>NW_023416295.1:163423263-173423263 GCF_014176215.1 Rousettus aegyptiacus | reverse complement strand
CGCCCCAAACCCAGCCTCGTCACATGCCAGCAAAGCGGGAACAGCTGAGACCTTTGGGGCCCCATCGACGCCACCTGGTCACTAGAGAGAGTCCTAGGTGCCAGGCCACTGGCTGCTGGGTGGGCCCAGCTGGGACGCCCTGGTCCCCAGTCTTTTCCACTGGGGCTTGCCACCCACACGCATCCCAGTCACCAGCCCTGCCCCTCCCAGGGCTCAAGCAGAAAAGCCCTGACTTCAGCAGGACGGACTCAGGTTCCAGTCCCAGCTCGCCCCCGCCGTGCGACCAGGACCCGAGCCAAGCTCGGAGACGGCGCTCGCTCCTGCACGAGGACTGCACAAACCCCAGGACTGCCGAGAGGACGGAAGGACGCAACCGTGGCCCCTCCGCTACCGCGCAGCAGGGGCTCGGGAGCTGGCTGAAGCATCCACGGCGGGAGCGAGAAGCACGGCGGCAGCGGCCGGGGTCCCCCAACCCTCACCGCGGACCCACCGTGGACCGGCCAGTTCCCGCTCCTCTGGAGATCAGCTTCACAAGGACAATCCGTCAAAGTCACAAATGCACGTGACCTCCGACTTCCAGAAACGGATCCTACATAAACCCCCACACGTACCAGGCAGCCCCGAGAAAGATGAGCGGTGGACCCGGAGGAGCTGCCGGGCCAAGATCCTGAAGGCGCTGTGGCCCCAACAACGCAGCGGGTAGGGAGGTTTGTCACGAACTGTGTAAACACAGAGGCGCCCGACACACCCTCCTGTCTTCACAGATCACCTGAGGGAGGGAGGGAGCGCGGAAGGCAGCGCCTCTGGAACGGAGGTGGGAGGAAGACTTGATTTCTGCTGCACGCTTTTGTCCTCCTGAACTTTTTTTTACTACCACGTAGGTGCTGGTTCAAGAAAGCAAAAATGGCTGTTTCAAGTGGACAGCTTGACCTGGTCTGAAATGGAGACGCTGGTCTTAAAGGTCTATTTCAGAAATCAGGCGCCCCACCCCCCACCACCTCCTCCCGCCCCCTCACCACCTGGCGGAGGAACCACAGCCTCCGGCCAGCCCCAGTGTGAACCTGCGGATGCCCAAGGCAGAGTATCTGAGGTTCACTCCCGTTAAGTGATGGAGAAGTAACTGGAGGGGAAAAAAAAAGGAAGAGAGAGCAAAAGGAGACAGAGGGAAAGAATAGCTAAGGAGAGAGGTATGTCACGCAAAAAGAAAGCTGAAAATTCACCTTGGGGCGGCGAGGTGGGGGGCGGCCCCTAATTTGGAACTTGGCCCCTTAGGACGGACCTCTGAAGCCACGGCCATTCAGTACTGCTGCCTCACCTGCCGTAAAGCCCTCCCCCTTGAACCACAGGTACTGGCCGGATCCACCTTGAACCCAGATGCAGGCAGAGCCATCCACTGGGGCGGGGTGGGCAGGGACGAGAAGTCCCATCTGGCTCGGGTTCTGGCCTGGCCGCTACGGCCTCAGGCAAGCATTGCTCTCTCGTGGTTGAGGGCTCCTGGTGACCCCCGCGTCCTTTGTATTTGCATCTACTGAGTCCAGCCTCCCTCGGGAGGGGACCGTTTGCCCCATGCCACAGATGGAGGGCCTGAGAGGGTGGAGAAAGGAAATCCAGAGCCTCTTCCCCATATACTCCTACCACGCACGTCTGGGCTCCAATATACACTGACCTGGCAAACAGGCCGATACACTCAGACAAAACTCAGACCAATGAGAGTCACTGTTCCTGAGAGCGCCCAGCCCTCTGGGCGCCTGAGGGGTGAAGCTGCAGGGAAACGCAGGTAAACCACGTGTGCGCCCGTAGGGCATCACACCAGCAAGCTACAGTTTTAACTCCGAGGGAGGGAGGAAGATTATCCCCTACTTACAGATGAGTAAACTGAGGTTTGGCAGAGACGGGTTCTCACACATCCAAGGGGAGGAGCTATGTTAAACGTGGTCCCCAACTCCAGGACATACTTCGTAGCCACAGTTTAGGTCAAAGTTTGGCGGGAGCCGCTCAGGTCCGATTCAGCTCCAGGGCCTAGGGTCGCACCCTCTCCCCCCAGACCTGACTCGGGGAGCTAGTGAGCCCCTGCTGGGGTCAGCAAGGCGCAAAATCCAAGCCCTTTTCCTCCCCCAAATCCACACTTGAGGGGCAGGCTGGCCACTGCAAAAATGTTAAGAGGTGGGTCTCCATGTAGGGAGGTGGCAAGAAGTCAGTGAGCGGCTGAGTGACAGACACAAGCAAGATGAGACACAGCTGTGACACCGATTTAAGTGAATGTATACATCTCACTGGTTACATGTTATACATAAATGGAAATGCATGGAAGATTTGCAAGAAAATGTGTCACCCACTAGCTCTGCGGAGGTGTGGAGATGCCCGTGGACGTCAGAAGTGGTTGGCAAGGGTGGAGGGGGAGTATCATTACTTCTGTAATTAAACATGTCACCCCTCACTGCGAACTCCAGCAACACATCTGTGAGCTCTGTGATCCTGGGCACGTGGCCACCTCTTGACACAAGGACCCAAGGAGGGATGACAAGGACCCTGGGGCGAGGGTCAAAGCTTGCAAACCCTGAAGCCCTCAGAGCGTCGCAAAGGGGCAAGACGGGCAAATCTTCACGTCTCCGGTGAAACACTTCGCTGAGTGTTTCAGAGTTCACAGCGAACCCTCAGGAACCTGGCAAGAAACAGGTGTGCCGGTGCTGGTGCCCGCCCTTACACCTGCCGCGTGTGACAAAGCCGTTTCCACTTACTCTGTGTCAGGTTGTGTTGAAGAGAGACGGCCCGAAGGTTCAACGTGTTTCTCCCTCGACAAAGAATGCCAGCTTGGCCCTCGGTCTGGTGCGGACCCAGACAAGCGGCCAAGAGCGGCCCAGAGGAAGTTGGCGGTGCCCAGTGGCACTCGGCTGGGGCCTCGTCCAGTTTGGCCGTGTGACTTTGGACAAACTCCTTAGCCCTTAGGGACCCCTGATTCCTCAATGGGGAGAGTCTTTTGTATCTCTTCCTTCTTGAATATCTATGAGAATACTTCACACTGCGGATTGTAACAGATTAATAATTCTCTGGACGACTGATTTTGGAAGTCATTTTAAATCAGTTTGCTGTGGTCTGCAAATTTGTGTTCTCTGACCCCCAAATTCACAGTTTGAAAACCTAACGGCCAGGGGGATGGAATCCGGAGGCAGGACCCTTGGGAGGCTCTGCTAACTGGATCAGGGCTTTTCTGGAAGAGGGCCGGGAGTGCTCCTTGCAGGAAGTCTGTGGCACCCTGACCTTGGACTTGTGGCGGCCACACTGTGAGATATACAAATTCCATTGCTTATGAGCCACCCGTCCTGTGATATTGTTATAATAAACAGTTGGATGGGATGAGCAAAAAACAGGTAGGGGAATAAGGCAAGAAAAACCTGGGTGGGGGGCCCATTCTGCAAGTCACAGGGAGGGCCCACTCAACCAAGTCCTCGTGGACACCAGAAAGAGGACCCCCCTGCTTTTCCAGTACCCTTATCAGGGTGCCCAGACACCACCTTGTCTGCAGTTTAAGTTTCGAAAGCACGTATTTAAAATGTATTCAAAGTAAGTGAAGGATTATGCCCTGCTGAGCCCAGATGTTGGGGTGCTGAGAGGGGGCATAGCCCTCAGTTCTCCTTCCTTCCTTCCAGATTGGGGTCTCCCCTCCACGTCTTCTGAGGAGGATCTCGGTTACTCACTCACTGGATCCTCACACACAAAGAGTCAGCAATCTTGGGGGCTCCCACTTCCTCACCGGTACAAGGCCCTTCGCCCCATGGGGCCAAGCCTCCCCAGACTCACCCAAACCCTTTTGAAGCCTCAAATCCACCTTTACATCCTCCCACTGCCTCCTGCCTGCTCCCTCCTCCCAGCCTGGCCCAGAATCCACCTCCTCCCCACCTCCCTGGATTCAATTGCCCCTCATCTGCCTGTCCCAGCACCTTGGGTAAACAGCGCTGCATTGGGCAGTTAGCCCATTATGGTCTCATTAAATGTTTACCTGCCTGTCTGCCCCAGCTCGGTGCAGGGACCCAGTGAACTGAGCTTGGGGGCGGAGCCAGACCACACCTTGTAAAACAGAATGGAGGAGCTGGGCTCACAGTGACAGGCAAGTCCTGGCTGGGGGACCCCGGACTGGACGCACCCTCACTTCCTGTGAAGGACAGGCGTGAGCACTGGCGGGGAGGGTAGCTGCGGGGAGGGTAGCTGCGGGAAGGGGGCGCCGTGCACACGCACTCTACGGCAGGTGCTGGCTAACGGGAAGCCACGTCCAGCGAGCCAGGCACTCAGGAGAACGCCACACCTGTGCCGAGCACCCGGGGTCAGACCTGGGTGTGCCTGGGGCATCGTCTGTCCGTGGTGAGTCCACAGACCTTGTCCTCACCTTGCAGAGCCTCTTCTGAGCTCCGAGCCACAGAAACACACAAATCATTTCTCTTGGGAGAAAAAAAAAAAAAAGGCCAAAAACTCTCAATCTAAAATCGCCAAAGCACAGTGAACATCCCCAAACAGCCAGGCGGGCTTTTCGCTCCAGAGCTTGCACTTCCTCTGAATCTGGGTGACCGCGTATCTCCTCCCACCTCCAGAAAAACAGGTTCACCATGCAGTGCCCAGCAAGGCCCAGTGGGTGTTGTGTGTTGTCACACCCTAATATTGACACTAGGAAAATCAGCTGCCCTCCCCAAGCCCGCCCAGTGGCCACCAGGCCTGGCCTTGCTCCTGCCTGGGAGCCAGCGAGGAAGGTAGGCCCTGGCCTTATCTGCTTACATTCAGTTATTTCTTCCCAACCCACCGAGGCAGGACAAAGGGATGAGGGGGCAGCTGCGCACGTCCACCCTGGACCGCTGCAGGCTTCCTGGTGGCAGCCGACAACAAAACCCGAGCGTGCTGGGGACTTCCTTGAAACCTCTTGGAATTGTTCCGAGCTGGGAGAAAAACAGCTGGACTCTTGTGGGATCCACTGTGTCCACGGCGGGGGAAGCAAGAGGCCATTAATTGTCTACACACTTAATAGCTTCGCTACAAACAGGATGCTTTCCAGGGAGAGGAAAAAATGCCTCAGAGGTCATGGCATCGACACCCGGCTAGACAGAGCCCTTCCCCAAAACCCCTTCTGTTTATTGGCGATGACGCGCGATGGCAGAATGGGCTAACACTGCCCTCTGGGTCCCTTGCCGCTCGGCAAACCCGCCTCTTAGACGCTAACACGGACAACGAATGACGTGCTACAGCCTTCTATCTGTCTGGCTTCTCCCCAGCGTGGCCGGACTGCGACTATGACACCTTGAGCTCCTGCTCCCCCAGAACTGCAGGCTAGCGCAAGTCGCATCGAGCAAGCCAAAGCGGGCCATTTTACACGGCCTTTAGTGTCCTGAAGACGGTAAAATAAGGTCCTGAGACACAGGAGCTCGTGGGTGTGGGAGGGCTGCACCTTCAGCCGCACGCAGTCAGGGAAGACTTCTCGGAAAAGGTGGCAATTGAGCTGAGATGGCGCATTAGGACGAGCGTGTCGCCCACAGGGACGGCGCTCCGCACACTCCTTTTGTTTTAGGTCCCTCGCCGGCCCACAGAAGGTGGCGCAGGATCCCTCCCTGCTGCTTAGATTAATATCCCTGCTAAGAGGTTTCTCACCAAAAAAAAAAAAAAAAAAAAAATCAACGAACGCTCAACTTAGAAGACTGACTAACTATGTTCCCTTGCTCAGGGGGACATTCTGAGCCACTGGCTGAAAGCCCACAGCTTGGAAGCTAGTCTCTCCCAGGTAACTTCAGACATTTTAAACCAAAAGCAAAAAAAAAAACACACCTTGTACAATCTTACGTTGGTAAGGTTGGAGAGGCCACAGCTATATTATTCAGTGACACGCCCCTGTGACCTTGTTGAGGTTCGGAGGATGGTGGGAAATCCCCAAATCCTGGGAAGAAGGGAGGGAAAGAGTGGAAAAGAGAAAAGAAGGCGGGGAAGAGCACCGCACGGCAGCCCAGTGTCGGCACAGGGACCCAGGCCCAGCCATGGCCTCAGACAGACCAGCCAGGGGACACGTGCCGAACAGCAGCCGTAAGCGCAAAAATATGCCACGCCTGAGAATTTCTTCGCAAGGCACGCTCAAAATAAGCCACGACAAGGTCAAGCATTAACTCCAGGGAAGCTGCTAACGCTTGGGTGGGTGATCCCTACACCTGGTGGGATACCTCATGGACCCATTTTAACGAATGAGCAAACTGAGGCTCAGAGCTGGACAACAAAGTGTCCCAGAGGAGGGTTTTGGCTTGGCTTCCACAACATGGCTCTGGACTTCTACAAGACAGCATTCAAGCTGCCTCCCGGAACTTGAGTCAGGTGGAGTTTCTCCACCTGTAAAATGAGGTCCCGTCCTGGGAAACTCACCAGCACAGAGCTCAACAGTCTGTCCCCCTCATAATAGGGGAAAGATAGACGAGGCTGAGAACCTTTCTCCCTTCCTGGGGAGCTGGGGCGAAGCTACAGAAGAAACCCTTTCAAGAGCCCAGAAGCAGCAGGTGCGCGAAAATGTTACAACGGCAGCAACAACAACAACTCAAAAAACAACGTTCCGCCCCCTGGGGTGGCTCATTCTAGCAAAAATTACAGTAACAATGAACGGTTTACAAAGCGATTCGCACCCAGGAGGCCTGAACGCATCGCGAGACCCTGAGCCCCGATCTCCCCCAAAAGCTTGTAAGGGCCCAAAAGAGCATGCGGCGGGACCCCTGACGGTCACCAGATGGAACGTGCCCTGCGGCCGCCCAAGCGCCGAGAGCGGCCCGGCCGCCTCCCAGTGCCCAAGACCAGGCCGCGGCGCCCCGGCCGGTCCGCGCGCCGCTGCCCGCGGGCGCACCTGTGCAGAGCGCACCTGTGCAGGTCGCGGGCAGGTGCGGTGGCGGCCGCGCCCTGCTCGCCCAAGTTCCTGCTTCGGACTTCCCCCGCCTGCCGTAATCGAGCTTGTCTCCAGCCCTCCGCAGGTGCGCGGCCACTCGGTCGCGGCCGGGACAGTGCCCGACGCCATCTTCTCGTCTTTTAGTGGACACCCGACCCGGGGATGACAGTCGCGCGCCCTGGCCGGGTGCGCACGGCCCCCTAGGAGGCGAGAGCCCGGCCCCCACCAGTCGCGCAGCAGGGCGGAGCGGGGCTCCCGCGCACGCGGCGCTCCCCGCGGCGCGCAGAGCGGCCGCCCCATCCGACAGATGCGGAGACTGAGGCCAGCTGGGCCGCGACTGGCACCACGGCCCGCGGGGACGCGGAGCCCACTCCAGGTCCCGAGACGCCGCCCGCAAGCGACACACCCGACAGCTGCCAGGGACACAAAAACCAGGTCACGGGTCGCCGACCTGCCAGCCGCTCGGCACCCGGCGCGGCACCCTGGGCGCTGACCTGCCGGAGTCGGGCTGGGCGGAGCGGGCGGGCGGCCAGCGGGCCCGAGGCCGCGGCGGGACTCGGACTCACCTCGCGGCGGTGACCACGGTGCCCGCAGCGCTCCAGTCGGGAGGCGTATTGTGTGCCGCGGGCAGCCCGCGCGCGACCGGATAAGCTGCCGGCCGCGGCCCGGCCCCGCCCCGGCGGCTCCGGCCCCGCCCCCGCCCCGCCCCGCCCCGGCCGGTGAATCCCGCGCTCCGCGTGCGAACGGCAGCAAGAACTGCTACAAGTGTAACTTGTGTACTTGTTTACTTCTCCCTGCCGCCTGCTGCTGCAAAGCTTGTCTTGCCGCGCGCCGCGTTCTCCCAGCGCGGGCGTGCGCACACCGAGGAGTACGTGTGGGTGAAGCCACAGGCCGAATTGGGGTTTATAATCCGGGATCTTTTATGCGGACTGCCTCCCTCGCCCCCAAAGCCGTCCTAAGGGCTTGGTGCTTTTTTCATGCCTATTTTACCAATGAGGAAATTGAGGCCCGGAGAGGAGGAAATGACTTGCTCAATAATAGCGCGAATTCGGGTGCTCCAATACTTGCGGTCGCTGCTCTTGGTGCTGGCAGCTTCCAGAGTTAGGTTTTGTTTTTTCCATTTTTTTCTTGTAGTAAATCACGTGAAATTATCATCTTAATCATTTTAACTGTATTGTTCAGTGGCATTAAATACTTTCATAATGTTGAGCAACCATCACCACCATCCATCTCCAGAATGCTCCATCATGTAAAAAAAAAAAAAACCCTATACTCGTTAAATAATACACCCCCTCTCCGCACCGCCCCCCCCAGGCTCTGGCACTGGGAGTTAGGTATCCTGAAGTCTAGTTCCTAAATGTGGAAACTGAGACTCACGCTTTGTTAGAAGCGGCATCAGCAGCGCCTTACCCAAGCCGGGGTCTTCCAGCCCCCTCCTCACACTCCACCTCCTCACCCTTCCGGCTGCACCACTTACCACACCCCCATTCCCCCCGCCTCCAATAGTGGGGCCTACCTGCCCTGCCCTGCCCTGCCCTGGGGCTCCTGGGCCCTGGGGGAGAAAGGGGGGCAAAGCCTGGCCCCTAAATTTCCCAGAGAGGGAAGAGAAATGAGAAAGGTTCTAGGTGGAGTGTGACCCAGCCCTGGGGCCAGTTAGGGAGGGGCGGGTAGGGTCTGTTTTGGAGGGGGAGGAGGAATGCTGGAATTACAAAGTATCCATTGTCTCAGGAACTCAACAACAAGGCTTGTTTACCCCAGTCCTGCAGGGGAGCAGCGGGGGTCCAGGGGGCTCCCCTCCCCCTAGCCCTGCCATTTTGCTACCTGTTGGAGCTACCCCGTGCCTTCCTCCCACCTGTGGAGTGATGACGGTGTCACCCACTTTTCCCTGGGTGTTCTCCTCTGTAAAATGGGATGACGGCACCACCGCCACCTCCAACCCCCTTCCCCTGGCTGGGGTGCAGGCAGGGTCAGAACAGAGTCCTAAAACGTTTAGTAAACTCTGTAGAGTTTAAGCTTCAAGTCCCCTCCCACCTTGGTGGCTCCTTCTGATGTAATCCTTTCTTTGAGGGGCCCCTCAAATCACATCATCTCTTGGATCGCCCTGACCCCTTGCTAATAGCCACAGGGTGCTTTACGGGCAGGAGAGAGGAGCCTACAAAATAGCGCCCCCCCCCTCCAAAAACATTATGCAAATGAAAAAACACCCACTCAGAGGAGGTGGAACACAAGGTCTCCTGGGCCAAAAAGACCTGATGTGTGTAAGAATGCCTCCAGAGGGATCTTGAGGCCGAAGGCACGGTTCCAGGCTCATAGTAGGTTTTCCGTAAACATGAGCAAAGCAGATGGAGGAAGGAGGGCAGTTCGGGGACAGATGGGGGATAGAAAGCCCCAAGGGAGGGGTGGGTGAAACTATTTGCCTTGCAAGGCCCCAAGATAAGGTGCCAATGAAATGGAAGTGAGGAGGAAAACATCTTTTGAATAAGAATTGGGCCTGTGGAAAGCCTTGGCTTCTTCTTATCAGTCCAGAACAGGCCCTGGGTCAGATCGTGAATGATAATGGCAATACAATAATAATGGCAGCCCCCACCATCTGTTCAGGTCCCCCAACCTCAGGGGTAAACACTTTCTATTATCTCCTGCGACCCTCACCACTGCCCCGTGAGGCTGGCCATCCCCACGCTGCAGACACCAGAGCACCCACCAGGGTCTGCGCACAGGCGGGTGAGAACCTGTGGCCCCGTTTTACAGGTCAGGAACCTGAGGCTCTGAAAAAAGGAGGCCGCTTGCCAGAGACCACCCGGTCTGTGGGCAGCAGTGGCAGATTCAAACTCGGGTCTACACCTCCTGCAGCGCCCTTTCCAGCCCTCCATAGTCGGCCCCCAGACATCCTGGGTCTCGGTTTCCCTTTCTCCATTGAGATTTGCTGGCCATTCCCAGGACTATCCGGCTGGGTGTGATGGCCCAGTGGGGCAGCCCCTGTCTTCCCTGGGGGCTCCCATCCCCAGCTGAGCCTCTCCTGCTGAGGTCATGACGGCCCTCCGGCACCAACTTAGGTTGAGTTTTGTACTTGACATGGATTTTTTTTTTTTTTTAAGATCATTCCTATAACAAGTATCGACTGGCACCTACAATATGCCAGGCAGGGTGGTAGATGATGGAGATTCAGAGATCTAGAGATGACAAGTGGGGGAGACAGTGGCGATAGGGCGCTGGGCAGCTTGGCACACGGCCAGCACTCAGCAGGGAGAGTAAAGCCAGGAAGTGAGAGGGGAGTGGGGGAAGGGAAGAGGCTTTCAGCTAGGGTGGTCGAGGGGAGCCTCCTGAGCATGTGACCGTGGTGCAAAGACTTGGGAGAGGTGAGGATGCAGGCCTTCCAGAGAACAGAGGCCACGTAAGGCCGAGGAGGGGAGGGGAGGAGGAAGGCAGGGGAAAGAGGGGGAGGAGGAGGGGAGGGCAGGGGAGGGGGAGCGGCAGCGGCAGCGGTAGGTGCCGGCCTCAGCATCCAGGGCTCACCTGGGGAAGCCAGGCGCCAGCACGGGTTCTCAATGGCCCTGTTTTTCCACTTGCCATCCCAGATTTTTGTCCCTAGCCTTGGGACACCTCATCCCGAACATCCTCCAGCTTTGAGAGAGGCTTTGTAATATCAGGAGAGACCCATCAAAGGACTTCGCTGTCCTCTCCAGAGCTGGCCCGAGCTCCTCACCCGGAGCGAGAGCAGCCTGCCCGCCCACTCCTCCCAGTGGACACCTCCTGGGAACCCTCGCAGGGCAAAGGCCACGTAGAGCTTAGTGTTGCCTGGGTGGTTCACTCAGGAGCTGGGGTCCCCTGTGTCCCTCCTCCCTTCACTTCTTTATCTTCCTCCGCGCCACCGACTCACCTGTTGGTCTCGCGTCTGACTCCCTGCCCCCCACACTGAGACTAAGCCGGGCCTGGCTTGTTTACCGCTCCTACGGAAGGTGCGCTCTCAATACCTGCGGAGCAAACAAACCCAGGAGGGCGATCCCCTCCTCTGGCCCTCCTTTCCTCTGACACCCAGACAGTTCTCCAAGAAAGACATTTTAAAATAGCTCCTTGCCGGCTCGCAGCCTGCATTTCTCTTAGGCTGAGGAGAGGGATGGGAGGCGCGACCGCCGGGGCGGGGGTGGGGGGGGGGCGGGGTTGATGCGCACGTTCCCAGTCCCGCTGTTGTCTGGGGAGGGGGGGGGGAGAGGGGGCATTTACCAGAAACCTATGGGTGTTGGTCCCTTTGGGCCAACGTGGTGGTGCGGGGCGGGGGCGCCGGACCTTTGTGCGCGGGGGCGCCGGGTTCACAGACCCGAGTCAGGCGAGCCGCGCCTGGCAGACGTGGGCTCGCTGGCTCCACGGGTCGGGCAGGGCTGTGTGACCCATGCGGCCAAGAGGCCCCCGGTCCGGGGACTTGCTTCTCATGAATATAGTGTGGCAGCAGAGATGCCGAAAGGATACCTGTGGCCCAGCTCTGGCCCCGGGGATCACTCACTAGCAGGGGCTGGCGGCTATGCCCTGAGGGCGCTCAGGCGGCCTCGTGGAGAGACCCACGTGGTGAGGAACGGTGTCCAGAAGGGGGGGGGTCCCCCAGCCCTAGTCCCACCTTCAGGTGGCTCTAGCCACACCAATGTCTGGACTGCAGCCTCGTGGAGACCAGAGCCAAAACCACCCGGCTCCGCTTTTCCTCAATTCCTGACTGCGACAGAGCGTTTGTCGTTGTTTTAAGTCACTAGATTTTGCCATCGTTTGTTACATCATTTGTTACACAGTGACAGGAAACTAATATTCCCCGTATCGTATCTGATTCTCCAGCAAATTTAATTGGCACTCTCTCTAAAATACATCCTCAGCTGCCCGCTTTGTGGGCATCTGTCGCCGGGGGGTGTTGCCATAGCCTCCCCACGGGTCTACCTGCTTCCATTTTTGCCTTTCTACAGTCTACCCTGAGTCGGTGGGGTTAAAATAAAACTCTAACCATGTTCCTCCATTGCTCACACCTTCCCATGGCTCTCTGCTTTACATAGGGTAAAAGCCAAAGTCTCAAAAGCCCCACCTAATCCAGCCTAATTTTACCTTTTTGGCTTCATTTTGTGTAACGCTCCTCAGTGCTCCTTCCATTCTGGCCGCACTGGCCGCCTCGCTATCCCTCGAACACAGGTTCACGGCTGCCTCGGGGCCTTTGCACCTGCCATCTTCGCTGCCTGACGGGTCTTCCATCTGATATCTGCAAGTTTGCCTTCCCATCTCCCCAAGTCTCGAAGTCTCTTGGCTTTAAATGTCACCTTCCCCAGAAGGCCTTCCCTGAGAATTCCACTTAACACTGCAGACCTTGGCCCCCGGGAGTTCTTTATTGCCCTGTCCTGCATTTATTACTCTCACACACACAACAGTTTATTTCTCAATTTTGCTTATTGTCTGTCTCCCCGACTGGAATATAAGCTGCACAAGGACAAGGATCTTTGTCTCTCTTTTTTCCTTTTTTTCACTGTAGTATCCCCAGGGCCTAGAATGATGCCTGACGCATAGTAGGCATTCAAAAAATATGTGTTGAAGAAGTAACAAAATACAAATGACTGGAAAATAACTGATATTCACCTTCAGGAGCGATTATAGAAATGTAAACGGAAACGTTAATGAGATGTCTCTTTGCCCCCAACAGGAACAGTTCAAAAGCTCGTGGGGACCACGTAAGGGCAGGCATTGCGGAAGTGGCCTTCCCAGTACATGAGTGGGTACGGGGGGCTCCACGACAACACGGACCCCCTTTTCACCACGGTATCCCCAGCACCTCGGACGGCGTCTGGCACTGAGTAAATGCTCAATTAAAGTTGGCAGAATGAACACAAAAATAAATGAGTCTTTCTGGAAGGTATTTGGCAATTTCAAACAAAAAAACTTAAGAATGTGCTTTCCTTTTCAGCCAACAGTCCCGGTTTTCAGCATCTTCTGGCAAATGTAATTAAACTAGTTTACACATACGTGGGTACGAGAGCGTGCATTGCAACTTGTCCATCCACTCAGTCATGCACCCCCTAAATTCTGGGGAGACAGCTGCAGGTACACAGTCAAGTTTTCTGCTCTTCTGAGACCTGTTCTCTAAGGACTGAGAGATGGAGAAACAAGACAAAATCAAGTATGAGAAACAACCCGACTGACACGAGCAGGGGATAAACAGTGCCCTGCTACGCAGGCATCGAAAGTCTAAGTGTGCTGTGTTAAATGGGAAAAAAAAAGGTTATAGAATAGTAAGTACTAGAGGAGTTGATTTAAGTGGAAAATATTTTTCTTTGGCCTGAAAAGGTCTGTAAAGGACACACTGGAAGGTCAAGGGTGGTTAACAGGTGCGGATATTAAGTAGACTTTTTTCCCTCTTGTACATTATTTGCAATTTTTTGCAACGAACATGTATTATGTTTCTGGTCATAAAATAACGTTTTTATAGATGTTATGTTGAGTGAAAGAAGCCAGACACCAGAGAGAACATACCGTATGGTTCCATTTATATGAAGTTCAAGAACGGGGCCAAAATAATCTATGGTGATAGAGGTGAGACTAACGGCTACCTCTCGAGGTGGGGGCGGGTGTGGGCTGGGAAGGGGCACGAGGGAACTTTCTGGGGTGACATGGTTGGTAGTCACAGGGGTCTGTGCGTATGTGAACGTGCATTGAGCTGAATGCCTAAGGTCTGCGTGCTTTTCGGTATGTAAATTAAAACTAAACTCGATACTGCAAAATAAAATCAAGCAAAATGTAGCACAATGAATCAGACTCAAAACAGCCAAGAGTGAGGATTTTAATTAAGACCCAGATTTATGGCTGCCAGGGGTAGTTGGCAGGCTGAGCCCGTGGTGGAACCCGAGAGCTGGCCAGCTCTGCTGGTGACAAGGATAGCATCACGATTGAAAACAGGACCAGCACGTTTCGGAGCAGATTACAGAGGCTTAACCAGCCAGGCCACTCAGCTCAGTGCCACGGCGATTTAATAGACACGCGTTTGGGCCAAAAAACCAAATGGCCAGTGTGACCGAAATAACCTAATCTCAAGCAAGCTGTCAGGGAGATGAAGAACAGGCCTCCACTCCATCAGACAATTCCAGGAATCCGGGTCAGAGAGGAGGTGATATCTGCTCCCGAAGCATTGTGACGGCCCTGGACGGCAGGCCGTGAACATCCTGCAGTGATGGCCACCACCGTCCCCTGCCAGGAGCAGGCTCAAGGCCCCAGGTTATCGCTCAAGTCAGGTCTAGCAAGAGGGACGAGTCCCACGTGGGTGTAGGCGGGAAGGAACCCCGGTCCTGCAGAATCTCCTTCCACCCAGAGATAACCTCCCTTCTGACAGCTGAGTTTATCAGCGTGATAGCCGCTCTTTTCAAAACAATAGCAGCGGTCCTAGCGGCTCACGTGGCCCACACTCAACGAGGATGGGCTGGCTGTGGTGTCAGCGGCCACTGCCGTCCGCGCCTCTGCTCTGGGGGCAGGGACACCCTAGGGAGACCCGGTTCATAAGCCCCAAGCGGGCAGGACCCGTGTTGGATTTTCACAGATGAGTGACTTTCCCCTTCGCCATCCCTGTCGTCCTCACGGGATGAGCAGTGCAGCTCCCATTTCACAGAGGAGGACACTGAGGCCAGGCAGACGAAGTGGTGCCCTGAGGCCCGAGCCGGCTTCTCATCCCAGGCCCCTGGGCTCCCCTGTCTCATGACTGCTAGTCACGGCTGCCCAAAGTCCCCTTCTCCTGCCTGGAAGAACGAGGAAGGATCCGGGAGACAGTAGCGTTTTGGAATATTTTTCCTCTCATAGAAAACACTTTCGATTTAAAGTTTTGCAGGTGTGCCCTCCCCCCCCCCCCGCCCCACGCCACCCCCGGGACATGTATATGGTACTGTGTTCCAACTAGTAACAAAAGAAATGCAAATTAAAGCAACAGTGACGCTGCCTGACATTGGAGCCTCTGACGATCCACAGTCCTGTACGGAGAAGCGTCTTCACGGACGGCGCTGGTGCTGGGACCACGCTAGAGCCTGTTAGGTGGGCGACCTGGCGAATACCTCAAAACGTGCCAGATGTGCCCGTTCTTTGACTCGGCCATTTCACTTTCAGGACATTCTGGGCAGAAGGAATAGTATAAGCAAAGGTGTGGAGGTCAGAGGTCAAAGTGTGGACAGAAAAATTTGACAGAAAAAGCGAGTCTGGCTCTTTGCCTCGGAAGGAAGGGAGCTGCTGGCCAAGCCGGGCGGCGGGACTCGCCTGTCCCCACAAGAACTGGGCTGAGGGCTCGGTGAGCAGAATGAGCTGTGGGAGAAGTCGGGAGGGGAGGCCTGGGGGCCTTGCAGCCTGGCGGGGCTGGACGCGGCTCGGTGCCGGCATTTGCCCACTCGCCGGCTTCCGTGTCATTCCTCCTTCTCTGTCATCTGGCGAAGTGCACACTGAGGGCCCGTTTCACAGACGAGGAAGCTGAGCAGAGAGGCTCAGCCACAGGCCCGACGTCACGCAGCAAAGCCCCAGTTTGAACTCAGGCACATCCGACTCTCAGGTCACTCATTTGTTCGTTCCCGAACCTCCTCGTGGCATCTTCCCTGAGCACTGTGACTCTGTGAACGCCACAGGGTGTCTAGAGACCTCAGGAGACTCGCCATCTTGGGGACGGTTGGAACTGGGAAAAAGCGTCCGGTCAACCGTGTGGAGGCCTCAGTCCTTTCATACGTGACTCTTCGCTGGTGGCGGGATCGGAGCTTCTGAAGGAAGAAATGAAACCCAGTGCAGCCCAGTCAGGGGCCTCTGCTCGGGCCAATTGCCAGGGTCCCGGGCCAGGTCTGCGTCGGCCCCAGTCAAACCGGGGGGCCTGGGCCAAACTCCTCACCTCCCTGAGCCTCAGTTTCCTTTTGGGCTGAGCGAGGCTAAGAGTGTCAGCCTCAGGGGTGCCCTGTGGGACATGCGGAGACTGTGCTGTGAGCCCGGCCGCAGTCCTCGCCTAGGCCGGGCGGCTTGGTTCGGTGGCAGGAGCGCTCTCATCATCTCCTTCCCAACCCCTCCCACCCTGCTCGCTGCCCCGTAGATCCTTGTCCCCACTCCCTCTGTCCATAAACAACTGCCTTGGGTACAGTCTGGGGACATACAGTGTGCAGGGGCTCGTGAGAGTCCCAAGAATTGGCTCCATCTGGGAGAGGGCGGCCCCTCCCCTCCCAACCCCTCGTCCCAACCCACCAACCCTGCTGCAGGGTGAACGCACATGCACACGCACTCACGCACGCACACTCACGTGCACACACTCACACATGCACACATGCACACACACACACACTCACAGACACACACACACAGCACACGGTCCTCATCTCAGTGTTTCTTTTTCATTAATAATGCATAATAAAACAATACTACGGCGACTAAGAGGAACCGCCTTCTGCGCCTGGCCCCCTGCTGCACCACCAAATTAATCGCGGCCCCCTTGAACCTGATGGAGGGTCGGAACCCCTGGGAACCCCCAGGGCTGGGGGAGTGCCGGCAAGGGTGGGGAGGAGCCCAGCAGGAGGGCAAAGGTGGGGTCCCTGTGGGCGCAGAAGTGGGGAGAAGGGAGGTGAGGGAAGGGATGGAAAGTCGTCCCCCACGGAAGCGGCCCCTCAGCCGGTTGGGCTTTGAGGAACAGCAGGTGGGCACCCTCCCCGGCCGCCCACCAGCTCTGAGGGGTGAAGATTCTTTCCACACAGAAGCTGTAGGCGTGGCCCGCGCTGGGGGAGGTGACAGGCCTTTTCCTGTCTGGGCCGCCCTCTGGGCCTCACAGCCGCGGTGAGTCATCTCTGCTCTCTGCGGGGCGCCCAGCAGGGGGTAGGGACTGAAGTGGCAACATAATCCCCGCGTCTCTCCGAAACCTGCTTGCACGTTTCCTTTTACTCTGGAGCACCCACACCTGAGAAAGAGGCCGTTCCTGGAAGGGCTCTTTCCCTCCGGGGTCTGGCTTTTGATTTCCTCCCCACCCTGGGTTTTTAGCCACTTCTGAGCCCACAGGGTCTCCACTCCTGTGGCCCCAGGCCAGGCAGCCTATCCTCCGGCCTCAGGCCACACCTCCCACTCCCCACCCTTTTGGCCAGAAAAGGGCCTGACAAAGCCAGAGCTGGGTCCCAGCGTCCAGCCCCTCAGAGGATGCTCAGTCTGAATCCTGGCTCTCCACTGAGCAGGGCCTTTGGGCCTCCGCAGACAGAGGTTGGGTAGGGGGTCCTAGAGACCCTGGTAAGCCAGAGCTTGAGGGTGCCCCTGTGGGTGCTGGAGGTGTGGCAGCGCCTGGGTGTAGCTTCGGGTCAGTGTATCCTGCAGGGTGGGGCTCCTGGCCGGCTAGGCCAGCTTGCGGGCCGGGGTAGGCTGGGCCCTGGGTTCCACAGTGACATGGGGCGTCGCTGGGGCTTTACGATAGCCTCAGGGAGCAATGGGCTGTGGCTCCATCAAGTCCTCGAGTGTGCTTTTGGCTGGCCCCTTGACAATGCCTACCAGGCCTCCTTGGTGGCAGCATGAATTGGGTGGGGCCTTCAATAGGTCACAGCTGAACTGATAATATAATTGGCTGCACGGCGTTGGGCAAGTTATCTACTGTCTGCAAGACTCAGACTCTATGTTTGAAAAGAGGAGAAACCGTACTCATTAAGGTGGCTTCTCCCCAAAACAGAAGATAACAAGTCTGGGCGAGGATGCAGAGAAATTGGAGCCTTTGTGCTCTGTTAGTGACTGGAAAATAGTGTAGCCAATATGGGAGAGAGCATGGCAGGTCCTCAAAAATTTAAACAGAACTATCTATCGTATGATCCGGCCATCCCATTTTTAGGTATATATCGAAAAGAATTGAAAGCAGAGTTTTGAACAGATATTTGAACGCCCATGTTCGTAGTGACATTATTCACAATAGCTAAATGGTGTGTTAAAAGGGGAACCACAGGCCCAAACTGGTATCACTTGTGCTAAAGTCCATGAGAGCAAATATAGATTTAAATTCTGACCTAATTGCCATTTCAACGTCTCCCAGAAACATAATCTTAATCAATCGACCAGTCTGGAATTGTCTGGTCAACACCAATGAGGTAATCTGTCACGTGGGCCCTGTCCATTTCCCTAGAAAGGCCATCTGCATGATAAATACCCTTGCAATTCCCTGTCCCCCCAAAGAAGTCCTGGTCTAAAATAACCCTTTCTTTTGTTGATAGCTCCCTCGCCCCACCCTTCTCCCTATAAAAGCTTTCCATTTTGTACAACCCCTTACTCGGTTGAATTTTGTTCTTTGCGGTCCCCAACCTTTTTGGCACCAGGGACCAGTGCTCCGATGAGACTCGAATACCTGATGATCTGAGGCAGAGCTGAGACCGTGTGACGCTAGCTCTGGGGAGCGGCTGCAAATACGGATGAAGGTTTGCTCATTTGCTCGCTGCTCACCTCCTGCTGTGTGGCCCACTTCCCAATAGGCCATGGACTGGTACTGGTTCATGGTCCAGGGGTTGGGGACCCTTGCTTTAACAGGTGGAAACAACCTTAAGTCCACCGACTGATGAATGGATAAGCAAAATGTTGTCCATCCATACAATAGGATATTATTCGGCCTTAAAAAAGAAGGAAATCCTTTCATATTCTACAATAGAGATGAAGCTCGAGTACATTTGCTAAGGGAAACGAGCCAGTCACAAAAAGACAAATACCATATGATTCCACTTATACGAGGTCCCTAGAGGAGTCGAAATCATAGAGACAAAAAGTTGAATGGTGATTACCGGGGGAGGGGAAGTGGGGAGTCCGTGCTTAGTTTTAGTTTTGCCAGATGAAGCATTCTGGAGATGGATGGTGGTGGCGGTTACACAACAGTACATACTTAAAAATGGCCAAGGTGGTAAATTTTATGTTGCATTTATTTTACCACAATTGAAAAAAAAGTGGGATATCAGCACTCCCCGAGCAGGGTTTTTTTGAGGGTTCAATGAGGGGCGTTCTGGCCGAGTTCTGAGGCCAGCGTCCTGCACACAGTTGGGCAGGCTTCATAGGGCTGCAACCTGAGCACAAGTACAGGGCCCCCGTGCTCAGACGTGCCCTGCAATTGCGTCAATGCTATTGTAGCTGTGTTAAAATTCTTAAGTTTCGAACCAGGGTATCCTCATTTTCATTTTGCACTGGGCCCCTCATATTATGTAGCTGTTTCTGGCTGTCGGCCAACATGAAATGGTGGTTCTTAGTAAAAAAGACACCTGGACAGACTTTGTCAGCAGCTTTGTGCAGGAATAGCTTGGTGAAGGGGATATGCCATAGTGGAAGTGAAGGGCCTCAGAGCCACGTGATGGCAGCATTACTCTCTGGGGGTGGGGTGGGTTAGGAGCAGCAGGGCCACCTGCCCAGGGAGAAGAAGCCACATACAGCAGAAGTTGGGAAGGGGCTGGGGCCAGGTTGTCCCAAATGGGTCCCTGACAGTGCTTGAGTTGGTATTTCAAGTCTCCGATGGCAGAACCCGGCTCGGAGGAACCAGCGGGAAGCAGCCATGGCAGGTAAGTCTCATCTAGCAGGTAATGTTTATTGGATAGCTATGATGAGTCAGCAGTGCTAGGCGCTGTAATCACATCACGTGGGAGATCTTCCCATTCCCATTCACCTCCTTGGTTTAAGGTGAGAACACTGAGTCTGGGAGCTGTAGAGGGGCGGCAACAGCAGGAGGGTGTGACTTTGGCCAGTCAGGCTCCAGATTAGTGCTGGTTCCACTAGATGGTGCTAAGTGCAAATGACGATGGGCCCAAGGAGCTACCCGGGCCTTGGAGAGGGGCGTGGGAAGGTTTCAGGAATCTCTATAAGCAGAGCTCAGACATCACCTAGAAAATGCACATCTTTCCAGAAGGCTGCTATGTTCCAGGAGGCAGTAGTGTGAACGGTCAGGTTTTCTGGGTTCAAATCCGGGCTCTGTCACTTACAAATTCCACAACATTTCACATTTTTATTGATGAAATAAAAAATATAGTAATAATTGCAAACCCTTTTGGTACTACAGGTCCAATGAAAAAATGTTTGTGTGTGTGTGTGTGGAGGGGGAGGAGGTGGGATAAATTTCACTTAATTGGGGTTCGAAGTTAGTGTGTTTTCTATCATCAGTGGATTGCAAATGGTCATGGGGATGGATCGTTCTCAACTTTCGAGCTGTAAAAAACAGGCAGGAGGCTGGATGTGGCCAGTGGTTTGGTGACTTCTGATCTAGTGTATTAGAGTTTTCTTGGCGTTCGGTTCTCCTTTTCCTGACTTTTGTACCTTTCTTGAACATTGTTGGTCTTCAGTGTTTTCGGTTGATGTCTGAACTCTTTCATGAACTCCCCTCACGGTACAATGTTTACGTCCCCTCAAATTCACATGCCGAAATTCTAACCCCCAATGTGATGGTATTAAGAGGCCAGGCCCTTGGGAGGTGAGGAAGTCATGAAGATGGAGCCCTCATGAATGGGATTAGTACCCTAATTAAAGCAACCCCAGAGAGCTCCCTCGCCCCTTCTGCCCCATGGAGACACAGCAAGATGGCTGTCTATGACCAGGAAGCGTGCCCTCACCAATCTGTGGTGTTTAGGAGGCACCTAGTCTCTGGTGTTTGTTGTTATAGCGGCCTGAGGAGACTAAGACACATGGCTTCAGCCTAAATGCCAGAGGATTCAATCCAGGTGACTTCAGTTTTAAGTTTTACACTAGGTCAGGCTGCCTCTTCCTAACAGAGGGAGCTTAAAAATATGTAGTTTGAGGAAGCAGACCTGTCCAATGCTCAAGGGGACACTTCACGAATGAGCTGACCTTTTTGTAGGCTATTTCTTTATTACGTGCTGAGCCAATGTGTCACATTATCTTTACAACAAACTCTAAGAGGTGGGTACTACAGTCCCAGTTTTTACAGCTACGGAAGCTGAGCGGCAGAGGGAAAAGAGCGGTCTGGACCCAGCGCCCCAATCATCGGGCCGCTCTGCCTCCCACTGTCGAGCTCAATCCGCAAACGACCCTTCTCAACTTCATTTCTGGGCCCTGAAGGTTGCGACGTCGCCACTACCGGACGGCTGACTCTAGGCGCAAAGCGGGCTGCCAGGCTGGGAGCGCAGAGACCCGCGGGGAAAGCCTGACCCCGGAAGCAGTCGCTGCGCCGGCGATCGCGTCGTCGGTTGCCAGGGCGCCGTCCCGGAAGTGGGGCGCGGCGCGCCGCCGGCCAGTGCGCGGGCAGCGGGCGGCGTCTTCCTGCGAGCGCGGCGGCGGGGCTGGAGGCGGCGCCGGGGCGCGGTGCGGAGGCGCCCAGCTCCGCGCTCTTCGGCGCTGCTCCGCGCTCCGCGCCCACCGGTGAGGCCCCGCGCCGAGGCCGCCGCCTCCCCGGACCGAGGGTGTGGCCGCGCTTTGGTGAGCGAGTGCGCACGCGCGAGCCAGCATAGCCGCCCAAGGCTTCGCGGCAGCTGCGGTGGGGTTAAGCTGCTGCTCGCGGGACCCGCGTCTTGCAGGGCGCAGTGCACCTGTGGCGAGAGCTCTGGGCAGGAGATAGGAGACAGGAGACTTGTGTTCCCCGCCCTGTTCACCTCTCTGGCATCTGGACCTACGCATGTCCTCTCTGTTTTCCCATCAGTTAGAGGGGTTGGGGAGTCGAGGTAGTCATCCACCCCAGAGAGTAGCAGGGGCGTTACAGGAGTTTCATTCTGGAAGTAAAAATACTGTATTTTTGTAACCCGATTAGGGTGTGCGGAGCTGTTTGTTGTTCGGGAAACAGTGAGCACATTTCAGTGCTAGGTTATGGTCGTGCAAAAAGATCTGCCCAGCCCTGCACTCAGGGCACTGTCCCCCACTGGGGGTGAGGAGAGAGGCGGTGGCGACACAGCTGTGAAGGAGTATGCTGCACGGATATGAGGTCCTCATTTACATTGTTACTTATTATTCAAAAGTGGCGCTTTTTCCTTTTCGAAGAAGACTAACAGGAAAAGAATCCAGATGCCCAGCATTCTGGCCTAGCTGGGACCTTATTGAAAGTGATATGGGCTAGTGGGCATGAGGACACCCTTGTGGGTCCCGCCTGTGTTACATGGCGGGACCAGAAGGGTGGGCGAGATGACTTTCCTCTTGCTGTTCCCCCTAAGCTTGTCTTGGCTTTTGTCTGAGAGTGGTCCTGACTCCCCAGTGTGAAAGGCCTCTTGGCGGACTTCTGTCCGGGAGTTGCAGGTGTGGATGTTCCCTGAGAGTTTCCCTTATTCAGCGGAAGTCAGCCAGACTCCCAGCCCCTACTTCTTGCCCCAGTCTTTGTGGGTGAGTGTATGGGTGTCCGTCCCCTGCAGGTCTGGGCAGGGCCTAGGTCACTGCTTGACACAGTGAACTAGTCCACTTCCTCTAATGGTGTGAGGAGGGAGATCGTGTCTTCATTTGTGTTGATTCACCGAGTATTGATTGAGCACCTGCTTTTACTGGAGACTGTTTTGAGGGCTGGGGAATGCAGCAGGAGGCAAAGCGGAACCATGTTCCTGTTCCCATGATGTGACATATTTGTGTGAAAGACAGGTAATCAAGGAACCAGACACCTAGACTAGACCATTTCTCTTCAGACTTGAGCATGCGTAAGACTTATCTGAGAGCTCAAGCAGATTCCTGGGCCCCATTCCCGAAGAGTCTGATTCAGTGCATCACAGTGGGGGGAGTTCAAGAATTTGCATTTCTAACGAAGTCCAGGTGATGCCCATGGTTCAGGTTCATGGGCTGTGCTTCGAGTTGGCGCCAGACCCGGCACCCGTGTGCAGCGTAAGTGCTGTGAAGTAGCGATGACGTCATAAGTGGGGAGGATGGACATGGAGATTGGAAAGCCAGTCTGAGGCGTTGACTTTTGAGAAGGGGCCAGACATGGGGGAAGAGCAAAGCCTTAAGACAGGGTGCAGCTTGGTGGATGTGAGCAGCTGAGGAAAGGCTAGAGACTGGAGAGGGGTGGTGGTGGGTGGGAAGGGTGCCAGGAGACAAGGCCCAAGAGGTGATGGGCGACCATGTAGGTCATGGGCAGACCTCTAGTTTTGATGTGAGTGTGATGGGAAAGCTGCCGTAGGCTTATGAGCCGAGCGATGTGATTTGCTTCGTACGGGTCGGAAGATCAGCCTGCTGCTGGATGGAGAACGGGTAGCAGTGGGGTGAGGATGGCACTAAGGAAACCAGTCGGGGCCTGCTGTGGTTGTCTAGGATCTTTAGGACGTTGGAAAGAGACACAGAGGGATCTGGAATCTCCTGTGGTAGAGCTGACACGTTTTAGTGCTGGATTGAATTACTGGTCCATCCTCCTTGGAGCCACAGTTGAACTGTGTTTGTTGGGCTGTGAAAGCACTTTGCGGCTGGGGCTTACACTTGGCTGTGTCTCCTGCCTCCCCCCTTGGATCAGGACTGTCCAGCAGTGCCTTGTCCCAGGTAGCTTTTTATCTCCTGTCATGGGCCTGGCTCAGAGTGGCTGAACAAAACCTAGACTGTCGGTGGCCCAGGTGCCTGTGGAAACTTGTTCTCAGGCTTGTGATGATTCTGCCCATTGGCCCCAGGAGTTCTTGAAATAACCAACAACCGTCTGGTTTCACGATGGCTCTCCACTGCTGACATACCCCAGGTGGTGACAGCCCACCATGATTTCAAACTGCGATCATAGTAAAGAGTGAGGACCAGCACACCGCTCTCTGTTTTTCCTGGTTAGGTTTCGACGATGCTGTGTTGAAAGTGACTGGCCAAGTGGCTTAAAATTCTGATGCACCAGTTCACGTGAACCAGTAGAGAGGTAGTTTCAAATGCATTGCACACTTTTTCATTAACCGTACTTTTTTTTGTTGTTTTAGGAGGAGGTGAGCAGAAAAGGATCCGACATCAGGTATTTATTTGCTTTTGTAAGGAAAGAGGCTTAGTCGTTCTTGGGGCTGGGAAGGAGTCAGCCCCGGCTTCTGTACCGTGGGGTCGGCCAGCTGCTTCCTTTGTCCTGCAGATGATTGATTTCTGAGCCCTCTCAACGGCTGAGTGCTGGGGGACAGAGCAAATGAGCCTGCTGCCTGCCCTGCGGGGGTCCAGGTCTGCCTCGGGAGACACGTGTAAACCGACAGTTGACGCATGGTGTGGGAGGGAGGCCGTGTGCATGATTCTCTCCTTTGCCTCTTACTGCCAAACCCGTCCCCCATCGGCAAATGAGGGAGTGCCTTCCCTGGGGCGCCCGTCAGCCTGATAGATTCAGCAGAGAAGAATCCGGGAGAAGAATCGGCACGAGCCGCGCAACCCAGTGCCCCACGCGCCCTCATGCTTAATAAGTGGCAGCTGTTGTTTCTAGTGATTCAGATGTGTAACTAGTACCTGCCCCGGGAGGGCAGGTCGATCTCCATCACCTCTGAGCCTGGCAGGCCCGCCCTCGGGGAGCAGGGGCCTGGACCCGGAGGAGTGTGCGTGTCCACTTGGGGCCAGTGTCAGGGTGTAGCCTTTCCTGCGTGGCACGCTTGTTTCAAGTCCAGGTAGCCGCTGGAGCACGTGCCGTGCGGGTCCACACCTGCTGACCCTGCAGTCACCCCGGCCCGACGTGAAGGAGCTGCCGCCTCCATCCCCGTTTCCTTGACTGGAGAGGCTGAGCCGCCAAGAGCGCTGGCCAGCATCTGCAGCTCAGACGCGTCAGCACTGGGTCCCTGAGCGTCGTGTGTGGAGGGAGGCGCTGTCCCCTCTGGGCTACCTTGCCGTCGATGCTTGGTGGTGGTTTCCACACTGAGCTAGCGTGTTTCTGAAAAGAGGTCCTCTCTCTTAAAAGGAGGCATGGCCTTAGTTTATTTCTCCCTTTTTCTCCAAACTATGAATGACTGTCTTTCTGCTCATCACTTTACTGCATTTTCTCCTGCATATATGTTCACACACATATATATACAAAAAAAGACACTTTATGGGCATACATTTCTCCTTTAGTATGGGTACATTTTATTTTATTTTATTATTTTTTTAAATGCCTACAGCACCTGGTCTTCCTAGGTGGTCTCCCATCCAAGTACTAACCAGGCCTGGCCCCGCTTAGCTTCTGAGATCAGATGGGATCAGGCATGTTCAGGGGAGCATGGCCGTAGGCAGTATGGGTACATTTTATTGTAGTTTCCTAGGGCTGCGGTATCAAAGCGCCGCAAACCAGCGGCTTGGTGAGGCCAGAAGCCTGGCATCGAGGTGCTGGCAGGGCCGTGCGTTCTGCAGCCTTGCCCCTTCTGCCTGCCGGTGGCCCCAGGTGTTGCTTGGCTGACGGTAGCGTAAATCTGGTCTCTGCTGCCATCTTCACATGGCCATCGTCCCTCTGTCCGTGTGTCCCCGTGTCTTCACGTCGTGTTCTCTGCCTGTGTGTGTCTGTGTCCAAATTTCCTTACAAGGACACCAGCCATGGGGTTAGGGCCCACCTCAGTGACCTCTTCTTAATCGCGAAGACCCTGCTTCTAGATAAGGTCACATTTACAGGTGCCTGGGTTATCAACATCTATTTTTGAGGGACACAGTTCCACCAGTAACATATCTTCAGAACCAAGTGTTGAATACAAAGAGTCAGGTTCACAGGACTGACCCTTGAGGACTTGTGCACGCACGCACGCACGCAGTGAGCAGTTACAGCACGCCTCTCACGTGTCAGTGGGCAAGGTGCCGGGTAGTAGGGTCGAGCTCTGTTGTAAATACCTACACTTAGGTCTAGGAAGAATCAGTGGGAGAAGGGGAACAGCTGGCTAAGAGTCCCTTCCCTCTTGCATTTATACAAGGAATGTACACAGAGAACTAGACTGCAAGGTAGGAAGTTCCGAGTGCCAACGGAGGTGTCAGGAGAGGTACACAGAAGGTTCGGAGGTGGGAAATGTTAGCTCAGCGCAGGCGGTGAGAACGGCTCCCTAGGGGAGGTGACCTCCGAACTGCGTGCATGTGATCGGCAGGAGGTGGGTAAGAAGCAGGAGGGAGCGAAGGGCGCGAGCACAGGCTGGCCGGTGAGGATGGGTGGCGTGTGCGCGGACCGGCGAGGAGGTGTGTGCGCGGAAGCGAAGGTGCAGGAAACGCCGGGGCGGCGGGGCGCCGTGCACGCGCGGCCGGAGCCGGTGAGTCATGGGATTCGGAAGCGTTTATCACAGCTGGAGAACCTTAAGGCGTCTTCGGGCGTGTTTGTGAAACGGAAGACACCAGCCTCCGAACACTCCGGCCAGTCACAGTTTCGCTAGGCTGTTCGAGTGTCTTTCGATCTTGGGCCGTGCGCATTTCGTCTGTGTATTCATTTTATTTTAGGGAAGGACACGCGGCCAGAGTCAGTGAAGCGAGAGAACATTGGATGTTCCCTGCCGGAGCCAGCCGGCTGAGGTTGAACAGCACCTGGAAGAGGGGGGTGAAGCCAAAGGGAAAAAAGGGAAGACAGGAAAGATCGTTCCGGGAGGGCGTACAGCCAGAGCTGCAGCCCCGAGTTGATTTAGCATGGCCTATTTATGTGATTATTGAATACCATAATCAATCACCACGTTGCCATAGCAAAGCACACCATACATATCTATGACAATGCTTGTGTATTACATGTGATCATACATATCCCTGTCTCCATGGTTGTAAAACATCCTGTTACCTTAAAAGGTGAGTTTACGAGGCTCACCAAGGTAACTCAACTTCTTGTTTCCTGGAACCATTGTTTAAGCAAACTCAAAAGCCATGTTATGGCTTCTAGCAATGTGACTTCTTCAGTGCCTCATGGTGGCTTCCATCCTGTCTCAGAATGGCTCCCGACAGTTACCGTGGGCTCCATGTGGTAGGTCCAGCCTGAGGCGTTTTCTTTAGTGATGCTTGGCGGATAGAGGGAGCAGAGAAAACCATACATCTCAGGGGCTCCGTTTCCTGCTCAGCACAGTGAGGGCAAGGACATTTGCCCCATGGGCCTTATCGGGTCGGGCTCGTGCCCCTGGAAGCATTTGAGGACTTTAAAGCTCGGTGCAGAGATAGCATGCCGCCTTACGGTTTTCCGCTCTAGCTCGCGCTTCCGCGTCATCCCCAGGCGGGCGTCAGTGACGAGTGAGGCCTCCCGGTGAGGTTGGTTTGAGTTGCGCAGCCGCAGCGGTTGTGGCGTGGGTGCTGCCTGGCCGGCGAGTGATGCTCCCCCGAAATCCTGCGTCGCAGCTGGAGGCGCGTGGGCAGGACGCGGCAGGACTCATCAGGGAGGCAGGGCTGTGGCGGCCGAGATCAGGCGGAGGAGAGGAGACTCCCTCTGTGCCGGGTTTTGACGCTGCGAACGGGTCGAAGTGTGCGAGGCGTGCGGGGTTCGCTCGGTGCTGGGACCTGAGTTCACAGCAGGCGGGGCCGGGGCTCCTGTGCCGTGTCTGCCGTCGTTTCCGGGCGGTGACTCCACGTGCATCCCGACCGGTCAGGTGATGACCTCATGGGGTTGTTAGGTGGCACCTCGGACTTTGCAGAGGGGTTTCGTTTCTTTATTACTTTGATCCTGCGGCTCTTGGCATCCTGATGAAGGCCAAGTTCACAGAGGGAAGCGGCGGGCTGTGTGGAAAGAGGTGGCACTTTAGAGTAAGGTCGCCGGGTTTGAATCAAGGCACCATGACGCCTATAGTCCGGTTCTTAATACAGGCCCTTTTGAGCCTCAGCCTCCTCATCCATAAAACGGGGACGTGACGGTCTTAACATCAGGTATTCGTTGAGCGCGCTCCCTGCGCCGGCACGCGTTCGCACGTCATCCTCTGACCCCGTGACGCGAGGAGGTGTTGTCGTCATCCTCATTTAACAGAGAGGGAAACAAGTTCAGAAAGGTCAGCTAGGCTGCCCAGGGTCACACAGCTAGTGAGCAGTGGCGCTGGGCCTCGGACCCCGGCTCCGGAGCCCGTTCTCCGCCACAGTCCCGCCTCTGTGACCCTCCCCGGGGTGAGGACGGAGTGGGCTGGCTGAGTGACTGCACCGGGAGCTCCGCAGGGGGTTCTGTCCCAGGACTGCCTTCTCGGTCCTCCTCCCCAGGCAAGGCATACCTGGTGCCCGCGTCCACCTCCCACACATTTTCTGCCCTGTCAGGTCGTCCCAGAAGCAAAGCTATCAGCCGTCCACGGAGGCGGTGCCTCCATTCTGAAAGGCCCCAAAGGCCCCTGGCTTTTGAGCCTAGTTTTTCAAGGAACGCCTTCTTCAGATGAGGTCGTACACAGAAGTATAACAAACGCAGCCTATACGGGCTGGAGCTGGGGGAGAGCTGGTCCCTGGGCCGCCCTAGCAGTTCGAAAACCATTTCCGTCGCAGGAAACAGGCTCGGAGAGGTAACGAACTTGCTCGAAGTCCCACAGAGGTGCTGGCTGGCCTGGCAGCACAGTCCGTCAGTCTGGACCGAGCACGCACCATCCGCAGCACAGTGCCCGGCCGGCACACGGCAGTGAGGAGAGGCACTCGCTGCCCTCGAGCAGGGACAGAGCTGGGGGTTGCCGCGTCCCGGTCGGAGGGTCAGGGAGGCTCTGTGCAGGAAGTGACATTTACGCGTGCAGGCAGAGGGGTGGGAAGTGGCTTAGCCAGGCAGAGGGAGGGGCGGGTGCTGCAGATAGAGATGCCCAGCAAGTGCCAAGGCCCTGAGGCCGAAGAGAGGTCCAGTGGCAAGGACAGAGTGGGCGGAGGGGCGAGGGGCACCAGATGTGCCTGGACGAGCAGGCGAGGGCCAGGGGTCCGTGTGCACCAGCGGCCAGCGGGAGTGACGACAAGCAGAGGGGTGGGGACAGGGGCAGGGTGGGGGCACGGGCAGGGGTGGGGGCACCCGCCCTGGGCGAGTCAGCTCCAGGCCGCCCCCGGCTGCTCCGGGCGGAGCTGTCCTCCTCCCCCAAGTGCCTCTCTGTGGCTCCCGTCACAACCGCGACTGAACGTTTGTTGGTGATTGTTTAATGACTGCCTTCGCCTCCCCCGTGACCAGGATCACTGTCTTGGCACAGTTGACAGTCGGGCTGGGTGGCTTGTTGTGGGGGCTGTCGTGCACGTTGTGGGGTGTGGGCCAGCACCCCTGGCCTCTACTCACTAGATGCTAGAGACACCCTCCCCCCAGTTGTGACCAAAAAAATGCCTCTAAACATTGCCGAATGTCCCTGGGGGGACGGATTGGCCCCTGAGAACCACTGTGGGGGGCCGAGCTTGGGTGGGGGATGGAGGCTCGGGGGACGGGAAGGGTTCCTTTGGGTGGGGGGAGTGGACGTTTCAAAGCTCTGAGCAGTTGGTCTCTTGCAGGATTATGGCAGGAAAAGTGAAATGGGTCACTGACATCGAGAAGTCCGTGCTGATAAATAACTTTGAAAAGAGAGGATGGGTCCAGGTGGCGGAGAACGAGGACTGGAACTTTTACTGGTGAGTGACGAGTGGGGCTTCGATCGTTTCCGCACCGACTGACCAGTGTCCTCCGTTCTGGGCCCTGAGCGGAGAGGGCGGCCGCAGAGGTCGGGGTCCCTGCCGGCGGTGTCCTCGGTTCTGGGCCCTGAGCGGAGAGGGCGGCCGCAGAGGTCGGGGTCCCTACCGGCGCGTGCCCCCCGTCACACTCGTCGTCCCGTGGCACTTCCTGCGCACACGGCCAGGAGTCCTTGGTTTGCACGCGCCGTGGGGTTTGCCCACACTGCTGTTCATCAGATGGCGAGTGTGGTTAGTACTGGGGTTCGGGTGAGAAACCGGGGCCCCCCTCCCTGGCCGGCGTGCCTCGCTGCCAGCGCCTGCTGCTCAGGGCCCACTCTGGGGAAGTCAGCGACGTCCCTGTCCGGGAGGAGGCCTGGGGAGAAGACTCTGGGAGAGGATTCTGTCCTTCCCTTTGCTTCTGTCCGGGATGGCAAGAGAATCCTGTTTGGACTGAATTGGAAATAACTGGAAAGTGAATTAGACTAGGGAAGGAAGAGCAGTGATTGGGCACTGTCCCCGAGTGGTGCTCTACCCAGCGGGCACCTGGTCGTTGACAGCCCAGCCTCTGGAGCGGGCCCCGTGCCTCTGGGCAGCCTCCCCCCTCTGGCAGGCCCCACGACAGACCTTACTCTGGTTGGCCGTTGCCTGGGTCCAGGGCATGGCAGTGACTCTTGAGGTGGGGGCAGCACATCAGGCGCTTTTTTGCCCTACACGTCCCCCCTCCCCAAGACTCACCCTCCCGCTGCTGCCTTGAGACGCGGCCTCTCTCTAGCCGCGGCTCCCCCATTCCCCCCAAGGTAGCAGGTGTGCGTTTTTCTCTGTTGACGTACTAAGATGTCTTTCGTCTGCACCTGCCTCAGTGCTGTGCCTCCTTTCCCTGCCAGCCTGTCCTTCGGAGACACAGTGCACCCACAGATTAGACGTCCAGACCCTGTAGCCGGGTTGCCCCTGGCTTCACGGCCGGCTCCTCCACAGCTGTGTGCGGCCACTAGCAGAGGACTCGATCTCTCTCTCTCTCTGCACGTTCGCTCGTTGGAGGTTTAAATGTACGAAGCTTGGAGCAGTGCCTGATGGCTGCTCTGTCTCAGCACAGGCCGTCACTGTCCTTTAGGTACCGGCGCACGTGCTGCCTGCCCCTGAAGCCACCTTTGCCTCTCGCGGGCTCCCAGACCGCTCTGTTCAAGTGTCGTGCAGCAAATGCCGCGCGCCTCGATTAGTGATTTTCCCGCCTGTCTCCTCTTCACCACGTTACTGTGAACCCCTAGAGACCGAGCACTTTGCCTGGCTCGTCCAGCATCCCCAGCGCTTGGCCTGGCCTGGGCGCAGGGCAGACCGGCCCCCCGCTCCCGTGTCCAGCAGTGGTCAGAGGGGTGACCGTGCTCTGCTCCCTGCACTTTAAGCCACAGCCGGATTTCCCTGCGGGGGCGCATGGTGTGGGTGGGGAGGGCCTCAGTGGAGTCACTCAGCATCCGCGTACGGGTTTGTGTCTAGTTAGTAACCTTTCTCCTCAATCATAAGTGAAATGATTGCCCCAGAGCCCTGTTCTGTGGGAGCCTGGAAGACAAGGCCGACCCTGACAGCGCTCGGCTCCCTGTTGTGGGCGCAGCAGGAGCTCAGTGGACCCTTCCAGTGCTTGGGGAGGGACTTGGGTGTCTCCCTGCTTCATGCCAAATGAGAAACATTTTGGCACTATTAACAAAAACGAGAATGAGAGCGAGAACTAAACAGTATAATTTTGGATATTTGGTATCTTAAGGGCTTCTGTGTTAAGCAGTGAGTACACTCTCAATCTTAAAAATTAGCTTATAACAGTGGAGACAGCATGGTTGATAGTTGGGGAAAGGTAAATTTCTTGACTGAGTGGGTCGCGGCACAGCCGTTAAAATAATTATGACAGTTACAAAGCAGTTGGGGCAATTGTATAACGAGGATGAAGAAAAACATGGAACAACTCGTATTCTGGTAACGTTTATGCAGGAATAACTTGCACGTAGACGGGAGGTAGAAGCAACATGAGACGTGGAAGCAGCGACTGAGAGCAGGCGTGGTGGGCATCTGCTGCCAAATTAATGATGCACAGCAAACACCACAAAACTCAGGGGCTCAAAATAGCAACCGTTTTTTATTGCTCACGGGTGTCCAGGTTTGGCTGGGTGGTCCGCTCGGCCTGGCAGGGCCTGGCGGGTCTGTCTCAGCTGCTCACTCACGCATCTGCTGGCACCTGCTGGGTCAGCTGGTACCTGGCTGGTCTGCCGCCGTCCCGCCAGCTGGCCCGGGCTCGTCCTCCTGCTGATAGCAGGGGTCCATCAGGGAAGGTGGAAGCTTTCAAGGCTCGTCTCAGAGGTGGCACACGATCGCTTCTTCCATATTCTTCTGGAGCAAAGCAAGGCCAAAACGGTAGGTGCCCGGGCCCGGACCTTGGGAAACCAGCAGCTTCCCCTCCCTCTGCGGGAGCCCTGCGCTGCGGTGTGAGAGGCCTCACTGCTGGGCTGTCTCGCTGGAGGAGCTGCGTGTGGGTGCTGTGCATGGCACCTGCAGCTGCCCCGGCCTGCCAGCCATGCCCGCCAGGGTGCCAGACCTATGAGGGAAGCCTTCTTGGACCTTCCAGACTAGGTCATCCGCTGGCTAAATAGCCCCCGCCGTCCCGTGCCACACGGAGCAAAAGAACGCTTGCTCGCCTGAGCCCTGCCCAAGTTCTCGACCCGAAAACCACGAGATACAGTAAAACGGTGGTTGTGCTAAGTCACTGGCATTGGGCGGTTCGTTTGGCAGTAATTGAACCCGGACTTGACCCGTCACACGCCTGAGGGTGGTAGGGCACCAGCTGCTTGTCTTGAAAACTGATAACGGGACAGAGTCATTCCTGTACGAACTGTTTTTCAAGACATCTAAATGGTTGAGGAAGGGAGAGTTCTCTTCGTAGGAATAGTCCCACTAGTGAGCGAAGGAGGCAGGAAAGAGGACATCTCCATTTCGTAATCCCCAACGAAGTAAGGACCCAGGCCTGTCCGGAGCGAGCGCTCCACCGGCCGCGCCGGCGGACGGGCTCCGAGCCTCCCGCCTGCACGTCCCTTTTTGTTCTTCTCTTTTAGGATGAGCGTGCAAACCATCCGAAACGTCTTCAGCGTCGAAACTGGCTACCGGCTCTCCGATGACCAAATCGTCAACCATTTTCCGAACCACTATGAACTGACCCGGAAGGATCTGATGGTGAAGAACATTAAAAGATACAGGAAAGAGCTGGAGAAAGAAGGGAGTCCTCTGGCAGAGAAAGACGAGAACGGGAAATACCTCTATCTGGGTTTGTGTCTTTTTTTGCTGGTCTCAGGTTTTAAATAAAGAGTTGAGTTTTTCCTTTGGTGGCTTAAGGCACCGAGGTGGTGACCGTCGGCTTGGACCGGTGACCATGTTCGTGCAGGTTGCAGTGGGCGCCTTCCTCCCGAGTGTCTCTGGAAGGCGTGTGTGTGTGTGGTGGGGGTTCTCACGTGTGGCATCTGAGATTCCGTGCGCACCTTGGGAATGGCCTGTCAGGAAGAGAGTGTCCTCGCTGCTCAGTGTGGGGGGACCACTCTCCGAGCTATGAAGTGCCACGCGGAGTGTTACTGGTCCTGTCGACAGCCAGGGAGGACGTGTGTCCCTGTCCTGTGTCCCTGTCCTGTGTGGCGATCTGAGCTGGGCTGTCTGAGAGTTCCAGGATTCCCTTACGTACTTGGGCAAAATTGCGTAAGTGACCTCTCCGGGCCTCAGTTGCCTCGTGTGATAAACGGGCGTGGCGGCAGCGCCCAGCTCACAGGCGCCGTGAGGACGAGGTGATACAGGTTTCCGCAGCGCTGGGCACACAGGTGCTAAAGGTGACGCTGCACAGGAATTGAGCCACACAAGTCCCTGTTCTGTTAGATGCCGGTTTGGGGCTGTGGGTAATGACATGGTGGCAGCATTTCTCCTCGTGGCCACTGCTGGGCTGGCTCACTCTGTCCCCTCTACCTGACCTTTCAGACTTCGTTCCAGTCACCTACATGCTGCCCGCCGACTACAACCTGTTCGTGGAGGAGTTCCGGAAAAACCCCTCCAGCACCTGGATCATGAAACCTTGTGGCAAAGCCCAGGGCAAGGGCATCTTCCTGATCAACAAGCTCTCGCAAATCAAGAAGTGGTCCCGCGACAGCAAGACGTCTTCGTGAGTGGGGAGACCGCCGTCCCCCGTGCTTCCTCACTGGTGCTTTCGCGGTGTTGGGGCAGGGCTCCGCGGCGTCCGTCACGGCGTCGGGGCAGGGCTCCGCGGCGTCCGTCACGGCGTCGGGGCAGGGCTCCGCGGCGTCCGTCACCCGGCGTCGGGGCAGGGCTCCGCGGCGTCCGTCACCCGGCGTCGGGGCAGGGCTCCGCGGCGTCCGTCACCCGGCGTCGGGGCAGGGCTCTGCGGCTGCCGTAGCCTCATCGGTCGGTCACACGCTCCCACGAGGTGAGGTGTGGAGGGAAATGGCACACAAGCCAGCAGAGGGTCGCAGGAGCAGGGAGACTTGCAGGCTGCTCTTCGTCCCAGAAGTTGGTGTGACACCCACCTAGTCGTGGAGTTTGGGGGTGGCAAAGCTGCTGCTTAAGACCCGGGACCCGGATTCCTGACACTCACTGTCAGAGCACGTTTTGCTGTGAGACCCCGAGGGTCCTCATCTGGGCAGAGTGACAGCACCGGCCTTGCAGTGACGTGGGGACGGCCAGTGAACCCGCACCCGGGCGCCCTCGGTACGTGCGGTTAGCACAGGTGTGACGCTAGGCGGCCGGTCGGGTCAGGTCTCCTCCCCGAAACGGGGCCTCCTCGGAACGGAAGGTCACTCCCCCGTCCGAGGCTCACTCTGCCTCTGCGAGGTCCTCGACAGCGGTCACTGTGATCTCGTCCCGAGCACGGTGGCCCACCTCTCAGGAGTTCCCAGGAGTGGTGGCCGTGCCGTCTTGTGCAGTGCATTGCTCGCCCCCAGGTGGGTCAGCCCAAGGAGCGCCTCCCCACTGGCTTCCCGGGAGCTGCTGCCACCGTCCCCGGGGGACGCCACCTCTCTCTCACTCCGAGGCGGGGAGCCGGTTCCCAGCCGGCTGCGTGCACCTGTGCGCTGCGCCGTCCGATTTCGTTCTGTCTGACTCGCACAGGTTTGTGTCCCAGTCCACCAAGGAGGCCTACGTGATCTCTCTCTACATCAACAACCCGTTGCTGATCGGCGGGAAGAAGTTCGACCTGCGCTTGTACGTGCTGGTGTCGACGTACCGCCCGCTGCGCTGTTACATGTGAGAGCCGGGGTCTGTTTCCGCTGGGGAGACCGCGCTTTGACGGGACGCCTTCTCCTTAGCACCATGACGAGGGCCCGCGAAGCTCGCCGTGTGCGCGGCGCCTGGCGCGTGATAACTGCTGAGTGACACGGCTAGCCGTGGTGCTCGCGGGCGTCTTCAAAACGAAAAGCAGCTCTTAACCGGGCAGCGTGCTCGGCAAGAAAGCCGGGCGCAGAAGGCCACGCGGAGGGCGATGCTGTCTCTGTGCAGCACCCCGAATAGGCAGGTCCTTAGAGGCGGAAAGCAGGTTGGCGTTGGCCTGCCGCCGGGGTGTGGGGGCGACCGCTCAAGGTCCCCCGGGTTCTGTGTGGGGCGACGCAGATGTAAAGTTGGTGGTGGCGAGGGCCGCACAGCTCTGCGAATGCACCAGGAGCTGCTGAATAGTTTCCTGTAGGCGGGTGAGTTGCATGGTGCGTAGGAATTACACCTCATAAAGCTGTTACAAAAACCAGAAAGCAGCAGCGCGTTTAAAAGTTTGAAACAAACCGACCCACGGCTCTTTAGAGAATGGAGTGTTCTTTTTCATGGTCCTCCGGGCATCGAATGGCCCCGAGCGCTGAACCGCCGCCCGTAGGTACAAGCTCGGGTTCTGCCGCTTCTGCACGGTCAAGTACACGCGCAGCACCAGCGAGCTGGACAACATGTTCGTCCACCTCACCAACGTCGCCATCCAGAAGCACGGGGTGAGCGCCGCTGTTCTGAGCTCGGGGGCGCGGGTGGATCGTGCGGCTTGCTTTGTTTCTGTGGGAGACGGTGGGGCGGGCATGGCGGTGCTACCAAGATGCCTCGGCACCCGCGAGGCCCGGGAGTCCTCAGTGTCCAGCGCGGCTGTCCTGGGCCATCGGCCGAACCAGCCTGCAGTGGGGGAAGGTGACACAAGGACAAAGGAAGCCCCAGGGTCAAGCTGTGCCTCTCCAGTTCTGTGACCTTGGGCAAGTCACTCTGGCTCTCAGCGCTTCTGGTTGTAAAAGGAGAAGGTATTAGTACCTCAGGGGGTCGTTGGCAGGATCACTGAGCACACTTATGCCCAGTCGTTCATTTGTTCAGTAAGTGCGGGGGGGACCTCTCTGTGGGTCGGTCCCATGCTGAGCACTAGGGCTCGATGGTGGGCAGAAGCTCCCGTGGCCCCTGCTGTCACAGAACCTAGAGCCTGTGGGGAAGGCAGTCGTGAGGCCGCCGCACGGTGAACGCACGGTGGATGTGTGCTCACCCGCGAGGCGTGAGCTCTGGCCCCAAGGAGCGCGTAGCCAGAAGGGCCTGGCACGATGACGGATTCCCCGCGTGCAGGCGGCTGGAGAAGGCGTCCTGCAGGCGTGGGGCTTGGGCAGAGGCCTGAAGTATGAGCGGGGGTACCCAGGTGGGGGTGGGGAGCGTTCCAGCAGAGGGTCCAGCACGCGCCAAGGCCCTGTGGCGGGAAGGAGCGTCACAGGAGCTGAAGGGCCGTCAGGGTGGCCGGAGCCCCCAGAGCAATAGTGGGGAAGCGGGAGGTGCCTGGAAGGGGTCCGGGTGGCCCTGCACCGCATGCGCCCCCAGGTAGAAATGCTCAGTGGTGAGAACATTCCAGAGTTAGTACTTTAAAACCATGCGCAGGTAGGAGGCCCAGATCTTCCTGGGGCCAGGCCCACCTGGAGGAGGTGTTCCAGGGCGCTGGGCCCCTTGGCTGCGTGGCCTGAGGCCCGACCCCCATGCGCTTCCCCAGGAGGACTACAACCACATCCACGGGGGCAAGTGGACCGTGAGCAACCTGCGGCTCTACCTGGAGAGCACCCGGGGCAAGGAGGTGACCAACAAGCTGTTCGACGAGATCCACTGGATCATCGTGCAGTCGCTGAAGGCCGTGGCGGTGAGTGCCGGGCGCAGAGGCGGCCAAGGGGAGGACACGGCCGGCAAGACGCTTGTCGTTCTTTGCTTAAAATGACCTGTTCCACGGTCTCACCTCCTACTTGTCTGCCGTGTGCTGAGGAGATTCAGGGAGGGAGAGACTCGCTTCTGGCCAGAGCTGCCCAGGGCGTGCTGGGAGCCAGGCCCTCTGCTGCGGCCACAGGCCCCGGATAGTCCCCGTCGTCGTCAGCTGTTCTGCTCCCGTTAAATCAGTAACAAATGTGCTGGCGGAAGCTGGTGTTTTAGGGGACTGTCAGCAGCCGCCTCAGTGTCAGGGTCAGGGCCGGAGCAATGCATGTTTTTGAGCCTCAGGTCACACTTGCTGCTGGCGTGCAGATCGTGTGTTTCCTCTCGCTGCGCTCAAGCAGCCGATCCGAGGGAACGGGAAGGCGTGAGCGCGGGAGCGCCGGCCGCTGTCGAGGTGCCCGTCATCCCTGATGACACACGCAGAGCCCCAGAGCCAGGAACTGGAGGGACAGTCAGGGGGCCCCGGCCTGCTCGGGGGACTCCTGACAGCCCGGCCCGTGTAACAGCTCCCTCCGCTTGGCGGAGTCAAGGCCGTGTGAGGTCGCTGCTCTGGAGGAAGCGTGTGTGTGTGTGGACTTGGCAGCGGCGCGTGTGTGTGGAGACGCGTGTGCGAGGCCTGCACATGGGAGAGCAAGGCCCTCTCCCCCGTTCGTACCGTGAAAGCATCAGCTCACAGCGACCGCCCTGCGTGAGAGAGCTCCGTGGAAAGAGGCACGGCTCCGCGGGCGCCCCGACTCGCTCCTGCCGGTCCTCAGCCCCTCCTCTGGCACTGAGTGCCCCGTACGCACTTCACGTGTTTTCATTCTTCACTTTTGGTTTAAGAGAAACATTTGATGGAAAAAAGAAAACCCAGTTTTAATGCCAAAAAAATGAAAAAAGGAAACGCAGGAACCAGCTAATCTAGTTAATTTTTGGAGATGTGTCTTAGGGGCCGTTTCACATCCCTTTCCCCGCAGAGGCCTCCTTGTACCTTGGCAGCTTGGGTCGGAGGTCACGGTGGGGAGTGAGTGTGAGGTTCTGGGCTCAGATGAGGTTTTAAGCCAGGCCCCACCACGTGCCAACAAGCGACTTGGCCCAATGCCCTGCCTGTCGGAGCCTCTGGAATTGGCTCCCAGGCGTAACCACGCGCTGCGGAGGTTGACTTAGTGATTGAGGTAGAGGCAAAGCTGGCAGTCCACGAACGCGGACCGTGGGAGCCCTGATGCCCATCAGCTGCCCCCGCCCCCCACACCCTCCCTAGCCTGCCCTGTCTCCCCCGTAGGGGCGAGCTTTGAGATGTGGTTGGCTGTTGGATCACAAAAACTGTGTTCTGGCCCCAGCCCTCTGCTATCTCATGGCTGAGTCCTCTGGCCGGAGCCTCCGGGCGTCAACTCCCAGGCCTCAGCTGCCAGAGCTGGGAAGCCGTGGGTGTCTAAGGCTCTGAGAGTGTCTAAGGGCAGGGATTTGCTTATTCAGTCTTTCTTCACTTAGCAAACGTTTAGCCGCCCTGTTTTTACCAAGCGTGCTGTCTTCAGAGAATCGAGGGGAGAAGCCGCAGAGAAGCAGGTGGCACAGGAGGCGGCCCCTGGCCCACACGGAAGGGCACCTGACCCGGAACACAGGACGGCAGGGAGAAGCGGGGAGCCACAGCCCGGGGGGCAGAGCGCTCAGAGGGCCGGAGACAGCAGCGTTGGGGCATGGAGAAGGGCTAGCGACTCCCTGTCCTGCAGAGGCTGCCTGGGACAGTGGTGGCGGTAGTAGCTGGGCTTGACGCACCAGGCTGTCCGTGGAAACACAGTCCCACCAAACCGCGTGACAGAACACACTCAAGCCTCGTGTCCCTCCCTGTGAGCGAGAGGCTGAACGGGGCGCGCTCCCTGCTTAGCGGGAGTTTCCTGCGTTAAATCCAGTGTTTTGAGCAGAGTCCACGCGTCCACTAACGTAAAAGACGCCCCACTGTCCCGTGCGTGTGGGTCACTCACGGTGCGGCCCGCTTGCGCCTCGCACAGGTTGTAACTCAGACAGCTCAGGTAGAGCGCGGGAATCTGTGCCACACGTGAGTGGCTGGGGGTTTCGTTGCACCTGGAGACGGAGCTGAGTGGAAGTCGATAACCTGGCACCCCGCGTCCCGAAGGGCACGAGAGGGGACTTAGCCTGGCGGACAGTGCTGGTTGGTCTGCGATGAGGCTGCACAGCCGTGACTCCGGGTGCCCGGGCTTGGAGCTGGACTGCTGTCCACTCTGAGGACAGGCTCGTGCCGATGGAGACGCTCATTGCTCGTCATCCAGCCTCTGATGCGTAAGACCTGGGACACCAGTGATTGCGTCATAAATCGCCTCTCCGGGTTTGAGGAGGGTCAGGAAGGAAGGGAGGCCTGGGCTTTGGGGTCACGGAGGTGAGACGAGGCACGCCGCGGCCGTGCGGAGGCCCCCGCTGCCCCAGCGACCCCCGTCTCTGACACGCCGGCCTCTCGGGGCCTTCGACGCTGGCCGTGTGACCGTGGTCGCTCTCTCTGCAGCCCGTGATGAACAATGACAAGCACTGCTTCGAGTGCTACGGCTACGACATCATCATCGACGACAGGCTGAAGCCCTGGCTGATCGAGGTAACCTCACGGCCCATGTGCCCGTCCGCCCTACGGCCTGTGCGGGGGCCGCTGCCCTGCGTCAGGGTCGCCGGCCCCCAGCCTAACGCTCCTCAGGCTGGGTGGCATGACCGGAGTGTCTGACGAGTTCTTTAAACGTAGCGGGAGAGAGGTTCGGGTTCGTCTGTTTGCTGATGGTTGGAACTGAGCCCACTCCGATCCCTCACCTCCAGTGAGCCCAGTCCACAGATGAGAGCTGGGTGGCCCGGATGCCCCAGTGCTCCAGGGTGGCCTGGAAGGCGAGTGTGTGCTCAGAGGCCCTGCCCAGTCCTGTCCTCGGGGGACGTCATCCCCATTCAGGAAAGGAGCTCACAGACCCGGAAACCCTCTGGAAGTGGTATCGTCCGGAGATAAGGAACCTAATCTTCTTTGGATGAAGGCAGAGTTTGGAAATGGATTTGTCTGCGTGTTCGGAGGCATAGATGAGATGTAATGGCAGCTGTTCTAGAAAGTTCTGGCAAGGGCGATGTGCACACACCCTTTTCCTGTGAAAAGCCTGGGCGACTGCCTCAGCTGCAGTGGGCGTGGAGCCCTCCTTGAGGGGTCGCCCTGCTTTGCTCTGCAGCTCGGGGAAGGAGCCCAGGGCCCCGAGGGGCACAGGGTCAGCCGTGCTGCGAGAACGAAGCCACCCGTTCTGTCGGTTCATGTCACCCTGTGTGCCTCTGAGGGCCGTGTGTCCTCACCACGCTCGCGGACGGGTGGGAGGCTCAGGCCCTTTAGCCGAGCCCCCTTTGAGCCAGGAAAGCCAGGTCTCCAGAGCAAGTCGTGGGGAGCGGTCCCGTGACGGGGACGTCAGTGGGAACCCCTGCAGGAGGCTGCCGGAAGAGTCAGGGATCGGAGCAGGAGCCGTGCTCCAGGACAGCGCTGTCCAGGTCACTTGCTGTTACGCTGCCAGTGCCCTGTGCACGCGTGCGTGTGCGCGTGCGTGTGCACGTGCATGTGGAGAGGTGGGGGAGGGTAAGGTATCTATGGATATGGCTGTGTAAATGTGTTTTCTCTTTTTCTGTTGTAAACAGGGTAGCTTGAATGGACGTCAAGCTCTCCTCGATGAGCTAGGATCTTAATTGAGAATATCTCTTCTAACAATAACATCTTTTTTATCTTTTAAAGCGAGGCAACCCTTGGTCGACCTCACATCTTGCAAGGACCTTGTCAGCTTACACTCCCTTATTTTTATTTTTATTTATTTATTTATTTTTTACGCCTACAGCACCTGCTCTTCCTAGATGGTCTCCCATCCAAGTACTCGCAGCTTCTGAGATCAGACGGGATCGTATCTGTTCAGGGCGGCGTGGCTGTAGACACATAATAACATTTAAATCTTATCACCTTTGTAATGAGAATCGTGGTATTAGGCTACACTACATAGTAATTTCAAGGGCGCCTGAGGTCCACGCTCGCTTTCACTGTGCACGTGAAACACCGTGCTCGAGCAGGACATCTGACCCTGGGGGAAACCCGAAGGCCTTGCAGATCTGCTCCCTCCACTGTCCCATGACCTCAGAAAACGGCTCACCAGGGCCATCGCAGTTGTGCCTGAAGCGAGAGTAAAGAGGTGGTGACCGAGGGCTTGGGGGACTCTCCACGGAGTAAGCGTCTGCATGTCAGCGTGCACATTTTGTGGCCTGGGAGGCCTGAGGGCACTGACTTCCCATGTATTGGGTGGGTTTCACGTGAGTCAGAATGCTGCTTTACAGACGAGGTATTGTCCTCTCAGCAGAAAAGAGGCTCATGGCCTTTGCTTCAGCTCCACAGTGCTGCCCGTCCAGGGCCATTTGGGTCACTGGTTCTAGGGGAGCTCTGGGCGGCTTTAGGTGCTTAAGACAGAGCTCAGACACGGGTCGACACGGAAATCATGTTTGCGATACACGTTGACCTAAAAGTTTTACTTGTGCGATGACCAATTTGTAGTTCATAATCTTAATCCTGCCTTTAAATGCCATTCGCGCTTCATCTGACAGCTCATAAAAGCAGGTCGCAGAGTGCTCTGCGACACGGCGCCCCGAGACGTCGCGCACCCGCAGTTTGAAATCGCAGCTCTGCCTGAGTGCGCGGCGGCTGCTGTTTTCTCCTGTCGCGCAAAGGGGTAAGTGGCACAGAGCGCAGCTGCTCTCCTCTCGCAGGTCAACGCGTCCCCGTCCCTCAGCTCCAGCACGGCCAGCGACCGGGTCCTGAAGTACGGCCTGGTCAGCGACACGCTGAACATCGCGGTCCCTGGCGGCATGGTCCCGGACTGCAGATGGAACAAGTCGCCCCCGAAGGAAGTTCTGGGCAATTACGAAATCCTGTGAGTTTTCGCGTGACTTTGCTGTCACCCTCGTGTGTTTCAGACTGAGGGGTGCTAAGGCCCGACTTGGATTTTCTGGGTGTGCATGGGCCCGCCACATGTGGGCAGAGTATTTCATTTGTTAATGACGTCATGGGGTGGAAACGTGTCTGGGTGCTAAACCAGGCTTCTGGGCTTCTGCTTAATAAGTATCACTGAAGCGCTTGCCGCATGCCCAGCACGGGCCGAGCTTTGGGCCGACGTTCTGGGCCAGGCAGGGGCAGGAGAGGCCCACGGCTTATCCTCGCCCAGGGCACTGTTGGGCAGAGAGGCCCGGCTCGGGCCCCGGCTGCAGCTGTTGGAACTGGAGGACATCCAGGAACCCTGGAGCTCTTCGGGCCTCAGTTTGTCCACCTTTCGAATGGGGACGATGCGACCCGAGTTACGGAGTCGGGAAGGAGAGAAATGATGACGATGGCTAATTAGGGCTCGCCACATGCCAGCAGCTGCTGAGCGCTTCACGCACACGGTCACGTTCTGTTTCCCCAGCGGCCTTGTGAGGTAAGCATCATCAGGTCCATTTGGCAGATGCGGAAACAAAGGCTTAGAGAGGTTGAGTGACAAGTTGGTAGTGATGAAGAGCAGGACAGAGAGCCCAGCAGGAGGGCGGTGGCTGAACACAGTATGGTTTGTTCACACCATGGACTGGCAGGCGGCCATTCACCAGCTGAACCTGGAGCTGCGCTGGGGGGCCAGGGGGCTCCAGCCGTCCCTGGGGTGAGAGATGTGGGGAGGCTTCTGGGAGAACCCCCAAAGGCGGAACCTTCAGGGCCCCTGGGGAGCCCTCCCTCCACATCGTCTCTCCTTGGGAAACGGGGAGGAAAGTGGGTGCACATGCTGTCGCCCTGACATCCCGGCCCTTAGCACCTGCCGCCCCGACAGCAGTCAGCTGGCCTCCTCCCCGCCCTCCCCGCCCCTCGTTTGGCAGGAGGAGCACGATGCAGAAAGTACATGCTCCAGCCTCAGACGTTTCTGACCCACACTACACATCTTACTCAACTGGTAGATTCCGATTCTGAGAAGAAACATAACAAATACCCTTGTCCAGAAGTCAGCAGCGTGCAGCCAGCGCAGCACAGCCGAGCACGTCTGCCCTTCGCGTTCGCCGCGAGCGTCTGCGTGCGGCAGGGTCCGCCGTGGGCGGGGCCAGCGTGGGCGGGGCCAGCGCACACGCGCCTGCGCAGGTGCTGTAAGAGGGACCGGTGAGCGTTCCCACTCCGATCTGCACGGGACAGTTCCACGAGCCTGAGGTCCTGGGTTTCATTTAATCCCGCCTCTGCCACGCACCAGCTGTGTGACCTCAGCGCAGGTCACCGCTGCGAGCCCGTTCCCTCCGGTGGGAAGTGGAAAGGTGACCCCACCCGCCAGAGCCCGTGTAGCGCCAGGGCCTGCAACAGATGTGGTGGCACTCCACCACCGTCCTGGGACCCCACGAGGGGCCCCCGCTGCAGCGAGCAAGGCCAGGGACAGCCCAGATGCCGAGCTGGACAGGGGCGGCATGGTCCAGCCGGTTCCTCGCGCCACAGAAGCCCAGGCCGCACCTCCTCCGCGGGCTGTCACTCAGTACCACGCAGGCCCCACGCATCGTCCTTCCTGGGCGGGCAGGTCGCAGCCGCTGGAGGGGTCACTGGCCCTTCCCGTGAGCGAACCCGGACCTGGCCTTCTTCGGGACCGGCCTCTCTCAGCCCCTGTCCTGCCTGGAGAGGGGTTAGTCGCACTCGCCCCCTGCCTGGAGCAGAGTTAGTTGCATCCGCTCTATGCCTGGAGCGGGGTTGGTCTCACCTGCCCCAACTGGGGTCATTGCCAAATTCGGTCTGGTGGCCTGGATTAAACGTCAGCTCGGGCTGGGGACTGTCCGCAGCGACAGTTTACCGAGGTCGCACACACGTGCCGGTGGCCTCCGGCGAGCTGTTTGGTGGGTCGCCAAGGCCGCCTGGTGGGCAAGTGGGCTGGAGGCATGTGGGGCAGGGACGGGGCTGCGTCTCTGGGTGACGGCAGCCCAATGGCCGCGCTGGGCGCCCAACTCTGGAGATTTTCTTTGTTTCTCTGTCACTAGGTACGATGAAGAGCTGGCGCAGGGTGACGGGGCTGACCGAGAGCTGAGAACCCGACCAAGCCAGTCGCTAGGGTCCAAAGGGGGCCGGTCGAGGGACCCCGGGAGGACCCTCTCCACAAACTGGAAGTGACCGCCAGTAAGAGCGGGACTCCAGCCTGGCTCCTCCCAGAACCGTTAACTGTGCCCGGGTCCTCGCTGGAGGCCGATTTTGAAATTCCTCTTTTCTAGAGTTTATTTCTTTTCCTAAGTCCTGTAAATAAATAAAGACTTTTCTTTGGACGGTCGAGGAGTCCGTTCCCAGGGAACTTTACTCACGCTCACAATACTTCTGAGACTGGACGTGTGGAGATTTCTCTGTTCTCCAGCCGGGTCTGGGTGTCCTGCAATTCACTTCTGACGCTATCTACCTGGAGATGGCGGCAGACCCCACAGGTTAAGGGTTCAGTTCTACAAGACTGTCCTTCATCCTCCACTCCTGCGACTTCAGATGCCAGTCGAGTCTGGGCTGTCACCTGTGCGTCTCACCAATCGGTTGTAGGTTCCTGCGGCCCTCTCGAGGGCTGGATTAGTTTGCGAGAATGGCTCACAACTCAGGAAAAGTCAACTTACTGGATTACTGGCTTCTTATAAAGGACACAAACAGCCAGAAGGCACAGATTCACAGGGCAAGGTTTGGGGGGAGGGGACGCAGGACTTCCATGCCCTGCCCAGTGCCCTACTGTCTCAGGCCTCCAATGCGACTCAGGAGCTCGCTGAACCCTGTAGTTTGGGATATATTACACATGACGATTGATTAAATCATTGGCTATTGATGATTGGTTCAGCCTCCAGCCCTTCTCCCTTCCCCAGATACTGAAGGATAGGCCTGAAGGTGCCAACCCCGTGATCATGTGCTGTGTTCCCCTGGCAACCAGCGCCATCCGCGGCTACCCAGGGGCCCCCACACCAGGCCTGCCTTAGCGCCAACTCTGGCTCAGTTGAAAGGGGCTTGTTATGACTGACGAAAGGCACACGTCTCACCCCTCCGTGCTTGAGCCATTTCAGGAACTTGAAGAGAGCTACAAACTAATGAAAGGATGCCCCTCGGGCTCTTGCGAAGGAAATTACAAGGGTTTTAGGAGCTATGTGCCAGGAACTGAGGTGAAGAGCAAATACATATTATAAATCACAATATCACAGTCTTTCATCAGGGCTAAAAGAACTAACTCAAATGTATGAAATGAGCTCAGCAGAAAGTAAGCTTCAGCATCTGATCTAGTTTAAGGTATTCATATTTTAAAAATTTTGCACTAAATTAAAACCAAAACCCAGATGTCCTACAGAATCGTGCTGCTGTGAGGAAGCTCTAGGTGTTCTCAGGAGAGGGCAGGTTTTGGCTGTGTAGGTGAGTCACTCCGTCAGATGAGACCAGAGTGCTCTTGCTGTGTGGCTCCTGTGACGGCATTTGGGTGTGCTGCGGCAGAGGTAAGCACCGTTGGCAGCCCAGAGCGGGGACGTGCTCTCCGTGCGTGTTTATAGGAAGCCACCCTAGACACTGGGGACCTACGGAAAAACATGGGAGGAAACCTTGGTCCAGCAGGGTGATGCATTTGAATAATCCTGAGACAATGTTATTCTTAGAGTCTTTACTGAGTTCACATGGATACCTGTTGACTGATGCTTCATTCACTGTCTAGAATTTATGTTTAAAACTCCCCACCTACTTTTTGTGATGATGTTAGTATTGGGATTTTGTTCTCACGGTATTACCCTGGGGACATATTTCAGATGGAGGTCTCTCCCGTACCCACGTGCGAACATGTGTCACGTTTACATGGCATGTTGCATGTGCGCACGCCCACATGTGTTCACATATGTTTAACAATGTTTCACTGCCACTTGGGGAAAGGTCCTTTTAAATGAATGTGGTACCATGTAAAGTGGGAGAAGCATAATGAAGTGGTACTTAGTCAGACTCCAAATAAATTGCATTTTGGGGGGATTTGTGTGCTGTGTTCACTTTAAGCGTGAAGTTGTTCCAGCCTTTCCCTCATTCCTGGACGTTTAGGGCTAATGGCGATGGGGGGAGTGGCTCTGAACCTCTGGGCTCTGCCGCTGATGAGTCTGTCCCAGGGCTGTCGGCGGCTCTTTGAACCTTCGCCACCTGTGTATGAAAAGGGGATTAATTACCTTCACCTCAGAAATCAAGTGCCACTGCCTGCTGGCTCAGCCCAGCCCAGCCCAGCCCAGCCCAGCCCAGCCGGCTCGGCACAGCTCTGCGTCGTCTTACCACGAGGGGGCGCCATCCCCGTGACCGGGCCTCGCCCGGGGATTCCCCGCACAGCTTGTCCCCGCGCTGGTTCTGACAGCCCAGGTGCCCCGAGAGCTGTTTTATCTTTGTCTCTCAGACATAGCTGGGGAGGGGCAGGGTCCCTGGCCGGGGATGCTGACCTCTGAGTAAGGAAAGGAAGTGAGGTCATCGGTTTGCTGCTGACCAGGTTGCTAGGTGAGAACAAGTGTCTGCTAAATAGATTTGTGTCAAATATTGACTGTTCCATTAGCGGTGTTATGTTCTGGGGCAGATGCTTCCTCCGACACTTCCAGAACACACACGGGTAGGAAGTGTGTGGGGTCTGAAGCGGGCTTGGAAAGTTACGGGCCTACGGACAGACAGCTCATCACTCCTGCAGTGGCCCCCGCCTTGGAATCTTCCAGAACGACCATTTCTGTTGTCTCAGCTCCTGTTGTTTGCTTTCCTTTTGACGGGGGCTGTTTACAAAGTCCGAGGGATGCACCATCTGGTCATTTTCACAATGAGTCTTTTTATTTGTTTGTTCGATTTTTTTCCCAGAGTAAACCCATCATTCGCCTGCTTCTCAAACGGGCTACTCCCCCAATGTTCCTCGGCGGATTCTCCAACCAGGAATGCAGGTGTCTTCCTGAGTGTCCCCCCTCCCCCAGCTCAGCGTCCCCAAGCCCGGTGACAGGCTCCTCACTCCGTCTGCCACCTGGACCACCGCTGGAGCACCCGCTAGTCAGCCTACAGCTGGGTCACATCTACTCGGGATCCCCCCACTCCAGCCAGCGGGGTTTTATGGCTTGTGGCCATTTCTTCCTGACACTCAGTGTGGTTCCTCATCACGCTCCACAGAGCCTCCCGCCCATGGAGGCCCTCTGTACACACTGTCTCCACCTGCCCCAAACTCATCCGCATCATCCCCTAGGAGACTGGCAAATTCTTTCCTCCGTCCAGGCGCCATTTCCAGCTCTGCTGTCTCTCCGGGCCAGCCAGGGGTGGTGCGTCCTCCGAGCCTGGCCCTCGGTCTCTCCCATCAGGCCAAGAGCCTCCCACGGTCCAGGGAGGCGGGAGAGGGTCTGTTGCAGAGACCCGTCCAGCTCACTTCTGGGCCCAGTGCCTGGTGCTGCTCAGTGACCAGGGACCCACAGGGTGTCCACTGCATTTAATGCAAGCAGGTCCCTCGGGGCATCTCAGGACACTTCGTGAGGAAGCAGGAGCGGTATCCAATCTTGTTTCCTGTTTCCCGTTTCCCATTTAGGAAGACGAGGTATTTTTTACGTCTTTTCTGATTTGCCCCAGCCTGAACCATATTGTATCTCGTATGCTTTTAAGTTAAAAGTAGCATTCCCGTGCTTCTGTGCCTGGGGTGGCCCTGAGCCCCGTTTCGTGCTCGCTGCTCCCACGGCCGTGGTGCTCCCCGAGCAGGCACGAGCCTGGGGGACTGCAGCGTCCCTTGCAGGGAGCCGCAGGCTTCCCCTGCCTGCTGCTTGTCCGATTTCTTTTTTCTTTTTCAACTTTTAACTCCCTTGATTTCTCTTATACAACAATGACGCACAGTAGCCCCATCCGAAGTCCGGGTTCTCTTCCTGGCCCCTCAGGTGGGTCATGACAAGACAGCAAATTCCTGAGCAAAGTCTCCGTTCAGGAAGGAGTCAGGGCTGTGGAATGGAACGGGGCTGTACAGCCGCTGGCCCAGGTGTGGCCGGCCTCACCGCCTGCAGCAGCAGCAGCAGCAGCAGCTGCAGCTTCTTGGGCAGGGGCCGGTGGGGGCTTGCTGGCTTTGTTCCTGGCGACCCTCCACACTGGGGTGTTGGAAGCTTGGCCGAGGCGGTGGCCCTGTGGACGGCAGCAGCAGCGTCCTGTGAGTGGCCTCCGGTACCAGCCAGGGCTTTGAACCTGGGGCCGGCTTTTACCTCTGCAGGAGCATCACCCTCAGAACCTCAACTTTGAGGGACATCAATGACCTCAGACTTCCTGGTGGGCGTAGTGGGTCGAGTAATGCCCCTCCCCCCAAAACACACGCCCACCCTGTCCCTCGGAATGCCACCTTATTTGGAAATTTGGTCTTTGCAGGTGTAATTAGTTCAGGATCTCAAGATGAGGTCATCGCAGAGGGCCTTTGTTTTGTCCTGGTCTCAACAACCGGTGTTTTGGCCGGACCAGCCCTTGTGGTTCTTGTTGAGATTGCAAGATGCCCTTCAGCAATGAACTTCAGGGCCACACAACAGAAGGGGGTGAAGGCGCATGCATGGGCGGGGTGTTCCGCCTTTATTGGGGTGGAGGATAGGGGCCTAGGGTTTTGCGGACTCACTCTTTACCAGGCAACTGTAAAACCTAAGAGAAGGTTGCCCAATGGTCATGGTCTGTTATTGAAATCAACCAAGATCTCCAAACAAAGGAAGCTCAGTGGGGTGCAGAGACCTGGCTCTTTATCGAGTCACGTGGCTGGAAATGTATTTATTCAAGATAGCCAGTGGGTGATTCTCTGACATGGATATCTCACCATCAAAGCTTAAGTCAGGCACTTGCATTACAAAAAAGGAAAAAACAAAACGAAACACAATGTCGGGCTTACACAACAGCCCTGAATCTAATGACTAGTGTTCTTATCAGAATCGGAGAGGGCAGGGACAATCAGACAAGGCCACTTGGAGACCGATTGGAGAGAGGCTGCCCCCAGCTACGGAAGTTGAGGAAGCCAGGCAGTGCAGGCCGCACCAGAAGCTGGGATCATAGGCCTGAACCAATTATTCCTCAGAAGGAGCCGAGCCTGAGCGTACCTTGGTTTTAGACTCTGGCCTTCAAAACTGAAAGAATCAGTATCTGTTGTTTTAGGCCCTTCCCGCACCACCACCGCCCGTAATTTGTGACGGCAGCCCCAGGAAACTCACGAGCGGTAAAGAGACAAGCTCCAGGGACTTGGTCTTTGACCAGGTGGCTTACTGGGGACAGGTGACAGGTGACACACCTTGTGCTCAGTTTGCCTCCACTGCCCCAGGCCTCAGCCCTGTCCAGCCTCAAGATGAAGCCCCGAAGGCTGGGGGGAGGGGCGGGGGTGTCGCAGAGCTGAAGTGCCCTTGAAGGGTTACATTTGTGCCTTCTCTCTCCCCGGGTCCCAGGCTCCCACTGCCCAACTGTGAGTGTCCCCTGTCCTTTAGTTACTCTCTCACCTAAGCATCCGACCAATTTAGATGCTTCAGAGAAAGCCAGCACTTTGTTTTTTTTTTTTTTTTTAGTAACGTGATGCTATGCAAATAATTGCTGATATAGATTTTTTAGTAACGCGATGCTATGCATAAATATAATTGCTGATATAGATTGCCCACATGACAGTGTTAAAACAATACAAGCTAAGCCACTATAACGTGGAGACGGAGCTGCCGTCCCAGGGGAACTCTCTTGTACGCCTTATGCCTCAAACCTTTGGAATATTAAAACAGGGCAAAATAACCTTTGGACTGGGCCTAAAGAACGTCGTGCCCCAAAGAACTGTTTGCAAAGATAACAAGAAAGCAGACATTACGACTACCAGATTGACGGCCACTGGACTGAAAGTTAAAAACGTCCTTCAGAATGAGGGTCACTGCGTTAGCTCGTTGCACCAATGGAAATGCCTTCCTTCTATGGACGTGGCTGTCCCCGTCCCTTTGTCATAAACACGCCTTGCCTTCGTCTCCTAATCGGAACACTGCTTGGGTTTCTGCCTTCGTCGGTGCCTCCCGAATAGCTGCTCATTTCTGATCTCCAGCAAACGCTTGTCGCCCTTCCCTTTGGCCTTTGCCTGGCGATGTCAGCTCTACCTTAGGACACGATGCCCATTCTGGCTGGAACAGTGCGCTGGACTGGCCCGGAGTTCCAGGCGTGCCTCCCACCTACCCACCCACAGAGCAGGGGGCCGTGGTCACCCCATCCGCTCTCTGTCCCCAGAGAGGCCTGAGGTTCTGCCAACCTGGGGTAGCCCCCAGGCAGCCATCAAATGGTGAGGGGTGAAGAGGAGACATCTTAAAAGGAGTCCACAGAGGCGCTAGGGGCTGTTCTAGCCGGAGAGCCCACAAGGGACTGGTGGGCCGCCGTCCTCTGACGTTGTCCCCGCGGAGGAGCGAGCAGCCCCGACGGCGGGCAGCGGGCCTGGCCCGCGCAGCTCGACGCTCTCCCGTGAAACGTGAACGTGGACAGCGCGCGGGCATCGTCCAAGCCACAAAGATGACCAGGCCTCCTCGGCCCCAGCGCACCGACGGCAGCTGCAGCCTCGCTGGCGGCGGCCCGCGGGGCAGACAGGGTTTGTTAACACACCTGAAGGTAGACGCCCCCTCCCCTTCCCCGAGAGCCGCCAATCCGGAGCGAAGCCCCGCCCCCTCGGGCCTCCGGCATCGGCCCGCACGCCCCTCAGCGAGTCCCCGCTGAGCCCTCTCACCGGTGCCGGTGGCTCCCAGGGGACGTTCTCTGAGGCGGCGAGCCACCCACCCGTTCGCCCACCGGGGTGCTCCTGGCCGTCTTTGCAGGGAGAACTTGAGACCGTGACAATCTTTAAGGATTTAACCAGGGAACTTTCACTAGTTAGACGTGGCCAAGTTTAAAGGCTGGTTTCTTCCCCGAGGTGGCAGGGGCCAGGTTTCATCTTGGATAACAGGTAGAGGCGTTTTATCGCTCCGGTTGGTGCTGCAGGTGTCGTGAGTGGGGAGCAAACAACAGCGGTGGCAGCTGGCCCTGGGCGTGGGGTGTCCCTGCACGGGGACAATGCCCCCGCTTGCTTTGAGGTTGGGGAAGGACCAGGCAGGCCTAGGCGCTGCTGGGGACAAACAGGTAGCTGTTTAACTTTTACAAGGCACATTTCCCACAAAGCCTTAAGGGCCTACTCAATAAAAAGAAGAAATTACCAGCACGTAATTTGGGAACTATGTGATGGTGCCCAGTCCTTCACGCAGTCGGGGCGGGGGCTCCCCAAGGTCACACAGCTATTGAAGGGCAGAGGCTGCACTGGGACCCAGGGCCTGTGACTTCGTACCTGGTCCTTTCCAGTGCGGGAGCAGCCTCCCAGCGGACAGGCAGGGTGGAGGCTGTGCTGGCAGAGAAATACCGGGTCGCGGCAGCAGCTGGACCTTCCCCGGGGATCGAAATGGGAGACTTTAAAATCGATTACTATTGGCGGTCGCTAGCCATAGATAAGGTCTGGGAAATCGGAAGTGCACAAGGGTGACGGCAGCGGGTAATGGAAGAAGGACAGAGTCAGGCATCAGAAGATCTGCCCCTGCCGCTCGCTGGCTCTGTGACTGTGAGCAGGTTACTTAGCCTTTCTGAGCTTTGTTTCCTCATCTGCCAGGTGATTAGAACCTGTGCCCTGCCCGCCTCATGTAGGCATTGTGAGAAAGGGAAGATGATTGCAAAAGTGCCAAACCAGTACGATAATTTTTGCTATAACTTTTGATGTAAGACCTGGTTGGCTGCCCTCAAAGAGGTAAATAAACTGTTTCCCGGAAGGACGAGGCATTTGCAGCAAGGAGAGAGCAGAGGCTCAGAGCTAGAGAGGGGCACTGGCGATGCCCGCTCCAATGCTCACGCCCCAGCCCAGCTGCATGGCCCGCGGCGGCCTCTTCGAGTTGTGTCTTAAAGGATGAGGGGAAGACGTGGTTCCATGCTGTAGCGGTCAGCACGTCTGCTTTACATGCGGAAGGTCCTGGGTTCACGCCATGGTCCATGGTCTGTCCATTCCACGCCACCCCGAACAAGCCCGATGTCTGCTCTCGGAAGCTAAGCAGGGTCGGGCCTAGTTAGTAAATGGAATCGTATAATATGTGGGCTTTTTGCACCCAGCTTTTTTAACTTAGATAATATTTTTGAGGTTCATGCATGTTGCAGCACATATCAGCATTTCATTCCTTTTTATTACCAAACAGTATTCTATCGTGTGGATAGATACACTGCGTTTCATTTACCCATTACCGGTTGATGAAATTTGAATTGTTTTTGCTCGTTAGCCATTACGAGTAATGCTGCTATGAGTATTTGAGCACAAGTCATTGCGTGGGTGAATGTTTTCATGGCTCTTGAATAGATATCCAGGAGCGGAATTGCTAGGTTTTAAGTAAATATATGTTTAACGTTTTTAGAAGCTGCTAAATATTTTCCAAAGCAACTGCACCATTTTACATTCCCATCGGCAGTGGGAATTTCTCTGCGACCTCGCCCGCACTTGTCATGTCTTTTGAGTTACAGCCACCCTTGTGGCTGTGAAGTGGCATCTGGTTGTGGCTTTGATTTGCATCTCCCCGATGACTAAGCGTGTTGAGTGTCTTTTCATGTGCTCATTCCCGTGTCTTCTCGGAGACACCGCTGTAAAGCTCATAGGAGATTATGACTTTTCTCTAACTCTGTGGTGGAAGGTTTCAATGACTCTTCCATGAAGCCCCTCCTGATAGTTCTCATCTATCTATACTGGTCTCTCTTTTCTCTTCAATTCGAAAGCACAAGTCAGATCATATCTGAGGTCTGACCCCCTCCAGAGGAACTTACTCCGAGACTCAGGAAAAGCTGAAGCTCCTTGCCCCTTGCCAGCCTTGTCTCCCACCACGCCCTCCCTCCTCCCTGGCTTGTGTTGCTGGAGCCTCCATGGGCCTGGAGTGTGCTGGGCCTCTCCCTGCCCAGGGCCTTTGCACTCAGTCTTTGTGGGCCCTGGTCTCTTATAACCTTCTTCTGTGTGTGTGTGTGTGTGTGTGTGTGTGTGTGTGTGTTTCCCCAAAGCATTGCTCACCATCTGAAATGATCTTAGTCAGGCATTTACTTGCTTTTATTTTTTTTTTACTTTCTCCCCCACAAAGCCATTATTAGCTCCACAAGGGCCACCACAGCATCTGCCTGGCATATAGCAGGCACCAGATGAATGATAGTTGAATGACTGACTGAAGAAACTTAAGGTGTCTACTTACGTGTGATGGTCCTAGCCCCCGACCTGCGTGACTCCTGCTGCCTGCCTGGGTCTTTGCCATTTACCCCCAGGCTGAGATTAGGAAGAATTTAAGGTCAGGGTGACATCTCGTCCTGCTCCCTCAGGGTCCTTCGATGGTCGCTTGGTGAAGCATTACTGGGCAGTGTTCGCACGGCAGACATTCGGGGGCATTGACAAGCCTCAGCAAGACCAGATGGTGTGTGAGGAATGGTGGAAAAAGTCTGAAGAAATTTAGTCTCGAGGGGAGAAGATTTAGGAGGGACGATGTATGTGAAGGCTGAAGAGCAATAATAGGTAAACGGCGTTGTTTCAGAGGCCAGGACCAGGGACAGTGACAGAAAAAATGAGGAGGCCCGTGTTGGTTCGGCGTAAGGAGGGCCTTTCCGTTAATGTTCTCTAGGTGTCGAATGGCTCATATTGTGAGGTGGTGAGCCTCCCGTCACAGGGATACCGCTCCCAGGGGTGTGGCGGGGAGGATATGTCAGGAACACGGGCGGCCTTCCACCTGGGAGCTTCTAGGAACCGAAGGCCTGTGCCGCGCTGCCCCAGTATTTGTGTGTGACTAGAATTGTCGTCTGGTGCTTCTGGAGAAGGAGAAGAGCCGTTTCAGGGCAGGGGCAGGAAAGAGCAGTGAGCAGCCCGAGGGCCACCGCAGGGATCCGCTGTCTCAAGCTCCTGAGAGAGAATTTTCTGTTCACTCCCCGATTCCTCAGTATCCCTCGCCCCCACAGGAGGTCGGCCCCCGGAGGGCAGGGATTCTGCCTGTTCACTATGCTGTCCCCAGCACCCAGAGCAGCTCCCGGTGTACAGTCCGTGCTCGATAAACCTCTCACTTAAGAGCCCAGCTCCGGAAGCCTCGTCCTCGGGGGAGACCCTGGCCACCTGCCGGCCGTGCGATTTCCAGTTGGCGCCTTCACCTCTCTGAGTGTGTTTCCTTGTCTCCTGAGTGTGCGCGGTGACATGAGGGTGACAGTCATCCCCACCAGCGGGGGGAGCAGAAGCAATGGCTGAGCTCGCACACTTGGGGCCCCACCAGCCCCGGTCGCTCTCCTGCTACGCTTAGCAGTGATGATCCCGTATCTTTGTTGTCAGGTCCCGCCTCCTCCATGCCCACTGTCCCCTGGGCAGGCGGTCCCCAGGTCCTGCCTGCTGGCTTACAGAGAAGGGCAGACCAGCCGGTGGGGCCAGAACATTGGCAAGTGCCCAGGAAGGGTGAGAGCTTGGGGCTGGCAGAGCCCTGGGCTGGGTGAAGGCTGAGTCATGGCCATAAAAACTGGTGTGTGGGGGGTGTCATGAGGACGTGGCACTCACTTCCGATGGGGAGGGTGCTGTGTCTCATGCCTCAAGGCAAGTTAGTCCAAATAGAAAGGCCCGAGAAAGGAAGGAAACAGAAAGACAAATGGGAAATTTTAACCCACAGTGGCCCAGGAATCCCTTCAGCTGGAAGAATCTGGAGCACGAGCTCCCTACCTGCACCCGGCCCGCCCGTCACGTGGCTTGGAGTGCCTTTCCCATTTGCAGGTGCGTGGAACCTCCAGGCATCCCCCTTCCCAGTCATCCGTGCCCCCATCCCCGCCTCGCAGCCCTGCCTCTGGACCACCGCTTACGCTGTTCCTTCAGCCTGGCATAAGCTCGTCCGCCTCCCCACCCCCTGCCTGAAATCCTGCCTGGTCCCAAGGCCCACCCAGTTAAAACGCCCTGTCCTTGAGGCTTCACATCACCTTCTGACACAGCCCCTGCCACTTTCTTCTGCCTGCCCTTGACATTTCAGGTCTCGATGACAGTACCCGGCAGGTCAGTTGGTGTCCTATACTTACCTTCCTCCCTCCTTCCACTAAATCATCCTTCCTTACCCTAGCTTGAATATGGTCTGGTGGCCTCAAACATTTTCATATAGCTCCACACGTATTCACCCAAATTTCTCATAGGTGCCTTTGCTGTTCTCACAGTCACGAGGAGCCGAAAATGTGAAACGGCTGCTCACTGAAAAGGGACTATCACTCTTTGATATTTACCCAAGCGAGCTGAGAACATATGTCCACACAAAAACTTACGCACCAAATGTTTATAGCAGCTTTATTGATAACTGCCAAAACTCAAAAGCCACCGAGATGTCCTCCGATGGCTGAATAGATAAATAAACTGTGGTACATCCAGGCAATGGAATATTATCAGAGATAAAAAGAAATGGGCTATCAAAGCACAGAAAGACATGGTGGAACCTCCAATGCATGTTACTAAGTGAAAGAAGCCAATCCGGAAAGGCCGTGTACTCTACGATTCCAACTCTATGATGTTCTGGAAAAGGCAAAACCATGGAGACAGTAAACACATCAGTGATTGCCAAGCGCTGAGGGTGGGGAGAAGGATGAACAGGTGGAGCACAGAGGACATTTAGGGCAGCGAAACTGTTCCGTTCGATACTGCAATGGTGCGTATGTGACATTATGCATCGGTCGGAGTCCATAGAACGTGTAACAGAGAACGGAGCCTCACGCAAACTGTGGACTTCAGTTAATAACAATGTACTAATGTCGGCTCATCAGTTGTAACAAATGCACCTCAGTAACATGGATGTAAATAAGGAGAAACTATAGCGGGGACTCTGTACTTATTTAAAAACTGATGTTTATGTGTCGATTACAGTCGACTTATAATACCTCTGTGCTTTCTGATCAGCTTTTCTGTAAAACGAAAACTATTCTAGGGAAAACCCACCTCTTCTCTGCAGCACCGAGGGCGTTGCTCCTCTGGAGGCTGTGTGTGTTCCATCCCTGTCATCCTTGCCTTTTTTTCCCAGGGGCCTGAGTCGCAGGAAGCTCTCAAGAGGCGTTCGCTGAGTTTTCCGTCAGGCAGGGTGCTGTCATGAGCTGGCCGAAGAGCTTACGCACCGAGGAAGTGGTCAGCAGATAGTTCTCGAGCTGTGGGTTGGGTGGCCGTGGGGTCAGGTTTCACGTGGGCTGAGGGCTCTTGTGCTCACAAAGGCTGGGGACACATGGCTGGTTCAGACCCTGGCGTTACCTCTCGCCCCCTTGAGCAAGGTTTACCATGTCTCTGAACCATAGCCATTATGATTACTGGGGACTGGGAGAAGCCCAGTACGTGATCTGTCCCAGTAGGTGCTCAGTGAAGGTTGATGGACCAACTATATGAATGAGTGAGTGAGTGGTGGCTGGCTCCCAGGCCCGGGCCCAGGGAGGGCCTGGCTCTGAGTGCCTGCTGTCTGGGCACACAACAAGACTGCTGTGACCTGTAATTAACCCAGGCCAGGCTTGGCGGGCTTGCTGGCTGTGGGCTCTCCCGGTGCCCACATGATACTCCCATCAGCCTCAATGAATGCACGTGCTGCAATCTGAAACCAGAGCCACAGGCTGGAACCAGTTGCACAGAGAATAGAGTTGTCACAACAGGAAGGGTGGGTTCAGAGCCTACAGGAAGGACAGTGGGAAAGGGCTTTAGCTCTGCTCTCCAGAACCCCAGGCCATCCAGGAGCTGCCAGAACCAAGGTGCCTAGAGGATGGCTACCCAGAACATGAATTTGGCCAGGAGCTGGATTCATCCCTGGCCAGCTCCCCCCGACCTTGTTCTTAAACTGTAAGGAGAGTTGTTTGCTCAAGGCCTTCAGGAATCTGCCTGTACTCCACCTCAGGCCTACAGCCCTTCGCTCCCACGGCTCCCATTACCTGCCCCTCAGAAGCGACCTTCCAAGTCCTACTTATCTTCAAGGATCTGCTCAAACTCGGCTTTTCTCGGGACCCTCCAGCACACTGCTTGGGCCCCTCTCGAGCCTTCTCACGGCCTGCCTCCTCTGCCCTCCCCACCACCCAGAACGAGTACTTGAAGGTGGGAAACGTGTATTTTTCATTCATGCCTAGCTCAGTACCCGACGTCACGTGTCTGTTATGTTAGGGGCAGAGTTAGAGTTGGTGTAGGGAAAGGATGCTGGGGAAGGAGCCAGGAGGCCCACGTTTGAGAGGGCTCACCGGTCCTGGTGGCTGGAAAACTTTGGGCCACTCCCTTGACTTCCCTGGGCCTCTGCTTCCTCACCTTAGAAAGAAGGGAGGACTCGCCTGCTCATCCTTGGGGGGCGGGGGGTCTTCTGGCTTTGATGCCGTGCGGTCCCAGGTGCCCCACACAGCCTCCTCCTGCCAGTCCCTCCCACTTGTCTCGCTCCTTGCCCAGTGCTGCACTTCGATGTCCAGTTGTCACCCCTGTGCCCGTTACTCTGACCACTCATTCTGAGCTGCTATTCATCATTCATGCATCTGAAGAAAAAAAGGAATGTTCCTCCGTCACGTGCACTCCTGTGCATCTAGTTCGGATGATTCGAAATGATCTGGAACTCACTCTGGCAGCCTCTGGCTTGCATCTCTCATCTGCTGGCCGGACCCAGAGAAAAGAGAAAGTGGGTGACCATGGGGAGTCCACCGGGCGGAGGGGTTGCTTGAACTTCACACGGAGCTGGCCTCCCCCACCCTCTGGCCTCAGTGGGGCTGTTTGGATTGGAGAGTGAGTTCTGATGGGTCTCAGACTTGGTTGGAGGAAAGGGGGGGGGACAGGGAGACGAGGTGGGGCAGGAACGGGGCCCGGGAGGAGCGGAGGGCCGTGGGAGTGGGAACGCAGGCAGTAGGGCGTGGCGGCCTGTGAGGTGGAGAGATGGGGCCCACATTCCTCTGTGGGTGATAACGCCAGGGAGCCAGGCGCTAACCTGACCTGGAAGTCCAGCTTCCCTGAAACTTGTCCTCTGGAGAGGAGCACCCTTTGGCTCTGACCCTGTCGGGGCGGAGAGTGTGGGAGAGGGAGCGGGAGCTAGCATGTCCACTGCCAGGCATGTCGCCTGCTCACTCTCTCCTTCGCAGACCCGGGGGTGTCTCTGGTGACCATGTGCACGATGGCGTGAGCCAACACTGATGTTGGGGGCGCAAGCACCCACTGCGTGCCCGGGCACTGTGCAAAGTGCTTTCATCCATTACTGCGTTTAGTTCATCAGCAACTCCCTGTCAGGTAGGGGTGAGCCATCATTCCCCTGTCCAGACAAGGACATCAAGGCCAAGCCAAGATGTGGGGTGACTTGCAAACCCCAAAGCCACAAACCTAAAGTTGCTCTAAGAGATAAAGTCTATTAAAACAAAACCCGAAACAGCAACAAAAGTACAGGGAACCTCTGAGCCTTTGACTGAGTCCTAGGCTTTCCTAATTTCTGGGTGGAAACAAACAAACAACCTTTTTAGCACAAGATAAAACTGGGCCTGTGTCACTCCGGCCTCTCCTTTCAACACCAGGAAGTGACTGGGACTCAATTTACTATTTAACAGAGAGTGGGGGTGTCTGTGGAAGCCTGACCTCCACCACTACTTACAATGCAGCTGTGATGGTAACATTGAGCCCCATATAATCTTGGGCCTTGCGAGAGGGGAGGACCTAATACCACCTGGCCTGAGGTTCCCCCCAACCCCAGGTGAGGTATGGGTGACCCTGAGGCAGAGCCCCTGTCCAGTGTTTCACAGATGGTACTGATTCAACAAGACAAGTACAGACACACACAGGGACGGCGGTCCCTCCTAGTCACCAGGACCTTTGGTGACAGCTGGTCTGGGTCTGGGGTCCAAGAGCAGCCTTTGATGGCTCTCCACTGTCTTCAATCATGGTTTCTAAACCATTGTTTTAAACTATGTAACACTTTCCATGACATTTTATATGTAATCAGTAGAAGCATTTTATTGGTATACATTTATTTTATAAGTATTGGTGTACAACTTCTTTTATAAGTTCAAGTTTATTAACATTTATTTGTTATAGAGTGAACCAATAAGAACAAAGTGACTTTTCTGGTGAATTCACATTTCGAGGCTGTTGCAGTTTTTTAAAAAATTAGCTTCGATAGCTAATTTTATTTGTATTAAGGAAATACAGATTCATAGAAATAGTAGCATATGATACCATTGTAAAACAAAAAAAAATCTTGCTTACAATCATAAGATGATTTTCAATTAATCTCATCCGAGGAGCCCATAAAGAAGGGTAAGATGATACTTCATTTTCAGAATGGAATCGTTATCTGTATCCCAAGACCTCCTCATCCCCCTAAATTTTGGGAACTCAAGAAAGGAGTTCCTGAGGGAGTTTCTGTCTTCGCCATGTGGCAGAAAATACTTTACAGTGTATCACATAAAGTCTGGGCTTCTTTAGATCTTCATGTAAAGTTTCAGTCACTTTACTGTATCGATTTCATTGTTGATACTTATTTTACTTTGGTCCCAATGGCAACATTGTAACCCTGAACCCTAAAATGAGTTTTTCCACTTAGTATAAGTTACAAGTGTCTCTCCAGACCAGTGCTTTCAAAATGTATGCGATACAAGAACCAATTGAGGAACTTGTAGAAAATGGGATGCTCCTAATATAGGGTGTCCTGGAGATGCCTGGTTTGGGAAATGGCTGTCCCGATGATGTGACCATATCCTGCATGGGAGGAGGCTCTGGGACCACAAGTCTTGCCCAGTGGCTTTGAGTGGGACATGGCACAGTGTGGTACCCATGAGTGGAGCCGTGTTCTTACTGGTGCGATTTAACATGAGTAGACTTGCGCAGGCCAGGACGAAACAAAACAGAACAAAGCAAGAAAGCCTGGGGTAATTGCCTCCTGATCAATGGCACATTTACAAGGAATTCAGATCTTTACATGACTTGGCAGGGGAGAGCCTCATTCTGAGGTGTATGCAGAAGTGTACTCCTCTGGGCTCAACACTTAATACTTTGGTGTCTCCAGAATATTCATGGTGCACAGCACGTTCTGGGTTGTTTTTGTTGTTTTTTAAAGAGCACTTTTGTAAAATGCATACAGATTCTTGGACGCACTCAGCCACAGACTGGGCCAAGTATTTCCTAAGGTCACCACAGGTGCCATCTCAAGAATCCTCCAACTTTTCCTGAGCACTAGATGCTGTGATAAGCCCCATTTCACAGGGGAGAGCGTGTGAGACCCGGAGTGGCAAAGCAACTTGTCCCCATCGCACAGCTACTCACTGCTCAGCTGCCCTCCCCACCGTTTCCCGCCCTACTTCTCCTGTCTGCCATGCCCCAGCCAAGTGGAACCCTCCTCTCTCCTTGGGAGAGCAGGATAACTTGCCACTGGGCCTTTGCTCTCAAAATTTCCATCTGCCTTGGCTCACTTAGATATCACTGCTTTCAATGTCATTGCCCTCCTGCTGGAGGGTTTCTCCTCCTCTGGGGTCATGGCTGTCCCTCAGTGGGAGGCCTTTCTTCTGGCCCTTCTGGACTCTGTCCCTGCAGGGTCTTCCCAGGAGCCTGAGTAGGACCCAGGTCCACCCCTCTCTTACCCACCCCCCGCCCCCCCCTGCACATTGGAATTAATTATCGTGTGAATGTCTGTAACAGACTTTGATTTTTTTTTTTTAATTGAAAGGAGCAGGTATATCACTGTCTAAGACTTTTACTAGGAATACAACTATATCTGGATGTTTTTAATTTTTGAAGATGTTTTGATCACTGTGAAAGTATATTTTAGCCTGGGCTGTCTGTTTCTCCTGGCTGCTTAGTAGTAAATGGCTAATAAAGGACTAACCTGCTCAGTGCTGGTTCCAGACCCAGATAATGGGCACATTTTGTGGGAAAGAGGAAGCAAAATGGCAGTTGACAAAGTGTGACCACATGTTAACTGCTCAGAATCTGAGCACTCACCTGAGCGCCAAGTCGCTCTCCATGCTTTTCCCTGTTTTGCCCATTTACATCTCGCCATAGCTCTGTGAGGAAGGCTTTGCTAGCATCCTTGTGTCACAGATGGGGACACAGAAGGGCAGAACGTCAGTGACTTGCCCAATGCCCCTCAGTAGGGAAGGGGAGAAGGCAGGATTGGGCTCCAGGCTGGTTTGAATATGACTGGAGGAGGAGGTCGGATGCAACGTTGTGAAATGTTTGTGGGGATCAAAATTGGTTTGCAGCTAGCAAAGGGGAGCTCTCTTTGGAAAAATGCCCTGGTCAGCTGCTGGGACAGAAGATGTGAACCAAAGTGCTCAGCAACAGTGTCAAATTGCTGTGTGGAAGGAAATGAGAGGAAATTGGGTTTTGTCCCAAGAAAGATGGGAAAAGAAGGGAGCGCTGCATGGGTCACATGGCAAGGTGGTGACCTCTTGGGCCAGGAGGCCAAAAGAGCTCAGGAGTTGTGTTGCCAGCCAGCACCAGGCTCAAAGGCTTCCTGCAGCACCCAGTCTGCAGGAACCCCCTGCTAGCCTTGCAGTTGGTGTGACTGGGGATCAGTGTGAGGTGTGTGTAAATGGACATGGCGATGATGCTGAGGACCAGTGGGCATATGGGGAAGGCAGAGGTGACAGACACTGTTCGGAACCCTTGGGAGGGACTCTGGAATTGCTATGCGGGTGGGACTCACCCAGATCTTAGGGGGCCAGCCCCCCAGCTGACGACTGGGTTCAGCGCTCATGCTCCAGAGGTGTTTTTAGGTGGCAGAGTGGTCCCTGTGGGCCGAGTCCTGGAGACCGGCATAGCATGATGCTACCTTTTCTTTCTTTCTCAGTTATTATCGTAAGCACAATGCAACAGAACGGTTTAGGAAGGGAACAGTTCTCTGTCTTATGGACTCTCTTCCAGGCCCGGCACAGGAGTCACAGTTTCAGAGTCCCCACCATTTTGTATCCAGCTTTTTTCTTGTCACATTTTTTGTTTAAGCATTTTCCCATATTTTGTTACACCGTCCTCATAATTGTTTTCAAGGTGGTGCTGTGGAACAGGCCTGGGGTCAGGCTGACCCCGGATTCTAATCCTGGTTCTGCCATTTACTCTTTATTCCGGGCCACACCCCAGCAAGTTACCCGGCATCAGTAGCCAAAGCCCTCCCTTGGGTTCTGTACCGCCCCCTCCACACACACACCTCTCTGCCCCTCCTTAAACTGAGCCTGTTCCAGTAGAAAACACTCTCGTGGCATGCGTCTGAGGAAGCCCTGGTGGCACTGGCTTCTCTGAGTGCCCTAGGGGGAGGAAACTTTTAGAAAGACTTCCCCGAACTCTCGGTCAGGTGCGGCGCTGCCTGCCCTGCGGTGCCACCCACCCCGGGGTGCTCGCAAAGCTGCGAAATCTCGCAGTCCACAGATTCTGAATCACTGCGGGTCACCACCCTCCTCTCAGCTGGTTAAGTAGACACTTCCCCTTTGATTGACAGGGGGAGCCGCCAATGGCGCCCAAGAGAGATCCCTTTTGCGCGCTAGGGGCGTGTCACTCCTCGCTCCCCTGGCCCAATCAGAGGCACCGAAGGAGCTGTGGGGCGGAGCCAGGCGCCCAGGAGCCAATGGGACGAGCGCCGCGGGCGCGGCGCGCTCGGCGCTGGCGGCAGAAGCGGCCGCGGCGGGGCAGGGTAAGGCCGGGCAGCGCTGCCGGAGCGAGAGCGGGAGCCGGGCCGCAGCCGCAGCCGCAGCCGGAGCCGGGGCTGGAGGCGCCGTCGCGGCGGAGCGGGGTGCGCGGCGGGCCCGCGGGCGAGCGGCGGCCGAGGTGAGGGCCGCGCGGCGGCGGTTGGGGCTTCGCGGGCGGCCGGGCCCGCGCCCTGTCAGGCCGCCGCGCTCCGCGAACTTCCTGTGGCCGCGGAGGGGGTGTGTTCCCGGCCGCCGCGCGCGCCGAGGGGTCCGCGGGCGCAGGCGGCGTGGGCCGGGGGGCGGGGGGCGGCGGCGGCGGCGGCGGCGTGGGCCCGCGGCGGGGCGCGGGCGGGGAGCGCGGGAGTGGGCCCGCGGGGTCCGGGGGCCGCCGCGGACGCGGCGCCGCGCCACGTCAGGGCAGACCCGGGGAGGGGCGCGGGCCGCGGGCCGCAGGGGAGCCCCGGGGCGCGTGGCCGGGAAGCGCCCCCGGGAGGGCAGGGCTCGGTCCGAGGGTGGCCTGGACGGAGGGGGCGGAGAGAGCGGGCCGGGCCCCAACGCGGATGCGCTTCTTGGGGCGCCTTGATGACCGTCCTCCGCTTCCTTCCTCCCCACCCTCCCTGGCCCTCTCCTGGCGCTCCGTGGGGGGCGGGGGCAGAGACCTCCCTTGCGAGCAGGTCCCGGGACTGGGGGGACAGGCCGGAGAGGCCGGCCGTGTTGGCGCGTCCGCCCTCGGAGTTTTCCCGGACTGTCGCCGGCTCTCAGAAACGTGAGCGGCGTCCTCCTGGGTTTCCGAGCCCGCCCGGCTCTCCCCGGAGGTCCAGGATTGCGGAGGGAGAGATTTCGGTTGCTGAATTTCAGTGGTTCGTTGGTTTCGGCTCCACCGGTTTTCTTTGCAGGACTTGGACAGGGGAGAGCGCTGGGCTGTCGTCTCCAGCCCCACACAGCTGCAGCCTTTGAGAACGCCGCTCTCTGGTTGGGTGATGGAGGGGAGGTGGTCTTCAAGTGGGTGTCCTTCCCGGGCCTTCTCTCCTTTACCCCAACTGCCCTGTGTTTTGGGGGTTGAGGCCAGTAGGCTGTTCACAGTCTCCAGGGCTACTCATTACACTGTTTACCAAACACTCCCTGGCTGTCCTGGTGAAAATCAAGAGACTAGCTCAAAAAATTTAAACGTGAGCTGCAGACAGTGAGCTCACACCTTCCTTCCTTCTTTTGCGGTTCCTCCCTCTGCAGTGATCCCCATAGCTGAAGTTCTGTTTTAACCCTCCTTGTGGGGTTGGAGCCCAGGGCAAGGGAGCAATGAGGTGGGTGCTCGTGGAATGCCAGCCCTCCCAGTCTCGCCCGAACTGTTCTTTTCCACTCCATTCACAAGCCCGCCTGCAGCCTCCTTACCGAGGCATTAAATAGGAGCCAGTGCAACTTGGGTTTCTTGTGATTCACTCAGGAAGCTCTCATCTCTGTGCATTTAAACTTAATTCCAGAGTCTGGCAACCTCCTTGGTGGTTGTGCTAGTTGAGATACGAGGCTACTCCATTAGAAACTTCTCTGTGGTGTGTTTCTCTTTTAACAATTGTCCTGAAGCTTCAAAGAAACTGGCCATTAGGCTGATGATATTTATTACTTGAGAAAGTAATGTAACACACAGGAGTAGATGAGTGATTCGGTCTGACTCTTTATTCACTTTTTTGGAGAAGAATAAAAACTCGTTTGAATGGAAATGGCATTCTTAGCTCATGCTGTTTGGGAACTAGAACTTTATTACTTTTAGTCTCAAATGTATAAGGTTGCGATGTTGAAGTAGAATAAAAGTATGCATATGTCAAAACAGTTTCCGGGTTTTGAACACAGCCTGCTCCTGGGAAATAAGTTGGCTTTCTCCAGTCCCGGTACCCAGTGCAGATCTCTGATGGCCTGGCCATTTTGGGGGTGGGCACTGGGGGGTGTCTGTCCTTAAGTTTTTTGTTTCATCTCTATTCACTTCGAAGTCCATACAGACTAAGTTAAGAACATGATATTCAGGCTTCCTGATTCCTTCAGGTCATCTGTCGTAGCAGGGCGTTATGGAATATCAAAAAGATTGCATAGATTCCTTAATAATAATAATAGCACCTTTGTGTTCAGAGATCCTGCTAGTATTTACCAAATGCTCTCTGGCCACCCTCACCTGAACCTCTCAGCTGACTTGGGCCTGCCTTCTTATCTGCCATCACATTGTAATGGTGGCTTTGTGGAGGCCACCCTGCAGATTATAGGAGTAATGACCACCTTCCCTCCAGTGATAGTGCTGGCTCAGTTTCTTTCCAATTAGATTGCATGGAACTGCAGCTGCATACCTGAGGGCCGCAACGCCTTAGTTGTGACATCAGTTTGCATTCCACAGGTAGCTACCTTTCTTTCTGGCCCTTGCAGTGATCTTTCACTTACCTTGTCAGTGAAAGCATTGTCAGTGCCTGAAATTAGACTCCTGGCTGGTCCCAGTGGTGGTCCCTGGGACGGCTGCGTAGGAATTCCTTCAGGATTTAGTATCAGTATTAAAGGAATTCCTTAACATTCAGATGATTATGCTGTCTGCTTCCTGGAGACAGTCTTAAAAGAATTCTGAAAGTATTCTGTGCAATGCAACATTCTTGATGTATGTGTAGTTCCAGAGGTAACTGTTTGAGGGAAAACTGCTGTCTAAAAGCACAAGCTTTGGTATTTTGATTAAAAACACACATAAAACAACAACAAAAACTCCTTTCTTTAGTTATGTATTGACTCGTGTATTCTTATGTTTGCACATTTATCTGTTTGCTTGATAAAACAGAGTCCCATGTCTTTTTTGTTTCCTAGAATAAAATCTTTATGTTTAAAAATTGAAATATATTTGACATATAACAGTGCATAAATGTAATTTTTTAAAAATTTCGATATTAAATCATTTAATTGTTTCCTGGCTCCAGGCACTGAACTAGACAGAATGAGAATACAGAAAGGAATACAGTGCAGTCTCAGCTATCACAGGCCTTAGCAAGAAGCCTTAAGAAGGAAAAATAAGGATAGAAACTTTGCTGTAATGTTAGAAACCAAGTGTATGGTGGCTTGTGTAACATACCGTATGACTCCGTGAGGTTTCTGTGACTTTTTTCCTCCCTAGAAATGTGGGATGGTAGAGTGGGAGGAGGACGGGTGATGACTCTGTCTGGCCCTTCCCTGACTAACCCTGAGGCCTGAGACGATCACATTGTCTTGGTTCTCAGTTTTCATATTTGTAAAATGAGGGACGTATAGGTTCTTAACCCTTGAGAATCTGCTAAGTATGGGCTCCAGCCCAGCAAGCACACATGCGGACAGCTTCAGAGGCCTGGACCCAGGTGAAACACTCCTGGATCATCTGTCTCATCTCTAATATTCTGTAATCCTATTTTCCCGGTCATCTTTGAGCTAATAATAATGATGAGTTGTATTTATAGAGGACACACTCCAAAGCGTTTTCACCTCTCATTTTTTTGTCCTTAAAACTTTTCTGAGTGGTGTGGGTGGTGAGGGATAGTCTTTTTTGTGTTAAAGAAAGGGGTACCAGGCAGGCCACCACCTTAGTGGGATCACACAGCCAGAGGCCTGCCCTGGGACCAGAACCGAGGCTTCTGGTTGCCAGCTTGGGTTTTTTTCCATTAGGTTTTATTTCCTAGGTGGTTGTCATTACGAGTTATGTTTGGCAGTGCAAATATCCCAGAATGTGTCACTTGCAGAGGAAACTATTTGTTCATCCGCTGAAAGGACTGTTTATTGTCTGAATTTGGATCACTAAACACCTTTCTGCCTCGCCTTCAAAAGGTGACTTATTTTGTTTTTGTTATTTTTTTTCTTGCCATATTTTCCATAGGGACACATTTGTAATATTTGAGTGTTTTGAACTGACTTGTTTAATGTTTACCAATTAAAGAGTACATTGAAGTGATTACTTCCCAGTTGCTTAGCACTTGAGAAACTTGTGAAATAAATGTTAAGTGAAAATTACAAATCTTTGACTTGTTTCATCCAAATATGTCCTCACAGACAAGACATTCCCTGCAGCCTGGAGGCCCCTCCCTTGGCCCAGAGCTGCTGGGTGGGTTTGAGAATTGAGTATGGATTGTGCCAATGACCAAGACTGTCCAACAGTGGCTTCTTGGGGCCTTCTGGCTAGATTCTGAATATTTTAAGGACTGATTTTTTTCCAGTTTATTGACAGTACAGAGTGTGAGCTATATAAAGATCTCATGCCTACATACTAAGAGTAAACTTCAAAGCCTCATAGGTGTTAGACGGTTTATTACTGATGAAAGAATGATCTGTCATGAGGATGTTTCACATACTTGACATGGGGGTCCCAGGGTGGTGTACGCGTGCATGTGTGTCCATGTGTCCTCCTGTCCTGTCCTGTCACATCCGACACCTGTAAGGAGATGGACCTTCATCATTCACTGTCCAAGCATGAAGAAAGGCATTTGTTCGTTTCACGATGCGTTTCTTTAGGGTTCCCGAGAGGGCGAGGCGGACACACGCAGCCTCTTGGACACTGCACGTGGAGCCTGACGTCACGTGTCAGCTTCCCTAAGCGGATCGCTCACTAGAGAGAGGAACTGGCGGAGGCGTAGAGGCAGTCAGTGAATTCTACATTGAGCAATCGAAAGTTTCCAAAGTAGAAGCCTGGTCAGGAGATGAGGCTGTCAGAGGGCAAGGCCCCTGATGAAGCGTGTAAGCTGCTGCCATGTGCAGGGTTGGCGTCCAGTTAACCACGGACCTGCCGTGAAGCCCCCTTCGTTAGCTCCGTGACTGTGCGTGTGAGCACTGGCTCTGACCGGGAGACCGCACCTGCAGGTCAGCCCTTCTCTGCCAGTGGCCTCCGGCCCGCGGTTCACATATTGATAGGGGGGCAGGGTTGTCAGTAGTGAGCTCGGGATTGCCTTTAGTGAGGCTGCTTTGTTGAAGTGCCAGCTTTTTATTTTAATTTCTGGGCTGAGAGGCTTCGGAGGGAGTGTATGTGGGCAAAGGGAAGTGACTGAGGTGGGTTGGAGGGGACCATCCTGGCCACTGTGTGTGCAGTGCCCCTGGCACCTGGCTCCAACCACGGCTCTGGGGTTTCAAGCTTAAGGTGACTCTGGAACTCTGTAGAGGCAGCTCAGTCAGGAGGCGGGCCTAGAAGCAGTCACGTTTCATAGTGACAGTAGCAAATAGCGTGTACACAGTAGAGGAGACTGAGAAGGGCGAGTGACTGTCCTCAGAACTCTGCAGAGAGCCGACCTTGAGGGAGGTGACTTAGGAGTGGTTTTGCCAGGTCCACAGGCATTTTCCAGGCGGCAGTGACCGGAAGGAGAGGCCAGGCAGAGGCGCAGAGCTGCAGAGCACCTTGGGCGTAAGTGGCTGGCGCGAGAGGAGCCACCGAGGGTGGAGGGAAGGAAGGCTGGTGGGCAGGCTCGGGTCGTGCGCCCCCTCCCGAAGGATGGAGATCCACGCCGAGCCGTTTCGGGGTAGTAGACACAGCAGGTGGAAGCTCTGTGCAGAAGTGGGAAGGCAGTTGACAAGTCGAGGATGCAGGTGGCGGAGGGGTGGTTCAGGTGGCTCATTTTAACAAAGGTCACCTATGTCCCCAGAGACTCGAGGATTGATATCAATGTTTCTAGGAGCAGTGGCTAAAGTCTGACAAAAGAGGCTCCCAGACGGGCTTGGCATCAGTCTAGACTGTGTTTCTTTGCCTGCGTTTACATTTTTGGTTGGTAATGTGGCAGCTGCCTGAGTTTTGCTTCTCTTTCCATGTGATTTGTGCTCACAAATCCATGCAGTCAGTATGTAACTTGCCCTGCCTTTCCTGCAGAAAAAAGGGGATGGCACAGGAAGGCACAGGAAGGAGGTAACGTGGTCAGAGTCACACAGGCCTGGGTTGGGGTTCTACTCCACCTTTAGGTGACTGTGTGGCCTTCCTTGGCCAAATGCTTCAACATCTCTGAAACCCGATGCTGACAGGCTGATGGAGGGCAGTGCGAGGTGATGGACCCGAGAGCACAGCATCTGTCCTGGCCTGTGGCGCTGGCCCAGTAACTTCGGTATTGCTCAAAGTCCGATGTCTACTTAAGTGAATTTGCTAATGAGGTGAACTGTACTACCTTTAAAGTGTCCAAGTCAATGTTATGTTGTCCAGTTTTATTGAAAATCATCCCGAAACGTGTTATTTTCTTCTCCAGCCAAAGTCTATTTATGTATGTGGAACTTTCTTTGGTGATCTGGGTCACAGAATGCTGTCAAGGTTGTCGATATGGGTGAGGCCTCTGGCCCTGTGTGGAGTACCCCCCATCCTGGCCCTACCGGCCCGATTCCCTTCTTCTCGTCACCTCTGAGCTTCTGTCCTCTTTGTTGGGGTGAAGGCCTGAAGGTGGCCATAGCCTCTCTGATTTTCAAGGGCTACCCTGTCACACAGAGGCCTTTGCTCTCTCTCGGTTGGTGATTCTGTGCCTGAGTTGAGTGTTATAGGTTATAGAAAGCCTGACCCTGGGAATGGGATGTGACTGTGACTAGACTTAGTGACTCTTAGAGTTGGAAGGGAGCATATGGGATGGTAACTCATACTTAGGTGATAAAAGATATGAAAACTGGAAAAGGAAATTATAAAGCTATGTGTACACTGATCACGGGTAAAATGTTATTAAAATAACATACAGCAACAATGCCAGGGTTGTAGAATGATGGAAAATTTCTTGTTTTCCAGGCTATACCATTGCCCTTTAATATTTAAGTAATAACTTGACTTTATAATTAGGATAAATATATATAAAACCAGGTTGATTGTGTAGGCATTTGCAGTTTACCGAGAACTTTCCATAGCCCTCATTTTGTTTACAGAGCATGCTGGTTGGTTTGCTCCCTTCTTCGTTGTTCAGAGGAGAAAAAGAAGGGCATTGGAGGGTGGGTGGTTTTGCCTGAGGCCGGTGGGCCAAGACCCCACACAGGCCTCAGTCCAAGTCCCTAGCTCCCTGGGAGCCTAGTTATGGGGCCTCTGCTGGGGCTGGTGCGCCGTCTTCAACATGCAGAATAAACTGTGGCTAGTGTTTTGAAGTTTCCTTTTCCACCGAATGAACTTTTATTATTATATACTGATGTCCAAACCATAGTTTGTGAACATTTTTATGTTTTAAACTACGTTTGTGTTCCATGGTATCCAATTATATTGTTGCCAACTGAGTGTGCCAAGTCTGTGAGTTGTGGTCTTCAGAGGAACCACAGAGCAGGCCCTGCTCCCCACCGGGACCTCCAAGCCCACTATTAGTGGGTTTCGTAGCTGACTGATTGCTGGAGGATGGAGCTGGCTTGCCTGGGTGCCCATTAGCATGGACACGACGATGTTTTAATCAGGGAAGCAATTGTGACCTCTACACCAGCACAGGTATCATCAGCTAAGGAGCCTGGGCAGTGAGTGGACCAGGCGAGGGTGGGGCAGATCAGGAGTGGGGGCAGATCAGGGCTCCTGGGACAGGCCTCTGAGTTCGGGGGTTTCTGAGAGACCATGCAAGAAGCTCTCCATTCCTCATTTAATTCTTGCACAAGGTAGCGTTAACTCCGCCCTTCGTATGGGTAAGCTGAAGTGCTGGGAGAGGACATGACCTTCTCAGGCATGCTATCAGAGCTAACCCTCCACCTGGCTCCCAAGCACACTCATTTCACTTATCTCGCTGCCTTGAATAAGTGAATTCTGAGTCACTCACCTGCAAATATGAAAATAATGTTTAAAAGGTAATCTTCCCCACCTCTCAGAAGCAGAAACAAGGCAAGTCATGTGGTCTTTTGTTTTATTTAAGATAGGATCTGTGCCTGCAACTAACTTGGTTAAGATAATCTGAAAGTTTGTTATAGTTTATGCAGCAGGGAGATAAGGGAAGAAAGGGAGAGGCAGCCTCGCCCGGGCGCTGGTCGGGTTTGTCCACCTGTTCCCTGACTGCCCTGCCGCCCCTGCCCGAGGATGCGGAGGGCCTGGCTCAGGAGTGCTCTTGCCTCACCTTCCACTCGCTGCCTTTTGAAAGGTGTCACATGCTATTATAAAGCAGTTAGCAGGGGGAGAAGACATTCCACTTCTGTAGAGCACTGCTTTTGCTCCACGCTTTGTAAAAATGTGAAAGAGCTACACATTTTGTTGACATCGTGATATCAAATAAAGATTGTTTGTGCAGGTAAATTAGAGCCAATGCTTGTTTTATGTTTTGGATAATCTTCATTTTTCTGTCGGAAGTGTTTTTTTTTTTTTCATATTTTTTAGGCCTTTTAAATATTGAAGGTACAACATAGAAAACAGTTTTCTGAGTGAAGAACTCTCTTTGTATTTTACCTTGCGCACACGCAGGGGTTTATTATGTATCGTAGAAGCCACAGCTGCCACCTACCAACTGCCTACTTTGTTCCAGGCTTCAGAAGAGGCGAGGCAGGTGTGTTGCCTCTGTCCACCTCTGAGGTTACTAGTTTGAACATGAAGACGCCGCAGGTAGTGAGATCCTGTACTTAGTCCAAGGTCACTCAGGTTGTAGACAGGGGAGAGAGGCTTTTAAACCTGCACTCACTACATTGTTATGATTATATAATTCAAATTTGTTTAAAAATTTTATCAAAATTTTTCATGCTTTTACGGATGTCTTTAAAAAGACTTGATGGTTGCATAATCCTGTAATAAGATTAAAACAGCCCCCCCCCCCCCCAATCCTGGGCATTTTAGGTTATTTCCACTTTCTTTGCTATTGTAGGTGAATTTTCAGTTGACAATTTCATTTTTCTTTTTTTTAATCTGTGTAACTAGTTCCTGGGGATAAATTCCCAGAAATAGAAGTGCTGGATTAAAGGATCTGCACATCTTACAAGGTTTTGAAAGCCTGCTCTGTTGCTTGTGAGTTTATTTTTCTGATATCTATGGGTGAAAATGTTGACAGATTCTTTCTCTTTAAGATGCCTTAGCCTTTAGAACTTCCAAGTATCTGTGAGATAAGAAACTTTTGTGAGGGTTTCTTAAATGAGTCACATTTCCTTCCTAAGTTTCTGGATATCGTTTTACTTGAATCAGATGCTTTACTTTTTTAAGCAAGAAACAGTGTTTGAAAAAGTCCTTCCTACTTAATTAATGTGTTAACCACCTGAGCTGAGGTTCTCCATTCCCAGGGTCGTGAATGTTTTTTGTGGCTGCCTGCCTTCATCAGCCCAGTCGCCGGGTACTCCGAACCACAGTGTTTCTTAGAATTCGTTCTTGTTTTCTTCACTTCCAGTCTCCATATTGGGAAAGACTCTGCAAGGTTGTTTGCCCTGGGGCACCCTTTAAGCTGATGTGGGATCTTGGGATCCTCCGATTTATTTGCCAGAGTACCTCGTCGATGCTGCCCTCTCGGATGCCCGTAGCTCTGTTCGTTGCTAGACACACACCTTGAAGAACGTATTGTGCGGGTCATAGGGTTGGTGCTTTCTCTCTCTCTTTCTCTCTGTCTTTTTTGTTTGCTCGTTCGTTTTACTGTTCTGAAGTCACCGTGTTTTTCCCTGTGTCCCTTCGCCATAGGTTGGCTTTTCCCCCTGCTGCTGTCCTTTAGGAATTCACCCTCAGATTGAGTGGAGTCCTGTTTTCCTGGTGGCTCATTTTCCAGAGTCTGCAAAGGAAACCTTACTTAGGAGGGACAAGAAGGGAGCTCAGGTGGGGAGCAGTGTCTGGACCTCAGCTCTCCCCCTTGCGTTTCCGCCCCTGGATTCCGGCAGGTTCTCCATTATGCCCCCTCCCCCACGGGGGCTGCTTCCCCTTTAGTTCTCTGGCCTCACTACAGACAGAAGCTCTTTTCTTGGTTCCTCTTATCCTTGCTAAGAAATGCTGACATTCACAAGAAAACAAAACAAAAAAGACATTACTACACAGTAAGGTAGAAGTAAGAGGAAATGATCACAAGCAACGCAGAAGCACAACAAGAGTCTTGTTTCCCGGGCACAAGTGGGTTTTTGGTGCCAGCACCGTGGGGCTCACCCAACTGCATTGGCTCGGCCGGCATTGCCTGGCTTCCTGCCTCCCCTCTCCGCCCGTGTTTATTCTGTCAATAATTCCAAATTTTAGAGTAATGCTTTGCTCAATGTTTGGCAGTCGGTGTTTGTATCGCAAGTATGGAAATTGTACTTTGCCCTGGTTTCCACCTATGCCTAAACAAGTCTACGTTGGCTGTTGCCTGGACAACTGGCTGAGCTGTTGGTTGTGTGCGTGGTGAAGGCTCTGGCGGGGCTGGACGGAGGCCCCGAGTCATCCCTAAGGCTTCTCAGCTAAGCCCGATGGTAACGACCAAGCCCGAGGCACAGGCTCTTAGCTTCTTTTTGTCCTTTCCTCATAAGTCATGGAAAATATTAATGCGACTGGGTCATTGGAGTGCTGGAGTGTGTCTGCTTTTGTGAAACTGACAAATACTTCGTAGAGTAATTTCCATGCTTATCTTTATTTTACCTTTAATGCTACTTTGATTTCCTTCTGGATTTCTTACTTTCCTTTTTGCTCTTCCAGGTGTGGGTCTGAAGCTGCCCTGCGCCCGTGCTGTGGGTATGTGCAGGAGACACTGTTACATCAGCAGCTCTGCGGGCAGGTTGCCTGGGCGGGAATCCCAGCTCTGCAGTTTATTGTGGGACCTCGGGCCAGCCACTGCCTCTCTCTGCACCTCAGTTTCCTCACCTCTAAAGTGGGGATGAGGATAGGATTGTTGTGAGCACTGGTCGAATGACTGTGCCCCACACCTGAGACAGTGCCGCACCTGGAAAGCCCCACGTGGCGCAGCCATGGGTGTGCCTCTGAGCCTCCCGGCCATCCTGCCGCGTGCCTCTGTGGTTCCCACTTACAGTTGAGGGAAACAGGCTCGCAGAAGCTTCGTCACTCTTCAGACCGGATCTGCCATTAGGTTCTCCCTTTAGCACATTGGTGGTCCCCCACAGGGCCCTGGCTCTTCGGGGCGCTTGCAGAGGGACTGCTCATTCAGGGCTGTGCTCGCCAGGAGTAGTTTGTAGGCAGAAGTTTTACTGGCCCTGTACACACACAGACACCATTTTTATATTACTGTGTATAAATGATGTTGTACTTAACGATTCATAAAATACCGGTTCATTTTAAAACTTGAATTTATATTCAGCCTTTTGCCATCTTGATTTCACTGAATGCCGAAAGTGCATCTAGGGAGCTAGGGACTTTGCTGTTGATCCTAAGGAGTCCTTTTTGTGGGTTCAGTAGATGTTTCTTGCTGCCTTTTTCCTGCCCCGTATTTCAGAGCCTGTGTACGCCTCCCAGGTCAGGGCACGTGGGGGAGATGGAGCCCCCAGTGTGGCTGGGCTGAGTTGTGAACTGGAAGCAAGGTTGGGAGCTCAGAATTCATAGTAGGTTCAAACAGGAGTGCCTGAAGTCCCGTGGGTGCCAAGAAGGAGCTTACATCCAAGAGGCGTCGAAGGACGTCTGCTGGATGCCTCGGCTTCCTGGAGGTGTGGATTCTGGCTCACCCTCCCCGTTGCTCCTGGGGGCTCTGCATGGTGCACGATGATTTTGTTTTGTTTGGTTTTAATCGAATAAATCCCACTCCCTCCTTAACCTGGGACTCTGTTTGGAAGGTACATTCCCACATGCAAACCATGGACCTAAAGTCAGGGCCTGCCGGTGACTGAGCGGCGGTGACATGGCAGCTGGCTCCCGAGAATCTTCTCTTTTCTAGGAAAGCTCTCCTCTTTGTGAGATTTCACTCTGCGTCTTTACTGCCTGACTCACCTAACCTTGGTCGTTGGTGTTCTGAGACATGGGCCTAGAACCCAGCAGTGTTTCTTGACCTGCATTTGGGTCTCAGATCTTCACAGTTTCATGAAAATAGATTCTCTCTATGCCAAAATGGATGCAAACATTTTTGCATGCAATTCCAACAGATTCACAAATCCCCATTCATTTATTCAAATGTTTGAATGTCACGTGCCAGGTAAGGTTCTAGGCAGTGAGGCTACTGCAGGAACACAGTAGACCGAGACCTTCCGTTCTGGTGGGGGAGGGAGGCGGTCCACAGAGCGCGGTTAGACGACCCCTGTCCCAGGGCGGGAGGCCAGGCCTCATTTGCCTGCTTGGGGCTCAGGCTCATCGCCAGCCTCCCCGTTCCCTTCCAGCTGTCACCTTCTCAAACTGGGTTTTGACTTCACCATCAGGGATTTGGAAAATTTAATATTTACCGAGGCTTATTTTGTGCCAGTCGCCCTACTCTCCATGTGTGATCACACTTATCCTCTGACGACTTTGTTTTGCAGGTGGAAAGCTGGGAGTTGAGAGGGGCAGTGACAGGCCTCATGGCTGGGAAGCACGGGGTGCACCTTTGGTTAGTGTGTTGCTTGGTGACCAGCTCTGAGGACATCATCAGAAATGCCAACAGAAATTAAATGTGACCATTTGTTCTAGACCGTCTCCATCCTCTGGTTCCCGTAGCAGCCAGAAAGTTAATCTTTATATGACAGTCACGTCACAGTGCCTTGTCAGGATGGAACATGGGCGGAACATGCTTTCAGGCCTCAACATGGTAGACATTATAGACACTTGAAGTTACCAGATACATGTATTTACCGTTAGCAGAACTGCTGGATCCCATCATCGGTCCCGAGTAATTGCCTCACAAATGACACACTTGGCTGAAGATTTATACGTACACTGGTTTTTCCATACTCGACACTTGTTTTCTTGCTTTAAGTTTCAAGGCACTGCCCAGTGTGCAGAGAAACGTCCTGAAAAGTTGCTTTAAAAAACTTTGTATCCTCCGTAGAGGGTGGAATGAAACAGCGTTTGTGATCTTGACTCAGCCCCTGACATAGCAGAATCATTATTCTGACTGCGAGTTTGCAAGCTGGCATCCTGCTGGCATCCTGCTGGCATCAACAGCTGCTGGTGTGTTAAATATTTACATCGAATAACTTTATAGCTCTGTTTCCTTATAAGGTTCGCCACAGCTTGTGTAAAACGCAAGGCTGCACCTTCGGAGTTACTCTGACACGTGACTAAATGGACGTTTCTGTGCAGCGAACTCCCATACGGAGGACCGGGGTGGTCTGTGGCTCAGCGTCCGGTCAGTCTTCCGTGGTGGTTGGGTCGGGAGAAGCCCCAAGGCTGGAAGTTCTCCTGTCTTTATGTGAGCAAGGGCGGTGGTCAGAAGGCCCGAGAGAGAGTCTGGGAGGCATTCTATATGGAGCTTCCAGTCCTAGGGGGCAAGGCAGGATTGGGGGCGTCTAGGTTTGAAGCCCAATAAGATGGCTAAGATTAAGGACGTGAGGATGAGGTGGCTGACGAGAGAGAACCTGTAGGGTTTCTGAGTGGGGTGGCTTGGGGAAGGCAGCTGTGTGGCTTCTTCCCCTGGCTGCAGGGCTGTGGCACTAGGGGTGGGTGTACCACACAGGACTTCTGTCCTGGGCCCTTTTCCAATGTGACTCTCTCCATGGGGTGGGGAATCTGAGAGGACAAGGGTTTTGCCTACCTGAGACCTGTGCCTCCCTATCTAGACCATACACAGTGACAGAGACCCCGGAATTCCCTGTCCCAGTCACCCCCTAGCTGCTCATGTACAGGACCTTTGTAAGCCTCTTCCCTGGCTGCAGCCCACTGGGGTGGATCATGTCACTGTTTGCGAGGCTGAGGTGGCCACGCAGTGGCTGTGTGTGTGGATGGAGCTTAGGAGTACAGGCTGGAGTGTCCCCGTGAGTGCATGTGGGGGTCTTTGTGGTACAGGGTGCTGCTCTAGATTCATTGTATATTTGGTTTCTCGAAACAACAAACTCCGTGCTTGCTTATTGAGCGTGCTTTTCCCGTGCTCTGCCTGCTCAGGGCACCCTGCAGAGCTTGGCAGGGTACCGCCCTGTCTGACAGCTGGGGCTTGTGGAGGGGGGTTCCAGAGCAGACCTGGCCCCTGCCCAGTTGTTCTCACCACTAAACCAGCCGCAGGGGAGCAGGACCACTTGCACTGTTGCCTTTTTACAGAGTCTCTTTCTAGGGCTTGGCTGATTGAGGTCTTTTGAATTTTGTTGGCGTCTGGCACAGCGTCAGAAGGGTTCTGTCGTGGTCTTTGTTAGAGCTCACGTTTTATTTCGCTTTAGCTCCACCGATGTCAGCCTGAAAGATCCCCGGTGAGCGGTTTACCGTTGACGTATGGAACCTTCTTTGTAGCCAAGTACAGATACTCCGGCTCCAGGGCGGACCTGTTCTTTAGGTCGCGTCTTCAGCAAAGCAGCGCTCCAGGCACGTTCTTCTCGGGACTTGTCCTCAGGAGGGGAGGGACGTTGTGTCAGGCCACTGCCGCAGCTGCCGTGTCCCACAGTACATGTGCCTGTCCTGGGCGCTGCTGGCGCTGGCTGCTGTCCCTCCAGGAGGTGCTGCAGGTTGCTGATGGAGACCGCAGGGGGACGGCCTGAGGAGTGTGGAGGCTTCGGCGGTGTCCCCGGCCCAGAGGGTCACAAAAGCTGGTCTGAGATGGTGTTCTCACCAATGCGAGAAAAATGACAGTGTAATCTTCTGTCTTTCTTGGGAAGGACTCTCTTTTATTATAAAATTGTGACCTTTTAGTTTTAAAATGTCATTTTAGTGTTGGTGATAAAAGCCGGTAGTTTTGAAAGAGTATTCTTTCTTGACAAAATGAAAAGTTAGCGGCCTTATATAATTTTTCTCCAAAATTTTAAACGGTTTTATTGAGTGTGATTAACAGACAATAAATTGCACATATTTAAAGTGTACAATTTGGTAAGTTTTGTCATATGAATACACCCGTTAAACCATCACCACAATCAAGATAAGGAACATACCCGTCATGCCCAGAAGTTTCCCCAAGCTACTTTCTAGTCCCTCCCTCCCGCCTCTCTGCTCCCAGGCAGCTGCCGGTCTGCTTTCCATCACTGTACTTTTAGAATTTTACATAAATGGGGTCATACAGCCTATGCATTTTTCAGTCTGGCTTCCTTCACTCAGCAATGTTATTTCGAGAGTCACCCATGTGATAGCACATATCGCTATTTCATTCTTTTTAATCCAGAGTATGGCTGTGCCGCACACACGTGTGGTTCGTTTATCCATTGCCCTCTGGATGGACATTTGGGCTATTCGATTGGGGACTATTACACATAGAGCTGTTATGAACATTTGCGTACAAGTCTTTGTAGAGACATACGCTTTCACTTCTCTTGAGTAAATTCTGGAGCGGGCGATATAATAATGTTCATGTTAACGAAGCCGTGTTGCATTCCCACCAGCAGTGTGTGAGAATTCGTTTCCCTACGTCTTCACCAGTGCTTGGTATGGTCAGTCTTTTTAATTTTTGCCATTCTGGTAGGTCTGTAATGATGTCTCATTGTGGTTTTTATTTGCATCTCCCTAATGACTGATGTAGAGCAAGCATCCTTTTGTGTGCTTATTTACTGTCAGTATATCTACTTTTTGGTGAACTATCCAAATCATTTGTTCATTTAAAAAATTGAGTTTATATTTTTTATTATAGATGCTCCTTCACTTACTACGGGGTTATGTCCCAATTAACACGTCTTAAGTTGAAAACATACAATGTCCATAATGCATTCAAGACCCCTAATCTATACTGCGCATCATGGCTCGGCCCGGCCCACCTTGAAGTGCTCAGGACATGTGCATCTGCCTGTGGTCGGGCAGAACCTCCCGCACCGCGAATGCGCTCTAGAGCTTGGGGATTCGGCCTCGTGACCGCGTGGCCAGTTGGGAGCTGAGGCTGGTGCCCCCGCCCAGCATCTCTGGGGAGCATCGCTAGCTCGGCAACAAGGTCAAAATTCAAAGTACAGTTTCCACTGGATGTGTGTCTCCTTCACACCATTGTAAAGTCGAAAAATTGTAAGTCGAAGTGGCGTAAGGCAGGGACTATCTGTACTTAGGTTTGAGATTTCTTTGTATATTCTGCATGTAAATCTTTTATCAAATAGGTGATTTGCAAATATTTTCCCTCAGTCTTTTCATTCTCTTAACACTGCCTTTTGAGGAGCAGAAGTTTAAAAAGTTTCATGGTCAATTTGTTCTACGGTTTGTGCTTTTTTTGGTTGGTGTCATAGCTAAAATCTTTGCTTAATCCCAGGTCACAAATGTTTTCTCATTTCCTTATAGAAGTTTTATAGTTTTAGGCTCTACGTATAGGTCTGTGGTCCATTTCGGGTTATTTTTGTGTATGGCGTAAGGTGAAGATCGAGGTTTATTTTTCCGCCTATGGATATCCAGTTGTTTCAGCTCTATTTGTTGAAAAGTCCCCCAGATTTGGGGGGAAGTTTTTTAGTTAGCGAAACCCAAAGGTTTGGGAATTACGGTTCAGGCACATAGCCCTCTTCTGTTTCGTGACTGTTTGCTGTTCTCGTTAGCGTTGCACAGCCCGGCCTTTTCTTTATTGCACATGCGTCTTAAACCTTGTGATGGCCGAGGTGCTGTTGCTAAACAGCGTGTGGGAAAGGGGCTGGGAGATGCTGCCGGACTTCTTTGTGGTCTGTCCCTCTATTCTGTGGCTTCAAGGACTTTCTGGTGGCTGGGTTCTGGGCAGTGTCTCACTTCCAGAGGTGACTGTGGAGGCCTGCCAGGTACAGAGAGGTAAGGGGACAATAAGCCTTCTGTGTCTGGGTGGGTGGGGTGTGGCCCAGGCTGGGGATGTGGCTGCATCTGAGGAAGGTGGGAGGGGCCGTTGCCACCTGCGTGGGTGGCAGCGGTGTGACCTGCCGTCAGACCGAGGGAGCGTCGCTGCACGCTGGGCCCAGCTTCGTGACTGTGTGTGCAGGGCGTGGGTGTTTTTTGTTTCGTTCTTCAGTCACAGTGGGGTCTGAGCCCCTCTGGCTTTGTACCGCTGCAGAGCTGCTTCACAGAGGCCCTAGGGTCTTCGTTGGATTTTGGACCTTGGGCCGTCGGCCTTGACTCATGCCGCTGGCACTAGCATGACTAGTACTGTCACGAGCACCCAACAGCAGCGGAGCTTTCCTCCGCTCGAAGCCCTTTGCATGTGTCACCCGTTCAGTCCTCACAACCCTGTGGGGTGGCCGCAGCCCATTTTACAGGTGAGGGAACCGAGGCACGGAGAAGGCCAGAGGTAAGAAGTGTTTGGGCCACGCCCTCCATACTGAATGTTGGAGGAGGAGTTGGGTTTGTCATGTTTTACTAACTCTTCTGAGCCAAAATAGGAGGACTGGTTTAGGCGATTGTCATCTGAGTTTTCATTTCCTTATCGGTAGTGGGAACAGTTGGGCTGTTTGATCAGATTAACACTCTTCAGTAGCTCCCTGCTGCCCTCGCAGTAAAATGCAAGCTTGGATCGGGCCCTTGCTTCCTCTTTCAACTTCACCTCTTCTTCTCTCCTCAGATGCGCTTTCTCGTCACCTCTGCCGTAAATGCCCGTTCTGCCGTCTTTGCTCGCCGAGCTCCTGCTCGTCCTTTAAAACTCAGCTCTCGTTTCACCCCGTGTCCCTCTGCCCCCCGTGGCATCCTGCCTCTGGGGCCGCAGGGTGCAAGGCCCACACCTGTCCCAGGGCTCCTCGCATAAGGTACGATTGGCTGACCACCTGCTGTTCCTCTTGCTCCGGGCTGGGAGCCAGGTGGGGTGGGGGACAGGGACTGTCTTTTATGTTGGAATCCACAGTCCACATAATTGGATGTAAACGTTTGTGCGATGAACAAACATGGCGCGAATACTGTGAGGAGCCTCAGTTCTCGCGTTGCTGGTTTGTGTTTGTCTGTGGCTACGGGCACCCAGGGCTTCATGGGGAAAATGATATTGATGCATTTAAAAAGCATCATTCAGTGATTCCTTGAAATCCCTAGCAAGGCTTACATAGATCGTTTTTTCCTCTGGGAGAATGAATTTTCTATTTTGTTTATAAAAAAACATACTATTTCTTTGACCATCTTTCAGATCACAGATTTAAGTTCTTACATTCCTTCCCCCCCCAAATGTGTGTGACGCCATTGTAATTTTTATGGTAAGCTCAATACATAAGTTGAGTTTTTGAAAATGTTTCTTTGGAATGCTGGGGTGAGCATGGATTAGAATGAATCAAGTGTCATTTGGTGTCTTTTTGAAAGAGAAGGGTTTGACGAGAAGCGTTAATAAAACTGCTTACTACAGAGAACTATCTAGAAATATTTTGCTGCATTTCACTGTAGTCCATCGTTTACTCCTGAGCAGTTGTAGTCCAAGGAGCATTTAGATTTTTGGCCAGTGGACCCTGAGGCTAGAGTCTTATGGGTTGTTGAGATACGTATGGACCATTGCATTAAATTTCCAGTTCATTTCATAATGTTTTTTCCCTTTCGTTAGTAGGAGTCAGGATTAGTAAATTGCATCTGTCTTTTATATCTGGGGGTGATTTTGGTCCATTCCTGCTCTTGGCATACGCCTGCCTTCTGAACGTGGTGCCAGTAGGGGGTGTGTAGTAGTTGTCCCTGAGCTCAGCGGGTGGTCTTGAACCACCCTTGTAGGTGGCCAGCGAAGGCCCTGAGGGGGAAAGCTGGCTGTGGTTAGGGTTGTTTGCGGTGGACTTCTTCTCTGTGGCGTGCTCACCGGTCCATGTGACAACAGTAGTGATCAGTGTTCCAGCACCTACCATGCGACGGCATCGTGATGTCCGACTCACTGTGCTGCTGCAGGCCAACGCTGTCATCACCTCTGTATACAAAGAAAGCAGAGGCTCAGAGAGGAAGTTAGGCCATTTGTTTAGGGTCACACAGCTAGTAAGTGCAGAGCCAGGATTGGAAGCCACATCTGTCCCGTGTCCCGTGGGGCCAGTAGGTATGCCACACCTTTGGGCTGCTTGGCGCAGCCCCTTCGCTCAGTGTCCAGTGGTCTGTGCCAGGCTGAGCACTTGGCCTCCGCTCACACAGCTCTGCAGTGGGGTGTCAGTGGTGATGTCTGTCCGATGTTTTTCTGAGTGCGGCGATGTGCACGGCTCCGTCCTGGTCGGTGTTGGGGGAGAGATGCGGACACATCCCAGCCACAGGAAATGTCTTCTCATTAACTAAGCACTGAGGGGGTGGTGGACTCCACAGCTGTCAGAGTGGTGTGAGGGGAGAGGGCTCTGGGCACAGACGGGGGTTGGTAGTCAGGGAAGGCTTCGTGGAGGAAGTGGAGATGTGCGTCTCTCTCTGTGTGTATAATTTGGACACAGAGAGGCCCCGGGGGAGCACGGCTGGAAAAGGGAGGGGCGCCAGGGTCCTTCTTTCTAATTTCGTTTCACCACGTGAGCGCTGTGCAGGGTTTGTTCTCGCCGTGCTTCGGTGGGGCGGCCGCCAGCCTTCCCTCGGTCGCAGGGCGTGTGCCGGGCTCGCTGGCCTCCCGGTGGCCGAGCCGCGGCGTACGCCGGGGCGTCACTTTGCTTCATCCTATCGCCTTTGCTTCTCCCCTGGGCAGAGTCTCTCCTCGCTGGCTCTCATTGTCCTCTTCTGAGTCTCCCGGTCTTCTTTCCGTGCTTCTTCTCCCTTGTCTAATGCTTTCTTTTTTGGTATTAATTCCAGAAAAAGAGAAATCAGCTTCGGGTTGCTCAATCAAGACTACAGAGCCAGGGACTTGTCGATTTTGAAATTAAAGCTCGTGCTTCCTGCCTCTGGACATGCGGTGGGCCTGACCCCGAGGCTCTGTCAGGAGACCTTGACGGGTCCTTCGTGCTGGTGGTGTGGGGGATGAAGACGGGCAGCCCGCGCTCTGTGTGAACTGTGGTGGACGTCAGTCCTGCGGCCTGTGGGGGGGGGTTGCGGTGTGGGTGCAGGTGGGTGGAGTTGCTTCGTGGTCATAGGGCCGTGGAGTCTGGGGCGAGAACATGGTTTTCCACAGACATTTCTGGGTGGGGATGGGGTGAGGGCACTTTTCACATTTCAAACTCAGCTCGTTTCTCCAGAATAGGATGCAGAGGCAGACACCGGTTAAAACCAGCTGAAGCTGGGTGACAGACGTGCGTGTATGTGGGGGGGCGGGTAAGTGGCGACAGCCGGGGAGCTGCTCATCGTGCTGTTCCCTTGACCGAGGGGGGCCCTTCTGAGGTGTTAGCCGAGGGCTGGAGGATGGTGTGGCCGCGCGGGGCTGCTGGTTAGTGAAGGGCGACCCTGCTGAGCCCTAGAACGGGTCTGGATGTGAAGGGGAGTGAAGCTGGGGGGACCGGAGGCGGGGACCACCTCGGGGCCTCCAGGCGCTCTCATCTGCTGGTCCTGGCGTGAGGAGCAGCCCCGGGGAGCCAGCCCACCTGAGAGGCATGCTCCTGAAAGGAGAGTCCCCCTCTCTGGTCACCTGGTCGCCACACATTTCCCGGTCTCGTTTTCATAGGAAGCAGCCGGATTTCTGACCTTTGGTCACCAAACAGAACAAAGAAACCAACATAAATCCATCTCTGGGGCTTAATTTTGATTAAGAAGAATGAAGTATCAGCTCCACGTTTGTTTTCCAGCCACCTACCCCCCACCCCCCCCTCTTTTTTGGGGGCAAGCAGTGGCCTCTTTTGAAGTAGTCAGTCACCACCACTTAGCTCTGCAGTCTCGTCGTTATTAAATCGGCGGCATTGTCGATGTGCCAGCGGGAGGCCCGTGTGTCTGTCGCGTCTGTCTGTCGTGGGAGCTGCTGCGCCCTGCTCTGGGTTCAGTTCATCTCGTGACGGTCAAATAGGTCGAAGCCTTGCAACCTTTTGGCACCAGCGAAGTAAGAGAAATTTAATTTCCGTTTCCTCTCGTTTGCTTTGCTCCTTATTCCCAGATGCTCCGAAGCACCGAGTGCAGGGAGTGGTTTTTCTACTTGGAGCCATGATTTCATCAGGCGTCTCTAAACAGCTGTCCTAGGTTAGGCACAGAGGTCACAGTCACCAGGCTTTTGTCCCTGGCAGGTGGGTTTGCACTTCATCTGCAGATTCAGTTTGGAGAGAGGAGCCAGCAGGAGGAGGGAGCAGAGTTTTATTAGGTTAGCATGTCAGCCTCAGAGTACCTGCAGGGAAGCCCGGGGCTTTTTCTTTTGGAAATTGAGAATTCTGAATTAGGTACTTTTCTTTAAGCAAATTCTGCAGCTGCTCTGTTTTCCCCGCTGGCAGGGAAGAACATTCTAACGCCCCGCTAAGGCCCGTGCCCCTCAGCCTGAGCGCAGCTCACTCAGCTGAGTGTTACTCTAGCTTATTTGCCATGAGGTGGCGCCGTCCCAGTACTTGACGTGACACCTGACCAGTGGTCACTCAGCATTTGTCTCGTGGGACTGGGACTGGACAGCAGTGAGACAGCTAACAAAGTTGGATAAAGCAAGAATCATAATACACAATGCATAGTTTAGGCATTTTATTTTTAACTCAAAAAATCCGTGTATCTCATGTGGCAGCCTTTTATTTACCTTTTCCTTTGAATTTGCTGATCAGAACTGTCAGCCGTTTTCTTGCATAAACCACACCTATTGTTTAGTGTGTTTGATATTTGGTTTTTGCTTAAAGAGGATTGAGAACTTAGATGCATGAAGCAACCTGAGTTGCTAAATCCTAGATTTTAACAAAATTTCACTCAATCCTTTATACTTGTCTTACCTGTCTTACACCTATTATTTAGTTAGGATTTTTACAAAGTTTAAAAAATTTTAGCAGCTTATAGTTTTCATAGAAACAACTGTGTATTTATAGGTTTATATAGTTAACTGTGTGTATATGTGTAAATACATATATATGTATGTCTATGTAAATTTGTGCCTACATGTGTATGTTTATAAATATATAAACATATGTACAATTGGGAGAAATAGATTTAGGAAAAACAATTGTTTAGCACCCCGGGCAGTGTGTGGGTCTGTTTGCCACATTTCACTATGCCAAGGGGGGTCCTTTAGCAAATTAGACAGCGATTCTGCTGTCGGGAAGCCTCCAGCCTAGTGGGGGCGATATCTGTGTTCCAGTAACTATAACACAAGGTAAGAAGTGGCAGACGCCTTCAGAGAGAGCAGGTACTCCCAGCAGGAAGGGATCAGAGAAGCCATGGAGGAGCATGTATTTGACCTGGGCCATTCATTTCTTTCTGTGTGTAGTTGAATGTTTTTCTCTGGGTAGAGGTGTAAAAGATGTCAGCATCGCTGAGCCTCGGGCAGTGGTCGGAACACCCGACGGGTCTCTGAAGCCTCTGTGTACATGTCAGTCTTTCATAGAGGTGCGGGCTCCTGGCTAAGCTTTGTAGTTTTATCGTCTGCATTCTGCTGCAGGCGACTGGTCAAGAGGGACAGTGTTCCGTTCAGTCAGGAAGCAGCGGGCCACACACGGCTGTGTGGTCTTAAGCTAACCTGGGCATAAAAGGACCTCCTTGGAAGATGGTAGGTGGGTGGCCTCAAGACTCAGAGGGAACCCGAACAGGAGCCGGGGGAGGGACAGTTGTTTCACAGGGGTGAGGGGGCTCCCCGAACCCCAGTCGGAATGCTGTTATGAGCAAGAGGAATGGCTGGTGGGCAAGGAGCAGCCCGCTCAGAAATGCTTAGTAGCGCGCCCCGTGCAAGGGGTGATGCATGGGCCGAGGCCAGGATGCACCTTGCGAGTGTACTTTGCGTGTATCTCCAGTGAGTCCGCCTGGACTTCTAGAGGCTGAAGAGCAGAGCACATCACTCGCAGGACCTCAGGAAACACTGCAATTCAGAGGAATGTAAGAAATGATGCCAGCGCGCCTCCCCAAGCTTGCTGTCCCTGTGAGCACAGGAGCAGAGCCAAGTTCTGGCCCGTGTGGGTGGAGAAATGTCATCTGGGAGCCAGGAGCCTAGCCTTGCAGTCAGCTACATGGAGGGCACACTCTGCCACCAACTTGATGGGGACCTTGGGTTCTTCTTTCTCTCCGTGTGAACAGAACCTGTTTGCAATATTCTTTGTTAGATTTCTCAAAGTTACGGTTATTGCTTTTGTTACCATGTGCTCAGGCCAAGTGAAACAAAAAGATGGATACCCAGCAAAGTGGTGATAAACTTCCGGCCCAACACCTCGAGATGGTGCAGCAGAGCCTTCCATAGCTTTCCCAGGCTCTCACAAGCATCGGTGCGTGTTTTAGTCAAAGGAAGAGCATTCTGCAGGCATCACTCAGCAACTTGCTGTTTTCACTTCCCTTGGCTACAGACTCCTGATTCGAAACTCTGGGAATACAGATCTAACAGAGTGCCGTGCATGTCGTAGGTGTTCGTTGTTGAATGAATGACGAGTGCTGTACTCTAGAGGACCTTCCCGGTCAGTAGTTTTTGGTAGTTGCCCCAGATTCAGCCGCTTCAGGCTTTCGGAGGACATTCTGAGACCAGCAGTGGATGAATGCATGCTTTGCTGGGCACGTCCACCTGTAGCACGTTTGGTGTCCTTGCTCGTCGGACGGCTGAAATAGTACCCATTGTTCTTGCAGTTTATGTCTTCCTGAGTACTTTTGAAATTGAGCATCGTTTCACATGTTTATTGGCCATTCGTATTCTTCCCTGAATTCTATATCCATGTTCTTTGCCTATTTTTTTCCTCCTATTAGGTTGTTTTTCTTTTCAGTTTTAGGAGTTCTTTGTACGTCAGGCTATAAATCCTTTGTATGTATTGCAAGTATGTCCCCCTGGATTTTGTTTCTGTAATTTGTTTTTATTTTGTTTAGGTGTCTTTTCCCACTAAATTTAAACATTTTAAGTAGTCAAATATGTCTGTCTCTTTCTGTATAGTGTTTAGGTTTCCTGTTCTATCCACGGTCTAGAGGAGACTATAGATCAGTTTCCTGTGTGTGTGTGCGCACGCGCGCGCACACATATGCAGATATATGTTTATATATATATATATTTGCAACATTTCCAAATAAAGTTATTCGAATACAGTAGTATATTAAAAGTTAATTAATTCTCTATGACCAAGTAAGGTTTGTTCCAGAAGTACAAGGACAGCCTAACGTGAAGAATTATGTCAGCTGGAGGAAGTTCTGGCTCAGGGCTTAGAGCATAGTGTGTCCTAGTCCTGCCATCTGCTCACTCTGACTGAGGTCACGTTATTTAATATTCCTGAGCTTTAATCTCATCTGTACGATTAGCAGGACAAGACTAGTCCCACCGTCCAGGGTTGATGTGAGGACCGAATGGGATAATGCCCTGAGGGGGTTAGAGCAGGGCTTGGTGTGTAGTCAGTGCTTAGCTAATGCCACGATTAACAATTTGCTACATGAAATTAGTAGATTAATAGGAAAACCTATGTCGACATATATGAACAGATGTTTGAAAGGCGTATAGTAAAATTCTGCAGCTAATCCTAATAAAAATCTAAGTAAAATGATCATAGAAGGAATCTACATAAATGTAGACATATGTACCGGAACCCAGCAACAAGTGCTTTATGTGGCCACTTCATTAGGCTCCAGGCATGGCAGGGATGCCTGTATGGAACACTGTCCCCCCACATCTGAACCCCCAGAGGATCCTATGGACAGGCTCGTGGGGAAAGGGGCCAGAGGAGCGGCTGCGGCAGTGTGTGTCCAGCCCAAGCTGGTCCTGTGTTTCCTTTTAGCTGTCTGGAGCGTGTGACCACCAGTCCCTGAGGCCTGCACTTCCCAGCAGGCTTTTCACCAGGCCGGGGTGGCTCCAGGTCTCACCCTGCAGGAACCTGGAGTGAATTCCTGGGGTTGGGTGGGGAAGAGGATTGTCAAAGCAACAAGCCACCTCAAACTGGCCAGGGGAGCAGTTTCGTGGTAGCACTGGTAACGAAATGACACCTGAGAGTGCTGAGGGTCAGCAACAGGCAGGTGAATCTGGCAGGTGCTGGCGGCTGTGTTCGCTTTGTGAGGAATTAGCCCAGTCGTAATTTCTAACCTCCCTTCCTCTTCCACATGCAAAATAAATGTACCAGTGTCCTCGAAATGAGAGGGGAGGGAAGGCCCGAATGCTCCGAACGCGGGAGGGCTGCGGGTCGGAGCGGGCCTTCCAGCCTGGCCAGGGGAGCCTTTTTCTTTGCAGTGGGGTTTGGGGGAATCTCAGCATAGGCCGGCTTTTGGCCTGGCATTTGGTGAACACATGTTTCTTCCTGTGTCTTTTCCTATGGCATTTTACTTGGCTACCTCTAGTTTAGAAATGTTTTATTAGATAATTTAAAATTCATGTAAACGATGGGCGATGGCCGTGTAGGTTTTTGAAGCATAATTATAAACACCTCAAAGCCAGCCTCCCAGCTTGACACCATCGTGCACCACAGAGAAGCTCCCAGTGGGCTCGTCCTGCCTGGGGTAGGGTGTTCCAGGACGTTTTATCGTTCTCACATTCCTTGCTTTTTTTCTTTTTTTAAAAAAGAATACTTACATACATACATACATATATATATATATATATATATATGTATGTCTGTAGCTAATATATTCAGTTTTTGTTTCTGAGCTTTATAAAAAGGGAATCAAGTAATCCGCCAATTGCTTTTTTCCTTCGTTTTTACTGCATGTGTTTTATTAGTCAGGGTTCTCCGCTAGGATGTGTGTGTATATAGAGAAAGTGATTTATTTGTAGGAACTGGCTCACGTGATATGGATACCGGCAAGGCGAATCCGCAGTAACGGCCAGCAGGCTGGGGCCCTGGGAGAGCCAATAGTGCAGTTCCGGTCTGGGCCCAGGGCCGGCAGCTAAGCACGCCAGGAGAGTTGGTGGTGCAGGTGAAGGTCGAAGGGCGGCAGTGGAGAATTCCCTCTTCTGGGGGGAGGGTTGGGTTTTTTTGTTCTGTTCAGACCTTCAACTGATTGGATCCCCTCCCCCAAACACACATTATGGAGGGCAATCTACTTAACCAATTAAAACGTTAATCTTATCCACAAACACCCTTGGCGAAACACCCAGAGTAATGATTGACCTAATATTTGGGCACTTTGGAGCCCGGTCACGTTGACACATAAAATTAACCATCACGTGCCAAGACCGCACGTTGTCTTCCTCCTGCCGGCAGATGCCGGCTGCTTCCGTTTGTTGACCATCGTGGGCACTGAGGCGCTGAGCCCTCTACGCGGGCCTCTGGTGCACTCACTCCTTTAGGCTTTACTCGGAGGAGCAGGCTCGCTGGCTCCGGGGGTCGTGCGTGCAACACGCAGAAATGTCACGCTCAAGCGGTCATGCCAGTGTACTCTCCCATCTGCCCTGGGTGCAAGTTCCATCGCCCACATCCTCCCACACACTGCCTATTGTCACATTTCTTTATTGTACCCATCTAGTGGTTGTTGTCAAATGTTCTGTTCAGTTCCGTTCACCTAGCAAACTAGGACTCGTTCACTCACCACAATGTCCCCCTTAGACCCAGCGCTGCATGGAAGTAGCTCACGGCATGTTGAGGTTTTAAGGAACCTGCACATGGGGCATGAGATTGCTGGTCTGAGGGCGGGCAGCTCCTGCCGCTTTTAGAGAGGCCTGACTCTTCCTGGAACTGAGGTCTCTTTACAGAAATGGTTCATAAAATCCCAGACTTTAGGGAATGAATTGTGTGGAGCACCCAGGAATCACATCCCTTTTCTTTGCCATGTGAAATGTCGCATAATTGGGAAAGCCAGCTGCAGGGGATGAAACGCCTCCCCCTGGAGGATGAGGCGCGGGAAAGGTAGGCTTCAGTTGATAGCCGCTTGTTCTGGGGTTTATTCAGGATGAGGGATTTTATAAAAGCCCCATGGGCAAGGGGTGCCCACCACCTCCCTGAGTGTTGTGGTCCCAACTACCCTACAGCTGAGGGGTGACCGACTGTACCCTACAGCCATGGGGCAACCGTACCCTACAGCTGAGGGGTGACCGTACTCTACAGCCGTGGGGCGCTCAGCAGCCTTTCCACTGCCGTGGTGTTATCTGCCTGGGTTCAAAATTCAAAGGAACTCAGTTTATTCTTTCATTATAAAATTAATTCATGCACTTTGTGAAATACAAATACAAATATTCAAAAGAAGAAAATCACTGTTGACACTTTGACGCGCACTTTTCCAGGTGGTTTTATTGACGCATGTGACAGATGTGATTTTTAAAAACGAATGGATCCATACTGTTTAAACTGTTTTGTAACCTGTCCATCTTTAGTTTGTTTCACACATGGGAGATACATGTCCCTCATCTATAGTACTTCTTAAGCCAGGTCACCTATCATAAGTGCAAAGTGACCATTGCCAGGCTGAGCCAGGTTGCTCGCGGCCTGTCCGCAGCAGCCCCTGACCGTCCAAGCCGCAGCCCGAGAGTCGTTCTGGACTTGGCACTCTGTGGCGCTCAGCCCAGCCGGCCTCTTGGCAAAGTCCCCCCTTCATTTTCCTTCACAAGCCCGTCTGAGCCAGCCCCATCCTTATTTAGACTTTGCCCTTTGGGGTCACAGTGCCCTCTGACAGTCACTTCTGTTCAGATTGTTGTGGCATCGAGTCATTGATTTTCTGACATTTAAGAATCGCCTGTCCTCTGAATGCTGCTGCCAGCTAAGTATGCGTCCTCCTGTGTTTGTCATACCCTTGGGCCCCTTGGGCTCTTCCATGACTTGAGTTGTGAATAGCATTATCGGGAGCTTCCAGTTCTGTCATTAGGAGATGATCACAGTGGCCGCCATTTAATAACACACTGTGTGTATGTTTTCTCGCTTAATCTTCGCGACCCCTGAGATGGTTGCTGAGATCACGTCACAGGTAGTGGAACCGGATGCTTAGAAATCTGCCAGGGTCGAGCCTCCCCTCACTGTTGTCCCTCTCAGCCCTGCTTTTCCCTTGCAGGTGTTGGTAGAGGGTCCTGTAGGGGACCAGTCTCTAACAGTTACTGGCCCGTTCCTCACACAGCGGGAGCTCATCCCGTGCTGAAGTGCAACTGGGAACATTGTATTAAAAGATTGTTTAAGAACAGTAGACTTTAATTTTAAATGGTAAAAGTAAAAGAACATAATATTTGTAAATTGAGGTACACATTTAAGTTTGTAGTTGGTATTCTATTTATAATCATCTCCATATTTCAAACCAAAAATAGAAGCTTTCAGAGGTTGGAGACCATGTCTTCTAAATTGAATTTAAATAAGACTCAACAGTGTCTACAGGATTTAGATTTATTTATTAAGCACCTAATATTTACTTATTACATGCCAAATTGAAGTATAGTATTGAAAATTTTTGATAGGGGTTCAAATGTTTCTTACTTCTTGGCACATAGAAGTTCTTGATTCTTGCCCATCTTCCTCATTTTATTTTTCCCTGGCACTGGTCCAAAAATGGAGGAGAAAGGACAAGATGACGGTGGCGTTCTGGAATGCTTGGGATCACGATTTCATTTATTTTCATATTTATAGCTTTCCCGGTTTCACAGAGGATTTGAGTTGGTTGTTTGAGTCTACAAAGAAAAAAAAGGGGGCAGAACAGAATTTTCCCTTTGTCATCCCCAAAGCAACAACAATAAAAATGGGTGTTTACTTCTGATAAGGACCTTGGAGGTAACCTAGAGCCCTCCCACGCATCGTGGCATGCATATGCGGCCAGGATGGGCTCTGCTCTCAGAGGGTACCGGGTGCAGCAGCTCTGTGCACTGCCACCGCTGTGTGACTGTGGGCAGGCCACTTCTTCCTGAGCTAAGTTTTTCATCTGAAAAATATGGACAGTACACCCACTCTTTAGGGTTATCACTGTGTGTAAAGATCCTGGCAAGTACGTATAAAATCATAAAATAATATCTAATTTTATTAACTGTTTGCAGAGTTTCTAAACACCAGGTCCTGATGACATTTTTGTTGCCACTTAGCCAAAATATCAATAATAGTTGTTCTTTTACAAAGCTAAAGATATTAAGTTTGAGACTTTTTGCTTATTCTGAGTTGTATGACTTGTTTTTTAGTGTTCAAATATCTTTTATTATTAAAATGATTTTGAAATGAAATAATGGGAAGTGGTTAGTTTTTATTTTTTAATGTCCTCAGTGGTCAAAATAAAGTTTGTGGCATTGTATTGGGCACTTCTCCTGCCCGTAATAAAAGACATTGGTCTGTAAAGTTGGGAGCTTCCATCTGGCCTCCTGCTGGCCCTTGGGGGAGGAGGAAGCCACAGCTGGAGAGAGGAGGCGACAGCCAGAGGTGCACAGTGACACACCTTCTTTACCAGACTCAGCTCAGTGCCCAGCTTTCCTGGGGACTTTCCCCATATCTCTTCCCAGTCCCCCCCCCCCCCCCAATCCCTGCCTGCCTTCCACATTCCCTGTTTAGGTCTGTTATATGGCACTTGTGTTGTGTGATCCTCTGGCTGCTTATGTGTCTGTCCTACTAGACTCTAAAGACAAGTGTGGTGCATCGTTTAGCTTGTGACTCCCGGAGCCCAGCACAGAGGGTGCATACAGATCAACGAGGGGAAATCACACAGCACCCCTCCGCTGAGACATTAACACAGCCTATCTCTAACTTTATTCCTGGAAGTACCCACAGCTCGCCGCAAACCGTGCTCACCACTCCTTTCTGAATTCATTGTTTCTGGGATCATTGTTCATCTTCAGTATGTGGCCCAAAGAAGGCTCAGGCTGTTTCCAGGACTCTGGGGGCTGTGTGACATCTTCATCACCAAGACATGTGTTAGAGGTTCAAGTGTTACTTTTCACAATGGCTTTTTATAAAATGCACAAGAAAAAAAATTAGCTTTTTTTTTTTTTTTTTTTTTTTTTTACATTGGTGCATTGGAGGTTTTCTCAAGTGGGCTTTCCGCTTTGGTCTGGCTTCATTTTTTTTTGTTTGAAGCTTTGGACAAATGCCAGAAAAGCAAAGAAGCTTATATAAAGGGTTTTAACTTTTTTTTTGCTTTGCCAAAGATAGACCTGGTCCTTAGCTCAGCTTGTCCTGGCACCTTCTTCTTTGATAGAGAATGTTAGAAATTTGGCTTGATTTATTCCTTTTTATGTATATATGTGGGTAAAAGCAAGATGGCTCTATTTATGGCTTGGTTCATGAGAAATACGAAAGGCTAACAAGTAGGATTTGAACATAGCTACGACCCTGTCCCCCAAAGCCCCCCCCTTCCCGTGCCAAAAAAAAAATTGACCTATCATATCGGAATGTTTTTATATAACCTACTTAGGAATATGGTAGGTTTCTAGAATTTAAGATTTACTTATCATTTGAAGACAAAGAAAAGCCGATACCTGTAATTATCGTATTAGATCTTGCGTGTTTACTGACGGTTGAGCAGGCGGTGAAACCTGTCCCTGCAAGCCGCCATTGCTCCGTGGCCGCCTGGCGTTGTCATGCTCTCTTCCACGGCAGTGGGGAGAGCCGAGTTAACCTGGTTAGAGAGCGGACCGTTCCAGCTCCTCAGAATTGCTCGTGTATGTCGGAAGATCAGTTATTCTAAGGGCCGAGACCCACTCAGTGGGTCTCACTCGGTGTTAACATTACACAGAAGTCCTTTCGGCCTTTGCACCTTGCAGTGCGTTCTGGGTGATTGGGGGAGCTGGGAGTGCGAGTCCTGTTATTCAAGGTCTGCAGAGGGTTCCCCTTTCCCCAGGACTTGAGGAGGGCCGAGGGAGCAAACAAACCAAGGCCAGGGAGTCACCTGTTCATCAAAGTCCTTGAATAGTTTGGCTTCTCAGAACAACTCCATTCTAGTTCCCCCATGTCTTCTTGGTCCTTGCCTGTCTGGTGATGGGGAGGTGGGCACTCCTCATGGCATAAAGCCTTGTGACCAAAGGGACACTTCTTGGGTTTTTGCGTGACTTCTGCCCTCCCTGCCACCGGTGGACCTCCCAGCTCTGCGTTTAGGGCTTGCGAAGATCAGAGACATCTGAACCATGAAGCCCGTCTAGCGTGCGGCTGCCAGGTACTCCCACCTCTCATCCGGGCACCTGTCCCTGAGTCGTCCGGCTTTTCCCTCGCCCTGGCCTGGCTCAGCGGTTGGCTTTAGCTCAGCGGGGAGGGCCGAAGCCCAGAGCTATGGTTCACACTGTTTTCTTAACAACCCGATTACCTTGTGCCCTTAACCTCTTTAGGAGTCACCTTGTAAGAGGCGGTGGCTGCTCAGGTGGGGAAAGGATTGGGGGGAGAGAGGAGTGATAGCTAAAGAGTGCGGGGTTTCTTTTCGAGGTGATGAAAATGTCCTAAAATTGACTCAGGTGATGGTCACACATCTGTGGATACACTAAGAACCATTGAATTTTACATGTTAATTGGCTGAATTGTATGGTGTGTGAATTACATTTCAATAAAGCTGGTCTTTAAAAAGCGTGGTATTAGAGCAAGGACAGACCAGTAGAGGAATGGAGGAAAAATCACGTCATAGAAATTCTCTTTTTCTCCGCATAGGACACGACCTGTGCCAGGCGCTCTTAATTTCCCTCAGGGCTAGTTCCATGGGAGTCGTAGAGTATGAGGGGAGGAGGATGGGCTTTAAAGTCTCCGGCGGACCTGAGTTGGAACCCTGTCCTGCCGTTATTCTGGGTCACGGTGGGCAGGTTGCTTAACTCCTCTGGTGGGTTCCCTTGTGTCAATGGGGCTCGTAGCGCTTACGGAGTTGTTAAAGAGAGCTTAGAAAAGGCAGCCATTTTCACCATGTGACAACTGTGTAACGAAGGTATCAGATGGGAGAGGCAGCCTGGTCAGCTCTCCTGACAGCTGTGATTTCTGCCAGGTTAATGACTGTTCCCTGGACTGTCCCCCTTCCCCCTGGTCTCGCCCGACGGACGTCGAGACTCCAGCAGTCTTCAGCTAAAATACTGGACTCTGTTCCTGAAATCTTTTCTGCCTTAATCCACACGGTTCGAGTAGGTCGGTGGCAAGCTCTTCGAGAAGCAGCTCGTGTCCCCTCCTCAGGAAGCCGTCCCCGGCCCCCCTGCCACCCTGGGCCGTCGCTCCCTTTGCCGCATGCCTCGGCCCGTGGTTCCAGCACTTATCAGCTCACGCGTTGTTTTTTATTCGTACCTCTGCCCTGCCCGTAATCCGGGGCAGGGACGCCGGGGCCCTCAGTGCTCTGCCTGGCACCGATGTTTGTTGAATGAATGCCCGGCGGTTCCAAGTCTGCTGCCGGAAGCCGGACTGGAACCAGAAAAACCAGCCGAGGCACCGCATGCTGGACTTAGCAGGTGGGTTTCCCTGGAGCAGTGTGTTTTCCCAGTGCCTCAGGACTGCAGGAGCCAGTCTTGTCCTCTGCCACCGGCGAGGTGGGCGAGGTTATGGGGGGGAGAGGAGGGTGCCCTGGGCGGCTCTGGAAGGCTCGTCTCACGACTTCATACACAGTCTCACTGCCGTCTGCGTTCTTGTTTTAGTTCAAATAAAACTTTTACTAAGGTCTGGTCATGATGTTTCAGAGAGGCCCAGACGGACAGACAGTGTGTGGTGGTTGACAGCCAGACTCCGGAGGCTGACCGCCTGGGTGCGAGTGGCTGCCCCACGCATCAGCTGTGGCTCGCCCGCTGGGCACGTAACGTGACCTCTCCGTTACCTCAGTCCCCTCACCTGGAAAATGGAGGCCGCAGTAGCGCTTACCTCCATGGGGCGAGTCTCGTGATCCACCATACGTAAAGTAAGCACTCTAAATGGTTATTGATCAGCCTGTTGGATTAAAAAAAAAAAAATGAATGAGGATCTTGGACAAATGAAATGAATACGTCTCCCTTGCTGTGAGTGCTGTAACTGTCCCCTCCCATAATCCAGAGCCCCGAGTGGGGCCTGGGGTGAAGAAGAGTTTCCTGTCAAGCCAGCGGATGAAGGCATTATTCTTTCTTAGTGGAAGAGAATACTCCCAGAAAGGGCTTTTGCGATCGTATTTTTCTGCAGCTTAAATTTAGTTAAAATGCTTTGCAAGGTAACTGCCAGACCATTAGTTTTAGAAAGCCCCGTGTATTGTGGTCAAGGACGGTAAAAATCAGTCGCTGGAAACAGTAATTGACCTATGGCTCAGCCTTTTCCAGCCAGGGTGTCTGTCGCTGGACAAAATGACCGCTAGGGCCATTAGGCCCTCAGCTCCTGATCCTGTCTGTCCCACAGCAGACCCTGGGATGAAGTGGGGGGCCTCTGTGCTGCTGGTCGAGTGTGGCCGGCCCGCTACTCCTGTGTGCGCCCCTCCCTCTGTGTAGGAGGAGCTGATTTCACTGGGCTGGCTGCAGAGTACAGTGACAGTGCGAGCTGAATTGGGTCGACTTCTCTGTTTTTTCAGGGGGGAGGGCGGGAAGGGAGGAAGGTGGTATAATAATCTTCCACGTAGTGTTAATTATTATTATTTCTCTATGTCAAGTAATCAAGCCTGTGTTACTATGGTCTTTGCTTTCTTGATGTTTTTCCATGAATGAATTTCTAAACACATGATTTTAGAAAGATTTTTAACTTATTCTGTGTTACAAGGTCAGACTAGGTGGCTGTTTTTAACAACATTTTGAAAGAATATAGGTAGTAAGGACACGGCTGGATCGTACGGCCACTTAGCGTTATCCCCCGTTCCCCTCTCAATCTGTTCCTTGGTCAACTGCATGTTTGCCCTTGGCCGCAGACTCCCCCTCAGGCCCATCTTGCAAGGAGGATGCCGGCTGGCCCTCTTCAGGCCACCGCTGTCCCAGCTTGCCGTGGCAGTTGGGGGTGGACATGTATTTTCTGGGAGGACACTTTTGGGAAGCTGAGCCCTTGAAATATTTGTTTCTTGTCTGTTTTTGCAGGTTAGCTTCAATATCTGCTCTTGTAGTATTTATATTTTTGATATTATCACATATGTTTTTCAAACACTTTTTACTGAGTTATACATACATTAAAGAACACATTTTATAAGTATCAATGCATTTTTACAAACACAGCACACTTGTAAGAACTCAGGAAACAGAGCACTGCTCTGAAGTGCTCGCGGGACCCCTTCCCGCCCTGTCCCTTGCCGCCCTGTCCCTTCCTGGGCTTCAAGCAGCAGATTAGCTGTGCCTCCTCTTTGCTTTGTCTAAGGGAAGTATACAGCATGTATTCTTGGGGACACGTACATTCTAAGTGAGGAGATGTAGGATCTCTTCCTCACCCAAAAGTACATTATTCTTTTTCTTTCACTTTCAATTCTTTGTAAAACTCTAGGAAGTAAGGTGTTTTGTGTTTGGTTTTTACTTCTAGGTGGTCACACTTGCGTGTTTAGGTACCCCAGTTCTTAGGAGGCAGTCGTGCTGTGGGGACTGGGGTGCCCTGCCTGTCTCAAGCAGCGAGCCTGCTTCCCCTGCGTCTCCCCCTAACAAGGGGATCAGTTTTGGTATGTGGGGGTAGGAGTTGCGTTTTACATATGGGGACAATGTGAGACTATCTCATGCAAGTAAGTCCCTGTCACGTTAACTCCTGTGAGTCTTGGCTCCTTAGATACCGAGCATGTCTTTTTTTCTCCTAAGTAGAAGGATCGCGAATACAAGAAAAGATTCTAAGACTATCACATATGGTGTAAGTTAGTGTGTGTCCTACAGTTGATTTGGGGGGGGGAGTCATATGACTTTTGTCCTTAGACCTCATCTCTCTGATTTTCCATGGAATACAGAGGTTTCTATTTGGCCACTTTCTGAAAAGAAAGCTCTTCTGTGCTGGTCCCAGAAGGCCCTGCGCAGCGGTCTGAGAACCTGGTGCCTGCAGGGCGAACGCAGCAGTGTAGGGGACTGGACTTATCTCTGCTGCAAGCCATCGGCAGCCAACAGGAAATGATGAAATGCACTGGGAGAATTCAGCTGGGAGCCGGAGGTCAGACATACCAGCAGGGTCGGAAGGAGGCAGGTACGGAAGCTGATCTGCAAAGCCAGGCAGTCGGAGCTGGCATCTGACAGAAAAACGTGAGTGTGCTATTGAAGGCGTACATTTCCTTTAAAGTAGACCTTTTTGAAAGTAGAATTTTCATTGATTTTGTTTGTTTTTTTCCCTGAGTGATCGCTTTAACAGAAATCTCACCTTTTCAGCACACCTAGTTTTAGAGCTTCCTGAAGGAAATGTTCAGGCAGTTTGGTATTAACCGAACAGTGTGGAATGTTTTATCTAAAATGCCTTGAGAAAATGTCAGAGTAAGTGATTTTCTCAGTGTATAGATTTTGGCCTAAACAAATGAAGAATTATGCTTTATAGTTTTCACTCTGGTTTCAGAACATATGTGCATGCTTCGTTTCAGAATAGATGGACGCAATTAGAACCTTTGGCATATTTTAGACTAGCTTACATATTTCTAGCTGTGTTTTTTCTTACTGGGTTGTAGCTAAATGAGTTACTTAAGTTAACTGTTAATAGAAGGTTGTTTTTTTTCCCCCTACTTTCAGGCATTATGGTTATTACATGCTGCCATTTCCTTTCTTAACAGCCAGTCTAATCTACAAACACATAAGTGGGACTTGTGAGAGAAATGAACAGAGTAGCTTTTCCATTTGACCTGCTGCCTCGGGACCGTCTGTAATTAATCGTGCTTGCTCCAAACCCCCTCTGCCTTTCTGGCTTTTATTTCTCTTCTCAGCTGGACCCTGGACTCTTGTCCCTATCTGACTGCTGTCACTAGACACTTTGTTTTTATTAGATAGCGAAATGTAAAAGTTTTTTTTTATTGTTTCAATAACTGAGCAGGCTTATATATTTGTTTCTTATCATGGACGTAATAATCTGGAATTGAAAAATTGTAGCCCTTTTCCCTTCCTCTTTATTTATGTAGTACTGTCATTCTTTTTTTAAAAATCCCGATAACTCGAGTGACCCATCACTAAGTGAATATGTGTCTGTTGGATTACCTGCCGCTGTGACCATTAGGAAGACGGTGTCCCCTTCTGTTCTCCAGAAAGTGCCACACTGCTACAGTCCCTGCCACGTAGAGAAGCATATTTTCTTGTTAGGTCGTTACCTAGTGTGATTTGTGTATTTCTAATACTTTTAGGGTGGCATATTTTCTTATTCTCTGGGAATTCCCCAAATATATAATATTTCTCTCAGACCTTAATCAGGTCCATCAGTTTTGCTCTTGTTCCTGTAACTCTGAATATCTCCTTACATCCTTTCTTTTTCATTCTACACTGTCTAACTGAATTCTAGATGAACTTTAAATGCTGCATTTATGAGAATAATAAAGAGGTATATAACTCCAAACCGAAGCATGTCTTGCAGGTCTGAGATTTATGCCAGAAGGAAGAATGAGTCTCTCTTTTTTCCCTTTCTTTGTATACACTGTCAGTTTTCTAACAGTTTTCCCCAGCTACGTAATTCTTTATTATTCATTTGGTGGCATAATTAAAAAGAGGGAAGGGGACATGTTATTTAGAGTTGTGATGGCTCTTGGTGTGGATATAGGCAGGCCCCAGCATTTTTTTTTAAATAAAAGAAGTAAGACCAAGAGGTGAAATGCCTTGTCGACTTGTCCAAGGTCACACAGCTTGTTGGTGGCTGAGACTGTAGACCTCAGGTCTCCTGTTCTGGGTCATTAGCTTTTCCTTTATTTGCTTTCTCCACATAGTATCTCAAGATTAATAGGGCTTAGTTAAGAATGGCCTTTTTTCTTCTAATGAGTCCATTTTCATTCATTTCATTTTCAAATACTCAGCTTCTATTTAATAATTTTCTTAAGTGGCACAGGTCCGCATTGAATTACCTCAAACTCAAAAAGCATTGACGTTTCTCCCTCTGGAAGATTTTTCTTTAAAATAAGAATTTCTATTTTATAAAGTTTTTCTTCTCCCCTAAACTAGGTCTTACTCAGTTGTTATTGTTATTAGCGAACATCATTATGTGATTATCTGCAAATGAGAAATCCAAACTTAATAAAATCACAACTAATAAAAGTAGACAAAAGTAGTCCATTCTTTGAAAGAGAATTCAGGATGTGAAAGGAAAACCCGAACTCTTCGGGGGACATTTATGGAGCCCATTGGGCGTACTGACAACTCTAAGTCTTGCTAGCTCTTAGTCTAGACGTTGGAAAGGAAAGGCTTATAAAATAATACATTATGATACAAATAAAACGGGAAATGATTTAAATTTATAAACAAATGGAGTTTACCCACAGCTTTCCAGAATCAAATAAAAAAAGTCCCTCCTAAAAATAAAATAGTCCCTCCTAAAAACTGAATTTGAATCTTTCTGAAATTCGAGTATAGGAATTAGATGCAAACAGAGGCCTGCTGAGAACAGTGGGCGACTGTTCTGAGACCTTGATGTGGTGCCCACCGTCTGTCCAGTCACCTCAGAGTGCCGTGGGGGAGGTCCATGAAGGAGCACTTATTTGTGTTTTCCTAAGTATTTGGAGTATATATGCCTTGAAGAATTTCTAAATCAAATATACCATTTTCATAAATATTTTAATTGTACTCGAAATTATGGTTCATTGCTTTATACCTCTTTGAAGTCATAGAGCCCGAGAGCGGGGTGGGATACACGAGCAGTGTTTCCGTGCAGTAGGTTGGAGCTGCGCCGCTCCGCCTGGTGCTCTGGCCCGCACTGTTGTCGTCATCCTCTGAGAAGCTGCTGCTTTAGCTGGCGAACCGGAGGACCACATCCGGGGCCAAAGGAAGGCGAGGGGCCCGCTCCAGGGAGAGGAGGCTCACTCACTGCTCCCACAATTCAGTCACCTTTGTTCCCCGATTACGTCCTTACCGTTCTGTTTTCTGTACATGCTAAGTATAGGATGTTGTAACTAGCTTCCTTTTCTTAATATATAATTGGCCCTCTTAACATATATTTATGCGTAAATACATTGTGGGGGCTGAAAGAATAATTTTCCTTTCACCTTCTAAGTTCTTCTAGCTGGGCTAATAATCAAATTAACAGAGACAGATTAACAGGATAAAATCACATTTTTTAATATACCACATAGAGAATTCACGTAAGCATGAAAATCCCGAAGACAGTGAGGCAACATTGGGTGTATATATGACATTTTTCAACAAAAGAGAAAATGGGGGGACGGGCTGTTAGATTTCAGAAGTAAGAACGGGTGATTTACAGGTTTTTGGGGAAGGGGCCAATATACATGACAGACAAATTCTTGCTGGGCAACTCAGAAACAATGGGACACTGGGTATCTAGCTAACTGGCCCCCGCCTGAAGCCCCGCTAGTTACCCTATTTAATTCAAATTAGGCTAAAGCACGGATCCTAAGATTTCCTTCCTGAAGCAGATTTTTCTGTCTTAATCTCTTGGGCCGGAAGGGGGGAAGGTCAAAGATTCTTTGAGTCTTATTTCTTAATAAATAGCTTAAAATCGGTATCCCAAAAAAGCAGCTTCAGGGTGACGAAACTTTGATTCCTTTAATATGAATATAGAATTAACATATATTTGCACCAGTTAGTAAATAAGGTTTGATATTCCTGTTTGCTCCTAGCTTTTGGTATGCCCGTGGTATGCCCGTGAAGTGCGCAGGCGTGAGGCGGGATGTGGTGCAGGCTCCGCTGCAGCCCCCGGGGCTCTGAGAGTCTGCGCTGTCGGTATCATCGGGGCCTTCCTCACTTCTCTCTCCGTGGGCCTCCCAGACCAGCTTCTAGTGGTGGCCTTAGCACCACATCTCAGCTTTGAAGAAACGGCTCCAAGGTCCCGGGTGGACCCTAGGCCCTAGAGCCCAGTAAGGAGGAGTGTGCGGGTGAGGACGGAGAGGTGGGAACAGTGGAAGACGTGGGCCGTTTATTTGAACGAGCGAGTGAACGATGAATGAATGATTTGCAGCCGTCCCCTTTCCACTTTGGAAGAGCTCTGGAAGGCACTACGGTCCCATGTCTCTGGGCTGGTCCAGACGCCTTCGCATCTCGTAGTTCTGCCTCAATACCAGGTGACAGACGAGGTGCCTATATTTAACGATTCCTCCAGCTCTGGGAATACGGCCTGAATTTTTTTCTCATTAGCCTCTGTCATACCTGAATCATAAGACATGAATCTTGATGTAGATTCACAAAGCATATTGTCATATTTTTGGCTAACTTATTCTGAATTTGAAATGTGTGTCAATGGCCTTCGCAACAGTATGGGATTTAAATTTCCTTTCCGTTAACGTGAAGACTGAATTTCATATTCAGTCTCGTTTCTTTTCAGGATTTGTCCTGCAGCAGAGTCCTTGAGGGAGATCAGGGGAGAATTATTCTTGTTGGGAAATGCTTACTTGACAAATGTCATGGGTGTAATTTACAGGCTAAAAGCGTGACCTTCCCAGTGTGGAATTCTCTGATTTGCAGGTCCCTAACGTGTTGGTACTGCTTGTTCAGCAAAATAAATGAAACTCAGTGCAGTTTGGGGACAGCACAGGGTCTCTTCACGGTTCCTCTCCAGTGTGAGCTGACACATAAAGAAAAAGCGGCACAGGGCACAGTGGACTGGGGACCACGTGACCTACTGACTCTGGAATGCGCCACCTTGGAGGTGCTCAGCTCAGGGTCCCGTAGTCACGTCAGCTCCAACCTTCCCTGCGCGGGAACAGCGTGATACAGCAAGACCAGGTGGCCAAGCGTCAAGCAGCAGGACCGCTGGGGAGGGGGCGTCTCAGTTTCCTCATCTATAAAACGCGGACTGCAGTGGGATTTCCCTCGTGGTAAATGGAGCCAAATGCGCAGAGGCCCCAGCACTGACGTGCGCAGAGGGCTCTTCAGTCACAGCCGAGAGTGGTCGTTCTCAGCAGATACCTGTCCGGTGTCCAAAACCACGCCATCTGTAGATAATGTTTTCTTTCTTCTTTCCTATTCTTATACCTTTTACTGTTTTTCCGAGTGCATTGTCTGGTACCTCTAGTACAATTTAAATATAATACCGAATAGATACAGCCTTTTCTTGTTCTCGTGGCTTCTATTTGCTGTGGATTCGCTGGTGAGGTTTTTTTTAATCTTCTTTTGTTTCGATTGAGTTCTGTCATGCTCCCCCACCCGCTTCCTTGGATTTGTATTCTCGCTTCATTTAAAAATTAAATTCTCTGTTTAGTCTCTTAGTGGCTATTCTAGATATTTTAAAGCACTTAACAAAGTCTAAAGTAATGTTTTTACTTTTTTCTTGACTAATGGAAGTATTTAAACACTTTTAAATGGTTTAACTCCACATTCCCTTCCAACTTGTTCAGTATTTTCTGAAATTTTTAATTCTACAGATTAGATACTGTGTTTTGTACAGTCGGTGCTATTTAGATTTACCCACATGTTTACCAGTGTATTCGCTTATCATTCTTTTTTTTGTGCTTTGAGCTTTCTGTCTAAGATCATTTCTTTTTGTCTGAAGTATATTCTTTAGAATTTCCTTTTCCGCGAGGGTATTTTATGTGGTAGATATCTTACCTGCCAGAAAAAGTCTAGTTCTTTGTTCCTAAAAGCTAGTTTTGCGGGGCATGGAATGATTGGTTGTCACCTCCTATTGCTTATCACCCAGAGTGCATGATTCCAGTGTCTTCTGGCTTTCACCGGTGCTCTCGGCCCCGTCAGCATTCTTCGTGATCTTGTCTCTCTGGCTGCTTTTATGATTTTTCTGTAACTTTGAGGTTTTACAGTTTTCCTTTAATACGTGGTGGTATGGCTCTTTTAAAAATCTTGTTTGAGTTCACGGGGCTTCCTTAATCTGTGAGTTAGTATCTTCTGGCATTCCGCAAAAATTATCTTGAGGTAGTGATTCTTCCCCATTCTTAATGTTCTTCTCCCTTTTTGGAACCTCATTAGATGTAAGTTAAACTTCACTGTTTCCTCCAAATCTGCGAATTTTTCTTTTATATTTTCTCTCTTTGTCTCTCCTCGTTAATTTAGAGAGAAAGCTGATTTATTTTTCTAGTTATATTCTAGGGTTCCTTTTTTAAATTTGCCTTTTGGATGTCTTGAATTTTATTTCTTGTCAGCTCAGCGCCACAGTTATGTTTTATTCAGCTTTTAAATTTTGCATCAGGAGAGTTATTAGGCTGCCTGGTGCCTTGCTGCTGAAACGAGAAGTCTGGTCTGTCACGCTGTGCGTTTGCACCAGAGCCTCACACGTTCGCCGACACATTCTTTCCAGACGTGTTTATCGCGCGCCTGTTACCCATCAATGCTAAGGCTACAGGATGAGCAAGATGAAGTCTTTGTTCTGCAGGAGCCTGCATGCCTGCGAGTGGAAAGAGACTGTATAAATACACAATTCAGCACCTTATCAAGAAAATGAAGCCAAGTCAGGGGCTGGGATGTCAGGGAATGGCGATGGTCAGGGAAGGCTTTCTTAGGAAGGAGTGGTGTGTAAGCAGGTATCTGAGTATGTGAAGCAGCGAAGCCTGCAGACCATGGCGGAAGCATGTTCCTGGCGGAGGGGAAGCCAGTACAAAGGGGGGCCTGCGCCCGGTGCCTTTGGAGACCCACTGGGAGGTCACCGAACTTGAGGAGTCAGCAGTGGGGATTGGGAGGAGCTGAGACCAGAACTGGAAGCCGGGGTCAGATGGCATGGCAGTCACCCACTTTTAAACACATTTTTAACTAAGTTAAAGTGTTTAGTGTTTAGACCTAAGCATGCTGCTTACTGCAAAGCCATTCGTGCCCTCCGGGCCTCAGGCATGTTTTTTGGTCTGTCTTTGCAGCTTCTCAGAGGAATCCGCGCCTGGGTTGGAGCCTTGAGCTCACCCTCACTGGGCTGCAGGCAGCAGGCCTCTCCCTTCTGCTTCCAAACTGCTCCCCGCCCCTCCTTCTCTTTTCTCCTTCCCCTTCCCCCCTCCTCTGGCAGCCTAATCAGGTGTGACCTTGACTTATCTTTCATGCCCCTATGCTGTGTGCTCCTGCACTTTGAGGCCCCGTCTTATTATAAATTTATTTTACTCCTTTCTCCCCAAGCTCTTAGCAAGTTTTCTGGCACTCAAAAAGTAAATATTTTTAGGATACTGGAGTAAATATACGTAAAATGATAAAAACATCATTGTTTTGACTTCATATTTTACTGAGTTTTTCAGAATAAATTACATATTTTATTGAAAATGTTTAAAAATTTGGGACACAGACTTTTTATTGCCAGCCACTTGACAAATGTTTTATTATGGATAGGCTCACGCTTGTGTGCCGCGTGTATATGGGGAGAGTGGGAGAGAAAGGGCACGCGTATGTGCATGTGTGGGGTGCTGTGCATGCACTTGCGTGTGGTGTGTATGTGTGTGCCTGCGTAGATCTGTGCTTCGTATTATAATTGAAGTTAAGACAGTAACCAAAGTGTCTTCTTCAGGGCTTCTCAGATTATACTTACACATGGTAGTTGAGCATTTTATCATAAGTAGAAATATCATTCATTTTTCTCCTTTGTAATCTCGTAACTGGAAATTCATCAGACAGGTGGCATCATGAAAGAAGATTTCGGAGGCTTAATGTTACAGGTGTTTGTTTTGTGTTCCTGGAGTTTTCAGTGGCACAGCTGAGGAGTGGGCGTGTACATCCTGTTTGCCGAAGTTACACTGTGCCCTGCAGGGTGGGTGGTGGCCAGAGAAACTGGGAAGAGTTGTACTAGGGAACAGCTGGCAGAGAGGAACATTTACTAAGTGCCTGCTGTATTCAGACACTCACCTATAATGTGCTATTTAAATTCCTCATAACTTACTCCTGAGGTAGGTCAGCCACCTTTATCCTCATTTTAGGGATAAGGAGAATGAGGCTTAAACGTTAAAACTTGCCGGTATCACAACTCATTTGAACTCCGTTTTCTCTCTACTCTCCCTGTTCAAGGGAAACTTTTGCTATTAATTTTATACTTGGTTTTAGCCCATTAGTTTCAGATTGTTGTTTGATAGGTCAGTTCCTTGTTCACTTTTTCAAATTACTGGATAGTCAGTCCCTCATGTTATGTGAAATTTTTTAAAAAATAAAATTACTGTCAAGTTAGAACTGAGTTGTCAGTTTGTCATACCAGGTCCAGACTGGCCCTGTGTTTTTCTCTAGAACAGAAGACTTTGGCTCCAGTTTGTACATTTGAATGAAATGGAATAGTTTCTTGAGAAACTGGCATCATAGTTGAGTACGTAGACCTATAAAATACTTAAGACCCAAATCTCTTTGTGGTTTACATGACTTTTTTAACTTCAAAGGCACGTACTCAGCACTGCTTGAGAAGTATTTGAACAGTTCACTTCCTGACAGCTCTGATGGGCACGAGGTGTGGTCAGTGGTTTCCTAGGCGTCTCGGGCCGGGCAGCTTACCAGGACGTGCCGCTTTTCATCACGGGCAGGTCTCTCTTCTTGCAGCGCTGTGAGTGACTCAGGCTGGCAGCTAGATCCGCGTGCCCACAGGCTCCCTCGGTAAATCCTCTCTCTCCTCTCCCTGAAAGCCACAGCCTGCGCCAGGGCCGGCCCGCAGGACCTGCGTGACCTTGTGCTGTGCTGGCTTTTACCGCCTTCTCTTTGCCATGCGGTTATTCTACCTGGGTGCCTGTCCCTACTTCTCTGGCTGACGGATTCCCATGCAGATGTCAGCCCTGTGCACCCTTTCTGCACCCTACTGTCTGTTCCCATTGTGCTTTGTGTAGAATCCTCTCCCCGCACTTGGCACTCCCAGGGATGGAGGAGGTTAAGTGTCCATCAGCCCCCTGGGAAAGGGGATGCCTCAGCGGCTGTGCCAGGCTTGTCTGGCTGGGGCTGGCCTCAAGTCACCATTACTCTGGCAGCTGCCAATTATTGAAGGCCCCATACTGGCCCTGTGTCATATCCCAGACGGATATCATTTGATCCTCAGAACCTCTAAGGCAGATTGGGTTCTATCTTAAAGATAAGCAGTGTCAATCACAGACCTCTTGAGTATTTTAGCTGAGGTGACTGGGCCATTAAGCGGTCACACCAGCATGTCTTATGAAGAATGGTGGGTCCAGATTTTAGAGGCCTTCTAGATTTATCCGGGAGCGCCATGTTCTTTGGTGGTGTTCTCTCTCGCTGCCGCAGGGTTCAGGTGGGTGACTTTCACCCCTTCTGTGGGGCTGCGGTCCTTCTAGAGGACGAAGCGGGGTGGCGTGCGCAGTTAGATTTGAGGGAACCGGCCCCCGCTGTGCACAGGAGAAGAGGCAGCGGGGGACTGTCCACAGAGGCCCTTTGTGTGACAGGAAGTCCTGCCTCTGTAAGGGGCTGCCTCAAAGTGGAGGGGTTGAGAGAAGCTGAAGTGGTTGACCTGAGGCCACTCTGACTCATGAGTGTTGTCAATAAAGCCCTTTGTGGAGTCTTGGGAACCTGCCTTACAGACCTCGGAGCCGCCGGGCAGCGTGCCCCCCCTCTCCCCAGCACGCCTACCCTTGCCGAACACCCCCACTTTCTTTTCCTTTGCCTGAACAAGGGACAGCCTCCTGACACATTTCGTATTTTTTCCTTCTGCTTTTGCCAGGAGAACCTTTCTGTCTCGTCTGGGCCTACGTGACTTCTTTTTGAGGCTTTAAGTATGTCTCTTGAGTTAGAAAACTTGCAGCTCAAGGAAGAAGTATCCCGCTGGGCAGGCGCTTCTGCTTGAGAGAAGGGATCTTCGGGAAGGGTTAGATGTGCCTCGAGAGCTCACGGTTGGTGGCACGGGCGGCGGAGCCGCGCACAGCTCCGGGAACAGGCGCAACCGCGGTGGCCGCATCGACAGCCCCGTCCCCGGCGGCTTCGCTGTGCCCCTTGCGTCTGGCCTCCGTCGTGTGCCGGGTGCTGCGGGTGGGACGGAAGGACACTCTGCAGTGAACGCGGCAGGAAGTGCTGCCGAGGAGCCCATGCGTCCTCACGTGCTCTCCCGCCCCGACCCCCAGCCGGACCTGAGAGAGGAGCAGCGGAGGCCCAGGAGACAGACAGACAGACGGATGGAGAGAGTCGGGGGAGGAAGGTGGGGCGGGGAGATGCTGCCGGTGCGAAAGGCTTCTGAGAGTATGTGGGGGCGACGCCGGGCTCCGTGACGACTTGGCGTGGTGGCAAGCCAGTGACGCTTGTTCTTTAGAGCCGTAAAGGGGGTCTTTGTTGAGTGTGACTGCCTGGGCAATCAGAGTAGAGCGCTTACCTTTGTGGGGCAGAAGCCACATCTGTTGAATGCGTTTAATTGTGGTTAATAGATACTTTCTTGAGACTTTGGTGGCTGGAGGTCATAACCCCTTTCTGCATTTCGAATGGTAGAAAATCGGAACTACAAAGACCCTTTCATCGGGCCCACTCCCCGCGTTGTGGAGAGGGGAGAATGCGTGTCAGGAGGGTGGGACCCGAGAATGACTCCGGCTCCCTCGGGTGATGGACCCGGGCAAGTTACTCAAAGGTGGCCTAGGGCAGACTGCAGTGAGCATCGGCGGCCACGTGCAGAATGGCCCGGAGTGTGGCGGGCACACAGTGCGTTATCACTGTCACCAAGTCAGAAGTCAGGAGGGACCGGAGGAGACGTGTGCTCCTCTCTGACTCGGGGCGCTCAGCCGGCGCTTCCTCCCCCATGTCCTCAGGCTTTCTCACGGCTGTGCGGTTTAACGCTAGGGCGAGCGGGAGCTGGAGGCGGTCAGGAGTCAAGGCTGCTGGGTGGGGTGAGGTCCTGTGGCTGCAAGAGGAAGCGGGGCGAGGGGCGGCCTGGGGGAGCAGACCTTCGAGTGGTGGCAAGAAGTGGAGGGGCTTCGGACTGCCCACCTGTCCCTCCGTGTTCTGTGAGGTGGGACTTGTCATCTGCCGAGAGTGAGAGGGAGGAGGTGGCCAGGGAGACGGAGGGCAGTGCGGAGGACCCCGAGGGTGCGTTTCCTGCGGCACCCAGCAGACTGCTGCGACTGGGGCAGGCGGAGGCCAGTGCGACAGGCAGAGGGGGTGTTCTCGCCAGGCCCCTGAGACGGGAGAATCAGACTCGGGGGGCAGACAGTGCTGCCAGCCCAAGGCAAAGGGGAGGGGGGAGGAGGGGCGGGCTGTGGGCCATCAGGGCTGAGAAGCGAGGAGGGTTTGTTGGGTGAAGGACAAGTCAGTGTTACTGCTCTTTGAATTTCCGGTGAACGTTTTTCATTAATGTGGGTATCAGTCCAAGGGGAGACATAGTTCTTAGAGTCATGGAAGGAGGTCCTCTGATTACACATAGGCGTCAGCTGGAAGTCCGCGGTGGAGGGGGCTGAGAGGGCGCGGTGTCCGAGTGACGAAGCCCTTCTCGTGTGCGTCCCCCGCTCTCCTGGCACGTCGGCGTGACCTTGCAGGGGCCTCATCCCACTGCTGCGTCCGCCTAATGCTGACGGGAGGCCCGCCAGCCTCCCCTTGAACTTCAGGGACCCCACTTACTGAGGACTCCTTAGTGTTGGAGAGCTAGAAGTTTTGCGAGTGTTTCTTTGTGAAAAGTCATGACCTGTCGCCTTAAGACACGAGCCCAGCTTTGGCACGCGAAGGAAGAACACGTTTCCCTGTCCCTCATTCACATGCAGGCATCTTAGACGCCACACTGAAGTCGTTTTATGGAAATGAGGCGAAAGAGGATGGCTACATCACCACGGGCTCCTCCACTCGCCACCCGCCTCACTTGGTCATTTGTTGGCTCAGACATTCAGTCACTTAGCTAATACTCAGCGTCTACCTCACGCTAAGCCCTGGGGCTACAGAGATGAAAATCCCCAGTGCTTGCCTTTAAAGATTCCGTGTGACCAGTGGCCACGGGCTGTTTCCTCCCCTTTGTAGGACTGTACCCAGTTTCGAATGTCAGGTGGCTCTCCCACTTGTCCCTTATGCTGCGTCCACCTAATGCGGTGTGTTGTCCACGCTGTCAGCTCACCATTGTTTTCTCTGCTTGTGAACGTTTGACTTGTCCTCAGTTTCTGCTGTTAAAAATATTACCGAAATGAACATTTTGTTCAAGCTATTTTTCTTTGAGTTTATCCACTTGAGGCATATTCCCCAGAGGGAGACGGCAGGGTCAGAGGTTGGTAACTATTATCTTCCTTGTTCTGTGTTTCCAGATTTTTCCATGAAGCCTGTTGGCAACGTTAGAGTACATTTCTGTTTTCCTATAGCCCCACCAAAGCTAGCATCATCATTTTGATTTTATTATTTTTATAAGTTAGTTCCACTTTTTAAGGGAGTTCAGCTTTTCTCCCCACACAGTAATTCGTTGTGTTAGACCCAACTAGGTTATGCCGCAGTGACCAGCGAACCCACCTCTCAGAGGCTGAGCATAGCAGGAATGTCTTCCTCGCCCACTCTGCGTGTCTCTCGTGGGGCGCTGGGGCGCAGTTCCACGGCCACCCTGGAGCCGGGCTGGTCAAGGGGCTTGCTCTCCTGTGGCTGCACCGTGATGCTTCCCAGTGGATGACAGGCAGAAAGGAGTGGGCCGGGGACGTCACTGCTTCTTCCTAGCCGTGCGGCCTCTCGCGGCAGCTGGAACTCGAGGGCGCGTTCCCGTCTGTGGCCCCCGCTGTCCTTTCCCCTGTCTGCTCATCTGTGACAACCTCTTCGTGCAGTGGAACTGGATCCGCAGTCTTCCCAACAGCCCTTCACATATTTTAGGTCGTGAGGTTTTTGTCAGTTGTGTCAAGTCCCTTTTCCACGTGACATTTTATCATGCAGAGGTTTAAATAATTGCATTAAGTTTTGGGCACATCCATCTTTTTTCTCTGGTATCTTTTGTTTTGTTAAAGACACAATTTATCTTTTCAAAACCAGAGAATAAGCTGTTTTCTTTGAGTTGCTTAAAATGGATTTTTATTTGGTTCCATATGAGACTTCAAACTTAACCAAATAGATAATGTACTGTCAAGAGATTTTAATCTAAGTTAACTTTGGCCCTCGGTGATATCAGTTTGCTCTGTAACATTACAAAACCTGAGCACAACAGTGCCACACCCCTTCATGATGAGAGCACTCAGCAGACAGGCACGTCCTCGACCCGATAACGGGCACGAATGAACCTCGCGGGGCCGCGAAGAGGAAGACCCGAAAGGACAAGGACACAGCTCTCGCCATTTCCGTCCACACCGCACGAGGGGTACGAGGCAGGGAGTGAGGCAGGAAAAAGAGGAGGCATCTGGAGCGAAAAAGAAAAAGTCACGCTGTCTGCGTTCATAGATGATACGATCTCATGTAAAAGGTCCTGTGGAATCCACTGAAAAACTATTAGAACTAACAGATAGGTTCGGCAAGGTTGCGGGATTCAAGGTCAATATATAAAGATCGCGGTGTTCCTGCCCGTAGCTGTAAGTTGACTTTCCCCAGCCCACAGCCTCACGTGGGTATTCCGGGTAGTCCCGGCCAGGCACCCTGCAGGGGCCAGTGCCACCCGATGAGAGAGTGACGGCTGTACCTTTACAGTTCTTGCCAGTTTTCCAAGAGCAACAGGAAACGAACAAATCACAGGGACTAATGTTGTTCAAGGATGTGTCAGTCAGCTTCACCCAGGTGGAGAGGCAATGGCTGGACTTAGCGCAGAAGGTCTTGTGTAGGGATGTGATGCTATGAAAACCTGGTTTCTGTGGGGTCTCTCGAAACCAAACCAAATGTGGGCTCCTCGTTGGAGCAAGGCAAAGACCCATGCATAGCAGAGTTCCCGAGCCAGAGTCTTCCAGCACTGTTCACAGTGGCCACGACATGGAAACAACTTGAATATCCTTCAGCGGATGAATGTCATGACTCCTGGGTTGAAGAAGATGCAGAAAAGTCTGGAGAGGCCAAAACATACAGGAACAACAATTGAGGCAACTTAAATTAATCAGGACTGAAAATAGTGATTAAGGAAAGAAATACTTCATGTGGAAAAGCAATTAATGTGGGTATGAATCCTGTAGGTTCAAAAAAAGTACATTATAAATGTGGCTCATGAGAAAAGTTTGAAATACATTTCAGAATTAATGATTAATAGTAGAAAGTGTAAGAAAGATGACTGATGAACATAATGTATGTGGGAAGTCACTTTTCAATATTAAGCTTAAAGAAAAGACAGTGGTATTTCTGTAAGCTAGCAATGAATAATCCAAAAATAAAATTATGAAGCAGTTCCATTTATAATAGCATGAAAAAGAGTAAAATATTTAGGAATAAGTTTAATAAAAGAAATACAAAATTTGTACACCGAAAACTATAAAACATTGTTGAAAGGAATTGAAGGTGACCTCATTACATGGAAAGATACCCTACGTCCATGGTCAGGAAGATTTAAATTGTGAAGATGGCAGTGCTCCCCAAATTGATTTGCAGATGCAGCGCAGCCCCTGCGAAATCCCAGCTGCCTTCTCTTTGTAGAAATCAACAAGCTGATTGTAAAATTCATATGGGAAGGCCAAGTACTTAGAATAGTCAAAATGATTTTGAAAAAGCAGAACGTGATTGGGGCACTTACACTTCCCAATTTCAAATATTTCTACAAGTGTTTAAGACAGTGTGGTATTAGCACAGATCAGTGGGATAGAATCAGGAAGACAGAACTGATTCCTTACATTTATGGTCAGTGGATTTTGGACAAGAATGCCAAGTTATTCAGTGGAAAAAGAATTATGTTTTAAACAATTAGCGTTGGGACCACTGGATAACTACATGTAAAAGAATGAATTTGGACCTCTGCTTCACACCACATATAAAACTTAGCTCTAAATGAATCAGAGACCTAAATATAAGAACTAAATCTAGAAAACCCTTAGAGGAAAACACGTACATTTTCATCACCTTGGACTAGGCAGTGATTTCATAGCTATGACACCAAAACAAACAACAAAAGGAAAAAATCGGTGACTTGGACTTTATTACAATTAAAACTTTTCTACTTCAAAAGATACTATCAAGAAAGTGGAAAGACAGCTCACGGAGTGGGCTGCTGGAGGAGGCGCAGGCAGTGGGGGCTGCCAGCTCGAGGGGAGAGACGGGAAGACCAGGGACTGGCGCGCGGCCCGTCTCCAGGCCACGCTGGTCTCCCTGTCCTCATTCTGGTGGCACCGCGTCCTTCCTACCTGACTTTCTGACCTCAGCGGTTGGGCTTCTCTTCTCCTCCCCCACGTCTGTGAAAGGCGGCGTGGATGTGGGACGCGCCCGTAGCGGCGCAGGGCCTCTGCGCACCCTTCGCTGTCATCAGCAGGAGCCGGGTTATTCGATCAGTGAACGCACCCTAATGCCCTGCCATGCGCAGCTGCCCGTGCCTGGCACGGGAGATGATGGAGAGGAGGCGGGCTCGCCCCCGAGCCGCTCACAGTCTAACAGCTTACTCTGCGATGCACATCTTTGCTTTCATTGCATAGGATACAAAAACCTGCTTTTGGAGTAAAATGCTATCCTAATTACCGAGTAGTTAAGAAGGAATTTAAGTTTTTATTATGTCAGTTATTTCTTTCCACTTTGTTTTAATTTTTATTCTTTAATGGCTGACTCCGTAATAATAGTAATAGGGAATATTTGTCTGGCTGACCACAGCACCGTCCTGCTCAGCCCTCACCACCACCACCTTCCCTGCAGCAGGCTGTACTTTGAGCTATTAGGAAAAAATCTGGCTTTAGGATCTGCTAATTGTGTTCGGTGCTAGGTGGAGCATCCCACGTTCAGCAGCTTAACGGGAGGCCCGATGTATGCAAACCGCAATGAAGAGCAGGCTCCGAGAGGTCAGCCAGGAACCGTCCTGCTCCCTGATCTTCCACACCTGGGCCATCGTGCGTGTTCCAGGTAGGGTCGTCAGTGAACGTGAACGACTAGAGGGACTGCCCCCAGGACGCAGTGACACCGTTCGCATAGCGATCTAAGGGAACGTCTCTCCTTTAGTAGGTGAGCAAACTGAGGCTGGAGGGGAAGTGGCTTGTGGAGGTCAAATCCAGAGCGAGCACCAGCACCCACGTCCTCCTGTATGTTCTAGTCCCACCCCGACGTTGAAAAGAAAAGTGTCATATTTCTCATCAAAATATTGCCCTGCGGGAGTGGATCCTATGTCTGCAGCAGGCTGGCCCCTTGTAGGGACCGCGAGGAGAGGCCGTAACTGGAGTCAGGCTGCTCGTTTCTGGCTCCACCTGGCCTGCTCTCAGTCTTTCTTTCAAGTCCTGGGACTCTTCCTGTACATTTTCTTGCACCGTTTACGTTCTCCATTAATATCAGATCGGAAAATGTGTCATTTTTGTCCTTTTTAAAGTAACTTTTTCTATTTTTAAGCCTGTGGAGCAGCAACTCAGTATTTAGCTTAGGGAGCTCTTCGGCCTAGTCCCACGTTCCCAGGGTGCTTGCCAACCAGAAGTCTAAAAAAGTACCGCCGCGAAAGTCAGTCCAAGGCCCGGACCTGTCAGCTGACATGTTTCCATTACATAAGAAAAATGAGTTTGGGGACATTTCCAAATGCCATTTGCTCCAGCTCCTCGTTGAAACGTGGGTGAACTAATGCCGATGGGCTGGACTGAGACCAGGAGACTTTGGGTCTCATCCTACCTACCTTTGTCGCGGATTCTCTGTAACTCGAGGCCGTTATCACCCACAACGGGAAAGTGAAAAGCCATCTGAAGATGGCCACGGGCCTGCCATGACTTGTTTTCTTTGAGCTGTTAGGATATAAAAGACACCAGGAAGCAAAACTAGTCATTTTGACAGTTACTACTTGACTCCAACTTAAGTATTTTTAAATGGCTAATTTTTTCCATAGAAAATCTGTCACTTTCTCTAACCTTCAGGATCCCGCTCAGATAGTACCTCCCCTCTCTCCTCCTCCTCACCTTGTGGTCCTGTCTCATTTCTTGAGACCCGTTCGGGGTTACACGTAGCTTAAAGGGACAGAGACCTTCCCCTGCGGAATTCCAGGAGGAGCAGGCGGAGCAGGAGAAGGGCGTCGGTGAGCCGGCTCGGGTGGTGCATGGCGGGAGTGCTGACTCGCCAGGCCGTCTGTCCTACAGGACGCCGAGGAGTTGCCCGGTGGCCTGTTTGGTCCTTGACACGCCGTGCGGACTCAGTGAGCCCTTTGGAGAGAACAGCTCCCCAAACTAACTGCCTGCAGAGGTGCCGTGTGAGAGAACAGCCAGTTTTAAGGTTTGAGTTCATTCCCCGTGTGATGATCGGAAAGGAGAGGTCAAGCCTTTCAAAGGCGGAAGCTTTATTAAGCATTTTCTGCACCTGGGACTTTCCTTCCTTCTGGGCAATTTTAAGAATACAATGATCTGACACACCTTTCTCTGGGATCTTCAGAACCATCTTCCTTTCCATTCTCAGGCCTTAGGAATTCACTGCTGAGTATTTGCTATTTATATACAACTATGAATTAGAAACTAATTCAATCAATTTCTAATTTAGAAGTGAAACCCCTAATTTAGAAATTTAGAAATATAGATAGAGAGTGAGTGATTTCAAAAGACCTTCTCCGTCTTACCCAAAGAGACTCCTTGGCTTGTTTCAAACGCATTTTACATTCTTCTCAGTCTAAATGATATTACTTTTTAGGGTTGTCGGCTTGAACCTAGCTTTTAGCAAGGTTTTGTTTTGCTGCGTGCGGGTAGAGGGTGGTGAGGAAGTGAGCTGGGAAGTCTGCCAGCCAGGAACAGGCAAACTTCTCACCTGAGCGTCTCACTCCGCTGTTACTGACTGAGCCGTCTGGAGATGGGGGTCCAGGACCGCTCGGGTGGGGAGGACAAATTGTTCCGGCTCCCTGTCCGAGCAGCTGGCCCCCAGACCGCTTGGGCCCCTGGGGTGCCAGGCTTCCTGCTTGATGGAGCTACCTGGGTTTGGCAGAAAGGGCTCGGGGCCGCCCCTGCTCCCTACATGTGGTGGGCCTCGGGCAAGTCTGGGTCAGGGAGAGCTGAGTCCCGGTGGCAGTGCAGGCCTCGTGACTAGGTGAGGGGGTGGTAAGTGACAGCATCGGAGGTATTGGTTTACATGCCTGACACCTCGTACAAAACTCCTCTTTGAGGACGGGGACCATGTCTGAATGTTTAGGACGCTGGTGGTCACCGAGCACATGCTTGTTCGATGGCTGAGCCGGGGAACCTAGTCAAGGAGTCGGGGATGGACGCCGTGGGGTACTGAGAGAATGAGGTCGTCTCGCTGTATCCTCAGTATTCTCTCCGTCTGCACACATCGTCATTTTTACTGCTGTCCGCTGGTCTCAGCCACCATCTCTCCCTGGGGAGTACCGCAGTGGCTGTTTCGATGTCCCTCCGCCACGCTGGGCGGGCCCTCGCGCCCCCACATGTGCTCTCCTTCGCGGGGCGCCTTCCCGGAGGCCCTCCCGTCCCACCCCTTCCCTCTTCCTCGGCTGTCCCCTTTTCAGGGAGGCCTTCCCGGCCAGCGGCCTTCCTGCCTCCGCCCTCACCCCTTTCCTCGCCTCAGTCCTCTGCAGAGCAGCCACGGTGTGGCAGTCACCTGCACTGGAGCACAGACTCCGCGAGGGCAGGGGTCGTGTCTGTCTGATAGCCCGTCAGAGTCCCCGGCACGAGGGCATCATGCGACTTGAGTGGCACCCAGTACACAGGTCTCGAAAGAACGGAAAATAAGGAGTAGAGTGGGTAGATCACCACTGCCTTCCCAACGGAAGGAGGCCAATTTAACAAAAATAAAACCCTCTTCTGGTTGCTGCTTTATTTGAAAAACCATCTTTTTTTTGGTTTTGACACAAATTGTGCAATGCACATTTTCACTGAAAACTTTGAACGGGGACTGGCACGGCCAGCCTTGCCCACCGTTCGCTCGCGCGCCCTGACTCCCCTTAGCATGTCAGAGTCTAAACAGAGCGTAAAGGTCACCTGCGTTAGGAACAAGGACACCGAAGGCCCAAGAAGTCTGGTGCCAGTCCAAGGTCATCTGCTTCATCTCATGAGGTTTGCTGTGTAGGGGACAGGCGTCCTTGCGTCGCCAACCCAGTGCCCATCACGCAGTCTGCGGGGTGGGCATCGTCTTCTCGTTTTCTCCTGTGGCAGCGCGTGCTCGGGGCTGCCCCCCGCTGGCAGCGTCTGCAGCGGGTTTGCTGAGTGCATGCTCTTTGGAGGTGCTGCTGCTCGGTCACCCGCGTGTCCACTGGCTCAGTGCGTTTCCTGCCCCGAGGACGTCTTCGTCTGCGTGGGCAGCACCTTCCCCTGCCCAGCGGCACTGTAGGTGAGTCTTCTGGGCTTTTGGTAACAAACCAAATTGAAATCTCAGTGATTATGGGACTTGAATAATCTTTGTTGCAAAAGATTTTAAAAACTAGCCCTCACAAAGTGAATTTTAAGGGGTCGCCTAAGTACAGGCACATTGTTGAAACTTCACCAACCGGCCACAAAGCTTTCTCACAGAGGACTTGTGCGGGTCCTCTGACTTCAGACAGGATCGGACGCGAGTAGCAAGTATGTAGTGTGTCCAAAACCGGCGTCTGGGCGTGTGGCGGAGTGGCAGGGTGCACAGGAGAAGGAGAGAAGGATTATGGTGAGCAGAGCAGGAGGCCGAGGCTGTCGGGGCAGGTAGGGCAGCCCAGAGTGGGACCCCCAGGGCTGAGACCTGTGAGTTTATTCCAGAAGAGGGTCTTCTGTGTGCAGCTGCCACGTTAAAAGGTTTGTAAGTGTAGTTAGAGGACACGCCGTGCAGACAGGGTTCAAGTGAAGAAGGAAAAGGTGACCACGCACAAAGTGCCTTACAGGCTGTTCACTGCTGGTAGAAATCGTGCTGAGGTTCTTTGCCACATTTACTAGTATTTGGGAACTCGGTTTAGTACACTCTAGAGCCTCAGTTATGCCTTTTGAACTCAGTTTGGCTTTTATGAAAAGCCTCAAAGCTGTTCTTGCCGCCTGAATGTGCATTTCCAAACTCAGATCAAACTCTAAAACACATAAGGTCTTATTCATATCAAGCTGCTGGTAAAATTAGAGGAAATCTTTAAAGCTTCCTTTGCTCCTTTTCACTTTCTTTGTCTCACATTTCTCCGATGGGGAGAAAGCCTGGCAGACTGACAACGAACTGGCTGTTCTCGTAAGTGTTTGAGAACAGTGTGAGTCATTATAGCTTTTTGCTGGTATTTTCATATCCGGTTTATTTTTAAATCGTTCTGTACAACTGGAGTTTCTTCCGTGGTTTCTGTTACCATGGCTCCATAATATTTCCTCAAATCTGCTTATTCATACTTTCACACACTCCAGCATCTAATTTACAATTCCTTAGAATCACAATATCTTATTCATGATATCTAAGAATGTTTCTCCAGCTGTAATAGCATTTTTCTCTAAAATACGTTTCCCCCAAACTGGAATTAGTTGTTTTCCCCATTGTAGACATTAGGAAGAGAGTCCGGATGTGAAGGACATATGTCGTGAGTGGGGTGGGTGGGGGCTCTTAGGGGGCTCAGCAGTCTGAGCGGGGGACCTGTGTCATCTGCGTGGTGCCCACAGTCAAGGGTACGGGATGGGCAGGCCGCCACGTTTACTTTGGAAGTGCTGGCGTTTGACATTTTGGTCCAGACATCCACCGACTCTGGGTTCTTGGTTCTTGTCAAGTGCGACCGTGTGTTTATTCTCTCACTCTTATTTATTCATTCATTTATTTTTGGACTTGATCGAGGCTTCCATTTTGGGACGGTCTCTTGTTTCAAGAATCTGCGGTCAAAGGAAAAACGATGCCGGTCCTGGCGGCCACTGACGAGGTCTGCTTTGCTCTCTCTTCCTGACTTTCCGCATTTTTCAAGGAGATGCTTTTCCGCATTTCACTGCTTTGAGAAATGTGTTTCTTAAAGGACTGTTTAGGATTTAAAGAAAGTCCTAAAGCGATATGGAATCATAGAGATATTTTCTCTTCAGTATCTTAAAGTATTTGACCTCCTCCACCCTTCTGGGTTAACCAGGTTTTCCTCTGACACATAAATGAAGTATCAGACTAGGTTCTGGGTATGTGCATAGCACTTACTGTTGGAGGCTCATCTTGACCAAATGTTTTCAAATTGTACTGTAAATATAAATGCCGACTCAATGATAGAGCAGTTCTTCATACTGGAGAATTTAAAGTATGTTATAACCTACTGGAGCTTTTGTCTCCTAACACAGTTGCATCCTCGGGTTCAGAGAGGACCCTTTTTGATGAACAAAAATACAACGAAACATGTTTCCGGGTGCTCTGGAGGCTGCCTAGGAGGCCCAGGGGAAAGTCTTCCAACTGAGGGGCTGTACGAGCTGACCGTTGTGGAAGAATCAATTTAAGAATTACTGAAAAATTAGTTTCGTTGTCAGCCTAAGAAACACTGTGGTTAAGCATCTGAGTAACTAGTCTTCTTCTTTCCTTTGTGATCCAAGAGATGTCAATGTACACGGTTTCGTGAATGAAATTGCTAACAGCAGTACATTATTGTAAAGGCCTTATCCGATATCATTTTATAAAGTCATTGCTTTGCTTTCTTTGCCATTCTTTCATTCGTAAAGATCCCAGCATGTGTCTCTGTCAGTTTGAACGGAAGTTGGGGAGGACCTATTGTGGATGAGACACCCCGGTGGAGTTTACCTTCTAGAGGGGGAAGGGGACTGTACATGGGGAAAAAATTCAGGTAGTGATGTACATTTTGAAGGAATATCCAAAGAGAATAGAAAGTAGCAGGTGGAGGTGGAGGTGGTGGGAGGCGGAGCCGGATGAGGGGGGTGCGGGGACAGGCCCCTCTGAGGACCTCTGGGCAGCAGCCAATGCTGTCAGGGAGCTGGCCTTGCAGTTATCTCAGGGAAGAGCATGGCGGGGAGAGGGAACGGCATGTGCAAAGGCTCTGAGGCGGGAACGAGCTTAGTGCATTTGAGAAACAGTGAGAGAATCATCGTCTGGAGCAGAACAGGTCTAGCCAGTGAGTGAGACTGGAAGGGGACAGACCGGGGCCAGATCAGATGGGACCTGCAGCAAAGCTGAGGAGTCAGGCTTTAACTCTGAGAGCAGTGGGTTTGGAGCAGGGAAGTGACGCGATTCAAGTATTTAAAAATGTCCTCCAGAGACTAGAAAGTAGAAGTAAGGGTGGATTTTCTGTTTTACCTAACATTGGGATTTCTTCTGGGAAGACATTGAACTATTGTTTTCATTTTGGCTTTAAACTTTTAGCATTTATGCAATACCACCTGTGGGCCTTGTGATGTGGGATTATGTGAAATTTTCTGGGCTCTTGAGGTATTGCATATATTAAGTACACTGGTTGTTAACAACGATAATAACACTGATCTCCGCATGGTCCTGTCAATTAATAATTGTAACTACTAGTAGTGTGTAAAATAGTTCTTAGCCTAGCAGCAGCTGAAGATGACAAGTTATGAGAAATTCACCAAGTTTAAACCACATGGGGATTTCTGTGTAGAAATGTGACACCAGTTCCTCCTTTCTTCCTCACTGTTTCTGTTTTAAGGCGGGTACCCAGCTGTGCTGCGTGGCCCCCTGAATCCTGGGTGGCCCCGTTGACACTCCCTGGCCTGTACTCCCTCTCTGTACCCCCATTTTCCCAGCCTCCCCCTCCGCTCAGGACGCCAGCTCCTACCCCTCTGTATGTGCCCAATTCCCATTGGCTCCTCGCAGTTCAGCTCGCTGTCCCCAGGCTGGGAAGCTGCCTACGCTAGACATCCTGTTCCAGGGTTGCTTAGCACCCCAGCGGGCAAGCTAACCCTGAGAGGACCTCGGGGGACCATCTGTGGGGTTCAGAGACACTCTTCTGCCCACGCTTTGGAGGCAGGTTAAGCCATTTGCAGGTGCACGTGATACTTCACAACTCGCTGAACCCCCAGTGTTGTTCCCACGCCTGACTTCCTAGCAGCCATTGACAGGGGGCCTTCAGTGGAAGCCCTGGGACCCAGGGTCCAAGTGCCTGTCACAATGCACGAGGCCATGGTTACTGACAGTCATGCCTCTTTTCAGTTGTTTTGTAAAATGCACGCTAGTTGCTGTCGGCTTTTTCCCTTTATACCGTGGGATTTGTATGTGCCGGACTTGTATCACAGGTGGCATCCTGTGTCACCAACACTGTGTGTCATTTCTGTGATGTGGACGTGCTCAGGAAGCACGGGCATTACATTGACGGGGAGCCTCTGAGAATGAGTTCAGGCCTAGACTTTGGGGTCACAGGGCGGCTGTACGGCTCAGATCTGATGGAGGAGGAAAGCCCTTTGCAACCATGAGCGAATGCATAGTGCTTATAGTTACTTGGCTTGGATCCTCTCAAGTTCTCCCACAATCTCTTGCCAGTAGGAGGCTCTTTGAAAACATTTTAAGCTCAGAAAAATCTGAGTTTGTTTAATACCACACTCTTCCTTCCAAGTCAAGGTAGCAGGATACTGAACATATGCCCAAGGTCCCATATCTGTTTAATGGCAAATTTGGGACCAAACTTCCAAATTTAGGCCCTGAAAGCCCTTCATGAGAGTGAAAAATGACTTCTGAATCATCAAAAGTTAAAGTTTATTTAATGTAGCTTTATTAGTTTTGTTTGTTTGGGGTGTGTGAATATCTGTGTGTATTTTTCTTTAAAACTGGCATTCCTAGCATTCCCAGTGATTTCCTAAGCCACCTGATTAACTGCCACCATCACTGCCCTCACTCTGCCCCCTCGGGGGGAGTAATTGTGTTTAGACGGTCGCACCGTCCCACCGAAAGGGACGTTAGTCCGGGTTACCCGTGTGTTGATAACTAGTGTCCACGCAGGGTTGAATCGGGAGTGAGTCTGAACATTCTGAAAATTTACACATTAAAGTAGTTTCATATTTAAAATCGTGTAAATGCTTATTCATTTGAAGTTTGTTAAACAAAAACAACCAACTTGATTTCAGTACCTACCAAGGGAGAAATTAGATGCTATGATGAGGCTCACTTGTCCCCGCTACAGCTGAAGTCTGCTTTTTCATGAGACCTCATTCTTTTTTTTCCCCTTTTCTGCCCATTTCTCATTTTCATGTAATGTTATAGGTGCTGTTTCACCTGAAACATTCTCAGATTCATCGTGTGAAACACAGAGGACCCCCACAGGCAGCACGTTTTTCTGCCGAGGTGTTTTCAGGGCCATTTTTTCTCCGCCGCCGCCCGGGCGTGTTTCCCTCCTTTCTCATGGTCGTGTGAGCTGTCCCTTAGATGAGATCGAGGATGTCGGGCTGAAGTCTTGCTTTTTTAAATGGCATGGAGCGGTTCCTGAACGGTCTTTGGGTTGCACCATTCCTTGAGCCCCCGACAAGGGAACGGGACAGAAGTGGGAAGCCGCGCGTGCCGTGGCTGTGACTGGGAAGGAGGACCCCAGCCCCTGAGGCCTGGCCCAGCGGTGATGCGACTCAGCCGTTGGGAGCGACGGGGGGGACGAGATGACGGGGACGAGCTTACTGTGCCTGGGAAGCGCGGACCGTGGGTGGCGCCTCTGCTGCCATCGCAGTGAGGACCCGCCGGAGGTGACAGGCGGCAGGGCTGGTGGTGAGAACCAAGGCCGGCGGGACAGAGCCCGGCCAGGAGGAGCCCTCGTTCATTTTGACAGCCCACGCGACCCGAAAGAATAGATGTTTGGACTCGGAACTGATGTGGGCTTCGCCGTCTGGGGCGAGTCGAAAGGGGAAGGCAGAGGAAGCCGCGCGACGCCCCTGGGCGGGAACGTGCCCGCTTCAGGCCGTGGGCTGGCTTCCCGGGCTTGGTCTGTTTAGGGGAATTTGTTTTTTTTTTTTAGCCTTCCCCAACATGATTTTTTCCTGTAGGAGGAAGAGGGCTGCTCTGTCATGTTGGCTAAAACAAAGCAAGGTGTGTTTTCCCCTCACTCTTTTCTTTCGAGCTGTGATGTTTAAGAGTGTGAGCCATGTTTGTTTTCAGTGAAGTGGCTCCGCGTCCTAATAGGGTCCCTAGCGTCTCCTCTCTTACCAGCTCTTCAGTTTGCAGCCGCGTGTTCTGTACCGTGAAGTCCCTGGGAATCCAGCAGTGGTTTCAGGAATGGTCTCCATGGCGACCCCACGGCGACCCCATGCTCTGTCTGCCGAGAGATGCGACTGTTTTTAATCTCTGGGAGCACCTTTGAGTGTGTCCAGCCCGCACTGCCCGCCCGGTGGCGGTGGGTGCTTCTGAGGACCGGTCCCGTCCGGCCGGGGCCTGGGGCTCGCCCAGCTGCAGACTCGTGTGCTGCCCTCCAGGGGGGCAGCCTGCGAAACCCAGCAGCTCACCACGCGTGAGCTGTTTTCCATTGGTCAAGCAGACGCACTATACACGATGTTCCAGAGATATAAGTCACTTTGTTTGCTGATCTCTATCTCTTCCTTTGAGGAATGTGCACTTTTCCAGATGAAATCACTGGAAGCAAAATAGGCTGTGCCAGATAGCTGAGCTATTTAAAAAATAAGTGTTCCTGCTTTGCTGATGGTACGAAGCAGCGTGTTACCCCCGGCCTTCCTGCGTCCCCACCATGTGGGAGGCGGCTCGAGGCTCAGCAGCAGACCCGTCCTTTCTCACAGGGGACAGACAGGCGTAGCGGGCGCTGAGGCTGGAGGCGCAGGGCACCCAGGAGCCTGTGGGCCCGAGCGGTGGTCGGGCTTCCTGTGCGGCTGCTGCCAGACAGCTGGGGACTGAGCCGCACGTCCCCACGACGGTCGCTAAACCCATGTGCAGTTTAGTTTAACGTGTGAAGTAGCGTCCATAAAAGGATTCTAACCAGTTGAGTTAAAACATCTTCACGTCAATACTCCGATTATTTTTCATCTGTAGATCTTTAGTCTGTATAAATCAAACTTACCCAGTCTTTCCTCCTGAATTCATCCACTCAGTTTTTAGCGACTGCTGCATGTCAGACACTGGATGTGGCCCTGTAGCAGCGAACACAGCAGACAGAACCCCGCCCTCCCTGAGCTTACACTCTGGCGGGGGAGGCCGACCATGAGCAGCACAACTAAGCAAATGCCGTGCCTGCGGGAAGGAGGTGTGCGCTTGGGAGGAAAGAAAAAGCCAAGGGGCCTGGGAGCGTGGGAGGGCTGGGGGACCGGCCGGAGGGGCCGGCCCGAGTGGCAGGGGGCGGCGGCCAGCCTCTTGCTGTGGGTTCTCTGGGGGAAGACAGTTCCCGGGGGCCAAGGAGCTAGCAGGGCTGTGCCTGGCACGCCACAATCAGCTGCGGTCTCGGTCTCGGTCTCCTGGCGTGGCCGCAGCTGGGGAGCCGGGGAGAGGGCAGCCCGTGGGAGGGAGCAGGGCGGAGGGGTGCACGGGGGGCTTTTACTCTGCGTGAGCGTGAGCGTGAGCGGGGCAGTGTGGTCTGACCTGAGTTTTGAAAGGGTCACTGTTGGGAACAGACTGCAGGGCCCGGGCCGCGTTGGGTGACGAGCGCGGTCATGTGAGGACGAGGCGGCGGCGGAGGCCACACTGCGTCCTGTCCCGGAGGCGCGCGGACGTTCCGCTCTGCAAGCCGCGGTGCAGTCGCATGCAGGGACCGCATTAATGAGACGAAGTGCGGCATTCTTATTAACTAATTTGTATCTTCTAAAAATATTATATGCCAATTAAAACTTTCAAGTAGTTGAGAGGGTTACGAGGTGAAACACAAAGGTCCCCTCTGTCCCCCCACAGCTCCCCACCTCCACCCCGAGCCAGCGTGAGACCCACTGGGACCTTCTGTGCACTGGCAGGTTTTCGTGGGCATCTAATTGTTTTTTAACAGCAGCGGGATCAGACTGCCTGCCGTGCCGCACCCCCGTTTTCACCCGACGTGTGGGCACATCCTTTCACGTCTGTGCGCACCGTTCTCCCCGCCCTCCGCCTCTGGCGGCCTGCGTTCCTGTCCGGAGGCCGAGGCCGACTGCCACGGGCATTTTTTATTCTTGATGGACAGTGAGGTGGTTTTTAGTGTTTCTGTTTTGTTGCCACTGAGAATACCTAGCATTTGACTCGGGTGAGTTTGTCTGTGGGATAGAGTTTTAGAAGAAATAGTTGGGTCGAAGGCTAGGTGTTTTCTCTTGTTAAATCTACCACATATCGAGAGACATGTAACACCGCGTAAGGACAGGTATGCGTGCACGTGCGTGGTCTTAATGGCACATCCTACCAGTTCCTGAGGCGTGAATTTTCCAACCAGTAGTGCAGATACAAGAATCTGAGTTGCCACGAAGCTATCAGTGCCATCAGGATGGGCCCAGCACGCCTCCGGGACCTTTGCTGTCACCCGCCCTCCGCTGTCCTTCACGCGGCCGCCTGCCGTCCATCCGGGGTCCCCAGCGCCATCCTCCCGTTCTCCCACCAGCGTGCGTCAGTCTGTGCTATTAGGACGTCAGCTCCAGGCGTGCAGGGACCATGTCTGTCTTGTTCGCTGCCCCACCCCTGGGACTTAGAAGAGCGCCCGGCACATAGTAGGTACTCAGACATGTGTTTGTAGAATGAATGGGTAAATAAATAAGTCCCAATTTAAGGAATTATCCTCCCCTCACTCCAGGCCACACAGTAGCTTAGCCGAGATTAACGTCATTTCCCAGTTAATGAAGACTTTCCCACCCGGTAATGAAGAAGCAGCAGACCTGGGTGCAGCGTGAGCTCACTCTGAGGCCTGCGGGGCCGCACAGAGCTGTGGCAGCGCCGTGCGCGGGGCGGCGAGGACACTTGCAGCTGGGGGGCTTCCGCGGCTGCAGAGGACTAGGCGGCCTGCTCTCTTGCTGCTCTCGGACACGAGCGCATGGTGCCTTCACTCAGAATGGCCTTGCTTTATAGTGTAGTCTTTTGGCCTGACGACCGGTTCTGTTTTTTCTTTTTTGGAATAAATTAAGGGCATTGAGAGGGAGCTAGATGTACTTATGTAATTTGTACCTTTTGTTCACCTGATACCGGCTATCAGGCCCAGAGGGGAGGAAGGAGGTTTTGCTGGCTCCCAGCATGGGCCAAGGTCAACCTCCCCTAACCTCTGGGACTCAGCGCACCAGTTTAGGAGTGGCTCTGACTCCCTGGTGTTTATATACCTCGGTGGCAGAAGTCTCCAGAACCCAGAGATCTGGCACCATGTCCCCTACCTCAATCCTGGATTCCTGGATTGCTGACAAATGCCTCTTAGAATGTGTATTCAGTAAACGTTGCTCGGGGGCCTACTGTGTGCCAGGACACACCTGGGGGGCTGCAAATGTGTTTTTCAGGAGGGCAGGAGGAAGAGGCGGTGGTTTGTACATCCTGCTTGGGCTCGCCTTGCTCTTGAGTCTCGAGCTTGCTGCTTATCCACCTTTGATGGGCAGACAAGGTTCCAGGCTGAAGCACGCAATCCCTGCCCCTCCGGCGACTGGAATTTTAAGGTCTCCAAGGGGAACCAGCCTGCACAGGAGGAGTGTCCGACAGGAACATTCACTATGTGTTGCATTTGTTCAGTTAATGGAACTCATTCAGCATTATATGCGAGTATTGGGGTTCAGTTTCTTTAGGAAGAAACAACCCGACAACTGCCGGGTGGCAGACAGTCTGAAATATCCTGAGGAAGTGCCAGACCCCGTCCCCATTCTGAAAAGGCAGCACTGACTCACGTACGTCTCTCTGCACTTTCCCAAACCTCTTCACACCTGTTACCACATCTGTTACCACATCTGTTATCACCTGGATCCGCCTCGTACCTTGGGAGGTAAGGAGCTGGTGATGTCCTTGCTTCCCAGGGGAGGACAGGGCTCTTGGAAGGGACAGACGAGTGAGTCCCCAGCAGTGGCACCGAGCCTCGTTCCCACTCTCCGCCATGCCAGGAGCCTCGCCTTCCCGTGAGGGAGCCCCCAGCTAAATGCACACCACGCCTTTGGCGCTGATAACTGCATCTCAGCCAGCGCTCACGAGCGTGGCTGGTGCCAGCCTGCCTTTGGTCAGGGCCAGCTCCTTCGCCTTTCCATGCCTCAGCTCCCCAGCTTCAACAGGAGCATGGTGCCAATTGTCCCTTCATGCGGTGGTCGTTAGCGCTAACCGAAGGCCCTAGGACCCCAGGTAGCAGCCCACGAAAGGCCCTCCCTCGTCGGAAGCCTCGTCCCGGGCCAGCACCGTGCAGGTTGCCTGCCCGTACAGAGCACCTAGCGCGGTGTCTGGCTCGTGAGGAGGCTCCCTGGTGGCAGTGATGACCGGCCTCCTCAGTGTCGGGTGGTGGGGGAGCCTCGGTCGAAGTGCTTATCCCCGCGGCAACAGTAGTGGGAAAACAGCAAATCCAGCCCGTCGCTGGCGCTTCTCCTCGTTTTCGGTGCTTTGCTGGGTGGCGGTTTTAAGAGCAGTGGCTACCACTTTTAAGGTGCCAGGCGACTTGGATCCCTTGTCTCTAATCCTGTGAGGGAAATACTCTCATCCTTATTTTATTGAGAAGCTGACCCCCGAGAGAGCAGCTGCTGCTGCTCACTTGTCGGTGACATTGATGTCACAGGAGACAATGAGAGTGGCTGGGAGGTGCAGGGAGGACCGCAAGAACGGACCGTGGGCGTGCCAGCGACGGGGAGAGGGAGTAGTGGGGTTTATCAGACGGAGGGGGAGCTGGGAGGGACCAGCATCTCCGGGGTTGGTGCGGTGCGCTTCGGGACGGGAGGGGCAGGTGGACAGGGCCCCAAGGCCGAGCTCCCGGAGCAGGGCAGGAAAGAGGGGGCCTTGGGAGCTCCAGGCTGTGTACTAACTCCACTTGGGCGGCTGCAGCCTGAACTCTGGCTCACCCCCACACCCCCAGGCTGGCGTTGCTCTGTGAATGTCAAAGATGAGTCCTCAGGGGTTCCAGTGCTTTAATCACAGTTGGGTTTTCTCGGTGTGCAGACCCTTGTCCCCCAGGCCCTCTCTGCCGCCTGCCTTCCTTGTAATTGTCATGTGGCTCTGAAGGAGGTAGCAAGGACACTTGGAGCCAGGCCAGGCTCCCACCGAGGGAGGCCTGCTGTGGGCTGCAGCCTAGGCGCCCTGGTCCTCCATGCGCCGTCTCGTTGACCCCTCACTGAAGCCTGGCGGAGCGCAGCTCGGGAGACTAGGGCTCAGGGAACTGAGTCATGGCAGAGCTGGGCGTTGAGCCTGAGCTTCCCCGAGAGCTGGCATCCGAGGCTTCCATCCGCAGTATCCCGCCTGCTCGTCGGGCAGGCAGCCAGCAGTTCTTCCTCTCACCTCCTCTGGTTCTTTCATGCCTTGCCTCAGTTTCCTTTGTAGGACTGTGACTGTCTGCTGGTTTCTGACCTCTCAGAGGAGAATGAGCAGTTAAGCGTGACCCCACGTGAGATCTGCGAGGGTTCAGGAGGAGAATGTCATCAGCTCTGAGCCGCCGCAAGTCAGAACCCAAGAGGTGCTGCTGCGCTTCCGGCCGTCGTTTGTGCCAAGTCCGGAGTGCCGTGGACAGCTTTGCAGGAGATTCGTCTTTCCGATTTGGTTTTGCTTAGATTAATGATGATATTCACGTGCAAGCTTGGAGAATGGATAAGTGGGGAGGTGGGGATCAAAAACGGGCGAATTCGTGCGAGGGAGCTGGTTCGGCTTTACAGTGAACTCTAAATGGCACACAAGGATAGTCGAGCCTCCTGGAGTCAAAAGCTATTGGGCTGTGGGTACACAGGGTGCCAGCTTGGCCCTCGTACAGCTGTGATCTTGGGATGTCACAGTCACTGAACATAGACCTGTGGGGACTGAGGGACTGAGGGAAATCAGCGAGTTGCCGCTGTGTGACTTGGGCGAGGAACACTGGTTTTTCCTTGTTCCCTCCGGTCAGCTGAGAGCGCGCCTCACAGCCCCTGCCCTCTGCCGCTCCAGTGTGTCTCGGTCTTGTTACTTGGCAGGGCGTCCCTTCTCAGTGATTCTGGTCCTTGCTCCCAGAAGTCTACTGTGTCTTTGCATGCCGAGCTCAGTGACAACCACTTCTTGGCTCCTGGCACTTAGTAGGCACGTAATAAATCTTGTGCAGAACTGATCTTCCGTTAGTGTCTAAACCATGGCTGAACCCAGGCAGAAATGGATTCCTCTGCCTGAGCTTTTCAGGTGTCGAGCTGCTCCTCTGTCCAGAGCAGACGCCTACCCCTTCCTGCACCTGCTCCTTGGGGCTGACCCAGCAGCCCACCCAGGGGCTTGATCATGACACTTTGAGATTCGCCTGAGCCAGAAGCCTGGATTCCCTGGAAGATTCTGAAGCAGAGACCTTCTGCTCTGGGGAGACCTTTTGCTGCAGCAGACATGGGCCGGCGTGCTTCCTGTGGGTAGGGAGCTGGCTAAGGGCACAGGAGTCCACAGAGAAAGGGGGTGCTGTGGAGCATGGGCGGCTCCAGAGCCAGGCTGGAGCAGCTTGTCTGGCCTTTGGGATAGCCCTGTGGTTAGAATGACCTGCTGCCCCAATGACCACGGCGCAGAGGTCCAGCCGGCGAGTTGGCAGGAGGAGTGTGCGGTGGCTCATGTGTGCGTGTGGGCACTTGGCCTCGAAGTTCCACAGTCCGCTCTCTACTTTGAATTTGTTGGCAATGCTGTATTCACCTTCGGAAGCTCTGAATCCCACCAGACTAAGCCCTTTTAATGCAATTAGATCTTAGGCTATAGGATACCTGATTTATTTAAATTGGAAATAGTTTTTAGAAAACATCTTGGTATGGAAAAAACATTGCCTTAGCCAACAGGCAGAGTTGGTGTCAGATGCTGGTCTCCACCATTTGACCACGGGCAAGTTACTTAACTTCCCCAAGCATCAGTTTTCTCAAGATAAAGTAGAGATCAAAGTAATGACAGTAATAATTACTATCTATTAATAATTGCATTATTATTATTTACCAGGTCCATAGCACTATGGGCCATGTATTGTTCCAAGCCCCTGGATGTATTGCTTCATTTGACCCTCACAGCAATTCCAATTCCCTTATTGTCTCTCTTTCACGGATAAAGCCATTGGGGCACAGAGGAGTTAGGTGACTTGCCCGCTGTAGCCCAGCCAGTGAGTCACGGGTTTGGGATTGGAGCCCAGGTAGCCTGACTCTAGAGCCTGTGTTCTTTATTACAGTTCTAGACTTCCTCACAGGGAATCATGAGGATTAGATATGGTAACGTATGCAAAAGTACCTAGAAGAAAGCCTTGCACCTTGTAGGTATAGCATGTAGATCGCTCTGCCCACCTCACCCGACCTGCTCCCTCCTGCCTCTAAGCCGTGGCTTGGGACTCCTCAGTAGAGCGGGTTAGGAAAGTCGGATCTCTGGCTGTGTGATCTGAACACAGGGTGATGTAAAGGAGGGTGGAGTCTCCTTTTCAACAAGAAGCAGGTTGTCTCATCTGGCTGCAGACAGGTCATTCCATTAAAGTGATTCGTGCTTCTGAATTAGCGGGGCTCCTTCAACTTCTTCCCTCCTGCAGGGGAATAACTACCCCGTTACCCTTGCTGGATTGAGAACATTGAATCTGCACTCAGAAATTGTCAGTCTAGCTTGTTTGTCTTTACTCTTTCTAGCTGGCTCTCACACAGACGGTGTCAGAATAAACTGGTCTGAATCTGGGACTTCAGTGGCTGAGACGAGTCAGACATTGGGGGGTGGGATGGGCAATGCCTGACACAGTTGGAATGTGCTGGAAACTGTGGAGAGTGCAGTCAGAAGTGGGGTTATTTCCACTCGCATCTTCCCCCAGGTCCTAGCCCTGCTGGGTGGGTAGGACGGGGGGACAGGGCGAGCCTGGAGATGCAGGGCCTCTGCCGGTTCTCCTCACGTGCTCTCTGTCCCTTTCTCTGAGGGGTGAAGAGGAACATTTAGGAAGTGCATCAATCTATTGATCTAAGAACACGACCTGTTCAGAAAGCTCTTTGAACTCTTTAGCAAGACTTTGAGAAGTTTTACTTGGTATTGGCACAAATACGAGTGCGTAACATATGCATAGATGTCCGTGCCCAGAGTTTGGAGTTTATCGGCCTCTCCCACCGCAGGGAAACGTGCTGTTCCGTACGAAGGCAGTGATGGAAATGGAAGTGGGAAGACGGAGAGGGCTTGCTCTTTTACCTTGGGAGTTGAAACACCTCAATGATATTTTTTTTCTTTTCAGGGTTGTCTCTGGATTTTGAGCATCTGACGCTGACCTCTGAATTTGAGCATTCCCTGCTGCTCCCTCACCCTTCGGAGAGATGTCTGTCACTTACGACGATTCCGTCGGAGTAGAAGTGTCCAGCGATAGCTTCTGGGAGGTAATGCCCATGTTTTCTCCGCCATGGTGCAGAGACCAGGCTGATAGACTTTTTGGGGGGCAGGGATAGGGGGTACGAGATGAACAAACCCCCAAAATTTTTCAGCCAGGCGTTTGTGGGCAGCAGGTACAGCTGGGCTATCAGTGAGGGTAGAGAACTCGCCTTGCTAGAAAAATCTGATGCCCAAAGAGGTTAGAGCTATTTTAGAGACTTTGTCAATTTGTCCATTCTTTGATCTACTTTTTCATGGTTAACTCTGATGCGACTTGGAGTGAATACACTAATCACTGGGCTTCGCCTGAGAAGCAGCTTTGCTTTGGGGTATTGTACAGAGAAAAGGGACAGTGGTGGTGGATGTGGCATCATGCTGGCCACTGCGAGCAAGAGGCCAGAGGACTGAACAAACTGCATCTTCCTGAAGTCCGTTTTTGATCTAAGTTTGTTCTTGTGGCAAAACCTCTACCTTTCCCAGCAGCCAGGGTCTTGGCAGAAAGAGCGCCGGCTGTGCAGTTGTAAAGCTCTGGGTTCTGATCCCAGCTGTGTCGTTGCTCGGCTGATCTGGACCGCAGGGTCTTCATCTGTACTGCCAGGATGAAGTGAGAGCGTGGACGGTGGCACCCTGTGGGTGCTCTCCTGACGCAAGGGGCTCGGTGGGGCAGGAGAGGCGGACGGGCGCGGAGTAGTTTCGTAGACTTAGGCTGATTGGGTGAGTCATTTTGTTTGATATCAAGTACCATCTGCTATAGTGGTAATAGACATGATCACAGGTGAATACGTTTAGAAAATATGGACAAGGAGCTCAAAATTCTGCCAGTACCTTTCTTTCCTATGAATTGGGAAAATGTGAGTACTGACTTTTAGCTGAATACATCATTTTATTTCAAGTATGTGTTTATTGAACACTTACTGTGTGCTAGGCCCTGTGAGGTTCCAGCAAGGAATGTGACAGTCTGAGTCCCTACCCTTAAGCAGCTGGCTTCCGTGGGATTGGGAATACATCGAAAAGCAGAGAGGACGCCCCTTGGCTGGTGATAGCCTTCCTGGCGGGTATCCAGGCCAGAACACGCACACACGCGGCCTAAAATCTGTTCCTGCAGGCTGCGTTTGCATCATTGTAATTACCCAGTGGATGGCAGACGCTGCTCTGGAAAAATGCAGTTGCTAAACAGAGTGCTATTACAGAAGTCTTCAGCTACTTGGTAAAAATATCTAGGTGAAAGTTGCCAGTACATATTGTCAGCATATATTAAATCAAGTAGCTTTAACAAGTCACTGATTTAAGCTCTTAGGCTCCTCACTGAAATCTCGGCTGCGATACTGTCAGTAGACGAGAACATCGCCTTTTGCCTGAAGAGCGCGAAGGCGCGTGGGTTTGTTTTACAGGCGGGCTCTGCTCGTCTTGTGATGCGTCCCCTGGAGTTGACGCCGCGGCCTGTGTAAATCAGCAGTGCTGTTGGCTTCCTCCTGTGCTGTGGCTGTTCGCTGACTGGTGGAGCGATTGCTCAGCCCCAGCTGGCCCTCTGGCTTTGAGTGACTCAGGTGCTCGCTACCAGCTGCCCCCAAGTCCCCTCTGTCCCACGGAAGGCAACTTCTCCGTGGTGTGGCACTCAACGGGGTGCACAAATCTAAAGAATGCCACACGGTCTCAAGGTGGAAGAGTCTTTGTGCTTAACTGTACTCGTTTCCACCAAAAGCCGACTGGAGCGAGCCATTAGAGCCGTCTGTGTGCTGGCCATGTGCCTGCACAGGCAGGGCATGGCCCTGCTCTCGGGACTCTTTGGCTGTGACATTTGCAGGTCAACTCGAAGGACACCGACACTATGCAGATCATTGTAAGGTGCCGTAGGATGTGCTGGGGTGCACGGGGGGAGTGGGGCTTTCCCGGGGAGGGGCAAGAAGGTGCACAGGCTTGGTACTTAGAAAGCAGTCACATGTCCACAGGACAAATGAGTGAACAGACACTGAGCTTGGGGTGGGGAGGAGACGACCCGCAAGGACAGAACATCAAACAGGAATATTTAGAGGAGTCACTTTCCGTGGTACCTAATAATACTATAGTAAGACTTGGAAAATGAGCAGGCGATCCGATTCCCACAGTGCACGTGTTTATAACGCAGCAGGGAGGAGAAAGGCCGGTGGCCTCTGTGGAGTATAGCGCAGTAGGGCCAAGCCACAGCTGTGCCTCTCAGTGACATGAGTTCAGAGAAGGGGCTGGCATCACCAGAGAAGGCACAGGGGTAGGGGGCTGGGCTTTGAGTTGGAAGCAGGGAGAGGAGATGGCGTTTCCGGCTGGAGCAAAGTCTGGAGGTTGGAACAAGCGTGGCCTTGCAGAGGGCTGAGGACCTTGATCTCTTTGGAGCCGAGAGCCTGTCTTAGAGGCGAGAAGTCACGCACGATTGGGTAGGGTGCAGCTGAGTGGAGGCTGTGCCCCAAGTTCTGGCTCCTTCAGAGGTCGGAGCGTGGGTGGCGCAGTTGCTTCTGAGAGGTCTTCCGGCTCCCTCTGGGAGCCCGTGGGCCCTCCCGCCGCATCCCCGCTCCCAGGCTCTGCCTGGTCCCCGAGGCGGGAGTTCCGCTCCGCTGTCAGCAGCGTTTACAGCTCACCTCTTGCCAGGGCGGCCGGGCGGGGCTGACGAGCCGAGCCGCGCCCTCTGGGTGCTCAGAGCTCTTGATGAGAGCGTTCGAGGACATAAATATCTTGCTGTGTACACTCCGGGAAGCCAACGAGCTGTGTGCGCATCGCTGTATGCATGTAGTCTGGGTACTTCTCAGCAGGAATGGTAACCTACAGCAAAAAGTTTAGAAATAAGGAACTGATCATGGCTAGCATATCGCACACCACGCTGTGCCATGCCCCTGCTCTGGCTTATACGGCTGCTCTCAATCTTCACAACTGCCCTCTGAGATCGTGGTCTCTATAGGTGGGGAAACTGAGGCTCGAGGGGCTTGGCACTGCTCAGCTTCATAGATAGTAGGTGGCGGAGCAGGATTTGGGCCCAGCACCTGCTCAGATCTTGCTCCCCAGGCAGAACAGGTAATAACATAGAGAGAGAGGAAGGGTGTTTAAATAGTTATTTCAGACCGAACTCCTTAAGGCTGGCCAGCCAGGCTCGCTGCGCTCTGCGCCCTCGGCACAAGTCGCTCCCACGGCACTAACGGCCTGGCGATGCCCTGTGGCACGTTCGTGGGCACCCGCCCGGGAGCCATCGCCCGCCCCTAAGACCTCGGCCCGGAGCGCACGGTCTCTCGGGCACAGCGCGCACACACATTCACCCTTCAGTCCCGTGCCCAGCAAAGGACAGCTGTCCAATGCCCAGTGACCAGGTCACCGCCCTCGAGCCCACCCACCCTCAGCCCCCGCATCAGAATCCCCGGTTTCCCCCTCATGACTCCTGTTAGCACCCCCGACACGAACACGTGCGCAGGACCACGAGCTCCTCCGCCCCGTCTCCAGGCCTGGGCCCCTCAGCGCCAGCTTCACGGTGCCCTCCCCAGACGTCTCCGTGGGGCCAAAGCACCACAGTCCAGCGAGCACTAAAGACCCCTCCAGCGCTAAGTCATGTAATTCTGCTTGTTGCTGAGTAGGCAGGGCAAGTGTTTTCTCTAACACAGCTTAAACGAGTTACTTTGCCATCACTGAAATCAAATGACAAAAATTAAAATTTTCTTCAGAGGATTGGCTTGACAGCAAAAAACCCCGAGTGCTCAGTTCTGTCCAGGAAGAAACGGAAGGACCTTTTATCTGGCACTTAGAACAGTAGTAGCCCTTGGGGAGGAGAGGCCACCTGCTTCATCCACCTTCGCCTGTCTCCACACGTGCCGCATGCATGTGTGGCCGAGAAGGAGTGACAGGTGACAGCGTGAGACTACCCGGGCTTGGGAGTCGCTGGGACTCCAGCCCTGCGGGTGTCAACGGCGATCCTTACGACCAGCCTGGGAAGTAGGAGCTGGCCAGGCCGCTTTACCCCTAGGTCACCGAGCAGGTTATTTCACTTCTCTGAGCCCAGAGTCACGTGCTAGTGAACAGTGGCACCAGCGTCTGAACCCGGACAAGGGCTGCGGCTCTTCTGGGCGAGGCAGAAGCATTTAGGTGAGTGGCAGGCGCTGCCAGGGAGGGCTGCCCTTCTCCCAGGAGCCCCCCGGGGCCTCCGCCTCCCGTCTCGGCTCCAGCCTTCGCAAAGCGGCCCTGCCCCGCGGCGTTTCCCTCGACTCTCACCTCGAGCATCACTTCCCCCAGGCAGCCCGACTGCCCAGTGCTCCTTTCGGAACGTGTCACCATGAGTCAGTCCCACGAGGGTAGGGACCACAACAGTTTGTTCACCATTATATCCCTAGTCCCTCGCATAGTCCTTGGCTCGCAGTAGGTGTTCGTTACATATTTGTGAGTGACAAGAGGGTGTTGCCAGACCCTCAAAAATTGAGTTACGAGAGTCAGTGGGTAGCCAGCCCGCTGGTGGTTTGACACACTGTTCAGTTAGAAATCCTGGAACTGTGAAGGGCCCTCGGAGGTGATCTAATCCTGTCCTCCCTCTTCATTCTGTCTCTGAATGAACAAGATGCAGAAACAGCCAGGTCCTGTGGAGCGACGGCCATGCTGGGCTCAGCGTGCTGAGCGGGGAGGGGCCCGGCCTCTGCTGTGGCTCCACCGTGTCCCGGTGCGTTTGGCCCTCCGCACCAGCTCCGATTCCATGCTAGAGCTGAAGGGCTGGAAGTGCAGGAGGCCAGACCTGTTCAAGGCCAGGCGCTCGGGAGCAGGGCCAGACTATGGCAGCCCCCCTCACGAGAGAAGGCGGAGGGGAGGCGGCCTCATCAGGGAGGGCTGGGGCCGGCGGACCCAGACAAGCTGACAAGAGCTCATGGAGCCGCTCCCGGTGCCATCTGCAGGACTGGAATTAAGGAAGCCTGAGAGGGTCGCCCTTCATACTGTCTTTCAAGCTGATCGAGAGTATCGTGGAGCCTCATCAGCTCTGGGTGAAACACGTGACTGGCTCTGTGGACTGGTGCCGCCAGGGGCTCCTCCTGTCTGCTCAGGCTGGCACTGCTGGCTCGCCCTTGGACGTGCCTCCAGGGTGTAGAGGGGGCTGGGGACTTCCGAGTTGCAGGTCAAAGCGCATGAGCATTCTGAGGATAAAATTGAGGTCGTCTTGGGCAAGCGGTCCTAGTAGCTTTCAGGTTTGCGATTCCCAGCGTGAGCCTCGCTGGCACACAGTGGGATCGGGGCGGGGTCGTGCGTTGCCTTAGTCTTGAACTCTCTGTGGCCTTCCCTGAACCTGTCTGTGGGGCAGGTTGGAAGCACACATCACCCGACACCGACCTGTTAAGTCTTTGCCCTGTGCCCTCTCTGTTCTTGGCCTGAGGAAGGGTCTAGAAGTTGGGCTCTGCCTCCTTCTGGCTACATGATCATGGGTGACTTAACCTCTTCAAATCTCAATTACCCTTTCTCTAAAATGGGAACACTAATAATACCCGCTGCCTAGGATTGTGACAGGATTCAATGAAGTGACACACACAGTTGTCAGCATACTGCCTGGCAAAGCATAGACGTGCCGTATTATGATGCTGCTGATGATGAAAGACTCTCAGCAGCGGTGCCCGCTGCCAGGAGGCCTCCAGTCCGCGGGGGCAGGGAGGCCAACATGCGCGCTTGTTACCCGTGTGGCACAAGCTGTGACTGCGGGGCATGGGGGCAGTGCTCGGAAGGGCCCTCGTGGCCCCCAGGTGGACCGGCCAGCAGGAGCCCGTGGTGGGGAACTGGTCTCGCCTGTCTGCAAGTGCAGGCGATGCAGGTGCCGCCCCCGGGCTGCCCGGCAGGGACGGCCGGCGTCCGGGCGGCCGCGGGGAAGACGTGCCGAGCCTCAGAGAGCTGAGGAGGGGACAGGTAGGACGGGACCCCTGCCAACGCGCGTCTCCTCCCTGTCTCTTCCACCTGTGACCTCGGCCCTGTCCCCGTTCGAACGGCATGGCTGTGCCGGCGCGTGTTCTCGGGAGCTCCGTGGCCTTGTTCTTTGTGTGCAGCTGTGTTAAGTTCACACGAGGACGGGCCGTTCCCTGTCATTCTGTTTCTTTTTCTCCACTCCGCTGTGTTCGCGAGCGCTGTTCAGGTCGGGGCATCTCCACCGAGTCCCGAACTTTCTCTCCTGTGCCCACTGGTGCCCGCCCCCCACATTCACTGGCGCATTCCCCAGGAGAAGACTCCTTGTGACCCAAGCGAACATTTACGTGGAGATAAAACTCGGGAGGGAGGTGGCTGGGTCGTCCTAAGGCGTGTGTGCAGGTCGTGACCCAACCACCCGCCTCGTCCGCTTGCCGCCAGCGTCCACAGCAGGGCGTCCTCGCGTCCCGCCTCCGCCCCACACTTGGCATCTTCAGTTCTCTAGGGTTTGCGCATCCGCAGGGGCGAAGAGCTACCTCGGTGCTCTCGCGGGCACTCCCCTACGGCTGCGCACCCTTGGCCCCCCACACCGCTCCTTCTCCCCGAAGTCGCCTGTTTCTGCCCTTGGCCCACCTTCCCAGGGGCCTGTCTTTTTCATGCTGATGTGTCGGGCTTCCTGGCACAGTCCGGATTTTACTCTCTTGGCAATTTAGATGCGGCAGATTGGGAGACGACATTTGCTCTCTTGTCTGTTAACTTTGTCTTTGGTATTGGTTTCTAAACGTGGCCTTAATTTTTGATGTAATAAAGTTAATTTTTTATGTACACACATGTGTGTATCCTTATAACTTTTACTGTTGAAATTTTGTTTAGAATCATACCCTGCCTTGAGTCACAAAGATTTTCACCTACATTTTCTTCTTGTAACTTTATGGTTTTACCTTTCACGTTTTTCTCTGGTGCCTGCCGTGTGGCAGACCCCGTGGAAGGCGGTGGAGAAAGAGCAGTAGATAGAAAGACAAAGGCCCCGCGCCTTGCTGGGACCGAGTCGGAAGGTATTCGGGGTGATGTCGTCTGCGCACGGCGGGCTCTGGTCCACACCGGCCTGGGACAGCTGGGAGGCAGGCCGCCTGGGGAGTGAAAAGAATAACATGGAACGTGTACGTAAGATACCGGTGTGTGGTACCCAGTAGGTCTCGCTGACCTGATGGCCCAGCCCTGTCATGGGGGCCAGCAGCTGGGAGGCTTGGGGGAGCCACAGGTCTGCATTCGCTTCCCCGCTCACCCAGCGGGGGCCCCACTGGGTCCCGCTGGCCTGCTTCCAAATTTCCAGCTGTCCTGTTGCCTTTGGCCACTGTGTCTCACAGAAAGGAGTTGGCCAAGATAAGTAGGCTGTAAAGTCAGAGCCGCCAGCATTCTCCATTGTCCTTGTGAAAGGCAGTTCCGGCCTGTGGACACCCAGTGGACGAGGGAGGAGCTGCTGCGACCCTTCTGAACAGCTCTTCCCAGCACCCTGTGGTCACAGGCTCGCTGGTTTTCAGGTGGAGCCTGTGTCTCCGCTCCCATCCCCGAGTGTGCAGGGACCGCCTGCAAGTCCAGCCCAGACTCGTCCCAGTCGACTGGAACCGAGGCTGGTCTAACGTTGGGTTCTCAGGGTTCGGGGCAGAGGCCAGCCAGAGGGACGATGACAGCCAGACTTAGAGCGAGGGAGAGGTAGGCAGCCATGGGGTTCGGGGCCTGGGCGAAGGGTGTTGTGGGTACAGAGGGGATCACGTGATTTGGATTCCTAAGGGGACATCAGGATAGGTCTGGCTTCCAGAGTACCCAAGGCAGAGCTTGGCATTTGGGAGGAGGAAGGTGGGAACATGGCTTCTGGAAGATTCTAGAAAATCTGGTTCTGCTTTTTTCTGAGCCTGAGAGGTCTGGCAGTTGAGAGGAGGGAAGATTCTGGAAGATTCTAGAAAAGTTTTCTGCTTTTTTTTCTGAGCCTGAGAGGTCCAGCCTGTGCAATAGGACCTGGGATCCTGCTACCTCTGTCCTGCCCCCACCTGCCGCCTGGAGGACAGGGCAGTTCCTTTTTCCTGTTCTGCGGCTCTCCATCCCCGCTGCTGGGGTCCAGTCTCAGGAGGCCCCCCCTCACACCTTCACTCCAGGAGCTTTACCCTCCTGAAGCCCACCGGTCCACGAGCACAGCACCTTGATGAAGGCCCGACCCGCGAGACTTCTTGCTATCTGACCCCGCCTCCCACCCTACCCAGGGCTCCCGACCCCGGCTAGGCCGCCAGTCATCCCCCTGCATTCCGCGTCCCGTGCTCCACGGCCAGCCGCCGTCTCACGTGCCCGCAGGCCTCCATGCGGTCACCTTCCTCATTTCGCCAGCGCCGTTCTCTGCCGGAACCTTTGCCCTCGCCGCCTCCGTCATGTGGCCGGCTCCCTACTCGGCCCCGCACACTCAGCTTGGACGTTGCCTGCAGGATAGCTCCCTCCCTCCGCCCCCCTCCCAGGGCCAGGCAGGCCCTAAGGGAGAAGAGGACGGGCATCGTGGCCCTGCACCCGACGCATGCGTGCTGAGCCTCTGTCCTTAGTATCCTGGTGTCTGAGGGGCTGAGCCCGAATTTAGAGGATGTCAGAAACATAGATGGCTTTAGACCTGGTTTTTAAAAATGGGCGTTTTGTGAATGAATCAAGTGATGATAAAGTTTAAAAGAAAGCTTATTTTTAATTCCTACATTAAGTTTCCGTCATTTAGCCATCTCAAAGCAAGCTTGTATTTTGAAAAGAGAGAAGCTTTTTAATTATAAAACTGATAAAACAGAAATAGCTAACAATAGATATCCCGACTTTAATGTATGATCAATTTGTCATATATTTGAGAGTTAATTTTCTTGTACTTAAAAAACTTGTCATTATATCTCAATTAAAAAAAAAAAGTGTTAAAAAGAGAACACACTCTGCGGGTGGCTCCATAATGTAGTGATTAGCACGTCTGCTTTACAGCAGAAAGTCCTGGGGGTGCCAGGCCCCAGGTGCGCTCTGTGAGCCTGTGGGAGGAGACACCCCGCCTTCAGAGAGCCAGTTCTTAAGGGGAAACGGCAACATTCATAAGGTCAGGGGTGGAAGGGTCAGGAGGGGGCATTAAAGGGGGGGGGGAATTAAAAAATAGAGAACACACTCTACCAAAGAAGACAGGTAGCTAACAGGAGTACGAAAAGGTGCTCGGTATCATTAGACATTAAGAAACTTGAAGCTAAAATCACAGTATTACCACATACTAAACAGAGTGGCTAAAATAAAAGATTACAAAACCTGGCAGTAACAGTGCTAGTAGGAATGCAGAGCAGTTGAGATTCCCACATTGCTGACGGAGTGCACAGCGGTGGAGCCACTTTGGATGACAGGCAGTGTCTCGGCAATGCCACTCCCGGGTATTTATCTACACAAGAGAAATGAAGGCGTATGTCCACACAAAGACCTGGGGCTGAACGTTTACAGCTTCTCGATTTATAATGGCCCCAAACTGAAAACAGCCGAGGGTCCTTCAACAGGACGGAAGGATAAACAAATGGCAGGCAGTCTCTCCATACAGTGGAGTACGACTTAGGGATCAGTCTCAAAAGAATTGTGGCATGTGACAGAGCCAGTCACAAAAGGCAGATTACATGCCGTGTGATCCCATTTACCCTGGGTATCTTCGAAAAGGGACACAAATCAGATCAGTGGCTGCAAGGGGGCTGTATGGGGGAGGACATTGAAAGAGGGCACCGGGGAACTCGCCGCGAGATGAAAATGGCCCCGTGTGGTGGTGGCCGGACATGGCGTACGTTCATCCGAGCTCGTCCAGGTGTCTGCTGTAAAGGGTAAGCGTAGATTTACCTCAGTTCAGAAAAATCGGGCGGCCCTGCTCTGAGGACTGCCAGCATCTTGCTCAGGGAAGCCAGGAAGCCACATTGCTCTGTCACGGGGTGGGTCACAGAGATGGGAACAATGGCATCTGAATGTCCTCATGCTTGGACTAAAGGGATGGTCCGTCACAAGCCCATACGGAGCCTTTTCGCTGAGCAAAGGACAGCAGGGCAGGTGTCATGGCACATCTCCGTGCGCGTTGCCGTGAGCATTCCCTCTTCCCCTTCGCCCCAGCAATGGTCACAGCGCCGGCATTCGAACCTGAAACGTGGGCCTCCGGAAGCAGCCCTCCTGGATCCCTTGATGCTTTTCAGATTCCGAGAGTTTCATTTCAGTAAGTGCCGATGGAATGAGACACCCTTTCCCCTGAATCACCTTAGAAGGGCTTTGGAGATCAGAGAGAGGGCCAGGTTTCTGGGGAGCGACATGTTTCGACGTTGATTACCAGTCTGAATGTTGCTGGTCGCGTGCGATGACAACCGGCCCCGCGCGGTGGCCGTGTGTGGACCGCCGGGTCTGCGTGGAACTGTGCCCCGAGCTCCTCCTGCCACCAGCTCAGCAGTACTGAGTTGTGTTTTGTCAGTTCGCTTTTTCATCCTGCTGTAAATTTCAAAATGACAGCAAGGCCCTCTTTTAAGGGAAGTGAGCGTGTGGTGTTTGGTTGTGAAACGCTCGCATTTGCCTTCCTAAAACGGGGCTGCTGAAGGTTGGAGCTGAGAGTTGGGGGTCTGTGGCGGGGAAGGCGACACGTTCGTGACCTTCGGCAAGCCTGCCGCAGACTGTAGTGGGCCTCTGGAGAAGGCCGCTCAGGCCCCCTGACTCCCGGGGCTCCTCGCTGTCCCCACGCGAGTGTGGTCATCTCAGCCTGTTGAGAGCCCTGGGCTCGGGCAGTTCTTCCTGAAGGGGCTGGAGTCCCTTCCCCCCACTGCCCATCGTCACGCAGGGCCCGTGAGTCATGTGCCTCCGCAGGGTCTTACCACACCACCTCTCCCCCAGGCCCTCCTCTTCACCCGGTTGCCTCAGCTCAGGTGAGAGAGACGCCCATGGTAGAACTGAACTGTTCCTAAGTCAGAACCGATCAGTCCGTGCTGCTGGTCCCCGCAGCCTGCGCCGCAGACAGGCCTCTGTGCCCTGCAGGGGAGGGGCCCGCACCTCCCTGTTCTCCAGGAGCTTCCAGAGCCGCTCGAGACAGACGGAACATGACAGTGATGGGGCAGGCACAGAGACTTTGAGAACCAGTAAACTGACAAAGGGTCGACTAGGATTTTTGAAGACAGAGAGGAGAAAGGGTTGAAAATACAATAGATCATTTTTCGGTCGTGTTTGCTCTGAGAAGTATGTATTTCTGACATCCGGCGTGAGCTGCACGGTGTCCTTTCAAATCAGTGGCTCGAAGAATGAAACACACCGAACACTTGATTTTCACTCCATGTTAGCCACTTACGTTTTCTCAGTTATTCTTTTATTATTTATAATTTAGATGAGCTAGTCTCACCTTTCACATGTGAGAAAAGTAGTTAAAACTCATCTTAATCCTTGTCAAAGCCGGTAAGTCTGTGACTGTGGGACTCTCGGCAAACGTAACTTGTCTACACCTTGGTTTTCCCACCTTAGAAAGGGGACAGTTATTCCCACTTGTTAGGGCAGTGGCAGTATTGCAAGGTGTAGAGCACCTTATTGTGGTGCCCGGCACATAGCAGGTGCTCAGTAAGTGTGCACTTAGTCAAGGAGTGACGCTAGTCCATGGGGTGGTAACATCAAAGCAGCAGGCACCCAGACACCTGTTTGTGCCCCTGATGGTCATTTAGCCAGGAGTCTAGAATGTAAGATCATTTTAATCTGAGTTACTAAAAAATTATTTTTTACTATGTTAAGTCTCTCTAGCTAGACATCACCTACTCTGGGAAGCTGGCCCCTCAGTCTGCCCCAGATGCCCTCCTGGGCATCCTCAGCCCCTCGCTTCCCTCCGTCACATTCCTTCCCGAGCTGGTGCATCTCCCTCCCTGACCTCCAGGTCAGAGCATGGCCACTGGCTGTGTGGATGTTGAGAAGTTCTGAATCGCTGTTTTGTATGTTTCTGCTAGGAGTAAAAACAGGGGTGCAGGGTGCCTTTCCAGTGGGAGAGGGGATGAGCATCTGGGGGCCTGGTTGGCACATGGAGGTTGTTTGTGCAGCAGCGGGGGTCAGGCTGCCCCATGCTTGGGGGGTTTAGGGGATGCTGGCAGGTGGGCCGCTGCCCGGAGCCCCAAGCCTCACCGTGTGCTTCCGTGTCCTAGGTCGGGAACTACAAGCGGACGGTGAAGCGGATTGACGATGGCCACCGCCTGTGCGGCGACCTCATGAACTGCCTGCACGAGCGGGCGCGCATCGAGAAGGCGTACGCGCAGCAGCTCACCGAGTGGGCCCGGCGCTGGAGGCAGCTCGTGGAGAAGGGTAGGGCGGCCACCGCCCAGGGCAGCGGGGCCCCGGGCGCTCTGGGCACATTGGGCACCTCTCTGTGCCACTTTCCTCTAAGGAAGCGGGCAGGAGTGCATCTCGCAGTTCTGGGGGCTGTGATTTTTTAGGGGGAGCAACAGGGGGCTGTCACCTAGCAGCATGGGCTGCTCGAGACTTCCTTCCTTTTCCTTAAGACACAGTCTATGCTGTGAGCAGCAAACAAGCCTCCCGTTCAGCTCCTGTCCCAGGACATGCTGCGCTTGCCCATTTAACTCAGAAGAGCCCCCCGCGGGCCCAGACTCGAGTGAGCTCTGCTCCGATCCGAGGCCCGGCTGCTCAGTGCCGTGGTTCTGACACTGAGGCCTGTTGATATGTCAGCATGGCCACGTAGCAGGTCAGATGGGACCGGATGGTGATGCCCGCCAGGACTTCTAATTTTGATCTTAATGGGAACGACAGGTTTTGCCCAGTCTGTTTGTCCCCTGATGCTGAACCGGGTGGTCTGTGGGGCTGAGCACGGCGGTTGGTTCGGAGTAGGTGCCAGGGCGTGGGGCAGCGCTGTGCGGGTGGGGGTGGCCGGGACGGGTCGGCTCCCGCAGTACATGGTAGCTGTTGTCATTCTCCTGTCGCATCTCAGGATCCAGCTTCAGTACAGTCCCCGCTGTCTGTTGAGAGCTTGTGCCCTTCCCGCTGTGGGTCCCTTCCCGCTGTGGGTCCCTTCCCGCTGTGGGTCCCGGCATGGTGGCGCAGGCCCAGGCAGCACAGGGAGCTGCGGTTTTAGAGATACAAAGGGCCAGAGGGTCAGAGGGGCCCACCCCCCGCGGTCACCCACTTCCCGCCCGCTCCTCCGTGTCATCGCCCAGCCCCAACGGTGATCATCCCCCGCGAGTGCCGTGGAGACGGGACCTGGGGCTTCCATTGGCCTCCCCGGCTTCTGTCATAGCCTCTGGTCCTCGCCCACCTACGCCACCCCAACCCACACCCAAAACAGAGTGACGGGCAGGTTCCGAGTCTCCTGCCTGAGAAGAGTGAGTGAGGTGAGCGAGGCACCCGCACACCGCAGTCTGGAGGTTTCCGTGGGGGCCAGAGCATGTTTCTGCCCCCCGCCCCTGTGTTTTTAACCACTAAAGCACATGGTGACGCTCCCCCCAACCCCCCCCCCAAAAAAAAAAACACGGCTTCCATGCTGCTGAGGGGACAGCCCTCCATTCGACAGGCAGTTCTCTAGTTCCTGCAGTGAGCCGGGCTCTTCCTGGGGGTGAATAACAGAGGTCCCAGCCCTCGGCCTCGTCCCTTCTCCCTTGGGAGAATGTGCGGTGCGGTAAAGAGGGAGCCATGGTGCTGTGGAGCCGCCCGGAGGGGAAGGGACAGGCGGGCTCAGCGGCCGGGAGAGAGGGCAGCTCACTTCAGAAGGCCCCTCCTGCAGCCAGCCTTACGCACATTAAAACTCCCGAGATGCAGAAATTTGAGATTTTAAAGAGCCCAGTGACTTTTTAAAAAGGAAATTTGTGCAGTCCCCCAGTTTCCCTAATAAGAGTGGCCAGCGGAGTCGGCTTCAGTTCCTCCTTCTTTTCATCATCCCGGGAACTGAAAAAGGAACAGCCGCTGAGAAAGATGTCTGAAGCGGCAAAAAGGAAACCTCCCAGCCAGACAGCGGGGCTGCTGGCCTCAGGCCCCCTGACGGTGGAGTGAGGCTGACAGGGAATCCCCACCCGGGCCCGTCCACCCCCAGTGCCAGTGACCACTGCTTCCCTCCCATGCAGGGCCCCAGTACGGGACCGTGGAGAAGGCCTGGGTGGCCGTCATGTCAGAGGCTGAGAGGGTGAGCGAGCTGCACCTGGAGGTGAAGGCCTCGCTGATGAACGAGGACTTCGAGAAGATCAAGAACTGGCAGAAGGAGGCCTTCCACAAGCAGATGATGGGGGGCTTTAAGGAGACGAAGGAGGCCGAGGACGGCTTCCGGAAGGCGCAGAAGCCCTGGGCCAAGAAGCTGAAGGAGGTGCGTGGGTCCTGCAGGTCGCTCCCCGCCCAGCCGGCGCCCAGCGCTCCTCGCTGGTGACCCTGTGCCACAAGTGTCCCCCCCCTCCTCCCACACTCCCAGGAATTCCTGCGGGCCACCCCTCAGGCCAGAAGCCCTTACTAGCTAGCATTTGCCCAAGTTTACCTCTTAAATGTCATCCGTATCCACGCGTTTTAGTCGTGGAAACCGAGCATCGGAACCACATGTGGGTGATGGAGCTCAAACCCCAGGCTGCCGCCCGCTGGCTCTGCCTCCTGCAGCCCCGACAGCGGCCTGCTGGGCAGGCTCGGAGCCCCTCTGGGCTGGCAGGAAGAATTAATTTTAAATTTTCTTTCTCTCATATGAGTTTTTCTCTCAGATTTGTAAATGATACTGAGATTTGATTTTCTGAAAGTAGTGAGGAAGCCACTGAGTCACCCAGCCTCGGTCAACTGGAGGCTCAGACACCACACATCCCCTCCCCCGGCCGCGGCACTGCTGACCCCCCACACACACGCGCACACGCACATGCTCACGCTCACGCACACGCACACACAGGCGGCCAGCCCCGTGCCCGGGTGGCCGTGCCACTTCCTTCTACCCCCCTCCACTCCCCGGCTCCGCGTAGCTGCTCTGCCTCCTCCTGGGGGTCGCCTGGGTCTTTGGGCTGGAAAGGGCCTTCCTTTTTCTCTGTCTCTGCTCTTGCCACATCCCTGGCCCTGTTTGTAATGACACTGTCCCCCTCATGGGGCCCTGGCTACAAGCTCATTTCTACTCTTCCTTACTCTCAAGTAAGGAAGCTTCCACTAAGTAAATATACACACGCTGGCGTATGTGGGTGTGTGTGTGTATGTGCGTCACACGTACATAGCAGCCTTCAAAAACATGGAAGACGTGGCCCACAACCCTGCCCCCCAATATCACCCCCCTCGCGTCAGGCTTCTCCTTTGCCATTCCCGCGGCCCGCTGTGCTCTTCTTGTACAGCTCCTCGGCTAGGCCGTAAGCCCCATGGAAGCCCAGGTTCTTTGTCTGGCTCTGAACCCCGGGTGCCGAGACCAGAGCCCGGCGCGCAGCGGGCGTCCGTCCGGTCAGTATCTGTTGCACGTGCCCCGTTGGAACCAGTTGTAGTTACACCGGACTCATGGCTTTGTCACGCTCTTTCCTCTCCCCCCCGCAAGCACCAGCACTTGGCTCATCTGCGTAGCCTCCGCCAGGACTTTGACCTTTCAGAAACACGATGTTCAGGAACTCATTCTCCCTGTAGGTAGAAGCAGCAAAGAAAGCCTACCACGCGGCCTGCAAGGAGGAGAAGTTGGCCATATCGCGAGAAAGCAACAGCAAAGTGGACCCGTCGCTCAACCCCGAGCAGCTTAAGAAACTTCAAGACAAAATAGAAAAATGCAAGCAAGATGTTCTCAAGGTAAATCTTGGACATCTTTATGTGTCGAGGGCACCTGCCTCTCCCGCTCACATACCTGGCACACGGGGAGCCTTTGTTGCCGCTGGGTTGATGGGTGGATGGAGGCCTACACCAACAAGACACATTCCTGCCCTCAGGAAGGTCGCACGGTGAGCACCTCACCTCACCAGAGCGCGTGTGCCCACCTCAGGACTGGGGACCGATGCCACCCGGTCTCTGGGGGCAAGGCGCGGGAGTGACTGGGCTGCCGCAGGCGGGGTGTGGGAAGCAGGAGCTTGTGCAGGACATGGAGGTGGGCACGTCAGCTGCGAGGAGCCGGTGTGTGAGCTGGCACGGGCTCTGGACCCCAAACTGCTAGTAGCCTTGAAAGTCAGACGAAGTAAGGTGCTTGAGACACCGCTGGCCGGGAGCCCCTGAGTAGGGTGCGGCAGCCTCGGCAGCGAAGGCCCAGAAGAGGTGCAGGCAGAGGCTGAGGGGTTCAGGGTGGGGGCAGGGGCAGTGAACAGGCGTGTTGCATCTGGGGTGCTCTTCCGCTTCTCCTGTTGCGCAGGGGAGGTTAGCGAGGAGAGCAAGCGCCGTGGTCACGCAGGGCGCCGCAGACGCAGGTGGCATTCTGCCCAGAGGGCCTGAGCCACGGCGTCTTCTACCTTAGCAGTTCCCAGGAAGCGAGGGCCGACGCGGGCCAGGCCGTGGGCCTGTGCACCGGGCCCCGCCCCACCCCTGCTTTGCTCTGTTCTAAAGTGGGGGCTGGAGGCCGCCACTGGCAAGGGACTTGGGGATGCAAAGGAACTAGATCGGGGTGCTCCTCAGGTGCCGGGTCACAGCTCCTCTCTGTGCTTGTTTCTAATAAAGTCACCCAGAGAGTCTAGCTCAATATCGCCACCTGATAAGTAAATCTAGGCATCGATGAATTCAGAAGTGGTGACAAAGGACAGAGGTGGGCAAGGACCCAGGTGACAGAGAGCCCAGCTCGCTTACTCTCAGCCAGAGGGCACCCAGGTCGAGTGGCAATGAACCTTCATTGTGTGGCATCTGGACTTGCTCGTAGACCAAAGAAAGGTATGAGAAGTCCCTGAAGGAGCTGGACCAGGGCACGCCCCAGTACATGGAGAACATGGAGCAGGTGTTCGAGCAGTGCCAGCAGTTCGAGGAGAAGCGCCTGCGCTTCTTCCGGGAAGTTTTGCTAGAGGTTCAGAAGCACCTAGACCTTTCCAATGTGGCCAGGTAAGTGTCCCTTTAGCTTCAAAGCCCGTCACAATGAAGTAAGTGGAAGGTTGCTTTTGAGTACAGCTCACTTGCTGTTCTGCAGACTGGGGGCGGCGGTCTGTCCGAAGGGCTCCTCAAGGTGGTTACGTTCTCCTGCCCCAGGAGGCCCGTCCGCTGAGCCTGTCTGCGGCCGCCCAGAACGGCCAGTCACTGGCCTGTGCCCGACAGCCTCTCGCCACGCGATAAGGAGGCCATGCTCGGCCAGCTCTGTGGACAGTGCTCTGGGGCTGGGCAGGAGAGGGGTGGTGGCTGCAACTCAGACCACAGTTGGCATATTTGAAATCAAGCTGGCGCAAGGCCAGCATTTCTGGTCTGACTTTGAGGTTCCCCGTGAGTCCTTCCAGTGGTTCTAGGCCCAGGCAGCGCAGACCCTCGGAGACTCGGTCGTGAATCATGACTTGAGGCTGGGATTATTTCTCTCACACTTTCCTGTCTTTGGCCCTGTGATGCCTTGGCCAGGGGAGAGGTCTGGGCTGACACCAGACGTACACTTCCGTCTCCACAGAGCCGAGCAGTTCAGAACCAGCTCACTAGTCAGGGCTGGAAATTACATTCCCTCTTGCTCCTTTATAAAAAAACAAAGCAACAATTACCGTGCACCCACACTCCCGCTCCCGCTCCCACTCCCACGTTTCATTAATCTTCATGATCGCCTGCAAAGCAGGTGGCATTATTCCACCTCTTAGGGATGGGGAAGCTGAGGCGGGGTGAGGTTAAATGACTTCCCTGAGGCAACAGCTCGCTGGTGCAGGGCAGGTCAGCGTCAAGCCTTGCTGTGCATAGACCAGTCTCCACCTGTGAGTGCTTGTCCTCGGTTGCCTCGAGTGCCTGGCCTCACTCAGTGCTCCAAGCCACCCTGGCACGTAGATGGTATAGCAGTGTCTTGGGGCTGCCGTAACAAAATGCCACAAACTGGCTGGCTCACATCAGGAGAAATTTACCCCCTCACGGTTCTGGAAGCTGGGGTCTGAAACGCCAGTGTGTGCAGGGCCGCGCCGCCTCTGACGGCTCTGAGGGGGCCTGCCCCTGCCTCTTCCGGCTTCCGGCGTGTGCTGTCAGTCTGTGGCCTTCCTTGGCTGTAGACATGTCACTTCAGTCACATGGCCATCTCTGCGTGGGTGTCTGTGTCCAGATTTCCCGTTTTATAAAAAGCCGTCCATAGGTTGGGCCCACCCCTGATGACCTCATTAACCAAATTGCCTCTATAAAGACCCTCTGTCCACATAAGGTCACATTGTGAGGTACTTAGGGGTTAGGACTTCAACAGGTCTATTTTGGAGAACATGATTCAGTCTGTGACAGGTGGCATTATGCCCGCTCAGCAGAAAAGCAAACTGAGACCCAGAGAGGGTAAGTGACTTGCCAGCTATACGTATAGGATTAGGAACAGAAAAGTCCAGGACCCACAGGGCCACTCCTTCTCCTCATGGTCAGCTTCCTGGGCAGGGGAGCTGGAGTGAGCTTTCAAACAGGGCGCACCAACCCACGTGGCAGGCGGCCTCTGCCGTGGTCTTAGCACGCAGCTTTCACATGGCCGAATACGAACTTCCCAGCCTTTTGGAAGGGATGACGGGGAACTTGCCTGACACTTGACTCTGGACCTGATTAAGGGGGACCACCCAGACTGGAGCCCCATGTGGCCCAGATGCCAGCGCCTTGTGCATTTTTTGACACAGCAAAGCCAAGTCATTGCCCTCCCCGTGATTTAAAGCCGATTTGTCAGAAGCCAGAGCTGTGACTTCCACGCCATGGTTATTATTTGTTCCCATCTGTGCATGTCGAAGCCAGATGATCGCCCAGCTGAACCAGGGTGGGCGTCCTGATCTGGGCCGTGAAGTCAGCTGCAGACCTCGGTGCCTGCTGTGGCCAGGCGCTGGGCCAGGACAAATGAACGGTGGCCATGCCCGCCTCCTGAAAGAGTCCCGTTCCTCTCTCTGATTTAGCTACAAAAACATCTATCGCGACCTGGAGCAGAACATCAAAGCTGCCGATGCTGTGGAGGACCTGAGGTGGTTCAGAGCCAACCACGGGCCGGGCATGTCCATGAACTGGCCGCAGTTCGAGGTAAGAGGAGGCAGCGCCAGGCCTCGTTGGCCTGGCAGGGGCCTGGGCCCATAGGGTCGGGTACAGTGTCTCTCTCATTCCAACTCTGTTGGCCTTTGCCCTGTTTACGAGGCGGCCTTTGCCCATGGCTGCGCTAGAAAGTGAGCAGACGCCCCTTGTTCCGGGGCCTCAGGGTTCCCGAGGGTCTTCTGGACCTCCAGGGAGGTGCGGTTACGTTCTTTCTCGTTGGGGACTTTTCCGGGCACTTGCTGAGTGCTGCCATTCCCTTCCCGGTGAGTCCCAGGAGTTACAGGAGTGCAGGGCTCCCCGTTGCCTGCCCCACCCCAGGGGTGACCGGGAAGGAAGTGGCCACAGTGACCACCAGGCCAGGTGGGCCAAGGGCACCGGCTCAGTGGCTCCTGGTCCAGGATGGAAGGGGAGCGTGGCCTCAGCGCATAGCTGGGAGACTTTATCTCCGTTTCAGACAGTTTATTCAACCAGTTTAGGTTCAGGGTTAACTTTCCTCTTTCCCTAGTGTCAGGGGTTCGAGTTCCAATATCTTTATGTGCAACATGCCTGGAGATCTCGGACTCTGCCAGCCCTAGGACTGGGCCTCCAGGCCCACGTCCCCGCCTCCCTCCCGGATGGAGGTAGAGCAGGTGGTGGCCTCAGGTCCTGCCGCCCTGTGCTCCGAGGGAAGGGATTCTGTCTTCCTGGGGTGAAGCAGGGCCGGGAGGGCCCCACAGGGCCGCGCCTGTTGCCTGTTCTGGGGAGGATGCTGGAGGTGACAATCTCCGTCCACCTTGGACTCGGGCCGAGTGGCTTCCCCAACACAGTAGCAGCCGGAGCCCAGGTTGAGTCAGGGCTCGCCTCACCCTTTCTCAGTTGTGGAACACTAAGCAAGCCGTTTGTCCTTCTCGTGACTCAGTTTTCCCACGTGTAAACTGGGAAGACAGTAGCGGCCCTCTCCTCCGGTGGCTGAGGGTTTGGTGACCTGGTCCATGCTGCGTACTGGCCCCGGGCCCACCACACAGAAGCCTGCGTGGCCCCATCTTGGCCTGCAGTATTGTCGGTTCTCACATGAGCCTCTGTTTTCTGGAGCTTCTCAAGAAGGTGCTTCAGATGACCATGCGGGTCCCTGCAGCTGAGCGTCCCCCACCCTGGCACCATGTTTAGGACATCTGCTCCTAGCAGGAGGCGCAGGGCAGGCTGGGCCCTTTCCACAGAGGCATTGGGACAAAGCAGGGGTTCAGGGGCCTCTAGGAAGTGAACTTGAGGACAAGCCACCCCCACACGGGGAAGAAGGGAGTTGATGCCATGTCTTGTGCCCATGGGGTGTTCACTGCTCTCTTGAATGCTCAGGGAATCGCATATGAAACCCCCGCCACACCCCAACCCCGTAGGTCGGCGGTCAGTAGTCAGGACCCAGAGAAGGGAGTGGTCTAAGAAGGAAGACTTGACAGGATGTCTCACTGGGCGAGTTTCCGGGCCAGAGCCATGGGTGGCCCTTCTCTCTGTGGGTCCCTCGGGCTGGGGGCCAGCGCCCGTATGTGGCACACGTGATTCTTACGGGATCGTGCTTGCCCTTCTCTAATGAACTTATTTGTTTTTTTATTTTCCATGCCACAAGGATGAAGTAAGTTTCTATTTTATGGCTAATTCATTGAATTCCAAACCTCCCGTAGGGCGCGTGCAGCCCACGTGGGTCTGTGCGCGGAGTCCACAGCCTGGTTCTGGCACCGTGTGCTGGGTACAGACCCATGGCAGCAGTTCCGCTTGCTGATTCTGTTGTCCAGGTTAACAGCTGGCCCTCCCTTTCAGAGTCAGCCTGGGGTTAATCACATCAGCCCTTGCGAGCCACCTAAAGGTCACTGTGGGGACTGTGAAATTCCAGTTGAGTTTTCAATCATCTTATTTCAATTGAGAATAATTAATAAGAATATGTATATATATAGATATAGTTGAGCTGGTCTGGAGCCAGGGGCCCAGTCCGCTACCGCGTCTGTGTGGGCAAGGCGCTTGTTCTTCCTGGGCCTTGTCTCCTCATCTGAGAAATTGGCAGGTTAGACTGGATGCTTCCAAGATGGCGTCTAACCTTAAGGTTCTATGACTGCCTGCGAGCAAAGGTGGGGACTCAGCTGTTAATTCAGTTAAAGCTGTCTGATGATGGGTGGAGGCACGAGGGAGGGAGAAGGCATTAAACGTGCCCCACACATGCTTTTCTGGAAAATCGTGCTAGAGCTGCTCTTCCCTGCTCCCAGTGCTTTCCAGGGCAGCTGAGCAAAGGCTGCTCACGTGCTGGGAAGTGGCAAAGCTTTGGAGAGAGAAACACTTTGCTCCGTCAGCCCCAGCCTGCTGCTCTGATTGAAAAGAGACTGATCCAGGGGAGCAAAGGGCACCGAGGTGCGGGGGGCTCCACTCCTTGGAGACTTGAGTGGTCGGTGGGCTCATCCGCCCCTTTGGCGATGTGGTAGCCACCCAGCCCCAGGCTTCATTTGCAGCCCTGGGTTCCAGTTCCCCATTGCAGGCTTGCTCAGGGCCCGCAGCCAGCTCTCTTGCCACCCTGGGAACGTGACAGTTTGGGGCATGGCTGGGAAGGGGTTCAGCTCTAGGTTAGACTGATGCCTCCTCAAACACGTGAACTTCCCGATTTCTCTCCTTTGGGCCTGTTAGGAGTGGTCTGCTGACATGAATCGAACTCTGAGCCGGAGAGAGAAGAAGAAGGCCACTGATGGCGTCACCCTGACGGGCATCAGCCAGACGGGCGACCAGGCTCTGCAGAATAAGCCCAGCAGGTGGGTGCTGGGCGGCCTCCATCCCTGGGAAAGGTCCCTGGGCCAGGTCCCTGAGCCCTCCGCAAGGGCTGGGGCGCCCCCACCTTGGACATCCGGGAGAGTCCTTAGTGGGGCCTCCCAGGGACCCCCGTGAGCATCTGTCCACATGCTGCCTGTTGGGCAAGGGCCCCAGGGCATCTCCGGAAGGGTCATCCATCCATCTGGTGCCAGAGGGTAGCTAGCCACAAATGTGCTTCAGGCCCCAAGCCAGGCGAAGAGCTGGTGTCAGGCGCTGGTCATCATGTGTCCCCAGTGGTACACACAGGCAGGTGGAAGTCACTGTCCGTGGTTTCCTTCAGGCGGGCTCAGGTATCCCGGCCAGGTTTGCACTCACTTCCAGGGCTGTGTGCAGGTGCGGGGGGCGGGCAGGAGAGCATTGTCAGTTCTTTCTCAAATCACCTCTTTGTTGAGAGCCTTGCTTATTCCTAACCTCACGTTTGTAGAGGCTGAGTTTGGATTGAAGAGGTGGCACCGAGGTCATTAGAACCTCATCAGAAAGCATGTGCTAGACAAGGCCCACTTCCGGGCCTCGTAGGCCTCGCCGCCCTCTACAGAATCGTGGCCTCCAGCTGCCCCACCGCAGAGGCCTCCACCTCGTACCGTGTGACAATAATGTCTCGTGATCGTGGCTCCCTAGGAAGGGGCAGCACAGGTCCCAGTGGCCTTTCTGTAGCCCCAGTCACTACCCCCTACCCAGCCCCTACCCAGGCTCCCTGGGCAGACGGGCCTGTCTTCTTTCAGCTGCTTTGTCTCCATCTGGGCAGGTGGGCGTGGTTAAGCGCCGAGGGCAGGGGTGGGGAGGAGGAGAAACCGCCCTGAGGACCTCCTGGGGGTGGGGTCTAGACCCCCAGGGCTGCTGCACAAGTTCAGCCGCCCTGCACCAACCCCTCAGCAGGTCAGCTGGAGAAAGGCGCCAAGGAGCGGGGAGGGGCTGGTGGTCTCGGGCGGAGGGCAGGTTTGGATTCAGTGCCCCTCACTGGGCCTGAAGCCAGCGAGGCCACTTGGGGTCACCCTGGTGGCGTTTGCAGCATCTCCTCCCCTCCCCTCCCCAGCTCGGAGCCGTCCGCCACACACTTGGAGTGCCCGCTCCATGCAGCCCCGGGCCTGAAGGCGAGAGGTGGTTCTGGTCGGGGTCCTGCCCTGTAACTTGTCAGGTCCCCCAGCTCCGAGTTAGATGGTGGGGCGCCGGGCTCGCGGGGCCTGTCCTTCTTCTCTCTGCTCTGGTCCGGCACGTAATACCTGCAGTCACTGCGTCTCGTCGCCCTTGGCCATCAGCCCTCAGGCCAGGCTTGGGCCTAATTTCTCTCTGGTCCTCTGGAGCCTGGCACACAGTAGGCAGTTGACACACTTGTGCAGACTCTCTGGGGAGCACGGGAGGGGTTCTTCATTCCGAGAACGCTGTTCAGCAGGCCTGGTGTTGGTTTTAGGAGCTCTAGACCCAGAAGGGCCAGGGAGGGCACCCCCTTTGGTAGTCAGCAGGAGAGGCGTGCTGTGCCCCAGGAGCCTATCTCCGGCCCTCGTCAGCAGGGCTCCAAGCCTCCCAGGCTGTCACCTCCCCAGGCCGAGCCCCACAGCTGTCTGGCCGGCCAGCTCACAGCAGTGGTGACGAGGTCCAGGTAGGGAAGACTGCAGAGAGACTCCCCGTGGGCTCCATCGCAGGGCTCCTGGCCGGGACGCGTGGCATCCAGACGCAGGGCAGAGAACGGAGTCTCGCGCTCACACACTGGGAGCGTGTCCAGGGGCCGAAGTACCGCCCAGTGTTTGCCCGAAAGAACCTTTTTGCTTAAACAGCATATTCCTCCTGTCTGATTTGTCCCTGGCCCCATGATCCTGCAGCCAGGAGCACCCTGGATGGCAGGGGCCTTGAAGCTGGGGTCCCCTGAAAGCTCTCTTTCTCCCTGTAGCGACCTTAGTGTCCCGAGCAACCCTACACGGTCAGCGCAGTCACTGCCCAGCTACAACCCCTTCGAGGATGAGGACGACACGGGGAGCACCGTCAGTGAGAAGGAGGACATTAAGCCCAAAACGTTGGTGAACAAACGTCTCCCTCTGGGGCCCGCCTCGCTCGCTCTGTCTGTCTCCTTTCCTCTGCCCAGGGCCTCGGCCCCTCGGCACTCAAAGCAATGCATGAGGCCCGCGGGCGGTGGCCCGGCTGCCAGCTGTGGACACTCAGGGAGGGGGGCACCAGTAACAGTCTGTGGTTGCTTTTTCTCTGACCTCCATTAACCCCCGTCAAGGCCCCGCACAGGAAGACAGGTCCACTGGGCGGCCGGCCCTGCCTCTGCAGGGACCTGACGGCGCTGTGCTCCTGCAGGAGTCCCCAGCCCGGCCCTGCCAGCCCCACGCTCAGGCCCCCGGTTCCCCTCTCTTGCAGCGTGAGCAGCTACGACAAGGTGCAGAGCTGCCCCACCGACTGGTCGGACGACGAGTCTAACAACCCGTTCTCCTCCACGGATGCCAACGGGGACTCCAACCCGTTCGACGAGGACACCACCTCGGGGACCGAAGTGCGGGTCCGCGCCCTCTACGACTACGAGGGCCAGGAGCATGACGAGCTGAGCTTCAAGGCCGGTAGGCGGGCTCCCCAGTGGCACCCAGGCGCACGCTCCCGCCCTGCTCGGGGAGACTCGTTTGATTTAAAGGCCGGTAAAATGGCACCATTTCAAAAGTAGCAGGTGCTCGATGCCAGAGTTTAGAAGACAGGCGCCTGTGCCTTTGCCCAAGGCGTCGGGGCATGCCATGGCAGGGCCACCTTGTCCACACCCCGGAGTCGCACACAGCGTGTGCCCTGGGCCAGCAGAGGCTCACCTTAGCGCCTTCCACCTCTCTTCCTGCAGTCTCGCTGTGTTCCGTTCACCCTAGCGCACCTCCGGGCCGTCGCTGAACCCGGCTTCACAGAGCCGTCTGCGCTCGGGTTCTGTGGCTCTGCGTGCAGACGTTTTCTGTCCTGCGACTTGTTATTTTTCAGCGCTGGCTGCACTTTACCAAGATGGGTTGTAACTCCGTTTGAAAAGCCTTAGAGCTCCTGTCTTAGAGGCTTGAGCCGCTTAGCGCCTCAGTGGCCCAAAGGGGAACCAGATTCCCTCTTCTGCCTTGTCCCCTCTGCAAAGCCACCGCAGATCCAGCATCCACCCCTCCAAGGGGCAGCTGGGCCAGAATCAACCCACAAAGGCTGGCGACGGGGCGGGGCCCGCGGAGCCTGGGAAGGAAGATGTGGGTTCAGCCTCTGTCCCTCCACGCGCGGCGAGCCAGCCAGCTGTCCCTGGCCCCCGGACCCCAGGGCTGGCCATCGGGCACGCCAGCGGGTTGTGGGAAGTTCTCGTGCTTTTGAACAAGTTCTGCCTCGTTTTCTGATGCCTGTGGCTGGTGTCGTTTCCCCTTTACTTCGTTGATTTAGTTATTTAACGTCTGATTCTTTCTCGGTCTTACCTATCAGATTTGTCAGCGATTTTTGAGATTTAAAATGTTTCCTTCTGCTTCACATGAGCTGTCAGAAGCAAGTTGACTGAAAGGACCGTCTCTAGTCACCGGTTCACATTTTCACAGCTTGGAGCTTTCCTCCGAGTGTGACGTTGGTTCCCGGCCAGTGCCGCTTTCTTCTGTGTGTAGCAGGCTCCGGCTGCTCCCACTCCTCCGGGTCTTAGGTGCACTTTTCACCACGCAGAAGTATCACCTTGCTGGTGCCCCACTGTGCGCCCAGGGGCCTAGTGGCCTGCGAGGACAGGAAGAGGGAAATGCCAGTGTTCCCAGCGAGGGCCCTGCCGGGGGCTCCTGGGCCAAAAGGGACGCAGAAGAGGTTTGCCCCTGTGCTGCTCACCCTGTGGCCCCCTGCAGGCACTAGGATGTTGCTAAGTCTGATTCACACGAGCCGAGCTGGGGCCGAGGGGGTGGCCTGACTCCAGGAGGAATCACCGTCTCATAAGGGAGTATTGGCAGCTCCCACTACATGCTGGGCACTGTGCCGGGTCCTTTCTTGTTATAACTCGTGGTCCCCACAGCACCCTGTCCACCAAGGCCCAGGGGGCTGGGCAGTTTGCCAGGCCTCTTAGCCTGTGAACAGCAGCTCTGGAATGCCAGCCCGGCAGCGCGCAGCCTGGGTACAGGCCCCCAGGCATCTTCATCAGTATTGCTGCGGAATAAAACAGTCGGGCAGGTGTTGCTAAACAAGGCATAACGGCCTGGAAAAATTGCAGCTAAGCCTGAGAAATGGACCAAAATGCCAACGAGAAATACAAAGCTCCAAACGGAACAATAGACAGAATCATGCCCGGGGCTACTGACCCCGTCCTGCCCCTGAGAAGCCTGAGCTGGAGGCTCCCGCGCCCTCTCTGCAGGGCGCTCAGCGGCCAGAGCGCCTGGCGGCTCCTCGCCTGTTCCCTGGTTCTGAGCTGCCCTGTCCACTCTCAACAGAAAAACCAGACCTGGCCCTTCCCCCACCGCAGCCCTGATCACACCTGTGGTCCTTGTTCCTTTGTCTGTCTCTTTAATACCCAGGGCTCCATCTGTCTCCCATCTCCGTATCTCCTCTGCCACCCAGGGCCTGTTCCATGGTAGAGGTTCCTTCATGTTTAAACAAACGAAACAAATCAAACGGCCTAACACACAGAGCCATGGGAAAATTCCAGAATGAGGCCAATGGCTTCCATCCAAGTGTCAAGATGGGTTGATTCTTTGAGTCAGAGGACATGTCCCAGCTCTGTACTGGAGATGGTGCCCCCCACCCCACAGCCTGCTATCTGGACCCGGATTAAATGATGGCTCAGGACCACGGGCAACAAGTGCCGGGAGAGAAAAAGAGTGGGTGGGCTGGGCCCAGGGGAGGCAGGACAGCAGTGGCGGGGGGGGGGGGGGTGGCGTGACCCTGTGAAGGATTCTTTTGACCCGGTCCGGCCCGCAATGGTCAGGAAGGCACAGAACTACAGGCAGCCATTAACCTCGGAGTCTCCAGGAGCCGCTGCGGCATCTGAGAGAGCCGCCGTGTGAGAGAGGTCTCCGATTTCTCAGAGGCCCCTCCAGAGGCAGCTTAAAGGCAAATTAGTAGAGAAATAAGTGGTCCTTGCCCCACTGTACCCCCAGGAGAATGCCTGCCCCTCCTTCCCAAGTCAGAGACCCTCCGTGGGCCAGGGGCGGGGGCTACGACTTGAGGGAGACTGACCCAGTGGTCACTGTGTCGCCTGCCGGCTCACCAGGACCCCTCTCTGTCTTGCAGGGGACGAGCTGACCAAGATCGAGGACGAGGATGAGCAGGGCTGGTGCAAGGGGCGCTTGGACAACGGACAGGTTGGCCTGTACCCAGCGAATTACGTCGAGACGATCCAGTGACGGCCCCGTGGGCTGGCTGGCAGAGGGGTGGAGGCTGTGGCCCCAGGAACTCCGTTAGCCGTCGGCCTGGGCAGCACCTCTGGCGCCCCCAGCCGGCTGTGTGGGCGTCCACTTTTTCCTGTAAAAGATGACGGTTCCGTTGCTCTTGGCTTCATGGTGTCTCTCGAAGACAGACGAGCCGGTCATTTCACCTGAGACTTGCAGCCTCTCCGCGGTGCAGACGGAGGTCGGAACACAGGAAGACAGCGCGACAGACATCGCCCTCCCCCCGCGCTCCCCTGCTCAGTGTGCGTCGTCGGCTTATCATGGACCTGCCCGTTCTCGACCTCGCCTCTCCGCCGCGTCAATGGTGGGTTCCACTGATTCTTGCTCCACTGCTCCTTCCCGGATGCGTCTCATCACCCGCAACTCAAATGAACAAATTTACATGTCATTTTCCGAGGTTTTTAATTTAAAGGCCGTGTACGGTTGTACTTTTTTATATACCTGTTCCTCCATTCATTTACACTTAAATTATGGCACAGATCGATGTGCACCAGGCTCGAGGGAGTGACGCCTCTGTTCCCGCGTCGTACTGTTCAGTTGGCCACGCTGCCGCCTGGCCGATTTGGCTGGACGGTGCGTGAGGCGAGGGTTCGCAGTAGGGAGTTCTGGGACGCGTGACGGCTGCGTCTCCGCCGATGCTGGTGCTGAGTGCTCTGTGCCCGCGGGCGCCCAGACGTGAGTTTCAGAGGTAACCGTACGCCATGCTTCCCCCAGTCACCGTATTTAAAACCTGTTTCTGCTCTGTTCGTGCACAGAAGTTAACTCTTAACAATTCTGCAGTGATTTGGAGGTTAAAAGAGAGAAGACTAACTTTTCAGGCAAATGCATCTGTAGGTTAAGATGCTTTATGATAGACATAAAGTCATGTCTTCATGTATATCTGTATATATTATTTGATATTCAGAGAATCTAAAGAGCTTGTCTACTGTTTTAATGAGATTAAAGGCTCTTGACAGTGGGTTTAATTGGTTAAACTGCTCGAAGGCTGTGGCATTCGGGCCGCAGCACGGGCCTAGCTGGTCAGCCGGGCCGGCTCCGGGCTCGGGGCGTGGGCCCTGGGCCTCTCTGGAGACCGTTGGAGGGTAGTCTGTCCTCCCCAGCCAGCTGTGCGTCCAGCTTCTAACCAGCTTTAGTCCCCTCTGTAGCAGAACACTGAAAAACTCCCAGGTCTTTCCAGTGATTGCAAATTTCAGTCAGTCATCTGTGTTCCTCGTGAGCAGACAGAAGCTGGGTCTCACCCCGTAGCACAGGGGTCTCTTCTGGGCGCCCTAAGTCATCAGGGAGCAGACGCGCTGCCACCGGAAGCTACACTGAACTCACGGGCGTGGGAGGGAGGGAAAACTTTTATTTTGTGTAACTCAGACGTTGGCGAAATGGCCACCGCCATCACAAGCTATGCATTTATGCGACATTTCCAGGGAGCTCGATGTCTTGCTTGGAAAGTGAATGTGTGTATGTGTTTCTCTTGAAGACTTACCAGCAGAAATCCTTATTCCTTTGCTACAGATTACCTACCAAAAATAGTTGTCTTTTCAGTTTAGGAGTTTCTTTAAATGTATAGTATTTTAGAAAAAAAAAATCAATAAACCGTTGATCTCATGAATGACAGTCTCTGTGTCACGCGTGTGCCTCACACTCACATCCGCTGGTGGGCTTGTCTTCATCAGCGCTTCCCAGCTGGGAGCCGGGCGAGGTCCTTCACACAGACCGCTGCCCACGTGGCTCTGCGCCCGTCTCCCTGCCCCTGCCACGCCTGAGCTTGGGCATTTTGTGGCACTCAAGCCCCTTGGGTTTCCCCTGTCCCCCAAACCTGCCACTGTGTGGCCTGGGCCTCACCACTGGGGATAGCGGGCTGGCACTTCCTCCCTCCCCAAGGCCCAAATAGCAGGGTGGGACCAGAGACCAGCTGTCACCAGGCTCCTGTGAACACATTTCGTGGGCACGTGCTGTGCACGGGGCCCCGTGCTCTGCTCTTACAGCTCCGTTTGACAGAGCGAGAAACAGGCTCCAAGAGCCAGGCTTACCTGCGGGGACCCCGTGGGACCCTCCACCCTCACTGGGTGGGGGGAGGAGAAAGGAGGCCAGGGTGAGGCGAGAAACAAGGTGTGCGAGCTGCCACACCCAACCTGGTAAAACTGCCCAGAGAAGCACCCCATCTGGGCCCCTCAGCCGGTGCCAGGAGGGGTGAGGTGGGCAGCCGCCACTGCAGCATCACTGCCTGGCTCACCAAGGGCCCTGGATGCTTTGTCATCTAGCCACCTGGTCTGATGGGTGATGGGTCCCCTGCTCTCCGCTTCTGAGGAGGAGCTGGAGCCCATCAAGCTGCCCGCTGCCCAAGGCAGAACCAGCCTCTGCCTCGCCTGCTGGCCCAGGCAGCCTTGGAGAGACAGGCAGGACGAGGCGGAGGGAGGGCTCAGAGCGGGTTCTTGGGCCACCTTCCCTGTCCCGACTGCCTGTGGTGGAGGCCGGAGTCACATACTTTGCAGAAGGGCACGTGGAAGGCCTGGAAACTGGTTCAGTGCATTGCCCGAGGTCCCATGACAGAACTGCCATTCAGACTCATATCTGCAGGATTCTTAAGGGCGGGCCCTTACGTGATCGATCCCTGCACTGGCCAACGGGGAGCAGGGGGCCGAGTGGGAGGAAGCCTCAGCGGGGTGGGCCCACCTCTGCTCCGCGAGGCTCTTTCCTGTCTTCCCCAAGGCTCCTGCAGAGTCCGAAGGGCCCTCACTGCGTACCTGCTGCTCCTGTCCTGGCCCTTAGCGGGGAACTGGGAGCCTTTACTCCCCTTCTGGGCCTCAGTTTCCCCAGAATAGTGGTGCTTGCCTTCCCAGTTGGAGGGTTCAAGGAAGGGGTGAAAGGCCACAGGTACCCAGGAGGTGCTAACTAACCGTTTATGCGTGACACCCCATTCTTCTGCTCCCCAGCCAGGACCCTCCCCACCCCCCATGCTGGCCACCAGTCCTCCTCGGCCCTCCATCCTGCCCCTCCCCACAGGCACTGTCTGGGTCAGGCTGGTCCTTCTCCCCTTAATCACTGCTGCATTGGCACCACCCTCGGGGGGCCCTTGGCAGCCTGCCCAGGTTTCCTCTCCTCAGCAGGGACTAGGAGGGGGTTTCATCCTCCCTCTTGAGCAAGCAAGCCCAAGACAAGTGACCTGGACAGGGTCTGCCGAAGCTTGAGCTAAAACACTGGGTCTTCTGAGGTCCCTTAAGACGGAGGATGGGTCTGGCCTGGCTTTGCTGCAGGGACCTTATCCACCTAAACACACGCAAGGCCTCTCCCACGCCTGACCTGTCCTGCACTAGGCGGTCTGTGGGTGGGGGCTGCACCGAGGCAAGGCTGGGGGAGACCTTCTCACAAGTAGGATACGGACGGGGGAGGTTGAGAGGGGCCCCCATGTGCCTGCCACCTGACCAGCCCCCTCCTCATTAATGAGGAAACTAAGGCCAAGTGAGGGGAAGAAGTGACATGCCTGTGGTCACAAAGCAAGTGGCTGGGGGAGCTGAATGAACCCTGACCCTAAGTAGCCCCTCCAGGCAGGAAACAGCTGGCTCACTCCCTCCTTATCTGTTCCTGGGCTTCGCTCATTCACCAAGCATTTATGGAGCCCCTACTGTGTGCGAAACTTGGCGGTGGCAGGACAGACATGAAGAAGGGACCACGTTCGCCTCTGGGGCGCCCCTGAAGGCCAGGAGGGATGGAGTCATTCTGGCACCGGGGTGGGGGCAGCCAGGGAGCAGGGCACGGGATGGTCTCCTGAGAGTGCGTGGTGGATTCTGGAGGGCAGCCCACAAGGCTCAGGAAAGCAGGAAAGACGGGGTCTCCTAACCTGGCCCCAAGGCCCTGGGGGGCGAGGCACTAGGGGGTCCTTTAGCCGTTTTCCCCGCCTCCAGTAGGAAGCACCACTGCCGAGGCAGGAGGTCAGGCTGGACCGCAGACGGACTGGGAAGGACCTCTGCCCTGTGGGACCAAAAGCCCAAGTAAGTGCCCAAGGCTCTCTAAGCTTCAGTTTCCATCAAGCGAGGAAGACCTCAGGGGTGTCCGGAAGTGGGAGACCTTGTTAGGCCAGCCCCTGCCCTGTAGGTGCCTAAAAGTTACCTCTTCCTCCCCACCCCTTCTCATGGCCCCAGCTGTCCCCAGGGTGGTGGCTGCCCTCCTCTGCCCTGCCTTCCTGGCCCGCTCCGCCCTGGGAAGGTAGAACTGTGCCCCCAGCCCCTTCTCCACACACCTGCAGGAAGTGTGTGCCTTTTTCTGGGCCTCGGTTTTCCGGTAGGAGGGTGGGCGGGGACCTCCAGGCTGGACCTTTATGGCCTGTGGTGGGAGTGAGCGGAAGGGGCCAGGACACAGGCAGCCAGCCCCGCAGTGCCCCAGCAGACACACTGGGTCCACGGCCCCGTGAGCGTAGGCCCAGGCGGCACCAAGTCTGGTCTGGCCTGTGTTTGAGACTTGAGACTCATCCCCTGCCAGGCAGGACCAAGGCCAAGGCCAAGCACAGGAGCCAGGCTGACCCTGGCACTGTCAGGGAACAGGCAGCTTCTCAGCCTACCGTTTCCAAATAGCCTTGGTTTTAATTAACATTTATCGGCTACACGCCAGGCCCTCAGCGGGGCACCTTTCCTGCAAAGGGTCACATACACCTCCAAACGGCCTGTGAGCGCCAGTTTACAGGCGAGAAAACACACCAGAGATGAGTGACCTATTTGTTTAAAAAATCAACCAGATAATTATTTAAATATTTTACTTATTAAAATGAGGGCATTCGTGAATTTCCAAGTGTGCACTGCCTGAACGTACAGGGTTGGTGGCAATCAGATAAGGCCGCTCATGACTCTTTGGTTCATTTTCAAATGCATCTGAACTGCACGGAAGCGGCATGACTAAGACACAGGGTTCACTTGTTTTTCTTCGGCACTAACTGAAGTCCACAGGCATTCTCCAGGGGCAAGGGACAAGACCTGTGCTGTTCTCACTTTGTGACTCATTGTGTGATTGTCTAGTTTTTCCTTCAAGTGGCATTTGACTTTCAGCAAGGACTTCAGTGAGGACTTCCTGTAAATGCTGTTTCACTTGGCCACAGCTACGTAAGAGTGTCTTCAAAAATGATAAATATCACAAACAGTACACAGAAGGCAATGTGGACCTGCCTTTGGCTGGGCCCTGCTTTCAAATCCTCCTGTGTCCTGTAATCCTCATATCTCAAATCTCATCCTTGTCCTCTGTTTTATTCCTTTACTTTCTCCTTTTCTTTCTCTGTAATTCTTACTTTTTTTTTTTTTTTTTTTTTTTTTTTTGGTACTTTTGGAAGATCCTCATTCTCTTATTTATCCTTGCTAGAAATGAGGAGTGTGGATACTGTTCAAGATAAAGCCTCCTATCTTCCCCACTTTGTGGGATAAACCCTTACAGAGAAATATCTTTAATAAAAGTTTCACCCCTGTTAGAATACAAATACAAATACTCTACGAGGGGGGCAATACTGACTTGTCACTAGGAGAACAGGTCTTCCTCTAAAAATCTCTCTCCCATGTCACTCTGAATCTCAGTTACAGTCCTTACCACAATACACAATATTTAGTTGAATGTTGATTCTCCTACAAGGATTTTCCAGAATGTCATATAAATGAAATAATATATTGTGTAGACTTTTGTGACTGGCTTCTTTCACTTAGCATAATCCTTTTGAGATTCATTCACGCCATTGCCTCTATCAGATTCCTTTTTCTTGCCGAGAAATATTCCACGTATAAACACACCAAAACACATTTATACATTAAGTTGACCAATTTGTAGTTGTGCTTTTTGTGTCCTACATAAGAAAATCTGCCTAACCCAAGGTCACAGACTTTAGCCTATATTTTATTCTAGAAGTTGCGTAGTTTTCACACCTCGGTCTATGATCTTTTCGAGTTAACTTTTATATGGCTGTAAGGTATCAGTTGAGATTCACTTTTATTTCGCGTATGAATAAGACTGTCCTCACTCCATTGAATCACTTCGGCACCCATATCAGAACTCAATTGACTATATATATGGATCATTTTAAGATTTCCGATTCTATTCCATTGGTTTGTATGTCTATTCTTTCACATACTACACTCTCAATTGCCATAGTTTTATAGTGAAGAGTGCAGGCAGATGGCGAGCCCTCGTACCATGTCCTTCCAAACTGTTCTGGTTATTCTAAGGCCTTTGCTTTTCCATTATAAATTTTAGAAGTAGCTTCTCAATTTCTACAAAAATGTATGCCAACGATTTGATTTGGATTCTATTGAACCTGTAGGTCAATTTTGGGAGAATTGACATCTTAACAAATTGAATCTTCTAATCCATGAGCATGGTACTTTTCTCCATTTATTTGAGTCTTTGATTTCTCATTGTTATGTAGTGTTTAGCTTACAAACCTCACACAAATTTTCTTAGATTTAGCCTTATGTATTTTACATATTCGATGCTATTCTAAATGGGTTTTTAAATTTTCAATTTCCAAAAAAAAAAAAAAAAATCAATTTCTAGTTGTTCATTGCCAGAATATAGACATATGATTTTCATATATTGACCCTATATCTCTTGCAAACTTACTAAACTCGCCTATTCTAGTAGGTCTTTTTGAAGATTCCTTGAGATTTTGTGTAGACATTCATATCATCTGTTTTTAAAGATAATTTATGTTTTCCATTCCAATCTAAATGCCTTTTGTTTCCCTTTTCATGTCTATTACACTGGTTAGGATCAGTTGAACAGGAATGGCAAAATCAGATATCCTTACTTGGGGAAAGCATTAAATCTTTCGCCATTATGCATGCAATTAATTGTAGGTTTTTCATAGATGACCATTATGAGGTCGAGGAAGTTCTCTTTTAACCTTAGTTTGTTTAAAGTTTTTTGCATTTTTCTTAATTTTTTAAATCATGAATGAATGTTGAATTTTGTCAAATGTTTTCATCCTCATCTATTGATATGATCATATTGTTTTTGCTTTTTAGTTTTTCTAAATGGTGAAAATCATTTTCATATGTTAAACTGACCTCACATTTATGGGTGAAATGCAGTATTAAACAACTTTTATATATTGCTGGATTTGGTTTCATAATGATTTTTGTATCTCTGTTCATGAAGAATATTGATTGTAGCTCTCCTAACTTGAAACGTCTGTTTAGTTTCGGTATCAAGTTTATACTTGCCTCATAAAATGAGTTGGGAAGTGTTCCTACTCTTCCATTTCTGGTAGGGTTCGTGTAGAACTGATATTATTTCTTCCTTGTAGAATTCACCAGTAAAGTCATCTGGGCCTGGAGCTTTCTCTGTTCAAAGGTTTTTAACTACGAGTTCTATTTCCTTAACAGAATTATTTTTTTTAATAGAACTATTCAGATTATTAACCTTTTCCTGTGTGAGCTTTTGTAGTATGAGTCTTTCAAGGAATCTCTCCATCTCCTATAAGTTGTCAAATTTGTTAACCAAATGTTGTTTATTATCCTTTTAATGTAGGTTCTGTAGTGATGTCTCTATTTAACTTTTTGTATTAGTAATGTGCATCATTTTTCTTTCTTGATCAACTGTCTAGAGATTGATCAACTTTATTAACTTCTAAAATGTTATCCAAAGTGGTTCTGCTCTCACCAGCAATGTAAGAGAGTTCCGGTTGCTCCACATACCCTTCACTTTTGAAATACATTTTCACTGGGTATAGAGTTCTGTGTTCACATTTATTTTTTCTTCGGAACTTTAAAACTGTCACTGCATGGTCTACGGCTTGCAGTTCTGGATAAAGCTGCTGTAATTGTTCTTTGTATTCCTCTGTATGAAATGCCTTTTTTCTCTGGCTGCCTCCAGGTTTCTGTTTATCTTTGGTTTGTAGCAGCTTGACTATGGGTTTTTTTATTTATTTATTTATTTATTTATTTATTTATTTTAGCATCTCTGGGTTCTCTGGGTCTCTTATTTTACAACTTTTATTTGTTTTGACAAATATTCAGCCTTTATTATGCCTTCAAATAAGTTTTTCTGCCACATTCTGTTTTTCTGGGACTGTAACTGTTTGCTATTGTCCCACAGCTCTTAGATGCGCTATTCCTTTGTTTCCTCTCCCTCTTTCTTCTCCTCTTTTTCTCCTTGTATTTCAGTCTGAATAATTTCTGTAGAACTTTTCCATGTTTCTCAGCTGTGTCAAGTGTACTTCTGAGGCCACTGAAGGCATTCTTCATCTCTGATATTGTAAGATTTTTTTTTTTTTTGGCTGTTATTTGTTTCTAGTATTTCCATTTGACTTATAGTTTCCATCTCTCTGCTGAAATTTCCCATTCTGTCATATATGTTGCCCACTAGATTATGTAACATATAATCATAGTTATTTTGAAGTCTTTCTCTGATGGTTCCAACATCTGGAACTTTTCTGAGTCTGGTCCTTTAAACTGTTTATTATTTTACTCCTTCGTAATGAATTTTTTTCACTTTATTCTTCTGTGTGCCTCATAATTTTTTGTTTGTTTGTTTGAATACTGGACATTGAGTATGGAACTATGGTTTCCAACCAGGAATGATTCTGTTCCCACAACAAAGAATTATCTAGCCCAAAATGTCAATACTGCTGACGTTGAGAAACCCAAATGTAGAAGAATGGAGACTGAAGTAAATTGTATTTACACTTGAAAAGGGGTACACTTCTGTCAGGTCATCAGTGTGGGGTTTGAGTCAATTTAGGTGGGAGCTTGGTTTCCTTGTTGCTCTATTTACCCTCAGCACACCGCAGAATTCAAATCCCTTTAGCAGTGATGTGACCGTAACCTGGCGCTTACAGTGTGGGCTGGGGTGCCAGAGTTGCTTGCTGCCACTCTTCTCTTTCCCTCTGTGGTAGACTGCTGCTGCGTAATGAGTGCTGGACTCACAGGGTGGGTGGAGGTTCTCTGTTGACCTGGTCCAGCCTCAGTCTTAAGCTTTGTGGGTCTGGGGCTCAGGGGTGGAGCTTTCTCAACATTCCTGCCCTCCTCCTGATGACAGCAAACCTCTGCATGGTGTCTGTGGTTGGTCTTGGTTGGGAGTTTCCTCCCCCAATTCCAGTGATAGCCAACCTCTGTTTGGTTTGGGTATAAAATTCTGACCCCAAAGAGTTTCTTGACCTTCCCCTAGGAGTGGAGGGAGTTTGCCTCTACCCTTCCCACTCCAGCAGTGAAATTTTACCTACCCTCTTTTAAGAGTGAAAGGATTTCCTATCCTCTTTTGGATTTGGTATTACTGGGTTTTGCTCCTATTCTTCCCTTGGCAGAAATGGATCTTTCCCTATACCCCGAGAGAGTTTACTGCCTTTGCTTTCTAGGAGAGAAGGGAAGTGGGTAGGGTTTCATGCCTGTCCCTCTATAGCTGGATGACTGCCCCACAAGAAGTTTCTCTGCAATCTCTTTCTCTGTCTCCATCTTTCTTGTGAAGAAAGATTTCTGGTGAAGGTTTAGGGAAAAGAGCTTGTGAGCGAAAGTAAATTTCCTTTGCATCTGGAACCCCAACTACTCCAAACTGACAAGCTAGCTCACATCGGCCTTTCAGAATTCATGAAAATTTTAGGTCATTTCCTCTTGCCCACTTATATGGCAGCCACTTTTTTCCCTCTCTGTCAAAGGTGAAGGAGTTCTTGTATTCCATCTCATTTTAGAGAAACTTGTCTGACTTGGAATTCAGCTTCCTTGGTTGTTCTACAACTTCAGCTCTCTGGTGGGCTCAAGAGAAGTTATGATTTCATAGATTATTCAGCCATTTCTCAGTATGATGTTGGGAGTGACATCCTTTGCACATTTATACATTCTAAGCCCATTCCATAAAACTTTAATGAATGCATTCTATGTTCCAGGCATTGTTCTAAGTGCTGAGGATATGGAGATAGACCAAGTAGATCTGATCTCACGAAATTTATATTCGATTGAAAGGAGGCAGATATATTTACATAGTATAGTATCAGGTGGTAAAATGTTCTAGGAAGAACACATATGCAGATGAGAGAAAAGACAATGATTATTGTCCCCTACCCTCATGCCTGCCTGTTAGCACAGAGGCCACCTATACTTCATTGTACTTTTCTTCTTCTCCTCGGGGATCTCTATATTGGAGAGTTGAATAAATATAACCTGCCCTAATCTGATACATAACTTGGTAAGATTTCAGCTCCAAAATGGTAACTGGGACCATTATCCCCATGAGAAAGGACATGACTGTGCCTCATGAACATGCCAGGTGTTCTATTTAAGGCCGAACTAGTACCAAAATAAGGAAGAACTTTCAAAGAGTCACAGCTGTCTGCAAAATTAAAGTACTGTTCTGGTAAGTAATAACCTTCTTTGGGAAAGTTCCGACCTACTCCTGGCAAGCTTTCACCTTCCCTTGAGGGTGTCTAACCAGACAGGTGAGGTGAACACTTCTAGCCCCAAGAAGACTAGTGCCAAAGGCTCTTCTAGGGCTTCCCTGGGGAGCTGCTCTTCTGCGCTGTTCAGCACTGATTCTTCATCTCCGACTCCATTGCACGGAAGAGCAAACCAAGCCTTAGAGAAATGACTTGAACAAAATCTGAGCTAAGAAGTAGCTGGCTCAACTGCGCCTGGAGCCACGGTATTGCATTTGACTCCAAAACCTGTTATCCTTCCCTGCAACACCCAACCTCAGGTGACATTTTCTGGCGACTCCACGTCCGCTATAGTAAAAGACGCACCTTTCTCTAAGTTTAAACCCTTCTAGCCGGGAACGTTAGCAAAAGGGTAGGATGCAGTCCGAGGCGCTGGGAACGTCAAGCTTCTTTTCTTGTCTGTACCCATCGGTTCTGACTGAGCACTTTTTGCTTCACGGGAATTGCTCTCACTGACCTCAGACCCAAACTGATACTTTAAGAAAACCAATTTTCAACGTAGAAAGCTTCCCACCTAGGGCAAAAAAAAAAAAAGTTAGTAGACTAGCAAAAACCTGGCATCTGGACCCGTCCTGTGGGAAACGGCGGGTAGGCCCCTTCCCTTCGAGTTTCCTCTGCCATTTGGCGTGACTGGTTCTGCCGCACTCACGGGGAGGAGGTGAGAAGACCCTGGTCAAGGAAGCAGCCCGTTAGTCGAAATGGCAATCAACCAGCCGAAATGCTGGCGCTTCTGAAGGCCGTGCGCATAGGAGCAAGCCCCGGCCGCGACCCCGCTCGCCACCCACCGCCCTGCGCAAGCAGCAGGCGATCACCGGGAAAAGGCGCGGGAGCCTCCTGCGCACGCTCGCGCAGAGCCGGGGGTGGGGCTTGAGTGGGCGGGGCCAGCGACGCCGCTTAGAGAGGGCCCTGGGAAGCGGCGCGTGCGCTCCGGTGGTGGGCGGGGCCGGGGCGGGGCCGGGGGCGGGGCCTTGCCGTCACGCGCGGCCCTGCCCCCTAGCGCCGTCGTCTAGCTCCGGGAGGCGGCAACCGCTCCTGCTCGGCCCTTCCCGGCTAGCGGGACCAGCTGCGCCTGGGTTCTCTGGTGACCATGGGGGACCCCAACAAGCAGGACATCCTGACCATCTTCAGGCGCCTCCGCTCGGTGCCCACCAACAAGGTAACGGCCGCGGGGCGTGTTCAGGTTTGCTCGCATCCCTGCGGGACCCCGCGGGCGGCCCCTGCGGCGCCAGTGGCCGCGGCCGCGGGAGGAGGAGCCGGTCAGGCCTGTGACACGTCGCACTTTCGGCGGTGGCAGCTGGGCCTCTCCTGGGGCCGGACCGCGCGCAGTCCCTTAGTATCAACAAGGGAAGGGCGAGGAAGGGGGTGCACACCCAGGGCCACCTGGTGGGGCGGGCAGCTGGGGGTTCTGGGGGCGTGAGACGGGAGCATGTGGCGGGTCTTGGGGGTGGCAGGCACTTGGGGGTTCCTGACACCTGGCGGTGGAGCATACATTGGGACGGGGCGGCTTTTGGGGGTGGTCTGGTGGTCGCTGAGTTTCTGAGAGAGCTGGGGGCGAGCTCGGGGCCGGGAGAGAGGGCTCAGAAAGGTACCCGGGGCAGTTCTGCGACTCGGGGCAGACACCTCAGCGCTCCTGTGACCCAGCTGGGAAGCATGCTCTGGGTCAGAACTCCAGCTGGTAGCGCCGGGCGTTTAGGAAAGCTCGGCTGGCCCCCTCCCCACCCTCGAACTTACCTCTGAAGTTCCTCAGGGGCGCCTGTTGGAGCCTGATGGGTTGGCTCCCTGTGTCCTTTGCGGGCAGCTTCAGTGTCCCTGTCTGATAAAGTTTCCAGGTGGCCCGTGCCGTGGCTTCCAGCTCCTTTCTCTTTCTAAGACTGCGCACCACAGACTCTTTCCCTTCCTTCCCTTTGGGTCTCTTTGGAGATTAGGGTTTTCTCTTTTTTCCTCCCTCCATCTGCAGAAGCCATTTTTCCCCCTATGTCTTTGACAAGTTTTCAAACCTAGCTGGAGGTGTGATGACGCATCGGGCTAAAGTGACACCCTCAGCTGAGGCTCACAGGTCCAGATCACAGGTCAGAGTGGAACCTGGAGAGTGCAAAGGGCTGTCCCATTAGTGTGGACTCTCCTCTCTCCTCTCCTCTTGTGACAGGAGTTCTGTCTGGTCCCCAAGTTGCCTCCCAAGTGATCAGCTGTTAACGAGCATGGTCATGAGCCATGATATGATGGCCTAGAAAGTTCCTGAGTTTCACAAAATTTTGATGTCTTTAAGTCTTGAGAGGGGAGCCCGTAATTTTATGGCTTAAGAGGAGTGAGAAAATAACCAATTTATTGGACGTGATATCTGGCGGAGGTAGGAAGTCAGGAGAAGAAAGGCTCCAGGAATCCTCCAGGGCCAATTTATTTGCTATTTTCTTGATTTTCAATTTTAGATTGATCTGTATAACTAGACAATATTAGGATCTGCAGTTAGCAGTGTAGAATTTTTTATTTTTTAATTTTTTGATCTACTTTAGCTCAGAAACACAACACGTATTCTCTGTGATGGAATTCACCCAAGGGAAGATGCCCTTTTAGAATAAGAAGTCGGCGTCTTTCTACCAAGAGACACTTCGAGGGACGTGTGTGGGCTTGCTTGTAAATTGTTACCCAGACCCTGGTACTTTCGGTGTCACTGTGGCAGGTTACTGGACCACTTATTTTGTACCTTATCTTCCTCATCTGAAAATAGGACATGAGCAGGAGCTAACTTAGAGGGTTATTGTGAGGATTAACTAAGAAAATCCAGGAAAAGCACTTGGAGCAGTACCTGCATCTACTAGTCTTCAATACTTGTCAGCTATTTTTTGTTATTATTATTTTTTTATTACGACCAACACACCTATGGAACATTTTATATTCTGTAATAGGATTAATAAAAGCATTGAGCAAAAATATTTTCCAGTAATGTTCCACAATATTGTGCTGCATTTCTTTTGTGTGTGTATGCTACATTTCTTAAGACTTTATTTGATCGTTACTAAGAAACCATTACCTAAACAAAGATGAAAACTAGTTTTAATGATGGGGAAGAGTTGGATAACAATAAGCATTTTCAAAATGGATTCTGAAAAGGAGCTCTAAGATACATGAGACAGGAAAGGTAGGTAAAGAAAAACAACTTGGTTTACTTTTAGAATATGGAATCCAATTTCTTCCTCTCGTGTATGATGACCACTTACTCGGGACCAAAGGTTTTAACTCATAAGGGGCGTCTTTTTAGTTTGTGAAATCCTTTCTTGAAGTTATATTCTTCCTTAGTTTTATATTGATTGAATTATTCATTCAATAGTGAGCACCTATGATGTGCTGGGCACTTGCCAGGCTTTGAGGGTACACTGGTGTACCCCCAATGAAGAGACAGGCTCCTGCCTTCAGTGCAGTTGCAGATGCAGGAGAGATGAGAGGTGCAGGGCCTGCAAGAGGCAGCAAGGTGAGGGGCGAGGAGTGGCCCCGCTCTGTGACACTACTTCTTTGCTGTGATGCTTAACTTCATAACTCCTTAGTTTTCTCTAAAACTGCGCTACATAATTTGCGGTGAATGCAAAATGTACAAAATGAAAATGTAGAGCCCTTGTTTGAAAAGCATTAAGAATTTCAAGATAAGACAGCAGGTCATTAACGAACCATGAGCCCTTCTGAGTTTGGGACCCATGGGGCTGTATAGTCACACATGTCCAGGCAGCTGGCCCTGATGAGAGTAATATCAGCACCTGCTTATAGGGTCCTTATGAAGATTCACTTGGCCAGCAACAGTGCCTGACAGGGTGAAACACTCAATATTAACTATTCTATGTCAATTATTCTCATCATTAGGCAAAACAAATTGTTAGTCCAAACTATTTTTGATCACCATAATAACTGATATTCTGCTGAGAAAAGTGTGTCTCAACTTTGGTTTGGGATTTCACACTAAAACAAAGTGCGGTCGGTCCCCGCGCTCAGAGCACAGCGTCCTGCGCCCGCCAGAGAATCGCAGCGTTCCTGAGAGCCGGGCTTGTATTTCTAATGGCCTCCTGGCCTGCAGTCCCCCGGGCCCTCTCTCAACTCGTTAGCTCGGCCTCCCCCAACTGCCCCACTCCCTACGTTTGCTTTTAGTCTCACCATGCGCCGGGCGGGGAGCTCAGCTCAGGTGAACAAGAGAGTCGGGGCCCCCCATTCGGGGGGCTGCATCCTAGCGATTCCTCGTCTCGTGTGCTGGGTCAGGAGGATGCCGAGGCCGCCACGCCGGGAACCCCACGGCCCGCTTCTTGCGGCCCCACGCCCAGGCGTGGTCCTCAGACTTGCCTCCCCATCTCTGCTGTCACCGCCGTCCACAGGGCCGTGTCTTCACAGGCCGTTGCCACTTGCTGGCCTCTTAGCCTCTTCTCGAGATTCCAGGTCCCTCTGGGACCTTGTGTCGTAAAGGGCCCTAGCCTCTTTTGCATCCTGTGGTCACTTACTGACATTCAGCCTTGTCACTAATGGTCTTGCCCACTGGACTGCTGGTCCGTGGGCTCCGTGCACGCCAGCGCCTCCTCACCGTCCTGAGCACATCCACTTCGTGTGCGCCAGGGGCGTGCGTACACAGCCGGTAGTCGAGTGAGCGAGAGATTACAAACGACCTCTTGCAGAGGGACAGCGCCTTTGGCAGAGTCCCGCGGAGTGGACTCCTTGCTCCAATGGCTCTTCGCAGCCCCGCGCGTGGCCCGGCGGGGGCTGCGGGCTCAGCAAGCGTGCGCGGAATCGGCGACGCCATCTGCTTCTCCGCACCTCGGCGCCTGTCACAGCGTGTGGCGCCGATAACACCGAAGCGGGCGGCTGGCCCCGTTCCTGTCAGTTGTCACCCACCCCCACAGGCCAAGCGTCTTCAGCGAGAGCCTGTCGCGGTGTGGGCGGGGCTTGGGAAAACCCACTCGCGCGTTTGCTCTTGTTTTGCCCTCCGACGGCCAGGAGCCGGGTCTGCGTGGTTATAGCTGGGACGATCTTCGCATAGGTGGCTCTGCCTAAAAGGCATATCTGAGCATGGGGGCTTTTTTTCTAGAATTAAAAAAACCGTAAAAACAATTCTACTATTAGTGGGATTTTTACTGCCCTGTTGTTCTGACCTTAATTAATTATGTGTTAATTTCCATGACAAACAGTGTATTTTAAACGACTTTTATGCTGCTTTTGTCAGTGGGAGAACGTTTGACTTCAGTCAGCATTGAGAGGGGGCTCACGGTCTTTCGCGAGGCCGCAGTCATCCGAAAGCTGGAGTTTCCACCCCGGCTCGCTCACGCGGTGGTCCCCACTCGCCCTGGGACCGAGGGCCTCAGTTCCTCACCACCTGAGCCTCTCCCCTGGGCTGCCTGCTTGTCCTCGAGACATGGCAGCCAGCTTGCCCCAGAGCTAGTGATCCGAGGGAGAGAGCAAGAGAGAGAAAGGAAGTCACAGCGTCTTTTATAACCTAACCTGGAAGTGACATATGGCACTTCTTCCATGTTACGGTCACACACCACCCAGGAAGAGCGAGGAGGGACCACCCAAAGGTGTGGATCCCGGGGTGCGGGCGAGTCATGGGGGACATCTTAGAGTCTGGCCACCACACTCTCGTTCTCCTCTGGCCGAGGAGAGAAGAAATACAAGTGCCTTCCATCCGGTATAGAGCCACTGTGCGGGGGACAGGAAGGCCTTGCGCGTTCTGAGCAGGGGACATCCTGGACTAGTGTCCATTTATGCTAAGGGTAGGAACCCTGTTGGTACTTCAAGGATAGGTGATGTTTAACTGATACACACGCCTGACTTCCCTTCATTACCCGTTCTGCATAGTGACTTATAGCAGAGACGCAATAATATGTAACGTAACTATATAATTAATGTCTTACGTTAATACAATTCTATTAATAGCATTATAATAATAGAATTGGAATTCGAGCTTTTAAAACTCTGGGTGAGATAGTTTCTAATAACCAGTTTAAATCGTAAAGGTTAAGCAGCTTTCAAGCTAAATCAAGCTAAATCTCCTATGGGACGGCTCATTTGGTCAACACGAAGAATCAGTAACTGAATGAAACATTTTTTCTTGCAGGTGTGTTTTGATTGTGGCGCCAAAAACCCCAGCTGGGCCAGCATCACCTACGGCGTGTTCCTCTGCATCGACTGCTCGGGAACGCACCGGTCGCTCGGTGTTCACTTGAGTTTCATCCGGTAAATGCGTAAATGCGTCTGTCCTCGCGGGGGTGGGGGTTCCTTGTCACGCGGGTCTCTTTCCCCTTTTTCCTTCGCGTTTCCTTTGGCATTAAGTGAAATGGGAGATCGGTCATGCGTTATGGAGATTTCAGTCTTGTGTAATTAACTGGCAAAATGAGTCATTGTCTATTCAGTTGCTGTTCTGTAGAGCCTGGGCCAGAGACAGGGGGCCGTGGTGTTGAGGACAGTCAGAATGGAGGGTTCGAGGCAGTATTTCCTTTCTCTTTATTATCTCCTAGTAACGTGGCGGTACAAAGGTACCCTGCTGTGACACCCAAGGTAGGAGGGGATTCGGGTGCTGTGTTCTCGCACCTCATCAGGTGGAGAGCTGAGGTCCTTCTGGCACAATCCTTCAGCCCTGGCTCCCAACACACCAATACCGCAAAGCCTGAGTGATGAGTTTCGTATGAATTTGAGTGGCAGTTTCAAATGCTTATAGTACAAATGTCTTTCTTTTCTTCTCATCCAACATCCTCCTTGTCTTCTCATCCGAAGCCTTGGGCCGCATTGGCTCCTTCTGGTGGGTTCCTGTCTTCCCCTGTGACTCTGGTAGTAGCCGCGGTTGGGCCTTTGCGTGCACCGGAGACAGAGACGCCCCCTCTGGACACATACAGCCCCACGGTCCCGTGGCAGGTGGCAGGTGCCCTGCTGTGAGGGAAAAGAACTTGAAATGATTAAAGAAATAATGGAAGGGTTCCCGCGGGCTCAGGGCTGGGCAGCTGAGCGAGGCCTGCCCCTCGGCAGCCACCGGTCTTGGCCAGGACCCGCCGAGCAGCCGCCTCGGATGGCCGTGATCGCTGCCTGCCTCCCGCCTGTTCACCCATTTCCCTGCCGCTTCTTTTCCCGGGGATGGAACCAGCGAGGCAGGACGGCTATTTGGAATTGTGGGGTTTTACTTTATATCATGACTATTCATACCACGCAATTACCACAAGGAGCTTTTGTTCCCGGAGGACCACGCCCATCGTGATTCAAGATGAGCTGTTCTGTGGGGTAGTTCACAGTGGTGATGCTAGCAGCGTTGGTTTCTTTTTTAATATGTTAACATAAAAAAAAAAAAAAAACTTTCCTGACGCACCTTCCTGAGCTCTTTTTTCAGAGCTTATTTTGTAAGCCTGTCTTACTAACTATTTATAGCCATATAACTCTACAGGTAATTATCTAGAAAAGGGAATTCTTATATGTGTTCTTGTTGGTTTCAGAGTATCTGTCAGTTTCTTGTCTTTTTCTTTTCTTTTTTCTTAGATGCTAGTCTCAGACTATTTTGAATACACTATTCTGTCCTTTAATAATTAAATACTGAGAGATTTCATTGCCAGGACAGTTTATTTTTAATGTCCCCGCCCCCCCCCCCCTTAGTTGTTACCAGTTAACATGGTGGCGTCCTCTGCCCAGAGCCCGCAGAGGCGGTAGGTAACTGGCTGTCCTTTCTCTCTGCTGCGTTCTCGCCCTTTTCCTCTCTGCCAAGCGCTGCCTTTTACAGCCTGGCCCTCCCTTTTCCTCATCGCTAAAGCACAGGGCCAGTTCAAACTATTCCAGGAAATGAGGCGGTTTTTCTGATGTTCTCCACAGCTGAGGGAGGGCCTGACCCAGAGCCTGGCAGGGGCCGTTTGGCGCCGCAGGTTTGCTCGCTGGCCTTTTAAGAGTCAGATAAATATAACTGTATGAATCATGGAGCTTATAAATGATTCAAAAGCAACCATTAAAAATCAGTTTAAAAAAAAATCAGTTTAGAGGGCAGCAGTCTAGGTTTTGGGCAAGAGAAAGTCAAGGATGGTAAGGGTTCTCTCTCACGCTCTCTCTCTATATACATACATACACACACACACACACACACACACACACACACACATATATTTTTTTTCTTTTTTAAGGAGGTCGAGGGCTCCTAAAAAAAAATCCTCTTTGAACATTTTTTACTGATTAAAAAAAGTTGCAAACACTAACTCATTGGGGAAAAGTCCAGGCCGTCAGAGTAACAAAGGAAAGGCCCCCTCTAGAATCCCTTTCTCCTCTCCTTCCCCTGCCCCCGCCCGCCGCAGGCACGCGCACGCACACGCGTGTGTGCAGTGCACATGCACATGCATACATGGTCCCGTTTTCCAGACACGATCTTGTTAACAGTTTGGCATGGGTGAATGGTTATTTGAATGGAGTGTTTTGTTTGTTTTTGAGCAGAATTTCAAGTCAACAGTTTTACAAAGAAAAAGTGTATAAATTATGGCTCTTGCCAAGCGAACAGGGAAAGGCAGGTGAGGCTTCCACGGAAATGGCTGACTGCCTTTGGGCCTGGCCGCAGAATGGACCCGGCCGGACTGGCCCCCGCCCCCCACCCGCCGGGCCGGAACTCGTCGCTGCGGTTGCTGCGATGGCCTGTCTCTCGGTGCTCCTGCCCCTCTCGCTGCCTCTTGTCCGTTCACCGTTAAGTATTGCATGAGCTCGTGAAAGGTGAGCGGGATCTGGTCCCTGCGTTGGTCTCGTTGGCCTGCGGGGAAGGGACAGAAAGAAGGCAGACCGAAGTGCAGCCCAGGGGGTGGAAACGAGGCCCCGCGGGCACTTCTGGTAAGTTAGGCAGAGGAGGTAACATTGGCAGTGAAATTCGAAGGGCTGGCGAGATTTCGGTAATGAAGACAAGCAGGGGAGAGGCGCTCAGCTCTCAGACCTTAAGAAAAGGAACAGAAGTGGAAAATGTTCGGCGGCTACTTTTGTATGCACAGGAAAATGAGGAGAAATCAGGTTTGAAGGGGGAGACGTGTGTCACGTTGTGGGGGGGCTCGCTGCCTGGCTGGGAGCGTATACTTCACTCCCGACGCCCTCGAGTGGGGTACGCGGGCCTGGGCCCAGCGGGCGTCCCGCAGAGATGCACCGGGCAGCACTGGCAGGTGTCGGAGCGAGGACTCCACAGCCGGCTGCCGGCGCCTGCACCTCAGTCACCCCCTTGAGCTCTGGGCGCGTCCCTTGCCTCTCTGCATCTCAGTCTCCTTTCTTGAAAGTGGAGATGAGAAGACCGAGGTGGCAGTGCAGGGTGCTGGGAGGAGTGAGCGGATGGGCTCCCGTCAGGCCTGGCGCGTGGCGAGCCCACAGCACACGCTGGCGAGCAGACCCGGGTCACCCGGTGCCTGCTCCGCGCACCTTTTTATGATGCTGGTGGAGAAAGGCAGCTCCCCACGTGACCTGCCGCTAAGCAGTCAAGCCGGTTATAAACCAGAGGCTGCCAGAAGCTTCTCCAGGGCTCGTTCTCTGAACGAAAGTGGAGAGTAATTGTGGTGCGGATTGCTCCATTAAAAAATTTCGGATACACGATAACTTTGTCCTGTTTATTTGGTGAGATTTCTTCTGATTACATAAGTTTCTGAACTCTAAATGCTTTACTTATAGAAAAATACTGACTTGCAGCTTCTGGTGAAGCTAACCCATGCAATTTTTAAGGAGGTTTATCTTGACTCATAGAAGGATTGTAGAGGTTGTGGGAAACCTGTTTTCTCGTTTACCTGGTTGGTTAATAGGGGCTGTTTTGTTAGAGTGACGCTAATTCTTCAACTCCCTTGGTTTCGCTGCTTTACTCTTCTCAGCGCTGTCAGAGACTTGTGCCTTTCACCATGTCTGAAGCTAAATGAAAGATGACAGATAACCCTCAGCGAGGCACTTCCTCACGGAGGAATGGTGATCGAGTCAGGTTTCTTCTTAAGGTTGGCCGTATTCACAATCCATCAGCATCCCAGCCTTTCGAAATTCCAGTGTATGAGAGAGAACCCCTGTCAGCTCAATTCAAGAACGATTCATTTTTTTAAAATCTTCATTTCTAAGAAATATGTATGGAAACATTTGGCTTTATTTTTTTTTAAGATAGTTTAGGACTAAAAGTTGTAAGGTAAATTAGCAAGTCTGAGTACTTGTAGCCTCAATGTTAGGACATACTTTAAGTCAGGTACCTATTATGTGCCTGTGGTAGGAGTCAGAGAGAAAAATATGGGACATGCCTGTCCTCAGGAGCTTGCTGCCGATAACACAGTGTGACAGGGTTACCATGGTGATGGTGATGGTGATGGTAAGAATTTTAGCCATATGGAGTTTACTATGAGCCAAGCACTTTTCACATATTAGCTTATTTAATTTCTACAAAAACAAAATAGATCATATTGTAATTATCCCTACTTTACAGATGAGGAAAGTAAGGCACAGAGAGGTTGAATAACTTCTCCAAGGTCATGCAGCTGAGATCTGCACTCTCTCGGTCTGTCTCCAGAGACTGTGCTAACTACCACCCGTGACGGTGGGGGTGGGTGGCACCTACCTCAGTCTGTGGGGAGCCACGAAAATGTGGTGACTAAGCAGGATTTTCAGAGAAGAATTTCAGAACAAGATATATAATTTAATCACCTTGTTTGATACTCAAATTCTAAAAGTTTTTTTTTCGTCTAAAATGCTGAGAAATCTGTTTCCTATAAAATATGATTTAATTTTTACTTTCTATATATCACCCTGAAGTGGCTTTGCCATATGTATATGTAACAATAGTATCTATTAGTAGTAGTAGTCATCTTCAGGTAGCCGTGGGCTTCAAAATAACACCCTAACGTTCACGAAGGTCGAACGATACAAACAGGCACGGACGTTGGTAAGTGGAAGGGCCCCATGAAAGCAAGTTCCGGCGGACCCGAAACCTCTTTCCTTCTACCCTGCCCGTTCTGTAAAAGCGCCCGACGCACACCCATCCTGAAACGCCCACGGCCCCCTGCGGCCGCTGGGGGCCGAGCCGTCGCTGAGTACGTTGAGTTGAGTACGGGTAGCCCTGCTGCTTGCTCCCGGCCGCCACTGTCGCACTGCCGTACTTGCTCTACGCTGCTCACTTGGTTAGTTTTCATTGTTGGGAAGCACAGGCGTTGCCTTTACTTGCCCCGATGTGATCTCAGGTAACAGATAAGTTAAGGTACAAGGCGCGGTGGGGTAGAGGCACTTGGAGCTTTCACTTCAGAAGCATTAAATCTCGAGTCTTCTTCCCTCCCTCACGGCAGCGATGTTGGGTGGGTCCCTTCTACCCCATGGTACAATGGTGAGTGTCCTCCAGGCTCCCACCAGGGGGCGAACTGGACAAATGGGTCACTGAGCTGAAAAAATCCAAACAAAATGTCTATTTTGAGTAGAGACACATTCCCAAATTTTAGATCACAACCCACTAAGGTTGTGAGGCAGAGTCGGAGTCATTCCAGCAGCCCCAGGAAGCTTGTCACGTATGTCCCTGTTCCCGACGAGAGGTGGCTGGAGCGCCCTGGCCCGGCTTGCCTGCGGTCAGGCGTGGAGGGGGACCGGCGGGTCGGGCTGGCAGAGCCTTGGCTTCTCGGAAGGCGGCGAGGGGCCAGGAACCGCGTGGGCCACTGTTACCGTAAACTTAGAGTGCTTCCAGGATCCTGAGGATAAGGAAACCTTATTCTCAAAAGTTTAGTGGCTTGATTCTGGGGAGGAAGAGTGTTAACATTTAACAATGTTCTTTTCGTTTAGATCGACAGAGTTGGATTCTAACTGGTCTTGGTTCCAGTTGCGATGCATGCAAGTCGGAGGCAACGCTAACGCAGTAAGCTCATCTCAGACTTGTTTTCCTTCTGTACAAACGCGTGTCCCGCTGGTAGAGGCTCAGCGTTCGCAGCGTTTGCCCGGCCCTGCCGATCAACCGAGAGACATGAGGGGCTTCCGAGTTGCCCCTCCAAAGTAGATTCCTTTATCCAAAAATGTGTTAAACACCAAGTAAGCACGAAGCTTTGGGCTAGGCACCGGAATATAGCAAACCACAAATGAGGTCCCTTCTCTTGTAGGCAGAGACAGAATCATTAAATAAAGAAACAAGAAGGTAGCAGGTGATGATAGTGTTTAAAGAAAATTAAAATAGGAAACAATGATCTAGAGGAATTGGGAGGCTTCTTTAGGACAGTACGGTTTTTAATATGCGAGGGAGACTTTTGTGCTTAGAATGGAATGGATGCACATAACTGTTTACGTCTGAACTCTATTTTATTGTCTATAAATTTAAAAAATTGTTCTCTAAAAAAAAATTAGCCAGTTAAGTGGTCACTTAATTTATAATTTTAAAAGAGCAGATTTTCTTAACCCCACGTACAAACCTAAACTAAGGTTTCTCAAACCTTTTAAACTTCATTTACAAATTCAACATATCTGATTTTTCAGACACTGAACTGGCGGCCTTACAAGTCACCCAAAGCACTGATGGCCTATTTATAATGCCAAATGGTAGAGGTTGAGTAAATGGAATTTACTCCTTAAGCATTCAACATGTAAGAAATCAAACTCGTATGTATGTCAAGTAAAAATTATACCTAACATCAATTAGATATTTAAAATTAAAATTGTATATCTAATATATAGTTTTCAAAATACCAAATTCCCTTAGAACAGTGTTTCTCGACCTTTTTTCATTATTGTTCCCAAAGCAGAAGAATTAAATTTAAATTAGATTATTTTAAATTTAAATTGGATTTGATTTCTCCCTAATGAGAGAAATTAAATACTAAGGAATATGATTTTGTCAGGTCGGGGTGAGCTTTGAAGGTCCACAAACCATTGTGGCTCAATAACTAGGATTTTTTTCACTTCCCAAGAAACAGTTTTTGCCCCATTAAAAATGCATACCTTAAGCATTTCAGGCATCTTACTAGAAAGTCATGCCCATTACCGTGATGTTCACAAACTTGTTCCAAAACTTAATGCTTTAAGTTTGATTTTATCTGTCCTTATTTCTAAGCCTTCCCATAGTCAGAGTCCCCCACCCACTTCCAGAGAGCAGCTTTCTCATCTCAGGCTGGTGGAGGTGGGCGTAGGGGATGGCGGAGGAGGTGGGGGGTGGGGTGGGAGATAGGGCCGGGGAGGCTCAGGTCGGTGGTCGCTTTGCTCAGGCAGCGGAGTTGGAGCCATCCTGCTTGGGTTTGAATGTCAGCCCCTCACTTATCTGTGTGACCCTGGGCGAGTTGTCGAACCTGTCTGTGCGTCCGCTCCCCCACCTGTGACGTGTGGAGAGTAGCCGTGACTGCCTGATGGCGTTGCTGTGGGGATTTAGTGAGATGAGGCCCAGAGAACCCGGGACGGGACGTGCTGCGAGCGGGCGCCCAGTGGCATTGTTAATCCGATTGGGTTATAGAAGGTTGCCGGACAGGTGTTTAGAACACCTGCTTCAGTTAAGACGTGAATTGTATCAGTCATGTGTCTACACGGGCCCTTCCAAGGTGGTGGTTTAAACGTTTACCACCTGCCTGTAGTTCTGAGTGGAAAGTGTCCCCCCCCCCCCACCCAAATATTTAGAATGATGGAGGTGGTTTAATGGAAAAGTGAAAGGCCATTTATTTCATTCTGTAGGTCAAGTCTCATGTCCAGCTTTACCAAAATAGCAATGTTACATCTATGGAAGTTATTCCCTTTTACGAGGAAGCTTCCTTTTAAAAATCTTCCCGGTGTACATTATCTTGGTTTTTACTAGCATTTCCAAAAACACCCTTTCTACCATGACGTAACCTTTCCGGCCAGCATGCTGGCGTGAGTGCACAGCCGGTCATCCGCACGTCCCCCTCCGCAGGCGTCCTTCTTCCACCAGCACGGGTGCGACGCCGGCGACGCCAACTCCAAGTACAGCAGCCGCGCGGCCCAGCTCTACCGGGAGAGGATCAAGGCGCTGGCGTCGCAGGCGGCACGCAAGCACGGCACGGACGTGAGTGTGGCACTGTCCCCGGCCGGCGTGCGCCGCCGTCGGAGAGGCGGCTTTTATCCCATGCAGGAAGGCCTTCTAGCTGGGTTCCCTTACGAGGAAACAACATGCCTTGATCTTCGTGTCGGTCCCCAGCCTTCCTGGCACCAGGGACGGGCGCTCCTCTGAGAATCTGGCGCCTGAGGATCTGAGGCGGAGCCGAGGCGGTGATGCTGGCGCTGGGAGCGGCTGCGGATACAGACGAAGCTGAAGCTTCGCTCGCCCGCCCGCCCGCCGCTCACCTCCTGCTGTGTGGCCCAGTTCCTAACATGTGGCCTGGGGTTGGGGACCCTGGTCTAGAGGGTTGCTGGGAACAGCGATCGAGTGAATCCCTCGGTCAGGTTCCTGCGAGCTGCTGACCACAGTTTTGTCAACCGATCAATACGTAACCTTATCTCACATGCATTTTCGTTCAAAGACACCTAATTTGATGTGTGTCCTTGGCTGTAACAGCCTTCACTGATGCCTGAGTGAAACCTGTCTCTCCCCGAGGCACACGGCTTAGGAGCACTGAGCCTTCAGCACTGTGCTCGGAGCCACTCCAAACAATGACGTCACCAACAAAAAGCACAAAAATGTGGAAACATGTCGCTAAATAGACCACGTAAGGACACCTGGTTATCATATGGTCTGAAACGAGGCGGGCGTTGCCTCGTTCCCTCTCTGGGAGTCTGTGCCTCAGACGACTCAGGCTGCTCGCCGCTCTGCGCGTGTCTGTGAAGGACGGCAGGAGCCCCCAGAGCTGGTTTGGGGGTTATGCGTAGATCGCACAGGGACACGAATTCATGAGTACGGAATACACACCCGGGAGGGTCGTTCGTTCTTTGGAACCTGCCCTGGGAGCTGAGGTCCTTGATCTTTCCTTTTCAGAAGTGGCTGTGATGGCCTTGGGGTTTGGAAGCAGAGGTGGCCGGAGTGTGCCCAGGGGCCCTGTGTAGACCCCTTACTGATTTTGTAATGACGTGAAGTGCAGTCTTTAGCCGCAGGCCTGGCGGGGGGGAGTGGGGAGTGCCAGACCGCCGCGGGCCTGGGGAGTGCTCACCAGACTTCGCCTTTGTTCCAGCTGTGGCTCGAGAGTTGCGTGCTTCCGCCCTCGTCCCCCGCACCCAAGGAGGAGGACTTTTTTGCCTCTCACGCTTCTCCCGAGGTATGTGTTACGTTTCCCGTAATTTTACAGTACGCTTGCTCTGACAGTTAAAGGGGGTATATTTAAAGTGTATATTTTCAGTTAGGATACAGGCTAAGGTGCTGTGACGAATAACCCTGAAATATAATCACTTGACCAAGATAGAAATTAGTTTTCTATCAGAGTTCAGAGGTAGGCCATCCAGGGGGGACCATGGGATTTATTTTGCTATTCTCAGTTGAGGCTTTCCTCTCAAGTCTAAAGTGGTTCTTCTAGTTCATGACCTTTCCCAGCAGCAGGAAGGGGACAGACATCCAGGAAGCAAGTACCCCATCCTCTTACAGGAAAAATCTAGAGGCGGTGCCCACCACTTCTGCTCAGATCCTATTGGCTGGAATTTAGTCACATATCCTATACCTAGCTGCCAGGGAAGCTGAGAAATTATTACTAGCAATCTGGCACAGTTCAGTTCAGAGCTTTGGAACTCACAAAGAATGAAGACAGTATGTTTTAAACCCAGATTTTAATAGGGGTTTGACTCTCGCTCCTGGTTAGCTACGTACCTAGAACATATCTCAAGGCTAGTGTGAGAAGGAAATGAGTTAATACAGATAAAAGTAATTAGTAGTTAGCACAGAGTAAGCCTTCAGGAAGTGCCGTAAGTATCATCATCTTCATCTTTGTGGCCTGATGTCCTGATGGCAGCCGTTACAACATCCACGGTACTTTTGCGGATTTTCCCCAAATCACTTAGATCCGGGAACACAGACCTTCAAGGCAGAACATGTTGACAGACTGGTGCTTTAAGGGAGTGTGAGCCAACCTCGGCTTAGAGCCTGAGCTGTTCTGTTAACTGGCCTGCCTGCCCCCAGGCGCACTGGGGAGAGGATGGTCTTTGCTTAACTGCTGCTCAGTCCATTCTTTAACTAATTTTCAAGTAAAAATTGTATAAAGTTGTATATATTGCTAAATCTTGAATTTTTTTTTTGCTGTTATAACTTGCATGTTGTCATCAATGCAGTCAGTAGTTTCCAGAAGTAGTTATCAAAAAAAAGAGGGAACAGAAACCAAAACAAAAAAAAGATAAGGTATCCTATTGTGATCAGCTGTCGTTCAATTTAGCACCAGATATAAGATATCCGTGATGAGGAGCTGGGGGTGTTAGGGAGAGAAACGATGGGCTAAAAAGAGAGAGGCCCACGGTTCGGTATGGGTTAGAGGTTGCAATGTTAGTGTGAATCCATGTTTATTGCGGCGTCTCTCTGTACACATACACACACACACACCATGGAGAACTGACTCTAGATATGTGTGTCTTTGAGGGTGAGTACGCGCCTGCCTGTGGTGTTTAGCTCTGTCCACTGAGAGGGCTTGGGGACAGTGACACCCCAGTACTCTGAGCACACGCAGCACCCAGATCATGGTTTTTAAATACTGTATTCTCCAATAGAAGGAACCAAGGCCACCTTTGGAGAAATGGCAGGTTCTAGGACGGGGGCCGCTGGGACGGATGAGTCTGAAGCGTCCTGGAGTGCTAGAAAGTCCCGAAGTGCTGGGGGCGGGGTTGGAACTGAATGAGGCCACGTCTGAAGGACTCTGGAACCAACCAGAAAGAGCTCCCAGTGGTCAAAGCTGGGACAGGTTGAACGACAAAGTAACTAATGGCCGTATTTGAATTAAAATCCAAAGAATAACATAAATATCCATGAGTCCATACTGAGATAAACAGATGATCGAATAAATGAATGGGGAGAGAAGGGACAGGAAGATACCCCTCACCCCCGAGGGTGGGCCAGGCTTATGGACTCTTGCATCCAGAGGCTAAGGGATGGAAAGGGAAAAACAGCGAGTTTACAGGGAAAGGCTGGCTGCACCGCCTAAACCACGCGGGCACCGCCAGCATCGCCAGCACCCAGCCCTGTCGCCAGGAGGCCGAGAGGAGGGCCCCTCGCCTCCACGCTTTTCTCCTCCCAGATCGAGTCTAATCGTGAGAAAACATCTGACAAACCCAAGCTGAGGGACGTCCTACTAAATCCCTGCTCAGTACCCAACAAGAAGAGTCTCAAGGTCATGGAAAACGAGGAAAGACTGAGAAACCGTTAGGAACCAGGGGAGGCCGAGGAGACGGGAGGCGCGCAGGGCGGGATCCTGGCACAGAAAAGAGGCCTTGGCTCAAAAACTGGGGAAATCCAAATGCGGTCTGGAGTTCAGCTTAGAGCGTGCCAGTGACCATTCTTAGTTTGGGCAGATGCGCCACAGGCATTTTACCATTAAAGGGAGCTGGGTGCATGGAAGAGTCTGTGGAAACTCTGCTATCTTTGCGACTTTTGTGTAAATCTGAAATTATTGCATGAAAATCTTTTATATTTAAAAAAGGAAGAAAATTAAGAATTTGAGCATTGAAATATAGACTTAAAAATAGACATGTTAACTATTATTATCCTTCCCACTAAACCAGGTACAAAGAAGGTGACTATTTATTTATTTATTGACATTCAGTATTATTTTATATTAGTTTCAGGTGCACAGCGTAGTGGTTAGACGTTTATATAATTTATGACGCGATCCCCCCGATTAAGTCTAGTACCCACCTGACACTATACGTAGTTGTTACAGTATTATCGACTATATTCCCCATGCTGTATTTTACATCCCCGTGACTATATTTTAACTACCAATTTGTACTTCTTAATCCCTTCTCTTTTTTACCCACCCCTCACCTCCTGCTTTGTGACTATTTAAATTATTAAGTTTTCCTCTGCTTCGATGTTTTTAAATGACTTTTCTTACTTCGCCTGATAATGACTTTTCTCACCTTGCTTCAGGTGAGCAGCACAGGATGGGCGTCAACACACCCAGAACCATCTTCTTTGACACCGGGGAACGTGGAAACCATGCCGGCAAATAACAAGGGTAAGTTTCAGAATTGTCACGTCACGCCATTCAGTGGTTCGATGGCATGCTACGAACTGTTAGAAAATCAGACCCTTGTATTTCATAGGGAAAGATACCCATGGTGGATTATAAAGTGGGCAAACTAGATTACTGAACATGGAATATGATCTCGTTTTTGTAAAAACAAACAAACAAACACAAAACACAAATACATACACAGAAACCATTCCAGAATGTGCACACCAAATCGTTGACCAGAGAATGGAATTACTGAGGAGTTTTACGGTTTCAAAGTGACTGGACTTATAATGAGTATCTGTTTTATGATCAGGAAACTAGATTTCCATTCAAAAAACTACAAATAGTTGATATCTAATGATTCACATTTGGTGACTTTATAATCGGATTATATGTATTGTAAATATACTAAGAACAACTGCTTACATATTAAAAATGACTTATATGATATAAATGACATGGATCAAGATGTCAACTTTTTCTCTTTTAAAACTGAATATTTTCGTTAGCCAGAATGTTAGTATAAATTAACAACAAAAATGGAACATTGGACACCTAAGCAGTGAACTCCTGAAGCATGGTACCCAGAGTGCTGGCTTGTCTAAGCTGAGCCTGGAGCTACTTTGAGGGACTAGCGTAAGTCCTAGGAAGGTCTGAGCAGTCACCAGCCTCACAATGAGAAACTTCCAGCAAGTGGTTTGGTGGAGGGCTCGAGAATAAATGGTATTTCTCAAGAGTCCTGGGAGATAGGGTCACTCAGCTCTCTGTGAGAGGAGTCGGGGAGCGTGCTGTCAAGAAAAGAGGTCATTTCACTTGGGTTGAATTACAGGTGTATGGGTGGGCGTGTCTGAGACCTCAGCAGGCACCAGATGGCAGGATGCCCGTCTAGGAGCGGACCTGTCAGTGAATCAGGATGGGAACATTTCGCATCCTGGGGAATGATGAATGGAGTTGGGACAAATGTCTAGCATTTTGGAAAATAGATAGTAAATCAGAATTTCTTCTTTACTCTTTACACCAAACTAAATTCAGGTGGATCAAAGATGTAAATATAAAACTTGAAAATATGAGGGTACTAGGAGCGTGGGGGAAGGTTTTCTGTCTCCCTTGAATGAGGAAGCCCTTCTCTGCGTATTCAAACCTGATAAGGAAGAGCTTGGTAAGTCTGAGTGCTAGAAATGCAGCATTTCTGGCCTGAAGAAGTTCCTTGAAGACAAATGATAAACGTTTGCATTTCGTATATCAACAAAAAACTTGGCTCCCTAATATGCAAAGAACTCTGACCTAGCTGGTGTTGTGTGATTTGCAACCTCCGTTTTTTTTTCATATTTTGTTTTTTATGCGCCTGACCCTAAAGGCCTGCAAAGAGGACATTGACACGTCCCCAGGTGGCCGTTAACTTGTAGATTTCCTGGACTTCCATTGCAGTTCAGCCGCCACACCGGCCCTTCACTTCTTCCCTGTGTTTGCTCTCTGTTCAATGCGAAGCGAGACACTTACCCTGGGCGTCATGTGGCTGCCTCTTCATGGGAGTCCCAGCTCCAGGTCCTCTCCTCACACGAGCTGTGTCCAGCCCCCCAGCCCCCCACCCCACCCCAGCCACAGCCACATATATGTATTTAGTCTTCCTCACAGCCAGAACACCTCAGCTCTGGGGACCATCCTGTCCCTTAATTTGCATGTCCATTGTGCATCCCTTCCACTGGGCTGTGAGCTCTTCAGGGAGCTATTCATTTTTAAGATAAGGAATCTTCCTGAGCCATTGATCGGTTTGTCATTATCCATAAGGAGAGAAGAGAAAAAAATAGTCCCAACACTCTCCTGACTGACACAGAGGAAAGATGGTTTGACTGTTAGTACCGTTCCACTTATTAGCGGGAAAGGCCTTTTGAGATTGAAGGTTGCCTACCAGGGGATCCACGTGCCCTCTCAAGCCTAAATGTCTCGGTTCATTTTACGAAAAGAAAACTAGCGTAACTAAATGCACAACAAGATTTTATTCTTGTAAGTCTTCTTTAACCTCCATTTTCAGCTGAAGAGTTTCTCCTAAAAGGTTTTATTGTTTAGAGTTGCACCTCCTTTTGCTCCTGCATTCTCCTCTCTCTTCTCTGTCTAGAATTTTTCTTAAGCAACTTTTTGTTAGGAAGACTTGTTGTCTCAAGGCTTAACCCAGAATTTCATTTGTCGCACTGGGTGACAAAGTGCAATCCTGAGTAAACCTGAGGATTACACAGTGAGAAGGAGAGAACAAAAGAATTTTAACAGAATCTGAGGCCTGAAGTACTCCGGTTATATGTTCTTAATCCCCACTGTTTCTCCATTGCCCAGAGCAGTTTTTGGCCCATAGCGAGTGATCGATCAATGCGTAGCCAGTTCTCTTTCTACAAGATATTATTGTTCTCATCTTCTCACTCATCTAGCTTTGCCTGTTAAATGCCTTACCTACCTAAAGTTTACCTTTTAAATATTTATAAAAATAAAACGGTTGAATTTTCTCTGTCGGGTCTGCCATTTTTAAATAACAGCTTTATTAACATATAATTCACACACCATAAAATTCACCCTTGTAAAACAGCAGTTCAGCGGAGTTTAGTATATTCACAAGGTTGTGCCGCCATCACCACTGTCTAATTTCAGAACATTTGCAGCATTTCCAGAAGAAACCCCATACCTGTTTATACTCACCCCCCTTCTCCCCTGTCCAGCCCCCGCGGCAACCACTGGCCTGCTTTCTGCCTCCATGGATTTGCCTGTTCTGGACATTTCACACGCATGGAATCGTACACAATATGTGGCCTTTTGTGACTGACTTCTCATGCTTAGCGTAATTTTTTAAAGGTTCATCCATGTCGTAGCCTGTGTCAATATTTTTTTTTTATGGCCAAATAACATTCCATTGCATAGATATACTACATCTTATCTATTTATAAAGTAATAAATAAAATCAAAATGACAAAATATTTTTTAATAAAGACTAATAGAGTTCCTAACCAGGATTGTTTTTTAGGCAAACTAGAAAACAGGGCAGATTTCCAGGCAACTGAAAATTTAGGTTCTGTCATTGATGGAATTGGCATTAGAGCTGCCCAATGTTAACACATCTTGGGTATGCAGTCCGCATACGTGCTCAGTAGCTCAGAACAGTTTACCTTAAAGCCCCAGATCGTAAGGTAGAATATAGAATGATATTAATTAGGGAGAACACTAACTTTTTGCTTCTATAAAGCAATTGTATAAAAAATACACTTTTACTTTAATGGACTTTTAAATCAAAATTCTTATAATAATGAAATAGAATATGGAACTTAAAAGAAGGATAATCATTAACAAAATCAGATAAGATTATATAGTACTGAGTAAGTTGAATGCAATGCATATTCAGAAGGATGTTCAAGTCTACAGCCATGCCACCCTGAACAAGCCTGATCCCCTCTGATCTCGGATGCTAAGCAGGGTCGGGCCTGGTTAGTACTTGGATGGGAGACCACCTAGGAAGACCAAGTGCTGTAGGTGTAAAATAAATAAATAAAGAATAAAAGATTGTAAGCTGGCAAGGTCCTTGAAATCTGTGAGGTCAACCAAGAGTTGCCGTGCCTAAAAATAATAATAAAAAACAAAAGGATGTTTGATGAGTTTATTTTCAGCAGTAAGATCGTTATTTTTAACTTTCAGGAGGACCGGAGCAAGGACCCAGTGTGGAAGGTCTCCATGTCCCTGCTAAGGCTGCTTCAGGTAATATGTGTAAGACTCTTTATTCTGACTTAGTGAGTGAGATTCTTTAAGAAAAAAAAAAAACATGAGATTTTATTAAGCAAACATGCTGTTCTGTTTTAGCCAGCTTGATGACTGTGACATGCAGCAGCCTATAACAAGATGCTGTTGATGCTTTTGATTTGCAAATTTATGTCGGGCTGGTTTCTGTTCCCAGTGTAAGCAGAGGTCAGAGCAGCCACACCGTTCTTATTTGTGCAAGAACGCTCAGCATTTTCTTCTGATTTTATAGTCTTTAGTTTTTCATTTTCAGGCAAGTATAACGTGAGATTGGTGCAGATTATACTGCATTAATTGGAAAGCAGCTGCTTTGGTGAAAAATAACTAAACTGTTAGAGATTTCCAGATGTTTTTTATCATGTATTAATAGACTTATAGGAGGTTAGGAGTAGATTATGTGACTAGTACAAGACAAACCTAAAAAGTGGTAGAAAGGAAAATTTCCAGGATCTCTTTTTCATACTTGAAATGGAATTTCAAGTATAATAAGAGGATGTTTATCCTCTTATTATAGCTGAAGATTTTAATCTTTCATTTGTGGTTTTATGCTGTCTTTTAAAGCACATTCTCATCTTGGGAGGAAAAAAATTAAACATAATTCTAAAAAAAGAGAATATATTATCTATGATTAAAATTTACCCAGAAAACAATTTTTTAGAAACTTTCTCTAAAAGTATCAAATATTTTTGTGCAATTTAGAAAGTACAGCTACTAACACGATAGGATGCTTTGTATTTGTTATTGGTTAATATGATAAAACCTGTATATTAGTGAAGGGGGAAACGCAAGTCTCCGGCCGCTTGTACTGTGTGCATCCCGCCTGGCTGACTTTATCCTTTAGGATAATGTAGAAGTGTCTGAGGAGCAGAGGCCGATGGCAGGGCGTGCTCTGAGAAAGTGGTGGACGGGGTCAGCTCATGCTCTTTGTCTGTCTTCAGCGTGGCGGCTAGAAGCATGCTTCCTCTGCGCGTGGTAACTGCCTGGGAGTACTGCCTGAGGACTCCACCTGATGCTTCTCTGTCCTTCTTAATGCACTCATTCACTTGTTTTCGGGATGACAAACTAATGCAGAAAATGGCTGTTAAATATTAATGTGTAGTATCTGAGAATTGTTTAAAAGATACACTAAAAATAGAAAAAGCATGCATTTCTATTGGTCTGACTTTCTACTCTGTATTTTTTTAACAGAAGTTTCCTCTATCATAAAAAAGAAACCGAATCAAGCCAAAAGAGGAGTGAGTATGATGTGTAAAATATCCAGGAGTCAGCTCTGAAACAGCTTGTGTACTTAAAGCCACCTCTGTCACTTCACTCGTAGTATTTGAGCCATAGCATAGTAAAGGTGGCTTTGGTAGAGTTTAGGTTTTGCTCAGCGAGGTGAACGTTATTCTTAGTGAGATCTTCTAGAACGAGTGTTTAACGTTTCTTCTGTCAACAACAAAATTCTTTAAAAATTCAGCAGAGGCTCCCTGGAACTTTGCATCCTGTTTGCGCTGCTGTGAGCAACGCCGTCTGTGAGGCCCGAAAGGGTCATCTGTCCAGCTTTCAGATCCCGCGAGGCGCCAGCATTTGAATCCTGATGCTGTCACTTGCTAGCTATGTGATCTTGGTCCAGTCTCTTAACTTGACCTGTAAACTGGGGAGGAGAATCATGGCTACTCCCTAGAGCCGCGGGAACCAAGTCAGGGAAGGAGTGTGAGGTGCTGTCCTGGTGCCCGCCGTGAGTGCCAGCCGTTGTTGCAAAGCCGTCAAACAGCTTGGGTGGAATGTAATCCTACGTATCTTCTAGCTCGGGGCCAAAAAAGGAAGTTTGGGAGCCCAGAAACTGACGAATACGAGCTTTAATGAAATTGAAAAACAAGCCCAAGCAGCAGATAAAATGAAGGAACAGGAGGACCTTCGGGCCAGGGAGGCCTCTAAGGGAGAATCGATGTAAGTTTAATTTGGTTATAATAATACATTTTTCATAATAAAACTGTTAATTAGACAACTCCCAGGTTTACTTTTCTAATGCCATTTTTTTTTTTTTTATGTGTGAGGAGAATAATGCAGAATTTAGTTTTATGAAAACCGACATCGCACTGACGTGTGGATCGGAAGGGAGGCAACTAGTTGGGCTGGGGGGGCAGCGGCGGTTTCCGGGGGAAGCCGTGAGGGCGGGCTTGGGGCGGCGTCCACGAGCAGGGGAAGACTGATGTTCTGGGAGGCATGTACGTGTGAAGGATGCTCGCCTCGTCAGTCATTAGGGAAAAGCCCACTGAGACCCCACCTCACCCACTCGCATGGCCACGATCAAGGAGACAGATGAGCAGAGAATGTAGAGAAACCGGAGCCCTCGCATGTCGCTGGTGGCAAGGTAAAGGGTTAAATGTAAAGTAACTGTATGACCCAGCAATTCCGCTCCCACGAGACGTTAAGACATGTGTCCGCATATTCACACAGAAGCTTGTGCTCATAGCAGCGTTAATTAATCCTCCTGGCCAAAAAGTAGAAACAACCCAGACGTCGGTCCGCTGAGGAAAGGATCAACAGAATGTGGCCTGTCCATACAGTGGGGTTTCATTCAGCCATAAAAAGGAATACAGAGCTGATACGCCCTGCAACGTGGATGAACCTTGACCGGTCTGTGCTGAGAGAGAAGCCAGTCACAGAGACCACCTGTCGTAGGGCTGCATGTGCAGCAAATGCCTGTCGCAGGCAAACCCATGGAGACAGGACGCGGTCGCAGGGGCTGGGGGAGGGTGGGGAGCGACTGCTGATGAGCGTGGGGTTCTTTTTTGGGGGTGACGAAAATGTCGTGGAGTACAATAGTGGTGACGGTGGTGTGACCTTGCGAATACACCAAACACCACCCGAGTTACACACTTTGAAAGGGAGGATTTTATGGTACGCGACTTATATCTCAATGACAAGAAACATATTTATAAGGCGACGCCGCACTGGACTTGGCTAACTTCGAGTATTTGACGGAGGGCTGTGGGGATGGCGGGCCCCAGGGGTTTTGAGCCGGGATCTTCAGGGAGTCTCAGAGTCAGGCCTGGCTCAGAGGAGGGGGAGGAGGAAGAGTTTAAGAGACTGAGGAAGAGGGAATTGAGACCGTGGTCCTGGGGGCACCTGCCCAGACGGGCGGAGGTGGAGTGATCACGCCGAGCCCCCGCCGGTCGTCCGCGGTTTCACAGGATCCGAAAGGAGAGCCGCGCGCGAGGCGGCGCCGTCCGGCCGTGGGCCAAGTGCGCACGGGCGGGTGTGAAAGGGCCGCGGGACGCGGGAGGCTGGACGCGACCCGGGGGGGGGGGGAGCTGGCGTGCCCAGCTCGTGTGGCGGTTTTATCCGCGTGGCGTTTCTCTTCTTTTCATGTGTATTTTATCAGTTTTAGCTCAGGTTACTACGGACTGCATAATGACAGTATTAACACTGATTTTATGAGGCGGTTTTGAGGATTAACTCAGTCAATGCCCATGAAAGGACATTCGGCAAGGCCTGGCGCGTAGCGAGCGCTGTCAGTGTGGTCACACTGACGATTTGCTGAGTGGAATCTGCGTGCCAAGCCCACGTCATTTGAAGTTGGTAGTTAGTTCTCGTTGTCATTTCACTCGTAGAACCTAGGGGGCAGCACTAAACTGTATTCAGGTCAAGCACAGTGTGACAGGATTTGCATAACGTCTGTTCTGCGTTGTTGTCTCGCTTTCATTTCCCTGACCGAGCCAGGTTCCTGACTCTGGGAGAGGGGAGAGGTTGCATCCGAGTGTGCAGGCAGCTTCCCTCGGCGTTCGGGAGTGAGCTGTGTCCAGATTGCTCACGCCCGGGCTCTCCCCAGAGAGTGTGTAGAACCCCACGCCTGCTGGGAACAGAAGACATGGAAACAGAGGCAGCGGCTCCCTGCCCGCAGCTCGGGCGTGTGGAGACTGGTCATTGCTACTCGACGCTGTACCAGCCTTTACCCATAGTTTGCCCTAGGACGGCTCCAAGCACCATGCAAACAAAGCCGCAGGTCCCGGGGGATTTATGGATTTGATTCGAGGACCCAGGGACAGCTCCGCGGCCTTGTTCAGGACAGCCGCACGCCGTGCCCTCACCGCTGTCCTGCCTCTCGGACCCACCGCGGCTCAGCTGCAGCCGCCCGCGAGCGAGGGCACGTTTTATCCTTCAGATGTGTGAATGTTGTTTTTCTGCAAGTTAATTTTTGTACTGGCTGTAAATGAAGTCGTTTCAGCCTAGTAAACGGCCAAAAACAATGTTTTTCCCCTTGTATCATCAGACTGTGAAACTAGCTGTCGGTGCAGTAGCCTAATCCACACCTTCTGGCAGTTTCCCGCCCGTCCTCGGGGGCGTCCGTGCTGGGGGGGTGGGGCGGTGTCCGTGCCCAGTTAGACGGAGAGTGAGGGAGGCAGAGCCGCCGTCCCGGCTGCGCCGTGCTTGGTGGGAGCGTCTTGCGGGCCCTCCCTCGAGCTGTGCTGGGAAGGCCGCCAGCAGTTCTGAGAAACGCGGAGTCCTGACTTCTTGATTCCATTAGCGCTTCCAGAACTGAATTACAGTAAGCCTGGATGCTTAAGGGCGTGCTTGTAATGGGGGACAGACCCAGGCCCATGTCCCCCGGCCCACGTCGGATGGCCGAGAGAGGAAACCTTTCCTGGTTCATATCTTTCTAGTAGAACTTTTTCCGTCTCATCCATTCATCTTCTCCAGAAGAATCTGTTGCTAGTTATATCTATTCATGTTTAAACAGCTCTTTTGTTTTCCTCCAAAAATTAGGCCAGAGTTTCCTTTTTTTTATGAGTAATAAAATGAGTATATTGCTGTTACCTGCTCTGTAGGAATAATAGCAAAGAAAGCAAACTGCCAGATTAGAACAAAACAAAGAACTCCTGCTTGACTCATTAAGGAAGGAAGCAGTAAAAGCAAGATTACTTTTTCTTAGTAAGAAGGTCTGTTCTCATTCCCTGTTACTCTACAGAAATGCATCTCTATTATGGGATTTATTCAGTACTTCGCTTGCATCCTCGTGGCATTTTACACAATTTTATAAAATGGATGATGGCTCAGAAATCCCTGCGAGGTCTATGCAACACCTTTCGGGACCTGAGGTTCTGTCAGCATCTTACATGCAATACTGGCTGTTGTTAATGCCGAGATGCGCACAGTTTGCTTTATGAAAAGTTACGTGTAACGTTTTAGGAATGAGAGGAAGGGGCAGCGTTTTGTGCATCTTCTTACCCCTTCTGGTACATGCTTGGTAACAGGTATTTGATAAACACATACTCTGTATCTGACTGGTAGTGCAGAAAAATATATTGGCAGAAGAACGATTATTGCATTTTAAATGCTTTCAGAAGTCTAATTACATGAGGAGAACCTACGAGAAATGTTCTTGTAAGCCAGAAGGTACTTTTGCGATTGAGTAACCCCTTCTTAATTCATCCATTTGTAAAGTCCAATTTATATATATAAGCAAGCCAGTGAAACTAACCTTGTATTTTTGATATGGAATGTGGAAGTATAGTAAAATATTAATCCAAGTAAGAAATTCAGCTTTTTACTATCCTATGTAATAATTTTTGTGTGTGTGTTATTACATAACAGGTAGCATAAATTATTATATGATAATAGGTAATATAAGCTAGACCAGTAACATAGATTCAGCAGCAACCAGAAAGTGGCTATAAATGCGCTCAAATTTTCTTAAGCAGCTACTCAGAAAAGACCATGAGGAAAAATGCTGTTTTGCCTTCATAATTGTTAATTATGGAAAGAAGCACAAAGCTAAAAGTATAAATGACATGTTTAGTTTTGCTTGGTATTTTAACTTAAGAACACAGAATTACAGCTAAATTAAGGAGCGTTCGGTTTTCCTGGCAGTGTTTCATCATTACGCTTGGCCTATAAGGATCTCGAAATTCAGATGAAGAAAGATGAGAAGATGAACATGAGTGGCAAAAAGAAGATGGAGTCGGAGAGACTGGGCATGGGATTCGGAAACTGCAGAAGGTACGCGAGACTCCGCTCTCCGGGGTTTCGGGATTTAGACCAGTTTGCCGATCCCGGATGGATTTTCCCTGCACTTTTTCCAGCAGGGAAAGCAGTATTTTCTCATTATTCCTTCCTTTCTCCGATTGTTTTGGTTTAGTCTAGTGTTCCATTTAGCATGAAAGCTTCCAACTTTGATTCTTAGAGAAAAGGAAAACCGTCCGACTTGTCATTAAGTGGGTGCCACAGGCATAACTGATACGATACTTGCGATTCTGTTTTGTGTGACGAGTTACTGTCCTCACTAAGGTCCGGTGGTTTTCAGAGCTTACACCAAAAAAAAAAAAAAAAAGTTTTTATTGCTTATGTCTTTCACCTCGCTGATCAACTTATTTCTGTTGAAAGTATAGATTAAACGTTTATTCTCTGGTGAACACAGTGTCTTCATGAACTAATAGTTTTTTTTCCATTTTATTCTCTGTTTTCTCAAGTGGCATTTCGCATTCAGTGACTTCAGATATGCAGACCATTGAACAGGAAACACCGATCATAGCCAAACCAAGAAAAAAATACAGTGATGACAATGATGATTCATATTTTACCTCCAGCTCAAGGTAATCTGTGAAAAATCACCCCTGGCATCGTTTCGGAAAAAAAAAAACAGTGATTAGTATGAACTTATTAGTTTATTGGTACTAGGAGCAAATACGAGTCAAGTTTACTTCATTGTTTTTAAAGCTGTGGAGTCAGGGATGTTCTTTGAAAAAAAAAACTGGAGAAACATTCATAAGTGAGCAAGCAATGTTTGCTAAGGCTTAAATGTTTGATAATAAAATCAGCAACCAAGAGCTGAAATGGGAGGTTAAGAAAGCTCTGTTTACCTAAAAGGGGAAATGAGAGAAATCTGTGAATCCGGAAGAACTGTGTTGTTTAGCCTCATTCCCACAGGCGGAACATCTCACAGCTGAGGCTTCAGCTGGTTCCCTCGTTGGAGAACACCAGCTCAGGAGTCCAGTCAGCAGGGCAGCGTGGGTCATAAACTGCGTGTGTGCGCTCATTCATAAAAACGCCCCGCTCAGAGGGGCTCCCCGGACGAAGCCTCCCCCGGCCCTGAGCGCTCACCATCCCGTATGGTCCCATGAGGTGCCTGACTCCGTGTGTCGCTGACCTGACCCTGGAGAGTGCGGGGTTCAGGTTCCAGCTGCCCAAGGGGCAGGGAGAAGGGGTTTGAACTTGCGTTCGCTCCAAAAGCCTGTCCTGCACAGGGGGAGTCCTGCTAAAAAGGCACCAGGTCAGCTCGGGAAATCACTCGGGGTGGGCGCAGCCGAGAAGCAGGGGGTGACGGCAGGCCGGGGAGCTAGACGGCCTGGATTCGAATCCTGCCTCTGCCCCTTGGTGGCGGTGTGACCTTGGCCAGGTTAGTTAACCTCTGCGCCCCAGCGTCCTCATCTGTAAGTTAGGGATGCGAGCAGCATCTACCTCAGGGTTGGCGAGGGTTAAACGGGTTAATACAAATGGAGCGTTTGGAATAGCATTTGGCTATTATTAATGTTTTGTTAAGCTGCTGTTATTACATAGAAACTCAACTCGAGACGTGTGACTTGGTGTCAGTGTTTAATTACCATTGTTAGATACTTAACCACATGGAGAGCCAGGTTCCCATTGGAGTCTGGGGAGGTCGAATGTGTGCCTGTCAGTAACGGGCGGTCCCCAGGAGACCCCTCACTCCCACCGCGAAGGGCCGCTGCACCGGGCGGCCGCACAGGCAACCACACAGGGGCCAGGCGTTTTCATGTAGATGACAGACTCACGCTTCTTTATCCTGCTGCCACAGTTCCTGGAGGGCACTGTCCCTGAAAATTCTCTAAGCAGAGCTTCAAATTATTTGAAGTCCAGACATTTTACCAAAAAAAAAAAAAAAAAAAAAAAAGTGGCATCGCGGTGTCCCCGTGGGCACTTCGAGACCCGGACGGTTCTGTATTTATTTGCCTGCGGTGAGTGACCTGTACAGCTCACCGGGTTTCCATTTACTTAGAGGCGACACCCGAACAGCGCTTTGTAAACTATGTAAATGTTTCCTGTGGGGTAAAATTACGTGTTTAGCTTGATCCGGAAGCCGCGTGCGTGTCAGTGTTTCGGGATCGCGTGTTGGATGCGGGGCGTCGCGGCCAGCGGGCGGGGGCCGGCGGCTTCCACGTCGCCCCTCCGGCCTCCCCACGGCACCTGATTATTCCCTGCTCACTAGCCGCTCCTGCAGAGGAGAGCGGGAAGGGAAAGAAAATGCCACTTAGATCACAGCAGGCCCTGAGAAACTTGCGGAGAGGGCCAGCCCGGCTCCTGCCCGCTGACAGGTTCCTGGGGCCTCATCTTGTTGGGAGCCTCAGGGGCCCTGCGGGCCTCTCCTCCAAACGTGGTGGGAAGGTCCCTGAAGGGCTTTGTTGCTATGCAACAGTTACGTTCGGCCTGAAACCTGGGAGCAGATGGTGTTTTCACAGAGGCCACACTTGCTGGCCTCCTGGCAGAGAGACTTTGGTGCATTGTCTCACGAGAAGGAGACCCTTCTCGAGTCCTCCTTGGTCATAGCCACTGTTAGAGCAAGGGCACCCCCAGGGCTTGGCAGCCGAGGCCCCTCCAGCGTGGACTTTCGGAAAGCAGGCATATTAGTTCCACGAAGAGCTCTCATTGCTTCCAAATTATTCATCAGCCCATTAGGACTTGAATATTATGAATTATGGAAGAGTGCTGTTTCTATTAAAAAGATCAACCGTATCTTCGGTTTTTGTTTTTTATTGCATTCCATTATTTCCTGGATGTAAATAATGTAATTACGTATTGGGTACAGAATACTGGAACGAGAACAGTTTGCTCAGCCTTATGAAGCAGTGAGGCCTTCGGGGGACCGAGCAGGTGTCTATAGCTGTGAACTGGACGCGCGTGAGGGTGCTCGTCTCGAGGGGTTTCATGTGATGTTCTCCGGGTCGATGAAGACAGAAGGGGGAGGGCACACATAAAAGTGCAAACATCGAGAACCGGGATGTAGACATGAAAACATTAGAAAGTCAGTGAAGGTTTGGACGTCAGATTTGGAGGCTGTCGCGTCCCTGAGGGAAGGCAAGGAGGCCGTGGCCATTTGTCGGTCCCGTCACCCCATCCTTCCAGTGGGCAGTTGGAGGCCTGGCCGGGCGTCTGTCCGTCCCCCAGTGAGTTTGAAGCGGTCCATCATTTTTTTAAAATCCGATGCTCATACGTCCCAGGCTAAGCACTAAGGTTTGCGTGAGAGACAAATGCTTGCCCAGGAGTCAGTCAGCACAGCCACGTGAGGGCAGGGGCCGAAGGCGTCTCCTTGGCCCGTGTCCTCAGCTCACAGGCGTCACTGTGTTTTAAGTTCCTCATCGAATTGGTCTTAGGTCCTTCCCTTGGGACCTTACAAATAAGATAACTCTCCAGACCAACAAGGGCCCCACATCTTTCACACCTTCTTTCTCTGATGTGACATCGAGTCACTTTGTTGTCTTAGTCCCTCCTCCAAGAAGGGACAGTCAGTTCCCCTACGCAGAGCCCGCAGCTCACGGCTGCTGCGCCGACCAGCCGCGGAGAGCCTGGGCAGCTTGCAGCTGGAGTCCAGGCACGTTCGGGACACGGCGCGTTCCCTTCCTGGAGAGAGAAGGCTAGTGTGATGGCGTTGGTCCCCGACGAGCCACTTGCCAGAGGAGGCAGAAGCCGCATTTTCCCTGTTATCCACATAAAGTCGCACTGTCTGCTTCGGATGGCAGGCCTCCCCGCGCCCGTTTGTTTCGTTTGTTTTGTTTTGTGTTTTGTTTTGTTTTGTTTTCCTGACAGGAAGAAGAGTAGGTTTGTTCTTAGCATTTTCCCCCCAAGTCTCAGCTCATCGGGGTCCCTGGCCCTCTGTCCTGCTCGGTCCCTGCCGTCGCCTTCGTCTCTGGTCACGGGCCCCTCCGGCGTTTGGTCTGCCACCTCCGAATGGCTCCGTATGGCCGTCGAGCCTGGTGCTGCCTCATTCCCTGTCCTCCTCACTCTCTGCAGAAAGCCTAGGTGACATTTCGAAAGCCTCTGCATGCTCTGTCCCCATCCTTCCTTCCCTAGGCCTAAGCCTTAGAATTTTCTTCTCTCTTCTGAACTTCTCGAACTCCACCTTTACAAGGAGTGCATGTCTGGCTGGGCTTTTCCCACCCTAAGCTGTCATGAATTCTGAGATGGCATAGCTACTTTTTGGTAAGGCCCTGGCACGTGCCCCTCACCGTATCCGTCAGTCTGTCCTGTCCTGCCAACCCTGCTGCCCTTGGTCACCGCGCAGCACGGACAGCTGCTCTTTGCTCTCTGGGCGGTGAACGCCCTGCTCTGTGGTGCTCGGCTAACGAGTGTCCAAACTGCCACAGGAGGCCAGCGTCTCCTCCGAGATGTTCGGATCAAGTTCATGTCAAGCCCAGACTGAAAGGGCATCTGCAGGTGATCCAGTTCAGCGCCCTGTAGCTTTGTATCTGACTCCAGAAGGAGGCTACTTAGCGTCGCGTACACTGAGGGGGAGTTTGTCCTGGCGCCGAACCCGGTTGTGGTGGTGGGCGGCGGGCATGGCCAACAAGAAGCCAGCTCCGCGGAGGTGGTCGGAGGTGGTCAGCCCCCCAGGCCCCACGCCTAACTAGGCAGAACTAGGCCCACAGGAAACGAAATGCAGCCTGTGGTGAGTCACGCTTAAGGAAGCCGTGTGCTGTCCGGAGAGGCTAGGTTACGCTGCGGTGACAAACACCCCTCCCCCACCGCCCCCAGATCCTAACGCACCGTGGTTTGTTTCTTGGTCACTGAAGTCAGCTGAAGGTACAGGCGATTGTCCAGATTACCTGTCCTTCAGGTGACACTTCCATAGTCCAAATGGGTAGTTTTCACCTGCCTGAGGCTGTAGCAGGGCGAGCTGAGCACGGGCACTGTGAAGGCTTTGGAAGAAACGACTTGCCTCGTGTCTGCTCCTGTTTCATTGGTCAGATCCCACGGCTGCCCCCAACCTCAAGGGAGCCGGAAGCGCAGCCCCCACGTTCCCGCGGCGGGCGGGCATCAGTAAGGGCCTCCGAAGTCACCGTTCTCCTCTTTCTTCGTGCAGGTACTTCGACGAGCCGGTAGAGTTAAGGAGCAGTTGTTCTTCCAGCTGGGATGACAGTTTGGATTCCTACTGGAAAAAGGAGAGCATCAAAGACCCCGACACGATCCTGAAAGCCACCGGCTACTCAGACAGGTAGGAGCCGCGGGACAGTGGCACTGCAAACCGCGAGCCCACGACCCCAGGGGGCGTCTCCAGGGCTAGCAAAGGGCTGTGCTCTACCGTTTCACGAATACTCTCCGAATCCTGGCCTGTTTCCCGACCTTGCAATTTTGCCTTTTCCCAGGATGTGGCCGGCATAAGTGGATCGGGCAGTCGCTGACCTCTCTAGACTGGCTTCTCTGACCTTCCTGAGTGTATCTGAGACTCATTCGCGTTCATTCCTCTTTGTCGTTGAGTTTATTTATCGTTTCATTTGTCAAAGAACTCGCCAGTTTGGGGATTATGAGTGAAGGACGGCATCACTTATTGTCCAGACCAGGGAACTGTGGAGTATAAGGGGACTCCGTTCATACTCGGGGGCAACAGGTGTGACCAGGGCTTGTCCCGGGCAGCTGGAATACCGGTCGCCCCCTCACTCTGTCCCGCCTGGCGTGGGTGGTGTCGTCAGTATTTGCCAATTGATCTGCGGAACTGCAGAGCGAAACCTGTTTTTAATGGAAAATTCCTTCGAATGTTGTGTGGTTTGGATGTTTATTCATTTTTTATTAGAATTTTCATTTTAAAAGGGGCCTGAAATCCTCTTATAAAATTACTGCTGTCAGCTTTTTAAAAAGCAAAATGGCATGCGTATGCATTATAAATAAGAAACGCATTGGCCTCACAGATTAACCTGTTTTGCTGTTTGTTTGTTTGTTTGTTTGTTTATGGTTCTTTGTGTGTATCGAGAACACTTAAGATCCACTCACTCAGCAAATTTCAAGAATGCACCACAGTATTTTTATCTAGAGTCACTATGCTGTGCACGAGGGCCCCAGAACTTAATTCATCTTACAGATGAAGATGCGTGCCCTTTGGCCAGCACCTGACCATTTCCCCCGCCTCCCAGACCCTGGAAACCACCGCTCCATTCTGTTTCTATGAGTTTGACTTTTTTTTCTTAATTTTGGATTCCACTCATAAATGAGATCATACAGTATTTGCCTTGCTCTGTCTGGCATATTTCATTTAAGAGCGTCCTCCAGGTTCATCCCTGTTGTCACAAATGGCCGGATTTTCTCCCTTCGTACGGCAGAATGACATTACGTCGCGTATATACACACGCCACATTTTCTTCGCCCAGCCACACGTCGTCGGCAGCCACGATGCTCCCGTATCTCAGCTCTGGTGAACAACGCTGCAGCGAACGTGGGAATGCAGACATCTCTTCAAGGGACTGATTTCGTCCCCTTTAGGTGTGCGCCCAGCAGCGGGGTTGCTGGGTCGCATGCACGGCGGCTCCGGTCTCCGTTTCCTGAGGCGCCGTCGTACTGTTCTCCCTCCGGCTGTGCCGATTCACGTCCCCCCCAGCGGCAGGCAAGGGGTCGCGTTTCCCCAGCCCTCGCCGACGCGTATCGCCGCCTCTCTAGCCGGTGCGAGAGGGCATCTCGTTGTGGTTTTGATTGGCGTTTCCTGGACGGTTAGTGCTGTTCGGCACCTTTTCCTGTACTGGTGGCCTGTAAACGTCCCTCTGAGAACTGCTTTTGCTACATCCGTACATTTCGGTATGTCTTTTCCATTTTAACTTGTTTCAAGGTATTTTTTTATTTCTCCTTTGACCCCTTGGTTGTTCAGGAATCTGTTATTTTCCACTATTTGTGAATTTTCCAGTTTTCCTCCTGTTATTGATTTCTGCTTTCATCCCACTGTGGTTGGAAAAGATACTTAATATGATTTCAATCTTCACAAATCTGTTAGGACCTGACACATGATTCAGATTTGTTTTATGATGTAACGTGTGATTTATCCTGGAGAATGTTCTCTGTGCACTTGAGAATGTGTGTTCCGCTGCTATGAGATGGAATGTCCTGAATATGTCCGTTGGTCCCTTTGGTTTAATGTATAGTTCAAGCTCCGTTTTCCTTGTTGACTTTCTGTCTGGATGACCCATCCACTGTTGAAAGCAGGGTATTGAAGTCTTTTACTGTCGTAGTACTATTTCTCCCTTCAGATCTTGCTTAATATATTTATTAACATATTTGTTAATGTATTAATATTAATGTTAATATTAATACATTAATAAATATACTGGGACTGATTTTGAGAATAATAAATATTGCTTAATATATTTACGTGCTCCAGCATTGGGTGCATCTATATTTACCCTTGTTATAGCCTCTTAATGAATGGACACCTTTATTGTTACATGATGACCTTTGTCTCTTGTTACATTTTTTGGCTTACAGTCTGTTTTGTCTGATGTAAGTGTGTCCCTGCTCTCTCTCGGTTTCTGCTTGGGTGCAGTATCTTTTTCCACCTCTTCACGTTCAGCCTATTTGCATCCCTAAAACTGAAATGCGTCTCCCTCCTGTAGGCAGCATGTGGTTGTGTCTTGTTTTTTGTGTCTGTGGTTTTTTTTTAATCTATTCAGCCGCCCTATGTCTTTTGATTGGAAAATTCAATCCATTTACATTTAAAGTAATTGTCGATAGGTAAAGATGTAGTACTGCGTCTCGTTCACTGATTTCCGCTTGTTCCGCGGTTCCTTCGTTCCCTCGCTCTTGCCGTCTCCCTTCCTCTTTGTCTTTCGTGGTGTATCCACTGTAGAACTGTGTTTTGTGACTGCCATAGGCGTACATAAAACATCCTATAGTCATATCGACCCGTTTTAATCTGATGACAACTTAGATTGCATACAAAAACTCTATCCTTTTATGCTCCCCTCTGCATTTTACGTGTTTGGTATCACAGTTTACATCTTTTTACGTTGAACATCCACTAACATTATTGTCGCTATAGTTACTTTTACCACTTTTGCCTTTTAACCTTTGTACTAGAGTCAAGTGATTTACACACCAGCATTACAGTATTAGGGTATTCTGAATTTGACTATATACTTAACCTTTACCAGTGAGTTTTAAACTTTCATATGTTTTCATGATACTAGTTAGCGTTTTTTCATTTCAGCTTTAAGAACACTTTAGCATTTCTCGTGAAGCAAGTCTAGCGGTTAGCAGTTTTTTGTTTTTTCTTTCAGTACTTTGACTACATTACCCTACTCTCCCCTAGCCTGCAAGGCTTCCGCTGAGAAATCTGCCGATAGCCTTACGGGAGTTCCCTGTATGTGATTGACGAGTTTCTTTTCTCATGCTGCTTTCAAAAGTCTCCGATTTTTTTTTTTTTTTTTTTTGACAGTTTGATTCTAATGTGTCTTGGTGAAGACCTATTTGGACTGAATCTGTTTGGAGACTTATGAGCTTCCTGTACCTGGATGTCCATAGCTGTCCCCAGATGTGAAATGTTTTGCCGTGATTTCCTTAAATAGGCTCTCTCTCTCTTTTCCTTCTCGGTCTCCCGTAATGTCTGAATTGTTTTCTTGATGGTATCCCATAGTTTATGTAGCCTTTCTTCACTCTTTCTCATTCTTTTTTCTTTTTCTTTCCCTCCACTGACTGGGAAATTTAACGTAAATCATCTTTGAACTCCCAGGTTCTTTCGTCCGCTGGACTGTGTCTGGAGTTGACGGTCTTCGTCGCGTTTTTCATTCCGTTCCCTGTATTCTTCAGCTCCAGAGTTTCCGTTTGATCCTCTTTCATGATTGCTGCCTCTCTGTCTAATTTCTCATTTTGTTTGTGTATTACGTTCCAGATTTCACTGAGTTGCCTATCTGTGTTCTTACAGGTTGCTAAGCTTCCTTAAAACAAATATTTTGAATTCTTTGTCAGGGGTCAGTTACTGGAAAATTATTGTGTTCCTTTCGTGGGGGTCATGTTTCCTTGGTTTTTCATGTTCCTTGCTGCCTTTGTATTTGAAGAAGCAATCGCCTGCTCCAGAATCAACGACGGAATGGCTTTGGGTGAGCAACGCCACCAACCGTCAGCCCTGCTGGGCTTCCGAGGCTTTCTGGGGTCCTTTCTATGGACACGCCTACTCCATACATCTCATTCGCTGTTGGGGGTGAATTCTTAAGATGGTATATCTTCTCGTAATCCCACGAAGCCTGGCCAGGTGCTGAGAGCCTCCTGTCTGCTTGTCCAGGATTGTCCCGAGATGCTCGAGTGCGTGTGTGCTCTCCGAGTTCCACGGCGTGGGGCTGGCTTCCTGCACATGCTCAGTAGCTGTCTGCGAAGGCTTGCTCTCACCATCTGCATGTGCAGGGAGCCAGCCATGGGAAGTGGGGCGGCGCGTGGGTGAAGTGCACGGAGCATTGGACGGCAGCCGTGGGCCATTTGGGGGCTCCGGAGACAAACTGCACCCAGGCTTGCTAGTGGGCCTCCTCATGGCGTCTGCAAAGCGCTAAGTAGGATCCGCGTGCCTTGGATGGTTTCAAGCCCCGGCCGTTACGCTTCCAGCCCCTCCCAGCCCCTAAGCCACACAGGTCACCTCAGTATCCTGGGTGGGGTGACAAAGAAGTAGACACCTTGGCAGTGACCACACCGCTGGGGAAACCAGGTGCCCACTCACCACCCTTCCACCTTCCACCATGCGAGAAATTGTGGGCCACGTGAATCTCTCTTGGCTCAAAGCTGTGTCGCCTTGGGGTGGGGCAGGATGAAACCGTTTCGCCGTCTGCAGCGCGCCCAGTCTTGGGTTCTGCGCACCCTGGTGTCCCGGCATCTCGGTGCTGGACTCCTGGACGCCCACCAGGGCATTCTCGTCTGTGCGTGATTGTCAAGGTCAATGTTCTGTGGGGAGCGATGGTGGAAAACGCCGATTCCGCCAGCTTGCTGACGTCACTACTATTGCGGCTGTTTCTCGTTGTAGACCTACTACTCGCCGCAAGCCGGACTATGAGCCAGTTGAAAATACAGACGAGGCCCAGAAGAAATTTGGCAACGTCAAGGCCATTTCCTCAGATATGTACTTTGGAAGACAAGCCCAAGCTGACGTAAGTGTCTGGAGAGCTTCCGTGTGGGCCCCCCGAGCAGGAAGCAGGCAGGGGCCTGGGCGCCGCGCGAGCAGGTGATGGACGCCGAGTGAGGTGCACTCAGGCCGCGAGAGGCCCCAGGCCCCAGAGAGCCGGAGCCGGAACGCGAACCCGAGCCGTTCCGCCTGATCACTGGCCCTTGCCGCCCCGGCCGCCGCAGCGATCGGAGGCCGGGTACCGCGTGTTCTCCCTCTCATTCCTGTCTCAGTGCTCGGAACAGCCAGCCAGCCGTTCTGTATCTTTTGAATAAATTTCAGGCAGTTTTTGATACAGCTACAATTTACTTGGTGATGTTTAACCATAGTTAAATGGAGTACCTAGATGTGCTTGTGGAGGGTGGATATATTTATTTTCAGGTGGTTGCATCTTTTCTCGGGAAATGTTAGCGAGCTCGTCTTGGCGGAGTCTTGCTAAGCGGTGAGACTCAGTTGGGAATGGAGAGGCTCGCGGTTCCCTCATTCTGAACGCGCGTGTGTTGACTCAAAGCCCTGGCACTGCGCGTGTGACTGGGCCTCTGGGACTCTCCGGGGAATCCCGTCCTAAGGTGTGCTGACGTTGCCTTATGTGGCAGAACCTTCGAGTTCTACCCTCGGGAGTATTTAGAGTCGCCACCAAGCTTTTCCCCTTTCCCCAACCCCTAACATGCGCCTTGTTTCAGAGCTGACAACGTTCAAGTTCACTTACAGAATAATGGGTGTTGGGGTCGCCTTTCCCGGCAGCTGGGCGGAGCAGCCCCGTGGCGGGGACGTCGCTCCCTCGCCTCGCTCTGGTTTCCCCCGGCCCTGACTGTCCCTGGCCATGGCGCTGTGAGATCTGTCTGCTTGTGACCTGCAGAAGGCCAGCGTCACACCGTCCCCGGGCCCGGCCGTGGTGGTGGCTTTCGGCAGCTGCTGGGGGAGAGTGCCTCGGGGACAGACACGTTCCAGTGGCAGCTCCTCAGTGGCTGTTTTGTCAAGCTGCTCGTGGTACTTGGAGCCTGACGTCTCCTTTTCCTGGTCTTGTCCAGTATGAAACCCGGGCTCGGCTGGAGAGGCTCGCGGCAAGTTCCTCCATAAGCTCAGCCGATCTGTTTGACGAGCAGAAGAAGCAGCCAGCAGGTGAGTGGGGGGCGGGGGGCGCCAACCTGACTCGGTCTCCGTCGTGTCTGTGGCACGAATACGTTTTCTCTGAATAGGACTTTTTACTTTTCCAAGATTGCGAGCACCTGTCCTCCGTGAGCAGACAGGCCATGAAGTCTCAGCAGCATCCCCAAGTCCCGCCAGTCAACCCCCGAAACACTGCCGCGCACGGGCGTCCTGGCGCAGGGCGGCCGTGTGGTGGCGGGCAGCCCTGGGCTCCCGTGTGACGCCGACCACTCTGATGGTGACGCCTTGGGTATTTCATGGCGCCTCCAGCCGCAGTCTTGTCTGTAAAGTGGGTGGCTACCACCTCCCTCGCCAGTTTGTGCTGAGGCTTACGCGACGTCCTGTGCACGAAGTGCCAGCCCGGCCTCTGGCCCGTGCCGGGTGTCCCAGAAGCAGGCAGGACGGGGGACTCCTCCAGCCTCGGTCCTCCAGGGAAGACCGAGGGCGGTTCCTCCGGAAGCAGGAGGTGGAGAGGGACCACCCGCCTCTCGCACCCCTCATCGGGGCCCAGCCTCCAGTGGGGAGGGGCCTGGGAGCCCCGGGGAGCGGGCCCGGGATGTCCAGGGCTGTGTCGCCCTCCAGTGTGCCTCTCTGGCCTGAGCCACGGGAAAGCCGGGTCCCTCAGCCAGGCCACAGGGGGAAGGAAGTGCTGTGTGTCCCTCTTGTGTCACGGCCAACATTACAGTTGTCCAGAGCCAGGCCTCACGGCCCCGCACTGCCTGCACCCCTCATTTCCAGCCTCGAGGAGCTGGGCGGCCACTTGGTCCTATAGCTTCAGAGAATAACTGCTCCGAGTCCAGAGGGAAACGGCCTCAACAGCGGAGGTCGCAGGACAGATGAGGGCACGGGCCTCCTGTGTCGGGGTTCGGGGGTGAGAAGACCCACTGGGGCCCTCAGGCTGCTCTGGGTTGCACTGCAGTGAGCAGGAGGGGTCCCTGCTGAGCTGGGGCGTGCTGACTGTGTGGTAACTGCCGGCCGCGTGGTACCTGCCGGCTGGGAGCACCCTGCGCTTCACCCCTCACCTGGGCGAAGCAGGAGCAGGGGGCTCAGTGGTCCGGGTCAGGCCGCATCTGGCCGGCTGTCTCCCGCGCTGAGCGGGCGGCATGGCTCGCGGGCTTGTGCTCTCAGGTGTGCTGACGTTGTCCAGTGACCCACCTGCGCCCCCCAGGGTTGGTGCTGGGTCACCTCGCAGGAGCCCTGGCACAGGAGCAGGTCAGCCCAGGGGACCTAAGGGCCAGAGCCGCAGCAGCAGCCAGAGTGTGGTGATCACGGTGCTGGCAGTTTTGCTCTGAAATGTTATTGTTTGCTAAAGAACCTGCTGCAGATCAAAGGAGAGCAGGCTTTTCAGTCTCAAAGGAAAACTGTGGCCAGCCCATGTTTACCTTCCCGCCCCCTTCCAGAGAACAAAGGTCCATTAATTCTTTTGGCCCCACGTGGTTCCCAAACAAATCCTGGTCTGTGGGACCTTGCCATCATCAGGGAGCACCCTGGGTGCTGGGCCACCCAGAGACCTCCCCACCTCCTGCCCAGCCAGTCGGTGGTGGGCGCCTCAGCGCCAGGCCCCCTGCAGGTGTTACGGGAACTGGAAGTGGGGGAGTGGGTGGGGAGAGGGGCCGGCCCAGCCCTCGGGCCAGGGAGCCACTTCCTGAGGAAGCACTGTCATTTCCTGGAGCCCATTGTGTAGCCCAAGCCCACCTGGGCAGCCCTCAGAGGAGACATAGCACCCAGATGCCCGAGGAGGAAGGAGGCTTCGCCAGACACAGGGGGAATTCAGTCCGTGCTCTCAAGTTCGCAGCCCAGGGCAGCTGCTCTGCAGGGGAGAGGGTAGAAGGCTGCCTCCTTGCTGGGGACCTGTCACCTGCTCCAGGAGTTGCCAAGTTACTTATACCCCCAGGAGCTTAGAGCATGAGTGAGGATTGAGTAAGTAGTGGAAATGCACAGTAACAAAGGCAGAGTCAGACCTGAGTTTGTTTCTCATGTGCAGTTCTGGGGCGGGGGGCAGTTCAGGACGGTTCACTGTGCTCCCTGCGTCGGGAACCCAGGCCCCTTCCATCCTGTCGCTCACGACCTCCATTCCTTACTTCCGCCTCGTGCCCAATGTGTCTGTCCCCACTCCAGCCATCACATCGGCATTCCGACTAGCAGGAAGGAGGAAGAGGGAAGGAAAGGGGCACGTCTCGCCCTGGAAGGCACTTCTGCCTACATCCTACTGCCCAGACCTCTGTCAGCTGGACACACTTTGCTGCAGGGGTTAGAATTCAGGAGTTCTGTGTAGAGCAGGGAAGGGAAGGAGTGACACTGGGGGTCTAGCAGCCACCCCAGGGCGCGTGGGGCGCAGCGCCGAGGGCAGACACGGCGTCTCTTCTGGGTGCTGTCTGTGCCGAAGGACAGATGTGTCTGCTCTGTCTTGTTCTGAGAAAGGGGCAGGCGCGTGTAGATGTGTGGAGCCGAGGGGGTAGCTGGGCTTGGCTCCCCAGAGGACCTGCAGGGTTTGGGGTCACTCACAATCCCTGAGCCCCTCTGGCATCGAACCACAACCGCGGGACAGACGTTCGCCATGGAAGCCCGGCTGTCGGATCCACGCGCGATGACAGTGGCCCGGCTCCCTGCCCCTTGGCTGGTGGCAGTACGCTAGTGTTGCATCGGGGCAACCGAAACTTAAGGGACAGAACCCCAGCTGACGCTGGCCTTGGCAGAGAAGGCGAGGGCCTGGGCCCTGCCCGCGGGGAACGCGGAGGACCGCAGGACGTGCCGTGAGCTGTGCTCCGCCCCGGCACCGGTGTCCTCCGCCCTTCCCGGAGCCGCGAGAGGGAGGGGGACAGAGAGGGAGGGGGACAGCCACCGTCGCGGCTGCAGCAGTGCCTTGCCCCCACCGTAACCCCAGAGCAAGCACCTGGCTCCTCGCGCCTGGGTACACGTGCATCCCAGGGAAGGCTGTGACTGGCCCGGGTCACGTGCCCGGCCCTTCAGACGGGTCCGGGGAGGGGCCGCCCCGGAGGAATGGAGGGGGGGGAAGGGGTGCCAGGCACATAAGCCACAGATGTTCGCCCCCTGCCATTTACCGAGCACTTACCCATCAGGCCCGGTGGTAGGCGTCGGGAGGAAACGGGCCAGAGAGGGTGAGGAGCCCCTGGGGAGGCGCGCAGCGTGGAAGGTGGCGGCGCCAGCGCGGAGCCCACGGTGCTTCCCAGACCTGGCGCCGCCTCGTCTGGCGCGTGCCGTCCGGCAGCTGGCGGCAAACGCAGCATGGTGGGGCCGGCGCTCACACCCCGGTTCCGACCCCGCCGCGGGGGCCCCGTGGGAAGCGGGAAGGGCGGGGATCCACGATCGTCTTCCGGAGTCGCTGAGCGCCCAGCACTGGTCGTGCTGCGGTGGCGGCAGTGACAAGCAGTAACAAGCCCCCGTCCGCTCTGCTCCGCGTGCAGGAAACTACAACCTCACGAGCGTGCTGCCCACCGCGCCCGACATGGCCCAGTTTAAGCAGGGGGTGAGGTCCGTCGCTGGAAAACTGTCTGTCTTCGCTAACGGCGTCATGACTTCGATCCAGGTGAGTGAAACTGGATGACGTTATCTGGGTATGATGGTGGGTTCCTAGGGTCAAAAATGAGATTCGGACCACTCTTCAACTGCTAGAAAATAAGATTTTATGTTATTGATTTATACGTTTACTATGGTGTAACCCAGGACATCGCAAAAAACAGAAATTATAACTTTATATTTGTTTAAATTTTCTAATTTAAGACTAAGGGAATTGTTACAGGAAATATTATTATTCACTTTTTTCCTATATTGGCACAGAGAAATATTAGAAGAAAATAAAAAATGACCCCAATCTCACCTCATAGTGGAAGCATCTGTCAATATTTTGGTATATTTTATTTTAGTTCTAGATTTCCATGCATTCTTTTTATCTTTAAAAAGGTAGTCTGTGCATATAAGCTAACACGGTATATGTGGTTTTGTATCCTGTTTTTTCTCCATGACATTTTGTTATGAACATTTCCATATAATTAAGAATTCTTCAGAAGCCACATTCTATTGAGTGAAAATACATATAACTTATTTAACTATTTTCCAAGTGGGTATTAAGGGTGTATTCCAACCTTTTAAATAAGGCCAGGATGGACCGTTCTTGTATGTAACAATTTAAGGCCGTCTCTAATTATGCAAAAGGCTTATCTCGTGAACCTTCTAGTTGATAACAGTTATTTTCGAAGGAGACAATTATGAGTGTAAAACATGGCCAGATGGAGTAGGACCTAATTGACATGGACCCTGGTGCCTTCGGGGTTCCCAGGTCAGGGCGGGGTGCCCCCACTGTGGGGGGTCCCCTCAGCCCCCGGCCCCTCTGTTCCGCTTCTGCGGCTAATGTAACCTTTGGTGGGCATGCGCAGAGCTCCTTCAAGCCCCGAGGTCAGCTGAGCCCACATCAGCCCTTCCAAGTAGGCGACATCCCCAGTTTGTGGATGATCACCCCATTTTACAGTTTGCCCCCTTTTGACATCCCCGTTTGGTAGGTGAAGAAACGGAGGCACAGAGAGTTTAAATTGCTTCTGTAAGATCACTCGGCTGAACCAGAATTTTCAGGTTCAGACTCCAAATGTGTGTCTCCCCACCCCGCGCACCCCGCCCCCCGTACCCCTCTATCCGGGTCACGGGTCACACTTGCTGCCCAGAGGGCTCGCCCGCCGGCCTTGCGTGCCCGGATACCCTGCTCCCAGCCTCACAGCCCCGCCCGCCACCCACGGGCGGCCACAGAGCTTGGCGGGATGTTAATCGAGTCGCTCCGCAGGCCCCGCGGTCCTGGGGGCCGGCGGGCGGGCGCGCCCACTTCCAGGCGCTCACGCCCTCGGGCGCAGCGTCGGCACGTGCCCGTGGGCGGTGTGTGGGGTCGGCGCGTGCGCATGGGAAAGAGGAACTGAGGCTGAGCGCTGGAGACTTTCACTCGGGTTCCCTCTAGGATCGCTACGGGTCTTAACGTCGTTCCGGGCGACATCCGTCTTCCGCGCGGCCGGCCGGGAAGACCCGCCAGGCTGCGGACCGCCCTGCTGCCTTCTCCCGTGGCGTCCACGCACTACTGACCTTCGCCATTCCTTCTGACGCAGTAGAGGCTTCGTTGTCGTTCGTTCGTGTTCCTTCCTGCGCACGCCTCCTTTCGGCATGTTCATGCACATCCCTGCTTTATTTTCTTGGAATCTTTAGTTCTAACAGTTGGGAGCGTGCGGACACAGGTCCCTCCCGCCCTCTGAGGACCAAGGACTGAGAGCCTTTGTCTGGGGAGTCAGCTCGTGTGACTCATGGGCCAAGGGTCACCAGACCCAGCTGATGCTCGCTGGGCCTTGAAGAAATGAAATTCACAACACACATTTCATTACAAAGGGAGCAAAGAATAAAAACAAAAGACCAAAAATGACCAGTGTCTAATTTGACAGATTGCTTCATTTATATTTCCACCTACTAAGGTGGTTTCCAAATAATGTCTAAAGTCACCTGTTCCCTTGTAAATTGTTTATTTTGTATGATCTGTAAATTAAAAAATAATTTTTAGTGAGTGCTTTTAACAAACCTAGGCTCCTGCACTGCCAAGGGAATTCATCTTTTGACAAGGCATTGCTGTTTGAATTTATGCGAAATGTAAAATGAGAATTCCCAAGTGCATTTACAGATCAATGCAGAGTACAGAATCAAAAATGGATAAGGCAAGAAGGCACACCCCCAAAATGTTTCAGTATATGGAAAAGTAGTTGTAATTGGTTAGTTTGTTAATATTTTTATCTTAATCTGGGTTTTCAAAAAAAATTACAGAATGTGTATAAATGAATAAAGAAAAATAATTTGGCTGTGTTTTAGACAGCACTAGAATATAATGTTCAGCACAGTAAAATATATTTGAAATTCAATGAACCAGAAACGTGGTTTCAACTGAGTATTTTGTGAATCTTTCTTAAATGCTCATATTTGTAGACTTCTAAATAAACAGTTGCAATAGATTGCATTGCTGACTCTTTTTATAAAATCTTTTGAAATGTATCATCGGAAGCAAGGGCTCATCGTATAACATTGATGTATATTTGAATGACGATCTAATTACCAGTGGATCTGTTTTTAATGTATGTTTGGGGCTCGGTGTGCAGTTGTCATTAACCGAGATGTCTATAGCACAGTGGCGGCGGGGTGGGGGGTTCCTTGCTGAAAGTGGGGTGAGCAGGGTGGCATCTTTCGAGCCCAAAGGGCTGCCATATCAAGATATGACAGGCTGGGGGCTTAGACAACAGAATGTGTTGTCTAGCCCACAGTTCTGGAGACCAGCAATCCAAGGTCAAGGTCCCATCAGGGTGGTCTCTGGAGAGGCTTCCCCCTGGTCTGCAGAAGGCCACCTTCTCTTTGTCTCACGTGGCCTTTCCTGGGAGAGAGCCAGAGATGGGGGGTGGGAGGTGGGAGATGGGGGAATAGGGTGGGGGTGGGAGGGTCTCTCCTTAGAAGGGCATCAGTCCTCCAGGACCTAGGCCTCGTCCCAATGGCTGCAGTTAGCTTTCATTACTCCTACTGGCCGTCTCCAATACAGTCACCCGGGGAGTTAGGGCTTCCACGTGTGCATTTTAGGGGGACCCAGTTCAGCCCATACCAGTGTCTGGGTTAGCCCTGCTCAAGGCTGGGGCCCGGGCCTCGGTCTCTCGGGAATTTCCTCCCAGCAGGTCCCATTCTTCAGAGGAGGTGAACTTGGGAAGGTCCTTCCCTTCCCCTTCATGGAGCTTCCTCACGGGGCGGGACCTCGCAGCCATCCACCCCAGCCTTACTAAGACACGGGTTCTGAGCTTTCTGTACACGGCTTTGGGTCCCAACCTCCAAAGGCATTTCAGAGGGGACCCTGCTCAGTGCCGGACGGTGCAGGCCCAGTTCACGCAACCACACAGCAGGTGCCGGCCGGAGCCGCAGGTGGGCTCACTACCTGCACCCCACAATGCGTGTGACTGTGTGTGAGTGTGTGTGTGTGTGTGAGAGAGAAAGAGAGAGAGAGAGACTTCGGTTTGTGTTCCTGGCTCATGTATCCTGGGGCCGTGGTGTGTCCTTTGGTAATCAATTTGCATAAGTGCTTCTTAGAGTAAAGATGTTAATCATTGTTCTATCAAAACCTTTCGGATCCATGACTAGGAAGGAAAACGGAGACAAGACAGTGCAAGGACGGGGCGGGGCCTGGGCCGAGGGGCCAGCGTGGTGTTTCGAGAAAGGTGCTGCTTGTGCCCTTGTTCCTGAGAGCAGGGCCAGCCGGGCCAGATGGTATTTCCCAGGAACTGGGAAAAGCAGGGGAGGGGGAGGGGAAGGGGTGTGTTTTAAGTCGCCCTGAACTAGAACAACAAATTCACCTGGAAAATGCAGCGTTTTGGAATCACCTTGGAGAGCTGCTGGGCATGTAGGTAAATAAATGTAAATCGAGACAGGGCAACAAGAAGGAGAGCAGGGTGCTCCCGGGAGGGGCCGAGGGGCCACCCGTGGGCCTGGGGGACACTGGGGGGCGGGGCCAGAGCCGCCCAAGCTCCTCCCCTGACCCGAAGGCCTTACAAGCCAGGACCTGGGATGCAGCTTGACTTCCCCAAGTCCTACTCGCTCACACGGACAATACAGGCCGCAGACTGAGCTGGCCACCGCCTGCCTGCCTGCCTGCCACGCCCTTCTAGATGCCTGAAACCTGGCGGTCAAACGCGACCGGTCAAACGCGACCGGTCAAACACGACCCGGCGGCAACACCTCCGAGGGCCCCGGAGCCGCACGCCGGAGCCCGGGGTCTGCTGAGGGCCGTCGGCCAGGGCGCATCAGCTCCCGCGGAGCCCTCCCGGCCCGCCGCCCCTCACGCCTGAGCGGCCGCGCTCTCCAGCCTCCTGTTCACTGCTCGGTGCGCGTGTTCCCAGCCCTTCGCTGCCCACGCCCTGCTCCCTGCCTCCACGGACAGCCCGGCGGGCCCAGCGCCACGGAACGCAGGCCGCCAGGTGGGTGGACAGCCCCCCAGGACGCATGGCGTGCGGTGGCTGTGGGGCAGGGCCGGGTCACAGGCTCCCCAGCATCGAGGTCTGGGCCCGCCGCGGGGACTCGGGGTGACCGTGGTCTCCCAGAGTCAGACACCAAGGACCCGGCCCGGCCCCCCACAGTGCCCCCGGGCCAGGGGTGGGGGGTGGCTGCCCTTTCTCCCCGCCCCTGAAAACCGCTCTGCTCTCTGGACCACACGATCTGATTCCATCATTTGCACTGGGCCGTGTGATCGCTTGACAGGGGCCCACGTGCTTTCTTCCTTTCCCGGCCCTTCCCGGTCGTCCTCCTCTGTTTGAAGTTCTTGTCACTCTGCTTGCACAGGCCGTTTGTCTAGCCTGAAATAAGTGGCGGGAACCCCGGCCGTGGACCTGGCACGGACCATGCGCAGAGACAGGGTCGGCCAGGGAGCAGACGCCAGGGCTCTCTCCAGCCACACAGGTCTGGTCTCCCTCTCTCTGGGACCTGACCGTCGCCCCTGAGGCTGTGGGGTTTGGTGGTGCCGCCCAGCCCCAGCTGAGTAGCCCCGCCATGCTCTGAGGAGCCCCGCACCCTGGGGCGGCCGGTTTCCAGACCTGGTCCCAACCGCACCGCCTGCACCAGACACGACCTCCGCCTCCTGAGCCCCCAGTTCCTCTCTGGCATGCTCTGGCCTTCCTGTCACCTTGTTAGCTGTGCCTTTGTCCAAACTGCACTCCACGGGCATGTGCCCGCAGCAGGCGCAGAGGCCCGTAGCTGTGCTCAGGGTGCCCAGGGCTTGGCCTCAGTTTAGGTCATCACTGCCGGGCCGGGCCCTGGAGTCCAGCTCTGGATGTTCCTGTGGGACGTCCCGGGTTCCCTGGACCTCACACGGGCAGGCAGCTTCCTCCCTCACCTCCCACCTCACCCCCTGCTGGTCCTCCGAGGACCGCCGTGGCCTTGGTGAGAGGCGGCACTGCCAGGCACCCTCCCGGCTGCTCAGGGCGCCCTGCTGCTGGCCCCACCATTCACGTGCACACAGCCAGTGGGTCTGTGGAGCTTACTTCCCGAGTGTCCCCAGCCCTCAGCCTCCACCTGACCCGGGTTCCCGTGGTCTCTGGCCAGGAGCACGCTGCAACCCTGAGGCCCCCTATGCAGGACATTGTAACACCTGTCTCTGGTAATTTGAGCAACTCAAGAGAAAAGACCCAAAGATATTGAGATCAACAGGGCGCCCAAAAAAACAGGCCAATTGGTCTACTTTACAGTGACTCCCACAACGGACAAACCCCACGTGTGGGCCGAGAGTGTCTAAGCAACTTTTCGGTGCCTCTCTCTTAAATATGAGCATGTGGCTAAGGATTACCAGACATTTGAGAAAAGTATATAACGTGAAAAATGAACACCAAGAAAACAATCATTAACAGGGCAATTTGGAGGGAAGAGATTATGCAGGAAATAAAAAGAAATTTTTTTCTAGCTGTAATCGGAATCCTCAGAGTGACAGGAAAAGATGCCGTATCTGTTGAACAAGCACTGGGTTCTGTACGATGAAGCAAGTAATGAGCAAGGACGAGCTCTCGGCAATGACAAAGGTAGCAGCGCAGAATGAAGTACAGCTGCAGAGACTGATGGAAACTCGCAGGAAGCAGAGAGCAGAGTCGGAGATGAAAAGGAGATTAAAAGGTGAAGGGCCTTAGAGAACAAATTCAGGGGCTCTACCCTCTGAACAAGTGGGGTTTCAGGAAGAGAGAACAGAAAAATCGGAGAGAAGGGAGTCGTCGAAGAAATAATTCAAGAAAATTTCCGAGAGGTAAAAGACACGAACTTGTCTAAATTCAGCACCTACCCTGACTTGTGTCTCAAACTGGAGCTGGGGCATAGAAAAGTTGGGTCTTACCCAGCGCAGGACTCGTGCCCGGGTCTCCCGGCGCTTTCTGGGGAAGGAAACTTCTGTTTCCTGGCCTCTCAGAGCTGAGCAACTGTGTAGCTGGGTCAGATTATGGGGGCGGGAGCATGAAAGGCAGGAGCAGAAACTAAACTTGGCTTCATGTCACAAGCGACCATTGGACGCCCCCTGGGGGGCTTGAGCTGAGGGACCAGAGAGTGGTGGGTGAAGGAGCAGCCTTGGGTGGAGGGGTTAACAGAAGACTAGCCTTGGTTAGAGACCCGCGTGGGAGGAGGGTCATGCAGAGGGCACAGATGTCTATGGGGGGAGCCGACCGGGGTTGCGGGCTGGGGTGTGACATGACCCTCCCCTTATCTTCTCACAAAAAGTCCCTGCCGTGGTTCACACAGGCTCTGAGCGCCAATCTCTTCGGAGAGCAGATAACGGGAGTGGCTGACACATGTTCGTATTGATTTATCTATGCATCTTTTGCAGAGCTCGCGGGGTGCCAGGTGTCGTGGATTCATTTCATCCTCACAAACAGCCCCGTGTGGAGGCACGCTATCGTTTACCTTTGTCAACACGGAAGCTGAGGCACAGGGAGGTACCCCAGGATGGGCTGCTGGAAGCAGGGGAGGGGACCAGCAGTGCGATTCTCACCCCTGCCTCCCTGCCCTGTGGCTCCTGTAGGAAGCAGGTCACAAGTCTCTCTCGCAGCCAGGGAGGAGCTAGATTACTACTCCGGGGCCTCCTTACCATTCCCTAACTCCTGGGTGGCACCCAGCTGGACCTTGGAGTAAATCAAGCCCCTTGGCACTGAGCCAAAAGCAAACATTTCCTGTGACTGTCATTGAGCTGAATAGAGACCCCATGTGACCCTGGAGGGTCCCACATACTCCCCGCCTCCAAAAAAAAATGGTAGGAACCACCCCTAGACCAGCAGCACCCCCTCAGGAGATGGGCCAGCTGGACGGTAAGTGGACTATTTAGATTCTTCTTTATGAGAAAAAAAAAAAATACAAAATGGTGAATATAAAGTTAGGTATAAAAGTAAATATTAAGAGCAAAGAAATCACAAAAAATTGCAAAACTTAAAAATCTGATGAATAGCCTAGCAAAATAAGATCTAAAAAATTAACATACTATTTTTATTAGAGGCGCCCGATGCACCTCTATAAGACTTTTTTCCTTTGTTTTTTTGCTCCCTATATACTCTCTGATTGCCATTTTTGTAAAATGATTTTGTAATATAATTTTTTGGTTGCCTTATTTTTTTAATTTTTAAAAATTAATTATTTTTATGGCAACAAGATTTTTTTATTGAAAGAATGCTAATTTCACCTTTCCTCCAGCATGAGTGATTAGAATTTTTTTATTGTAGCTTCGACCAGGTGTTGCTGAGAATCCAGTTCACCATGCACTGTTTGACCTGCTCCGTTTGGAAGAATGCCAGCATTTGGGAGAATGTTCCACTCTCTAGCTCCTGGCTCTGTACATTTCAAACTTTGTTGAACATTGAACGTTGCGCATTGTTGAAACCATATGTTTCTCTCCTGTTACCCAAATACCCACCTGGCCTGGAGAGCTCTAGTCTTAAGATACCATACGGGGGGCTGTGTTTAGGGGGACCCAGGACAAAATTCATAGATGTATGCCTCTTAACCCAAACCAAATACACCCTGACTCAACTTCCCTTTAGCTAGATTTCCAAAATGCCCATGCCCTCACCAAAACGGGATGTGGACAGGGTGGGTGGGGTCGGGTGGAAAGAAACAGTGGTTTTAACCAGATACAACAGGAATTGTCTTACTACCTCAAATTTTGCAAAAATATATGACCATGTGGCCACATCCTCAGGGCACTCGCCAGGGCCCGTTGCAAGGTTCAGGCTTCCCGGGCTTTGTGTAAATACCCCCGTTGGCTCAGTGCTGTGTGAAATCACTTGGTCTAAGGAAGTTAAGAAACTTTCTGATAAATCCTGGGGTAAAATTAAACCAGAAGAACACTGTGTCTTGAGGCAGACTTTAACAGAAAAGAGGTCAACAGCAGACGTGCCAGGGCCGGGGAGTCAGGCCCACCGCGTGGTTCCCAGCAAGGTAGCCACCACCCTCACCTCCACCCCCCAATGCGCTAACCCCCAGCTCACAGAGGCAGAATAATGTGCCTGCAGGTGAGACCTGAGAGTCGCCATTAGAAATGAGCCGCCAAAACATTCCCGCATGACAGGATTCAGGGGTTCACCAGCAACAGACCCCTGGGAAGGACTGGGGGTCTACAGAGGCTCAAAGTCACAAAGTCCTGTCCCTGGGGTCCAATGCCCAACAGCCCTCAAAAGGGACTCGCCAGTGTTGGGAGAGCGTCGCTTGGGTTCATGATTTTTCTCAGGCCAGAGAAACCAGCAGCGAGCCTTGCAGTGTGGCTGGGGAGGAGGGGACGGCTTGGAGAATCAGGCCTGACAGGAAGTGGCTGGGGGCGGCAGTTTAGAAAGAAGCATTCCTGGGAAACTGTGGACTTTTATCAGAGACCCGGAGGCCACCCATGTCCTTCGCTGTCCTTGTCACTGAGGTTAATTTAGGAAAAGGATGTGAAAGGTAGCTGGCCGTTGCCTGAGAACAAAGCCACTTTTCAGGGATACAATCGGGTGGCTCCTGGGAGTCACCGAGGCAGACAGGCTCAGTCTTCGAAACCGGCCCCCACCCGTGGGACATCTCGAAGGCAACCTGAGACCCTTCCTGTGGGGCAGGCTTGGCCACAGCAGGTGGGAGAGAAATTCGGAGACAAAAAAAGGCTCCCCAGGGCCGGGGGGAGAGCGCAGGACTGGCTCCCTGCATTGTGCAGGGCTGGGCTTTACCCCAGAGGTCTCGCCCCTACTCTCACCTTTCAGGAGCTAAGGGAGGGCCTGAGCCACCAGGACGTGGTGTCAAAGACCCAAGCGGGAAGGACTCCAACTGCGTTTGACCCCGAGAGACAACAAATGCCCTGGCCCATCGAGGTTCTCTGGAGACTGGGGTGTCAGGGTCTCCTTCCCACCACACGGTTTCCCAAACGAGGCCCAGCAGAAAGCAGAGCCCTAGCTGTTGGAGTGTGAGGTGGGTAGGGGGAGGTGGCTGCAGGTCAGAGGAGGTTCCGGTCGTGGTGGGAACCCTGCACAGCTTCCGAGGGTGGGGTGTCCCAAAGTCCTCCCAGGTCGGGTGTCAGGCGAATAGAGACCCATCGGTGCTCACTGTGAGGGCTCTGGGACTCGCTTCTGCAGTTTTGTGCAGCTGAATCTGTGTATGTGGACGCAAACGTAGAAGGAAGAGACTCGGGAGGTGGCGTTGGGGGAGGCGAAATCGTGGGACGGGGGCCCGGTGTGTGTGTGTGTTTGGGGGTGAAGTTAGGGAAAGAAGAGGAAAGTTGAGAACTGCTAGGTGGCATCTCGCTTCGTGAATCTCCTATAAAACTGAGGCCATTCACTAAAGTTTTTGTGTTGTGGAGGTGGGGAGGAAGATTGTGACAAATGAGGAGGGTGGCCTCCAGGTGGGGTGAGAGCAGAGGCCGCCATGGGGGGTCCTACTGGAGCATGTGGAAGAGATGGGCAGCGAAACCGAAACATGGAGCGGACGGGGGAGTTGCAGGGGCCTCTGAGATGACCCACAGCAGGAGTCCAGGCCCCGCAGCCCTTTCCCGGCTCTCCGGCCGCCCAGCTTGACTCGCATTCGTTGTAGAGTGCAGTCTTCACCACGTGCGGATGAACTCCCAGGAAAGGGCTCCGATTGGCTTTGCTCTAGTAAGGACCCGCCCCCCAACCAATCACCAGCAGGCTGCGGTGTCCTATAAGCACAGGTGGTCCCGCGGGACCCACACAGTTGGGTGGGCTGTTCCCCTGAGAAAGGCAAGGTTTCAGGGCCTCAGAATGGCAAGTGCCCGCAGAGGGCGGGGTCGCACTGAGCATCTACTCTGTGTCAGGGACTTGGTGTACGTCATCTCTGAACCCCTGTAAAAATATTCTCGCCCTCAACCCACAGAGGAAGAAACCAAGTCTCGGAGAGGTGACGGGGCAACAAAGCTAGTAAGTGGTTGAGCCGGGATCAGACCTGGGTCTTTTGGGTGCCAAAGGCCGGGCTCACCCCGCTGCTTTGTCTTTGTAGCCTCGCTTTTGGGGGCGCTGCCCGTCTTCCCGTGAGAGCAGAAGGCCCCGGGCGGAGACCCCGCGAGATCTTTTCTCCCGTCGCCAGAGCACAGCTTCCCCCACGTGGAGTCTAGGCAGATACCTAGTTGTCCACCCAGGGGTCCTCCGGGGGGTTTGCCCTGATGGAGGTAAGAGCCAAATCCATATTTTTACAAAAATCTCACCAAATGTGCAATGTAAGTATGAGAATGATGGCTCATAGAAACCTCCCCATGTTCTTATTAGACGTCCTGTCCTGGAGGGTTGCACCTGGTGACAGGGACTGTCCTAGCCAGTTTGCCTCCACTGAGGTATTTTCATGTTGTTTGCCTGTTAGAGTTTACATGTGTTAAATTTGCATGTTCTTTGTTACTATGGTATTGCATTATATCTCCCCAAACAAAACTCAGAGCTAGAATACATGGGTCAAAGTGATTCTATAAGGCAGCGGTCCCCAACCTCTTTGGCACCAGGGTCAGGTGCTCCTATGAGAATCTAATGCCTGATGACGTGAGGCGGAGCTGAGGCGGTGATGCTGGCGCTGGGGAGCGGCTGCAGATATAGATGAAGCTTCGCTTGCTTACCCACCGCTCACCTCCTGCTGCGTAGCCCGGTTCCTAACAGGTACCAGTCTGTAGCCCAGGGGTTGAGGACCCCTGCTCTACGGCCTAATGTGGGGGTGCAACGAGACATATCAACCCCACTGCTCAGAATGATGCTGGAAACATAAAAACAGGAGCAGGAGAGGGATGCGGATGCAGAGATTAGATCTGCAGGTTCCGAGCCAGCGAATCTGCAGGTGAGGTGCTTCCGCAAAGCGGCTGGCAAGGGAAGGGACAACTCGGAAGGATGACGCCAAGGGGTCGGTGATGATTCTCTGGATCCATCTGGCCCCGGCTCCCAGTGCAGTGAGGGAGCAACTTTGCCAGTTAGGGTAGGAGTGGCGAGAGCCCATGGCTTCTCCAAGTTCACCCACAGGATTATTTCTGGAATAAACAAAAAATAATTTTTTTCAGCACAAAATTGGTTCATTCTGACGCTAAAGTCAGAGAAGATGTTCAAGCCGTGGAGACACCACTTAGCACTTCCTTCTAGCAAGAAAAGAGAAACTAGGTCACACTGTTGCTGAGAAGGCTGAATTGTGTCCTCCCCCTAAAATTCACCAGCTGAAGTCCTAACCCCCAGGCCCTCCGAAGGGGATTGTACTTGGGCATAGAGTCTTCGAAGAGGTTAGTAATTTAAAATGAGGTCATTAGGGTGGGTCTGGCATTGTTTCAATGTGACTGGTATTTGTTGATTAGTTTGTTCTTTTTTGTTCCTTAGAGTCTGCATATAAGTGAAATCATATGGTGTTTGTCATTCTCTGTCTGACTTATTTCACTTAGCATAATAACCTCTAGGTCCTATCGTTTGTTGTTGCAAATGGTAGGATTTTACCTTTTTTAATGGCTGAGTACTATTCCATTGTATATAATGAACCGTAACGTCTTTGTCCAATCGTCTGTCGATGGGCATTTAGGCTGCTTCTATAACTTGGCTATTGTACATTGTGCTTCCATGAACACAGGGGTGCACAGATCTTTACGAATTATTGTTTTGGTTTTCTTTGAATAAATACCCAGAAGTGCAATTGCTGGGTCAAAAGGTTTTTAATTTTTTTTGAGACACCTCCAGACAGTTTCCCATAGGGGCTGTACCGATTTATGACTGGTGGTCTTATAAGGAGAGATCAGGACGCAGACACCCACAGGGAGGACCATGCAAGGGCACAGGGCACAGGGAGAAGAGGGCCACCAGCAAGCCAAGGAGGGAGGCCTCGGGCGGGACCCGCCCTGCTGACTCCTGGGTCTTGGCTGTCTGGCCTCCAGACTGTGAAACAGTACTTGTCTGTCTAAGATCCTAGCCGGTGGTGTCTTGTTATGGCAGCCCTCAGACATGAGTACACAGCCCAAGATGAACCGTCAGATACTACGTTCAGAAAGTACATGCAGTTGGCAGAATTCCTTGATCAAAAGGCGAGGATGGAGGTCACAGAACGTAAGTTGCACATCAGGTGGAACCGCTTAGCGAGAACCACGCCAGGAGCCTGTAAACATTTTGACTAAACCATGGATGGCTCAGCTCTGGCCTCTCTCCAGGCAGTACGTATGTATTGAGGTAAGGAATAATCAAACCTGTAGCAAGTTTTTTTAAGGGTTTATTTGAGACCAAACTGACAACAATTGCCAGGAAGCAAGAACACTACTGCTTCCGGGGAATAATAGTTTGCAGCTTTTTTTATGCCTTTGGCATGAAGGAGAGACCGTAAAGATGACGTGGAGGTAGGAGAAAGCAAGGCAGGGAATGGATTACAGGCGAGTTAAAGAGATCACGTGCCCTCTTGAAGGCGGTTCCACTTATGACAAAGGTGAGTTAACCTGGGTGCCAGGAACAATGGCCAGGGCTTGCTTAAGACAGAGGCAAGCCTTTTAAAGAAGTCAGATGCTTGGAGTGGGACCACCCACAGTGACCCAGTTAGGAATGTATGTATGATTAGGTCACCCCATGCAGTAAACTTTCCACGGAACGCGTTTTTTGTCCAGTTATCTGAGGCAGAAATGTTTGATGACTTTGCTCTGTTTATCGTTGAAAACCCAGGTCCAGGAGGGGAGATGGTGTGTGTGTGTGGGGCGGGGGGTGTTTATTAACCACCCTGTTGTTTCAATATAGAGAAGAAAAGCCACGTCGATGTCAGTTTTGAGGGAGCATCACATGATCATGCAGTGTCCTTGTGACAACAGAGGTTCTACATGGATGTCTTTTCACGCTTTTTGTTCCTCACGAGGACCTGTCAGGGGTCAATTGTACGTTCCTCACCTTACTTTGGTGGTGAAAGAGAGAGTCGGTTGGGAATAAAACCAACGGCAACCAGTAATGTGTCTTTTTTAACAGGCTGAATTTCTACCTGCAGGTTGAAGCCCCACATGATAACGGTGAAAATTCGAGATGTGATCTTTTTTTTTTTTTCCTAACACTGTTAACTCCCATAAAAGCCGTTCCTCAAATTTCGAATGATTGACTAACACAAGATTTCTTAACAGTATTTTGTTTCGCATGAATTTGTTTCATAGCCAAATATCACGATTTTCACATGAGGACAAGCTGTGAAGACTTCTGGAAGACAGAAGTGTGTGCAAACAGCTCACTTGCTGCCAGTTTGGCTCTTTCTCAAATACTTCATGACAATACAAGCAAAATAATAATAATTTTAGCTAACGTTTAGCAAAGCATTTCTCCCACGTGCCGGGCAGTGTTTTAAGCACCTTGTATTTATTTTCACTCATTTTGTCCTTACAGTGAGGGTTTAAGGGAGGTGATTTCATCCAGATCTCTGGAGGCGGGAGCTAAGGCCACAGTCAAGTGACTTGCTCATCGTCACACAGCTGCTACGTGGGGACTCCGGCCGTCTGGCTCCACAGCATGCCACCCTCTATTTTGTCTACCAGGCGGAGGATTAATCAATGACTCATTTCCAGCTGGATCTAAATGCCATGGCAGAAATGGAAGAAACCCTCTCCAAAGCCACATGTGACCAGAGCGGCTCAGAGACATCCCAGGTCCGGAGGGTGATATGTCATCGAGAGAGCACCTGGGCCGCACTGCAGGCAGTCTCCTGGGGTAATGTCCCCAGCTCCTGAGGCCAGATTTGACCGGAAGCCCCAGAAGGGCCCTTTATGACTCAAGTCTGGGCTGTTGGGGCGGGGGTGGAGCTCCAGGAAGGGCGAGCAGGAAACTCTGGGGCAGGAGCTCATACTGCTATCCACGGCGGACCCCAGTTTGTCTCTTAAGGCCTTTCTTTCAATAGGATCAGGCCCACCACGTTATCCGGGATAACCTCCTTTACATTCAGTCAACTGATCACGGATGCGAATCACACCCGCGAAACACCTCCACAGCAGCACGTGGAGAGAGGAGTGTTGGATTGGTCACTGTGAGTCCATAGCCCAGCCAAGACGACCGTCATGGGCCACAAGTCAACTCCAGGGGCCGAGAGGATTTTTCCATTTCGTAGAAATGAAGAATTGGGGAACAACACATCTATGGCTTAACGTACACCCTAAAACCAGGTAAAGGTGCGTGCGGGAAAACCTGTCAATCAGTCGGCGTTCTTCCAGGTACAGGCTACGGGGTTGCTCTTTCAATGATTACCGTAACTTTTCATTTTTTTTGTATTTATTTTTTACTGTTACTTTTTAAAGTAAGTTTTTTCATTCAACGATTCCATAACTACAAAATGTACACAGCGGGATGAATTCTCACGGACGACGCCACCCCGCAACAGCACCAGAAAGTCCCCTTGGGCCCCGTCCCCACCCCCGTGCCCTGCCATCACGAGGTCCTCTGAAACCCCGGGCAGCGCCGCCTGCTTCCGGGCGTGTTCGCGCCTGGCTTGTCTCCCCGCCGTCCCGTTGTGAGCTTCGGCCACACGGCCGTCTTGTGATTATGGTTTGCTCATTCTCGATGGCGTGTGCTGTTCCACTGTGTAAATACAACACACTTTACGTCTCTGTTCTCCGCCGAGGGACTTCTGGGGGGTTTCTGGTTTGGGGGTCATTATGAATGAAGCTGCCGTAAACGTTCCGGTACACGATTTGGGGGGGACCTCTGAACGCTTTCTGTTGTCTCTCCCTCAGGGCGGAACAGCTGGGTCGTAGGGTAGGTGTCATTGGCAGGTACTGCCCAAAGCTTTTCCCAAGAGGCCGTGCACACTCACACCTGCACCAGGAGCGTGTGGGGGTCCCCGACGCGCCACATCCTCGCCGGCACCTCGTGGCGTCTGTCCTTCCGCGCGCACTCTGCTGGTGGCGGTACCGGGCTATGACAGGGCATTATACTTTTAATTCTCATTTCTTGATGACTGACGCATTTGCACATCTTCTCGATCGTTTATGGGCCATTTCTAGATCTTCTTTCGTGAAGTCGTCCGTCCATTTTTCGGTTCTCTTCATCATATTGATTTGTAGAACTTCTCTATATATTCTAGATACGGTCGTTTGCTGCGATTTTATACTGCAAATATTTTTTTCCCATTCGGCGGGTTACCATTACTTTCTCCCTTAATACACGTTAAATTCTTAATTTTAACGCAGCCTAAATATCAACCGTTTCCTTCACGATTAGCGTTTTTTCGTGTGTCCTCTTTGCATAACCCAAAGTAAAGAAAATAGTTTCTTCTGTTTTCTTCTAGAAGTTTTCTTGTTTTACCTTTTTCACTTTTTCATCTCGAGTCCACTGGGAGTTGAGTTTTATGCGTGGCGTCAGGAGTGGCGTGGAAATTTACTCACACCCACGTGGCGGCCCTACCCATACCATTTAGTAAAGACGCGTTGTCACTACCGTGAGTGTTTGACCTCTCCCATTTGTCCCCTCTTATTTCGACAACTGTGAGTCTTCTAGAAAATTCGCTTACAACTGAAGGGCCGCGAATGGACACGGGTGACGAGCGGGGGACCGAGCAGCCGCTGCAACCAGCGCGTTCACGGAGCCCCGGCTGCGTGACCGGCACTGCCCTGGCCGAACAACCACCTTCCTGTTCAGAGCTCACCCTGACCACGGCCACTGTCATCGCCGTGCTGCGGGGGAGGAGACTGAAGCTCGGGAGCCCGGGGACTCGCCCACAGCCCACGGCTGGCTCCCGGCAGAGCCCGGACTTTAGCCCAGACGGATCCAGCGCCAAGGTTGCTATTTTGAATGAGAATGGTGGCGATGGTGGCAATGGTGACGATGGTGACGAGCCTGTGCGTTTGGGGTGACGGTACAGTTTTCAGAGCACTCCGCGACCAGAAAGGGGCTCGTGACCCCAAACCACTGTCCCTGGGACCCTGGGGGCTCAGAGCCCAAAGGACTGAACGACTCAGAGGTGGCCAAAACTGAGACATTCCTGGGGCTTCCAGGAGGCGCCGCCAACAGGATTGGGGGGGGGGGGCGTCTCCCTGGAACGTGCCCAGAACCAAAGGCGCTGTGGCAACAGCAAGAGTCGACCTCTTTGACTTTCAGAAAAACCCCACGTCACCAGGAAAACCCAGCCCTGGGTCATGGAAACATAACTGGAACTTCATCTGCCGGTCTGGTCCGTCCGGAGCGGGGGGATCTGCCAGAGATGGAGCCAGATGCACGGATAATTCGGTTAGGACCAAAGCTGCGTGGACAGACAGCCCGGCGGATGGCCTGGGAGGGCTGCGGGAGGGAGGCCACGGTGGGGCTGCAGAAACACGAGCCCTCACGGCGACAGGGTCCCTCCCCCCGGGCACCCGCCCTGCACGCCCCGAAACCAGCGCTTCACACAGTGGTGTGAAGGATGAGCATCCTCCCTAGTTTGCCCGGTCCCCTGGAGGACACAGTGGTGTGAAGGATGAGCATCCTCCCTAGTTTCGGTCCCCTGGAGGATGAGCATTCGAGTGATGCTAAGCCTGGGCCTGCCCAAAGCGGAGAGCTGCATGGGGAGGCGGGGAGGGGGGGCTGCCACGGCCTCCGGCCTCTCCCTCCCCTCCCTCCTCTGGCCTAGAGGGTCTGAGGCTCTGGCGTTTCTGCCCCTCCTCTCTGTCCCTGTCCCCCAGGAACAGAGGGCGGAGAGCTGGCCTCTCAGTGCTGCCCCGCCAGCACAGAGATGCTCGTCACCCCCTGCCGCATGAGTTGGCGGTTCCGGGGACAACTTAAAGCCCTCTCTTGGTTCCCGAAGCGTCGACACCACCCGAGGCCGCGCTGACATTCGTCCTCCTTTCCTGGGGAACCATTTTTTAAGTTGATTAGCGGACTATTTCTATTTTCTGGTGGTTTTGTTTTACTTCAAATACCAGGTCAAAGCAGCCTGAACCAGGGGAGTCGAACAGAGCCAGATACGACCCCGGGGGGTTCTCCACTCCGCGGGAGGAAACTCGTCCAGGAATTTTTTCATGTGACATGGCCATGGGGGGCCTTGCTCAGTCCTGCGGGGTCTGGGCCGCGCTGCACAAACTGCAGTCGAGAAGAAAGGCCTGGCTCTCGGCTCCATCACAGAGCCCTAGAGTCCTGGCACCCGCCCCCGAGCCCTGCCCAGCTCCGGCTGCCAGCCCCTGCTGGCGGCAGCCCGGCCTTCATTCCGCGCCTGCAAAATGCAGATCGTCCCGGTCCCAGCCCATGAGGCTGTGGCGAGTACAAAGTGACATGGTCGTCCTGCTCCCTCCCCATGCTTGGGTCTAGTTCTGCTTCCCAGAGACTCACCTGTCTGATGCACGGAGGCCTTGGAGCCATGCCAGCCCTCATAGGAGCTCCGTGGCCAAGAGCCATAAATAAATGGCCAGAGTCAGAGCTCGGGCTGGTGGGAGAGACTCACAGGATTACAGCTGATAGTGACGCTGGACCCACCCTCAGAGCTCCAGGCTCAGGCCGCTGGTCCTCGGTCGCAGCTGGCCTTGAGCCTTCAGTCTCGGGCAGGGTGCTGAGGGTGCCCACAAGAGGCTGGGCTAGGTCTGTGCCCAGCCTTTGAAGGGGGCGGTAGGGCACCTGGAGAGACCCCTCCCCCACAGTGAGATGGGACATTCTGGGGAAGCACCCGTCATCCCAAAAAGAGTGGAACAGAATGAAGAGCTCGGTCTCTCTGACGATGTCTTGCTTTGTTCCCGTGGTCTTCAGGCGAACAGCTTCTGCTGAGCCTTGCACGTAGATATCCTAGTCATCAGAGGAATCAGCTTGAGGCTTGAGAAAATAAGACAAGTATGTATTGTTGATCAAAGATGCATTGCTGGTCAAAGCTGTGCAGGAACCTCACGGCTAGACTCACAGCAAGTAGCACCCTCCTCCTGCTCCTCCTCCTCCTGCTCCTCCTCCTCCTCCTCCTCCTCCTCCTCCTCCTGCTCGTGGGGACGGACCCCGCTGGCACCCCGGCTGTCTGCGGTGCTCAGTCACCGTGTGCCCCTCCCATTTCCTCTTCCCTGGACAGAAAAGAAACCCGAACTCTGTACTTTCTTAAGATGGATAGGAGGTACCAGTAGGGCTCCCATCTTCTCAGTTGGTGCCTTCTTAATCTATCAGCCTTTCCTTACTCCAAATTCTGATGTTTTGAGTTCTGCTCTTTAGACGTGTCAGGCACACTTTGGACAGGTAACGAGAGGAGGAGCCGCCGAGAGAGGAGAAGACCGGAGGATGGTTCGTGGGCAGGAACGCCACGCTCGGGGCACTCACCTCCACTGTCGGGCCCTGCACGTGTGCGCCCTGAGAACAACCGTGGAGCTCTGCAGGCAGCCCCCCACTCAGCCCCCCGCATGCTATATCACTCGGCATCTGAGCATTACAGGGTGATCCCATTTGGTCTCAAAAACAGCACCATGAAGGAAAAAAAAAATACAAGTCGTCGGAGGCATCGAGTTCCTTGTGCGAGCCAGGAGCTTCCGGCGCACCCGGAACACCCTGGGTGGCCACGGTTACGCTTCTTTCTGGTTCAGAGAGGTGAAGTGATTCATCCACATTCCCACGGAGGAGGGCAGGGCAGAGCGGCGTCAGGAGACCCAAGCCACCCCGGCCCCTGCAGACATGCTGCGGCCAACCCAAGACCTCGGGGCAGGAAGAAGTCACTTTAAACTCCCAGGAGGACTCGGTTCGCCATGCCTCCTTCCTCCCCCTCCAAGGACTGGACACGTCTCTCCAGGGCGGGCCGCTCCCTGCAGCTGCCCCAGGATTGTCCTCACATAACCCTTTCCACAGGCGGGGCTGGGAGCCTAATTCCATCCTCAAGAGATGAAAGCCAAGACCCAGAGAGGCTAAGGACTTGGCCAGTTCCACAGGGGATCAGTAGAGGCTGAGGGCAGATAGGCCGTGGGAGTGGCCCCAGCCAGGCCCAAGGACTGGGCAGTGAGGCAGGGCCACCTCTATTTGGCGTGGGGAGCTATGGTAGGGGCAAGCTGCCTGGCCCACAAGGCTGAGGAAGGTAGACGAGTAGTTCTCAGAAAAGGACAGGGGCCGGGGGCGGAGCAAAGTGGCCCCTCGCTGCAAGTCCCTGACCCTGCACGGTGCCAGGCCGTGAGGCCAGAGGAGCTGGCTGTGACCTTGGGAGCAGCATGGCGTCTGCAGGGACCGCAGGCACCCAGAGGAGGTGTCTGACCTTTGCAGTTTTGTGAAATCATACCTAGGTTTAGATTATTTTTATTTATCCTGCTTAATATATGCTGCGATTCCTACATTTGTAGATTCATGACTTGCACCATTTCTGGAAAATTCTCAGCTATTTTTTCATTCTCCTCTCCTCCAGCCGCTGCCTTTTGGGGCTCAGGGTAGACTCTGCTATCCTGTTAAGGGTGGAAAATTTTCAAATGGCCAATTTATGCTAATGTTATCCAGGTTGTAGTTCTAGGAGATATTCTATGCAAAGATATGCTAATGGCCGACTTCTGCTTCTGTAAACCTGCTTGCTTGTTTGATGTGGTTTTAGGCTTTATAAGCTGCCTCCTCTGGAAGCTCAGGGCTGATCTCTAACCCTGGGTGGTCGAGAGCTCACAATTCTTCTCAACTGGCCTCGTGGGTCTTAGATTTGATCGCACCACAACACTGCAAGTTGCCGGAAAGGGCGTCTCAGGCAGGAAGAGAGCCCGAGCAAAGGCTCGGAGGCAGGGAAGCACCTGCCGGTTGGAATTCTCAAACTGGGGGACCCGCCCAGGCCAGAACCAGGCACAGAGCAGGGGCAGGTGTAGAGAGTGGGTGTGAGTGTGGAGGGCACACTCAGCAGTCGTGAAAGGACAGGACCAGCCTGGCGGAGCCCGAGCTGAGAGAAGGGAACGGAAAAGTGTTGTGGCCGCCAGCCCCCGAAAGACACACGGACCACCAGAACTCAGTGAGTTACAGGGAACACGCTCTTTATTCAGCCAGCTGGGTCTGCCAGGGATACGCAGACGCCAAATTCAGCAGCCCCGAAAGGCAGAGGTACAGGGTTTTTAAGCCCTAAATCCCATCCTTCATTCTGTCTGAACACAAAGGTCTATTTTTCTTCTATTTACTACCTGTCGGCTCACAGGTCAGGTGCGTAAGCGGGGGTACAGCAGCAGAAAGCTCGTTTAGAATGTTGTGTTCCTCTAACCAAAGGCCTATGTTCCCATAGCGATAGTCAAACAGTAATTTCCAGTAAGGGTCATTTTTTCAGCCGCTACAAAAGAAAGGCATTTCCTCGAAGGCAGACAATGTCTCCCTGACGGGGACGAAGCCTTGAGCCCACGTGGAGTGGGAGAAGGTCAGCCTGTGACTCGCACAGGAAGCTGAGGTTCCCAACGGGAACTCGAGTGCCAGGTTACCGTGTGGATGAAAACGGGGTTCTGTAACAGATGGTGAATCCCTCACTGGGCAGGTCATGTGGGCCAGGCACGCCTCAGTTATATAACTTTTTTTTTTTTTACCGAAAGACACATCTTTGCCGTAAGCAAGCCCGCCCACGGGTCTGTGCGTCTTTGCCAACGAACCCCCCTTCCAGGCTCCTCCTCCTAAGGTGTGACCAGCCTCCAGAGAGCAGAGAACCGTAACTCCCCTGGAACAGAGTCCCCGCCGGGCTTTCTCCCCCCTCTGTGTCCTCTTCCTTACGCTCCCTCCTGAATTTTAAATGCATAAAAGAAACTGGGAAACTGTGTAACGACTTATGAATTTACAACACACACATGGAAATAAGCCACTCTAAGTGAGAGTCGGCCGAAGTCAAACACATGAGAAATTTAGACCTAACTCCTCCGCTTCCCCGCAAAGACTACAGATAGCCAATGTCAGACTGTGGACAAGAAAAGAGCTCCAGAGGAAGTAACCTCACAGGGTTATCTGACCATAAACTCCTAACCAGGCAGATTGTGGAGCAGCCAGTCATGCCCAGGCCTAGAACTGCCTTTGTGAAAGGTTTGTCTTTGCCTTAAGCAAGTCCGGTCCTGGTTTTCGTGCCTCTAGGTAAACACGCCTTTGGAATAACCAGGCTCACAGAGCATCCCCCTGTAATCCGTTCCCGGCCTGGCTCTCTCCCAAGTCCCATCACCTTCTTTAGGTCTCCTCCTTAATTCCAAATGTATAAAAGAAACTGCAGAACTGTCATTTTTCAGAACATTTGAGATCTTGCTTCCTGGCAGTTGGTGTCAGTCTCTTGGGCTCACATTTGTGGGGCTCGAATAAACTCATAAAAATTCTCTGCAGGTTTGGACATTCTTACATCAATAAGATACAGAATATAAGACAATAACCAAATCTCAAAGGTTTAGAAACATCAAAGATGGAATAAAATAGCGGGAAACAAGAGACCATCAAAAGTGGCCAGGCTGATCTAAACATTAAACCAAATAGAATTTGTAGATACTAAAAATATAGTTTTTAAGATTAAATTCTCCATGGAGAGTTTAAATAGCAGATTAGACATGATGAAGAATGAGCTAGGAGATAGGAAGAAATGACCCATGATGCAATGAGGGAGGCCAGGGGGTGGAAGATGTGGAAGGGAGGACAAGGGACCGAGGGTAGGATACGCAGGTGTTGCTGCTGTGCGACCAAATCTAAGACGCACAGAGCCAACTGAGATGAACTGTGAGCCTCTGTTAGCCAGCCGGCCACTGACTCTCTACCACGCAGGGTTAGAGGAGATCCGTCCTGAGCTTCCAGAGGAAGTAGCTTATAAAGCCTAAAACCACATCAAACAAGCAAGCAGGTTTACAGAAGCAGAAGTTAGCGTATCTATACACAGGATATCTCCTCGAACTACACCCTGGTTAACATTAGCATCAGTTGGCCATTAGCATATCTTTGCACAAGACATCTAGAACTATACCCTGGTTAAACATTAAACAAGCAAGCCGACTATAGAAGCAGAAGTAGGCCGTTTGAAGATTTTCCACCCTTAACAGGAGGATGCTCAGTGAGGGCGCATCGAATGAACGAGGGGGTCTGCCGATGCGGGTGCCCCGTGCTGGCACCGACGGCGCGCCTGGTCCTGGTCCTGTGGCCAAAGCCCCGCCCTCGGCAACCGCCGAGTGCCTGGTCGCACGGAGGGAGCCCGGGGCCAGCAGCCAATGCAGCCTCGGCTCACATGGTGTGTGGCCCGGCTGAGCCCCATAACACACTGCCCCCGCTTGGCACGCGTGTGCTCCCATTGGGTGGCAACCGCCCGGGAGCTTAGCTCCCAGACGTGTTCACCCCAGGGGCCTCGAGCCCGAGCCGCAGCTCTCGACTCCCTTCTCTCTGGGATCTGGGGGCCGAAGGGGGCGCCCAGGGCGCTTCGGCCTCTGACCCAAGCTGCTTGCAGCCGCGGTTCACCTCAGGAGCCTGGGGTGGAGTGGGTGCATGTTGGGGTCAAGGGGCAGGGGTCTGCGGGTCCCTCCCAAGGTCTCCTCTCCCTCCCTCCGTCCGGTGTCCGTCCCCGCTCCTGACTCTTTCCCCGCACCTCTCCACCCGCTCCCGCCTCTGGTCCTCCCTCTGGGCTTCTTTCTTGCTACGTCACCCCCTCTCTCTTTCTGCCTCCACGTCTCTCTCCTCCACGCTCACCCTCCCCCCACCCATCTCCAACTCCCCGCTTCCCTCTCTCTCTCTCCAGTCCCAGTCTCCGGGGAGACTCCCGGGCCTAAGAGACATGCCGGTGGCTGTGTGGCACTGAGACCGACCAGCTGGAGTCTCCCCCAAAGCACACTGGGGGCAAAGGCCAAACAACAGGAAGAACAGAGGCCCCACAGGCGGGGAGGCCAAGCGCGCACGCCCGCCGTCCCAGGGGCTGAGCCTGCGCCTGGCTCCAAATGCCTCCCTCACCTGCACCCCCGCCAGGGGCTTCCTGCGCCAGGCTCTGGGGGGTTTCCCAGACAGCGGGCCCCAGAGGCTCTCTCTGATCCCCTGGGGACCCCAGTAGGGGGGATGAGAGGAGGCAGGCCCAGCATGCAGGGGTGGATCCCCCTGAAGGTACTGACTTGATTCAACAGTAAAGTGGCCTCCTCTGAGAGGTCAGCAGAGAGGCCAGGGATGGTGGGGACTCGGGCCCCCAGCCCAGTCTCAGCTCCCCCTGTCCCAGGCTCTCAGGTTTTCAGTTTCCTACAACACCAGACGACAGGGATCAGCCCTGGGGGGTGTGAACAGGGAACCAATGTCAAGGCCCTCGGGGCATGGCCCGGAGCCTCCACCGGAACCCCGACCGGAGCCCAGCTGATTGGCTGTCTTCTGGCGGTGGGGGTGGGGTGTGGGCAGGAGGACCAATCGGAGCCCAGATCCAGGACTCTGCAAACTGGAGCTGACCGAGGGAATTTAATGGGTCCCAGAGGTGGAAAATGTTACAGGTGGACCTTGGAAGCCTTTGGCGGTGCCATTTCTGAGCATGTGGGAGAAGCTGGTCTCCAGGGAGAGGTCACGACTCCCTATATGATAAAAGGCAGGGGTGCGTGTGGGGGGGGGGGATTTGAGCACCACATTTGGGGTGTTTCTGCCCTCCCCAAGATTTGGTTTTGAAGCGGTTTGGAACATGCCTCTCCAAAATACGCCCCTTTGATATGCTGATTAGTTTGAGCCAAAGGCTTCTGCTCAGCTGCACGGGCAGGAGGGCTTCTCTGCCCTCCCATTTCGACCTAAGAGCAGGACATAAAGTTTCCCATGGGAAAGGTGCCGTCCCTGCGCCAGAGACTGGGAGTCGACGCCTAAATGCATCTGGGCGAACAAGCCTGCAGAAGGAACCTTTATTTCCTGTTAGTCCCCACCCTCCCCCCCCCCCATATTTCCTACTCTGCTGTCCCACAACTTACTGCCCCGCGTCTAAGGCCCTGCATCTTGTCACTTTCTCACAATGTTTTGTTCTTTGTTTAAAAAAGGTGCATAAGCCTTTGGCTTCTTGGGGTCTTCGTTTTTCTTTCGAGGACTCCCGCATACATGTAAAAACATTGTAAAGAGAGTGTATGCTTCTCGCCTGTCGATCTGTCTTATGTCAGTTTAATTCTCAGGCCAGCCACAGAGCCTAAGGGAGGAGCAAAAAGTTTTTCTTCCCCTAAGGTTTCAAATCTTCCATGAGGATTCCACCAGCCAACGATTCCTCTTTGTGTCTAAGTGACTATGAATTGGGTTCCTGACACTGGCAATAAAAAATCCCTGGCTACGGCTGGCTGTCCCCTCTTATCCGCGGGGCGCACATTCCGAGACCCCCCAGTGGATGACTGAAACCACGTACTGAGTCCTATACGTATCATGTTTTTTCCTCTGCATACGTACCTATGATAAAGTGTAATTTATAAATTAGGCAAACAAGAGATTAGCAACGATAACTAACAATAAAATAGAACGATCATAACAATATACTGTAATAAAAGTGATGTAAATTTGCTCTCTCTCTCTCTCTCTCTCTGATAACCGAGACGGCTACTAAGTGACTTAGGGGACGGGTAGCTGACACAGTGTGGTTACCAGGACGAAGGGACGATTCACGTCCGGGAGGGACTGAGAGGGGCGGCGTGTGACTTCATCATACCACTCAGAATGGTACACAACTTAGAACTTATAAACTGTTTATTCCAGGATTTTCCGTTTAATGTTTTCAGACCGTGGTTGGCTGCGTGTGATTGAAACTGCGAAAAGCAAGTCGTGGAAAAGGGGACTACTGCCATTCCGTGCTTAGAGGCCCCCCAACTTTAAAACAAACAAACAAACAAACAAAAACCCTGCTCCTCACCCGCGGGCTCCTGGCCGGCCCTGGCCTCCCTTTTGCATTTAAACCTAGATGCTAGATGTCCCTTCTCCCTTCCCCTGTCCTCCCAGACCCCGCCCGCCTCCCGCCCTGGCCAGTCCCGAATGTTGTTACCTCCTGGGGCTCTGTCCTGGCTTCTCACCTCTTTTCTCCCTGTCACCATTCCCGGGCAGTCCACCAGCCCTCTGCTGCCACCCAGCCAGCTCCGCTGACCTCCAGGTTCACAGGTGCCTCCCACGCAGCTCCACCTGGACGTCCCTCCGAGGAGTCACACCCAAGCTGCAGCACATCGAAACCACTCACCGTCTTTCCCTGAGCAGCGGCTCCTGCCTCTGTGCCTTCGTACGGGCTGTTCCCTCCGCTGGGCACGCCCTTGCTGCCCAGACCCTGACCTGTTATAGGCAAATGCCTTTCATGCCTCAAGACTCAGCAATAGAGCAGAGATGATCACTCCCTTCTTTGCAGCTGGTCAGATTTCAGCTTCGCCTGACATTCGCCGACTCAGACAACGCCTCTGTCCACGGGAGAAGCCAGCGGCCTGAGGTGGTCACATCCACCCTCAGTGACAGTCTCTTCATTTGTAGAATGGGGACGATAACCTCCAACTCACCTGCTTCCTGGAGCTGACCTGCAGGTCAGGGGAAGGTTTGGCCCTCGTCATTTCAGGCGGGCCTGCGGTTCTGTGTCTCCTTCTTAGAGACAAGAAAGGAGATTGAAACCAAACCACGCATTCATGCAAAGAGTCACTTTCAGCTGACTCTTTCGGAGAAGGCGTCCTTTCATTCATTCATTCATTCATTCATCAAACACTGTCTGAGTATCTAGTATCTTCTAGGCCGTGGGCTTCAATCGAACCTGGGCCTGCCCTCCAGAAGCCCTTTGTCATTGAGCCAAGAGATGAGAAAGGAAACCACGTCCCTGTCATGTAACCAGGGTCACATGGGGCTGGGGAAAGGCCAGCCAGGGCAGACAGCCAGGGCCCTGGGTCCCAGGCACACGGAGGATGACCCGCCACCATCCCGGAGGCAGAGCCAGAACACAAACCCAGGTTCAGCATCTCCACCCAGAGGGTCTCAGGGGTTAGGACAAAACAGAATTCAGGCCTGGGGTCTCCATCTGGGGGACAGGCGCCCCCACCAGGCAGCAGCCAGGGTGAGGTGAGGCCGCCAGCCCCCTGCACGTCCCCTTCGCAGAAGGAGCAAACACCCTCCCCTGAGGAGTGGGCCTCGCCTCTTCTCCAGTTTTCGGGGGTGAACTCCAGTCGGCGTGGACCGCGCTGCGGTTAGTTATCGAGGCCCGAGGCCAGCACTGCCCACACTGGGCAGCTGACCTGGTGCAAAGCACGAGGTCCTCATCGGCGGTTCTCGAAGTGGGGTCCCAGAGCAGCGGCACCAGCAGCCCCTGGGAGCCGCTGGAAAAGCAGATTCTCGGGTCCCACCCCAGACCTACTGCAGCAGAATCGGCCAGGGTGGGGCCCGGCCACCTGTGTCTTAACAAGCCCGCCCGGTGTCCTGGTGCGCAGACCCTGGTGCACAGGCGAGCGTCCAAGAAGACAGGGCTGGATCTCAGGCCCGTGCCGGGCGCTCCGCCTGCGTCAGCTCAGGCAGCTCCCCCATCGGTGCACACGGCGGGGCCGGCATTACCCTCCAGGCTCGAGAGGGTCACTGAGCTAGCCCAGGGCTGGATCAGCACTCGACCGAAGTGGCCGAGACACCGCAGCCCGGGCCTTGACTGTGAGACCAAACTCTGGGCAGGAACGGCCCTGGCTGGCTGCTGAGGTCCTCTGCACACCTGCGCCGCTGTTCCCTGTGGCTTCCAGGTGCTCCATCCACCCGGGGAAACAGCTCTGCCGTCTGCCGGGCGGTCAGCCCGTGCGTCGTAACCAGGGGCTGCCATGAGGGAAGCAGAGGAGTCGGGACGAGCCCCCCATCTGGTGCATTGACCTCGGGGAGTTTCTTTATCTATAAAACAGGACTACAATCCCTCCCACAGAGGCCGGTGGCGAGATTGCGATCTTAGTCATGTGTTGCTTAAAGACGGGGATGGCGCTAAGACATGCATCCTTAGGTGATTTCGTCATTCTGGGAACGTCCCAGCGTGCGCTTACACAAACCTGGATGGCACGGCCTGCTGCTCGCCGAGGCCGTCTGGGATGAGCATCAGCCTTTGCTCCTAGGCTACAAACCTGTCGGGCACGTTGCTGTGCATACAGAGTGCTATGGACGGTTGTAACACAATACAAGTATTTGTGTATCTAAAGATATCTAAACATAAAAAAGATACGGGAAAAGTGCAACGTGAGATATAAAAAATGGTTCACATTTACAGGGTGCGTGCCATGCATGTCGCAGGCAGGGCTGGAAGTGACCCTCGGGGGTCAGCGAGTGAGGGTGAGTTGTTGTGGCCGCCAGCCCCCGCAAGACACACAGACCACCAGAACTCAGTGAGTTATAGGGAACACGCTCTTTATTCAGCCAGCCGCCGGGTCTGCCAGGGGTAGACCCCAAATTCAGGAGCCCCGAAAGGTAGAGGTACAGGGTTTTTAAGCCCTAAATCCCATCCTTCGTTCTGTCTGAACACAAAGGTCTATTTTTCTTCTATTTACTACCTGTCGGCTCACAGGTCAGGTGCGTAAGCAGGGGCGCAGCAGCAGAAAGCTCGTTTAGAATGTTGTGTTCCTCTAACCGAAGGCCTATGTTCCCATAGCGATAGTCAAACAGTAATTTCCAGTAAGAGTCATTTTTTCGGCCACTACAGAGCGACTGGGGGCCGGGACACCACTGTTCACCACCGCGGACTTTACGAACGCCGCCCACTCAGGCTCCGCTGCATTCATAAAAAAAAATTTTTCTTTCTTCAATAATAAATTAACCCGAGCTACCATAACATTGTCACATGACAAACTTAATTCTCTTAATGTTTTGACTCTTTTGTAATTAACAGCTTAAAACACGCACATTGGAAACCAGCACAAACACTATTTCTTTATATCCTTATTCGAGGAGCTTTTTTTTTTTCCATTTTAATTAACGTATTTATTTACTTTTTACGTGTTTTTTGTTGTTGTTAAAAACTAAGACACAAACACAAGCATCAGCCTAGGCCCACGGGGTCAGGACCATCAAGGTCACCGTGTGCTGCCTCCACGTCCTGTCCCCCTGGACGGTAACATTCAGGGACAGTCACATCAGGCGCCGTCACCTCCAGGGATGACAGTGCCTTCTCGGGGGATACTCCCCGAAACACCCGCCTGAGCCTCTTCTTGAGAAGGCGTCACTCTCTTCAGAAACGTGTCTGTGGTGCTTCGCTGGGTTCATCTCTTCTTCGCATCACAGATTTGCTCGTGAGCAGACAGCACGCCGCGAACGCGCCTCTGCCGCCGAGAACCTTTCGGCGCCGGCTCCACGTTTTCAAGCCTAGAAACAGCTTCCGCGGTCCGCAAACGCCTCTGCCACGCCTCTCTCCGCGAACTTTCCGGGGGCTCTTGTTCGTTTCATTCTTCCTCTTGCTTCTTCCTCGGCTACATGTTCCTGTTTCCAACTAGTCCTCAGTAGTCAGCTCCCCAGGAAGTGTTACCGGAGAACGGGGGTCCTCTCCCGGCACGTCGTGCAGGTTCTTGATGTCTCGAACAAAGAATTGAGCAAGACACCGAAATACGACGAAAAGACAAGTTTTATTAGAAGGGAAAGACAAGTTTTATTAGAAGGGAAAGTCCACTCCCAGGCGTGGAAGGGGGCCTGAGCCGGAGAAGCGGGCTCAAAAGGCCCGGCGACAAAGCCTTTGGGGTTTTTATCCCCGTTTGCTGTGGGTGGTCACTTTTTTCAGAGGAGCGGGCTTCCTTGATTGACAACTAAGGTTGACAGGATTCAGTGATTCAACATTTTGCTTTCTGTGCATGTTTGTTGCCAGAATTCAGTCTGTTATAATGATAAAATGAACTTCCGGGCTTATGCGTTATATTATAATGTGGTGTAATGAGGCTCAGGTGAGTTGAAGGTCATTGGGTCTTCATTGTGCAGGTGCAAGTGACTGTCTTAAACTGGTACCTATCCTCTGCCTACTTGTTTCTTTGTGCCAGTTGAAAAAATGCCTTTTGGCCTGCTTAATTGTAGGTGGATTAGGGCGGACCCCTTCTAAGCTAGGATGACCTCAGTGTCTTTGCAGGCAGACCCGAAACCCCCTAACTAACTTTCCTGCCTACTTCTTTTCCAAGGGCCGTGAACCCCTTTATTATTAGTATGGCTGTTGAGGGACGGAGGGAGGCCTCTTCTGCCGTATCTGCTTCCTGCTGAGAATGGCCTCAGTCCCTGCCCACAGGGGTTTTCTTGGAGCTCTTTCTTTTTCTGCCTCAGTCAGGGTGGGGTCTTGGGTTTCCTGCCGAAGTGCCACGATATATCTGTTAATTTCTATTATTGATTTGCCCATTAAGCTAATAAAGGGAAACAAGCTTGGTTAATATATTTCTTAAAGAGTAAAAAACGATTTTGGGCCTAAAATCCCCTCCCCTCTCTGACTCTAAGGGACTGTCTGACTTAACACCATTTCTACTAACGATGGGCTGATGATCCTGATCAACAGTCAGAGGATCTGAGTCACCAGTTTAGGGCAATTATCAGGATTTGAGGGAGAGGGCCTTTTTCCCTAAGAAAGGAAGAAAACTAGGTTTACTAAAAAGATTAACTCTGCAAGAGATGTCCCATTTCGTTTCCTGCTAAAAGATTCAGAATTTTACAAGGGATGTCCCGTCTCAGAACCACCTCAAGGTCCCCCCAGGGGAAAAGCTGTTTTGCCATCTCAGCAGGAGCCTTGATGATTTGTGTAACCTTTGCAACGTCACTGGGCTATCGGAATGTTTCGGCCCCATCACAATCTTACGGGACCACCGTCGTATGCGCAGTTTGTCCTGCACAGTCCGGTTGTGCGCGGACCAAAACATTCCTGTCGTTATCATCGTTATCTGGTTATCTGGTGCCCTACTGTACTGAAGAATACTAAGAAAAAGAAATCACAGGCCGCCAAGATAACACACCAAGACTTAATTGCAGTCTCAGCCCCTCCCAGGAACCTGACCTTAAACCCGTCTGGAATTTCCTGATAAACCCCTAATAAGGTCACACCCCTGCGCCCTTCCCCCAAAGACAGGTGCCCTCCCCTGAAACAAGCCTTGTGTTTTGCTAACACCTTTCTTGTCCACCCCTCCTCCTCCCCCGCCCCCAGTTTCTGCCTGTAAGAGCCTTCCATTTGTACAATTTCTCAGAGCACCTTTCTGTTTACAAGGTGCGATGCTGCCCTAGTCATTGTTTGATAAAGCCAATTACATTTTTACATTCACTCGGTTGAATTTCTGTTCTCTAACAAGAGCCACCTCCACCTTCTTCCCAAATGTGACCGAAACGGTACAAAAAGGATATTTTTAAAGGCATAAATCCTCAAGGACAGACAGAATGGAAAAGGAGATGATGATAACACTTGGGAACCTGGGCGGCAGATGGATGAGACTAACTGGTGCACAGAGACCCAGGGAGGATGAAGGCCGAGCCTGCGTCCTCACACGGTCATTTCTCTGTGTCTGTATCTTCACCGCCTCTGTTCGGGACACCAGCTGTTTGGGATTGGGGCCCATCCATATGACTTCATTTTCCTTAATTACCTCATTAAAGGCCCAATCTCCAAATACGGTCATGTTCTGGGTATGGAGGTGGGCGGGGTGGGGTGGGGTGGGGAGGGTTAGGACTCCAACACATAAATCTGGGGGGACACAACTCAGCCCCTAACAGACAGGAAAATAAACAAGCTCCGTAGAGTTCCTATCATCCAGAAAATTGACATCCTCTTAAACAAGGCTCGAGGGAAAGAAGCAATCAAAATCCAAACTGCAGAAGATCTAGAAAAGACAGTCCTAAAGGCAGGTCAGAAGCTTTGGGAAAAGGGGCCGTGCAGAGAGCAATCCCCGCGTTAAAGGACGAACGCTGTTCACGTTAACAAACGAGAAGGAATGAATGCAAATGAAAGGCACAGAAAGGTGACAGACTCTCCTAAGACCACACAGGTGGTGTGAAGCAGAGGTGGGATTTGAACAGGGTCTGCTTCGCAGGCATAAACATCTTAACTGCAACACTGTAATAGCCACTCTCTCCCTGCGGAAAAAAATTTAAAAAAAAAAAAGGATTACAAAAGATGTCCAGCAATAGGGCATCACTTAAATAGTCATGAAATAGCCATGCCCGAGACACTATGCAGCAGCATGTGAGAGGGCTCGGTGCCTCGCCCAGCTCCATGGGAGAACTCGGATCACGAGCTGGCATCGCCTCTGCATCTGGAAAGGAGTCCGCTGTGTCCCATCGTTGAGACCATTGGGAAAATAGCCCTTTGCAGCCTTTCCTGCAGGGCTTCAATTTCAGAGAAACTGGCTGAGAGAGACTCTGCTTGTTCTGTCATGGAAAAACCCCCAAGGTGCATTGTTATGGGAAAAAGCAGGTGCAAAACTGTGTGTGTGTGTGTGTGTGCGTGTGCGCGCGCGCTTGCATTTTAAGGCTAGATATGCTTGTATATGCAAAGAATATCTCTAAAAGAATACAGAGAATCTGCTAAGGCAGCTACTTCTGGATAGGGAAATTTGGTGGTCGGGGACCGGGGTGGGAAGTAGGCTCATTTCTCTAAACTTTTTTGCATTTTGTACCAGATGCAAGTGTTACCTACCTTATAAATCTCTCTCTCTCTCTCTCTCTCTCTCTCTCTCTCTCTCTCTCTCTCTCTCTCTATATATATATATATATATATATATATATATATATATATATAAAATTTTGTTATTTTTTGAAAAGTATTTTTTTAAATGAACAGATTTTAATCTTAAGGGCAGTTACAAGTTTACAGAAAATCGAGCAGATAATAGATGGCCTTCATCACATTGAGGAAGTTCCCCTCTATGCTAATTTGCTGAGTGGGTGTTGGATTTGCAAGGAGGATTTTTTTGCATTTCTGTTCATGAGAGAGTAGGGTATATTTCCCTTTCTTGTAACGTCTTTGTCTGGTCTTAGCATTAGGGCAGTGCTGGCCTCAAAAGCGTTAGGAAGTATTTTTCCCCTGCTTCAGTTTTCCGGAAGAGGTTATAGAGAACTGGTGTCTTTTCTTCCTCAAATTTTTGGTTGACTTCACCAGTGAAACCATCTGGGCCTGGTGCTTGCTATTTTGGAAGGTCGTGGAGGAGAACATCCTGTAATTTCATAATTAAATCTCCGTGTTTCTCGGTGGTGGTGGTGATGGGCTGTGACCTGAAGGCATGTTTAGAGGCCTTACTCAGGAGAATTTCTTAGCCATTTTTTTTTCTTCCCTTATGTAAGACCGAAGGCCAGAGGAGGCGGAGTTGGCTAATTCCCCTTTCCCACTGCTGGTTTGCAACCTGGGTTGATTCTCAGGTGAAATCTGAAACCAACCCATGTAAAATTGGAGGGTTGAGGAGAGATTGAAGAAAGAGGCAGGTCCTTCCAGGTTGGCGGGTGGCAGGTTTAAGAAGCAAGAAAACTTGCTTATGAGGCTTGTAGATCTCCACGCGTGCCCACCAGGATCTTAAAAGTCTGTGCAGAGGCCTTAACTGGGTTCAGCCACGTGTACCATCCAGGTGGTCTCAACAAACACCTCACTCTCTCAAGGCCGCGTCCTCGGGCAGCTGGCAGCCCAGGGAAGCCAGGCTTCCGGAACACACATCTCAAGGACCGGGAGGGGGTGAGGAGCCTCTGACAGCCCAGGGCCAGCTCGAAGGTCAGGTACTCTCGCTCACCTCCTCCAACACTTTATCCCTCATGACTGGCTCTCATAATTTTATGCGTCCCCCTCTTTCGCAGTGTGCCCTGAGTGGTCAGCAAGGGGTTTCACGAGCAAGAAGGCCGCTCGTTTGGCAGCTATCTGGCCGTATCGGAGGCAGAAGCTAGAGCAATGGTAGACATATGTAAGCAAAAACAGATCAAGGTAAGGATCCCCCAAATACATCATCCTTTCTTCCTCCAAGAGCCGCATGACCTGAACTCTTGGTTTATTATTAACTATTGAGGCGGGGGTCAGGGCGTTCACCTATGTCCTCCTGTGACTGACTGCTAGCCGACTCATCAGGTGTGAACACAGAGCATTGTGTTTAGATAATGGCACTGGTCCCCTTGTGAGGCAGTGATCGTGTCCAAGGCCATCCTATCTTGGAGGACATCTCTTGTTCCTAGAGACACTCCAGCGTTCAGTAAGGACAGGCCGTCGGCTAGCATCCAAGGCTCACGGGGTGAATCTGCTCAGGCTTCTACGTGTGCTGTCACGTCTTTGGGGCCAGTGGTGGGAACGAAACCAGTGGTCAGGTGATTGTACCAGTGGGAAACAGGACGTGCCCATCGGCCTTGAGCCGAAGGTGGCGGTCGCTGTCACCACGGAGCAGACTCTCCCCTGTGCCCGGGGGGGAAACAGGGTGCAGCGCCTGACCACCTAGGTGGGAGCCACACCAAAGAGTTGTGCCACACGACCATCGGGTCCCCTGCCTGGGTGGCATGACGAGTCAGTGCCAAAGCGGTCACTGTCCTTCAATGTGACAGAGCGACTGCAGAGTTCCCGCGACACCCACCCCACATCGGGCACATACCACAGTTTTGGTTCTGTTTAGAGCGGTTTTCCTGTTCCCAGCATAATGGTGCCTGGGTGTTCAAATGTCCATAACCTGTGGTGAGTCACGTGAACCCATCCCGAGTCTGAACGTAGCCGCCCATGGCTCTAACGGTGGTCTTTCTGGGACCCTTCCAGTCAGCAGTTTGACAAGCTGCCAGTGTGGTTGGATTGGCAGAAAAAGAACATCCAGGCTCAGTGTTTATCCAGAGCGAGCCGCAGGCCAGGTGTTTGGGTAGTACTGATAGCATCAGTGAATTAAGAATGTTGGTCCTAGCTTGTTCGCTCTTCCAAATGCACTGCCTTGGGGGCTCCGACCCCCTATCTGGAGTGGTGACAGTGACCAAGGCGACCTTACCCAGCTAGAGTGCTGCCCGCACAGCCAGCTGCTGGATTGATTTCTTTGTTGAGCAAAGGAGTGGGCTCACTGTAGAAAGGCAAATCCAGGAAGTTACACAGCCGTAAAGTAAATAAATAAATAAAAATTAGCTCTTTTAGTAGAGAAGGCTCAGTTTTCTTCAGTGATCAAAGACCTGATAAAGATAACAGGAAATTATGTTGATAAAACACAGAATTGTCTTCTCGTCAGATAGATAGCTTCAAAGATAAAGAAAAACCTCGTACAGTCTTATCAAGAACAGGCCACTAGCCCTAGAAAACTTGGTCCTTCCAGCAGATGGAAGGAAATTAAGTTTCAGTTTTACATAAGTATGTTATTGACATAGAAGCTTACTTTTTCTTGAAGCTGATTGAAAAGAGCTCATTTACAAAACAGTTTTGGCAAAAGCCTCCAGCGGCTGAAAAACATCACATAATAAACAGCATAGAGCCATAGACATCCTTAAACAGACAGACAGAAAACGAGTAAAGGAAGAGCTTTCTTTCCACAGCTTCACCTACTCACGTGGCCAAAGCCGCTTGGTAATATTTGTGGAGAAAACTTTAATGATTTGAGTTTCCCCCTGACAGTTAGTTTTATGGAGGACAAGGGGCTTGTACGGCAGGCTGTATTTTTAGAAGCCTCTTTCCCTCTCTTAGTCCTCCAGACTGTGTGTGCAGTGTTTGAGTTCTCCTGGATGTTTACGTTTCAAAGACATGATAAGAGTTACAACTGCGAAGGACAGAGAAAGAACGTAAGTCTTCTCCTAGAAGTTTTGGGACATATTTCTCTATTAGAAACCAAGGGTGATTGCTATTTACAATTTTCCTTTGTATTAGGGGGTCGATGGCGTGGGCACTCCAGCTGTTTCACTGTGTAATGTCAATCACTACAATGTCCTCCCCTTGGTCCTCCTCACTTTCCCAGGGGTCCTACTTCGTAGCATCCCAATCAGGCTTTGTCACGAGCACCCAGACTTTAACCCACAGTGGCTTGGACCCTCCCTCTTCGTTTAGCAAAAATGGTGCGCTAAGCTGTCTGACTTATTCTCCTGCTCCCCTACCTGGTCTGTGGATACCCACAGGTCCTTCTCTAACCTCAGCCCTTCTTCCAACTTTCGAATCCCAGCTGCACCTCTCGCTGGACGCCAAGGCCCGCCCCCGGCAGAGGCCCGCCCACTGCAGCGGGCAGTTAATCAAACGAGTGCCATAGATCAGTTGGTATTTTCGCGGTGTCCCCGTACTCAGTCCCCAAGCGTCTAACATACGAGCCACACATCACCCCGTGGAAGTCATTGGCCAACTTGGGACTTCCCCGGCGGGTGCCTCTTTCTCAAGGCCTGTTTCTTGGGCTCTTCGCTTGTTGGTTAGAAACCTTGGGAGCTCCCTGGGTGAAATTTGAAAACGGCCCCCGTACATGTCGGGCCAGAAGAGGCTGAAGGAAGAGGCAGACCACCCCAGACTGGCAGGAGGCAGGATTAACGAGCGAGGGGACCGACTGACGACACTCGTCTTGGGTGCCACAAGATGAGTACGTGTCTGCGACCACCCGCCGGAATCTTAAAAGTTGGTGTAAAAGCCTTAACTGGGTTTCGTCAGGTATATCATTCAGATGGCTCAGCAACACCTCGCTACCTCCAGGCCGTGTCCTTGGCCAACGTGTAGCTCAGGGAAGGCAGGCAGGATGCACATTCCGAGACCCAGGACTGGCCGGGGTCCTGCTCAAGGGTCAACTAGTAGTCATGTCCTCTCGATGACGCCCTCCAGCACCCAGGTGGGATGAGGCTCTGGCGAAGTCCTTGCCCCGAGCGCTGGCTTTGACCCTGAAGGAGTTTAGAACAGCCCTCCCTCCCCACCCCAAAATAGGTTGTTTTGGCATATCCATTATTTTGAGTTAAAGGCACTCAAGAAAGGGACACTCCGATCTTCTTTTTCTTTCTGAAAGCAGGAGGTAAACTCCCGTGGGAAAGGGGAGCTTCTGTACCAGGAGGAAATACTCTCATCCGAGAGACCTCTGCTGTTACAGTAAGGCCTGCCTTCCTCTAGTCAATCTGTACATTTTAGTTACTTTTGCACAATTGTTACTGTTTCTTCGACCTGATATGCGCTTGGGCCTTGTCGCTTCTTTAACTCTCCGGCTGGTCTACCCTGAGCCTCCGGCAATCATCGGCTGCAGCCTAAGTGCCCTCACGGGGCTGGTTCCTCCCGTCTAGTGTGGGCACAGCTCCTGGGTGGCTGTAATTCTCTGTCTCTCCCCTCATGTTTTGGGCCACTGGTTTGCCCCATGACCTCAGTTCTCTGAAGGATCTGAGAAGAGTTGTTGACTTTCACCTTATTAAACTTTTTTTTTTTTGGTGAGAATGGAGTTACAACTGCCACGTTCTTCACCTGTTGGACTGGAAACCTAGAACCCCTTTCCCCTTCCCAGCATCCTACTCCACTGAAACTACTTGCTTCCTTTCCAGAACAGATCATATGCTTGCTCTTGCTCACATCTGTGTGATGCTTAGGCAGGCAGGTAGAATATTCCAGGTGTTGTGGCGCATTCAAATCTGAGACCCATGGAGCCAATTGAGGTGAATTATGAGCCTTTATTAGCCAGTGGGGCGACTGACTCTTCACCACGCAGGGTCAGAAAATTAGCCCTGAGTTTCCAGAGGAGGCAGTTTATGAAGCCTGAAACCACATCAAACAAGCAAGCAGATTACAGAAGGGGAAGTTGGCCATTAGCATATCTTTGCACAATACATCTCCTAGAACCACACCCTGGTTAACATGAAACCAGCAAGCAGATTACAGAAGCAGAAGTTGGCTCACTTGAACATCGTCCACCCTTAACAATCCCCACTGGTTTTCAGGGGAATTCAAATCATTGATTCATCAACCTGGAACGGTGGGGTAGCGAGTTCTGAGAACCATGAGTTTCACTGCCTGCACCTCTTTTTTGACATACGTAGTTAACCAATTAATTATACAAAGTCCAAATAATAACCCTAGAAATGTTAATAGTAGGGGTCCTGCCATAGAGGAAAGCAGAAAAGTCAACCACGGGGACCAGTTAAACACGTTCTCATACCATTGTTCTTCTCTGCTGCTGAGCCGTAGTCTGACTAAAGCTAGGCTGTCTCTAACAATGCCCGAATGGGTAGCATCAAAACAGCAGGTTTCACCTAAAGCCATACAAAGACCCCCTTGCTTTAGGAACTGTAGGTCTAATCCTCTCCTATTCTGTAAGACAACTTCAGCTAATGGGTTTACAGACGTTTCTAAGGGAGATGTTGAAGTTTCAAGATCCTGTTAAGTCTTTGTCTATTTGTTCACTGAGTGTCCGGTAGTTGGAACCTCCAGGGACTAGAGCTGTGGTCGCTACCTGCAATGCCTATACCTGCTAGCAAGGGGGCTAGGATAGGGGCTGCTCTCTTAGCTCAGTGATCTGTACACTGGAAATGTTCAAGACCCCCTTCCCCAGAGTAGAAATATACTTGGGGAACAACGTGGACTAATATACAAAAATCTCCAGGACCCTGAGACCAGTAGTGTGAGTTAATACAAGGGGTGAGTCCGGTGTTGCAGGCAAACCAAGTCCCCCGTGGGGCTACTAAGTAGAAATGGGGAGTAGTATCTATAAGGGTTGAGCTGTTACAAGCCTGTAGATGGGGTGATGTACTAAGGGAATAGCTTTTGGAGTAGATACGAGCACCCTGCCCTCGTAGGTCTCCCACTGTGAGTTTAGGAGACCTGCCCCAAGGGCACGAAGTATGGTTGTTATTAAGGTCAGAGCCTGAAATATTGCTGATCTGGGAGGTAGAATTTCCAAAGGTCGTAACTGCTCCCAGTGCAATATAGTGGGGTGGGGCTGGGTTCAGGCAGAACCAACAATCACCTGTAGTATTGGGATTAGTCTGATTAACAAAGCTAAAAACAGCATCTAGCATCCCTAGAAGAGGGTCAGTGGGTTGGGGAGTGATAATGGGGGGTGAGGGGGGGAGCAGCAAGGTTTGCTGGGGCAGTGGAGAGACCGAGGGATGTTGGAGGCTTGGGCTTAGGTGGAGGAAAGCCCGTTGGGTTTGATACAAGGTTGGGGCCAATTGGCCTGGCTATCCGTCGGCGGCTGATCCGCCATTGTGTGGTAATGAGTACACCTGGGTCAACTCCTGTTCCGTACAAGCGAAATCCCCATGTTTTCTTTCTGTAGTCCGAGTTTGGGCACAGGGTTACACTTCCCGGAGGTGGTACAGCTAGATTGAGAGGGACAGCTGAACGAGATATAATGGTCTCGACCCCCCGACGCAGGTACCCAAGGTGCCATGGCTTCACAGCCCCAAGATGCACGATAATATTGTTCTGACTCAGAAACACGAAGGGCTACTTTCCTTAGGGCAAATATAGAGCTGGGTGCCTTGGAGCCCTTGCTCTAGCTGAGTGCTCCCACACCCGCAAGCGGGTGCTCCAACAGCGCCCCGGCCTCTGTAGCCGTACCCCTGGTGAGGGTAGTTAAATTTTGGGCCTAGGATTTCACACAAGTCAATGTTGAAAGTAGGTTGCCCCGTGGCATTTAGAATGGGAATAGGAATGCCAGTTCTGTCCTGGCAAGCGCTCAATCACATAATCCAATGACGGCGTCCAGCTACCTTGACCGCGGTGGGCGTTGTGAAAGGTCCGTCCCCGTGGGGTCAAGAGAAGCGGGCTGTGCCTTCTTCACCCGGACCCAATCGCCTGGAGCGTGGTTGCGTGGCTGGACTGGATGCTGAGTGGTTGTTCTGGTGGCAGAGACCAGGTGGTGGGTCGCCTGCCGTGCAAGAAGGAGGGCCTGCAAAGACCGGAAGGCTGTTTGCAGGTCGAGTGGCCCCTCTGATGGCCGCGACCCTGTTCCAAACGTGGGCCAATCTGACTGGCAGAACCTCTGAAGGTCAAAGGGAGTGACATGAGCTCCGTAGGCGTGGGCTCATCTCCTGAAATCCTTAAAGTGGTTAAGGAGGCACTGCTGAAGAGGGGTAGGACGATTCGAGGAAGAAGCCTGACACATGTTAGTAAAAACCGGCAAGAAAAGAGAAAATTTCCACAAAAGCCAAATAAGCCAGGGCTAGGATCAGCCTCTGACCTAGCATCCAGTCAGAGACCAGACCTAAGAAAAGAATCAAAATAAGTAAACTTATGAAGACCAAGGTATTGGAGGGTAACAGTACATTCGACCAGTCTAGACAGACAGGCACAATACAGACAGACAAGACAAACTACAGGTACCACAAAACGCTAGCGCACCCAAAATCCTGAATACCCGAAGTCAAGTCCGACGTCTCAGACCCTGACCGAACTAGGGAAGTACTGCTGTGTCCAGCCTTCCACTAGTTCCCCGCAGGGCCCAGCGACAGACAAGTCCAAGCAGTCTTACTCACTGGTGAAGCTGCTCCAGATGGCGTGTGCCCAGTTGTTACAGAATTGAACTTTTTTGTCCACTTGCCCTCCTGGGCGAGTCCGCCTGGCATCCAGGGCTGAGGAATGGCTCTCAGCTGCCGTCCCCATGGGGCAGGATCTCGCCCAAGGCGGCTGGAGTCGTGGGTCTTAGGAAATTTCCCCCTCTGGAGAGATCTCGCCGGGGCCTCCAAATGTTGTGGCGCGTTCAAATCTAAGACCCACGGAGCCAACTGAGATGAATTATGTGCCTTTATTAGCCGGCCGGCGACTGACTCCCTATCACGCAGGGTCAGAGAATCAGCCCCGAGCTTCCAGAAGAGGCAGCTTAGAAAGCCTAAAACCACATCAAACAAACAAGCAGATTACAGAAGCAGAAGTCGGCTCACTTGGAAAATGTCCGCCCTTAACACAGGGAAAGGCAACGCTGCTTACCTGTCCACTGTCCACCTCCCACCCATCCTGTCAGTCAGGTTCAGTTTGGATATGACATCCTCCAGGAGGCCGTCCCTGTCCTCCAGATCACCGCTGTGCCGACAAACGTTTAACCCCTCATTCTCCAGGAAGGGAGCCCTGATGCGTAGCGTCTGCCAGTTTCCATGGTGTAAATACTCGCACCATGGCCGATCCCATTTTACCAATGTGATGTCACTAAACACAAGTTAAGAAGGGACGCTCATTACTGGCTCCCTTCAGCTGACAGGAGTCCAATCCAGCTCCCAACGGGGACAGGGGTGGGGTGGGGGGCGGGGACCCTCAGGGCTTCCAGCTCGGCTTCTATCTTCCTCTATTGATCAAGAGGAAATGCTAGAGAACAAAGCAACTTGGATGGCGGATGGCCCGGATGGCCCGGGAGAAGGACAGATTAAAGGCTCAGCTCTATCCCCTGACCAATACCTTCCCGCTGTGCTGTGCTACGTGACTTGAGGGAAGTGACTCAGCCTCTTGGAGCCTCAGATTTGTCAGCTATAAAATGGTCAAAATAGTGTGTTCTTCCTAAACGTGTGAAGGAATTAAATGGATGTAAACAGTGTAAAATCCTGTTAGAGCTTAGCGGTGGGGGGAAGGGTCAGTCAAAGGAGGTTGGGGAGGGACATTCTAAGTCTGAAGACCAGCAGCAGGAGAGCAGAGAAGCAGGGGGAAGAGGGGGTGTCCTTTGGGTTGAGAACCTGTGAATCTTGGAGTGAGGGCAGGAGGGGTCCGAGAAGGGCTTCTGAGGGCAGTGTAAAGGGGCTGGACAACATCCTCAGCCCCGGGGGCCTTGAGATGTTCAGAAAAAAAAAACTGGACCAGATAACTGAGAAGAAGGACACCGGTCAGAAGCTGCTGGGGTAGGGCACAGAGCTGGCCAGGTGAAAACTCTTCCAGGGGCTGGGGCTGGATCCAGTGAGAGAGGAGGGGTTTAGAGACGAGAGTTGTTTTTTTTTCTTTCTTTCTTTTTTTTTTTTTTTACCTCCTAGGAGATGGAGTGACAGCCTTGGGCATCTTAGTCATCAAGCTCAGGAGGCAAGAGGCTCACAGAGCATCCAGGAATTTCGCTGATGCAGCCAAGAATGGGGAAGAGCTCCACCCCAAGGAAGAGGAATTGATGAAAGAAACCAGAGTCTATTGCATTTGCCCTGGAGAAAGACTTAACTTCTACCCCTCCTTCTTGGGCCCTCTGCTCATCCTGTTTAACAAGACTCAGAAGTTGTGTGTAATTAGGACTTTGCTACTCAAAGAGTGGGTCTGGGAGCAGCAGCAGCCGCCTCCGTGACTGGGAGCCTCTTATAAATGCAGCATCACAGGCCTCAGCCCAGACGTGCAGCATCAGAATCTGCATTTTAACCAGTCGCCTGGGGAATGGTGTGCACAGGGAAGCATGAGAAATGCTGGCTTAAGCTCCACGTGGCTGGCCCTTGTCCATCTCGTATTTCTAGAACCTCAAACATCGTCAGTACTCAAAAAGGACTGAGCGATGGATTGACAGCTGGCTAAGGGATGCCGTACAGGATGGAAGGAAGGCACGTCTGAGAGAGAGAGAAGGTGAAATAAGCAAGACTTGGTGGGTGATTGGGTAGGGGGCGGGGGAAGATGAGGGCTCAAGAGAGCCGATGCCACTATTTCAAGAGGTTGAAATAGGGACCGGTGGCTCCCATTTTAAACGGTGGCTCTGGGAACCTGTAGCTTCTGGAGGGCTGGACTAGGGCTTAGCCTTAGAAGGAGGCTGGGGTGGGATGCAGGCCGGGGTGGGATGCAGGCCGAGCCACATGTGCATGAAACCACCCGGCAAAAAGAGAGACTCCTGGACGAGGCCCAGGGATGCCAGCGTGCGAAGGGTGGGTTGAGAACCACGAGTCCTCTGGAGAATGACCAGTCAGAGGGGCAGGAGGCCAAGGGTGCAGACAGTTTATGGCCAACTGTCAAATGCCACCAGGAAGTCAGAGCCAGCCTGAAACCCCCCTCCCCCCCTGCTCCATTTGCCGATGGCGCTGTTGTTACGAGGTCTCAGTCCTGAGAGAGAGAGAGAGCTGCCGCGCTGTGTGGACTTCCTTAACGCTCTTCCATCTCAGAAACAAAACTCAGAAATCCAAGTTTTCCTTGAGTCTTCCGACCTCGATTACAAACGCGATTAGGTAAATCCCTAAATCCCTTCCAACGATTTCCCCCCCGCAATTACTGATTTCTTACGGTCGGATCTGAAAACAACACCATCAGGACGTTTATACTGAAAGTTCTCCAATGTCAAGGCCGGGGCGGGGCCTTGCCTTTCCGCACCACCTCCATCCTCGCATTTGTTTCTTCTCAGGGATTTTCCTTTGCTCATTTTGGTTTCTCCCTAGGGCTTTGGTGGTGGAGTTTGGATCCCCTCTCGCGGCTCCGATCATCTCCCAAGACGAGCTGACGTCACTGGATCTGATTGTTGACCTTCGTCCTTGGATGAGATGCAGGGCTTGGCTGCCTCTCCGAGGCGGACGTTTGGCTAGTGAATCAGTTTGGACATTCCCCGTTGAGCTCTCTTTCTCCTGGACGACTGAAGGTGACCCGCATGCTGTGTACCTGAAGGAGGCTCGTCTACCCAGCCGTTCTGCGTGGCCACTGGTGGCCGTGAATCCATCCGGTGCGGTTCCCGCCCCCACAGGCCTCCGCCACACAGCTGAGTTTATACTTTCCTGATTGCACAGATAAAGCAAACATGCCTCTCCAATTTGTTAACAACAATAAAAGAAACAAAACGCACAGCCCAACTTAATTTGCTCAATGCAAATTCAAACAAGTCATGACAGTCATCCTTTTTGCATTACGTCACTCTTGGAAGGCTGTACGTTAACTTTTCTTTTGAGTTTTATTATCGCCATAACCTTTCGTGGAGTGAATTTATTCAAATTAACTATAATTATTTAAATTAATAATTTTGATATTCATATTACTACAGCTTGGCCAGCCTTGGGGAAAACTTTTGATTGTTCCAATGTCTGTCCTCTGCTTCCCCAAAGTTTCTGAGGGTGTCCTTATTTCCTGGCCACAACAGAGCATTCTGGAACATTCTAATTTTCTTTTTTTGTGCTTCAAGGAATCCTGGTCTCCTTTATTAGAGAAGGTTTTAGAGACCGAATTTTGGGCACTGGGATGCCCATGAGACTTGGATGGAGGGGTGACTGTGGCTTTTGGGCCACTCTTGTCAGAAATGAAGACGGAAATACATTTTTAAGGTCACAAGTTTACAGTAAATTCTTTCAGCCTATGGTTTTGTTAACAAAGGTTAACAATACTGTTGTTGTTGATCTTATATTGACAGGATTTGGCCACAAGCAGGTCACGGTGGCACTGGCAGGAGCCCTCATCCTCAGTAGGCGACAGGAAGCAGATGAGAATGGGCAAGGGGGACTCGGAAGGGACAGGAAGTAAGGAGTGGAGGTGACTCTTTCGAGACACTTGGCTGAAGGGAAAAGAGAATTAGAGGTCACGGGGTGCGAGGGTTGCTTTTTGTTTTCTTGTCCTCTTTGTCGAGATGGGAGAGATCCCTGCTGCCTGCGGGCGGAGCTGAAAGTGCTCAGAGTTGAAAAGTGCGTCAATTGGGATTCTTCAGTGCACAAGGGAACAAGAATCCAGCTCATCTGGTTAAACCAAAGTGTAAATGGGGAAGCCCCAGGGCCGATCGGACAGCCCAGTGGGCGCAGAGGCTGCAGGAGGCCCAGTTCCCCCGTGTGCGTCCCACGGCTCAGGCTCCCAGGGGTGGTCTGGGTTCTGAGATGGAGCCCCGTCACGTGCTGCAGAGACATCAGAGAGCTCCGGTCTCCCCACGCCCCACTGCTAGTCCAGAGGAAGGAGCGTACACCCAGGCCCACTGGGAGAAAGAGGAGGCATCTGTCTTCCAGACTTCTCCAAAAGACCCAGGTGGCCGGGTTCTGAGAGCATCCCCAGAAGCACTTTACAGATGGGTAAACTGAGGCCACGCTCTGCACACACACACACACACACACACACCCAGCATCCTCAACAGCCAGGCCATGTCAGATTAGAAGGGATTTGGCCTCAGAGTCCACCCAGGGCTTGGGGTCAGGCAAACCTGAACTCCCATCTCGGCCCCTTCTAACACGCTCCGTGAGCTTGGGCGAGTCTCCTCAGCCTGTTTCCTCATCTGTAAAGTGGGGGTGATGACAGCACAACCTCAGAGGGTTGTCGTGAGATCAACAAGCTGCTCCGAGGCTGCTTCTCCCCGGTGTGGGCCAGGAAGGGCTTGCCGGACAGCCCGAGAGCTGGTGCCCAGAAGGAAGCCATCTCCTTCTCGAGTTCCTTTCAACCCTTCCGCTGAGGTCCAGGGGCAAGTCTGTCCCAAGCGCTGGCCTGTCTTGGATACTTTGTGGATCTCACTTCATACCCAGGAGGGGGCTCCCCCCCGGGACAGGCAAGGAGATCCCCAGAGCCTTAGAACAGAGTTTTATGCTCATTTTGACTGTTGCCGGCTGGTGGAGGTTAGTGGAGGTTAGTGGTAGTGGGGTTCTACCCAGGGCACTAACACAAAGTTTCCTTTGAAAATACATTTATAGGGATGAAAAAGCCAATGTAAAGAAAAAAGTATTGTGGATGCTACCTGTGGCGAAGGGGTCCGGATTTATCGGGTGCCCACGCACGGGTGTCCAGCGCCCGGTCACGGGCACTCTGTTCCAGACGCTGATCCAGGCGGGAGACGCGGCGGCGACTGAGGCAGCCAGGGGCCTCCGCCCTGCGCAGCTCTCCTGGCGCAGGCGACTGGCGAAACAATAAATGGGTATTTGAAACATAAATCATGTCGGATGGTGATAAGTGTATGGGGGGGGGAATCAAGGAGGGAAGGAGGTGGGGGGCGCAGGGCAGGCACGTCCAGTTGGGAACAGGGAGATCAGGAGGCCGGCGCCGACGCGTGAACCTGAAGGCAGCGAGGGGGAGGGCCGTATAGATGTCTGCGCCAGGCTGTTCCAGGCAGGGGAGCAGCAAGAGGAAGGGCCCGGCGTGCCAGCAAGGAGGCCGGTGTGGCGCGACTGTGGGATGCAGAGATGAGAGGCAGGGGAGGGACTGGACGCCCTGCCCTTCGGGGCTCTCGGGTGCTGCTTGGGTGGGGGAGCCGGAGAGGGCAGGGTTACCCGCGAGAGGAGGTCCTTGCACGCAGCCTGGGGAGAGGCTGGTGACTTGGACCAAGGGGTGAGGTGAGAAGTGGAGCTTCCGGGCACGTTTGGGCGTCATCGACTGATTGATGTCCCCGAAGCCGGGGGACTGCGTGACAGCAGCAGGGTAAGGAGTGCGGAAGGAGCATTTCGAGAGCTGAGCACGGGCCGCAGCGACTTTAGAGGGTGGGGGCGCGGGGGGGGGGCAGGGGGGCAGGGAGGAGGAGGAGGAGAAAGTGCCAGCCTGGTGTCCGGGAAGACGGGAAAGGAAGGCACTTCAGAGAGAGGGGGTGGGCAGCCGTGACGAATGCTGTGCAGGGGCCAGCAAGACAAGGACGGAGACTCGGCAGGGGCCCAGGGACACGGGGGCCCAGAACGACGCATTTAGTGGAGTGGCGGGGGTGGGGAAGGGGCCAGAGCTGCGTGCGGGGGGCCTGCGGGAGCGCGCGCGGGGAGCGAGGGCCCGCGGGGTGCAGGGACCTCGCCGGCCGGGCTTCGGGGGACGGGGGCGGAGGAGAGGGCAGCAGCCGGAGCTGGAGCGGGCAGAGCGGTCGCCGGAGGGGACATTGTTTACTTGTTTTAGTCGTAAGATCGGAGAAGCGACAGCGTGCGAATCGTCGGGAATGACTGGGTGGGTGTCGGCGCGAAAGGGGTTCGCTGGGGCCGAGCGGAAGGGCTGCGGGGCAGCCTGGTCCTGGCGGGCATGCTCTTCTGACTCTCGGATTCGAAGGCTCGTTATGGGGCAGCCACCGAGGGCCAGACCGTCGCTGGGGCCTGGACCTGAGCGAGGGGAGGGGGACGCAGAGCTGGCGGGCAGTGCGCGGGGAAAGGACCGGGCGGCGAGGCGCGCCCCGGGCGCTGTGACGGTTCGCGCCGGGCGATGCAGGCGAAGCGCTCGGCGCCGGCCGGGGCGCGCGGAGGGAGGCGGAGGTTAACGAGTCGATTCTGGGCGGCGCCATCAGGCCGGGGCTCGATCCTGACGCTGCCCCTTCTCCGTAGCATGACTTTCAAGTTTCTTAACCGCTCCGAGCCTCACTTTTCCCGTTACGAAATGGGGAAGGGGGCTGACCGACCCGCCGAGCGGGAGGCACGGGGAGCGCCGCGCACCTGCGGCCCGGCGGGCCAGGGACCGTCCAGTGCCCGCGCGCCGGGAAGGCAGGGACCCCGCGGCGGCGGCGGCGGCGGCGGGCGGGGCGGCGCTGACCACGCCCCGGGCCGGGAGGGGCGCTGCTGGCCGGCCGCGCTCGCGGCGGCGCTGTCCGCCGCCCGCCGCCGGGAGAGCCGGAGGTACGGGGACCGCGCAGCGGGTACGCGGGAGGGGTCTGCGCGGTGGGGAGGGGCGCTTCGAGAAGGAGGGGAGAGCGCTCGGTCGCCGCCCGGGCCACCTGTTCCGAGGGACATTCGAGTGTGCACCGACTGGGCGCGGCGGTCCCCGGCCGCCGCCCCCACCCCACTGCGCCCCGAAGTTGAGCGCGGCGGCCGGAGCGCAGAGGCGCGCCCCGCCCCGGAGCCGTCGGAGCGGCCCCGCATGGCCGGGGTACCGGGGTACCGCGGTGGGAGAGGGCGGTGGGCCCGAGGAGGAGCCCGCGTCCCACTGCGGCCCCGCCCGCCCGGCTGCATTGGGCGAGCAGCGCCGCGCTGTCTGGGGGCGCGGACGGGTCCCCGCAGGCCCGGCTTCGCGGCCGCGCTCGCCCCAGGCCCCGGAGGGACGGCCGCTGGCAGAGCGGTGGGGAGCGGCCGGCTGGAGGGCCGGCCGCCGGGGCCGGAGATGCTGCGGCTTTGGACGCGCCGACGCGGGGAAGGGCCTTCCAGGTGGAGGGGACCGCCCGCGGGGGAGCGGGGAAGGCGGGCCTCTGCGCTCCCTCCCGGGATCCGGATCCGCAGATGACCCCCGCCTTCTCTCCCTCCCGCTTCTCCAGATGGGAAAGGTTGGGGGAGCGGGGAGCTGCGGGGAGGTCCAGTCTGAGTCACCCCTCTTCACTGCTAGGGGGGTCCCCTGGCCTCAGTCTCTTATCTGACCCTTGGGGTGGAAGTACCCACCGTCTTACCAGATTCAGCTGAGCCTCTGGCTCTAAAGAGTTAAAAGCCATCTCCCGCCCCTGCCCCCACAACCGCCCTTCTCTAAGTAGGACACCTGTACTATCTCCTCCAAACACCTCGTGAGTGAGTGCTCCATGCAGACCCTTCGAAGTCTCGGAAAGCCATTTGTCCCGCCATTCATCAGAGACCCAGGAGCACCTGGCCCCGACCCACCAGCCAGGCCTCCTGTTCTCTCCTCCAGCTGCCCAAGGACTTACCCTTTGTCACCACCTCCCAAAGGAGGGGGAAGCCACCCTGCCCAGGGTGACATAGCAGAGCCCAGGCTGGCTAGAGCTACACCCCTCCAGGCCAGCACCTGCACGGGGCCTGCCACAGCAGAGATCCCCAGGCCAGGCCCCAACACAAAGGAGCCGCCAGGCGGGGTGGAGGTGGGATCCTGTGTTGTTCATTTTCCTCTTAGGCCTCCTGTGTGTGTCCCTGCTTGTCTGCTAGGACAGCTCAGTATTAGAGGACAAACTCCGAGATGGCAGCTCTTAAAAATACGTTTCGTTTCCTTGTGCCAGTTGAAGCCTTCTCGCTGCCTAGGTCGGCGAGGTTGTTCCCGGTGTGTGTGAGGGCCCTGGGCCCCGGGTGCGGTGGACTTGGCAGAATCCTTCGCTTACTGAAAACCTCAGGAGGTTGCGACCCACCATGTCACCACGTCGGCCCCGGCCAGCAAGTCCCAATTCATCCGGCCCTGGGGTTCCCGGGTGCAGATGCCCAAGCACCCCGGGTGGCAAGAATGCAGGAACCCCCCCACCCCCTCACCCCCAAGGTCTGAGTTGGGACATGAGTGGAGTGAGTTGAGGTAACTGCCCCCGGATCTGTGGTCACACTGGAAGAAAGGGCAGCTCGAGGTGTGGAAACAGCCCTGGGACTCCCCGGCCTTCCCTGTCCCCTTCCTGGTTCTTCCCTGCTGCCCTTCCTGGTTGTCCCTCTCGGGTGGACAGCTACACCCGAGCTCTGGTCCCACTCACTGTGCTCTCCGGAATGCCCTCCCCGCTAACAGGGTCCTTCTCATGTGTGGTCACATCCTCATAGTCTGGCTGCCTCTCCTCTCCTGGCCCGAAGCCCGGTGCCCCACCTGGCACTTCGTGGCCGCTCACTAAAGGTTGCGTGAAAGAAATAGTGTGTGTGTGTGTGTGGGGGGGGGGAGATTTCATCTGAGCACCCCTTGAAGATAGATACCTATTGTTAAAATTTGCCTTTTTCGGCCAGACTTTTAAAACACCTTTTTTTTGGGGGGGGGGGTACATATTTGAGTATCTTGTCTATGTAAATGTTTCAAATTCCCCACCTCTCTCAAACACTGCTTTTATATTTTTAAAGTTTATATTGTTACATCACATTCAGTTACTGGATCTCATTTGACATTTCGGGTTTTTTAAAAATTTGGTTTATTAAGATAATATTACATCGAATTTATGCATACTGTTGCTGGATGTTTCTTGGTCCTCAGTGCGTAAGAGCCTCGGGAAGGGCTGTGCCCAGAGCCAGCTGGCTCTCAGAGGGACTGTACACACTTCCTGGAGCTGCAAGTATGTATTTCTTGTTATTTCCTAGAAATGAAATTCCTGGGTCAAAGAGTATCAACGAGTAGGATCTGTGTGTCTCTTATTCACTTGTTTGATCTCATTAGTAAGGTATTTATTTGTCCCTTGTTATTTTGTGGCCAAGGCCTTCTCCCAGGTTATGGTGTAGCTTTTATTTTTGCTGCTGCTGGTGTGTTTAAGGACCATGTTTTCAGTTTTTATTTCACTTTATCTGTGTGTGTGCTTTTTGATAAGGGAAACTTTTATGAGCTGTGAGCTGATGAGAAAGAGCCCAAAGAGGGAGCGGCTGGGGCCCCCGGAGCTGGTAGATGGACTGAGGTCTCAGTGGGTGCAGAAGCGGAGAGGGGTCCAGTACTGGACCTTCTGGGCTGCTGAGGACAGGAGGTGAGAGGGAGAGGCTGGGAGGACACCTTTAGGAATTGGCTTAGGTTTTCGTAGAGAGGGGGCCAGAAAAGCATCTGTGGGGAGGAATGGCTGTGGATCCGAGGTCCCCAGCTCCTGTGCTGTTTGCTGGCCTCAGCCGCTTGAGTCCCCCCTGCCTCCCTGGGAGGTAGGAGGTGTTATCACCCCCTTTGACAGAGTCCCTGAGGGAGGGGAAGGAAGTACTTCATTCAGGGTCAGTCAACTGATGGGTGTCAGGGTTGGGTTCGATGTAGGCTTTTCCGGCACCAATGGCATGCCCTTGAGAATTGCTTTCTTCTCCAAGCTTTCATTTCTAGTGGGGATCGGGGTAGTGACACCCATCTTACTCTGGCTGGAACTTGGTGACTGTCCCTTCCTCTTCTGTCTGCCTCTGTTTGCCTCCCCTCTGGACAGAGCCCAGTGGGTCGAGGAGCTTCCTGTGGAAACGGAATTGGTCACAGGACTAGGAGAGCTCATTTTCCTTTCTGGGCTGGTGACCACACGTCCTCCCCTGTGCACACACTCTTGCCTGCCAGGAGCGGACCCCAACAGAAGCACACGGCCTTCTGGATGTCACGCCTGTGCAAAGTCTGGGTTCGGGGGAACCGGGGAGACAGGCGCAGGAGAGTGAAACAGGAAAAGTGGTCTTCCCATTCTGTGAACAGGCTCGATTTGAAACAGCAGAAGCCATTGTCCCAGATGTAAACGCAGAGCCCAGAGAGGTCCCCCCAAACCTCCAGCTGTCTCTCAGCTTCATTTGTTCCTTCCCACCAGTCTCCGGGGCAACTCCCTGAGTTGAGGGCACGCCACCATCAACTGAGCCCTGGCGAGGTGCCGGACACTTTGTTACCTGATCTTATGTAACGCTCTCAGCATTCTGTGTTGTTATTCCCATTTTATAGATGAGAAAACTGAGACTTAAGAGTCAAGTACTTCATCACAGTGAGATTCGAGCCCCTAGCCCAGCGTCGTCCCAGGTGAACTAGGCTGAGCCACAGGCAGACAGACTCCTTTTACTTGGCAAAGGGTATTTGAATGCCAGCGGCGCCTTGACTTCCTCAGGACTGTTGGGGCAATGAAGCGAGTTACTGCATGAAAACCACTTTGACCAGTGGCTGTGGACAGTCAGCCCTTAGGAAAAACACACCATTGTTATTAGATCACGTAGCTCCACACCCGACAGGAAGCTTTCAATAAATGGTAACTCAGCCACGTGCCTCCCTCCTCGTGATGCGAGTTTGGGAAGGTGGGTACAGCCCGACACTGGGGAGAATGTGGACTCTTGAAAACCTTTCTAGAGACGAGTTAGTGATCTGCGTCTACAAGTTAAATTACATTTCCTTGGACTCAAGAGGCTTATTTCTAAGAAGGAGTCCTGTAGAAGTGATGAATGATGTGCTCAGAAAAAGAGGTGCGTGCTGCTAAGATGCTCATCACCGTGTTATGGATAGAAGCAGAAAGATGGAAACCACGTGTCCGGTAGTCAAGATGGGGAAAGGAGAAATGAAGGGTGACGAGATACAGCGAAGCCCCGGAAACGAGGCTGTGGGGCTCCGCTGGCTGATGGAACGCGAAGGGCAGAGCATATGTTTTCAAGCAGCTTTTTTCCAGGTGTAATGCATACACATTTGCACGCGTACAGTCCGACGAAGTTTAGGAAACGTGCACAGTTGTGCAGCCACCTCTGCCGTCTGGTTTTGAGCACAGGGGCCCAGCATGTTTTTAAATGAAAAATAAAACAAGGTGTAAACAGCATGTGTAATAGGATCTCCTTCTGTGCGTCTCCTGTCCGCGGCCCGGCCCTGCGTAAACATGGTTCCAGGTAAATGGAGCATCGGAAAAGGACCGGAAAGAACACACCCGACAGCCGGTGGGGGGCGGGGGGACCCTCGCTGCCAAGGTGCCGGGAAGATCCTGCCGCGCGCCTTCCCCTCCGGTCTTCAGTGGCTCCGCGCTGTCTTCAAGATAAAGAGCAAAGCGGGAGGCGTCACCGCAGCCTGGTGCCTGGATACCACTGTGCGCATGCGCGTGCGTGCACCGCCCGCGACCTCTCTGTTGCGCGCGGGCGGCCCAACCAGCTAAACGTTGGTGTACACGCATTGTGCAAGTACGTAGACTGTGCTCCAAGGCGTGAGGACAGAGCAAAAATCGCCCATAACCCTTGCAGTCAGGAATAAAACCGGGACAGCATTTGGGGGGGATTCTTGGCAAATGGCAACTCTTCTGACCTATTATGGCTGGGAGGTTGCTGGGCAGGGGACGGGTGGAGGGACGTTTTGGGAAGAGCGAACCACGTTATTTCAGAAGCTTGGGCCTCCCAGAACCTGGTGGCTTTGAGAGAGACAGACAGAAGAGCTAGGTTTCCTTTCAGGTTTTTACCATCGTTTTCAAAGGCTCTGAGTATTGGGATGGTTTCTCTTTATCCGTCATCCATTTACAGGATGCCCGCTGCGAGCCAGGCCCTCCCTAATTCAATGTCATTTACGATCTCAGGCAGCGTGGGCAGCATTGGGCACAGCATCTGCTTTCCTCGGCTTCCAGTTCACTCCAAGGCCAAATTCAGCCGGTCATTCCCAAGGTCGGCCCATGGTCTAGGCCGTGGGTGAGGCTAAGGGTTCCCTTGGGTGCCGCTCACACACCCACTCAGCAGGAAGGGAGCCACAGCTCCTGCCGTGAGCCGGCGTGCACAGCACTGGAGGCCCGACCCACAGCCCATGGTGGGAGCTGCGCCAAGATCAGGGCGACTTCCTGGAGGTGGCTGCTGAGCTCCTAGGTCACGAGACACTCGCGGAGGAAGGAAGTCTGAGACTTGGGTGCAGAGGTGCGTGGGTGCAAATCCCGCCTCCCACGTTGACTTCGCCGTGCAGCATGGGAAGGCCCCTTTCCTCTCTGCGCCTTTGTTTTCTCATTTGCAAAGTGGGGCCGTCGCGGTCGATGGGGAGATGCACGTAGTGACGGTGGCGCTTGGCCGGGCGCCGGGCATGGTTTGTTCTTGGCAAATGGCGAGCTCTTCCTCTGGGTTATGGTTAGGAAGCTCCTGAGCAGTGGAGGATGGAAAGGTAATTTGGGAAGAGGAAAGCATGTTGCAGAAACCTGGAGTTCCCAGAGCCCAGTGACTGGGGCTGCAAGACAGAGGTCAGTGTGGCTGGTCCGGAAGTTGTGGGCCTGGGAGGCGGGGCTGAGGGCCAGTGCCCACAAAGCCTCAGCATCGCGCGATGTGGGGGCCTCCAGGGGGCTGAAGCAGGAAGCCAGGGAGGAGGCCGGGGTGATGGCTCCCCAGACAGAGACAGCGAGAGGGAGAGAACTGGGCTGCGCTGTGGCTGAGGGCGGAGGGCTGATGCCGGGGAGAGATGGAGAAATCCATTCACAGGGAAGTTCTCTCTCTAACCTCTGCCCTCCGCCTCTCCCCCAGACGATCACCATGGCCTTCTCACCACACATCCCCTGTAGTTTAGTCTCAAAAAGCAGCCAAATCTTAAAGATCTCTTTAAGAGATAAGTCACACTCTAGCCCTTGTTTTCTCAAAATCTTCCAGTGGTCCTTAAGGCCCCCCAAAGCTTGGTCTCCCCATTATCTCTCTGACCTTTGTTCCTGGTACCCTCCTGCCCTGGCTTGCTTGCTCTGCCCTTCCATCAACAGCTCAGGTACCCAGCTCCAGGGCCTTTGCACTCGCCACTTTCCTGCCCTGGACTTCTTCCCACAGGTAGCCCTATGATTTGCCCAGTTTTTCAGAGAGGTCATCCCTAACCGTTCTGCATAAAGCAGCACCTTCAGCCCCAGTCCTCCCAGCCCAGGTTCCCTGTTGCGTTTTTCCCTGTTCCACATATATTTCTTTACTTGTTAACTTTCTCCCACGAGAACGTCAGCTCCACGAAGCCAAAGACTCTGTCTTCTTCGTTCACTGCTGTACGTGTTTCAAGCCCTCGGACAGGGTCCTGGCTCACAGTAGGTGCTCAAGCATTTGTTGAATGAATGATCGAGGTTCTGGGAGTAATGCCAAGGGCTTGACTGCTTTCTTTCCAAGATAACTTTGTATCAGGTTGAGCAAGGGCTCTCTTATCTGTGAATTGCCATCCCTCGGGCCCCATTATCTGTGTGTGCTCTTAGCCTGGCACCCGTGGGCAAGTGGCCCTGAGAAGTAGTGATGACTCCTGACGGAATGTACAGAACCGATGCCAAGAGGGACCAGCTTCAGAAGGTCTTTCTAGAAGGTCCTTAGACATTGTCCTTTCTAGGCTATTTTACAGATGAAGATATTTAGGCTCAGAATTGGCGGGGGCGGGGTGGGGGTCATACTCCAAGGTCACAGAGCAAGTGTGTAGAAGACAGAAAACAGGCCCCTTGCTCAGGCGACATCCAGGTAGCAAAGACTGTTACCGGTAAGAATACCCAGGATTGGCAGTGCTCTGTGTGTGTGTTTAGAGATGGCAGATGGCCTGTTTCATTGGCCCATCTGTCTGTTCACGTGACTAAACAGGGTGGCACTCTCTCTCTTGCTGCCAATTATTTTTAATCTTTAATGTAGTAAAAAAAAAAGGAGAATTTTCTTCCCAGTAGCATGAACTCAGGACCCGTAATTCCAGCCAGAATTTCTAGATACCTGTTCCATGGGCATTTCATTTGCCAGGCATGATGTTAGCTGATGAAGGGTTTCCCTGGCTGTATGTACTTCGACAGACTCTGGGCGCAGCTAGTGACCAGTCCGGAAGGCTCATCCACACTCAGCCACCCTGGCACTAATGGAGGCGCTGGTGAATGCGCGCACGTGCCCAGAGACTGCGTGTGGGAGACCAGACCCCCGTGTCTCACTGCTCCCTGAACTCAGCCGAAAGCTCAGGGAGGGCGGTGTCACCCTGCCCCTGTGAAGCCCACCTCAGGCAGCCCGAACTTGAGGTGAGCCTCTGGAGCAGAGTTGGAGTGACAGTGGTAAGGAGGGATGGCCTCGAGGAAAGAAGGAGTGTCTGAGAGTTGGAGGCAAACCGGCCACATGAAAATCCTGCCTTAATAGTTTACTAGCCCTTGCAGCCTTGGGAAGGCTGGGAAGGTCACCTTTCCTCTCTTGGGACTGGCGAATTCTCAGGTACTTTAAAATGAAGAGTCAAAGGCATGTGACCTTATATTTTACCCTCAGATAGTGAGGCAGGACAAATCAATTACACTTTCTAATAGTCGTAGTCTGTATGGCTCATGGTTTACAGTTTGTAAATGGCACTCCCTTGGTCGATTACCACATTGGATTCGGGCTTCGGGGGCAGTTTAAGGATCATTTACTCGTTCATTCAAAACAATAAGTCTGTGCTAGGGTCTGTGCTGGCCACCTGGGATTTGGCAATGAGTACAAGCAACCTTGGTCCCCGACAGCTTACATTATTTCCCATGGTATCAGCAGGTCATTGTGTATTTAATCAGTCCTTCAGAAAAGGCTTTGGGCGTTGTTTCCAATTGTGTGCACTTTGCAAACAAATTTGTGACCTGCACAAATGTCACTTACCTGTAAAATAAGGTCACACGGTGGGATTGTGGCGTGACTTCGTCACTTTGATAGATGGGGTTCGCTCGCCCTCACTACGCGAGCAACCAGCAGGGTGCTGGGCGACTGTTCCCTCACTGCCGCCCAGAAGAACTATCAAAGTCCTGGCTTTTTGCCAATCTGAAAAGTGAGAGATGCTATCTGTTCTGATTTGCATTTTTCTTACTTAGGAAATCCTGCCTGCATGTTTCAGGGTCATTTTGTGCGGTGTGGAAACTGTTATCAACTGTTATCGGCCCGTTTTCTTTTGGATCTTGGATCGTTGGTCTTTTTCTCTTTGTTTTCTGGGAGCTCTTTATAGGTTAGGAAAATAAGACCTTTGTGATCAAGGGGCACAAAAGTTACCTCAAACTGTCTCTTCCGTTTTGACTTTCTTGCTGGTGTTTTTGGGGGGAGGACATGGGGAGGTTTGTTTTTTTTTCATGGAGTTAAGTTTGTTCATGTTTTCTTTGATGGCTTCTGGATTTCAAAGATAATTCAGAAAACTTTTCCCACCTCTGAAGTCATAAAGAAATTCACCTGTATTTTGTTCTAAATTTTTACGGGTTTTATTATTTTACGTCGGGAGTTTATCCTGGGGCACTTTCTGAAGTATAAACTCAGCTCGTTCTTTTCCCTACCAGTTTCTCCAGTTGCCTGATCTCTGTATTAAAAAGATGCATTTGCTTTTCTGATTGAAGATGCTCTTTTTGTTGAATATGCAAGTACCATATTCCTTCAGTGATTCCTTTTGGTTTTTTTGGCCTGTTTGTTCATGTGACTACATTGTTTCAATTATTGAAACTTTATAGGGTGTTTTAATATCTAAAAGTCCAGTCCCTCCTCTTTCATTCCTCCTTCTCAGAGTTTTTCTGCAAGTTCATGCTTAGTTTTTTATGTGAACTTTAGAATCAGTTTGTTGGATTCCAGAATCACGAACCATGTATAATTGGCTGAGAGAAAATGGACATCTTATAAAGTGGAGTCTTCTATCCAAAAACATAGCATGTCTTTCCATTTGTCCAACTTTATTGTGTTCTTTGGGGACTCTAAATGTTTGCTCAAATAGCTTTCGAGCATCGTTTGTTAAGGTTAACCTTAAGCATTATGGCGGTGGTTGTAGTATGTGGGGTCTTCTCTTTTATTACAGTTTCTGCTTCTAACCGCTTCTTGTTTGTATTTAAGTGTGTGTGCCTGTGTGTGTCCTGCCACTAATCAACATTCTTTTATTGTTTGTAGTTTTACAGTAGTTTCTCTTGACCTGTCCAGATGTGCAGTAGTATCTTATGAAAATAGCAGTAGTTTTAACTATTTCTATTTAGTTTTTGTACCTTTTATTTCTTTCTCTTGTCAGTGTGCCTTGATGATGAATACCTCCAGTACTAGCGATGGTGGTGGGGGCGGGGGTGGAGGGGACACCTTTGTCTTTTTCCTGTCTTCAAAGGAATGTCCTTAAGCTGAGTACTCATACTCACTGATGTGAAGCTGCCTCCTGACTTTGGTAATAATATATATGATTTCGTTAAGGAAGTGTCCATTGATTCCCAATTTATCCAGAAAGAGTATTGGAAATTTTGTCAAATGTATTTTAGCATCTCTGGGGATGACTATGTGATTTTTTTCCCTTAGATCTATAAATATGATAAATTATATTATTGATTTTCTAGTATCGAATCATCCTACCATTCTGGGAATAAACCCCACTTAGTTTTGATGATTTATTCTTTTAATGGGCTGCTGAATTCCATTTGCTTATGTTTTATTTAGGATTTTGACAATAATATTCATAAATGATATTGATCAGTAGGCTGTCTTATGCAGTCTTTTTCAGGTTTTCATATCTGTTATACTTTTTAAAGTTTTCTCTCTTATATTTTACTGTTGAGCATTTTAAAAAGCACTGGGATTTTCTGTGAAGTGTTCACTAGAATTTTTTTCTAAAAATATCTTGCTGTGGTGCTTCTGTTTCTTTCTGCTTTTTTATAATTCTATTTCTTATGTAAAAGTTGGCCTGTCTAGACAACCTCTCTCTTCCAGGAACAGTCTTGATTAATTATGTTTGTCCAGAAATTTTTTTCAGGCTTTAAATTTTATTTGCAAAGTACTATCTTTTGATTTAAATTTCTTTCCCTCTGTTTCTTTGGCTACCTTTCCATTTGGCACGTCTTAGTTTACACTGGGTGTTTTCTCCCCAATTCCCCACCTTTTTTTCTTGATTAGGTTAATGGCAATCTATATAGGTTATTAAATTTTTTCCCAAAGAACCAGCTTTTTGTGGTATTTCTTCTGTCCTACTGCTTATCTTCTCCTAATTTATTTGTTTTAATCTTTATTGTTTCCTTATTGTATTTATCTCACGGTTCTTTTCTAATGTTTTTACTCTCGTGCTTTATGTATTCTTATCTGTTCTGTTGTAATTGTTATATGTATCAGAGGCTATACTTTTTTTCTAATTATTGCTGCCGCTGTATCCTACAAATTTGGATTACTGGTATTTTGATTATGGTCATTTTGAAGAAATTCTACAAATCCAGTTTGTATTTCCCTTTTGACTCAAGAATTCTCCAAGAGAGTTTTTTATTTTAATTTCCAGACTTTTAAATTAATTTCTAGTCATTCTGCCTTGTGAGCCTAAATGTCTGTATTTTTTGTTTTTGAATGTTCTTGAGGTTTTCAGTTTTCATGAATGTTCTATCAGCTCTTGAAAAGAAAATGTTATCTATTGTTAGCATAGAGAGTTTGATATATTGCAGTACCTTACTGACTATTTTATTTAGATCTTCTGAATTTGTATTTACGTTTGATCTCCTTAATGTTCCTTAGGCTGAGAAAGGTGAATTAAAATCTCTTATTAGTGTGTTCCAATCTGTTTATACTAGTATCCCTGTAATTTCTTCTTTCTGAAAATTACTATAGTGTTATTTGGTGCCTTGTGAATTATACCATTTAGCATTATTAATGGCCCTGTTTAGTTTATTTAGTGATGCTTAGCTTGAATTTTCATTGTCTAATGATGCCTAAGTCCTTATACTTCAAAACAATTGGCGCGTGACCTTTATATTCACAGATTAATATAGATAGCTCACACTTTCTGTCCTTGGCAATCCCAGAAGTGTTGTTTTACTATCTTCCATCCCTAGATGTAGCTGCCGGGAAATCTGATGCCGGCCTGATTCTCTTCCTTCATGGGTAGCTTCATCTTTTTGTGTAGTTGCCAGAGATTTATTTTTGTGTCTCGAAAGTCCATTCACGTTACTAGAACATATCCTGGGATTTACCTTTCCGGGTCACTGTTCTCTAGTACATGGCATACGTTCACAATTCATGAAATCAAGTCTTCCCCATTTCAGAAGAGTTTTCCTGAGTTATAATTTTAAATATTTATCCCGTTTGATCGTTTCAGTTTTTTTCTTTAGAAACTCCCACTATACATTTGTTGGATCTCCTTTACATGTCTTTTCTGTTTTTCTTCTTGAATTCTTTGATTTCCTTGATCATTTCTGTTTGATTTTGTTCACTTTTCTCATTTTTAATCTCCGTTATCTTCTATTATACTTTGTATGGAGTCTCTTCTCACTTATATTTCTTCTAGTTTGGTCTTCACTTCTGAAACGTTTCTGTCTTTTTCTTTTTTTCCCCAGCCCTTTCCTGAGATCTGTCGGTCCCCGTGCGTCATGCTCATGGCTCGCCATCACATCATCTAACCCGTTTCTCCTCTAGTTCTTGTATTTCTGCTCTTCGGTCTTCCTTCAAGCTAGAATTACTTTTTCAAGTGTTTTTTGTTTGTTCATTTGTTTGTTGTTTTTTTTTTTTTTTTTTAATTCATGCCATAATTTTGGACTCAAATTTTTATTTCCTTTGGGACCATATCTGTATAGTGAATTGTCTATAATTTACTATAGTGTTTACTCCTTTAACAAAATTCGTTTCTGTATTTGAATTGGTTGGATCTTCCCGGACCCGTGATTAACAGGAGCTTTTGGTCCAAACGGGGAGAGGCCAGGGTAGTTCTCCAGGTTTCTCAGATGAAAAGCCCCCTCCTCCGTTATTATTATTATTATTATTATTATTATTATTATTATTGTTTGTTTGTTTTTGTTTTTTATGAGAATGGATTGTTCCTTTTAAATATGGCCCTTCTCTGGATCCGCTTCTCCTTTGCCTCTCAGAATCCAACCTGGTTCAAGAGGCAAACTGCCTCCAGCTGTGAGCTCCCCTCTGGTTCATGCAGAAGGGTCCCCCTGCACCCCCTTCCTCTCCGCCTCACCGCCACAGCTGCTGGCCTCAACTGCTTTGGGCCACACTTACTTGTCACTTGGAGTTTATGGGTTTTTCTTGCTCCTAAAGGTACAGCTTGTGGTTTCTTTTTTCTTTCCACTGTTGCTTGGTGGAAGAGGTAAGGTTCTGAACCAAGAATCTGCCTTATTCCTTATTACTGCCTTATTCTTATTGGAAAAAGAAGTCTTCGCCTTCCGAATTTTTCTGTTTGTAATATTCCTCAGGGGACAAGTCACTACCTGCTCGATTTCTGGCTCTGGGGCTTTGGGGAGGAACGTTTTGTAACCTCTGCTTAGAAAACAGCCTTTTTTTTTTTTTTTTTTTTTTTTTTTTTTTTTTTTTTTTACAAGGATCATCACCTTCTAATAACTGTCACTCTTACTTCTTGAGTAGAAATAATATGTTTGTTTATGCCCTGAAAGATTGATGGGGGTTGGACAGTGGGCCCTTCAAGCAGGGTTTCAAAGCTCTAGATACTGATTTTTCACACCAAGGAGAGTCTGAGTTCTAAGACCAAAGAACCCACTCCCCTCAGTTTTATGGACGAAGAAACTATGGCGCAAGTACAGGCCTGAGGTCACAGAGCCAGTTAGTAGCAGATTCAGAAGCTGTGAGGAGTGGCCTGGGGTTGAATCTTATACCTGTGCCATTTCCTGGCCTGGCAACCTCCGTTCCCAGGTACCTTGCGTGAGCTTTTTCGAGCTTTGAGTATCTGCTCAGATGTTGACTTTTCAAGGAAGTTGATTAGCATCTGCCCTGTGTCCCCCTGGTTAGAGCCTGTGGCTCATCCTGTTCTCCTCCCTGTTGTGCAGAAGGAATCTGAGGCGTAGAAAAGGAAGGCAACTTGCCTGAGGCCACATAGCAAGTCGGGCCAGATCGGGTAGACCTGGAAGCACACACGAGCCCCTGGCTGTGGCCCTGTGGACAAGCCACTGAACTTTTCAGAAAGTTACATGGGGGAACAGGGGGCTGGGATTAGCTGAAGTAACCCCCGCCCCCTCCCAGGAGGTCAGGCTAAACTGACCCCACCCATCACTAGACCAGGGCCCCCGGACTCTTGTCGGATGGTTTCTCACTGAGCAGAAGAGTGCAGTGGACTCCGCTGCCTCCTCTGTCCCCTGCTGTGTCCCCAGCCCCAAATATCCCAGGATGTAATGGGTCCAGCTGTCCTCGACCCAGCAGGGGCGCTGGTGCCACTTGGGGGTGAGATTTGTTTCCTTGGGGTGGGGGGGGGGGGCGGAGAAGCACCCATGCCCCAGGGAGAATCGACCCTGCCTGGAGGGAGGCCCCTGCCAAGGTCAGCTCCCCTCCCCGGGGACAGCCGTGCACAGTGTGGGTACAGGCAGGCGTGCTCCTTTGGAATGGACATCTCTGAAGGCCGTGCCATCTCCCGGGCTCCCATGGGGCTGACAGAGGCCTCTGATGGGTCCTGCCTCCCTCACCCTCAAGGGACCCGGGCACTCCCCAGACCCTGCACATGGCTCTCCCGAGTCACAGCCCACTTTCCGGGACAGGCCTGTGACTGGGGCACTGAAAGGCACTCTGGGTAATATGACCGAGAGTGATGGGACTCATGGGCGGCCACTCATGCCAATGGCCAGGGAACGCCTCTCTGCGGAGGGGACCTTGAAGCCGAGACTCCAAGACCGCCGGGCACAGAGGGTGAGGAGGCAAACCTCAGGCGCGGGGCAGATCCGAGGTTCTAACCATGACTCCATTTCAACCTGTTTTGTGACTCTTGGGACACTCCTGCCCCAAGCCTCAGTGTCCTCATCTGTGACTTGAGAAGAGAGCTCTCTTCTTCACGAGGTGGCTCTGAGGCTCCACGACAGACATAGAAGTTGGGGGTCGGGGTTCAGTGAGTTGAACAGTGGCACCAAGATACGCCCTGTCCTGCCCCCCAGACCTAGAGCGTGACCTCATTTGGAAAAAGGGTCTTTGTAGATGTTATTAAGTTAAAGATCTTGAAATGAGGAAACGATGCTAGATTGCCCATGACAAGTCTTACAAGAGTCAGAGGAGGGGAAGGCGTGGACACATATAGGAGAAGGACCGGTGAAGGGGGAGGCAGAGATCGGAGGGATGCGGCCACAAGCCCAGGAGGCCAGAGCCACTGGAAGCTGGAAGAGGCGATGAGCAGATTCTCCCCTAGAGCCCGGGTGGGAGGGGGGCCCAGCTGGCACTTTGATTTTCGGCTTCTGCCCTCCAGAACTGTGAGAAAAGAGGCGTGTGTGTTAAGCGCCAAAGTTTCAGCCATAGGAAATGAATACAGGAAGCCGATCAGAGTCAGGTCCCTTCCTATCTGCACGGTTTTCTGGGTCAAGACTTCTGAGGTGTCTGCCCCCCGTATCACCTCTAGGAAGACCTCTAGAGTATGGGGCAGTTCTGCAGAGGGACGGGATGGGTGGGGGGCTCCCTGAGCCACCCCTGGCTGCAGGCCGAGGTTCCTGACCTGCCTCCACCCTCCGTTGCTGTCGGAACTTGGCTGAGTCCCTTTCTCTCTTCGGGCCTCTGTGTGCCATTGAAACATTGGAATCTCCAAGGGCCCAGCTCTGGCGTTCTGGGAGCCACTCTGTCAGCACCCGGCATGGCGGCGGGGTTCGGGGCGGACCGGGTCTGCCCATCTCCGGGACTGTTTTGTTTGGGTTGCTCGGCCAGTGCTGGGCTGAGCCGGGCTGGACGCGGGAGCCCAGAGAGGGTCGGAGGTGCAGCACCCCCGCTGCAGTGGCCAAGGTCGGTACCGTCCCTGAAGGGGTGGCCGACCCCAGGTAGGGGAGCCTTGTTTAGGCACTGGAGCCTGGTCCTCTGATGCTAATGCTCCCGAGGTGGGACCTGCAGAGGCCAAGGCCAGCGGGGGTCTGGTCAGGTCCTGGCCCTCTGCCCCCACCAGCCATGCCCTTCTCACTCTCACTTCCTGCCCGAGAGGGGTCCTGGGGGATCCTGGCAAGGGGGAGCCACAGAAAGCTTAGGGCAGGGATGTGACCACAGTTAACGGGCTAACTGCAAATGCCTCCCCAGGGCAGGGCTGGAAGTGGGAGGCGGAGAGGTAGGGGGTAGGAGCAGACGGCCTCTGAGATGTGCCAGGCTTGTCTGACAAAGGCCAGGACTTGGGCCCAGCAGCAAGGCCCCTCCAGGAGGCCAGGAGCATGCTTTGGGCCTGAGGTCACATGCGTATTGGGCTGTGGCCAACTTGGCCCCATACAAGTTTCTATTCCTGGGTCTTGGGCCCCGACACCAAATACGGTGTTGCTTGCATCTGGCACCCTCATCTGTGGCAAGCGTGACTCAAGTGGTGCCTCCTGGCTCCCCAACGGGTCCAGACTCGCCCCCATCCCCCACACTGTGGCAGAGCCAGCGCCGCCGGGCGCCCAGCAGCGAGAGTCTCGCTCCATCCAGTTATCCGCCCGTTCCCCCGTGTGGTTCACATTGGGTTAAAAATACTCAGGACCAGAATACCCTCTTTCCCCAGGGCGGGGAACACGAGGTCCTCGGTTCGCACCAGGGCTCTGCCACCCGGGCCCGGCTGGGGCATCGCGGGCAGCTCACCCAGCCTCTTACCTCCAGTGTCCTCGCTCGTTTATTTGGTCACTCGTTCATTTGCTGACTCTGACTCGGTCACTCATTAATTCGCCCACTCATCGATTCGCACCTTCATTCGCTCACTCGCTTCTCACTTACGCGCCCACACAGTCACGTGCTCACTCCCTCAGTGTTTACTGACCGCACATTAAGAGGCAGGCACAATGCTACATGCCGAGCGAAACACGCAAAACGCAAAACTATACCTGTTGCCATAGGCTTATGTGCCAATAAGTAACCAGCATAAACAGGTACAGAAATGTACACTATATTAGACTAAGTACGAGGGAGAACAGACTTAAGCAGGAGGCTGTGGAGAAATGGGGGAGTCGAAGTTGTGGGGGTGCCTGATGAAGGCCCTACGGGAAGGTGATTTTTGAAGGAGGGCGAGAGGGAGGTGAGTGGAAAGGCTTCCGAGCCGATGGCGCGGCAGGGGCAAAGGCCCGGATGGCAGCTCGGGGGGCGGGGGCGGGGGCGGAGAAGGTCCCAGGAGGTCAGGCGTGGCCAGGGCAGAGCAGATGATGGGGAGAGAAGTGGGGCGTGAGGTCAGGGGGCGGGGGACACGCAGGACCTGGCCGACCTTCCGCATCGGTCGGCCAGAGCAGGGGCAGGATGAGGCCTGGCTCGTATCTGCAGTGCCCCTCTGGCAGCCGCGTGGGTCACCGAGTGAGCGCACGAACTAGGCAACGGGCCAGTTTCCTGTGTGCCTACTAGGGCCGGGCACCGAGCTGGGCACTGGGGAGCGAAGGCGTGCAGGCCCCCATGGCACTTATGGAGGTCCATCCGGTCCGCCATCATGTGTCACCTGCCCCGGGAAGCCACCTTTTCCTGATTCTGCTGGCCTTCGCTCCTCTGCTCAGCTGTCATCCCGCAGGCTGGGCATTCCCCCAGGGCAGGGCTGCACCTAACTCCTCCCTTCTGCCAAGTATGTTCCCCGAGGGGCTGCGGGAGTGAACTAAACAATGAACCAATGAGCCTCCCCGAGGCCTTGGACAGCGCCCGCCCCGCCTCACTCTGTCTCTCTGTTCTTTGCAGATGGAGTTGCAGGCTCCGCGAGCATGTGGAAGGGCCGCGTTCGCCCTGCCAGAGAAGGCTGGCTGATGCTCCAGGGTGTGTCTGCAGGAGGCCTGCCAGGTTGCCCGGATCCCCACCTCGCTGCCATGGGCTGCCCAGGCTGGTAAGTTCTAGCCTTTGATGTTGTTGAGGTTCCCTGCCCTAGGCCCTGGGGGAGGTCCAGGCCCGATTGGTCGAGTCCCAGGCTCTTGGCACCACTCTCAGGCCATGAGACCCATCTGTCCCCGGGGGAGGGGCTGTCCCTGGCTCCCCTCAGCCCCCAGGTTGTGCCCAGTCCCTCCACCCCTCTCTGCTCAGGATTTCTGGCCTCTAAAGTAGAAATGACACCACCGGCCCCCTGGGGTTGCTGAGGGCCATGGCGGGTGTGGAGCCGGCGCTGTGCCCTGAGGAAACGGTGGCCAGGATTCTATGACTCGTCAGGAGTCTGGGCCAGTGTGCACAGAGTCCCCCAAGCTCCAGGCACAGTCTCGCGTTGGCTGCAGCATCTCTACCAGGCCGGCGTGAGAGCACGGACTCAGGTCAGGTGGCCTGGGGTCAGACCCCTGCTTTGCCACTTGTCCCCCATGGGACTCCACAGAAGTTACCACAGTGCTCTGTGCCTCAGTTTGCTCACCTGTAAAGTGGGGGTGATGACTGCCATTTATAAGGGTTTAGTGAGTTAATATGTGTGAAATGCTGAGAAGGTCGCCTGGTAGACAGTCAATATATATTGAGTGAGTGAGTGAATGAATGAACGAATGAATGAATACGACCCTTTAGTGGGCTCCAGTGTTCCTGTCTTACAGGTGAGAAGATTGAGGCTCAGAGAGCTAAGTGACTTGCTCCAGGTCTCACAGGTGGTTCAAGCAGACTTGGGGTCCCATGCGTCCCAGGCATTCACACAGTCCCACCCTTGGGAATGAGTCCCAAGCCTATCTTGTTCCTCCCAGCCATTTGCAGGGCACCCAGGAATCTCCCCGGCTGCTGGCCACATGAGCACCACCAGCAGGGAGCAAGGGTCCCTGGGCCGCAGTAATAGCCAAGGTCACAGAGTAGAGCGCAACCTCTTTTCTCCTCCAGACCTGTGTCTAGTTGAAGCACAGTCCAGGGCGGGGGCTGGACAAGCCCAGGGGCTCAGGAGACCCTGGCGTTTCTGGGCCGAGGGCTCCAGGACCCAGCAAACATGCCCACATGCCTAGAGTTCACCCGTCCTGCGTGTAAGCGAGCGTGCATGCCAGTGCCCAGGCCCGCCAGAGCCCCGGGACTCCTGCCGAAAGTCCCCAAAGCCGCCTGGCCGTCCACCCTCTGGGCCCCACTCCAGGCCTGGATTTTGGAACCGAATAGAGCCGAGGGGTACGTATGCTGGGTCTCAAAGCATAGGCTGCCAGCCTGGCGTGCCGAAGGGGACAGACCTGGCCAGGAAGAGAGGCCCGCGGGCCCTGTGACAAACGCACTGCTTCTGACAACCCCTGCACGTGCCAGACCCCGCCCTGGACCCCTGACGGCCACACATTGTAGGGGGCACTGACCCAGTCCCTGAGGAGCTCACAGGTGTGTCACAGAGCGTGAGAAGGACCTGCCGTGACCTCGGTCCGTGGCCCACTGCTCCCATTTTCCAGGCGAGGAAGGAGATGGAGCTCTGAGCAGCTGGCAGCCCGTGGGCTCCAGAAGCGAGCCCTGGAGTTGGCTGTGGCTGCCGTTTGTAGGAAGTGTTTTTCTTGGGTCGAGGATGCCAGCGGCCTGCCCAAATGTGGTGCTATCTCTTACAGACCAGCCGGTTCCTGCTGGAGGCTCCTGGTGTCATCCGGGGAGATCATGTCCGGGCCCCATGACTGCCTGCTGTGGCTGCTCCGGGGCGCCCCAAGCCAGCGGGGCTGCACCCTGTTCATCATCAGCTTCAAGTTCATGTTTTTGGTCTTTGTCATGATCTACTGGCACATTGCGGGGGAGCCCAGGAGCCAAGGACAGTTCTCTAACCTGCCTGTGGACGTTCCCTGCCCCCGCTTGATGCCTCAGACACCACCCTCCAGCACCCCGGGCAACATCTTCTTCCTGGAGACCTCGGACCGGACCAACCCCAACTTCCTGTTCATGTGCTCGGTGGAGTCAGCCGCCAGGGCCCACCCCGAGTCGCGGGTGATGGTCCTGATGAAGGGGCTGCCGGGCGGCAACGCCTCGCTGCCGCGGCACCTGGGCCTGTCGCTGCTGGGCTGCTTCCCCAACGTGCACCTGCGCCCGCTGGACCTGGCGGAGCTGTTTCGGGACACGCCGCTGGCGGCCTGGCACGCGGCGGCGGGGCGGCGGTGGGAGCCCTACCTGCTGCCCGTGCTCTCCGACGCCTCCAGGCTGGCGCTCATGTGGAAGTTCGGCGGCATCTACCTGGACACGGACTTCATCGTCCTCAAGGACCTGAGGAACCTGAGCAATGCGCTGGGCGTCCAGTCCCGCTACGTCCTCAACGGGGCCTTCCTGGCCTTCGAGCGCCGCCACGCGTTCATAGCGCTGTGCATGCGCGACTTCGTGGCGCACTACAACGGCTGGATCTGGGGCCACCAGGGCCCGCAGCTGCTCACGCGCGTCTTCAAGAAGTGGTGCTCCATCCGCAGCCTGGGCGAGCGCCGCGCCTGTCACGGCGTCACCACCCTGCCCCCCGAGGCCTTCTACCCCATCCCCTGGCAGAACTGGAAGAAGTACTTCGAGGATGTGAGCCCCGAGGAGCTGCCACGGCTGCTCAACGCCACCTACGCCGTCCACGTGTGGAACAAGAAGAGCCAGGGCACGCGCTTCAAGGCTACGTCCAGAGCGCTGCTGGCCCAGCTCCATGCCCGCTACTGCCCCACGACGCACGAGGCCATGAAGATGTACTTGTGAGGGGCCTGCCAGGCCACCCCCCCCAACCCCGCATCCCGATGGAGAAGGATTCTCCGCGGTCTGTCCTGGGGAGGCAAGATGGGAGGACCAGGAGGTGGGGGGGGGGGCGGGGAGAGGCGACAAGTGGTGAGGGAGGGGCCCCCAGCTAGAGTCAGCGGAGCAAGCAGGGTGAGTGAGCATCCTGGGTCTGCTGGACAACAGGTGGGAGCATCTTCCAGACATGATGGGAGATGGCTAACTGGGGCCAAAGCGCCCCGATGGCAGCATGGGGAAGCCCCGGAAAGGGGACAGGAAGGCGGCCAGCGCTCCCAGATGAGGGAAGAGGAGGCGGTGGGTGGGAGAGCCGCCTGTAAACCCAGCCTCATGAGCCTGGGGCAGGGCTTTGCTCTTCTCTGGTTTTGATTTCTTTGTCAGAGGGGCTGAGGCGGGTAGACCTGGCCAGGGGAGCATCCTGGGAGAGGCCCTGTCCGCCCGCTGCGTCTTTTCTTCTTTCCAGAGATGTCCACGGGTGACGTGTGCCAGCTGTTCACTCTAGGGGCTCGGGGATGCGGAGTTCTTTTCACTTGGGGTGAAGCGTTTTAAAGGAAACCCCCTCTCCCCACCCCGCCCGTAATGAACACAGAGGAATAATAAAGATAACAGAAGTGACTCGCTGACATCTAGTGCTTTGTGGTTGGTAGAAGACATTCACTTGCTCGGCCTCCTCCAGCCCCGTTCTGCAGATGGGAAGGTGTCGGGGCTGGAGGTTGTGGTCGTGGTTTCGGTTTCCTGGGGTATCGAACCTGCCTGGATCAGAAGCGCTGGGGCAGAGGACCAGCTGCTCTCCCGGTGGGGGGGGGAGGCCCCATCTGGTTGGTGTGGAGGAAGCTGCCTCAGAGCCCAGCCCTGCAGCCACGCTGCAGAAGCCCTTCCCTGGAGAACTGGGGGTTCTGCCAGGAACTCTGGGGCTCGGCAGGCTGCTCTTTGCCAGCCGAGGGGGGAGGTGTTTAGAGGCCTCTGGATTCTGCCTGCAAATTGTCTCGGGCAGCCTGGAAAGGAGGTGAGCTCCCCGGCCCTAGGGGTATTCAAGAGCAGGTGAAGTTTTCGATGCAAACAATGAGTTATGGCCGTTATTTCTCCAACCACAGTATCATTCTACCTATCTTAAATTTCTTTTAGAATGAGCAGGTTTTACTTTAATAATACAAATTATATATATATACAATATGTACATACTTAAGCAAGTGAGATGACCTCGGAGGGTCAAGCATTGTGTGATCAGTCATTTGGCCATCGTGTAGTGAGTGTCTACTATGTGTCAGCACACAGAGATGAAACACACATGTCGCTCCTTCACCCTAAACTCTTCTATGGCTCCCTGTTGCCTAGGGAAACAACCTAACTGCTGGGCCCAGCATTCAAGGCCCTCCGTGACCTGGCCCCATCTCCCTCTCCAGTCCCCGGCGTGGCCCTCCATCCACACTGAGCCTCTTCACCGTAATGTCCACTGTTGATACTCCGTGCCTTTGCCACTGACCGCAATGCCCTTCCCAGCCATCTTCACCAACAGACTCCTCCCGCTCCTTCCTGTACGGCCGCTGTCCTCTAGGGAGCCTTCCCCGATTGCCCCTCCTCCAGCCCCAAGCTCCCAGCCATCCTCCATGACTGCCGGCTTCTTAGCCTGTTCTCCCAAACATCTTGAAGAGCAGAGCCATGTCGAGTACTACTCAGGGTCATTCCTCGGGTTGGGTTCCGGCTCCCAGTAGGGGGTCATCCGTATAGTTTTTCGGGGGTCCCAAGAAGTTCCTGTCAATCCATGCAGAGCTGAGGGCCCAGAGACACCATGTCTGGACCCCTGCTTCCCAGGGAGCATCAGATCCTTGGGTCCCCGGATACTATGACACCATCTAACTCCAACATCAGGCCAGGCCAGGCCACTCAGAGCAGCTGCAGCCAGGTCCGCAGCAGAGCGGGCTGCCCGGATGTCGGCAGACCTGCCTTCTTAGAGGACCCTGCCCTGGAAACGCGGTCCAGGAGGCAGCCATGTCCCCAGACGCTCCTCCCACATCACACCAGGCAGGGCCAGGCATGGGAGAACTCTCAGATTTTCCTGGCATCCGTGTCTCTGAGAAAGTGGGCGTGGGGCAGAGAGGTTTGAGGTTGATTTTTCCTCTTCCACAGTCTAGGAAGAAACCTCCAGCCATCAGCTTGGATGGTAAAGGGAGGAGGCTGTACCTTGCTGAGCCGGCCTCTTCCTGCGGCTGTAAACCAGTCAGGATCCAGCTGGCCAGAAATAACATCAGCTCCTGGAGAAAAGAGGCTGAGAGGATGAGTGTGGCCTAGAGAGAAAGGCTGATTCATCTTCAGGCCATAATGCAAGAAAGTGACCTCTGCTGTCCTGACCCCAGCCTTCACCCAACCCAGCGCTGTGTCCTTGCGCCTCCTCTGGGCGAGGAAGAACCGTTCTCAATGCCCAGGGCAGGGGACCCCGAAGATACCCTTTCCTCACCTCCTGGCCTCCATGCCCTGCCCAGAGCTGGGCCTGTGCCTCTTTTGCAAAGAAGAGATGGATGGTACCCACCTCCTAGTGTGGCCGTCATGATAAATGAGCCAGGACGACACCTGGCACAGAGCACATTATCGCAACACACCTCCACTTTTTACATGGGGAGACCGAGGCTCAGCAAGTAGGTGCTAGTACTGGGATTTGAACCTGAGACTTGAGCTCAGGGCAGGAAGAAGACTGGCTGGGGGAGCTGGAGAGGACTCCTCTTTACCTCCCTAAGCAACAAGCGTAGACCAGAGCCCAGAGTCCTCCCTGGGCGCCCTCAGCCTGAGCCTGATTCCAGAAAGACCCTGTGCTTCGTTCTGTCCCATCCCAAGGCCTGGCAGCCTCAGGCTGCCCCTCCTTGGAGTAGAGGCTGGAACTGGAGTTCTCAGAAATAAGGGAGGGGCGGGCTCCGATGGAAGGCTGCTCTGGGGAGAGTAATCAGATTCCAGGAACCCCGAGGTTGGTTTCTGGCTGTGTGCTTTCAGACGTGTTTGGGTACTGGGGAAGGAGAGGACCCATCTCTCTACAGGAAAGATGGCCCGGCAGGGGCCTGGGGCGGGAGTACTGTCAATTATTTCATGAACCTTCCTGCTGGCTAAGCACAGGTGAGCAGGAAAGTGTCTTTCTCAGTAGCTCTGGGGTAGGGAGATAATTCTCTTGCTGCTATACCAATATTCAACTCCTTGTTTAAATATTAAATTGGAATGTCCTCCCTCTGAGTGCCTGCAGAGACCCAGGATGAGTGAGTAACTTAGGGCTATGTTCCTGGAAGTTAAGTTTCACGGTTCACTTGTTCCTAAATCTTGTCCAAACATGGGCCAGCCAGTGCAAGGCATGCTGGGAATTCCGCTCTGAGGCCGAGGGTCAGGACTGGACATGGCTTCGGGACTTGACAACTGGCCATGGACTCAGGTGTGATCTGGGCTGCCTGCGGGGCTGGGGGTAGGGGTGGGGATGGGGGTTGGGGTAGGGGGGAAGCATCTTCTCCCTGGACAGGCAACAGCAACAGGAAGTTACCATGGTGGTGGGTGAGATTGCTTGGGGTGGGGATAGGAGTACCCCAAAAAGGAACATGTTCCTCACAGTCGTAGTCCATCACCCACAAAAACCAGAACCCAGCCCCAGTTCCCACCAACTTCCAAGGAGAGAAAGCTTACAGGAGGCCTCTGGCTGCTAGAAACAGCTCAGGTCCCGAAGCGACTAGGGCGTTATTATCCCAGATAGCGTATTGGCTAAGGCTCCGAGAACAATGCTGTAAAGAAAAGACTCCAAAATAGAACCACTTATATAAGGTAGAAGATTGTTTCTCTCTCACATCCCAGCCCCAAGGGGAGTGCTCCAAGGCCCATGGGACCACTCTGCCAGCCCTAGAGGGGGCTTCCAGAGGGGTCCAGCCTTGGGCACTGTCTTTAAGGAGATAACCCAGAAAAGTTGCACACCTTACTTCGGCTGTATCCCATTGCCTAGACTTAGTCATGTGGCCACGCCCAGGATGCTGGGAAGTGTAGTCTACACCTAGGGGGCCAAATGTCCAACTAAAACTTAGTATGTTCTATTGGTAAGTAGATGACAGGAAGAATGGACTCTAGAGATCAGTCGACAGACAGTGTCTGCCGCACGCAGCAAGGAGTCTGGTGAAAGGGCGCCTTGTGCCTTGTGTGTTGCTTAGTTCAGCGGATCATCAACATCTTCATATCTTCGAGGATCCAGCCTATTGACTTTTGGGCTTGTTCCCTCGTGACCTCAAGATGGCTGCCACTGCTCCAAGCATCACACCCCTATGCAACAAGACAAAAACGAAAATATTCCTCCCTTGTGTCTATGAAAGCTTTCTCAGAGGCTCCCCCCTCTCCAACGGACTTCCCCTGACTCTCGTTGGCCACAAGAGCATCACGTTCCTACTCCAGTTATTAGCAAAGGGAGTGGAATGACCAAGCCCGGCTTAGCCCTATTGAGATTCACCTCCAGGGGTGGGGAAGGGCGCCACTTTCTCTACAGCACAAGGTCACCTGAGGGCTGAAGAAAATCGGGGTTCTCTCAGCAAGAAAGAAGGGTGCGCGGAAGGACCCTCTACGGTAACTGGCACTTTCCGCCCACCGGCTCTGCCCAGGCCCCGTGGTTGCCTCTTTCCTGCACACGATTTCATTCGCCTCGCCCTTGTGAAGAAGACACCATATGAAGAGAATGAGGCTCAGCAAAGTTAGGTGACTTGTCTAAGGCCACATGGGCAGTCCCTGGCAGAGCTGCAGTTCCAGCCCAGGTGGGCCTTTCTCCAAGGCCAGGCTCCTTCCCACTGCAGGATACCCCAGCAGAAGTCCTGTGACCAGTGCTTCTTAGTTCTAAGACCAGCAGCAGGAGACCTGTGAAACATTTTATGATGGTGTAACTGACCGAGTATTTTTGTAGAAGCACAAGCTTTATTCTGTGCTGAAACTGAATGCTCATTCCACAGTACCCTCGGGCTCTTTGCAAAATCGGCCTCTCATATCCGTTTGACTAGGTGTGTGCACAGTTTTACTGTTTTGGCTTCTTGCTCATCCCAGGACTGGTCGGTGCTGACACTCTTTGTTGTGAAGATATCAGTTGGGATTTATTTCAGTTGCAAATAGCAACGATGAAAAAGAGTGGCTCATAAAAGGCGAGAGTTCATTTCTCGCTCCTGTAGAAGCCTAGAGGTGGGCAGCCCAGGCCTGGCATGGCAGCTCCGCAGTATCGGGGAGCAGGGCTCCCATTAGCTTGTGGCTCCACCGTCTTCAGTACATGGCTTCCACCTTATGGCCCAGGACGGCTGCTCAAGGGACAGCATCGCATTTGCATTACAGCTGGAAGGGAAAAGGAAGGATTGAGGTGGGGTGCCCATCCCCAAAGTGGTGTGTGATATTTGCACGTTAGATCATTGGCAAGAATTTAGTCATAGGACAACGTAGCCACGGAGGAGGAGTTAGGCTTTGATGCAGTCTCTTCACAGGCCCAAGATGCTGGTGTCAAGTGAATGTTTGCTAAATGGATGAGCTAATGAATGAATGAAGAAATGAAGTGAGAGGAAGCCCAGTCTCCATGTATCTGTCAGGGTCCAGTCAGGAAAACAGCAACCTTACCAGTTATTTTATCATAAAGAATTCTATCTCAGGAGTTGGTTAAAAAGGAATTGAAAAGCCCGAGGGAGGCAGAGACAGCCCCTCTTCTATCCGTCCCCCTGCGGCAGCTGCCACATCCAAAGGAACAGGTGGGAGTTACCAGAAACTCGAAGCGTGGAGGAGGTGCCCAGGCCCTGGAAGGCCACCTTGGAGGAGGAGAGCTCCAAGGGGAGCTCCAAGCCGCTGCCTCAGGAGCTTGCAGGACGGTCCCACCGGACCAGTCCCCAGGCCTCTGAGGACAGGCGTCAGTCAGCTGGTGCCAGAGCTTCTGAGGAGATGGGATGTGGCTGGTTCTCAGAATGTGGAGAAAAATTTGAAACTGGAACTAACTGTCTAGAAATAAACCCTTACGCTTATGGCCAATTGATTTTTTTTTTTCCTCAGGGTGCCACGACAGTTCAATGAGAAAAAAATCATTTTCCAACATATGGGAGTGGAAAACTGGATATCCACCATATCCCAAAGTCAATTTGAAATGTGCCAATGATCCTAATGCAAGACCTAAAACCCTAAAGCTCTTAGAAGAAAATATGGGTATTAATCTTTACTATTTTTGATTAGGCAATGATTTCTTTAATATGACACCAAAAGCGCAAATGAGAAAATAAATAATAGTTAAATTGGACTTCGTCGAAATTTAAAAACTTTGTATTTCAAATGACATCATCAAGAAAGGAAAAAGAAAACTCACAGAAAGGGATTCGTATCTGCAATATGCAAAGGACTCTCACAACTCAAAAATAAAACGGCAACCCAATTAAAAAGTGAGCAATGGCTTCGAAAAGCATTTCTCCAGAGAAGATATGCAAATGGCCAATAAGCACGGTAAAACGACGCCGAGTGTTATTCATCATTAGGGAAACGTGGCTCAAAACCACAATGAGATGCCACTTCATACCCACTAAGGTGGCTGTTATCAAGTAGATGGACAATGACCAGTGTCAGTAGAGATGTCAGAAACGGGGACCCCCGCACGTGGCTGGTGGAGCTATAAAATGATGCAGCCGCAGTGGAAAATGGTTTGGCAGTTTCTCAGAAAATTAAACGGTTACCATACGGCCCAGAAATTCCTTTCCTACGTATATACCCAAGAGAAATGAAAACACATGTCCACACGAAAACGTGTATGTGAACATTCATGACAGTATTATTTGTAGTAACTAAAAGGCGGAAACAACCCAAATGTCCATCTACTGATGAATGGATATAGCCGTGCAACGTGAATATTATTCAGGAAAGGAAAGAAATGGAGTACAGACATGCTATCACATGGATGAACCTTGAAAACAGGCTCAGCGAAAAAAAAGCCGGACAGAAAAGGCCGCGTGTTATACGATTCCATTTATATGAAATGTTCAGAAGAGGCAAATCCATAGAGACAGGAGGTGGATGAACGGTTGCCAAGGGAATGGAAATGACTGCTAATGGCTGTGGAGTTTCTTTCTGGACAGACGAAAATGTTCTAAAATTAGTGGAGATGGTAACACAACCGTGAATCCATGGAAAAACACTGGGCAAATGTTATGGTATCTCGATAATGTTATCATTTTAAACACTATCTAATATCTACTTTTTTTTTTTTTCTTTTTAGGTTCGGTGGACAAGGAGCCCCGCACGGCCGGGAGGCGGCCTGGGTCTCAGCTCTCAGTCTGTGCAACCATTGTTCTCTCTGCTGCTGGAGACACACCCCATTCCAAGTTCCAGGAATCCGAAACGACACTTCCCCGAGCAGTTATTGGGTATTGTCCTGACTCCTGGCGCTGTGTCTGTTATGGGGCAGGTTGGTTTCCGATCCAGCAAAGACAACTGTACCCTTTAAGACAGAGCCCCACCTGGCAATATAACTGAGCCTTTGGCAGGTCACACTCCATTCTATTGTTTCTGGTGGTGGGCAGGGCACCCTAGAGACAACAGTTTAAGAAAGTCCCACTCTGCCCTGGAAGAACCCCCGCTGGGTTGTAGGTGAAGTCACACAACTCTGATCTCGGGCTACAGAGCAGGGCTGCAGGCTGGGGACTGGGTCTTCACCCCACTTTGGTCTACAGGCCCGAGATGTGACTCCGCCCCAAGTTCAGATATTCAGGAAGAGTTTATTCTTCTAGAGTCTGGGAGGGAACACTCGGGCAAAAAATGATGATGATGATGATGATGACGATGATGATGGAGCCCTTTTTCTCAGCCAAGCACTATGTTAACTCAGGTAAGCCTCACAGCCACCCTTTGAGGGAGGGGCTACGTTAACTCCACTTTGCAAGATCTCCGCGTACTCTACAAAGTCAGGATGATTCATTTATGGTCATTTTGACGTTGATCTTTAACCAATTTCCACTTCTTCCATGTCTGGCCAGTCTGACTCTGACTCCTCTGATGAGGCACACTAGGCGTGCCCCCTTGGGCAGGCACACCCCATCCGGGAGAGGCCCCAGGCACTGAGGTTAGAACTGGCTTCCTGCCCTCCCCCTCTGTCCTCCACCGATGTGGCCCTGTCACCCTCTCTTCCATTTCTGCCTGTGCCCGAGCCTCGCCATGGCTGTGGCTCCAGGCCCCATCCCCTGACAACCCTCCCCCATCTCAATTCTTTTGTCCCCCTTCCCGCTCAACCCCTGAGACTCCCTATCCTCTTCCCTGTCCTAGGGAAGGCCCCATGTGCCCAACATGCCCCAGAGAAGCCAAATAAACCTGAATATTTCTTTGCCAGGAAACTCCGCACCCTAGCTATGCTTGGAAAACAAAGTTTTAAAAAAAATAAATAGATAAATAAAACAGTCGAAAACAACACGACACAAAACAAATGACTCCATGATGTTTTGGTAGAGGGGGGAAACCACACACATACACGGAAAAAAAACACAGCATTTCACAAAATGGATTTCTGACCATTGCAAAATGATTATAAACTGTCCCAACTTCCAGAGAGACTGAAAGGGAAATTCATCTGCAAACAGCTTCTTACTTTCCATTTGGGTTTTAAGTGCAGTCCAAGCCCCAGTTTGATCACAGAAGGTCAGAAATGAGGTTAAGGGAAAATAGTTCACATGAAGAAAGGGAGGAAAAGATCAGTATTTAGCCCGGAGCTTAGAGACTGCTGAGCCCTCAGCCCAGCCCAACACTTTCTCATCACAAGGCCACTGAGTTTCAGGACTGGGAGGGACCGGAGTCCCTAGGCTGGCCCCGCCGCCGTAAGCCTGGACAAGCGCTTCCTTTTCCACTTGAAGATAGCCTGTGTTGTGATACAATTTTAGATGCAGAAACAAACACTGACATTAACACTGGCTTAAAAAAGATGGAATTTTATTTCCTCCTCATGTAAGAGGCCGGAGATAGGCAGTCAGAGCTCAGGAACTTAGCTGCTCCCCAAACTCATCCAAACAGCCCAGGCTGCTGCTACCCTCCCTGCTCTGTCCGTCAACACTCAGTTTTCACGTCGTGGTCCAAAGCAGCTGCTCCGGCTCCTGCCATCACACGTTCACTCAGCCGGCAAGCCTGACCCAGAGATCACTCACGTAGCTTCTGCTGTTAACCCATTGGCTAGACCTTACTCCCCTTAACTGCAAGAGGAGTTGGGAAAAATAGTTGTTAGATGGGGAGCCAGGTGCCCGGGCAGTAAAGTCCATTGCTGTATAAGGCAGAGGAGTGGGTATTGGGGAGAAGCCAGCCATGTTCCTCTGAGAAAACGTAGGCCACTCCATGGCAAAATTTTCCCAGAAGGCACTGGGGGCAAAGCATGAAGAATGTTGCGTTTTGTTTTATTTGGAACTCGCAAGCGTCTTGGGCACAGTTCCACCTTGTTAGTGCCAAAACCACGTCCCAAGACAAAAATGTAATGGCTTTCGGACTTCGCTGCTGGTTCCGGGGGCGGAGCCAGACTGCTCAGGTCTGACGCCCCGGGCTCCCTCCCTACACGCTGTAAGGCCTTGGGCAAGTGACCCGCCTGCTCGTGCCTCAGTCTCCTCATCTGTAAAGTGAGGCTAGTAACTGTTCCTGCCCTCATGTATGCCTGCTGTGGGCTTCCGCGAGGGGACACCCAGCACAGTCCTGGGCACGGGGGAAAAGCTCCATAAACCGTAAACTCTACTGCCGCTCTGCCCCCCGAGCCTGCAGGCCCATGGCGAAGCGAGTCCCAGTTTCCTCATGTGCAAAATCAGGGGTGTGTGGCTGCAACGACCCCTCCCCTCTCTGAACACAGATGCCACCTCTCCTATGGAGATGTGGCTGGCATACCACTTCCAATCCTGTGAGTGTGGGCTGGGCTGAGGACGAGGCAGGAGCAACACTCTGCCACTCTGGGCCCCATCCTCAAGAGAACAGGCGGCTTCTGCTTCCTCCCTCTTGAAACCCGAATGCCACGCTGTGAGGAAACCCACACGGCTTCCTGGACAAGCCTACGTGGGGGATGAAGGAGGCTCCTAGCCACGTGAGCGAGCCATCTGGAGAGTGGATTCTCCAGGCAGCCCACCGTCTCCACCTTCCCCCCACCCCGATGCCGCGTCCAGCTGGGCAATGCTCCTTCCCACACAGCCCACGAAAGGCCAAACTGGGACCGAATAAACGACGGTTGTTTCCAGCTGCTCCCCCGGGGGTGGTCTGCGACGCGGAGATGAAGACCAGAAGACCGTTCGGCATGGAGAAGTGCACGCTGTTGTAACAGAAACGCTGAGCATGTGGCATTGGCGTGGGGGCCAGACACCGCGCTTGGCCGCGGAAGGAAGTCGGACGCCTGTTAGGTGACCCACGCTAGCACAGAGCAGACGCTCGATTGAATCTCCTCCTCTTCACCCCGTTGGTGGGGGCGGGATCCCCACTGCAAGCTGTGAGAAAGGTCGAAATGTGACACCCCGCACTGGACAGATGGGAGGGACAGCAGTGTCTGAGTCACATATACTCACCGCCCCCGGGGAAGAGGACACCGCAGCCCACGCAGGGCCACACGGGGCCACACGGGGCTGCGCGGGGCATGAACGACCAGGGGGGTGGCAAGGGCGGCAGGCCGTGCAGTATCCAGAGGGCGCAGTGCCCCTGGTTCCCTTGGGAGGACGTGATGGGCTTGTTAGTGCAATTCCACAGCTGGCAGGGAACTAAGGGGTGGACAGGAATGGGGCCTGGTCCTTGTGACAAAACAGGGTGTTGAGCTGGAGGACCTTCCCCACAGGAGCAGGGTCGGGATCGGGGACTTGCCTTTTGGCCATTTGAGGTCCTGTACATTTCGCCAGAAGTCATGGCAGTCCCTAACACTGGGCCTTAATTTTAGCCTTCGCAGCACGGCATTTGGCGAAACTGTCGCCCGTGGCGAGGAGGAAGATGGGAACGAACGCGTCGATCTAGTCAGATCTCCAGGCAGAGTGTCGACAATGCCAGCTGCTTCCTTTTAGCTCCCTATGACCAAATGCAAGTGGAATGAGGAGCTGAAAAAGGAACCGTTCAGGTTTTAAGGAGAACTAAGAGGAAACATCGAGGAGCCAGGACTTGCTGGCTTTGAACGTAAACCGTTACGTAATTCCATCTTTTTAAACAACGGGGTTGATTTCTTGTATAGTAAAATTAATCTTAGAAGGAAAGTTTTTTTTTTTTTTTTTAAAAAGACAGTCTTGGCCGTTTTTGTGCCTGCAGCGGAGGCCGACGTGGTACTCGACGTCGGCATTGAACGAGTGCCAGCCAGTGCCGGAGCCCCGCCACAGCCTGTGTCGGTATCGGCGAGCTCTTCCCCTGCAAACGTTCTGCTTCCACGAAGAGCTTAATTAGGCAGAGCAAGGGACCCCAGCGACGAGCAGGGAACCTGGGAAGGTGTATTCCAGGCAAGGTCGTTTTCTGGTACGGCCACCGTATCGCTCCCCAGAGAAAACGGTCTGTGATGTCGCATCGGGGCCCCTGAGGGCTCAGGGGCTGGTCTGTGATCTTTTTGCAGGATGTCCACGGGCCCATGGAAAACGGGCATATCAATTCGGGCTACCACAGCCCCGGGGGATTCCTCACCCTCATTTTCCTGTTTAATTCACATAACCGCCCTACTCAGTCGTCAGAAATAGTCCCCATTTTTAGAGACGAGGTCGTTGAGGCTCAGAGGGGTCGTCACACCGTCGAGATTTGAACTCTTGTCTCCATGAGGATAAAACGCATGCTGTTTTGATCAGACCAGGGAGTCCCAAGTTGTGTCTCCGTAACTACCCGGAGGACCCAAAAAAAGTCCCAAATCTCAGACGGGGATGAAAATACATGGGAAATGCCATCCTTGGCATCTTACAATGCAAAACCCTGCACTGGCCACGTGCATCAATGAGGAGGGCGGGGTGCGGATGCTCCCCAGACCCCGGCCTGACCTGGGTGCATCAGAGTAGCCCCCAGGTTGCTTCTGCAGGGTCATTCATTCGACCACTATTTATTGGGGCCACCGTGCAACGGTCCCTGGTGCGGTGGACCGTCCAGAGAGGTGCCCGTGGGGACAGACCGAGTGCGTCCGAGCCACACTCAACCGTGTGATGCTGAGTGAGTCCTTGGCCTCAGTCTTCTCGTCTGCGCAGTGGCGGTGTTACAGAATGGCCAGAGGGATGGGTGAGTGCACACGGTGCCAGGCATGTAACGAGCACTCTCTGTGGTTATTATCGTATTATTATCATCTGATGAATAGATAGATGGATTTAATTGCAAGACTGTAAGGTAGAGAGAAAAGGCTATAATTAGCCCCGTTTTATAGATGAGAACATTCAAGCTCAGAGGTATTAAAACGGTTGCCAGAGACAGAACAGGTGTAATTATTCTCATTTTACAGAGGAGGAAACCGAGACTCACAGAGTTAAGGAACAAGCCCAGAGTCAGAATCAGTGTCAAGGCCAGGCTCAGGCCCCACCTCTGCCCTCAGTAATATCCCCATCTTCAGAACTTTGCACCAATGGGGAGGGACTTCCTAGAAGGTACAGGTGGCCCTGTCACCACTGTCGGGGAAGACAAGAGGCCTGAGATGGTATAGGTCCTGCCGCAGCTTGTAGCCTCCAGCTGAATCTCCCTGGTCCTCACCTGCCCAGGCCTCACCTGCCCAGGTGCTGCAGGAAGTCCCCTGGGAAATGATGGTTCTGGAAAGCCCCTCCTCCCACACACACTGGGCTCAGCACCTGTGCCTTACCTGAAAGGAGATGGGGGAGCTGGATCTATACTCCCCCAGGACCCCACCTTCACCTGGCTGGATTAGAGGCCTGGCACGGTGCCTGAATTTCCACCATCATCACTTCCTTTGGGTTTAATGTGTGTGTAGCTGGAACTTTCTCAGGAAATAGAAATGTTACCCTGAGGGGGACTATTAAAGGATTATAACACTCAGGTAAAAGACAGAAGGGGGGAGCTGGGTATATTTCTTAAGTTTTAATAAAAGGGAGCTGAGTCTGTTTTGAAAAGAGAGAGGTGGAAAGGGAGGGAAGAAAGTTCGAGAGCGGAAGTTGGAGGGTAGTTGTCAGGCACCGGTGGGGGTTTAGAGGAGATTGCTTAAGAAGTCGTCACCTCTGTTAAACACCTCCTCTGTGTCAGGTTCTAAACGACCCCGTTAAACCCATCAGAAAGGGACGCCTAGGGGACCCCCCACTCCCTGCCGTCCATCCGAGAGCTTCCTCCCACCAACACGTGGAGCCTCCGGGGCGCTGAGAACTCGGGGAACAGGGCTAGAGGCGCAGCGCGGCGGGGGAACCGCCCAGGTGAAGGGACGGCGAGGGGCGGGGCCGCGGCGGGGGAGGGGCGGGTCTTACTGCCAGCGCTGGAGGCTGCGTGCTCCGCCTGGCCGCCGCGCGGGGGAGCGAGACCGGGTGGGGGTGCAGATCTCCGCAGGCAGAGCCCCGCCCCTAGCCGGGGCCCCCAGCCGGCCTTCCCTACCCCGGGCTCGGTGCTCCGAGCACACCCCGGCTCTCCCGCCTCTGGCCCTTCGTGCAAGCTGTGGCCTCGGCCTGGACCACTTTCTCCGCCCATTAAACTCCTCGTCCTCACGGGCAGCCTCCCCAGGCCGCCCGCCCGCCCGTGGGTCGGTGACTGCCTCGTCCTCCCCGACTCCTCCAGTCCCCACGGTGGACGACACGCGTTTCCCGGAGCCCCGCAGCCCGAGGGTGCAGCTCCGCCCTCGGGGGGCCGCGGCCTCTCCTGCCACCCAGGGGCCCCCGGGTGAACAGGCGATGAATGAGCTGGACCGTCTGGAGCAGCGGGGTTGGGGGCGGGGCGGATAAGCCCCCACGGAGTCGCACACGCCCCTTTCCAGGGGTGAGTATTTGGGATACAAGGGACCAAAACCGCGCGCGGACGCGGGGAGCCTTTTCTAGCTCAGGGGCGCCCCCTGGAGGCCGGAGCCTCCCGCCGGCGCGCGCCGGCTCCCCGCGCCCCCACCTCTGACCTCAGAGCCAGGGGCTCCCCTAGGGGGAGTCTCCCCTGCTCCGCGCTCTCCCCCGACGTCTCCCCAGCGTCATCACGGTCTGGGAGGACCCAGGGGGGGCCGTGGAGGCTGTGCGCCTCCTCCGTCGATGCCGTGGGGCGAAGGGAAGGCGCAGGCCCGCGGAGTCCAAGTCCCGCCGACGCGAATCCGCGGCGGACCAGACTTTTCCGTCCCCGACTCCTCCTCTCCCCACGGCGGGTGACACGCGCACGCGCCGGCTGCACACACTCAACGCGTGGTCCACCGCACACGCACTCAGGCAGACACACTGCCCTGTCCGTAAGTGGCTCCATCCTTTCGCTCACCTCCCCTCACCGGGCTCATCACCAGGATGGCTGGTGCTCCACCCGCGCTGGAAACAGGACCGTGTCCCCCAGATCTTGACCCCTCAAATCCCTCTTGCTGCTCAGGTCGGCTGCAGGGCACAGGCAGTGTATCCCTCAGCTTCCCAGAATTCTGAGGTGATGATGCTCCCCTTGCCTACCAGGCCCCTCATGAGCCAGGCCCTGGGGTAGCACAGATGGGCTAAGCTAGCGCAGATGGGGTTGATCCTGGGCTGGGGCGACCATACCTTAACCCAGAGCGAGTGGCTGCGATGGAATTTCAGGTCCCAGAGAGAGGGGGTGGGGGGGAGTGTGTGTGGGGGGGAGGGCTCTCAACAGCCTCTCTCCCCCAGGCCTGTTTCATCTTCCCCTCCCTGTCTTTATACTTAGATCTATCTCTGGGCTCTCAAATGGCCAATTAGTGTCTATTCTGCATTAGACAGAAGCAATTTCCCTCATTCAGGGATAACAGTAGAACGTTCTGTGGGATTTGGAGCCTTGCCCCTCCCCCGGCGCACTTCCGGTGCCCTGTGTCAGAGGGTAGCACTTCCTAATAATCCCCTTTTAGGATCTGTGGCTGGCCTGAGAAAGAATGGGCATATATAACACAGATTAACAGGAGAAAAGCATACAAATGTATTTAATACTTTTATGTGTACGCAGGAGACTTCAGAAGAAAAATGAAAACGCAGAGAAGGCTTTGGATCCCAAAGCTTATACGCCCTTGTCACATAAAGAACAATACACTTATGGAGATGTGACAAGATGGAGGGGTTTGGGCTAGGAGTATTAAATTGTGGGACAATGACTAGCAAATATATGGGGGAAACTACTAGAAGATAAGGGTTCTTTTAGCAGGGTAATTCGTACAGGTCTATTTCAGCATCGATGCCCAGTCTCTGGTGACAAGGATGTTCTCTCTCTGGTGCAGGTGGGCACCTTCGTTGTGGGAAATTTCATGTCTTGCTTTTAGGTAGAAACCGAAAGGCAGAGAGCCCTTCCTGCGCCTCGTTTCTCACGTGCCTTCAGCTCAAAGTAATCGACACACCAAAGTGACGTCTCGGGGTGGCACCCCTTCAACTGGAACGGAGTGTCCTCACCACTTAGTTTTCTGGCCCCAAGGAAGGAGGGAGGCTGACTGGGGAGTTGGGATGAGGAAGCAGACATTCATCAGGCCCCCATAGAGGTCTCTGGTTTCCGCCTGGGCCCCCCCCCCCACCCCGAGGCATTCACAGCTGCCTGTGGCTGGATGGGGAAAGTCTGTCCATCTCTGAGTTGGTTTTCATTTCTTTTCTTCTAACGGACTTTATTTTTTTGAGCAGTCTTAAATTTACAGAAAATTGAACAGATAGTAGGGTTTCCATATTCCCTCTCTCTTCCTCGCTCACAGATGTTCCTATTATTAACATCTTTCATTAGAGTGGTGCGTGTGTTAAAATTGATGAAGTAATATCGATAGCTGGTTATTAACGTAAGCCTATACTTTACATTGGAGCCCAGGCTTCGTGTCGTACGTTCTGTGGATTCTGACCGGTGCATGTCATGTACGTGTCATTACAATGTCATATGGAAGTGTCGCCGCTCTGAAAACCCTCCGTGCTCCACCTGTTCATCTTTCTCCCCACTCTCCTGGAACCCCGGGAAATCACTGATCTTTTCACTGCCTCTATAACTTTGCCTTTTCCAGAATGGTATATAGTGCGGTCGTACAGTTTAAAGCCTTTCCAGACAGGCCTCTTAGACGAAGCAATGTGTATTTAAAGTTACTCCATGTCTTTTCATGGCTCAACAGCTCATTTCTTTCTAGCAGCGAATAGTATCCCATTGTCTGGGTGTACGTTTCATTATTCATTCACCCTTTGAAGGACATCTTGGTTGCTTTTAGTTTTGTGAAATTACGAATGAAGCTGCTATACACATTAATGTGCAGGGTTTTGTGTGGACGTAAGTTTTTGGATTGGTTGGGTAAATAACTACCCAGGAGCATGATGGCTGGATCATATGGCAAGAATATATTTAGCTTTGCAAGAAACTGCCAAACTGTTTTCGAAAGCGGCTGTACTATTTTGCATTTCCACCAGCATAAGAGTTTCTCTGATTCCATATTCTTGCCGGCATTTGGGACTTTTTATTTTAGTTTTCCAGATTTTAATAAGGGCGCTGTAGTGGCATCTCACTGTTGTTTTGATTCGCAATCCCCTAATATATGGGCCATCTTTTCTTATGTTCATTTGCCATCTGTTCCTCATCTTTGGTGAGGTCTGTTTAGATCTTTTCCCATTTTTAAACTGAGTAGTTTGTTTTCTTATTGTTGAATTATAAGAGTTCTTTGTATATTTTGGATACACGTTGTTTTTTTTTTGAAATCAGAGATGAGTTTTGCAAATATTTACTCCTCATCCGCAGCTTGTCTTTTTGTTCTCTTGAGGGACTTCTGCTTCAAGAACCCCACTGCTGCCACCTTCTAATCCAGCTTCTGTCAATAACAAGAAGGATATGTTGGTCTCCACGTCCCTGATTCTCTGTCCTCCTCCTAGGGTTTGAACTTAGGCAAGGGCAAAGGGTGCATCTCTTAAGCCCCTGAAACCCTGATACCTACCACCTCAAGTGCTATAATGAAGATCAAATGGTCCAGTCTTCATAAAGCCCTTGGAACAGAGCCTGAAATGTATTAAATGCTTAATTACCTTAGATCATTATAATAACTTGCATTACACCTTTTAATAGCTAAATGGAGTCGGTCCTTCCTCATTACTCTTCCATCTCAGAATTTTCACACGTTTATTCTTCTAGATGAATCACTCGATTAATTTTTTAAATAGCGTGTTTGGATTTTACGAAATGTGCAAGTAATCTAGAAAAAAAACAGGCATTTTAATTCTGTTGGGTTTCTTATCCAAGAATAAAGCCTGTCTTTTTTGTTTTCCATTTTGCTCCCTTTTTCCCCTCATGGCATTTGTTCAATTCTTGCTAAATTTATTTCCTAGCATTTTACTTTTTCTTAAATGTTGTTATGAATGAGGTCTTCTCTTCAGAGACATATTGATTACTATATACCTGCGTTTATATATAGGCAAATTGATTTTTTAGAAGACTTTATTTTTTGGAGCAGTTTTAGATTCACAGCAAAATTGAGCAAAAGGTGCAGAGATTCCCCATATACCCTCTGCCCCTCCCCCACGCATAGCCTTCCCCATTAATATCCCCCGCCAGAATGGGACATTTGTTACAACTGATGAGTCTACAGTGACACATCATTGTCACCCAAAGTCCATTAGGGTTCACTCCTGGGGCTGTACATTCTACAGGTTTGGACAAATGTATAATGACAGGTATCCAATGTCATATTACCATGCAGACTAGTTTCGCTTGATTTTTAAATAGTAATTTTTTTCTAATCTCCTTAAGTTTCTAATAGTTTTTCTAACTGATTCTGTTAGCTTTTCTGGGTAATAATCTAAAAGCGGTGGGACCTTGCCCCCGCATTTCCAGTACTCACCCCTCTTATTCGTGTGTCTTAATTGTGGGGATCAGCTTCTCCGGAGCAGCGTTAAGTTGTGGTGGTGACGGGAAATTTTTACCTTGTTCCGGAAGCTAATGGGAATGCGTCTAGTGTTTCGCCCGTGAATATAATGCTGGCTTTGGTCATATATTTATATATTTTTATCATGTGAAAGCATAAAAATCTACATATTTTAAATCTACATATTATTACAGGCAAATTGATTTTTTAGAAGAAAAATCTACATAGTTAAAAAATCTACATATTTTAAAATTTTCTAGAATTAGGAATGGATGTTGGAGTTTATCAAATACCTCCTTAGCATCTATCGAGCTACTCACTTGCTGTTTCTCCTACAGTCCATACATTTGGCGAGAGACAGAATTCTCTGCAATTCAGCAAATGAGGCTCAGAGAGGTTAAGTCACTAGGCCAGGGTCATATACTGGGCAGGTGGCAGAGCGAAGGTCTTTTTCTTTGAGCCTTCATGCTCCTCGTCCCTGCCCCCAGTGCTGCCTGCTCTGATTGCTTATGACCTTGCAGGTCCCCAGACATCCCACCCCCTGGCCTCCTGCCAGGCCTGACCTAGGCCTTACCCCCAGGCCACATAGCCTCTGTGGCCCCACACCCCAGCTTTCCTGCAGGAGAAGCTGGCTCAACTAAGCAGCCACCCAGGTCTCACCTGGGGTGGATAGGGGGTATTGGATATGCCCAGGGTCACAGACTTAGGAAGGTAGAAGAAAAGACATCTTTCGTTCCTTCTACCAGGCTTAGTAAAAAGAGGGAGGAGCACGCAGCTGCCTCCAGGCAGAGGCATGGCTTCGAGGATTTGAGGTGGACACAGAGAAGGCAGGTTCAGATGAAGAGCCTCAGGGCTTCGATTCCAGTTCCCCTGGCCATCCCGGGCCCCTGCTTCGATGTGTGACCTGCATAGGGCCCTGTCCCTCTGCCTATGGACTGAAGCAATAGAGACCCATGAGGAAGTCCCTTGGGGTCTGGGCTGGCACAGGCGAAGAGCTGGCCTTTCCTGCTTTCTGCTCTGGGTGCCACCTCCGGGCACTGCCTCCCTGGACTCTCCCTGAAATAGCTGAACCTAGAAGGTGTCTCAGAGCCCAGCGTTTATTACTGTGACTCTGCCCTGGGCCACACATTTTGCATACATTGTCTCTTAACTTATTGTCATGAAACCCTCGGTGTGACCCTACCTAGACGGAGACAGGGTCTCCTCGGTGTTGAGTGCTTCACATACCATCTCACTGACCCCACTGTACAGATGAGCTCGAGGCCGAGGGAGGGAAAATAACTTACCGGGGGTCGTTTGGGCGGCGGTGGCAGGGATGTTGGTCAGAGCCAGGGTCCCCTGCCTTTACCTGCAATGTTAGTTTTTCAGCTTCCTCTAGATTTTCCGAGACCTTCAAGGTCACCATGTGGCTTCGTCACCCTGTCACCAGTTGGTCTCACCAGCAAAAATAGTGAGGGGGACCTCACATCAGCTGAGGGCATCCTGTGGTTGAACCCCATTTTACATATAATGAAACTGAGAATTTGAGTTCACCTGCCTGAGGTCCCGGAGCAGGCAAGTGGTGGAGGCCAGATTCGGGCGAGGTCGCGGGCCGCTGCTCCTGGTGGTGACCTGGGTCCCATCTGGGGAGAGTCATGCTGGCTTCCTGTCTCCTTTTCCAAGGTCTTCACTCATTCTCAAATTACCCACCTGGGGGCGCTGGATAACAAGGCTGCGACAGGAGCTTGGCAGGGAGATCTCTGACATGGCTGTCGGAGGACGTCGCCCCCCAAGATCCTCCCCGCAGGACCCCGCGGTTCCTCCCCCTCCCGAGGCCCCTCACCTGCACCTCCCCCGCATCCGCCCAGGAGCCCGGCAGACTCCCAGGTGCCGTCCGCGTCTTTCTCTCCTCAGGCCTGAGTGTAGGAGGCCGGGCCTGTGCCAATCAAGGTCACACCTCTGGGCAGCCTGGCACTCGCTGGCCTCCCAGCTGGCCAGCCGGCCCTCGGCAGTGCCCCTCACCCCTTTTCCTTCTTCATCTTCTCTCCAAAGCCCGCGGCCCAGACGGGTTGGGGGTGGCTGCGACCTCACGGGGCCGCTCACAGGTTTCCAGTGGGCCCTCCTTCTTAGTGCTGTCCCATCTTTCTCTCTGTAACCACCCGTTTCTGGGCCCGAGCCTCCCCGAGCTTCAGCTCCTTGAAGGCAGGTCCACGAAGGCCTCCGTGCAGTGGGCTGAGTGCACAAATGACACAAGATCCCCTGTGGGTAGAGGGATATGTCCAGATGGGTCAGGGCCTCTGGGGACAGGGCCACAGGTGGGGCCGTGGTCGGGTCCCTGCCCCTGGCGTCCCCCGAGGGAGTTAACCAGAACGGCTTCCTGTTAACCACATTCCAAGGACTGACCAAGATCCCAGGGTGCCCAGGTCCTGATTCACACGGATGGACTCGCCTGGGCGGTGACCCGCCCGGGTGAGCTGCTCAGGGCGGTGGGAGGCCTTAAGCCACAAATCCAACACCACTGTGTGCGAGGGGCTTCTGGGTCCACCAGGCAAACCCTTTCCCACTGTGCTTGGTGCGGGTACATCCCGTGGGGGGGGGGTCTTTGGGCCATTTTGTGCTACATGGACATGGCATTAAGTAACATGGACTCCCATAAAGAGACCATTCCTGCCTTTTTGAGTCTCTTTCCAGCCTTCGGGGCAGGTGGAGGAGAAGGCCTCGGTTCGGTGCCGGGACACCCGGCCGTCCGCCTGGGTCCGGCTGAGTGCTCTGTCTGTCCAGCTCAGAGCAGGCCCCGCTCAGGCTTCCGGCTGGCAACAGCGTCCAGCTGGAACTTAATCACATTATTTTCAGTGTGTTTATCTTTATGGTTACTTTCTATCTCTAGCAAGTGATACTTGTTCTCGACTTGTGATGACATAAAGTTTCTTTTCTAAGGAAAAAAAGTAACTCGTTTTAAGGACATAATAGCAGAGGCGGGGCTCAGAGGAAACAAACCTCATGCAATCATCAAAGACAGGAATGACTGAAGTCTGGAAAATGGGGAAGGTGCTCCCCTGACCCTCCCAACCTCCTGCAGGTGCCCTAACTGGGGGTACAGTCCCCCTTGCACAGATAAGGAAACTCAGGCTCCGAGAGGGGACATGACCATGGCAGAGAAAGCCCCTTGACTGGGTGGGAATTTGCCACTCCACCCAGCCAGCCCCGTGCCCACACCTGGCATCTCAGAGCCTGAGCCCCACAAGGGGCTGGGAGCCCACACCTCGGCTGGCTGGCTGCCTGGGCCTGGGCGGCTGGACCAGCAGGGCCCTTGGGTGTCAGGGGTCTGAGCGACAGCTCCATCTAAAGCACCCGCCACTGGCCCACATGCTCCTCAACACAGCCCTGCAGGACTCCCCGCCCCCTCACGGAGGAAGGAACGGAGACCCACAGAGGGGCCACGTGTGTCACGCAGGTGCCATTATCTTCACTTTGCAGATGGGGAAACAGACTCCAGCCAAGATCACACAGCCAGTGGGTGGAGGGGCTGGACCTTGAACGCAGGTCCATCTGTTCTTTCCTTGGCCCAACTCCCAGCTGCATCGAGGATCTGAATCCTGGAGGCCGACTCCGCGGGGACCTGCCCGGGGCTCTCTCTGGACTCACTTCCGTTCCCAGGATGCTCCGTATTGGGGCTGCAGCCAGAAGCACGGGAAGAGCCCCCACTGCAAGTCCGTCAACCAGCCCGGCCCTCTGCTCCCTGACGCTGGGTCTCCCTCCTCCGAGCCAGGCCTCCTCAGCCCCGTCAGCACCCTGTGCTCAACCCACACCCAGTCGCCAAAACCTCTGGGAATCGAGGAGGTGCTCCTACTGAGGCGCGTGGCGCCCCGTTCCCTCCTCCCCGATTAAGATCGGGACTGGGTGAAGGGAGAGGGCAAGCTCCTCAGGCCCCAGATTGAGGGGAGAGCCAGAAAGTAGGGATCAAGACAGACAACCCAATTAACAGTGGGCATAGGGTCCGCTCCAAAGAAAATACCCAAAAGGCCAACAAGCACATGAAAAGGTGCCGAACGTCACTAATTAGGGAAATGTAAATCAAAACCACAAGGCCGTCATCAGAGGCAGGCAACGACAGGTGTCGGCGAGGACGTGGAGAGACTGGAACCCTCGTGCACGGCTGGCGAGATGTAAAATAGTGCAGCCGCTGTGGAAAACAGTTTGGCGGTTCCTCTGCATAGATCCCCAAGAGAGTGAAAACATAGGTCCACACAAACGTGCACACAGATGTTCACAGCAGCATTATTCATTAGCTCCGAAGTAGAAGCCACCTAAATATTCACAAACGGGTGAACGGACAAATAAAGTATTCCTCCACACCGTGGACTATTAGGCACCCAGACCTTAGTTTCTAACACCTCTCCGATAAAAGGAACGAAGGCTCCTTGGGGAAATGGCTGCTTCTAGGACTAGGGCAAGAACGATACAGAATGAGCGTGGAGCACCATGTAGTTCCAGAAACCAAGGAAATGCCGAAACATGCACACACTATGTGAAAGGGCGCGGGCCAGCAGCAGAAAGAGCTCCCAACGGCCAAAACCGGAACATTGGTGGGGGCGGGGCGCGGGGGGGGCAGGAAGAATTGGATTAGAACCCAAAGCAGAAAAGTCTTACAAAAATATACCCGGGATATAAATAAGTGATTGACTCAATAAGCAGAGTGAGGAGACAGATCTCCCATGCAGAATTCCGGACGACTTGTGTAGACCACCCACCCTCAGGAGATGGAGCAGAGTTCCCCACTCCCGTGTGGCCAGGCACAGAGACTTCTTCCAAAGAGTATACGGGTCGTCAGACTGGATCCTTTCAACGGAGCGCACACCGTTATTATCCCCATTTTACAGATGAGGCAACTGAGCCTCGTGGAGGCCGAGCTCTGTCCCACGCTTCTCAGCTCCCCTATCTCGTTCCCTGCCTGGCCTGTTCCACGCTATATGCCCGAGGGCCCCGCAGGGTACAAAGGGTGTAATTAGCACTTGATAAAATTGTCTAAGGAGAAAAAGAAAGAAAGAAAGAAAGAAAGAAAGAAAGAAAGAAAGAAGGAAGGAAGGAAGGAAGGAAGGAAGGAAGGAAGGAAGGAAGGAAGGAAGGGAAAGAAAGAGAAAGAGAGAGAGAAAGAGAGAGAAAGAAAGAAAGAGAGAGGAAGGAAGGAAGGAAGGAAGGAAGGAAGAGAGAGAGAAAGGACAGAGCGGAGGGACTGGGTGCTACCTGGCGCCACTGCTGTGGCTGTGTGACTCCGGGCAGGCTCCTTGACCTCTCTGAGTCCGTCTCGCTTTGCTCATCTGTGGGATGGATTGGCTTTCCTGCCTCTCCGAGTGAGAATGTGAGAATGAAACGAGGTCACTGGTGTGTACTGGACACGACTCCCCCGCTCCCCCCGCACCGCCCCTGTCACCCAGCTGTTTTCTCTTTTCTAAACGTCATTTTCGGTCCCTGAGCCCTGCCTCTGCCTGGCTGGCAGGAGAAACAGCGTCGGCTCCAGAATCTTAGGAATTTCAGGTGAAGGGCCGGGCACTGCTGGCCCTCACGGGTTTTTGGTTATCATCCCGAATCAGCACAGGGAGACTGAAACCGAGCAGCTTCCTGCTACCTCTGCCTCCCTAGGGGCCGGAGACTTTTCTTGGGTGACCGCCCGGCTGCTGGTGGCCCACATGCATGCGGAACACCCGCAGGGAGGCAGTGGAGTCAGAACCGTCGTCTTGTCCTGTTGTGCAAGAACCCAGCAGAGGTGGGAGTAGAAGCCTCGTTTGAAACCCAGCAAGGCCACCCGCCCAGCCCTGGACCCGTCCTTCCCAAGGCCTCTCCTTTGGCTGAGTGAGCACTCCAGGGGCCCTCAGGAAATTCCTTCCTGCGTAGCTAGTTCGATTCAGGTTTTTGTCCCAGATGGCCGTGCATCACGTGAAAAACATGGACCTGGAGCCCGCCAGCCCTGGCTTTGTGTCCCCTCCAGCACTCGCTAGCTGTGCCCCCGGCACACAGGAAGCCCTCAGTAACACCAGCTCTTCAACCAGGAGCTCTGGGTCCCACAGCTTCCCAGACCCTTGGCGCCTCCCACGCGGTGCCCACAGTCAGCCGGTCTGTCCATCAGCGCTGCCGCCCGGTGCTGGTTTGCTTCCCCCTGGCTGAAAGCGGGGCATGGACTTGACTTAGTAACAGAGCTGCTCGGCGGCCCTGCACTCACTGGCCTGCTCGGGCCCAGCGTCCCCGCAGGAGGCACAGCAGGATGGCAGAGCTCATAAGGCTGGCCGTCCGTGGCAGGCGGCCCGGGCCCCAGGGGAGGCCAGTGACGGACGCCGTGCGTTAGACTCAGATCGCCTCGTAGCTCAGTGGCTAACTTTGTTTTGGGGTCCAGCACGTGGCACCTGGAACAGTGCTGGAGAGCGCTCTGGGTGGGCGGAGATGGTCGAGCCTACGCACCCAGCTCCTGCTCCCAGGGTAGCTCCCGTCCCAGGGGACTGCGCAGCCCTTCACACAAACGGCTGTCAGCCAGGCTTGCGCCATCCAGGACTGGCCTGCCCGGACCCACCCAGATCTGCCAGAGCCCCAGGGGCACCCACAGCGTGGGCGCAAGCTGGAAACGTCCCATCTACCTCCACCAAGTGGCCTGTGGTGAGGAGCAAAGGAGCAGCTCTGTGGTGGGTTAAATAACGTCCCCAAAAGGATACAGCTGCCTAGAACCTCACACTGCGGCGGCCTCACTGGGAAATAGATCTTTGCCCATGTAATTATTTAAAGATCAAAGATCGAATCATCCCGGATGGAGGGCAGGCCCTCATTCTAAAAGCTGGCGTCCTTAAAAGAAGAGAGAACACAGTCACAGATAAAAGATGGAGCAGAGATCAGAGTTAGGCTGCCACGAGCCGAGAAACCAAGGTCTGCTGGCCGCCAGCAGAAGCTCGGAGAGAGGCAGAGAAAGCTTCCTCCCTGGGAGCCTTCCGAGAGAACCAGCCTTGAATTCAGACTTCTGGCCTCCTGCGCTGGAAGAGAATAAATTTCTCACCTGGGAATACCAGGCACTGTAGGTGGAGAAAGAGAGAGAGAGAGAGAGAGAGAGAATTTCTGTTTATTGAGCTGGCCTACTGTCGTAAAACTCACGCCTGTTCACAGTGTGCCCGTTGGCAGTTTGGCTGCATTTACAGGAATCTTTAAACTTTGCTCTCTTTTTGCCCAGGTGATTCCATGTCTAAGCATTTAGTTTTTGGAAATAACTGGAACCGGGCAAAGACGTACATGCGGGGGTGTTCCCCACAGTTTTGTTCAAAGTGGTGAAAAATTAGGAAAGAACTAAATACCTCTCGGTGGAGTTTGGTCCAATGAATGCTCGTCCTCCACGTGCTGGGCCACCAGGGCCATTCACCGTGGACCGTCAGAAGAGATTACGTAGTCGTATATGAAAAAAACTTCCCAAATATGCCGTTAACCACACATAAAAGACAGGTTGATTGAATGTCATTAAAATGAAGAATTTCTGTTCATCAAAACACAACCTTAAAAGACTCATTTCAAACACCAGTTCCCCCGCCAACAGCCCTCCGTGCCTCAGTTTCTTGTCTGCAAAATGGGGAGAATTTCTTCATGAGTTTTTTTTTTTCTTCGGTTCGCTATTACTGTATCACCAACCACTCTGGAACTTAGTGGTATGAAACAACAACGATCTTTTACTTTGCTCACGGGTGTGAAATCTGAGCAGGGCTTGTGGGGACTGGCACATCTCTGCTCCACAGGGGGTCACTTGGGGTGGCTGAACCGGGAGCTGGAGACCCTCCTTTTAAGACGGCGCACTCACGTGGCTGGCTAGGTCAGCACTGGCTGTTGGCCGGGAGCTCAGCTGAGCGGAGGGTCCACATGGGCCTCTCCCTCTGGGCCACTTGGGCTTCCTCATAGGATGGTGGCTGGGTTTCAAGAACGAGTTGTCACAAGAGACAGGAAGTGGAGCCACCAACTTCTTATGGCCGGGGCCTCCCTACAATGGCAGAGTGTCACTTCTGCAATATTCTATTGGGCAAGAAGTCGCAGAGCCCAGATTCAAGGGGAGGGGACACAGACTCCCATCTCTTGATGGGTAGAGTGTTTTAAAACTGCCGTAGGGTGGCTGTGAGGATTAAATCAAATCTGTAACCAGTCTTAAAGGAACATCCCGTGATTTTATTAACAAGATGTATGAAAAACGAAGAAGGCGAGGCCCTTTCCAGGGAGCAGCCTGGCAGGCCTGGCTGAGCCTCCTGATCAGAGCTAGCGTCACAGTAATGGAACAGACAGACTCCACGGCTCCTTCTTGACGAAGGGGAGCCTCAGGGCCTTTGCACTTGCTGCTCTCACTGCCTGGCATACCTCTTGCCCAGTTACTCACGGGGCTTGCTCACTGACTACCTTCAGGTCTCTGCTTCCATGTTGTCGGCACCTCGGGATGACACCGCAGGGCCTCCCCGGCCCCCCTATGAAATCGCCCCTCCCGTGACCGCCGGTCCCCCTCCGGCCCTGCTCTGTCCTTCCTTCCCTGCCTGACACTGAGTGTCTTTTTAAAAATTATTATCGTTACTTCTGGTTTATCCTGTTTCCTCTCACTAAAAGGTCAGCTTTTCAAAGACATTCCTGTCTGTCTTGCTCAGTGCTGTACCCTCGGGACCTGGAATGGCTCCTGGAACGTAGTAAGTGCTCAGGGAAGATATGAGGAACCTGCTCGAATGCCATCTCCTTTGTGAGGTCTCCCTTGATTTCACTGGTGAGGGAAGGACCTGGACCCGGGGTTCCCCCACTGTTTTCAGCTCGGCACCTGTGTGTCTCTGGGCACCGAGCCACATGTATCTCTGATTCCCAAGCCTCACCCTCAGCGCCCCATAGACACTCCGGTGTCTCTAGATCTCATTCCCACCTGTCCGCCAATCAGGCTTTGTAAAGCGGGTGCCTGCATCTCCGTTCATCCTCATCACAGCCTTCTGCTATGGGTGTGGTCACCCTGGTTACAGATTTGGTCCAGGGAGGACCAGTGGCTAGTCAAGATCAGATGGCTGGGCGGGGCCAAGCCAAGCCTAGAACACCAGTCTCCTGCTTCCTGGGAGCAAAGCGCATGGGAATTACAGCTCATGGGGGGCACCGGGGAGGATCTGAGAATCGGCTCCAGCGGAGGTTGCAAATTCAGTCCCCGCAGGGCTGCGGGGCTGGGAGCTGGTCCAGCAAGAGTCTCAGATGTGACACAAGAAGCCAGGGACCCTAACCAGGCGATGGAGTTGAATGAAACCAGACCCGGGACAGACGTCCATGGGCTGGATGCCTCCTTTGGCCAGCAGTCGGAAACCTCTGCTCTATCTAGATTCCACCTGGATTTTAGATAATCTTCCATTTTATAGCCAAGGAAAATGAAGTCCAGAGAGGGAAGGGAGTGATTTGCCCAAGGTCACACAGCAAGAGCCAAGATCTGAAAAACTCTGTCTGGGGAAAGTAGGATTTGGGGACGTGACACAGGGCCCCGCCACCCCCGCAGTCGGTCCCTGCCATCCACTGTAAGGCTGTTCCTGCTAGCAATGAAGAAAAAAACAGATGCTGATCCAATCCTACGGGCAGAGGCGGCTGTGGGGAGAGCTGGCTTTTGGGGGGCCACATAGACCTGAGCTCAAACTCCAGCCCCAGCCCTGGCCAGCCGCGTGACCTTGGGCGAGCCTCTCTGAGCCTCAGCCTCCCTGTGAGGTGGAGACAGGGTGCCCTGGGTAGGCGTGACTCGCCCTCGGGCTCTGCGGGGCGGAGCTCCCTCACCCGCCGCAGGGGCCTGGCGCATTCTGCCGGCTCTACCAGTTTCGGACCCTCCAGTCCGGGCCTGCTTGCCATCCTCCTGGGGGGATCTCCCGCTGTGCTTGTCACCTCGAGGGTGCACGGTGCCGACGCCTGTTCCACCAACCCTTTCAGCTCTGCTTGCACGGAGATGGCACCAGAGCAGGCTGTGTGGCTCCGGGAGGCCCCAGCAGGACAGGCGTGGTGACGCTGGAGCCGACCTCCTGCCCCAGGGCCCGCTCCCTGCACCTTCACCGACTGAGCCATTCACGCTACCACGGGCTCTGGCTAAGAAGCTGCATCTTCTCTTTAAAATAAGCCGCCTCTTTAAATTGCGAACGCCCGAGTGAATTAATATATTTGCTTCCGACAAATCATCTCACGGGCATCTCCAGACACTCAGCTAGGGGTGGGTAGGTGATCTGGCTGGTTCTGGTTTCTCCCCTCCAGGAGTGGGGGAGACCCTGCCCTCTCCTCTCCTCCCAGGGTCGTGGGGTTCAGCCAGTAACCTATATAGCAAAAACGAAGTGGGGCAGTAATTTGGACAGAAATGCCTGCTAAGAGGTCACTGCCCAGCCCACCAGCCCACCACCCGACCCGGCCTCTGCATCCCTTTCTCTCCACCCGAGGGCCACTCTCCCCCTTGGGGCCAGCCCCTTCAGAACGCCACACGCTGGACTGCATTGCCTCCCAGGCTTTTCCTGCCCGCTCCCACAGTCCCCCCAAACCTGCCCCCCACACACACCAGGCCGGAAGCCTCCTGCCTCCCCTCCCCAGCTGTTCTGCCTCCCGAACGCGCTTTTCATCCCCTGGCCGCGGGCCCGATCCTCACGGCACGTCGCTGGCCACTGCAGCCACCCCCTGACTGGTCTCTGGCCTTTTGTCCCTCTGGTCTTGTGCTTCCCTGTGCCCAAGCTCCCCACCATCACACAGCCAGAGGGAACTTCCTAGAACCGCCTGGCAATGGCCTTTCGGGGCTGTCAGCTGCTCTCGGGAGGGTAGCTCATTCCAGCATTCGAGGCACCACCAATTTCGCCCGCCTCCTTTCTCACAGCTGGGCACACCTGCCACGTGTGTCCGTTTCCCTCATCCGGGTAAAACAATTACTCGCCACTTCCCTGAAGTTAAAATCGAATGAGCTGTCCTGTATTTCACCTTGTGTCAGTCCAAATACCCCAGACATCATGAGGTTTTAGTATAATTTTCAGTATTAATATTTCTAAGTGCAATCTTTGGGACATACTTATACCACAAAATTATTCATGGTTTACCTGAAATTCAAATTTAATTGGACAGCTTACATTTTTCTTTGCTAAATCCAGCAAGCGAAGTCCTGCCCAGGTAACAGGGACCAGGGGGACTGCCAGGGATCAGACAGCCCCAACCTGTACCCCAAAACTTTGCCCTCTAGTCTGCCTAAGAGTCTCCTTTCCAAACTCCTGTTCCAGACCACGGAACCCAGAGACTCCTGGAGAGGGGCTGCTCCACAACCGCCCACTCCTCCCGCCTCTGGGCCTCAGTTTCCTCTTCTATATAATGAAACTCATGTGTTTTTCTGTCCTGCCTCCCAGCTTCGCCCAAGGATCAAACCCCTGAGTAGGAACTTTTGAGTGGGGAGGACACGTCCAGAAGGCAGATAGGCATGTGGGGTGGTTCTGCCCTTTGGCTCACTGAAGGACCTTGAGAAATGACGAGGACAAAGTTCTCTCCACCCTACCTCCTAAAGTACCTTGTAAAGGGTTCAACCACCTTAATGATAACTGATTCAGGCGAGGATCGTGCCAGATGCTAAAACCATCCGATGAAAGTGTCACGCGGTGTCAAAGTTCCCTTGACAGCGGGAAGACCTGGCGATCGCCAGCAGGGGTGGGGCAACTCATCACCTGCCCTCTGCCCTCATCTCCACATTAAAGACGACAAAAAAAGGGACCAGCCACGTAAACGCGGAGCTCGACCTGGGCTGAGAGCCTGGGCCAGAAAAAATAATAGCTAGAAAGGACCTTATGGTGCAACTGGGGCCAGAGGAGTGAGGGCTGGGGACTAGTGTGTCAATGTCGTATCGACGTTAAATTTCCTAGACTTGATCATTGCACAGCGGTATGTAGGAGAAAGGCCTTGATCTCAGGAAATGCGCGGCGAAGTGCGGAGAGGCGAAGGGTGACCTGTCCGCAACTGAACTCTCTCCATCGTTAGCAAAAACGGACTGAAAGAGAGCAAAGGAGAGAGAGGCCAAACGCTAACAACCGGTGGCCATGCGAGTTCACCGTACTCATCTTGCGACTGCTTTGTACATTTGACACTTTTCCAAATAAAAAGCCTGAGGGAACACACACCCAGAATAATGTATCGGAAGCATCTTAAAGACCCTGCAGCCCGCCACCTCTGCTTGGCGAAGGAGCCTGAGAACAGAAGGCCTTGGCCTGCGTCACACCGTGAATGGCAGCCGGACCCACCCGACTTGGTTTGAGTCCCAAGAGCAGGAGGGGGCTGCTTCCTCAATGTCGTTCCGGTCCTTCTCCCTGCTCACCACCACCCCCAATGCACACTACACCCACGAGGCCGCCTGCAGTCCTGCAGGTGAGGAGCCCCCCAAGAAACCAGGCCACAACTCCCTCAATCTGCACTGCCCGCCTCCCCTGAGAGACATCCTGCCATCCGAGGCGCAGGAGGGGAGAAGAGGGGGGCTCAGAGAGAAGGGAAGGGGGATCGTGGCCGTGTCGGCTGGGAAGCAGCACGGGCTGGGGTCTCGCTCGGCCATTGCCAGCAGGTCCAAACCCCAGGGAGGAGCTCTGTTGGCAGTTGAGGCTTTAATTGATAATTAGGCAAAATAAATGCCCCTGGGCCAGTCCCTCGTCAGGGCTAGGTCAGCCGGAAGATGACATTGCCGGGCCTAGGACCAAGGTGACTGGATGGCGTAGCTGCAAGGGGTCTCTGGTGACATTGGAGTCTGACAGTCCAGAGCTCATAAGCAATCATTCTGGCCATGGAAGCGTCCCCAGCAGACACAATCTGCCTCCAGTTTTGGCTTCATCAGCCTTTGCCCACTTCTGCACCAGGTATGGCCTCCCCAAGTTCACACGTGGCCATGGACTGGGTCACACAGGCGAGCAGGAGCCAATGCCAGTGTGAGGCTAAGCCTGGCAGGCAGGATACTTTCTAGGGAAGCTTCCGGATGTGCGCAGGAGCAAATTCTCCTTTTGAGCTTTACTCAGTGAAGTACGTCAGTGGGTTGAGGTATGAATGCAAACGGGATTTATTACGGTGAGAATGCAATGCTTAGTAACTTATGTTGTGGATGTTAAATTTTATGTACAGAAACAATTCTGAAAAAGTTCAAACAGATAAATAAATAAATAAATAAATAAATCGGGGAAGAAATGGACAGTTGATATGATCTTAAGAGAGGCAGTTAATAGTATGATAACTTTAGGAGGAAAGCTATTTCCTTTTTGAGTCTATAGTTACGTTTAATAATATAAATGACCGTATAAGGCCAGACAATAGATTCCATCCTAATTCCGATTTTGTAGGATCGCTTGCAGGACTAGCATTTATAGACTTAATCGAACCAACATTGAGGGGATGAGTCTTTCCAGGAAAAGCCCTGTGTGGGAATTCTTCATGGCTGGTGAGAATGATTAAAAGGAGAAAGCCAGCTTAGCCACCTCCAAATTTCACAAGAAGAAACTCCAACATCACACGTCTGCATCCTTGATAATCATCACGAGGAAAGTCAGAAGCAACTGGGGGAAATGGGGAGGTTTGGAGCGCCCTGCTCCCCGGGCCTCCTGGGCAGGTGTCGATGGTGAGGGCCACCTGTCCCGCAGCCAGCCTAGAAAGCGCCTGGCAGTGGGAAGTAACTGGTCACTCACGCCGAAGTCAAGCTTTCCGATTTCATTACTTCCTTTATAATATTAGAATTGTGATCGTTAAAACTGAAATCATACCTACCTGATCGGCTGTCACGCTTAACTCTTGTATTCTCTGGTAGTAGATTTCTCTGTGTCCCAGCCTGCATGCTGTCCCCAGTTCCCCTTTAAAGCCAGCAGTCACTCCTCCACCTGCCCCAAACCTTCCGGGTTGTTGTATATTCTCCCACATCCCAGTCCCCTTCACCTGGGGCCCCACGCGGCCTCACCCTGACCTGATTCACAGCACTGTGCTCCCAGCTCTGGCTGTATCAGCCCTATCAGCCCCTCCCATCTTGCTGACCCTGCATCTGTCCACCTCGTTCCCACGTCCAGGCTCTGCCCCCTTCCTTCTGCCTGGAAGGCCCCTGCCTGGCCAGCATCACGCTGCGGGAACACATCGCCCACCGCAGGCCAGCTGGTCAAAGTCCCGGGAAGTCGTATCTGGGTCCAAGGCGGGGAGGCGGGCTGGCGGCTTATCATCGCCCCGGGGGACACGCAGGATGACTTCAGCTCAATTTTACAGGCTAGTTAGACCACAGGGGCTGCCTGCACGGGGGTCGGGGCAGACCTTGCTGAGGAGGGGACAAGTGATGTGCTGCCCGTATGACAGGCAGGGTGGCCCGAGGCAGCCGGGGATAGCGGGAACCACACGTTCGCAGGCCCGGACTTAGGGCCAGCTAAGCAGTGTCAGGAACAAGAACGGCCCCGAGGCCCAGCGACGCGCTCAGCGGCGCCGCCCGAGGCCAGGCCAGGCGGGGCCGGCTCCTGCAGGCTTCGGAGGCCGCGGCGAAGTTTCCAGATTGTATTTTCGTTACCATCAAGGGGGCGCCATCTTCCTCCGTTTGCGCTGGCAAACGAGGCCCAGAGAAGGCCAGCATCGCACCCGCGACCACACAGCGGGCGGTCCCCGCGCGGCCGCCGCGCGCCACGTGCGGGTGCGGCTCCCCTCCCCCTCCGCCCCCCGCCCCCGGCCCCCGCTCCCCGGCGCACTCGCGGCGGGCGGAGCTGCGGCGGGCGCTCGGCCTCCCGCCCCCGCGCCCCGACCGGGCCCCTCCAGGGCCCGCCCTCCTCCGGGGGTGACGCGGCGGCGGGGCGGGCCCTGGGCGTGCGGCGCGACTGTCTCGGCGGCGGCGGCGGAGCGAGCGCGGCGCGTCGCCACCATGGGGGCCCAGCTGAGCACGGTAGGCGGCGGGGAGCGCCGGGCGCGGGGCGCAGGTCGCCGCGGACCCGCCGGCGCGGGGGCCTCGGCTCGGGCGGCGCCTCCTTGCGGGAGGGGCAGGGCGGGGAGGCCGGGGCGCAGGGTGCAGGACCGCACCCCGCCGCCCCCCGCCCCCCACCGCACCCTGGCCGGGGCGTGCCCGTGGGCGCGGTGACTCATGCCCTGGACTTTGTCGCTGGGCCCAGCCCTTCTGCCCCAAAGGCGTACGAAAAGAGTAGGGCACCCAGGAGCGGCTCAGCCCGGCGCCCTCATCCCTGCCGCTTCGGGAATGGAGCGGGGTGTGTGTGCGCGAGTGAGTGTGAGTGTACGCGTGAGTGAGGGTCCCTACGAGTGAGTGTGCGAGTGTCCGGGAAAGTTTGTGCGACGGGGTGTGACCGTGAGTGACGTGTGACTGAGCAAATGAGATTCGTGAGAGTGAGTGTGGCTGAACAAGTGTGACCGACATGTGAACGCGAGTGTGTGTATGTGTGTGAACGAGTGCATACGAGTTTGTGAGGGTGCCACTGTGTGACCGTGAAGGCGGCCTGTGGGTGTCGAGTGTGAGTGCGTGAGTGTGTGCGTGTGAGGGCGGTGGGGGGAGTGTGAGTGAGTACCCGTGAGTGTGAGCTGTGTTAGAGTTTGTGTATCTGTGACTCTAAGAGTGAAAGAGTGTGTGTGTGTGTGTGTGTGTGTGAATATTGTGATGTCACCGGATTGCAGGGGTTTTAGGCATCTTCGGGCAACCATGGCAACCCCTGGGCCCTCCTCCTGCCCCGACAAAGCTGTGCTCTTAACCTAACCCGCGCTCACGCCGTTTTACAGATGGAAAAATTGGACTCAGACTTGGCCAAACCACTGGTGGCAGAGCCCAAAACTCCACTGTGACGCCAGCACTTTTCATTTGGCTCGGGGTTCCCCTTTCTCCCCTCAGCCCCCCCCCTCCTTCTGAGATTTCTCCAAAGCCACAGTGGCAGTGCTGGGGGCTTGTGCTCCAGTGGAGGGTGTAGGCAGAGGGCAGCACCCCACCTACCCACACACAGTCAGGTCCCACGTGCTCGCTGCACGTGGGGAGGCTGGCATTGGCAGGATCAAGCCCAGGGCCTCCACCTCCACCCCAGGCACCTTGGACTTGGATGGAGGGCACCTGCCTCCTCCCTCAGACTCTCTGATAAACGTCCAGAGTGAGGCAAACGGCCTCTTGGCCTTGGCCTTTGCTCACAACCACGCGGCCCAGCTCAGGACTCGGAGGATGCTCGGAGCAAAAGGCAGCCTTGCCCAGGCGATGGCCCACCCTGTGGACGCTACCCCCGCCTCAGTGCAACGCCCTGACCCGGTCCCCAGAAATCACCGTCCTCAGCCCCTTCGCCCCCACCCCCGCTTTTTTCCCATGGTGCTTCTCACCTTTTAGTCCACCTTGGTTGGATTTGTCACTGTGTCCCCAGCATGTGGCTGTTCCATACATTGTTGTTGAACAGCCAAAATCCCTCTCACCCCCATGAGGGGCAGAGCCCTGTTTGGGAGTCAGGAGACCGTATCCATCCAAGAAGTGGGGCCCGCTGAGATCCCCGCATGGCTGAGAATACCCCCAGCAGACCCTGGCCAGGCCGCCTGGTGCAGAGGCTCCACGCAGTCTGCGGGAGGCCAGCTTGGGCTGACACACTAAGCGTCTTATCTGAGACGTGCAGGCTGCAAGGGAGGCCTCCTCCCATACTTTGGGGGGCCCGGCCAAGGAGTTGGCATTCGAGTCTACCAGCCACCTAAAGAGAATGTTGGGGACTCGGCCTTCCGTCCTGGACCGTGGCTCTCCTGCTCCCAGCGCAGTCGTGAGTGCTTAGTGGGCCCCGACAGGCCACCGCCACAGGTAGAGTCCGGGGCTTTCCCACTGCCCCTGGCAGCTCTGAGCCTCGTCTGTGAGTGACCCTTGGTAGGCAGGGCACGTCTCCTCTGTCGTGGGCCCCTCCTTCTGGGTTCCCTTCTCCCACATTTGCAGTCCAGGCCCCCGCCTCGTGGAACTTCCTCCAATCCCTCCCACTTCCTCCTACTTCCTGAGGGAGGTGGCCACTCAGATCCCAGTGGGACAGCTAGCAGGCAGGCAGCAAGCAGGTGAGCCTCAGCACAGGGACCTGGCACCTAGGGAGGGCCAGGACTGGCACATCCCTCTGCCCCGCGAGACCTGACCTGGGCAGAGCGGATGCCAAGGTCCTAGTGGGGCATTCCAGGGGGTGGGCAGCTGGGCAGGGTGCCCTGTGGTGGGGAGCAAGGCTAATCAGCCCCTCGGCTCCGGTGGGTGAGCCGGGGGCTCCCTGGAGAGATCCGGGGACTCTGGCACCCTGTTTCCCCCTCTGTACCCCGCGTTAGCAGAGGTGAGGAAAGTGGGCGGTGTGTTCCTTGGTGGGCAGAGTGCAGCCTGTGGAGCATTAGGTGAAGGCCCGGGAGAGGGTGTGTGTGTGTGTGTGTGTGTGTGAGCAGCACAGCTGAGGAGGAGCTGGAGGAGGCCTTGGCCTCAGCCATCTGCCTCCTGTTTACTCTTCCTACTGCTCGCAGGGGCAGGAGGGGCGCCGCAGACAGGGCTGGGGACGCAGAGCGTGGGCTCTCCCCCAGGCGTGGGAACAGGGCGACCCACCCCTCATGTGTCTGGTCAAGCCTCCGACTTTCTGGACGTGAAGGCTTTGCCCCTCCACTGCACCCTTTCGTCTGCTCATGTCTGTCTCCCCCACTGGCTGAGCCCCTCGGGGCTGGGGACCCTGGCCTGCGCCCCCTGCCTCTGTCACGGGCCCTGGCAGGTGTGCCCACTGGGGTCTGTGGCCCGATGGACTGACTAACAGTGAGGGTCTGCCCACAGCTGCCTCCCCAGATAGAGATTTGCACATATGTGACGTCTTCGTCTGCTCTCTCAATGGCCAGATGGCGTCTGTGGGCACGGAGAGGCCACGTGGCATCGCGGCTCAGTGCACAGACACCCGGATTCAAATCCTGGCCCTTGGAATTGTCACCTAAGCCTCAGGTTCCTCACTTTCCTGAAATAAGGGTGGCAATAGCTCCCGCCTCCCAGGCTTGAGGCTGACGCGAGATCATATGTGGCTCTGAGGAGCCCCTGTCGTTGGGACTGGGGACTGGAAGGAAGGCCACTGACATTTGTCAGCTGCCCGCGTGAGCATTCTTCCAGCTGTGGCTCCAATCCCACCACCCCTCTGGGAGGCAGGTGTGCCTAACAGGTGAGCACACAGCCAGGAAGCCAGGACCCTGGCCCACCTGGGCCTGTGCTCTGCAGAGAGGGCCCTGGTTTTTAGACAGGTCCCGCTGAGCATGCCCCACCCTCGCCCGGAAGGATCTGGCCTCCTGCCTTAGGTCCTGAAACTTCCAGACAAAATAAAGAGTCAGAGAGAGACTGAGGGTGGGGCTTGTTGTCCCTTAACAAGTTTATCCGCAAATACTTATTGAGTGTCCCTGCTGGGAGCTCTGGGGATCCAGTGGCGAAGGGACACACAGGTCCCCCTGGCCTTCCGGGGCTTTTGCTCCGGGGTCCGCTGTTTTGTGTGGACTGTGACCGCAGGTGGGGAGCGGGCCCCGCTGTCTGAGCCCGGGCCTGGCGTCTAGGGCACACGAAGCTGGCGCCCGGGATCTGGAAGGTCTGTGCGAGGGTCGAAGCCAGTGTCAGGACTCGCCTTCAGATGTGCTGACCTACGGGTCTTTCTCGGGGCCCGACACTTAGCGCAGGCAGCAATCCTGGGCTCGGGGCAGGTGAGTGATTCGGGATGAGCGACAGAAAATCAGAAACTGAAGCCCAGATTCCACCCTGGGTCTCCTCGAGCCTCAGTTTCCCCCTTCGTCAAATGAAGAGTGCAGTTGGCCTCTGGGTCTGAGGAAATGCAAGGGAGGGAGTTTTGCAGACTGAAGCGAGCTGTAGGCTGAGGGGGTCTTATGTTATTAAACTTGGCCGTGCACTTAAGCAGCTGTGCTGGGGGGAAAATAAAACTCCTGAGAGCACCAGACACAACCCCAGTTGGCTCTTGGCATCATTTAAGTTTATTTCCAGAGCTCCCAACAATGGTGGTTTCCTGCAGATGTAGCTTCACACGGCTTTTCCCTTAACGGTGTTCTCTAAACACGGATGTGGCTTCTCCGATTGATATGGGATGGGAGAGGCCATAGCAGGGGAACCATCAGGGTAGTCCTCACCCCCAAGGAGTTCACAGCGTGGGGCAGAGGCTGTGGAAGGCGGCTGAGGGCCTGACCAGCGAGGGCGGTGCCAGTCGGGAGACTTGACGTTTGAGCTGGGCTCTGAGGGATGAATAGGAGTTTGCTGGTTGGCTGAGGGAAGAGGAAGGGCAGAAGGGAGAGTGTTCAAAGGCCTGAGGCAAGAAGGCTTGTGGCCATGCAGTAGGGGCCTTGAGTGTGGGCAGCAGGGAGCCACGGTGGGTGTTTGAGGAGGGCATGGGGCGTCTTGTTGGTTTGAGCAGCTGGGGCCTCACGGCGGGAGGCGGGATGTGGGATCCTATCCTCGTGGGGCAGGGGGCATTTGGGCTGTGGGCTCTGTGACTGAGGTGCAGAGAGGGCGCCTGTCCTGGGAGGGAGCTCTGGGCGAGCCGCATTTCGGGTTAGACAGGCCTGGGGCTGAATCCTGGCTCCACTCCTGACCCATTGCGTGACTGTGGGCAAGCCACTTAATCTCCGAGAAACAGGGACAACAGTATCACTTGTCATCAGCGCGGTCCTATGAGGATTGGCTTTGGTGTGACGTGGGCATGTTCCTGACGCTCTCCGGGCCTGAGGATCCTTATCTGTAACCGGGTGATAATCACAGCACCGGTGGCCTGGGGTTGACGTGAGGATTATCCCGGGGAGCTCAGGTGCACACCTGGAACAGCGCCAGCTTGGGGGTGCTGACCACATTTGCTCTGTGCACAGCCTTTTTCCTGCCTCATTTTCTCCCAGCCTGAGATGGGGCCATCCTCAGGCACTGGAAGGTGGGGATGGAGAGGCCAAGATTTTCCTCAGAATTCCTGAGCCGAGACTTGAACCCAGGTCTCTGGACCCCGGAGTCCAGGGTTACAAAGTAGGGCCTTTCAAACGAGACCCAGGGTGGGTTGAAACGCCACCGGTGGCCTGGAACATGGTAGGTAAGCGCTAGTTAAATGGGCAGGTGGCCCTGGGCAGGGTGGAGTCTGGGCCAGCCCCCCCTGCCCCCCAGGCCTTCCATGCAGACCCATCATGGACCAGGGCCCCCAGGGAGCAAGGTTTCAGTTGCGCCCAGCCTGGAGGCCCTGCCTGTGAGAGAGGCACATTGTTCTGAGCCCAACAAAGGGCCTGTAGCTGCAGCCGGGCCGGGCAGCTTGAAGCCGCTGGGCCGGTTTGGGGAACAGGACCAGACCTGGCGTGCGATCTTGGCGCCTCTGCCCTTCCTTCATTTGGGTATTCCAGCCTCCGGTGGTGTCGGCCCCATGAGGGTGGCGGGAAGTTCCTGTGTGTGCACCCACATCCACACCCCCCTCGGTGCACGGGGCTCGCCCCCTCTCGTCTCTTAACCCAGCCCCCTCAGGAGGTGGACAGGGCGGTGGCTCTGACCTTCTCTAGGAGGGAACACGAGGGAACATGGAGGCTCAGAGAGGCCTCAGGTGCTCAGCCAGAGGGCGTCCTCCCCGGACTCGTAGACAGGGAGGACTCCTGTCCCGGCTTCCAGGAAGTGGGGAGGAGTGGGGCTGGGCCTTGAGAGGTGAAGATCACCTTACTCGCCCTCAGCAGGGCAGGGACCACCTCCAGGTCTGTGCTGTGCAGAATAAGCTACCTCAGGAGCCCCAGGAAGGAAGCAGAGAGGCCTCCAAGGACGCAAGGAACTTGGCTTAGCTTCCTGGCAGCCAAGGCAAAAAAGGGAACTTGTAGGATTGTGATAAGAAGAACACAGGCAGCCGTTTGCTGAGAGAACTAGGGTCAGGGGGGTGTGTCGTAGGGAGGGTGAGTGAACAAGCCATGAAACAACTTTCCTGAGAACCAGTGTTTTGCATGAATTTTTGGGTCTCAGCCGCGCGATTTGAGCCACCAGAGTGGGCTTCTCCTGTTCCACGCCCCACTGTTATTTTGAGATAATTGCGGACTTATTGTAAAGTTGCAAGAAAGTATAAAGAGCCCTTGTACGTTCTTCCCACAAATGTACCACATGTCAACCTTTGCTTTATTGTGTGTGTATTTTTTTAACTATTCGAGAGTGTTATAGCTATGATGCCCTTTTGCCCCTAAATACTTTACTTTCTCCTGAGAACAAGGACATTCTTTTGTCTGACACAGGATAATGAGGAAATCACAAAGGGAACATTGATAAAACACTGTTGCCTAATCCGAGGGCCCGAATTCGTATTTCGCGTTGTCTCGGCATTGCCCTTCCCAACCGTTTTTCACCCCAGCCCAGCATCTAATCCAAAACCACACGATGCATTCGGTTCTCTCTTTGGTCACTATATGGGTTTCCTAGGCCCGCGTGAACATTACCACAGACTAGATGGCGTGAAACAACAGGAATTGATTCTCTCACAGTTCTGGAGGTCAGAAGTCTGCCGTCAGGGTGTGAGCAGGGCGGCGATCTCCGGCCGTCCAGGGGAGGGTCCTTCCTCTCTCTTCCCGCTTCTGGCGGCCGCCGGCAACCCTTGGCTTGCAGCCGCATCACCACAGTCTGCCCTGCCTTCCATGGCCTTCTCTGAGTCCCTCCCCCCCCCCCGCCTCTCTCTCTCTCTCATAAGGACACTTGTCATGAGATTCAGCGCCCACTGGGATAATCCAAGATGATCTCACCTCAAGATCTGTGGTTCGATTACATCTGCGGAGACCCCTCTTCCAAATTAGGTCACATTCCCCAGGATGTGGGTGGACGTGTCTTCCGGGGGCCACCGTTCAGCCTACCAGAGCCTCCTTTAATTTGGACCAGTTTCCCGGCCACCGTTCAGCCTACCAGAGCCTCCTTTAATTTGGACCAGTTTCCCGGCCTTTCTCATTCGTGGCATTGACATCTCGAAGAGCCACGGCCAGTTATTCTGGAGAATGACCCTGGGTGTCTCCTCGTGGTTAGAGGCAGGTTGTTCGTTTCTGAAGGAAGCCCGCAGGGCGGTGGCGGGTCCTTCCCACATCGCGCCTGGATGTGCGCGGTGTTGGCTGCCGCGTTTCCTGTGGCACTCTCTGGTCAGGGGGTGTCTGCTGCGTCCTCCCCTGTAGGTTTTCTTCCTTTCTTCGCTTGTGGTCCAGATAGCGGAGGATGCTCAGGACCCGACTTCCGGATGGCCGAGGGCCTGCCGGGGGCCTGGCCTGGGTTAGGCATTTTTCCATGGCTTATTTCCACCTTCACAACCCAGGGAGTGTGGCTTGTGATCCCCATTTCACACCTGAAGAAACTGCGCTCAGAGAGGTGACCTCTCCAGGGACGAAAAACAGCTAGAAAGGGCAGCGGGCCCGTGTGTCCTCTCTGGGTAAACCTGAGCAGTGAACTATCCTGCCACAGGTTTGGGGTCGTCTCTGTTAAAAAAATCCAAACCACTCCTTTGTGAGGCTGAGACGTGGGGGCCAGGGGTTGGCAAGGAGGAGCCTCTTGGGCCCTTGCAACAGGGTGAGTGTGCACTGGCCTGATGTTTAAGAAAGTGATTGGGGGGCCGCCGGACCCAGGTTCGAAGCTCCCCACCTGCCAGCTGTGTGACTTGGGCAAGTTGCTTCACCTCTCTGAGCTGTTTCCTCATCTGTAAAGTGGTTGTGACGTTGGTACCGACCTTATAGGGTTGTCATGAGGTTAATGCCTGTACTGGGCTCTGCGTGGTTCTGAATAGTAGCCTCTCAGAGCTTTGGGGGACCTCACAGATCACCTGGTCCAGCTCAGTTCAGACAGGGGAAGGCACTTACCCAGGGTCACACAGCCAGCAAGGAGAAGAGCTTCCCAGTGCGCAGCCCAGTGCCTCAGCTGCCCCTCACACCTGAAAGTAGAATCCCAGGGCTCCGGGGTTTGTCTCTTTGCCTAAATAGAGCTTAATGAGACCAGGGAAATTGACTAAAGGAAGAAAGGGAGAGAGAGAGTACAGATACACAGGGGTCAAGCACTGTTTTTTTGTGTACTATTATGCCGAGCTTCCTGGCAGCCAAAGTAAAAAGGGATACACGCTCAGTTATGTAGCTTTCTTTGTCCCTGTACCTTGAGGGAAACGGACTCAGTAATGCCGTGATGGATTTCATGAGTCTGCTTTCTGTAACTAACTCCTCCCAGCTAGTGCCAAAATGCATGCTGGGAGGTTTCCTGGTGAGGAGGTGTTCCGAACAGTGGGCATAGTGCGAGCAGAAGCCTGGAGGTGTGAACCAGCGGGCGCGTTCGAGGAAAAGGCAGGGAGCAGGCCCCTCCCCATGCCGCGCTGACCTCGTGGGTCCGTCCTGTCGTTTCAGTTGGGCCACGTGGTCCTCTCCCCAGTCTGGTTCCTCTACAGCCTGCTCATGAAGCTGTTCCAGCGCTCCACCCCGGCCATCACTCTCGAGAACCCGGACATCAAGTACCCGCTGCGGCTCATCGACAAGGAGGTGACCGTCGGACCGCACGTGGCGGGGAGGGGTCACAGGGCGTGGGCCCCCAGAGGCACCTCTCTCCTTGTCAGCATCACGGCATTTCCCAGGGCACCTCCTATGTCCTCAGGACGTGGCTCCTTCGAAGGAGGTCCTGTCATCAGCCCATTTTACAGGTGGACAAAGCGGGCGAGGTCCATTTCTGTAGCCACCGCTAAGGGGCAGAGCGGTTCGAAACCAGGGCTCTGACCACAGAGCGCCTTGTCCGAACCACACGCACTCTCCTACAGACTGTCCAGGCGGGAGGGACCCTCAGGACTTTTGGGCTCAAACACTTATTTAACAGGTGGGAAAACAGGGTGAAAGAGGTCGCACCGTAAGTCAGAGGCAGAACCAGGACTCAGGCCTCCCTTCCGGGGGTCCCCGGGACTCCTCGGCACACTGCGCCTCCCTCTCCCCCTTCCCCGCCCCCCAGGGCCACCTGCTCAGGGCCTGGCTTGTCACATCTGTGCAGATGCCCTGCCTGATCGCCCGATGCCACTGTGACGCGCCCTCTGCCCCTCTGCTAGGCTCCCTCCTGCCGCCCCGTGGGACATTTCCCGTTTTAAGCTCCTGATCGTGATTGAAAACCATCCCCTTCCTCCTTCGCCAGGTGCCGCTAAGGGCTGCCTTCCTCCCTACTCTTCCCCTATCTGAGCCCCTCCCTCGTGCTATTTCTGGCCACCTGCAGCAGGTGGCCAGAAGGGCGTGACCGGAAAAACTTGAGTCCTGGAGCAGAGATTCACCTGTCCCAGAGGCCCCAGGTTCCTCACGAGCCTCAAGTCTCCTTTGCTCAGAGCCGGGGCTTCTCGAGGCTCATGGGATGTGTATCTGTGGTTGTACCTGGAGTTCGCAGAAGAGTTAAAAACCAGAGAGAGGCTAAATTATCAGTATCGTCCCTTCATTTCTGTTCTTCCTCTAAAAATTGTCTGGTGTGTGGGTTTCTGACCTTGAGCCCCAGGACCAGTCAGTAATCCTGGAACCTGCTCCCAGGAGGCCTTGAGACCCCATTGGCTGGAGGGCAGAGGCTTGCAGAGCAGAGAGGTCCACCGGCCGTCCAGCAAGGCCTGTGTCTTAAGCGGTGGCTGGGTGCCGTTCTTCCTGAGGTCCAGGCCACCGTCCTCTGCCTGCGCACTTCAGCGATGCTCAGGGCGACACGGTTTCTTTGGAGAAGTCCGTGTCCCTCTTTCCGAGTGGAACACCGTCCATCAGGGGGCCTTGCCAGTTCACCTAGCCTCATGTGAACACGGTCTGGGCGGCCGTCTGCCTTCCGAGCTGCACCCCCACACTCACGCTCCTGGCTGCACTGGGTGCAGGGGAAACCCCACAGGGGCCTGGTGGGGCCCAGGTCAGGAGTCAGGGCACTGAGTTCAGACCCCAGCTCTAACCACAGCTTCGCTGGCCTTGGTTTAAGACCGAGGATCCTGGGGCATTAGTCCGGGCTCCTTCCCTTTAGGCGGCCTCTGCCCCACCCTGGACAGGAAGTGCCTGCTGCCCTCCTACCCGGGGGCCACGCGCCTTCCGCCCTGTGCCGCCAGCCACGGGGTCGCAGCTGCCCTCGCTCTCAGGTGGCTTTGGGTACGGTAGTTTCTAGAGCCCCTCTCTTGAGTCTAGGCCTGGGCGCGTAGGGCCTTGTCTCAGCTCTACCCCTAGTTTGCCAGCCCAGTCCCCAAGTTCTTCCCGCCACCCCAGGACACTGCTCAAGCCGATGGCAGAGGTGGGTCTCTCCCTCCTGTCCCTGGAATTTTCTGGGCCATTTGGCAGCCTCCCTTTGGGATCCTGAGTTCGCCTCCCATTCTGAGCACCTCGCTGTGTGGCCCTGGGCAGGTCACTGCCCTTCTCTGAGCCAGGGTGTGCCCGACCTCTGCCCTCACACACACGCGTGCAGGTCGTGTGTCCACACGTGGCGGGCACCCGTGCGACTTCCCTCAGCGATGCAGGGGCCGGTCGGCCCCTCTGCCCTGGGTGCCGTCCCAACAGCCTGGGCCTCCTTGTAGGTCATCAGCCATGACACCCGGCGGTTCCGCTTTGCTCTGCCTTCGCCGCAGCACGTCCTGGGCCTCCCCGTTGGTGAGTGGAGCCGGGCGCTGGGTTGGGGTGCAGGGTGGGGGGACTTTGTACGTCAACTAGGGAAAGCAGGGAAGGCCTCAAAGAGAAGGTGACAGTCCCCTTCTGCCCTCGAGGATAAGTGTCAGAATGAGGGGATGTGCCCCGGGTCCCCGGCAGTGGCGCCAGCGTGAGCGGAGGCGTGGTGGGAGGGGCTGGGCCGTGATAGGGATCCCTGGGCGGGCAGGGGGAGCTGAGCAGGGCGGGCGCAGGGCAGCAGGTTGCCGAGGCCCGGCAGGCCCGCTGGGGCCATCCCTCACCCAGGGCCACCCCCGTGCATCCCGCAGGCCAGCACATCTACCTCTCGGCGCGAGTCGACGGAAACCTGGTCATCCGGCCCTACACGCCTGTCTCCAGTGATGACGACAAGGGCTTCGTGGACCTGGTCATCAAGGTGAGGTTTCGCCGCTATGCCCATGCAGGGCGGGGCGCCAAGGACTCTGGGGGACCCACGTTCCCCACAGCCTGGCGTCTGAAGGCCCAGGGCTCCCCGTGCCTGATTTCTGAGTGAAAAGCAAATTGTAGTTTGCCAGCAGAAGCCACGTGTGGGCGACTCGGCAGAGGGCAGGGCCCGGGCTCGGCCTAGGTGTTTTCACACGGGGCCGCTCATTGGTGAAGAGGAACCAGGAAGGCCGAGGGGCAGGCGCGGGGCTCAGTGTCCTGTGCTCAGAGCTGAGCGCCTGATGGTGGCCGAGGCGCCTGCTCTGCCACACTTGGTGCATGAGCTCTGTGACCAGCAGGTCTTCTCCTGAGCATGATTCCCTGAGAAGCACCCACAGACTCGCTAAGGGCGCAGTGCGAGCAGCTCACGGGGCGTCATCTTGGGAGCTGGGGCGACAAGCTTTCTGGATGGAGCCTGTCACGGGCCAGGGAGAAGATGCAGCCAATAGCGGCGACAGACCAGAGAGACGCGGGATAGCCAGCCAGGATCGTAAAAACATTGTGCTCAGTGGAAAGAGAGGTGACAACTGCGGACGGGGACATTTTTACGAAAACTAGAAACACAGGCTTTACGGCAGCGACCCACACTCTCCGATTGCACGTCCCACGGATCCAGACCAGTCCAGGCCTCACCCCCAGGGCACCTGCAGGGCTACAGGGTCAGAGGCAGAGCCCTTTGCTGAGTCCTGGGGCAGGTGCTGGGTCTGTGAGGGCCGGAAGGGTGTTGGGCCCGTTGTCCTGGTTCTGGTCTGAGTTGCTTCTTAGCTTGGTGTCATTTAGACCCTAAGCTGGGTACGCAGGCCCGGCCTCAGGAACCGGCCGTTGGCTGGAGAGCAGACACTGACCGCACGGTCACGCAGAGGTCAGGGGGCGAGGACACAGGACTGAGTGCCTGGAACAGGCCGGGGCGGGCTGATGAGAGCTGCCCCCTGAGCAGGCGACAGTGAGGTGAGGTCTTGCAGCTAATGAGGCAGTGGCCAAGAAGAGGGAGGAGAAGGACCTTCCAGGCGCAAAGGACCCGAGCTCACAGGGAGACCCGCGGGAGGGCGGTGGCTCGAGAGAGGCGAGGTGGGAGAGGCCGGCGGGGTCAGGCAGGGCCTCGGCGGCCCCCGGAAGCTTGGGGCTTTGTCCAGAGCAGAGGGAAGGTGGCGAGGGTCCGAGCAGCTGTTCTTGTCGAAATCACTCAGGCCAGATGTGGAGAACATGGGGGGATTCAAGGAGAGGATGAAAAACTCACAGCGACCCTCCTGGCTGAGAGACCTCGCTGGCCCTCGGCCTCGGGTCCGGGTCAGAGGCCTGGCCCGGCGTCCGCTGTGCCCGGGGTGCCCCCATCTCCCTGCACTCCCCACCGCACACACACAGCTGAAATCCCAAAGGGCACAGGGCAGGAAGTTTGATGTTTTTATGACAGCACAAAATGGAAAGAACTGACCGTCCCCCAGGAGGGCGTGGCTGAGCCGACTTCCCGGAGCCTTAGCCTTCACTGTGCGATGGCTGTCGGCTGCCGGAGTCTCGCTCCCTGGGACACCGAGCTCTCAGTGGAATGTTTATGCATCAAATCAAGGCCTGAGTTTGTTGCTCTGTGTACGCCAGGCCGAGGCTATTCGTTCCAAGGACATGTTAGGGGGAGGGCAGACTGCTGGGGGTACAGGACACAGGTGGGTAAGTTTCAACGGGTGGATGGGGCGCTACATGAGAAGGCCGTACAGGGCTGCAGAAGAGCCCCTAAGAGACACTTCCCACGGTGGCCCAAAGCTTACCCCGCAACTCTGGAAACTGGGGACCGAGGACTGTGGGTGTGTCTTGCAGATTTACTTCAAAAACACCCATCCCAAGTTTCCCGCTGGAGGGAAGATGTCTCAGTACGTGGAAAGCCTGAAGATCGGAGACACCATCGACTTCCGGGGCCCGAACGGGCTGCTGGTCTACCAGGGCAAAGGTGAAGTGGGTTGGAATTCCCCGAGGACCCAGCTGGTGCTGTGAATGCTGGGCGCAGGTCTTAACTCTCCTGCTGTCTGGATGGGTGATTCTGGTTGGGCAAGATGCCTCGTCTCTGGGGCCTCAGTTTCCCCAGCTGTAAAAGGAATAAGTTGGTGAGTACAGGGGTTGCGAACTGGCTGCCCTCAGGGCCCACATCCGGACCATCCTCACTTGGCTGAACACGAGCCAAAGGGTCGTGCCGGCCTCCGTGCTGTGCCCTGTGCCGTCTGCGTGAAGGGCTGATCCCTGTGTTCCTCTGGGCAGTCGAGTGGCCCTGGTACCCCGCCTGCCCGTTCTCTCCCTCACCATTACGGGCTGCGGTTGAATGGTGGCTGCCCGCACCTCGGACCCCTAAGCGGGGCCAGGTTCTCCAGCCTAACTGACCCCCAAACACCTGTGTTTGAGACCTGGGCCTCGCCCCTTCTCTTCTCCCCAGGAAAGTTTGCCATCCGTCCAGACAAGAAATCCGACCCCGTCATCAAGACAGTGAAGTCTGTCGGCATGATCGCGGGAGGAACGGGTACGTGGACACGGAGCCCCTCACGGAGTCCCCCGCAGGCGGACGTCACGGGTGGGGGTCAGGGCGTGGGACGGGGTGCAGGGGTGAGCGCTTGTGAGCTGCCCGAGGTCAGAGACCCAGGCCCAGATGTCCCGGCACCGTCCCCTGGGCACCTGCCCGTGAGTATGCAGCAGGCGCTCACGCAGCGTGTGGGGCTTGCCATTTTGCAGGCATCACCCCAATGCTGCAGGTGATTCGTGCCATCATGAAGGACCCAGATGACCACACCGTGTGCCACCTGCTGTTTGCCAATCAGGTCAGTGGACAGTCTCGAGATGTGCAGACCCAGCTCCTGCTGAGAGGGGCCACTGGGCCTGGCGAGGCATGTTTAGGGGTACGCGTGGGGGGTGCTCCAAACATCCTGAGCACAGGCAGCTTCGCGGCAGCGGGCGGGGGCTGGGCTTTTCAGCCCTGAGCCCAGTGGCCTGACGCTTGGGGATGGAGAGGGGCGAGGCACCTAGAGCACCCCCACCTGAGCCGCGCTGCCCCTGGCTGCTTCCTCCGAACCGCAGCGCTCCCTCCACGAACAGGGCTCAGAACCCACCAGTGAAGTGGGCACACGCCGGCCTGGGAGGGCTGTTTCACAGATGAGGTACCGAGACCACACACCCGCACCAGGTCCCCGAGCTGGGCGAGCCGGGCAGGCTTTGCACCTGGTCCGTCCTGAGTGCATGTCCTCCTCCCCACACTCCGCTTCTGCTCTCGCCTGCTGTGCGCCCTGAGGCATTTTCCCTCTGGGCTTTGCGCCCTCAGCTGGAATGAGCTGATAAAGCAAGGTCATCGCAAGGGTCTTTCCTGGTTCAGTGTTTCAGGATTGATTGGGTGGATTTTGTAAAGTGATGCCCCTTTAGGGGAGGCTGAGACACCCCTCCCTGCAGTGTGGGAGCCATGCCCAGGCCCCCTGTACCTCTCGGATACGGCTCAGGTCAGCTTGCCCCAGCGTGCATCTGGCCCGGGCTCTGCACTGTGCATTTGTGAGGAAACCAAGCGAAGAGAGAGAGGGGCTTGCCCAAGGTCTTTGGACTCCCGCACAGCTACAGAACCTTGCCCTGTGGCCAATCAAGGTGGCCTTGACTAGTCCCAGGGGTAGGTGGAAAGAGCCAGAAATTCCAAGCTGCTGGCGGGGAGGGAGGGGGAGCAGCAGTTCAACTTGGCGGTGCTGGGTTAGTCTCTGGAGGCTGTCGGCCATCTCTCACCTACGCAGGGCGTCCTCGAGCCTGTTGCCTGTTAGCCAGGGCGGTGGGACTGCCCCACTTCTGTAAGCTCTGGACACAGAGGGCCAGAGAAGGGAAGTGGTGGACCCAGGAAGCGGTGGAACCAGGTCTCGAATCAGAGCATATTTTATGAAAAATAGCTATATTTTACAGGCCATTGTTTTGCTTTACATTTTTGCACACCTTTTGTGACATCTGGCTTCGTAGAAGCAGCTGGCTTCCACATGTTTCTGCATTCGGTCGGCGCAGTATCTCAAGTCTCGTAGCCTCTGGAAGTCCCACCATGCATGTACGAGGGAGCGAGAGAAATGCAGAGTCTTAGTATTACGTGAAAATCGCTTTGACCTCAGGGGCCCGCCGAAGGGTCTCCGACACCCTGAGAGCCACTGCTTTGCTGCAACCAAGCCGTTGCCCCTCCCTCCTTCCTGTTTCCTGAGTCGGAAAAGCTCGGGGCTCCGCACCAGCCTTGGCCATAAGGAAACACGGCTTTTTCAGAAGGACATTACGGGAGGGTTCATGCCAGGGGGCCATGCCTTGTTCTTGGCCAGAGAGACCGATGCTCTCAAGGTGTCATTGGTTCTTTATGAACTAATACTCACTCCTAGGGGGCTATTTTCTTCCCTGTCGTATGACAAAATAATAAAATGGTCCCACAGGCGAAGCACACATGCACAGCCAAGTAAGTTTTGAAAAAGAAGAATAACAAGGAACACTAGATGTTAAAACATACTAAACAGCATCCGTGATGACAACATGGCTGTAGAGCCACACGTGACACCTGGGTTCCTGGACTTAATGCCTTTCTGAGAAACACAGGGAAAGTCTAGACTGTGCTGGAATATGCTAGAATGTGTGGCTATTTACATTGAAATCAATCAAGGTTAGATACCATTAAAAGCTTGCTTTCCCAGTCTCGCTGGCCACATTGCATGGGTTCCATAGCTACATGTGGCCAGTGGTTACCGCATTGGATAACCGAGATCTAGAACATTCCCATCATTGCAGAGAGTCCTGTTGAACAAGTCTGACCTAGAAACAGACCCAAGTACATAAGAGACTGTGTCTCTGAAGCAGGTGACGTCTGAAACCTGAGTGGAGAGAGGAAAAGGAGTGTTGGGTTAGTTATTACACGTTTGGGGAAAACTAAGAACGTCCCTACTTCACCTTATAATAAAGTGAAGTTTAGGTTAAAAGTGTGTATGTGTGAAAACGAAACGAAGCTTTGAAAGGAGTAGTTAAGCATTTTCACAAATATCGTTGAATGAATGAATGATGAGGATGATCAATCTAAGCAAGACCCCGAAGGTGAGCCCTTAGAGGAAAAGACTGTGGGAGTCCTCTGCTGGGAAAAAAAAAAAAATTAAAGCTCCCGGGGTGGAGGGGGGACATATAAATAGATAATGCATCACCAATAAAAATTAATATCCCTAGTGTAAAGAATACAGACTCATAAGAAAAGATATGACTAGACCAATGGCAAACTCGTTTATTAAACATGAGATTTGCTTTCCATCCGTCTGACTGGCAAAGAGTAAACCGTTCTTACCCAGTGCTGGCAAAGCTGTAGGAAGATGGTCACTCTGGCACAGCCCTGGGGGGTCTGGGGAGGCTTCCCAGAGGAGATGGCAGTGGGCTGAACTCTGTCCGGCCCCGTGGGGCTGCCAGGTCTCTATTTCCTAATTTATAGCTGTGCAGACGGGAAAGCCAGAGCGTAAAGCCTTGCCCAAGGGACGAGGGTGGTGAACCCTCATTCTGTTGACTAAGCCAGTCGTTATTGTAGGTGTTAAACCAGCCCCTAGGGATAATCACGATGCCTATTTCGGCATATTTCCTCCTCGTCTCTCGCCTTTGTTCCATAATTGAGCTTTCCCATCTTAAGTTTTGTTTTCTGCTCTCTCCACTCCCCATTATATCGGGAACATTTCTCCAGAACGTTAAAAAACGCTTGTAAACTGCGTTTGTAATGAACGTCTTCACCTGTAGCTTTTGTCCGCTCCCGAGGTGAGATGAGGAGAGGGTGGGATTCCTGGAGTCTGGTGAGCTCTGCCAGTCTGTGCTCCTGGGAGTTTGGCCAAGTGGGTGGCCCATGGGTGACAGGATGATGAGCCGTTGGGTGAGGAGTGTCACCAAGGGCGATCCCTGCCACCATCCCTCCTGACTCCTGGGCCCTGTCCCCCCACAGACTGAGAAGGACATCCTGCTGCGGCCTGAGCTGGAGGAACTGAGGAATGAGCACTCCGCACGCTTCAAGCTCTGGTACACGGTGGACAAAGCCCCAGAAGGTGAGCAGGGGAAGCCTGAGGCAGCAGGTGGGGTGGGGTGCTGGCCCAGGCCCACCCATGCCGAGCCCACCGCAGTGCTGAGCCTTCTGCTCGCGTGGTTTCCTCTGGTGCATGCTCTCGCCGTGGCCCCGTAAGAGGGAGGTGGCGTGACCCACCTGCAGATGAGGCGGGAGGAAGGATCAGAGAGGGAAAGTCAGTGCCCCACGTCACACAGCTAGAGCAAGTCACCAGGGCAGGGGCTTGAACTCACATGCTCCTCCGGTGCCAGCCAGGCCTTGCACCTGCCGGACAGAGAAGGGCAGCCTTCTCCCCTTGGTCGGGGGCTCCCTCTGGGCTGGGTCTCCAGGTCCTAAGTTGGAGTAGGGGTGACTGTTCCCAGCTTGCAGTTTGTACCGTGTAAGACACTTCACACCCGTTTCCTCTCTGGTCATCAGCCCTGGGGGCAAGCCGGGCTGATGCGCGCTTACCCTCCGAGTCTGCCCTGGTGTTGAAGCTGTTGACTGTGGCGGGACCAAGACCTCGTGGGAGGCAGTGAAGGAGGGCCGCCCCCAAACCCGAAACAAGGTTGCCCTCTGGCAGCTAACCCACTGTCTTAGGGAGACGCGGCATCAGAAAATATCTTCGTTGCTGTGAAAGAAGCGGCACCTCTGGCTTCTTAGTAGATAATACTGGCGGCCGTGCTGGCTTCGGCGTCGGGAGGCTGTAGGGAGCGGTGGGGACTGTGGCCAGCTGGGGCGCGTCTGCCCTGTGCAGGGGGGGCAGTCCCCTCTCGAGTGCAGGCAGTCCTGCTAGGCAGGGACATGCCCTGTAGGCCAGGCCTTTCACTTTTTAAGGGAAGCTGGATCTGCATTTTCATGAGAAAGTTCTAAATGTTAGAAAGCAGAGCATTTTGAAGCACCCATATGGGCGCCAGCTTGTCATCGTGTTCACGTCCTGCCGCCCTGCCCCTGCTGGGCCTCCTGCTCCTCGCCCAGCCCCACGGTTCCCTGGGGGCTCATCCACGGTGTGGGGAACACACAGCGCTGTTCTTGCCCCAGAAATGAGCAGGCGGGCTGGGGGCTGGCACCCACCTCACAAGCCGGGTCATTCGGGTCCATCCCTGAGAGAGGAGCCGCCCTCCCGGGTTGACCAGATCAGGTCCTGGGCCTCGCCGCTGAGAGCCAGACCTGACGGGGTTGGTGGACCTGACAGCCGTGTCCCAAGGCCTTTGGCCGGACCCGCCATCCTAGGCCAGCTCCTCCGAGCTAGGCAGGTCTCTCCCTGGTCTGACCCTCGGCTCTGTGTGTTCATGAAGCCAGCGTGGCCCCATGGGCCGACGTCCTAGTGGGATGAACAGGAAACGGGCTCATGAGCAATGAGCGTAGCAGCTGGTTGTGGCGCGACCCAGGAGAAGCACAGCGGAGTCGGGAAGGGGGTCAGGAGTCGAGGCGGGGCGCGGGCGCGGGGCCCGGGGGGCGGGGCGCGGGGCTAGGGAAGGGGGTCAGGAGTCGAGGCGGGGCGCGGGAAGGGGGTCAGGAGTCGAGGCGGGGCGCGGGCGGGGCGCAGGAAGGGGGTCAGGAGTCGAGGCGGGGCGCGGGCGCGGCGCAGGAAGGGGGTCAGGAGTCGAGGCGGGGTGCGGGCGCGGGGCGGGGCGCGGGAAGGGGGTCAGGAGTCGAGGCGGGGCGCGGGAAGGGGGTCAGGAGTCGAGGCGGGGCGCGGGCGCGGGGCCCGGGGGGCGGGGCCGCTCGTGTTCTTCTGGTGAAGATACGAACATTCATCTCATACCAGGTCCCGGCGGAAGGGAGGAAAACAAGGGTGGTTTAGCCCTGCTCCGGCCCCGGGTCCTGGTGGTGTGACAGGGTTGGCTCCCGAGCCGGTGTGGGCATGTCCTGGCCGGCTGCCTCTAGAAGGGCCTGGTCCTCGGAGGGGACCAGCGCTGACCCCTGGTGGTGGCACGTGGCGACGCCAAGGGCAAAGTGCTGCCTCCCGGGAACTGAGTTAACAGCACCCAGTTAGTTACCCACCAGGGGAGGTACAGTTGCGAGGTCTCCTATCATTTTACGGGTAGGTTTATTATCATCCTGACCCACGATTCAAGAATAGAGTATTTCTGTGATGTTTGGTATAAGGCAAAACTCTAGATGTTGAGAAAGACAATAGTAACTGGCCAGCATGGCTATTGTGTAGCTACGCAAAGAAGCAGGGTGAGGAGCCAGCTCAGGTGGCAAATGCAGCTGACTTGTGTTTCCCTAACAAAGCCGCCTTCAGCGCACGTATAAAGGAAAATCCACTATCTTTACAAAGCCTCGTAAAACTGAGATGTCTCTCGTAGATCTGGACATTTTAGAAACTAGCAAATACAGTTCCACGCATTTTTTTTTTTACAAAGTCCTTTCAGATCTATTGCTTGGCTATAAAAATATTGTCTGTGCTCTGCCCCCTTCCGGAAGAGAGTTCAGGCAGCTTCCAAAGGCTCGTGGAGCGAGTCCGAGTGGTACAAATAGAGAGTGGACTGAGAAAAACAATCGCAGGGCCATAAGACGGAATCAGGAACGAAGTCGGTACGAAAACGTGGACTGGCGTGCACACTCGCCCCGGGTGGGCCATGCACGTCATTCCGAGCTTCCCAGCAGCCAGAGTAAAAAGGGAAATGGGGTCAGTTACTTGGAGCACTGTCTGTGACAGAAAGAACGCTGCATTGCTCAGCACGACAGACTTTTCCCGGTCCCCAGACCAGCTGAGACTGTCTTGGCCCCTCCCATGGAGTAGACAGTGTGATGCAGTAAGTGTTATCCATCTAGGCAAGGTCCTAGTCACCTCCTCCTGACCTTGGGCTTCCGCAGCTGCGATTCTGTTGGTGTCAAGGGCGTCTGGAGGTTGGTTCTTCCAGATTGTGAAAAACAGATAAGCCAGATAATCGAGTACTGCTGGCCAGAGGGACTCAGGGTCTGAAACCAGGGACTCAGGGTCTGAAACCGTCCCTCCGCCTCAGCCAGTCCGGGTGGAGGGCTGGGCGCCTCCGGTAGGGGCCGTGTCCCTCCGTCTCCTCCCCGCCTCTCCCATCCACTCACATTCCTGCTCAGCCCTGCCCGCCCCCCACCTCCATTTATCCACCTGCTACCTCTTTCCGACCGACCCCATTGCCTTTCTGCAACTCTGGAGCCTAGCCAGAGAGTCTGCCTGGGTGGTCACCCCACCCATTGGCCGGAGCTCAGAGGCTGGCCTGGGGTCAGGCACCCATAGGGAGATCAGAAGGTGGCCAGAGGGAAGGGAGCATGTGGCAGGTGGTGGGCATCCGCAGGTCCCTCTGTCTGTCCCTCTGGGCTGAGCTGCTCGGCACAGCGGTCATTCGAGAGGACCGTAGCTGCATGGCCAGCATGTGCTCACGGTCCCCAAGTCTCGGTCCCCAAGAACCACGAAGGAAGGAGCGTTTCACCCTGGGTCCTCTGGTGATCATTCAAAAGAAAAGGCAACTCGTTAGGGCAACCCCTTCGAAAGAAGGTGGGGAGACCTCTCACCCAGACCTCATTACCCCGCGAGGTAGGCAGACGGCACTGAGTACACATGTGGAAACTGAGGCACAGAGGGGGGTCGCTTGCCCAGCAGATTGGAAGCCAGAGCTGGGACCAGGGTGGGCATCTGTCTCCTTCTCTTCTGCCCCCAACATGGCCCCCAAATGTCAGAGCCCCATTCCCCTGTCAGACTCCTGCCAGCCCTCCGTCCCGTTAAGCCACTGTGTGCCCAGGCTGGGGCGGGGGGGTCTCTGTCTGTGAGCAGCCCTTGCGGAGGGTCAGCCCTTGAGGTCCATGTTGGAGCAGAGCCCTTGCAGCCTTGGGGTGCCAGGTTTTCACCACGAGTACTATCAGTCATTCGGAGGAATGAGAGAAGGTTCCGGATCTCAGGTGAAACCTGGGGACAGGCTGTGCATGTGAGTGGCAGGCAGGACCGAGAGGGAGCCACCGCCACCGCATCTGGAACTTCAGTATGTGTCGGGGCCTTGCTATCTTCAGGCTCATCAATCGCTTATTTGGGACACAGTCCTTCGTTCATCATTAATAGCAACTACTAGGCGCCGGGCTGTCTAGGCACTGGGAACAGCTGTGGCCCCGACGGGGCTCCTCACGGGCCTGTGCCCTGGTGGGGACAGGAGTCAGACAGTGGGCCTGCAGAAATGATGGCGGTGGAGGATGTTACTTTGACCTTGAGCCTGGGGCTGGACACCAGCTTGGGGACCTCTTGGATCTGGAGTTCACATTCCAGCCTTGTGCCTGTCTCATTGTGTGACCTCGGACAACTCAATTCTGGGTCCTCCGGGCCTCAGTGTCCACATCGGTAAAGTGGGTTCAGTGACCCCCTTCCTATTCACCCACAAGGTGGTTCTGAGGGCCGCCCGAGAGGCCGCGTGGAAGTTGAGGGCTTTGCAAACTGGGAAGTGAGAAGGGCTCGCGCTTGGGCGACGGGTGAGCCGGGCGGGGCCTGGGAGAGGCTTGCTCGGGTCCACCTCTTCACTCCTCAGTGCTTGTGGAAAGAAGGGCGGGGTTCGCGGCACGGGGGCTTCGTCAGCGGGGGGTGAGGGGGAGGCGTCAGGCAGGTGGGCAGTCGTCACCGCTCCCAGGGCCTCACACGACTCACCCAGTCTCCCGCCCCGCAGCCTGGGACTACAGCCAGGGCTTCGTGAACGAGGAGATGATCCGGGACCACCTGCCGCCCCCCGAGGAGGAGCCGCTGGTGCTGATGTGCGGACCCCCGCCCATGATCCAGTACGCCTGCCTGCCCAACCTGGACCGCGTGGGCCACCCCAAGGAGCGCTGCTTCACCTTCTGATGGCCGGGCACGGCCCCCCGCGCCCGCCTCGCGTGCTCACGTGCCCTGTCCGCACCCCGCCCTCCCTGCCATCCTGCCCTAACATCACTTTCTGCCGCATCTCACACTTTGGCCTGGGGCTCAGCCTAGCCTGCCCACACCTGGCTGGTCAGCCCGCTGGGCCCCTTCGGGAGCAGGGTTCTATTGCTGGTGGGCCGCCGCCGGCCACCTTCAGGGCGGGCTCCTGACTGGCCCTCACCGGCTCTCACCATTGATCCTGGGTCCCAGGCCCTGTCCGTCCCTCACCCCACACTGCTGGGCTGAGGCCATGAGCACTGTGCTCCACCCCCCAGTCCCAGAGCGGACCGCAGTGTGGAAATAAACGCACGTGTCCAGGTAGCCCAGAGCTGCAGGTGCCGGGGTCTCCTCTGCCGCCACCTTGGGACCCTCACCTGCCGCCCCTCACTACCTGCCTCAGGGCCAGGCCAGGCCTCAGCACCTAACACTACATGACAGGTACCACCAAAAAGTCCTGGGAGCGATGGGCTGCCCCTGCCAGGGCCCGGGCAGGCCTGGCCAGCAGGGAGCTTGGCTCTCCACCAGCTGGTTGAGAGGAGGGGTGGCTGAGGGCCCTGCCAGTTGGCACACGGGCCCTCCCGAACCCTCCATATTTTCTCCAACACACCCAAACATTCGGGCAGCTTTGGGGGTTCCAAGCCGTCAACTCGGCAGCCAGACCTACCACCTCAGGGTCTTGGGCCACCAGCCCTGATGGCAGAGCTAAGACGATGCCATTTACTGCTCTGTCCCAAACCCACCCCTGCCGCTGCCCGCCTGCAACGTGGGGGGATGCTGAGCGGAGCCCCCGCCTGCTGCGTGCTCTGTGGCCGCCACGTTGCTGGCGTAAACAGCGGGTTAGTCTCTTGCCTGTCGGCTTTTCCAGTCATTTATGAGTAGAAGGAAAGTTGAAATAAAACTTTGCTAATATTAACCATTCCACAGCTCCTGAGGCTGTGACCTGTGTCACCGTGGGGGAGGCAGGGAAGGGGGACAGGAAGGGGTTGTGCAAAGCCTGGCATTTATTCGGGGGTGTGTGTGTGGGCATCCAGAGACAGACACCGGTCACCGTGATGAAGCCACAGGATCCGCCGTGCGGCCTCTGCTTGTCCGCAGCAGCATCACATCCTTGCCGTGAACCCGGGTGGGTCATGATTCAGTGCGCGGCGAGTGCCCTATGGCTGGGCAGTTAGGCCGTTCCCAATTTGTGAATTTCGTAAGTAACAATGGCCATCTTCACCCTCTTTCCAGATGATTTATTTTTGGATAGATGCCAGGAGGCAGAAGTCTGGGCCGGGGGCTCCGGACCCTCCCCTCATGCCCACCCTTCAGGTCATCTCCACGTTACAAGCGTCTCCAGCCCTGTCTCTGGGCAACTCTGATGTCCCCAGTGCCTGCCTTTTTGCTTTCTCCTCCTGACAGCCCTAAGAGAAGTAGGGGGACGTCACTGGCCCCATCTCCTGCTGGAAAGACAGCCTTGGCCATGAACGGCTGTCGGGCCGGAGGTGGGGCCGGGGGTGTTCTGCCCCAACATGCCCTCCACTGCTGCTGGGGTGCTGCTGAGCAAGGCATCAGACAAGGAACAAATGATGGTAAATGCTAAGACAAAGATGGCAACGAGACAGTGTGGGAGTGAGGGTGGCCGGAAAGCCCTCTCGGGAGACGGCGTTTATGCTGGAGTGTGACGGGAAGGGGCTGGCGGTGCTGGGGTAGGGGTGCGAGGGGGTGGGAGCAGCAAGCGCAGAGGTTGTGGAATAAACTTCCAGACAGGTCCGAGGATGCAGGTGGCCGAGAGGACTGGGGGGAGGACAGGATGGGGGAGCTCAGCCGAGGCCACACCTTGGGTACTGGGGGAACCCCTTTCTCTCATCAACTCACCTTCCATTCTGTCCCCAGAGCCCATATCCTGGCCCTCACGTGTACTGGGGCAGGCAGGGCTGGGACTCAACCTAGGAACCCCAGGCCCCTGTGGCCCTTCCCAACACCCACTGTGTGCTGGGGACTCTGCTGAGCACTGCACACAGTGGGCCTTCTCATTCCTGTCCTGGTCTGGACGAGAAGACAGGCCTGAGTGTCCCAGCTGACCACACACCAGCTTGAGCCCATGAAAGGCCATCTTCTGGAGCTGGGGAGGACATGAACTGGGCGGCCTCTCCCTCAGGCTCAGTTTCCCCATCTTTAAAATGAGCGTGTGAACTTGGTCAGTGATTCTCCTTCCTCTCAGACCTGACACCATTTTAAAAGAATTGTAACAGCAGCACCTTTACCCTCCTGAAGTGATTCATAAGTAATATCACCCACGTACACACAGAATAATTTCTTTTAAAAACACACAAAGCTATAACTATCCTATAAAAGCAAGAAAGGAAAAGAAGCGGGGTGGGGCGATCAATTTCCGAACAAAGAGGGACCCAATTCCTTGGCTACTGCGCAGCTGCAATTCCATTTTTTTTCATACTCGGCAAAAAGTCTTGAGTATTTAAGACAAGAAATGGAGGGAAGCCTGTCTCGGAGAATCGTAACGGACCTCTCTGCTTCAGGAATGTCGCCTGCCTGCGTTGGGAGGGCAGGCAGGCTGCCCCACCCTAGTCCCCACCCCCACGTGACCGAATCCCTGTCGCCAGGACAACCAAACACAACCCTGCAAAGCTCCGAAATGCCCCCTGGGGGCGGGCCACCCCGCTGGCAAGTCCAGAAAAAAGTTGATCTCCATTAATGACCCTATTGTGCTGGCTTTAAAAAATCATTTAAGGGACTTTTTATTTTTACCTTTTAAGGCGCGACAGGCCCTTAGCTTCTGAGGTCCGCCGGCCACTTCTTGGTTCTTCTGCGCCTGCCTCCGCGGTCCTCTTCCGTGGCCTTGGCGCTTCTCCCGCACCCCAGGGAGGAAGGGGCACTTAGTGGTCGCGGTTCAAGCAGCGCCGAATCACGGCCATGGGACCTGGCTTCCCCTGTGTCTGGTGGCCGACTGCAGATCCAGCTCTCTCGCCCAGTGTCTCCGCGGAGCTTCCCACAAAGGATTTTTAATCGTGGCGAGATGTTCTCTCAAGAGTACGTACTCCGCTCGGCAGTGTTGGGCTTAGAAAATAATGGTGATGATGATGATGATAACTCATAGAGCACTTAGTCCATGGTCGGCGCTGTTTTAAATACGTTGCATCCGTTATTGATTGATTCGACAAACATGTATCCAACACCCCGCCTCATGCCAGGCTCGGTGCTGGAGGCTGGGGTTGCACCGAGGCAATTCCATGTATGGAACACTTTCATGAAATCGGTCTGTTTAACATTCGCAACGACTTGTGCTATTTGTCCAATTATACAGATCAGGAAGACTGGTACAAAGAGGTGAAGGAATTTGCTTGCGAAGGTCGTGCCGCCAAGAAGGGCGCCCCCGGCACGTGATCCAGGCGTTCCTCCAGCTCTCAGCCCCGTGGGCACTGCTTTTTAAGCCCCACTATGAGGGCCGGCTGTGCGCAGCCGGGAGCCGCATGTGTCTTTCTTTTTCAATCACAAATAAGCGGCTGACATTGTACCGTAGTTATAGGGGGGAAGTTTCAGAGAACTGGCTAACGTGGCCAACTTTAGGTTCACGAACTGTATAGAAATGGACAGTTTCACGGGCCATAAATAATAAACATTGTCAGCAACTTTGGAAGGCCCGGCCGACGTGCAGGGCGGTTAGGACAACACCGGGGCCGCTTCAGACTCACGCGCGGTGAGGAACGCGCCCTCCGGCCCCGATTCTCGTTTAAACACCCACCCACTCAGCTTTGCTTCTACCTTCAGACACGTCTGTTGTCTCTCTTTTTTAACCAGTAAACAAGAAGCAAGCTGTAATTTTTGAAAGGACAAAAAGATTAACAGATTAAGGGCAAAGTGAACACAGGTAGGAGTTGAGCGCGCTGAAAAGAAGCAGGACCTCGTTCTCATCAGCCTGCTCTTTCTTTTAAGATAACGGGGGTCGGGCAGGTCGCAACTCCCAGGCATCCCGCAAAGTAGGCGGGTCACCTCAGGGGCAACCTTTACCCGCTCAAAAATTCGTCTCACATTAGCAGTGAGGATTCGGGCGTCACCCCGAATCGTTATTTTCCTTACTCATAAGTTTAAGGCATAAAGGCTTGTAAGAGTTACTTCCTAGGTAATGAATCTCGTTCTCATTAGCCCTACGGTGAGTATCAAAGGTGACTGCTGAGCTGAGAGCTCCATTCCCTTAAAGTTGGTCTTAATCACTAGTAAATCTTTTATCTAACTTTTCATTTTATTTGTCGTCCGGGGAGAATTGTTAATGGTCGTGCGCGACCCGTCGTATGCAGATAAGCAGCCTTTGTCGCTAAGACTCACGGGGAGCTCCCGCCCCTTCCGGTCCTTCCCTGGTTTGAGCCGTCGCGAGAGTTCGTCGCCCGACCGCCGGAAACAGCTAGTTGCTCCGTAGCCGCCGAAGGGGCGGGCTCGAGGGCTAAGGCCATCGTAGCGGCTCGGTGGTGTAAGATGGCGGACATCTCCTTGGATGAGCTTATCCGGAAGCGCGGGGCTGCGGCAAAGGGGCGGTGAGCAGCCTTTCCTCTCTTCGCAGTTCAGGGCCCGCGGCCTAGCGGGGCTCGGGGTGGAGAATGGAGCGGCCCGGCGCAGCGCGGAGGGCCGTCTGCGCCCGCCCCCTGCCGTAGCCGCGCTCCTCATTGGCCCAGCCGCCGCCGCCGCCGCGACGGGCCCGGCCGTCCGGCCGCCCACTGGCTGCAGGCGCCGTCGCTCTGGCGGGCCGGGGAGGCTGGCGGGGCCGGGGCGCCCAACTGGTGGGAGCGGCCGTGGGTTGGGGGTGTGGGGGACGAGGCTGCAGCCGCTGAGGGCCGGGGCCGGCCCCCGGGGCCCGGAGGGTGTCTCCCGCGCAGCCCCCTCCCCTGAGGAGACTGGCTCTTGGGCCCCGCTTCTCTGAGATCTCAGCGCGGCCTTGGAGTTAGGACGACTGAAGTTTAGCGGGGAAGTGACTCGCTACGACTCTGCCCTTGTGTACCTGCCGAAACTGAGACCTCAACCCCGGACCTTTCATGTCCACGCCCTGCGCCCGGTTCCCCGATCCGAGCCGCCTCTGTTAACACTGGCCTGCCTTTGTGCGGCGTTGCAGGTTCTGTAAGCGCCTTCGTGGCCATCCTGTCCCATTGCTCTTTTCGCAGTCGTGTCGGCCAGCTAGCAGTGTGTCCCCCATTTTGCATTTGAGCTTGAGTCTGGCTGGGAAAGGTAGAGTGACTTGCCCGGGGCCACAGAGAGCAGAGAATCGGGGCTGAGTGCGTTTCACTTGCTGGCTGAGCTGACCCTCAGGCCAGGGCAGAAAAACAGGTGGAACAGGCGATTTCCCGGTTCTCAGAGAGGGCTGTTCTGGGTCTGAGTGAAGACCTGCGAAGTTGATTTGCAATTATGTGCCCCAAACTCCCTCTGGACCCTCAAATATTGTTAGTTATCTGCAGCCTTAATGAGCTCCAGTTCACCTGTATGAAGGAGTGGGAACCTGGCCAGTAGTTTTCCAGCGTACAGGCTATAAAGACGTTACCTATTGTTTTCTCAGTTCACTTAGCAGGTGTTTATAAATATCTCGCCTGTGCCAGTGGCTAGAGATTAGATTCTTTCTCTTGTTATCTGAAATGTATTCCCCGACCCCCACTACAGCTGCCAGCACCATCACCCCATAATTCAACAGCCAACACTTAACCAAGTTCATGACAGGCACTCGATATTAATTTTCTCAACCATTACCTGTGAGTAGTTCTCTCCTAGGTCTTCCTTCGTGTAACTGGTGTGGAATTGGTGCTGGATCCTCTGGCCACTTCTAAACCTGTCCAGGTTTTATAGGTTTGCTCAACTGTTGCAGAAGGAGACAGTTTCCCTCTACACACACTCTGTGCAGTCTTTCTCCTCCCTGACTGCAGGTGGTCTGTCTGTTGGGTCTGTACTTTTCTGGTGGATGTGTGTGTGCGCACGTGCGCACGTCTCGCGTTGAGCAGTGGGTGGGGCTGCAGGGAAGGCTGGGGGTGTGGATCCATTGGAAGTATAGGGATTGTGCATGCAGCTAGGCAGACCTGGTCACCTGGCAGGCCTCATTGTTGGTCCTGTCCCTCCCTGGCAAGATGTCTTCCGGGATGGGCAGTTTGTAGTAATGGTTCCTGATAGGTCATTGAGAATATTGAATATAAGAATATAAGAAGATATATTTTAAAGTTTGTACCAGGTAGTTAGTGTTCAGCAAAAGACAGCAATTATCATGGGCTTTTCCATAGAAGCCAGAGCTTGTCTCCTGGGGACATGCTAGATAAGCATTGGGACCCTAGAGTCAGACTGCCAAGGTTCAGTTCCCTGCTTCTCCCACTTTCCATGTAAGTTTATGCAAGTTACTTAACCATTCTGTACCTCTCTTGCTTTATCTGTAAAACATGGGAAATTCTTCATTAGGTTATTGTCAGAGCTAAATGAATTAATATATATAACGTACTTCAAAAGTGATGGGTACTCAGGGCTCAATCGATGTTAGCTTTTTTTTAATGGAAGGCTTTTAAGTAAATAGCAACCAGTTTTCAATGTGAGAATATTGCTTTGCCATTATGTGCAGATTTGATTGAGGAAAAGTATGAGTAAAGAGACCGGTGTGGAAGAAACTGGACTGCATGCTATATTTGGGTTAAACCTGTTGGAAATTACATTTTTATTTTACTCGCACCGCCGACAAAGAAAAACTAAATCTGGGGTGTCCCTGTCAAGAATAATGAAAGGTCTGAACAAATGTCATTTCCTACAGTAAATATAATCTATTCTACATACTTACTAGAAGTCTCCTTGCTGGGAATTTTGGTTTAACATTGCATGGATGTCCCAGGAAGAACTTTGAGCTTAATAATTTAGGAAGAACTTGTGACTATCTCAGAAAACGTCTTTCTTCTTCTTAGTGGAAATAGAGAAAGACTGAACCTGTGGAAGTGTAAATAACCTCTTTTCCTATAGGTCATGGAACATGCTTGTTCTTTAGAGCAGTCATTTTGTTTCATGTTCACCTCATAAGTCAAGAAAGGAGTCATCTTTATTATTACCTGGGTCCAAATTAATTATCAGAAGGTTCCTTGATTAATGCAAAATTAGAGAAAGGGAGGGGCCGTGGGGAGGCACTGTTCCGCATGCACAGAACACCTCTAGTGACTTCAGTGGGGTGGACGAGTCTCTTCAGGACACCAGCTGCAGTAACTGACCACCCTCTGGTCAGTTTCTTCCTTTAGAAAGCATAGCTATTAAGTTAGTCAAGGCACCTCCGGTTTGATGATTTTAATTCTCAGAGGATAGCTGTCTGTCCTCAGCCTCCTGGCAGCCGCAGTGGGAAAGTTAGGCCTTGAGTGTGTTGGAGTTGAGCAGCCCTGGGTCACATGCCCTGCCTCGGGGTCCTTGAGGCCATGTGAGTAGGGGTTAGTGAACTTTTCAGTTCAGGCCAGGGCTCTGGTCCTCATTGCTTGTTCTCCTATAAAGGAAAGTAGACCTAAAACAAAGAGGAGAAAATTGTTACATAACTTGGAGGAGAATTATGATTTAAGTGAAACATCTGAAAATTATATAATGGCATTAACCAACGTTACCCCAATAAACTTAATTTAAAAATAATTTTAAAAATAATAAAAAAATAAAGTGAAACATTTGCACAAGACTCTCTTGGAGGGTAAGGGGAGATTGTCTTATTTTTCTTTGTGTCTCTAAATTCAGAATTGACCCTCAGTAATAGAACCAAACTGTGTTTTCTCCCTATAAAGATGACCTCAACACACACATACTTAACCCAGAGACCTCTGTGGATTAAAACCCTCTTTATAATAATCTGGGCCTGAATCCTTTGGACTGGACATCTGTCCATAGCTAGCTGCTAGTCCCAGACAGACCCTTTTTAGTCATCACATGTATGCCAGGCTCCAGTGGACCATTTGCCCTCTGACCCACAGCATTCTTCCCAAGACCCTGTGGAGTACCTGGTGTCTAGAGGCAGTGCAGAGTTGCACTGTTTCAGGTGTGATTGTGTTATGAGACTTGCTCAAAACCTCCCTTTCCCCTCCTCCCAAATGTATTTACTGAGGCCAAAAGTGCAGAATGTGTTTCCGGAACATCAGGTAGTCTGCAGAGGTTGAGGCTGCAGGCAAAAGTTGGGGCCAGACCAGAGGCTCTGCTGAGGGGTTCGGCTCTGTTAGGGAACCCTCAGCAGTCCTTGGAACAGGAGGGTAACAGTTGACTGTGTTTTAGCGACCTACCCCCAGCAGGAGTGTTTATTTGAAAAATTCCTGATGACTAATGCTTGCCTTATAACCAGTACTGCTACCTGCTGGGATGAATAGCTGCCTTTTCATGCGGGAAGAGAAGCAGTGATTATAAAAAACCTGAACACTGAAACCCCCTAAAGGTGTTCATGAAAGGAGTTGAAAAGAACTAGTTGTAACCAGGGAACCGAATACATAGGATTGAGGGAAAGTAGCTTGCTCATGTTCCTGTGTCCACAGCTGCATGATCTCCCTCTCCCTAATGGACCCTTTGCACTGTTCCAGCAGATAAAATACAATAGCACAAAGCTGGTGATTTTTAGTGGTCTCTCTTGCCTGACAAGCGCATGGTGCGTGGGTCCCAAGCAAGCACACTGTCAGCCATCCTTGGCGTGTGTGTGCTCACCCTCTAGTCATTAGAGAGTGTCCTGTGTCCCTGGACATGACTGGAGTCCTAAGGTTTTCCTTAGCCTGAGGACAGTACTCATTCTCAGAACCTTTCAAGTTCTGGTCTTTATCTTTGACCCACACTTAACGTATTGATGTGTTAACTAGATATAGTGAAGTTCAGATTCAGCCTTCACCATTACAGCTGTGACTATAATGAGAGTCTCTCCTTGAATCTCGTTTCCTTATCTGTAAAATGCAGATGATACCCTAATTCTCAGAGTTATGAGGGTTAAAAGAGGTGTGTCAAAGTTTATAGACTTTTAGTAAGTGTTCAAAAATGTTAGTTGAGGTCTTCTTTATAAAATCTTTCATACACCCTGATAGCCAACTGCCCCTTATGTGGCCATGGCAGACATTACATGTCAACCATAGATTCCTGTGAATTCTCAGTAGAGCACTTGAAATAGCCATTACTGATCATCAGAGCGGGAATTGTTGAGGAATATAAATGAAGGTTATGGGGGCCTAATCTCCTCTGCCCCTCCTGCGAAGGTTTACTAACCTACCCCTTTTTTTGTCCTCTGTTCAGGGATATGAAATTTGTTTCAAGAATCTCGTTCTCTGGGCCACCACTGATGTAATTACTGTCACTATAGATGCTAGTCTTTTCTAGAACTTCATAGAAATGGAGTAATCAGTATGAACTCTTATGTCTGCCTTCTTTTACTCAGCGTAAGGTTTTTGAGCTCCATCTGTCTTTGATGTATCAGTGGTTCATTTTTATTGCTGAGTAATATTTAATTGTAACATACTACAAGGTACGTCCATTTACCTGATGATTGGCATTTGGTATGTTTTCAGATTTTGGTGATTTTTAATAAAAGCTACTCAAAAAAAGGATCTCCTTGTTCCTTTAGTCAAAATAATCACTTTTGGTTACCCTTTTTTGCCCTATTTTATGGGCAATGATGTTTTCTTTCTTGAATGATTGGTGAAATTGGGGAACTTGACTTTTTGAAAGTATAATTGATGCCTCGGGGCCTTGCTTTGCCCAATTTTGTAGTATCGTAGAATCACCAGAGTATCACATGGTACTCCTTTAGTTACAAATATTTGAAATGGCTGGTAATGAGGGTACCCTGGCGACGGGAGGAGGTGGGATTTGGAGAAGACAGATGAAGAGAGGAAGTCTTCAGGACAGGCCCAGGTTTGGAATGAGCTGTGTCTGATGCCCACCGTCTAGTGGATGTGCGTATCAGCGGAGTCTTCCACTGTTGGTGCTTGTAATGTTCTCTCAGTCAGAGACCAGCATCTCTGTTTTCGGGAGGCCTTTCCTGAAGTTCTGCAGGAGGGTCAGGACTCACCCTCTTTGGGGCAGGCAGGATCGTTGTGGGTCTCACTCTTAGGGTCACATCCACAGCGGCCATGTCCCCGGGCTGCGTCAGTAGGAGCTGGGAGGAGCAGCTGGTGGCCAGGATCCTAGCAGGGTGCTGCGCTGGTCAGCGGGGGCTGGACAGAGGTCCGCTTTTGCAGAGGCAGTTTTCTCTAGGGGAAGCCCTTTGGGGCAGCCTTCGCTTCTCCACTCATACCTCCCCTGGGGCTTAGAGTAGGAAGGAGGGAAGCTTGGAGCCTGTTATAGTGAAAATATTGTGGGCTCTGGAGTCAGGTAGGCCTGGGGTCCAGTCCTAGCCATGCCGCTACCTCAGTGATTTGGTTCCTCTGTGAGACGGAGGCAATGGCAACTAACAGAGGTTGTGAGTCCAGAAGGAAAAGATTGATAGGAGCCCTGTAGGGTCTTGCCACTGAGCTGGAGCTCGGGATGTGAAAGCTCTTTGAGCCTTTGTTTTTACCGTGGAGCAGGGGTGACAGGTGAGGAGCTCCAGGGTGTGCCCCTAAGAAGCTCTTAGTCCTGCGGGAGATGCAGGCTTGTAAATAAATCAGCGCGATGCTGCATAGTAAGTGCCTTAATGGAAGCGTTGTCCAGCACTTGAATGCTCCTAGGAGGGAGCCTCCTGCTGTGGAATTGATGTGGGAGAAGTGAAGGACGCTCTTGGGTGGGAGCTGAGTGCCTCCTCGAGGGACTGCCAGAGCTGCAAGAACCAAGTGGCAAACCGTGGGCTGTAATGTGCGTTTTCCACGTCCATTCTGCCTAGAACACCCTTCGACAGTCTGCTCTTCCCGGAAACTGCAGGCCTCTCAGCCTTCCCACAGCCCTACAGGTGTCCATTTGCTTGTGGTAGCCTCACAGACTTTGGCCTTTCCTAGAACAGGGGCCTGGGGATTATTTGGATATCTGTATGTCCGCCACCCCCAAGTCAGAGCCCCGGGTGGGAGGCCTGTTCTTCACTGTGCTCTTTTTGGTGACTTGATTGCCCAGCCCAAGGCCTGCGGCTTCAGAGCGGTCAGGGTGTGATGAGTGGAGTTCATCTGGAGTGCTTCTCACTGACTTGTTTCATCTAGATCCGGGTCTTACGTGTTGATCGAAACCCTTTCCCCAGTGAGGAGTGGCCTTTAGTGGTAGTTCCTGGTGTGAACTGGTAACCTGTTGTTTTTCTTTTGTCTGTGTAAGAAACATCCAGATCTGTAGAGAATTTTTATGAGTTTATTTTAGCCAAACTCATGACAATTGCCGGGAAGCAAAATCTCAACAGGTTGAGAAAATGCTCTGGAGAATGGCAGTTTTGCAGCTTATTTTATATATTAGAATCAAAGGAGAAGGCGTAAGGAGGGTTACCTGACGTCTGTGGTGGTGGATCGAGGGGGTGGAAGACAGCAGCACAGGGGAATCTCCGGGATTGGATAGAAAGTAAAAAGAAGAGACGCACGCTTCTTTACATTGGCTGGTGCGGAGGAGTTACTAACTAACATTTACAGCACATAGAGCTGGCCTTTGGGGAATAAGATAACAATGGGGGGTTCTGCAGTCTTGTGCTCTGGTGCAGTTATACCCAGGGGTCTGGAAAAGGGATTACTCCGACATTCCCAGGGTGTGTTATCTTAGATGCAAGACAGTAGACAAGCTCACTTAAAGGTTGTCCTTTGTCAAGGAAGCGACAGGCCCAGGGTATGACTGTTTGCCATGACTCGTTTTTAGTTAGGAGTTTTTATGTTCAGACCATCCCGTGTGGTTACTTTCGGTCTCCGAGTTTGTAAGGCCCACCGCGCAGGCTTCCCCTGAGCTTGTCAAGATTTCTATGTAGCCCCTTTTTGGTCCACACTTTGATGGGCTTTAAAAAAAAAGCCAACGGGGGCTAAAAAGATACATAATAGTTTTCCTCCCACCTTCAGAATTCTTCTAGTTGGGTTAATAATCAGATTAGCAAAGACAGAATAACGGATCAAATTGTAATAGTTGTGCATGGGGAATTTCCATAAAACATGAAAATTCCAGACAGGTAAAACGTGTATGTATTTATGTATGTGTGTCATTTTGGACAAAGGAAGGGGAGGAGAGGCTCTGAGATTTCAAAAATGAAAACAGGCGATTTGCAGGTAATTGAGGAAGAGCAGAACATACATGGCCGGTAAATTTTGCTAGGCAACCCAGAAATAAGGAGACGCACGGTGGGGAATCTAGTAAACAGGCTCCTGCTTGGAGTCTTCCTGTCTAATGCTAAGGTCTCTGTGCCGTCTCCCTTTCTGAAGTAGGTTTTTCTATCTGAATCTCTTAGGCGGTCTTTCTACATCTTTTGTCTCTTAATCAGCAGCTTAAATCAGTATCCCAAAAGGCCGCTACAGGGTGGCAAAACTTTGGCCCGTTGGTTGTAGGGGGAAGGCTTTGTTATGAAGTTCTGCTGTCCCCTGCATAAATACCAGGGGCCCCTTTGTGGTCACCACAAAGCATAGCCTCACTATCGCCGGTGGCTTTGCAGGCCACAAAGCCTAGGGTAGCCCAGCCCAAGGAGGATGGCTTCTGTCTGCCACACAGCTGTTCCCCTCTCCCCAGCTGTCTAACATCTCGTCTTCCAGTCCTTATAGGAGAGACTAGGGACAGAAGCAGGAGCGCCACCACCCCCACCCGCCACCAAACCTAATTGGATGGATTTGGTAAATGACCCTTTTCACTTTCTCTTTCACCCAGTTATATAAACGCACTAGAAAGTATTTAAATCATACAGTAATTTGTCATTTTTCACAGAAAAATGGTACTGTCCGTCGCTGACTTAGGTGAGGCTCTGGCCTACTAGAAGCTGCAGGTGTTTTTAGTCCAGTGATAATGAGATGAAGGTCCAGGTTTTCTTTTACTGGGACCAGGCCGATGCACCTTTGGATGCGCTCCTGGCACACAGGTCCTAAAACCCTTGGCCTTTCCTGAGCGATAGGGGTGATAGGAGCATCTTCTGTTCTAATGAGGCAGCTCTTGGCGGGCTCCTAGGTAGGTAGTTTCAGGATCGGGACTGGTCACCAGAAAGACCTAAGCATGATTAGCCAGTTGGAACTTGCAGCCGCACCCCTGTTCTCACCTGGGACCTCCAGGGTTGGGGGGAAGGGCTAGAGATTGAGTTAATCATCGCTGGCCAATGATTAATCAATCATGCTTATGAAATGAAACCTCCACAAAGACCCTGACACAATCTGGGTTGGTGGACACATCCACATGTGGGAAGGAGGCGAGGCGCCCTGCATGGGCGTGGAGACTCCTCACCCCTTCCCCCAAACCTCGCCTATGCATCTCTTCTGTTTGGCTGGTCCTGAGTCGTGTCCTTTATAATAAACCGATAATAGTAAAGTTTTCCTGTTCTGTGAGCTGTTCTAGCAAATCGTTGAGGAGGGTATTGTGGGTCCCCTGGACTTACATTCCGTTGATTAGGAATGGGAAGCCCAGGACTTGGGACTGGCACGTGAAGCGAGGGCGGTTTCGTGGAAATGAGCCCTTGCCCTGCGGTGTCTGCACTAACTCCAGGTGGGTAGGACATTCAGTTGGGGTCTAGGAGAGCTGGAAAACCGGTTGACGTGAGGGGGAAACACGCATTTGGTGTCAGGAGTGTTGTGAGTAGGAATAGTTGGGGCAGTGGCTATTTTTCTTTTCTTCAGTCTGTTAGTTGAGCCCAGGGGTCCCAGCCCCCAGGCTGTGGACCGCCACCAGTTCACGGCCTGCTAGGAAATGGCCACACAGCAGGAGGGGAGCAGCAGGGAATAAACCTTCATCTGTATTTGCAGCCGGTCCCCAGTGCCAGCATCACCGCCTCAGGTCATCAGGCATTAGATTCTCATAGAATCATTAGATTCTCTCTGGTCCCTGGTGCCAAAAAGGTTGGGGACTGCTGCTCTGACCCACATCAGACCCACGTGTTGGCTTTCCTGATCCCAGCCCAGGAAGGAGTGTTTGCTGGCACTGGAGGCGTGAGGCTGCCGGAGGCCACCTGGAAACCCTTTGTGAATCAGTTAACTCTCCGAGCCTGTTGTCCCACCGTGAGATGGGCATCATAATGCCCACTTCACAGGGTGCTCTGAGGGCTGCCTGAGAGCATGGATGTGCAAGACCTTTAGAAACTGACGTTGCTTTGCAGATGTGTGGGGTTATTTTGGGGGGATATGCTTATTTTATTTGGCGTCATTTAGAAGTTTTTGTCCCTAACTGTGTCTCAAAACACTTGGTCTGGGGAGCACAACGCTTTTACATGGTGATAGAAACAGTGGACTTTCCTTCCTAATTTATTTCAGGGCCAAGTTAAAACCCATGAAACTAGGAAAGAAGCCTCTATTTAGGCTTAATTGTTTTTCGGATGGGGAGCAGCTTTTTGGTTTCTCCAGCCGCCTCTGTTCCCATGGGCTCTGCTTCCACAGGCTGCTGTTGATACCCAGATCCACTAAATGCTGCAGTTTTTATTTGCAGGCTCAATGTCAGACCAGGAGCTGGAGGTGTCCGATCACGAGTTGGGATCCAGCAGAGCCTCCTCAGCCAGCCAGCACGCACAGCCACCTTCCAGCAGAGGTTTGATGCCCGGCAGAAGATAGGCCTCTCAGATGCTCGGCTCAAGCTGGGAGTGAAGGATGCCCGAGAAAAGCTATTGCAGAAAGATGCTCGTTTCCGGATCAAAGGGAAAGTGCAGGATGCCAGAGAGATGCTGAACTCCCGCAAGCAGCAGAGCACAGTGCCCCAGAAGCCCCGCCAGGTGACCGATGCGCGGGAGAAGCTCAGCTTGAAGCGGAATTCCCCTGCTGCCTTCATGAGCCCTCCCATCGGGACAGTGACCCCGGCTCTGAAGCTCACTAAAACTATCCAGGTAGGTGTGGCTCTTGTCATAAATTCCGGGAGGCCAGTCACAGTTGTAGATTCTGGAAGGGAGCAGGGATCAGAAGTGTTCCGGCAAAATGACAGTTTCCCCAGGTGATCGTATAGTAACCATAAGGAAGGCAAGATGTTGTCTAGTTTTATATAAAAGAAGTGGGCGGGGGGTCCAGAGAAAGTCCAGTGATATTCCTAAGTGAGATAGTGGTGGAGGGAAGAGAGAGAAAAGGACAAAACATTTGTTGAGCATGTGCTTTGTGGCAGGCACTTCACATAAAACAACCCTGTTTATTCCTCACTGCAGCCCTGGGTTATTCCCGCAGTCTTATCACAGAAGAACCTCGGCCTCCGAGATGTGGATTATGATGCCGGGAGTTACGTAGCCAGTCATTGGGAGGACCAGGGTAGGGGCCCGGTCAGACCTGGCTCCTGGTGCAGCTACCACCCCAGAAAGGGTGGAAACAGTATTATTCGGTCAGCACAGACACTTTGGTCATAGGAACAGCAGCAGCAGTGAACTTACTGAGCCAAGTTCATTGAGCCCTACGCATGCATTGTCACATGGTCTCTGGGATGACGGGTCTTCCTGTCACTCTCCCGCTTTGGGTACAAGGCACTCTGTAAGGCCTTTTTCCAAAGACCACAACGGAGTGCCTACACATTTTAAGTTCAGCGATCATAGAGAACACATGTAGGCCCTGTGGGGTGAAATATGACCAATGGGTATTTCTAGGTCCCACAGCAAAAGACCATGACACCACCTAATGCCCATCCTGCGGGAATGAGGATCAACGTCGTCAACAACCATCAGGCCAAACAGGTAGAGTGTGAGTGTGTGCTTTCTGTATATGTGTGTGTGTGTGTGTGTGTGTGTGTGTGTGTGCGCGCGCTGATGTATATGTGTACATATCTATATGTTTTGATGGGGCCTAGTGGTTAGATCAACTGAGGCCTAGCCCAAGGTTCTCAGTTTGAAGAACTGGGGAGGGATTACATTTGATTTTTTGTATTTTATGACTTTTCCGAAGAAATTTTTTAACTGGGAAGAGAAGGCGTAAGGGGCAGAGAGAAATTGAAAATCTTTATAATTTTTATTGTAAAATTAATATGTGCATAATATAGAAAATTTGCAAAATAGAGAAATATTGGAAGGAAAATAAAGTTCCTCATGCTCCTGTTCTCCAAAGCCAACCATTGTTGACATTCTGCTGTTTGCTTCCTGTTTTCTTAAATGTCATTATTATTTATTAAACAGTTGTTGTGGTGATTATAGTCCTAATCCAGTTTTGTATCATTCTTTTTTCACTTTGTAACTCAGCGTTTTTAATAACTACGTAAACCATTGAGTATACATTCCAGTTCCTTTAAACCATTTTACTGGACTTTTCACTGTTGGAAATTCTTCTCTGAACTTCTTTGTGGATAAAGCTCTTTCTAGGGTTCGGGTTTATTTCTGTATGCTAGATTGCCTGGGATGGGCTTTCATATTTGAAGGACTCCTCCTAGGCTTTGCCCATTCGTAGGAGGTACTTCTGATGTATCCGAAAGTTGCAGCACTTTCATCGGGCTTTGCAGGGTAGGAAGCCAGCCTGTCAGGACTCGAGCTCCAGCCGTGGAGGCCAGTGCCCCTCGGCACCTCCACACCCACCCCTGCTCCCCCTCCAACTCGCTCACTCCAGCAGTTGTCCTTGTGCCAGATGTCTGTCGAGAGCCTGTATGCCACATTAGCTTATATGTCTTTATTTTCAGAATTTATACGACCTGGATGAAGACGATGATGTTGCAGCTCCCATTCCTAGCAAACAGACGAAATTGACAGCCTCAGGCAGCTTTCTCCACCACGTGGTGGGCATTTTATGTTTTTCCTATACTTGCTATGTGTGTCTGATCAGGTGGATGGGAGCGGGCCTTTCAATTCAGAAATATTTCTTCATTTGGTCATAAGATTTTTAGAACTGGAACTAATTCAACCCCTCACTTATAAATGTTAGAAACCAAGGTGTCTACTGACTAGTTCAAGGTCCCACAGATCATGAAGTGCAGAGCTGCAGCTCGCATTTGCTGTGTTTGAGACAGTTCCGGGGAAATGGGGGTGACATCACAGGACAGAATCCTATTTTCTTTCCTTCATGGCAGGACCTTCTACCTTCTACATTCCCCCTTCCTCCATGGTCAGCAGCTCTGGCCCAGTCTTGAATCTGGATTTCCCTTGTTTGGTGTCTTAACAAAATAATCTGAACCTTACCTGTGGACTTCATGAGGTACAGCCAGGAAACTTGAATTCAAGAAAAACTTGATAGACTAGAATGAGAGTCAGATACTCTGCAGAGAAGGAAAGAAAGTAACATGTGGGAACATCAGGGAGGTCTGCATGGCGCAGCTCAGTGGATGTAGCCAAGTTACAGATTAGAAAGCCAGTGGGGACCCAAGCCAAGTAAGTGTCTGTTTTGAGAGGCCCACAGACTCAGTTCTGGTCACTGCACTGAATGTGTGGACCAGTCTCCTGGTTACTAGAGAAGCTCTCAAACTTATATGTGAAGCTGAGTGATGCCAGTTTGTTACAAAGGGGCTGGGTCTTTCCAATAATCAGGGTTCTCCGGTCTGCCGCGTAGGGGGCTGTCTGCTGGCTCAGCGGCCGATCCTAGTTGAGAACCCTAAACTGCTGTATTTATATTAACCCATTTAAGATGCTTCCTTTCTGCCACCCTGTGAGATGGGTGCCGTTATTATCCCTATTTTACTGATGAGGAATCAGGCACAGAGAGGTTAAACAATACCTGCTCATTGTCCGCCAATTCGGAAGTGGTAGATCTGAGATTCAGGCGTAAACAGTTTTACTCGCAGGCCTTGTATTTGATCACTATGCTGCACTGGCTCTCAAGATGCAAAGTGGCTTGAAGAATGTGGAATCTGGCATGGGGAGGACTTTTCCTCTAAACTCGGAGAAGCTAGTGAATCGACCGTGTCCCGTCGTCCTCCTGGCTGCTGCGTCCCCCTTCCCTCGCCTCGGAGTCAGTGCCTGGTGGACACTGCCCTAAATGCGCAAGACCACCTGCTACTTCTGCGTCATCCGTTTTTTCCCTCAGACACCTTAACACCAGGGACTTCCTGCTTTATGTTTCCAAGGGACCACGGCCCCAGTTAGGGGTGTCAGGGAGGGAGGGAACTGTTTCTGCAGACTCTGCCAACGGGCCGATAGGGCTCAGCCTGTGTGTGGTGCCTCTGTATAGCCAGAAGAGGGACCAAAAAGCTGGGAGTCTGGGCCTTCACAAGGGTGGGTTCTTATTCCCGGCCAGCCTGGCGTTCACTTGACCCCAAGCTTTTTGCCTTCTGACCAGCCCCAGATTGTTGCGTTTTTATAGACTCGAAGTGGTATGGGGGAGCGTGTGGATCCTGGTCAGGGGTACGTGGCAGCGTCTTGCCAAGGGCTTCCAGCACGGGAAAGTGGCTTCTGCGAACATGTGTGCGGGCTGCATGTCTGCTCCACTCCCGCCCCTTCCCTGCGGGATGCCACTGGCAGCCTCTTTGGCTTCAGACCGCTAATGGAATCGGAGCTGGCAGGCCTCGGGAGTGGGGGTTGTCAGCCCCTAGTGGGGCATGCAGGTCACCAGCATCTCAGATTCCTATCTGCCTCTTTGTTTAGGCTGGACTGAGCGGTTCCAAGCTTTCCATGGCCAAGGCCCTCCCTCTCACCAAAGTGGTTCAGAATGACGCCTACGCAGCTCCTGCTCTCCCCTCCTCTGTTCGAACGAAAGCCTTGACCAGCATGTCCCGGACACTGGTGAACAAGGAGGATTCCCCCAAAGAGCTGCCGCCTGCTGAGGTAAGGCGAAGGGGAAGGGGAGGGAGTGATCGCACCAGTGGAGAGTCGGCCCGTGCTGGGTGGGCAGGGGGCTGTCCGTAACGCCGTTACATCCTCCTAGCACCTCTCCGAGCTAGGCATTGCCACCCCCATTCTACAAAGGAACAAACCAAGACTCAGTGGCCCCCAAGTGCAAAGAGCTCGCAGACAAGTCGGGAAGACACCTGCAGACAGAGCACTGTGTCTGGTGATTTAGCAGCTAGTTCCACTGGGCAAATCTGGGAAGGCTTTAAGGACAGAGTGCCATCTGAGCTGGCCGGTCTTGAAACAGGCGTGGCATTCCAGGCAGAAAGGCTCAGAGGCCTGGAAGGGCCCGGCATATTTGGCGAAGAAGAAGAGGCCCCATCCCTTAGTATAGGGTGGTGCGGCATGATGGGCGCTGAGGCCCGGACCCTCCGTGGGGTTTTCTCGGGGCCCTCCCGGCCCCTCATCTAGAGTGAGTTCTGGGGTTGAGCACATAACTCTTCTCTGCCTTCTGGTAACACTCTTGTGTGTGGCAGCCCGTCCTCAGCCCTTTGGAAGGTACCAAGATGACTGTGAATAATCTGCACCCTCGAGTCACCGAAGAGGACATCGTTGTGAGTATTTGCATTGCCAGGGTGTTCAGTCTCAAACCACTTCAGTGTTGGGGTCCCTGAGTCTCACAGGACTTGGCATAGTCATGTTGGGGCTAAGATTCATTACAGAATACAAAGTAAAGTCAGTAAAGAGAAAAAGCTCATGGGCAAAGGCCAGCAGAAACCAGGCACAAACTTCCAGAGCCATCTCCCGGTGGAATCACACAGGATGCACTTTATTCCCGCAGCAACAAATGGGGATCCCTCCCAGAACCCAAGTTCCCAGATGCCAGCCTTGGAAGCAGGCCTTTCAAAGTGTGGCAGTCAGGCTGGCTGTGTCAGCTCTTTTCCGCACAGCCGCTAAACCAAGGCCCGGGCTCGCGCCGGTGCGGGTCCTGAATGGGATCCTGTAGTCCTGGGCGCAGCGTCCAGCGCTTCATAGTCTCCGGTGGGTCTTCAGAGCTTCCGCGTCCTCTGGGGCTTTCATACGAGGATTCCAGAGCGAAAGGAGCGAGGCGAACTGTTGTGTTGGGTGGTTGGCTCCTCTGGATTCTGCTCTTGGGCCATCCTGGTGCCTGGCGAGTGGGGGCCCAGATGCAGCCAGGACTCCTTTTCCACCTCATTTTATTAGACACCAAGAAAAGCTGTTAATTAAGAAATCCAGGCACCCCGTAACTTTGCACTGTCAGACCTCAGGATGAATGCAGCTGGAGACTTCAGCGCCTCCCTGCAGCTGAGCCCCAGGTTCTGGAACAGCCCACACTGGCCGCCATGTTTGGTAACGGTTTTGTAGAACACACAAGTGCTGTATGAGCGCTCTCAGAACTAAGCAGGCACTCCAGTGAATGGTACACACTGAATGAAGATTATAGCCTGCTCTGTGTAATAATACTTGACACGTTATAAAGAATTAGAACAGTTTTTTTTTCTGATTATAGAAGTAATAATAGCTACCGTTTGTTGAGCACTTATTACATGCCAGGCAGTTTGTATACAGGGTCTTTGAAAATATGAAATAGTGGAAAAACTGATCACCTCTGATGATCACCGCTCAGAGAATACTGCGAGTAACAGTCACCCTCACTTCTTTCGTGCCCAAGTAGGTAATGCTGAAAGAATCACAGCAGTCGAATCGGGATCACACCTGGTGTTCAGTCCCACATCTTGGTTCTGATATTTGACGTATTTCTCTTTATCATTAAAAAACTAATCACATCAACAACCCTTTTATTAGTTTCTTTGTCCCTATAACAGCCTTGTGAAGGGCAGCTGCAGGTGAAGAAATGGCTTGGGTTCTAGTCAGCCTCTGTGGTCCCTCTGTGGCCTCAGTTTCCTGGTCTGTAAACTGAGGAGGGATTGGAGTAAATGATGATAATGTGTTTACAGAGCACCACCTTAAAAATGATCTCAGCTGAGCTTTACAGCAAACCTGGGAGGTAGGCTAGACCCGTTCTTTTCAGAAAAGAAAACTCGCAGTCAGAGAGCTAACTTGCTAGAGCCACAGGTCATACTGCTGAGAAGAGACAAAGCCCCAGAGGTCAAACCCAGGTCTGTTTGATTTAGGGTGACCATCTATCCTGGTTTTGCTGGGGACTCTCCTGGTTATCATTGAAGGTCCTCTGTCCTGGGAATCCCCACGTCAGCCAGCTGGGACAGTTGGTCACTCTACATAGAACTCCAGAATTTATTTTTAACGGATTCCTACATGACTTAATAGCCACTACCTTTTTTTGATAAGTCTACACACTTATTCTCATGATAGAGTTCTCTGAGAAATTCCAAAACTGTTATCCCTGTTGATGAAGTGGTGACTTGTTGAAGGTTACAGAGACTCCAGGGCTCATAAACCCAGGCCCATTTCTCACTGCCAGCACAGCTTGTCCCCTTCTCTGGTCCCATGCTGAGGCCTGTGGATGGTCCAAGAACACCCCCTAAAATGGACCTTTCCTGAAGTTGAGCACTGGCATGTTCAGCCAGAGTGCAGCTGCCTGTCTACCCAGAGCCCTCTGCGAATGGCAGGCAAGCAGGATAATGGCCCGACGTTCTCCCCCAGGGCTGACTCCTCTTGTGCTTGGCAGGAGCTTTTCTGTGTATGCGGGGCCCTGAAGCGAGCTCGGCTGGTCCATCCTGGGGTAGCAGAGGTGGTCTTTGTAAAGAAGGACGACGCCATCACCGCGTATAAGAAATACAACAACCGGTGTCTGGACGGTAAGTCAGGAAAGCAGCCACTTCACCCTGCGACTCCTCACTGCTTCCTGTCGGGCAGCAGGCCTTCGGAACGAGCCTTTGTCTGAGCTGGCTGGGACCTTCTGGGTCCCAGGAACAGGCAGGTGCAGTCTCTGGGTAGTGCAGAGCTGCCAGCTGCCTGTTCCACAAGGCCCTGCGTTTTCGCCCAGCCCTAGTGCCAAGCTAGATGGCAGGGAAACACCTCTTCTCCATGGATGGCTCTCTTAAGGAGTCTTGGCAGGGGCGCCAACAGCCGGGGCCTCCCCCTTTCAGATATTTTTCTTTGACCCATTGGCTATTTAGGATTATTTTATTTCATTTTCATATATTTGTGAATTTCTCAGTTTCCTCCTGAGTAATTAAGGAGAATATGTGTTTTGCTGGTCTTGGGCAGGTGTTAGCTGAGTCTAGTTGGTTTATAATGTTTTTCAAGTCTTGTGTCTTTGTTAATTTTCTGCCCGATGATTCCATTCATTACTAAAAATGAAGTATTGTAATTTTCAACTATTGTTTGTTTACTTCTCTTTTCACTTCTATTATTTTCTTATAACTGTGTTTATTAGTTTCAAGTATACGATACATCGGTTAGACATTTAAATAGTCTGTAAGACTGTCCCCCTTATTACTCTGTCTTCCCTCTGGCTCTACGCATGGCCGTTACTGTGCCACGCGCCCCATCCTCGGGGCCCTTTATCAGCTTCTAATTTGTACCTTAAACCTTCCCCACCTTCTCCCAGTACCCCCCTCCCACTCCCGTCACCAGATTGTTCTCCATATTTGTGGGTCTGTTTTCTATTTGTTTGTTCTCTTCGTTCCTTAGATTCCGCATATCAGGGAAATCGTATGGTATTTATTTTTCTCTGACACTGCCGGTTTTTGCTTCATGTATTCGAGGCTCTGTTGTTAGTTGCGTACATGTTTATAATTGTTCTACTTGTTCTTTTCCTAATAGATCAACTCTTACCAGTTTATTAAATGCTCCTTTTCATTTCTAGTAACATGTTTCATTTTAAAGTCTATTAATATAGCCACGTAGGGTTGCTAAGATATATCTCCTTTTACTTTTAACCTTTTCATATTTTTGAATCTGAAGTGTGTCTCCTATAGAGAGAATATATCAGAATCGATCCCAAATTGATATTTAATTCCAGTGAGAGAGAAAGGTTAACTCCCTGTGGCTCTACTCCCTCTTTTTGTACTGTTATTTTTTTTTTTTTAATTAAAAAAATTTTGTAAAAATTTTTTAGTCTTATTTTTCTGTTATTATTTCCCTTATCACATTTTATATACAATGGGAGTGCAGTACTCAGTAGCAGTTCATCTTTCATGGACAGAGTGAAAGGCTGTACATGTATTTTTAAATCTCCTTTTCACTTAATTTCATAGCATAGACATTTTCCTTTACTAATTGCTTCATGGCTAGGATCGGGTGGCTTCACACTGAGTCCAGTTCTTCCCTTCCACTCTTATCTCCTGCTGTACCGAGTGAAGTCTGCTGCCACTTTGCTTCTTGGCGCTGTCGTTGCCAAGGTTTCATGGACCCCGCACACCGGGATTCCTTAGTCCCTGGGTTTTACTGAAGTCCGGCAGCCCCACCCCAAGTGTGGAGTCAGAGCTGACGGAGATGCCGGCCCTTGCCCCCGTGTGTGAGGAGCTGTAGTCTCACGACGGAGCCTTTTCTTTTTTGGTTTTTCAGGGCAACCCATGAAGTGCAACCTTCACATGAACGGGAACGTCATCACCTCGGACCAGCCCATCCTGCTGTAAGTTCCAGAGGCCGTGGTGCTGGGAATGGGTGGAGCGCTTCCGCTCGCCTCCTCCGCACGATCCCCTCTTCATTCTGAGGGGTAAATGGCTGCATCACAGCTCCAGTCCGCTTCCTGTGCTCTGATGGCAAGCGGTCAGTTGGGATGCTTAAATTTGTACCAAGTGGCTTGTCTTTTATTTTCGCAGGAGAGTGACCTCACGGGGCTAGCATTAAGACTTAGTCCCAGCCGTAGACTTTAGAAACATTTGAGAAGAAAGTAGAGAGCAAGCCAGTTGTGCGTCTCTGCATGATTGCGTGCATCGCCCGGGGGACGGAAAACCTCCCCCCGCTCCTGAGAGGCTGTTGGAGACAGTGCTGGCGGCCACCGCTCGTCGTGTGCACATACCTGGGCGTGCACGGCCGGCTCAGAACCGAGGGTTTTTTGGGGTCCAAGATGCATAAAATGTCTAGCCTGGTAGGACGTCTTTCTATAGACAAGGAGACAGAGACCCAGGGAGGATAATATACTTGCCAAGGTGGGCGGGGTAGTATGAGGCAGGCCTAAAATAGACTTTGAAATCTAGAAAGACCAAATCTGGATCCTGGATAGTGAATTGTGTGATTCGGACAAGTTTCGTGAGCTATATGCCAGCACTAAATTGTATTCTGAAAAATGTGAGTTTTATGGCCATTGGGCTAAATAGAGTTAAATTGATTTCTTTACTTAAAGGCTTCTCGGAATGTATAATATGTCGATGTGTGTGTGACCACCCCAGAGGGACATGCGTCATTTTCTAAACTTAAAACCCCAGATCACAACAGGTTGCATCTCAGATTTTTCATCAACAAACAAAAATGATAGGTGTGTTACAGATGAAGTGAGATAAAAGGGTAGGGACAGTGTTACACTCAGCGCCTGACTGGCAACAGATGCTTGGTAAATGGGGGGTCCCTCCCCGACCGAGAGAACTGACAAGGGTTTGGCTTCCCCGCTCCCCACAGACGGCTGAGTGACAGCCCCTCAGTGAAGAAGGAGAGTGAGCTGCCTCGCAGGGTGAATTCTGCCACCTCATCCAACCCTCCTGCCGAAGTGGACCCTGACACCATCCTCAAGGCGCTCTTCAAGTCCTCGGGGGCCTCCGTGACCACACAGCCCACAGAATTCAAAATCAAGCTCTGAGCGGCGGGAGAATGAGGCAGCCAGAGCAGGGCGGAGGAGGGTGGCTCTGTTTCCCAAAGCAAAGCGTGTGACCAACGGGCCGCTGGACTGGAGGCCCCGGGGCGGGTAGAGGGCGTCCTCACTGGCCGACCCGCCTTCCGTGTTGTGTCTGCCCCGTGCTCTTCCGTGCGTTACTGTTTCCCGTAGTGTCTCTTCGCCCTCCACCTCAGCACCCAGGTAGGTCTGTGTTGCCCAGAGTGCCTCCCCCCAACCCTCAGCCCCAGACCGATTTCTGATCTGGAAGTGGTGGCCTCGGTTCTCCGCGTGGCTTTCTTGTGGCTCCGTGGACTGCTGGTCAGGGGCCGTTTGAAGGACACAGCTTTGTCCGGGGTGAAGGGTTGCCTCCCTTTTTTTAAACTTTTCAGACAGGGAATGGGAGCCGGGTCAGCTCCGGAGCCGTGCCCCTCTCTTGCCTGGGCAGTGCAGGTGGCCTGGGCAGGGGTCAGGTCACAGGCCTTTTGTCCTCTCCTGGTAATTGGCTCCAGACCAGCCCGGTCTGGAGAGGGCCCTGTGGCCAGGACAAGGAGAAGCTGCTGCTCTGCCAGGAACAGTGTGCCCCTGCCTGGGCCCGGAGGGCCAGCTGTCACAGGCGACCCAGGGAATCCTGAGAGGCCACATTTCCCTTGGGTGTGCCAAGTGCTCCACTGCAGCGCTGAGCTTCTGGACGTCGGTGCTGGGAGGGCCTGCACCGTTAGCCCTTCCCGTTCCCCCTGGCTCACACCGTACGTCCTGGTTCTGATGGCAGTGCCAGCTCTCTGTAGTTCTGTGACGTCGTGGGTTCGGAGGGTTATTGAAAGGGGAGAGGCGTGCTTGCTCCTGGCTTTTTCTTTCTGATCTGTGTCTACGAGACAATAGTCAGGGAAGCTGAGAGGTGTATATCCAGGGGCCACCACGGGGCATGACTCCACTATTCTAAGTGACCCATCCATCCTTGACCAGAGGGGTAGTTTCCGGCCTTGGCAGTGGGAGGAGGGGAGAGGACTGAGAGAGCAAAGCGCCTTCCGGGCGAGCACTGGGTCATTCCCTCAGCGTGGTTCCACGGAGTCGGGCCAAAACTAACACCTGGGGCAGGCCCTGCACACCAAGACAGCATGACTCCAGTCGTTCCCAGTCTCCTACTGGTTTGTTCGGACTGTAAAGGGAGTCCAGCCTGGCAGAGCTGGAGAAAGTTGGGGATCCAGATTCTGGGAGCTTTACAGAATCAGTAGCATGAAAGTCACAAGCCTAGAAAGTCAAGAGGGCCTGAGACACGAAGAACCTCTCATGACCTGTTTGGACCCAGCTCAGTCCTCCAGCTCTGAGGTCGCCCGGGCCTGGGAAGTCCAAGGAACACACGTGCCTGACGGTGCTCCACTCTCCGGGTCTGTGAGGAGCGCAGTGTTCGTTTCCGCCTTCCCATTTGAACGGGCGCAGACTCAGATCTCAGCAGCTGGAAGACGTTCCTCCTACACTGTCCCCTCTCGGCCTAGGAGAGCACGCAGGGCAGCAGGGCCTGGTTTCTCGGGTCCCGAGCACAGTCTGGTCACTGCTCGGACTCTGTTTCCAGCAGAGGTGGTAACTACCTGCCCGCATGGCTTTCCCCTCCCCGCTCCCCCCGGTCCCTGCCAGGCCGCTCCGGTTATCACAGTTCACTGAGGCAGCTGCAGCCGACTGGCCACGTGGCCCCGGTTCTCCCGATAGCCGTGTGTGCATCGCGGGCTAAGCCCAGCCGGGAGGAGGTGGTGGGCCAATCCTCGTTTCCCTCCTCACCTCCCACTCCCCTACGTCCCCTGTCCGTGTGTCTTGTTCGAACGGAGAGGAAGAGGCATTAAGAGATGGAGGAGACTCTGTTACTTAATCCATTTCTGAATAAACATTTGTTATTCCTACTTCTGAGCTGTCATTTCTTAAAAGATTTTATTAGGTGGCCTTGTACGACTTGGAACCAGAAACAGGAATTTGCCTCTGCGTTACTGCTCACCAGCTCTGGCCTTAGGGACAGTTTCTCGTAGGACTCACTGAACCGAGGTCTCCACAGCCGAGAGAACGTGAGCATCAGTGTTTGTGGGAGCCCCTGGCGCGGCACCTCAGTCCCTGCTGCACTAAAGTGCCTCACTGAGGACTGAGCACGGTCAGCTCCAGCCCAGACAGGTCTGCTCACGGGACGAGGGAACCTGACTGGCTTTCGTCTTGGGTTGAAGTTCAACTCAAAGTTACTGCTCAGATCAACTATGCATTAGGAAAATAATTTGTTGGTGTGTGTGTGTGTGCGCGCGCGCGTGTGTGTGTGGTAAAATACACCTACATTTTACTGTCTTAACCATTTTTAAGTATATAGTTGAGTGGTATTAAACACGTTGACATCGTCGCGGAGCCATCACCGTCATCCATCCTTATAATTCTTTTCATCTTGTAGAACTGAGACTACACCCATTGAATGATAACTCACCATTCTTCCCTTCCTCCGAGCCCTGGCAACCATCATTATGCCATTACGCCTTTATGATTTTGACTACTCACATAAGCGGAATCGCACAATACTTGTCTTTTTTGCAAGTTGGCTTACTTCACTCAGCAAAATATCCTCAAGGGTTGTCTGTGTTGTAGCACGTGTCAGAATTTCTCTTTTAAGGCTGAATAATGCTTCATTGTGTATATAAACCACATTTTGCTTATCTGTTCATCCTTTGATGGACACCCGGGTTGCTTCCATGTTTTGGCTATTGTGAATAATGCTGCTGTGAACATGGGTGTACAACTATCCCTTTCAGACCCTGCATCCAATGCTTTGGGGCATGTACCCAGAAGTGGGGTTGCTGGATCATATGGTCATTTTATTTTGAAGTTTTTGAGGACTCACTGTTCCCATTTCTACAGCAGCTGCACCATTTGACATTCTCATACAGTTTTATTATGATATTAAAAGGGGACCACTTCTGGGAAGAGGGAATGGAAGGGCCCCTATTCTCTCAATGAAATACAACTCCGGATATTTTATATAAAGCAAACATAAGACTGGAAAGTGGGGAGAAGACAGTCTGGGGACCTCGGGACCCAGGAGTGACTGGTGCTAAGTTCCCTGAGTTTTCGCTTCACATATCCCAAACTGGGTGTTGGAGAAGCAGAACAAAAACAGCAAGGATCAGAAAAGGAGTAGCTTAGCAGACTGAAAAGCAGACCCAATTTACCAGCAAAGACTAAGTTGAGAGCCTCGACTTCCAGCCTTACTAGCCTATATTAGGGTTACCCCGAAATCCCTGCTGGGGTGATGTCAGAGAATGCCAGGTAGGGAGCTGGGACTTTCAGTTCATATCAGTGGAGGCCACCTGAAGGGGAGAGATGAGGCACCCGGGTACCTCCCAGCCGGGGTGTTGCCAGCAGACGTGAAGCGGGTGATGGAACTCACTCCCACCCAGCGGTAACTAGGAGACGCTTCCCCTTTGGGTGTCAGCAGATGTCATAAGGAACCTGAACTTCTACCCACACCTGGCAGTAATGAAGCCGCGCCTTTCGATCCCCATCAGGAGACATGCCATGCAACAATGTTTAAAAATGGATCCAGAGTTTTCACAGCGTCATACCCGAGATGTACATGTTTGAATTGAAAATCACTCATGCCAAAGATCAGGAGAATCTCATCTTGAAAGAGAAAAGACAATCGACAACACTGAAATGACAAAGATGTTAGGATTCTCTGACAAGGGTTCAAAAGCGGCCATTGTAAAAATGCGTCAGGCAATTATGAACACACTTCAAGTGAAAACGAAGTTCCAGCAAAGAAACAAAATACAAAGAACCATTTGGAGTCAAAAAATAAAATTTTAAAAATGAAGGAGAAAGAAAAGGATCAGTGAACTTGAAGATAAAACTATAGAAATTACCCAATCTGAACTCCAGAGGAAATAGATTTTAAAAAGTACTTTGGGGACCTATCACATAAGATCAGAGCCCCAGAGGGAGAGAAGAAAGGGTGGAGCTGAAAAAGTCTTTGAAGAAATAATGGCCGTAAACTCCCCAGAAATGGCCAGAGATAAAAACCTGCAGATTCAAGCAGCTCGGTGGACCCCAAACAAGTTAAACCTAAAGAAAGTCACACCAGGACACCTCATAGCCAAACCTCTGAGAACTTGAGACAAATCTTGAAAGTGAAAGAGAAACGATTCGTTATCCATAAGGGAAACAACGTGAGCAACAGCCGATTTCTCATCGCGAACCATGAAGCCGGAAGGAACGGCACATTTTCTAAGTAGTGAAGGAAAACTGTCACCTACAGATTCTGTACCCAGCAAAAAATATCCTTCAGGGATTAGGGAGAATTTAGGCTTCTTAAGATGAAGGAAAACAAGAGAATTTGTTGCCAGCAGACCTACCCTGAAAGAGTAGCTAAAGAAATTCTCGAAACATAAAGGGAAAAATAAAAAGGAAACTTGGAAAACCAGAAAAGAAGGAAGGAAGAACAATGGAAACGGTAACACTGTGGGTAAATAAAATACTTCCCTTGAGTTTTCTAAATTACGGTTGATGGTTGAAGCAAATGGTATAACATTGATCCAGTTCTCAATATATGCGAAGGAACTATTTAAAACAATTACTTTATAAATGGGAGAGAGCCAAGTGGTATAAAGAGAGGAAAGTTTTCTACATTTCACTCGAACTGGTAAAATATGGACAACGGTATATTGTGGTAACTTATGTATATGTGATACAATCTTAGAGCAACCACTAAGATGATAAGAAATGAATCCAAGAAAACTATAGACAAATCAAAATGAAATTCTAAAAAAAAAAAAGTTCAAATAACCTACCAGAAGGCAGAAATAAAAAAAAATAATGAGAAATTTAAGCCCTAATGTAACACTAATTAAATGCAAATGGTCTGAATATATCAATTGAAAGACAAATTGGCAAAATGGATGAAATATAACGTAATTACATGCTGTCTACAAGAAAGTCATCTCAGATATAATAGTATGAGCAGGTTGAAAGTAAAAGGATGGAAAATTTTAAATATGCACACCTTATTTTTGAAAAGTGTGTATAACTAATATCAGATATATTAGACTTAAGAGCAGAGAAAGTTACCAGGGCCAGAGAAGAACATTAATAATGAAGAAAGGCTCAATCCACCAAGAAGACATAATCCTAAGTATGTATTTACCAAACGACAGAGTTGCAATACATGAGATGCAAAAGCTAGCTGAATGGAAAGAGTAGCATATCCACACTTAACCCTTGAAGACTCCAGCACCTCTGTCTTCATAATTGGAGAACTGGATAGAAAACCAGCAAGGACATAGAAGAACTTAACGCCGTCAACCAACAGGATCAAATCAATGGACTGTTCTACCCAACGAAAGAATACACATTCTTTTCCAGTGCCCATGGAGCATACATCAAGATAGACCATATCCCAGCCATAAAACAGATCTCAACAAATGTAAAAGAATTGAAGTCATGCAGTGTGTTCTTTGGTCGTAGTGGAATCAGTAATGCCTGGCTTGACGCTGGAAAGCTTTCCCTCTGAGATCAGAGACAAGGATGTCCCCTTCACCACTTCTGTTAAACATTGTGCTGGGGGTTGTAGCCAGGGCAATTTTGGTGAAAGGGAAAGAATTCAGCTTGGAAAGAAAGAAGTAAATTATCTCCATTTGTAGACGGCATAGTCTCGAATATAGAAAATGCTAAGGAATCCTCTAAAAGACTTCTAGAACCAATAAACAGCAAGGTTGCAGGGTACAAGATCGACTGATATACTCACAATGAACAATCTAAAAACCAAATTAAGAAATTCCACTTAGCATAGTCAGAAAGAATAAAATACTTAGGCATAAGTTTAACAAGTGTAAAATTTATATTCTGTAAACTACAAAACGCTGAAAAAAACTAACGAGACCTTGAGTAGCCGAAACAGTCTTGAAGAGAATTGAAGGACTCCCATTTCCCAGTGTCAGACCTTAACTACAAAGCTCCAGTAATCAAGACAATGTGTTACTAGCATAAGGATAGAAAAAATAGATCACTGGAACAGAATGGAGAATACAGAAATAAAGCCTCATGTATCTTGTAAATTTTTAACAAGGGTGCCAAGACAACTCAGTGGGGAAAAGAATAGTCATTTCAATAAATGACTCAAAGACAACCAGATATCCAGGAAAAAATCATTGACCATCAAAATTAAAAGCTGCTGTGCTTTTAAAGGACCCCTTTAACAAAGTGAAAGTCCACAGAATGGAAGAAAATATTTGCAAATCATATATCTGATGAGAGAATTGTATCCAAGGAGAAAGAACTCTTACAACTCAATAAAAAGACAACCTAATTTAAAAATGGGCAAAGGATTTGAGAAGACACTTCTCAAGAAGAAAAAGAAATAGCTACACAAATGGCCAATGATAGCACAAAAAGATGTTCAATATCATTAGTCATTAGGGAAATACAAATGAAAGTCACAAAAGACACCGCTTCCACTAAAATGGTTATAATCAAAGGGACAGACAATAACAAGTATTCGCGAGGTCGTGGAGAAGTTAGAACCTTCGTCCATTTCTGGTGGGATTGTAAAATGGTGCAGCCACTGGAAAAAGCAGTTTGGCAGTTTCTCACAAAAGTTAAAACACGGTTACCAAGAAATTTCACTCCTGGATACCCAAGAGAAGTTAAAATGTGCCCACACAAAACTTGTACACAAATGTTCATAACATTACTCATAATAGTCCACAGTACAAACAATCCAAATGTCCATCGACAGTTGAATGGATATGGATAAATACTACGTGGTCTATACATGTGTCGACGTAAGTGCATCCAAACCTATAGAAAATTTTATGTTCATTAAAGTTCCTTTGAGCCAAATAGGACATGCCCAGAAACAAGCTCTCAACAGATTGAGAAAATGCTCCAGAGAATGGCAGTTGGCAGTTCTTTTTATGCATTTGGAATCAAAGGAAGGAACAGAAGGAAAATTACATGAAACCCATTTGGTGGTAGATTAAGGCGCGGGAAAAAGCAAGGCAGGGCAGTCTCTGACCAGATGAGAAATGGGGGAAATATTCACAGTAAATGCGGATAGCATTCTGGCAACGAGATCATGTGCTCCCCAGGGGCCTGGAAAAGAGGCTCACTCTGGCATTTCAGAGGTGTGTTAACCTAGAAGCAAAAGAAAATGGACAAGGCTTACTTAAGGTAAAGATAAATCTTTTACTAAGGAAGTTATAGGCCTGGGCGTGACTGCACACCATAACCTGGCAATTCAGAATTTATGATCAGGTCACCCCGTGAGGTTACTTTTGGTCCCTGAGCTTGTCAGACGTGTTTCACAACCCCATTTTCATTCACACATGCAACAGAATATTACTCAGCCTTAAAAAGGAAGGAAATTCTGATACACGGTACAACATAGATTAATCTTGAAAACATACTAAATGAAAAAAGACACGAAAGGACAAATACTGTATGATTCCATTTATATGAGGTACCTAGTATAAAATTCATAGAGATAGTAGAATAGTGGTTACGAGGGGCTGGAGGTGGACAATGGAGACATTTTACAGAAATGTGAATGTACTTAATGCCACTGAATTGCACACTTCAAAATAGTTAAAATGTTAAATTTATGTATATTTTTACTACGGTTTTGAAAAAAGGAACAAAGTACTGATACAAACTACAACATGGATGAACCTTGAAAAAATGATGCTAAGCAAAGGAAGCCAGTCTCAAAAGACCACATATTGCATGATTCCATATGTGTGAAATGTCCGGAACAGGCAAATCCACAGAGACAGGAAGTTGGACTAGGAGTGGCTCCCAGGGTCTGGGGGCGGGAGGAGGGGGGTGTGGAGAGATTGCTGGTATGGGGTTTCTTTTTAGGATGCTGAAAATCTTCTAGAATTAGATAGTGATTGTGGCAAAACCTAGTAAATATACTAAACAGAATTTTATGGTATGTGAATTATATCTCAATAAAGCTGAAATGAAAACTTAGTGACTTAAAACAAGAATAATTGATTTCCGCACTGTTTTGGTTAGGGCTTAGCAGCGATGGCTCATCTCTCCTCCATGTGGCGTTCGCAGGGGTCACTCATGCAGCTTCATTTCCTCGAGTCAGCTGGGATTGGCACAGCCGCTGCGACTTCACTCACGTGACCACCCCTCAGCTGGCAGCCTCTCTCCCCCCATGTGCTTCATTTACAGCTCTAGGTCGAGCTTCTTTACGTGGCTGGATCCCCAGAGGCTGTAAGCTGTAGGCTTAAGTCCTGAACTAGAAAACCCGAGTCTATGATTTGTATCAAATTCTGTTGGTCACAGCAAGTCACCAGATTGGCATGGTCAAGAGAGCACATAGATCGATTACACTTCGACAAAAGGAGTGGCATGAATGTACATGAATGGGAGGAATTGTTGGCAGACAGCTTTGGAAAAATCTCCTACAGAGACCATTTCAAGCTGAAATTATAGGACCTTTGTTTCCAGCAATAAGCAGAACTTAGTAAGTAATGTGGGAAACCCTCCCCTTACAAAACACCTGGCAGCTTCTCACATAACAACCTTCCTTTAATAGCTGTGCACCCACAAAAATAAAGAATGTCTCCAGGTACAAAAATGAAGAATCTAGATACTGGAATGTTAAGCTAACAATGGAGCTATAGCTACCCTAAAGGTATTTGTTGATCACAAGGACTTAAATACTGGATTTCAAAGGCTGAAATGAGGAGAGGTGATGTGGCTATCAGCCTACACAGGGTGGAGTACTGGAACTTAGAGCCATGCATCAAATCCCCTTAGTGGAGTCTCATGGCATCACCTACCAAATAAACTACTTGAGCCTGAATCCTTGTCCCAAGGTCTGTTTCTGGGGGAACCCACTCTAAAACAGTTGGTACCAGAAGGGCCTTAAGACATCCTCAGAATTTGATTCTGGAATCAGAAGACTCGCCAGCCAGATGGCAACAGAGACCCAGGAGCTGACAGTAACCGGGAGTGGAGTGGTGAATTGAGGATGGTTGCAGATTATTTGATATTCTTCCCTTCGAGATGTGGGTCTGTGTCCCTTCTGAATCTGAGTGGCCCCTGTTACTGCTTTGACCAGATATGACTCACCGAGCTTCTGGGCCCAGACTTTGAAAGATTGGTAGTTTCCCCACTTTCTGCCCCTGGAGACTCTGTGGGGGCCTTGAGCCACCATGTAAGAAGACTGACTACTGAGAACGCACACCGAGAAAGCCATGGGTAGGTGCTCGAGTTGACAGTCCAACATAAGCTTAGCCTTTCCAGCCATCCTGCTAAGGCGCCAGCCTTGTGAATGAAACTGGCTTGGACCCAGCACTCCAGCCCAGCCGAGTACCACCCGAGTGATCTTGGTCAATACCATATGGAGCAAAGGAATCACCTAACCAAGCCCTGCCCAAACTCCTAACACGAAATCCTGAGATAATAATAAAATGGTGATTGTTTTAAGCAGTTGAGTTCCAGGGCAATTCCACAGCGACAGTTGGCTGGAAGGCGTGATGGTAACACCTGTGCTGCGTCATCACAATTTAAGCCTCATCTCTTCTGCATTACGACGGGGCCCAGCAGGGAAGGGGGAGCACCATCCTTCTAGCTGCTCAGACACCAGAAAGTAGCAGTCGTCCTGGATTTCTCTTCTCTCACCCTGCGCATCCCACCTGTCAGCCAGTCCTACAGGAACTCTTCAACACAGCGGACCACCTCTCATCACTTCCACTGCCGTTTCCCTGGTGACTGAGTCATCATCTTTCCTTTAGATTCGCGCAGTGGTGCCCTAAACGTTCTCAGTGCTGTCCTTGCCCTCCTGCAGTCTAGCTGCAGTGTTGCAGCCAAGATGACTGTTTACACATCTCTCCTTTCTGCTCAAAATCTCACAGTGGCCCCCATCACAAGCAGGCAGAGTATCAAAGTGCTTCCGGTATTACCGGACCCTAAAGGATCCGTCGGTCCCCTGCCCCCTCAGATCCTTCCTCTGGCCACTCTGCTCCCGACATGCTGGTCTGCTTGCTACTTATTTCTCTACCATAGCCGGGAGGCTCCAGCCTCAGGGCCTTTGCTCCTGCCTTTCCCGCAGCCCGGAGTACTCTTCTCCCGGACACCTGAACGCCTTGCTCCCTCGCCTCCTTCAAGTATTTATTCAAATGTCACTTAAAGGAAGCCTTCACCTTATTTAAAATTGCAAAGCCTCCCCTCACCACACTCCCCCTCCTCAATTTTTTCTCTTTAGCACCAATGCATACGTTTTATATTTTGCTTCTTTGTGTGTTTATTGTTTCTTCCCCTCATTAGAATATAAACTCCAGGGAGGCTCGATTTTGTACCACCTCCGTGTCTCTAGGCCTAGGACAGTGCCTGGAGCAGTCACTGTTATTTGTGGAATGAAGAGTAGAGTTCACACGCGTGAACGGCCCCGTCCACGCCGACATTAACTCGCAAGTTCAGGTGCAGACTTTACAGTACGAGTCAACGAAGGTTGGGCCCTGGGGTTACTCGGGCCGGAGAGGCGGGCGCGTAACTCAGCGGGCGGGGCCGCCACGCGGCGCCGTCGTCATGGAAACGCGCCGCTCCCAGCCCCTAACTACAACTCCCAGCGGCCCCCGCGGCTTCCCGTTCGGCAAGATGGTGGCGCGCAGGAGGAAGCGTGCGGCGCGGGACCCTCAGGAGGGCATTCCGAGCCCGCCGGGCTACTCAGGTGAGGGGCTGGCGGGGCCCGGCACGGCCAGGGTTCGCGGGGAGGCGGCTCCGGGGTCGGCGGTGGCCCCGGAAGGTCGCGCGGCCCCGGGTCTCCCAAGACCCACGCGGCCCTCTCCTCTGGCTGCGCTCTCCCGGGACGAGCCCACTTTGGCCTCCCTTGGGTGAACCCGCGTCTGTCCCCCCTGCCCCCTTGTCCCTCTTCTCCATCACCCCTCCTCCCACCTTTCCCTGGGCGAGCACGTCTCCTTATTACTTCTTTGCAGTTCCTCAGTTCCGCCTCCCGCAGTTCTCACCTGGGCAATTAGCGTGCCTTTGTAATTGGTTCTGCTTCTGTTCTTACCCCTGCCTTCTGTTCTCCACCCCGGCGCCAGATGATCTTTCTCAAGTCAGATTTAAATCCATGCTTGCTTCACACGCCCACCCATAGCCCCGTACCCACCGAACTCCCTCCGGTGGCCAAAGGTAGCACCTAAAACGAAACCCAAACTTCCTACCGTCGCTCTGCGTGGCCCCACGCATTCTGGCTGGTGCTGACTTAAAGGTCTGTCTTTTTACTCCTCCGAAGCAGCAAGCTCTTTACACTCTCGGGGGGTTCGCACTTGCTGAGCCCCCTTCCTCACTTCGTGCAACAGCTGTGCCCTGACCATTGCACAGCTTCGTGTCCTTTGGGTCTTAGCTTTAACGTTACTTCCTCAGAGGCCGGCGGGTTGGTTAGCCCCTTGCTCTCAACCCCCACTACTTCTCCCTGTCTGTTTCTCTCCTGTTTGATTCAGGCTTGTCACTGCCTGCTTGCTCATTGTTTCCCTCCATTACCATGTGAACTTCCGAAGTGTAGGGACTACAGCTCTGAACAGGTGGTGAGAAAAATGCAAAACAGTTTTATTAAGATGGAAATTTATGGGAATATGAGCGCTTATCCAAATAATCACACAAGTATAGACTTAAGACCATGACAGAAATTAGGAAGGCACAGAGCAGGTGGATCTAACCTGGCATATGACTCTCCTGAGGAAGTGAAGTTAAAACCTGAAGCTAAAACTTAAAGAACAGGTGGAAGGAAGAGGGGTGACGTTTAGGTAACGGGAACAGCATGTGGGAGGCCCTGGCTTACTGGAGGAACAGAGAGAAGGCCAGAGTGGGTGGCGTGCTGAATGATGAGGGGAGGATGGTGTGTGAAGAGGCCACGGGGGGTCAGGGCGGCAGGGCCTCCAGCCATGGCAAAGACCTCGATGTTTACCCCCAGGAGCAGCAGGGTTTGAACTTTCGTCTTGTTTCGCTCCCCACCCATAATAATTGCCCGGTTATGGTTTGTCTCCCCCACCAGCGTGGAGGGTCCTCCCTGGCACAGTTTTTGTTCATTCACTGTCAGAGACTGCATAGCACCCTGCAGGCCTTGCAGGGGAAGGGCTCAGTGAATGATGGGTAGATGGGTGGAGAGGGAGATGGGACTAGAAAGGGACACCCTGAACCTGACTTCCATGTCGTCCCTCCCTGCCCCATTTTCCTTCCAGCCGTTCCGATCAAGTTCTCTGAAAAGCAGCAGGCTTCGCATTACCTCTACATGAGAGAGCACAGAGTTCGAGAAGGCACCAACTCTTCCTGGCCTCAGAAGCGGACTCTTTTTGTCCTCAATGTGCCCCCATACTGCACAACGGTGAGTTGGTATCTGAGAGGGGTACTCTGGGCTCCGGCGGGACTCTAGGCTGAGCTGGGCTCTCACTGGCCCCCACCAAGTACTGAATGGTGAGATGGAAGCAGCTAACTGAAGCCCTAGGTACCCTACTAGGTATCTAGAAGGCTGGCTCCCTCTCCTGACAGGAAATTGGCTTTTTAAAGAAATGTTTTTAAAAATGTAATTCTCAGGAGCCCAAGGCTTTTTATTATTACCCAGAATTGTTTGAATTGCATGTTGTTTTTCCTTGATTATAAAAGTCATGCATGTTCAAAGTAAAAATTAGGAAAAGTATAAGAAACTAAATTAATTACTTCTAAATCTACAATCCAGACATGTCAGCTTCTTCCAAAAAACTGTTAAATTTAGTATTAGTTAAATATACAGAAGAGAAACTAATGAAATTGCTGGACTTTAGATTTTTTTTTTCCAAAAAGGAAATATCAATTTCTAAAAGATTACAGTTAAAGAAAGAAGGAACCGTTAAGAAGAGAGGGTGTCATTTTTAACCTTTACTGAAGAATAGCATATGTACGCAGAAGGCCCCGGGCCAGACGTGTACACTTCGTAGTGTTTCACGAACCAAACATACCCATGTAACCACCCACATCGAGAAACAGCATCACCTGCACCCGCAGGTATCTCCTGGTGCCCCTCATCCCACCAAGGCAAATAAATCATCATCCTCATCAAACAGCATAGATTTAAAAATCAGATAACACCACAAATATCCCCAGCTATGCTTGTAATAATTTAATAATCTTACTTTCGGGATCTTTTACTCAGAGAAGTTGATAGGAAAAGACTGGCCTTTTAGCAAGATGCCTTTCAGAGTGAGAAATCCCTTTTAGATTGGTGAGAACACCAGGCATGTCCAGGGCATACACTTCAGCTGTGACCTGCCACAAAGCCGGAGAGCTTACACCTCGTACTCCATCTCTTCCCAAGTCCCCTGGCCAGTAGAGGTGTGGCTTTTTACGCACAGTGTTTAACATAAAAGTTAACAAGTCTATTGTCTCACCTGGGAAGGCAGGATTCTGACCTCCATGTCGAGCTGGTTGTGGCTTTCCCAGGCGATGCCCTGTGCACCCCTAGGTTGGGCACAGACGGGGGCCCAGACCTCCAGGGGCAGAGGGAGATTCTGGGAAGTCCTCTCACACTGCTTCCTCGGCCTCCTCAGGAGTGCCTGTCCCGCCTCCTGTCCCCTTGCGGCCCTGTCCAGTCAGTGGAGTTACAGGAGAAGCCGGACCTCACTGAGAGCGCAAAGGAGCCAAAGTCGAAATTTTTTCACCCCAGGCCCGTTCCGGTAAGCCTCCGAGTGCTGGGGTCTGCTGGAATGGGGGCGTGCGGTGGGGCTAGGGCCGTGTCCCCTGTGTGTGAGGGGAAGGCGGTGTAAGGTGGCAGTGGGAGAGCCTTCCCTGGGGTCCTAGGCCAGTCCCGGCTGTGTGGGGTCCAGGAGGGTGTCCGGCGATCAGAGCCTCCACTCCCGGGTTTGCCGCGTTCTTTGGCCTCCTGTTGGCTCTTTCCATTATCCTGGGCCCGGTCTCTGCCTGCCGCCCCGGGGGCCTCCCGAGTTCCCAGTCCGCTTCCCCCAGGCTCAGTGGTCCCAGTGTCATGTCCCTGTGTCCCCCGTGGCCACACCTCCTCCTGGTATAGTGGAGTTTGAACTAGTGTGCGCCCCAAGTGCCCATCCGCTCCTGGCCGAGGGCGAGCACGCTGTCACTGAGTCCCTGGCCTGACGGGAAGAAAGGCCCCTGGGGAAGAGGTGGGAACAGGTCGCCTCTAGCAGAAGTTGGATCACTAGGATCTCGGCCATCCTCCCTTGGATTACAGACAGCCTTCTGGTTTATCTTCACGGTTCGGGGACCCAGCACGTCTTCCGTGGTCCAGTGACAAGCCAGGCTGAGGGCGGGGGGAGCCCTCCTGCCCCGCCTGGGTGGCTGGAAGGCCCAGAAGGCTCCCAGGCCTGTGACATCTCTTCCTTCTGCCAGGGGTTCCAGGTAGCTTACGTGGTGTTCCAGAAGCCGAATGGGGTGTCAGCTGCCTTAGCCCTGAAGGGCCCTTTGCTGGTCTCGACAGAGAGCCACCCCGTGAAGAGCGGCATTCACAGTCAGTACTGCGGGAGGTGCCGGCCGCCTCCTTCCTGGGCCCTGGGGCGGCGGGGGAAGCGCGGGGCATGGCATCCGCCGTGTTCACCTGCCCTGAGAGCAGCACGTGGAGACCTGGGCCTGGCACTTGGGGTGGCAGGTTCTAGCCACCTCTAGCATCTTCCTCATCTCCTGAACCCTGAGCCACAGCCTCCATGCCTGTGGCCCGTGTAAGATGATCCCGGTGGGCCCGGCGGGGCCTGGGGTGGGCCCCTGAGTGTCGGGCCTGAGGAACCGTTTCCCCGAACCGTTTCCCCCAGAGTGGCTGAGTGACTATGCGGACTCTGTGCTGGACCCTGAGGCCCTGCGGGTTGAGGTGGACTCGTTCATGGAGGTGTACGACAAGAAGATAGCGGAGGTAGGGCTTCCACAGGGCTGGCTGTCCATCGCCTGTGTGGCCACAGGGACCACATTGCCACAGGTGCCGTGTAGCTCCCAAGGGGCAGGGTCAGTGGCAGCCTGTCCAGGCTCCTTTTTCCCCTGCCGAGTCCCGGGCCACCTAATAGGTGGCGTCTAGTCTCTGGGTGGCCTGTAGGGAGGGACGGTCTGTGGGCGGAGGAGGCAGCCCTGGCCGGTCTGCGCCACCTCCCGGCTCGTGCACCGGCGTGTGCTGGGGGCGACGCAGCAGCGGCTGCCGGTGGGTGCTCAGGGTGGTTCTGGGTGCGGGGTGCGGGGAGAACCAGGAAAGGAGTGGGCGAGAGGGGCTCCTGAGGCCGCAGGGCCGGTCCCAGGCACCTGCCCATCAGAGGGCCGTGTTCCTTGCAGGAGGAGGCCAAGGCCAAGGAGGAGGAAGGGGTCCCCGACGAGGAGGGCTGGGTGAAGGTGACCCGCCGCAGCCGGCGGCCCGTGCTCCCCCGGACGGAGGCAGCGAGCCTGCGGGTGCTGGAGAGGGAGAAGCGGAAGCGCGCCCGCAAGGAGCTGCTCAACTTCTACGCCTGGCAGCACCGCGAGACCAAGATGGAGCGTAAGGGGACGGCCCAGGCCCTGTCTGCCCGCCCCGCTGCTCTCGGCACCCCGGCCGTGGACAAGGCCTGCGGCCAGCGCGCAGATCCCAGAGGGCGAGCGCTGGACCGGGGCACCGCGCTGGGGCGTGCTTAGGCACAGACTCCCCAGCAGGCTCTGGGGTTCGGGTCCCAGCCTGGCAGCACCCTGTGCAGTAGTCCCCCTGTTGCTCCCCAGAGTTCTCCTCGGGGGCCCCTGTGTTACTTAGAGGCTGCAGGGGTACCTGGTACGTAGGACCCAGCACCAGACCCCTGGGCAGCTAGTGCCAGACTGTCAGCCTTCTCGCAAGGAGCAGGTTGCAGAGGGAGCGTGTCGGGTGCTTGCCGTGGGTGCTGAGGGGCCGCCGCCGGCCGTGCGCGCCTGCGTGGCGTGGGGCAGGCGGGCCTGTGTGGAGAGCGCCCCAGGGTGGCACCTGATCTGCGGCCGACTGGGCAGCGATGGTGCTGAGCTCGCTGGCCCGCCGCCTGGTCTGGTCTCCTGTAGGATCGGTTCCCCAGGGGCCCAGGATTGGGGACAGGCCCTGACCCCCGACCCAGTCATACTGCCGTCTCGCTGCCCCTTCCCACACTGCCCACCCCTCCTGCGTCACCTCTGCTCCTGCTCCGGTCCACTCCAGGTCACCTGACAGCAGGCCTCCCGCAGCCTTCCCCCCACTGGGCTCCAGGCCCCACGTTCCCCTCCGACCCAGTCATCCAGTGACCAGAGCTGCCATCTGATTTCTGTGGCAGTCTGGGGGTGGAGTCCCCCTTCTTCCCAACATCCTCCCCAGTCTGATTGCTGCGGTGGGGAGGAGCTGGGAAAGGTGTCTCCAGGGGCTCCCAGCACCCCCAGAGCCTCCTTCCTTTACCTTCAGGAGGGGCAGGGGCCCGGGGGGTGATGGTGGTGGCAGGGAGCAAGTCCCTTTTTGCTTTCTCTGGGCCTTTTTGTGGTGACTCAGGCATGCCGTCTTCTCCACGTCAGCCTCCCCCCTCTGACTGGGCCTGCAGTCCAGGTTGGCTTCTTGCAGCATCCAGACCACTTCCCAAAGCAGATGTGAGGGGAGGCAGTGCCGAGCTCCCCGGCGCGGCATAGGGACTGAGGGGAGGGGCCACGACTGGTGAGGGGCAGTGGGGCGCAGTTCCCCCCAGCCAAGTCTGATCCTGGCCCTGTCCTCTTCTCCCCGCGCCCCAGATCTGGCCCAGCTGCGCAAGAAGTTCGAGGAGGACAAGCAGAGGATCGAGCTGATGCGGGCCCAGCGCAGATTCCGTCCCTACTGAGCCGGCACGGACGGGGTGGTGCACTGGTGCCGGCGCGTGGCCAGCGAGGACGTGAGGGCCTGGGCTGCTCGCCAGACCGCCCGGCTGAGCAGCTGCCCCGGGAGACAGCCCCAGAGGTCTGAGCCCACACGGGGCGGGCTGAAGGACTGTCGCCCCTTGGTCCTTGTGCTTCAGCAGTCCTGGGCCGTCCTGGCGAGGCGTGCCCAGCATGAGGACTTGGTCTTCGGGAAGCCATCAGCCCAGAAAGCAGTTCTTCTCGCTCCTGGTCTCTGCTCCCGCCCTGTCTCCAGATCCTCTCAAAGATACGTGTCTGCTTTATTTTCCCTTTTCTCTCAATGGGAAGCTCTAAAAGCTGTGAGGCTCTAAGAACGATTTCTTTTTCATCCAGTCGGGTAGCAGGAAGAGGCTGTAGACGCTGCAGGCCGGGCCGGCCTGTCCCAGCCCCTCCTCCCTGCAGCCGCCGCAGCTCCCCGTGGGTGGGCGGTCTCGCCCCCCTCACGCTCCACTCTGCCAGCCCGTGCCGGTCAAGGCCACTGAGGCTGCCCCCACCACGCCTGGGCTGGCTGGGGGCACTCGGGGGCAGGGTGTCCGGTTGGAGGGAGGTGAGCATGAGGTCTCAGTAGCCCCAGGCCCAGGGCTGCAGCTAGGCTGAGACCCTCTCCTTGCTCTGTAAGAAGTTCTGACCCTGGAGAAGGGAGGGCATGCACGGTGAGGTGTGGCTCAGAGAGGTGGCTCCGGGACCCTCTGTCCCAGCTTCCCTGGGGTGCGCCACCTCCCCAGAGTTCAGATGTGTTCCCCATGGTGAGCTGTGAGGCAGCGACTGACCCAGAGCTCTGAGGGCCCGTCTTCGCCATGCCCAGGGGGCAAGTCAGGCCCTGGCTCTAAGCCAGGGAGAAAGGGCCTATTGCCCAAACCCTGGGTTCTGGGCCATTCTGTGCTGTGAACTTGTCTAGCTGGGGAGGGGCCAGTGTTCGGGGCGCCGCCGGTTCTGGTGATCATATGAGGTCCACTTGGGAACGGAATGAGCTGCTTTGCGAGCTCGCGCCTGCCCGGGAGAACAGCTGACGAGAAGGGAAGATGCGCCTGCTGGCCAGCCTGCCACACGAGCTCCTTTCTGTGGGGACGCCGGGATGTCTGCAGAGGCCCCAGGGTCAGGTGTTTGTGCCACATGATCACAAAATGCCAGGTGCTCCCGGGAGGAAGTTACAGCATAAGGCCCAGCCCCCGCACCTGGAGGCCCAGGCCCGCCTGCAGCCGGCACTCCCTGAGGGTCCTGGTCATCGGTTCCCATTTGGGACCCTAGAGAATTGTGAAATGGCCTCTGGCTAAGTTGGGCTTGACCCGGGGGTCATGTAAGGACAATAAAGCTGGGAATTTGCCAGTAAACAGTCTATCTCTGTGCCGATTTACATGTGACTCTAGGTCTCTGGGGACTGTGATCATAGGGGCATGAGGCCTGGTAGCTCCTGGGGTCAGGTAGCTGTTAAACCTGGGGCTGAGCCAGACAGGGGTTCAAGTGCACAAAAAGTCAGGCGCAGTGGATCCCAGAGTGGCCTGACCCCACCGCACCCCGCACATCCCAGCTACCCTGAGCTCCCACACTTACCTCCTTTAAGACATTTCATCTCGTAAGATGGGAAAAAGTAGACCTTCCTGTCAGAATCTCTCCTCACATCCTAATCTTGAATTGCTCTGGAAAACGAGGAGAAACTAGGGTTCATCTCAGGTCGGCTTCTGTGCAGCGCCCTCCGCCCTGGCCTGGGTTACCCTCGGATTCGCCCACAGCTGGGTCCCTCTGAGCTCAGATTTAATTGAAGATTCAGCCATTTGGTACCCCCCCGGGGCTCGGGCTCGGCGGAGACCGGCTCGCAGTTACTGCCTGACTGCCGCTTCGTGGCAGAGCCCAGATCCGAACAGCTCCTGAGGCCATACTTTTTTTTTTTTTTTGACAGCTTCACTGAGAGAGTTTTCACCCATTTTAGGTATATAATTTCATGGATGGTTTTAAGTATACTCAGTTGTGTAACCATCACCACAGTTAATTTCAAAACATTTCATTGCCTCAAAAAAAAATTTGAATCTTTTCTGTCTCACACACAGCGCCCAGTCTACCACCAGCACCCATCGACTAGGTTTCCCTACTCGGGTTTGCACGGGAACGGAACCCTGCAGTGTGTGGGCTTCTGTGTCTGGCTGCTTTCACTTAGCGTGACGTCTTCCAGGTTCTTCTGTGTGGTAGCATGCGTCCGTGCTTCATCTTCATGGCTGAAAAACAGTCCGTTGTTCGGCTGGACCGCATGTGGCCTGTTTGTCCACGACGGACATTTGGGCTGCCTCCACGTTTCGGTTACCATGAATGAGGCTGCCGTGACTCATCGCCGTGTTTGGTGGACGGGCGTTGGGCATACACCAGGGAGGGACATGCCGTGTGAGAAGGTCACGTGGTAACGATGGCTTGAGAAACTGCCAGGCTGTTTTCCAAAGTGGCCGCACCACTTCCCAGCCCCACAGCAGTGTACGAGGGTTCTGGTTTTTCGCATCCTTGCTGACAGTTGCCTCGGTTTTAGAGTCCGGCCGTCCTAGTGAGTGTGCAGTGTTTCTCACTGCGGTTTGCATGTGCACGTCTTGAGTCCATGCTTTCTAAACCCAGTGCTCAGCATCAGAGATACAGATGCGTCCCCGGGAGGCCGTTCCTGCCCTGGGCATACCACAGTGCAGGATGGCTGCAGTGGAGCGGGGAGTGGCATCTAAGCCACCGAAAGGATGTCCACTGCCGTGGGACCCAAGGGAGGAATTGCTTATGGCCGGGCGCTGGGGCGGGGGAGAGGAGGAAGGCAGAGGGAGGCGCGCACAGGCCTAGCGGTGTGAGGGGCTGGGGTGGCTGGAGGACGTAGGGAAGGGGCCAGGCTGACGCGTGCCAGTCTCTGCCTGCGTTGGGCGTGTCCCCACAGATTCCTGTTGGAAATGTGGTGTAGTCCTTGTCCCATCCCCTGCTGCCCAAGCCCTCCCGTTACTTTGGCTTCCTTCCACACACTAGTTACTGGGGGCTTCCCAGGAAAGATGGTGGCGTGGCCTCACAGCCCGTCCTGGGCGCCGGGTTCAGGCTCCCCTGATGCGCAGTGTGCAGGCCTACCTGCAGCTTCTTGATGGCGGGCTCACACTGTTCCTCGCCGGTGTGATCACTGCAGTACGCCAGCTGCAGAGACAAACCCCAGGGAATTCCTGCCACCGGGCACCGAGGGCCGCTGTGGGTGTGGAACCTGTCTCTCGAGGACAGTGGGGGACCTGGTGCGGCTGCCTCACCCGTCCACCCCAGGACGGCTCCCAGTGCCATGTCACCTCGACAGGGGCCTCTGACCGCCACGGGCCAGAGACGTTTTCCCCTAAGTGTGCTCTCGCTCCTCCTGGGCTCATGGCTGCCCATCCAGACGTCATTTCCCAGATTCCCTGACGGTGAGGTGTGACTAAATGCAGAGAAGTACCTTGGGCTACTTCTGAGCCCAGAGTTTGGCTGAGGTGTGGCCGCTCCACACCCCGCTTCGCGGCCCACAGCTGGCCTGCGGGGCCGCCCAGCTGGCCCGGGCCCCGCACTCTGCCTGCACCGACGGTTCCCGTGAGGAGGACATTTGCATAAGCCACTGGCCTCCGTCAGAGCCCTGACTGCCCTGCCTGTAACCACGTACGTGTCTTTCTGTGCCGTGCCACAACAACCGTGCGCTCAGAACAGTCCAAATTGAGACGCGCCGCTGGCGTGACTCGCACGCCGGATTTGGAAGCCCCGGTGTGAAATACTAGTGCCAGCCGTCTTCACGCCGTTCGTCGCGATTGTGCCGAAACGATAGCGTCTCGGATACAAGCTGAAAAGTGTTAAACTTGACTTCACCTGTTTGTTTTTACCCTTTTAATATGGCTACTGGAAGATGCAGAGTTACGCGAGGCTCACGTTACTTGGACTGGACGGTGCTGCCTTGGGCCGAGGACCCCCCGAGGGCACCGGAGTGCCCTGTGTCTGCGGCTCGCAGCTCCCGCCTGACAGGACGAGTGTGTAGTGAGTGGATTAACTCAGCGAAGCTCCCGTAAGGACCGAGTCTGTCAGGCCGTGCCCAGGGCCCCTGCACCATCACGGTGAATATAAAATTCCCACGACCGCATGCCATCTGGTCACAGCTCCGAAAATTCACTGCCCATGTTCTGCCCTGACCCCCTTCCAGCCATTTCCGGCTCCTCAGGCTGAAATGACCTCGAGTGCTTCTGCAGAAACAGAGGTTCCCATGTCACCCACAAGGCCAGATGAGCGAAGATCTACTGCAGACGCATGCGGGCCACCTCCTCCCACGGTGGAGCGCCTGACTTGAGGAAAAGACAGGTGTGTCCTGCCCGCAGGAAGGGCTCACCCAGACCTGTGCTGATGCACGAGCGAAGGTCGGAAAGGCTGAGGAACTGTGTCACAGTCAGCAGCTAACTGGAGATGGCACCAGGACTCAGCTAGGACATGGGCCCCCAACCCGCTGTCCTGCCTGTCCCTCCATGGCCTGTCAGCCTCGCTGTAATAACACCTCCTGTGGGGGCCAGGACTCTGGCTTAGAGGCTCAGTCAGGACCTCAATTACACATGTCTGGCGTTGGCTGACCACGGCTCCTGCTGCAGGACAGCTGCGTAAGACGGTGTCCAGGGGATGGAAGGGCCATCTCCAGCCACCCAAAAGAGCCAACCTGTGCTCTGTGTCAGTGGAGAGTGGGTCTCACCCCCATTACCACACTGCCACCTGGGGAGTGACCTGGCTTAGGCCAGGGGACCAGCCAGGAGCACTCTCTGGAGGAGAGCTTTTCCATCGGGGACCCTGGGGCCCTGCCGAAGAGAATCTGGCAAAAAGCCACCAGCCCAAGGATCAGCACACAGGAGACGCCTCGGCGAGCGAGCCCCGGCGGGTTTGACCGCCCCGGCAGCTGGCGGTGCACCAGCCGGCGGTTCATCCCGGAAGAAATGGAAATGGACCCCCACCGCGCATCACCATTTTTGTTTTGTTTTGTTCAATTTTCCTAAGAGTGTAATGGAGCCAGACTGTTGACTTATGCCAGGGAGCAAGATGTCAAATGCTCCCACCTCATACTATTTTGAAGGCACAAATCTCAGTTGGATCAAAAGCAAAACTCAAACATCCCCATGCCCTTGGCAGAGGCCTTGGTTCAGGCCCCAGGTCCAAGCCTGGGTCCGGGCAACAACTTTCAGTGGTCTCTGACGGCAGAGCGTCCCGCCTGTAATGACAATGTCTCACGTGTGCAAAGCATTGCACCCTCTTGAACAGTCGCAGTAAGAGCACCTGCAGTGATAGCACTGTGCTCGGCCACTCCACACAGAAAAAAAAAAAAAAGAAACAAGAAAAGCAGGAAAAAAGGTGAAAAGGAGCCATGAAAGGAACTGTCCTACAGACAGTAAGACACACTGTGGGGTCGCGATAATTTAAACTGCGTTGTGCCAGTAAGTGACAGCCAGCCAGACCCATGGAAAGGCAGAGGTCCGGAGACAGGCAGGCAGGGCGCGATGTGGCAGCCCTTTCGTCAAGGAGGGCAAAGACAGACTTAAAGAATGGTGTTAGGCAACTGAGGAGCTCTATGGAAAAAGATGAAGGTAGGTCTGAACTCACCCTATACACCAGGTGAAACACCCAGTATACCAAATATTGAAATGCCAACACTCAGCCTCAAACTGTATGAGAATCAAGCACGAGCTTTAAACTATGAAATGCAGGAGCCAAAAAAAAAAAAAAAAAAAGACACATATTCAATTACATTTAACAATTCTGCATCGCAAGGAAAGAAAACTCTAAGACAAGCCAAAAGATACATGACAAGCTGGGAGAAAGTACTTGCAATTCAATCTCTGTGACATCTGAAGAGTTCCTAAAAACAGAGATGATGAATAACCCGATAGAAAGATAGGAAGAGGACAGGAACGTACAGTTGTCAGAAAAAAAAAAAATGCAAGAGATGTTCCTCCTTACCATGCAAACAAGTTAAAACCATGCTGAGATATGTGCAAAACTCCATGTGTGTGAGAGCCAGGGACACAGGCCCCTCATCCATCATGGGCCAGGCTGCTGAGCAACAGCCCTGGAGGGTGCCTGGCCATGCCTCTTCCCCTCCCAGGGGAGAAATGAGACCTCGGTGTGGTTTGGAGTTGTGTGCATGCCCGTGATCTGTACGTCACTAAACCTGCTGAGCCAGGAACTCAGCTGCCGTGCAGCTTTGCCGGTCACAGCACAGCCTGGACATTGTCTCTCCTGTAGGGAACTGGTTTAATTCGCTTCCACATTCACGTAGGGGACATTCTGAGTCTGTAAAAACGGCGTGGCCCGATCTCCAAGATCTATGGGAAGGAGCAAGGAGGCCGCAGAGCCGGCTCTATAGTGGGGACCTGTTGGATCAGCCAGGGAAACGAGGGCATGTATTTGCACGTGTTTGTATTTACCTAAGAAAACACCGGAAGGATGGGAACCAACTTAAAAGGGGGTTCTCGTGGGGGTGAGCCAGCGAACGGGGTGAGACTCAGAGAGACGGGCGCATCTTATTCATATCATTGTGATTTTAACGCATGTGACCCAGCACCTGCTCAGGAAGTAATATCAAGTTAAAAGATAAAAACGGACGGATGACAGCGAGGCTCTTTGGACAGGCCATCAGACCCCTGGTGGCGGCAGCGTTTCGGGGCGGGGTCCCCCAGGGAGAGGAGTTAGGCCTCCCTGCGACGCAGCTATGGAGACAACTCCTCACAATTACTCAGTTTCCCCCTGTAATCAGAGATTATGGAACATTTAGATGATACATTTACATGATTGTTGATCGAGGTTCTTAGGTATTTGTGACTCAAAGTACATAGAAGGACCATGGAATTGGACGATTTTCTGGTCACCGCGCTACTGGGTTGTGTCAGCCTAACGGGACCACAGCTGAGGCCTCCGGGCCACCCTCAGCCCTGGCCACGACCCTTTGCACTGAGGGCCATCCCCTGCTGTCTGTGTGGGACCGGGGTGACCCTGGGCTCGCTGCCTTCCTCCTTCCTCAGGACCGGGAGGAAGCTGCTCAGAGAATGTAAAAGAACTTTAAAAGGAGATTATCTTGGGGGTGCCATGATCCCCAAATTATCTGAGGATCCCATTGCACCGTTTCCTCTTTCTTGCAGCCTGGGCTTTTCCTCCCCTTGGCCAAGTCCTGTTCTTCCAAGGCTCGCTTCCAGGACAGTCCTCTGACACACCCGGGACCGCCCTGGACCACCCCAGCCCTGGCACACCCTGGTATGCCCTGGCACGCCCACAGCCTTGGCACACCCACAGCCTTGCACACCTTGGCATGCCCTGGCACACCCACAGCCCTGGACTGCCAAGAACAAGTGCCTCGGCGTCTATGGAGTAGGAGCGGTTGGTGCTCGGTCTTTTTCTCAGGTTCAGATTCGAGGGGTGCCGAGGGCCAGCAGGCCTTTGCCGCTAACATCTCGTTCGCTGCCTCAACCACCGCACAGAGGCAGATGTCAGCACCTCCGTCTTCCCGGAAGGAGAGAGGCGAGGCCGGGCCCTGCCTGGGGGGTCGGGCTCTGCTCCAGCACTGCCCCTCAGGCCTCCGGTGACTTGCCAGAGACGCCTCCCCCAAGGGTTTGCAATCTCCGAAAAGCTGCATAAAATGTACATTTTATAAGAAAACAGTTTTGAAAACAGGAGATATTATAAGAACCCTAGAATCCCCGCTCTCCTGCCGCAGCCAGGAGTTAGAGGCTGTGATATTATGATAGAATAAAAAAATATATCTGGGTCTTTGGACAGGTGGCTGGGCCCTTGCGTTGAGGACAGTCCCTCTGAAGCAGTCGTGGCCCTTTGTGGCCTGGGGTTAACCTGAAAGAAGTCCATGCAGGCTCCCAGACACCAGTGCGATGGGGTGACGTCGAGGGAGCTGGTGTTCCAGGCTCCCCAAGTCCTTTTCTTCGGGCCCCAGAGCCTCTGACAGACGCCAGTCCACTCTGGAGCAGAGACTGGGACACCTCTGTCAGCCAGCGTGGTCTCTCCACGATCTGCCTCCACTTCCTCGGGCTGCGGTTACGAAGTCCCACAGACCGGGCAGGTTAAACAACAGACATTTATTCCCTCGTGGTTCTGGAGGCCAGAGACCCAAGGTCAGAGTGTTGGCAGGGCTCTGACGGATTCTGCTCGCGCCTCTCTCCTAGCAGGGAGGAACCTCAATCTCCAGCCCTCCTCTGCTCCCCCAGGATTGGCCCCCATCCCGAAGCTCTCTGGGAGTCCACCCAGAGTCTCCTCATGAGAGCAAAAGATGCTCCTGTCACCTGGGAAAGTCCAAGGGATTTAGGACCTCTGTGTTAGGAACTGGGTCCAGAGACCAAATATTAAAACAAAAGATGATTCTAGTACTTTTGCCACTTAGGAAATTACAGTCGTAGGAGCGTCTGCGTCGGGAGGGGTGACGGAAAGGACAGGAGGGCAGGGAAGGGGAGGCTACCCCTCGTGGACTCAGGGAGCGGAGCGGGGCATGCACATCCGCGTGCGCGCCCGTGTTTTCACTCCTGCAGGCGACACGCACTGACAGAGCCCCGACTACCACACGCTGCCACGTGACCAACCAGTCGTGCTCACCACCGGGCCTGAGATGACCTGCAGGGCAGCGAGCGGGAGTCAGGGCAGGCCTTCGGGCCTTCGGAGGAAGGCAGACAGCCGAGGCCCAAAGGGGGAGCAGGGGAGCTATCAAGGCCCCGGAGAGAGGTCTCTCGGAGGGAAGACGGGGCGTGGGAGGCGAGAGTGTGCGCTGTGTGCGAGGGGAGCGCAAGGGGGCCAGAGAGTGTGGCGAGGGCTGGAGGGCGTGGCTAGAGTGGGGGGGATGGAAGGCCGGTAAAGCCGCAGCTGGGCGTCCGGGTGCCAGGAAGCCGGATGCCCAGAGAGAAACGGGCTTGGTGTGGATTCGCAAGTAGGGGATGGACGCTTCCTCCGTGCCCCAGAGATTTCTCCCCTCAGTGTCCCGTGGCTCCCCCAGGCCTCCCCCCAATCCCGCCGCCTTCTCACCCGGTGGCACCCACCTCTGCAGCATCTCCTCCCAGCTGAACCCGCGCAGGGGCTTCTTGGAGGCCTCCACCTGCGGCATGTGCTCCATGCTTTTCTGCTGGGAGGTCAGCAGGTTCTAAATGCTCGTGGTTCTGCTGAGTGGAGGCAGAGCCCTTCCCCCAGCCCACCCTCGGGGGGCCCCTCAGCTGCGCACTCTCTTAGAGGTGATTCCTTCTGACCCCGTGAGGGGTGGCACAGGACCAGCCCCTGCTCCTTGGCCTTGTAATCCCGACTGAGTCGCCTGACTAGTCACGGCCAGCCCGGCCCGGCCCGCGGAGGGTTCAGGTTGGGCGCAGGAGCGGGAAGGCAATCTGTCAACTGCCAAGCGCTTGCAGAGCTGTGACATTAGGGTCTATGAGTCAGGAGCCCTCCAGGGTTGGCGATCTCATCTGGTTTAACTGATGCTGTCACTCCGAATGGTGTGACAGTCACTGGCGGGGAGGGGTGCAGTTCAGGGGTGCAGCTCAGGGCCCAGCGTGGCGTGACTGAGGGGCTGGTGACCAGGGGTCTCGGCAGCCTGAGGGCACAGAGGACGACTTGAGTGCCTGAAGGTGGCGGATGGACACCCTGCGGCGTGTCTGGTCCTGGTGACAGGGGCTTCCGAGTGAGGGACAGACTCCAGGGCAGCTTGGCAAACTCTCTGGAGCTCCCAAAAACCCTTTGCTGCCACCCGGGCCTGGGGCTGGCAGCACAGTCCTCGGGACCCCGCCGCATGCCGTCCTGAGAGCTCTCCAAGCTCCGCTGCCCGCAGGCTGAGGTGGCTGCCAGCCTGCCCTGTCCTACTGACCTTAGTCCTAGTGTCTAAGCACCCTCCGCCAGGCAAGCTCTTCCCTCCTCCCCTCCCCCTCACGCCAAGGGGCGGCGCCTGACCTGTTTCCCAGATTCCTAAGGTGAGGAGGAGTTGGAGGAAAGTGACTGCCGAGTATTTCTGCCCTGTCTGAGAATAACCACAGCTGCTCTTTCAGTTCTTCTGCCCCGGGGACCCTGGGCTTTCATCTCATTTCAATTAGACCTTAAAAGTTACAAAATAGAGTTCACCCAAAACACAAGCTCTTGACTCAGTGAGAGCAGCTCTTCTCCAAAACTCACCCTTCTGAGTAATATTCGAACTGTATTCAAACTGTGCAACCACCCGACAGGCTAAGTAAGGTCCTCTCAACCCCTTGTCGTTGTGGGGGGTGTGCCCCCAGGGAGTCCCTGGGAAGGGGCACACAGAGGCTCTTTACCATCAGGTGTGACGACATTTCAAGCAGTTCAACAGCTGGCACAGCCACACCGTCATCGCGGCCACCCCTCCCCTCCTATGGCCCTGTGTTAGGAAAAGAAGCTGCTTGCTCTAGGCCAGACGTCCAGCTGGAGGGCATCTTATGGTTCATCGGTCCCCAACCCTTAGGTTTTCAGATTCATCAAAGAAACATTTCTGGAGCAGGTGGTTTGTGTGAGACCATGTGCTGGGAGCTGGGAAAGAGGGACATGTCAGGTGTCATTACCATGGGACAGTCCGTGGTGACAGGAGGGAGAAAAGGGCACAGATGAGAGATTCGGGAGATGGAACAGGCTGAGGAAGGCGGGGGAGTTAGGAGGAGGTGGGCATCAGGCGAGCAGGTCGGCATGGTTAGGAAGCTGAAGGTAAAATTCATTGAGACAGGCTGCAAAGCGTTTCTCTCAGGAGCTATAGTGAATGTGCTAGAAATGGGAAACGTTGCTCCGGAATTGTAGTTAGCAGCACCACGAAGGCGGAGCCCCTTTCTGTGTTCGCCAAAACGTCAGGTGCATCTCAGCCAGTCCCCGGCAGCCGGTGATGGAGGATGCGTCGGTCTTCCTATGTATACGTCAGTCCTAGGAGCTGGGTCCGCTTCTCGCATGCACTAATCTTGCCGTCTTTCTTAGCTTGCATTTCCTTCCAGGCCAGCATCGCCTTTATTGTTTTCCTTGTTAAAGTCCCTCTGTTGAAACGCCTCGTTTTTCTGTTTACTTAACTAGAGACTAGTTGATACCATTACGTACTCGCCAGGTTGGAAAACGTTAGAAAGCCTGATAATACCAGGCATTGGGGTAGGACGTGGAGCCATTGAAAGTACTGGTGGGGGGGGGGGGCGGGGTGTAAATTAGGATACTTTGAAAGGTTTTACCAACTATTAAAGCTGACGATTGATACTTTGTAACTCAATAGTTCCTCTCCTATGTATAAAACCTAGAGAAACCGGAGCCCTTGAAACTGGCGCACGTGTCTATCGAGATATGTGTACAAGTAATATTGCTTGTGAAGGCCAAAAGCTGTTGCGGCTATTGTGAATGACGCTGCTGTGAACATTGGTGCACAAGTTCATCTGAGTCCTTGCTTCTAATCCTTTCGAATATACACCCGTAAGTGGGATTGCTGGATCAAGTGGTAGTTCTGTGTTTAACCTTTTAAGAAATGGCCAAATTATTTTCCACAGTGGCCGCGCCATTTTACCACCCCCCCCCCAGCAATGTACAGAGGTTCCAAATCCTCCACATTCTCGACAATGCTTGTTATTTTCTGTATTTTTGGTTAAACCATCCTAGTAGGCGTAAATAGTATATCATGTGGTTTTGTTCTGTATTTCCATAACGACTAATGATGTTGAGCACGTTTTCTTGTGCGTATTGGCCACGTGTACAGCTTCTTTGGAGAAATGTCAAGTCGTTTGTGCATTTTTAAACTGGATTGTTTTCTCGGCTGCGCTTGTGTTTAGAATGGAACATCTAAAAAGGGAGCTGTGGTACGACCATCCACCCCTGCAGCCTAAGTAGCAGGGGAAAGGAATCAAGTGTGCAGAGAGCAGAGGCGAATGAAACAAGCTGCCCTGAACGAATGCGCCGGGTGTGGGGCGCGGTACCCAGAATCCTGCTAGTGCGGAGGCGCCGTTCCTGCAGCTGCCGCCGAGCGTCGCTGCGGCGGCCCACGGCGGAGTTCGCGCCTGCGGCTTCGCCCTTCCCTGAAGGGAGCTGCGGTGCACAAGGATGTGCCCTCCCCAGGGCAGTCCCAGGCCAGTGGCCTGTCCACGCAGGGGTACAGAGAGCTGGCCCCCTTTCCTCGATTCAGGAGAACTCTGAAGGGCCACCCCGGCTCCTGAGCTCCCGGTGCAAGTGGCTGAGGCTCCCGGCTGCACCGCAGCACGACGTCGGCCCCGTCCAGCTCGCTCGCTCACCGGCTGCTTCCCGGGAGCGCTCGCTGCCCGGCGGGCTTCGTGCGTGCACGTCGCGGAGACTCGGTTTCTGTTTCCCAGGGAACCCAGCCCGCGACCGGAGCCTTACGGTTCAGGTGGGCTGGTGGCCTAACAAGTGTGGTTGCCATGACGATGCCGGTAATGACTCCCAGTGCGCATCTCCCCTTTCTTGCTGGGTCTAGCGCGGGGCCTCGCTAAATTAATGTTTACTGAACGGAGCAGTTCGACAGAGGGCGGCCGGTAATTATTCTGGCCTCGGGCATAGCAGGGCAGGTCCATGGACGTCGCGAGGGAGGTCAGGGTCGGCCTGGACACCTCGTCGTTGTTTGGACTCTCCCTCCCACAGGGCCCCGCGCTGCTGGCCTCGGGACGAGACACGAGGGGCCTCGCGCAGCCCGACTCCGGTCATCCCACCGGGGCCGAGCGTCTGCGAGCGCGGGGCTCCGGCCTCTCGGCGTGTCGCCATCGCGGTGTCCCGGGCTGGGCTCCGTCCCCCCGGACGCCCGCGGCCCGCGGCGCCCCCGAGCGGCGCCTCGCCACGCTCCCCGTGTCAGGGAATTAATTCTTCCCCAGGTGAAACGGCCGCGCCGGCCCCGTTGGCGTCTGGAACGATCTCCAGGCTGGATGGAGGCCGCACGGACGCCGAGAGGCCCTCACGCGAGCTCCGGGCAGGACTCCGTCCGAGCCGCTCTGTCGCCACTGCGGAGACAGGTATTTTATTCAATGCCACGGCCCGGGGCCCGCGGGCGAGGGATGCGCTGCCCGCGGGCTGAGGTCGGATTCAATTCGACTCGATTCTCCCGCCGCCCACCAGTCCCTTCCCGCCCTTCGGATGGCTCCGTGGCGCTGATTTGCTTCTAGGGGCGCAGGGGGCTCGCGGAAGGCGGGGCGCGCGCCGTCATCGTGGGGAGCAGGAGGACCGGCGCGCGGGGGCGGCCGCGCGCTCCGGGGAGGCGGTGGGGAGCGTGACGTGAGCGCGCGGGCTGCGCGCACGCGCCCGAGGCGGGTTTGGGGGGCCTGGCGTGGCGAGACGGGAGCGCGCGGGGCGGGCACGCGCGCGGGGCGGGTTTGTGGGGCCTGGCGAGACGGGAGCGCGCGGGGCGGGTTTGTGGGGCCTGGCGAGACGGGAGCGCGCGGGCTGCGGGCGCGCGCCCCTGGGATGCACCCCGGGGCGGGAGGAACGGCTCCCAGCCGCGGGGCAGAGCGGGGTATGCGTGCGGGGAGGCGCCCTCACTGCGTTCCCACCCTTCGGGGCGAGGCGCGACTCGTTCTGGCGAAAGCGTTTCCCGAAATGAGGGCGGCGGGGTGGCGTCTGTTGGGGGCTTTCCGGGTGAGTTAGAGGAAGACCCGCCGTTCCGCAGACCCTGAATTCGGCCCGTAGTGAGCGGCTCGGGCGGCGCGGGCGGTGGGCCGCGTGCGAGGACGGACGCGGGCGCCGCGGGGTGGAGGGTGAATGTGAGCAAAAAGGGGAAACGCGGCGAGGGTCGGTGCACTGTCCACACCGCCCGGGCGTGGCGGGACCCCAGGCTCTCAGCACGGCGCCGCCGGGGGAGGCGGGGACCCCAGGCGCCGGCCCGGCCGGGGAGGCCTGCAGCGCCCCCTGCCGGCGCGCCGCCTGCCTGCAGCCCGGCGCGCCGTCCCCGGGGCCGCCGTGGGCGACGCGGCGCGCGCCGCAAGAGCTGCCGGCTCCTTGCAAGACCCGCTGCCCCTTCCTACCTAATTGCTACTTGTTTGGACTTAATTAAAGAGAAAGGGGCAGAAGGGCTCTTTTCCCTGGCGTGAATAAGTGGAGATTGATACACATCCACTTCTGTGAGGGGCTCCAAACGTTTTCTGTTCAAAGACCGCTTCGGGGTCAAAGATGCTAAAAGATCGTCGCTTGCCACTTTACAGTGAGTGCCTCAGGAGGAGCTTCTCTTGTCCATAGGATTCGATTATAAAACATTTAATAGGAAAATTCTAAGCAGCTGCTTCCTGAAACATCTGAAGGTGTAACCCTAGGCCCTCGCGTTGTGGGATTCTCGCACAGACAGGCGGGACACGGAGGCTATAAGCAGGAAGCAGCGTTTATTGACGCCGGCACTGGCTCAGCGGATTCTCATCGAACAGCTGAGCCCCGATTGTAACATAACGGGCAGTTTTATAGTCTTGTCATTCCTACACAGCTGCGGATATAAGGAAGAACGCTGGTTGGTTGGCAAGCTGTGAGAGACCCGAAGTTAGCCGGACAGTCTTTGGCAGGTGGGGTGGGGTGGGGGCGGCAGGCAGGAACGAAGTTGTTGGAGCAGGAAGTGGGCAGGCAGGGCCAGGCTGCCACACTAGCTCTGCGCCCTCTTTGCTTTCCTCACTTACCCCAGTTTGCAGTCATTTTCTGTTCGTCTTTGATCCGTTCTGCCACTACCACTGACTTACCTTTAGTCTGATTCCGCAGCATCAGGAGCAGGCCTTGTACAGAGCTGGCGCTCAGCATAGGTGTGTTGGAGGCAGGAGCCCTCTTAGAAGCTGTGTAAGGTGGGACCTGTTTTCATATGGTTTTCTGGCTGACTCTGCACCCCGTGTCCTGATAACCTCACCCCCACCCCCTCCCACCCCCACCCCCCCTCCAGATCTCCTGTAACTCCTACAGTGTTCTCCAGTCTACATGGAATCTACGTTGTGCCCTCTTTCTGAACTGAACTTACATTCGGTGCATATATGTATATAGTTTTTATAATTTTTTAGGCAAGGCAACCCTTGGTTGACCTCACAGATGCAAGGACCTTGTCAGTTTACAATCCCTTATTTTTTTATTTTTTACTCCTTCAGCACCTGGTCTCCCTAGGTGGTCTCCCATCCAAGTACTAACCAGGCCCACCCTGCTTAGCTTCTGAGATCAGACTGGATGGGGTTTGTTCAGGATGGCATGCCCGTAGACACAGCAGATATATTTTTTTGACAAGCCACCGAGTCCTTTCCAGGAATGTTCTCAAATCAAATGTGCAGTGAGAAGTGACCACAGCTGGGCTCCTCCACCGGCTAGCCAGGTCATTCCGGACTGAGCACTCGGTCCTCATTTGTGGTGGGGCATAGTAATCTTTCTCCTATTAGGAATTATTAGGTACGTGAAGATTAAATAAGATCATAATGGATGTTTATTGAGCACTTGCTATGTGTAGCATGGTTCTTAGAATTTCATTTGTATTGAATCATTTAATCAATGAGATAATGCCAGTAGGTTGCTTGGCATAAAATAAAGAGTATAGATAAAAAGAAGCTTTAAAAAATCATTCAGTGAGAAAAGAGATCGCAGATGTAAGCTTCTTGGTGCTACCTTAGCCTGTTGGAGGCACTAGTTATCTCAGCAGTCAAAACTTTTCTTTGACTACGTAGGTGAAAACCGACATAGTGGCCAAAGGTTGCATTTTTAATTGCTTTTTAAGCTTCTTGGTGTGATGTATTTTAAGCTTAAGAATCTGTCAAGTCATTATTGTAAGCTTCATAAATTTTGTTCGAATATTTATATTTCGCCATTATCGATTTATAATGCATGAATATTTTTTAAATTGAGTTAAATACCTAAAACTTATTGTAGGATTAAATAAAATAATGTACATACAATATTTAGTTTTGATACAGTAATATGTGCTCGATATATGGCAGCTGTTATTATTATTACTATTATCAGCTTGACCTCTGAAATAAACGGTCAAAATAAAAACAGCTGTGAGAGAAGTAATTTATTTTAAAATATTCTTGAATTAGGGCCAATAAGTACAATGGGGAAACATGAAATGGGAGATGCCAGTTGCTGTTGTTTAATAGAATATTCTGAAAAAATGTCTGTTTTATAAGGGAGGTGATGTACACCTGCATAGCTCCAAAGTAACCTGCTACCTCTGTGGCTACTGTTCTAGACACAGGCCTTCCTTGGGAGAGTCTGTGTATTAGTTTTGGTATCTCTCAGGCTTTTAGCGTTTTAAGCACCCGTTGAAATGAGTAATCAGAAATGCTTCAAAATATGTGTTACTCACAAGAACATTGGGTGAAGTTTGCAGGATTTTAAGTTTTGCAAAGGCAACAAGTCTCCTGTCTATAAGATAAAAGTTAGTTTATTTTGGAGGCTGGCGTGAGTTGGTTTTAAGGGTGCTTTGCTTCTGTTTGTTAAGACATTTCATAATTAAAGATAAATCTAATTATGAAAAAGAAGCATGTTTATTTAAATGCCAAGCGTACCCAGTTTCCATGAATTTGGGGTTTTGTTTTTTCCATTCTTTTGGAAGGAAGATAAGTTACTGAAATCTTAAACAGGGAGCGGGTGAGGGGAACCTCTGCGCCTGTCTGCCTTTGTCTCCCCTTCTTTCTCTCTCCGTGGCCCCTTTTCCTCTCCCGCACACCCCCTCAGACTTTCCGTCTTCCTCCGTCCCTCTTCCCCTGTACGTGTTTTGTCTCATTGTATTTGTTAGAAAAAGCTTAAACAAGTGATGAACGTTTTCTCTTTGGCTTAAAGTGACTATGTGCTCAGCGCAGTGCTTTATTTTTTCAAATGTGAAGACGTTTGTTACCAAGTTGCCGTGGACGCTGTCCTCGCGTCTTTATGGACAGACTTGCTCTGCCAGAGACGGCGTGGGGATCGGGCCCGGCTATGCCACTCGCTGGCTCTGTGATCTTGAGCCAGCTACTCAACCTTTCTGTGCCTCAGGTTCTTGTCTGAAAAATAGGTACAGTAAAGTCTCACTCCAGAGAGCCTTGAGGGCGGAATGTGTTAATCAGATGAAGGAGTTAGAACCATGCCCGGCATTCAGTAAATATATCTTAAAATTCTTACAGTATTTATTCCTTGGCTTTGAAAGGCATGGCTGAGCATGTTTTTCTTTCTTTTTAAAGAGAGTTATGGAAACTCTATAACGGACGAGGCTGAGAGTGCGCCTGGTGAAGCGTGGCCTCTCCCACGCTGTCCCCAGCCACCCAGGCCCGTACCTGGCACTTTCCGCACTTTGTCTTGGTGAGCACGTGTCAAAGACTAAGCCAGACATTAGCGAATGTGGTAACAACAGGTGTCGTTCTGTCACCGCTGCACTGGGGACAGAGCCGAGCTCCATTCTGACCCACGCAGAGGTGACCAGGCATTTTACAGGGAAAATGAGGGAGGAGGGAGGAGGGAGGAGGGAGGGGAGCAAGTCAGAGACGTGAAAAATTACAGAAAGCGAGTAAGAGGGTTTGGTCAGCGCGCCCGCTCCAGGCCCGCTGGGTCTGGTAACTGGCAATTATGGGAGTCAGGTTTCTGCCCTCCCACTGAGACTGGGGGACCAGGGGCCCTGTCCCTCCTGATGTTGACGTTCCAAATGAATCGCCTTCCGGTCCTTGACAGTGACACTCCTGGGTTGTGGGAGACCCGTGTCAAAGGGACGGAGGAAAGACTTACAATTGTAAACTTCCTAAAATAACTGCTCAAAGAGGGGGCTCGGGGTTTATCTTCCAGTGTCGGCCGAAACGAATGGTCAATTCTCGGCAGCCTGAGCTTTCTCAAGTGGGCATTTTGAGGGGCCGGGGTCCTCATCCGAGGGACAGTTTTGAGCTGCCGGAAACCAACATCGATCAATGTTAAAAAAAAAAAGTTGCAGTTCTCGTAGGCCAAGGGCGAGTTCTAGAGGAGAAGGGGGCTCCCAGGAGCTTGGCTAGAGTTTGGTTGAGGACAGAGGCTTTGTCATATTCCCTAGCAACCCCGCAGGGCTGCCTCCTTCCTTTTCATGGCTGGTGGCCCCTATTTATTGATGGACATTTGGGGACAGTGCGGTGAAGGTTTCATAGATCCAGGCTATCTTCAAGAAAACAAATTTAAGATGAACATTGGTTCACCCCACCCCCCCAAAAAAAAATGATCAATGTGGCATGTAAAGAAATAGATTAATAATCAGTCTGAAGTCGAGTGTTTTTTTTTGTCGTTTTGTTTTGTTTTTTAAGACTTCCGAATGAGTCTCCCTCTCCCAGTACTAACCCGTGTGGTGAATGGATCCTTACCTCAGACGCCGTGCCCCCTGCTTGGGTGCAAATCCTGGTTCTGACGCTGATAACCTGTGTGCTTGTGACAAGTCACTCTTACCCTCTCTTTGCCCCCATGCCCGCATGTGTAAAATGGAATAATAACCTCAGAGAGCTGCTGTGAAAATTAAGTTAGTTACTCCATGGAAGGCCCGTAATCGTGTGTTAGCCAGCCGAATCCGACTTTTTCCTTCCTCCCGCACTCGGGCCTAGCGGAGCGCTGGGAAGGATGGAGGAATGCAGCGTCGTGGTTCTGTGGCTCAGTCTGCGACGTCCGCCCCGTGCCTACGACTGAAAAACCTCCCCAGGACTCACCGATCATTTCAAATGTACCTGTTCCCTAAACCTCTCGCCGATCGCACTGCCTTGCCCTTAGCAGCCTATGTATGTCATCGAATTTACTTTGGTTCTGCGTGTGTTACAGTTTGTGGGTTCTCGTCTCCTCTTAGCTCCCCTTCTTTTCAACCCTCCCAACTTAACAAACCTTCTACAAGCATTCGGTGAGGGTCTAGGCCTGTGCGGGATACACAAATGGAGTAAGAGGACGCGCTCTTTCACAAAGAGCACACGGTTCCGTTGTGGCCACTAGATTTTAAAACTTTTCTCAAACAACAAAGCACAGGTAATTTGCCTTGTTTTCCGTGCATGTCCTGGCATTCTAGAGGAGTCGATATCTTCAAGGCCGGAGGGATGGGTTTGAGATAGGTCTTCAAGGATGTTTAGAGTTCGATAGGTGGCCTTGGCAGGAGGCAGGTGCCTGGGGCAGGATGAGGAGCCAACTTGTCTGTGGGGAGAGAATTCCTATTTGGGGTTGGAGAAATAGGGTGGGACCAAATTATGGGGGGACTCTGGAAACTAAACAGCTCTTTAGATATGATGAGAGAGGAAATAGCCCTTGTATGTCTTAAATGAAGTCTTAGGTAAGTACAGCCTACTACTACTACAAGATCTTGTGCCGGATAAGATCGGTGGAATTGTGAGCCTGGAAATTTTTCATGAGAACCAGCTTTTCTCGATTTTTGTCCTTAAAAAGTATGCTTTATGTATGGAAGGTCCTAGGTTTGTGCCCCAGTGGAGCCACAGTCCCGGGTCCACGGCCATGTCACCCCGAACAAGCCGGACCCCGTCTGATCTCGGAAGCCAAGCAGGGTCAGGCCTGGTTGGTACTTGGATGGGAGACCGCCTAGGAAGACCAGGTGCTGTAGGCATAAAACAAAACAAAACAAAACCAAAAAACCACTAACTTCTACTACCCTAGTCACTCCTGATATGGTCTTTCTTTTCTGGCGGCGTTTCTTCTGTGAATCAGGACCCGGCACGTTCTCCCTCTCAAGAGCACATTGCTGTTACTGAAGAGTTAGGCGTTTGCTCATTCAATATTGAAATCCTGCTGTGTGCTGGATACAATATTACAGGCTACAGATAAACAGGGATGTACAATGTATTCTCATGTTTGTGGGCTTGCTGTCTAGTTGCAAACCGATATATAAATACATAGAGTAGACCAGGAGTTGGCAGACTTGGTCTGTAAAAAGCCAGATAATAAATATTTTAGGCTTTGCAGTCCTACAGTCTCTGTTGTTGCAAGTTCAGCTGTCACCATAGCGTGAAAAGCAGCCGTGGACAGGAAATACCGAAGCACACTAGCACGGCTTTACTTGTGGACACTGACATTTAAAGGTTGTATAATTTTCATGTGTCACAGAATTTCCTCCTTTAGATTTTTGTTCAACCATTTAACAACGTAAAAACCGCACTAACCTCACAGGCCGTATAAGAACCGGAGGCAGACGACCAGCCCGTGGTTTGTTGACTCCTGCAGTGGACTGTGTGTGATAAAGGTGTATACAAGGAGCTAAGGGGACAGAGCAGGCAGACAATGCTTCCAGGAGGAGGGAATTTTACACAGACTTTGAAAAGTAAGCATTCGTATGCCTGGGGTCAGTTTGCGGGGTCGAGGTGGGGGTAGGTAAGGGCAAAGGAGGAGCCATAGTCCAGGCTCCTTGAGCAAGGACGAGAGGACGAAAAAGCCTAAAGTGTGTGGCATGTTGAGAGCCATGAACGGTTGGTGTGGCTTGAGCACAGGTAACAGGGAGCAGGGGAGTGGCTGGAAGTGAGCAAAGAAATTAGGCCCAGTTTTACGGAGGGCCTGTATCGACATGCCAGAGAGTTTGGCTTTTATTTCACAGGCAGTGGAAACCTGGGACGTTTCCCAGGAAGGAAGTAGTTCAAAGTGGATCTGTGTTTTAGACAGACATTGGGGCCAGGGGCGCAGAGGCTGGGTTAGAGGAGGGGGCACCGGGCGGGGCTGTCCCACCAGGCACTGGGGAACTGGGCGTGACGGGGAGTCGTGAGCAGAGCCAGAAAGGAAAGAGACTTTAAACGGAGTGCAGGAAGTGAAGCCGAAAGCTGGGAGCCAGATACACTGCCTGGCAGGGCGTCACCTGCAAGAGCTGCGCACATCTTTGGGGGAAAAGACGTCATTTTTCAGATGATAAAAACAACATATAATAATTGTAAAAAAGCGAAGCAGTACATTTATAGAGAGAGTCCTCCCTCTAGAACCGGACATTAAGAGATTTACAGACATGGGAGGCAATGCCTTCACCGCCCACGGGAGGGCAGGAGGTTGGCGTTTCTTTGCTCGGCCTCCACGCTCTGCCGGGCGGGCTTCGTCCTCTCCTCAGGGCCCAGCCGGTCCGCGAGGCCTTTCCCTTCCATCCGCGCATGCTCGTTGCACTGGGCATTTCCAGTCCAATTTCTTATCTATGTGCTTCTTTGTCTCTTCCACTAAGCCAGCAGTTCCCAAGCATTTTGGTTTCAGGACCCCTTCACACTCATAAAAATTGGGGATCCGACAGCTAAGCAGGGTCGGGCCTGGTTAGTACTTGGATGGGAGACCACCCAGGAAGACCAGGTGCTGTAGGCGTAAAGGAAAAAAAAATGAGGACCTGAAAGAGCTTTGGTTTATGTGGATTACATCTAAATTACATGTTATTAAAGCTGAGAAATTTAAAAAATATGTATTACTGCACTTGAAAATAATAATGTCTACTAAATATTAACATAAATAGCATGTTTTTACGGAAGATACCTAGACCGGGACGTACTCGGAGGGCATCCCGGAAGCTGTCGCCCAGTTGCACACGGTCCCTAGTGTTTGAAGAAATGTGTGCAGCATCACGGACTGAGCTGGTCGAGCCTGGGGGAGGGCTCCGCGTTACCGGCGGGCGGTACAGGGGATGCAGTTCACCCTTTAGAATGAAACGTCTTTTACTCCGCGCCAACCGCAGCACCGATGATCTGCGGGGTCTCGAGCGATGGGGGTTTCAGAGCTGCCGTTCCTGTCCTTCCTCGTTTGGCTCCTTTATGCTCCCTTTTGCTTCCCTTTCTGACCCTCCTCGAGCCAATCTGCGACTCCTTTATTATCGGGAAGAACCATACGAAGTGGAGAGCGAGAGGGCCTGTTGGGAGCCGGGCGGGTCGTTAGTCCTCTGCGCCCGGGGGGTGGGACCGACTTACACTCAGGGAGTGTGGCACACGTCGTCCCCCTCGGCCCTCATGGGGGCGCCTCCCCACGCCCCGAGGGTGTTTTCCACGTCAGATCTGATCAGGGGTGTCCCCTGTTAAGTGCTATATCAATGGAAGTTCTGAAATAAGACATGTACTGACATTCGGAACCCAATTTTTATCTTAAAATGGGTTATATTCGTCTTCCCTGATTCGACATCAAAAATTTTGCAGACTTCTTGGTCATTTGGAGAGGCCGGCATTATTCCAAACTGAATCAAATTGACAAGCCCAGCAACTAAGACGACCTAAGACGCTACATGATGTTTTTATATGATTTAAATACAGAACAGAAAAGGATCAAGGCGAAGAGGCCTAAGAGCGGAGAGTACCATCTACTGTACTCCAGCTCGTACCAAATTTATTCGTGATAACTTGATTTTCTGTGAAGTCCTGATGAATATATTCATGATCTTCTCTCTTTGGATGAAATTAACATTTCTGCATGAACCAGAAATTAATTTTTTTAATTTTACCTTTTCTCTCCTTTGGCGGCAATTTCGCAGGGCTTTGATCATGCCTGACAGCTCTCCCCTTTGTGTCTCTGGCTGGAACCTCTCCCCTGAACACCCCCTGGCGCCCAGACGCCGCCTCAGCATCCCCGCTTGCACGTTCATCTCAGACCGCCCCCCACCCCCGACACGCCTCATCCTGCGACCCCCCCCCGCCCCCCCCCCCCCCCCGTCGCTTCAGCCCGAACCCTTACACTCGTCCTTCCTTCTCTCTCCTCTCTTACCCCAGAAGCCGTCTATCCTGAGATGCCATTGGCTGTGCATTAGAATAAGTGCAGACCCTGTCCACTCCGTTCCCCTTCTGCGGCGGGCGGCCGGTTGGAGCCACCTCACCTCTCGTTGGAGATACTGCCGGAGCAGGGCCCTGTTCAGAGTCCCGCAGAGGCTCCGTCCTTCCCGCTCCGCGCGGGCATCCTCACGTGGCATTGCAAGCGCCCCGCGGTGCCTCTCCGAGCTCCTCTGCTGACCTCGGTCTTGCCTGTTGCCCCCCCGCCACGTAGGCCTCTGGGAACACGGAGCAGATTCCGCTCTGGGCCCTGGCACCGCCAGGCGCCTTTAATGAGCGGGCGCTCGTCTCTCCTAAGGAGTCGCCGCTGTGACCAGCTCCGCCACCTCCTCTGCGCTTGTCCTCAATGCCGCCTCCTCACCAGGTCTGCCCTGAGCGCGTGACTTCAGGCCGCTCCGCACCCCAGCAGCGAGGTCCCCCTCACACGCCTCTACAGGTTCCTTTTGCCTCTGTATGAGCACGGAGAAGAGCACATCGCTCCTCCTGTCTGTCTGTGCTGCGTGCCTCCCTCTGCTCGAATGGAAGCTGGGCAAGGATGGGGTCCCCGAGCTGCCCCCACCATCTCCCCAGCAGGTCCCCAGCAGGCCCTTCCTAAGCTAAGCGAACGCGCCCCCACCGAGCCGTCAGTGCTGGCTTCTCACTGGGGCCGAAGCTTGGGTTTCAGACAAGGTTATTCTCAGAATTTGCCTGGGGTTCCGTTTCGGGGGGCGGGGCAGGGGTGGGAAGGAACTGGGAGGCAAGGATGAACGGCACACTGGTCTTGAAGAAAACAAGTTCTTTATTGTCGCGAACATTTCGTTGATTGGAGTTCGTGAATCAGAAACGCTAAGACCGGATAAGGAGAGAGGCCGCGGGGTGGGGGAGGGGAGCAGGGCCGGTTCCTGGCTGGGATGCCAGTGCCAGGCGCTCTGGACGGAGCAGGCGAGGTGCGAAGTTTGGGGCGTGGACTCACCTGCAGCATGTGAAGAGCGTCCCAGAGCCTGCTCTGGAGTCTCCGACCACGGGTGACCCGCAAAGGGGGAGGAGCCCCGGCTCAGGGTAGTCCCAAGTGCCACCTTGACCGAGTTGACGGAGAGTCACTGTTGGCCCTTCTTGCCTCCCATTCCCCCGACCCCTCCCCCCGCCCCTTTGAGACGATGCAGTAACTTCATGGAGAGCTACTTTGTGAGGCCACCCTGCGGTCCCTATGGAGCGTTCCCAGTTTCAGCATAATTAATTCCTTTCCTCTCGACAGCTTTTTTTTTTTCCCCCTAAAGGGCGAGATGGGGGCTTTGTGACTGCTGGTTTGTGCTTCTCATATACACCTGCAGAATTAGACGCAGACCAGAAACAATGGGAAATCAACTTTTGTTTAGGACTCGGGCAGCAGTTGGCTCATTTTCCTGTTAAGGGCAGCCCCTGGCGGGACTTTCGTAGCCAGAGCAGACGTCTCCTTCATCTCTGTGGCGAGCGGAGCTTAGGCTCCTGGTTGGTTTCACGATGACCCTTTGGTGCCAGCAGAAGCGCGTACACAGCAGGATGGGTCTCTCACCTGCCACTCTGGCTCTCTCCTCTGCTGCTAGTAAATTCCGCAAGTCAGTGCAAAATAAGGTGTTGCTGACTCTATTCATGGATGGATAAAAGATAAACCGGTAAAGTACTGTGAATGTCTGATGACCCTTCTGCTTAGCGGCAGCGCTTCATAACAGGTGCCCGCCCCTTTGTCCTCACACTGCCATGTCACAGTAATCGGTCGTGTGCTTTCTCGGGTCATTGATTCATTTGGCGAAACTGTGTCGAACCCCCGTGGAGCAGCCTTGTAGCTGTGCAGAAGGTGCGTAGCGTGAGGCTGACTCTAAACACACAGGGACCATGATTTAAGGAGCTTTCTCTAGTGAGGCTCAGGGGTTGGGCAGAACGCTGTGGGAAAGGCTAGGTCATAGATCCTGGTGGGAGCTGAACCCTGGACCTCGGAGAGCAAGAATCACGGTCCGGAGAAATGAAATGATTTGCCCAGGGTCTCCTGATCGACCTGTAGGTTTCCTCCTAGACCATGCCCACTGTATTTTTGGTTTGATTTTTTTACAACTTTTGAGGAAAAGAGAACAATTTTCATACTCTGAAAACATCATTTTCCAAAGTGTTTTCATGCAATATTATTCTCTGAGATGTTATTATGTAGTCCCAATTTTAAAAATTGTTAGCAATATTTTTTTTCGAAAATTACAGGTTTATAAAAATGTTAGCCCATATATGTATGTGATTATTATTATTATATGATACTCTGTATTATATGATAATCTGCACAGTGTTTAATGAGTACCGTACCGAACCCTAAAATGCAAGGAGAGCGCGCGAAAGGTCACCTGATGTAAAAATTGCACACTGCATCTTTCAACATGGATCTCACTCATGGGCAGCATTTACCAACTCCACACTTCGTATGTTATTTATTCACGGGCAAGCCTGAGTTCAGGATTATATTTTTTATGAAAACCTCAATGTGTGGTTGATATTCAATACTTATTATATATTAAACAGCAAATAAGATTTTAGAAACCTTATAGGAACCTTAGGCAGTCTTTCAAAACACATTTGCACTTAGACACTGCATCGTTCAACTCTGTGTATTTCTGAAATACTTGGTCCTCCTACACACAGGCGAGTGGGTAGGTGTGGCATCTCCCCGGCCCCCCCCCCCCACACACACACACCCTGGGGTTGTGGCTTCACAACAGAAGAGGACAGCTCTGTGTTCGCGACCAGTTCTATCACTGGCTCAAGCGAGTGGCCTCTGTGCTCCAGTTTCTTTGTTTACGAAATGGGTGCTGATGAAGAACTTTGCAAATAGAAAATAAAAGGGACCGAAAACACAATCTAGGGATAGTTAGGAATTGAGATATGAATTATCCCATAATCTTTATCCAAAAAGTCTTTCGAAGGTAACGCTTTTAAGCAGAGCTTGGTCCACACAATTATTACGCACAAGGATTCTGAAAAATGTTTCTTTTGCATGTGAATATTTTTTAAATTAAATGCAAACATATACTCCATATAGACTGTCTGTGTGCTGCATGATGTCAATGGACTTAGTGATTTTCCTTTAAAAGCATTTAATCAATATTTTGTAACTTGTAGTGGGGAGCTCAGCCTTGGTAAGAGTCTTAGTCTTAATTCAGGATTGATTTATACCTTAGCAAACCTTTCTGCAGAACTCCGAATAACACAAGTGAGGTCCAGATCTAAACTTTCCTTAAAAGTCCTATGTGCAAAGAATACTTAGTAAGAGATGGTCAAAGATGATCATGGTTGAAGGATTTTTCTGGTGTCAGAAATCTTATATTCTGGTTACAGAGGCATACTTTGGCTTCTAAATAGCCAAATTTTGATTTTTAAAAATATTGACTACGTGGCCATTATACTGTTTCATAAGTTTATTTAGTTAATGAAAGCAAAACTTGCTTTACTTGAGAGTCTTGTTTGATGAGAAATCCTGCATATTCGTTCCTCCTGAGTAGTGATGGAAGTTGAAACGATTTACTTTGGCCCTCGATTGTGTTTATAGCAAGAGTCAAAACATCATTTCCTTCGATTCTGGTAGATAGGCACCACCCCCAAATTTACCCTATCAAACCCTTTCCTTACAATGTGCATGAACAATTTAAAATAAGATTGTAAAGAGATCGTTTCAAATGGTTATATTTTATTATACTTTGCTTAATTTAGACTCTTCACTGATTCATACTGGCTCCTCCCCAAAGTGGGCCAAATTGGCCAAACCGTCAGACATCCTTGTCACCAGCCCTGGGTCCAGCACTGAGCGCTGTCTGACCCAGCTGGTTTGCAGATCAATGATCAGAATGACCCTGCTGGTTTAGCAATACATTCAGAGCAAATAATTTCAAGCTCTCCATCTCTAAAGTTCCTGCTGGCTGGAATCTTTGGTTACCTTTTATTTTCAAGAGGAATTTTTAAAGCATGAGCGGTGGGCGTTCCGGTGGGAACTTCATTCTGGAGACAGCGTAGGGATCCGTCCCTTCGAGCATTAGTGGGGGGAGGGGGGCGCCCAGCGCTAGGTCCTCTGCTGTGCGCCAAAGGCACTTGGAGCCTTCCGTGGGGACGAAAGAAGAGCCAGAGACAGCGCTGAGGGGACTTTGTAATCCCTTTGTCCTCTGCGGAGTGCAGGTTCACTGGGAAAACTCGGAGGCGCCTTCAAAACAGAAAGGGACAAGAGCCACTACAGAGAGCACTCCCTTTTGTGAGCGCTTCCCAGCGGCCACCCCTGGGAGCCGGCGTTCCCTGCCCCACCCGTGCGAACTCTGGCGCCAGGGACCGCCAGCAGGAGCGCACGTGGCGCAGGCAGCCGGCCGGGGACGCTGGGCCTCATTTTCTTTCCTTGTAAAGTGAATTCCCCGAGGGTTCAGTGCTGTTGCTTGGCAGAACGCGGAGGGAAGCATTTAAAATGTATTCCATTGTCTTTCCTGGTGACAGAGAGGCCTCTTGCAGCACGTTTCCAAGTGCCTCTTTGTAACGGGGGCGCGCGCGGCGGCTCCCTTCTCTCGAAGCAGCAATCATGAGCGGGAAGAAAAAGTGCTCGCTGCAGAGCGCGGGTTATTACCGCTCTCCGAGTGCGCTGCATCCACCTGCTGAGGGAATCATGACTTTGACCGCGGAATGGACTGACTGCTGTGTAGTCATTTGCAAGTTTAGAAGATGTAAAAGATAGGAACGTGCCAATGCTGAGCTACCCAGGCAGGGCCAGCGGAGTGTTTAAAGGGGGCCGCCGTCACTTAAACATCTGGTAAGTTCTTTCGCTCACTGTTCTCTGCCCCCCTTCGCGGCAATCATATCTCACGGCCGCTGGGCGGTGGCCCCTGGTGGCACAGTGTACCCGGCACATTTTCTAGGACCTGAGCTAACCGGAGGCGGGACTCTTGGCTGTTACAAGCACAACCGAGCACGACGCGTATCTGCCGTCATCTTACAAGACCGGCCGGTGGGAAGTCCTTCCAGGACGTGGGTGCCGAAGGCCTAGGCCCGGCAGGGTGGGAAATGGGAGAGAGACGTGGAGGCGGGATTCCAGAATCTTCTTTGATCGCATACGTGTAGCCCTGAGGAAGTCTTGTAAACTTCCAGGGTCCCGACTACCTCCTTTCCCAAGTGGAGGACCACCAGTGGTCCCCTGGGGTTCTCGGGCCACCTGACTAAGGGGGACACAGCAGCCGGTGTCCCCTGCGGAAGGCGGAGCCCAGTGCATCGCTGTCCACTTCCTCCTTTCGCAGGCCTGGCGCCGGCCGCTGCTCAGGGTGACCGGTTCCATTTAGCAGCGGGAGCCTGCGTGTGTGCTAATTAGTTGGTATAAAGGTCGAACTTAGATTCCACCTGGGTTTTCTAAGATAAGCACTTTACAGAGAGAAACGGACCTGAAAGGAGGTACCTGGAGGATTTCAACTGTATTCAGTCTGCTGGGGAGATACACTATAGAAAGATTTATTGATAAAAAAAAAAAAAAAGTTGCAGCTGGAATCAAAGTCTGGGGGAAGGGCGATGGGTTGGAGAGGAGGGCTGAGTTGTGTGCAGACCCGCAGCCAGGAAGTCTGTCCGAGAAGGTGTCTCTGGGCAAGAGCAGCTCCAGGAGAGTGGGTGGAGGTGGCCTGGAGAGGTGGCCAGGAACTGAAGGGGTCCCGGGTTCAGCAGTGCCCCTCAAGCAGTCATGTCTACCTGGAACCTGGCAGTGTGATCTTGGACATAGGGTCTTTGCACACATAATCAAGTTAAGATGGGTCCCCCTGAATTAGGGTGGCCCTAATCCAATGACTGGTGTCCTTATAAGAAGAAGGAAAGTAGGGTGCAGAGACGCCGACAGCGAGGGAAGGTGGCCCTGTGAAGACGGAGGCAGAGTTCAGGGTGATGCCGCCCCGAGCCCGGGAAGGCCACAGGTGACAGTGCCGTAGTCCGCTCGGGCTGCAGTGACAAACACCGCGGACGGGGGGCTTCAGCAGGTGCTCGTTTCTACACTGACCGATTCCTGCCTCGCTCCCCAAACACCCTGGACCACCCTTCCCCTCGCCCAGCATGCTGTAGCCGCGCTGGGCTACCTTCTTCGGGATACCCCAAGCTCTTCCCTGCCCCAGGGTCCTTGCACATGCGACTCCCTCTGCCTGAGAACCCCTTCCGGCTCTTCGCATATGCTGGCTCCTTCAGATCCTGCCTTCAGAGAAGCTTTTCCTGACCACCCTATCCAAAGTAGTATCCCCACTGTGGTAGGCAGAATAATGCCCCCCGCCCCAGGATATTCACGTCCTAATCCCCAGAACCTGTGACTATATTATGTCCCATGCAAGGTGGGGGGGGGGCGGGTGAAGGTTACAGATGGAGTGAACGTTACTAATCCACTGTCTTTAAAACAATGAGATTCCCCTGGATTGTCTGGCGGACGCAGCGTGATCACAGGGTCCTTGAATGGGGAGGAGAAAAGCAGAAGGTTCAGAACCCGGAGGTGGCATCATGAGAAGGACGTGACTGACCATTGCGGGCTTTGAAGGTGGCGGCAGGTGCCACGAGCCAAGGAAGGGGGTGGCCTCCAGAAGCTGGGAGAGGCAAGGACCCTCATTCTCCCCCAGAGCCTCCAGAAAGGAACGCAGCTCTGCCAGCACCCTGATTTTAGGCCAGTGAGACCCCTTTTGGACTTCTAACCCCCAGAACTGTCGGATAATACGTGTATGTTGTTTTAAGGCCCTGAATTTGTAGCACTTTGTTACGGCAGCAACAGGGAACTCCTGCAGGTCTTTACCTCAGTGTCAGCCCCTCAGAGAAGCCTTATCTGACCACCTCGTCCAGAGTAGCACCCCACCTTCACGCAGTCCCTCTCTCGGGCGCCTCCGGGTGCTCAGCACTGTTTTAAGCCCTTGGGATACAGCCGTGAAGAGGACATTAAAGGTCCTGCCCTCACAGAGCCTCCGTGGGGGAGAGATGGACACAGTGAACAAATTAGAAAAACAGTGTGTCAGGTGGTGAGAAATTCTAGGGAGGAAAAGCCGATCCTGGAGGAGGATGGGGGTGCCGGGGTCGGGGGCGTGTGCCGTGTCAATGGCGTGGTCACGGAACGCATCGCTGAAGGCGACGTGGGCGGAGACCCGAAGCAGGTGAGGGAGAGAGGGCAGCAGCCATCCTGGGAAGGAACAGGCTGGACGGAGGAGAGAAAACGTAATAGCCGGTCCGGAGGCCAGGGCGGCCGCCTCATCCATCACCCAGCCAGGGCCTTCGAGAGCGAAAGCGGCACTTTTCATAACGGCGCTGGACCAATCGGCATAGACCGAGACACAGGTAACTTCTCAATGGCAGGGTGCCCGAGCAGCGAGGACAGGTGGCCGGATGTCACCGAGGGGGAGTAGGGAGGAGGTCTGAGGACAGGGGGCGGGTCGCTGTGACCTCGCAGCCTCTGAGAACACGGGGGTCGGCACTCCGCGGGGGCTGAAAACCGGGGGAGAGTTCGAGCAGGATAATATCGGATTGGTGCTGGGGAAGGGTTTGCCATAGCTGGTGTGGAGGGAGCTGAATGAAAGGGCAAGACGGGAGAGGCGGGCCAGCGAGGGCTCCCGGGACCCCCGGGACCCCCAGGACCCCCCGGGACCTCCGCGCAGTGATGTGGGGAGACGGGGTCTGACGGTGGAGCCGAAAGGACTTGCCTTCAGGCAGGAAGTCGGCTAAGGAACAGGGAGCCGAGGATTATGTGTCATCTCTAGGGACTTTTCGAGTCTTTAAATTACTGATCTGCTTATGTGTTTATCATCTGTTTCTCTGTAGCTACAAGATCCGCAGCGTGGGGGCCTTTCTGTCTTTCATAGCACCCAGCCTGGCACCGAGTAGGCATTCAGTGTATCTCGAGTGAAAAACTGGATGGCAAGGAGCTGGTATTTAAATTTCCGTTGTGCCAATAAGGCAAATGAAATAAACAGCTTACCCAAAGCCATCATTGCCTCGGGGGGCGGGGGGGCAAAGCCGGGCAAAAACCCAGGTCCTCTGCCGCCGCCTCTGCAGCAGCGGCCGGGGGGGGCCCAGCCTCTCGGCCTCCCGTCCTTGGCCCGCTCCCTCCCTTGCCTTTGTTAGACATGTGGTGGCAGTCAGGCGACGGCCCCCCCGGAAGTGCCCAGGTCGGGAAGTGGAGGCGCGGCTTCCCAGAGAAAAGCTCCAAGTGCTGATACAAGGAGGGGCACCAGACGGGGCCAGGCCCCGGCTCACCAGGAGTGTCACCTCCTTTCCCACGACAGTCGAGAGCGGCAGGAGACTGAGGACAGGTCTCCCAATGTACCCGCTTCATCCCGACCGCGGCGGGGAGGTCTCGCCAAGTTATTGTCCTGATAATTTAAGAGGAAAGCATGGGCTTTTCTGAATTGTAATAGCAAGCTACTTTTTTTTTATTATTCCCATTTCCCCAATTTTCTGTCTTCCATCAGAGCTCGCCCGGGAGGGCCACCTGGCAAGACAGTGAACGGGCCCCAGACAGGGAAGGTGGGAAGGAAGCCGCTGCCTGCAGCTTTCTGGGGTTTTCTCTCCCAGGCCGGGTCGTGTATGGTTTCCACGCCTTTGCCAAGCACAAGCTTGCTTCTGTGTGAGGCAGCTGCGTTTCGATAACGTGCGACTCTCGTGGGTTTGCTCTACAAAGTTTTTTGAGATCTGACCAGTAGCAGGCAGACAATTGCTGCTCATTGAGAAGGTCACCTTTTAAATTTGCTGAATGGGCTGATACGCCCTTCAAAGAGAAGGGGGCGGACTTATTTGACCGATTCGAGAGACTGAATCAGGCCTCAGTATTTCTACACCGGAGCCCCACTTCGATTGTGAAGCTGAGGAAGCCTGGGAAACGGGGTGATGCCTTTTGGGCTTTGGCCGTAGACGCCTGCATCCTGGTGGGCCAGCCCACGCAGAGGCCTGAGGCTTAGCAGACACCCTTCCTGGTCCAGCTCCCCGGACGCCGGGGCTGACCGCATGATTGGTGGGGGCCGGCGGGCGATGAAAACGCAGGCCTCTTGTTCAAAAGGTAGGAAGAAGTGCCGTTCTACGAACACACAAAGCATTTTCCTTCCAAGGCCTGTCGTGTTTTTTACTTGCTACTTAATATTAGGTTCCCTCTGGCATGAGGATCCTCGAAGGGAAAGCGTAGACCCTCAGAGGCCTCCAGATCCCCCCTTTCGCCAGCCACTGGACCCCACAGTGCCCTGGCTGGGGGCAGGAAGTCCATCTCCCCTTCCCACGGGCCTGCTCGTGCTGGATGGGGAACCCCAAAGGAATGCAACTTCCGTGCCGGGACACATTTTTTTTGGTGCCCAGATAAAGGATGGGCATAGATTCCTCCCCACCACGTTGTCTGTCAGACGCACCATGGCACAGCCAGCCTGGAGTGCAGACAGCTGCCACCATGCCTGCCCCGAGGCCCCTGCTGGGAGCTGAGGGTGACGGCAACAAATTCGCCTCCCCTCTGCCCCCACCACCAACCGTCCCCAGTCACCAGCCCGGGTTGAGGGCAGCAGCGGGCTGGGGTGGAAAGGGGGAGGCCAGGAGCAGGTGAGTGAGAACCGGCTCGTCCCAGGAGGCAGTGAGAGGCGGGACTGCTTGTTAGTTGGGGCCCCAAGCCCCTAAACATCCATCATCCCATCAGACTTCTGTTACAAAACAGAGATTCAAAGGTGAAGTCGTTAAGGATTTCAAGACAGTGACCACAGAGCATGAAACTCTAATCACGGAACCCTTCTGAGCAAGGGCCTGTACGCGACCGTGAAGCTGGCCCCCGATGCCCCCTCCCAAGCCCTCTAGCTCAGCACCATGCACGCCTCTGTCCGGGGTCACAGTCTGCATGCCGTAGGCAGAAGCACACAGAAATATAACCAAAAACAGTCCAGCACTGATTCATCTTGCTCACAAGTCCCCACTCCTGCTAAGGGCAGAAAAAGAAAGAAATTAAAAACACATGAACTTGCTAATCAAAGCTAATTCAGTCTCCTCAGGCCTCAAAAACTCCTTCCCTGGTAACTCAGACGCCTCGAGACAATAGTTCAAGGACATTCAGGTTCGGGGCTCCTCCAAGCTTCTTCCCAAATGGGGCCCTGGCTCCTGCCTGAGACCCGTGATTGAGGTGGTTCTGGGGTGTCTGTCTTAGTGCCCACAAGCAGCCGTCCCCCCTGGCAGCCCCGTGTCCTGGTGCCAGGCTCACCTGGGGCCTTCCCACTGCTGTTTTGACCTGACGGTGGGGACAGGCCCCTGGTGTCTGCTCCCCTGTCACTCTCTACCTGGTGGGAACTCCCCTAAGTCACATCCCCTGACCTTGTACGCCCTGCTTATGACCACAGTCCACCAGACTCCGTTCTCCTTTTTTAAAGGGGAGCATTTGGAATTTATGAAACCCCTTTCTTTTCGGAACCAAACTCCGTTTCAAGTCTCATGTGCACTTAGAGTCGGTCTTGATGCTCAAAAGTAAAAAGGTCCTTGTTTTCTTGTTACATTCTTACCCTAAAAATTACCATCCTCCCTGAGGCTAACAGAAGCCTCTGGTCGAATAAGAGAAGGGAAAAATATTAACACATTAAAAACTTTATTCCTCTTTTTTACTTCTAGCACAGCACTTACCACAAATTGTTTCCTTATATGTCTTCCCAAATAGAGTGTAGTTACTTAAAGGCAGGTGACAAATATCTCTAACTTTTATGTCAAGTACCTAAGTAATGTACGTGCCACTTTCTAGGCTCTCGTAAATGGATGGATGGATGGGTGGCTGGCTGGATGGACGAGTGGACAGGTAGATGGGTGGGTGGGTGGATGGATAGATCAAAAATCTTAAAAAAATATACCTAGCAAACTTTTACTTACGTCTCATTCACCAAAGCTGGGAAGATAGCGCTGTCGTTGTGGTCATTCATGGGGCATGTTATTATCCTGAAGAAAAGCATCGTTCTGCTGGTAAGGAGGAAGGGCAGAGTGGCTAATGGGCGTGCCGCTGGCAGTGACAGCCAGAGGAGCTGCATTTTAGCCCACCCTTGCAGGACGCATTGAAGGGGAAGGACATTTCGAGCTGAGCAAACAGCCTAAGCAAAAGCATGGAGGCAGGCGAGCACCCGACAGGGGCAAGGGGTGGCTCGTGGAAAGTTCTGTACCAAGGTTAGCCGATCTCGGTCACTGTACCCAGGCAGAGGATTCTGTAGAAAGGATTCGTATGGCAACCTAGACTGCAAATAAACACCGTATTATCGGATGAGGTGGAAAGGCCGACTGTAAACGTGAGCTGTCGCTATTTTCGGATCTCCAGCTGCGTTCCGTTCTTCTCGTTCATTCCCACGACGCCTCGTGCTTCCTCCTTTCTACCCTTCGCCGCTCTTGCCAGAGGTCTGCGTTTTATCAGTCTTCTCGGAGATCCAGCTGTGGTTTCGTCGAGCCTCTCGTTCTGTCCTTTAATTTCTGTGCGTATCTTTACTATTTTCTTATTTCCTCGCTTCTACTTTTGTTTCTGTTGTTTTATTCTAGTCTCTTCCTTATTTCTAGAGTCGGACACTTAGCTCATTCATTTTTAATGTTTCTGTCCTAATGGGTGTGTTTAAGACTATATATCTTCTTTAGTGTTACTCTAGGTTTAGCGCATAGTCATCTAATAATCTTCTAGTTCCAAATAGTTTAAGATTTCTCTTATGATATCTTTGACCCTTATTTGAGTGATCCGTGAATTTAGATGCAAAACATATGCATTTGAAAAAATAGTTTGAGATTTGTTTCTAATTTCATTTCATCGTGGCCAAATGTCAATTCTTTGTACAGGTTGAGAACGGCTGTGTGACCTACCACATGGGCGATTTTTACGAAACCCCACGTGTGCTTTGAAAGGTATATTCTCTAATTCTTGGATCTAGGAATCTGTTATTGTCCATTGATCTTTAAGAGGATATCTCCATTTTTGCCTGCTTGAACTCTCCATTCCTGAGGGCTGTCTATTACCTTACATTATGACATTTACTGTGATGGACAGATGCCACTTGGATGCCCCTTCAAAGGAACCCGCCGCAGGGAGCATAGCCTAGGGCTTCCGACTGTGACGCCTTCAGACCCACTGTAGCATTTACGCCAAAACCACATTCCCCCCTCCCACCTCTCCAGGCCGCCCCAGCCAGTGACTTCCCACCGGCGGGTACAGGAACTGGACCATCACTGCCCTGTGTAAGACTCCCACGGGGCAGCCTTCGCCTGGGGACTGCCACTGGCCCGGCCAGAGCTTCCTCTGTCTGCAGCGGCCGGAAACTGCCTCGTTCCTTCCCTCTCGCCTTTCACGGCTGTCGGACTTGCATGAGTGGTCTGAGGCTCTCCTGCCCACTTCGTACCTTCACCTTTTACCTTTCACAGGTGTTTCCCCCAGTAAATCTCTTGTGTAACACCATCTTGCATTTGTTTCTTGGATGATTCGAACTAACACAGCGGATTGCTCAACTTCTCGTAATTCTGACAATTCTCGACATGTTATATTGTTTACATAAAAAGTTCAGACTCATTATATCTTCTTCAGATATAGTAGTCTTTAGACTTATTATCTCTTATCATATGTAATAATCCCATTTATTCCTCATAGTACATTTCATTAAAAGTGTCAATATTCCTGAACAATATGTAGTATTGTTTCATATCTTTTAACTTTAAAATGATCGTTTGGAACTATTCCTCTGCAACTTGTGTTTGAGATTTATTCGTGTAGGCACGTGTAGATGCCATTTATTTGTTTTTACTGACCTATCGTAATCTGTTATATGAATAAAATACCATCTACCTTCTCTGCCACTGAAGGACGTTTAGCTTATTTCCGTCTTTTCTCTATGAACATTCTCACACGTAGCTATAAGCTCATACGCCAAAGTTTCCTTAGCGTCTACGACTAGACGTGAGACCGTCGGGTCGCAGCATAGCACTGCCTAATGTCGAACCGCTCTCGATGGGGTCGTCCACCCTCGGTGTCTCTTAAAGTCCCTCGAGGTTTGTTTTACATGTATCTCTCCACACTGTGCGTTCTGGAGGTTTCTTTATGTGTCCCAGTTCATCGGTTCTCTCTTTATCTGTGTTCGATCTGCCACTAAACCTGTCCTGAGTTTTAAATCTCAATATTTAGGTTGTTCATTTCGAGAAGTTCTGTTTGGAGCTTTTTATTTTGTTTGTCTTTTAATTTTTATTATGGAAGTTTTCGAGTGCATGTAAAATTAGGGAAGGGAGAGTAGGCACCCCCCACGCGTTCATCATTCTTCACCTTCGGCGAGTATCGGCTCGCCGCTGGTCCAGTTGTGCGCATGCTCCCTCGCACGGCGCCCACCCCGAGGTTATCTCAAGGTGCATCTCGGACACTGTATCATTCCCTCTATAAGAAGTGTTCAGATTTCTTGTTTTCATAATGTATGGTTATTTTCTTAAGAGTTCGAAGCTTTCGCTGTGGCCTCTCGTCATCATGCGCATTCTTCCTCAGAGTCTTAGGGCCCCGTCCTCCCGTGAGCAGGTTCAAGACCGGCTCTTTCTTTGCATGCACTGGCGATTCCATGTGGTGAGTTCACCTCTGGAGGAGCTTGCTCTTTGTTTTTTGTTGTTTTGGTGGGACTTTTCTGTTACCTGATGTAGAAGAAGGAGGTCCCTCCAAAGCCATTTTTTGCATCTGCCTTACCAGGTGGCCCAGGGTTATAACCAGCCTGGAACCAATCTTTATTCTGTTGATATAAGCTCCCGGCAGGCAATCGAAACTTGGACCTCAAGCCCCCCTCAATGCACAGACGTGCAGTTTGCACTTTCCAGGGGATCGTTTTCTAAGCCCCCACTGCTCTCACCTGCACTATGATAGACGAGCTTCCTTGTTATCCTCCTGCGCCCGGAGACGGGGTTTCCTAGCCCGCCCTTGCACTGAGAGATCAGGCCTTAGAGGAGCCTGGCTTTGCAAGGAATCCCAGCTTCCACTCTCCACCTTCTGTCGGCTAGAAATCTTATTTCCCGCAAGGAATCCCAGCTTCCACTCTCCACCTTCTGTCGGCTAGAAATCTTATTTCCCGTCTCCACATCTCGTCTCAACGTGGAGACCGAAGCCGAGGCCCCAGGGTTTCTGGCCACTATCCTTCCGCCCCTCTCTCGCATCTGCTCCGAGGCAGCTGTGGGATCAAATCAGGAGATTACCACCCTGGTTTTTCCTTCTGTGCTCTGGCCCCTGGGGGACACCTCTTTCCAGCTCGTTAACTCAGCCAGGCACTTAACAATTTATGCGTGCGGTTATTTTTTATCATGCGTTTCTACATTTTTGTAGGGCGAGCTTTTGCTCATTATCCTTGTCAAGGTTTTGTCAAGACTGAGTCTCCTTACGGTGAAAATCGGTTTAATTTGTTTTTTACTCACAATTTAAAAACAAAACAAAACAAAAAACCTGATACAATTATCATAGCATCCTGCTCAGATCAGACCCACCTGCTCCCCAAAGCCAAGATAGAGGTGTGCTCATTCTCTCTGGTCCTTGGGTCTCAGCGGGGCACCTGCACTACACAGAGGTAGGGCCACTCGCCACCCCGGTTCACAGTGATGACACCGCAGTCACCCTACAGAGCTTTGGGGACAGAGCCCCTGCCCCCCCCCACCCGCTTTTTGGCACCAACAAGCTGTGGTTTTTGCTGCATGAAACATGGAGAGCGCTCTGTGCTCCTCCCATCCCGCAGAAGCTCCCCAGTTCTGGAGTTTGCTGTAATATGGCCTCTGTCCATTTTTCTCTGTAAATCGTCTACGTTCATCTGTCATCCTGATTTGTATCACTGCCACTAAACAGCCAGCCGGCGAAAATGTGGCTGGAGTGCTCGTAACCCAGTTCTTGCCCTGTCAAGAAGAAGAAGAATCTAAGAGATGGAGGAAATTGCACCCCATCATAGCCGCACATCTTCAGCTCTCATGCGCGGTCACTGCTGTATCGTCGCTCGTGTCCTGGACTCGAAGAGGGGCCAGGCTTGCCCCCGCACACCCCTCTGCCCTGCTGCCAGGCCCCTGTCCGAAACCCTGCTCAGGAGGTTTCTTTTGGGGGATGATGAACGTGTTCTAAAGTTAGATTATGATGACGGTGCACAACTCTGCAAATATACTACAGATCCCTGGATTGTACACTCGAAGCAGGTGAACTTTACGGCACATAAATTAAATCCCAATAAGGCTATTCTTCTGAAGTACATGAAATTATGTGGGTAAAAAAATCCTGCTTGGGTACCCAGGCCCTGATGTGACCCGGTCCTCTACATGACCTTAACCTTCAGCCAAACCAAACTTTCCACAGCTGCCTCCCATGTGCCGCCCTGTTCCGTGCACCATGACTTTGCACAGACCGTCCCCTTCCCCCAGGATGCCCCTGCCGCTGTCCCCGAGTCGTCCCTGTGCAGCTGAGCTCCAGCTTGGCTTTCTCCAGGAAGTTTCTCTGACCCTCTGTGAGCTGCCGGTGTCCCGGCTTACCTCTGCCACTGCTCTGGTCGCACCGAATCATGGCCCCGGTTTGTCTCCTGGGACAGTGTCTTCGTCATTCTGGACACCTGGAGAGGTGTCCGCCTCTCTAGGACCTGTCTTGGTGCCTGGCACCTGGAAGGTGCTCTCGGTCTACGTTTCAAGCAGACCCCGCTGGGTTCGTGGGGCTCCCTACTGAGTCTGTGCCCCCTATAGCCTGTAGGCGCTGCAGCCAGCGAGCCCGTAGTCAGGGACACTCAGGGACGCTCGTGGAACTATGAAACGCATGGTTAGAACCCACTCCTCGCACTCCTCCTCAGCGCTTTCTTAACCTCTGATTCAGCAATCTCCGATTAGCAATTTTGCAAGATCCACTTTCCTTGTCTTTCCGGAAGGCTTCTCTACTAAGCTACCTTTCCCTTGGGCCGGAGAAAACTAGGGGACTACATGTCCTGACTGGATGAACGGGTGGGGGGAAGGCCAGTTAACATTCAGCTAAGAGAGAAATGATTTCTCCTATCAGCAATAAAAACCGATGGCTCCGTCAGAAGGTGAGCCGGGGGCCACAGAGCCCGGCAAGGCGGGCAGGGAGGGAAATGTGCTGGCCTCGTCGCCAGGAGTGAGGGCGGCTGAGGGCAGAGGCCGCCGCTGGGAGTCAGGGCAGCGCCCCAGCAGCCAGAGGCCTGGCCTTGGGAGGTGAACCCCGTCCTTCCGCCTTCCCTCCTTTCCGAGCCAGCCCCGTGCCCCCCGCGCCCCCCAGCAAGATGACAGGCTTTGGACCCGGAACTCAGAGCCCTGCCTCTCGGAACGGCTTCTCCCAGTGCTCTCGTTTGCTCTGACCTTATCATAAAAGGAAGCCACGTGATGTCTATTTATGGTAGCGGTCTGGTCTGGGGAGAAGGAGGCTCGCAGGACGTGAAATCCGAGGGCTGATGAAATTGCTCTGGCCTCTGCATCTCGCCATGCCGTGAATGAATAAACGGGCGCGGGGGCGGGGCGCCGAACGCCAACTCCGGTGTTCTCTGACAGGCAAGTTCCTTCTGGAGTGCCACGTAGGTAATTTGTTCTATAAATCAGAGCTTATAAAGCAGTTAGGAGTTAATAGAGCTCAAATTCAATAGCTTTAATATGAGAAGTGCAGAGAGAAAAGATGGGGGGAAATGCCCTCATTCGGCCTGGTAGGGAAGATGTGTAACTTTTAAAAATATAACCATTTGCTTTCTATTTTGACTATAGGTACATGTTGCTGAAAAAGAATGGCCAGGGAGACAGATACAGCAAAGGATACAAGAGAGGTCCGAGACTAGAGCAGCGTTTTAATGGGAGACACAGCGAGAGGCATTTGGGGCCGTGTTGTGTGTATGGTTTCAGACCCCGTCCTCCCTGACTACAAAACTGAAGCGGAAAGACCCGAGAACAGGATCAGTAACCAAGAGCATCGGCTCCTCCCCGAGGCCTCTGTGTGCCCATCACAGGGACGAAGGAAACAGAACAGTCTGGTGAGACAGTGCGGGGTCCTCATTTCTCCAGACACGTGTCTCCAGCAGATGTGAGTGCGGGAAAAGCAGAGGTCCAGGCTGGCATCGTCAGAGGCGACGGCTCTGAGGCCGTGGTTTTGAGTCACTCCAAATCACTTGTGAACTGGGATTTCTGATCAGGTCTTAACGTCCAAAATCTTTCTTTCTTTCTTTTTTTTTTTTTTGAGAGTGCTCAGTACAGAATGTATAACAAGGCAGTAAATTAAGGCCTGAGAATTGACTCTGACCCAAAATCAGGAAGTGCAAGTATGTTCATGGTCGCCTTGTCCCTAATGGGTTATTAGAAGGCGTCTTTCAAGTTGCAATGCTGAGTTTTTGCGGTTAACGGGCGAGGAGATGCTAGCTGTCGTTAACAAATAAATCCCAAACTCTTAAGAGCTTAACACAAAAGGCATGTCTCTAACCCATAAAACAGACCAGTATGAGTCTTCATGGTTGGTTCAAGGTTTTCGCCACACAGTGTGATTCGGGGACCCCAAACCCTTGCCATCTTTTGGCTCCACTATCGTCCAGCAGTGCACAGGGAGAGGATGGAGAAGGAATATCTATGCCACTTCCTGGCGACACCTCTGTGCGGTTCGGGCAGGAGCATGATTTTTAGTAGATCACTGTCTTCGTCTCTTCCAAACATCTCGTGGTGCCACTTTCAAAAATAATCCTCTACGTAGAACTGAAAATGAAAATATATAGAAATGTGTGGGATGCAGGCCCAGCGAAACTTAGAGGGAAATATATAGCATGTGAAGTGCTTACACTTGAAAAGAGGAAGGTCTCAAATCCATAACCTAAATTCCTACCTCAGAAAACTAAAAAAAAAAAAACAAAATAAACCCATAACAAGCAGAAGAAAGAAAATGATAAAGAGCAGAAATCATATGATAAGGAGAAAAACCAATGAAATAAAAACTAGTTCTTTGGAAAAAAAAAATGAATAAAACGTATAAGCCTCTGGAAAGATTGACAAGATGAAAAGAGAGAAAACACAAATTACCAATATCAGGAGTGAAACAAAGAGTATCAGTACAGATCCTACAGCCACTGAAAAGATAATGAACAACTTTACACCCATAAATCAATAATTCAGATGAAATGGACCAGTTCTTTGAAAACCAGACTACCAAAAGCCAACCAAGATGAAAAGTCTTATAACCATTAAGGAAATTGAATTAATAATTTAACATCTCCCATCAAAAAAATCTCCATGTCCAAGTGGGTTCAATAGAGAATTCTACCAAACATTTAATGGAAAAGTCACATCAGTATTACACAATCTCTTTCTGCAAATAGTAGAGGAGAGAATACTTATCATTTTACGAGGCCAGTATTACCCTGATATCAAAATCAAACAAGGATGGCATGAAAAATATTTCTCATGAACTTAGAGAAATCATCAACAAAATGTTAACAAATTAAATCTAGCAATATATAAAAAGGAATTATATACCACAACCAAGTAGGATGCATTCTACTTAGGCAAGTCTGTCTCAATATTCAAAGATCAATTAATATAACCCACTGTATTAACAGGCTAAAGAAGAAAAATCATATCAATTAATAGAGAAAAAGCATTTCACTACATATTACACCCATTCATGATTTAAAAACCTAAAACTTTCAGCGAACTGGGAAAAGAGGAGAATTTGTTTAGCATTTACAAAAAAATCTATAACCAAGAGTCCTACAGGTTTTGATATGTTGTGTTGTCCTTTTTAGTAAGTTCAAAATACTTTCGGATTTCTCTTTTGATTTCTTTTTTGATCAATGGGTTTTTAGAAGTATCTTATTTCGTTTCCAAGCATATGTTGTGTTGTCCTTTTTAGTAAGTTCAAAATACTTTCGGATTTCTCTTTTGATTTCTTTTTTGATCAATGGGTTTTTAGAAGTATCTTATTTCGTTTCCAAGGCATTTTCAGAGGTCTTTCCATTATAAGTTTGTAATTTAATTCCATTGCGATAGGAGAGCATAATTTGTATGATTTGTATCCTATTAAGTGCATTGAGATTTAGCCTGAATATTGTCTGTCTTGGCAAATGTTCTGTGAACTTGAGGAGAATGTGTGTTCTGCTGTTGTTGAGTATAGGGTTTTATAAATGTCAATTAGGTTAAGTTGGTTGATAATGTTGAAATTTTCTAAATACTTACTAGCTTTCTGTCTGCTTGCTCTATCCATTACTGAGAGAAGGGTATCGAAGTCTTCAACTAAATTGTCAACTCGTCTATTTGTCTTTGTAGATCTGTCAGCTTTCACTTCAAGCATTTCAAAGGTCATTACTAGGTGCATAAACACTTAAGATTGCTATGTCCTCCTGATGGACTGACCCATTTATCCTTATTATATACCTTCTTTATCCCTGGTAATACCTTTTGCTCCAAAATCTGCTTGGTCTGATATGAAGTTGTTTATTTTGATTAGTGAAGCACAGTGTATCTTTTCCTATCGTTTCGCTTTTAACCTAGTTGTGTCTTTGCATTTGAAGTGTGTTTCTTAGAGGCAGCATACAGCCGGACCTTGCTTTTTTATCCTCTCTGACAATCTCTGCTCTTTACGTTTGGATGTTTAAAACATACTTAACGTGACTATTGATATGGGTAGGTTTAAATCTATCCTCTTGATATTCATTTTTTATCTGTCCTGTTTTCCGTTTCCCTTTTCCTCTTGTTCTGACTTCTTTTGGCATAATTGAATATTCGTATGATTCTATTACATCTCATTTGTTGGCTTACTCTTTATAACTCATTTATTATTTTAATTGTTGCTTTGCTACAACTTCCGTTAATCGCAGTCTGCCTTTAAGTGATAATGTACTACTTCGTGGGAAGTGTAAGAGGCTTAGCAATAGTGTGTTTTCATGACTTCCCTCCCATCTGTTAAAAAAAAGAGTCCTCAGCATTACCTCCAATTCCAGCCCGGTACTCCAGGCCTTATTCTAGCTTCTGCCTCTCCACATCTGCATCTCCCATCTCTGACAGAGAGGAACGCGTCTCCCATTATTTCAGTCCCTTCTTTGGACACCCGTCTCCTGACCTGCGGACTGCCATTCACCTGCGGGGTGACCTCCTAACCCTCCAACCCAGTCAGGGTCTGCCTGCTCCTGACGACCGACCTCGTTCACGTCTGTCTAGTGGCCTTTTGATGAATAGAGGAAGGAAAAAGCCAATAAGTATTTTACAAATTAGTAAGGGAAGAGGAAGAGTTTCAACAGTCGGAGAGCTTTCTTGCTTTCTGATACCACCAGACATTCCACGCTCATCTTGTCCTTTCTTTTACCCGGACTTGGAACCGACCAAGAGGCCCTAACTCTTTCTGGTGGGACATGGTGGTTAGAGACCACAATCTGGAAGCTGAGTGCTTTGTTACTGCCTGGTTATTAGTTTCTAGGCCTTTTTTTTAGTGGAAAGAGCTGGAAATAGTTTTTATTTTAAAGAGAAGATGCGTAATGAGTTCACGCTTAGATTTCTAGCTTAAATTTAGGATGATAGAACTTTTATTTATTTTCTTTGGTTATATATTTGTTTCTTTTTCCTCTCATGCTGAAAATCTTGGTTCTTGTAACCATTAACATCATTACTTATTTATTTGTTTTATCCACATATAATTTACATGTAATATATATTATATAATATGTATTACAATATAATATAGTACATTTAATTTATGTGATATATTTCAGGAACATACCAATGTTATTGCTAACCATATGATTACTGAAAACAATTTAAGATTTATTTGCCTTTTAAAAAAAATTTTTAAACTATCTCATCAGGGATGGGCGGTAAAATGACTTACTTTTGAAATAGTTCCTGAGTGATCAAACCATCAACTGTATACAGTTACATCTATTTGTTTCGTTTTGCTTTTGTTTGTAGGGAATTTTTTTTTTCATTTCGTTTTAGTTTTAGTTTATAATTAAATAGGGCATTTACATGTTTCCGAAGTCAAAATCGAAAAACAAGGGATAATTAGAGAAGTCTAGTTCCAGCCTCGTCTTCTCTACACTTTTCCCTCTTTCCCCATTTCTGTGATGTTAGTTTTTAGGTTTTCATTTTTTGTCTAATATAAAGAAATACCTCTATTCACTTGGACCCCCTCCCCGCGTCGCCCCATGCAGTGGTAGCACACAGTACACGTTTTTCTCCTCTGGACTCTTCATGTCAACGCACTTGTTTTATGACTTTACAAAGCGGCAAAAGACCCAGGTTCATGGTTCAGGGGCCATGTCAAGAGCCTGGCGAACAGGTTTACATTCTTCAACTTCCTAAGCATTTCGAACTCCTCTTGTGTATCCAGAATGGGTATCGTGGGTCATTTACTGAGTGCATGCCACGAGCCAGGCGTTTTATATGCTGTATTAGTTACCTATTGCTGTGTAACAAATAAAAACCAACGTCTTCGCTTAAAGCCACAGACAGGTATATGCTCTCACAGTGTCTGTGGGTCAGAAGACTGGGTGCAGCTGAGCTGAGTCTTCTGACGATGGGTGTCCCCAGGGCTGCAGCCCCTCAAGGCTTGGCGGGGCAAGGACCCACGTCCAAGCTCGCTGGCGCGGTTGTTGGCAGGGTTCAGTTCCCGGCAGGCTGTTGGGGCCGGAGGCTGCCCTCAGTTCCTGGCCACGTGGGCCTCTCTATAAGGCAGCTCACGGTATCGTAGCAGAGCAGGTGGAGCAGGCGAGTGAGAGCTGGAGGCAGAAGGAGAGGGAGCAGGAGAGGCGGAAGGTCAGCAAGTCGTCACCTGTTACAGCCTCACTTCTGGGGCAGCGTCACATCAGCCCTGCCAGGTTATTTCATGTCTGTGACACTCCGGAAAGGGCAAAAGGAGAACCGACCAGCGGTGGCTGGGCCCTGGGGGAGGGGCTGACCGCAGTGGGGCAGAGGAGGGGATTGGGGGGAGGGGGGAAGCGGAATGTTTTTTATACTGACTGTGGTAGCAGTTGCACAACGCTATGCCTTTGGCAAACCCCAGAGAACTGTGGACCACAGAGTGAATTTTACCATATGTAAATTTCTTAATAAACATTTTAAAGTTAAAAAAGAAAAAACCCTCATTGTTTTCAAATAAAGGAAGAAGAAAGTTGTGATACATCCAGATTTAGGAATTTCGCAATGAACTTAATTTCATTTTGGAGTTTATTTTTATTTACTTATTCTTTACTCAGAGGCGAGGAACCGGTATTCAATGAGCTCCTTACTCAGACGTGGTGAGTAGCCAGGCACATTCTGGGACCTCATGTGTGCCTTCTTGTCTAACCCTGACAAATTTAGGAGGGCGGGATTATCATCCCCGCTCCACAGATGATAAACTGAGGCTCAGAGAAGTGAATTACGGCCAAGTCAAAGGGGAAGGCAATGGAGCAGGGATCCGGACCCAGGTCCGCGGAGTCCAAAAGGTGTCATGCTCCTCTCTACTGCCCAGACTTTTCTCAAGGCCACGTAGCTTCACGATAAAAGGTCGCTCTAATTCCCTCCTACGGTCCTTCATGGTGAAAGGGTCGCTCGGGCGTGGTCTCGGAGGTGTTAGATCGCTTGCCGGCCTCCTCTTAAGGAGAGCCACCCTTCTTGCAATTGATCCTTGCTTTCTTTTTATTTTATTTATTTTTTCTTTTTTGCTCGCTTTCTTTATTCAGTGCAGTGGTGTCCCAAGGCTGCCATAACAAAGCACCACACACCGAGTGGCTGAAAACCACAGACACTGTTCTCTCACAGTTCTAGAGGTTAGCAGTCCCAAATCGAGGTGTCAGCTCCCACCGGCCGTTCTGAGGAAGGGTCCCTCCCGCCTCCTCCGGCTTCTGGTGGCCCCGGCCTCGGCTTGGAACAACATCACTCGTCTTTGCCGCTGTCCTCACGTGGCCTGTCTTCCTGTGCCTCTGTGCGTCCCCTCCTCTTCGTATGAGGACACCAGGCGTCGAATTTGGGGCCCACCTTCAATCCATGATGATTTCATCTCGAGATGAAAGGAACTAATTGTCTGGTTTTTTAAAGGCCCCGTTTTCGTATAAAGTCACACTCATGGGAATGAGGGGTCAGGCCTTGGACATGTCTTTTTGGGAACACGGTTCAACCCACTATGTTCAGTAGGACTTTCTTTGAGGGGGCAGAGGCCAGCCGGAGCCGTGGTCCTCACTGCTGGTCCCGCAGCCACCACCGTCCTCTGCCATCATCTCCGGACCTGGGCCAGGGGCTCTCCCCATCTCCTCTGTCCCGCCCGGGGGAGGGGGCGGCGGAGGTGAGCGAGAGTTGCCGCTCAGCGGGGAATCGCGGACAGCCCTCCTAGTGAACCCGGTTGCCTCTCCCTCCCTCCTTTTCCCAGACCTCGTCCCTGTGGTGCCCATGGCCAAGCGAGCTCATGGGTTAGAAAGGCACCTGACAGTAGCCTTCTATGACGCGGCGCTTTTCCGAATCGAGCTTCCCAAGCCAGTTGATGTGCCCAGCATCCTCCCCAACCCTCTCCCCCCTCCACTTCCAGGAACACCTTGTTCTTCCTGTGCCCCCCCAACCTCGGCTTCCCTGAAGCCATGTAGCCAGGCTGTCCCCACCCCCGCCCCTCCCTCTAGCTTCCTCCGCCTCCTCTCCCCCCCAACCCCCCCCCCCCCCCCCGCAGGCAGCCTCCTCTCCTCCCCCAGATCTTTGCCCTCCGGCAGCCTCGTCCCCCCGCCCCCCCCACACACACTCAGCTGACCGGCCAGGAGCAGGCTGCGCTGCCCCACGCTGGCCTGCCCACCAGCCCCACGCAACATGCATCTGAATAAAAACCTGATTGCACAAATACAAACAAACAAGCCCAGGCTCTATGCTTTATATGTTTGCAGAGTCAGAAGAGTGAGGAAGGTTGTAGGTGAGCTTGAGGGTGTAGATACATCTGGGGTGGGAGGATGCGGGCAGTCAGCTCTTTCACTGAAATCTTTGATTATTGCCGTTGCTGAGCTCTGATTTCACTCTGCCCCTCAGCACCCCTCCCTGGGTCTGGGTTTCTGCCCTGAAACTCCAAACGGGGCTGTGGTTTACCCGCGGGCTGGGCCCCACCCTTCCTCACCCTGGGAGTTTCAGGGCTTCCATCCTGAGCCCTGGTCCAGGGTCCACTCCCGCCCCCTGCCGCTCTCTGGCCCTGACGCCCACAGGCTCCCCACCCCGGTGCCCCTCGCTTTTGCCATCACTTAATCAATCTGTGACCTTCCTTGCCAGTAACTTGTGAACTTGGCACAGCTTCTCAGATCCCTGGGAGCTGCCAGCCCTACAGGGTTTTGTGCTCAAGGGAGAAAATGGTTGGGAAAAAAAAAAAAATGCTGTGTACAACTGGGATTTGCTACCAAATGAGAAAGCTTATTTATCACTAAAGACGTGGGGTGCAGAACACTTAACCAGCATTCAATCAACCTCCTTTGCTGTCATGAAGGCTGAGCAGAAGGGCCGTGGGATCCAGGACGTCAGGACAGAGATGCCACCTTATTCCCTGCCCCGCCGAACCCCTCCCCTCCTGCCCTTGCTCTACCTATCTGACCCCCAGGGGGCACCAGATCTCCACCCGATCTGGCAAAGGAGGCGAGCCAGGGAGCCTGGGGGCCTGGGGGTGGAGGGTGAGGGGATAGACGAGTTGGAAGAAAGCAGGGCACCCCCCTAAAGTCACATTCGAGGCACACCAATGTATTGCCAGGGTGCAACGCATACAGTCCTGCAAGATTCAGAACATCCCTAAATCGCCACATTTGAGGAAAATGGATGAAAAGCTGATCAAACAGACGTTTGATGCCGGGATGAAAAGGAACCGGGTCCAGCACGTTGGAGTGGGAGGCAAAGTGTGGGCTGGAGCTCTGACGGCTGGAGGCGGAGTCTTCCATCACCCGTCATGCCTGAAGGAGACCGAGCAAGGAGGCCTCCCCGGCTCCCCTCCTCCAGCCCGGCTGCCGATGTGGCACGGCCGGTGGGCAGAGCGCCCAGGGTGGGCAGGGGCGGGCGCAGGCCAGGGCGGCGGGGATTCTGGGGCCCAGCTTGCTGGTAAACCACAGCCCGGTTTGGAGTTCGCCTCAGAAAGCTCGATTCAGAAATAGCACCCCTTCTCCATGCCTGGGGAGATAGATGAGCTCCCCAAACCAGGCTCCTGGGGTCACCCCAGAAGAACTCTAAGTGGTGGTATTCCCCAGACAGAAGCCGGCCGCCTTACTAGGGAGGACGGCCCCATAGCCAGCCAGGGGCTCTCGCAGGTGACAGGCAGTCCTCCGCTTTTTATGACCGCTCCTCTCCCCATCTGTTTTTCCGGGCGGGGCACTATGAACTGCTGTCATCCCCCTGAGGAGGAAGGTGAGGCTCAGAGGGCCCTGGGCTTGCCCGAGGCCCCAAGGCTACGAGTGGCAGGCTGGGCCTTGAACCCAGGTCTCCTGCCTTCAAGTCCAGACTCAAGTTCCTCCAAGGCAGAGAGGTCACGCCTCCCGGGAAGGTTGCTTCCGGAAGCCTGGGCCTTCTGAGCGAGATGGAAAACAGGCAGGAGTTCACGGAGCGCCCTCTCCGGAAGGGCCAAGGAGTGGCCTGGCGCCGTCTGCCTGCACGTGCCCGCTAGGTCGGTGCCCTCCGGTCAAAACTGACGTGGTGTTTGCCACCGAAGCGCAGTATGTAATCGCAGAGTGTTCCCATGGCCGTGCGTTTCGGTAACGTCTACAACTGTGAGACGTGTTAACCTCGGTTAGTTAAGTCTCTCTCTTTCCACTCTTTTCTTTTTCCTCTTCGTTCATCAGTGGGAGCATCCCCAGGAGCCATGAATAAAGAAAAGCAAGTCAGTGAACGTGATGGAAAAAAAAGATTTCGACGTCTCGCCGATAGGACGTGAAATAGCAACACTGGCCAAGATGTCACAGGACTCCCGATAAGCACCTGCCGCGAAGCCGTCCACCCAGGCTGCATTTAAGGTTGGTCTCTGCAGGGGAAAACTCGACCTGCCCTGAATTCTTACTGCTCATGCGTGAAGGACACTGGGTCCCCGTCTGTCTTCTCTCTATAGAATCCCCCGGCATCCTCGTCGGACAGAGAGGCGACGAGAGTGTGCGCCCTCACAGGGAATGTGTCCCAGAGGCGGCCGGGTGCTTAACACGGACTATCCCGTTACTTTCCTGAATGGCGTAATGTTTATGGTATTTGTCGGCCTCTTAGAATTTGTAACTGGAGGATTTCTATTCTCATTAGCAGGGGACGTTAATGTTCACCGTCTGATCTAAGTGTGGCTTTGTGATCGCTGGTTATTTTCTTCAATGAGAGGCCCCGCGACATTGCATAAGCCTCAAACCCCGACTTCCTCTGTGCTGTAAGCGGGCAGTCGATAGAGAAGAGAGGGGCTCGGTGGCTCACTCGCTCCTCTCAGCCCGGGTCCAAAGGGGAACCGTGTCCCTCACGGGGGGCCGTGAGGTCACGTGTGTAAAGGGCCTGCAGGCCCCCGGGTCCTCATCAGATGCAGCCCTTTGCCCCAACCCTAGGTCTTTCTCTGATGCATGTGGCGCGAAGGTGGTTCCAGTTCCTCCCTGGGCCGTGCTTACTGCCTGAGCGTCATCCTTGCCGACACTTCGAGCTTCCTCACCCAGAGCCTGAGGAAGCCTTTCTCTAAATCGAAATGGCCAGTGGACGATCTCAGCCAAGGATGCAAGGGGTTGGTATAAGAGTGGGGTGGAGGGGACAGAGAGGGGGTCTTTTAAGGCAGTCCGAGTCCCTACAGGCCATCTGATGGGACTCTCCAGGGAAGGGAGGAACTCAGGCTTGGCCATATGGGAAGTACATATTAGTCAGCATCACGGGTAATCGAGAAAAAGGACCCATGTAGGGTGAGCTCCCACACCCCCAGGGGAAGGAAGGGCTTTCTGGGGCATAGTGTGGGAGGACCGACCAACAGCTGGTCGGCCCCACCCCCGACTTGGAGGAAATGGGGGACCTGAAAAGAGGCATCTGTCCAGAATGAGGAAGGGGGCCATGTCACACTGGGCACCAGTGGGCTACAGCAGGAGGAGCCCTCCGTGGGGAAGGGCCTGGAAGCCGGCTTGGGGAATGAACAGGACCAGGGAGAAAGGGAGCCTGTGGCCACAAACCCCTGTCCCCACCCGTGGGGAGGACAGAGACCTGCTTGGGAACCGGGAGAAGGGCCTGGGGCGCAAACTCCGAGTATGTCCAAGGCCCAGGGCTGGGGCTGCTCCCGAGCTGGAGAGAACCCCGCCTCCCTTCACAGGTGGAATGAGGGCCAGAAAGGGAGGGAGGGAAGGGATGAAGGAGAGAAAGCAGAGGGGGGGACCCCCGTGGAGACGTGGAGAGGGGCTGCGACCTAGACGGCCCACTGAGCCTGTCCCCCCCTTCCCGCACCTCCGGGGACCCCTCGCTCCTCCCCACGTTCCCCCGAGCGGCCAAGGCTTCCCACGCCCACCCTCCTCACCTGGCCCAGACGCACAGCTGTGGCCTCGGCCCACTCACCCCCGGCCCCCGGCCCCCGGGCCCTCCCCTCCCCCTCGGCTTTCACACCTGTGTCCCTGGGAGGATGTCTGTGAAGCAGGAATCTCGGATCCTGCGGCTGCCCACCCGGGGGAAAGAAAGCGAAAGGGGGAGGCAGTGTCTGGTTTCTTCTGTGTCCTCGGCTCTTCGCACAGAACCCTGACCCCGGGCCCCCTTTAGCCACCTGCGGCATTGAATCGAAAGCTGAACGCCATTCTGAGGCCAACTTCCCTGTTGCTTTAAGACTCTGCATCCCAGCCAGTTCTTTCCTGCAGAGGGCCAGGTTCCGTTTCCCGGAGTCTGACATCTACTTCCTACAAGTCCGTAAGCAGAGCCCTATCTACCTCTTAGTAATTTGACTGGAAGGCGCCACGGGGCCCTTTATGCCCGGGTGTTAAGGGACTCTTCTCCCAGTTTCCTGCTGGCCTGTTCGTTCGTTCAGGAGATCCCCGTGTTTGGCCAGAGCATCTGCAAAGATGCAGGTGTCACCACCTGGGAAGTGGGGGCTGCCGCAGGTGGAGCAGGTGAAGGGCTGGGGTGGGGGAGGGGAGACATGGCTGCAGAGGGCTCGCGGTCTAGCCCAGGAGCGCAGACACCCCCAAAGGCTGTCAGAAGGCAGTGCTCGTGCGCAGGCAGAACGGGACTCAAACCCCAGGTCTGCCCTCGATGGCTGTGTGGCCTTAGAAAAGCGACTTCTCCTCTCTGAACCTGTTTCCCCATCTCCGATAGAACCTGCCTGGCAGGGTGGCTGAGAGGGTGGACGGGGGGCTCAACATCTGGCAGAGATGCATTTCCGTTTGCTCCTTGGGCCTTCACCTCCCACACCCCCAAAGCACCCAGGCCCAGCAGTGGTCAGGTCCCCACAGTGGGGCTGGGGTGTCAGAGGAGGCGGAAAGGCTGTGAGTGAGGAGTGAGGCCCAGGCCCTGGGCCAGGGACAAAGGGCCTCCCCCCGACTCTGAGGTCAGCTGCATCCCGCAAGGAGCCCAGCCTGGGTCCGACGGGCAGCTCCGGGATGGCCACGGCCTGTATGCGTCTCATCTTCCAGAAGGTGCTGACCGGCAGAGAGTTGTGGGAAGAGAAGAAAGGAAAAGCCATGGCCGGCAGGGCACCGGGAAGCCGTGACTCAGACACCGGCTCCCAGCCAGGAAGGCGGCGGCTGCCGCTTGCGGGTCCTTTGGCCCGAGTCAGATGAAAAATGCCTGAAAACACTTTCCTTTGGTCCTCAGCAGAGGTGGGGGAGTTTCCAGGGCGGAGGCTGCTGAGTGGGGCCCTGGGGCGCTCTGGCCGCTGCTCCTCTGCTGTGACCCAGGGGAAGCATCACGGTCCAAAGATGCAAAGGGCGAGACTCAGCGGATTTTTAACCTTTTTCTATCCGGACAAAGAACTGACTGTGGTTCTTGCCAATCTCTTGGAGATCTCGGGTCCTATAAGGGCCGTGGTGTCTCTCCAGTGTCGAGGGAAGTTTGTGGAGTGTGAGGTGTCACTCCGGTGAATGCAGAAGTCACTTAACTCCCAAACGGGGTGCCTTCCGGGGGAAAGACTTCCCACTCGGAAACCGCGGGCACCGTCAGTGAGGCCGGGCTCCCAGGCCGGCCAGGAAGCTGCTGAAGCCAATGTGCCCCGAACAGCTGCGCATGTGAGGGGAAAACAGTAGAAATGGGTACTAGTTGCAATACCAGTAATTTTTTTTTTTTATCAGAAAAATAAATGGGTTTAATTATCTGACTGTTGGCACTGGAGGCAGAAGGGGGTTTTCGTGAGAGGGCGGGAGGAGGGAGGCCTTCCCGGCCCGGCTCCCCGGGGGCCCCTCTCCTGCCCCAGCTGCCTGGCCTCCCTCTTCCAGTCCTGCGAGCCCCTCACCACGCCCTCGTGAGTGCCGTGGCCTCGGCTCCCACGGCAGGCTCAGCCTGCTCTGGGCTCCTGTCCCCCTCACGCTGGGTTCCCGCCGCCGAACTGTGGCTTAGACATGCAGGCGTCACACTTTGCCTTAGATGAACAGTGCGAGGGGACAGGGCCTGGCCCCGGGCAATGCCCCAGAGAGGTTTGTGGAACGAAGGAACGTGTGACCCAGAGTTCCTGTGCGTCACCGGAGGGGCTTCTGGCCTCCTGCGGGGATTGGAGGCACTGGCCTGGGTTCTTTGCCGTCTATGAACCTAAGGCCTCCGGACTGTGACCCAGGTTTCCCATGGGGGTTTGAGGGAGCTGGCTCAGCCCCAGGGCGGTGGGGAGGAAAGTTGGAAGGAAGGACCCCGCCGGGCAGAGCGGAGAAGAGGGAGCAGGAGATGAGCGGAGCTGGTGGCAGTCCCTGGGGAGAGTCCCCTGCCACCACCTGCCCCTGCACCTGCCTCTGGAGCCTTAAGGGGGCCAGATCCAAGACCATACGCCACTCTGCCTGGAGGTGCCCCCTCTCCTGCCCCTTCTTCTGGTCCCACGCCCCACCCTTCCCCAGTGTCCCCCAGAACTGTCATCCTCCACAGATTTCCTCATTCGTAACGACACACCATCGGGAGCTGTACCTGCCCCATCTCCCCGTGCCAGACCCTTGTCATTCTCGGTGAATTGCCCAAGCCCCTTGGAAAGAAACCTACGAGGAGAGGGGCTCAGCGAAGGCTTTTGGCGGGACAGCTGCTTCCAACCCCCAGCTCGTTCTTCGCAAAGGGCCTTCGCCTCTGTCACTCCAGCGGCTCCTCCAATCCGTACGCGGCAGGAGGCGGATACTCACCGCCTTCCGCGCTGTAGCTGAGGAAAGTGCCCCCCCCCCCCCCGGGCTTAGGAGGTGAGGAGAGCTGAGGGGGCTTGCTCCAGAGTCCCAGGACACCATGCTGGCTTGTCGAGAGGGGAGAGAAGAAGGAGCAAATCTCTTTGAAGGGCTCTCCCTGGCCGGTGGCCAGGCCGCCCATCACCAGGCCCATGGCCCCCAGGGATTCTGCCTCTGAAAGTGCTTTGGGTGGTTTCTCAAGTGTGAGGGCCAGGGTCTGTTAAAATCCAGATCCCCTGGCCTCCCAAAGCCTCCTGGAGCTAAATCTCTGGGGTGAGGCCAGGAATCTGAATAATTAGCGGCTGCCACATGCACCCCTCTGCCCCACAGAACCGTAGAACTGTGTGGGGTGACAATGAACTAGCCTCACGGGAGGCTAATTGCCTCCTTAACTGGCCTAACTCACTCTGGGAGCCCCGCCCGGAATGGCTGTCACTGCAAGGCAGGGGGACCGGTTCGCCTGGTAGCCAATCCCTAGCTCCAACGATGGTTCCCCAGGAGGGGTTTAGGAAGTGTTTCCAGCCGCAACAGCTTGTTAGAACAGGGAGGAGCGCCGTTCCCACAGCACGTTCCTGGTCCCGCTCGCCCTTGACCCCACCCCCACCCCCACCCCCACCCCTTTCTCACGTGGCCTGTGAGCCCCTGACCTGGCCTTGCTGGGCAGCCAGAGATGCCTGGCAGGGAGAGAAGCAATCGGAGGAGGAAGACGTTGCAGGCGAGGGTGTTCTCGCTGGCCACCAGGTGGCGCCATTGACACAGGACAGCTGGGGGTGGAGGGGCACAGGGGGGTGGTCCATTGTGGCAGGGAGGGGCAGGGGGTGGCATCATTAGTGCAGGAACTTTGAGGCTCTGGCGCCTGCCCCCGAGGGCCTCCAGCACCTGGCCTCCTGCTTGCCAATCAGAGACGCAGCGTACCAAGGGCCTGAGCCTAACAAGGCCTCGGCATGTGGCAAGCGTGGAGTAAATGCTGAGGATGATGCCACGTTGGGTGCTTCAGGTCTTGGGGACGGTTCCCAGTGTAGCGGGGGCTGGGAGGGGGCACTGGCTCCACAGAAGCAAGGAGAGTCGTCTCTAACTCCGGGTACACGGTCAGGAAAACCCTGGCCCCTGGCCCCTGGCCCCAGGTACGCCTCTGGTCCCCTCCGTGACCCCGACTCTGTTTTTCTCCATCACTAAGTCTGCAGCATGAGGGCTGTAACACCAGCCCTGCTGGGGGGACCGGGCGACCGGCGGAACAGCGACTTAAAGCGCAGTCACAGGAGTTCGAGTCCTCGTGCCGGTGCTTACTCGCTGTGTGGCCTTGGGCAGGTGGCTCGCTCTCTCTGGACTTTAGTTTCCTCGTCTGTAACATAGGAGCGGTAACAGGCACCCCCACCCCCAGGTTTCCGCGAGGACCGAAGTAGGCAATACATGATTCGAATAGTAAACGGGAAGAAATACAGGGCGGCCGGGGCTGAGAAAGGACTTTGGAGATGGGCCGGGTCAGATTTCCAGCCTGGGCAGGAAGCTCGCAGCAGCATGCAAGGTGCAGAGCTTCCCGGCGGGTTTGCACACCTCCAGTAACAGGGAGCTCACTCCCTCCCGAGAGAGGCTGGTGCACTGTGGGCCGGCCCAGCCCACAATTGGATGGTCTCCCTCAGCTGGGTCGCGGCTGGTTCTCAGGACCAAACCATGGCCCGGGCCTAGTGGTCAGGGCTCTTCCCAGAGCGAGCGGGGTGCAGAAAGGGGGACCGCGAAGGCAAACCTGGGTTTGCTGGGAGGGGTGGGGGTTCGCCCTCCAATGCAGGGGTCCTCGAGGAAGGGCATAGAAGGAGCCGGTCTATCCGCTCCTGGAGCCCCGGGTAGTGGGTGCCCCGAGGACGGGGCGTGCTCTGGATCTCAGGCACTGGCCAGTGCAGAGGGTGATAATAAGGGGGCCCCTCCACCTGGTGGGCTCCTCGTGGCGCTGGAGCCTGTGGGGAGGAAGGAGGCGACTTCCCACGGCGGGGGGAGGGAGGAGAGCGGGCCCCTTCCCGGGGCACTTCTGCTTCCTGTGCATCTGCTTGCACCCCGGGGGCGAGGGCGGGGGGCAGGGGGACGTGCAGAGGCGCATCGGCCAGGCCCGGGCCTCACGCTCACTGACTCACGCGCTCACTCACCCCCTCACCCCCGCAGGTGCGAGTCTGTGTGGGGTTCCGGCTTCCTCCCTACACAGGCAGAGCCTTGAGGGCGAAACTGTGTCTCACGCTTTGTGCTTCCACTGCCTGGCACACAGTAGGTGCTTCATAAGTATGGCTGGGAACTCGTCTGAGAACGGGCCAGCAGTTGAGGTCCGGTTTGGACGGCAGTCGTCGTCATGTGGACAACAAGGCGCCTCAAGACTGCGAGGGACGTCGGTCCTCCCCGGTTCCCCCGTCAGGGCTGCCGCCTCCTCCCCGGGGTCCTCCTCTTTGCTGTGCGCACACTCCGGCCACTGAGGTGGGCTGGAGCGGTGGTTAGGAGCACGGAGGCTGGGGCCGTCCCCACAGTCGCTTCCCCTGGACACGCTGCTTAGCGGTGTGGCCTTGGGCAAGTTTCATTGGAACCTCCCGGTGCCTCGGTGTCCTCGTCTGTAAGATGGAGGTGTTACGGTACACGTCTCGCGGGACCGCAGTGAGGATCCGATCGATCCGGCGATTAAGAGCATCCGAACGGTGTCACGCTGGGAACGGCCCTGAACTGCTGTTGTTGCGAGGCTGAGGCCCAGTCGCTGCTCTCCTGTCCTGGGCTCTGTCACTTCCGCCTCCGCCCGCTGAGGCCAGTGCCTGGTGTGGATGCTGGGGAGGCCAGCGGAGCCGGCACCCTCCCCTCCTTGTTTCACCCACTTGTCCACGGTTCCCACCAAGGGCCTGAGGGGGAGAACCCAATGGATCCAAGTTCAGTGAGTTCACTGCTTGTCTCCCACCTGGGTGACAGGAGATAGAAAGTTGTGATGGAAAGACGGTTTCTGAATGTGCCGTGGACCTGTCCTTGTCCCCCGGGTCCCCGAGGCCCTGACAGCACAGCCTGGCCGGTGGCTCCCCGCCGGAGGCCCTTCGGTGCCTCTCCCCAGGAGGCCGAGTGGCTTCCAGCGGCTCAGAAGCTCCACGATGACCCACGGCGCCATAGCCTTTTCTTTTCCGGTCACGTCTGTGCTCTACGGCCCAGGAGCCTGCCTGGGGTGGGTGAGTGTGAACCCACCCCACCCCAGAGTCCTGCCATCCTCCCGAGGCCTTTTGGGAGCCCGCTCTGTGCCAGTCTCGATCTTAGGCATCCACCTTCGCAGTAAGCCTAGGAGGAAGGCACTGTACCCCTCACGCCCATTCATCCGGGCACCAGTGTTTAGCGATCACGCACTAGGTGCCGGCGCTGTGCTCGGCACAGGGGAGTCAGGTGAAGAAGACAAACAGGAGGCCTCGGGCGGTCCGGAGGCCACAGGTAGGACCCAGGCCCAGAGGCAGCAAAGTTCCGGGGCTCAGGGCTGCAGACTGCAGCACGGGCTGCAGTGGGAGGTCTCCGAGGGCCGGGGAGGGGGCCGGGGGGGGCGGGGGGGGCAGCACAGGTGAGACAGTGTCCGTGTTCCGAGGTGGCCCGGCACTTGGCCGCCTCCCGATGCCAAATCGTAAAAAGACTCCTAGAGGCGCAGACGACGCCTCTGAAACGCCCCCTCCGCGCGCAGAAGCATTAACGTGACGTCTATCACCATGGCATCGAGGTGCTCAGACAACCTGCTCCCCCCAGGAGCTCAGAAGCAGCGTGAAGCAGATTATCTGTGTCTCACTGTGACATATGCGATCGTGTATCATAGTGATGGATCAACAGTCAATACCACTGGGGTCCCCTCCGCCCCCCAGCCGGTGGGAGCCGTCTCGCATCCATACGTCTTCCTCACCGGGCGGGCGGCCCCCGCTCCTGCCTGCAGTCCTCCCCGCTCTCCCCGAGTCGGTGGGCACGATCGTCTGGCTCTCATCATTCACGTCCAAGGCGGCTGGGGGCGGGGGGCGCCTTGGGCAAGGGACAGAAACTGAGCCCCATTTCGCTACCCTTGGGGGCCGCAGTGGGAGCCGCACTTACCTGCCCTGGTCCTGGGCACGTTGCTTTGTCTCTTGGGGGTATAATTTTCTCCTTTGTGCCACTGGGAGCGTCACATTTACCCTGAGGGTTAACGGGGAAAGGAGGTGGAGCACTCAGCAGGTGCTGAGACTCACCCCCCACCCCCCCACCCCCCCACTTCCCCCTAGTGCCAGCACGCTGCATGCCTCGCCGCGCCCCGACTCCTTCCGCCACTCCAGACAGGCGGCAGACACCTTTCCCCTACCCCGCGCGGCTTGGCCCGGGGCTGGGCTCCAGGATGCCAAGGGCGTCGGGCTCCCAGTCTGCAGATAATTATTGTCCCTGTGTCAGTGCCTGTGGGAAGCAAGGACAGGGGCTGTGGCGAGGGCCCGGATGGGGAAGCGACTCACATGTCTCCTGGTGGCGGAGGGGGTGGGCTCGGGCTTAGGGAAACCCGCCGAGAGGAAAGAGATTTGAGGTGGGCTACAGAGGAGACATTGCCTGGGCCTCTGCAGGGACCCAGGGTGGCCCTCGCTGGGCTAAGGACCAGCCCCCACGTTTGGCACCACGTGGGGCCGGGGACTTGTGGCGGCTGCCGTCACCCTAACTGCCTGCCCCTTCCAGGATCTGCCCAAACACTTCCACCCCCGCCCCGACCCCTGGGAGGGGCCTCCTGGGCTGTTTCCCAGGGGAAGTTTCTGTGAACGTGGTTATTTTTAAAGAGTTCCAGAGGTGAGCAGGTAAACCAAGCCCTGGAGAGACTCGCACAAGTCTGTACCCCGCTCAGCCGCCAGTGCCTTCTGGACCCGCCAGCAGCTGGAAGGGGCCGAGGAGGGGAGAAGCCCACCCGCCCGGCGCATTGGGAGGCCTCGGCCCCGCCCAGCTGCTCTGCAGGCCAGAGAGTGAGCCCCAGATTCCTCACCTGGCTCCCAGGCCTCCCCGGAGGGGGCCTTCCTGCTACTCGAGCGGGAAGTCCGGGGTTGTTGACAGGAGCCGGCCCAGTCGGGCCTTGAGGAAGCAGAAGGGCGGCCAGGGAGGAGCTTGGCGGGGGCGCGGAGGGGAACCTGGCCGCCGGCAGACCATCTCCCCCCGTGAACTAAAGAGGAAGGAGGGACACTGCCCGCGAGGCCCCGATGGAGAGCCCGCCTCGGCCGCCGGCCGCCCTCAGGGCCCCCTGGCTGCTGGGCTTGCTCCTGTGGCCCTGGACCCTGCGGCTGGCAGGTAGGGTTTTCCTGCTTCTCACGTGCTCGCTGGCTCCCCGTCGAGCGGCTGTCGCCCGCCCGCCCGCGCCGCGCCGCTAATTCCAGTCTCGGGGGGATTTGCTGGTTGCGTTTGAATGTCGCAGACTTCGCAGGGGAAGCCTTGGGGACCCGGAGATGGAGATGTTTAGCTAACGCCTCGCCAAGGTGGCTTTCGAAGGGGCGGGGGCAGCGCTCCCCCCTCACTGCTGTGTCCGCGGCCTCCCTCCCGGCTCGGCCTGACCTCCCAGCCCTTAAACAAGGGGGGGTGGGGGGCGGGCATGGCTGCCGCCTGGGGGCTTGGGGCGGGTGGCAGAGGTCAACGGAAAGGGACAGCTCAAGCCCAAGGAATGCTGTGGAGGCACCGCTCCGAACCTGCCGAGTGGCAGAGCCACGCTCAGCGTCAGCCAGGGAGAGGAGGGGAGGCCAGCGGCTGGCCACCAGGAGCCTCGTAACCTAGGGCGCAGAACTGTCACTGTTTCCAGAAAGGGTGGCACCTCCCACTTCCTGAAATACAACCAGAGGCCGCATTATTATCTTCACAAGCGTAGGCCTTTCCAGGGGCCAACGCTGTCCCCCTGCCTTGCCCCAGGCCCCCCTCAGAAGCTGAGTGGCCTGGGTCCAAGCCAGGAACCTGGGGTGCGTGGCCTTGGGGTGGGTGAGTTCGTCCGGGCCAGAGAACCCCTGGGACTGTCCCTCACCAGTGTGGCCCACACTGGGGTCCCTCGAGCCATGTCCCTGGGCGGCACTGACCCTCTAGGGCTCCCGGGACCCCGCGTCCCGGCTTGCAGGCTGGGTGCGTTCCTCCCTCTTCTCCCAGACGTCGTCGGGGAGGCTCACACTGCCTCCCTGGCTGCTTCTCCCTCTGCTCCCCACAAACAACAACAGCTGTGATGATCACGTAGCAGCCTCTTTGGGTTTCGAACTCGCACTGACACTCAGCCCCCTGGGAGGCACCCTTGAGGAGCTGTCTCTGCTGGTACCAGGTACCATGCAGGTGAGCGGAGGTCAGGTTCAGACCCTCGGTCCACCTGGGCTCTGAGCTAGACCCTTGGCAGTGGGCTCTGAGGCTCCTCTCGCCTTTCTTTCTAAAGAACGTTCTTCACAGAGAAAACCTCCTGCTCCCCAGAGAGGCAACAGACTTCCAGCCAGCCCCCGGCCACACCTCCCCTTGAATCTGGTCACCTCGCACCCCTAGAGATGGGCCGGGGCAAGCAAGGATGGCCCCAGGGCATACGGCTTGCTGGGACAGCCAATATTTCTAACTTAATTTCCCCAAATTCCTGGCATTTCGTTGTGTGTGGTCCCTCCTCCCCAGAAGGGACCCGGCACATCCGGGAAACTGAGTAGGGACCTTGCAAGGTGCTGGTGTGAAAAGCGCTTTTGTAATCTCTCGACGGCAAACAAACCGCAGGTTTCCCCCAGTATTGCGGCAAACGCTCTACAGAAGAGAAACTCTGCTCTTTCACAAGAGGTGAAAACACCCTTTCGGTCTCCTAGATCCCTGGGAGCGGCAGGCGGCACCCATCGCCCGCTCCCGCGGCTGCCCCTGCAGCTCCGTCTGCCGCGCTCCGTGCCCCTCCCCCACCCTCTCGTCTCTGAGCTTTATGGGCTTGATGAGGGAATTCTGGCATCCCACACCCCTCAAACCTCCCCTGACATCTGCCATCAGCTTGGTACAACGAGCTCCATGAGCTGCCAGCACCAAGACCCACCCAGCCTGTTACCGGCAGCTGTGTCCCCAGGGGGCCTTGGGGAGCATGGTCCCTGAAGCTCGGGGTCAGTGCGTCGTATCCCTAAACCACCACGTGACGCAGGGTGGACAGGGCAGCAGCGTTCAGCCTGAGTTCGAAGCTGAGCTCTGCGGCTCACCCCGCCACCCTAGGCAGGTTCTTAATGTCACTGGGCCTCAGTTGCCTTATCTGTTAAGTGGGTGCTGTAGTAGGGTCTGCCTGGTAGCACATCCTGAGACCGGCTGGTCAGGCCACATGGTTAGGGCCCGGAGACTGTCAGCCGCCTGCCAGCCTGGCCGAGTCGATCAAAATGCTCAACATCTTGGTGAGTCCACGGGCTCCTGGGGGTCACTGCGACCTTCCCAGTGACCTCAGGACCTCCCTCGCTTGCAACCCTCGTCCTCCTGTTGTGAGCCAGGACCCAGGCCTGTTCTCCTCTGCTCTCCTGAGCCCTCTGCAAACTCTACTTTTCTCAGAGGGTCCTGCAGCCCCTTGCGGCCCACGGGCAAATGCGCCGTGAGGTGAATCATCCGAGCCTGCCTGCCGCTCAGCATCCTGGGAGCCGCCACACACACCTGCTCTAGCCCTCTCCCACCAGGCATCAGGCACCTCCGAGGGCTTTGGGGCCTGGCACACCAGGTCCAAGTCCTGCCTTCTAATGACTGCTGTGTGCCCTCAGGCAAGTTACTTGACCTTTCTGAGCCCCACTGTCCTTGGCAAACGTCAGTCGCCTCTATCTTCCTGGGCTTTTCTAGAGCTCTGGGTTGTTTTTATTTTTCAAATGTTCGTTGAGGAGGACCACTTCTAGGCCTGGCAACGTGTGTGGGGTGGATGAGCCACAGCCCTCACTGTCAGCCCAGTGGGAGCAGATTAGCCTGGAGAACGCGACCCGTGGCCGGAGGCGGGAGTCCCGCGTTCTGGTCTGCCTCCTGCCTCCCCTCCTCCCGTTTGCTCTTGACTCAGGTGTCAATGCTCCCTTTGTTGTCCAAAGGACATTCAGGAGCCTCCTGCCTCTCTCCCCGCACAGCTCTGGCTTCTGTCAGGATTGGCCTCTGCTTTTTCATCTTTGTCTAATCCCAATAAAGAGCTTTCAGAAAGGCAGGCAGAGGTGGGGCAGGGGGAGGCTGGGGGGGAGGCGCGGAGCTGAGACGGGCAGGAGGCAGGGCCGGTGGGTGGGTGGCAGGCCCCGCACGGATAAAGGCTGGGAGGCCAGAAGGCAGAGCAGGGGGTGGGAACGGGAGAGCTTCAGCCTGGAGAGGGGCAGCGCTCAGCAGAGCAGTGGGACGCGATCCCCAGTGGGCTGTAGCGCCAGGCGGATTATAAACGCCTGTCAGGGAGGAGGTTCAGACGCTGATCCAACAGGCCCTATTGTTGCTGCTTTCTCTTTCTCAATTGTGAAATGTAAAACACATGCAGAAAAGTACAATAAATATTATAAAGCGAAGTCCTGTGTGACTACCGCTCAGGTCAAGAAGAGTGTTCCCGTGCTCCAGAGCCCCTGGGTCCCCCACAGGACACCCCCCTCTCGCCCTTACTGCGCGCCCCTGCACGGTATAGATCAGTCTTGCCTGATTTTGAACTTCGTTTGTGTAATCAGAATGCCAACATGTGTTTTCTTTTGTGACCTGCTTCTTTCACTCAGGGTTATGTTTTCTAAAGATATATCCAGTCGATGACGTGGCCAAAGTTGGTTTTCATTGCTAAAGAGTTGGGGTTGCAAACCACGGCCTGTGGGCTAAATCCAGCTCACCGGTTTTTTTTGTTTTTTTTTTGTATAGCCCGCGAGTTACACAAGGTGTTTATATTTTTTAATGGTCGGAGAAAAAAAAATCAAAAGACTCTTTCAGGGCACGGGAAAATTATTCAGTATTCACGTTTCCGTGTCTGTAAATAAAGTTTTATTGGCACAGGGCCACGCTTATTCATTCGTAGATCACCTCTGACCACTGTCGCCCTGTGACGGCAGAGCCGAGTTGTTGTGGTAGGGACCGGACGGCCAGCGGAGCAGGAAGTGTTTCCTATCAGACCGTCACAGGGCGCGTTCGGCATCCCACTGAATGAAGAGACTGCAGTTTGTTCAGTTACGATCGTCCTTTCAGGGGGCTCCCGGCTGGGGCCGTGAACACGGGCATGTGGTCCCCAGGCGCACGTGTGCCCCGAGTCTCCCGGGGACATGTTCCCACCGAGGCTGCTTCTCTCCCCACTGCCCGCCTCGCAGCGTGGAGGGTGAGCCTCCAGGGGGCGGGAACTGTGCGCACTGACTTAGCCTCGAATCCTTGACTCCTGGCGTGGCCCCCGGCGACGCCCAGGAAGCACTAACGATGGCAGGATACGGCGAACTCCTCGGCCACAGACAGCGCCGGCAGTGGCTCCGAGCAGGGTGGACACTTGATGCCACCAGGATGGGTGCCTGGGGTCCAGGGGCAGTACCGGGGGATGGGGGACTCGGGTGAGTCCCCCGCCCGCCCTGAGTCTCGGGCCCCTCTCAGTGCAGGGGGAGTGACCAGCCCCTCGAGTCTTATGAATGACAGAGTGGGCATAGGGGTGCCGGGTAAACAGGGACCTGGAAAAAGCGTCCGACCCTCACTCGCTCCCCGTGCCCCGCCGCCACCTGCTTGGGTCCAGGAAGGGCCTCGCTGTAACGCCAGTGTGGGTGTCAGGCACTGGCCTGGGACCCGAGGCAGGGGAAGGAAAGGGTGCGACTGGGTGAGCCTGGAAAGGGGGAGGGGAGGAAGTAGATGTGAAATGGGCAGGCAGAGCTCCTGGCCCCCTGGTGAGGACAGTCTCAGGGACTTGGGTTTGGGTCCTGGGAGGCTTTAGCCCAGTCTCCCAACCACTCCGAGGCCCTGCTTCTCCGTCGTGGTGCTCAGCACCCTTCAGCGTCAGCCTCTGGCCAGTGACAACATCCGAGACCCCCTGGGACTCCCCAGGGAGGGGTGGCGGGGGCCTTGACCACGGGGACGAGGTGCCTGGAAGCAGCGGCACGGTGGGCTGGCGGGTGTCTGCTCCCCTCCAGGACTGTGGTGGGGAAAGAGTGGGGCCAGAGCTGGAGCCCCTTTGAGGCTCCGGGCCAGATCCCTGCTTGCTGCTGACGGGCCGGGGGAAGGGGACCCCGGGCCAGCCCAGGCCAAGCCAAGGGGCAGAGAAGGCTCTCTTTACAGTGCTGGTCGTACCGTCCAAGGGCCCATTTCTGAAGGCCACTTGGCAACACATACAAAAATTTAAAACGTGCATACCCATTGAATCAGCAACTCCGCTTCGTAGACCTTGTCCTAAAAAGCTGGGGGCCCAGGAGACAACCTGGGTACACAACAGAGGTCCCCCTGACGGGAGGGCAGACAGCCTCATTGCCGTCCGCTGGCCCCCGCCTCGCTGCGCTGCATGTAGATGAGCCCCTCCTCCCAGCCCCTTGTCCTGGGCTACCCTTTCCTCCCGTGTGTGTGTGTGTGTGTGTGTGTGTGTGTGTGTCGAGGGTGGGGGGTGTGTGTGACTGAGCTCACCTGGGGCAGGTGAGGGTGCGGACAGAGCCAGGGAACAAGTACCTAACCTTAGAGATGGGCTGTGTAAGGAAAGCCAGAGAAAGGGCGAAGAGGGAAAGTGTAGGCTGGTGGAAGATGGGGGGTGGGGGGTGGGGACGGGGACCTGAGTGGAGGAGGGAAGGTCAGAGAGGGGGGTGTCTGCAGGGTCGGGGTGAAGGCCAGGACCAGCGGGAGCCACAGTTACCAGGGTCTTTGCTGACCTTGTGTGGCGGGAGGGGAGGAGGCTGGACGGGAGGATGGAGGACAATGAGTGATTTTGTGCCCGGAGGGTACGGGACCTTTGGGGAGGAAGAGATTTAAGAGAAGTCAGGATGAAAGTGATTTGGTGGAGGTGTCTCCGGGAAGGAATTAGCGTATCGACAGCCAGAAGCGTTTATATTTTAAAAGGAGACCGGGGGTGGGGAGTGGGGGGCACCAAATCCCCCCGAATGAGCCACTAATTCAAGAGTTTAGGCGGCTGAGGAAGACTGGGGTTCTGCAGTATTTCTCTTGTCATCTTTCCGACATGAAATATGATCATGTCACTTCCCAGTTTAGAAGCCCACAGAGGCTCTGCCAGGTTTCTAGGACAACAGTCGGCCCTCCACCCCCCACCTCCCCCTGACCCCCCCACCTCGACTCCACCAGGCTCTTGAGTCCTCCAACTGGGTGCCCTGTGTCAAGACTTCTAGAAGCTTCACCAAGAGCTTTCTTGTGCTTAAAGACCCTCTCGGGGCCCGCACCCTCCACCCCAGCCCGGCTGCCTCCTGCTCTGTCTTCCAAGTTCCTCTTGGTGAAGAGGGGGAAGGAAGATCAAAGGTTCGCAGCTGTGATGTAAGGGAGGCAGAGCTGCAGAGAAGTTGCGCGTTCTTGATCCTTCCCCGCGGTGTCTGGGATTTCTACAGTGAGTCTGTTTCACTTTAATAATGGGGGAGGGGGCAGGGAACCCAAAGAATTATAATTCAGAAAACGCGCAAAGGCCCAGTCCAAGGTCTGGTCACCTCCCAGCTGGCGGGGGCGCCCCGGGGCGCCCCGCCCCGGGTTCCTGCTGTCAGCTCCCTTCCCAGTGGCGTGGCGGTGGTGGGGCCTGGCCGTCCTTGGCGGAAGCCGGTGTGGGCACACGCCCCGGACCCCCGGACATGCTCCGGTAAGGGACTAACCCCCTCGCTCCGCTGCTCCACTCAGAGGCAAGGAGCAGAACCCCTGCCCCGCCCCTTTGGCGCTAACGCCACCTCCACCGCATCCTGACACCCTTCTTTGAGGGAGAAGCAGGGGTATAAAGAGGAAAACAGAGTCCCCTTCTGCCCCCAGCCACACCCGCCAACTAGCTCCAAAGTGTGAGCAGCCTGCCTTTCAAACCCAGCCAAAAAGGAGGCGACTATTATAAAAATACCAATTAACACCCATGACGCTTTTACATGCCTGGGACCAAACACTGGACACTGTGCACTTGGTTCGTGTCCCTGCGTGGTCACTGTGCACCCAGGGTCCAGAGTGTGGAGGCCTGAGAACGCGGGCAGGCTGTGGAAATGGCCCACGAGGCCGGCCACGTCGCGCGCAGCTCCCCGACGCGGAGGTGTGGAAAGACGCGGCGGCCGGTCCGACGGCCGTGCTCCGACGGCATCGGAGCTCAGAGCGCCGGACACACGCCGGCGGTTCCAGGGTCGCCTTCCAACGCCGGCTCCGCGCCGCCCCCTGGTCGGCCACGCGCCGCCGCGTCTGATGCGTGTGTCCCCCAGGCTCGCCGTCGTTCCGTGGCACCCTGGCATTCGTGCTCAGGCAAACGGCCGGCGGGAGCTGGAGCTCGGTGAGGAAACCATCAGCCCCGCAGCTGGGTCTTCATGCGGGCCTTTGAAGAAAGGCGCGGCTCGGAAAGATGCCAGAATTAAATTGGAGGGCAAAACTCCGCGTCTGAAATAAAGACCGTGGGAACCGCTTTCTTCTGTAGCCGGGGAATCAAAGTGCTTGCCTCTGAAATCGACCTTAGTCGGAATGGACACCTTTGATCAGCACGTCTGGGCTCTCATGCCCTTGGCCCGCGATGCTGACGTTCAGAACCATTGAAGGGATTGAGTTCCAGGCAGAGGGCGAGCTGGGGCCAAGGCCTGGCCCAGGAGTTGGATGGGGAGAGGAGCAGCTGGGGGGGGGGGGGCGCCGAGAGATGGCAAGGGTCCCGGATCATGGGGGTGCTGGGATGTCATCACTGCAGTGAGAGAGGGACGCTGGCTGGCCCTTTTTGGACACTTGGCTGGCCCTGCCACAGGACCAGTCTGTAGAGGGCTCATAGGGTTTCTTGCTTCTGCTCTGAAAGCTGCAGACTCTGCTTGAGCTGGGCAAAAGAAGCTGTCCCCTTAATGCTGCAGGCTCACTTCTGAGTGCCAGTGTCCCCAAACCCCTATGTGCGGCCAGACATGTCGGGCTCTTACATGACCCAAATCTAGGGCCTCTGAATTGTTTAGTTCCCTTTAAAAGGCTACTGTTCTTTCATCCGAGAAATGTTTCCTTTTGCTTGCTTCGAGGTTTTAAAACTGCAGCATAGAGTGTAGGGTTAAGGACCCAAAGGGACCCAGCTTAAAATCCCGTCTCCACCGCCGACCAGCTGTGCTGCTTGGGCAAAGCTCTTCCCGTCTCTGGGCCTCAGGTTTCTCACTTGCGAAAGGGGAGCGTGTCCAGGGCGTTAGCTCCTGTCATCCGGAGGCTTGGCAGCGAGGCCCGGGAGTCTGTGCTGGGCGGGGGACGCCGCACACCCAGGAGCGGCTCAGGGAGGAGACGAGTCCTGCAGACCGAGTGGGTGACCCCACGGAACAGGGCGAGGAAGGGAGCAGGAGCGCATTCTGAGCTTTGGGGAGAGTGTGGGCGAAGGCTCAGGAGCCTGGCGTCTTGGGGGCAGTGAGTGGAGGGCCGGGGCAACTCGGGCTGGGCAGGGCCCAGAGGTGTGGGCTGGACCCTCCAGGCTAGGGACTCAGAACTTTTTTTTTAAATAGTGGCCCAAAGTTAAGGATGTATGTTATAGCATGACCCTGTGTGAACCCAGTTGTAAGAATATAGCTGAAACCAGAAAGTCACAAATGGTGCCTTTACTATGCATGAAATGTTCCGTATTCTGTTTTTTTAAACTGCTTGCCTTGACATTGTAAATTGCTTTCCTGGGTCTCCTCCGGTGGGTACTGGGGCAGTGCCAGCTGGATGGCTTGTGGATCCCTGGGGGCAGCACCCGGCAGGCCCTGGCAGGGCAGGGGAGGAAGCTGGGTTCTGGAGCTGTCAAGCTCTCAAACCCACAGTTCAAGTGGCTGCAGATTCAAAAGAAGAACAGGAAAAGGAAGGAATCAGGTGCCCAGGGCTGGTAGACAAAGTCTTTCCCAACAAGGGTGACAGACAGCAGGGCGGCATGGGGGGGCGGGGTGGGGGGGGTGAAGCAGGAGGAGCCTGCCGTGGGGAGGGCTCTGTTGGCCACCCCTGCTGCACGTGGGTCTGCACTGTGGGCCTGTCACAGGGTGGACCCGGGACTCATCTGACTTCCTTGCCACCTCCTTGTTTCTGGGGAAAGGGAGCCTAGCCCTATGGCAGCCAGTGAATCGTCCTGGCCTCATCAATCCTGTGACAGCCCTTGTAAGGTGGGCATTGTTACTTTCCCGTGTTGCAGGGGAAACACCGAGCTGCAGAGAAGGAAAGCCACCTGCCCAAGTTTGCACAGCTTTTAGGCAGCAGAGCCGGGATCCAAACCCAGGCCTGGTGCCTCCAAAACCTGGGCTTTTCCCAGGCACCTCCACTCCCATTTCCGGCCAAGCCTGGCTTCCTAGCAGTCAGTCCCTGAGGCCCCGAAGCTGCGGAGAAGTGAGGGGTGGCGGACGCGCCATCCCTTGAAAACACTGTCTCTTGCAGAGTGGGGATGGGCAGGGCCCGGTGGCGGTAGCTTGTGCTGCTGCCCCATTGAACTAACCTTCCGTGATTGCAGTTGTGTGGGGGAGGGGAGGACTCGGAGAAGCCTAATAAGCAACCAAGCTCTTGGGCAGGCAGGCAGGCCAGGCTGCAGTGGTGGCTCTGGGGAGCTGGGCCCTCTGTCCTTGGGCCATTTCTAGCCCATCACACGCCTGTTCCTGCTTTCAGTTCACTGATGACCTTCAGACCCCAGGGCACCAGCATACCCTCCCCCCTGCCCCCCCCCGCCCCCGACCAGCATTGGAAATGACTATGAACCTCTCTGTAGCACTGAGCCATAACAGGGGGATGCTCGGCAGTCAGCTGGAGCAGCTTGCACCCCGGAAGGGGCCTCTCTTGGAGGCCCAGGTCCAGGAGAAGGGGGACGGGAGCTGAGCCGCTGTGGTCCAGGCTCTGGGGTTCTGACACCTCAATAAAAAGAGGGGAAGGTGGAGGCAATTAGCTACATTGCCAGGCTGGAACCCAACTGCAGGTCTCCCTCCCTCCCGCCCTCTGTCTCTGGCCTGCTGTTTCCAGATTGGCTGCTGTTATTGATTGACAGAAACTGCCTCATTGCCTCACTTTTTGGAGACAGCGTTTTCATCCGAGGTCTGAGGTCCTCCTGTCTGTGGCAGACCTGAGCCAGGGCGATGCATTTTCATGATCCTAACCCTCTGACCTTAAAATAATGAATCCCGGAAGAATATAGAACAACAGTCGTCTGTTTTTTTATGGAGTCCCCCCAGAATTGTAAAGATCAGCTTAACTGCAGCAGCAGATTCCATCATTTTATAGAAGGATACCGCGAATGAAGAGAATTTTTTTTTTTTTTTAAAGACGAATGAATGAATGTCTTCCTGCCAGAATGAACAGGAAGGTGGCCTTGTGATGCTGACAGTGTGTCTGGCCTCCCTGGGCCTGGAGCAGCCTCTTAGATACACAGAGAAGAGGGGTACGAGGCCCCGGGAGAGGTGGCAAGGCCTCCGTGCAGTCCTTGGCTTGGCCACTTTCCTGGTGATTTTGATCAGGTTCCAGCCTCCCGACCCCCGCAAGGAGACGCTGGCCTGGCGCCCTCATCCTGGCTGCCTCATGGGGTCACTGCGAGAACCACCCCGGAGGATGCGGATAAAAGCCAGGAAAGGGGCTCCCGCGCTGAGCTGCGTCTGGGAGGCGGAGGTTCCAGGCGGGGACGGCAGCTGTAGATGCAAAGCGGGGGCAGGACCGCAAGGTAGGGCCACTGGGCAGGGCGAGTAATGTCCATCTCACCGTCTTGCCTGTTGTCCTTTCCGGCCCACCCAGGACTCTGGGGGACGTGCCTCCGCACCCCGACTCTACCCCTGCCACGACTCAGACAAACCTCAGCCCTGAGTCAGTCAATGCTTCTTGTTCCGTGACCCCAATGAAACACTGTTATGGGTAAACAGCAGCAGCCACCCTGCCCTGGAGCCCTGGGCTGAACGTGTGCTGCGAAGCCCCGCCCACTCCGCCGCCAGAGGGGAGGCCCGCGCCGGCTCAGTGGGCTCCCCGCGCGTGAGACTTGTCATAGGAATGATGTGTGACAAAGTCGACCCACTGTGACGTGCAGACGCTGGTTGGGGACTTCGGATCTTTGCGGGGAGGGATGTCCCTTTAGTTGCTCAATAAGAAACTCAAAGTATCAGCGTGGCGGGAGCTTTGAGGGACAGACTAGTGAGAAGGGCCATCTCCATCCCTGTCCCCAGTCTCCCTGAGGGCCTGGCCTCCCCCTGTGGGACCCTGCTCAGGGCTGAGCTGAAGAGAGCTGAGCAAAAAGCAGCCTGGCCTCGCGCCAGCCCCGCACAGCAGGCGGGAGGCCCACGCCTCACTTTCCCCAACAAAATAAATCTCGCTGCTCCCTCCGAGCGTCTCAGATGCGTGATCTTCTCCCGATTAACAACCTGGCCAGCATGTTCTTGGCTGCTCGCTGCCGACCTCAATTTAGAACTGTCTGTTGCTTGGCTGCGGGAGAAGGAAGGTGCTGAGCGGACCAGGCACACGGCAGCTGAGGGCTTTGCCTGCGTGACCGGGGCCCGGGGGTGGGGAGGTGGCGGCTGCAGACCCGGCCCAGAATCTGGCCAGCATCTCAGGAGCCTGCAGGAGGGCCGGCCCGGGCAGGCTGTCGCTTTGGGGGTTTTCTAACTGTTTTCCTAGGTGCCTCTGATGAGGAGCGGTGAGGGTGGAGGTGGGGAGTGGGTGGCTCCCATGTGCCTGACTCCGTAAGGGTCATTGAACATCATGGTCACGGCCAGACAGCTGCCTGTGGAACACCTAGGCATGGTCGGAAGACTGCTCTCAGGGCATTATGATGGCTCGTTATGTTCTGTATAAAAAATGTGACGAATTCTTCTCTGAGCTCAGACGCATGCCAAGCTCTCTCTGGGTGCCTGGCATGGCTCCCCCTCCGGGCTGGGGAGAGCACAGCTGCCCGCCCCCCTCTGTGCGGCCGCTGCCGGGAAATGCTTCTTCCTGCCAGGAAGTGTTTATTTTCTTCCCTACCTCCTTCCTCTTACTTCCCATATTCACCAGCTGTGGGTCTTCTCAGACCTGTGCTGTTATCCAACATGGCATCTTGGCCTTGGGGAGGCTTGTGGTGGCAACGTGGGGTCTGCAGCTGTTCAGCCCTGGGTGGAGTTGCAGCTACACGCCACCCCTGAGACATCGGAAGCCAGCAGCTTGGCCTCCCTGACCATCAGACTCTTCCTCTCCTAAACGGAGCTCTCACGCACTGTGCCCTGGGTGTGTTGGGAGTCGGAGAGTCACATGTATGAAGCGCCTGGCACGACACCTGTGCACAGTGAGCACGTGCCAGGTGGAGCTGGGAGCCTCGGGCCTCGCCGGGAAGCGGGCGGGGCCGGAGCAGCCTGCAGAGTGAGCCTCTCCCCTCCTCCTTCCCCTGCAGGAGGGCAGTTGGTGGTCCACACCGGCGCCCCCATCCTGGTGTCTCTGGCCAATGAGGCCGTGTCCTTCAACTGCAGCATCATCTACCTGTACACCCCAGAATTCAAAACCTTCATAGTCCGCTACTACCACGTGGACCTCCAGGGCCAGAGGAGCGCCAAGGAGCCGGCTGACTGCCAAACCGGCCCAGGCACAGAGAACCAGACCCACACCACGCAGTGCCAGGTCACCCTCAAGCCGCCTGGCGCATCGGCCACTGGCACCTACTACTGCTCCGTCGACTGGCCGCATGTCAGAAAGCACGGGAACGGCACCTTCGTCCTGGTCAGAGGTGAGGCCTCTTCCGTGGCTCTTCCCAGGCCGAAGCCTGGGGGCTTCCTGTGGCCGAGTTTGGGGCACAGGATCTAAAGCGGGGGTGGTTTGCCTGTCTTTTGGCTTTTGCGAAGCGGAACAGAGCATCCTGGGGGAGCCCCTGGCCACACAGGTGTGCCGGGACATCCACCTTTGTGTGGACAGTGCAGAGGCCTGGGGCGCAGACGGCCTAAGAAGGGTCCCTTGTCCCCTTGGCCTCGGTGTCCCTTCATCATGAGATGGGTGTCAGGTGAGTGCAAAATGGCACGTGCACATCTGTGTGTGTGTCACGGCCTATGAGCGAGCGCTCGGCTCGTGTGCAACTTTCTGGGGATGGATTCTTAGTTTCCAGCACGTTCCCAGAGGAGTGATGACACCAGAAAATTAGGAACAGCTCATCGACGAAGTCGTAATTCTCTGACCGGCCTCTGTGACTCCCACTGATGGGGGCCGGGGCTTCAGAGCCCCATGGACCTGGGTGTGGACCCCGGCCCTGCTGCTTGCCGAGATGTAACCTTGAGCCTGGTCTTCATGGCAATACCCCGCCTGTCAAAGGCTCGTATGGGGATGAATGAGATCCTGCCTTCAAGGCTTGGAGCCTGGTAATAGGAAGCGCTTGATAAATAACAGACGCCGATGTGCCTGGCATGTGGTCCGCACTCTGCGGCATTTTGCCAGCCAGGGTGGAAGGAGGAAAGAACGGATGGCTCGAGGGGACAGGCCGGGTTATGCCCTTCGCCCCACCACCCCACCCTGTGCAGGCCGGCCACCTGCCAGGCCCAGGAAAAACCCATCCCCTCCGGCCTCCCACACCTGCCCGTATGACTACTGTTTCCCATGCGGAGGAGAGGAGGCCCCACGGGATGCGGTGACTTGGCCAGCGTTCCGCAGATGGCTCTCAGCGAAGCCTGCTCACTGAGGAAGGGGCCACCGAGCAAAAGGCCCGGTCCTGGCCTTAAGAGAACCAGGCGGCAATCCCAGGAAGGGACTCGGCCAAAGCAGCGGCTGTGAGGGCCTCAGGAGAGGCTGGGCCTGGGGGTCCTCGTAGGGGAGTGGTGTGGGGGGCCCTGGGTACAGGAAATGCAGGGATGGGGGCCTGGGGGTTGTGGGGTGGGCTGTAGCTAACCTCTCTGCTTCCCGGCCCCCCTCCTAGACACGGGCTACCGAGAGCCCCCACCGGGCTCGCAGAAGGTCCTGTTCTTTTGCTTCATCGGCATCCTGAGTGTCCTGAGTGTCCTGGGCACAGCTCTGCTGCTGTGGAAGAAGGTAGGCGCACAGGTGCACGGCAGCATGGCCCCTCCCCCGTCACGGCGGCTCAGGGACGCTCGCGGGCGCCTGCCTGCCCCGCAGGGAATCCTGGTGACTGGTCCTGTAACGTGTTCCCTGTGGCCCCTTCCGCCCTCCCTGTGCCTGGGCCTCAGCTGCGAACTTGTCACCGCCAGGTCCCTTTTGATCTCGTTGCAAGAAACCAGGACTCTTCAGCCTTTTCTGTCCAAGATCCAGCCCCTTCTCCCCTGTCCCTGAGTCCGCCTTCCCCCGACCGGGCCGGGCTTCCATCGGCTCCTCACCTGGAACGTGGGTCTCCCCACTTCCACACTCGTCTCCCCTCACTCTGCTTCCCACACCCTTGTTTAGGGGCCCATCACTGTCCACCCCCTCTCTCCCCCAGAACATAAGCCCTAGGGGTCAGGCGCTTGGTGTCCCCAGTGCCTGGGGGAGCCTGACACATTGTGAGTGTTTGTGGAAAGAATGGCGGGGTAAGTGAGCGCTGAGACCCGAAAGATGAGTCGCAGGTGGCCAGGCCACAAGGCGGGCAGGCCAAAGGCACCGCTCCCGTTCCGTTCTGCAGAGGAGGAAAGGGAGGCTCTACAGGCTTCCTGAGCCACTGACGACCGCACTGATCGGTGCCGTCATTTGAAAATCACCACTGGAAGGGAGTGTCGATGGCCAGGGACAGAGCCCCCGATGAGGCAAAGCCGGCTCCAAGGGGCAGAGCGTCCCGATGCCTGGAGCAAAATGCGCCCGCCCCATTCTTCCAGAGGGGCTCCCTCTGTGCTCCCCGGGACCCTGCCCAGGCCCCCTCATCAGCCCCCGGAAGGCCTGCCGCTCCCGGAGCTCGTTCACTCCTCTTACCGCCCTTCCCAACTCTCAGTCCACCCACAGCTGTGGCAGCTGGAGGGGGCCTTATAAAGTGCCAATCTCACCAACCCTGACCTCTGCCCCGGTGAAGACACGGCAGCACCCCGCCATTTGCGGCCCCGCCCTCGCCAGCCCCCCCGCTCAGCTCCTCTCGCGTCGCCTTCCATCCGGCCACTTCCTGTCTGACGGCTCGTCCTCTCGCGTGTCTGCGACACGTCCCGATGCGCCCGCCACTGTGCCATTCCACGTGCTGCTCCCGTGGCCGGGGACACGTTGAAGAAGACTCTTCTCCCGTCTTCGGGAGAGAGCACAAGGCCTGAGAAGTCTGCCCCGGCCTTCGGGCAGACTTGGGGCTCCTTTCCGCGACCCCGCAGTGGCCCCGCCGATCTCGGTAGGAGTGCCACGAAGCCAGTCCTGGGTCTTGGTCCCCACGGGGGCCAGAAGGGGCCCTGCCATCTGTCACTCCCACCAGCCATGGTGGCGCTCCGGGCAGCCCCATGGTGGCCTTGAGGCAAGCCTCAGCCTCTGACCGTGACAGACCCCTTAAAACAGGTGGTCAGGGGAGGAGCTAGGTTTGAGAACAGGGAGCCTCTGGGACGGGCAGTGGACAAGGTGGACAAGCCTCAGTTGCCCCCTGTCAAGTGGAAATCCCACGCCCACCTCCTCAGGCTATTATGAGAATTAAATGACAATAAGAATGAGTCCCAGAGTTCTTTGCAAACTGTTAAGCGTGACATGGATGCCGGCGCCCATCCCGCTGTCGGGGAGAGCTACACATGCAGACAAAACGGAAGAGCGAAAACTCCAGGTACCGTCAGGTCAGCCTCTTGGTGAATCAGACAAACCTGGGTTCAAACTCTACCTGCAGCACTTCCTGGCTCTGTGACCTCACGCAGGTCACCTCTCCTCTCTGAGCTTTCATGTCCTCGTGAATGGAACAGAGATGATATGAAAACTTGTCTCGCAAGTCGGTTGAAAGGCAAACGAAATAAGGCAGGTCATGCGGCGTCTAGAGCCCCGCCTGGTACCTGGTGAGGCTCCATCATCCGGCTCCATCGTCCTGAGTCCTGAGCCGTTATTATGCTGCGACTGGGGGTGGCGCTGGCTTCTGCCAGAGAGTGAAGTAGCTCTCAAGAGCTAATCCCCTGTAAATGGGCTGGGGATTGGCAGGCGGCCAGGGTTTTTAATTAGCTCCTGCCCAGAGAGGAGGCTGCTGTTGCTCCGCGGTTGGCAACGAGGTGCCTGCCATGAAGGGGGACGGTGGGACGGCCTCGGAAGGAGCCCACTGCGCCCGCCCCCTTCTGTCTCCCCACCACCCCGGCTCCACAGCCACCCTCGCGCGCCACGCAGCAGCCGGCTCGAGCTTCCCGGGGCTGCGTCCTGGCCCCTCGGATGTTCCCCACGGTTCGTGATTCACGCACCCCTGTGTGGCCGCCCTGACCCTCCCGGGCAGGTCCGCCTCCCTCTGGCCGCACTGACTGTCTTTAAATTCCCGGAGACCTTCGGGCCTCGGCGCACGCTTTCCCCTCTGACTCTCTCCCCTCTCTTTCCAAATGAACTTCTCGGCCTTCAGGCCTTAAACGCACCTTCCTGCCAGGTAAGGCGTTTGGCCCCTCCCCGTGTGCCAGAGGCTCTGTCCCTGAGGGTCAGCGCATGGACCGCGTTTGGGCAAAACTGCTCATTCCTTGTCTGTCTCCTCACTGGGTCCCAAGCCGCAGGAGGGCAGGGACAGCGTCCATCTCGTCAGGCTGGCTGGCTAACCAGCAGTGCCCGACAAATGCGCGTTGGTCGGCTGAGGGCCACCTGAATGCCACACACTCGCCCCCTCGTAACCTCCCTGAATCTTTGCGACGGTTTTGCAAAGGATGGTTGTTGCGGCCCAGAGAGTGGAGTGGCTTGCGCGAGGCCACAGAGCCAGTGAGGGGCAGAGAGAGCGGGACTGGACCCCTGGTCCAGCCGGCGTTTGCTCAGGACCCCCCACGGCAGTCGGCTCTGTGGCTGGGGACCCCGTCACATTGGCACTGCCTCCCCTGAGCCAGCGCCTGTGTCTGTGAGCACTGCCTTGTGGGGTCTTTATCATTTCCAGTATCTCTGGGCAGATGAGTGGTCTGACACAGATCTTGGAAGCATTTGGCACGATTCCCTGAAAAGGGCGGGTGGAAGGTGCTGAGTGATCAATTTCTGCGTGGCCTCATGACAATCTGCCATCCTTCTCCGTGGTGGGTCTGTGCAGGGGGAGTCATTCGTCCCCAGGCCTGACAGCCCCGACTTTCTTCCTTGCAGAAACAGATGTGGGCTCCGCAGAAGCAGCTCGCCCAGAAGCGCCCAGCCCCGAGCGCCGCCGGCTCAGAGCAGCCTCCCGCCGAATCCGAATCCGTGTACACGGTGAGTCCCCGGGGCCTGGGCTCCCCCCGCATCGCTCAGACCTGCCCTGAGGTCTGGATCCCTGGCTCCGTCATGCACAGCTGTGTCTCTCACTGAGCCACAAGTTCCTCATCTGTACATGGGAGACGAGAGGTCCCACCTGGTGGGCTTTCTACGAAGGCGAACCGAGCTTACGCGTGTGGCCCTGGCCCCTGAGAGGCATGTAGACATGAGGTGCCCTGGGTCCCCTCCTTGGCCCACCCCTCCACTTCTGGAACCAGGGGTAGTGAGGGTACGTGTCAGTGAGGAATGGAGAAAGTTCCTTCACCCAACTAGATGACACTGTTGACCAGCTTGCCGACCCCTTCCTGTTTTTATTGCACAAACAGCATCACGGCAACGACGAGAATCACAAAAAGAGGAAAAGATCGGGCGCTGCCCCACGCCCTTAGCACCCTAACGATTTTCCATCCCTCGCACTCCTCCTCCTCCTCGCGCTGGGACATAGTTTTCTATCCCTCCGATCAAGTGGGAGACGTGGGCCGGACGCTGTTTGCTCCATTTTGCCCTAGCGTTTCCCATTGCTGCCGTGGTCTGACGCGGGGAGAGGCCCGGCCGCGTGCCCAGCCCGGCCCAGCCCAGCTCGCCCACCTGGTCCGCACGCGGCCGCTTAGCCCAGCGGCCGAAAAGGCGACAAACGTTCTTTTTCAGTTATGTCTCTTATAGTTGCACAAGTAACATGTGCTCGTCGTAGAGTAAGCGAAGGATAAATGCTCCCTAGCGTCAGATGGGGTCTCAGGTCCCCGAGACCCGGAGCCGCCAGGCTGGGGTCTTGGCTCCACAGCTGGGAGGTGCAGCCGTGGGGGCCGGCAGGTTCCCCAGGGGCGTGTTCTGGGTCTGCCCCCAGCCCTAGGATTCTGCCTGTACTTGTTGTCACTGTACCTGTCCCTGCCACCCCGACTCGCACGTGAAACTTGGGTCCTTCCTTGGTCTCCCACAAAACCCCACGCATAGGGCGTGCAGAGTGTGGCCCCGTTTACTGAGGGCAATGTAGACGGGGACGAGGCAAAAGGCCGACGGCTCCAAGTGGAGCACAAAACGGCAGTGCTTCCCACGCCTTCGGCGCCCGGGTCCAGGGGATTTCAACTGGCCACAGCTTCCCACGTGGCCCCAGACTTCCCCACCCCATGTTCTCTCTTCTCCTCCAGCAACTCATCGCAGCATTTCCCTATGAGGATTTCTGGTGTCAGCTGTTAAATAAAAGCATTTCTCTCTCTCTCTCTCTCCCCCACACACACACATACACACACACACACACACGTGAGATCTCTCTCTATATATATATATCAAAAAGAAGAAAATAACTATGGTCCTAATTCTGTCTGCTTCTAGGATACTTTCTTTAGATGACTTCTATGCCTTCTCGTCCTTTTTAAATAAATACATACAAAGAGACCCATGCACACATTCACACACTCTTTTTCTTAATGCAATAGTACAGATTTTTTTTCATGTTACAATGTCTCATGAACAACTTTCTGTGTGAATGAATCTCCTTCTACAAGATTACTTTTGATGAAAGAGACTGAGTTTTGCACGGCACATCTTTCTCGCTTGTGTTGAGACTTCTTGGAGACTTCCCTGCAGTGTGGGAAGAGATCCAACTGCCTCCCACGGTTTCAGGGTGACTTGAGAGGTTCGAGGACCAGAAAAGAGATATGAAGGGAGGCTAAAGACTTTGCTAGGCTGTGGGACCAGTTCCTACCAGCTGGGGTTGGACCTGGGCAGACAAAAACGACATTTAACAACGAGGATGATGATGATACCTTTGTTGAGAACATATTACGTGCCAGGCACTGTGATAGGTCTTTCACCCTTTTTCTCATTAATCTTCATTTTGGCACTTTAGGATATAGGCGTTGTCCCCGCGTTGATTTTATGTTCTAATTGTCTATTGCTGGTATGTAGAAATATGATCGATTTTTGAATAGTCACTTCGTATGGAGTGACCTTGCTGAATTCACTCATTCATTCTAATGCGGTTTCTCTGTAAATTCCTTTGGCTCATGTATGAACCCAGTCATGTCATCTATGACTAATGGAAGTTTCATTTCTTCCTTTTCTAATTCTCATAAATTTTTTTCTTGCTTTATTGCTAAGACCTCCAGTATGGCGAATAGGGATCCTTGTTTAGTTCCCAACCTCTGGCGAAGGGTTTTTATATATCTCTCCTTCTACTTTCTTTAGATAGGTACTTAGATCATTGGTTTTCAATCTTCCTCTTTTTTTTTTTTTTTTTTAAATTTGTGCACTTAAGTCTATGAAATTCTCTTTACGCGTGGCTTTAGCTGCATCCCGCAAGTTTTGGTATGTCGTATTTCATTATCTTTCACTATCTATCATTACTTCTCATTAATTCCACTGTGACCAGACAACATCTTCTATGTGACTTTGATCCTTTAAAGTCCTTTGAGACTTGCCTTATGGCTCATCTCATACACCATGTGCACTTGAAAAGAACTTACATTGTACACGGCTATGTGAATGTTTTATATATGTCAATTAGGTCAAGTTTATTGACATATTGTTAAAATATTCCATATCATTTTTTTTTGGCCTAATAGATGTTAAGAGAAGTGAGTTAAAATCTGCTCATATGACTGTAGATTTGTGTATTTCCCCTTTTAATTATGTCCATTTTTGTTTTTTATTCACGTGGGAAAATGCTCACTATATTTTGTGACACGAAAAAAAAAGCTAGAGTACTCCAATTTGATTTTTTTTTTAAATTAACCAATTAAGGAGCATAGATTTGGAGCAGGTCAGACAGATTGGAGTTCAAAGCCTAGATCTTTTGCTCATGGGTTCTGCTACTTAAACTTTCTGAGTTTGAGTCTTAGTTCCATAATCTGTAAAAAAAAGTAGGGCTAATGACGCAATATTGTATTAATGGCTTGCAGACATGGCATGATTTCTTCCATTTAAAATTCTTTATCTTGAGCCCACATCTCCCTCCAGCGACCCTGCCCTTTCTCCATAACTCTTTATAACTGAGCTGTCAAAACTCCCCATCTTCCGTTTCTCTCTCCTTTCCGACCCAGTCAGTCAGACTTTCTGCCCACCTCTTCGCCAAAACCTTCCTTCTCAAGGTCACCATTGACCTCTGCATGGTTGAATCCAATGGTCGGTTCCTGGTCCTCACCTTCCTTGATGAATCGGCAGCGTCTGAACCACTGAGCTGTCCCTCCTCCTTGACACATGTTGCTTCCGGGTCATTCCGCTCTCTCCTCACAGCCCCTTGACTCGCTGCCACACCTCCTCGGCCTCCTTCACTGGCTCCTCCTCAGGGACCAGTGGAGCCCTGACCTCTCACCATTGGAGTCCAGTCCTGGGACCCTCCCTCTCTGACCTTCACTCTCCTCCCTGGGCGATCTCCTTCAGCCTCAAGGTTTAGAGACCACCTGCGTTCTGGCGGCTCCCAGATTTATGTCTCCAGCCCAGACATCTCTGAACACCAGAGTCAACCCTATTTGGACATTTCATCGGCGTCTCTCTCAGCCCAAACCAATTCTTTACTCATCGAGGTGCCTCTCTCCGCAGTCCTCATCACAGAGAATGATGGCTCCATCCTTCCTGTTGCTCGGGTTTAAAATTTTGAGTTGTCCTTTCCTTCTCTCTATCACTGCTCATGGCGGATCCGTCATCACATCCTGTCTGAAAGCACACCTGAAATCTGCCGCCTCCGCCCCTCCGCCGCTAACCCTGGTGGGAGCCGCCACCATTTCTTGCCCAGAGTCCTGTAATTGATTTCACATCCGCTTGTCCACCCACAGACAGGTCATGTCCACTCTGCTCTGAGCCCCTGGTGAGTTTGGGTTCTCCAAGAAGCGGACACCAAGTGAGCGGGGTTAGACGTGCAATCATTTCATTCGGGAAGTCGTCTGTGGGGGAACACGGGGAAGCGGGGAGAGCCGTCAGACAGACGCAGGTCTGGTCCTGCGTGAGGGAAAGCGGCCAAGGGCAGAGAGGAAGCGCCGACCACCACACAGTGTCAGGAAGGTTCGGCAAGGCCATCGGGAGCCCCGACTCGCAGGGGCTCCCTGTCTGTCTCCCACCCGGGGCGAGAGGCTGCGACGGCACCCCTACCAGGCTCAGCCATCGGCCGGGATTAGCCCACGGCGTGTGTGGCCTCTGCGCACACGTCATGCTGGGTCTCGGAACCCAGAGGCTGGGGACCTCGGTCCGTGCTGATCGCTGGAGTTGGGGGCCTGCAGAGCACATTCTCCTGACTGCTGTCGTCCTTCGGAGGTTCCTGTCTGACTCGGAATCGATGTCAAAGCGCCGATAGTGGTCCCCGAGAGCTCCGGCCGCCTGTCCCGCCACCGTCTCTCCTCCTCACTCACTCGGTCCCGGCCGCCGGCCTCCTGGCCGCTCCCAGGCACTCCGGGCGCGCCTCCGTCACGGGGCCTGGGTCTCGGCTCTGCCCTCTGCTCCAGAGCGTCTTTTCTGTGGCCATCCAGAGGGCTGCTCCCCAGGCCTTTCCTGGCCTCTCTTTTAAAACTGCACAACCTCCCGATCTTCCTTCTCTGTGTCTCTCCGTGGCCCTAATGGCCACCTTTCACTTTCCTTATTGTGCCTGGCACGCGCTGGGTGCTCAGCAATCTGCCATATGCATGAGAAGACTTCCAGGTGCCCGGGGGTGCGTGGGGCCCAGCGCCGGGCGCGGGGTGGGCACCCTGGGGAACCGCGGGGCATCAGCGTCGTGGTGTCGCTTTTCCTCGGCAGCATTCGACGCGCGGCTCCTCCGCGCTGGTCTCGACCCTCCTCGCCGCTCTTAGCCTCCAGCCCCTCCCGCTCCTCCTCGCTGCTGCGGCCGGCGCAGGTGCTTCCCAGCACGCCGCCGAGGCTGTCACTTCCCACCCAGAAACCTCCAGAAGCTCCCCGCGGCCAGCTCCTCGGCCTGGCACGAGAGGCCTGTGTCGGAGGCCTATCCCTGGTCTGCTTCCCCACTCCGTTCATTTTGGGCATTCTAAGACCTTGACCTAGAGAGGAAGTGCTCCGTCCCACTGCCTACTTCTCCTTTCCGAACGGCCCCCACTTCGCACCCACCTGCCCCCAGAGCGTGTCCCGCACGTCTCTACGGGCAGGTGTCCATGACGACACAGCTCTTATGTTTCCTTGGTCACGGGGGGTGGGTATTACAGGAGGGCCCTCAGATTAGGTCCTGGTCCGGGGCAGCCGACTTCAGGTCTGGCCTCATCCTGCCTGGAGGAAGACTTTGGCCCTGGCTGCCCACCTCTGCCAGCGCCGCCCACCATCCGGGTCAGCGCCATTGCCCACCGAGCAGCAGGAGGCCAAGGACATGAGTCCCAGACAAACAGCCTCAGGCCAGCACAGCCCAGCACAGCCCAGGACAGCGCGGTCCTCGCATGGCACAGAGCACGACACAGTATGGCATGATGGATCCCAGCACTGCCCCAACGCTGCCTCGCGCGGCCCCAACACGGCGCAGCCCGGGCCCGACTCTGTCCCTGCCCAGCCTGGCCCAGCCCAGTGCAGCCCGCTCAGAGGCCTGGGCAGTCTTCTGTCAGTAGGCACACGCCGAGGGAGGCAGGCCCCATCGCCACCTCAGGAGGCCGGGAAGGTCTGGTTCAGGCCCTCAGCGGGTGTACTGTTGACAAGGCCACTCTGCGTGTCACAGCCTGGTGATGCAGGTCACACCCTGAATGCAAATGCAGCCAGCAGGTCAGGACTTGTCAGCGGCTTCTCTGTGCAGCCAGCTGCTAATTTGCAGCACTTCTGCGGCCTCGCCTGCCCTCAGCCCCACCGCTGGCCCTGCCCGCGGCACGGCCGCCGTCTGCGTGCGGCGGGGGCCTGCGGGGTCCCAGGGCAGAGGGCGCTCCCCTGGCTCGGCAAGCCGCCGGCCACGTGCCCAGGCCCGTGGGAGCATGCAGCCTGGCGGGTGGGAGGCCCGAGTTCCAATCTGGACTCCACCGCGGCAGGGCTGTGTGACCTGGCGTCTTGTGTGTGGCAGGCGGCCTGTGTGATTTGGACGTGACAGAGAAGGGAGCCGCCTGGGGGGGCCACAGATCTGCTCCCTTGCCGGGAGGTCAGCAAGGAGGCCCCTTTCCTCCCTTCTCTCTGTGACCGGAAGCGTCCAGCGTGGAGGGGCTGCCGGGTCTGTGGAGGTCCAGGCCTGGGTGCACAGAGGAGCAGATTCCCACCTCACGCCCCAGGCTCGCCAGTGGTGGCCCAGGCTCTGGGCAGGTGTGGTGACCTGACAGGCCAGAGCAGACCTTGGAAGTTGCCTTCCACTGAAAATGGGGCACCTCCTTGGGGCGACCCTGCTCCCTTTCCTACTTGGAGGCAGGTCAGAAACCCCTGTCCCAAAACTCACTCTATTTCTGACTCAGATGGCCCTTGACTCACAGGGCCACCTTTCCATCCCTGTGAGTGATGCCCTTGAAGTGAGGGTCTCCCAAGAGCCAAATGGTTTATTACATGGGTTTTCACACCCAGCTACCTCTCGGCGCCTCCCTCCCTCCTCCCCTCCCAACCCCCCTCTTGCCTCAGAGTACCACCTGTCTCTCCAGCCTGCCTCAGCAACCCCTGCTTGCCTGTTGCCAGGGAAACCACCTCCTTGGCAACTAGCCGGCATCCATATGACATGTACATGTGGGAAGGAAAGGTTCCTGCCTCTTGGTTAGGCTGCTGGTGGCTCTGCTCTGGCAGTCCTAAAGAGCAGCGACTGTTCGTCTCTTGAGATCCAGTGCCCAACAGGGTCTGAGGGAGGGTCCAGGCTGTGACCGCAGAGTGGGGAGGGATGCGGCAAGCCTCCCTTGATGACCATTCGGCTGATGATGACTCAACAGTTATTAAGCACCTGCTCTTTACCAGACCCTGTGCTGGGCCTTTCATGCACAATATCTCAATTTAATCATTCATTGAGCCTGCAAGATAGATATGATTATTCCCATTATGAGGATAGAGAAACTGAGGCGCAGAGAAGTTCAGGGGTTGCCCATGGCTGGGAGGTGTCAGAGCTGAGAATTGAACCTAGTCTTATCTGATTTCAAAGCCCTGGTTCTTTCTTACTCCTGAGGCCTCTGGTCAGGATGCTCATAGCTGGGCCTAGAGTGAGTGTGGCCCCAAGACACACATTCAGGGGAGTGAGGAACCCCCTCATTGTAGCTCACTTGGTGAGGCTCAGAGACCCAGAGACAAACCAGGGACAGCTTGCTGGGAAAAGAGTATGACCCCATCGGGGCGCCTAGGTCATCTGTGAATGCAGGCTGGGGTGGGGTGGGGCGTCAAGGAAGCCCCAGAGGGTGTAGACAAGTGGTCAAGACCTGCACAGGGGCAGGGGCTCTGGGCCAGGAGGGTGAAGATGGTTGCCAGGAGGGGATCCTATGGGAGCTGTGGCCATAGGTGTCATGGCTGGGAGCTGCTGGCTGGAGCCCTGAGATGGTTCAAGGGAGGCGGCAGAGCACAGAGAGGAGGAAAGGGATGAGGTGGCTTCGAGAGAGGGAACGGCACAGGCATGGCGGTGGGACCATGCGCGGTGTCGCTGGGCAAGGTGGGCCACCCCTCACCGGCTACGGCCCACGGGGCGCTGCCCACCCCCTAGGCTCCTGCGGGCCCGAGTGGTCCATGACAGGCGGGGAGGCCCAGCTGCGGGGCCCCTCGGTTCACCGCCCTCTGACCCTCACGCCGTCTCCCGCAGGCCCTGCAGCGCCGAGACACCGAGGTTTACGCCTACATGCAGCACATGCCGAGCAGCCCGCCCCCGAGCCAGAGCGTCTTCTCCCAGGTATGCGCGCGCAGGGCGGCCTGGCTCCGCCCCTCATTTCATCTGACTCCTCATCTGTGAAATGGGGTGAACAGGACCATGGGCGCGAGCCCCCACTGTTGAATTGCAGCCCTCTCTGAGGCAGATGGCTCAGTGGGGAGGAGCCCAGGTGGGCTGGAACCCCTGCCCTCCCCCTTGCCATCTGTGCAGGTTTGGCCATGGGGCTACCCCGCGCGCCCGAGTCTCCTGTCTGTGAACAGAGGGGCCTCATGGCACTCGCCTCATAGATTTATCCTGAGCCATGGTAACTACTGCTGGAGACAGTGCATTGTGGACACTGACCAATCAGGCAAAGGGCGTTAGGCTTCGAGCCGCCCCCAGACTGATGATGTTGGCTAAGGTCGGAGCTGGAATCTGAGCTGGTGTAGCCTGGGCCCTCTTACTATTGTACTGGGGGCCAAGGCAATTCACTTGATCACGATTATCTCTTACACCTCTGTTTGCTCATTGGTAAAGCGGGTGAGCGACACTTTGCTGCAAAACCAGCTGCCTCTCAATTCAAATGAGTCCCAAGTTAAGTCAAGTCTACACCACAGATTTGGACACCATAAAGTATGAAGTCGTGGGTGGGCCCATGGGCACATTGGGAGAGCATCAGAAGTGAAGGGGGCTGGTGCTTGGCCCCCCCCAACTCAGGGGGCCCAGGCTGGCACTGTCTGGTGAGTCTCCCATCCTCAGAGCCCTTGCTATACTCAGCCCTGAACTAAGCCCCAACTGCAAGCAGGGCTTCCCCACGCTGGGACCCCCAAGGATGGCTGGGCCACTCCAGGCAGTACTGGCCCTGCACCAAGCCCTGGGGTGCTGGCCAGGGTTCTCGGACACGTCCCTGACTCCCAGCAGCCTTGGAGCTTCAGGGACATGGTCGGTGATATGACAGACACACAGAGACATTTGTTGTCCCCTCTGGAGAAGGACAGGACCAGGGCTGGGCCAGGGGCTCTCAAGGATGCTGAGTGAGCCCTGCAGGGTGATTAGGAGGTAATGGGGGGACATATGGGGTTGAAGGAGCACCCCAGACAGAGGAAAGAGCGTGTAGGGAGGCCCCGAGGCAGGAAAGGGGAGGCCCATGGGGCAGGAGGTCAGAGAGCAGGGGTGGAGTGGAGTGGTGATAGAAGAGGCTGGCGAGGTGGGCTTGGGGACAAGGACAGGCTTCCCTGTCACGGCCATCCAGGAAGCCATCTATTTGTTTACTGCCGACTAAATCTAAATTAGTGCAACTTTTCCCTACCTATTGTTTCTTATTGATTTTCCTTTTTTTCTAGGAGAAATTGTATGGATTTGAGAATGACAGTGACTTCAATATGGTCTACGAAAATCTCTAGTATGAGCTGCACCTGCACATAGGTCTTGCCCTGGATAAGGGGCCCTGGGGCAGCCTCTCCCTCCAAAGGACGTGATCCGTACCAGGACTGAGGCCCCGGGGGCACCCCATCACCTCGCCCCCACATTCCAGGCCTTTCCTGCCTTGGCCTGCCTCCACCCCCCATTCTGCGCCCCAGCCATACCCAGTTTCCCATCTGCAGGCCTTTGTCCAAGCTGTTCCCTTCGCCAGGCGGGCCCTTCCTCAGTCTTGGAGGGCTCCCTTGGACACCACCCGGCCCCAGAGCCCTCCTCGTGAGACCCACGGGCTCTCTCGGCACAGCCTGCAAGGCCGACTGCGAGCCCCTCAGGAGGGGCCTGACAAGGGGCCCTCATCAGTGCTGAGTGCACAGTGTTGTGGAGAAGATGAATAAAGGAGCATCTGTGCAAATGCCCCAGCTCCCTGCCGCGCCCAGCGAGGCCAGAGGCGCGAGCAGCCAGCCGCCGAGGTAGAACAGGGGGCGAGGTGGGAAGGATGGGGTACGAATGAAGCCAGCAGAGGCTGGGCTGGCCTCGGGGACAGAGCTGGAGGCTGAGGAGGTGGCCGAGTGCCTGGATGCCTGGAGCAGAGAGGGTCTGGGCACCAGCTGGTGAGGAAGGCGATTTGGGTGGTTCTGAGCGAGAGACCCCGAGGTGCTGGCTGAGCCGGAGCTGAAAACGCCTTTATCCGCCTATGCGGAGCCCTGGTCCCCTGGGAATGGAAGCCAGACCAGCTCCCTTCCTCCTGGCCCAGGGCCAGTCCAGCTGCCTCCAGGTCACCTCTCTCTATCATGGTCTAGCTGCATGGCTTGGTACCTGGGGCCTCCCCAGGGTGGGCCAAGGGGTTCCTTCATATTGCGGAAGCTCGGGCCCCGTGCGGACGGTGGCCCCTCGGGGCCTGGCTCTGAGCCATTTCTGTGGCTCCCCACGGCAGCCAGCGCTGTGAGGGGGGACCCATTACACAGGCGGTCAGCGGCGAAGGGTCCGGATCGCCCGGGCTGTCTGTCAGGCTCTCCCCACCCCTCCCTCGGCTTTCCGCTGTTTTCTCATTTGTAAAACGGGCAAACCAGTCCTTCCTCTCCACCCTCTGCTATCCCAGAGTTCCCTGGGGTGCCCTCACATGCAAACCCCTGGGAAGGGTGGGGGCCCCAAGGTGACCCCCAACCCAGGTCACCAGGCCTCGAGGCTGTGATAGAAGGACTGGAGTTGGGGGTGGAGAGAGACATGTCCGGAAGCCACCCCCGGCCCCTCTGCTAGGGTGCCACCGAGCCTCCCTGGCCACAGGACTGTCCACAGCCTCCCAGCTCGGTTCTGGGCCCGGCTTGCGAGCTCACAGCAAGAAGGACTTTGAGCCAGGTTATAAGGCTAAGTGGAGAGTTCTCTACTCCCCAGGAGGCTGGAGGTAATGAACTTCCTGCCCATTTAGGGAGAAGGAGCTGCCGAAGCCTCTACAACACCTTTCAGGTTCCTGACAGCCTGAGGCCAGGGTAGGGGGGCTGTGAGGGGAGATGAGGGTGCGGTGAGCCTCCCCAAGAAATCCAAAGCCAGGAGGAGGCCACCTTGCTGGGCCTCGGCCTCCTGTCCTCAGCCCCTGGACCCCAGACCCTCCGGCTGGGAATCAGCCTTTTCCAGTTGGCCCCAGAGACAGAGAGGGGAGCCTGGAAGAATTTCCCCCACGCCCCCATCTGGGCCCCGGCATGGCTGCCCTGGCTCCAGTCTCTTCTCCACTTAGGGCCTGTCCCTTTCTGTGCTTGGAACCTTCCTGTGCCCATCTCACTTGGAACCAAACCTCAACTCCTCCCTGTGACCTATGGGGCCCTTGGGGACCAACCCGTCACCCCCTTGTGGACATAGCCATTGCCGGTGTGGTGGCCGAGCCCCGTTCAGGGCAAGGCTGCGAAGCCAGGAGATGTTGACATCTTCTGTGAGCAAGAAGAGAGGCAGAAGGAGGAAGGGAATCAGAAAGAAAGGGGGGGGCCCTTGGAGGGGCTCTGACGCAAAGGATGCTGGGGGAGCAGTGTTCTGGGACTTCCAGTGTGGAGCAAAGAAGACCGAGCACCCGTTCCCCACCAGCCGGGCCTGAGAGCCTGTGCAGGGGGCGCAGGTGGCGGTGAGGGAGCTGGAGGGGACAGAGATCTCCTTCCCGGCAAGCTTGCGTGTGACTCTGAATGGGAGAGAAGAACCACCCTCGGGAGTCGTCTTGGGGCTGCGTGGCTGCTGACCTCTCCTGAATCCCAGTTCCACTTCCCAACAGCTTTGTCCACTCGAGCCTGGGTTTAAGAGACAATCGAGAGGCTCAGCGTTGCTCAGAGAGGACAGATGGGGAACTCCGTGCTGGCGCAGAGGCTGGGAGGGTGCTGGCTGTGTTTCCTTCTCGACTAATCCTGCAGGGAAAGCAGACTGCCGGGAGGCAGCGTGGAGGGCATCTGCCAAATGGGGACCCAGGCACTGTGGTTGCCCCCGCAGGGAGCACCCAGGGTAGGGGCAGGGCGAGCGAAGAAGGGTGTGTGTGTGTGTGTGTGTGTGTGTGTGTGTGTGTGTGGTCTCAGGAGGGGCTGGAGAAGGGGAACAGGTGAGAGGCAGGCCGAGGGGAGCCTTAGACTCTAAGGGTGGCTGGCAGCCATCCCGAGGGTGGACCCCAGGCCTAGAACTGGGAGGAGAAGCCGCAGGTGGCCCCAAGGGCCAGGCCTCTGGCGCTGCTTCCTCTTCAGTGGGAGAGGGCCTTGCCCCACAGCTGGGGGGTCCTGAGGATGCTCCTCTCTGCCTGGCCTGACCTCGCTCTGACAGGGATTTCCCATCTGTCCTCCTAGGTCAGGCCCTGCCACCCTCATCAGCGCCTTGGAGCGTCTGAAACATTTTAGCTAAGTCTGACACCCAGGGGAGCGACCCGATCGATCGGCCCCGTTCTGCCCCTCGGGGCTTCAGCCTCCAGCCCTCCCTCCTGCTCTTGCTCCTCTCAGCACTTGCCTGAGAAAACCATCCCTGGAAATGAAACTGCAAAGTGGGCGTGGGAAACCATGGCCCCTCCTCAGCAACAATTTCCAGAGGATTCTGAGAAGCCGAGTTTCCATGGGAACACGTGCTGGCTGCACACGGAATCCCACCTTCGCAGCCAACGTCGCAGGACCTTGGCGAGGTGGGGGCGGGATGCTCGGCCAGGCAGGCACAGCCACCGTGTGTTGGCCACCAGCCTTTACCAACCTGATATCAAGTTACGGGCAAATCTGCCTTTTTTTTTTTTCCTCCACATTCTAATTTAAAGGCCACACTCCATTCTAAGGATGCCTCTGGGGTTTCCAGGATAGATTTTTATGTTGTTCAATAGTTTTCTTGGCAGACCGCTCAGCCAGGAGAGGTGGGCCGCGGCCTCAGCCCAGCCAGGCTGACAGAGTGCCATCTCTCTGTCCCTCCTGGATGCCAGGGGATATCACTTGTCCACCTGAGGGGCTTCACCGTCCCTGAATCCAGACTCCAAGAGTTGGGGACGTTGGCATAAGGCACTGAGACACTTTCCTGCCTAGGCTCCTCTGACGCGTGGTCGTAATTATGGCCTCCGAGCCTTGAGCCAGCGCGGGTCAGGCCTTCCTCTCCGCCCTTGGTGCGAGCGAGTGTTTTTTAATGCGTGTGTCTATTCAGATGATGCAGGTGCACTTTGTAGTAAAACACTTAAAACTACAGCAAAGTGAAATCGCCTCTGATGCTCCTGCCACCTTGCGGCCTCCATCCTCGTCCCTTCCCCAGAGGCGACCACCGGGTCATTTGGGCGCGCTTTCTTCCCAGCTGTTTTTATCGCATCTGCATACATATCTGCATATGTATGAAGATGTAAGATCTAGTGCTTGTGAAGGGTTCTGAAAAGCTGGAATGGCATCCTTCTGCAGGCGTTCTTTGTGCGTGCTTTGTTCATGCAGCCCCGCACGGTGCGGGTCTGCCCGTGACAGCACGTTGGAGCTGCCAGGTTCTTCGCTAACAGCAAAGCGTTCTGTAGGACCAGTGGACCCTAATTTAATCAGGCCCCTATAATGGCCTTTTCAGTTCACAGTTTTCCAAGGTCACAGAAGGGACTGCATGGAGCATCCTTAGACGTATGTGCAAACCCGTCAGGGTGTGGATTTGAACTGAGTTACCGGGCGCTGCCAAATTATCACACACGTAGGTCATGCTGCTTCCTATTCCTCAGGCTCCTTATCTAAAATATTTCGTTTAATCCTGCAAAGTGGGAGCTCGTCTCTCTGTTTTCCCAAAGCTAAAACTACGATCCAGAGAAGCTGATTGGCTACAGGTCCTGTGGCCCGGAAGGGGCGGTGCTGGGCTGGCTCCAGCTCTGTGTGGTCCCACTGTCTCCAGGGACAGGGAGGAGGACGAAAAGAGCCTTGGAGGGACTCGGTGCCTCCAGGGCTGGGGAAGCCCATGAAGGGACCGATTTCCTTCATAGATGGCCTGTCAGCTTTACCTTGCTCGTACCTGTTTCTCAGACCCGTGGGAATTGGTGGCGCCCCCTCCCTAGTGATCTATCTCCCTGGGGAAATGGAGGCAGTAGAGGTGGCAGGCGTCACCTGCCTGGCAGCCCACGCTCACTGTGGGGCCTGGTTCGGGCAGCCTAGATGTTTGGATCCCAAGCCTCCACTGGAAATTCCTGGCACAGCACGCCTGGAGGTGTGAGCCGCCTCTTGGAAGCTTTATAATCTGGGATAATGTTGCTGTAATTGTCATGGTTCCACACTTACAGTTCTCTTGTTACCTAAAAACCTACTTGCAATGGCTATCTCTGCAGAGGGTTTAATTTTTACCACTCTGGACCTGAAGGGGCTGAGGAGCACGGGCTTTTTCTGTTACCCCCTTGCCCACCCCATCCCGATTCCCCAGTGAGTGCCAGGGGACCATGTTCTGGCTGACTCACAGCCTGGGCTCAGGGCACAGCTCCATACCTGGCTCCCTGCCATGGGCCCAGGGCTGATCCCCACCGAGCTCAACCATCTAGTCTCCCTCCAACCCCTCTTCCTTCCAGCCCTTTCCAGTCTCTACCACCAAATGGATCTTTTGATAGCACAGATCTCACCACGTTTCAAAACCCTGCAGTAACTTACGTTTATGGTCAAATCATTTCAACAAAGGGGCTCGAATAATACAATAAGGAAAAATAGTCTTTGCAACGACTAGTGCTGGGAGAAATGAACATCCACATGCAAAAGGATGAGGTTGGACCCCTACCTCACGCCCAATACAAAACCTCACGGCGGCTTCCACTGTCCACAAGCGGGAGACCGGGCCCCTCAGCCCTGCACTCGGGGCTCTCACAACCCCCAGCTCCGACAATGTGCCAGGCATTGTGCTGGGGCTGGGATAACAGATGGTTCTGTCCTCAGGGAGTCCCTTAGCCTCCTTTCTGACCAGCTCCTGCTGGCCCAGTGTCACCCAAGGCCCATCCATGCTCCTGTCCACAGTTGCTATTCCCCAAGGTGCCAGACTCCCCACCTCTGAACCCAAGCAGGAATTCCTGCTCAAATGCCACCTCTTCCATGAAGGCTTCCCTAAAATCCCCTCCTCCACCAAGCAGTTCATTTATCTCTCTCATTGCTCTGACCTCCTCTCGTTGATTCAATTCATACACATCCATCTCCTCCGGGAGGCTCTGGACTTCCTGAGGGTGGGCTGGAGGGACACCTTGCTTGTTTCTCTTTGTGCCTGACTCAGCGGGGGCTCGAGAGCCATTTGTTTAAAGAATAAGTGAACCTTTTCCGTGGCTGATAATTTAGGGCCAGTTCTTGCTGAAAGAGGGAGAACGATTTTTTCCCCCAACCCAGGAAGGGATCTTTAATCAGTACGTGATCCATTTTACATAGGTGAAAATCGAGACCGAGGCGTTGCCGCACTCACAGCGGCAGGAGAGGCGAGGAGGGTCGGGGAGGCCAGTCCCGTCCTGCCTGATGGGGAGGGGCAGGCTCTGTGCCAGGCTGTTGGAGGCGAGGCCAAGGCACTCGAGAAAGGCCAGCAGCAGCCCCTGCTTCACCCCCTGGCTGCGGAGGCTGTCAAAAGCTCGGATCGATGACACGTGTCTGAGGAGCGTGTGTCAGGGGCCGCAAGCCCTGTTAGGGTGGTTCTGCTAATTGATCCCAGAAGCCCCTATCACTGCCGGGGGATGCCTCAGCTGGCTCAGCAATGTCCTAACTACTGTCCCTCGCCTCTCCAGATGGCCTTCTCTCCTGCTTCAGCTGCCTCTAGGCTAGGTCAGACAGCCCTGACCACACAGAGCCTGGGAGCCTCCAATCAGCCAGCAGGACTAAGCCCAGTGGGTGCACTGTAGAAGCCCCCTGCGGGTCCCCCATGTCCCAGCTGAGTCCCGGCCACGCCTAAGAGTGGTTGGGTTGGTAGGAGAGTCTCAGGGCTGCTCAGGACTTAAAAAGCTTTCCTACTCCAGTCTTTCAGGAACCAGTCAGGACCCAGCCTCGTATGCCCCGCACTTTTCTCTAGCAGCCCTACAGTTACCGCCTCCTGTGGGGGGCGCCCTGAGATGCCATGTGCTCGGGACAGAGCCAGGAGAGTTGCTGGCCTCTTGATCTATTAGGACAAGTCTGTGTAGGTGAGTCCCAGTGGGGAAGAAGACTCCGGAGCCGAGTGACTACGTCCAGAAAGAAAAATGGGAACCCTGGTGCACGCAGTGAACCCCGAGCTCCCGCCCCTCAGGCCGCTGCCCCCGCCCACCTGTGCAGGGCTTCCTCAGGTAATATGAGCAACTGGCAGGGGCTGAGGGGACAGCGAGCCCAGGCTGGTCTGGCCCCTCAGCCCACTCCTACCCCACGTGTCAGTTCTTTCTGGGTTCAAGCCTGGAGTTGGAGATTGGGGACAACTGTGAAATGGTATGGGGTTCCTTTACGGGGAGATGAAAAATTCCTGGAATCAGTGCTAATGGTGGGGCGACCTTGCGGACATGCTAAAAAGCACCGAATTGTACACTCTAAAGGGTGAATGTTATATATGAATTATACCTCAATAAGAGGAAACAAAAACAAAATCTGCCCTGTTTAAATACTTTCTGTGTCCCTGTCCATGACTCCTAGGACAGAACACACACACACACACACACACACACACACACACACACGCACGCACTTTCCTGGGACCTGGTCCAGGTCTGCCCTCCACCTCTCTACCCCAGCCTCTCCTGCTCTTGCCTTCCTTCCTGCCCTTCCTCCCTCCTACAGAAGGGTCTTCCTGGGGCGGCCTCTCTCAGCCTCTAAGCTCTGGCAGAGTGCAGCTCCCTCTGCTGGATAGTCAAACGCCTGCTGAGTGCCTATCTGAAGTTAGGCACTGTTCCCCTTTTATAGATGAGGAAACTGAGGATCAGAGAGATGTAGCAACTTGAACAAGACCACACAGCTGGCGGATGGTGCAACTGAGATCCGAGCCCCAGAAGTGACTTCAGAGGTCCTCATCAGAACCGCTTCGCTCGCTTGCCTTCTATGCCCCTCCCCCAGATGTCTACCTGGAAGTTGTGACTTTGCAGATGTGATTAAGGGTCTTGAGATGGGGAGATTATCCCAGATTATTACAATCGCATGGGTCCCGATAAGAGGGATGCAGAGAGAGGTAACTAACAGAAGGCAGAAGGCAGAAGGCAGCGTGACATGGAATCAGAGAAAGAGATTTGAAGATTCTAGGCTCCCGGTTTTGAAAATGGAGGAAGGGACCATGAGCCAAGACATGCAGCTCTAGAAGCTGGAAAAGGCAACAAAACAGAGCCCCTGGAGGGGGTGTGGCCCTGCTGACACCTTGGTTTATGCCCAGTGATGTTGGATTTCTGGCTTCCAGAACTGTAAGAGAATACATGTATGCTGTTTTAAGCCACCAGGTTTCTGGTAATCAATGACAGCAGCCCCAGAAAATGAATGTGCTCTTCCTTTCTGGAAATGTCTATTCGGCCTCCTAGGCTGGTTCCTCCTTGAGACACCCTCCTGCACCCCCGGGCAGTGAAAGTGAGGGCCTTGAAGGATGAGGGTTCTCCAGATAGGGAATATCATAAAAAAAGGCCTGAAGACAGATGGAGTGAGATGGTAAGAAATGTGAGGTGCCTGGGGGGAGCCTGGGGAGAAGACACCAAACTCAGACAGTGAGGAGCCTTGGATACCTGGCTGAGGTCTGAGGAGCTCACAGAGGTTGGGGAGCAGGCGGACAAAATCACCTACAGTGTTCTCTGGGAGGCAGCTTGAATGAGCGCTCTGCGGAGGGTGGCCTATTCCAATTTGGAGGCTGCTGAGATAGGCAAAAGCCTAGGGGCTGGGACTGAGGCCAAGGAAGTGGAGGATGGGGCAGGGAACAGACTCTAGAGCCACTCTGGAGGGGGGCCCGACAAGACCTGGTAACCTGCTGGCCTCAAGACATAAGACTGAAGGGGTGCACATGCCTGCATCCGATTAATTGACAGAGGATGATTTCAGCAAACACAACCAGAAGCACAGACGCGAAACAGCAAAGTGAGGCAAAATCCAGGCAGCGACCAGGGGGAGGAGTCCCGAAGGCAGCCAAGAGAATGGGTCGGGACTCAGAAGACGGGTTGAGGCTTCAGACAGGTGACGAGGAAAAACTGGGACAGTCACGGTGGCCACAGCCGCAGGAGGAATGAGGGAGTTAGGGAAGGTGTACCTAGAGATGACCAAGGCCCCCATGAACAAGGGATCTTGAGAAAAGGGCCCTGTCCCTCCTCACCTGCTGCTGCTTCCCGGGGTGCAAACCTCAGAACCCACCCGGCACTGTGTGGAACTGGACCCTTCCCGGTGGGCTCCACTTTAGGGAAACCTGATAGCAAATTCCAAACCAATAAGAGCAAATAAATGAGTGGTGATTACTGACAATAGGAGAGGGTACACCACAGGGTGCCTCCAAATAGCATCTTCTCTAGTATGTTTTAAGTGCTTTATAGGTCATTAACTACTTGACAGAGAGAGCCTGACACTCAAAGCAAAGAATTCTGCGCCTCTGCCAGGGAAAATCAATCAGAAATGAAGATAGAGCATCGCCGGCGTTAGGATGTACTGGGTGGGCAAACGGGATTCAATTTACACATAATTTTAAGGCCCTCTCTATTGTGTAAAATGAGGCATGATGGTATCTGAGGCCATTTATAAATCCCAAACTGGAGTTTAGAAATACTTAACCTCCTCCCTGTCATTTTTCTGTTAATTAAATGTTTCAAAGACATAGAAAAGTACAGAGACAAGCTTAAATATCTAAGCCTACCACCTAATTCTGACAAAACATTATAGCTATGGCTGAAGGACCCACTTAAAAAAAAATGTTATTCATTTTTCTTCCTGCCTTTTCAAATCTTTTCTGTCTTCTGGCCCCACCTCCTCAGGGAGACTTAGGCTGACCATCCACCCCTGCCTAAGACATTGCTCCTTCCTCTGAAATCTGAGCATAATTACTGCCTCTTTAATTAACTTGGCGATTAATCACCACCTGCTTGTGAAACAGCTTTTATTGTCCTTGTCCATCTTGCATGCAGGATGTGGGTGGGGGTGGGGACCAGGCAGGCAGAAGGAGGAGGGACAGGCAGGCTGGGCTCTCCTCAGGGCCCCAAGCTGGGGAGGGTCAGCTGGAGGCGAGGCCTGAGAAAGCCTGATATTCAGAGGGTCAGCTGCCTGCTGACTCTGTTGAGGTGGCTGCCAGGTACCAGGAACCTAAGTGAGCTGGAGATAAACCCCGAGAGAGAAGTGGGCAGCTAGGAGGGTAATCTACCCAGGGCAGCCTCAGGGCATCTGCTCTCCTTGTTCCCCTCTAACTAGAATGTTCTTTCTTCATTGGGCCTTGTTGGGGGTTGTGTGGTGTCCCTCAAAGAGATATGCTGAAGTCCTAACCACCAATACCTGTGAATGTGACCTGATTTGGTAATAGGGTCTCTGCAGATATAATCAAGATGAGGTCACATTGGGTTAGGGCGGGCCCTAGAGCTAGTGTCTGGTGTCTTTATAAGAAGGCTGAGTAAAGACAGAGACACAGGGAGAATGCACTCTGCCACCAAGCCGGCCCCTCTGCACTCCTGAATCTGGATGCCCAGGATCTCGGATAGCATTTTTCTGGTCCATTAACCCTCCCACCCAGCTCCAGGAGCAGCTCTGACACCCTCCTTTGTCAGAGGAAGCCCTCTCTCCTATCTCTTATCAGAGACAACCCCACAATTGAAAGAATCCACGTGAGGGCTTCCCAAAGACTGTCCTCCCTCCTCAAATAGCATATCTGCTCAGGTCAGTTTGCTTAATGATAGATTCCCTACATCCTCGGAGGTGGGCAAAGCAGCCCGATTTGAGTAGAGTGCTTCCAACGTCCCTTGTGATTTTGAGAGGAGGGAGTCCCAGGGAGGGAGAGGGAAGGTCCAGCAGGCTACCAGGATTTTAACAAGGAGGCTGGGCCATTTCATTCCTACTGCCAAGCGCAACAGTCTCTTTTGATAGATGGGAAACTGAGGCTCTGACACTCTATGGGGCATCGCCGTGTAGAGGAGAGCTGAGGTCCAGTGATATAAGCATGTCGCATTTTCAGCTTCTCCATTCATCCCAGGGGAGAGCATTTCCCTTCATCTCAGTCTCTCCGCTCTTGAAGGAGAATAGTAATATCTTCTTCTTGGGGTATCACTAGTGGTAAAATAGCTCGAAAAATCTGTATGTATATTTTCCATTAATTCAATCAGCAAGCACGTTTTGAGCACCTACTGTGCGCCAGGCCCTGGGGGATACCATAGTGAACAGAACAAATCCTGTGTCCTCGACCTCGAGGTGCTACCTATTTGGTAGAAAGGGACAAAAAAAATAGTTACATTTGGAGTGGTTAAGTGTAACGATGGGGTGCACGGAAGCAGCGAGGAAAAGTCTGCAGATGTCAGAAGTGCCCAAAAGAGCAGCAGCGGCCGCAGGAAAGAAAGGGCACAGAATGAAAACCGTAATCCCCCACCCCCACTGCCTTTGTCTCAGCCAATCAGGCGTCAGCATCGGCGGCGGGCCGACCAATCAGGAGCAGGAAGAAGAGCGCTAGTCCAGAGCCGCGGTTTCCCGGGTGAGAGCGGCCGGAGGCCCAGCGCCCCGCCCGACCCCGCCCAGGCCCCGCCCCCTCGGCCAGGCGCGCCTGCCTGGATCCCCCTTGCTCGCTCCGCGCCGCTAAGGCAGAGTATTGTCCGAAAGGCCGAAAAAGGAGGAAAGGGGACGGTTGGGGGACAACCACGTGACCGGGAGAGGATTATAACATTTTCTTTCACCATCGACAATATTGCAAAATGTATGAAAGAGACGGCACCGCCGGGACAGGAGCGTGAGGGCGCGGGCGAGGTAAGCATTCCCGCGGCCGGTTTCGCCCGGCGTGAGGGACACCGGGAGAGCGTGGGGCGCCACCCCGCACTGAGCGGCCGTCGCGGGGTCTGCCTCCGGGTGGGCGCTCCGAAGGGTCTCTGAGCCTTGAGCGGTGTGGACGTGGGCTGGAGCCGAGGCATCTCCGGGGCGGAGCGAGCGCGGCCCCAGAGCGGGGCATCTTCTGTGACCCGGGGGCTGCAGAGGCGCCGTGGACCAGCGCAGGTGGTGCGACCGGCGCCCCAGAACCCCGAGGCGGTCCAGACGCGTCCCCGCGGCCGAGGGTGGCAGTCCGCGTAACTCGGCGGGTGAGGCGGAGGGGGCACGCGGGCCGCCCCCGAGGCGCCCTCCGGCGACCCGGCGCGGGGAGGCCGTGCGGACACGCGCCGGCGGCGGCGCCGCAGCCCCGCGAGCAGGTGTGGGCGCCGGCGGCGGCCGCCGCGGAAAGTTTGCTGGAGTGCGCGCTGCGGGCGGCGCCGAGCGGGCTCCGGGCGCCTCCGGGGCCGCCGCGCGGGGGGCCGGGCCCCGCGCACCCCCACGCGGTGTCTCGGCCGCCTCCCCCGGGCGAGGGGCCGCCGGCCGGGGCCGGTGGGGCGCTGCGAAGCCCCACACTCCGTCCTCAGCTGCTGCGGAGCTGAGTCCTCGAGCAAGAGCAGAGGTTTACTTTGAGCCTTTCGGGCGAGTTCACCGAGCGCCCGCAGCGCCCGCTCCGAGGCGCGGTGTCTCCGTCTCACCTGTGAGGAGTCTGAGGGACAGAGGCCAGCTCGATGTCGTGACACACCACACGCTGGTAATCAGCTGAGGGGACGCAGACCGGGTCTGGTCCAAGCCCAGAGCCCAGCTCCTCTCCTTTGACTTCTGCTTCAGTGAGGAGAAAGGGTGCCAGACGCGGTAGTGGGGTGTGTGTGGGGTGCTCGTGGGACCTGAGGGGGCGGCGTAGGGAAGGCCTGGGTTGGGACCCCTGGATCTACTTCCCACTGCCTCTTTGTGGCCCCACAGCGCCAGGCAAGGGAATGAATGGAGGAAGGAAGGCAGTGGCGAAGAGCGGGAGTGTTAGCCCGGTGACGCTACTGCCCCCTTACCTCGTCCTCAGGGGTACTGTGCCTGGGGTAGATCAAGTGCGGCAGGGGATCTGTACGACTGTCCTATAGGGGAGGGAAGACACCCAACCCCAGTCTCTACCACAGGCGAGGGGAGTCCCGAGGCTGAAGGAGATACCTACATGTCCAGGGTGGTCCTTGGGGTGGCAGACTCAGTCTCATCCCCTAAGACTCTCTGTGGCTTTTGTCCCGTTATTACTCTCACACCACCTAGTCTCTGTGATTCCTTCTACCGTAGGTCCTTTGCACATGTTTATTTATCTGATCAACGAGTAGTCATCAGACACCTCCTATGTCCCAGGCGCGGGTAATTCAGCAGTGAACAAGACAGACCCAGTCTCTGCCCTCATGGGATTTCCAGATCAGTGCAGGGACATAGATAATGAAAATCAATCAGGAAGGCAACGGGGTCTGGGAATGGGATACCACCTTGGGCGGGCATCAGGGAAGGCTTCTCTGTAGAGGTGACAGTGAGTCAGGGGGATTAATGCCTCCTCATCCTTTGGCCCTGGGAGGCCTTCTCTGACCTCCCCGACCTGACACTTCCCTGTGACAGTCTCTCAGAGACTGGGGACCACTCCCTCCATGGACATTTTTGTGTCATTATTGGATTATCAATTATAAGTGCCATGACAGCAGGACCTAAATCTCTTCTGGGCCAAGTGTAGGCAAAGTAAATAAGGAATGAGTAGCATTTCCCTAGAAAGAAGGTAGCTGCTTAGAGGTCAGGCATCCAGATGGCAGAAACCTTTCTTTCCCCTTCAATGGCCTGAGTCCTGGGCTCCACGCCCCATTTGCCGTTCACAGAAGCAAAGTAAAAGAAAGCAGCCTAGTGGGGAAGAGAGCAGGGAAGGCCTGGCGCAGATGGCTCGCTGAAGTTCCAAGGCTGGTCTGCTGGAAGGGAAGTAAACCTTCCGGGGCTGGAGGGACGGGGAGTCCTGGCGATGGGTGCCTGTCCTGTTCTCCGAGCTCAGACCATTCTACTCCTCAGCGTTTTGACCCAGCTTTTCAAATGCTACTCTAGGAGAAGGTAGTGGCCAGCAGGCTCCCAAGGATGGCCAGGGTACAAGGCCACACAGTAACTACCTGGCCTCCACTCCCCAGCCCACCCCATCCTTGGCAGGCTGGACCCTGGGCAGTGCCTCCCTGACCCAGAGTCAGGCCTCTGGGCCCAGGTGACCTGCAGTTCATTTAAACTCCTGGCTGGAATGTAGAATCAGGCCTAGAGGGGCTGACGCTAATTTTTATCTTTTGTAGTTTCCATACTCAGTGAATTTCTCTCTCCCCTGGCTCTGTCAGACCTGTGCTCCTGGCACCTTTCCTGTGGCAGATTATGCTCTCAGAGATGCCTGGCAAAGCTTTTAGCGCCCCCCGCCCCCCCACTTCAGGGGATTGAGCTGCCTCCATGCATGCCGGGCTAGAGAGAGCATCTACATGCTTTATGCAGGCTCTGGCAGGGACAGAATAAAAGCAGCTTCCCCACCACCCAGCCAGACAGCCCTCCTGACTGGAATGGCTTTAAAAAATTAATTTGCAATGATTTACTCCCTTCTGCTCTGTGGGGATCACCAGCTTTTAAAATATGTATTTAAATCAGATTCACAGCTCCCAGATCAACCTTAACTGCCTCCCCTCACCCAGCAGAAAGAGCACTGGATTCGGAGTCAGTGACTTAGAGGTTCAGGCCAAGTTCTGCTAATGATGAGCTGTGTGACCTTGGGCAAATTACTTAACCTCTCTGCACCTCCATTGGCTCCTCTGGAAACTGAGGTTAATGATAATTTTTCCCTGACAGGGTGTCGTGAGGATTAAATTAGATAACGTTCAGGGAAGAGCTGTACCATGCCAGGCCTGTATTTTCTGTTTCCCAGGATTGGCCGTCCCGCTAATTAGCCTGGTGACCTTGGGAAGGTCACTCAGTCACTCCTGGCCCTCAGTTTCTGCATCTGAAAAGGCAGAGGCTGTTCTGGGAGATGAGGCCACAGAGCCCCCAACTTCCAGCCCTGAGTCCCTACTCATATCCTCCTGCCCTCTTCCAGGTACCCGCCCCTCGGCCACCCCTTTTTTGGTCATTTAGGCACTCTGTTCTAATTGGAGAGGGTCCCCCTCCCCAGCTGCCTCTCCTCCTGGCTCCCTGTGAACTCATAGGATTTGGGCCCCAGGGGCCTGCAGTTCTTGGCTCATTTTCAGGTACAATTAACCGTGATGTCATAGGCTTCAGAGATGGCCTCAGTGGGCGTGTGGCCAGGCCTCTCAAACGCCAGGACTCTGCTCAGTCTGCGGCTTGCAGGGTTCTCCCAGGTCCTGGGTCCCCATTGCCAGTGGTGGAGAGACAGCTTCCCAGGCAAAGCTGGTTCCATTTATGACTCCTTGACGCCCAGAGTCTGAGTGTAAATTAGTTCTACCGTGTGCTTTTGTTGGCAACTGTCTGTTCCTTGGAAGCGAGGGGCTTTGTCAGGAAGAACAAAGCTGATGGGTGTTTTTCTGATTTGGGAACGCGCATTCCTAGGGGAGGGCTCATCGCTCCTCAGCATCATTGAGTCCTTGGTTCTCAGACTGGATGGTTTTATTTTGGGTTTTTAAGTTCTATGGCTTAAGAGTCACATATGTTTGTGTGTGTGTTGGCTGAGGGATTCCTCCTTTTTGGCTTCCATAGTGTATTCTGTGGAGGCTAATTCTAGGGACTGAACTTTTCAAATCACTGCTTCAACAGCTCTTAAAAATCTGGACCTAGTTACTCCTGTCATCCATGTGTGAAGATTTAGAAAAAAATTCCAGACCCGAGGGTGGGCAGCCTGGAGGATGTGCAGCTCCTGGCAGTGTGCACTGCCTGATGACCTGAGGTCAGAGCCCAAATGTCAAGCGCCTCTCGGGGCAGGAGGTTGGGGGGGCGGAGGCAGGGGGGGGTTGGGAGGCATGGTCTGCTCCGTGCCAGACATCTGGATATTTAGAAAACATCTGTGTGGCTGGATTTTTCAGGTTTCTGCCTGACATTTAATATCACAAACATCGAGCTTGCCTCCCGTCTCCCAAACACACCCAGCCCCTCCCCACCCCCTTCCTGACGGGTAAGAAACATCCATTCTTTCCAATTCCCCAGCGTTTCCCCCCTACCGGAAATCTGATGGGCTTATGACATCATGGCTGGCTGCTGAGCGATGAAGTGGATGCCACAAAGAAACCCGACATATCAGATGGATTCTGAAATCAGCCCCCCACCCCCGCCGTAGGAATAGGCCTGAAGTCAGGAGAATGTAAGCTTTGTTTAAAATAAAAACAAAAAAATAAACCTAAGCCTTACGCATTTTAAAGCAAACAGACCTTTTGGACATCACCCCATTTTAATAGAAATGCCGGTTTTTATGAAACAAAAACGGCTAATGCATCAGACCTGAAGCTGTGTGTGAACGTTCCATTTCTGTTGAGTTTTTGTGTGTCATTATTCATGAAGAAAGGAGTGGTTTATCTCCCCTCATTATTTTGTTATTCAAATGGGATAACCTTTTTTTTTTTTTTTGGAACCAATAAAATTCACAGTGTAAATTGCTGTTTTATGTTTTTCCAGGAATCCATTTTTATAGACTAATGGTGGACCTGACCTGGTCTGTAAACACTGTATTTCTCTCTGCTGGTTTGTCTGGCTGCCGAACTGTTGAGATGCAGTGAACCCTGCTTTTCCATCTCCCCTCGGCGGGGGAGGGCCACACTGGTGGGCCACAGTAGTTCTTGGGATGAAAAACCTCTCTGATAGGACAAAGTCAGGAGAGGACCAAACAGTAAAGGGGCGTATGACACAAGTCCCAGGGCTTTCTCGGAAGGGGGAAATCCACTGTCTCCCCCATCCCCAAAGGGGTGCGAGGACCTAGGAAATAGCTCTAATCTGAGAGACCTCACCCCTGATGTAGGCCCAGGTTAAAGGGAGCTCAGGGTCCTATGTGTCATGTCCACCAGGCTCCTGATGCAGGCATTTAGAGTCTAATAGACTTGCATGGGAGTCCCAGCTCCTAGTGGACAAGCTGCGGGGCGCTGGGCAAGTCACATCGCCTCTTAGTCTCTGCCCCATGAGCAGGCACGATGACCTTGCTGGGCCTGCTGGCAGATCTGATAGTGCTGGACGCTCCGCGATGCCCAGCCACCTCCAAGGGCTCCAGGGTCCGTCTTAGAGCGGGACAGGCCAGTATAGATGCTGTAGTTCTGAGTGCACCGCCTGGGTTTGCATCCTAGTTCTGCTAGCCACTATCTGCACGATGACATTGACCTGCGTGATGGCATTGATCTTGGTAATGACGTTGACCTTTGCCTTGGCTTCCTCATTTGTCAAACCATAATAACAATGGGACCAACCTCATACATGGGCTGTCGTGAGGGCTGACATAGTGAGTGCTCCCCGAGAGTCAGCCATTACGACAAGAAGTGGCCCTGAACCCCGCAGCAGAGTGCTCGGGACAACTGCCGATCCTGGGACGGGAGCGGGTATACCCCGCTGAGGGCAGGCGGAGGATAACCAAGGACTGAATGGAATGGCCCTCATCTCTGTGCACAGAACTTTCCATGGCTCCGCATTGCCCAAAGGGAATAAAGGCCCCTCCTCATCTGGGCAGCACACCTCATACTTGGGCCTTGTACACTGTTCTTCTCGCCCTTGTTTGTCTGTCTTCCTAGGCAGCTGGCACACGCCACCTTCTTTGTATGAAATACTAATGGATAGGCCACGTAATTGAGCACCTGCCACCGCTGTACTCTGGGCACATTACGTGGCTTAACTCATGCGATCCTCACACCAAGACGTGCAGGGTGTACGGCTATCATTCCTACTAGAGCCAAAAACAGATACCGCAGAGGTTAAGCCTCTTGCCCAGCATCCCAGAGCCTGGATTGGAGCTGGGGGTCTGGCTCCCGGACCCATCCACATAGCCCGGCTCCACCGGCGCCCTTAGGCCTTCCTCCTCCTGCTTCCCACCTCGCCCTGAAACCGGAGCACCTGCCTTCCCGGAGTGTCCTCCCCATCTCTGTCTGCCAAGACTCTGACACCAACTCTGTCGGAAGGACTTCCCAGAACCCCCTCCTGCCATGTGGGAGGAGAGCTGGCAGTGCCTCGCCTGCCCCTCTCGGGGCGCGGCTCTCTGTGGTTGGCCCCGGGGCCCCTTGTCCACCTATCCTAGTGGCCAGGAGCTGGGCCGCAGCTGCTTCTGTGTTGCTCTCGGGGCCCTGCAGGCCAGGTCGGCAGGCCTTTACTGAGGACCTCGTCCGCGGACCTCGTCTGCATGAAACACAGCACCGTGCTCTGCAGGTACCCACCCCCAGCCCGGGCTGCCGCTCTCCCAGACTCCAGCTGGTCCAGCTGACGCCCCTGCCACATCTCCACCTGGATGGCCAGTGAGCAGCTCCACCTCAGCAGGTCACAAACTGAGCTTCTGAAATTCACCCCAAACCTGCCCGACCCCCCTACCTTCCCCGTCTCAAGTAACAGCATCTCCCTTTTCCCACTTCCTTGCTCAGGCCAAAAACCTTGGGATCATCCTTGAGCTCTCCGTGCCCTGCCCCCACCCTCTCCCACCACTCCCTCATTTATTCAATCCATCACTTAATCCTATTGGTTCTACTTTCAAAATACATCATCATCAATTCGACCCCTTCCCTCCACATCCACGGCCACCGCCTGTATTCCCCACCTGCACGAACCTCCTCACGGGTCCCCTGCTTCCCGCTCAGCCCCTGCAATCCATTCTCCACGCAGCGGCCAGAGCAATCCTGTTAGAGCACAGGTCAGCTCCTGCTCTCTTCCCGGGACCCTGCCACGGCTCCTGGCCCACGCAGCGTCAGAGCCCTGCCCGTGGACCCCACTCGTTCCCCGTCGGACTTCAGCTGCTTTCATCCCCCACTTCGCTTGTCGACCTCCGTGCTGTTCCTCCCACATGCTGCGTGCATTCCCGCCGCAGGGCCTTTGCACCTGCTCTTCCTCTCCCTGGTGCACTCTTTCCTCTGATATTTGCATCGCTGCTTTTACTTTCTTCAGAGATCTGAGCAAATGTCCCCTGCCCGGAGCCGCTTTCCCTTGCTGCCCTCCCCCGTCCTTTCCCCGCCCTGTCTCGCTTTCCCTGCTCCGGTGCTCCTCATACCAGTCATTCCCACTTGATCTTCCACACGCACGTACTTGTCACTAGACCGTAACTCTCACTAGAGCTCTGCCTGTCTTCTCACCGCTGAGTCCCTGGCAAGTGAAAGGATGGTTGGCCGCCGCCATGCCGGGACAGCGCATATTGGACACCTTGTCTGTGCCAGGTTCCGTGCTGCGTGTATGACAAGACACCCCCCTCGCCCACCTGCAGAGCCCTGGTCTGGAGGCGGAGTCAGGCACCGAGCGATGGTGTGGGGTGGTGTCTGGGAGTGAGCTCCGAGGAGGAATTGGTCCAGCTGGTCTGAGGGAACTTCCTGAGGGCGGGGGCATACACGTGGTGACCCGAGAGGCGAACAGGAATTGGGCAGGAGCAGGGTCGAGTGGACGGGTGGGCCCTTGGGGCTGAGGATGGGGCTGTGGGCAGGGAGGAGTAGGTGGTGCCATAGAGGTCAACAAGAACCACCTGGGTGGAGAGAAGGGCAGGTTTTCCAGGTTGGCCGGCTTTACGGTGCAGGCAAAGGCCCCAAGGTAGGAATGCACGTGTGTGCGGGCAGCTTGGCCGGCGGGTGAAATTGGGGAAGGTCTTTGGCGCCGCCTGGAGAGGTGTCAGGAGGAGCAGCAGAGCCTGGCTCCCGGCCCACGCAGGGTCGGTTCTCCCTCTCCCACCCCATGATCCTGGAGGCATCACTTCCCTCTCGTTGGCTCGGTTTCCCACTGGTGGGCTCATGACCACGTGTCTTTCCCGCAGCCGTTCTGCCTCACAGGGCAGGTGAGACTTAAGCCTGAAGGGACCGAGGGTAGAGAGGAGTGTGCCGGGAAGAGCATGGGCAGCACGGGGCAGAGTATGCAAAGACGTGGGGCCCTTCTCCCAGGTTGCATTTCTCCAGTCCTTCCCTCGGCGACCAAGACGATGATGTGGGTAACCTGGCTGTCCCCAGTGGGGGCCAGGGCTGGGGCATGCCCGGCTCTGCACCTGAGGAGTCACCAGAATTTGGCCTCATGCTCTGCTAAGCCTCACAGTCCTGTGAACAGGCCCCTCCTTGAAGCTGGAGAAAGGCTCAGAGCAGAGAGGCGACCAGCAGCTTCCCTAGCACAGAGCTGGCAATGGCAGATGAAGGGCTTCAACCCAGACCTGCCTGGCCACATTCCCTCTGCCACGTCCCTTAGGTGGGCTGAGCGAGCTGGTGCCAGTTCTGGGGGAGCCAGCGTCACACGAGTGAAAGCCCACTCATGACGGGCTCTGAGATTGAGTCCCAGCCCCCACCATGGGGCCGCTCCGGTCAAGGCCACTTCCTTCTTTGGGAAGGTGAGTCAGGCTTCTGGAAAGTTCTCTGAGCCTCTCTCGTTGGCTGAAGCTTTTCTGAAGACTCTGGATGTTCCCGGAATGTACCAGGGTTATCGACTCCCTAAGGCCTCACGACCACCCCTCACATAGGGGTTGTTATCCCCATTTTATAGCTCAGGAAACTGAGCTCAGAGGGGAGCAGTTATCCAGGGGAGGCCTGCTGGGCGAGTGGGCTATCCCGCCGTGTTCACCCTCTGAAGGCGGCTGTGAGGACAGAGGGCCTGGCTCCGGGCAGTGCTCGGCCTCAGGTGGGCCGGTTCAGCCCACAGAGAAGAACTTCCTTTCAGGTTGTCCCACATAGAGTGCTTGCAGGAGTGAGCTCCCTGCCATCACTGGAGTTTCAACAACCTCTGCTCGTGGGGAGGGGAGGGTAAGGTCGGAGAGGCTGTTGGGGTGAGCAGTCCAAGTGTCTTTGACTTATCCAAGCGTCGGTTTCCTTATCTGAGAAATAAGGGTATTAATACCCAGCTGTCAGAGGCAACAGGAATCAAGGAACAGTGCAAAGCACCCAGCCCTTTTCTGGCCCACAGGTGCCTAATAAGTGCCACTGTTCCCTCCTGGGGCTCCCAAACTTCCCCCATCATGGCCAGGCTCTGAGAACAAAGTGGGAAAGGGCCACTTCCAACTGCCCTGGCCTGTGCGGTAGCCCCACAGACCTCCGCTGCCTTCCTGTCTGGGGAACTGGGTGCGGGTCCAGGCCTGCGGTGGGCTGGCCCGAGACATCTGCCTCCTGGTCTCCTCTGTCGGCTGGGCCCAGCCCCATAACTAGGAATTCGCAGAACGACATTTGGGAAAAGCGTGGTTTCGGGGGTAGACCTGGGTCTCGTGCCACCTCCGACACTGGCCTTCAGGAGGCAGGGCTCACGTTTTGTCTTTGTAATAACCTCACAGCTCTAATCGCAGCCCCGCCCAGGCTACACCCCAAGTCTCCCTGCCTCCCAGAGCTTCCTGGCTAGCCAGCTAGGAAATGGCTCAATGCCAGGACCCAACAGGCTCTGTCATGGTGCTCCAGCCAACTGGTATTTGTTGAGCACCGACTCTTTAAGGGACTTTCCTTACCTTTGCTCAGATAATTCTTATGGTGAGGGCTGCAATCTCATATCTAGGAGAGAAAGCCATGACTGGCAAGAAGATGCAACCTGGCCGAACAATGCCAGAGCCACAGCTTCCTCCCGGGGCGTGAGCGTTCTCCTGTGTGCTGCCAGCCCCTGCACGGGGCAGTTGAGGGATCACTGGCTCGGATGTCCTGGAGCGTGACGGGGGTCTCTGGGCTGTGCAGGAGGGCAGATCAGCACAATCCTGACTCCCACCCTCTCTGTAAGGCAGGGCATTGCCACAGGAAAGGCACCTGGCTGGGAAGCCACAGGACTGTTTTCAAATCCCGCCCTGACACCTCTGAACCTGAAGGGGAGAAGAATAAGGGAACAGCATGCAAACAGGGACCAGCATAGGCAAAGGCAAGATGATGTGAGTGGGGCTTCCAGAGCTGCGTCAGCAAGGAGGGCGGAGCCGGGAGCCAGGCAGAGGGGAGGAGGCCTGGGCTGGCCTGTCCATTCCCCTCTCTGGGCCTTTGCCCAGGCCGCCTTCCCTGCCCAGCCTGACCTCCCTCTTCTCCTCCTCCCCAGGCTTTCATGCCTTTAAGTCCCTGATCGTTAGTGTTTGTTGTCGGTCCCCTCCCGAGCCACCCCTCTCAAAACCCTCCTTCCCCAGTGTTCCCACAGCCGCCAGTACTGCCTTGATTCGTGCAATGACTCAGGTTGTGCAGGTTTCTGTCTTGTCCGGTGGTAAGATTCCCGATTCAAATACTGGCTCTGTTCGTCTCCTGCTGGATGGTTATGGACAAGTTACTTCACCTCTCTGTTTTTTTTTTTTTTTTTCATCTATGAGATGACAGCAACAGCCTCCAACTCACAGGGTTCTCTAGGGGATTGAACGAGATTGTGCATATCAAGCAGCAAACCATACTGCCTCTGGAAGTCAGCCAGCTGGGACACACACATTCGTGCACGTCGTTATTATTATTTGTGAGTCCCCTGAGGGAAAGGCCTTGTGTCTGGTGCTCTGTTCATGGCAAAGCAGGAATGGGGCTCAGTGATCGCTTCTGGAGTAAATGGGCAGCCCCTTTTCCTGTGCAAATGTGAGCTCTAATAAAACTACTGGTAACCTAAATACTTACCATGTATCGAATGCCTACACCATCTTGTTTAATCTTGACGGCCCTTTGACGTGGAAAATTATTAAACCCATTTGACAGATAATATAATTGAGGCTTAGACAAACTAGGTCACTGGCCTGAAATCTGATGAATGAACAGCTGGGTCAGCTTTTGTACTTGGCTCCGGCTGACTCTGCTGTGCTGCGTGTTGGTCAAGACTCTGTCCTATTATGCCCTTGGCTGAATGGTGCGGACACCTCCTTCTCTCCCTCCTCGGTACCCTTCCCCATCTCCAGGCCACCTCTTAATGCCACTAAAGTGAGAGGATATGGATTTGTGAGCCCACAGTGATCTGTGTCCTGTAATACATGTACACACATGCACATACACGCACGTGAGTGCACATGCATGCACACACATGCACACACATGCACGTGACCTCCACTGCCAACGAGTTCACCGAGGTCTTCAGAGCCACGTCTCCATAACTGAAGACTGCGTGAAGTCCCCGTGAAATGCTGTGGGTCGAGCTGTCATTGCTCATGGATTCGTTGGCCTCAGTCCTCTAGCTGTTAGCATTGGAGCGTACATCGACTTGTCCCTCCTGGGGTCGGATGGGGCTTGGAGACACCCCATCCTTGCCTCGGTGTCCCCAGTGCGGTGGGGGTGGCAAAGGAGGAGCCAGCACACTGCATCCCGTCTCACTGAGCCGCGCACCAGGGAAGCCTGGCACCTCGCTGGGGCTCCTGGGCAGCTCGCATGCCTCTCTGAGCTCCAGTGTCCTCATTTGTTCGGCGACCCTACAACCTACAGCTCTGTGTGCCCGGCCAGGCTGGATTTGAGGCTTTAAGTAGGAAAGTGAGTGTGGAAGGAGGATTAGTGGTGGAGAAGAGCGGGAGGGAGTCCGGTGGCGGTGCTGTTCGGCAGGGTCCCGGCTGCTGAGGTCCACCTGGGCCCGCTGGGGAAGGTGCTGTGTAAATGGTTCTGAACCAGCCCTGGTTGTCTTCCCTTGAACTCAACTTGGAGCCACCATGCTGTGCCCATCCCACAGCCTCTCAGAGAGCATGGGCAGCCCGGGTCTAGAGGGCGACGATCCCCAAGGGCCTTTGGGACTTTTTAAAGTGGCCTGTGGCAGGCTAAGGAGCCAATGGCCAAGAGATGAAGACAGTGATGGGGCAGGGAGGACCCGTGTGGGCATTAAGCCTAGGGCACCCCGGCCCAGGAGGAGTACCCCTAGATCCTGGAAGGGCCGTTCATTCATTCATTCACTTGCTCATTCATTCATTCATTCATTCATCCTGCACACGTTGATCGAGCACCCTGTCGTGCCCTGCAGACCCTGTGCTCAGTGCTGGGGCCACAGCAGTGGACGAGACCCCTCCCTGCCTTCATGGAGATCACATTCTAATGGGGGAACGCAGACAAAAAAAATCATGAGAAAGTAAAACATATTATTGTCCGGAGCGATAAGTAATAAGAAGAAAAATAAAACAGGGAGAGGAAATGAGGGGTGGATTAAAAATAATAATAATAATCATGTGTCCAAGAAAGGTCTAATTGAGAAAGTGACCTTTGAGCACAGACTGCAAGGAGGTGAGTCAGATGGTTCTCGGGGGGAAGAGCATTCTAGCCAGAGGGAAGAGTCAGGGCAAGGGCCTGGAGCCAGGAGCGTGCCTGGCCTGGGGGAGGAAGAGCGAGGGGGCGGAGGAGGCCGGTGTGGCTGGAGGGGAATGGCGGGGGGGGGGGGGGGGGGTGGCTGTAGCAGATGAGCTCAGAGAGGAAATGGGGGCCAGATGGTGAGGCCTCCTGGACTCACCATTTAAAAGGATCCCTCTGGATGCTGAGTTGAGAATAGACTGGGGGAGGGGCAAGGGCGGCACCAGGGAGACGGATCGGAGGCTGTTGAAAATAATCTAACAGGATTTGCTGATGGATTGTGTGTGTGTGTCTGTGTGTGTGCATGCGCGCGCGTGCATGTGCGTGTGTGAGAGAGAGAGAGAGAGAGAGAGAGACAAGGCGAGGGAGGGAGAGAGAGAGAGGAGGTGTCGAGGGTGGCTCCAGAGAGTTCTGGTCCATTTGCTGGCCTACAGGCTCAGAGGAGGCCCTCGGGGAGGCTGGAGATCTGAGAGCGGGCTGGGAGGAGGACTGGCGGATTACAGAGGTAGTTCTTTCTGCATCCGTGGGGGCTGCATGGATCCCAGCCCAGCCCCAAGAAGGGTCATCTTCTCTGTGCTCTGGACTGGCAGCTGGGCTCGAAGTGGTCCATGGGCGAATATGAACCCTCCCCTTCATCCTCCTACCAATTCATTCACCTGTACATCCACCCGCTCCCCCCATCCTTCCCTTCCTGTCCATCGCCATCCACCCTCACACCCGTCCAGCTTGCTTGAGCACCCCAACTGCCTGGGCACTGTCCCGGCACAGAGGCTGCGTCCTGAACTGGACAGACGGGTCCCTGCTCCTGTGCACTTGACATCCGTTGTGTCTGGGCCTGAAGCAACTTCTCCACTGGGCAGAATGAGATCAAAGAGTACTCTTAATTCTTTCCAATTTAAGGTCACTCGACAAGTTTGTGACCACATGTGATTCGATTGTTAAACATTTCTAAGTCATTTAAAGTAAAGTCACTATCACTAAAAAACACCGCTCAGGCCGTGCCTCCTGGTTTGGGTTCCAGAAAAGCCTGGCAGAGTCGAAGGCTCCATGCTGCCAAAGCTCGGGGAGGGAGGGGTTCAACGAGGCGGCCCGGTACCCCGGCAGAGGGGCGAAGGGCGTTTGGGTGCAAGCACAGCCTGCCCAAAGGCACACGGGGCAGCGAAGGGCGCGTGAAACAGGATGGGTGTGTGTGTGTGGGGGGGGGGGTGGATTGGGGAGAAGCTGCAAAGCCAGGCGGGCCCTGCTGGAGCAGCACCTGGCCCTTGTTCTGAGGGCAGTCGGGAGCCGGTGAAGGTTTCTGAGCTGGGCAATGACCCATTTGTTGCTGGTGGCATCAAGAAGGACAAATGAGAAAAGGCAAGTGGTTCGGGGCGGGGAGACCAGTGCGGACGCTGTAACCTCGGTCAGTGGTGGGGGCGGGGTGCTGCCACCCGATCCAGAAAAATGGGGAGTCGGGGAGGGCGAGTGTGGGAAGCGTCGCGGGAGTACTGCATGGAGCTGATAGGCGGGGGTGGCGCTGGCTTCTCGGGTCCCACCGTCAGCCACCTCAGATAACCTCACACCAGACGTGCTCCTCCTGCCACGCTCCCCACCTTGGAAAGGTCCCCATTCCCGCCTGGGAACCGGGCGCCGTCCCGGATTCCCTCTCCCCTCCGCCCGCGCTGTGTCCAGGTTACTTTGATTCCAGGTCCCCAGTACCTCCTAGTGCGCCCCTCCTCTGCGCCTGTGAGGTCTCCGTCCCAGGCTGGGCCCTGCCCCTCCAGACCTGGACGAAGGCCATGGCCTGCTCCTGGCCTCATGCCTCCAGACCCGTACTGCCGGTCCATCCCCCGTGGAAAAGTCAAAGGGACCCCTCCAGAACCCGAGTCTGGCATGCCACTGTCCTCATCCTCACGGTGTCCCCCTGCCCTGAGGAAACCCCACCAGGCGCGGGCTCTGTTCGAGCTGCCGGCCCCCTCTGCAGCCCCACCCCTGCCGACACCCGGCCTCGGACTGAGCTTCTCGGCCTGGTTTCACTCATTTGGCTGAGGTTTACTGTGCACCTACTGCACGCTGGCACCGTGCTCGCCCTGGAGGTCGGGGACTGTGTGAGAGGGAAAAGAATCAGTCACGGCTCTGGAATCAGATAAGTCCTCTCTGAGGACCTGATATCTGAGCTGAGATCCAGGGAATGAGCAGGAAGTGGGCTAAGAGTGTTTCAGGAAGAAAGACTCACCGGAGCGAAAGGCCTGAAGCAGGCGTGAGCCGGGTCCACTGGAGGAAGCAGGGTCCTGTGCCCACATTGGGACATCTGCTACCCAGTACCCCACCATTGTTTCAAGATGGCACTTTGGGAGCGGCAGGGCCTAAGCCTGGGCATGTGGCAGGGCCAGCTCCTGGGGGCTCGTGGGGTAGACGGAGATGTGCGGACCCTATCATTGTTTAAAAAATAGCTTTATTGAGATATGACTTACATACATAAAATTCACTGTTTTAAAGTACACAATTCAGTGGTTTTTAGAATATTTATGGAGTTGTGCGGCCATCAACACTGCCTAATTCCAGAACGTCTTTATCATCCCGCAGAGAAACTACCCATTAGTAGTCACTCTCCATTTACCTCTCCTCCCAGCTCTTGATAGCCACCGATCTACTTTCTTTCTCTATGGATTTGCAAATTTTGGACATTTCATATAAATGGAATCGAACAATGTGTGACCTTTCGCGTCTGGCTTCTTTCACTTAGCATCTTTTTTTTTTTTTTGATTCATTCATGTTGTAGCACTTACCAGGACTTCATTTCTTTTTATGGCCAAGTAATAGTTCATCGTCTATACAGACCACGTTTCCACATTTTGTTTATCCGTCCCCGGGAGAGCATTCGGGGCGTTCCCACTTCGGGGCTGTTGCAAACGACGCCGCTGTAAACATTCCGTGCGGGTTGTTATACGGACGTGCGTTCGCGGGTCGTTGAATGGACATGCGTTTGAGTAGATACTAGAGGTGGCACTGCTGGGTTACAGGGCGACTCTTTGCTGAACCTTCGGGAGGGTCGTTTTCCGCAGCGGCTGTCCCATTTCCGTCCCCCCGGCGGGGCACGAGGGTTCCGACTTCTCCGCATCCTCGCCAACACTTGTTATTGCCCGTCTTTTGATGACGATAGCCATCCCGGCAGGAGAGAAACGGCACCTCCTTGTGAGTTTGACTAATGACTCAGGATGCCAGACATCTTTTCACGTGCTTTTTGGCCATGTGTCTATCTTCCTTGGAGAAATGTCTGTTCATATTCCCTCCCTGTTTTTAAATTGGGTTATTTGTCTTTTTATGGTTGATTTGTTGGAGTGCTTCATATTTCTGGATATAAGTCCCACATCAGGGGAAAGGGCTGGAAGGCCAGCCAAGGAGCCAAGCACCGGGGCTTCCTTGAGCTCTCACTCCTAGTTCTGGAGTCTGTCTCTAGTGTCCCCTGGGGGGGGGGGTGGGCATCTACCCCATGAGTCGCCTTTCACCTCCAGCTCCCTAGAGTCCACTGCCTTGACCCCCTTCAGACGCCACATGGCGAGCACTTCACAAGGACTGTGGTGCCCCACCCATCAGGCCCCAGGCCCAGCAGCTGGTTTCCGTATCAAGGAAAAGGGAAAATGCCGATCTTTTCAGGGGTGACCGCAGAGGAGCCGCCACCTGTTCCAAGCCTGCCGTGACACCGCCACAACCATGCCTGCGACAGATCAGCCGCCTCTGCCTGGGCCCGGAGGTCGAGGCCTGGGCTTACCCAGATGCCTGATGAGCAGGCAGCAGCGGGGAGACCCGGGCCTGTGCTGTGGGAGGGCCGCCTGCCAGGGCAGCCGCAGCCCCCTCGGGCCAGGCCCTCCCTTGCCCTGCTTATTTAAACTTTCCTGAACTTTCCACAGCTTGTAAGATGAGATCCTATAACTTTGAGAATCAAGGGAAATAGTAAAAAAAAACAAAACCCGACCACGGCTGCTGGCTGATTTGGCTCAGACATTCGGGGCTGGGCTCTGGGCTGCAAACGTAGGAGCAGTGCTTTCTGGGCCTGTCACATGGGGTCTCACCTCTCCTTACAACCCTCTGGGCTGGGGTGTTGGCCCTGCCAGCGGTCCCCAGGATCATGCTATCACTTGTGACCCTGTGCAGGGGAAGCAGGGAGGCGCTCTGGGCCACGGCAAAGCAGCTGTCCTTGGCAGCACAGGTACAAAGAAGGAAAAGGGCCTGACGATTCAGAGAGAGGGGCCCACGCCAGCTGGAGGCCCTGAGGTGCAGCCTCGGAAGCTGGGGAGGGACCTACAGGTGGGGAAGTTCTGAACTGCGCTTCAAGGAGGATTAGGATTTCAAAAAGGCAGTAAAGGCATTCAGGCAGGGGACGGCGCGCACTCAGGGGTCCGGGAGCTGGCCGGGGGCTGTTATCTGTGGGGCGGTGAGAAGCAGGTGAGAAGCCAGCTGGAGCTGACAGTCCCTGGGACCCATGTGCCTGGCCCTGAGCTCACCTCCCTCATAGCGCTCTTACATGGCGGAGAAACCCTCTGGTCCCCTCCCTGAGCTTCGCCAGGCTGCTTGGGGTCTTGTTTCTGACCCCGCCCCTTCGGCCCTGCCAGTGGTGCTCCCCCAGGAGATGTCAAGGCCCAGACAGCATTTTTCTCCTTTGCAGGCTTGGGCCTCAGGGCTTGCTCCTCAATCGGCAATGCCCCAGCTGGGCCTGCCACCCGCCACCTGCCACCCGCCCACGTGGACCCCCCTCTGCCCCTGCTGGCGAGGTTTGGCAGGCTCTGAGCCCTGAGGCCCTCTGCTCACTGATTAGGAAGCGAGCAGCCGGTGGGCTCCGGAGCCAGAGCAAGAGATTTATTGTGGTTTTTAGGGGGCGTTTAGGAGCGATGTGATAATGTCTGTGAACGCACTTTGTAAACTGTAACGGGGGAGTGCCATGCACACGTGAGGGACTGTGGCTGGGGATGACATCCTGGGGCTCATTCGGGAAGCCCCTCCAGTCCCGGGGGTGGAGAAGCCCTGCTGGGCTGTCGGGCGGGGTCCCAGGCTGCATCTGCTGGAACGGGGCCTTCCTGGGGCTGCAGGCCCATCTGTGTCACCAGGCAGCGCTGGAAGAAGCCGTGAGCCAGAAAATTGCCCGGGTTCCTCCCTCGCCCAAGAGGCCCAATTGCACTGCAGCGACGGTGATGTTTCCTGGCTGCAGAACAGGTAAGACACCGGCCTCCCGACCCTGCCGTGGGGACACCAAAAATAACCAGGGGACAGCAGCTGGACTGGGCTGTCTTCTGGGAAGGGGAGCTGCCTACAGGCAGGGGGCTCTGCCATCCACCCTTCTAGCTAATCGCTACCGTCTGAGAATTTTTTTTTTCAGTGGGAAATGTTTATTGAGCACCTACTATGTGCTTGGCACTGCTCCAGATGCTGAGGGTGTAGCAAGGATCAAGACAGACAGAAAAATCCCCAACCTTCCAGAGCTTATGTGGAGGGAGCGTGAACACACACAACCTACGGGTGAATAAAGACAATTTTAAATACTGATCCTTACTACAGAGATAGTAAAATGGGACAACTGGGAAATACTAAAGCTGGGGGGCCAGGAAAGGCCTCTCTAAGGGACCCTCACCCTCTCTCCAGGTGGGCCCCTCTCTGGCCTCCAGGGTGATCCTGGACCCTGAGGGCCCAGCTGGTTCCCCCCATCTGCCCATCACTGCTGCCAAGGCGTGCTGGCCAGGCAGCTGCAGGGCCTGTGGTCAAGGCTGCCTTGGGTCCCTCAGCTTGGGACTGGTTTATCAGTCTTGAGAATGATGGGGAGTGAACTTGTGCTCTTTGAACGTTACCGGTGCCAGGTGCCGTTCTACATACCGGACCTGAGTTATCTAACTTAATCCCCAGCACAGACGACAAGGGAACTGTCACTAATGTCCCCATTGTATAGACGGGGAAACCGAGGCCCTGTAAGGTTGTGTAATGTGCGAAAGCCACGCAATTGGATGTGAACCCGGGGCCCACGCTTTTCACTGTTCCCTTCCGTCTCCCCCGTCAAGGTCACAAGCTTTGGACTTCAAGATCGCCAGGCTGCCCCGCATGGTTCCATATGCCTCATCCCACACCAGCCTCATTACACTCTTGAGTCAGTTGGTTTTCTTGTAATCTCTCCGCTTCTACAGTTTCTATAGAGAAGGCAACTGAGACCCTGAGCGGGCGAGTTCCAGCTAGGGGTCAGAAGTTAGGCTTTGTACTCGGGCTAGCTCACCCAGAACCCAAGCCCTTGACCTCCTGGCTGTCCTGCCTCCTTGTGTCCTCTTCGTCTACTGGCTTGTTTGTGCCCTCCAAAGCCCTTAAAGGCTGGGTTGTTCCCCCATACTGAGGATGGGCACACCGAAATCCATCTGGGTGTGTTGTGATTTGTGCACATGGGTTGCCGGCTGCTGAGCTAGGCCTGCTTCCTGGCCCCCTCATTGAGAGGGCTGCTGGCCCAGCCACTGTGGCAAAGGGGCATTTGAGGAGGTGGGGACAGGGTCCTGGACATTTGCCCAGGTGTGCAAAGCTGTGGGAGGCCTGATGGAACCAGCACCGGGATCCAGGTGCCTGCATCTTCTCCATTAGACTGGTCCCAGCTCCTGGACTTAACTCTGGATCCAACCCTGAGGTGAGTGTCCCTTCCTTCTGGGCAGGCGCACTCTGGAGGGCCATGCAGACTCCTCATTTAGTGCCCTGCCAGCCTGTGACCTTGGCAAGGTCACCCTCTCTGAATTTGTTTCTTCTCTATAAAATGGGGTCATGGTATCTAGCTAGGTTTGTGACGCAGGTTATCAGAACAGCCTGTGGTGTATCTGGGGGTGGGAAGGGGTGGCTCTTGCCTGGCACCCCTTGTCCTCTGCTCAGGAGGCATTCGGATGAAGACGTGCTGATACTTGCCCAGGGGAGCCATTACAGCCGTGCCGACCCAGGAGGGCTCTCTGAGCTACTCAGTCCCCCAAGAGTTCTGGCCAGCTGCTGGCCTCAGACCCTGTGGTCCTGGGGCCTGCCGTGACCTCACAGGTGCCAGGGGGGCACAGTCGAGCCCGCCCTGAGGGTCCTGGACACTCCCCAGGTGGACTGCACCTTCTGGGAGGGATCTGATGCCCGTCCGAGGGCAGCAGCAGCAGCAGAGGCCCCGAAGCCTTGGCAATGGGATTAAGGTGGAGAAAAATGAAGCGTGGAAATCATTAGCTTCCTTGGTTGGCAAGAGCCGCCCTGAATGAACATTTGGGGCTTTTAAAATGAGCATCAGCTGCAGGGACTGGTACCCTGTGCCCGCCGTGGCCCAGGCCACCTCGTGGAATCCTGATCCGGCTGCTCTTCTTTGGTTGCCCCTCAGCCAACACTTACTGAGCGCCTACTGTGGGCCAGGCCCAGAGCCAGGATGGGAGAGAGAATCCAGCCAGAGAGCAGCAGCCGCAGAGGCCACAGTGCCAGCCAGCCAGGAACAAGACAGCGCCAGTGGTGGGAGCAGGCCACCACGGGGGTGCGGGTACAGTGTCAGGAGGCTTCCCAGGAGAGGGGCCTTAAGAGGTGGGCTGGGCATCCCACAGAGAGGGACCTGCAAAGGCACTGGGGTATGAAGGGCCCTTGCAGGACACAGCCAGCCTCCTGGGCCAGGCAGGTGAGCCTGGCGAGGACTGGGGCGAGCTGCAGGCGGGTCTTCTGTCAAGACCGCTGGCAAGCAGCAGTGCGAGCGGGAGGCTTCTGCTTGAGCCTCTTCTTTTGCAAACTGAGCTTGAAATGTGGATTTTTATGCGAAAATTCCCGATTTTTAAATGGTGGGAATTAATTTTAATTAAAAACAAAAAATACCACGGGGTCAAACCAAGCATGGCTTCGGCTGGATTTGGCCCGCGGGCCAAGAGTTTTGATCCCCCGTGGCGCTGGTGAAAGGGAGAGGCACGGAGGTGGAGCAGACCGGTTAGAAGTGCGGGTGGGGGCCGCGAAGGGGGAGGATGCTGGGCAGGGCGGGTCGGTTGGATGGTGGGGGAATTGTGAACGGAGAGGTTGGGGTGGGCCAGTTGGATGTTGGGGTTTTTCTGTAGGGTTGGGGTGGGTGGGCCGGTTGGGTGGGGGCTGGCCTAATCCACAGCAACTGCGCCAGTGAGTGGGGGGAGCTGGGCGCGGGTGGGCGGGGGCTGGAGGCAAGGCCCCCCCAACCCCAGCCCCGCGCGCCGCGGCCGCCCGCCGCCTCCATCCGGGCCTCTCCCCACCTCCCGCCCGCCCGCCCCCGCCCGCGCCCCTCCCCCGCCGGCGCGCACGGCTCCCGCCGCCCCTCCTCCGCCCGCCCGCCCTCCGCCCGCTCTCCCCGGCTCCCTCCCGGTCTCTCTTAAGTGCCATCGAGGGGCGCCGGGAATTGCAGCCAGTAAATCGCGTCCCACCACTCAGCAGCGGGGCCACCGCAGCGGCGCCGCCCGCGCCCGCCGGGAGCCCGCGCCGCCCGGGCGCCTCTCCAGGGCCCGCGAGGCCCGCCCCCCACCCGGCGCGGCGCTGCGCAGGGCCTGCCCCCGGGCCGGCCGGGGCGCGCGAGGCCCGCGCTGGAGGCGAGGACGCGGCGGCCGCGGGGCGCACGGCCCGGAGCGCGCGGCCCGCGCCCCCGCGCACCCTGCCCGCGCCCGCGCCCCGCGCTCCGGAGCCCGGCCCCGCTGCCCGGGCTCTCCTGCGGGACCGATGCCGGCCCTCCGGCCGCCAGGGTAAGGGGACAGCGCGGGCGCGGCGGGGCGAGGCGGGAGGGTGGGCGGGCTCTCGCCCCGGGGACCCCGTGCCCGCCCAGCACCAGTGTCTGGCACGTGGGGGCGTCTCAAGTTTCCTCTGGAGGCCGGACAGGTGGCGAGAACGCGGGGGTGTGATGCTCTACGGCTGGCACTTACTGCGTGCCTACTGTGCGTCGGGCGACCGGCTCATCTAAAGTGGGTTTTTTTTCCCCATTGTACAGATGAGAAAACGGAGGCTAAGCGAGGGCAAATAGCTTGCTCAGGGTCCCCAGCTAGGAAGTGGCCGAGCCAGGATTTGACCCCCGAGCTGCTTGACGCCAGAGCCAGAGCTCTCCCCACTAGGGCGCACACAGCCACTGAGTGGAGGGTATGAATATTTCATTGTCGAAAAGAAGAAAAAAACCAGCCATTGTCCCACCACCATAATGCAGCCACTGTGAGCGCTTTGGTTCTTTATTTCGGCCTTGTTCTTTTCCCCCGTTTCTTTAAGAGTGTGTGCTTTGGGGTCGTTTGGACCCTGGTTCCATCTTGACTCTAGCATCTAGGAAAATGGGGACACTCCCAGGGTTATCGAAGGGATTTGGAGTGGGTAGCCCTGAGGAGGGGCAGGAATTAGGGAGGGGCCAGGTGGGGGCGTCCATTCAGCAGGGATTCATGGAGCATTTATGAAGTGCAGAACCAGCAACTGGGCTCTGGCACTGGAGGAGGTGGGGGCCGCCCGGCCCATATGCTTCCAGCAGGAAGGCTCTGTCCAGCATCGTGGGGCTCTCTGGCCCCACACTCTTGCCTTTGCCGGGCCCCTGCTTCCCTCTGGGGTGTCTAGGAGGGGTGCAGACCCCTGGCTTCACCTCTGCCAAGGAAACGAATTGCCTCCAAGAGGAGGAGGCTAGCCCTGCTCAGGATTTTGCCCTCCGGACCAACATTTGGGTCCTGCCTTCTCCCAGTCCCAGGCCTGAGTTTTGGGGCATGCTGGGACTATATTCGCCAGGCTCACAATTTACCATCATGCCCAGTTGCTCATCCTACCCCAGGCCAGTGACAGCACCTCCACCAGCACCCAAACTGGAGACCCCAGACCTGTGGCCTCCCAGCCACCAATACTTGCCTTTCATCCAGTCAGCCACACGGTGCTGCTGGCTGTGACCCTCTTTTCACCCTCTGACCTGGACATTCCCACCTCCCCTCCCTGGCCTTGACCATCGGTCTGGGACACTCTAGTCAAAGCTGTCTTTCTAAATGCGGCCCTGAGCTTCTGAACTCCTCAGCTGTTCAGCACCCCAAACTAGACCAAACTCCTGAGCTGTCCCTTGAGGCTGGACTTCCCTGTGCTCCGCCGTGCCCACTTCTGCAGCCTCACCCCTGTGGGTCGAATGACCCTGGTCACAGAGTACCTGGGCACGGGGTCTCCCCTGCCTGAGATGATCTCTTCCCTAAATACTCCCTTCCCCGTGTTTTCTGGCCCATTGAACTCCTGCTTATCCTCAGGGCCCAGCTGTGACCTCTCCTCCCCACAGCACTCCCAGACCCTCACCTCTCTCTTGGGCGGGTGCAGTCAGTGCTCTTTCCCAGGGACACCCCCAGCTCTTGGCGAGTCCCTCCATCATTGCTCTCGGCCTGGTGCAGCATGGCACGACCTCCTCATGTTGACCTCCCTCACCAGACTGGGACCTCTGGAGAAAAGGGGCCTGGTTGACATAGGGCCAGACCTGGAGTGGCCAGCTCGTTGATCTTTGAGGAATGAACACACTGGAGAGTCTTTCAGAAGCAGATAGACCTAAGCTCCTTAGAGGGATAGTCAGTGAGGAGTAGAAAGTCACAAGCCTCCTGCCTCCTCGGGGTCTCCTGCTGGTGAGCAGGGTGCCCTGGGTTGAGGAGCCAAGGGCCTGGTTTGCTCCCAGGTATCTGCAGGCCTTGACCCTCAGCCATTTCGTTAAGGGGCCAGGGTCCCACCTAGATTTGCCGAAGCAGTGATGGTGGCACTCAGGTGGAGGGGCCTTCCTGCTCTGTCCCCTGGGACCTTTGTCCCCCTCTGCCTCATCAAGCCCACCCCCAGCGTCCTCCCGGGGAACTGGGAGAGTTATGTCAGGCCCTCTGGCTGAGTGCCAGGGCTCCCCATGGAACTATAAATTGACCTGTCGGGAGAGGGAAGAGATTAATGTCGGCCATCTTCATTAGTGTGTCCCCGGGGTGAAGGAGTCTGCCCTGAGCTGGCTGATTGGAGAGGGTGTGAGCGAGTGAGGGGATTGGGGGTTTGCACTCCCCCCACTCCCCAGAAAGGCAAAGGGCAGGGGCCAGGGCCTGCCAGGGAGCGGTGGCCTCCTCCTACTGTTAGAAGGGCTGTCCCTCTGGCCTCTGCTCCTGGCAGCAGGCGCGCGCTTTGATGGAGGACCTGTGTGCTAATTGGGAGCAGAGATGCTCGCCCCGCAGCTCCGCAGGGCTCCCAGGCTGACACCGCCAGCTCAGCGGCATCTGTGGGGCCTTCATTAGAGGCTTTTCCCCTGACCAGAAAGGAGCCCACTGCGGGCTTGGGGGGCTCCCCTCCTCTCCCTTCCCTTTCCTTCCCCTCCCCTCCCTTTCCCCCTCCCCCTCCCCTCCTCCTTTGCTGCGTTGATGATGGAGAAGGAGGCAGCTTTGGCTCGTGGAATGGATGATGAGGATTGGAAGATCCGTAGAATTTGAGACCTTGTGCATCCTGATGACTCTGTGACCTTGGGTTGGGCCCGTGACTGCTCTGCACCCTAGGATCCTTATCCTTGGCATGGGCATGGTTCTGCCCCCTGGGGTAGGTGGGGATCGGATAAGGGAGCGTGTGTGGATTCGTCGTTGGAAATGAGGACAAGGCAGAGCCTGGGGCTGAAGCACAGACTCAAGTCCAGCTTCTCGGGTCTGAATCTTGGTGCCGCCACCTCCCACAAGGCCGTGCCCGCCCCCCACACCTCAGTTTCCTTGTCTGGCGATGGTCGAGGGCCAGGGCTGGTCTCATGAGGTTGGAGTCTCTTTCGATGAATAGAAACAGAGCCTCCATGTCAAGTACAGGCTGCCGTGGGAAGCGCCGCGGCTGTAGGTCGGTGGCATTGGCTTGTTCCTCATTCATTCACGCACTCATTCATTCATCCTTCTGCACTGGGTTTTTTTGTTTTGTTTTTTTTTTTTTTTTTTTTTTTTAAACCCATGGGGCATTCAGTAGTGGTCTTACCCTCTGGTAGTTTCTTTGGGAAAACGGACCCAGAACAGATGGGGAAAGGGCTACATGAGCGGCTGGGACCCCTAGAAAGGAGTCTCCCCAAGCCTAGGGATATCCGGAAGCTTCCCAGGGGACACTTGTGTGGTGGAGATGGCGCAGCCTTTCCTTGCAGACCTTACCTGGACCAGAGCCTCGTATGGGGGCACCCAGCCAGCCACCAAGTTCGCAGTCCCCTGATTCCCCCAGACCAGGCTGTGGACCGGAGTGGGAGCAGGAGATACTCTGCTGAGTACGTAGTGCGATCCCTTCCCACGCCCACACCAGTCTCCCAGCCTCTCCTGTGCGTCCAGGGTGGTAGGGTGGGGCCAGGCCTGACTTGTACCCGGCATCCCTGGCCTCCAGTCTACACTGCAGGCTAAGTTCCGTGGGCGCCTGGCTAGCTAAGCACCTGCTCGCGGCTGGGGGTGAGCAGCAGTCGGACCAGGGCTGCCTGTGGGGTGGTCGAAAGGTTCAGGTTGTGCCGCTCACTGCTCTGTAAGGCCTGTGACGCCACTTTGCCGAGCCTCAGTTTCCTCGTTCGTGCAGTGTCCCTGGTACTGTGCAAAGTGCCCGACATGCGCCCGACACAGAGGGACCACGGCAAGGCCTGTTGTGGTCGTTCCTGCCCAAACTCTTGTTTTCCGCTCCCAGAACCGTGGTTAAGCAGAGTGTGGACTCCTCTGTCAGCCCGCCAGGGCGTACTAAGCACCCACCGTGCACCGTGGGGAACATTCGAACGAAAAGCACGTGTGGAGTCAGAAAACCCAGCTCCGAGCCTTTGCTCTGTAGCCGACCAGCTGTGCAGCCTTGGGCACAGCACCGAACCTCTCTGTGCGTCTGTTTCCTCGTTTGGAGCTTCAGTGAGATGTTGTAAACCGCCCTGCAGATTTCGCTGGTGAATAAGCGCCCATCTCGTGTGGGGGATGGAGCACCGGTCCAGGGGTCTGAGCCCTGGGTGTGCTCCTGCCCCCTTGGCCTTGAGCTGTGATTGGGGAAGACCCTTTGGACGTATCTGAAAGGGGAGCCTTGGCATCTGCCTGCCTCTCAGAGCTCTTCTGAGAATGAAAAGGTGTCTGGGGTTCAGGGAGAGGGGCTGCTCACAGGAGCAGGAACGGGGTGCTAAAGGGCTGGACACTAACAACCCTGGCTCCCCAGAGGTTGCTGACCTCCTGGGATCCCAGATTCCTGTCTAGAAAAATGGGACCAGACACCCTGTTCACCCTGGTCTTTAGATCTCTGTTCTGCATTGAATCAGAATTTTGGGCATTCTGTTTATAATGCATCTGAATGGACTGCGGCCCAATTTCATATGCGACGTGTTGAAATGTACTGTCATCCGGACTTTAATATATTAAGATTGCCCTTTGAGAGTCACGTGTTGAGAGGCAGATGATGAAGAGGTGCCTATTGTCGCCTTCTTGCTGTGCCCAGCCCAGCCCGCCTGGCAGACTCCGGCGCAGGAACATGGCTGTCTGCCTCCGCCTTCCCGAGCAGGCAGGCAGGAATCACTAACGCGTTAGCAGTTTCATTAAGCCTCTCGCCAGCCTCCCCGCCTCCCTCCCGGGCCTCCTCGGTAATTATTTTCCCAGCCCTTCCACTCACAGCCCCTTCTCCAGTTCGTAGGATTGGGCGCGCGGCCCCCTCAGGCCAAGCTGCTGGGACTGGGTTTGGCAGGGGCCCCCATGGACACCCCCTCCTGACTTTCTGCATTGCTGTTTAAGCTTTGTGTCCCCCTGAGGCCTCCGTGAAAATGCAGATCTGCTGCCTGCCAGGGGTGACGGTTAACCCATTATTCCACACCCTGCCCTTTAGTCTCCTCTGTGCAGCCCACCTCCACTCAGGCGGCGGAGAGTTCCCCAGGCCTTTTCCTGGGGCTGTCACCAAGTAGGCACCAGGGACCCAGCTGTGAGGGAGACAGGATTCCTTGTGCTGTGCACTCGTGAACATCTGCGGCCCTGGGTGGGCAGACAGAACCCAGGTCTTGGGGAATGTGTGGAGACTGTGTGTGTGGGTGGGGGGGGCGTACAAGTGGGACCGGGGGGTGACTACCTAGCACCCCGAGGTCCTGGGACCCATCGCCTTGCACAGCCCAGGGTGAGCATGAGACCCAGGTGGACCCAAACACCCCATCCTCTCGGCCATAGCGATTGGTTCAAAAGTGGCCACATAGCCCCTCTGAGCCCATCAGAAGCTCCCCTGGAATTTTGACTTAAAGCCCATGGGAGAAACTGACTCGGCAGTGGTTACTGAACTGGGGTGTGCATTTGGGACTGCTGGCCTCCGTCTTCTGCGGCCACACCCAGCGGGACCTCTGGTAATATCATCACAAGAAGGGAGGCAGAGCCGTGAGGGAAGCACATAGTACCTCGCTTGGGCCGCTCGGTCCAGCCGTGCCTGAAACCGTCCCCGGAGTCTTCAGTTACATAAGCAGACATGTTCCCTTTTTTGCTCAAACTATCTTGAGTCGGTTTCTTCGTCTTGCAACCAGCAGAGCCCTGATCGATGAGAAGAATCAGGTAGGATTTTATAAGAGGGGTGACATTTTGGGTTGGGTCTTGAAGGACGAATAGGAGTTTGTGCAGCAGAGAGGACGAGAAAGAATACCCAGGCAGAGAGACTAGCAGGGGTCCAAGCCATGGAGGGGGGCACGTGGGGGGCACCGAGTACTGCCTGTGGCACCGGTGCCTGCAAGCACAAGTGACATGAGAAGAGGTAGGAGGCGGAAGCTGGTGACAGGCCGTGCATGCCAGGGTGAGGAGGGATGTAGGCCCAAGGTGCTGAGGACGGCGGGAGGACGGGCAGGAGAAGGGGCCTGGGCTCGGGCAGGTCAGAGAAGGTGCCGGGGAGAGGGGCGAGCAGGACTTTGCCGACAGAGAGGGGGCAGGGAGGGCATCCTGTCACAGCGTGCCTCTGGAATCAGTGAGAGAGGGGCCCCAGAGTCACAGCTGGGCAGCAGGCCAAGGCCAGGCCACAGGGGCCTGGGACGTGAGGTGACAGCGTTCAGAAGGCCCCAGGAGCCCCCGATGTGGTCAGGGCCTTCTGCACGGTGGAGACTGGCGGCTCATTCACTTCTGCACTGAGCATATCTATGGAGCACCTATTCCGTGCCCGGCCCTGAGGGCAGAGCGGCGACCACTCAGACACGGCCCGAGTCACGCAGCTCCCAGCGGATGGGGAGACAGATGAGAATGTGGAACAGCCCAGCGATGGTGACTGGGGTGGGGTAGGCGCTTGGGTGCCACTTGCCAGGGCGTTCTGGGGAGGCGCCTCCAAGAGGAGAGATCGCAGCTGAGACTCGAAGATGAGGAGAGCCAGCCGTGGGGAGACGGGGGGAGGAGCACGTGGGGCAAAGGTCCCGCCGGGGCTGAGTTGCCTGTGAGGGGCGGAAAGGCTAGCGTAGCTGGAGCAGGGTGGGCGCGAGGTGTGCTGGGTGGCAGGGGCCAGATCGTGCCAGGCTGTGGGTCCGGGAAGGGGCTTGGGCTTCATTCTCCCTGCGGTGGGGAACCTTCAGAGGGTCTCAGTGGCAGGTCTGGAGGCAGAGACGGGAAAGAGGGAGATGGCTGGCAGTGAGGCTGGAGCTGGGACAGGCCACGTGGCATGGGGAAGTGGGAGCGAGGAGGCCGGGATGGGGCCCCAGTGTCTAGGCTGAGCACCTGGGAGAGAGGTGCCGTCGGGGAGATGGGATGCCTGGAGCACGTCGAAGCTGGGCGGAGGGGTCCAGGAGCAGCTGGCGGTGATCCAGGTCAAGGCTGTCCGAGGGGAGGCGGTGTAGGAGCCAAGGCCCTGCCTGGGCCCAGAGGGAGGGGGGACGTCCAGTGGTTTTTCCCACCTGACCACCCCAGCTGGTCCAGGTGTGCCAGAAAGGGCTGGTGTGGGGTGTCAAAACTGCTGCCCTGGATGCAGCCAGTGCTCGCCACCCCCCTCCCCTGGCAGGTCCCGGGCTGGAGCACGTAAGTGACTTCGCCTGCTGCCCACAGCCACGCCACCGTCTGCAGTGAGAAGCTCACCCAAGCTGCTCCGTCTCTTGCTTCCAGCTGGTTTGCTTTGCTGGAGGAGGCCATGGTAATGGGGCCAAGGTCATAGACAATGGCCTGCAGGGATGGTGGGCTGGCTCTCTGACCTCTGGGTGGGTGCCCAGGACAGTGCTGCTCGTGCCTGCGGGCAGGGGAGGGATAATGGCTGGCCCGTAGACCTTTATTGCCCACTGTGGGGTCAAGCTGGTCTAGGCAGGGCTGGGAGGTGATCCGAGTGCTGAGGGAACCTCCACCCCCTCCACCCGCTAAGCCGTCGATCTGCAGGGGCTTCCTGTCACCTCCTCTGGGACCCTGCCGTCTTCCCAATGTCACACTCTGTGCTCCTTCCAAGCTCAGCAACTGCACTTGGAGGTCCCAGCGCCCAGGTCTCTCTTGCCACCAGGGCTTTGCCTCTGCCGTGCTTTGTGCCTAAAACACTTGCCCATTCCCCCCCGCCATCCACGCGGGCAAGGGAGAGCAGATGCTTCGGCTGTGATCCCGCAACCCCTGGGCTCTTCCCTATGCCAGTCGACATTTATCCAGTAAATTTATTCACTTAATAAGGATATTAAGGCCCTACTATGCGCCAGATGCTGTGAGATGGGAAGTGATGGCATTTGTGAATTAAACAGACCAGGTCCCAGCCCTCACGGCGTAGCGGGAAAGACAGCTAGTAAACAAGCTAACACATGTCTGGTGCCGGATCGTCAGCAGAGCTGTGTAGGAAAACCGAGGGGGCTGGAGAGAGGGTGCGGGGGCGCAAAGGGAGGCAGAACGGCTAGGGAGGCTTTTATCTGAGACCCGAGGGAAGAGAAGACGCCAGCCATGGGAGGTGCAGAGGGGAGAGCACTCCAGGTGGGGCCGTCTGCCTTCTTGTCTGCCTCCCTTGCTCCGCATGCCTCGTAGGGCCTGGAGCAAGGGTCTTCGCTGGGGCTGAGCTGATTTGGGTAGGGTCCCGAGGGGCAGGAATGATGGCCCTGTGGAGCCCAGATCCAGGAGCATAGGCAGGGGCCGAAGCCAGGGTGGGCTAAGGGCCCGGGGATGTGCAGCTCTGAGCACCGCTCCCAGCCGGAGCCAGGGCCTGAGACGCAGGCTGCGCACAGTCCCGTGAGGTGGTGCGTGTGAAGAGCCGACTCCCACTCAGCTCACCCGGGGTTAGATCCTGCTCCCCGTGGAGCCCGTGAGACCAGCCTCCGGCAAGTCACTGAGGCTGAGCTTCCAGGTCCTCCTCTGTAAAGGGGGCACGGCAGCGTCCCTCAGGAGCCTGCTCAGAGGACTAAAGGAGAGAGCACGTCACAGTGCAGCGCCCGGCACGGGACGGGCCCTGGGGGTGTTACCCCGGCCACTGTGCCGAGCCTTGGTGTTTGCTGAGTGAGTAAGCGACAGGGCCACTGTTCACTTGGAACCTGTGGCCTGGCAGCCTCGCTCACTTTTCCACCTCCAGCTCCTAGAACGGTGCCTCCTATACACGGCGGCTGCTCTGCCTGTGTTTGTTGACTGACTCTCCGACTGAGGGAACTGTCTGTGTGAGTGAGTGGCCTCCCAGTGCTGGGGAGGACAGGACACAAACCATGCTGGCTTCTCCCTCTAGGAGCCTACGCTGTGCCTGGCGGGCTGGCCGTTAGGATCCCAGCCATCCAGGGCAGTCCTGGGACACCAGACCTCTCCGAGCCTCAGTTTCCTGCTCTGTAAAATGGAGCTGATAGAGATTCTAACCCCCATGACCTGTCCCTAGGTCGCCGGCAGACTCATGGGAAGATGATGATAAAAGGCCCCTGAGGGCAGCGGAGCCTGCAGGACCGTGGGCCATGACAGCGACTCATTTCCCACGGCTGCCCTAAGCCTCCAGGGGCTCGGTGAAATGTTGGGCCCCAGACAGGGCAGAGAACCAGGCCCCTCTCTACCTCCGACAGCTTGTGGCATGAGGCGCCCCTGGCCGTGTGGCCCCTGCGGTGTCAAGGGTCACGTTTCGTTAAACCGGCTTTGCCCAGTGGCTCGTTCAGGGCCTCACGGAGCCCGTTCCCACGGGAGTCTGCCCGAAGCCCACCCCTTTGCCTGGGTTCCCACTGCCCTTGCGCCATATAGTCCCACATCCCAGGGGCCCCCCAGAGGGCCATCATGGTAGGCTGGTGATCCTCCTAGCGGGGAGGCCCCGGGCTGGGCCTGACACTTGGTGGGTGCACAGAAAGGGTCCAGTTCAAGGGCGGGACCCTGGAGGCCTGGGCTCGCCCGCGTCCTGCTGCCGGCCCCTGGGCTGGGTGTGGCCTCGGGCAGTGGGGCCACGGCTTCGGCACCCACTGTGTGCGCAGCTGGGGGAGATGCCTGTGAATCATGGCTCCCAACCTCTGAATTGTGGTCAGATTTGTGACTGGGCTTCGAACCCTCCTGCCAACGCTCCCCATGGCACCCCGAAATCGTTCCTGCTTGTAACCCTTTAGTAGCTCCCATCGCCCTAGGGAGAAAGACCCAGATCCTTCCCCCGGCCTTGCCCGCACCAGCTCCCACACTCCCCGCCCTTCGGCCACCTAGACGGATGGGCCTTCCGTCCTCAAACGCCCTGAGCTTCATCCTATCTTGGGACCTTTGCACGTGCTGCCCCTCCCTCCTCTCTGCGCTCGGCTTCCTTTCAGCGCCCAGCTGGAGTGTCTGGCCTGCCTGGACCGCCCCAGACTAGGCCGGGCCTTCCCGGAGGGCGTATTCAGGCTTTTTCTTCGCTACCCATGTCGTTTGTAATTAATTGCTAAGCATCTGCTTACCCCAGCAGACAGCAAACCTCAGGAGGCAGGGATGGCGTCTCTGGAGTTCACGGCTGCCTCCCCAGTGCCATTTATTGATTCATTCACCCATCCTTCTAGTCACCTGTTCTCTCAGCAAACACTGGGTGCGTGCTGTGTCGCAGCCTCTTAGCTAGTATTTGTGGAGTGAGTGAATGGACGGAATGAATGAATGTCCATCTGCCTTTAAAGCCCATACTCATTGTACCACATCCCATCATCTCTAATATGATCTCTCTGGACCTCGGTTTCCCCATTTGTCAACAAAAGAGCCAGCGCTGCCCCTTCCAGCCAGGTTCTGCTTGCCAGGGTGTGGGGCAGATGGGCTTGCGCTGGCCAGCAGGGGCTCGGGGCAGCCAGGCTGAGCGGGGCGGGGACCACAGGCTACAGGGAAGCTTCTGTCCCAGACAGCAGTGCCTGGAAGGGTGCTGTCCCCTCCAGAGGCCCTGATGACCCTGCTGGGGTGCAGGACTCACGGCCCAGGTTCCCTCAGGGGGCTTGCCAGGGCCACGCAGCCGGCCCAGCCTCTGAGCTCCAGGCGCAGCCTGCCAGGCCTTGAAGGGAGGAAGTAGTGCTGTCCAGGTGTGAGAGGCAGTGGGAACGAGGGAGGTAGGAGCCCCGGTGGTCCTGGGTTCAAGCCTGGCTCCCCTGCCCTCCGGCTGTGCGGCCTCGGTCAGATCACTTCCCCGATAAACGCCGTTTTCTCAGCTGCAAAAGTGGGAGTGACAGTTACGACCGACCGTCCTGGCTGATGGGGCGGGCCTCTGAGGTTCACAAGATCCTGGGGAACATCCAGGGGGTGCCTGCGGAGCTGGCCTTCGCCAGGGCCCAGCCGGACCGGCCTCAGCCGGGAGCCGTGCAGCGCGAAGTGGCTCAGCGGCTTAGCGGCTTGTCAGCCAGGCGGGCGGGTGTCCTGGGGCCGGGTTTGATTAGTTCAGGTTGACAGTCGCGCTCCGCAGCGCTGCCGGGAGGGGAGCCCGTGATTACCCTAATGAAGCTTGAACGCAGTTTGTCATCCAAACAGCTGGTTCGGAGCTGTGCTGCTGCCAGCTGCCCGACTCAGCCGAGCAGCCGCACGCCCGGCACCGCCGCGCGCCCTGCCGCCAGGGTGACCGGCGGAAGAGGCAGTGGCCCCGGAGGGGATGCGGGGTGGCCCCAGGAGAGTGGGACGGGCCACCCTGGGGTGGGGGCCTTGGCAGAACTTTGGGCGGTAGAGCAGGGCAACTTCTCAGGACACTCAGGGCGGCCCCCTGGCCCTAGGACTTAGTTTCCCTGCCTGTAAAGTGGGCGTTGCGGCTGTAAGTGTCGGATTCCAGGCCAGGTGCCACCTCCTGTGGAATCTTTCTCAGACCCTGCAGTCCTGGTGCGAGGCTTCCACTGGCATCCGCAGCCCTCAGACGGGCCTGTCAGCCCCTGGTGGCACTGTGTTACCACCGAAGGTCTGGACGTTTGTCATTTGTGTCTCATTCATTCATTCATTCATTCAGCAAAGATCTATGAAGACACAGCAGTGGGCAAGCCAATGACCACCTGCCTTCACAGAGTTTACATGCTGGTAGGAGAGATTCACGGGACTTTGACCTCATCTGGGGAGCCAGGGGGGCTTCCTGGAGGAGGTAGCAACTGAGCCCAAAACCACCAGGAGAGAGGGAGACAGGGAAGAGTGTTCCCGACAAGAGGGAGAGCATGTGCAGAGGCTCTGAGGTGCGGGAGAGGGAATGTGGGGTTGGGGAGGAATGTGGGTCCTCCGCCACGTGCCGAAAGTGTCAGTGCTCCCCAGGGCAGGGACTTATTTCAGCCCATGCAGGTCAGGTTCACCGTGTGAGCTTTCGTTCAACCTTTCTGACAGCTCTGGGAGGAAGGAGCATTGTGCTGTGCTGCAGATGGGGACACTGAGGCCCACAGCATGGGAGGGTGGTACCCTGAGGGCCTCTGTAGGTCTCCCTGGTGGCCCACTGCGACCAGAGCGTTTTGGTTCAGCCTGGGTTAGAGTCCACAGGGGCACTCAGACGAGGGCACTGAGCTGGGGCCTGGGACTCCATCCAGGGCTGAAGCCCTCGCATGGTGGGGGAGGGCACAGAGAGCCGGCGGGTAGCTGGGGCCTCCACCGGATGGTGAGTGGGTCCCTGTTCCTCGGGACCAGGACCTGTATTTGAACCCGGTAGCTTCAGAGCACACACCCCTTCCGCCCCCCACAGAGCCATCTCCAGCCAGTTCGAGGCCACCCTTTTCCGAGGGCTTGGCTTGGATCAGGGATGGGGGGCGGACACCGGCCTCCCCATGGCCAATCCTTGGCTGCTTCCTGGTTTTCTCTGCCACCGTCTGAAGCTAGGCCCCGTCTCCACCCTTCCGCGTCCCTGCAGCGGCCTCCTGGGTGACCACCTTGTTCCTGCTGCCCATTTTGTCTTGACACTCCCCACCTCCCCATGGCTCCCTGCTACCCCAGCACAGAGCCCGTACCCTGGTCCAGCGTTCGCGGCCTCCCAGCCTTGCCCCCCACTCCTCTCATTTTTTCCCCTCGCTCCTCTTACTCTACCCCGCATAATCATGGCCTCTTCCTCCTGGAGAGGGGAGTAGGGGCCCTGGGGCCTGCACGGCCATCTGTCCTGCAGCCCCCCTCACAGCAGGGGTGTCCAGGATGGGTGCCAGACTCCATAGGCGCACCCCCTGCTTCTGGGCAGACGTGCGCAGCCCTTGGCAGCCTGAGAGCTGGGATGAGGGACGGGTTTACGGCCTCGCCGCAGGAAGGGAGGAATCCCCACCGCTCTGCTCCCTTATCGCTGCCGCGTGGTGTGACTGCTGCTGTCACTGCTGCCGCCTGCCTGGGAGGTGGTAGCTCTGGAGGAGAACTGGCTTATCAGATTTACACCCCCCCCCCCCGCCCCCGCTTCTGGGGCACCCCACCTGGCCCCTGCCCTGGCTCAGAGAAGGATGGGGAGAGGCAAGGCTGCAAAGGGGAGGTGCGGAGCGGGCGGGTCACGGGGAGGGATGATGGCAGGACACGCGTGTGGACAGAGCTCGCCCCGGGCCTGTGGTGAGGTGGCGCAGGCATCTCGGGCCTCACACGTGGTGGGCAGCAGGGCACGGGCTGCACCCTAGCTTCGGCGAGGGCTGGAAAGAGAGTCCCAAGGTGCTTGGGGTTTCAGCCTGCGCTGAGTCCTTTCTCCCACCTGGAACACCCTTCCCCTGCTGAGGCCCGGGCCAGGGGCTTCCCCTGGGGCCTGGAACAGGCCACAATCAGCATAATGAACAGGGATGCCCCCCAGAGGCGGGCCACGCCCTTGCCATGTGCTAGGCCCAGGTTAAGCATTTTACTCACACCCTGTGAGATAATGTGATTCTTCTCCCCGTTTTACAGTTCACGAAACTGAGGCCCAGAGAGGTTAAGTGACTTGCCCAGGGTCACACAGCCGGCGGGGGGGTGGGTGGGCGGATGAGCTGGGGTTTGAACCTGGGCAGTCTGAAGCTGAGGACTGGGCTTGTGACCAGGAGATTGGGGGTGAGAAAGGAGGCCGGACAGGTGACCAGGCCAGGCCCGGGTGGGTCGGGGAGTGGGAGCCGTGCTGGAGGGCAGGACAGGCCTGAGCCCTGCGGCGAGAGTGCTGCTCCCCGTACGTCCTCGGTGAGGACTGGACCTCGGGGCCATCAGGCACCCAGATCGTGAAGACGTCCATCCCATCCTTCCTCGGAGAAGCCCTCCGGACGCTCCTGAGGGAGGCCAGGGCTCCAGGCCACCTGCCTTCCCAGGACACACCAGTCATTTGCTGAGAAATGTTCTGGAGAGCCGGGCTGTGTGGCCAGCCTGGCCGGAGGTAACAGCTGGGCAGAGCAGCCAGACAGCTGCAGAGGGAGCAGCTCACCACCTCTCCGCGGCCCGACCTGGGAGGGTGGGTGAAGAGGAAGCACCAGTTCACCTAAGAGAAGGCAGGGCCCGACCCAACAACGGTGGTGGCAAATGGGATGTGCACAGATATAAAAACAACACTGTAGCCGAAACAAGGGCCACAAAGACTAAGGGAGATCAGGGAGGCTTCCTGGAGGAGGGGGCCCAAAACCGTGAGGGGAGGGATAGATAGGAATGAAATGGGCAGAAGCAGGGAATGGTGTGCCAGGCTGAGGGTTATTAGCCTGTGCAAAGGCCCTGTGGTTGCCATAAATTCAAGGAAGCATAATGCAGCATGTAGTTGGAGCAAGACCGGGTGGGGGGTGGGGGGACCCGATGAGGCAGAACCTCCTCGGAGGTGCTTTTAGCCGGGGAGTGGTCAGGTCAGATGTCGCGCATGTACCTTTGGATTCTGTGACCCTGGGGAGTCCTCAGAGTGCCTGGAAGTCTCAGTGTTCGTGGCCCAGGTGTTCTCCGGGGTGAGGGAGGTGCGGTCTCTGAGCCTCTGTTTCCCCACCTTAATTTAATGGACTCGCTTCCTGTTCGAAGCCTGGACATGAGGACTGTTTGTGGGAATGTGTGGAAAATACCTGTGTGAGGTGCGCCCTCCCTTCTCCCTCGGCCCCGAGGGGCCCACTCGGGAAATTGGTGAGCCCTCCCCCCTCCGCCATGTCCCCGGGTTCCCGTCGCCCTCTGTAGGTTGGCGGGGAGGCCTGTGCCCCACACCTTTGTCTCACCTTGGCAGGTTGGAGGAGGGTAAGTCCGCAAGACCATGGCCAAGGTCAGAGGTGGCTTCTCGCGGGCAGGGCCCTGTGAGGGCCGTGGCAGGTGCCCACTGCCCCCTCTCCTCACGTGGAGACACCGTCAGGAATGGTCGCATCCGGCGGTGATCTCAGACGCTGTGCGCGGGGCTTCCCTGCGGCAGTAGTGCAGACCTCAGAGTCAGACGTGGGGCGACGGCCAGCTCGGCCTTGTGACTGCTCTGTGCCCCCGCCCCTCCCCCCGAGGGGGGGAAGTACCACTTGCCTCACGCAGCCACTGAGAGGGCTACGGTCCCCTCAGGACGTGTGTGGCGTACAGCGTTCATTTAATAGGCACTAATTCCTGTCCCCTTCCTGATCCCCGATGCCACAGGGGTTTGCTTTGGGCTACGGAGGAAGATCTGTACTTTCCTCAGAAAAGACACTTGGCAAGTGCTCCCCGAAGGGCTGACCGAGTGGCCCAGTTGCCACTAGCAGAGCAGGGTGGGCTGTGGCCAGAGCCTCTGGCTCTGGGGTCACCTGGCTGTGTGACGTTGGGCAGGTCACGAGCCCTCTCCAAGCTCCTCTGTAGAAGGTGAGCAAGGCTAAGGTGGCCCGGTGTGTAGCCTTTCCCTCCTAGACAGTGAGCGTGGACGCTCTTCGCTGACTGAAAAGCTCCGTCCACCCATAGCTACGGTCTTGCAGATGAGGAAACAGGCCAGAGGGGTGAGGTGCTGGCCTGGGGCTGCCCAGCAGGGGACGCTGCCCAGCTCCATAAAGCCCTGAGTGCACGCAGCTCCTTCACCGGCCGGGCTGGGTGATGTCCCCCCATCCTTGCCCAGACCCTGGCATCGGCCAGCCGGGCACCAGCACACGCCCCAGCTTAGAGCAGCATGGTTAACGTGCGTGGCAAGGCTGTCCAAGGCGGGGCTGCCGGTTAACCTGTGGCACAGGTGCACGTTTCCTGTCTGCCGGGAAATGACTGCAGGGCCGCGGGCCCCGGCCAAGGAGGGAGGGGCCTTGTCGCAAGTCGGCTTCGCTAGAAACAGACTCCAGGGTGTCTGTGCGGGAGGTTTATTGGGTGCTCTGGAGCTGGGGTGGTCCTGCAGAACTGTTCCAGATGGAGGCCATTGTACCCTGTGCTGATGGATTGCCGGGGCAGCTGTCCCTGGGGAAGGGGTGTGCCTCAGGGAAGGGGGCTCCCTTCCCCTGAGAGAGACAGCCGTGCACCCCCAGCAGCCTGGGAAACCCACGCCGCGGCCCCGAAGGGAGTCTGGGTGGTGCACCATGACGGGTATTCTGTGGCACCAGCAGCGAGGCGCCAAGTGGCTTAATCCCGAGGACGGCAGTGACAGCAGCCCCTGGCACTCTCCTGCCTCGGAACCCCCAGTCATCCTGCGAGGTGGGGCTACTTTCAGCCTGAGAAACCGAGGCTCACAGGGGTACACAGGCCTCAGAGCAGGTGGGTGGCAGAATTGGGGCTCCGAACGTGGCACCCTGCGCCCCGCGGCCTCCGTTTCCCAACAGGACCGTCCTGTTTCTGGCTTCGAGGCCATCTGGGCTCCGCCCCAGCCTCTCCCGGCCTGGCATGTGAGCATTCTCCGTCCTGCTGTGGTCGGGGCCCTTCCCTCTGGTGCAGGCCCGCATTGGAGTCGCCCGTCCCCGGCTTTGACGCCGGTCTGGACTGTGAGCTCCTTGAGGGCCAGGCGCGACCCCTCCTTAGTGTCCTGCCCATGCGAGACACCTGGCTCGATGCCCAGGCCCGTGGAGCTACGCAGACGCCAGCAGAATTGAATTACATCTTCAGCCCATGCCCAGGGTGACTACTGCCGAGCATGTGGTTTGGGCTGGTGCCAGCCCCTGCCTCTGGGTGATGCCCACAGGCAGGACATCAGGGTTGGCTGTGTGGAAGGCAGTGGTGTTGCTGGAATAGTCAGGCGGGCCTGGCCTCGGGGGCCCTGCCCGGTGAGGTGAGGGAGGAGGCTGACCAGGGGCCCTCAGGCAGAGGGGACACTTCCTGGAGGTTTTCCTTCCCAGAGCCAACCCGGGAGTGGCTGCTGCTCTCCTGGGCTCCTGGGGGTGGGGGGCACGTCCCCTCGCCTGGTCTTTCCCTGGAACAGCTGGAGGGGCCCAGAGATGACTATTGTCCCCAGTATCTTTTGGTGACTCTATCGAGTGTCCATGTGCTCAGTGAAAAGGGGGCCAAGAGAAGCAAAGGTCTGGTCAGGGGAAGGGCCACCTGAGAGGCCTGAAAGCTGGGAGCGGTGCATGACACTGGGGTTCCCAGCGTGAGATACGACACGTTTGCTTGCCGCCGCTTCATTCGTTCATTCACTGGTTCCTTTTTCCTTCCTTCCTTCCTTCCTTCCTTCCTTCCTTCCTTCCTTCCTTCCTTCCTCCCTCCCTCCCTCCCTCCCTCCCTCCCTCCCTCCCTCCCTCCCTCCCGAGCCCCAGTCCTGGGCAGAGCTTGGAACAGAGGCGCCAGGCCAGGGCCAGGGCGAGAACCCAGTCCTGGCTTGTGGCGGGCTGAGTCCTGCGTGCGGCATCCGAGCCTGGGATTCTTCTGGTGGCCCCTGGTCCACGGATGCGCTGGTGACCTTGAGCCAGCCATTTTGCCTCTCGAGCCCTTGGTATCCTCACCTGTAAGTGGGGTAGTGACGTCCTCCAGGTGGCCGGCAGATCACATGAGACAAGGGCTGTGAAGGGACATCGGCGAGCCGCACGATTCAGCACAAATGGTTGTATCTCGAATTGTAGATTACTTTCTGATATCAGCCTTACTTGTCTGTCTCCCAGTTTCCATTTCTCCCAACCCTGTGTCAGGCCTGGTGAAATTAATTATTACCGTTGCTGGCTAATTTGCCAACCGCCCCCCCGCCCCGCACCCTCGATTCCCTCGGTCCCTGCCCCTTCCCATAACAACAACGACAACAACAACAACAATAACAACAGCAGCTCCCGTGTGGCCTGCCAGGGTGCACACTGACTCGTTTAATGCCGTCAGCAGCCGCCTCAAGTGGGTGCAGCCGCCACCCCCATGTTACGGATGAGGAAACAGGCTCAGCCGGGTTCAGACGCGGGCCCCCGTCTGGGGGTCTGTGCCCTGACCCACAGCGCCCGCCGCTCCCGCCTCCGCGTGGCCGCGCTCGGCCCGGTGGCTGGGGCTCACCTCGCCTGCCTCTCCTGTTCCTCTGTCATGTCAGGCTCGTTCCTGCCTCGGAGCCTTTGCACGTGCAGGATCCCCTGCCTGGAGTGCTGTCACCCCAGAGCCGTGCGTGGCTGCATTCAGCTGTCCCCTCCTCAGAGAGGTCACCCCTGGAAGACCGAGAATAATGACATTCCTGCCTCTCTCACTGTCATTCTGTCTGCTCACCTGAGCGCTGCCCCTCCTTGTGATGCCCGCAGCCTGAGCCGGGGGGGGCCTCGCCTCGCTCCAGCACCCTCTGGGCTCGCCTCGTGCTGGCCCCATCCTTTTCTCTGTCACCCCGGTCTTTCTGTGGGGCTCCCAGACGTGGGTCCTGGGGCTCGGACGTCCTCGGGTGGACTGTCCGCGGGAGCTGTAGCCTCTGAACTAGAGGCCAAAGAAAGCGGAGCCGGCGAGCGGTCCCAGCCCGGACTCCTCTTCCGTCGTCCGCCGGCCGCTCAGCCACTCCGCCACTCCGCACCGACGTGCTGGGGACGTTCCCACTGGCCATGTGCTCTGGGAGGAAGAAATGCTGCTGCGTGAAGGAGCGAGCGTCTGTCCTCGCCTCGCCCCGGATCCTGGCCCACTTCGGTCCCCGCCTCCTCCACCGAAGTCCCTTCCTGCGTCCTCCCCAGGGACACCCTGGACCCTCCCTGCTGACATGCGATGTCACGATCAAGAGAAGGGCTTGTGGTCGTTCTGACGACTTTCAGCCACCCCGGTGTGTGTGGCGGCTGCCAAGACGCCTCGAGCCAGATTGGCGGCTAGCTTCGAAAAGGACCCCAGGTCAGGTGTCTGAGCCGAGGCTCAGAGTGTCCTCAGCTGCCCCTCAGGGCCCAGACACGCAGGAAGCCCTCGAAAGTCTACTAAGTGAATGAAGGAATAAACGAATGACCGCTCCCTTACTCCACTTCCCCACTTAAATGCCGCCGTGCTTCCTCGCATTCTTTTTGAATCAGAAAGGAAAACAATAACGATAATGATAATAGTTGCTCGTGTTCATCGAGCGCCTGCCAGGGGCTGGACGTTGTTCCGAATGCTTTGCATGTGTGAATTCATCCAAGTGTCCCAGTCCCGTGGGACAGGTGTTAGTGACCCCCATTTACATGAGGAAACAGGCTCACAGTGAGCCAGCAGCTTGCCCAGGGTCGCGGGGCTCCTGAGTGGTGGGGTTGGGACATAAACCCAGCAGGAGCCCGTCTTCTTGAATCCGTAATGACAGACAGGCGTCTGCTCTGCTGAAGAGGACGGGAGCCGTGGGATGTGCTCCGGGGGCCGTGCCTCTGACGTGGGACAGGAGCACCAAGCCGAGTGCGGATCCCGAGCCCTCAGAGTGAGCTGGCCGTAGGAGCTGGGCTGGGGGTTGAGGGTGTGGCCAGAGCTGGGGAAAGCTGGGGACCCACCTCACAGTAGGGCCTCCCTCGTGTCTCCCAAGGGGCCGTGCCAACTGAGCCATATGGCCTCAGTTGCACGTCCCTGGTGCCAGATGCTCCCTTGTGCCCCGAAGGACCATCTCTCTGAAGCCTTTGTCCATCAGCGACCAGCCAGGGCACAGCAGCCCCTGGGTCTGCCTCCGAACGAGAAGGCCTTAAATCCATTCCCAGCCCTCGCTCCTGAATTGCTTGTGTGGTTTTTACAGTTGCTTGGGGAACTGTAAGTCTGCGTTGCCTGACTCCTGTGTATTTAAATTCTCAGCCATAATGTTATATTAACTCATTTTTTGCAGTTTCCTGGGAGGCCATGTGTACGTTACTGGGCAGTAGGGGAGTGGGAATGGCCAGGCACGTGGCCAAACAGAGCTGTGAGTGTGCCCAGCCCTGGGGGCTGACCAGGGTCCTCCCACCTCCAGTGGGCCCCCATGAGAGGCCTTTCCTGCCAGCAAGGTGTTCACGGCGCCCTTGTCCGCTTCGAAGTTGTGGATGCCGCTGTGGTGTTGGCTGGTGAACTCCGGATGTCAGCCAGGGCTGGCTCCGGAGACGAGGTGAGGACTGCGGGTCACGTGTTTGCCGTTCATTTGTGTCCAAGCGCATCTGTTTCTCCTCCATCCCCAGACACATGCTGAGCACCTACTGTGCACCCAGCCTGGGAGACAGCAGGACGGCAGCTAACTGCCCTGTCCTCCCGGGCGGCATGCTAGGGTGGCGGACGTCAGCCTGCCAGACCGGGCCGGGCTGGCATGGCCATGAGAGGCAGGAATGTGAGTAAGGGCATGGGAGTGGGAGTTGAGGTTGGGGGACCGGGGAGAAGGACACGTTGGGGCAGAGACCTGAAGGAGGGAGGGGGCCGGCCATGTAACGATCATGGCTACAGAAGCTGACCGCGACTGGCCAGGGCCCTGCTCTGCAGGTGTTAACTTCTCAGCTGGCACAAGGCCGTGAGGGTCCGCGTGCCCATTGTACCGGTGATGTCCAAGGTCAGCAGCTGCTGAGTGGCAAAGCTGGCATCAAACCCCGGCTGTCTGTCTCCATCATCTAAGGCCTCACTGGTCTATTCCATGGCTCTCTTGGAAAAAAGGCATTTCGAATGGTCGGAACAGTGCATCCAGAGGCCGGAACAGAGTGAGTTTGAAGGCCGGCGTGGTTGGAGTAGGGTGAGCACGGGGCAGGTGGGGGTGGGAATGAGGGAGCGCGGGGTGAGAAGTCGAGGGCTGCGATGAGGGGTTGGTGTTCACCGTGCTGCCTTGTCCTGCCTTTTACATCTCCGAGACGGAGCATGGTAACCAGGGGAGGGCAGAACTGTGCTCCTGGGAGGGTCAGGGCCGCGAGAGCCCAGGGGCCGGGACGGGAGGGAAGGGCCTGGCCTGGGGTGCCCAGCTGCTCAGCCGTACTTCAGCCCTGCCCTGGGGATCAGAAAACCAGGACTTCCTAGCACCTCCTCCAGGAAGCCTTCTCTGACTTCACCCCCAACAATCACACACCAACTGGGTGCCTTCATACCCCTGTGCTCGTGTTATTAGCATGGACTTCACCAGGTGCCTCCACCCCGCTTGGGCCCCCTGTTTGTGGCGCTGTGCCCCAGCCCTCCCGCTCCCCCAGTGCCTCCCACAGGGCATGGCACGGAGCCGATGTCAGTGAATGCCTGTAGAACAGAGGTGGATGGACCTCAGGCTGGGGGAATGGCAGGGCCCCGAACCTCGTGGGTGAGTGCCACCTCTGGTTGATTTCGTGGCCCCAGGCCCCAGCTGGCCACATAGTGGGTCACCCAGACACAGAGGTAGCCAATGCCTCTTTCTTGGGACAGCCTCTGAACAGCAGGCCCTGGTGACATTCTGGTGCCAGCAAGCTAGCAGTGCCCTCCCAAGCCCTGGGTCTCGCGGAGCGAGGCTGGTCACCTGCAGCCCGGTGACTGCCTGGAGTCATCCCTCACCTGAGGTCCCTGACGCAGGCTTGGCCAGGCAGTGCCGGCGGTCACGGGGCAGAGGGCCCTATCCAGCCCCCTCTCCAGGCCTGAGCCCGCTGCCTGGATCACCCCAGATGCCAGCCTCTGTTCTTCTTAATGAGGAGAGCTCTTCTCCCCGCCGTCCCCCCCTTCTTCCAAAATGGATTTACCGTTCCGCTGCACCGAGCTCCCCGCTTCCCCTCCCCTCTCCTCTCACAGGCCTCCGAGGGAAGTGGAGGGTGTTATTGTATATTTTAGCCGATTGTTCCCCGTACGCCCCAGTCTCTTTGGGGTGGGACTGGGGGGATGGGGGAGTAAGTAAATTATATATTGAACTCCTAACTGGAGCTGAGGCCTTGTGGTTTCCATGGCAACCGGGCTGGAAATAGCTCGGCGTGACATCAGCACGGTACAGGTATAGCCGGATCCAGCCGTTCCCCAAACAAGCTGGTAAGGGGAGCAAGGGATGTACAGCTAATTAGCATATGCAAATCAGGCCTGGCAAAGCGGGGTGGGGCCCGGGATGCCCCAGCGGGGCCTGTGGCCATGGCCAGTGCCTCTGGCAGGTAAGTGGGCTGGGGGTGGGGAGAGTGGGGGTGTCAGGGCCCAGGCCTCCCTGGCACGTGTCCCTGTGCTGGCCTGCAGTGTGGGGCCCAGGCTGCCCGGGCCTGTCTGCCCCGTGAGGCTCCGGGAGCGTGGCCAACAGTGCTGCCAGGGGATGGGCTGGCGTGCGTGGCGCGGAGCCGGGATGGGTCCCTGCCCGGGCTCGAGTGGGATCTGGCTCCTCTGGGCTCACGAGTGCCTTTGAAGCCAGCTATCTAATTGGGCCCCGCTGGCTGGTTGCCATTTTTCTTTCCAGGTCTGTGAGGGAGGGGTCGCCATGTGCCCACCTCGGCTCCCTTCCTCCACCTCCAAGCTATGGGAAAGACCCACAGACACCCCCACAGCTGCCCCACTGCTGCATCCAACACCCCCTCTTCCCACCCAGACCCAACAGGGGGAAGAGCAGAGCCCTTTATTTGTGGCTTCATACTGCCCACTGGTCACTTTGCCCCTCTGAGCCTCAGTTTCCACCTCAGTGAAATGAGAGTATTTCTTTTCTCTGCCCACCTACCTCGCAGGATGGCAAGAGGCTAATGAGGTGACAGGCCCTGGGGAAGGACCTGGGGAGCTTGACAGGCCAGACACATTTGGAGGAGGAGATTTCCTGTCATCTCTGTTTAAATGGAAGCTCTGTCACCCAGCACCCCACCACACACACACACACACACACAAACACACAGACTCTGGTGAGACTTGAGAACTTGCAGTAAATTTCTGGGCGAGGTGAAATATTGCCACCGTCGTCGTGGTGATTTCCACACGAGGGCTCTTGGCTGAACTGCTGACATTCGAGCTGGGCGTGCTCTGTGGCTAAATGAGATAATTTATTCATTTCAGCAAATGTTGAGGGTGTGCCGAGAGAGGGTGGTGGGGAAGGTGGGAGTCAGTCAGACAGGGCCAAGTATGAGGAGCGCTCAGTCTGCTGGAGGAGGCAGACAGCTCGTGTAGCCTCTGCTCCCTGGGGGCCGGGGGTGCCTGGGAACATAGTTAACAGCTTGGGACCTTTGAGCCAGGCCCTCAGCTCAAGGCAGAAGCTACTTGGCAGTGAAGGAGGCAGGCGAAGGCCTCCTAGGGAGAGAAGCAGGTGGGCACAGAGGCTCAGAGGTGGGAAAGGACACCCACATTCGGGAGAAGGGCAGTACATTTGGCTGTGACTGGAGTAAAGTGATGGAGATGAGACCGGAAAGTTCCACAGGTGCCCGTCCCAGAGGGGCTGGGAGCCAGGGAGTTTGGATGTGGTTCAGGAGGCACTGGGAGCCATCGATGGCACTTGAGCAGGGGACCGATGTGATCTGTTCCTGGTTTCAGAAAGGAGAGGTGGGCCAGAGATGAGCCAGCAGGAGGCAGCTCAGATGAAGGTGTTAACGGCAGAAATACCAGTGCCAGCCCCTCTGGGGAGCCCCTGTAGCCAAGAGTTGCTCTCTCCATGAGTGAAAGACCAGGAAAGACACTCTGGGCCTCGGTTTCCTCATCTGTCAAATGGGGCACTTATAGTACTAGGTCGTGGGGTCTGTGAGTCCCCACAGTAGTGTGCACATTTGTTCTGCTGGGCCCCAGTGATTGCCCCCAAACATTCTGGAAGGAGGAGACAGCGGAGGTGGGCAGGGTGCTGACTGCTGACTGGGGCTGAGGTTTCACAGCTGTGTCTGACCTTGACACTGGTGTGGCTTTGTGTGCTTGGAGGTATTCTGCCCGGGCTGCCCCTGAGGCTCCTGGCAGCCAAGGGGGTCCCTGTCCTTATGACCTCTCCTGTCCTCTCTACAAATCTCATTTCCTCGCAGCTCAGAGTTTCGGATCCACGGCTTGGTGCCAGGGTTGGACAGGGCCCTGGGCACCTGCGATGGCCAGGTGTGGCCCTGCCCTCACGGGGACTGAGCTGAGACCCCCCCCCCCCCATCGCCCTCATCGGCCGTCACGTTTCCCAGGGTCAGCCTTTGTGAGCCTGCGCGGGGCATCTCCTTGTCACCCTCCTGATCCCAGAACCCTGCAGGGCACTTTGTACTCAGTGACCTTTCTGGCATGCAAAGGTGACCTAGTCTCTTCGCTCTCAGAACCCACGCAGGGTCCCTAGGACTCAGGATGAAGTCCGAGCTCCTTCATGTGACCTCTTGTCTTCATACCTTCCTTCTCACTGTTCCCTCAGCCTGGACACCTTTACGTTCTCCTCTACCTGGCTACCTCTGGCTCATCTGCCACTCCTGAGGACGCCTCCTCTGGGAAGTCCTCCCTGACCAGTCCTGTGGCTCCCTCATTCATGGCACTGCGTACCCCTTCCTGTGCCTTCCAGCCCCTAGTCATGCCTGTACCACCAGCCCACGGAGTGACCCTCAAGGACAGAGGGCACCTTAGTTCAGGCCCTGTGGCCAGCCCAGGACCTTGTCCAGTGATGGAGCCTGAATGTTAACTGAATGAGTGGGTGTTGTTCCTGCCTCTGTCTGACCCATTCCACCAGTCCCGAATGTCCCCACTGCAGGACGCCTGCCCCTCAGAGTCCTCCCTCTGAGCCTGTGCTTGCCTCAGCTCACCTTCCGCGAGGACTGAGGAGGGGAGTCCAAACTGGCAGAGTCTACCAGGGCGGCAGTCCACCATTCCAGAACCCCAGCTTGGTGCAGGTCTCTTGAGGCCCCAACGAGCCTCCCACTTTCCAGTGCCTTAGGCTCCCCCATTAGGTGGTCAGTGACTGATGGTGGATTGAACCTTTCTAGAATTTTCCCTCTCAGGTAGGACGGGTTCCTGTAGGAGTCTCTGAAGGTGGTCCCCAGGTCTCTTCAGGCCATTCCTTGATTCTGGATGTTTCTGAAAAACTATAGAAACAGCTTTGTGTCATCAAACCCAGTTTCCTGTCATTTTTAAAAAGAAGGCACAGCCAATTTAAAATTAAAAAATTCTCTTGTACGAGCACGTTTGGGTCAGGGGTCCTGGGGGATGGGGTTCCGGGCCAGGTCGGGCCGTGGCGGGGACCTTCGTCACAGGGTTCCATCGTTTCTCGCCATTCAGGGATTCCCTCCGTCACTGGGTAGGTGCGTGGATGGAGGGGCGCTGGGCAGCCAGATTCCTGTGCCCTCTGCCCTCCTTGTCTATTTGGTGAATCCCTTCTGCATGTGCTGGTCCGGCGTCCTATGAAGCTTTCTAGAATTGTTGTCATTGACCTATTCATTCAACAAACATTCTCTAGGTGTTTGCACTGAGTGTGGAGGTACAGAAATGAGTAAAAGGGGTACAGGCGGGAGCTCCCACTCTCACCTGGGGCCAGCAAGGCCCCTCAGAGCAGCCCCTCTGGCTCTTCACCTGGGAATTGCGGGGCCCCCGGCCCTGGGAAGCGGCTGGGCCAGGTAAGGGCTGCCACCTGGCTGCCCGACTGCCCGCCCCAGGAGGCATCGCTGCCTGGGATTTGAGCTCCTCCAAGAGCCTGCGTCGGGCTGTGGGGAAATCATTTCCTGACAACGGCCATCAATTTTGCTGAGAGCCATCAGCGCTCCAGCAGCCTGTCCCTCAGCGGCAGCAGCTGGTCCGTGTCAAGCCCCTCCGTGTCCTGATGACAGAAATGATTCGCATTAGGCGTCTGCCCCAGAGCACACATCTAGCAGAGATGGGGGCCGGCCGGTTCCGGGTGCTCCTGTCGCCTCCCCATTCTGGCGTGGTCATGCAAGGCGCTTGGTGGGGGCAGCAGCAGCCTGAGCTTAGGGGCCCTCAGGACTGGGGCGTCCCTGCCGCCCCCCATCTGCCTGGTGGCTGGTGCTGTTCTAGTAGCAGCGCAGCGGCATTGAACACAGCAGAGCTCCGGTGTTGCCCTGAGGGGTGACACTTTAGCTGAGAGGTAGAGGCCAGGCGGGAGACAGCCATGCGTGGGTCTCAGGGAAGAGCGTTGCAGGCAGCCGGGCAGCCCGTGCACAGGTCCTGGCGGAGCACTGAGCTTTCTGTGTCCGTAGAATTCTGTTCGGGCTGCAGGAATCCCAGGTGCCTGGGAGTGATCGCGGGTTAGAGCCGGGGTCCTGACAGCCCTAGGGACATCCAGAGGAAGCGCATTGCCTTGCTGGCAGGTGACTGAGGAAGCCCTAGTGGAGGCTGTGGTGAGTGTAAGCCGTGAATGGGAGTTAGGCATGAGGGGGGCCTTCCGGGAGGTTGGAGCAGCGTGAATGAGGTCTAGAGAGGCGAGGACAGCGCACACCGCGGAGCCATGAGGAGAGCACCCCATATTGGGCCAGGCGATTCCAGGCCACCTCAGCCTCTCAGGGCCCTTGGTAACCTCACCCGGTTGGCCAGCACCATCGGCCCCGGGGGGTCAGCAGCTTCAGGGTTGAAGCCCAGTGCCCCGGGGAGTCTGCCACTTCCACTCATCACGGGCCTAGTGAGTGTCCGGCTCTGCAGAGCTCTGGACATAAGTTACACGATGCCACCCACAGGTGGGCGTTACTGCCCACACTTCCAGGTGGGGGAGCTGAGAGGCTCGTGCGGGGGCCAAGCAGGGACGTTTCTACAAACCTGGTTTTCCTGAACGGGGTTGATGAACCACCCCCAACACCTGGCCAGCGGCCAGGAACCCAGCTGTCTTCCTGTGGGCACCTTTCCCCTGAGCTGTGTGGACGTGGGCCCTGAGGTCTGGGCAATGAGCATGCGAGACAGGGGCATGAGGAGGTTGGGGGCCAGGGCCTGGGTGCCCCATGCCCTTGCCTGCTGCTCAGACACTGGAGAGGGGAGGGGGATGCTCTGAGCTTCCAGGGACCCTCACCTCCGGGGTGTTCATGGCAGGATGACCATTCACATCTTTGAGATGAGCCCGAGGCTCAGAGCAGGGATGGGAAGTGACTGGGACCTCACAGAAATTTGGTGGCAGGGCCAAGGCAGCCATGGGTCTGTCTGCGCCCAGGACATATCACACCCTGGGGAATGGGCAATAAGGACAGTGGTGGCCGTGAACATGTCAGACCCTTAGTAATAAGGTCAGGTCCAGCCAGGGACTCCGTCTCTTCCGCCGTGCCCATTAGGATCGTATTCCCAGCAGTCTGGCCGGCCCATGGCTGCGTGTGCTGTCCTGGTGCTAGGCAGGCAGCCTTCTGATCTGCAGGACAGCCTGTGGGAGAGTCCTTGATGCCCTAACCCCAGGTCACTTGCTAACTCATTCATGACGGGCACGGCACCTCCTAGACAGGAGTCTTCTCTGTGGCCTCTGCGCCTGGTGTGATGCCAGCCATGTAGCACATACCTGTGAATGCTGCTGCTCCCTGCAAGGTGATTGCGAAGTCCTAGGAAGGATCTTCTCCAGCTGTTAATGTCCTCCTCCTTTGCCTCTTGGCAGAAATTTTACCATTTAGTGATTCATCCCTGGAGCATAACTATTGCCTTGTCCAAGTTCCTATTCTCAAATGCAAACCCCCTTGGGTCTCAGCACCCTCTCCAGAAAGGAGACCCTTTTGAGTCCCAGTCTCTGGGTAACACATGTGCTTAGGAGGCTAAGGCTGTCTTGAGTGTACAGGACTCTGGCTCAGGGGTTTGTAGGAGAAACGGGGAAACGAGGGTGTCAGGGGGACGAGCGGCAGGTGGCATGCGCTTGCAGAGTGCCTGGTCCCAGCCCTGGGCTAAAGGTATTTTTATTCCCACTTTGCAGGGGAGGGCCCTGAGACCCCCAGCAGGTTCCCCGGCTGGAAGGGACCAGGGTCTCTGGCTCCATCCACGTCCTTTGCCTGCGCCTTGCCCCCACCCGAAATGTCGTTGTGTGGCTGGCAGGGCGCCAAGGGCATCCTCTTGGCTCACAGCCGAAGGAGGCCTGCTACTCATACCCTTTGTCCTTGATGAAAGGCAAGTCATTCCGGAATTTGGTTTGAGCCTTGCAGCCACCCTCTTGAGGCAGAAGTGTCCCTGTTTCTCTGATGAGGAAATTGAGGCACGGAGAGGCCAAAGGCCTCACTCACGGCCCCCCAGTGAGAGGGTTAGAGCCAGAGCACTCACTCTTATGACACACTGCCCAGTGCCTTCCCCTCATCCCTTGGATGGGGGGGGGGGTGAGGCCCTCGGGCCTGGTCGTGGCGCTAGGAGATGCGTTCAGGCAGCCCCCTTCTGCCTCCTCGGCCATGTGCGTGATTGCCGGGACCCCCGCTTAGAGCCTTCTCCGGTGGGGGAGCTAGTGGCAGGTCCCAACCAGACAGGGTATGCCCGCCCACCTGCCCCCCTTCCCACACTCATGTACCCATCTTCCTGAGGACAGCCATCCGTGGACGCTGCTCCGGCCGGCCGTGCGGCTCCTAATTGGTCCCCACTCCAGGCCGTATTTTCTCGGGTATTGATGAGGCAATGTCACCTAAGACGCAGCCAGAAGCTGAGCTAAACTCAAGACAAATCGACTCCCCGGCACATCAATCTGCTGGCGGCCACTCTGCTGGGGAGGGGAGGGCGGGAGGCTGGGCGGCCCAGGCTGTGTGTGGGTCCCGGCCTTTCCGGGGTCTCAGTTTGGTCTTAAACCATCGCTCCCGGTCCAGGAATGTGTAGGGTGACCAGGACCTGGCAACCTTCCATTCTCAGGCCCCTGGCCTGGACTCCCCTTGCCTGGGGGATCAAACCCAAGCTGCTTACCCGGGCCCACAGGCCCTGCCCCTCCGCTCCGCTGCCACCCTGGCCCCCCAGCCTCGTGTTCCAGCCACGTGGGCCTCCGCCTCCTCCCATGGACCACGCTCCTTCCTACCTCACGCTGCCTGGAATGTTCTCTTCCTGCCCTGTCCCCTCTTCTGTGTGCTAACGCCCTATTGCTAAGGTCTGGCTAAAACCCCACTTCCTCAGCTCCCCGACGGCCAGATTCCTGCTATCGTCGGTGGCCTCAGAGCACCACGTACCCCTCTTGCTGAACCCACCAGGCATCAGTGGCTTATTTATGAGGGTCCCTGTTACTGTCACCCCACGGGAGCATGGGCTTTGTGGCCCCAGGATCACATTCATCTTGTTTCCCACCGTATCCCCAGAGCCTGGTTCTTAGTAGGCCCTCAGCGAATGTGTGATGAATGAATATTGCATGACTAGTGTCCTAACTAGAAAATCTGTTTCCCGCTGCCGCCAGGATGAAATCCAAACCCTTCGGTGTGGCCTTTGAGGCTTACGAGGTCCACCAGAAACAATTCCCTCTGCCTCGAGTTTCCTCCTTGTCTGTCGTCTTTACTCGGTGAACTCCTACGCATCCTTCAGAACCTCAGTAGGCACCGTCTTCTCTTGTGGCTGCCCCAGGTGGAGTTGGTTGTTCTGCCCTCTGAGTCAGCAGCTGCTTGGTGCAGGGCACTGGGGAGACGGGACCGGGAGGGATGGAGGTGAGGACCAGTGGGGCGTTGGCCCCGTGGATGGCAACCTCAGAGCACCCTGACGGTGGTGATGGTGAGGAGGGCCAGGCGCTATTTCACGCGGTTTTATGTCAGCATCGCCGCCACACTGTGAGGCGCTGGCACCACCCCACTGCATAGACGAAGGCGGTAAGGCTCAGAGAGGCGGCGTCACGTGCAGCTAGTTCGTGAAAGCCGAACTTGAGCTCGAAACCACATTCCTTGTCACTCGCTCTTCTGCTTCCGTTGAGGGGCATGTGAAGGGCTCTGAGAAGGTAAAGGAGCCCCCCCTTTCCCCGTCGGTGGGCCGGGTGGTGGTGATGTCACAGAGGAGGTTTCACAGAAGAAAAAATGTCAGCCGAGAGGACTGGAAGAAAGCCAGCAGTGTCACTGAGAACTGGGGCGGGGGGTAGGGTTGGGGGCGTGTGGGCCGTGCAGAGGGGTGGGGAGCTCTTGAATGCGGGGAGGCTCAGGAGGCTGGGGAGGTAGGCCAGGCCAGCGCCGGGAGGCCGAGGACATGGGTGCCTGCCGGGGGCCCGGGTGATGGATCGAGGCTCCTGGTGTGTGGTCTGTTGTGGTCCTGGCGCGTGGCCACTATGGGCTCTGGTTTCTGGCAGCTTCCAGGCTCTGTGGTCCCTGCTTGTCCCTGTGTGCGGTTTCTGCTGGTATAGTCCCCACCCTGTCCCCTCCAGGCTGACAAGGCAGGCGGGGGTCCTGGGGAGCGTTTGCTGTCCACGCATCCCTGGGAGAATGTGAGAATGAGCCCGGTGATTGTCACACGGGGCTTGCTGGGTCCCTCTGCTACCTGTCTTCTCGTTTACAGGATGGGCATGTGCCCCTTGCCCTTCCCAGTTCAGCCTTGGGCAACCTCTCTGGGGTTCACAGTCCACGCCTCTGACACGGCCCCCCTGGGCCAGTGGTCTGGGCCAGCCAGCCCTTCCAGTGTGTTCTGTGACACTCCACACCAGTGCCCACCCCGGGTGCACAGCGGGCAGTCCCAACCCATTTTAGCCTCATCTCTGCGGGGGAGGGCAGGTATTAATTAGTGTCTCGTTTTCACAGGGGTGGAAACCGAGGCTCAGAGAGGTTAAGTAACAGCGTGTGATCACCCAGCCAGTGAGGTGGAACCAGTACTTGGACCCGAGCCCGGCTGACTCCACCGTCCTCCCGTCCCAGCAGCCCTGCCCGCGGGGTCCCCCTCCCCCAGGCCAGGCCTCATCTCTGCTCTTCCGAATCCAGCCGCCCTTCAGGGGCCCGCTTGGACCAAATGCAGTTCTGGCGCGTGGCAGAGGCGCGGTGCCCACCCTCCCTCCCTCCCTCCCCTTTTCACTGCCCCATACCTCGTGCCCACCCTCCAGGCACCCTTCTCAGTCTTGGGCACCCTACATGGAGGTCGAAGGCCAGGCCCTGGGGTTGGACTTCATGGCTTCGCCCTCACCAGCTTTGGAGTCTCTGATAAATGATCTCTCTGAACCTCAGTTTATCTGTAAAATGGGGGGGTGAGAATACCAGCCCCCTGGATTTGGGGGATTGAGTCCCTGTGTGTAAAGTGCTGAGAACAGGACCTGGCACATGGGAGGCCCTCTGTCCATGTCACGTGCTACTGTCTCCAATCCCAGATTTCATGGGCCGCCTCCTCCAGGAAGCACTCCCCGACCCCCTAGGCTGGCGGGCATCTTCCTTCCCTGAGCTCCGGCTCACTTTCTTCACGTCCCAGTGCTGAGGTCTGAGGGTCAGGCGGGTCCCCGGCCTGACTGTGGGCACCTTGAGGGCTAGGGCTCCCCGCCTCCCCACAGCCCCCTCACCCCACCTCAGCTACCAAACCAGGGCTCTGCGCATAATAGACACTTAATACATGTTTATGGAATTGAATTAACGATAAAACGAGATAATGGCCTGGAAGGAGCCCGAGTTGTTAGGAGGGAACGCATAGCGTAAAAACCAGGCATATTTTTTTAAGCAGATTAATCTGGTCTTAACTCATTCTAATAGCCTGCGCCCCTATTGGCCAAGGCCATTATAATAATATACGGCCAGGGCCGTGGAGCTGGGAGATAGCGGTGCTTCATCGTCTGCCTTCCAAGGACTGCCACAGCCGGCTGTCCCCCGGCTTGCCAAGCTGGAGCCCAGGGCGGCTGAGGGACTTGCCTGGGGTCACACAGCTGGGGAGGGGAGGGAGTAAGGAGACCAAGGCTCAGAGAGGCCATGGGGCTTACCGTAATGCACACAGCTAAAGGAGGATGGGCCGGCCCAGGAGAGCTGGTCTTCCACTGGGGCGGGTGCATTCCTTTGGTGCCCCGGCTGGCGCATACAGATTCTTATCCCAGGGGGCTCTTCACTCAACATGTCACCCCTGTGAATCACCATCCTCACAGCCGAGAAGTCCAGTGTAGTGCCTCAGAATGTATAAACCCTAGAGGAAGAGGTAAAGCTGGTGTCAGTCATTCACACCTTAGTCTGAATGCACATCTTGGTGAGAGACAGGATCTCTCACCAAGGGAGCTGGAGATCTGTGGGCCACTGGAAGGGAGAAGTGGTCTGGCTCCTGTCAGATGGAGTGGGGCAGTGGAATCCAGAGCCGTGGCTCCAATGTCACCCTTCCCAGCCCTCCACTGGCCTAGCTCTGACTGCAGACAGCAGACTGGAAATCAAGGAAGTTGGTGTGATTACGGAAGGAGAGGCCCAAGGTGGTGACCGGGCCGGGTTCCGCCTTCTCAGTGCAGGAGGAAGGACGGCCGTGACTTGACAGCTCAGTGCTATGGGTCAGATGCAAGTCGAGCTGCTGCAGCGAGTGTCTTATGCGACTGTCCTTCCTCAGCTTGTCGCGGGGCAGCCCTGGCTTGTCAGCAGAACTCCACTGTTGTACCAAACGGCTTGGCTTGGCACCCGGCCCCAGCTCTGCTTTGTCGTCAGCCTTGGACAAGTGTCGCTCTCCGAGCCTCCACATTCCCCGGTCTGTGAAGTGGCTCCAACAGCCCCAGACATGGGTGGGAGGCCCGTTTCTCTCATTCTCCCACCAAGTCTATAAGGAACCCGACACCTGAGGGTGGGGAGATGGGGTGGGGGTGATGGTGTCTCATACTTTTTAATCCATGGGGCTCTTCAGGTTACAAGAGGCCCACTGACTGTTAGTAAAAGATGACGGAGGGCTAAGGAAGCCGGGGGTTTCCCCAGTTTGGAGGTCGCTGGGAGGGGCTGCCTGAGTCGCCCCCGCACGCCCGGCTTCCCACCTGTCTCCTAGCAGGCGGCGAGGTCCTCAGCTGCCGGCCCAGCCTGGCGGGGCGGCTGCTGCTCTAATCAGCCAGCGTGCCACTTTCCTTGGAAGGAGAAATTGCAGGTGGCAACTTGTAATTTCCCAGGCTTCTCCCTTTCATTAATTTCTCCCTGCAAAATGGAGGCTTTCTGCTGAGCTGGGGAATTGGCAGCCGTGCGCGGCATCTCGGGGCCAGCCGAGCTCTGGCTCTGGGTGGGGGGCGGCTGTGGGGGCCCGGCAGCCAATGCTCATCCTGTGTGCTCTGTCCCCTCTCCGAGGCCAGAGGTTTATTCCGTGTTCAGATTGGCTCGCTGAGCCCCACTAGGTCTGGACAATTGCTGGGTTGGCCATGTGCTTGCCGCTCTGCCCCCAGTGAGGAGGGGAGGTGGAGGTAAGGATGTGCCAGGGTCGGCCTTCAGCCGTCAGTGCAGGGACAGACGCCTCCACACCCCCAGGGGCACCCCTGCCTCTGTGTCTGGTTCCCGCTGGAATGCGCATGGCGCAGCCAGTGCCACGAGTATCTCCTCCCAGAGGCTCTTCCTGCTTCTCAGCCGAGCGCCTCTGAGGGCCAGGTGCCACGCGGGGCTGCATCAGTGGAGGTGGATGAGGGCCGGGCACCATCCGGGCCTCAGGGAGCTCCCGGCCACGGGGAGGCAGATGGCATGCCAATGACGACGTTGGCCCCGGGTCACTGTCAGGCTGAGGGGTGTGGAGACCAGAGGACGGGCAGCCTGGGGAGGCCCAGGTCTGGGAGGAGGGGGAGAGGGACGGGGCAGAGATTCCCTGATCCCAGAACTCGTGTGAACAGAGACTTCACGCACTCATTTGCCCCCTAGACGTCAGGCAGCTGCTTGGAAAGTAAGGACATGGACTTCGGGGGTGAGACAGGTGTCCGTCCAGGCAAGGAATTTGGTCTCCCCTGGGAGTTGGGAGAAACTGTGCAATTTAGAGAGACCGATGGGACAGCCGGTGTGGAAAGTGGGAGGGGGACGTAGGAAGACCGAGGAATGCGGGGGGTCGCGGGGTTGGGGTGCCCTCAGGTTTCCGACCCCAGAAAGAGGACAGTGCCATTTTTTGAGAAAGGAGCAGGGAGACACAGGAGGAGGAACACTTTTGGGGGAGAAGCATCCCTCATCAAGAAGGAGTCAGTCACCCCCTAGTATGAATTAGGATATTGGGCCAGCTTGTGAACTGCTACTCGCCTGCAGCCTTCTGGTCCGGGAGATTGCCCTGGAGGAGGGGGCTGACCTTTGCTCCAGTCGCGTGTCAGTACTTGTGGGACTGCATCGGTCTGGGGGACTCCAGGCATGCTGTTCAGCTCCTGCTCTCCCTCCCCACTGGGTGACCACAGAGAAGTCTGCTGTGTGCCCAGAGCTCCCCGCAGCTTTACAACTTCTGTGGGTCTGAGCCTCTCCAAACCTGTTTCTTGGTTTGGAAGACTAACCGGCAAGCCAGGGCATGGGGCCAGGGTAGAACCTAGGGGTCCGGTAAGCCGGGGACACTAGGGACTCCAATCCTTACTTGGCCTGGAAGAGGGTCCAGTGCCCGCCCGCCCCCACCCCGCAGTGTAGGATGTGTCCGTCGGTTTCTCTGGGAGACTTAACACCTGCTTCACATCTCACTGAGACCACCTGAAGTGGGGGGGGGGGTCCCCAATGCAGAGCTAATGGTTCACTACGGAGCAGTGGACACTGGGTAGCCAAAACCCACCGCTGCTCACCACCCTCGGCAAGTCCCCTAAGTCCTATGCCTCAGTTTCCCTGGCTATAAAATGAGATGATTCTGCCCAGGTCACAGCATCGTGAGACCTCAGCATTCATCGGGCGCCTCCCCGGCCTGCCGCGGGCCCGCGGACACGACGTTCTGGTTACAGCAGACACGGGTGGCTCCATTGCTGTCTCTCACCTCCCCGGGCTGGCAGTGGGGTCAGAACATAAAGCACGGCAGGCTTTGTGAGCCAAGGGGGTGGTGAGTTGGGAGGGCTCGTAGGGGATGGAGGCGTTGAGGGGCGGACAGGCACCCCAAGCCCCGGCTCTCTTGCCTCCTGCCGGGCTCCTGCCCCAGTCCCCACTTGGAAGCCTGGTCTCACCCTCACCTGCCTGCCCCCCCCCCCCACTTCCTACCCACGTATTGGGCTCTACCTGCTTCTCCCCCATTCTGCGTTCTGGTTGTGGAATTTCTGGGCAGGCATCTAGCGCAGCTTTGATCTTTTGGGAGGGAGAAATGGGCTGGAGGGAGCTGGCTGTATATTTTCTCCTGTAATGGAGTATTAAGTAGACAACCCAGATGGGGATCTCGGGCCGGAGGGGGTGGGGTGCAGCCTGCTTTGTATCAGCCTGAAATATGGCCCCAACTCTGCCAAACCTCAAAGGACGCTACCTTGGGGCTGGCTGGGAACCAGCTTTGATGTTCTTGCAGCACGGAGACTGGGCAGATCTTCCCTGGCACTGCCGGCCTTGGCCGTGGCTGGGCTGAAGGTGCTGTGCCAGGCCCCTGGGGAAGAGTGGCCCCTCCTCACTTTCCTCTTTCTTACCCCCCCCCCTCCGCCCTCAGCCCTTTCTCTTCTCTCTCCTCCTTCTGCCCCCCCCTTCCTCCTCCCCTCCTCCTCATAATTCCCTCTTCCTCCCCTTCCCCTCAGCTCCCCTCCCCTTCCTCCCCCTCCTCCCTTCGGTCTGAGCCTCTTCCAGGCCGTGCACACCTCCCATCCCCCTTACCGGGAGGCTGATTGTGGGGAGAGGCCGTTAAAGTGTGGACTGGGACCAGGCAGCTGGGGACTGAATCCCAGTTCTTGTGCTTGTCAGGCAAATTACGTAAATTCTGTGTGCATCCAGGCCCACATCTGAAAAATGGGAAGAAGGTAAGAGCTGCCTAAAGGGTTGTTTGAAGGTTCAATGAGTAAATCGTATAAGGCGCTTGGATTCCTGCTCTGCACCCAGCAAATGCTCTGTGAGTGTTTTCTGGCCTTAGCTGTTTCCATACGACCAAGGGCGAGGGGCTGGACATCTGGACCTCTCTGAGCCTCAGTTTCCTCCTCTACAATAGTATAAATGATGCCCACTCCCCTCTTAGGTCATGTACTGCAGGACTGGGCACATGGTGGTTTCCATGAAGAATTCACCCCGGTGTTTACTAAACCCCGACTGTGTGCAGGGCTGGAGGCTGGGGTGCAGCCACATGGCGCCCCAGCCCTGGAGGGGTACCAGTGAAGAAGTCATTGAGCCTGGCTGGGGCAGGGCCTCCAGCAATGCCAATGTCCTTCCTTCCCTTTTCCGTTCCTCCTTCCCGCCTCCGTCCCCCACATGGGGCATCAAGAACCCCCCTGTTAGAGACCTGGGAGTAGAGGGCCGTGCCTGGCTCAGCCTCACTGGCTGGCCACCTTGTAAAGCGTCCTCTCCTGGCCTTGGTGTCTTCGTCTGTAAAAGGAGGTGGTTCACGGCTGGTGGGTGGGGTGGGAGCTCTTTGAGGATAGAGGTGGGTTTCTGAGCCCCACTTGCCCCCACACCTGGGCTGGGCACACGACAACGGAAGTGCCCGCGATGAAGACGGCGCCTGGGTAGTTTCCTCCTCAGCTGTCCATGGCCAAGATTGGGAGAGAAGGCCACCTACTCTCTGGACCCTACGCTCTGGGCTTTGTCCCAGGGCAGCCTTTACGGTCCCCACATCCCTTCCAAAGGTACTGTGGTCTCCCCCAGCCTCAGCGCCAGTCCTGACTCTGCTCTGGCCTCAGTTTCCTCATTTGGAGAATGGGCTCGTAACACTTTATCATGTTATTAGTGGCATCAAGGCTCCTGCTCAATGAGGGGTACCTCCCAACTCCCCTAGGCATGGCCCCTTCCTCTGCTGTCCCTTAGCTGTCCCTCTGATGTCAGCTCCGGGGTCAGAGGTCAGCATCATGCTAGGTGCATTGCAGGGTTCCCTCTGAGTCCCCCAGCAGCTCCTCTCCCAGGGTGCTTCCTGTGGGGGTGGGGCCTCGGTTGAAGGACTTGCCCGAGGTGGTCCAGCTGTCCTTGGGCTTTGGCCCCGCCCCCGCAGAGTCCTGCTCGCACCAGCTCCTGTGGCCGCCCAGCCAAGGGGCTCTGCACACTGGGAAGTTCTTTCTTGGGGGGAACTGAAGTCTGTCTGAGGGAACAGCTGCTCCTGCGCTCGGCTGCTGCCCGTGGAAGGGGGCGCCTCCCTCACGAAGGCCCTCAGAGCCAAGGCATGCACCCAGGTCCCCCACCCCACAGACATTCGTCCTCCTCTGCCCCTCACTCCCCGCCTTGTCCTTGGGGCGAAGGCGAGAGGCTCTGTCACCTTCCTCCTGGCTCCCGCCCACACCTGGACCTGCTGACCCACTTTCACTTCTTAGAACCGCCCCTCCCCCCGCCCCTCCCCCACTTCTCATCTCCACCTGTGCACACAGTCCTGCTCCTTTCTGCTGGGAACAGCCCCCTCCTGCCTTCACCTTGCAGGGACTTGGAGGGACCGGATCAGGCCGAGTCTCCTGTCCCACGCAGTCCAGGCCCCGTCACAGCCTCTCACCCCGTGGTGGCTTTCGCGTTGATCACATTTGCTCCCCCGCTGCAGGAGAGCAGGCACCTCACCTGCCCGCGGGGGGCCTGGCACCTAGGAAGTGCTTGCTCAGCAAATGCTTGTCATGGGTGCGCACGGAGCAAACGACCCCCAGCTCTGCACCCTGAGACCCCCACAGTGAAGATCCTAGCTGACCCCTCCTGCTCAGACACCCCCGGGGTCTTTCTGGCACCCTAGAGCTGGATGGCCGAGCTTCTGAGTCCAGGTTTCGAGGCTCCCCACATCTTCCCCCAGCTCAGCCTCTCCCCTAGCCACCAGAGCTCATTTATAACCCCTCCCCCAATAGCTGCGTGCAGGTGCTGGACATTTTGCCCGGAATTCTCTGTCCCTAGCCCTGGGACCTTCCTCTGGGGAGACCCCCACAAGGCAGCTGCTTCCTCCGCAGAAGCCCCACCTCTCTGCGCCCCCTTTCCTGGCCTTATTTGTGGGTGGGGCCAATGCATGCTGCTCGGTGCAGGCGGCAGAGTGAATGGTTGAGTGAGCGACTGTATGCTGAGCTGGGCCTTGGGGAATGGGGGACCTGGCCAGATGGGTCAGGACAGCGTTGAGAAGTGGGTGGGCAGAGCAGTGGGGGGCGAGGGCGCATTGGCCTGGGCCGGCCCAGGTGGGGCTGGGAAACCCTCCTCTTCCTCCCCTGCCGCTGCTCCCTCTCCCATGAGCCTCAGCCCTGTCTGCCTCGTGGGATACGGGACCCTCAGGCTCCCTGTCTACCTGACTGGAGGCTCCAGCCCGGGAGTCCTGAGATCCCCAAGTTCTAGCCCTGGCCTCTGGGTGCCCACCGTGTGGCCTCGAACAAGCCCCTTCCTCTCTCTGGGCCTCAGTTTCCCCACCTGTGGTAAAAGTAAATTGGAGCCCATCAGACCAAGGTCCTTTACTCAAATCAGGATATGCTCTATTTGGCCCATGTGGGGTTTTTTGTTTGTTTGTTTTTCATTTTTTTTCCTTTCACTTGAGCCAATATTAAAAAGAGGAAGCTGTCACATAAAAATCCAGATTTCAGGCTTCTCTTGATAACGGGGCAGGCCTGCCACGAGCTCCCCACCAGCTGCTCAGAGTAGCTGGGTGGTCCCCACTCTTGGCCACCTGCCCGGAGGCTGACCAGGGGCCCTGACGCTCTCCTTGAGGGGAGAGGTTTCTAAACCTGCGTTGAGATAAAGCTCTCTGACTGCACCCCCCCACCCCCCAATATTCCAGGCAATATGCCTCGTTTTAAAATTCCTTCAGCAGCCCCAGGCCCAGCGGCTTCTCCCAGCGACGGAACGAGGCCGCGCGCACGTGACTCCGCTCTGCGGCTGCGAAGGCTTTGATGTTGCGCAGGTTTCAGGGCGCCCCTCCCCCCTCCCCTCCTCCTCCATTCGCCGCTCCCCCCTCCCCTCCTCTCCTTCCCTTCATTCTCCTCTCCTCCCCCTCTCCTCCCCCTACCCCCTCACTTTTCCCTCCTACCCCTTTCTTTCTTCTCCCCTCCTCCCTCCTCCCCTCTACTTCCTCCTCCCTCTTCTCCTCCTCCCTTCCTTTCCCTCCTCCCCCTTCCCCCCAACTTCCTCCTCCTCTGCTGTTCCCTCTTCCCCCCTCCTCCTCCAGGTACCTGCTGATGGCCGGGGCACTGGCGACTTTACACATCTGCCTTGGTGACAGGCCCGGCCAGGTCACCCCAGGAGGTCGAAGTTTTGGGGAGGGGGCTGCTGTGTTGGGGGGAGGCGCAGAGGTTGTGGGGTTGCCGGCTGGAGAGAAGGAGGAGAGTTGTTGCTGGGGACCAGTCAGGGTTGTGTCTGCTATGGATAAAGTCTCGCTGGGTTCCTGGGTCACCACGGCTGCCAGCATGTTTTATTCAGGAGGCCTCGAGGCCAAGGCTGCCTCGTTCAGGGCTGCGGCCTTTTTGGCCTGGGGGTAAACTGAGGCCTGTGGCATTGGAGGCCCACCGGCAGGAGGGACGGGGAGGAGAGAGCGCGTGGGAGGGAGAGATGGGGGTAGATGAGGCGCGTAGGAGCCGGCGGTGCAGAGAACGGGGGTGCAGGTGGGGGGCTGGTGTGTGAGAGGCAAAGGGGCAAGGCCGCCAACACCTGAGGGGGCCGGGGAGGGGACCCCTCCGTGCCCCACCCCCTGTGAGAGGAGGGAGTTCTGGTCCTGCTAAGTAAATGCCCCTGGGATCTCAGCGTGGGCGGCCCCGGGGGCCCTCGTCATTTCCCCGCCCACCCCCTCCTGTCCGTCCCAAGCTTTCTAAAGGCCGACTGTCCGGGCTGCATTCAGATCCGTCTGGCGACCTCTTCTACCCTCCATGCCCGCCACCCCCAGAGGCGTGGCAGGCGGTGGTGTGGACGCTGGTCCCTGCCCTGAGGCTGAGAACACACCAGCGGGGGCGCCTCTGTGCTGGCCACAGGGAGGGAGTCCAGGGCGTTGGGCTGGCTGGTCCTGGACTGGCCAGTGGAGGGCGCTCTGTGCCACGCCCCGGCTCTGGCCTGTCCCTGCTCTACTTTTCCGTGGTTAAATTTGTCCTCCTGGCAGGCGCGTCCATGAGAGGCGAGTGGGGAGACAAGCAATTAGGGCAAAACTGTGTTGGTGCCAGCCAGCCGGGGCGTCCCCAGGGGCCCGGAGGGTGTCAACTGCCCTGCTCCATCCCTGCAAGGAGCTCGGTCTCAGAGGTGCCAGGACTCGAGCGGTCACACAGTACAGCTGAAGTCCAGCCCCTCCTCCGCCACCCGCAGCCCTCGCCCGGGTCAGGGCGACTTTTGCTGCCTGGGCGTCGGGGTGGGAGGGCACACGCAGGGCGGACCTCAGTGATGTCAACGGGGCCTTGGCCGTTTCTTGCCAGCCGTCTGTTGTGGAGTCAGCGGGAGCGCCCGCCCCTGGCACCTGCCCGGCTGGCCTCCTTGAAGCCTCAGTGCCGCGTGGACTGGCCCTCGTCCTCAGCGCGGCTGCTCTCACGTGCCTGCCCACTGGGCGCCCTGGCCAAAGCCAGCCCTTCGACCCTCTCCCCAGGAGACCCCTGCCCATCCAAACCCGTCTGTCCTCACACCTTCCCCAGCTCCCTCGGCCTCCTTGGTGCGTTGCTTTGGGATCCGAGCAGTGGCTCCGAGGCCCCAGGTTAGGAAATCTGGTGACAGGAACAGCCCCGGGACCCTGGTTTGTGCCCTGATCAGCTCTGTGGCCTTGGCTAAGTCGCTGTCCCTCTTTGGGCATGTGGGAAATGGGGAGACGAGCATTGTTTTGAATCGAATAAGAATAAAAATAGTAAAAGAAAGAAGCGCCCAGCAGCGAGTACGAAGGTGAATAGCTACGCTGAGTTGTCGCCCACCCCTGAACCTGGCACACTCACCAGCGCCTGCTGTGACCCTTTCCATGAGGCCTTGAACCAGCAGTGGTGGGTCCTGTCCGATGCCTCCAGCTGGCGGACGGACAGAGACCCCCAAGTCTGTCCCTGGACTCAGAGTCAAGAGGGGTGCACCCCAGAGGTGGGTCCGCACACCCCTCTCTGACCTCGTCGGCCCAGGCACGATTCTCTGGCCGACTTCCGAGCCCACCTTGTGCAGGGGCGGAGCGGGACGATACAAAGGGGCAGCTGCTGGGTCTGAGTCTCCAGGCGCCGTGTCGCGGCTCTCACGGTTGGCCCTGGGAACTGCCCCTTGAGTGCCTGACCCCTGTGGCCCAGCTGTGCCCCTGGAGGGTGCCCAGGAGGCTGTGGGGGGTGGGGCCAAGCTGGCGGAGGCTCTGATGAGATGGGCCTCCTGGGGCTATTCCCGCAGCTCAGTGAACACGATCAACACCTGGTCATATTTAGCAACACGTCCCCTGCCCAGGCCTGATTTTCTGTCTTCTGTCCCTAGTCAGCTCTGTAGCGTGGTCCTCTCTGATATGCCCAATTTGCAGATGGGCAACTTCCTTGCCCAAGGCCACCCAGCTGGGCCATCCAGTGTGGGGACCTAGGCCTCCTGAGCCAGTGGAGTGGAGAGGTTGGGATGTTGGTTCTGGAACCTGAGTTCAAAATCTCGAGCCCTCCTCCAAGCTTGCTGTGCAGCTCTGGGCGAGTCACTGCACCTCTCTGAGCTCAGTCGTCGCATCTGTAAGGGGAGGATAATAATCGCCTCTTCCTTTGGGAGGAGTCCGTGTGGTAGCATGCGAAACACCTGGCACGGACGAAGTGCTTGCTAAGCGTCAGCTGGAGTCGTTGCTGTTTTTATTATTATTTGACTTGAAAATTCCCCCTGCTCCACCTGCCGCTTCCACAGTAGTGAAAAGCTGAGCTGAATAAATGGGGACGAGGCCTCCTGGTCCCCGAACCTTGCTTGAGGCTGGATTCACAGGGCCCCCTTGAGCTGTGACGGTGCAAAGTTGGCCCTGTCCGGGTGGCCTGGCCAGGGCCCTGTTCGGGGCTGGGGGTCTCAGCCCTGCCTGGCCTGCCTCCCAGCTGACAGCCCAGGCACTGTGAGCTGGCAGCCAGCCAAGCTGCCTCCTCTCCCGGCTGGCTGGCATCCCGGGCCCGATGCCAGGGGGCCGGCTGGTGGGCAGCAGTTCGAACGCTGCAGGGCTGTGATCTCAGCCAGGAGGCTCTAGGCTGGGCTGCGTGTTGGGGCCTCCAGCCGCCCCCTGTGGCCCTCGGGAGCCAGGCACAGCTGCGCAGGCTCACAGCACCGCCCCCCAAGTCTGCGCCTCCACAGAGCTGGGAAGAGCAGATTTGCAGAAGCCACAGCAAAAAGAGCAGAGCCGGGGCAGTGGGTCCACCGAACAGCACTGAGCCTCCTGAAGCCTCTATTTCCTCATCTGGAAATGGAGCTGAGCGCCCTCCATGGCCTGCCTCGCAGCGTCGGCGTTCGGCCAGCGCTCGCTGGGCGCCCGCATGCCCAGGGCCTGTGCGGGGGGCAAAGGATGCAGCATCCAGTTAGCCGAGGCCTGGTGGGGGAGGGTGGGCTGATGATGATGATGGTGATGTTGCTAGGCAACATGAAGCGCTCACCGGGCACTGTTCGGAGTCCCCTACAAGTAGGAGACTTAACCTGTCTTTTATGGATAAGGAAACAGATGCAGGGACGTTCATGCAGCTCGTACAGGTAGCTGAGGCAGGGCTGGACCCCCAGCAAGCTGGTTTCAGAGTCCACACCTCAGTGATGCCTCGGGTCCGAGTGGAGGGCGGCCTGTCCCTCGTGGGGAGCCAGTCACTCCTCCTGGGGCGCGGGAAAGCTGCCTGGAGGAGGGGCTGGATGTGTGGGTTGGGGCTGGAGGCTGCACAGCATTTCTGTGGACAGACGCTCTGGGTCTCTGCCAGAGAAGGCTGTGCTTGAGAGTTCAAGGAAGGCTTCTCTGAGGAGGTGCCGTTGGGCTGTGACCTGAATGGTACGAACCAGTTAAGTGAGAATGTTAAGGAAGAGCCTGGCAGGGAGAGGGAACGGCCAGGGCAAAGGTCCTGAGGCAGCAGCGGGCTTGGCGAGTTGGAAGGCACAGAGGACGGCCCTGGGTCAGGAAACGGAGAGGGGCTGCGGCCAGCAGAGCAGGGCGGGCTCGCAGGGCGTGGGGAGGAGTTCGGGGTCGTTCAGATGCGACCATCGAAGCACTAAGCGCTCGGGCCGGGGTTAGGGGTCTTGGCGAGGGTTCCGTGTTACCCCTTCTCCTGCGGTGCCTCCCCCTGCGCCCTCGTCTCCCTCGGTGGCAGCGGGGTGCATCATGGGTGTCTCAGCCTCCTTGCCCCGAGACTCGAGATGATCAGGCTGGCCGCTCCTGCGTCGGGGCGCCGCGCGGGCCCCTTGGGCAGCCTGCGTCTGGCCAGCACATGTCACTGCTTAGAGACCACTGCGCGCCGTTAGACCCTTCCCCGGAGGCCGTGCCTGTGGCCTCAGACGCTCCGTTCAGCCACGTCCCTGGTTTGAGTTTTCTGCTACAGGCAGCCAGCCACCCTACCTGACACCAAGCTTAACTGGACAATCCAGGCTTGGCTGTGTGATCAGAGCAAGCCACTGCCCCCACCCCCCACGCCCCAGAGTCTCACTGTCCTCGTCTTTATGGTGGGGACATCAGCTTCTACTTTATGACTGGCCGTGAGGCTTAAATGAGATAACCTTTGTCAGGTCCCTGCCGGGAACCTAGCCCGGCCTCCATCAGTGGCCGCTGTTGCCAGTATGAATCCTAAATCCTTGTGACCGCCAGGGCCAGCACCCTGGACAGCAGCGGCCTGGCCCTGCCCTTTCCTGGCGCTGGAAGGGACACACTGCTTCTCTGCCTCCGCCTCGTGGACCTTCACCAGCTTCCCCTGGCCTCCCTCCTGCTCCCGGAGTCTTTAGTCTTCGGCACAGTCTGGTAATTAAAAAGCTTCGAGGGGGACTTTATTGAGTTAGCATTAGTTATTTTGTCAGGCTGGGAGAGCGAGAGAATTATCTGTCCTCCGGGAGAGGGGGCTGGGGTGGGGGCGTGAGCTGAGACTGGCAGGTGCCTGCCAGTGCGCGCGCAGCATTCATGCTGCATTAATGCGCTGCACTGCAGCCGTGGCGGGTGGGACTCCGGCCAGTGGTGACTCCCCACCAGGAGGCCTGTCCTGCCGGGCTGTTCTCACCTTCTAGCCTGCCCGGCTTTTGACCTAGGGCTGATCGGCTCCTGGCTTTCCAAGCAAAACCCCTGGCAGAGCCCAAGATGGCTGCAGAGGGCTTTTTTCTTGCTGACTTGGGGTTTGGGGTTGGGGGCCAGGCTACTCTGGGGCTAGGGCTGGGGCTGGCCGGTGAGGTTCAACGTGTCCAGGCCTCCTTCCTGCCCACCTCTTCCCATAGCCTGAAAACATCCACTTCTAGAGTCAGGCACAGCACACCTGGGACTCAGAGCCCTGTGACCTTGGACAAGGCCTCTCACCAGCCGCCCTCAGATTCTCGCGGTGACATTAGAACGGTAGTCCCTCCTTTTCCAGGCTGTCATGAGCCATAAAGGAGGTAAATGTGCATTCCCTCGCCCAGGAGATGACCTGTTTTTGTTTCCCTGGGTCTCTAAGTGCCCAGCCCTAGGGAAGGAGCCAACACTTACCCCTTCCGTTTGTCACTTTCTTTGAGACAGCTCATCGCAATAGCCAGTTCGTTTTGGGATGAGCAGACTAAGGTTCAGAGCAGGGAGCTGGTTTGCCGAGTCTCAGCCAGGAGTGGGGAGGCTGGACCCAGACCTGATCTTTCTCCTGCGGGGGTGGGGGGGGGTCCAGGAGCCAGCCCTTGGAGCTGTTGCATCTCTTGGGGAGGGGTGCCCAGCAAGGACACTTGTCGGTCTCCTGTTGCTCCCTGCCTCCTACCTTGCTCCAGAGCCAAATCTGGGGAGAGCCCAGGGGCCTGACTCCCTGGTCCAGCCGCCTCGCCTGAGACCTGGGTCCTGCCACTCCTGGGAGGAGGTGCGTGGGATCCGGAGCCTGGGAGTACACCAAGGTCAGACCAGTCGTTCAGTAAGAATCCCCTAGGACTGAGCCTGCACTGGGGCCGGACCACAGTCATAGGAACCCTTATCCTAGAGTCAGAGGACAGAGCTGCAAAGGAGAAGGGCTGAGGGCAGGGCTGAGAGTCAAACCTGGGCCCCATCTCCCTCAAAGTCGTGGGCTCTGTGTCTCATATGTGGCACTTTGCAGCTCACACAGGTTTCTTTGTCCCCTGGGTTGCTGCTAAACATCTCCTCCTCCAGGAAGCCTTCTTGGATTTTCCCAGGCTGACTTGCTGCCCATTCTCCTGGGTTTCCATGGCCCACCTTGGTTAGTTGACACACTGGGATGTTACCTCCTTGAGGACAGGGCTGGGCTTGGCTTGCCCCTCATTCTCTCAGACTATCTGCTGGGTCCCAGTAGTCTTAGCTCTGCCTGGGATTTCTCATCTGTAAACTGAGTCTCAGGCACAGAACTGGTGCTTGCCGACTACAAACACAGCAGGAGGGCAAGAAGGGTCCCTTTACTGCATCCTGGCCCCTGTGCTCACGTTCCCCTTGGGAGCCAGCAGCTTGGCCTGGAAGGCAGGACACGGAACACCCAGGCCCAGATCTGGGAGCCCTAAAATGCTGCCTCCTGCTGCCTGTGGGACCTGGGCGAGCCTCCCTTTTGTAATCCCTCCCTGTGAGATTGTGGGCAGAGAGTCCAGCATGTAGGAGGCCCGTGAGTAATTGTTTCTGCCTGTGCTTTGTTTCTAAGCCTCAGTTTCCTGATCTGAGAAATGGGTGCAAGGTCCCTTGGTTTTCTAATGCCTGCGGGACTTGTATGAGGAGTAGTATGTGAGAGGTACCTGGCACCTGCCCAAGTCAGACACCTCAGGTCCAGAAGGGCGTCGGTGGCGGGGGTGGGGGGGGCAACTGGTATTCCTTAGTCTGGACAGGTACCAGTTGCTGTTGGGGAGACCAGGGTCTCGAACTATATCACTCATCTCTGTGGTTTACACCTTGATTCTTTTCATCTGTCTGTGCTGGAAAGGAATTGGGTTGAGGCCCAAATGCCCATGCAGTCCCCTTTGGCCCATTTTGTTAGGCCGGTCCCACCTTTTTGGGTGTCCTTACCAGCTCCACCTCCGAGTCAGAGCCCTGGACCAGGAGTCAGGAAACTGTGGTTCAAGAGGCCCCCTCTTCAGTGTCCCATGGCCCCAGGGCCCTCTGCCCTGTAGTGGCTCAGACAGCTGAGTCAGGGACTAGCTCAGCCTCCCTGGATCCACACCAGGCCCGGGGCTGCCGGAGCCCGGCCCCGCCCAGGGCACCATCCCACTGTCAGCCGCGCCCTTCCTGTTCTCATCTGATCCGAGGCCGCCTTCACCTCGACACGAAAACCCTCTGCAGGATCTCTCTGCCCCGGTCCAAACTCCAGTATAGGGATCCCCACACCTCTCCCCCCTTTCTCCTCAGTGACTGCCTTCTCTGGGGAGCCCTTCCTAACCTCCAAGGTCGTGCGGGAGGGCCCCTTCCCCTGGGGCTCAGGCGGGATTGTGGTCACTGGTTTACTTATCTTTCTTCCCACCAGACTGAGCTCCTTAAGCAACCTGGTGCATTTCTGGAACCCTGGGCTTGGCACACGGGAGGTGCGCAAGCAGTGCTTTTGCTTGTTGGACAGGATATGGGAACTGGAAGGACCTTAAAGATCTTTTCAGAGAAGAGGAGAGGGCCCTGGGTTCGAATCGTGACAGCCTGGGGACTGACTGCTCCGGCTGGGCCGTTGACTTCACCTCTCTGCGCCCATTTCTGGCACGTTAAAGCCGCCTCCCATAGTCATACTGAGTTTAAACCAAGGCAAGAGGGGGCACTTTGCAGAAAACCCTGAAGATGGGACTCTTCCCAGCACTATTTTGGGGCCTCAGGGTCAGAGTGGGCAGGAAGCTGATGTCTACCTGGAATTATTGGCTTGCTGGGCCCTCCCAGAGGACAGGCCAGCATCTCATCCCCGGGCCCAGCAGCCAGCCCTTCAGCCAGAGCCTGCGGGGGCTTGGAGCAGAGGTGTGCTCTGTCTCCTCAGGGACCCTCCAGAAGCTGGAAGACGTCCACACTCTCTCCCCAGCCTGCCCTATACTCCCCTTATCACCGGCCACACTGTGGGAGAGGGACCTAATTGTGCCGAGCAGGGGTCAGAGTTCCCAGCATCAGAGGCCCACCCCCCCCCATGTCCTGCCAGGCCCTGGGCAGAGCCCAACCTTCCTTCACCTGAGTCCTCTCCGCTGCCCACGTTTTTATATTTTGAGCAGATGAAAGATTTTCATTCCTTTTTGTATGCTTTTTTTTTTTTTTTTGGCTGAGATTAGCTGGTCCCTAGCTGCCTGTTTCCTCAAAGCTCTGTTGTGTTGAAAGGACATCAGAGGGTCTTTGCTGTGTGGCTTCTCAGGGGCCCTGAGCCTCCTGCAGGTCTTGGGGCAGGGGGCTCGGGGGCAGGACTGGGAGGAGAGACAGGGTGAGTGGGGCCACCCCCACTGCAGGCACCAGCCACCTCCAGCCCTGCGGTGGCTCATGTTAAAACATCAGCCCTGCCTTGTGGTCGCTGCTTTCCCGCTGGGCAGGCCCCTGCCCCCAGGGAGGGTCTTGGTCTGGGTTCTGCCTCCTGCAGGCCCCGGGTCTCTGTGCCCGGGCCCCCCCGGCCCGGATCCCCAGGCAGCAGCCCGCGGTGCAGGGGGCGCATGCGTGCAGCGGGAGTGAGCCGGCTGTGGAGAATTAATATTCCTGGAACATCGCCCCGGCCGCCTGCACACGCCGAGGAGAATATTACGGCGATTAGCGGTGGGAGTTCGGCCTGCACGCAATATCTGGATGGAGAATTCGGTGTGATTAATCTGGCGCTAAGTAGCAGCCTCCGGGGTCCACCGGGCTCCGGCATGTTTGGAATGGGAAAAAAGCCTGGGAGCGCCGCGATTCTTCCGGGGGCTCTTTGGGGGTCTGCCAGGGCCACAGCTGTGCCCGGGGCAGGCTACAGGCCCTTGGGGGTCCCTCAGGTGGGCCTCTCGCCCTCGTTTGTGGCCGTTGGCGGACTGCCAGCATAGAGAAGTGTGTTCAGAATCTCAGCCCACCGGACACTGCCGCCCCCACCCCCAGGCCTTTCTCTCCCCTTAGCCGCCTCCTCCGTTCCATGTCTCAAACCCATGTTCAAGTTGTGGCTTCACTGCCCTTCCTGCCCCCCTTCCGGGCCTCAGTTTCCTCATCCGTACAATAAGACGCATGGTTCCTGTCCTGTCACCGCAGGGAAGAATAAGTACTATTATTCTTATTTTATGGAGGAGGAAACTGAGGCCGTGAGCATCTGCGCGGCGTGGTACATGTCATTAACCGTTGTTAGTGCCATTATTCGGGGTTATTATTAGTAATTCTACTCAGAACCTGATTTCAGCAGCCACCCAATTCCTCCCACTTTGCCCGGGCTCTTTGGGCCACGGCAGATGACATTGGGAACCTCGCGGGGCATGCTGGGGGAAGCAGTGGCAAGGACTTGAATCTATAGCCCCATCGGGTAGAACGGATGTAGTGGGTTCCTGGTGTCAGATCTCTGCCGGGGCTGTTTACAAACTAACGTGGGCTACTGGCCGTGGTGGCGTGGGACGGGGCGGGGAGACACCTACCTGGCCCTCCTTCCCGTCCTCACAGCCTGCTCAGATGGACGCGCCGAATACCAGGACGGGGAGGGAGCCTGCCGTCCTCACTCCCCGATGTCTGCTCTTTGAGGAAGAGGAAATGGAGGATCAGAGAAGGGTCGCGGCCTGCCCAAGGCTGCGCTGAAGTGGCCACGGTGAGGGGGGAATGAATCGCCATCTTTGGAACCAACCAGACTGCGTTGACCTTGGGCGTGTCTTCCTTTCTCTGAGCCTCAGTTTCCTCATCTGGAAAATGGAACGGTCGTGCCAGCCTTTGGATAAAACAGCGTGGTGGGCCTGGGATGGGGCAGGTGCTCTATTAGCAGGAGGTCTGGGGCTTCTGGGAGCCCCCGGGGCTCTCTGAAGGGGTGCCCAGCTCACGCGACTGGCCTGCCTCCTCTCCGCCTGGGTGCCAGACTTGTCGAAAACTCCTGTGATGGCAGAACTCCGCCGTTGTACTTTCTCACTTGATTGCTTCAAGCTCCATGGACTGAACATTTCCAAATCTGATTTGCAATATTTTTTTTTTTTTTTTTTTTTTACCAGTGAGGTCTTGGACCTCCGTGCAATTCACCATTCTGCCTAGATATCGATACTATCTTCACTCCCTCTTTCCTAAGCAGGTGACATAATGGCCTTTGAAAGGCGTTGGTTTGTGGTTTCCTAGCAGTAGAACTGTCTGTGGTCTTGAGCAGCTAAATTTGAAACTGGGCTTTTCAGGATGGTTTTTAGTGCGTTCTGAAACAGCTGGGCACAGTGCAAGGCGGCGGGGGTCACGGGGAGGCAGATGGGGCTCCGTGGGGTTGGCCGCGCATTCACTGCTGACTCCTCTGCGCCTGGAAAAGGAGGAGCTCAGATGAGCTTGAGCGAGCGTACGCGTGCCTGCTTGGACGGACGGGTGCAATGGCGTGATGGGTGCCTGCCATGATAGCAAGCAGGAGGGTGTGTTGGTTAAAAGCCTGCGTTCTGAGGCTGGGCGGCCTGGGGTTGGATCCTGGCTCTCCTCTTTGTTAGCGGCATGATGGAGTAACTCGGTTCGGTTCTCTGGGCCTCAGTTTGCTCATTTGTAAAATGGGGTAATGGTAGTCCCTCACCAGAGGGTAGTTGTGGGGCTCCGGCGAGTTCATTCTCCTGAGACGTGAAGACGAGGGTTGGGGCGGCGCACACAATAAGCACTGCGTTAACGGTTATTATTGCCGTCATCGTTAAAAGAGCGGTGGCAAGGCAACGTGTAGGCCTTAGCTCTGCCACTGACCTCCCACGTGACCCTAGACAAGTCCCTTCCTCTCTCCGGGCCTCAGTTTCCACAGCCATAGAATCGTCGGGCCGGGTGCTTCCAGCATCCCTCCCGTATCAGTTGCTCTGGTCTCCGTGTGGTTGGCCTTTTTCTCGGACATTGACATGCCCAGCACAGAGGCTTGGCGCTCATGGAGCCCTCCAGCTCAGCCACCATGCTACCAAAACCCTGTGCTCCCAAACGGAGGCGACAGGGCCCCTGCGCCCAAGAGTGCCTCTGAGCTGCTGCCTCGGAAATGGGCTTTGCCTTTGGGGGTTTGGGTGCCCCAACTCTTCGGCCCATGCATTTGTTCCCTCCTATCTTCCTTCCCCCAGCCTTCTTGACCCAGGTTTCACGCCCTCCTCCTCCAGGAAGCCTTTCCTGATGCCTCATTGCTCCTGGCTTGTGCCTCCCCCCCCCCCACCGCCTCACTCATGTCAGGATGTTTGTGAAAAATTATCGAATAATCGCAAGGTTGTGTGCAAGGTTCCAGGAGCCTGAGGGCCGATCACGTTTATCGCACATCTCCTAAGCGCCCGGCCCCGTGCTGGGCCCTTCCGCGTTTTGCCTCATCATCCATTTCAAAAACTCAACCACGTCAGGAGCGTCACCCTGTCTCAGGATGGAAAACTGAGGCTCGGCGAGGTTACGTTGGAGTCCAGTCTGTCCCTCCGAAGCCCACGTCCTCCCCACCGTCCCACCGCATCACTTGGACCCCCAGCCCCAACCCCCGCCCCGCCAGTGCTGGCTCTGCTTAGGCCCTGATCGGATGAGGCGATGCGGCCGCCAGCACAGGTCCGGCTCCCGCTCAGAGTCTGCACCGCGCTAGTCATTTTGCGTCCCTTCCCTCTTGAAATCTTACAATAACCTTATAAGGCAGGTTTTATTCTTATCCCCATTTTATAGGTGGGGCATGTGAGGTTCAGAGAAGCTAAGTAACTTGCCTGAGATCACACAGGAAGGAAGTGGTGGAGCCAAGATTTAAAACCAGACAGCCTGATAGAGAGAGGTGCCTGGTGAAATGAGTTAAAATTCTCCAACCCACTGTTTGAACCAACCTTGCCTAGGTTCCTCGGTGCAGATTTCTTGCGTGCCCATTGTGTGTGGGCACTGTGCCAGGGGTCAGAAGACAAGACAGACCCATGTCCTTGGCTGATCCAGCAGCCCGGGTAGGAAGGCAAGCAGGTGAAAGGGCAGGTATAGTTCTGCTGGGATCTGGTGAGGGTCTGCACCGTGCTGAGACCCTCCTAAGGGCACAGCTTTTATTGCGCGCCCCCCACCCTATTCGTAGAGGAGGAAACAGAGGGGTCAAGAGACTTGTGCAAGGTCACATGGTGAGCAAGTTGGGGAGCCGGGATTTGAACCTGGCAGTCTGCCTCGGAGGCCCCACCCCTTTCCACCACTTCCTGATGCCTCCCAGGACACGGTGAGTAGGAGCTGTGATGGAGGAAAAATATGGAAAGTGGCCTCTAACTTGGACTTGAGGGTCTGGAAATACTTCTCAGAGGAAGCGCTGTCTCGGTTGAGACCCTCGTGTAACCAGGGAAGCAGTGCAGCCGGGGCGAGAGGGTGTTCCAGGCAGAGGGAACAGCACGTGCAAAGGCCCAGAGGTGAGAAGAGCATGGTTTATTTAGGGAGCTGGATGAAGTTGTTTGTTCTGGGCTTCCTGGCTGGTCTTTGCAGGTGCACACACATCTTTTCTGAGTGGAGTCGGTATACTACGTGGGTTTACTGAGAGCCTGCTGTGGATTCTATAGCATGTCAGGTCTGGGGAGGGGGAGGGGAAGACTGGTACAAAGCATGGCGGGATTCCTGAGAACGGAGATGGGAACGTTAGCTCCGGACCATGGGGAAAGCCTGGGAGAAATGAAGTACTTTCCAGACCATGAGAGCAGCCCGTGTCCTGGCCTGTAACCCTGACATCCCAAACATAGGAAGGATAGAATGGGCAAACTGGAGCCTGGCACTTGACAGGTCCTCACCAAATATCAGGCACAGAAGCTCAGATGGAGGGTGCGGAGGGTGTGCTGAGTCTGGGGCAGCCAGTGGTCAGCAGCCCAGATGCCCCGTGGTGCCAAGGAAGAGGGTGCTGCCAGGGGCTGGCACCCAGGGGCCTGGAGGAGCCCTCAGCTGGGCTGCGGTCTTGGGCTAAAGAGTAGGCCATGTGGCCTCTCATCAGATGGCAGAGGCTGGAGCACCCATGGTTTTCTCAAAAGAGGTGGGCGTTGGGCAGGGGAGACCCTGGCAGGTGGGGATAGTCTGAGCGGCTGTGGAGCAGGAGACTCCGGCCGAGGGCATCGCAGGGCCAAGGATCTGGCCCTGGTGTGGAGTCCAGCACCGGACACCTGGGTCCTTGTTTTGTTCTCTCACGTCTTAGTCCTGTTTCCCCATCTCAACATAGGGTTTTGGTACCTACCTCTCGGGCAGTGCCATGGAGTAGGAGGCGGAGTCTGAGTGCCTAGTGCTCAGCCCATTGGAACCAGCACCACGGGACATACCCGGAGGGGCAGGCCTCCCGCTGCTGCCCTCACCCACCCCCAGATGAGTTGGGGTAATTGGGAGTGAGCCTCCCTGCCTGCCCGGACTGAGGCCCACCTTTGCTGGGGGTGGCCTGGGCTGTTATCAGACCCAAAGCCTCGTTCCAGCAGCTTCTGAAAGTCCTGCGCGGCTGGCCCCTCAGGCTCTCAGCCCCTCTGCTGGCCCTGACCAGCCCTTTCCCACCCTCCCAGCTCATTTTCCTGCTGAGCGGCCTCAGAGAGGCCCTTCCCTCTCCCAGCCTGAGCCACGCAGGTCTTCGTGACCGCCACTCAAGGTGCTGGGTATGAGTCCCAGATGCACAGTAGGCGCTCCACGAAGGTCCTGCTGGCCTTTACCCTCTGGGCTCCAGGGACAGCAGTGAATGATTTTTGCCTGTGGTGGGCGGTCACCCCCTTTAAGCCATTCACTCTGGGGCCAATTATAAATAGACAGACACATAATCACCCCTATCTATAGAGATAAAACGTGTTCTTCCTAGATGAGCCCCCCTCCCCATGCTGGCACACGCTTCCCAGAGGAATCGGTGCTCCCCTCCTTCTTATCCATCCCCTCCTCCCTGCCGCTCCTCCATCTCCACCCTGCAGAGGTGAGATCCGGCAGGGGCCGTGATGTCAGAGGCTCAGCTGATGTCACCGCCCCGGCCCTATGACTTCACTTGCCGGCTCGGGCAGGAGGAGCCGCGAGGAGGCTGAGATGAGAAACTGCCCCCCTTCCCTCTTCCTTCTCCTGTTTCCCTTTCCCTCCTCCCCGGCCTCTCTCCGGGGTTGTCCTCCTCCCCCCGCCGGCGGTGTGTGCGAGGGTCGGGGTCCGGGGCAAGTGCCAGGAAGGGCGCTGCTGCAAAGGTAACCGGCGTGCGCGGCGCCGCTCCCTCCGGTCGCGAAAGTTTGCTCTGGTGTGCGAGGCGCGCCCGCTGGGCGCCCCGCGGCGCGCGCTGCCGGCCCGGCTCCCGGGGGCGGGCGGGGGCAGCGGGGCCGGGGCCGGGGCAGGGCGCACGGGGGCCTCCCGGGCGGCCTTCACTGCCTTGTCCCCATCAAAGGCCGCAGCTGCTCAAGTGGCGGCTGCAGCTTTGAAACTGCCATAAAGAGCGATGGAGGGAGGGAGGGGAGCGCGGGGACGTTCAGAGCAGTGCCCGGGAGGATGGCCGGGAGGGGAGGGGCGACAGGCTGCTCTGGGCGCCCAGTGACAGGGCAGCAGCAGGGGCGTGAAGGGCAGAGCCCCGGGTCAGAGTCCCAGGGGCCGAGTCACCATCGCTGCCCACTGTCCTCTTGGGTCCAGCCAGCAGGGCTGCCCGTGGCCGGGACCCCAGCAGGGAGGGTGCAGAGGCAGCAGGGGGCGGGGGCTGACTTCTCCCTCTCACCGCCCCCCACCCCATTATTTCCAGGCATATTCTTCCACCTCCAGCAGGCCATTTGTCAGCAGTGATTTGGGACAAAGGAGGGGGCGGTGGGTGGTCTCCTGCAAGTTGGGCGATGGGCACTAAGCGAGCGTGCGGCCGCAGAGAAACGCCAACAATTAGGAGGCAGATCCAGGGCTGTGCTCATTCAGGCTGTCGAGGGAGCCGTCATTTTGTGTTAGCGTGTGTGTGTCTGAGGTGGGAGGAGGAAGAGAGAGGAGAATGACAGGAGAAGGATTATGACATTGTGTTGTCTCTGTTTGTGGTAAATGCAAATTTGGCACCAGCAGCTTCCCAGGAAAAGCAGCAGCGAGTAACCCGGGCCAAGGCCTTGGCCCAGACCCACCAAGGGAGCCCGTGTGGGGCCGTTTGGGGTTTTTTTCCTCCCTTTTTTCTGTCTGGCGTGTGCTTCTTCCATTTATTTTTACAGTGAAGTGCTGAAGACAGACAGGCCGGCATGGCGGGGAGGCGCTGGTCCTCCCTCCTCCCTGGCATGCCAGCCCCCTCCTCACTCTGCGGTAGGCCCAGCCTGCTCTTCTGACCCCCAGCCGTTGCCTCCTCTTAGCTGCCTCCCCGCCAGGTCTCCGTCCGCAGGCAGGGTCATGGTTCCTCTGTTCCCTTAGCCTGGATGGCCTGAGGTCTCAGAAGGCTACTTCTGCCCACCGCTGCTTCCCAAGGGTGAGCAGGGAGCCCAGGACTGAAGCTGGGGCTTCAGAGACCCAAGGCCAGGGCCCAGCATGCCCCTGGTTGTGCCATTGGCCTGGCCTGCCCAGGGGTCTGGCAAAGGGTTCTGCTGCCAGGCCAGTATTGGCAAAATGTCCCAGGACCTTGACTCCTGGGACAGGCCCATGAGGGCAGGGACCTTGAACCTGACCTGGGACAGGAAGCGGCCACAGCCCAAGACTCTGGGTTGCGTCAACGCTCAGGCAGGTGCAGTGGCCTACACACAGGTGCTCAGTCTGGTGGATGGGTCTGAAGAGGATGCCCTGGTGGGGCTTTAGCAGGACCAGGCCCTACAGGGACGGGGAGTTCTGAGCGAGTAGCCAAGGCAGGAGCCCTGTCCCCTTACATGGAGGGTCAGGGGGCCGCTGTGGCCCGCGGGGTCCAGCCTGCCTCACGCTAGGCCTCATGCTAGTTCTAGTTCTCCATCTCTGGGAGCTGGTTCCTCACCTTGACCTCACTGCCTTCTTTTGCCGGTCGTCTTTCTTAACTCAGTTTACTTCTGCCAGGAAGCCTCTCCCGCCCTCCACCTGGATAGGCCGGGGCCTGCACCATGCCCAGCTGCCACACTCCCTCTCACAGCACTGACCACACTGTGGTCACTTGGGTACAGAAACTTTTAAGGGATCCTCTGCTGAGGATGGCTCCTTTCCAGAGCTGAGCTCCTGTTCAGAGCTGAGCACTGAGGAGGTTTGTGCCTGGAAGCCAGGGGAACGGATCCCCTGGGAAGGTGGGCCACCAGGATGGGACAGTCACCCTGCCTCATACCCTAGAAGAGGGGTGGGCTCATTTCCTTTGGGCAAACCCACCCACATGCCTGACATGTTGGGGGCAAGCTACAGCTAAGCCTGTGAGGGGGCTGTCCCGCACTAGAGAGCCTCACGTGGCTCAGCAGTGTCCCCTCAGGAGCTGGTAGTGGGCTCCTTTATCTCCCCTGGCATTTCCCACAGGCCAACCCGCATAGGAGGGCCAGAGCACGCTGCCCGCCTGGCCAGCGCAGCTCTGCTGCCCCGTGGAGCTTCCTGTGCCAGACGGAAAAGGACGGAAGAGTGGGTAGGCTGTGCCTGAGGCCGAGATGCTGGGTCCGTGCCAGGCCTGGGCGTGAGACCCTCCTGGCCAGAGGTGCTGGGAGCACCAAGCAGATAGCCACAGTGAGGGCCAGCTGGCCAGTGAGCTCATATCACCCAGCCCAGGGTCACAGAGCCTGCCCACAGAGATGAGAGCAGCACAGCAGGCCCCTCCCTCTGGAAACCCCAGGAGCTTTGGAGTCGGATGGTCCTGAGTGACAGTCTTCCCTGACCACTTTCTACCTATGTGACTTTGGGCAAGTTACTTAGTCTCTCAGAGTTGCAGTTTCAAAAGGCAGTGACCTGGAAGTAGTACCTCTACCTCTGGGCTTGTTATGGGGATTAAGGAGACCGTGCACACAGTAGGTACTCATTTAATGGCAGTTACAGTTAGGAGGGCGCCAACAACCTAGAGGAATGACAAAAAAAGTCCTCCCTGGGGTACCCCTGTGAATTCTGACAGGACAATCAAGAGGGGCTTCAGAGAGGAGGTGGCGTTTGAAGGCTTGAAGCCAGGCTAAGGCAGGAAGAGCAAGAACAGCTTCAAAGTATAGAAGACCGGTCACCTCATGTGGCCAAAGCCCAGGGAAGGGAGGGGAAGAGGGTGCCCTGTTTCTCCTGGCGGTGAGAGCCAGTTCCAGAGGGAGAACCTGACTTGATGACTATGGGCAGGTTGCACACAAACACCGTGGTCATCGCACACTCGCCTTCCAGAGGCGTTCCTGTCTTCGGGCCATTCCCTAGGGTCCTGTGAAGCCGGCGGTCCTAGCTCCTCCCCGGTCAGGCCTCTCAGGCTGGCCTTGTGATGTCGGGATTCCCAGGCAGCCCCGTGTTGAGAAGCGGCTGCGCTCACCACCATACCCCCGCCGCCGCACGGACAGCTCCATGGGTGAATTTAAGGGCCAGCCTGGGTCTCCTTTGGGCTCCCAGGATCCAGGGCCAGCCCGGGCCCCACTCTGGGATGGGGCCGACACTGCTGGAAAGCAGAGCGGACACCGAGTCACTGACTGGGGTGAGGGTTCCTGGTCATGGCAGCACAGTGGGGGCCAGGCTGCCTGGGTCCGACCCTGGCTCTGCCATTTACCAGCTGTGTGGCCTCAGGCAAGTGGCCTGCCCTCTCTGAGCCTCGGTCTCCTGGCAAATTGCAGCACCTAAGTCACAGACCTGTGGTAAAGACTACGTGAGATAACTTACAATACAGTCGGCCTAGCACCTGGCTCCCAGGGGCCACTTAAAGAAGTCAGCCTAGGCGAGCGAAGGAAATAGTACCTAGTGTCTATGGGACACTCAGTCCCTCTGAGCCTCCATTTCCCTATCTGTAAGATGGGGACAATCATTGTGTCTGGTAATAACTAACATTTCTGAGCACTTACTGTGAGTTGGGCAGACTCTGTTCTAATTGCATAACCTCGTAGTAGCTTATGGGATAAGGTCTCCTCCCATCCTGCTTACCACGTGAGGCTGAGAGGTTGGGACAGGGCCTCCCAGAAGCCAAGAGCGTGCAGGGAGGCGGCCCAGAGATTTGGTGTTTTCTGGGTGAGGCTGGGTGTTTTCTGGCAACTTGGTCACATGAGTGAGACCAGAGGGAATTGGAAGGCTGGGCAGCGGGGCATGGTCAGCAAGGGCCTACCTACCACTGCAAATGAGCCACCCGGGGCTGGGCACTCCTCAAACATGGCAGGGCCACATGGAACCCCGAGCAATTCACAGCCCCCCTCCTGGGCCTTGGTTTTCCTCTCTGTGGGATGGCAGCTTAGGCTCGTTCACCTCCCAGGTCCCCAGCGGCAATGAGGAGCTGCAATTCTCTTGCCTCTTTGATTTTCTTGGGGGTTCCACGTAGGTTGTGACTTGGGTGGTATTATCTGCCCCCTGCTTTCCCCAGAAAGGACGCTTTCCTCCCTTCTATTCTGCATCAGCCTGCACGTGAACCACCTCGGTGCCTAGCTTCCCCACTGCCCCTCCTGCCCCCATAGGGGAGTGGGGAGGCTCCAGCAGGATCATGGCTTCCAAGAGGCCCCTTGAGGGCATGGGGCTGTCCCAACACCATGCCATGTGCACCATGCTGGGGGCGTGCCCTGGGAGTGGACATGTACCGGGCTAGGGAGCCACATGCAGCCCATGCCTGGCTGAGAGGCTGGGTCACCACGGGAGATCCAGGCGGTTCATTTACTCTCCCTTCTCTCCTCAGCATAAGCTTTGGAGTCAGACCGCTCACCTTCTGTTCCACTGTGTAGGTGCTGGGCGGTTGTGGGGACAAGTGACTCCACCATAGAGTGCACCGGAGGCCAGAATAATGGAAAAGGCGCTTCGGTGCGAGGTCACTGGTTTAGCACGAGCTGGATGCAGCCCTCGTGGAGGGAGATGTTAATGTCCCCGTTCTACAGATGAAAAGGCTGAGGCTCCAAGGACTTAGGGAGCTCGCTCAAGGTTGCATTGCCCTCTGTCTTCCCTTTCTTTTCTACCCCACCCCCCCAAAAAAAAGCTGAGGCAGGGGGTGATGCTGGGAGCCCATATGAGGCAGGACAGGTAGAGGGAGCCAGAGACCACTGGGGGAGGGAGGCTGGGGGGACTGGAAACCTGCCATGAGGTGGTTACTGGCCAAGCTTGCCATGCCCACACGGGATCTATGGGGACCTGGGATAGTCATTTGGTGTGCGGGGCAGGGGCGCCACACGTGGTCAGAGCCCTGGAGGAAGGCGCAGTTGCTTTCCCTCTCCTGGGGAAGAGTGTACCCACCTCCACTCGGCCAGGGCATGGGGTTGGCCCAAGGGCCCTGTGTGGCTTCGAATCCTGGCTCTGCCACTCACTGGCTGTGTGATCTCAGGCTACTTAGTGATTACTCCGAGCCTCAGTTTCCACACCCGTAGTGGGGATCATTGTACACTCACCTCACAGGCTGGCTGTGAGGAGGACCTGAGTTAATGCAGGTAACGCAGCATGGTGCCCTGCCCCCGAGAGAGCTGTACGGACATTTTTCTATTGTCCCCTCAAATCAGCTCAGATTCCCCTCCAGCAGTCAGTGTTGACTGAGCACCCGCTGTGTGCCAGCACCAAGCCCAGGGCGCCAAGGCCTCGCCTCTCAGGCCCCTCCTGTGCCCTGGGGCTAAGCCGCCAGCCTCAGCGCCTGAATGTGTGGACCTGACTATAGGGGGAAAAGCCTGCGAGAACTGGTGTGTTGGCTCCCACTGCTGGCGTGACAGACATCCTGATGAAATATATGTCACTTTAAGACATTTTTGAAAGAAATTTCTGGAAAGCTTTCTTAACCCTTTGGGGGCCATAATAGCCTGAACTGTTGTCAGGTTCTTGTCTTGGCTTTGCCATGAATTGTTGGGGACCCTCCCTTTCCTGGGCCTCAGTTTCCTCATCTGTAAAACGGAGCAGTAGCCGTACCCACCTGAGAGTGCTGACCCTAAGTGAGACTGCTCATGTGAAATGTGCTTTGTAAACTCGAAAGCGCTTTGTAGCTGTAGACGGCTTTCAGTTCTGTTTCTCGTCATTCACGAGATGGTCCCAGGCAGATGCCTGTGTGGTGTCATGCTGGATGCTGGCCCTGGGCATGGACATCTGTAGAATGCCGGCTCTGCTCTCAGGGGCTCTCTGAGCAGTGGCCTTACTAAAACCCTTGAATTTTGTGATTTCCAGAGAACGTGGAAGGCCCCTCAGGCAGCCTGGCCCCTTCCAGGGGAAATGCTGGTAAGTGTCTTATCCTATGTGTTAGTTTGTTCCACAAATGTTTTTGGAGCAGCTCCATGTGCTTGGGATGATGCGGGAGAAACAGAGGTCAGCCTTGCTCTTGAGAGCTCTGTCCAGGAGGAAGGATTTGAAGCCTCCACACCCAAATGACCAGATGTCCAAGGTTCAGGGGTGGCCGGATGCAAAGCCTGAGCTTTTTAGAAGACGCTTAGCTACAGGGCAGTTGGCAGGATCATTGTAAATGAATATTGACTTTATTCTGCTTGCAATCCTTCAGTGCCCCCCCCCTGCCCCTACCTTTTGACCTTGGGATAAAGTCCCCAAGCCTTTTGTAGCCTGCACTGTCTTGCTCCAGCTGCATCTCCAGCTTTTCATTTCGCTTAAATCGCATTGGCCTCCTTTCCCTTCCTGTAATCGGCTTGCTCCCTCCTGCCCCAGGACCTTTGCCCATGCTGTGCTGGCCACCTGGAGCTCTTTTCCAGCCTCATCACATGGCTACTTCCTGTCTGTCTTTCAGTTCTCACCTCAAATATCCTGGATCCCCAAGATCCAGGGTCCCGTTATACACCCTCTGTGCACCTCCCATACTTTCTTGCTAATGTGTGTCACGGCTATTACCAAGTGATTATTTATATGATGATTTGTTCTTTTTAATGGCCCCATGGGACTATGGACTCCATGACAACATGGACCCTTGGGCTCAATGCCTGGCGTATGATAAGGACTTAATATTTGTTGAATTTATGATGAGTATTAAGGTAAGGCTTCATGGAGGTGGTGGCATTTGATTAAGACTTGGAAGAGGGTATGATCTCAATCTGAGGGATTGAAGGGAAAAAGAGGAAAGAGCTTCCTGCTTCGGGGCATAGGCAGGCTCATGGTGGGAACACAACTCATTGGGTTTCGCAGAGGCAGAATGGGACATGTCAGGGAAGGCTGGAGAGGTGAGCTGGGGCCACAATAGGGCTTTGTGTTTCAGGTGGGTGAGAATCCACTCGGGATTCACTGAAAAACTTGAGCCAGGGCGAGTAGGGTCGGAGCGGGCTCTGGGTATCTGCAGTGAGCCTGCCACAGGGGTGGGTGGGCCGAGAAGAGGGGCTGCAGCCAAGAGGACCAGTTGGGAGTCGGAGAATTCATTGACTCTGCTGCTTTGCGTTTCCCCGGAACCACATGTGTGCCTTGGCAGTTACCCTCGAGAGCTCACAGGGGACACAGGGCGGTGATGAGGAACTTCATATGGCATGGCTGCTTCCAGAAAACAATCACCTGGGTGGCAGGGCAGCCATCCTGAGTCACTGGAGAGGGAGATGGAGCGGAGGGAGCATCAACGTCCGCACTTCTCTGCCTCCCCGATCGATTGGGTGGCATCCGGCTCCACGTGTCTGAACCTATGTCCTGGTGCCTTCCCAGTGGCCCGGGAATCCTGACACTGAGGGACCAGCTTGTGGCAGATGAGCGGGAGCATTTCCGCCAAAGCCTGGCGAACAAGCCCCACCTCCGTGCCCCCGGAGCGGGGCACAGCTGACGTGGTCAGAAGAGCCAGGATTCTCAATAAGGACCTGGGGACAAGTCCCAGATCTACCACTTGGCAGCTGTGTGCCTTTGGGCATCTTGTTGGCCACTCTGGGCCTCAGTTTCTTCAGCTGTGAAGCGGGGGGTGCTGGGGTGCCGTGAAGGTGAAGTGCGAAGACACACGCGGAGCCCCGCGCCCAGGGGACGCTGGAGGATGAGGAAGTGGTGGTTGCATCATGGCCGCGGTTTTCTCCCTGGTTTGAATTCTTCGCAGGAAGCTTGGGTTTCGGCTTTAAATGAAGAGCGTGTCTACAAAACAGGATGGAACAAAGTCTCTTCCCAGCATGCCTCAGCATGTGGCACTGCCTTCCCGCGGAGCCCAACAGAGATGGGCTAAAAGTCTTGAGCTTTCACGCAGAAATAATGTGAGCGGAAGGGACCCTCCCTGTCGTTAGCTCGTGATGAAGAGGTGCAGGGGCCCGCAGCCTGGCCGCAGCCTGGCCGTCCCGGCTTCAGGTCCCCACTCTGCCCCCTTCCTAGCTGCTCTGTCTCAGCTGCATCTCTTCTGGTGTTTTCCCTCTGCTCACCTGTTTGTAGATGAGTGTGTTGTCACACAGCAACTGCCACTTGCTGGGCAGGCCACGGTCTTCCAGGCGCGGCAGGGTCTGACAGTCTACGTCTGCAAACTGTCCAGCCCCCAGGTCTTTAACACGTTACTTGTGGGGAGAGGCTGGTGCCGACCCTCTTGTTCTAATGTCTGTTTCCCCGTCCACCTACATACTTTGGGATCCAGAAACTGTCTGCGTCCCTCCATCTCCCAGTGTTTACCAAGTGCTGGGAAGCTTGGTGGTTAAGAGTACAACCTCTAAAGACCTGGGTTCAAATCCCAGCTGGGTCTCTTCCAAGCTGTGTGACTTGGGACAAGTTACTTAAACTCTCTGTGCCTCAGTGGCCCTGTCTGTAAAGTGGGGGTGATAACAGTACTAACCTCATCAGATTGTTGCGAACACGGTGTCTGTTCACAGGAAGCCGGCATTCCTCTGGGTTGTATCCTCATCATTAATGTTATAATTTTTATGGCTATGGTTCCCTACCCTGCATAGGATGCTGGAGACCCCAGGGAAGCAGAGGTGGCTCCCCTGCCAATGCTCACGGTCCTGTGGGAGAGAGGGACACAGTCACACAAACGGCCCAGGGTGAACGGTGGGAGCCGAGGAGGGAGCCACAACCTCTACCCTGAAGGAATGGGGTGGAGGGCAGGGTAGAGGGGGAAAGCTCCTGAGCGGAGGTCACCGAGAGACCCAATGATACAAATTCATGCCACGCACGGCCCTTTGCGGATCCCACCTTCGGCCCCTCCACAGCCTCATCTCTAATTCCTCTAGCCCTGCATTGGCCACAGCCCTCCTGGGAAGAACAGGTGGCTGTCCCCACATTGCTGAGTCTTGATATTCCCTGGCTCTCTGTTGAAAGCCTCCCAGACCGCCTTAGCCATAGAGCTGGCCCTGCCCTTGCCCCAGAAAGACTTATTTTGAGCCCCTGCGCCTTCTCCATCAGGGCACATGCCTAGCACACAGCAGGTGCTCTGTGTGGAATGAAGCTGTGCCGCGAAGGACCGGGCTGTCCCTGCTGTTTGCGCACGCTCTGCTTCCAGTCTGCTTTGCCGTGGGGTTGGGGAGGGAGTATCTGGCTTGGAGCAGGCTCCGCGGGATGCTGTGGGGGATTCCCCACTCTGTTAACCTGAGGCTTCTGTCACTTGTCTCGGGAGGACTGGGAGCCAGTATTCCAGGCCTCCCTCTTGGGGTGCTCAAGTTAGCAGGAGGCCCCTCCTGAGAGGAAGGAGAGCTGGGGCCCTGGAGAAGAAAGGTGAGGGTTACATGTGTGTGCACGAGAGCTGGAGGAAGGACGTCCGCCTGCCGCGGAAGGCATGACGCCCGGCTCGCTTCACACGAGTCACTGATCTACTGAGCAGGGCCGGTCTCCTCAATCAATCCGCACTGACACGTGGTGGCGGAAGCAGTGACCTAGAGGCAGAAGGCTCCATTTGTAATCCCCGAGTGGCCCAGGTGACTGGAGGAGGGCAGAGGAGTTTGTAATAAAGGGAGTGACACAGGACTTCCAAAAGCCATCTCTGAGCCGGAGGAGGAGGGGAAGGATTAATTTTGCTTCTGGAATTGAAACCACTGATTGAGTTCAATAAGTATTTTTTGAGTAGACTGGGTGAGAAGAGAGAGAAAAAAAAAAACCATTGAATCGAGTCTTTTCCTTAAAGTGTGGAAGGGAGAACAGGATTCTGGCAGCTGAGACAGTGAGAGAACAATGGAAGGCGCTAATGTGATCAAAGAGGAGGGGGCTCCCGTTACTGAGCTCCTGCCACTATGCGATCTTGGACAGTGACCGTGACATAACCTCTCTGAGCCTCAGTCTGCTCCTGTGTCATACTGTGTCCACATCATAGAACTGTAGCTCTTGCCAATAATGTGCCCGGCACTGTACCGAATTTTTGCTGTAGATCTCTTTAGAGTCCCATAACACCTATGTTCTGAGCGAGGTCATATTATCCCCGTTTTATAGCTGAGGAAACCAAGGTTCAAAGAGGTGAAGTGAATCGTCCAAGACCACACAGTCCAAGAGTACCCCAAGTCTGTCTGTTGGCCATAACACCCGCATATGTTCTTTTTCTAAATGGTACCAAAAGGGAAAATGATAGGCCGCCAGGGGTGAAGAAGCCAAGGCTGGCCTGGCCCCAAGACTGGGAAGCTTTCCAGGTAGAGAATGGCTCTGTCCCAGCAGGGTCCAAAGAGGTGGGGATGGGGCTTGCAGGGTCACTCCCAGGACAGGAGGCAGGACCAAACAAGAGCCTGGACTCCAGTTATGCGACTGCATTCTTTCCCTTCTTCGCCATCCATTTCACGGTCCAGTCCCCCAATCTGAAACCTGAGTGAGCCGAGGACAAGCAGAAAGGAAGGGAGGAATGATGGGGCAGGAGACGGTAAGGAAATGGCCTCCCCTCTGCTTCACGAGTTCTCAAGAAATTGAGAACCCAGGCTTCAGGAAGTTCTCTTCCTTGCTTCCGAGTTTGTCCAGAAAACATAGGTCTGTGCTGAGAGTCCTCCCCAACCTTTCCCGCTATAGCCCTGATCCAAGCAGAAGCCAGCACTGCTCTTTTAAAAGTCTCGGTGCCAAAGAATTTGAAAATGAAACTCACAGAACAATGGGAACAGCCAAAGGGCAGGGCCAGCAGCCTGTTCAGCTCTGCCCCGGAAGAGCCCGGCACCCCGCCTGGCATGCAGGAGGTGTTGGGAACCAAATCTCTAAGAATAGCTCTGACCCACATTGGAGCCGGCCCCCACTTTCAGAGATTGGACAGAAGCCAAGAGAAACCACTACCTTCCTCACTCCCGTCCTCCTGAGGTACCAGAATCAACTCTGGCCCTGTCTCAGATCCCTGTGCTGGAGGCAGGTATGGACCTGAGACAGGGCCAGAGTTGATTCCTTGGGTGGCCTGAGGCAAGGCAAAGTGTTAATGTGTCTGGCTAGGTGCGGTGAGAGGTGAAAGGGTAGAACCAGCCCTCCAGGAGCTGTGTACCTCAGATATACTGAAATCTGGGCCCCAGGCCACACCTGGTTCCTATCAGCCTCCACCTGCTGCCCAAAACACTCTTCCAGCTCCAATTTATTTTCAAGTTGGGTTGCTTCAGGAAAAGAACTTCTCCAACATCTAGGGCAGACGGGGGCCTACTTTAGATAATCAGCAGTTTTAGCCGACATTAGGGATATCTAGTCCAAATTCTCCCCATTCCCATTGTACCAACAGGAAACAGAGGCCCAGAGTGAGGAGAGAATCTATCTGGCCAGGTTTCTGGGTGAGTCACAAGCAGCAGCACAAACTCTCCAAACACATCCTATCCTAGCTAGCCTCACTTTTGGTAGCCTCAGTGGTTGTTCTACAACTGAGATTTTCTTTAAGAAAAAAAAAAGTCAAGCCAGTCCTTTGCTCCATAAAACATAGATGAGATTTGCAAAGGAAGTCTGGGAACAGCCTAAGGCCTTGGCACCGCAAATCCTCCACCAATCTCCAAATTAATTCTGGACTCTGGATCCAGCCAACCAGGCATTGCAGGTTTTAATGCCGCCGCAGGCGAAGGCAACCGGCATTCGGTGAGCATCTACTTTAAATGTGAGGTTGGTGGGCCTCCCCACTCCTCGCTTAATAAAAAAGTGAAGGAAACTGAGGCCCCGAGAGGGCCCAAGTCATTCATCCAAGGACACACAGGGCCAAGGGCCGGAGGCGGCAAAGGAACCAGGCCTGCGGGCCCTTGAGGGCGTTTGGCGGGCAAAAGCCGCCCCCATGCTCCGCCCTACTAAGCATAGAGCAGGTTCCCGGGAAGAGGTCGGGCCCTGACCCGCGGGTTCCCCAGGCTGCCAGAGGCGCGATTCTGGCGTTGGAGGCTTCAGGGAACTCCAGAAATCCCAGAGAGAGATTCCAGGCCACCAACTCCCCAGAAAGTTGGCTTGCGGCCACTCCCAAGACGGACGGCCCGGAGCTGCGGGCCAAGATGGCACTGGGCAAGCGGCAAGCCGCGCGCGCTGCGCCCCGCAGCCGCCGAGAGGAACTCCGCGCGACCTCGGCCCCTGGGCGGGGGTCGCAGCGGCCCCGGCCCGGCGCGCGCAGGCCTCGGCGCCGCCGCACGCGGGTGGGCACGCGCGCGCCCGCCGGCCCCGCCCCCTGCCGCCCCGCCCCCGCCGCGCGCCCGCCCGCGCGCCGCGGCCCGGCGCCTCCCCATTGGCCGTGCGCCGTCACCTGACGCTCTGTTATTTCCTGTGTGTTGGGAGAATGGAGAGAAAAAACCCCGAGCCGAGCCGCTTTCGGCCCCTGCGAGGCGGCCGCGGCCTCCGCCGGGGGAGCCCGCCCTGAGGCGCGCCCGACCTGGGAGCGAGCGCGCGGGCCGGAGCGAGCCTTGAGGGGCCGCGGCCCCGGCCCGCCCCGCCGCCGTCCCCGGCGCCCGAGCTGGAGGCGGCGGAGGCTCCCCCACCCCCACACCGCGCAGCGCCGCCTGCCGCCGCTCCCGCCGCTCCCTCCCCTCCCGCCCCCGGCCGAGGCCGAGGGACCGGGCGGGGGGCTCCCGCAGGTAACCGCCGCCCGGGCCGGAGGGGGAGGGGCCGGGGTCAGGGTTGAGAGGCTGGGCCCAGGCCGGGATGTGCGGCCTCGGGGGCTGGGGGCAGAGGTCTTTGCCCGGCTCGACCTGGGAATGCCGAGTCCCCCGGACTCCGAGGCTGGAGCTCGGGGCGCTTGGGGGAATGGCCCGGCCCGACTCGGAGCGCAGAGCGGAGCGGCCTGGCCCGGCCTAGGGTTGCTGAGGGGAAGGGGCCGGGCTTGGCGTCAGGGCGCTGAGGGGTCTCGGTCCGGCCTGGGAGTCCCTCAGGGCTTGGGCACCGGTCCTTGCCTTAGGGTGCCGGCGGAAGGTACCTGCTCGTCGCAGCCTCGGGTGCCAAGTAGGCGGGTGCGAGCGGTCGGCGCCCGGGTGTCGGCGGGGTCAGCGCCGCCGACCCCGGGGCCCCTGGCCATCTTAGGGCCGCGGCTGCGCTCCCCTCTTCGCTGCGGGCCGGGGGCGAGGCCGGCGGGCGGAGGGCCGGGCGGACGGGAGCGGCGCCGGGGCGCCCGGGAGTCGGAGCGCGCCTCGGCCGCGGAGGGACAGGGGCCCGTTTATTGCCATGTGAACACCGAACACCTGAAGCCATGTGGACGTGGCTGCGACTCGCCTGTTGGGGGCGGAGGGCAGGTACCGGCTGGCGGGGTGCAAGGTCCCAGCGCGGGAGGGGGGCGGGGAGCGGAGCGCAGGACACACTTCCTGCGTGGGGTTTTCTCCCCCTCCCCTGCCGCGGTGAGCAGGGCGGGGTGTTTGATCCGGTGGTCCCCGTGTGCGAGCGAGCGCTCGTTTGGGGACTCGAGGCTCTCAGCTTCCCGTCCCTTTTTTTGGGGGGGGGGGTGTTGAAGCGAAGTGGCTGATCCGGCCCAGCCCGCTCTGGCAGCGGCGGGAGGTGGAATGTCTCCTGTGCGCCGGGATGGGAGTGGAATTTAGTGAGTTGGGGAGGCGGTGCCGACGAGCTGCGCCTTCCTGGGCCTGTGGGTGGGGATTATTGTCTGTCTGTTTTTGTGGTTGTGGATACTAGCACTGTCTGCCTGTCAGTGTGTGAAACCGTTTAGTTTGCCTTTAGGGGACAGATCAAAATTAGGATCCCCCCGCCCCTTTCCTCTTTGCTTTTTTTTTTTTTTTCTCCCCTCTCAAAGATAAGATGACTCTGGTAACTGCAGTAAAATGGATGGAATTTTCGAGCTATTATCTAACAGGCAGATCTTTGGATGATAATTGGACCCTTATGTTAACAGCTTCAGTGAAGAGTTTTATAAAACATCTTACATGGGGTGGCAGCTCGGTGGAGTGGGAAACTGCACTGAAGTCCGATCTGGGAGACCAGGAATCTACTTCCAGCTTTGCCACCAAATAAACGGTGTCCCTGTCTGTTACCTACCCACCCTCCCAAGGCTCCAATTTCCTCATCTGTTAAACGAGTTAAATGAGGACTCCCTTGCAGGTCAGACTTTACAGGGTTCGAGGGAGTTTTGTTTTGTGTCCCTCCTGTCTTGTGCTTTTGTTTTAATCAGAGGCGACTTTCCAGAGAACTGCAAGGCTGTGCCTTACCTGGCTTTTAAAAACCTCTCACTTTCTAGCTTCCAGCCTCTCCTCCAGTAGAGCACAAAACTTGGTTAGGGTACAATTTTTCTCAAATCTAAGACGCTGTTCTGTGCTTCTCAGAAAGTATATTCTAGCTTATGCCGAATGTGCCCTATATTTTTGTTTCTGTGCAAGAAGTATCAGGAAAGATTTTAGAGAACATTTGACTACTTGGAGCTGTGGACAAAGCATGTGGGGTCTTGTGTGTATTGTTGGCTCCAGGGAGTTCCAAGATCTTTCTCTGCAGGGGACTGGAGGGCTTTATTTAAAGTTCATTCTTCCAAGGGATATTTGGTGTTTGGCTAACTTTTGAAACTTCTAGTATTCTCAGAATAGGGATAAAATGGAATTCCATAATATCTATGAAATGGCATGCTAGCGGAATTAACTCTCACCTCAGGGTGCACTAATTATTTGCATCCCCAATTTTTTTCTTATTGGTAGCAGGATGCTTCCTCTCAGATGCTGAGGAACCCCAATTAATTTCACTGATTTTATGGTGTGTGAGGGCCGTAGGCCACACTCCTGACTGGTTAGTTCTTCTAGACTAGTCTCAGAAGTCTGTCTTGTTTTAAATTTCTAGTACTGTGATGCTTGAAGGACATGTGCCTGATACTGTGTAAAAGTCTTTTTTAGGTCTTTATCGAATCTGTACAAACACAGTTTCAAAAAGGGTATCAGCATTGGAAGGTGTGCTTGTAATGTTGACTTTGGAGATGGATGGGTAGAATTTTTCTTGTAAACATCAGACCTATCACAAAAATAGATACTTTTATATGGCTATGTAAGTTAATTATTTGGAGTTTCCCAAAATAAGCAATTCTGCCTTAGTATTTAAATTATGACCTTGTGTTTGGTGTGGGATTTTAAAAACCCTAGTTACTTAAATTGTAAGCAGTTACCACATGTACATTTAGTTTCGAATTACAAGAAGTTATAAAATTCTTATTCTACAAAGGTATTTTGTGTGTATGTATGTGAGAGAAGGTTGACAAGGTAGTGAGATGTCAGGAGACATCTTATAGGTTTTAGGTTTTATAACCTTTTAGTGGTATGGAATGGAATGTAGTTGAAATCATTTCTTTTTAGACCAGGAAATTAGAGTCGGGCTTCTTGTGAATTCAGCTTTCTCTTCATATAGATAGGAAAGGATGCTAACTTTTCTATTTTGTTTGTTTGCTTGTTTGTATTTTAAATCTAGTATGCTAAGTTCTGTCTAAGGTAGTTTAAGTTGTCTTACAAAATCCACCCAGCAGAGCTGAGAGGTCAAATATCCCTCCTTTCTGTGAGAGGTCAGAGGTAGTGAGGGGTCAGGGTTTGGATGTGACTGTTTTTACCTTGGCTCCAAAGCTTTTACCGGGTCTTTTATAGTTCAGTGTCTGCTCAAGGCGCAGATCAGCTAGTAGTAGATTGGTCTTGGAATGCATATTTCATGCTGTGCTCCCTTGTTTAAAGTTATAATGAACTTGAAATCTGGACTTGGGCAGAATACTGGAAAGCATGGTTTGTGACTGTACCACGTGGTTTAGTGATCCCCAGGAGTTTTCTACACTTTCACTTTCCCCGTACCTGACCAGTTTTGTCAGTGCACCTGAGATTTAATCTAAAACGTTTCTCTATCATACTCAGTCACACCGTTCTCTCTTGAGCTGATTTTTTTTTTTTTTTTATCAACTTAAAGAGTGATATAATACGTAAGGGGCTGCCTCTCGTCTGCTACTGGTTTATAGTGCGTAGGAATCATATCTGGTGACTGCTCTCAGCTTGACCAGATGAGACTCAAAAGATGTATTTATAAAAGTCCTTTTCCCAGTATGCCTCAGGTGCTCTTCCTCATAGGGGCTTGTGTTCAAGGCACCTTAGTGCTTATTAGATCCGGCTGAGGTTTCTGACTCTGCTGCCTTCATTTTCTTTTTCTGGAGAGAAAAGTAACAAAATAAAGCAAAACAATAAATCCTGTTTATATTGGGACAAAACTGTACATCGAAGTTGTACTTTTGAAATATGTAGTTAGCCCTTGGGCAACACAGGGATTAGGGGTATCCCACCCCTGGCACATTTGAAAATCTACATATAAATTTTGATTCCCCCCAAAAACTGTACTGTTGACCAGAAGTCTTACCGATAACATAAACAGTTGATATTTATGGTATTTATATGAACAGTTGATATCAAGACAATAACATTAACATGTTTTATTATACATTATGTGTATTACATACTGTATTCTTACAGTAACAAGCTAGAAAAAAAATGTTAAGAAAATCATAAGGAAGAGAAAATAAGTTTACAGAATTTATTGAAAAAAATCTTTGTGTAAGTGGACCTGCATAGTTCAAACCTGTGTTGTTCGAGTATCAATTGTATAATGAAATCGAGGCTTTCATAGTGCATAATTTGGTCACATTGCATTTAGACTGGAGAGGGTTTTTTTTAATTATTAGGCTGTTAAAAATCCTCATAATACCTGTGGTACGTGCCATATAGGTGAAAAGATTCTTGTCACAAACACAATCAGGACTTCTGCATTTGCGTTGTGTTGGCTTTGTACGTAATACGCATGACCCAGCAGGAAGATGAACTATAAAGTGACTTATTGGTGTATCTGTGGCTCGTTATCTGATGTTTCATTGTGAGGAAGAGAAAACATTAGCTGCTGGGAAAACATCTGTAGTGCAGGATGTACACGTGAGCCGTTCTGTAGGAAAGGGCTGAAGTTCATTGGAACACTTGACTATCAGCCTAATTGGAAGATGGTTCCATGTGTGAACACCACATCCCCAAACGTGAATTAGGGTCCTCTGTGTGTTGTGTTCTAATTTTCATTAACAAGTATTTATAGGCACTGTTCTAAGCATGGGAGATGCAGTGGTGGGCAAGATAGAGAAAGAGCCTGCTCTGGAGACAAACTGTAAACAGTGAGTAAATACGAATGTCAGGTGGTGATAATAGCTATGAAGAAAATAAAAAGACAATATGATAGTGACTCGGGGGATGCTGAATAGTCATGAAGATGTTGCGTCTTCTGAAGCCTTTTCTGCCAGCAGGGCAGTCAAACTTGATCTATGGGGTAGATGAAAATGGCGTTAAAGTAAATAATTTGCTTCAGCCCTGAACATCTTGAGAAGTTAATCCAAAGAACAGAGGTGGGTTGATTGAAATCTTCCCTCTACTTGTATATGTATGCTTTGCGAATGGGGACCTGGCTCAGAAGCGCTTAAGAGGGATCATTAGTGGTACCTTGTAAGCGGTAAGAAAGAGGAATGTTGTCTGCTTTTTAAAAATCGTTCCAATAAAAAATGTAGAGATGTGTTTAAACGTCGGTGAGTGCTAGGCATTATTAGAAACATTCTTTATTTGTACGTATGTTTCTTTGTTGGGGATTTGGATCAGGGGTGTTGTAATCATTATACTTTGCTAAAGTTTCAAATGAAGGCAGCAAATGCTACTGACATCTGTATGCAGGGCACTTTGCTAGGTATTGTTTCAAATGAAAAATCCCAAGTGACTGAGTGGAACTTGGGTAGGGGACTGTTAAGGGAAGCAACGATAGTTGAGAGTGGGCCCTCTGGCAGGAGAGGAAACACTACAGGTCAGACAGGCTTCTTACCCATAGCCCGGAGGGTTCCTCCTCCTGGCCTTTCTCAGCCAGCTACATGCCTTCATACACCCTTGCTGTGCTCTCTGATTATAGAATTACATGGAGAGCTGAAAGAAACCTAAGATATTGTCTAGTCTGAGCCCTTTGGCTTTACAGCTTAGGAAAGATGCTGAGAAGGTGATGACTTGCCCAAAGTTATGCAGTTTTACACTGACAGAGTCAAGGCTAGGACTCTGTTCTTTGCCAGGCTGGTGTTCTTTCCACTGGAGCCCGTGCTCTCACCAGAGGATTGATAGTTAATAATTGCTCTTAAGTATAAAAAGGAAGCCTCTGGGTGCTAATGTACTCACTTAGGAAAAAGCCTATGTAGTTCCAGGCTTAAGAAGTCAGGGAAAAGACAGCACTTCCATCTCGAAAGCAGAGTATAGACAAAGAAAATTGCACCACCGCTATTTTTCACAAAGGTACTGAATGTTGGTTTCTTAAACCCCGCTGAGACAGAATCTCACCCTGATTATGTCTTGGTCCAGAGTGGATGACGTGGAGAAGCTCTTAGCCACATTTAACATTAGTCGTGAAGTTAGAATAAGGCCCTTTGGGTAATATGGGGGAACTTTCTGATCTGTGGCTAAAATTGAGTTCTAGAATTCAAGAGTTAAGGCCCTGATAGGCCTAAGTTCCCACCTCCAGACCTCAGTTTCAGGGAAGGTTTCAAACCCTTCTGCATTTAGCAGTGCCCTAGGCATGAAGAATTGCTTTGAGAACCCAGAGATAATTCACTGTGCCTGACAACAGTAGGGATTCTGGAGGAGCAGACTGCTTTCCGGGACATTTCCCTGACTTACTGCTCTGGTGGGCCAAGTACCTGGGGGCAGATTTTGTATCTCTTTGGCAGTAATGTGAGAGAGCACTCTACTGTAAAGTCCCCATGTGATGGGTACTTTGTGGAGACAGTGGAGCATGTGAAGGAAGATGTGTGGCCTCAGTCTGGCTCCATCATTTGTAAGCAGTGGCCTTGGGCATTTTGCCTGAGCCATAGTTTCCTCACCTGTAAAATGGAGATACACCTTCCTCAGGGCTGTTGGGAAAAGGAACTAAAAGAGAAAAAGCATATGATGGAGTACACCATCTGTAGGCGATGCTCACTGAATGGTAATTGTCCACTAAACAATATTCCCCAATGCACCGTGTACCATGATGCTGGACTAGATCAGGGCTGGTTCCTGCTAAACTTTTTGCTTTTACGTCCTCGAATATCTGCTCAGTAGAGAATGGCAGTTAAACAGAGGCATCAAAAGTGCTCTGATGGGAATGAGTAATAGGTGCTGTACCAAGACATGACTTGAAAGGTCGCTGGAGGTTTCTCAAAGGAGGACATTTGCTTCCTTACCACCCGCCTGTCCCTCAGCTGTCTCTGCCCACCGCTGTGGCTCGTTCCTCCCCTTCTTGACCATTGGCATTCTCTGCACTCTCAAGTGCTCTCGATATCCCCGGGCTATCATGATTGTCTGTAAGCCGACAATCCCACATTGGCATCTTCAGCCGGACCTCTCCTAGCTCCTCCACTCCTGCTGGACGCTGCTACTTGGATGTCTCACCAGTAACTTGAGCCTCACAAGTCCCAAACTGAGCATATATTCTTCACAAACTTCCTTTTTATTTTTCTCCTTCTCCATAAATGGCTTTACCATCCATCCAGTTTCTCAAGTCAGATTTCTCCTTTTTTCTCAGCACTCTCCACATCTAATCCATCACCAAGTCCCCTTTAGGGCTGTTTCCATAATCTGATTAGAATTTGTCTCTCTGAGCCGCTATCACCTCCTTCCTGCCTGCAACCCTGTGTTTGCTTTTTACCATGGTCTCCCCATTTCTTCCCCCATCTGTCTTTATTCCACTTTGCCCAGAGTCGCCAAGAATCACCTGTCTCTCCGGCATTTAAAAAAATCTTTTAACGGTTTCTCAGAGCACTTAGAAGCCAATCCAGACTCCTTCCTGTTTCTCCCAAGGCCCTGAGTACCCTGGCCCCTGCCTGCCTCTCTCAGCACCTGTCCTGCTACTTGTGCTTGCTGTCCTCCGGCCACATTCTGGTACTAGAAATCAAATCAGTGGTTGCCTCTTGGAAGGAAGCGGACCGACTGGGAGGGGACAGGGGAGAATTTTCTAGAATGATGGAAGTGTTCTGAGTCTTGATAGAAATTCATCAAATCTGATTGAATCATATGCTCTACATAATTTTACTATATGTAAATTATACCTAAAAACAACCTAGGAATTGTCCTAGAATCTTTTTTCTCCTCACTCAATGTTTAATCTCCTAGCAAGTTCTGTTTATATACAAAATAAATAAATCCTGAATTTGTTCCCTCCTATCTCAAGCACTATCCCCTCTTATCTGGACTACGTTATTATTAGCCTCCTGACTGGTTTTCCAATTCTCTACTTTTGCCCTCTTTCCAAACCTTTTTTCTACTTATCAGCTAAAATGGTCTTTAAAAATCCTAATTGGATTATGTCAGTCAGTTGTCTCCTTCCAGTCTCTTCCATTGCTTTTCTGGTGGCCAACGAGGGCCTTTGTGACCCCGCCTCCCTCTGACCTGGCCTCCTCCTTGCTCCCTAAGTTACAGCCTCCTTGACCCTTCCCATTTCTCAGCACCTCAGGCTCTTTTCTACCTGAGGACCTTTATACTTCGCTCCTTCCTCTGCTGGGAGCACTCTGCCTCCCAAATCTGTGTGAGACTTGTTTCTGTTTGTCATTCAGGCTCAGTTTAAATGTTTACTTCTCTACGGCCACAGCATCCTGAACAAGCGTAATCCTGTCTAATCTCAGAAGCTAAGCAGGGTCGGGCCTGGTTAGTACTTGGATGGGAGACCACCTAAGAAGACCAGGTGCTGTAGGCATCTAAAGAAACTTTTTAGATGGATGGATGGACCAGGTGCTGTAGGCATCTAAAGAAACTTTTTAGATGGATGGATGGACCAGGTGCTGTAGGCATCTAAAGAAACTTTTTAGATGGATGGATGGATGGATGGATAGATAGATAGATAGATAGATAGATAGATGTGTATGTTCACTTCTCTAAAAGATTTTCTCTGGCCCTCACCGTCTAAAGTAGCGCCCATCACATCGCCTTGTTTATTCATAACTGATTCCTGTCTGAAATTCTCTTTGTTTGCCCGTCTCCTCCCTTGAGGGTTGAGCTAGGTTGGTTCGCTGCTGTATATTTCGTGTCTGCAGCAGTGTTTTGGCACACAGTGGGCCATATGTCTTGACTGGGGGAGGGTATCGAGGATGGTGGTGATGGGAAGAGAACTACAGGAGTGAGGGAGGAGGAGGAAGGAAAATCAGGACTTTTGGCTTTGAAACTGGGCCATAGTGGTGCTACTCATTGAAGTCGAAAACAATGGAGAAAGAGACTATTGGGGCGGGGATAAAGTGTCAATCTCGTCTTAGACTTAAGTTTGAGATGCTTGTAAGGAAGGCATGAAGTGTTTGAAGCACAGCCCTGACACCGAGGAGGAGGAACTGGGCTGCAGAGTAAGACGTAGAGGTCAGCGTCCGCGTGCAGCCCCGACGCGGATGAGATTGCGCTCCGGGGCGAGCAAGGACTGTGAGTACCCACGGAAGGGCGTCCTTCATTTTACCCTGACTCTGGTGGGCAGCTCCCGCCAGTAGCACGGGCTTGACTGAGCTCAGCCCCTAGAAGGTTTTGTAGCTTTAGACACCCCGCCCCCTTACGGTGTTCTAATACCGACAATGCGCACAGGGTCAGGACACAACTAAGGAATGGGAACACCGAGGGAGCGGGGCAGCGTTTCCAGAACAGGATGCCGGCAGGTTAGGAGGCAAACCCAGAGAGCATGGCGCGAGGAAGGAAAGAGTTTCAGGTCGGAGCCGGAGCCGAGAGTACTGAGCAGTGTCAGTTGGGAGGGGAGGGGCTACCTCAAGCCGGGCTGTATGTCGGTGAGAAAGTGAGGTGAGGAAGTGGAGGCAGTGAGTTTGGAGTCGGCCCTTCCTCAAGCTGAGCCGTTAAAGGAGAGTACAAAACTAGGTGCAGGGAGAATCTGGGGTTAAGAGAAGACGTGTTTCGCATAGAGGAGAACCTCAACCCTGTGTAAATCCAGGTAGAAAGGAGCCAGCATGGGCCGTGATGTAGATGCCTGTGAGTGTCAGGCTGAGGACCTCCCTGAAGAGCTCGGGGCCCCAGGGGAACCAGGGCTGGCTTCAGATAGTCCGAATCCCCAGAAGGAAGCAGAGACGTGCGTGCGGGAGCAGAGGGGCATGGGGCAGGGAGGTGAGTGCGGAGTGCTTTTCTGTGTGCCGCTGAGGGTCAGGAGCCAGGCGGAGAGCTGGAAGCTTAAAGAACGCAGGAAATTTTGGGGGAAACCGCTGTGGCAAACAGATAAGGCAACTAAGGAAATAAGAATTGCAGGGGGAAATTATAAAGTAGTTAGAATGAGCTTTCTTCCTCCTGGGATTTTCAAGAAACTGGTCAGACCTTTCAGTTTTCATTTTACTGATTTGGATTCCGCTTTTCCCGCTCGCACCTGGCAGTTCCAGTCCTTCCCCGTTTGTCGCTGCCATTTCCTTGCATTGGACAGTGACTTCTACAGCATTGTACAGCCTCGTGTCTTATTTAACCAGTACTTCTGTAGCATTCCCCACATGGGGAGGTGGCACTGTTCTAAGTGTCCTGTCAAAACAGCATGGGAAGGTGAGGGCCATTCTTATCCCCTAGGAGCTGAGCTGTCTCAGGTCTGCAGGGGCGCCCAGAGCCCAGGGGACCTGTCGGGGGCGCCAGGAAGAGGGAGTCATCCGTCTTCCCAGCTCCAGCCATGGCAGCTCTCGCCATTTCTCCCTTACCTTTTGGGTATCTGCATAAGAATTTTGGTGGGAAAAAAAACTGTAAAATGTTTTCGAACACCACTGCACTAGGCTCTGAGGTCCTTGCGGTCAAGGCTGTATTTCGTTGTATTTTATAGCCCCGGCAGCTGGCACGCTGCCTGGGAGTGTGTTGAGAGCGAGTGCACAGGTCTGCGACAAGCCTGTGCTTTGGAATGCCCTCTCTTCCTCCTCTGTCCTGATCCTTATGTTACGGTTACTGTAGAACGTGTCAGTTTCGCCACAAGATTGTCTATTCTTAGATGGCCACCAGGCCTTGTTAATCTTTCTGTCCCTTTCTCATAGGAGGTATTAGAGTAATGTTGAGTTTGGATTTGTAGAAAACTTGTAAAGCATTCCTAAGAATAAAATGGTCGAAGGATGGGGGAAAAGTTCAGAGAAAATATCAGACAAAGAACTGAGTTAATTTTAATTTAGCCCAGGAAAGTATTCTAAGCCGTACGTTAATGAAAGTCTTCGGGAATGTTGGGGTGATGGCTCTTCCTCCACTTTGAGGAGCTCCATAGCAGATGAGGTTGGATGGAGCACTAGTGGCGGAGCCGAACAAACCACTATGAGGGAAGCTGGACATTTCTCCTGCAGAGCGCGAGGACAGTGAGATAAACTCGTTCGTGTTTAGTAATTCCTACTCGACAGCAGAGGTGCGGCGAACATGCCCTCAAGATTCCAGCCAAACAACTCTTATAAACTCAAATTACAGTCAAAATGCAGCATAAATGAACCTGAACAGTTTACAGGTACCTATACTTTAGCAAACAGATGTAAGCAAAAAACTACATGTTGTGTTGGACTTAGTGCAGTTTTTTTTTTTTTTTTCCTAGTGGATATGTGAGTTTAAACATAAAGGCAGTAGAATCTCCATCTTTTAGTTGAAGAAGGCTTTGTGGAAAGGGATTTAAGGTCTAACATACTGAACAGGAGAAATCTGAGTTGCCGTAAAGGACTTTGCAGCCTGCATCATTCATTAAATGTCTCTTTTTTTAAAAAAAACAACTTCAAAGTTTTGGTAGATTGGCCAGTAAAGTGCTGAAAGTTGGCTATCCCTAAAGATAAAAGACATAGGCCAAATGAAGCCTATGGGAATGAGACATCAGAGGAAATAACAGAAAAAGAAAAGTTCTATTTCAATTCAGCCAAGATTGCTAAGTATATACCATGCTAGGCACAAGAAATGCAAAAATAAATAAAACATCTTCCCTTTCCTGTTGTTCAGTGTCTGTGGGAGAGTCAGACATAGAAAATTAACATAAAATCTATGTAGGATCTCTCAGGCTGCAATGATGGTGTAGCCAGAGTTCTGGGAGAGAACTAGGCAGGAGGCTTTACTCCTAATTAAGTATAGGGAGAATGTCAGAGAAGGCTGTACGGAAGGGGGCATGTGAGCAGGACCTGGAAGCATAGATTGGAGAGAACCAAGTGGACGAGTGGGGAAGGGCCAATCAAGGGAGTGTCCTGTAAGAACCAAGGCTCAAAGGTATGTGGCATATTACATAGCAAAGTGCAGGTTCTTATGGGGACTCGCGATCATAGGGAAGGGACGGTCAGAAGAGAGTGTGGCCTGAGAGCGAGGTGGGGATAGCCACTTCCTGATGGGCCTAGAATCTGGACCCGGGCACTTGGCTTTCATAAGTAGAACAAAGTCTTAGGAAGAGAGGTGTGATATATGATTGAGACTTGTTGCGATTGTGAGGAGAGGTGGGAAGGAGACGGGAGGGCCGGGACCAAATAACGAATCGATCTTTCCTGCCTCTTCCTGTCCTGGTTTTCCCATGGCCAAAACTCTAACCTACTTGAGAAAGATCTGTAAAATTTAGCAACTGGTTTAAATAAAATGGACTTAGTGGAAATTTTGGCATCAGTTCACTTTGATATTTTATTTATCAAAACTTGAATAAATTAATACTACATAATAAGTAATGTAAATATTTTATGTAAATAATAAATTCAAAGTTCTAGGCATTGTTCTGAACACCTAAAAATATTAACTCAGTTCTTGTAAAAATCGTCTTATCTCCATTTTAAGATGAAATTGTGTAACAGATTGAGTGACTTGCCCAGGGTGTCTCATCAAAAGTAGCAGAGCCAGGATTTGAAATTGAGCATCCTGACTCCAGATACTGTGCCCTCAACCTGTACACATAGCAATTCTATGTTTAATTGAATCATCTGGAAGATAACCCTTGCAGAATACGTTCGTGACCCCTTCGAAGAGGAAGAGTTTGGATTTAGATTGTAGAACAAAAGTTGAGTGGAGCCCAGGAATATCGTGTCATCGTGTGAGGGCAGGGACCTTCTTCCATCCGCCATCATGCTCCCATAGCCTGGAATAGTATTCGGCATGTAGTTAGTGCTCAGCAAATAGTTTGTATAAATTAATAAATGAAGTAGGATTTTGCTGCTAGCACTCGAAGGAACATGCCAAGAAAGCTTCAGTGTCTTTTTTCCCTTTGGTTCACTGTTCATGGTCCCTTGCTGAATTAATGAGCTATAAGAGTTTCTTACTTGCTGGTTTTGTTGAACTTACATTGCTCAGCTTTCAAAGGATGCCAGCTTAGTCTCCTGTTTTCTAGTCTTAAAATAATTTATTTTCAAAATTAAAATATTAGGTTTTAAGACTTGAGTAGAAATCTTTTTCCATAAATAAGATTTTTTGTTGGTACTTTTGGTCTTTCATATGCCTATATTTAAGATGTGAACTTTGAAAATGTTACTGAAGAGAATTGGAATTGACTTCTAATTATAGTAGTTATTATATATTGATGGAATCTTTTTTTATTCTCAACAGACCAAGCATTATCTCTGCTGCTTTTTTTTGCCAGTATTCTTAGTACTTAATACTGGTCCATCCGTATCTGCTGAAGAAGCTTCTTCAGTGAACGATTCATTAGGGATTCTCTTCCAGGAACCCAGTGATACATAATACAGCTCCAGAGGTGTCTCTGCTAATGAAGTCACAGCATTGACCATGTATAAGCCATATCTGTGATTTCATTAGCAAATTTAATAGGTGATACAAGTTCCTAAGAAAAGAGCAGACTAGTGTGTTTTTCTCTGCTTTAGTTCATTCTAAGTTAAATCATTTGGGAACAGGAAAATGGAAAGTTTTGTCTTTTTCCATCTAGAAATGAATAAAAGACAGGTTCCCTAAGCCACTATTTTCTCTCATTGACCCAATTCAGCTTACTAATGTTTTATTAAAATATATACCTAATAGTATTTTATTTTCTTATAAGAATAAGATTTGACTCTGCTAAATTAAAAATTTGAAAAAAATCCCACTACTCTTAACAATATCCCTGTTCAAGAGTTAAAATGGTCATATAAAAGTAGTTCCTTTTGTTGAAATAGTTATACATGGAAATCGTTATATATGTTAAAGAAAAAATTTCAAGAATATTAGCATAGTGTTCTAGTTTAAACAACTTATAGAACTTTTTTTATTGAAATGTATCCTTTTATTATAAAATTAGGGTGCTCTCGTATAAAATTCGAACAATATAGTGGTGTATAATCTTACTTTCCAGAGATAACTACTGTTTACAATTTAGTGTATATAATTCCGTACTTTAAAATTTTTAAAATATTTTTTATGCTTTATTTTCTAGAGCAGTTTTAGATTCACAGCAAAATTGAAAGGTATAGAGATTTCCCCGTGTGCCCTCTGCCCCCACCCACACACAGCCTTCCCTGGTATCCACATCTCCCAGCGGAGTGGTACGTTTATTACAGCTGATGAACCTACATTGACACATCATCACGGAGTCCATAGTTTACATTACAGTTTACTCCTTATGATGAACATTCTGTGGTTTTGGAGAAATTTATAATGACATATATCCACCATTATAATATACAGAGTAGTTTTATTGTCCTAAAAATCTTGCGCTCCCCTGTTTACACCCCCACCCCAAATCTTGGCAACCACTGGTCTTTTTCACAGTGTCTACAGTTTGCCTTTTCCAGAATGTCAGGTAGTTGGAATCACATAGTATAGCATTTTCAGGTTGGCTTCTTTCACTTAGTGATATGCATTTAAGTTTTTTCCATGTCTTTTCATGGCTTGATAGCTCATTTCTTTTTAGCACTGAATAATAGAACTATCTTTTTATGTGTCGATGAAGTTGGTTCTTTATTTTTTTGGTTCTTTTGATTTTTTTGAAGGTGGTTCTTAATACTATTTTATAAACCAGTCCTAGGTTTCTTTTTGCAGGTGGTTTATCTCACAAAGTATTTTGAACAGCTTATGCTAAATTATCTAGTGTTTTGTTTTGTTTTTTTAAATATAGGAGCAAAATAATTTCACTGCTCTAATGGCTAACATTTATAGATCCTCTAACAAGTGCCAGGCACAGTATTTATATTCATTATTTAATTCTCAAGAACAGCCCTATGTAAGGTCGGTACTTTATCTATAAAATAGGGCTAAAGAAACAGATTCAAGAGAGATTAAGTAATTTGCAAGAGGGGTTAAGTAATCTATCACTCAGCTGTGAAGAAATAGAACCAGGGCTGGAACCCAGCTCTGTGTAGCTCTGAAACCTGTTTCCCCCTTATGATGTAAAAGGCACACATTGTGGTGACAGAAAGAAATCTAACTATGGGAGGTGAACAACACAGCGCAAATATATATATGCCTATTAAAGTGTACAGCTGATACTTACTGGATTTCGTTAACCAATGTCACCATCAAATAAATTAATAAGTAAATAAGTAAGTAAATAAATAAATAAATGACACACTTTGTGAGAATACACACTGCAAAGCTATTTCCTTCCCTACCCACTGACCTTTTTGTCTTTTTCTGTTCCTTCCACTCCAGTGTAGACACCATGGATAGAAACTGCCTTTTCCACCTTTGCATAGCTGTTGCCTAGAGCAGTACATGTCACACAAGAGGAGCGCACGTATTTGTTGTAAAGAATATGTATCACAGGTTATGTCAGGCCATAAGACTTGCTTTCAATCACTTTTGGAGGATGGACTATTACATTAATTTCCTTTATAGTTAGTGACTTAAGTGAGGTACTTGAGGAGGAGGGTGTTGAGGAGCCAGAGGCTAGGAGACAAGGCCGTTGAGGTGTAGAGACTGGAGGTAGTTCCTACTGGCCAGGTGGGAGACCTGCCTGCGCTGCTGTCAGAGCCTCTTGATAATAACTTTTCTTCCCCAGTGCCTGGCGCAGTCTCTTCCCGACTGCTGCCAGAACATCTGTGATACAGCTCTTGTCATCTTCCCTCTCACTTGTGTGCTCAGACGTAGACGCCTTGCCTTGTGGTCCAGGCAGTAGGACCCTGCCCTGCCTTTCCGGTCCCATCTCCCAGTTTCCCTCCACCTGTCCTCTGTGGCAGCTGCTGTGTCCCCATGTCCATGCATGTGTCCATGCCCTCTTTCCCCAGTCTTCATCTGTTGAGGTCTCTGTCTTTCTTGGCCTTTCACAAAGGCTCCTTCCGTGAAACCTAACATTTCCTTAACTGAGTGGTTTTTTTTTCATGGTATTTTATAATCGTGTGTATTTAATCTCCGCTTTTTATTAAACCCTCTGAGCATCGTCCTGCCCTCCTTCCCCAGTCCTCTCTGAGGGAAGGATTGTGGTGTCAACACCTCTTATAGTCTCTGCAGTGCATCGAATATGTGAGCAGACCGAATAGTTTTTGAAGTAGAGAACAAAGGTAGACAAAAGATAGAATTAATCGTGTTTCATTTTGGCACAGGGGAGACTTGTCTTCAGCCAAGGGTCGCGTGGTGATCAGGAACCTTTTGGAAGAGAAGCCAGGGGCTGTGGGGTGCGGATATAGGTAGAGGATGAAGTATAGGGGGTCTAGTACATCAGAGTAGATGACAAGCCAGGTGAGGTCAGGACAAGGTGAGGAGCAGCGGTGGTTTTTCAGAGTTCAGAGGTGAGTCCCAGTACTTGTCCTCAGAGTGTTTGGCAGTGCAGTGAGGGAAACAGATCAGTGATAATACATTATAATAATTTGGCCACAGAGAAGGGAAGGTGCTAGAAAATAGCACCTTCCCTTCTCTGCGGCCAAATTAGGAAAGCGATAGTGAAAGCCACTGTTCTAAGTGGTCCTGAGCAGGTGGGCAAAGGTTCGCATTACACATCAGGAGGCAGTCTTAGGGTCAAGACGTCTGTTGTCCTGTCCCCTTAAATGAGCATTGCAGAAGGTATCACAAAGGTAGTTTACAACGCCAATCATGAAAGGTTAGCTTTTCATGATTGAGCTCAGATCTTAAGGGACAAGTAGGTCAGTGTTAAAAGAAACAATTGTGAATTTAGTGTTCGAAACCCATACAGCAGCCTGTTCCTCAGTACTTTGCGTGTTTGCCGAGCTGGAGACTGAGAGTCATGGGAGTGAGTCAGCCTTAAGGGAGATGAGTAAAGGTGGGGACCAGGGTTGGACATTACTCACTCTCGGGTGTCATGGGTTCTCTTAGACTAAGATACCTCTTTTGAGTTTTGCTTTTTTTTCCACTGATGTGAGATTTGCATAGTATAACATTTACCATTTTTAATATATTATCGACTATAATATCCATGCTGTACATTAAATCTCCAGAACTTATTTTATCTTACAACTGAATTTTGTTTGTACCCTTTGATAAAAATTACCCATTTTGATGTGAACAGTTTAACAGTTCAGTGACATTTAGTACAGTCACAACATTGTACACCCACAACCTCTGTCTAGTCAAAACATTTTCATCACCCCCAAAGAAATCCCATACCACCAGCCAATGCCAGCATGCTTTCTTTCTATGGATTCACCTATTTGGGTTATTTCGTATAAATGGAAACATACAGTACGTGACCTTTTGTGCCTGGTTCTTTCACATGTTTTTGAGGTTCATCCGTGTTGCAGCCTGTATCAGTACTGCATTCCTTTTTATGACTGAGTAATATTCCATTGTGTGTATATGCCACAATTTGTTCATCCATTATCACTTGATGGACATTTCGGTTGTTTCCACCTTTGGGTTATTTTGAATAGTGCTGCTCTGAATGTTCATGTACATGTATTTGTTTACCTTTGTTTCAGTTCTTAATAAGTTAATAAAGGATCAGTATAGTTCAGTTTTAACACATGTACCGCACTGAAATGTTTCCCTATAAACATCTCACCTTAGTGTGGTATGTTTGCTGCAACCTCATTACTAACTAAACTCCATAGTTCGTATTTGGGTTCATTCTTTTTTGTACATTCTGTGGGTTTTAATAAGTACATAATGTCATGTATCCACAGACCAGCTTCGCTGCCCCAGAAGTTCTCCGTGCTCCACCTATTCATCCCTTCCTCTGCCCCCTTGGACCCTTGGCACCCGCTTACCTTTTTACTGTCTCTGTAGTTCACCTTTTCCAGAATGCTGTATAGTTGGAATCATATAGTTATGTAACCTTTTCAAACTAGCTTCTTTCACTCAGCAGTATACATTGACATTTCCTCTATGTCTTTACGTGGTTCGATAGCTCATTGTACCACAGTTTGTTTATCCACTTACCTGTTGAAGGACATTTCTGTTGCTTATAATTTTTGGCAGTTATGAACAAAGCTGCTATAAACATTAGTTTGTAAGTTTGTCTGTTTGCATAAATTTCAGTTCTTTTGGTTAAATACTTAAGAGCATGGCTGCTGGATCATACAATAAGACTATTTTAGCTTTGTAAGAAATTGCCAAACTATCTTTCAAAATGGCTGTCCATTACCATCTCTCTTTTTTTTAATCATGGTAAAAAAAAAAAAAAAGTATCTAACAGTTACCATTTTAACCATTTTTAAGTATACATTTCACCAGCAAAGATTATTTGCAGTGTTGTGAAACCGTCACCACTGTTTGTTTCCAAAACTTTGTCATCACCCCAAACAGAAACTAGGGTCTAGTTAAGCAGTAAGTGCCCTTCCCTCCCCAGCTGCAGGCCCCAGTACCTTTCATTTACTTTCTGTCTTCTGAATTTGCCTCTTCTGGATATTTCGTATAAGTATAATGATACAGTATTTGTCCTTTTGTGTCTGGCATATTTCACTTAGCTTAATGTTTTCAAGGTCCATCCATGCAACACATCACAACTTCATTCCTTTTTATGGTCAGATAATATTCCATGGTATGTGCAGACCACATTTTGTTTTTCGCTCATCTGTCGATGGACACTTGGGTTGCTCCCACCTTTCGGGTATTATGAATGGTGCTGCAGGGAACACTGGCATACAGGCGTCTATCTCTGTTTTCAGTTCTTTGGAGTACATACCTGGAGTGGCATTTTGGGTCACATGGTAACTCTATGTTAATGTTTTGAGGAACTGCTGAACCGGCTTCCGAAGTGGTTGCATTATTTTACATTCCCACCAGCACTGTGTGTGAGTTCCAGTTTCATATCCTGGCCAACACTTATAATTTTCCATTTTTCGATTATAGCCATCCAAGCCGGTGTTGAGGTGGTATCTCATTGCGGTTTTGTGAATTTCCCTAATAATGTTGAGCATCTTTTCATATGCCTGCTGGCCATTCGTATATCTTCTTTGGAGAAGTATGTATTCAAGTCCTTTGCTTATTTTTAATTTGATTGTTGTCTTTTTATTGTTGAGTTGTAAGAGTTCTCTATATATTTTGGATACTAGAGCCTTATCAGATATGTGATTTACATTGGCAATTTGGAATTCTTTTTTGCTAGTATCATTTGACAAAGTTAGTTCAGACACATTGGTTCAGATATGAATAAGCCTGGATGTAGGTTTGAACAGTAACGGAATCTCAAAAATAGAAGAAATTTTGAGTGATTCTGAAATTTGTTTGATGCCTATATTTTTATTTAGTTATTGTATTTTTTCCCTGATCTCTTTGAAGCCTATATAGCTCATTAGACCCATGAGACCAGGAGAAACCAAGCTTCGAGAGTCGTCAGTCCCAGCATGCATAAAATATTGTAAGCCACTTTATTTCTAAGACAGAGACATTCAGAGTTATGTATTGAATCACGTCTCTGTGTTTTAGTCTGAAGGTCATATTCCAAACACAGAATCACAGAAGCGCTCCCCAGTCATGGGCGGCCTGTCCTGAAACTTCAGTGGCGCCGTGCTTCAGAAAGGGTCCGTTTTATTTCATGAGCACATTGATGTGTGCAGGGTTTTATGTGTTAATGCTTACCTTTCAGCCAGTTCCTCTCCCACTGGAGTCCTGCGAGGGGGGTGTGCTGTGTTACAGAAGCTCGCGGGAAGGGCCGCAGCAGACGCCGTTCCCTGTGTGTCACCTCCTCGGATGAGAGGGTTCGTTTAGTAGTCTGAGCTGAATGAAGGGAGATCCTTGGGCTTTTGACCAGATTGGTCTGCGTATAACGTGAGGATTCCACGTGTTACGTTTCCTTCCTCCTCAGTAGCTCCTGGTGGAACTCTCCTTTCCTGTGCCTGGTCTTCCAGGAGCCGGCTTCTCCGTGCTGGCTCAAGTAGGAATTTATCATTTTAAAAATGGTAAGTTTAGATTTATCATTTTAAAAAATCCTTTATTAGCTAGTGTTGGGGGCAATACAGATAAAGTAGTTTTTGAGTTCTCATGCCACGGACTTCCGGTTTAGAGTGTGAGGTGCGCTCAGCGCGGTGGGAGGAGCGGAAAGAGCTTCTAGGCCCGACCATCGGGTGACATTGCAGCGTCCTTACTGTCCTCCTGCGAGTCCCTTTTGGTTTTACAGCTTTTAAGTTTAACCCGCTTTCCTTTTAAATACCTCTCTCTGGCATTTTCTTCCTGCCTTTTTCTTTTCTTTTATTCTCCTTTTTTCTCTTCTCTTCTCTTCTCTTTTTTCTTTTCTTTCTTTTTTGGTAGGTAGGCGGAGTGTTAGGTTGTGACGAATTAGCGTCTCTCTCCTAAGCGCTTGGCTTTGAGCTCCTCACATGCGGGAGGCGGTACAGTCTTTGTACTCCCCGTGTCTGGCCCCCTGCAGGACCACACTAGGTGTTTGTTTAGTTAGCTGTGGCTGTACGTTCTGAACAAGTCGTGCCAGTTTTGGAAGACATTCTAGGGTAATAGAGATCACTGATTTTGTATTCTCCAGGCTTCTTGAGTCTGGCTTGACATCTTTTAACTGTTCTCAAGGATTTCTAGCAATTCTTTTCACACATTGCTTTGCCTCCATTTTTTCTTCGTTCTGAGATTCCAGTTACACAGCTATGTTAGACCTTCTCATTCTGTCCTTTTTGTCACTTAATCCTTTCTCCTGTAATTTTTATCTTTTTCTATTTTTCATTCTGGATAGTTTCTTTGACCTGTCTTCTATTTAACCAGTTTTCTCTTTGAGTGATTTGCATTTAATTGAAATAAACTAAACCCAGTGAATGGGTTTATTGTATTTTTCAGTTTGGGTTCTTTTCAGATCTGCTGTGTTGCTTTTTATGGATTTAGGTTCCCTGCTAAATTTTTCAAGCTTGGCTTTTATCTCCTTAAACAATAAATATAGGTGTTTTATAATCTCTCAGTTCTATTATCTGTATTCCTTTGGGTCTTTGACTATTTATGATGGTTCTTACTCATGGTGTTTGTCTATTCATATATTTGTATACAGGAAATGGTATTTGAAACATTACAGAAATAATTAGAGGCCTTGGATGTCTTTTTCCAAGGGGGGGTTTCGTTTGCTTTTTCCAAGTGCCTGAGGGCACTAGCAGACCAGGATCACTTTACTCTCAAGTTGAGAGTTTGATGTTTTTGAACTAACCAGGTGATTTGAAGCCAAGTCCATGGGAAGGCTGATTTACTTCCAGTTCACTCTTACTTCTGGAAAGCAGCCATTTGGGGCCCCAATTCCACCGCTCTCGTTGGGGGCAGGTTACCAGGTGTCTCCTGTGTAGGGCCCTGGAAGGGCCAGACACACACGGGGCCTCTTGACCATCTCTGGCAGATCAGCAGTTGCCCCCAGGTCTCACCTCTTTGGATTGTCCCTCTTTCCAAAGTATTAACTTGGTAATTCTTCACTATGCTGGTAGCTTTTTGTTACTTTTAAAAAGATGTATGTATATTTCATCTCCCCCTTTTTTTCAGGGGGGGGGGTCAAATTATTTAGTCCAGCAAATGAGGACTTATTTTTATGGGTTCATGGTATTCTAACATTCATCTCAAAACGAGTGACCATAAAGTGAGAGACACTACACTATTGTCTTGCTTACATCTAACTGTGACAATGGGTATAAGATGGCACAGCTGGTCAGGTAAGCCAAGCAGCGTCGGCTGGACGCTTCTCCAAGGATCAGTATCTAGATCATGGTCTCCGAACCCAGCTACCCGATTTGAATCCCAGCTCTGCCACTTATTAGCAGTGCGACCTTCAGCAAAAAACTGTTTTGTGCTTCTTGTCTAAAAACATGCAAATAGTAATTGTACTTACCTGTGATTGTGCTGATTAAATTAGTTAATAACTAAAGCTTTTAGAATGCTTCCTGACTCACAGAAACCACTACATAAATTTTAGCCATTATTATAACCATTTTCTGCTATTTCCAGGAAATTTGGAAATAGGTTTTCAGAAAATGTTTATGTCCCTTTGGCTTTTCTTTTCAAAATTCGAAGTTGCAAATGGCGATGTCTTCTCATCAGCCACCTGTCTTCTGTGGCCTTATTTCAGGATGAGTGAAGTCAGGGTTTACTGATTTCATGCCAGTTGGTCAGGGGAGGAAGAGACCCTGCACTCCAGAGACTGCCTGCCTTCGAGTGGGTCTCCGGCAGTGGGGAGAGTTGCTGTGGCTCTTGCCTACGGAATAACAATGTGCTCCATTGGCATTTGGATCGTAAACTAGGACTGATGAGGCTTAACCCTGCTGTGATTTTTATGAATGGACTGTAGATCCCAGGGTGTGGGAGCTTTCTGAGTTAGAGAATGACACAGATATGAGGTGTCGCAGAATGGCCGTTAGCCACAGTACTTATTTTGTTTTGGGGGGTTCGTTTTATTGTCTTTCATTTGATTGATTGATGGCTAAGCCTTCTTCCAGTTTTTGTCCTTGTTTCTTTTGACCGTTTTGTCATTGGTTCAGACTTTTACTTGAGAAAGAGAGAAGGAAGTAGGAGTACTTCCTTCTCTCTTTCTCAAGTAAAAGTCTGAACCAATGACAAATCATTTTAATTTATATGGTACTTAGTTTACAGATTTATTGTGGAACATGCTTGTGAGGCAGCAAGGTTGGGTTAACTCCTTTTCTCACATGAGAAAAGTAAGACTTGTGGGTTCAAGTAACTTGCGAGTCGCAAGATAAGTGGCAAAACTAGTAAGTGTTTAAACATAGGTTTCCTGACTCTCTAAGAATAGTATGTTTTCCAATGCATCACCTAGGAGAATCCATTGAAAGTTTAATAGGAGGAGCAATTGCACCTTGCCAAAATAAAGTTGCGTTTTTGCTTCTTTTGCTTGCTAAAATAAAATTCTTTTTCCAGGTGACATTTTTAAACATGTTTTTCTTGGTCTCTTTCCTTAAGGCATTTAGTCCGACTCCAGGTAGGAAGGCGGTGCTTGCCGGTCCCGCTGGCCCCGAGGGAGAGGCGGCCGTGTGCGGCCTCGTGCCCCGTCTCCTGCTCTTCTCCCTGGTGCTCTAGACCGGAGGAAGAGTTATGGTTATCGCTTCTCAGAGCTCTGGGCAGAGGTAGCAGACAGTTGTCAGGAGTAGTTTCTTTTTATGTCTTAGTGCCCCGTGGGTGTGTACTCGGCACCCTCTTTGTGGTTATGGCTTGCCCCTTTTTTCCCCCTTTTTGAAATGAAATGAGAACCTAGAATACAGCCTAGAGCTTAGGCCATTCACAAAGATCTTATGCTGCTGAAATGATCTGCCTTTGTATTTCTTTAAAATCTGCCAAACCCAAAGTAATTTTTAAGATTCTTCTTAGAGCCTTAGCAGTGAGTCTTTCTCTTGAGTTCTGAAGTTTATAATGTATTCGAAACAGTCTTTTGAGCTATTTGTAGAAGGTGGGTTTTGTTGTTTTTTTTTTTTTTATGTTTTGTCTTGCTTTCCTTTTTGTTTTTAAGTGGGAAGCTCAGTAATCTTTAGAAGGAGCTTATTAGCTTATAGATGCATTTAACAAAAACTAACCTTTCTCAGTATTCTGGAGCCGTAGTGAGTTTGAAGCAGCAGAGCACGTTGCAGTGTGTCAGCTCACCCCTGTTCCTCCCCCGGTGCTCTGTGACAGGAATTAATCATCCGGGCCACGTTCCTCCCGTGCCTGCGTCCCTGGCCACACGTGGAGGACCCATAAACTGTAAAAAGGCCCATTGGCTTTTATCCAGAGTGGACTGTCCCCGTAGAACGCAGTTCTGCCTTTTCCTTCATTTGACAGCTTGACCTATGGTGTTGGCACCTCTAGTAAAATCAAGTCTTAATGCTTTGGTTGACTGCATTTCTCACCGCTTTGCCCAAGGAGGCCAAGGACATGTTCAAATCTGTGTGTCCCACCCTGCATCACCTTTCTCAGACTGCTGGGGTCATGCTTCTGTTTACGATGTGATATTTGTTTGGACTCCACGTCTCTTCATACATCCAGATGTGGTCAGTTAGTGTTAAAGGAGCTTTTTGCATGTGACACATGTCTGACTCACTGGCTCATGTGTCTCCATGGTAATGTACATATATCTTAATGTTTTTACATTTCTGGGTGCGAAACTTAAAAAGTGCTTTCTTCCAAAAGTCAGGGCCTTTGAGAAAGGTAGCTAATTTTCAAAATTCTTTAAAAATCTTTTAAAAAACCTTTTATTTCATTTCACATTTTTTACATTTTAAAGTAATAAGTTAAGTATTTTGTTCCTCAGAAGTGGTGATCTATTGTGTTCAGCTACTTCAAGGTAGAGGTGCAGATCCACCTGCCTCTCCTTAGACCTCAGTGAGAGGTGGGGTTCACAGCAGGGAGCAAGGGGCTATAGAGACCTATTCTTGCGATTAACTTCCCTTGCAGACGAAAACTTTGGATCTCCATCTGTTGCCTGTTCAGTGAAGAGGCCAGATGTGAGCTGGGCCTCACGGAAGTATGACCGAGATTTGGGAAGTGTTTTGGGAAGGGACAAAGCGCAAGTCGGGGTAGGGGTACAGGTAGAGAGTACATGGCCGGGACGAGTGGTGGGTTTGGGTTGACCAGTAGTGTGCAGCATGGTGGGAAAGGAGGTTGCCGGGGCCCTGGCCAGACCCCCTGCGCGCCCTCCTCCTTGCGGCCCTGGCCACGCTGTGTCGTGGTTGTCTGTCTGCTCTTGCAGCATGTAAGCCTTTCCAGGGCACAACGGTGTCTTCGTCATCCCTGTATCGCCAGGCCTGGTAAAGGATATTTGCTATTTATGGAAATTACAGACTTGATAGCCACCGTCCCCTCAAACTCAGGGTCTAAAATAAAATCTCCTTCCTCTCTTCCCCCTCCCCCTTTCATTGGGCTCTCAGCTACCAGGCCTGAAACAGGTCACCCTCACCTGTGTGCCCACAGCACTGCGTACTTCTCTCTTCATCCCATCATCATTTGTGTACACTCGTTTGGGGTCATAGTGCATGACCCTCATCAGCACATCGGGTGTCCAGCATGTCACGCTCACTCAGTCCTGGAGACCCCGCATGGCCTTTCCTTCTTCTGCACTAGCTCACGCTTTCCTTCACTCTCCTTTTCTGGCTTGTCCTCTTTCCCAGCCTCTAAATGTTGGAGTGGTTTAGGGGTCAACCCTACACGTGTTTCCAAGGTCAGTGGCTTTAAAACCTCTTTTCAACCAAACCGAATCCCAGCCTGGTGCACATACAACACTCACGTGTGCACACAGACACAACCGAAACGGAGTTCCACAAAACAGTTCTTACGCTCCATCTTACTCTGAGCCATGGACTCTGTTATTTTCCATTCTGTTCTTTCATTTTTTTTTTTTTTTGAAGTGCTGTTCTTGACCCACTAAATTGATTTCGCAACCTTCCGTTTGAAAACCCGCTCTGAGTGATCTCATCCCCTCCTTTGGCTTCACACACTCACTCTGTGCTGACGACCTTCCCATTTGTACCTCCATCCCCACCTTTCCCCTGAGATGCAGACATGCCGGCCATCTGCCTGACATCCCCACTTGGATGTCTACTAGGGGTCTCAGAGTTAACGTGTCCAGCAAAGCACTCCTGGTCCTTCAGCCTCTCCTCTCCGCAAGTGGTGCCGGGTTCACAGTTGCTCAGTAAGGGACAGTGCTGGAGCACACGCTCCCCGGGCCGTGGCCTGTGCTCAGACCTGCTGCTACCTGAGCTTTGAGGCCTTGGGCAGTCACTAAACCTCTCCGTACCTCACTGTCTTCCTTTAGCGAAGTGCGCGGGGTTGCCCGCCGTACCTTTTCCATGGGACCACTGTGAAGACTGAACGAGTTTTTACCTGTGGAGGACAGAGCGGTGGCCGGTGCTCACCTGGTGTTGGCTGCTGCTGTTTGTCGTCATCATTGTGTCCCTCACATCCACTTCTGATCAATTAGCAGTTTCCGTTGGCTCTAACTTCAAGATATGCCCTCTGTGACTGCATTTCACCACGTCTCAACACCACGCTCACCTGCGCAGCCGACATCCCTTACCCAGAGAACCAGAATGGCCTCTGAACTAACTCCCTGCTTCTGCCTTCGCCCCTCCCAAAGTCTATTTCCACAAAACAGCCAGAGTGGCCATTTGAGAATCGAAACCAAAGTGTGTCACTTTCTAGCTCAAAACCCTCCAAAGCCTTCTAATAAAATTCAAATTCTCACGTGACTTACCAGGCCCTCGATCTTGGTACTTCTCATACTGTGTCGTGCATGCGACTCGCTGGTAAGCTTGTCAGCATGCAGACCCCGCGTGTCCAGCAAGCACCCAGAGGCCCCGTGAGAGTGGGGCCTGCGTGCTCAGGGCCCCTTTCTCTGGCTGCGTCTCCCTCTGTTCTCCCTGTACCTGGTTTTGCCACGTGAGCCACTTTGTTTTTCCTCTCACCAAGCTCGTCCCTGCCCCTGTCCTTTGCACAGGTCTTTGCACGGTCTGTGCTCATCCCATTGGAGTCTGTCACACGTCACCTCCTCAAGGAAGGTTGACCTTGACTGTCCTGCTTAAATCCCACCCTTCCGTTATTCCCCTCTCTCTGTCCCCTTAGCCCCCTTATTTCTCACCAGACATTTCTTAGTTCCTGGCATGTATTTATTTAATTGTTGTCTGTTCGAATGCTATTTTCGTGGAGTGTCAGGACTTTGTGAGCCTTGTTTGTAGCTATAGCCCCAGAACCTAGAAGCCATTCTAGGAATGTAGTATTTGTTCACATGAATACAAATGTCTTCATGCTAGACGTGCACTTCTTGAAATTAGAGACCTTCCTTATTCCTTCGTTTTGCTTTTTAGGTATTTAGCCTGAACCCTCTCACCCCGGCCCTCTCCCGCCCCCCACCCCCCACACACACTCGCATAGCTTTAGTTGTCAGCGATCGTTAGCTGTTGTTTGTCAAACTCTTCTGCTGGGGGCTTTTCATGACCTTATTTAATTTTTCTTTAAAAAAAAAAATTAATGTAAGTAACACATGACTATAGTCCTCCCCTAGTTAACGTTTTGGTATGTATGCTGTGCAGCCATTTTCTAGACTTACTCATTGTAATTTATCAGATGGAGCTCGCTCCTAGATCAGAAGATGTCTTGGCAGAAGAGTCCAATGTACCATTCGCCCTATGAAGGGCTAACTCCAGGGACGTTTTTGTTCTGAAGTTGAGAAAACTGAGGCTTGAAGAAGTAATTTGCTCAAGATCTCACTAGCAGTAAACTGCAAAACCCAGTTCAGAATCTGATTGTCTCAGGGTTCAGAGTCCCTGCATGCCCTTCCCGCTGCTCCGTGCTGCCGGGAGCTGTGGGGACAGAGGCAGGAGTGACTGGAAGGGGTCTCCCAAAAAAGATACTTGCAGCAGGTCTTCACCGAAGAGTCTGGCTAATCAGTGGTGCAAGTGGCCAGGGTGCTGGCACTCGAGACACAGGTGTCAGCTTGGGCAGAGACCTGGAGGTCCGAAGCATATTTGGGCCGTGGAGAGATTCTCTGTGTCTGGAGTAGGAGGTGTGAAACGAGGTGAGGAGGGGAGAGACGAAGATGTCAGGAGCTGAGGGATCTGGAATTCTGTGCCCTAAACTGATGTTTTTTCAGACTGGTTAAATGGGGAACTAGAATTTTGTTTATTTGCAAAATATGTCAAACATGTGGAAAAGCACAGAGACTAAGCACTTGCGCCCCCAGATTTAGCAGATGTCGCAGTTGGAGCCCCCCGACTCCCTCCCTGCCGCCGCTCAGAGCCATGCGCCCAAGCTGAGCTTTTCGCGCAGTCGGCCCTCCCTCATCTGCGGTTTTCTTTCTTTTTTTTTTTGGTTTCTGTTACCTGTGGTCAACCAGTCCAAAAATATTAAATGGAAAGTTCCAGAAGTAAACAATTGCGAAGTTTTAAGTGGCTTGCCATTCTGAGTGGCGCGACGATCTCTTGCGCCGTCCTGAGCCGTCCCACCTGGGACACGAGTCGTCCCTCTGTCCGTTGTCTCCACACTGTATACGCTGCTTGCCTTTGGGTCGCTTCGAAGGAATCGCTTGGTTGTCAGACCAGCTGTCAACAGTAGCACAGTCCCTAGGTTCAGGTCTCCCTGCTTTACTTAATAATGGTGGCAAAGCACCAGAGCGGTGGTGCCGGCACTCCAGGTGTGCTGACGAGGAGCTGTAAAGGGCTTCCTAGAAGTGGAAAGGTGAGTACCGTACAATAAGATGTTTCGAGAGAGACCACATTCACGTAGCTTATGACAGTATGTTGTTATAATTGTTCTTATTGTTAGCCGTTAATCTCTTACTGCGCCTAATTTATAAATTAAACCATCATACGTAGCATGTATAGGAGAAAACACAGCATATATAGGGTTTGGTACTACCTGTGGTTTCGGACATCCACGGGGGTCTTGGAATCCATCCCCTGTGGAGAAGGGGATGGATTTATCTGTTTGTACACACAGAGCTAGAGAGCTATTTTGGAAAAATTCCATTGTTAATTTATTTAAGGTAGAAAAAGAAGAAAACGTTTGGTCCTATAAAATCTCAAATGACCCCCAGGCAGGTTTGACATGGCCCCATTAGGCTGACAGCACATTCTGGCTTTCTGGCACAGTAAAGTATTATAGGCTTCCACTTGTACAGTTGCCCACCCTTTGGAAAACTAACCATTTTCTCAGGAAGCTTGGGTTCCATTTAGTGAGGAATGGCATTTTGAAACTCAAAACTGAATGTCCGCTTGGTTCCCTAGTATTATTAGTGTTTTCTTCTAAAACTACCATGCCTGCTTTTGTGTGTGTGTGTGTGTATGGTTAGTTTTTAAATTCACCTGGAGTTTATTTTTATAGATATCGTGAGATGAGGCCTAACACAATTATTTTTCTCCCAGAAAGGTAGAAAAAAGTTATGATATGTAGTAAAGTAAATATTTCCTGACTTTTTTTTATAGTTTCTTATATTATCTTAACTAGCTTTGCACATTTTCCGTAGATGACCATCAGAATTTATTTATGAAAACAAAATGGGAGGGAGCTCTGCAGAGGCAGTGGTGGGTCCCCGTGGCCGAAGGGGTAAAGGGCGCAGATGCGAAGGGGTGTGGATGAGGCGGCAGAATTTGGGAGATTGTTACATTGAGCAGAGGAAGTAAGATGGTTCAGCGAGTTTGTAAGTGCAGATCGAGGATAAGGGGTGCCAGGTTTCTTCCTGTGTGCATAGGGAATTACAAACATGCAATGAGGGAAAGGTAGTCGAGTTTTAATCAAGGCGAATGCAGTTCTTTAACATATACACTGTAGATACAGAAGCCGTTACAGGTGTGGGTGTTCATACACATACGTGACTTTCTGGCTGCAAACGACATCCCAGTAGCAGTGAACAGTCCTAGCACCCAGATCTTTGTTTCCAAATACTGTCCTCCTCTGAAAGAAATCTGGTGTCCTTGGAGAAATAGCTGGTTCCAGGGTTTGGTCTGGGAAAGTACACAACATGAGCCTGAAATATCTTGTACTAGGAAGTAAGGGAATGCTGAAAGAGTGGGACGTGTCAGAGGACATGAGAGCCAGTTCGAAGAGGTTTCCACTGGCCAAATCCGGGGCAGTTTGAGCATCATATGAATGAATAAACGGATGAGGATGGCAGGCTCTACCTGCTAATGACGAATAGAGTCACCATTTGCCAGCCATGCACGTGGGTGTCATCAATATGCGAATGTTAGACAAAGAACGAGATACTGGGGTAATCTCAGGATCTTTCCCACAAGATACCAGTTAGTAGAGTGGCAACTACCATGGAGAAACCTGGCAGAGATGGGCTTGACCAGGCGGATGTACTTAACATCACCAGAGGAGGGACAGCTCGTCATCTGTCCCTCCTGACCTGGCACACTGAAAGGAGCACAGCAAGCACCGAGGCCGAGTCGCGACATGCAGGTTGAGAGCCATCTTGCAGAATAAAAGGGCTGTGCCGTCAGGGGCATGGAAGACAGGATGACACTGAAGTCTGTTCCAGATTGACAAGACACTAGTGACATACGACAGTTTGTTTTCCTGGTTGGGTTTCTGGACCAGAAAGGAAAAAGAAACATCGTCGGGACAGTTTACCATGTTTGGATGGAGTCTGTGGTTAGATCGGTGGTGTGGCCTGAGTGTTGACTTCCTAATCTGCAGAGCTGTGTGCTCACTGTAGAGGAGAGTCCTTGGTTTGGGAAATATACACTGGAGCCTTTGGGGTGATGGAGCTTCAGGTCTTTGGCCTGCTTTCTAGAGGTCAGGGAAAAGCTCACGGGTGTGTGCATGTGTATGCGCGTGGCACATATGGGTAATGAGTGCGTGTAAGTAATAGGGCAAAGGATGTGAAACACCAGTTGGGGAATCGTGTTGGAGGGGTACGTAAGCACTGCGCTATTCTTGTATTTCTCTCTGTACATTTGAGATTATTCCAGAATCACTTTTTTAATGCCCTATTGAGGTTTCGACTGGAACTGTTCTATAAACTGATCTGTGGAGACTTGACCTCTTTATGATGCTGGGTCTTTTCATCTAGATATGTTATATGTTCTTCTGGTTTGTTTTTGTTTTGAGCTCTCCTTTTGAGTCCTTTGGTAAAGTTTCTAATTTTTATCATGTAGCTTTTGCCCAATTCTACTCTGGATTAGTCCTCTGATATCTTTTTAATTTCGTTGCTATTATGAAATGAAACACTTTTAGCCTGTAAGTGGCAACACTAATTGCTTTCTGTGATTTTGTCTGTGAAGGTTTAGAAATTATGTACTCATGAAACCTTTAAAGAGAAGAAAATTCAATAACCTCTTAAAAGCTCAGGCTCAACAGTTAGTTAAACCCTGCAGGGAGCCCCAGCTAGCCCCAGAGATAGCCCCCTGGCCCCCATCTTTCTACTGCCCCTTTCCAGGAACCGTTGGCCATCCTGTTAGACAGGTAGCCAGTGAGTGGGGAGGGGCCTAGGCTCCTTAAGCCTGGCCAGGAGCAGATTGGTGGCAGTTCCCTGTAGTTCCAGAGCCATGCGATTAATAGGGTGCCCCAGCCTCGTGGCTGCTGGAGATTATGTCTAAAAATAGGCCTGCCCACTGTCGGGTGGAATGCGGCTGTTTTTAGACCTGATTCTGAAAAATCACGCAGAGGCAGTGTTTTTTGTGCGCACACTCACTTGGGCACCTTGGCGCGTGTGTGGCGTTGGCGCCAGGTTTCCTGGAGCAGAGATTCTGCCTGGCAAGTGCCTCTCGCTCCCACCTGTCTCTGTATTGTCCCGTGCCTGCCTTTCTTCCCCTTAGGCTGGGAGCCAAGTGCTTTGCAGTCAGTAGGAGCAGGTAGAATGAAGATAAGAGATAGTATAAGGAGTATTTTTTTTTGAAGGAAGTTAATCAGATTTTAGAGTGGTTGTTTTCTACACAAGCATTAATGCAAGTCGAAATGAAAAGGAAGAAAATACATCCACAATCTACCACCCTGAAAAGTTAAAAAGTTTTAATTTTTCCATACTGTTTTGTTTGGCTTGGACTAAATGAATGCCTAATTTCTGGACCATTGTAACTGTAGTACAGCTATGAGGTTATATGGTACTTTGCATTAGCTGAATGTACATAATACGCATTTCCCGTGGTGCTAGAATCTTCATAGTTATTTTTAATGAGTATGTATGTACTATTTTGTTGAGCAGACATACCATAATTTGCTTAATCATCTTCAGATAATAAAGAATCAGGTTCTTGCCAGCCTTTTCTTATAGATATCACTGGAGTGAATATGTTGGTTCTTTGATTTTTGTTTGGTTGTTTGTTTTGAGATTTGCCTAGGATAAAAATCTAGTAAATGGAAATGCTAGGTCAAAACATACTAATATTTTTACAGTCATGTGCTGTAAAAATTTGGTCGACAGTGAACCACATGTACAGCGGTGATCCCGTAAGATAATGGAGCTGAATTTCCTGTAAGAAATGAAAGGATATGTGCTTCAGGAGGAATTTTCTTTTCTCTGATAAGAGCAATACCTGTGGCTTGGGAGTAGATTCCCTCTCATCACAGCCTCAGTTTTGAGATGAGTCAGACACCGACCTGTTTCACCCTCCAATGCTGCATATCCAGAGGGCATCACAGCCCAATAAACGTGAACCATTTTTGTTTTTTATAGTGTACTTTTCCTGTACCTTTTCTATATTTAGATGTCTTTAGATACACAGAATTTCATACAGTAACATGCCAAGGAGCAAAGGCTAAACCCGTACAGCCTAGGTGTGCAGTAGGCTGTACCATCCAGGTTTGCATAGGTGCACACTGGGTGTTCCCACGACAACAGATCACCTAAGGATGCATTTTTCAGAATGTATCCCCATCATTAATTGATGCACTACTGTATTACCAAATTGCTTTTCAAAGATCTGTTATAATTTATGCTGCTTTTGTTATTGTTTGTACCAGCTTCACCCTAATCTCACCAGGTGAGATAGCATCTCTTAATTTGGGGGGAAAATTTAATAGCTATAAATTTGTGCCCTTTTTTTTTTTTTTTAAGGTAGATATTTTTTCTAGCTTGCATGACTAATACAAATTTTGACCCTCAGAAAGCAAAGTTTTTAGATCTGTAGCATTCTGGTGGGTTTCTTTTCCTCTAGACAACTGACTTGCAAATTCTGACTCAGCTGATTCCTTCCTCAAGCTGCTTTTTGGGCTCCCAAGCCAGGGGACAAATCTGTACCATCAACACATCAACTTATTCTAAAGGCCTAGTTGTACTGAAACACCTACCGATCACTGAGAAAGGTCTAGACTCTGCCCATCTGCAAACAGGACATAGACTTTGAAATACCAGATCAAGTCACTGGGCAAATCTTTGTGCCTGGTCTACTTAGGAAGAGCCCATGTTTGCACATCTAAAGCAGAGAACATAGGTGTATCCAGGTACAAGCAGTCAGCACACTTCTAGCAGATTTCAAGATGCCTTTTTAAAATGCTTCCCTAGTTTTGTGAGAATCTTGCTGCTAGTTCAGGGAAGCCTTCTGCCAGAAGTACAGGCTGGGTTCCCGAATGGGCTTTCCATGTCCCACCTCGCTGTTTACGATGACTGTTTTGCTTGTTTAGCATTTCTGGGCCTCACTTTACAAAAAAGAGCACTCATACATCTTAGAGTATGTGAAGATTAAATACATTATTTATGTGAAGCGCCCGGGACAGTGTATGGCTTGTGTTAGACATGCAGTAAATAGGTGATAGCTGCAGACATTACAGATCTGACACAGGTATTTGTCAGGGTTTTTAAAAACCTGGATTTGGATGCTCCTTGCTCAGTTTGTAATGCAATGAAAAAGAACATGGGCTTTAGAACCAAAAAAAAAAAACTTGAGTCATAGAATATCAGCTCTAATTTAGCCTAGAAGAGTGACTTTTGGCAAATTATACAATTTATCTGCTATTTTCCCTCCTCATCCATAAGTCGAAATATATGTGAAAGCACATGGTGCCTGACACATAGAATAAGTGGTAGTTATTATTACACCCGTAGCACATACCTTAGATACTGATTAAAGGCAAATGCATTTCACTAATTTTGTTCTTACTAAGGGGAGGAAAGCCAGCAAAGTCTCTGCTTTAGGGAAGACTTTGTGGCGATGATCACATTTCAGGAGCTCTTAAGATTCTAAAAGCCATATGACCTGACATAGTAGGAAGGAATTTACGGAGCTGTAGGGATGCTTCAGAGAAAGCCTCAAGGTGAGAATGGGGTGATGTCACAAAGGAGACAGGTTTGCTTGAGAGGATGGAGATGAGCAAAAATTGTGTTGGAAAGATGCCAGAGGGCTTCCAGGCACGAGGGGGGCGGGGAGGGCAAGCTGTCAAAATGGCAGGTGAAGAAAAGCTTTTCCAGGTGATTAGTGGTGGGGAAGAAAGCTTTCGGAGAAGCCGTTCTAGTCCGAGAGAGATGAAAATGGCAGTGACAGGGCAGGTAAAGAGCGCATACCGGAAATGGAGAAGCAGCAGGATTAGATAATATCTTAAAGGCAAAGTGTTCAAGGAAGAGTTTGGTTTATCCTAAACCTTCTAGCCTAGGGTCTCGAGAGGATTGTGGTTTTTCTTGAGGATGATAAGTTGAGTCAGTTGAGGAAAGACCAACATTTTTTGTCATTGAACATGAGTTAATGACTGCTTAAGAATAAATATATTTTGTCATCTTTATAGAAATGATTCCAGCCACAAGTGACATTGCTCAGAGTCTGTATGTGCAGAAGTGACTATTCTGTTTCCCGATTGCCGCCCAAAGAGGGCTGGGGGCCTTGTCTTCTGTCCCTGCACAGTCCCTAAAACATCACCATGTGGTTAATAAGTCCTGCAGACCCCGCCCCGCCCTGTCCCTGCTGGCTGCTCTGTTTTTGGTATCCCCTCCCAATTTTGAACCCTGGACATTTCTTACTTTCTCGCAGTTTAGCCGTGCATTTCGTCCGACATTTTTTGGTGTTTCGTTGAGAAAGAATTTCTAATCCCTCTGTCGTGCCATATTGAACAAAATAGAATCTCTCACTCCCCAAGTGATAATATCCTACTCTGAAATCCTAAGAACGAGAGAAGAACTATCTTAGGGTCCTGGGCGATGCGAGGGGTGTTTAATTGTGTCCTTCAGCGTTCATTCAGGAAAAGGGGAGCTTCCCGTCGCACGTATGACGAATGTTCAGAGAGGACTGAGGGGCTTGCTCAGCCACTGGCAGGTCAGGAGGCCGCTCCTGATGGTCTCAGACGGAAGCACCACAGTGAGTGGCTCTCACGAGCTCGCGGGGAAGCGTGCGAACCGGTGTGTGCCGCAGCTGCTCCGGGAGTATCAGCCTCTCCTTTTCTCTGCCTTCGAAATCTTATGCTTCCCTTTGCCAGTCTTAACCCAGATCCATGCTAGAGAGGGATTCTGGAAAGGTAGCTTCTGGCCCCTGATATGCAGAGGAGAACTTAGAAAGAGGATGATCATGACGGCACATCATGTGCAGAGCTGGGACAAACCGTGAGCAGGGTTTGGAGACACCAATGAAGTAATGGAGTCTCATGGCCTGACAATAGCAAGAGTTGTGACTATGCCTGGGCCTGAGACGCAAGAAGAGGAAGCAGTTCTTGGAGCCTAGAGAAGTGGCTTTTTAGGTTGCCCCACTGGAGATCAGCCATTCAGCCAGCCTCCGTGGCTGTGGGGTGTGAGCTGGGAGAGTAAATTCCTCCCTCTCACTCTCCTGCCTCATTTCCAGCCAAACTGGCCGGAAGCCAGAGAGGCAGTGGGGACTCCTGACTGCCTCTGCGGTGCCGCCTCCCAGGGCGTAGGGTAGGAAGGAGATGGGCAAGGACTGAGACTGGAGGACTGGAGGGCAAACAATAAGCCACCCGACAAGGGCCATAACTGAAAGCATGTATGTCGTTAATGGCTTGAGAATCGAAGCATTTTTTTCAAGGCAAAAAAGGAGAAAAAACAGAAAACCGATGGTCAAACCTGAAATGAAAGAGGAAGCAGGTACTTGAAAACATCTCTCGAGGACACTGTCTTGACAGTGTGTAGAACTTCGTGGAGAAGAGAATGGAATGGGGAGTTGATGACGTTGGACATGTGAAGGAAGGACAAAGAAAGCCAGTGCTGGTTTTCTGTAAGACGACAGTTGTTGGCCGCAAGCAGGAAGCAGTGGCTGTAGTGAGGCCAGTGTGTGGACCGGGCCATCGAACATACGTGCCAAGTTCTGGACCTCCCTCCCTAGCGCATCTCCTCGGGCTTTCGGAAACCATTCAGAAAGTTGGGAAAATGCAAGAAAACCAGGAAAGGGAAAGTAAGGGCAAGGGAGAGTTGCAGGGGGGAGGTGTGTTGGTAAACCGCTTTTTCAGAGTATGCATACAAATTCCTGATGGGTGACTTACTTCCTTTGGAGTGTCAAATTTTCTGTACTACATCTGTGTTCATTCAGACAAAGAAATTCAGGCATTTGTCGTTATTTACAGTGCTTTAAAATTGACTACACTGATACTCTGCTTTTTTAAATGATGGGATAGTATTGGATTGATATTTTAGTAAATTATTTTACATGCTAATGCTAAAATTGCAGTTACTCTGGGTTTTTAATTGCTGTTGTAGTTTTCCTAATTGCTGTACTTGGGACTCCTAAAATAGATGGACTTGCACCCACTTCTGGTGCTCGGGTACTTCTTGTAGACTAAGAACGTTTAGCTTGACTGGTGCCCTGCAGGGTGTATTTGGCTGTGAATTTTTATTTTTTTTCATCTAGTTCATAAACCAGAACTATAGCAACAAGGGGGAGGGCTGGGAACAGCCCTGGGAAGGAATTATACCCAGTTCGGGTTCCTCTCTGGAGGTCCGGTTTGCTCAGGATCCAGGCAGCCCGAGGCGGGTCATGCTGCTGTGCAGTCGGCGGTCCTCGGCTCCTGGGGGCTCCTGTTTAGAGACAGTGTGGAGCAAGTGGCAACACTGTACACTCGGATTTTTCAGAAGCTTGGTTTTATTTATGGAAGGATTAATTAAACAACATGTATTTATTTATGGAGCAAGTCTCCCTCTAGGAAGCTTTTCATTAAACTGCCAGGTTTGGCCTTTTTGTTAGATTTAGCCCGTCAGCTTTTTATCACGTAGAGGCCACTGGCTCCGAGGGCGAGGGCAGAGGCACACCACAGATGGAGAGTACCTGTGCGGACGGAGTCATTGTCGACAGTCCTGCAAGTGCTGGGGGAAGACGTGTGAGAGGGAGGCAGGGAAGGGCATACTTAACAGTGTCGTCGATGGCCACCCACTTTTAGGGTCAGCCTCTGACAGGACAAGTGGCAGCTGTCACCGACCACGTCATAGACCCTCTAGGTCATGTAGTGTGAGAACGGGGCCTGAGGGGCGGGCTGCTCCTTGGGGCCTTGTGAAGTCCGCTTCGGGTTCCTTTCCTGTGCGGTGAGGACGTCGGGGTTGTGAGCGTTAAGTGATCTGCAGTAGCTGTCACCTGTGGCAGCAGAGCCATGGGAACACAGAAAACAGCAGTCTTGCAGAGGCATTTTGAAGAGGATGGGAAGCAGTTTCCTTTAGATTCTGAGGTTGTATGTTTCAAGATTACCTCGGGTAATGTGATTATGTAATCAAACTTAATTTCAAAGTAGTAGACCGTTGTGTAGCTGTCTCAGACTTAAGATACTCCGGGAGGAAGTGGGTCAAGCTCCCGGGTTTGGCATTGCTAACCAGCTTCAGCTGTGATCCGTGTCGACTTTCCGAGTCCCCTCGTGGTTCTCGTCTGGACTCAACTTGGTTTTTTCTCCGTGGAACTGGACCTGAGGAATTTGACAGGCAGAGTCTTGAGCATCCTCCAGCTCCGCTTTTAGACCAGTCGCGTCGTTTTCTCTTCCTGCAGTCTCTCGTCTCACCGCCACACCTCCACCTCTGCGTATACTGTAAAGTTCTAGCCTAGTTCTCTGCGGCCTAGTTCTCGTGCCATTAACTGGTTCATAGAATGCCTGCCGCGTGCGACAGTACTACAGCAAGACTCAAAGTCTCTGCCCTTTAGGAAGTTTGCATATTAGTGGGGTGAGAGATAATACGCAAGTAGCGTGTAGGTGTCTTCTGGGAATAAGTACTGAGGAGGAAGGAAGGTGGGGGACAGAGATCAGGAAAGCCCCAGATGAGGATGTAAAGTTAGCTGTTTTTAATAGGATGGCCAGGGAAGGCCATCCCGGTCAGGTGACATTTGCCCAGAGACTGGAAGGAAGTAAGAGGGGCAAGCCATGTGGCTGTGGAGGAAGAGCATTGCAGGCAAGAACAAAGTTCCTGTGTGGCAGTGCCAGCAGCCACCCCAGGAGCCAGGTAGCAGCAGGACTAGAGCAGGGAGTGGTGGGCAGGAGGTCAGAGAGGTAATGGGGTGGGGCGGGGCCTCCCAGACCCGCTTCACTTGGAATGAGAAGGGGAAGCACTGTTGAGTTGGAGATGAGGAAGCCAACTTAACCTTTTAAACAGCGGTCCCCAGCCTTTTCGGCAGCAGGGACCGCTGCTCCTACGAGTCTACTTCCTGACGATCTGAGGCGGAGCTGAGGCGGGGATGCTAGCGCTGGGGAGCGGCTGCAAACGTGGCTGATGCTTTGCCTGGCCGCCTGTCGCTCACCACTGCTGTGCGGCCCAGTTCCTGAGAGGCCACGGACTGGTGCCAGCCCACAACCCGAGGCTATGGACCCCTGTGTTAAAGGGATCACTGACTTTCCTGTCAATAACTCCATTTTCTACTCCTTCTGAGAGTGGACTGAGAAACTACCTTCATAAGCCATTGAAGAAAAACTTTGCCGTAACTTAACCTTAGCCCATTTTTGGCTGACTGCAGCAGTGAGGAATCCCTGCAGTCACCAGGAATCCCTGGGGTCACCAGTCATCACAGGTAGTTGGTAGTCAGAGTCAACTTCCATTTGGATATAAGGGGCTGACTTCTGTTCTCAGGCCAGTCCGTTCCTCAGAGTCTGGGAGCAGGGCAGCCAGTGGAGTGACTGCCTCAGCACTGTTTGAGACTCTTAGTTCAGTGACCATTCTAATACATGAAAATTAAATGAAAGTGTGTTTCCTCACCCCTCCCCCACCAAACTTGGAAGACTTATTTTAAAATTGCAGCTTTTTTATTGACAGTAATAACACAGCTCTGTTTCCGCCCAATTGGATTGGGGGAGGGGCAGCTCATTTATCTAATATGGAGGGTTTCACTGTATTGAATTTGTTTTTACCTGGACTGTTTCTTTTCGTACTGCCATAGAGTCCTCCCTCACTCTTTAGACTGTTTCTCCATATATTTGCATTTTCAGAAATGGACAGGGTCAGAAATAAAAGGAGGTAGAATTCGACCCAGTCATTTTCATCCGGGCCTCAGAATCATCGTGTCCCTTCCATCATCTAGACCTGATTTTATTTGCGCCGAGGGGATGCATGTCTCACGGTTTTCTCGTTTTCTTTCGTTTCTAGGAGGGCTGTTGGCCTGCCGCTGTGTTGCTGAACAGTATGCAGTCCTTCCGGGAGCAAAGCAGTTACCACGGAAACCAGCAGAGCTACCCACAGGAGGTACACGGCTCATCCCGGATAGAGGAGTTCAGTCCTCGCCAAGCCCAGATGTTCCAGAATTTTGGGGGCACAGGCGGCAGTAGCGGTGGCAGCGGCGGCAGCAGTGGTGGTGGGCGACGCGGGACAGCAGCTGCAGCGGCGGCGATGGCCAGTGAGACCTCCGGTCACCAAGGCTACCAGGGTTTCAGGAAGGAGGCTGGAGACTTCTACTACATGGCAGGCAACAAAGACCCCGTGGCAACAGGAACCCCGCAGCCGCCTCAGCGGAGGCCGTCCGGGCCTGTGCAGAGCTACGGACCCCCCCAGGGAAGCAGCTTTGGCAATCAGTACGGGAGTGAGGGTCATGTGGGCCAGTTTCAAGCACAGCACTCTGCCCTTGGTGGTGTGTCTCATTATCAGCAGGATTACACGGGGCCTTTCTCTCCGGGGAGTGCTCAGTACCAGCAGCAGGCTTCCAGCCAGCAGCAGCAGCAGCAGCAGCAAGTCCAGCAGCTGAGACAACAGCTTTACCAGTCCCATCAGCCTCTGCCGCAAGCCTCCGGCCAGCCAGCGTCCGGCTCGTCCCATCTGCAGCCAATGCAGCGGCCCTCAACCCTGCCATCCTCTGCTACTAGTTACCAGTTACGAGTGGGCCAGTTTGGCCAGCACTACCAGTCTTCTGCTGCCTCCTCCTCCTCTTCCTCCTTCCCGTCACCACAGCGTTTCAGCCAGTCTGGACAGAGCTATGACGGCAGTTACAGTGTGAACGCTGGCTCCCAGTATGAAGGGCACAGTGTGGGTTCAAATGCACAGGCTTATGGAACACAGTCAAATTACAGCTATCAGCCCCAGTCTATGAAAAATTTTGAACAGGCAAAGATTCCACAAGGGACGCAGCAGGGGCAGCAGCCACCGCCACAGCAGCAGCCACAGCCGCAGCCGCAGCCACAGCCACAACATCCCCCTCAGCACGTGATGCAGTATACCAACACTGCCGCCAAGCTGCCCCTGCAGAGCCAGGTTGGCCAGTACAGCCAGCCCGAGGTCCCTGTGAGGTCCCCCATGCAGTTCCACCAGAACTTCAGCCCCATTTCCAACCCTTCCCCAGCCGCATCTGTGGTTCAGTCTCCAAGCTGTAGCTCTACCCCGTCTCCTCTCATGCAGAGCGGGGAGAATCTCCAGTGTGGGCAAGGCAGTGTGCCCATGGGCTCCAGAAACAGAATCTTACAGTTAATGCCTCAGCTGAGCCCCACCCCGTCGATGATGCCCAGCCCGAATTCTCATGCTCCAGGCTTCAAAGGCTTTGGACTAGAAGGAGTGCCAGAAAAGCGGCTGACGGACCCTGGCCTGAGTAGTTTGAGTGCCCTGAGTACCCAAGTGGCCAATCTCCCTAATACCGTCCAGCACATGCTCCTCTCTGATGCCCTGACACCTCAGAAGAAGACCTCCAAGAGGCCATCCTCCTCGTCTAAGAAAGCAGACAGCTGCACAAACTCCGAGGGCTCCTCGCAGCCTGAAGAACAGCTGAAGTCCCCTGTGGCAGAGTCCCCGGATGGAGGCTGCTCCAGCAGTTCCGAGGATCAAGGCGAGAGAGTGAGGCAGCTGAGTGGCCAGAGCACCAGCTCCGACACCACCTACAAGGGTGGAACCTCAGAGAAAGCCGGCTCCTCCCCAGCACAGGGCGCTCAGAACGAAGCCCCCAGACTCAGTGCCAGTCCTGCAGCCAGAGAAGAGGCTGCCTCGCCAGGTGCTAAGGACGCGTCGTCGTCATCTGAGGGCAACCCAAAAGTCAACGAGAAGACAGTGGGGGTGATTGTCTCCCGAGAAGCCATGACAAGTCGGGTAGAAAAGCCTGGTGGACAAGATAAAGGCTCCCAAGAGGATGAGCCCGCAGCCACTCAGAGGCCACCCAGCACTGGCGGGGCCAAGGAAACCAGTCACGCATCACTTCCACAGCCAGAGGCTCCGGGAGGAGGGGGCAAAGGAAACAAGAGTGGAGATAACAACTCCAACCACAACGGAGAGGGCAATGGCCAGAGCACGCACCCCGCCGTGGGCCCCGGCTTTATAGGCAGAACAGAACCTAGCAAGTCTCCCGGAAGCCTGCGCTATAGTTACAAAGACAGCTTCGGGTCGGGTGTGCCAAGAGGCATCGGTGGCTTTCCTCAGTATCCTACCGGACAGGATAAGGGGGATTTCCCTGGCCACGGGGAGCGGAAAGGCAGAAACGAGAAGTTCCCCAGCCTCCTGCAGGAAGTGCTTCAGGGTTACCACCACCACCCTGACAGGAGGTACTCCAGGAGTACTCAGGAGCACCAGGGCATGGCCGGTGGCCTGGAAGGAGCCACGCGGCCGAATGTCTTAATTAGTCAAACCAATGAATTAGCTAGCAGGGGCCTTTTGAACAAAAGCATCGGGTCCCTATTAGAAAACCCCCACTGGGGCCCCTGGGAGAGGAAGTCAAGCAGCACAGCTCCCGAAATGAAACAGATCAATTTGGCTGACTATCCGATTCCCAGAAAGTTTGAAATAGAGCCTCAGTCATCAGCCCATGAGCCCGGGGGTTCCCTGTCTGAAAGAAGGTCGGTGATCTGTGATATTTCTCCACTAAGACAGATTGTCAGGGACCCGGGGGCTCACTCACTGGGACACATAGGTGCCGACACCAGACTTGGGAGGAATGAACGTCTCAATCCAAGTTTAAGCCAGTCGGTCATTCTTCCAGGTGGGTTGGTGTCCATGGAAACAAAGCTGAAATCCCAGAGCGGGCAGATAAAAGAGGAAGACTTTGAGCAATCCAAATCCCAGGCTAGTTTCAACAACAAGAAGTCCGGAGACCACTGCCATCCTGGGAGCATCAAGCATGAGTCTTACCGAGGCAACGCCAGCCCTGGAGCAGCCACCCACGATTCCATCTCAGACTATGGCCCACAAGACAGCAGGCCCACACCAATGCGGCGGGTCCCTGGCAGAGTGGGTGGTCGGGAGAGCATGAGGGGTCGGTCCCCTTCTCAGTATCACGACTTTTCAGAAAAATTGAAGATGTCCCCTGGGAGGAGCAGGGGCCCAGGGGGAGACCCTCATCACATGAACCCACACATGACCTTTTCGGAGCGGGCCAACAGGAGTTCTTTACACGCTCCCTTTTCTCCCAACTCGGAAAGCCTGGCCTCTGCTTATCACACGAACACTCGAGCCCATGCCTATGGGGACCCCAACGCAGGTTTGAATTCTCAGCTCCATTATAAGAGGCAGATGTACCAGCAGCAACAGGAAGAGTATAAAGACTGGAGCAGCAGTTCTGCTCAGGGAGTGATTGCAGCGGCCCAGCACAGGCAGGAAGGGCCGCGGAAGAGCCCAAGGCAGCAGCAGTTTCTTGATCGAGTGCGGAGCCCGCTGAAAAACGACAAAGATGGTATGATGTACGGCCCACCGATGGGGACTTACCACGACCCCAGCGGTCAGGAAGGCGGGCGCTGCCTCATGGCCAGTGATGGTCTGTCTAACAAAGGCATCGAGTTGAAGCACGGCTCCCAGAAGTTACAAGAATCTTGCTGGGATCTTTCTCGGCAGACTTCTCCAGCGAAAAGCAGCGGTCCTCCAGGGATGTCCAATCAAAAGAGGTACGGACCGCCCCATGACACTGATGGGCATGGGCTGGCCGAGTCCACACAGTCGTCCAAACCTAGTAACGTTATGCTAAGGCTTCCAGGTCAAGAGGACCACTCGTCTCAAAACCCCTTAATCATGAGGAGGCGCGTCCGTTCTTTCATCTCTCCCATTCCCAGTAAGAGACAGTCACAAGACATGAAGAACAGTACCGCCGAAGATAAAGGACGCCTCCTGCACCCGTCAAAAGAAGGCGCTGAGAAAGCGTTCAATTCCTATGCCCATCTTTCTCACAGTCAGGACTTCAAGTCCATCCCTAAGAGGGAATCCGCCAAGGACCTTCCAGGTCCAGACAGTAGAAACTGCCCTGCCGTTACGCTCACAAGTCCTGCTAAGACCAAAATCCTGCCCCCACGGAAAGGGCGGGGCTTGAAATTGGAAGCTATAGTGCAGAAGATTACATCCCCAAATATCAGGAGGAGCGCGTCCTCGAACAGCGCAGAGGCCGGGGGAGACACGGTTACTCTGGACGACATACTGTCGTTGAAGAGTGGCCCTCCCGACGGTGGGAGTGTTACTGCTCAGGATGCTGAGATGGAGAAGAGAAAAGGTGAGGTGTCATCTGACCTAGTCTGTCCAGTGAGCCAGGAGTTGAACACAGAGAAGCCTCTCGCGAGGTCTTCAGAGGAGTGGCGCGGCAGTGGGGACGACAAAGTGAAGACCGAGGCACACCCAGATACAGTCTCTGCTGGCAAGGAGCCCCCTGGTGCCATGACGTCTGCAACCTCACAGAAGCCTGGGGGTAACCAAGGGAGACCAGACGGGTCCCTGGGTGGGGCCGCACCTTTACTCTTCCCTGACTCAAAGAACGGACCTCCGGCGGGCGCACTGGTCCCTGAGGCCAACCCCAAGGCTGAAGAGAAGGAGGCCGACGCAGTGACGATTTCCCCCAAGCAAGAAGGATTCCCCCCGAAGGGGTATTTCCCTTCAGGAAAGAAGAAGGGGAGACCCATTGGTAGTGTGAATAAGCAAAAGAAACAGCAGCAGCCCCCGCCTCCGCCCCCTCCGCCCCCTCAGATACCAGAAGGTTCTGCAGATGGCGAGCCGAAGCCAAAAAAGCAGAGGCAGAGGAGGGAGAGGAGGAAGCCCGGGGCACAGCCGAGGAAGCGGAAAACCAAACAAGCCGTCCCCATCGTGGAGCCCCAGGAACCGGAGATCAAACTGAAGTATGCCACCCAGCCCCTGGATAAAACCGACGCCAAGAACAAGTCTTTTTTCCCGTACATCCATGTAGTAAATAAGTGTGAACTTGGAGCCGTGTGTACAATCATCAACGCTGAAGAAGAAGAGCAGACCAAATTGGTGAGGGGTCGGAAGGGGCAGAGGTCTCTGACCCCTCCACCCAGCAGCACTGAAAGCAAGGCACTCCCAGCTTCGTCCTTTATGCTGCAGGGACCAGTGGTGACGGAGTCTTCTGTTATGGGGCACCTGGTTTGCTGTCTCTGTGGCAAGTGGGCCAGTTACCGGAACATGGGTGATCTCTTTGGACCCTTTTATCCGCAAGATTATGCAGCCACTCTCCCGAAGAACCCACCCCCTAAGAGGGCCACGGAAATGCAGAGCAAAGTCAAGGTACGGCACAAAAGCGCTTCCAACGGTTCCAAGACGGACACTGAGGAGGAGGAGGAGCAGCAGCAGCAGAAGGAGCAGAGGAGCTTGGCCGCCCACCCCAGGTTCAAGCGGCGACACCGCTCGGAAGACTGTGGCGGAGGCCCTCGGTCCCTGTCCCGGGGGCTCCCTTGTAAAAAAGCAACCGCGGAGGGCAACAGTGAAAAGACTGTTTTGGACTCAAAGCCCTCCGTGCCCACCACTTCAGAAGGTGGCCCCGAGCTGGAGTTACAAATCCCTGAACTACCTCTCGACAGCAATGAATTTTGGGTCCACGAGGGTTGTATTCTCTGGGCCAATGGCATCTACCTGGTCTGTGGCAGGCTCTATGGCCTGCAGGAAGCGCTGGAAATAGCCAGAGAGATGGTGAGTACCGGCTCGCTCTCTTTCTTAACTCCTTATCGGTTCCGTTTCTTCCACCTTTACTTGTTTCAGGCTGACTGTTCTGAGCTTACCTATCACATGGTGACGCCTCCAGATTAAAGTCTGCAGGCCCAGGTAATGGGCAGAAAATGAAGTAATTTGGAAGATTCGTTTAACTTTTACTTTTATGAGTAATACACGTTTGTTGGTTACAAAGTCATGTTAGTTCCATGCAGCTGATTAAAGCAGACATCCCTGCTCCACCCCCTCCTCAGACCAGATTCCCGATTCCTCTGCCAGTTTCCTGTTTCTAAACAGTAAGCTTTTACTGCTCTTTGTTACTCATTGATCCTTTTTTCCCGTTTCTCAGCCTCTGACTATAATACTTATGAAGTGTATTTTGGTTACATTTCTTTCTAAAACTTTTTATTCCTCTAGAATTATTATTTGTATTTTCTTGTACTACATCTTTCTGATTCAGACTTTCCAATTGGGATAGTTATTCTTTAGGTCTGTTTCATACCTGTTATCTTGGGGCATCCGTTGTCATCGTCATTTACTCCTTCCCTCTTTCGAATGCCTTTTCCTTAATCCCCTGTCTTCGCCCTTCTTAGTTTGCACCTCAGGTAGCGGAGTGCATCGTCCTTCAGCAGTTTCCTGAGAAAGGGTGCATGGGAGGTGCATACGTTGAGATCTTACCTACTGAAAATGTCTGTCATGTTTGAGGGTTGGGTATAGAATTCTGGATTTGAAATCATTTTCTCTCACTGTTCTGGTGCCATGCTCCTGGCTTGTCCCGTTGCTTCTAGGGTCGCCGTTGAAGGGGCAGCAGTTCTGATTGTCGGCCATTACCCGTGTGCTGCCTTTCTCCTCTGGAAGGGTCGAGAATCTTCTCATGTTCCCTCCAGTATCCTTTCTCTTCTGTTTTGTGTTCCTTCTCTCTGGCTTTTTGTTGTAATTTCTCCATGCTTTCTTCAACTTGATCATCTGACATTTTATTTATTTTCACTTCTGATATTTTCAAGATCTTTTTCTTCTCAGAATATCCTTCTGAGGAGACAGTTTCCTGGTTGAACGGGGCAGAGCTGGGGACCTAACTCCTCTTACTAACTCAGCTAGTGGTCTGGTGTCCGGCCGCCTCTTGCACACACATTCCGCCCCCCTTCTGAGACACCTCTGCCTTCTTCCCGGGCCCTGTGCCTCGGGGCGGCTGGCTTTCTAGTGGCTCCTCCACTGCACTCATTCCTCTCCGCTTCTCGTCAGGCTGCCGAATCACTTACTCTATTTCTGGCTCCCAGAATTTGACCATCTCGTATGTGTTATTTGTTTCCTCTCCCATTCTTCATGTTCTCATGAATTTGTCTTACAAGTTTTGTGGGAAGGCGACATATGTAAACATAAATTCCGTCTATGATAATCAGATGAGTGTTTTGTATTAATTTATATTTAAAACAGACTTGATAGATATGCAAATGACTTTCAATCTTAGTTAATAAGGGTTTTATTAGCCAGAATCATAGTGTTCCTGTGCACTTTATACTGTCTCTCTTCTTACATCTTCCTCAGAAGCTCTATATTTTATCATTGTGTTATCCCCAGAGTTTGTGTCAGGCAAAAAGGAAATACTCATAAACTGTAGTCAAAATGTAATTAGTGTGAAATTTATATACATTTCAAGTTAGAACACTCTAATTTGGTCATACAAGTAGCTTGCCTTTCCCACTGAGTCCCCCCACACAATGGTCATTTTTTCTGTTTCCTTCCCGGTCTCAATCGTCGATGTCACTCCCAAACCCCAAGTTTGAATAGATTCACTTCTTAAATACAGTGACATTTTAAAATGCAAAAGTCCTATAGGAATATAACATTTAAAACCATAAAGTGTAAAATTATTTAAATAGTTCTAAGCACTCAGTAATCCATTAATTATCATCTTGCCCCAGTTCATGGCCTGCTTGCCAACTTTGCTCTAAAAGTTACAATATTTTGTGGGTCGTTCTGTTTGTTACTTTTTGGTGTGTGTCCCAGTCCAAATGCCAGTGTTTTCTTTATTTCAACATAAATTATTATCATCTCAGAGTAAATTTTATGTATAAACTTTCAGACATTCTATAGCCATAATTGGTAACCAGTAGTCAGCAGGCTAAATCCTGTCAGCAAAGTCCTAGACCCTTATCTCTCTGAGTCTAGTGTATAGAAGGGAAAAGGTGCCCAGTGGTGATGTGACCACCCTAAATCACAGTCGCCTCTGTCCCCGAAAGTGGGGGGGACAGCGGGCCGCCTTTTAAAATTTCTAATTGGGAATTCGTGACTTCAGAAAGTGACAATTTAGCCTACTGCTTGTCAGCTTTAATCCCCAAATAAAATCCAGAATGTTATAATTGGAACAAATCCACTGAATAAGATAAATCAGTCTCTCTCTTTACCCATCCCCCACAGCTTTCATTGACTAAATTGTTAGAATAACATGAAGCATATTAGATACAGAACATTACAAGTACTTTTATTTTTAAAAATATTAATCGCAGCCTCAGTTGTTTCAAAAGTGCTTCAAATTAATCATATGTTCTCAGGGATAAAAAGTTGGAATGCTTTATTTAAAGGTAACAGGTATAAAAACAGGTATTTTGTCCTTACACTTCTCTATAGTAGGAGCTCTAAACTTAGATTTTTGGATTCTATGATGGCTCCATCAGGACCGCAGATTCCACCATCTCTTTTAAAGTAACAGAATTCAGAACACAAACAGTTGAACACCTTTAAAATTGAGGTATAACTGACATACAACATATTAGTTTTATGACCAATTTAAACAAATCTCATGTTGCAGCTTTAAGCTTATTTCTTTATATTGTACCCATTCACTGTGCCAATGCCCTTTAAAAATAATTTCTCTTTCCTATTTTACATCCTTCTTTTAGAACAGATTGCTAGCCTTGTATATTTAATTTTGCAATACGCTCGTACTTCTGTTTTATTCTCCCAAGCCACCCAGTAAGATAGGAAGGAAGAAGGTACCATTCCATTACCCATAGAATAAAGAACGGCTTGACTTCAGTGACACACACTCAGGTAGTGTAGCTCAATGATGTGTCGATTTTAAAACTGGTTTACAAAATTATTCTTCTTGGCTCTCTGAGCTGATATTTTACTATGACTACAAGATCCTTTTCTGTTTTGTCTAGCTTTTATTCTCCTTTTCTTAATGCACTCAAGAATAAATTAAAATTACACTAACTTGCCTTTTTTAATTTAATTTGATAGATGATGTTTCAGTTTGTCAAGGTCACTTTGAGACTAGTGGTATCTTAGATTTACCAGATGCATTCAATTTTGGCCTGCTTAATAAGCATGCTCTCAATCCTATCATGTTGAGATAAAGGTACATATTTCATTAGAGATCCATTTTGGCTTACGTATTTATCAGGTGCTTTGACAAGCATGATATAATAAAATAATATGAAGTTTTCAAGGGACAGTAGCTCCTCTCCCTATTAAGTGTCACACTACTCTGAAAATTGCTGAAAACTAGAACATTCTTGTACAGATGGTCTTCGCTCTCCTTCCTTTTCTGAGTGTGGGAATTAATCCATTTCCATGCGGTCCTCTGGTTTTGTTGAACTTTGACCTCTGCTTACATACCTTGGTGTAATTGTATATGTGAATCCACAGTGACCTCCGGCATGGATGGGATGACAGAGGCAATTGCTTCTAAATAGACATCCATATAACTTGGTATGTAAAAATCATATTCAATACGTTCAGGAACGAATGTGCAGGCATTCAGGGTTGTGGCAGCAGATGGATCTGGTGGCCATGGGTCTCTGGTGTGTCCCTTGAGACTGTACACCCTGTACAGAGAGCTGCCTGTCCTCGTTCCTGTCTCCCCTCCCCCACCTAGGTACAGCACCCCTTCCAAATAGATGCTTAACAACCTCCATGGGGAAATTTTCATCTTTTTTTACCCCACATTATATGTTAAAGATCTGGTTTTAGGTTAAACTTTTTTGGATCAGTATATTAAAGATTATATTTAAAGTTTATTTTTAATGCAAATTTAAATAATGGGTGACCATTTCTTTCTCACTCTAACATCCTCCCTAATTTGCTTTAAATTGTGACAAGAATATGACTTAACAAGTGTAAAAGTATTCATACATTGATTGCACTATAAAAATGTGGCTGCATGTGGAAATGTCAAAAGGTCAGTTAGCCTCTCTGGTTACCTGGAAAATCAGGGCATCGTCCTAGGTGCTCCCTGAACTCCCGTCTACGTGCGCCTTGAGTCCGTAGCTGAGGAAGGGTGCTGTCATCAGCGCAGGTGCGGCTGAAGCCTTCCGCACACTCCTGGTCTCCGCTCTGAACTCCAGTGTCCCTCTTCGCCTGCACGCATGTCCCACGAGTGTACTCCTCTCCGCGCCTTCACCTGTCTCCGGGCTCACGTTCCCCCGTTCTCGCTCTTCGTTCCCTTCTCCAGGCTCCCTGCGCTCCCTCTCTCACCAGCCGCTTCTCTCTGGCAGTCACTCGGTCCTTGTTATACTTCTGTCACAGCCTCGTCTGCATCACACACCCAGGCACCTGTTTGTCTCTATCCCTGTGACTTTTAGTGTATAGCAGAAGGTTGTGCAGTTATTTTATTACCTGTTTTTTAATACTTATTTTTCTCTTATTGTATCACTACACGATGACCTTGAGACTAAACTTTCAGAGAAAGGGGTTAATTTTCCTTCAGGTCTTTGCTTTTCTAAATTCTAAGGAAATTTGCAGTTTTGAATTTTATTGCTTATGTTACCTTACAGAATAAATGGTGACAAATTGAGAGACTCTTAGTTTTCCTACAATCTGTTTTATTTCTTTTAGGGGTGGAGAAGTGATGAGAGAAGCATTGCACCCAATTTTAAATTAAAACTTATTAGGAGTTGACTCTTCTCTGAAATGGTAAAGGACCATAAATCAGAATATTGACAGGCACTGTATATTAGGCCAAATCATTCATTCCCGAGATGTAAACTAGTTATTGCTGATATGTTGAAAGAGCTAACAGGGCCAAACAGCACGTAAAGTAGGTACCCGTTTCCATTCAGCCATCATATGCGTCCTCGCTGGGAAGCCAGCACAGGTCTGGGTTAGAGCGCAGTGAGGGACCTTAGTTCACCTCCGGGGCGTGAGCCTCGGCCTGGGTCCCGCGGCCAGTGGGACCTGGGCTGGGGCTGTGACCCGCGCAGTTCCCGCACGGGCCCGGCCTTGTCAGGAGGCACAGCCTCCCGTGTCCAGGGCTCAGGCCAGTTTCCCAGGACCCCGAAGGCCGGCAACTGCAGACCAGTTTCTTCTTCCTCATCTTCCCATTTATTGCAGTCCGATAAGGGAAAGTTCAGTCAGCTTAATTAATAGTCGCCCTCGGAGAGTCTCCTCACCGTTCTGCCCTCGTCATCCTGCTCCGCAGCCGTGCGGCGGGGAGGGGGCCTGGGTGAGGGCTCTGGAGTCACGTCGCTTCGTCTGCTTAAGTCACTCAACCTCTGTACTTCATCTTCCTCATCTGTTAATCTATAAATATGGAAACCAGTAGCGCCCACTGTCAAAAGGGTTGTCACGAGCGTTGAACCAGTTATCCTTTGGAAAGTCTATAAGGAAAGGTTTGGCAAATGCTGTGGGCTGGTTCCCGCCCTCGAGCGGTGTCCTCACGTGTGGTTTCGGTGAGGATGTGTTCCTGTCGCTGAGCTCACTCGGTCTGTGTGTCACTCCATTCTGGCACCGTTAGCGGTTCTTCCCAGGAGTGTCTACACCTCACCCACTGGGGTAGGAAAGTTGCTCTGCATATGCAACACAATTTTCCCCTCATTTTCACTCTTGTGGAAAACTGATGTTTTAGGGGAGCAGGGTGTGAGATGTTTAAGGTGCAATATTTATTACTGACTTATGAAATAGCATTAACCCACATGGACACTCTCAGGAATTAGATTCTTCAAGAGAAAAGGCAAAAGGAAGGGAGTAAATAATAAAACCTGCCTTGCACATAAGTAAAAGCATTAGTATTCCTGCGAACTGTGTTGGGTTTGGGTTTTTTGTTGTTTTGTTTTTTTGTTTTTTGAGCTGTATATTTTTGATAGTGATTACCTAAGGTCTAAGTAAAGAGCTACCTGGTAATAAAGTTGTTTTTTCAATAAACACTGTTGGCAGATCGGCACTCAGAGAGAGATCCAGAACAATTAATCCATGGAGTGATTGCAGGACAACTGCGCTCTGCCTCTCGCCCCGGTGGTTAACATACACAGTGTATGTGAGCTACAGAAGACTCTTTTGTAGCCTAAGGAGTTAGCCTTTAATTTCTGGGCAATGCAAAACGACTAGCAATTTCTAAGTGTGTAAAATCACAGGATCAGGTGTGTTTTATAAAAGAAACTTGGGAAAGACGTAGGGAGAGATGAGAAGCAAGCCAGCCAGTTGAGAGGCTGTGGCATTAATTAGTACAAGAGATGAGAAGGGCCGAGTAAACAGTAAAGGGAACCAGGAGTGGACAGATACTAGAAACATTTTGGATTCTAAAGTTGGTAGAATTTAGAAACTAATGAGGTGTGGCGGGTAAAGGAAAGTGAGAAACGAAGCCGAGGTTTCTAGCTTGGCAAGCAAGTCGGTGGGTGGGGTGGGGGTAGTTAAGAGACAAGTAACAGAAAAGAAGGGATTGAGGAAGAAAGGAAGACATCAGAGCTTGTGGCTGATACGTAGCCGACAGAAGAAAATATTGAGTATGAAAGCCTAATACACATGTTCAGGTCAGTCAGCACTCGAGGTCTCTCTTGCAGTGGTTTTTAATAAGGAGTGCCTTTCAGCTTTTTGAAACTTTTAAATAGAGTTGCAAAAATATTGGGGGGGGGGCAACAGAAAATCGTGAGATCTTTGTCATGTTTAATAAAATCCCACATAGAGAACCTTGAAAAGTATCAAAGAAATTAAGTTATCATTATAATTATTGCCTAAAATACAAGAGGGTGGGGGAATGCAGAAGGAATAACTTGCTGTTTCTGTTTTTCTAATAATTTTTTCAAGATACTGACATTATTGATAGCACAGTGGAATACTGAATCGCATTTAATTACAATGAGAAAAAGCTAACATGAAACATTACTCTTATGGGCTCAGGAAAAAAACCAACCAACCAACCTTGCTGTGCACAGCAGCAGCCTATTTTCTCAGAGTCCAGAGCGTAGCTTAAGTCGTGCCCTTGACTGTGTTATCAGATGGCTCAGAGGTTAGGGTTGTCACCGTGGATAGACACCTGCTTTCTGAGGGCACGAGACAGCCCCACTCACAGGAAGCAACAGGAACCATAGGAGAAGCACAGGAAGAGACAGCGGGACAGCACCTCACAGGGTCCGGAGGCAGCCCTGGGTGCTGTCAGAGGAAATGCCTTTGATAAAGGTATTACAGGTTATTTACATAAAGTAGATGACGATATGATTCATACTGTAACACTAACGGTAATGTTGTCAGTTAGTCAGAGTCATGGTGACACAACAAATTTGCCTCTTTTCTAGATTTCGTCTGTGTGCTCATTCTACTCGATATACGAGTATAATGATGGCCAGCACGTACCGAGCGCTTGCAGAGCAGTGTCCATGGTGACCTCGTTTAAGCCTCAGAACAGCCCTCTGAGGTGGTTCTCCTCCTGCTCCTAGATGAGACCGAGGTCTCCACTATTACACTGTAGGCACAAGTCTCCTTTTTCACTGAATTTTTATTTTAATTTTCACATTAATCTGTGGGTTTTTGTTTTAATATAGATATAGTTTATCCAAGTACTCCTGCACTGTTGGACATTGAGGTCTACAGTTAATTTTTTATCTTTTATACAGCACTAAACATTTTTAGTTGTAGAGTTTTATATGGGAGAAATTTCTCATATGTTGAACTCCTGAGTCAAAAAGTGCAAAACATTGTATGGTTTTTGATAGGTATTATCTGGTGGCTTCACCAAAAAGGATCACAGTGAGCTGTGGTCACCTACAGATACAGGTGAGCCTGCTTTCTTCTGTGCCCTCCTTGACACTGGATGTTATTTACAGATTTAATTTCTTCTTTTTAATTTCATTTCTGCTATTGGTGATATTGCTCTTGCTCCCAATTCATTTTAATGTTACTCAATTTGTTGTCATTTTTCTGTGCATGTTTTTCCTAGTCTGAATAACTTTAGTTGTCTAGAAAATTCAGATATATAGAAGTCCTTTCTTCAAGAGTTCCACCTAAATGAGCCATTAGAGCTTGTAAAGTCTTTTCATCTATTAATAGGACGATGACAGAGGACTGTTAAGGGTAAAATTAACCTCGCTGGAGATCAGGTAGCTTCCTTAGTGGGAACTAAGCTACTCCTAGAGGCTGTTGAGTTGAGGTGGTTTTAAAGGAAATAAGTACTGCAGGCTGGTGTCAGCCCTGGAAGGTGTCATTTTAGTAAAGGTGTGTCTCCGTCATTAAGCTTATTGGGTAGAAGTCAAACTGAAGAGAAAATTCAGCCCCGTATGACCCCGTCTCTGTAAGCCAGGTACAGTGGCGTGATTTGGCCCGTACGTGCTTATGAGCCGACACTTAATTTGAATACCTTGGCAGCATACTGCTGTCAGGTGATATGCCTTATGGGAGTAGAACTGAAGAACTGCCACGGAAGCAGATGCGTGTGAGACCAGGGTCAACAAAATAACACATTTCCATCTGAAATAGACTTCAGGTCTGCAGCGGGCCGATCCCTTCTGATGGGAGTGGGCCCCAGCTGCAGTGACATCGGCCACGGAGGCATTTCATTTCTTCGCCGGGCAGCTAGTGGAAGAGTGTCTGGTAAAACATATGTTCACTTAGCAGCTCTCAGGCACATTCATTGTGACTGGCTCTGTGGAGATGCAGGGAGTTCCACACTTTGAAAACAGGGTCTGTGAAGTTTAGAACTTGGTTAAGACAGATGTCAGGTGTAGACCTTTGGTTTGCTTGAAAGTTATTGTTTCATCCAAACACTACTTAGAGCTAGTTTGGTGGACAGTTGGTCACTAAGATAAGCAGGAGGATAATTGCTAGGTGGGTCTCTTGTTTCTAGGTAGAGTTCCCTCTGGAAGGAATCCGAATTTTATATTAATGCTTTGAAAGGGCAGCCCTCAAAAATGAAATATATTTGTTTGCTGTACCTCCCAGCAGGCCTGGACATTTTAATCCACTATTGTTCATGAAAAGCACATTGATTTAAAAAACCAGCTCGCCGGTCACCTCGTTCCCAGCACTGCTAGTGTACCTGCTTCACTGCTTGGCAGCGTATTGTGACCGTCTTCCTCACTGGATTCGTTCCCCAGGGGCTAGGTCAGCCTCAGAGCCCGCATACTCCTTACACAGCTGGTCAGTACAGGGCGGACCTGTGACTCTCAGGCTGTCTTAAGAAAGGTGTGTGATGAGCAGAGTAAAATCCGGTGGTGGTAGATGGGCCTTCGGATGCCATTTAAAGTGTTTATTTTAAAAAAGAGGTAATTGAAAATCATTTGTGATGGTGCTGGTTAGAATTTTAATCTTTGTCTAAAAAATTGAAGACATGTTAAAGTATTTTGGTAATGAGACTTAGTGACACTTTTTTTTTATATGCTACTTTATAGTTTCAGGAAAAGGATTCATGGGCGAGAAATGGACAGTCAGCCAGGTCCTTAGTGCTTCTCCTCATAGTTCACTGTGAAGCACAGCCCGCCAGGGACCGTCACAAGTCCAGCCTGCGTTAGAGAGGACGTCTGTTCATATGCGCCAGTGTGCGCCTCTTGAGAGAGAAATTTGAGATTCAGAGGTCAGTCACCTCAGGGTCCTCAGTGGTGACGATTGTCCTAGACTGACCATCTAGAGCAGGGGTCTTCAACCTTAGGGCCGCAGACGGGTACCAGTCAGTGGCCTGTTAGGGACCAGGCTGCACAGCAGGAGGTAAATGGCAGGCGATCCAGCGAAGCTTCCATCTGTATTTGGAGCCGCTCCCCAGCACTGACATCACTGCCGCAGCTCCACCTCAGATCATCAGGTATTAGACTCCCGTGGGAGCCACCGGTCACTGGTGCCAAAGAGGTTGGGGACCGCTGCTCTAGAGGACAGCCTCCACTTTGACTCAGAAGGCAGAGGAACAGTTCTTGTATGAAAACATGACCTAATGACACTCAAAACACAAGTTCCAGCTCTCTCTCGAGCTGCCCGCTGGCCTCACTCAAAACCAGAATATGCAGACGTCAGTGATCCCTACCTAGTTCCACGCCCTGCCCCAACCGAAACTCTCAGGGGCACCTTAGACACCCCTCCTTACCTGTTTTTCCCATCCAAGCAGTAACTATCCCGTTGTTTTTATTTCCTAAATAACACAAGTCTCTCTCAGTCTTCATCGTCACCACTGTCCTGGTCCAGACCGTCATCCTTTCTCATCACAGCAACATCTTAATTGGTCTTCTTACCCTTTAGTTTGACCCCCTTCAGTCCATCTTTTACTCTGAAGTGATAAAACGCAAGTATGACCATGCCAGTGCCAACTTACAGCCCTGGTTTACTGGCACCGTATCCTCATTCATTCAGGTATGCAGTTGGCATCTGTCGAACAAATCAGTGCACAAGTAAACTGAGACGACGTGCTAGAAAGTGACGCGGTAGCTGCTTCAGACTGGAGGGCCAGGTAAAGTTCCCTGAGGAGCTGAGATGGGCGTGGTGTAATGAGCCAGCCTTTGCCATCAAAAAGCCTTTTGGGCAGAGGGTACAGGAGCCATAGGGAGGAACCAAGCTCGGTGGAATTGAAGAACAGAACAAAGCCAGTGCGGGGAGACGGTAGTGGATAAGGGGAGAGGGCGATGAGGTGGCAGGGGCTGGCAGGAGCTAGTTCCTGTGGCCGCCGTGGGCAGGAGTGGAAACAGGGCAGCTGGGCGAACCCGGTGCCACTTCGTGAAACAGGCTCCCCGGAGGAAGAACAGGTTTGGTGGGGAAATCAGGACATGTCTTATGTTCACATTAAGTCTGAGGTGCCTCTTAGCCGTCCAAGTGAAGGATGAGCATTTCAGAATTAGGGAATTTGGCAGTTTCTCGCAGCTCGGGCCAGCCCTAGCTGAGCTTAGATCAGCACTGTGTGAGAGCTGCGCGGACCTGGGCGGGGGAGAGCCAGGAAGGGTGCCCAGAGCCCTGGTGCAGTCTGACCTGCCAGTAGGTCGGTCACTTAGGGGATTTGAAGAGTGAGTGGCAGGAGAAGTAGGCTCTCGTCGAGACTCACACCTTCCCGCGAGTCGTCGTCATGCCTCTGAAACTCGCAGCGTGCAGGAGCACACACTCGATTCTCTGAACAGCTCCTTCACCTGGCTCTCTGTCACTGCCTCCCGCCCTTCCTCCCTCACAGGTGGACAAGGCCATTAGCATTTAGCACTCATTGTAAGCCAGGTGCTCTCCAAGAGAAGACTTGCCCCTCTTCTGTGACACGTCTGGTGGGGCGGGTGTGCTAAAGCATCCGCAGTAGGGACTGAGGGACACTGTGCAGGCAGCCTTGTGGCTGCGGGTAGGTGTCTTTATAAACTGCTGTTGCTTCAGCCCCGCCTCCTGCCAGGGCGAGGCTTTGCAGTGCTGCAGACCCCCTTTCTTCCTCACAGTGAATCTCCCTCCTCCCCCTCTCCCCCAGACCCTCGCCCTCCCTGGGAGAAAGGGGAATTGTGTTTGAGGTGAATATGCCAATAAGATCTTGTTGCCCAGTTCTAGAAGACTCCACATTCGAAACCTCCTAGATTAACTCTAGGAGCCCAAGGAAGTGACCCAGCCCCCTTTACCTCCACCCCGCTCCCACACACACACACAAGCCCACAAGCTTTTTGAGACCACCAGCAAACACCAGTTACCTTTAGCTCCTTAATTTGACTTGGGAATTCTGAAACCCCTTGGTCATCGCTATAATTTCAGACAAATTCTATCATTTAGCTCCCCCCCCCCCCATCCTCTGTAGCGTCTTGTAATCTCACTCATGGCAGAACACCCATGTGATGGAACCCATAACCATTATGCACTGACCAGGGTAGCAGAAGAGGCTCTTGGATTTATCCCACAGACGGTCTTTCAAGACACTAGAAGAGGTTGTCGGCAAGGAGTAACAATTACAGAATCCAGTAGCTCTCATTTTATCCTTTATCCAAATATTCACAAGGATTGGCTTCTTGGGAAATTGTAATGGTAGACAAGTCACTTAGCCTCTCCCAGCCCAGTGTCTTAACCTGTGAAATAGAGATAATAACTGACTCCCCAACCACCAGGTGGTTATTGTAAGAGATGAAATGAGCTGCGCCCTAAGTCTGTTGACACGTAGAAATTGGAGGTGGGGGAGGGAGATGTTGAATCTAGTCAAGATATCTAAACCTGCTCATACTGCTTTCAAGTTTCCATTTTCTTCAGCTGTTGAAGTGAGAATTGGCCTTTGGCTGAGTATCTTCCTACTCTGGGGTTAAGTTTCAAAAACAAATGAAGAAGAAAATGTCCAGATCCATGAAGATGGAGTGAGCCAGTAGTTCTTAAACTTACTTGGGGATAAACACCTGGGATGCTGCCCACCCGTCCTCCATGGTGGCTGCATTATTGACACATGCTTCAGGTGACGCCGTTGACAGACTAAAGTCAGCTCCGAAAACTCGGTGTTTCTCTGGTCACCTAAAGCCATGTCGTGACCGAGTCCACTAACTGTGGTATCAAAATCCCCATCCTAGGTTTGGACCACGTTTTTCCTTCCAGTGCACGGTTTCTGGGAAGAAAAGGTGTGTGTGTGGGGGGGGGGGGGGGTTAAAAGCATTGCCGTGGGAGCTGAAATGCCCTGTGAGGTGTCTCACACATTATCACCTCATTAAACAGCCCCATAAAGCCTGCAGAGAGGGTTGGCGGATCTGGCAGGCTGGTTTTAGGGCGTGGGGACCAGTGACCCTGTGGATAGTTACATTGGCAGGAGCTGAAATAACGCTAAGACATGCTAGCGTCTAAGTTCTTTTCTGCTGGAACTCCACCTATACAGAAGTGCCTCCGCTCTCTCTCCCTTTGCAGGCTGCCCCTGCACTTGAAGTACTTGCCACTTGCAGGAATAGGGTGGCTTCGCCCGACAAAGCCTTGACCTGTGAATGCTCAGTTCAGTCGAGATGAGCAGATGAGAGGGTTGGTGAGGCAGAAGTCAATCTGGGCAACTAGGAAGTGAGGCTGTAAAAATAAGGGAAAAGCCCTCCGGGGCCAAGAGTGTGGAACTTTTTTGGAGATTTATGTTCCAGTATGAGATGCACAGATTTGAAATTTTGTTAAAGGAGGCCTGTTGTGGCGGCAGGTTTGTCATTGCTGCCGTTGAAACCGTAAACAGCTAACCAAGGGTTCCTTGGAAATGAGCGGCTCCTGGAATTGGTTTTCTCGAAGCACAGATCCAACTCCCAGGTGGAGTGAGTCGAGGAGAAAAGTGAGCAACTTTCTTGGCAGGTAATTTGTTTTAAAAGATGCCTTTTTAGATTCAGAAAACAAAAAAGGTAATCATTTCTCTTTATAAGCCAATCCAGCGTTTGAGCAAAGGGGAAAATAAAAATAAGGCAGCTGTTGCATAGTCTTGTGCGACCCGAACTTCAATGTCTTCACCTCTGTCTGTAAGCATTTAGCTCTATATGTGGAGAGAAGGCTGTTCTCTTTCTTCCCACCGAGCTGCTGGGGCTCCTGCTCCTGCTGGCTTTGGCCTTTTCTCTGTTCTGTGCTGCCATTCAGAGCAAACTGCTAATTACTGCCTGAACCCGAACTCCTAGCCCTGCCTTTTTAGCATCGTAAAGGGCACGGCCCCCTTTTCTTCTTAATGTGCAAAATCTCTCCTAGACAAGATATATAATGATGTGTCGGCAAGTTACAGCTTTCTTCTCCAGCTGTAAAAGAAACCTTCTGATTAGAATTATTTTAATGGAGTATATGTACCTGTGGGTAAGGTAAAATGCCAGAGCTGTATTCCAGGGGAAAAATAAAACAGGATCTGACTAGCCCAAAGAAACATCGGTAGTAATCTGTGTTGGCTTTTTGATAAGTGGAATTGTGAAGAATGTGTATTAACAATATATGTTTTGTGCAAGAGAAAAAATAGTGAAACCAAGCCTTTTTTTATAATGCTTTAATATTCTAGAAGGGAGGGTAAAAATTGGTTTTATCTTAAATTGTGGCACTTTATTTAGGAAATTACTTTCTGTTGCTTTGTTTTCCCTCCGTAAATTTATTATTGCTGAACCTGAAGACTATAAACCCAGGAGAATTAGAGTTAGGGAATTATAGAACATTTAAAACTCAGCGAGTAGCCATCTGTGCCCACCACATCCAGAGTCGAAGTTCATTACATGTATGATCATTAGAAATAGTTTCAGTGTTGTGAGCTCCTTGGTCGAAATAATTAGTACCTGTACTAGTACTCGTACTTGTCTAGAGAACATTATCATCGATAAAAAGTGTCTATTAAAACAGATAATTGGGGGTGGGAGTAAAGATGGTTAAATACTGTGCCTTAACTGTAAAAATCACTCTAATAAAAAGATAAATGTTTAGAACGAGTGTACGTAAGTGGCAATAGTGCTGGGTTTAAGTTCAGTCACTAGTAATGGGTTGTCTTAAAAGCTGGCCCTCCTGGGTGTCTCTGCTGCTCCCGTCTGCAGCGCCCAAGGCCTTGCATGTAAGCCCAAAAGGCTTGATTGTTCAGGGGACCTCTGTCTGTTTCATGGGAGCGCTGCTGGGACTTCTGTTTTTTCCCTCTGTTTTTATACAGCATGTCTGAGGAATACCCCGCATCTCATTTTGAAATTCTCTTTTCCTTCGTTGTTAAAGCACTTCAGGGCTGGGGGTGTCTTTTGCCTCATCAATTTTAAAAGATTCTCTACTCTCCTCCTTTTTTCCCATCTGGATTATTATCCCCAGTTTACTGTTGAGAAAGTCGAGGCTTAAATGAATCAAGTGGCCCAAGCTCACAAAGCTGGTGGGAGGCAGGCCAGGTCTCCGCCGCCTCCCTCTGGCGGAGCTCTGGCCGCTGGCCCTCGTCCACCGCAGCTCCTCCGGACAGCGTGGCTCAAGGGAGCTCCCGGAACCCCTCTCCACCCCAGGTTCATCTCCACTGTTCCCATTTCATGCCTTGGTGTCCTTTTGGGAGCTCTGTATCAGAGGCAGGAACCAAGAAGATGCTCCACGGAATGTAAGGAAGGCAGACAGGCAGTGTCGCCCGGCTACCTGGAGCATGTCTGCCACTGGGGTTTTTTCTTCGCTCCACTTTAAGATCAACGAGAAAATGCTGAGAAAAACAGCTTGCTAACATTTATTTTTAAAAGCAAATTTTAAGTTATATCTTGGGGTCACTTTGATAAAGCTTAGCTCTGCTGCCATCTTACAAGAATATTTCTAAGAATAGAATCATCACTAGGAGGCAATAGAGAATAATCAGTTTAATTCAAAATAATATGGACTTACTGTTCCAGAAAGGATTTCTAGCTTTACCTGCAGTTAATTTCAAATGTCATTTGAAATTGAACCCATTCCTGCTCATTCCAGTTGAGATTTTGCTCTAAGTGCAAAACATTCTATTCTGCAGATGGAATCTTTGAAGTGTCAGGTAGCTTTTAGAGCAAGGGCTACACGTGTCCTCATCAGAGTCCTGCTGCACTGATACCCAAAGGGCCCCCCCGTTCCATTGTGCCCACCAAGCGAGAGCACCCCCACTTGCACCGCCACACGCCAGGCCCACCGCCGCTCGCCTCACGGATCCCACGGCTGTAGCTCATCACCAAGTCCTGTTGGTTTTATCTCCAAGGTGTCTCTAGATTGCAGCCTCGCGTATGCATTTACACACGTACCCCCCACACGCCCCACTGCTGTATGACATCCCTAGCCCGGCCGTGGCCTGGGAGCTGCCCCTTCAGAACCTTGCTCCACCGTGTCCGCCTCCACACCCCGAGTGCTTGTTCAGTTGTTCCCACTGCCCTGGGTGTCTTTCCTTCCCCTCTTGCCCCCTTCACACTCCACCCCGCTGGAGCCTGCCTCCCTGCCCCCTTACCGCTCAGCTCAGAAGTCCTGTTCACGTCATAACGGTGCCTCTTTGGCATCTTACCCCGTCAGTAAGCCCCGAGGGTGGGCACTGCATGGACTCCAGTCCTCAGTTCAGCCCCTTTGCCTCACACTCAGGCCTGCAGAAGAAATTCGTCAGATGAACAAAAAAAATTAATTACATTTCCGAAGACAAGGTTTAAGAACACTTAAATATCAAAGCAAAGACCAGTGGCTCAAAGGAGCCTTGACCACCCAAGTCTCTTACAGCCTTTGGGAAAACCAGTGTGCTCAGGGAAGAAGGGGAGTAGAGAAAACCCAGTGGAAAAGACCAAACCCATCGAGTGGCTGCTCATTTTCTTCTGGCCCACGTTTTCAGTTTCTGAACTTTGTACTTTTATACTGACGATTTAGAACTGAAATATTAATAAGGCAAATTAAAAGCCTTGTGAGCAGCTTGTTAGGAAGGCATAACTCTGTCTTCATATTCAGTAGAATAACTTGCATTTCATGATTCTGTAAAGAAGCACCAGCCTGGCCCTTTACCTCTGTCAGCCCCTGGTCACTTCACACATGACAGGGGTGCGACAGGTGTGTACCTTACCTCCCACACACCGCACGTGTGAAAACCTGGGTTTGTAAAACAGCAACAATGAGGAGATGTTCCAGAGAATAGATGCCTTCCCCAGCCGCATCTTAGACCTAATAAGCCCTTGTTATTAGTTTGCTGGATGGTGAAACGAACGCATCCATTGTGGAAAAGCACGTGCACTCTTAATATATTCTTCATGTGCTCAAGGTCGCGGCTAAATACTGGCCCCTCAGATTGATAGATGGAGTACAGAAAGACAAGGACGTCGTTCATGAAGAAATGGTCCTTCTAGCCCGATTCAGAGCATCGTGACTTTGCTGTAAACCCACACGCGAGCACAGAGACAGTAGGAAGGGACTCCAGGAGACAGGCTTTCCTCGTGGATCACAGCGGGCCAGGGGAGCAGCTGGGAGACTGCCAGACAGCTGCACTTCGATCGCCGCGCTCGGCCGTGCTGCCGTGCATTTCGCTCCGCTTCCGGGGCCAGCCACCCGTCGACGCCGCTCACTCAGCCACAGCTCATAATGTGGTTTGGAAAGCTTTCCCAAAGAGCCATGTTTTTCAGGCTCAGCAGCAGAACCACTTTTGGGGGTTTTTCTGGGAGGGGAACGGGGGCCTAATTGAGTAGTTTTTTTCTAGATTATATTTATATCTGAAAGATGATCCGATTGAAGAAAGTTTGTGCGTGCGTGAGTAGGGTTGCGTAGCAAGGGTGGGGACAGCCTGGGAGAACCGTGGCCAGGAGCTTGTGGCAGGTGACGCTGGTGGGAGCGGCCCAGGGCTGCTCTCCACGTACCACAGGGGCAGTGTGCACAGAGTTCCGCCAACCAGCCGGTGGGCAATTTCCTCACGCCGCTGTGCACAGTGTGCCTTTTGCAGGGAGTTTTCCATGCTTTTGACTTCCCGCTAGTGTTTAATTTACACTAGGTTGTGTGTGGTTTTTATTCCCCGTTTATTTAGCACCTTTCCTTCCAGTGCCAAAGTGCTTCACAAAACATTAAAAATAATCCCCATGCATCTGTGTTGTTCAAGGATAGAATTACAAGGGGAAGCATAGTACAGTAATAGTGAATATTAGCTACGAGATGCCACTGTTGAAAGATTCGGCCAGGAGCTGGCCGTGCGCATCCTCAGAGGTGAGGTATTAACCGCAACACGCTGGCAGCTGTGCGGGCCCACCCGGGCGCTGCTGGTGCAGGCGGTGTTCTGGGGGGGAAATTCGGTCCAAGAAATAGTCTTTTACCTTAGTTTGTCTTTATTTAACAGATTCTACCTGAACTGTCTTGTGTCCAGTTTTGACATCAGTAACGGCCAAAAATATGATACATTATAGATACCTTTTGTATAGTTTTATAAGCCCAGCAGTTGTATAGCTCATTGTGGTTTGTGAAACAATTTCACAGTTATTTCACACCAACATTATAAGGAAAGCCAGGCAAATATTGCCCTCATTTTACAGATGATAAAATCGACGTGACTTGTTCCCACAAGAGCTGACACCCTCGGGCTCTTTTTCCGCTGGCACCTGAGCTGCCTCGCACTTGGATGACACTCTCCTGAGTCCCTCCACGTTCATCCTGAAAAGTTGGCCAGACCCGGAACTTTTGTCTTCAGGTTCGCGCAATTAGCCGTTAGCCAGTGGATGCCGCTGACATGACTGGCGTTTACACTGGTATCGTCGGACTTTATTAAGACGTGTAGTTAACAGAGTCAGTTGCTGAACTTGCTGCTTTGGCCGGGACAGCTATGGGGCATAATGCAGCTTTGAAAACCGTGCACGTTACCTCCCATGGCACCGAGTAAATGGACCTGAGAAGAACTCGGCCTCTCTCTGGCCCTCCAAGGTTGGCTTTGAAGCCTGGGTGATTCTCTGGGCTGTGGCACGAGTCCCAGAGGCCAGCCCTGCTCCCGAGTCCGAGAATGGCCAGCAACGGCAGAACGTTCCAGCTAGTCTCGTGAGCTTTTACGAGGAACGTAGGATCATCTAGCTCTAAGGAGACGAGGGCCCAAAACACACAGGGCTTTGTATATATGGCTTCGGCCAACACCTTGAAGGGCTCTTGAGGGAAAATTGATAGGGCGTGGAGTCGCCTCAAAGAAGGAAGCTTTCTGGGTCTCAGGGTAGCTCCTCATCTACAGAGCATGTCGCTGCCTGAGACCTGGAGTACATTGCTCAGGCAGCAGAGGCTTCTGTCCCAGATATGGAAGACATAATTAAAAGGGGAAAAAAGCTCTCGTTGGTGGCCAGAAATTATCACATACCTTGTCCCACATTCTCCAAGCTCTACCAGCATCAGCTTTTTAACGCATGTCGAAGAGTAGCCTCATTAATGTTCTCTAAGCTCTCGAGTTTGTCAGACCTTGCATTCATTCCATTAGCCCACATTTATAGTTCCCACCGTGTGCCAGACCCTGGGGACACAAGAACAAAGCTCTTAGTGTAGGGAAGGTGGACAAACGTAAATAAGTAAATACTTGTAAGTGTGAGCAGAAGTGTGTGCAGTACTGGATAAAAGCCATCACGGGCACAGTAGTGGCAACGTGTGTGATCTTTAACTCGCGAGCAGACCCGATCGTCATCGGCGCTAATAATACTCTGACCCAGATGCCTCGGTGCTCAGAGGCTGCTTGGAGATGCTCATTAAACAGAGCGATTATTCAGGTCGCACTTACAGCTCATAGGAAAGAGCGTTTCTGTGAATGAAGAGGCACTGTTCTCCCGGGCGCCCATCAGGTGTGCATGAAACTGCTCCTGGGTGATTCGGCTGCTGCATTTTGCCATCTCCAATCAGCCAGCTCTGCTTCTTGGGATAGTGACAAGAGCTGTTGAAAGCATCAGAGTGGGCATCGGCCACTTTCTGCTGTTTAAACATCCCCACAGAGTTTAAGAATACATTTTATAATTTCCTAAGGTTACAGTATAGTAAAGAAATGCAAGATTCTTGTCAGAGTTGCTTAAAAATCATCTTTATTCCCTTTGATAACAAATGAAAACTTCACAGTTGAGATTGAACCATTGTTTATTTGAAAAACATACCTCGATTTAGAAACCATGGTCGAAGCCCCAGCATGTGTGATTTGTGTGGAGAGCAGTGATATATGGACTTGACCTTTCTTAGGAGTGAATATCGTTAAACTTGTAACAACGGTGTAGTCAAAGAACAAGGACATTTAGCTCTGCAGTGACTGTTACGTTATTCGCATCGTTGGAGAATGATAACGTAAATAATTTCTTTAAGTAAAAAAAAAAAAGTAAAGAATAAAAATCTAATTAGAAATGGTATTAGCCTGGGTGTTGATTTTGGGGATACAAGGGGAGAATAGAAACAGGATATTACAGAGGTAAGTTTTTATATTCAGTCCTTGGCACCTGGCATGTGGAATTGCTAAATCATATGGGATTTCTATTTTTAATTTTTTTGAGGAGCCTCCATACTGTTTTCCACAGCAGCTGTACTATTTTACATTCCCTCCAACAGTGGTGCCCAGGGGTTGCGATGTCTCCCCATCCTCTCCAACACTTATTTTCTTTTTTCTTTCTCTATATTTCTTTCTTTTCTTTCTTTTTCTTTTTTTTTCTCTTTCTTTCTTCTATTCAACAGGTGTGTGGTGGTACCTCGTTTTGATTTTCATTTCTCTAGGGTTGAATCTTGCCGAGCATATTTTCATGTGCTTATTGGCCAATTATTTAGAGAAGTTCAAGTCCTTTGCCCATTTTTGAAGTAGATCGGTTTTTTTTGTTGCTGCTGCTTTTGAGTTTTATGAGTTCTCTATATATTCTGGATATTAATCCCTTATTCTGTAGATGATTTGCTAGTATTTTTTCCCATTCTGTGGGTTGCCTTTTTATTCTGTTGATAATGTCTTTTGATGCACAAAGTTTAATTTTCACGAAGTCCACTTTGTCCAACTTTTGTTTTTGTCATATGGGCCTTTGGTATCATAACCCGAAAATTATTACCAAATCCAGTTTCATGAAGCTTTTGTCCTGTGTTTTCTTTTAAGTGTTGTATTGTTTCACATCTCATATTTGGGTCTTTGATCCATTTTGAGTTAATTTTTGTATATGGATTTTGGGAAGGGTTCAGCATCATTCTTGCGCATGTGGAAGTCCAGTCCCCACAGCCCTGTTTGCTGAAAAGACCGTCTTTCCCCCCGTCGAATGGCACTGGTACCCTGGCCAGAAATCACTGGACCGTGCCTGCAGAGGTTCGTCCCTGGGCTCGCCGTGGGCTCGTGCGTCTCCGCCCTTACGCCAGCGCCACACTGCTCTTCGCTGCAGCTTTGGAACTGGTTTCGAAATCAGGAAGTAGGATTCCTCCAGTTTTGTTCTTTTTAAAGAATATTTTGGCTATTCAGGGTTCCCTTGATTCAGTAAGAATTTTAGGATAGGTTTTTCTATTTCTGCAAAAAAAGTCATTGGGATTTTGATAGAGATTGCATTGATTCTGTAGATCACTTCGGGTAGTATTGACATTTTCATGATATTAAGTCTTCTAATCCATGGACATGGGATGTTTTCATCTATTCATGTCTTTAATTTCTTTTAGCAGTGTTTTGTACTTTTCATTGTTCAAGTCTTTCACTTCCTTAGTTAACTCCTAAGTATTTTATTCTTTTTGATGCTATTGAGAATCAATTATTTTTGTAATTTCCTTTCAAATTATTCATGTATAGAAATATAACTGATTTTTGAGTGTTGACTTTGTATCTTGATACTTCGCTAAATTCACTTATTCTAACAGGTTGTGTGTGGACTCTTGAGAATTTTCTGCATGTAGAATCATATCATCAGTAAACAGATAATTTAATTTTTTCCTTGCAGTTTGGACCTTTTTCTTTCCTAATTGTTCTGGCAAAACTGCCAGCACTGTGTTGAAGAGAAGTGGAGAAAGCACTTTCTTGCCTCGTACCTCATCTCAGAGGAAGTGCGTTCAGCCTTTCACCATTAAGTGTGACACTCCCTGTTGGTTTTTCATAAATGGCTTTTATTATGTTGAGGTAGGTTCCTTCTGGTCCTACTTTGTTGAGTGTTTTTATCATAAGAGGGTGTTGAATTTTGTCAGATTCTTTTTCTGCATCAGTCGAGATGATCGTGTAGTTATTTCCTTTACACACCAGTGTAACTTCAGTAACAGACCTCTGCTCCTTTACAGCTCCGGTCCCTCCTGGTTGTCGAAGTCAACAAAATTATACCTTTATACTGTGCTCCAAAACTGCAACCGATAAGTCTTAAATGCATTATTCTCTTAAATTAAGTAAAAAACAAGACTTGGAGTCACAAATCAAAGTTACAGTAATACTAGCTTTTACACTAGTAATTGGGTTTTTTCTTTAACTTTATTAGTCTCCTAAATCATGTAGAAAACAAAAAGTACAGTTATAAATCATCGTCAAAGTAATCCTTCTGTAATTGCCCATGCATGTACCTGTACTGAGATCTTTATTTCTCCGTGTAGCGTCGATTTATTTGTGGTGGTCTTTCTTTGGACCCTACAGGACTCCCTTGAGCTTTCTTGCAGGATAAGTCTAGTGGTCACAAACTCACTCAACTCACTCAGCTTTCTTTTTTTTTTTTAACTTGGGAATGTCTTAATTTCTTCTTCACTCTAAAAGGACAGTTTTGCCAGATATAAGATTCTTGGTTGATAGTTTTTTCTTTTAGCACTTTGAACATATTGACCCACTGTCTGCTGGTCTCCAAAGCTTCTGATGGGGAAACTGCAGAAAATCTTACTAAGGATCACTTGTGACGTTCACTCCTCAAGATCCTCTTCGTCTTTGGCTTTTGCAAGTTTGATTATAACATGTCTTGGTATGGATCTCTTTGAGTTCATCTTACGTGGGGCTCATTGATCTTCTTGGCTGTTTATATTCATGTCTTTTATTAAATTTGGGGAGTTTTCAGCCATTATTTCTTCCAAGATTATCTCTGCCTCTCTGTCTTCTCTCTCTTTCTTCTCCGAGACTCTCACGAGTCCTCTGTCGGTCGGCGTAGTGGTATCCCACAAGCCCCTTAGGCTCTGTTCACTTTACTTCAACCTTTTTGTTGTTGTCCCTCGAACTCAATAATTCACACCGGCCTATCTTCAGGTTCACTACTTTTTTCTCCTGCTTGTTCCAAATTGCCTTCGAATCCCTCTAGTGAATTTTTTTTCATTTCAGTTATTGTACTTTTCAGATTCAGAATTCTTTTGGGGTTTTTTTTTGGTTTCTTTCTCTTTATTGATGTTTTCATTTGTTCACACGTTGTCTTTTTTTGACTTTGTCCACATCTTTCTTTAGTTCTTTGAGCATCTTGAAGACAATTCTTTTAAGTCTTTGTCTAGTGTACCTGCCATTAGGTCTTTCTAAGGGATGATTTACATCAATTTTTTTTTTTCCTTAATGGGCCGTATGTTCTAGTTTTTTTGTATGCCTGTGAGTTTTGTTGAACACTGGACATTTGAACCTTATAATGTGATAACTGAAAATCAGATTCTCTCTCTTCCCCAGCCTGAGGTGTAAACTTAAGGTCTTCTCAGGTCTTAGTTCTGAGTCTTTGCCTTGGGAATGTATGGTCACTTTCTTATTTCCCCTGTATATGCAGTTGTTTTTGAATGTCTTAGTCCTTAATGTCTGGTTCCCAAAAGGGGAAAAAGCAAACAAGTGAAAGTGGGGTGACATTCTCTTAAACCCCCAGGAAGCCACTTCAGCCAGGGGAGGCGGGAGGGGGACAGCAACAGTGGCCGCCTGCTTCTTTGTCTCCACCTCTGTGATCAGAAGCAGCAATCAGCAGTTAGAGAAGAGATCCCCAGTACTTGGAGGATAGTGGGGGATTTTGCCTACCCTGGCTTCTGCATGTTGCGTGCAAGCTGCTTCGGGAACATGTGCTCAGCTGCCCACCACTTGATTGAGAGTGGGAGATGGGTCGCTGCTACTGTGCTGAGGGCTGAAATTGACCAGAATTAACTGCAATTTATCATCTAAGTCTTCCCTTGGAAGTTGCAACCCTTCAGCAGACTCCAGAGTTTCAGAGTAGTTACAGCAGACAGATTCTGTATAGTTGTTATCCAGGTGGGCAGATTCCTGGTCTGCCTACTCCATCTTCCCAGAATCTTCAAATTGGCATTTCTTACAAGTTCTCAGGTGATACCGATGCTGCTGATACAAAGACCACACTGAGAAGCACTGAACTAAATTATTTTAAGGTCCTTTCTTTCAGGCACTAAGATACCATGCAGGGTCTTTCTCCCTTGGATGCAATATGGTAATTGTGCTTTTTAGTTGAAAGAAGCAAACATTTTATTAATGTAACTTCCTGGCAAGGGGTTAGTTTGCTTTCTTTATGAAAAAGGTAGGACCTGTGGTCTGTGGGCCGGTTCAGGGCAGAGAGCTTTGGCGGCCCTGCGGGGGACAGTGGGGGGCGTGTGTCGCCGTGGGAAGGAAATGGACATTGTTCGTATCTGAGGTTGATCACGTCTCTTTCCTGTCTGTAAACTCAGATGATGACAAGGCCTGCTCTGCAGGTTTCTTTTCGTAGGTGGTCTGTGTAGAACATCTGGCGTGTGTCTGGCGCGTGATCATCTTGGGTCTTTTTACTGGGCACTTTTGATCCAGTCACTGTTCTAAGCCTGGATTAACACGTTTAACCCTCACAACATCTCTGCGAGATAGATGACATTATTTAGGGCCATGTTTGCAGGTCGAGGAAACAAAGGTTTGGAATTTGGCCAAGAACACATGGAAAGGAAGTGGTCGGACCGTTTACCAGGGGTCATTTAAGTTCCAGAGCCCACACACTTAAACTTACACAGCAATGCCTCGAATACTAGGCCCTTTCCTATATCGATAGCTCCTGAAGGTCACAAAATTCAACCAAAAGTTGGATTTAAAAAGAAAAATGTCCTTCCCCTTAACAAGTCCGGAGACAGGGTGGGTCTGGGGTTTGTCGAGTTTGTGCTCAGCAGCGTCACAGAGGATCGAGGCGTGCTCAGTCCTGTCACTGCTCTCCTCAGTGGGTTGAGCTCTATATTTAGAGCTGTCCCCTCGTGGTGATAAAATGCAGAGATCTCATCATCCCACCCTTACAGTAGCCGAGGGAGAAGATGCCCCTTGTTAAGTGGGATGAACCTTTCTCAGAAGCTCCTTTCCCTGCACTTTACTACCAGAAATGCGTGACACACCCATTTCTAAATGGCCACCACTCACTGAGGGTCACCACTCAGGGCGGGGACGGGCTGGCGCACAAGCCCTCTGGGTAGCTAACTGTTTGGGGCTCCTTTCGTAGGAAGAGGTGGAGCAGGAACGGCTGCAGGTGGCCACTGACAAGTGAGCACACTGGTTCCTTTGGCTGACGGCGAGTCCTGTTGTCCTGAAGGCGCTCCGTGGCAGTGATAGACGCAGATAAAGTCTAGGGCGCCCCAAAATGCTGCCAGCTGTCCTTGTTCTCCTCCAGGCCGAGTAATCTTTCATTTCTTGGCACGCGTGTGGAGCACATGGTAGACCCTTACTGGTTATCAGCTCCCAGCAGATGTCGATCTTCTGAGAGGAAGCTGAGCCCTGGAAGCGCTCGTCGTGCAGCCCGCTTCCTGCCCCGGTTGTCTCTGGAGGGTGCCGGGCTGGCGAGCCGGCTCGGTCGAACCTGGAGCAGGCGCCTCATCCATGGAGCGGGGATGTTACGGGACGGTTATGGGGAATGAATTGGTCCACGTCAGGCGCCTGCAGCAGTGCCGGATGCGCAGTGAGCGCGTGCGCTGTGCTGTTGCTGCCTTAGTGTGGTTTGACGCTCAGCATCAGCATTCGGGAGCTTGACACAGCGCCCGGTTGTTCTCCTGCCGTAGTGGGTGGAAGGTGTTTGTTCCCTGGCACCGTCCAGGTGGGCTTCACTCCCGCTGGGTGAGATGTCCTGACTGCTGTAGGCCTGCGCGCTACACTGACCCCGACAGGCTGCCATCCGGGGCCTGCCTTTGCGTGGGAAGGGGCGCCGGTTAGTCATTTTGCCCGAGAGGGTATGAGCACACAAGAGAGCCTTTCTTTCCCACAAGGGCAGCTGCTTAGGGAGCACTTTTATTTTTCCTAGAATCAGGAACAAGTACCCGTATCTTCCAGGTAGTCTTAACCTGTCTGTGCCTCAGCCATTGGAAGAGTCTGCATCCTGCCTCAGTAGGCCAGTGCGGTTGAATTTTACAAATATGATCATTGATGATAGGACACATGTCTCGTGCCGACAGGAGTGAGTGCTCCCAGCAGCCACTTGAGAGGGATGATAGAGATGTGCCCACTTTAAGGAAACCTGACTACGTAAGGACGAGCATCTCAACTGCAGAATAATGTCTCACTTAGCCAGAAATTCATGGCAGGTTTCCTAGTGCATTTAAAATAGGATTTGTGTATAAAAATACCATTTGCACACAGGAGCTCATATTTTCTGAAAGGGGAAATATACTTGTATTGGGCATTTGGGATAAGCAGAATAAAAATATAATCTTACAAATGTAAGAACTGGAAACCAAATTCCACTTTTAATTCTGAAAGGTTTATATATAACTCTACTATCTTACCCTCTCCTCCTACCCCAGACTTCCACAGCAGAAATAAACAGGCAGGAGCTGCCGGCAGTTCAAGATCATGGTGAGGAATGCAGAGAAGACAGGCAGGCTGGCCGGCGGCCGGGTGGGGGGCACCGTGGGCCCAGCAGGGGCGGGGCCGGGCGCCCACCCCCTCCCCGCTGCGGCGGTCGGTCTGACCGCAAGCATCTGTGCCGCCTAGACGTTCCTGCTGGGTCTCCCCCGCGTGTGGTCAGCGAGTGGCAGTTAGAAATCGACCTGCCCACCCTGCCCCCACAAACTCCTGCAAGCACAGGGGCACGCGCCGAGGTCTGACCAGTGGCATCTGGGGGTAGCCTGAGGAGGGGGCAGAGTCTGGGATGCTGACATGTCTGACTTCATTCCTTTCAGAAATGTTCCCACTGCCAGGAGGCAGGCGCCACCTTGGGTTGCTACAACAAAGGCTGCTCCTTCCGATACCACTACCCGTGTGCCGTCGACGCAGGTAAGATGGGGTCGTGGGCCCTTGTCAGAGCCACCCGAAGGGTGGGACGCGCACGTCGAGTCTCTGCCTTCTTCTCTCCCTTCATCATAGTTCTTCTTGTCTCTTCCGACCCTATTCTGTGTGTACATTCTAAAGGAATGCAGAGAGGAGAATGAGAAGGAGTGAAGTGGGGTAATTCTCTAATAGCAGTTTTATTCATATAATTCACACACAGTTTGCTTAAATGTACTATTCAGTGGTTTTTAGTATGTTCACAGAGTTGTGCAGCCATCATCACAATAAATTTGAGACTATGTTTGTCACTTCATAAAACTTCCCCCCACCTTGACTCCCAGCCCCTGGCAACCACTAATTGACTTTCTGTCTCTGCAGATTTGGCTGTTCTGGACATTTTATGTACATGGAATCATAAGGCCTTCGTGACTGGCTTCTTTCACTTAGCATTTTCATTTTTATTGCCAATTAATAGTTTATTATAAGGATATATACCTTTATCATTCATCATTTGATACACGTTCAGGTTGTTTCCACTTTTTGATTAATACAAATAGTGCCACTGTGAGTATCCACATACAAGTCTTTGTGTGGACTTAATGTGTGCAGTTCCCTTGGGAAAAACCTCGGAGTGGCATAACTGGGTCATACGGTAGCTGTTTAACCCTTTGGAAACCTTCCTGTCAGACGGTTTTCCGAGGCGGCTGCACCGTGTTGCATCCGCCCAGCGTCGTGCGAGGGTTCCGGTTTCTCCATATCCTCACCGCCGCGAGATGTCGTCTGTCTCTGCTGTAACCTCCGGTGGTGGTGAATGGCAAGTCACGGTGATTCTGATTTACATTTCCCTGGTGGCTAATGATGTTGAGCATCTTTAATTCTGTTTTTTCTTTTATTGCTTGTCGCTTTTTCTTATATCTAAGAAACCATTGCCTAATGCAGAATCACAAAGATTTTTTATGCCTGTGTTTTCTCCTGTGAGTTTTATAGTTTTAGCCCTGACACGGACGGGTCTTTGATCCATTTTGAGTTAATTTTTACGTGTAGTTAGAAGTAGGAGTCCAGTTCGGTATTTTGCACGTGGATTCCACCTGTCCCAGCACCATTTGTAGAAAAGGCTATTCTTTCCTCATTCAGTGATCTCGGCACCTTTGTTGAAAACCAGCTGACCATAAATGTATGGACTTATTTCTAGACTCTCTCCAGTACCACACTGTCTCGAATACTGTAGCTTTGTAGTACATTTTGAAATTAAGAAATGTGTGTCCTCCAATTTTATTACTTTTTTCCAAGATTGTTTCGGCTCTTCTGGGTTCTTTGTTGATTCATGTGAATTTTAGGATCAGTCTGTCCACTTCTGTAAAAAACAGCCATTGAAACTTTAGTAGGGCTTGCGTTGAATCTGCAGATCAGTTAGGGAATACTGCCATCTTAACAATAGTCTGTCTACCAGCCCATGATCGTGGGGCACCTTTCCATCTACTTCAGTCTTTAATTTCTTTCAACAGTGTTTCGTAGTTTTCAGAGCATATGTTCTACACTTCTTTTGCTAAATGTATTCCTAAGTGGTTTTGGGGGGGTTTTTTTGTTTTTTTTGTTTGTTTTTTTAATATGATTGTAAATGGAATTTTCTTAATTTATTTTCAGATTGTTCATTGTGAGTGTATAGAAATACAGTTTATTTTGGTATATTGATCTTATATCCTACAACTTTGCTCAACTCATTGATTGTTATAATAGTTTTTTAGTGGATTTCTATATACAAGATATGTCATCTGTGAATACTTTTACTTTTTTCTTTTTCTTGCCTTGACTAGAACTTTTAGTATAATGTTGGATAAATGTGGCAAGAGCTATCATCCTTATCTTGTTTCCAACCCATTAAATATGATAGCTGTGGGCTGTTCCTTGATGTCTTGATGCAGCTGAGGAAGTTCCTTCTGTTCCTAGTTTGTGAAGCATTTGTATCATGAAAGGGTGTTTTTATTTTGTCAGGCATTTTTTCCAAGTCCATTGAGATGATCACAGCGATGTTTTGCAGTGTGGTAACTATTTTAAAAAAAGGGGGGGGGGAACCTTTTGTCCCAGAAGTACCGTCCAATGACTGATGCAGAAGACTTGAGTTCTGACTCAGCCTGGGAAAATCCTCTTTCTTCCTCTGAAGTCTTGTCTCTTAGTGGATGTTTTCACCAGTTCTTGCATTATCAGACGTGTCTGAGACTTTCATCTAGCCGGCCCTCACATAATGCTCACAGACAGGAAGGAAGGAAAGAAAAATGGAAAGATAAACTGAGTGTCAAAAGTGGCATGGTGCTTGCTGTCTCTCAGTGCTTCCGGGTTCTGAGCGGGGCACGTGCCGTGACTCCATGGAGGCAGCTGTGCCCTCTCTAAGAGGTGGGATTTGATTTGGATCTGGCAGGGGAGAAGGGGAGGGGACGCGGCTGACAGGTGTGGAAGCAGGTACAGAGGCATGAAGCACACGGAGTGAGATCCGTCCAACGTGGAAAGACTCTGAGTTCATCACGACCACACTTCTCTCCGGAGCTGCCGTTCGGCACACCTGACGTTTGCCCGAGCACGTCCCCTTGCCGTCACGTCCTTCTCTTATCCCTCCTTACACTCCTCCCTCTTCCTTTCTTTCCAAATTTCTGTAAAAGGAGCAGCTGAAAAGAACAAGAGAGGTATAACGAGAGAACACCTGTGCCAAAGTTAGATTCTCATAAAAGGACGTTTGCACATGCTGAAGGCAGCTGGTGGCCAGGGCGCCTTGAAACGTCAGGTCGGAGACTTTGGGTTTTAGTCTGTACCTTTCATTCTCTTGTTCCTCTAAATGTTTCCTGCCGAGTCTCAGCTGTACTTCACCCTGCATTGTGGTCTGGCATGTTCTATAGAACAGCCATTAAATCCTCCTCCACTCAAGATCCAACTTTTCTCGTTTTCATGATATTGCCCCTGGTTACATAAGAATGTTTTGTTTTATTTTCTAGTTTAAGCTTTGTGGTTTTTAAATGAAGACAAGTATTAAGTTTTTGGCAGTTGTGAGTTCCATGTGGGGAGCAGCGTTAGAACTGGCTCTCCCAGGCAGTGGCTGGGTAAGAAGTGATCACCTGCACTGAGGCTCTGCTCAGAACAACCAGGTGATCACAGGCAGGTAACCTCGTGCCCCGCTCAAGGCATTAAGCAGCGCTAACAGAACTTTCTGTAGTGATGGAATGTTCTAGATCTGCACTTGCCAGCATGGTAGCCTCAAGCCATGTGTGACCATTGAGTGCTTGAAACATGGCTAGTGAGAACGACAGACCAGATTTTTTATTTTATTTAAACGTGTGTGGCCATGTGTGGCTAGCGGCCAGCGGCCAGGTGGCCAGCAGCTTAGCGCCACCTTGGCCAAGCTCAGGTGGCGGGGTTAGGGTTCTTCAGGAAACACCCAGGGCTTTCGTTTCTCTCCAGGGAGGGCTGCTTGGTTCACCATCCCACACCCCCAGCAGGGAGGCAGGGGCTGCTTTACCAGCTGAGGGTTAGTAAGCCAATGACACCTGTCCCTCTCTCTGAGCCTGTCACGATGTGTGGCTTTCCCAGGTAAAGAGGTTATATGCCTCTTTGGGAGATGTCAGTGGCCAAGTCTCCAGCGAGAGGCAGGCTGCCTGGGTGTGCGGGGCTAGGCGGGCCTCGGCCTCTAGCTTTGCTGGCCCAGCTGCCACATCCTCTGCTCCTCCAAAGAAGCAGCTTCACAAGCTGACCGTGTCTTGGGCATTTTTGATGACTCAAGTCACAATGACCCAGAGGCTTGCGCCGCCCCAGGGGGCGGCTCCTTGTATTTGTCCTTCCCCTTCCTGGTCTTGGGAACTCTGTTCTGTGTGTAAAGGACTTTTGCATCTAGGAAAGGCGTTCATTGATGTTTTTTTCAGATGATGATGAAAAAATAAGCCCCTGATCTGAGAGTCCCTGGTCTCCACAGAGTAAGGAAAGGTCGCATGTTTTGACCTCTGCCCTTCTGCCGACCTGACCGCCCGAACCTTCCCAGAACTGTGGGTGTCTCAGGGAAATCTTTGATTACTGGGGACAGCTCCACGGAAACAAAATCTTTGTTTTAATAGGCTCTATGGCTTTTGAAGCTTTCCCCCTACCTGATGCTGATCCTACATTTGTGACATCATGGTTAGCAATTTTGTGCAGCTCGTTACATCAGAGGCACAGGATTTGGCTCCGGGGTGGGAAATGCAGTAATAAGAACCTGAGCACTGGTTTAGGGGAAAAAAAAGATTTAATGTATTTAATGCAATGAGCCACAACAATTAAGACCTAAGGAAAAAAGCGCTGTGCTGGCTCATTAAAAATTCCGCTGTGCGTAAAGAATCTTGCCTGGAGGGGATTCTCCTTCTACCCTCATGAAGAAACACAGCTGGGAATTTCACTTTCTGCAGCCCGCTCTCTCTGCCTGAGACTTTGATCTTGCAGTCCAGGGCTCAGAGCCCTGGCTGAATTATTAAGGGATGGACTGGTGGTGGTCAGGGCCTTCCTGTGTCCCAGCCTGTCTTCTGCTAACGTGAGTGCTCACTGCAGCTCTGAGGTAGGTTGTAGATCAGCTGGAGACAGCATCTTGGCCTGGCAGGTACAGAGGATCTCACTTCCCTTTTCCTCTCTCTCGAAGCCCCCATCCTCAGCCTGGGGTCTGTATGGAGGCGTGTGGGTATCCAAAGCTCCACATAGCTTCCTACAAGGAGCTCTGCAAAGTCCACTCTGCCCTCAAGCTCAGAGAAGGTTCAAAGCAGAGCACCCTCTGGGACGTTGGTATTTGTGTGCATGGAAGCCATCGTGTGGACCAGACAGTCTTGCGAGTCTTTTCCAACTTGTGTGATGTCCAGCAAGCCGTCTACTTGGACTTCACTGTGGAAGTGCTGGCCAGGCCCTCTGGACGTTGTAGGAAACACATCGAGAGGCGGGCTGTCTGGCTGCGGGGCCAGGTGCCTGTTCAGAGACCTCAGAAGAGGTCTGCTACCCTTCTGACCGCTCTCGGCTCTTTCCCCAGCAGGGACTGGTCCCCGCGCCCTACCAGGTGTCAGCTCTCCAGCCGGGGTCGCACCCTGCCAGGGACAGGACTTGCACTCCCTGATGGCCGGGGCCTTTATCCTCAGTGTCCCTGCGTGGGAAGCCCAGCCAGAGGTGGAGGCTGCCCCTGGCACGTTTGTTTAGGAGGCTTACGTTTCCCCAAGTTCCAGGGTTGACTTTGGTGCTCACTTACGTTGTTTTATTTTTCTGCTTTTTAACTTAAAAGGGAACACGTTTTCTAACTTTAGACATATTTTACTGATGGCTCATCACAGCTGGTGGTCACTGGTCATGGCTGTGAGAGGAACTGAGCCACCTCTGCCCCTCTGATGCGCCTTTGCAAACTAACATGGTCCCCCCCGCCCCCATTTTTAAACTCCTGTGCTATGAGGGTGGCCGAGCCCACGTGGGCTCTGCTCTTTCTCTTTGGCTCACATTAGAGACTGCCGGCAAGCATGCTGCCCAGCCCAGGTGAGGGGAAGTGCTTCCCCTGAGTGCCGGTTGTCTGCCTCCTGCTGTTCGTAAGCTCTCTGGCAGATTGGAGCAGCAGGAGCCTTGGTCACGCCATGTACTTGTGGGTTTTAAATTAACACATTTCATTTACCGCCACGCTCTGCGCTTACAGAGGGAGGGCATGGAGGTTCGCAGGACTCACCGAGTCCCCAGGCCCTGGAGCTTGCCCAGAGTCGAGAAGGCTCACTCCTGGATAGTATATTTCAGGACTCCGCGTGGGAATGGTAGAGGAGGTACAGGTCTAAGCCGATTGTGAAAGGGTCTTTTTTTATTTGTTTGCAATAAGAGGACCTGAGAATTTTTCATTTGTGTTTCTCTTGCTTATTACAGATTTTCATTTAAAATCTGTGGGTACACAGGCTGCTAATCTGGACCTCAGTTTAAACGAGTTAAATTGTAAATTTAGCAGGCTAAGCACCGTGGCCGCCTCCCGCCGTGGTGCCTGGGAGCGATCTGAGGATGTGCGATCAATATGTATTAACATTCTGCCACCGCACCTCGCGCCAGTGACCTGGCCGTCGGTCTCCGGGAGCCGTGGCGTGCGGAGCGAACTCATTAATGCGATTTCCTCGCCTCGCCCCACCCCTGTGCCGCAGCACGCCGCTCACCTGGAGGCGGATGCGCGTCCTTGCTGTCATCGAGGATGCTGTTACCGTGTAGGGAGTTGGAATGAATCATTTCCCTCTGAGGATTAATAGCCCCTTCCCGGGGGTTCACTCTCCTCTGAAGCATTTAGCGTGGATTATGGGGCTCGTGTGGAGAGCTCCTCCCTGTCTCCGTGCGTTGTAGGGCGAAGGGGACGGTCGCGCGCTCAGCCTGGCCCCCTTCCTGTGTGACACGTGGTGTTGGCAGGAGGGAAGGTCCCCCCAGATTCAGCGTTTTCACCGGGAAGCTTTGGCTGGTGCCTGTAGAGTGAGTTTAGCCTAGAATCGGGGATTTTAAAAACATTTATTAGAAATGATTTCTGATTATTAAAACAATATAACATCATGAAAATGCAGAAGAAATAAAATTAGGTCACCTATAATCTTACCATCCAAAGAGAACCACTGTTGTATTTTGGTAGATTTCCTTTGTCTTTTTTTAATGTATATAAAACATTTCGATAAAAATTAGCATTGTACTTATACATTTGTTTCCTGGTTTTTCAAGCAATTTTGCATCATGAACGTTTCTCATATACAGTTAACTGTTTTGAAACGTTAATTTTTTAAGTGACCGGATATTCCATCATGTTGCAGTACCACAGTTTCTGTGCGGATGTCTCTAATGTTTTCTGCTAGAACTCAGTGTGGGGACCTCTTACGCCGCGTCTGGCCCTGTCAGTCTCGGCCCCCCTGGCCCCACTCGCCGGCGCTGTGCGCCAGCTTCCGCCTGACTGTCCCCTTCTGTCTTGCAGATTGTTTGCTACATGAGGAGAACTTCTCGGTGAGGTGCCCCAAGCACAAGGTGAGTCAGAGCCCCAGAGAGCCTGTGCTCCCAGCAGGGGGTGGGGAAGGCGGCCATTGGAGGACCGAGGCCACCCTGCCAGGTCTCGCTCTGCCAGGCTCCTGGCCCTGGGAGGGTAGAGAGGCCCAGTGCGAGAGGGAGGCCTGCAGCGTGGGGTGTGGCAGCCCTGGTGGCATGGGGGGCTGGAGAAGCGTGTTGGAGAGAATCGTCTGTCTGGAGGAGTTAGATCAAGCTCAGCAAAGCCGGTTTCACTTTAGTTTAACGGAGCCCCGCTCACAGGTCGGCGTGAGGCGAGGTCGGTTATAGGCCACGATACGGAAGCGAAGGCATTTGCCCAGGCCAGGAGAAGTACAGCCGGCTCCAGGCTTCAGGGGAAACTCGCCATTTCTTCCAGGTTTCACTTCAGCAGAAGCCACTGGCGGTCGGTCCGAAGTTGGCAGTTGATGGGCTGCCACTGCCTCGTTTCCCAGTTGGTTCAAGAGGTGGTCTCTTGGTCACCTCTTTTAGGAAAGGATAGAAGATAAGGGGGTGAGTGGTCTCTTTTTGAGAGGGGAAGATCTGGAGAAGGAAGCCCAGGAGAGCACCGAGAAGCCGGGGGCTGTCCCTGCCTGGAATGTCCTGCGGTGGCCGACTCTCCTCTGGCTGAGGTCACACTGACACCTGGTGGTCACTGGCTGCTCACAGTCTCCATCTCCAAGTAGGGCCAGAAAGTACTAGAAAGAGGTCATCCTGGCAGGTCTCCCCTCAAAATGCTCCTAGAAGATGCTCACTTATGCTTCTCTTTAAAAGTTATTTCCAGAGATGGCTCATAGGATCTTACAGTAGTCTTTATCTTTACTCAATTTACGTTTCTATTTTGTAAACTTCCCTTTTTTAATGGGCACATTTTACCTCAGGAAACTGTCTGAGTATCTCCTGTGTGTCGTTCAGTACTGACTCTGCCTTTTCTTTCCTTTTCCATGTGCCGTCCTGTCCTCGCCTCTGCCCTCCCTGGCCCCCACGCTTGTGCTTCTGTCCCTCCTGCCTCGCCTCCTTGGCTCTGCCGGCGTCAGCCTCCCCTCCCATGCCCTCTCCCCCCCCTGCAGAACAAGACAGCGAAAGGCAGCCTCAGCACAGAGCAGTCGGAGCGGGGGTGAGGGGGGCAGTGTGCTCGTGGGAATGGAAAGTACAGCAAGCACAGGTGAGTCGGGGCGTCGCCCCTGCCGGGCACGCCACGTGGGTGTCAGGGCCTCCGCCCGCGGAGCCTCAGGCCCGGCTGCCCCACGGGCGTGTGATCGGCGGACTGCTAACCCCAGGTGTTGCCTGTGGAGAGGTGGCCTGGGCCTCCCATTGCCCATTAGGGTTCCGGGCGACTGCTCTGAAGTCAGGCCTTGTGTGTGGTGCCCCTGAAGGCAGAGTGGCTTCCAGGACAGACCCTCGGGGTGGGGGGGTCCCTGTGGCCAGCCGTCCTCACTCGTCCACATCTGAGAACAGCTCGAATTGTAGCCGGACGTCTTTTTTCTTAATTTACTCCATTATCTGTAAAGCTTAGGGCGCATTTTCCTTTGAAAAACAAAAAAATTCCCCAAGTTTTGTTGTTTGAAGTCTTTTTTTCCCCAGTACTCTGAAGGATTCTTTTTCACAGAAGTACAAAGGAAAGGGAAATCCCCTCAAAGATTTAGTAGACTTTGGCATCCGACTTAATTTTACTCTTAAAAATCTCAGGAGATTGAGTTGTGCTTTCTGTGAGTGCGTCTGCGGGCTCGAGGTCGGGGCTGGCGGCGCGCACATCTCTGAAAAGAGGATTATAGGGCTGGCGTCTCCAGAAGCAGCAGGCCCACCACTCCCTGCTGGCGTCTTCGCCCTCCCTGTCCTCCCCGAGTCAGGGATGAGGAAAACCTTGTAAAGAGAAGAAAAAGAAAAACCGACACGTAACTTGGGGCTCCTGCAAGCCGGGCGGGGCCGGTTGGTGCAGCCGTGCCGCTGTAAAGGGGGCCTCGTGCGCCCGTGTGGGCCTGGCCCGCCCCAGGCAGGTGTGCTAGGCCTGTCCCGGACGGGTCTCTGTGGAATGCGCCCACCCCCTCGTTACCGAAAGCCTAGCAGTAATCCAGTAATGGGAGGAAGTCGCCTCGGCGTGGCAGCCTCCCGCCCCCAGAGTCGTCATTCGTCCTTCGCTGGTGGGCCCTGATGCTGCCTGCCAGGGACGCGCCCTCTGCCTGCCGTGTGACGAGTGGCTGCTGGGGGCTGTCGGGCGGGGCCTTGTTAGTGCTTTTCGCTCTTCCTTGCTCAGGGAGCAGGGCTGGGAAGCGGGGCAGCCGAGCAGGACAGGCAGGCAGTTGGGTCATGGGAAGCAAATGAGCACGTGGAGGTGGTCGGCCGCGGCCACTGGCCTGTGGCATCTCCTTTCCCGCCGAGCAGCCCTTGGGGCAAGACAGCAGCCTGGCTGGCTCTTCAGGAAGTTTCCGGCGCCCCCTCTGCGTGTCCCCTGGCCTTCATGGCGGTGCTCGCCCGGGCACGCTCTGCCACCGTCCTCTCGCTTCCCCGGCCAGCGCCGGCGCTTAGCACGTCCTTCTGTGGGGACCACGGTGGCTGTTCTGGAAGTGTCCCGGGAGACCCCGTTGGCTTTGCCCTGGAATTGCAGCTGGTGTTTGAGAAAAACAAAGGCCGGGCCCCGGGGCTGAGGGCAGATCTCTTCTTGGGGGTTTTAGTTTCGTTGATGTTCTCCCTCCGCTGCACCTGTTCCTGGGCCCCGCCAGCTGGCAGCTCTTGGCCTCTGACACTGCGCTTGTCATTCCTGTTCCTGTTTACACATATGGAACCGCAGTGCTGCGACCAGTCGGGTCAGAAGTGTGGGCGGCTTCAGGTCTGTTGCACGGTCGGACCATTCACCCCTCGGGAGGAAAGGTGGACGCACTGCATCCGGGCTCGTCCATTTGCAGTTATTGTCTTTACATGCTGTTCCCACGAGGCTAGATCCCAGTTCAGCGGTCACATTGAGGACAGTCAGTGCCCATCAGGTCCTGAGGCGCTGTCAGGCCTCTCGGGCTTGTGCAGAAGCCCCAGTGACCAGGAACAGAGACACGACTCCTCTCCTAAGGGAGCATCCGTCTGGAGTCCATGCTAGGGACAGAGCCATCATCACAGGGTGTCCCGGCCAGGCGGAGAAGGGACAACGGGTGCACCTGTGAGTCCCACCTTCTCACGGAGTGTGCGGAAACGGCGGTGCGACCAGGCTCAGGCCGCTGAACGTCTCTGCACCTGTTTCTTCTGTGGACAGCCCTCAGAGGAGTCAGCTAGGAGGTGCCGGGGACGTGCCCGCAGCCCGGCGGCCGTCAGCTCATGGGGGCACGCTGGTCTGCCGTGCACGGCCCGAGCTGGAGGGGTCAGGGTGCAGATCGGACCCCGCCGCTGCACTGTCCTGCCCCAAACCCTGGGCCAGGGGCACGGCCTCCCATCTTCACGTGACAGGCTCCACTCCATCTCTGGGCCTCGGCTTCGGCGTCACTTCCTCTTAGAGGCCATCCTTCTCCTTTCCTGTGTGAGCCACCCTCCCCCCACTCAGCCTTCCTGGCACCACCAGGATTCCTCGGCATCTGCTCCCCGGCTGCGCCCCGCCACCTGCATCTGTGGGAGGGGCCGGGGATGGCTTAGAGCCACCTCCCCCCACTCTGCCCCCCCCCAGCTGTGCCCCCAGGCAGTACAGATTCAGAGCAGGGCCCCGCCCCCCTCTACAGGTGGGCCTGCAGCTCTGTCTCCCAGCGGGGGTTGGCAGGGCGGAGGCACTGGGTTCCTGCTGCAGTTGGAGAAGGAAGGCCTGGCGCTTGGCGTGGAAGGACAGAGGACAGCCTCCGGCCCCGCGGGCCCAGGTGCAGGCCTCAGAGGCGAAGCTGAGGCGAGGGAGGGAGGGTGTTGGCAGGCTTTGGCCAAGGTGAAATCCTCTTCAGCAGCCGAATCGGAATGTCTTCCGAGAGAGCAGTGCCCACCCCGCCTAGAGCGGCTGCGAGCTCGTCCTCATGGGCACAGCCCCCCGTGTGCTCCCCGGCTCTGCCGTGTCCCACGCAGTTAGACAGGACGTGCAGCACTGAGGCTCAAAGGCGCAGAGTCCCCGGGGGCTCGGTCAGAAGAGCTTTGCTGGACGTGCGCCCCAGTCTCACTGCCAGCCAGCTGCGTGGCTTTGGGCCACGTGTCACCACGCAACACCAAGGCCCTCCCCGTGTTACCATGAAGTAACATCTGTAAGTCTGGCCTAGTGCCCAGCACACACTAGGTGCGTAAAGAATTGCCTTTCTGTTCTCATCTCGAAGGAAGAGTTTTTTAGAAGAAACACTGAGGAGTCAGGGTCCCATTACACTCATGGCATCGTGTGTCTGGGCCAGTCTCACGTCAGCCTGGGGAAGGGTCCCTGTTGGCGGTGCTGGCAGGCGGACCCCTGTGTTGCTGAGGGAGAGCCAGCGGCCAGGCAGACCCTTGGGTGCCGAGAGCGTCGCGCCGAGCCCGGGGCCTGCTATCCTGAGGAAGGGAGCCGTGGGCCGTGGCGTCTGTCCTCCTCACGCCGGCGTCCCGCAGCCCCAGCAAGATTTCGCCCCTCTGGTTATTGCTCGAGGTCCTACATCAGCTCCACCCTCGTCATCACATTGACGAAGGACTTTTAGTTCCTAGGCTGGCATCAGAGAAAGCTGTTGCTTCCCCATTTGCTGACAGTCTCAGCCTCAGCAAAACCAGAGTGCGGCGTGGACCCCCATCTGGACCCCCAGGGCCCAGAGTCACCTTCATTCAGGACTAGAGGAGGCACACTGTCTCCTGTTACCTTGAGAATGGCAGGATGGCTCAGCCACTGGCTCAGGTTCCCAGGGCCTGGAGGCTGGAGTCCCAGGGTTTACAAGAGACATTGTCTTGCCGTCCCTGCAAAGCGTCTTCCTACTTACTGTGTTTTCTGCCAAGCGGTTAGGAATCTCTTTTGGGCAGACAGGTAAATGTATGTGTGCTTTTGAATGGAGCGCTCCTAGCTCGTGCACGCGGCCCAGCCTTGCGCTCCGTGTATCAGTGAGTGTCGCAGGAGCTGAAGCAGGAAGATGGCGCCTGGCTTTTCCTGAGGTTTGTCGGTTGGAGGAGGCAGCGAGGCGAGCCCCGGCGTGTGGTCCAACATCTCTGGGCCAAATTCCTTGGAAACTGCCGTGTCTCTCTGAGACCTTTGCACATGTAGTGACCTGGGGCCTTCCGAAGAGGCCCTTGGTAGAACCCCACCCACCCCGCGCGGGTCGTCTGGCCGGGCTGGGGCCGCGCCCCCCACACAGCTCGTGGAGGGCGTGCAGAGAACAGGCGTTCAGCTGAAAGCAGCTACGAAATGGTCGTGAGCCGGTGCTGGGTGCTCAGCCACCTATGTGCTGCGCCCACCGCATCCCCCAGGTGGAGGGGCCCCAAGCGAGGGTCACCCCTCCGCCCGCAGCGCTGAGGAATTCTCTCCTGGACCTGCAGAAAGGCCCCTCGCGGCCCCGCCGCGGAGCAGGGCCGCTGCCGCAGGGCCCCGCGCTGAGCGTCCCCTCTGCCTTCCAGGTGAGACTGTGGAGATGAGGAGCTGGTGGACACCGGCGGAATGGAAATCGTCCTGCTGCGCAGCCACACCCCGCCCCGCCCCGCCCCGCCGCGCCTGCCCGTGCCAGCACTTCCTTCCTAAGTTCTACATCACACGCAAACCGTGACACCACAGGAGAGAGAGACCCAGGACGTTGGAATGGCTGTTTCCATGGACACAATCTCCATAGTGACAATGTGGGGGGAGGGGGGAGGGGAGGGGGAGGGGAGAGGGTGGGGGGATTAAAAGGGAGGGATAAAAATATATATATAAAAATCTATTTTTAGTCTGGAAAGACTTTGTTTAAATGAAAGGTGCGCTATCCCTTTTGACTCTATTTTAAAATTATCTAAAGAACTCCAAATTTGTTCCAGTAACAGTGAAATTTAAATGTGAAATTGAACTGAACAAACTCATCTCATAAAGGACGGGGGTGTGGCTTTGATTGGTAGCCTGTCTCACCAATTCAGAGAATTCTAGACCCAGGATTGAAAGCAGAGGAACCACACCAAAACCATCCTTTTGTCATTAATTTGTCTCAAAGTGGGAAGCTTTGGGGGGAGGGAAGTGGGCATGGTCCATGTTTTCAAGAGTGGGAGAATGATGTTTAAACACAAAAATAAATTTTTTCATTTCCAGAAACACTATTTATTTATTATTTTTAAATTTTTTTTTATCTTTTTTTGGGGGGTGAAATTGGCAGATACCCTGAGGTCACAGCTGTGTCTTTGGTCCCTGTGGCCAGTGAGAACCCCGAGTTGCCCCACTGAGTGCGCCTGGCAGGCAGGGTCAGGGGTCGCCCGCCTCCGGGCACGTGCGGGGCAGCCGTGCCCTTGGCTTCCGGGATGGCCAGGGCAGGAAGCCTAGGCTTAGGAATCGACTCGGGGGGACGCCGTGGCATGCGGTTGGTGTGGGGTGAGCTGGCCGGGAAACCCAGTGGACCCTTTTTTCTTTTTTCGCTTTCATTTTTATAAAGGAAAAGGGAGCCTGTCAGTTGAGCAGCCTGTGCTACATGATTCTTTATGTTGTATTGTTCTTGTTTTGTTTTGTAAATTGTATAATTTTTAAATATCTGAGTTTTAAAAAAAGAAGAAAAACTACAAAAAAAAAATCTTGTTAAGGCCTTAAGAAGGGGTTAGTGCATCTTTCAGGGGTCACTCTGCCGTGGGGATAAAATAGCTGTTTCACAAACAGTTTTATTTAAAAAACAAACAAACAACAACAACAAAAAAAAACAAAAAAAAAACAAAAAAATAATAAACTTCATTTTAACCTTGTTTCCTTTTTTGTTTACTATAAAGCAAGTGCGTCTCTTCCTCCTCCCATTCCAGCCCCGAGGGTGGCTGTGGTTCTGCAGAGGAGGCCACCATCTGACTGGTCCACTGTCCCCAGCCTCGTGCAGGCCCAGGGCCCTTGCAGAAACAGAACCCCACGCAGCTCCTCCCTGCCGCCCAGCCTGGCTGGGTGGAACCCACCTGTATGTGGGGACGGTCAGATTTCCTTAAGTTGATGTGAGAACAAATTTCCAATCAACATTAATTTTAAAGGTTATAAAAAAGTAATGCAATGTTAATGGATTTTTTTAGAGAACAGAAATACTGGAAGGAATGTTGTGAAGTAGAAATAAGCAATTATAAATGAGTTCTTGTGTGCTCATCAATTTGGGGCTGCAGAAATGGCAGATTAATTTTGTTTTAATGGCTGCATCAAGCAGTGTGGTGCATTTCTCATTTCGCTGCACCAGGATGGAGGTGCGGGTGGGCGTGCTGGGTGGGCCACGGGGCCTACACGGCAGTGACAGCTTTTCGAGCTACTCAGCTTCCCGTCTGGCCTTAGCATTAACACAGTTCAAATGAGATAGATGGATTTCAGGTGTCAAGGGCTAAACCACAAAACTTGAGAAGTATGTATCTCGAGGGAAATATTTTTCTGACGGCAAATGATTCTTGGTCATTTTTCCTTTTCTTCTTCTGTCTGCTTTTGACTTGTTGATGGCTTGAGTGAGGCATTTGTGGTTGTCTTGGGTCTTTTCTCAAACTGGTTTCTGAGATGACCATTGACTGGGGGTGACCATGTTCCACACTTCCCTTCCGACCCCCGCTTTCCGATGTCTGATCGTGGGCATCTCAGCTTCCGCCACTTTTGAGTTCTATGCATTTTTTAATATACTTAATTTCGTAAAGTATATTGGGTACATTTAAGCCACGTTAGGTTTATTACAGTATTGAGCAAAAGATACAGAAAAGTCTCATAAACCCCCCACTCTCCAGACACAGTCACCCCCACTACCGACTTGCCCCGGCAGGCACCCGAATTCCACGGTGCACACCGTCGAGTCTGTGTCGCACACTGTGGGTCTGAGCAAACGTGTGACACACCCGTCACTCCAGTATCGTGCAGAGTAAGCGGTTTCACTGCCCCGACAGTCCGAGCTCTGCCTTTCCGGCCTCCCCTCCCCCAACTCCCGACAACCCCTGTTTTTTTTTCTTGCTGTCTCCATGGTTTTGCCTCTTTCCGAGCGTCATATAGTTGGGATCACACGACATGCAGCCTTCTCAGACCGGCTTCTTTCACGTGGTTCCTCCTTGTCTTCTCATGGCTCGACAGCTCGTTTCTGTTTAGTGTGAACGGCCTTCCATTGCCTGGGCGGATGTCTCGGTTCGTCCATTTACCGAAGGGCGGCGCCTTGGTCGCTTCCAGGTTTTGGCGATTACGAACAAAGCCACGGCGCACGTCACTCACTGTGCAGGTGTTGATTTGGACACAAGTTTCAACTCCTTGGGGTCAATATCAAGGAGTGTGACCGCCGGGTTGTACGGTAAGGGACGGTTCTATAAGGACCCACCCACCGAACCGCCCTGGAACCGCCCTCCAAAGGGGCCGTGCCACCGTCCCGCCAGCCCTGGGTGAGAGTTCCGGGTGAGGGTTCCATCGGTCGCATCTGTGCCAGCAGGTGGTGTCGGTGTTCGGCCTTTGGACCATCTCAGTAGGTGTGTAGCAGTGAATGTGCTCTTTACAGTAACTTAAATTGTAGTTTAATAAAACAAAATGTATCATCTTAACCAGTGAGTGTGCAGCTCAGTCGTGCTAATGTCACACTGCTGTGCGACAGATCTCCAGGAGTTTCCATGGTGCCAAGACTACCTGTGACACGTGTGTGTGGGGGGGGGTGCTCGCTGCTCTTGGCCCGCACAACTTCACCAGGGCAGAAGCCAGGGAGGGCGGGCTGAGCGTGTTTCTAACATAATCTCAGTCACTCGCAGGCTGGCCCTTAGAGTTCATGGCCTGCATAGAGCAATAGCCAAACACACGAGTTTTGAGATGGGCCCCTAATGCCGCTCTGCGACTTTGACCTCCTGCCATGACCCCTGAGCCAGCTGCCACGCAGGGCTGCGGGAAGACGGCGTGGCGCGAGCAGCGGTGCCTGCCCGGCGCACGCAGGCCTGGCCAGACTTGCACTGCAGCGCCGGCGAACGGCCGCAGGCAGGTGTCCCCCGTGGCTGCCGGTCCTGGACCACAGGCCCCTCGCGTGCGGAGGGCGTTGCCTGAATGACAGGCATGTCTGTCCCTGCACTTCGTGTTCCCGTTAGCGTGACTACACGACATCCGAAACAACACAGATAAAGGCAATTTATGGAGGACCAAGTGACAAACACTTAGACCATCCTGCTTGCCCCACGAACACCACCCAGTTCTCTTAACAGTCTGGGTAGAAAGCTGCTGCCTACCAGGACAGCTGAAGCCACAAGAGAGACCACAGGCTAGATCCAAGAAGGCCCCAGGTGCCCGTGGGTCTTGCCCTCCTGGTCTGTAGAGTGGCTGCTGAACTGGTCTCCCTGCCACTGGTAGGCCCAGGGACCCCAGTTCCCACAGCCCAGGCCTCAGCCGGACGTGCAAAGCCCCCGCTCCAGCCGCCTCCCTCCCTCCCCCTGCCTCTCACCCCTCCTGCGCAGGAGTTTGCAATAGAGCTTTGGTCCTCTTGGCAGCTCACCTTGGCTTTCAGTTCCAAAACAGCCAAAGTCCGTGAGGTCCTCCCAGAAAGTCCTGCTCCAGCTGGGCACAAGGTCCACACGACCCTCAAAGCCATCCTCACACTCCTTGCTTGGAATGTGGCTCTGATTTCCCACCGCTCCCTGCTCCCAAGCACCTGCGCGCAGGGTCCTGCCTTATTTTCCCACCATGCTGCAAAGGCCCAGCCCAGAGGGCCCAGCTGGGCCCCGGCAAGCAGCACCCTCTGGGCCTGAGCCTAGCAGGAGAACGGGATGTGTTCACGCACCAAGCACGGTTTGCAAACACTGAATGCCAATACCAAAAGGCCACGAGCACTCCACGTTGGGGGTGCCCTCTCACTGTTGGGGAGCAAGGGAGAGAACTAAGGGAATATGGGGCCTGGCTTTGGCTGAGAGAGAGCACTTCTAAGCCCTGGGAATACTGCTGTTGCCAGAATGAGAGCTTGCCTCCCATACCCCCGGGGTGGGTGAGGGGCTGGCCCTGCCCAGGAAAAGCCCCTTCCCGCCCTCCGGCTCCTGCGTCTGCACATTTCAGTGGGCTTTGGCCTCAGAGTTCTCATCAGCTTCGCTGATTTAAAAACGCAAATCGTACCCCTTTTATAGTTGAAGAAGGAGAACGCTGAGGCCTTAGGCAGCAGCCCTGCCCTGGCATGATGTGGTCACCCCTCTGCTTAGAGGGGACGAGAGGCTGAGCAAGGGGGAGGGCCTGGAAGCCACAATCCCGGCCCGAAGGTGGCACGCTCCGGTGTGGGTGGTACTGAGGTTTGCATCTTTCCTCAAGGGACCACAGAGTCGAGGTTGGAAGGGATGGAGCTGGAACCGGGGGTACCTGGCCGGGGGAGAGGGAGGAGGCCAGGAAAGGGAGAGGCCAGAGAATCCATTCCTCGTGGTCCTCGGCAGGCTCGTAAGGGCGTCAAGAAATCGTGTCACCTACTTGGTTTCCATCCCGTTGTCTTCCAGAAAGAGTTTGAGCAGCCGATGCTCAAGGACAAATGGTAATGAGGAGGAAGAAGCAGGCCCACTTCCCTGGGGACAGAGTCACATCCCGTGCTAAGCCAGCCTCGTCCCCCGAGCTCACTGGCAGCTCAGTCAACAAGGGAAAGTGCGCAGCCCACATTTCTCCGAGTCGGGAACGTGGGTACAGGCACGAAGGAGATTCATCAGCTGGGTGGCCACAGAGCTGGGAGGTTTGAGGACTGATTTGTAATACTTAGAAAGGGATCCTTGTACCACTGAACTGGCTTATCCGGGTGACTCAGGAGCTCTGAAAACAACTCCGCTGCCTCCCCACCCCCAGATTCACACTTGCCACGGCCACAACAAGACCAAAACCCAGGAAGCTGAGCCAGCAGCCTCGAGGCGGGGGTGGGGGTCAGGTCCAGGCAAACCATGGGCCAACTGAGACAAGGCGACTGGGTGCTAGGTGTGCGGGTGAGTATAAACAATGCGTATGTTACGTGTGTGTGGTTTTGTGGATGTGCGAATGTGTGTGCACATGATTGTGTCAGTATATGAGCATGTGGGTGGTGTGGGTGGGTGTATGGTGTGTGTGTGTGTTGAGTGTGCTGGCGTGAGGTTTGCGTCTTCTCAGGGGACACTGAGAACTTCACTCCCTACCCTGCAGTCCCTCTGATACCTGCGACATCACTATAATGATGGTCTAAGGGCCAGCGACAAACCTGAGAGGAAGAGGCCCTTCTGGCAGCGACCGGTGACATGTGGAAAGGCAGGGACTTGTTCTGAGGACAAGGCTACAACCACATCGTAAGCCTAATGTGACGGGCAGGCGGCAGGACAAGTCCGAAGACCCCCGGTTCTTCCTTGGAGCCTATACAAAGCTGGAGAGCCAGGTGGCAGCTGGGCTTCTTGGCTCCTCCCCCTACTCTTGGAAAGCGCCTGGATACCCGACAGGAGAGACAAGGCATCTGTGGCCACATCTTCACCTGACCTTCCTGCCCCCTCCCCGTACCTTCTGGTGGCACAGTCACCTGACAGGGTGACTCTGGGCAGAGGGCAAAGGCCAGTCTCAGAGTCCTTTATATAGAGGGCCCAGGCTCGGCAAACCCTCAGGGTGTGCTGACGACATCTGCCTGGTCTGTTCCCAGGGGCCTGGTACGGTGAGGGGTGCCAGTGTGACCGGAGGAACCTAGTGGCCACTGAAGCAGCCATGGGGCTACTGACCGGGGATGTACTGGCGTCCATGGCCGTGGCCATGGCCCTCTTCCTGCTCATGGTGGACCTGATGCACCGGCGTGCACGCTGGGCTGCACGCTACCCGCCGGGCCCCATGCCACTGCCTGGGCTGGGCAACCTGCTGCAGGTGAACTTTCGGAACATGATTTGCTCTGTTAACCAGGTGAGGAGGTTGGGTCGGCAGCAGGGATCCTGGGGTCCCACCTCACAGCAGACATTGGGTTGGGGGTGAAGCCGCAGGCTAGGCAAGTTGCTGAGCCAGGAAGAGGAGGCAGGTTTGAGAGGCATCATGAGGGAGGGCATTTGCGCAGGGCCCGAAGGACAGTTGGGATTTTCCAAAGGTCAGAGAGGGCAAAGTCCTGGGGGAGGGGGAGGAACTTGGCAGCTGGTTTGGCATCCAGTCGGACAGCTCTTAAATTATGTGAGGCCAAGTGGGGGTCCCTTCTGTTTACATGAGGAAAGGTCTGGAGAATGGGAGAGAGGGGTCAGGTCATGAACCCCGTTTAAATCAGGAAGTCGCGGTTGAGAGAGGTGCTGTGGGCCCTCCAGCCTCACTGCTCACCTCTACGGACCATTTCTTCACCTGCAAAATGGGATGCTATCTTGGCTCCCTGACAATTTTGGTGACCTTCGCAAAGTCAGCTGGGTGGTCTGATCCAACGTGAGGTCCTCCATCACAGAGGATGTGATAGAATTGCGAGACCACATCAAGTCCTTGCGCCAGCTGGGTGGGTGCTGACGGCCCAGGAGTCCGCCACAGCTGGGGCCATGACACTGGGACCCGGCTTAACCAACACCCTCCACCTTCCACCTGCAGCTGCGGCGCCGCTTCGGAGACGTGTTTAGCCTGCAGCTGGCCTGGACGCCGGTGGTCGTGGTCAACGGGCTGACAGCCGTGCGCCAGGTGCTGGTGCACAACAATGAGGACACGGCCGACCGGCCACCTATGCCCATCTACAACCACCTGGGTTTTGGGCCGCGTTCTCAAGGCAAGTGTAGGAGGGGGCAGACCACGGCCTGGCAGGGATGGGGACAGCAGTGACTCGAGACCCAGCAGGGTCAAGAGGAGGCGGCTCGTGGACATGCGTGCAAAGGGGTGTCAGCGAATTCCAAGGGGCGACAGGTGGAAGAACGAGCTTGTGCCAAGGGCGGGGGAGGGGGCGGGGAGGGGGGAGGACATGGGCAGGGCCTTCGGGAGAGAGGGTGGGCCAGGGCAACAGCGAGCCTTGAGGGTTCATCCGGGTGGGCAGGAACGAGGAGGACGAAGTCAGTGTGGGCGGGACAGGGGTGGGCAGGACCGGCCCTGACTGAGAAGGTGTTCAGAGTGGGCAGAGCAGAGTGGGACCAAGATCTGCCCCCCGCAGACGTGAGCTGGAAAGCAATGTGGGTGGACAGAGTGGGACCTGTCCCCGGCTGGAAAGGGGTGTCCAAGTGGGCAGATTTTGGTGGGGTGGGCGACGAGCGAGTGCGAAGGGGCTAGGGGGCGGGGCCTGCACCGAAAGGGGCGGGGCCGTGAGCAGAGGTGGGCGGCGCTTATATGCACGGGCGGGCCTCGTTGGCAAGGCGGGGGCCGGACCTGTTCCTGGTGGAAGAGTGAGGACAGGGGAGAGCAGGTGAGCAAGGTGTGGGAGTGGAGGCGAGCCCAGGGCACACTCGAGCCACGCCCACTGCCCCACCCCCAGGCGTGATCCTCGCGCGCTACGGGCATGTTTGGCGTGAGCAGCGCCGCTTCTCCGTGTCCACCATGCGCAATTTCGGCCTGGGCAAGAAGTCACTGGAGCAGTGGGTGACCGAGGAGGCCACCAGCCTCTGCGATACCTTCGCTGACCAGGCTGGTGAGTGCTGGCCCTGACGCAGGAGAGAGGGATGGAGAGGCTGGGAAGAGATGGAGGCAAGCCCCTGATCTACGCTGTGCTCTCCCAGGACGCCCCTTTAGTCCCAAAGACCTGTTGAATAAAGCGACGAGCAACGTGATCGCCTCCCTCATCTTCGGGTGCCGCTTCGAGTACAACGACCCGCGCTTCCTCAAGATGTTGAACCTAGTAGAGGACAGCCTGGACGAAGTGGCGCAATTCATGCGCGAGGTGGGGGAGGGGGATGAGGAGCCCTTGCTGAGCGAGCTAGTAAAGGCAGGCCACCTCCCTGCAATGGGCCTCGCCAGAGGATTTATATGGAGGGTCGTTGGAGAAAGGGCATTCCAAGCAAGAGATGCCACTGCAAAGAGGAGGAAAGGTCTGGAAGTGTGTGTGTGGGGGGGAGAAATCGCAGGCAACAGAGGTGGGAGAGCCAGGCCAGGGTCGGTGCTCCAGGAGAGGGCTGAGGAGCCTGTACTTCCTTTATGGGAGCCACAGAACACACGAGAGGTGGAGTTTAGGTTCATCCTTCTGGCAGCCCTGGCCAAGAGAGGGCAGAGGCCAGCACTTAGGGAGGAACCAGGTCAGTGGTGGCGACGCCCCGAAGGCAGCTGGGACCTGGACTGGTCAAGAAGAACACCTGGGCGCAAGAACAACAGTGAGGGGCCCGCGTCTGTGGCCTGCACAGGTGCTGAACGCGATCCCGGTGCTGCTGCACATCCCGGGGCTGGCCGCCAAGGTCTTCCCGGCGCAGAACGCCTTAATCGCCCTGCTGAAGGAGCTGGCTGCCGAGCATAGGACGGCATGGGACCCGGCCCGGCCACCCCAAGACCTGACCGAGGCCTTCCTGGACAAGATGGAGGAGGTGAGGGGCAGCTGCTGGGGACGAGGCCTAGGGTTGTGACCTGAGGGCCCTGTGAGGTGAGCCCAGGCAAGGTGAGGCCTGTGTATCACACAGCATGATAGGCACCCAGGCTGTTGGGTGCAGAGTAGGAGGCCCTTTTGGGCCTTCCTCCCTCTGCCCCTGAGCCCACCTTCTATGCATCGCCCAGGCCAAGGGGAACCCCGAGAGCACCTTCAACAACGAGAACCTGTACCTGCTGGTGGCTGACCTGCTCTCTGCTGGCTCTGCGACCATCTCGATCACGCTGGCCTGGGCCCTCCTGCTCATGATCCTACACCCAGACGTGCAGCGTGAGCCTGGCCTGCGGGCTGTGGGGTGGGTGAGGGAGGAAAGGGACAACCTGGGCCCCTGAGCTTACTCGAGCTACCAGGAGCTCTGAGCAGAGGCGGGGGGCCCAGCCCTGAGGTCAGAATGACCTCCTCCGCGTGGGCACAGCCCTACCCCGGAGTCAGGAGGTCAGAGCCGCCCTTGGGAATGCTCGTCTGCCCAGGCCGTGTCCAACAGGAGATTGATGAGGTGATAGGGCAGGCCCGGCGGCCAGAGATGGGGGACCAGGACCGCATGCCCTTCACCACGGCCGTGATCCACGAGGTGCAGCGCTTTGCGGACATCGTCCCCCTGGGCCTGCCGCACATGACGTCCCGTGACATCGAAGTGCAGGGCTTCCTCATCCCCAAGGTAGGCTTGTGTCCCTTCTCACCCCAGCCCAGCACTGCCTGCCGTCTGGTAGCTCCAACACGGCCATTGCCAGGTGGGGCCAGGACTGGAACCCAAGGGACTCGCTCATTTTCACAGCCACGGCCTGTCCCAGTCTTGGTGGGCGTGGGAGCGAGAGCAGAGGCAGGGCTGGCCCTATCCATTCAGTGGGGAAAATGTGCCACCGTGTGTTGGGGGAGCCCTGGGATGGGTGGCAGTGAGGGCACCCATGAGGGGCAAGTCACCTGGCCCTGCCAGGGGACACAGAGGGTGTCGGGACACGTGTGCACCAGGTAGAGTGTGCGTCCCACGTGTGGTGGCAGGGGCCTCGGCCTCCCCCAGCCTAGACTCCACCCATGTCCGGCATCTCCTGCCAGGCGACGACGCTTATCATCAACCTGTCGTCGGTGCTGAAGGACGAGACCGTGTGGAAGAAACCCTTCTGCTTCCACCCTGAGCATTTCCTGGACGCCCAGGGCCGCTTCGTCAAGCAGGCGGCCTTCTTGCCCTTCTCAGCAGGTGCCTGCGCGGTGCCCGGCTCACGGCCTCTCCCTGGGGGGCTTGGAGGGGCGCCGCAGGCCCCAGGCTCACCCAGCCCCGCCCCCCGCAGGCCGCCGCGCATGCCTCGGGGAGCCGCTGGCCCGCATGGAGCTCTTCCTCTTCTTCACCTGCTTCCTGCAGCGCTTCAGCTTCTCGGTGCCTGCAGGGCAGCCCCGCCCCAGCGACATCGGCGTCTCTAGCTTCGCGGTAACCCCAGCCCCCTACGAGCTCTGTGCCACGCCCCGCTAGAGGGCAACACCGGGCCTTGGCCTGCTCCTCGGCTGGGGGCCCTGGCGCACAATAAACCAGCCTGGTGGCTCCAGCCTTGCCTCCGAGTCCCCCCCGGGCCCCTCCACAGCCCCTGGCAGTGACGGGGCCTCGGCAGGCTCCCCCGCATCCAGCCTTTCCTGGCATTCAGCCGCATGTGAGAGATGGGTACACCGAAGCTCAGAAAGTGACAGCTTACCCGCTCATCACCCACGGAGACCTCCAACTGGCTCTTCAGGTTGGCGACAAACTCTATGCAGAGCTCCTGGCTCCTGCTGGGAAGAGCCACTCGAGGCTGCTAAGGGCCATCAGCCAGGCCCCGGTGGGGATGGGAGGGGCCTCCCTCAGCCTGGACGCCCACATCGCAGGACCAGCGCCACCCATGCCACGCCACAGGCCAGCAGCTCGGCCCACTTCATCTGCGGTGCCCCAAAAGGTGGGGAACTCAGGGAGGCTAGGAAGTGATGGCCAGGTCAACGCTCTGGCGCAGGCGTCAGGTGCCATAGCCGCCTCCCTCCCTGAGCCTCTCAGTCGCCCCAAGGTCACACTGGCCACCTTCCTTGGCCCCTCAGGGGTACTTGTGTGCTGGCCCTTGTCGGGTAAGAGTTGCCTCATGGCCAAGCTGGAGCTGGAGGACACTCACCTGGGCTCCAACCCAGGGTGCCATTCTCTGAATAGCCAGGTCAGGCCAGGCTCGCAGGAGGCTTGGCCAGGGGCACAGGGAATGAGCCCCACCTGAGCTGCAGGCATGCCCTAGGAATAGGGGTCAAACCTGGGCAGGGGTCAGCCACAGGAGGCGGCAGCCACACAAGGAACTTGGACACTCTGCCTCATGTCCTCCTCTGCCAGGACACTGTGACCCTGGGCTTCTGTTTCCCCTTCAGCCGATGAGAAGGTTGCACCAGATGACCAATGGGCCCTGTCTTCCTGCTCCAGCTCTGGGGCTGTGACCTCATTAGCCTGCCGTCCTCCACCTGCGCCCACCCCACGAATGATTGGTTCTGGGCAGAGGTTTCTAATGGCTGGCTGCTAACCTGAGTCTTGGGAGGATCCTCTGCTACATTTAGGGAACAGCCTGGGGACCCAGATGCTCAGAGCAGAAGCCACCCAGCCAAGCCTCACTGGTTAGAGGGTGCCACCCGACAGCATCCCTGACAGGTTCCCCAGTGTCTTCTAAACGCCCTCAAGACAGGATGCCCCCCAGGCCCTGGCATTCAGGGAACGTGGTCCGTCGCTGGGCTTGGCGTCCAAAGGCCAGCCAGGGCCCCTTCGGCCTCTCCGGTGTATCCACTATCCGGGTTTGGTGGCAGGAGATGGCGTTCCTGCAGCCGGTGGGGACAGAGTGTGGGCGGAGAAACGCCGGGTCTGCATCCAGGTGGGAAAGCTGAGGCCCTGCAAGGAGGCCACAGAGGCCGCACCTTATGCGTTTATTGGATGGTTTGTCATTCGTGGCTTGGAGTCTTGGGGACGTCAGAGGCCGGGAACCAGCCCAGCCGGAGCTTCCTCAGGAGCTGGGAGACCCAGCCCCCAGGCCTTTCCTCCTTGCTCTCCACTCCAGAGGCCTCTACAAAGCACAGACGGGCGTGCCCTGTGGGCCCCTCTGGCAGGAGGGGCCTTCCCCAGGGTGTCCGCGGTCGCAAGGTGCCCCGCCAGGGAGGGCACAGGAGGCAGGGCGGCTCATTCCAGAAGGTCAGGGCTTCTGGCTGCCTGGACGTCTCCCCTCCTCAGGGCAGGGGGGCCTGAGAGCAGCCAGGGATCTGTGACCTCTGCAGGGTCACTGAGGTTAGGGAGGGAGGCCGTGCGGAGCGGGGTGCTGCTGGCTGTCTTACCAAGGTATACGGCACTCTCCTTCTGGGCCTTTTCATCTCCCTGGGAAGGAAGAAGTCACAGTGAGGACTGGACGGCTCTCCACTGTACAGGTGGGGAAGCCGAGGCCTCCCTGCACAAGAAGCTGGGGGAGGCCAGGATTCGGACGTGCTCTGCTCACACCACGTCCGCTCCCCTCGGCCCCGCTGGGATGGAAGTTCAGCCCCGTCACCGTGAGGTGCCCCAGCCGCCCTGCCCTGCAGTGTTCTGGGGCTCCCAGAAGGACCCGCGCCCTGGAGATGTCCCAGCTGAGGAGCCAGGCTTCCCTACCGTCCAGCCTGGGATCCCTGTCGCCTCCTCCTCAGCCACTCCTTCCCCAGAACGAATGGGGCTGGCTGCTTCCAGCCTTGGGGACCTCGCCTTCCTGTCATCCTGCGATAGGCTGTCAGCCTCCTCCTTGGGGGCTGTATCACTCAGTCTTCCAGTTGCCTTGGGGGTCATGGCCTGCTGGGAGGGGCCAGGACGCCTCGTCCCTCCCTGTTCTCCACACTTTGTTTTTCCAGGGAAGTCCCGCCCTTCTCAGCTCGAGCCGTGGTAGGGCTAGCCAGTTTCCTGGAGGGGACCCTGCCACTCTGCCGTGAGCCGGGGTTCCCTGGGCCTCACGGGGCTCTGACGGGAGAGGGCCCCGGCCCCGGCCCATCCGGGGGAGGCCTCACTCACCTCAGGGGCTGCCTTCTTCCCACTCTTGATTCTGCGTCTCTACAGAGGGAAAAAGCCGTGAGTGGCCACGAGCCCTTCTCTGGCTGGCCCATCCTCTCACTGTGTCTACCAAGTGCGCCCACGACAGCCACCCCACTCCAGGGGAAGAAGGGCCCCGACCCTTACCCACCTGAGCAGTCACAGGGTAGCACTTATTCATCGGCCCCCACACCGGCCTCAAGGTCTCCCCCACGGGCTGTAGGACAAGGAGAGGGAGGAGGGGGAGGGAAGGCTGCGGCACGCGGCCACATCTGAAGGCTGTTAAATGTGCACACGCGGACGCCTCAGACTACACCGGGGACTGAAGGAAAACCTCAAACAAAAAGCAACTATGTCTTTAGAAATATAAAACTTTGCATTCATGAAACTATAAGCTCTAAAGTAGAATCGTTCAAACAGCAACCTCTGAGTCTCGAAAAATGAAAATACGATATGCTAATGGGACTGGAAAATTCAATCAAAGTGTAGAAGATAAAGCTGGAAAAAAAAAAACATTTCCCAGAGAGAACACGGAAGACGGCAGGGACGGCCCCGGCTGCATCGTAGATCTTTCTGAAAGAGGGAACAGGGGCAGCAGACAGGGCCGGCAGGGAGAAATACCAAACGAACACGTTCTTTTTTCATCAAGACAGCTTCCTGGAGATGAGGGACATAAGTCTACAGATGAGAAGGACTCGCCAAGCATCCACGACAATGGACGATGGAGACCCACCCCAGGTTATGTTAGTAAATTATAGAAGAGTGAGGACAAAGAGCCTACACACTTCCAGAGATACAAAGAAAAAAGTCTGCTTTAGAAATTCAGTCGCGTCAGACTTTTACATGCCAGCCTTTGAAACCAGAAGACGGCGAGCATCTTCGGCATCTGGGAGGAACTTATTTCTAGTCTAGACTTCCATGCCTTGCCGACTCTTGGTCGGGTATGAATTAAGACCTTTTCAGACATGTACTCTCATGGGACTGCCCCTCAGGAAGCAGCTGGAGCTTGTGCGCCACCGAAATTAAAGGGCGACACGGGGCCCCGCACGTGAGAGAAGGCCGGCGCTCCGCAGGACGGTGCGGGGCGGCCAGGCGCAGCTGAGCAGCGGGCCTCGGGGCCGCCCCGCCAGACGGAAGCAGGGGGTTGGCGGCCTCCGGGCGGCTACGTCTCCGTGAAAACGGCGACAGCGATAAATCACCGAACTTGTCTAAATGTATTGCACGGAGATTTGTATGGGAGAGTTCGAGAGATTATAGGTACAGAGCAAATCGCAATTTAAAAAAAGGCGAAACCAAAATTATGCTCAAGGAAGAGGAAGCTCAGTACACCACACGACTCGGCTAAGAATACCATTTACCTGTATCTTTAAAATGTAAATCCTCGATAGTGGTCTAATACAAATTATGACGTACACCTAGGAGAACGGCTCAGAAAAAAGGCGAGTGCTGGGGGTGACGTGCGGCGGCTGGCGGGAACGCACGGTGGGCGCCGGCCGCTCTGGGAAAGCTGGCTTCTTACAAAACTAAACACACCGTACCACGTGGTCCAACGATCCCAGCGCTAGGTGTTTATCTAAGTGAAAAGGGAGCCTAAGTTCCATCACCTAGAAAGCGGGAGCTGCCGGGTGGCTGTGAGGTTTAAATGCCGTGACAGATGCGCAGCACCTAATCCAGCACGTGGTACCTAATCCAGCACGTGGTCCTCGGTGGGCAGCCAGCAGCCATCCGCCGTCCCCTGACGCGGGCCGGGGGAGGGTGTCCCGCCACGGGCTCTGAGGTCTGCGAAACCAGGGAGGGCATGCGACCCCGGGCGGGAGCCCTGCTCGCTGCCGCCCCACGCAGGAGTGCAGGACCCCGCTCCAGGGCCACTCACGCGCATTAGGGCCACCTGTTCCTTCGCGTTTATCCAGGCCACTGCCCCGGGGCCTTGAGGCGACCGTAGGGCCAGCCCGCAAGGGGTGGGGCCTGGGTTTCGACTCTTTGCCGGCAGCAGGAAATGTCTCCAGAACCCTCGCACACGCGCACGCACGCGCACGCGGGTGGTCGACCACCTGAGGGCCCGGCGCAGGTCCCTACCTGCGAGGACTCCCCAGCGACCTCGTGGGCAGGGGCTGTTTTCCCCACGGACCTCTGAACGTAGTAGTACAGCACTCCTGCAGCGAGGTGAGGAAAGGCCAGTTAAAACATCTCCGAGAGTGATGTGGTTATTTTAAAGCATCGGTATTTACAGTACGCCAGAAGTCAAATCCTTCTAAGGTATTTAAACCTGTGATGAAAGGTATTAGATATTAGAATGGGTGAGGGGATATATAGTTTTTCAAAGAGTGTACAAGCACAACTTTGAAAATCATTGCTTGGGACATGATTAGGTTGTGTGGGGTTTTTTGGTTTGTGGGGGTTTTTTTGGGGGGGGTGGGTTTTAGACTTAGTCATGGGTTCAAATGCCGGGTTCACTCTGAAGGTGCAGAGGGAAGAAAGGGAGGAAAAAGGCCGGCCTGGGCTCTGCGCCTTGAGGCCGGGGGAGCCAGGTACGCGGCAGCCTCTGGAGGGGGCCTCTGGGAGCCCTGGGGGGCAGCTGGAGACGGAGGTGGCTCTGAGGGGAGAGCCAGTGTCCCCAACCCGGCCCAGCGCGCAGGCCCTCACCTGCGAGGATGAAGATCTGCACCACGTACAGGGCCTTGAAGAGCCTGGAAGGAAAGCGGAGCTGAGCGCGAGGCCGGGGCCCGTGCGCTCGCGGCGGGGCGAGCCTTCCTCCCCAGTCCAGGCCTCAGGCCCCCGCCGGGGCGCAGCCCGTCCACGCCGTGGCGGATACGGTTGTCCGCGGTGGCGGGGCTCAGCCTGGGCTCGCTGCGGACTGGCCGCATGACTCTGCGCCTCTGCCACTTCCAAAGCCAGACGTGGAGCCTGGAGCACAGAGGGGCCCCCGGCCCCGCCCCTCTCCTTTCCTTCCTTCCTTGGGTCCATCTTGCCCCTCCAGCCAGAAGGAGGGACCAGGCCTTGGCTGCGGAGTCAGAGACACGCATTTGGCCATTTGGCGCAGGATTAGCCCCACCCCCTGCAGCCCCGCAAAGCCCTCCCGGCTCTGAGCTGACACATCTATGCTCCACCCGCCAGGACCAGGCCCTCTGCCCCGACCCTGAGTCCCAGGGACGTTGGAACAGGCAGGGAAAGGGGCACGGAGAACCCTGTTTTCCCTTCCTCTTGGGTCCAAGCGGGGTTCCCCTTCCTGGTCATCCGCACGCGGTGACGGGGGCACCTACACATTACCTCTCTCTCTGGTGCCACAGACCCAACACCATTTTCAGTCTGAGAAGAAAAGGTGGGCGACAGTCAGTGTCTCACACGGCGCAGGAGCCCCGTGTTCCTGTGCCCTGGGGCTTGCAGGAGTCACGCTGGGGTGGGGGGGGGGTGGCAAGGAACCCCACCCGCAGGGCTCAGCAGGGCATGCATGGGTGGCTGCTCACAAAAGGGGGTCAGACTCAGGATGCAGTGGGCTAGTACTAGGAGCTCAGAAAATGCTTAGAAATGTCTCCTAAGACCTCAGAGCGCCCAACAATAGATGGTTCCAATGCCCTCAGGCCTGAACGGGTCAAGTCCCGGGGAACAGAATGGGGAAGGGGGTTGGGGCGGAGTTAAGGAGAAAGCTGAGGCTCCGTTGGACGTTGGGTGTAACATGTTCTCAGGCGTTGGTGGAAAATTATAATAGTAAATAATAATGACTAGAAACTACCAAAACTTTAAAGTGCTTTCTGGGGTCTGCAGTATTTTGGGAATAATTTGGGGAGTACTGGGGGAAATCCCTAGCCTCCTAGAAACATCCCGTCGGAATGCCCCCCACCCACGCCCCACTCAGCATTGGAGTCCCCTGTAGATCCACACCACTGTCAAGTCAAGGTCTCCAGAGAGCTGGGCCCTTGATGGGCCTCGTCCCCAAGTCAGCTCCTCAGTGTCCACGGGGCCACTTCAGAGTCTCGTGAAGCAGCCGCCCCCACCTCCGCCTCCCGCACTTTCAGCAGGGAACACGGGCACCATCGGGTGCGCGTTCCTTCGACTTTCTGCCACCAAACCCACCTACGTTCTCTGCTTCTCGCGGGCCATTTCCTCTTTGGGGACGGGGCTGCCCCCTCCTCTCTGAGGCCGGCCCCACCTCCTCTACTGAGTTCCATCTGGGCTTCTCACACCCTGGGCGTTTGGGGGCCTCCTCCCTCACTTGTATCCTCAGCCATTCCTTCTCTCCTGGCCCCTTCCTCCCAGCATTTCAACACATCGCTCATCTCTTCCACCAAAGAAACCAGGCCTTCTCTCTTGAACCCATATCTCTTCTCCAGCTACCGTCCTCCTGGTTCCCTACCCGTCACACCAGTCTCTCTGAGAGAGCTGCCCACAGTGGATGTCTTCACTCTGCCTCTGCCTGACTCCACAGCCCGCCTCAACCTGTTTCTGTCCCCGTAAGTCCCCGAAACCTCTCTCACCAAGGTCAACAATATGCACCTAGTCACAAAAATCCAGTGGGCCCTTTCCAGGCCTTGGCTCACTTCGTCTCTCCGCAAGGCCCCTCCCTTCCCCTGGAACGCCATCTCCTCTGGGAATACTGTGAGCAATGTGTTCGGCGGCGAGCTTCGTTAGTCATTTATAACTTGGTGTGAGTGGAGTTACCAGGCTTTTTCTGGGTGGATGTTTAGAGGAGGAAAGGGGAGAAAATGAGTCCTGAGGGAGAAGAGAAGAGGGGGAGAAAGGGGATCCCAAGTAGGGAAGGAAGCCAAAAAGGTAGGCTGGGACTCAAAGACAATTCTTACCTGCTTAGGTGGCTTACTGAGGGAGCCTTCAAGCCTGCCTACTTTCCAACTATGCCAACCCTGATGACGTCAGTGATCTGCAGAGTATATTTTGATCATATCAGTGTGCAGCAGCCTGCTCGCCTCTAGGCCCCGGGATCGAACCTGAGAAGGGCACTGGAGCCAGCTAAGTCTGGGAGTCCAGTGTACAGCTCCCCCCCCCCCTTTTGCAAGGAGAGTTGGTCGCTGTGTGTGACATCACATCTTAGGGAGCTTTATGACAGGACAACCTCTCCAAACTTGGCCAGAGCAGTATGTCGATTGCCTCATGATGACTTTAAACCTCCCCAAGTCAGAGGCAGCACCTTTGCAGGTATCTCTGTGGTTCCATTCAATGCCATTGATACCACCTGAGCACCTGCAATGTGCGAAGCTCCGTATGAAGTCCTGCAGGGACACAGAGACACAAAGGTGTGGGAGATTCGGTCTTGTCACATAACACTCAGCTAAAGCAGTACATAGAGGAAAACTTTTAGCACTAAAAGAAGCATATTTTCTGAATCAAAAACAAGGACACAGCCTGACAATTTCTAAGTGTCATCCATTCATCCAACCAGAATATGCTGAGCTCCCATTTCGGGCCAGGAATAATACCAAGGGGATAGAAAGATAAACAGGATGCAGAGACTTCCCTCGAGGTGCTTGAAGACATTCAATAGATATCTTTTAATTCGAGACAATAATTCTTACCCTTCCCAAGTTACTATAAATGTAACCAAGTGATAATTATAAGACTATGGATGGTTAAAACTGAGGAATGCCTGAGTTTCACATATACATGAAACATTAACCAAGATACATCATATTCTCAACCATAAAACACATCTCAATAAATTTGAAAAGACTAAGTACATTCTTTGTCCACAATGGAATTAAATTAGAAATCAGTAACAGAAGGGTCCCTGGAAAGTCCCAAACTATTTAGAAACTAAACAATACACCTTTAAATAACATCTGGGTAAAATTAAAAGTCAAAAAATCAGAAAGTATTTTGAACTGAATGAAAATGAAAAAATATCAAAATTTGGGGGACTCAGCTAAAGCAGAACATAGACGAAAACTTATAGCACTAAAGTACCTATATTAGAAAATAAGGTTTCGAATCAATGACTGCAGTTTTTACCTTAAGAAAATAGAAATGGAAGAACAAACAAAACCCAAGTAAGCACAAGAAAGGAAATAAAGATCAGAGTGGGAATAAATAAAATAGAAAATCGAAAATCGATAGAAAAAATCAATAAAATCAAAGGCTGGTTTTGTGAGATCAACAAAGTATATAATACTCTAGGTAGACTAGGTTAGGAAAAAAAGCAATAAGAGACAAATGATCCATACAGAGAATGATGAAGATGACTTTGACACAGATTCTATAGATCCTAAAATAATAATAAGGGAGTACTTTTGAACCACATTATGCCAACGAGTTTGACAATATAGATGAAGTAGACAAAATCTTTAAAAGACACAAAGTACTAAAGCTCACGCAAGAGGAATTATACAACCTGAACAATCTGATATCTATTAAAGATATTGAATTTATTTAACTTTCCCACAAAGAAAATTCCAGGCTCATTTAGCTTCACTAGTGAATTCTACCAAACTTTTTAAGGAAAACATAATATAAATTCTACACAAACTCTTCCAGAAAAGCAGGAGGGAATACTTCCCAACTCATTCTGTGAGGGGAGCATTATTTGATACCGAAACCAGACTAAGATTAAAGGAAAACTACAGCTCAACATCCCTTATAAATGCAGATACAAATATCATCAATGAAATCTTATCAAATTGAAACCAAAACATATAAAAGGGATAATACATCATTACCAAAGGAGTTTGTCCTCAGTAATGCAAGGTTGGTTCAACATTGAAAAATCAATCCATATAATTCACCATATTAACAGACTGAAAAAGCAAAATCATATGATTATCTCCATAGATGTATAAAAAGTATTAAACAAAATCAACATCTGTTCCTGAAGAAACTCTCAACAAACTAGGAGTAGCTGGGAACATCCTCGACCTGATGAAGGACATCTATGAAAAACCTAGAGTTAATAATATACTCAACAGTAAAATACTAAATGCTTTCTCCCTAAGTTCAGAAATAAGGTAAGGATGTCTGCCCTCATGACTTCTATACAACATTGTACTAGAAGTTTTAGCCAGTGAACTCAGTTAAAAAAGAAGTAAAAGGCAACCAGATTGGAATGGAAGAAGTAAAATTGTCTTTATTTGCAGACACCGTGACTGTATAAAATCCTATGGAATCATCCAAAAAGCTACTACAGTTTAACAAGGCAGAAGGAAGTAAGATCAATTACAAAAGTCAATTATATGTGTTGTGAACCTAAAACCACTCTAAAAATAAAAATCAATTCTAGTTTATATAATAGCAATGAACAATTGGGAATTAAAATTTTTTAAGATACTTTGTGTCATAAAATCAAAAATATGAAATACTTCCAAAGAAATCTGACAAAAGATGTGTGCAAGGCCTCTATATAAAAATCTACATAACATTACCAAGAGAAATTAAAGAAGACCTAAATAAATGAAGAGATATACCATGGTCATGAATTAGAAAATTCAACATTGTTAAGATGTCAACTCCGAAAGAAAAAAAAAAAAATTAATTCTACCCACAAATTGCTCTAAAGATTCAGCAATAAAAATCCCAACAAACTTTTTTGTAGTTGAGATCAATATGCTGTTTCTAAAGTTCAAATGAAAATATCAAGAACCTAGACTAGCCATCTCATATGGGACCTCAAGCCAGAGACACTCTCAAAAGCTTCATCTGGATCCCTGGCCCACACAAACTGTGAGACAATAAATATTTATTATTTTTAGCTGCTAAGTTTTGAGGTAATTTGTTCATACAATAAATAAACATTCTAGAATACAAAATACAATATCCTGCATTAGGAACTCACCGATGGGTTTAACAGCAGGCTAGACACAGCAGAAAATAGAATGAGTGCGGGGAACAGGTACAAGATGCTCTGTGAGTAGCCAATGCTCTGTTCCCTAATACAGAAGTCTTGCGTTTTGTTAGGGACCGAATATATACACACATACTATTTGTAAAACATTCTGTGTTCCTTGTTTGAAAGATTGTAGTGCATAAAGATGTCATTTCTATATTCAATGCAATCTCAATCAAAATTCTTGTAAGATTATTTTTTAAAAAGTGACAAGCTGATTTTAAAATTAATGTAGTTTTTAAAATGCACAAAATTGCCAAAAAATTTTGAAAAATAAGACTTGTTCTAGGGATATCAAAATACGCCTAATTAAAATTGGGTGGTACTGACTAAAATAGATAACTCAATGGAACAGAAATTGACCGGTATGTTTTTAGAACCTTAGACTATGATAAATACATATTTTGATTATGTGAGAAAAGGAGTTAGGATAAATGATTATCCATTTTTTGAAAAAAGATTGATTTCTATTTATACTATGAAAATGCACCAAAAATCTAGATTAATATAAAATGATAAATGCTAAAAAAAAATCTAAGTATTTTTTAAAAGAACATGTTTGTAACCCTAGGAGAGACCTTAAATAAGACACAAATATTTATTCTATATAAATATTTAAATTTCTATATAACAAAGCTGAAAACAAAGAAGGAATGATATTTGCAGAGTATATGGCAAAGGATTAATATAGAGACTATATAAAGCATTCCTACAAATCAGCAATACGACGAAATAGGGGGAAAAAAGCAAAGAATATGAAAAAATATAAAAAGCTCAATTTCATTGGTAATCGTGAAAATTAAGACAACAAGGAGCTATTATTTTCTCCCCTTAAATTTAAGACGAAAGTTTGAAACCGATAAATTAAATATTGAAGTGGGTATAAGGAGCCAGACCTTTCAACCTCCAGCGAGTGACAGGGTAATTTGGCAATATCTATTTAAAATGTACACACCTTTTTGCTTCAGCAAGTCTACCTCTAGTTCTCTGTTCCAGAGAAATATTCAAGAAGGCATAAGAAGACGTGAATGAGGATGTTCCTTGTTTTTAATTGCATTGAATTGGAAACTAGCCAGATCTATGAATAGAGGACCAATAAAAATATGACATGTCCATATCGAAAATTCCGGAACTAAAATGAGGCAGATCTATGTAACCTGACAGAATAATTCTGGAGATATTTAGTGAAAAGGACAAGCTGCAACACGACAGGTAGGGGAGGATTCAGATACATAAATAAAGTCCTTCCTCCCCAAAATCTCAGTCCACGAACTCAACTGTGTAAGAAAGAGTGAAATGGCATACTTCTTTATTGCTACTTAAAAATTTTAACTCCAAGCCCTTGACTCATCAAGTTAGTGAGAAATGAATAGTAAGTAATTGAGGCGTTGTTACCCGTCCGTCACCCGCAATCCAAAATTTTGCCCAGATTCCAGGAGCGTTTGCATTCCCAAGGCTTCACGAAGACGGGGACTACATGTCTCTCTTCTCTGTGTGCTCTGGTTTGGGCTCAGTGGGTGGCAGAGAACACCTTGCACGCGATGTCTGGGAAATGCATGCCATAGTCACGCAGTGGATGAGTGGCAGGGCCAGAGTCCCCGAGTCCTGTCCACTACTCCGTTCTCCTGACGACTGCTTAGGCCCATGCTTTATAGCAACTGGCAATCTTCGTTCCCATGGTGTCAGTGCAGGGGCCAGGGAGGAGGGGCAGTAATGAGCACTCCTATTCCTGCCAGCCAGAGAGGTATCAGGGGAAGACTAGCGGGGAGCTAGTCGCTATGCAGGGCCCCCAGCCCTTAGTGTCAACCGAGGCTACGTGGAGAACCTGGACTTCTACCCCGACTCACAGTAACAAGGAAGCTCTTCTGCTTCCCCTGCTGGTGTCCGAGGGAGCCAGTTAAAAGAGAAAGTTTACTTAAGACCTAGGTCTTCATAATATAATACCCCAAATGTCCGAGTTTTAATAGAAAATCACTCATCATACCGAAAACAAGGAGCATCTTAAACTGAATGAAAAACAAAACACAATCATTAGGTGCCAACAGCAAGACGACAGATATGACAGAATTATCTGATAAAGGTTTAAAGCAGACATTATGAACATGCTTCGACAAGCAATTATGAACATGCCTGAAACAAAATAAAATAGAGTCTCATCAGAGAAACGTTAAATGTAAGGAAGAACCAGACGGAAATTTTAGAACAATAACTGAAATAAAAAACTCAGTGAATGGGTTCATAGGCCAAAAAGAGAGAAAGGAGCCAGTGAGCTAGAATATAAAACAGTGGAATTTACCCAATCTGTATAACAGAAAAAACAGACCAAGGAAAAAATGAGCAGAGCCTCCAAGAGCTGTGGGACTACTTAAAAAGATCAAGCATCACGGAAGGAGAAACAGGGCAGGGCTGAAAACACACTGAAAGAAAACTTTCCAAACTTTGTAAAAGGCAGAAAATGACAGACCCAAGAAGCTGGGCAAATCCCAAGCAAGATAAATCCAAACAAGCCCACATCCAGATACATCATAGTCAAACTTCTGAAAACTAGAGAAGAAATCTTGAGAGCAGCCAGAGAAAAATAACACCATACCTATAAGGGAAAATCAATTCGAATGACAGCTGATTTCTCATCAGAGGCCAGGGAGGCCAGAAGGAAGTGACGTAACAATTTTTTAAGTGTTGAACTGTTAAACCAGACTCAGATCCAACGAAAATATCCTTTGGGAATGCTGGGACAAAATCAGGAAATCCTCAGATAAAGGGAAACTGAATTTGTCACCAACTGATATGATCAACTGACTTTTAATAAGGGTGCAAAAGCAATTCAGGGGAGAAAAGCTGGCTTTTTAACAAATGGTTCTGGAGTAATTGAACATCTGAACTTTTACCTAAATCTAACACTTTATACAAAAATTAACTCTAAACAGATCGGGTATTTAAAAGAAAAACATAAAACTTTTTTTTTTTAAATCATAGACTACCTTCTGGACTTAAGGATAGGAAAACGGTTTTTAAATTTCACAGCAACAGTGCAATCCATAAAAGGAAAAAAATGATAAATTGGCTTTCATCAAAATAAAACTTTTGCTCTGTTGAAAAACCCTGTTGAAGAGATTAAAAATAATGCGATGGAGTGAGGGAAAATATTTGCAACCCACATATCTGACAAATGACTAGGATCTAGAATGTATAACGGACTCTCAAAACAGGTTAACAAATAATCTAATTGGAAAAGGGGCAACAGATATGAAATGACATTTCACTAGAGAGACTATAACATGGGAAATAAGTGTGTGAAAGGCTGTTTAAAACATCACGAACCATTAGTGAAATGCAATTAAAACGAGATATCCCTACAGAACGGCTGTTGCCCTACCAAATGCAGAAGAGGATGTGGAGAAACTGGATCTCACTCACACATTACTAATGGGAATGTAAAATTGTTCAGTTGCCCTGGAAAACAATTTGCTAGTTTCTTAAACAACTAAACATGCAGCAAATACATAGCCGAGCAATTGCACTCCTGGGCACCAGAGAAATCGAGACTTCTGTTAAAGGCGAACTTGACATCCAGCTCGTAACTGGGATCAGGGACTGCCTCTAAATTCTTTCCACCATATCGCCACATTGCCTCGAATTCCATAGAGGATATTTACTTTCGGTATTGTGCTGTCCTTCCCCAATTTTCTAAAATCATTGTTTTTAATAAGGATAAGTAGGAGATTGTCTTTTTTAGTGTGATGAGAACAAGAAGGTATCATTAAACTACACTGGACTCTACATATTTGAAAAATCATCGGAGACTTTTTTCAACAGCTTTATTGAGATATAATTTACATACCATATAATTTATCCTTCATCTACCTAAGTGTACAATTAATTTTAGTATTTTACAGTTAAATTTAGTATTTACAAAGTTCCACATTATCGTTCTTTCCATCAGCCTAAATAGAAACATCATGCTACATCCACTCATTTCCACTTCAGCCCCTGACAACCACTAATCTATTTTCTGCTTGTATACATTTGCCTTTTCTGAACCTTTCGTATAAATGGAATCATTTGATATATGTTCTGTGTCTAGCTTCTTGCACTTAGCATAATGTTTCCAGGTTGCATCATAGCTGAAGAGTATTCCACTGTATGAATAGAGCACATTTTGTTTATCTACTTTTTTTTTCATGTCCATCTACCTGATGGACTTTTGAGTTGTTTCTATTTTTGGTTATTGTAAATAATGCTGCTATGACCATTTGCATACAAGTCTTTGTGTGGAAAACTGTTTTTCATTTCTCCTGGGTAAATACCTAGGGCTGGATTTGCTGGATGATATAGTAAGTCTATGTTTAACTTTTTAAAAAACTGTCAGACTGTTTTCCGAAGTGGCTGTACCATTTTATATTCCCAGCAATGTATGAGGATTCCAATTTCTCCACATCCTCACCAACACTGACATTGTCTTTTTTATTCTGGGTACTTTTGGGGAGAAATGGTATCTTATGGTTTTGACTTTTACCTAATGACTAAAGATGATGGGTGTCTTTTCATGTACTTATTGGTCATTTGTATATCTACTTTGGAGAAATAGCTATTCGAATCCTTTTCCAATGAAAAAAATATTTTATTTTTTAGAGCAGTTTTAGGTTCACAGCAAAACCGAATGAAAAGTACAGAGTTCCCATACACCCTTTCCCCACCCACCACCGGCACACACATTCACGGCCTCCCCCCCTGCCAACGTCCCCCACCAGAGTGGTATATTTGTTACAACCGATGAACCTACGCTGACATCATTGTCAACCAAAGTCCATAGTTTACATCATGGTCCACTCCGTGGGTTTTAACAAATGTATAATGCCATGCATCCATCATCGCAGGGTCATACAGCATGGTCTCATTGCCCTAAAACCCTGCACTGCACCCATTCATCTCCCCTCCTCCCAGCCTCTGGTAACCAATGATCTCTCCATTTGCCTTCACCCAGCATGTCATACAGCTAGAATCACGCAGTCTGTACCCTTTTCAGACTGGCTTCTTTCACTTAGTTATATCCATTTACGTTTCCTTCATGTCTTAATGGTTTGATAGCTCGTTTCTTTCTAGCACTGAAGACTATCCCGTTGCATGCACCACAGTTTATTTATTCACCTGCTAAAAGACTTCTTGGTTGCTTCCAAGTTCTGGCAATTACGAATATAAACATCTATGTGCGGACTTTCTGTGGACATAATTTCAATTCATTTGGGTAATGCCAAGGAGTGTGATGGCTGGATCATATGGTGAGAATGTTTAGTTTTGTAAGAAACTGCCAAACTGTCTTCCAAAGTGGCCGTATGATTTCGCGTTCTCACCAACAACGACGAATGAGAATTCCTGCTACTTCACATCCTCATCAGTACTTGGCATCACCTTTGCTCATTTCTAATTGGGCTATTTGTCTTTTTGAGGTGTAAGAACCTCATACATATTCCAGACACGAGTCCTTTATGAAATATACGATTCGCAAATATTTTCTCCCAGTTTGTGGGTTGTTTTATTAGAGGCCCGCCTTTTTTTTCAATGAAAAGAAAGATTAAACACTAAATTCATGATAGTGGTTACTCCTGCAGGAGGCAGGAGCACGCACCAGGTTAGAATTACACAAGTAGATATCGTATAGGCACCGTCAGAGGTAGAGCACAGTCTCTGGAGCCAGCTACCTGGATTTCAAACCAATGCTGTCAAAGCAACTCAGTCTGTGCCACAGTTTTCTCTGCTGTAAAATGGGTATAACAGCACTTATCTCACAGGTGTGTTGTGAGGCTTAAACAAATTAACGTGCCTTGAGGACTTAAAACAGTGGTCACCAGGTATATAGCATGCTTTATAGAAATCTTAATTGTATTGCCATTTCTGAAGTTGGGTACCAGGGTTCCAAAGTCTCCATTTTATTATCATGCTTTATCATTTACATATGTTACGTGCTTTCTTTTGTATAACTCATTTACCATTTATGTGCACAAATGCATTTTAAAAGATAATAAAGGGAGAATAAAACCCCAAATTTAAAACCTTTAAGTCGGGAAAGACTGGGCTAGACACAGGGCCATACCCCATGCTAGCCTGGGACCCAGATCTCAGCTCAGCCCTGGCCCCTGCTCCTTCCCCAACACTCACAAGCTACCTGTCAACTGCACTTTCAGAGAAGACCCTGAACCCCAGGCGGGCGTCAGTGGAGGGGGGAGAACCTAACGGAGTGAGTGATCTAGACTCTGCACCACCTCAGTTTCCTCACCTGGTGAATGAGGATGCTCACAGTACCTACCTGATCTATCAGATAACGTGAGCCTAGGTAACTCTAGCGAGTGCACCACCTGTCATGTTGTTAGATATTATTTTTCCTTCACACTTGTAAGCTGCCCTCATGTTCAGAGAGAATCTCTGCAGGAAAATGCCAGGAAACGAATACCCGGAATGGACGCTCTAAGTCTCCTTCCAGCTCCAAAACTCTGGGCTGATTTTTACAGAGATCCAGAGTTTGGGATGGAAATATCCTTGTCCAAAATAGGGTTGATGATGTAACCCACCTCCCCGGATGTGGAAAAGCGCCTAGAAACAAAGTCCAGGAAAGCGCTTTCACATCGACACCGCGCTTCTAAAGAGTTGGTTTATAGTGAGAGAAGAGGTGCAGGAAAGCCGCAGAGGGGCCAGGTCAGCGCCACATACCCCAGGCGCCATTACCTGCCGCAGCCGTCACCTTACGGCCCGCGGTCCCCGCCCCGGAAGCTGATAGAGGCAGCGCGGCTCGGCCAGCGCGCCAAAGGGCGCTACCACCGGAGCTGCGCGGCCAGCCCGCGGGCAGGACGCCGGAGCCCAGGCGGCGGCTCCACTGCCCGGCGCCAGCGGCGCCAGCACGCGGCCCAGCGGCCGGCGGCCAGCGGCCAGCGGCCAGCCTGGGGCCCGAGCGCCCCCTGGCGGCGCCGTCACCGGCAGGACGCACAGCGCGCGAGCCTGCGTTTGCGCGGCTGAGCATGCGCATTCCGCACCAGCCGCTCTCGCCCACCCACAGGGCTTGGGGGCGTGGCGTTCGCTTTTAGCCAATGAGAAAAGGGCTGCGCTCGCAGGTTGAAAAGGGATGGGGTGCGGAGGTGGTTTGTTTAGCAAGATGGCGGCGAGCGGCGTGCCGCGGGTCGCGGCTGCGGCCAGCACCTTGGTGAAGCCCATTTTCAGTCGGAACATGGACGAGGCCAAACGGAGGGTGCGCGAGCTCTACCGCGCCTGGTATCGGGAGGTGCCGAACACTGGTGAGAGGCGTCGGCGTTCGCGGGGCCCCGGAGGCAGCTGCCCAAGGTCGCGGCTGACCCGGCCTCTGAGTTTTCCCTGGCCGAGCTTCAGGGAAAGAGGGTCACCCGGGCCTTGGTGGAGCCGACCTAGCGGCGGCGTCTGTGTATGACCAACCGTGCCCAGCGTTCGCACCGCGCTCCTAGGCCCCCTCGGCGCTTTGGCTCCCACATTCCCCCGTAATTCTTACCGAAACCTTGGAAGGGGGAGCAGGGACTGTCAGTGACATACTTATTTTATAGGGGAGGGAACTGAGGCACCGAAGGCCAAGTGACGCGCCCAAGGCCCAGAGCTAGTGCGTGGTGCATCCGGAACCCAAAGTCAACTCTAGCATTCCAGAATACATGCGTAACCAAAGTGGCTGTAGGGCTTGCCCGAATTTCTGATTCCCACATGCCCCACTGAAACAGAAACTTAACCAAAGAAGGGAAGCGACTTTCCCAAGGTCATTCATAAGTCAGTAGTGGTGCCTTTTCCAGACCCTCCAGTGAGATGTCCTCCCCAAACTCCTAGGGTCTCCCAAGTCTTGCTTCCTATATTCTACTTGCCCCTTAGGAATTCTACGCCACCCCCTGCTGTCCTGCCCGCTACTGCTTCAGAACCCTGCAATCGCTTAGATGTCACTCAGGGAACCAGTCTGTTCACCTGATGGATTAAAATATAAACTCTTGGGTGCAGAGACTTTGTTTTCTTATCTTGGCACCCCGCTCAGTGCTGCCCAATATACCTGATGAAAGAGAGGTGGGGGAAATTCCATCTAAACTGTCAAGGGCAGTACTAATGTCGGGAACTGGGTGTTTTGTTGATTTTGTGTGTTTTAATGTAGACCTTCACGGCTAGTCTGGGGGGGAAGGTGATTTTCAGGGAGCTGAGCACCATAGCCCCCTTCAGGGCTGCCACTTCCCTGCCGAGTGTGAAAAGCAGTAGAAGGAGGTGGTTACTGGACTTAGCTCCAGGCCCTACCCCTTCCGAGCTGTGCAATGCCGGGCACATTTTTTCATCTTGCTGTGCCTCAGTTTCCTCATCTGTAAAATGAGGACAGTAGTACCTCCTTCAGAGGGTTAGTGTATTAAATAGGTGAACATAAGGTGCTTAGGATAGGGCTTGGCACTTAGGTACTCATTAAATGTTGGCTGTTACTCTTGTGTTTATTATCATCATTGTTATTTATAGGACTTACTCTAGCAGGAGCCTGCTTGTAGTCCTTTGATGTGTAGAAACTGTGACTGGTCCACAATGTCTCGTCTTCAAGCTGGCTCTTTGAGAGAATGCTGATCACAAGAACTTGACCCTACAGCATGCTAGGCAGAGAGAAACTTGAGTGAATTCAGGGCCTATAAATTCAAATGCCTTCAGGGGACAGGTGGGTGTATAATAGGAGTGGGGAGTGGGGAGTGACGTGAGCAAGTACGTGCAGAGTGTGTATTCAAATTGCGATATTGTAAAACATGTTTGTCCAACATTACTTCTGTGAATGCCCAGAACCTTTTCTTGCCGCAGAAAGGAGCAGGAAGTAGAGAACAGTTGGAATCAATTTATACCAGGGTTTCTCACTAGCAGCATTTATACTGGATAATTCTTTATTGTGTTGGGCTATCCTGTGCGTTGTAGGATGTTAGCAACTTCCCTGGCCTCTACCTACTGGATGCCGGTAGCACTTTCTCCCTCGTTGTGACAACCCAAAATGCCCCAGACATTGCCAGGTGTTCTAGTTGTGGGCAGGTGGCAAAATCACCACTGGTCTGAGAACCACTGATTTAGCCCAAACAGTTCAGCAGGCTACAGCTTAGGCTGTCCCTGTTTGCCTTCCCGCAGCCTCTCTCTCTGGCGGAGGGCTGTGACCAGGGGTTAGGATGGGAGGAAGGAGGCTAGCATAAAGCTATGGAATTTGTCTCTCTAGAGACGAGAGTTCTTAACCTGGGAGGATGAGCACTCAGGGATCTGTGAACGGACATTGTAACCAAATCTTTGCATTTGTGCATATGACACTTTCCTGAGAAGATTCATACACCCCGTGCGCTGGTGTGTGGTTCAAGGTCACAAAGAACAGGGATGATGGGCACCAGCTCGCCTAGTGTGCCTCCCAAGGTTGGGCAGGAATCTAATATAAAAATGCAGGAAAGGGAAGTACCAATAGCAGGGAAAAGATTTCTCATATTTCTGTCCTTAAAAAAGCTCTGGTTGTAAATCTTACAAAACAGTACACAACCTGGATTCCAGGCCCAAGTTTGCCAGGGATGCAGCAGTATGACCTCGGGCAAGTCCCCACAGTGCCCTAGGACTCCCTCCCCGCAAGAGGCAAGATTCTAAATTCCAAGATCCACATTCGTTTATATTTGTTTTTAATTCTGTCTTATTCTTTGTTTGCTGTTTTCTAAAATTCCTAATATGATACTGTAGTGTTTAACAATCAACTCTTTGGAGGAAAACCTACATTTATAATGTTTATCATTTTCCACGGTGTGAATACTCCAGCCAGGGTTGATTTTGAGCGACCAGAGTGAAGTCCGTGAAGGCAGATTCGGGGAGAGATGCGTATAGTGGGCTCCCCGCGAGAGCCCGCACCAGCGCGCCGCTGGTTGCTCAGCCCCTTCTAGTGAGTGGTCCCCTGGCCGGCGCCACCTGTAAAGCGGGGGTGCAGTTTCTGTCACCTTGCCGCCATTGTGTGTTCTGTGGTCTTTGCAGCATGGCATGGCATTTCCTTCAGCAGCTTTGTTTTTTCTCTGTCACTAAGTTATGAGTATAAAGATTCAAGCTTTGTTGACTGTCACTAACGCGCCCTAAAGAGTGGTTTTCGGAGCCGGTTGTGATAATTCTGTAGAATGAAATGGATACGTCGCAGGCGTAACCACAACACAGGGCGTCCTCAGCAACTGAGCACACTGGCCTCCTTCCTCCACCACAGTGGGAGCCGTGTTTATGCTGTCCCCTCAGCCTGGCGTGCCCCTTTTTCTGTCCTTATTCCGCCTACCACACACAGCCCTGTTCACGCCCTTGTCTCAGCAAAGCCACAGAAGGCTAACTTCCAGGCGATGGCAATACAAATGACTAAAACCTGATTTTCAAAAGGCACGCACATGCCTCATCTGAAGTCCCAGGTCACAGAGATGGGCTACTACCTGAGGACTTAATCAAGGGTTGATGAATATCGTGATTTTATGTTTGCATTCATGAAGAGCAGCCCTTCCGATTAGAATTTAAGACCCAGAGACCAGGAGCTACAGCATACACTTCTCTCCTACCCCCAATAACCTAATATGGCAGGTAGTAAGTCGCCAGCTGGACAGAAGCCTTCCCTGCCTGCACAAACCCTCCGCTGCGCCCCTCGATGCTAAGTCTGTGCACAGACCTACACATCATTTTATCTTAATTTCAACTATCCTTTGCCAAATGTTCCATATCATAATGCTTACGTTTATTGAGAGCTTATTCCATGCCAAGCTCTGCTCTGAGCGTCTCAGCATTGTCTCAGAATCCCCACAACTCTGTAGTAGTATGTGTATCATTATCCTCATTTCCCTCATCAGGAAATGTACTCAGGCACAGAGAGCTGGTAGGACAGGGCTGGGATTTGAACCCGGGTTGATCATAGTCTTGAGCTACTCTGTACTGCCCCTCAAATGCGGTGGTCTCATCTCCTCCTGCTAAGCCCCGTGGGGGCAAGCGCCACATCTCACACTTCACGTCCTCACGCACCCACCTTGGGATCTGGCTAATATTTGGTGAATGTGAATATCCATGACTCAGTTTTTTAAAAACATGCTTTAACCATATAATTTCTACCCTGAATCATGTGTTCTCTTTAGTGAACCAGTTTCAGCTAGACATCTCTGTGAAACAGGGACGGGATAAAGTCCGAGAGATGTTTATGAAGAATGCCCACGTCACAGACCCCAGGGTGGTGGATCTTCTGGTCATTAAGGTAACTGACCCTTCCTGGCCCTCTTAAAGAGCAGCTAATCTACGGCCATGCCACCTTGAATGTGCCTGATCTTGTCTGATCTTGGAGGCTAAGCAGGGTCGGGCCTGGTTAGTACTTGGATGGGAGACCACCTAGGAAGACCAGGTGCTGTAGGTGTAAAATGAATGAATGAATGAATGAATGAATGAATGAATATTAAAAAAATAATAATAAAAGAGCAGCTAACTTGTCCAGAGCTTTTCAGTCTTCCCCGATGAACATTTTGTGTCCACATTTTAAAAGCAACTACTGGATCAGCAGCTGTTACTTAGTGTTTCAAAGGAACAGTTGAACTTGGAGGTTATCACCTGGTTAGGTAGTTTGTAAAATGGTTCAAGGGAAAATCCATTGCAACTTTTATTTTATAACTAAAAAAAAAAAAGATGTAGCGAGGGACGTTTAAACTCTTCTTGAACCTCATCCCTAGAAGTTACTGCTTCGCCTGGTTGCCAGCTTACAGCTGGGAGAGGTAGGCTGGTTGCCCGAGTCCTATGTGAATGGGGTCAAATCCTGGCCCCCATTCTCTCTCTAGTTGGTCACATTAGCACCGATGGGAGCTTTGGCATGGACCAGTAAATAACGTGGGAGAAACGTTAAGCAGAAATAAAAGTTAAGCCAGTCAGGTTAGGCATCATGGGACAGGGGCCTATTGACCTGGACGTCTCTCCTCTCAGACCAGTTAGCCACAGAGTCAAAAGAATGCTTGAAAGGCCTCAGAGATCATTCAGTGCAACCACCTCATTTTTCTGATGCAGAAAGTGTGGTTTAGACAGGGTACGTTACCTACCCAGAGTCACTCAGGTTAGTGCCAGAGCATAGAATGCTGGCCTTCCGTGTCGTATTCCTTTTACTCAACTGCTCTGACTGAAGACCTCTCCCCTCACTTGTGCAGGGAAAAATAGAACTGGAGGAAACGATTAACGTGTGGAAGCAGCGGACACATATAATGCGGTTCTTCCATGAAACAGAAACGCCAAGGCCAAAGGATTTCCTGTCCAAGTTCTACATTGGCCACGACCCATGAAGGCACTCAGTGGAAAAGGTGCATGTTAATACTTAAACACTTTAGAGCACAAATAAACTCGGCACGTGATGGTCACGTCATGATAGGGTTCCACTGGCGAACCAACGGGAAGCCGTTTCTGCAGTCTCTCTCTCTCATTGCCTGAACAAGCGGGGCAGGGTGTACACACCACCTGTTCTCTCCCGTTTCCTGAAGTGTGGTGTTTCCTGTAAATTGGATCGGATTCTCTTTCTCAGAGCTTCACATGTTGGTAAACAGGAAGGGTGAAGCCATCTGTTCAGAAACTGTCATACTGAGTATGAGGCTGGATGACTTCATTAATTTAGCTGTGTTTCTACAGCCTCCGGGATTGGATAGTTTAGTGTCATGGCACAGATTATCCAAAATTAGCCAGCTCTTGCTGTTGGCGACAGATCAGAGCAGCACTAAGAGGCACAGAAGTAGAGCTGACAAGCTGGGCTGTTTTTCCCTGGGTCTTGAAGAAAATGGCTGCTCAGAGGCCTAGCCCTTCTACTTGCAACAAGCATGGGTCTTTAAAATGAAATTAACTTCCCACTCAATTAGGTTCCCTGCTAGGGACACAGCTGCTCAGTGTGCACACAGAGAACAAAAATATTCCAACTGTTTATGCAAATGGGTGTAGCTCTCAAGTGACAGAATAAATGTTGACCCAGGTTAAAGAACTCATCGGTTTGCTTTGGATGGTAGTCTTCTCTGGTCCTTCCCTGAGCAGTCTGAATGCTAGACAAAGGGGTTCAGTGTAGGTACAGTTATCCCGAGGATTCCCACATTTTTCAGCACCAACAACCCCTTTTTTTTCATCTAAGGAACCCAAGTTTTGAAAGACTAATTCTAATAGTGGTATCTTTCAAGTAGTTTTAAACTAACAATCTAAGCTCCTATGATTGGCATGTGACAATTAGCTATTGTTACTCAATGTAAAAAAAAAAAAAAAAAGGTTTAGTTACCCTATGCAGCTTTATTGAGGGAAAGCAGAGTTTCTGTTGGGATTTTGTAAACAGTGAAAATAATTATGGATCCACGAGGGCCCGGAGATCCTGGGTTGTAAATCAAAGGCCTATTAGAAAAAGGACAGCGGAGACGAGAAACCACATGACTAGAGCCTACTCACACTGAGGAACTCCGGCCATCACTCAGTCATATGGAGCTGAGGTTTATTATGTTTATTCATCATCTGATTGTGCTGAGTGGACAGCACACCTCAGGGAACCTCCCAGAGTGGGGAATCTGGGCTTGGTCACGGACCATGCAGGAGGCTTCACTGGAGCTGGGAGGCTGAGGGCTTTCCCTCGGCCCTTCCACTGATAGGCAAGGAGGAGAGGCTGTGAGCATTACCATTTCTTAATTTCTGTACTTCCTCCATGACCTGTAAGAAAGAAAAGCAGCGGTAAATTGGGCAACAGAGCAGTCCTTTATCATGTACCGAAAGAATTCCAGAGTGGTGCTACCAAACAGTGGCAGCTTTGAGTACATTTGATTATCCATTCAGACATTTACTGAGCATTCACCACAGACCAGGTGCTGGGGGCTCAAAGGTATGAAAAACATGTTCCCTACCAGCAAGAAGCTCATCGTCTAGTAGAGTTTGGGGGGGGGGGGTGCGGTGTTTAAACACATAATACTGAGGGCCATAAGAGAGATACTGGTCAGTCAGAGAAAGGAGCAGTCACTTTCAGATGGAGGTATGCAGGAAGCCTTCATCAAAGACAGTGAAGAATTGGTGGAAATAAGACAGAGCAGGTCTTCCCAAGTGGGAGGAACGATGTGCCAATGCCTGGGAGTGAGGAAGAGCATGGGCAATTCAGGAAACGGTGAATACTGGGGACAGGCATGGAAAATGTGACTGAGTGACAGGTGTGATCAGATCACAGCAAGCCTGGAATGCCAGACTAAGGAGTCAGGAGTGTCATTATCTACAGCAGTAATGCAGCCACACAGCACCTAGCAGGATAACAGAAGTCAGCGCAAGAAAGCCAAATGGGACAGGCACAGGGGGAAGGGTTCATGTGCAGTAGTGACCAGGCTTGGGTGCCCGTGGATAGGTGTCCTGGTGCAGAGCTTGGTAACCAGAGCTGTCCCTGGCGAGAAACTCAGTGTGGCGCACTGAAATGGAGCTGTTTGTGGTGGGTGTGTAAGGCATGTTAAATTGTCGAGAAAACTTGGGGGTAATAAGAAAGAGAGTACATAAAGGGCAAATGAAAAGCCTGGCTGGGATCCAGCCTAGTTGGAAAGAGACCCCGGTAAATTTGTAAGTCAATAGTTTCCCGCATCCAACATAGAGAAAAAGGCAAAATAAAATGTATTAGCCAAGCGAGTCAATTTACTTCTTCAAGTATCCAGATGCTACTTGCTAGCAGGCCAAACCACATCATAGTTCAGATGCTCCCGCTTCCTGCTCCTGGTCTGTGTAGGGGAACAGCCAGTCTTACCTCTTAGTCATCATCATCATCATCCTCTGGGACAAAAATGTCATGCTCCTCAAGTAGAGCAGCGAAGTTCTTGCTAATGAGCGTCCCAACATAGAGAAAGGGGATCACAATGGAGAACACGCGGAGAAGGCCGAAGGACATCTGCAGAGGGGAAGAGCGGTGGCTGTGAGCTCCGGAGCCCGCTAGGGCAGGACTGCAGAAGGCCTGGCCGCCTCGGGGTCATTGCCTCCTGTGGACCCCAGACCCGTCATAAGCAACTTGATTTTAAAGTCCTCGGGAAAATTCAGGGCAAGACAAATAATTTGAAGAGATAAAGTGATTTTACGGTCATCAAAGTGGATACTGGAAAGAAAAGTATAAGGTACTTAGACGTCTAAAACTTGGGGCACAACCTGGTAATTATTTGCAGATACTCAACAGACAAGAAAGTACTAAGAGGGCTGGCCTATGGAAAGAAAGTTTAGCTCTACTTGAAGATACTAAATTCATGAAAGTAGATTACAAAAAGATGTACAGTGAAGGACAGTCTATAGAGTTCTTCAACAGGTTTCCTGATGACAGAAATTTGACTTTACCACATTAAATTTTAGAAACGTGTGTTTCGAAAAGTGAGCTTGCCTTTACACTGAAAGACTAGCCATTTAGATGGACCTGGGGGAGTTTCAGTAAAAACTCAACATCTCCTCTTGTATTTTCCTAGGGAGTTTCAAAACACTAATTTTCAGCCATGCCTTTTCATAAGGCATCTCTTCCCCAACACAGACCCTGCATCTTCGTGCTTCCAGCTGTGAAACAACCCTGAACACACCTGTCTGTGAGCTAGCACGGGCCAGACTAGCTTTTAAGAATTTTTGTTTTCTAATTCCCACACAGTCCTGAAGTCAAAAGCAAATTTGTTTGATATAAGGAACTGTTTCCATTTTCCTTAGGAAACCCCAAGGGTACTGAGGGCACGTGAAAGCATTCAGTGGTGGAAAACTAGGATCCGGTGGGAGTTGTACCAGCAGGAAACCTGGATTCCAGGGCCTAACTCAGCGGCTAGCTTTGGACACTGGCTCCACCTCTGGTCCCCCGATTCTTCATTTGTAAAAACAGTGATTGTGATAACCCCCTGCACACCTCACATGGCTTAAGTACTAGGTCAAAACTAATAATGGTAAGGCACGTACACTTCATTTACAAAGTCCTTTCCTAACATCCCATCAACTCTACGAGGTAGACAGGGCAGAGATTAATATACTTGTCCATACTGGATGCATAATGCCGAGTTTTCTGGCTCCGGAGACCTAGGCTCCGCGCTCAGATTAAGCTCGTGCGAAATGCCGTCTTCCTCAGTTGTTGCTCCCCATCTTCAGTCTCCCTACATGTGGCTCACACCAGGCCTAACCCGACCATTTCCTCCCACCTGTCAAAATCAGCAACGCTTTAGCGCAAAACTTTGTCCTTGATCCGTCTTCCGGCCTGACGGTCGTATTATTGGCCATTGCTCCTGTCAATCAACGTCGACCCGCACATATTCCCACCATGGTTGGCCTCAGCCCCTTCGCCCCGCCTCCAGGTAGACACTCACTTTCACCGGTTTGGGCAAAATGGCGCCGCTGCGAGTAACGATGACTGACCTCGACGGTACCAGGCTCAACCCCGAGCCGCCCTGTCTGGCGGAGATAGCGCCACGTTCCTTCCAGCTCGGCCCGCTCCGGAGAGCCCTGGACCGGACGGGTGCCAAAGCCAGCCAGCGAGCCGCTCCGGACGCCATCTCCAGCTCCGCCCCGAGCCCCGGCACCGGGACCCCAGCGCCTAGCCCCGGTGACGGCCTCGGAAAGAACGCCGCCCCAAGGCTCGCGAGGCTTTCGGGAACCAGACGAGAGGCCCGGCCTCACATTCGCGCAGTGCGCCTAGTTCCGGTTGCGATGGGAAGGCGGCATTTGTCACGGGCCCGACATGGTGACGTCACGAGGGCGACACCGAAGCCCCAATTCCCCGCTTCATTCCAGGCCGAGTGGGCGGAAGCGTCAGCTAGGGTAGTCACCAAGGATCGTCCGTGCGAAGCCTTCAGATTTCTGTCATTGTGCCCCACACAGGACAGCCAGGGCTTGGCAGAGCAGCCCGCAGGTGATTGTTGAAATAAATTTGAGTAACCGAAATGAGTAATAAAAAATTTAGTGTTTTAATCGTACAAAAAATACTGTAACAATAAGAAAGATAAAAGCCTGGAGTATCTCTATGAAACAAGCCGAACAGAAACGGGACCTGGACCGTGGGCCCGCATCCCAGCCTGCTGGCTTTGGTCAGGCCGCCCGAGGCCCCAGTAAAGGGAAAGAGAGGCTAACAAGGGGTGGATGGTGTACACTGGAGGTGGGGTGGGTCACAGGTTGAGGAGGCTCTCTGCATCTTCCATCCACCTACTGCCACCATGTCCCTATGGCATCAGGCCAGTCTGGACTATGGCTCTATGGAACCAGCCACTTTGCCTCACAGATCAAAAGAGAAAACACCTGGCCTCCTGGTGAGACTAGAACTAGAGGGGTCTTGGCAGGTACACAGTGGGTGACAAGCAGGACAGCGAGCGAGTTCCCAGGTGGTTTTAGGAACAGGAACACCTCTTTGGGAGCCCAGGCAGGAAAGAATTTATCACAGGGTATCAGGAATCCTGTGCCCAACCTCCCAGAATGCCCAGGACTGAGAACCAACACAACGAAGTAATGGGCTTTCCCTGGGAGCCACACTGCCTGCCCACGTCGTCTTTAGCGTCTCAGTTGGCAGCTGGCCGCTGTAGGCTGAGTGCAGGAAGGATTTCTGCTGTAAAAGCTAGGTCAACATCCAGCACCATCTGTTGACAGGACAGGGAGGGAAAGAAGATGGGACCCCCACACTTTCTAAGTAGCATAAATCCCTCTGTATTGGCTGAAGGCTCTCTCCCTCCAAAGGGCCCTTTCCAGACTGTGGGGGAGGGCAGGGCAGTTAGGTGTACAGTTACTGATCCTCCCACCAATCAGGAAGCTCCGAGCCCCAGGAAACCCCCATGATATAATATACCCACTTTCTCTGATAATGTTAGTCCGCAAAGCCAACACCAAAGCCAACTTCTGGTATTTAAAGGCACACAAGCTTCCCTGTTGGAAATTTTGGCTGAGGCTGGCATGTAGGTGAAAGGCAGGATGGCCTGTGGTCACATACTATTTGCCACTTCCTCCATTTCAGTAACATCCCCTGAGTGAGGGGCAGTCCAGCACAGTGTCAGGGTCCTCGGGCCTCATTGGTGACTGCTGAGCAAGCGACCTTTCCTCTCTGCTCCTCAGGAAATAAAGGGGTCAGAAGTAATGATTCCTCAGTCCCCTCCAGGCACAAGGGTAGATCTGGAACCTGGAGATGGCCTAAAAGGCAGGAAGGGGAGAAAACTGCCCCCCTAAAAAAAAGCAACTTTGTGTTTGTTTGATTTGTTTATGCCTACAGCACCCGGTCTTCCTAGGTGATCTCTCATCCAAGTACTAACTAGGCCTGACCCTGCTTAGCTTCTGAGATCAGACAGGATCCGGCATGAAAAAAAAGCAACTTTGGAAATGAGTAAATATCAAACTCCTGAAAAAGCACTGGCCCTGGTGTCCTGACCAGCAGGACAAGGGCAGAACTCTTAGGGGCCAGGCTCAGGGCCTGTCCTGTTTCTCACATTCTGGCTGACTCTCCTGGGTCCTCTGCAGCCACCCCCGCCTCAGCTCCAGGATCTCCTGGCCGTACCAATCGTGTAGGGTAGAGAAGCAAGAGGTCTCAGGGGACACGGGGCTCTGTCCCCTGCCTAGGAGGCTGGCAGGGCCCTGCAACTCACACTCAGCCAAGCCCCGCCCTGCTAGTCTGCTGCCCCCTTCTTCCACCAGGCCCGTGGGGCTCCGATCCCTGGAGAGGCGGTGGCCATTCTCTAGGCCCCAAGGCAAGTGGTCAGCAGCGTGGGGCTTGCGGCTGGTAACGACCTTCATGGATGAGTGGCGATGCAAGGCTAGGCTCTGGCGGGCATCACGCAACTGGCTCTCCAGCTCACGCACCACTAGGCGCATGTAGCCAAAGCTTGCCCGGGACAGTGCCTTCACCCAGGCCTCCTGGGCTGCCGGCCCATCAGCTGCGAGCAGGTATGGGCGCACACCAGGGGCGTCGAAGCGGACAGCGAAGGCAAACTCCTCGGGCACAGGAGCCTCGGCCAGCTCCACCGTGCAGCCCTCCAGCACCACCAGGCCCAGCGGGGCCCGGCCCTCTCGACTCTCGAAGGAGAACAGCAGGTTGCCTTTGAGGACAAACCAGCACCTTCGGCCAGTGCCACTGTGGGTGGAGGGGGTCCCTGGGCCCCCCCAAGTGCGCAGGAAGCCCGTGTGGTCTGCTGGGGAGTTGCTCAGTGCATAGTGAGCCACACTTCTCTCGTTCAGCTTCATGGTCCCATGAGAACTGTGAGGCAAGAGAGGTGGATGTGGATAAGAGAGGGAGGCAGCCCGTGTCCCTTTCTTTCAAAGGGTTGTGTGAGGGCCATGCAAAACACTGGACACCAGAGGACCTGGACAAAAAGATAATGGGGTTGTATCAGACCAGGAGGTATGGCCGGGCTTTGACATGGCTTTTGAAAACCCAAAGAAACAGGCCTCAGCCGAGCTGAAATAAACCCCAAATCCACAGAAACCATTGTGCTTAAACCATCCTCCAATCTGGGGTCCCCTTAGCACCAACCGTGAGGTCAAACCTCTAGGGTTTCTGTGACCCTCCTGACTCACGGAAGGAGAACTGAGGCCCAGAGCAGTGAAGGTGAACCGCACAAGGTCACATGGCCAGTGAGAAGTAGAACTTGTTCTTCTGATTCGTTCACGACTTCTGGGGGCAAGTCTTGGCAACAACCCACTTACCAGCAGGGCTTGCTAGGTGGGGGCAGGGGCCTCTCTGGCCACTCGGCTCAACCCTTTGATCACGTGACTCCCAGTGCACCTGCAAAATAATTCTCAAACCCAGTTAGCCCATCCTAAGGGAAGAGAGCTCTGAGCCTTTGGACCCCAGTGAAACCACTACCTCCTCCGGGAAGCCTTCCCTGGCCCTATAATCCACTACCCACTCACCCACCCAGGCCAGGCTCCTAGGAGCATTTTAAGGGACTGGGTCCTATGGTCCTGACCTTCAGCTCCTTGGCCCCTGAGGCGAGGTCAGAGTTAAGTGCCTTCATAGCTTCTGGTTATTCCCTTCTCGCACTCGTCACACAGTTTATGTGTAGGCTTTAACTCAGATCACCCAGTCTGAGAGGCCTGCCCTGATCACTGTATCTAAGGTGCCCCTGGGTCACTCGGCAGCCTGATTCAAGATGACCCAGCCAACAGCCCCCTCAACTGGTTTCATTTCCTTCAGCCCACAGTGACCTCTGTGTTTACAGTGCTGACCCCAGCCCCAGAATGTCTCCAGCGGGACTTGGCTTGGCTCCCGGTGAAACCCCAATATCCAGCCCTGAGCAGGGCTAGCAGGGGCCCTTAGGTTGTATTTATTGAAGTAACTGGGAATACAACGGTGGACAAATCAAAGGCCCTCCCTCCTGGAGCCTACGTTCCAGGGCGGAGACACACTGTAAACAAACAGACGAAAATAACAAGCGAATTTAAAATTAATTAAATAGTCAATAACGGAAGGACGGGTCGTGACAAGGGCTGAGAGAAAGCAGCAGGGTCCTGGAATGGGGGAGGGGCGGTTCCAGCGAAGCAATCACAGATGCCTGCTGGAGGCGTGGCCTCACCTCGGTCCGGGGCCCAGCACCCGGATAGCTGCTCAGTCCCTCCTCCCCCGCCGCGTGCCTGGTTCGGGCGCGCCCCACAATCCCTCCCAAGGGTGCGAGGTTCGGACCGCACACTCGGCGGGTGGCCTGTGCCCCGCGTTTTTCCGGATTTTTGTTGTTTTTGTTGTTGGAGGATCAGTGGGCTGGGGCGCCGGACCCTCCGGCCGGCGGCCACGGGTGCGCCGGGAAACGGGGGTCTCCCCACGAGGAGGCTGCCCGGCGCGCGCCGCAGCCCGGGGCGGGGCGGCCGTCTCGGTTTCGCGCCCGCGCGCAGGGGCCGTCCCGCCACGTCGCCGCGCGCCACGCCCTCGGGGGCCGCGCAGCGCGCCGGAGCCCTGGGGGGCGGCCCGAGGGCCGGGCTGCGGCCGCTTCCCGGGCGATGTCGTCTCCGGGCCCCGCGCCTCCGCCGGGCCGCGAGCTTGGCTGCGGGAGCCGGGAGCCCCCGAGCGCGGGAAGACCCCGCCCGCGCGGCGCGAGCTGCCGTCCCCACGCCTCCCGCTCCAGGACTCACCAGGCTTTTGGTCCACGTGGGAGGGAAACTGAGGCGGGAGAGGCCGGGACCCGCCTGAGCCACGGAGCCGGTCAGTGGCGGGCGGCCTCGAACGCAGGGTCCCGCCTCACGCCGTCGGCCGGCCGCGAACTGAGCCACCCCCACCTCCAGGCCATGGAAACTCCGAGTCCTCCTCTGGCCCCCTCCAGGCCCCCTCTCCCCGCCCCGCCCACTCCTCCCGCAGAGCCAAGCCTCAGCCGGCCTCGCCCGGGCGCCTCCTCTGGGCGGGCTCCTACTCAGCCCTCGAGGCCCGACGTAGCTTCCTGGCCACCCAACTGGGCCCCCGGGGTGGCCAGATTTCTGCTTCTGGGGTTACCCACTTCTGCTTGCACCACTCTCGCTGGCCTGCAACCCACCCGCAACCCCCGGGCTCTGCCTGCGTTCAGTCCAAGGTAGGCCCGTGTTGTGTATTGGTTTAAAGCCATTTCAAATCCTTTTGTTTATGACTTAAGTGAAGTTGTTTTAATCCACTTGTTTAAGACCAAAGGAAAAAAAAATAGTTGCTTTGACAAGTACGAAGTATAAGTCGTGCCAGGATGTCATCATTCTACATCTGTTGTGGTTGACAAGCAGTCAGCAGCCCAACTGCGCATGGGCCCTGCTGGGGGCTCCTGGGAGAGAACCTGTGGTAAAGCAACTGTGGCCCGGAGCTATTTAGACTGTAAATACTGAGAGTGTATGGATTATTCGAGAGTTTCAGTTTGGGCAAGGCGACGCTTTCTTAATCTAAAAAAAACTCTCCATTGAGACATTTGCTCCTAACTGTGGCCAAGGCTGCTCTTTGGTCCCTTGTGATGTTAAACCTTGCAGCAGTCCCAGAAGAAATCAGCAGAGCATCTCAGCCCTCCCGGCTAACACTGGGCGTCTTCGTTTCCTAGCAACAGTGCTCTAGCAACAGGGGACTTTGACTTCTGCGCTGGCCGCTGGAAATCCGCTCTTCGGTTGGTTGCTGAGTCTCCAGAGCGCTTCCTCATATAAAAAGGCACTCCATATTAAATTTGGATTTACTCCTTCACCACCCCTTGCCTGAAACAATAGTGTGATTAATCTGTCATTTGTTTGGAGTATGTTATTTCCTTATTTGGTTTATTAAGAGAGATTATCTGGTAGGCTATTGGCTTATGAAATTATTATAATTCCCGTAACGTGCTAAATGAATCGTTGGCAAAGAAATAATCAATCTCAGAGTATAACTTTTGCTGCCTCCACCCCCTTTCCAAACAAAAAACTAAACCAGTGGCTTAGGTTGCAGGAAAGCACAACTAAATGCAGGAGCCGGAGCTCAAAACATGGGTCGCTGACCGTGTTGGTGCCCACTCAGAGCTTTTCCCCTCGCAGTTCATGCAGCTTAGAAAGCTCTTCCTTCTCACTCCCTGCCCCTCAGCTTTTAACTCTTCAGGGCTCCTTCACATCAATTAGGTACCTGCAACTGGTCTAATAATTAAATCAACATGAATCAGGTTAACAATAGGAAATAACCAAATTTAATTACATTCGTAGCTACAGGAAGCCCGCATACATGAGAAAGTCAGAGACCTCACATACGTGAAAGGTTCAGAGACAGAACGGTGAAATAAGGTACCCTGAGCTAAGGAATGTGGTAAGAGGCCTGGGGCTTCACACAGGAGGAGAGTGATAAGACTTTGCAGATCAAGCACAGGTGTTCAGTAATTAGATGTTTGCCCTGACATATAGATAGGTCATAAAATGTTATCTCTGGTAATAACTCTTATTATGGGCAAGGCCCCTAATTTAAATTCTTCTAGGTAGTCATAGGGGGCACAGAAGTTTCTCCTGAGCCCACAGGGTCTTGACTGCCTTCAGCTCAAAGTAATCCATATGCCAAAACGGCACATCTTGGGGAGGCCTCCCCTTCTCCTACCCTCAAGTCTACCGTGTCCCTGGGTTATAGTTTCGTCTTAGCACTAACCACTAGAGAAAACTTCTTTATACTCATACTTTTATTTCCTGTGTATTATCTGCCTTTCTCACTAAATTTTTATTCAATTAATAATATAAACTATAACAAATGCATTAGAAGGTAGTGGAAAATATAAAGCAAGATAAGGGAGATTGGAAATTGTGGGGCTGGGAAGGTTGCAATTTTAAATGGGATCATCAGGGTAGGCTTCACTGAGGTGACATTTGAGAACTACTTGAAGGAAATGATGGAGCCAGTCATGCCCACATCGGGAGGACGAGCATTCCCGGCAGAGGGAACAACTGGTGCAATGGCCGTGAGACCTGTTGTGTTTGAGGAACTGCGAGAAGGCCAGTGTGCCAGGCAGCAGTGAGGTCAGGGGAGGGCGGTAGGAGACCGGGTGGGAGTGTGCGCGCTGTTACTCCGGATTGAGATGAGCAGACATCGCAGGAGCTAGAGCAAGGAGTGTGACCTGAGCTATGTTTTAAAGGATTGCCGAGACTGGATGTGGGGAGGTAGGGAAAGCAGATGCAAGGAGGACTCCAAGGTTTTGGCTTGAGCACCTGGAAGAGCAGTTGCCATTACATGAGAAATGGAAAGTGGCAGGTACTTTGGTTTGGGGCCCCTTATGTTTGAGATGCCCAGTGGCCATTTAAGCAAGGTGCCAAGAATGAAGTGTTTGACACTAGTAGTTGCTCAATAAATTTCCGATGACCGAAATTGGGAGGAAATATGCAGAGTGCCTGGGCTAGCAAAACCAGTGGCCGCAGTGTCAGGCAGGAGAGGAGAGCCTCTGGCTTTCCAAGAGCCGCTGTGCTCTGCACCTGGTTCGCTTTCCCTTCCCCCATCTTACTCTCAAGCCTATTCATCTTCCGCTGCCGGTTGGAAAGGCTCACTGCTCGCCATGCTTCAGAGCATTCTCTCGTTTCCTCTTAACAAAACCCTTAGCAAGTATTCAAGCCTCAGCTATTTTTTGCGCGTCTACAGTGTGCCGGGCGCTATCCTCGGCCTCAGGGATCCCACTGAGGTGATCGGTCTAGCCTCGGGGGAGGTGGAGCAGCAGCAGCAGCAGCACATCCGGTCCCTAAGTCCGCTCGGCTGGTGCGCGCCGCAGAGCCGGAGCTCTCAGGGGGCGGGGCTTGGGAAGTCCGGAGGGCGTATCGAGCCCCGCCGAGGGCGCGGCGCGCCGTTACTAGGCGCGTTCTGATAGGCTCCTCCGGGAAAGGTCGACTGCCGTCAGGCCCCGCCCCCCTGGAACGCTGTTGGCGAATCAAGTGACTGCAGCGGTCGGCGGCTCCGGAGGCAGAGGCGGCGGTTGGTGTGAGCGCGTCGGCAGGTGAGTGCCACGGGCAGGGGGGCACTCTGGGGTTGAGGGGCCCCCGCGCGGGGTCTTCCGTCCTTGGCGGCCGTGGGTGGCAACCCAGACCCGGTGTGAGTCCGGAGCCTGGTCTCGGCCTGTCAACTCCCCTCTTCCTGAGCGTCCTCGAGCCAGACGCTGCCTCTCTTTGGCCCCTGCCTGGCGAAGGGGCGCCCTTGGGCTATTGGGGAGCCCAACCCTGCGTAGGGGGGTGAGGTCTGATGTCCAAGACACCTTGTTTAGTATTTCTGAAGAAAGAAGTGATGGCTGGGAGGGAAGGGGGGTAGCAAGGGCGGCTTGGGGGCCCGGTGTAGGATCCACACCTAGGGCTGAAGGCGACAGGGCTAGCCAGGCAGTAATGACTCCAAGTGCTTTTCTAACGTTTCTTAGCTTCCAAAGTCCAACATATAAAGCTGGTAAAAGGAGAGCAGATCTGGTCAGGTCCTGAGACGCTGAATCCAGACCCATGTTGTGGAAGACAGGTAACCTACATGGGAGAGTAGCTGACCAGTGGGGGTGGGGATACCTGGACGGAGTCCAGCCCTCTGGTGTCTGGCTCTCCTTCCCTCCGTGGGTATGTGAGGAGACATGTTCCTCTTATTCCTGGAGCTGGGCGGGAAAAGAAGGAAATGCTGCCCACTTAGGTATCAGTTCCCCTCTAAGGGGGCCCCTTCCTTTTTCAGCCCCTCTCCCCAACGTGCAGAGGCCCTGCATTATATGATACCAGCATGTGCTGAGAACAGCCCTGTGAAGTCAGCACATTAACTCCATCTCACAGATAAGGAAACAGACCCGGGAGGGAAAGGGCTCACTCTCCCAGGTGAGCCAGCTGAGAGCAGGTTCCACCTGGCTAACCTCTTTAGCCCTTCTGAGGCCTCTTGGGGGGTCTGTGGTAGAGAGCCAAGATCCTCGATGGGACTCAGGAGACCTGGAGTCTGGCTACAGTGTCCTGTCAAGTTCTGTGTGATAGGGTGCGGGGAGCTGGTCAGGGTATAGAAAGGATATGACCTCAGGTGTTAGTTTTTGCTAATTCCAGCAACAGCAAGTGGGGACCCAGGTCTTGAACACATCGCCCTACTCCAGGCACCATCCACCCGCTCACTGTACTGCAGGAGCCAGTAGTTGCAAGAAGAGCCAATTCTGCCTTAAACACAAGAGTCTCGTTCCTCTAATGTGGAGGCCAGCAGCCTCTGCGGGGCTGAGCAGCACCTAGAGGGGGTGGGAGGAGGGCCAGGGCTATGGGAGCCACTCATAGTCATCCCGCCAAACCCCTGCAGTGCTCTTATTGGCCCTGGTGGGCCAGGTGCGGGTGCTGGAGAATGGGCTCCTGCGGACGCCACCCATGGGCTGGCTGGCCTGGGAACGGTTCCGCTGCAACGTTAACTGTGACGAGGACCCAAAGAACTGCATCAGGTGAGTGAGGCCTGCACCACCTGACAGGCGTCGCCCAGGGTCCTGCAGGGTAGGGGCAGGGCATGGAAGGTCAGTAAGAAAAGAGAACAGGGTCAAAGCCACCTCCCCATCCCAGAGAGACTGCAGCCAGCGGTGACTTTTGGGTATCCGACACTCAGCCTCATGACCTGCTTGGGGCTTCTGTGGGGACGATCAGGCCTGTGGGGCGGGTACCTTGTAATGGACCTAGTCCCTGAGATAATCGAAAGGAGGTGACTGTTAAGGCGAGGCCAGACCCTGCATGCTTCCCCTGCCTCATCCTGCCTCTTAGCCTGAGGGCCTGACCACTCCATTCAATTTCACCCTGTCTGGGGCTCATGACACAATTCCTGTTGTCATTTGCAATTGTTACCTGACTTAGTCTTCAGCTGACAGCCAGGCCAGGATTCTTATAGGCTGGATTCACACTCAGAGCATTCAAGAAGCTCTGAGGAAGGGGAACATGCTGCCCATCCCCTGCCCCTCTCACCAGTGAGCGGCTCTTCATGGAGATGGCCGACCGGCTGGCGCAGGATGGTTGGCGAGACCTGGGCTACATATACCTTAACATTGATGACTGCTGGATTGGTGGGCGTGATGAAAATGGCCACCTGGTGCCTGATGCCAAGCGCTTCCCCAATGGCATTGCCTTCCTGGCTGACTACGTGAGCCCCGCCCCAGCCCTGCCCCTTGGCCTTTGAGCCGAACCGCTCTTTCCACCCCAGCCTGCTTGAGAACTTGGTCTGCAGGGGGAAACATAAATGAACAGCTAGTTCTGGCCCATCGTGGTGGATGAGAGCCAGGAAGGGTGTCTGACCCAGCCTGGGATTTCAGGAAGGTTCTCGAAGGAGCCTGCTATCAGCTCAAAGGTACTAGGTAGATGGCGTTCGAGGTAGAAGGGATGGCAGAAGCAAGGGCCCAGAAGCAAGAACAGCCCATGGAGATGTGCATTGGAGGGAGAGGAAGGACCATAGTTGGCAGAGGCCGGGCCAGCGAGCACAGACCCTTTTCTTTGGGCAGTGGGGCACCATTGAAGGTTTTAACAGGGCCTGGTCAGATGTACCTGTGAGGTGGCTTCCTGGGGGTCCTGCCTGAGCCCACTGTATCCTCGACTCCCCCACAGGCTCACTCCCTGGGCCTGAAGCTGGGCATCTATGAGGACGTGGGCAACTTCACCTGCATGGGTTACCCAGGCACCACGCTAGACAAGGTGAACCAGGATGCTCAAACCTTCGCCCAGTGGAAGGTGGACATGCTGAAGCTGGATGGCTGCTACTCGACCCCCGAGGAACGGGCCAAGGGTGGGTCCCCCAGCTGACTGAGGGCCATCAGACAGACAGGGAGAGGTGGCCATGGAAGGGCCACCAGTGCCCACCTGACCGAGCTCCCTAGGGAGTAGTGTTGCCCAGTTCCCCTCAGCCAGGGGCTGGGGATGTCGGCTCCCAGGACGTTGGCACCACGCCCACCTGGGAAGTATCTGCGGCTCTGGGTACAGGGGGAGGTACCTCTGCTGAGCTAGTTTCCTCATTTGGTGGGAGAATGTTTGGGCTAAGGCCCTAGACTGTCTCCTGCACCTCCTTGGTCCTTACATGTGGGGGTTCTCCAGGGTATCCCATGATGGCTGCCGCCCTGAATGCCACAGGCCGCCCCATCGCCTTCTCCTGCAGCTGGCCAGCCTATGAGGGGGGCCTCCCCCCCACGGTAAGCTGTTCTGTGTGCCTGCCTGGCAGCGTTCCCCACATCGGCCTCGACACCTCCTGTGCGGTCAGGGCTGCTCTCACCGCAGTTGGCCCTGTGCTAGTTTATAGGTCTAGAGAGAGTGTCCTAAGTACCCCAGAGGGGCTGCTGCCAGCCTGGGTCATACAAAGGAGGCAGTTGTCAGGCGGGTGGAAGGGGTTGGTGTCCAAGGCATGAGAACCACCTGTGGTGTGCCAACACAGCACCCAGCCCAAGCGGTCAGAATCCTGGGTTGTACTGAGTGGGCCACGAGATCCAGAAGGCTGGTGAGGACAGGCAGGTGGGGCCAAGCCTCTGAAGAGCCCTGCGGACACCTCACCAGGGGCCCCACAGCACCTAGGACCCTAGAAAGAGTGGGATCAGACTTGCAGAGTTGAGGGGGAGTGCTGACAAGTGGTGGGGCTCGGGGAGGACACGGGGCGGGTGTGCAGCAGGGATGCCGGTACCCTGGCTTGCGCCCCTGCGCAGGGCCTGACCACAGCGGGCGCGGGAGGGCAGGGTAGGCTTCAGGTGCCAGCACGTGTGGGAGGCCTGGGCAGCCCCAGAGCATGCCACCCTCTGAGGCCTTCCACATCCTGAATAAGCTAGAGCTTCTCTTTCCCCGTCCCCACCCTCTGTCCCCTGCTGGGCCTCCCCAACCCAGTGGGCCTCTGGGCAGCAGGGCGTGACTCTAGCGCTGGACTCTGCCCGCCTCCATCCAGGTGAACTACAGTCTGCTGGCGGACACCTGCAACCTCTGGCGCAACTACGACGACATCCAGGACTCCTGGAGGAGCGTGCTCTCCATCCTGGACTGGTTCGTGGACCACCAGGACATCCTGCAGCCAGTGGCAGGCCCTGGGCACTGGAACGACCCAGACATGGTACCGTGGAGGGGGTATCCCAAGGCCCACCATCCAGGATGGACCTGCTCCCCACTGCCCTGTGCCCTCTAACCGGATGCTCACTGCCAGGTTCGAGAGCAGCATCCCTGAAATGTGGCCTTGAGCCGGCTGCCTTAGACTCACCTTGGAGCTTATTCATAATTCTGTTCCCAGGGCCCCACCCCGCAGATCAGAATGTTGGGGGAGCTCTGCGAATGCCCATTGTCGGCAGTCTTCCCGGGCAGTTCTGATGCTTGAGACTTGAGAACTTGGTCAGTAGTGCCTCTTGTGTGAGACATTGTCCCTCTGCAGGGTGAAGAACGTGGCTATTCCACAGCTCTTGCCACTCCCTCCCTAGACTGTCCTCACCCAGGCTACCCGACCCTTCCTCCAGTGGCCTGCACCCCGTTACCCTCCTGCAGAGCCTCCACAGGCAGAACCGGCCCCTCGAACCTGCCTCACTCATAACCCTTGTGATTTAAATACTTATGCAATTTATCTCATAGTTTTATAGCCATCTCTTCGTTTAGCCAACAAGCATTTACTACCAGTGATGATTATAATAATTATAAATACTTGGCCAGATGGTGGGCACCTGGAGAAACAGAAGTTGGCCTGTCTCAGAGTCTAGTTCCAGCTCTGCCATGTCCCTTAGACAACTGACTGAAGTTTTTCTGTGCCTCAGTTTCGTCAGTGGGAAAAGGAGAAAAATAATAGTAGCTACCTTATATAGGATTGTTTTGAGGGTGAAATCGATGACCTTTTAAAATGCTTGGCACATGTACAGTGCTTAGTTAAATTGGCATCACTAAGTACATAAGCATGTTGCATTAGCAATAATCGTTTGTGTCCGTCTGCGGATTGGTTGTGCTGATTGGGGGTCCCCATTGGTCCAGTCAGCTGTGGTTAGGGTGGGGGGTGGCCACTGGTGGGAGCAGAAACTCTGTCTGGGTCTGGTCTCCCACCATTGCCACCCTGGGTGTATCTCCAGACTCCTGTGTCAGTTTATAAACGCTTTTGGTAACAGGATCCCATTGGTCCTGTGATGTCAGAGCATAGCAGCTCCCCCATTTTCTCGGTGAGATAAAAATCTGAGGCTCTGGTGGAAAGTGACTCGATGAATCCCGAGGCCACACTGCTGGGGACCGGTGTTCACCAGGCCAGGCTCCCCTGCGTGGCCGTCCTGCCCATTGTCTCTTGCCTCAGCTACACGCTTAGGGCTGGTCCTTGATGAGGGCAGAGCTGACCGCTCCTCTCTTCTGCCCCTAGCTGCTCATTGGCAACTTCGGCCTCAGCTTCGATCAAGCCCAGGCCCAGATGGCCCTGTGGACGGTGCTGGCGGCCCCCCTCTTCATGTCCACGGATCTACGTGCCATGTCTGCCAGGAACATGGACATTCTTCAGAATCCACTCATGATCAAAATCAATCAGGATCCCTTGGGCATCCAGGGACGCAGGATTCTCAAGGTACTGAAGAATCCTGTGGGGAAGGGAAGGGAGGCCGAGGGACCAGGCTCCCCAGGGAACAAGGCTGTGAGCCTGGAGGTCACATGGGGAGAGTGTCTCTGAATCTGCTCAGTCCCACCTCCTGGTTGCGTTCAATTAAAGGCTCTACAGGAAGCTGCTCCAAATGGGATTTGGGGCAGGGAGATGTCACAAGTTCACAGGAACAGTGAGGCCCCTCAGTTTGGAAGCATAAGACCTGGGCACACGGCTGTGATGTCCGGCAGAGAACCGGGGCTCCCCTCCAGCCCGGGGGAGCTGTTAAAGCCAAGGAACACGACTACTGCTAGTACTGGTGTCCACTGTTTATTGATCGCCTACTGTGTGCTGGGCATTCTAGATACTCCTTCCCTGCTTTACACACGAGGGAACAGACTTGAAGAGCCTAAGTAACTGGCCCAAGGCCCACAGTGGTAAATGGCACAACAGGACTTGACTCAGGGAGTGTGGCCGCGAAGCTGGTTTGCGCAGCCCCTTCCCTCTCTAGTAAAAGCTACACACCTGTAGACGGCGCCTGTGTAACGGGCGAGGCCCAGAGGCAGTAACTAATCCCTGCCAGGCAGGGGACCTCCGGAGGACGGGGGTCCACCCTCCTGGCCGCTCAGAGCAGGGTTCTTCACCCCCACTGGCCGGTGCGGCAGCTGTCCGCGTCTGTCCTTCCCATTACCCTACGAGTGTGCTGAGGCAGGATGTCATGCAGCATTTGTCTGGGGCCCAGCCTGGGGCCTGGCACAGCGTAAGTGCTGGGAGCGTCCGCCAAGGCAGGGAAAGGAGGAATGCAGAGTCCGACGGTTGGGATGTCAAAGGTCTGTAGAATCCCCCCCCCCAAGCTTTTACATGACGCAGAACCGTGGGCTGGGGGCGCCCAGGACTCGAGGAAGGACTGGGAAGGGGACTTCCGGCCTGCCCGAGCAGGGATCCCAGTAACCATCCTCCACCCCAGGAGAAGTCCTACATCGAAGTGTACATGCGGCCGCTGGTCGGCTACTCCTACGCCTTGGTCTTCTTCAGCCGCAGGACGGATATGCCTTATCACTACCGGTCCTCCCTCGCGCAGCTCAACTTCACCGGCTCCGGCCTGCATGAGGTGAGCGCCTGCAGGCAGGGAGCACCTTTGCTGCCACCCTGGGAGGGTGTTGTGGGGAGGTTCTCCACAGGGCCTCCCCGTCACCGCTGAGGCCGTGCTCCTCCCCTCACGAGTCGGCCGTGCTGGCACGGTCCTCAGGTCCTCTGTGGACTGGACTCTCAGTACTGCAAGGGCCTGGGCTTTGCCAGTGGAGAAGTGACAGGAGATTCGGGCGCCCACTTCTGTCGCGCCTCCCGGAGGCCCAGCACAGACGGGCCGGAGTCCAGGCTCTGCATCCCCTAAGGGGGTCTCTGCACGGCCACTCTTACGGTGGCACCGGTTATGTCCCTCCCCACTGCAGGCCCAGAACGTCTACACGGGTGATGTCATCAGTGGCCTCCGGACTGAAACCAACTTCACAGTGGTCATCAACCCTTCAGGGGTGGTGATGTGGTACTTGTATCCTGTCAGGAATCTGGGGTCACCGCAGCAATGAGGAACTGGGACACGTGACAGGCTGCAGCAGCACCACTAAGCCCAGACCGCGGAGCCTCGGCACCCCGAGGGCCAGCAGGCAGGGTTCTCTGCTAGCCACGCCTGTCCGGTGACCGATCCCAGCAGACTTCAGGGCCACGTTCCGGCACTGCCCACGTGGGAACCCTCTTGGAAACTTGACTTGGGGCACTGTCCTGTGGCCTTCCCGGCCCTTCGTCTTATGGCCCCACAGATGCTGGTGAACTTGGCCAGTCCCCTGAGCCCCCACAGGCAGGGGCGGTGACACCCATCTGGACTCCAGCCTCTGACTTTCTTTTGTTGACTCTGAAATCAGGATTTGGAATTTTTCGTATAATTAGGAGTGGTGATCTGCCCTCTCATTAGGAACTTCCATGAATCATGTGAGTGGCTTTCCTGCCTGGAGGCGGCCTTGCAGGCCGACACTGCCCAGGAGTGACCCTGACTCCCTCGGGTCATCAATAAAGCTGTTCTTTAGTCAAGTAGTGGTAATATGGGCCTGGGGCTGTGGGCACCTTCAGTTAGAGACTCGGTGGCAGTAAATAGGGTGCTGGTTTCAACTCTCACCTCACGTGGAAGATGTGTGGCATCTTCTGGCCCCTCGTTTTCCAGTGACCTGCGGGTTGTACTTCCAGACAGTCCGGACCCGCCGCGCTCCAGGGAGCCATTCCTGCTCTGCCCAGCGTGGTGGCGGTGGCGACAACGCGAAGCAGAGCAGCAGTGGCCCCAGGCCCTTTGTCTCGCACAACCCTTCCCCATCCCATTCGGATGTCACAGGGTCCGCTGGCCACTACCCCCCAAACACCGGCGCCTCCGCTGCACAGCGGAAAGCCTCGATCCTCCGAGCTTTGCACTGTGGCCTCAGGCACCTCCCCGCTCATCCCCCCGTTTCTGGCAGTGGCCCTCCGGGGCCAGGTGCGGGCGAGGGGGGTCAGCTCTGCCTCTTTCCCACGGGGTCCAACAGCTTGTCCTCTGCCCTGCAGTGCCCCCTGCCCCTCCCCTAGTTTCTCCTCTCTTAACCTGACTGCAGAGGTGATTCAAATCCCTCGGCTGTGTCCAAAGACAAGTTCGGGGGCTCTTTGTGTCTTAAAATATATTTCCTGCTGTTCCTCCTAAGGAAAGGGTTATTAAGGTAAAGAATGGCATGTTCTTGACCGCTTCCTTTGGCTCCTATTTCCCAAGCTCCTGTCCTTTAGGTAAGGCCGCGGGGCGCGTCTTCCCTGATGGTTCTTGTCCCCATTTGGAGGGCCGGCAGGCTAGGTAAGTTCCCCTTGGGCTTTGAATGTGGGAGCACCCAGCGCCCCAGGCCTTGCGCTTTCCTGCCCTGTGGGAACTCTTCTGGATGGATCTCCCACACTCCCTCAGGGTTTGAGGTTCTTGTATTTAGTATGGTGTAAAGAACTTACAAGTACATATTTTATAGTGTCAATCAAAATAACTGGAGCTTCGCTGAGTCCAGCATCATCAGAGACAGCTCCCTCTCCCCAGTTCATGTCTTGAGGCTGTGGGTCACTCAGGACAAACGCCTACCTCGTCCTGGGCCTCTGCCCTTGGCATACCGCCCTAGGCATACCTCCAGCTTTGGGTCTTTGTCATATTTCTATTCAAGCCAAATGGAATGATCTCTGATGGGAACACTTCCTTGTCAGCCCCAGGAAAGAAGTCTTTCTTACCACTCTGGGATATGGTAGAGTGTAGTGGCTGAGACCATGGACTTGGGAGTTGGGTCCAGGCATTAGCCTGCACTTAACTCGTCAATTCCCTTGCCTTCCACATCCAGAGATGGTTACATGTTTTTGCTTGCTGTATAACTTGTTCTTTTTATCCTGAGGGTGCCTGATTGATTCTATTTCTTTAGCCTTAACTCTCTGATCACACATCCTGCCTATCTTCCAGGATATTGTTTTACTTCCTTCTACCCAAGGCCAGTGAGGGACTCAATCATTTTTTCCCAGGTCAAAGAAGCCTTGTTTGAACCTAAGAGTAACCCTTCTCTTAAAAAAAATAAAAATAAAAATAAACTTTTAATAGAAATTTTCAAACACAAAAATAAAATGGTACAGTGAACCTCCATGTACCCATCACCCAGCGCCAACGATCAACGTGTGCCGGTATGTCTTACCTCTCTTACCTCTCTTGTGTATTCATCTCTCTTCCAACACATACATTTTTGCATGTGAGCTGGAGTACCTGAAAGCAAATCAAAGAAAATTCTAAACACCACTATGTAGCTCTAACAGTAAGGGTCCTTAAAAATATATATATGGCCATAATACAATTTTCCTAGCCAACGAAATAAAAATTTTAGTAATCTAATAACCAGTCTGTGTTCAGTTTTTGCCAGCTGTCTCAATAATACCTTTCTATAGTTTGTTTGAATCAGAGTCCAAGCAGAGGAGGTCAACAAAAATGGTCTAATAAGAACTACCAAAAGCTCGTTTCCTCCATAAAAGGAATAAAAAATCTTGCCACATACTACCAGAATCAACTTTCACAAAACTCCAGAAATTAACCAGAGGCCTGCAGCAAACCAGAGAGCGTTCAGTCAAGAAAGACAGTAGCACCTTGGTAAGTGCAGCAAGCTTTGTAGTGTTTTAACTTACCCTAGCATCACGTTTTAAATCAGCTATTTAAGATATGTTCAAAGAGCTAAAGGAAACCATGGCTAAAGACATGAATAAGAATGATGTCTCATAAGATAGAGACTATCAGTTGAGATAGAAATTATAGAAAGCAACCAAACAGAAATTCTAGAGTTGAAAAGTACAATAACAGATAAACATTTCATTAGAGGAGCTCAATGGGTCAGCACACACGACCAGGTAGGGAAAATGTCAGCAAACTTGAAGATAGGCCCACTTAAATTAACCTGAGGGAGAAAAAGAAAAATGAAGAAACACGAACAGAGACTCAGAGACCATATGGGACACCATGCAACATATACGTAAAAAAGGGCAGAAAGAGTATTTGAAAAAATAATGGCTCAAAACGTCCCATATTTCATGAGAAATAGCAATCTACACATCTAAGAAGGGCAACGAGCTCCAAGTAGGATAAATTTAAAAGTGATCCATACCTAGACATCATATTCAAACTTTCAAAAGACAAAGAATTTTGAAAATAGCAAGACAAGCGACTCGTCACATACAAGAGAAAATACTCTAAGACGAATGAAAATGAATACACAACGTACCAAAACTTAGGCATGAAAGCAGTGATCAGAGGAAAATTTATAGCTATAATTTGCCTATGTTAAAAGGAGTGAAAAGACAACCCGCTCAATGGGAGAAAATATCTACAATTCATATTTCTGATAAGGGACTTCTATTTAAAATATATAAATAATTCTTATAACTCAATAATAAAAAGATAAATAACTCCATTAAAAAATGGGCAAAAGATCTGAATAGACATTTTCCCAAAGAAAATATGCAAATGGCCAATGCTCGACATCATTAACCATTAGGGAAATGCAAATAGAAACCACAATGAAAGACCACTTCACACCCAAAATGGTAGCTAGAAATAAAAAGTGAGATAGTGCTGGCAAGGATGCGAAGAAATTGGAATCTTCATACACTGCTGATAGGAATGTAAAACTGGTCCAGCTACTGTGGAAGATGGCCTGGCAATTCCTCAAATGATTAAACATAGTTACCATGACAGCAATTCCACATCTAGGTATAAACCCAAAAGAAATGAAAACATGTCCACACAAAACCTTGTAAACAGATGTTTATAGCAGCATTATGTAACAGCCAAAAGGTGGAAATGATCCAAATGTCTACCAACTGATGAATAAACAAAATATGGTTAACCATACTACAGAATATTATTCAGCCACAAAATGGAGTAAAGTACCGATATGCTACAACGTGGATGAATCTTGGAAATACTATGCTAAAGGGAAGAAGCCAATCACAAAAGACCACAGACTATATGATTCGATTCCTATGAAAGTCCAGAATACGAAAATCTATATAGACATATTAATAGTTGCTGAGGGCCGGATGGGGAGGATGTGGGGCAGGGGATGGTGGCTAAAAGGTACAGGTTTCTTTCTCAGGTGATGAAAATGCTCCTAAATTGACTAGAGTGGTGGTTGCAGATATCTGTGAATATACTAAAAAACACTGAATTCTACACATTAGAATGGGCAGACTATGTGATACGTGAATTATATACCAATAAGGCTGTTAATAAAAACCTTCACGCCTATGTCCATTGCAGTATTATTCACAATAGCCAAAATGTGGAAGCAATCCAAAAGTCCAACAATGGATGAATGGATAAAGAAAATTAAACATATACATAACAATGGAAAATTATTCAGCCTTAAAAAAGAAGGAAATGCTATCATACGCTACAACATGGATGAACCTTAAGAATATTCTGCTAAGTGAAATAAGCCAGTCACAAAAAGACAAACTGTGTGATTTCACCTACATGAGGTATCTAAAGTAGTCAATCACGTAGAAACTGAAAGTAGAATGGTGGTTGCCAGGGGTTGGAGGAGGGGGAAGTGGGTAAGTTATTCTACGGATATAGAGTTTCAGTCTTGCACAATGAAAACATTACAGAGATTCAGTGAGTAGAGGTATCTCCCACTTTCCAAAAGTTTGCATTATGCCACTTCGCTTTTGCAAAAACAACCTTCCATTAATACCTGTTTTCACCAACCGAACTAAATCTGAAGAGGATTTTCACTTCCATGAAAAAGCCATTTCCGTACTAATATAGGTCTTCCATAAAAGCAAAGCGGTGAAACACAAACTTTCATAAAACGGGACACTCTTCACTTTATGACATCTTGGCTTACGAAAGGTTTCACAAAGTGGGGAAAACCTGTATAGCTAACACTATGAAGTGTACACTGAAAACTAGTTAAGAAGATAAACCTTTTTTCTTTTTTCACTACAATTAAAAAAAAAAAAAAAAGATATATTCATGAGAGTTAACCAGAAGGTGCCCAGCATTTTAAGAATGGTGGCCACAGACAGGCCCGGGTCGATAGAGTCCAACAAGATTAGAAAACAGTACCTGGTCCCATGGAGAATATGTTCAGTCTGGATCACAAACAGGGCAGCAGCATTCCCCAGGAGTGCAACATAAGCAAAGAAAAGGGGAATCCAGCCCAGAAGCATACATCCTCCAGCCCTGGGACGCCCAAGCGGAGGGATGGAGGGCGAAACTGGGCGTCATGAGGAATGGACACCTGCCCTGCCACTGTCGGTGACTGTGCATATCAGAGTTAGATGTCGACTTACCATTAATGATTCTTGCTCTACTTCCTTCTTTTCCAGACTCCTAGTAAAATGCAAAATAATATTTTTTCTCCCATTCAATGTTACCAAACTTTTCTGCCATCCTTACCTGAACATCTGATGGCTCCAGGAACAGAGCCAGCCTCACCCTTGCCTAGGTTGTTCCCATCTATAAAAGGGTGAAGGCGACAGGGGAGAATAACCTCTGTCGGGTAGATATTCGGGGTAAAGAGTAAGAATTTAAAAATTGAGGAAGACGTCAGCAACATGGCTGAGTAAGGTCTCTCTCACGTGTCCCCCCACTTGACAGCTATTAGGCACCCATCCACGGACAAAAGTGCCTTGTGGGAGCTGTGGGCACTATGGAATCCAGCACGACATGCCAAGGGACCCGGGAGAAGTCTCACCCACCCGTGCATCATATAATGGGCATACAGACCTTGTTCCTGGCTGTGGACCCTGCAGTGGCCTGTAAACGCTCCAGCCTCAGCCACGGTCTGAGACCCCAAACACTGTCTTAGACAGTCACCCACAGATGGAGAGGCTTTGTGTCTCAGAGTGCGATACGGTCTATCTTGCTGAATGTTCCATGTGAGCTTGAGAAGAATGTTTATTCTGCTGTCGTTGGATGATGTATTCTACGAATGTCAATTAAATAGAGTTCGATGCTGTTTAGTTCAACTATGTCCTCACTGACTTTCTGCCTGCTGGATCTGTCAGTTACTGGATTTGTTATTCCTCCTTGTAGTTTCCGGTTTTTGCCTCATGTATTTTGGTTCCCTGTTGTTAGGTGCATATGCATTAAGAATTGTTATGTCTTCTAGGAGAATTAACCCTTTTATCATTATATAATGTCCCTTTCTCTCCCAATGATTTTCTTTGCTCTGAAGTCAGCTTTCTTTTGATTTGTGTTAGCAAAATATATTTCTCATTCTTTTACTTAAAAAAAAGAACTAGTGATAAAGTAACATAAAATTTACCATCTTAACCTTTTTAAGTGTTGATATTCACACTGCTATTCAACCAATCCCCAGAATTTCTTCTGTGCCTTTCCTCTTAATCTGTGTCCTTGTATTTAGAGTGGCTTTCCTATAGACAATATATAGTTGGGTCTCTTTTCAATCCACTCTGACAGTCTGTCTTTTGATTTGTGTATTTAGACCACTGATGTTTAAAATGATTATTGATGTGGTTGGATCAATATTTTGCTGTTTTCTATCCATTGTCCTCTACTCTTTTCTGCCTGCTCTGGTTTTAATTGAGCATCTTATGATTCCCTTTCCTCTTCTCTCTTATCAATTGTACTATTTTTTTTCTCACTTTTTTTAGTGGTTGCCCTAGAGTTTGTGATGTACATTTACAGCTAATCCAAGTCCACTTTCAAATAGCATTATACTGCTTCACAGAAAGTACCTCAAAATTTCTAATTCCTCCATTCCCTTATAACACTGCTGTCATTCATTTCACTCAGCCATAAGAGATAATCACTGAATACAGTTGCTACTACTACTCTGAACAAACTATCATATGTTAGTTTAAGAATAAAAGATTTTATTTTACTTTAATTTATTCCTCCTCTATCACTCCTCCTTTCTTTTAGTAGATCCAATTTTCTGATCTACATCATTTTCTTTCTCTCTGAAGGGCTTTTTTTTTTTTTTTTAAGCATTTCTGGCAAGGCAGCACTGTTGGTGACAAATTTCCTTGACTTTAGTTTGTCTAATAAAGTATTTCTTCATTTTTGAAGGACAATTTCACTGGGTACAGAATTCTACATTTTTTAAAGCACTTTAAATATTTCACTTCACTCTTTTCTTACTAGCATGGTTTCTAAAGAGAAGTCTGATATAATTTTTTCCTTGTTCCTCTATAAGATTTCCCCACTCTGACCACTTTCAAGATTTTTCCCTTTGTCTCTGACGTTTCTACAGTTTCAACACGATACGCCTAGTTGTAGATGTTTTAGTATTTACTCAGTATTCTCTGAGATTCCTAAATCAATGGTTTGGTATCTGTCCTTAATTTTGGAAAATTCTAAGTCATTAATACTTCAAATATTTCTTCTGTTCCTTCCTTTTTTCTTCTCTGGTAGTCCTATTGTGTACATGTATGCTCTGTGTATGTAAGCTACACATTTTATAATTGTTCCACAGTTTTTAGATAGTCTGTTCCATATATTTCTTGTTTCTCTCTGCATTTCAGTTTTGGAGGTTACTATTGACATATGTTCAAGTTCACTGATTCTTTCCTTGGCCATGTTCAGTCTACTGATAATTGCATCAAAAGCTTTCTTCATTTCTATTACACTGTTTTTGATTTCTAGCTTTTCTTTTTGATTATGTCTTAGTTCCCATCTCTCTGCTTATATTACTCATTGATCCTTGCATGTTGTCCACGTTTTCCATTAAAGCCCTTAGCATATTAATCAGTTGTTTTAAATTCCTGTCTGAGACTACGGCCATGCTACGCTGAACAAGCCCAATCCTATTTGATCTCAGAAGCTAAGCAGGGCCGGGCCTGGTTAGTACTTGGATGGGAGACCACCTAAGAAGACCAGGTGCTGTAGGCTTAAAACATAAGGGATTTTAGGCTGACAAGGTCCTTGCAATCTGTGAGGTCAACCAAGGGTTGCCTCACTAAGAATAAAAAACAAACAAATTTCCATCTGATAATTCCACCATCTTTGCCATGTCTGAGGCTCATTCTGATATTTGCTCTATACAAGCTGTATTGTCTTTTCGTATGCCTTGCGGTTTTATGCTAAAAGCTGAACATGAAATACTATGTAAAAGGAATTGAATGTCAATCGAGGCTTTATGTTTATTTGGCTTGGAGGTAAGCTGTGTTTACTGTCTGCTATAGCTGTAGGTGTTAGCAGCTAAAATTTCCTCTGGCATTCTTGGTTTTGTCTCCTCTGTAACTGTGTTTCTCAGAAACTTCTTAAGTAAGGTCTGAAATCTGCAGTTCTTTCAGTTGTAATCCCATCATTACGCAGGAACCTGGTTGATGTGGCCCGTAAGGTGTTGGGGGGAAAACAGCATTCTATCATCCTACCTAGTTTAGGTGTCAGCCTTTGAGAGAGCCTTTGCCCTTGACTTTCACTAGTGTTTGCTCATTGCTGGGCCCTCCATCCCCACATCTCTTAGTTGAGGCAGAAAGGCTAACAGGCTCTGGACTTGGGTATTTCCCTTCCTCCACGTGAAAGGCTACAGTGGGCCAGAGTCGGATGTCTCCCTTCCTCAGGTCAGTCAGGCTCCAGTTAAAGTTTCTCTTGAGGGCAGAACAATGCAGATACCCCCTTCCCCAGGAAGCCCACAGGACCACCTTAAGCCGGTCAGAACCCCTCCTCTAAACCTGTGCAGACCTCTCTCACCGCACTTTTGTCAGGAGTTGGGAGTGTCTCTCTCTTATTGGTCGTCAGGTAAAAGCCAGATGTGTAAATGCCAGAATTTGGCCCAAGGGAGAAGCCCAAGCTTGAGCAGAAGTATTTCTAAAATGGTGTTGCTAAAAAGGTTCTTGTCTTATTCCACAAGAAGAGTTCAAGGGTAAGACAAATAGTGAGCAGGAAAGTGCAAACTTTATTGAAGTGAAAGTACACATTCAAGGAGGGGCAGTGTGGGCTTGCATGAGAGAAGGAGAATGAGCGAGTCACGCCAAGATGGCTGGTTATGAACCTTTTGTTTTCCTTGGAGGCGGAGCCCAGGAAAACGGGATGCCGACTAGCCTTGTTGTCTCCTACCAGTAGGCAGGGAGCTTGGGTTCCCCCTTTTTCTTCCTCATATAGTGTTTCTGGAACTGTCATGGCATCAGGTGCATCATGGGAGCTGCAGTATTTGCAATGAGGATGAGATTGTAATGATATAATTAGCCAAAGGTCATGCCTTGGCCAAAGACAGTGTCTAGGCTTATCCCTGTTTCTGGGGCTAAAACAGGGAGAGGAGGTCTGAAGAAAGGAAAAATTTCCAAAGCCACATCCTCGAGGTGGAGGGGGTGTGCCTGCATTACTTGTCCTGTCTCAGTAGTTCAAAAATGAAGTACTCTGAGGCCCAAACAGAGTCTGACGACCAGGGAAAGTAAGATCCTCAGGGCAAGTCAACAGGAAGAGGTCCAGACAACCTTCCCAGGGAACCACACAGAGGGTGAACTACCTACCTGCCCCAATCCCACATTTTGGAGGTGGGTGGGGGCCAGGACAGGGTGAACACTTGCAAAACATAATGAAATTGTCTATCTCTGGAGCGGTCCGTATTCTTCAAGATCGGGGTGTATCGGAGTCCTCAGAGCACAGGGCCGGCACAGAGCTGCCTCGGTAAGTACTTCACTTGAACCCATTCTTAGAAGCCCAGGGCACCAACTGGGCAGCACGACAAACAAGTGGTTGGCCTACAAGCTCTCCCTTTGATTTATTCCGGCCCTCTTCCCCGTGGAGTCGGAGAACGGGCTTCCCTGACAGACAAGTGCCCCATCGAGGGGATTCAAGACTTCGGCACTGAAGTCTCTCTTGGAACCAGGTAATGAACAGCTGAAGCGGAACAAGTGCAGAGCCCAGCCGGGATGCCCGGAGCCGGGAGCCTGGGCACGTCCAAACTGCTCTTCTAAACGGTCCCAAGAGACCAGAACCAGGCTAATCATATCACGATGCCCTCAGAACACAGACCAAGGCCACAGCAGAGGTGTGCAACAGCAAACGGATTTTAATGGAGGGGGTAAAGCCAGGGCGACTCAGCCTGTTCGGTCACTTTAACCTCTCTTTTGTCCTTAAGATGGAGGCAGGAAAGAGGCCTGTTCTCTACAAGGACCCAGAAATCAGTCTCCATTCCCAAGCTGTTTTATGTGGACCAGTTCAGATATCGCTCTGGCCGGCTTGCGATCTGTTTTCTAGCATTTTCCTTTCCTTGAGAACAGGAGCCTTCTCACATTCACCTGTTTTGAGGCACTGGGTATCAGGAAAGGCACCCTGGAATTACGCTGCCTTTACACTAGCTGTTCCCTGTGCCTAGAGCACACGTCCCTGGGTGTCTGCATGACTAGCTCCCTCATTTCTTTATCCTCTAAATCTTTACTTGAATATTATCTTCTCAACAACGCTCTACGGCAAACTACACCCTCTGCCAAGCCCCCAGCACTCCCAATCTCCCTTACTTTGATCTATATTTTTTCATAGCTCTTATCAACATATGTTTTTGCATTTTCTGCAGTTTGAATGATATGCCTAGTTATATAACATAACATGTATTGACTGCATCTTAGTATTACTAGAATATAAGCTCCATGAGAACAGGAATTTTTTGTCTATTTTGGTCACTGATATCGCAAGGTCACAGAGATGGCACATAAAAGGCACTCAATAAATGAGTGTGTGAAAAGGGAAACCTACATTCAGACCCTACCCTGCCACTTATTAGCCAGCAGTGTGCCTTAGGCCAGAGGTCCCCAGCCCCTGGGCCACAGACCAGTACTGGTCTGTGGCCTATTAGGAACTGGGCTGCACACCAGAAGGTGAGCCAGTGAAGATTCATTTGTATTTGGAGCACCAGCATCGCCACCTCAGCTCTACCTCAGATCATCAGGCATTAGATTCAGCACTGGTCCCTGGTATTAAAAAGGTCGGGGACAACTGCTTTAGGCAATTTGCTTCCCTCTCAGCCTCCATTTCTTTATCTATGAGAGTGGGGTCCAAGCACCCACCTTGCTAAATTATGCATGTAAAGTACCTAGCAGGATGCTTGGCACAAACAGTTATTAAAAGGTCTGGCCACTTGACGTAATTACTGCCCCTCGCAAACTCTTCACCTTCCATCCATTATAAAAACCCTTTACTTAGGGTGCATCATTAAGGCAATTAATGTAATGCAGCAGAGCCTTCAGGTCTGGGGCTGTGGTGAAGGGATGAAGCCCTGAAAACTCAGGATTCTCTTTCCTTTGCCAGCTGAGCTGGCTCAAGGGCAGCTGGTCTCAGGCTTCTAGCAACTCCTACAGCCCAGCTATACAGCAGCAGTGCATCTGGAAACAATCTCTCAGTCCTATGAGAAATCAGCCTTCCTTTGACCTACTATATACCACCTCTGATACAATCAATTTTCAAGGCCCTCTGACCACCAGGGATCAAGCCTGCAGCAGGAAAGGGACTCAGAGCTCACCAGGACCTCACAGATGTGTGGAGAAGATCAGGCCACTCCTTGCACAGGAAACTCCTTCTACTGTGTGGCACCTGTGGGATAAAAGGAGGATGCTAGGGAACAGGTTCTCTAGGCAGAGGTTAGGGTCCCAGGCTCTGGGTCCAGCCTGGGTTCATGTCCTGTCTCCACCACTCGACAGTTGTGGATTCTTTGGTTTCCTAAGGTCTTCAAGCTTCAGTATGCTTGCTTGCCTATAAAATAAGCTATTAACAGTGCCCACTTCACCAGTTGCTATGGGAAGTGAGATATGCTTATGAAGTGCCTTAGCACACTGCCTGGCACCCAAGTACAGTAATGGTCATTTGCTGACTTGAAGGCCTTTAATCACCAGATGGGTCCTCTGGAACCACGTTGCCAGAGGTGGCTTTGGCCAGTAAGAGCCACATAAACCATGGCTGTGAGACAGGAAGAGGTGAAATATAACCATCCCTTCAGGACTTCTGGCTTGTTCAACTCAACAAGCCAGAGAGGGGGCAGCTTTCTCTAAAATTCGAAATTTTAATTTCTAATCCTAAGTTTTGCCAAACGAAACTGACTCTGCAAATAATTATCTTCAGCTGGCAGCCAGAACTCCGGGGTGTATATGTATTATATGCGTATATATTAAATCAAGAAACACAATTTATTCATGTCTTTATTCACTTGACAAATGTTTACTAGATACCACTGTGCGTCATGCCTTCCGCTAGGCCTCTGCGATGGGATTCGGCCTCCGCTCCCAAGGAGCTCACAGGTTATGGGGGAGGTGAGCATAGGACTGGCACAATATTTCACCAGAAACATTCTGAGAGCACAATACAAGCTTGGCTAGAACGGAAGCACAGAAAAAACTCTCTGAAGAACTTCTGGGCTGTTTTGAAAGATGAACAGAATGCGGTGGGGAGGAAGGCAGAGGCCATGCAGTTCAGTGTCTGCGTTTAGTTCTGCTTGGCCGATCCCACAGCTGGGGAGGTCACTGGAGGGGCCAGATCATGCAGGGCCTTGAATGCTAAGGAGCATAACATGAGCCACATATATGTGAAAAACAGAAGTTTGGATTTTATCCTGAAGGCTGTGAGGAGCCACTGCACAATTTATAAGCAAGGTAGAGCCTAGCATGTTATTAATTTAGTTTTAAAATTGTGGAAAAAACTAAATTTCCATCCCCATCCTAGCCCCGAGGTATGCAGCTCCCCAACCCAGAGGCAACCCTGCTCCCACTTGATTACTTTGTTATGTCTTCTAGTGTGGTGAAATCTGAGAATTTATATATTAAAATACTTAAAATTTTACTACAAACTACTTTTCTATTTCTTCTTTATATCACATTTATAGTGTATTGATTTTGGTTGAAATGGTGTCGAATTATGTGCAATTGTCTACGAATTTCACTCCACGTAAAGGAGACATTACAAAACATTAGTTATAAAAGGGGGCATTCCATCCGATGGGATTGAAAATCTCTGTGGTATATATAATTGCTTTCCTCACTTAACAATTACTCTTAGAAATTTTTGAATATGCATCATGGAAGTACCATAGTTTATTTAAATATTTACTATTAATAAACAATATAGGTTATCTCTAATTTTACACTGTTAGAAACAATGAATGTAATGAAATCTTCCCATATACATCTTTGCAAATATTCAAGTATTTCTCGGGGTTAGATACTGAGAAGTAAAACCACTAAACGGGTTTTATTCATTTTAACTTTTAAAAGGTACTCCCACTTGGATAGGAGACCACCTAAGAAGACCAGGTGCTGTAGGCATAAAATATAAAAAATAAAAAATAAGGGATTGTAAACTGACAAGGTCCTTGCAATCTGTGAGGTCAACCAAGGGTTGCCTCGCCTAAAAAAATAAAATAAAATAAAATAAAATAAAATAATAAAATAAAATAAAATGTACTACCAAATGTCTTTCTAAAAAGGCATATCAACTCCCACCAATAGTGTATAACAATAACCATCCCCCCACATCCTTCCCAACACTTGAGTTTTTCAATATTTTTACTATTTGTACATCAATGGAGATAAAAAATATTTCTCATTCCATGCTGCATTTCCCTAACACTAGTCAAATTGAATAAACATCTTTTCAAATGTTTCTTGGCCACTCGGTTAGTGGAGAATTCATACCTTTTGTCCATTTCTTCTTTTGGGTTGATTTGTAAGAGTTCATATACTCTGACCATAAGTTATTTGTTTAATATATATGTTGGATATCACTTTCTCCTAGTCTTTTAACTTTGGTCATACAGAATTGAAAAATTTCAATATAGTCAAATTTATATTTATGTTTTCCTTTTTTGCATCATTGGCTTCGGTCTTCTTAAAGAAGGCTTTCTCTGCCTCTAGACATCATTTTCAGTTGCTGCATAATATTCCATTGGATGGATATACTATAATTTATGAAATTCTCTCTCACTATTGAAAATTTAGGTTGTTGCATCCTTTTACTAATATAAATACTGCTGTGAAAAATAAGTGTTCGATTTGATATTTCTAACACATATCTTAGCACCTAGCAAACTCAGAATAATAAATGTTTCTTGGATAGGGGAGGGGAAAAAGGCAGAAAGCTTTTTCCACACTCACATACAAGGTATGTTAAAACATGCAGCCCAACGTCAACCGAATTACTGGAGAATCAGTCCTGTAAGCCTACTTCTCCTTTAGCCCGTCTAATCAAAAGTTAACTCTACTTCTAAAATCTAGGCATGGAAATAAACCTTCACCTTCTGCCTAAGATTGCCTTTCCAAAGGGTGGGACAACTACTTAAGAAAGAGTTTTAAACAACATACCTGAGTCCTTCTTATCCTGACTTCAGTTTTAGGGTATCACTTCGTTTGGTGAGTCTTCAAGGTTTACTTCTTAGATGGTGAAGGGTCCCGAGAAGATGAGGCTGAAGGAGCAGAAGCCTCATATCCAGCAGGCTGGGCTGACATAGCTTCCTGAGACCCAGCTTTACTTCCAGCAGGTGGAGCCTCATGTCCCGAAGGTGGGGCTTCATTTCCAGCTGGTGGGGTTCCATATCCCACAGGTGGGAGTCCATATCCCGCAGGTGGAGCTTCATATCCTGGAGGTGGGGCTTCATATCCTGCAGGTGGAGCTCTGTATCCTGCAGGTGGAGCTCCGTATCCTGCTGATGGGGCTCCATATCCTGCCAGCGGAGCTTCAGACCCCTCTGGTGGGGCTACGTATCCTGCTGGTGGGGCTCCGTATCCCACTGGTGGGGCTCCATATCCCGCTGGTGGAGCTCCGTATCCTGCTGGTGGAGCTCTGTATCCCCCCGGTGGGGCTGCATATCTCATGGGCTGGGGCCCATAGACAATAAATGGGTATGCTGAGAAGGAAAGAAAAATATCAATTACTTATTTTTTAGAGTGCACAAAGAATAAGCAAGAAGGAGGGAGAAGATAAAAATAATGCTGAGACAAACTGATACAGGAAGAGAATCAGGCAAAATAATGGTAAAGTCAAATCCGTCAGCCACCACCAGTTGAAGGCTTTATCATTTCCTGTTGTGAAGGGATTCAAATTAACATGAAAACAACCCCACAGTTGTATCTCTGCATTACTTATAGTTGTGTACAGATAGGTAATTTTTTTACCAAATAAAGTTTGTTTAGATTTTGAAAAAAATAATATTCTTAATGAACATTATGTATTTGGAAAATAGAGAAAAGATTGATTTTAAAAAGTCATCTATAATGCCGTTATCAAATACAAAAACAATATTTTGGTGTATTTCTTTTTAGGATATCTGTTAATATTTTTATATAATCATAACGACTGTACTTTTTTATCTGACTCTTTTTACTAGACATTATACAAAATTCTTTATATTATTAATGTATTTCATAAATTAAAAGCTGGACAATATTTTATCATACAGATAGGTGCTACTTAATTCCCTTGTTTTAGGGGAGCATGTTGTTTCCAACTTTCCAATTCATATTACAATAAATATGTGTTTTATTTATTTTCTTGGCTACATTCCCAAAGAGATTTAACTGAGTCAAGGCGAATGGACACCTGTTAAGTTATTTTGCTGTAATACATATTTATGTTTAAGCTAGCTAGAAGAAAATCTTTAAAAGAACTTTCCTAAAGATACTCAAGGAACTAAAGGACAATGTGGAAAAAGTCAAGAATATGATGTATGAACAAGACAGAAATATCAATAAAGACAGAAAACCTACCAAGAAACTAAAAAGAAATTCTGGAGCTGAAAAGTACAATAACTGAAATAAAAAATTCACTAGAGAGATTAAAATTCAGATTTAGGTAGGCAGAAGGAAGAATCAGTGAAGTTAAAGATAGAGCAATGAGAATTGTTAAGACTTAGGAACAGAAAGAAAATAGATTGAAGAGTGAACAAAGCCTCAGGGACCAGTGGGACACCATCAAACAGACTAACATATGCACTGTGTGGAAGTCCTAGAAGGAGAAGATAGAGAGAAAGGGGTAGAGAGAATATTCAGAGAAATAATGGCTGAAAACTTCCCAAATTTGATGAGAGACATAAATATAAACATCCAAGAAATTCAATGAAATCTAAGTAAGAATAACTCCACACCAAGACACATTAAAATCAAACCTGCAAAAGAGAAAGACAAAGAGAGAGTCTTGAAAGCAGCAAGAGAGATGTGCATCATCACATGCAAGGGATCCTCAATAAGATAATTAGCAGAAACTTTGGAGGCCAGAAAGCAACTGTCAAACAAGAATCTTGTATCTGGCCAAATTTCTTCAAGAGTGACAGAGAAATTAAGACATTTCCAGATAAACAATAGCTGAGGGGGTTCATTACCACTAGACTTACCCCGCAAGAAATGCTTAAGGGAGTCCTGCAGGATGAAATGAAAGGACACTAAACAGTAATTTGAAGCCATGTGAAGAAGCCATATCAAGATCGCAATAAAGATAAATTGCTGGGCAATTGTAAAAGTTAATATATTTGTAACAATGGTTTGTAATTTCATTTTTCTACATAATTTAAGAGACTAATGCTTTTAAAATAATTATTAGATTATGTTTTGGGGAGCACAATATATAAAGATGTAATTTTGTGACATCAACTGAAATGTGTGAAGATGGAGCTGTAAAAGTTTAGAGTATCTGTTACCGAAGCTGGTAAAAATTCGATATTAAGCTGGTAAAAATTCAAATGAGTGTTATAACTTTAGGATGTTAAATAAAACCCCCATGGTAACAACAAATAAAATAGCTATGGCATATAGACCAAAGGAAATCAGAAAGAAATTTAAGTTTTTCACTATAAAAATATCAACTAAACACAAAAGAAGACAGTAATGCAGGAAATAAGAGACAAAAAAACCTATAAGGCATAAAGAAATCAAATAGCAAATAACAGAAGGCCCCCATTACAGTAATTACATTGAATGTAAATGAATTAAACTTTCCACTCTAAAGACATAGATGTTAGTTTCCAACCTCCTCAGGAGCTTCCCTGTGTAATCTGAAACTGGGCCCCCATTCACATAGCGCAGAGAGAGAATGAAGAAACAGGCAGACCACTCCAAATTAGTAGGTGGCAGTTTTAATAAAAAGGGAACTTATTAGACATGTCTTGGTCGGCTGTAAGATGAGTAGTCTCTGCACCTGCCGGTCAAATCTTAACAGTTTTACATAATGGCCCAAACTGGATTCAGTCACTTATACCATCCAGATAGTCGCAACTCCACATTTCTATCTTAAGGCTTTATCCTTTAAGAGGATTCTTTGAGCCGGGGATGCAAGCCAAATGCATACTCCCAGGACAAGAAAGATGGTGAAGAGCCTCTAATTTCTGGGTCCAACTTTTGGGTCAACAAGTGGTTACATCTTGATGACCTTTTCCAACAAGACATTGGCAGAATGAATAAAGACTCATGATTCAATTATATGCTATGTACAAGAGACTTATTTTAGATACAAAGACACAAATAGATTGAAAGTGAAAGGATGGAAAAGGACATTCCATGCAAATATAATCTAAAGAAAGCGAGAGTGGCTAATAGCAGGCAAAATAGACTTAAATTTTAAAAAATTACAAGAGACTGAGAAGGAAATTATATATTAACAAAATGTTCAATATAGCAAATAGATATAACCATTATAAACATTTATACATCTAAGGACACACCATAAAATATATTAAACAAAAACTTACAGACTTGAAGGAAGAAATAGACAGTTCTACAATAATAGCTGAAGACTTCAATACCCTGCACTCACAATAATGGACAGAAAAACCAGACAGATAAGTAAGGAAATAGAGGATTTAAAAAACATAACAAACCAGCTGAATCAAACAGACATGTATAGGACACTCTATCTATCCAACAACAGAATACACATTCTTCCAAATGCATGTGGGACATTTTCCAAAACAGACCATATTTTGAGCTACAAATTCAGTCTCGATAGATTTAAAAAGATAAATACCAGACAAAATATCTCCTCTGACCACAACGAGATAAAGTTACAAATCAACAATGGAAGTAAAACTGGAAAATTCACAAATTTGTGGATTAACATGCTCTTAAACAACCAATGGATCAAAGAACAAATCATAAGGGAAATTAGAAAATACTTAGAGACAAATAAAAATGAAAATGCAACATACCAAATGTATGGGATGAAGCAAAAGTGCTGGGACAACTGGATAACCACACGCAAAAGAATGAAGTTGGATCCTAACCTCACTCCGCATTTAAAATTAACTCCAGTGCAGTTTGGAGAAACATGGCGGAGTGAGAGACGTCCCCAGATCTCTCCTCTTGAAACAACAAAAAGTGGAACATCTAAAACTCAACAAAAAATACCCAAACTGCACACCAGCATATTTGAGCATAGGATCTGCACATAAGAGCTACCACAGGTCTGAACCCTAGGTGTTGGGCAATGGACTGGGAGAAATAAAGAAGCTGCCTCTTGCAGCCGCCAGAGCTCCCTATAGGAGGAGAGGGAGGGGAGAAGGTGTGGCGAGTTTCTTGAACAGCCCTGCCTGAGAGTGCTGTGAGCTCCACGCAACTGACAGCAGGGCCCAGTCATCAGAGCAGAAAGCAACATAACATCGGAGGTCCTAGCCAGTGCAATCAGATAAGAGAAAGCAATAAAAAGCATACAAATAGGAAACAAAGAAGTCAAACTGTTCCTATTTGCAGATGACGCTATTCTTTATATAGAAAACCCTAAAAACTCCACAAGAACACTACTAGAAACAATAAGCAAATAAGTAAAGTTTTTGGATACAAAACCAATGTTCAAAAATCTAAAGTGTTCCTACACTCTAATAATGAAGTGTCAGAAAAATAAGTGGAAAAAAATGATTCCTTTTGCAACTGCAACAAAAATAATAAAATACCTAGGACTAAATTTAACGAAACAAGTGAAGGATCTATATAATGAAAACTTAAGACCCTATTAAAAGAAATCGAAGATACAAAGAAATGGAAAGATATTCTGTGTTCTTGGATTGGAAGAATCAACATAGTTAAAATGACCATATTACCTAAAGCATTATACAGATTTAACGCAATCTCCATCAAAATCTTATCGACATTTTTTAAAGAAATAAAACAAAAAAATCATCAGATTTGTATGGAAGCACAAAAGACACCAAACTGCCAAAGCCATCCTGAGAAAAAAGAACGAGGCTAGACGCATCACTCTGCCTGACTTCAAATTGTACTACAAAGTGATAATAATCAAAACTACATGGTATTGGCAGAAAAACAGACACACAGATTAGTGGAACAGAATTGAGAGTCCAAAAGTAAATCTATTTTACACGGGCAAATAATTTTTGACAAAAAAGTCAAAAACATAAAGTGGAGAAAGGAAAGGCTCAATAAATGGTGCTGAAAACTGGAAAGAATGAAACTAGACTGTTGTCTATCACCACACACCACAATTTACTCAAAATGGATCAAGGACCTGAATATACAACCTGAAACAATAAAATCCATTGAAGAAAACATAGGAACTGAAGTCGAGGATTTTGAACTTAAAGAGGATTTTATGAATTTGACCTCAAAAGCAAAGGAAGTAAAAGGTAACATAAATGAATGGGACTATATTGAACTAAAAAGCTTCCATTCAGCAAAAGAAATCATCAAGAAGGTAAAGAGACAACCATCCGAATGGGAAAATATATTTGCAAGCAACGCCTCCAATAAAGGCCTAATATCCAAAATACACAAAGAACTCATATGACTCAATAACAACAAAGACAAACAAACAATCCAATCAAAAAATGGGCAGAGGACCTGAACAGACACTTCTCCCTACAGGACATACAAATAGCCAACAAATATATGAAAAGATGCTCAACATCGTAGCTATCAGGGAAATGCAAATCAAAAAACCACGATGAGATACCACCTCACACCTGTTAGAATAGCTATAATCAACAGAACAAGTAATAACAAGTGTTAGAGAGGATATGGAGGAAAAGGAACCCTCATGCACTGCTGGTGGGACTGCAAATTGGTACAGCCACTAAGGAAAACAGTATGGAGGTTCCCGAAAAAACTAAGAATTGATCTACCATATGATCCAGCAGGTGGCTTTCCAGTTTTCCCAGCACTGAGTATTTACCCCAAAAAACCTGAAAACCCATATCCGAAAAGATATTTGCACACCGATGTTCATAGCAGCATTATTCACAGTGGCCAGGACATGGAAGCAACTGAAGTGTCCTACGATAAATGATTAGCTAAAGAAGCTGTGGTGCATATATACAATGGAATATCACTCAGCCATAAGAAGAGATGAAATATTGCCATTTGCAACTGCAACAACATTGACGGACTTCGAGATAATCAAGCTAAGCAAAATAAGTCAGACAGAAAAAATTGAATATCACATGATATCACTTATATGTGGGATAAAAACCTAAAAGCAACAAATGAACAGGACAAACAAACAGAGACTCATGGACATGGACCATAGACTAGTGGTTTCCAGAGCGTAGGGTGTGGCGGGGGAGGTGGAAGGTAGACGAGTTAAAGGAGATCAAATATGTGGTGACAGAAATCTAACTATGGGAGGTGAACACACAGCATAAATATATACATGCCTTACTGTTAAAGTACAGCTAAAACTTATTGGATTTTGTTAGCCAATGTCACCATAAAAAAATTAACTCATAAAAAATCAACAACCTAAATATAAGAGCCAAAATTATAAAACTCCTAGATGTAAACACAGGGATAGATCTTTATGATATTGGACTTGGCAACAGATTCTTGAATTTGACACCAAGAGCAAGAAAAAAAATAGATAAATTCAATAAAAATTTAAAAGTTTTGTACATCATAGGACATCATCGAGAATGTGAAAAACAGCTTACAGAATGGGAAAACATATCTGCAAATCCCATAGCTGATAAGAGCTTATTATCCAGAATATATAAATAACTCTTACAACTCAATGAGAAAAAGATAAACTACCCAAATAAAAAATGGGCAAAGGACTTGGAGAGGTATATCTCCAAACAAGATATACAAACGGCTGACAGGTACATGAAAAGATGTTCAACACCACTGGTCACTAAAGAAATTCAAATTAAAGGCACAATGAGATACCAACTCACTCACTAAGATGACTTTCACATGAACAGCAACGAAAATGAAAATAACGAGTATTGGTAAGGATATGGAAAAACAGAAACCTGTACATTGCTGGCGAGAATATAAAATGGTGCAGTTGCTGTGGACAACACTTTGGTGGTTCCTCAAAAAGTTAAATATTGAGTCCATGGCCATGCCACCCTGACTGTGTTGGAGCTCATCTGATCTCGAAAGCTAAGCAGGGTCAGGCTTGGTTAGTACTTGGATGAGAGACCACCTAGGAATACCAGATGCTGTGGCATTAAAAAAAAAAAAAAAGTTAAATATTAAATTTCTATAGGACCCAGTAATTCCAATCCTAGGTAGATACCCCAGAGAAATGAAAACATATGTCCACACAGAAACTTATATACAAATGTTTATAGCAGTTATTATTCATAATAGCCATTAGGTGGAAACAACTGAAATGTCCACCAATGGGTGAATTAATGGATAAACAAATTGTGGCACATATGTACAATGGAATATTATTCAGCCATAAAAAGAACATGCTACATGCTACAGCTTGGACAAACCTTGAAAACATTGTATGCTAAGTGAGATAAGCCAAACACAAAAGGTCACATGCTGTGTGATTCCTTTTATGAGATACATTCAGAATAGGAAAGTCCATAAAGACAAACAGCAGATTAGAGGATACCAAGAGATGTCAGAAAGGGACAATGGGGAATTATTACTTAGGGGAGTTATGGGGTGTTTTTTATGGGGTGACGGAAAAATTTTGAAACTAGAGAGAGCTGATGGTTGCATAGCATTGCAAATATACTAAATACCACCAAATTATACATTTTTAAATGGTTGATTATACATATGTGCAATCATTTTATAAAACCTTAGCAACACTTACTTTTAGATTTTGAGTATTAGATTTTAATAATTTTTAAAAGCTAAAGTATCTTTCACTGTATACAAAACTAAAAACTGATGGACACGCACATCATGCTCCAAGAACCCAAGAAAGGGCCTGCAGTTTGGAGTCTGTTAGCCTAGTAGGAGACCCGTTGTGGCCCACCAATTGGTGGTGTACAACATTTAAGAATCAATGATCTGTCACCTTCCAGGAACATGACTCGGCAGCTGTGGACAGGCACAACTGTTAAAGGGTACAGGGCACAAAGCCCCAGACTGGAGTCTTCAGTGAGGTTGAAGGGCATGGTACAAACTTGATGGCTAAGCTTGTGTGAAACGGGAAGGGGGAAGTGAGAAAAAACATACATTTTCTGCTCAGGCTATAAGCAGGAGGTGACCATTCCCACTGATGAAAGTTACCCGGGTATGTTCCATATTTGTATATTATAGTTAAAAGTAAGCCTGAAACCAAAACCCAGTCAGTTGATGACTTGCCACTGGGTTTCAGTCTGGAAAAAAAGTCATGGACGCAACCATTTTCCAGTCCCCAAACCTCTGCTGCTTCTCCTGCAGCAGAGTTGGAGGCAAGCTAGCAATGAACAGATCTTTGAGCCCCTGGCATACTTTTCCCACTCCCAGGAAGAACTTCCCTGTCAGATCTTACCTGGACAAGGCACCTCTTGGTTGCATATCGTTCCCCCCTGCCTGGTAATGACATACAATCCTGGAGAACCAAACCAGTAACTTACACTTCCAAGTGGAACTCCTCGGGCAGCTGAGAAGACAAGTTTGACAAAACAGGACTCTTTAATTCTTTTAAGTCAGACGTATAACAGCTATCAACCAAACAATTAACAACAGAGTAGTAACCATCACCTTACATGAGTGTTCAACAATATTCCCAGGATATAAGACACTGCCTTCGTTCTGAACTCTATGCTTCTTAAGGGCAGAGACTATGGCTTATTTGCCTGTGCTTATTCAGAGTCTAGTGTAACACCTATAATAATAGGTATTTAGAAAGGATTTTCAATGAAGAATTCTGTGAGGTTGGCAAGCTACATCCATTAAAGATCAATTTAATCACAGAGTGGTGCAGAAGAAAGCACTTCTGTTTGTCTCCTCTGCATCTCTCTTTTAAGGACACTTATGATGGCATCTGGGGCCCACCTGGATAATCTAGGGTAATCTCATCTCAAAATCCTTAAATTAATTATGTCTGCAAAGACTCTTTTTAGAAATAATGTAACACTCATGAGATCCGAGGATTAGAACATAGGTATATCTTTGGGAGTCATTATCAGCTTACCACACTAATTTCTGGTCAGATGGCATGAACGGTAAGTAACGTATACTGCTTCCCAGCCTGGCCCATAAAAACTCCCGGGTAAGAATGACTCTCGCCGCCTCTGCTGGCTATCCAATGAGGCCATGGAAGCCATGTGTTAAACATGGCAGAGACTCTATTACCCTGAAGGGTCCCTGAAGGGTTACGTGGAACAGAGCCCCCTTTGATCCTTGCTGATTGGCCTTCGCATAAAAAGTAAAACCTATTGTCTTAAGCCACTGAAGATTAAAATAATTCTAGCTATCTAATTCAATAGCTAGAATTATTTTAACTAATCGACTATAAATCTAAAGTTGCCTTCCTTACCCCTGTCACTCTCCTTTTCAAATCCTATTAATATGCATTCCCAGAAGAATTATTTTAATCACTTATATATTTGTTTTTTTATATATATCCCTCTCACTAGACCAAGTTTAACAAAGGCAGGAACCGTGTATGTCTTATTTGCTGTTCTGTTCCCAGTTGTCTAACCTAGTATTTGGCTCAATAGGTATTGAACATATATTTGTTAAAAACATAACTCCAAGAACCCTGACAAATCAGCTCTGCAGAGGGGAAGGGACTCTTCCCTGATCAAAGAATCAGATCATGAAGCATTATGGGTAGTTAATTCCAAAGGCCTCAAGGAAGCCCATCTCACAAGCCCTGATTCTTGTTAGGGAGCAGAGGCAGGTTCCCACACCTATGCCATGATGTAATCAGACCCAGAGCAGTTCCAGACATTGGGCCAAGTTCATATTAGTTGCCTAAATTCTTTCTAAGTAGCTATGCAACTGCTGGGACTCTGAACATAGTTTTGCAGGCCACAAAGAAGAGAGCCTAATACTTAACCCATAATCCTAAAAATGCCCCCTCAGTACTATGAGGCCAAAGATAAGAGTGAATTCAAGACCCAACATGCAATTGTCCTGAGTTCCCCAGATACGTATAGCAAAAAGGAACTGGACTTCCAAGCGTCCCCTGAGCCTGGATTCCTCACAGCTGTACTCTCTGTCTATCAAGACTCCCTGTTATCCAGTGTCAGGCTTCCAGATCTCTGCCCTCTGGACCATGAAGAGCTGTGGATTGGGAACAGTTTGTGAACTCCTTGACCTCTCTATCTTTGAACTATATCATTAAAGGGAACTAAAAATTTTCTTACTCCTCAACTTCCTATAATACGGCTCTTGGACCATCTTTCTTCACTGATTCACTGGAATCTCTCTTGGGAAGACCACAAACAAATTCAGATTTCCACGTGCAAAGCACATTTTTCAGTCTTCATCTTACCAATCATCTCTGCAGCAGCTGCCACAGACAAGCATCCGTACTGCTTGAAACTTTCTCCTCCCTTGACTTCTGGGGTAATAAACTCACTTGATTCTCCTCTTCTCAGTCAGCCCCTTCTCAATTTTTATTGCAGGTTGCTCCTCCTTGCCATTCCTTAAATGTTGAGGACCTTTATAACACTATCCCTAACTCACTAAATGAACCCATCACTCGTGGCTCCAGAGACGACTTGTGTGCTAAAGATTTCCAAATCGGTCTCTACATACAGTTCATCTCTGGAGCTCGGAGTTGCATGTTCACTGGCCTCTACCATTCCCACACACCTCACACCCATACACCATACGGGGGTAAGAGTACAGGCTCAAAAGGACACAGCATCCCTTACATAGTGTTCCTGCCAAAACAGCCTGAATATATTTCATGAGGAAAGAGGCAAACCCAAAGTAAAGGACATCCTACAAAATGTCCTGTATTATTTTTAAAATGTAAATGTCATGAAAGACAAAGAAAGGCTGAATCCGAATTAAAAGAGACCAAAGGAATTGGCCAACTAAATTCAATGTTTGACCCAGGATTACCTGTTTATGGGGAAAAAAGTGCTATTAGAATCAGAAACTGTAATAGACCAATCCTTTGGACTTCAATATAAACTATATATTAAAGTATTATTTCAGTGTTAAATTTTCTGAATTTGATAAATACACTGAGGTTAGATACGAGAATGCCCTTGTTCTTAGGATATACATTCGAATATCTAGAAATGAAGGACATGATATTTGTGATTTACTCCCAAATATTTCAGTAAAAACAAAAGTAAAAACAAAAAAAGATAAAATATCAGGAAATGTTAATAATGGGTGAATCTAGATGAAGAGTCCATGGTAATTCATTGTAACATTCTTGAAACTTTTCTATACATTTAATTTTTTTCAAAATAAAATGTTTAAAAAGAGAGAAAGAATAGGTTTAGGGTTCAAATTCCAGCTCCATCGATTGCTAACTGTATAGCCTTGGGAAATTATATAACAATCACTGACTCAATTTCCCCAGCTATAAGGTGGGAATAATGATAGTATCTACATCATAAGGTTTTTTGTGAGGATTAAATATATTGACACATGTAAAGGGCTTGGAACACTCTAGTATATGTTAAGCATTCAATAAATGTTAGTTAGGATTATTATGTCTAAAATTAAATTCCTTTCCTTTCCAACTTAGACTCATATTCTTGACCATGGTTTATAGCATCATGATCCAGTCAGTCTTCTAAGCTAGAACCTTCACTCCATCCTATGTGTCCCAGCACCGTGTCCATGCCTCTATCACAGCATATGCCATAGATAGGATAACATATTTGCATATGTCTGTCTCTACTAGACTGTGTCTCAACTAAATTGGAGTTGGCATGGAAGGCAATGGAGAAAGGAAAAGAGTATTCCAGACAGAGCAAATAGCACAAAGGCTCAGAAGTGAGAGAACAAAGCACAAAGAACTCCAGCTGGACTGGAGTACAAAAGGTGAGAGAGTGAAGGGCATAAGTGAGGCTGGACTGAATAAAAATATCTCATAAAAATTATTTGTATTCAATTTTGAAAGAGTCATTTGGTATGTCCATTAGAGCAGCACTGTAGGGCTTGACAGTACCCCTTCCCTCCTCTCATGAAAGATGGAGACTAAACCTAAGAGAAGCAAAGGCAAAGCCAGAGGAAAAAATGACAAAAAGGCATGCCAGGGGAAGAAGAGATAAGGCAGCTGGGGCTCCCTGACCTGAAAAAGAGACTACTCAGCGATAGAGGAGACCAGCATTAAGATGGACAAAAGACTATCAGGTACAGTTAGTCACTCAAGTGTCTGCAAACTCCTCAGGACAGGGAAAAATCTTTGTGTTCCCAGCACATAATATGGTACTTGGCACACAGTAGGTAGACTCAGACAATGCCTGTTGAATACATGTGCAGCCACCAACTGCCTGACCGCAGTGCCAGAAAATCTTGACTGGGTAAAAATCCTACTTCAAGTCCACAAGCCTCAAAACCCCAAACTGTTTATTATCTTTATCATTATCGCTCACCGGCAGAGGCAGCTTTCGACATCAACTGGGCAAATTCGATGGCACCTCCTTTTCTGAAGGCTAATTTAAAAGTAGCCTGTCCTTCCCAGCCACCTGGGGGAAGAAATGGCACCCGCTAAGAGGTTGGCACAGCTGGTTACAGAAGGACTACCACAAACACTGAGAGAAGCAATACCCACAGAAACCGGGCAGCTTTCATTTGAATTCCAACATGAGCCAAATCTCAAACTTAAACCTTCTGGAAGCTTTTGAGAAAAAATACATGGCTGAAGGTAAACACTTACCATCTGGAGCTGCCTGAATGGTTCCTTTAATGCAGTTGGGGGCAAAGACTGGTTGTTCGACAGTGCAGTTACTCATCAGATCAAATGGCATCATAAAAGAAAACATGGGATCATTGACTGAAGGTGAAGTTACAAAGATCACCTAAGAGAGGAAAGAAATTTTGGAAAAGGAATGCAATTTGTCCATGGATTGAGACATATAAGAGCACTTCTAAGGTCAAGATTGCTTTGACATTCTGGCCTGAGAAATATCACCCATTTTTTCCATTGTTCTTCAACATGGAATATCTCAAAGTGTAAATATTTTAAAACACTTTGAACCTCAATGGTTAACCTCACTCCATTTTAAGGAAAGCTAATGTAGAGTTAATCAGATCAAAGAAACAAGTAGAAATTACCCGGTATGAAGTGAGAAACAATCTTCCCCTCTTTATACCACTAAAAAGATTGGATCCCTCTGGTTGCTGAAGGAAGGAGAGGTCCACATCCTGACACTGCTTCAAGACACTATAGAAAAGAAAGGGCAGACAGTAAACAATTTAGAAGTTACATAAAGTGACAAATGAAGCTCTTAGCACAGTTCCTAGCCCAGAGTCAGCACTCAATAAATGTTAGTTGCTACTGTTACCACCACTTTTATTGAATGAAATAGAAAGGAATTTAAATGATCTCATTCTCTGACAATTCATACTTATTCTTCTCCCTCTTTATCTTTGGATTATTTTTCTTATCAAACCTACTTCATTAATTCTTATACTGTGTAGTAACTATCAAGCACTGTGCTAATGAAAATGTTTCTTTGACTCTGGTAAAGAAGGCACACAGAGTGCTCCAGAATCCGCTGGCATGTCACTCCCTCTGCCTGCCATGTTCTATCCTCACTCTTAACATGAAAAACTTGGATTCATCTTACTCTCCTTCATAGAATTCTATTGGGTTTTTTTTCTTTCTTAGTGTTCATTATATTTATTTGTCCAATGTCTTTCCTACTGACTATTAGGGACAATGTCTGCCTTCTTTGCTACTGGAGCCCTAGCAAACAGTGGGTGCTCATAAATATTTATTGAAAGGAGTAAATGAAAATATGAATACAGGTAATAACACAAGCAGTATATAACATTCATCACATAAATGGCACAAAAATGTCATGGCAATTAAGTGGAAGGGGAGATTAGCTCTAGTTGAAGTAACTAGGAATGACTTTATAGAAAGGTTGAAATTTGAGCTGATTCTGAAGAAATGAATAGTGTTTCAGTAGGCAGAGGTGAAGGCAGAAGACAATCTTGATGGGGACCAAAGAGCATCAATGGAGATGCTGGGGCAGCATTAGCAGAGGTATGCAGCAGAAAGCAAACTACATACTTGGAAGCAGACCACCTGTGTGGAAATGAGGTTGGGAGGAATAGTGAGATAAAGCTAGAAAGCCATGCTGGGACTATAGCTTGGAGCTATCATTTGATAAGCAAGGAGGAACTGTGAGCTGCGGCCATCCTGGCAGAATAGTCACATGATCAAGGAGATGGTAGTATGTTGGAGGGGCCCATTTAAGTTTCTAAAATAGCCCTGATCTGCAGTAATAAGAACTGGAACTAAGGTGGTGGTGAGCGGATACAAAAGGCTTTCTAAAAGACTATGAATATAAGGGATGTCAGCAAAAATAGTGGAATAGGGAACTCCAAGTCAGTCCAGAACTCTAAATTCTAATCAAAAGCCTAAAGCACCTAGAGAAATGTTTAACTAAGAAAAAAAAAATGGCGGCTCTCTTTGAGGAAGATGCAGTAGTAGCTGCAGTGGAGCAACATTCTGCACGCTATTGCTCCTGACTCACCACTGTCGGCTCTCACGGAGGAACAAGTTGGTCAGGAAGCCGTGCCACAGCCTAGGTTTTTAAAGATACCAGAAAGACACCCATGGAACCAGAGGTGGCGATTCACCGAATTAGAATTACTCTGACCAGCTGCAACGTAAAATCTTTGGAGAAAGTGTGTGCTGACTGGATCAGAGGTGCAAAGGACAAGAATCTCAAAGTGAAAAGACCAGTTCAGATGCCTACCAAGACCCTGAGAATCACAAGAAAAAAAACTCCCTGTAGGGAAGGTTCTAAGACTTGAGATTGTTTTCAGATGAGGATCCACAAGCGACTCATTGACCTGCACAGTCCTTCTGAGATTGTTAAGCAGATTACTTCCATCAGTATAGGCGGCAAGGCTGAAGTCACCACTGCAGATGCTTAAATCAGCCTTTTCAATAAATTGACTATCAGTTGTTAAAAAACAAAACAAACAAACAAACGACAGACCATTATCCCTGAATATAATGTCACATTATATTCAGATTATATACCATAGCCAAATGGGATTTATTCTTGGAACGCAAGGATGGTTCAACACACGAAAAATCAATCAATGTAATAAAACTAGAACAGCAATATGATTCAGCAATCCCACTCCTGGGTATTTATCCAAAGAAAATAAAAACAGGATATCGAAGAGATGCCTGTACTTTTATGTTCATTGTAGCATCACTCACAAGACCCAACATACAGAACAACCTAAGTGTCTGTCAATGAATGAATGGATAAAAAATATGTGGTGCGCACATGTGCATGCACGCACACACACAAAAAGGAATATTATTCAGTCATAAGGAAGGGAATCCTGTCACATGCTACACCATAGATGAATCTTGAGGACATCATGTTAAGCAAAATAACCCAGAAAGAGAATAAATACTGTATGATCTCATTTATATAAGGACTCTAAAAGAAAAAAGAAAACAAGTCAAATGCATAACAGTGGAGTAGAACAGTAATTACCAGAGGCTCAAGAGGTGGGGAAAATGGGGAGATATTGGTTAAAGGATACAAATTTACAGTTATGTAGGATGCATAAGTGTAGAGACCTAATAGGCACGATGACTATACTTAGTAATACTGTACTAAGCACTGGGAATATGCCAAGAGAACATATTTCAGGTGCACTCATTGCATAAAAAAATGGTAACTATGTGAGGAGATGATATGTTAATAGTTTGATTATAGTAACTATTTCAATATGTATATGTATATTAAATCATTATGTTACACACCTTAAATATATACATTTCAAATTTCCTTAAATGGTAAAGGTGATAGATTTTCTGTTAGGTGTTTTTTACCACACCAAAAAATGAACAACTTAGTAAAAATGGAGAAAATTCATGATCCAAGAAAATTTGCCAAAGACATATAATATAAAATAATCATATAAAAAAATTTCACTAGCAGTAAAATTTTTTTTAAAAGATTCCATATTTGCACATCAAGACCGGCAGAGATATCAAAGATTAACACCAGGTGTTGGCACAAAGTGTGGAGAAATGGGCACTCACAGTACTGAGAGGAATATAAATCGATATAACTCTGTAGGGTAATTTTGAAAAAAAATATTTATATGTATGTATATTGTATAATAGTTTGACAAGAATCTTTATATTATAAAAATATATTTTAAATCTTTTTTTAAAAAGTTTATGTCCTCTGATCCCACAAGTCTACTTGCAGGAACATATCCCGAAGAAACACTTTGACAAGTGGGCAAAGATAAGTTTTCAAAAACGTTCACTGAGGCAATGACAAATTAAAACCAGAATATCCCAGATAAGGACTTGAGGAAAGATTTATGCATACTAGAATATCAGCCATTGAAAATAACGATATATATATTGATACTGAAAAGCATTCTCAATATATTGGTAAATGAGGAAAACAAGTTCTAAAGCAGTATGAGGGGAGGAAATGTGTATTTTTCCATCACGGAAAGTAAAGGATACATAAAAAAATGTAAACAGAACTGGGTGTTGGAATCTGAGGTAATTGAAATTTTTTCTAATTTTTCTACAATAAATATATATGGTATCTGCACAAGTTTTAGAAAGATGGTCAAAAAACAAACAAACAAACAAAAACCTCGATGTCTTCCCTTTTTACCAGTAGAGTCTGGCCCATATATTCATGACTTCTCAGCTGGAAGGAGAAAAACAACTCACAAAACACGGCCAATCTGTGAAGAATTTTCCAAATGTGCATTGTGAACAGTCAGGAAAAGTCAAAATATAACCAACCTTCTCCCTCTCAATCTATTTCTTTACATAAGTTTCTCCAGGAAGCCAGAGCCCTGACAAGGCCTTCAGTGATGAGGAGAAAGCAGAGCAGCAGTTCTTTTCCTCTGCGGGACAGCAGAACAGAGTTTAAAGCACAGTATCCAAATTCAAACCCAAACCTCAGCTCGCATATGCAAATTACTTTTTTTTGTTATCCGTTTCCTGCCTGTGACATGAAGGAAATACTACTGATCCTAATTGTGGAGAGAGCAGTGTGAAGTATAAAACTCTCAGAACAGTGCTTGGCTGTGATTAAGTTACTCAAGAGCACAGAACGGACCCTTAAAGATAATTCAAAGGATCATAAAATATCGGTTCGTCATAATTTTTTAAAAAACATGCCTCATTTCCTGCCTCCAACAAACGGAAAAGCAGAGAGACAAACCGGTAGCCTGAGGAGACACTGAATCGCCTGATCAGAAGCGCTTCACCGCCCAGAGTGAGTCGCAGGCACAAGGGGCAAAGTGCCCCGGGCCAGACGTCGCAGTCAGAGCGAGCGATCACCTCCCACCGCGAAGATCGAAGAAGGCAGCAGAGGCCCTTCGCAAGCAACGGAGGACGCACGGCTTTGGCGACCCGCATAAATCTGTCAAGAAAATCGTCGGGGGAAGGAAGCGGAGGAAAAAAGATCCGGACACCAGCATGTGGTGCTGTCTCAATGCATCCTCGCGACTAACGCGTTCGACGCAGCCCAGGGCGCCGTCTCACCTGAGCACAGCGTTGCGTTTCAGGCCGCGCGGCCCGGGGAGCGCGAAGCACAACGAAGGCGATCGGAGCGGAGAGGAGCCTGGTTAAGGGGAGCGCGGCGGGGGCCCGAGGGTTAGGGAGGGAGCCGAGTGGAGTCGCGGCACAGCGGGGCGGGGGGTGAAGAGTCTCCTACAGACAGCTCGCTGGCGGTGAGAGGAGAGGGGACAGCGGCGGGCACAGAGCAAAGAGCCCAGCGAGGCCGGGGGAGCGTCATGCTTTCGATCGTCTCCATAAAGGGCAGCCATCTCCCTGGTTGGGGCGAAGAACAAAGGGGATCTCTGGGGAGTTCTGAGAGCGTGGAGAGGCCTCTGGCACTTCGGGATCTTTCTAGAATGATCCACCCTCATGCCTCTTCTGCCTGCAGAAAACCGGAACCTTGTTCCCGGGGGTAGGGGAAGGGGCTGCACCTCAGCCGCAGGAGCTGCGCGACTCCCCACGAGGGTCAGGGCATTCCCGCCTTTCTTCTGAGGAGACGGCGCACGCCGCGCGTCCAGCGCCCCCTCCCCGTCCTCACGCACGAGGAGGCGCGCTCCCGCCCCCTTCCTCACACACCAGCGGGCGCGCTCCCGCCCGCGCCTACGGAACACCCGCGAGGCAGTGCGCGCGCCCCAACGTCGGGGGCGGAGCTAAGCGGGACGCGGCGAACAAGGCGGGAAGGCATCTGATTCGCTGGGAGCTCGCGAGCCCCACCCCCGGTCCGTCGCCTCCCTCCTCCACCAGCACCCCAGGCGTCCCCGCAGGCACCTTTCGCCGTAAGGGATGACGGCTCCACGGCGATTCTCCGTGTGGCTCTGGTTCACCGCCATCGTGCTCCGGGCCCCTCCTGCCGCCCCGCAGATGGGAAGGGGCGGGGCTCCGAGGCGGAGGGCGGAGATTATGGCGCAAGGACGGCTGCGAGCGAGCGAGGCGGCTGGTCACGTGAGGGGCAGTCGTCAGAGGCCCGCAGGGCAGCGGGTGGGTCCGGGGCATTGACTCCGCGGCCAGGGCGCAGAGGGGTGAGTGATGGGTGGGTGGCCCCCTCCGCCCGCACCTGGTCGCTTGGCCCCTGCGTCCTTGCGCCGCGTGGTGGCCGCGCTGCCCAGGGTGGGAACTCGAATTAGTCCTGTCAGAAATCAGAGGTAAAAGCTGGAGTTTCCAGCGCCCTCTCTAGCTCGTGTCAGGAAGCTGCTGCCCTTTGGAGAAAGGGTCTACACTGGTTGCCTGCTTCTCTTAAGGCGAGCAGAACTTTTTCCCACCAGAGAAAGCCGATTTCTTATGAGGCAGCACCCAGCACAGGGAGCGTGAGCTGGGTCAGGAAGTCAAAGGGGAGTCCGGGCCAGCTCCGAGGTGGACAGAGCCTGTGTCGTCCATCGTACCTGCCCTGCCACCTCCAGAGGGTGACCGTGAGGATCCAGTGGGATGTATGATATTGGAATTGCTTTGAAGACTGAAATATACATACCCTTTTTTCCTTTAAACTTCACAAATAACCCCAGGGGGCTTCAAACGAAGAGACGTTAATATCTTTTGGACTAAGATGCTGTCAGTTATGATACACCATTTCAAATGTACCACTTAGAAGAAAAGTTGCCAAATAGACATGTCATCAGTTATAAGCTATATCCTGATTTCAGAAATATATATATATTTTAAGTGCAAGACTATTAGAATAGACGAAGTACAATAGGAATGGTGTGAAGCAATGGAACAAGCATTGAGGTCTAGTCCCCGTCTTGCATTGGTACCTAAATGCGCAACTTCAGGCAAGACAGTTATGCTCTCTGGACTTCAGGTTCCATATGTATCTAAAAGCATTGGACTAGAAGAACTCTTTTTTTCTCTTAGCTGTGACATTAGGTTCACATAACTGTTCTGTTGCTCAAATCTCACTTCTCTTCATCTGGGTGTGGCCTTGCACTCTAGTTCCAGCCCTTATCATTGTACTTGAATGACTTCAAGAGCCTCCTGACTTGTTGTCCTCCAGTTTTGACCCCTCACTGTTCATCTATACTTTGCACTTACTCTACAGAATGTTGAGTCCCCAAATGCCGTTACATATATGGTCATCACATTCAAATTCAGAGAAGTAATATACAGGTGAAAGTTGTATTATTTGTTGGCCACAGAAGAGAGTAGGAACCTCAAATAGAGGAAGGATTGATTTAAATTCAAAAAAGACAAGGGACAAGCTAGTACTTTAAATTTAAATTCTTAACTCTTAAAAGTATTCACTGTAAAACAGGCAGGTCTCTAGGCAAAATGAGTTATTTCTTTTAGACTGGTTTTGTATGCCTTTGGGAGTAAGGAGGAAAGTAACAGCTAAGAATTTCAATGAATGAAAATCATCTTTTTCACTGATGGAGACAGGCTATGCAGAGCACAGCATCCCTCACGATCAAATGTGATAGCTTCCTCACTCATTTTGGATACAAAATCCCAGGGAATAATGATGACCAGGGTTCCAAACTCATGCCAACGAAAGACAAACTGACCTTACAAAATGTTTTCCATCTTGAATTTCTGTGGCTACTTCTTACCAAGACAGTCCACACCTTACCCTCCATATATATGTGAAATGATATAATGGCTGTTCGGCCAAGGAGGGATGAGTACAAATAAGACACGGGCCAGACAGTTATTGTTCAAACAGCAATGTTTAGTTGTACAACACATAAAGTCTAGCAACATTTACACAACCAGTTGAGTCTGTTGGCTTGTTTTCAATTGGGAAATTTAACCATAATGTCACCAAAAGGTTGGCTGGGACTGGTTACATTTAAGAAATGGGTCGTTCTTGCATCCCCTAGGCTTGGGCCTCTTGCTCCATCAGGTCTTGGTTGTAGATGAATGGCCCACAAGTCACCAGCCTTTGAGCAAGTTGTGTCCAGGTGGAGATGGGGGAGGGGGTGGGAAGGGAGGCAATTTCATAAAGACACAGTGTGTGGGGCAGTGGCAGCCGACATTCGCAAACATTCATGCATCTGATGGGGGCCCTTGCCCTCCATTAGGTATTTTCCACTAGCCTACAGTGACCGACTGTGGCCAGGCTAATTCATTACTCACATTAACGGGGTGGAGGTGGGGCAGTAGGAGTAACTGGGGTAGGTGGGAAGAGATCCCTCTTATTGCTAAGTGGACAGATGGGCTTTTTATCTTCCTAGAGTTCACATCTTGTAGGGGTCTGGAGTTTTGTTCTGTTTTTTTTGTTTGTTTGTTTGTTTGTTTTTTAATTTGAGGATAAGGAAGTCAACTCCAGAAACATCTTTTCAGGAAAACTACTCTTGCTAAGTGGCTGCATTATGGGGTATGGAGTGCATGTAACCACACTCTGGGCCAGCCACAACTGGTGATTTTTTTAAAGAAGTGATCCTAGCCCTTGCTGCCCAACATCTGTAGTGACCCATCCTCATAAATGAGCTTTAAGCAATAAAGGAGACACCCTTGTCCCACATCGGGGCTCACACAGCTGACATCAATGAATCTGACAAGCAGTAAAGTGGCTTTCTGGGTCCTTTAAAGAAACCAAGAGTAGCTCATGCAGATGGACAGGGAGCAATGCTGTTTCCCTTGAGATGGTTACAAGTAGCTGGTATGGGTTTGCAAGGGCAGAAGAAGCTCTTGATGAGTTCTTCACCTTACAGATGGGCAGGGACCGGCTGACACAGACGATGGAGGAGGGCAGTGCTGGCGAGAACTCCATTCCACTGGGAGGAGAGGGGTGTTTGGATAAATGGAGGCAACTGTCCTAAAGAGGCAGCTGGCCCCTCCCACCTGCTGGGGGCCGAGAGGGCCTGTGGAGGTCAGCTGGACAAACACAGCCCTAAAAAGGCCATGGAGCAATAGCAGCTGAGAGGAATGGAGGGAGAAGCAGCGCTTGAAATGGCCTTCAGTCAGCAGTGGGGCAGGGGGTGGCTGGCACGGGTGGAAGGACAGTGCCCAGGAGGCCTTCTCCCTGCAGGGGGGTTGAGAATGGTTGAGGGTGTGGACACCAGACACATAAAACAGCTTCTCCGAGGAGGCTGAGGTCATGGTTTAGGGGCATCAAGTATCATCCTCCTGTCAGCCTCTCCAACGCCCACCACCCCCACCCCTGGGTGTTCCCTGCCAGGCCTAGGTGTCCAATCCCACATCTCCATACAGGACTGCTCCTTGTCTAAGCCAGGGATCCCTCTTCTGTGGAAATGTAGCAACCTCTGGGCTCTAACCCTGCTGCTGTTCTATCCTGACAGGTGCCTGCCCTAGAATAACTTTGGGTAAGGGAGGATGTGAGTTGGATTGGTAAAGAGCCCCAGGAAAGACTGAGATCATAGGTTTCAGGTCAGTGGTGATCTTATCACCCATCCCTTTCACTTGGTCCACTGAATCTTGGTCTTAAGTGTTTGTGTTTTCCTAGCACCTGAGTGATAAGGGACTATAAATGCTGGGATTTGCAGAGGACCAGTAAAACACCTAGGATCGGACCGGAGATGGAACAGACAGGAGGTCATATGAGGTTACTGTAAACTGTATCGTTTGGTGTTTTCCCTTGCCTAAGGCTAAAGTGTTTCCCCAGCCCCAAATTTTAGCCACCTTTCAGACTGAAGGAGTAACTTGTTTATAAAACAAACAGGGGATATCTATGCATTAATAAATACAGGGCTGAAAGGAAAGGCAAGAAAAGGCTAAATGTATGATTGTGGGTATTGCTGAGAATGTCTACAAAGATCAGGGGGGGAAATGGGGGGAAAGCAGGAAAGACAGATGGACAATAATACAATTAGCTTCAGCAGAGAAGTGAGAGAGAATAGAAAAGAAGGGAAGAAGGGCTCAAGTATATATAAAGGAGCAACACAGAAGCCAGCTTTAAGGAGGAATCCCGAAAGAAAAGGGAGGTGTCATTTAAAATTTGCCTCTGAAGCCAAACCACCAAGACAAAAATTGTGTGTTGTTCCTGATACTTTCTAGACTCAGTTCTAGACTCGCTTGACCAGCCTGTGTGCTTCTTGAACCAGACACCGGGAAGCTTCTTCTTTGCCCAGGCTGCCCACGGGCTCAGGGCCAATTTCACCCCTCGACTGCAGAAACACTTTCCTATTCTTCCCTATGGGTCTGGTTCTCTCGTAATTCCAGTTTGTACTGTCCCATGCTTTTAGCTGTGATTTCATTTTAAGGTGACTTAAAGTCATTTTTGGAAGTAGATTGGGCATGAGTCCTAAATATAGAAATGTAGCTAATGTGGGTTAATCTACAAGGAAATAAAAGAAGCCTCAGAGGATGAAAAAAGGAGAGAAAAGGAGAGAATGAGAAAAAGCAGAAGCCGAGGCGAGTGAGACAAGTGTGGAAACAGCAGTCTGTGACAGGGACAGGTGGTAGCTTTTGGGCAGTCAATGCGACACAGACGGAAGGGTGGAGCTTTCGTCTCCACCTCCAGGCACTAATTCTTCTTGCAGGAGCCTAGTTCTGGCCTACTTCTCCGCTGTCCCCGACCTTCCTTTTCCCAGGAAGTCCGAGCCTTACCCCAGAACACCCCCAGCTTCCAGGGGCAGGTTCACTCCTGGTTCCTCGCCCCCTCCCAGGTCTGGCTCTACAGCCTATCCTTGGAGCATCTCTGCAGCCCCAGTCCTCGGGCAGCTTCAGACATAAGAGTTACCTGTGGCTCACCTGCTCCCTCATTTTTAAATGAAACTCCCCCGGACCTCCTGAGTGAGGCGCACGGCTTTGTTCTGGGACATAAGGAAAGGAGACAGATAATGGACAGCCATGGAGGAACCAAACTTACAAGGGACTTTCCAGGGAGGGCAGTGAAAATACCTCACCCCTGAACACACGTGCATGCACACACACACACACACACTCCCTCACACACATACACACACACACACACACACACACATACACACACACACACACACACACACACACACACACTGTAGACAAGATGCTCCACAAATACCAGACAGGCCTGCGGGACAGAGTAGAAAGGAAGAAGGTGGTTGGTGGTGGTGCTTGGGATGTGTGTGTGTGGAAAAGTAGGTGTGTGTGATGATACAGAGAAAAGTCATCATGGGTTACTGTCGTGGCTTTCCTCTGTGTCCACGCTCACCGGAGGGAGGCCTCCATTGTCATTGAGTCGCTTGGCCCTGTAGGTCTCATAGTGGATGTTGTGTGTCACTTCCTTGAGGTCCTGGAGGTGGGTTCTGAAGGACATGGGGTGCAAAGAGAGAGGGATGCAATTAGGGGTGGGAGGAGAATGAGGTCGCCCACGTCGGAAGTGAATACGTCACTTCATGGCCTGGCCCATCAGGGACCAACTCCAGGGCCAATGCTCCTTCTTCGTCCCCTTTTGCTCCATGATGGGAGCTGGAACTGGGACAGAAAGCTGTCAGAGAGACCCAGAGACTGAGGGCATGGATCTGAACAGATGGCCTCCTGCCCGCAATGCATTAAAACTGCCATCTGACGACAGGGGTCCATCTTACCTGATGACAAAGTCTCGAAGCAGGGCAAACTCACAGTGGTTGAGGTTTTCCACTGTGAACAAAACAGAGCAGGTGGTCATTTCACTAATGCAGCAATAGCCAGCAGGTGAACTTCTGTTCGGGTCACGGAGGCATTTGAGAGCGCCATGGGACAGGTTATTGTAACCCGTCCTGAGGTTTACTTATCTTGACACTTCAGTGCATGTGATTGTCTTCATTGAACAAACATTTATTAAGCAGCTACAATGGCACAATACTGTTCTAGACTCTGTGGAATAACAGCTAACAGGAACAGTATGTCCCATTTTATAGAAAAGGAAACCAATACACGAAAGTCTAAGAAACTTGCCTGAGGCCTAAGACACAATTCCTATCCTTAAAGAGTTTATAATTTGATTGGAAGACAGTAACACATAGAAAATAATGATCAAGCCATCTTTAAAAGGTCTAATTCGACATAGACGGAGTGCCTACTGTTTGTAAATCACTTACCAAGAATTGTGGGAACAGAAGAGGATTAAGACATGAAACTTCTGGTCTCACAATCTAATGGGTAGGACAGGCATTCTTATAAGTAATTCTAATCCAAGCCAAATAATAAGACGATTTTTTTTTAATCCCAACAAAGGGTCATAGGAGAATTAGAGAAACATGATAAATGGGATAAACTTGGTTTTGGAATTAAAATATCCAGGTCTGAAATCCAAGTTTTACCACTAACAAGTCATGTGATCAGGGGCAAGGCAGTTAACCTGTCTGAGATTCAAGGGCCTCCGCAGCTGACATTCTGAGAAGTCACACCTACCCTGCTCCCCTCATGTGAATGAGATCATCAAAGCAATTCGAAATCCTTATGACCTTCTCAAGGTCACATCCATTCAGCGTAGAATGAAAATGGCAGCATCTGAACAACGCTTCAGCAGTTGGTCAGATCACACCCCCTTTCATGTGAAAACCTTTCTCTGGTGTTTCCAGCCCTCGTCACTCTCTCTGTGTTCTGAAGACCTTTGACACATTGAGTCAGGGCCTCCCGGTCAGGTGCTAAATCCATCTTTTATTGCTTCCTGCCTGTGAGTCTCATCTTCTCAATTAGACTGCAAACTCCTTATGGCAGGGTCTGCCTGGCACTCATTTTATATCTTACATCCTAGGACAATGACTGTGACCGCAGGTGTTTAATAAATAAGCATAATTGGCCAGCAGCCAGGTCTTCAATGAGATATATTGAATTACCTTCAATGATCCCCCAGGGAGTTTTTCTGCCGAGGACCCGCTTGCCATCCACTTGGTACTCCTTGTCACTTCCCACGACAGCGAAGGGCATGCTCTCCTGCTGACAAACCAGACACACGTGCACGTCACCCTCCCACACCCTGGGCCTCCAAGGGCAGGATGGCACACAGTCCTGGGCCTCTAGCCTTGAACCCACATTTCCGATGCTCATTCGGTGATCCCACTGATGGCAGGGGGAAGGCTCTTGTCTTTTAAAAAGAGCACTGGACTGGAAGTCCCAAGTCCTCAGTCTGACCCTGACCGCACCCCCACCTTGCTGGTTAGCCTCAGTAAGCCAGCTTTCCTTCAGCAGAACACTTTGTACTGTTCATAGTGCTTTACACATTTGGTTTGATCTGAAACAACTCTCTGAGCCAGCTAGGAGAGACAGACGTCTCTTAAAGGAAAGCCACCCAACTGACAGTGAAAGTAACCGATGCCTCACGCTGTCTCCCATAAAACCTACTGGCCCGTCGACCTGCGGGGGCTCGAAGGCCACTCTGCTTTTCATAGGCCCCTTCGCTCTACCAGGTGGTTTGTATGTTCACCGAGAGCCAGCTGTTTGTTCCAAAACCCATTTGCTTGATGTGTACTTATTACAGGAATTGGATAAATTGACTGTCATATAAGCTGAGGACATATAAGGGTGGAGAGTGTTTCTCTGAAATTAAGGTGAATGTTTCAGAAAGATTTGATAAAGGTGAGTTGCTTTTGCATGAAGATTGGACTTAATCTCAAACGGGCTTTGTCTCCATATGAGAAGAATGTTTAATGAGTGCGATGTATATGTTTTAAGTTCTTTTAATAATTTAATAAATATTTTGAAACATTTATGATTTGTGTACATCATTTTTTAAAATGATTTCCTCAATTAACTGATTAACTACTTGTCTCAACTACATCAGATAAGGAGCTTTACTAGATTATCCACAGTTGACTGAGGAAGAGACTCAAGACCAAAGCAAGTTGTGTGATTTGTTCCAGGTTACAGTGGGTTAGCAGAAAAGCCTAGAGTACAGCTCAGGATTCTGACATAGAATCCTCAAATCACAGAAGTTTAGAGTTGAGAGGGCTCTCAGGGACCACATGGGCCGATGGTTTACAAACCAGGTTCCATGAGCCTGAAGGATTCCAGGAGACAGCCCGAGGCCTGCTGAGAAGGCAGGGCCCTGGGCCTTGTATCACTTAGCCAAAGGAGCTCTGTTTTTATGTTTTATGTATTGGAATTCTGTCTGATGTTTAATTTGTTTAAAGGTTTCTTGTAAGGAAAAAAAAAGTCTATAAGCCACTCACCTAGTCTGACCTCTGCATTTTACAGAGGGGGAAACTGAGGCAGAGCTCTGATACCCTAGATGCCAGCCTGATGTTTTTCCTGCCTGTGCCCTTCCATCATCACCCCACAGCCTGTCTTTGCCAAGCACTGTGGGGGAACAGGAGGCTTTTGTGGGGTCTGGGAACGGACAGAGGGCTGGCTCTCTGGGTGCAAGGTTCACAGTCCTCATCCTCTCCTGCGTCCTTCTGGTCTGGGTCAGGAGGGTGGGCCAAGGAGTAAGGCAGGTGAAAGGCAGGTGGAGAGAAGCGGTATGTGATACACATGCCATGGGTACCATGGTGGGGGGAGGGGGAGGTAACTGTGTCATGTGCAGAGCCCCAGGCACCCACCCGGATTTTGTCATTCTCTGTCTTGTCCTCCAAATCCTCATCAAATTCCTTTTGAGGATAGAATTCAATGCCATTTACTTCAAGCTCCTTGCGAACCTAGAGGTGAGGAAGAGAAACAAGGTAGTCAGGTGTCAGGACAATGGAAGGGCTGTATGTGTGAGTGTGTGCATGCATGTGCAGCGTGTGGGGGGGGGCTGAAGTCACCCTTTGATAATCCCGAGGCCCTGGGCAGCAGGCAGGTCCTGAAGAAGTGCGAGCCCCAGTCACACAAGTACCAGAGCCACGCCTGAGATGAGGAACAGCCCGGGCACTCAGCTTGCTCATCTCAGGGTCCATAAGATTAGGATTTAGACAAACAGCGCCACTGAGTACAGATTCCACATGGGCAGTGCTCCTGCCACTGTACGTCGCAGTCCCATTTGTAGGGAAGAGACGTGAGTCACCCCACCCCAAGCATCTCTGTTTACCCTCTTTCAAATCTCAGCTTAAGTCTCACCTCCTCCAGGAAGCCATCCAGGACTTCTTCAGTGGTCTACTTGATGGCAGGCAGCAACTGTCTTTATCTTTCTCTCGCACCCCCCTCCTCACCCCTGCCTGGACGCTTTGAGCACAGGTGCTTATAGAAGACACCGATAAGGACTGGAGGGCCTTGATTAATGAGTCCAGTCCTTCGAGCAGCCTAACACTGAGGGGTGGATTCTCACATTCACAGCGATTTACGTATTCAGTGGCCTTTGCAGGTAAGTTTGGAGGTGAGAAGAAAGCAGCCTGGGGCTGCACTGACTTCTCTTCACTGTTGGTCCCCAGACATCTCCAGTCCAGCCTCTTCGATGGGTGAGTCGAGGATGGGTGGGATGTGGGGCGGGGGGATATAATAATGAAGGCGAGGCGAGGGCTTGGACCAGAGGTGGGGAAGGCAGGGTGTGGACAGGAAAAGGTGGAGGGGGCCTTCTCACCCTCTGCTTGAATTCAGACTTCTCCTCCAGGGTCATGGTGTCAGCCTTAGCAATGACAGGGACGATGTTCACAACTTTGCTGAGGTGTTTCATGAACTCCAGATCAAGAGGTCGCAAGCTGGGGCCCAGAGAAGGCAGGGCGTCAGAGCCTCCTTGCCCTACCCCACTCAGCCACTGCCACCGTTCCAGGTGGGATTTCTGTCTTCGGGGTGTGGCTGTGGACTGTCGTCCCCACCCACACAGCCTTGTGTCGTAGTTACTCGTGTGTATCTTATTCTGCCTATGGCTCAGCGCTCCTAGACAAGCCTCGTGCCAGCTCCCAGTTAGTCCTGCAGGGGTCCAACTGGGGGCTTTGTCCCTCGCCATTTGAGGGCCCAGCTGCCCCCAGGCTTGGGGTCCAAATCTGGTTCTGGTTCGTACTCCAGGGGACTCATTAAGTGAGGCTATCTGCTACCTTGCTCTGCTTGGGTCCGGGTTCTAGAAGGATACAGTTAGCTTTTCATTGAGTTCCTCAACCCCACCACCGAACACCTGCTGAGTACCTGGTTCCCCAAAATGTGGGCATGCCTTCCCTGTGCCATCTTCTTGGGACCTGAACTCTGGCCCTGCAGCCGGACTTAGTCATTAGCTACGAGACCACCACCCCTAACAGGAAGGCTGCCCGCTTGCCCACTTGGATCTCTCCATCCTCTGCTGGCCATCCCCATCTTACAGCCCCACCTGCTACTCCCAAGCAGAGTTCCCAGCATGCCCTGCTTGCTACCAGCCTTCATTTCTAGATACCTAGTGCTGGGCTGGCCACCCTCCACACACCTACAGCTGAATCCCACATGCCTTCCAAAACACCAGCTCCCAATCCAGGAGCACTGTCCCTCCCCGTCTCACTCTGCTTGCTGCTGCCACCCCAGCCTTGTGCAAAGCAGGGAGCGACTGAACAAACGAAGAGCCGTCTGCTCACACAGGCCAACTTCTCCCTGCTGGCAGTCATGCCATGGTGCCAGACCACCAGTAGGCAGCAGGGGGCCTGATGCCGGTGAGCTTTACTCTCCTGGCAAGGAAGTCAGACGTTCTTGGGGAAGATCTGGGGAATCACAGAGTGGGGCCCACGTGGCGCTCTCCAGCTGAGTCCGGGTATTGGTTGTCCACTAGAGGATGGGCCCAGAAGATGTGAACCAGAGCAGGGGGTGGGGCTGGTACATACGAGTGTCCCGTGGGAGAGATGAAGTAGAGGCAGCAGTGGACGCGTGTGTCAGGGATGCGTTTCTTCCTGGCGATGTTCACCTCCTCCTTCAGGAACTTCTCGTACTGTTCATTGATGTACTTTTCAATGGGCTCCCAGCTGGGGGATGGGAAGGAAGCAGATGGATGTTCCAGAAGGACAGGACCCGGGAGCGCATCTTAGGCATGGTCCCCTCACATGATCTCATTTCCTACCTCCACTAGGGGGTCTAGTGCACCCGCTGACCAACCTCTCTCAGGCCCCATGGGTGGGTTTCCTTGTTAGCAAGGCTAGAACTCCCTCGAGGACCTGGCCCTCTGGGCTGTGGGAGCCTGCAAGCCCCCACCCCACTCCGAAAAGCAGGATTCCTGGTGCCTGGCAGGATGCACAGATGTGTGGTACTTAGCATAGCAACAGCGCATAGAACAAACTCAGCACGGCAATGATTCATTATTATCATGACTACTGTCATTGTCATTGTCATTATTCCTTATCTCCATCAAGGAGCATGCAAGTGACCAGAGAACAAGGCGACTAGGCACTTTTCCAAGGTCATTCTAAGTTGTCTTGTCTCGCTCGTCCGTGGCAGACCCCATCTCCCTCACAGAAGCACCACGGTCTCTATCCCTGTCAGGGAGCAGACTTCCGCCTAGAACCTTCCACGTACACTCCGGGCAGCGCATTCACCCCCTTCTTGGCTGAACGCTGACTGCAGCTTTGCTCTGTGGATTCTCAGAGGCTTTCTCCTCACGGCAACTCCCCTCCCTCCCGTTTCTCACTCGCCCTCTGTTTGTCCAGGCCAAGCTCTGCCACAGCCCTCGGGTCAGCCTGGATTTGCACTCAGGTTCGCCTTGTCCTGCCTGCCCTGCCGCCACCTCCAAGCAATCCCTTGGCCGAAATTCCCTCTGCACTGTCCCCTCCACCTGCACACCAGGCCCCGCTCTGGGCCCCTACTCCTGCCTCCTCACAGCCCCTCTCTCGTCCTTCAGCGAGTCTTCCGCTCGACCCTCGGCATGGAGGGCGCAGATGGCTCTCAACGCGAACGAATCTGCACTGTGCTCGGTGGCTTCCTTGCAGGCTCCAGGATAGAACTCTCACAGGCACACACATACCAGTTTTCATTGTTGATCTGGTCTCCAAAGCCAGGGGTGTCGATGACAGTCAGCTTCATTTTGACACCACCTTCCTCTATCACTGGAGAGTTAACAGAAAAGGCACCAAAGAGGTCACTCTTCCGGGTGGTGCCAGGTGCCCCACTGCCTACCAGCCAGGGAGACCCAGGCTCCTTCCTTCTGCAGGACCAATTATTAGAAAAGTCAAGTTCAGGGTCTTCTCCACCTCAGCACCTTTGTTCACGCTGTTCCCTGTCCCTGGAATACCCTCCCTACTTCTGCCTGTCTAAATCCCACCCATTCTTCTGCGTCCAGCTCAAGCCCCACTTAATCCCCCTTCTAGACGCGGAGTGTAAGGAGTTGGCTCCATAGAGTTCAGGGGTTAATTCTGTCTTGAGGTTGCTTTTCATTTGCGTCATTCCCTCATAAGGCCCAGTCTTCCCCCTTTGTGGCAGAGGCCCCTCTGACCAACGCCCGCAGTCCCGCCTGGTCCTCACCGTGCCCTATCGCCTTGATCTCCACGGTCTTGGGGATCTTCTCCTCCCGGTTCCAGCTGGAGGCCTTGCGACTCACTTGGGATTTGAAGAGTGTGTTGACCAGTGTTGACTTGCCCAGTCCACTCTGACCTGAGCAAGACAGGAGGGCGAGAGGCGGAAAGACCCGCATGTCTGAGTCTGAGCCTGATTCTCTCCCACGACCTTACAGGATTCTAGAGCTGTGACCCAGGGGAGGGACCACTGGAGCAGAGACAGCAAGCATGCTGGCGATGGCTTCTTATGAGCGGGAGGACTGGGGTGAACCAGTGAGATTCTACATTCTCGCCTTCCTGGAGCCCCAAGACCATTGAGAAAGGAGACAACCTCCGTATTTGTCTAGGGTGGTGGTTTTCTGTTTGTTCTTGCTTAAGTTTTTAGTCTTTAATAATACTAAAAGTCACGACAGAATGACTTTGCAGTCTAACACGGCCTCAGTGTGTGTGTACCTTTCACGAGTTAGCAAAACGCGCTTTTATCAGCCCTGTGAGTCCCAACGCTGGCTTTTTCCCCAGTTGAAGTGGCCCTGGAAAGACTAACGTCCACCTAACATAAAATATGTACAAGGTAACTAACATACCTCATAAATGCAAGACCAGGACTCGAACCCAAGGAACCCCGTGGCCTCACAGCCAGTCTTTATTCTAGTGTATCAGTTAGTGTCTTGTGGAGGAGATAAACACCTGAGAGGGCACTGTGACAGGAGGAAGCCGGGCGGGTAGGACCAGCCCTCGCCTCCACCTCCTTCACGATGGCTGCCTTTTAACTGTTTTTACACACACGCCGCTACAGATTTCATTTTGAGAAGGAGTTCCACAACTAAAAGGCATTTGAAAAACCACCGGTCTGAGCAGTGCTTCTCAATCTTTAACATACACAAGAATCATGCAGCAACCTTGCCCCTGATGGGCGGCGCAGCATCACCTGGATGTTGGTAGGAAATGCAGGATGCTGGGCGCCCACCCCAGCCCTGTGATTCAGAATCTGCATTTTCACAGGACTTCCAGATGAATCATGCAGACGGTAAAGGTAAAGTCGGAAGTGCTGGTCTAGAGCATTCTTGTGGCAGATTAGATCCAGGCAGCGGGGCAGGAGCCTGTGCTGTTTCCCTGAGCACCTGGACTAGTCAAGTTTGCCCCTCAGTTTGTTTACTGATAACGCTGTGAGGAAGGAGGGAACTGGATGAGCCCAGGGATGACAAATACGCTACATTTCTCATTCCCACTGATCAACTCATAGTAGCCACCTAGCCCAGTATGTTAAAAAGGTTACATCTGGACTCAGTACTGATCACGTGACATGGCCGATCAGCAGTGTCTGCCATGGTGCTGCTGGGGACGGAGGTGGCCCACGGGTCTTACACTCACCATTCTTGGTCTGGGTGTTTTCTAAGGTCCTTTGTTCATTAAGTATTCTTGAGTGTCTGTGCTATGCTAGAATTGGAGGTAGAGTGGTGAGCGAGACATTGTTCTCACCCTCAAGGGGCCATTTAGTGCGAGGGCCAAAACGTAAGCAGACAACTACAAGATGCTGCCATAATCACTATGAAAGAGATAACTGTAGGCTGTTATTATAACCTCGTACTAAAGGGGACCTAATCCAGTCTCTGTGGGATCAAGGAGGACTTCCAGGAAGAAGCAATAACTAAGCTGAAGCCTGAAGAGTGACTTCCAATAACCCACGAAAAGCTGGAAGAGGGTGCTAGACAGAGAGAACAGTATATGCAAAGGCTCGGAGGTAGGGAAGAACATGGCAGGAAGAACATTCCAGGAGAACTGTTCCTCATAAGTGAGGAGGAGCAAGATGGGAAGTGGTTAAGAGATGTGTGGAGAGGAATTTCCAAGCCAGACTAGGAGCGTAAACCCCTACACTTAGGGATGGGTAGCTTGAAGAGTTCTGCGGGTTGGAAAAATTATTCAGTCACCAGTGGACAATAGATTGAAGGGGGAAGCAGACGGGAGGAGGGTCAGCATCACTCACTCAAAGTGTGACTGATTTTTTTTTTTTATAGCAAGACTTTCCAGATGATGTGCACTCTGGCCCAGCTCCACTGAGCAGCACTGAGTCAGGTGGCCGTGGTGATCCGGGTGAGGGACCTAGCTCGGCCTAGGCTGGGAGCAGTGGACATGGAGAGAAGGAGACAGGCGTGAGAGATATTTACGAGGCAAAACTGACAGGACTCGGTGATTGATGGGGTGGAGGATAAAAAAGGAAGGAAGAAGGAATAAGCCTAGATCCCTGTACCAGCAACCGAGTGAATACCCCGCTGAGATAGGACAAAGGTCCCTTCTCGCTCATATATTCTGTGACCTGGTGACACGAACGACTTAGTGACCAAGCAGTGTCCTGGAAGTCCTTTCTAAGCTTTAAAGCACTAGATGACCAAGACGACCCTACTCCATCTGATCCTCCCCCCAGCTCTGGAAGGTGGGGAAGGGCACCGATGACGCCCCCGGGCCACACACCCGAAAGCAGGCTGAGCATGGCTGAAGCCTGTGTACACCCAGACGGTGACGGGCCGGGCTGCCCATCCTCCCGCAGATCCCACCCTCGGATCAGCCGGATTTGAGGGGCGGAGGGGGTCAGGCCTGTGTGATCAGCACAGTGAAATCTTCCCTCCTAGAGAGAGCTCATCCTAGAGGAGCCAGGACTGAGGTCATCCTCGGGAAGAACTGGGAGCCTCAGAGCTGCCCCCCACCAGGGCCTCCAGTGACCCCACAGCCTTCCGTACCGACGACCATGATATTGAAGTCGAAACCGGTCTTCATGGTCTTCTTGCGCATCTGCTCGATGATGGTGTCGATGCCGATGTAGCCCAGCAGGTTGGAGTTGATGCTGACGGGCTTCATGGGCACTGCCGGCTTAGGCCTGGGCTCAGGCACCAGCTCTGACATGGCTGCGTCCGTCCTGGTCTCTGGGAGCCCTGCAAGGCCAAGGCGGGAGGGGTGGGCTGCAGAGGTCACATGGAAGCCACAGTGTTATCCTCCCGATACAGAATTATACAGATTTGGGCCTTGGAAGGACCTTAGATGTCATCTGGTACAGGTCCCTCGTTTGACAGATGAAGAGACTGAGGCCTGGGGGAAGGACTTGCCTGAGAACACAGAGCAAGTCAGATGCAGGATCTGGACCAGAACCCAGGTTGTCCAGTTGCTAAGGCCACTTCAAAGGCAGTCACTGCTCCCAAGTACATCTGTGGTCTAACTCAGGGGTCTCCCCACCTTGGCACTACTGACCCTTTGGGCTGGGCAATTACCGTGGGGGGTCATCCTGTACATTGTAGGGTGTTTAGTGGCATCCCTGGCCTCTACTTGGTGCCAGTAATAGCCCCCAGTTAGGACAACCAAAAATATCTCTAGACAGTGCGAAGCGTCCCCTGCATGCCTACTGGAGAACCACTGCTCTGGGAGCTATCTCGGGGTATTCCAACCCGAGTCGTGCCTCCCCAGAGGGCAAGGACCGGTCAGGAGAGCGGACCTAACATCTATTGACTGTCACTGACCTCAGCTGCTTTGTCTTCTAGTAGCAAACAGGGCTACTTCCTCTCTGCGGAGTGAGCGTCACTCCTGTCTCCCAGCCTCGGTGTCCCCAAAGTTCTACAAGCACCACTGCAAAGTTGGGGAGTCTATGCCCTGAGGAACCCCAGATACCCTCGTAGCCATTCTTCTGAACCTGTGGGAGGAATAAGTCTCCCCTTTTGAGCGGCGGGTAGAGGATGAGGCCCAGGTGGGGGCAGTGACTTGCCTGAGGTGATACGGTGTGTTCTCGGGATGGTGGGCAACAAAAGGAAGGGGCGGCCGAGGAACAGCCCTTCTCCAGTGCAGAAAGGTAGGCGTCCCCAGGGCCTGGCCGATCATGGGTACGGCCGCGCAAGAGAAACCTGTATGTTCCTGCCCCAGGCCACTGTCCACCCGGGCAGGTTCCGGCCTAGAGCAGCTCCATTTCCCCATCCATGAAATGGGGTGCTGTGGTGAAGCGGGAGGAGCCTGGCTCCATTACCGGCCAGCTCTGCAGACTTGGGCAAAGCAGCCCCCCGCTGTGAGCCCACGTGGTCCTCTGTAAATGGCTTAGGATCATGGTCACGGCGGTGGCGAGCACTACGTGAGATGTGAGGCCTAGAAGCACCCACGCAGCGCCTCGCGGTTCCAGCCCCTCTTGCTCCTGCCCCTTTCAAGTTCACGGGCTTGTCAGGGAGGAAACGAAGTGGTGCACGTGACAGCACTTGTCAAAGGGAGGGGCCCAGACGCCCATTGCACGGCATGGTTATCGGACTCCATGCTCCCGAGGACCCCTTCCGGCTTCGCCATTCTAGAGCGCTGTGGTTCGTGGTTTCCGCCCTGCCGAGTCTCAGGCTTACGGGAGGACTGATGGAGCAGCAGATGGGCACGAGGGAGAGGGGACGGGCGTGCTACCCTCCCCCACCCCCAAACCAGCCAAGAGTCTGTTCTTACACCCCCACCACCTGGTCCTTCCACGGGTGCTGGCAAGACTCTCTCCCAACGGGAAACTGTTCTTCTCTCGTCACTCCCAGGCGCAGCCAAAGCCTCGGGACCTCCCCAGGGCCTGGCTGGGCTCCCTCCTGCTTCCCAGGAAGTGGCTGCCAGGCAGGCGGATTGGCGCAGCCCAAGGCGGCTGCTGACCCTCACAGCCAGCCTGCACCCGACTCTCCCCGCAGGGCTCCCCGGCCCCATTCGGCCATTCGGCACACCTGCGCTGGGAGTCAGCACCCCATTTCCCTGCCCAGCTGCTCACGCACTGGCCCTTATCGATTCCCTTGGGCTTCTATAGCCGAACCCATTTGGTCTCCACAAGCTGTGATGTGAGAGAGATCCACCTGTGTGTGTAGGGAGGTTTAACCCATGTTACAGACCTGGAAAGTGAGTCTTGCACTTATTTATGGGAGTTTTTGTAAGTATTCTTATAAAGTGTGTGTCCTTGCCATGGCCTGCAGCTTCCTAAAAGAGCATCCCCAAAGACAAACCCTGGCTTTGAGAAGGGGCCTGCCTACCAGACTTGCCAGGCAACTTCTGGGGACTCCAGCAGACCCGCGGCAGGCCTAGTAAGCAACCACAGATCACCTTCATCCTCCCAGCACGCACCTACTAGCTCCCACTGTGCGCCCCGGACAGAGCACCCGCTGGCAAGCGCCCCTCGCAAACGCATGCCAGTTACAGGTTAACGACCACCACCACAGAGCTGCAGCCTACAGCGGCTCGCTGGGCCACAGGCTTTGCTGGACGACACTTGTCCACTCCGGCCCTGCTCTTCCCTCACCATCAGCTCAAGGCCCACCCCTCAGGAAAGCCTCTGCTTTCCTGTCTGGTGTGGATGCCCCTCCTCTGTGCTACCCTGGCCCCCTGAACACCTTGGTACTTGTATCACTCATTCATTCATTCATTCACTCATTCTTTCACTCCATCCCTTCCAAGTCACTTCATATGCTGTCGAATGGGAGCTTCCTCTAGCCAAACCCTAGATTAAATGCCAAGGACACTTTTGGACCCCAGACAAGGTCATTGCCCACAAGGGCCCACTGTCTGGTGAGGGTGCCTGCCAAGTATACAAAGACCTCCAGGGCACAGGACAAATACTGCTCTGGAGTTGAATTCTGTAGCTCCATCATCTGCTCCTACAGCCTCCCTGGTCCCACCTGCCAACCCCCAATGGGCATCTGGCTCGGGGCTTGACTCCTGGCTGGGTGATGTCTGTGAGCCTCGGTGTTCTCCGCAGGAAAATGAGGATAGTACCTACCTTGCCTGGTTGCTGTGAAGGTTATACAAAAGCACTAAACGCATGCTAGTGTTCACCCTTCTTCAGGGCAGAGGCCATGTCATATTGATCTCTGGGCCCCCATATACCTAGCGTAACACAGGCACTTGGCAATGAATGAATGAAGAATGAATGAATAAATGAATGAATGCTGAGAAGCAGGTGTCACTTCAGACCATCACCTTTCTCCTCCCTCAGAGACTGCTCCCCTGGCAGAACAGCTGACCCCCGGCCAGCAGACAGCTCTGGCGCAGGCCACAGTCAAGGGGGAAGATGCTGTTAAGAGACCTGCCCCTCCCCCACAACAACGATTGGAGGGGGCGCCCCAAAGGCAGGGAAGAGCTCAGGATGGGATCACAGCAGGATGTAGCTCAAGTATGCCATCCTGCCCAAATGGTCCTTGGGGTCCCTCCCAGGCTCCCAGCTCTCCTAGGGCCCTGGAGAGAGGGGATATGTCTGCAGCCCCCCTGCCAGGAGCCACCTGCCCCGCCAGTGCTCCAGGGAGAGGCGTTGTCCACCTGACTCTTCCCTCTGGCTAAGTCCCCCGCAGAAACAGCACCCCCATCCCCATGCCAAGCAAAGACTCTGGCGCTTTCTTTAACAGGCAAATGAATGGCTTTGTCTTTGTCCAGCCCAGGAACACCCGCCCCTCAGTGGGGAAGGTGGCAGAGGGGGAAGGAGACCTTTCCAAAATAGCACCTGCTTCCTTGGCTTAGTGGGGTGGGGGGAGGCGCTTCCTTCATTCCTGAGCTGCAGATCTTCCCCAGGCCCTAGCAGCAGAGGAAACCCCAGCCCCAGGCCCTGCTCTCAGAAAAAGAATCACAAAAGATACCTTGGTCCTTTCCCACTGTCAGGAGCAAAAGGCCCTGGGACACCCCCTTCCCCCATCCAGTCCTCTGAAGGCCTACGAGTTCCCTTGGAGACCACCAGCTGGTGCCTGTCTGCGTGTGGGGGAAGGGGTCTATGTGTCAGCGCCCAGGTCTCTTATCCGGCGGTAGGTGGCCCTGATACCTGTGCGTGGTGGGCATGTGTGCGCGTATCTGGGTGTACTCCAGTGTGGGGCTTTCTGTGCACATGGGTCCCCGCTAGTGTGTCCATGGGTGCATTTCTCTGAGCATGCATAAATTGGGGTGTGTGCCACCGTGTGCGCGTTGTATCCGTGCATATGTCACCGTGCGTGGGCTCCTCAGCGCAGCAACCCTCCCCCAGGTGGCACCTCCAGCTGGGATTTTCGGGGCCGCAGCCTCCTCCCGGCGGGCGCGGGTAGCCCGACCAGCCGCCCTACCTTTGGACATGAATCCTCCTTTGTCTCCGTTCCTCCCGGGAGATGCTCAGGGCGCGGGGCTGCAAGGCTGAGCCGGGCGCGGGCTCCTCCTGGGCCGAGCGGCCCCTGCAGCCGGGCCTCGCCCCTCCGTGCTATCCGCCCACCCGCCCGGCCCGCGGCCCGGCCGCGCCACCCCTGCGCCCCGCGCCGCCGCGCCCGTCCGGGACCTCGCCTCCGCTCGCTCGGCGCCGCGCCGCCCCTGCCCGCGCGCACGGATGCCGCCGCCGCCGCCGCCGCCGCCGCTGCCACCCACACCACGTGACCCGCGCGCCCGCCGGCCCCGCCGAGGGCCCCTCCCCCTCCCACGGCGCCCGCGCTCGCACCCGCTCCCTGCCTGTCCGCACGCGGGAGCGGGCGCTCGGCCGGGCTGCGCTCGGCCGCGGAGGCGCGCGGGGGCGCTGTGCCCGCAGGCGCGGGATGCGAGCCCGGCCAGGGAAGGTGCCGGCATCCCAGTCCCGGTCCCTCCCGCTCAGTCTGGCTCGGGCCTCTTACCCTCCGGGCTGGGGCGGGCGCAGGGGACCGGTGGCGGCAGCAGGCGGCGGTGCGCGCGCGTGAGTCACGCGGCGGTTGGGAGGTTGCGCTGGCTCAGCGCGGTTCTGCCGAGGCGCGGGTGCCTGGAGAGCCCTGAGTCAGGGGCCCAGGTTCCAGCCTGGCTCCGGGACGATGGACCCTATGACCTTGAGCCAGTCAGGAATTTTCCTGAGCCTCGTCAGAAAAAAAAGTCTTTCATGCATTCGGTCAGCATTAAAGGACAGCACGTTGCCAGGCCCTGGGGGAACCGGGACGAGGACGACCATCCCTGTCCCGGAAGGGCCCTCCGTCTAGCAGGGGAGACAGCTGGACTGTCCTGACGCAGGCCACCGTGGAGGCCTGGAAGTGGGCACCTGAGGAGAGGGGGATTGTGGAAGACTCCTTGGAGGAGGTGAGGGCCAGGATGGAAAGGCAAAAGGAGGTGGGAAGGAAGAAGGGTGGGGCACTCTGCAGAGAGGGGCCAGCAGAAGTGAGAGCTGCCTGGTGTTGGTGGACAACTCAGAGCTCCCGGGTGCAGCCGAAGCAGAAAAAATTCCAGACAAGGATGTAGAGCTAAGAGGCTGGAGAAGTTCAAAACCTCAGAAGCCAGGTTAAGGAGCTGGACATTAGGGGAAGATGACGGCGAGTCACCAAGCGCTGTTAAGTGGAAAGCGCTGCCATCGAATACGTCAGTTCCCGTGGCAGCTGTGTGCAGGGAGCGCCCTGGGGGAGGGGGAGGGCTGTGGCATCACAGGGCAGAGGGATGGAGAGGAGGGGACAGTCAAGGAGGCAAATCCACAGAGTTCGAAATAGACTGTATGGGATGAAGGAGAGAAAGAGAAGGAGGAAACCCAGGTTTCCGGTGTGGTGGGCAGGGGGCCGTTCAGGAAGGAAGGGGCTGCTCTGGGCATGCCTGAGAGATGAGGGGAGGGGGGAAGGGAGCCCAGCCTCTGTCCATACCTGCATTTCAGGAGAAGGGCTGTGCTGAGGACCGAGGGAGCACCGAGGTCACAGGGAGGTATGAAGACAGGGCAGGGACAAGCTCCGCCGGACTGAGCGTGTGGTGCGATGGGAAGGGGTCTGACACCCAAAGCCCCAGTGAGGGCACTGGACTGGGTGCCTTTCAAGCACCTGCCAAATCCAGACTCTCTGAGCCTTGGCGATGTGGGGAAGGAGAATTCTAAGATCTGGGTTCTCACTAGCTTACTGCCACCAACCAGCTACATGACTTGAGGCATGTCACAGCCTCTCTGAGGCCAAATGTACATCTAGTTCTGTGTTTACCTATTTTTAGTTCTGGGTAGGACTTCCCTATATACAAGACTCCGACTCACCTTTCAGGACTAAAGGGCTGGGGGTGGGGGACCAAGAAAGAATTTTGGATGAGGCACCTTTTAAGCAACCGATATCTTCCTGAAAGGCTGAGTGTGAATGACTTGGACATTCTCAGGTGAGGTCAGTAGTCACAGCTAGAGGAGCAGAGCAGTGGCGACTCTTAGGTCACCCCTTATTGAAGCGCTGGTCTGTATTTTCCTAGAGGTGGTTTGCATTAAAGCTGGACTCACCTATAAACCACCTGATTATTCCAGCACTTCAGGGATCACTGAGACAAGCATGGAGCCCTTCTTTCTGGTGACTTCCCTTAGCCTGACCTCCGACTGGCAGGTTAGGACCCGGTTCAGGGCGTATCCCCTGTGTTCTGCCCTTCGACCTCGTTCGCTTTTCCTCCAGCACATTCAACTCTGACCTTAGAGTCCCCCCTCCCTTTCCCACCTATCTACGTACAATCCATCTCCACGTATAATCCACCACCGCCCCCGGCAGCAGCCCGGCGCACACCCAGCCAAGCTCTTCGCATTTACCTTTGGTTTCTCTGGCCAGGTGTGTGGCAGCATCCGCTGTAGAGTGGTCCAGGGCTGAGTCCGTGCTTCTGCTTGACGTCGGTGGGTAGGAGGTATGGTCCGATGTGGTCAGGTTAATGTCACTGTCCATTGTGGTCTCCCCAGTGGCTGGATTTAAGGTGACTGGCACAACCGAACCCGTGGCTGTGCCCAGACTGCTTGTGTCCAAAGCAAGAGAATCCATAGTTATGTCCAGCCTGGCTAGATCCACTCTCGCCAAAGCCGGGGCTGGGTCCGGCCTGGCCATGCCCCACTTGACCAGGTCCGGGGCTGCCAGATCCACGGTTGTGGCCCCCGGAGTTGAATGTGGCTTGGCTGTGCCTGCCGTAGCTATGGCTGTGCCCAGCTTGACCGGGTCTGAGGCTACCACATCCTTGACCAGGCCCCGCTTGGCTGTGCCCAGCCTGGTAACCAGAGCAGGGAACTCTGTGCCTGAGTCCAGTCGGGATGTGTTTGATGTAACTAAGGTGACAGGCAAGCTAGGTCTGTTGGTGGCCATCATGGCTAAATGTCTGTCTGTGCCTGGCCTCGTCATCTCCAGATTAGCCAAATCCATGGCCATCGCAGGCCCCGTGGTTGGGGTGCCCCTCTGGAGATGCAGCCGGGGTCTCGGGATGCCCCTGGACCGGGTCCTGCCTCTTCCTGGGGAAGCTCTGCTAGGCACGTGGGCAGTCATTGGGACAGGGTGCCCCTGACCCACTGCGGGGCCCGGCAGCTTCTGGGCTAATCGAGATTGGAAAGGTAGGGCCAGGTAAGAACTCACCAGGGGCTTCTCCACCACAGGCACCCTGCCAGGTTTGGCCAGACCTGAGGTCCCTGGGCCCTCGGCACGGACCCTGCCCCCTGGGACCAATGTCACAGAGGGTGAGTCCCCAGTGGACAGCCTTTCTCTTCCACGGGTGGCAGCCTCCCTGCCCAGGGTGGGTGCCTCTTCCCAGTGAGAAGGTAGGGGGCCCAGGGGCCATGCCTGGCTGTTCTGACGGAGTGTCAAAGAGATGGAGCTGAGCTTCCTGGGCACGGGATTGTTGCCGGTCTCCTGGGGGGGCCTGCTCTGGGTCCTGGCTCCGAGGCCCGGTCGGCCAGAAGCCTGTGGGACGTGGCTTTGAGAGAAGGCATCCAGACGGATGGTCTTCCTGAGGACAGGGATGAGAGGGGACGCCCCTCCAGGGAGCTTTGAGGGGTGGTTAGGGTGCCCCAGCAGGCGGCTGCGGGAGAAGCAGGCTCCGGGCCCCGAGGCTTCGTGCGGCTGCATCTCAAAGTCGTGGTCCATCCAGGTCTTTCTTCTTCCCCTGAGGCGATCAGCAGAGAGAAGGGGACAAGCACGGGTGAGGTGCTCCTGCCTAGAAGTGCCAGCCCTCCCTCTCCTGCCCAGCAGGTAGTACCGCTAGGTCTGAAGGGGCCTCGTTTAGGGGACCGTCAAGTCCTCAGCCAAGTACATATGTCCCTTCCTCCAGTCCTCCTGCGGCTCCTGTTCCGTACCTACATCCACCTTCACACACATGCCTACCCAGGTATCTCACAGGCCGGTGTGGAAGGGTGTTCCCACAGTGGCGGCATTCAGTGAATAGGCTGCCCCCGGCATGAAGGAACTCGGGGGCGGGGGGGAAGTGCCTCTCCTTCTGCCTGGGCCTGAGTGTGGCCCGTCTCTCTGAGGACAGCTCCGGGAGGTCACGTACACGTGTTCAGGAACCCTGGAGGAGGATGGCAACTATCGGACGCTTATCTGCCTCCGCCTCTTCTAGAAGGGGCCAGAGGGCTCTGGGTTCCCATCTACGGCAGCCAAAATAGGAGTCAGGCATCCAGGTAGGAGGCTGAGGGATGAGTAGTTTGGCTTGGGACAGGGTCTGCATCTGGGGTTCCTGCCCGGAACCGGGAAAGGGCTCTGGATCAGCCCACTGCTGGAGCTGGAACCAGAACTAGAGCTGAGGAGGCCCCCAGAGAAGAGAAGGAGGCGCGTAAGTGGAGAAGTAACGAGTGCGTGCAGGAGGAACCCCGTCCAGCAAACCAGTCCAGCGGCGATGCTCCAGGGGAACCTACCAGGCGGAGGAGCAGGCGGGGCTACGTCAGAGGCAAGTGTGAAGGGCAAAGCGTTAGCTCAGTCTTTGGTGTCAGAGCAGGGAGGCTGGGCCTGGGTTGGGGTGAGTCACACGAAAGGCCCAAAGGTGAGGAGTGTGGCATCTTTCTGAAAATCCACCGTAGGGATTTCTAGGCTGTGTCTGGGAAAACAGGGGAGGCAAGGCTGCAGGTGCACTGAGGCCCAGGCCAGGCCACAGCAATGCTCAGCCCTGGAAGATGACCCGGGCGATCCGCAGGTGAGAACGGCCGCTCTGGGGCAGTGTGACAGAGGGATCGGAGGGGAGCAGAATGGGGGCAAGGAGATGGGTGAGGCCGCTGCTGAAACACTGGGCTGGAGAAGCCGCAAAGCACAGGGGGAGAAGCCGCAGGGCTTCCCGCAGAGGTGGCCGGGGCCTCCGGCTGCGGATCTGTGTGGAAGGGCCATCCCACGGCCGGCTGGTGCACACTCTGGCCTGCCTGTAACTCGCCCTCTGGAACAAAGCTGTTTCTGTTGCTTTCAGCACTGTAGGCCGGAACCTGATAGTTGGGGGCGGGACAGGCCAGGGCTGGCAGGAGGGGCTCATGGGAGAGGGGCGTGATCCTATAGCCGGGTCCTTAAGGTCTGGAGCAGGGGGTCTTCACCATCCTCACGGTGGCATCCCAGCCCCTCAGCCCGCTCCAGCCACAGATGTGTACCCAAGGCTGTGCCAGCCTCCATCGCCTCCCCACTTGGCAGCCCTGCCCTCCTGCCCTCACTCACAACCACACGTGCCTGGGCGCACGCACCTTCGCCTGCGCTTAACCGCAAGCATCTACCCCCGCGTGCCTACCCACACAGGGAACAGGCTTCTTGGATGGGAATTCTGAGACCTGTTTGTTCTAATGTCTCCAGACCCCCAGTCCCTCACTATGCGTCCACTCCCATCCATCCTTTGGTCCTATCCCTCCTCCCCATCCCCTGGACACACACAAATACCCACCTACCTTGCTTAGAAAACAAGAGAAGCCCAGTGGTCCCCGGTCTGAGAAGCTGAGGCTGGTGCAGGCCCCTCACCTCCTCTGTACCACAAGTGTGGCCATGGCGACCAGTTCAGGGGCCTCGTCCCTGTGGTACCCTCATGGGCTTCCACTCAGCCTTCAGGCCACAGTCCCCAGGCCGAGAGCCCAGCCTACTCCTGACCTATCCCACCAGCGACATCCCCGGCCGGGCTGGGCTCTGGGGCAGGGAGGGGCCGGCTTCTCAGGAGTGGGTGGCAGTGAATGGCTGCTCTGAGCCTCTGGAATCCCAAAGGGCCAGAGGCGGCTCATAACAGCCAGGCTGGGCTGCCTTGGAGTCAAGGCCACCTGGGGCACGGTGCCCTGCTGCCTGCCCTCCCAAAATCTGCTCTGTCTTCCACAGACTCTAAGGCCTGGAGAGATGCCATCAGTGAGAAGAGGGACACTCCAAATATGGCCACACCTGGGGGCTCCCAGAGCCCACTTCACTTCTGCTTTCCCTCTGCATTGCCTCCTTACCCTGTTTAGTTCCACGACCCGCAGTTCATCGTACCCACCCGGTGCCCGAGGTCTTTCTTCAAGCAAGCCGAAGTTTCTGGAGGCCAAGAGGAGGGACTGTCTGCTTCAATGACTATTCCCTGAGCCCTTGTTTGTCCCAGCCGGGGCCCTGTATGAAGGCCCTGAGGATGCGAAGAGAACCCAGCCCTGGGACTATGGAGACCCGCGAGGCCACCCAGCCCGGCTCTGGCATTGTGGGCCGGGCTGCACATGCTCTTCGGCCTCAATCGCAGCGATAGCAATCATAAAGATGGCGAAAATAATTGCTACCGTTTCCTGAACACCTACTAAGTACCAGGGCTGGAAGGAGCTCTCAGTCAGCTCAGGAAGACGGGTGTACAAACACCTTACAGGAACCAAATACAACAGTGACCATAGGTGACACCCTCCCAGCACTCACCCTGAGCCGGGAACTAGGTTACGCATTTTCCTGGCATCTCCTTTAACTTCACCTTGTCGCCTGCTCTCCGCCGATGAGGGCGTCGCAGCCCACACAGGGCTGTCTGGTCTGCTTGCCGCTCTCCTTAGCGCGTGAGCTTCTGAGCCACGTCGGTCAGTAGAACGTTCTGTGATAATGGAAACGTTCTATATCCGTGCTACCCGATGCGATCGCCACGAGCCACAGCGGCTATCGAGCACTTAAAATGTGGCTACAGTGACCAAGGGACTGAGTTGCTTGTTTTATTTCATTTTAATTAGTGGCTAGCTGATTGGACAGCACAGTTCTGAAGGGCTGCGATTTTATACTTCTTCGGGTCCCAAGGACCTGGTGAGAATCAGCCTCAGTAAATTTCTATAGAATCGATGAATCGATGAATGAATGAATAAATAGTGGACATGTGGACCTAGGAGTTTCCTGGGTTTTTTTATTCATTCTCTCCTGGTGGAGCTTTAGGTTTTTAAACTTGGCTGTGTTCTGGTTACCAGGGCAACCAGCTGGCTGTCCATTAGAAGGGGGAGGGGAGCCGTCTGGAGTTCCTCTTTCCCTCGCTTTGAGGCCTGAGGACCAGCCTGACTTGAGAGGTTGGAGGAAGGGAGAGCACGTCCTGCCTGGCCAGACTGGGCAAGGGGCAACCTTACTGGCCACCCCCCCACACACACACACACACATACGCACACACTACGCTGCGTTATCTCCAAAATGCAGAAACTCTGAGCTGAAGTCGGGGCCCTGGGTCCTCTCCCCACTTTGGCCAACAACTCATTGTGCAGCTTCTATCAGATTACTTGCCCTTCTGGGCCTCAGGTGCTGTTTCAAGTAGGAGCCAGATGCCCTCATATGGTTTATTCCAGCTTGAAGATCTAGAATCCCTCCATCTCGCTCCCTGCCAGGCTGTCAGGGCCTTGGGAGTGAAGAATGAGTCCTCTTTCATCTCTCTTCCCCCTGCCCATCCCACCCAGCTCTCTCCTCTGTGTCGAGGGGCCTTGAGGACACCGGCTACCCAGTAATTACTGCAGGCCTGGGTTCAGCTGCCATCTAGTGGCCCGAAGTGGTAATGACCTCCTCCTGTCTGTACACAGTTTTTCCCCACCAACCAATTGACAGGACTGCAAGTGGCCTCAAACAACACACCTCCGACCAAGCAAAATATCATTGAGGTGGCTTCCCAGACTCTAGCATCTGAGACCTGGGTTCGTTACAGCTGTGTGATTTTAAACACGTCACAGTCTCTCTGAGCTCCAGTTTCTTCATCTGGAAAATGGGGTCTGTGGCAGTCAGGATGGGTTCAGTTAGGCTACAGTAACAATTCCAAAAGCCCAGTGTGGCTTGAAACAACAAGGGCTTATTTCTCACTCATGCCTCACGTCCACTGTAGTTTGATTCAGCTGAGGCTCTGTTCCATGTCGTCTTCACTGTGGGACCCAGCAGCCACCGTCAGGGGCCACTGGTCATTGTAACAGAAGGAAGGGGGGAGAGCTGAATCGTACACTAGCTAAGAAATGCTTTGGCCTGGACTCACTTCTGATCACAACTGACTGGCAAGAACTAGTCACATGACCCGCCCAACACGAGGAAGCCATGGGGTGTGTGACCCTACCAGGAGCCAGAAATATTTGGTGAACAGAACTGCTGACCCACGTGCGTGGTCGCAAGAATGCAGTAGGGGGTGTGATGTGCTCACACCCCATTAGCCGTTAAAACTGTTGCCTTGGAATTCCGATTGCCTTTTTTATTTACCCTCATGATGTCCTGTGACTTCGGCATCAAGTCCAGCTGTTTACACCTGCAGGTCCAGAGAGGGAAATGGATTTGGCAAGGTTTGTACAGTGAATCAGGGAAAACTCTTATTCAGCCTTCAAACACCAGGATCCAAATTCTGAGCCCCTCCCACCTTATGGGGTAGGGCAGAGGGACTTTGGCCCCCTCTCGGGGGTTCTCTTTATGGGTGTTGACTCACAGTGTGATGAGGCTGCAGCCTCTGCACTCCTCCCAAAGCTGGTCTCTCAGCCTTCCCAAGCCCTTCCTGCTCCACCAGAGTGGAAAACTGAGAGGGTGGAACAATGACCAGCCTGTGCCACCCCCCGGGGCTAGAGTCAGAACATTGCAGCCATTCCCACACAGGGACCCTGCACATTCCCGCCTTCTGTCCCCCTGTTCTGGGCTTGGCCCAGACACACCCACCATATCCTGACAGCTCCCAGATGGTGGGAAAGAAAAGCTCCCCGGACTTGGCAAAACCTCCCAAGGCATTTTAAAAACCTGCACAACAGCTTGACCCCCAGGAAGCCTTCAAGCCTCTCTAAAATCTTAGTCTCTAAGCAAACGGGTAGCCTCTGGCAAGACTTCCAAAGAGACCGGTCCTATTCATCCAACAAACATGCTTTCATGGAGGCCCTGCCCAGTGCCAGGCAGGCTGAAGGCTGAAACAAGGAGCTGCTACCGCTGCTCTCCAGACACGTGAACAAAATCACAACACAAGATTAGTACTGGAAAGGAGAAAGCTACCAGTGGGGTCAGGAAAGGCTTCCTGGAGGAGATGACAATGGAAGGTCATCAGGTTCTCTCTCTGGACTTAACGCTTACTTGAAAAAACACTTTTCTGGCTGTGCAGTCTCCCCTCCCACTGCTTACTCAGCGGCATTCTGGGCTTCACCCACATAACCCCACTCACTGTTCTTAGAAAGGACGAGGTTGTCTCCAGCCTCCAGAGCACTGCACTTGTCAGTTCGCCTTCCCCTTACGGGGAAAACTCTTATTCAGCCTTCAAAACCCAGCTCAGCAGTTAGTTAAGTCCTCCAGGAAGCCTTCCTTGATAAGCCCCTTCCCCACGACTCGGGCACCTCCTCAGTTCTGTTTTCAACTTCTCACAAATGCGTTTACAGTTTTGTGACTTGTCCCTTTACACATCTGTCTGTCTGTCCCATTTTTCCAGCTATTTTGATTCAGGACTGTGTCTTCTCTGTCTTTGCATTTTATTATTATTATTATTATTTATGCCTACAGCACCTGGTCTTTCTAGGTGGTCTCCCATCCAAGTACTAACCAGGCCCAACCCTGCTTAGCTTCCGAGATCAGACATCGGGCTCGTTTGGGCTGGCATGGCCGTAGATCATGGACCATGGCTCCACTGGGACATGAACAGACGTGCTAACTGCTACACTAGAACCACATCCTGTCTTTGCATTCTTGATGCTAGGCCTAGTGCTGGGATAGAGCAGGTACGTGACACCCCTGTGTGGGGCTCAAGAGGTTAGCTGTATGACACACAGCACTTACACAGGACTTTCTTCCCAACTACCTCATTTGATTTTTGCCGAAGCAGGCAGGGCAGGCGTGATGGGGACACACAGCCAGCTCTCTCTACGGAGAGCCTGACGTGAGCCGAGCGCAATGCTAGGCACTGGCAGGGGGCATTTATAGGGATTCTCAGTGCCTGGTACCTAGGACTGCTTGGTGAGTTCGGTTGTATGTCTGAGAGCTAAGGAAACTTGCCCAAAGACATGCAATTTAAACGCGCAATTTTATGGGATTTCCTATTGTCAGGCCCTAACCTCAAGTCGTTCCGGTACAGTCCGCTGGCATGCCCTGGCCGGGGGAAAAATCGGCTCTCATGTGCACTAGCCTGTTTCCGCAGGCTCTGCCACCTGGGTCAATCCTTCCCCTTGTGAAAAGTGCTGAGGGCAGTCTGTTGTGTTGCCCTTAACATTCCATTGGCGTCATTTCTTTTCGGTATTTAAAATCAGAAAATTTGTCTTTTATGAAGAGTCGAACTCTCCCTTCTATCACATAACACAAATAAAATAACCTCTCTGTGTTTCCTCTTTCTCTCGGGCTGCCAGGAAGCCCAGAGACAAGTAATAATTTTATAGTGGGAGTGAAGAGTCGGTATATTTCCTTCTCACACCCATGTAAGGGGCTACTTTAACTGACACCTTGGGTCCTTTATGAGAAGAGCAGATGCAAATAAACATTTATGTCACAAGCCCTGGGAGAAGATTAAGAAAGAACCCAGGTTTAAGAGTAGAAGGCTTGGGTGGATCCCTCACCCTCTCTGAGCCTCAGACCCCTCCTCAGCAGCCCAACCCCTTGGACAGAGGCAGCTCTCTGGTGAGGAAGACTCCTGCAGAGGCCTTGGGGAGGTCACAGTCAACAGCCTCCCTGCTCGTAACCTTGAACGCGTTCACACTCCAGACTGTGTGGCCAGAATTTTTATTTTTAAAGAGAAGTCTGAAAAAGAAATTTTCATGTGAAATCTCCTGTCTTTTTAATGTTGCCAACTAATTTGCATTTTTTTTTTTTTTCAAAACATTGTGATGGACAAACTAGACTTGGCTGCAGGCCAGACCTAGCTCAAGGCCTTCCCCAGCTCAGTGATCAAGTCCAATCCGCCAGCACTAGTAGGGTCTGTTTGGTGTGTTTGGCCTGGGGGTCGGGGACCAGTTTACATCATTCCTTCTGACCCCTGCCTTCCCAAGAAAGCTGCCTCGTTCTGAGATGACCTGAGCCCAGGTCATGTTGGTCCAAGTGGGCCTTGACCCAAGCAGGACCACACATAAGATCCTGTCCCAGCCTTGAGTGATTGTTGTAAAACAGGAAGTGGGCACCTGACCTAAGATGAGCCGATGAATCTCTCCCCAGGGGTATTTTCACTTTAGGCCAGAAAGGCGGAGGTATTTCTCTAGTGACTGGAACTGTAAGACATAAAACCTGTCAGCAGATGGCTGCTAGCCGTGCATGATGGGGTGTGGGGGGCGGGGGAAGGTTGGCTAATGAAGCGGGTACACAGAAACAAGAATAAAAAACGGCAAAAGACTCCTAAGGGGGTCTTTCTAGCCCTACAGGGCAGGGCCCAAACACCCCAGTGTCCTCACGACAGCTCCCCGTTCTTACTTAAGCGAGTCGAGCTGGGATGTCTGTCCTTTGTGAACATCAGTCCTAACTCACACACGTGGCTTCTCCTGGGGCCCTTCCCGTCCTGCCTCTGACCACGGAGCTTGTCGTCCTGGCCTCCCAGCTCTCCCCCCATCCCGCGCTTCCTCACACCTCACCTCACACCTCCGCTCCCTTAAATTAGCATTGAAAGAACTCCTGAAGCCCAGAGCTGCACAATGGAAGAAGTTTAGTCCCTAGGAAGGGAGCCCAGCACACCACTGGCCTGGCACTGCAAGAGAAACTGAGGCAGCATGGGACTAGCTACCCAGCAGGAGGGGCTCGCCCCCCTCGTTCTTGCAGGGGGTAATTTGAAAGAGACTGGAAAGGCCCCACCCTCCAATGGGTCCTTAGAGCAACCACGCACCGGCCTGCCCCCCGCCACACCCTGCCTGCCCTGGCAGCCCATACTCTGAGCCCCAGCTCACATGCTCACCGAACTCTGGGGGTTCCTTCCACCCTTGCCCTCCCTCAGACTCCCGGTTCCAAACCCAGGTGGCAGTAATCCCCAGGTGACTGTGTGTGTGTGGGGGGGGGGGGGTCACTTCTCTCTGAGTTTGTTTCTTCCTCTACCTATCGGCGTCCGCAGCCCCTCTCATTTTCACCTAGCATCCCCTCCCCTCCCTTAGCCAACAGCAGCCTCCCCCCGCCCCCCCGCAGACCACGTGATTAGTGGCGCTGACTCCTTCCTGGCTCCGGTGGCGGGTCCCAGAGGGGCCCGGCAATCAGGGCACTGCATCCCCTGAGCTCAAGCACCCTGGGAGCCCACAGGAGTCCACCCCCTGAGCTTTTGCTAGAAGAAGATGTATGCTGTCCCCTGAAATCAAGACACTAAGAGCTGTGTGAGCCTGGGACTCCCAGGGCATGTGACCACCACGTGGAGAGAGTCGACCCGAGAATGAAGCCCACTCAAGGGGAGGCATGACTGAGCGAGACAGAGACGGATGGAGAGAGGGTGTGTCCGGGGACGTCCGTGAGCCCTAGGATCCAGCCTGCGTCCAGAATCCTTTTATTTCCGCTGTTTTCAGTTCGGTCTCTTGCGCCTACGAGAGTCCTGGGCAATAGCGAGGGGAAGCCGCCTGCCTGGCCGGGGAATCTCCGCCGGCTGCAGTGTTCTGCCGGGTGAGCGGTCAGGGCTATGAGACTCAGGAACAGCAGCGCCAGCCCAAGGCGAGGCAAGGGAGGCCCCCAGGGCACAGAACTGAAGGAGGCACGCGGCTGGGACCCTGAGGTGCCTCTCTCACCGCTCCCTAACCCGGCTCTGCAAGACAGCACGTGGCTTTGCCCCGGGAAGGAAGAACAGCCCTGCCCGTGGAGGCGAGAGACGGCAGCTCGGCCTTCGCTGACTCCTTAGATGGGGCATGCGCGAGGCCAAGCCCTGGCCTGGGGGCCCGACAGCCCTTCCGCGTCTCCGCCCACTGCCCCGTGGCCTCAGGCAAATCCCTATGAAAATGAAACGGTAGCTGTGTCCACGTGTTCTTTCCCTTTAGAAGAAGTGAACTTTTTAAATGGACACTCGGCCACCCAGCTAAAAACTACCCTTCCCAGCCTCCCTTGCGGCTAGGCATAGTCATGTGACTAAGTATTGACCAGTAGGATGTAAGGGGATGTAAGGGGTACAGCCATCAGGGAGTAGCCCTCAAGGGAGGGGGCGGCCCCTTCCACCTCCCCACCCCCTGCAGCTCTGGATATAGAGGATGCTCCTGGCTGGTGTCAACATCCCAGGCACAGGGAAGCAGCCAGACGGGACCCACTCAGGTCCCTGAACACTGTGTGGGACTGGCCCCCAGTCCAGCTCTGGACAACCACCCCACAGAGTGAACCCTGAGAAAGAAAGAACATTCTATTTGGTGTAAGACCCTGTTATTTTGCATCTCTGTGCCTGAATTTATATCCTAACTGGTTCTCTACCCCAAGGACTCCACTTAGCACGTTTGGTTGTCCTGATGGGGGGAGGGGACAAACGCTTCTGGGTAGAGGCCAGAGGTGCTCGACATCCTGCGACACACAGGACAGCCCCCACGACAGAGAGTGGTCCGGTCTGGAATGTCGAAAGTGCCAGATCCAGTGTCCTCATCCCCAGAATGGGGAGTAGCGAGCTATCATGTTTTCCACGAGAGTCAGTGAGATCACAGACACGGTCCGATTTTCGGGGAAGAAGACAGCCTGCAAAGATAGTCATAAGTCTTTTTATTGCAACAAATGACAATGGAAGCCCCAGAGGAGAGCGCTGTGTCCACAGTGAGACAACAGCTGTCCACACAGGAGGAAGGCTCCAGGGCGGGGCTGGGGCCCTGGGGGCCCTGGCTCAGGGAGTTCTGGGCTCCGCTCCACAAGTGCAATACAGGACCTGGGCAGGCGGTACAGGCAGGGGTTCCTGCCACCTGCCTCAGCCTTGGGGAAGGGGAGGGATAGGGGAGTCCAGCAGAGGGAGGGAGGTGAAACCTGCTGCTGGTGGCCTCTGCAGGGCCCACAGAGCTCACCCCATCCTCACCACTTCCTGCCCTGCCTGGGGCCCCCACTTTCCCTCTCACATATATACATGCATCTCCTCCCCTCCACATGCCTGCCCCTCCCCAGACTCACTTACTCTGTCTGTCTGTCTGTCTCTCTCTCTCTCTCTCACACACACACACACACACACACACACACACACACACCTCCTTCCTTATGGTTTTGCCCCTCTGCACACCCCTCCGCTTACACCAGTGCCAAGCCTGAGTCCAGGCTTGCAGGACTGTACCAAGCTGACATCCCTCCAGACGGGGCCTTTGCTTGGGTCAGCTGTGAAGCCGGCCACGTGAAGCTGTGGGGTTGGTGCCACTGGGTGGAGTGGGGTCTGGGTGTAACTGGGGATTCAGTGGGGAAACGGGAGATCTGGAACTCAGGACTCCAGGACTCCAGGTGGAGGGAGGGGCAGGAATGCCAGGCACCACAAATGGATGTCCCCAAGGTGGGCACGGGGTGAGCTAGATTGACATGGGGAGCAAGCCCAGGCCCAACAGCAGAGACACCCTGAGGAACCCAGGTTCCCTATCTGTTCACAGCCAGGGTCTGCCTGGAGCACCCAGGGGCCTTTGATGAGAGGACCAGGCCTGGAGGACCAGAGGTCATCCTCCCTTCACCCCCAGGTCTCCAGGGTGGGTGAAGTAAGGGACGGTGCCCGGTGCCCAGCCTCCAGCCCAGAGCCAGCTCAGCTCAGACCTCTGGGCCTCCAAACGCCAAGTTGTCACGGACCATCAGGGTCTTGCGGAGGTCACGGTCCACCATGGGACGCTGCACACGCCACTTGTGTGCCTCCTGCAGGCCAGGCTCGAAGTAGTAGATGCAGGCACCGAAGCCCACCAGGATGAGGACGGAGATGACCAGGTAGACAGGCACGAACCAGTCCAGGAAGTGTGGCATCGTGGCGGCCTCAGCTGCCGAGACACGGGCGGTGAGGCCCAGCAGAGGGGACCCTTGTCCTGCCCACCCACCTGAGGAGGTCCGTGGAAGTTCACAGAGCCAGGAGGTCTGAGCATCACTTTACAGATGGGAAGACTGAGGCTCTGGAGAGTGGGGGACAGTGCCTGATCAAGACCAGGCCCCCCGACCAAGCACAGAGCTGCCCCCATCACAGGAGGCCCACCCAGCCCCTACTCGCCCTTAAAGAAGGAGGCTGCGTGCCGTGAGGCAAGCCGCCTTACCTCTCGGGGCCTCAGTGACGCTAACAGTCTAGTGGGGATTCACCGAGGTGACTGATGCCTCGGAACTCTCAGTGGAGGACAGCTCAGGCGATGTCCCCTCTAAGCCACCCCTCCAGCCTCCACTGTGCAGTCGCAGAGGCTGCTGCTTGCCACACCCCTCACAGATGAGTGGGTCACCGGCCACCCGCACATCCTGGCCAGGTGTAGCTGGTGAAAGCACAGTGAACAAACACCCATCCCCAGGGGACCTGGTTGAAATCAACAGGGGCCACCTAAGCTCCCGAGTTCAGGCCCATGCCCGGTTTACAATCTGAGAGTATGGACACAGGCACCAGCCCCAAAACCTCGGGCCTTTGTTTCCACATCTGTAAACTGGGAATGAAAACAGCGCCTAGGTCACAGGGCTGTTGAGACCGTTAAATAAGTTAATTTATGTGAAATGCTCAGAACCAACGCCTGATAGACAACCACCGCTATGGAGTAGTTTGTTCCTATTCTCTGAGCCTCAGTTTCCTTATTGTAAAATAGGGACCAACGGAGGACCCACTTTCCAAGGATATTGTGAATGTTAAACAAGACAGTGCCTAAGTTTAGCACCGCACTGCCTGGTACGGAAGCAGCGCTCAGTGAATGTCAGCTGTAATTCTGTCCAGTGACCCAGAGGCTGGAGAGCAGGAAGGTGGGAGGCGGCTGGTATCAAGTGCTTCCCAAATATTACACCCAGACTCCTTAGAGGGGCCCAAAGCGCTCCCGTCTGCCCTCTGCCAACCTGCCAGCCTCGTCTCCCGCCCTACGTGCCATCCCGTGGAACCGTTTGTCAGTCGCCTATGTGTACCTGCGTGCTATACGGTCCCCATCCTCACGTATCCTTTCATTTTCCCCGGAATGTTCTTTGTATTCATGCTCACATGGCGAACTCCTATCCACACTTCGGAAGCCAGATCACAGATTATCTCCTCCAGAGATGAGAGAAAACAGGACCCGTTTCACCCATTCTTAAACTCCCCATCAGCGATAAGAAAGGGTAGGGTGAGGAGCCCCCCTCGGCTTGCCGGGCAGGGAGAGAACTGTTGGAAAGTGGTCACAAAGCTTACGACGGGCCTACGGGGCAGGCATCACTGTCCACATGTCGCAGATAGGTTTACTAACTCACCCTGGGTATCCCAACTGGGAAGCGACAGAGCCGGACCCCAAACCCCGGCGATGTCCTGAGGTTTGAGTCCTCCTGAGTGGGGAACGGCACATGAGCAGAGGCCCACCTCGGCCTCTGGGGAGGGAGGCGAGGAGCTGGATGGAACGACCTCCAGGGAAGGCTGCAGAGAAGCCCCCGCTTCTGGGACCTCCAGCTCCAAATCCAGTTCCTCTTGTCCCCCTCCTTTCAGGGGGGTGGTCTGCAAGGTAGGCTGTAGGAGGGAGAGACAGGCTCGCCAGTCCTGTGTCCATCGGAGTCCCTCCCCTGCCCCCCAGCGTCCCCATCAGCTGTTCTGAAGCATGGACATGTCTCAAGGTGCCCGACTCATGGAGGAATCAAATGAAGAGTGTGCTAATGGCCCAAAGTCAGGGCTAGCGCGGTGCCCTCCTTACCACCTGCCCTTCTAGGCCACCGAAGACAGGGTTCAGAATTGCCTGGTACTGTCTGGATTGGACGGCGGAGAGGTGGGGAAGGGGGTCCCCGAACAGGAAGGCTGTTCCAAAATAGCCTGATCAAAGCCAGGGTGATTTGTACCACCTCCCCTGGCCCCAGCCAGGACCCCAGTCTCCTTTCAGCTCAAACGTGAGAATGGGGTGCTCTCACGTTCAGAGCAGAAGGCATGTCAGATGCAATGTTGTAGCTCTGTGGAGCAGAGCTCAGGGTCCCCCTGAACAAAACCCCAGGCATCCCGGGGCACACTGAGGAGCCCTAGCCCTTTGCCTGGCTTCTCAGGGGACTGGCTTAGCTGAAGTAAAACACTCGCTGGCCCTCTTTGCGACCTTGGGCCACTCCTCACCCTCTCTGGACCTCAGGGTTCCCCATGCACAGTGATGAGGCAGGGTGGGGGTTACCAGATGATCTACAAGTAATTTTCCAGCCCCATTCCAGCCAAAGTCCTAACCAGGACAATTGCCCTCCCTGCCCCCCAAGCCCACAGCCCCTCTCAGTCTACCGCCACCCACCGCATGCCCCCAGACCCACCTCACGCCCTGCAGAGACCTGCTTCAGGGGCTCTGCCCTGAGCACACCGCCTCGGCCTGAGCGGCTCGGTGTTGGCCCGTGGACTCAGTCGCAGCTTCTGTCTCCAGAGACACTGCCATCTGTGGCAGTGTTGGGTGCTGGCGGCAGAGGAAGGGCGAGGCCAATGTCCCCCATGGGAGACAGAGCTCAGGCCCAGGGCTCCGAGTGGGACCGGAGGCAGCAGTCCTGGGGATGGCTCAGCACCCTGGTACCTCTCCCTGCCCATGGGAGACGCTTCCTTCTGCCTCCCACCCTCAGATGGCAGGAGGCGGGACCTGTCTCAGCCAATCAGCAGCCTGGCAGAGCAAGGGCTTTATCCTCTGTTGCTGTGGCAACCAGCCCTCTAAACCCCTTGCACTGTGCACGTGATACAGAGATGGCAGGCAGGACGGGTTTGAGGGATTCTGGAGAGGGATGTGAGCCGCCCAGCAGGCCGCTGGGCCTCACGGCTGGTGCCTGGGGAGCAGGGAACCAGGCCGAGATAACCGCAAGGGTTTGACATTTGAGGGTAGGGAGAGATCGGCATCCCTCGCAAGTGACCAGTAGAGCCAATGAGGGTCATATATGATAACGGGAAGAACCAAGACGGAGCCTGAGAGTCTGGACGCATTGGTCCAGCATAGCATTTGCCAAGTACCAGACACTGCTTTCAGTGGTATATTCATGTTAACCCATTTATTGGTCACTCACGGTCACACAGCAAGAGAGTCACAATGCCAGGGTCCAAGCCTTCAGGCTCCCACACAGTGGCTGCCCCACAGACACATAGCCCCCCTGGCTGGGATATGGCCTGAGAGAGCTGTGGCTCCCAGGCACTGAGCACCCCCATATGCCAGGGACGGTCCCCACATCACTTCCTTGGGTCCTCCAACTGGGTCGGTGTTGTGAGCCCACCGTGGGGTGAGGCAGCTACAGCTCACAGAAGTAAAGCTGCTTACCTTCTCCTTCTTCTAGGTCACCCAGTTTCCCAGTGACAAAGCTAAGGAGGGAGTGGGGGTAAGGGTGAGAGAGGTCCACCTCCCAAGCCTGGGTCCTCCCTCTGGAGTCATAGACAGTGTCTGCAAAGTGCCAGGTGCCTGGTGAGCATTCTACAAACAGCAGCGGTCATTGTCTTGGAAGCAGAGAGCAGCCCCAGAGGCCCACGGGGCTCAGAAGAGGCTGTGGGGTGAGATGATTTTAGGACCCTGGGTCCCCCACCCCACAGACACCCTGCCAGCTCTGGAACCATCTGGGCCCCTGCAAGGGTGGTGGGTCCTCTCCAGCACATGTGGGGCAAGAGGAGTGAGCTTGAGTTCACAGAGGGGTTCTTACTGAAAAATAAGGCATATTCGGCAAAATACAAGTCTTAAGTGATAAATTTTTACCTCTGTATACACCTGTGCACTCACCATGCAGATCAATGTCTAAGGGATCTCCATTACCCCAGACAGTCCCCTGAAAGCCTCTGCCAGTCAATAGACCTTCCCGAAGACAGCTGCTGATCTGATTTCTATCACCATAGACAGGTTTTGCCTGGACTCGTGTTTCGTGTCAATGGAATCACACCGTGCACACTCCGCAGCGTCTGGCTTCAGTGGCTCGGCACAGTGCTCCCGCCATTCGCTGACGCTGCACGTGTCTGTGCCATGACTTGTCCCTCTCTTCACTGCTGAAGGACATTTGGGTTGTTGCCATTGTTGGGCTGTTACGAGCAAAGCTGCCAAAGAGCTCCCGCACAGCCTGGAGCAGGAGGGCAGAGGGGAGTCGGCAGAGGGACATGCAGAAACTCAGGAGGGCGACGGGTTTGTCCATTATCCTGATTGCGGTGGTGGCTTTCTAGATGCACACGTCATAACTTATCAAATTGTACATTTTATGCGTAGCATATAATATGTCAATTAGACTTTAAAATCTGTAAAGAAATGTGCCCAGTGGCCTTTAGATATATATATTTTTAGCCCCATGATTCTTTATTCACACAAAAACTTATGGGAAGCCCAATAAGTAATAGAGATAAAGCCAGCGCAGCTTTAGTGGTGAGTACTGTGAAAATGAAGGGTGGGCCTCCTGCCAGTCCCTACCTCGCGTCACATTGTGGACCCCGCACATGACTGTCTCCTATCGCACGGCCCGCAGGACAAGCACCAACTCACCCTGATGCTTCAGCCAACAATCGCTCCTGTCACAGGAGCTCCCCAAGGGTCCTTCGTGCACCTTCGTCTGGGCTCCTGCTGCTCCAGGTGGCTCTCGCCCACTGCACTGCCTCTGGTCATTGTCATCCGCCTGTCCGCCACCGATAACTCCCTGGAGCAGGGGTGACACGTCCGGTGCCGAGCTCACTCGTGCCAGCACCAGGCCTGGCCCAAGGCGAGCACTCAGCACATGTTGACTGACTGGCTCTCAGCTCGGTCCCTCCTGGAAAGTGCTGACCAGGGGCCAGAATCTTCCCATGCCTCTCTGTGGGCCTCAGTCACCTGGCCCTCAGTCACCTCTCTAGCCTCATCTCCTCGCACCTCTCACTCCATCTGCTTCAGCCAGAGGCCTCCTCGCTGTTCCTCAGAAGTGTCAGGAATTCTCCCGAGTGTCAGCTCTTGCTGCTCCTTCTGCCTGCAGCCTCCTCGTCGATATACTTAATTAGCTCCTCTCTCACGGAATTCAGGCATCCGCTCAAACATCACCTTCTTATAGAGGCCTCCCCTGGCCTAAAATAGCTTCTTCCTGCCCATCTTTAAGTATCCTTGTCCCATCTTATTTATTTTCATAGTACTCACCACTACCTAACTTTTCAAGGAATCCCCTCCACACCCCTCACCATGGGGAATCAAAGCCCCACCTGTGCTGGGGTGGGGGTTCCATGAAGCCATTTACTTCCAGCTTTTTCTAAGCAAAATATAATTCGTTTCGTCTGCAGTGAGAAGGATTTAGGTTAAACAGGGAGTTTGCTTCTGCTCTCCCAGATGTCACAGCAATGAGTACGCTGTGTCATCACAGTCTGAAGCCCCCTTCACACTGAGTTGACCAATGATGTCTGATGCACCCATGTTCTCAGGGTGGGGCGCTGGGTCTGCCCTAGGAAATATTGGATAAATCACCGAGAATGAATGAATGAACATAAACCAATGCATTCATTCAACAAATGTTTATTGAGCAACTACAGTGTACCGGGCACTTTTTAAAGTGCTGGGCGTACAAACTGACAGTCTCTGTGCTCATGCATCTTACTCTCTAGTTGGAGAGACAATGAACAAGTAATTATATAACCATTGGGAGAAGCCATCTGGCATGGGCCCTGAGTGCCCTTGAGTATGCCCACGAAGCAAGGTCCGGAAAGCTCTTTACCCAGGCCATTTATCAGGGCTGTGTTTGTAGCCAGGTACCTTGAGAGATGAGGTAATATCTCCCCCGGACAAAGAACAGGCCTACCACTCACTGTAAAAGCAGCGAGTCTCTAATTCAATCATGCCACACATGAAGTGTACAGGCATCCGTGGTGGGTCTTCTGCGGGCGATGGAGGACATGGCGAAGTGACACAAACAAACACGAAGCCCTGGCTTTTACCCCGAGTGATAAAGCCGTTTGTCTCCTACAGAGAGCTTCACGTCTTCTGCCAGCTCCATGAAATAGTAACAGACTATTTACTAAACAACGATAAACAGTTTATTAGTTTGTAAATACGGTAAAATCTGAGGCTGCACAGTTCTTGGTGATATGTGAAGTGGAAGTTAGGACTATTGAGAAAATATAGCAAAACAAGAGAGATCGGGTGTATGGGGGGGCTTGCTATTTTGGATAGGTCGTTAAGAAAGCCCCTCTGATAAGATAACATTGGAGCAGAAACATGGGTAAGGGAAGAAACAAGCCACATGACTGTCTGGAAGAAGAGCATTTCAGCCAGAGGGAACCATAGGGGCAAATGTCCAGAGGTAGAAGGATATTTGGAATAGTTGAGGAGCAGCCTAAAGGCCCATGTGGCTAGATGGTGTATTAGAGGGAGAAGCGCCAAAGACGAGGTCAGGAGATTGTCAGGGGCTGGACTCCCGCCGAGTCTCAAAGGCCAAGTAAACCGCTTGCAATATACTCTGAGACGGGAACTACTGGTGGGTTTTAATCAGAGAAGTGGCTGGCTCTGATCTCTGTTTTAAAAAGATGATTGATTGCTGTGTGGAGAACACCTCGCAGCCCTGGGGACAAGAGTGGAAGCCGGGAGCCAGTGAGGAGGCTGCGGCAATAGTCCTGCGGGAGACTGCAGAGGCTGGTCCTGGAGGTGGTAGTGGAGGCAGTGAGAAGTGGTCAGCTTCCCGATACGTTTTCAAATTAGAACCCACGGGCTTGTTTAAGGATTGGATGTGGACTGTGAAGAAGAGGAGCCAAGGATGACCTCACATTGCTGCAAGGATGCAGTCCGCGGAGATGGGGAAGACGTAGGAGGGACAGGTTTGGAAGGAATCAAGAGTTTGGTGAGTGAGCATGAATGAATGAAAATGAACTAAGGAATCACTGAATACCTTCTTTCGCTGAGGAGTGAAATAAAAGGCCTACTATTATCTCATGGGCAGCACCTTAAGCATCTTGGGGCCAGCGCTGGAACACAAGCCCAGAAAAGGAGGTAGCGGTTCCTTTCAGAGAGCCCCGCCCCGCCCCGCGAAACCCCGCCCAGAGACGGTCACGTGTCGCCCGGAGATTTCTAAGGGCCGGGCTCAGGGCGGTTTGAAAGCAAGGCGCGCACCGCTGAGGCGGCGGTTCGACTGGTGCCTGGGATGTCGGTGCTGCGGCCGCAGGACCAGCTACCTGACCTGAACACGGCCACCATCTTGGTAGGCAGCAGCCCCGCTTCCCCGCCAGCCTTTCCTCCTTGGCTGTGCCTCAGCCGCTTGGTTCCCCGCACTCTCTGGGGTGCTGGCGCTCTCTGTTCCGGCAGGGGTGGGGTGGGCGGGACGACCACGCTCTGAGCCAATCGGAGTAGCTTCCCTCTGAGGCTGAAGGACGCCCTCACCAATAGGTGAGCGCCGGGCAGGGTGCCGGGTGGCTGCGTTCGGCGCGGGGCGGGGACTTGGTTTTCCCGCTTAGCCGAGTCCGGCCTCCCGGGGTGGCCAGGCCGTCCGAGGGAGGATCCAGGAGGTAGTAAGTGCTGTGCGGGCAGGACCGGAGCGAGTGCAAACCTCAAGCCCTCCCCCTGTGCCTGGCGAAGTCCTCTTTCGGTAAATGGCGACCTGCGCCCTGGAACCAGGATGCTGGGAGTCGCGGCCGCCTTCGGCCCGTGCCGGGATGCCCAGGCCCTCCAGAGGGACTGCTGTGCAAAGATGTCAATTGGCCGCCTTCTCTCTCTGGGCAGCTGGTGGGCACAGAGGATGCTCTTCTGCAGCAGCTGGCCGATTCGATGCTCAAAGAGGACTGCGCCTCCATGCTGAAGGTGTAAGTGGCTGAGGCTGGAGGAGTCTATCAGTCGGCAGTGGTCTGAGCTCTGGCCGGGGTGTGAGAGGGGAGCCGCCCCGAGAGGCGGGCGCAGGTGGGGCGGGTTGGCCAGCCCCTTAACCATCCTTAACGGGTGGTCTGTCCTCACTGACCCTGCGGGCCTCTAGGAGTACCCGATCTAAGGTATCCTCCATCAGTCTGTCACACACTTGTTCTCTTCCTCTAGCACTTACCACCGTAAGAAATTTCCTTGTTCACCTGTTCATTTACTTAAATTGCGTATTTGACAACCAGGAACTAAGTTCAGATGAGAATGGAGAGGGTGACTTGTCCAAGGTTACGCAGCTTGTAATTGGCAGAGCTGAGATTTGAGCCCACTTCTATCACACTCCCAAGGAGATCAGTCTTAACCCTAAACATCACAGTCCAACACCCCTGTGGTATGAGCCTGGTGTCCCTGCCAGCATGCAGGGTAGCTGGCTAGCCCCATGCTGTTTTTTTATTTAAAACTCCCTTTTGCTAAGGCAATTACTAAACAGAGCTCCTCTCTGGCAGAGGGAGCCAGATGGGAGTAATCTGAATAGGACTGGCTCTCCCCAGCCCCCGCCCTGTACTCACCTGAGGTGTCTTGCCCACAGGGGATCAGGCGAATAGGTGAGGAGCCTTTGACAGCCGCTTCGGCTTTGAAGGGCAGCATGTGAATGATGACTAGGATGTGGGTACATATATCTTTAGTCCTGCAATTTCTTGTTTTTCAGCCACTTGGCACAGTCTCTCCCCCTGCCCTCCAATGTGAATCGCCCCCGAATTGACCTGATTGTGTTCGTGGTCAACCTTCACAGCAAATACAGGTGAGGGCCAGGGGATGGGGCTGTTGGGGCTCAGGTGTGCTTGGTGTACCTGGCTCTGGGCTGTGCTGGGGCTGTGACCTCACTTATGATAGGAAGGAGAGGAGACAGAGATAGGCTGCCTGGGGTTGACCTAGAGGGTAAGGGTAGGGGAGCCAATGGCCAGTGCAAGATGTTTACAAGGCACCGATAAATCCCGGCAGCGTCATCTGTCATTTAGCTAATGCTCTCTGAGGCCTACTCCGCATCCCTGACAGCGGGCGCAGAGATGCATGAAGCACACCCCTGTCCTCAGCATGCTTCTAGCCCACTGGGGGAGGGGCCGGACTTTTGAACAAAGAAGAAAGTGTTGAGCTGTGAGAGACCAAAAAGGACCTCTGATTCTCGGGACTTAGGTCAGGGAAGACTTTCTGGTGGAGGTGACACCTAAATTGACGCCTCCATGGAAAATGAGAAGGAGCTAGCCACATAACCCTAGGCGTGAGCAGAGTGTTCCAGGTGAAGCGAACGTAAGGGGTATAGTGTGTTCAGAGGGCTGTTAAGGTCTGTCGAGGTCAGGAGCCCAGTCTAGTGTGGGGACATGGCAATAGCAGCATGAGTGGTGGTGACACTTGTGGCCTGACCTCCCTATGGTGCTGGCAACCCTGGGGACAGGACCACAGCCAGCTTTGAGAGGACAGAAGGAAGGTCTGCCCTCTCCCTCTTGGGGGATGGCTCACTGAGCTTAGGCAGGGCACAGGGTCCAGCACAGAAACCAATGCAGACACCTGGTCGTCTGGGGGGGTTGAGAGAAGGCTGTAGTAGACACACCTGGGAACCCATGGGCACAGAGATGCCAGGTACATGTGGCATCAGGATTAAGTCCAGACTGGCCACCTGACCAGTTGGAATAGTCAGCAGTGACTTGGGCCCCTGGCGGGGCCGAGGCAGGGCTGAGATCTGCCATGGTGGCTGGCGGTACTGGCTCAGCAGACCTGTTGCTCTTTGGGGGGCTGTCTCTCTGTGCACCAGAAGGAACACCAGCTGGCCTTTGGAGAGATCTCGCTCTACAGCCACACTTAGGGACATGCCCATTGTTGCTATTGGCCTTGCTCATTCAGGGCAAAACCTTGGCATGGGCCACCTGGCCAAGATGGCTTTTTGGCCAGGAGACAACAGATTCACTCCCTGGACACCAGTGAGTGAAAGCCTTGGCCCAGGAGGTCAAGGCGCCCTTGTTTAAATACTGTAACCTTATTAGCAAGCAACCTGGCAATACCTGTGTACATTTCTTAAAAATATACGGTGACCCACCTATTCCGCTGTCCTGCAGAAACATTTGCTTGGACATGTAAGGATGTGTGTAAATGAATGTTCACACATCTTTATATGGCGAAGAACTAGAGACCACGCAAGTGTCCATCACTGGGAAAACAGAGCATGGCGCTCTGCTCGTCCCAAAGAATGTAACATGCATCAAACCCGACCAAACCCAACTCGATCCTTATACCTATCACTGTCTGTATTTGCTTGTGAAAAAAATTCTAGAAGAATTATACCCTAAACCGTCGGCACCAGATACCTCTGGGGAGTCGAAACCGAAGGGCGGGGCTGGAGAGGGGGACTTAGTTTTTACTTATACACCCATATTTACTATTTGATTATTTACAAGCTTGACTCACTTTGTAATTAAAAGTAGTTTAAAAAAAATGAAATAACAAAGTATTCCTCTAGGGCAGCTTCCCGTCACCTTTCTCTCATTCTCCGGCCTGCCTGGGGTGAGGAGCAGGGACTCTGCCTTCTCTGTGGTAAGGTTCGTCCTCTGGTTTGTTTTCTTGCCCTGGCCCGGCCACCCCAGCCTTCGGAACGTGGAGGAGTCCCTGCGCCACGTGGACGCCACCTTCTTCCTGGGGAAGGTGGGCTTCCTCGCCACGGGCGGTAAGTGCGTCCATCGCGGGCAACGTGGTAGACCCCTTGCTAAGGTGGCCTGGGTGACGGACAGAACGCATGCTTAGGAACCTGACCTGCCGTCGGCCTTTCTAACAGCACATCTGAGCAGGTCATCTGCCGAGGCCATCGCTTAGAGTTGCGCGGTGGTCCGCTGTGGCCCCGACTCCTGGAAGGGCACGGCGTGGTTTGCAGTGCGGCCTCTGCCTTCCTGCCTCACCTCCCAATCTTCTCCCGTTGTTTGGTTCAGCGTGTAGTTCTCTGAGCAAGTCCTGCTGTCTCTGCGACTTCGTAATCTTGACAGGGGAAATAATGATAGCTAACCTTCACTTAGCACTCACTGTACGCCAGACACTTCTCGGTGCTTTGTTTCCGTGTTGCTTAATCTTCACAACAAACAACCCTCGGAGGTAGGTATTGTTACCTCTGTTTTATGGCTGAGGAAACTGCTCATGAGGTTAGGTAACGCCCAAGACTCCATAGCTAACACGTGGTCACATATCTGAGCCATGTGGCTTCTCTCAAATCCTGTCTTCCGCTCTGTACCTAGCCATTCCCTCTCGTCTGCATCCTGGGGGGAGCCTCCCTGACCAGCCCTGCAGGCTGGGCCCTCGGGGTACCCAGCCCATGGGTGCCTGTCAGACCCTCCCTGCCCTTGCACCTGTACTGATGGGGTGTCTGACTTGCCTGCATCCCGAGCTGAACTGCGAGCTCCTTCTGGGGAAGGCCTGGCACAGATTATTCTCAGTAAGCCTTGGCGAACAAATGAACGCCTGGTCATTTCTGTATATCAAGTCTCTGCAACCGCATAGTAACTCGGTGGGCTGGGGCTGTTACTGTCCTCATTTTAAAAGATGAGGAAACTCATGTTTTCATAAGGCGCTCGCTCAAAGCCCTTTCAGCCTCGTTTTCTAATCTGATGATCCTGACTGCCCTGAAAAGAAGATAGAACCGGATTGTCCCCCCACTGACTGGTCAGAAACTGAGGCCCGGAGAGGGGAAGTGAGTTCCTTTGCCCAGTGCTTCCTAGATTCAGCCGGGAAGGTGGAAATGGCAGCCTTAGCACTCACGGCTTCTTTGCAGCTGGGCGGGACAGCCACTGCAGCGTTCACCGGAACACCGTGCTGAAGCTGGCCCAGACCTACCGGAGCCCCCTGCTCTTCTGTGACCTGGAGGTGAGGACCCTGATCACGCGGGCGTGGGGCAGTCCCACACCCTGGGCACGTCAGGAACGCTTCCCGGAGGACCGCTAAGTACCGAGCGAGGGCGTCCTGGTTCATCCTAAGCCAGGGGTGCGCAAACGTGAAGTGGGGTGATGACATTCGTTCGTCTCGAGCGTCTCTTGTAGGCCAGGTGCTATCACTGCTGCCTCAGTTTTTATTTATTTTTTTTTTTTTGGCTTCGTTTTCTCTCTACCCATCTCTAGGTCTGTCTTGTGTGTTTATTTGTGGATCTATGTTAATATCTCACTCTCCTGCTGGGTGTGAGCGCTATGAAGCCAGGCATCTTGTCTGTCCCATTAACCAGCACGTCCTCCTGTCCCCCGCCAGTCGGAATGCCCAGTGTCCCCCTCACCGCCCTGGTCGCCGATGTCCAGTCCCAGGCGAGGGCAAGGCGTCCAGCAGGCCGCGGGAACAGTGGGCGGCTGGGTGGGCAGCCGTCGCATGGAGACTTACGGTGTCGGTTCCGTTGGTGTTTGTCTCAAGCCCTAATCGCGGGGGGTTCCAAACAGACTTCTGTTCTGCTGATAAGTTTTGCTCTTCAGCCTCTCCTTCTGCAGTCTGAAGTTACAACCCACAGCACTCATGACTTTTTGCTAAAAAGTCCTCCACAGGAGTTGATGCCGTCCTCTCTGGGAGGTCTGCCGAGGACTCCCGGGGCCTGGGCCGCCCCACCATGCGCCAGGCCTGCTCCGTTGGTTTTAGGGTCCGTTTACTGGTTTTGAGGTTTGTTCGGAAGATCTGTGTTGCTGTGCTGTCCTGGGTCTGACACCTGTTCCAAAGGCAAAGTGGTGTCGCACAGAGAGAGCTGGGTCAGCACCCGGCCCTTCACCATGGTCCTGCCCAGGGGCGCTTCTGCTGCTCTGAAAGCAGAATTCAGGGGATCTGCGAACTGGGCAAGAAAAAAATTACTTTTTTCTCTTTTTTAAGTGACCTCTAAGTGAAATTTAGCATTATGAATGTAGGCAAGAGTCGTCGCTGGCATTGGCGGAATCTGTGACTGTTGCCAGTGGAAATGGCAGATGCTACCATATCACGGGAGGACCGGTCTGACCCCACCACTTCCGTAGTCACCGGACCTGCCTGAGATCGCGCTATTCAGCGCCTCAGTACAGGGGCACACACTGTCACGGGTGTGTTTTTCATATCGGGTGACTATTTTAAGAACCCCTGAGTAGACCAATGCGCCGATCTCACAGATCAGAGGCCCAGGGCATGCCCGGATGCCGGCCCCTGCCCGGCTTTCTTCACAGACCCCTGAGAAACAGACCCAAGGCTGGGAGAAGAGGCCACTCGCTGACAGCCACACAGCGAGTAAGCAAGCGGTAGGGCCAGCCGGTCATTACGATCATTGTAGCCCGCTGACCGTGGCTTTAGAGAAGTCACACACACACACACACACACACACACACACTCCCGCAACGCAGCCTCAGCATGTGGGTGCACATGGCCGGCCACTTAGCTGCTATGGTGACGGGTGGTGCAGTTCTGTGTGTGGCCAGGAGGTGGCAGGCCATGCCAGGTCCTGGGTTACCCTGGAGCCTGAGAACCGTTCCAGGCTGCAGCAGAGCTCCTGAGAACACAGACCCCACCACCCTCGGACGGGGCGCCCAGTGTGCGGATGGCCTTCACTCCTCGCACCTGTGTTGTCTTCTTCAGGACACACTCCTCCCTATTTTGAGGCCTTCGTGTGGCAGGGATTGCCACGTCATTTTACACATGAGGAAACCCACTCAGCGAGGTGTGGGATTTGCCCAGCAAGATTATTTCCTAGCTCTGCTGCTAGGGCCTTGCTGGCCCCTGAGAACACAGACGAGTCAGACACTGGCCCTGCCCGCCCGGAGTCCGGTGAGCTAGACCGACACATAACATATACAACGGCAGAAAGCTTTGGGAGCTTGCAAGCCTGGCAGTGGGATCGAGTCATGCCTTCCTGTGGGTGACCGGCAGTCGTGATGTGGTCGACTTAGGCTTGGGGACACATCTCTGGAGTGTGCTGTGTGGATTGGAGGAGGCCTGGCAGGGGCAGGGGCAGGCCGTGGAGCCCGAGCGAGATCAGCGGCTTGGAGGTGTATTTCGGAGGCAAAGGCCGCAGAACTTAGAGTAAGAGGATCTGTTCAACAAATATTTCTTATGTATCTACGGTGTGCCACGCAGTGTCCTAGGCACTAGGGAAGCAGCAGAGGACAAAACAGTGAAAAATACCCCAGCTCTATTAAGTGGGGAAAACAGACGTGGAGACGTAATGTGTTAGAAAGGGGGACGTGACGTGTCGGGTGGTGGTAAAGCAGTAAGATTTACAGGGGGTGGCGGGGAGCGGGTGACCGCTAAGTAAAGGCTTAAAGGAAGTGAGGAGGGGAGCCGAGCAGGCTCCCGGCGGAGAGCGCGCTGGGCAGGAGAAAGAGCAGGTGCCAACGCCCTGAGCTGGGAACTCGCCCGGTGTGTTCGCGGCCCAAGCAGAGCACGCCGGGGGCAGGGTGGCCAGGTCAGAGGGGCCGTGTGGGTCGTAGCAAAAGCAGTGGCTTCTACTCGGAGTAAAACTGCAGCCACTGGAGGGCACAGGCCGGGAAGGGGGTGTCGCCTGACTCGGGTTTTAAATAGATCCCTCCAGCTGTCGGGAGGAGAGGAGACTGAAAGGAGGCGAAGGCGGAAGCAGGAGCCGGGCCCGGGGCTATTTCTGGAAGAGTGAGCGGTGGCCGGACTCGGTGGTGTCCGGGGAAGAGGGAGGCGGGACAGTCACAGTGCTGGGGGTTCCGGGGTGGCGCCAGCCCGGCGCCGGTGGCCTGGAGACGAGGCGTGAGAGTGGCCGGGGTCGCGCAGGACTCAAGTTTCTGGCCTTTGAGATGGGGGCACGACCAGGCTACCTAACCTCGCCAGCCCTGTTGCGGAGCCTTCGGTCCTCTGGTGTCCCTGTGAAGGGCTCAGTGAGCTGAGGTGGGTGGCAGCGGCTGGGCCAGGCGTGCGTGGACAGGGCATGGCTGCGGTGGGCAGTGGTGTGCTGCGCTGTCCCCTCGTCTCGGCCCCCAGCTGTCCTCAGGGAGCCTGTGTGGCTGCTGTGAGTCAGGGGGGCAGGGCAGCCACACAGGGGCCGCCTCAGCCCTGTCCTCCGCGCTCTCTCTCGCAGGTGGAAGGCTTGCGGGCCACCATGGCGCAGCGTCTGGTTCGCATGCTGCAGATCTGCGCTGGCCACGTGCCCGGCGTCTCGGCCCTCAACCTGCTGTCCCTGATGAGGTGCCCTGAGAACCCCTTCCAGGAGGACCTGTGAGGGCTGCCGGGCGGCCCTCCCCACGGCCTGGTCCCCGGTGCGGAAATGTTCACTGTGGCCAAAGACCCGGTCAGGACTTGACAGGCTCTGTGTCAGCTGCGGTCACTTCCCTGCAGGCTCCGAAGTCCTCCAGGCGCCAGCAGGGAGTGCTGGGGGGTGGGGGCGCCCCACTGGTGGGACCAGCCCCCTCGCACCCCCACACTCACTCCTACAGAGCCCCAGGTCTTTATCCCTCTGACGAGTTCCATCTCCACTTAAGGCTTCATTTGAACAAAGGGTCTGTGGCTAAAAACAGTTTGAAAATCACCGGTCTCATCCACCACGTTGATTCTGCAGATGAACTGACTCAGAACAATTAAGAGGAGGGTCGGGGAGGGTGGGGCGAGGCCTCCGTGAGCCCAGCCTGACTCCGCATCTGGGCCTTGCCTTTCTCAGAGAACCTGGTGGTTCGGTTTCCCCAGGCGAAAGTGGGGGAAACCCCACTGCCTTGTGTTGTGAGGGTCGAATGAAATGACAGGGGTGGCCTCCCTCCTCGTGCTGGCTTACAATGCCGATGTGTTCCTTAATAAATTGTGTCAACGGCTCACACAGCGCCAGGTGAGCCCTCAGTGAGCAGTGGCTATTATTTGAAATCACACAGAGCTAAGTTCGAAAACGGGCGCAAATCCAGGATTACGCTGCTTGAATCCATACGTTCGTGGCAGTCGGGTGAGAAGCTGGCTGGAGGGCTGGTTTCCGGGGGGGGAGGGGCGGGGGTGCAGTGCCAGCTTGTGCGCTGACTCTTGCTTTCCTTCTTTCTTGGGTCTCGTTAGAATCCGTGGAAGGGCTGGGATTGGAACCCAGAAATCCCGTCAGCCAGGTCGGGGCCCCTGTGTCTCCCCTGTGCCTGGCCGGACACGTGGGAGTTTGGTGGGCGGGGGAGGTCTGGGGAAAGGGGGCTCAGGAGGAGAGCCGGGGCCTGCCCATCCTCAGGTGTCGGGATGGTCCCTGCCGGATGCTCTAGGCAGTGCCAACCCCGCGGGGCCTCTGCTGTGACATCGTCGCAGCACCATCGGAGCTCAGGATCGTCAGCGAAGGACCTGCCAACCTGAAACCCTTCGTCGGCATCGCGAGGGCAGGGCCCCGCTTTCCTCCCGGCCCAGGGTCTCAGGAAGGATTTACAGGCACCTGGCTGTCTTTGGGCCCTGCTGACCCCTCAGCCACGTGAAGGTCGAAGTTCCAAGAGTCACCAGACATTGGCAGGACACTTCACGCTCTGTGGAGCTCTCCTCACAGACACTCCTGTACTGCCCGCCAGCAGACCTGTGAGGACGATAATGTTCCCCATTTCACAGTTAATGAAATGGGGACCGTTGTCATCAGAGCTATGTCCACAGTCACAGCGGGTCAGTGGCAGAGCCAGCCTCTGGCCCCCATCCTTGCTTTTTCATGTTGGGTAAAGGCTTGGCCGTCTCTGAGAAAGCCACCTGGAAGGCTAGTCTCTTAAAGCACTACTCCCACACGTTAGGGTCTGCACCCCAGGACAGCGCTGCTAGGCATCCGAGCACTGGGGGCTGGGGTCGGGGAGGCTTCTCGGAGGAGAGGGCGGCGAGCAGGGTTGGAGCCCTGGCCCGCACCGCGGGGGGGACGGGGACCAGCGCCTGCAGCTGGCACTAGGAGCTCCCTCGACATCTGGGGACGAGGCCAATCCCTGTGCCGAGGTTGGGGGTTGGTTCCGGAGCTGAAGGTTGAGCTTGGAGCTGAGAGGTAAAGAGCGTGTCGGTCTCGAAGGGAGTGGGCAGAGGTCCAGAAGGGGCCTTTCCGGAGGGCCCGTGGCTCCTAAACCCATCACCGTCTTCAGCCCTCCAATAGCTGGGGCCATGAGGGGGTCTTTGCAGGCGGTGTGGGGGCAGTGGAGGGTAGGATAGGTCTTTAGGGCCGATGAGCATGGCGTCCGGGACAGGAAGGCAGTGTGGACGTAGCCCGCCTGCCCCTTCTGGCCATGTCGCTTTTTGCAGGAGAGGAGGGGGCGGTCCTCTCCACCCTCCTCCCCTCCCCCAGCCAGGGCGGGGCGCGTTTCTGTCTCTCCAGTCCCCGTGCCACGTTTTCTTTGCCACCTGGTGCCATTTAACAAGAGAAGTGGCATCACATTCTCCAGCCGAGGGTCTGGGACCCTTCCAAGCGCTGGGGAGACACGATGCTGCCACCGCTGCTGGCTCCGGTGACCGCGGCAGGCGCCCTGCCCTGGAGCCCAGAGGCGGACGCCCCCGCACGGCAGACCTGCGGCCCCGGCCAGGCAGTGTGTCTGCTTTGCACCGCCTGGGCGCGAGCGGCACCGTCCAGGAAGCACTTTGACCAGAGGACGTCGCAGAAGTCCAGTCTTAACCTGTGCTCGGCTGCTCACCATTCTCACGACCTCGGGCAGGTTGCCTGTCCTCATGAGCCTCAGGTTCCTCATCTGTAGGATGGAGTCAGACTAATCCATGCCTTTCTCTCCAGCCTGTTGGGAGAACTGGGAACATAAATCCTGAGGCAAATGTGAGAGCTCTCAGGCTGACCACGGGCTGACCACGGTCCCAAGGTGGTCGCGCTGGGGGCCATTACTGAGGGTGGGCCCAGGCTCTGAGCACAGAGGAAGGAATGGGGTGCCTGGGCCTGGCTCCCACACGGACGAGGCATCAGAGGGGCAGGGCTTGTTCAGGGTTACAAGTTCTTTAGTCCCCTCAGGCCACCTGGCTGTGGGCAGCCCTCGGGCCCACCCCAGGGAGCACATTCTCCGGAGGAGGCGGCCTGGCTGAGTGTTCCGGCCCCAGTCCTGGTATTTCCCAGCCCTGGGCGGGGGCAGGGCCTCCCCGGCGGGAGGGGACTGCACAGCATGACACCTGTGTCTCCACCCCTCAGCGCGCAGGGGCAGGGACGGCCTGGGCTGTGGCTAAGACAGGGCAGCCTGGCCACAGAGAGGAAGTGGTGCAGTGGGAAAGGACCTGGCCTTCGAGTCCCACTGGCAGGGTCTGCGGACAACCTGCATTGTCACCTGGGGCAGCTCACTTCCTGTCCCTGAGCCCCACAGCCTCTTGAGGTTCTTGCGAGGCTCAGAGACACCAGAGAAGCTGACACCACTGTGCCTGACCGGGGTGGTCAGCAGGGCTGGCTGGCGGTGCCCAGGGGTGCGGCAGATGGGGCGGGCACCGGGCACTCCAGCAATGAAGCCCCGCCATAGCTTGCCCCTCCCCCCGACAGCTGGTGCTGGGCCAGGCCCACCTGGAAGGACTCCAACGCGAAGGGACCCTTTTCACAAGGCACCTGCCGGCTCAACCCCCCCTTCCCTCCGTCTCCCCTGGGGCCATAGGGAACAGGCAGAGAATCATTGTGAAAGGACTAAACTAAATGCAGATACTTGCAAACCCATGAGGCCAAGAAGGGGCCCCAGGAGACGGTGCAGCAGGGCGCCAGGCCCTGCACACTCCAAACCCTAAACCTAACCAGAATCCTGCCCGAGCATGACCCTGTGGCCTGGGAGACGCTCAGGACCTTCTCTGGGAGGGGGAGGGGTGGCAGTCCCCAGGGCCCCTGCCCTGGACAGAAGACAGTCTTCCTCACTGCCGCCCTCCTATGGGGAGGGAATGCCGCAGGCCTCTGCGGGGCCCTGGGAGCTAGCATTTGGTAGGTGCCTGGTCTGACTGCATGATGGCCCTGCAAGGCCGAGCCTGGAGGGGGTCCCCAGCACTTGGTCCTCTTCTGCTGTGCTCCGCTGCAGCCTGCCGACAGGGGGAGGCCCCCACGCGTGTGTCGTGGGAGCAGTGGTGGGAGAGCTCAGGGGCCCGGCTCCTCCCTCAGCCTTCTGAGCTCATTTTCCTCCAGGGAATGTCGGAATCCGATGCCACCTCCTCCAGGAGCGGAGGCGGGGGGTGCGGGGGCACGCAGGGCGCGGGGCCGGGCAGCGGTGAGCGTTGGTGCTATGCCCTGTCGTGCTCCCGGTGGCCGTGCCATTCTCTGGGCCTTGTGCGCCCCTCCCAGGGTCCTCAGAATCACTCTTCCCCCTGCTCCGAGGTCTCTGGGCCTTCCCCTCCCCGCCGGCCCTCCCTGGCACCCCCACCTCCCGAATTTTTCTTCCCCGCACTCCGCACCTACTGTACGCTTTCGCTGTTTGGATTTCGCCTCAGTGGTTCCCGGCTGTCTCCCCAGAACCCGGCCCAGTGCCTGGGGCCTCGTAGGTGTCAGTGGTGCTGGGTGGATGAATGGACGTGTCTGTACATGGAGCTGGCTCGTGCACTCACACGGGCCAAACACCTGCAAGAGGCCCAGAGCCAGCGGTCTCCTTGTCCCTCTTGTGCGTATCCATCTCTAACTGAGACCTGGGGAAGGGGCGGCCCGGGGGAGGCGCCCTGCTCCTCTCCCGCCCCACCCGCCCCGCCTCACAGCCTCCGTCCACCCTCCGCCTTCAGGCCTAGCACCCGCGAGGTGCGCACTCCACTCAGTGTGGCTGAGAGGCTAAGGGGCTGGAGTCTCCTTTCTGACCTGACATAGAGTCGTGAAAGGCCCCTATTCCCCCATCCCGGGGTTCCCCTGGAGTGCCGGATTTTGTGCACGTGCCTCTGTGCACGTGCGTAGATGGGGGTGGGGCACTCAAGGACAGACAGCTCGGGCCCAGGGAGGCGGAGCGGTTGGGTTTTATAACTGCTTCATTGAAGCGCGTGACCTGCCCTCACGTTGTCTGGGTTGAAGGGGCGGGGGAGCAGGGGGGTGCTCTCTGGCCCCATCAAGACTTTATACTCAGCCACCTGGCTCTCCCTCCCCTCTCCCAGTGTCCAGAGGCCCAATATCACGTCCTTCCCGCCGTCCCCAGTGAGGGGGACTTCCAAGCAGTGTCCTGTTTGTCAGAGCTAACTAAGGACTGGAAGGCAAGGGGAATCTGCTGTGAGGGGCAGGCTGCTGTGGCGGCAGAGGATGGAGAGGACCTGTAGGAGGGCCCGGGCCCCCCGGGGAGAGGACGGTGGGGAGGGAGGGCCAACAGACCTGTTCACACCTGCTCCCCCTTCGCGAAACACGAGGCCTGTCCCCCGCTCCGCACGCGCACACGCAGCAATTTAAAGGCAACAAACGAGACCAGGACCGAGAGACTCCGGGTGAAAAGAGCTCCCTTTGGGGTGAGGCAGAAATGCCCGTTCTTACTCATAGGCTCCGGATTGCTTGAGGTGTTTTTCATAAGAATGTGTTTAGGTATTACTCACAGAATTACGTATAAAATGAATTTTTAAGTACGGCGTGCATTCCGGGGCTCAGCACACTTTCACATCCAGATCTTGGGGGCTGGGCCTCTCTGCCCCTAGGGACTGCCCTGCATGACACCGAGCTTGTCCGACAGGCCCTGAATTTCCTCACTTCCCCCACCCTGTCCCCGAGGCATGAAGGGCACAGGCCACGCTTCACAGTCGGCTGGACGCAGACCCCGTCCAGGCCCCCTCGTATGTGCTGGGTCATCCCTTTGACCCTCCGAGCCCTATTTTCCCCATCTGAAAAAATGGAGATCATTAGAGTGTCAATATTAGACCTGCCGGGAGGGTGTTTGGGGGGATTTGGAGGACAAAAATCCACAGAGACTCCCTTCTACCTGACAGACCCCAAATTAATCATCCTTTAAAAAAACTGAGCAGTGAATGAAAACCTGAGAATACGGAGACAGATTCAATTCGAAGGGTTTTTCAGCAACAGAGTCTGTATTTTCTCTTCAAGAATACATTGAGATGATGATGTCAGACTATTTAGAGTAAAAACTGTTAAAGGAACAAGAAAAATTCTCAGAAACCACGTTGATCTTAGAAACTTTAACGCCTCTCTCGGTCACATCTCGTAGTCAAAAAAGTGATGTAGAAGACTTGCATAAAGTGAATAAACTTGGCTTAAAGAGCTATGGAAAAAGAAAAGAATGCACTGAGAGGTAACCTAACGTTTACCACAGCGGTGAAATCTCTTTTCAGCTGCCGAGCTGTCCGGGCAGAGATTCGAGGTCCCCCTCCCTCCCTATTTAGGAGGCGCAAGTGAAAAGGTTTGTCCAGGGTCGGGCACCTGCACGGCACCGAAAGGATCCCACAGGCCTTTCGCCGTCGCTGCCTTTGTCCTCAGCGCCTGGCCACGCAGGCACAAGTGAGCCACCCAGGAGCCATCCGCGCCCAGTGAGGATCTTGGCTTCTGCCTCAGGGCTGCCTGTCCCAACGCACAGGCATGCATGTCTATGACCCTCCCGCAGGGGCTGGGGGCCCCGCGGCCACCACCTCTGCTCTTTGCCGGAGGAGTGAGAGGTGGCTCGTGTACAAGACCCCAGACCCGGCCCACACACTCCCGGGTCCCACAGGCCTCCACCGCAAGTGTGTGCCATGAGGGTTAAGCGAGGGCTCTGCAGGCCCGGGGGTGACAGGCGAGAGCACCAGGGGCGATGGGGGTGGGGCTCGGGGCCCAGTCCTCTCACCTTGCCCCCACCCCTCTGCCCCACGGCAGGGCCTTGCCTGCCCCGGCTCCTCTCCAGGCTCCTCTGCCCCCTCACCACACACCCACACCCACCCCCACCCCCACCACCCCAGACCCACTTCTCCTTTGCAGCTGCCCCGCCGCCTACACCTTCCTGTCGCGGAGCTGCTGGCCCGTGGGCAGGGGCTGGGGAGGCAGTGGGCCAGGGCGCTTCAAGGCCAGTTGACCGGGGTTCTGTGTGAGTCCTCAGGGTCCCCTGAGCCAGAGAGCTGGGGACCACCTTGGCTCGCCTCACTCCACAGCATCGCTTGCTCCTCCCAAACAGCTGGACAGTTCCCCTGCCCTGGACGGAGGCGCCAGCCTCCGCGCTGCTCTGCTCACCTGTCCAGTCTCCAACTGTACAGCAGCCACAGACATACGAGGCCCTCTGAAGCACAAGGCAGAGACTCTCCCTCCACTCAGACACCTCCTGGGGCTCCACGCTGCCCAGGTCCCCGAGGCTTGAGGCCTGGCTGCAGCCGCAGGCTCCCTCCCGCCCTCCCTCAGCAGCGCGCCTGTCCCCCAGAGAAAGCCCCCTGTCACCTCTCCATGCCTCTGCCTCTGCCTGGAAGCCTTCCCAGCCTCTTGCAGGTTCTAAGGATCCGCTCTTGCCCCAAAATACCCTCCCTGTCCCCTGGATAGTTACTCCTTCTTCTGTGTCCCCCAGCCCTAGAATGTTTAGGGGCCACCATGAGGCGCTAAACCTATGCTCCATGCTGAGGCTCTCTGCCACCCCTTGCCCCCAGATGTCAAGGAGGATTGAGGGAGCTCGTGCATGTGTGTCCGAGACTCAGTCTGAGACGCAAATGAGAGACGTGCGGGGAAACCCAAACACTGGGGCACAGAGGCACACCGGGGAGCCCCAGTGAGACGCAGAGGTGAGCAACCCAGGACACACGCAGTCCTGAGGAAAACGTCGGGGTCGGCGGGCCGCCCACTGGGCCTTGGTCTGTGCGAGCTGTCCCCGGACCCTCAGCTGCCCTCCCCCTGCCCCTCTGTGCCCTCCACTCCAGCCAGAGGCTCCACACTGACACACAGGTCTGACTGTGACACTCCTTGCTTCAAGTCCTTCGTGGCTCCCTAGAGCCTTTGGGCCAGTGTCCGAGCTCCTTAACCCTCAGTCAAGGGCCCAGGCCAGGCTTCCGGTCCCAGCGCTCCCCAGCCGGCACACCTGGGCCTTGAAGCCTTTGCTCGCACTGGGCCCCTTCCTATCATTCTCTCCCACCCCCACCCCAGACCTACTCCAGCCAGCAAAGCCTCGTCATCTCCACAGAGCTTCCCTGTGCCCTTCGGCCCTCCCTGGTAGTGCCCGGGACTGGCCACTGTGAGGCGTCGTCTCCCCCATCACCACCCCCCCGGGGGCGGAGTCCCTCCGATGCATCCAGTGCGGACACTCAGGATGTGTTTGATGAACTGAACCAGCTCTTCCTGAGAAGGGCCAGAGGGCTCCCCAGAGAAGGAGGCAGGTGGCGGGGTGGGGGGCGGGGATGGCTAGTGGGGATCTCCTGGAGCTATGCGCTGGCCTTGGGGAGAAGGACAGAGGAGGGCACCCAGAGGTCTGTGTGCTGACTGCGGGGCCCATCCTCTGCTACCCAAGAGCAGGCCCTGGGCTGACCCCCAACACTGTTCCCGTGCCCAGGGCCCGCCCAGGGGTTGGCTCGGGGCGCGGGGGGGGGGGCAGTGATGGTTGAAGGGAGAAACCACAGGTAGAAAGAGAAGGTCTGAGGCACAGGGCCCTGGGCCCGCGGGGGAGTGTCCCACCCCAGCGGGCAGGGGGGCGGGGCCTGGGGCAGTGGGCGGTGGCCCCTCCCGGTTTCCTCCCCGTGGGACAGAGGAGGCGACTCAGACCCAGCCGGAGGTGCAGCGGCCTCAGCAGCATGAGGCGAGGGCCGAGGAGCCCCAGGGGCAGGGACGCGCCGGCGCCCACGCGGTGCGTCCAGGCCCAGTGCTTTGACCTGCTGGTGCGAAACTGCGTGGCCTGCAAGCTGCTCCGGACGCCGGAGCCGGGACCGGGTAAGAGCGGACGCGCTCCGAGGGCTGGCCCGCGGGGCAGCCTCGGCGAGGAGGGGGAAGGTGCCGCCGCCACGGAAGCACCCCCCTCAGCGCCCCCCACCCCGCCGGGCCCGAGAGTACCCCCTCCCCCTTCCCAGGACGTCGGGGCGGGCGACGGGTTGCTGGGGACCGTGGGCAGGTGCCTGGACGGGGACCAGCCATCACCGCGTGCCTCTCACCGCTCCCTGCCTCCCCTTCCCCATGGACGCCCCACTCCCCACCCTCCAGGCCCGGGCCTCGCCTCCTCCCACACCCTCCCTCACCGGTCGTCCCTCCCCTCTGCCCCCTGCCCGCCCTCCCCGGCCCCTCCTCCGCCAGCAGCTGGGCCGAGCAGCCTGGCGCCCGGGACCGCGCTGCAGCCGCAGGAGTCGGTGGGAGCCGGGGCCCCCGCGCACGCCGAGGCCGCGCTGCCGCTCCCCGCGCTGCTCTTCGGCGCCCCCGCGCTGTTGGGCCTGGCGCTGGCCCTGGTCCTGGTGGCCCTGGTGAGCTGGAGGCAGCGGCGGCGGCGGCGGCGGCGGCCCCCCGGGCCGGCTTCCCCAGAGGCCCCGGACAGAGAGCAGGACGGTAAGTTCCGCGTCTAGGGGACCCAAGAGGCACTGCCCAGTCCGAGAGTGTCCGCGAGCAATGCGGGGTGAGGGCTCCTCTGAAAATCCGAAGCTGAGCAGGTAGACAGTGATGCCCAGCACCCCAGTCCGAGTGAGGGCCACAGCTGTGGCCTCTCTGACCCACTCTGAGGAAGACGCAAGGCTGGGGAGCCGGGCCTGAGGGAGGCGTCTGTCCTGGCCTCTCCCGGGATGGCCAGACTGGCTGCCACACTTCCTTTCTCTTCTGTCAACACCCCTATTTCGCTGCCCTCTCAGCACTTCCTGTCCCGAAGACTGATCATGTGTCTTCCTACCACCCCACCCCTAGGCAGTGGGGCTTCATCCACCTACCCCTCTGGGAGGGTTGTCCCTCCCCGGGAGCTTCTAGACCAGGGATGGTGAAGGCTGTGACCCGATCCTGACCCTGCATCTCCCCCGCCACCACCAGAACCCCTGAACAGTGTCATCCTCTCTTCTGGACCCCTTGATGCCACAGCCCCCATCTGGCCTCCACCCACAGAAGACTCAGCGACCACTCCACCTGCCCACAGCGTCCCTGTGCCAGCCACAGAGCTGGGCTCCACTGAGCTGGTCACCACCAAGACAGCCGGCCCTGAGCAGCAGTAGTGACGGGAGGGGCAGGAGGGGCCCCTGCTCTCTGTGGGCCGTCGGCCAGGGAGGTGGAGCTTGAATTCTCTTCACCCCAGTGCCCACCTGCCCCTGTTGTGGGAGCCAGGCTGCTCCCCAGCTAATCCCGCAGCACCACGGACAGCACAGACAAGAGGCGTGGTGTCCATAGCCTGCCATGGTTTGGCTTAAAACTCCACCATCTTTCGGAGCCCTGGAGGGCTGTGACTGAGCTCCTGCGCTTCAGGGTGGTTGGGGCACTTTGCCTCGGGGGCTTTTCTTTTGGAGAGGAGAAGCCCCCGTTAAACAGAATGAACCTAGTGAAAGGATCAAGCGAGGTTAATTTGTAGCCGGGTCTAGTCTTTAATACTTGCTCTCAGAGCTGCTCTGCTGTGAAACTGATGCAAATGTCAACAATGATGCCAAAAATAAATAAGTAAATAAAACAATTGGTAGGTTTGCTTTGGAATTTAATACAAGATGGTTTTTAAGAAATAGTTTGGATTGTGCTGATTCTCAAGTATCTGTACCTCAGTGTCAACCCTGAGCTTGGCCCAATCCGCTTGAATGTGTGATGTCATTTTCACCCCTGATGGCAGCTTCCAGAGCTCAAGGCTTGCACTTGGAAGGAAGTCTACAGCCTCTGGGGCTGGACCGTAAACGCACACTGAGGGCACACTGACAGGCGTCTTCCTCAGAGACCACGTGGTGTTCCAGCGGCCTCCAAGGCACACTCAGCCATTCACAGGGCAGAGCCCAGGATCTACAAGAGGCTTCTTCGTACAGAGGCCGGGGCAGGCCTGTGGCCTTGATACAGCTGGACCTGCTGTCCCTTGAGCTCTCTCCACTCCATGGCCTGCCCTCTTCAAGCACTGGGCCTGAGTGCTGGTGTCGCCTGGCCGTTCTGTGCCAGCCTCTGGAGTCACTCGCCATCCCAGTGGGACTGTTCCTCTGACGGTGGTGCCGCCGGCTCTGGGCCTGGGGCTGAGACTGTCTCTTCCGATTCTGGACCACGCCGTACCCGTGGTCAGCCACTGCCTCTCCTGCCAGCCTTCCTACACAGGGTTAGACCCTCCTGACCCAGACTGCACCCCGGACAGCACCCTTGGAAGCATCACTGGCCTGGAAGTCAGAAGATGGGATTCCAGGTACCATTTTGTCCTGCTGTACGACCTGGCTGCATTCTGCATGCTCAGATGCTGTCCACTCACCTCTCTCTGACTTGCCTTCAGAGTGGCCTGGCATACACCTGCCCTTCCTGCTCACCTCTTTCCCAGCTCGGCAGCCAGCAGCATTGACAGCCCTCAGGACCTGGACCCTTACGTCTAAATTTCTTGCTGGCCACTCCCTGCTGAACTCATCTCAGATGCCCCTCCCTCCAGAAAGCCAGGTGGCTGGGGTGAGGTCAGGTGGCAGGCGGGCAGGCAGGAGGATGAGGGGCGGGCCCAGAATGGCCCCAGCCATCCACTCCCGTCTTTCTCCCTGTGGGAGGAGTCTGAACTGTTTCTGGCCACCCCATCCCCACCCCACCTTTTCCACCAGAGCTGGAGGCCTGGCCCTGGAGATGAAACCAGTGGGTGAAACCCCTCTGGGGCCCAGACATGCAAACCTCTGGCACCGCTGTGTCCCAGCTGAAACTATCAGTTTCCTTTTCTGAAAAATGGGGGGTTGGATGCAAAATTCTCCTCTTGGTTTATGGCTATCAGGGAGGACCAGAAGGCACCCCTCCTCATTTTACAGATTGGGAAACTGAGTTCCAAAGAAGACTTGGCATTAGTCATCCAGAAAATAACAGAAGAAAAGTTCATTGGGGAAGAACCAGAACCAGGAGGTGGGCAAGCAGGGGGTCAGTCTCCCCCAGCCCCCAAAAGGGACCTCAACTCTCAGGGGCCTCCAGTTTCTGACCTTCCATCCTAAGTAGTGTTTCCTAAGGAGCCTCCTCAAGATTATCTCATTTGATCTTAATAATAGCACCCGAAGTCTACAGCCATGCCACCCCGAATGTGCCCAATCTTGTCTGATCTCAGAAGCTAAGCTAAGCCTGGTTAGTAGTTGGATAGGAGACCACCTAGGAAGACCAGGTGCTGTAGGTGTTAAAAATAATAATAATAAAAATAATGATGATGATGATAGCACTTGAAAGGGGGGGTGTGGGTGTCTGTTTTGCTTTTTAAAAGGCTTTTTTATTTTAAAAAGCTAAGATGTGGGTTTTGTAGACACTTTCAGAAGTAATCCAGGGTGGACTCTACAGACAAATAACCCACAATCCAGCAACACCAGGCCCTGAGTGGTGGTTTCCTACAGAATGGTCGGCACTCATTTTGCACGTACACATTCATAGCTCGATTGTCATATTTGCTGAATTTTCCCTTGCCTTTAAACACGTCACAAACAAGATGAAAACCTTACAGATGTTGAAAAAGTTTGCCCCTGGAGCATTTGGTCATTTTTAGTTTTTACAGTCAACTGAGGTCCAAAAATATTAAGTGGAAGATTCCAGAAATAATTCATAAGTTTAAACTTGCATGCCATTCGGAGGAGTGTGATGAATTCTCACGCTGTCTTTCTCTGACCCGCCTGGAACTCGAGTCATCCCTTTCCCCAGCATCGCCATGCTGTATGGCTTCCTGCTCGTTAGTCACTCAGAAGCCATCGTGGTTATCGGATGCCGTGCTAATAGTCAAGTCGCCCTCGTTTTACTTAATAATGGTCCCAAACTGCAAAAGTAGTGATGTCGGCAATTTGGATATGCCTAAGAGGAGCCATAAAATACTCCCTTTAAGTGAAAAGGTAGAAAGTTCTCAACTTAATAAAGAAAGAAAAAAAAATCGTTTGCTGAGGGTGCTAAGGTCTACATGAGGAACAAAACTTCTATCCATGAAATTGTGAAGAAGGGAAAATAAATTCGTGCTAGATTTGCTGTCGCACCTCAGACTATAAAAGTTACAGCCACGGTGTGTGATGACTACTTAGTTAAGAAGAAAAAGGCATTAAATTTGTGGGTAGAAGACGTGAACAGAAAACCGACGGCTGGCAACACGTTGTGCCAGAGAGCACTGAGCCTGCGAGGAGACTGCAGCCAGGGACCCTCTGAAGCGAGTGGCCACGCGCTCACCACTTTTATTGCAATATATGGCTATGATTGTTCTATTTTGCGATTAGTTATTGTTGTTCATCTTGCTGTGCCTTATTTATAAATTAAACTTTGCCGTAGGTTCATATGTGGAGGAAGCAGTGTTTGTATGTAAAGGGCTCAGTGCTCTCCATGGTTTCGGACACCCACGGGGGGTCTCCGACTCTCCGACTTTCCTCTCAGGAACCAGGGGGATGACCGGATATTGCAACTGAGGCAGTAGCACCTCCTCGTACATAAATCCTTGCCCGAGTCTCTGTTTCTCAGAAGCAGAGTTGTTGCAGCCGAAGGCCATGACCTTTTTAAAGGCTCCTGTTAGTCGAATTGCTTTGCTGAAAGTTGGGACCAGGTCATGTCTGTAAGTGGGGATTATACGGCCCATTTTGCTGATAGGAAAAGAGAGGCCCAGAGCGGTGAGGGGATCTTGCCAGAGATCTGGAAAGCAGTGGTGGAGCTGGGCTGGACCCAGGCTCCTGCCCCTGCCCCGTGCACCTGTCTGGAAGGTCGCTGGCTGTGATGCCCATCTCGGGAGTGCTGACTCCAGGTTCTACTCTTCGTTTGCATCACCAACTAGCCTCTTTTTGCAGTAAGAGGGATCTAAGATAGATTCTGGAAGAACTGCTCATTGGAATGGGAACTGAGGGAAGTCCCACTCCCCTAGCCTGTGTGTCTTGCCAGTTTTTCCCGAACGAGGGTCTGGTTTCCCCAAGGTCCCCAGGGCCCTGGCAGGTGGGGGTGGAGCTGGCTGAAGTCTCGGTTCCTCCTGGGGCTTCCTGCAGGCACCTTTCACTTCCTGCCCTGCAGCCCTGGCTCAGGGCGGGGGGTGGGGAGGCCCAGCTGGTGAGTCCAGGGAAGAAGGACCTGCCTGACCTCTTATCTCCCTCTGTCTCGGCAAGGACGGCCTCACACGGCCTTTGCCTTTAGAATGTGGTGGCATCTCTTGGCCTGTCTCCCATCTTCAAAATGGAGCCTGAAGGCCACCTATCTGTCTGAGATTAAAGAGGGCATGTGGCAAGTAGGGTCTCTATCCAGGAGCGCCTCCACCTCCTTCCTTCAATGGGACACAGGCTCTTCCTGCCCAGAGCCCCAGCCTTCAGCAATCCCCGCCCCCGGGAAGTGAGTTTCCCAGAGCTGGTCTGAAGCTCTGGGCTCAGCCGTAACCACCCCATCACTTGTCAGTTTACTGCCCATCGATCATGCTGGATCCCGGACACACCTGCTTGTGCCAGAGCCCCTCTGGGTGGTGCCAGGAGGTCAGCCCCGGGCTCTGCCACTGGGTACCAGTCTGACGGGAGAGACAGAGCAAGACACAATGACAGGATGGGATGTTCCCTGCTAGGGCCAGGGAATGTTCCATGCAGGGGAATGACCAATCTGGGTTCCAAAGAGTGCTCTGAAGAGTAGGAGGTACATCCTGAATCCAGAGGCAGTTTTCCTGCTGGAATAGGGCAGAGAAAGGACATTCCTGCCCCAGGGGACTATGTGCAAAGGTGCAGAAGAGAAGAGGACAGGAGGCTCGAGAGGCAGGGGCAGGAGGAGGGGCTGGAGAGCTGGGCAGCGTGTCCTCTGAGTGCCAGGAAGGGCTGCGTTGTGTCAGAGCCTTCCTTGTGCCGAGCCTGCCCCCCCGCACACAGGGGCGGCCACCCTCAGGGAACCCGGTGTTCCTCCAGCTCCACCAGGAAGGGTGTCTCACCCGTCCCTGTCCCCTCTGAGAGGCTACCAGACCCCTCTGGCACTCCCCTGGGCACGGTGAGAACTCACTCCCATTTACTCTGTAGTGGATGGCTCAGGCCAAATTCTTCCTCACTCAAAGCTGAAATCTGACCTTTCTCCAATCTGTGCCCCTCCCCAGCTGCCTGGTCCAGACCCAGGGCAGGGTGCGGGTGGGATTGGGTAGGAACAACTGCCCGGGGGGTCATGCGGAGGGTCGGAGGAGCCAGGAAGACACGCGTTCAGGGCTCATGCTCTTTCTCAGAACTCCTTAGGGCAGGGACGCTGCCCGCGGGATGCTGCCAGGTCGCGGCGCGCACGGGGCCTCTGAGCGTCTCCTCACTCCCCTGAGTTTCGGAGAATCTAGGCTTCAGCCCCGGACGTCCTGCCCAGATCCAGGGTAGTGCCAGCTGTTCCAGGGCAGACGAAAGTCTATCTGCGCGGCTTCTGCGGTCGCAGGGTTAGTTCCGGACCGTGTGGGGCCGGGGCGAGAGGCGTGGCTATGCGACCCCAAGCCTCAGGGTTGTAAATAAAGGGGCGGGGTCAGAGGCAAGTAAAAAGGGTGGGTTCAAGGCCAAGGGGCGAGGAAAAAGGGCATCCGATGAATGGCAGGGCCAAGACGAAGGCGGAGGTACGCTCTCCAAACTCTGGACCTCTGTGCTCACTCAGGGTTCCTGTCCCGAAGCACGTCCTAAGCTGGGAGGGGCACAGATGGAGGGCATGGCCGGGACTTTGGGACGAGGTGTGTGTGCCTGCCGCAGAACGCCCCACCCCCCTCCCGACCCCCCCCCACACCCCCGAGGCTTGGGGCTCCAAACTGACCTTAAGGCCAGCAGGACAGAGAAGGCCTGTCCCGGGTGGACGTGCTGTGTGGCCTCCGCCGAGCCCTGTCCTCTCTGGGTCTGTTCCCGCTCTACGGTCTTGGTGGCTAGCTCCTGACCTACACGTCACTGAGGGTCCTGAAGGGAGAGATTAATGGGGTACTCCCCACATAGGAATATGTCCTGACTCTGGAGCAGGACCCCACGAGTGGGAAACGGGGGTAGGGGCAGAGAGAAGGTGTTCTGGGAATTGGGACAGGAGGCTGAGCCTCAGCTCCCAGCACCCAGATCCCACCACTCCCTTGTGACCTCAAAAGCCCGGGCGCCCCCTCCCTCCCACAAGCAGCTGGAGCCTGAGTCACAGCTGCCTCAGGGGAACAAAAGAGCTGAGGGCCCTCCCTGCCAGACCTCCTCCCAGTGCTGGCATCCAGCTATGCCAGCGGGGGGTCCCTAGACCCCTACAATCTCTGTCTCCATCATCGTGGAGAGAGAAGCAAACAGGCTTGGCAATGAGGCCTTTCAGACTGTGGATGGCACCCGCAGTGGCGATCACCAGCTTCTCAGCCAGGCAGTGTGGGGGCTGCCATGAGGCTGCCTGTACCTGGGTGCTTCTCGGTAAGGGACCCATGGGCTTCTCCCTGCAGTCCTGTTAAAGAGACGTTAGCAGCCCATCTTGCAGATGAGAAAACTGAGGCCTCGAAAGGTTGAATGGATAAGCAGAAATTGCAACCCACATGAGTCTGGCTCCAAAATCAAGGATAAGTATCTCAGTATGAGGGCCTGGGAAGGCCTGGGGCCTGTGTGGGAGCCGGGGTGTGTTAGGCGTTGGTCAGGTGTTCAGTTAGGCACTGGGTGTGCCGTCGGGGCGTAGGAACACTTCCCTGGGCTCTGGGCTGGGGTCCTCCGGCTGCTGTCTGCACTGAACTGGCTGGCCGCAAGGCAGGTTTGAGGGTCACAGTGCAGGTCCCAGGCCAAACCCTGACCCTTCCTGGCTGTATGTCAGTCACAAGTCACTTCCCCTCTCTGGGTCTTGGCTTCCTTTCTAGAAAATCCAAAATGCCCTGGCCCAGGGCCAGACGGACTGGTCACCCACCATCTAAAATGGGGATACTGAGGCCCAGCACAGGCTTTCCCCAATGTCCACAACCTCTCCGGACCCCTGAGCCTCGCACAGCCACAGCTAGGTACTGGGCGGGGGCTCGACAGTAAGGATAGAACATATTTGCACAGGCACATCTGACGCACATGCGTGTACTGACACACACGTGTACACGGGTGCCCATGGGACAAGTAAGGTGCCCACAGTCAAGCCAGCCCCAGACGCGCACACTCTCACTCACATTTGTGAGCACACAGACACTGGCACACTCAAACTGCCAGTACTCACGGCTGGGGGCGGGGCAGGTGCCCTTCAGGCGCAGAGACTCGGCTCCTCTGCCCGCCCCGTGGGGCTTGCTTCAGATGCCAGGGGTTATTTTAAGCCTGGATCAATGGATGAGTTCTGTTGACACGGGGTTGGAGGGGCGGGCAGAGGAGACAAGGGGCAAGGGCTCGAGGGCCTCGCTATGGAGGGAGACCCTAGGTCTAGGGAGGGCAGCCTGGGCAAAGGGCTCGCTCAGCAGCTGGGCTGCTCTGTGTCTAGATCCCCTTGCCCGGCACGTGGCGGGGTACCTGGGGACAGTGTCAGCCGACTGAATAGCCAGGTCCCGGGGCTCAGGCAGCCAGCTGTGGTCTGTCTTTGCCTTTGCCTCTCCTGTGCCCACCCCCTCAAGCTGTATGTTCATATGCAGAGAGGGCGCTGAGTGCCTGACTCCAACTTGGTAGACTAGGCATCTATGGCTGCTGAACCAGAATGGAATGGGGAGCAAGCGTGGGTTTGGGAGGAGCTAGAGGTTGGACATCAGTTTCTGCCTCTTCCATGGACAAATGGAGATATATGTATGTATATGCAGGAACGGAATGGACGGGAGTCGACTTGGGGTGGAAGCTGAGCAGAGCACGTTCCATAATGCCAGGACAGTCGGGGCGAGAGAGAAGCCCAGGGAAGGGACTTGCTCCGGGCTCAATAGAGTCACCCCACCTGGGAAGAGGCCACAGTCCCAGGAGGCAGAGACAAACTTCTTTAAACCTAATGCCTGGCAGTAGGGTGAGAAAGGAAGGGAAACGGCCACCCTCAGAGCCCTGGTAACCTAGAGGGCAGCCTGGCAGAGTATGTGTGTGGGGGGCATTGGTACAAGCAGGATAGTTTGTGCTGTGGATTCTATTTCTAGGACCATCCCCTAAGGAAGCAGAGAAGGATGCACCCGAAAATACAGCTACGAAGGTCTAAGCAGAATAACAAACTGAAAGCTTGACATCAAAAAGTAAACTAAAAACCACTTACAAAAACAGTATGCAAAGTGTCACATATTTTAGCCTCAGTCATCTCTGGCGATGAGATTAAGGGGATTTCATTTCATTCCATTGCTCATCTTTTTTTTTTTCCTCTAAATTTGTAATAAAGTCTTTTAATGGGTAGGGTCTTCTGGGCTGGACCAGAAGTGTGTTTGTGGGTGGAGGCGGGGCGGGAGGCAGGCTGTCTTTGGCCAGGGTACAAGGAATCACCCTGAGGAGGGAGGTCACCCCCCCTTCCTGCCTTAGCCCACTAATACCTGAAATTAGCCCGTCAGCCCCTCATCTCAGCAACAGGACTTGATCCTCCTTAAAATGTAAATCCTTCTCCCATTTCCCTCACCTCCTCCGTTTTTATAAGCTGATCCCAGTCACCAAGTGAAGGGAGGATGCAAAGGGGAGCAGGAAGGACCCCTTGAGCACAAATTCTTCATCTCACAGAAACTAAGAGACTAGAGCCACTTCATGCATTTAGCACATAAAGTGGAGGTCTGCGCTGCGTGGAGGCGCCGGGATGAACGGGACCCTCTTGGCGCTTCCATCTGGACAGTGGAAGGCGCCACATTGGCCCTCGTCTCCTGGAAGGGGCGGATAAAGAATCTGGGTCCCAGAAGAGTTTGCGATGTCAAGATGAGAAACTGAGGCAGAGAGAAGGAAGGCATCACTTCTCGGTCACCTTCTCCAGTTAAACCCAACTTGGAAAAACAAGATCAAAGGCGCTCTAGGCCCGGCCACGTACTGTAACCGCCCCCACCACCTTGCCCAGGGCTTGTGAAGGGACCTGAAGGTCCTCCGGGTAGCGAGCGGAGGGTCCGCAAGGGGCCCCGCCCCTTCTTGGAGGGCAGGGGCTAACCCAGTCTCCTCCCCTTTACACAAGAGAAGGCCAAATGATGCCGGGAGGGGCCGTGCCCATCGCGTGGGGACACCACAGCGCCCCAGCCCGGTGTCCGAGAGGTTGCAGGACCAGGGCGCAGTGCTCCGGGCTGAAGGCTGCGCCCCAGGTGGCGCGGAGGGTCCCCACGCTCGACCCCGTGCAGGGGCTCTGCTGCAGGTTTCCCTCCCACTTGACTGGCGGGAGAATCGAGGTGCAGAGAGAAGAAAGGGCCCGCTTCATGTCACGTCTTTTGGTCTCGATCAGAGCTGACGGAGGGGACGAGAAGGAGGCAGAAGGTGGGGGGCGCCAACACCCCTCCCGGGGCTGCTCTGCGGCCTCAGGACCCGCACCTGTGAAACGCTGACGCACCCGCGGCGGGCCGGGTGTCCGAAGCCCACAGTCCTGAAGGCCGTGGCTGAGCCCCGCGGAGCGCCCGGTTGCGAGGAACGACTCGGGAGGCCTCCGGGAGGGTCCCGTGGGGCGCCGCAGCCGTGCGGGCCCCGCCGCGCCCCCTCCCGCCCCTGGCGGCGGCCGCGCTCCTCCCCCGGCTGCGCTCGCTGCCTCCCGCCCTCCTTCCCGCGCTCGCTCCCTCCCCTCTCGCCCGAGCCCGCGCGGAGCCCGAGCCGCAGCCAGAGCGCGGGCAGCGCGGAGCGGGCGGCGGGAAGGCAGCCGTGTCGCGCGGGACCCGCTCACCGGCCCGGGGGGCGCCCCGGCGCGCAGGCCGGCCGAGTCGGGCCCGAGGTGCGCCCGGCGGAGGGCGCGCCCACCGGCTCCGCGGGCTCCGGGCCGAGCCCACCGGGTCGGGGCTGCTCGGAGGAGCCGGCGCCCGGGCGGCGGGCCCCGCGCGATCCCCGCGGCCGCGGAGCAGCCGCCCCGCAGGCCGGGCGCTCGGGAGCCGCGGCGCGCCGCCATGCGGGAGGCGCTGTAGCCGAGGGCGCGGGCCCGATGGCGCGGGCCGGGGCGCGGGGTCGGCTCGGCGGCCGCGGCCCGCCGGGGCTCCGGCTCGCGCTCGGGCTGGCGCTGGTGCTGGCGCGGCCGCCGTCGGGCCGCGCGGGGGCCCCTGAGGGGCCGGAGCCCGCGGCCCCCGGCACGGCGGCCCCCGCTGGCGGCGACCGCTGCCGCGGCTACTACGACGTGATGGGCCAGTGGGACCCGCCCTTCAACTGCAGCTCAGGCGCCTACAGCTTCTGCTGCGGCACGTGCGGCTACCGCTTCTGCTGCCACGACGGACCCCGGCGTCTCGACCAGAGCCGCTGCTCCAACTACGACACGCCGGCCTGGGTGCAGACGGGCCGGCCTCCCGCGCGGGCCCGGGACCACGTCGCGCCCCGAGACCCGGGCCGCGAGCGCAGCCACACGGCCGTCTACGCGGTGTGCGGCGTCGCCGCGCTGCTGGTTCTCGCCGGCATCGGGGCGCGCCTGGGCCTGGAGAGGGCGCACAGCCCGCGCGCGCGGCGCACGGTAACCAGGTGAGCGCGCGCCGGCCGGGCCCGGCCCGGGGTCCCCGCCCGCCCAGCCTGGACGGCGCTGCCTGTCCAGTGGGCGCCCCCTCGCGACTCCTCGTCCGCCGTGTCCCTCTCGGACCGCTGGTCCGCTCTGCGGCCGCTCCTTCCGGTTCTTCCTTTCTCTGACCGTCTCCAAGTCTGTGTCTCCCTTCGCCTTCCCTTCCCCCTTCTCCCCCCCCCCCCCGCCACTCCCCGCATCACGGAGGGAGACAGCTGATACCGCCCTGTCTCCCCTTGACCTTCCGGCGGAGCTGGGTGCTGGGCCGCCCTCCCCGCGCCTCTCGCTCCTTCCGGAGTGAGCGTGGGGGGCTAGTGGCCGCACAGAGGGTACAAGGTCCGCGCCCAGGGGAGTGGGCCTGGGGCTCAAGCCCAGTGGCGCAGGGTTGGGGGCTATGGGCTGACGAGGCACCGGGAAGGGAGGGGAGAGGGCATGTTCTGTAGCTCGCTGGGCTCTCTCCCTCCTGCTTCTCTCACTTTTCCTTCCTTCCCTGCACCCCCATAGCTGTGACTCAGACCTGACCTTTTCCCTGGGGTTTCAGAAGGCCTCTCCGACTCACCCCACTCAGTCACCTCCAGGCAAGGGTCAGGGTCTTCTCCCCTTGTGTAGATGGGTGGAGGCCAGGACAAGCCCAAGCCGAGTTCTGAGCTCTGTGTGAGGTGGTGGTGTACAGGACCCACGTTCCCTTCCTCACTGGGATAAGGACTCAGGGATGCTGTGCCTGACCCTGGAACCCTCACCCCACCCTTACACTCATACATGCCCCAGCTACCTGCATGTCCTGCGGCCTGCACCCTCCTCACTCACCCAGGTCCCGGCTCCCTTGGGCATGTGGGCTGCTAGCATTGCTTGTGACAGGCTGGTATTTAGAAGTGACAATAGAGAGAAGCCCCCATGCCCGGGTGGGCCAGCTGTGGGTGTTTCCCCACTCCTAGACCTCAGGGGCAGGGCATGAGCGCGTCCTTGGCATTCCACAGCACCCCTTGTACCCAGACCACTTACCCCTCGCGTGCCAGACAGCTGCAGGGCTGAGCTGGGGCTGGACCCTGGCCTTGCTTCTGTGCTACCTCCATGATGTGGAGGCTTCAGCCTGGGTCCTGGATGCTGTTGGGGCAAGACCTGCGGCTCCTGAGCTTAGAGACCCCCTCGCTTGGTAAGAGGGAGAGGACAAGGCATGTCCTTGACCAGAGGAGGACAGCAGGAGCTGAGGGCCATGACAGTATAGAAGGGGTGGCTGGGGCAGCCAAGCTGACTTGTTCGCCTAGAACCCGCTTCATCTGCAGGGGACTGGGAAGCAGGTCTAGTGTAGCTTGGGGAAGAGCTGAAACACCCCCCGATGTGCTATGTGGCCTGAGTCGGTCCCGTCCTCTCTGAGCTTCATGCTCCTCTGTACCCTGACTCCTTTTTCTCCTCTGGGGAGACCCGGGACCCAACCTGAGCTCATGTGGGGGTGTGTTGTGAACTCTGGCGCTACCCCAAGTCTCCTCCTTAATTCTGCTGTGTTGAGGTTGATGGTCAGGGAAGGCTTCTTAAAGGGCTTGGAGGGGAGCTGGACTCTGTCCCTGGAGAAAGTTTGTGCAAAGGCCCAAAGGCATGAAAATTACTTAGGTGTTTGGGAGAGCTGGTTGGCCTGTGTTTTGCAGGGGTGGGGAGCTGAGAAGTGGGCAGGGCATAAAGGTCAGCTCAGGCAGGCACTAGGAGACCTTCAGACTCTGCCACATTGCAGCCAGACTGTGCCCATTCCAGGCATCCCACCTCTAGCATGCTTCTTCACGAATCAGCCATTTGAGGGCCCAGCCCCAGAAAGAGGGTCAGACCGAGCTAGGAGAAAATCATAGGTTCCGGACCTTGAAGGCAGCTGGGCTGAAGGCTGGGTCTGGCTTCTGCGGAAAAGGCTCAGTCAGATGCTGTCACAGCTGGGTGGGGGCTGGGCGTCCTGGTACCCAGAGAGGCCACTGCCCAAGGTCGTGCAGCCTTTAATGCCGGGCTGCTGCAGGGGGAATCTCCTGCTCCCATCTCCCCTCGTCTGCCTGTCCTCCATGCCTGTGCTGGCAGGTATGTCCGAGGAGTCAGCAGAAGCCCCTGCTGCGGGTGAGGAATTGGGTGAGCCTTCTTTAGGCTTCCTGGAGGAGGGAATCCGGTGGGGTTTAAAGAATGAGTAGTTTTACAGGAGGAGCTGGAGAAAAGGATATTGTCAGCAGCACGAGCAAAGTCCAGGAGACATATGCTTGTGTTGGGAGAGGAAGCTTAACTCAGGGGGTCTTGAACAGTAGACTCCAGGAAGGGGAATGGGGGTGGCCTTGGTTACACATGACCCCATTAGAGTATCCCGACCTGCTCTGGGAAGTGGTTGTATTGGGGCCACAGGTCATGCCTGGTAGGGGAAAGTAGATGCGTGAGGTCAATCGCAGGAGAGAAGGGAGGCCCCGAGAGATTGAAAGAGCTTCCCACGGCCGCGTAGTAAGATGGTGGCGGCCAAGTCTGGCCTTTGACAGGGCACGGCCTCGCCGATGGGGAGGGCTGGGAGGGCTGCTTCTCACCACTCTCTTCCCACAGGACACTGACAGAACTTCTGAAGCAGTCAGGCCCCCAAGAGCCACTACCCCCACCTCTGGGTCCACCTCTGGGTAGCTGTGTCCAGGTGCAGATGGGTGATGGCCTCCCCCGGAGCTCCCCCCACAACAGCACAGGTGAGTGGGCTGGTGGGTAGGCATTCCTTAATCTATAGCACAGGGCCTTGCTTGTGTAGGAGCAAGGGCCAGGGAGGAAGAGTAGGGGCGTAATGATGGGCGAGGGGCTCTGAGCAGACTGCTTCCCAGATGGAAATGAGCTGAAAGCCGCTGCAGGTGTGTGTTGCGGGTGTGTATGGGGGCTAGGCAAGCCGGGCCACTCCCCTTGGTGGAGAGGGACCATCCGAGGGGTCCTGCAATCTCCGGCCCCAGGGACTCTGTGAGGAAGGTTCCAGATTCAGGGAGTGTTTCTAGGCTCAGGCAGTGTTTCTAGGCTTCCATTCGCACCCTGGGGTCTGCCGGGGTCTGTGACCTCCTGTGGGCCATTTCCTCCAGGCTGCAGCCTCCTCTTGGCCTCCTGCGAGCGAGTTGGGCTCGACGGCACATCCGGTCCCACGCACACACAACTCCGCTGTGTGGGCTCTGCTCCTCAGACATTCCCTCCATCTCTGCCAGCCGCAGGTCCCGGCACTCAGTGCCTGGCTCAAGTCGAACACGCTGGGCGAATCGACCGTTAGGGTAGCACCGGCCCGGGACTGGCCGCTATTCATGTTGTTGTGAGCCAGGCGGGGTTCCAAGCGCTAGAGATTCTGCCCTGAAGACAGGTTCCGCTCTGTTTCGCCCAAAAGCCACCTCACAAGTTCTCACTGAACAGCAGTTGGGGAGGGGGTGAGGGCGTTGCGAAGGTGGTATTACAGGTGCATAGTGTACTGTGGTCAGGCGGCCGAATCTCATATTTTCCCCCCCTCTAGACAAGAAACGCCCCAACAACGTGCCCCTGGGGTCTGTGACACCGGGGCCCCCGCGCGGCCCCCAGCTGCAGCCAGAATACGTTAAGTACGCCACCCTCAAGGCAGCTGCGCTCAAGGCCGCAGGTGAGTGCCCAGGTTTGTGCCGAGAGAGCCGGGTCCATAGCACCCGGGTATCTAAGCCCAGGTCGCGCGGTTGGGGATCTCAGTTCCGAATTTCAAAGTTCCCAGCCTCGCGGGTCTGCGCTCTAGCCAGCTTTTATATTAGCACCTATGCCTCGGCCCTACCCCTCCTCCTGAATCAGGCCACCTGGCAGGGACTCTGTCGCCGGATCCAGAGCCCGGGGCGTGGAAAGCCACGTCTCTGGCGACCTATCCCTGCCCTGTCCAGCCCCGGAGGCGCTGAGGCGGGATCCTGCGGGCAGACCCCGCCCCGCGCCGCAGGTGCTGAGGCCCCTCCCTGTCCCACAGAATCCTGCCCGCAGGACTTCTACCAGCGTTTTCCAGCGCCCGCACCGGCCCCGCTGACTCTCCCGGCGCGGGCGCCGCGGCCCTCCGAGGACCTGCCCGCGCTGCTGGACGTCTGCCCCTGGGCCCCGCCGGGCTACGCGACCCCCGCCCGCCCCGCCCCATCCGGCCACTGCAAGGCCTGGACCACAGGCCGCCCGGCTCGACCCACCCGCGGCCACCTGGCGGTTCAAGCCTCCCCTGCGCCCCGATGGTCCGGCCACCTTCCCCGACGCCAGTTCAGCGTGGAGAAGCTGCCCGAGGCCTTCGGCCCACAGCCCCCGGGCCTTTACAGCTGCGCGGGCCGCGGACCCCGGCACCTGAGCACCAACAGCAAAACTGAAGTGACTGTGTGAAGACGGGGTTGCAGGTTCTTCCGAAGTGTCACATCGCCAGGAGCCCTCGTGTGCCCGGGATCCGCCATGGGTCTGGTTCTGGGACCCAAGCCACTGGGGGAGGGGCGCCTGTCCTAAGTCCAGCCCTTCCACCTGTCCAAACTGGACTCGGGCCTTGGAGCCTGCAAGGGCTAGGAAGGGGCCTGTCCTGGAGACCCTAGGGCCCAGGTTCCTCATGTAAATAAACCCCTTTCTGTGGCTGCCATCCCCGAGAATAAAGGAGCCCCAGCTTGGTTCTGAGTGGGGCTGATGGCCAAGGCATTGGTCACTGACTGGACAGAGGGCGCAGCATGGGCAAGAGCAGAGGACTGCTCCTGAGAGCTGCCGCTGTCCCAGGAGCCAGGGAGCAGTGGTAGGGTGGGGCTCTCGGAGCTGAACGTCGGGCTTGATGTCCCACCAGTGGGAACCATGGGAGACGGGCGGTTAGGCCCCAGCCATCTTGAGGCCTGGGCACAGGAGAAAAGAGAAGGCTATTGAACCTGAGTCCCCCTGGAGGGTCCATGCCCCCTGCAGCGGGTCGCCCGCTCTACAGCTTGAGTTGGCTGAGCCTGGCTGACCCTCACTGACATAGTTTGGCTCTTGGCCCACCCCTGGTCTGCATGCCACTTGGCCAGCTTGGCGCAGAGCCACCCCCCTAATGGCTGTGGGCAACGGGCCAGCTGGACAGCTGGTGCTCAGGATGGCAGAGCCTCTTCCCAGTGGCTGCTCTGGGGGAAATGGGGATGGGGACTCTGGACCCAGAGCCTTGGCAGTGCCCGCACCGGGGTGCTCACACTACACATGCGTGGCAATGCTGGCTCCCCCTTCCTGCCAGGTGGGCTCCGGGGCCCTGGCCGAGGCCCAGCGTAGTGCCAGCAGCTTGCACACCTCGACTTGCTCTGTGACAGGTACTGTTGGGGAGGTCAAGGACTGAGTGACCTCAACAAAGCCACCCAGTTGGGCCTTAGTTTCCCACGTACCCTCCCGATGGCATACTGTTTTAATTTAACAATGGCTGTTTGTTGCCGTTTCTTTCATTTAATTCTCATGAGAGCCCCACGGGTGTGTGGCTTTACAGATGAGGAAATTGAGCTTTTGAGACCTAAGTAACTTGCCAAGCCGACTCCAGTTTAGGACTGCTCCATAAGGTGGAGTGTCAGGCAGTGGGGGAGGGGCCCCTGCTCCCAGGGTACAGGCGGTCCCAGACCTACTGGCTGAGTTGCCCTGAGGCCCGCAAACCCACCAGCTCTTCACCTGCAGGAGGATCCACCTCCCTTTCTCTAACGGTGTTGAGGAAACCAAGGCCCAGAGCCCATGGTCCCGCCGGCAGTGAGGGCCCCTATGGCTCGTGGTGGGGGTAGGGTGCCCCATGGCCTACCCTGCAGCTGTGTAGAGCCGGGGGAGGCTGGGTGGGTGCTGAGTCATGTAGCCAGGCGAGAGTCAAAAAAGGATCAGATTCTTGGGCACGTTGGCCACCCACGGCCCCCCATTCTGGTGATGCAGGCAGGCCCTGGCTGGGCTGTGTTGGGGGAGGTGGGCATGGCCTCTCTGCTCATTCTCAGTCCCAAGAGCCCTGCTTCTCCCTCCCAGGGGGCCAGGCTGAGGCCAGGGGCATGGCCGCCACTGGAAATACTGCCGTACTGTGGACGGGGAGCAGCTGCGGCTGCGCCCCTCCTGGCTGCTCTGGCCCTTGGGAGTGTGGCGTGCAATGACTCCCCTTCGGAGGAGGGACTGGCTCAGAGAGCTCAGGGTATTCGGCCCGTTTCTCAGCCAGGGCAGGTGACCTTGCACTTCAGCCCCCCAGCCCATTACCATGTGACATCCCAATCCCGTCTCTCCCCCCAGCCCAGCCCTCTCCTCGTGGCCTTGCCCTCACCAGCCTCACAAGGCACTTGCTGTAAACTGACCCATTCGAACCAGCCAACAAAGCTTTGTGGACTGTAGCCGAAGGCAGAAACTGTCATCCCCATTCTGCGCACTTGGAAGTCGAGGCTGAGGCAACATCCCACCCGAGGTGACCCAGCTGGGAAGTACAGAGGCGGGATTTGGATGTGACATTCGGGCCAGTGAGTCTCCTCAGAAGCTCACTGCCTCCAGGGAGAATGGAGAAACTGCGAGGTGGCCTACCCACTAAGGAAGAGATTTATCTGAGGGGCGAACACAGGAGGGCTCAGCACCCTAAATCCCAAAGAATGGCAGCTGCCGGCCAAAGAGCCAGCTGTGTCCTGGAGGCAGTGACTTCTGACCCCAGCGGCACCACACCTCTCACCCCAGACCCTGGCCCGGCTCAGGGAGCTCCACCGGAATGAGAATGAAGTCCCCCGGGGGCCTCTCAGGGGATAGGGAGGGACTGTCCTCAGTCGCTGGCACACTGGAGGCTGAGCCGTGCAGTCACCTGGCTAGTCGCCACGGTGGTCACACTACAGACCCTCACACGCCTCGTGCTGGGTGGTACCAATCTGTGTTTATTGAATTACCTATATCCAGAACACGGTGAATGATTCCACATCAAGGCAGCCATAGGTGTATCCCTTTTTAGTGAAAAACCACCCCCTCCCACCCCTAAACAATAATGAGAAAAGGCACAGTATATACACATGACACGGGGCTGGCTCACCTGGTGGCCAGGGGCTATAAATTACAGTGGGGGTCGGGGGGAGGGCAGAAGAAAGTGGGTGAGGTCCAAGCTGGCTGGTTCTGGCCTGCACTTGGCATCGGGGGAGCCCTTGCTGTGGGTATACCCCGCCCTGTGCTGGGCCCCGGCCCGCTCTGCTCCAAGCAGTCTGAGGGGGTGGGAAGCACAGGGAGGGGGAGGGCAGCACCCCGGCCTCCCAGCAGGCTCTCCGTTCCAGGTGGTACTCGGGTGGTACTCGGGCCCAGGAGAAACCACCGCGGGGAGGCACCAAGCCTGGGAATCCAGGAAAGCCGGGCCACTTCTCCCAGGATCCCCGTCAAGGCAGGGGCCTCATTCCAGTGCCTACCTTGCCACCCTGGCTTATTTTCGGGTTAAGAATTAGGGCTAAAAATAGACCATGGAGGTAGGAGTCGGGTGGGAGGGAACCGAGGACCCACGCCGAAGGCCCCGGGCCCTAGTGTCCACGGGTGACTTCATCTCTCCCAGCCCCTGGGCCTACCCTGAGCGTGGGCTGTCATCCCAGGGGGTGGGGGAGTGGGAAGGAACGGGACAATTAAATAAGATACTGTTTATTTTTTAAAAAATTAAAAAATAATGGCGACATTATTTCATCCATCCCCAGGCGTCCCTCCGCCACCTCCCCAGGGCTGGGCTCCCTTCCGTCCCTGGCTGTCCTGTGTAATAAAGAGAAAACAACGAACTGGCTTTGTCAGGCCCAGGGGAGGGGACGCCGACCCGGGGAGAGAGATACAGATGCACAGCAACTTAGTCCTGCGTCACGGCAAACCCAAGCACACTGATATAAAAACATTTGTATAAAAAAGACGGGGGGAGGGCACGCTGGGCACAGTGCCAAGTGTGAAGTGCTCTGGTGCCCAGAGACCCATGTTTCCCAGAAGGAAAGCCCGATAAAAAACAAGAGAGCAGGAGAGGGCAAGAGACGTTCGCAGAGTCTTGGGAGGGCTGGGGGCCCGGCCGGGCGGCGTGGGCGCTCCGCCTGCTGCGGTGCAGTCAGAGTGCGCCCCGATCCCCGCCCTGCCCTGCCCCGCCTCTCGCAGGCCCACCAGCATCTACCCCCGTAAGCTGCAAGGGGCTCTGCCCAGGGGCCTGAGGGCCTGAGGTGATCCTTGGCAGGCACCAGCTCGGAGGACAAGGCTCATCCGCCGGCTCCCAGAGCGGAGGAGAGACTGGGGGTCAGAGGGAGGAAGGAGGGGCAGAGGGAGAGGCTGAGAGACAGAGGGGGGCGGCGGGAAGGGGCGGCAGGACCCCGCGGTCAGGAGGCGGCGATGGCGGTGCCGCCCCCCAGCTTGACGATCAGCTGCTGGCAGTCGTTGCAGGAGCGCCGGTCGCCCGCCTTCTCCAGGGTTCGGGCCGCCTCGGCCAGCAGCACCGCCCGCTGGCCCGGGGAGGAGAGGAAGGAGAGGGGAAGGTGGCGGCAGGCCAGCAGGATGGCGGTGGCCCGCTCGCGCTGGCTGGGCCAGGCGTCCGCCTCTCCTGCGGGAATGAGAGGTGCATGTGGGCACCGCGCGGAGCCTGCTGGGCCGCTGGGCCGCGGGCGCTGCCGCGAGGGCTCCATGTGGACGCGTTCGCTCGGCCACCGCACCGGCCGGGGAGGCAGGTTCCCGCGCCCTCCCGGGGTCACGGGGGGGGGGGGGGACAAGAACGTGGCTGGCATCACGCGGCTCGTCTTCCGTGGCAGTGGTGAGATGCGGCCCCTGGGTCTGGCTTTAGGACCCGTGCTGCCACCCTGGCTCCTGCCCTGGGGCGTCCCCGGCCCCACCCCAACCCGACCCCACAGTGCCCCCTCCTGGGCAACTCGCCAAGTCGAGCCTTGGGCTCCTCTCCTTCCCACAGCACTTCCCGGCTGGGCGGGGCCCGCACGGGGCCTTCGGGCCGGGGCGCTGGGGGACTCACCAGGCTTGGTGTTCTGGGTGCCGCGCCGCCGCAGGCTGTGCTCCAGCAGCTGGTGGGTGCGCGTGGGGCTGGCGCCTGCCATCAGGCGCACGGTGGCTTCGTGCAGGAACACCTGGGGAGGTGCAGCGGAGACTCGGTCAAGCCCTGGGGCCCCTCCTGTGTGTCCCAGTCCGCACAGGTGCGTCTCCCTGCAGCAGCTCATCTGCCACCTGACACCCGCTCTCCCCTCCACAGCACCCCGCCCTGCTCACCACCGTTGTTCTCCAACCCGATACAGAGTGGGAGCGGGGGACAGGCTCGGGTCTCTAGCTTCTTAAAACTCTCCAGGTTCTTTTATACCTTAACACTTTAGTGTGGGGAGGGTCTTGAGGGCAGTCCAGAGAGCAATGGGGGCCACTGCAGGGTTCTCGGCAAGGCTGAGGAGGGATGCAAATGGCCAGCCGGGCCCTGAGCGGATCGGAGGGCCACCAAACCTTGGGGCACACTTCCTTTTTCCGTAAGGGGTGGCTCTCTGATGCTTGTTTTGTCTGCCATCTGCCCTGGCTCGCTGCACACAGTGGCACAGGGTAACCCTGCGAGGGTCCCACAGCACCCTAGGGCGAGGGCAGCCTCGCTCTGAGCCTTCCTCCTTTTTCATGCCTTTCTCCACCACTAACACTCTGGCCTCACGTCAAGTTTCTGAAAATAATTCAGGTAAAAATATGTAAAGTACGTTACTCTAATTAGCACTACAAATAAAACAAGGAAGTGACTTAAGGCCAGTGAGCTCCGTGACATGACTGGGCTCGTGACATGACTGGGCTCGCAGACCGGTCTCAGGTCCTGTGGCCATGACCGTGCTACGTGGACAGAGTCGGGCTGCAGAACCCAGTGCCCAATGACCCAGAACAAGGGTCAAGCAATTCCAGGAAGACGGGGTCACTGACGCCAGCTACGAAAGCCAGAGCAGAGCCTCCTCGTGTCCTTCTCGCCTGGAGCCCCGCCCATCCCAGCCCTGAGCTGCGAGGCGCCGGCCCCTCCGTCCACACAGCAGGACACGCGGCGCTCGGCCCAGCGCTTGGCAGATCAACGAGCTGGTCTCCGGCAGTACTTACCTTCGCGACCCCACGCTGCTGCTGCACGGGGCTCTGCGGCCCCGGGCTGCCCTCCCCTACCAGCTAGCTGGGCCTCACCTTGCAGTAGGCTGGACGGAAGCTGTGTGCCAGCCTGCGCAGGCTGCCCAGGTCCCGCTGGAAGCCAGCCAGCTCAGCGCCCGACGCATGGTAGGTCTCACCCAGGGCCTGGCTGGCTCCTGCCTGCTTTTGCCAGAGTGCAGTCCGCAGTGACAGTAGCAAGTCACAGGTCAGCAGCTGGACCACCTGTGGGGCGGGCCATTGGGGAGGAGACAGGCGATGAGCCTATTGCTGGGGCAGGGGTCCCAGCATCTACCAAGTCAACCCCAGCCCAATCAGCAGTTCTGAGGAGAAGTGGAGAGCCCCAGATGGGGTGGCCTGGAAAACGCTCTACAGGGAACAGGAGAACAGCTAAAGAATGAACTCAGGCTCATAGCGTCTGGTCCTTCCATGGCCCCAGGTGAGATCTGTTCTCGTTCTGCAGGTGAGGAAGCTGAGACTCAGAGAGGAAGTGGCTCCTTTAGGGACGCAGCGGCAGAGGTGGGAATAAACCCTCCAAGGTCTGATGGGAAGTCACAGGTTCTTCCCACCTCATGGCTGGCCTACAGGCGTCATGGCCCTTGCTCCTCCAGTGGAATGGAAAAGCTGGAAGCGGCAGGGAGGCCTGGAGGTGGGGGAAGGGGAGAGCGGGGAGAGGGGAGCCCCAGGAGGCAGAGCCGCGGAGCCGCTAAGGCCTGGGTTTGGACCCGCTGAGCTGGATCGCTGCGGTTTTGCCACTGATTAGCTACGTGACCCTGGCACACGGCTGAACGTCTCCCCACCTCGGTTTCCTCATCCACAAAATAGGTCCACCAGGGCTGTTGTCAGCACGCCGTGAACGCACCACGGGGGCACATGCCTGGCCCTCAGGAGCAGTCAGTCAACGCTGGCTGCGATTAGGCGTGGGCGCTGCCCGCCCGGCCTCGCGGGCTCGCCGCATGGCGCCCATGTGGCTGGGCCGCCCACCCGGCTCCTGAAGCCATCAGCACCAGGCAGCAGTGCGAACAAGGCAGTGACTCTGGAGAGTGGGTCCCAGGTGGCCCTCAGGTCCAGGTGGGCTCCCCAGGCTGCTCCGCCTCTCGCCCAGCCAGGCTCTGCTCTTCTCCAAGGTGCTGGACCTGGGGCAGTCACAGTGCCACCCCTGGCCTCCTTGGACCCCACCTCATGACTGCTCAGGGCCCTGACCCTTACCATACTGTTTTCTGGCTGCCGACAGCCTCAAAGGGACAGAGATGAGCCCCCTACCCCCCACCTTGAACAAAACTTGGCGCTTCTAGAGGTATGCACTGGGGGAGTACCGTGGGGTGGGGGCAGGGACCTGGGGCTGGATTCTGAGAGTCACCAGGCTCCCTGGGGTCTCCCTCTGGTAGGCTCATTCTCTCACACAGACCTGTCACCCAGGGGTGTGGCCACAACGGTGCGCACAGCCTCTCTCCCGTTCCCCAAATCCGGCTGAGACTGGTTCCCTCGTGAAGACAAACACGACAGGAGACTGGCAGGGGAGGGCACGAGGGAGATGTGGCCCCCCCGCAGGCTTTGGTCTCGGCCCGTTCTGTACACTGCCTGTCCTGCGGGGCTGGCACGCTGCCCTGGGCCACTGGCGACCTCTGGCCAGAAGTGCCAGCTTAGCCACCGGGGGCCAAACGCGAGTGAGGGGCTCAGGGTCTGACCCTCCGGGACAGACTTCCTTTCTGGAGCGAAACCAGGCCCCCCGCCCCCGTGAGCAGACGATGTTGTCCTTCCGGCTGCATGCACCGCCCCCTTCCCCTGGCGTGACCACGCGCCAGACGCAGCAGCGCCCTCCGCCAGGGCCTGGGTGGGGAGTCTGTCGAGGAGCGGGCGGGCCTCTGTGATGCACTGTGGAAACACTGCATGGGTACCACCAGAACATGCAATGCAACTACAATGCACCACGGCCGCCCGCCGGGAGGCGTGGCTGGCCCGCAGGGGCCTGGGGAACCGTGCGGGCTGCCCGGAGCGAACGCAGAGCCCTGGCCCACAGGACCTGGCGCTCGGAGGGCCCAGGAAAGGTACAGGTGGGACGCGCCTGCCCCCAGGGCTGAATGGGGAGCCCGCCTGAGCCGACAGGCTACGTTTGGGGACGGGGGCTGCTCGCCTGGTCTGTCTCTCAGACAGCCGCTCAGCGGGTAAGCTCACGGAGGGTCAGAGTATTCTTACCCACCAGAGCTGAGTCCTTCTGGAGGGGCCAGCAAAGCCCCCACTCACCTGGTTGAGGGTGGGGTCGCAAGTGGCCTCGCTGACGTTGAGGCTGCTCCACAGGTGGCCGCTGGCCCTCTCGCTGTGGCAGAAGGAACTCTGCTGCCCATCCGCCTTCCCGGGCAGCAAGGCGTGCATGGCTCTGCAGGTGTGGAAGACGGCCTTCACCAGGGCGCTCCTGAGCGGGGGGACGAAGGAGACAGGCAGGAGGTCAGTACTTGTGGCCTCGAAGAGTAACTTGAGGAAGAGCCTGAACTGCTGACCACCGCCCCCCGCGCTGCCGTGACACGTAGGTCTGTGGACTGAATGACGCCACGGTGGTTCCAGGTCCCCAGCTGCAGGTCTGAAATGCCAGCCCTGAGCGAGGGCGGGCTCCCTGCCCCGACAGCACCTCCTTCGGGCACTCGCTCTCTAGTGAGAGAGTCAGGCGATAAAGGCATCGAGTGCTGGTTATACAATGGCAGGCAGTGCCAGTGCCAGGAAGGAAAGTCACGCAGAGCGAAGGGGTAGCATTTATAAGGAACGGTCAAGGACGTCCTTTCTGGAAAGGTAACATCTGCGCCGAGACCGGAAGGAACCGGGGGAGTGAGCTGAGGGTCGAGGAGCAGCACATACAAAGGCCGCCAGTGCCTGACGCGTGTGAGCACACTCGGGAGCCAGAGGGGCTGGGCGGGAGGCGGTGAGGAGGGTGGAGGGAGAGCGAGCCGCGGCGTCGGTCACGGCCAAGCGAGGCCCTCGGTTTCCTCATCTATCGAGCGGCCCCAGTATCACCTGCTGCTACCTGCGGTGACAAAGGGCGTCGGCCCCGCCACTCGCACCTGCTCTCTGAGGGGCCGTTCCCCCGGAAGTGGTACTGAACTCCCTGGAGAAACGTCACTTCTTTTCACAGAGTGGACTGAGGAGAGGATGGGGAGGTTGGGGGGGGGGTTCTCACAGCATCGCTGCTCCTAAAGAGCGAAGGGACCCCGGAGCGACAGCATTCCGGGGGCGGACATGCCTGCTGAGGGTCTCAGCTGCATGCCGGGCTCTACTGCTCAGAAGTGAGGTGATGTTAGACAATTTGCCTGCCACACCTCAGTTTCCTCAGGAGCGATAGCTGAGAGACACACACGGGGTGGGTGCTCACTGGTCAGGGTGCTTAAAAATGGGTTACTTAAATGCAATTGGGGTTTCAGACCTGCTTTAGGGAACCTGGCTACACCCACTTTTCTTAGCTTCCTTTGCTCCCCCTGCCTAGGAGTCTGCTTGACCGGAAATGCTGCAGCCTTGGCTCTGGGGTCAAGAGCTCGAGGGGCTTTTCTGCCCTGGGAGCGTTTTACACTCTCTCTCCAGTGGCAGATGTCAAGGACCCAGACACAGTTAGAAGCAGCCAGGGTGTCGGCAGGCGGGGCTGCCATCACTACAGGCCGAACGCCCACAGGCCTGAGTCCCCGGAGGGGGATGTCGGAGACTCTCTGGCTCAGCCTGCGCTAACGGTCCCTGAGTGACAGACTGATGGGGGTGGCGGTGGCTGAGAGGACATGCGTGAAGGATCCTTGGGCCCTCATAAGCCTAGCGGTGGCTGCGAGCCATCGCCCCACTGCCTGGCTCCACCATGAGCTTCTGATGATGCCAGGAGCCCTCCCGCTCTCCCGGCCTGTCACAGGTTCGTGACTCCACGGGGTCCTGTGGGAGGCGGCCCCGGAAGCAGCACCGACGGCTGCGGGGACGGCCACACGACAGACGTGCTTGCCAAGCTCGGTTTCGCCTCGCTTTCTCTCCACCTCTCGTGCGGTCCCCAGGCCGCCTGACCCTTCACCCTGACGGCCAACCGGGCCGGCTCCCTCCTGGAACCCAGACAAGCGAGCCTGGCACGCCCAGCATCTGGGATTTCCCTGAAGAGAAACGAGTAAGTGATCGAGGAGGCTTACGTACTCAGTCACTTCTAGGGCCTTGGGGACACGCTCTACTTCGGTAAAATGAGCACGTACAGCTGCATCATCTCCCTGGAGCCAACTGATGGCCATTGTGATCGCAGATGTCCACCAGCGACAGATGACATCTGGACCTGGGGGGGGAACAGGATCAAATGTCACTCAGCAGCCACAGAAACCAGACCCGCGGTGCTCAGCCCGGCTGGCTGCACCCAGTGCCCACGTGGCACATCCCGTCTTTACCTTCTGGCGACGGGCCAGGGGCCTCTGCGACCCTCACACATTTCTGGTGGAACCACCAACCAGCACCTTTTGGCAGTACGTATCAAGAGCCTTAAAAATGTTCACGCCTATTAACCTAGGAATCTCATTTTGGGCAATCTATCACGAAGAAATTCGCCTAAATTGAGAAAACAAAGATGTTCCCTGTAGTGTCTTTTTTTTTTCCCCCAAAGAAAAATGCTGGAAATAACCGAAACTTCCAACGGCCACGGTAAACAGCGTTTTCGAAGTTTCTGTGGGAGCAGGCTCACGTTAGGACCTTTTCAGTCTTTTTCTCGCTGAGGCTTAGTTTTCTCAGCTGCCAAGTTATGATACCAGTGATCTGGAGATACCAGTGGGATGGGTGTTTTAGAAAAAGCGCCTAAGAGTGTGTTCTCGGGTCTGGAATAAAGACGGGCCACGAGGTCAGCAGTAATTACAGGGTGGCTGCTTTTCTGGGGTCCTTCCCTCCCTAGGAGGAGTGACTAGAAGGGAGCTCGACACCCCCTTGCTCCCAGAGGCCTCCGAAACCCGAGAATTGGCAGCCGACAAGTCTTCACCCTGAAGGCAGCTTAGGGACAGAAGTAAAAAACATCCTAGTGCCAATTCGGTCAGGAGGCCGCGCTGTCACCCAAGGGTAGCTGCACAGTCTCTTCAGATCCAAAGCCAATGTCAGCAGGAGGTGCTGTGTCTAAAAGACTGAGTGCCCGCCAGCCCCGGTGCCTGGACTACCTGCTGCCCGCTCTGGGTACTGGGGAGGCTGCTGACCTGCCAAGCAGCCAGAGTTGGGGGGGGACATTAACTTGTTCATCGCCCCACTGCTAGGAGAATCATTATTTTCTAACCCCAGAGCACTGCCCAGAGGGGGCGGGGGGTGGGGCGGCAGCTGTGGTCAGGGCTTTAGGGGAGCTGTACATTCAAACCTCAGATCCAGAGAAGATTCTTGATTGTGTACTCACAACTAGCCCTGGACCCTGGGACAAAGGGACTGTGAAGGACAGGACTGAGCAGCTTAAGGCCAGAGGGGCCACCCTGCAAGACACTTACCAAGGGCTGACTTGAGCACAGAGCTGCTGGAGGAGGGTGGGGCCATGACCCCCACTGAGTCCACAGAAGAATTAAGTAATTTCAGGTACTCTAGGGCACTGGAGAATTCGCTAGAGAGATAAGAAAGGGTCCCATGTACATCAAAATGTACACAGCTCGTGGCCTGGCTGTTCAACCCTCCAGCTCTGCCACCCAATGGACATTTCTGGCCCCTTCTCCCCCACCATGCCAGGCACACCCCGATCTCTGCTCCCTGCGCTGTTCGCACTCGCCACAGGCCTTCTTCGAATGTTCCTGACACTCTTCCCACTGCCTGCCCCAAAACCTGACTCCTCCCCTCAAGGCCCGATTCAAACGTCATCTCTCCTAGAACTTTTCTGATCTCCAGGGCAGACGTGCCCTCCCCTTGCCACTCAGGTGCACTCAGTCAGGACCTGGGCCTTACACGAGAGTGACTTTAGCACCTGTCTGCCTCTCGGGTCCTACTTACCCTGTGAAGGAAAGACTATGCACATTCAGTAAGGGTCTAGGTCCCCAAGATGTCCAGGCCAGAGAGGCCTACCTCCTGCTAAGCTCTTCATATTCCATTCCTACCCCCTGCACAAGTCACCCCTCTTCACCCCAGCAAGTCAATCAAATCCCCGACCTGCTCCAAGAACTGACTCTACTTGCCAAAGGGATGGGTAAAAAAGAAAAAAGGGGCGGGGGGAGTGACACATTCGGTCTGGGAGAAAAGAGCAGAGGCCCGGCTGAAGGAACAGATGCCAAGGGACACTCCGTTTCCTGCAGACCCTGCACTACGGCTCGTGTCCGGGGAGCGCGGGCCTCACAGCTGCCCTCAAGCTTCCTGGACAGACAGCCCAACACAAGGACGTCACCAGCTGTCATCTTCCTGGTCTCCAGCCTTCTTCTTGGCCTGAGGCTTCACCAAGGACTCCACAGCTTGCTCCAGAAGGTTCTTGCAGAAGGCCTGGTGGACCTGGGCGACGGGGTCGGCTGAAGAAGAGGAGGGCCGGGAGAAGGATCAAAGGAGTCTTTCTCATGAGCCCGTTTTGTCTTTACACAGAGAACAGACGGGGAGGAGAGGAACCCGAGCTACAGCTGTCCCCTCTGAATGGGGATCAAACGCCCTTCTCAACCAAACCCCAGAGCTGCCTTGTTAAAGGGTTGGAAGGTTCTGGACTCTGTGAGGGTGTATCTTGGCACAGAGCTCAGCAGTTCCATTCAAGGCTGGAGGCTCTAAAGTGGTGACCGCGAGCCATGTCAGAAGACAGAAAACGGCTCCCCCCAGTCTCGGGGGCCACCTCTTCTCCGTGTGGCTCAGGACAGACAGCCGAGGTAGAAAAAAGAGGCGGCTGCTGCCTTGATGTGGCAAAAAAGACCCTGCTCCTGTTTCTCAGAGCCTCGTCATGAGACTTGTGGCCAGCGACGGTCTGATTAATAAACGAGGGGCCTTGCCGTACTCGCAACGGCTAACTGTCACCGAGTCCCCCAGCGGCAGACCCAAAGCGGGGCCCCACCAGCCCCTTCCCTCCCCCTACACGTCAGACATGTGGGCCTCAGCCAGACACGAACGAGGAGGCAGGACACTTATGAACGCATTTGGGGTGACAAGGCCTAGAACCAGAGCCTGCAGGAGGCGAGAAAGCCGGTGAGAGTCTAGGTGTGGACAGAGGGGACAGAGGGGACAGTGGGGAGGGGCCTTTGCCTTCACCCTCACTTTCTGGTGCTGCACAGCATTCTTACATCAAGTGATAAAGTTATTTTTATAAAAAGGAGAGCAGACCCCCCTCAGATGTTTGACGTGCGCGCCCGAACCTGCGGAACGTGCCTCCCCCCCCCACGCCCAGGGCCCCAGTGTGAAGGGGTGGGGCACGCAGAAAGCAGAAATCCACTGGCTACTCAAGTCTGCGTCAACCCGTCCAGCTCTAACTACTGCTCTGAGCCCGGGTGAGTCGCCTCCAATCACTGTCAAACGCCAGGGACACTCAGCCAGTGTCTCCTCCCGACGCCTGGAGCCCTGTCCTTGCCGCCACCCTGAGCACTTGCTGACCGCCTGTCGCCTATTGTTCCCTAACGGCTCCGTACATGTCTGTCTGCTTTCCAGCGGGACTTGGGCCAGCAAAGGCCACTCCACCCTCTGTGTCTCCAAAGCGCCCAGAACAAGGGCAGGACCATGGCCTGACTGCCGTAAGGAGTGTGGGCTTTGAACGGCAGAGGCGAGCTGCAACCCCGGCTCGGCGGCTGACCAGGCTCATGACCTCCATGCGTCCGGAGCGCAATCCCCTTGCAGTCCTGGTGGCTCTCACGTCTTTCTCCAGTTCCAAATGGCTGTGAAGGTGTTCTCACCTGGGTTCCTCTGGGCACAGTACAGACTCTCCTTGGCGGCCGACTTCACCGACCAGCTCCGCTCCATGAAAAACTTCTGGCCCAGAGGGTGACAGAGCCAGCGCAGTGAGTCAGGGACGGCGCTGTGCTCGGGCCCACACAGGCTCTGGGCTCGGCTGAGGAAGTAGCTCTGCGGAAAGACAAGGACCACGGGTGACGCCAGGGCGGCAGGACGCCGGCTGCGGCCACCACGGGCCCACTGGAAAGCCCCGCCGTGGTGGAGGCGGGCCGGGGCCGGGGGCTCAGCGGGAGGGCGGGGACCCCCGCGCACCGGAAGGCCAATGCCACCACTGAAAACTAGGGCCAGCGACCTAGTTTCTGGCCTGTGAGGAGAGAGCAAGAAAGACTTTGAAAGCCTCTTTGCTGGACAATTCCAAGAGCTAGCACCCCAGTCTCTTGGGCACCCCCTCTGCCTGCAGGGATGATGCCGTCTACCTGTGCTTCCGAAACCTTTGTCATTTTTTGAGTTAGGGTATCTTTCTAAAACCCATGATCTGTGTCTGGCCACGCCACCCTGAACGTGCCCGATTGCGTCTATCTCGGAAGCTGAGCAGGGTCGGGCCTGGTTAGTACTTGGATGGGAGACCACCTAGGAAGCCCAGGTGCTGCAGTTGTTATTATTAAAAAAATAATAAAACTCAGGATTTCTAACCCATAAAACCGCCCGATACAGGCGGAATGAAGAGCTGAGCAGAGAAGTGGGGGAGGGAGGAGCACGAGACATGGGGAGCTCAGGAGCCCAGAGGAGGGTGCTGAGGCCAGGCTCACAGACCCCCCGACTGTCACACTTCTACCCCGGCCTCTGCCATGAGGAGCTGCCTCCTTTTCCGGTTCAGTCTGACGGTTCTGACCTTTACTGGGCTCTAAGCAGCCATCAGCTAACGTAACAGCTGCAGAAGACTTGAATGCCAGGGTCAGAAATAGCACCGCCAAAGCACCGCTCGGTGAACACGGACGGAGACGACTTCCTCTCTCTGGGGGAGCCTGGAGACTGGCCGCCCGAATTCCAGAGAGAATGACCCGGACAAACTGCTCTACAGACTCATTCTCTAATAGTCTCACAGTGCTCAGGGGGCCAGGGGGGCGTTTTGCTTAAAGCTCTAACCACGGCTGGCGGCACTAATGGCCTTTCCTCCTCCTCGCTGACCACTGCACCTGACAGGATGCGGAACGCACGACCTGCTGACCCTCAACAGGGCCTCTGCTCAATCTGGGCTTTGCAACTGCAGTGCTTAGAGGACAGCAGCTCAGGACGCTGGGGGTGCGGCCATAGCAATGCCAGGGCCTCTGAAGTCAGAGAACCTTCTAAAAGTTGGAAACTCTCCAACTCTCCCCAACTCTCTCCTGCGAGCGCATGCCCTCAGGCTGCTCCAAGGGAAACCCAGGATCACTGGTGGCCCGAACGTCACCCACAGCAGAAGCAGAAATGAACCTGGGTGGGAAGCACTGAGAGAGGGACCCGGAGAAGCCGTTTAGAGGATGGTTAAGTTAAAATACATTTTTAAGCTTAATTCCTGAGAAAAGACAAACTTCAGTTATAACGGATCTCGTGGGAGGTATAGGGAGAAGCTCGAGTTTAGTGGTTAGAATTAATAAAAAATATAAATCCTGGGACAGTCCTCCACAGTACAACTTCTGGGAGGGAAAGTGAGAAAATAACTCCTGTTGCTCTTTTAATTTTCTTGGTTTATCGCCCGATAGTAATTTTCCTAAACTTCATAGACACTAGAATTCGCCCGACCTGGGGCCTGGGGGTCCCCTTCCCTGTAACTCATCCGTTAATTGCTGAATCCAATGGCTGAGGCAGGAGACTCGGAACCTCTTAGATCTCGAGGGCCGCCCTGGGCCTGGCCCTGTGGTTCTCAAACTGAATTCCAAGGCACCCCAAAAGCACTCGCAGGAATGCCAATGGATGTTACATTTTTGAGGTATAGACAGCAATGCTCAACGCAAGTCGGACACCATGTAAACTGCTGGATGGACGGAGTTCATGGGCTCAACGTGAGGTCACATGACCTTCCTCTGGATGATGTCACATCTTTGTGAAGCTGAGTTTTTGGAGGCTGTTGTAATAAGAAGCAAATGCTATGTGAAAATTGATGAGGAACAAAAAATGAAGGTGGTGGTGTCCAATCTGATTTCAGAGGCTGAGAAAGTACATGGTACCCAACAGACATACGCGTCCCATTAATAATTATGGTTATTAACGATAAAACGTTATTTCTTCTTTAAATTCTATTATTCCTTGTAACAGCTAAGTTGTTAAGACACAAATATCTATTAATATGTGTGTACCTAATTAATAGAACTGTGAGATTTCTTTTACCCCAAACCACAAAAAAAAAAACAAAACAAAACAAACAGGCACCAAGGGTGTCACGAACTGAGAAAGATCAAGAACCTTAGCCTAAACCACTTTCATTTTTTTTAAAATTATTTCTTTATTATTTTATTTATTTCGTAAATGCCTACAGCACCTGGTATTCCGAAGTGGTCTCCCAAACAAGTACTCACCATGCCCGACCCTGCTTAGCTTCTGAGATCAGACGAGACTAGGCACGTTCGGGGTGGCGTGGCCGTACACCCAAGCCGTTGTCAGAGGCCTCTGCTCGCCCCCAAATCCTGACTCACTTGCTAGCAAGCTAAATATATTCAACTGAATTCAAAGCTTCTTCCTCTTTAAGCCAGTACTGTCTGGGCCTCTTACTCTATCTCTCTCTTCCCAGGAGAAGCAATTAGATGAAGGGCGCAGTTCTTCCCCAAGACACCAGCTCCTCTCCTTTCCCCATCTTACTGAAAATGCACATGTGTCACTACCGTTAAGGTCCCAACATTTACACCCTTCGAGGTTCAGCCTGCTGCGGGGGAGAGGGTGTGAGGACGCCCCCTGCAGCACCGCTGGCTACTGCAAACGCGGGCAGCGACCGGCGTCTGCCCGCGGGAACTGGCTCCGTCCGCAGCGGTGTTCACGTGTGCTGGCGCTGCACGAACCTCTGTGGCACGATGAGGTGACGGGGAAAGAGGCCCAGGGCTTTACTGTCAGGTTGAAAAACGTGAGGGGCAAAACAGGGTTTCTGGCGTGACAGCACTGAATCAATGACAACGCACGTGTTAGTGCGTGCAGGAAGAAGGTTCCGAGGACAGACACGCATGAGGCTGTTCACCGCCAGGAAGGCAAACCGAATATTTTCTGTGGGGGAGTCATGGACAGGGGCAGTTTCAAGGGAACCATTTCCCTGATCCTCAGCTGCCACACACACACCTTCCACAAACGGCCTAATTCCCTTTAAAGGACAGCTGCGTTTTAGCAGTAAGGGACAATGGAAACTCCAGCGGGATTTTTGGGATGACAAGATGATCCCAAAATTTACACGGGAAGGTAAAGAGCAAACGCTAGTCACTAAAGCCAGAAGACCGACCCTTTCAGATGTCAAGACGCATTAGAAGACGCGGCCGTTAGGGGTGTGCGGTGAGCGCAGCGGAGCGGACTAGTGTGTCCAAGACAGGATGACGACGCACGGACATTCGATTGACAAAAAAGGTGCCTCGGTGCCGTGGGGAAAGGACGGTCATTTTAATGACCGATTTTGGGGCAGAGACACATCCACATGGAAAAAAGGGACCGTTTGCGCCCCTACCTCCAACTCATATAAAATCAAGTCTGGGCGGATTATGGACCTACGTGTGAAAAGTGAAAAATAAAGCACCTAGCAGTTAACACAGGAGAACATCATCAGGACTTTGAGGTAGGGGCAAAGATTTATTAAATAGGACATACGATATCTAACTATAAAGGAAAAGACGAATCATCTGGAATTCATGAACACTGAGAACTTGTGCTCATCAATCCACACCGTTAAGGGGGAGGAAAGGCAAGCCACAGAGCGGGAGAAGACATGCAAAGCGCATTTTCAGCAAAAATTACGTCCAGATCATAAAGAACTCCTCGGATCCATAAACAGACAGACATCCCAAAGAATAAGCAAAACACTTGACTAGAGTTTTCACAAAAGAGACCACCCAAATAGCCAACAAACTACACAAATGGCCAGTGACGGGGTGCTTTACATCATCGATCCGCCTAGGAGATTCAAATAAAACCACAAGGAGATACCAGCAAAAGGATTTAAAAAGTCAAAATTGACGAGATCATACGTTTGGCAGGGACACAGACCAAACTCGTGGCATGGAAGTTGGTACGACCACTTTGGAAAACTGTCAAGCGACATCTATTAAAGCTGAGCCTCTGGCCCAGCGATGCCATCACTAGGAACGCAGTCACGTGCTCACCGAGGGATGAACAGGGACATCCACAGTGGCACTATTCATAATCACCGTAAGTAGGAAGCAACTCAAAAGTCCACCTACAAGAGTCTGGTCACACAGTGGAATTTACAAAGCAACGAGAATGGACAAATCCATAACCACACGCAACAACGGAAATGGATCTCACACAGGACACCGAGCAGACGCAGCCAGGCAGAAGCAAAGCGGCCGAGGTGATCAGGACGGTGACTCCGGCCAGAGGGCCCGCGGGGAGGGGCAGTTTGCGACTGCAGGGGGCGCGGCTCGGGGGAGGCTTCTGGGGGCTTGGTTGTGCTCTTGTTTCTTGATCTGTCTGGCTGCTGGTTGTGCACTTTTCTACATGCGCATTGTACTTCGATAAAAAGTTTACAGGAACAATAAATAACAAGCAGGTTAAGCTATGGTGACAGAATTCAGAGTAATGGTTGCCTCCGTGTGTGGGCGGGGTGGCAGGGTGGGTGGGGGAGGCGTGTGAGAGGCTTCTGCGGGTGATGGGAATGCTTTACTTCTTGATCTGGCTGGTTACTACGCATGGGTGAGTTTACTCTGTGAAAATTCATCAAGCTGTAAATGTGTGCATTTTTCTGTATGTACCTGGTATTTACATAAAATTAATGTCTTCGAAATACTTTCTGGGGGCAGAGAAGTTACAAGTGTGACAACATTGGCTCAGAGCACTGGGACAAACAAAAGGAACAGGGAGCAGCCTGGCCAACGGCGCCTGCTCTCAGCCTAGATGCACCTTGCCCCGAGAGCACCCCCCGACTCGGCCTAACACAGGGTCAGGAGCCCGGTGTGCTCTCCAGGCACCAAGATCAGTGCCCCCCATCCCACCATCCTGAAGGCCTGGTCCTGGCCTGGACTGCCTGCCAGGCCCTCCGCTCCCTGAGGACAGGGCAAATTGCCTCCTCCAAGAAGTGCCTGGCCCAGCGTGGGGACTCGGTAACGTCTGCTGAATGAGCTTCTAGTCTAGGGTCACGGAAATAAAGCAGAGACGTGCAAAGCACACTTGACTTTGCCACGCTCTTTGTCAGCTCAACTATCGTTAACATACTTTAGGAGCTATCAGCCTCAGCATACGAGACGTTCTTGTTTGCTCTCAGCTCATCAGCGCCACTAGGAGACATGGAAACAAACGGATGTGATCATTCTGTTTTGAACACAGCTGATGTATGTAGCAGCCCACCAGAAGTGGGTACTGAATAAAATGTCCATTTCTGCTGCAGTAAGAGAAAGCCTAAGGACAGCACACGCTGGGAACGAGCTGCTAACAGGGCCTGTGAATCAGCCAACTGTGAATTCCCGAGGCGCCTGATGACCGCGCCTTCCCCACCCAGGTCTGACCTGGGCTCCTTGCAGATGTGAACAGTCTTCCATTTCTGGATCCACAGCGCCGTGATCAACACAAAGGACCCAACAGATACCTTCTGAGCGAATAGAAGAACCAGGAGGCACAACACAGCCAGAATATTCCAAGAATTTTTATAATCACTTGAAAAGCAAGAGTCCATACTAACGCCTGAACATAAGTTACTCCACATCACCAAATCAGTTTTCTTACCTCGAGGGACCCAAATGTCCTGCTTATGCAGGGCCGCGAGGGGGACCTTTTGGTGTGTTCTGTCACTGCCACAGGTACTTGCAGAATGACCCGCTGAATGAATGTCCGCCCCTCCAGGCGGCCGGCACCGGGGGCAGGGCCCACACCTGTCTTGGCTCCTGGCCAGGGGAGCCGCCCGGCAAAGGCTGGCTTCCGGGACTGCAGGTACTCACCGCCAGGAAGCCCAGCTTGCCGCCGCACCGCGTCTTGAGCCCCATGGCGGCAGTCAGGTGGATCTCCACCAGCGTGCTCGGCGGGATTTTCTCCTCTGCACATTCGGCCAGGTTCACAGCGCACAAGGCCATGTGGATATCTGAACAGGCGGACCCCGCAGGGAGCTTCCCTGTAGTGGCAGAAATGGACACCAGTGTTGACGGATCCCCCAAGCCAGGCCTTTCCCCGCCTTCCCTAGCACAGAACGGCAGCCGAACCGAAGGAGAAAGCGCGCGAGCTCTGCGGTCAGTGCTGGCCGGTGCCGGGCTCTGCGACTTAGCACCTGTGTGTTTCTTCCCGCCTCACAGGGGGACAAGAGGAAACGCATGTCACGGCACCCGGCACCCGGCACCCGGCACCGTCCCCGGGGGCGCGTCGGGAGCGGTCGTGACCGCAGGTCCTCGCAGAGCACTCGGAGGCGCACACCGTGACGCTTCCCACGGCGGCGGCAGCAGCCACGCTCTGCCCATACGGTCCTCTGTCTCCAAAGGCCGCGAGAGAGGCACGGAAGAAATCCGAAATCGCTGACGTGAGTTTATTTTCACGCACACAGACTCCGCAGTGCACAACCGCACGCCCCTTCGAGGGGGGAAAACACGAAACCGACCAGGGACGCCTAGCCGCGTCTCGGCTGAGCTGCACGGCCAAGAGCGGCGTGCACGGCCTCCCGCGAGGGCTGCGCTGCTCGGCTGCGGTGACCTGAGGCACGAACGCGCGGGCCATCGAGGCCCCGAGGCTTTCGCCCTGTCGCTTGCTGTGGCCCTCCCCTCAGGGGCGGGCGGGCGGTGGCCAGGGCAAGCAGTCTCCTCACCTCGCTGAGGAGGAAGCTGAACCTCAGGGTGGGCCCATGTCAAGGACCCAGAGAGTGGCCACGCCCGACTGCACCCAGCTCCACGCTCTTCCCCCGGGCCGCCCTGCCTCCCTGGTCTTTTTATCAGAACAGGGAGACCTCGGCCCCAACACTTCACTTGGCAGGGTGTCGGGTGTCAGTCTATCCCAGGACGCACCACCGAGCTTTCTCCTTCGGGGAGGGCGGAAGGCAGTGTGGAAACCTCACATCAGCCACCTCTGTCCCCGTCAGTGCCTTGCACAGAGCCTGGCCCACAGAGTGCCCAGTGAACGGCCCAGCTGGGATTCTCCAGCTGCCGGCTAGGAGGACAAAGCCTCCTGCTCGGAGATCTGCAGACGGGGGCGCTCTGCTGGAACTCTGCCACGGGCCCAGGAGGTAAACCCCGCAGGCAGCCGCCCACCTGGGCCGAAGCTGCCTTCGCCACCCGGGCACATCTGCCGCCTTCCAGCGCCTGCTACGCAGCCTGCTGCTGCGTTCTGGCCCTCGGCTTATCACATGTCTGAGCAGCAACCTCCCTTCTCAAACCCTCTCTGACGGCTCCACTAGCACCAGGCCTCTCGGCTTCTCACCGCCCCAACTGCCCCTCCTCTGACAGCATCTGCCCGACTCTGTCCTCGGCCGGCCCTGTCCCTGCGATGCCCGAGTGTCCCCTTCACCACGAGCCCTCCCCATCGGCTCTCGAGGGTTTCATTCCCACCAAGAGGCCGGAGACCCAGCTCCTTCCCCTGGTCTGCTGATCCGGTAGGTCCACCACCCACCAAATACCCACCTCCATGTCGCACAGGGAAGTGTCCCAAATGGGACGTCTCTCACCTGCTCCCAGGAAAACTGCTCTTCTTCCTGTTTTCCTCACCTGGTGGCAACAATGTTTTCACCCAACGCTCAAGAAACCAGGGGAACCGTCTTGGCCACTCCTTTCCTGACCCTTCACATCCAACGAGTCCCCAGGTCCTGTCAACCCCACTTCTCCTTTTTCACTCCGTCTCCTTGGCGGCACGCATCTGCATCTGCATCTGCATCGGCTCCCGCCCGGCCTCCCTCACACTGGCCGTGACCCTCTCCATCCACCCTGCCATCAGAGCACCTTCTCGACTCTGGAGAAGCGCGAAGCTGATGATGCTGTAATTTTCCTAATGCCCTTCGCTGCCCCGGCTCCTGCCACTCTGCTCCTGCGCGGCTCACCTTCGGACTGCTCATGGAGAAACCCTCCTCAGAGCCGCCCCAGGTGGGGCTCCTCCTTGGGAATCTCTCTCAGCCTGGAAGGCGCGCTCCCTTCCGGAGAGCTGGCGAAGGCTATGCCTCTTCCCTGCAAAGCCCAGACTTCCCAGCAGGGCGTTCCTGGACCCCACCCCACAAGCCCCGCCCCAAAGGGAGCCCCATCCTGCTACCTCTACTGCGTGAACCGTGATTCATGGCGGACCTGTCTGCCTTGCTATCAGGGCAGGAGTTTGTTGAACAAAATTAATGATCATATTTCACTAAACCTGTTTTTAAGTTTCACCATTAAAGTATCACTAAGGAAAACACACTGCCACCTCGACCCTGACATGCCATCGCGTAGAGGACACGGCCCAAGCTCAGAGACCTTGACGTACTGAAACAGTACGTGTGCTGTAAACTGAGGAACTACAGTGATGAGCCGTGCCTACGGCTCCGGGTGCGGGCGGAGGGTCTGTGACATCTAAAAACGCAGTGTGAAAGGGGCTTCGATGGGGGCGGAAACCTCAAGCCAAGCCGGGGTGGAGAGAGGGCACAGGGCGCTCAAGGCCAGCCAGGCGGCGGCGGCACCCCTCACCTGTGATGTGCAGCTGGTGCAGTCTGTGATAGGCCAGGGCTGCGTCCCGGGCGCTGGCCTTCGCTTCGTCCACGAAGCCGGCCGCGGTGGCCCGGGTGGCCTGCCGGCGCTGGCACACCTTCTTGAGTAGCCAGCGCACCAGGCGCAGCTTCTGCAGGCTGTAGCGGATCACGTTCCAGGAGAGGCTGCAGGCCAGGTCCAGGCGGGAGGTGGGCAGTGCCCGGCCCAGCACCGACAGGCAGGTTTGCAGGTTGGCGGCAGCAGCAGCGAAATCCCCCTAGAAAGCAGCAAGACGGCGTGATGCTCACTGGCCTTCCTGTGGGCGTTTTGTTTGTTTTAAAAACAAACTTTTACTTTCCCTTCATTGTCCAGACTATCGGAGTGACACACGCTCACCGAAAAAAATCTGGGAAAATTCAGAAAGCTACAATAAAAAAAAAAAAAGTAAAAAAGAAAGAGAAAAACAGAAATCACAGGTACTCTTATCTCCCGGAAAGAATGACCACTGACATTTTGATATGTTTCCTCCCAGCTTTTACTAAATTGGGATTGTACTGTGTTTTCCCTTTAAGCAAATACCCTTTGAAGCTTTCCACAGCGGCTTTTACACATGAGACGATATTGCGGATTTAGATGATACACGATGTGATCTTTTAGGTTCTCAAAGTGTGGGCCTTGGAGACCAGCCGCATCGGGCCCTGGGACCATGCACATTCCCACCCACCCTCCCTGACCTAACCAGGACCTCTAGGGTTGGGGCCCCCAGGTCATTCCGATGCCCGCTAAAGTTTGAGAACCACAGTTTTGGGTAAACACATGGCTAAACTGCTCTAACCAGGGATCTGGATGAACTACTCCGCCAGCGCGGGAGGGTCTGCGCAGAGTCTATGGCCCTGTGTGGAAGGCCCCCACCCCCTTCTCTCTCTCATTTCATCGCTGGGGGCTCGAAGACCCAGGCTACGCAGTCGTGCAGTGGGCATGAAACCTGTACTTGTCCTCATTCACCATTACAGGAAAGCGGATGACAACGTGAAGAGAGTGACAGTCTCTGAGGTGGCAGTGGCATCTTTCCAGCCCGGAGAAGCACCTGTATCTAGATTCCGAAGAAGGCAGCCTTTCCTGTGGTCCTGGCTCCTCTTCCCCGGCTTTCCCATGAAGGTTGGCTAGTCCCAAGGCTCAGGCTTTGGCCAGGGCCTCTTCCGACTCGCCAATCCAACCCCCTCTGAGCACGGTCCTGGCAGATAAGCGGTTTCCAACACACTCAGGTCCCGACCTGCCTCCGCGCCCACAGCCTGCCTCCTGGTTGCTTCTCACTCTGCAGGGTCCTCTCGCGGCCCTCTCAACCGCCACAGCTTAGACAGCGCCCGCCGCATCTTCCAGCCTCTCCCATGCCTTTCCGCAATCCCGGGTCCTTGCCGCCCCTTGCCCCGCCCCCTGCCTGTTCTAAGAGCCTGCTACTCACTCCCGTGCATTTCGCGTCTGCCTCCTCCAATCCACCCTTCGCACAGCTGCCAGGACAACAATCTAAACACGGACTGGATCCTGCATCTGTATTCCAGGAGCCACAGCCCTGGGCACGGTGGATGCATCCCGGTTGGTCAACCGGATCCCCAGTGCGGGAGAGCAGGCCCACGATTTTCTGCTGAGGGGTGTTCTGGTTCTTGTTCCTCCCAAGATGTGGATGTTTAACTCTTCCTTCAGTGCTGTGAGTTGCGCCCCAGAATCCTTTCCATAAACTCTTTTTTGTTGATTTCAAATGAAAACATTCAGATGATTTTCCTGCTCAAAGTCCTTTCTGGTTCTCCAGAAAAAAAGCCCCAAGTCAGTTACTAGTCAAAGACCTCTCCAACTTGGGCCCTAGCTACACAACCAGCCTTTCTCCTCCTTCCCCCCTGGCATTTTTTTGTGCCCCAGATACTCCTATCTACTTGCTGGTCCCCAAATCTCTCCTCCATTCGTGCCTTCGTTTCCACCTGGCAGGTCCTTTCTTCCCCTGACTGTCCTGCCCAGTCCCAGGTCCTCTCAAGCCAAATCGTCTCGTCTGTGCCAGACTCCCATAGGACGTTACTTTTCCTCTGTCGCCTTGTGTCCGCAGAATTATTTACACACAGGTACCCCATTTCTGCTGTGCTGTGACTGTTAGGGGCAGGGTCCCTCTCCCCCAACCCCATACCACAAGCACCTACCATAGGACTTTACTCGATGGGGTACTCAACGCAAATGGGGAGGGGAAAGGCAGATGGCAGAACTCACCCTGGCGAGGTCCAGGTCGGCCTGCTTCCGGTGCCTCCAGAAGGTGACGGAGGAACGCGAATGTGGCCGGATCACTGGCTCCCCGTGCACCAGCAGCTTCACAAAGACGCTCAGGACAATCACGCCATTCACCAGCCACAAGAGGAGCGTTGGCATCATCCAGTCGAACCAGCCCACAGAACCTAAGGAGCGGTGTCCCAGCGGATACATGAGGAAGGGCCCCCTGGAGCGGCCTTGGGACTGCAGGGCACCTGCCTGACCCCTACCATCGTGATAGGAAAGAGCCCTCTACCTCATTTTCAGAAGAAAGGGCGGATAACAAGATTGCTTCATTTATTAACAATGTCTTAAGTGCTGAGGACAGGAATAATCCACATTATAGGAAAAACTGGGGCAATTCGAGGGCCTAAACAGGAACCCTGCAGCCTCTGTCACTAGAGTTGAGTGCCACAACCACCTCTGCTAGCCAAGGGGGTTAGGCCATTGGTTTCACGACTCAGGCAGAAGCACCACATCCTCCTTCAAATAGGTACACTCTCCGCCCCACATTCCTGGGGATTACGGCGATGCGGATTCCCGATTTGATTTGCTCCTTCTGACTGAACTCCAGTTTGCTCCATTACTTCTAAACTGAGTCTTACGCGAGTCCCTATCAGAAACAAGCAGGTGGGGGCTCCCTACTAAAACCGTCGGGACCTGGTGGACGAGCCGAGCAGTCTGCACACACGCTGGTCTCCCCGACAGCAGCCCTCCCACGCCAGAGTGGCCTCCACCCACCTGACTCAAGTGACAGTATGCTGCGGCCAGAGCCTGAGTACGGGTGCTGGTCAGAGTCGTGGGCCCCTCCCCACTGCAGCAGGGCAGTCAGCGGGTTAAAGGAGAGGCACAGGAAGGTGAGGAAACACAGCAGGATTCGCGAGCGGTCCACCATGCCCAGCGCTATGGGAGGAGAGTCTGGTTCATCCTTGACCTTCAAAACAGGGCCACGAAGTTAGTGAATACCACATGAATTTTTACAGCATTTTTATTCACATCAGAACCAGATTGTGAGATTTAAATTTGAGACTATTAAGTCAGACAAGAGTAAAGTGAGCAGGGGACTAAGAAGTCCTCAATTCTCCAACACTGGAGGACTCGCCCTCTGGCCACCTGGGAGGGAGAACATGTTCTAAAGACGAAAGGTAGATGCATTGTGCTTTTAAAATAGAGCTCCATCACAAAAGAGAACACACCGCATGATTCTGTTTCTGTATAATTCCACAACAGGCAAAACTAATCTAAGTGACAGAAAACGGAGCAGTAGTTGTCTGAGGCTGGAGAGGGGTATGTGAACTACCTGCAAAAGTATACAAAGGAGCTTTGTGGGTGACGAAAATGTTCTATATCTTGATTAAAGAGCCAGTTATATAAGTGTACGAAGGATAATACTGAATGATACTGTACAATAGGTGTATTTCACGGCACAGAAATTATACCTCAATAGTGTCGAGTAAAGAGCGCACTTCGGCGCGGGTCTACGCGCAGGAGCGTGCCTGTTCTAAAATCTCCTTTGTCGCCTTTTTCCCTCTCCCCGTTTTACGGAAGGAGAACTGGAGGCAGAGGCCTCGCCCGCCCGAGGAGTCCACAGAGAGGGAGGGAGGAAGCCTGGCACCGGATCTCCCCGACTGCCGGTGCGTACATACCATTCCACTCCTTTTCAACATTTTAAAACCATTTGAAAATTTCTTCTGATGTTCGGATACCCTGTCAATTCGATGTATACGTCAACGTGGCCTTTTGTTATCAAACAATCACGTTTATAAAGTATTTCAAAAATAGAGCTTCCTTAGTAAAACTGAGCACACATGCTATGAACAGTTCGATCAAAAATGTACACTAGAAGAAAACTCTGGGCTTTCGGAGTTAGAAAACGCCAACATCGAAAAACGGCACAGACCCCATGGTCTCCGCAGGGTCCCAGGAAGACCACTGGGCTCGGGCCTCCTTTAACCAATTCCATTAACCGACAACTGCCAAGGGCGCTTTCTTAGACTATCAAAGGCCCTTGGTTGGAATGTTATTTGCTAGATTGCAAATTGGAATCATTTCTGGAAGAGGACCCAAAGGCAGCCTCGTCCTAAACCAGCTGATGAACCTCACTAAGTGGTCCTCCCAGGCCCATTACGGGCGAGGGAAGTAGCGAGGTGCCTCCAGCGATGCCCGGCATGCACGGGACAGCTGCTGCACGCTCCTGCTCTGAATCTGGCCCTCATGCCTCTCTGGTGGGCCCTTTCAGCAAAGACCAGTTAAACCGGACTGCACCGAACCAGTTAAGCTGACTCTGGGGGGGAACAGTAGGGCTGTTTCCCCTCACAGAGTCAGTTTTCTCTTTCTTTATTCTTCAGGACCTGGCTAATTCCACAGAATTCCTGTTCCTTACCAGCCCAGGCCCCCTGAACACGGGGCCTGGCCCCTATCTGCAGCCTGCTTTCCATTAGATTAGAGATGGGAGAGATCCAGGGGTTTTAAAAGTGCATACCTTTGCCTCATCCAACAGAGGACTTCCAGGCTCAGAGTCGATGGAGTAGGGGGAGAAGCCGGCCTGGGACCCTGAGTCAGAGGCCGGAGGGGACATCAGAAGGACATTCTGATTAAAGTCATCGATCTTCAGGTCCACGTCATTGTCTACCAGGCTGCCGAGGTCGATGCCCTTCAGGAGCTCTGCAAAGAAAATCCCACGTGGCAAATAGCCTGTTTTTACAGAGCCCCACCGGGGCTGGGAGAGAGGCACGGGGCCCCGGCTCCTGCTTCACCCTGGGAGGCACCTCGTATGCATCCGTGGGCCCCCCGAGTGCCCGGCACAGGACTTCACCTATAACCACAAGGTCTGACAGCCCTCGTCTCAATGAGCACACTCACTGTTTTTCTGACTTGCCAGCTTCAGCACCATGTTCTCCTGGCGCAGTTTGTGATTGACCTGCTGTAAGTATTTGATGTAGTCAATGGCCTTCCTCAGAACTCCAGACTTGTGCATCTGGAAAGAAAGATGGGTGAAAACACAGTGTCACAGGTGCAGGCTGCAAGCGAGGAGAGCAGTGGCCCAGCGCGTGAGGGGTGAAGGCGTGGCTCTGGGGTGGGGGGCGCTGGCTTCGGATGCTGGCTCTCCTGCTGATTAGCTGTGCTGCCAGGACAGGTCACCTGCTATCTCTGAACCTCCTTCCTCCTCAATTACATAAATCATAGGCTTCCAGTGAGGGCTATGTGAGATAACACACGTGAAGAGCTTAGCTCCTGGCATGGCACACAGTGACTTGAAAAATAAATTGAGCTGCTATGACTACTTCCTATAATAATCCTAGCACCAAACTCTAAGGAAAACAGAAGACAAAAACCAGAGCCTTGTTGGATCGTTACCTTAAGTAAATGTATATTAGTAGCTTTCAGATTTGTAGGCTACAAGGAAAGTGAAATTTTCTTTCAAAATAGGTGACGATAAATGGGTAACAGTTAAAAAAAAAATTATGTGCCAGAAGACACATTCATTGAAACGCCAGAAATATATGAAAAATCAATTTCCCCTATTTACTGTTGATTAAAAAACCAGTCTTCAGTTCCTCTGTCTTAACAGGTAAAAACATTGCTAGCCTCCCTGAACACAATTAAACATAAGCCAGCACCACCATGAGCTGACCCCAAGGTACACACAATCGTATGTATACCTGGCTGCCAGTGAGTGGCAGGTGTTTCTCTGCCTGTGACTCTGGGGTCTATGATCTCCACACAGCGGGGTCGAAGGTCCAGGGAGGCCACTGTCTTACCAAGCCCCAGCAGTCCCCTTATGTTGGTTAATATTCTGTAATCTTGAAAACTTCCAAGATGCTTTGACAAGAAAGCAGCTCTAACTCGCCCTGGCATTCACCCAGCCAGGGCCTGGAGACTCCTAAGCCCCCAAGGCGAAGGCAGGGCAGGAACCGCCGCTCCGCCCAGCACCTACCTTGGCGTCTGTCCCCATGACCAGGTCCTTCAACTCGATGATCTTGTCATTGATGGAGGAACGGTACCGCTTCTCGATGATGTTGTGCGTCGTCCGTCGTTCTCCTTCTTTGGGTGGCTCGAGCTGCTTGACTCCGCTGGGGACCTGCTTGATGGGCACTTTCTCTTGCCCCATCATCACAGGCATCGTGGTCAGGATGGTCCCGCTGCTGCCCACCAGGGTCTAGGACAGGCACAGGCAGAATTACCCCCTGGATAGTCTCAATAAAGTGATTTCGCAAGACGAACCTGGGGCCTTGGCCACGTGGCATCGCCTGGCAATGCTCCGGGTGGCTGGAGACCCTTCCTGGGTGAAGCTGGGCCCTAGGAAGCCGGAGGAGCCACAGTACCTCAGTTCTCATGCCCCTTTCAGAATCACTGCCCACTGACTGGACCTCAGTAGGATTAATGTGGAGAAATTTGTCTTAACCTTTGATTCAGGGGTCCGGAAACAAGTCACATGATTTCTGCTTTGCTGTCAAACCATCAACTACCTCTGAGCTCACACACAACACACCATGTCACTCTGGCCCCAGGGAAAACTTTTCCCTAATGTCTGACACATTTTTTTCCTCTCACATGACAATTAAGCAACTTATTGCATTTCCTTAACAATTTGGCTATCGAAAAGCTCAGGGGCAGAAATGACACTCTCATCAGAGCCATTTTATTAAATAAATAGGCCAACCATAGAGGCTTCCCCACTCCTCCCCATCAAATCTGCTTTCCCCTGTTTCTATTCTTACTAATTTTAGTTTTATTTTATTTTTTCCAATAAATGGCCTCAAATATCCAAAGGACCAAGGAATAAAAAGCTGCTTGACCTCATCAGTTTTCAAGAAATAATTCACACATATTGAAAAACCCACACTTCAAGCGTACGGCTTGATAAATTTTTATGTATGTACACAATGTGTGTCACTCAGATAAGCCCAACCCAGATACGGAGCATTTCTACCCCTTAGAAAGTTCCCTCGTGCCCCTTCCCTCCTCGTAATGTGCTCTGACCCCTCACCATAGCTTAGTTCTGCTCTTCTTGAATCATCAGAACGAACTCTTTCCCGATACACAGTTTTCGCTCAACATACTATTTTTGAGGTTCAGTCACGTAGTTGTATGTCATCTTTTTGGGTGGACATCTGGGTTGTTTCCAGTTCTTGGCTTTTATGAATAAAGGCTCCTTTTGACTTTTGATCACCTTTAACTCTGCTAGACTCTCTTGCCACAAGATACTAAAATTGACTGAAACCCTACAACTGAGGGGTGGGTGCCTCCCATGTCCCTCACCTTGGAGCCCCTGCCTGCTTGGTGGGTCAAGGGTCCTTCAGAAACCAACCCTCCACAGCAGGACGCGAAGTGCAGCCAGTCCCGTGTGGAGCTGGGGCTCCTTGCTGCTCCCCTCCCGCTCTAGACCCTGGTGCCACCACATAACACGCACTGGTGGGACTTCTCAAGGGGAAAAATCTAATGGGGCGATATTTGCAATTTGACTGACACATCCCATGAAGCTTCTGCACCTACTCAGCACACCCAGGTTTTGCTAAGATCTCTGAGGCCTAACACCTCCCAGAAAGGGGGCAGAAGGCAGAGGGGGAGGTGGCTCTTACTGGTACTTGAAGGGCGGCTGTCTGGATGGGGGTGGTGAGGGCGGTGAGGGCCGGGTTCTGGACTGCAGCCATGACAGGGCTGCCATCTGTCTTCAATGTGGTCAAAACAAGGGAATCTGTCTTGATGATCTGAGGCTGTACCAGGACCTGCGTGGAGAAGGAAGAAGAAGAAAAGAATTACTTCTCTATTTTGCATTAGCGTCCTCCTGCATAGACCCTCTGGGAAAGAAAGAGAAAATAAAATTTTTATGAATTTGAGAAAACAACTTGATTACCGGGTTGAAGGGAAGAAAAGCAATACAGCTAGCTAAAGGGGGTCCCCCTGAACTTTAAGGTTGAAAGACGCTGAGGAGGGTAGTGCTAGAGGCCTGGCGGGGAACGAGCAGGCACGGCTTGGGGTGGGTGGTGGCGGGGCGAGAGCCCTGATTTTGGATAAGCTCAGGAAAGCCAGGAACCTAGCTGAGAAGCAAAAATAATAAACCAATATTTTTAAAAAAATAGACAATCACTCCATTAGTAAGAAAATACGCTTCGCTGTGATACATGACTTAAAAACATTTTGGCACGTTTCTTTCCAGTTTTATACTCATCATCTGTGGAGATGGGTTAATACGTCTGCATTTACGGAGTCTCTGTGACTGCCAATGTAATCCTCAGAACCGACCTCAGCCAGGTCTCCAAACCCAGCTCACCGGTGCCTCGCAGGGCCCAGGCGCCAGGACCCACCCTACGAGCGGCTCCCTTACACTCTGAGGGTCCTTCTTAGCATGCGGACCACATCTTCGGCCGAAGACCAGCCGACGGACCCAAGCAGTGCCTCCCTGAATCCCTGTCAGCCACCTACCGGGACCTGCTGCACCTGGGGCGCGGCCACCGTCTGCACCGTGGCTGGGGCGAGGGTCTGCAGCGTGCCATTGGCTGTCTGCGTCAGCACCCGCTGGGCCTGCACTGTCTGCACCTGCTGCTGGATGGTGACCGGCTGCACCTGGGACGACGTCACTAGGCTTTGGACTTGAGGCTGAAGGACTTGAGAGGAGAGAAAAGTCACATGGACGACGAACAGGTTCTGTCCCTGCAGCTGCGACAACAGCTGAGGGGGGGCGTGCCCCACGACCCCGACTCCCCACCTGCTGCGGAAGACATGCGCACCTACGAGTTGGTCTACGCAACGTCTACGCAATGAGAACGCCCCAGAGGGGCTGCATCAATTTCTGAGGGAACCAGTACAAATGATTTTATTACTCTGGGTGCTGGGGTGGAAGTGAGGGAAACTAGTCGGCAAAAACCTCCGCCCTGCCCCTGCTGGAGTTAATGAGTTAACGGGTGTTGATGACCGACAACGCCCTGGGGCTTCATTTCCTCCTTGAAACAAAGAGAAAGTACACCGTCTCAGCTTTCCGCCCTGCCGTCTACCCCCAGCCTCCCCCAGCCTCCCCCAGCCTCCCCCAGCCTCCCCCAGCCTCCGAATCCTCGAAGCCCAATAAAGAGCTGTCAGAGCGAAGCTAATCCCAGCCAGGGCTCCCCACGGGGCCAGAGAGAAATCTGATGTAAAGGCACCAGGCACAGCCCAGAGAAAGTCACTCATCAACTCGACACACACGGGGAGGGCCTACGGTGAGGCCTGCTCCTCGGAGACCGAGCACCTGTGTTAAAAGCTGTATTCTCCTCCACCGAGCACCTGTGTTAAAAGCTGTATTCTCCTCCACGGCGGATGCTCAGGAGATGTTTGCTGAGTGAACGGTTCTCTGCCTACAGCAGCTGAGACCTGGCTGCTGCCTGGGGGTAAGTTTCAGGGCTAATTTTACTCAAGCAGCCCCTTCTAGTTCTGGGACAGCGCTGTGTCTACTCTGCCTTGTTGGATTTTTCGGCCAAGTATCCTCGAAGCAGGAATGACAGATATTAACTAAGGTACTGGAAGAGGCAGAATGTAAACTGCTCCCGCACCACTGTCCTTAGTGCAAGTTGCCAAAGACTCATTCAGACAGGACCAGACTGAGATTCTATCGTTCCCAGAGGACAGAACTAACTGCAGTCCACTTCTGTAGTATCAGCAAATTGGCACATAAACTTCTGAACCAACCCAGCACTATCATATCTGACTTCTGAATCACCTTGAAAGCTGGTAGCTGCGTTCTGGTATATCAAAGGCTGCTGGATGATCCTTGTCTGGGGAGTGGTGCTGAATGTCGGGGTGATCATTAAGGTCTGCTGCTGCAGCTGAGCTTGAGGCTGGGGCTGGGGGCGGGGCTGAAGAACCGGAGTCACCCTGGGCGGGGTGAGAACTGTGGTGGGGGAAACCTTGACCTGCAGGGCTGGAGCCTGGGAGGAGGCGGCCGAGGCAGAGAAGGAAGGTAATGGGACCTGGCTGAAGGGCCGCTGCAGCGAGGGGTCGCCGGCTCCACCACTGCTGCCTCCGCCATTACTACTGCTGCCGCCGCCGCCGCCGCCGCCGCCGCCGCCGCCAGGGAACGAGCTACACAGAGGCTCTGAGAACAAGTCCGAAAACTCTCCCACTTGATTGCTGACAAATTGCAGCATCTCTGTGAATAAACGAAAAGGAGTCGTTTTATTGCCCATCCAAAATATCTATTAATTTTCAAATTTGCTTAAGAAACCGAGGCATGAAAATTCAATGGCGTTCCCAAGACCACGGCAGAAACGGGTCAGGAAACCCTCACTTCCCTCTAGTGTGGGGACTCACGTGGGCCAAGAGAGCCAACCGAGGAAGAAGGGGAAGGCCCCCATCTGCCAGATGCTCTCTCCTCACCCCGCATCCAGGCCCTTTCTACCCACCGTAATGATTGTATCAGGCCTAACAGGAGTCACATCTGTCCTGGGTGACTGTTCCTTTTGGGAGGTATTACTGATCCCATTTTACAGCTGGGGACGCTGCTGTAGAAAGTGAGTGTTTGCGGCCCTGGGGCTCTGGAGCTCAGGAGTCCTGCACGGTGAGGCCACCTCCAGTCGCAGACCCGCGGCCCGTGCGGAGCAGGAGTCACGCGTGCCTGGCTGCAAAGCTGCGCCACACCCTAACTCTCCCTCATCACGGGCAGGCTCCTGGCCTTCTCTCCAGGATGGGCACAGCCCTGGGAACTGCTGGTACCCTCGGGAACACTCAGGGATGATGAAGTTGATGGCCCCCAAAGCATGATGGGAAATCATCCACGAAGTCTAGAACAGAGAAATCGTTTGGCCCAGGTCGCACAGCTCGTCAGGGCACAGCCAGGTCTCTGTCTCCCAGCTTCGTGTTCAAGTGCACCACAGTGCGTTCACCGCCAGAGGTTAGGAAAGAGCAACCTGGGCCCTGGACCCCAGGCTTTAAAGGGCCCACTCCGGCACTCCTCTGGCTGTGCCCCCCGCTCTGGGCGAGGAGTCTGTGGGCTAATGGGATGTGTCCACCTGGAGACCGTGGCCCCCATCTGGATCATGCTCCAAGGACCTGGGACCTCTGAATTCCCGGACCAAAAGGCCTCTTTCCCTTGGCTCATCCTTGCAAAGGTTTACCGAAACCCATCTCTCACGACACCTTCCACCTCACAGGCAGGTCCCCATTAGCAGTCTGGAGCCTCGACTTTGTCCCAGGTATTTTCAGATCTACAATTCTCTATGCTGTCCACCCCATCCCCACCCCGACTCCCACCCCCACCTTTTCCTCTCTGATACATTTCCAAAAAGCTACTGCGTGTTCCTAAACTGCGGTACTCCTCTCTCCTAACCCTCAAGGCCACAGGATGCTCTAATTTAGTCACCCACCAAAACAAAATAAACAACCTGCCCCCAAACAACACCATCTCCATTAATTTCCCCAAACCTCCACCAGTAGGTCCCTCCCAGGTCTCTACGGGAGTGAGTGAGTGTGTGTGAGTGAGTGAGTGTGTGTGTGTGTGTGTGTGTGTGTGTGTTGTGTGCGTGTGCGGGGCCTGGGTTATGAGGCCTTACTCCTTACTTAGGCGGAATGCTACTGGGGGTTTCTACTGGAGCTTAGCAGTTCAGCACTTTAAGTGTCTAGTCAATTCAACCTGTTGGCAAAACAGCATCTCACAAGCTTAAAGACTGTGCAGTGGTATTATTTACCAACACCTTGACGCTCTGCTCTGTCCTCACTCGGCCTGTCGTGTGTGAGAGGGAGCAATGGGCAGATTGCTGCAAATACTCACTCATACCAACCAATCCTGATTCCTTAAAACATGATTAAACTAAATACTGTTCTCAAACTCAGCACCAGATTTAAACAAAACACAATTCGGTGCTGACACATTCCAAGTATAACACAAGATTATAAGAAGCTTTAAGAAAATGTTTAAAAGAAATCCGATAATTTGTCGGGCTTTCCAGAATTCCCATAAGATGTCGACTCTGGGAAACTGATATAGAGGCCTGCTCTGTGGGCCACAAGCACATCACTGCCTGGCTGACTGTTTTAATCCATGCAAAGCAAAGGGGAGCAGAAGGCAAGAGGCCAAAGGCCTGGTGGGTGGGCACAGGCTTTGGCACTAGGTGGGTCTCAAGGGGCCCACCTAACCGGCTGTGTGAACACAGGCAGGGTCCTTCTCTCCACACCTCAGTCTCCTCACCACAGAAGGCTGCCTTCAGGATATTCGCCTGGCTTCTTTGTCGTTGAGGGTCAACAAGATAATTTATGCAAAGTGCCTGGTGAGGGACAGGCCTTTCTAAAGGTCCCTATTAGTGGCGCTTCGAGCACCCACTACACAGGCACTGGGCTCCACTCGTGTCATCTCGCTGAGTGCCCTCTCAACCCTTTGTGGGGAAGACGTGGTTGGTGTGGCGAAGTAGCCTGAGAGGTCACAAAGCGTAGCTCACGCAGCAGGGCAGGAGTGTGCAGGCAGATGGAACGGGAGTACTTAAATTAAAGAAAATAAATCCTTTCAGCCCACATTTGACAAGCTCCAGTGGTGCTATCTCCAGCCAGGCAGATGGGCACCGGGCTGAGTGGCGCACAGGGCCTGTTAAGACCCGGCATTTGAAGGAGGAAGTAAGTAATGGGAAGGAGCTCTTTGAGCTACTGCTCCAGCAGGGCACACGCAGCCTGCTGGGGACCCCATCTGGTCTGCAGTGACAAAGAAAGGGAGGTCCTGCCAACTGGAATGAGGCCTGGAGAAATAAGGCCGGGGAGGCCAGCCTCAGGCTCGGTTTTGCTCTGTAGCTCCCAGCTGCCCCCGTGGGAGCATTCTAATGTCTCTTTGCTGTTTCCTGCTCCGATGACACAGGCTCTAATTTCCACAGAGAGCCATGAAACCTAGAAAAGGCAGGCCTGGGAGCAGACACAGGTTTTATGGAGCTTTGAAAACAAAGTTCTGGCTCCTGCATGATGAGCCGCTGCGAGCCGGATACGGGCCTCCTCGGGGACGGGCGCCACCCCCAGGCCCGCAAACCCAGGCTCACCCGGCAGGGGCGCTCCCCCGCAGTCGCCCTCCCCTACCAAGCCACATTTTTAGCTGCTGCTTAAAGTAAGGGTTAAGTGTGCTAAGAAGGTGGCTGGGCCCCAAGAACCAATACCTGGGTTTTGGGCTCTTTAAAAGCACATCACCAAAATCAAAGGCTCCAGCTGTCACCTGCGCACTGCAAACAGCCATCCAACGTGATCCCAAGTTCACGTGCACTTTATGGAGCTTTGACCTGGAAGTAACATAAATCACTTTGCCCCACTCAGCCCAGTGGTATCTACCTATCTGTGAGTGAGATAACCTGAAACCTAAGCAGATTAATTCTGGCCCCAAGTGGGGTCTCCATAAGGCACGGTCAGTCAATAGTCCTTTAGTGCAGGGGTCCCCAACCCCCGGGCAGTGGACGGGTACCCAGGTCCCAGTCTGTAGCCTATTAGGAACAGGGCTGCACAGCAGGAGGTGAGCAGCAGGCAAGTGAGCGAAGCGTCAGAAGCTTCATCTGCATCCGCAGCCGCTCCCCAGCGCCAGCATCACCGCCTCGGCTCCACCTCCAACCATCAGGCGTTAAGAGTCTCACAGGAGTACCGTCCCCGGTGCCAAAAAGGTTGGGGGCCGCTGCTTTAGCACTTGTTACCTAGTCCTGTTAGGTGCTGGAACTGTTTCACAAAGGTCACTACTCTTATATTTTGTATTTATTACGCACCTTGTGTTAGATAATGTTTTTTAACATATGTGCTGGCAAAGTAAGTATATGTTAGACAGTATTTTAAAAAAATTTTCTTTTTCAAATCATAAAATATTCATTATAGAAAAATTTAGAAAAAAGTTAAATGAAAAATAAAAATATCACCCAGTAATTCTACCTCCCCAGACACCCACTGTCGGTGTTTTGATGTGTGTCTGTCCAGACTTTCCTAAGCAGGGCTGGCTCACACACGCACACGCGCGCACACACATACACACACACCTCTATTTGCTTAGTGAAGCATAAAGAATATCTACTGTCAACCATTACGGATAGTGGATATAACATCGCCCTTTCTGAGAGTCCCATAGTATTGTATTGAACCGATGCACTAGAATTTAATCACTTAGTGATGATAGATGGTGTTTTCAATTTTTCAGCATTAGCAACTCTTACAATAATCTTGGCACAAAATCTTTTCCCTATTTCCTTAGGATAAATTTCTAGCAGTTACACAGCTGAGTCAAAGGACAGGTATGTGTGCTCTGGAAAGGTTATAACAATCTCTGCTCCTGCCAGCATTTCCCCACATCTTGGTGGTGGGCGGGGGCGGCGCTGGGACGAACCTAATTGCTTGACTCCCACTGAAAGAGGTAATTGCTTGACTCCCACTGAAAGAGTACTAAATGAGGGTGAATGTCTCCGCTCCTGATTTTATTGGTCATTTGCATTTCTTTGTCTCGTTTTTTGACCTTTGTCCATCTTTCCATTGAGCTATTTCGATTTGTTTTGAAAAAATTTTCATGTATTATGGATATTTGCTTTCTTATATATTTGCAAATATTGCCACATTTCATCACTTTTAATTTGTTCAGAAAAAGAATGGCGTAGTGATTAAGAGTTACCATGTCCTAACCTTGTAACTTGGGGCAAGTTTTACCTCTTTGAGCTGAAGCTTTCTCAACCATAAAATATGGCTAACAATTATAACCAACTCAGGGGGTTGTTGAGAGAGAATTCACATAGAATCTACAGCACAGTGCCTGGCACTTAGGATTAACTAGTACAAATCATTCACAGTGTTTTTTTTGACTGTAAGTTTTGCTTTGACTCTTATTTTGAAAATTCAAATTTGTTCCAATGCACTGGATTTATTAGGGAATAATTTGAGCGTAGCATGAATTGTGTTTATGTATGCATTACAGAAACACAAGAAAATGCAGAAAACCATACCCAGCTGAAATGAGCCACACAGGAATACACAAAATGTACACACCCACTCACCTCAAACATCTAGCGGCTTTGTTGGGTCATTACATGTGTTATAAACCATAACCATCCACTTTCCATTACAAAGGTCAAGACTTCAGATAGCCTCCTCCAGTCACTAAACAATAACTCACAATCTATAACCTCCCAACGCCCACTTCCACAAGCAAATCTCACCTCCTTTCCAAGGGAAAGTGCCATATTTATTGTATTTATGTATTTCTTAGCCACTTAACATCTGTAAAGCTGCACTGTTTTATTAGGGTCCTATCTTAAAAAAAAAAAAAAAAAGCTCTTTTATTTTCTCTATCTTTTTTGTCACCTCTGAAACTGTTGAATGTTGTGATCCTAATCCTATCCCCCGGAAAGCCCTGCAGTTTTTACTGCACGATTTTACAGTGTGGTGATTTTTAAGAATGCATATGTTGCATTATAGCAGAATTGATCGTATATATATATTTTAATACCGTGTAGTAAAACTACACGGTTTTGCGTTAACACTTACAAAGTCCCCTGTCCTTAAGACTGTAAGCATACTCACCTAACTTCTTTCACTGACTTGTGTTCATTTTGTCTTTCACGTCAGCTCTGCTCAACAAGCGTAAGGACACAGAAGTAAGTACGGTGTGTGATACATGTGGGCCACTGGGAACGAGGCCGACCACAATCAGCGGGGGAGAAGGAAGTGAACACGAAATCTAATTCCCAACAGGTATCCTTCTGGAATGTCCTGCTTTCAAGCTGATGATCCTATCTCCCTTCCTAGGATGTTTTAATCTAATAGTTTAAAAATCTTAAAATAAGAAAAAAAAAAATCAAATGTAGACCAGTATGGAACCTAAGGGTCAACAGTGAGACAATAATTGTTCCTTTCTCTATCATTCTGCCTTTTGTGATCACCACGGCTTTCTCAGGACTGAAAACGTCAGTCGCGAGCAGTTAAGGAACTGCCCCCCCCCCCCCCCCGCAACCACACCCTTCAACACGCAAGGCCTGAAATGCAAGCAATAACGCAAGGAGCAGGCCGGTCAGCCTAGCCGCGCTCCCCTCGACACCAGGGGGCACACTCATTTGGTAGGAAGCTCAGAGCATGAGGTCATCATCCAGTAAGCACTTCCAGGGGATCCTGGGCCCCCCTCCTTCCTGGAGAAGGCGCTGCATGACACAGGGCGGCAAATTAGTGACTCAGGCACCCTATATTTTACACCAGGGATGAACAAACTCCTTTTACTGGCAAAGAAACCACAGAGGAAAAAACTGGGCGGAGAGGCGGGGTTTCTCAAATGCTTGTGTTTCACAACGTACGCGAATGTGTCATCTATTCCTCTGCACATATCAAATATTACACAATACGACGTTTGAAAAATTACGAGCAAAAGAGAGCACGAAGGGAAGCCGGTCGTCCTCAGATGGTCCGCCTGGCTCTCTCTCAGGGGCAGCCTCGAGGGCCCCAGTTTGGCGGCCGAGTCCTGGCGGCGCCGGTCCAGCACGGCAGGGCCCCCGAGCCAGCTCTCGGTTTCACGCGGGAGAGCGCCGTTCAGCACCGCCTCCCATTGCTCTTTCTTCTTTCCGTACAACGTACAACGACTTTCCGGCAGGTCTCATTCCAGGGTCTCACACAGCTCTCCCTGCTCCACTTTCATGCTCCACCCCAGTCGAACCACAGCCTCCCACTCGGTGACAATCATCTTCTTTTGAGTACCCTGTTGATCTGGCAGTCTTTCAAACCCAATGAAATGTCTTCAACAAAGCTTCCCACCACCTGCTGCTCCCTCCTACTCGAAGGGACTTTGCCTCCCACCTTATCTCATCTCATCACAGACCCTGGAAGATCTTTTACCCCCTTTCCACACCCGCCCGGAGCTGGGCGGTGGGGAGAGCTTTCTCTGGACTTGATTTCTATCTTTGCTTTTTTATCACCTCCTTCCTTTCTGAATTTCACAACTCCATTTCAGAACTATTTATGATTACTTTTATCAAGGACTCTTCAACCTCAGATCCAGCCATCTTTCAGCCCTTGAAGCCAATTTTGAATTATTTTTGTGTGTGATTTGTTAAGAAAAATTATCTAAACTTGAAAATAAGTCCCCCACCCCCCAAAAAAGACAGCGTCCCTTTAAAGTTTTACTGGAGGTAGCCTGACCTGCCTACCTAAAGTCACCTGTGGCTCTATGGAAAACTTGCTTGACTTCCTATTTACTACTGATTAGGCCCTATGCCTGAATATTCTGTAGCATCAGACACTCAGGCATAGAAAACTGGTAAGTTTAGAACATTTCTGTCAGGTAACCTCAAAGGCTTCGTTTTTTTGTTGGCCTGTAAGACATTAACCAGTTTTGCATCTAAATTCGCAAGCTTATTCTTCCATTCTTTTTTTCTACTGTGTAAATAGTTGCCTTCACTGCTTTCTTCTTCGGTCCTTCTGGCAGGTCTCCCGCCTCTGTGTCAGAGCCGTCTCTGCTCCCCCCTCTGCTCCCCCCTCCATGCTCGTAGATCCAACTTTGTCGTACTGTTGGGTTTCCTCATTTATAATGTCGATAAATCTTTGATATGTGGTGACTTATTAGTTTGTGTTTCAACTTTTCAAAAATTTTATTCTACTATATTACATACATTAAGTTTTATTTTTAAATGTTTTTCTTATATCTTGTGCTCGCTCCACAAGCACACGGACAAAATCTCCCACTGCTCTGTAACCTCTCCAAGTATTAAGCACTCCCGTGCAGTTAAAAAACAAAAAACAAAAAAACACCCTGGCATCAATTTAATAAAATGCTCCCCAAGGCCACTTTCATGCAATCTATAAAAATGGCAATCGTGCTTTCTGAACCCAAACTAGGAGGGCCAAATCACCTCACAATGAAATAATATGTTTTTGAAATTTAGATGATCCTGGGAAATCTGGACGAATCTATGTAATTTCTGCAAAGCTTCTACTTTTGAAGTAGGTATGTGAATACAAGGATTTAAATGTGTACCCACTGTGTGCTGGCCCACAGAGGTAAGAAAATGCCCCTTACCTGCAAGGAGTTAGTGAGAGGGACATACCACAACTGCTGTGATTGTCGCAGAAGATTAGGAGAACATGAGGGACAAGGAGACCATAGGGAACGTGATAAAATCTCTGACTCCAGCAGGTCGAGCAGCTTCCTGGGGGAGCTGGACTGAAGGCTGACGGGGATGCGTGTGCATTCTACGCCCAGGGAATCTCAGAGCCAAGGCTCGGTCAGAGGCCTGACGCTGTGTGGTGGGCCACGGAAGAGAATGGGCGACTGGCTGGGCGCCAGGCCTGCAGGTAATCAGGGCCAAATCGTGATGGATTCTGCAGCACACGGTAGTGAACTTGGTCTTTCTCCTTACGAAAGGAAAAGCCCTAGCAAGTTGTCGAACGAAGCTCTAGGAAGAGGGGTCCCTCCAGCTCAGTAGGTGCTCACCCTGGTTTGTGCAGGGGAGCTGCTGGCCTGCCCAGAGCCCCGTAACACCATGAACTCATTAAGAACCGTTCCGAGCAAAAACTCAGGGCTAAATTCTGTCTCGAGAGGAGAATATCAGAATAGCTCAAACAAAATCTCAAATAACTTTGTCAACTGATAAAGAGAGTTTTCTGAAAATCCATTAAAGAAAAGATCTGGTTATGTACGAGGTGCTAAAAAAGGATCCACAGCGGGAAGTGGGCCACCTCCTAGGCATAGTGTGAGGGAAGTGTGGCAAAGAACCATGTTAAAGGAGAAAAGGAGGATGTCAAAATGCTAAACGAAGAACAGGAAGTCAAAACAGAATGGGGATTCCCAAGTTTAAATGAAAGAGAACTGGCTGAAAAACTGTGGTATCAGCAAGACCAAGCTGGGAGTACAGTGATGTAACTAATCGCGGTGCTGCCTTTGGGAAATTAACCTCCCTGAGACTCAGTTTCTCTACTATTAACTATGTGAATAATCCAAACTCTGACGGCTATATATTAGTATAAAGGAATATGTCTCAGCATGTAATAAAATATATTGGATTCTTCCATTTTTTTTTTTTAACATAAATTTGAAAATGGGGTTATAAGGGGGCATCTCAGGTTAGGTTCCAATTTAATCTCTGAATAAAAGCCCGTGGTCACACTATGATGCTTAAAAGCAAAAGCAACTCAGACAAAGCTAGTAGAGTTATTTTCTAATTAGAAACCATAGCTATGTTTTATTTAAAAGTGTAGAAAGTGGATAGGACTGAAATTACATTCATTTCATACCGACTCTATGTCAACAATGACATCATAGCTACAACTAATGCCTGCCTAGTACTTTCCTAAGTACTTGGTACTATAAACCCCGAGACCAGTATTATTATTCAACTTTCCAAGTTAAAATAAGGTTCAAAGAAATTAAGTAACTTGCTCAAGCTTCCCACTCCCCTCCACACAGAAGCTACGAAGTGGCTGGGCCCACATCTGACTCTAGGTCGTCAGTATTCGAGCCTGCGTGAGTCTCCTCTATGCACGGTTTTCCCCTACGGAACAAACATTTCTTGGATTTTACATTTACACTCATCACGACTCAGAAGACGCAAGACAGACCTGGAATGACAATAAAGTAAGGAGAGTTTCGGGGGGGGGCACTTATGTACTCCATCCCATTGCTTCCAATATTAAGTTCGATGCTAAAAGGAGAGTCATTTCAGGGGAAGCATGTAGATAACTGACTCATGGGGGCACAGGGGAGAAGAGATTTTGGCCTGGCTCTTTGTACTTTGTAAGTATACCTTCCCACCCACATTATTAAGTTTCTCTCCAAATGAGACCTTCCACCTTGACAAGATATCTGTTCTTTTCTAAAAGTCTTTTTTAAATAATAATAATAATAAAAATCGATAAAGACACATCCCTTAAGATATATGTTCTACAAATATTAACTGGCCTACTATGTGCCAAACACAAAATTAAATGCCTTCGACTGGCACAGGGTCTGGAGGAGAAACTGTGTGAACAGCTGCCAGGGTCAGGTGCTAAATATTGGGGTCAAAAGAAGAACCTGTTGGAACAGCTGGGGCTTTTCCTGCTGAAGAAGTTTTTGTTGATTTTTGCTGCTATTTAGCTCATGTTTGTGTGTGAGTATACGTATATTTACATATTTCATATACAAACTTTAAACGTGATTTTTTTTTTAATTGGAAAAGAACTTCGTCAGCACTGTCGCCCAGTTGTTTTGCTTTTAACACTTTGCTGGTACTTTCTCACATACTGTGTATATGATCTTCAAATCGCCCTGTGAGGTAACTGTTTCAAGCACTCTTCGATGAGTTAATATGTGTAAAGCACTTGGAACAGAGCTTGCAACACAAGTTCCTGAAAAGAGGTGGTGATGGCGATTACGCAAGAAGAAACGAGTCCAAATCCAAAGAGGGAGTAAATGGCACGGTCCCAGGGAGGTGGGCAAGGGCAGCCAAGTGAGGAAGGTACTTCCTCCTCCGCCGCCTTCCAGGCCAGGCTCTTCCCACAGTGCCCTGCTCCAGACGTCCAGAGGTCCAGAGGTCCAGAGGTCGCCCCAACAAGCTCACTCCTCTCAAGAGTCCCTCCCTGCGGCTGCCCCGCCTCACAGGAGCTGGCTCTAGAAACTGCAGTCAACAACCAAATGCCACTACAAGTCCCCACCTGTGCTAGAAGCCCCACCCTGTGCCAGGCCTCCTGTCCTTACCTAACACCGCATTAGAGGCATCGGATGGTTGGCACCCCACGTTGGAAAGGCTGTCCATCTTCATCCATGTATTACTTTGAAAGAGGTCAAGACTAGACTCTCGGAACAATTAAGAAGAAAAGAACCTGAATCCATTAGCAGTAGTGATACTAAAAATGGTATAGTAATTTTTCACATTTGCTGAGCTCTTTCCACGTACCGACAATTATGTTAAGCGCTTTCCACCGGTTTCCTCATTTAACCCCCCAAAGAGCTTCGAGGGAGATGCTATCCTCGCCTCCATCGCAGACAGAAAGTGAGGCGCAGCGAGGCTGTCCAGCGTCCCCCAGTCGGCAGGTGGTGGAGCCGAGATCTGAAGTCGCGCTCTCAGCCGGCGCACGACACAGCACTTTGGTTCTGAAGCTGCAGGGATACCGCCACACAGAGCCCGGCACCGGGCAGATGCTCAGCGAGTGCCTCACGTGCGCAGGAGCACGGACACCCCAAGCTCAGGAAGGGAAGGACTGTCCCCCCTATTTTTCCAGAACTCTCCGGCCCTCACTCTGCTCCCGCTCTGCACTGTACTCTCGATCCCACTTTCCGGGAACGAGAGAGATTGAAAGTTGAGCAACAGCAGAGTAAGATGCCAAGGAAACGATCCCGCAGAATGCTGTTCCCACTGAGGGCCTCGAGTTCCTCAAAGCCAGGTGGCACTGTCGCCAGTCAGGGACAAGCCTGAAACAGAGTCTCCATAGCAGGGGATCCAAACTTTTTTTTCCAGTCCTTTAAACCATTCGGGAAGGAAGGGGGCGTGGTGGGGGGAGGTGGAGAGAGAGAAAAAAAGCTCGCGTGTGCACGCGACGGTGCCCAACAACCCACCATCCTGCCCTTCCACCCACTACCACACCCCAAATCTCCGAGACTGTGGACAAAATTAACACTTGCAGAGGAGGTCATTAAGTCATGCTGTGCACTTCCACCCAGCGCCTGGGCACTGCGGTGCTGGGAGCTGGAAGGCCCTGCGCGCCTGGCACGGGACGCGGCACATACGGACCCCGAAGTGCTGGTTTCCTTCCCACCCCCCAGTCTCACAGGGAGAGAAACCCAACCAACATGGAGTTGTGACAGGGGTGGGCACTGACCAGGGCCTCCCAAAGAAAGGGCAGTCCCAGAGTGGAGGAAGGACTCCTCCACTGTGGCAGGCAGCGGGAGCCGAGCCTGGAAGGCTGGAGAGTCTTCGGAGTCAGAGGGAAGGGTACTGCCGGCGAAGGCAACAGTCGGAGCAAACCCAGGGCGGCAGCGGATGTCTTGGAAGTTGCCCGGGTGGAGAGAGAGTGGGACGGGGTGGAGGCGGAGCTGCTGAGTTGGGCTGTGGAAGGTCTTACTGGCACCACGTGGCATCTGACTTTTACTTCAGAGGCACAGACAGGCACAGCGCGGAGTGGACGTTTGTCACTTTTGCTGGTCCGTCATCCAACCTTCCCCTCCCATCGGCACCCTGAGCTTCCTTTTGGAGGACCCCCACAGGGCGGTCTCGGTGGCAGAGATCACCATGGTGGCGGGGTTCTGCCCCAGGGCAACTCTCCGCTGCTGAGCCTCCCTCGGTTCCGGCCCATTTTCCGAGTCCTGCCCTCCAGCGTTTCTGGTCATCCCTGCACGACCCTTCCTGTGAACTCCGTCTCTGCAGGCCAGCCACGGCCAACCTCTCGCCTGACATTCGGCAACTGAAGCAGGACTGGGGCCCGATCCAAACTGTGTGTGACGAAGACCACATCAGCAGTCAGGGGCGCAGTCCGCAAGTTGCCCACACACCCCAGGACCAGTCGGGCCTTTCGAAAGGGCTGTTCGCTCGGCCTGGAAGACGGTCCTTCTCCCACGCCTTTACCCTTCAGGTGGCTGCTTTGCAGGTCCCTCTGCCAGAGGCCTTCTCTGATCTCACCTCTTCACTGGTGAGGTGCCCCTCCGGCTCGCTGTCCCGGACCTTCCAGATTCAGATCTTTGGGGGTGTACGCTGGTGGATTCCTCGGCATTTAAAGTTTGAGAACTTTTGTCCTACACCAAACTCTGGTCACACAGAATCACGTTCCCAGAACAAGCTAAATCATTCCCAACGCTGGTCCAGTTCTGTCAAAATGAACCTCCTGCCCCTTCTCCTTTCTAAAACCCTGTTCACTCCGCTATCATGACTCAGCGCAAATGCCAAAGGCCACGTGAAGATTTTACTAGTTTCCGTCCACGGTGCTCCCAAAGGGAGTTTGCTCCGGGGCTGTGGGCTCCGTTGCTCTTTGCTTTGTACTGTGACTGGTTGTCTACATGCCAGTTCCTGAAAGCCAGGGGTGTTTCATTCACCTTGAATACTCCAAAGAGTCCGGCGCTGCGCTGGAAATATAGTGAGTACTCGTTTATGCTGAATTAGGTAGAATAAACTTTTAAAATTAAATTAAAAAATTTAAAAACGACTCATGACCGGAACAGGGGCTCCTACAAAGGCTTCTGGGACCACTGCCACCTCACTCCCACAGGGCAGGAATGGGGGTGGAGGGTCCGCGCCAAGTTCAACTCCTGCTGCCACTTCATCAGCCTGGGAAACCTCGGGCAGGTCATTTTCTGTCTTGGTGTCTCATCTGCGAAATGGGACTAAAAACCGAGCATCCGCCTCACGGCACTGTGAGGAGAACAGACGCACCAGAAGGGCTTCTGGAAAGTGCAAGGGCTCACGAGAAAGTTCACGCTTCGGAAGAAGCGTCGTTTCCCTTGTAGCTGTGAGACGGAGAGGGCCTGAGCTGAGCAGACACCCGTAACCAGGCAGTGCCACATCTGGGTGTGCGGCGGAATTTCGTCACTGTTCTAAACCAGACCCTAAACCTAACAGACTGGTCGCACAGGGCTAGATGCAGAAGCTAGATTATTAGAGACATTTAGACACATATTAGCAATTCCAAAGGCCTGAGGGAGGTTAGAAAGAGCTCTGTTTTCCAGTTTCTCAGCCCTGCAATGGTTCAGGATTCATTTCTACACAGAGGTACCCCAGGGAGCCTGACCTTGAGGCCCAGGTGGGACCCTGCTACTTTTTAAAAAATTCCGTCACGTCAATAAAGTTTAACCACTTGAATCTCATGGTCCAGAAACCGGGAACACTTTACCCTGCACTCTGTGACTGCTCCTTTGTGTCCCGCCCACCTTACCTACAAAAGCTCTTTCAAAGGAAAACAGAAACATTCCAAAACTGTATTCTAAAAAAAGGCTTCTTGGTCCTAAGAGTTGTCTTGCAAATTACAGTTCCTCATTCATTCTCAGGAAGAGTTGAAAGATAATGAGCTCCCCGCCCTGCTAGAGCCCTGCAGCGCCTGCATGTGGACAACCCCAACCCCCACCTTCCGGACCGAGGCCCAGAGAACTGTGGGACCAGAGGAAGTCGCTTTAAATGCCAGCACAGTCTCTCGAGCCTCAGTCCACCAACACCACCTTGTGCTCACAACTCAGGAGCCCCCTTACACACGCGGGGATGTGACACAGGGGAGAGGAAGAGTACACGGGTTTTGGAGTCAGACCCTTCTGGACTGAGGGCCCCATGCTGCCACTTACAGTTGTGGAGTCTAGGCCTCAGTCTTCACCTGTAGCATACTGTCGAATTGGAGAAAGGATTAAAAAGTAAAACCGTATCATGAGACAACCTCACACTGCGAGGGCAGGGACCTTGCTTATCCGGCAGAGCCCGGCACAGAACAGGCCCCGGGTGAGGGTCTGAACTGCCCTCTGACCAGACCCACTGCTGGGCACGTAGCAGGTGCTGCCTACGTGGTCATTTTAAAATCTGGGGAAGGATGGGAAAGCAGAGGTCGCTGAAGAGACCGTCAGGAACCAAGGGAGAACAGGACGAGGCCCGTTCACCGAGAGGATACGAGTGCGCCGCAGGATGAACGGCAGCACAACTACGCAGGATCCAGAGGAAACGTCCCGGGTTCACTGTCGCATACGTGCACGCGAGAAGAATTAAACGCGGTGGGAAACAGTTACCACGAGTCGAGGTCCAGTCCGGCTCGAGGAAGTCATAGAAAGCCCTAACTGGTTCAGAAAAACTACCAAGACTGATTTTTTTTTTAAAAGTTCAAAGGAAAGTGCTGTGAGAAATGAGGCTCTTCATAACAAAAGGGCATTTTCTAAAACGTATGCAGATTTTGGTGAAGAAGTGGTCTTACGAGAATAGCAGTGACAGGAAGCAACTTGCAGAACGCCATTTACAGGGGTGCGAAGCCCCAAGTAATTTTCATGTGAGGATGCGCTGGAAACATCAGGACGGCAAGGGCAGCCCCCACGAGACTGCAGGAAAGAGAATGCGGAACAGGGTCCCAGGGAGACAGTGAAAAACAAGAAGCCATTTTCAAGTCCTCCGACGCGGAGGGCCGGAAACAAGGAACTGCTGTGCCCTGAGGAGCCATGGTAAACTTGTAGAGAGCACGCACGCCGGGCGAAGCGTCATTCCGAGCGGCCAAAGTGGCAGAGGAGCGAGACGGTCACAGCCGCCGGGGTCCTGGGCAAGGTCACAGCCGCCGGGGTCCTGGGCGAGGGAACGTGTCGGGCGCAGGCAGGGACTGCCCGGAGAGCTGGCCGCCGCCCGCACGGCCTGCGCAGTGGCCTCGAGCAGAGCGGGGACGCAGGAGGCCAGGACGGAAGGGTCCGGCAGCTCTGGCAGACGTGCGGCAGAGACAGGCGTTTGCACTCTGCCGGGAAGGTGTGGGAAACGAGCCCCCTCCCTCACCCTGGCGGGGGTGTGCGTGGGTAACGTCCACTGCGGAGAGCAGTATGACAGGATCCACCAAAACCACAAAGGCACAAAGAGCCGGAAGAAAATGTCTGTTCCTGCCCCTTTCTTTTACATAATCTATTTCACTGGATCCTTGCATCATCTGTGATGAAAATCTCAGCACCCCCACTTTAACCCAGCAATCCCACTGCCAGTCATTTATCCCGAACTTAAACTTGCACAGGCACCAAGTGATGAATTTACAGAGCTATTCGCCACAGCATCGTTCTCAGTAGTAAGACTGGAAACACCCTCAAATGTCCATTAAAAGGGACTGGATCAACGGAACTACAGAGTATCCCCAGGACAGAAAACCACGCAGCAGTGAAAAGGACTGGGCAGATCTCTGAGATGTATTAAGTTAAAAAAAAAAAAAAAAAAAAAAAAAAAAAAAAAAAAAGGAGCAGGGTTCAGAAGAACAAAGCTTAGAACATGCTACCTATTTGTGTAAAAATTAAAAAAGAGAACAAATATGAAGATCTATACGTGTTATTTGCTTATATTTGTATTAGAAAGTTCTGAAGGAGGTAAAAAAAAAAAAACAACCTAAAAAATGAATTACCTGTGAGGAGGTGTAGGCTGTGAACAGATGGTGGGCTAGGAGCAAGACTGTTCCTGGTACTCTCTAGTATTTTTTATTTTGCTATATGTGTGTGCTACCTTTTTGAAAAAATAAAGATATTTTCCAAGTCATAAGTCCCAAACACCACAGTAATTTATAGCACTGGAAAGGTTTTAAAAATGAAAGGGCTACAGCTGGCAGTATGAAAGAGCTGTATGTAACCCAGCTCTTGGCTTGAAGAGTCCTCTTTGGGGAAACACACCAATGAACTGACTCCAAAGTAATTTGTTCCTGTGTTCAGAGCAACAGTACTTATGATCATGAAAAACTGTAAATGATGCAAATGTTCCACAGGGCCACGGTATGCAAGTGTTTCCCTATTCAGATGGATTATGTTGGATTACATAGCTATTACACCTCAACTATTTCAACATATAGCAAGCTGTAAATGAAAATGCTGTAACAACTTGTGCGTACATCCATAAAGTTCCGAAAGAATACGGAAGGATAGAGATTATTTGGTAGCTACGAAGTGCTATTCGAATAAAGTTACTTGAGAACCTCCTATTTAATTACAAAATTGAGGAGAGAAAAAATCTAGTTGAATGAGAAGCAAACATGTACTTTAAAAAAAATGGCAAGATGTGAAGCAGGGTATGAGAAGGACAGAAGCTTGCTGAGTGAGAGAGGCAGACAGCACTTAAGAACATTAGGCCAAAGGCCTGGGTGTGAATGTAGAGAATGTTTGTCAAGGGCAAGGCCAGACAAACACAAGGAGGGGAGACCTAAGAGACGGGTTCGGTGGTCTGAGCAACCCTAGAAAACGTGTCCCAGGAAATGAGATCAGGAGCTAAAAATGGGTCGAAAATAAATAAACTTTGAGTAACAGCAGCTCCTCCAACCCAAACATTAGCAACTGAGATATATATCCAAGTGTCAAAACAAAGCTTATGTGTACACGGGTAAAAAGTAGATCTGTGCTTCACCTCACTGAGCCGTTTTTCCAAAGTATAACTCACTCAAGAAACAGGAAGTTGGGGAGTCGGTTTCTACACTTCTCTTCGCCTTGGCCTCCCAGTGGTGTGCTGGCCACACCCTCCCCAACACTCACTGGGTTGGCCACTCCAATCTTCCCAGTGATGTGGACGCCCAGGCTGGGAACCCAATCAACACCCTGAACTTGAAGAGTTTCCTTTCCTCATTAGACATACGTTTACAGAGCACCTCAGTACCAGGTACTGTCTGGGGACTATGCCAAAGATGGAATCTCAGAGACCCGAGACAGTGTCACCAAAAGGCTCAGGGACTAGAAGTTCCTTGCACGCTGGGATGCATGAATGCAGGTATCTGCGATGGGATCCCTCCAGAACTCATCAAGCAGGGACAGTGACTGACAGCTCAGTCACATCAGTGTATATCGTCATGGAATTCAGAACACCAAGACAAGATCCTACAAGCCTACAAAGAAAGGATCAGGAATCAAAATGGTATCAGATTTCTCTCAATTACTAGAAGCTAGAAGATAATTAGGCAATGCTTTCAAGATTATGATATAAATTACGTCCAACCTAAAATTCTAAATTCAGTCAAATTACCAAATTGGAGTGAGGGTAGAATAAAGATATTTTTAGACAGACAGACAATGTCCCCCCAAATTTACCTCCAATGTACTCTTTCTTATGAAGCTAGCAGAAGATGTGTTCCATCAAAACAAGGGAGTGAAAAAAATAAGAATTAAGGAACAGAGGCTTCAATATGGTGAAGGATACCCCCTGGATAAGTGGAGACAGCGGACCTGGACAAGCATCAGATGGGGCAAAACAAGGGAGGGCTCCAGGAAGGTCACCAACAAAGGCGATCACAGGAACTGACCAACATACTGGGAGTTTCCGTCACAAGATTTATGGCTGAATTAGTTATGGGAACATGAAAAGTAAGCAAGTGAATAAATGGGGCTATTATAAGCCCTAGGAAAATACAAACAACAAAATGTAGATAGAGGATCTGCCCCAGAGAAATGAAAACATGTCTACACAAAAACGTGTACACAAATGTTCATGGCAGCTTCATTTATAATAGCCCCCAAAATGGAAACAACTTAAACGTCTACCGATTGATGAATGGACAAACAAAATGTGATGCATCCATACCAGGGAACACTGCAGCAACACAGGCGGACCCGGACACGTTATGCCGCATACTGTGTGATCCCGTTCACATGAGACACGTACAACACGCAAATCCATGAAGTAAATCAGCTCCCCGAAAGGTTCGTTCAACCTTCTGTAAAGAGAACAGCTGCCTCTACTTGCCCATCACTCACTCCTGACTCCTTTCTGGTTTATCTAGCCTTAGACCCCCTCGTCTGACTGCTCTGACCTCCTGATTGCCTACCCCGCAACTCTTTTCACCCCCTTGTCATCCTTGCTGCCTTGCGCAGCAGTCTCCATCATCCACTAACCATTCCTTGAAACGCTCACCTCCCGTTCCCTCTCCTGAGCTGGTCTCCCAGCTCCATCTACTCCTCCTATTTCGCCCCATCAACGAGAACTACTCCTCCATCTCCATTCCCAGTTTTGAACTTCTCCTGAGTGTCTGCTTCCCATTTCCTAATGAAAGAACCCCGCCCCCTCCATCCACTTCAATTTCGGCCCATTTAAGACAAATCTTCATCATCTCCCCCAAAAAGATCTTACTACTGGCTTCTGAACCCTCCCAAGGCCCCAGAATCCAAACTTTGATGGGAATCTTAGAATTCCACCTCTGCTCTGCCTCCAGAAGCCATGTCTCATCATGCCTGGCAACTTGCACAATGGTCACTTCCTATCCGAGTCCCAACACCCTCCATCATCTCATGCCCAAATGGACGGCTGCCGTTCGCTCCTGATTGGTCTCCCTGACTCCAATCTTCCTTGCCCATCACCACAGTTGAATTTCCTTAAAATCCAGGATTAATGTGTGACCACCCCGCTTGAAAACCCTCAGCAGTTCCCTCCCTACATTCCACAGAACACCTGAGCCTGGTATGAAGCCTCCCCACGATGTGGCTCCATCTCGCCATGTCTCAGTACTTAGCTTCTACTGTTTCCTTATGCACACCACTTATTCCAAGAACTCGCTTGCAGTCATTTATTTTTTGATCATTCTCCGTCCACGTGCTTGTCATGCTGCTTCTGCTGCCCATCCAGCACAAAACCCACCTATATGAATATGCCTTTCCTGGTATCAGTGAAGATTCTCCTTTTCTGTCTTTCCCGGTGACTTATCACAGTGCATGAGGCCCTGTCTCATAATACGGATACCTACCACAAAAGACAATGTCTAGATCGGGGGTCCCCACCCCCAGGGCTGTGGACCGGTACCAATCTGTGGCCTGTCAGGAGCAGGAGGAGAGTGGTGGGCGAGAGAGCAGGCAAAGCTTCACCTGTTTGCAGCCACTCCCCAGCGCTAGCATCACGGCCTCAGCTCCACCTCAGATCATCAGGCATTAGATTCTCATAGGAGCACCAGTCCTTGGTGCCAAAAAGGTTGAGGACCATTGCTCTAGGTATTCTACAATCAAAGGCCTGGTGGCCTAGGCCAACAGAGTATCTTGCAGTGAGACAAGGCCCTGAGATCAATTAACACACGTTTTGTTGGGCCTACAGTATATTTCTTAAAAAAAAAAAAAAAAAAAAAGCCAGCATTTAAAAATCTGGATATTTCACACAAAAATTCAGGCACACCCTGAAAAAGACGTGTTGATCCCTCTCCTGAAAGGCCTCCCTTGCCTACTCTCTTGCCTGCTTTGGCTACCAGGCACTCTACAACATGGCCCCATTTTATTTTCTTCACAGAGCCCTGCCCAAAGTGTTCATTTATTTTATTTGTTCGGCTTGTTTCCTCCCTCAAGAACTAACGTTTCCTGAGAAAGATGACACCTTGTGTGTCTTGTTCAAAACTATTCTCAGCATTCTGTCCATTATGAGGGGTACTTAGAAGCCATTCAAGAGATGTGAATGAGTGAATGGAGGTGGCCTCCTTGGGCCCACACCCTTGAAGGGCACTAATGGATTGCAGCAGGGCCAACGATACCAAATGAAAGATTCCTGCCCACGGTTTGCCCCTCTTGGGGACAAGTTAGAGCTCTCCAGGTTTTAAGTATCCCCTCTCCCTAACCAGACACATACAAAAGTATATGTATCCATACCAAGAGTCTCTTCTTCCTCATATGAGTGGCTCCTAGAAGCATCTGGGCTGGCCACTGTGATCTAATCCAACTCCAAGGGCTGTGTCTGGTACTACTTAGAATCCACATTCAGGCACTCCACAAACATTAAATTCTACGTGCAAGAAATACAGTGTGAAGAAAACAAAGGCCTTTGCCCTCATGGTATTGACATTCTGGAGAGGGAATGAATGGGTAAGCATTCAGGGATATTTGTGTCTGCAGACCTTCAGCTTGCCTAACTCTTCTCATCCTCTAAGGCCCAGGTCAAGGACCACCTCCTTGGTGTAGACTTCCTGGTAAGCCAGACCTCACCAAGCGTCCTCAGTGCTGACTTTATCTTACTGTGCTGTGCAGTTGTGAGCTGTATTAGGCTCAGCACCACAGTTTTACTGTTATTCATCTCAAGCACCATGAGGCCGTAAAATTCTTTCCTATCTTTCATGTTCCCTACAGCTCAGAAACCACAACTGGCACTTGAATACTTGCTGACTAATTGAAGACGAGGAGTCACTTTCCCTCGAAATCTGGTATGAGGACCTATGAAGCCACTGAACCACTGTGGTAGTTTCCAGACATATGTTTTACTCAGAAATCTATTGTGATAAAAGTTAATATACGTGACCACTAAGTAATTTAACACATTACAAATTAAGACAAATAGGGGCCGATTATGAAATGGGAATATGAAAAGAACATGAATTTCTTTGTGTGAGCCTCCTGGTGGGCAGCTTCAAACATGCTTCTTACAGGCGGTGTGACCTTGGGTAAATTAATGAACAGCCTTGGGCCTCGGTTTCAGGATCTATGAGAGGGGATGAGCGTGGTATAATGGCACTCTCTACCTGATGGAACTGTTAAGGACCGAGAACATTACTGTAATGGAATGAGTACTTAACACAGGCCTGGCATGGAAGTACTCAAACACAGTAGCTGTCCTCATTAAGTTCCAAAAAGCACCCTCCCCCATTTGTTAACACGTCGCTGCATTTAGGAGCACTTAGTGGAAAAGTCTGTGGTTGGATTGGGGCTTCAGGGAAGGGTTTGACCACAGTGCAGGAGTGACCAAAAATGGAAAGCGAGGACATGCCAATGGGTAAAATGTTACAGAAACAAAATGGGAAAATGTGGAATTGGTCCTTTTCAACTAGCTGCTGCCACTTATCTCTTCTCCCAGAAGAGACTCTTTTGCTGTTTCAGTTTCTCCATCTGTCCATGGGGATGTAGCCATCATACCTGCCTGCAAAGCTGTACTGAGATCTTGGACGTGAATGTACTTTGTAAAGTCATGAGCACAATGCACCTGAGTCGCCTAAGAGCATGGGTTCTGGACCATCCTAAAGTGAATGACCTTACATGTTAACATCTACTGGACTCACTTTCCTGTAAAATAGAAGAATATCTATCTCATGGGATTGTAGTAAAGGATAAGTGAAACGATATAAAGTATTTGGGGCCTAGAACATCAAAAGGGCCCACTTATTGAGTTATTATTTTAACTCATAACCTATTCATTGGACTTATCCCCAAGGGTCAGGTGGAACCCTGATGTGACATCAATTCTGATCCAGGAACTGGGCTTTGTAACCAGCTGGGTGACCTTGGGCAGGTTGCTAACCCTCTCCAAACTTTGATTACCCATGGTAACAAAATAAGAGCACTGCAAGCGAGGATCCCTGGGCTCCTATACCCGCTCTCGCACCGCGTGGTTAGGAATGCCGGAACAGAGTCCACCCGCTCCCCAGCCTGTCCCCGACGGGCCACAACTCAAAAATTCCTGCTGCTCAAGTCCCTTTGCAGCGCGACAGCAGGAACGCCCATGTCTCCATTCCGGAGACAGACGTCCACACTCCGCCGCCACCGGTCGCTTCATCAGCAACTTGCTTCTGCAACCACTCGCTGCCCAAAGTTTCGAGAGCGACGGGAGCCCGAGCCGTGGGTCAAATTCAGAAGACCAGGGCTGGGGACGCTGAGCCTGGGGGCCCAGTCCCGGGAACGCCAAAGCCGCCCCCGCGGCCGGGTGAAGAGTGACAGGTGCCAGACGGGGCCACGAGCGGCGGGAGAGCGAGACCTAGGGCGGCGCGTGTGGGCGCGCGAGGGAGCCGGCGGCCACGCGCTCTCCTCAGGTCGCTCCCTCCCGGCCCCAAGACGCCCCAGCTCCGCGCTCCCGGCCTCACGACCCTCGCTCCGGTTAAAGACATGTGGCGCCCGGAGAGGATCCCGCGGCCTCCCGGAGCGGAGCGGCCAGGCTGGGGTTCAAATCCGCAGCGCCCGGAAAGGCTGGGGATCGCTGGGGCGACCGCGCGTGCGGCGCGAGCCGGAGCTCGGGGCGGGGGGCGCACGTGCACCCGCGCGCGCCGCCGTAACCCCTTCCTCCCCGCGCGCCCCCGCACTCCCACCCCCTCACCCGCCACTCACCATCGATGTCCCCCAGGGTCAGCTCGTCGCCAAGCTCCGTGAGCGTCTCCATGGTCTCCAGATCGCCCAGCTCGCCGCTCTCGTCCATCGCTCGGCTCCGCGAAGAGGCCTCCCTGCGGTCCCGCTCAGGGAGATGCGAGGGCAGTGCCGCCGCCACCACCCATGACACCCCCGCCCGGTACCGCCTCACCGGCCGGTGCCACCCTCCGCCATGTTTGCAGAGCGCGGGAGGGGCGGGGCGGGATTCCCCGACTCCGACCCGCGCCTTCTGCGGCCCCGCCCCCAGGCCGCGCGCACCCCTGTTTGTTGTCAATGAGACCAGGCTCGTCGTAGCCAATCGGCGCGCGAAGCGGCGCGTGGGGTGATGGCGCGTCATCAATCAGCAGCTCGGATTTGCATAGTGAGGTCCCTCCTCTCGCGGTCTCGCAGCGAATGCAGAGAGGAGCCGTCTGGGTTTTAGCCCAACCTCCTTCTCCTCGTTTAAAGGAGCCGCTCTCTATGCAGCTGGGTCTGCTCCGCAAGCTGCGCCATCCACTCGCCCAGGACTAAAGGGTTAACACGCTCCAACCCAGCCCGCAGGTCGCCCCCCGGAGCAGGCTGTGAGCACATTACGTCACCTTCCCAGCGTGCTCCCGCCCCGCCACCCCGGCCCTGCCTGCCTGGGAGAGCGGGTAGACTCAAATCTGGCCCCAGAACGGTGGGGCCCGGAGGAGTCTGAACATCATTCAAGTCGCGTCCCTCCCACGCCCCTTACAGAGGCTGAAACCGAGGCTCGACGTGACTGCGATCCGTCCAAATGCAGAGCGCAGTGACCACCTTTGCTGCTTTGCTCCTACGGCGACCCCGTGCTTCTTCCTAAGGTTCTTTTGGCGAGTACCTCGGAACCGCCTGCAGACCTGTAAAACAATGCCAGGGTCCGGGCCACCACTGGCTTCCCGAGGCGGGGCCCAGGCACGAGCATTTTTGACAAAGTTCTGCAGGGATTCTGACGCGCACCCTACTCAGATTCCCACTCCTTCAAGCACCACACTACCCCATCTTGCAGCTGGTCACGATGTAAACAGCCGTGCAAACTTCCAGGAATGTATTCAAGGAATAAAAGTATGAGGAGTGCTCAAAGAAGAGTCTTCAAAGGCGTTCATCCCAACGTCCTCTAACTGGGAAAAAAAATTGGGAAGCCCTGTAACAAAATCATTAATGAATAAATTATAACCATACGATAGAATACCATGGCATCATTAAACATTACGTACACAAATGTGTATCTGCTGACAGAAACTTTGGCAATGTATTGTTAAAAGGGAAATGTTTCCTGTGAAGGTCAAGACTCAGGAGCTCACAGGCTGTATGGATGGAGACATACTGACCCGCTTATGCATTGGGTGACCTCAGGCTGTTAGGTAACCATTCTAAGCCTTAGTTTTGTCATCTCTAAATAGGAATAGTGCCCCCTCACACTTGAAGATTAAATGAGATCATCCATACATTCATTTGATATTTATTGAACACCTCTGTGGCAGGCAAACATCCCTGCCCTCTGAGAGCTTCCAGTCTAGTGAAAAGACATTAAACATAAAAACCTAATAGTACAAATGATCAAGGGAAAGTAATGGGTGTGAGAAAACATCAGGAAAGGCCTCTGACATTTAAGATGAAACCTAAAATTGAGGCGAGAACCGTCTAGTGTAGCCAGGACATGGATAAGGGCCAGCCAGCATTTGGTATATAACCTGGCATACAGTAAGTCCCCATATAAGGTATTTATTGTAATTAAAAAAAAAAAAGAGAGATCTATGTGATCATGAGAAGGACAAAAAGGATGGAAGGCCCACCAGCAAAGTGTCAGTCATGGCTATGAGAACGGTGATTTAGAGTGAATTTTACTTTCTTCCTGGTATTTCAGTATTGAGTCTCGCGCTCGACCTAGAGCTAGCAAGGCAGCTCCAGTATAAAAACTTTATAGGATGTGGTTCCATAGTGTAGCAGTTACGGTCTGCTTTACATGCAGAAGGTGCTGGGTCGACACCCCAGTGGAGCCACAATCCACGGTCTAGGGCCATGCTACCTTAAATAAGCCTGATGTCTTGATCTTGGAAGCCAAGCAGGGTTGCGCCTGGTTAATACCTGGATGGGAGACTGCCTAGGAAGACTAGGTGCTATAGGCATAAATACTAACAAAAAAAGCTTTTATATAATGAATCTATATAACAAATAGTCTTATTTTGGGGAAAAAGACAAGAATGCTCTTCTCATTGTTTACTTTCAGGAAAGAAAACCTTGCTGCCCTGCTCTGGACCGGGCACGGAGCTGGACAGTGCCATCAACTGCACCTCTCAGTGGTTCTCGCGGGGCTCCCCACACTGGGTGTGTGCGCGTGTGTGACTGTCTGCTGGCCTACTGTGACTCATTTTGATCCAGTGCCCTCCCATCCCACAGCCTCAGTAAGCCCCCGCAGAGGGCTTCCTGAGCACCAGGGCAGGAGGGTGGGCACTCCCATGGCTCCCAGCTGGACCTGCCAGGCCCTGGCTCCTAGCAAAGTGGTGTGAGGGGGCAAAGCGAAGGGTCAGTAGGAACTGTGAAAGAAAGGTGGTGGCACTGGAGCCAGCCTCGGCAAAACGCTGGCGTCCTCCCTCTGGCCCTGAGTCCATCTCACTCAACTGAACGTGATTTCCACTTGGCACCTTGGCTCGGCTGGGAGAACTGAGGCTGGTCGCAAAGAGAAAACAGCGTCAGACAAGTCGCTACTCAGGATCTGAAGAGGGAGGGTCCGGACTAGATGACCGGACACCCGCCAGGGCCTGGGCTCCTAACTACAGGCCACAGAAGGGAGTGCTGCATGTTGTTTCATTTACTACTTTTGATGCCTCCTCTTCTGGGCCTCTTCTCACAGCACCTCCCCTCCCCCGCAAGTCTTTCAGGAGTCGATTCAAATATCATTTCCTCCAGGACTGAGCAAGAGCATGTACACCATGGTTTGACACAGAGGTGAGGCTTCTGCATAGAAATAACAAGTTTGGTTTAGGAGGAGCTGAAATGACTGAGGGTTATCCAATGGCAAGAGAGTTTAAGTGCGTCAGCTTTGTGGTCTGAGGACGCAACTGTCAAGAAAAAAAAAAAAAGGCAGGCGAGACAAGACCAAAAAAATCTTCATGTAAGGGGCAGGTGAGGAAAGACGAATCAGGAAGAGATAGTTGTAGATGCAGACTGAGGGCAGAGACCCAGGACAACCCAGTGACCCAAAAGCCTGGGCTGATCTTCTCAAGGGGAAACTATCAACAGCATCTCTCTGCAGGCAGTGACTGGGGACCTGGAGGAAGATGTGGAGCTGGGATAAGGAAGGGGAAGGGCTGGGGACCAGGGAGGTTTTGTCCCCAGGGGACATCTAGCAATGTCTTGAGACATTTTGGTTGTCATAACTAGGACTGCTACAGGCATCTAGCAGGTAGAGGCCAAGAATGCTGCTAAATATTCTACAACACAGGGCAGCCCTCCTCACATACATAACGAAGAATTATCTGGCCCCAAATGTCAGAAACTCTGCCTTAGAGCATAATGGGGAGCTCCCAGACTCTAGGGGTACCTCAGATTGGGCCTGGAAATTCAACAGACAGGAACGTCCAAAACCATGCTGAAAACATCGCCGTTCCCACGCTGCGTGCCCCTGGGGCGGATCTGGCCACTAGGAACTGCCCGCAACCCCACCTGCTTCCCCTGGTATCTGTGGCCACTGCCTCCGCCAGCACCACTCACGGGCTGGTGCATCTGGCCGGTGGCGTTTCCCTCACTTTACTGAATCCTAGGGGCAAGGAAGTTGAACAAACAGTACCCTGAGGCCTTCACAGCTCCCAGCGGGGCAGATGGGCAGACTGTCTGCAGTGAGACGAGGTGGAGGAGTTCTGAGAACAAGTGACTACAACGATCAACAATGCGCCAAAGGGAAGGAGAGACTGGGAGAGCAGGTTGGTGCTGTTTGTTTTTCTGAAGGTGTCAGATGGGAAAACTCGGGACCATTTGAAAGTGGAGAGGAAGGTATCAACCAAGACGGAGAGACTGAAGGTATGGGAAGGAACAGCCTCGGAGGACAGAAGTGTCAGACCGGGAAGAGGGGAGAACAGGTAAGACTGGTCCCTTTGTTGGCTGTGCATACAGTGGGTGCTCAACAAATCTATGGGACAAAGACACTATCGGAGGAGGCTCCTGTCTCTAAGAAGCCAAGCCCCAGCCTCGGAGAAGCAGTTCAGGGCTGGGCAAGCAGTTTGGACATTATCAAATGTATTTTGCCAGTGAAGCCACAAACAGAGCAGGGGTGGGCCAGGGGTGCTCAGCAAGTCTGATGGGCTGAGACAAGACTGGTCTCCCTTGGGCTCTGTCATAGTGGGGGGTGGGGCGGGGCAGGGCAGTGCCTGGGATGATTATGTCTCTCCTAAGAGGCAGACAGACCCTGGCTTGGCAAAGTCAAAGAGACGGAGCTAGAATTCCCACCAAAGCCTCTCCCTCCTCTGCCCGGGGAAGAGCACGACTAAAGGGCAGCTGCCCACTCAGGGCTTCTGCTTGCACACCTCCTGAGCTGGGGAGCTCACTCTCTGACCAATCCAGCTTGGAGCAGCCTGGCCATTACAAAGCACGGCCTTCGGCAGGGATGCAGCCTATCCCCCTGCAGCCCCCACCCACAGGTCAAGGGCCTCCCAGCATTGCCAGAGAGGACAAGTTGACTACTCCTGTGCCTGTTCAATGACTGTCCCCAGATAGCTGAGGACAGGGATCATGTTGCTCCAAGGTCATCTGGGATTAAATACCCTCCCAGGACACTTCTGGTCTCTTCCTAACACGGACCCTTCATCAAGGTCAGTGCCAAGAAGGGATTAGGAGGCCTAAGCCAAGCTCCTCTTTGGCTGCCCCGCCAGGGGCTAGAGCTCCCCAGATGAGACGGGAACATCCTCTAAGGTGCTCTCTACATCTCTGAGGGCCCCTGGTCCCCCAACCCAGGCCCCTTGCCACCTACCTCATAAAGGGCCTCACAGCTACCTGAAGCCCCAACTAGCCACGGTTGACTCAGAGGGTTTGCTGGCTTTTATTGTGTCTCTGTTGGGGGGCTAGAGCTTGTGCCAGGTGGCTCAGTGACACAGTGGGGTCAGCAGCAGGCATGGCACCTCCACACAAGGCTCAGAGCCTGGTTCTGCTACCTCCGCATGATGGGCAGCAGCCAGCCGGCCAGCAGTCCTAACCCACCAGGAGGCTCCAGCCCTGGACTCCTCCTGCCTCCCTCAGCATCTCTACAGGGTTAGGTCTGCAACAAAATGTCTTCTGAAGGTCCCCTCGATGCCCACTCCAGGAGGAAATCTGGCCTGCCGCTCAGTCCCCTTAGCTGGAGCTAAGAGCCAGCTCCAGGGAGCCAAGCAAACGTGGCCTCCCCCTCACAGGGGCTGGCTCTCGCCACCAGTCAGTGCCGCTGCACCTCAGCCACGCTGCCTCCTCCTGGCCCCTTGGACCCTGTGCTGCGACAGGGCTACAACTCGGACTGCGATCGTGAGATCCGCGGGCCCTTCCGGATCTCTTTCCGCTTCTCCTCTTTCTTGCGGCGTTTCTCCTCTTCTCTCAGGGCCTTCTGGAAAGGGTCGGTGCTGGAAATGAACTGAGGGCAAGAGCAGAGTGGTCTGATTTAGTCCGCTGGCAGCAGTTTACTCTGAGCTAGGCTGCTGTGGGGACACAAATGTTGCCTAGACGCAGGCCTTGTCTGCAGGGAGACTGCAGACATGGATATGGTTATATGGGCCTGGGGACAACTGCTGAGAGTGTCCTGAAAGATAAGCAGAGGCCTGACAAGCAAACAGGGTAAGGGAAGGAGAACATTCCAGGCAGAGGGACAGGTGCCAAGGTGTGAACCTGCACAGGCATCATAGAAACAATAAACACACTTCTCCTAAGGCGAAAGTGCCTGATGACCACATGTGGCTCCAAGCCCTGGCTGCCACGCCCCTGTGGAGGGAGGGCAGCCAGAGAGAATGAGAGCGAGCAGGCATCCTGGCTACCCGAGAGGTGCACAGGAAACAGGCAGGTCAGATCCTGACCTGCAAACTGACAAACCCTGAAAAAGGGGTGGGAGGAAGAGAAGATGACGGTACCCAGGTGCATGGCTTCCACAGTGGGCGGACGGCAGTGTCCGGTAGATGGGGACACAGGGCGAGCAGGCGTCGGAGGAGAGTGAGGACTTCAGCGGGGGCATTCTTCAAGAGTGACGCCCAGACCCTGTGTTCTCCCTCTGCTCTCTTCAAACCTATGACTTGTTATGTCTGTATGGTCAGTTACCCCTCAAATTCGCACCTCCATAACTAAATGCCTGCCCGGCACCTCCACTAGGATGTGCCAAACATGCTCCCAACGTGGCGTGGCTCTATCTCCCCAAAACCCAGTCCCCTTCCAGCGTCCTTGTCCTCATGGACAGTGGCGCCCCGCACCCCAGTCTAGGCAAGTAGAGAAGACACTGAAGAGCCCCCGCCCTGCGCCGGAGGCCCCTCTATCTTCACGGAGCCCATCACTAGGGCCTGGCTCATTTTAACTCCTAAGTCTCTCTCACACCCACACACTTCCGTCTCTTCTATCACCACCCCCATCACCACCCCCACCCCTCTCCCAATAACTCTGGGAGCCTCCCGAGGACTCCCCGCACCTACTTTGGTCCCTCTCAAACCATTCTCACTACAGCCAGATCTTTTCAAAATGCAATCTGACCATGTCATACTCCTGCTTAATCCCTTCCACGACTCTATGACTCTGAGGGTAAAAGTTCCACACGGGATAAAAGGTAAAAGTTCTACCCTGCCCACCTCTGCTCCTCCCTCGCACTCCCCGTCTTTTGGTTCTTGGATTCCGTTTCCTCCCACTTCTAGGCCTCTGTGCATGCTGTGACCCAGACCCAGGGTGCTTTCCAGCCCCCGCCTTCTTTGCCACATCAATTCTAGCTCAACTGTCACACCCTCTGGGACCCGCCCTGACTCCTGGCTGGGGTAGGAGCTGCCTCCTCCAGTTCCTTCTCAACGCCTCCCTTGTGATCACCTGCTTCGTGTCTGCCATCCCCACTGAATAGGACAGGAGGATCGTGTCAGACATTGCTCTCTTGGCCATGAGTCCCTAGCGCGGGACCTGCCTGGCTTGTAGATGGCATTCGGTATGTATTTTTTAAGTGGATGAATGAATCATGTTAGAATATTAAATACAACAGCACCCAAAATTCAGGTAGCTATGCTATAACATATGCCTATTTTATTTGTTCTTAGGGCAGATTTGACAAACGTTTGATCAAGGTAGATATTAAAACAAACTAGGAGCTCCACTTTGTGGAGTAATCTACCCATCACATTAGATCGAGCCATGAATCTGGAAGATGGGCTGAAAACAAGAAGTGTGACCCAGAGAGGGTGAGTGATATGCTCAAGCCACACAGCAAGTGGGAAGCCCAACTGGGACCAGCCCCCAGGCCTCTGACCTCTCTGCACAGTGCTTCCCCCGCCACACTCTGCCTTCTAGCCCTATGAGTTAATTTTGATTCTCTTAGGAGAGATGAGGAGCTGGGAGACCCCTCAGGCCACCTCCATGTCCTCTGGCTCTGGCTGGGGATGGGCAAGTTAAAAGATCCTGGTCCCTCCAGCCCCAGCTAGCTCGGCCTCAGCAGGGGACCCCAAACCTAGCTGGGGCAGAAGAGAAGCACTGCCCCCCTCTTTCCCGGATCCCTTTCCCACCAGGCCTGGCTGATGCCCGTTTTCCGTTCCTGACGCTAAGCTCGGGCGGGCCCTTCGTGCTGCCCAGCGATCGCGGCCCCGGCCGCCGCCCTGTGCCTGCGCCACCAGTCCCTCCCTACGGGGGCCTTCCCATCGAGACGTGCACACGCCGTGATCTCTCCCACCTGACTAAATTCTCCTCAAAACCACACCCTCTTCCGACTCTTCCATCGGACTGCCCCCCTCGAAAACAAACTCTTCAAAAGGGCTGTGGATACTTCCTCATCCAGTTCCTTTCCTCTCATTCTCTCGAAATCCAATCTTTTGTCCGCAGCCCTCCACCAAAACAGCCTCCCTTAAGATCCCTAACGGCCTCCGTGGTGTTTAAATCCAGTGGCCGGTCCGCAGGCCTCATCTTCCCTGACCTTCTGGCAGCGCTGACCGGCCCATCACTCCCTCCTGTAACTTTCCTCACGTGGTGTCTGGGAAACACCTTTCTTAGATTTGCTACTCTTGTGTGGCCTGCACCTTCTTGGGGTTGCTAGTTCCTCCTCCTCATTCATGACCCCAACCTCAAACTGCAGCCGCATCGCAGGCCCCGGTCCTCACACTATTTCTCTATCTACCCCAACCCCCTCCCCGCAGGGTGATGGTGCCCTGGCCACAGCTTTTGATGTTTTCTTCGTGTGCATGACTCACATTTATACTTGAGCTTCAACTTCTCCCCTGGAATCTGGAGCCCTATAGCCAACTGCCTCCCTGCCAGCCTCATTCAGGTGCTCACCAGGTCCAGAAACAAAGTCCTGATCCCCAATCCAGCCCTCAACCTGCTCCCACCATGGTCTGCCCATTTTAGAAAAAGGCGGCCCCATCCTTCCACATGCTCGGGCCGAAAATCTTCACGTCATCCTTAATGCCTCCCTCACTCAGCATCTGCTTTCTTAGCAAATCCTATTGGCTGTGCATTCAAAACAGGACCAGAGTCTCACCATTTCTCACCATCCACACCCAAATGGAAGAGCACACAGCCTCACCAGTGTCCGCTTCCGCCCTGGTCCCCAGACTGTTCTCCACACGGCAGCCAAGCTGACCTTTTAAAGAGGTCAGTCGGAGCCCGTCGCCCTGCTCTCAGAGTACAGGCCAACGCCCCTGAGAAGCCCTGCAAGGGCCTTGGGACCTGGCCCACAACTGATCTGCCTCCTGGCACGCCTCACCCCTCCATATAAGCTTCCTCAGGGACTTTGTGCTTGCTGCTCCTTCAGCCTGGAATGTTCTCTCCCCAGATTATACACTGGCTCCTTCATTTCCTTCAGGTCTTCTCAGTAAGAATCTGTGTCCAAGTCACGCAAAATAGCAACTGTACCTCCGCCGTACCCTGGAACCCCTTAACCACATTCCCCTCCACAGCCCTTGTTGCCACCTGCCATAGCATATATTTTTTTATTGACTGTCTCCTCCAACAAGAATGCCACTCCCAGGAGAGCAGGGCTAGTCTGTTTCTCTAGTGGCCAGGATTCTGTAGGCGCTCACTAAATGCTTAATGAGTAAATACGCTACGCCTCTGAGCCCCTGTTGAAGCTAGTCCCTCTGCCTGGAAGGTCTTCCCTGAGCTGGTCCACCTGGCAGCCCTTACTCATCCCAGAGCCTCCACCACCTACCTGTAGAAGCTGGGTCAGGCTCCCCCTCAGGCCTCCCACGGCTCACCACTTCCCCTGGCACAGTGATCATGTGGATTGGACCATGTTTCCCAGCCGCCAGCTCCCTCCAGACAGGGACAGCGGCCAGCACACAGCCTGACACAAGTCATCTCTAGTGACAGCTATGTAAAAAGTGGGAGGGGACTCCCAGAACACTCGCCAGCGTAGAGGGAGCACCTGAGGGGAGTTGAGCAAGCCTGGGCTCTGCGGGTGGACAGGTCCGTGGTAGACATCGAAGGTGAGGAAAATCTTGGGTCTGCCCCCAGCCAGTGAGAAGGAGAGTGTGTTGCTGCTACGGTATGTCCAAGCAGAGCACATCACGATGCAGCTGAACCAGATCTCCCCTGGCACCCACCCTCTCTGCGGCGCATGCTCTCACCCTCCCAGGTGAGAGGTGTCTGTGACCTGCAGGGGGAGGAGAGCCGGCACCATAGCAACGAAGCCTCCCTGTGGACACGCCCTCCTTGTGAAAGGCAATCTGCGCGGCCTTGCGCATCCCTGTGTGCTCCTGCTGGGTACGCCAAGGACCCAGCCCTGGCTGTTCCTTGCCCCGGGTGCTTATCAGGCTTGCGATTGCAGCAAGTAACCTTGGGGAAAGCACCATCTCGGTTTCACATGAAGGGGTGGTGGCTTCCCTACTTGGGAAAACCGCATCCCCAACTCTGCTGCCTGAAGTAAAGCCACTGCCTCAACAGGGCACTCTATTCAGAGGTCACCCTAAACACTCAGGCCTGGTCCACTGATAGTTCGGCCGAATTACTAGCAAGTGGTGTTATGTAGAAAAGAGCTAACGTAGCCAACCTGACTGTTATTCTCTGAAATGCCTGCTTCCAAGGTTAGCTCTTGGCTGGAGTCTGGGAACTTGGATTCTGAGAGGGCTCCCACCATCCTAAACGATAAAGTGGCTCCCTGTGCCTGAGCTGTTTGTGCAAACAATGTGCTTTATGCTGAACACCTGCTTTCCCCCTGGGGGGTCTCAAATTTTGTATGTGGTAGGCAGAGGGTGCCTACATGAGCAGCCAGCACGGTGTTTAACGAGCTTCCCTGATAGACAACTTTCCACACGTATTGTCACCTGTTGCTGGGGGAATCGAGCACGCCCCGCGTGACTCCACTGGGCGGGGACTCTTGGAAGCTTGTGCTGGTTTCCCTCAGACGTCACACATACGCTCTTTCCCTCTGCTTTGTGTGCTTTCACTGTAGTAAGCCATGGCTGTGAACGTGACTAGAGAGTCCTGCGAGTCCTAGCGAATCATTGAAACTGGGGTCAGTTGCAGGGACCCCTGATGTAGCTGTCTATGGGCAGCGGAAGCCGGTGACAACATTGGAAGACAAGCTGCCATAAAGGCCAGTTAGACAACAATCTGAATTCAAAGCCGTCGCCTCTGACTAGACAATACTCCGAATGATGGGCACGTTATATTTTTACTAACTGTTGTCAGTGTCCTAGCCACCTGCTTTGTCACTTAGAAGACTATAGACTGGCAGATCAAAGACAGCCATCCCTCTTCGGGGCCATGAACCATGGAAACAAACTGTGGTTGACAACTGGACAGTCTAGGTCCCTCACTTAGATGCCCATACCAAGGCCCTCTCTCTGATGAGACGGACCTGAATCAAAGTGCTGATCAAAGCTACATGACACAGACGACGGTCATTACCACCCACCAGAATGCACTTCTGTGCTAGTATTGGCAACACACCATGGACTGGCACAAAGTCAACTTTCTACTTCTGGTTGGACCACCCGGAGTCCCTGGTTGGAACGGTATGGACTCAAGCTCACTAAAATAATGACCAATTGGTTGAGTACGTTCCTTGCCAAGTCCCTCTACAGTAGTCCATGTGAGATATGATATGTCTCTGAAATTTTGTAAAAATTCCCTTGCCCCATTCACATCTGACCCTTCTGGACATATATCTAAATGAGAGTAGGGGATGATTGAAAAAAAAGTGAAATTATAGGTCCTGGGATATGGCACTCCAATTTTCTAGCAATAATCCTAATATCCAAGAAGAGAACATCTTAGATCCCAGGAGGGATGGAAACAATTCATCCTCTTGGTCCTTTAGATCCAGCACTGCCACTTGGCAAAACAATCCTAGGGTCTGCCCAAGCCAAGTGGCAGCTGCAGATGACAATCTGACCAGCTGATGGGTGTGTCATTCTCAACCATGTGATAGGAAACCTGACGTGCACGGTCAGTAATGAACTATTCTGCTGTGCCTGGCCATCAAAGGCAACTCCTGAAGTGACCCTGTGCATACATACAGGACAGTACAACCTTGTTTCTATGTGACAAATACAATTCCATCTCCTGATGGCTGTGTGGCCTGGGGTTATACAACTCCACAGTGACACTCGGGGTTCAGCCAAACAATGTAAAGGTGTCCCAAGTCAAGTGTAACATGTGGGAGACAATGGGCCACAGAATCTCTCTCCACTGGTGATGAAGGTTCCCCTGGGTCCAACTGTGGCCATCAACGGCCCCTTGTAATTACTAGCAAGAACATCAAATATCAGTAGGTCAATCTAAACTCCTGTGTGGGTGGTAATGGATAACAAACAGACTGGCCTTGGACCACACTCTGGTTGTCTAAAATAAGATCTTCTGGTCCCCTCAGGAATGATCACAGCTGACTAAGTCTGGGACCCTGGAGCACACGGCCAAGATCAATATCGAAAGCTGGCCTCATCCTGCTGCTTAGTCCTGTTGATGGTATCTCTAATTAAATGCGGTACGAGACAAATCGAGCAAATCTGGCCCTAGCCTTTCCCGGTTAGATAAACTGAATAGCATACTCATATAAAAATTTGAGTTAAACCAAGACTTATAGGGCTGAGGGGTGGACTGTGGGGAAAGCAATCTGCCTTGGCCCTGAGCGTCCCAAGAATGCAGTGCCCTACCTGACCATGCTGTACTGGGCCATTTTTCAGGATTATGTTTGCAGAGAGCAACCTTGAAGGTAGAGGTGATATCTCTCCGCAAAGAGGTTTGTTTCTGTTCACTATAAAAGCAGTAAATTTCCCAAGCTTGGTGTCCCTTGGCAGTGACGCAAACCCGCTGTCTGCATGGCATCTACACGGCATCTGCCTGGGCCCCTGTGTTACCCTGGGGGACTCAGGGAACAAGGGAAACCAACATGATCAGGCCAACAGTCTGGACACAGCTTTCACTGAAGAAAACTCTGATGTCTCTAACCTGTTGGCAACCATGAAACAGTAGCAGGCCAGCTTGTTAGCCTGCGGGCAGGGTACAAAATCTGAGACCCCTCGTGGACCTTGACACCCACCCTGCACCAGGAGTGAGCCTGTGACTTGATGAGTCCAATCCTCTAGCCCTTCTGGCCCTTTTGCCACCTCTGATCCCCTCCTCTCCTCTAGTCCATGTGACCCCATCTGTCACCCTATCCCACAGCTTCCAGCCCTCAGAGCCCACGTGGACCCCTAGGATGAGAGCATGTGCAGAAATGTAGGACAGAAGCCTCACTCGGTGATCAGAGGCTCAAGGGCAGAGAAGAGCATGATCTGATCTCCCCTGCCTTTCCTGTCATTCATCTCAGGTGGGGTGCCTACTGTACACCGGGTAGGTATGTTCACAGCCTCTGACTGACCCCACAGCTGGGGCCTACCTCCCATGAACAGACACACAGCCTGAGGCTAAAACAAGGGCTGTGGCTTGCCCAAAGGCACCAGTGAGCTAGCGATGGTTCCTGGACCCAGACCCAGACGTGTCTGGCTCCAAGTCCAAATCCTGCACGCATCGCCACAAGCACCTGAGCCCCTGCAGGACCTGGCTTCCCATAACTCAGCAAGGGCAGAGCAGACATGACCACAAGACCCCACAGCTCACCTCTGTGCGGTCTACTTTGAATGGGTTCTGGAAGTCAGAGTCTTTCTCGCTGATCCCCAGCTCCTGTGCCATCTGCAGATGAAGAAACTCTAGTCATCCCCTGCCTTCTCCTGCCTCTTGCTCACCCGCGGGCCACTCCCTCCGTGTAGGAACCCACGCCCAAGGCTTGGCAGATGTGGGTCAGGTGATGATGACCCCTAGGGATCCAGGTCAGCACAGAACCCCTTGAGATGACACCTCAAGGTGCTGTGAGGCTCATCACAGGAAAACACAACTAAGGGCTTACATTCAGGCCTAGCTGCAGGCAGAGACAAGGCTCACAGCACACCATGAGACAGAGGGCTCCAGACGTCCTCCGCACCAGTCCTTACCAGGCTGAGGATGAGCGAATGGGGCCCCTGGTCGAAGACGCCTGACTGGTTGCAGAAGCTGATGCCCCAGCGAATGAGGAGATTCCAGTTGGAGTTGCGGTCAAAGTAGTGGTGCACGACCCTGGGGAAGCGCAGCACCACGTCGCCGAAGAAGGCCGTGTTCTCCACCACTTGGGAGAAAGCTGGAGAGAGGACCCTGAGGAGTGGCCAGGGCAGATGCCCTCCTACTTGCCCTCCTGGCCAGCCCCCCAAGCAACCGCTGGAGATCAGAGGGAAGCCCACCAAGCAGAGGAGGGGCCAGTGCCGGCTGCCCACAGGCTGCTGCCCACACTGCAGTATGTGCTAAGGGCCTTATGTTCACCAGATCACTGAATCCTCCAAACCACCTTCAGGGGGAGATGTGGCTGCTGTTCCCATTTTACACAGGAGAAAATGAGGCTCAGAGGGCTAGCGAGGTGCAAATATAGGCTACTAGCCCAGGTCTGTCTGACTGCAAAGGCCCTGCTCTCTCTCCTGTACATCACAGCTTAGAAGACTCGTTTACTGTGGGGACCAGAGGGCTGGGTGTCATTCCGCATGTGGAGGCATATGAGCCACAGGTTAGGCTCTGCTGACCCTAACCACCCCAACTTGTTATCCAAATGCCCACAGCAGAGCCCTGGTCTTGGCACAACTACCACGTCTGTGAGGCGTCAGGTCTGCTAGGACAGCCAGGCCACACATCGGGGTTTGTTTTTTAAAAATCTTTTCTAATTTTATTTTAAATGCTTCTTAACTTCTTATTTTAAAATAATTTCAGATTTCTATAATACACCACAAAATTCCTTCACTTGGTTTCTTCAAATATTATTATCTTACATAACCACTGTACAAAGATGGAAACCAAGAAATTAACATTGCTACAATACCATTAACTACTCCATAGACCTTATTCGAATTTAGTCGATTTCCTCACTAATATCCTTCCTCTGGTCAACAGGTTGGTTTAGACTGAGCTTAGCGTCGGTCATAGTGGCAAGTTCCCCCAACCCAGGCTAACATGAAGAATAAGTATAGATCCAGTCCTCTTTGAGAGTCCTGCAGGTAAGGCCCAGGCGGCCCTCACCAGCACTGACCAGGCCAAACAGAGAGACAAGTGGACTCCTCCAAAGATACGCCAGGCTGGGTCTGAGACAAGTGGGGCCTGGAGACCTGGGCTGCAGAACAATCTTGAACTTCAAAGAACTCAAGGGTGAGCTTGGTTACAGAGCCAAGGCAAACCACTTATCTTTTTTCATCTGAAAAAAATGGAGCTAATAGTACCTTTCTCAGTTACAGCGGAGATTAGAGATGATATTTGTAAAAGTACCCAACATTCGATATTTAAAAGCTACTTCCACCCTCTCTCAGACAGTGTAATCAAAATTTTATTGCTAGAAGGTAACCAATTAATGGGAAAATTACCACTGGAAATTCTTAGAAGAGAGGATGAAGGGACACAGAATATTCTTTCATCTTATTTAGCTATGCTTGTCCCACTTTGTCTCGAAAAGGATTTCAGGGAGTTGGGACTTTCAGAATAGTAGTAAAGATGCTGGTAACCGCCTGCTCTGGCCAGTCATTGCGACGGGGTTGTTTTTTTCTCCTGTAAATGGGAACGACCCCTGCCTTCTCTACCAGAAGGGTCAGGGTGGTGGAAAAGGCCAGGGCCCCTGGTGTGATAGCAGGCAGAGGCTCCTTCCTGGTTCCCCTGCCCCAAGCACAATGGAATACATTTGTGTCAGGGACACAGAGACTGGTTCTGAAGCCCAGAAATCCTTGAAGAACCACATGCTAAGTGCCCATTCACCAAAGAGGAACACTTGGAAGGTGCTACAAGAAGTACTTCCAGAGGGAAAACAGTGACAAGAACAGGAAGGAAGAAACGACTAGAGAAAATCCAGGTAGTTGGGAGGAGGACGGGGAGAGAGTGGGAAGACCATACCATCCTTCAGTTTCTCATCCTGGGGGAAGGGCCCATCTGGGAGCACGTCCGCAGCAAGGAGCACTGTCCGGGAGTCCTCCAGCACCTGAGAGACCCCCGCTCGGCTGAGTAGTTTTGCAGAGGCCTTCACAGACCAGCCCCAGCCCCGCTTACCCAAATCCTATTTCGAACCTTTTGAGCATGCAATCCTCCCTAACTGAACACCGCCCCCTTAGGTGACTCCTTCTCATCCCTCAGTGCCCAAAGACTAGGCCTGCATGAGCTGCCCTGTGCCTGCACGCACCTTAAAGAGCCCCTTGAGCATGACGTCAAGGATCTTGTACTGCTGGTGGACATCATTCAGCTGTAACAGGTTTTTCAGTGCCAACAGCTGCTCCCGCCGCTTCACCTCAAACATCTTCTTGTCTGAGCAGCATTAAGGAGCGGGCACCAATACTCTTGCCTGGATAATTCAGCGGTCTTGACCCAGAGGTCCCATTCTTGACCAACAAATATCTGCAAGGGCCACAGATACCCAAGCCTGAGACCACCCCTCCCCCCAACCCCCAGGGAAGGAATAAACTGTCTGAGAAGCATACGTATCCTGCAATGTATCATTTGTCCAGTTCAGAGGATTCTGCATCCAAGAGCCTGAACACAACCATTAAGGACCTGGCTCTTGCCCTCCCCTCCCCATGGCGTTCCCGCCATCTCCCACAACCATTCACTGTTCCCAGAACCTCCACTCCTCTGTGCACTCTGCCTGGAATATCTCCCACCCTTTTCTGAGTTTCTATTCTTTCAAGACTCAGTTCAAAAGGCACAGCAATGTTTCTCCCCTGCCCTTCCCATGTTCCATCAGAGCACTGAACAAAAGTGCAATATGAGGCCTCTGAAGGCCTCAAAGCCAGGAACTGGTCCTGTCTCATCTTTGTGTCCCCAAAGCCCGGCCCAGAGTAGGTGGTCCAGGATGCCAGTGCCTGAGTCTCTGCCCAGAGTCTCGCCCATAGGTATTAGGCATATATGTACAATCTGCAGAGCCCTCATGGCTCTGAGAGAGGTGCTTTGCCTCCTCCATCTAACACAATAGAGAAACTGAGGCTCAGAAAAGAACTGACTCAGTCAAGATTTGATTATAGAGTACCTTACATTTTCTCTCCTGTTCCCATCTGCTGCTCCATTCCTGGAATGCCCCAAGGGATTGTGGGTATAGAGAAAACTCATTTATTAGACTCCTCAGGCACAGCTCATTAACCCCACCTTCAACCCAAAGGATACAGATCTCCAGGCTCGGGTCCAGGGAGGTCCTCAGAGTACCTGTGACTCCCGTTCCAGACAGTAGCAGTATAAACAGGAAGGCCAGGAACTGAATAAGGTCCATGTCCACAACCCTGGAGCTAGGTAAGTTATCCAGAGAAAGGAGGTAAGACCCAGAGCTTTGTGTTATATAGAGTGAGGTGAATGGCAACTTCCCATGACATGGCATAGCCTCCAAATACCAAGAACCCTGCTTTGGGAAGCCCTGGAGCCCCAGTCCCTAGCCCAGGGTCTGTGAGCAGCAGACACACAATGAAGAGTGTGGGATGGTAGAAGGGAGTGAGGAGATAAGTGTCACCAGTGCAGGGATGCTTAGAGCACAGGGATTAGCATCTGGAGCTCTGGGCTGGCACCTTTGCTCTTCCCGACTATGAGACCTCAGGCAAAATGCTCAGCCTCTCTGAGCCTCAGCTTCCTCACTGTAAAATAGGGATAAGGAGGTCACCTCCTTGCTGCAGGGAGGGAGGAATGAGTGGGGCACTGTGCCTGGGGAGGAGGGGCCTGTCGGTATCATTCCCTCTCAACTCACCCTCCTATCCTGGCTTCCCAGGAAGGTCTCTGGTCAAGGAAACCCAAGAAGTCAGAGGGGATGTAAAACTTCTGGTATTTCCCTTCTTCCCTGACTTCTGTCATCAGAAAAGGGATGCAGGGCAGGAAGGGAGGCAGGACTGTCTTAGGGTAAAAGGGAGGCTGCTCACTCACCTTGGAACCATAGGCACAACAAGCAACACCTGTTCCTATTTAGGCAACATTCCCCAATTATTGATTGAGTCCCTACTATGTTCTAGGCAGTGTCCTAGAGTTGGGAGTACAGCAGTGAATAAGATAAAACTCCCTGCACTCACAGTACTTATTGTCCCAGTAGGGGTAAGAGAAAACCAATAAACTTGTAAAACAAGCACAGAAGGATGAGAAGGAGTCAATGGGGTGCGATCTTAAATACAGTGAGCAGAGGAGTCCTCGAAGTCGGATGACAGGGGCCCAACTTTACCAATGTGGAAACCAAGACTCAGTCACTCAGCTATTCCCAGGCTAAACCGAGTCTAAATAGGTATAGGCTATCTCTGAGCGGGCCACTGTTCTACTAGGACACCTGCGGCAAGGGAGAGATGCTCAGTTTCTGACAGTGAAATCTCACAAAGGTCATGTAGAGAATCGTTCCCACCCACGCATAGAACTGAAAGCTAGAGAATGAAAAGTAGTCCAAGTTCACCCAGGATCCCACAATTTCCAATGTCACGCTCCAGACTCAAGAAAACCGGACCCAGGCTAGAGCAGAACTTGAGACCAGGGGAATATCAGACGGCAGGTAATGACAGAAGCAGGGAAGTGAGAAAAGAAAGCCGAAAAAGGAGTGCGTGGGGGCGGACCCTGGCTCCTCTGTTACTCCCACTTATCTGGCCTCTCAATCCCGCTCCTGGCCCGTGCGTTCTCTGAACTCTTCTCAGCTCCGCGTAGGTACCCATTCTGCAAGAGTGGCGTAGTGGTGGCGGGCCCTGAGCTTGCGGACCCTGGCCTTTGGGGTTCCGGGAGGAGAGAATGAGCCTTTGTAACGAGATGAGGCGAAGGGGAACCCGAATTTCACCCCCCTGCAGCCGGTTCTAGGCCTGCGTTCGCCCCACTCCCACTGGGAAACCTCCCGCCCGGCGACCCCTCCTCACCTACCAGGCCAAACGATGCGAAAAGGGGTGGGCAGCTACACCCTCCGCGTGCGGCTCGGCTCGAGGGTCCGCTGGGAATCCAGCACAGAAGCGGAACCGCTCAGCAACCGCGACCAGTGGCTCTGGGACCACAGCTCCGCCCACTGCGCCGCTGCTGGCCAATGAGCACGGGCCGCGCCGCCCGCGCCGCTGACCTCACTTCCGGTCCCGCCCCGGCGGGCTTGCGCACCGTTCGTTTGGAGGTCCGCTGGCGCCTTGTCCCAACCACCATGCGCCACCGCTGGGGTGCGTGGTGCTCGATAAAGGCCCGGTTGGAAGAAGTTAAGTTGGCGACCAACTTTAAGGGCGCGTCAGCAAACCGACGCCCTGACCCCGGCCGGGCGCCCCCTCCACGGAACTGTTTCCTCAGCTGACAGTTTTGGCAAGATCAGTTTAGCGGGTCATGACTAGCAGGTTTTTTATTTTTTTAAGAACCTGCAGTGCAGAGTTGGGGCATCATCTGCTCACCCCTCCGGTCCACCAATTTTTAAATTGAGTTCGCCAGGGGCTTCCCCGTCAGTTCATTAGGACGAAGTTCCTGCAGGGTCAGTATATCCAGACCCGAGAAGGGTGGGCTAGCCAGTTCTGGACACCAGGGCCCTCGGCAAAGCAGGCGGGAAAGGAGCTAGAGGCCTGGTGGGCTGAGCTTGGGAAGGGAGAGTCTAAAAGAACCACACACGTGGGTATACAAATGCAAGCTCTGAGGAGGGCCTTGAGAGAAAGGGACACGGGATCTACTTTACCCAGGAAGGTCTAAGCTGGGACAATTTCGCTGGAGAGCTGAGATTTAACCTGCTCAGCTTCCTTGCCTGGAAATTTATACCTCTCCATTTTAACATGAGGTAAGGCAACGGGTAAAGTGCCTGTCAGCACGGGGATCACAGCACCACAAAACACATGGCCTTTCTTTGCCCGTCCAGCCCCGAGGATGGTCTGGCTCGCGTTTTCTGCGTACAGCCAAGGCACTCAGCCAGCACTGGCGCTCTTTGTGTGTTACCAGAGCAAATTCCACCCCCACCTCCTTCTCTGAGGAGGCCATCTATCCTGGCTGAGGAACCAGGTGGAAGGGGCCAAGATAAGTTGAGAGTGAAATGTTTTTGGAGAGCTCACACAGGCACGTGAGTGTATCATTTTATTTCCTGATTCCATTTCAACAGTGGAGTAAATGGATTCAGATAAATGGCTGCAGTGTCATCCATTTCCCCAACCATTGTGGCCTGACTTTGTCTTCTCCAGGTCTCAGTTCTCTCCATTTCTGTACCTTTCAGTCCTGAGGGTCAGTCTCTGATGTGGGACAGAGATACGGCCACCCCTTCCAGGCAGCTGGCAGTAAAACATGAGGAAAACAGCAGAGAAGTGGGGCCAACCAAAGGAGAACCACACTTCCAGAGCCCCTAAAAGGCAAAATGGGTCAGACAAGAACAGAGAGCGTGCTCCCAAGAATAGTGGGCTGGATTCTAAAATCCGGACCTGAACACCGGCGCTTGGTAGTTGCTATGCAACAGGGAACTATTCCATAAAAAGATGAGGAAAACTGAGAAGGCAGCTGGTGAGGTTGGGGAGGACGTACCACCACCACACACACACCAGATGAAAGTATCTCTAAGAGGGCCTCTGACCACTGCCCACAGCCCCAAGCTTTCTCAAGGACACACCAGTCACCCAGCACCACCACGTGCTGAGGGAAGCACCTGTGCCACCTGAGCTGGGCAACTTTCTCCAGAGTTCTTGGAGAAGGACTAGCTCCTTCCTGAGTTTGTTGATGTGGCTTTGGAGACAGCCAAATCGGGGATCAAATCCTGATGCTACCACTGTGTGTTCTTAGGCATGTCATTTAACCTGTCTGGTATAAGTTACAATTATGTTAATACTTTTAGCTGCTATGAGGAGTAGATAATAGTGCATGTAATGTGGCTGGCCCTTGGGAGGATCTTAAACAGAACAAGTCATTGTTATCGCTATCACTATTCATTATTCTCACTGACTCTTGCTTACTTTAGAGGACTGGGCTAGAGACAGTTCACCACTCTGTCCTGAAGAATGATGTCACACCATCCCATAGCCTGGGTGACCCTCCCCTGGCCAAAGCTCCCAGATACAAGAAAGGATACAGCATGTCTTGCAGGGGTGGCTGGGCCGAGGAGACTCTGGGGAAAAGGCCTTCCAAGACCTGTAGGGTCTGGGCTATGCTATTATCAGCTAAGAGGCCCATGCTCTGTACCTAAGGTGAGAAAAAAGCAGAGCAGGCAGGTCTCCCAGAGCCTGCTCCACACAGGCGCTCTCTACCCTCCACCCCTTGTACTTCTGAACCCCACCTCCATTGGGTGCTGTGGCCAGAGCTCCCACCCTCCACACAGAAGATGGTGTGGAGGGTCTAACCCCAGAATGGCTACATGGCTTCCCCTTCCTACCCACCTGCAAGAAGAAGCCACGCAGAGCCCGGAGTGTGCTGTTCGAGAGAGTTGAGAGGTCAGCCAAAGCTGCGCTTCGCAGAACAAGACCCACCTCTTCAAGAGAGAGGATGCTTCTACTCTGGAACCGCACAAACTGGTCCAGGGAGAGAAACCCCAAAACATGCAGTGATTCAGCACCACCTTAATTTCCTGTGCACCTGCTGTGCTCTGCACTGGGCTGAAGACACAGATCTGTAACCAACAGCACCCTGCCTTCAAAGAGCTCAGAGTTGGTGGGCGAGAGTAGGGCTGTGGGATAAATGAGGCAGACTGCAAGACCCTGAGAGAGCTGGCCCTGCTGAACCCTTCAATACACTCCCTGCCTGCCCCTCGGCCTTGTACCACACACTCATGTTCAAAATAGACCATGTGTAGTTACTCAAACATGCCGCCATGTGCTTGTAGCCTGTTCTCACTTCACTACCTGGATTACATTTCCTCCCCTTTGCCTATTAACCCTTCAAGCCTCAGCTAAAATGTTACCTTCACTGATGAATGTTCTTTCATTGTAGTAAAGACAGGTACTGAGTGCTCACTACATCCTTATTCACCCCTCCCTCCCAGCTCTGGCAAAAGTACTACTCTCTTGTCTATGCTCCCCCACCAAGCACCGATTTATTCGTTGACTCACTTCACTATCACAGACTCCCTGCTTTGCTGTTTATTCAGTGGGCACTTACTGTGTGCCAGGCACTTAGCATACCTTCTACTCTATCACTGATAATATCACATCTTAACTATAGTGTCCTTGGTCTATCTCCTTCTCTAGACTGAAGGATCCTTAAAGGCAGAGCATTTCACTCATCAGTGTCTTTGGTACCTAGCAGGCAGGCTAGGCTCTGGTCAACATTTCATGAATGAGTGAATGAAAGTGTCTGGCTCTTTTGGGGTGAGGTGACATGGGCATTTAGAGGAGTTCTCTGAGCAGGCCTCTTGTAGAGTGAAGGCCTGCCCAGGCCCTCTAAATTCAAGGATTAGGGTTACCTAAAGTAAGGTATGCCTGGCCTCCACAGAACCACCCAGCTCATGCCATTCTTCAGACCACAAGACCATCCTTTCTGTACTTACCAGGGTCATGAGCCTCAAGATCTCTGGTCTGAGGAAGGAGCTGCCTCCGGCATCCAGGAAGGTAAACAGCAAAAATCGATTCCAGGGCTGGGAGGCCACGTGGAGTGCTACAGGAAACACCAGTCATCCTGGATTGTTACTGCTGCTTTTCCAAAGGCTTTGGAACATTACTAAGGAGGACTTTCTCCTATTAGCTCAAAATGGGCCGCTCAGCTAGAGGCAAGGCATTGGACGAGCTGACCCCAGAAAGTTTCTTTCTTCCCTGGGATTCTGTGCACCTATGCTGCCTGGCTCAGGAAGACCACACATCCCATCTTGTAGGAAGCAGGCAACAGGAAGCACTCTGCCACTTAAGAGTTTCATGACAGTGATTGGTTAAGTTGCCTGATCTCTCTGAACCTCAATGTCCTCATCTGCATACTGGGCAAAACTGCCCTTGCAGAGTTAAAAGAATTTTTAAAAAATGAATGCAAATTGCTGATCAGAGGATGGCAGTCTGGGTCAGGTGGCAGGAGCTGGCCCCATCTCATTTCCCCCATAGGAACATTAGAGAATGGGGAGGGATTCTACCAATGTCTGGGCTCCTGGCATGCAGATAGTCAAGCAAGGCCTCCAGGCAGCCAACACAGGCATGGGACAATAAAGGATCCTTCTGCAAGAAAACAACAAAAACAAAAACCATAAGTTTTGCTATCAATGGGTTTGGTGCCAAATTAGAACAAAATTTTGGTTTTCAGAACAATTTGAATTTCATAATTTCAGATTGAGATTGTGGCCCTGTAGATAATAAAGAAATGTTTATTGGTTTCATTTTTCAAGTACACATACAGCACAGTTGCTTATACTGATGATTTACCTACATTTAAGACATTGTTTTGTTTCAGGAAAAGAGATGGGCCCTGGGTCCCAGTAAGAGATTCACAAATTATAGACTCTGTAAGAGCCTCTTGGTTTATCTAAGCCAGTGGGTTTCAACCTTTTTTTAAAAAAAGCCGCTGAGCTGCTGAACCTTTCATCGAACAAAATTTTATGCTCTAATAAGCATATGAAAAGATCTCATTATCATTATTAGTCATTAGGGAAATGCAAATTAAAACCACCAAGAGATACCGCTACTCACTCACCAAGAGCTACAATTAAAAAGACTGACAGCCCTTCTACCATGTGAGGATACGGCTAGAACTCAGTGCTCTGGAAGAGGGCCCTCACCTAACCCTGCTCGGCACCCTTGTCTTGGACTTCCAGCCTCCCTAACTGTGAGAAATAAATTAACTATTATTTATAAGCTTTCCCCACCCGCAAAAAAAACCAAAAAACAGAAAAACTGACAATATCAAGTGTTGACCACAATGTGGAGCAACTGGAACTCTCATATACTTCTCTTGGGAAGTAAAACGGTGCAGGCACTTTGGAAAATAGTTTGATGGTTTCTTATAAATATACCCTTAACATACGTGGTAGACAGAATTTTAAGATGGTTCCATGACCTCGACTCCCAGATGTTACTCTTGTGATTATGTCATATCATAAAACCAAGGGAAATTGTTTGGGTGGGCCCGATCTAATCACACAATTCCTTTAAAAGCAGTTTTCTTTGGCTGGTGGCATAAGAACTAGAAATTGGAAGAGTGAGAAAGATTCAACATGAATTGCTGGTTTGAAGATGGAAGAGCCATGTGAGCAAGAATGTGAGCAATCTTAAAGAGCTGAAAGAGACCCCTGAGGAAAGAGGTGATTCTTTCCCATATACCCCAATAAGTACCTAGCCTAGCAAACACCTCAGTTTCAGCCTTGTGAGGACCCTGGTTGAGCTTACCCAGACTTCTGACATAGAGAACTGTGAGATAATAAATGTGTGTTGTGTTAAGCCATTAAGTGTGTGGTAACTTGTTACACAGCAATAGAAAAATAACATCATTTGACTCACCAATCCCACTCCTAGGTATTTATCCAAGAGAAATAAAAACATGTATCCACACAATGACTTGTTCTTCAGTATTAAGGGCAACTTAATTCATAATAGCCAAAAATCTGGAAGTCCCAAACATCTATCAATAGGTCAATGAATAAACAAATTGTAGCATAGCCATATAATAGACTACTACTCACCAATAAAAAGAAATAAAGTACTGATACACACAACAGTATAAATCTCTAAAGCATTAAGCTAAGAAGCTAGATACACAATACCACATATGGTATTATTTTATTTATATGAAATTCTAGAAATGGTAAAATTATAGTGACAGAAAGCATATCAGTGTTTGCCAAGGGCCAAGGATAGGGAGAGGGGATTGACTTCAAAGAGGCACAAGAAAACGTTTTGGGGTGATAAAAATGTTCCATATCATGAGAATCAGAACTCATCTAATTCTACACTTAAAATGGGTGAATTTTATTGCAAATAAGTTAAATCTCAATAAAACTGATTTTTTGACAAAAGATGTTTATAATATAAAAAGTGATTTTTTAAAATGTAAAAACAAACTAACAAATCCTATGTTCTCATGTTATTCTCTAGAAGGCAGCAGCCTGGTGATTAAGGGTATGGAGAAGACTTGGGTTTGAATCCTTACTTAGTCACCTACCATCTGTGTAACCCTGACCAAGGTAACTTAACCTTGTTGAGTGGGAATAAAAAGATTACCAGAGTTGCTGAGAGGGTTAGATGAGCAATAGACATAGCGTTTAACCAGTGCTTGGCAAATGGTAAATATCTTAGGAAATGCATAATGAGGAAATATGCCTCTCTCTTTAACAAGCCCTGAGTCTCCTCCATAGAACCCCTAAGTTCTCCAAGGCATACAGCTTAAAGTCGTTGAGCTAACCCATTCACCTCATTTTATAGCTGAGAAAATGAGGCCCAGAGAGAACATATTTGACTTGAGTACACCCAGGACACATGGGTAATAAGTGGTAAGTCTAGAACCAAACCTGGGCATTGTTTTTGTTTTGTTTTTTTTTTTTTTAAAAAAGCATATATATATATATAGCCACTTTAAAGTGGAGTCAGAGCTGCCACCCCAGAGGAACTGCCTTAGAAGTCTAATGCCTCAAACTTTTGGGATGTTAAAATATGGCAAAATAACCTTTGGACTGGGCCCAAAGCAACACTGTGTCCCTAAAAACTGTCTGCAAAAATAACAGGACAGCAGATATTATGACTAGTGGACTGATGGCTACCTGAAACTAAAAACATTGTTTAGAATTCACATAACTATGTTAGCTTATTGTACCAGTAGAAATGCCCTCCCTTCCCTCTACTGATGTGACTGTTCTCTTTCCCTTTCTCATAAATACCCCTCTCCTTTGTCTCCAATCAGGACACTATTTGGGTTTCTGCTTGAATCAGTGCTTCTCGAATAGCTATTCTTTTTTGATTTCAAATAAATGTTGCTTCTCACTTTGAAAGGCCTTTTATTTAGGTTAACAGCTTTGTACCCTTTCTCCTCCAATCTAAAATTAACTCTTAACCAGTGGACACTTTAGGCCTCTTGCTAGCTATGTAAGATCAAACAGCATGAGCCAGCATGCCTCAGCTTTACCACCTGGTGATGAGCTGTGGCCCCAGTGCCACTCTCTGACCCTGTATCCTAGTACTCCTAGTCCTGTACTCCTAGTACTCTGGTGCATGAGCTTTCCCTCTCCCTAAAATGGAATCCCAGTGTTGGCAGCAACCGTAAGGGGAACCTAAAGCAGTGCCCTTCCCACCCTCTAGCAGTTCTTGCTGAGGATACCTGGTTTTTCTTGAAAGCCCCGAGCCACAAGACTCCTCTCCAGTCCTTCCATTCTGCCATTAGTCCTGGCCATGAGAAAGAATCTCCTCCTGTCTTCCTATAGCTCCATCTATTGCCCTAAGTCTCTATTTTCAGATATACCCAGAATAATCCACCTTCTTTTCTGCTCTGGAGATGGAGATTTATAGCCCTGTAGCCCTTTTTAAAACTAAGCAGAAGGGAAGTCTGCCCATGGCTCCTCCTTACTCCCGTGCCACCCAAATCTCTCCAGTGACCCGCAGCTCTTCTTGGGATCTCTCCCCTGTCATGGGCCTGTCTTCTTCCCCTATGTGACCCAGCACTGTCTCCATCCTTATTTCAACCAAAATGTCTCTGCACTGTGCTCCATTCCTAGGAGAACAAAGGCTGTTCTCATAGGCCCAAATAGCTTAATGCTAAGACTTATTTTGCAGATAGAGAAAATGAGGATCAATAAGAGGAAGTGACTTCCTAAACTCCTTCACAGTTAGCAGCCAGGCAGGAGATGGATAGTGTGGTGTTTGCACAACAATGTGAATGTTGTGTACAGATGTGCTAGCAGGACACGACTCAGCAACCACACAGCCAGCACAGGGCCCACTCCTGGAGCATCCTCTATCTCCTTCCTAACTTCCCCGACTCTGCACAGGCCCAGTGGGTGGGTATCAACCCTTGAACACAATCAACAGCCACATCACAGTCATGCAGTCATTATTTGGGAACTGAGTGGAACCTACTCTAGTCACAGTCCCACCTCTCCCCCAGGGAATATCTGCAACTCCTCTTCCTCATTTGCTGGCTCCTTCCTACCTCCCTCTTCATACCCCATAAGTGCTTTGCCATCAGAACAGGCCATGTGGATCTGTGACTGTCTGTCTCAGGCAAACTGCACAGGGCAGAAAAAGAGAGTCTAACTAAAACAGCATAAACATCTGGGGCCTTGGTCATCCTACAATGACCAGCTCATATTTGAAAATAATAGACACAAACTCCTTGAAAGAGAGAAGAATTAAGGGTAGGAAACAGGCCACAAGGAATTAATCCATATCAGAGATTAAAATGGTGTTGGTGTCCAGATCTGTAACATCTCTGCCCTTAGGGACCTAGGGCAAGTCACTTGATTTTTCCAGCCCAGCTCAAGCATCTCCCCCAGGAAGCCTTCTTTGACAGTCAGCCCGACTCTCACCTTATACCAACTTAATGGTTACATCCAGTGCCCCCATAATGCAGTGCTTCCCTTTAGCCCAGCACTTACCACACTGTGTTACCGCCTTCTGTCTACAAGACATCATTCTCCCAACTGTAAACTCCTCAAAGGCAGGTAGGCACCTGACTTATCTCCATGCCCCCACCACCCTTCACAGTATGTGATTCTGGAAAAACAATGATTTCTAAGAATCCTTTAAGCTGTAATACAGGAATCCCTCTAGGGTGGACATCTACTGCTTTTGTTTGCCCAGGATACATTCCTCTTTCTTGGAACAGCTTTTGTTTGTTTGTTTGTTTTTGCAGAATCATCCCTCTCTCATATTCAGACCACATGGGTTATGAAGAGCTAGTTATAAGCTCTAGCCTCCAGGAAGAGGGCACTGACCCAAGCCAGGCCAATGAGATTCAATTCTGGGGACTACTGGGAAAGAGAAACCTTTCTGCTGGAAGGATAAAAGCCAGGAGCTGTTGCTGGTCATCCTGCCATCCCATGAAAACAAAGCTGACAGAAATGTAGAGCCAAGAGATGGAGACAGTTCTGATGATTGTCAGAGCCTCTGGGATCCAGCCGTGCCTGAAACCAATACTGACCCTTGGACCAATACTGAGCCAATTTGAGTTTCATTTCTGTCACTGTGACTTTAAAAGTCCCAATCGATCCACCCTATAGGCCTTTATAGGCAGCCATCCTTTCCTGCTCTTGTCCTGGAAAAAAGCAGGCTCCACTACCAGGGTCCCCCTCAGCAAGGGCTTTACCTGCACCAAGAGGTTCTGCAGTCCAATGACCAGAGACAGTACTTGTGATGTTCCAAGTGGTGCTAGAAGAGTGTCCTCAGGGGCTGGTGGTGGCTGGGCTCCTGAGGGCACCAGGACCACCAAGGCAGAGGAAAAGTTTTGTTGCAGGGCTGTCCGCAGAAAGCATAAGATGGCAGCTGAAAGTAAGGAAGTTCTTACACCCAGTTCCCACCTTTTACCCCACCTGAACCCAGCTGTCGCAGGGGAAGACAAGGAGATAATAACTGGGGTAATAACTGGTCTGGGAGGGGGGTTCCATCTCCGAATCCAGGGGATAAGCTCCTCTTTTACTGCTAGAGGTGCCTGGGCCCACACCTGAGAGCAGGGCAGCCTTTTTCTTTGGAAAGCTGAGGGCCTTCAACACTTGGTCCAGTTCCACGGACAGCGTCTGGTGAACCTGGCAGGGAAGTGGGGTAAAGGGATGACCCCACATTCTGGGAGCGTGGGTAGAAAATAACCTGCCCAATATCTCTTCTACACACCCACCCACCCACACATCCCAGCTGCATCCAGAAGGACAAAGGATGCCACACAGAGTCTTCTGAGCCTCACCAGTCCTGGATCCTGAAACATGAGGAGGAAAAATCAAGCCCTTACCTGCTTCTTCCAAATCTCCCCATCCTCAAGGACCTCCTCCACCAGGGAGCCTTCCCTGGCTGCATCTGTGGTTGCATCTTTCCTGAGCCCACCATCCACCTAACTTAAATCTGGAGTCAGATAGCCTAGAATCAAAATCTTGGCTCTGCCTCTGGCCAGTTGTGTGGCCATGGGCAAATCAATGCACTGCCTTACTTCTTTCATCTATAAAATGGGGATGATGCCACCGGCTTTCACTTCCGCCAGGGCTATCATGAAGAACAGCTGAGGAGAAACCCTGGTGAATGTGCTTCTTAATGTCAAAGCAACGGCCAAAGGGAGTGTTTAGTAGAGGTGGCCAGATTCAAAGCTATGAGCCTGCCTTGCTCTCCTCACCCAGAACACAAGCTGCCCGCAGGCAGGAACTACTTATCCTCTGCTTTGATCTATCACAGTCTGGCACAAAGCAGTTCCTCAAAAATGCTTGTTGGCTGGTGAAATCAGCAGGTTCTAGGCAGAAGAACCTGCCTAGAAGGCTAGGAGATGGTGTCCATTCACAAGGAGCAGCCAGCCTTAGGCAGGAGACACCCAAATGTGAAGCAGCCCACAGAAGAGCCTATGCCAGGCACTGTGATGACAAGTCCTACAGGCGGAGGAACTGAGAGGAAAGGAGGGGCTCTGTGAATATGTCCACTGCTCCCTTGTTCCCTGCATCACCTTCTCGAACAAGCATAATGACAGCTTGCACATGTGTGGCACTTCACAGCTTGCCACCCAGCACTTCAAGGGCACAAGCAGGATTCCACCTCCTTGTCAGTCTGACAGTCCTTGACAGTCCCTTCCCACATTCTAGCCACAAAGAACCTCACCGCTCCCCCAGGACATACACCATGTCCTAAAGTTGCACAGCTTCATGCCTTTGCTCATGTTCTCTTTATCTTGAATGTCTTTTCCCACTATCTTTGCCTATAAACACAAGTTGCCCAAGTGTGGGGTACGTGTTGTATTCATTTTTTATTCTTCTGAGTTAGACTGTGGCCTGGCATGTAGGTGATCCACGTGTGCTAAATGGATTAATGTAAACCGACCTGGATGTTTTCCCCATTTTGTAGGCAAGAAAACTGAAGCTTAGAAAGTTAAATACCTTGCCAAGATTACACAGCTAATAAGTCAGAGCTGGGATCAGAACTCAAGATCTTCATCATTCCTTTGCATGCCACCCCATGCCCCAAAGCCACAGGGTTAGAGACTAACCTGCAGACTGCCATCATGCTGCTGGGCAGAGAAGGAGGCCGTGAGCAGCCACGCAGAGGAGAGGAGCGAGGTCCTGAGAGAGCCCCCCTTGGTCCAGGTGAGGGCCAGCATCTTCTCCAGAAGTTCTATCAAGGCCGTGCTGCTCAGGAGCACTGCAGCAGCTGTAGAGGGTCCGGGCAGGGCCAGGGCCACATGAGTTATACAGGAACCCCAGGTCAGTGACACCATGATGGTTAGTCGGCACTCAATGGGGGCTTCACACACATGGTGAATAAACCCAGGGATCAGTTTGAGGCTCTAAAGGTCCTAGCTTCATTCCAAAACCACTAGTTGTCAGAACCAGAAAGGACCTCATGCCTATCTGGTCCGGCCACATCCCCCCTTATTTATTCTTGTAAAATGGAAAAATTGCGGGCAGCAGGACCACAGACACTGCCCAGAAACCTTCCCCTTCGCTATCCCGGCCTGGGCCCCAGCACCTCTTTTCTGACTGCCCGGCGTGGTCTGATGAAGGCTCCAGTACAGGAAATTGAAGGAGGGCTGCAGGATGTCCACGTCAGTGGGGCTGCATTTCCCACACAGCTTGCTCACTGCAAGAGACGAACATCCCCAGGCACCCATCGTGCAGCACTCCGTGGCTTTAACACACACCAGCACTCACGCTTCTCACAGATAATGGCCCTCAACTGACTAATTTCAGATTTCAGTCTTGGGTACGAAGCACAAACTGTCCCCGGTATTACAGCCAATTGTAACAAACACAGTGATATGCCTCAAGGCATGTTCACATCCTCCACATGAACAAACACCCAGCAAGCAGCCACAGGCACTTGTTGGAGCAGACTGCACAGGTTTAGGTGGTCAAATGGCATCCTGTAACAGAGCTCCTGCCGACGCAGACTCCAGGTTGGGGGTTCTGCAGAGGTCATCTAGGCCAACCCGCCACTCGTAGCATTCTCCCAGCAATGGGACACCAACTCCCTTCGCAAGAGAGCTCCGTAACCATCCACGTGCAGTTCCCGTCTCTCACATCACCCCCACCTGGCTAACTCCTTAACTCCTATTCAGCAATCAAGATTCCACTCAAAGTTCACCTCCCCCATGAAGCCTTTCTTAACTTCTCAAGGCAAGATGAGATGCCGCTCCATGCTCTCCCAGCCCTCATCAGAGCAGTTCCTATACTGTAAAGTGGACTTCTATAGAACACATCCCTTTCCTTCTGGGAATTGCCATTCCTTGTTCCCCTGTCCCCAGGACCCAATATAAAACCTACTTAAGTCTCCATTCACTCTTTTGGTAGCCACATCACACTTAACTTCTAAATGGCTTGTGGTCAACAGGACAATCAGCCCCCCCGCCCCCCAAAAAACACATACCCTCACCCCTGAACTACAGACCTCTACCACCAAAAGCCCTCAAATAAAAGTACTCAGGGATATATGTAAACGTATATGACACTTCACATGTATATTTCAGCCTTGCTCCCAGCTGAGTGTCATCCTCGACCTGAAAGGCCAGCAAAAACCTGACACTGATCTTCTCACAAGATAGTCTGGGCTCTAGGCCAGGGAAGAACCACCCTCACTGAGGCCAGAGGACCTGACAGTCCACAGGCAATGAGCACACATCGTTTGTCCTATTAATGTCAACCTTTCCTCGACAAATCTTCCTGAGGGTGCTGCCTATGAAGTGGCAACTGCATTAATGAGCAGTGAAAGGTCCTAACGAAGTTCAGAGTGCGGGTAGAAAAGAAACCTTGGGAACTGGATCATCAGACCCTGAGTCAATTGTGGAGCAGTGTAGAGAACTGAACTTGTACCAGCAAAAATGAATCTACATGGATAGTATCCACTGAAGGCCTACTGTGTGCCAAGTAATGTGTGGTGGCACTCTATATCTATGGTTATTCTTATCTCAACCCTAAATCAGGGAAGTACTATTATTTTACTGAATCTGAGGCTCATAGAGGCTAGGTGACTGTCCCAGGTCACATAGCTAGGGACTTAGCTAAGAACAAACCCAGGCCTTCCCAATTCCAGAGCTTGTGCTTATCACATAATTTTATACACACACACACACACACACACACACACACACACACACACACATGCAATTTGTATGTATGTATTTTTGGTCTCCCGGACAAGCAGAGAAAGATCTGAAAGCTCCCTTAGCAAGACGCCCACAGGAACAGACTGACCCAGTAGCCTCTTCCAAAGAGATGGAAGGATGGAAGAAAGGAGCGCCCACAGAATGCCAAGCCCCAGGCCCTCAGACACTGTCCCAAGCAGCCAGCACCTTGGTGAAGGAGCTTCATGGCCATGCTGTCCAATTCTCGCTCCGACTCGTTCCTCAGCTGCACTAAAGAGAGAAGGCTCAGCAGCAATGGCAGGTTCCCCGAGGCTGTGAGGAACAAGGAGGGCAGGTGAGGGGGCCGGATGCTCAGATAACCCCAGGGTCAGAGAGATACCCATCCAGCTGTAAATGGTTTGCTGGAATTTACTTCTCCTTCCTGCCTTATTCTTTCTTCATTAGGGACAGTGGCAACTGACATACTTTGTGCCTACTCTTTGTTGGGTACCAGGAATTCAATATTTCACTTAGGGTACCAGGTATTCAATTTTTCACTTAATCGCCTTAAAATCATGTGAAACGAGGCCTGTTATTTCTATTCTGCAGTAAAGAAAATGGAGGCCCAGAAACGCTGAGTTACTTCTTCCAGGTCCCATAGCCAGTAAGTAGCAGGGCCATAACTTAACCCCAAATCTGAATTCAATGCCCACAGTCTTTCTACTATGTGTTTCCGCAAAATCTCAATACTCTTAAATACTATTATCAGTTAGATGTGGCTTATCTTTCTCTGCAAAGGAAAGACTTTTGGTTCCTCCAGACACCCTTAAATCTATCTCCAAACCCCACCCTCAGTCAGCACTGTATCAAGTGCCACAGCTCTACTCCCACTTCCAGTTAATTGCTTGGAAATTTAAGAATTCACTTTTCTAAAAATAGGAAAAGGCAAACCAATCCCAACCTTCTCAGTGTCTTTATACTGTACCAAACATTAAGCTTCCTTGACTTCAGTTTGGAAACGACCCTCCTGGCTCTCACTTGGAGCTTCTAGTACATCACAGCCCCACCCCCTCCCAGGCCCCTGCTGGCTGCTGTTCCCTCCCTGGCCTCTCCTACATTTCCTGCTTTCTTCTTCCCAAATGGTGGCTGCCATTCTTGTGACAAACAGCTCTGAGCACATGCCATGCAGGGTGGGGACACACACGCATACCACACCCACCCATGCTAAAGAGACATTAAACATAAAAACACTTACACTACACTACACTACACTACACGCGCGCGCGTGCGCACACACACACACACACACATCCCAAATCAAATATGTTGAGCACCCACTTTCCTATGACAGGAAGGAGGTAAAGTTTACCTTAATGCCACACCGGCATGACTTGTCTTTTGTAGAGAAAACTTTGATTCTCTCTCCTAGAGCAGACCTCATTAGGGCAGAGATGCCCTATCCTTACTGACCTTTAAGTCAAAACATACCCCCAGCAGCTGCAGACTAACCTTCTGATGGGAAGGCCCCATGTTCCACCAACAGATGCTGTAGGATCAGCAGGAAGTGACCTCGGATGAGACCGCCCACCTGGACATCCTCATTCCTTCTCAAAAAGGTCCTCAGAACCATCAGTACCTTGTGCGCTATGTCCACTGGGCTGGAATAGATGAGGTCCTGAGAAAGAAAGAAGAAAGCCAGAGCTCAAAGGGCATCACAGTTGGGGACAAGTAGACCATCAAGGAGAGGCCAGAAAAGGGTCCAGGATGATAGTGTCACAGAACCTGGGGAAGGAAGTGCTCATTTACTCAGCACCTATTATGTACCATCCTGTCTACGCTATAGGTCCATTCTAAGCAGAAGGAAACAAAGGCTCAAAGAGATGACATGATATGCCAACAGTTACATAAGCTAGTAAGTGGTGTAGCTAGAATTTGCATGCAGGTCTACTAACCAAGCCCAAAGCTCTTTCTACTTTCCAGGATGCCTCTCATGCAAATGGAACTATCAGGGTCAAGAAGAGGTTATTTCAGGACAGCTGACCTGAATGTGCCTTAAGGGAGGAGAGTGGGGATGGGGATGCCACCTGGCAGGGAGGGGATGGGTTAGGACAAGGAATGAAGACCAGATCAGGCCCTTTCTCTGCCATAGCATCTATTTCTGCCCCAAGCTATAAAAGCCTCGGGTTCACAAGGTGGGGAAGGATATTGTATTTTATTTGCTTTCACAATTATTGTATGTTAAAAGCAAAGCCAGTCAGAAGCTGCACCAAGGCTATTCCACTGATAGCTCTGGCACCTACCAGCTTGAACAAGCCAATTCCTTTGGACAGGCTGATGTGCTGGGCCAGTTAGGGCTGCATGCTATGAATCCAAGGTCACATACAGACTCCCTTTACAGCGAGGATAGCTCCTGACACGCAGAGAGATGGATACAGGGCACCCAACCAGACAACTCCAGATGTGCTGATCACAGAGTAGCACAGGGATATCTGCCCTTGGCTTCTCCATAGCTGTCAGAGTAACAAGTATAATATCGATAGCAACCATCCCATTAGGGTCTAATAATGTCAGGTACTGTGCTGTGTTTGAATAGTAGCTGTATCTGTATGTTTATTTATACATTATCCGTGTCTTCATAATAACTCTTCCAGGTAGGCGTCAACCCAATTTTTCAAATGAGGAAATAGGTAGACTGAGTAGTTTGCCTATCAAGAAAGCAATGGCATTGTAACTATGAGTTAATGATGGGCAGAAATGAGATCGGCTCCTTCTGTGTCACCTTATCGGACTAAGGTGGGGAGGAGGCAAGAGAACTAGATATTAAATCAAGCTGTATTCAGAGGGCAGCAAGAGTCTGGGGTCTAGGTGGAAGAAATCTAGAGGACCCAGGAATGAGCCTAGAGGGGCTTAGACTCTCCTACCGCTCCCACAGCCGATATCATAATCTGAGATTTGTTTCTAGCCTCACCATTCTGATTCTCTCCCTTCAGTGATGCTTTGTAAGTCTCTACAAGGTGACAGAGATGAAACAAGTATCTGTGACTTCCTCAAGGGTAAGGACTGACCAACCATATAAGAATTATCTTTGTATCCCCAATGCTTAGTGTCTACTAAATAGCAAATAAATGTATGATAAATGAAAAAGTGAGTGGCTGAATTCAATGCCTCTAAAAATCTGTTCTTCCTTGTCTTTCTCCAACCTCATCTCCTGTGACGTACCAGACCACTCACTGTCTCTGAATTACAATAAGCACCTTCATGCTGCTGTTAACGGCCCGGCAACACTTTCAGTTGTCAAGTCCTTTGAGAATCAGCATATATGACAACTTTTCTGCCCTCCCTGCCACCCAAGCACTCTCCCTGACCTTTACTGCCACAGTTAGTACAGTTGTTAGTGGCTTGTTGTGTCTGACTCCCTCACCAGCCTGTGGGGCAGGGACTAGGTCCAATTCTTCCCTGTATCCTATGAAATATAATATAAACAGAGGCACTTAAAATGGAGTCGGAGTTGCCATCCCAGAGGAACTGCCTTGTACACCTTACTCCTCAAACTTTTAGAATGTTGAAACTAGGAAAAATAACCTTTAGACGGGGCCTAAAGCAGCACGGAATTCCAAACAAGTGTTTGTAAAGGTAACAGGAAAGCAGACCTAAAGACTAAAACTGAAAGAGACACTCTTTAGAATTAGCATCACTATGTTAGCTTATTTACATGTAGAGAAATTCCTTTCTTAGCTTACTAACACCCATTCCTTCCTTCTACTCAAGTAACTGTTCCCCTTCCCTTTCTCATAAATGCCCCTTGCCTTTATCTCCTAATTGGAACACTATTTGGGTTTCTGCCTGAATCAGTGATTCCCAATAGTTTGGTTTTTTTTGTTTTTGTTTTTGTTTTTGTTTTTGTTTTGGATCTCAATAAACTCTTGCTGCCTCTCATTTTAGCCTTTTAGTTTTAGGTTAACAATTTCCAGTACTCAAACCAACAGCCCTCCTGTTAGATGGAACACTGGACTAGATCAAGGATAGTATTTCTCTTGTTCTGAGAGCTCAGTTTACTGGAAAGAATATTAGAGAGTAAAAATCCGGGTTTTAATCTTAACTCTTGTGACCTTGGGCAAATCTTTCTCAACCTATTTCTTCATCGTTTAAAAGTTAAAAATAATAAGATACCATCGTTAGGATGTCTCTCAGAGGATCTGAATTTTTTTTTTGAGAGAGAGACTTGCTCTGTCCAGGCCCCTAATTCAATGGGTCAGCAAATGAAGCACCTACTATCTGTGAGGGACTGACCCTGAACACTTCATCTGGCAAAGAAAATCCAGTGTCTGAACTGTTCATTGTTACTCTTTCTGTTGTCCCATTTGCTTTCTTTCTCTATACATTAATGCTTTGTTTTTAATCCATTCCTTCTCCTTTTTCCCTCCTTCGAGGAAGCCAAAGCATGAATGTGGTTCCAATCAAGCCAACACATGAATGACCTCACAGGATGACAGATTTCAGGGATAGGAAAGGAAGATTTAGTTTGAGTGGGGAAACACAGTGTGTAAGTGAATGTGGACAGATATAGGTACCTAAGGATGTGAGATATGTAACATGCAGGTGTTATTTCCACCACGATCACTCCATAAAGTCAGTCAATTGTGTTTGTTAATGAGAAGAACATCAAAAGAATCCCACTGTCACTGATGAGCTGTGTCATTCTTCCTGGACTAGGGAGGAGCCAAGTAAGTGAAGTAATTGCAGTATGCTGCAATTAGTTTGAGACCTGCCACTAATTATAAATTGCTTACTAAATACAGTATCAAATGTACAAATAAGTTTTTAAATATGTAAATTAATATTATTAATCTCATTAATTTGTTTTGTGTGCTTTTTCAAATGAAGAAAAAAAGGTGGAGTTAAAATCAATGTGTTAGAAACTGCAGACAACAGGCAGCTTACTTATCTGACATACCTGATAGGAATTATAAGATGTCTTACTTCATAGAAAAGCATTAGAATTTCTGACGATTCTGGGTATGCCCAGGGGAGTGTGTTGTACCTGTACCATTATCATGTTAGTCATGACAGAAAAGAGGCTGAGTCCTCTGCAATGAGACATCGCCTTCTACATGCCCCAGGGTTCTCCTCTGACATTAAACCCTTCTTAGCAGACACTGCTTAAGAGGAGACAGGGAGGTGAGAGGGAATGGTGACTGAGATAAGCTTTTCATAGTTATATCCACTGAGGAGTAAAGGGCACATATCTCTCAGTGAGTAGACCTCCATTAGACTTAAGACAGTGTATAAATATAAAGAAACCCGGCACCTGCCAGCCGAAAGGACCTCCTAGTCATATGGAAACAGCATGAAGTACAGAAGCTGCTGCTGGTGTTCCTGACCTCAATAGAACAGCCTCCAGAGAGGGCTCATCATCTCTGAATGCAGAAATGAGCAAGTGATCACCTACTAGCAAAATAAGCAGGATGCTGGGGCTGCTTCTGAGTATGTGGAACAGGGCTGCTAAGCTGGCAGGAAGGGTGGGCTGTCCAGCAGAGGGGACAGCATCCAGGTCCTCACAGCTGCTCTCTTCCCAGGAGAACCAAAGTTCCAGGACACGGTGCCCAAACCTACTCATCAGCTCTGGATACAGCAGGAAGAGCCTGAGCAGGAGCGGGTGGTGGGTATAGATGAGGTGCAGGTCTGGGATGCCCTCTAGGAATTTTCTGATGGCACTGACCACAGCCTAGAGGCAAAGAAAGAAAGGGGCTAAATACACCTCACAGAAGACCCAAGAGACCCCAACAAACATAGTCCAAAAATGACTGGCATCTCAGTACTCCAGGACACCTTCAGTACTCATCCCAGTGCCATATTGTGAGAAGACAGCCCCACTGTGACAGTGGTTCTCAGCTGAGAATGATCTTGCTTCTCAGAGGACATTCAGATATGTTTGTAGACATTGATTGTCTTGATTGAGGGACCATTACTGGCATCTAGTGGGAGAGAGCAGGCATACCGCTAAATATCCTACAAAACACGAGATATAAAAAAAAACAAAAAACAAACAAACAAACAAAAAAAAAACAAAGAAAAAAAACTAAAAGACACAGACAACAGAATGGTGGTTACCAGAGAGAAAGTGGGGTTGGGTGAGGATGAAGAATGTAAAAGGAGTCAACTATACAGAGATGGAAGGAGACTAGGCTTCAGGTGGTGAATGCACCTGAGTATACGGATGTCGTATTATAAAGTTATACACCTGAAATGTAATGTTATTAACCAATGTTACACCAATAAATTTAATTAAAAAACAAAAACAAAAGAACCTTGGGAGTTGGCCAAGTCTGAATTAGACTCCTGGTTTCCCCATTAATTAACTGTGTGACCTAGACAAAGTAACTTTAACCCAAGTCTCAATTTTCTTATCTGTAAAATGGAAATAATTTCTGCCTCCCAGAACTGTTGAGAAAATTAGCAACATTGCATAGGCTCTGTGTGTGTCAGCACCCTATTCCCTTCCATTCCCCCAACACTTTCTCTGCCATCCCCCTTCTCTACACATATGACATCATGGTCTCCCAAAGAACCATAATATTAAGAGGTGCAAGAAGAAGAAGAGCCCCAGGTGTTTTGGCCCATACCTCATCTAGTGCATCATCTTTGTCCTGGCAGACTGCCAGCAAATATATGGAGGCTCTGAAGACCACAAGTGGAGGGCGCTCACCCTGGTTCTGCAGAGACAGGAAGAAGTTTTGCACAGCCACAAATAACTCTGCCTCTGAAACAAACCTGTTGGCCAAAGAGAGTCTGAGTGAGAAAGCTGAGATGGCTGTTCTGCTTTGCCACATCCTCCTCTAGCCACTGTCATTCTGCCCCAGCATGTCCACCACCTAATGACACCCTGCCCAAAGAGTGTACCATATATACTTACAAAGCATTATCACATGCACAGCACATGGTTCTATGCTTTGTGTAAGGCTCTACTAGGGACCAGAGACTCGTCACTCACACCGAGAAGGTAAAATGTCAGCCAGCTAGACCAGTATTGTCAAAAAGGTGCTACTTCTGGGGTTCAGGAGGCCCCACTCTGATAGCCAGTCTACCCCTGTCTTCTTGTATTTATCATTAAACATATGTGTGTTCAATTAATTAATTTCTGGGGGAAGGAGACATCCATGCTTGTATGTGCAAGGAAGACGGGGTTAAGAAAGAGACTGACTTTTCACTACATATCCTTTCACATCTTTTGAATTTTCTACCATGGGTATATCTCACCTTTCAGATTAAGTACCAACAAAACAAAACAAAACAAAACACACAGACAAAAAATTTTAAATGGGTAACACTAGATGCAATGTGGTATGCCAGATTGTTTCTGGAACAAAAAAGGGACAGTAGAGAAAAAACTGGTGAAATCTAAATAAAGTTTAACTAATTGTATTATACCCTCTTACACATGGTCAATGATTTTCAACAAGGGTGTCAAGATCATTCAACTGAGAAAAGACAGTCTTTTCAACAAACAGTGCTGGAAAAATAGGATATCCACAAGCAAAAGAATGAAGATGGACACTTACTTAACATGATATAAAAAAAAGGAAATTAACCCAAAATGGATCCAGACCTAAATCTAAGACCTAAAACTATAAAAATCTTGGGGAAAAAACATAAGGCAAAAGTTTTATTACTTTGTATTTGGCAACAATTTATTGGATATAATGCTAAACACACAGGCAACAAAAAATGACAAATTGGACTTTGTGAACATTTTTAAATTTTGTGCATCAAAAGACACTATCAACAGAGTAAAAAGGCAGTCCACAGAATGGGAGAAATTATTTGCAAATCATATATCTAATAATACATTAATATCCAGAATATATAGAAAACTCCTAAACCTCAACAATAAAAGATATCAAACAATCCAGTTCAAAAATGGGCAAAGGACCTGAATAGGTATTTCTCCAAAAAAGACATACAAATGGCCAATAAGCACATGGAAAGATGCTCAATATCACTAATCATTAGGGAAACGTAAACTGAAATTATGAGATTAACAGCTTCACGTCCATTAGAATAGCTAGTATCAGAAGAAAAATAGAAAATAACAAGTGTTGGTGGTGATGTGGGGAAATAAAACCCTTATTCACTGTTGGTGGGAATGTAAAGTGGTAGAGCTGCTATAGAAAACAGCATGGTATTTCCTCAAAAAATTAAAAATATAACTACTAGATGACCTAGAAATTACACTTCTGGGTATACACCCAAAAGAACTAAAAGTGGGGTCTCAAAGAGATATTTGTATACCCATGTTCATAACAGCATTATTTATAATACCTAAAAGGTGGAAGCAACCCAAGCATCCATCGACAGATGAAGTGATAAGCAAAATGTGGTACATACATACACTGGAATATTATTCAGCCTTTAAAAAAGGAAAAAAATTCTAATACATGCTACAGCATGGATGAAATTTGGGAACATGATGCTAAGTGAAGTATGCCAGTCACAAAAAGACAAATACTGTATGATTCCACTTATATGAAGCATTTAATACAGTAAAAATCTGGGACAGAAAGTAAAATGATTGTTGCCAGGGGCTGGGGGAAGAGAGAAATGGAGAGTTATTGTTTAACAGGTACAGAATTTCAGTTTTGTAAGATGAAAAGAGTTCTGGAGATAAAAAGTGGTAATGATAGCACAACGTTATAACTGTATTACTACTGAATTGCACATGAAAAATGATTAAGATGGTAAATATTACATTTGTGTATTTTACCATTATTAAAAAAATGGAAAAATAGTAATGTACAAATGTTGGTGTCTTAATTTGATAAATGTACCATCGTTAGTAATAAGAGAAAATAGGTGAAGAGTATAAGGGAATCTTTATTCTTTGCCACTTTTCTGTAAATCTAAAATTACTCCAAAATAAAATGTTTATTTAACAAATGACAAAAATAATAGCCATAATATAAATATTATGCTGCCAAAAAAATTCAGCTCCCAAAGTATAAGGTAGACCTACTAATAAATGTACTAGCATGGAAAGATGTCCAAAATATATTGTAAATTAACGAGCAAGTTGAAGGTCTTATATGTTATCCCAATCTGTACATTTTTAGAAAGGAGCACTTATATGTTTGTTATGCACAGATGAGTTCATGAAAAATACCTAACAGCAGTTAACTCTGGCAGGTATATGGAGAGAGGTATTTGAACTTTACACCCAACCATTTTGCTTAAATCTTTATAATATGCATGATTTTAAAAATAAGAAAACATTTTTTTAAAGAATCACATAGGTCAAGTGATTTTCAATAAAGGAATCAAGACAATTCAATGGGAGAAAGAATTGTCTTTTCAACAAGTGGTGCTGGATAATCTGTATTAGCCACATGCAAAAGAATGAAGTTGTAACCCTGCCTCACACAATACATAAAAGTTAACTCAAAATGGATCATAAAACTATATTTAAGAGCTAAAATTATAAAAGAGCTGTACCGAAAAATATAGGAGTAAATCTTCATGACTTTACATTGGAAATGATTTCTTAGAATCAACATCAAAAGTACAAATGACCAAAGAAAAAAGACTTTAATCAAAATTAAAATTTGATTTCATCAAAATAAAAAAGTTTTGTGCTTCAAAGGATACCATCAAGAAAGTAAAAACACAACTACTAACAGAATGGGAGAAAAAAAAATTACAAATCATACATCTGACAAGGGACTTGTATCTAGAATATATAAAGAACTCTTACAACTCAACAGTAAAAGACAACGGAGTTAAAAAAATAAGAAAAAAAATCTGAATTTCTCCAAGGATATATACAAATGGTCAAGAAGCACATGAAAAATGTTCAACGTCATTAGCCATTAGGGAAATGCAAATCAAAACCATAATACAGAAGTCGCCTCACACCCACTGGGATGGCTATAATCAAAAAGATAGAAAATAACAAGTTTTGGCAAGGATATGGAGAAACCAGAACCCTCAAATATTGCTGATGGGATCATAAAATGATGCAATCCTATGAACACAATTTGGAGGTTCCTCAAAAAGTTAAACATCGTGTTACCATATGACTCCTCAATTCTATGCCTGGTATATACAGAAAAGGATTAGAAAACAAGTACTCAAATACATGCATATGCATCTTCACAGCATCACTATTCACAATAGCCAAAAGATAGAAAATGCTTGTCAATGGGTGGACGAATAAACAAACGGTGGAATATACATACAATGGTATATTATTCAACCATGTAAAAGAATAAAGTAATAATACATGCTACAAACGCTATGCTAACTGGACGAATCTGGAAAACGCTATGCTAAGTTGAAGAAGCCAGGTACAAAAGATCATGTGTTATATGATTCCACCTGTAGGAAATGTTCAGAATAGAGCTATCCATAAGACAGAATGCAGATTGTTAGTTGCCAGGAGCTGAGGAGAAGAATGAACGGGAAGTGACTGGGTATGAGGTTTTACTTTGGGGTGATGGGTACATTTTGGAACATGACAGGTGGTAGCTACACAAAATGGTGAATATACTAAATGCTACTTAATTGTTCATTTTAAAATGCTTAATTTTATGTTATGTGCATTTTACCTCAATAAGTAATTTTTTTAAAGCTTAAAGATAGTCTGATTTTCAAATTGTAATAAATTGTATAGTAATTCTTAAACCAAAGTAAATCACTGACTTATTTTTTGTGAACAACACCTTCAAGGATACCAAGGAATTCTCATTAGCATTGTGGGCACTTCTCTTAGCACTGTGACTACCCACTTGTCTTCACATCCCGTCCTCCAAGATGTGAGCCCCTCAATAATACATCCCATTTCTCACTTATCTCTTGTGCCTCCAAGGCCTAGCTCTAGCCTTGAAGAAGACGCCTCTAAATATTTACTGCACTGAATTGGGCTGCAGACATGGGTCCCAGAACCTACTGCCAGCCGCCAGCTCTGAGCACTGACCTGTCCTCATGGATGTAGGCCAGGTAGAAGAGAAGCAGGATGCAGTACTGTCTCTGGCGAGCAGATCCCTCCACATACTGGCAATCCGATAGGAAGTCAAGGCTTTCAGGGCTCCGGCTGCTTATCTGAGGCAGCCCGTGCTGCAATAGTTCAGACACTGCAGAGAGTTCTGCGGAAGAAACAAGTGGGAGAAAGCCACACAGAAAACAGGGGAGAGCAGGTAAAGGGCACATGAATATCTACTATATGAAGAGTGCCGCACAGGGTAGCAAGTGTACATGCAGGATAAAAGGAAATCAGAATCCCCTCTTCCTTTATGCAACTTTCAGCCTACCAGGAGAGACTAAAGGTAACACGTGGAAGGACATGGATACATTCATTCACTCATTTGACAAATGTTCGCTGAGTGGCTACTTTAGGCCAGGCTTTGAGACACAGGCTCTATCTCCAGGAGCTGGCAGCTGGTAGGAAACAAATTGACATGGAGATATAAAGTGTAACATGAGGAAAATAATTAATAATGTTGTAATAAATATGTAAGGGGGAGGAGGGGTACTACTTAAGTGGAATGATCATGTTGTGAGTTATACAGATCTCTAATCACTATGCAGTACAACTAAAATGAACATATTATTGTATGCCAACTATAATTGAAAAAAAAACCTCATTGAATTATACAATGTAAATACAAGCAACTAATTATCTATTATGTTTCAATAAAGCTGGAAAAAAAGAAAAGTAAACTTCATTACCTGAAAAAAGAAATGGAAAATGAGAAAGATAACAGCAGGACATGTGATCGGTACCATGTTCACTATCAAAGAGGAAGTCCTCATGCCTCCTAGAGCAGGGAGAACAAGCTCAAAGAGAAGGGAACTATGGAGGGTGAGTGGAAACAGGCAGAGAAGGAAGAGACGAGAATCCTAGGGACAGGAAGCAAGGTGCTCAGAGACTCAGAGGCATAAGAGGACATGTCATGTTTGTGGGGCGACAAGGAGTTCAGTGTGACTGGAGCATCAGTGAATAGACGTGGAGTGTCCTGAGTTGCAGAACTATGTAACGTAGTACCTAGACAGAGAAACCTTGAATGCTGAGTAAAGAATTCAGATTTTATCCTGAGAGATTCCTAGATTTCTGATGAAACCTCTGTTTCATAAATAAATAAAAATAAAAATACCAGAGTATTTTAATACCAAAGAATATAAAAGAATTTCAGAACTTAAGTTTTGAATAAAGTCAACATTATGGAAAATTCACTACATTATCTTTACTTTCTATACTTCGCCAGACCAGAGAAAGCTCCCTCACTGACTGATGATATCTAAGAGGCTGATGTTTGGGGACCATGGCTAAGGGCCAGGGGAGTTAAGATGTTAAGATCTGATTTCAGATAGATCCTTCCAGTGTGAGTGGTGACTGGTTGGAGGCTGAGAGATGAAAAGACCCACAAGTTGGAGGTCAAAGAAAGGGTCAATCTTGCCAGTGCAATAAACCTAGGGCCAAGGGAAGATGAGAATGGAGACTCCCACAGCAATGTGGTAGCAGCACCAGGTCAGGTTTCCTAATTCTAAGTGCAGTGCTTTTTCCAGCAAAGCACACAATGAGAATTATGATTATAATAAAACTAATATCCTGGAGCCTTGGACATCCACCTGTCGTGTCCTCTGATACGTTAAAGAAGCAGTCTCCATGTAAGTAAGGTTTGTTATTCCTTCTAGTGCTCTGAGTTTTGATAAGGTCTTGGGTTCTAAGTGGGCAGATACACGGGGCTCCTCCTGTTATGACAAGAGAGGGAGCTGCCAGCAGCAGTGGGGCTGGCACAAGAAGCTGTTGTGATGTGGCTCCAACGTGGCCTTAGGCTATCACCACTGCAGAAGTCATGGTGCTATTCCCTCTGCAGGCCAGACCCCACCTGAACCGGCAGAGAGCTGTATACCAGGCAGAAAGGAGCAGCCGGTGAAGCAGAAAACTAGGAGCCAAGCCACGTGGAAGGAACAGAAATGCTTGCTTGGGCTTCTGTCTCTCTCAGCATGGTCTCTCAGAAAGACAAAGAGAAAGAGGTTTGGGGAGTCAGGGGAGATGACATGGTCTTCATAAGTATAAAAAGAGGAAACACAGCCAGCACCAAGTCTTACTCACAAAGATATATTTTTTGAATGAATAAAATAATGATTAAATTGTTTTGTTATACCAAGAAAGAGGTCTAACATAGAGGAACTCCTCAGGATAAAGAATATGTCGTAATCATCACTGTACCCAGAGCAGCACCGAGGCCTCCCCCAGCATGTAGTCAAAGCTCACTGAATAGTCTACAGAAGGAAGAAGTTCCAGCTCTCAGTCCTGCATCTGCTGTTCCCCCTGCCTAGATTCTGTATGGGCCTCCTTTACCTTACTCGGAGATCTTTGCTAGCACCTATCCATCCCTGACATCGAATCTGTTTCTTTTCTGCCTCTCCCATTCCAGGAGAACAGGACGTCGTATCGCTAGCTCTATCACCAGAGTCTGGGACACAATAGATATTCAAGAAATATTTCTTGAATGAAGGAACAAAGCAGCAGAATAGCCTCTTCAAGATATTGTGTGCAGGGGTCTCTATAGGTAACAAGCAGAAAACAAGAGGTCTAGTATGGGGGATATTGCAGAGCAGGTGGTCAGGGGAGGAATTTGGCTTAATAAGCTTTAGGGTCCTCCTCACCCTTCGACTCTGGAGGTCCAGGAGCCTCGGATTCTACCATTTTCTGATTCCACTATCTCACCTCCCTAGAAATCAGCCTATAGTTCCATCATTCCATGATTTCATGGTTCCTCTGGGTAGCTTCAAGTAAAAAGATCTTATTACTGTACTGACTCACTGCCCAGCCAATCGACATGACATCTAGACTCTAAAAGACCACTATGGACCTCAGGAGTGATCCACCAGCAGCATCGTACCTTCTTGGGAAGGTGGTCCTGTCTTCTCCGGAGTTGAGAGGAGGCTGATGCACAAGTAGTAGAGGAAACTGGAACACACCTGGTTTAGGGCTGAGTGACTTAGAGAGAAAAGACAAGGAGAGAACAAGAGAGAGGACATTGTTGCTTGGGCTGGGACAGCATTATCCCTGCTGTGTTCACTGCTTTGTGCCAGAGCCTAGTGAAATTCTAACCATAGCCCTGGTAGGGGAGATCTGGAGGTGGCTGTGAAAAGTAAATATGGAACCTGCTGCCCACAGTTGTAAATCAAGGCACTTGGCCCATACAGGCATTCAATAAAAATTTTCTGAAAAAATAAATCTGGGAAAGCTACTAAGTTCCAATTTAACTAAACATACAAAAAAGTGTTCCTATATCAGGAAAGAGCTAGGGCGTCCCATAATAAGAAGCTGTTGAACCCAAGATGGGTACACAAGGGGAACTACAAGCATCCAAAACTATGCCTTTGAATTCAGATGGATGTCCGTATTTTCTCAATACAGTGTGTTCCATTCAGGACCAAGGAGTGTTAGATATTACACTGCATTCACCTTGCAGGCTACAAGCAGTAATAAATGGAACCTGCCAAGTAAATGCAGAGAGAGTGGCAAATTATAAACAGAAAGGTGAAGAAGGTTGCTCTAGAAGACCAGCAAGACAGACCTGAGGTGGCAACCTTTCTACTTTGAACAAGAGATTTTCTCCTCCAGAACTGCTGAGCTGGCTACAACTAGAACATAACTCTTTTACTCTCTGAGAGCCTCGGTTTTCCCATTTGCAAATGAGGGGTTAGACAAATGATCTCTAAGAATCATTCCAGTTCCAATGTGATAGGTGCTCAACTAATTATCACATGAAATGAGAGCCATTTCAGACCCAGAGTCAATAAAAGCTGTAGAAGCGAGTCTAGCTCCTACCACCAGGTGCTAAGTGATTCTGACACTGTGCCAATCCCCCCATAGATTTGGTCCTATGACCAAACCACACCAGTCAGAAATTTCCACGTCTAGTCAAGAAGGAAACTGGCTACTAATTTTGCCTGGGACCATACATACCTCAGTCCACTGCAAAATCTGGCCTTCAGTTCCAGAGTTAGTCGTATGAAGGATGAGGCAGCTTGGGAAAAGTGGGAAGAAAGCAGAGAGTGGTTTAAACCACTGTGTTACAGAGATTCCCAAGTCTGGGTGGTAACGAAGAGTACTAGTTTTAAAGTCACGCAGACCTGGGTTCAAATTTTGCTCCATCACTATCTAGTAGTGTGACTCTGGGACACTTATTTAACTTCTCAGAATTGGTTTCAATGTCTATACCTCACAGGTTGTTATAAAGCTAAGATAAAACAGGATTCCAAACAAGAAGAACACCCTCTCTAGAAGCTCAGTCACCTGATACATGGAATAGCTTCCAAAGGGCTTCCTGTGTTGTGTTCTCTTCCTGGAGAGAACAAAGATCCTTCTGAACTAGGACAAGGGACCTTCCCAAGATGACCCGGATCATTAATCAGAAGCTTCCTCAAAATCCTAAGTCAAATTTACAACTGCAGAAAGCACGCCCTCATCTCCCCAGCTCTGTCCTGGCCCTTCTCCTTCCAAAGACCTTGCTCTGCTGATTACCCAGGAGTCTCTCTACTGCTCTTTCCTATCGGCCGATAATCAGAATAAGTTTCTAGTCTTAAGAGGTAGAAAAACCTTTCCTAACTCCATATGCCCCTCTAATTATACTCCCATTCCTTACATGGTCAACACGGTCCCACCTGACTGAGCCCTGGCTTCCCCTCCATGGCAGACTTCCCACTGCATGCTACATGACAGGATTAAAAGAAAAGACATTAAATGATAATGATAAGAGGCAAGGATAATACAGAGTTTAAGAAAGTAGGCTCTAGAGCCAGATTCCCTAAGTCTGAACCCTGGGCATACCACTCGACTGTGATCCTGAGAAGTTCAGCCTCTCTTAAGTGTCCTCATCAGAAGAATGAGGGTAATCATAGTACATACTTCCTAGAATCCTTCTGAGAACTAAATGAATTAATATGTGTAAAGCACTTAAAACATACATATGTCATACATAGTAAAAATTTAATAAATGTTAGTTATTATGTTATTAATTATTACCTTTCTCCTCCCCTTTCTGCTTTTGGTTATTCCCCTCCCACTGCTCATTCTCACCATCACTACCGCTTTCTAAAGAAAATAAAGGAGACTCTGATTCTGATTCCAGGCTTATTCTGCAGACTGAAGTATTTTTGGGTGACAACTGGAGAAGTAGGAGAGGAAGGTTTACATTTTAGAGAGAAAAAATGACTAATGAATGAAGATTATAAACAGATGCAAGAAGGCCTAGAGAAAACTAACGAAGTCAAGAGCCACTTGAGTCCAATTTTAAGAAGGCATTTCCATTATAGTTAGAAAGCAGCTTTCACAAAGAGTGCTACCACTCCCCTAGAAGGTATCTGAAAGTATGTGGGGACGTTTTTCAGTTGTCACAATGACTGGGGGTACTTCTGGCATTCAATACTCAAGAGTCAGAGATGCTAAACACCTGGTGAGGTCTGAGGGAATATGGAGTATGACAGTAATGTGGAAGAGGTGTGTGGTGTAGGCTCTGAACGTGACACTCTCAGAGACGTATCAATAAATTTGAGAACTGCCTTTAAGGACTTCACTTTCTGGATGACATTTCCTTCAATTCAACACTGGGAAATGAGTGGATACTGATTCCGAACAAATATGTAAATGCCCCATCCATGGGTTATGCTGAGTATCTGAGCAGCTGCCTGAGGTGCCTGCCTCCCTTCCAACTTCCACACTTGCTTACTGCCTACCGAGCTTCTTGGAGAACTTCTCCTTCATGTGGGGAACGATGACAAAGAGGCTGTGTAGAATCGAGAGGAAAACTTCCATCAAGGCTGGGTGAGTGGCCTGCTCCAAGTGCTTCTACAAAGAACCAGGAGGGAGAACATAGCCCATCAGGACTGAGCTTCTGAAGAAAAAAAGTCATTAGCAAAACTGGCATCAAATCTGGAATGGCACACTAAATCCTTTTATTTGAAGGGTGCAAGAAAAGCTAGGGAACCTGAAGTCCGCAAGCCTACCTCCAAGGTTTACATCCACCACTAATAAAGTATGTAAGATACTTTCCCTCTCTGGGCCTCTGTATCAAAAGAGTAAAACACGAATAACAACAAGTCTTACCTCCCAGAAACAAATGAGATCCTATGTGTAAGAAGCGCTTTCTAAACGATAATAGAATGACACTCATGTGTCTATTACTACAGCCTCTGCAGTGGTAGTGGTAGTAGTAGTATAGTTTACAAACTGCCTTCACATTTATTTTTCATGTGATCTTTGAACAGTCATGAGGCATCCTGATGTAGTAGACGGAACTCTGGATTAAGAGTAGGAAAACTTGGGCTCTAGTTCAAATATCGCGGAAAGTTGCTGTGTCCTGGGGGCAGTCACCCCAACCCCTCTCAGTGTCTCAGTTTCCTATCTGTAAATAGCCAGGACCTCAGACTGGTTCTTAAAGATACTTTCCTTTGGTTTTTAAACTAGTGTTTTTTAAATTAGAAAATACATGCCCATTAAAGAAAATGTGTGAAATACAGAAAAGTAGAAAGCAAAAATAATAATTCTATGATCTAATTCTAGATCTAGCTCTAACACTTTATAAATTTAGGAGGAAGACAGAGCAGATGAAGACACCAATGTGAACTGCTCAAGTGTAACTGTTCATGTATGCCAGTCAGGGCTGCAACCCATGGCTCCCAACAGTTAACCGCCTGAAGATGCCGGCATGCTGGCTCACAGGCTGCTTCAAGGAAAAGAGGTTCTCTCCTGTCAGAACCAGAGCATGCCTCCCTGATGCCACCTGCTGTTCCCAGGTGCCAGTCTCGACTAACAGGAACTCTACAGGCTCACAAGATGTCCAAACCTCAGAAAGGACAGGACTCACACAAAGTCAGCTCTGGACCCAGATCTTTCTATCATCTCCATCTCAAGTCAGCTCAAAATGAAGCTCTTCCAGACTAGGTCTCTCTTCAGAGTGGCTCTCTCTCATTTTCCAGAACACACAAATGTGTTCCTTAGTGAAGCCTGGATCACAGACATTTACCTCTGCTCTTTACTATGCAGAAGGGCATGGGTTCGAATCTCAGCACCGTCCTGCACTTGCCTTATAACTATAGGAACATGACAACCTCATCTTTAAACTGGGGGAAATAGTAGCACCCATCTCACAGGGTCATTGGGATGACCAAATCAGGTAGCGAATATAAGGCATTTAATACACCATAAACATTACCTATTTATTATTTTATTATTACTGCTTCCTCCTTTTTCTTAAGAGGCATCTTATTAGTTTTATAATGAAACACTACACTTTGTTTTTAAAACCAAAGGAAAAGTGGCTAAAAGAACCACCTACTGAGATACTCCGAAGGTCCAGCTGAGTGGTCACTGCCTTGCATCTTTAGGCCTGGCTCGCTCTCACATTCTTCTCCTCCCCACACTTCAATCTGTCCATTGCTCAGGGGAACCCACCATCACCATGGGGATACAGAGGGAGTCACAGGTACTGAGAAGAAATTCTGAGAAGGCCTCCAAGGTGTCTTCCTTCTCGGCACTGGGAGCTGTGAATGGATTCTCCTGGGCCGAAGGCTCGCTCTGGAATTCCACAGCCAACCTGAGAAATCAATGTGTGAGTACGTACACTGTTATGTATGTAACTTGAAGGTTAACAGCATCCTCCCAGGGAAATGCTTGAGCTCAGGCTTCAGGGAAAGTAACCTTATCAGCAGATCTGGAGAAAATGCAAGAGGCCTCAACGAAGGAGACCCTGTCCTTGGCTACCTCTGGCTTTGAGCTCCTCACGCCCTCTCCCAAAACACATGACTACAGGTACTTCTCTAAACATACCATCCTGTTTGCTGTTTCACATCTCTGCCTTCACATATGCTACTCTCTACCTGGAAAGCCCTCCATGGATTTGTGACAATCTAATGAATTCCACATATATACATAAAACAGTCTCTTCCTCGATAGACTGTGAGCTCCTTGTGGGAGACTGGCAGGAGCCAATCTTTGCCCTTCCACTGCCTAGCACCAGGCCTGGCACACAGGAATATAACAGACACTGTTAACGTAAACTGAACTAACCCAACAAGCATTCAGTGAACCTGTAGGGCTAAACTATTTGGGAAGAGGAACAAAGCTGAATGAGACACAACCTCATTGCACAGTAACACAAACTTGACCAGAAGAGAATCTTTAGAAACCTTCCACTCGAACTACTTGTCCTCAAACCTTCACATACCCCCTCCAAACCCACACATATCTCCGAACCCCACCGCAGCCAAAGTCCTCTCTATGCAGTGAAGTATTAGAAACCAAGTGCTGCTTCTAGAACTTCATCCTTTTTGTGATTCTTTTCCATTCCCACCTTCCATACTCCTATTTCAGACCACAGAGGGCCCCTCACCTGCAGGCATTTCTAAATCCCTCTAGAGCACTCAGGAGAAACTTTCCCCTTCGAAGAATGGTCTTCTCCAAATCTCTGCTGGAGGCATGGCCCTGAGGTGAGAAGAGAGGGGACCTCTTAGTTAAGTACCTTCTCTGTGCCCCAATCTGTTTGGAGGACTACAGATCTCTTCCTCTCACACTGGAGTCTGGCATTCCTGAACACCTAACACTTTTCAAGAGATCTTGGTTATAGCCTCGCAAATCTAGCCATCTAATAACTTATCTAAAAGTGGTAGAAAGGAAAACCTTAACCATCTGTCTCCCTGTGAACCGCAGGACTGGCTCTTGTTTTATATGCAGAAAGCTATCACACTGGTGGACATTTGCCTAACTGTATGTAATGTCCATGTTTGTTGCCTCGAAACACAAAAATCCCCATCTCATTAACTGTGATGAACTTAGTTTCCAAAGTTAACCTTAAAAGACATAATCGGTATTCATATTAACAGCATCTTTTCTGATATTTTAAGTACATGGACCATTAAAAGCCAACAATTACAACACATTGCACATTGGTCATATTCTAAGATTCTAGTCAATCCAGCCTTAAATAATTCTGTGAGCATCTTTACCATACCTGCTTGGATAATATAAAAGACAGTGTGTAGTAGGTTTGGGTACAAGCTCCCTGAAATTTACTATCCAAAATCAAGAACTTGCCATTTTTGGACTGTAGAGAAAACTTATTTAACCCTTGCAACTTCAGTTTTCTAATCTCTAAAAATGAGGATAGCTATTACTAAGCCTCACAGCTCTACAGTTAGGAAAAAAAATAACATCTCATTGCAGATATGTGGTGGGCATGAGAAAAAGTTATAAACTGTCATACAAAGGTAAAGCTTCTAAAAACGCATTATGGCATGACCTCCAGATGGCAGTGCACTAACCAAGGACCTCCGGTTCAGTGGGGTCTGGGAAAAATCCGCACACCGGTTCAGCATGGCTTCAAGCAAGGCCCGCAGTTCCCCATACTGCACAGGTGGAGCACTCTGATGATCCTTCCTGCATCCAGAGAGATGAAGGTAGGCTTAAGGAAAGGTAAGGTACTCCAAGATACCTTCAGGTTCTGGGGCATGGGGGGCAACGCAGTTGATCAGACCCAGATCAGGTCTGGGATCTGCTGATAGAAAACCTTGCTACAACACTTATCTAGCTGCATAACTCTGTGCATGTTCCTCCTTATGTCTAACACTGTTTCCTCATCTATTAAATTAGAGTTAGTTGCCCTCTCCTCATAGATTATTCTAAGATCAAATCAGATGATGCATGCCACTTAGCACAATGCTTAATAGATACTAAGTCCTTATAAATGACAGCTATGAGCATTATTATTAAGGATACAGAGGGTTTTCTCACTGAGAAGGGTCTCCTGGTGAAAGAAGTCCTATCTAGAACTGAAGGTGCATCAGGAGATGTACATGACCACTGTTCTCAAATAAGTGATAAGCTCTCTTGGGGAAGAGAGATCAAATTTGCTCTGTTACCCTGCTGAGTAAAAACTGGATGAAGAGATCAATGTTACCAGGACCCAGATTATATTTTAGTCTAAGAGAAAAACTTTCTAAGAGTCAAAACTCTATAGAGGTAGAGGAGATTATCTAGGAAGTAGGTCCCCCTTTCTTGGAGATTGTAAGCAGAGACTGGAAACTGCTTTTGGAGAGTCAATCATTGTGAGTGTGGGGTAAATGTGGAAAGTAACACTTAGGGTCAATTTTAACCCTCCTATTCTATGAACTCAGAGGAGACAAGAGTCATTGACTAGTTTAATTGTAAACACCAAGTAGCCAGGGACTAGTTCCATTTTCTCATTTTACCTAAACAGAGCTAGATGCATTGTAAATTGATGTTAAATAATAATAATAAAAAGTGTTGAATGAATGACTACTTGACAGGGTATAAAGTAGCTGTATTGATATCCTAGGAATGCTGTAATAACATCACAAATTCTGTAGCTGAAAACAACAGAAATTTATTTTCCCATAGTTCTGGGGGCTAGAAGTCTGAAATTAAGGCGCTGGCTCCCTCTAAAGGCTCTAGGAAGGAATCCTGCCCTGCCTCAGCTGATAGTTGCCAGCAAATCTTCTAATTGCTTGGTTTGTGGCTGCATTATTCCAATTTCTGCCCTTGTCTTCAAATGACCATCTACCTTCTGTGAGTGTCTTTATCAAATCCTCCTCTCCTTATTAGGGCACTAGTCATTAGATTTAGGAGGCCATACTGTATGACCTCATCTTTACAGGAATGCTATTCAACTCAGTGCAGTAACTAAGGAGAAACCTGTGTTAACCCTCATCACTGGGCCGGTTTTGAACCCTCAGAGCTACCTGTTGAACCTTCTAACAGGCACTCGGTATATAGTTAAGGCTTGATTTCTCCCTTCCTTCATTTCTAGAAGCTCTAAGTTTCTATTTTACACTCACTGTTAAGCCCTGGTTCCATTATCTTTAAATTCTTTTCAGCAATTCTCACTCTTTGCCCTTCATTCAATTTGTGCTTCCCAGAGGCTCTCTGAACGGCCCCAATTCAGAGGGACCATCTCAGTAAACATTCTGGGAAATTAAAGTCAAAAGTAAATAGTCTAAGGATTAATAGCCAGTCTAATAGTTTAAGGATTAAAAACCAGCTTCCTACTCATCACTTCCCACAATTTTGACCCAACCAGCTTTCTAGTTTCTTCATGTACTACTCCCCTTCACACAATCTGCTGACCAGACTGGCTACTATAACCTCAGTAATCCCTAAACTTTCCCATTAACATGTTTTAGCTAATCCTGGTCCTTCCACAAATCTAAATCTCTCTCATCCCTCATAGTACAGCTCAAATACCCTCTCCTGCCTGAAAGGTGCTATTGGCTCCTATAACAATGACCTCCTGGAAGACTTCCAGCTCTGCAGAGGTACCTCTGATTGACTGTTCTCGCTCTATGCCTTTGTTACCCTGTATTCATCTCCCCCTCACTGGAATTCATGCTCCAGATTTAGAGATTCAAATCCAGGAAAGGACAAAGGGGGAAAAGAGACAGACAGAAGTCATTGTAATGTAAATGTTATTTTTTGTTTCAATTTTTAGAACCAACCTAGAGTCAAATCATGGAGACAAATATGGTTTAAAAAGAGAGTATAAAAAAAGAGACTATAAATATTAACCTTTACAATGTAAAATTAAAGGCGCAGCTGACTAACACTGAGAAATAGAAGGTTGGGAAAAGAAAGGAAGAGTTAGGGTGCTAATATACTCAGCTAACCAAGTGGGGAGTCAAGAGATATTGCTTCAAGTTAAGAGAACAAGAAACTCAAGTTTTAAGTGTATTACTTAAAGGTTTGAAGACTTAAGAAATTAACTAGCAAAAGTACCAAGGAAATGTAGAAAAGACAAAAAAATGTGAACTAAATCGCTGTCTTTCTTAAAGGCAAATCAGTAAATGTCTTAAATTGACAAAAAGTAAATAAACAGCATTATGAGAATATTGTTTACACTTAGAGATATAATCACCATAACTAAAACCAAAAATGAGTTAAAGTTAGTTGCCTTTAGGAAGTGGGGACAGGGATTGTTCCATTTCACTAGAAATCTTTTGCGTTTATTTTGTTAATATATTATTTAGTTTAAGTGAAAACATAGAAATAAAATAAGTTACTATATAAATAAATCTGGGTTTCCTCCATTATTTTTTTTCCAAAATATCAAGCATCTTGCTAAAGAATAATTTTCCATCTTGACCCTAGGGTCTCTTAGTCTGTCCATTTTAAAATTATTCATGATTATCTATTAGGAGCAAGGCATATAGCAGTGAAAAAAATGACAGTCCCTGATCTCTTGGAGATTACATTATAGTGGGGCGGGGTGGAGGGGGGGGTGCGGACAAAAAACAAATGAATAAACAAGAACTATCGAGTGTTTGGTAGGTGCTATAACAGCCTAACAGCTCAGTTAGGGGAAGGATGCTCTGAATAAGACCTGGATGATGAGAAGAAACCAGTCATGCAAAGATTTAAGGTAAGAGTATTTTAGGTAGAAGAAACAATTAGTAGAAAGGAAGTGGGGGAAAAGTCTAGACTAAAACAAAGAACTGAGAAAAAAAATTACATCCATGAAATAAAACAACAAAATGCTACTTAAAAATGCAGAGAAATGAAAAGAATTTTTCCATATTAAAAATATGAAAGTAGAAATAAAGCAGAAATAAATACGTGTTGAAAGATAAAGTCAAGAAAATCTCCCAGAACCTAGCTCATGACAAAAAGATGAAAAACTGTCAGAAAATTTTTACAAATTAGATGAGCAATCCAGAATGTCCAACATCTGAATAGCATTTCCAGAGGGAATAAATAGAGTATTGGAAAGAAAAGAATTCAAGAAAATTTCCCTGACAAGTAGCCTCTGCAAGTTTCTTTGGCCTTGACCCAGCCCTCAGGTATATGCAGAGGTGGAAAGTTCAGCTGCCTGGGTCTCTCACCTCAGAAAAGCAGAAATGGCCTTCACTGCCTCAGCGGCCACCTCCAGCACAGGGCTGCTCACTGCCTCTTGGAGGGCACGGCTAGCGTCTCTGCACATGGCTGAGCTTGTGAACAGCTTGATCTCCTCTGGTTGCCTGAGAAATGATAAATGAGGAAAGAGTGAATGAACTCGTATCATTGACCCCACCAAGAAAATACTTCACTTTTTCTTCCTCCAATCTGGCTCCTACAGGCCTGATGCTCCACTGTTTTGCTCACCGAGTCAGGATCTCAGCAAAGAGCAGCAAGCCCTGCTTGTGCAGCTCTGTGTTGTTCATCCGCAGACTTCCCTGTAGGCTCCTCACCACTGACTCGATTCCTACCTCAAAGTGACAGGGCAGAGGCAGGGATCAGTGCTTGGCAGTGCCTTCACTGCCTGCCCAAGACAGATGAGAGGCTCTGCACAGCACGTGTTGGCTGGCAGCCCCTCAGGGAGGGGCCCGGACAAGATTGAGCTGATGGGACAGGACTCTGAGACCTGGAGGTCAGGCCCTTATCAGATTCATCTCCCCAAAACCTAGCACAAGCCAAAGCACAGGCTCTGGCACTTGAAGCATTTAGTGAATACTTATTGACAGCTGTGCCTTCTCCACACACTGCTATTCCTCCTCAAAGAACCAGAGGACTTCCACTCCTCTTGGAAGCCTTCCCTGAGCTCCCATACTTCCTGTACTTTCCCTCTACAGGAGCCCTAATCAGCTTGTTTATATTTCTCTCCCTTTCCAGAAGACAGGGACCATGTTAGATATATCTCTAAATCTGCAAGTCCCAATCTGGTACCTGGCATAGAATAGAAACATAGAATATAAAATAAAATATTGAATGTGCCCAATCTAAAAATCCATATATAATATAAAATGTCCCAGACAAGTGCTTCCTTCCTTCACCAGGAAGGAAGAGAAGGACAGTTTTAAGAAATTTTGAAAGTATGAATCAGCAAGACTTAGGGACCAACTAGATGGAAAGATTATCTGGAGCATAGGAGAAAATTAAATCCAAGGCTGAGTAACACTGTTCTTAAGGTTCAACAGGAATTCATTTACTGACTAATAGAAGTGCCCTTCTCTTTCTAAACATGTATACTTCTGCTAATCAGTGAAGAGTAGAACTGTCTGGGTATTACTGCTGGCATATGACTCTGGTAATGAATTCGAGTAGATGGAAATGACCACCCCACACGCCCCTCCAAAGTCTAGACTAGCTCCCCATCATTGCTGTAACTACCCAACTTCAAAGTGCTGTCCATCCAACCCAGAGCTAGTCTGGGACCCCGACTACCAACCGTACACCGTGTGGCACTTAGAAAAGAAGAGTGGCTCCTCTGCCAGAAGTATCAAGCAACTGTAGCTAGACCAGACGAGCACTTCACTGGAAGAGGAAAGATGCTCAAAGAGGAACTCTGGCCAGGGAGAGGGAAAGAAGACAATAAATGGCAGCTGTGTGGTCATTATCCCTTAACTAATGCTAGGTTCCTAGATTTATTAAGCATCTCACCCGTTACTGCACCTGTTCATCCACCCTCTCCATGAGACATGGTCATTAATTCACAGATACGCCTGGAAAATGCCCTCAGGGTTATGGTCTAACCTCATTCTTTCTAACAGATGGGGAAACTGAGACCCAGAGAGAAGTATTGTTTATGGCAGAGGTGGGACTAGAACTCAAGTCTCCTAATTCTCAGGGTTAGTAGCAGCATGATGCAGAGAAAAGAGTTTTTAGAGCCAGAGAGGCTTGATTTTATATCCCTTCTCTGTCAACGACTAGATTTGTCAATTTAAGTAGTTATTTACCTTCTTTGATCCTCAATTTTCTTATTCTTAAAATTGTGAACATAGGTGAAAACCCGAACGTGGCAACATTACAAAACACCTGAGAGCATATTTCCTGGCTTATAACAAGCCCTCAAGAAACATTAGTTTCCTTTGCCTTCCTGGTTCATGGGTTTTTCCACCATCCCACATAAGGGGCTGATTCCTAGATGGTCAAATAAATGACATATATCAGTAACAAATTGCTCAAGGTCATATAAGAAATCTGTAGCAAGAGAATTCAGATGTTATGAAGCCCACTTTCTAGAGTCTGCCATGTACAACTGAACCTGCCAGCAAATAATCCCTTCTGTATGTATTACCAAAGAATCTCAACAGGACTGCTGCTGCTGCTTTGACTCAGGGGCTCCAGTTAGAACTCTAGGGTCCTTGGAGGAGATTGGAAGGGGCCACCTACCTGGGATGTCAGCATGGATGAAGGCCGGGGCATGCTTCGCTGGGGAGTGAACCAGCACTGCAGTTATGCAGTGGGCACTGGCCACCTGCAGAATCTCATCTCTGGAGAGGAGAAGCTAGAGAAACAGGCAGCAAAAAGTGCTGCAGTTACACCACTGCCAGGACCAGAGGGAAGCAGCCTGAATGCCTTGGGACAGAAGCCCTAACTGTCTCTGAATCCCTCCAGCACTACCAGTTGCCAGGCATGAAGATGCTCAGGGAGGGCACTTATGGATTATGGAAAGGCGTCTCCATGAACAGCGGCAGGTGAAAAATAGAACAAAAGGACACAATGGCACTCAAAGAACACTAAAATCATCACCAAGAAGGGCTCAGGCCTTCACTGACAAAAGTACATTTACAGCTCTCATCTGGTTTTGATGTTTGCAACAAGACTGGGAAATAAAATGGTACAATTCTACTAGGAGACTCACTCTATAGTGTGTGTGGAAGAGTTACCATAGCATGCCTGAGACTGTTATCCTTAGAAAGTCCTGCCTGCAAGGTTGGCCAGTGATCAAGTTTGGGAAGTTGGATTTCGGGAGAGTTCTCATCACTTCCAGAACTGATAAGAAGTCATTCACTCTCACTAAACTATTTGTACAAACAATATAATTTGTGTTGAGTATTTTCTTTCTAGGAGTCTGGAATTTTGCTATGTGCTAGGCAGAGGATGCCCACATGACCAGCCAGCCCCCAATAAAAACCTTGGGCACTGAGACGATATGAGCTTCTCTGCTAGGAAACATTTCATACTGTTGTCACTTTTTATTGCTAGAGGAATAAAGTACATACTGTATGACCACTGGGAGAAGATTCTTGGAAGCTTGTGCCTGGTTTCCCCCTGGACTTCATCCCATACACCTTTTCCCTTTGCTGATTTTGCTTTGTATTCTTTCATTCAATAAATCATAGCTATAGGATTATATACTAACTTCTGTGAGTCTTCCTAGTGAACCACTGAAACTGGGGGTCATCTTGGGGACCCTTGACACACAAAGGAAGGAATTAAAGCTGATCAAGATTAAGTTACTCCAGGCCACACAGCTAGTAAGTGGCAAAGCTAAAGCAAAAACCCAGGTCAGCTGTGTCCAAATCTAGGAGTCTGTCCACAACTGAAGTGCCCCCTCATCAAAACATTTCAATGAATTTCTCTATTCAAAACATTTCAATTAATTTCTACTGTATAAAATCCAAACTCCTATTGGACACCGCAGCTATTAGAAATCCCTATAACACTTTCAGAAATCAAGGAAAGTATTAACTGCAACCACAGATTTTAAGTATAGTAGATACTGGCCTTCTGGGGGGAAATGATGAGTAGAACATATATCACAAGACAAAGAAGAATGTGTCTGATTTTAGAGTTTCAAAAGAAAAGGACAAAGTCATACATGTCTGGTAGAGGTACAGCCGAGGACTGCAAGCTTAAACCCATCTCATTCATGTCAGACTTAAAAATGGACACATGAGGAGCCCTTCTGTCAGTACGTAAAGGAGTTTCTAGATATTAACCTCTATCTTGTTCTCTTTTATATAGGGAGTAACGTCTATTTTAAGATGCTGCGGGTGGCGGGAGAGAGGAGGCAGACGGAGTCAAGGGGATCAAATACGTGGTGACAGAAAGAAATCTAACTATAGGAGGTGAACACACAGTGTAAATATATCTATGCCTTACTGTTAAATGTATAGATAAAACTTATTGGATTTCGTTAACTAATGTCGCCATAAAAAATTAATTAATTAAAAAAACATAAGATGCTACTGATATAAACCATTATTTTACGTACTACTAAGAAAGAAAAAGAGCTGTAATTAAACTGTGACACACCATGGAAAATAAAATGTCTCCCAACTTCAGAGCTGTTAAGATGTGGAGAAAAAATGTGTCTTACAAAAGTGATATTTAACAAATTAAGCAAAACGATAATTTTTTATTTAAAATGTACTTTTTTGTGTATGTTGAGAAACACTAACTCTATATTCCCATCAGAAACAAAATAAATTATGAAAATCTGCCTCTTAAAAAATCCTAATTATTTACCATGATCGACTTTCCCTGCTTAATCTCCAGCCTCATTCTGGGCCACTCCACTTCACCTCCTACCCATCCGTCCCACTGTTTCTGGAACACATCGAGCATTTTCCTTCTTCTGGCCTTTACTTGCTGTACTCTCTACCTGAAACACTTTTCTGCCCACTCTTCATGTCACTAGCTTATTTATTTTCAGCATCATTAAGGCATAATTGATCGCTGGCTTTAATTCTTCAAGTGCCAGCTCAAATGTCAACCCTTCAGAGAACCCCTGCCTGACCACTCGACCTGTAGATGGTGTTCTCCACTCTTCCCTCTTTATTTCCTTTAGAGCGCTTACCACAATCTACAATTACTTTGCCTGTTCATTTACTTGTTAATTATCTGCTTTCCTACTAGATTCTGAACGGGCAAGAAACTCAACTGTTTGTATACCATGATATTCCTAGTGCCTAACATGAATCAACGTTGTAAAAGCAACGTTGACACTATGTTCCCAGGAACCTGAATTTTGGAAGAATAGTTGATTATCAGCCAAAAGTGGGAATGACTAGCATTAGACTCTGATAAAAATGCTGGAATGGAAATTAGGCTACATGGTGGTCTTTATTTCGATTTTTGATATTTTGTACATCATAAATTTTTTTGCATTAACTTTGATTTTTTAAAAGTATTGCATTAAAATATTTATCTTGACTGAGTTTTTTAGCACTCCCTTTAATTTTGCACCTAAGCAAGTGCCTTACTTGCCTACCTGAGTCCCAACCTTACTAGGTGCTGTAGTAAAATAAAATGCTGATCATCCAAAATTGCCAATGGAAGAACATTCTCCACGTACGAATGAAGGCTAGGACCTCGACAAAGTTCTCTTCCCCTAGGGAAGCGCTCTCTAATTTCTGTCTTTCCCACCATCGTGCTGTCTTGGTGCACTGTGAGAAGACCCTGTACCCCTGCTGAGCCCAGGATCAAATGTTCTAAGCAGATGCTACCATAGACACCAGGATGGCAACAGCAAAATGAACACAGGAAAGAACTCGATAGATTTCTTTTTTGGTTAGAGACACAGGACTTGCTCTTCAGAGTTCACAAGCCCTGCATGGGCCATTCTAGAGGCATCCCAGAAAAACAAGGAAGAGCAGTTTGCTCTGGATTTTTAATACCTCACTCACCTTTCCCCAACTGTCCCTTTTCAACTTCTGACCAGGGTTACTCCTCTTTCCTAGAGAAGGAGTCCACAGTCTAGTCAATCAATGATAGTCCTGCTATCAGACATGACAGTAGCTCTGCCAAGCTCTGGACTGAGCACTTTAGAAAGATACAGCTAAACTCAAGTCCTGCCCTAAAGAAGCTCTTAGTCAATCAATCACAATATGGTGAAGTAAGCACTGTGACAAAGGGGCACATTCTGCCTAAAGGGGCCAAGGTGACAGGGGAGCTCTAAAGGTCTTGAAGGCTGAATCAGAGGTCAACAGACAAAGGAGAAGGGAGAGGCTTTAAAGGCAAAGAGAAAGAGCATTAGCACAGGCACAGAGACAGGATAATCTAATATATGCAGGACCAAGAAGGGTTGCACATGGCTGGAGCACTGGGTTGAGGGGTAGAAGAGACAAGTAAGGTTGAAGGGACGAAGATCCGGAGAAAGAGGGCTCTAGGTACCAAGCTGAAAAGCTTGAGTTTTATCCCTAAAACAACAGAGGTAGCTTTCTTTTTGTAGCTGCATGTATTCTCCATTCTCAAGCAGCCCAGATGTGAAGGAGAAGATGTGGAAATAAGAATTCTTGAAGAAAAATACCTACTTAGAGTCTTCTAATAGCATATTGTTCTAGCCAGTAAGAAAACAAACTTTGGAAATCCTAGATAGGAGTGGTGGATGAGGACAAGGCCCAGGAGGCATTTAGGTTTCCTTATTAGTGAACCTAAAGACAGAGAATCACAAGACAATGACCTTTTTGAGCACCAAGGGCAGTGAGGTCTCTCCTGGTGACCCCTCAGCACTGTCAGTACTTTCCACTAATGCAGACTTGTTCATAATCATGGACACAAAGAGATCATACTTCAGCAGCTGCCTCAGCAAACCTAGAAAACAAAGGGTTTGGGAAGTCAGGGAAGAGGAGCACATGTACCAGAGTATACCCAAAGTAACCCTTCAGACATCCCCTAGGAAATTCATGTCTCTGTAGCTATTCCTAAGTATTTTATTCTTTTTAATGCTATTGTATAAAGGATTGTTTTCTTAATTTCTTTTTCAGATAGTTTGTTGTTAGTGTATGGAAACACAACTGATATTGTATCCTGCAACTTTACTGAATTCATTTATTAGTTTTAAGAGGTTTTTTTGGAGTTTTTAGGGTTTTCTATATGTAAGATGGTACTATGTTAAATAGAATCCCACCCTTTTCTGTGCAACCTCCATAATGACATTTACCACATTGAACTCCAACTGTTTACATCTGGACTGTAAGCTCCCTCATAACAGATCTTGGGTTTGACCATCTTTATGACCCAGAGCTCAGCACAGTGCCTGACCCAGAATGAATGCTATGTGTGGTTGGACTGTTCACAACAGAGCTCTGGCCCAAACTGTGAAAAGAAACTGCTGTCACCCACAGACTATGTTTTCTCTGTAGCTCTTGCTTTAAGCAACCTCAGATAACAAGCATCACCTCCGGACATCACCCTGGAGGCCAGAGAGAGCCACAGATAATTTTCCAAATAGGAAATTGACAGGGTGTAAACTGTGCAGTGTGAAGATTAACTTGGCAGCAAGTACAGAACACACCAAGGCAGGCACAAGTCCTAAAGCAAAACCTCAAATGCTTTCTCTCTGTTCTCTCTCCAGTCTCATGTCTTACCCAAACAGTTGATCTGCAGCTCTTTTGTCTGGGCAACATTCAGTATGGAAAGGAAGAGAGGACACAGCTTCTCCCGGAAATGGCCTGAAAGCATCTCAGCTGCCATTGGTGAGGAGTACAGCTTCCCATAGAGGTAACAGACAGAAGCTTGTATCCCCTCATTGGGGTATACTAAACCTCTCAACAGATGCTCCATTAGGTCACCTGTCCAGAAAACAACCAAGTGTCCAGGGTAACTGCACAATGTCAACTGCTGTATGAAACTCCAAACTACTGCCCCCAATGGAGTAGTAATGGTAATCACCAATAATCCCCCACAATAAGTGATTTCTGGGCACTTAATCAAAAGGGAAAACTAAGATTTAGAGCAGTTAAGTGATTTACCCTTGAGTAAATCTTCTGTGAGATATTTATTTGTGTTTTACTGATGAAAAAGAGTGCATCTATATTTCATAATTAATTCCTCCTTCCACCGAAAAGAAGATTCACAGTAGGTAGCTTGTGTTAAAACAATCAATTAAAATAGCCCAAGACCAGAATTGAGAGCACTTTTTAAAAACTGGGTAACATAGAACACATTTTGCAGATGAAAAACCTAAAGCCTAGAGAAGGAAAGTAATGACTTCCCAGTGTATGCAGTGAATGGACCACCTGGATGAAAGTGTGATCAAAGCAGATGAAAGGATAGTGGCAGCTCTTCCCCAGAGTTCACTCACCATGCTCCATCACAAGCTTGTCTGCCAGAGTAGGAATGGCATCCACCAACTTGCCAAGAAGGGTCAGGGTGGCAAGGCTGCCTCTCATGGAGGGTACGTTACACAGCTAGAAAGTGAAAACGCCCCACTCTATAAATTAAGATCAGGCCAGATCCCACCAAAATTTATCTTGTCATATCCACACCAATGCCTATCTTGTACATGTCTCTCACCACCATCAGTGATCAGTCTCTTTAGCTAAGTGTCTATCTCCCGAATTGCACTGGGAAGCCCTGGGGAAAAGGGACTGAGTCGGATTCCTCTCAGAGTCCTCAGTACCTAGCTCAGTACATGTTTGTTAAACTGAACTAGCATATTTTGTCTCCTATAGAGCTGAAACCTGGGGAGTGAAAATTAGGAACATCATAAAGATAGAATTCTGTCAAAAAAAAGAAAAATACTATCATCGTTGCTATAGCTACTATTAAGGAATACCCTATTTGCTAAGTATTATGCTTGGTAGTTTACAGGGAGAGTCAATAAAATATATTTCTACTAACTAGCTGTAGCACCTTAAGTAAGACTCTTAACTCTTCTTGTATGAAATAATAATAGTACCAATTTCATAGGGTTGTTGAGAGGATTGAATGAAACTATATGTAAAGCATCTAAAACAGTGTCTAGCATATAGAGAGTGCTCAAAGTATTAGGTGGCATCATCATAATGATAAGTATTGACATATATAAGTCCAATCTGATATATTAATTGCATGTAGAGCATGCAATTAATAATCATATAACTTGTAATTAAATGTTGCTCTTGATGGTTAGATGAACATTTGTCTTCATTTTGCAAAAAAAAAAATAGTGATTCTGATATTCATAAATCTTAAAAAACACAAAAACTGCTTGTTTAAATATCTTTGACTATATTGAAGGAAGCAGATCAAACATACCCGCTCAGTGCTTACCTTAGATCCTGATAAAAGCAAACGCTTTCAGTACAAAATACTATATACAATTCAAATCAAATAAAACTACTAAGTCAAGACATAGTGAACATATTTCCTTGACAAATTCTTCAAGGAAATTTGTACTGTATTTAGGAGCATAGAGAAAATGGCCATGGGATGATTTTGCCAGAACAATGAGAATTCACCACATGGAGGTAGCATTTGGGAGGCTGAAAAGGGATGGAAGGAAGAGGCAAAGAATGCTGGAAAAGGACCAGAAGACCCAGGCGCTAGCTCTGGCTCTACCACTGACTCAGTGACCTCAGCCAAGTCCCTTTTCCTCTCTGGAGTTTTATCTCCCCATCTATCCAAAGATGGTCCAACTCTAACATCTGAGGATCCTAAGGGGTACTCAAGAACCCACAGCTATTTACTGACCTCTTTGTGGCACTCATCCAGCAGGCAATGAATGGTCTGCTCTAATTTCAGCTGAGTTGTAAGCTGGATAAGGACTAAGAAACACAATGGCATTATCAGAAGACAAGCCCATGCCCAGATTTCACCTTTCATAACCCTTCTACTCAAGTCATTTGCTTATGCTAATTTGTATTAATCTTTTCTATCTCCGCCATTAAACCAGGTGTGCACATCCAGACCAAGAAGCTTCTGGTTTCTTCATTGTTTTATATCGATGGTTCACAACTAGGCTGTATATTAGAACTGCCTATAAAGGTTTAAAAAAATACTAATGCCAAATCCCACCCAAGACCAATTAAGTCAGAATCTCTAGATAATGAGCCTAAGCATCTGGATATTTTCTAAGTTCCCCAAGTAAGTCTATTGTAAAGCCAAGGTCGAAAACTACTATTTCATATCATCTCTTCTTTTTTTCCTTCCTCAGATTTTGTTCTTTCATATACTAGAAAACAGAATTATGAGTTCCTTTGCCAATAATATTATCCAACAACCTGCAGCCTGCCCTTCGATACAATCGTTTTTGATGCTTCTGTTGGTGTCTCTGAGGAGGGATGGAAAAGAGGCTCACTCTGCAAGTTGTGGGAAAAGCTACAAACTTTTCAGTTGCTGCTATGGGAAGGCTCTGCCACTTCCAGGGTAAATAAGCATTCTAGGATAACACAGAAACAGGGAGAAAGCAGGAAGCAAACAGGAAACAGTAAGAAAGGAAAAAGTTCTTCTTCTCCCTCTAGTTTTGCAGTCTCCATCTTGTACCTACCACCTCACTGAAGTTCCTGGGGTCTGATGAGGGTTCTGCAAGATATGCTGGCACTCACCAGAAGTGAATGGTTTTAGAATTATACCCCACTCAAAAGTGGCCTTGAGGAAAATGGTGAAGGAAAATCTGCCCACCCCTTCCAGTGCTCAGAACTTCAAGTAGTATATCTGTTTGTCCACATTGTTTAGACTGAGAGATGGTTAGAATTACATACAGATCATACTGACTTATGATTTGTTACAGCTGCTAGTAGTTACAGATGCTAACTTTGTGACTGGATGGTTACGGACCCAGCAGCAGCCAAGCTGCATTCTCTCCTCAGAGGTCTGAGTTTCCTATATGGGGTCCTTCCTGCAAACTTGTAGTTTTAATAATTCCGACCTCACCCTTTTGTTTCCCCAGCCCTAGAAGTGGGAGCTGGTTTCCGAAATTGCTACCTCTGTGAAAACTTGTTAATTTGTATTAGTCTTTTCTATCTCCCCCATTAAACCATGTGTGTACAAGTAGACCATGAAACTTCTGGTTTCTTCATTGTTTTATATCAGTGGTTCACAACTAGGCTGCATGTTCTCTTTTGTTTTCAGTTACCTAGTTAATGATTCTTTAAAGTTTTTTCTGCTCAAATAACTGGTGTGGTCTGTTTCCTGACCCTCACTGATGCAGTTCTTGCTCTTTCTGTAAGAATCCTCCCATCCCAATGCTCATCTTCCTTCTTCTTGAGCCCATTACAGGTAAACCAACACACTTCCACCACCTTTGACAGACAACTTCCAATCAACTAAATGAATGTAATAAAAATAAAATTTTGTACATGTCTTTGTAACAGCACTTATTAGCTTTTGTAATTTACCGGCCAATCTCTCCTCTAGATTATAAACTCTTAGAGCACAGGACTATGTCTTATCTATGTATCTCTAGTGTCTGACACAGTACTTAGCACAGAGAAGGTGCCCAAGACAGAAATGTAAAATTAATGATCGACAATTATTGAGCTTTATCTGTCTCTAAAATTAAATATTTCATCAAAAGTTCAAATAACTAGAGCAACAATTCACACTAATAGCCTCAGATGGTAGGTACACAGTTTCACCTTACCTTCAATACAGAGGTCTGCTATACTCCCATCTTCCACACTGCGTAACAGTTCTTGGAGCAGAGGAAAGTAAGAGGGGGATAATTAATGGTTAAAAGAAAACCCCACAAAGGCACACTGTGAATTCTAAGACTATCAGCAGCTTTAAGCAATGTCCCAGCTAAATTCTATCCTCAGCACCAAACACCTAGACTTTCAATGACCCACTCTGATTTTAAAGGAATAAAAACAGCTTAGTACAGCATAAAAACTGTGTGCTCTGAAGTCTGTTACATACCTGGGGTAAAATTTCATTTCTGTCAGTTGTTATACTATGACTTCCCTGAGCCCTAGGGATCATCCTCTCTCCTTCAAAGGACTATCTTGGCAATTAAAAGCCTAAAAAACCTCTACTAGAGAAAAGCACCCTGTAAGAGTTAGCTCCCTTCCTCCCTGAAAGGGCTCATTCTATAGGACATTATAATTGTATTTGAAGAAGGGACCCTTTAATCAATATCATTTTATACAAGAAGAAACTAAGGAGAAAGGAGGAACTCAATCAGGGTCACAGCCAGGTAGCAGAATCTGGTCTGGAACTCCTGATCCTGTTTCCTGATCCTGTTCAAAGACCATACAGCCTGGACTCTTTGAACAAACACACATTTCCCATATTTATCTTCAGCTAACCTCTTAGCTGTAATTACCATACAATGCATCATGTATCTTAGAAAGGTGACCATTTCTTCATCATTGTGACAATTTGCTAACAAATTAAACTGTTACTTTACAAAAAGCCTAGATTATCCTTCCAAGACCATTTCTCCAAGACCCCAAAAGCAAATATACATTCCAAACACACAAAATTCATGCCAAGTTTCCCTTTTAATCTTACCAAAAAGCATGTTTATGAAGTGGATACAGACTCTCTGATCCTGAGCCATCAGCTGCATGACCAGGGAAGTGTGCCTCACAAGGACATCTTGGAAGCAAGACAGCACATGCTTCTTGCGCACCAGCTTGAAGTAAATGAAGAAATATATTCAATAGCAACCAAGTCTCAGCCATTCTCAACCCAATGTAATTAGATATACAATATATGACTTTATAATTACTGGAGGGATCATCTAATTTATGGTAAGATCACGCTCCCTGAAGAGAGTATGGAAAAGGGCATCATTTACAAACTGGAATCCAAGTGTTTACACAGAGGATTATACATGGGCTAAGGTTCCTGATACCTTGTACTTACACAGCATTTTACTGTTCACAGATCATTTGTCCACTTGCTCATTTAAATCTAACAAGTTGGTGAGCAAGGAGAAATCGGTATTATTTTAGCCATTTTGGAGATAAGGAAACTGAGGCTCAGAGACTTTCCCAAGGACTCAAATCTAAGGCTTCAAACGGGAAACCCCTTGTCAAAGGTCAGTGCTCTTTCCACTTCAACAGTCCAGCACAGGGACACTGGGGAACCTTCGTGAACCTTACAGAGATAGAGTAACACATCCTTCCATTCAAGGTAGACATAAATTTTCACACTCAATTCACTTCTACATACAGGGAACTGAATAGTAGCTGTGCAGTGTTCAAAATAGTAGCAAAAGTTAGGTCAAAAAAAGGGGAGTGCAAAGAGGATAGAATTGACTATATCATCCCTTCAATTGGTGAAAGCTGAAGCTAAGAAAATTGTGTTCAATAAAAGGTGAAGAAATTGCATCTTTTACTGCCTCTAAACTACACTATTGCAAGCCTCCTGTTTTCCTTCACCAATTCCTTCTACATAATACATTAAGCTAGTGATCTAAATGAGTCACTCAAAAAAATTCTCAATGACTCTCCTTCAGCTGATAATCTGATTAAATCCAAGCTCCTAAGCTTGTATTCAAACTCTTCACGAAACTGATCTTAACCTGGCTCTCCAATCTCAACTTCCCTTCAAACACTCTAATTACTTCCCCAAACTCATCCTTCCTAATACCTACCTCCTGGGATAAGATCCCCATCTTCTCTGGTCCAAATCTTACCCATCTTCTCAAGCCAAATTCAAATGCTTTTTCCTCTAAAATTTTACATTTCTCTACATATCTCACACAGCATTTGACCACAGATTTGTCCATCATGTAAATTCCCAGTAACACATTATCTTATTTCCCCTCACTGTCTTATCCATCTCTAACTATCCAAGAATGACAGCCTCAGAACATTTGGCCTCAACAATATCTCAGATGTTATTAGCTAGCCTATCAATTCTCAAAGTATAGTCCCTTTCAGGGGATCCTTGAGATCAAAATTATTTTCATATAATGGTAAGATGCTATTTGCCTTTTTCACTCTTATTCTCTCACAAGTGTACAGCAAAGTTTTTTGAATATTGCATGACATGATATCACAACAGGTTAAATGTAGAAATATGAGAATCCAGCTGTCTTCTGTTAAGCCAGACATTAAAGAGACTTGCAAAATTGTAAAACAAAGTCAGTCCTTTCACTCTCGGTTTTGTTTTAGGAAAAGTTATTTTTCCTTTTTAAATTACTTGTCACAGAACTATACACTTAAAATAGTTAAAATGGTAAATTTCAGGTTATGCACATTTTGCCAGAATAAAAACTATGTTAATATGTAGCCAATTTACTATTTTCAAATAACTTAATCTAAATTTTGATTTCTAACATAGTAAACATCAGTGGATATAACCTACTCTCTTTGGGGTCCTCAACACTTTTTAAAAGTGAAAAACCATTGTAAGATCAAAAATTTGAGGACCACTGCTCTAGCCCTTCCCCCTATGCAAGGCATGAATTCCCAGCCCCGTCCCAATGAATTTGAGAGAAAAGTGATCTTCCAAACTTTTCTTGGATGCTTCTATGTACAAAACAAAAAAAAATAATAAATAAAATAAAACACCTCACTGCGAAGGTGGGTAGGCCCCAAGGAAGGGAAGCCATGTCTCAGCCAGCCCTGCCTATTAGAAGTCTTCCCTTCACTCCACTTCTGCCTGGCTGTAACAGCCACCCCAAGTTCCTGCCATCGCAGAGACCCACACCCCTCAGAAATCCAGAGGGAGTGAAGAGGCCCCGGGCGTGTGCGCCTGGCCCACAAGCTGAGCAGGGACTAAAATGGAGGGAGCCTGAGCTAAGGCTGCTAAATCCTGGGGAAAGGAAGCGCGGGTTGGTTTTCAGCATGACAGCTAGAGAGGCGAGGACAAGGGAGGGCGGCAGGCGTGCCAGGGAGTCTTGCTGGGCTCCCGGGGCCCCAGATTGAGAACGAACAGGGGCAGGCCCATCTGAGGCACAGCGCCAGGGCAGGGCCTGGCGGGTGGGCTGGGGCGGCGGCGCAGAGAAAGAATGCCGCCCGGGCCGCCCGGGCTGCGAGCCTGTGTAGGAGCAGATTCGGCGCGGCGGGTGAGCCCGGTGTAGTTTCCGAGGTGGGTCGGGTTCAAGGGAGTTAGTCTGACGAGGGGCGGCCCTAAATGCTGGAGGCCGGTTCGCACCGACACGCCGGGCTCCGGCAGCAGCTCCAGCACGCAGGCCAGGCACAGACGAGGAGGCACGGGCAGCAGCCAGCGCGGGTCGTGCCGGTAATGGGCCCTCTCGAAGACCAGCGCCGCCTCTTCGTCCCTTCCGGGTGCGAGAGCGCCTGCCGCCGCCGCCGCCTCGCTCACAGCCATCTCTGCGCTCGCACGCCACCGCTGCAGCACGTTTTCCCGCGCACTTTGTGCGCAAGCGCAGTGATAGAACCATGCGCGAGGCGGCGGGGAGGTAATGCGCCTGCGCAAACCGAGGGGGACAAACCTCTCAGAAGAGTAGCGGCCCCTGAGGGCAGATGAAGGACGCAAGGGCTCTGCAGAGCATCCAACTGAGCGCAAATGGTTTGCTCTTAGAATCTTCAGAAATTCGTCTTCACGTCGAAGGTTGTAAAGCAGTATAACAAGCTGTCATTAGCCTTGAAAAAAAAGAAGCAATCTATTTCTACTATTAAAAATTAAAGATTAAGGATTTTTATTTAAAAGCTACTAGCATTATTATTTTAAATTTACGTGACGCCTTTCTCTCAAAGAGTCTAAGACGTTGCCCTTAAAATGTCCTCTCACAGAGGTCTGCGCAGCACTTGAGACTTTGAGAGCGCACAAGGACTAGTGACGGAGAAAAAATATGTTAAATATGTTTATAACAATCCGACGATCTACGAGGATTTATTTAGCAACAAGGTTCCCAGCAACTGGATAATGTTGAAGGAGGTAAGTTCAAGAGGTGTTTTCTACAATCAGAAGCACTGTGACTGGAAAAAAATGCTTTCCATGGCAAAATAGTTTGAAAAACAATGGTTTATTATTCAATGGAGTATTATGAAGTAATGTTTGAGAAAAGTAGATATTAACATGGAAAAATATTCATTAAAATGCTAAGTGTACAAAAGATAAATAATTGTATATTAAAGTATAGAAAATAAACAACATTGAACACATCTTAAATACGTTATAGCAATAATACATGTTCAATGAAGAAAAAAGAAATAATATTCTGATATATTTTCTTCTAGACATTTTGCATACATTTTTATAACAGCAACATACAAAAGTTTGTAAACTTGAAGAAAAATGTCATGTGCATTTTCTATATCACTATATTATTCTATATATATTTAAATGTGAACAAAGTATGCATTCTTTTTAACAAAATTTTGAGCCAGGAGTTAGAGGATTCAAAAATAAACAATAGTCAGTCCTTGTCCTCAAGGAACTACAAGTCCAGTCAAGGAAACAAATAAGCAAATTATTGCAATAGAGTACACACACACACACACACACACACACACACACACATATGTAATTAGTTGTTTATTTCTCCATAACAAATTACCCCATGTAATGGGTTAAATGGTGATCCTCAGAAAGATATCTCCATGTCTGCTATGAACTTAATTGTGTACCACAATTCAGATGTTGAAGCCTTACCTTCTAATGTGACTGTATTTTGAGATAGGGTCTTTAGGAGGTAATTAAGGTTCAAGGAGATCATAAGAGTGGTACCTTAATCCAACAGGATTGATGGCCCTATAAGAAGACAGAGAAAGATCTCTCAACCGTTCCGTGTACATGCACCAAGGAAAGTGCATGTGAGGACATATGAGAACATAGTGAGAAGGTGACCATCTCCAAGCCAGGAAGAGAGCCCTCACTAGCAACTGAATCAGCCAGAACCTTGATCTTGGACTTCTAGCCTCCAGAACTGTGAGAACAGACATTTCTATTGGTTAAACCACCAAATCTGTAGTATTTTGTTACAGCAGCCAGGGAAGACTAATATAACGTCCTAATCCCCAGAACCTGTAAGTGTTGCTTTATTTAGAAAAAAGGTCTTTGCAGTTGTAATTAAGTATCTTGAGATGAGAAGATCATCTTGGAGAATATGGTAGGCCTTCAATCCAATGACAAGTGTCTCGAGCTATTCTGAGATGTGAAGAGACACACAGAATAAAGGAGGAAACAGTTTGGCCAAGATTGGAGTGAGGTGCCATAAGAGTGAACACTTACAGCCAGCAGAAGTTGGATGAGACAAGGAACAAATTGCCCACTAGAACCTTCAGAGGAAGTGCAGCCCTGCTGACATGTCGATTTCAGACTTCCGACCTCCAGAACTGTAAGAACAAATTTCAGTTGTTTTAATCCACCAAGCTTATGGTAGTTTGTTACGGCAGCCATAGAGAACCTTAATCCCAAAATTTAGCAGCTTAAAACAACAAACCTTTATTATCTCTTAGTTTTGGGCCAAGAATCCAGGTATGGTTTAGCTTAATGACCCTGCCTCAAAGTCTCTCATGAGATTGTAGTCATCACAAGACTCACTGGGACAGAGGGATCTGATTCTAAGGTCACTTACATGATTGGTGGCAGGATTCAATTCCCTCAAGGTTGTTGGAGTGAGGAACTTACTTACTCCATGGCTGTTGTTCAGTGGCCTCCTCAGTTGCTTGTCACATGTGTCCTTCCATGTGCAGTTCACAACATGCAGGATGGCTTCCCGCAGGGAGCAAGCAAGAGAGTGAGAGAAGTGCCCAAGGTGGAAGCTACAATCTTTTAAAACTATTCTGAGAAGTGATAGTCCATCATTTCTGCTCTATTCTACTTGTTAAAAGTGAATCCCTAGATCCAGTCCACACTCAAAGGAGAGGAGAATTCACAAGGGCAGCAATTCCAGGAGGTAGGGAACACTGAGAACCTTCTTACAGGCTGCCTACCACAGTGTCAGTGCTGTAGTAAATGGTAGGCACGAATTGCTGTGGGGACACTTTGTAAACAGCAATGCATAGGCATAAGAACATCAAAACATTAACTGGGTCATAGGATTATGGATTTTTTTTCTTAATTTTCTAAACTCCAATGAGCATGTGTGGGTTTTACAGTGAATCAAAAAATCAAAAAAGCTAAATGAAAGGGAAGACAGGAAGGGAGAAAGGAAAGAAGGGAGGGAGGATAAAGGAGACAGAAGGAAAAAACCTGAATTAATTTCCCAACTCCAGAGCTCATTGATTTAGGCTCTGTGAATCTGTTTCCACCTGCCGAAGCTGTCTACAGAAGTAGATATAAGATATAATGCCCTTTGGCTCAGAGTTTCAGATTTCATTGAAACAAATAATTAGCTCCATGATGCCCCACAGGTGGGTCAGGCATAACCCACAGGTGGGTTATGATTAGCAATACTTAAGAATTAGAGAGGTGGGATGATTTTTCTGTAAAATCTGTTCATGGGCAGCAGAATCCCAGCAAAGCAGCTGCCCAGTCATCAGCTCCTTTCATTGCGGCCAAAAGGACCTGAATAATAGTGTCTAGTGCTGAGCACCAAGCCTCCCCTCAAGCAGCTGAGGCTATTCGAGCATTTTACCTCAATCAGAATTAGCTTGAAATAAGATAGGACAGAACCATGATAGAAATCTCACTCAGTAAGCCCTACTGTGAGAAGCTGGGGGAGGGAAGCTGTTGAGGAGATGACACCGAGCTGACCCACATTCTCCAAACCTTAAAAACCATAGTGTAAACACTCAAAAAAAAAAAAAAAAAAAAAAAACAGGAGGAGGAGGAAGAGGAAGAGGAAGAGGAAGAAGAAAAGTGGCTTCTACCCAACCCAGAATGTATCCCAAACCCCAAAAGGGGGCACTCAGAAAACATGCCAAAGAAAATCAGAACCCCACAGTGTCCAAATAACCAATTTTATTAGGGGTTTTGGGGATGAATAGACCACTCTCATGCCTTCTTTGACATGTTCTGAGGACTCTGGGACTGCAGCCTATTTTCTAAAACAATGCTGGAGCAGAAAACATCTCAAGTACTTCGCAAAACCAAACTTTTTGGAGGCTGGTAGATTCCGCGGGGCTCTATTTGGGTTTTCAGGTTCCTGTTGGCCCTGGAGGCTCTCTGTCTTAGGAAGAGTGGCACCTGCACAGCAGTGACCTGGTGGCTGAAGGTCCCTCTTCAGAGGAGTGTGGACTTCAGTGCTGTCCTCTCTTACAGATGGGTCAACCACTTTGAGGAGTGGGGTTGGATCAGAACCTCTCGGGCTCAGGTCGAGGGCTGAGGGCTGGGGCTTAGCCAGGTGCGGAAACCAGGATATCTTGTTCAGAAAGGTCGTGTTCAGCCTCGCTGCAGCGTAGTGGAGATTCCCTTTGAAGCTGGAGGCATCTGTAGAACAGGAAGGCTGCTGCTCAGCCCCTCTGCCCTCCACAGACTCCAGGCTTCCTCCTCTCCAGTGTGTGGGCTGCTGACATTTGAGTTTGGGGGGCTTAGAGGCCTCCTGGGAGGTGCTCTCGCTCCAGTAGTTGTGGCCTGCCCTAGAGTGTGAGGTTCTTATTCTGCTGGGAGGCCTGTCTGCCATCTGGGAGACTCCTGGCCTGACCATTTTCCTACCCCTGGAGTTCTCCCTGGAAGACTCTTGGATGCTTTCTTGGCCACACCAGCTCTGAGACTTTGAGGCGAGCCTGGGTTTCCTGGGAGCAGGGGGCTTGGGCCTAGGAGGAGCCTTTTTCTGAACACCCTGTCCTTCTCTGGGGCCACCTGGTGGCCTGACTCTCCGGGGCTTTGGGGGATGGGTGGAAATCCCCATGGGATCTGCCCCCTGTGGCCCACACTTCTCCAGAGCTCTGGCCTGTATAGAGCTTTTTCTTTCTGGGAGTCGAACCCTCTTGGACCTCTCAGTGGACCTAAGGCCTGGCCTGGGGCCCTGGGCCTCATGAAGCTTTTCCTGCTGCCTTTGGAGCTCACAGGCTGTGTATAATCCAGGGAGCTGCACTCCAGCAAAGGGCAGTGGGCACGGTCCTAAGACGTTAAAGAGTGAATGGGACTCCAGAATCCGCTGGGGGAGGCCCCACTTCAGGTGTGCCATCCTCCGCCGCATGAGGGACTCCAGGAGCAGTCGTTGGCTCTTCTTGAGGACTGGCCACTTGGGCATGACAGTGAGGGGAATGGGAGAGCCTGCCAGAGCCGTAGCTGCTTGCGGGGTTTGGCCACACGAATCAGAGGGACAGAAAGAGGGCTGGTCCCGCAATGCAGCCAGGGACTGTGGGTTCTGAAGCTGCCAAGCCAGACCAGAGACCTTCCCTGGATCCACCTGTTTGTCCCTCTGTCGGCTTCTCTGGGGTTTAGGTGGGGCCTGCCTGGAGGCTGGATTGATCCCCACTCTATGCTTTCTGGCAGGGGCCATGCTCTGGCTGGCCAGATGCTCTCCGTCACCCTGGTGGGGGAGAGGTTTCATCTCAGGACAAGGAGGAGAGGCTAGTGCCTGTTCCTGTTCCTGTTCCATGGCCCCATACCCAGAGCCAGTGAGGGCTGGGGGCCCCTCACTCTCAGAGCAGTAAACTTGGAGGTCGCTTTCAGGAGCATCCTTTCCTCTGACCTGGTCCTTGTTTCCATCCCTTGGAATTCCAGGTCCCCCAGCATCCACAGCTTTGCACTTTCTCTGGCTCGCTACATCCCAGATTTCTGCAGCATCCTCATCTCCACCCTTGTTCTGGTGCCCTTGCCCTTGCGTCTGGACCTCCTCATCAATCTGACTTCTTAACTGTCTTTGGCAATCTTCCCCAGGAGCCTGGATCTCTCTACCGTCATCAGCTGTGGTCCCTCTCAGGTTTCCCTTCCCTTGTGTTTGAATTTCCGCACCATCCTCACCCCCAATCTGCTCCTGGTTCTTCCACTCTAATGAACAGGTCTTTCCGTTAACTTTACTTTTTAACAGTCTCCAGTTCCCTCCCTTAAATCTCTGGATCTTTCTACCATCCTCACTTCCAACTTCTCTCTGGTTTCTCTTCTCCAATAACTGATTTTCTGCATCATTCTTTCCTCCAATCTGCTCACAGTTCCTCCTTCCTGGTGAATGGCTCTCCTCAATTTCACTATCTAACTGTCCCAGGTTCTCTCCTCTCTCAGGCCTATGGGTCTCTGTACCATCCTCACCTCCAGATTCTCTTTGGTTTCTCTTCTCTGGTACCTGGATTTCTGTTCCATTCTCACCATCCATCTGCTCCTGGTTTTTCCACTCTGGTAAATTGGCCTGTATAGCAATATCGCCTCTTAACTGACTCTGGTTTTCTTTCCCAGGTGTCCAAGTCTCGGTACCAGCCTCACCCCCAGCTTCTCTCTGGTTTCTCTTCTCTGGAGGTTTGATGTCTATGCCATTCTCACTTCCAGCCTGCTCCTCTTTCTTCCATTCTGTGAACTGAGTTTCTCCATCAATTTTACTTCTGAATTTTCCCCAGCTCTCCACCTCAGATACCTGGGTATTTGCACCATTCTTTCCTCTAATGTATTCCTGATTCTTCCACTTTGGTGTGTGAATCTTCCCATTAATTTCGTTGCTTAACGGACTTTGGTTTTCTTCCCTAAGTTCTTGGGTCTCTTTACCATTTTCACCTTTAAATCCTCTCGGGTTTCTCTTGCCTGGCAGCTGAATGTCTGTCCTTGTCTCATCACCGAACACCTCATGATTCCTACCAGGTGGATGGACGTCTACATGAGTTTCACCTTTTAATTGTTCCTGTTTCTCTGCTTCGGGCGCTAGGGTATTTATGCAGTCCTCATCTCTGTCTTTTCTCTGGTTTCTTTTCTCTGGTACCTGAATTTCTGCTCTATGTTCACCTCCAATCTGATCCTGATTCCCCCAACATGATATCTCAAATTCTCTGTCAACTTCACTTGCTCCTGGTTTCTGGTCTGTCCACCACAGTGCGTGGATCACTATCCAGTCCTCCTCTCTTATCTCTCTGAGGTTTGTCCTTCTAGTTATCTGGGTTTCTCCAGCATCCTTTTCTCTTCTCGGGCCTTGGCTTCCCCATCCCGCTTGAAATTCATGTCTTAGTCGTTTCTGGATCTCTCCTCTAAGTTCTTGGATCTTACTAGCTCCCTCACTTTCACCCTGATGCGACTTCTCCCATGCCGGTGTCTGGATAGCTGTAACATTCTCACTTCCAACACATTCCTGTTTTCCCCACCTCAGGGCCTGGGTCTCTATCCCATCCTCTTTTCCCACTTCTCCCAGATTCTCCCTCCCAGATACTTGGGTTTGCACAGCATTCCCACCTCCAACCTGATCCTTGTTTCTCCTCTCTTCTACTTGAATTTCTGTACCGATATCACCTCTAAGCCGGTCTTGTTTTCTCCACCTTGGTACTTGGAACTCCTCACCATTCTTACTTCCAGTCTGGCCCTGCTTCCCCAGTCCTTGGGCATGGGTCGCTCCTTCATCCTCCCCTCTGGCCTCTTTCTTGTTCTTCTCAAATGCCTGGGTCTCTACAGCATTCTCATCTCTACTCTTATCCTGGTTCCACCACTCTGGTGTCTGAGTGCCTGCATCAATTTTACATTTTAACTCTTTCTTGTTCTCTACTATATGTGCCTGCATTACAGGGGCATTCTCATCTCCAACTTCCCTTTGGTTTCTCTTGCCTAGTTCCTGAATTTTGGCTCTATTTTCAACTCCTACCTTGTCCTGGTTCTCCCACTCTGGTGTCAGGATCTCTCCATGGGTTTTACTTGTCACCAGTCTCTGGCTTCCCCACTCTAGGACATTAGTCTCTACATTGTTCTTCATCCCAGATTTTGTTGGGAGTTGCCTTTCAGTTGCCTGAATCTCCCAAGCATCCTCCCCGCTGCTCTCTCTCTGGTTCGCCCACTCTAAAGCCTGGGTCTCTCTAATGTCCTTTCTGCCTAGTGTCAAGTTCGCCTTCCCTGGTGCCCAGGCTTCTTGTGGGCAGCCCCAGGACTTCCAGGTGGGTATTCCCACTTGTTGGTTGGAAGGAAAAGGCAGGAATTCTCTGGAGCAGAACTGCAGCCTCTGTGATGAAGGAAGGTTTGGGAGAGAAGTGGCTAAAGTCATGGACGTAGGATGGGATCTCATCCTGACAACAGGCTCCAATGGCACTGACTCTTCCTGGGAGTAGACCAGCAGTTGCTCCATCCTTTGATGCATATCCAGGTCAGGGAGCAGTGGCTTGCAAGTCAAATGAGTGTGCTCATCATCGAGACACCAGGATGCCTGCCATACATCCCAAGAACTGTCTTGAGGGAGCAAAGAGGTGCTTGAAAGGGAGGTGGTAGAAACGGTGGATTCAGAGGGGGTATGGAAATCCCAAGGTGGGCGCTGACATGAATACTGCCAAGAGAACAGGTATTGGGCCCGTGATTCCTGGAGGGTCCTTCGATATCCCCATCTCTTCTTTGGCGCACATTGTTGAACATGAGCATTCAGGCCCTGAGCTGTGGGTTTATTGCCAGGACCGAAGAATAATTTAGAGATCAGCCCAAAACAAGTGTCATGTCTCATGACAGGCACTGCCCATTTCTGCGATGACACCTGTAGGTAAGAACAGAGAAGGAAAATCCTTGCACACACTGCCTCATCAAATCCTCACAGGTCAGAATTATAATCCCCATTATCCAGATGAGGATGCTGGGGCTCAGGAAAGGGGGAGTCATTTCCCTTAGGGTAAACAGTAGTCATTCATTCAAGAAAGATAAAACATTTACTCTGGGCCAGGCACTATTCTAGGTGGTGGAAGTACCAGCATGAACAAGACAAAGGCACTGATGGGCACCATCCTTTAGACATGGAAGACAGACAATGACCAAGTATACGACTTAATGCTATGAATGCAAAAGTGTTCTGATGGAAACAAAAATAGAGTGGGCATGGGCCTAGCTCCTTTAGACAAACTAGTGAGAGAAGACCTCTCAGAGGTGATGACATTTGACTAGAGACCTGAGTGAGGTGAGGGGCAAACCAAGCAACTTCTGAAGAAAGAGCATTGTAGGCACAGGAGGTATTAATGTAAAGACCTCGAAGACAGAACAAGGCCATGTGTACAAGAAGAGCAAGGAAGCCCATGTGGCCAGAATGGAATAAGTGATGAGGAGATTTCTGGGAGGTGAGGTGAGAGAGACACATAGGACAGATCATGCCTTGGAGCTGGGATTAGGAATTTGGATTTTATTCTGAGTTTGATAGGGAGTGTATCTATAAGAGCCATCACAGGGTTTTGAGTGGCAAAGTACTATGATCTGTTTTTAAAAGTTCGTTCTGGCTCACAAGCATAATGTTAGGCTTAAGCCAGATGCAAAAACCATATACTGTATGAGTCCATACAGACAAGATTAGTTTATGCTATTAGAAATCAGCATACTTTTGACTGCAAACTTCTGGGCTGCTGGTAATGGTTTTTCTCTTAACCTGAGTGCTGCACATGGATGTGTCCAGTTTGTGAGAATTCATTGACCTATATATACTTATAATCCATGTACATATATTATCCTTGGATTACAATTTTTAAAAAAAGAAAGAGAGAGGGAAGGTCATTCTCTTGGCTACATGGAGCACTGACTGTGGCTGGGTGACAGAGGTGGTAGGAACTAGGCAGAAGGGAGTATGCACAGCCCAGGTGAGATACAAGGGCAGGTGGGTATGGTGAGGTTTTAAGAAGCAATCAGATTTAAGATATGGTTTCTGAGTAGATGGATTGATTATGTGGAATGAGGAAGAGAGGAGTACAGGGTTGACTACTGGGTCTAGGACAAGACTATGTTCTCCCCGACCATCTGAGTTCTGTAGTACGATCCATCTTTGTACACAGGGCATAGAACAGGGTCTTTGTAGCAAGTAGTCGCATGAAACAATCATGGTGCTGAGAGAAGAGGATGTGTAGGGCCTCCTCACCTTTGTGACCCTTCTCGTGCTGGGGGTGGTCCTGGTGACCTGATGCCAATAGTGCCGGACCTGCCAGATCAGAAAGAGGCAGAGGACAAGCAGGTTGCCACAGCACCGAGGGTCCCTGCAGCTGTGATTTTCAGTGAGCAGACCCCGCACTGGCTCCCACTCAGGGCCCTGGAATGGCCCCACCACAGCACAAGCTCCCAGCAGTGGCAGCAACATGACAAAGCTTAGGTAGGCAGGTGGTGTTAGGGACGTGGAGGGCAGGACTGGTATGGCAATTCCCCCACCCCAGTTTGGGGTGGGGTAGCTCCTGCCTCATGGCACCCTTGTCACTGAGGCCACCTCACAAAGGAGCCTGATGCTCTAGTCTCAGCTCTAGCTGCTGAACCTGGCACCAGAGCTGCTAACATGCCCTCAGTGCAGGTAAGGACGGCATTGAGGAAATGTCCAAAAGGAATGAGAGGAAAAAGAATTTGTTTTAAACATCCTATCCTCTGGAATAAAGAGTTTAAGTTCCCCCATGGATGATGGGGTGATGTAACCTCTAGTCTGCTGATTTCTTTCTCTCTATTAGACACTTTTATCCATTTGTCCATCTGTCCATCCAATATCAAACATTTAATAAATACTGTATTGAACAGGTGTATTCTTGTTTGATCACTCAAGATTACTTTTTCCACATCGGGATCAGTGTTGGCGGGAGAATAAATGCTACCCTGAATAAATGCTGTTGTCCTTCACCTAATGGTCATATTTAAATATCTAAATATGGAGCAGGCAAGGACATCAGCCAATCTGAATGGGCCAGGCCTTAACCCTTTAATAGCTCAGTTGTAAGTAGTCCTTGGGGTCCCAGGAGGAGGACATAACCTATTTACCTTTGGAAACTATTTCTCTATTTTAAAAACCCAATATACAACGCAATGTATTCTGGCTGAATGTCACCCCAGCTCATACCTGATACTCTCTCACAGACCCAGGACAGCCAAGGAGTAGAGGGGTGACCTAAGTCACCCCTCTAAATCACCCTGGGCTCTCTCTCCAGGGCTCTAAATATCGAGAACAGAGATTCAAAATAGGAACAGGAAGCTGGCGAGAAAAAGGAAAGCAGCTCATAGCAGCTGGGAACTGGCCTGGCCGTGTCCGTTAAGGACTTAACACTGCAGAGAGCTGGCCTGACACTCAGAGCTGGGCCTTGGTGTTTTTCTGCTGAACATACACTATTTTATAGAACATTGGTATCAGACAAAGTCATTCTGTGACAATCAAGACAAAAACGAGACCTCTCTTTAATCATGTTCGAACGCAGACAAAAGCATAAACATTGTTGAAACCAAAAAATAACCAAACATCTCTTTATCCTGACTAATATGAGTGACTGCTATTCCTTTATCAATTAGAGCTTTAGAATCACTTCATTAGTCTACTTTGTAGATAAGATTTATTAAGATGCCCAATCATGAGATTACTCGCACTTCCTGGCAGCATCTAATCCAAAGCAAACCACACTTTCCTGACCCTGTCCCAAATCGCCTAACTCAAACCCAAATCCAATAGTAAATCCTCTCTAACATCCTTTTATTGAGAAGTCCCATAGTTCCTCATGGTGTGCGTTCTCCCTTGTTGCAATAAGTAATGATACTATAAGTGTGCTCCTGGCGCTCTTTGGCCGGAGGACATTAACAGTGGAGTGAGACTGTGACACTGGTCCAGCTCTCACAATCAGCTTCTCTCGAACCTCTGGGCTCCACCAAAGTCTTTTCCCAAATTCTTTTTTTGGTTGCTTGCCACCAAAGATTCCTAAGTGAAACAAGAACTCCCTAAGAACTCCCTTTGGGTCAAGCATAGTGCTGGGAGATAGGTACCCACAGTGTCCAAGGCAGCTACAAGCCCTGCTCTCATAAAGCTCTCAGTGTGCTTGGAAAGGTGGACACTGAATAAGGACATGGTCAATGAGTGTTACAAAGGACAAGGATAGAAGGCTATGGGTTCATCTAGTAGGGACAATTACCTGGTCTGAGTGATCAAGGAGGCTTCACTGAAGAGGTGATGAATAGGAGTTAGCTAAGCAGAACAGTGGAGCCCATTACTCCTGATAGAGGGAGATGGATGGGGTTGGACAGATTGAGTGTGCTCAGGGTAGAAAAAGAAGGTGGGTGAGGCTGTAACAGGGGGTTGAAGCAGGGAGCATTGAAGAGGGCCTAATAAGCCATGGCATAGTTTTAAAGTTTTGAGCACAGAATTGTGGTCAAAGACAAACTTCTAAGACAAATTGATCCTGATCATATGTCAACATTTATTAACTTACTAGTGAGGGAAACAGCAAGATACAAAAGGATGGGCTAGTTCTGAGAGAACCATGGAAATTGAGTAATTCTATAGTTGGGAAACAGAATTAATTAGATAAGGGTACTGTCTCATTACCCTTGGTCATAAAACTATCAAACCCCTATCAGTCATTAGTCATTACTGAGGAGATCTGGGATATGATGATCCAAGATGCCAGGCAGTCCAAATAACAATCAGAAATTGTTATAAAAGACATCAAAAAAGCAAATGATAAGGATACATCTGTGACCATAAATTGGATAATAAGGTTTCATTCCCTTAACAGTGATGGCTGATAGGTCCAATTAATATGAAAGCAGGAACCATGACCCAAGAGAGATAAAGAATGGACTCCAAATCACAGATTCTGTTCTTAAACTGGAGCCATTGGTGGACATTTCTTAATTTGGAGACAAAGTTTATTCTTTGACAATCATATATGATTTGTATAAGGTGAAGTTTGTTCTGGGGACTTTTGATATAATAAATGTTCAGTCCTGGAGCCAGCTCAAACCCATCCTATCACCCAATGCCATAACTTATCGGAGGCAAAGCAAATAGATGTGGTGGAAGTAACCCAGGCCCATAGACAAAAATCCTAGGGTCTCATTCTGGCTGTGCCACTGTCTCACTCTGTGAGGTGTGTAAGCGGCTTCCCCCGTCTGGGCTTCAGTATGTGTAAAATGAAGGGGCTGCGTTGCATGATTTCTAAGAGTCCTGCCACTTCTCTACTTCTAGATTTTCAAAGGAATTAACTGGAACTAGCCCTTAATGGTCTAGTTTTGGCTAGATCCAAGTGGTCCCACGATGTGCCTGGCATCACGTTGGAGAAAGATGAGTAAGGGCCATAAGAATCAGGGAGGACCTCTCGAAGGTGGTGAGGCATGAGTCTAGTCTTAGATAATGGAGATTTGGAGTAGCATAGAGAAAAGAACGAGAATGGCCAGAAGCATATGGGTGTCCTATGACATCTCCAAACTCAACCGGACAGAAACGAAACTCCCATCCCAAAACCTGCTCTTCTTCCTGAATTCCCTACTCAATTGATTCCATTTCTGGTAGACTCCACTCACCACCAGAAATGTTAACTAGGATATCTGAATATGAAGGAAACCATTTAGGATTACCGATCATTATCTCCATACCTTTCCCTCACTAGTGATAGGTCAAAACAGATTATTTTGAACACAAGCGTGTGCTCAAAGATAAATCGGTAATGGAATACTGACAACATTGAAACTTTGTTTTGGTGTTTTGTTTTTGAATGTTTAATTCATTGTTTCTGCCAATAACATATAGCAGAATGAGGATAAAAACAGCAAAATGCGGGTCCTCGCCCAGGCCAGAGGCTGTTTTCTCTCGGTGCCCCCTTAGCGAGCGAGGTCCGCCTACTCGCAGTGACGTCACTTCCGCTTCCTGCTGCGCGCGGCCATTTTTGCTCTTTCTTTGCTACTTTCCGGTCGAGGCAAGTGTTGCTGCTCTGACGTCGGCGGCCCTCTTTGAGGGAAGGCAAGACGGCGGAACCGCAGCCATGGTGAGTGCGTGCGCCCGGCCATAGGACCGGAAAGCGGAAGATTCGGGGTTCGGTTCACTCACTAGCCTGTCGTGGGTCTAAAACGCGCGCCGTCTCGGACGCTAGGCCCGGGGTTAGAGCCGCGTAGTCCCGCGTAGTCCCGCGTAGTCCCGGCACAGAGTCCGGTCTCGGGCAGCCGCGGGGTACCGACAGCCTGGCCGGAGGTAGAGGTCCTAACTGCTGTGACCCGGGGTGCAGCAGCCTTGCGCGTGGCCAAAGGCCTCTGGTGAACGGAGGGGTCATGGTCCAGCCTGAGAGGAGACCAACCCACGTGGGAGAGAGTAGAAAGTTGGATGAGGAAACTTGGCTCCATCTTTTTCATTTTGGGGGAGGGGATCGCTAGAGGATGGTGTGGAACCCTGGATTCGGATCAACGTCCCTTACCCCACTAACCCCATTGCTGATGTTCTGGAGAGGGAGATCTCCACGGGTCTGCGCCTAGAGCTTGCCGCGGAGTTACACGTGCCAGGCACCGGAAGGAGCCTTTGGCATTGGGGGGCCGTGGGGAATGTGGAGGATTCCCGAGCCCCGGCCTGGAGTACAGGAAAGGCTGGCTCCTCCTCCTGCGCAGCGGTAGTCGCAAATCCGAGGTCCTGGTAGCACCACGTGCGGCTCCTCTCAACTCATGATGATCTCTAACTTTTAATCGAATCGTGTAGCCCGGTAGCTGGTTTGAGTTGGCACGTGGTAAATTGCAAAGCATTTACACTTTCCTAATGAGGTTTAATTCTTTCACCGGAGCTTGGATCCCAGCGAGTACCTTATCCCGCTTCACTTCCCCAAACCCCTCCCACCTGCCCCTTTTTAAAGCTAGTAATACTTGGCTGAGCCTAGACTTTGAAGCTTCTAAACCAGTTTGGAATCAATGATCTCAGGTGGAACATAAGAGAAATTTCTCTCAACTGTAGAATGGGAATTACACTGCATGAGAATGTTGTGAGGATTAAATTAAGCCGATAAACACCTAGTCCTGATGCTTGGTACGGAGTGTGATCGCACAGTATTTGTTATTACATTAAACCCTTGCAGTATGGACTGTCTGGTGTACGGAGACCAAACTGATGAAACTAGAGGTTCATGTTAGCTAGTGGTATGATTCGCACACTAAGCAAATTTCAGCTGCTGTTTATAACATAGATGGTTTGGTTTTAAAGATTGAGCCGACCCTCCGTTGACTGGAGTCTTCCCCTTTTAATGCACTTGATGTTTATTGAGAGCTGAGAATCCTTACTTCAGAGTTGGGTTGTTAGAAACCACAATGAAAGTGTCTGACATTTTAAAAATAATTTTGAGGAGTGATTGGAATTAAAGTGTTGTTGGGTCCTTATTGTTTAGGAGGACGGTGACAGTGTTGATGAACATAAGATTTTGATAAAGACAAATGTGATTTCTCAGGGAGCTACCAAAAGAATAAAGATAAAAACTCCAATCTAGTAGATGAGGAAATAGCGGGAAAATAATAAACTCAAAGAAAGAAAAAGGAACAACATGTGGGACCGATAGAAAGCACAAAACAAGGAAGATTGGAATCCAGTATTAATTTACGCAGTCAATACTTAAGTAAATATAGAAAGGGACTAAATGCTTCAGCTAAAAGACAGATTGAAGTAAAAAGAAAGGAAAAGATAGGCCAATTTAAAAAGTAGTGTAGCCTATATAAACAAATAAATGGGTTTCAGGCATCTGTAAAGAGAGTGGCTAAAAAATAAGGGAGAAATAGGAAAATGACATAATTACAAGAAAAAATAGACAAATATGCAATCATATAGCATTTAAGTGTATAATTGTTGGATCATGAAGCCAAAACACCAGAATGAAAATAAAGGATTTGAACACCGCTACTAATAAACTTGATCTGGTGGTCATAGTGAATGTGGTAAATACTACACCTGACAAGTATAGAATACACTTTTCAAGCAAGAAACGTTTGTGAAAATTAGCCACCTACTGGATCATAAAGCAAGTTCAACAAATTTTAAAAGATTGATAATAGCACAGACCATGTTCTCTCAACCAAAATGCAAATAAATTAGGAATCAGTAAAAAAAAATGTTTGGAAAGAAGATATAACTAAGTTAAATAAATTATAAAGGAAATTCAGAAACAGAACTGAACAATAGTGAAAATACCACATACCCCAGGGCATGTAGGATACAACTAAAGTATTACTTGAAACCAAAAAAGGTAGGAAGAGAACAAAAGGATAAAATAACTCCAAAGAAATTAGAAGAGGGGGGAGCAGAAACTACTGGAATAAAAAATAGATCCTAATGTTATAGGACGGACAAAATCATAAGATGATTCTTTGAAAATTCCCCTCCAGTGAGGTTAATTAAGAAAATATGCAAAAAGGCATACATAGGGGTAACAACATGAAGAAGACGTAATCTACAGATGTGAAAAAGATAAGCTATTAAGCACAATTTGATACCTATAAACACAAAATCTTATGTTAAATGAACAAATGCCTGAAAAAATATAATTATCAAACCAATTCAAATAGAAATAGAAAAGTCTGAATAGTAAACTAAGTAAAATTTTTTAACCTGAAAAAATTCTAGACCTACGTTTTTAAATAGCTTTATTGAGATAATTTACATACCACAAAGTTAACCTGTTTAGAGTGTATAATTCAGTGGTTTTCATATATTTAGAATTGTGTGATTATCACTATTGAATTTTAGAGCATTTTTATCATCTGCAGAAGAAACTATATAAATTAACTGGTGGCTATAAAATAAAATCTTATTTAAGTTGGTTTTATCTGAAGAGTGCAAAATTGGTTTAATATTAGAAAAACTGAAAAAATTAAAAAGGTCCCATTCATCTGAGTCAGTACAAAAAATCCGATAGAATTTAAACACCAATTCATTTATAAAAGAAGAAATTCTTAGTATGCTAGGAAGAAGTGAATTTTCTTAATCTGAAGTATCTAGAAATAAGTCTAAAAAGATTGAGGCTTTTGGAGAAACAGTAAAGCTCTATTTAAAGCATTTAAGAGTTAAGTATATATGTTGTAAAGCATTGACAATTCTGGATCCTAAAGGTATTTTTGTCAGAATTAGCATTACATCAAACCTACAATCAGACAGGTTGTCCCAGCAGTCTTTTTTTGTGTGGGCCTTGAAAAGCGAATTCTAAAATGTGTAAATAAAGAGGCCTTTTTTGCCCACTTCATCAGGGAACTCCTCCAGCCATCTAATTCTTCATCACTCAGGCCATTGATGTCATTTCTACTGACATCACTCCTGTGTCATCCCCTTTTCCTCTGGGGGTAGGTCATTTTGGAGTTCTTATGGTCTCAGACAGTAGCAGATGCAATGGTGAGTGATCCCACCTGGCCATCACCCACAGGTCACCACCTACAACCACTGTCCAGCCTCCAGACCCAGGGTTAGACCGAGCCACCACCAGCAAACCACTCTGTGCGTGCCATGGTAACAGGCTGCACCCGGATTATATATGTGCAACATAAATATATATCTGTATGGAAACATGTATTTGTAAAAAGAATCACAGGGAGGGGGGAATGATAAATTAATGAAAATGCTTTAAACTCAAAAGATGGTATAAGGTGGGGGGAATGAAGTAGGGCACCCATTGTGTTACCTGCACAGTTATGTCGAAGCAGATCCCAGTGACATAACATTTTTTCCATACGTATTACAGTAGATAGCTATAAAACCAAGATTTTTAACAACTGCAGTGGGACTATAACACCCTAAAATTTAATACTAAGTATCAAATATCTAATATTAGAATCAAAGGCTTGATCACATTTTTTCTTTTTTTTCCCCCTACAACTATTTGATCATAGATGTTTTGTTCTTCAAGAGGGGCAATGAGACGTTCTTTTGTGATATTGGTAGCTATTAACCAATGTCCAGGTCCATTAATTAATTTATGTCTGGATTGATTCATTAATATGGGTTGCAAGGTGGTTATATTTAATTTATTATTTTTTATTCGATGGGATAACAATGTAAGAGGAACTTCTCATTTCCTATACAGTTACCTAGTGATATGATCTTTAGAGGAGAGGCAGGATAAATGCTTTATTATACTAGTTTTCAAAACACCGTTGATTCACTAGCATAGCTTTGACTTTGGAACCATTTGATGTTTTATACATTTGAAAAATAAAATTTAAAAGAATTTTTTTAAGCGAACTGAATACAAAGGAACCCTAATTGTACATCAAATTGTGATAACAAGGAAATTTTTAATTTAAATATGACTGGATGGCTTTAGTCGAATATGTTCTAAGAACAAAAAATTTATTGGTAGAAGTAGTACTGGTATAGCAGTTTTTAAACCATTTTGTATGTGTCATAGGGTCAAACCAATGAGAATGTTTTGATGTTTTGGGAACCAGGGTTCTTCCTGAGAACAGGGGGATTCGAATGTTGAATGGAGAGAACTTTGTGCCGCATTTCTGTAAATTGTGCCTTAATTTTGATTCAGTTAATTTAGGGTGGACTATGAAAATCCAAATTTAAAGATTACCCCTATGTGACTCAAATGGATACTGAGCCATCGGAGCCCATTTATAATCCATTTGCTCAAGCATTAGACTAAAGAGAGGCAAGTACATGAGCTTTAATATACATCAGTGAAATATGTAATTGCTGACCTTTTCTTAAAATCCTAATTCAGTTTTTCTAAGTCATGAGTGTGGGGGCCAGTGACAGTTAAATTGTGTGTGTGTGTGTGTGTGTGTAGGGGTGAGAGAGCAGGGATGCTGACCATTGGATCTGTCAGTTGTTATTTATTTAAAGTATTTTGCAACTTGTCTGGAACAACTCTGGCTCAGTTTGGCTGATGCTTTGATTCCCCCCATAGACTGAGGCTGATGTAAATCCGAAGGCCTACCCTCTCGCAGATGCCCACCTCACCAAGAAACTATTAGACCTCGTTCAGCAGTCATGTAACTACAAGCAGCTTCGGAAAGGAGCCAATGAAGGTAAGGCAGCCAGAGAGTGCTCCAGGGAGAATGTCGAAAGCCCCTGTCTCTGTCCAGGCAGGGTCCCTGGTCCAGATTTCCAGCATGGAAACAGGGCTGGGTACTCTTGGTTGGGACCAATGGGAGGACTTAAGAGCAGTATTTTGGCATTAGATTTGAAAGGTGAATGGACTAGAATTTTTTTAGATTGACCAGTTGTTAACATTTTGTCACATTCAACTTCTAATGAGAATGAGAGCCAGGATTTGAACTTGGGCAGTGTGGCTCTGGAGTCTCTGCCCGTGTCTAGTATTCAGCATTAATGCAGAGCGGTCCGTGGGCTAGCACTGGGCCACAGAGATAAGCAGTCAGGAGCAAACATTTGGGTGATACTGTGTGGCGTTGCACTTCTTCGGTGAGTTACATGTGTGGTGAGCTTTCCAGAAGTATTGATCATGGCACATGGGGATGGTAGAACCCTCACAGATCACAGAATCTGAGACGTGCTGCACTATACTGCTTCGTGTTGGCGGGGCTTGCATGAAAGCTGTTCCAGGCAAGAGGTGGTGGTGACTTGGACAGTGTGGTAGCAGAGGAAAGAAGTGGTTCAATTCAGGATGTGTTTTGACAGAACTGATGGGTTTGGTGCAGGGTTTGAAAAAGGCATTGAGGGTGACTGATTGGTGATTAAATCACTTGTTGCTTCTGAGGTTGTAGGACACAAAATTGCTTATGCCTGGGAGTTCTTCCCAGTCTTCTTGCACCTGTGTTTCTTGTCCTTGGAAATTGCTTCGTCGTGGCTTCCCTGCACAAACCCCATGTCACCTATTAGCCTCATTTCATTGTCTCCACAGCCACCAAAACCCTCAACAGAGGCATCTCTGAGTTCATTGTGATGGCTGCAGACGCCGAGCCCCTGGAGATCATTCTGCATCTCCCATTGCTGTGTGAAGACAAGAATGTGCCCTATGTGTTCGTGCGCTCCAAGCAGGCCCTGGGGCGGGCCTGCGGGGTCTCCAGGCCTGTCATCGCCTGTTCTGTCACCATCAAAGAAGGCTCACAGCTGAAGCAGCAGATCCAGTCCATTCAGCAGTCCATCGAAAGGCTCTTAGTCTAAAGCGGTGGCCTCTGCCCCTCTCCCACTGACTCCTCCCTCCGGGTTGTATATCATATTTTCTGTTAGCATGTATTTCCAGCTACTTTCTATTGTTATAAAATATTGTAGTACTAAGTCTGGTTTTTACACTTTTGTATTATTTTTGTTTGTCTTACAGGTCATCATCCGCCCCCCACCCCTACCCTAATCTTTTTTTCCACTTCCTGCTGTCTTTCCTCCCTTTCAAAAAATGAACTAATGCCCAGAACAGGCAGAAGCAGAGTGGTGACACCATTCAAAGGCAGGGAAGAGCCAGGATTGAGATCCAGTTCCACCTTTCAGGCACTAACTCCGTACTATGTGGGGGGCATGGTAACCACCACCCACTTGGTATCCCCTGTGGCTGGCATACATAATTATTCCATACGTGTTTAAATGATCTGGGGGTTTCCTTTGCTTTCCAGAGGATCATGTGTCATTTTTGGGAAAGAAGCATGTATTCTGTGAGGTGGTTCGTTATATGCCCAAGTGTCATTTGCTAACGTAACCCTGCCGTTTCCTTTTGGGAATGTGATGTTATGTTCCCCCCAACTCCCAGCTGGACCCCTGAGGGTGACAGGACAGCACCGTACCAAAGAGATATGTGCCGCAGAATTCCAGACGTGGCCCGGGCAAGTGAGTTATGGGGCTTAAAGGAGTCTGGAGGGGCAAGAGAAGAGGCTCAACTGGTTCCGGAATGAAGGATTTGATTCGGGACAAGTCATGGAGACCTAGAAGCTACAGCAGAGACGATGGGTCCGAGGAGACAGCCTCTCTGGTGACTGCACATTTCTTCAGTGGACACTTGGTATCAGCTCTGAGAGCCCTTAACCCTATTTCCTGCCAAGATGTGGGTCAAGTGTATATGTTCTTTATCACATCAGAAGGATAGTGCTAATGTGTCATTCTTGTGAGCATCTTAGTAAAAAAATATATTCATAGTCCAATTTAAAGAAAGCGTGATTCTTGGTAGGTCTCCAGCTAATACCTGAATGAAGAGCTACTTAGCATTATTAGAATGGTTTTAGCTTCTCAAACTTTCCACCGAGAAGCTGTGGAAACCCATCATTTCCTACCAGATGATTTCTGGTGGTTCAAAATATCTAATAAAGACTTAATGAGATGTTTTGACTCTACAACAGGGATTCTCACCCTCAGCAGTATTGACATTTTGGGCTGGAGAATTCTTTGTGGGGTGGGGGGTGCTGCCCCGTATGTTGTAGAATGTTCAGCAGCGTCTCTGGCTTTCACCCACTAGATGTCAGTGGTGACCTTAACCCCTTCCTCCAGACGTGGCCGGATGTTTCCTGGTGGCAAAGTCACCCCTAGTCGAGAATCATTTTGCAGAATTAGGGCTCCTAATAGACCTTCACACGTGCTGGAGAGTGTGGGGAAGGGGGATTGGTGTTGGTGACTGAAGCCACTGCCACCTCGCCTGCCTCTTACTTTTTAATCTAAGGGTAAGTGCCCTGAGAACCTGAGCCCGTAATGATCAGGTTGGTGAGGATATATTCGGTTTCCTCTTGGCCAGGTTGGGCCAGTGTACCCACTCCAGCAGAAAGCATGCCTGGGGAACCTGGACAGCACCCAGTCCTGCTGGGCTAGTCGTTTCCCCCAGCACAGCCCAGTGTTTATACGCCGTCATTCCCACCCCAGCAGTTTCATATTTGTGGATGGTGGAGTTTGAGGTGGTACTTTGTATTTTCTTTTATGGTATAAGTGTCTTTAAAATCGTACTCTAAAAGACTGAAATAGTTTGGGGGCCAGAGAGAGAAATCTAACCTCCACTTGAATAGAAGCCAGGGCTTACCTACGAGATCCCTGAGAAGGGTGGGGCAGGAGCTCCTGTGGTCTTCATCCTGGGCGCCCAGTCTACTCCGGGGTGTTAGTTCCCACAGCTACACGGCTGGCCTTCAAAGGGCAGGGTGTCAGTGTGTGGTCACCCGAAGACTGGCTCTTCCCTGCTCCTAATGGCCTCCACTGCCTGCCCTGTGTCTGCCTCCACCATGTTGCCTTTGCTTGGTTTCTGGAACACGCCACACCTGTTTCTTAAATTCTTTGTACTTCATATTCCTTTACTGCGCTGGTGGCTTTCTCCCCATGCTAGTCTTAATTCAAATATCAGTTTTCTGGGGCCTTTTCTCGTTACCTGTCTCGTTCTCTTCCCCCCAGCACTGTAACATTCTATACAACTTGTCCTCAACTAATTCTGAGATTGTTTTCTGATCGCCCTCATTGGGGCTAAAATTTAGGTGATGCCCTAGCACCTCCAGCAGTGGCCCAACAGATGCTCCAAAGGGTAGAATGAATAATTCTTAAAGTCCAGACATGGAAACAAGCAGGAAATCTGGTCACTTAAATCCAGCCACCTAATAATGAAGTAGGCTGCAAAATTTCACATATAAAATTTACTTTGGAGGAAATCCAGTGGCTTTCCTCGGGTCTTACAGGGTCTTCTGGACCCACACACACTGGTTCAGAACATCTGTTTTATAATAAGTTTCCTGAACCCCTTTTCCCAAGTGGACCTATGATGAAGGAATATTTTTGCATTTCCAATCTTGAAGAGATTATTCATCTGTAGTATTGTTAAGTACTAAACAATGCATTTCCATTGTCTTTAATCCCAAATTAAGGGGAAAAGGGAGAGGAGCTTGTTATAGGCATTTACTAGCCCTTAGTTGAGTGTCTCACATTTTGAAAAATCAGGTATATGCCTCCAGCATTCACAAATATATCTGTTTACAATGTAGCAGAGGTGGGTGGGTATAATTGCTTATTTTGTGAAAGAAGGAAAGAATCTTTAGTAGCAAGTCAGTATTCTCCACGATGCTCTGCAACCGGTCCCAAGATGTGCCCCCACCCCCACCCGCAATCCTCGTGGAATCCATGCCCTGCACAGTCTCAGCACACACCAACTCGGAGCTGGTCTGCAGCACTTGGAGTGTCATGGGATGATGTGACTTCCAAGGTTCTAAGAGATTGCAGCTTCTGCCTTCCTCTCTGGATCACTGACTAGGAGGGAAATCAACCATATCATGATGACTTAAGTGGCCTCTCAAGTGTCTCTTCAGGTCCCTAGCCAAAAGCTAACACCAACTTTGCCAGTCATAGGAAAGAGTCTCTGTCTCATATTCTTGAGGGATTTTAATTTATAGAAATGACTAAAGACATGGAAAGGTCAACACTATCAAAAGATGTTTCCCAAGAGTAGGGGGCACGCCACACCACGCAGGGCCACAGGGGACGCTTTAGGTCTTGGTTTTGGTCAGGCAGCAGAAGCAAGGGAAAATCTTAGGTTACAACCCTTACTGAGGTTTCATGGCAAAGGCAAAGCAAGGCAGTAACAGTTTAAGGTTGGCTAGTTTGAATAATCCCGTGGACTTTGGGAATTATAAAGGTAGTTGGTCTCTGGTTGCCTGGCTCTGGGATTATTCAGAACAGGGATAATATTGGTTTGGTGTGTCGGATAAAGGAGGTACTTGGCTTGCATGAGAAGTATGTTCTTAAGTTGGTAACTGTCTTTAGGAACTAGCTAAACATATCTGGCATTTTCCAGCAGTCTCTCCTGGGTCTGTAAGGCCCCCAAGATGGTCAAAACATTAGCTACAGAAAGTAAACATGATTAATGCAGCCTCCCTGTAAGCTGATCATCCAGCCTCAGTAGAGCCTGCAACAGACTGCAGCCCTGGCCAACATCTTGAACCCAACCTCAACTGACTTCAAGCCAGAACCACCCGCCCTATTCACTCCCAAATTCCTTATCAGCAGAAATGGCAAAAGAGAATTATTGTTTTTAAGCCAATCGCTTTGGGTAGTTTGTTACACAGCAATAAACAACAAAGATTGGAGCGGGTGATAAAAAGGTGAGGCTGTCTTGTGAAAGTAGCAATAAATCTGGTTATGTCAAAACTGCAGGGCTATAAGGAACACTGGACCGTTGGCAGGGCTCACACGCGAGGTGCTTCAGAGTGCCCAGAAGTAAATCTCATGTAGGACTGGCTTTCATTTGACGTGGTTACAATGAGGATAACTATATACTCGGGGACAGTTTGGGCTCACACCAGAAAGGCTGAACAGTCATCATAGCTCCTGCTCGCATGTAACAGGTGTGTTTTCCCCACGATATGGATTTGAGGTTAAAATTTCTGGATGAAGTGGATGACTAATCTCTCCCAGAGTTCATGGTCCTGCCTTTTCTTATTTTTTAATAAGACATTAAAACACATTACAGATGTTTCCTCTGCATCTGGCCTGGACGTGTATACACATGCGCACACGTTTGTTTCGTATAGTTTTGGCCAGATCGGCGCTGTCCAGATGCTGACCCACTTGCCCAGACCGCGGGCCGCTCGGGGGCGAACGCGCATGTGCGCCCAGTCTTTTCCATCGCCCGCAGCGCGCATGCGCGGGTCCCTTTCCGGGCGCCAGTACGTCACCACCGCCTGGCTGAGTGCAACATGTTTGCAGCGAGAGAAGTTTTAAGTTTTAAGGGGCACAGCTAGTACTCACTGAGCACCGTTTCAGTTTACGTGATTTCTCATATTATTTTCACCATTCCACGTTATTACTGTAAATATGAGGAAACTAAAGCTCAAAAATGCCATGGTCACTTGTATGTATGTGATGGAGCCAAAATGCAAATGTATTAAATTTGACTTATGAGCTTACAAAAGCCTAACAAAATTGTGTTTAGACATGTTCCTTCTCTCCTGGGGAGCTCAACAGCAGAGAAGGTAAGCATTGTTAATTTATAGAAAAACAGATCGCACAGCTGTTATTTACCATAGACCTCTGGTGGTAATTTTCTATCATTCACCTTACCAGTAGGTGTTTGTTGTTTGACCCTTGAATTCTCATTCTCTCCATTTTGTAAATAGGAGAACAGAGGAAAAGGAGTCTAGACTTGGATAAAGACCCGCAGGAGTGCATAGAAAAGCCTGGAACTCTCTCTAGGGCTTCTCATCTTTAGCCAGGAAATCCAGGGTTGAAGTCAAAGGCTCAGTGATGGTACTCATTCTTACCTTCCTACTTGTGGTGACTAGCCTAATTCTAGTCTGTACTGATAGTATTAGTGCCCCCCCTAGAATCCAGAGTTGTATAGCATGCGTCATTTAAAAAGAATGGTCTAATTCCTCAACATGAGTGAGCACTTACTGTTATCTTGCTGTATCTTCAAAAGCATCTTTTTAAAGTTTAATTTTTCAATTGACATTCAGTAAAAAGCATCTCTTCTAGTTGGAGAATTATTCTCCCTCTCCCCCAAATAAGGAAAGAAACCCAAACAAGAATATATATCTCCTTTCTGAACAAACAAACAAAAACAAATAAAAAAAAACTTATAAAGCTCAGAGTGAAGAACCCAAAACTGAAAGTCTCTTATAAGAGTAATTTGACCCTTCCTCCACCCGCCTCATGAGACCCTCATTCTAGTCCTGAAGGACACAGGACTTACAAACCCTGAATCTCGAGCCATCCTCGGAGGATGCAAACCCTTGCAGATGCTTTCTTTCCCTCTCTCAGCTAATTCTTCAAAAGCGGTAGCAGCAGAAAGAGCAGGAAAGGGACAGGGGGATGGAAGAGGGATGGGGAGTGGGGAGAACACAAAGAAAAAGACACTCCCTGCCACTTCCCCTTCTAACACTAGGACCCTCCTCTTCCCCTTCCCCTAATGCTCCCCCGAAAAATAAAAGGAATAACTCATTTCACTTAAAAGGAACTCGCATTCTCAGGACAAGAGAAAACATATAGATCTTCATATACTTGAATGTCGCATTAAAAGGAATGTGACATGAGGGGTGTGCTTTGCTACTTACTCGTGAAGCAAACGGGTAACCAGAATTTGAAATGTCGCATTCCTATTGCTTCTGAAATCTGGTCTTTAGATCTTAATATGACGCGGTTAAAGGAAAACAGGTGAGAGGACAGAGGATCTTGCTAGGGCTTGCCACTCCTGAAGTATGTTTACCTGTCCTTGTCACCCTTTCCCCTGCTGTCACCGATACCTGTTTCCACTGTGAAGATGTGTGTTCCAAGGGGGAGAGAAAATTAAGCTACTAGTTAACAGCAAGTTTGGTTGCGAGGCTGACACATCTTTCTTTCTCTTGCACACTAAACAACAGTATATAATGCAAAATTAGGGCTCTTTATTCAGAGAGTAGAATAAGGCACAGCAAGGAGGACTATGCTATCTCCGTGGTAACAGGAAGTCTCATAAATGTAAAGTCCTTGGCTTCTGTCAGGCAGAATTTTCCTGGTTCAGGAGAATGTTTTTTGATGAGCAAAACCGGGCAGCCTGACTACAGTGTTGAAGGGCGGTGGCTGTACGGTCTGGTCAGTCCTTCTGGAAGTGCTTACTGAGCGTGTCCAGCAGCTCCTGCTTCCTCATCCCGCCCTTCAGCCCGTACACCCTGCAGGCTTCCTTCAGCATGGGCACAGTGAGCTTACCCAGCGTGCCCTTGCTCACATGGGCCTTCAGTTCCTCTTTGGATAACTCCATCTTGGGCCTTTTGCTACTGGAACCTTCATCATCTGAGGCAAAAGGTCAGAAGAGAATAATCGGAAATGTTAACAGTGGCATCCCAGCTACACTGCGCAGGGTGCTCATATGATCTGGGCTGCAGTCAACCATCTTCCATAAAGCCATGCTGCCCACCTAGGACACCATGGGGAAGACAGGTGTCTTGACAAGGCAGTTTCACATAAGCGTAAATTCAAAAGTGTCACACCTAGGACGGAGTTAAGAGTGGTCTGAGTGCCATCGGTTTACTCACAACTTGCTCACGCTAAGTGAGCAAGTCATTCATTCCTTCCCTCCTGCCTTTAAAAAGCATTTGGAGAGCGCCACGCAAGTACCAAGGCACCATACGAGGAGGTAAGAATGCTAAGCGAGGTAAACAAGAGCACACACAGGTGTGAAGAGCTATGACAGCATTTCACGCAGGGCACTGGAGGAGTCCCTTCCAACGCAAAAAGGAGAAAGGCCATGGCCTCCCCCTACCCTCTCACGCCTCCACTTCCCTCATCGTTTTTTTAGGCAAGCAAGGCCCACATTTGGCTTTACTTATACAAAGACAGCCAAAAGGATTATAGCCTAAGCCAAAACTCTTCCTATTGGTGAGGAACTCATAATGGGCCATACTGAAAAATGGGAGAGCCACGGTAGAGTACTCTGGATCCAGTAGTAAGACAAAGGGCAGTTCAGTAGGAAAAAATGATTAAGGCCAAAAACTAGAAGTTCACAGGAAAGAAAGTCAGAGTAAACTACATTTCAGTCAGAACTGGAGAACTGCAAATCATAACAGGATATAATTTTCCCTCTATTTTTTGTGAAAATTAAAAAATAATAAATAAAGCCCAAGATTGGTGAGAGCGTAGAAAAACACACCCACTCCTTCTTGGGTAGTGTATAAATTATATCTTTTTTTTCAGAAACACACTGGCACTTTTTATCAGAATTTTAAATGCTTACACCTTGACCCAGAAATGTCAGTGCTAAGAATCGCTGGGTCGACCCTTAACGATTTGCTCACACAAGCTGACAAATGTGGTCCATGTTCTCTGCCACGTATCTACCGACAGAGTGAATACACTATGCACATCTGTCCAATGAAGTGCTCTACAGCATTATTTTTTTTGATGAAGTCAAAATGTAAGTGTGGAAATAAGTAATTGTCCATCATATACAGCTGAGTAACAAAGTAAACTAGAAAACAATGTGAATACTATCCCATTTGTGCTGAAATATGTATGTCTGTGCATGTTAATACATAGATTTGTATAGAAATTTCTGAAGGTCATTAGCTTTTGTAATAGGAGCATAAAGACAACTTTTTGAAATAACCCGCTGGACGTCCACTGGTTCCTTACCTTGTTTTCGCTTGGGACCTTTTCCCTCAGGATTATAACCTGGTGGGTAGACAAGTTCCTTAAAGTTATCCACAAGAGGACCCAGTCTTTCATCCATTGCTTTAACCTTGGGCACTAGAAAAATCAAAACATAGGAAGAGTCACAAACCCTGGCTTCCTGTCCAGTTCTAACTCTAGGGGACTAGAAGAGAAAGCACCTAGGGGGCCAGGGGGAGGTCAGGGAAGGGTCCACAAGGAGGCAGCTGACATTCAATAAAGTCTTTCTAACGTTTACTAAGTACCTTCTAAAGGCTGTATTTAATGAGCACGTACTACGGCCAAGCACAGAGAGGTCAAATGACTTGCCTGAGGTCAAACAGTTAGGAAGTGGTGGAGCTGAGAACTGGGCAAGATTCTGGGGATTAAACAAGAGTGTGGGCTTACAGCCTAGTCGGGGTAAGGAGGTGGTAAAAATATAGATACAACAGAGCTGGGGAATGCCGTGAAAAAGACTGTACAGGGCACACTGGAACCTAGGAGGAGTCAGGAACGAATTTTCTGGAAAGCTGATGGTTCTTCCTCGGGTAGATATTACTCCAAGCAGGAGAAGCATAGGGATGAAAAACAGCATGCAATATAGAGCTGGAAAATAGGGTGTGAGGAGGGCAGGACCAGCAAGGAGGCTGAAAAGTCAAGCATAGCAAGGTCACGGAAGCGTGAAAGCCTGCCCAGGATTTAAACCTCATCGTGAGAAGAGCAGAGAATCACTGCAGGGCTATGCAGGCGGGTGACGTGATCAGATCTGCATTTTAGAAAGATCGCCCCGACAGCTGTGTGGAGCATGAAGAGAAGGCAGGTGAGACAGAAGGCCGAAGCAGTGTGTGCCGTGGGGGCGCGAGCGGGGGGTGGACGGGACTGTGATCATGAACGGTGAGCGAGCTGACAGGACCTACTGATGGAGCAGGAGGAGTGGAGGGATGAGTGGCTGGGACGGCAGGAACGTTCTCCGAGACAAATGCAACAACCCTGCCCACCTCGTAGTTATGAGGATCAAATGAGCCAGCGCACAGGACAACAGTGCCTGGCACACAGTAAGCACTCAGTAAATGCTATGGATTATTTTTGTTAACTTCTACCGTCACGTAGTCATGGAGTGGCCTTGCTCAGAGGCAGGTCTCAGAAGCCTGGCACTTTCTCTTCCTCTCACTGCAGAACCAGCCGAATGTGTTCCTGGGCAGTCTCAGCTAGTCTAGAAAGTCTCTCAAACATGGGCTGGACAGCAAGGCTAAGTCTCTAGAGGGTGCTGGGAGATTCATTCGCACTGCTGGCCGAGAGTGAGATGGAGAAGGAAGCCCCCATGACAAGGACTTCTCAGCCACGGCCCTCTTACGTGTCAGATCCACCACTTGTTCGGGCTGCATCAAATCCAGAGCCAAGGCCTCCAGGTTCCTGAAATGCTGCTGTAGCGCTGGGTTCTCAAAGCTGTCACTCCTGTTAAAACAATGACATAAAAAAATTAAAAAATAAAAATGCAAACATTTTAGAAATTAAAAATAAAATAAAATAAAATAAAGCTAACTGCGATAGCTCAGGTCCAAGGTTAGCTGAGAAAAGTACCCCAACTAAAAGAGTTGGGAATCTTGTCTCTTGAATCAACTTCTCTTTCTTTCAATTTTCCATTTGTTGTCTGATGCTAGAGATTCTAAAACGAATTTAAAAGCAAACGATACTTGCTCACCTGTCACTGGAAGCTGTGGGCAGAGACAGAAATGGAGGAGGCAGGACCATGTAAGTACAGAGAAAAGATGGAGGAGAGATGACGAGATAGGGAGATAATGGGCCCGAGGCCTCTTTCTTCCCATACTCAGCAGCAGCATGGGAATAAAAAGAGAAAGAATCTAGGGCCAAAAAGACCGAGCTCTTTCAGCTGGGTGAGTTTGGGCCAGCTGCCTCACTCCTCTAAGCCTCAGCTTCTTCGTCTGTAGAACGGGCACAAAACCTAGCTTTCAGGGTTCTTATGAAGAATGAATGAGATAATGTTGGACTGTAGTTAGAACAGTGCCTGGCACAGAGGAGAATCTTAACAATGCTTCTTCCATTTGTCCAATAAAAGATCAGCAGGAGGCTACATCTGGAAGGGAAGGTATTACCTGCCCAAAGGGCAGCAGAGATAGGAGAGTAGCCTGAACACAAAGATGGAATGGGAAATAAATTACGCTTGGTGTCAAATTATGCAGGTTCTCGGAGATGGTCTATGTGTATATGAAAGAAACAATTTACATTGGATTCACTTATTTTCACTCATTGTGTGAGTAAATCAAGGGAAAGACCAACTAAGAATTTTCTCCTTACTGCTGCCTTTTTGAACTTGCTCAACTAATCTAGCTTTCTAAGCACAACATGACAGGTCAACCGGCTGGAAGCATGCAGCACAATTCCAGAGTCACTATAATAAGACTTTCCAGACTCTATACTGCTTTTAAAAAGTTATAATCGGTTAACTGAAAAGAGTAAAATCCCATTCTCTTGGTCTAGGCTTAACTCAAATTTCCAGTAAGACTTTGAACTCAGGAGGCAGTTCCAGAAGAAAGCCTGAGACTGACCCGCTGCTCACCTGTATTTGAAGCGGAGCTTCTGAACAATAGCCTTCATGCTGTCTACCTGCTCCGGGTTTGCCATGACTTTTTCAGTAAAGGGCACCTTCCGTTTATCGTCAGCATAGGGTAAGAAGACAAGCTGGAAGCCTGAGGCAGGGAGATAAGTTTTCTGAGATTTGACTTAACAAAAGTTTTCAGTGATTGAGCTGTCGTTTGTCTTTCGGCTCCAAATTCACCCTTCTATGTCTTGGGAGTCTGGGGCTGGGACCCTACACACCCCGTTTCTCCTTCACTGTCTGATTTCTGTTAGCATCTGCCTAGCAGACTCCCTCTGGAGGGCGACCCCAAGGCAGGAATGCTCCTTCCCATGTACCTCCTGTTCCTGTCAGCGTCGTCCCAACTGAGGCTCTTTACCCCACAGCAGCAGTCAGTTCCACCTCCAGCTTTTTTGATCCACTCAGAGAAAGCTGGACAGTGCCCCCTCCCTCGAGGGCTCAGTCCCAGCCTCAACCTTCCCACCTCTGAGCTCCCCGCTTTGTTCCCCGCCTTCCACCACATGCTGAAAGGGAAAAGGTGAGGGTTAGTTAGTAGGCTGATCTTATTCTATTACTGGCTGGTTCTAGAAAGACAGAAAAATCTAGACAATGGAACCAACTACTGCTGCCAGGCGAAGGGCCTGATGCCGACAGCACTGAGTAGGAGGAAGGATTAAGTCCCTTCGTTTTTCTCTGCCCCGTAGTCCTCCTCCAGCCCCTGCTCTTGACGGAGCCTCACCCAGAGCCAGCTGGCAGAGGAGAAACTGGATTTGGAGAGTCTCAGCCGCAGCGGCACAGAACATTAAAGGGCGAACCTGGAGCTGAGAAACGACAGCTTTATAGCTGACAGACAAAGCTATTCCTCAGCATTCTAGTGACCAGGGTTAGAAATATAATATTTTCAAAGAGTTACTTTATAAAGTTAATATTTATTAGCATGGTTAAAGAAGAGAGATGACGATCAACTGTTGGTTACTCTGTGCTAAGCACTTTCATGTTTATGAACTTATTTCAAATGTGAAACAACTTTGAGAGAAAGGTGTTCCAGAATTCTTATCTTTGCTGATAAGGAATATAAACAGAAAGGTTAAATTATTTGCCCAAGTTGGCCAGTTTACAGGTGGCAGAGATGGGCCCGAAACAAAAGAATGTAAGCTTTGAGACACGTCACACAAGATGAGGTCAGATCTGACTTCAAAACCCAAGGCCTTTCCACTATACTTCGCTGCCCTGTGTACACAGGAGATAAACCAAACATTAAACACTGCAAGCGTGCCAAACAATGGCTTTCGTAAATAACGGTGTTAGTAGAGAGACCCCACGAACAGTCCCTATGCAGCGAATGCTCGACCCTGGCGGCAGAGCTGCCTTGTACGGTCATGCATGATGTGCAGTGCACAACCATATTCGGCAGCCTCGTGCAACCAATTCATCTGTGAAACCTCAAAAATACAGACTTCCCTGGACCTGTTTCTGGAGGCTCTGGTACAGAAGGTACAGCTGGGATCCCAGGAGTGGCTCCAAAGCCTAAGCCAGGTTCAGAAGCACTCAAAATCTCTCTCTCACATACCTGGGGGAGTCACTTGAATTTTCTGGTCATCCAGCTCCTCTTCCTGTGGCACCAAGGCCACAAAATAAGGGGGAATGTTCTGGCGAGGGGTGTACCTACACACTGCCATAACCTCCTTCTCCAGACACTTGGTGAGTAGAGCAATGAACAGGGTTGAGCTCCCTGGAAAAGAAACGCCCCAGGGGTCAACACCCTCAAGGTGTCTCCATCCTTCCCTCTTAGCCCATATTATTAGCCTACAATTTCTCTTCCATTTTCTTAGAAGGGCTTATGGTTCTTTAGCGGGTAAGGGGTGATGGACCCAGAGCTGAAGGGAAAGTGGGGGTAGCAGAGGCATAGAAAGGAAAGGAATAAGAGATTGGATGACTCAAACACTCCATTTAGGAGTGAGAATATCAGTTTACTTTTACGATCCTAAAGGCTAATGACATAAGCCCCATTTGCTAATCAAAACCAATCAGATCAAATCTGGGGGGTTCGTTAGCTATAGCACAAATAAACACAATGGCCAAATTAGTAACATCTTTAACTGGCAACACTAGGAAAGACGTTTGTTTTTCAAACACTATCTGATGCCTCTAAGAATTCCACAGGAAGTTTTTGAAATTCTAATTCCACATCCCCTCCCGGATGTTCACAGTGTATCAGCTTATTACAGGTCCTAGGGAAATCTTTTTAACCTGGTTTGGTCCCACATTTCCAAAATGTATTTGAGCATGAAACACTTTCAAAATACACCGTAACACATCCTGTACGGCTCCCGAGCAGCACCCATTTAGAAGCTGCTGCTCAGTACGTTGCCTTCTGTGCTACTCATTCGTTTACCCTTGGTCTGGGCCACTTGCCATTGATCAGGTACTCCTCGGGGTACACGAACAGGGAGGGCCGCAGGAAATGGTGCTTCTTCAGCATGATCAAGGGCTTGAAACCAATGAGAATCAAACCTGGCTCATCAAACCGTCTGAGCAGTTCTGTTTCCTCTTTCTCTAGTACAATCTGGCGACTCCCATAGATCTAAAGGTGGGGGACAAGAAAGGCCACATGGAGATGCAAAGTTGTTGTTGCCCCGTGACACACTAACAAGTCAAAACCCACTTTCTTCTAAGGATCAGGAAGATGGCTCTCCAGGGGTAGTGTCCTTCCACCGCAGGAAATGAACACTTACTAAGAGCCCGGCAGGCACTTTACCACTTTATGTCTGTCATTCAACTTATCTCTGCACAATCCCAGGCATAGATGTAAAAACCTGTTTTATAGATGAGTGAACTGAGGCTCAAGGGATGATAACTTGCTCTAGGGCTTTGTTTTTGTTTATAAAATCCAAATTTGACTCTGTTACTAAGTTCTGTTATTAATTGCATATTTAGGATTGAAATGCAAACATTATACAGTCTGGAAGTAATAGAGTGTGTGTGTGTGTGTGTGTGTGTGTTTAAATTGGGCTTTAAACCCAGATTTCTATGGTACCAAAGGATGTGCTCTTCAAACTTTTACTCTCTCCCTCATTTACCTCAGCATCATCCTTGATACACAAAGGATGCTCGAACCATACTATTTATTGAGAGGACCTGTCAGGTAGTGTGCTGGGTCTCAGTTAGTGTGGGAGGTAGACACATACACACACACACACACAATTACTTCCAAACTTTAATGTTTGCATTTTGATCCTAAATATGCAATTAGTAACAGAACTTACTAAGAGAGTCAAATTTGGGTTTTATAAACAAAAACAAAGCCCTGAAGGTTTTGTTTTGTTTCTTTGGGCAGAGCGGGGATGGGGGGTGGGAGGGGCATTGAATCAAGAAAGAAACTCAGTGACTGGAAGAGCTACTTCCTATGAATAAACCAACGTGGAAAACTAGTTACTTCCAAAATGAAAAAGGAAATTTCTTCTTTCCTTCAGAAAGCAGGGCAAAACACTTCGGCTTGAAATTTGAGCTCCAAAAAAACATCTCATCGGCTTAATCAAAATATCTAATTTTAATCACTTAGTTGATCCTTCTAGGTCCTGAACTTATAAAAAAAATCTCAGATTCTGTCCCATATTTTGCATAATCAAAAAGGAAGGATGATTCATTTAATTGTAATTTTGGATACTGAATCCTTCTACAGAGCAAACGAAGGTAAAAGAATGAAGAAAGATAACATTCTGCATTCTAAACTGTCTTTCAGATTAAGAAAGGTACACATATCATTTCAAAGTGCAGGAAAAATGTGGTTAGTTTGGCCAAAACAAAAATCTCTCCGTAAAAAAAAAAAGAGTACACCTCACACCTAACTCCTCATCTCCCTAGTCAACTATCAAGCATTTTCTGCTATTGTACCTGAGCAAGGAATTCGACCTAGAAGACACAGCGCAGCACGTGCTGAGTGATCACGGGCTACAGTCTTCACTGACATCTCTTTCAAACTTTCTTGCTCTTAAGGTATCACTGACGTAGGTGCCTAGTTCCAGAGAGCAAAGACTTTGTATTTTAACAGCTTCATTAGAAAGACACACACAGGAAAGTTATTTAACTGGTTAGGCTGATCAGTGTCTCCCCTTCCCGGTTAACTCTTCGATGGGACAAAATTCGGTAAGAAGGCAGGCGGGCCTACCTGAGACCGCTTGGTGTCACTAGGCAAAAGCAAGCTGCCTGTATTTACATTAAATGTCCGTGTCTTGGTTTTCACTGGTTCATTTGTTTCCCGATAAAGCTTGATGGGAGGAGGTTTGACGGCCTTCTGGACCAAATTATAAATGCCGACGGTGAACGCTATATCTTTGTTGAGCTTGAACTTCAGCCTAAAGGAAAAAAATAAAATAAAACAGCATACGCTGAACAATGATACTTTCCTATCTAAAATTCCTGCATGGTACCCAAGTTTTAATTTTTTTAATTCTCTCTGATAATACTGAATAAGCTCTTATAACATAAATATAATGCATTTTAAAAATACAGTGGAGTTTGTTGTAATACCATCTTAGGGTTTATACCACAAAAATTAGTTTCAAAATATATTACCTATTTAAAATAATGACAAAGAATGTACTGTAATAAAAATAATTATTTTTATTGAGCCCAGCAATATACCAATCCCTTTATAGCTATTCTCACATTTAATCATCATAACCCTGTAAGTACTGTATTGATTATATCTTGTCTAGTATCCCTTTCTCCTTCTTTTAATAATGAAACCCCAGTTTTCCTTTGGGAACCAGCCTTACCCCATTGTAGTTTTGGGAGAATGTTAACCAGGTGCTGTGCCCTGCCCTGGCCAAATGGTGGGCATACCTGATCCAGGCTCAACCTATCAGCCCTAGTCTCCTGAGCATCTGGGACTTACGCAGTGACCACGGAAGGGCACAGCTGGAGGGAATGTTTTCTGATAGTGGCATACCAAACAGGTTTTTTAACCAAAATGAGTCTCAGTTAGAGATCTACAACAGAGTTCTGTGGAAACCTCAAATGTCTGGAAACCGAACAATATACTTCTAAATAATCCAAGAAGTCAAAGAATAAGTCACAAGGGAAAGTTAAAATGATTTTGAACTGAATGAAAGCAAAAACACAACATATCAAAAGGATGCAGCTAAAATAGTGCTGAGGGAAATTTATAACTTTAAACACCTTTACCAGAAAAGTGTCATATTAATAAGCCAATCTTCACTGTTGTGTAATGGTTAGCAGTAAGTATTGAGTTTTTAAAAAGTTTAGAGGTTACAGCTAGTTCAAAGGTGTATCGGTTCACAGAGTGGAAAGAACATGGCTTTGGGGCAGAGCCCTAACTAGAAATGTTGGCTCCTGGAGCCAGCACCTAATATGCCCCCAGATCAATCTGGCAATGCATGGCGTGGCCCACAGGTGAGTACTGGTACCAGATGGCACTACTAACAACACCAACCATCTGGTGGCTTCCTACTTTAAATTATTCTGGCTTACTAGGTGTTAAACTCGGTTGTCTAAAGGCTACTGAAGGAGAGCTGACAAGACTGTAACCAATTTAAAAACTATGCAATCTTCAAAGGTAATTTTTTAAAATTGTTGTAGTCTCAAAATTGTCGCATCTTGGGAAAAAGCACTGGCCAATGTGGTCCACTCCGGCCTTGGGCTTCAAGTATCCTTGGTTCTATTTCTAACCTAAAATAGCAACTCCATGACTCCTTCTGACACATCTTGAATTTTTCACATTTATGAATTAGGTACCTTTCGACCTTGAAAATGTCATAACTCTAAGATAGAGTCACAGTGTAACATCACACGGTTTATGTCACACCTTGCCAAGGAAAATGTGGAAGCCCACACTGCAAAACAAGTTGCTCGATATGTCTTAGGGTTAAGAAATGTTACCAATGGGAAAGTTTCAATCTACCTCAAAGGGTCGTTATTAAATTTAAATGAATGAATTAACGAGTTCACTACGAAGAACTTAGGACAATGCCAGGTACACAATAACCATGGAAGAAAACAATTATGTTATTACCTTTAAGCAAGAACAACTATGAGAATTTTCTAGCCCTTTGGCCTAAGGCATTATTAGCTCTCGAACAGCTCCAGTGTATTATTATTATTCATATCAAGTATCCTATAACAACTCTTCCACAAAATAATAATAGCAAACATTTATAAACAATTACTATGTGCCAAGCACTATGCCTAGATTATTCCATTTAATCATCACAACAGTCCTAAGAGCAGGGATCAGTTTTGCTCCCATTTTACTGAGGCTCAGAGAATTTATACATCTTACCTCAGGCCACACAGCAGAGAGGCCTGGACTAGAATCCAATCAATTAACTCTATTTTATGCTCCCGGCCACCCTTGCCAAAATGTGTAGTAGATTTCTAAATTGCAGTAGTAACAACACCCCATCATTTCACAAAGGGGGAAGAGAGCAATGACAAAACCATAACTATAGCGATGAGCTGATTCGTGGTTTCCTTAAAATAATCCCATGGGTTTTCTAGTAGAATATCAGTAATCTCTTGAAAACTGCTCAAAAACCAATGGCCATATTCCCTTACCATGAGGAAACTAGCCCAAAACGAAAGCCTGATGCTCTTTAGGAAGAAATGCTGAGGAGCCAAAGCTCTCTGAAGGAAGATAAGCCAACAGTCCGGTTCCTACCGGCCTCAAGTTTTAAGAAATCAGAATAACACAGTTTCAACAATGAAAATAACCAACGTTTATCGAGCTTTTGCTCTGTACCCAGTACTACTGTTATCCCTAATTTATAGAGAAGAAAAAAGCCAATAAACTACTGAGTGCAACTGAGCCAACTGATTACCCCAAGGAAATGGTGAGCTATGCTATTTTGAAGAAATATGCTAGCTTTTTCCATAGAAAGAGAAGCAAATAGTTCATGCTATCCTGAAAGAAAGTTTTTTAGAGGAACATGGTGAGGCAGTGACGTGACCCAGAGTTAATGTTTATAAGTAGCCAGGAGGTCAAGCCATCTATTGCTTAGGAGCCGGGACTATGGGCAGGTGGCCTAGGCTCAGTGCCCACCTGCTGAGCGCACGCTTCTTGGTCTCCCTGGAGAGAACCTTCCTCAACAAGTCTTCCAGCTTGCTCGATTCCTCGAAGTGAACCCCTAGGTCCTCATCCTCGGCTACGCTGATGATATCTCTGTAGAATAAGGATATGTCAAAGCCTCCATGTTTCTTCAGGTGCATCAAGTCAAGGAAGATGCCTGGGCAAGGAAAGACGAAAGTGAGGGGAAACAATTTTCGGCAAGAATTTTTTTCTGTTAAGTTCAAATATACTTTTAAAAGCTCCCAAAGAAATAGACCAATTAACAAGTCAGGACTTAGAGAAAGGGTTACAGGAATCAATTGGCTGCTGTAATGAGTTCAGATAACTTATTCAAAACCACCATTCGTGGCAGCATTAAAGTCAAGAAACTCTGGGAGAATCCTTTAGGCAGCTAATGGCCTGGCCATTTTCAGTGGCTTCACTTTATTCTTTCATTTTACTGTGAATGGTGAAAAGCAAATGTTTGACATCGGCTATGAAGAAGCAATAAAATTAAGTGCCATTTTCAAAGAACAGGGAAAATGCTGACCTGTGTCACGAAGATCCCCAGCTTTGGTCCTGGCCCGGCCGGCTTTGGCACTGTCATTGCCATGGGGGTTGTCTTCGTTGGTGAACAGCATGATCCTCTTATGGCTCATCTTGAACTGGACATCGCTAAAGAGGTTTGCACAGACCCACAGCACTTCATTTAGTGAGTAGTCACATCCATGGCCAATCATGTCTTGGAAATGTTTTTTTCCCTGCTGACCCTTAAACCGGTCGAGTTCTAGTACTCGTTTAGCACCTGATCAGAGACAGGGAGTCAAATGAGCAGAAAAGTCAGGACAGTGTAAGCAGCTGCCCTCACAAGGCTAAGAGAAGGGCCTAGGATCCCTTCCTCACCTCAGAGCTGTTTACCCTACGGAGCAAACGTCCACAGCCCAGTAAGAATCCCCCTGTGCAGGAGAGCATACTCTTAGTCAAGATGGCATCTCCTTCCTTCTCCGTATTCCTCTTTGTTCAGGGTAGCGACCTTCTCATGTCAGGGAGAAGTCGATCTTAGAATACTACTGACCTGGATTATCCAGCTCCTGTAAGACGTAAATATTTTTGAAATTCACTGAGTTTTTGTCCTTCTTGGTACCATAGAACACCACTCCCAGGAGATCTCGATCACTGCTTATGATCTTATTGGTGTACACACTCTTGATACACTGAAAATAAAAATAACAATTCAATTATTATTTAACTAGTTACCACTAAACTTAAATGCTATAAGTGCCTGGCACATAGCAGGTGCTCAATATATATTTGCTGAATTTGTACATGGCATTAGAATAACCATGACCTCTACATTCAGGAAATTCATGAATCAGGGAGAGTAATGAGCATATATATCACGCTATAAGAAAAAGCAGAGTGTGGTAAGTATATAATAGAAGTATAAGCAGTCCTTATCATAAGGAGTCAGAGAATTAAAAACATCTATATACTCAGGGAGGAAGCTCTAGGGTGAAAAGCCCAGTACTAGAATCAGAAAACCTGGATTTTAGTCTCACTTGAGTCACTTATTTAATTAGTTGGGTTTGGACAGGCCACTTGATCTTTCAAGTAGCTTGATACTAAGAAATAGAATTGACATATATAAAATAATTACATGTATAAAAGGTTTAAGCTAATGATAAGTATATGCGACCTGAAAATAAGTCTATAACTACTGACAGCATCTTCTGAAATAAACTGCGCTTAATTACACAATTATAGACATCAGTATTCCAGAAAAGGTCTATCTACCTATTTAAAGTAAAGTTGACATCTGGTAAGTCAGTATCTCACAAGAGTTGGCCAGTCCTGGAAACCTATTTAATTCTGGGGATGCTGACAAAATTAAGTTCCTAAATCTTCAAGGCTGAGAAATAAACCAACTATGGTGACCCCCTCCATGTCCTGCCTGAGCCTCTAACCAGCCCTCCTCCACAGCGTTTTGTTATTAAAAACAGAACTTAGAGTATGTCTCGTGATTGACAATAATCTGCAGGGCAAGTAGTCATTGCCATAAATATTTTAACCAACTCTTTGAGCAGACTACAAACTTTTACAAAAATTTGGTGAGGGCTTCTTAGGTTCTCGGAATTAAAAACACAAAAACAAAAATAATTAAAAGGGATTTTAGAAAACGTTTTTTTTATTGCTTCTTATCAAACACATTACGCTCATCTATGACTGTCTCACTTATTCGCTACATACAACTGAGTTTTCTTCTGGGTTCTTTAGGCATGAAGGGTTCCAGGAACACTTTGAAACTACACGTAGAACTGTGAGTATCTTTTTGGGGAGCGGGTACACAGCTTTCATCATATTACAAAGAGAGGTCTATGACCTGTAAAAGGTGACAGCAGTGCTCTTCAGAGAGTAATCTCCAAACCAGCAACATCAGCATCACCTGGGAACTTGCTGGAAATGCAAATTCTTGGTCCTGGGGTGAAGCCCTACAGTCCGTGTTAACAAGCCCTGCTGGTGACTCTGATATAGGTAAAAGTTTGAAAACCACTGCTTTAAAGTTAAGGATTGTTTTTATTAATTCTGTTTTTAGATACGAGGTATTCCAAGTTGCCAACTGCAAGAATCGTTTGTATACAAATTAGAACATGAGAAGCTTCTGTTTGGTTCCAAACTCTGAAAACATAAGACATGAGATATATATCTATAGAAATATTTCTCTATGAATAGGGATCTTTTTAATTGAGGTGAAATTCACGTAACAAAACTAACCACTTTAAAGTGAAAAATTCAGTGGTATTTGGTACTTTCACAATATTGTGCAGCCACTACCTCCGTCTAGTTCCAAAACATTTTCATCACCCCAAAAGCAAGTCTCAAACCCATTAAGTAGTAGCTCCCCATTCCTCCCTCCCTCTGACCCTAGGAACCACCAACCTGCATTCTCTCTGGAATATCTATTCGACATTCCATAAAAATGTAATCATGTAACATATGACCATTTGTCTGGCTTCCTTCACTTAATATGTTTTCAAGGTTCATTCACCTTGTAACATGTATCAGTATTTAATTCCTTTCTGTGGCTGAGTAATATTCCCATGTACGTGTAAACATTTTGTTTTATCCATTCAAAATGTTTTGGAATGAGACAGAGGTGGTAGTTACACAACGTTGTGAATATACTAAGTACCTTTGAATTGTACACGTTAAAATGGTTAATTTATTGTTATGTGAATGACATCTCAATTTGAAAAATGAAACTATTTAATCCTCACAACAGCTTGATAAGGAAGATACTATAATTCTGTCCATTTCACGGATGAGGAAACAGATACCAAGAGGTTGAGAAGCTCTTAGAACATCATATATATGGTTTGTAAGAGGCAGAATCAGGATTCAAGTATCTGTTTCTTATTCTATTGGGGATATACATACCTGGGAGGGGACTTGCTGGGTCACATGCTAATTCTACGTTCAACTCTTTGAGGAACTGCCAAACTATTTTCCATAGCGGCTTATCCATTTCACATTCCCACCAGCAATGCATGAGGTTTACAGTTTCTCCACCTCCTTGCCAACACTTCTTATTTTCCCTTTTTTTAAAAAAAATTATAGCCATCCTAGTGTGTGTGATACCTCACTACGGTTTTGCATTTTTCTAATGACTAAAGATGCTGACCATCTTTTCCTGTGCAGATGACATCTACTACAAGGGTTAATGCCAGAGGTGGGAGCAATGTATTCACGGGGTCTGGAGTTCAGATGCAGAAGAAAATGGGCTTGTTTTCCAAAACTGCTACTCTTTTTCAGCTGCAAGTACAGATGGCCATCCTGGGAGGCTGGCCATCATTTGTCATTCATAAACAAAATTTCCAAAGAGTCCATATTTTTTTAAGTGGTATTACTACTTTGAGGTTTTTTTTAAAAAATTAAATAAAAAGGTAGTCTTACCTGGATACTCATATCAAAAGGAGTCAATTCATCTTCACTCTGAGATTCAAACATGGCCCTAGAAGCATCAACCACAAAAATCAAACTGTCTCTTCCTGAATATGTATATTCTCCTATGGGGAAAAAAAGAGAAGAAAAATGCCTGCTCTATGTTCACATTTAACATGTTTATTATTCATATAAAACAAACAGAGAAAAGCCCAGTAAGCAGAAGTATAATCTGATTAATTATTATAAGGCGAACATCCTTAAAACCACTACCCACACCAGGAAATTCGATCTTGCCAGTCACCCCAGAAGCCCTCTCCCTTAGAATACCCACCCTCCTCCCAAGAGTAATCTCTCCTGACTTTTAGAAATCACTTCCTTATTTTTCCTTTTAGTTTTATCATCCAAGCGAACATTCCTAAACACTAATTTTGACTTTTCAAGAATGTTTTTGAAGCCTCTTAATCTATGGGTACCCCTCCATATTCTGTCTCTGATAACTTATTTTTTGAAAAACCAGGATGTGTGTCATGCAGTTTTCCACCTTCTGAATTTTGCCAACTATGTTCTTTCGAGGCAGATCAACACAGTCCTCTTCCCTACTAAGGACCTAGAGAAGCTTCATCAGATTCTGGTTTTCTTTTTTCCTTTCTCTGGCGTAATTACATCATGGGTGATGTATTTTTCATAAAAAGGCACATGACGTCTGATTGTCTCCCTTTTGACACTGCTGCTTAATACAATAAACTTAATTACCCATCTTTTTACAACAATATGGCTACATGTGTCAAGACCTTAAATGAAATTTGACCTTGACCGAGGGAATTCCACCTCTTAAGATATGGAAAATCCTTTCTGCAAAATTTTTTACAATGATGTTTATTAAAGAAAATGATAATTAAAATATATAATAGGAAGTAGATGACTAAACTATACTACATTTAAAATGAGTTACCAAAACTATATATATGTGTGTAATTAGATGGAAAAATATGTATTATATAATATAGAAATATTATGTCTATAATCTCTAATATGTAGATTATTATATATCTACATATTACATAATATAAAGATATATATCTATAATAAATAAGAAAAAAGGCAAAACAAAATCATGTATATATGTTTTAAATTCATTTAGGAAGAAGACTGGTGTAAATTAAAATTTAAAAATGTATATGCACCACGATTAGAACTATATAAAAAATCAGACACAAAAGAAAAAGATATATGTAGTTAATAAATGTGTAGAATAAAAAATATGTGAAGGAAATATGCAAAATACCAAAATCTGGTAGTAGCTGTGTTAGGGCGGTAGATTATACAGATTACAATAATAAACTTTCTCTATTTTTTATATTTCCTGTTTCTAAATTTTAACAAACACACTTAAAAAATTTCTACCTGGGACTCAGTATGTAGATGACATGTACCCCTTATTTCTCTGTCTTTGTCTTATGTGTTACTGTGTTGGCTGAACATATACTCCCAAACCTGGCCAATATGGTGAGGGAATGACACTTGTAACTGTGTTACTAATGTTTACCCTTTGATTGCTGCCGTAATTGTATGTTGAAAGCATTTTTTATACTGAGGTCCTAGAATGAGTAAAACTACTTTCCTGGATGAAGAAGAGTCTTACTTGAGCCACCTAAGGTGACAAAAGATACCACTACCACTGTTCAGGGTCATTTATGGAGCTCAACAGATGTCAGTCTACCAGTGTCCAGCAAAAGTTTAAGGCTAGGAACGTCCCAAAGACTAAAGTAGGACATGAATAAAAGAGCCTAGGGTAGCTCTGCAAAGCTCAAAGAAAGAAAAGTATTTGAGATTCTCGGGGGAGAGAAGGGCAGGCCATTAAATAGCAAAGGACACTCAGTAAATATAGGCAGGGAAAGTCTTTCTTCCACACATGGAAGGGTACATGCCAAAGTCACCTACTACCTGCTTCAAGGCTCTCCTCTTCTTCTTCTTCATCACCCTCGTTTTTGTAATAAGATTCCCACTCTGACATGCTGGTTACTGCTCACTAGGTGAAAGAAACTTAAGATCAATAACAAGCAAATTTAACCCTAAAAATATCGACTCCAAGGCTCCTTTGAGATCTGTCCAAAGGGCTCGAGGTTACTCATAAGGAATAGGGATACTGGATTCTGCTGCCTTGAGAGCGCTTGGTAACTGAGGAGCAGAAGTAAATGGGCATGAGGATCATCTAGCAGCCTTGCCTTGCTTATGCCTTAAGGACGCTTCAGGACCTGTGGTGGCCCAGGGTGGCCGCTCTGATGGATGTGGAGGTCACGTTTCACCTCCTGCTCCATCTGGACTTGAGGGATTCTCGCTCCAGGGTACTCCGTTCTCCAACCAGACTCATTGATCTTCATCCCGTCCCTAAAATCTCTCCCAACTCCTCTGTCAGCCACGCCCAGAGGGGGGGTCTCAAATGCAGGAGGACCTCCAAGGCCGGTGCCACTTCCCCCAGGAGAAAGGAATGGACTAGAGGCTGCCTCTGCACCTCGGGTCAGCACACTTCTGGCTGACGCGGCCCTGCGGCCAGGCCAGGGAGACGCGCAAGACTGAGGAGGCGAAACAGAACCAGGCCAGACCTGGCCAGCCAGCAACAACACAGAACACAGCCCATTCCCGCCTACCTCGAGCGCAGGGACAAGATCAATTTGGACACCAGTCGCGGCGCTGCGCAAGCGCGGGCTCCAGATCGCTCTCTCCCAATCAACGCCCCTTACGTCATCACGCATAGCGCGCCCTTTTCCTGTCAAGCCGACACGCCCCCTCCCACAATCTGCTTTCTATAGCCGTCCCTACCGCCTCCGGGTCCGCGAAAGCTCCGCCCCCTCCAGCGAAACCCCGCCCCTCGCCTCCCGTCAGGATGGTACGCACAGGCGCGAGAGTGCGTCCCCGCCCCCGCCCTCTCTTCCGCGGGGTCCCTGTCGGTCCCGGCTCTGTCACCTCACAGTAGTTGTTTCCCGTGGCGGGCGCGGGGGCACGAGCAGCGCAGGGCCGCCTCTCCCCCGCCCGTCAGGCCGGGCCCGGGCTGGGTCGCCCCCGCTCCCTCGGTTCCCCACCCTAGTCGGATACGGGAAGGTCCAAGCCGTTGCCGGGTGCCAGAAGGACTTCGTGGCCGACGCCGCCACGGGTCCCGATGGATCCGCCGAATCTCTATCCAGTGAAGCTCTACGTGTACGATTTGTCCAAGGGCCTGGCCCGGAAGCTCAGCCCCATCATGCTGGGTGAGGGGGCTGGGGCGGGCGGGAAGGCAGGCCGGAACCGGGCGAGACGGTGCCAGGACCGCCGGCCGAGGTGCGGGGGCCTGGCCCTCGGCTCTGGGGGAGACCCAGGGCCCAGAGTTGGAGAAAGCCCAATTATAGAAGGGAGGGATCCGAGGTTTGGGCCCCTAAGCCCCACTTTCCCGTCCTCACGTTTGAATCCAGGGGGAAGGGATGGAGAGGAATCACGCTCTCCCCTAGCCTTTCACAGCCTCTTCAGCGGAGGGGTGGGGTAAGCCGGCCCTGGGTCCCCGTGAGTTCCCTGCCGCGCTTGGGGAGCCCTCTACGCCCCTTCCTCGGTGCGGCGTAGGGGAGGTGAGGATGCCTGCCTGCCGCGTGGTGCCCCTCGTGGTGAAAGGGACACTGCAGAGGAGATTCCCGGGTGGCCCTCGGAGAGCCTTCCCTCCATGCCAAAAGGAAACTCTTTCTGCAGTCCCTTGGGTAGGTGGGAAGTGAAGGCTAGAGCTGCTCAGGGATCCAGCCATAGCCCCGGGATAGAGATGAAGGCAGGTCTGCTGGAGTCCGAACTCGAAAATTCATCAAGTTCGGCCTGAAAATGCGGTCTTCTCCACCGTTTCTAAATTAATTGCTTTTGCCCAGATGTTAAGAAAGCACTTCTGGGGGAGGACCGGATACTGTTCGGTTAGTAAGGATTAGTAAGGGACGTATTTCGGTTGTGCTCCATTAAATTACTTAACTGCCAGGAGAGAAAATCAGTGTAGGTCAAACCGAATTATAACCCAAATACCAAAATGTCTTGTGTAGCATAGAAATTGTGAGGTTTGTCATTTCCAGGTGATATTAGGCAAGAAAGGATCCCAAGAATTGAACAGCTCTGGCAACATCCGTTTGAATGACTGGTTTTTCCTGGTTTATGGAGACATTAGAGGATGTTTTAGCTCATGTGAGTGAGGTCAAGTAAGCAAGGCTGCTTTTGAGTGCTTTTCAATATCCTTGAGTTTCTACTGTGCTGTAGTGAGTTGAATTTAATCTCTTAACCCTGGGCCAATGAGTGGTTCCTATATTCAGCTTCACATCAGAACTATCTAGGGTGCTTGTGAAAAATACAGAGATAGACAAACAAACAAAAACTTATAGACACAGACAACAGTGTAATTAGTAACCAGAGGGAAAAGGGATTGGAGGTGAGGTAGAAAAGGGTAAAGGGGGTCAAATGTATGGTGATGGAAGTAGATTTGACTTTGGTGAACACAATGCAATGTACAGATGATGTATTATAGAATTGTACACTTAAAACCTATGTAATTTACTAACCAGTCACCCCGATAAATTTAATAAATTTTTTAAATGAAAATATAGAGATACCTTCATTTTCAACATATATTGTTAAATGGGAATCGAAAATACAAAATTAAAACAGTTTTTAAATATGCAAGTGTGTGTTTAAAGCAAAGGATAAGATTAATACTTGGCTTAGGCAAATAATTATTTAGAAGAAATTGGTAACTGGTAGGTTATGAAAAAAAGCAACTTGAAGCCGGGGACAGGAATGGAAGGGAGACTTTGCTGTAACTTTTTTACACCTTTTGAACTGTGTACTACATACATATGTTAATTAATCAAAATAAGCAAAGTTTTAAATATATAGATTCTAGAACTTCATTATACAAGTACTAAATAAGACTCTTCTAGAGTTTTGGTCCAAAAATCTGTATTTTTAAAAAGCTCTTCAGATAATTCTTAAGTAGCCAATCCAGTATTGTACAGAAGTTTGGGCCTGGATTATTAAAATGAGTAAGGCAAATTGAAAGCAAAATTTACAAAGTCATTGTTTGAGGAAGGTGCTGGTTACTAATTGATGTCATCGGTCACGTTCTAACTAAACCTCTTGGAATGGAGCCATTTGGTTTGATCGTGATAAGGCATTAGATATTTCCTAGACCCCAGTATAAAAGCTTCCCCCTTTACACTGGGTATTTTGTTGTTGTTGTTCTGTTGTCTAATAGTTACTGATTTTAGCTGAAGGGGGCCTTAGGGATCATTGCTTTATGATTCATCCAACAGATATTTATTGAGTTCATCCTGTATGCTCTCCATGTGTTAAGCTTAACTGAGGATGATATAAATGAACAAAGATGTTTTTTGCCACCATGAAGCTACTTAGTGGGGAAGACATTAAAAATAAATAAGCAAATAAGATCATTACAAATCGTGATAAGTTCTGGGCTATGCAGGAAGCAAACTGGGTGCCGAGAGAAAAAAAACAAGAGATTTTAAATAAGGGTTATCAGAAATAGTGACTTTTAAGTTGGGGATTTAAGGATTAGAGAGAAGAAGCCAAATCTAATTCTCTCTTCTCCCTCTCCCTTTTCCCCATATTGCTTTTATGCCTTTTTCAAAAGTAATATAGGGTTACCCAAGCTAATAGTTATTACTTTCTAGAGTTGAAAACTGATGGAAAATGGGCATTGTCTTACTGCTTCATCCCATCCAGACATCACTAACCTTCAAGGTGTGTATGTCCTCGCTGGGTCAATAGCCATGTATTGCTTTCCCTTTCCTAAATATATTTGAAACTTTAAAAAATCCGTTTGTTTCCTGATTTTTGCGATGACTTCTAGGAACACATTAATAGCTAGCATCTACTGAGAGCTTACCATGTGCCAGATCCTTTTTTTCTGAGAACTTTGCATGTGTTATAATCCTCACCACAATTTTGTGAGCTAGGTCCTGTTATTACCTCCGGTTTCCTGTTGAGGCAGAGCTGGGTTATGAACACAGGCAGTCTGACTTCCAGAGCTCATGTTCTCCGTCATTTTGCTACACCACTTCTACTGTATAAATGTGTTCCCTTATAATTGATGCGAAGCATGTAACTTGTTCGTGTTTGTAAAGGCATCTTTGGCCAAATGTTTCAAGTATGAATGAGATAAAAATCTGGGCTCAGTGCGTATGTGCCATTCATAATCATAGACTTATGATTGTCCCTCTTACCTTTATTTTCCTAAACTAAATTAGTGTGACCTCCTCAGCAGTACCCTCTTATTCTTATTATAACAGTTCCTCATTATAAGACCCCCATCTAGCTCTGTTACAGTCACGACTGGACTAGATAAAGCCCAATGTAATTCCCTTCTCCCCAGAAACAAGGCAGTTTTACTCTGTCCAGTTTTCGGTCTCCTAGAATGCTTCCCATAGAGGTATTCCTGTTCCACAGCCCTTCACTCACCTGCAAGTGGTCTCAGAACTATCCTTAGTATTCTAATTCAGCAGACAGCCCAATGGTACCTTTTTCTTTTCATAGTCACCATTTGTCTAAGATAATTAGCTATTTATAATTGTCCTTCAGTTCCTCCTCTTGATAATTTTGGCTCTTTAAATTTGACCTCTTTCTGTGCTGAAGTACATAGAGATGAATGCAGAGGGTTTGGGTTTTTAACTGTAGTAAGAGGTATTTTCTTGATTGTTTTCTGATCTGAAGTTTTTGTATATGCACATATCCTGAGATCGCATTTATTTTTCTTTACAAGCCTGCCTCAAAATTGTTCTCAGATTTAAAGACTGAGGGATATAGGGGAAGGGAGATTATATATACTGGGTGTGTCAGAAAGACTTCAGCAAGTACTTCGAACTCTGGAGGGCAGGGACTCTGTCTCTTTCCTCTGTGTGTCCCTGGTGGCTAGTCAGAGCTGGTACTCAATAAATACTGATTATAGGAATGATTGAGACTTGAACTCAAGCTTGAAGATTAAGCAGGATTTATTTGAATCTGAGGAGGGTTTTTTTTTTATGTTTTAATGCCATCTATTGTGCTTTGTTTTAGATTTTTCTTGTTCATTGTGTGAATTGTTTTATATCCATCAGATGAATTAATTTAGTGATCATGCAGTTAGTTTCCTTATGGCCAAATAAAATTGATGTGGCTTCCGAGGCCCTTCATGATTCTGCCCCTGCTTTTCTCTCTGCTCTCAGCTGCCTCCACATACTGAGCGCACTGACGTGAGCCTTTCTCAGCCGGGTTCCACAAGAGAATTAAGCCCTAGGAAAAATTATCTGAGCGATATTTCTCATTCTCCCAAAAGCTACCTCGAAGCATTACGGCCTGATTCTCTTACGGAACCGCAGTGGAGAAGGGCCGCCGTGTTCCCTAACAGGTCTGAACTGGGTCAGTTCTTTTTCACTCTAGGCTTTTCAAAGACTGTGCCCTGTCTCTCCCCATCTCTCGGCCTGGCTAACTTCTACTCAGGTCACAACTAAAATGTCACTTCCTCCAGGACACTTTCCCTGACTCCCCATCCCCAAATCTTGTCATGTGTCCCTATTATGTTCTGACAACATCCGGTATTCTCCTTTAATAGCATTCATCATTCTATTTTATAATTGTTTTCTCATCCGTATCCACACCCATCTCTGCAGGGCTAGAAGCTCCGCTGGGGGCAGGAACTCTCGATTGTACCCTCAGGGTCTACCACGGTGTTTGGCATTCAGTAAATACAAGCCGGTGAGTGATAGGATGTCTCACAGCTGCCTCAGCATTGCTACAAGGCCTGACTAATAAAAACAAGCGGTGATCAAGAGGGAACCCTCTCAGAAGTACTAAAGAAAAGAACTCACAAATCAGTTATTTTTATGCTAGGAAGGAATCTTATACTGGCTCCAAGGAATCCTAGTACTAGAGTACTAGGTTGTGTTCAACCTTCCTTTTTTGAGGACTGAAGTACCCTCTCAGTTTTCAACAATGTATTTTCATTTCAATTTCATGATAACCTTTCTTTGCCTAAAGGGCAAGCCTCCTTGCCAAAATGATTTTTTACAATATTGGCACAGAAGCCCACTTATGTGATACAAATGTTTCCTTTTACCTTTTCTCACCTAGATTCGCTATTTATCCATTGGTCCCAGAGAAGAAAAAACTGATTATTTAAGTTAACATTAACCCTTTCATTTCCCTGGTAATCCGGCAAATGACCAGGCCAGCCAGCAGATTAAAACACTGCCAATAAAAACACTTTATCACTGGAGGTAGGAATCTGTTAATAGACATTATTTAGTACCAGCAGCATACCAGCTGCCAATCTGGAGCACATCTACAACCAGCATGTAGGTTATTTGCACAAGCTCCATCTATCTTAATTGATGAGGAGGTAGATGGCGTATTTTCTCCTTGACTTTTATATACTCATTTTACTCTTACAATCAGCGAAAGGCTGACTAATGCAGACCTCATTCTATGTTCTTTGTTATTCATGATAAAAAAAAAAACAGGACTAATTAACATTAAAATGATCAGTAAAATATTTTACATACTAAAAAAACAGGGCTGATCTCCATATCGCCTGTTTGTTTTCACGTGCATACTTCATAAGCCTCAAAAGCAGTGCATTAGACATGCCAACAGCTTGGAGACACGCAGCCATCTGACCCACCCGCTCTCCAACCCTAGCGGGAATATAAGCTGCTTCTGTAGTGTGCTAATATTCACCGAGCCTAATTCATTGTCCCCAAATGGCCTTGCGCCCTAATTCAGACTCAAACCACCACCTCCTACTCACTCATTCCTACCCCAGTCCAGCCAAAGATTTTTCAGATCGATCCAGTCCCACTTTCCAATGCCTGTCACCCTGTGGAGGCGGCCATGGCCCCGATTCTCTTCCTCTTGAGAGCGGACAGCCTAGCAGCTACCCCTACATTTCTGCCTGAGCTGCTCCGATAAGTGCATCATCATAGCTTGGTTTTTCCTGTTTTTATTCTGGACAAACCATCTTTACTCATAAAATGATGTTAATAAATACTTACCCTACTCTACCATGTACAGATATGTGAGAATAAGGGTAACTATGAAGCCCTTTAAATTAAGAAAGAATATAAATCCACTCAACTCATTTTAAATGTTGTTGGCTCCCAGTGTTTGGCAGGTGGATAAATGAAAGAATGAATAAGAGGATCTTTTTTTATCTAGTCCCTCTCAGCATTCTATGAAGGTTGAGATTTCAGGTGTTCCTTAATGTAGCTGAATAAGGAGGAAGCGTAGTGTCCAGCTTACAGGCAAATTTTTAGTGATCAATACAGAGACTGTTAAGGAGAATAAAATTAGGGTTTGTAACCTGCAACTTTTGAAGTGTTTTTCAGGGATAAAATACCTGACAGGATGGTCTCTGAGGCCCCTTTCCAAAAATCCATTCTTTTTGTAGGGCCAGCTTAGAACCGATGCATCTGTCCAGTTGTCTTCCTAGGTCATTGAGCATGGGCATCCGAGAGGGCAGTCGCAGACTCAGAGTGCTGTATGCTGGGGTTGCAAAGTCATTTGAATGAGAAACCAGGGCTGCTAAGATTGAGGTTAAGAATTTAGGCCTCATTAGCACTGTGTGTCAACCAACAGAGCTAACGAAACCTGGCACTTCTGTTCCAGGTCCTTTGCTAGGTGCTGGAATTATAAAGATGCATAAGAAACTGCCCTTTTCTTTGAGACAATTGTAGTCCAATGGGGGAGAAAGACACAAAAATAGGTAGTTTCCACTCCAAGGTACTAGGAAAGCAAAACTTCCAAATCATAAAGCCCGGAAGAAATGAATCAGCCTCTTTGGGGCGTGTGTTATATACCAGGCACTGTCCTGGGCATATTCACGTGTCATCTCTTTTAATCTTAAACATTTGTGAGGTAGACAGTATTGCGCTTTTTTAAAAAAAACTAAAAAGGAAACTAAAAGTTAAACAGCACTGTCCAGTAGAACTTTCTGTGATGATGGAAATGTTCTAATGTTCTATATCTGCAGTGTCTTGTGGGTAACCACTAGTCACATGTGGCATTTGAGTCCTTGATACGTGGTAGTACATCTGAGGAATAGAATCTGTACTTTTAATGTTAGTAGCCAAGTGTGGTCAGTGGCTACCATACTGGGAGGCTCGGGCTTAGAGAAGTTCTCAACTTCTACAAAGTTCTGTATCATCTAGTCCTCTATTACCTCTGCTCCTCATCTCCTCTTTGCCCACCCACTCTGGGCACACTGGCCTTCTGAAGTTCTCCCAGATACACCTGGCCTGTCCCGCCTCTGTACACCTGGCCTGTCCCACCTCTGTATGGCTCCTTCCCTTGCCGCCTCCAGGTCTTTGCTCAAATGTCATCTTCTCAAAGAGGTCCACCACCATCCCTGAAATTCCCAGTGTCCCTTATCCTGCTCTTAATTTTTCTATATCACTCATTATTGCTAACATGATTTATTATGTTTGTTGTTACTATTGATTTGTTGTCCCTTCCCCCAACCCATAAATGCCAAGAAGATTTTTTTTGTCTCCATCGTATACTGATGTATTTCTAGTGCCAAGAATAATGCCTAAAATGTAGTAGTCACTTAATGAATATTAGTTCATGGTTAGACCAGGTAGGATTCAGACCTGGCCTGTCCACACCAGAACCTATGTTCTTATTCACTGCAGTACCATTTGTCTAAGTGTAGCGTTCCTCCCAAAGTGAATGAGAGAAGGAACAGGCAAAAGAAAGCAGTATCCCTAATCTGTCCAGTTTCACTGGATTGGTACATGTCTTCAAGGAAATAAACAACAAATTGCTACCATTTAGACGACAAGCTGTTTTGTAAATGGCAGGTCATCATCTCGATTTAAAACACAATATTAATCTCCCCATTTTACACATAGTAAACAGAAAGAGGAGACAGGCTGGTCTTCTAGAGTCAGCTGGAAGCGATGAGAATCCAGCCCAGTTTCTCTTATAACCCAGTAAGCCAGTATTTGAAGATACTTGTCCTCAGTGGGTTACCACTCCCCTTTAGCACCCAGTCTGTTTTGGACCCAGCTTTTTGGAATTTAGATGAGGACAGAGTTGGCCCCTCGGTCTCTAGAGGCTGTTCCAGAAACCCTAGGCCAGGAGCCCTTTGTCCATTTGCGATCTTGTGTGCCTGGACAGCAGATCTCTAACTGAAAAGCAGCCTGGTGGCTGGAACTGAAAGAGAGGAGAGGACTCTGCTACGTTTATTTTCCTTTATTATTCCATTTAGACTTGTAAAATAACAGCAGAGAATGAAATGTTTGTGTGTAAAATGAGGCAGCCTTTCATATTAATTTGCTGGTTAAATCTGTTCTCATATCTTACCCACCAATCCTGAAGTCAAATTTCATTTGTCCTTTGGAGGTTTTTAACCTTTTTCCCAAGGAGCTGTTGTTATCTACTAATAGTTTCCGTTTATCTAACTTCCGTGTACACACTGAGATGCTTTTATACGTTATCATTACTGGTCACAACTCTGTATTGAAGAAACCGAGGCTCAGAGAGGTTGAGTAGACTTGCCCAAGATCCACCACTAGTGAGAGGAAAAGCTAGGATCTGAACCTACATCGTACTCAGGTGATGCTACGCTGAGCCAGTAGCATCAGTAAGTAGGTTATCCAGAAGGAGCCATGGTTTCTATCTCATTTAAAAAGTTCTCTTAAAAGGGCAATAAATATATTCCATTTTTTTACTTAGGTAAATTCCATAATTTACTTAGGATAGAAAATTGCGTAATTTACACTAAAGGAGAAGCACAAGCGTATCAGCTCTCCTTCTACACTGGTGCTTACAGTTTCGTCCTTTAGAAAAGCACAGGGCAGGCGTTGAAAGTAACATTTCGTAAACAGTTAAGGTGAAATTGCAAGCAAAGGTGGACGAGTTGCGTTGGTAACGTGCTCACATGTCTCACCGCCTTGCCTCCTCGTCCGCAGCACGGTTACCTCTCCTGGACTACTGCAGACACCACCCCACCCACTCCAGGCTGCTCTCTACCCGCTTCCCTCCGACCCATCTTCTGTCGGTTCTAGAAAATATAGCTGTCTTTTAAAAACATGCATCTGATCAGGGCGCTCTTCTGCCTCACAGCCTTGGACATCCCCACCATGTAGGACGGCCCCCAGCCCGGGCTTACCCGGCTTTGCTGGCACCCTTGCTGGCCGCCCCCAGTCCTCTCGACAACCATCACCGCACCGTTTGCCCTACTCTGTAAGACCTTAGTCCTTTTCACAACAAAAAGAGCATGTGCTTGCGTGTGTGTGTGTGTGTGTGCGCGCGCGCGCGGCGCACACGTTTCCAGGTGTTCCTCCCTCTGGCAGAAATGCCCACCCCCGCCCCTCCTTGTTCACTGGTTGAATTGCAGCTTATGAAGGTAGTTTTTTTATTATAGATAGCACCTGATTTTTACCACATTCTAGAGCCTGTCAACATGTGTTTTAGTTAAGTCTGTCTCCCTTTCTGTTTGACTTTGGACTCTTTAAAGGCAGGACAGTGATCTGTCAATATTTACGTTTCCATACCTGACTTCATTTCCAGGAGCTAGAGGTATAAAAAATATTTGCATTGACTCTTCAAAAGGATGGCACTTGCAGAGTTTTGCTCTCTCATTTTCTGAAGGATTTTACCTCATATCTGGTCAATGAAGTTGTGGATAATAACTATTCTATACTGTTGTTTTACTGTAGTGTCTGTAGATGAGACAACGACGTTAAAAAGGCAAAGTTGAATTGACCTCAAAGGGAAAAGGAAAGCAGACATTAAATTGGGTACATGTATACCAGTGTTTTTATCTTGCATTCTGGTGAAGGATTCTGATCACTTTTCAACTCACTTGCATGACATACCTGTGTCACTGCCGAAGGGCCTCGTTGGAGGAGAACTGCTTTCCTAGAAAGTCCCTCTCAAGGTTTATAATGGGTCACTCTGGGTTTGAGGATGTTCTGGATTTACTCAGGCTGGGAGGCCGTTCAGTCGAGTCCCAAGTGACTAAATCTCTTCTTTTTTCCACAGGAAAACAACTGGAAGGCATCTGGTAAGTCGGGTGGGACTCCTGACATTGACTGGTTTATGAAACAAAGCAGAGCCTGTGCATTTCTGGTTCCAGTCTGTGGCTTCCAGCCTGAAACCTAGTTCTCTATATCATAAATCTTCAAGTGGTAACGCAGAGCCTCTCAACCAGGGATTCGTTTGCACACTCACACATACCGCTCCCCTGCCCCGGGACATTTGGCAGTGTCTAGAGATTTTTTGGTGGGTGGGTAGAGGCCAGGGGTTCTGCTATGAATATCCTACAATGCACACAGGACAGCCTTCCACAACAAAGAATCTCCAGCCGAAAATGACAGTAATGCCACAGGTGAGAAAGTCTGTCCTAAAGAAAGGCAGAATGATGTCATGCCCACCCCGACCAAGCTGTCTTACTGCAGAGGTCTCAAGGCCCTACATATCTGTGCTAAAACACATCTACTCTGGTCCCTCAGTACCAGACTCATCCCTGTCAGACAAGATGGTGGCTGAGTGCTCAGTTCCATTTATGAGGAAACCATAGGTCAGTATTTCGCCTTGGCTCCTCGAGCCTGCTGACATTGGGTTGACCAGAATGACCCTTCGCTTTGTTTGACTCGAGCTGAGTAACATGAGCACCTTCACCTGAAATAGGTGGCCACTTCACGCCATTCGGTCTTTGCCTCAGCATGGTCCAGGTGAACTGTTCCTGTGAGTTTGAAGAGCCTGCGAATATACCTTGGTCCACAGAGCTTTATTTCAGCAATTGATCTCTCAATATGGGGGTGAGCCTCTAGGGGCGCCCCTCTGCTCACATTATCTATAGCGGTGGTTCTCGACCCAGGACAATTCTGAGACATTTGGCAATGTCTGGAGACACGTCTGGTTGTCACCACTGGTGGGGGGGGAGGGGGTGGGTGGCGGGCTGGTACGAGCATCTAGTGGTTAGAGGCCAGGATGCTACTAATCACCCTACACAGGGAAGCTCCGCCTCAACACAGAGTTTTCCAGCCACAAATGTCAATAGCGCCAAAGTTGGGAAGCCCTAATCGGTGGTGTTTTATCTTGCCTTTGTGTGGTTGGTTTTATAAGGTTGCACAGTCATATCCTTGGGCAGAAATTATTCTCATTGCAGTGTGGTGATTGCTTTTTCTCAGACCGGTCTTAAGTTTTCGGCTTATTCTGTCCCCTCTCTGCGTTGCAGGCACACGTCCATAGTTGTACACAAGGATGAGTTCTTCTTTGGCAGCGGCGGTATCTCCAGCTGTCCCCCCGTGAGTGTCTTCCCCCACACCCTGTCCTGCAGTCTCAGGTTCCAGGGGGTTTCCAGAGACAGGAACTTTGCTGCTGCTCTATACGATCTGGCTTCTAGCCCAGGGTACTTAGGCCGATGCTGTGGTTCCTCATAACTACCTAAGACTCGGCTCAAGAAAACCCCAGACCCTTCAGCCAATTGCCTTCCTCTCTGCTCCCACAGCACTTGCGGGTCCCTCTGTGTCACACAGAGCATGTTGTGGTGAAACGAGCTATCCCTGAGCTGCCACAGGGAAATGTGTGAAAGTTCCTTGTGAGCTGAGACCAGCTCCCTTTTCTGTCCCCGTGACCAGCTCAGTGCGTGGCTCATAGTGTGAACTCAGCCAATATGAAGCTGAACGAGGAGGGCTCTGAGAGGTAAAGCGAGTTGCCCACAGCTACACGGCCAGTGAGTGGCACTAGCGCCAAAGCTCAAGTCTCCGACTCTAAAGCCCGCGCCCTTGTCCAAAACACAACTGTCCGCGTGATCTCAGGAGGGGCTCAAAGGCCAAGAGACCACTCATTTTGATGCTCATAAATGGGAAGTCATTCTTGATTTCTTCCTGGTCCCCCACGTCCTATAACGAATCCTTCATTAAGCCCAGTTCATCCTGCCTTGTAAACGTATCTTGAACCAGTCCATCTCTCTGTTCCCATTTCTCCAGAGCTTTCACCTAAATCCAGGCCGCCCTCATGTAGCCCGGCCCACAGCACGCATCCACCCTGCTTCCTCAGTCAGTTCTCCACATGGGAGGCAAAGTGATCTTTTCAAAATGAAAATCTGGTCCTGGCATTCCCCCGCTTAGGTCAGAACTCTCCCTGTTGCTCTTGGAATAAAAGCCAGAAAGCTCAGCATGGCCTCTGAGCGCCGCCTGATGTGGTCTGGGTTTCCCTCCCTGCATGACCTCCTTCCGAGTCATGCCCTTCCCCACCCTTGAACACGCCTCGGACCTTAAACCTGGCCCGCTCACTTCCCTGAGCCTTCACCCGGTTATGCCTCTCTGTCCTTCAGATTTGAGCTCAGTGTCCCTGACCCCTGCAGACTGGCGGCATTGTGTAGTTCTCCAGCAAGACCCTTATGCAGCTCCTAATAATACATTGGTTTATGGGATTTTTTTGTCTGCCTTCCCCGCTAGACTGTAAACTCCCTGAGGGCAAGAATCTCAACTGTTTTGTCCACATGAAACCCCCGGTGCCTAGCATAAGGCCCGGCACATAGTAAGTTCTCAATACATATTTGTTATATGAGTGAATAACTGGGGAGTCGAATAGTGACCTTCTAGTTTCTTGTAGTTCTGAGATCATTATTCTCTGTCATGGTAATCCTGCTCACCATGTCTTCCCCAGTGCCTGGAACAATGTCAGGCACATAGTAGGTGCTCACTGGCTGTTGCATAAATTCATGATCTTTGCAGGGAGCTAGCTCTGCTCTGGGGCGCGCTCCCTTCTCCACAGCCCACTCCCAGCTCTGTCCTCAACAGTGATCCTGTTGCTTCCCCCTTGGCTGGTTTCCCCACTGGGCCCTCAGTCTCTACCTTGGTCTTCTATGGCTGTCTGTTAACCCATGGCTGAGAGTTTTCTGTAGGCCTTTCAGAGGTCACTAAATTCCCTCACCTGGGGAACCCTATCAGTGTTGTTAGATTATCTTCACAGATGATAAGAGAGCTGAATTGTGGAAATGTTTGCCAGCCTGTCATTTCTCATAGCCCTTCACATTGTCCCAGGGTCATAGGGAGTAGTATCAGGTGTGTCACAAGAAACCCTGGCTGCATACCCTATGAATATAGACACAGAAAGATGGCCTGTGAAGTGGGAGCCATTTCTAGTTGTCCTGTTCTGCCCGCATGAACAGGGATGTTAGGGACAAAGGAAGACTTCAGATGCTGAGTTTCAGCTGAATAAGGAGTCTGACCTGCATGAGACTCAGCCTCCCACAGCCCCACCAGAAACAAGAAGCCCAACTTCTTAGCCACATCGCCAGCTTGTGGCACTGGAAAGTCTCCTGGAGGCTCTAAGCAATTACAGCCCTGATACAAACAGGGCTTCACCTGCCCTGGGCGCTCTGAGAGTCACAGGTTGTTGGAACAGAGCATCTGTGGTCTTCCATGGAAAGCCACGCTAAAAAATTCAATGGCAATGGTGACTTAATGACTTTCTTTGGGTTGGCTCTTTTAGGGAGGGACATTGCTTGGGCCCCCAGACTCTGTGGTTGATGTGGGGAGCACAGAAGTCACAGAAGAAATCTTTCTGGAGTACCTGTCCTCCCTGGGGGAGTCTCTGTTCCGGTGAGTGGAGACAGGGGTGGTGGTCAGTATGTCTGCCCCCCGCCCCACTAGATAATCGGCCCCTAGAGGACAGCCACCAGGTCACATTGCCCAGAGCACTCAGCACAAGGTCCGGCCCAGTGTTTTCTGAATAAACATGAAGAGAATGTTTTCTGAATAAACATGAAGAGAATGCAGTTACGGCACCAAAAAGCTCAGCGTTGCCCTCAGGCTGGCCTTCCGTCCAGCATACCTTCTGCTGGAGCTCTGAGGAGAGGAAGGGCTATTTACTCCTGATTAAAGTCGGCCGCTGCTGGCCTTCTGAGCCACACTTCTCTGGCTCAGGCTCGCTTCCACTTCTGGAAGTGGACTTTCCCTTTGAATAAAACTTTTCTTTTCTACTATAAAATGAATAAATAAAAATCAAATAAAAGCAGCTCCTGCTACTTCAGCACGCACTGCCCTCAACCCATACTGGCCACGTGCGTTGTCCTGAAAATCAAAAACAGGGTTCATAGAGGGCTCGGGATGAAATCCAAACCTGAGTGGATTTACTTAATTCCAGTAAGTGTTAAAATAAACTAACTCTAGAGTGAATCTAAAGATTTCTCTGAAATTATAGAGAAGCCACATTTTTCTTTCGTCCTTCCCCTACAGACCTGGTTTTAGTGGTCCACATAGGTGAGTCAAGTGGTCCTTCCCGAGCGTGAGGGAAGAGGGAACTCAGTGCTCAGAGCCAGCGGCGCTCGCCATCCCATCCCTGGTCCGAGTTATTTCAGACGCTTGCTGACTCTCATACCTGTTCTCCAAACCTTTCTCACAATGCACAGAGGTGAGGCCTACAACCTCTTCGAACACAACTGTAACACCTTCAGCAACGAAGTGGCACAGTTCCTGACCGGACGGAAGATCCCTTCTTACATCACTGACCTTCCCTCTGAAGTTCTCTCCACGTAAGTGGCCTCTGTCCCTGCCCCTGCCCTTGAGATCCCCATTCATACCAGTGCCACTCCTCTGCCCACATCTGCCCTCGCCTGATCTAGGCAGAAGCCTCCCAGGCCAGGTGGGCCCTGTCCCAATGGCAGCTGCTGACACAGAGGCCTCGGTTTTCTCTTCTCACTGAAGCTCACCTGTGTTACCTTCACCGTCCACGAAGTTGGACCAACTCTACCCTGGCCTAGGTGCAACCACAGGACTTAGAAACTCACTCGTACAGAATCCTGGCATCAGTCTTTCCCGCTGCACGTGCGGCGTGCCGCTCCCTAGAAGTGCCTGCTGAAAACGCGGCTTTAGGCAGACGAGCGGAGAGTAGGTCAGAATTAGGAGGGTGGCTCGTCGGTTCATTTTTCTTTCCCTGCACCGCAAGCTCTTGGACGCCCTCAAAGATAGCTTCCTACTTGCCCTCATACCTTGTGGGCCACCATCTAGGCAGTGTTCCCTAAAAGGACGTACACCTCCAAAGCCATCACACCCCTGCCTTTCTTTGCTGTTGACTGCGTTCAGGCAGCCTCTACTCACTCCAGGACTATGTCCATTTGCTGACTCTGACTCAGTTTCTCCTGAACTGGGGCCCTGTCCAACAGAGATCCTGGCAAGTTTAGCAGGCTCAGCAAGGTGAGCTGTTTTTCACACCTGAGTAGGAAAAACTTACATAGGAAACAAGGCTGCCTGCCAAGCAGGTGAGGAAATCCCTGCCCCCAGCCCTGGCCCTGCCTTCTTTGGTGGGTGTGTTAAATCCCACAGCCTTACCGAGAGATCTAGGTTATGGGGCCCTGAGCAAACTTAAGTATCTGGAATGTTCCTGCTGTTATTATTTGATAGGTAGAGTTCCTGGGCTTGTCTGAAGTAAGGTTAATATGTCTTGGTTTCATCTGTTTATGCTTTGAAATATTTCATTCCCTTCAAACTTAGGGACAATTTTCAAAATGGCAGTATCCACCCAAGGCAAAAGAAAACCAGGAACTGAGAAGCATCATGGGCTACCTGTTTTAAGGTTGGAGTAATCTTGGAAAGTCTCTAAGACTACAGTGTTTGCAGTGTTTTTTTCCAACTAAGCTACTGCGAGAGCAAACCAGGAGCCCTTGACAAAGTGACATTAACACCTTCTGACAACCTGTATTTGTCATTTGTCCTGGCTGGCCCCTTTATCCCTAGCAGACCTTAGTTCCTGGAGGAATCTCACTCCCGACTTGACCTTTTTCATGTCCTTTTTCTTTTCCCTCAGCTTCCTCATTAAATTTTATTTTTATCTTCTTGTACCATGAGAATTAAAAGTACAAGTACAGAGAGTACGGAAAGCTCTTGTGCCCTCTATGTAGCTGGCCCGTTCCAGCCATAGCTAACCAGGACCTGGAGGTGTAGATGGTCAGGTGGTAGCAGCCGCCGAGGGGACGGGACGGACGCTAGGAGTGAAAATGCAGAGCAGGCCACTTAGAGATGCCCTCTGTGAAAACGATGTGTGAGGCAGGTGAGAACATAAAACCAGGCGACAGTGAGCTTCTTCCCAGGGGGGCGGTGCCACCGCACCTGTGGGTAGAGCGGGCCACGCTGGCCGGCCGTGGCAGTCTGCGCCCGAAGCCCGCCCCAGCTCCTGTGTCTTTTCTCTCCGCAGGCCCTTCGGGCAGGCCCTGCGACCCCTCCTGGACTCCATCCAGATCCAGCCGCCCGGAGGGAGCGCCGTGGGCCGACCCAATGGCCAGAGCTAACAGGACTGCATGGGCCCGCCCTGCCTCACAGGGCTTTTCCTTTTTAAACAAAACAAACCCTACCAGATTTCTATTTTATAATTTTACATCAGAGCTAACAACCAGGGGACGGCTTTTTAAATTTCCCAGGGAAGGAGATCATCAGGCTGCATGTAGGACAATGCTGCTAAGAAACGGAACAAAACGCCATCCCTTCTAATAGCATTATACTAATTTATTAAGGCTGTCTTGTCTGTGAGTTCACTTTGACGCTGCTTCCTGAGCGTCCTCCACACTGGATGAAGGGAGGGGTTTGTTTTAGCAGAAAGCAGGAAGCAGTTTGGGGGAGCCCCAACCCAGAACCTCTTTCCAGACACGGCCCATGCTCTGCCCGGGTTGCCACCACCTGTGGGACCCAGATGAGTTTTATGTCATCCGTGACCCAGAAGCAATTACCTCTCTGGCATTGAATGAACCAAAGGAGCTGGTGCACGTGGGACCAGTTTCGGGATGACTAACCCAACCCGAGTGAACTCTTAGCCACAAGCTCTCTCACCCGCCCTCCTCCACCCCAAGCAAGGTCGTGGGGCCACACCTGGAGCAGCCAGAATGCTCAAGATTGAGGGGGAGTGACAGCAAGTGTCAGGCCAGAGAAAACAGGATAAAGCCATTCCTTCTTCGTCCTAGACTGATTGCCAGTCATCTGCCATCAATTTCGGAGAACCTGCCTTGCTGCCTGTAGGCGGCTCTTCCTCAACATGGCTGACCTGTCATAGTTAGCGAGGGTCTGGGCTGCAGGGGCAGAGACCCAGGCCTTCTGTCTACAAGTAATGTAGGTTATCTGCAGTCGCCGTACCCACCTCACCCAGACCAATATGCAGTATTCAGCTAGGGACAAAGGGGACGTGGTTCCCTGCTCCAGGAAAATGTCCCTGATGCAGAAAGGACATAATGCAGAATCGAAGTGGCAAGAAAATTTAGAGTTGTTTCCGATGGGGATTTTTACATTATCCTAAATGTGCTTTGAAGACACGTGTAGTTTCTGTTGTCATTCTGACTTTAAGGAAGCATAGTCGGGGGTGTGAGTGGGGATTTTCCTAATGAGCTGGTGCTAGGAGCTTATAGACAGGGAACAATCTGGAAGTTTCTTAATCCGGAAAGGTCTTCAGATTCCCTTTCTTCATGTGAGCCTCCCCTTAAGTCATTTTTTGGGGAACTGAGGGTGGAGAAGGGACTCAGAGCTGCCAGGTACCTGAGTTCCAACTCTGGCATCCGTGGGTCCCTCCTGCCACTTCTCAGACTTGAATTATGTTCTCCTCCCTGGTGTCTGGCCTGCACCTGGTGCCTTTCCTCTCCAAAAGCTGCCGCTCACCTCCGGCCTCCTCTCCTCCCGTCTCTGCTGTCAGCCACAGCAGTTGGCATCATCAGGGTCTCAGCTAGAGGAAGAGATGTCATTCCTCCTCAGTGTTTGCCTGTCATATGACCAGCTGTAAAATCAAGTGACATTTTGGTACTTTTTAGATTGGAGGCCCAGGCAATGAGCAGTTTAATTCTCAAGAGCCACAGATTTGCCAGTGTGCATAGTATGGTGCATTAGAGCAGAAACTAGAGGGACTCTCGCTTAATGCTGACCGACTGGCAGAAGAGCCCGAGGAAAACGGGCTTCGGCGGGGTTCCTCCCAGGGCCCAGGCCGACGTCGCGCTGCTTCCCATCTGGGTTTCTCTCCTCTCCAGCTGCCTTGCCCAGCCCCCTCTCTTCCAGGCTCCTGCTCCAGACCTCTCCGCCCCAGCTCTAGCCAGCGGGGCTGGGCAACACCGGTTCCTCCCTCCTCGCTCCTCTCCCTTCTCCAGGTGCAACTACTTAAGCTCCTCCCAGTAGTCACCCCCAGACCCAGGGCTGTACTGAGAGGGAAGCCTCAGTGGCTCCCCTGAGAGACAGTTGCTTGGTTCATTGAAAGCCCCCTTCATGCCCAGCAGCCATTTGTGCCAATGCCTGGGCCCTAGGGTTTGTGGGACAAGACGGAGGGACCAGTAAGCAGTCTTCTCAGAGCCTTGCGGGAAGGCAGGCTCTCCCTCCCTCCGCTACTAACTGTGGAAGACCAGGCCCAGGCCCAGGCCCAGCCCCCAGCCCACGCTCACATCCCTCTGTCTGTCCCAGCCCACGCTCACATCCTCTGTCAGCACTTCAGGAGCATGCTCACTGTGACCAGCTGGCTCCACACGGGTGTGTGCAGGTGAGCAAAGTGAGAAACGAGCCACGTGTGTAATTGTAGTGCACAGCAGACACCTCCATAGGGGTCCACTGGTTTAATGGGACGGGAGGAGGAGGGATGAGACTGTCACCCCCTCCCAGAAATAAAGCTTGTACCTTTGAGATTCCTTTTCCTTTAAATTCGAACTAATTGTGTCTAGTACGGAGGTGTTTGCTGGTTTCTTTGGTGTTTTTTCTAATGCAATAAACTCATTTCTGCCTGCTGCATTTGTGTAGTGCTTGAAGGTGTGGGTTTGCGTCCAACATGAAGAAACTCCAGGCTTCTCAGTCTGTCTCCCTCTGAGCTTGACTTTGCTCCATCTAGATATGCTGCCTTTGCTTGGTGTAAGACTTGCCGATGAGAAGTGATGATAGGGAAGAATGTACGACTTTCACCATTGGAATACTACTTGCTTAAGGTTACCTCACAGCTGGTGGTAGAGTAAGCCTCAAAAGCCTAGTCTGCTGGCCCCAAGATCTTCCCCTAGAGCATGCCGGTACTGGTCCGTGGCCTGCTAGGAACCAGGCCTCACAGCGCCGCACAGGAGGTGAGTGGCGGGCGAGCCAGTGAGGCTTCATCTGTATTCACAGCCGCTCCCCAGCACCAGCATCACCACCTCAGATCATCAGGCATTTGATTCTCATAGGAACACCGGTCCCTGGTGCCAAAAAGGTTGGGGACCACTGCCCTAGAGGACCTTGGCCATCAGGACGTCTGTCCCCGCCCCCCAAAGAAGTGTTCAGTTCTGGTTTCAGTTTGGCTGTAGGCTGGGCCTATGGCGCCAGGGCTCTCTCTCTACCTTGGTACCATGCCTTCGTCGAACACATGTTGGGGTGGACGACAGCTCTCCGAATGCCCCCTGCTACTACCACACGCTCCAGCTTGACCGCAGGCATCTGCAGGGTCAGCTGGCCGCCTCTGAGTGCCTTCCGTGGGCATTTTCACACAATGGACTGGAGATGTGGGTGTGCCGGTGAGGAAACTAAGTTATCCAGGTGGCAAGTGGCTGAGCCCTGGAACCCAGGCCACGTTCCTCATCACTAAGGATCTGTGCCTTTCCAACACGCTAGCTTAAGAACAAAAGTTCTATCTCTTCAGAGGACACAGGGCAGGTGGCTTTGGCTGACATATTTACATCCCAAGGGCTGACACGTTCAGAGGCAGGACTCAAGAGTGCCTGCTCTGAGATCACAAACCCTGGGCTTAAGTCCTAACTTTGCCACTTGTGGGCCAGTCTGTTCGTCTCATCTGCAACATGGGGGAACGGGACCTTCCTCACAGGGTGGTTTTGAAGAGAGTCGATGCAAAGCGCTTTGCACGGCGCCTGGCACAGACGAGGTGCCCAGCGAATATCAGACCGAGGGCAGAATCCATCCCAGCGCTGCTGACTATGGACGCCTGCAAGACAGCTCTGTGCAGCAGCCTCGGCCGGTCCTCTCCGCTGAGGACGATTTACAAGACAAGGCACTGTAGACTGCCTCTTGGGGGAATGGCAGAAAACATTTTACCCTTAGACCTGGTGACTCATGGTAAGCCAGTCTGGGGTGAGTTCAGTCAACCCCACAAATACTTCCCTGGGAGCCCACTGAGGCAGTGCTGGGCCCTGTTACAGACAAGGTCCCACACAGGCAGGGATTATTTCGGGGGGTGGGGCAGGGCTGAGAGACAAAAGGGTGGATAGATAATCGATCATCTCAGGTGGTGATAGTGCCAGGGAAGAAAATCAGATGGCAGCACAGTGTGTAAGGATGTGTCAGGAGGCCGGGGAAGGCTTGTGTGACAGGCCGTGTTTGATGTGACACGTAACTGTAGATCTGAGAGAAAAGCACTCTAAGCAAGGGAGCATCCAGTCAAAAAGCAAGCCAGAGCGGCCGGAGCACCCAGATCACAGCGGGCGGCAGAAGGTGCTGAGGCTGGGGAGGGCCATGGGCCAGACGACGCAGGACCTTGTGGATAAACGACAGGATCAATTGCTATGTTGAGAACAGATTGGGGCAGGGGGACAAGAAGGGCATCAGAAAACCAGGGAGGGAGGGCAGTGCGGTTTTCGGGCAAGCAGTGAGGTGTGCTGTGCATCTGCTCTGTGCCTGGAGCTATGAGGAAGCCCTGGAAATGAGTTTGGTCTTGGCCCCCTCGAGGGTTTAACCTGTGAACAGCCCCTGTGAAACATGCGAAAGCAAGAGCTCCGGGGACAGCAGAGCCACTGCCAGACACTTGCCCTGCCTCCGTAAGCTTTTAAGGGACTCCTCTGGTTTGATTTGGGGTGTACTTAGACTTCTTCATTTGTTTTTTTTCCCCAAAATGAAAATAATCTTATATAATATAAAGATAAGAAATATTCAGAAAACAAGCAATCAACAGTAGTACAAAGAGAGGAAAAGGTCACCTAACATGCCACCGCTCTGGGGCACCTGGTTTTGTTCTCTCAGCACGTAGTGAAGGCCGGTGAGGCTCCAGCAACGTGAGATTAGGCATGGAGGCAGGGCCTGCTCTGGAGTGGGAGATGGTGTAGGAGGGCGCCTGCCCCGGCTGGCAGGTTGGACCATGAGCCCCATGTCCCCTGCCTGAGAGGGTAGGCAAAGGACCCAGTAGGGGTCTGGCACATCCCTTAATGTGAGCCCTTGACCATGGAGCCTGGCTGCTTTGGAAGTGGACAGGGATCCTGGGGCTGGTCCTTGTCCACAAGGTTGACCGGAGTCCCCTGCAGAGATCTCTGTCCCTTGGTTTACTCCTCTGAAGAGAGCCGGTAGAGGTCACGCGGCAGTGAGAGAGATGGACACCAGGGGGAGCTGTGGACTCACGCGGCCCAGACCACAGCCAAACGGGTACCTCAGGTCACGTGAGCATGCCTTGCCCCGCCCACCCCGCCCCACCCCCGACACACCTCATCCTTTTGGTGTTCCCCTAAGAGCCCATGGGGCAACACATTTATGAAGGATCTTCTCAAGGTTGTCCCCGAACCTCTCCAACCCCCACGCCCTGGGGCAACGGCGGGTCCCCATCACTGCAGACAATTTCCAATCTCCACCTTGATTTACCTCAATTTACTGTTTGCTGAACCTGGACCCCCTCTCCCCACCTATCCTCAGAGCAACCCCTTACCAAGTGCTAAAGGCCCAGCTCCGGCATTTCTTCTGCAAAGGCTTCCCTCCATTGGGGGCCTCTCCACACACCCCCACCAGCTGAGGCGGGGTCAGGACATGAAACACGGAGGGAGAGGGGCCGGTCATGAAAAGCCGGACCGTGGATGGAGCCTCTGCCTCAGATACCTCGCTTGAGGCCGTCCATTCCACTCTCTGGGCCTCGGCTTCTTCATCTATAGAATGGAAACTATGGATCAGATAGTCTCTAAGGGCCCTGAGAGCCAGACGGACTCCTCTGCCCACCTCAGAGCATGAGAGGTGCGGAGTGACTTGCCCAAGATCTCACAGTCCTCAGGGCTCAGCTCTGATCCACAGAGATCACTAACACCAGGTGTCAGGAGACAGCAGCCCCTTCTTCCCCCAACCCCAAGGTGGGGCAATGCTGGCCACCCCCCCCCCCATCTCTGTCCCCACTGACTTTGGCTGAGGGAACCCCAAGGGGGCCTGCGCCAACCCAGCAACCAACCTAGCAACCGTCTACACCCCCTCCACAAACACCATCTCTGAATGTGAACCCTTCAGCTTATTTAAATTCAACAGACTTGTTTTCTGTGAAAACAATGTAAGCACGGCAGAAATTTTGAAAAATGGAGGAAAAATAGCCAACACTCACGGGCTCCCGATCCTCCCACTGCCCCTGAACCAAGATGGAATTAACACCAGCAACCAGCCCTGACCTGTTCTTTGCAGAGCCTCTTTCAGCACATCTCCTCCCCTGCGCCCTCATCTTCCTGACAGCAGACAGGCTGACAGTGGCAGTTCCATTTATAGATTAGGAACAGGCTCAGAGAGTAGGAGGGACCTGTCCAAGGTCACTCGACTGGGAAGGTCAGCACCAGGAACTGTCAGTCTAACTGTACAACCAGGACACCAAGCCCCCCGTCCCGTCCCCCCTCCCCTGGGTTGGGACTGCCCACCTTTAGAAGGTTACACTCCAGATAGGGATAAAGAGGGTCAAGGCCCCCTATACTCATTCAACAACACGTTGATACTTGGCCTTCCACCAAGGGGCCAGGGAAAAGCATGGGCTATAGGGGAACACAACTGAATATGAATCCTGACTGTGTTCTGTGACCCAGAAAAGCCACATCACCTCTCTGGTGTCACTACCTAGTTCTGGAAATCGAATATAAGGGATTCTGTCAGTGTCTGTCACCTCAGAGGATTCTGGCAAAAGTGAAATGCCCAGGTAGGAGCTACACTGCCCAAGCTAACATGGAAGTCACCAACCTGCAGCCTCAGGCACCTGGCCCAGAAGAACAGTCTTCCTTTCCGAGCAGGATCCTGCCGGGCTAGGGTCTCCGGCCCCCTGCCTTCGGGCCTGGCTTCCTTCGCAGCTCTGGAAACCCTTGTGGCCAGTGCTCTCGGTCCCAGTTCCCTCAGTCCTGCTCCTCGCTTTCCCCAGGGCCTCCCCAGGGCCCCATGTGAACACCAGTTGCCAAGGATGAGCCTCTGTCCCACAGGGACCCTAAGGGCCACTCCATCCACCTGGTCCTCCTGGGTCTGTGCCTCAAGGCAGTTCACTCCCTTTCTCTGGGTTTCATCTGTCCTCATCACTGATCTGAGTTGTGGTGAGAATTCAGGGAGAGACTGTGAAAGGCATTTGTAAGAAACTGGTTCACTACAGGTCTAAGGCATAGGTGTGGTATTGTTAAGAGCTTATCTTTGTCTTGGGAAAGGCGGACGGAATATGTAGGAGACAAACACCTCTCCTGCCCTGTGGGCCCCATCCTACAGCTTCCAGATTCCAGCAGCAGAGCTGGGGCTCAGGCATCAGCATTTAACAGGTTCCCTAGGAATTCGTAAGCAATGGAACAGGTGTCAGTTGTGAGATATTAGAGACTAATCTGGGCAGTTCCAGGTCCACCCACAGGCTCTAGACTAGGTGGGCCCTGGGAAGGTGTCTCAGGTCCTGGCAGTGGCCAGAGTCACAGAGACCAGATCTGGGTGGAGCAGTGGGTGCAGAGGACAGAATTCAGTCTTCTCTCCCGTGGAGATGGTTCTGTTTGCTCTCTGCACCCAACAGAAAACAAAAGCTTCTTGTTTTGTTCCTTCCAATGTTGCCAGAACCCAGAACAGTGTCTGGCAAAATAAATTTGTTTAATGAATGAACCATACTCTGCAGCAGGGCCTAGAAAGAAAGACAAATTTTTCCTGTTGCCTCAGGCTCCCACATGACTCCTTCGCACAATGACTGATCCAGTCTTTAAATTTTTTTCTTTTTTGACATTTTGTTCGTCATGGATTTTTTTTTGCATTAATTTTGATTTTTAAAAATATTACATTAAAATACCATTCATCCTGATTGCCAAGCTTTTTGGGGCCCCTTTTGTGCCTGCGGCCAGTACCTCACCCGCCCAGCTCACCCCGGTCTCGGCCTCGCTGGGTGCTCTGTGCAGCAATGAGCACATCCCTTTCCTTTCTCCTCATCAAATGGAGACAATAACGCCTAGAGCCGCTGTGAGAGCGAATGAGGATATGTGGTCAAGTGTCCAGTACGGTGGGTAGCGCATTGTAAGGGATCGATAAATATCAGTTATTACTATCTCACCTTTTACAGTTCTATCGGGTAGGGATCATGTCCCCATTATATACAAGAGGAAACAGAGGCCCAGTTAGGGGAAGTGACCTGTTCGAGTACTTAGCTAGCAGGGACCAGACTGCAGCTTCCTGGCCCCTGACTCCAGGGGTCTCCTCAGGGCAGCTACCAAGACAGAAAAGCAAACAGACCATCAGAGGCACAGTGCACAGAGTTACCACTCATAGGTGTGTGGACAAATGTGTCTCTCTGTATGACCAAAACTGCCAGAGCTAATGACGGGCATCAGGGGAAGGATGGGAATGCAGCAAAAATCTCCTCACAGGCACAGCCTCAAGCAGAAAGGGCAACCCCTGGGAGCGCAGAGGGAGGTGCAGGTGGGCTTTTGGCTCTGGTGTGTGGAAAGAGAAGAAACAGAGCCTTGGAGAAGAGGAAGCTGCAGTCAACACATTTCCCGGGCGGGGTAATCTTTGAAATTCACGATGATACTAACACCCAGAGACAGCTTGCTATTCGCCTATCACAAAAAATGGGATCATGGTTTTTCCATGTTAAATATTGTACAGCAGCGGTCCCCAACCTTTTGGGCACCAGGGAGTGGTGCTCCTATGAGAATCTAATGCCTGCCGATCTGAGGTAGAGCTGAGGCGGTGATGCTAGCACCAGGGAGCAGCTGCAAATATAGATGAAGTTTGCTGACCCGCGGCTCACCTCCTGCTGTGCGGCCCGGTATCTAACAGGCCACAGACCAGTACCAGTCCGCAGCCCCAGGGCTTGGGGACCTCTGTTCTACAACACAGATTTTCACAGCTTCATCTTATAGATGGACCATAGTTAATTTAACCAATGCCCCCCCCCTTTTTTCTTTTCTCGAAGTTGAATTGCTGGCTTAAAGGGTCTGCACATTTCGAAGACTTTTGACAGGCAATAGCTGTTTAATCAGTAACTGTATTAAGCACATTTACACAAATTCTCCTTTCTATGTGCCACATACAATATGGGTTCTTTTACACTTACTTCTTTTCATGTGCAAGGCAACCCTGCAAAATAGATGAAGTTCTTCTCGTTTTACAAACGGAGACACAAAGCCTCAGAGAAGTTTAGTGACTTGTCTGAAGTCACATATGGTGGAGCTGGAAAAATAGCCTAGAACTGACTCCAAAGTCAATGTAATGGTTAAATAGTGGCGAATAGAGGGATCTAGGAAGGCTTCTTGAAGGAGGTGGACTGTGAGCTGAGCCTTATAGAGTGGAGAGAATGACAGCAGAAAGTATAAGGGAGGGAAAGGCTATTTGGCAAAGTCCCAAGTCTGAGCAAAGGCCATCAGGAGATTTCTTAAAGCTCATGGTTTGAAGGACAAAGGTATTAGCCAGGAGCTAATGATGGCGAGCGGGGCGAGTCGGGACAGCCCAGGATCTCAAGTCCCGCCCATGCTCGGCAACACACTACACTGTCGGTTCGAGGCCCCACCACCGTCCAGCTCCTCCACCAAAAGATGCAATCAGACTCATCCTGCTACGGTCCAACTCGGGCCCCGCCCCTCTCTTCCGAGTTTTAGCTCTCGTTTCCCGCCCGGCCCCGGCCCCGCCTCCGCATGGGTTGGGACAATCCGACCTTTCTTGCCGGGCTCTGCTCCGCCCTACTCCACGCCCCTTCTCCGCCTGGTACAATCAGAATCATCCTTACAAGTAAGTCCGCCCAGGCCCCGCCCATGCTCCGGCCAGACCCACCACCTCCCGCGGAGACCACGCCCCGGACACGCCCCCCGCGTGTGGCGCAACCGGGCCTGCCTACGGACGCCGTCTCTCCCAGCTCCGCCCCTCCGGGGCCCCGCCCCATCTGGCCTCTTCCCTGCGCGGCTCGGGCCGCCGCATCCCGCGACTCGGGCGGGCACGCGGAGCTGCAGCCATGGCTGTGACCGCGGAGGGCGCCCGCAGGAAGGAGCGCGTCCTCTGCCTGTTTGACGTGGACGGGACCCTTACGCCAGCTCGGCAGGTAAGGGCCTCGACGATCGGAAGCTCGGGGAGGGAGTGTCATGTGGACACCGGAGGCCGAATGTGGGGCCTGCAGTGGTGTGACCGCCGCGTCCCCGAGACTGAGTGTGCGATTCAGCGGCACCCAGCCCCTGTCACCCCGGGGGCGCCCACTGGGAGTGATGGGCACCTGAGCCCGCACGTCACAACCCGCGGGAGTCCGCGCCCACGTTCTGCCGGGTAGCATCGGGGCTGGGTCGGATTGGAGGGCGGAGGCTGCAAGCGGGGGCCTCTCTGCCCTCCTTACTCCTCCGCCAGACTTCCACAAGCAAGGCCTGGCTCCCGGACGCCCCCTCCTCCCCAGCCGGGGCTTCCACTCCAGTTCAGCGCTAGGGCGCACCAGTAGCTGAATACTGGCTTCTGAATCCAGGGTTCCAGACAGGGCTTGGAGCGCACCCAGATGTCAGAGTCGCCATCTGCAGGGGGGCCAGGGGTCTCAGAGCCCTCCCACCCGACCCGCGCAGGCCTGGGTCTGGGTCTGGTTTCTCATGTTCCTCACCCACTTTACTTCCCACCTCCAGCCCTGGAAGGAGGAAAGGTTTGCTGTACCTTTTCGGTTGAGTAGGGGATGGGCTCCGCCCACCTGGAGGTGACAATTCCTGGGCCTAGCCTTGTCACGTTGGGGATATTGTGACACTGAGAGGGTGCGACTTAGTTCTAAAGACATCTCACCGTGTTGATCCCCCAACCTCTGCTCCATACCATTTTTCTCCCTTTGGAGCTCACCCTGGAGGAGCCCCCAGACCCATCCTCCTCTACTGGGTGCTTGGATACCTCTTTCTTGCCTGCCCTGAGGGTACCCCACCCTCCTCCCTGCCTCCAATCTGAGGCCACAAGGACCATCTGAGGGATCTCCTAGAACAGGGAGCCCGTAGGGCCTGGTTACAGGACAGAGGCTGATGGGAACACAGGTCTTAGCTTCCCCTCTTAGGTCCTGCATGCCCCATCCCCTCCCCTATGGGAGGGCCCTGGGGGCACAGGGAGGAATCAGGCCACCCTGCCTTCCAGAAGTTCCCAGGGTCCTCAGGGATGGGAAAGATGAGGGAGGGCGACAGGGTCTGGGAACAGCCCCAACCCTTTGTTCACTCTCCTTGCCCAAGAACAGCACGCTAATGTGTCCACTAATAGTTTTGCCAGGCCCTGACCTTAGTGCTTTTAAGAGTTAATTTTTAATTATACGTGTACCCATGAGTGCGTTTTCTTGTAAACAATGAAAACAACTGAGAAGGCTAAAGTCCCCTCTGACTACGTCAGGATCCAAACTCCTCCCCAAAGTAACCTAACCTGGCTGCCTGTCGTGTGGCTGGGCTCCCTTCCTGACCTTTTTCTGAATCTCTATTTGCCCAGAGGAAATATTAAGCATTGTTTTTTGAGGCTTTTAAAAAAAAATAAGTGGTATCATACATCATACTGTGTGTGCCTTTCTGCAACTTGCTTTTGACAGTTAGCATGTCTTGGGACTCTCTCATGTTGGAAGTACAGGCCTGCCTTATTCTGTGTAACCACAGTATAATATTTCAGAGCAGGCATGTGCCATTCTCTGATTCACGCGCGTGTAAATTGTTTGCAGTTTCCCACTATTATACCCCAATGAACCTCCATATACACAAAAGAAGTGGAAATTCCAAGTTACAGGACGCGTGCATTTTAAGTTTTAGTAGATCTTGCCAAATTACCCTCTAAAATGGCTATACCGATTTATACTCTCACCATCGAGTAGCATTTGAGAGTGCTTGCTTCCTCTACGTCATTGTCCATCATGAGATCGTCGGCTTTGAGTATTTGAATGTTTGAAAACATGGCATATAAGTCATTAGTTTACATTTCCTTAGTGGGGTGTCTTTTCATATGATCAGTCACCAGTTAATTGCTTGTTCATTTGCAATCACTTTGGATGCACTGTCTCATCTGATTCTAATAGTGACCCCCCCTTCCAGGTGTTGCTACTGTGATCCCCATTTTATAGATGGGACAAGGAAGGCAAAGAAAGGCAAAGCCATTTGCTGTCGAGGGACTCCAGCCAGAGTTTGAACCCAAGTGCATCTACTTTTTTAAGATCTGGGTTCTAAACCTTGACATGCCTCCAATCCCCAGGTGGAACATGGGCTTCTCATTCTGAGCACTGAATGAAGGTCCCAGATGTGCTGACAGACAGACTCTTTTGCATCCCTGCCCCACTGCAGAAAATTGACCCCGAGGTGGCCGCTTTCCTGCAGAAGCTGCGAAGTAGGGTGCAGATCGGTGTGGTGGGCGGCTCGGACTACTCTAAGATTGCTGAGCAGCTGGGAGAGGGGGATGAAGGTAGGAGGAGTGGGCCGGAGCCAGCTCCACAGTCGGGGTTGGGGGTGGGGGTGGGAAGTTCGGGAGATCCCTGGACCGATGTGCCTTTAAAGACCCAGGCCTGCTTCTGCGGGGCAAGGGAAGTAGAGGGAACCGCCGGATGTTTTCCTGACCGATTCAGCAACCATTTAGTGAGCACCTCCCATGTGCTCGGCACTGTGCCAGGCTTGGGAGAAACAGCAGTGAGCAAAGCGGGGAGGATCCTGCCCTTATGTAGTTTACATTCTCAATTCTTGCTGAGTTTCGATTTCCTCACCTTTAAAATGGGCATAGTCGATAATGGCTGCCATTTGTTGACAACGACCGTGTGTTAACTTCCTTTCATTTAATCCTCTCAATCACACTTCAGGGTGGGTGTGTGATTATCCCACTTAACAGAGGAAGATTCTAAAGTCAAACCCAGAATGTTTTCGGATGCAGAATCCCCGTTCTCAGCAGAGTTCCTGATCTCAGCCCCGTCAAGGCAGATGCCTCCAGCTCCCCAAACCAGAAACTAACTTCCTTGAATGTCCCTTTTCCCCACCCCCTTGTTTACCCCATCGGCCAGTCCAGAAATATCCCCCTGTGGGTCCATGTCCCCATCTCCGCAGTCCCACCGTTGTCCAGGTGATCGCCTCCCCGCTGGACCCTGAAACAGCCTCCTGGCCGTTGCCCCTGTTTCTCCTCATTCCCGCCACTTCTCGTGGCAGCCAGAGCTGAAAACTACCCCATGCGACCAAACTTGGCAACACAGTGACAGAAGCTGTAAAACAACACGGAAGCCCCCGTGCCGGGGGCCGTGGGGGCATAAGGGGAACCGCTATGCCGGGGAGTCCTGGAAGGCTTCCGGAGGAGCGGGTGGGATCTCGGAGGGGGGAGGGCACTTCAGGCAGAAGGACCTGCATGAGCAAAGGCCCAGAGCTGTCACTGGCTTGTTTGCGCGTCTGGAAAAAGCCAAAGCTGCAAAAGGTGGGGAGACTAGAAAAGGTTTGGGGTGGGCTTTGAATGACAAACCAAGGAATGTGGGCTTCATCTCTCTCCTTGGCTCTGGGTACCTGGTCTCACTCTCTCCCCTTCTCCCTTGGCCTCTGTGTGTCCCTGAAGTCATCGAGAAGTTTGATTATGTGTTTGCCGAGAACGGGACGGTGCAGTATAAGCATGGACGGCTGCTCTCCAAGCAGGTCAGTGCCCCCCAGGGCCTTAGCCCAGGACACTTTTCCACAGAGAAACAGTCCACAGGTGCCTTCTGTCCTGGGTGGGGAAGGGCACCGTGCCCTCCATGCCCAGAGCCCTGTGACCCTTGCCCAGACCATCCAGAGCCACCTCGGGGAGGAGCTGCTGCAGGACTTGATCAACTTCTGCCTCCGCTACATGGCCCTGCTGAGGCTGCCCAAGAAGCGGTGAGACCCCGCCCAGCCTTGTGCCCAGCCTCGCCTCCCAGTCCCGGGCCTGGGAAAGGGTGGGTTTCTCTGGTGGGACCTGGTGGGTGGGTTCTTGTCTCTGTCACGTCCAGACGGGGCTGGGTTGAATTTAGGGCCTTTCTCCTTCTCTCTGGCTCCCCGCCCTCCCTCCCACCCCCATCGCCGCCAGTGGAACCTTCATCGAGTTCCGGAATGGCATGCTGAACATCTCGCCCATCGGCCGGAGCTGCACCCTGGAGGAGCGGATCGAGTTTTCCGAACTGGACAAGGTGCCACCAACTGTGCGACCTTAGGCCGTAGGACCTCAGGCGCTCAACCTGTCTGTCTGAGCCTTTACTCTCTCATCAGTGCAGTGGCTGGGTTGGGGGTGGGTGCCCTGAGAGAACCAATCCCCTTTCGGACGCCTACCATGCCCCGTGGTTGTCGGGACACGTGTATCTTTTCAGCATCACTGGTTTCCCTCCCCTGGTGACAGGCACCACCAGCCACCTGCTTACCTAAGCCAAGCCCTGGGCATCCTTTCCACCTTCCCGCCCACAACAGGCCCCACAGTCATTCCTGTTGGTTCAGCCTGCAGGGTTGGTCTCAAATCTGTTCACTTGTGTCCCTCCTCTCGCCCTTCCCTCGGCCCCCATAGTCCCCTGCCAGTCTGTTCGCCAGCGGTGCCAAGGAGAACCTTTCAAAGCACGTCCGCTCTGTCCACTCCCCGCTAACAGTCCTCCCATGGCTCCCCTTGCCAACCGGACAACGTCCCCGCCTCCCGCCTTGGTGCTCTCGCCGCCGAGGGGTCTGCCTGGCTCAGGCCCACCTCTTCAGGCTTCCCTCTGCTCCTGTGCTTGGAACACGCCAGGGTCCCTCTTGCCTTGGGATGCGCTGCCCCCTGTTAAACTTCGACTTGAATTTTGCTTGTCATCCTCAGCACCACCCCCTCCCTTAGAAGATAGAGCGGGCCATCTAACCAAGCCGTTTCACGCTGGCGCATCCCTGTCCTCTCCGACCTCTCCGACCTTCCGCTCTCCTCCTTCCATTCCCTGTTTGGCCACGTCTTCCTTGTTGATTCTAAAGCTAGCAAGCGGCCTCCCACTCCCCCACTGCAGGGCTGTGCCTTCTGCCCTCAGGAGCGGTTCGCCCTCGCACCCCCTTTACGTTAGCTCAGATGTCACGTTCTCGGTGGGGCCTCCCCCAGGCACTACGTTTAACGTTGCACCCCCTTGCACCTCCCACCCCTCTGATTTCTCCTCCGGCAGCCATCACCACCCTCTGAATATAGTTAGTCACCTGGCTGTTGTCTGGTTCCCCCGCCAAAGCCGTAAGCGCCTTTAGGGCGGGCGTTCCTCTCGCTGTTCACCGCCGAATCCCCGTGCTCAGCACGTGCCTGGCACATGACAAGGGCTCGAGAAATACTTTTTGAATGAATGAAAGAGGTGGTGCAATCCCCACTTTACGAATGAGGAAACCGAGGCTCAGAGAGGGGTAGTGACTTGCCCAAGGTCACGTAGGGAAATTGGTTTGCAGGGCAAAGATTCGAAAGCCTCCCTGAGGAGGGGCGGGACTTTCCGTGACGCCTCCCAGCTCACTGACCCCCACCCCCACTGCCACCCCATGCCCAGAGGCTTAGGCGGCGATGCCCACGTACGTGCATGGGGACTTCTCAGGGCGCCTTCTCAGGCCACTCAGGTTTCCGATCCCAGCTCCACCTCCACTTGCCGAGGCGCCTGCCGTGTGCCATGGTCGCAGGCATGCTAGGTGACGGGCACCTAGCCAACCGCTCAGGCACCCTTTCCACCTTCCCACCCACGCAGGGTCCAACAGGCGTTCCTGGTGGTTCAGCCTGCGGGGTGGGTCTCAGACCCGGCCCTGTGTGTGTCTGCCCTCTCCCCGCCGGTCTGTTCTCCGGTGGTACCGTGGTACCGTGGTATCGTGACACCCAGCCGGTCTGTTCTCCGGCGGTCCCACCGGGAAAGCGGCTTCTGTACTGTGTGTGTCTTTGTTTTCTCTCCTGCAAACTGGGGATAATCATAGTTCTCATCTCCTGGTCCGTAACGAGGACTGGACGAGGTGGAAGCCTAGCAACACCGACTCTGCCCACCACCCCCAGGGTCTTCTCTGCCTCTTTGGCTCTTACTCGCCTGTTTCTGGTGTTGGAGAAGGGCGTGGACCTCCTGGTCTCCTGCGTTCCCTGCACTGGCCCAGATCGCATACAAATGCTTTACTCTCCTTCATTCCCCCAGACCCTGAGGACAAGTAGTCCCCTTCCTTAGATGAGGATACTGAGGCCAGAGGGTGACCAGCTTGAGGACACAGTGCGAGTCCTGCTGAGGCTAGTTTTGGCACCTGGGGCTATCCAATGACTAGCCTGGTTCTCCAAAGACAGAAGGTGCAGCCATCCTGGGCCATACGGGGACATTGATTCTTGAAGTCCTGCAACTTGCCCATGGTTACACAGCCAGGAGGCAGAGCAGCCAGGCCTGAAACCCAGGCAGCCTGCCTTAGTCTTTCGGGGTGGGCCACTTTGGCCTTAGAGCTCATGTCCTTCCTGGACCACTCCTCCAGGCTCCAGACCACTGGCCACCGCCCGCCTCGCTTGCCATAACAGTCTCACCCAACACTTTGACTAAAACGCAGGACTAGGCATTATGCTCCTGTGCTGCGAAATCCTCAGTGGCTTTTGGTCCCCCAGGATGTGTCCACTCCCCAACCAGGCCTCCAGGCCCTGCGAGCTGATCACCCCGCCAAGCTCTCACCACCGCTTCGGCCCCATGGGCGCCCCATACCTCGGCCACAGCGAGCCTGCACTGCGAGAGCCATTCGCTCCTGTGGTGCGGGCCCCATTAGCAAAGCATCCGAATCAGCTGTCCCTCCAGGCCTGCCGTGGCTGTTCCCCATTCTGGCCCCAGCAGGGCCAGGCTGGGGATCCTTGGGCTAGTGAGCAAATGTCCCTTTACTCTATGTTCGTAGATACCCCACAGATGTTCAAGGTCCTGCGGAAGGGTAGGGACTGGGGAGGCACCGCGGGGAATTGCGGGGTTGGTTCCATGGCTGCGTCTGGCGTCCTGCTGGCCTCCCTCTGAGCACCCACTGCCACCTGTTCACAGATCTTGACATGCTCTTGGCTCCTCACGCTCACTTCTAGTGCCTGAGCTATGGTTTCGTTGAACTGGACGGAGCCGATGGGGCAGAGCCCTGTCCTGAGGTGGACTCTGACTTGGGACTCAGATTGACCTGTCCCTTCGACCTTCTTCCTCGAGCCTCAACTCCAAGGCATCCTTCAGAATACCTGGCCCACATTCCCCACTGGCGGGAGCTGGCACCGAATTTAGTCACGGACCTTCTGGATTTAGGCCCTGGCTCTGCCTCTGAGGCTGGGTAACCTTGAACAGGTGCCTCTTCTGAGCCTCAGTTTCCCATCAAGTAGGGGTCATGATATCCCCTTGGAAGACTCTGTGAGCTCACAGGAATTGTGTGCCCAGCACAGGGCCTGGCACATAGCAGCCCCCTGAGCCTCAGTCTGCTCCCTTCCCTCTTACAGAAGGAGAAGATCCGGGAGAAGTTCGTGGAAGCCCTGAAAACTGAGTTTGCTGGCAAAGGGCTGAGGTTCTCCCGAGGTACGTCCACAGCTTGCAGGGCCTGATGGGCCTGGCGCGAGAGCCGCCTGCCAGGTCCTCACGCCCAAGGCCAGCTGCAGTCCCCAGAAACTCCTCCCACCCCTCTGGGCAGACAGGGGCAGGCTGAGCCTAAACAGTGGGGGACTCCCTATGTCATGGCCCCCGGGCTTCCCCACCTAAACCCCGTCAATACCCCACCACCCACCCAGTTCGGGCCAGAAACTGAAGCGTCTCCCTTGCGTTTCCTCCCTCAACCTTTCCCAAGTCCAGTCTACTAGCGAGTTCCAGGGCCCTACGTCTAGAATGCTCTGGAATCTGACCACTGCTCACACCTCCACTGCCAGCAGCCTCATCCCAGGCCCGTCTGGATAACTGATGGGTCAGGTCTCCCCCTGCCACCTCCCCTGACAGTCCAGAAAGATCATGGGAAAACAGACCATGTCATAGTCCTGCTCAGAGCCGTCCAGACGCTCCTCCTCTCTCGGAATGAAACCCGTGACCCCCTCCCTGGACCCCAGGGCTCACGTGCCCTCACCTCTGCCCTCTCCAGTCCTCTGTCACTGGGACACTCCATGTCCTTCCCTGCCTTGGGGACCATACTCTGTGCCAGGGCTTGTAATTCTCTAGCCATTGCCACTCTGGCTCAGGTCTCAGCTCTGTCGCCCCAGAGAGGTCTCCCCGGATCACGCTGGCTGGAGAGCTGCTCTTCCCGCACCTCCCTGGCTTCATGCTCTGAGGCGGCCTGGTGCGTTTACCGCCTGTCCTCCCGCCTGCATCATAGCTCCCATGAGGACCCGAGTCTGTCCCATGCCCTGCGCCTGGCTCTCAGTAGACACTCGAGAGTCGTTGAGTGGCTCTGCTGGCTTGTCTGCCTGCCCCCACAGGAGGCATGATCAGCTTCGACGTCTTCCCCGAGGGCTGGGACAAGCGCTACTGCCTGGACAGCCTGGACCAGGACAGCTTCGACACCATCCACTTCTTTGGGAATGAGACCAGCCCTGTGAGTGTGGCTCAACCCAGGTCAAGGCCGGGCGACACTGGGTGACAGAACAGAACTCCTGGGAGACTCCCAGAAAACAGCCAGTGTTCACCAGCCCCATTACATTGCAAAGCTGGGGCCCAGAGCTGGCTGGACACTTGCCCCATGTCACACAGCAAGGCAGGGCAGACCTGGTGAAGGCTGAGAAGGGGGGCTTTCTGGAGGTTCTGAGGGGACAGGAGGAGGGGCAGCTCTGCAGGAGCCAGTGGGGGGAGGGAACCCCATGCCAGGGTGGGTGCTGGGCCCCAGCCCTGGGAGCCTCATCCAGGCACCACCTGTATATGCCCTCTCTGCCCTTCCTCTGTGCAGGGTGGCAATGACTTTGAGATCTATGCCGACCCCCGGACTGTGGGCCACAGCGTGGTCTCCCCTCAGGACACAGTACAGCGATGCCGCGAGATCTTTTTCCCAGAGACAGCCCATGAGGCATGACCGGGATGTCCAGAGACCTCCGCCCAGGCCTGAAGAGAGCCCCCGGCCCAGGACACCTGCCTCACATGGCTTGCTGCAAGGCCCACCGTGAGGGGACAGGGTCTACGTAGACAACTGTCCCCAGCAGTCAGCTCCTGGTGGGACTGACTCCGTCCTCCACCCCGATGGCACTGGCCACAGCTGCTGCTTGTACTTGTGAACAGAACAGATTTCTGTCTACACTGGGAGGAGGTGTGTGAATGTTGGTACTAGCCAGAGCCCGCCCCGCCTGCCTGTCGCAGACGGGTGCAGAGCGGCAAGGAAGATACGGTGTTTGCTAGAACTTTATCACAAGCATTAAAGTTCCCGGAACAAGGTATGGTGTCAGTTCTGAGTGGATGGCCGGCCCCAGTCACAGATGCTATTAGGGCCACCACTTTGCAAATGAGGAAACAGAGGCACGGGTGGCGGGGACTTGTTCCAGGTCACACAGGAAGTCTGATCCAGTCAGGGAGGGTGGGCCAATGAAATCCCAAACAAGGGCTGGTTTAGGCTGCCCTCCCCCCGCCCCTTCCCCCGGGACCCCAGACAGACAGAGGCATCTCTGGGCCAGGCTGAGTCACAGTCGAGGGTTTATTGCCAGTGTCAGGAAGGGTGGGGGAGTCCGGGAGGTTGGGGGGTCAGGAGGGTTTCTGACTGGAGGCTGCGGGGCTGAGTGAGGAGCGCCACTCCCGTCCGCCACGTGGCTGCCCCCAGGCTGATGCTCCCACGTCCTCCCTCCTGGCTAGTGCCTGAAAAGGGGGGGTCCACTCACAGGAGGGGCGTCTTGTGGGGCTCCCAGGAGTCAACCTGTACCAGTAAACCTCCACTAAGGGGGTCAGGGAGCCCTTATTTCTCAGGGGAAGGGCCTCAGGCTCTTTCAGAATAGCCGCAGATCGGAATAAGGTGTCGAGCTGGGCCCTTCTCTGTTTGGGGGCGGGGCGCAGGCCAACACATCTCAGCCGCTCTGGGCTCCCAGCCTCTGTGGTGCGGACAGGGCGCAGGGGTGGGACACATATTCCAGCTGATCTTTACCCTGGGGCCTTAAAGGGCTGGGGATCTTAGTCACCAACCCCGTCATCCTGGGCGGTTGAGCCCCATTTCTACACCACCACCCCCCCCATCAGATGTGTTCTCTGGAAGGTAGTCGGGGGCGTGGAGGGCAAAGTCCTCCTTCCTGGCCTCCCAGGCCGGGCCAACCCCACCCGAGAGTAAATGCACACAACACATATCTTAAGGGACGGACAGCCCAGAAATCACAACTCAGCCACTGGCTTGGGGGCCAGCAGAGCCACCGTCCTGTGGCTTTAGGAGGAGGGTCCAGAAAGGGGGCTGCAGGGCTGGTGGCCTCCCAGGCTCGGAGCCATTCTTGTGGGTGCCCCAGCCTGGCCCTGCCTGAGGGGACGTGTGTCCACACGTTGCTGGGCCCTCCGCAGCCACCGCGGCTGGGCGTGGCCAGAGCATCAGTGGGGCTTGTGTCGGGGCAAAGGGGATGGCTCCATCTAAGCTGGGGAGACGTGTCCCCACCCCTCTGCAGACCCGCGCCTCCCAGGGAAGTGGAGGCACCATGGCTCGGTGCGGCCCAGGGGAGGAGATGCTCTGATTTGGGGATTCGCAGAGTGATTGCCAGGCTGAGGAGGAGGGACTGTGGCTAGTAATACTAGAGCCCCCAAACTGCCTTCTGCCGTCAGGCCCCTCTGTCCTGCCTGTCCAGTGTGAGTGCTGAGAGAAGTGGGGGAAGGAAGGCTGGGCCGTGGCACTGAGGGGCGGCCGGCCCGCCTCTGCCTTTCACCCACTTCCCTTTCCAGGGGCTGGGAGGCCCCGCAAAGTGCTCGCTGGCCTGGTTTCTGAGGGGTGGGGTCCAGGCCACTGTGGGGGGCCCCGGTCTAGGGTGAGAGGTGCGAGTAGCTCAAGCACAGAGTCTAGCCCTGGGCCAGGGCCTCTGGCGGAGGCGGGCAGAGCAGCAGACTCGTCTGGCAGGGGCTGGCCCCGCGGTGCCCCCTGGCTCCCAGCCCCAGGCCTGTCGCAGGCCCCCAGAGGCTCGGTGGACATTGGACGGTGGGCAGGAGGGCGAGAGGGTCCTGTGCCCATGTGGCAGGAAGGGGAGGAAGGAGAGAGAGTGGATAAGAAGAGAAGGCAGGTCTGGTGGCCTCCTCCGCAGTCCAGCTCATACAAGAGTCACGGGTCACAGGGGTGGTTGGAGGCAAACGCTCAGGGCCACAAGCACAGACAGACAGACGCGCACACTGAGGCCACCTGGGGGACTGAGTCAGCCAGTGCAGTAGGGCAGGAGCCAGCTGCCACCCGCCCATCCACCCTTGGGGGGCTCCCTGCCCGGCCTAGGAGCCCACGACCTGGCCAGACCATGTCTCATGGGGAGTGTGTGGGGCCAGCTGGGTGAGCACCACCTCCACGGCCTGGAACTTCTGGTTCTTGGGCGGGATGGGGCACATCTTGTAGGTCACCTCGTCACCCTCCACCGGCACGTACTCGCCCTCGATGCTGGTGAGCAGGAGAGGAGTGTCAGCCCAGCCGCAGGCTCCTCTTCCCAGACACCCCCTGTGACCTAGCTTCCCTTCTCGGGGCCTCAGCCCTCTCATCGGTAAAATGGGAATCATAAATCGTCCCTTCCTCTCTGTGTTGTTTGGGGATTAAGTGAGATGTGAGAGGGCATTGGGAGGTCCTTGAGGCTTTGGAGAACCTCAGGGCCCTCCCTAAGTCATGCCTGGCATCAGGGCTGGGACGCAGGCCTAGAGCGGCCTCTCCCCACCTAGCCTACCCACCCAAGGCCCCTTCCAGGCAGAAGGGGCCAGGGGCTGGCCCAGCCCTCTCAGCCCCCTGTTGCTAGGCAGGATCCCGGGGCCCAGCCAGTGGTTCCCAGGGCTCCGGAGTCGCCCCTCCTCACCTGCCCAGCCCTCCCCGCCCCATGTGCCCCCAGCCCCTATGAGAGGAGGAAGTGCCAGGAGCACAGACCTTGGCCGGTGAGGGGAGAGGCCTGGGGAGGCCCTCCCGGAGGCGCTGGGGGGACGCTGCGGCCGGGGCCGGGTCGCGGACTGGAAGGTGGGAGGGAACCACCGGGATGGGGGGGGCGGACGGGACTCACTCAGATACGTGCACGAAGATGTCCTCCGACCCATTCTCGGGGGTGATGAAGCCGTGGCCCTGCGAGCGTGAGAACTGCTTACAGACGCCCTTGAACACGGGGCCAGCAGAGGCGCGGGCTGTCCTGAGGAGGATAGGGAAGGGGGATTGGAGCCGTAGCCTGGGGCCCCCCACAGTCCTGGGCCCCGCCTGCGGAGGCTGCCTCGGGGGTGCGGGGAAGGCTCCCCAGGCCAGAAACCGCACAGCGGTGCTAGCTCGGTCCTCTCATCACCCCATTTGACAGATGAGCAGACTGCGGCGCAGAGGAGGGGACCGGCTCTCCCAGGGTGCACAGCGTACGGGTCTCCTGACTCCCAGCCAGCCCCCTCTCTCTGCACAGAGCCCTCCCCTCCTCACTACCTCCCGGAGCAGCGATATCCTAGTCGCTCAGGTGTCACTCATCTGTTCATCGTTTATTAAACATCTGCTCTGTGCCTGGCCTTGGGTTAGATACAGGGGACCATCAGCACTTGCCATAAAAAAAACCCACCTCCTTTGGCCAACCTAAGTCAGTCTCCCTGGCTGACAAGCCCCCTCCCCATTTTACCCCACCCCGCGACTGACACCAAAGGCCCGAGGCCAGTCTCCACCCGGCCTGCTCCCAGGTCAACCCCATGCCACCGTTTTTGCCCAGGCCGTCCCGTCTCCCAACTTCCTTCTTCACCTAATGTATCTCCAAACCCATCATCTTCCCTAATGCCCAATGCTGAGGCCTCAGGGGGCGAAGGGCGAACAGCCGCCTTCCGGATTGCATGCAGCTTGTGCGCGGCTGCTTTGTCTTACTCATCACTGCTCAGGAGCTCAATAAATCTTTGTGGAATAAATGAAGGAATTAACGAATGAACACTAGCGGTCGCTGGAAAGACCATACATAGCTCCCCCGTCCTCAGGGGAGGACAACGGGGCTTGGAGAAGGATAGTGCTGGGTCCCTTTCCCGGGAAAGACCCCTGGAGCTTGGGCAGGGGGCAGATACTCACGCCGAGTACGTCCTGGTCCGTTTGGTGGGCAGAGGACTGGGCAGGTCCCGTGATGTGACACTACTCCGCTCCCAGACCCTGCTGCCCTCCCGGTGGAAGGGGAAGGTCGGCCAGACAGGGGACTTAGGGGAGTGGAGCGGGGGCACGACTGGGGGCGACGTGGGCTCCGAAGTCATGGTGGGGCCAGCAGGAGAGCCCGACGGGCTCCCGGGCTCGGGGGCCGGTGAAGGTCTTGGGCGTCCTTGCGGGCAGGGCCCGGCCTGGCCCTGCTCGGCAGCCTCACCAGCCACAGGCTCCGTCTGAAAGAAGACGAGAGAAATAGAGGTGAGTGTGGGCCAGGGTGGACAGCTGGACACCGGGCACAAGTCGAGGACCGCGCCTGAGTGTCTCGCAGAGTGTCGTCAGGCCACTCGTGGCCTTTCTCTGACTCAGTATCCACACTAGAAAGACAAAAACGGTTCTGTGACCTCACTATGGACTGAATCGTAGTCTCCTAAAATTTATGCATTGAAGTCCTAACCCCCGGTGTGACGGTGTTTAGAAGTAAGTAGATTTAGATGATTTAGATGCGCTTAGGCTCTCAGCCTCCAGAACCCTGAGACGTGAATGTCTGCTGTTTAAGACGCCCAGTCTGTGGTATTTTGTTAAGGTGGTCCAAGCTAAGACCAGTTTCGAAACTCTTCCAGCTTCAAGTTCAATTCTCTAACTCCGGGGTCTGGAGGCAGGATGGGTGAAGTGGTCTGGAACACGGTTTGGCACAATTCTTAGCCGTTTCAAATCCACAGACCTGGGGTCGAATCTCGGCTTTGTCATTTGTAACTTGGTGACCTCAAGCAAGCCACTTAACAGTTCCAACATGCTGGGTAGGTGTGCGGGCTCTAGACCCAGATGGTCTGGGTTTGAATTCTGGCTCCTCTACCTAACAGCTATGTGGCCTTGGTCAACACCCTTAACCTTGGACCCAGTCTCCCGCTCTGTGAAATGGGGATAGTGCTGGTCCTTCCTCTATAGAGAAGTTGCTATGAGTATTGATTGACTTTCTACCTGCTTTAGAACGGGACAAGGGCATGGTGAGCTCTTGAGAAGTTTGGCAATTTTTCCTTAGCTCCATTTCCTCCTCTCTAAATTGAGGATGAGAATACTTACCGTGCAAGGTTGCTGAGGATTCAATGATCCAGTATGTGTGACAGCATCTGGCATCTCGTAGATACCCAGTACACTGATATTATCAGTGCTGATCAATAGAAATTCTCACATGAACAGCTCAATGCTTAGATGACCTTGAAAAATTCATCCTACACGTTCATCTACTGAGGAAGAGAACAAAGTTTTCCCACCCATGGGGTTGGGAAGTCTTGTATCCCAAGAGACACAGCTTGGAACCCTGAGGAAGACAGCTCAGCGTATGAGTCAGGCTGCTGTTGACTGAGGCTGGGGCAGGTGGCCTACCGCAGTGGGGCCAGGTAGGACACCTGGATGAGCTGGGGAGCTCCAGTTTGACCGCATATTAGCTACTGACCTTGGGTAGCACTTTACTGACCTCACCTGTTTCCTGTACTATGGAGCTGATAAGCCCTGCCTCACCCCTCCAGGCTGTGGTGGGGTTTGGCTAATGAGGGCAATGTGTTCTCTACTTCCTCATCCCATTCTTTCAATCTCCCAACCCCTCGGCCAAAGGCCCTGGGGTCAGAGGTGAATCCCTAAACTGCAAGTCTATTCCTGGCCTCCATCTGGTTCCCCACCCCTCAAGCCTGGAGTTTCCAGGGAAACGTTCAAGGCTTCTTAGGAGTCCAGAGTCCAGGAAGCCCCAGAGCACTGCCTGGCAGGGTTAGACGAGCAAGCGGCCACCACCATATTTAACCCCGACCACTGGAGCAGGTCTCCTGGCCGCTGTCCAAGATCACACAGCAAGTGGGATATTTCTGGGTCGAGATGATGAGCTGCCTCTGCCATCCCTGGGGTGGAGGTTCAGATTCCTTCCTAGAGGCACCCCCCGCCATGTCTCCCTCCAGCCCAGGAGTGAGAAAGGCCCCTCACGGCCCCTCATGGCCCCTTAAAGTCCCCTTAAGCTGATATGGGGCTTCTCTCACTGAGCCTACTCCAGGAGGCGAAGGTGGGCCAAGTTTAGTATTTTTACCCCCATTTTAGAGAGAAAAAAAACTGAAGCTTGAAGGAGAGAAGAAATCATATAAAAACCTATACATGAGTGTTCACAGCAGCATTCTTCGCACTAGCCAGAAAGTGGAGACAGCCCGAAGGCCTGTCAGTTGGTGACTGGATAAGCAAAACATGCGACAGCCATGTAGCGAAATATTATTCAGCCAGCAAAAGGAGCGAATTGCTGATTCGTGCTACGACATAGATGAACCCTGAAAGCATTATACTAGAGGAAGAAGCCAGTCACAAAAAAACCACACAGTACGCGGTTCCATTCATGCCAAGTGTCCAGACAGGCAGATCTGTAGGGACACACGGTAGGTTGGCGGTTGTCGGGGGTGGAAGAGGGCAAAACGGGGAGTGGCCTTAATGGGCACTGAGTGTCTTTTCGGGATGATGACTGTGGCGACGTGGCCCAACTCCGTGAATACGCCAAAAAACACTGACTTGTCCGCTTGAGCAGGTGAATGACGTGGTATGCGAAGGAAATCTCGATAAAGCTGTTGCCGAAAGGAAGACAGGCAGCGAAGCGCCCCAAGCGGACAGCGAGGAAAGCCCGAGACGCCGGGCCCTGCAGAGCGCTCCTGGCCGCCTCCCACCCCGCCTGGGAGCGGGTGGCGGGTGGCGGGTGGCGGGGCCAGAAACTCCGCCTCCCTCTCTGAGAAGCAGGGCAGCCCTGGACTGCTCACTGCACATTTTCCCAGGCCTGGTATTGTGTTTGGCGGTAACAGGTGCTGGGAGGTCAAAGTGCACGGAGGGGAGAGAAGGTGATGGGGGAGGGGCAGCGGCAGCTCCATGGTTACCAGGGAGACACAGCCGCGCTGGGCCCAGCTCTGACCAGCTAGGCCTCCCAACCCAAGGCCAAGTGAGCATGGCTCCCAGGCGGTGGGAATAGGAAAGAAGCGCCGATGGTCCAGGGTTAGCCTTGATAGGCGGGCAGCCCCTCCTCTCCCCTCCTCCAATGGGCTTCCCAAAATGGACCAGCAGCGCCCAGCCCCCACAGGACTCTGCGAGGTTGTTCCCTCACCGCGCCCCCCACCCCGGGGTCGCCCTCAGGAAAAGGCAGGGAGTCAGCCTTAGTGGAGGGGCGCAGATGAGGCGGACTCCGCGGTGCTGCTCTGGGCTCTCCCTTCACGTCCTTCCTCTTCTGGAAACTGGGGTTATATGACCCCCTCCTCTGAGAGCTCTTAGGAGGAGGAAATGGGGTGGACTGTGGGAAGCACTGAGTAGGCGCTGGGTGACGGGTTGCTCCTCCCAGACAGGGCAGCTAAGTCGAGCATGGAGGGAAGTCGGGGTGGGGGGAAGGAGGAACCTGACTGAGCTGAGTCAAGCTCACCCCTCACTCTCTTCTTCTCTGCCTCCCCAGGACGAGATCCTTCCCCCACCCCTCATAGCATCTCCTGTTATTAAATTCCTGCAATAGCCCTTTAAGGCTGGTGCTATTATTACTCCATTTTGCAGATGAGAAAAACTGAGGCTCAGAGAGGTTGAGTCACTCCCTGAAGGCCACACAGCAATTAATGTCTGAGCCACAACTCAAACCAGGGCAATATGACTCTGCAGCCTGGAGCGGGAAGTCAAGAGTCCTGGGTTCAGGCCCTGCATTGCTACTGCCTTGCTCTGTGACCTTGGACAGTCTTTCCCTCCCTGGGCCCTGGCAGAGCCTCGGACCTGAGGGAGCTGTGCACAGGGGGATGCAGAGTGAGCCTCCAGTTCAGAACCCTTTCTCCAGTGTTGCTGCAGAAGGCGGCAAATGAAGATGGAGGCTTTTGTTGTCTGAATGCCATCCACAGCGCAAGGCTTTACAGAGATTATTTTTCAACCTCCCAGTTGCCTTGAAAGGTTGAACTAAGAATTGTTTCCATTTCACCGACGAGGAAGCTGAGCCTCAGAGAGGTTAAGTGATTTGCCCAAGGTCACACAGCAGGTACGCGACAGAACCCAGATTTGTCCGAAGGTGAACATTTATCCTCACTCTTCCTGTGAGGATAAATTCTGTTCCTAGTTCAGCCAAGATGAGACTGGAGTTTCCCCCCAAAGAACTCTCCCGGAGAAACTAAAGGGGGAAATAAACTCCGAATGCAGAGAAAAAGATGTGTTTGTAGAACATTTGTTTTAACTCAAAGGGACTTAAAGCCAAGCCCCCAAAAGCCTTGGTGTGCCCATCTGGGGAACCTCCTGCCCAGAAAAATGCCCCTCAGAACTAGCAGTCTGGGAGCGAGAGGGCAAGCTGGGACCCAGATGGCCCAGGTTGAACCCTGCCTCTTCAGCACCCCGGCTGAGTGGCCCTCCCTTTCTGCGCCTCGCTTTCCTCATCTGTCAGATGGGGCTAACCAGGGCACCCTGTCCCGGTGGTGGGAGGGTGAGGAGCGGTGAGCGGGCTCCTCCCTGGCCACATCTTCTGGCTCTGACCGCCCCCAGCCAAGCTCCACTTCATCCCCCTGCGTGATGGCCAAACCCCAGCTGACTTGTGATTCTGCAGACAAAGGGACCATGGGAGGCGAAAGGAAAACATCGGGGCTGTTGGGAGATAACCTAAGGGAGGCGCTCCGACACAGACGCAGTGTCAGAGGGCCATGGGACTGTGACTCAGCCCCGTCGGCAGGTGACCATTGCCCGGCGCCGGGGCTTCTCCGACTCTCAGCTCCCCACAAAAAGAAGGGGCAGGAAAGGGCTGTCAGAGTCCTCTCGTGACCATGAGAATAACCTCTCCTGGGTGGCTGAGGGAAAGCAAGCTGGCTCGTTCGTCCTCCCAGGGCTGTGCGACCTGGGGCGAGCGCCTGCCCCTCCCTGGGCCTCACTTTTCTCCTCAGCTACATGAATCGCCACTGGTCCAGATGACTAATGAGGGTCAGTCCAACTGTCCCCTGAAGTTCTCAAAAACATATGCATAACCGAAGGAAATCGATTGCCTGGCAACCGGGACAAGGGAAGGAGACAGCCCCGCCCTTAGAGGGCCCCCGGTCCAGCGGGAGGAACAAACAGGTGACGGGAACGCAGTGCAGGAAGTTCTGATACAAGTCATGGCCAGCACTATTGATTACCAACCATGTGCCAAGTGGGGTAACAAGCCCTTTGCCCTACTTTCGAATTCAGTCCTCAGGATACTGTGACAATCGCCATTATTATCCCTGTTATACAGAAGAGCGAACCGAGGCTCAGAGAGGTGAAGAGGCTTGCTAGGGCCACACGGCCTGTCAGGGGCAGCACTTCTACACCCTGGAGACCTTTGCGGAAGCGGGGTACAGAAACACCCTGGCAGGAGAAGAGGAGGAAGAACTTGCAAGTCCCTGAAAACTCCTGCTCTCCCCCAGAGAAAGGACAGTGGCTCGGAGAACTGGGGCTCTATTTCTGGCTTTGTGCTGACTCAGACCATGACCTTGGGTGAGTCATTTGCCAACTCTGACAAGATTAAAAACAACTCCCCCAATAAAAACATCCCAGCCCAAGCCCCCGTTGTGAAGAAGCAGATGGGGTGGGGGGAGGGGGGCGCCCGAGGAGGAAAGGGTATGGGAACACAGGATGACAGCGAAAGGGCTTTCTGAACGTCGGGGTCTTGTCCTCGGTGGGCCCCAGGAGGGTGAGGAAACAGCCTTAGGACCACCAAGCAGAAGCTGGCGCGCCCCCCGCCCCTCCCCCACCCCGGCCTCCCAGACACTCCTTAAAATACATCAGTGCCAAAGCTGCTCTAGCAGCTGGAGGTGACCTAATTAAACCTGGTTCTTTCCCCCTCCCACAGCCTCTGTGTGTGTGTGTGTGTGCTCGCGCGCGCGAGTGTGTGTGTGTGAGAGGGGGTGCGGGGGGGGGGGTGCGGGGGGGCGCCGCCTCAGCCAATACTTGAGTTTACTTGAGACCCTTTAATTCTCCTCCTCGTCACATGCCCATGCTGCCCTGGGGGCCTGCTGTGATTAAGGCCCCTGAAGGTCCTTGGCATAAGCGAGGGTGTGGATGCCAGGATGGGCACCTCAAGGGCCGTGCTCGCATCCCAGCTCCGCTGGGCTGTGTGACCCCAAGCAAGTCACTTTCCCGCGCTGAGTCTCCCTCGAGACACTGGTCAAAGTAACTCGGAGAGTGGCCGAGCTTCGAATCAAATCAGCGTGACCCCAAAGCCCTTGACCTTTCCAGTACACCACGCCACTCACCTTGTTGACCATCATTTCCCTTAGTTTGGGGGCAGGGAAAGAGCCTCCCCCTGCTTTTTTTTGGCCCCATCCCCATCTTGCTGCTCTGTGTGCACAAAGGCACAGACTGCCTCAAGCCCCCTTCCCACCAGCCCCTGGGGGCCCGGCCACCTTGGTCGTGACCAGCTCGGCCAGGCCCAGAGCGCCCTCTGCCGGTGCCAGACTAGAGGCCCTACTTCCAGACCGGCCTGCAGGTGTCATCCCCCACCAGCGGACCGTGCAGGGCCTCCACCCAGTGCCCCTAGGGAGCCGCCCTCCCCGGCCGGCGGGCATCAGTGAACATTGCCCAGCCATCTCTCTAGGCCCGGAAGAGGCCTCTGTGGCCAAGGCTGTCCTCTGGCTCTTCCAGGGCCCTGTGCGGGCGGGTCTTGTTTATACCTGCCTTTTTTTTTTTTTTTTTTTTTTTTTTTTTTAAGAGGATGGGGCAGACACATCCACATGGGCAGGGCAGATCTGGGAAAATAGACGTTTTTGAAAAAGACTTCAGGGGAATGGCAGTGGGGAGGCTAGGAGGAGAAAACATCCAGAATTCGGAGGACCCCAGAGGCCTCTGGGGTGGAGTCGGTTCTGGGGAACTGGCTGCCCATCCCCCAGGGGGCTGGAGACGGCCCCTTCCCAGGGAGAGGCCTCTACTGGAGCAGGTCCAGGCGGGCATGATGCCAGGCTCTCAGAGGTGGCCCGCCCCCGCCGGTGCGCTTCCGCCTCCCCTCCCCCAGCCCGGCGGATGCGGCCCCTCACGCTCTGTGTTTATTATTGTTCTCGTGCTGCGGCCCCCTCCGCTCTCCCCGGGAAGAGCCCACAGGCTGGCAGCTTGGCAGGAACCTGCTGTCTCCCTCGTGGGTGCCAACACCACCCCTTATCTCCGCCTGGACTCCTTGTGCCAGGGTCGGGCCACTCAGGGACTTGGCGCCAGCCAAGGCTGCCCCTGTCTCTGCATCCCACCTCGGGGGGCCCAGCAGCCCCAGGCTTATCACTCTTGTCCTCCAGGGGCTGCGCCCAGGCAAGGGTGAGGTCAGGGACAGACCTGGCAGGGGAGAGGAGTGGCCTCAGGAAAGGCAAAAGCTACGAGTGGGGTGGCTCCAAGGCGAAAATAATAGCATGGAGCCACCTCTCCAAGCGAGTTAACACAATTACCCCACCACACTGGGGAAGAAACAGAGTCAGGAGAACACGGCTCCTCCAGGTCTGACTGTCTGCCCCTGAAGTCCCTCCCCAGCCCCAGCCGCAGCCCCAGATTCCGGGGGCAAAGGCCCGGTCCGCCCCTGCTGCTCTGGGAGGAGCGCGCTCATTCTCCAGTCACCTCTCCCTGCCTCCCAGACAGGAGGCTGCGGCTTGGCAGGTGTGTGCTGTTCTCTGGCTCTTGAGCCAGACACAAGTCCCAGACACAAACACACACACACACACACACACATATACACACACGCAGACACACGCTGTCTCACAGAGAGCCACACGGCCTCGGCTTCCCTTGGGGGTCAGAGGGAGGGAGGGCGAGCCCGGTGGGCTCATCTGCACACCCTCTCATATCCACCTCCCCGCCCCCGCCCCCCCCCCAAACCGTAAGCTGAACTGGGCTGGGCCAGCCCCGGGGGACATGCCCACCTTCCCAGCCTCCCCTGCCCCATGTCATACCTCCCTCCTCCTCCGTCCTTGCCAAAGCCAGTTTCTAGAGCTGGTGTGCCTTGGGATCCCCCATCCAGCCCCTTACCTCTCCCTGGCAGCCGAGGTCGAGGACTGCCTCCTGCAGCCGGCTTCAGCACTCTGCCTCTCTTGGGCGCTTGGAGCTAGGAGCAAAGGGTGGTCTGAAAGATGCGCTGTGTGTATGGTCATGCGTATGGGTGTGTGTGTGAGTGTGAGTGTGTGTGTGTGTGTGTGTGTGTGTGAGCATGCGGCACCTCGGGCCCCTCACTCACTCACACACGCCTTTCTCCTGACGTCAGGAAGAGCAGGAGGGAGGGACTGGGGTGGGAATTTGTACTCCCTGCTTAAAGGGACACGGGGCCCAGACACCACCTCCCGAGTCAGGCGCAGGCTGAGTGAGAGAGTTAGCTGTGTCTCTCAGGGCCCTAAAGCTTCTTTTTTTGGAAAGTGGCTTTTATAGCCAGGCCAGGGTATAATTTGCCCTGCCAGGTGGGAGTAGCTGCTGAGGAATGCAGGGGAGGAAGAGCTGGGGACAGCCCGCATTCCTGGCAATTAGAGAGCAGGTGGAGTGGTGAGTGAGTGTGTGAGTGTGTGTGTGTGTGTGAGTGCGCTGGGGGGGCCTCAGGGTGGGGGTGGTGAGTCTGAAAGGGTGGAGGCCCCGCAGAAAGGGCCCCCACCACCACCAAGGATGCTCCAGACAAAGGTGGGAAGAGCCAGATCCCCAGCGCAGGCCTTCCCCTTCCCTCTGGCCCCTCGGAGTGTCCCCTGCCCTCCATTAGCGCCGACACCCTGCTTAGGTCTGGCTCTCACTTGACTCTGAGAGCCTTGTGAGTGAATGAACTTGGGCAAGTCACAGCAACGCACGTCTTGATCTGGTCCACAGTAGGCCCTTGAGGTATTTCTAGTGAACTGAGCAGAAGAAGATCCTAAGGAAGTGATGAGCTTGCTACACACACACACACGCACGTGCGCGCACACACACACACACACACACACACACACAGCCTGGGGGTCTCTCAGGCTGGACAGCCACCCTTCCTGGAGAAAGCCCAGGGTTCTACGACAGACAAGACTCAGTGTGGACCTCAGCTCTAGCACTTCCAAGCTGTGTGACCTTGGGCAAGTCTCTTCTGACTCTGATTTTCCGTCTATAAGGTAGGAAAGAGAGGGCTGTTGGAGGTTCAAGAACAATATGTATCGAAGCCCGGCCGCCTGGAGGAGGCTTTCACAAAGGGGTTTCTCCTCCTCCGTCCTGTCCCGTCTCCTCAGCCTCGGCTTGGAAAGAAGAAAGGCTCTCCCTCACATAACCCCAGTATGACTGAGGCAGGCCGACACTTTCAGAAGAAGTCTCATTAAAATGCAAAGGAGGAGGGAGTTAAAAGAGAGATGATCCAGAAAAATACGAATAACGAATAAAAATAGCTAGTAAGGCACATTGAGGGCGTCCACCTGTCAGACAAGCAGCTTCGCCTTCGTTTAAAGCTCACAGTAGTCCAAAGCTTGATCATCGTCAACCTAATTTTGCTGGTGAGGAAACAGGCTCAGGCAGGAGGAGGGACCTGCCTGTGGTCATGACCCAGTCAGAAGGGTATTTGAACCCAGGGCACCCAATGCCCCCACATGCCCTGCCCTTCCGGAACCTTCCAGAACAATCAGGCTCACCTGGCCTAGGTTTCTGATTCTGCAGGAGAGACGGGGATACATGCCTCCTGCTGTCACCTGAGGCCCGGACTTCCGGTTCCATTCTGCTCAGAGGACCCTCCCCCCTTAAATCCTCCTCTTCCTTCTTTGCCCGCCTCTCTTCCAGAGACAATCATAGTTCTCAAAACGCCCTCACAGACATCATCTCATCTGCTTCTTATAACGAGTCTGTGAGGCTTACCTGGATGAGGAAACAGCTGAGAGAGGTGATGGGGCTCCACTGAGTCACCTGGCTCAGAAGTGACCAGGTGATGGCGCAGGGGCCTGATTGTCACACTCTGGGGGAAGGGCTGGGTGGTGAACATCTGTGATTTTCCCCACCCACCCCCCACTGTCCTTTCTACTGGAACTGTCTCCCTGCTTCCTGTGCTCAGCTGTGCCCTTTCCTCTCTCAGGACCCCTGGCCTGGGCCCGGACAGTCAGAACCGGTGCCAGGACTTGGGCCAGAATCTCGATGCTAAGGCCAGCTCTTCTCCCCGTGGCTCCTGAGTTAGTGGAGCATTGGCCTTGGGCTGTTGGTGGCCTCGGGATAGATTACGAATGGATGGGCCAGCAGAGGGGAGTGGCCAGAGAGGACTTCTCCGAGGTGATGTTTAAGCGGAGCCCCAAATGACAAGAAGGAGCCAGACTTGCGAGAATCTAGAGAGAAGGCTGCGGCGTGCCAGAGGAGGAGGAATAGGCCGGTGTGGCCGGAGGGAGGAGGGAAGGGAGAGGCTGGACGTGAGCCTGGAGGCCAGGAGGCAGGGCCTCGAGGGCCGGTTCTGAGGAGGCTGAGGCCTGGTCCACTCTGGATGGGGCCAAGCAAGGGACAGGCTTTACCCCCCCTTCGTGTCCGGCCTCCTTGCTCTGAGGCTGCCCCCACCCAGTTGGCAGCCATGTGCTGGGGCTGCCAGGCAGTGGAGTGCCCTGAATGAAGGAGGCCGGGCCGAGGTTTGAAGTAGAGTTATGATGATTCTCGCCGATGAGGAGAGGGCCCAGCTGTTCATTCAGGAAATGAGCAGCCCGTGGCACCACCCGCCCACCCACCAGCAGCTGAGCAACAAAGAAATCATCTGCTTCAAACCAGGGGCTCCTAGTGGAGGCTATTTTTGTGAAAAGCTGAGAATTCGAAAGCTCGTCTCCTTGAAAGACTCCCTTGTCTTAGAGAAGCTAAATAGGTGGGTCGGAGCCCGACCAGCCGCCGAACCCTACTGCTTACATTTGAATTATAATTCCCACTCCGTTATTGACTGTGGCCCAAAAAGGGGGGCCAGTCCTGGACCACCTTGGCCTTGAATCCCAAAACCCTTTAAATTACATAACATCCCAAGGCGTCGCGGTGCCACTTGACAGATGGAAATTCAGGCGCAGAGAAGTTAAGAAACTCTCAGGCATCAGACAGCCGGGGACGGAGCTGGGTTTAAAACACAGGAAGCCGGGCTTCATCGCTCACTTGTTCTTTCCACTACACCACACTGCCTTAGAAATGGCTTTTCAGTTCCCTGGATTCCCATCCCCTCCCCTGGGGGACCCGTCTCCAGCCCAGTAAATGGACGTGGTCCTTCCTGCTTCTCTCCCCGTCCCCCGGTTATCTCCTCCGATCCGGCTACTGCCCTTTTGCCCGAGAAGATCTTTCTCTGCAGCTCTGACCACAGCGTCTGTTCATTCGTTCATACATGTGACAATGTTTGTCGACTGCTTACTATGTGCCAGATGGTCTAGACTTGAATAGAGCAGTGAACAAGACAGATATACTCCTTGAGTTTACGAAGCCCATGACTCATCTAGGAAGACACAAAGCACCCGGTACACAAACAAATAAATATATAATCACAAATTCGAAGACAACACACAAGGAGAGCGAGACCAACGAGACTAGTAGGGCCGAGTCCAGCTGCTGGGTTAGAGAAGGCTGAGAGCACCGCTCTAGGCTGAGCCCAAAGAGTGAGAAGGAGCCAGCCTTGTAATAAGCAGGGAAGAGTGTTTTCCAGAGAGGGAACAGTCTGGGTGAACTCCTAGAGGCAGGAAAGAACTCTACGTGGCTAGATGTGGCTACCTGTGGCTAGAGCAGGAATGAGAGGGGCAGGGGCCACACCGTGCAGGGTCAGGAGGGCCTGCTCCTCGTCTGAAGCGAGATGGGGAGGCGCAGTGTGCTCCTACGGTGAGTGTCACTGTGGCCTGGCAGCCTTGTCTAGGGTAATGATCAATGCGGGCAGGAGGATGAGGGAGCACGGAGAGGTCCCCTGGCCTGAGCCTGTCCTCTGGCCTGTGGATGAGGGTCTCCTTGCATTGTAGCTGTTTGCATCCTCTGAAGTCACTGAGAGGAGCTCTCTGTGATGGCGTGAGGGACCCAGAGCCAGCCTCCTCTGTACTCTTTCCTGAGGACCTGGGGCTGGAGCAGCCAGGCTGCCCCCAGGCTGATGCAGGGCTGGGAGCCGGGCCTCCTTCAGCCATCTGTCCACCCACCCACTCTCATAAACACCCTGGGCCGTGGGCCTCCAGACTTCTCAACACTTAGGGCGTACCTCCACCCTCGCCTTCCGAGGGAGGCTGTCCCTGACTGCCCTGGCTGGGGCCACAGTCCCTGGTCACACACTATCACATTATACATGTGATCTTCCTCGATAGCAATGCCCGAAATGATCCCGCAAATCTGTTGGTTCCCTGTTTCCTGTTGGTCCCCCTTCCTGCTCCCCAGACGGGGCTTCATGCACAGTAGCCCCAACAAATAAACGCCTGTTGACTTTCGGCCCTTTGTTTTAGCTCAAGCCAGAACAGAGAACAACATCATGAGACACTTTGTTTCAGTCCCTTCTAGAATCATTGTTCGTAATGGCACTTCGGCTGTGCCTTTGTCTCTCCAAGGAGGGGTGTTTTAACACTGCCCGAATGAGATTGGTTCCTGGGCCTGTTCAGACACCGTCAAGGGCATCCTTCTGTTCCTCGGAGGCTCCATTCCTTGAGAGCCTGAAGAAAAATCCTCCGAGGGCTCCGAATCAAGTAAATCTGGATCCACTCCGAACACCCGCTTAGTTTCCATATGGGAAACTAGAAAGCTTAGAGCCAAATTCTTCTTCTGTCGCCAGCGAGTTTATAGGACCATGCCTATCACAGGGCTAATTTTTTCTTTTCATCTTTTCATTTAATCGTCCAAGAAATATCTGTCCCGGGCTTCTTGTGTGCCTGGCACTGGGAATCAACAGTGAACAAAACAGACAAAACCCCCATCTGCATGGCGCTCCGTCGAGAAGAGGGAGAAGCAATAAAACCATCTAATAAGTAGCTAAGTCTTATGTCAGAGGCAATAAATGCTAGAGAAAACTTTTAAGTGGGGAAGTGAGGCAGGGAGTGGGGAAGGATGATTTGCAATTTAAAAATGGCAGGACGTGTGTCAGGGAGAGCATCGCTGAGGTGACATTAAAGTGAGGACCTAGAGGAGATGAGGGATGAAGACTAGAGGGCAGTGCGAGGAAGAATGTTCCAGACAGAGGGACGATCACGAGGCGGAGGAATGGGGCATGCGGTCGGAGCGGTGGTGAAGCCACCCTCCGCACTGCGGGGTCCGGAGAGGAGGACTGAGAATTTCTGGGCGATATTTTAACAGCATCTCTCTGGCGTCTGTGTTGCGCACAGACTGTGGGGGATGCGGACAGGGCGAGGACAGCACCAGGAAACCAGGGGGGAGGCTGCTGCAAAGGCCCAGGGGAGAGGCGAGGGTGGCTGGGACCCGCGAGGAACAGTGGAGGTGTTGCTGGGCGGGGGGCGGATTCTGGATGCATTTTGGAAGTAGAGACAATAGGATTTGTGCAAGGGTTCCTGGGGGTACGACGGACAAAGAGGAGTCGAAGGTGATTCCCAGGTTTGCGCCTGAGCAAACTGGAAGCACGGAGAAGTTATATTCTAAGGTGGGCAGATTGTGATGGAAGCAGGTTCGGTGGGGGCGGATGACCATGAGTTCCATTGGGGCCCAGGTTAAGCCTGAGTCATCAAAGGGCGATGCAGAGCAGGCAGGAGAATGGACGAATCTGGAGCTCGGCGGGAGGTGGACCGTGGGCGGATGGCCGCTGCTGCTCAAAGCCGTGAGGCCCCAAAGGCTGACCAGGCGGGAGGGCAGACTGCGAAGAGGTGAGCCCTGGGCCTGCCTCCCACATTTCGAGGTGGGGAGAGGCATCTGTGAGGCGGGAGGAGACCCCGGGGACTGCGGCCTCCTGGAAGCCAAGTCGAAAGAGTGTGTGGAGGAGGAGGGAGTCAGCAGCTGGGACAGACGCTGCCCACGGGACTGAGGATTACCACCGGGTCTGGCAACGCGGAGGCCAGCAGTGACCCTGAGAAAGTGGTTTGGGTTGAGGGGTAGGACCCCGAACCTGACTGGACGGGGAGAGGGGATGGGAAACAGCAAGCCCAGAATCTCCTTGCTGGTAAAGGGAGCAGAAAATGGGGCACAAGCTGGAGAGAATGGGGGGCCAGGGGAGGGCGGAGAGAGTGTTTCTTAAGAGGTGTGAAAAAAGTCAATTGCTTTTTTAATTTAAATTTTATTCATTTGTGAATAGGTGATATAGTCCCATAATCCCAAACATCAATGATTCCAAATGGTATTTGGTTAAAAATTCTCCCCCTCTCATCCCTCACCCTGGAGACGGCCAGAGTAACCAAGTGCTTGTGTGCTCTCACAGAGAGCGTATGTGTACACACACACACACACACACACACACACACACATTATTTTTCTCTCTTTTTGACACAAATGGTAACAACCCATACACACTGCTCCGTGCCTCTCATTTTTATACTCAACAAATATATCCTGAATATCATTCTATGTCAATACACAAAGAGAATTCTCATCCTTTTTATGGCTTCATATTATTCCAGCCTATGATGTACCATATTCTTTTGTAATCCAGTCCCCCATTGATGGACAGTAGTTTGAGATCGGTTCTATTATTATCTCCATTTTACAGAGCGGCAACTGAGGCTCTGAGAGGTCTGGCGTCTTCCCCCACGGTTGCTCGGCTAGCCTGCTGAGGCGTGGGAACTCCATGCCCTTAACCACATGCTTGACTCTCCGCCTCCTCCTGGATTAGTTTCCAACCCTTATTTCTCCCTCACCCCTATACTCTGAGCAATTATTTTGCTATCCTTTTGTTCATGCAAACACCACATATTTACAAGCCCTGACCATGTGCCAAGCACAGGGCTAGGCCCAGAGGATGTGGCGGGACATGACAGAGAAGTCCTCTGACGCCGAGGAACTCGCAGACTTAAGTCTTTGTGTGTTTTTGTAAGCCACCTCCAATCTTCCATGGAATGACGCAGAGAATTAATAAAGAAGCCTGGTGCCTGTTTTTACTAATGAGGAAACCAAACGTGCCAACAAATCACTGTCGCAATCCTGTGAGCTGAACACCATAAAAGAAGCCTGGGAACCCAAAACAATGAGCTCTGCAATGCTGGCCCCATCTCCCAAACCTGGCCCTCCTCCAGTTTCCCATCTCTGTGAAAGGCCCACCACCCAGCAGTGGCTGAAGCCTCAGGCATTGGCTCCTCCCACTTCCATGCCCAGGTTCTCCACCCTGTGGCTAAAATCATCCCCTGGGGACCTCTGGACTCTGCCTAGCTTCACTCTTCAGGGCTACCAGACTTGCTCTAGGAGGCTTCTCTTACAGGGAGGACCCGATAACATCCTCCCTGGTCTTCTTGTCTCCACCCCAGCTCCTTCCCATCCACTGTCCATCCAGTTGATGTGTCACTGTGTCATTCCCCTGTTCTCACCTTCTAAGGTTTCCCTTTACTGCCTTGGGCTAATGTCCTGGTGGAACATCCCAGTGGTTAGGGTCAGGGCTTCTGAAGCCTGAATCCCAGCTCTCCCACTTATCAGCTGTGTGACCTTGAACAACCTACTTAACCTCTGCCTTAGATGAGGCAAAATGAGATAAATGAGAATTATAAATGATAACGAGATAACTTAGATAAAGATAATAATAGCCCCTACCTTTTACGGCTGTTATGAGGATTACAAGTTAGTATTATAATGATAAGGCTCCTGTGATGTGGACCATGCCTAGGTCTCCAATCTCACCAGTTCTCGTCTCCTCTATAAATCAGCTGAAATACATTTGGTTTCCTGAGAGCCTCAAATTCTCTCTGTTCTCCCTCCAAACCCTCTGAGCTGAGGTTGGGCCAGGGACTCAGTTCTTCCTCCCATTGGATCTCCAACAGCTCTACACACAGTATGTTTAATGAATGAATGAGAAAGGCATTGCATTTGGGTTCTCATGGGTGAATAGGAGTTTTCCAGGTAAAGAAGTGATGGAGGCAGGGCTATTAAAGGGCTCCTTTCATTACTGGGGCTGGAGGCTCCCAGTGCCTGGAGGACAGAAGGGAGGTGAGGCTGAAGAGGAAGGCTGGGTTCAGTCCAGACCTTTCTGTGTGGGCAAAGGATATTCATGAAGGAAAGGCTTTTGTGACAGAGTGCCAGTTGCTTGCAGGAGAGACTGAGGCCAGGAGCTGGGTATGTGGCTAAGCTCCAAGGTAGCAATGAAAAGGCCCAAACCAGGGCAGTAGCTGTGGGAATAAAATGAAAAAAGAGGATTTAAGAGATGTTTGAGAGAAAGAATTAACACCATCTTCTAAACACTTTTGTCGAATGCCTCCTAGGAAAGATTTATTTGGGGGGTGGGTGGGGTGGGTGGGAATAAAGAGCAGAAGTAGCAATTTCCCCTGTCTTCAGGCAGCTCAAATCCTAGGAGAGGGTCAAAGACCTATAAATAAATATATGGATGCAGGGAAGGTCGAATTCAGTATCACCGCAGCCAGTCTCATAGAGAGATCTCTCCGCATATTAAACCAGCAAATTAAAGGCCATGCCTTTCTGAGTGCCTGTGTCATCTACCCCAAGACTCATTTTAAATTCTCAAATTTTTATTTGGTTAAAACGCACTTCAGTATATTTCCAAAACCCACCAACTTTTAAAGACAGTGTTGTGAGAGGTTTAGACTTAGCAGCACATGATCTTAAACAAGTTACTAAATTCTCTTAGCCCAAGGCTGTCTTAGCTACCATATAAAGGTGAATGAGACTGAAAGGTTGGGGGAGAGAGAACATGGAGATGTGGGTAGGAGCAAGATCCTGCAGGGCCTTCTGAGCTACCATAAAGGTTTCGGACTTTATTGTTAGTCCAATGGGAAACTACTGAGGTGTTTTTTAAATTTTTAAAAACATTTTTGGTAACAATTTCTTACCACGTTTCAATTGAGATATAATCTGCCTACAAGTAAATGAAAAGGTCCTAAGCATCGAGTTCAATGAGTTTTGACAATTGTCTACCTCTGTGTAAGCCTGAAAGAAGATACCCAACATTTCTATCGCCCCAGAGAGGTCCTGCCTGCCACTTTTCAGTCAATTCGTCCCATCTCCAGAGTACTGAAGGGTCTAAGTACTATATTGTGTTTGCGTTTTTAAGATATCAATTTGGCTGCAGCGCAGAGGACGGCTTGAGAACGGCAAGGAGATTACGGCACAGGCCAGGCGAGAGATTGGACCAGTTTCATCGAGGTCGCCTAGTAACCAGCAAGCGCTGTCCGAGGATTGACGGCTCTGCAAGGGGAGGGAGAGGCTCCGCCCCATCCGCGAAACAACCAGTAGACAGTGCCATCTCACGTCGGGGGGCGGGAAAAGGCTTCTTATTGGTCTGTTCTCCGGAAGCGACGGGATTCGGAATCTCGTCTAAAGTCCTGCGACCGCCGGATGCCTGCGGGTGCGGGGTCGGTGGGGGCGGTACGCGGGGCGAGGTGCGTGGCGCGTGGAGGGCGGAGCAGAGCCGCGCGGCATGGGCGCGCTCGTTTACTTCTGGTCCGAGGGTTCCTTCCCGCTGAGCCTCAGTTTTCACCCTTTGCAGTAGCGGAGCATGCCCCTCGTGGGGCGCCCCAGGCCCTACCGCGTAGCCGCTTTGCCAGTCTCGTGATGGGAGGGGTGGGGCTCAGCGATTGGGACAGGATGGAGGGGGCTTTGGGGTCCCCACCGCTCCAGGCCCCGATGCGTGACTGACCGTCTCGTTCCCAGAGCCCCCGGCGCAGGCCAGGATGTTCGTCTTGGTGGAGATGGTGGACACCGTAAGGACCCCCCCGTGGCAGTTTGAGAGGAAGCTCAATGACTCCATTGCTGAGGAGCTGAACAAGAAGTTGGCCAACAAGGTACTTGGGCCCACGGGGTTGCCGGGAAGTGCTGGCACTGGAGAGCCCAGCGCCGTCCCCTCGCATGCTGCAAGCCTGATCTTGGTCATGCCAAGCCTTGGCCTTGGGCAAGTAGTTTATCTTAGAACTGGGTTTCCTCATCTGTGCATGGTTATGTTATCCTACAAAGATGGGGTGGGGATGGGGTGTGGGATGCACTCTGTTCTCTGCCCAGTTTTGGGGCCTTGGCCATATGTCACCTTGCCAGCCTTAGTCCCTGTGGCTATATCTGTGTGTCTAAGACTTTTTGAGCAGAATAGAGATTAGCCGTGGTTCTGATGCTCACTGAGCTCTCATATGGACTGGGGGACCTTGGAAAGTGTAGGTTTAACCAGGGGTTCCCCTACGCTGAATGCTACTAGTAATAATAGTGATCCTTGATTATTATTATTTCTAGCATGTGAGCCAGGCACTGGTATAGGAGTTTCCCCTCCATTTTCTCTCTTTTTATTTAACAATCCTGCAGCATGATATGTCCATTTTTGCAGATGGGGAAATGGAGGCTCAGAAAGGTGATGTTGGAGGGCATGTAATAGGTCCTGGAGCTGGCATTGTAACCTGGATCTGCCTTGTCACCAAAGGCCATATTCTTTCCATAGCCCCACATTCCTCCAAGGTTCCTTACTCGTGATTACTTCAAGCAGTGCCCCAACTCATTTCCAGCTGTAAAACAGGGGTGATCATACTGCTCTAAAGTGGTGAGGGTCTCAAGAGAGACTGCCTGGGAGCTGGGCCTCAGGGTCACCGTGTGTGTGTGTACACACGTATGCACACAGGTTGTGTACAACGTGGGACTCTGCATCTGTCTGTTCGACATCACCAAGCTCGAGGATGCCTACGTGTTCCCAGGAGACGGTGCATCACACACCAAAGGTGGGTGCACTGTCCTGCGTCATTGGGTTTCAGCGGTGGGAGTCCTGGTCGGGAGGTTGGGAGTCCCAGGGCCTAGTCCTGACTCTGCCGGCAGCTGACTGGGTGATGATGGGCAGAATCTTCCCCTCTCTGGGCCCCAGTTTCTTTCCTCACCTATAAGAAACAGGTGGACAAGGCGATTCCCAAGGCATCTCCAGCTCTGCGGTTGTGGCTCTGTGTGTCCCCTTTGACCTTGTCTGCTCCTGATCTCTGCTCTTTGCCCAGCCCTCGGTCTGCTCATTGTGGTTGGTGCGGGGAGAGACAGGCAAAGACGGTTGGAGAGATTGTTGCTGGCTTAAGAGTGGAGAGCAGAGGCTGGTTGAGTGGGAGGGACTTTGAGAATACTAGGACATAACGGTTAAAGTGTGGCCTCTGGGTTCCAATCCCAACTCTGCCACGTTTGTTATGTGTCCTGAGCAGAATACGTGATCTCCCTGTGCCTTGTGTCCTTCTGTGTAGAATGCAGTTAACAGTATTTTTCATATTACGGGACTGTGGTGAGGATTACTAAATTAATATGTGCAAAGCTCTTAGGACAGGACCTTGGTACGTTGCGAGTACTCAGCGCTCATCGATTTGAATTATTTCTTCCGATTCTGTGCATCAGCCAGGTGGCTTCTTCTGGGCCGGCTTGGCCAGGGCTAGATGGTGTAGGGTGCCTCGCATGTCTGGTGGTTGGCAGACTGCTTAGTGGCCTGGTGGGGGCCTCAGCTGCATGGCTCATCTCGGCTCCATGCAGTTCTCCTTTCAGCAGGCTAGACTGGGTAGCAGGAACCCCCGCTTATATCCCACGGGCCAAAGAATGTCACATGGCTGAAGGCAGTGGCAGGAGATGGAGAAATAGGTTTCACCTCTTGAAGGAGGAGATATCATCACTTTGCAAAAGGGCGTGCACCCAGGATTTAGCTACCAGACCTGGAGGGTGGGAGGGAGGGAGTGGTAGAGGGAGGGTCACCTGGAGAACTCTCAGAGGGAGTGGGGCATTCTTCACGCTCATGCCCGGACTTAGCCAACTCAGAAGCAGATGGCACGGGGGCCATTTGGGTGGTTCAGGGACTAGTCAGAATGTAGGTACAAGACTTGCCGCGTCTGCCTCAGACCTACTGAGGTGGGGCCTGCAGAGGGTTTAAACCAGGAACCAGGTGATACTCACGTGGGGCCACAGCCTCGGCACAGGCACAGAGATGTCTGAGCATTCCAGAACGTGCCAGGAGGCCGCCTGGTGTCCGCGTCCAGGGATCCAGAGACTTAATTGGCTCGCATGGATGCTGTCATGCCCAGCAACGAGCCCTAAGGAACAGGCTGTTTGTAAGGACTAGGAGCAGCTTCATTAGCAGAAAAATAAGACGGTGCCACCAGGGCCTCTGTCTATAGAGAAGGGTGCTGTCAAGACGAGCCCAGTCTCTGCCCTCAGACCGGGCCTTGGGTGTCCAGGAGGACAAGAAATAAGAGGCACCAGGAAGTCAAGAAAAACTTGGAGAAAAAAGTTGAAATTGAAAAAATTCTGTCCATTCATTTGGTTGTTTCTGCCACTTGGTATAAGATTTTACTTGATTTTCATTACTGGCTCCTGTTCACCTGGGTCCCCCATTTTCTTGGGAATGAAGTATGAGGTTAGGCCCTTCATGTGGACCTCGATTTGAATTCTGGCTCTGTGCCCCCCCCCCCCCCACCGGGAGGGGACCGTGGGCAGGTGACTTCACCTCTCTCAACCTCAGTTTCCTCCTCTATAAAATGGGGTTAACACTGGCAGCTGTAATACTTCTCACAGTCCAGTGAGCACCATGCAGGGTGAGTTGCCGATCTGTGGTGGGGGTCAGTCGCCTTGCTTCAGGCTGACCAGCAGCCCAGCTCCCTCCCCCCGACGCCCCCACCCAGGGCTGTGGCCTGGGATGTGCCGACGGAGGGCCCAGCACCTCGGCTCCAGCTTCGCTTTGGAGACTTTTCGTTGGCCGATTGTTTCTTGTCCTTCCACTGCTACTTCTGCCCAGGTCAGATTCCTTTACTTCTCTAAGCCTCAGTTTCCACATCTGGAAAAAGAGCTTAATGATAATAGCACCTACCTCATAAAACGAGTGTGAGGAGTACGCGAGAAAAACCAAGCGCGGCCTTTGGCACACGGTCAGTGCTCATTTAGGCCTTTGTGATTTGGTGGCACTAGTCCCAGTTTTATCTCTTGCCACCTGGCACGAGCCCCGTGTGGTCCATGCCCTCCACGCTGGCGGGACCTGGCCACCCCTGGGAGACCCTGCTTGGCCTGCCCTGCTGCTCCTGCCCAGGCCAGACTGGGGGCCTTGCTCCGAGCTCCAGGGCAGCCCGTCTTCATGCCTGCCCTTTGCTTTGTTCTTTTTTTTTTAAGTTGTGATAAAATGTATATAGCATAAACTTTACCATTTTAACCTCTCGTAAGTATACAGTACAGTGGCGCTAAGCACATTTGTATTGTGCAGCCTTCACCGTCCATCTCCAGAACTTTTTCATCACCCCAACCAGAAACTGTCCTCACTAAACGACTCCGCACGTCCCGCTCCCCCGGCCCCTGGCAGCCGCCACTCTGCTCTCTGTCTCTAAGAACTGGACTCCCGGGTACCTCACATAAGTGGCATCAGGTCGCATCTGTCCTTGGTAGAAGCCCAGTACATCCCGAGGCACATCCCTCTCTCTCCCGGGACAAATTTTGCTCAGGCGACGACAAGGGCAGGGCTTCCGCTTTCCCATTGTCCTCCACACCACCCTGCTGACTTCCCCGGCTTCCCATCTGCAGGCCAGACATCGCCAGAACTTCAGGTGGGGCTCTTGGGAGGGTGGCCCCCAACTCAGCCCTGTCCCGGCCGGCCCCCCAGCTGGTCTGCGGCCTTTTTGTTTTTTTAACTGAGATGTAATTCACATTCCATAAAATTCACCCGTCAAAAGCTTACAGTTGAGTGGCTTTTAGTATATTCACAGAACCGTGCAACCATCACCCCTGTCTAATTCCAGAACATTCTCCTCACCCCACAAAGAAACCCTGTACCCATCGGCAGTCACTCTCCAGCCTCCCCGTCACCGGCCCCTGGCAGCCACTCATCTACTTTCTGCCTCTGGATTTGCCTGTTCTGGACATTTCGTAGAAATGGACTCATGCAGTATGTGGCCTTGAGTGTCTGGCTTACTTTATGTACCACGATGTCCCCGAGGCTCATCCGTGTGGCAGCCTGTGTCACTACTTCTCTTTCGAGGTTGAATAATGCTCCCTTGCACGGGTGGACCGCAGTGTGGTCATCCAGCCGTCTGCCGACGGCGACCCGAGTTGCTTTGTGTGTGCTTTCGGATGTGGTTCACACAGGAGCTCCACGGGCACAGGATCATGTCGTCCTGTCCCCGTAAGGCCAGGGCCTAAAGTAGGCCTGGCACAGACCTGGTAGCAGCTCCATGGGGATTTATTAAACTGAACCGTTGTTGTGTCATATGGGCAATAGGGTTTTTCCATCTTACGAGTAAGCGACCCCTGGCTGCCCTCATCTGCTCTCTGCAAGGTCAGCATGAGGAGCTGTCATCATGGTGGCTCAGATGTCTCGTGTTTGTCTCCTCACAGAGCGGGAAGGGGCACTAGCTGCCACCGCTTCTTCCCCCACACCTCCCTGCCCAGTGGAGCCACGTGGAGGCAGCCTGGCAGGGAGCCGGGGGCCACCTGGGCCTTGCTGTCCTCGGAGCGAGGCTGGCAGACCGTGTAGCTGAGGGTGCGCGTGGCAGAAGCCGCTGTTTGGGGATTGAACCTGTCTAAGGAAGGCAGGCTCAGCCCTGTGGCCCTGTTCAGAACGACTCGGCGGCTCCCTGTGGCCGAATGGGGCAGAACAGCTGTGTGGCCGCGAGGGGGTTCCGCAGCCTCTGTGACGACTGACACAGGTAGACTGTGGTGGTGATAGTCACTTGCGACCGGCAGGGGGCGGCCTCATCGCCACTCTGCAGCCCTGGCGGTGCGCAGGCCAGCGGTGGACGCCCCTTCAGGGTTTAAGCACGGGGCACGAGTGACATGGCCATGGATTCCGCTCGGCCCTGGCGTCAGAGTCTGTGATGTGGGCACTAGCCTCACCTGACATTTTCACTGGGGTCCAGTAATGGGGGTCACCTGAGGCAGGGCCCGCAAACCCACAGAGTCGTTTTCGTTGTGTTATCAGCTCTGCCGCCTTAATTTCGGGGAATTTTTAGCATTCCGTTCCAGGTCAGAGCTACGCCTGGGGCAAACTTCAATCAGTGGGAGCCGGGGATCTCATTTCCAAACCTTCTGCCCTTTTAAGAATTTAAAGGAGAGAGCCTGGAGGAAGGTTGGTTGACTTTGGAGTCGTCAGTGGCCTGGAACGTGGGCTCAGGTGTCTTATCCGACAGATTTGGGCCCCAGCCCTCAGTCCCAGGGCCACTGCTGCTGGCCCGTTATGGGGCCAACCTGTGGCCTCTCGGGGGACGAGGTGAGGGTCCCTCCGCCTCGGCTTCCGGTTCGGGCCCACACGGGGACTCTGCAGGGGCTGCCAGGCCGGCTCCCGCAGCAGCCCCGGGGCGGCCGGGCCCGCGTGCCGGCGAGTGCGGGCCGGCGCTGGAAAGCTCGCCGCCCGGGTCGAAGCGCCCCCTCCTCCCGCCGCTCACCCCGACGTGCTGTCTCCCTTGCAGTCCACTTTCGCTACGTGGTGTTCCACCCGTTCCTCGACGAGATTCTGATTGGGAAGATCAAAGGCTGCAGCCCGGAGGGAGTGCACGGTAACGGGCCCTGACTGCTCCACGTCGCCCCGGAGCAGGGTGGGGGCGGCGCCAGGCCAGCCCGCCTCCCTGCAGCTGCTGAGCCGGCCCGCGGTCGGGAGGGGTCAGAGGTGGAGGCAGAAGCTTCACGTGGTGCCAGAGAAGCCTGAGAATGAGGGGCGTCCTCAGCCCCCTCGCGGTTCGTGTGACCCCGACCTCAGCAGCTGGGAGGCGTCAGCATGAGGCCATACCGCAGGACCTCCGGAGCTGGCGGAGGTGACCCGGGGTCCTTAGCACCCACGGGTCCATGTTGCGTGTCGTGTCCACCTCAGGTTTTGGTGGCCGCTCAGACTGTGTGAGTGGCGTAGACAGAGGCTTGGGGCTCCGAGGTCGGGGAGGGACCCAGTTTTCCATGATGACAGCCGCCCCATGGGTAGCACGCAGTAAGGGGCTTGCCTTGAGTATCCAGACCCTTCCTGGTTTAACCGTCCCCTGCGAGTCCCTGTCCCATGCTGTCACTTCTCTGTTTCCTCTAGTCTCTCTAGGGTTCTTCGATGACATCCTCATCCCTCCTGAGTCCCTGCAGCAGCCAGCCAAGTTGTATCCTCCCAAGGTTAAAGTGAGTCACAGAGGAGCTTGGGGCTCTCCAAGGGACAGTCCTCACTCCTCGGGGTGGCCCTGGGCCCGGCGACCGGATGCTGCTGGTCTCTGCCCGCCCTCCAGCCTGCGCTTGTGTTCCAGAAGCACCGACCTGCCCGTGCTCTCCACGCTGACCATGGTGTCCACGAGCCCGTGCCTCTCCCCGGGCCGTCGGGCCTGCTGTGTAGTTCATACATTGTAGGTGGGGTACTGCTCACTGCGGTTCACTAGGCTTAGGTTGTCCCTGCAGGAATCGCCTCAAAGATCGCTTCTCTCGAGAGCCTTGCCCTGCCCGGCTCACCCACTCTCCTCCCTGGTCCGCTCGCACTTGGAAGTGAGGGTCCTGGGCCGGCTCGTTTCCCTCTGCCAGTCTCCCCCGTTGTCCCTGTCCCCGCCCTTGGCCTGCTGCACCGGAGTTGTCTGTTTCTGTGCATCCTCACTGAGACGGCTCGCTGAGAGGGACCCCGTCCGCCGTGGCTGCCCGCAGCGCCCAGCACAGGACCTGGCGCAGAGGAGAAGCAGGACGCATGCCGGGGCTGCTGCCGGAGGGCGGCTCCCGCTGCGGGCTCTGCAGGGAGCCCAGGGCTGCCCTCGCTGGCTCAGCAGACCCCGCTGGCGGGGCCTGTGCAGGGCTGGGGACACGGTGTGTGTGTGATTCCAGAACTGGTCAGAAAACCTGGCCTAGCCTGGCTTATCCTCTCGCCGGCTGTGGGCTCTCAGGCACGTGACTCCCCATCCTCCCACTGTCCTCTTGAAAACTGGGAAAGTCTTCCTCTGTGGATGGAAACGGATGTGGAGTCACACCATGCGGCGCGCAGAACAGCCTTCGCTAACACTGGGGGCCAGCCGTGGGGCCGTGGGCGCCATTTATTGCCTCCTCAGCATAGCCCTGTGAGGTGGGCCCTGCTACAGTCCCTTTTTTACAGATGGGGACCCTGAGGTGTTTGGAGGTTGGGCCTGGCCCCAGGGCACAGCAGGTGGGTGGCGGAGCTGCTGTCTGCACTTGGCATCAGCCTCTGAGGGGACTGTCAGACCTGGCAGGGAGGGAACCCCAGGCAGCAAGAGGCCATGGTCATTCCCACCTTGAGGTGAACCTGTGCTCTGCTCTCGAGGTTTCTTCCTGCTTTGATGACCTGGGGAAGCCTGTGACTTCCTGCTCAGGGCGCCCATGGTCCCAGCCTGGGTCCTGGCACCCGAGAGGTCCTACTCCTGGCGGGCCCAGACTTGTCTCAGCCTTACTTCTTGCACATGGTGCTGGACCTACTTTCCAGCCAAAGTGATCTCAACAGGGGATTGGGTTTTCCTGGGGGTGGGGGGGTGGGTGCTGTGGGAGGAACCCCCAACCCTCAGAAGCTCCCCATGGCCTAGTTGTTGCCTTGACCTGGCCCCACCCAGCGACGATGCAGAGCAGGTGTGGGTGTGGGAGTACGAGACGGAGGAGGGAGCCCACGACCTGTACATGGACACCGGCGAGGAGATCCGCTTCCGGGTGGTGGACGAGAGCTTCGTGGACACGTCCCCCAGCGGGCCCAGCTCCGCCGAGGCCACCACTTCCAGTGAGGAGCTTCCAAAGAAGGAGGCTCCGTACATGCTTGTGGTGAGGTGATCCGACGTGCAGCATAAACCCCCGGGACTGTGCTGGCGGCACCGGCTGCCGGGTGGCGGGGAGTGTGTGATGACTTGGGTTCTGCTCCTAGACTCCCCTCTTCTGGCAGGTCAGGGTGCAGGTCTCTGTGAGGTCTTGGGCAGTCGCTTCCCCCTGGGGATCCTGTGTGTCTAGGCTGGGGCAGTGATCCCGGTGGCGAGGTGATACAGCTGCCATGGCTGTTGGGAGGGTGGGTGAGTCACACCCCAGCCCGAAAGAGGACAGCCCAAGCTGGATGGCAAGAGCCATCCAGAGCCCCAAGGGCAAGGGTGAGGCTTCAGGGAGAGACCCGAGGCTGCTGCCAGACCCAGCATGAGCCTGAGCTGGCAGAGCAGCTGTGACCAGCCCCGATCTGAGTTGGATTCCTTTTGTCTTTTACCCTTATAGCTCAGTGACACATCAAAAGCGGGGCTTCAGGGGCCGTCTGGTGCGGTTTCCTGGTGTAATATAGGCCCCAGGTTGTTCGCTTTGGGGGAAGCAGTGTCTTAAAGAAGTCCACGTGGCCCAGGGTATCCCCTCTGCATGCATTTGGCAGCTGGGGCTCAGGGTCACTAGGACTTTCTGGCAGGATGAGACCACAGGTGGCTCAAGAGGGCATGCCCAGGACTGGTCTGCCCTCAGTGACAGCAAAGACATGTTTGGACAGGCCCAGGGGTGAGCAAGAGCCCCTGACCCTCCTGAGGCCTTGGGGCTAGGGACCGTGCCCTCTGTAAACTGGCACTTTCCAGGCCTCCCAAGTTGTGGCAGCAGAGGGGAGTTCGGCCATGTGCTTGCGTGTGCCAGCTGGGTGCCCAGCACAAAGGGCTTTTTGCCTTCTGTCCAAGTTGGCTCAAGCCCTGAAGGTGGATGAAATGTGCCTTCCTGTCCCCTCTTCCCCTGGCAGGGATCCATCAGTGAGCCGGGCCTGGGCCTTCTTTCCTGGTGGACCAGCAGCTAGTCCTGGGCTTGACGGTGGCCTGGTCCGCAGACCACACCCTAGCCCTCCAGAAGGTGCCCTGACGATAGCCTGTGCCGTGGGGAGCTGGACAGCGGGGGCCAGGAGTGCCCTGCCAGCTTGTCCCCTCCCCCGCCACCCTGGCCTTGCTTCTCTCCCCAAAGTCCTGCTCCCAGTGACAACAAAGACTGTATTTAATAAACGATGGCAGCATCAGTTGGGGAACCACTGTCTCAATGGCCATTAGGTCACCAACTTGCTACACCGGGGACAGCATGTCCTTCCTCTCCCCACCTCACTTGTGGAGACAGCGCCACCATGAACGGCAGGACTTGGCTCAGAGATCCGGCCGCCTCAGACCGGGCTTTGGGTTGGTTGAGCTTGGTGACTCCATAAAGCGATGCGGAGTGAGGCTGGCCTGCGGTCGCTGCCTCGGGCCCCGGCAGCTGCCAGCTGCTGAGAGGAGTCTGACCACTAAGGTCCACGCGCCTTCCTTCCCACCAACCTGCGGGAGGTGGAGGCTGTGGGCTTTGCCGGCCCAAGGCGAGGGCTGGGGACCAGCTCTGTCACCCCACCCCACCAGGAAGAAGCCTGGGGCTAGGTGTTACTCTCGGACCCTGGCCACACCGGGGACAATACTGTGGGTCTGACGTAGACCCCAGGCCCTGGCCCGAGGGCGCACACCCCCGTTCATGCAGCACAGTGGTTTGCCGGGTTCCTCCCACCCCTTCGCCCACTTCTGCCAGGACAGACTGGTTCCATAATAAGTCTTGTCCTGGCGAAGGGCTCCTGCCCTGGCCTTTTTGGCTCATGTGGCACCAGAGCGGGGTGCAGGTAGTGCCAATGGCTGTGGCTCCAGGAGGAGCAGCTGTGGGACGGTGCTCCATGGACTAGCTGCGACCTTGGACAGGGTCACCTGTGTTTGGAGGACTGAATCAATAGCCAGGAGGAGAGGCTTTCCTTCTGGGAGGCTCCATCTTGGGCCCAGCGCCTGGCCCACCAGGAAAGCTACTGGACTGGGGGCGGGAGGTAGGAGAGACTGCCCCGCAGGCAGAGGCGGGGCAGGGCGGGGAGAGGGGGCGGAGAAGAAGGCGAGAGAAGAAGGCGAAGTCTGCAGTGAGGTCCAGCTGCAGTGGTATCCTCCAGGGCCTCCACCAGCTTTGGTAACAAGACCCCTCCGAACCCTGGAGCCGGCAACGGCGCAGACACCACCACGCACACACGGGAACAGCCACTGATGTGGATTCTTGTTTTTCTTGTAAGAGCAAAAGTTTCTTTAAAATCATTCAGCCACCAGTGAAATGATCAGACAGAAGTAAAACTTTGGATGGGAGTCTTGTCATCAAAAATAAATACAGTTGCATGGAGCTGCTCAAGGTCTGAACCGAACTGAAAACGGAAGGCAGGGGCTGAAACGTTTAAGCCCTGGTCGCTCCAGGGCCAGGGGAGGGGAGGAGAGGAGACTGGCCACACCATCTCGGAAGGAAGCCACGGCTGGGTCAGGTCTGGCTCTGAGGACACGCAGACTGCACTCGTGACGCCAGAGCGAGTCCAGGCGCGGGCCGGGCAGGGGTGGCAGCTACTGCTGCAGCTCCTTCATTCTGTTCAGAGCGCTGCCGGCACGGAACCACTCGATCTGGGTCTCGTTGAAGGTGTGGTTCAGGAGGATGGTCTCCTGGGTCCCGTTGGGATGCTTGATGATGCATTTCAGGGGCTGCACAGGAGGAGGCAGGTGTGGGTGAAGCGGCTCTTAGGAACGCAGCCCCCCATTCTGCTGGAGGAGCAGCAAGGCAGGGTGCTGCTCTGGGGCCTGGGGAGCCAGCAGGGGAACCAAGTCCTAGGCCAAATCTAGGCCTTGGTGGCCGTGGCAGGACCCAAAGGGCATAACTCTGGGGCCAGGAGGGTCCTGCTGGGCGTGAGCTGTTGGCTTCTGAATGCAAAGCCTGGACTGGTGGGCGAACAGTAGCAGGGCCTGCACCGAGGAGGCACTTCCTTCCCCCTGGGGGTCGCCTGGAGTTTAAGGGCCCTTCCTCAACAAGGCCTACGGGTAAAGGTGCAGGTGGGGCCAGGTGCGGAAGGGGCAGCAAGGCAGTGGTTCCCTGTCCTCCCCCACCCAGAAGGGCCCCAGGGGAGACGAACAGCCAGCCTGCCCTCTTTCCCTGACCCCCTTACCTTGCCAGGGGCAAAGTCCTTCAGGCCCTGGATGGTCAGCTTGTCCACGGGGTGAATCTTGTTGTAGTCGGCGGGGTCAGCGAAGGTCAGGGGCAGCAGGCCCTGCTTCTTCAGGTTGGTTTCTGGAAGGCAGAGGTCACACGCTCGGTCCACAGTGCGCAAGGTCCTGTCCCCCTTCGTTGTGCAGGAGCCTCACCAGCCCAGAGCGCTTCCTTTTCTAAGTCCAGTTACGGCCCTGGGAGACAGCCTAGTCCTGCTGCCTGGGGACAAGCCTGGGGCAGTGACCACAGGCCCAGGCTGGCTGTGCTCCCAGTGGTACGGCGCCTCTCGCTCGGGCCCTGCACTGTGCGCGCTGGTGCCTGTGTCCTGATCGACACCCCCAGCAGAGAACCCTCTGACAGTGTGTCCTGGATTTCAACTGTTTAGGCCCACAAGTGTGCAAGACCAGTGCCTGTCTGAGGGGGGAAGCTGTGGGCGTCAGATTCAAGGCAGATCTGAGGGGGCCGAGGCTGGTGGGTGTGGAAAACACAAGCCCCAGGCCCCGCCTGGGGATCAGCCGCGTGGCCCCAGGCCCAGCTCACCCACTGGCACAGTGGGCGACCTTGGGCTGCCACTGAGGGGAAGCGGATGGGGCTGGGCCCGGGCTCCCGCTCACCGTGGATCCTGGCGAAGCTCTTGGTGATGATGGCCCGACCCCCGAGGTGGCGTGGCTCCAGGGCCGCGTGCTCCCGGCTTGAGCCCTCGCCGTAGTTCTCATCTCCGATCACCACCCACCGGATGCCATTTTTCTATCAGGCAAGGGAGGAGTGAGGTATGAGGAACGAGAGGGCACTGGCCCCCCACCCACCTAGCCCCTCGGCTCCCGGAGGCTCAAAGGTTAAGAGGCTGGAGAGGCCCCACCTCACCTGCTTCCCAAGGGCAGGTGAAGTCAGGTTTATTAGCCCCCGAGGGGTCAGAGATGATGAGACGTGGGCCTGGATGGTGGGCAAGCGGAGGTGCCACCCACCCGCTGGAGCTTAGCATGGAGCCAGGCCAGGGTGGAGAGCCACAGTGTGGGAGCAGAGCCCAGAGCAGTGGTTGTGCGGTGGAGGTGACAAGAGGAGGTGACAGACACGGGTCTGCCTGTATGGCACTGAGGCATCACTCTGCAAAACTGTTGGTGTGGGCTCCTGGGTGAAGGGCACCCCTTCCCTGGACCACCCACTCTGTCCTGCCGGGTTACCAGAAGGTGCCAGAGGACCCCGCCCCGGCCTCACCACTCTGACCCACCTTGTAGTAGCGCGCAGTGTCGGGGACGGGGCCGAACTCCTGGGTGACGGCGTTGCGCACGGAGTTAGCCTTGCCGTTTTCAATGTTGATTGCACCGATGAGCAGGTTGTTGGAGATGTTATCCAGGTGCCCACGGAACTTGAGCCAGGGGCCGGCGGCCGAGATATGGTCAGTGGTGCACTTCCCTTTGACCTTGGGTGGGTGGGCGAGAGGACGGGTTGGGGCATGGCCCCTGAATGGTGGATGAAGGGAGAAGCGCCCTAGAGGCAGGCAGCAGGCCCCACTGGCCGGGACCCAGGAAGGGTGACGAGAAGCAGGCGCAGGACACGTGCTCTGCAGTCCTGGCATCGTTGCCCCTTGGCCGAAAGGGCTCAGGCATGGCCGTCACCCACCCCTCAAAAGCTTTGGGAGTGAGATCTCCAGGACAAGACACTCAAAGGTGACAGAGGCCAGAGAAGGCAGACAGATGGCTGCTCGCTCGCCCTTCAGGCCTAGGCCCCAGTGAGAGTTGCCTGGACTGGAAGGCCAGGTACAGACATGCTGGACACAGGGGAGCCTGGGGAAGTGGCCGGGCCCACCGGTTTCATCTATCGCATGGGCTTAATTCTGGCTGTGTCACTCACTGCTTGGAGACTCAGCATAAATTCATGTCTGACATGGGTCTGACGTGACAAAGGCTTGGGTCTGCTCAGCTCCCAAGCAGGCCACAGCACTAATGCCCAACTGTGGGAACAGAGCAAGCAATGGCTTCTGGAGCCTGTTTGGTCAAGCCAGAGGGTGGAGACCTGCTGTGCTGGGTCACACGTGCCCTTCTTACCCTCCCTGTGGTAAACTCACCATCTACACCCACCAGAGGTGGCCCTTACCAGCCGCAGCCGGATGGCTGAGAGCCCTAGGCAGCAGCTGGCCAGATCCAGCTCTGCCCGGCTTGGGCGGTGGATAAGGGGACACGGGGCCGCCGACACCGTCGCGCTTCTGCACAGCCCTTGCTCCCTGGCCCTTCCCCTCCCCGATCGGCGAAGGCTGGCCCTGCAGGCTGGGGCTGTCCGCCCCACCGCCCCTCACCGCGCTCCCATGCTACTGACCTTGATAAGGATTTGCAAGTCCTCCAGGTCTTTGCCATCCCACTTGTCAAAAGGCTCCAGAAGCTGCAGGCGCTGGCTGGTGGGGCTCACGTCTACCCGCTGCCCACTGCTGTCCTTGGGAGGGTGCTGGTAGGTGTCCTGCCCGGGGTCAAACTCCTGCAGCAGGGGATGGGGGCATGTTGGGTGCCAAATCCTCAGTCCCTTCTCTCAAAGAAGGCAGCTCCGCTGTGCCCCAGGCTTTGCCCTCCCAGTGAACAGCTGCTTCCTTCTCACTAACAGTGCCACCCTTGCCTGCCCAGGACAGGCAGGGCTGAGATGCCCAGATACTGGGAAGGAAGAGTCCTGGCCACAGCGACCGGCAGGGGCCTGCAGCGCTGACCGCAGGGGCGGCGGGGCCCGCTCACCGCTCGTGGAAGCTCATCCACGTCTGGCGCCTCCAGCTTGAACTTCTTGCCGTCCTTGCCTGTCAGGAAGTCGGTCTCTGGGTTGAACTTGAGGGTGCCGGCAATGGCCAGGGCTGTGACAATCTGAAATGGAGGTAGCCAGTTTGCCGGTTAGGACCAAACACCACTGCCATCCCCCTAACACCCCAGCCAAAGCTGAGCGCACGCTGAGCGCGCAGCCCAGGGGCCTCCAGGTTCTTTGCAGCGGGCGGAGCTGCAGGAACATCCCTGAGACCACAGGCCACGGGGCCTGCAGAGCACTCGTGAACCCAGGCGACCTGGCCTCCACTCCCCACCGGGGCCGGGACCTCAGAGTGCCCTCCGCAGGGGCGGGGCCGGCGCTGCCTGGTACACGTGTCCCCTGACGGGTGTGCAGCCCCGACAAAGAAATGCTGCTGCGATGAACAGGTTCCTAAGTGAAAAACACCGAAACGTGGAAGGGCCATTTCTTCACTTACTTTTAGTAAACAAAAATATTTCTGAAACACTCATATAAAAAAAATCAAGAAAGACTGGCTGTGTGCCGACCACGGCTGTGGCTAAATCCCCACTCAGCGCCTGGAGCGCCTGGCTCACTCCACGTTCAGCCTAACGACGAGGCCACCTTCCCAGCTCACAGACCGTGCAAGCGCTTTGCACTCACTCACTCACTCACGTAACTCTGATGGGACCCTGGGGCACAGAAAAGGAAAGTGACTTGGTGACTTGGCCTGGGCCATACGGTGGGGCAGAGGCCGGGCTGGGGGCTGTCCTGGGCAGAGCTCCCGTTCCTGATCACAGCTGTACCAGGCAGGCACCTCTGACCCCTGGGACATGAGGGGCCACACGGGGCGCCAGGGGAGCGTGCTGCTTGGGGCTGGCAAGGCCTGTGGCTCTTGGGTTCTGCTCCCAGAGCCCCTTGCTCTGATGCCAACCCTCCCACAGCAGGCCCATGCGGTCAGGTACCCTTATTCCCAAGCCCCCTCTTCCCCACCTCCCCTGACGGGCAGTCGCAGGTCAGGGCCTAGCTGGGCAGCCTCACCTCTGGGGACGTGACAAAGGCATGGGTCTCGGGGTTTGCATCGTTGCGCCCCGTGAAATTCCTGTTGTAGGAGGTGACGATCGTGTTCTTCTCCCCCTTCTTGATGTCCTTTCTGCCAGGTCAGAGAGGAGAGGGTTAGCGATGTCTGGCCTTGTCACCTGGCCCATCCTGCCTAGCTCATGAGAGAAAGGGTAATGGGAAAAAAGCAATCCCCCTCTGGGACCCACGCAGCCAGAGCAGGAGGGACCCTCGGAGACCACCGAGGTTCACCTGAGACCACACGGAAGGCCGAGGCAGAGCCCAGACCAAGGCCTGACTTTCCCGACCACGGGCCGCTGCCTGCTTTCCAGTGGCCCCGTGACGGCCCCGGCTGTGTCCATCAGGGCGAGGCCGCGGGGGTGCCTCCCGCCAGCTGAGGCTTCAGCCCGGCGGCCGCTCAGCCCTGCTGCGGCGCTCTTCCTCTCCGCATGCAGCCCAGCCCCCCCCCCCACACCCCCTGTCCTGCCTGCAAGCCTAACGTGCAGCAGCCCCTGAAGCTAGTCTCTTCTCCCCGCCCCAAAAATGTCTCCCTGCAACATCTGGGATGCAAGGGGCTGTCCTCTCACCTGTCCCACTGGCCGATACAGGGGCCACAGGCATTGGCCAGGACGATGCCGCCCACATCCCTCAGGATCTGTGCCTGCAGGGGAGAAAGGAGGACAGGGAACTGTCAGGGGCAGGCTAGTGACTGATGGGAGAGGGTGGTTCAGCTGCCTGAGGGATGAAGAGCTGTATGGAACCCTGGGGCCGCTGCAGGTACCTGTCCCAGCCCTAGCCTACAAGGCTGCGCCTTGTCCTGTCCTGAAGCCACAGCACTCAGCGGTGGGGTTGGGGAGCTGGGGGTAGGGGAGTGTGGGCACTCACGTAGCCGTCCCGCTCAATGGTGGCACGGATCTGCTCAGAGCCTGGTGTGATGGTGAACTGGGACTTGCACTTGAGTCCATGGGCCAGCGCCTGCTTGGCCACAGCTGCTGAACGCCCCATGTCCTCATAGCTGGAGTTGGTGCAGCTGCCGATCAGACCTGGTGCATTGTGGGTGGTGGGGCCAGGGGTCAGGAGGAGACAGTCACCAGAGGTCTCCACATGACTGCAAGCTATCCAGACCACGTCAAGAGTTCACCAACCCTTGCTGTGCCAGGGGCTGTTCTTAGCAGAGACGAGCTGGAAACAGCCTAACTGTCCAACAGTAAAGGACAAGCTACACATGGTCCAGCCATTTAGAGGAACTCGATGAAGCCACTGAACACAACACTGAACACTCTTGGTAGTGCTGGTGGCCATTCTTACTGGCGTACGGCCTGCACGCGTGTGCACGTCAGGCGGCTCTCACGACAACATGCACAGCGACGCCGCTGCGTGAGGGTTTACAGGAGATGCTAACGTCCTTCTTTTAGACTTTCTAGAATGTTCCAGCTTTTTTAACTAAGTTATAACCGGGTGGGAAAGAGTTCTTTTAAAAAAGCCTATCAAGGTTATTAAAAATGTCAGTAAAGACTGGATGACATCACAGATATCAAGACAGCCTCTCATCAATTCGACGATTTCTAATTATTAAACTACCCTGTTTTTTTTTTCATTTGCTTCAACTAATAAAGGTGAGCCTTACACAGCGCTGTATGCCAAGCTCGTTTACACAGAACGCTCTGTGTGCACTGACTCAGCACTCCCCCGAAGACCTGGGACGGCACGCCTGATTACCGCCCTGTTTTACAGGTGGGGGACCGAGGCACAGGGAGGGGGCTAACTTGCTCACGGTCACCCAGCTACGAAGCGGCAGAGCCAGGTTCAAACCCAGGACACCTGACTCCAGCATCCACACTCTTCACGGTCACACTGTACTGTGACAGCAGTAGGTGCTCGTGACATTAACGTGTGTCCATATACATAAAGCACGTAAAGTGAGATCAGGCACCATGGGTGATATTATGAAATGTTTGTAAAACAGAAGGATACACACATCGCTACATGCACACACACAGAAACACAGTACACCTCTCAAAGAGCTCCCAGAGCTGGTTTCCAGTTGGAGGCTGAGGTTAGGAGTGTTTTACAATGCGCATATATTTCTTTTATACCAAGGAAAACTGACATTTAAAAAAAGTCATGAAGAAAAACAAACGATTTCAGAAGTGCCTGGCGCAACAGGAAGCGCCCCGAGGGGAGCGCAGGTGAGTGTCCACAGCCGGGCCAGACCCGCTGGCCCCGAGGCCTGTTAACGCGACCGGTGGGAGGTGCTCACCCACTCGGATGTCCACAGGCCATCCCTCCTTCTCTGCCACAGTGCCCACTTCTGCCACAGGGTGAGCCAGGTCCGGGGTGAAGGGCCCATTGATATGCGGCTTCAGCTGAAGAAGAAAAGGCATGAAGAACAGAGAGAACAAACCTTGGATGTGGACAGCGTCAATCAGTCAGAGGCTGCCTGGCTCCCACATCCCAAGTCCCTACAGAGGGCCCGGGAGGCCAACTACTGTTCTCAAGGTTCAAATTTCACCCCCCAAAACACCCAGGACATGCTCCTAGGATCCTCCAGCCCTGCCAGGCTTGAATTATCTCCAGTCTGCAGATGAAGAGCCTCGTTCAAGGAGATGGCAGAGGCATGGAATGAATCAAAGTCCATTATGTTCCATACTACGGTGCTTTTGGAATCTTACGTCCAGATGCTTTAGTTCCCGTGACCGCCTCGCTTCACGCACAATGAAGTGAGACCCACACAGGGTGACTTAACGTGCCCATGGTCATGAACTTAAGTGGCAGCGCCAGGATTTAAACTCAAACACACCAGCTTCAGGGCCGAAACCCCTGACCACTCTACTCTGCTGCTCTGTTCCTGCGGCCTGCTTTTCCTCTGCCCTGGTCTGCAGGCCCCAGGTGCCAAACCCTGCCCAGGCCTGGGAATCTCACGCCCTGCCCTCTGAACTCTGAACAAAGCAAACTCTAGGAGGACACCTTGGCTCCTGCTAGAGCTGAGGTGGGGCAAATGGAATCAGTTCCTGAATCACCAGCCATAGCCACCTCCGCCCTCCCCTTGGCCATATGGCCCTCCTGCCGCCCTCCCACCCACTGTAGCCTGATTTATGCAGCAGTCTGCAGAGCCACTGGGGAACCAGGGGCCTGAGAGCCCTGCTGGTGTGCAGGCAAGGCCCCTCCCTGATCCTCGCCAGGGCATGCAAGAAGCCCCAGATGGGGCCTGAACACCCTGCCTGATTCCCTTCCTCACCTCACTGAGGTTAATTTCAATCAGCTGGTCATAATGGCAGCCAGGGTCAGGTACTAAGTGATCCTTGAATTCATCAGCTAGGATGGCAATGTCTGAAATCAAAAGGGAGGAAGACTGAAGCCTGTGAAGCAGAAAGTAGTCCTGAGACCTCATCCAGCCATCCACGCATGTGTTCGAGCCAAGGTTACCTGGCACCTACCAAATACCAGGCCCTGGGCATTGACAGCAAACGAACAAACAGCACAGGACATTCTCTGTCCTCGAGCGGCTGGCTGTCTAGTGAAGGAGCCATAAGTGAGCCGGAAGTGACAGTATGATACGACAGACATGCAGAAATACGGGGACACGGGGGCAAAGCACTGACTGAAGGTCAGGGAAGGCCTCCTGCAGATGAGAAGAGCTGAGTTTTGAAGAAGTTACTCAGTATTGGTAGGGAGGCACTGGCCTTCCAGGAGGAACTACATATGCCCAGCATCTGGAAGCAAACTGACACGCTCTCCCCATGGCCCCCGGCTCCGTGGACCACCGTTGCTCACCTCCTTCAGGAGCCCCAACGACCACCCCCCGCAGGCCCCATTTCCAGCTCCAAGCTTCAGAGAAGCCATGCTAGAACCTCACGGAGATTGTGAGGTAGGCTGGGAAAGTGGTTCTTGTTCCAGATGCTTCTCCCTCCTTCCCTTGTGAGGGAGGGCAGGCATTGTAAACAGAAGCAGATCCATGTCATGTCCATAACTTCCTGTAGGCGGCACCAGGGACCAGGCCAAGAAGACTCAACATTCAGCCACCACCCCTCTCAGGTGAAACTAAATTCCACTCCTGCAGCAGGGACATGTCAAACTTGGATGACAGGCTCTTCGAGAAGCTGCGAGCTGTGGATACCCTGCTCCGAAACTGACGCACGCGTGCACGACTTCGTACATCCTTAGGGGCTTTGCAGAGCCTCTGGCACCAGTCCAGAGACACCGCGTTTAGGACCCCTGCCTGGAAGAGGAGACTAGCTGGGGACCCACCCCCCGCCCTGCAGGCTCACCTGCCCGGCCTGTCTTGTTCAGGTATTTTTTCATCCTGTGGTTGTAAGGAAACACTGAAGTGGTGGCCCCGATTTCTGCACCCATATTGCAGATTGTCGCCATGCCTGTAAAGAAACAGAGGCTGTGGGGCTGGTCGAACAGCTGGTGGGAGTCACAGACATCTGCCAGACGTGCACACGCATCTCTACACTGAGACGCAGGCATCGTTTCCTCTCACTCATGGGACCACCTAGTGGCAGCCAGCAGGCTCCCGTTGTGGCCCAGAGTTAAAGGCCGGTGAACAGAGGCCGCCAGAGCCAGAGCCCAGTGTCCCAGTTCTCTCAGAGCGACGAGAATGCAGGAGTCAACCTCTCCAAGCTGAGTTTTAGTTCTGGACCCGGCTGAACTGGCTAGACTGCCCAGTTGTTACTGTGTCCACTTTGCAGGTGAGGGAACTGGCTCGGAGAGGTCCAAGGTCATAAAGCAAATGCAGGTGTGACGCTCAGGTGCAGGTCCACCTGCCTGGGGTCCAGGCCTGCCTTCTCGGCCGCACCGTGGGGCTACATGGAAATGCTCCTTGCTCTCAGGTTTTCTAGCACAAAGACTGGAATTGTGTCCATGTCTGGACTACCAAGCCCCACACGGAATGGGTAAGGCTCACAGAAAATGTCCTCACTGCTCTCAGGACAGCGGCCTCATGGGGTTGCCGGGACATGAGTTTGGGTTTGAGCTGTCAAAGGCAGGAAGGGCCACCTGTAAGAGTGGGTGCTGCCATCACTGGAGGGGTACAGGGGCCAGCTGACCCCAGTAGCTCTGGGGGAGGGCTACTGTGATCCTGAGGCAGGCACCTGGGGAAGTCTGAACTGGGCCACCTCTAAGGCTTATTCCAGGTCTCCCCAGGTTTCTGAGGGCACCGTGGCCAGGTCACCAGGAGGGATGAGTAGGAAGGGGCCGGTTCCTACCTGGTCTTTGAGACTAACAGGTGATTGATAATCTCTAATGCGAGGGAAGTGAATGAAGCTCCAACTGCAGCCAGCGAAGATATGAGAATGGGGCTGCTTTGTGGCTGAAGCCCCGACGAACCCCCATTCCCACCGTCACCACCATCTTCCCTGGAATTTGTCTGGATCACTCCAGGTGCCACGGCCAGAGCCTAGCAGCAGAAGTAGGCTTGGCCCCTAACTCTGGCCACAGAGAAGTTCCCTGCCCCCTTGAGGGGCCTGGACCTCCTCCTCTATTTCATGAGGGACCTACACTCAGCATGTCCCCTCTTCCTCTAAGTGTCCATCTCAAGTCCCCGAACTGGACAGGTTCTCAGGGGAAGACCATTCACTGCTTCTACGGTTCAACTACTGGCCCCATCAGGCCCAGCACAGGCTGCGGGCCACCCCACGTGGCCGCCCCCCTCACCAGTGCAGGAGATGGAGTCTATGCCAGGCCCGTGGTACTCCACGATAGCGCCCGTGCCGCCTTTCACTGTGAGGATGCCCGCCACCTTTAAGATCACATCTTTGGGTGAGGTCCAACCGGAGAGTGAGCCCGTCAGCTTCACACCGATCACCTGAAGAGGTGGGGCAAGAGAGCAATTACAGGCCATGTGTCATGTTCCATGTTCCACGTGTCACGTTCCGCCCAGGAAGCTACCTGTTGGAATTCCCACTCCTGCTGATTTATCCCTGCCTCCCCCCAAAGACGTCTGCGGCCGACCCAGTCGCTCCTCCCTTTCATCCACGTCTCCCATTCATCCCCACCAAACACCCTCTGCAGCCACCCTGGACCGAGTCCTTCCCCGCCCCTTACCTTGGGGCACTTCAGCTCCCAGGGGATCCCAGCCATGACGTCCACAGCATCAGCACCCCCAACTCCAATGCAGATGCCGCCCAGGCCACCGCCATTGGGGGTATGGGAATCAGTGCCAATCAGAAGAACCCCAGGGTATGCATAGTTTTCCAGAATGATCTGAAAAAGAATCCAAGATTTTAAGCTTAAAAGCTCTCAGCAGAGAACAGAGATAGGGCCCAAAGGGCACCCACGAAACTGCCCCCACTGACCCGAGGCCACTGGGTTATTCCCGGGCACTTCTCCAGGACGGGGCCTCTCCAGCGGGACCCTGAAGAGCCAGGCTGGGGAGACAGGTGGCCTGGGCTGACACTTCCTGACTGTACGATCTGGGCTTGAAAGTGCCTCCCTGCACCTCAGGCTACAGCAATAAGAACACCCACACCACCCTGACCCCAGGACTGTGGCGAGAACCAGATGAACTGGGATACAAGACTGTGTCCTGTGACAGGCCTGGGGACGAGTGTGACCACTGAAAGGTGCTCCTGACCGCCGCTGCCTCATGTGGTGGACGTGTGGACTGTGCCTACCTGGACTCTCAACAGGGCAGACAACGCTTTCATCACCTAGCTCCGGCTCCCAAAGGAAGCCCTAGGGGCCCAATGGGAGCTCTGGCCATGAGCTTTGCCACTGCTGAACTGAAAAGTACAGGTGATGCCTCCCCTTTCGGTGTTCCCTTCAGTGAGATACTCCTTCTAGTTGGGAAGGCGCTGGCAGTGAGCACATCCCCCAAAACATCTGAGGGGGGTACAGAGTCAGCTCTCCCAGGGCGGCCCTGCCCACCATCCAGGCACCTGAGGTGGCGGACACGCTGAGGGCTACAGGATCCCACAGCAAAGCCCCGCCAGGAGTCGCGTGCCCTGGCTCTGAGTTCTGGCCCCACCACCTATTGGTGGTCATGGGGCCTGAGGCGAGTCACTCCACCCTCTAAGCCTGGACCACTGTGGTGGCTCAGGGAGATCACGCACATTGAACTGTAATAGTAGTGCCTGCAAGATGCGTTACTTTTATTTATTTTGCAGTGAGATACTTCAGCTGAGTTTCTGCTGCTGATCTGTCAGATGGAATTATGCCCCCAACACACACATCAATGTTGGGGAAGGACAAATGCAATCAGAGACGTGAAAGGCTCCACGGACTGTCAGGACCGATGGGACGGCTGGCAGGCTCCCTGGGACGTTACAGAAACCCCAGGGCCGCTGCCCGCGCGAGGCGCCTGCCCAGCAGACTCAGCAAGGTGCGAGGGCTCCTCCTCCTGGGAGTGCAGGAAGTTAGAAGGCCTGGTTCCTTCCCTGGGGGCTGGCGGCTGGCTGCAAGAACTGGCCAACATGGAGGGAATCTCCAACGAAAATAACTGCTGGAGAGAACACTAGCTCACTGTTGCATTTCTCTGGCCCTCCCTGCCTCAGCCACGTACAAAGATTTAAAACCAGTTCATCTGTAAAGCTCAAGGGTGTAAAAGGACTGATCCATGAAGGCCAGACACACAGAATTCAGCGTGGCCACATGGTGCGGACAAGTGTGCTCCTCATCTAGACAGGAGAGGCTAGTGCACACCCGAGGACTACAAAAGGCGCCACAAGGAAGCTGGTTTTGACAGTGACCTCAGTGGTCAGCTGGATACGGCTGGGTGAATGGGGTGGGGTGATGGTGGGAGAAGTGTATTTTAGGCTGAGCTAACATCTAGAACACAAAATTGGAAATTCAGCCATCCGCCCACACAACATACATATCCACTGAGGACCTATTCTGTACTGACCTGGCCCTGGGCCCAGAGCTAGGCATGAAGAAATAAGCCACAGTCCCTGTGCCCACAAAGCACACTTGGCACATACTGGGGATATACTGTGAAGGTCCCAGAGGATCACATAAGACGGCCCCGAAGCCGGGCACCGGGGAGCATCGGGGTAACCAGAAGGCAGCCATGTGGAAGAGGCAGATCTGCCAGGACATTCGAAGTGGAAGGAAAGGAGTTAATGTTTGAGTTCAGCGCGGTGGGTTAAAGCTCCTGACGGCCCAACGTCGAGACGGGGAGACAAGTACAGCTAAAAAGGGTCACAGGGTCCCTGGGCATTTTCTCTTCAAGGGAACGTATCGGGCTGTACACTCAGCTGGTGGCCAGCGGCAGGTGTGAGCTGCCATCACTGACAGCTCCAAACTTTGGCTCGGGAGCTGCCCAAAAGGCCTGGGCATCTGTACTGAGGTGAAAAGAGGGACACTTGGATTGGGGCGTCCTTCACAACGAAAGGCCAAGCTGGGTCCACCTGGCTCTAGCCCCGCCGCTGAGAGAGGCGTTCTGGCCCCTGTGCACTGTTATTCCCAGGTGCCTCCTGGCAAGGGCAATGGTTTGAAAGGGCAGTGCAGTGAGCCGTGGGCTCTGGTTTCAGAGTGGGGCGGTGCTGGGAGCCTCCGGGTCAGATTACAGCCTGATTCAGCTCATCATGAAGGAGGCCTGGGAAGGGAGCCTGGGGTGGAGGTGGGGAAAAGGGTCACCTTGGAAAGGTGCAGAGAGGCAGGCTTCACACGGTGGATGGCGGGTGGACACACAACCCAGCGCATGCCCCACGAAGCAGGTCGGTCCCATGAGGAAAGCTAAGGACCTCTCTCCCCAGAAACACACACACACACACACTCTCTCTCACGCACACACTTATGGAGACGAAAATGCTGACTGAGAGAAAAGCCATCCTAGGGAAGAACCTGGAAGAACTTGTCGACATGGCCACATGACCTTGTTCTATAGGATACCACAAAGGAGCCAAGTGTTGTGTGCCCTGCAGGGGAAGCATCCCAATGCGATGGAGGCTGCAAAGGCCAGACTCCTGGATGCAAATCCTGGTTCCATAATCAGCGGTTGAGTGGACCTGGCCAAGTAGACTGCTTCTCTGTGCCTCAGTTACCGCATGTGTAAGGTGTGGGTAATAAAACCCTCACAGGGTGGTGGTGAGCGCAGAGGAAGTCAGGATCTGTAAATGCTAAGTCTAGCACCTCAGTGCACGCTCAGCAGGAGTTAGCACTTGTGGTACGAGGCGAAACAAAACATAGCAAAATATTATAATGCTTAGAAAAAAGTGTAGCAAGAAACACTGTCGAACTTAAAATGCTGGTTACCAGGTGGTCAGAAGGGACTGTTTAAATGTCCTACATGGAGAGTGAGAATGTATAACTTGACATGATAAAAATTAACTTAAAAATGGAGGAGGAGGAGCCTGAGGGCTGACTGAGATGCCATCCCGTTCCCCCTCGACCCCCTGAGCCTTGAGCCCCCTGCTCCCACAGGCCAGGAGGTGCTCTCTGGTTCCCTAAGGGCGGCCCGCCAGCCCCCCACCCCCAAAGGCAGGCCGAGTCCTGCCTTACCTGGTGAATGATGCCGGAGCCAGGCCTCCAGAAGCCCACGCCGTACTTGGCGCCTGCAGTTGCCAGGAAATTATACACTTCTTGGTTTATGTCCTATTGAGACAAATCAATAACCAGAGCAGTAGTAACACAGTTAGCATCTGGGACGACCCTTGCTCATGCTCTCCTCCCTCCTCCCCAGCTCCCTTGTGACTCTGAAATGCGGGCGCTGTGCAGACAGGCCCTCTCCCGGAGGCCTTCTACTAATAAATCCAAGAGGGCTTGGATGTCGGCCCAGTCTCTGCTGGCCAGCCTGGGAGAGGAATAAGGGAGCCGAGACGGAGGCTCAGTTCTGTGACGCCTGCCCAAGGAGTGGGTCCAGAAAAGTTCCTTCCTTGCCCTGGGACTCAGTTTCCTTATCTGTAAAAGGAACTGGGCTACGTCACCTCCAAGGGGCCCTCTGGCACCGAGTCCTCCACCACGGCCGGCGGTGAGGGGCACACCACCAGAGAGCTGTGGTGCTGCTTCTCCCTCTAAGCCTCGGTGCCTCATCTGTAACCCTGGCTGACATGTACCGAATGCCCACTACAGCAATGGCATCACGCTAAACATCCTCACCACCCATCCCACTGTCATCAAGCCCATTTTACAGATGCAAAAATGGAGGCTCGGAGGTGAAACCACTTGCTGGAGATCCCAGAGTTAAACAGAGAAGTCAGAGCTTGAAACCAGGCTTGTGTGACCCCAGAGCTCAAGAGTTACATTCTCATATAAAACAGGAAGGAGGACACAAGACTACATCTCAGAACACCCAGGTCAGCATCTGGCACGTCGCAGGTGCTCCATACTTTGTAATATGTTTCATGGGCCTTGGATGAAAGTGTCCAACGGACCGTGTTCTGAAACAAACAACAGGGTGGGCTGTGCCCACTCGGCCTGTAATTCGAAGGCAGCTAGCTTCCTCATGGGGAGGGGACGGTTCCCTGCACACTCATGTGAGGCCGGGCTTTATCTGGAAGCCATGGCGTACCCCTGGACAGGTGAGATCCCAGTGACAAAAGGGATGGGACCACAGCAGACTGCAGAGTCCCAAAGGAGGAACTAGGAAATGAGACCTGCCGACCTCTGGGCATGGGAGAGCCACGCTCCACGGCAGAGGAGGGACTCACAGCCAGCTCCCCGGCCGTCAATAAAGCGTCCTCGAGTCTATGCAGCCCCTTTCCATCTAAACTCCAGAGAAACCGGGCACCCTTCCGAGGGCCCACGGTTACCCCAGGAGAAAGCATGGCAGACAAAGAACCTGGGTCCCCATAGCAGCCTCTTTCCAATTATTAACATACATGCTTTTTCATTTACAAATCAGTTACTTATAAAACTGGCACTAAGAGCAGGAGGCAGGGGTCGTATGTCTGGGTGCATGTGCACGTGTCTGTGCAAGAGGGTGCAGAGGCAGTGGTGGGTGCAGCGGCATGACCTGAACTCAGCCTAGACACCTCTCCAGCTGTCTGTGTGACCCTGGACAGGACACTCTGCCTCTCTGGGCCCCAACCAAGTGCATCTGACCACATCCCTCACCTGCTTAAACCCTTCGATGACTACAGGATGGCGCCCCACCCATCTCACACCAACCCCCCCCCGCCCCGCCTCTTTCATGCACACAGCCCCAGCCCCATACGTCCCTTTCAGCTCCACAAATGCATCAAGTTGCTTCCTGCCTTTGGGCCTTCATACACACTGTTCTCTCTAGAATGTTCTTCCTCCAGTTAACGTTGACCGACCTGTCTGCACAGGTCTCAGTTTACATGTCACACCCTCAAAGAGGTGGCCCTTCCCGCCCCCCAACCAAAGTCTAAATCAGACACCTTTCTATACTGTTACAGAGTCATGCGCATTCTTTTTATCACATGTACACAAATTGGCAATCACCTACTTATTTGTGTGACTGTTTAGCTGCCTTCCTACTAGACTCTAAGATCCATGATGGCGGCCCCTGTCTGTCTTGTTCACGCTGAGTCCCCAGCACCTGGCACAGCGTCTGGCGTATAATTAACGTTGTTAAATAGATGAGGGAATGGGCTCTGAAACCCTAGGAGTCCGTGACTCTCATCTCCAGTAGGCAGATTCTGAATCCACAAAGAAGAAGGCTAGACCCTAAAGGTGGTGGCCCTGTGGGCAGTCACCCTGAGAGCTGAAGAGGCCCCAGTTCCTGGCCACACCCAGGCCCAGGCCCAGGAGCCCCTGTAACCCGATTATCCTTGCCGCTGCGCTGCTAGCTGCTAAGGTGGCCAGCAGGCGGGCCATTTCAGCTGAATGGAAAAGAAGCCAGTGTACAACCAGGGCACAAACTGGCGGGCCAGGGTGGGAAGAAAGGCTGGAATGGGAACGCTGCCCTGAGTGGTTCCCATGGGTCTGAGAGGCTCTCTGTGCCGTGCTGGCCCTGGGAGCCGGAGCACTTTCAATTGCGTGCCCCACACTGTGCCCAGCCGGGCTGAGGCCCTGCCAGCATTCAGCTCCTGCCAACGGCCCCCCACGAGCGGCGCCTGCTTCCACTGCAGGAGGTGGGGGGCAGAGGCCCAGAGCTGGGAGAGACCAGCTGCTGCCAAGAGTGGGCACACACAAAGGCACCACGAGCAGAGCCTGGCAAGGGGAAGGGGTCCGGTTTCCTAAGGCAGGGTGGGGGGAATTCAGGGTCCCATTCAGCCCCTTCTACCTTGTTAAGCAAAACTCACAGGAGAAGAAAGCCCCGAAGGGGGCCCGGCGCTTAAGAGCCGGGATCCATGCCTGGCCCTAGCCGTGGCCCCGTGCGGCGTGGGGCTTGACGCACGGTGCCTCGGCCCCCTCAGATTTACATGACAGCCATCGGCCTTCCACCTTGACAGCGTCTTCGGGGTCAGACAAGAGCCTAAGCTGGCACACATGTGATGCTGGCAGAAACGGGAACCTAAACTGCTCTCTCCGGAGCAACTGGCGGTGGGCATCAGAACCGGCGTCTGCATCACTTCTCTCACATAACAGAAAAAGGGCCAGAAAAGAAATACCCACTGTGTGGTAAGAGTAAGGACGATTTTGTTTTTAGGCTTTCTCTAAATTTTCTAACGTCTTCACAATGAGCAAATGATATTTTTGGAATGAGAAAAGAGCATAAACATTAAAAAAAAAAAAAAAAAAAAGACTAAACCAAAGAGCCCATTCAGAACTTGGAGGCCACGCCTAGTTCGAGGGTTTTGCCTGTCATCCCAGGTCACGCCCACTGTCCCCGGACACCACCTCCAGCTCACCTTGGCCCGACGCAGGTCTTTCTCACCCCCGAGCTGGGCCTCGATCAGATGGTCACAGTGGATGGTGGACGGCACGGCCACCTTGGGCAGCCCGCTGCTGATGAACTGCAGCATGGCCATCTGGGCCGTGGCATCCTGCATGGCCACGCGGTCGGGCCGCAGCCGCAGGTACGTCTTTCCCCGCTCGATCTCCTGGTTGGCTGGGTCGTCCAGATGTCCATACACGATCTTTTCCGAGAGGGTCAGGGGCCGGTTCAATCTGAGGGGAGAAGGGAGGGGCTGCCTGGTACTGTCTGCGTGACCCCTGCCCACCAGAGGCACTCCCGCTGCCTGTGGCCATGGTGACAGAAGGCAGGGAGAGGGACCCTTTACTTCGCGAGAGTGGGGTCTAATCCGTCACACTCACTGAGGCACTTGCAGCGTGTGACACAGTGCCCGGCATTCAACGGGTATTTCAAAGTGATTTGATGAATAAATGACACCGCCACAAGGATGTTCGATTTTAAAGTACATTAATGACTATGATCAGATTAGCATGTGTTTCTCACCATTTACTCTTCATTGTACACTTGTCACGTAAGAAAAGTACCAAGAGAGAACGGAGGCACAGCAGAGCGCTGTGAACGCCTCAAGTTCGCAGCCAGCCTCACCTTGAACCCTCTTATCTCTGTCCACGATCACCTACCTCCCTTGTGCTGTCAGCCCTGAGACAGAGGATCTGAGCCAGCCCCGCCCTCCGTCCACGACCTCCGACCTCCGCCTCGGGCATTACAAGCCTCCTTACCCTACTCCGCGAAAGCCCCGCCCGTCAGCCCCACTTGTTCTCACCCAGGGAGGCGTGGCTGTCAGCTCTCGAGAACAGAACCCCACATCGCCGCCTCTAGCCTCTCACTGGTCCCTCTCTTCCTTTCCAGATCCCGTTTTCCTGTAGGTCCCACCCCTCCCTTCCTCATTAGAGCCAAAATGGCAGTCCAAGTCTGACCCTTTGGGAGGTTCAGCCCCTGCCAGGACTCGACTGTCCCCTCCCCCGCCCATGTGGACTGAGGTCAGTGCAGGTCAATTCTCAACCACCCGCCTCGGGGCCCCCTGATGGCTCCCTGCTCTGCCCACTCAAGCTGGCTGCCCGTGGAGCACGGCGGCACTGCTGGACCTTGACCACTCGCCAACCCAGAGGCCTCCAGGGAAGGGGTAGAGTTCCACTCACACCCAACAAAGCCAAGAAAAAAGTACCAGGAGAAGAGTCACAGGCTCTGGGTCCACACTCAATCCTCTTACTAAACCCACAATGTGATCAGATAAGCAAATGCCCTTCCCAGGGAGTTCGCCAACCCATTCTAAAGTCCAGGGCTTCGACTGCGAGGAGATAACCAAGCACTTACGATAAAACAGCTTTACTGAGGTATAATTGGCACGTAATAAACTGCACATACTTGAAGTATGTTACTTTGATAAGTTCTGACGTATGTATACACCTGTGACACCATCGCCACAATCAAGAATGAACACATCCGTCGCCTGCCAAAGTCTCTCTGTGCTCGCCCTCCCGCCCCCACTGATCTGCTTCGTCACTCCAGACTGCTTTCACCACAGCCCTTGCTTTTAGTTCGGTTTTGCTCTGAGCACTTTAATGTACAGAATTCATTTTATCCTCACAACACAGACGAGGAAACTGAAGCACAGGGAGGTCACGAAGCTAGGGAGTGGCAGAGGGAGGACACAGGAGCCAAGCAGTGTGGCTCCACCGTCCGTGCTCTTCCCGCTGCCCTGTCTCTCAATAACCCCTGGAAACATCAGGGTACCACGTGTTCAGTCATAGCACTACTTCTATTACCAAGGTGCCTGCTGGGAAAGCAGAAGAACTGCCCGAGCTCCAGCTCCTCACTCCCACGTTCACCTAATCCCTGGAGAGCAAGAGTCCCCCAAGGCGCTGGCTCTGTGGGCAGCGGCAGAGCAACTGGCAATTCTGAAAACCTCTTCAGTTCCGTCATGAGAACCCTGAATAAAAATAGCACTGGCTGAGGTACAGCCCGCCCCGTCCCGGGGCAGCAGCTCCAAGGGGGGTACTCAGTGCAAGGAGCACAGCCCGGCTCCCTGGGCCCCAGGGGAGACGAAAAATAGCACATGTGCTTTCAAACTAAAGACCTTAACAGCGAATGCCTGAAGTTGTATAAGAAAAGCCCGACCATGACAAAAGCCTAAGGGTGAATTTATCATCACTTTTCCTTGAGGATTAACTGAGGGTGGCAAAATGGGTCCTCTGCGCTTCTTTGTCCTTCGGCTTCACCTAATGACAAAGAGCCAGTTCTCGGCAACAGAACTGGGCCCCTTCTGTCATGGACACAGGGTGAGGAAGAGTGACCCTTCCTGCAAGGTCTCGGGTCTTCTAAAACATTCTTAAATCTATCTGAATCCACTAGCGTCCTTTTAGAATAGCCTCGCTTCGGCCTTCTTTGTCTACCTAAGGCTTTCTCCACTCACAGTTTGGGCCGGATGACTCTTGGCTGAAGGCAATGGCAGAGGTAGGACGTTCGGTCATCTTCCTGGCCTCTCCCCACTAGATAACAGTAAACCCGCACTCTGCCTTGAGTTATGACCACTAAAAATGCCTCCAGACACTGCCAAAGTCCCCCAGGGGACAAAGCCAACACCCCCACCCCCATGAGAACCCCGGTTCTATAGCAACAACGAAAATGAAACATCCCTCATCTGCACTAATTTGGAAAATGCCGAAAGTTATTGGACTTTTCTGATTAATGCAGGATTGGAATAAATAGGCAAAGGAAAATTTTTTTTTTTTTGGTTAATTTTACTGAAAATAATTAACACCCCTCCCCCCAAAAAAAATTCCAGTGTTTTAGAGGGCAGTGTTTTTTTGTTAATTTTTAAAGCAAAGACTAAGGGTGAACAATACTCTTTGTCACATTATCTCAAAGCAAACTTCTATGTTAACTCGCCCTCCAAGCATGATGAACAGCAAGGGAGAACTGTTTTGCAGACTAAAGGAAAATTCAGCATTTTCGCACTGAGCTGTGGTCTGAGAGCTCCAAGAAGAAATAAAATGTTGTTTCCTGGGGAAAAAAATATATGTACAAAGCCTAATATCAATGGGGACAGTGGTTTGCAACCCTGACCACACATTAGAACCAGCTGGGAAACTGGCCAGTGCTCCTCACATTTTGATGAGACTCAAGTCATTGGGGGGGGGGGGGTGCCGTGAACTACAGATTCTGTGGGGGGTGGGGGCTGGGGGCTGGGGTTCAGCATAGCTGGCGAGCTCCCAGGGGACGCCAACACTGCAGATCTGTGGACCACATTGGCAAGCTGCTTCTCCACCTGGGCCTGTTCCTTGGCTGTAAAATGTATATAAGCATATCTGTTCTCACTTATTCCCGGTCGCTGTCACCAGGTGGGCGGTTGTTCAAGTTCCAGGAACAGCATCCTTTGGTGCCAGCAAGTTCCAGGAGCAGCATCCTTTAGGACAGCAGTGCAAAGGTGGCTGCCGTTTTGCCAGAAGGAGGAACCCAGAAAAGATATGCTCGAGATCCTACTTGAACTTTCCTCTGGGTCTCAAGCCTGAGCTCGCCTCCAGACTGCGCACTGCAGAGGAAACACGTGATTCCTCCCCAGGTGCCTGGTGGATCCCAGAAGGCTGGCCCAGGGCAGCAGTCTGTCCTGCAAAGGGTGCCTAAAAGGGTCAGGCCACAGCACCAGTCTCGAGACCTTCCCTATGGCCCATTTCACCAGGCTTCTTGATAAACAGATTTTTCCTTGGCAGAAAGGGCAGGTCCACCACTCACCTAGAATACCTTTGTCAGCAATGACCTTTGTACCCTACGTGCCTTGAGCCTGCCACCATCGTCAACCACCCTTCACGGAGCACCTCCCACGCTGCCTGAAGGGGAAAGGTAGCAGCAGCGGCACCTTTAGCTGTCTCTCCGCTCTACTGGAGGCCTTACCGTTTGCGAACAATGTTAATGTTCTTCTCTAGCAGGTCAAAGCGGATGTAATCATTGGGCTCAAAGTGGCTCATGGCCACCTTGGCCCGTTGGCACAGGACTGAGGCCACATGGTACTGCCGCACACTCAGGGCTTTCTGCAAGAAGAAAGACAACAGCAACTGTCAATGGAGGACTTGGGGTGCTCCACCCCTGATGGACAGCTCAGTGTGGTGAAAAAGTGAGAATTACAGTGAGGAGTTAGTCAGTAACTGCAGCCTCACTTTCCCCATCTGAGGCATGGGATGATACGGAAGCCAAGGGAACACAGCCTGTGCTGGGAGAAAGGGCAAGGCAAGGGATTCGTAGTCAGAATTGCTGCTATCAAAGTCAAGTTCTATGGACTAAAGAAAATACGCCAACAATTGAGAGCCGGAGGCGATGGGAAATGGGAACATAACCAGCTCTGGCGATCACAGAGTCACTGGAGAGGTTAAATGAGAACATGTGTGAAAGTTCTCATTAAGCTGTAAAGCACTGCCCAAATCATAGCTGCTAGTCTAGCTGCACTGTAAGTTCCTTGAGGGCTGGGATCAAGCTTTGTCTTATTTATCTCTGTAGCTAGACCACCTAGACATATTTTTCAATAAGTCTTTGTTGAATAGATGGAAAATTAAAGAGGAAAAAACCCCATGCATTACCTTTGGATGTTTCTTATCCCTTCAACAGGCGGCGCCTTATTCCCCTGCCCTTGAACCTGGAACATACTGACTGAGTTAGTGTGGAAAGGGCCAAAAATAAGGCTACGAGGTAAAATGCAGCCAGGTATCGTGAGGGGCCTTGCAGGTGGAGAAGAAAAGCACCCGAGCAACCTCGAACCTCGTGAGTCTTAGTGCAAGACCAGAGGATGGCGTCTATGGAGCAACGAGGCCGTCGCCCACTTGCCCCCTTATCTCCTGACATGGGACTTTTTCCTCGTCTCCCAGGATCTGATGAGGTGCGGGGCTTTCTGCCCCAGACCCTTCAGACCAGGGCTGCAGAATATAAGCCCACTCAACTGCAACAAGGTACTCGCCACCTGCAGTGCGATTATCCACTCCGTTTGTTTTGGTGTCATCCTGTTTGGTGTGTGGGACTGGGACCCAGGGGACTGGCACCTTCTCATTGTGTGTAAATAATGAACCGTCTAAATACGAAAGTGGCCTGGTGTACGTTTAGCAGTTCAATCAGTCAGGCACTGACCTTGTCTTGTGTGTGTGTGCGCTTTACAGCAGGACATGTTAAAGGTTGAACTTGACCCCAACGCAATGGGAAGCTACTGAAGTTAAAAGCAGCATCATGACCAGATCAGATCTGCATGTTTTACAAAAAAAAAAAAAAAAAAAAAATCACTGGCTGCTCTGTAGATACTACATTCAGGAGGTCCAGAAGCAGAATAGATTGATGGTGACATCACATAACATTTGTATTTTGACACGTGAGCACCTACTCTATGCCTAACAACAGGACGCGGATACCAAGAAGAGTAAGAGAGTCCCTACGCTCATATGCCTCAGCCTGGCCAGGATCAGCATGTAAGTGTAACCCCTCGTGACCTAGGAGAAAAGGAAGCACGCACAAGGGCAGAAGTGCAGCAGAGAGAACAATGAACTCTGCTCGGGACGCCCCAGCAAGGCTTCCCCGAGCGGGCTGTGGAGGACATCTAGGAGTTTGCGAGGCACTCAGAGAGGACTGAAGTGTGTAAAAAGAAACAGAATCATCAAGTGGGCAGGAGCTACAAATCACTCAAAATGGTGAGAGATAAAAGACAAAGCAGGAAATGGTGGAACGTGACCCTAGAAACGGGGCAGGACTAGGGAGGGAGTGGTTCACCATCCCAAAATTTGAATTATAGCCTGTGGTTTAAGAGAAGCAATGTGGTGCAGTGCAAAGAACTTAGATCAAGCTCCGAAGTCCAGCTCTACCATTCACTGGTTGTGTGATCTGAAGCATGTTTTACCTTTGAACCCAGTTTCCTCATTTGGGAAAAGGGAATAATACCTGCAGTAAACATAGGAAATGGTATGAATGGGTCCAAAGAACAGTAATTATTATGTTAGATGCTACAAGCAAGTTTTTTTAAAAAAATAGTGTCTGCTGGGATTTTCCTCCCATTTTGAAAAGCAGGACAATATTTCATGGAGAAAATTTAGAAAATACATAAAACACATTTTCACAACTCCCTGAAATCCATCCAGGGATGATACACATCACCACCCCTACACGAGATTCTGTGGGCTGACGCCAGGTACCTGGCAACATTTAATACTCGGTGGCCCCAAGAAGGGTATCGAACACTGGTTCCATGCTGAATCTATCCCTCCCCAGTCCCTGGCATCATGGTACCCACTATACCCATACTGAACAGGTGTCATGGCTGAGATTTCCAAGCAAAGGCAATGATAACAATAATTAGTAGTAGTAATATTTAATACTTTCCACTGAGTGCCAAGTTATAAGCACTTTACATGGATGAACAGCCCCACTCTATACAAGCCTCACTTAACAAATGAGGAAACTGAGGGATGCAGAGGGGTAGTGACTGGTCCAAGGTCTTGCAGATAGAGAATCATCATGTTGGCGTTCAAACACGGTCTGGCTCTAGAGCCCAACACTGAACCCAAGTGTCTCCTGGCAACTCCAAGAACTGAGCTGTACACAAACGAATCAAAGAAATCATATAAAATCAAAATGGAGGATTTGCTGAACTGTTAACAGTGGCTATCCTTGGAGGGTGAAATTATGGAAAAAGTTTAACTTTTTATATTTATGTAATTTTGAACCTTGAACACTGGACATACATTGTAGAATTAAAAAAATTTAAAGAAATATAAATTTCTTTCTAAGCACCATTCACTCTATTTCCTACAATTTGTGGTCTACTTCTAATTTTTAGATTTTTTTTTTAAAGAACATGAATGTTAATTCCCTCTTATACAAAAGTCAGTGGGCAAAAATTTTAAACGTTTACAACATAAAGAGTTAACAAGGTTTGGGGAAAACAGTAAGTTCAAATTTTCGTGTTAGACAATACTAATAAAGTCTTCTCGGCAGGAACTGGCAGTGTACATAATGATCTAGTAATTCCATTTCTCCATATTTACCCGTACCACACATGTGCATAAGAAGGCAGCTCTAAGAATGCTCACTGTACCATTAAGTATTTTTAAAATTGGAAAAAACCAAAATGTCCAATTATTCTCTTAAAAGTTACATCCTATCCATTCTGTGAAATACTGTACAACACTTTTTTAAAAATCTCCAAGATTCATTGTTAAGTTACAGATAAAATGCACAACATAGTGATTTAACATGCTATATTTCTGTATGTGTGTATGTCTGTGTGTGTGTGTGTGTGTGTGTGTGTGTACACACACACACACACACACACACACACACGCACACGCACCTAAGGGGGCACGCCCCGGCTTACCTGTCACTCCTCGGGGAGGAGTTCAGGTGAGGGCTGGTAGAAAAGGAAGATTCTAGCTTTGTCAGTAGAGTTCAAATATGTGTAAGGACATTCTCATTGCTACTTGTATGATTACAAGTACGTGTATTATTGTATGTTTTAACTTGGACTGTAAAATTTTAAAAATACCAAAATATTACTAGTAGTTACCTCTGGGCGGCGGTGGGATATTAAACATAATTATAGGTATTTTTATGATATTCTTTATATCTCTGTATTTTCCAAGCTTCCTACAATAGATACCTTTAATAACAAAAAAAGGGTAAGAAATTAATATTAAAGTAAAAGTGGATATTATTGAGTCTTATTATTATGCTGACCACTGTGACTTGAGTATGAGAAGTCCCGATCAGTATTATTTAAATAAGAATCATGACTTAGATATGTTTTTTAAAAATAACTTATTTAGGCTTTGTTTTTATTTCCTAAGTCCTTGATGCTTAGTTCAACTTGGCCCAAGGGCCCAGAGACATTCCTGAGTTCACCTGTAAGGTCATCCAACCCAGATGTCACAACAACTAGGAAATGGTAAATTTTTTTTCCCACACTTGGAGCCCAAGTCTCAGGCCTTGTGAAATCCTGGGTAAATTGCAGGCCCTGATCTAAAAGAGACTTTCACCTTCTCAGGAACAAAGGGGACGAGGGCAGCCTCAAGGCAGAAAAACTCTCTTTAGCAAACTCCCTAAGCTCCTGATTCAACAAGATTACATCAAGAAGCTCATTTTCTTCCAGAAAGCCTATTCCAGTACTGGACAGTTTTAATATTTCACAAAACAAACACTTCTTATACTGAACTAAAACGTGCGTCCATCATCTCAGAAGACAGATGCTAGCACTGGAAACCTGGGCTCAAATCCCCGCTCTGTCCCCAAGCCGGGTGACCATGTATAGTTTTATTTAACCTCTCTAAACATCACTTTTCTCATCTGTAAATGGGGTTAACACCTTCACAGGCTGCAGTGAGAATTAAAAAGTGACAATACAAAAAGACCCAGCCCAGTGCCCAGCACACCCGAGGCCTCACTTCCTAGCCTCATCCTTTGGAACCAGATCAAAGGAACTTAGCTACTCTCCCACACTTCAGCCCTTCGAACTGTTGAAAACCATTATCATGTCTTCTCCATCCTAAGCATCCCTATAGCGCTTCCTCTGCTATAAAACTCCCTAATTTTACACTTAGGTGGGAGTTTCCTATCAGGGTGACCGGTAGCCAGATGCCCTCAGATCTGTTTTGGAGTAAACAGCAGTTTGCTGTCACACTGCTCCATGCCAGCGAGTATGGTAAACCTTGCCACAGAGCTCAACCTCCCTAACTGCCCTGAAGATACAGAGGCCCAGCGATAAGAAATAGCCTGCCCAAGGGCACACAGCTGGGAACCTGCTGAGCCCGGGCCCTTCTCTTTATGCTATAGACCAAGGGACCCCAATCCCTGGTACCAGTCCGTGGCCTATTAGGAACTGAGCTGCACAGCAGGAGGTGAGCAGCAGGTGAGCCAGCGAAGCTTCATCTGTACTCGCAGTCACTCCCCAGCACCAGCATCACTGCCTCAGCTCCGCCTCAGATCATCAGGCATTGGAGCTTCATAGAAGTTTTGATCCCTGGTGCCAAAAAGGTCGGAGGCCACTGCTATAGACAGCGTCTCCCAACATCTTCTCAGGCTGGCAGTCAGGTGAGCTCGGTCCTCCTTAGGGGCTCTCAGTCCCAACTGCTGAACCAGAGTGCCTCTGTGGCAGAGTCTGGCTCCTTGGTCTGGTGTGTCCCCTCCCTTGCTGGATGGGATACAAATCCAGGGCTCCCAAGGCATCAGGAAGGCTTTGCGATACTGCATTTACTCACACAGGACAAACTGTGAAGGAAGGAGCTTACCCAAAGTGAACCCCACTGGGCAGCTGGGCCAGCAATGAAATTAATGAAGGAAAAAAAAGAAACAAAACGGAACTGTGCCAGGAAGATCACAAAGGTTACCTTATGTCACCCTCCCAATAACTGTAGCAAGTGGGATTTTTACAGGTCATGTTTCTTGTTTAGATGGGATAATGGAGACTTAGATGAGAAAGTAAATTCCACTAAAACGTAAGCTCCATGAGGGCAGAAAACTTGTCTATTCTGGTCACCGTTGTATACTCAAAGCCTAGGACAATGTCTGACACGTAGCAGTTGATCAAGAAATACTTGGTAATGGAATGGATGAAGGCAGAGCTGTGATCTGAACGCTAGTCTCTTCATCATGCTTTCAAATTCAAGTTGTGAGTGCCTCTGGCAGAGGCCGTGCTGAGCCATCGGTGCCTGTTCGGAGCCAGAGCACATGGGAAAGGGGTCCACCCCGTGGCTTGTCACATGTACACCCACTCAGAACTGTGGCCTACCCACTTGGCCAAGGTCAGACATACTGCTCTCTTTCCAAGGGCAGATGTCGTCCCTTGGGACCAATTATACACAGAGGACAGTCCAAACCAATGGGGCTGACACCTTCTTAGGGAGGAGGCCAGCGTAGCTGGGCCAGTCTGACTTTCTGGCCAGTCGGTGAAGGCCAGCATACCCCAGCGCTGCCTTTGGGAACCATGTGTCAGTGGGTGCCAGCATGCAGGGCGAGTGAGCTGTCTGAACAAGTTGGGCTCTTGAAGGAGGCCTGGTCTCTTGAGGCAGCTGCTTCAGCAACAGACAGAAGTCACTGGCCCCATTCTGACCTGTTGCGTGCCATTGCAGAAACACTCCAACACCAGTGCCAAGTCACAGAAAGGGCATCTACTCTAGAGGTGATGGATCTGGCTTAGAATCTCAGCTCTCCTAGCTGTGGGACCTGAGACAAGGTTCTTCACCTCTCTGAGCCTCAGTTTTCTCTTCTGTAAAAGGGGAGTAAAAGAGTAGAGATTTTTAAAATTAGAAAGAATGTATTGGTTGGAAATGCAGAGAAAAAAGTCTTGAATGATAAATACAAAATTCCTACCAGCAATTGCCTCTGGGGACTGAATAGAGAAAAGGAAAGGGAACTTTTACGAATATATTGTATTCTTCAAGGAAAAGTACTGAGCTCAATAGCTGGGTTCCTGGCAGGCATTCGATAAATGTAGGCTGCTGTTACGCAGTTCTCCTGGGAGAATGAGATGCAGCCAATCCCACATGCCTGCCTGCATCCTGGAGAACTATGGGCTGCCATTACCCACCATGCCTTCTCCTCCCTTCCTAGCCACCGAAGACCAGAAGCCCCAGTTCCAATCACTAGCACCAGGACAGCACATCTCAGAACTGAAATGATACTGAAAAACTCATTTATCCACTTATTCTGTCCTTGAATGCCTAACAGAGTTATCTGTGTTAGCTATGCAGGCCCTGTCCAGTGGTGGGGAATGCACAACCTTATTAGGCAGCCCACTGCGCCAGCGGGATAACTTCCAGGGCTCGAGTGAGGTAAGACCCCTGGTTCCTCTGACCATGACTCTCAGCCTTCAGGCTCACAGCTCTTGGCAACCAGCGGCCTAGCCCTTCCTAGTGGGAAAGCCTCTGGTGGACTGACTCTGCCCGAGTGGACAACACAGGAATGCATGCCAGTCAACACCCTCCTAAGAAGAAGCATCTTCCCACACCTCCGCTGCTTCTACCAATTTTCTCCCACCCCCTAAGTAGGAGATGCCTGGCACCTCTCCTAAGAATCCAAAGCTAAACAATTCCCTCCTGCCAGAAGGCAATCAGATAGCTTGGTTGCTATGCAACTGGCAGGCACAAAAGTGATGCAGTCCTTTTCAGAGGCTTGGGAAGGGGGCAGGAGGCCAGTCTCTCCAACTCACTGCTCCAAGGCAGTAGGAGGTCCCCTTTAAAGAATCAGTTAATGGATTCGCTCATCTAATTCTCTCTCGCTGCTGGCTGACAGCAGCAGAAACTCCAGGCACCCTGTGAACTGCATGCTAATCCACAGCCCGGCTCTAGCCCCTGGGGCAGCAGCTTTGCACCAGCTTCAGAAGGGCATCCTCCAGGCGCTCCAGAGGCAGCCTGTGAGGCTGACCCACAGCCTGGCCTCTCCCTCTCAAGCTTTGCTGGTATTTGGAGCAGGAGGCATTCATGGCTCCAAACAGACATGCATCCAAAAAGGCGTGTAGCCAGCACAACCATGTCCCCTCTATCTAGCCTGCTCTACAAAGACCTAGTTTCTACTCTCTACCCCCGGGGAGGGCTCTGGGGAGACAGGCTGGTTGAGTGGTAGAAAGCCTGCATTCTGCAGTCAACAAATCTGCATTCAAAACCTGGCTGCGCTGCACACTAGCTGTTACCTCAGACAAGACTTTAACCTCTCTGGGTCTCAGTTTCATCATCATGAAAACAAGATAATGATACATACCTCTTCGGGTGCTTATGAAGGACAAACAAGGCAGTATTTGTAAAACAAGACCTAGTGCAGTGACTGGCGCAGCCATCTGACTACACACGCCACCACGGCACCCGAGTCCAGGTCAGTCCAGCCTGGAGTCAGCCCCGCCCAGCATGCGCGCCCCTCCACTTGCTTCAGCCCCCTGTATTACCGTTATTAAGTGACTTCTTCCTCACCAGCATACAAGCTCTTTCACAGGCAGAGACCTTGTCTTCGACCAGCTCTGTGGCCCTCTCAGTAAACAACAAAAATAACAGTAACAACACAACGTCAAGCAGAAGGTAAAGGAGCCCAGCACTGAACTGGGGGTCGGAGACTAGAGGAACTCCTGAGACCCATTAGGTAGGTACCTCCCAGAACTGCCCACGGAATTAAAGTTCCCAATCGGCTACCGTTTCCATTTCCGCACATGAAAGCAGAAACACTCCTACTGGGCCTAAATTCCCCAAGGCTTTTAATATCCAAGGATGGAACTACTGTAAATGTAATTCTAGAGCTCATTTTCTCTATGTTGCCCTTCAATTTAGAGAATAAAAAACAGGAAATTGGTGGATTTGTTGCTCCCTCTCCTCGAAGCTCTCTTAGAGCAGTACCCAAAAGGTTTTCCTGAACAACTACTACATACCCAGTAGCCATGGAGATTATGGAAGGACGAAGCGGTTTCCCTAAAGCCAATTTTTTCCAAACCTGTGAGCTGAGGTAAGTGCGGGGGTGATGGAGGCCGTGGGCCACATACAGGGCTAGAGACAGAGACTGACATTCCCCAAGGCTGAGACCCTGCGCCATATTTGCCCCAAATACTCTGTACACACAGTTCCATTTAATATTCACAACTGCCCCCCTGGGGCAGAAAACAGTGTGCCCATTTTACAGATTGGGAAACTGAGGTTCTGGAATGTTAACTATTTTGCCGAGGGCCACAGGGCAAAGGTGGAATTCCTGACCTTGCTCCAAACCCGGTGCCCTTCCCTCTAGCCCAAGCTTTGCAGAATGAACCCCCAAAACCATTCTCCATACCTTTTAGGACCCCAAAATAAAGAAAAGCTTCCATAGGTTTATTAAGAGCATATTCCTAAGATAACACCTGAAATCATTCACAAATTTTTATAGTGCATTAGAGTTTAAAGAATTTTTCAAATACGATTAGGACTTCAGGACCCTTCTTAATGGGAGGGTGGCTATTAATGTCCCATTCTGCAGATGTGTAACTGGAGGGCCAGAGGGTTGAGACCTTGTCGAAGCCACAGGGTAAGACTATGGCAGAGGAAGTCTCCCCAAGGTTCCTGATAGTCTACGTGCTGCTGTTAAAATACTGTGAGCAGCCTCGTTGCGGTCCCTACCCTCCTTCATGCTGATAGGTCCAGAGCCTTCCAAATCAGAGTGTCAAAGAAAGCTGGAGCCAATGAAGATGACCGCTCAAGCATCAACACTCATTTTAAATACTTCCCACATGGCCTTCCTGAGGCACCAGGTACCAGGATAAGGCCCAAGATAGAACAGGGTTCACAGCAGACAAGATGCTCATACTCAATTGAGAGAGCCTTGGACAAGACAATTGACCCTATCCTACTTCCTCATCAGTGAAATACAAGTACCTGTTCAGAGCTGATAAAAGGATCAAGAACTAATGAATCACCTTCAGCCCTAACCTAAGATTTACGAGTACTGTGAAAACACAGAACTACTGAATTCAACTGCTCACGCCCCAAACCTAGGAGTCGTCCTCAATTATTCCCCATGCCCTACACTCTACATCCAACCCATCTGCCTCCAAAATATCTCCACTACCAGAAACCTAGTCCCAGACACCTTCACCACTCCCTGGTTAACTCCAACAGCCCCACTGGTCTCCTTGCCGCCTCCTCTGTCCCTCTGTGGGCCATCATCCATGCAGCAGCTTGAAGACTCTTCTCAACCATAAATCAGATCCTGTCACTCCACAGCTTAAAACCTTCATTACACTTGGAGTACAACCCAATGTCCTTACCAGAGCCTCTATGACCCTGGTAACCTGGTGTGACCTCTTGCTCACACCATCCTCTCAACAGCTCAGCCACACCGGCCTCATTTCTCATCCCTGACACGCCAAGCTCATACTTATCTCAGGGGCATTGCACATCCTGCTCCTTTTACTTGAAGTCTCCTCTCCCGAAATGCTGAAGGGCTGCCTTCTTATCACTAAGTATCAGCTCAAACATCGCCCCTTCCGAGAGGCCTTCCCCAATCACCCCAGTAAAATCCATGACACACCACATGCCCACCCCAACTCTCTCTACCACACTATCCCAGTTTATCTTCCTTGGAGCACTCAGTAACTAGAATTTTCTTAATCGTCTACTTGCTTATTTTCTGGCTCCCCAGAACTACAGTATAGGTTCCGCTATTCTTGTTCAGTATTGTACTCCCAGCGTCCAGAACAGTGCTAGGCATATAGTAAGATTTCAATAAACATTTTGGGAACGGTTGGTCCAAAAGACAATGATGTGCTCCTCCAGTCCTCAAGACGGTGATTCTACCCCATCTGCTCAAATTGAGATTGGAAGTTTGTTTACTCATCCATTCCATCATTCATTCATTCACTCAATTCAAATCAACAGTTGACTATAGGTCACCTGAGAGGGTACTACAGTGAACATGTAACCAGAATGACCTGTTTCACAATTCAAAGCAAGATTTTTTTTTTTTACATGGTACTTTATAGAGGCACTTCTGCCAAATGTCAGACTTGAGTTAAATGACATCTCAGATTTTATATACAAGAGGTTACATGGCTTCCGCAAGGTCACATGATGAAAACTCAGCACCCCAGTACTCAAGGTAAAACCAAAACCTAAGAAATGTATTTGCCAGTGCCCAACCCCTTTCTTTAACTATTCATAGTCATTTGCACAAAAATGATAAAAACCAGAGAGTAAATGAAACGTGGCTTTTCAAAATTTTCACCTCAATTTCCTTCATTCTGTTTCTAATCTTACTACCTAGTAGCAAGTCCCGTCAAATAATAAAACGTTTTCAACTTTAAGAGCACTGTTCTCAGGTTATGGAGCATTAATGGTACCCTGGCTGACAGGCTGAATCTTGATACCAAAGGGAAGCAGTGTAGTTAGCGCAGGGGCTGGAACCTCAGGCTTTGGAACAGAAAGGTGCAGATTCAAATCAAATCTGCTAGTGATAAGGCCCTAAGCAAGTTAATTTTATTTTACTTAACAATAGTATCACACTTACCTGAAGACAGGACTCTAAGTACTTTGCAATTACAAAACGATCATTAGACAAGTCAGATCTACCATTATACGCATCTTACAGGTGCAGAAAGGAACACAAAGAGGTGAAGTAACCTGCCCAAAGTCAAAGCTAGTGAGTGTTAGAGTCAGCACTCAAATAGGGTAGTGTGATGCAAGACCCATACTCTTAACCATTAAACTCTATTTCTGCTCTAATCCTCTTTCTTCAACTATACGATAGAGCTAACCGGTGTGCCTTATCTCGCAGGCTCACATGAAATTACTGGCACACAGTAAGATAAATGTTAGCTACTCTTAGTGATAATAGTAATTGCCATCATTCTATTAATGTATCTTCACCTTTGGTCCAGCCAAAGGCAGAAGAAAAATATTTTGACTGAAGATCTTCAAGGTTCTCTGCAGTAGAATACATTAGAATATAGTGGAAGCTCCATGAGAACAGGAATTGTCTGCTTTTGCTTATCATTGTATCTGCAGCAAATAGTGGGGTGCTCAGTAAATATGCAGTGAATGAGGTAGGAAAATTTTATGCATGGACAGGGTTATGCAGACTTGACAGCTAAGACAGTATCATCACCTCTTAACTGGAGCTAAACACAAAAGAGGTAAATTTACAAGGTTTTCAGAGGACTGTGTTAGCTGGCCATTATTTAAGACAGCCTGGCTACTGGGAGGCAGTGTGGTATAATGGTGTTCATTCATCTTAGTTAAATGAACAAACAAAGAGACCTGAATATTAGTCCTGACTGCTACTGGAAGTCATTGGGGCTCTCAAGGTCTTGGATTATCTGTCAAAGAGGCAGTTGGACTACCAGATCATAAACAAATATATTCTACTTTCTCATGACTTTAGAACAGTCATCATGACAATCTGACTGGATGGGCAATCACCGAGTAGTCAATACATGTCGCAATGAATGTGCTCCCCAACTGACAAATGAGGAAACTAGGATTCAGAAGTAACTTGCTCAAGGTCACAGGGTCAAGGGAGAATATGAACTATAGCCCAGATCTCTTCTATTCCCGACTAACACTCATGCTTTCAAAGGTCCTTTTTCAGTTCAAAAACACTATGATATCTGTCTGTTTTTCCAAGTTCAATAAACCTGTAATCGCTACCAAAGAATCATCTTATTAATAATCTTGCCTGACTTCACTACCACATGGGATAGCAGGATTAGGAAGAAACAACTACAGTATTTCTACATTGTCAACCTGGAGACTCAAAAGACCTATAGAAAAATAAGGGCAAATTCCTTGTCTTTGCCCAGAATTGAGAGATCAGAAGTGTTTTAAGATAAATGATTTCACTTTAACCATTAGGTTTAAATTTAAGAAAAAAAAAAAAGAAAAAAGTCTAGTAACACAATGCTTCCTGAGAGTACAGCACATAACAACATTTAAAATTCTTTAATCAAAGTTATGCCACTTGAATCAAAGTAGATTCACAAAGTTAAATGTAACAGGTTGTCAAGAATATCTACCAATTCTTGTTTTACTTTTATCAACAAAACACATGCTTGACACTAAACCTTTCAGTATAAAACCTTCCTAGGATTGTCAAGTTGGAAATAAAAAAAGTCCATCTGGCAGTCACAATTTTCTCGATGGTTCATAACAGGAGAGTCAAGGTCAAACTGTCCTGTCTCTTTACCCTGTCATCTAGTAATTGAAAAGCAACTAATAGTGAGCTTAAAATACTCCACTCTGGTACTCTCACGAATACGAATGTTAGCTCAAGGATCACACTCTGGCTCAGAAAGTTCTGTGAGGACAGGCTGACATGAGGACAAGGAGAAAAGAGGGGCTGTAAGTAGGGCAGATGGCCAGGTCACTTCAGTTGACAGCAGTTAACTTTCACTTACTTTTATTACCTGTCGAATAAGATTAATCATCTCATCAGATGGTTATATGACTCAAAATAGGAAAAGGAATTAAAAATCCTTCAATCTTACGCAAAGGTGAGTCTCTACTGTTATTACTATTTACTATAGCCGGGGCTGGATACGCCCCGCCCCATTCTTGGCTGTGTTCCGCAGCATCCCAAAAGATGGAACAGGAGGACACTTTCTTCTCCAGACTCCAGGCCTAGCAACTGTAGATCCACCTGGATAGCAAGTCTCTGCTGCTGAGAGATGAGACGTGAGGACTTCAGGTGCTGGGCCCAGCGGGCTCAACACCGACCATACCCCCAGTCACCTTGTCCTAACCTTGAGGAACATAAAGAAACCCTACGGAGAAGGGGAGTGAGGTCGCCAAAAAAAAAAGAGGTGCATCCACTCTTCAACCGGCCGCCGCTACTTGGACCCACGCTTCTCACGGGGCGTGGACAGGGCTGGCAGAGCTGACTGCGCCGGGGTCCCCTTGACCTCGGCGCCGGAGGATCGGGCACGGGCGCAAGGCCCACGGTCGGGAAAGGTATACAAGAAGTCACCGAAGGTTGGGCCCGCCTCGCCTCGCCGCGCCCACAGCCGCAGGCACAGTGGGAGGCACCCCGCCCCCGTGAACCCAGAGGGCTCTGAGCTCGCTTACCTGCAGTCGGGTCACCAAAAGGCTGTAAGGCGCCATTTTGTGCACTGACAAAGATGAGGTCGCGCGAAAGTGACGTGACGCACGGTGAATTTAAAGCCTGCGGATAGGGGCGTGGCCTAAAGAGAGACGTCACGGTGAAGGCGGGGCCTCTGCAGAGGCTCCAGAGCACTGACAGTGCCGTGGGCGGAGCTACTGTTAGGAACCCACACGCAAAAAGAAAAAGCTGCATAAAAGCACTTACGGAAGTAAATATCTCACAAAGATGTCTTATCGAAGTGCAGATATCAACTTTGAACTTTGGATTTGTCTCTTCCATTGAAATCGGGGAAAGGCATGGTTTTATTACTTGAACGCACCTGCCAGGACCTGGCTCCCCAGCTGTCACAGAAACTCAACTTCGGAACGTAAGGGTTTTGATCTCGCGAGAACGAGCGGGGTTTGGTGCAGAGATTATGAACGCTGATGGAAGCCTAGGGGACCAATCACGGCGACAAGGAGGCGGGTACAAAGAGGGTTAAAGGTCGGACGGAAGTCTCGAAGCTTCCGGTGGCCCTCTCCAGTGTGAACCATGGCTAAACATCATCCGGACTTGATCTTTTGCCGCAAGCAGGCTGGTGTTGGTGAGCCGGCTTCCATGCCTGCAGCGCTCTGGGTTGGAGTAGTATTAGGAGCTGGGGAGTTGGGGGTTCCCGTCTCTTCTTCGAGCCTTGCTTCGGAGGTGTCACATTTCCCGCCTCACGGCGGCATAGGAGCGCGCGGGTTTGTGGCCTTTGATGAAAAGCGGTGGCGCGCGTGCTGGGAGCGGGAGGCGGGCGGCCGGGTGGGGTCCAGAGAAACTTTGAGATTGCTCAGGACCTGGAAGGAGCTTCAGGAGGATGTGGGTTTGGGAAGTTTATGAGGAAAAGAGAGATAAGATCCCTCAGGGCTTACTGTAGTCCCTGCTTCTGTCCCCATTCCAAGCTCTAGTATGTTTTCCCCCCTCTTCGTCAGAACCTTAATTCTAATTTTCCTCTTTACCGTCTTTGATCTTGCAGCCATCGGAAGACTGTGTGAAAAATGTGAGTGGAGCACGCCCTCCCGAACACCCCACCCCTCACACTCAGTTTCTGTGGAGTCAGCAAACGAGCATTTCCTGTGGTACCACAGAGGGCTTTGAGTCAATGTGCCCGGAAACGCAAACACTGAAGGCCAGACTGCAACCGAAGGCCCCCTGCACGTCCCCACTCCAACTTGCACATTTTTAAACACTGTGTTTAGGTTTTGAGAAAATCTCTAGCCTTGAACAGGAAGTAGCATGACCTGGTCTCCAACACACACATTTTTGCCAGTAATTATATAGACTTATCTACCAAGTGCTGTTGTAAGCTCTTTACATGTTGATTAACTTTGCCTATGTGTTGTGGGGATAGACACTAAGTAAGCCAAGTTTTGTGATGCCAAAGTAGAGGGACCTAAAGTCACATTCAGGAGACTAGTGTGTTTCCCCATAGTAGGAAGAGAGCAGAGGACTTGAGATCCTTGCAAGTGGGCATAACTCCATTCTCTTTTTATCACAGGTGATGGCAAGTGTGTGATCTGTGATTCCTACGTGCGTCCCTGCACCCTGGTGCGCATATGTGATGAGTGTAACTATGGCTCCTATCAGGGGCGCTGTGTGATCTGTGGAGGCCCCGGAGTCTCCGATGCTTATTACTGTAAGGAGTGCACCATCCAGGAGAAGGATGTGAGTGTATTCTAAGCTTTCTATCTGATCTTTTATTTGACAACACTTTGCCGCCCATGGCAAACTCCTGTGGTCTGTGGAGATTACTATGTTCAGCTAGTCACCTAGGTTATAATTTCAAGTTCCGTGAGCTGAACTGGGTGTAGTCCATTATAAGGCAGTTATTTTCTGTCGAGGGCAAAAATGCAAGAGAAGCAAATCTTTGTTAACACCAGCAATTTGGAGAGCCCTCTCTCTATTCCTTTGATGTCTCTCTGATTATTTTTATTCAGAAACAACATCTTGCATTTTGTAAGCCCTAGTACAGTGCATGGTGTGTAACAGCCATTCAGTATTTCTCTTTACTGTCATTAAGGACTTTGGGCAGATGTGACATTTGAATATGAGACAGTTCAGGTTGATTTCAGCTTTAAGTAGCTAATGCCTTTGGTTTGTTACTGTAGAATTCATTGAGTCTGTCTCACGATATTTTTGCCCCCTTGACATTGTGTGGTGGCAGTGGCTAGTGAGTCAGCTCCTGGAACCAAATGCAGGATAGAGGACTTAATTGATCCATACCATGTGAAGGGTGAGTTTTACCATTTTTCTTGGGGCGGAGGGCACAATAAAAGGAAGTGTGATACAGTACCAGTAGGCTAACAGAACGTATCCAGTTACTGAATCTAGGATAACGCAAAAGATACAATTCTTAATAATTCTATGATAGAGAGTAGATAGTTTATAGATGTAGTCTCCCTTATTCTTCACGTTAACTTTGTTAAGTAGGGATTATTATCCCCATTTTACAGTCCCTCACCCAGCTAATAACCGGCAAGCCCAGAGTGTCTGACTAAACCTACTGGTGTCCCCGTTACACCAAGTTGTCCTTTTATAAACCCTTTTGGTAGGATGTGCCGGTGTTGAGGAGAAACATCCCAGTCATCTCAGTGGTCTGTGCGTTTGGATCCTATCTACCCCCCAGTAAGTGGGACAAATCAAGCCAGATAAGACTTTTTTTATACTATTAAGTCTTCTTTTATTTAAGGAGATGAGAAGAGTTGTAGATAAAGTATGAATAACTTCAGTCATTGATCTGAACTTTCTCCTGTCCTAAACTCTGATTTGCATTTTACCTTTGACTGTCAAATCATATCCTGCTTGATCTGATCCACCAGCTGCACTCCTTTAGAGAAGGGACCTTGGTTTATGTCTTGGTATCTCCTTTTCCCCACTTCTTGGTACAGTGCCTGGCATGTAGTGTAAGAATGGTACACATTTGGTGCTGACCCTATACGTCAGCCAGGGGAGCTTTTCCTGCAGAGTGTCTGGTACATAGTATGTGTTCGGTAGTTAATAAGTAGTGAAACCATGGTAAGATGACAGCAGTCAAGAAAAAGTACAGATAATTCTTAAACTTGCTAAAGAGTCCATTAAGGACATTTTCTTGAACTTTGCATAATTGTAGCTAGAGTCCTTATCTGGCATAAGATTGCAACCAAAGAGTACTTAATTAATGTTAATTTCTGTCTGACTCGTCTGCCTTTGGTATGTGACTTGATACCTTTGGATCCTCATGCGTCATTCTGTCTCTGAACATTATTCTAGATGTCACTTCTCCTACTTCACATAATACAAGAATGTTCTAAGGATATTTGAGGAGGCACCTAGCTCAAATTTACTCAGCAATAGTTTCCAAGGAACAAAAGCAGTCCAGTGACATGATCCAGCCTTTCAGCCCGACAGATCATCATACAGATTAAGTGGCTAAGACTTTCCTATGCAGAAACCTTCCCAACCAAAACAGCCCCTGTAATTTTTCTGTTCCTTCAACTTTCATCATTTTTAAGGGCAGTAGACCAAGAAACTAAGTTGGGTGTTCTCTATAGTTTTTCAAAGTTTCAGGAATATTCAGGAGTCTGGGATAATATCTGGGTGCTGCTGCCAGAGGATCAGTTTGTAGTTTTTTATAGTGCAAAATCATTTTGATCCCCTTCAACTCTCGATTCCTTTACTACTTTTGCTTAACCATTTTTCTCAGCTATCCCAACTGGAAAGCAAAAATAGCTAATATTTATAGAGCTCTTGCGGTGTGCCAGGTACTGTGCTGAACATTCTTTTCCAAAAATTCTATATGATAAAGATGAAAGTAAGGTTTAGAGATGTTAAACAACTTGGTTCAAGGTCACATGGGTAATAAGTGGCAGATCTGGGACTAAAACTATCTTACTCAGTGTTTCTCAACATTTTTTTCTATTATTGCCTCCCGCAAGGACCAAGGAGAAAAGTTAAAATTTACATTAAATTAAACTAACAATTTTCTCCCTAACAAGAGGAATTAAACACCAAGGAACAAGATTTTTTTGGGTATGGATGAACTTTAGATCACAGACTACTATAATATTAAAGATGTTTTTATCTCCACTGAGGATGCACAGCCTAACTCAAAACACTTAATTGTAATCACTGTACCACACGGTTGAGGCTGTGCTTGGCTCTCTTGCTATTTCTACCATTCTCTTCTCCCCGTTAAAAATGAACAGCAGAGCAAAAGGTATTTGATAGATGCAAAAGATATTTGATACTTTTCAAAGTTAATTCGCAAATTTATCATTCTCTTTAACTGCCTGAACCATGGGAAGGTTTTGGTTCTTGCCTCTGAAAGCCCTGTTAGAAAAAAACATGAGACCGGAAGTCAGAAAGCCTGTTTGAATCTTGCCTTTGCTAGTAACACGCTGTGTGTGGCTTTGGGGAAATGTCCACAAAAAAGTAGTAGTAATCCCTGTTACCTCATGAATACATTTACTGAGAGCTTAAAGGACTTTAAAAACAAGTTTCAGATAGAAAACCCGATACTACTCCCAGCATTCAGTCTGTTTTTTACATCATTGGTATTCTTTAAACAGTTGCTGAAAGAATGAACATTTCACCTTCAAGTTTCTGTTAATAAAGCAGGGCCTGCCACTGGTACCCGTTCATAATTCTTTGCTACACTTTGTAAGAAACAAAGAGATGGACCCATTTTCAGTAATTGTATTTGTCTGATCTTAAAATTTTGAAATTGCCTTTTTCTGCATTTCAGTTCTATACAGATTTCCCATTGGTATGTTATATTTTGCTACATGAGTAGTGTTAGTTTTCAACTTTTACTTGAAAGTCCTGAGTTTCACTACTGTTAAGAGGGCAATTTTGTAGCTTGCTTTCCTGCCATAGAAATGGACTTGACACACAGCCCTCCTCAAGAAGGAAGCCGAAGGCATGGAGTTTGGTTTCGACAGAAGCCCAGCTTAGGGTTCTCCTGGTGCCGTGTTAGTGGGCATGTTTAATTAGTATAATGGAAACAAGGACTGACAGAGGAGGAAACCTGGCATTCACACAAACGGTTGTTAAAGGAGCTGCTGCCATGAGGCTGACATTTGCAGGTATTTTTAAAATAACTTCTAGCTCAACACCCAAATATTCTCCTGTACCAGCCTCCAAGGTACAGGAGTTTCTGAAGAGTCCTTCCACCTTCCTGTCCATGCTCTCCATTCACAGGCATACCCAACGAAAGCCTTCCAGGTCCAGTACTCACATCCTCACCTCTCATTTTGGGAACAACCATGAGACCTGTGGGAGAGGCATAGAAAATGAAAAACGGGAGGTTGGGCAAGAAAACAGGAAACGTGTGAGTCAGAAAACACTCTAAAAGCCAAAGATCTAATAATCCAATGCATTGGCTGTCTAACTTTTTTTTAAATATGTAGAGTCCTATTTTCAAAAAAATATTTTATACAGAAGTTGTGTGTTTATATCATTATGAGATTGCTGATATTTGTTTTTGGCAATTTCTTAGAACATTAAAAACTAATTATATGCCAGGCACTGTTCTAAATATATTTATTGATTATTAATTCTAGGAGGTAGACTCTGCCATTGTAATAATTTCATATGTGACTACATAGAGACACACAGAGGTTAATAACTTATCAAAATTCAGGTAGCCTAGCTTTCAGAGCCTGCCATCTTAACCTAAACTACTAGTGAGAACATATTGGGGGTGGCACCTCTCAGGACTCTCTAGGGCTCTATATAGTTTGTAAACATTGACCAGTTCCTTTATTTTACAGTTGAGGAATATGCGTCCAGAGAGGAGTGCCTTGCCCACAATCACACAAGTCAGTAAGGTGCCGTAAGCCTAAACAGGCTATCATCATACCACAGGATTTCATAGCATTTCTAAAGGTCTTAGGGCATGTTGTGTTTAATATCAGGCTACCTTGGCCCAGGAAGAGGCAGCTGTTTCCTCATTTGTACCAGGACTTTGAATACAGATTATATGGCTAGAGTTCACCTAGCAAGCCATTGTGAGGGCTGTGCCCACATCCTGGTTCCCTGAGTACGTCAGACTCCACAGATGGTAGTTCTCAGTGTAATACATGGTGTATGTATTACATACAGAAAATGAAATGTTGTGTTGACTGTGTACGTTTTCAAAGATTCTCGTACAGTGTTCATATTAGTCCCTGAGAAGAGAAATCAGCTGAATTAGAAATGAGATATCTTAAAGGTTTGATGAATTCATTCTACGGCCCGACGGCACAGGAAGCAACCTCCTTTGACATGAATGTTAATAAAAATCATCAGACCTGTGAAGATTTTTTCCAGTAGCAACCCCAGTTTTCTCCCCATCATCCCAGATCAACTGATAGAGTCATCTTTTCTGAAGAACACAGCTTCCCAGGGGCTTCACTGAAACCATTCAAGCTCACAAAATGGCCCCACAGCATGTCATTGCAAATCAGAGTATGGACCATCAGCAGCCATCTCTAGCATAGGAACACACTTCCCCTCAAGACCATGTGTCAAATTAAGCAAACTAATAAGGACACATCAAATCCAATATTCTGTGGTATTTAAAATGTAAGGTGCTGTTTTCTAAAGTGTTTAGGTTTTTCCCTTTTCTTGAGATAGTGGAAGAGAGCTAGAGAGCTGATTTGTAGATGATGATTACCATTTCTTACCTTTCACTTGAAGAAAACCCTTAGTACATCTTAAGAGTTTTAGATTCTACCTCAATTATATCATGTTAGCAACAGAAGTGGGCTGAGAATCCAGCATTGTCTGTGCAGGCCACTGGATTGAAGGTAGGCACAGCCTGGCTACATTCTAGGTGTTTAGTAACTTCTTAACAATTGATCAAATAGAATAACTCAACTGGTAGGATGTTGCATGGCTAGACCATTAATCCAAAAGTTCTTTTTATCTTCGATCCCTCTCAATTCATGCCTAAAGATGACAATTTTTCTGTTTTCCAGAGAGATGGTTGCCCAAAGATTGTCAATTTGGGAAGCTCTAAGACAGATCTCTTCTATGAACGCAAAAAATACGGCTTCAAGAAGAGGTGATGGGTGGGTGTGCACGCCCAACCCTCCACCCCCTATCCCCCCGGGCCTCAAGCTGCTGCAGCTGCCAGAAAAGACGCCTACTACTGCCGGCAGAAAGGGAGCGGAGTGCGGACCGGCAACACGAATCCCCCGTGGCACCCTGGCACCTTTCTACCCTCCTCCTGTCACCAGATAATGTGGTAGGAATGGAAAAAAGATTTCTTCACAGAGCATTCAGCAGACCGTGTCACCCCAAAAAAATTATAATTAGTTCATGGTTTTTCTTGAATTAAAGAAGCAAGCGTCTCTTTTCCACATTGATAAGTTCTCTCTACACTAACAGCTTCTAAAATAGGAATAACATTTCAGTCTTTGAGGAGTTGTTTGTGAAGCTACACACAGTGAGAAACGTCTTAACAGCAGCTCTGATGACAGCTGTCCTTGAAGCATCTGCAGTGTGGTAGGGAGCTCTCAGATGCGGGCATTTTAATCTTGTAACACTTACCAGGTAGTGCTGGTTCATGTTATTTTTCTTCTAGGAAATTGGAAACCCTTTCTGTTGTATTTAATAAAGTAGGTGTTTGTTTACTGGTTGTCAATCACCATCCCAATTTATCTCCAGGAATTTGTGATTCAAAATAGAGGTGTTGGGATTCATTGAACACCTTGCCCTCTTGTTTCTACTGGAAGGAATTCACAACCATCCATGCCTTTGATTATAGGGAAACTAAAGTCACTTTTAGGAGCTTACTATTTTTCTCCTTCCTGTCCAACTGTAATTTTGAACTGAAGAGATAGCTTCCAGTAATGGAGAAGGGAATGAGACAAAATGTATTCAAATCAATAAGTCAGGAGAACTGAACTGAATTGCTTTGTTTCATAAAATGCAAATATACTCAAATTTTTTTTTAAAGTAAATGAACAAATTAAGGGCAAATTCAGACATACTTTTACCCTAACTCATCTGTCTGTGCTTTGTGCTTGCCAGAGGTGATAACAGGTTACCCTGAATAGGCACGTAGTAATTTGAGACATCTGGTCAAGTAGGCCTTTTGACCATGAATTTGAAAAAGGTTTTGAGTCCTGAGGACCCAGGGGGCTTGGTTCAGGTCATGTGGAAACTTGGTGGCAAAGACAAGGAAAGAAATGAGAGTCTTCTGACTTCTTGTCAGAGTTTTGTCTTGAATCAACAAAACTCTTATTTGTGATGTGCCAAGTGTCCAAAATTGAATGAAGATAACAACCTCTGCCTTCAGGGATTTAATAAAGGCGCTTGCCAGAAACAGGGAGTTCCAATATAACCCAGAGGATGCACAAAAGAAGGGCCCAGCTGGGGGCATCTCGGGAAGGCGTTGGAAGGTCATGGCCGCAGGGCTAAAGATAATCCTTGAGGCTTCTGCACCTCCTTTCCTGCTACCCCCACTCCCACACTGCAGCCACGGGGGGCTCCTTTCATTTCCCAGCCCACTGCTTTCCTTTCTACCTCAGCGCTTTTTATCTTTTAACCCCTCTCTAATGCTTGGATACTCTTGCTGACTTCTCCTCTTTCAGACTAGCTAAAGATTTCCTCATGGATGCCTCTCCCAACTCCCAATCTAAGTCCCCTTCTACTCCTACGTAGCACCATAAGCATTTTGTTTATAGCATTTGGTAGTTATCAGCTGCGAGGCTGTATTCTATGATGGCAGGAACCAGAAACCAAGAATTTCCTGCCAAGCAGAAAGCAGGTGCTCAGTAGTGAATGAATAATTGAAGTCAAAGAAACCAGATAATAAATTGGGATTTGAAGCATATGTTGGGACTTACAGGCAAATGGAATAGGCTGGGCAGATAAGAGCATGCATTTGTGGCAGAGGCAACAGTCTGAACAGGGTGACGTATTTGGGAGGCGCTCTAAGCAGTTCCGAAGCATCAGGTGAGGGCCATGGTATGTCAAAAGAATTGTAGAGAACATCATTTTCAGATTGGAATTTGTCGCATATTGTATAGTAACTTTATGTGACAAATTTGAAAACCCAATCAGTAACGATTCTATGGTAACTTTAGTTTTAATGTGCAATATGCGTCAAAATGTGTTGCCAAAAAACATTGTTTTTAAAATTTGCTCATTAACCACCCTGGTCCACATAACATCTTACACAAGTGTTTCAAAAGCTGTGCATTAGTTTCAACAAAACACCACATTAACTGTGCTCAGTGTATATGCATGCCTTTAAAAGGTCTTGCAAGGGAACTTAAGACCAATACCCAGTAGGATGTCAAAGGGCATACTCCCTCCACACTGGAAAGCCATGGGGCACATTCAGCCTTATCTCAGTGTGTTCCTCTGAACTCTACTCCTCTGTCACCTAATTTCATAATCTATTATTGGTTTGCTTTATTTCAGAGATCAAGAGAACAATATAATACAACGAATGAGTTGAGAACACCTGAGATAAAGAGTTTTGAATTTAATTATTGTCTTCCTTGGACTTGAGAATTATTTCTTTTCAGTTGCAAAAATGGGGGTAATGATAGTACCAAATTCTGTGGGGAAAACATCGCTTACAAGCTGAATTTTAACCTTCAACAGTATACATATCTGTGAAGAGAATTAGAATAATCATCTGTGTATGGCTCTAAAAAATCAGACTGGTCTTTAAGGTTGCTGGTGTTTTTCCTCCATTGCAGAAATCACTACCTACATAGGTTTAGTTTAAATAATTGAACTCATCACAGCCAGCCTGGGAAAGCAATTCCCTTTCCCGAATATGTTTATTGTTAAGTATTCAGTTCTAGGTTCTAGAAAGGGGTGTCTTGCTTCCAGTTTCTCAAATACAGGGTACACACATAGTAATTTAATCTCCTGCACACGGTCCACTGATTACATTATTCTTGCTCCAAAAAAAAAAAAAGAAAAAAAGTATGAGAACTATGGGCTTTATAATGAGACCTGTATTTGACTTCTGCTCTGTTGACCTTTAGTGAGTCATTTAGCCTCTCTGCTTCTTTTTTTCTTATCTATTAAATAAGGATAACAGTGTCTACCTCTTCGGGTTGTAGGATAAAATTTGACCTTGTAAATGCCTGACCTCACTGGAAGGCTTTACATAAGTAGTACTTTTACAGTGGGTCCCTATTTCATAAACATTTAAGTCCTGTCATTGAATGTCCTCCAAATGGTTCCCTCTCTCCCCCTACCTACAAGGTGTTCCTCTATTCACTTTACTCTTGATGAAGCAGTTGAAGGGACATTCCTTGTACACTCCTTGTCTTGCCTCTTTTCCTTTGTTTGAAATACCCTCCCACCTTCACATCAGCCAGCCAACTTGGTACCTCTTCCTTCTAAGTTCCTGACATCTCATAAATGCTTCCAGATGCACCATACCCCACAATAGTCTCTCACTTGGACTATTTTCATGCCAAGTACATACATGTAACAAGTTTCACGAAACAATATTTACTGTGTGTATTGTACTTTGATATTTTTCATTTTATTTCATTCTGAAGATTCTGCTGAAATCCATTAAACAAAGTGATCTTATGGCCCCACTAATGGATCACGGTCCAGAGTTTAAAAACAATAAACCAGATCATAAGATCCTTGGGCTCCTTTTGCCTCTCCATCCACTACAGGGCATACAACAGACAGCCATTCACTTACTACATTGAGCTGAAAAAAGTGCAAACTCAGAAATCTGGGTGAGTAATAGAATTGATTGAAAAGGAAGGGGTGTAAGAATAGCCCAAACATGATGATAAATGGTTCATGACCCTTGGCCTCCATGTCTGGGAGACAGTAGGGAGAGGTAGGGACCTTAGGGGAACCAGAAATCAGGCCCTATCTTAAAGATGGCTGAACAATTTGCCAGCTTGACTCAGTGTTACCAGATCTTTTGAATTTAGGACAAATAGTGAATTAAGATTTTTATGCAATCTCCCAATTTTTAAATGTTGTCGACTCGTTTAAAAAATATGAATGTGTCAGTCTATGCCAGGGCAATACATCCACCAGATGTGGACCCTGGCCTTCCAGTTAGCAGTTTCTAAATTAAGACAGTTAACTTCCCAGGAAATTAAACTGAACCGACGAAATTTCAGAGAGACTATATGTCACTCTGTTCTGACATGTAGCTCTTTAATAGTAAGCTAAAACATAAAAATGAAAGATCCTTTCCCTTGGTTGGAATTTTCCTGCCTTAAAAAAAAGAGGGTACTCCAAAAAAAAGGACTTTAATTCCCATCTAATTCCAATTAATTCAGTTAATTCAATTTTATCCCTAGTGGCCTCTACCAAGACTAAAATGTTACTTTCTTTGAACACTACAGTTTTAGTGTCGTAGCAAAAGACAGGTTTGTTCACTTAAGTTGTTTACTAGAATTTAATCACATCAGTTGTGATGAATAAACCATATCATTTGTCCTCAATGTCCAATGACTTCTCCAAAGGCAGTTTCTGTCTTAGCTCTTTGCTCCTAAGAAACTACAAAATTTCTCATCCCAGCATGTGTATGTGACAGTGACTCACCCCTGAGAGTTAATTGGGACTAATTATGACCAGCCTGACTTGTCACAACAACAAAACATTTGGCATAACTTGCTTACTCTCAGGGGAGCTGCTCCCACCCTCTCCCCTCAGCACATGCTTACTTCTGAAGCTCACCATTTTAAAAATGTGTGTGCCTTTCATGAATGATTATTCAAAATGGAAAGGGACTCTTGGAATGCTTGAGTAGGAATTCAGCTCACGAGTCCTAACAAGACAAAATTACGTTGGGGAGAGAAAAAAACGCCTTCCTCACTCCATCATAAATGGAGACATCAGCAGTTAAGGAGCGTGATTACCTTTTCTTCTATTTTCCTACTTAGATGCTAACCCTTTACCCAGGACTCCCATTTGCCAAGAAGGATGGGTTTCTCAGTGCTTTTGTGGTGAGGTTGCTGAGGGCTGCCCTGTGTCCAGTACTGCAAGGAAGATTTGAATGAAAGCACGAATACAAAAATTCATCATCCTTGCAGGGATTTGTCTGCCCTCCATCAGCCTGCAAGCAGTGGTAGGAGTCTCAATCCTTTACTCGCTGATACGGATTCCATCCCCCAACCTGAGATATCCTAGAATTTCTTTCAGCTCATTCTCACCTTCCTCATTCTGCCTCGCAAGGTTTTTTATTAGGGAATGCATACAGTACTAAGCAAAGACTATGTAGGATATAATTTGGCCAGAATGGTTACCTTTAAATTTAGTCGAGCAACAACTTGAGCCCGGGTTTACATACACTATCAAGTTTATTCCCCGCGTGATCTACATTTTATGGATGAGAAGGCAGGTTTCACCATGGAAAGAGATGTGTTGCCTTTAAATTACGATAACATGGTTAGGAGTTAGTGGCAGAATTGGGATTCAAACCTAATTATTTCTATGGCTGCCTCTAATAAATTACTACAAATACCAGCAGCCCTTGCAAAGCCCGCTGTGTAAACGCTCCCTTACCCTCCCCAAGGACTGGGCTCCTCGGCTCTTGGCCCCCAACCTTAGTCCTAGCGAGCGGTTGGATCGAAAACCCAATCAGATGCCGCCTCACCCCTCTCCCTGACCAATGGGAAGGCTGTTGCTAACACTGGTTATATTTTTAGCTCTTTAGTGCTCTGGAACCTTGTGGGTCGGCGAGGTCTCTGTCCAGGTGGAACACGCAGGGAAAGATGAGAGAGGAGGGGAAGGGAAGAGGGAGGTGGAGTGGGAGGGAAAAGGGGAGGAGAGGAATGGGCATGGCGGAGGGGGCGTGTATGTGACGCTCTGCCACTCGCTGACGCACAAGGCAAGTAGTCCCTGGAGGTGCCCCAGGGGCTGAAGAGCTCAAAGTGTGGGGGATGGGGACTCTCGGGCTTCGGTTCCCTCCTACATCTCTGTCTCCGTGGATTTTGCCCCCAAGTCCGGCGTTTCTTTGCTGCAGTCGAGGAAAGCGCATTTAAACCCCCAAGCTACCGTTGCTCTCTGCCCTTGCCAAAAAGAGCGATCAAGGGGAAAAAAACGCAAACTGTTCATAGTTGGAAACTTTCTGATCTCGCCACCCCACGTGGGTTTGGCGGCTCCCGTTGCGCTGGAACCGTCTAGAATGAGAATAAAGGTCGGGGTGGGGAGAGAATTAGGAAATGGACGATTACAGGAGAAACACTGAAGAAGAAAGGCAATGCGCAAGCCTGGCCACCTGTCAGTCCAATCAACCAGTGACCTCACTTGGACACAGGCCTCCCTACCCCTAACTCCGCTTCCTATAGTCACAAAGTGGCCGTGAGCCCACATGGCCAGAGCTCGGGCAGAAGGTTAGAGCGCGCGGGCCTAGCGCTCCCCGTCCTGGCGAGCCTCGGTCACAGCCAGGGGACCATCGGGTGAACCCGACGCCCTTGGCACGAGCAGGCGGCACCTCCTCGCAACCCCCGCCGAAGGAAGCTGTTAGTAGAAATGTGACTTCCTGGGGTCCCCTGTGGGGGTCGCCAGCCCAGGAGAGCGAACAGGGGCGTCCGCCGAGGAGCTTGGCCCTACCTCAAGGTACCGGGGAGCAAGTAGAAGGTTAACGTGGGGCTCGGCTCCTGTGTCCGGCCTCTCCCTTGCCTCCCCTTCCTCCCGCTCAGCGTCCCCGAGCCCAAGAGGCGCTCCAAATACTCAGGCCAACACACGTTGATAAAGGTCCAAGACATTTCCAGAGCTCGCTTCGTCCCCAAAGCTTCCCCACCCACGAAGAGTCTGTAACTGGGACGGTGCGAGCGCCGCGGGGATGGATGGACGCCCAGAGCTGGAGGGACTCGCCGAGGTGGCCTGGGGGAACGGTTCGGTGCAGATATAGGGCGGAAGACACAGCGGGGAAGTCCCCTTCCCGCTATGTGCCTTCATCCAACCCACCCAAGGTGAGCAACCAGGTCCCAGCTCAGGCCTCTACCCTCCTGGAGGCTCGCTGTCCACCGAGGGTAACACTTTACACGACGAGCAGATTCTGAATGGTTTGGAGCATCGAGAAAATAACTAAGGGGCGGCTTCGCGCTGGGGAAGACAGGCGGCCTTGCCGACGTTTGAACTGGGATCTGAGTGATGTGAAGGGGCCAACCATGGGAGGGCAACAATGAGGAGGAGGTCGTCGAGTGCCCACCGCGTCCACGCGGTGCCGACCGCCGCGCGAAACGAGGGGTTAAGCCGCCCTCCGGCTCGGAAGTAGTCCCGGCCCGGCTCCGGCCCCGCCCCTGCAGGGCGGAGGGACGCATCACGCAGGGGTGGGGAAGCCGGATCCGTGCGCAGGGTTGCTAAGGGTGAAACTTTTCATTGACTTTGCTCACTTTGGGCCGGGGCGCGGGAAGGTGCGGGTTGTACCCGGAGAGAAGCCAGTGGCTCGGGCGACGCGGGGCTAGAAGGGCAAGACCGCCCGCAGGCTACAGCCCAGACCGTCCTCCGCCCTGCGACACGAGCCACCCTCCGGTCCGCCATCCCCGCGCCGTCGCCGCCGGCCGGCCCGCCCGCCCTTCGTCCCCCGCCGCCGAGCCCGACCTCCAAAAAGCTGAAAGAATTATTATTGAGAGTCATAGCCCATAACCCCTCCAACTCGCCCCACGACCCTTAACGAAGAACAGGACACATCGTCCCGGCCGAGCGACGCCCGGAGAGGAAGGGAGAGTGACCTCCGCCCCGCGCCCAGGACTACCCTTGGAGGGAGAAGCCGCCCCGCGGCCCGCAACTCGCCCCGCCGCCGCGGAGACCCGAGTGAGTGAGTGGGGGGCGTGCGGGCGGAGGGGTGCTGAAACCCAACAGTCTCGCCGTCTTCGCCGACCCCTGCCCCGCTCCCGCTCTTCATTTGCTGGACGCTCCACGTTGCTGCCTCACCCCCGCCCCACGCCTAGCATTTTCCCATCACCTTCCACCTCCTCTTGAGAAACCCCTCTTTCCTCTGTGCTCATCACCCCTTTTCACGCTTGCTCTCATCCTGGGGTACCCCAGGGCCCCCTTCTTTCCCTTTTCCAAGTATGGTCCTCTCCTGGGTGGGGTGCATTGCCTCCCTTGTCTGCCTCCCTCAGTTCTTCATATTCTAGAGACTCGCTAGATTTTTCTTGTCCCCCCCCCTCAAAAAAAAAATATAACTCACCACCATTAAATAAATCAGAGGAAGAAAGGGGATCCAGGCCTTGTTTTTCTGCCGCTTTCCCCGTGTGCGGGTAAGGGGGTTGGTAATAATTAATAGGGTTTATTTCTGTATCAAGGGTGAACAACCCCCACCCTTTGGACCGGTCACTGGTGAACTGTCCTGTGGCCTCTGAGCCAGAATTCACCATTTGGGCTTAAGCTTTTTATCCTCTTTAGTGTTTTCAGGAAAAACTGGGCGGAAAATACGTACCCTTAGAGCAATACCAGTAAGTGGATTCTGATTGAGCCCCGTGAGGTGTCTGGGAGGAAAAGCCCTACTGCTAAGCTCCCTGCCCTCCTGTCCAGTAGTTAGCTGGACTGTGCCCTTGACCAGGAGAGGAGGGGCAGCTGGTAGCCCCCCCCCCCAGAGGAACTGGAACCCCACACAGCAAGCTGCAGGCTTCAAATTGGGGGCCAGCAGAGAGGATTTCTGGCGGAGGAGGTTGCTGCTCAGTATTCTAACCTTTCTTCTCCTTCCTACCCACCCTACCCTGTGAGCGAGTCCTTCATCTTTGCTTTTACAGCAGAAAAACACCCCTATTTCTTTCTTGGGCACCTGCCCCCATCCCCCTCTTAAGCAGAGGGAGAAAGAAGCTTGTGTGGGAGGACGGATTAGGAAGGTTTAACACCCTGCAGAGGAGCTTTGGTGAGGATCTGGTTAGTCTGGTCATAGAACAAGCAAGCCTTGCCGTGGGAGGAGACTCGCAAACAATTTTAAGTGTTAGAAGACGATGTTCAGGTGTCAGATGTACAGGTTTTCCTTTCCTACCCGGGAACCTTTTCCCATTGCCCTCCCCGGGTCTGGTTACTCAGACTTGGATTAGAAGAGGGGTGAGGCTTGGGTTTTGCTGGCGTCTGGCCTGCTGATTGTCGGCCTCTCCGCAACTTAACAGGGAATTTCTTTGGCCGAGAGGACAGGAGAACTAGGTTTAATTCCTGCCTTTCCGTTCCCGGCTGTTAGGGTGCTGGAGCCTAGCCCGCTGGGCATTAAGTGAAAAGACTTCTCCTTTTGAATCCACTGTCCCTAGAGCAACCCCAGCCAGAGACCACCAAGCCCAAGGAATACGGATTAAGCGGCAGGAGTGGGGGTGGGAATGTGACCTTATCAATTCCAGCCCACTGCCTTCACCCAGAAAAAACTCATTTTGAAGCAGGTCCTTAATTCAGCAGTCATGGGAGGCGGTGAAGAGAAAGGGTGGAAAAGTTCAACCTCTCGAGAAGCCGAGACATGGATATGGTGGGGTAATACAATACCGGGAGTAGGCCTTGTGGGTAGAATTTATATAAAATGTGTTACGCGGTGGGCGGAGGGGGGCGTCCTCCACAGTGCGCATGTGCATCGGAAACTTTCTTTGGTCCTTCGACCCTCGTCCAGCTCTCCTTACCAGGCATGCGTAGTTCGCCAGCTGAGCCTTCGCAGAGTACGCAGGGAGGTGTAGTGTGCAGAGAAAGTAGGTCAGTCATTCCAACTCGATCCTGGGGTTTCTGAGGACTACAGTTCCCAGAGTGCATTGCCCGACTTCGCCGCCGGCCTCCCGGCTTATGTTAGGGCTCAGTCAAGGCTCCTGACTTGTGAGAAACCTGGAGTACCCCAAAAAAGGCCCGTTTAGTCTGAAGGAGCCTTGCAGTCAGACTTCAGCTGGCACAGCGCATGTTTGGGGGAGATGGTGTGCGACTGGGTGGGGTGGTACAGTCAGTCGGCACAAGTCCTAGAAGCCTTTCAACCACACCCTCCCGTCTGGGCCTCTGCCTCCGAGACCGGTGGGGCGGGGCTGTCCCTGTCCTGCTGGAGCCGGGTTCTCACTCCCTAAGCACCCAGTTTGCGACACCTACTGGCCTTATCAAAATTGAGGACCCCTCCTCCCTCTTTCCACACTCATTTGAATCTTATAGTGCTTGATTGTAGGGCGATTTGTATGTTAAGGCATGAGGTGCCTGAATATATTTTAATAGGTACTCACGATTTGGGGGCCTGATGGGTTCTTTCGCCATCATCCTTCCTTTTCCCTTTTAAAACATAACTTTTTCTTCTTAAAAACCTTCTTTGCATTTTTGTTAAAAGTTCTCTCTGAAATCTCCATTACCATATCATTGACTACAGCCGCCTTCCCGCCCCCCGCCCCCCCCTCCCCCGGTTTTATCTCTCTTTTAAGGACTTTGAAATACAGATCCTGGAAGGGATCAGAATCCAGGATTAACTTTGTTGCTGGAAGTAAACGAGTAAAGGAGGATAAAATTGACAGAATTTATTCTCGCATTTGCAACTTTTTAATATACTGACAAAAGGTAGACTTTGCTATTGTTGAAAACAGCCTTCCTCTCCCTCGCCCCCGCCTCTTTTTGCCACCTTTTGAAGGGTAGTTATTTCTAAGCTTTCTAATCTTACTACATTCTATGAATATTTTACATATAAGCATTAGAATGTGTGGGAGGCGATGGCCTTAAAAAAACAAACAAACAAACTCATGGAGTGGTCACTTCTATCATTAGTTAAAGACAAGACACCACTGCTTTAATCCTCTGTTCCATAAGCTTCTTGAGGTCAAAATTAGAGCCTGAGCTGATAGAGCAGAAAATCTCACTCTGGTTGTCCGGCATTTTTGTAAGGTTCCACCTCACAGCCATCTGGCCTGGCCTGTTCTCCAATTAAAGAGGCAAAGGTGGCATTATATACTTCCTTATTTGTGCAGCAGCATCACTGAGGTATAAATTGCTGTGCAGCTTTAGTTGCTTATGCTGCAGAAAATGGTTAGTTAGACAGGGCTGATGACAGTGGTTCTATTGTTATTTCGGGGCGGGAAGCTTATTTCCCAATGACTTTGGCCTGCATTTAAAACGCTCCCATTTTGAGGCTGAACTGTTCAGAGGAGGTGAATTTGGAAGGCAATTATGCAGCAAAGTTTGAAGAAGCCTAGAAAGGTGTAGGAGCCCTTGGGTCTGGGTAGGATATCAAGAGGCCATGTGATACCTTGGGAAAAGCATCGTATGTTGTATTCAGGTCTGTTTTGGTTTTCAAAAACACCTTGAAAACACTGTCTTTAACTCCGGACTTATCCTTGGAAACTAGTGCTAGCTTTCTTCACGACTCTCCTCTGTGTTGGACCCCTCTAGCAGACTTCTGTGGCCTTTTTCAAACTTCCATTCTTAAGGGGAGGCCCAAAGTCCTGGTGGCTAGCTTTGTATCTGGTAGTGAACCCAGTCCTCGTAAACAGAAAGCCCCTTATCTTTTCCATTCTTCCTACTTCTCTTTAAACCTAGAAGGACCCTGGAATTGATCTGTGATGACCATGAATAGACATTTGAAGAAATATGGAGATTACGTGTGTGATGGAGGCAAGGATAGAGGGGGGCAGGGGTCTCCTGAATCCTGAGCACCCCTATGGAGAGCTTGGGGGAGGCCATGCTCATGGCACCTTTGTTGACTCCCCACATGACCCCTCTGTCTGCTCAGACTTGAAATGAGGGCGGACCGAGACCTAGCCAGTGTATATGGTGCTCCAGGTTGACCGGTGCATCATCTGATGCTCATCCCAGAGAGCTTCGCTGGAGAACTCAGTCCTAAAAACGCCCCTAGGAGCCATGGCCCTGGCCTGAGAATTACAGAGAAGCGACTTGAGGCAGGTGTTCAGAAAACTCAAGATCCTCGAGCCGAGAATTAGCCCCTAGATACTCTGTGCTGGACCCAGGAGGGATTTTAATCAAATTCCAGCTCCAGGTCTATCACAGGACAGAGGATGCCCTTGATGGATCATGAATCAGTTTTGTCTCTGTGCTGAGCGCAGCAGCACAGTGTCACCCAGGGTCTGGCTAGGATCATGTTCTGGCCCTGATAGTCCCTGAAAGTGGCCTTTGCAGTTCATTTCTCCCACAGCATGGGCCTAGAGTTGTCCTTTTGGAGAAAGTGAGGAGATGAGGATCACTGGCCCTCAGAACCTCACAGATCATCGTCCCGAGACATGAGGCTGGCCCAGAACTCGGGAATAAACCTTTTTGACCTCTGTACGATCTGGCTGTGAGAGAATCCCAAAATAACAATCTGAGTGTTTATCTTGGGCTGCCTCCTCTCCAGGGATTTCCAAACACTTCATAAATCTGATCCGGTGCCGAGAACAGGTGGTCAGACAGGTCCCGGGAGACTGAGTGATGACGGGCTTCCAGCTGGAGGCTGCAGGGTGGTGGAAAATTTCTTCTCTTTGCTCCCCTTGTCACCTATACTCTAGCCAGAAACTACAGAGATTCCCTCAGGCCATGCTAGTGCTACTCTTAAGGCTTTGTTAGCCAACAAGGCCCTCCTTCTCTCGCCTTCTCTAGGCTTCCCTGGGGCAGCCCCTAGTCAGCAGTTCCATTGTTGGCCCAGGCCTCTGGTTGTGACAAGTCTTGACTTTTTCCTCGGGATCATGCTCTTACCTCTAGTCCTGGAGGCTATCTGGGTGGCAGTGCTCATTTCGGGCACACTGTGGTGTTCCTAAATCAGTTCTGCAAACCCCAAGTGAGCCCAAGGAGCGCACAGCCCCCCAGGGAGCCAAGCCCCCCAGGGAGAAGGGAGCAGTGCTACTTCTAGTTCAGTGACCTGTATGCTTTTCCACTGAAGGAGGAAAATAAAGATTTTAACTTTATCTTGGCCTGCAACAGTTTGGGACTAGGATTCCACCGAGATATGCCAGAGACAAGTCAGCAGGAGCCTTCCCTCCTTCAGCTGAATTAAGGGCTCGATTTTGTGTGTGTGTCAGTTGTACAGTGATCTGAATTCTCAAAATACCGGAAACCACAGCATGCCTATTTCTTTAGAATTGCTTAAAAATAATAGCTAATTTTATCAAGTACTACTAAATACCAGGTACAGGGGGAGGCAATCTGCATTCTTGGACTAATGTAATGTTCATGATAGTCTCATGTCGCTGATGAAACTAAGGTTCAGAAAAGGTGACTTGCCAACAGTCACACAATTAAGCTAGTTACTAGTGGAACAGACATGGGACCTTGGGTCTGTGTGATCTGAAGCTGGTGCTTTTCCATCTGTCCTTCGCCACTTGGCTTTCTGCATATCTATTCATGACACCCTCTCTTGTTTCCCAGAGCTGTCTGGAGCCCAAGGCTGCCCACCGTCCATCTCCTGCCCCTGCCCTTGGCTTGCACACGTGCCGATTCTCTGCCTAGGAAAGGACCATGCAGCTGGAGATCAAAGTGGCCCTGAACTTCATCATCTCCTACTTGTACAACAAGCTGCCCCGGCGCCGGGCAGACCTGTTTGGGGAAGAGCTAGAACGGCTCTTGAAAAAGAAATATGAAGGCCACTGGTACCCTGACAAGCCTCTGAAGGGCTCTGGCTTCCGCTGTGTCCACATTGGGGAGATAGTGGACCCCGTGGTGGAGTTGGCCGCCAAGCGGAGTGGCCTGGCGGTGGAGGACGTGCGGGCCAACGTGCCTGAGGAGCTGAGCGTCTGGATTGACCCTTTCGAGGTGTCCTACCAGATCGGTGAGAAGGGGGCTGTGAAAGTGCTGTACCTGGATGACAGTGAGGGCTGTGCTGCCCCGGAGCTGGACAAGGAGATCAAGAGCAGCTTCAACCCTGACGCGCAGGTATTCGTTCCCATCGGCAGCCAGGACAGCTCCCTGTCCAGCTCCCCGTCGCCATCTTTTGGCCAGTCGCCCAGCCCCACCTTCATCCCCCGCTCTGCCCAGCCCATCACCTTTACCACCGCCTCCTTCGCCGCCACCAAGTTTGGCTCCACCAAGATGAAGAAGGGCGGTGGGGCAGCAAGTGGGGGGAGTGTGGCCAGCGGCGGGGCTAGCAGCCAGCAGCCCCCACAGCAGCAGCCTCGCATGGCCCGCTCTCCCACCAACGGCCTGCTGAAGCAGAAGAGCCTCTCTTTGTCTATGCATTCACTGAACTTCATCGCGGCCAACCCGGCCCCGCAGTCCCAGCTCTCGCCCAATGCCAAGGAGTTCGTGTACAGTGGCAGCGGCTCTCCCAGCCTCTTCTTTGATGGGGCCGATGGCCAGGGCGGCAGCACCCCAGGCTCCTTTGGAGGTAGTGGGGCCGGCACCTGCAACAGCAGCAGCTTCGACATGGCCCAGGTATTTGGAGGTGGCGCCAATAGCCTCTTCCTGGAGAAGACGCCCTTCGTGGAAGGCCTCAGCTACAACCTGAACGCCATGCAGTACCCCAGCCAGCCGTTCCAGCCCGTCGTGCTGGCCAACTGACCACCCACCGGCCCGAGGGGCCAGGAGCACCCAAGACCACGGAAAAGAGAAAGGAAAGGAAAGGCCAAAAAAACAGGAAAAGAAAAATTTACAAAAAGATTTCCAATCTTCTCACTCTCACTTCTAGAGAAAAGATCCAGCCAGGCATGGAGTGGGAGGGGCTCCCGAAGCACCCCAGCGTGTTTAACTCAGCCCCTCCGCTGCTTCCCCGCCTGCCTCTGATTTATTTGGTTGGTTTGGGTTTCACTTTTTTTCTTTTTTTTTTTTTACATGTAGTTTTCTATATAACATCTTTAATTAGTGGCTTCCTGTGCTAAGAATGGTCCAGATGTGAATTGCTGCTCCCTGCTCCCTCCCTCCTTCACACCCCTGGTTTAGGATTGGTGTGTCCAAGCTCACAGGGAAGGAAAAGCTGCAGCTGGGGCCCGGCCCTCCCCAGAACAGGGAGAGGCAGTCCCCTGTCACTGCCTCCATCCCCCAGCTATCCTCTCACTCAAAGCCATCCAACCTCAGCAGGCCTTCTTGGGCCCTGCGACCCAAACAGGTCTGACCCTGGGCCCCACCCCCTCTCAGGCTTGGGACACGGGGAGCTGGCTGGCTACTTGACACCCTCCCCCTAGAGCTGATACCCAACTCCAAGGAGGTTGGCACTCTGTCCAATGGAATTCCTTTCATCTCTGTCCTGTGGCTCCATGCCATCATCCTCACCTGGCCCAGACTATTACCATGGTCCTGGAGACCCACCCCGTTGGACACGTGGTCTCTTTCACGCAGCCCCCTTTCCCGGGGCCAGTGCAGGCGTGTGCGTGTGCGCGGTTTGCTGTCCTGTTTTAAAGGGTTCCAGCCATGTGAATCTTCCCCTCTGGATGTGATTCTGGGTAGCAGCAAGTGCTTCTTTACGTGTGAGGTCGGGGAGCGGACCAGGGTGGGTTTCAGTCCTGTGAGGTGGTTCGTGCAGCGGGGTGAGACTGCGGCTGAGCCTGCGACGCTCCCAGGGGACAGCGCTGCAGAAGGAACTGGTTTCCAGACTGCATCTGCACTTTTGTTTTGTTTTTGACCAAAAAAAAAAAAAAAAAAAAAAAAAAGGGTTAGCTGTGAGTGGCTGAGGAAATACCCAGGCTCTGATGCCTAAGAAGTCCCTGGACTCAGAGCATCCTGTTGTGTGACCTAAGCCCAAGGCGGGGGCTGCTCACCTGAGCTCCCTGGGGGCCAGGAGCCCTGGGTCAGTGCCCATAGTGGGCGACCCCAATCCTCCAGCTTGAGACTCTTTGGCCCTTTGGTTGTAGATGTTTTAGTACATTTCTGCCCCTTCCCGCTTGAGAACCTTTTGGTATCTCTTGCCATCCCCTCTCACTGCCCGACCGACCCAACCCCACGGGGCCTTGATGCCGTGAGGAGAGGTCTTCCGGGCAGGCTGGGCTCGGCCACCGCAGCCAGGGTGTTGGCTTATAGGAGAGCACTGGCTCCCCACCTCTGCGGGAAGAGAAGTTGTCTCTCCAGGCCGACCCTAGTGAGCTAGCTTCCATGTCGTGATGCTTCGGCAAGTGGGGCACAGGGCATCAGGGCCCCCATCACCAGAAAGTACCAAAGCCCTTGCCACCCCACCCCGCCCTCTCCAGCTATCCCAGGTGGGCAACTGCTATGGCAGTGGGTCCAGCCCAGACAGACACTGCCAGCCTCCTCTCCCTGCACTGGGCACCAGCTCTACCTCCCCCAGCGGGGCAATGCTCTGACGCCTCAGCCCAGCACCATCTGTTCCCCTAAACTTCTCAGGGGCCAGCCCAGTCTGGGCCACCCTCTCCCTAGCCCTTGGCTCCCACACAGGTGACAGGCCCAGGCAGATTGCTGCTCTCTGGGAAAGGTTGGATGCTGCCTTAGGCCCCCTCCCAGCCCCCCACACACACTCCCACACGCAGGTACCCAGCACCCCCGGTCAGCTTGTTTCTCACCACGTACAGGGAGAGGGGTGACCACCCCTTAGTGTCTTGAAAAGCGTGTATCAGGAGCATGACTCCAGCGCCGGGCTCTTGGGCCCAGTACGGTCTGTCTCGTCTCAAATCTAGGCATTTTTGCTTCAATTTTATTTTTTTTAAGAAAACAAAAACAAAAATCTGCACTAATTTACCTGGTTTCGTAGGAAAACTTTTTTTTTATTTTTTACATTTTTTGGTGTCCGTTTGTATTGAATAATTTGCTACATTTGTAAAATGTAAGAGGTATATATAATATATGTATATTTCTAACGTAAAAATTGTAATTTTTTTCTTTTCAAGATTTTTTCTTAAAAAGAGGAGAGAAAGATATTTTTTCAGGAAAAACAAACTTTAAAATAAAAAAGGAGAATAAAACCTATTTCTCCCCTTTCCCCATCCTCTATTTACCCCCTCTTTCCCAACAAATCAAAAGGTGGATTGTCTTGTAAAGAATGTAAACTTTTAGTCCAGAATGATGTATTTTTCTCAATGCAGTGAGCTATAGATTCTCTAGTTTGACCCTTAAGGATGGGAAGGGGGCATTGAGGCAATGTGGAGAGGGGCTTAGGGGAGCAGGGCAATGAACTTGTTTTCTTTAGTGAAGGAAGAATACAATCAAGCGTTTTGTATTCAGAATGTCGTGCAATATTTTGGAATGGGACATTGGTGTGCTTAGAGATTTAGTTTAAAAACAAAACAAAAAGATTGATCAAATCTGTACAGTTTATATTGTTCCAGATTTTTTTAAGTTTGTATTAAAAGCATGGTATATAATAGCCTTCTGCTTGCTCCCGGTTTGTTTTATTTCTGGGCCCCCTTTTAGGACAGAGAGAGTAGAAGTGACCCAGCCTTTATCACTTCAAGAAACAATTGCTCATCCTCACCTGACCCCTGGAGGGGAATAAGTGTCACAGGCCCCTTCCTACCATCTGTCCCATCAACACAGGTCACCTGGGAGCACCCGCTCCCGTGGATCCTTTTCCACGCCGCTGGAGACTGGTTCCCCGAGTTTGGGAAGTGCCTAAGCTCCCTCCACTGGGGGTGGTGGATCCAAGGCTGGAGGCAGAGCCTTGGGAACAGGATAGTCTTCGAGGCTCTTTCAGGAACCGCCTATCCGTTGGAAACCTGAGGAGGGAGGGATCAGCCTCCAGCCAGCCCTCAGTATAGCATTTGCCCACCCCAGCCCGCTGAACCCTCAGGTTGGGCAAGGATGAGAAAAGCCCGCCTAAGCTAACTTCTGTCCAAATAGATGGTGCTTGGATTCTCAGCCCCTCCAGAGCTTTTGCTGCATTGGGCATGAGAGGGCCCACCTGGGGCTGGAGTGGGGCCAGCCTCTCACCTGATGTCCCTAGGGGCTTAGCCACTCCCTTCCTCTCCCAGGACCCCTGTTAGTGCTGCCCATCACAGAGAAACTGCCCCTTGGACCCCTTCCCAGCAGTGGTTCACATCAGCCCTGCAAGGTCCCTGGTCGAAGATGGCGGCCAGGTACTTGCTGAATCTATTGCACAGCAACCTGGTGATAGAGGAATTATCTCTATGATACAGTTGAGAAATGAGCTCTGAGTTAGTTTACCTGCTAAATTCACAAAACTAGGAAGTGGGGAAGCTAAGACTTTGCCCTGTGTGTGACTTTTTCACGTATAAAACGTAACATCTGGTCTACAGCCATCCTACCCTGAGCAAGCCTGATCCCATCTGATCTCGGAAGCTTAGCAGGATTGGGCCTGGTTAGTACTTGGATGGGAGACCACCTAGGAAGACCAGGTGCTGTAGGTGTAAAAATAAAAACGAATAAGGGATTGTAAGCCGACAAGTGCCTTGTAATCTGTGAGGTAAACCAAGGGTTGTCTCGCCTAAAAAAAAAAAAAAAAAAAAAAAAAGCTGATAACATCTATGGAAGAGACATTGAGGAGAGGCATGGGAGGGCTGACCTTGCCACCTCTAGGCTGGGCCAGGGGCAGGCAGCTCTTCAGGGCATCAATGATACGACAGCCTCCTCAGACCCCTCACTCCCATACAGACCAAAACTGACTCCTGCCCACTCAAGCGTGTGACATGAGCCTAGAAGCTTGCAGGCCAAACATTTGACTTCCGCACAAGGTCCCAGGAGCCCTTGATGTCTGGCCCTTCCATGGTTCACTTCCCCCCATGGCACCTCTTGAGCAGAGGGAGGCCCTGGTCCAGGGTGCCAAGTCCTTGGCCTGCCAGACATGAAGTCAGTCCCAGAGGTCCCAGGGGTCTTGCTTTCCTCTGTCTTGTCAGGGGAAAGCCCAGCCTGTCCCTGCATCTTGAACACTCATTCCTATTCATGTTAATATAAAGTACCAGCTTTATTATAGCTCCGTGTGTGTGTGTGTGTGTGTGTGTGTGTGTGTGTGTGTGTGTGTGTGTGTGTTATTAGCCCCAGAAGCACAGGTGGCGCAGAAGTTATAGGACAGGTATGTGCAGGGGGCTTGAGAGCCCAGGATTAAGAGGTAAAGAAAGAGTATGAGTTGGCCAGGAAGGAGGAAAACAAGGCCTGGGCCCTTCCCCAGGGAACCGGTCAGGGAGGCACCTGTCGAGGAAGAGTCTGGACTCTGCTCTCTTAGAAAACTCAGGTTCCAGTCCCAACTCTGCCTCTCCTAGCTGTATGACCTCAAGCAAACCACTTCACCTACGCTGGTGCCTCAGTCCGTTTACCTCTAAAATGGGGATAATAATCGAGTCTGTTTGTGATATTAAGTAAAATAATGAGCGGGAAATGCTGAGCACAATGACTGGCCCAGAGTAAATGACAAGTATCATTTGCATCATCAGGGCTATTATCGTCCATCCTCAAAAGCCAATGGCCGACCCAGTCCGGGATATGTCCTTGCATCATCCAACAGGCCAAAACCCATCTCTGCCAGCAGCAGGACCAGGCTGGGCTGGAAAAGAAAAGAAACTCCATTCTCTAAGCAGCAGAGCCTCGTCTGGCCCCTGCGCTGCCCTCTGCCAAGGTGGGAGGCTGCTTGTCCCCCAGCAAGATAGCATCCTGTAAGGTATGCTGATTGCCACGCCCCCTTTACAGGGGCCCAGGCTTCTGCCTCTGGATGGGATGGGCCCTGGATGTGTGCCCTGAAAACTCCTGGGAGTTTCTCCCTAAAGAGGCAAATGGGCGGGTAGGGGTGAGTCATGGCCATGGGAGGACCCGCTCTGTTTGTCACTGCTTGCCTGAGTCAGTGCCCGCCTGTGGGCCAAGGGAATGCCGCTGTCTGGTCCCCACCAATGCCACCTCCCCCTAAGTGATTCAGGATATGGAGGGGCACGCACTCACCCTACCTCCTCCTCTCCCTGGGCCTGGCCAATTTGGCCTAGGCAGGATCTAAGGACAGGCTGGGACCAGCCAGGAAGTCTCCAAGCCCCTGGGCGACAGGAACCTGCTAAGCTGCCGGTTTTTCATTTGGGGAATTTCACTGCCAGCAAGAGAAGTGTGTTCTCAGTCCTCACAGCTGCTGCCTCTGTGCAACCTCAAACACCTCTCTCCCCTCTTGATATCTGTCCCATTTGTACAACAAGGGACAGGGAAGCTAGGTCCCCTCCTGGCTAGGCCCCTGTCCAGCTAGGCCATTCAGGCCGATCCCTGGGCCAGCACCTCTTCCTGCCCCACTGGCTCCCAGGCCCCCAGAGGACCCTGTGCTGTGGCACCTTTCCCAGAGAGGAAAGGAGACAGTGATAGCCTGAGCCCTGGGCAGGACCACATGGCGACTGATAGAGACACCCCTAGGCACGAGGACCTGATCAGAGCACTACTGGGCTGTGGTGGGCCCAGGTAAGTCCAGGCACAAGAAAAGGCCTGGCCCAGCCACCTGGACATCTGGGTCCTCCAGCGACCTCTGCCTTGATTTACAAATATTTAACATTCAGTATTCACCATTCAACATGGAGCCCCCAGAAGTGCCGGACACTGTTCTAAGCATGAGGAAAATAAGAGCGGACAGCAGACAAACTCCCTGCTGCCCCGAAGGTGATGTTCTATTAACCACAAACAAGCGAGAAAATGTCGTACAGTGAGGATGTGCCATTAAGACCATCACACCAACCGGCGATGGCAGTTAGGGACCAAGTGGCCCCTTTAGATTGCGTGGTCAGGGGAAGGGGGACCTTCCCAAGTAGGAGGCTTTCAACCTTAGATCTGAATTACAAGAGAATTAGCAGAGAGAGCGGCAGAAGGGTCTGCCACTTCTGCAGGCAGGGGAGGCAGAAACCAGCATGGTGTGCTTCGGGAATGAAGAGCCCAGCAGGAAATAGGAGGCCAGTAGCACAAGATGAGGTCGTGGAAGTCCTCAGGGCCACATCACAGGCCCCATGGCCCAGATGGGAAGTTGGGACTTCACCTTAAATGTGAGGGTTAGGTCTCTCACCCCAGCTTGCCTCCTCTGTGTCTGGGGCAGAGGGAGACAGTGTTCTCTCACAGTTACTCAACAGACCTTCCCGGGCTCCAATCTGATGCCAGGCCTTGAGCTGGGCCCTGAGTACGGGCCCGCTGGAGGATTGTGGGGGAGCTTCTAGCGGCAGAGGAGTTGGACAGAAGACAGACCCAGGTTATTCTGATGGGTCCACGGCAGAAGCAAGCCCGGGAGCCATAAGTGCCAGGAGGAAGCTGCTACCCGCCCCAGGATGGCTCTTCAGAGGGTTGATAGAAGCTAGAGCATGAGCACAAGACACAAAGCAAGTTATCTGGGGCAAGATGACACCTGGACTCAGCATTGAGGAGGTCCCGGGGGGGGAGGGTCAGTGGGGAGAAGGAAGATGCAGAAGCAGAGGACCGAGGCGGGGAAGCCTTGGCGCTGTGAATGTAGACGACCCCTTCAAGAAGCCACAGAGATATCCAGAAGACGGAAGTGTACAACTAAACTATAAAACCTCTAAAAGAAAACAAAGGAAAAAAATCTTTGCAATCTTGAATTGGGCAAAGATTTCTCAGATATGCTTCCAAAAGAATGATCCATAAAAGAAAAAACTGATAAATTGGATTTTATTAAAAAAAAAAAAAAAACCTTAAACATCATTAAGAGAATGAAAACCAAGTTACAGACTGGGAGAAAATATTTGCAAATTATGTATCTGATCAAAGGGCTTTTGTTCAGAACTTTCAAATCTCAATTATAAGAAATCAACCTAATACAAAAGTGGAGAAAAGATTTGAATGGACACTTCACAAAGAAGGTATATAGACAGCAAATAAGCACATGAAAAGATGCTCAATATCATTAGTCATTAGGAAAATGCAAACTAAAGTCACAATGAACATACCCATTAGAACAGCTAAAATCCAAAAGACTGACCATACGAAGTATTAGCGAAGATGTGGAGGAATGAGTAACTGTCATGCACTGCTGGTGGGAATGTAAATGGTACAACCACTTCAGAAGATAATTTGGAAGCTTCTTTAAAAGTTAAACATACACCCACAATGTGATCCAGCCATTTGATTCATAAGTATTTACCCATAAGAAAAGAAATATGTGTCCATACACAGCCTTATACACAAATGTTCATAGAAGCTTTATTTGTTAGTCCTAAACTGGAAACAAATCAAATGTCCTTCAAGGAATGAAAGGAGCCACACTATGGACTACTACTCAGCCATAAAAAAGATGCATGCAACAACACTCTCAAAATAATCATGAAAGCCAGACCCCCCCCAAAAGAATACATGCTATTTGAATCCATTTATAGAAAATTCTAGAAAATGCAAACTAATCATGTATCAACAGCAAGCAGTTTAGCAGTTGCCTAGGGACGGGAGAAGGAGAGAGGAAAGGACAGGAGGGAAGGATTAAAAGGGGGGAAAAAGAAAATTTGGGGGGGGGATGGGTATATTCATTATCTTGATTGTGTTGACGGTTTCATGGGTATATAATATCAAAACTTATCAATTATAATCTTTAAGTATGTGCAGTTATTGTATGTCAACTATTCCTCAATAAAACTGTTTTAAAAAAAAGTCCAGAGGTGGTCTGAAAGGCAAAACTGATATTCGATCCTCTATTCAATAAATATTTATTGACCTCCTACCACATGCAAGACCCTGTTCTTGACACTGGAAATACAGCAGGAATGAAATGAAGTCCCTGCCCTCACTAGGCTCGTGAGGGCAAGGTGAACAATAAACCCGATAATCAAACAAGAAAAGCCAAACAGAGAAATTTCCTCAGGGAAACAAAACAGGAGAGTGGGGGGTACTCTCCTCTACCTGGGGGAGGGAGCGAAAGAAGGCATCTCTGGGCAGGTGGCCGTGAAACTAAGACTCCTGTGCCCCGCCCCTCTGAGGCTGCCCTCTCCCAGCTGTCACTGTCCCTCGGTCCCTGTCCTGCTCCCACTCGGTGGGGTCTGAGCTTGGCTGTGTGGCTTTGTGTGAATCCCAGCCTCTCTCTGTGGCTCAGCTTTCTTCAAGGGGAGACAAGGCTGTGCCCCAGCTCATACTGGCACGGGGGCCCCACAGGGCCGGTCCTCAGCCTAAGGGGGCCGCTCACCTTGGCTCAGCTGGATTTGGGGACAGGCAGAGCAAAAATGCCAAAGGCAGGAAAACAGGAATCTTAGGCCAGCTGGCTTCCCCTGAGAGACACCCTGGGGAGCCAGTCCCTCTGCATTGGAATGTCTTCTGGGGAGAAGGCTTAGGCTGGAGCAGGGAACACCCCTCGTAAGCAGGTTTGCAGTGAGGTGGGAGGAGACAAGACGCTGTCCTGGCCCCTGGGAGGGCAACTCTGGCCTGCTCCTGCCAGCGCCAGGGACAGGTCAGGTTGGCTTAAGGCCAAAGGGGTGGGGCAGGAGGTCAGCGGCCACCAGTGGAGGGGGGCACTTGGCCCTCTCTCTGGACACAATGTCCTGGACTGCTCCATGGCTTGGCTGGCTGACAGGGAACAGTGGCTGGCAGAGGGTATGGGCAGCCTGCCGACTAGGGGGGAGGGCAGCCTGGCCTGAGCAAAGGACTTGTTCCTACAACCTGTCCTGCCACCTTGGGGGAGGAGAGGACCAGTTTGTCTGGGAGGGAGGCAGAGGGCCTGGCACCCTGTGGGGGCCTCAACAGTCGCTCCCTACCCTGTGCCTTAGTTTCCCCATACTACTACCAATTGCCAATCACTTGAGCTAAGTTCTACAAGAGTGCAGAAGCCGGCCAGCGCTGGCCCTGCCCCTTCCCGCTATAACCTTGGGCAGGTTACCACCTTTCTGAAACTCAGATCTTTACCTGAAAAATGGCATCTGCTTCTTTGGCCTTGAATGCATAGCAAACATTTAGTATAGTTACCCTCCCCCAGGAAGCACTTGCTGGAGAAGTTTGCTATAATTACCACATTAATAAGCAACGATACCAATGATTAGGTATTGGCCTCCTGTGTGCTAGCTTTACCTACACTGTCCCGAATCCTCAGTGACAAGAGGCAGGTTCTGTCGCCCTGATTTTATAGATGAGGGAACTGAGCTCCAAGAAGCAAAGTGACACAGCGGTATTAGGGGGTGAGTGGCTCCCCCAGTGGGAACCCAGCTTCCCCTGTAAGCAAAAAAGGTAAGGGGCTGATGGGCGGACCCTGGGGGTTCCCTCAAGCTGACCTGAAGCAGGGAAGAACTGAGGGGGTCCCAGGGACTCCGCAGCTGGATCCAGAGACCTCTCACAGTGGTCCTCCACAGGCCACTCCCGCTGGGCTCTAAACTAGATCCAAATACATGAGCAGAGGCGCTCAGCCAGGGCCGGGGGGCAGGTGGGTGAGGCGCTCAGCCAGGGCCGGGGGGTAGGTGGGTGAGGGGTGCATTCATTCGCTGGGCAAATACTGACTGAGGGAAATAGTTTGGTGCTGCTTGGAACCTAATTGCCAGACTTTGGACTTGAGCGCTGCCACTTGTGGCCTGGAGGTAGGGTGACTCCCAGTCTTCTGAGAATGTTGCATCACATGAAATCCTGCTGCACTAGGTGTGCGTACAGGCCTCAAGGGCAAACCAGGGCAGTCGGTCACCCCACCTGCAGGAGTTACTTTACATCTCGGTTTATTCAACTATAAAAGGACACCAACTCACCTCAGATTGCTGTTTGAAGGTGACATGAGCATAAAGCTGGGGGCTCCCAGTCCAGGCCCAATACGTGGGAGCCCGGATGGTGGCACCGATCTCCTCCTGGCAGGGGCCAAGCAAGAGGGGAGGGAGGGAGGGAGACTGGATTATCCCTGTTTTGCAGATGCAGAGACTGAGGCTCCCAGCGTGTCTCGGCAGCACGGAGAAGGCCTGGGCAGATGCCCCCCTCATCCCAAATCTGCTCTTAGGCGCTGCTCCAAACAGGTGTGATGTGGCCAGCTCAGCAAGTGAGACCATGGGCAGCACTGCAGGCGACACCCCGAGGTGATCCAGGGGTCTTGTGCTCTACCAGCGCAGGCCCAGCCCTGTCAGACAGGACCCCGCAGGGCGCAGGGCAGGCCTACACCATGCGCTGCCTGGGCAAGGGCCTAGGTCCACAGGGAACTGACCCGCGGGCCACCACCTACCAGCCCAGAGCCAGGCCCAGGTCCTGCACTGTGCCAGGTCCTGGGAGGGGTGAGGGGAGAGTTAGGACAGTCCAGTTTCACTGCTTAGTGTTCAGCAGGTGGTGACACGACTGGATTCTTCCCTATAGCACTGGAAGGAGGATCCGTCACAGCCCCATTTAATAGGTGGGAATAGTGAGACTCAGAGAAGTGGGTGGAGGAGCCAGTCACACCACTGGGCTGCAAAGCCTGGCTTTAGAATTCAAGAGACCTGGTGGCCCAGGCACAGTGGGGTGGGAGGAGAAGCTATGGGGGCTCCCCAGCAGACTTCCACAGCCCCCCAAGTCCAGGCCAGGGAAGGAACCTTGGTACACAGGGAGCCGTGACCACAGGCAACCCCGGCCCCCTAGGATCCTAGAGAGTGCTGTCGTTTCCATCCCCGCGGCCATCTCCTCACTGGACAGCGGCCTCAGTTTCCCCTTGGGCGCTAAGCATAAACAGAGGGTGCCAGGCCAGGCAACGCCACGCCAAGGGAGGGGCCCTGGCTTCTCCTCTCCCCACCCCCACCGCAGCAGAGGCTCGAGGGGGAGGGGCGGGGTTACGTAACGGGCAGGGGGCGGGGCGTCAGCGACCGGGACCGGGAGGGGACCAATGGGGGCGCCCCACTAGGAATAGCCCGGCTGTTCCGTCTTGGGGGTTCAGAACAGCTCCCTCCGCTCCCGCCGAGCGGGCGGGGGACGGAGGGGGGCGGAGGGGGGCGGAGGGGGGCGGAGGGCGGCGGAGGGGGGCGGAGGGGCGGGCGGACTCCGCGTGGGAGCGGGGCTCGGAGCGGGCGCGGCGGACGGCCCGCCGGCTTCCAGCCCCTCGTCGGCCGCCGGGTCCGGCGCCCCGCAGCCTCCTTGCCAGGCGTCGTCACACTTCCCCCTCCGGGCCCAGCTGGCAGCGGCTCAGCCCGCAGCGCCAGGGCCCCGCCTTGAGACCGGGACCCCCCTCGTCCTCCTCGAAGGTCACCGGGGACCCGAGGGAGCCCCTGGCCCGCGCCTGCCTCGCTCCCTGGTCGCGGTTCTCGCCTCTCCGTTCGCACTTACTTCATCCGTTCTGGCCTCGCGGTTATTTATATCCGCGCCTGTCCCCGAGCCGGCAGCCTTGAGGCCTGCACGCACGCCTGGTGCAGCAGATGCCGGAGGGCCAGGAGGGTCCGCTTTCGGTCCGAGGACCCAGGAAGCCCCTCGCCTAGGCCTGGCTCACCTCAGTCTTGGGGGAAGGAGGGAGGAAGGATGCGGGCAGCTACCAACGGAGGTCTTCCCCAGCTCCCAGTCCCGCCCTGCTGACCAGCTCTCCCTCCTCGCCCCTCCCTGGTCAGAGCATCTTTTTGGGCTAACATGTTGCCCCCACCCCCACCCCAGGAGGCTCCTAAAGCACTGGCAGCCTGCTCAACAATGCTGATTCCAGGGTTCCACACCAAGGCCCTCTGCGCGGGCCTCATGGGGGCTAAGGCCTGGACTCTACACTTAAAACAGGCTCCCTAGGGGAATCCTGGTCTTTCTAAGGTTTGGGAGCTGTCCTGTGACTACCTTTGTGGGGGGCAGGCAGGCGGCAGGAGGGGGGCAGGCTGGGACTGCCCCTGCTTTGATTTGATAGGGTAAGATGGAAAAACAAGGCAGGGGAGAGGTTAGGGCATGGGGGACGGGTAGACGAAGAGGGACTGCGCCAGAGAGAGAAAGTCTGAATCGTAGCCTCTAAGGAACACCCCGACCCCTACTCAGGGATACAGTGAATCCCACTATTCTCCAGCAATCCTGCAAAGTGGGCTTTGTCCCCGCCTCACAAGGCTCATGGAGGGGATGTGACTTGGACAAAGTTGCTGGCGAGAAAGGAGCAGGGTCAGGACCCAATCTGATGACTTCATCCACTAACTAGACACAGCACAGAGACAGAAATACAATGCAGTTTTCTGCTCCAAAAGAGTTGTGGGCCCAGTAAAAGAGACGGGCAACAAACAGCAATCACAAATGGAATCGTGGTCTGAGGAGCCGTGACAGCTCAGAGTGGAATTATGGAGGATGAACAGGCGTTCCTCAGGAAGTTAACAGGAAGGGCATTCCAGCCAGCGGGAACAGCTTGTTCAACTGCTCAGAGGCCTGAAATAGCAATTGCTATCGGGATCTGTGAGCAGTTTGGCGAGGCTGAGGCTTAGAGTGTGTCAAGCACAAGGCGAGAGATGAGGCTGGAGGTGCAGGGAGAGCCTTGGGCAGGCCAGGAGGCTGGACTTCGTTCTGCGTGCATGGGGAGTGCCCCTGAAGGAGGATGAGGGATGGATGGGTCAGAGGCCAGAGCCCCATGGAGGAGGGGTGAGGAAGAAGACGGATGGGAGGGAGGCTGAATGAACAGGGTGCCCCGACAGCAGAGGTGGGGGGGCTTCCCTCCAACCCGTTCCCTATATCCGCATGGCAGCCCTTCCTCCCCCCACCCCCTCATACTCTCCTGGACTCCACCTTAGCTCTCTATCCGCAGCTCAAGCTGGGGGCTGCCAGGGGACACCGGACCCCAGCCCAGCTGGGCGTGATGTGCAGGCTGTGAGCCCTGGAGTAGGTGATTTTGTCTCCCTAGGTCTCGGTTCACTCATCTATAAACTAGGGGCGGCACTAGTCCGCGCCGGTCCCTCCTCGGGGTCGGAATGAGGAGCAGAGGTGATGGATGGGCAGGAGGAGGTTGGTTGCTCCGACCAGTGTCCACCACAGTGGTACCCATTTGCTCATTTGGTGCCTCCCTCCTTCCCTCCATCCAGCTGAGCCTTCTCCTCAGGTGGTCCCCACCCCGTGCCCACCAGGCTTCAAGAACCACTGCCTGAGTTCTGGAGCTGACAAATCCTCTGCCTCAGGCAGTGACAATCTCCCTGGGCCTCATTTCTCAGTTGTAAATAGAAAATGTCGGGGAGGAGGGACCCTCCCCCACCCCCAGCTCCTCTGTCCCAGGACAACCCAGACTGGCTCTGCCCAAACACGAACAGTTCTCAGGTACAGAAAAGGCAGCTCAGAACCCCTCTCCCCCCTGCCATGACCTCTCTGCTATCCCCGGCCCCTGCCAGGGACATCCTGTGCCCCGGTGATGTCACCAGGCCCTGGAGCATGGCTGGCTATAGCTGACAGCGCTCAGAGAGGATTTATTTTTAAACTCTCAGGGCTTGGTCGGCTCCCTGCCCCCTCCCCTTCCCGCCCCATCTCATCCTGCCTACCCGGTCTCCCACATCCAAGCCGAGCCCCCTGGCCAGTCTCTGAAGGTTCATTCCACACGCACTCTGTTGCCTGACCCGTGCCAACCAGGCTTCTTAGAGCCAGTGGGGAGCCTGGCCATCGGCCAGGTGTCCCTTGTCGCCAAATCCAGACCTGCCAAGGTAAATGGATGGAGGTGGACTCCAGCCTCCTGTGCCTCCTGAAGCCCAAAGAAGGCCACAGACTTGCCCAAGGTCCCACAGCCAGGAGTGGGGGCATCAGATGGGTTCTGTAGATACCTGGAACCCCTGGCTGGACCTTGGAGCTGTCACCAAAGCTTGATTTGAATTCTTTTTTTCAAAACAGCTTTTTGTTGGCAGGCCTCAAGTTTTCTTGACGCCATGCAGCTCAGATAAAGTATAGAAATAGACTAGGTGCTGGGGTAACTCCCAGTGGGCCACAGCCGTCACCCACACCGGAGGCAGGCCGTGTGTCCATCACAATTGTCACACGCTTACTCTCGCAAGTGACTTTAGACTAAGGACCTGTCAGCACCCTGAGCTTAGAAATTTATGCTGATGAAACACCCCTTTAATCAGTTTCATATGTTGGCCTTCTTGATAAGATTGTGGCTGAAAATGAGGTTCTCCTGAAAAATCCATTTGAAAATGGCAGCTTGACAACTCTATCCTCAGCCACCCTGGGAGGCTGGGCAAGAGCCAGGATCCTCTTTCAAGTGGGGAAAGGAAGGCTCGAAGGGGAAGAGTGACTTGCGCAGTGGCTGGAATACGTGGTGTTCTGGCCTCCAGCTCTATGAGAGCTGAGCTTGACCCATCTTGCCCAGCCCAGCCCAGCCCAGAGCTGGCAGTCTAAGACACCCTCAAGGCTCACAGCACCTGGCAAGGGCAAACGCTTGGAATCGCCATTTCTTTTTTTTTTTTTTTTTTTAGGCAAGGCAACCCTTGCTTGACCTCGCAGATTGCAAGGACCTTGTCAGCTTATAATCCCTTATTTTTATTTTTTATGCCTGCAACACCTGGTCTTCCCAGGTGGTCTCCCATCCAAGTACCAACCAGGCCTGACCCTGCTTAGCTTCCGAGATCAGATGGGTTTGTTCAGGGCGGCATGGCCGTAGACAGAATCACCATTTCTTGACAGTTAACTTCAGTGCAACACGGACTCTGGACCCAGATAGACTCAGTTTGAAACCTTCCTGTGGCATCTCTTAGCCATGTGACCTTGGGTGAGTCACCTCACCTCTTTGTGCCTCAGTTTCCTCACCTATAAAATGGAGACCATAAAAGAATGCAATTCACTTGGAGGTTTGTGGGACAGATGGTTTGTGAAACTGCCCGAAAAGCACTTCGCACAAGGCTGGACACTTGCACTCAACCAATGGTAGATTTTATTATTATTATTATTGTAGTGGTAGTTGTTGTTGTTGTTATTTTATTATTCCTAAGCAAGCAGTCACTGAATCCGTACCCTGGCAGCTCTGCTCTAGGTCCTGGGACTCAGATACGGCCTCTGTCCCCAAGTGGCTTAGAAGTCCAGACAGAAGGGGCAACACAGAGGGGAGGCCACGTCTGATGGGGCATCCAGGAGGGCCTCCAGGAAGAAGTGGCCTTGAAATTGGGCCTGGAAGGACGGCCTCTTCAGAGAGTACCTGGGCAGGGCCATCTGGAGTTGGGGGAGAGCTGGCTCAGGTGGTCTGGGAGAAAGAATTGCAGAGAAAACCTCCTGGCCTGACCGGTCTGGGTAAGTGGGGAGAGGCTATCATCAGCTCAGGAACCCCCGAATCTCAGCAGCCCCTTTGTCACATTGCCATTACCGCCACCACACCCTCATCTCCCCAGGGGGTCATTTGAGCCAGATGAGTAAGAGCTGGGTGGCCAGGCAACCGGCAAATCGCCAGGAATAAGGAAGAGGGGGCCAGGGCCCCCCTTCCCATCCTCCCGCCCGAGTTGTGTCGGAAGAAAGCCCACTGGAGTTGGGTTCCACTCCTACTTCCTGTGTGATCTCAGCCAAGTCACTTCACCTCTCTGAACTTCAGTTTTCTCCTCTACAAAATGGTATAAAGGTAACTTAAAAAACTGTTGTGAGGAAGTAAGGAACAGGTATATAAATCTTCTGACACATAGTAAGTGCGTAATAATTCTTATCTCTTGAGAAGAGAAAATACCAGGCTGACTCTCCTTTGGAGAAATTGGGGAGGCTGGGGACTGGGCCCCTCCAACTTAATCCCTGTCCCCCGACTGTCAGGAAGTCCACAGCTTCGGTGACTGCGCCCCTTAGAGAGGGAAGGCTTGGGGTTCTGAAAGCAAATGCATGCAAATCAGGAAGCACAGGGTGCTCTGGAGGAGAGACGGAGAAGATCCGGCTACCAGGTTCTGGGGGCCTGGAACAGGAACGGGGGCCCCAGTGCCCTCCCAGGGCATCACCCCAGGCACTGACTGAAAGGGTGCTCCAGGTCCTGAGGGCCCCTCGTCCCTGGAGTCTCCAATCCTCCTCTGCCAAGCCGAGAAGCAGCCTGTCCCACGCACGGGCTCCCACAGACACATTTGCACAGACACACACACACTCATTCAAACACAGGCCTACACACGTATGCTCAGGGACACTCACAGACACACACACTTCAGGTCACGGGTTTCAGGGCAGGACAGGCCCTAGGGGCACTCCATTTGATGGAGCAGGAGGCTGAGGCCCGGGGGACTGCTGGTTTCCTGTCCACCTGCCTGTTCCCCAAACCCACACACTTCCCACCTGCATGTACCACCCGGCCCCCTAGGGAGGCCCCGCCAGAAGCTCCTCAGCCTCGTTTTGATAGAGCGGCCACATGGGGTTTTAGTTCTTGCTCACATTTTTATCCTCTGTTGACAGATGAGGAAACGGGCTCAGAGCCAGGACCAGGCTTGTCAAAGGCATGTGGAGGACTGGAGGAGGCGGGGTGCAAACCTAGGCTCAGTGTACAGACTCCAAGTCGGAGGCCTCCCCAGAGCCCCTCATCCCAGTCCCCCAGGCCCCTCCAGCCCCCCACACCAACACATCCAGTTTCTCCCCAGAAAGAGCCCAGCAGTACAGGCCACGGTGGCAGCCACACTCCCCTCTTCTCGGGCTTCTGCGGATACCCCGGATGGTATCTGCCAGTAGCCACTGGGGGGCACGCAGGGTGGAGGCGAGACAGCTGGTGGCCCACAGCACCGCCTGGCACTGCCAGGGGAGGCTTTTCTGAGAGGACAATACTGGAGGTTAAACCCGAGGTCACTGCCGAGGGACGTGTGTGCAGCGCCACCTGGTGGCGACATGGCACTCCTGTCACACCGGGCCCTGGTCCTGTCAACTATCCATCCACACTGCGAGTTCAGCAGACATTTAGTGAGCAGCTACTCAGTGCCAGGCACTGAGAATGAGACTAGGCTGAGAAGATCTGGGGGACATCACTCCGGGCAGACTGAACGGCAAGCGTGGCGGCTCGGAGACCAGAAGGAGCCGGGCGCCACCCGGGAGGAACAAAGCGATCCAAGTGGCCAGACCGCGGTGCCAGGCGGGGAGAAGGAGCAGGAAGTAGACGGGGTCGGCAGCCAGTTCTCACAGGGCTCTTTAGGCTGCAGGGAGGGGTTTGCATTTGTTTCTGAGTGTGATGGCAGCCACGGGATGTGATGGGTGGTCTGAAGGCTGCTGTGAGGACAGACTGTGGGTGAAAATAGGAAATCAGGAGGATTCTGCCATAATCCAAGCAGGACACCACGGTGTCTCTCAGACAGTAGGGGGTGGTGGTGGGGGTGGTAGAAAGTTCTGGATTCTTGAACTGACAGGATTCACTGATGGATTGGATGGGGCTGTGAGATAAATCAGTGACTCAAGGCTGACCCCAAGGCTGGGGTTAAGAGTCCCTGAGAAATGGCGGGGCCCTTTACTTTGAAGGAGAGACGGAGGAGGAGCAGGTTTGGGGGGGACTAGGAGCCTTTGGGCAGGTTAAGGTGAAGATGCGTGTGAGTGAGGACAAGGATGGGTGCCCGTGGGAAGGGTTTGGGTTGTTGGGACAGGACATTTCATCCTTAGTAATAAGAGGGAAGGCAGGACGGTATGCGGCTGAGAGGGAGGGCCTGGAGTTGGGCTGCCTTGGTCCAAATCCTGGCTCCGCCGTTGACGACTGTGGATTCGGACCAGCCATTCCTGCTTTCTAAGCTGGCGTGTGTGGCTGCTTGCTGTTTCGGGCACTATTCTAAGTGTTTTACTCAGTGTTTTAATGCATCCTCACTTTGAATATGAGGAGGGACTGGGCCTGGCTGGGGGCTTGAAGAAGAAGATGTGGGATCACGTGGGAGGGGCAACTTGTCCCCAAGAGTGTTGGCGAAGCTGGTAGAAGTGACAGGTCACTGGAGCCTGGAGGGATGGATGACCGGGAGTTTGTGAGGCAGAGGAAAGGGGAAGGCTGGGTTTGTCCAAACTCGGACAAAGGCGTAGTGGGGTTTCCAAGTCTGAACCTCAGGGCTGATAGCCACACTTCCAGTCCTCTTGGGCAGATGGGAAAACTGAGAGCCAGAGCAAGGAGGAACCCAGCGAGTCACTGGTGGGCCAAGCACTGGCTCCTGGCTCAGGACTCCCCAGCTTTGGGAGCCTCCAGTTGCTTTGCTCACAGCCCTGGAGCTCACACTAGGAGCCCCAGCAAGGCTCTAGGGCTGGGTTTCAGGGTGATTCTTGAGCTCAGTTTAGCAGCTTCTCAGATAGAGTCCTGGGGTCAGGGGCATGGCCCAGCCTTGCCACAGACAAGGTTCAAAGTGGTCCTGGTCTCAGACCCCAGGAGAACAGCCATATTCTTCATCCCTGAGCAGCCTGGCCCTGCTGACTTCCAGCCCCGTTTCCTGCCTCCACCTACCTCGCTCTTGACTCTCCAGCCATCTTTCCTAATGGTAGAATTGCGGGCATTGGCAAGTCTGTGGGGAAGATGATTTCTGTGTGACGTGGCGGAAGGGTGGGTCAAGGCATCTTTCATCACATTCTGGGTCCCAGATGCGTTGGGCTGGGACATTGTGCCATGCCCCATCCCTTGCAGTTTGTAAGAGGCTTCTATTCGGCATCTCATATGAACCTCACGGCAACCCTGAGGAGTGGGTAGGAGATCGAGCCTGATCCCCATGGCACCGATGAAGAATAAGGAGATCAGAGAGGGATGTGGCTTGCAGGAGGTCATACAGCAAGTTGGAGATGAGGCCTGGGATGAGGCCTGATTTCTGGCCCCGTGTGAGCTCAGGTTTTTGTGAACAGCTCATGGTCCAGTAGGAGCAGGAGCATAGTGAAGGGCCACTCACTTTGGTGTGGTTCCCGGGAGATGAGAAGTGTGGAGACACAGGTTCCCTTAGCCCAAGTCTCATTTTGCCGTGTGACCTTGGGTAGCTCCTTTCCCTCTCTGGGTCTCTTTCCCATCCACTCAGGGAGGACCTGGATGTGACCATTTCTAAGGTCCTTGGCTGTCCAAAGCCTCTGACCCTGGCACCCATGCCATGAGGAAGTGAGAGAGGGGTCTAGGGGCAGTGCGGCCCAAGGAAGAGTTTGGAGGGAAGGTGGGCAGAGAAGCAGTGTGGCCTTGGGGAAGTTACTTCCATGCTGAACCTGTTTCCACATTTGCCAAATGGGGTCACCGCGAAGGTCCTGGCCCCCAGCGTGTGAGACAAATGATAGTCTTTTCCTTTCTACCATCAACAGCTGGGGCTGGGCCTTGTTGCTGCTGGGGCAGCCCGTGGAAGATGTCAGACCAGGCCTTGGTCTGGCTGCTTTGACTGGCTGACTTCCGCTGGCCCGAGGAAGGCAGAAGGCGGGGGTGTCCTTCAAGCGTGGACGGGCCCAGGCAGCACCAGCACCTTGACTGGAAGATCTCTGAGATGGCATGAGGAGCTTGGGCTTAGCAGCCGCCAGGCCCAGGGTGACTCTCAGCTCTGTTACTTAGCAGCTGTGAGATCTTGGGCCAGTCACCTAAGACCTCACTGAACTTCAATGATGATGGGGGTCACCCATCACCGGGTGCTGCGAAGCAGGAATGACAGAAGAGCAGCGAGGACAGTGCGCCCGGCCTGGGCTCTGAGAGCCCAGCTGCCTTCCTTCCTCTGCTTTCTCTGGAGGCTGCACGGGGCCAGCACAGGCCTGGAGGCAGCATCTGCCCCATCCCCCAATGTCCCCCAGTCAGGACTTGGGGTCAGCCTGGAATCCAGGCCCGAGACACTGGCAGCCTCGCCTCGGGGGCTGGGGGAGGCTGGGCATGGTGCACCATGCAGCGCCAGCTCCTGCTGACAGAGAAACCATTCGCAATAAAAGGCTCCATCCAGCTCCAGCGGGTCCAGGGTCCAGGCATCGGCCTGCGCGGTTGGGTTTGCTGAAGCGAGAAGTTGATGGGAACGCGGGGGAGTCGGTTGGGGACACCCACCTTGAAACCCGTTTCTGATTTCCTCTGCTGCTCACCCCTGTCTCTGGCTGGCAGCTTTCCCGGATTAGCTGCTGACGTCAGGAGCTGCCAGCTGGGCCGGCCTGGCACAGCCGCGGGAGGTGCACGAGGGCTGTCTGGTAGATGGGAACAGTCAGGGAAGGGGGCAGGTGTTCAGCTTGGAAAATTTGTCCTCCAGGGAGCCGGGAGGTAGGAGGAAGAGCTGCGTTGTGTCAGGCACTCACACATTACCTGTGTAGCATCGTACACAGAAATAATAGCTCAGGGAGGTGGAGTAATTCACTCAAGGCCACACAGCCTGTGACCCTGACTGCATCCCACGCCCCGATGTTTGATGGCTGCTAGGCCTGAAGGGCTCTCATCTCCCTGCAGGTGAGTGTACCTTCTACACCATCTCCACAATGGCAACTGCCATGCGTTGAGCACCTGGTGAGGCTGGCATCCCATTCAGCAGAGAAGGATGCAGGAGGTGCGGAGCCGGACTGAGGGGGAGGCTGAGCTGGAAGGCTCTGTGAACTGTAAGGAGGTGGAGCATGAGCCACCGCCCTGATCCCAGCTGAGAGCAGTCTGCCGGCTGTTACTGCTCTAAGAACTTCAATCTGAACATCTGAAACCCACTCTGGATGTGAATTTTAGCTCTGCTGCTGTGATTTGGAGCATATCGCTTTACTTTTCTGAGCCTCAATGTTTATTTGTAAAATGGCCCTTTAAAAAAGCCCACCTCACCAGCCCATCTCCAAACTCCAAATGTATGTCATTCTCCTCAGAAACAAAATTACAAATGGTTCCGGTCCCTCCAGGACAGGGAGCCTGAGCCTGAACACTGTGCAGGGCAGTCTCTGCTGCGAGGCGGCGGAGCGAGAAGGGTGTAGCGGGGGTGGCGCCGGGGAGAAGGCGGGGGACTCGCAGCTAGCATGCCAAGCGCCGTGCACCCTGCCGTGCCCCCCCCTCCAGATGGAAGCCCCCAGGGAGCCGGGGCCAGCCCCAAGCAGGGCACCTGGGGGCGCCAGTGCTGAATGGTAAGGACAGTGCGGGTGCCCTACAAGGGTGAACATCTGGCAAAAGGAGCAAAGGAAAACCCCAGGAATTCATCCGCCAACACCCGCCTCTCCCAGTCTTTTTTCTCCCGTTTTCCATAGGCGCCATCGGTGGACCTGGAGCAATTCCCTGTCTCTCCCGTAGCTGAGCAGCACTTCCCTTTGCTCAAACTGCTTCTGGTCCGATACTGGCTCTTTCTCAAAAAACTGTGAGGTCGGCAGGCAGGAGGGGCTTCCCTCTGACGGATGAGGAGCACGGGGCACGGAGCGGTTAGGTGACTTGGCCAAAGGGGCCCTGTAGGGGTGCCAGGGATGACCCCCAGGCTCTTCGGCCCACACACACGGAGGAAGCACAGGAAGCGGGCGGGAGGACAGAAAACACAGCCCCACAATTCTCATCTCAAAATATTTAATTCTGTTTTGAAAAGGTCGCATTCCCGGCTCCCCTCCCCCATCACTCCGGCCCACCAGCAGTGACACACTCGCACGCACATACGCACATAAGGCCAATGGGCTACAGTCTGCTTCTGCCCTTGCCACCTGGGAAGAAGGATTTTCTCCTTGCCTCCTTCCCCCAACAACGGCAAGAAAGAGGGGCCCAGGGGAATGCCAGCTCCCAGGGGAGGACGCAGAGCCCCACACACGCTATCACATCACATGCACTTAGAAAAATAAAACCAAGTGGTGTTCCGGCATCCTCAACACCACAAGACAGCAATGTCCACCTGGAAGTCATCTTTGCCATTTTCTAGAAAAATTTATTGCACTTAATTAACAGATGTTAAAGGAGCTCTGGGGTGGGGTTCTGCCATGAAAACCAGGGGCTCTCAGCCCTTTGTGTTGCGTGGAGCAGAGCTCCCAGGGCCCTGGATGGCGAGATGCCCGGCACAAAGGGCCCTCCTCTGCTGGATCCCACGCCAGCCGCCCTGCCTCAGGCTGGAGGACTGCAAGAGCTGCTCGCCCAGGGCCGCAGTGGCCCCTCGGCAGGGTGGTGCTTACCCGGTCAAGGTTCACTGCTAAGTGGCTTCCCCAACCTCAGGACCCAGACAGGCAAAACCCTTCCAATGGCCAAGGGTAAGTTACCTAGGTCCTCCACAAGGTCGCTGGCCATTGTGAAAGTTCTCACTCTCTCTAAATACATATATGTGTGTGTGTGTATGTGTGTGTGTACACACACACACGCGCGCACTTCTATTTCTAGATATACACGTAATATGCACATACTCCTGTAGCTTCCTAGCTCATTCTGAGGTTGCACTGAGTCTCCCATGAAGCTGAAGACAGGGTGCTTAGGAAGCGATGAAGCTTCCCAGCCCAGAGCAAACCCACGGAAACCGTTCACGGTGTCTTCTCTGGCCTCCAGGGCTTTTTAGGGAATGTCAGAGATCTGAGCACAGGAGCCTCAGCCTTTGGCTGTCAGCCCCAAGATGAAGAGGGGCCAGGAAGATGTCAAGGAGACTCCTCACTCCGCAGTGGAAACTAACAGGCACCAACCCTCTCCTTCCGCCAAAACATGATTCTAGGCCTGAGGAGACATGCTTCCCTGAGCACTCCTTTTCCCCAACATGTCAACCTTCATGGACATCTCCTTCCTGTCCCTGCCAGGCTCCCGACTCAAAGAGGCTCTTCTAAAAGAGGCCAACAGCCACACTCTTTCCAAGTCAGCACTCTGGGAAGGAGTCACTCACCCACTGCCCTGGGGAGGAGGGGGAGCGGGCACTGAATAGGCAGTGGGCGGGACAAAGAGGAGAGACACAGGGCCATCATTCCACCCGGGGGGCTGGAACATGAACACCATCCAGAGATTTAGTCTCTATTTAAAAAAAAAAAAAAAAAAAAATATGAAAAAACATAAACCATACACTTTCTGGCCAAAGAAAATGAAGAGCTTTTAAGCTGGAGGCTCTTCTACCAATAACAAAATGAGAAGTGCCCTCTTGGTGGGTAGCCAGGCCAAAGGGAGGGCCTGGGCGGGCAAGCTGCCCGGGGCAGGGCACTCACATGCTGGACGCAACTGCCCTGTTGTGGTTACAATAGAGTGAAAAGTGTGAACGTGGTTTTTATAGAACCACAAAGTAAAAGTCAGGGGGGCCTTGAGGGAGGGGGTGGCCTCCCTTAGCCTCAGGGACCCTTGTCAAGTCCCCAGAGAGGCAGGTGTGCAGGACCCCAGAGGGCCGTGGCATTCCCCTGGGGCGCAGTCCATGCCAGTGGGCGGCTTCCCCTGGTCCTAACGCATTATGAAAAGTCTTTGGGGGTCGGTGCCCGGGTCTTGGAGCCACCACTTTAAATAAAGCCAGTGGTGAGCACAACAAAGTAAGCCCGTCACTTCTGACCCCCCTACACAGGCTGCTTGGCCCTGAGCCAATAAATACACCCATCTGCAGGTGCCCCAGCTGACTGCAATGAGCAGAGGGTTCCACTGAGCCCCTCAGTGAATCTCCGGGAAGAGCAAAAAGGACAAGTCCAGCTGGACACAAGAGAAAGCAGCTGTGAAACAGCAACGGCTGCGAGGACGCCTCCAGGCCACGCCACGGCCAGGCTGGTGCGGCGGCCCACGTCTCCAGGGACCCAGACCGAGAGGACTCTAGCCCGTGTAAATGTCCCGAGTGCCTGCTGTTCCATGAGTTGTGCTGCGATCCTGGGGACCCCTGACCAGGTGTCCTGCCCAGGAGGTGCCCTCTGGGCAGCTGGCGTGGGAGAGAGATCCTGAAGTGGGAACTGGGAAGCCCTCGCTGCTTTCCTCTGGCCTGGCCAACATCGGAGGGCAGAGCAAGAAACGGAAACACATGCCCCAGCTCCCGCCCACAGTGGAAGGGGCTGTGGAGGCTGGGTTTCTAAACACCATGCGGAAGGTACATCCTGGCTCCAGGAAGTTAAGCTTCCTAGATGAGGTGGAGTTTTCCTTTTAAATCTAAGATCTGAGATTGGTCACTGGGTAAAAAGAAACAGCAGGCTCAGTGGCCCAGTCTAGTGGGACAAACAAGCTGGCCTCCACTGGTGACCTGAAGAAGAGGAGATGCACGTGATCAGAGCTCAGAGACTGGCCGCCCTGGAGTCTCTCCTCCACTGCAGACCAAGTGCAGAGAGAGCCAGTCGCCAGCGCCTCCTCCCTGGTTCCAGGCCTCGGAGCCACGGGAGTGAAGGGGTGTGGGAGCTAAGAATGGTTGGCTGCACTTCGGCTGCAGGCCCCAAACCCAAACCCATCCCGGGCTGCGCAGAGACCCTGCTCCTGTGGCCTGGCGCCCATGCGGACACTACGGAGGAGCTGGTGTGTCTGTTCCTCCGAGGGAGGCGGGAACGGGTGTTCCTCTCAAAGACGTTCCGGGGAGGGTGAGGTGGACCACAGACACAGCCCACGTGGAAACGCGCCCTGCTACCTGAGAAGACGTAAGGGCGACAACGATGGACTCATTCTGCAGAGACAGGCCTCCGTGGCCCAGGCTGGCGGCTGAGGAAGAGTCAGGGCAGCCTGCGCGCCCTGTGAAAGATCTGTGCTCCAGAGGTCCCCTTCTGATTCGGCTGGGACATCCAAGGAGAGAAACTAAGGCTGATGCACCCGTCTGTGTCGATTCCCTCGCATCTCCACCAGTGAAGTCGCCATGTGCGCCGGCCATGTGATAATGAAGCTAAACGTGACCACTCCTGGAGCAGGTGCGCCACCATTTGCCCGTGACGAGTCATAAGTCTCCACGTGTGTGGGGTTTCAGGGAGCCCCCAGGCAGAGGGCTGAGGTGTAGGCAGCGCCACCCGGGCAAGGGCACGGGTTACAAGGGTCCGTACTTGGTCTCGTACTTGGACACGATGGTCTTGCACTTGCCCACCTCTTTGCGTAGCTCAGCCACCTCCGTCCGCAGGGCCGTGTTCTCCTTCTCCAGGAAGGCCGCCCGGATGGTGATCTGGTTCTCCTTCAGGCGCCGGGCATCCCGGGACCGTTTGGCTGCCACGTTGTTCTTCTTGCGTCTTGTCCAGTACTTTTCATCCTGTGGGGAAGTGTCCTCCGTGGATCTCTCCTCTTTCCCCATGAGAGACCCCAACCCTTCCCCTCCTGCCAGCACTCCGCACCCCAGATTCCTCTTATCATTCATCTGGGACAGCCGGAAAGCAAGGTGGGACCTTGGGAAGGAGCTGCACGTGCCAAGGACAGTGAGGGGCCTTGCCCTCTCCCCAGGGTGTGTTACAAGGCCCTTTGGTAGGAAGTGGTGGAGGGAATGAGACTCCACTTCCTGGGAGCCTGCTCTGTGCCACTCCAACATAAACACACTGTCTACACCTTGCCTCCGTTTCAGTTGCGGGTAAGGTCCAGTCCTGAGTTCAAATCTTGGCTCTGCCCCTTACTAGCAGTGAATTCCTTAACCTCTCAATGTCTCAGGTCTCTCATTTTTACAATGGGGGATAATAACAGTAACTACCTCATAAAGTTGTTTGAGGATTAAATGAGTTAATATGTACAAGGTGCTTATAACAGTGCCTGGTCTACAGTAAGGATCACGTGAAGGTATAGCACTTTCATTGTCATTATTCTGAAAGCCTCAACCTCCTGAGAGGCAAGTATGGTTATTCCCATTTCACAGATGAGGAACCTGAGGCCCACCTAGTTCTAGGTAATAAAGTGGGCTCTGGACCCAGGTCAGCCTGATTTCAAAGGTTAGATGAAAAGTCCTTCCTGTGAGTTTTCCATAGAAGATGGAAAAACTGCAAAATCCTCTTTTCCTTCCCCCTCCCAATTCCTATTAAACCATCAGCCCGAAAGCTGCTTGCTCATCCCTGGGGATGGCAACGTACGACCATCTTTTGTCCTTCAAAGCGAGGGCTTGTTCAGCCCAGTTCCTGTGGCCTAGTGAGCTCCTGCCCAAAGGCTGGGCTAAGGCCAGGAAGCAGGGACATCGACATGGTCACCGGCTGATAAGGAAACAGAAGCTACGGGGAGCCATGCTGGGGCCAAATGACACTGACTCCCTTTCCTTCTACAAACTGCTGCAGGATATGGCTCTGTGCTCTGAACTCATGCCTTCTTAAAGGGGGTCCATGGGAGGGAGGAGCCTCCAGATAAAATCCACCATGAGGAAGCACAGTCCCTCAGTTCTTGAACCATTGCTGTACCTTCATTTCTATGGATACCAGGTTACCTTCTGCTCATCGGGGACAAAGACCTTCTTGGCCTTTTTGATCATGGGCTGGGGCTTCAGATCCTCCTCTGCAAACTTGTGCTTCCGAGGGTTGAAGAGCTCCCCGCCCGGCACGCTGGAGAGGACCAGGTCCGCGGGGTCGGGATTAAAGTTCACGTCCACCTCCACGCAGTTGGGGTCGATGGGACTGGGTGTCTCCCTCTCCTTTTCCAGGGAGGACTCTGAAAGACACAGAAGCAGGGGTCCCGAAGCAGCCCACTGGACAGTGAAGATTCACATCACACACAGACACCTGCTTGAATCTCAATGTTGCACAGCCGCTGCCACTTGGAGGAAAGAAAATCCACACCACCGACAGCCCCGAAGCCAGATGGGCACACACGATTCAACTCAACAACACAAACATGGAAAGAATGCTTTCCTTTATGGACAAAATGCTCAAAAGGAAACAGAGGCCCTTGGAAAAGACAGAATATTCCGATTGTTTCTTCCCCCTAGAAATGTTAAGCAAACACTAAATCGTTATACCCCCTTAACTTCCTGTGGTTTCAAACTCTCAAGTAAAAAGAAACAGCTGAATCTCTCCCTGAACTATAATGGGTTAGGGACACAGACTGAATAACGAAATACCTTCCATTTTTGGATACCTAGAGACTATCAGTCACTGTGCTCAGTCTTATAACAACTCTGAAAGCAAGATGGGTGTCAGCCTTATTTTACAGATGAGGAAACTAAGACTCAGAGAAACAACATGGTTTTCTCAGAGATACACAGGTGATAAGTGACTGAAACAAAATCTGAGTCTGGGTCTGGCTGACTCTGAATCCTTGTTTTTCTCCACCCTTCCTGGCTGCCACTTTATAGTGGACATTGGATTAAAAGAACTTCCAGAATTCAAAGGTTGTTAGAGGTAAGTTATTTAAAAACAAACAAACAAAAAACCCTACACCTTTGGCCGACTCATTCAATGCTACTGATAAAAGTACACAAAATAATTACTCAGTCAATACAATTTACTGAACACCTACTGCATGCCAGGCACTATCCTGGCAAAGACAAAGCAATGAATAAAACGAGTACAAATCTTGCCTTCGTGGAGTGCTATTCTAGTGGGGAAGGCTGACATCACACGAGATAAATTTAAAATATCTGTAAAAGCGTGAGATGCTATGTGAATATTTGAGAGAACATTTCAAAAAGAGTGAACGTAGAGTGCACCGGTATGTACACAGGCACATACCAATGTCTGAGGACCAGCAAAGGAGGCCAATGTAGCTAGAGTGAATGAATGACAGGGAAGGGTAATGGGACATGTCAAGCACAGAAAATATAGGGCCTTTAGTCCCCACAGAGCAGTGGTTCTCAATAGCGGACAATTTTGTCCTGTAGGGGACATCAGGCCATGTAGGGATTGTGGGGAGGAGGGTGTTCTACTGGGTAGAAGCCAAGGGTGCTGCCAATCATCCTATAATGTGTAAGACAGTCCCTCCCTCTACTCCAACAACAAAAAAATCATCTGGTCCAAATGTCAATAGTGCTACTGATTTTGACTTTCCCCTGAAATGGGAAAAGCCATTGGAGGGTTCTGAGAAGTATGACATTATTCAAACTTAGGTGTTCACTGGGTCATGCACATAAACTCACTGTACCCAATTGGGGAGGTTAATTACAAACAGGGCTGAGCATCAGAGGAGTGAATGACCAGGGACCAATGTGGCTGCCAACTCTATACCTGCGGAACAAACAGCAAAGGTACCAAAGGCTGACAACTAGAAGCCCCACACCCCGCTGGTGGGCATAGCCACTTTATACACTATCTGGCCATAGCTACAAAAGCTGAACGCATGCACATCTAATGACCCAGCCATTCTACTCCCAGGTAAATGTCCACCTGGTCTGTACACAAATATTTACCAGATGACATGCACACAAGTGCTCATGGCAGTGTTGTGTGTAACCGAAACTAGAAGCACCTCAAATGTCCATCAACGGCAGAATGGATGAACTGTGGTATGTCTGTGGTATAGTATACAATGGAATACCAATTGGTGATAAAAGTGAACAAACTATGCTACAGGTAACAATGAAAAATTTTCACAAAGTTGAGGAAAGAAGCTAGATATGAAAAAATACATACTACTCATCTTTCCTACAGAAAGAACTGGAAAATTAAGAGAGGAAATTCTACCTTCATTCCTACCATGTGTACAATTCTTCAACATAACCTTAGTTCAACAAAACCTTGTGGTTTTTCTGTCACAGTATTCCATGAATGTGTTCTGAAAATCTATAGAGAACAGAAAGCTGTAAATGAGTATAAATGTAACCAATACATAATAGTTAAAAACAAAGGATGTAATATACAATTACATTCATAGAGTGTTGCACTACAAGCAAAAGGAAACTTTGGTGATGGAAATAAGGAGAGTGATCGCCTCTGGGGGGCAATGACTGATTGGGGTCACAAGGCACTTCCGGAGCACCAAGAGAATTCTACCTCCTGATCTGGGTGGGAGTCACATGGGCAGCTTTACTTTGTGAAGATTCGTTGAGTGGTGCACTTATGATGTGGGCACTTTTGGACACTCTACTTCATCAAGAAGGTTTATGTAAAAACAAAATCAAAGGTGAATGTCATCTAGGTGGTCTAAGGTACAAGTTCAGGGTCACTTCTAGCTCTGTACCTTACCCACACATGAATCTAGCCTTCTAGGACAACCTGACCAGGACACAAAACAGCTGCCTTCCAACAAGAATTTGGCTGGAATCAGCTAAAGCCTCTAGATCTAACCCATTTATAGGAAAACAAAAACAAACGAAAAAAACCCTAAGGGCAGAGAATCATGTTAAATGGCACTACAAGAATATAGTCAGAAAAATCCAACATGTGTAAAACTCTACAGGACAAATGATTCCGTTTCTTCAACAAATAAACTGCAAAGGAAAAAAGGAGAGAGGACCCTATAGATTATGAGATTTAAGAGACATAACTAAATAAAATGTGTGGGTCTTATTTGGATGCTGATCCAAAAAAACTGTACAACAGGAATATCCATGAAATGACTTTTTGGAAATTGGAATGCTGATGGATTTATTGTCAAGTTCAGATGTAAAATGGGTGACTGTTATATTTTGTAAAAAATCCTTATATTTTACACACATATTAAAATATTCATGGATGAAATAATGTAACGTCTAAGATTTGACTAAAAATAATCAGGCGAGGAGAATGGAAAAAGTTACATAAAACAAGGTTGGTTTTGAGTTGAGAATTATAGAAGCTGAGTGATGGTTACAGAGGTTCATCACAGTAGTCTAACTCTTGTATTTGAAAATCTTCCTACAATAAAAGGTAAAATTAAAAAAATAAAGCATGAGAATTTTGGGGAGGTGGGGTCCCAGGGTTCCACACCAGCTCCTGGGGTCTTTGCAGGAGACACCGGCCTGTATGTCTGTAACGGAGCCTGCAGAAAGCTTTGCAGAGACCCCTGAAACAGAGGCCATGCCTTCTCTGGAGCGTTCATGACTGAGGAGCATGAAAACCAACCAACCCCCAGAGGCAAAACAGAAAAAGGACAAGGGGACAAAGAACGGACCCCGAAGGTGATGCCTTTTCGCACTGGTGCTAAAGCAGTACCTGGCTGTGGAGTCAGACATTCTGGGTTCAAGTGTTGTTTCTACTACCTACCAGCTGTGTGACCTTGGGCAAGTTACTTAAGTTCTCAGTTTCCTCACCGATAAAACACAGTGATAGTATCAATCTCACAAGGTTCCTGTGCGGATTACATGTTAATGCGTGGCCCAGAGTAACTGCTAAATAAATGTTAGCTGCCATTATTATTATTATTGCCTGAGCATCCCAATAATCTGTGGCAAAGTGCATGCGGGGCAAAGAGCTGCACTGAGAAAATGCAGAACGGGAATTCTACCCTTCGAAGCCTTGGACTGGAAAGGCTCGGTCTGCTGCCCGGACCACCTGCAGCACAGAAAGGCTCCTACTGCCACTGATGCGACTGCTGGTTCCATCTCCAGCCTCAGGGGCTGTGCGGACAGGTGGAGAGCAGAGGGTTTTACCACCAGGCCCTCCCCTGAGAAGAGGGGCTCACTGGGTATGCAGCCACAAGCAGCCCTCAGTGGGAAGTGGACTTGCTCAGGCAGGACAGCTGATCCTGTTCAAAGGCTCATCACCAACCTGTGCTGGACACAGTTTCAGAGGGCTGAAAGACAGCGGTGGAGGAGGATGGCGGGGACGCCGTGGACGAGCTGGCGGACTCCTTCCCTTCTAGCTCTGCCACAGGCAGCAGCAGGTTCTGAACCAGGTGGGTGGGGCTGGCGGGGATGCCATTCTCCAGCAGGAACTCATCCAGGTCCATGTACTCCAGGTGGAAGGACTCGCCATCATACGGGATGGTCTTGTCCCAGATGGGCGGCATGAGGGAGGCTGAAACGGCCATGGTGCTGGCTGCCGCAGCCTCGTCTTCCTCCAGCTTCTCCTTCGCCTTTTCCTTATCTGTGGACACAAAAGCTGTGATGAGACACCACACAAGAGCATAACTCGATCCCAGGAGGCGAGCAGGGAACATCACAGGGGTGCCCGTCTTTCTGAGCCCACTGTCTTCACCATTTGTAACCTGGTGCTTGACCCGAGCCCACTGGTCTCTTTTAGAGAAAGCAGCCTGCACTCATCTGTGCCAGGACTTCTCAAAATGGTCGCAAGCTCCAAGTCCTAATGTGGTCCCAGGGTTAATTCAGAATGAGCTGTGAGATTAGCATCTGCCAGAGAGAAGCTATAAGGAGGAACTGGGAATTCCTGAGCCTTCCTAATATCTTATCCAAACAACGGGAAAGAGCTGATTCGCCAGGTCAAAGTATTTGTGTTCTGTCCTGTCCCCTCTGCTATGCTTCTCCATAGCAACCCAGCCTAGGGCTTAAATCCCAGCTCTGCCACCCAGTTGCTGTGACATGAGACTTTGGTGTACACTAGAGATAACATTTGAAAGTGTCTTGAAGAATTCCTGGCAAGTGGCAGGCACTCATTACTGCTGTGAGCTCACTGAGGGCAGGGACTGTGTCTGATGCATTTCTAGATCTTGGGGCCAAGGCAAGAGCAGTCAGATGGTGGCACATGGAAATGAAAAAATGTGTATACTGAATGAAAACCACTGCGTCTGCAAACAGATTCCCTGTAGGTTTATCAGATACAGACGGCCTGGAGCTGTCTTTTCAGGACCTTTTTCAGACCAACTATTTCAAGAGACTGTCTATCCCTGAATAAGCAGACAAGACTTTCTGGGGAAAAAGGAGAGGGTGGAGCTGAAGAAGAAAGCTCGCTCCCATTTAAAGCAAAACTAATCAATTAGCAGGGACTGGATCTCACCTAATTGTCTCAGTCACAAAGTTACCATACATGGATATCTAAAAAAGGGAAAATTAGGGAAAAAAAGACGAGAGAAATGTGACAAGGTTGGAAGGAAATCAAAGTGACAGGGAGACTAATCAAGAAAGTGGGAGATGAACTCATGACAAGTTCATGGGTTTTCAAATTGAGGGAGACGACTTTGAACTATGGATTCTGAAGTGAAAAAGAAAAATTGAACATGATTATGTTGGAAATACACCAGTCATGCATGGGCTTAGACCATAGCCAGCCAAAACACAGTCTGTTGAGACAATAAAAATGAACACACCCAGTGAGTTAAGAAGGTGGAGGTTTCAACAGAATTTGGTCATGGCTTCTAATATGAATTAACCTAAACTCTTGCTTGCAACTGCCTTCTGTACCAGGTTTTGGTTGAAAACCAGGTGGGAAGTAAGAAAGCCAAGCTTTGTTGGGCTGGGTGGGCCAGATGGCCTCGCTGTTCTCCTCCCCCAAGATCTTGACTCTATGTTCCGCTCCAAAATGACTGTGGATCCAATTGGGCGGAGTCATGGGATCAAAGGAGACAGAAGGGAGGAGATAGGAAAACACTCCAACCAAAGGACAAGTAACAATAAGTTCCAGGTTTTGCCTAGCCTCAGTGTTTTCATAAGCTGGAGGTTTAATTGTAACAGATGATAAAGAACAAGGCTCATCACTCAGGTCACAAGGAGTGACCTCGGTGGTTGCCAGGGATACAGTGAAGAGCACCAGACTGAGAGTTACAAAGCCTAGCTATGTGACATTGAGAAAACATTCTCACATCTCTGAGCCTCAACTTTCCTCATCTGGGAAGTAGGGATACTAACCTTTAGGACTGTTGTGGAACACTAAATAAGATTCCGTCAAAGTGCTTTGTGAGCACATTAATGTAAAGTAGAACCACTATTATAGACGGTTTGGTAACCTTGAACAAGAACCTGATAGATGTGTACACCTGTCCCAGCAGCTCGTCTCAGCCTCAAACCTGGAACAAAGCATCGCCCTAAAAACAAACAACACGGTCCGTGCACATTGGGTCCCGAAGCAGACAGTGAACAGGTCTCACCTGATATGCTGAAGCTATTTATAACCCGACAGTGACAAGCCATAGGAATGGAAGCCTCAGAACACACCCAGAAAGGAAGAAAAATGGCAATTAAAAAAATAATTAATTCCCCAAGACAGTTAATTCACAGAAGACCTATTCCTTTCCAAATCTCCAAATCACACCGATGGTTCCTGGAAAGTCAAAGGTCTCAGATTCAAAGCACACTTCTGTGCACCTTAAACTACAATAGGCGGCACTCCTGCTACTCCCTTAACCTCGTGTCCCCTGGCCGAACAACCAAGGCCGAACCTGCTTTCCACATAAACCCCAGGGACCACTGGGGCCTAGGAAACAAGCAGCAGCCAGCCCTGCCACTGAGGCCCCAAGGTCTGCTGTCAGCCCCAACCAACCAGGGGAAGGGCCTCGGTGGCCTCATTCTGACCCTCATCTCTCTGCCTGCCTCCCTTCACTCGCCACCTCAGAAGGCACCTTGCATCCCTTCTCTTGACACTCCTCCCTCACCTTGGCAGCACCCCACAGGAACACTTCCAGAAAATCTCCAGTGTGTACCTAGTAGTGGTGATGAAGACAGGTCTTCCTCCCAGGAGAGAGCAAGGCCATATGCAAAACCAATTTGCCATGTAAGTCAGTGCTTCCCAAACTTTAGCGGACTTCAGAATCACGGAGGTGGGGGGCTCCTTAAAATGCGAATTCCTGTCCCAGGAACTGCAGATTCGGTGGGTGCAGGGTGGGGCCCAGTAACTGGCATTCTACACAAGCATCCCAAATAATTCTGATGCAGTTGTCTCCAGAGAAGGCGCCCTGGAGCGTGATTAAAGTGGCTGCTGCGACCCCCGTCAGCCTGCTGAGTAACCCCTACACGTCGCGCGCGCCCAGACTGCCCCAAAGAACCCCTCTCCGCGATCCCACCCCATCCTCTCCTTCCAGACCCAACCTCCCCGCCAACGCCCATCTGACCCAACCTCTCAACTCGCTCCCGACCTTCTCCTCCCAACCGTCTTCTTGCCTCGCCCCCAAAACCCTAGTCATCTCTGGCCCCATCCCCCTCCGCGGGGCCACTTCACCAGGACCTCCGACCTCCCCGACCCCGCCCCCGCAAGGCCCGCCCCTGCGGAAACCCCGCCCCAGGGCGCGCGGACCCCCCCTCCCCTCACCGAGGCGCGCCTCGCGCGGGGGGTTCTCCATCAGCTTCTTCAGGACTAGTGGGAAGGAGCCCGGCAAGACCCTTTCCCCAGCTGCGCGCCCCGGGCCTGGCCCTGCCTGCGGCTCTACAGGCGGCTTCTTTCCGCCGCTCGCGTCGGACATCGTGCACCGCGCTCTGCTCGCAAGCCTCGCCTCCCCCGCCCGCCCCCCGAGATATGGCCGAAGCCGTGCGACCCGCCGCAGCTGACGACGCGGGCAGCTACTGCGCAGGCGCCCAGCAGCTCCCCCGCCTCCCTCCATCCCTACCCCGCCTGCGGACAGGCTCCGGCACATTAATTATTCATGAGGCCCGGCCAGCGTCCCCGGATCGCAGCCTTGGATTGGCCCATCCTATGAGGAGGGCGGGCGCAGCCTTCCGGGCTGCGATTGGTTAAACTGCCGGGGGTAAGTGGGATACGTGCCGGGCCAGGTGAGGAGCAACGCCTAAGGCCCAGCCCCGTCCGCCCGTGTCACCTGATTGGCGCCTGCTGGAGTCTGTGTTATGGGCCCTCTTCGGGTGCAGCGCCTTTCCCTCTACCAGAGGTTTCACCTTCGCCTTCTTCTTCATAATCCCCGGTCTCCTCTCAGACCACCGTAACCGCTCTCCCTTTCCTCTTATCCCAATCTCGTCACCTTCGGGACGCGCCACTGGGGGGAGGCGGGGCTGGCAGCGGCCTGGGGAGCCTATCAGAGAGCCCGCTCGGGCCGCATGGCCCTGCCCCCCTCGGGTCACGTGGAGCCCCAGCCGAGTCCAGTCGCTCGGGGAGGGGGAAGAGGGGAAAGGTGCGGAACAGCCAATGGAAGGCGGGGGCGGGGCCCGGGTTGGTGCACGAGGCGCAGCACGTGCGGGGCTGCGGCGGGGAGGGGAGGAAGGGGAGGAGGGAAGGGCTTTTTTGTTCCTGGGACTCTGCCCAGGGTCATGGGGCCAGGACGCAGAGCCGAGCCCTCACCCCTCCTCCCTTGCGACCCAGAGGTTGGCTGAGGGCAGGGGGGCGGACCACGATTTGCCCTTCCCGTAGGGATGGCGGGAGCAGGCTTGGCCGCCGCCGAAGGGGGTGTCGGGTTCCTCCCGGGGTTTCTGGTGCAGGCGTGGCGACCAGATAAACACTAGCATGGAGGGAGCATTTTTGAGGCCCGGGTGGAGTGGGGTGGGGTGGAATGGAGATAAAAGGCCCACCTCTCATCCCGGGCCGGGGTTCACGCTTTTGTCCTCCCGCTTACTAGCTGTGACCTTGGGAAAGTCCAGTGAGCCCGTTTCCTCATTTATAAAATTAAAGGGTTAGACTAGACAATCTCTAAAGTCCGCAACAGCCCTGAAGTTCTGTTCCTTTCTAAGACCTTTCCATCCTTTTCCTAGGGACAAAACATCCAAACTCCTTTACACAGGGTACCATTTATACATTTTGTGGAAGAACCACCTCCTCTCAAAACACCTACACTCCCTGGGAGTTCCTTAGGAAACCCGAAAATGTAAAATCTGAGGGGCACACATGTGGAGAACGTTATAGGCAGCTGCTTCTAAACAGTGCCCAGAACTTTGTACCTCTTTATAGAACAAATCATACTCTGCTTTGAACCCAGACAATCCTAAACCCGCCCTGCCTAAACTCCCAGAAGGCAGGGACTTTGGCTTGTTTATCCTGTATCCTGCCAATGGCCTCGGCCTTCCAGCAGTTGGGCTGGGGGAATGGTAGGATGGAGTTTTTGGTTCATAGAGTAGGTGCGTGAGTGCAACCCTCAACTAGCTGAAACTTGTCAGGCCGATGCTATCAGAATTTTGCTGGGCGTTGAGGAGGAAAAAGAAATTGTTTCCTGAACAGCCCTGGAAGGCAAGAGATTTGAAGGGATGCTGAGTGGTGGTTGGGGCAGGTGATGGAGTCTGACTCTAAAACTCAAGTTCTTACTGCCTCATTGATTAGACTTCAGTCACTTTCTGACTTGATCTCTCCAGCCAAGTGCTTCGCCTCTCCAGGCCTCCTTTCCTTATATGTCAAAGGGAGACAGGGCAGGATCTCTCTTGTGGCGTTTCTGTGAGCCAGTGTATGTAACATGCACAATTGCAAACCTGCAACAAATGGTAGTTGTCATAATTTTACTAAAACTAATGGGTACAAATCCATTGCTTGGTGTGTCCATTATCCTGGAGGCTCGTACAGTGCTACTCTCAAGTCAGAGCAAATACTACACTGTGTACAGAAAAGCTATTGTGTTGCAGAGTTGTTAGTGAGGATTCTGTATGCGGCTAAACTAACTTATTTTTAGGAGAAACTAACCTAAAGGGTTTTAGAAACAAATTTTAAAGGACGTTCCAAAGAGATTGATTAAAACAATATACAAAGCTTTTTTAAAAATGGCTAGTTTGGCCTTGAAGAGACTTACTGGATTAGAGTTAAATGTATATTTTCATGGCTAATGTGACAATGTTAAGGGGGAGACATTCTCAAGGTATTAAAGGAGGATTTACAGTAACAGTGGAAAGTTCTAACGTTTGTTTATGACAAAGGTAGGACATAGCAAGAGGAAGTAAAGATTTAGATTGTTTTTTAAGTTACAGTTATCCCAAAGGGATAATGCCTACTCCACTTATCACCCAGCCCGGAGCAACCAACCTAGCAGGCAGGTGATACTAGTGAGAAGCAATGCAAGCAGGCGAGGTTTCCAAAAGTTAGTTTTGATTCAGTTCTCTTTTCATGTACTGACACTCCCCAGAGAAGGGTTTTTTTTCTCAGGATAACCAGAGGGTAAATGGCGTGTCACAAATAGTGCGGGAACACTACAAACATGTTCTCTCTCGTGCCTACTTGCAAGCTGGGAGGTTAGCTACGTCGCCGGCTGGCAGCCATCAACAGCACCATCCTGGAGGCTGGAGCCATTATGTTCTCCTCTTCGTTCTTCAGCTGACCGGAGAAAAGCCATAGCAGCCTCTCTCTACCTCTAGCTCCCGTCAGGAAAGTGGGAATAACAGTGTGGCGTTGCCCCTTTTTTTAGTGGATAAATAAATGTTGAGAAGCAATTAGCTAATTTCCACAGTGTGTGTGAGCCCTACAAAGAAACTCCATAAAAAGAACATGTTATTACGTGGTTAAGACTTTAAAGGTATGAGGAGGTACCTTAATGTTCTTTAGTAATAGGGTTTCATGCAGCCACTTCTTGAGGGAAGTTGGGGCAGTGGTAACTTTGTGGGCCTAGGAGGCAGGCCTGGGGAGAGTCTTTCCATAGCCACTAACTGACCAGCCACGTGGCCTTGGGCAAGTGACTTATCTTTCCTAAGCCTCAGTTATTTTTCTCTTGGAAACAGAGATGGATATGCTTACCTCACAGAGTGGTTATGAGGATGTGTGAGAAGCAATGTCAAGTGCCCTTCTGGAACAGTGTGTGGCATGGGTTGGGGGGGGGCTCCACCCTTCCCCTTACACTCAGGTGGTGTTGAGTCAGTAGAGTTATTTAAGGTGTGGGAACAAGGCTGTGGGGCCGAGGTCAAGTTCTAGAGTATAAGCTGGAACGTTTTCCAGAGCTAGACTGGCTTTAAATTTTACTCTTTTATGTTTCAGAAACCTGGAACCAACTCAAGTTAAAAACCTGATTCAACTGAGCCCATGAAGAACAAGTACCTTTCATTAACCCTTATACTAATTTGGAGTAACATTTAAACTTAAACTTCATAGGAGCTAAAACTCTAGCACAGGAACCTTTGGCCAGATATCTCATAATGACCTCTGGCCATATATGCAGCATCTAGTAGGACAGGACCATTCTATCTTCCAACTTCCTGAAGTATGTGATATAAGCCTGGTGTGTGTAAGAGCAGGACTATGATAAGGCTTCGTTCGATTGAACTCTTACAAAGCCCAGTTCTCTGGGCACTTTGTCAATACCAAATGCAGGAGAGTGCAAAGCTTTGTTCAGGGTAGTAGCTCAGTAAATATTTGTTGGCTCATTTGTTGTTAGTGCTGGTAGCAGGGATAAAATGTTTCAGAGCCAAGTCCTATACATTTGGAACGTTATTAACATTAAAAAAGTCATTGTGTTTCACATCTGAACCTGGCACGACAAACGTGGCACGTCCCCTAGCACTAGCCTGGCCAACAGCTGCCTCCTTTTGAGCCCACATACCTGTGGCTGCATAGCTCCCGGCTGAGCTTTGTACCTTGGTCTCACTGTGTTCTAATGCAGGAGTGGTGGGTGGAGGCTCTCCACTAACTCTTGCCCATCTCTTCAATACTCTCAAGAGTACTAGTTTCCTGTTTGGCTTGCTTTTTGCCCACTCCCAGGATTCAGATTACAGATGGAGAGCTTCCCCAAGAGGGACCATTTGCAGAAAGAAGCCCTCACCTCCAGCCTCTGCCATGTCTCAACAGCCACCGCCAGACGGCCAGGTGTTCTCCCGTGCAAGCCCCGTTGGTGGTGTGGGAGGGTGTGGACTTTTGAGCCAGATATCTAGTTCTGATTCCAGCTTCAAGACTTCTAACCGTGTGACCTCAGGCAAGTTACTTAACCTCTTTGTGCCTGAGTGTCAGAAGTAAAGGAATTAGTTTAGGCACTGCTGTGAGCAGCACTTGGTGCGTAGCAAGTGCTCAGTTGAAGTTAACTCTTACTTTAATTCCATTTTGGATTGTTCGTTGAGTAACTTATTCCTCCCCACCTGGCACTTCCCCAAGAGTAGTGGGAGTAGGCGGGGCCTTGCACACAGAGTTGACAGCCTCTTTCTCCTTAAGACCTTCAAGCTGCAGGCTCTTCCTCTTTCATGTCTCTCCAACCCCATCTCTTCCTTCTCTCCCCGTTGGTCACCTGCAGCCACAGTGGCCTTCTGTTGCTCAGACACGTGTCTTTCCTGCTCCAGGAAAGGGCCTTTGCAGGAGCTGTTCCTTCAGCCTTAACATTCTGGCTCTTCCTCACCTGGGCCTTGATTTAAATATCACTCCCTCTGAGAGGCTGGCCCTGACTCCTGATTGCTATTGTTGGCTACCTTTCCCTATAGAATGCAACTGTCAGGTGAGCGGCCCTGTGTGTCTCATTCATGTTAATGTAGGGAGGATGCAAGAGAAGTAAAATTTTAATCAAGCCACAATCAGAGACTGCAATATGCTCATCAGCTCTGTAGCCAGATGAGGAGGACACCTGCAGAACAAAGGAAGATGTCTGCTGGGATTGCTACCAGCCCGTTCTCCACACCTGTGAAGGGGAACAGGCACCAAGAGTCACTCGGCTAAAACCATGGGGAACCTAAGGATTCAGGGCTGGGAACGGCCAGCAGGCCTTTCATCACTCGACATGTTCTTACCTTTGAACTCTACATACTCTTCCACTTTCTCACTGTATGTCCTTATCAAAGGAAATGGGAACTAAAGAATGACAAACCGAATTCTCGGAACACTTAGGGTCCCTCTCAGTGCCTTTTCTCTGTCTCTCTCTCGCTGCCCCTCTCACTCTCTGCTTCTGAGAGGAAACCACAGTCTGTGGAGCGCTATCCCTTTTCTAATACTTGCCTTTTGACTCCAACTTTGGCATGCATGTTGAATTCTTTCTACACTCTCTGCCAAAGGACCCCCTCCTTCTCGGTACTGGGCTTGGTCTCCCTGTCACTTGGGGAAATTTGTCCTGTCCTGCATCAGTTCCAGACCACAAGCATAGCGAACACTCAATGAACAAATGTTGCAAGAGCAACGGATGACCAAGAGGTGCTACCCTGAGACAGGGTTCCAGAGGCCCCGGCACCCCGTGGGCAGAGACGAGCCTGGGACCCGGCGGAGCTGAGCTGGAACCCTGGACAACTATGTGGCCTTCCCTTCTCTGAGCCTCGGTCTCCTCATCCGTAGAGTGTATGATCACAGCCGCCTTGCAAAGCCGTTTCACAGGCATGATGTCAAAGCACTTGGCACGACTCCCAGCTCATGCTCAGAAAACAGTGGCCGTTCAATTTAGGCTTCATTCCTTGAGCAGCCTGGCCTTGGGTCAGGCCTGTCAAGATGCAACATCATCTGGAAGGGAGCGCTCCTGGACACTGCCGTCAGTTTCTGGCAGCCAGTGACAAGGAGTTTCTCCTCTTTCATTGGTAACGGGATAGGTAGAGAAGACAGCTGAACCCCTCCAGTGGGAACAAGGAGAGAGGCTGGCCTGCATACCGGCCCTGAGGGTTTCCTTGCCATTTAGTAGGTGGTAGTAAGACTAAAGCAGCTAAGCCTCCAGCACAAGGACGGGCCCCTCACACTCCTCTTCCCTGCAAGCAAACTTGAGGACTTCTCTGTTTTGCCCCGTTACCCCAGGCTGGGAGTGGAGGTGACCACATGTATCTTACTGAGGCCACACTCAGGATGGCCCTGGCTGCACCAAGTCCACCCTCTCGTCCTGTTTAGCTCAGTCCTCCAAGAGGAGGCTGCCCAGGCCCCTCCTCCACACCCCTGCTCTGTCCCAGCAAGTCGCCTTGAGAGCCAGCCTGTTATCATTCAGCTCTGTCTCTGGCCCTTCCAGCTGGGCTGTCCAGTTTGGTGAAGGGCCAATGGCACCACGCCGCCAAGACCCTCAGCACACGTTTCCAAGTTTCCGAGGAGGTGGCCCTACGTGCGTCGCACAAACTGGCGACATTCAGTTCTTTTAAGGAGAAGCTTCAAAGGAAGGAGGGAACGAGGGTCAGATTGCAAATATGATGTCAATGGAAGGAGCATAAGGCCAGGACCAGCTGCTCTTTGCCCTTCACAGAGAGTATAGCGTGAGACTTCACAGTTTGCAAACGCTTTCACGTGGGATAACTCATTTAATCCCGGCAACAAGTTTAGGAATCAGGTATTCTTTCCCCTCTTTTTACAGATGGGGCTAGAGAGAGAGGTATGTCTAGAATACCTTGCTGGGTGACTCGTCAGTGTCAAGTTAGGAGCTCCCTGAGATGAGGACCCTGCCTGCTCCACTGAATAGGTGAAGGCTTCGTTCAACCTTGGGGTGTGTTTCATGCTGCCTGGCTCCCTAGAAAGGAGGCCTGAGTGACCGAAGCTGGCAGAAAGGTGGGGGATTGGCCTCTGGGCACAGCCAAGGCTCTACAGGGTGAGGAAGGAACGGGCGTAAAGAGCTAGCAGTATGGTTAAGAGAAGCGGGGTCTTTCAAGAAGCTGGAGAAGAAAGTGAGAGAGTGAGCGGTCTGGAACAGAATCGCCTTTTGGAAGAGGATCCTGGGAAGAAAGAGCAGGAGCAGAAACAGGAAGAATAGTCGAGAGATCAGGGCCCAGAGGCAGTTCCCCTGAAACTGAGTCAGGACTCGGCGTACAGACCCACTCTTTTGCTGGATGTGGATTTCTCTGCCCACAGGAAAGTTGGTCAAACTAGTGGCCCAGACTGAGGGGCTGCAGGGGGCCATCGTAACCTGAAGCCAAGAGAGGCTGGAGCCTGGTCAGGAAAGAGCTGGAGGTCTGTCTGCACAGGCTGGGGTAGGGGGCAAGGGGGAGAGGAAGACACCCCAAGGTCGGTCTCAGGGAGCGTCCTTGAGACTAGAAAATGGAATGAGAGGCTGCAGGGAGGACAGTCTCGTGAGAGCACACCTGGCATTCCTCACACCCCGCGCGCTTTCCTCTGAAATTCCCTCGTGGACCCAAGGTACGCTCCGCACACGGCCTAAATGTGTGCTGACGCACAGCCACTGGGCTGGAGAAACCGGGGAGTTTGTCAGCAGGTCTCAGTCCCCCACGAGGAACCACCGCTTCTACACCAAAGCAAAGGGCGAGCCATCCTGAGGGCACCTGTTGCCAGGGCAACAGGCTCCTCAGCTGTCTTCCCCCCACAGGTCGAAGCCAGAGTGGGGGACACAGGGAGGGAGGCGGCGGCACCCGGAACTTTTAAAGCGCTTGCTACGCGACTGCTGGGGATTCCAGTTCCGCGTGCCGTGTGTGCTCTTTCCACAGGGTATATTGCTTTCAGACGGGTACCTTTATTTTCATAAAAGATTTAGAGAATCTGGGCGCTTTGGAAAGTGGTGATTGTGGGTTAGGGGCAGCGACGTGAGTACAGTCTTTGTGAGGTGCACTGACACCTCGTTTTATCTACCTGTTGGTCTCTGTCAATCCCACAAGGCCTCATGCTTCTGACTCCCAGTGAGATACCACATGGAGAAGTGATACCACTCAGAGGAGGTGGCCGAGACACTGGCCCACGCTACTTGACCAACCCTGCTGTACCCGACCAGCTGAGCCTCAGTCAGAGCGTGCCAGCTCTTGGCACAGCTCTGCTTGAGACCTTGGGCAAGTCCTCTCAGCGCTGGACCCGACTTTGCCCATCTACAGTGTGCAGCGGGGACTTTCCGGCTGTCGCAGGGCTCTGTGGACCAGCTGGGAGCCAGCGACCAGCAGCTGCTGCCACACTTCAAAGGCTCTGTCATCCTCATCGGAGGAGCAGCGCCCTGAGTTGCCCCCAAGAACCCTTCCCGGCCAGCCAGGAACTGTCCCTACAAGCCACGGGCAGCCCAGCCACTCCTTGTGCGCCCTGGACTGAAGGAAGCCCCCACCCCCTGCCTCTAACCATAAAGACTCAGTTTCACCGGCCTACACGGGCCGATCAGAGATGGCGAGAAAAAGTTAGCTGTGGCTGAGTTGAGGGCGTCCTGAGGAGACGGGCTTCTTCTGCTGAGCAGCTGGGGTCCTGACTGCTAAGCGGCCACAGGAACTCCCTCTGTAATGCCTGCCTCCGCGGGTGGCCCAGACTGCATTGGAAACCACAGGGTGTGGGCTCAGGGGCTGAGCCCAGAGCTCAGTGAGAGCCCACGGTGACCCTGCCCTGAGCTCCAGGACCCACCTTCTTCCCTCAGGCAGTGTCTCCAGGGAGCAGAGCCTGCCACCCCTCCTTCCCTGAGCCCAGCTCCCCATGGGCATCTGTCCCCAGGCTCTAGAGTTCTGGAGAGGGCTGAGGGTCCAGCGGGGGCAACCAGGGCTACCCGGTACTGAGAAACACCAGATGTCTGTGAGGGAGAGGCCTGAGGGGGGTCTCCGAGGGGACATCGGGGCTCCTAAGTCAGATTTGGGCAGCAGAGGACAGCTGGGCTCCTTTATAGGTGCCTGGGGAAGTTTGAGCAATGAGGAACTGGGTGTGAGACCCCAATGTCTTAGAACAGAGGGGACTGGGAGGAATATTTATTCGGGGGGGAATATCCTGAGCAGGTGTCCCTCAAGGCTAGCCATGGCCTTATGTTTCTCAGGCAAGACTTGGGAGACACCTGGGCCTGGCCGCTGGCTCTGCCCCAGGGTCCACGCCCTCCTCCGCCGGCTGCCTCGCCCCGTGTTTGCCCGTGGTATCCTAGGAACCCGGGCTTTGAGCCTGTACTTCTGTTACATAACAGCTTCCCTCCCATCCATGAGTTCAGCCCTCCAGCGAGCGGGAGCTGAAGCAGGAGCATGGAGGAAAGCCTCTTCTCCAGACCGGAGACTACCCGAGTCTCCAGGCTGCCAGTCTCTGCCGCCTCAGCATGCACAGCGAGGGAGCTTAATAAGCGTCAGCGTCCAGTGCATTTTCTCAGCCGAACCCTCTGGTCCCATCCTTGTCCCACATGAGCACAGCACCTGTCAGTGGCCACACACTGGCCATGGCTTCCCCGAGCTCGCAGGCCTAGGGGGCAGTTCCTGAGTTGCCGTGGCACTCTCCACTGTGCCTCTCTCTGCACCCCAGACCTTCCTCCTGCCCAGGAAGGGACCAAGGGGCCCTCCCTAGCTTGGAGATGCCTGTCCTGCCACTGTGCTCTGGCTGCCCCCACCCCTTAGGCACTTGGGTGGCCAGCCGATGGAGGCCACCTCCATTCCTACCTGTTCTCTTCTCTGGCCAAGGCAGAGAGTGCTCCAGCAGAGACTTGAGGACCTCAGGCATGTCCATGGCCGGGGCCACTCCGATCCGGTCGCAGCTCGACATGGCAGGAGGAGCTTGCTCTGGGAGTTCAGAGGCAGCTGGAGAGGCAGGAGCTGGCTGAGGAGCCGCAAGCTCTGGAGGCGGGCGGGGCAGGAGCCGAGGCAGCCAATGGGCAGCACGGACCCCAGCCCGCCCGTCCACCCCCAGCTCGGCCACCTGCCAGCTCCGGCTGCAGCCAGGCCTTCCCTTCCCGCTGCCTAGCAGGGCGGGCCTGGCCCTGTGCCAGCTGCAGCACGTGGAGCTACCGCGCCAATCCTCTGACAGAGAGCCCGGCCTGTTATCTAACTTTGCAAAGGGAAGTTCTCCCCCAGGCTGGGAGCCATAAGCAGGGCCTGCCAGGTGAGAACAGTGAGCCGGCTCCACGCCCACAGCGAGCGTGCACTGTACACTCAAGCACACTCAACAGAGGAGCCCTGGTGCAAGGGAGAGCAGGGCCCACCAGGGAAACCACCTCGAGCTGGGCCTTGAGACCCCAGCCCGGCAGGCAGCTCAGCACAGAGGAAGAACTGTGTCGGCACAGACAGGCACATGGCAGAGCACGGCGCAGTCCCCATGGGCGTGTGAGCCTCCGGGGGCTGTTGGTGTGCTTCAGTGCTGAGGCACCTGTGCCCTGCAAGGCACATGGATGTGCGTGTGGCATGTGTAACTGGGCTCTCCACTGTGTGCAGAGCTCAAGTCTGCGGTCCTAAGGGAAGGGACAAAACCTGCCAGCTGCGGTCCCTTTAGTCTTCCAGAGAGGAGACGAGAGGCAGGTGCCAGCAGACGCACTGGGAGGGCCGGCAGAACGGGCGCCCCTGAAAGGGGGCAGCTCTGCGCGCCTGGCTCAGGCTTGTCCTGGAGGATGTCCCACCCCCCACCCTGTCCTGGGAACCTTGGTGGCAATTGGCTGTTTGCTATAGTCCCCTCCCTGGCCCTCTCACCAGGACAATGGCCTCCATGGTCCCCAGGCCACTTGGATGTGTATCCGAAGCCAAGGTTCTATATGTCGCCCTCCACCGAAGACCAACAGCAGACTCTGCCAGGGGGCGTCTGCCCTCCAGCCTTCCGCACTGATGTGGGAGCGTGAACAAGCAGGGCAGTTCTGGGTCTCCAGTCTGAAACCAGTGAATGCCGTGACCTCTGAGTTTCCCTGCAGCTCTGGTTCTGTGTCTGACGCCCCAGTTGGATGCAATAAGCAGTTGCTCCCTTGGACTGTAGCTGATTTCCATGCGGTCCTTTGCTGCTTTCCAAAATCTCAATTTGTACAGAATCAAACATACTCTAAGAATGCCTTCTGGCCACGCCCCTCCCTAACAGCCCTCACCTTGCCCTCTAATTACTCTTCGTCTCTCCCTAATAGCCCTCCGAAACCATGTCCTTTTCCCAAAATAATTTAATTGCAATTTTTGAATACAAAAAACAGCACGTGGCTCAAAGCTCAAAAGCCCACCCCCCACCCCTGACCCTAGGACTTCACCTTCAGAAATGTGATTTCTATCCCTGTCCCTTCCTCGTAACACATTTAATTTCATATCTATCCTTCTGGTGCCCTTTGCTTCTGTGACCCCAGATGTGAGGGCGCAGTGGGCCTGGCGTGCAAGCTGCCTCGATCTGCAGGCTGAGGCTGACTGAGGCTGGGCTGCAGTAACCATTCCTCATTCCAAGAACCTCGTCGTGTGTGAGACAGGCTTACTGCAAAGGTGGAGTGGGTAGGTGCCCGCAGAGTGTGATTTGAGGTAACAGGAAGTACCCTACCCGTCTCAAAAATGCCCACCTGCTGCACGACATTTCATTCTCGGAGATTCGTTCCCTCGAGCTCCCTGCAGACCCCTTTCGATGTACGAACGTACCAAGCCTCTCAGACCGCGAACGAGCCCTTGCTGCATACCTGGCACTGCCTGGACCGCGAGAGGAATTCAGAGTTAAATAACCAACCCGGGCCAGGCGAGTCTCTACTCTTAAGGAATTTTCGATCCACTGTGTCAGTCCACCTGGCACCCCTACTCTGCACCCAGGCGGGCCCACTGGTAGTAGCATCACCTGTGGTCACACAGGGGCCAGCCACATCAGCAGGTTGCTGGGTCAAGTGGCTAGGGAGGGCAGAGGTAGGGAGAGAGGAGGCCACGCATAAGCCTGGGGACACTTGGAAGGGCCAAGTGGCCAATGTGTTGTGATTGTACTTCTTGGGTTTCCTGGCTCAGGTCTTCCTGTAGAGGGCTCCCCTGGTTGTGGGTATGTGGATGCGGTTTCTAGCAGAGTCCTCAGGGCTCTCTATAGAGGTGCAGAGCCGTCCTCACTCATATCCACAGGTACCTGACAGTCACCCCTCCTGTCCGGGTGGCCTCTTTTCGGAAGCAGCTTCCCCCAGAGGCAGGGAGGAGCCCACTGGGGTACAACAGTGGTGGTGGTCACTGCAGCCCTTGCTCACAGGCACGAAGACCAGAAACAGGCCTGCGTTCGGTAACCAGGGGCTGCTCAAACCAGCTCTGGTCCCCTGATGAATGAAGTGCCAGCCACTGACTGTAAATATCTAGGTTACATCAGGGCATGGAGACACACATGTGAAATATAACTGAGAGAAAAAGCAAATGCCCAACAGTAAGTGCACGCTGATTACAAATGACACAGTCTTATTAAGCCTCGATTCCAGCATTACCTCCTCTAGGAAGCCCTCCCTGGCTCCCCGGCCTGGAGAGGGCACCTTCCCTGGCACCTGGAGTATCTGTCCCACCACTGAGCCTGTCGCATCACCCTACACTCTTACTCTTCCCTGTAGGTCTGTCTCCCCTAGCAGATTGTGGGGGCAAGGGAAGCCATGATTCTTCAGGAAATCTCATATCCCCAGGATCAGAGATGGGGTGGCTGCTCAGTTAGTGCTTACCAACCTGAGCTAAATGAGGACCAGGAGAGGTTTATGAGAATTTATGAGAATTTAAGAGTTCAGTCCACTGGGTTCATGGACGTCCTGCCCATCTCACTGTCTGATCTTCCAGATTCAAAGGAGGCGCTGACGCAGGCCCACGGCCACTGCAGCCCGAGGGTGGGCCTGCCCTCTCCCTCGGGAGCCGTTCCTCGCTGTGCCGCTTTGGTTTTTTCACTATGTGGTCAAGGGGGCCAAGAACCCCAGATGTCAGCGCTGAGGGGACCTGTGCCAATCAGGCCAGCTCCCAGTGGTTCTGTCTTTCTGCCTCCTTTCTGAGGGTCCTGGGAACCGTCGCCGCACGATTCCTGGCTGTAAGATGCAGATTCCACACGTGCAGAGGTGTTGTGGGGAACAGCCGTGCTGCGTCCACAATGCCTGGCGCACAGGCACCCCATCCGGTCGCTGCTGCTCTTACTCATCTGGTCATTCATTTATCAAGCATCTGAGCCCCGACTGCACACCGGGCCCGCATGATTCCGTCCTCAGGAGTCACAGGCTTCGGACCTCTGCTCTGGGGGCCATGCCGTACTACAGTTTGAAGCTGTCTGGCGAGCTTGCTCTTGAACATGTGCAGCCCCTCCCATCAGGACCCCCCCCCCCCCATCAACTGCAACCATATATAATCCGAGATTTTAAAAAGTATCCCCCACCCCAGCAGATACAGGTGTACCCCACTGAAAGTTCCTGATCTAATACACGCTCTTTTTAAAGATGAGGAAGCCCATGTGACTTGGATCTCCCTTGGGCCCAGAGAGCAGTCTGGGTTGCAGTTGGGATCATATTCCAAAGCACAGCATGACCCCTCACCTTTCTGGAAAAGCCACATGCAGAAAGGTTTCTGGAAAAGCCACATGCAGAAAGGGTACAGAGCCAGCCCTTTGGAACCCAGGATGGTTGGTGCACATGGTAAAAGCAGGGAGGTGTGGGTACCACTGGACAGCCCAACTCGGTGGGCTGAGAGCAGGCAGGCTGCATGAGAGCCAGCAAAGGGCGACTACCGGGGCCACTTGTGTAGAGCACAGCTTGTCCCTGTCACCAGAGGTGCTGCCTGAGCTGGGGTCAGCTGAGTTGCCCTGTTTACAAAGGGACACAGACCTGCCCCTCACCCCTTGGAATGTCTGCCTTGAGGCATGCCCAGTGCAGGTCAACTCTGCTGCATGAGCATAGAGCAGCCCGGGCCCCAGAGCGCAAGTGCCAGGCAGGGAGGAACAGGAGCGACACCTTGGGGACAGAGGTCAAAATGCACACGTTTATTTTCTAGAACAAAGGCTAAAAGAAGCAAGTGTCTTTCATTTTATTTTAAGAAGGACAAAAATTGTTATTAAAACATCTACATTATTATCAAGATACTAGACCTTATGAATATTTAATATTAAAGTGTGGTATTCTTAAATTTTTAATACACAGACATTTTAAAAGGACCCTTAAATTGATTACTGCCCAGCTGAGAAATGCAGCATCCCTCTTTGCCCACCGCAAAGGGGCGCTCACACCAGGGACACCTGTCCCGCCCACCACGCTCACCATGATGTCTCATTCCTGCCCGGTGGCGGTGGGCACAGGCCTGATTCCACTCTCTGAGCCTCCCAGGCAGGGTCTCCACTGGAATAATTATCCTCATCATTCGAAGCGTACTCCTGCCGTTCCTTGTTCCCCACACCTCTTCCCTGCCTCTTGCTCGGGGGTCCAGCTCTGGCCAGGCCAGGAAGGCCCAGATGCCAAGGGCCCCTGGAGAGATATGGGTCGAAGAAAAATCTGGACTCTAATCCTCTTCCCGTGGTGGGAGACGAACACCAATCATTTTTTTTCTTTGAGCACTCCTGCTCTCTCCCCACTAGGCAGGGGTGGTCTGGAAGCTAGGCCCCGGGCAGGGCTGGGCTCAGGCAGGGCCACTTCTGCCCCCATCGCCTGACCATGGCTCCAGTCCCTGAATCCTCAGAAATGCCCTGATGACCCCGACAATCCCTCCTAATTACACCGGGATGGCTGCATGTTCTGGCCAAATTCTTTATCTTTAGCCCTCATTAGAAGCGATCCGTTGGATACCACACACATATGTAATATCATATAGAGCGATATATTTAATACCTGTGTATATATGCATCACGGGGGCGACATATATACACACTAAAAACAAGGCTGGTGACGACAGACTGCAACACCACGGATCAGGGAAAACAAGTGTCACTGACGTTTCACGGCCACCGGCCCCCACCTTGGCTGCGGTCTCGCGTCCCCTGCAGCCGCACCGCCAGCGCCCGAACTCTGCAGTGCTGGCCCGCCGGGGGAAGGGGCGGCGGGAGGGAGGGATGCATGCCGCGGCTACCGGGGAGAAGGTCGGGCAGTGGCGCCAAGGGGAACAGGGTTCTGCGGCCCGGGGTGCCCATCGTCGTGTCGCACGTTATCAACCCTTGCTTGAGGAGAAATAAGGGGCATTCAACGCTCTCCATCTCACCCCCTGACTCCAGCCTTGGTCCCCGGTTCCTTCCGGGGGGCCCCACTTCTTGTGCCAATGGTGTGGGGCATTCTGGAATGTCTAGGGAACCAGGGAAGGCTGGGTCTGCCCACAGGGGGTGGGGTGGAGAGGGGGTGCACACGAATATCAGACAAGGGGGACGGGGAGGGGGGCTGGTGGGTGGGGACAGGGGCTGGGGGTCAGCCGGCGTCCTAGGCAGCTGTTAGAGCTGAGGAGCAGGGAGGGGCCGGGACAGATGGTCATAATTGTACGTCCAGGTCTAGGGAAAACGGGGAAGACCATGCCAGGTCCCCCAAAAAGAGGGATGTGCGTCTGATCCTGGAGTGGCCCATGGTGCCCAGGGTCATGTGGGCCTTCTCTCCACATCCCCCTCCCCCTAGTACCTCATGCAGAACCTGAGCCCATGGGTGCCCTGTCCGTTACCACCTTTCCTTATCACCTGTCCCTGAGCAGCATGGGGAAGTAACCTTTGCTGCTCCATTCCCCACAACCATCCTCAGGAGGGGACTGTCCCTCCATGGGTGCTGAACCTCCCTTCCCTAGCCCCTGGGTGGCACTGCCTGGGAACCCAGCTGTATTCAGACTGGCATATTCCTGCTCAGAGCCTGGAGGCTCCAGCTGATGAGTGGCCCTCAGTCTCCTGACCACAAGTTTGCACCCCAGCTCTGCCTCAGGCTGTGAGCTGAAGACCTCGGACAGGTCACTCTTCCCTTCTAGGCCTCAGTTTTCCTGTCTGCGAAATGGAAGTTTGGGCTGGGTCATCTCTGAGGGCTCTGAGGGTCTACAGTCTACATTCAGTGGCCCAAGAGGGAGAGGGGCTGGGCTGGTGGCCTCATTACAGAGCCAGACTACAGAGGTCACCCAGCCCAGCCCCTCCCGCTCTTCCAACCAGAGGGGGAACTGAGGCCCCAGAAAGTAAGTGACCAGCACAGTGTCCCCAGCTCCATTCTAGAGTTGCATTTTAAAGCTAAGTGGGGCCTCCAGTCCTCTGTCGTGTCCTGATCTGCCCCCGGGGAGGTGGGGGTGGGGCGAGGGTGGGGCAGGGAGGACCCTCCTGCTGAAGTTTCAAGTGGGGACCCCAGGCTGCCCAGCCCTGAGCTTTGGGCCCCCTTTAGGAGCAGACTGAAGTTAAAGCTGTAGCTGAAGCTGGAGGGGTCGGCTAAGCCCCTCCTTCCCCAACCAGGAGCGCCGGGGGCGGGGGAGGGCCTGCCCAGGGTTTCGGTGGGATGAGGACCCTGGGACGGCTTGTGGCTGCAGCACGTGCACCTGGGCTCGCACACTGGGGAGGTGGGGGCAGACGGGACGGGCGGCCCCGGGGGCCGGGGGCTGCCTGGCGAGGGTGGCCCTCCGCCCCCAGTCCTAGCCTGCCCTGGCCCTTCTGCTAGGCCCTCTGTCCCCACCCCCCACCCCTGACCCTAGGACTTCACTCAGGACCAGGACCTGGCCCTACTCCCCGGTGACGGTGGCAGGAGCAGCAGCAGGGGCTTCCGGGGCAGCACCAGCAGCGTCGCCATCCTCTTGCAGCAGGAAGTTGTATTTGCCAAAGTCGTCGTCCCGTGGGCACAGCAGCATGTCCTTGCGGGCCTTGGCCAGCTTCTGCTTCAGCACTTCGCGCCTGTCCAGCCACTCGTTGAGCTCCTCCTGCCCGTGAGCGCAGCGGCACTTGTCCCCGTCTGGGCAGGCCTTGCCCTTCTGGAGCCTGTGGAGGGCAGCAGGAGGCTCACTGCCCGAGCCCTGCGCCCTGCCCACACGGGCTGCTGCACCTCGAGCCAGCCCTTGGCCACTCAGCCTCCCCCCACAAGTCTCTCCCTGCAGCTTCAGTCCTGCTGAGAGCGGGCAGGTCCCCACCCTCTCCAGCACCTGACCCAGGGCTGCAAGGGATGGGCCTGGCCGGGTGCCGCCCCGCCCCCGGCTCCTCACGCCCAGGAGCAGCTGTGCGCCACCTCCAGGCCAAGAGGAGCCCGAGGGAGCCACCACCTCGTCTCCCCAGGCCCGCTGCCCGTCCGCCTGGCCCCGGCCGCCGGCGCACCTGTCGCAGAGCCGGAACTCGCCCATGGGGAAGCGGTAGGCCCAGCCGCTGGCGTCGCTGTCGGACGTGAAGACCTTCTCCTTGTGCTTCTCGGACTGGATGTGCTGCTGCCACTGCTTCTTGCTGTTGCTGTTCTTGCCGCAGAGCCAGCAGTGGTAGCCCATCTGGGGGCACAGCCACCATGGGCGCCCGCCCCCCACGCCGCTGCGTGGGGCTGAGCCCCGCCCCGCTGCCCGCCCCTCACGCCGCTGCGCGGGGGGGTGGGGTGGGGGGGGCAGAGCCAGCAGTGCCAGCCCATCTGGGGGCACAGCCACCATGGGCGCCCGACCCTCACGCCGCTGCGGGGGGCTGAGCCCCGCCCCGCCGCCCGCCCCGCTCTGGCCCAGACCACGGCGCAACACGCGCGAGGCGTCATTACCATGATGTCGGCGTAATCCGTGGGCATCTGGATCTGCTTCTCCCCTTCCCGGGAACTGATTGGGGTTCCTTCCCCCGGCTTCCCTGGGTTGTGTTTCTTCAGCCACATGTCATAGGTCTGCTGCATGTCCAGGACTGGTAGGAAATAGGGGACAAAGTGCCCGGTGAGGGGATGCTCCATCCGTTCTGCCCCGTAACCCCTGCCGGACTGGGGAGCTGGGGGCGCATCCCAGGCCCTGTGGCTGCGGGGCCCGCTGGCCGCCCACGGAAGACCGGAGAGGGCGGGGTCTGGGGCGCCCGGAGGAGGGTTGGGGAGATGAAGGGAGGTGCCGTCCATGAGGGGACACGGGCCCAGCCCCGCCCTGCCCGCTCACTCTTGTTCTCCTTCATGAACGTCCACATGTCCCGCTCCTCCGGGCTGTGTGCGAAGGAGCAGTTCCCCACGTACTGGCACTTGCGGCCGTTCTGCGCGTGGATGCAGAGCTGCGGGGGGAGGGGAGAGCCTCCTGGGTCCCTCTGGATCGTCGCCGTTCCAGCTGGAGAACACGCCCCCCCAGGGCCCCATGGCACCCCCGGCCAAGGTCGCACGGCCCCCGCCCCCCATGCCGGCACTCACGTCGTATTGCTGTGGGAAGTTGCGAATGGATGGCAGTGGCCTCACCGACACCCATTTCCTCTTGGCCTTGGACATCACCAGAAGGACCCGCCGCTCCTTGGTCCAGCTGCAGGGCAGCGCAGGGGGCCAGTCAGGGAGGGCTCGGGCAGAGCCTCGGGCTGCGTGACCTCCACAGAGCGCCGGCCTCCTCGCCTGTGGTGCTCGAGGGGCCCCCTCCCCCCCCACCCCCACCCCCGCGCCCGCCCTCGCGCCCGCTCACCAGTGCCGGGCCTTGGCGCTGCAGTACTTGAGGTCTTTGTCTGGCTCCACCACCTGCCCATTCCTCCAGCACTGGCCGCACACAAACTTCATCTGCAGGTCAAAGGTGCTGGGCCCATGTGCCCGTGAGGCACCCTGTCGGAGAGAGACGAGTGAAGCTGTGAGCACCAGGGCTGAGGCCCTTGGGTCCCTCACGCAGATGGCCTCCAGGAGTGTGAGGGATACACAGCTCCTTGGAATGGGCTGGTCCAGTATCACTTACTGGTGGGAAGTGACCCCCAACTGTACGCAGAGGCTCAGAGAGATCACTCACCCACCCATGGGTAAGTGGCCTGAGGATAGGGACTTAACGTGAGGTGGGGGCTTGTGCTTCTTTGCGGGATTGCACAGCTGTGCCATGGGCACCTGGCAGCTTCTACCCTGGCATCTCGTCCTCAGCCCCACAGTGACCCTGGTCCTGCCATCTGATGGCAAGCAAGATGCCTCAAGCCCATGCCATGGCCAGGCTGGCACAGAAGCTCTATTTCCCAGCCAGTCCAGAGAGTAGCATCGTGGTGGGAAGGCTGGGGCTCCTGGGGGCAACAGAAGGTTGAAGCCCATCATGGCACCCTTGGGCAGCTAGGCCTGCACCCATTCCTGGGGACCCTGGCAGCAGACCTGGGCAGGACAAAGGGGGTTTAGAGGGATAGGAAGTGGCAAGAACTCAATGTTTTCTCTCTATAAGACGGTTCTTCAGGTCCAGCCTGAGCCCCTCACTGCTTCCTAGTCAGGCTCCTGGCCAGGATCAAAAATAAACCACGGTGGGGGGCGGGGGAAGGGAAAAGAGGACAGACAGGAGGGACAGAGGAGGGAGCAACCAGAGGAGAGGAGAGAAAGAAAAGGGACCGTGAGTGAGGGGGATAGGGAGAGAGGGAAGGCCCGAGGGGGACGGGCAGCCTGTCGGCAGCCTGTCAACAGCCTGGGCTGGGCCGACCCCAGGCAGCCTGCCCTGCCAGGGCCCCCTGCCACACCAGGAGGGGCTAGGGCCCGGCCTTCTCCCAAGTTGGCACGGTGAGGGAGTCGCCTGTCATGTGTGGATGGCATGCAGGCCTCATATCATGGTCACCACCTCCTGGGCCCTGAGGACCCCCCTTCTGTCCCCACTGTCACCTTAAGTTACAATGATCCCTACCTCCTGCGGCAGGACAGCACGGGGCCAGTGCAGAGCAAGGACTCAGCAAGCTGCAGCGTGGTCACCCCCTGTGAGCCTCACGCCCACCCCGGGAGTGGCAGGCAGGACTATGGTCCCTCCCTCCCGGCACCATCACACAGCTCATGGGCAGTGTGACCGTACGGGGTGGGAGGGAACAGAGCAAGCTCTGGGCAAGATGTCAGAGAACCTGGGCTTCACCCCACTAAGTGCCCCTGGGCATGTCTCGAGCCTGCTCTGAGCCCCTGTTTCCCCAACTGCAAATGCCACAATGCCACAGCTCACTTTTTCAGGATCAGAATGAGGATCAAGAGGGACAGGAGATGATACAATCAGTGGATGAAGGTCTGAGGACAACGGGATATTTACATAGTCTCAAGTTATCTCCCCGAGGGTTATTTATTAATTACAAAGGGGAAAAACATAACTTCGCAGTAGAGAAACCTTCACAGCGGAAGCACCTTCAACCATGCTAAAGGGGCAAATCAGATGATGTGCCTCCCGATGAGTGAACCGAAAAGAACATAACCTTATCCCGAGGTCTGAAGAACCATCAGACAACCCCGGATGGATGAGCCTTTTACAAGGCAACCTGCTTTTCACAAATGTCAGATTCACACAAGATACAGAAAGACTGAGAAACTGCTCAGGATTAAAGAAGGCAAAGAGACGCAATGGATGAACGCAACGTGCTACCCGGGACCTGGGGACGAGTCACGAAACCTGAAGAATGGCACACCAGAATCTGGACGATTCCACCAATGCTAATTTCGTGACGCCGATAACTATCGTGTGTCTTTTATGTAAAAAGAGCTCTAGCTTTTAGGAAACACAAACTGTAGCAGTCATGGCTGAGGAAGCCTCATGTCTGTACCTTACTCTCCAATGGTTCAGAAAAAAGTATGCATGTCTCTTATATAAACGTGTGTGTATGCAAACACACACACACACACGCAGGACAAAGTGAGTGTGGAATGTAGTAAAATGTTAACATCTGGGAAGTCAGAAAAGGTATATGTAAATTCTTTTTTTTAAAAAAATCTTCGTGCTATTTTTACATTTTCTGGCAAATCTGAAATTATGTTCCAGTAAAGGGATGGGCCTGACCCCACCCCCAGCGCCAACCCTGGGCCTTACCAAGCTGCTGCTGGCCTTTCCCGCGTGAGCCTCCATTTGCTGCCAGTACTTCTTGGATTCCTGGACAATGTCTTCGTGGGTCATGCCTGGAGAGGGTGAGAGCAGACATGGGTGTCCCTGAAGCAGCTCAGTGAGGAGAAAGGCAGGGGTCTGCAAGGTGCTGGTGCTACCCCAGGCCCAGGCGGAGGAGCCCCTTTCTCAGTCAGGCCTGCCCCAAAAAGATGCGGGGTGCAGGGAAAACGCTAGTCTCTGGGCCTATCTGTCCATGTGTGCCTGGGACAGAGGCCTGCTCCAAGCCCTCGCACGCACTGAGGAAGTAAAGTGCAGCCCAGAGTAAGAAAATGCAGGAGAAAGATGCTGGCCCCACAGTGTGGCATGGCAACTCCGTCTCTGGGGCCAGCTACCGGGACCCTTCCCTGACGCCCACCTCCCTCAGTGGGACCTCGAGCCTGACTCCTGTTTGGCAGCCTCTAGCCCCATGGTTCTTCGGGCTCTGTGCCTAGCCCAGCTCAGCCCGCCAGCTCACTGAGGGACCCAGTCAGCAAAGGGCACATACCAGAAGCTGGTGGCCCAGACCCTACCACCTGACTGTTGACACGGAGCTCATTCTCCGGGCGCAGCTTGGCACCTCTCCCACGAAGCTGGCCCTGCTCGCTCCCACCCCCTCCAGCCTTCCAGGCCCTTCCCCAGAACTTATGTCACTCTCGACCTTGTCCTACGGATACTGCTCCACAGCGGCCACTTGTCATCGGCCATTTTCTCTGGGCCAGGCACAGTGCCTGACATCCATTTTCCTACTGACGATTCCCAAACGTGCTTGTCCAGCCCAAACCTCCTGCGAACTTCCAGTCGCCCATATCCGATTGTCTGTCCCAGATCGCTACTTGGAGTCCAACAGGCTCAAACCCCATATCCCACAGCGAGCCTGGATGTGACCTCTAAACCTGCTCCTCCTGGAGCCTCCCCTTCTTGGAATGTGGCAACTCCGTTCTTCCAGCCACTCCAGTAGAAACCTTGGCATCGACCTTGACGTCATCCTTGGTCTCATACTTTACGTCTGGCCCATCAGCAACTCCTGTCGGCTCCACCGTCAAAATGCACCCGGAATCGGACCACTTCTCCCACCTCCGCTGCTCCCCCCCCACCCGGCCCCTGTGGCCCTCCCTCCACCCTCGCCCTTCTATGCGCCCTGCCCACAGGGTGACTTCTAAAACACCTTGCTCAGATCGTACGATTCCACCTGCTGAAACCCCTCCAGACCCCGCACGTCACACTGAGAACAGTCCCAACTATTTCTGTTCCTGACCTAGAGACGTCTACATTCGGGTCCCTGCCGCCCTCTGCAGCCTCATGTCTGACCACACCCCCACCCCACCCCACCCCTGCACCTGGCCACCACCACCCAGCACTAAGCCGCTCCGTCCTCACCAACAGTCGTTCTGTACCAAGCTTGTCCCTGCCTCGGGGCCTCCGGCCTTGCTGTTTCTTCTCCCCGAATGATTTCCCCTCCCTGGGTCCCCCTCCGTCCTGCTGAGCTACTTTACTTTCCTCATGGCACTGCTGCACGTGTGAATCACGTCACGCTACTTCGTTAACTCTGTGATGACATCGATCGTAAGATGCACCATTATTTTATGTTCCACACCCACACACAGAACACTACTAATTAAATTACGACACGCAGTGGGGAGAAACGTGTGTCCTAGAAGGGACGGAACGCAGTATTTATTACCCACTTGCTATACTGTCTGCCTTGCCCTCGCTTACGCAGGTCAGTTCTGAGGTCACAGTCTCCTGACACAGAACAGGTGCTCAGAGAATCCTTGTGAGATGAGTGAGTAAATAGCTTTTAACGTCGTCAACTCCGACCCGGAGATGATGATCACCATTTCACAGAAAAGCAAGTGGAGGCTCAGTGAGGGGACGTGACTTGCCGACGACCACCCAGGTAGCCGGGGAAGCAGGAGCCTCGCTCTGCCTGCCTCGCCCTTCTCCACCGTGCTTCCCCTGGCAGTAGCCAGAGAGGGAAAATCCCAGAATCCTCCAAGCCTGACAGGTCTCTGAGGGCAGAGCCTTTGCGTCCAGTGATGCCCAGGAAGCCCCCGCCCGGAACTCGAGGCACCGCCCTGTCTGCTGTCAGTCATGCCCCCGCGGCCCGCCCCCGCCCCGCCCCCACCTGAGTACTGCTGCAGCAGCCAGACTCGGAGCTCGATGAAGCTGTGGGCGAAGTGGCAGCTGTCCTCCCGCAGGCAGCCGTAGCGCACCTCGTGGCGGCACACGTCGAACTGGAAGTGCTCCTGGAACTGGCGGATCTTGGAGTACTTGAGGGAGGCGGAGCGGACGATGTGCACCAGGCACCTGCAGGGCGGCAGGCCGGAGCACAACGCCGGCTGTAGCCCTCGGCCGTCTGCCCCCCCCACTCCCAGGAGGGCCCCTCTCCCCAGGGCCAGCAAGCCAGAGGGGGGGCGCTTCCCCCTGGGAGCCTCCTCCCCTAGTAGTTTCTAGAACGCAGTGGCACAGGAGGTGAGAGGCAGGGGTCTTACATATGGAGTCCTGGGTTAGCGTTCCAGCTGTGTGCCCATCCCCTGGCCTCAATCCAGGGCTGGCTCAAAGGTGGAGATGCCCACAAGAGCAGGGCACCAGGTCCCCTGGCTACAAGGCTGGGGGAAGGGAGTGCCTACCGGCGGGAGAAGGGGCGTCTCCCTCCGGTTCCCCAGTTTGATGCTCTAAAACTGACCCTGCACCTAGAATAAAACTGAGCTTCTCTTCTGGGCCAGGTATTTTAATTACCCTCATGGTAACTCTTGTTGACTGGGATCATTATCAACTGTACAGATGAAGAGACCAAGCATCACAGTGGCCAGAGGTCACTGAACAGGCAGGCCATTGACCAGGCTGGGACTTGGACCCAGGTCTGCGACTTCAGGGCCTGGCTGCCATCATCCTCAGTGGGGCAGAGCCAGGGGGTCAGAAGGAGCAAAGGTGGGTGCCTGGCTGACACAGCTCCTCCCACTCCCTGTCCAATGCTGATGTCACAACAGTGGAGGGTGGCGGACGGGAGCCAGGGATGTGGCCTCCCACCTGCCCGATAAGTAGCTACTTCCAAGCCTCAGCCTTCTCGTCTGTACAACAGAGGCAGTAACTGCCCTCACCGGACTGCAGAGACCAGTAAAACACCCGGGAGGGTGTTCCAGCCTTTCCGGGTGGACGCTGGCTCTGAGTCCCAAAGGCCTGCGGGCCCCACTCACTTGTTGTTGTAGAAGCTGTGCTTGGCAGCCAGATTGGAGCAAACAGACGGAGAGTCCTTGGTGCCTTTGCTGATGATCCGGGGCTTACTGTCGAAGCAGATCTGTCCGGGAGGGGGTGGGCTGCTGGGACCTGGCATAGCCACCCCGGGAGGGACAGACTGGGTCCCTGCAGGTTTTGCCAAGGCCCTGAGTTGATGGAGTGAGGAAGGGAGTTTTGGGGTTTGTGGTTCCTGCCTTTCTGGGTCTAGCTCACAGGTGACCTGGGCCTTGGCTCTCTGATTCCGCCCCTCCAGGCGCCTGAGGCAGGGGTTACCCTGTGCCTCTGAACTTTAGTTTCCTCAACCGCAAACTGACATAACCACACCCGCTCTGCCCCACAGGGTCACTGTGAAGCTCAGAAACCATATGAGAACTGCCAGGGCTTGGGAAAGTACATGCAGCCACTCGCTGGGCGCTGTGACCCCCAGGCTGCTTGCTCCCTGAGTTGGCCTGCTGAGTAGGGGGAAGGGCTGGCTGTGCGATGGGTTGGGGGTGGGCTGAGCTGCAAACCCTGCCCGCAACCCAGACTAGAGGTATCTATCGCTCCATGGAGATGAGCCCTCGCAGGCCCAGGCTGGGCGGGGAGGCGGGGCCTGAGCCGGTGAGGGAATTCGCCACAGCGGGCCGGAGCTGCTGGGATCAGAGCTGAGCCACAGAGGACGCAGGCTGGACACATGCAGGGAAGTGGGCAGGGAGGGACAGCAAGGCTGGCTCAGCTGGAGGAGGAGGTGTTGGGGGGTGGCCGAGCCTGGCCCAGGACGGCCATATGGAGAAAGCAGGTGTGATTCTTTCTTTTAGGCCTCAGTTTCCACCTCCATGAAATGAGGGGGCTGGATAGGATCCAGGTTCTAGCACGATAGGGTCCTCTGAGCCTAACTTTCTGACGGTCCAAGGACCTACTGATTCTAGGGTCCTGCCTCCAAAACGCACAGGTTCCGGGACACTCAACAGCCCCTCCCAGCCCCGTCTGGGCCGGCGACCGTGGAGTGGCAGGCGGGCGGGGCAGGCGGGCAGGTACCTCACAGAGGAAAGTGAAGATGCCCTGGTGCTCCTTAAGGAGCTTGGCGATGGTGAGGCTGCCGCGCTTGACGCCCCCCAGCGGGTCAAAGAGCAGGTCGCGGTTGAGGGTGCCCTTCCGCTCCTCCGTCCACACGTCGATCTCCTCCTGATGGTAGGCGAAGGTGCAGTTATCCCCGTACTTACAGTCCTGCTTGTTAATCATGTCTGCAAAGAGGCAACAGGATACACGTTCCGCCAGGCGGGACGGCGGCCCGCGGCGCCCCCGTGACCGCTGCTGCGGCGTGGGGCGGGGCAGCGGCCACAGGCGGGGCCTGGGCTCACCACCCACACCAGGGGCGTGGCCTGCCCACCAAGGGGACTTGGGAGGAGAGGTGCGGCGGAGCCCCTGCCAGGCCAGACCCCTTGTATCGTCACACCTGGGTGGGTGGGGGTGGGGACTGGCATCTTCATCTGCAAAGCATGGCCCTCAGCCGGCTCCATCGCCGTATGGAAAAATGACACTGGTGAGAGCCTGGGCTTCTGTACCGGGACTTTATCTCAAACCTCAGCTGTCTGCCCAGAAATGGTAAACACTGCGTTCTTATGAAATTAAGTGAGATAGTAACTAAAATTCAGGGCGCCGGGTAGGTGGGAGGCAGGAGGCCCACGCCTGGAGGCCCGCCATCCCCTGGCGGGGGGAACTGTTTTTCTTTCTTCCTCCCCCCACTCCCGCACACTCTGCCTGCCCCGCCCCTCAGGCTGCAGGCACAGGAGGACGAGCGGCTGGGTGCCTGGTGATCGCCACAGACTGCGCCCTGCGCTGTATCCAGCTTTGAGCCCGCGGGGAGCCTGGGTGCAGGTGCTGCTCGAAGGAGCAGCAGCGGACAACCAAGTTCACAGGCACGTCGTGTGCAAAGGGGTCAGGGTTCGGCATGTTTGGGAAACGGTTAGGGCACTTGTAGATTTTGGATTTCATCCACACTGGGCAGGGCACACTGCCAGAGACCTCTGAGTCCAGAAGTGACATGTCCTTAAGATCCTGCAGGGAGGATGGTGAGTGGGTTCGGAAAGCCCAGATGGGTCACTGCCATGGGTTGGGTCAGGGGACAAAGGTGGAGCCTGGGGAGGGCTCCCCGAGCCCGTTTCCTCACCCAGGGTTGCCGTGAGGATGTGTGATGGTGCACACAAAAGGGTGACCCTACAAAACGCTTAACAACATCGTGACTGTCGTTATCGCCGGGGAGCCTGCACCAGGACCGTGGATGGAGAATGGAAGGAAGCAAATAAGGGACCTGGTAACTGTCCATGAAACGCTGACCAAGTTGATGTGAGCCAGAAGAGACGGCAATGACTTTTAAAAGCTAACATGTATCGAGCCCTTACTACGTGCCAGTCCCAAATGCTTTACGTGGATTCTGTCCACACCCTTCCGCCAGCCCCGTGGGACCCCGCAGTGCTGACAAAAGCTTGCTCTCTGGGTACTGTCTGACTCTTTCCCTCGGGAGCACAGGCCACCAGCTCCCGTGTCACGTCTGAATGTTCCCGCCTGTCTATGGAGCTGGTCAGAGTGGGAGATGCTCATTTTGATGTGAGATCCGTCCTCGATGGACCACACCTGTCCAGCCTACCTGCCTACTTGTGATGTGGAGCAGAGCAGCAGCCAGGCAGAAGAGCAAGGCCCTGGCTACGTGGCCGCCCCTGCCACAGCCCACCCACCTTTGCACAGGTAGTAAGAGCCCACGAAGCTGGTCTTGGTGGGCCGGGGCCGGATCCGCTTCCAGGTCTGGTCCTCCGAGCTGCGGAGCCGGCCGAGCAGGATGTCGCGCTTGCATTTGTGCTCAAGGCCCTCTCGGTAGGTGTAGTCGCCCGCTCTGGGGCCTGTGGGTGCAGAGGGGACAGGGACTGTGATTCCAGAAGCAGGACTGAAGGGTGATGGCCGACGGGCTCGGGCAGCGGGAATCGGCACCCCGCCTCCTTTACCTGGGCCTCCCAGCACGCCGCTCTCTGCCGTATTCTCCCCGGAGACGGGGGTCCGGGCTGAGGGGAGGCCCCTCAAGGAACCCCTTCTCACGCCGCCCCCTCTCCACTACCACCCCGACTCTCTAGTGAGCCATGGCCAGGAGGAGAGCAGCCCCCACAAGCGCCCACCCCTTTCTTTTCCCAAACGGAATGGCTTCGCCTTGATTCGTCCTCTCTCTCCTGCTGATTCGTCCTCTCTCTCCTGCTGCTTTTCTCCCTGACCCCCTCGAATATCCTGACCAAGGGTCTCCTCTCCCCAAACAATGGGGTGGGGGGACCCGCCCAAAGACACCAAGAGGAAATGGTCTTTGTGGGGACCCCATGTGGTCTGGCTCTTAGCACCAACATCTAGGGCCTTAGTCGGTGCCCCCAGGACAAGGGCAGTGGGCACGTGGCTGGGGGAGGCAGTCTACGGTCCATGCAAAGAACTTCATCATGGGCACAGGCATCCAACAAGACGGCATCCTGCTCCCATCCCTACAGCTCCATGGGCGCTCTGGTGGGATGACCCCCAGTTCAGGACGATGACAGAACCGTGCTGGGGCGGGGGGTGTGGGGAGGAGGATCGCAGTGGGCGGACAACAGCAACTAGGTGTGTTTGCGCAGCAGCCAGCTGGACCCTGCATCCCACGGCCGGGCACCGGGCTCTGGGCTGCGGGCAGGCCGTCGTACTGGCCAGCAGTGCCGGCAGGTCCCCCGTCCCTGTCTTTCAGTCTTTCTAGCACTTCTGAGAGCCCCCAAACCCCATGTTATACCTCTGTCCGCTCTAAATGCCTGGAGGGACTCCTGTTTCCTGCACTCACCTATGACTGGCACACTAGGGTTCTGTCATTCTGGGATTCTACGCCCATGGGGTGCCTGGCACCTCTGGGCAGAGGGGTGGAGTACGAAGGTGGGACATTACCTGTTTTGGGGTAGCAGAGCTGGCAGGCCTGCTTGAACTCGTGGGTGGCAGCCAAGGGATTCTTGATGAGCAAGGCCGTATTGGGCATGGAGGGCTCTGGCTGTGACAGGAGGAAGTCGGCCATCTTGGGTGCTGGACGATGGCTGGAGCCACTGTGGCCAGCCTGGGCACCGGAGGTTGGGGGCTCCATGACCCCCCGCATACCACCCTAGAGCAGAACTGTAGCCCAAGATCCTCCCTCTTCCTACCCTCCCAGTGGGGAGCTCCTTGTAATGTGGTCCATGAATCCAAAACATAAGGACCGGACCGACCTAGTGGGGGTGTGCAGGTGACAGTGATCTCGGCCCAGAACTGTTCCTTGAGTGAAAGCCCAACATGAAAGCAGAGAAATAGGACTTTGCCCACCCACAGCCTCCATCTCCCAAGGCCACATGGCATCGACATGTGGGTTAGAAGGCAAGGCCCAGAGAGGTTTGGCAACGTCCCTGGGGCCACGCAGCAGGCGGACAGGCTGAGGCCTGAGTTCAGACTGCCCAACTCCACGCCGAGTGCTTGCCTACACTCAGAACATGGCCGAGTCCTGAGACCAGCGATGCTACTAACTCCGGAGAAGTTACTTAGCCCCTCCGAGCCTCGGTGTGCTCTCCCGTCAGACCCCAGGGCCCTCTGCTCACCCTCTCCGCGCAGGGCTCGGAAGAGCGAGGCAAGACCACCTCTGGTCAGTCTGCTGAGGGGGCCCCTCCTTGGGGGCTGTAGCCCCTTGTCCCAGGCAGATGGCTCACCCCACTCTGGAGCCCACAACCACCTGCCCTCCACCCCCAAGGAGGGCATGAGATGCTGGGTCACTGGTCCTTGCCGAGTCACTCACCGAGGGGGCTGGTTTCTGAGTACTGCTTAGGGGACGATGGTCCTGTGAGTTGGCATCTTCTGGGCAAGGAGAAGACACAGGGGATCATTGCCCTGCTCAAAAGGGAATGAGGGGCCCTCCGAGGAATTTTTCCTTCATAGTTCCAACCCGGAGGAGCCACCCATTGGTTCTGATCCCTTAACTCCACCCCCATGGCCGCTGCCAGGGACAGAGGCTGGCCTGAGCATGTCCACCCACATCTGCACCTTCTATCCCTCTGCCGTCCCCAGAAGGAAATCGAAGCTCCTCGACTTGGACCACAGGTCCTCTGAGACCAGCTCAGGTCTCCGAGGCCCCCAACGCGCCCTCCTGTCTGGGCGATCACCCTGCTCTCTGCCAGTCCCTCCCTCACGCAGGCCTGTGCAGTGCTGGTTGTACTGCTCCCTCTGCTGGCAGGGGACCGTCTCCTTCCAGACCCCACTCAGCCACCACCCCTTCCAGGAAGTCTGCTGAGTGAAGCCCCCACTGCAGCCCCGTGAATTCCCTTGAGCCACGAGCGCCCGGGGCTAGGCCTGACTGTGGAAAGCCAGTCCCACGAGGGCCCAAACAGACCTGTATCCTCTCTGGGTCAGTGGCGCCCAGCTCAGAGTGGTGCTAAAGCCCATGGCCTTGCATCCCTTCTCCCAGCCTCAGGATCATCCCTGTGGGACCCCACCACCCTGGTGACCCCAGGGCCCTGGGAGGCTGGGCAGACAGCACCAGACTGCAGGTCTGGAGCCCTGGACTGTCTCGGTGCTGCTGTCTGATCTTTAACGGGACCCAGGCCCTCAGGCCTCGGCCCCACACTGAGCCGAGTGCTGCAGGAGACACACCACGTCAGGAGACATGACCTCGGACCGTCCCAGGGCGCACGGACCTGGGCTTTGTGTAATTCCCAACTCCCGTATCTGGAGAGGTGATGGCACTCTGAGAACTGTCAAGGGGGTGGGGGGTGACTGTGCCCAGCCAGGCCTCACCCATGAAGGAGTTGGGCTTGTCCAGGGAGCCCCGGGTCGGCCCGAAGCTGTCCAGGGCGTCCAGTCGGGTCTCGGAGTACGGCAGCAGGTCCAGGGAGTCCAGCGCGGAGCCTGGGGGGTCGAGGGCATCCAGCACAGAAGCAGCCAGCTTCTTGGAGGGGTCCATGACGAGGCCGAAAGAGGCAGGGGGCAGTGGGCTGGAGACGGGGATAGAGCCGCCCACCACGGGCGGCAGCAGCGGGGTCCCGCCAGGGAACACGGGTATCAGCTGGGGCAACTCGCTGGGCACGCCGCTGCCAGGCAGGCCGCCCTGGACCAGAGACTGCAAGGTGGGGAACAGAGGGAGGGGTCAAAGCCCGTGACCACTCAGGCCTGGGCACAGTCAGGCACTGCGGGCAGCTGACCCCTCTGGGCCCCAGCCCTGGCCTGTCCCGTGGGGCGGAGCCAGGGTCTTGCCCCTCTCTTCCGGCTGCACGTTCTGTAGCTTCATTTCTATCCCAAGCAGGTCTCTCTCCCTCCCAAGGCCTCAGTTTCCCCACATGTGACACGGAGATGGGGCCTTCCCTCTGCCTGTCGTGGGATGTGAGGACGCATGGGATGGGGTCCGAGGTGGGAGAGGGGTTCAGAGGTACAGGAGGGCAGCAGCACGGCTCACCAGTGAGTCCAGGATGCTGTCCAGTTCAGGACCAAAGACGTCCCCATCAGAGAAGTCGTCCAGGCCCTCGGTGCTGGGGAGGGCCCTGCTGCTGCTGTCCAGGGGGGCCAGCAAGTCCAGCACGTGAGGGAAGAGGGGCATCGTGGGGGGGGAGGGGAGGGGGGCTGGGGAGCCTCGCAGGTCCACGTAGCAGTCTGTGGAGGGAGGTGGGCTCAGAAGCTGCAGGGGGTCCTGCTCGCTCAAAGTGGGGAAGGTTTCCGGGCCCGGGGGGTCCTTGCCTAGCCCTCCCCTCCATCCTCCAGCTCCTGCGGGGAACCTGCCTGTGCCGCTGGCCTGGCCCCACTGGCGGAGGCTCGGTCCTGGTGACGGAAGGCCACACGGGGCGGGAGAGGGTCCTTCAGTCCTACAGTGAGTCCCTGATGGGCCTGGCTCAGTCCCTACATGTCCTGCCTCTGACATAAGCAGTACTTCTGTAAGGGGCACTTTTAAAGTGACCCTTTCTGGAAGCCATCGAGGAAGAGAAGGGGAAGACAGCTTTGAGAGAGGTGGACTCCCAGCTGGGGCAGCTGGCCTGGCGTGGAGGACGTGGGGCCAGCGCTACCCCACTGTGAGGCAGCCTGCACCCTCCCAGGCTGGGGGGGTGCTCTCCCCTCCCTGAAGGCGAGGCCTTTCCAGAACCCACTATTTGCTTCCATGCTTCAGGGAGGCCCCAGGGCAGGGAGCCCTCAGGAGCCCGTATCTGCAGAGGTGGGGCTTGACTCGCCTGACCTCCCAGGGGTCTTGGGGAGATGGGGCTGAGCCCTCCCCAGGACCCCATCTCCACCTGTCCCCTCACACCACGGACACTACCTGTTTCGATGTCATCTATGGACCCCAATCCATTGGAAGTTCCCTGTGGAGAAGGACATGGCAAGTCAGGCAGAAGCAGGCTGGGTAGGCCACAGTGCCCGGCACCCCGAGGGTCACCTGGGCCCAAATGACTATTGCTGATATTAACCATCTGTACCCCATGCTGGAGAAGTGCCCTTGGGAGATGGGTACATATAACCTCTGAGCCTCAGTCTCCTCACCCGTCACAGGACAGGGTGCATATCCCGGGGAGGCTGCAGAGGGTTTTACTGAGCCCTCCACACACCGCCCAGGCACCAACGTTTTGCAGCTCAAAGGCCAAAGTGCCACACCCTGAATCGCCAGAGTCCCCTTCTCCAGGGCAGCCCCAGGCTGCAGCAGCACGGGTGGGACCCGCTTTGGAGGGGAAGCCTGGCAGAGCTCGCTCTTCCTCGTCCTCCCTGGACCTCTTTCCTTCTGTTTAAAGTGAGGACAGCACAGCCACCACTCCTAGGACTGTCACGGGGATGAAATCACTTGACGTTCATACGGAGCCTACAACACTGCCTGACGTACAGGAAGTGCTTTGCGTTTGATACATGTGTAACGCAATATTTTAAGTCTACGCCCTCGGTGGCCAGCCGGGGTGAACTGGGTGTTCTCGTTCCCCAGCCTCCATGTTCCAAGCCCACAGACGCGCCTGGCTCACCTCCAGCTCCAAGCTGCGACCTGTCATCCCTGGCAGGTCCTCCCCTTCTCGGAGCCCCCCTTCCCTGGTGAGGCCCTGGGTGACCCCATCTCTTGTGCTCCCGCAGAAGGCAGCGGGGGGACCAGGACCTCACCGCGGGCCATCCCCTCCCACGTGTCACACCGACAGTCAGAGCAGCAAGACGAACCGGGCCCCTGCCGCGCTAGGCCTGGGCCGGTGCTGCGCACCCAGTCAGGATCAAGTTGAGCCTTGGTCCAGGCGCCCTGGGAGGTGCTGGCCCCTGGCACAGGGGCGATGTCAGTGCCGAGCTGCTGCCACCCCCTTGGCCGCCTGCACGGAGTGCCGCCTCCTCGCACAGAGCCCGTGCCTGGGCACCTGGCAAACGCGTGCGGCTCAGCCTCCCGGGGTGTCCGTCCAACACAGACAAGGGGTGCAAACCACGGCCACCACGCTGGGTGACAGCTGCTGCTCTTCCAGTCAGTACGTGAAAGAGTTGAGGGGAAAAAGACGCCAGATGAACATCCCTCGGGACAGCTGTGCTTCTCTGTGCTCAGTGCTGCCGCTGCCGCCGCCCCCCAGGGAGTCACCTTCACAGTCCTCTGCCCCCCATGTAGCCAGGCCCATCTCTCCAGGTTCACCGCTCCCTGCCCTTTATGCTGCTAATGACACCCACTTGGCAACAAAGCTTTATCGAGCACCTCGTCTCAGGCAGGTGCGGCGCAGTGACCCTTCGCATGTCACCTCTCGTGGTCCTACAGCCACCACAGATGGCAGGTCCCAGCACCTGAGAGGTGGGGGGGCACCTCTGATAAGGGACATGCTCAGGCTCTGCACCGAAACACGTCGAGCTGCGGAGCCCAGACTTTTCCGAACCCCAGAGTGGAGAGACCGGTCTCGTGGTCCAGGCACGTGCTTCCTTTTCCTCCCTCTCAACCTTTGCTCAAGCGGTACCCCCGACCCGGAGCGCTGCCCCCTCCTCTCCGCCTGCCTGAATCCTGCTCCCTGGCGGTGAAGTCCTCTCCAACCACGGCTGCCTCAGGCTCCATCTGCTCCAAGAACTCACAGCCCTCCCTGCATCTTGCTCGTCACGCTGCCGCGAGGCAGCCCTGGCACGCGGACCGTGCCTGCAGGGCCTGCCCAACTCCCAAGCCATAGGAGGCTCCTCGCGGCGTGGTCTCCACCACTAGCGCACACGACGAATGACCGACTGGCTGAGTCCTGCAGGCCTCCCAGCAGGCAGGCTCACGCCCAGTGCGAAACCTCCTGAAGGTCAGGGGATCTGGCTGTGCGTGTGTGCGTGTGCATGCACCATGCTAGCACACTGAGGCAGGATCTGACCTGGTCTTCTCCACCACGGACTCTACTCTGCCTGGACTTCTCCCAGACCCCCACCTCTGTGACCGGCCCTGGCCTCTGTGCACGTGCTGGCGGCCCAAGTGTGGCTGCAGGGGTGGGTGACTGGTACAGCATGGCACCATCTGTGGTCCCTTGGTGCAGACTCGGTGTACGCCGAAAGCTGGTTTGTAACCACAAACGATCAGACTAGTGATCATCTGCCCTGGACTGGGCGCTTGTCGAGGGCAGGGACCACACTTGTTCGGTTCACCACATACCCAGCCCCAAGCTCAGTGCCTGGCACACACTGGGCAGACTCAGGCAAGTCACAACCCTCACTCGTCGTAAGACAGTAATAGTACCTCCCTCAAGGCATTGCTGTGAAGTTAGTTACGACTGTTCATTCGTTCACTCACTGCTTATGGTCTGAATGTCTGTTCCCCCGAAACTCGTATGTTGAAATTGTAATGCCCAAGGTGATGGTATTTGGAGGGATGGACTTTGGGAGTGACTAGGTCACGAAAGTGAAGCCCTCATGAATGGGATTAGAGACCCCAGAACAATCTCTTGCGTCTCTGCCCCATGAGGTTACAACTAGATGGCCCCATCTGTAAATCAGGAAGCAGGTCCTCATTAGACACCAAATCTGCAAGTGCCTTGATCTTGAATTTTCTACTCTCCAGAATTGTGAGATAAAGGCTTTTTCTTTATAAGTCACCCAGTCTATGGCATTTTGCTATAGCATGTGAATAGACTAACAATTACTTATTATTTATTTTCTTATATTTTATTTTATATATTATTTTATTTTATTTCATTTTATTTATTCCATTTTCATTCCATTTCTTTTATTCCATTTCTTATTCCATTTTTATTCCATTTTTTATTCCATTTTATTAATTCCATTTTATTTCGTTATTTAATTTAATTAATTTATTTGTTTTATTTTATTTTTTAATTTAATTTTATTTTTTCTATTCTATTCTATTCTATTTTTGAGAGCCCAGTATGTGCCAGGCTAATCGTTTCTGGTTACAAACCATGATGCGTGCTATACAGGCCGAGCCACATCTGCCTCCCCTATAGTCTGAGAGGGTCCCAAGGGCAAGGACACACCTAATTTGAGCCTGGCCCAGCGGCCAGCCCGGAGTCAGGGAGGGCTGCCTGGGAGGGTGGCGAGTGGATGATGGTGCTGCGACTCTCTGGAGGGAGGGGAGCCTGCTGCTGCCGTGCCGCGGGACACGGGCCAAGTCCCCAGTGCACTCTGAGCCTCGGTCTCCCCTTACGTACAAGGAGGCAGGACACCAGCTCTGTCGGCACTCTTATAGCCTGCACCTCATCCTCCAGAAAGCCGCAAAGTCCACTGAGCAGTTCTTATGCGGTGAGCAGTGGGGCAGTCACGTGCGTACCGGGCCCTGCGGCCACCCCCAGGACAAGGCGTAGGTGGTCTGGTCCCAACTGCCTTTGTTTCTACTTCTTTACCTCCAACCTTCTTGCCGCCCTTGTTTTCTTTCTCAGGAGTCTGTGAGTGACGCTACCACTGACGGTCCCCTACAGGGATCATTCCCGCCAGCAGCAGCCACGGCCTGTCCCCACGCTTTGCTCTTGTGGTCACAGGAGTCACCTCCTGGGCAGTGGAGAGCTGGGCGTCCCACAGCTGTCCTCATGAGCCTGACTCAGGCCCAGGCTGTCACCCCATCTTCCCAGGGCAGGTGCCTGGCTTACAGTGGTGGGGACAAGGATAGACTGAACCCAACTCTTCAGCCTGAAGCTTCTGCACCTGCTACCTGAGGTCATTCATACCCCAGAGAGGGAATTCAAAGCTCTCACAACGGATGAACCCCAAGAGGTTGTTTCTGGGGGCGAGGAGGCAGGCCCAGAGTTCTGGCCCCGTCCTACCTGATCTGCCATGCTGGCCGCTGTGCCGTTACTGAGCAGAGAAAAGGTTTCCAATTCCTGTCAGAGATAGGAGAAAGGTGGGAAGAGATGAAGATTCTGGAAAGACGCTCAGGGTCCCATCAGTCAGGGCAGCAGAGGGAACACAGAACAGGCAGTGGGCTCTGTAGCGCCCTCCAAGGCTCTGTGTCTCCAGGCCGGCCGGGGGTCACCTGCACTGAGCCAGATTTGGGTGTATTCTTCCTGCAACCATGACCTGAACAGCACACTTCCATGCACGTGCCCCTGCCACGTGCTCCAGCACCATCGCGTTCCCGTGAGCCCCCCGAGATGGGCATAGTTGTTCCCATGTTCCAGGTGCCGAAAACAACGTGGAGCGAGAGCTAAGTTGCTCAAGGTCACAACAGAGACTCTGGAGCCACATCCTTTCCTATGTGCAGTTTCCAGGCAAAGTGCAGGTGCCAGGTGAACACACCCGGATTTGAATGATCCAAACAGATATCAACATTTGAAATATGCAACATACTGGGCTTATCTGAGAACCTGAGGCTGAAGGACACCAGTGTCAACACAGGCCACCTCCCGGGTACTGAAGTCGGCCAGGGCAAGGGAGGGAGCAGGTTTTAACAGCTGGTGTCTACGGTGAGCTGGAAGCTTTGGCTGTTCTTTCCTTTCCCAAAAACTTCTGAAAGTCATTCTAGGGCTTTCAGCCAAAAGGAGGGAAGATTACCTGCTGTCACTTGCCTCTGTGCTGGCCTGGCTGTGGCCACCCTCATCAAAGGCACCTGGTCCCCTCTTCAGATCGCCCCACCTCCACCCCGGCCCACCCCCGGCACCCAGAACCCACCTACCTGGGGCCTCTTATATGCCTTCCGAACTCGCAGCCCAAGCTTCTGAGCCAGCTCCTGCCCAAGCTGAGTTACGCTTTCATCCTGGGAAGGAAAGACACAGGGTGGAGTGCTTTAGTCTGCCTGGTTCACAAAGCCATGCTGTGGATAGCTGTGCAGCCCCACAAGGGGGCCTGCCATCACCCCACGTTACGGACAAGTGGGGCCCCGGGAGGGGACACTGGCTGCCCAAGCCACACAGCTCCAGCGGGGTGGGGCTGGAATCAGAAACCCATGCTTCTGGCTTTCCAGCCCTGCGGTGAGTGGAAAGGAATCGTTTTTGGTAATCTTAATATTCTGTTTTTATTTCCACAACTCAGCAAGTCACAGCGCCACTGTGGACGGCTGGAATGCGCCCTGGACCGCCCTGCCATCCCCTCAGTCTCCTCCCCAGAGGGCACACACCTTGTTGGTCTGATGCATTCCCCTACGGATCTTTTCTAGGAATTTATAGACGTGCATCTGGACCTACAATGGACATTTAGTTTTGCCTTGTGGAGAGTTTTCCTTCTTCCCTTTTTTTTTTTTTTTTACAGAACTGGAATCATGTTACACCTGTCGTTCTACAATTTGCTTCTTTCATCAAACAGTATCTTGTAATTCTCTGCGAGTCAGGGATTATGAACAGGGCCAAAGGAGGAGGACATGTTAGAATGTGCCTGGCCCACAGTGAGAGTACCCAGCATGCCTTCCTCACTCTAAGAACATATTACTGCACATGTACCATGTGCCGGGCACAAGTGAGGGGCCAGGAACACCAGTCACAGGGCAGATGGGGCCCAGGCCTTGTGGAGACGCCAGTCGTGGAGGAGAGACCAATTAACAGACAAAGAAACAGGGGCTGTAGTCTGGGTAGCAAAGGGCAACAGGGATGTTGGGACAGACATCCTGTGCACCTGTCCACCTCACTGACGAGCTCCTGGAGCCTAGCGCCAGGGCCTGTGTCATCTATGGCCCCGCTGCCCAGCAGAGAGCAGGGCTCAGTATTTGCCCACTGGAAAAACTGGGGATCTCCCCCTCAGGTCCAAAGTCCTCATCTGGGTACTTTCCTCAAGCAAGTCACCACCCTCACTGGGTCGTCTGGTGGGTACGTCCGCCCGCCCTCCCAGAAGCAGGGAGCCATGACAGCAGGCCGTGGACCTGCTATGAACGCCGGAAAACGCAGTTCGGATCGGGGACGACTATCACAAGGAAGGTTCTCATGGGGAACTAAACTGAGTTGGGGAAAAAGACTAAGCAGCAGCAGCAGAGTAACAGCGAATGTGTTCTGAACACGCGCTGTGTCTGGCCATCATGCCACCTGCCTTGTCAGCCCTATGGTGACAGCATATCGTCACCCCCACTTCACAAGGTGTAAACCGAGGCTCAGAGAGGCTGAGCCTCGTGTCCGAGGTCACACAGCTGGTAGATGGCAATCCCAAGATTAGGACCCAAACCCCGGCCAACTCTCTGGCACCAGCGTCCTTGACCATCGTGCACTTGAGTTCCTACTTGAGCCCCACCTCCTCCAGGGAGTCCTCTGGGACCTTGACCACTCTCAAGGGCTCTCAGCCCTTCCTGGGCAGCAACTACCTATCCCCAAGCCCTTTCACACTCATTATTTCACGGGTAAAGTAAGACGGGCACTTTAGAGATGCAAAGCTGACGTACAGAGAGGGGAAGCACTTTGAGGTCTGTGGTAGAGCCAGGCCAAGACTCCAAGGCTGTTTCCATTTATCTCCTAGCGGACTATGAGCCCTAGATCACCACATGGGCACTCAGTAAATACTTGTTAAGCAGATGAATAAATGTGGGGGTGGGGGGTATGTCCAGCTGGGAGTGGCCTAAGCAAGCTATTTGTCACGTCCCATCATCTCTTCCCCACCTAATGACAGCCTGGATATCAGGACCCCACGCAGGTGGCACCCTTCTTAGTCCTCACTGCACCCCGGCACTCAGTGTAGAGGCTTATTGTGCCGACTCTAGAATCATAGCGCCTGGGTTCAAATATTAGCTCTATCGCCCCCTAGCGGTCATGTGGGGGGGGGTTGCTGCAGGTGAGTTCACACAGCGTATCTTTAGCGATGCTTGGCACACAATCTGAGCTTGGTGTTAAGTCAGTATCTGCAACTGCACGTCACAGAGGAGGAAGCTGAGGTTCAGAAAGATGCGGTAGCTTGGCCCAAGCGTGGGCCGGCACCGGCACCGAGGCGGGAGCCTGACCTGCCCCCGCGTGGACGCAGGGCAGGGCCGCACTCACGTGGGGCAGGGCCAGGGAGCAGCGGCTGCTGCACTCGTACGCCTCCTTGTGGTGCCCCAGCTCGTTGAGGGCCCGCGCCTTGCGGAACAGCGCCCGGATGTTCTCGCCGTCCAGGCTCAGCGCCTTCTCGCTGTCCTCCAGCGCCTTCTCATACATGCCCTGCCAGAGAGGAGCAAGTGGCCTGGTGGTCAGCACCTGTTACCCGCCCTCCCCCGGCATCCTGTCCCCACCCCATCTCACTGAAGACCAGCCACCCTTCCCTGCAGAGGTGGAAGATGAGGGAGGACCAGGCTCAGGGAGGGGGCTCCAGAGCTCCAGAAAACAGCTCTGGTGTTCACACGCTGGTCAAGAGCATCCGTGTGTCCAGTTGAAGGGGCTGCCAACGGGCTCTGGCATGTCACTGAAGGGGAGGGGCCTTCACATTCTACAGGGATGAGCCTGGTCACCCAGACACATCTATTTCATATCTGTCTTCAGCTCAGGACGCCATGGCCTGAGAGTGATTGATACAGGCACCACCGAGAGGAAGGGAAATCGTGAAGGCAGCCCGTGTACAGACAGAACCCAGCGGCAGCCGGCACCTGGCAGGCTCACTTATCCAGAACATCCACCGTGGGTTGCAAGAGGTGTCAGCGGAGCCTCTACAGAGCCCACAGCACAGCCTCCCACAGGATCTGGCGGGCGGCTGAGTCAGGGAGCGAGCAAGGCAGGGAAGAGGGGTGGGCTGGAGCTCTGAGGAGGACAGGAGGAGACTGGAAGTGTGGAGAAAGAAGCGAGGTGTGACGGGAGGGCAGGAGCCCAGGAGGAAGGGGCGAGGGAGGTCGGAGGTTTGCAGCAAGAGGCGGCATGCTGAGTTGCGGTCCTCAGCCCCGACTGCCCACAGACTCCTGCCAGCGGCCAGGCCACCCGAGACTCTAACTTAACGTATCTGGGGTAGGACTTAGGCACGAGCATTACTTAAAAATTTTTTTATATATATATTAGTACTTCAAAAGCTCTCAGGGTGAATCGGTTGTGCAGCAGGGTTGACAGCCGAGGGTGTAGACAGTGAGACTCAGGACGATGTGGAAGACCCGGTCTTGCAGAGGCTCCTCAGGGTGCGGGCCTGGCTCGGCCGGGCATCAGGGCAAAGTGGCGATCGGGGTGGGGGGAGGAAGGCGGGGTGCCAAGCTCACCATGGTGAAGTAGCAGGCGGCCCTGTTGACACGTAGCTTGCACAGCAGCTCCCGGGGCAGGGACACCTGGTCGGAGGCGGCGTAGTCAGCCACGTTCAGCGCCTCCATGTACTGCACCAGGGCCTGCTTGGGGTCCTTCTCCCGGAATAGGTCATTGCCTTCGGCAAACAGGTTCTGCACCAGCTTGAGCAGAAAGGCCTGCGGGGCCAGGGCACAGAGGGAGCTCAGGCAGCCTTCTCCACCGAGCCCCGGCCCTGGCACCTGGCCCCCATCCCCGCCTCTCCGGGACACCCCTGCCCCTCTCCTTCCCCCAGCTGGACAGCTGACACTCACCTCATATTCTTCTTGCTTTAGGGGTAGTGTCGACCTAGCAGGAAGAGAGGGACGTGAGGTCTGGGTAAGCCCAGGGGTCCCCGCCACGTTGAGGCCCAGGAGCCAGAGCTTCAGGCCAGAGGTCATGTCTGCAGTGGGTATCTCCAGCTCAGACTTCAGATGTCACCTTGTGGACTGGGGTGAAGGGACAGCCAGCAGTCCTTTCTCCCTATATCAACACCATGCTGGCCTTCCACTTCTGATGATAAAAGACCTTGCGTTTGTCCCAGGGCCTGGCAGCCCGGCGTTGGTGCAGGTGCTGAGAGGGAGGGGCCCAGCCACGGGCCCAGCCCCAGCCCGTTGCCTGTCCTCTGCCTAAGAAACCCGTCCTCTGGGAATAACCACTCCCTGCCAAACCAAACCAAACCCAACCCGCAGGCCCACAGGCTGCACCAAAAGTTCACTTCGGGTCTCCTCCTGTCCCTGCCCACAAAACACACGACCCCAGCCGATGCCAGGAGCACTCAGAGACTGTCGCCCCCTCACACCAGACTCAACGAAGTAGATGGGGTCTTGGGCATCCAATCCTCCCCTGTGGCCAAAGAAACGCCAGCTCAGGAGGAAAGTATCAGCCCAGCGGAACTGAGGCACACCTGCCAGGCTCAGCGGCTGAGCTGGAAAGGAAGCTGGGGTTTGTCTCATGTCACAGAGGGGAAAGCAGATACTCAGAGAGGGGCAGTGACTCGCCCAAGATCACACAGCAGGACAGCGCCAGAGCCAGGGCCACAGCACAGGGCCGGGGCTCCTTCTACTGCCCAGAGCTGCCGCCAACACCTGGGCAGAAAGAGCTGCCTAGGAGAGTGAGTGAGAAGTGGGGAAAGGAGAGGCCAGGTGTCCCCGATGGTGACAGCAGGGCTCCCGATCCCACGCACTCAGGGGCCTCCCCACCATCAGAGACGGGGACCCATCCCTCCGCCCCATTCTGCCCCAGCCCGGGCCGCCATCGCTATCCGCCTAACCGATGTTCCGTCTCCAGCCGCGCCGCTGCCAGCATCGGCCTCCTTTCCAACAGGTCGGGCCCTGCCCTAGAGGTCACCTCATCCTCGGGTGTAAGGGCCTCCACGGGCCAGTGCCAACCCACCTGTCCAAACTGCTTTATGGCTCCTACAGTGCTCTGTGCCCAGAGGTGCCTACTAAATGTTTGCTAAGCACACAAAGCCTGTAAGTGGGAAAACAGTCATTTTACAAGGAGCAGGTCCTACTGTGTTCTCCTGCACAGTGGTCCCTTAGGAGGCCAACGTACGGGTCCCCAGAGGCGGTCCTATTGCTAAACCTCACTATTCCCCTGAGGAAAGGAGGAGGGGGACACAGCTACCAGTTACCCACAGTACGACGACCCCGTCAGGGACAGGGCATTGCCTGCGTTTCATGGGCACGGAGACTGCCCAGGGAGCAGGGGACGCGGGATGCAGGCTCAGAGCGCCAGCGCCACAGAATCGGTGGCTTCGGTTGAAGCCAGAATTCCTACAAGACCGTGTTCTCGAGGTTCGCCCTGTTCACCAGACTGGCCTCTGAATAAACTCTGAGCATTTCCCCCAATGAAGGCCCTCCCGCAGACAGACGGTAGAAGACAGGCCGCCCTGAAGCGAGAGCAGCGGGCCACAGCTCTGCCCGCCAGGCCTGAGCCAGGAACTCTGACGAAGGAGAGAGTGTGCTGTCTCAACGTGAACACGAGTTCTGTGAGAGCCATGCGGACACCACGCGTGAAAAGGGACCCAGTGTGTGGTGACGAGGCAGGTCGCCTCTCACAGGTCTCAGTGAGACGACAAAATCGGGGTGTCTCCACGAGGGTGTGCAGGTGCAGGTCCCAGTTGCGCGGGGACTTTCCCATTTAAGGAAAAGAACGCAGACTTGCTAGGGAGCCTCCCCGGAAGGCAGAAGGGACCTGTGCAAGGGGGGGGGGGGCAAAGCTTACACCCCACTCACGTCGTGTTGAACAGGTCTCTGAGGATCTACTTAAGGAAGGTTTTTTTTGAAAGAGGTAGTAAAAATATTTTGTGTGTAAAGAAAAATAGATAGATAGATAGATAGATAGATAGGTAGACAGACAGACAGATAAATGGATGAATAAATAAATAACATGGTATGTGGGTATTGGGGAGCATGTGGTTTTGGAGTCAGCCAGACCACGGCGAGAATCCCATCACTTAACAGCTGTGTGACCTTTAATGAGGTCCTTATCGCTAAACTTCAGCCTTTGGCTGTGCAGAACGGAGATAAGGCCACCTACTGGGCTGAGCTGTTGTGAAGATTAAGATGATGGCTTGAAGGGCCCAGCACCGAGTCTGAAGGTGAGTTCACTAAGCAAGGACCACTGATTGATGACGATGCGCACAGGCAAGCTAGGGAACTGACGAGCATCTACGGGTGGCGAGGATAAAGTGATACGCCAGAAAAGACCGAAGGGTGCCAGGGTCAGGGAGAGCGTGTGCGTGCGGGCTTCAGGGCTCACACGCAGGGTTCACAGATCCACCCCTCAGATTCCACATGCCGGCCCCTTCCTAGCACGTCCCACCTCTGCCCTCCCCAACACACACAGGCGCCTGACCAGCAAAGGCTCAGGGAGCAAGAAAAAGGGCAGGAGAGGGCCCGGGGCGCTGCCCTGGAGGCCCCGGCGGGCCCAGCCCGCCCTGGCGCATACTCACTGAATGAACTTCAGCCCCTTCTCGATGTCGGCCTTCCGTCTCTGCCTCTCCATCAGTCTCTGGGGGAGAGAACCGTGCATCGGTCAGTCAGCCGGGGCCACTGGCCATCTGCCCCCCAAGGGTGTACTCTCTGTCACTTCCACGCTCATCCCATTTCACAGGTGCAGAGGACAGTCACTGAGGGTAGTGACCTGTCGCAGGGTCTCCAAAGACCATCGGAACCAGGGCACGCAGCTCCTGCCCTCACGCCCACGTCCCACTGAACTCTGAGTCTGTACCAGTGCCCTCGATGGGCAAGGGGCTGCATGGCCACCCGCCATTTTCTGCACATGGCTTGAGCTGCAGTACCGCACAGGACACGTTCGAACTCAAGGGAAAAATCTTGTTTTACAATCAAACTCAATCTAGGGAGAAGAGACATAGGAAATGCCGAACAATACCAATGATTATAGCTTAATGTAGCACTACGTACTGTGCCAGGTGCTCTGCATCGGGAGCTTACTGACTCTCCCAACAGCACGGCGAGAGAGGTGTCATTCTGTCCCCAGTGTACCAAGGAGAAGCTGAGGCTCAGGGAGCCCCCACCATGATCTGGCATGCAGCTCAGGCAGGATCTGAACCGGGGCCACCCTCCCTGTACGCCCCAGCAGCCCCTCCACTGAGCCCTACATCTCCAAAAATGGTAGTAAAAGAAATAGATGAATGAATATCAACTAATCCAACTCAGACTTGATAGAGATGAGAATGAATAAATGTTGAATAAGTGAATGAGAATAACTGACAGGGAGAGACATGAACAATCAGGTAAGGACATCGACGTTCGCTGAGCGGTTACCACGTGCCAGGGCGGCCGCGATGGCTTGCCGTGGGATACCTTCCTTAACCCTCAGCGCCCGCACAGCCCTGTGAGGAGGTAGGGCCTGCGAGCATTCCCCTGTGCAGGGGAAACGGAGGCACAGAAAAGTGAAGAGACTTGCCCAAGGTCACGCAGCTGGTACGCGGCGCAGCTGGGAAGCAAAGCCCGGCAGCCTGGCCCCAGGGCCCACACACGTCACCACCGCGCTTACTGTCGCCCGTGAAACAACCGGACCCGAGCCCAGGACCCCGCAGCCTGTCACCCAGCTCAAGTCTCCCCCGCCCCCAAAGCGATTCCCTCCCCGATCCCGAATCCCCTTGCGACCCCTGCACAGCCTCTCCTCGCCCGTTCTCGGCCACATTTCGTGAAAGGACTGTCTCCGCATCCTCACCTTGCACCCCACTCCCGCTCCACCTCTGGTGCGTGCCAAGGGTCCCCCGCATCCCAGGGACTTGCTGGGTGCTGAGTCCCGTAGAGGGACAGTGTTTCGCTTGCTTTTTCTGGGACTCCCGGCGGCACCGGCCGGGTCCTCGCGCCTCTCTGATGGGCCCCGCTCCATCCGTTTGGGGGTCCTCCCCTGGCCAGGTCTCCAGACCAACGTGCCCGAGCCCCCATTTCAGGGACAATGCTCCTGCTGTCCTCACTCGGCACCATCTCCCCAGACGGGCTCTTGTGTTTCATGATCTCGTGAGTCATGTCAATGACTCACAAATCCGTCCCTCCCGCCAGGCTCACCCCCTCCCCAAAATTTCAGATTCACTTTCGGAGCAGTGCTGTCTGGATGTCCAACACCCAGGCTGCTTATGACCTCCCTGCCTTTCCTAACCCTAGGCCACCTCCTAGGCACCCTTTAAGACCCAGCTCGGATGCCGCCTTGTCCAGAAGGTCCGCCCTGGTGCCCAGCCCCAGCTTGGTTGGGTGCCCCTCCAACTCAACGTGTGTCAAAATGAACTCAGCAGCTTCTCCCTAAACCTGCCCCCTCCCATCCCCCACTCTAGTCATGGCTCCCACTGCCGTCCTGTTCTCGGTCAGGCTCCAACTCTTTCCACCTTTACCTCCGAAACGTTTCTCCTCTCTGCAGCTCCTCCCACCATCTCCACAGCCACAGCAATCTCTGAGGCCCTCCTCATCTCTTGCCGACAGCCTCCACTGAGCCCCCTCCAGTCGGGTGCCATTTGGTCATAAAGGATATCTGTCCAACACATATGTCACTCCCCTGCTCAAAACTCTCCTGGGTGTGCATGTGCACACATGCAAATGAATGCAGGCTTGTTTGTTTGTTTGTTTGTTTAAAAAAGGTGAAATCTGAATTAACTCTGTAATCTAGTAATGCACCAATACCGATTTTCTGGTTTTGACAAGATGTAATGACTACATATCACCATCAGGAGAAGTTGGGCGAAGGGAACTCTGTACTATTTTTTTGCAGCTTCCTGTGAATAAAGTTAAACAGAACCTTCCATGACATCCTCTACCAGGAGGACAGATGCCAGGCTGCTCATCTCAGGCGCGGAGCCCCGCGGGGAGTGGCCTCCCCTCCAGCCCCGAGGCCCAGCCTGGACTGTTACTCTCTGGCCATGTCAGACCATTGGCTTCCCATTCAAGCTGCCCGCTCAGTGTGGGACAACATTCCCACCCCTGCTTCCTCCCCACTGGCCACTGCCTGGTGCTTCTGGAAAGCTCAGCGGGGTGGCTTCTCTCTCAGGAAGCCTGCACTTCCCCAAAGCCCACTCTAGCACAGCACCCAAGCTCAGCACAGCCCCTGCACTCATCCTAGTTAACTGAAGGTAGGTGCTTACGATCCATCCCTCCCTAAACTATGAGCTCCTTGAAGGCAGAAGCTGCATCTGATTCGCCTCCGGGCAGCACAGAGAAGCTGGGCTCAGGTACCGATTCTGAGGAAGTGGAGCCTCACAAATCCTAGAATAACAGTGTCCAAGCTGATTTCAGTCCTCATTTATTAAGCATTTTCTCCTACCAGTTTCTGTTCTAGGAGCTTTACATACAATACTCAATCTTCGCAACATCCTGTAAGAAAGTAGTATTACCACCCTCATTTTACAGGTGGGGAAACCAAGGCACAAGTTGGTGAAGTCGCCTGCCACCAGAGTTAGTAAAGGAGCTGGGATTGGGACCCGGGCCGTTGGACTCTGGAGCTCACCCAGTTATCTCCCAACCCAATGGGGCTCCTCCCCACCCCCACCCCCTGCAGAATGCCTCCAGCCTCATGGCGCACTCTGCCCACCGGGCACTCACCTGCCCCAGGTCTCGTGAAAGAGCAGCAGTCCCCGCAGACTGCCCACCCACCCCAGACACAAACGCTACCTGAAGTTACGTCATCTGCAAAGGTTCCTGGCACTTCTGACTCACCAGCCCCGATGGCTTACTCAGAGAGGAAAGGTTGGATTTTACTGTCCTCAACCTCAACGGACAGTGTTCCAGGTCTGCTCTGATCCCTTACCCACAGCCCTCACGTGCCCTGCCTGTCCCCCGAGGGCCCTCTGCTCCCCATTCATTCCTGGAGATCACCCACCGGGTTTCGACCACCTTCTATGGCAGGGGGTTTGAACCTGGGGCCCACGGAGAGGATTCAGGGGCCCGTGAACTTGGACGGGAAAGCATTTACGAGCATTTTTCGCTAACCGCTAACTGGTATTTAGCCTTCCTTCCCATCGTGAACGCAGACGACGCATCACAACGGCGGCAGTGCCAGAAATCACGGCTCTCCCTGTGGCATCTCAGCTGCTGCAGACATAACAAAACATTGTCCGTGCTCATCATAACCTTGAAATGACGGTGGTTGCGTTAGACCCACTGGTAGGCCTTGCTTTCAGTGCACTGACAAAAAAGCACAGCTACCGCTCAAGAGAATTGGTTTCCTCTGCAATCCTGTGTATTTTACGTGCAAGGTGTTTAAAAACAGCATCCGAGACAGCTTCCCCAGGCCGCCTGACGGGTCTGCGGGGTCTGCGGGTGTCTCCGTCCTAAGGAGTCATGTTCCTAGCCCTACGATAATCTCAAAAGTGTCATTATCCCCACTTTCCAAAGAAAAGCAAGGCCTGAAAACAATAAAGTCCTTTTTAACAAACAGGAAGGCCTGGTAGGTCTGTGACTCGCCCAAGGCCACGCGGCAGCCGAGGGAAAGCCTCAGTTTCCAGCCCCGCCCCAGGCTCCCCCTGAGAGCCGTCTGTCAGGGAACGACAATGGCCACTTGCACCTTGTTGACTTTTAAGGGCCACTCTGAACAGAAACCAAAGTTCAGAGAACTGCCCTCCACTGCCCCACCAGAAAACAGAGTCAGCAGCAGACCGCCGTGCTCCTCCGGCCCGCTGCGTTCTCATTACAGGGCTTCGACTTTCATGATTTTGCCTTACGCTGCCAACAATCCGGAGGCCATACTGCACAGAAAGGACCGAAACCCTCTGGGGGCCAGTCCTGCCCTGTCACTAGCGGCCAGCTCTGGTGCTCAAGTGAGATGTTTAAACAATCACCTTTTCTTTTTTTTCTTTTTTAATAGAAAAGTAAAAGAAGCTCATCGTACAACCCTTGGGAATTATGGGCAAGAATAACGAGACTAAACAGAAAACACCCGGAGCCCCACAGCTCAGAGTGACCGCTTAACATCGCGGGGTGTCTTCTTCCTTCCGAGCATTGAGAAGCCACCGCTCCTGCTCGCGGGAGCTCAGGCATCCCTGTGGCTGTACTACCTGGACATCAAGTTTTGGGGGGTGCCCTGCCTGCTGCTCTGCCTGAAGACAGGGAGGCAGGATGGGCTGGTACAAGGAGCCAGGAGGTGTGCAGGCGGCCAGACCTGGGCTCAGGCCCAGCACTGTCGCACACAAGCTTTTGGGGTACCTCTCTGAGCCTCAGTTTCATCATTTGCAAGATGCAGCTAATGATACCCACCTTGCAAGACTATTTTGCAGATTTCTGTAGTGTACCCTGCCGCCAAGGTGGTCTGAAATTCGTTTCTGCTAAGCTGGATGCTCTTAGAGAACACCCAACAACACGCAAAATTAGTCTATAAATAATTTTCAGTCACCACAGATTTCTTTCCAATTTCTGTCTGGGCCACTCTTTTTTTGGGGGGGGAGGGCAAAGGCTGTTCTGGAATATCCTGCTCCTATTATTAATTCAACAATTAACCACAGAGCACCTTCATGTGCAAGGGGCTTTGCCAGATGCTGGGGAAACAAGGTTAGCAAAATCCCTGGACTCATGGAGCTTGTGTCCCAGGCGTGGGAAGACAAACAGGTCCCTGTTAGATGCATGAGTCAAGTGAAGATATAGATAAGAGTTACAAAGAAACTAAAAATAGGAAACGTGGCAGGGAGCGATGGCGGGGAGTTGGTCTGGCAGCTCAGAGAAGGCCCTTCGGAGGAGGTGGCATTTAAGAGACAAAAGAAGGAGCCAGCCATGGGCACGTGGAAGGCGGGTAAGAGTCCGTTCGGCACAGGGCGCAGCAAAGGAAATGGCCCTGACGTGGGAATGAGCTTAGAATGTTCAAGGAAGAGCCAGGAGGCCAGCGTGACTGCCGCGCTGGAGTGAAGACGAGCCAAGCAGGAAGGAGGTGTGATGCGCAGGCTGAGGCCAGTCGGAGGGTGGCGCGCAGGCCACACTAGAGACAGCAGTGTCCTGCATGTGTCACGAAGCCACTGGGAGGTTTTCCACAGAGGAGTGACAGGGTCTCATTGAAAGCTTGAGGTCCCTTTAGCTGCTGTACTGAGGATAGGCGATAAGGGGGGAAGCTGGAAGATTAGCTAGCAGGCTACTGCAGAGGTCCGGGCCTAGGTCGAGGTGAGCAGGGGAGATGATTCCGGAATGTCCTGGAGGTTATTAAACGCTCAAGACAACCACAACCATGCCCTTGGAAGACGGCGAGTGGTCGTAATAGCTTTCATAGTTCCTTCATTTGAGACGCGCAGCAAACCTGAGGCAGACGGGACTGAATCAGACGGGACTGAGGCCCACCCAGCCTGATGCAATGATGGTGTCCCAGGCCACGTGGCTAGCGTGTGCTGGAGCTGGGAATGAAACTCAGGACCTTGGACTCCCTGTCCTGCACTGCTCTGCCCGCAGAGGGACAGAGCATGACACAGATGCTGTGGAGAACATGGGCACAGATGAACCTCTGAAAATCCAAGGGTCACAGCCTCGACCCGCCCTGCGGCCCTCACGGGAAGTGCTCAACGGCCGCTCGCTGGCTAACCCCAGCACTCGGTCTCAGGGAATCTGATACGCTGTTCCCTTTCCAAGTCACAGCGTGGACAGGATGGGAAGAGCTGGAGGGTGGGTGATCCCTTAGTGTTCTTCCTCTGAAAAACAGGGACATCTCTTACCTCGAATGACTGTCATGGGGATTAATGAGAGACTGTGGGCAAAAGCGTGATACAAATGTTTGATAATTAGGAATTCCAGACAGATAGGAAAAGAGCTTCATGGAGACTGAACCAACTTGAAGGCATCTTTCCTGCGTGGCGGCTAAGACCTCGGGCTCCAGAGCCTAATGTGCCTGGCTCCCGCTGACCCCATCCTCTACCACGGCGTGTGATCTTGGAGCCTCGGTCTCCTCATCTGCAAAACGGGGCTGCTGATAATCATTCCTGACTCAACAAGTGGTTAAGGGGATTCAATCAGAGAAGGCACACGAAGTGCCAGGATGATGCAGGCACACGGCGGCATTGACTATGCGGTGGCTGCTGTCGCCATTGCCACTGTTACCATCGAGCCGGTGTCTCAGCCTCTGGCGTGGGGCTCAGGCGTTGCCGCCGACCTGCAGCTGCCTGCAGACGGGTTCTGCATCCGAAACGCTGCTGCCCCTTCCCAGTCTGATGGGGAAAACGCGCTGACGCACCTGCGAAAGCCATCAGGACGCTCACAGAGACACGGACTGACCAAGGAAAATCAAGAAGGTGGGAGGCAGCCCCGTAGCTGGCGATGACAGAGAAAGGAAAACGAGCCCATTTTCTACGGGCCATTAAATGCGATGAAAGGAGCTGGCTTCTGTGGAGGCTCCTGGGAGCTGACACGGAGCTGTCACTTCGTCGACCCAGGCTGAGGCTCCGGCGGCAGCCCGACTTGCTCAGAGGACATTTCTGCCTTCTGCCGTCTCAAGTCCAGCCCCATCGGTTACCTCTCCTCCCTCCCAGTCATACCTAAGCCCACGACAGCCCACTCAAGAGCCAGCCTCCCTGGGTCTGTTCTCTAGCTCTGCCTCTTACACAATGTCATTTCACCTCTCTGTGCCAGTTCCTGTGCCTGTAAAATGGGGATAATTATAGTGCCTGCCTATAGGCTGTTATAAAGATTAAATAAGGTAATTTAGGAAAAAGCACAACAGGGCCTCACCGCTAGGTAATTACTGGATGAGTGTTTGCTAAATTATTAAAAATATACAAACATCTCTTGTTCCTCTCATCTGAGTCTCCTGTCCCCATTCCTGGACACTGGGTTTCTTCCACAGGTTACCATTAGACCTCATCGAATCTCAGGATTCGTTTTTAGAGAGGAAAACTCAGGTCCAGAGATCCCAAGGGACTTCGGTGGCAGAGCCTGACTTGAACCCAAACTCACACCCGCCACCTATACCGTACCAATCTTCCTGTTCCTTTACACAGCCCTGCCTTTGTCCTTCTTAGTGCATTTTCATAGAATGCCCTTTGGCCTTTCTGAAGCCATCTTCCAAATGTTCAAGCAGAGGAGTTTCTTCTAGGGAGACCTTCCACCCCCAGGCAAAATAAACCTCCCTCCTCTCCAGTGGGGCCTAATTCACTTTGACAACACAATGGCTGTACATGTCCTCCAGGCACTGGGGCCTGGGGCACGTGGAGTAAATCAGACCCGGTTCTTGTCCCTGGGCAGCTCAGGTTAGTCATCCATTTCTTTTTCCAGTCCCAGCGACAAGGTATTGAGCCAGGCACCAGGCAGGCAGGCAGGCAGTAAGGAAGGCAACTGAGATTACATCTCCACGCTCAGGGCCCAGCATCCTTCCACCTCCATTCTGCCTGCCCCAGTCACAGCTTCCAGAACTCCGAGAGTACTTTCGCTGGGCCACCCTCCCTCCCACCCACCCCCTCCAAGGCCCCGGGATATAAGGCTATTTTAGTAAAGCTCCCTGGCCTTGGAAAGCCTGCTGACCTTCTAATTTAAGCCCCCATCCCTGTTTCATTTGTCGGTTCAGGTCATCCCGGTCTCTGTGCTTGTCTGCTTATCTGAGATGGAGGTAGTCCAAGTCTGACATCAATTCCAATGCAGCACACTCAACAGTCCCCTGGGCCTGGGTGCAAATCTAGCTGGGTGAACTTGGGTCAGATACATAAACCCTGTGTTCCTCAGTTTCTTCAACTGTGAAATGGAAATAGCACCCACCCCTCACGGAGCCACTGTAAGAATGAGAGAGAATGCACATCAACCTCCCAGCACAGAGACAACCACGGTGAACCCAGAATTCCTTCCTCTCCTCCACCCCAGCCAAGCCGTCCCATTCTTTCAAGGTCAATCTGCGCTTCCTTCAGGAAGGCGTCCCTAACCTATCCAGGTTACCCTGAGAGCTCTTTCTTCTCTCCTCGCCCACTGCTCGCACCCCGGCATTGAGCACTTCCTTGTTCTCTCATCAGTTCACTAGAGTCCACTTTCTCTTTCCAGCCAGATCCAATGGACAACTGAAACTTAAGCCTGCCCTGTGGCATCTCACTATGGTCATAAGAGGCTCCTGAAAAGTAACTTGGCTAATGTAGCCCAGGACTCTGGGAAAGGGTGACATTTGGAGTCAAAAAACCAGGCGGGAATCTTAGCTCTGCTATGTGACTTGCCAGGGAAATATTCAATTCTCAAAGCCTCAGGTTGCTCATCTGGAAAATGAGGATTGAAACATGTCTACCTGACATGGTTGCTATGGAGGACACATGAGCCAGCATATGTGAGAGCTCGAGCTCTTTTGTTATAAATTTAAAAGTTCTATTTAAAGGGTTATTATTTTCAAATCCAAACCTAGTGATGCCTCGACTCTTTTGTACCTGAGACTCACGACACTAGTTCATCCCACAGAGCTTCTTAGCCCCAAATAATCCCCCAAAACCGACATGAACTGCCCATCCTAAACCAAAAGCCAACAGCCGAGGACCTAGGACATCCATGAAACAAATCTCTTCCCGGCTCAGGGACAACAAAATCTCTCCCATCCTCAGATTCCGTCCCTCATCCACAGGTTTCTCCTTTCCAGTTTAAGACACCCCAAACCTCAAACCTGCTCCACTGTCCCTTGGCTTGGCCTCATTCCTAGCTCGCAGTCCAATTTCATGGGAATTGAAAATGGACAAAGAAGACGGGGTGGAATTGGTCATGTATATGGGTTGGGGAGGGTGAGTCTTGGTAGTAGAACTGAAGGTTGCGCTGGAATTTTGTGTCCAACACTTGCTAAATGTACTATAATTATCGCATTTGTGTGAAAATTCAAGGATCTGCATTCTGCTATTTTCACGAGACTTGATAAATTACAGGCCCTGAAGAAAACGGTAAGAAGCTAGGGTTCAAAGCCTCGTGGTACCTAGGAACCAAAGTCCCAGTGAGCAACCCCCAAGAAATGAAGTCCCCGACAAAGCGGCTGTGGGCCCCGAGCCCCAAGTCCGTGCCGGGCCCCTACCCCACGCCGCAGCCATACCCTTCCCCACTAATGCCATGTTGGCACCGCTGCCCTCAGGGTTTACATTTCACTGAATCGTTTCTAGATGACTTCTTCACCCTGGAAAATTGCTTTGTCTTTGTGAAAGACCCCCAAACCAGGCATCTTATCAACATCCAAGCCAGGTGGATTTTAAAGGAAAGGGGGTAAAGGGTGGGAGCACTCCCGGAGGGCGTCCCAGAGGCCCGCCTAGGACGGGAGGAGGGAGTGTCAGGGGCCGGTGTCGGCAGCTCCCGGGTACCCATCTCCTGGGGACGCCCCCCTCCGAAGCACTGGAGCCATCCCCTCGTATCCCCCTTGAGCTCCGTGACCCGCGACCAGGCCCTCGCAGGCCTCCGAGCCCAGGGGCTGATCCCGCGACCGGAAATGGCTCCCCCCACCCTCCAGACCGCGCCCCCCTCTCCTGCCACCCCCTCCCCCCGGGCCCGGCAGCAGGCCCAGGATCCCCGGGCTCGCGTGGCCGCCGCAGCCGGCAGGGACAGCCGATCGGCGGCCACCGTTCTCGGCCCTCGCTGCGGTCTCTCAAACTCCCGGCACTGCGGGACCAAGGCGCAGACAAAAGGCAGGGGTGCGCTGCCAGCCCCCTAGGCTTCCCCCGCGGGGGCCGGCGAAGCATCTGCGCACCCCGAAGCTCCAGCCGCCGAGGCGAGAGCCCCCCACGGAAGAAAATTCCCAGGCGCCCGCCCTGGGCGCTGCAGGGGCGTCCGAATCACCGAACGGCAGGTGCCCCCGGCCGCACGATAACTTTGAAACTTTGGGGCAGGGCACGGGGACCGGGAGGGAGAGCCCCCAGATGGGAGGAAATGGGGACCCGGGGATCTTGCTTCATCCCTGCCCAACGCATTTTCCAGGGGGCCCCGCGCCGCTGCGGCCCGGCCGGGGCCCCCCGCGCCGCCCCGGCCCCCGCGCCCTCCCGCCGGCCGCCGCGGCGCGCTCGGGCCCGGCCTCTGGCCCGCCGGGCGCAGGCCGCGCGCAGCACTCACCTCGGCCGGGCTGCGCTCCCCGCGGGCCTGCGCCGAGCCCGATAAATGGTATGCTATGACTAGAGGTATGATTACGTTATTATTATTAGTAATAATAAGAGTAAATGCTATTTAATTACGGGCGGCCGCATCGTGCTCCCGGCGCCGCCGCCCTGGCAGCTCCGTCCATGCGGCTCCGGAGCGCTGCACTTTCATTTCCAGCCCCTCGGCCGGCCGCTCGCGGCAGCACCCACTGGAGGCCGCGTCCGTCTCCCTGCGGCGCTTCCTCCTCGGGTCCTAGCGCGGCTCCCCTCGCCTGGCGCCGGGTGGGCGGCGCGGGCTGAGCACCTGGGGGCCCAGGGGGCGGGGAAGTCCCCCTGCCCCCTGGAAAGCTCATGCCTGGAATTCACCTTTCTTTTCTTTGAAGTGTCCTTGCCTTTTAGGGCTTTTTCTTTTGGCAATTTTGCATTTCTGGGCGGATGCCGATCCCACTCCGCGCCTCCGCCCTTCCCCATACGTGTAAAAGCCCCCTGGTTTCCAGGAGCTTTCAGCGAAGGCTTCCAGAAACCCTAGCCGCCTTGCGTCCTTTTCACAGATGAGGACGGGCGGTTCGGAGAGGAATGGGCTGGATTTCGAATGTGTGGGATTTTCCCGAAAGGATTTGAGGCTGCTTAGAAGTCCCAAAAGGTCAGGGGACATTAGCAAAGGAGAGACCGGCAGTAAGCGTCCTGGCACCGCCTCGGAGCTGGCCGGGACCGGGCCGAATTTGAACCCAGAGCTTCGGATTCCAAATACAGTGTCATCCCGCCCTACCATCACCTGCCCCACTGATTGCTGAGAGTTTTCTCGAATTTTCCCCTCTTTATTTTACACATACAGGTAGTGTATATACATACATACATACATATGTATGTATAAATATAATTTTTAAAATGTATTGAGGATCAGCCGTAGGCCTGGAAGACTTAATCTTTAAAATGTTACCTCTTTCACAAACATTTCTGCCAGACACAATCTTAGGAACTGCGGATACAACGTGGAGACAAGTTTTAAACACACTGTGGTAAACGCTGGGAGGGACAAGAGCCTGGTGCTGTGTTTGCTTATTCAATTCTCACAGCAATCTTGGCAGATTGGCTTTAGCATGCCTGTTTTACAGATGGAAAACTGAGGTTCGAGATGAAGCGACTTGTCCAAGGTGGCAATTCTGACTCCGGAAGCCGTGTGTTTTACCCTTTCTACTATGTGCTTGAAGGGAGCCTTGAAAGGGGGAAAAAAATGCACCTTCAGAAATTCTCAAACTTTTCCTTCTGTGGATGCCATCTCCCACCTCATTACTCTAAGATAAAACTAAAAGGTGGCCCCTGGTATTAAGAAAATGAATGTTTGTATCCAGAAATGAAAAAGCAGAGTCCAGTGGCCCTCAGACTCACTGCCTGATTGGGCTTGTTTACAATGAAGACTTCTAATCCTGTCCTCTGCCCGCTCCCCAGTCCAGAGATTCTGATTTGATATTTTTGACAAAGCACTGCCATGTGGATTCTGATGTGCAGTAGGAGATCAGCCCCTAGATCACCTGCGATAGATCTAAGATTATGAGATAAAGTCAGACACAGTACAAGCCTGGCGATTTAGGGATACTAGGAAGTACGGTGGAGATGCCACCCAGGCAGCATTAGAGGGACCGAGGTGGGTTGGAGTCCTGGCTCTGCCACTTGCCAACTGTGTGAGCCCAGCCAATCTCACAGCATCAGTTTCCTCATCTATAAAAGAAGGATAAGAACACCTCAGTTTATTCCAAGGATTACAGTGAATAACCCTTGTAAAGCATGTAGCATCGTGCCTAGCCCATGGTGGAGGATGGATACAGGTTAGTTCCAACACCCCCTGTGTAATTTACAGTGAAACACTCAACAATTTATCAGATTATGCACTATTGTTATTACACTCCCATTTTGTGGATGAAGATGCTGATTCCATTTCGATTACTACATCTTGCCTCGAATGAAGTAGCTGATAAATGGTGTAGAAATTCCACCATCCTAGACTGCCAGTGGAATAACATATCCTTAAATGAGGACTAACCGGAATTCAAGGGGGAAGCCAGCTGGTTATTTTTGGCGGGAACCCCAATTCCCCAATGTCCTTGGGAAGTAATACTCCACTACCCCACAGTGAAGCTGAAATAGCGTAACAGCCACTGATTACCATGAGCCAAGCACGTCACACAGGTTGATTCTCTTAACTGTCCTCCAAATACTGTAAAGTAGGGGTTGTTTTTATCTGTTTTTAGGTGAAGAAACAGACACAAAATAGTTAGGCGACTTGGATGATGTCACACAGCTAAGAAAGAGGTAGACAGAATTCATTCCCAGGCCTGATAACTGTACCCTGATGGGGACATCTGAAATCTGGTTGCCTCACTGGCTACCCACAAGGGCCTGGCATGTGAATAGGCCGCTGGAGAAGGGGAGTCCTACACTCATGCTCACCTTTTAGCAACTGACAGGTGCATCATTCAGCTACCACTTCTCCATCGAGCACCTTCTGCTCCAGGCTTAGCCTGTGGCAGCCTGGCCCCCAGAGATGCCTCGCTGTGTCCTGGGGAGGGCCTGAGCATGTGACAAACTTACCTGCCACTATATGCAGTGTTCCTTTGCTCACTGGACAAACATTCATTGTCATACCCCGCTCTGGGTCCTGAGACTGCAGAGAAGCCCCATGTCCCCACAGGTCCAGCCCAGTCCTGGGGCCCAGCCCTCCAACAAGAGATCTGAAGTTGGGGTTTTGGAAAGGATCCTGAAGATGTATGTACAATTTTAGGCTTAGGTTGGGAATAGTGAGAGTATTTTCCTCATAGGGTTAAGTGAGCTTCTGCATGCAAAGCAATGATACATTTGTGGTTAACTAAAAAATAAATACATTCTTCTGGGAAATTCCATAGAATTCAGATTCTCAAAAGTGAGAGTGACTTTGAAAAAAAGTGGGGAGGACCCAGGAGCCCAGAGGCTGAAATAGGCTAGCCACCAACCTCTAACACAGCGGAAGAAATCTAGGGGATAAAACATGGTCACGTTTGTCTCCTGTGTGTCATTGTGAAAATGTCCAAGCGTACAGACAGCTGAGAGAAGTGTACAGCGAATATTTGCACGCCCTAGATTATGCTACAATTGTTAGCAGTTTTTTTTTTTTGTATTTATCACATATTTATCCTTCCATTCATCCCTACACCCGGCAATCCACATAACATTTTTGTTAAAAATGAAACAGTTAATTTTTAACTCTTCTTTATGCTCTTTTACATTTATACTAATTTGTAAAAATTACCATCAGTTTTAATTTTTTTAGATTATTGCTAATTTGGAACAAGAGAATTTTTAAAGGAGAAAATAATCTGCCCAAAGCATTTGGTACCACGAAACTTTTCACAAATGTTAGTCCCCAGTTGAAGCTGCTCTGCCGACACCATCTTTTTCTATCTCATTCATCACTAGGTTATCAGAGCTGGTATAGTACCTGGTACAGGTAGATATTTGATAACTATTTATAGAGTTAATGAATTATTTTAATTATGGTAGTTCTTGGAGGTTTAAAAAAAAAGAGTATGTTCTGATGGGGAGCCCACGGGGAGATGTGGTTTGGGTTGTCTTTTACAGATGATATAGAGATCCCCCTTCCCACCAGAAGCGGTGACCCTGGGAGTGCAGGGGCAGGGTCCTCTGCATGAGGGTATGCCAGGCCCACAGCAGGGCCCCAAAGGGATCACTTGTTTGGATCTTAGGAATGTCTCTCCACATTCCCTACGTGCCTGGCATACTTTAGACATTTGTTTTTGATCCAACTAAATGGCAAGTCCGCAGCCCTGGTAGCGCTTCGGCATAAATATTTTTTATTTCATTTCCAATTGGCAATTAAGTTTGTTTTCAGGCCCCGGAATGGAATTTAAAACACTCAGTTAAAATAAAGCAAACTAATCAGAGGCAGCCTGATTTTCTTTTCAAAACATCAAAAACAAAACAAAACAAAACACTGCACAACAGAGAGAAAGCTTTGTAATGTTCCTCCTCCCCTTATTGCCACCTCGCACTCACAGAGCAACCTGTTTTGTGTGTGCGTTAAAAAGAAACCTAGAGATCTGGCTTCAGTTATCTCTTGTCCAAATTTCTGTGTAATTTGGGCAGGTTATTTGACCTCTCGGGGCCGCAGCTCTTCATCTGTTGAAAAGAGGAAAGGGGCGGCCTATGATGGCCTTATCCGTCTGTTGAAGGCTATGATTCCACTTTTTGAGCTAGGCAAACAGATCAGATCAGTTGGATAAAGAGAAAGAGAGAGGAGATGACAAATGTGTTGCTTGGAAACACTGATGGTTCGGAACTCTCTGACTCACTGTACAAACCCCCTTCTTTTAAACCCCAGTCTTCCCATTTCAGAGGGGCTTGTGCTAGAATCTAGATTCAGGAGCAACAGAGAGAATCTTGATTGCTAAGGAATGCTCTCAGGCTGGGTGTGTGATTTTAGCTTTGAATGTGAACACCTTCAGGCAGACCATCTACTCTCCGGTTCTCCACAAGCCCCACCGGGCCACCATGACCTCCTCTTCCCTCCCTGGCCTTTGAAGGCCATTGAGTTTCTGCTAAGAATTCCCTTACAGTTCTGAAAACCCTATGATCCATCAGCTGGCTGAGAAAGGAGAAGATCCCCCAAAACGTTCCACCACCCCCCTTCTTCTTTGCTTTGAGACGTCTCCGTCAGAGGGGCAACGAAAGTCTCAGGAAGTAAACCTGGGAAATGGAGCCTGTGGAGCACCCTCAAGAACCCCCCAGACCGATTTGATCAGTCCTAGCTGGAATCAGCCCAGGAATAGCATTGGGTCTAATTGGGAGCTTCTCAGACTTCTCAGATGAAGAAGAGTCATTTTAAGCAAATATCTGATGGCTCTGATTGGAATCCAGTTAAAATGAGGAAACTTGAAGCACCTGTGACAGGCCTGGCCTGGAGATTACAGAGGAAGCTGTCAAAAATACTATTGATTCTCTGTGAAAAAGCCTTCAAAGCTGCAGACCCACTGCTGAGCAGGCCCCCAGCTTCCCATGGGGGCCCAGAAGAAGGCAACTCATCTGGCCAGAGTGGTGTAGGAAAGCCTCCTGGAGGACCGGGCGTTTTACAGGCTATGTAGGAAGGAGAGTGGAAAGGGGACCCACATCTGAGTAGTCTTGGGAACCAGGACCTGGCCCTTTGGTTTTCTCAGCTCTGTTCTGGGAACGGTGGAAATGATACTCCCTTCCTTCCTTTGTGGTTGTAAAGATTAAATTAGCTGTATGCGACAGGACCTGGCTTGTAATATTTAACTCTGAACTGCAAATAGTGTGATAGCATGTGTGTGGGCTGAGTTGTGAGGTAACTTTGGAAAAGGCGGTTGCGTATGTTGATGGTGATTGTCTCTCTGGGTGCTAGAGTTTCTCAGTAATGTTTACTTTTCTTTTCTCCTGCTCAATATTGATTGGTTGAAGTGTTAATGATATACACATGTTATTTATATAATGGTTATAAACAATTTTTGCGAAAAGAAAAAAACTGACTTTTGTTCTGATACTTTAGAAAATTGAAACCTACAGAAAAGTGGCCAACATCTTCAAAGAACTCCCAGAAGCCCTTCACCCAGATTCACTTAGTGTTGACATTTTGCCACTACTATTGGATAGCGGAGAAATCTGTATACACTTTTGAACCGTTTGAGAGTAGGTTACAGACATCATGCCCCTAATAATTTCAGCATAGATTTCCCAAGAACAAGGGCAGTCACTTAAAAAACCCAATATATTAATTAAAAAATCCATAAATTTAATGTTGATACAACACTATTATCTGATATACAGTCAAGTCTTACTAACTGTCTCAATACTGCCCTTTATAGCAATCCCTACCTCATCCCCAACTCCAAGACCTAATTCAGGACTATGTATCACATTTAGTTGTCCTTTTCTTTAGTCTCTGTTAATCTACAACAGTTCCTCGGTTTTTCTGTCTTTCGTGACGTAGACGTTTTCGGAAAAGTACAGACCAGTTATTCTGTAACATGTTCCTCAGTTTGGGTTCGTCTGATGTGTGCCCGTGATCAGATTAATTTTATGCCCTGCTGACTTGATGGCGATGCCGTCTCCTCGGTGCATCTCAGCGGGAGGTGTGCGATCGGCATCAGGTTGATCGCTAGGGTGAAGATGGTGTGGCAGGGTTTCTCTTCTATAGGATTACCATTGCCTCTTTTTAATTACCAAGTAATTTGTGGCTATATACGTGGAAGGCTTAGAATGTCCTCTCAATTTCATGGGACAAACAAGGCTGAAACGTTCATCTCAGAAAATGGACGCCCGCTTCCCGCCGAACACATCTAGCGGCACGCCCGGACCGGAGCCAGCCTTTGCCAGCCGAGCGGCGTGAGCGGCGCCCTTCCGGAAGGGCCGGGCCGCGCGGCCGCCGCCCCGGGGTGGCGGAGAGGGAGCCCGCGAAGGCGCCCTGGGCGCCGCGCTGCGTCCGTCTACACCCGCGGCGCGGCAGGCGCAGGGCGGCCCTGCGGCCTGGAAGTAATTACTTCCGCGGGAGGAAAGGCCTCCCCCCGCCGCCGTCATTTCCGCTTCCGTGCCCGCGCTCGGCGGCGGGCGGAGCCGGGAGCGCTGCGGGGCAGCGGGCCGCGCACCGGGGCTGCCGGGCTCAGGGGCTTCACTCAGAGCCGACCCGCACCCTCAGTCAATCCCACGCGGCTGCGTCTGTTTACGGTAGGGTCCGAGTCCCTTTCCTCTCCCCGTCACCTGCCTGGGATGAGGGGCTGGGGGACAGGGCGGGGAAGGTGGGGGGACAGGGCGGGGAAGGTGGGGCGCCCCCGAGCGCCTTCTCCCCGGCGCCTGCGATGGCCGAGCACGGAGGTGTGGGCGTGGGGCTGCTGGCCGTTTTCACAGGCGGGGAAACTGAGGCTCAGCGAGGGCCCGGCCCGCCGCCGCCGCCAGGGGCGTCTCCCGTTACGTCGGTGCAAAGTGTGGATGGCGCGCGCCCGCCACGTGTCCTGGGTGGGGCTCCCACGCCGCCGCCTGTCATTTCCGGCCCCTGCGGAGAAGGGAGAGGACCCTTTGTGTGTTTACTGTTGTTTGCCTTTGCCGCTTGCCCCTTTGCAGACTATGGACAAATGAATTCACCCTCTGTGCTTCGGTTTCGTAGTCTTTCAGGTGGATCGTGTGTGTACACTAAAGGGTGTGCGCTTTCCTCCCGCTGATAAATTGTGTTCCTATTCCACCTGGAGGCCCCACCACCACTTTTCTAGTCTCAGATTGTCCCCTCCCAGAACCGCTAGCGGTGATGGGGTTGGGGCTGATTTTCATTGAGTTTCCTCTCATCGTTGGAGCACCTTCTGAATTCGTCAGATAGAGGGACCTGTCAAAATGTGCCACATCACCCTTCTCCTCTCCTGGAAACCTTCCAGTGGCTCTCCTTGTCACTCAGAATAAAAGCCACAGTTTTAAAAATGACTTGTGACTTGGGCCTCTTGTCAATTCTCTTACCTCCCTTTCACCGTCCCTCTCTGCGCTCCAGCCCCTCTGGCCTCCTTGAAGCTCCTCTTTCCCGTAAGATCCCTTGCATTTGCAAGAATGCTCTTCCCCCAGGTATATGCAGTAACCACCTTATTAGATGTGAATGTATGAGTTAATGTGTGTGAAACGCACGTTAGTGTGTTAAGTGCTTATCCATACATGTGTGAGCAGACGCAGAGCGAGTCCCTTTCCTCATGGAGCTCATGACCCAGTGAGGAGGACAGTGTTAATGAAGTCACCACATAATGGTCCAATAATCATTTAGATGGGTTCAAATTGTGTACACGTGTGAGATGGGGTCTTGGGGGTTGTGAATTTGACCCGGCTGCAAGGCTGGCAAGGGCTTCTGAGGAAGCCTCCACCGTGGAGGCAAGAGGGTAGGAGGCAGGTGCGTGCAAAGGCCCCCAGCCCGGGGCTTCTTAGGGTTGAAAGGAACAACCTTTCTTGAGACCTTCTGTGGGCTTTGTCAGCTAGAACGTCAAGTTCAAACTCTTATCTCCTGTATCCATTTCCATCTCTTCCCTACCACATCACCCCACCCCACTCCATCCTGTTTTAATGAGCCACCAGGCAGTAAGATAAGCAAATTAACAAATACTTTAATCACTTTTTCTTTTATCTCATCATGCTGTTGGCACCAATAAAACAAATCTATGTTAAGAGTACATAACTTTTCTAAAAAGGAATATTTGCACATGCAGGATGCACAGTGACAAATGCAAAATTGTGGACAAATATAACTCTTGAAAAAGACCACTTGCAGCAGCTCTCAGTGCTGGCCAGATGCTGTCACAGCAGCAGAGTTCTCGTAAGCGTTTAAGAAGCATGAGGAAGGCAAACAGCATTTTTCTCATTAAACGTTGTTTAGAAATCTAGCTTATTATTTGCACTTTAGTGGGAAGTTTTTTTTTCTTGTTTTTAAGTAAAGGACAGGGGTATATTAATAGAATTGTGTATCAGACTTGTTTTATTTCACCACGTGAAAATCTGGTTTAGTGTGAATATTGCTGTTGGGTGTTTAAAGAAATGGAATATTCATTAAAATTGTTAACGAAGAAGTAATATATATGCACATGGAGCTATTCAAAAGAGTTTGATGTATTCAGTTAAAAATGTTTAACCCAAACACTGCCTTTAATTCCCTCCCTAGAGATCATCGTACTTGCATTTTTAACATATTTTTTATGTAAATTGCCTTTCCTCTTTTTTTGGATGGATTGTCGTTTTTCCTGGTTTTAAGGACACTTCATGTATTAGCCTTTGTATATGTGTTGCTACTTATACTGCTAATAATTATTTATTACATATGTTGCCATTGTTATTTATCCACTGATTTTCATTTATCTCTTTGTGTTGATCATTTTAATTATTGCTCAATTTCTAAATGTTCTTATGGCTAATGAGTTTTGGGTCTTGAAAGGATAAAACTTTCTTGTGCTATTTTGTTCCAGTACTTTTATGGCTTTTCCTTCTTCTTTTTTTTTTTTTTTTTTTTGCCTTTGTTGTTGTTGCTGTTGTTATTGGTATTTAAAATAGTCTATCTTGTTTTTTGTTTTGACCTAGATGCTAGTCCTATGGGAGTAAGTGGAGGTGTAGGGGTTCAAACATCCAATCTTCTTTCCAACTCAACATTGCATTCAGCCATAAATTCTCAAAAGTAAGTTTTATATTTGTGCCCTGTGTTGTGTGTTTCAAATACCCGTTAGAATTTCTTAGAGTTTTTTTAGTTTCTTTGATGTGAAGATACCCTTAATGAAGACAAATGATATTTGAGTTCATACTTTAGACTTTCTGTATACCTATTCGAAATCAAATAATTATCTAGGGTAACCTGCACCTTTCCATTTACAGTAGGAAGTTGCAAGTATGCAGCTACTTAAAAAATGAATTTGCTCTATCCTATGGTTAGGAATTAGTTCATTGTCCAGCGGATTCCCTGGGATAAGCTGTGTTAAAATGAGAGCACAGTCTTATAACACAAGACTTAAGTCTTCTAAATCCAAGTCGTGATTGCCCACTCCACACAACGGAATGTTGTGGGTAAGCGCAAACACAGATACACTATTCCTTCCCCAAAAAACTTCTTTATGTCAATAGTTTTGTCATAGTGTTTTGGACCCATTGCAGTCATCACTGTCAACTCTCCTTAAATGAGATCTTGCTCCCACGCTCTTCACTAAAACTGTTTCACGACTCCTTTAAATCCCAACGATGAGTGAAAATGCCAGGGTGGCCTCCCTGCAGTACTTGAGAGCAAATGAGCACCCTCTCTCACAGAACAAAAAATCATGGATTTATGAGTGTCTGTGGTCCTAACTAAGGTTAGAAAATTATGATCTAAGATTAGAAAAGTATGGGCCTGAGGCAACCCCTAGCTCCTTGTGAGAGGCTTGCTTCATATATATGTAGAAAGCCAAATTTACCTTTAATAGTTGCATCCTTACTAGTTGAACTCTTTGTGTCAAGGCTTGGAACTTCCTATTTGATCACTGAGGCCTGTGTTTTAGATCTTTGTCATGTAGGTGAACTGAGAGATCTGTGAGTCACAATTACTTTGTATCTATTCAGCAGCGGGCTGGTTCATCCTGCTGTCTTGAGAGGCAAGAAAAGGCACAGTGCAGAATGGAAACTTTTCACTTTATTCTCTGTAGGGTAGTTCCTGAAAATACTAATATCATTATGAAGTTTCTTCTTAGGAGACTTAGGAAAAAGAGATAGCCATTTATCCCAGAGGAATACGATGATGGAAAGCGGCCACTCATTATGAGGGTCCATTGTATTTTCTCTGCTTTTCTGTACATTTGAAACTTTTCCCAATGAGAAGTTAAAAACAAAACAAGATAGCCAGTCATCCTTATTTTCTTACGATTTCTCTATAAATGTGAGCTCCTCTAGGCAGCCATCTCTGAAACCTCCACCCCTCACACACCGCCAAAGAATGATAGTTATCAAATAAACAGTTCCTGGCTCTTTTATGCGCAGCCGATAGTTTGCAAATTTTCAGTCTCCTGTACTTCAGTATAATTACTACAAGGGGTGAAATAAGCAGTTACGTGAAAGCACCGTAATGGATAGAATGATACTGGCCTAGAAATAGGTGGTTAATTGTGCCATCCTGTTGTGTAGCGTACATTCTGGTTGAATAATTGGCAAACTTTCTGTGTTTTTCCCCTCTCTCTGCCCAGCTTTCCCAGCCAGCTGTAAGCATTGAAGGGCAGGTATCCAATCCTCCATCTACTAGTAGCTCAGAAGTGAATTCTCAGACCATTGCTGAGAAGCAGCCTTCACAGGAAGTGAAAATGGAGGCTAAAATGGAAGTGGATCAACCAGAACCAGCAGATACTCAGCCAGAGGATATTCCAGAGGTGAGAGTAGGGCAATTACTGCTGTTACGTGGTCAGCGCCTTAGTCTAGGAACCCAATTATAAACGCGTTACAGGAAAGTATTCTCATAATCAGGTCTCATTTTGTCGATTTCCATGTGAGAAAGTCTTCAGATACATGAGAAGGGTCGTTCTTTACTCAGACAAGGGGAGAATAAGACTGTGATCTTATTGCTTCCAGGTGCATGTCTTTGTAATACTAAAAACATCTACTTACCTTACCTTTTAGATTAAAACAGAAGACTGTAAAGTGGAACCTATAGAAACAGAAGAGAGAGGCACTGAATTAAAAACTGAAATAAAAGAGGAAGAAGACCAACCAAGTACTTCAGTTACCCAGACGTCTCCAGCCCCAGGACAGTCAAAAAAGAAGAGTAAGTGTCTTAAGCTCTGTATTCCTGGACACAAGGAAACCCGAAGAGCTTGAGAAGGATGGGATCAGACATCAAGCCTGGGAATTGACTTTAATGTGACTTCATTACACTTGGAGCCCTTGGCCTGGTCTCTTTATTACTAATGTTGAGAAAGAATTTATACTTTTTAAGATAATATTTGCTTCCTGGAATCACTGGGTCATTCACACCTATCATTTCTTCAGGGTTAGATGGTTGACACCTGTCAAAATTCTCTTTTTCGAAGGAAGTTGTTAAGTAATATTTTTGACTGAAATGCAGGAAATAATAGCAATAATAATAACATTGATTATTAACCTACTGTTAATAACCAGGCAGTGTGCCAAGCACCTGCATTGTCTCGTCTGATGACCTCACAACAACTCTGTGAGGCTTTCGATCCCATTTTACAGACTGGAAAACTGAAGCTTGGCAAGGTTCAGTAACTAGCCCCAGCTCGCTCAGCTGGTAAGTGAACCCAGGCTGGCTGATGCAGAATCTTTGTTCTGAACCACGCTGCTGCAATCCGATGAGTCAGGCCGGGCTAACAGCGCTGCACAGCATTAAACAGTTCCCACAGAAGTGAATTAGTTTAGGGCTAGAATTTCTTGGGGCTCTAGAGACCCCTTCAGTGGCACAGGTAGATCTTGGCTCAATAGGGAGAGTCTCCTGGTTCCTAGAGATGATATATATAAAAGTGTTCTATTAATACAATGTACTACTATTAAATGTTGGAGTTACAAATTATTTTCATTAAAAAAAGGTTTATACATATTGAGGTGCTATTTTAATGTAGGCTGCGGCAAACCCAGTCTTACTATTAGGAATCTCTCTTTAAAACAGCTAATCCCACAAGTTTGCAAATTATGTTTGAGTACAAGCAAGTGTGAGCGAGATAAAGAAGCCCATTTCTTTGATCATTTTAATGCCAGCCCCCATCACTAAGTGATAAATATCTAAAGCGCTAATACATATACTCATGAAGATAAAATTAACTTATAACTAGTAGAGATAACAAGGCCCATGCCCAGAGTATGTTTTTAAAGCACAAAGCTGAACCCTAGATGACTCGCTTCTTGAGTGAGAGCTTAAATTAATTCCACTTGGGACACACCAGCAAAGCTTTCCTGGCTTTTGGGAAACATAACTGAGAACATCTTTGAACAGAATTTGATCAAGTGAGTCCATGGCTCGGGCATAACAATTTAGCTCTCTGTTTCCTGAGACTTAAACCTCACATTCGCCAAGTAAATTGTAACTATAATTTCCTCCTAAGCTCTAAGACATAACGAGGAACTCTTCCCTTAAGTCGTTCTTAGACCTTTAGTGATAAGATAATACCAGGTCTAATTTTCTGACTTGTTAAATACTGATAACACAGACATGGACTTTTTTCTATTCTTCCTTGACAGCATCCCTCTCATCGCCAGAGTCTTTCAGACTGTTATTCTGACAAGTCTCTCCATAAATTTTTGGAAGGCTAGGGTTCTTTTTCTACATGGTCAACACTATCTTAACTAAATTTCTGACCAAAGAAATAGCCGAGCTATGAAAGCTGTTTAAAGGTAACTAGACGTGGTGATTTGAAGGTGCTACCTTAAGCAGAGCAGGAATCAGAAACAGGAAGTGCGCACTTAGCGATAGTCCCGTGGGGCCAATGTAGGCAACTCGTGTCTTGTGATTCTTGAGACGTTTTTTGGCTTTGACTTGAACTTTTCTCCTTCTTTTGCTTAATCGATAACTACTTTCAAATGTACTCTTAAGTTTTCAAACCGGAGGAATTACGTCAGGCGCTGATGCCAACGTTGGAGGCACTTTACCGACAGGATCCGGAATCCCTTCCTTTTTGTCAGCCTGTGGACCCTCAGCTTCTAGGAATCCCTGTAAGTATGTGGTGGAACTTCTGAATTTTTAAAACTGAGTTAACAGCTTCATCAGACGTGATTCATATACTGTGCAGGTCACCCATTTAAAGTATACGATTCGGTGGGTTTTGTGTATTCACAGAACTGTGCAGCCATTACCACAGTCAGTTTTGGATCATTTTCATCAGCCCACAGAAGAAGTCCCACATCCATGAGCGGTCACTCCCTGTTTCCCTCGCAGCCCCCACTACCACCACCCCAGCCATTAGTCTGCTTTCTGCCTCTGGAATTGTCTGTTCTGCGCATTTCATTAAGTAGAATTATACAGTATGTGGTCCTTTGTGACTGGCTTCTTTCACTTACCATAATATTTTTAAGGTTTGTCCGTATTATATCACGAGGCCATGTTTCACTGCTCTTTATGGCCTAGTAATATTCCTTCATGCAGTTGTACCCCATTTTCTTTACTTACTTATTTTTTAATGGACGTTTGGGCTATTTGCACTTTTTCGTCTGTCGACACTACCGTTGCTGTGCATGTTCCTATAGAAATTTTTGTGTGGGTGTATGATTTTATTTTCCTTCGGCATACACCCAGGAGTGAGATTGTCCGGTCATACGGTTTATTGCCATCACTGAGTATCAGTAGTTTACGATAGAAATGATGGGCCCGAATTAGCTTCATCTGCTTTTGAAGTTGCCCTTACACACCAGGCTACTAGCAGGTTTCATTTGAGGGTCTGAAGGCAGAGTGCTTTCAAGGGGCAAAAATCCATTAGGGACTTTTCATTTCCCTGTATTTTTCTGTGACCTTAGATGGATCACTGATGTTCTTTGGACTTTGCTTTTTTATCTATAGGTCCCTTATAATACTAAAATGGTAAGGGTCTTCGAAGTGATCACACATAGGTAATATGGTAAAACATGGAGTCGCTTCAGTAGACCATCAGCCAGCTGTCTGGAAAGTCTGTTCTCGCTGCCCTCTAGCTGCGTCATATCTCTACACTAAGGATTTAAAGATGATCGAATATCAGTCATCTCTTAGAAATATAAACAGGTCAAAGTTTCAACAACATCTGGAAAATTAGTAATGGTAATGGAAGATGCCATCTCCCTCAAATACAGAGAGTGGGGGGTAACGTTTGGTGTCACCTGTCCTAGGATTACTTCGATATTGTGAAGAGCCCCATGGATCTTTCTACCATCAAGAGGAAGTTAGACACTGGACAGTATCAGGAACCGTGGCAGTATGTGGACGACATCTGGCTTATGTTCAACAATGCCTGGCTATATAATCGGAAAACGTCGCGAGTGTACAAATACTGCTCCAAGCTGTCTGAGGTCTTTGAACAAGAAATTGACCCAGTCATGCAAAGCCTTGGATATTGTTGTGGCAGAAAGGTAAGAAATTTGTGGACAGGTGAAAACTGTGTGGAAAACTTGACTAATTTGAATCCTGGATCATCAAATTACAAGTTCATCGTCCAGAGTAAGGAGACTCATATTCACCAGTGTGGGCGCACGGTACCTGGCATGCAGAGCTTTTCCTGTGCATTCCAGTTCCCACTGAGCTCCTCTTGTCTTCTTCAGTTTTTTGGTAACAGTGGAAGGATATGACTTAACCACGAGCTACAACAGCTACAACGGTTTTAGATCAGTGAAGTGCCTTGGAAACTGAATAGCCCATTGTGATGAACACAAATGCTAACGAAGACTTCACCGACTTGTTTTTGATTTGCCAGTGTAAATATTCTAGCTCGTCCTTCATGCCTATGTACTATGTAATGAATGGTTTCTTTTGCAGTTGGAGTTCTCTCCACAGACACTCTGTTGCTATGGCAAACAGTTATGCACAATCCCTCGTGATGCCACTTACTACAGTTATCAAAACAGGTAAGTGTGACCACGTGTATCCCATACTTCATGTGTCCACATGTCTAGGGAGTGCATGGGGATGGACGGACCAGTTCACATGCGGTCATGGTTCGTGTGTTTGTGAACTTGCTTGAAAACAGCTGTACAGCACAAGTTCTGCTCTTTGCATTCTGCCTCTGTTTGTAGAATCATACAATATTCTGGCAGAAATTAGCCTTGCATCAGATGTCTGGGCTCTCATAAAAATAAGAAAGGCAGGAACCCAGAGCCTTGGGCAGTTAAGCAACTTTGTGTGTTGGTGGCTAGATGGGATTATGCCCCAGGCCCCACTTCTCCTTCCACTGTCTCTTCATGGCTCACCACAGCCTCAGGCAAAACAATTTTCCGACTAATAAGTCTTTTCTACTTGTCCCTAAAATTGCTGCTGGCTAGCTCATTTCCCGAAAGCTACCCAGAAAATTTTTAACCCAAAGTTTGTCAGCCAGGTATATCTTTTTGGAAATTCTTTCTCTTTCTATGTGTCCTATCCCTAAGTAGTTGTTCCTAAAGTGTGTGAAAACGGATTCCAGAGTATTTGCTTTACCTCTGTGAAGCAAATAAAAAGGAACATCGCGAAAAATTTCTCTGTACCAGATAACTGACAAACACTTGCCTATGACAGTGGATGGTAGGGTTCTAATAAATTCGGCACTTCTGCCTTGTTTTCTCCTGCCCAAACAACGGCTGTAGTTATAAAAATTGTACTCGCTAATCTATCTTAACCATGATTTGTCGCTTACCTTCAGTAATCAGCCTACAGTATAGCTTGCTTGGGGTGTTTACTTTGGGCTCTGAGACAGTATAATAGCAAGGCCGGGCAGTTAATACTCTACCTCTTCGATAAAACCAAGCCCGTTGTGGTGGCTTTTGCTGAACTTGTGTGCTACAGATGTATTTCTAGCTTTGAAAAAGTCATGTCAACTTTTTGTAAATCAAAAAGTTTGTGAACTCTCCTAGTGCTTTGAAGTCATTGGAATCCACAGGAAAAGTAGGTCTTGAGTTGATAAAAGCACCTTACTTTCAAAAAAGCAAGTAACAAACGAGCATGAAACTTTTTTTATGCTGCAACCTTGACATACCATTTTTGGATTTTTAACTTTAATTTTCAGTGTTGGAGATATTTATACCAAGGATCATCTAACCGTGTACCTGTATACACCACTGCCTGCCTTTGCCTTTTCAACTACGTTTTAATGGTTAAAATCAGTATTTCACTGCTTGTGCAGACTTTCCATTGAAAAAAAAACTTTTTTTTTTTTCCTTATGTGGCTTTTTTGGGATCAAAAAGGGAAAAAAGAAAGTTTCTTTCAACCCACAATTGTTTTCAGATGATTATTTCCTTGTATCCATAGGATTACTGTATGAATTTTGTTTTTTGGTTGTTCGATGTTTTTTGTGAGTGGAGAGAAGTGTGTGGGGTTTAGGTAATTAAGTAGCAATTTTTATTTCCCCATTATATTCATCCTCCTCCCTCCATTTGAATATTTAGTTACTAAAATGAAAGGGTATAGGTCCGTGAGAGTGAACCTTCGTTTTATTTGCTGTAATCATTTGCTACTTGTGATCCCATTTGAGATATTTAATGCTAATCTGTGCTTTGCCTTGGCTTTCTGCTTTGTGTTGTCTTGCTTTTATGTTTTTTGTTGTCCTGCAATCCCTCATTTCTTCGTTTGTTTTGTGTTTTTTTTTTCTCCCTCATGCTTGTCGTTGTCCGCACTTGGCTTTGATTGCAAAAAAAAAAAAAAAAACCAAAATACAAAACCCATACTGTGGGGCCCATAAATCTGCATCATTGAATGTCCTTGTCGCCGTTGATGACCTGCTCTCTGCTCCCGTCCCCCTCCTTGGCCTGCTGTGATTGGTGGCTTCGTTGCTTGGCTTGGGCTGTGTTGTGTGAACGGAATAGTTCACCCCAGTATGGCCTTCTTGCCGACAGGTATCATTTCTGTGAGAAGTGTTTCAATGAAATCCAAGGGGAGAGCGTTTCTTTGGGGGATGACCCTTCCCAGCCTCAAACGTAAGTAACTGCATTGTTTTGGAAAGTGCTGTCTTATTTCTCAGTTTATTATCAGGTGGTTATGCTTTGGCTTTTAAATGATCTTGAATTACACTGTCTAGTGTAATAGCGATTAGCCACACATGGCTACTTCAATGCAGATTAGTTAAAAATAAATAAAATGTTAAATTGTTTCTCATCACTTGCACTAGCCACATTTCAAGTGCTCATTAAACACCTGTGGCTGCCATATCAGTCAGCACAGATAGAGCACTTCCATCACAGCAGAGAGTTCTGTTAGCGTAAGTATAGGGAATGCATCAGCATTGGGTGGTCATTTTAGATATAGTTCTTCTATAAAGAAACAATCAAGTCTGTGGCCATGCTACCCTGAACAAGCCCGATCCCTTCTGATAGCGGAAGCTAAGCAGGGTCAGGCCTGGTTAGTACTTGGATGGGAGACCGCCTAGGACCACCAGGTGCTGTAGGCGGAAAAAAAAAAAAAAAAGGGATTGTAAACTGACAAGGTCCTTGCAATCTGTGAGGTCAACCAAGGGTGCCTCCCCTAAAAAAATCTTTTTTTTAATAAAATAAAAAAAATAAAAAACAATCAGCTTCTCTCCTAAAAATTGAAAGGTTTGATGCAAGGAAACTTTATTATTATTAACTGTTGGGAGTTTGAGGGGAATTGAACAACCACCTTATAGCCTTCTCATATAAGTTAATAATCACTATAATTGTGACTATCATTTAACAACATTAGGGGTTCAGGAATTTGTTAGAGTGACTTCATTAGAAAGAGACTTTATGAGGCTTTTGTGATCTTAAAAGCTGTTACCGTTTGGAAAATGCAAAGAAAAATTTTCGAACATCCTAAAACTGCCTCAGTACTGCTAATCTCATAAGATTTGGTTAATTACTATATTTCAAATTTTCTCTGTTTGGTGTATTTTTAATATTCTTTTTTTTTTGTTTTAACTTATAGTAAACAAGCATTTGAGAACATTCCAGCAAATTTGGAATTATTCTGTTACTTGTAAAACAGGGCTTCTGAGAAAAACTGGTTAATTTTTCAAATTGGGTTTTGAAGTTGCATTTTTCCTTCAGGTACCATTGAAGTACAGTATAGTGGAATCAGGTGCTGATCTGGAGAGTAGGTACTGAGTCTCTTGAGCCTTAAGATTTTCTGATCCTTGGCTAAAACAGGGATGTCAGCTCTAGCTGGGTTTCCCCGAGGCAGGAAAGGAAGGCGGCCTTTCTCTAGTACTGTTGAGTAGCTTACCACATTTTCTGAACATCAGATCAGTGCATGTCCGGCTTCGAACAGGTCTGTGGTGGGCCCGTCTGCCTTACTGACAAGCTCCCAGGACCTCCTGTGCTGTGACTCTTCAGATCACATGCACATCTCCAGGTTATAATTAGTGGGAAGCAGTTTACATGTGGAGGTGTGCTCGTTTTTGTAGTCAGAGTTAGGCGCCATGAAGTTAATCCTACTTAAGAGAATGACAGGCCTGTTAGCGTCTGTATTTGTGAGGCAGTGGGTAGTAGTGTGGTATCCTAGATCACAGGATGGGAGGCCATGCGAAAATTTTTAAATGAATACTGTGAAATAAAGAGTTTTTACTTTTTAAGACTATTAGTAGCCTAAAGCACATATTCTTAATATTGAAATTTTCTATTAATATAAAAAGTTGTTTAACTGCACTCTCCTAACAAAATGGGTATTGTTTTTAAATAGTGGGTTAGCTCTCTCTGTACACACTATCTTTCATGATTCAGTCTAGGAACATTAAACTATTGAAGGGCATAAATACCTAACATCAAGAGTAGCAGGCAAGATTTTAAAAGGAAAAGAACAAACTAGTATTTCTAGTTGTGGGGTCTCCATTTCCTATAAGAAGAAATAGAACACAGCATTCCTTTATGTAAAATGTACACTTTTGTGGGAGCCGAGAATATACCTGTTTAACGTATTCTTGGTATATTCTTCGATTTGAAGAATCCACTTACAGTTTGCGATTTGTTCCTTGGGTTAGAACAGTAGTCACAGTGCTCATCTTCCTATGTTGCTTTTTCTCATCGTGTCCCTCTTCTCTCTTTAGTACAATAAATAAAGAACAATTTTCCAAGAGAAAAAATGACACACTGGATCCTGAACTGTAAGTAGTTCCCCTTGAATGGTCAGTATGCTTTGATTTTCCTTCTTCCTTTCATTTTCTTGGTTCGCACAGCCAGTGAGATGATTCTGTATTCTTGAGCTAAATCTATGTAACGTACATCTAACTTAAATGGTAAGAAACGTAAAAGTCTACATTTCAGTTAGTGTTTATTTCCATTTCACTGAATCGACCAAATGGTATTTGATAGGCCCAAGTGAAGCACCAAACTACTCTGCTCAGGGCCCTGAAGGCCATCTCTGTTGGCCTCTGCATTTCCGAACAGGTTCCCAGTCCCTTTCTTCGCAGGGAGGCCTTTCAGAGCACTGAGGCGCCCCAGGACTCTGCGTCAGTGATCCGCCGCTTTTCATGGCGGTTCCACAGTCACATCTAAAATCGTCACAAAATAACCGAATGTACTTCTTTTGAAATTTGCTCTACCTGTAACACTAAAGAACTTTTAAAACTTAAAAACTTTATTTAAACTATTTCAGTTATGTGGACATGATTTGGCTACCTTTGGAATTACCCGAAATCTGAGGATTTGGGAAATTTTGAACTTTTGGCTTTTTATTTCCAGATTTGTGGAATGTACAGAGTGTGGAAGAAAGATGCATCAGATCTGTGTCCTTCATCATGAGGTCATCTGGCCATCTGGGTAAGACACCAGCTTTTTCTGTAGGCATTTTTTTCCATCATGAGTTTTGTCATCTTTGCAATGATTATATCCTGTTCTTCGAAGTTCCTGTCTAAAAATTACTCTTTGGATTGGGAAAAAGTAATGAAAATCCAGTTTTTAAACTTTAACCTAGGATCCAAAAATGTTGATCTCTCGCTTGCATGCATTGTTTAAATCCATGTACAAATCTTTTGTTTTGCCGGTTTATATTTTAAATTATTTGTGATCATTATACATTAAAAGTAAATGGTTTTGAAAGATTTATCAATAGCGATAACAAGAAATCTCTTGCACCTGGAAGCTAGCAAGGAGGTGTTAGGTGCTAATGAATTTGCCAGGTGCTGAATGTTACTTATACTGCAGTAGAAATATTAGAAGATACAGATACGGGGGGTGCCAAGGGAACACCTCTATTTCTCTCTCTGAGAAAACATCACTGTGAATCATATATTAACTGGTGGCTCTGGTTAAGATTTAATTTAATCATTCTAGGGAGGTAGGGAGGGTTGGGTGATAAGTTTCACGGCCATAGTAATAAGTTCCATGGCTTCTGTCCAGTGAGTGACAGAGTTGCATAAAAGGACTAGGTACCGACTTCCATGAACTAGCTATTCTTGGGTCCCATGTTCTGTTTCTGAATATTCTCCACATACTTACCCAAGCGGCACATCATCAGTGACTCCTATAGCAAAACGTGGGTTTTTGTCCATTGTGACACTTGCCTGCTGCTGCTATGGGCCACCTCTCACTCTCCAAGGATGGGGCCGATCCCAGTTCTGTTCCAAGGGATGGAGGAGGGTATCTGCACATCAAGTGACTCCCACTGATGTAGGGTCTCTACCTACAGTGTTCTGTGCTCTTTTCTTGGATTGATTGTTGATGTCAGTTTGGAGGTTATAGGAAAGAGGAGGCCCATTAACAGATCTCCAGATAGTAAGACAGAGGAAAGTTGTAGTAGTATCTTTAGTGTCTTTAGATACGCGTTTTTAGTACTCTCCTAAACTACAGAGTGCATAAGGATAAATTAAGAGACTTGCAGTGATTACTGCAACTTCAGATCAGTCAGCTAGTTGATGAACTCTCCCATTTTTGTAAGAAATTCTACCTGTGTACACATCCTTATGTATTGCAAGAGCAAAGAGAATGCACATTTTAAATCTGTCACACATTGCTGGACAAGTGTTACGTGTTTTACATTCCTGCCGGTAACATATAGACTTTTTGCCATTGTGATTGGCCAAAAACAAAATCCCTGATTTGATCTTGTAATCCCTTCATAATCTTTTGACATGTAAGCCAGTTCATCTGCCCTTCGCATTTCTTCAAGTCTTTTGCCTATTTTTCAATTAGGTTTTTTTCCTTTTTGTTAATATTTACAAGCTCTTGGTATACTGGTTGTATTCACTTTGTTGCATATTTAGAAAAACTACTCCCAGATCGTCTTTTGAATTTTAACTTTTACGTACATGAGGTATATTTTGTAGTGTACGTTATTGTGTATGTTTCTCTTAAGTTTTGTAAGCAGAATCTTGGTTTACCTTTTAGGTTTATCTGCGACGGCTGTTTGAAGAAGTCTGCACGAACTAGGAAAGAAAATAAATTTTCTGCTAAAAGTAAGTTTCATTCTTGCAAGTATATCTCGGCAGACTTCACCGAAGCATATAGTTAAAACATTAAGGCATCCAAAATTAACTCCTTTCTTTCAACCTTATTTAAAATATTTAACCAAACTAAAAATAATTTTCCTGTAATGTATGCAGTTTAACTGTAGTAATGTACAACATTTTTGGTGTGAAATTCATTGAACCCAAGTGAAACTTTACAGGGAGCAGGATTTTTAAACTACAGAATCTGTTCTTCTTGCTCCTTGTTCTCGCACTGCTCCATATCTGGAACATTTCCTCGCGGGGCTAGGCGTGGGGTATCTGTCCAGAGTTGCCATCCCATGAGTGAGTCCCTCAGCTTTGTCCGTGCTATCAGTGGGGGCTGCTTTTGCTCCTGTGTGATCTTTTCAGATGAGGGTAGGGGGAGGAGTGGTTGCAACAAGTATCATGTAATGAATTGATATTGATTTATCTTATATTTGGTTCAGTTTTGTGGATCTTTTGCAATTTTTTGCTGACCTACATATAGATTGCTTTAATTACTATGAAGTTTCTCACAATACCCAAACTATTTTATAATTATTTTTTGCAGCTGAAGCAAAGCACAAATATCCGGATATTTCGTCTATTTTTTTTTTTTTTTTTAACTAATCTAAAACTGCAAGGTTTTCAAAATAGGAAGTTAGGGAAAAGAACATCTAAAAAGTATTGGCTACCATGCTTGCTTCAACTGAACATATACTAAAAGTGAAATGATACAGAGAAGATCATCATGGCCCCAGGGCAAGGACGATACACAAACTCATGAAGTCTTCCATGAAAAAAAATTTTTTTAAGTATTGACTACATGGCTAACTTTCAACAAAATCCAGCGAGTTGCTTCTATGTATTTGATGTCGAACTTTGAGACTGATAGTAATAAATCTGCACCTTGGTTACCACTGAACTTTTAACTTCTGCATTTCTAGGGTTGCCATCTACCAGGCTAGGCACCTTTCTGGAGAATCGCGTGAATGAATTTCTGAGGCGACAGAATCACCCTGAGTCAGGAGAGGTCACTGTTCGGGTAGTTCATGCTTCTGACAAAACCGTGGAAGTCAAACCAGGCATGAAAGCAAGGTACGTAGTAATGTCCCCTCTCCTCTCTCATGGATCCACAGCTGTTCATGCGTGGTTACTGGTGATGATTCTAATCTGAACGAGATGCCGTTTTTCCCTCCAATCTGAATTGCACAGGTTTGTAGATAGTGGAGAGATGGCAGAATCCTTTCCATATCGAACCAAAGCCCTCTTTGCCTTTGAAGAGATCGATGGTGTTGACTTATGCTTCTTTGGCATGCATGTTCAAGAGTATGGCTCGGACTGCCCTCCACCCAATCAGAGGTAAGCTTTGCCAGGGCTACCTCCTCATGTGCGTGGGAGTTTGGAGTTAGGCGAAAAAGCAGAATGGGCAAGAAAACGGTTGATGTACATGGTTTGGAAAGGCAGGTTCTCACGTGTAGTATTAAAGCGGAGGCAAAAATAAGTAAGTCCTGCTCAATATTGCTCTCCTGTGGTCATAGTAATAAAGAAAGGGTGATGAATAGCAGTCCGGAATGGGGAGCGAATGCACTGCTTTCAGATAACGGGCTTAAATCTAGATTGTATTAAGTACCTTCATGGGGAGGTACGTGAAAGACCGTCATACAAATGAGGTAGAATATTTAGAATTTGTTTCCAAAATAACATAAAGGCCAGAATAAGGCTGCTGCCAGAAACCATTTGAATCCATAAATATCGTCTGATACACTGTGTTTCTGGCACTGCTCGGTGCTGAGACTGTATAGTAGAGCCCAGCGTTCACAGTCTCAGCACCTAACTATGGTGCTGTGTAAGCATTACAAATGACGGGATGAGCAAAATGCACAAAAGAGAGAATGTATTTTTAGCTACATTGATAAGAACTCATTATGTGACTTGACTTGATTTCTTTCTCCCTGTTTGGCACAGGAGAGTATACATATCATACCTCGATAGTGTTCATTTCTTCCATCCTAAATGCTTGAGAACTGCGGTCTACCACGAAATTCTGATTGGATATTTAGAATACGTCAAGAAATTAGGGTAAGTATATTGATAACGTGCCATTTTTAAAAACAATTGTTTTAAATTAATTTGTCTTATACTACCAGTATTGTGGTGAGACATGAGTTAAAACATGCAAATATGCGATTTTCCGTCCTTTTTCTCTACTTCAGTTTCATCCAGTGAAACCACAACCCGACTTTGCTGTTGATCCCATGGTGTTACTGTGGCCAGTAGAAAAGAAATGGCTGCTTTGGCCCTAGTCACCCCCGCCCCAGATCAGCTTCAGCTGCATTTCCTTCAGTTAAGCTGTTAGGTCCCCTTTGATTTGAAGGTTGATTGTTACTCAGGGCCAGAACCTTCAACATTTGAATTTGATCTTTTTACACCAGATATGGAAACCAAAAACAAAGGTCCGGAGATAATAAAAATTCACCAGACCCAGTTCCTTACCTTTAAGTTCTATATGTGCTTGAGAATATTCACCGCCTCTCCTTGTTTGCAGTTTGCATTCCTTTAGCTTTCGTGTTGAAATGGATCCATTTTCCATTTCATTTGGTCTTTGAACGCAAATATGGGATTTTCGGATCATCCGAGAACTAGAAGCTTTCAGGAAACCTCCAGGAAGAGCTAGTCAACGGGAGATCCATTGTTAGTGTTCTGGGCAATGTCTCGTACAGGCCTTAGAATTTTGATCCGGTGCTGGACTGTGTACTTTGTGTTATCTTAGGAAATTGCTGGTTTCTGTACTGACTCCACCTTGTAAAGTGTGGCATTCTTCCCAGAATGGATGATCTTTTCTCTTGATTGTTTTTTCTCTTCGTGTTGTTAGTTATACAACAGGACATATTTGGGCATGTCCTCCAAGTGAGGGAGATGACTATATCTTCCATTGTCATCCTCCTGACCAGAAGATACCCAAGCCTAAGCAACTGCAAGAATGGTTCAAAAAGATGCTTGACAAGGCCGTGTCTGAGCGAATCGTCCATGACTACAAGGTCAGCAGGAGTGCGGGGCGTGGTAGAAGTGCACATTTGCTAATCCTGCTGCCCTGTATTCTGCCACTTAACTACCCTCACGAGACTCTGTTCTCCCTCTTCCATGTAACTTATAAAGTTAACCTAATTTGGCAAAGTTTTTATTTTGCCAGAATTATTATTAAGGTGGCGTGTATCTGGCAGAACATTTTCAAATTTCTAATCTAGTCAGTCGAGTACATCAGTGTTTAATATTCCCTTTTCCGTCCAGTCAGACTTTTTCAAATTTGAAAAACTAGACTTTCAAAGAATCTTAGGTCAACAAATCGAATATCAACGATATGACTAATTAAAAATATATTCTTAATAGCCATTTGTGATCATAGGGAATCTCATGACAAGAATTTGAATAAACTTCTTACCTGTTTATACTAATGGATGTTTTCTCGAGCAGCACAGCAAATCATTCTGTAGCCATACAGTTTCCAGTGTTTGTCATTAGAGTCGTGTTGAACGTATTTCTCACTTAAGGGTGCTGCAGTTCCAAGAATGGGTGCGAGGCAGGCATGCATTACGGCACTGCCTTTTGTCATCAGGAAGGGTAAAGGCCACCGTGAATGCTGCTGCCTCTGGCTGTGCCGTTGGTCCTAGCAGGATAACTGATCACTTGGTTATAAATAAAGACAGGTTGTCTCCCCGCCCTCATGGGTGAAGGAAAGAGAAAACCAGGAATACTGACTTAAGACCGAGGCTTTTCACTGTTTATGACTTCAGTGTCATCCCAGGCTTGGAACTTAGATAAAAAATCTCTCACCATTTCAAAAACATGTTAATTCTTGGTGTTTATGTTCGTTAGCTGGGGCTGCTTCTGTATGATCAAAGCCTTTTTTAAAAGAAAAAAAAAAGTAGAAATTTCAATTTGTACATGAATATTTTCACAGGATATTTTTAAACAAGCTACTGAAGATCGATTAACAAGTGCCAAGGAATTGCCTTACTTCGAGGGTGATTTCTGGCCCAATGTCCTGGAAGAGAGCATTAAGGAACTGGAACAGGAAGAGGAAGAGCGGAAACAAGAGGAAAACACCAGCAACGAGAGCACAGATGTCAGGGTTTCCGGTGACCTCTCGCAGAAACTGTATGCCACCATGGAGAGACATAAAGAGGTAAGATGAGGCCTGCAAGAATGGCAAAACAAAACCATCCACCACTGTTGCCAGTCATGACATGTTTCATGTAGTCATATACCACATAATGCTGTTTTTTTGGTCATTGATGGACTTCACATGCAACGGCGGGTCCCGTAAGATTATAATGGAACTTAAACGTTTGTGGTGATGCTGGTGTAAACAGACCTACAGAGCCGCCAGTCATATAAGAGCGTACACATACAATTGCAGTAGTAGGCTGTGTACCATCACACAGTGACGAAGTCACCTAATGATGCATTTCTCAGAACGTAACCCAGGTCGAGAAGTGGTACATGAATATAATTTAAAAGTACGAGCATAGTCGAACCCTGTTGTTTGTAACCCTCGTGTCTCTACCTCTGTCCATTGTTCACAAGATTGGCTTGCTGGATATTTTGTTGTTTTGTTTCAAACCAAGTCCTTAGAACTCCACCAACCATTCCAATTTGTCTATAAAACTATAGTAAAGCAAATGAACAAAAATATGGACTATTGGGAAATGGAGAGAATCGAAGAAAAGTTAAACTTTAATATATGCACATATATTCTGAATTTCCAGTGGTCTGGGGCTCACATGGTAAACCTTTTTCACAGAAGATAAAACTTTGAATTATTTCATTTTCAGAATTGCTGATGTAGTCGTTTGGGAACACGGCTTGACGTGTCGGTGCGCTTTTTCCCTTCAGCTTTATCATTGGTCAGATGAGTCTTAAAGGGTCGTTCATGGCAGCGTGGTTTTGTTTTGTTTTGTTTAGTGTCTCAGACTGTTCAGACGTCATAATCCAGTTCTTACAGGAAGTGACTATTCTGTGGAGAGGGAACGGAAGGCTTTACTTCAGTATGGAATTACAACCAAATTGATGAAGCATTCTCTTGGGGAGAGAAATAGTTAGGGCAGAACCCTTCTTTAGAGAGGTATTATAATGGTGCTTGACCTATAAAGCTGCTCAGAGCATCTTTTCCCATACACCACTGCTCTACCCCCAGGCTCTTTTTGTTGAAGCCCGAAAACCTAAGGTCAGCAGAATGGCCTGAGATGGTAGAAGCCTAACGCTGTTCCCTCAGCCATGCTGGTGAACTGGAAGGATTCCCGAGTCCTAGCGGTGCCTCAGATACTATTAGCGACTTAGAGCAGTATTTAATGTCGCAAAATTCTTGACAACCGAGCAGTGGGGTACGCCCCTTAGAGTGTGTCGTAGGAGGTTTTGACTTAAATAGTCAGTACATCCTGTGACTTTGTTTCATCTGAAGATGTAGGACATAGTTGCCAATTAGGAATTAGAATCTAAGGTTGTCGATGAGGTTAAGTTCAAGTATTGTCTTAGCTCTAGACCGGCACACAGTGGAATCAGCCGTGGTGGTCATCGGAGGGTCGGCCACAGTGGAGATTTCCTGCGGAGTCGGCCCGTGGTCCGGGTCGTCGGCCTCTGCGTTTTCACGGGGTGTCGCAGGCCTTCCCCGCTCGTTCGATTCAGGGCTTCCCTCCGTGTCGCGTTTTCGGCCTGCGCTTCCTTGCTTTCCGAGCGCCTCCTTCCAGCTGCAGTCTTAGATCCAGCAGTACAAGGGCAAAGATGCATCCCAGTCCTCCTGTGATGCTTTTAACTTCGGGCTTCTGTTTGACACAGTTGTACTCAGTGTGTGCTCTCTCGTGTTATATTTTTGAAACTGTATCTTAAAAGACTTGTTTTTTGCAAACGTTTCCCAAGTTATTACAAGTCATACTGCCAGTTCGCATAGGTTTCCAGTCTCTGAAAACAATACAGTGAGCAAACAGCAGTTCATGATGTCTTAATTTCTTGAAGGTATTATTAAGAGGTTTATGTCTATGCTAATTAATTTAGATACACAGATGCTGGCTTCTTGTTGCAGCCTTTACTGGTTATGTTATGTCATAGTGTTTATACTTCTTTCACACTTCAATGAACAAAAATTTTGCTGCTTCTACAGCAAGGAAACTTTTTTATTTTTCCCACCCCAGCCAATATATTTGGGCTTTTTTTCCCCAAACTTACAGGAAAGTTGCATAGAAGACCTCCTCCCGCAGCCTTCACTTAGAGTCAGCAGTTAACGTTCTGCTATATTTTCTTTATCTCTGTTTCAGCTAGTACCCTTGAAGGAAGAGGACATCCTCTGCATAGCCAAACTATGGTTTCGCACTCAGCAAACAGTGCCCACCGTCTAATGTCTGGTCCTTACATACTGCACTAAAGGATCACGTGTCGTGTTGCATTGCCCTGTCTCAGTTCCCGGCCTTATTTTCCTTTGTGCCATGGGCATTTTCTTGAAGAGTGCAGGCCGGTTGTTTTGCAGAGTGTCACTCAGCTTGTATTTGTCTTTGTTTCCTTGTGATTAGATTCAGACAAAGCCATGGAATGCATCTCAAAGTACACTTCTTTGAAGAAGAAAGTCCACTGGGCATGTGCTGTACCTGACCTGAACTATCTTATTTTGAAGGAATTACAGAATGAGGTAGAAAAGCTATGATGCAGGTTTTAGGCCCATGGTATAGACAGACTCAGAGAGGAGACCAGCGGTGTGCGAAGCAGGAGAGAGCGCTACATCACTTATCCTCGTGGTGTGGTTGTGAAACTAACTCAGGGTTCATCAGCCTCACAGGCATCCAGTCCAACTCGCCCGTCGGCTGCGGTTGGTCCAGTGCCTTGAGGTGCTTTTGATCCAGAGACGGATGAGATTTTCTGTTTTGCAGGTTTTCTTTGTGATCCGTCTCATCGCTGGCCCTGCCGCCAACTCCCTGCCGCCCATCGTTGATCCTGACCCCCTCATCCCCTGCGATCTGATGGATGGGCGGGACGCCTTCCTCACCCTCGCAAGGGACAAGCACCTGGAGTTCTCATCGCTGCGAAGAGCCCAGTGGTCCACCATGTGCATGCTAGTGGAGCTGCACACCCAGAGCCAGGACCGCTTCGTCTACACCTGCAACGAGTGCAAGCACCACGTGGAGACCCGCTGGCACTGCACCGTGTGCGAGGTAGGCCCAGATGGTGCGGATGACAGGGGAGGCTTCCGAGGGCCAGTGGCAAGGGATAGAAGGAGGTGGGAGGAGCCCGGCCTCGTCCCGGAGTGGTGGACTGAAGAGGTTGCTCCAGAAAGGGGCTTCTGAGCCCAAGCAGAATACGTAAAGTGCTTTTGCATGACTTCGGTCTTGGAGAGTTGACCTGGACTTGTGTTCTTTTCCCCCAGGATTACGATTTGTGTATCACCTGCTATAACACTAAAAACCATGACCACAAAATGGAGAAACTAGGTCTTGGCTTAGATGACGAAAGCAACAGCCAGCAGGCTGCGGCCACCCAGAGCCCAGGAGACTCTCGCCGCCTGAGCATCAAGCGCTGCATCCAGTCCCTGTTCCACGCCTGCCAGTGCCGAAATGCCAACTGCTCCCTGCCCTCCTGCCAGAAGATGAAGCGGGTTGTACAGCACAACAAAGGCTGCAAACGGAAAACCAATGGAGGGTGTCACATCTGCAAGCAGCTCATCGCCCTCTGCTGCTACCATGCCAAGCACTGCCAGGAGAACAAGTGCCCCATCCCGTTCTGCCTAAATATCAAGCAGAAACTCCGGCAGCAGCAGCTGCAGCACCGGCGGCAGCAGGCACAGATGCTGCGGAGGAGGATGGCCAGCATGCAGCGGACCGGCGTGGCAGGGCAGCAGCAGGGCCTGCCCTCCCCCACTCTGGCCACGCCCACCACGCCAACCAGCCAGCAGCCCACCACCCCACAGATACCTCAGCCCCCGCCCCCTCCTCAGCCCCAGCCTACACCTCCCAACAGCATGCCGCCGTACTTGCCCATGACTCAGGCTGCTGGCCCTAGTTCCCAGGGTAGGGCAGCAGGCCATGTAGGTGTGAGCCCTCTCAGACCAAACACTGAGCCTCAACAAGCCTTACAAAACCTTTTGCGGACTCTCAGGTCTCCCAGCTCTCCCCTACAGCAGCAACAGGTGCTTAGTATCCTTCACGCCAACCCCCAGCTGTTGGCTGCATTCATCAAGCAGCGGGCTGCCAAGTACGCCAGCTCTAATCCACAGTCCCTCCCTGGGCAGCCTGGCATGCCCCAGGGCCAGCCAGGGCTCCAGCCCCCTGCCATGCCAGGTCAGCAGGGGGTCCACTCCAATCCAGGCATGCAGAACTTGAATGCCATGCAGGCGGGTGTCCAGAGGGCCGGCCTGCCCCAGCAGCAGCCACAGCAGTAACTGCAGCCACCCGTGGGAGGGATGAGCCCCCGGGCTCAGCAGGTGAACATGAATCACAACGCCATGCCTTCACGGTTCCGAGACATCTTGAGGCGACAGCAGATGATGCAGCAGCAGCAGGGCGCAGGGCCAGGCCTTGGCCCGGGGATGGCCAACCATAACCAGTTTCAGCAGCCCCAAGGAGTTGGCTACCCCCCGCAGCAGTAGCAGCAGCAGTGGATGCAGCATCATATGCAGCAGATGCAGCAAGGGAACATGGGACCGATGGGCCAGCTCCCCCAGGCTCTGGGACCGGAGGCAGGAGCCAGTCTGCAGGTCTATCAGCAGCGACTCCTTCAGCAACAGATGGGGTCCCCTGCTCAGCCCAACCCCATGAGCCCCCAACAGCATATGCTCCCGAATCAGGCTCAGTCCCCACACCTACAAGGCCAGCAGATCCCTTCTTCTCTCTCCAATCAAGTGCGTTCTCCCCAGCCTGTCCCTTCTCCTCGGCCACAGTCTCAGCCCCCCCACTCCAGCCCTTCCCCAAGGATGCAACCTCAACCTTCTCCACACCACGTCTCCCCGCAGACCAGTTCCCCCCATCCGGGACTGGTAGCTGCCCAGGCCAACCCCATGGATCAAGGGCACTTTGCCAGCCCGGACCAGAATTCGATGCTTTCTCAGCTCGCTAGCAACCCAGGCATGGCAAACCTCCATGGTGCAAGCGCCCCGGACCTGGGACTCAGCACCGACAACTCAGACTTGAATTCAACCCTCTCACAGAGTACACTAGACATACACTAGAGATACCTTGCAGTATTTTGGGAGCAAAAAAATTATTTTCTCGTAACAGGACTGTTTTGTACTGAAAACAATTTTTTTGAATCTTTCTTAGCATAAAAGACAATTTTTCCTTGGAACACATAAGAACTGTGCAGTAGCTGTTTGTGGTTTAAAGCAAACATGCAAGATGAACCTGAGGGACGACAGAATATAAAAAGTATGTTTTTGTTATGGCTGGCTACCATCGCCTCTTTTTTCCCTTTGTGTGTGTGGTTCAAGTGTGCACTGGGAGGAGGCCGCGGTCTGTGAAGCCGCCCACATGCTCCTGCCGTGCACCTCCAATAGGTTTTATTATTAATAATTATTATTAATAGTTATTATTAATAGTTATTATTTACTGGTGCAGATGGTTGACATTTTTCTCTATTTTCCTCACTTTATGGAAGAGTTAAAAAAGAACATTTCTAAAACCAGAGGACAAAAGGGGTTAATGTTACTTTAAAATTACATTCTATATATATATATAAATATATATAAAAATACCAGTTTTTTTCCTCTGGGTGCAAAGATTTCATTCTTTTAAAAATGTAAAAAAAAAAAAAAATTAAAATCTTTCCTCCCCCCTCAAGTCAACTTTTGTGCTCCAGAAAATTTTCTATTCTGTAAGTCTGAGCGTAAAAACTTCAAGTATTAAAATAATTTGTACATGTAGAGAGAAAAATGACTTTTTCAAAATATACAGGGGCAGCTGCCAAATTGATGCATTATATATTGTGGTTCTGTTTCTCGAAAAAAATTTTTTTGTTATTTTTACATCTAACAAAGGAAAAAATTAAAAAGAGGGTAAGAAACGATTCCAGTGGGATGATTTTAACATGCAAAATATCCGTGGGGTTTCTTTGCTTGCTTTCTTCCTCCTTACCCTGCCCCCACCACACACACACACACGCATACACACACACTCACACACACTTTCTGTAAAACTTGAAAATAGAAAGCAAAAACCCTCAACTGTTGTAAATCATGCAATTAAAGTTGATTACTTATAAATATGAACTTCGGATCACTGTATAGACTGTTAAATTTGATTTCTTATTACTATTGTTAAATAAACTGTGTGAGACAGACAGCCGGCTTCGTTTCACTTCTTGCCCTCACGTCTCTGTCTTACGAGGCATCAGTGTAAGTTCTTGAGGCAGAGAACCCAGGATAAAGCGAAAGCAGTATAACTTAAAGCCTCCCTGTTACACAAAGTGAATTCACAAATGGACTTTAGTAAATTTGTTCTAAGTTCAGAGAAAAACACAAGTACCAGCTAAGTGTCAATTTTATCAACTCGAATTGATATTAGCCTTTCACGTGATATGGGACCTTTCCCCATGGTCCACTATGGGTGCCCTCATGTTACAGGGATGAAAAGGAGCGCTGAAGTGGGCTCCTATCTACCTAAGTCACAACAGTTTCTCGAGAAAGTGTGAAAGCTAGGGTGACAGTACCTCCGTAATCTCTGTCACGCTTTGTTTTTGCTAACTGCCAACCAAGAAGTCCGGGGGGTGAGCGGGGCTGGAATGAGGGCATTAGGAAAGGAAACTACAGGGAAATAAAACCTGGGTGCCCGCTTCGGCAGCACACATACTAAAATGAACGACACAGAGAAGATTCGCATGGCCCTGCGCAAGGATGACGGGCAGATTCGGGAAGTATTCCATATTTTAAAATATTCAACCTGGAAGGCTGAGAGATTAATCACAACAGCGAGTCCAGTACTGTGCTAGGTGTTAAAGAATGGAGAGTTTGCTACCCCTCCGACTGCATGTTACATTAGCCTTGAACAATTCGAAGACTGTTTAGTAAGCTGCTTTGGCACCATTGGGCAGGTGTTGTTTTTATCAGTTTTACACTATATTACAGTCTGCTAAGGGCTAAAGAAAGTGACATTGTCTCAAAAATATCCAGTATCCTAATGTGAGGTGAATTGCACGCTCAACATCAACAGGCTGACCCCACCCCCGAGAGTATCCACCTGCCTCAGGTCAGTGGTGCATCAGAGGTATGTGAAGCACCTATGTTCCGAGCCAGGCTGGAGAAGGCACTCGTGGACAAGATGCAGCTCTGCCCTCAAGCCAGTTTGAGAGCTACAAAAGGCAGAACGATGCTTAAATCACATAGAAAGTGTTAACCTCTGTAAGCAGGGAACAAGATAGACTGGGGGAGGAACCTGGCTTCTGGGAACTGGAAACCTTTCTGGAAGGGTAGTATTTAAACGGAACAACTGGCAAGGAGATGCATGGGCGAAGGAAGGAGAGTGAGAAGGGACCCCACCCAGGAGACTGAAGAGTTAGATCCTCAAGAGCCTCAGGTCCACCTGGCTGAGGCCAGGTTATAGAAGCTGCCGAATGCCTCTTACAGAAAGACTTCCATTTTGCTCTATTAGTAGGAACCCAGGATTGATCTGAGCCCCCAAAAGGGAAATATTTTGAATTCTAACCAGTAAATGTACAGCTTTCATAGCTCTAGCCTCTGGCTGACAACAGCTAGGCTGAAGTGTCGGACCACATTTCACTGCAACCTTGCAGGGAAGTGGCCGCAGAAATACATAATTAAATGGGGAGGGAAAAAAGCTGTCCTTGCTCAGGCCAGAGCTAGTGCTGGGGAGAGGGAAGGTAAGGATTATTCTAGAGTCAGCACTGCAAGAATTTGATTACAGCGTTTGTGTGTATTTGAAAATTAACACAATGAAAAGCTAGGAAGAGCTCAAAGGAGCCACAGTCTCCAACTGGGCTGTTTCTAAGACATCGATCCAGGAAATTGACCCATTGCGGCTGGTGGTATCCCAGGTGCTCTCGCTGACTTAGGTTACTGAATCCCCCCAAACAGCCCCAGTTGAAAAACGAGAAAACTGCAGCTCAGATGAAATAACTTGCTCCAGATCACACGGCCAGTAAACGGCTTACCAGAAAGTTCTGTCAGGCTCCAAAGCCCCTCTTCTCCGTATCTTTTATCTTTCATATCGTAGAGAAGCCATAGAGATGGCAGCAAATTAACTGATATGTACGACACACAGGCCCTGTTCCAAGCAAATTCAAAATACAGACTAACTATAAAAAAGTGGCCGGTGAGGAATCGTAAAGATAAGTTCTCCAGTTTTCTTTTACAACCAAGGAAACTAATCTCCAGACAGTGTCCTGAAATGTGATTTTATCATGAGGCCACCTGTTGGAACAGCACGTGAGCCAGCATCGAAGAGAAGAGGCTTAGAGGAGTGCAAGACTTGTCCATTGAAAACAACAGAACACCATTGAAAGAAATTCGACTTAAACGAAAAGACATTCATGCACGGGAAGACCGAAAGAACTAATGTTAAGAAAGCACTACTCGAATTGATCTAGAAATCCAATGCAATCAAAATATCAAAATATCTGCTGGCTTTGCATTTAATTTTATTATTTTTATTTTATTTTTAGCAGAAATTGCCACGCTGATTCTAAAATGCACATGGAAATGCAAAGGAACAAAAATAGCCAAAACAATGTTGAAAAAGAAGTATAAATTTGGAGGACTCACACTTCCCCATTTAAAATTCAAACTACAAAACTAATCAAGACGATAGTAGTGGCATAAGGACAGACATTAGATCAATGGCATAGAGTCCAAAATAAACCCATAGATTTATGGTCACAGTTGATAAGGGTGTCATGACAAGTCAATGGAGAAAGAATAGCCTTTTCAACAACTAGTGCTGGAACAACTAGATTTACTCAAAAAAATAAAGCTGGACCTCTAACTCACACCAAATACAAAAATTAACTCAAAATAGATCATAGACCTAAATGTAAGAGCTAAAACTATAAAAAGCATAGAAAATGTAGGTATAAATCTTCATGACTTTGGCTTAGGCAATGGTTACTCATATATGACTCTGAAAACACAAGCAACAAAAAAATTGGACTTCATTAATATTAAAGGCTTTGGTGCATCAAATGACACTATTAGAAGAGTGAAAAAATAACCCACTGAATGGAATATAATACATTAGTAAACCAGATAAGGGTCTGTGTGTCCAGACTATAAAAATTCTGACACTCAACAATAAAAAGACAACCCATTGAAAAAACAGGCAAAGGATTTCAATAGATATTTCTCCGAAGATGGTATACGAGTGGCCAATAAACATGAAAAGATGATGCTCGACATTATTCGTCATTACGGAAATGCAAATAATCAAAATAATGAGGTACCACTTCACACCCACTAGGACGGCTATCATCGAAAAGACAATAACAAGTGTTGTTTAGAATGCGGTGAAACTGGAACCCTCATACGCTGCTGGTAGGTATGTAAAATGGTACGGCCACTTAGGAAAATTGGAGCGGTTTCTCTAAAAAGTTCACAGCGGCATTATTCACATGGCCAAGAGGTGGAAGCATCCCAAGCGTCCATCAACAGATGAAGGGATTAAAAAGTATATATATTTTTTATATATCTATAAAATATACATATCAGTATCATTCCTTAAAAAAGAAATTCTGAGAAAGTTACAACTTAAAACTTGACAACATTAAACTCAGTAAAATAAACCAGACACAGAAGGACCAATACCGTATGAGTCCACTTATGTGAGGTATCTGGAGTAGTCGAATTTGTGGAGACAGAAAGTAGAAGTGTGTTTTCGGGGGTTGGGGACAGAGTTTAGTTTGGGCTGCACAACAATGTGAACGTGCTTAACCCCACTGAATTGTACACTTAAAAGTGGTTACAATGGTAAACGTTATATATATTTTACCACAATAAAGAGATTAAATAACATTGTGTTTATGAAAATATGTTGTAAACTTCAAAGCAGTGATTCATATGTTATTTCTTTCCTTCCTGGATGCTGTCAATCAATTCGTCAAAAGGAGCCAACTAAATATTAGTCCCTGTACAGATGATGGAGAGATTTCTGGCCGTGAATTCCAGCCTTTCCTCCTAGTCTGCACACAGAACAAGGCCTGATAGGATAACACTGAAAAAAGGAAGGGAGACATGGCTGTGTCCTTGCAGCAAGGCCTTGCAACAGGCTGGAACTACTTTCCATACACGGCCTGGTGACCAGAACCACGTGAAAGGAAGCACTAGCTGGGACCTGCCTGGTTCCACAGAGCAACAGCCTCAAAACTCCAGGTGGTCACGGGCGGTCACAGGCAGAAAAAACGAAAAGATGGTAGAGAAGAAGGAAAACACAGCACATCTAAAGGGCACGTGATCGGACATTTCTATTCGTGCAGCAGCGTGGGGCTGAACGGTAAAGCACGGGCCTGAGCCGAACGCCGTCCTGAGTGGGGTCAGGGGGAAGACACTCGTTACTCTCGCAGACGGAACTTCTGAGATGAAAAATACAGTGTCTGAGATGGTGAAGTCACTGAATGGGATTAACAGAAGATTAATCACCACAGAAAATGACGATCGGTGAATTTAAAGACATCACAATAGAAACTAAAACGAAACAGGAAAAAGACTGAAGGACATGAACAGAGCCTCTGCGGGGCGACATGAAGCAACCTGACAGGTGCGGAATTGAAGTTCCAGACAGTCTCCTGCCATGCCGCCCTGAATGTGCCTGATCTGGGCTGATCTCAGAAGCTGAGCAGGATCAGGCCTGGTTAGTACTTGGATGGCAGACCACCTAGGAAGACAGGTGCTGTAGGTGTTTTTTTTTTTTTTTTTAAAAAGTTACAGAAAAAGAGGGAGAAAAAATCTATTTTTTCGATTTTTTAATTTTTTAGGCGAGGCAACCCTTGGCCGACCTCACAGGTTGCAAAGACCCTGTCAGCTTGCAGTCGCTTTTTTTTTTTTTTTTTGCCTAGCAGTGCCTGGAAAACAGGAATAATAATAATAATTAGAGGGCTCACAGTTTGGTGAGGGTACCTGATGTGTACATTAAAAATGGCAGCGATGTCCCTTGGTTTGGTCGGGAAAAGTCGGGTAGCTTCCAGGCAGAGGAGATTCTCCGGCCATGTCTTGAAGGAGGAGACTAAGTGTCGCCCAGGGACAGGAGAGCCCAGGCACAGGGGCATCACGTGCAAAGGCACCGAGATGACTGAGCCTCTGTGCAAAGACCGGCCACCAGCTCGGAACGGCGCGCACGCAGGGCACACGCGGGGCACGTCGCGAGACGCTGGGTCGGGCGGGGCCTCGGCCGGGCAAGAGACGGGAAACCTGACGGGGTTTCTCTGTTTTTTAACAATTTTCTTGAGGTATAACATACATCCCATAAAACTCATCTCTTTTATGGGTACGGTTCGGTAATTTCTCGTAAATTTACGGAGTTGCGCGACCATCCCCACGGTCCAGTCATCACCCCACAAAGGCCCCTGCCGTCTGTCTGCAGTCGCGCCTGTCCGCACCTCCGCCCCAGCCAACCACTGAGCCTCTTCCGGGATGTACAAACGTCTTTCCTCCAAAGGCGAGAAAACAAATGACCTGATCAGATTTATATTTTTTAAAAAACCAGAGTTGTGGAGGGCAGTTGGAGGAGGTTTCGGACGGAAGGCCACGTCTGTAACAATTCCGCTCAGGGCTCAGTTTTAAGCATCTGAAGGCCTTTTAACAATCTATGACTCCTCTTTCTCACTGGCCATCTTAGAATTTACACTGTTTTTCTAAGTAACACCTAATTGGTCCAAGCGTCAGCTCAGCGAATAGTCCCATTAATCAATACCCTGTGCATTCAAAACAGGAAACCAGTGGCATTTTCAGATTCAACTGTCATCAGCAGGAAAAAATGCTCTTGCAATTCGATTTGTTCCCTAAGGCCCACATTTTTGTTTTACATCTCTCTTTGAGACGTTAGGAGTGTATTGAAGGATTTGCAGCTGTTGGTACCCGGTCGGCACCGCACTGCATTTAGAAAGGGGGCTCTAACTTCACGTGGATTTACAAATGCTTATCTCCTGTCCTGTATGACGACGTGGGCTTTTCTTTTAAGGCTCGCTAATTGATCTCAAGGTGATCGGCTGAAGTGAGCAAAAGGCATGGCGGGTTGTCATGAGGATTAAATAAAACACTCAAAAGCACCTGGCATAAGTAGATGCTCATTAAATATTTCTGGACTCTGAACCTGGATCAACACTGTGAGGAGTGAGGTTTAGTGAAAAGTTTTTATCGGCACCAACAGGGCTGGTTTCCTAAGCTTGGCAAGGTTTGCTTGTTTCCTAAGCTTTAGCTCCTCGTTTCTAAAAAGGAAAAGAACTCCTGCCTTTTAAGTTTGTACTTAGGATGCACGAGGTTACAGGAGAGGTGAAAACGCTTAGACCAGAAAACACCTGCACGCATCACCAACGCGAGGAATCACTGGGCCCCAATTCCCTTTCACAGGCCACGGCATCTCCCTCTGTGCATTCGTCAGAGTTAATGGTGACAGGTGCCACCTGTGCAACCTCTCTGCGGCATTAGGAAACACATTCCTCAGAAAGGGGCAGTGGCTAGGCACCTGCCAATTACCTTTATACATCCAGAAATAGAATTGCCAAATTAAATAAATTATCTCGGTTCCTTTAGATGGTACTTCAACATCCCTACTTACATTTCTCATGTTCCTTCCAATAATTTCCCAGAGAATGTGGACCTGTCAATAGAAAGGACAAAAATTATTATTTACCACCAATGTCCCCAAAATAACTCTTAGAAAGCCTAAAAAACAGTTGTAGTCTTCAGAGGGCAGTCAGCCTCCACCCAACAATCTCGCAGTTTTGACTTCAGCTAAAGGGCTCCTCCTCACAGTGGGTCCAGCCCAAACCACAAAGAAGCATTAAATAATAATAATGATTAAAACCTGTGTACTGGTGATCTAGGTTGCTGGGATACGGTAGTTGGTAGTTGGGGAGGGGCCAGCAGATGCAGCAAAGTATCGTTTTAAACTGGTAGCTGGGAGCTTAGATGACGAGGTCACAAGCTAGTTGAGTTTTGGAGCTTTACGCTCAGGACAGTTACCCTGAAAATCCTTTGAATGATTGAATAGTAATGCTGTCTGTTCTCCCGGATCCAACAAACCTCTCTAGGACACAAGTTCGTCGTCTGTAAAAGGCAGCTAATAAAAATGCTCACTCGGTGAGCTGGGAGGCATTACCTACGATAGCGCTGTTGAGATTGTTCCCCCCACTGCGAAGCCTCACTGAGCTGTCCTAAGTCCCGTCATTGTCCCGGAGGAGAAAGCGTGGCTGCTACAGACCAAACGCCTGCCCGAGGTCTCAGGGACCCTCGGGCGGCGCGCCGCTCAGTTACCTCCAGCCGTCAAATCCTCCCCCCTGGTCAAGGCGCCCACGTTTTCCCCAGTCCAGCGCTGTGGGCCGAGGGCCAAACGTCCCAGGGTCGCGCCCCGGCTCCGCCCCTTTCCCTCTCCCAGGACGGACGCCCGTGCCCCGGGGCCGAGGCGGCGGCCGCGGAGCTGACCCCGGCAGTTACCCCGGGTCGCTCCGCCGCCCGCTCACTCACCCTCCCGGCTCCTGCCCGCGCCGCGGGCGCAGCCGAGGCCCGCGATCTGCGCGCACTCGCCGGGCGCCGGGCTCACTGCTCGGGGCGCAGAGCCGCCCCGCACGCAGGGGGACCGAGACGACGGGGCGCGGTCCCGCCGCCGGGCCGCTCTCCGCCCCGGGGCGCCGGCCGCAGCCCGGCAGTTCCGCGGCCTCGCTGCGCGCCGCGCCCCCCAGCGCCGGGCTCCGCCGGGCCGGCGCCGCCCGCACCAGGCGCGCCCCGCCGTCCCGCAGTCCGGGCGAGCCCGCGCCGCCCGCTCCCCGCTCCCGCCGGGCGCGCTCGGGCAGGGGCTGCGGCCGGCCCGCGGGGCGCGGGGCGCCGGGCTGGCCGCGTGCCGGGGCGGCCGCGGGGCGGGCGGGGGCGGCCGACGGTTGGAGCTCGGAACCGGCGCTCGGAACCGGCGCCCGGAGCCCGGCCTCGTGACCGTCGGGCCCCGCCCCTCGGGGCCGGGGGTTGGCACTGATGGCGATGGGGTGAGGGTGAGGGGGGAGGCGGGGGATGGGGTGAGGTAGGAGCGGGGTGACTGGAGTCACCACCTCTGACCTCGGCCTGAGCCCTACCTGCTACCAAGGGAGCGCCACGGTTAGGAGCTGCCTGTTATTAGCCCATTTGGCAGCTGAGGAGAACTGAGGCCTGCTCAGGGTGACAGGTGGCAGGCCGACTGTCGAAGCCGTTAGCACCGTGCCGGCCCGTCGTGCGAGCCTGAAAGCGCTGGTCCCCTTTCCTTCACATCGCACTGAAATGGATGCTCCATCTGCCAGGAACTCAGCGGTCCTCCAGTTCCCTACTTGCCCGCAGTGCCCAGAGCACAGTGGGCACCCAGGAAATTATTTGAACGAATAACTCTCATCTGTCCCTTCCCTAACTCTCTAACCTCCACTTGAGTCACCCGGCGCCCTCTCCCCAAAGATCTTAAGAAATAACTGGGGGAAGGCCAGACAGACGTGAGTGATGCCACGTGGAAAAGAGCGCCCAGCCTGCGAATCGCTGATGCAGGGGAAACGATCCGATTCGTGGGACGGAGTAAGAGAGGAAGCCAGCTGGGAAGCTCCAGTGGAGTCTGGAGGACAGAGGCTGGTGGTCTGGATTTAAGGGGTGGCAGTACTAATAGAAGTGGAAATATTTGAGGGAGGTTTTGAAGAAGTAAGGGGATTCGCTGATGGATTGAAAGTGAGGGGCGGACCAGGAGGAATAGAGAGGAAGTTCCCGAGGAGTTGGCAGCGCCATGCACTGAAACAGGAAGGGATATAATTTTGGGTAAGGGAAGAAACTGCTGTTTTGTAGTTAATGATGAAATATCAGACGGATATGTGAGTCCGGAGATTAGAGGACACACACATGGGCTGGAGATGTACATTTGAGGCATTTCAATGGTATTTATAGCATGAAAGACAGAACTCATGGTAAGAAGTAAGGAGTGAAGAAGCGGGCCCAGGACAGAGCCCTGATGGACACCAGCCAATACTTAGAATTCAGGTAGAAAGAAAAAAATAGAATTCAGGTCGTAGAGGAAGGTCTTGCAAAGGGGAGAGGATTGGCCAGAGAGGCAGGAGGAAAACCAAGAAGGGCCCAAGAAAGGACAGGATTTCATGAAGGGTGGAGTCATCGCTTACACCAAATGCCACTGAAAGAAGGGAGGCATGGCCGTACTTCAGAGTAGTATGTGAACTTAATAGAGCAGTGTTGGTGAAGTCCGAGGACAGATAGAGAAGTGAGGAGAAACAAGTGGAGGTAGAGTGTGCAGACGATTCCTTCAAAAGATTGTGGGGTGGAATAGCGCGATCGCAGGGGACGGACAAGGTGGGGTCAAGGGATTTATTTGTATAGTATGGGTAACACGAGAGCTATTGGCAATGCTACAATAGCGAGGGAGAGATCAATAATCCCAGAGAGAGGGACGGTGACTTACGGAGAGAGGGCTCTGAAAAGAGAGGAATATGTGAGGTGGGTGTATAGGGGCATGGCCCAGACCGGCCAAAAAGGGTACTTTGGCTACAGCATGAGACTCAGACCCAGGAAGCCCCAGGCAGAAGGAACGGCCCCACTGTTCCTGAGCCGGCCACTTCTGCTTAGTAACCTGCGTTTAATAAGATGTTTCAACTGAATTCCTGATTAACAGCCATTTCGACTTATGCTAACATTACCAGTCACTGAGGTCCCCAGCTCTATTTCTCTCCCTCCCCCAATGTTTGGTACTTCTGTTCCTTTTTGTTGTAACATGTGTTGATGACACATGCACTGAGATGTGAAAAATAATACATCACAACGAAGATGGATTTAGAGACCCTCATTCCATCTTAGAGAGAGGATGCCCAAAATTGCAAGATTCAGATCTCTAGTCAGGGCTCTCTGAGGAGCTGCGACTGCCTTCTTGCCCTCTCGCAGGCATCTCAGACTAAGCAGAACTCTTCCGAGATCAGATGACATCAAGTGCATTCAGGGTTGTATAGCTGTAGGCTAAACAGAATTCTTAACCTCTCTATTCAACCGCTCAAACTCATTCATTCCTTGTACAGTTTCTAACCATTACAGAACATGGTCCCACCATCTACCCATTTGACATGTTTACCTGGAGTCATTCTGGATTCCTCTCTCTGCCAAACCTACTCCATACAATTAATTACTGCCTCTAACAAATATCTCAAATGCTTCTACTTTTCTGCATATCCTTTGAGTCTGCCCTGGTCCAAGCCATCACCATTTTCACCTGAATCCTTCATTACAAGAGTCTTCCAACTTGGTCTCCCTGCTGCTTCTCTTAACCCATTTCCGATCCACTCTCTTCCCAACAGCCAGAGAGTGACCTAGTAAAACATAATGGAATTAATTCACTCCTCTGCTTAAAACCTTCCCAGGTTTCACATTATATATATAGAAAACCAAACAGAAACAGAAAGAGACTTATAGATACAGAGGACAAACTGATGGTTTCCCAGAAGGGTAGGCGGTGGGAGACAGGGTAAAAAATGGTGAAGAGGATAGAGAGATACAAACTTCTAGTTACAGATCAAATAAGTCACAAGATAGTAATGTACTGGATAAGGAATACAGTCAATCATATTGTAATAATTTTGTATAGTGACAGATGGTTACTAGACATATTGTGATCACTTCATAAGGAATATAAATCTTGAATCACTTTGTCGTACACCTGAAACTAATATAATAATGTATGTCAAATATACTTTAAATTTTTTTTAAAGCAGCCTATTGTAATCCTTAAAGTCTTATTCTCTAGCCCTTTGATCATTAAGCACCTAGGTATGTTCTTGGCTCTGGAAAATACTGTGGAGAACAAAACAGACTAAGATCCCGCCCTCATGGATTTACACTCCAATGGTGGGAGATAGGCAATAAACAAGTAAACAAATGAAGAAGATAATTTCAGACAGAAACAAGTGCTATCAATGACTATAAATGAGTGAAGGTATACAGAGTGAGGGGAGGGAACAGCTGCTTTGAATAAGGTCCCCGAGGATGTGACATTGAGCTGAAATCTGAAAAATCAAGAGCCATCCATGAGAAAAGCCATGGAAAGAATTCCCATACAAATGGCACAGCAGGTGCTAAGGCCCTGAGGCCAACTCAAGCTTGGCAGTTAAGAACAGGATGAGGAGGGCCGATGGACAAAGTGGAAAGGTGGAGAAGGTGGTACAAGAGGAGGTTGGAGAGAAAGCTGGGGCCAGGTCATTCAGAGCCTTGCAGAGTGTTTAGATTTTATTCAAAGTGCAAGGGGAAGCTGTTAGGGGTTTTAAGCAAGAGAATGAGCATGATCCCATTTCATTTTAAAGGATCACCTGTGTGGATTAGAGAAGGCGAAGACTCAAAGAGACAAGGTGGAGAGCTGTTGCAGTGGACTGGTGGCTTGTATTAGGGTGTTAGCTGTAGGGGGACAAGAATATCTTATGGATGTAGAAGAACCAACAGTATTTGTGGATAGCATGGATATGGGGTGAAGGTAGAAAAGGTTGAAGAAATTAACGAAGACTTTCACATCTGTGGTGCACCTCAAATTTAGAAACATACTTAATATTTAGCCTCTACTTAATACATGTAGATTCTCAACTCATTAGAGCACAGTGCAGTACAGGGAGAGAATTCTGATTTTGCCTTCTTAAATTCCAATCCTGTGTGATCTCGGAAAGTGTCTAAATCAGAAGAACCACCGTTTTCTTGTCTTTCAAAGAAAAGTGGTTGTTCTCGGATTTGAGATGTTCGTAAAGCTTCACTACAGCACTCAAGAGTGTGTAAGGAGGCTGTGAGAAATCCCAACTGAATGAGGTAGGGAACCTCATATTTGAGGTTTCTTTGGGGATGGTGATGTAGGAGCTACGTTGCCAGATTTGTAACATGAAGACATTTGTAACAGTGGGGATAAGAATATTCCAGTTTCTGCCTAGGCATCTTGGCCCAAGAGTGCCTGAAATTCCTTATCAGGAAGAACGTGAGGTTGTTCCTGACGCCTTGATGAGTAATGACAGTTCCAGGTGCTCAGTAATGGCTTAATAAAGACCGAGGTCTGGGTGAATGAAAGAGGTTAGCCTTAAAAAAAGAAAAACGCCGCGGGAATCCAGGCAGGACCAGCACCACGGGGATTTCCACGTCGCCCGCTCCACGCGCACTCCACGCGCACACTCACGGGTGAACTACAAGTCCCACAAGTGCCCGCGGCTTCCCCGCCCCCAGGAGAGGAGGGGCACGGGCGAGCGCGGCCTCAGCTTTTCCTCTTTTCTGCAGCGTGATTGGGCCGCGGCTCCGGCAGGTGGCCAATGAGTGCCCTCGGGGGATGCGGCGAGGCCAATATGGCTTCCCGCACCTGGTGACGGTGGAAGAAACCGTGTCAGCTCTCATGGAGAAGCCCCGGGGCGTCGAGGTAAGCGGGAGAGCGGTTATTGTGTCTGGGAATGGGTTCCCCGAGAACCTTGCTCGAGAGGCCCTTCTTTAGGCCTTTGAGGGAAGCCTTGCAGGCGGAGGGTGGAAGGATGGATAAACTGAGGCTGAACAGGGCCAAAAGCGATTGGCGTTGCCTTTTGCTCCCATAGTGCTGGGGCCGCGTCCGGCGAGTAGTTCAGGGAGAACAGCGTCCCTAGTCGAGCGAAAGGGGAACTGGATTCGGATGTGAGAGCTTCTGAAACCGCTTCATCCTCCCTGTCTCGTGGTCGTGTTCTTTAGGTATTGTGAGGCCTGTCACAGCTTGGTGGGACGAGAAGGGAGATTAAAGTTTAACACACACTCGGTTTCTAGAGCGTTCACGCGCGTTATCTCCCGATATACTCACAGCAATCCTGTGTTACGGTTTCGTTGTTATGGTTAAAGTAGCTGAGGCTTAGAAAGGTGGTGCGACTCCTCAGGAAGTTCACAGAGCTGCGCAGTGAAGGAGGTGGGCCCTGCGTCCCTCAGGCTCCAAACTTGACCTGTTATGCTTTTCCCACTCTGCTACGACCTGTGACTTATTCACCTTTTAAGCGTCTAGTTTCTGGTCACCTCGTGACTCAGTTCGTTTTCCTTTCTAGCACATTGCATATGTAGTTGTAAATATAAAGTGGAATAGCTCAAAAATTCTGCACGAGTAAAGGAGAGTAATCATAATGAAGTAGAGAATAAGAACAATAGGTCACATTTTTAGAGCTGTCACTAACTGCAGGAGACAGATCTAGGCCTTACATATCTCAGTCTTCGTAAAGATCTTCTGTAGAAGGCTTGTTATTATCTCCGTTGTACTGATGAAGACACTGAGAGCAGTAAGGTTAACTGGGATTCTAACCCAGCAAATCCAGTCTAAGGCCATGCTCCCCTGAACAAGCCCTATCTTGACTGATCACAGAAGCTAAGCAGGTTGGGGCCCGGTTAGTACTTGGATGGGAGACCACCTAGGAAGACCAGGTGCTGAAGGTGTAAAAAATAAAAAAATAAGGGATTGTAAACTGACAAGGTCCTTGCAATCTGTGAGGTCAACCAAGGGTTGCCTCACCTAAAACATTATAAAAAAAAAAAAAAACAAAAAAACCTAGCAAATCTGGTTTGAAATTCTATACTTTTAATCAGTAATAATTGCTAGTTTTAATGAACGCTTCCTATGTGCAAATCACTATTCCGAGTGCTTTACCTGTAGTAACCCTTACTTCTCTCTCAAAGCCTGTGATATAGGTGGTACTATTCTCATTTATAGATGGGAAAACTGATACGCTGAAAAACCGATTTGAGAGATCATAGAGCTAGTGAAAAGTAGAGATGGTATTTGCACCCTGGCCTCGAGCCTCACATCTTTTCTGCTACTTGCCAGACTGTTTCTACATGTCAGAGAGTTTCATATGCAGGATCACGTATCTCACATCCTGTGAGCCAGATATTTTGCTTATTTTATAGATGAGACATTTGAGGTCCGGAGAGATTAAACGACTTGCTCAAGGACCCACAGCTAGTTAGAGTCAGAACTAGGTCCAAAGCCATGGTGCACACCACTACGTTATAACTACTGTGTCTTCTGCCTCCCAAATCCCCAGGGCAGTCTGGGTCCCAAATTAATTTTTCTCTGACTTAAATTGTTCTTGAGTTGAGATTACTTTGGTTACATATGCTGAAGGGAAATATGAGTTTCTAATACAGGCATACCTTAGAGATATTGCAAGTTCAGTTTCAGATCACTGCAATAAAACGAGTCATAATGTTTTTGTTAGTGGAGAGTGTTGCCTTCCATTTGTAAAAAAATGCAAAATCTGTGAAGTTCAGCAAAGCAAAGTGCAATAAAATGAGGTATGCCTGTGTATCCTCAGAGGATTGGTTCCAGGACACCTCACCCTCCGATACCAAAATCGGGATGCTTGAGTCTCTTCTATAATGTGGCGTAGTATTTGCATATAACCTATGCACATTTTCTCATATCTTTTAAATCCTCCCTAGGTTATTTCTAATGTCTAATACAATGTAAACACTATGTAAATAGTTGTTATGCTGTGTTAAGGAATAATAAAAAGAATGTGCATGTTCAGTACAGACTCACCCATCATGATGTGTATGGTACACAACAGCAAAAATGTAAGTTTTTTTCTAATATTTTCCATTTGCGAATGTGGAACTGATGGACACGGAGGGTCAACTATATACATCTTTTCCAGCAAGTCTTCCTGAGGCACCTTACTTGGAGTATTTTCATATCATTATATTCTGTTGGATCACGTTAAAATATCATCACTTATAAATCCACAGAAGGAGTTTGGTTAATTCCTTATATATATTTTTTCTGTCTTGTTAAACTAGTCTGTTGAGTTATGGTTGAGAAGTATATGAACAAGAGTAATGATCCTGGTGTTTGCAAAGGGGTATTTGATTGTGCCTGCCATTTTGCCCAAAAAAGTTGACCAAAAGCTGGAAAGGGAGCTGGTAGCAGATCTGCCTCTGCCTTCCCCAGACACTAAGCCAACCATGGGTCCCTCTGCCTAGTTCGTGTCATCCTTTCACTAGGAGACTCCTTCTTCAGAACCAATGGAAGAAGAAGAGGAAGAGGAAGACTTGGAGCTCTTCGGTGGCTACGACAGTTTCCGGAGTTACAACAGCAGTGCGGGCAGTGAGAGCAGCTCTTACCTAGAGGAGTCAAGTGAAGCAGAGAATGAGGAGAGGGAAGCAGGAGAGCTGCCCACCTCCCCGCTGCAGCTGCTCAGCCCTGGGACTCCCCGCTCCTTGGACGGCAGTGGTTCTGAGCCAGGTACCTTCAGAATGTCCCTGAAGATGGGGAGGTTTCAGAAAGCTGTGAAGAAAGAGAGGGATATAGGGCATGTGGGCAGAGGCGTCCCGATGTAAAGGGCCGTTTGATCTGATGTCTCAGCGATCAGATGTCTAAGGACCTGTGAGAGAGAGAAGCACCACCCCAAGTATCCCCAAGGGTCATTTCCTCTGTTACAGGCCGATTTCAGACTGTGACTTCATTCATTCTTTTGTACAACTAATATTTATTTCAGCACATAGTAGATGCCAGTCATTTACATGGTGCTGCTTTTTTGTTTGAGTGAACAGCTGGTGGATTTCTAAGCCTTCACGTTGAGATGACAGGATGCACCTAAAGTGTCCTGGTTACTATCTGGGAAGGGACAAGAAATAGCTTGTGGGTTGGAAGTGGCAGAGAGGGAGATACAGAATAAAGTGGCCTCTGGGTAAGAGGATTAGGGTCGGGGTGGGCAGATAAGAATCCCCATGGGTCATCTGGAAGCCAGTTCGCTTCAGAGGTGTGATGCTTGGACAGCCGCTGGGCCCCTGTGTCAGGGCCTTCCGTGTGTGGACTGCCTGTGAAAAGAGGCAGGCAGGGTGGTCTGTGAGAACACTGTTCCCTGGTACCTAACCTCTTCAGAAGAACAATCTATTACTCTTTGACAGCTGAGTCTTATTTCCTTTCTATTGATCCTGCCTTCTCTTCCTCTCCTTTTATCTTTCTCCATTCTATCTTCTGATCATTCTCTTCGAACTTTAGAACTAGAAAGAACCAATAGAGACCATCTAGTCCAGGGGTTCACTATCCTGGCTGTGCATTAGAGTTCCCTGGGGAGCTGTTAACAAACTACAGGTGCCAGTCTCCCAGCACAGGCCCATTTATTGGAATCTCAGGCTTGAGCTTTTTAAAATCTCTCCAAATGATTCTAATGTGAAGTCAGGGTTAAAACACTGATCTAGTTCAGTCTCTTTATAACTGAAAAGAAAATAGACCTATAGAAGTGACTTGGGCACACTCGTTCTTCTCATTTTCCTCTGCAGTCTTTCCAACACTTATTTCCCTGGTTGTCCTCATGGGTTTTCCTTAGCCCCACTGTTGACACATGCCCAAGGGATGCTAAGCTGCTTATCTTAGGCAAAATAGATTCAGGACTTACCTGGTTAATGCAGTGCCCAGGTTTTGAAGGGCCCATTGTTGTGTTTGATTTGGGGTGACCGTTACCAGGCGAGTCACGTGCTGAGTTCTCTTCCCAGCCGTCTGTGAGATGTGCGGCATCGTGGGTACAAGGGAAGCCTTCTTCTCCAAGACCAAAAGATTCTGCAGTGTCTCCTGTTCCAGGAGCTACTCCTCCAACTCCAAGAAAGCCAGTATCCTGGCCAGATTACAGGTGAGAGGAGGGCACCTGGAAGACCCTTCCCGGGGCCCCGGGCTCCCAGACGGGAACAAGTGGCTGACCAACGGCAAGGGACCCACAAGGCTCGGGAAGGACCTTGCTATGTCCATCCGCGGTTGTCAAATTCCTGGTATTTGTTATGATCTCAAACTTCAGAGGGCAGAGGATGCTATTTGTGGAGCTCATTAAGTTCCAGATTCCTGGAGCTCCGTTCCCTTCATTCCCCACCCTCACTCCGCAGAGTCTGATATGTTCAAAAAGTTGTCAGCAAGAGCCTTGAGGGAGCCTGACGCCCCTGGTCTTTGCACCACAAAGACGTCCGAAAGGGAGATGGGAGCCGGCACATGCTTCATCAGCCGCAGTGGGGTGGGAAAGTTGATACCTCTACTCTGACCCCATGTCATAGGCAGCCACCCAGTCTCACCAGTCTCTAGTTAGTTATTGACAGTCATAGAGCTTTTAAAAATGGAAGGATGCTGAGGTGTTGTCTGGCCCACACGTTCACCGATAAGTGTGCTGAGGTCCACAGAGGGTGGCTCTGTGGGATGCGAGCGGCAGAGACGGGAGACTCATCTCAGGTGTCTGGCCAAGTGTTGTTTCCTGTGACTGTTGCCGCCATCAACAACGCTGGTTCCCAAACTCGACTGCGTGTTGGAAAAGGTTTAAAAATACCGATGCTTGGTCAAAACTCCTGAAGATTCTGATTTAGTTGGGACGGAGTGTGGCCTGGACCTGGGGGCCTCAGAGAGCTCCCCGGGTGATCGCAATGTGCAGAAAGCTTGAGACCCTCACGTTTATTCAAAGTCGCAGTGTCCCAGGTCTTCCGCTTAGCGCTTCATACACTTTATCACTTTTGCGAAACGATTACTGTTATTTTCTTCATTTAATGGGTTTCAGTCGAGACATAGAAAAATCCCTTTACTCGGTGAGCTGATAATATTGTTAATAGCACAATTCGAGGGTACCTGCTAAAGGCTTAGCACTCGCAGTCCAACCAATGAGCCCTAAAAATGAATCTTTTAAAATTCCTATTTTAAAGGGTCAAAAATTTCAGTAACTTGCTCAAAGGCACACAAAATTGAAGAGTCCGGATTTAACCCCAGGATTTAAACCCACATTTCTGGTTCACTTATCTCTCTGATAAATTCTCAGGGCCTTTCTGATAGGTGCTTAAGTTATGAACTGTAGACCAGATCAGTGCCTTTGCACTTTGCGGGAGGACCCCTTTGAGCCTGATGAAAGCCATGGTGCCTCTCCAGAAGGTTCCTGGACAAAGCCAAGGCTTAAAGGACAGAACACTTGTCCCTCCCTGCCCTGCAGCTCTGTGGCCACCCCCAGTCCCTGGGTGAACAACAGCTAAGCCTTTACTGAGTGCCAGGCCTGATACTGTGACTTTCTCCTTGCAACGCCCCTCTGAGCTAAGCATTGTTATCATCTTGATTTGCAAATGAAACAAGTCCCAAAGAGCTTAATTGGACCCTTGCCAGAGTTCCAGCCTAGGGGGTGCAGATCCTGAGCCCAGCTCTCAGCCAAGCTGCACATGTCTTCCCTGCAGGGAAAACCACCTACCAAGAAAGCCAAAGTCCTGCACAAGGCCGCCTGGTCTGCCAAAATCGGAGCCTTCCTCCACTCTCAAGGGACGGGACAGCTCGCAGATGGGACACCCACAGGGCAAGACGGTGAGATGAGCGCACTGTGCTAGGAAGCTGGTGGGGGCGGGGTGCCAGGACCTGGGGTGGGGGGTCCCTGGGAGGGAACGCTGGAAAAGAGGGCCAGCTGGAAAGCCCCCTGCGCGGGGCGTGCTGTGCATCGCATCTTCCTCTCCGAGTAGGTATTGTGGAAATTATCTCAGAAAACCCCTGAAATTGCCGGGCCCCCTGCCCCTGATACTTCAGAAGGCAAGAATTAGCTTGTGCTGTTGTATGTTGCTTTTGGCCTGGGAGTGGTGGAAACCCAGGTCTGGTTTGTAGAGGAATAGGGAGAGGGGTGGCAGCGAAGAAAAGGAAACAGTTTCTGAGTGTGTGTAGCAATTTCTGAGCAACTTAAACTGTAGGCACAGAGCACCTTTGCTTTGGATGGTCTGAGTTTCTGAAATTGAGCTCACAGCTGGGCGTTGGAGGGGCCTAGGTGCCTGTACCTCCCACCCATGTAGATTGGCTCTAGCCAATGAGAGGTCAGGGGAGGTCTGAGGAATTTAAGCTCTAGGGTCTTTGAATTTCTTTTCTTCCTTTGGGGAAGAAAGGTCAAACATTTCCTTCTGCACGTCCTCTCTACTCCTGAGAGTCTGGCAGCCTTTGGATAAGGTCCCAATGGCCACGGGTGGGGCAGGTATGGGGACAGGTGGCCTCCCGTGCACTTGGGGTGGAGATGCTGCCGGGGTGGGTAGGCGACCTGCTTCTCCAGGCTGCACAGGGCCGGCTTCCTAGAGCGGCTGCTGCTTGGGCTGCCGGCCTCCCTTCTCTCCAGCTCTCCTCCTCTCTGCTCTGCAGCGCTGGTCTTGGGTTTCGACTGGGGAAAGTTCCTGAAGGATCACAGCTACAAGGCTGCCCCTGTCAGCTGTTTTAAACACGTGAGTGCCCTGGAGATGAGGGGAGGGAGAGCGGGAACCGGGTCCTCCACTGTTCCAGGCTGGACACTGGCACCGGGAGAGAACAGTGGTGCGGCTGGGCGGGCGGTCGAGGCCCCGCTTTGCCTCCGGCCCCTCTCGCTCCGGGTTAACTTTCTGTCCCGGCCTCAGAAGCCCTCCCACAAACCCTCAGTGCGGGTGGGGGCCGTGCCTCCCCTCCGGGCTTCCCGCTTTATTATTCACATAACGGAACTTTGTGCTAGCTGTTGTCTAAGGGCCAGCTCCGAAATGCTGTTCTTCCCCATTTGTCGTGTTTTCCCGTAGAAAGCTAGGTGCTTGTCAGCTGTCCCCCGGGAGGCAGATGTGCCTATATCGTGGTGCCCACTTTGGTAAAGGTTCCCTGACCTCCAGTCATTGGGAAGCACCAGAGGGCGAGGCCCTGGAGAGCTGGGCTCTGAGGGGAAGGAGCAGCGTGGACTTAGCTTGCAGCGTAGGTAGCCATGCGGCCTGCAGGGCGAGAGGGAAGCCCAGAGGAGCACTCTCTTTTGCCTTTGGAGCCAGTTTTCTAAACCGGAGGACATTCGGAAGGAGGCCTGGTTGGTCTCGGGGTCCCTCACCAGAGTAAGCCTGCTTCCTAGCCGCTCCTGTCTGGACTGCTGAACGCTGGGGACTGCCCTGAGCAGCAGGTTGGCCCTCGCCGCCGCCTCTCACCCCTCCGTGAACTCCTGGTGAAGGTGCACACCCTCCTGCTACGGGGCCTCTTCGCGGCCCTGAATCCTCCGGCAGCCCCAGCAGTTTCACTGCAGGAGACGGAACACACCTGCGCGCCTGCCCTGACAGCCCCACCGTGCGTGCCCGGGTGCTGCGAAGTCCCTGGTCTCTGCGGCCGGGGAGGTGGAGTGGGGTGCCCCGATCGGCTCGAGCCAGGGCCGAGGATGAGGGGAAAAAGTGAATTTCCCCAAGAGAGAATCGAGGTACCATTGGTAGCGAGCGAGGATTAGACATCGGGAAGGCACCCCAAAGCAGTCCATTGATGTCAGGGGGCATTTTAACCGGGGAGAGAGGAGGGGAAAGAGCGTGGCAGGGGAAGTGTGTGGTAGACAGCTCTGCGAGAGCCGGCCTGGTGGCAGCTGAGGGGCGAGGGGGTCGTGGTCTTTACCACCCAGGTTCGAGTGACCACCGAACGAGGTAATATCTGTGCCAAGAAAGTGCCTGGCATGTGGTCAGCACTATAGACACTCTCAGGTGTCCTTACTGTCACACAGGCTGGCGCAGGTGGGACGTGCCCAAGACAGTGCGGCTAAGGGCCGGTCCCGTGCAGCTCAGCTCTCAGGGCGGTCTGACTCTGGATCTCTGGCCGTCGCCCCCGCCCGCCCCCGGCCTCCGTCCTCACTCCCTGAGTCCGCTCCTCAAGGACGGCAGGCACATCTGGCTCGCCTCTTCATCCCTGGTCCCGCGCTTGGCTTCCCCCGCACGATGATGGGACGAGGCGAGGGACACAGCGACTCAGTGGCCGTGAGGCCCGCCACTCTGCGAGCCAGGCCGCTCACTGTCCCCCTGGGGTTCCCTCACGCCCGCCCAGGTCCCGCTCTACGACCAGTGGGAAGACGTGATGAAGGGGATGAAGGTGGAGGTGCTCAACAGTGACGCCGTGCTCCCCAGCCGGGTGTACTGGATCGCCTCTGTCATCCAGACGGCAGGTGGGCGCTCCTCTGGCGCAGGCACAGGGTCAGGGTCAGGGTCAGGAGCGTGGCAGCTCCAGATGGGTGGGCAGTGCTGTAGGCAGAAATTGGCTTCACGATACAAAAAACCATCCGCTGGAGTTTCTGCCTCCTGTGCAACTCTCCTCCGTTGTCTACCTTAGAGGGCACCACGGAGCTCGGTGAGTTTGGGACGTCCCATTTTTTTAAGTCTACGCTAAGGATCATCTGGCTATAGAAAGCTAATTCTCCCCACGGGGCTCTACTGCTTTCCACGTAAGTGGCATGGTTCGGCCGTGACTCCTGTGGACAGCAGAGACCCCTGTGCCTGGAGGAGGCCCTGGACAAGGCAGTGGCACGTCCAGTGTCTGCTGGAGAAGGGGGAAGGCCTCGAAGCCCTGTGCCCGCCCCCCGCCCTCACTGGGCTCTCTTCCTCCTTCCAGGGTACCGAGTGCTGCTCCGGTACGAAGGCTTTGAGAACGACGCCAGCCACGACTTCTGGTGCAACCTGGGAACCGTGGATGTCCACCCCATCGGCTGGTGCGCCATCAACAGCAAGATCCTGGTGCCCCCACGGAGTGAGTCGATGAGAACGTGGCCCGTGCTGGTTCCCGCGGGGCCCTTGGTAGAAGGAGCGTCCTCTGCCTGAGGTCAGAACAGAACCCCCCTGCCGCATCTGTCCCAGAGGCCCTGGGGCAGATCAAGGTTGTGGAGCTTGGTTCTGTGGGATGAAGTAACTGCTTTCCCAAAAGGGCAGAAAGACACAGGTGGTTCTGGCCCCTCTGTGATGGCCGTGCGGCTCTGGCGCCCTCTGCTGGCGGGAGTGTTGTCGGTCTGTGTAACCAGGAATCTGCTCCTGTCTCGCAGCCATCCACGCCAAGTTCACCGACTGGAAGGGCTACCTCATGAAACGGCTGGTGGGCTCCAGGACGCTCCCCGTGGACTTCCACATCAAGGTCTGGCATGAGCCCTTCGGGTCTCCTAACTGGTCGCCCTCCTGTCCCTCCTCCCATTTTCTGTCCTTCATGCTGCTCCTTGGAGTGTTTTTTGCAAGACGGCCTTGCTCAGCAGCCTAGCGGCTCCACACTTCTCAAGGGAGGATGGCAGCTGCCGTCTGCCCTCCCAGCCTCCGCCCGCCCAGCCTCTGACCCAGCCACGTGGACCCCACTGCTTTGTGTGCCATGCGCTCTTCCAGATCCCCTCCCTCGTTCACGGCATTTTTCAGGAGCATTCAGTCCACAGATTTCATTAAGTACTTGTATACGAGGCCCTGCGGGAATACAGACCCCGCCTTCCGGGACTCTCTAGATTGGCAGGGGAAACTAAGTCACGCACATGAATAATTATCAAAAGCCTTGGTTCTGAACCAGGGAAGTGCTTCGGGATCACTTTGTGGCTTTTAACTCTTTAAAAATTATTTAGTTCTTTAACCGAAAAAGTCCTGCATTGGGTAAAATTTCAAAGGACTCTCAAGGGTACGCAGTGAAGACAGTCTCTCCCGCTCTGTATGCCAGGCCTGCTGTGGGTCTTGCTCACGTAGGTGCCTGGGCCACAGCTGAGGTCTCCTGACCCGGGTGCTCACAGGTGTACTTCCGGTGTTGCCCTGGGCATCAGAGCAGGGCAGGTGCCGCCAGGACACGAAATCGAACCGGCCTCAGGGCCTGAGGAAGAGCAGGTACCAAGGCTTCCTGGAGAAAATGGCGTTCGAATTCCAACTTGATGGGTAGGGCGCGGGTGGTATGGAAGCCAGCAGTGGAAAATGAGGATGGCGTGGAAGTTTGGGCCACTGCACCTGAGGCGCCGGACGCCAGGTGAAAGGTTGCCGCCCATGGGCTTCAGCTGGCAGAGTTCGCCTTCAGCAGCGGACGGGTCCCTCTACCTCAAGGAAGCGTTCTCTGGCCATTTCTTTCTTCCTACATAGAAATGATTTTTTTCCGTTTGACCTTACCGGGTACTAATTCGCTGTTTATCTCTGTGTGTTGCTAATTATCTTCTAATAGTCTCTTCCCAACAAAACTATAAGCATTTTCTCCTACACTTCCCGTAGTGCATTGCACGGTTGACAGATTGGCCATCGAGGGAGACCATTGACCCTTTTCAGCCTGCCCTTGTTCTGAGAGGAGGCAGGCGATTGTCAGTGGTACAGGCCACCACGCGTATCAGAGTGGCCTCTTCTTTAAAGGGTTTGATCCTGGGTGGCAGAGCAGGGGTCCACGTGACCCGGTGAGCAAGCACGTGTTGACTGCCACACACCCAGTGCCGCAGTAGCGCATGCCAGAGCGGATACAAGATGGAGATGAGGGGGGAGAGAAGGTAAAGGGGGGCGGTTTGTGGAGGAAACTTCAGTCCAAACATGGCCTTCGACGCCAGCGTTAGGTATGGTAAGTGGTTAGTGAAACGTGAACGAATGACCGACCGGTCCGCCGAGGTCGGGCGCATGTGTGTGTGCGTGTGCGTGTTCATTGTTGGGAGATGTTAACTGAGCACTAAGTCAGTTCTGTGCTCGGGCTGAGATGTAGGAATGAATCAAACCGAACCTAGCTTCTGTCTTCACAGAGCTCAAGTTCCAGTGTGTGACCATGAAGTGTCCTTGGGTTGTGGGCTGGGGGTGCAGAGGAAGGAACGTGTCAGGAGAGGCTAGGTGGGGAAGGCGGCCTGGAGGACCCCAGCCCTGGCCTCACCTTGCATCGCTCAGATGGGCCAGTCAGGTGCTTGGTGTTAAGGCGGATCAGTCCTTGAGCTGTGGACCGAGGGTCTGGTGGAGGGCAGTGTCAGTTTTCCTGGTGGCAGCTTTGTGACCTCTGAGACGCTCCCCACAGCAGGCCTGGGTTCTGATCTTGCCGGGGCTGGGAAAGCCCTGCAGAGAGAGCTCCCTGTACCCTGTCTGCCGCAGGACAGCCCCGGTCACAGCACGGCCTCCCGTCCCCGCACCCATGCCCACCGTCAGCGCTCTCTAGCTAGTGGGGCTCTTGGTCACTGTCTCTTGCTGAGTCAGAGGGTGCAGCCATCACTACTGAGGTGGCGTGAAAGCTGTTCAGAGCCGCAGCCCCATGAAGCCAGAGCTGGAATTAGACATGGAAGCAAAGGGGACTCCATTCTCGGTGCCATCAGCGGGGGGCCAGGAGGGAGGAGAGTGTGGGGTACCTGCAGGATAAGAGTGCACATCCCTGAAAGAGTCCAAGGCTGGACCTTGGGACCAGGTTCAAGGCTCAGCTCTGGCACTGAGTCTGACTCTGGGCGAGACACTTACCTCTCTGGGCATCTCAGGCTGAAAAGGCTTTTGTCATTCCCATCGGATGACTTATGGTGCTCGCGTGCACACACTAAGCTGCGCATCTTCCCTCACTGTCATCGTAGGGACTTGGGGGCAGGGTTGAACCGGAGGGACAGGGGGGCTCATCTGGCCTCCTCTGACTTAGTGTTTGGGTTGGTTCCACGTCACCTTTGCCCTCCAGTTACTTGTAAGAGAGAACAGGAAGGGGGCTGGGAGGGTCGCCCGCCCACAGCCAGCCTGGGTTCTGGTGTTGCAGATGGTGGAGAGCATGAAGTACCCGTTTCGGCAAGGCATGCGGCTGGAGGTGGTAGACAAGTCCCAGGTGTCACGGACACGCATGGCCGTGGTGGACACGGTAATTGGGGGTCGCCTACGGCTCCTGTACGAGGATGGCGACAGTGACGACGACTTCTGGTGCCACATGTGGAGCCCCCTGATCCATCCAGTGGGTTGGTCACGACGCGTTGGCCACGGCATCAAGCTGTCAGGTTAGCAGAGCCCCAGGCCAGTGTGACCCCAAACTGCTGGCCCCAGGGCCTGGGTGGGATCATCTCCCTGCAGATGGCAGTACTGAGGTCCAGAGAGGTTGAGTGACTTGATCATAGTCACTCAGCTTGTAAGTGGTAAAATCGATTTGGACCTAGGGACTACAAGCCCCACCCTCTCCCGTGTCCCGTGGGAAGAGTCTGCGCCTTGGGGGCTGCCTGGTTCCTACAGAGAGCTCCTGCTGCTCTGTATTCTGGTCTGGGTGGGGGCCGGGGGCTGTGTTTGAGACCAGAGCGTGCGCAGCGCAGCTGCACATTTCTGGGGGACGTGTGCAGACGGCCCCGTTCCCTGCCTTCAGCTCCCTTCTCTCCCTTGCTCCCTCTGCCGCTTCCCCAAAAGAGAGGCGCAGCGACATGGCCCACCATCCCACCTTCCGGAAAATCTACTGTGATGCTGTTCCCTACCTGTTCAAGAAGGTGAGACGCAGCCCTCGGCCGTGGGTGCGTGCCCCGCCTCAGGACTCCGGCTCTTTCCAGGGATGTCCCTTTCCCTCCCCGCTTCCCTGCCAGAGGCGGGCTCCCCCATCCTTGAGCTGGGCTGGCCCAGATTCCCCAGCTGTCCCATTCCTTGAAGGTTCGGGCCGTGTACACGGAAGGCGGTTGGTTCGAGGAGGGGATGAAACTGGAGGCTATTGATCCACTGAATCTGGGCAACATCTGCGTGGCGACCATCTGCAAGGTGAGCCTGGAGCTGGCCCTCCATCCCCCGGGACGGCTTTCTCAGGGGACGGAGCCCCGTCCTCCCCGTCCGTCCCTCCTTCCCAACACTGGCTGCTCCTGCACCGCCTGACGTTTGTGCGTTAGGGCGCTGACCTGCTCCTTGCTCAGAATCTGCTTTCATGTCAAGCTTGGAGGCGTGTTGCCCAGGTGTTCGTTGAACCCCGGGCTTGAGCTCGGTCTTGTGTCAGGTACAGGCCCCGCCCTGTCACCTCAGCGGGGGCCTTTGCACAGCCACATGCCGTCTCCTTTAAGTGCCAGCCTAGCCGAGAGCCACGGCCGGCTGAGTGCTGCACACCTCCATAATCGCAGCCTGAGAGGCAAATGGCCTCGGCCTCCCTGGGGGACGTGCTGTTTTGTCCACCTGGCAGATTCCTCCAGGCTGGGCCTGTGTGCTCGCCACTGGCGACAGTGGCCGGCACAGCATTTGCTGTCCCGTGAGGAAGGTGAGTGATCTCAGAGCACAGTTCACAGAAGTGCTGAGCGCTCTGGAGCTGCCACTCAGGGAAGCTGAGGTCTAGCCCCGGCTGGGTCCATGGCTTCCTGTCCCCACCGCAGCCACCTGCCCTGGGATGGGGCTGCAGCTCGTGACACCCTGTTCTCTGTCTGCCCCGCCCCACCCCCAGGTTCTCCTGGACGGCTACCTGATGATCTGTGTGGATGGGGGGCCCTCCACAGACGGCTCGGACTGGTTCTGTTACCACGCCTCCTCCCACGCCATCTTCCCTGCCACCTTCTGCCAAAAGAACGACATTGAGCTCACGCCCCCGAAAGGTCAGGCCGCCCGCGCGCGCTGCACGCCCCTTTCTGGGCTCCCTGCGCCTCTCCCCTCTCTCTGCATCTGCGCTTTCTGCTCCTCCAGGCTGTGAGGCACAGACTTTCAGCTGGGACAGCTACCTGGAGAAGACCAAGTCGAAAGCAGCTCCGGCGAGGCTCTTCAACATGGTGAGGACACTGAGCCCGCAGGGCGGGGGCCGCGCAGGACCGGCCCTGCCCGCCGTCAGCGAGCGTGTCCTGAGATCAGCCACTGGAGGGAGGGCCCAGCTCCTACCTGGGCACTGTGCCCAGCAGCTTAGCCGGCCCCTTCCCTTGGGAGCTGGTGCTCGGGAACAAAGTACAGTGGGGTCACTGGTCGGGCACTCTGGACCCTGCTTCCTCCCCTCGATTCTGTCCCTCCGGGCAGGGAGCTGGCCGGCGTGGTCACTGCCCCTTCCGCCTCCAGGACTGCCCCAACCACGGCTTCAAGGTGGGCATGAAGCTGGAGGCCGTGGACCTGATGGAGCCGCGGCTCATCTGCGTGGCCACGGTGAAGCGGGTGGTGCACCGGCTCCTCAGCATCCACTTCGATGGCTGGGACAACGAGTATGACCAGTGGGTGGACTGTGAGTCCCCAGACATCTACCCTGTTGGCTGGTGTGAGCTCACCGGCTACCAGCTCCAGCCACCCGTGTCCACAGGTCTGGGCTCTCGCGGCCCTGAGGGGCTCTCGACTTTGCTTTCCTTTCTCCTTCCTGGCATCCGTCCCCGCCCCGTGCCCATCTCACTGTCGGTGTGAGATGGAGAAGTGTGGCCCACCTGTGAGGGACAAGTCGCCCTTGCGCCTGACTTCTCCGTCTCCCTCTCGCTCTGGCCTGCAGAGCTCCTTCCTTGACCTTGCCCACTCTGTCCTAGGCTCATGCCCTTGGGCACCAGGTAAACTGCCCAGGTCCCTCCGAGCAGCCCTGGTGACGAGGGTGTTCTCCAGTCCCTCCCCAGCCCTCTCCCCCATTCTCTTTGCCAGGCTTCGGCGTTCCTTCTTGGGGCGGCCTGTGCGTGAGGGAGGCGAGTGCGGGGTGGGCAGCGGTCTCGGGGTGTGCTTCTGCGCTGCGTTTTCTCAAACTCTTCTCAACTTGGCCCCTGTGTTTTTTTTACGACAGAGCCAACCACACCTCTGAAGACCAAAGAGGCCACGAAGAAGAAGAAGAAGCAGTTTGGGAAGAAACGTAAGCAGCTCCCTAAGCAGCGTGGGCCGGCGTGGGGCCGGGATCTGCGGGTCCAGCGCCCGTGGGCGCGGAGCCGGGATTTCCCGCCTGGATGGTGCTCTTCACGGTCCCCCCATCTCCTCTGCTTGCCCTCTGGTCCCACGGGCTGTCACCGTCTGTCTCAGAGCCCCAGAGCATAACAGGGAGTGTTCGGTTTCTGGCAGTGGTCAGGATGCCCAGAAAAAAAAAGGGGTCGAGGAGAGGAGGGGAGGGACCCGACTCCTGCCGCCCCATGGCAGAACCGGACGACACGTCCCCCTCGGCAGTGCACAGCTGCTGGGCATGAAAGTCAGAGGCCTGGGAGGAAAAGGCAGCTGTTTCTCGAGGCCACCAGGCTTCCCTTGTGACCCCCTGAGGGCGAGATGAGAGCTACAGCCAATCTTTAGGGTCATTTCACTGGGCGGGGCCCGCTCTCAGCAGGTCCTGAGCCCGGCGTGGGCTCAGCTCAGAGGACAGCGGGTGGCGAGGGTCAGGGAGTGGTGGAGGCCGAGCATTTCTCTGGAGCTGCGGGCCAGCGGCAATGATGTGGCACCAGAAACAGGACAAAGAGGTCCCTGAGCAGAATTAAGATCACACGAGGGTGTGGAGGGCCCCGAGGGATGATGTCCGAAGCTCAGGCCGATCCCCCCACATTGGTGCCAGGCCCTCTGCTCCACTGCCCATGCGCCAGATGAGACCCCGCGTTTGAGCCTCACGCGGATACAGCCCTGATGGTGGGTTTAACGCCGTTTTTATTCAAAGGGAAAAGAATACCGCCCACCAAGACCCGGCCCTTGAGACAGGGGTCCAAGAGGGCCTTGCTGGATGAGGACCTGCAGGCGGCGGAGAAGACGTCGTCGGAGCCCGCTCCTGATGAGAGTAAGGGCCCCCGGCCGGGCCGAGGCGGCGCCAGCCTGCTCCGGGGCTCAGACGTGGCCCCGCTTCCCCACCTGGGCACAGAAGGGTAGAGTCAAGTCTGAAGGGGATGCTCTGGGCACCACGCGGTCTTCCTCATGCCCCCGGCCTGAGGAGCTTCCCAAACGTCCACCCCGCTCTGACCGGAGCCGGCAGCTGCATTCTGGCCGCGCCGTCTGCCCCGCCTCATGCGCCCGGGTGGGCAGCAGGGGCGCAGTGCCCGTGATCCTGACACAGCCTGCCTGGCGACGTGCGACAGGGCCCCCGGCCTTCTCGTCACTGACCCCCACGGAGGGGAAGGTGCTCTCCCCGCCTCCTCCTGAGGTCCCCACCTGTAGGAAGCCAGGTCCTGCGCCCGCCCGTCCCAAGGCTGCGTGCGCGCTCACGCTGTCCTCTCGGCCCTCCCGCCTCTCCCTCTTTAGTCATCGCTGTGCGCGTGAAGGAAGAGCACGTGGACATGTCCACGCCTGACAAGGCCTCAAGTCCAGAGCTGCCTGTCTCCATTGAGAACATCAAACAGGAGACAGACTGAGCCTTCCCTGCTGCCAGCATGGCCGCCCCGCGGGAAGCTGCTCCAGGCCTCCTCTGTTGCCACCGCTCCCCACCCCACTGCAGCTCGGACACTGCGTCTTTTTGCATAAATTCTGCCTGGTGCTTTGAGGGCCAGGCACTGAGGTCCAGCTGGGGGCTCCTCTGACCCACGCTGTGGCCTCTGCCCACCTCCTTGGCAAGGCCTAGTGACTGGGGCTGCCTAAGTGCCCCCCACACACACACTTGTGTGAGCAGCTCCCCCTCCAGCTAGGGTGCCTGAGGCTGCCTCCCTCACAGCCCTCTGTGTCGGGGTGGGGGGCTATCCCTCAGCCACTCTGTAAGACAGTGAGTGTGCGTGTGTGCGCATCGGCGCGTGCCCGGTCGTGAGGGCCTGCAGCCACTCTCCTGAGGAGACAGTGGTGACGGGTGGGACGGGTGCAGCCTCTGCCTGAAAGCCACCTCTGTCCCCTCCTGGGTTGGTTCTCTGCTCCCCCTAGGTCCCTAGGGAGGTTGGGGGGCCCGTGCGGGCACCCAGCTCTGGCGGGAAGCTGAGAAGCAATGATCAGGATGTGGGTTTATTTCGGTGACTTGTGAGGTGCCCTTGACCTGCGTTCTGTTGACGTGTGAGCAGACTCCCATTCCTGAAGGGAACAGTGGAGCGGGGGGGGGGGTCTGTTCCTTGGGTTGGGCTCTCAGGGGCCTGAGGAGGGAAGTCCACACCGGCCCCTGTGCCCCGTGGGGAGTAGGGGGACAGGGGCGGCAGGACCGGAGGGTGAGCATGGCCGGGGTGTGGAGGAGACCCCCGCTGAGAGGGAGACTCACCCGCATGGAGCGTAACCTGCGCTAGAGGCTGCTTGGCTGGGCCTGTCCCTTTCACTCCCCGCTCACCGGGGCCAGGTACAGCCCCGCCAAACAGTCGCAGAGCTGCGACATGCAGCGGTCAGCCCTGCTGACCAAGGTGGCCCTGCAGGACCTGGAGGATGAGGAGAGGGGCGACAGGACACGCCTCCTACGCCACGTCCGTAGCTCAACCCGGATGGTCCCTGCTCCCCTGAAGTTACATTCCGGAAGTTCACTTGTGTCTGCCCAAATTACAGCTTGTATGTTTTCCAGTCTTCGTTGAAACCGTCTCCTCTCTGGTCACCTGTGTCTGTTCAATAACGCCACCTTCTGGAAGCTGAGGTGCGGGCAGGCTGCAGCCTCGGCCCTTCCTGTGCGTGGGGTGAACTGCACTGCCGGCCGGGGCCCCGCGTCTGCCTGCGTTCTCCAAAAAGTGACTGGTTTTAGGACAGTGACGATCAGGGACAAGTTCTGGGACAAAAGGGGCATTCTCTCACACACACTTGGGTGGCGGGTGCCAGGTCAGTGGCATCAGTCCCCGGGCAGGAAGGTGGCCTGGGTATGCACTCTAGCTCCTCAGCCTGCCAGTGGGGTGCTGCTTTTGCTGGGGGTACCCTGCCCAATTCTAAACTGGGTTTATATGGTATTTTGGCCTTTAGATTCTTTCGAATGTAGCATTCCTCCAGCTGTCATGGGCGCGAGAGCCCCATGATTTGGAAGGCAGAACTGGAGGACAAGTTTAAGTGCCACTCCAGCCTTTGACCGTCCTCCCCAGAAAGACGGTTCAGTCCCTCACGTGCTGAAGCCCAGTTTGTCGGCCTTCCGTTCGCGCGGCAGGGTGTGCTCTGATGTGCCTCCTCAGTAACAGTTACGGAGTCGGTTCAAACACGGAGACGAGAAGCAATAACAGCCGTCCCTCTTGAGCACCCACCTCCATAGCAGCCACCCACATTATTCTGATTTCTGCCATCCCCCTGTCCCAAGGCCCTAAGCTCCCGAAAGGGTGACACCGAGGAGCGTGTTTGACATGGACGAGTGGGTAACTATCATGTCGGGGCCTAAAGGTCAGTTCGACGTGTCAGGTAGAAGTGTTGACCCCTGGGACGTGTTCACTTGAGGCAGAATGAACCTTCTCTGACGTGCTGTGAGGCTTCGCTACACCTGAGATCTGAGTGTGAATGGATCTGTGAGGATGGGGAACATAAGGTCGGGACGAAGCAGAGTGCAGTCCAGCCTGTCCGGGTTGACAGCTAGTGGAATGGCAGCGTCAGCAGCACACTGGCTCAGCCGCTCGTCCCGGCCCAGGGACCAGCGAGACCCTCGAGGTCGGGGTGGGAAGTGGTCAAGACAACGGATCCAGTAATCACCGTAACAGCGGCCTCGATCTCACAGACACAAAGCGCCACCCGGGATCTTTGGGACCCGTGCCCCAACAAGGTGCCCGCACCCGCCTGTGGCCCACCTCATCTCCCCGCCGCCTTCTCTGTACGTGGGTCCTCCTGGCCCCCGGCGTCCGCTTGGCCTTCTGGGCCGCCCAGCCCGGGCAGGCTTCAAAGACAGCAGCTGCGGCCCTCAGCCGCTGGCCACGGGCCCTCGGAGGACTGGCGCACGTCGCCCCCACGCGCAGGTTCAGCCCAGTGAGCCACCTGCGGAGGGACGAGAGTCGGGGACCCTGCTGAGCTGTCTGAGGAGAGCACAAGGGTCCTTGAGAATCTGGGCCAGGGGACACCTACTGCGTGATAGCGGAGCCTGGGAACTGTCGTGGCCCGGCTGCTGACCGATGACATGATGTGAGCAAATCACTGCCAACCTCAGATTCCTTCTCTAAGAGGTGCGGAGGGCCGGTGCTCCAGGCACCTTTCAGACCACCCTATGCGCACCACTAAGTCAACGTAACTCCTTCCAGCCACCGCCAGGAGGCGGCACAATTGCTCTCATCCCCGTTAGAGAGGGACCTACTCAGGGTAGTTAGTTACATGGCCCAAGTCAGAGCTGGATGTCAGCTGGTTTTGTGAGACTCCAGGTGCTCCTCACTTTCTCATGTAATTAGGTCACATGCCCACACACACTGCCACTTCGCTAGGCTCCAGGCTCATAGCTCAGAGGCGTCCACCCCAAGCCCATGCACGCCGGCTCCCCCGGGAAGGGTAGTTGGCGCTGGCAGGACCCCAGCCCCTAAAGCTGCTCGGCTGGGCCCAGGTGGCAGCCTGGGGAGGTCGTGGGGCTGGGCTGAGAGCAGCTGTGGGTCCCCGGCTAGGGGTCCACGTGGGGATGCTCGCCTGTGCAGTGGAAGCAGCTGGCAGTCACAGCGGAAGGGATTGCCGCTGAGGTCCAGCAGCTCCAGCTGGCTGAGGCCGGGCAGGGCGGGCAGGGCCTGCAGCTGGTTCTTCTGCAGGTGTAGGCTCCGGAGCTGGGGCCCCAGGCCCAAGAAGGCCCCAGGAGAAATCTGCAAAGAGGAGCCATGCCCGGATGTGAGCTCCTGTCAGGCCAGGGAGGGAGACCCCAGCATAGGAACTGGGCAGCCCAAGGCGGCCCAGGCAGGAAGGGCAGAGCTGGGCTGGAAACACAGGGGGGGCTGATGCCAGAGCACTTGCCCTTTGCAAGTCGCCTGGATCCCCAGTTCACAGTTCTCACTGTTCTGCCTGAACCCACGCCCAAAGTTTCTTGGGGGCTCAGCCCTGCTCTCAAAGTCTATAATGGCAGGTGACCCATGGACCGACATTTCTCCGTCTTCCACGCCCCTGCAGTGCCCCCGCCCCGCACACCTCCCTGTGGCATTGGATTCCGCCTGCTCTGTCACGCAGGCCTGAGTTCCCTGGGGCAGGCGCAGTCTGGCTGATCTTAGTGTGCGAGCCGGGTCTCGGGCCAGGCACTGCAAAGGCAGCCGTGTTTGCTGAGTGAACGCGTGCCTGCTGCCTTCCCACCCCTAGTCCCTGGGCCCACCCGCCCCGGCCACCAGCCCCTGGGCCCACCTGCTCCAGGCCACTGCTGTTTAGGAAGAGGTGCTGCAGCGACCTGCCCACGGGCTGGAAGGCCCCGTCTCGCAGGGCCCTGAGCGGGTTCCCCGAGAGCCGCAGCTCCCGCAGGCCAGGCAGCCCCGCCAGGGCCCCGGTGGGCACCTCGCGCAGCTGGTTCCTGTCGAGGTGCAGCTTCTCCAGCTCCCGAGCTGGGCCCAGCGCCCCGGGGGACACCTGGGTGATACGGTTCCCACTCAGGTAGAGCCAGCGCAAGGCCTGCACGCCTGCCAGGTCCCCGGGTGCCAGGCGGTCCACGGCGTTGTCCTGCAGGTGCAGGGAGAAGAGGCCGGGCAGGACACGCAGGGCGGGCCCAGGCACCTGCACGAAGCGGTTGCGCTCCAGGTACAGGTAGCCGAGGCGGGGGGCCCCGTGCAGGGCGGCAGCGCTGAGGCCTGAGAGCTGGTTGTCAGACAGGTAGAGGTAGAGCAGGCTGCCCAGCCCCGCCAGGGCGCCCGCCCCCAGCTCCGCGATGCCGCAGTGCTGCAGGTGCAGCGACACCAGCTGGCCCAGGCCTGGGAAGGCCGCTCGGGGCACCGAGGGGGAGTGGTTGTGCCTCAGGTCCAGGAGCCGGGTGTCGTTGGGGAAGCCGCGGGGCACGGCCCGCAGGCCTCGGCGGCCACAGCCGCTGTGCCGGGACTCGGCGACGCACGCGCAGGCGCGCGGGCAGGGCTGCGCGGCCCCATCGCCCGGCCCGGGGGCGCCGGCGGGGCCGCGGGGGCGCGCGGTCGCCGGCTCCTCGTCCTCCGCCGCGGCCGCGTCTCCAGGGCAGCGCAGGTCCGAGGGCCGCAGCGCGTCCAGGGCCTCGCCTCGCAGGCGCCGGGGCTGCCCGCACGCGCCGTCCGAGCGCACGCGCGCCCGCGCCAGCCACTCGAGCAGCGGCCGGGCCTGGCAGCCGCACCACAGCGGGTTCCCCTGCAGCCACAGCCGGCGCAGCTGCCCCGGGCCCTGCAGCGGCAGCAGGGTGTCCAGCTGGTTGCCGCGGAGGTCCAGGGTGTGCAGGCGTGGGCAGCGGGCGAAGGCCCTGGGCTCCAGGGCCTGCAGCGCCCCGTGGTCCAGCGCCAGCACCCGCAGGCCGGGCAGCGCCAGCCCGTCCTCCTCGCCCGCGTAGGTGAACGGGTTGTGGCCCAGCTCGAGGCGGGCCAGGCCGCGGGCCTGGGACAAGGCCGGCCCGGGCAGGGCCTGCAGCTCGTTGTGGTGCAGGCTGAGCCGGCGCAGCGCGGGCAGGCCGGCCAGGGCGTCCGGGGCCAGCACGCTGAGCGCGTTGTGGGACAGCTGCAGCCAGCGGGTGCGCAGCAGCCCCTGGAAGGCCATGGCGGGCAAGTAGACCAGGGCGTTGTGCGCCAGGTTCAGCGTGGCCAGCGCGCCCAGTGCCCCAAACGTCCCTGGCCGCAGCTCCTCCAGCACGTTCCGCTCCAGCTCCAGCCGCCGCAGCGAGCCCAGCCCGGCCAGCGCCTCCTGGGGCAGCGCGCTCAGGCGGTTGGAGGCCAAGTTGAGGAGAAGCAGGCGGCCCAGCCCGCGGAAAGCCCCCTCGGCCACCCGCTCCACCTGGCAGAGCCGCAGGTCCAGATGGGTCAGGTAAGGCAGGTCCTGGAAGGCGGCTGGAGGAATGACCTTCAGCGCGTTGCCCCGGAGGTCCAGCCGCTGGGTCAGCTGGGTGGGGAGAGGGGAGGGGAGGCTGAGCAGCACCGGGGCTGGGCCCTGTGCCCTTGCCCAGTTCCCCCTCTTGGAGCACTCTTCCCCCCTCACCTTCGCCTCGTTCTCTTCATCCCGCTCGCTGACACCTCCTCCAGGAAGCCTTCCTCTCCTGCTGCCTGGGCATCCCCCACTCTAGCACTTTTCGCATAGAATTGTCACTGACCATTTAGTTTCTTTCTCCCCGGCTAGTTCTTGTCTCCATAGGGCAGAGACCTTATGTGACCCCAGTTCCCTGCCACAGGGCCTGTAATTAATCCAGTATTTATCTATGGGTTATCTACTTGTCCCAATCACATAGGATGCTAAATAGATTGTTTCCCTGTTGGTCGTCGTTCCCGTTTTACCGATGTGAAGACTGAGGCTCAGAGAGAAAGAGTGACTTTCCCAGGTTCCCCAGCCGGGCGGTGGCCGAGGCTCCCGTGCCAGCTCAGGCTCCCCCCACGTCCTCCCCCCACCACACCCGCTCGCCCTGCCGACCTCGGGGATGGCGCTGGGCACCTCACTGAGGTTCTGGTGTCTGCAGGACACGTGCCGCCTGGCGTTGTCGCAGACGCAGGTCTGTGGGCACCGCTGGGCGGCCGCGTGCCAAGCCGGGCCCAGCAGCAGCGGCAGAGGGAGCAGCAGGAACACGCGGATGCGCGGGCGCCTGGGGCGAGAGGGCGGCGTCTGTGGTTCACAGGGGCTGGCGACCCGCACTCCTCACTCGCGCAGCCCTGGCCCCCGTCCCGAGTCCCTCGGCCCCAGGGAATGTGTCCTCGCCCCCAGCCTCGCCCCCTCCCACCTGTAGGCTGGGTCCAGGCCTCTGAGCAGCCTTTTCTGATCCCGGGGCTGGGGCCCCGCTCAGCCTCCCGCATTTCTGTTCACTGCTTTGCCACCCTCCGTTTTTCAGTCTCCTCGGGGTCCTAGGATCCAGCCCCAGCTTTGGGGCTGGTGGCATCCTCCAGTCTGTGGTGAGACTGAGGCTCAGGGTGAGCCAGGGAGAGGGGCAGTGGGGGCCGGGGACAGATCCCTGAGGGACAAGTGTCCATGGCTCAGAGGGCTGCTGAACGCTCAGACGAGCCCCACAAGCAACTGGCCCACAGGAGCAGCCACACTGCCATACACCACCTTCCTCAGCACCCATTTTGGGGAACCCCTTGGAGAATGCCCAGGCACACCCCAGAGCTCCTGTCCTCCTCCGTCTCGGAGGCCCTGAGACAGGCAGGGGCTAGCCTGCGGCCACTCAGCTCTCTAAGACCCCTGGCACAATGGAACCCAAAGACTCACCCCTCCATGCCACCTCGCACTGCCAGCCCGGCCTGGAGGTGCCTCACAAGGGAAATGCCGGTGTCTGGATGCTGGCAGGAGTCCCCCTCCACGCCTGCAGGCCTGGCGGTGGGGACGGAGCTGAATGGGAGGCATTGTGGGCTGCCCAGCCAGAGCTGAGGCGAAGGAGGGGCAGGCAGGGGCGGGAGCAGCGGCTGGAGTTCCGGGGCCTCCTGCCCAGCACAGCTCAGGATCTCGGCCCAGGCCCCATGGCCTGGTCTGGGCAGCCGAGCTCCAGGGCCAGCCTCGCAGGCAGGGGCCCTCAGGGCTGCGGGACCTCTGGCTGTGGGACCCTACGTGGCGCTGCACCTCGCGGAGCCTCTGTTTCCTACTGTGTGTGAAAAAGACATAGTGTTAGTAACTAGCTCAGAGGGCTGCTGTGGGGTTCAGGTAGGCACCCGGCACATAGTAGGTGCTCAAGAATGGTTAACTCTGTCCTTTCTATTTGTGCTTCTTGCACATTTACTTGCATCATTTAATACTGTACATACATACAGCATTTTGCAATTTATTTTTTTCTTTCCACTCAACACTGGATTCCTGGCAGCAATCCAAGTAGATTGTAGTCACATTCATTTGCCTGCTGTATAGTATTCCATGGTAGAAATGTCTCAACTTGGCCATTCCTCTCTGTTGCCTCCAAGGTTTTGCTGTTACAAAGTTGCAAAAAAATATACAGATAATTACTTCCTGGACACTTAAAAATATGAAGTAGCGCATCCAGACCATAGCAAATACTTCTGTTTCCTATTTTTCAGATCCGTGTTTCCGATGAAATTGCATTTCTCATTACTCCATTTGGCTTTTTTTGTTTGATTTTTTTTTTTTAACCAGAAATAGTGCCACACCACACACAACTTTCCGCATGTGCCATTTCACTCAGCAAATTCCTTATCCATGGAATCACAGTGCGAACCCTTATGTCTGACTTTTTTCACTCATCAGGGTGATGCATGTTTTAAAAATCGGTCCACTTCCAGTTTTGTATAGCATTCCCGCATTCCGTTCTGTAAATGTTCCGTGACCGTGGCACAGGGGTGAGGCAGGAGAGCGATCCGCTCAGATGTAAACAGCAAGGACGCATCGGCGGTAGGGGATTTAGATACAGTGGGACCGACTTAAAGTTGGTCTGCTTCTTATCATCATGCACTGGAAATCCTCAACGATGTCAGTACTGAACTATCCCTCCCGGCTTGGGGTGACCATTCCCACCTTTGCTTTGCTGGTACTTCCCTACACTACAATTTATTATTTTTTAAATTTTATTGTTAGTTTGAAGTATACAGTACATTGGTTAGACATTTATGTAGCTTATAGAATGATCCCCCTGATCGCTCTCTCTCCCCTCTGGCTCTTACCTAGCGATTCATTAATGCTACAGGACTCTCAATGCTGAGCTCCCCATCCCCGTGGCCATCTATCAACTACTAATGTGTACTTCTTTAACCCTTCACCCCATTCTCCCAGCCCCTCAATCCCCCTCCCCTCTGGCCATCACTAGATTGTGAGTTTGTTTTTGATTAGTTTTTTTTTATTCTTTAGATTCTGCATATAAGTAACATCATATGGTATTTACCTTTCTCTGACTTATTTCAATCAGCATAACAACCTCTAGATCCATCCATGTCACTGCAAATGGTAGAACTTAACTTTTTTCATGGCTGAGTAGTAGTCCATTGTATGTGTGAACCATAGCTTCTTTAACCAATCGTCTCCGATGGGCATTCCGGTTGTTTCCATGCCTTTGCTATTGTAAATTGCGCTGCCATGGACACAGAGGTGCACAGATCTTTACGAATTATCGTTTTGGTGTTCTCTGGATAAATACCCAGAAGTGCAATCACTGGGTCAAAAGGTGGATCCATTTTTAATTTTTTGAGGAACCTCCAGACTGTTTTCCATAGTGGCTGTACCAATTTGCAATCCCACCAACAGTGGATGAGGATGAGGGTTCCCTTTTCCCCACATCCTCGCCAACGCTTGTGCTTTTATTGATGATAGACATCCTGACAGGTGTGAGATGTATCTCATTGTGGTTTTAATTTGCATTTCTCTGATGATTAGTGCCCTGGAGCATCTTTTCATCTATCTAGTGGCCATCTGTATTTCCTCTTTGGAGAAATATCTGTTCAGGTCTTCTGCCTATTTTTTATTGGTTTGCTTTTTGTTGTTAAGTTGTAGGAGTTCTTTATATATTTTGGATATAAACCTTTTATCAGATGTATCATAAGCGAATATCTTTTCCCATTCAGTCGGTTGTCTTTTTGTTTCGTGGATGGCTTCCTTTACTGTACATAACATAAATGTTTTAGTTTGATATAGTCCCATTTGTTTATTTTTTCTTTTATTTCCATTGACTGTGGAGTTATATCTGAAAATAAATTACTGTTAGCAATACCAGAGAGTTTACTGCCTACGTTTTGTTCTAGAAGTTTTATGGTTTCAGGTCTTACATTTAAGTCTTTAATCCATTTTCAGTTTATTCTTGTATACAGTGTAAGAGGTGGTCGTTTTGGTTTTATTTTGTTTTGTTTTGCATCTGTCTGTCCTATCTTCCGAGCACCATTTAGTGAAGAGACTGTCTTCATCCCACTGTATATTCTTGCCTCCTTCGCCATATACTGAGTGTGTAGGCGCGGATTTATTTCTCTGTTCTCTATTCTGTTCCCTGGCTCGATGCGTGTTTTTAAGCCCGCGCCATGCTGTTTTGATTACTGTAGCCTTGTAGCATATTTTTCTATCAGGTAGCGTGATATCTCCAACTTCGTTCTTCTTTTTCAAGATTGCCATGCTATTTGGAGTCTCTTATGGTTCCATATACATCTTAGGAGTATTTGCTCTAGCTCTCTGAAATGTACCACCATTCTTTATCCATTCCACTCTTGATGTCCGTTTCCGTTGTTGCCCGGCTGGGGCTGATATGAAGTGCCGCTGACCATGTTTTGCTTTGTTATTCCTTTTTGCGCCTACAGCACCTGGTTTTCCTTGGTGGTCTCCCATTCAAGTACTAATCAGGCCCGACCCTGCTTAGCTTCCGAGATCCGACGGGAGCGGCTGCTGACCATGTTTGCACATCTTTCTGTAAACATAGCACAACCCGCTTCTGTCAGGATATCGCGAGGGGTGGAATTGCTACTTTTAGAATATGCCTGTTCTGGCCTCAGTGGACACTGCCAAACGGTTCCCCACGGGGTTCTTCCAATTTACACGTTCACCAGTGGCATGAGAGAGTCCCAGTTGCTCCACATCCTCTGTGACGCTGGGTGTCATCTCCTGTTTGGTAGCCATTCTCGTGAGGACACGAAGGCGTGAAATTGTGATTTTTAAGACGTGTTTCCCTGAAGACTAATGAAATTAAGGACCTTTTCGTATACATTTTGTGAAGTGCGCTTTCTAGCCTTTTGCTAATTTTTCTATTGTCTTTTAGAAACTCTTTATATTCTGAATGTTATTTTAAAGCCGTCACCCCTATCCATTTCCAGAACCTTTTCATCATCCCAAACAGAAACTCTGTACCCATTACACAGAGTCCTCATTCCGCCCCCACCTCCAGGCCCTGGTGACCTCCCTTCTACTTTTTGTCTCTATGAACTTGCCTCTTCTGGGTACCTCATGTACGTCGAATCACGTACTACTCGCCTTTTCACATCTGGCTTCTTTCACTTAGCACGGCGGTTCAAGGTTCATCCATGTTGCAGCATGTGGCAGAATGTCATTCCTTTTGATGGCCTAATAATATGCCATTGTGTATATATAGCACATTTTTCTTGTCCATCTGTTGATGGACGCCTGGGTTGCTTCCGCCGCTTGGCTGTTGTTAACGCTGCTGTGTGCGTGGATATGTGACATCGGGGCCCTGCCTTTGCTTCTTTTGGGTCCATACCCAGATGGGGGGTTAGGGGCAGTTTAAGCCTGTCCTGCCGCTTTTCCCACCCATCTCATTCTCTCCCCTTCCTCTCTACCCAAAGGCAACCGCTTTCATGAGGCAGTATAATTTCCTGTAACATATGGCAATGCATTTTGCGATGTACCAGTGTATAGTTTTACGACTTGCTTTTTTTCATTCGAGTTTTCCAGATTCATTCACGTGGGTGCAGGCAGCCTTGGCATTTAGTTTATTAACTGCCCCACGGTCACCGCATGCACGTGCTATGGTTTAACCATTCTCCTACTGACGACCATTTAGGTTGTTCCTCAATGTTTAGTGAGCCTTATCCCACTGCCTTTCCTTTGTCTCCTTCGGCACAACGTGCAGGTTTTTCTAAAGTAAATGGAATTTGGGGCCACAGCTACACGCATTCCCGATGTTTTTAGTATCTGCCAAATTGCTCTCTAACGTGGTTTTATCAAGTGACATCCCTCCAGCAATGTATAAAATGCCTTACTGGTGTCGCCTCAACAATATTTGCCAGTCTGTGTGGCTTTATTTTGCACTCCCTTGATTACCAGGAGGTGGAATGATTTCAGGTTCTGCTTTCCCCCCTTATTTTGTTGTTGCTTTACATTCTTTGATGTAGGCAGACTTCCTCACGGTTTATCATCAGAAATGCTCTCCTGTGTTTGTACTTCCTTTCTAAGAATATGGTTGTTCGGTGAACGGACTTGGATCACTTTGACAGCTGGCGCTTCCACCCCATCCTGTCCCCGCCCTCCCTGGACTAGCTCCTGTCATCGGTGGTGCTGGGTTTAGCTTCTCTACTGACAGCATCGCCCTGAGACTCTTCACTGCCGTGGGCTCCTCCGCGCTGTGCATCGCACGCACATGACCGCAGTCGACATGTCTCCACCGTCGTCAACCGTTCTGCTTGTGGCTCTTTGCTCTTTCTCTGTCTCCCCAATACTGGCCTGAGTCCTTTCTAGGTTTTTGTCAACAGATGAACTGCTAGGAGTGGCCTCGCCCACGCGGCCTGGGGCTTTTCTAGTCCGTCTTCAGAATGGGATTGCTGGTTCAGGCCCGAGCGAGCGGTTGTGCTTTTATTTGGAATGGCCTCGTCAGCACCAGGCCCTTGACATGTGGGGCCCCAGGCAGAGGTATCTAGGACCTCAGACCCCGAATTGTGGTGCTTAGAGACCTTGAACCAATGCTATCTTAGGGTTGGCTATACTTCTTGGGAGCATTCGGATCTGGGGGGAAATGCCAAAAACTGTAACTTTCTCAGTAAGCAGCAAGTTAGAGGGCCCAGGTCCTTCCCTGCACCTGGAGCTGGTCAAGGTCTGCACTACTGGGACCAATCAGACCTTCCTCACTGTGCAGGTTTGAGGAGCCAGGCACCGTGAGCCTGTCACGAGGTTAAACGAGATCTGCGGTTCTCTTCTCAGCCTGAGCTGAAGCTTGCACCGCATTTCCTAGGTGGGAACAAGGGCCAGCCCAGGGCGGCCTGGAGGGAAAGGAGCCAGGCCAGAGGACCCTGGACAGGCCCCTACACAGCACCGAGTCCCGGTTCCTCCATCTGTCAGATGTCTCTTGTGAGGAGTTCTGTTAGAACCTCAAGACACAGTCCTTGCAGCCCTCGCTTGTGGTCTTCCCTGACTTCACTGCCCACCATCCCCACAGGGAGTCGTGGTTATTGGTCTCCTGCACCAGACCAGGAGCTCCCCAGTCAGCGCCTGCGGCCCTGGAGCTCACAACAGGGCCCAGATGGAGGTTGGACAATGTTTAGGTCAGGCAGGTCCATAAACGGAGCAATCCAGGGACCAACAGAGCTGTGGCCCAGACTGGGTAAAGGTGGAGTGGGCTGGAAAAGCAGAACAGGCCCAACTCAGACGTCAGTAGATGGGAGAGGGGATCCGCCCACCCTCCCCCGCCCCAGGTCGCTGCCCTGCCCGCAGCAGAGGAGGCATCCGGGCCTGGGTGGGAGAGGCCTGCCCCAGGCAATGACAGGGTTGACATGGGAACTGCTTGGCCAGACAGACTGCCCTTGCAGACTGAGGCAGGGCCTCCGCGCCCGTGCTGATGTGGGCCCCCAGGCACTGAGGCCCTGAGAACGGCTCACTCACGGTGTCCACTGTTGCCACACACGACTTTATTTGTGGAGCCTCAGGCACAGCCCGAACACAAACAGCACGAAAGGAAAAGCACAGGGTCCTCAGGGCTGCCAAGAGACAGTCCAGGGCATCTCTGGCCCTGTCCCCATCCTACCCCAGGTCCTTCAAGAGCCTAGATGCAGCCCAGGCAGCAGTGGGCCGGCCCCCGCCCCGCCCCTGGTAGAGACCAGGTTAGGGCCTGTTACGGGTGCCCCCCAGGCCAGCTGCAGACAGCCTCTCAGCATCCAGGGGAGGGACCCCTGGGTCCAGAGCCAGCACCATCCACACAACTCTTGTTAGAGGGCCCTCTGTTGTCTGCCCGCTAGCTTCCTGTCCTGTCCATACGGCACGGGCACCACAGTCTGGCCCTCTGCCGACCACCCTATGCCCCCCTGCCCCTGACAGCTGTCTCTGCCTCTCATGCCAAGGGCTCAGCACCGCAGGGATGGATGGTGGGGACTGTGGTGGCTGCGGGATCAATGCTTGGTGACAGGAAGCAGAGGTAGCCACCAAGCGGCCCCAGGCAGGGTGGGAAACAGCCTGGACACAACACAGAGGGAGGGGACAGCTCACAGACAGGAACTCTCCTGGCTTTGGTACAGCCCAGGAGGGTAAGGAAGGCAAAGTGGGTGGGGACAGCCACCAGGACCTCAACCTGAGGCACAGATCAGCGCAGCGCCCTCAGATGGTGGCGAGTTTAATGGCAGAGCAGCTGGCGCCTTGCAGCCCTTTGGCCTGGGGCAAGCTCCCCTCCAGGGGACCAGGGCCAGCCCAGCGGGGAGATGTTAAAAACCCCAACCCCGACAGGAAGCACACACTGGCACGTGCACCACACCCACACACACGCTTGGGGGACTGACACGACACATGCGACAAAGCCCCTCTCTGCCTCTGGCCAGAGCCCTTCATCTGAGTCCATTCCCAAGTCACTGGTCCGGGCTGAGAGTCGGGGAGAGGATGCTCTGCATCTAGACCTAGACCTTGTGCAGCGTCTGCAGCAGACTGTGGCGGGCGAAGGAGCAGGACTCCAGGGCGCCGTTGGGCCTGCGGGGAAAGAAGGCTCAGTGGGTGGGGCAGCCCCGGGGCCTGGCAGCTCAGGGTGCAGAGCGGATGGGGCTCTCTGTGAGGCCAGATGTGTGCCAGATTCCGTTTTTCTAATTTTGACAATGCCTTTTCAGGGGAGGTGCGCGTGGGGGCGGGGGTGGGGGCGGGCACTTCCTCCTGTCTCCCTGCCGTGTTCCCCAGGGCACTAGGTTTGCTCGAAATGTGGCCGGTCAGAGCCCCTGGAGGCAACCCTGCGCAAAGGGGAGACTGAGGCCTGAGGAAGGCCAGAGGTCAGCTGAGGCCATACAGGGCCTCGCCTTCCCACTCATCCCTAGTGGGCCCCAGGGCCTGGAGGTTCCTGGTGACCTGACTGCGGCCAGTGGCCCACCATGGCCCAGGACCCTCCAGGAGGTGGGCAAGGTTTCCGTGTCTCTGGGCACTGGCGTCCCCAGGGGAGGGCCTGTGGTCACGGAATGCCCATGAGACCGGGCCCCTTGACCGAGGTTGCTGTGGGAATGAACAGAGAACTGCCCCAGGGATGCTGCCAGGCACAGGCCCTCGTCAGCAGTGTGACGTGGAAAACTCCTTAAGCGACCTGGGTTTCCTCATGTGGAAAATGGAGGCCCTGTCTTTCACAGAGAAAGGCACTGTCGTCGAGCCCCATGTCCTCAGCCGGGCACAGAGGCTGCCTCACACGAGTGCCTGTCTCATAAGGCTAGCGAGACCTAAACACAGAAGCCAAGAGCCTGGGAGGCACGAAGGTCTTTCACAAGCCCCAGCGGCCGGGCCAGGGAAGCCTCAGCCGGCCGGGGCCTGCCTGCATGGCCATGTGAGCTGACATGGGCACACTCACTTGGTCACGAACGCCAGCAGCAGAGGTGCAAGGGCCTTGGGGAAATAGTCCTGCTGCACCATGTGATTCAGCGCCATCAGGGGGCCGTACAGGTTGGCAATGGCCTTGATCTTATCTTCACTCTGCAAGGGGAACACACAGAAGGTGAGCATCGAGGTTCCCTGGGGGGGCCCTAGGTTGCCGCCATCCAGTCCCTCCTCAGAGAGCCTCACGGACGAGGTCAAGCTGAGCCCCATCACGAAGGCCAAGGCTGCTTAAGCGGAGCCAGGCCCAGGACAGTGTGGGTGACAGGCCCCTGCAGGACACATGTGCGATGGGGCGGATGGGTGTGGCCAAAGCAGCCACCAGTGCGCCCTCCCCCACCTGGGCCCACTGCTTCCGGCCGCACCTTGAGCAGACCCATGTGGATGAGGAGACTCGTGAGGAAGGCGTTGGCGTTGAAGGAGGATGAGCCGAAGGCCTTCTTCATCAAGGCATCTGCAAGGCAGAAGCAGCACGGGACAGGGTGCTTACTGGGGCAGAGGGCATGCGGCTCCCCCACGAAGCTGGGTCCCGCCTCCTTCTCAGGAACACAGGAAGTGGGTCATGGATACAGGTACCAGTCTAAGGGGACAGCTAGCACCAAGGGAAGGGCTTGACCTACCGGCCGTGACACCTTGGCCCTTCCCTGTCCTGGCCTCGCAAATGAAATGGGCTCGGGGTCCTCACACAGCTGAGGCAGAGACAGTGAGGTAGAGACAGTAAGGCGGATCACTCCCGGAGAAGGTTCAGCCATCTTGTGGCAGTGAGGGAGAGTGATGGGGAAGAGGAGCGGCCGAGGGCCAGCAGAGACCGCCCGCTGGGGCCACCTGCTCCTGTGCGGGGCTACTCTGGGAGATGGAATTCAGGCAGTCTGTTCCCGCAAATGCCCATGGGGTCGGGATCTCAGGGAGCAGACCTGGAGGCGCCCACCTGGCTCTCCCCCGCCTGCTCAGCCTCGCTTCCTGCCGCCCCTCCTGCCTCAGTGCTGCCCACGGTACGCCAACCCAGGAGGACGCATCGCGGGTGTTGCCAGTCCTTTCTACCCCTTTCCGCGGCGGAGCCCCTCGCTGCAGGCCCCTCCGCTCCTCTCTGCCTAGCCAAACCTGGCCGACTCCTGGAGACTCAGACACACATGGGCAGCGGGGAAGGTGAAAGGTACTATGACAGAGGTAACTAAGAAAACGAGGTGGCAGGATGGGCAGTCATGACAGGGAAAGTGACCCAGAGACCCCAGGAAGCCTTGAGAAAGATTGGTGAACAGCGGGCATCGTCCAGGCAGGGGGACTCCAGCTGGAGGGGACCACATGAGTAGAGGCTCGGGGGGGGGGGCGGGCAAGCGCTCAGTTCTCATCACCCCTCCTGAGAAGCCTGCCTCCACACGGGCCTTGCAGCTGTGACCAGCTAGTCTTCCTGTGGTGGACACCGCCTGGCCTGAGCTCTACCTGTAGACAGCTGTATGACTGGGAAAGACCTGTTTCCCCATTTGCATAAAGCAGAGAGAGAGCGCCCAGCCTGCTCTATGGCAAGCACCCAACAGGACAGGTGAGAGGAGCTGGAGAACAGTTCACACGTTAGCGCTGGAGCAGAGGGATTCCGGCGACTTCGAGGAACGTCACCTGAGTCCTAGGGCAGCGGAGGTAGGAGCCACCCAAGCCCCACGCCGCCCACGTTACCTACTGCATCCTGAACTGCTGTCCTCACTGTGGCTTCGTCCTTGAAGACAGAGGACACCTTCAGGAAGGCAGAGACCACCTTCTCCGGATCCGATGTGTCAGTCTGAGGACAGAGGAGACAATGGCTGATCACCGGATTTCGGTACGCACTGGCTCGGGCTCTGCTGCTGGCTCGATGAAGCCTTGCCAAGAAATGGGCCTCGGGCGAGCGAGGACAGGCCATGCCGCGCCCCGCGCTGTCTCCCCTGGGCCTGGCCCGTGCGACTGTGCCACACAGAGAGGGAGCAGATAAGCAATCGTCCTCCTTGTGACTCTGTGATCCCCTTCTTGTCATCTAACCTGAATAAATAATCCGGAAGGTAGACGACGGTCCCAGGCAACAAAGCTTACCTCTACTTCACTGCTACAGAGAACAGGGAAACAGGGCAAATGTCCAGAAATGGGGGGCTGAGTGCTCCACCCACTCACGGGATGAAGGGCTCAAAACGAGTTTTATTGACACAGGAAAACGAGAAGCGGTAGTAAATGAAAAGATGGGCCACGGAAACGTTTCTATTATACAATCTCATTTATCAAGAGGAAAAAGTACAGATAAAACATCAAAAGGAAATTAGCCAACATGCCCAGCCAGCTGAGCACGGGCCTGGTCCCTTCCGTTTACCACTCACTCTCTTCGAGGCTCAGGTGTCCCATCTGGACATTAAAAGTCACAGCATCTCCATCCCAGGGCAGCAAGAGCACTAAACAGCGCCGGGCCCAGTACTCAGAACAGCGCCCGGCACACAGGATTGCTCGACAACCCTCTCAGAATGAGTGAATGCAGGAACGCATACACGAATGAACCAACTAACCGGCAAATGAGTGAGGCTGGAGCAAGGGCAGCCTCCCTGCAGTACGCATGTGCCTGCCACAGGGGCCCTGGCAGGAGACAGTTGTTCTAGAAGCAGCTGGGCCTACAGAACACATAGAGGGAAGCCTAGGGATGTGTGTGCACGTGAGAGAAAAAGCTAATTCTAGTCGCCTGAGGAGCGGCAGGCCTGTCCTTCCTGGGGCCCAAGTGTGCCCACACGGGCGCACTCGCTCGTCCACGCATCTGCGGATTACGAGAGAATCCCCCGCAGCCCTCCCTCACCCCGCGGACAGCCTCCCCGCGCCCCGTCTCTGTGCCCTGCTCGTCCCTTCCGTGCGGCAGACGCGGAAGCCTGGGCACGGAGGTCTGCGGTCGAGGCGCTGTTACCTGCTGGGCTATCAGCACAGAGCTCTTGGGCCCGAGGCGCAGCAGCTTCTCCGGAGAGGGGAACGCCAGGAAGGTGGAGACGTCTGCGGGGGGCGGCGAGGACAGCGCGGAAGCTGGTTCCTGAGGGACAGGTGGCGCAGGCGGCACTGCCGAGGTCCGAACCCGGGCCCCACACCCAGAACACGTGGCCCTCCTCGAGCCAGGCAGGGCTCAGTCTCCAGAACGCTTCCTCCCACTCGTGTGCAGCCCCCACCGGTGGCCCTGGCCGGCCCCGAGCGCGCAGCCTCTGCGGTTGGGGCAAGCCACTGCCCTAGGACTCCGAGCGCCTCGCCATGACACGCGATGCCCCAGAAAGGACTCGAGACGCATGTGGGGACTAAAGTGGACCCACCAGGGAGGGGAATGTAGCCCAAGTAAGGACTGGAGCAAGCGCCAGAGGTGCCCGAGAAAAACGAAAGCAGAAACCAGACCATTTGTTCAGATGCTGCCATAAAATTGGAAAAGAAGCCAAATTGAGTGAGGGGGTCCTGAGCGACCCACCCCAAAGTTCCCCAAAAGCTTCATTTGGCAACCTGAGGGAACAGGAATGAATGACTGAGGGACCTGGCAGCTCTGATGCCACTGGCCTCCTGGCCAGGGAAAGGACACCAAGTGCTCCAGCTGGGTCATGGGCCCAGCCAGTCTATAGAATGGGGGGCTGTCCCTATAGGTCATTGAGGTGAGTGAGAAAAAATAATTTGTTTTTATTAACTCTGTCCTTTCAAAAATATGTACGTCTTACAACATGCACGAGGTAGCAGCAACACGTTCACTACAACCTATAAACAAACGCATTTATAGTGAGGTCAATACAAACATAGATAAAACGGCTACATTTGGGTGGTTTTCTTTTTTACTCACAGGAATGTGTAATTATAAAGTTTGCGGCCACTGTGCTTCCTAAGGGGGTTCCACCCACCATGTGGCCCCATAATGTCTTAGGATTTCACACTTGGACCCTGGTGGAGAACAAGAACTCACCCCACTGTCAGAGTCCAGAATACTCCTTGGTGGCGTGGGGGACCCCTCCCCTCGTGGCTGTGGCTCCTCCTCTTCTTCCTCCTCATCCTCCTCGTCCTCCTCGTCGTCCTCCTCCTCCTCCTCTTCTCCCTCATCGTCGTCCTCGTCCTCCTCCTCCTCCTCATCACCCTCATCATCACTGCAGGAGGAAGCTGGCTAAGCAGACCCACCCTGCCCAGTGGCCATGCTGGCGCCGAGGCCGGGCAGGGGGAGCAGCTGTTCCCAGGGTGGGGGCAAGTGGGTTGCCAGGGAGCTCATCACTCATTTCTCATCACCCAGGGAAGCCCATGCTGAGAATCAGATCTCGTCCCTGTCCCAAGAGTCCCCAGTCCCACCGGGGTACAAAGAAAAGGAAGAAAACTGTCACAGGGGGCCCAGGGTCTGGCGGAGACACTGCCTGGGCTGAGATGCCCAGGACTGCGCTACCCACACCTTGCCAACCATAGGAAACTACAACTGGGGGTGTGGGAGAGGCAGGAATTTCCTAGCCCCGAGGACGGCCGTTCCACTGTCCCTGGATCCCGAGCCTCTTGACACCATCTTCGAGTCCCCAAGTCCTTAGCAGCAGCGCAGGCCCCAGCACTGAGGGTACACGACTGAGATCTGACTGGTGAATGAAGCCGTCGTGGAAATTAAAGCAGCAGAGAAAAACGGGTCCTTCTGGAGGAGCCTGCCCACTGTCGCCCCGTCCCACCCCAGGGGGCTCTGCAAACCCAGGGACCCCGCCTCTGGCCTCAGGCGCTTCCCCTCTAGAGTCAGTCTCTCAGAGTGATTTTAAGAACAATTCTGAGAACATCTCCATTGCTACCTGGCCTCACTGCCACCCTGCCTAACCGGTCAGCATCGATCAAACGTCCCTTCGGAGGTCCCGCTCACCACTCAAACTCAACAAGGGGACCATTCTCAGTTCTCTGTCCCTCTGCTGAATGTGTGATAACCTGGGTATTCTGGACCCCTCGCCCCACTAGAATGAAGTCCCGTGGGTCAGCAACGTCGATGCCTTATTCTTGTATCGTACTGCTTGGCACATGACAGGGGCTCAACCGACTTGTTTTTAACGATGCTTTTCCAGGGAGGCACTAACCCCGCAGAGCTCCCTACCTGAGGGACGCCAGCACCGTGGCCATGCTGAAGCCATCCAGCACCTCCTGCAGCTGCTCGCAGCCTTCTTCCCCCAGGATGTTACCTGCCCGCCGGGGAGGGAACAGAGAGGGTCAGGACCGGCACTGGGGCCACCGGCAGGCCTGCGCCAAGGCCAGTGCCCCCATCTACCCACCGTTAAGGTCCAGTTTCTCCAGCTCGGCCTTGTCTGCCACAGCCTCCGCCACGGCCAAAGCAGCATCTCTCTTGATTTCACAAAATGACAAGTTCAGCTCCTAAAAAATAAGAGGAAGGGGTAGTGGCAGGCAGAGACGTGGGCTGGGAGACTATATCCCACTCTGAAGCCTCCAGGTAAGACAGGTGCTGTCCTCCAGCTGGGCAGAATGACACCAACAGCAAAAATGTCATTACCAGCGGTGTACCAGGTACTGGGCACACTTATACTCTACTCTGAGAACTTACGTCATGCCCGCCTCTCAGTTCGCAAGTGAAGAAACTACAGCTCAGAGAGGCGAAGAGACTGGCACGTCGCAGAGGGAGAATGTGGGAGCACCCAAGCCCGCCTGCCTTTGAAGGCCGGATGCTCTGCTACCGCCCCCCATGCATCTGCCCCACCCCCACCACCGCGCATGGGAGGAGCCGCGACCCCAGAGGGCACCTTCAGCTTGGGCAGGCCCCCGCGGACAGCGTCTGCAATGGCAACAGCGCCCTTGGAGCGCACCAGGCAGTCCCCAAAGTTGATCACCTCCACCTGTCGCAAGGTCTTCAAGGTCTGCAAGGAGGAAGTGCAGGCCAGGGCGAAGGTCAGACCTCCTCACCCAAGCCCTCCATGGCCAACGTCACACCCCGAATCAGTCGATACACTCTGTCCTCTCCTGCATCCGGTCCGGCCCCCTCCGCTTAACTTGTCTCCCTGGTGGCCTCCTGACCTCCAGCTAGACCTCCCCCCAACCCTGTTCCCACAGTACAGCCAGAACCCTCTTCCTCAAGCACAAACCCTCTCCGGCTCCCTACTGCTGACAGGAGAAAGTCTGGGAGTCAGTGAGGGCACAAAGTCTCCAGCCCTCAAGCACACCTTGACCGTGGTCACTTAAACCAATTGAGCACGGCTCCCTCCCGTCTCTTGGCCTCCCTACCTGCTGCTAATCCCTCTGCCTAACACAATCCTCCTCCCACCCTCTTTGTCCAGAGGAAGTTCACTTGTCCTGTACAACGAGACCAAAATGTGACCTCTTCCGGGAAGCCTGCCTAGTGATTTGAACTTCCTGTGTGCTCCCCAACACTTGCACACATCTCTGCCTATGCCACCCAGCAGCAGGACCAGCCTTTTGTGGGGTCGCGGGGCCCTGTGAGTTTGATGAGAGCTGGGGAGCCCTCCCATGCTAGTCACCATGTTTACGGCCCTGCACTGCCGCCGATTAGCCACTCCCTTCCCTTCTTGAACCAGGGGTTTTTTGAGGGCGAAATCTTTGACTCAACTCTGTGTAGCTTTTGACTGGTACAGGGCTGGGCGCTAGACAGGGGTCACTAACCAGAACCTATGAAGAAATCGGGCTGGAGCGGCCTTATGCGCAGCCTCTGAGAACAAAACCAGCCCCAAGAGCTGCGGTTACAGAGGCAGCTCAGGGGGAAGGTGGTGCAGACACTCGAAGCTGCCCGAGAAGGGTGTGGGCTAGCTCGGGACACACGCCTCGGTCTGGACATGTTTATACGGCTGGAGCCGTGGGGGTAACACACGGGGTGGGCGGGGCGCGGGGCAGAGCAGCCACCTGCTGACCCGGTTCCTCCCGAAGGAAGCAGCCATGCCCTACCTATCGGGGCCTGACCTGGGCCTGACCTGGCCCTGCCGCACCGGCCTTACCTGGGCCATGGCCACAGCACCCTTTTCAGTGAAGGTGTTGTCGTTCAGGTTGATGATCCGCAGCAGGGGGTTGATGGCGAATGCCTGGGCCAGGGCAGTGACGCCGGGGTGATTGATCCCATTCTGTGGCATGTGGACCTCTTCCAGAGTCCCGATGATCTGTGAGGGGCGGGAGGGAGAGGGCAGAGGTGGCGCCCGCGACACGAAGCAGGTGGAGGGCTGCTCCGCGCTCGGACGTGGGGAGGAGCTGCCGTCAGCGTGGGCAGGGGCCCGTCCGCGGATGTCTGCGCACAGATCCGGTCTGAGCGCACATTTGGGGGCAGCTGCATCCGAGGCCCTCCCCAACCTCATGAGGGAGACCTACCTGGGATTATGATCTCCACTGGGCACAAAAGACGGGGTCGGAAAGGCTAAGTGACTTGCCCAGGCTCACCCAGCTCGGAACACAGCTCTCTAGTCTGGTGTCCACCACACTGTGGGGACCCTGGGCTCTGGCCCGGCGGTCAGCCATGGCCCTTCTCCGGATAACGCAGCTCTGGGCCTTTCTTTCCTGGAGCCCTCCTGCCGTGTTTATCCAGTGAGACTGGCATTCCATGTGCCATGTCCTTTTTGGGGGGTGAGGAGGGTCTTCCCTAACCCATCTGGCCCTTTTGTATCCCAACCTTCTGACACTTCATTCTCTCTGCCTGGACACTCCGTCTCATTTGCTGACATTTTCTTGGTAAGCCGACTACTATGCACGCTGCAGCTCTCGCTCTGGATGCCTCCTCCCCCGGGAAGGCTTCCTGGATCCCCCACGGTCCTGCCATGTAAGGCCTCAAGCAGAGAGTGGACACTGCGGGGGGTGCTGCCCTGGCGTGAACACTGTTCGTGCCACTAGACATCGTCTGCCAAAGGGAACATTTCAATTACGCAGAGGAGGACAGACCCCAGAGCTCCCAGCTTCAAGGGGACAGGTGTCCTCTCACCAAGCTCACCACCAGGGACTCAGCAGTGCCTTGTGTGGGAGGGAGGTGGGGCAGCTGGAAGGGGACAGGAGGGGATAAGGACACCCGAGTGTGCTTCGCCCTGCACCTGGGCCGCTGCTCCAGCCTGCCTCCCTGTCTCAAGGACCAGCCTGTGCCCTGCCCACCAGAGGCCGGAGACGCTGACTCACACTGCTCTGGCGCCACCGCGCCCGTTTCTGAGCCTGGCAGATGGCACTCACTGCTTGGGGCAGCCTCACGCCTTTCTCAAACAGCACTGGACTAGGAGCCGCTGCCGGTCCACCTGCAGTGGTGGGTCAGGCACCTTCTCAGACATGCTGCAGGGTGAGCCAGCCGGCGGGCTCAGTGAGGAGAAGCGGCTCGCCTAAGGTCTCTAAGCTAAGTCCCAGAGCTGGGAGGCACACCCAGGACTGCCGCCATGCTGGGCAGGATGGGCAGAAACCACTCACCCCAAAAGCTTCTGCCAAGGCAGTGACTCCGTCATTCTCCAGACGATTTCTGCCAGCCACAAAGACCTTCAGGGCCAGCGGCTTGCCTTGGGCACTGGATTTTCGGTGACACTCAGTCAGGGCTGCTGCCAGGATCTGTGGGGAAAAGGCAAGGGGCCCGGGCCTAGGCAGGAGGCCCTTTGCCCAGCAGGGCAGCCACGCCGCTGAACTGGTCTTCAACACCCCACACCACCCACTGGTGGTGGGCACAGGGACAAAGAACTGTTCTAAAGAACAATGGTCACCCCTCACATGTGCCCGGCACCTTACAGACACTTTCCTGACTATTAGGCAAGTGACAGACTCTGGACCAGAACCCAAGTCTTCCAGGGTCTCTTCCGTATACCCCAACACCGAGCGGGAGCTGGCCAAAGAGACCATGGCCTCACTGCCCTGTCTGATGCGTGCCAGGGTCCAAGGGAGCCACACAAAACGACGTCTCAGCTGCTGCTGGGGACAAAAACCTCAAACCCAGTTTGTCCTGTCCTTGGGTGGCGTGTGAAGGTAGCTGCTAAGCCTCAGCCCCCCGGGACTGCTGGGCGGCACAGGTGAGGCAATGCGTGGAAAACGGAAGCATTTTCCAAAGATGTCCCCAGCTCTCCCAGCATATCACACTCTAGGTTGGGCTTCACCATTTTCTGTGCTGATGCAAAGCTTTTTATGTAATCTGTCTGTCTCTGTCTCTCTGTCTCTGTTTCTCTCTCTCTCACACACACACTCACACACTCACACTCTCTCACACACAGCTTATTACCCGATTAAAACGAGGGGCAGAGCCGGCTGAGACGGACATGGGAACATACCCCTGTTCTCCCTCCCATGGGGCAGGAAGGTGAAGGGCACCCTCTGCAGCGGGGTGCTCCTCAGCCTGGGCACTGCGAGCGTCGCACAGGCCCCTCTTGTTGCCGACCGGACTGCATGGATGCAGGTTCAGGTCCCACATCATCCCGCACTAGCTACATCATCTGGGATAACCTACCAAAGAGCTCCAAGCCCAAGCCTGGTTAAGTAAAAAACTGGAGACAGCATCAGCGCCTATCAGTGTGGATAAGAGAACCAGGTAACGCATACAACACATCTTTAAAGAGATTTCCTGACTGCTGTCATTCCTGTGGCCTAGCCTTTTTCTCCTTTTGGTCAGAAGTGGGAATGGGGGCCGGGGGAGACGGAAATGCAGACCGGCACTGAGTTTTCTAGAATTTGGGCCTAAAGGAACCAGAATGGAGCAAGAAAATAAGCATGGCCACCTCCCCTGGTGCAGATTCTGGGAAGAGGACAGACTTGTACGCCAACCAGCCTGACTGGCAGGACGGCGAGGCATCCTGGCCCACAAAGGAGCCGCGCCATCTCTTTCTGGGTCTCTCCCCGCTGCCCCGTGCACACTCTCCAGGCTTCGCGTGGCTCTGCCAGCTGTTCGAAGGGCACAGCAGGTCTAGGGATGCCCAAAGCTCTGCATTTTACAGAGCCTGCAGGCCGGAGCACATATGCAATACTGCTGCTGTGTTGCCAAGGCAACGTGAGGACAGGATGGTTGCTTGGCAACCCCACCCTCAAGGACTCCATCTCCTCTCCCCACCGGCCACAGGCTGTGCCTTTGAGGCCTTTCTCCTTTGAGGAGAGGAACAATGAGCAACCATCCCAGAGGGTGGGTGGCCGAGCGCACATACTTTAGAGGAAAATGTCGCAGGGAACTGGCTAGGGAGGGAGGGTGAGGGACAATGGAGACGCGCACCCACCTTGCCGCCCCCGATGCCCATGCCACAGTTGTTGAGCTTCAGTTCGTGCAGGGTGAAGCAGGCCGAGCTCTTCAGTAGGGCCTCAAAGCCTCGCACGCCATCGGGCCCGAACGCATTGTCACTTAGATCCAGCTCCACCAGCTGGGCCCCGGCTGTGATGAGTCCCTCCCCTAGGGAGATCTGGGCACAGAGGGAGCTCATGTCAGTATGAGAGCCACCTAGCAGGTGCTTCTGTGCCAGGCCCGCCGCCCTTAGAAGGCACCTGGATTGGTGGGGAACTGGCGGAAGGCACGGCCCGCTTCAGCACGGAGCTGTCGTACCATATACCCGAGACGGGAAACCCTGCAGAGGGCTCCTAATCCTGCTCGGCGTGGGGCTTGGTGCACGTGGGGTGGTCAGAGAAGGCTTCCCACGGGAGGTGACGTTTGAGCTCAGTCTGGATGCGAGTTCATGAGAAAGTTCCAGGAAGCAGTGAAAACATGAGCAGAGAGAAGGAAGCGCGAAGCAGCATGCTGTGTGCTGACCGGTCACGAGGGAGCGGAAGCTCAGGGCGTAGGAGCGGGAAATGCCGGGACAGGGGGCGACAGTGTAGGGAGCGACACCCACAGTGCAAGTGGAACCACACAGCTCCAGAACGAGCCCAGGAATCTCTGGCCTCCGCTGTCCCTCCTGTCACTGGGCCTCCCAGTCTCACAGGGCCCTTGAATCCTCCTCACTCTCTGGCTCCCCGTTACCACCTGTACTCGCACCTGCCCGTCAGATCACAGGGCAGCTGCCGTGCTTGCTTGGCTTCTATTTCAGCATCTCTGACACCCACAGGACACAGCTCAATCTCCAGAGAGAAGGTGTGAGGAAAAAGGCCTGAGAACTGCCACAAGGTCCCCTCTGCCCAGCTGCCCAGGGGAGCAGTGGCCTCGTGTGCTTACCAGGGCTGGTGGGATCTCGGACCGCAGCCTCCCGGTGAACATGTCACTCCAGTGGCATCGCTTAGGAGGACAAAAAGACGAGTTAGCTGAGGCCCTCAGTGGCTGTCTGCAGGCAGTAACTCTTCTCAAGGACTCGGACTCCCACGCCACCAGACTTAATTTGGGTTTTGTCAATGAAAAGATGAACCAGCTCTGGCCCAAACTGGTGGGACCTGGAGGCCCCCAAGAGGCATGGGCGTTCAGCAGAACTATAAGAAAACCCCCAATCTGCCCAACCCTCTGGTTCTCTGGGAAGGAAACCAGGATGAGAGAGAGGAGACCGGTCCCGGGCCCCACGGCAAGGCAGTGGCTGGTCCAGCACCAAGGTGGCCAAGTGCTCCTTTCCAGCGTCAGTTTCTCACATGGTATGGGCTGTGGTGACATGTGACGCAATTATGGGTGGTGGAGGAAGAGAAAAGTAAACAACATGGGGTCCAGTAGCGAGGAAGTTACTCTTTTTTCAAGCCTCCTGACCCCTTCCAGAGGAGACCTCACTTTGAGGCTGGTAGGTCTTGCCCGCCTCCCCAGCTCTTGTTTGTGACACAAAGGGAAAGCAGGCCTCAGGCTCAGGGCCTTTAGGTGCCCATGGTATGGATAACACTTTCCATTTGTAGAAAAAATCGTGTTTGTTTTTCAATTACTTCGAAGAAAGTGGATTTAAAGAAAATACTAGGTAAATGTCACAAAAGTGGTGGCCATGTGACCGGGCTGTGTTATCATTTTGGCCAGCAGTTTAGTCTCCATGCACACAGCCCTACTCTCCTTTTGGGTTGTTTCTGCCCAAAATGTCAATTCTGGCAGCTCTGTCCTTTCCTGGACCAACCCTGGGAATGATGGGCCACAGAGAAGCATCTTTCTCCTGAAAATCTGGTCCTTAAAATGAATGAACTTAATCTAACCTTGAACAGGGGAGTCGGCTTCGGTAGAAGGTAAAGCAGAGTTGCTCATGCACCTGGGGCCTCAGGGGGCTCCCGCCACAGGTCTGCTCAGTGAGTACACGGCACGCAGGTGCTAAGGGCCAAGACAGGCAACCGCTGCCTGTGCACCGGAGCCCCTCACAACTGGCATCTGTCCCCAAAGCTTCCCAAACCCAACTCTGATGCGCTCAGGGGTGGCACGGGGCCCCAAGGCACAAGGCCTAAGTTCTGATCCCAACTTGGCTGACGCCAGGCCTGCTACGCCCTGTCTCTGACCCCTGGTGTCCTACCTTTGAAATATGCTTTAGACTTCACTATCTCCACCAAGTGGGCAGAAGACCCGTTAGGAGGTTGGGCTGATGTGTGGGCTCCAATCCCAGCCCGCTCCTGCTGGGGTGGGCCACACTTTTCTCACCCGTCAAGACCTAACTTGTACAAAAAGGGAGAGTATGTCTTATCTCAAATCAACCCTGGGCTCCTTCCTGCATAGAAGTAAGCCTGAGACGGTGGGGTGACCCAGGGCACTGGGTCTGCACAGGGGGACAGCATGCACACGGCTCTCCCCCGGCTCAGTTCTCACATGAGCCTGCACCCGGGCATCACTGCAGCCTCCTGGGGAGGAAACGGTCCATGAAGGAGCCGGATTCCGCTGAGTTTAGCGCAAGGCCGTGTAGTGCACACCAGGCGGCTTGAACACAGGCCCCTGGGTGCTGAGGCTCGGCTCCGGCAGTCTCCACGCCCGGACACACCTGCTCTGTTCCTGTTCTACACAGGTCACCAGGGAGGGCTGAACTCTCTCATAGGAAAATGTCTCAGCTTCTGCTAAGGAAAGGTTGGTCCTGGGCAGGAGAGTAGGAATAATCGCTGTCTGAGTTGCTCACCTGAAGGCGATCTTCCTGAGGAAACCACTGTCAAGGGTCACTTCATAACCTGGCTCCGGGCCCTCAGTGGGCAGACGCCCTGGGTTTTCGCTCGGGAACCCCAGACCTGTATTCCTGCCCCCTCAGAAAGCATAGTGGTGCCATGGAAAGAGCACTGGACTTGAGAGTATAAAATGCGGCCCAGGCACCTACCAGCAGTAGGATCCTGGGCCATTTACTCGGCCCCTCTGAGCCTCGGTTTCTACTGATTTACAGAACGGAGATAGTCTGGTTACATCGGTTGCTGTGAGAACTGTATGACTCGCATGGAAGGGCATGGCATGAGCCCAGCCTCTTATTACAAGAGCCACTTCTGGTCTGGAAAGCAAGGCTCTTCCTGCATGACTCTTCAGAGGCTTTCGTGTGCTAATTTACACCGGGATCTCCGGGAAGAGGGGCATGCAAGGACGGAAGTCCTCCTGACATTTTGAACAGGCTACCCCACTTTTCTCAAAGAGCATCTTGACATACTGGTGTTCAGTGGAACCCACTCTGGGACACACTAGAACGGGTACTACGTGGATCTAACTGGTAAGAAAGAACCTGCCATCCCTCTGTGAGGAGGGCAGTTAGCACCTTCCCAACAGCCCAGCATCTGAGCTGAGGCCCCGCCATCAGGCAGTCTTCGCCCTGAGCTCCCGCTGGGCGGACTGAGCAACTGTGGGAACAGGGAGGGTGTCGAGGCCTGCTTCTGTGCCACCCCTCCTCACAGGTGCCAGATCTGCACTGCGAGCTGAAGGCGCTCCCTGTCTGGTTCTGCCCCTTCCCCGTTTATGTCACGTGTGTGGCCCACTAAACCTCGTACGCTCCTAACAGCGGCTCAGTGTCTGTTACTGGAGGACCCAAAAGGACACTTCATGCAGGATCAGGGGCCCTGGCTAGTGCTGAGTGCTCTGGGGAGGCCAGAAGAAGAGGGGCTATTTGTGGTGGCCATCAACAAGGCAGGGCCGGGAGGTCTGGACACAGGTGGGTTGTGGCCGTTTGAGCAGAAGCTCATCCCCAAACAGTCTGGGCCCACTCGTCCTGCAGCTCTCACCTTCAGCTCCGACTTCTTCTCCAAGGCCTTGGCGATGACTTTGGCTGCTTCCACGCCCACCGTGTTGCCCTCCAGGCGCAGAGCCTCGAGGCTGTCAAAGTCTTCAATCTCTTTTATCACATCCTTGGCTGTCAGGACCAAAGAAACGAACCTTAGACTTCCGGAGTCATGAACAGCTCAGAGAGGAGAAAGCCTAGCCAGGACCTTGTCACTCACAACTCCAAAGGCCATGATGTATCTCCCATGTGCCAGGCCCTGGCTTACAAAGGACAGTCAGATAGGCTCGCAGTCTAGCAGGGACACAGCTACACAGACAATTCTGTCATAAATGTTGAAACAAGGCATGTATAAAAGGCCTGGGGGCCAAGAGAAAGAGCACTTGGCTGCTTGGGGTGAAGAAAGTGCTCGTGACACCTCGTGGGTGGTGTGCCTGAAGCCTCCCAGGACAGGGAGGGCACCGGGCCAAGCAGGGAAATGGCGCCCACATCAGAGGGCCAGCAGGCACAATGGCACGAAGGTTTTCAAGGTTTCGATCATTCAAGTTTGGGGTGCTCATTACTTTAGTGTTTTATGATTATGAAAAATTCCAAAAGACCTAAATGTCTATAAACAGAAGACAGGTTGATAGGCAAGTTACCGGGGTAGTTACACTAACGTCTTGACGAATGGTGACAAAGGCATTTGACTTACTTTTTCCATAACATTTTTTAATCGTTACATGTATTCCCGCTCTCACGCGCGTACAGAGGAAGGCTCGGCACGGAAAGCGAACGTCAGAGCGGTTACGTCCGGGCGGCGGGAGCGTGGACGACCCTGCGTCGTCCCGTCGTCTGCACTAACGCGCTCCCAATCCGGCGGGTTATAAAGCAGCTTTTAAAGTTTCTATAATATGATTCTACTCATCAAAAAGAAGATGAACTCAGCTACGTTTAGGAAAAACAGGAAAGACTAGAAAATATACCAAAATTGACAGTAGCTATATCCCTGAGCTGTGTGATAATGAAAATAGTTTTTACCATTTTTTTAATGTTTCTGCATTCTATAATGAAAACGTATTAACTTTATAATCTGAACAAAACACACCACTTACCTAAAACAAAACAAAATCTAGGCTGGCTGGAACAGGATGGAGTGGGGTGGGGTGACGTGGTAGGGAAGAGATGGAAATGGATACGGGAGATAAGAGTTTGAACTTGACCTTCCGGCTGACAAAGCCCACAGGTCTCAAGAAAGGTTGTGACATGCAACCTTAAGCGGCTCCCTACGAAGTCCCGGGCTGGGGCCTTTGCACGCACCTGCCTCCCACCCTCTCGCCTCGGCGGTGGCTGCGCTTCCTCAGGAGCCCTTGCCAGCCTCGTGGCCGGGTCAAATCCACAGCCCCCCAGACCCCATCTCGCACGTGTACACAATTTGAACCCATCTAAATGATTATTCAATCATCATGCGCTGACTTCATTAACACTGTCCTCCTCACTGGGTCATGAGCTCCATGAGGAAAGGGACTCGCTCTGCGTCTGCTCACACATGTATGGATAAGCACTTAACACACTAACATGCGTTTCACACACATTAACTCATACATTCACATTTGTTATGTCTATTTCACGACTGAGTACACGGAGACACAGAGAAGGTAAGTAAACGCCTACAGAGTCACACAGCGAGAAAGTGGCGACCAGCATTCGTTTTCCGTTTCTCCTTTCACAGGTGGAAAGACTGCATGGGTATGAGCCTCCCATTTTCTAAAAGGGGAAGCTGAGGCTTCGAGGCATGGAGTAACTCTGCCCAGGACTTCAAGGGAAATGGCAGAGCTGGCTTCAGACTGTGTTTCCAACAGCGAAGCTCCGTCCTCCTCCCCAGACCCTTGCTCTGTGCACAACCACGGACTCTGTGCAGCCCCCCCACGGAGGAGCCCCTCAATCCCTCCATTCGCTCTGCCCCTCTCCTGGGCGACCCCTCTGCAGGCAGCACCTAGGACAAGGGCTGGAACACCTCCTGGGCTTTTGGAAGACCTGCTTCGAAAAGGAGTCCTCTCCAATACCCGGGGACTCACCAGGTCAACACGGAGAGAGGGATGCCCGGCTCGAGGGCATGTTTACGCAGCCCTTAAAAGCAAGGTGACAGATGCCAGGGCCCCAAGGGAAGACAGCTGATGCTGCATAAGTGACTTAAGCACAGAAATACACAGGTGCGATGCTTCCCAGGAGTCTGGCCTTGGGGAGAGTCACGAGCACAGACCAGCCTTGGAGGACAATGCACCAGAATGGGAGGGGTGGGGACGGGAGAGAGTGGAGCCACGAGGAGCTGCCTTTCCCACTCAGCTTCCAGTCCAAAGACGGTCAGTCACACCTAAACACGGCTTAGAAACAGGCCCGAACCATTCCAGAATAACCCAGTCGCGAGGCTGCGTGGCAGGGGTTTCTCTTTTCAGCCTCTGCCACCTCGCAGAGTAACACATTCCAGGTGTTTATCCTTTTGCCATGTAAAACAGGAAGGCCTTTCTTTGGTCCTTAAATGACTTCCTGCAGAGAAAAGGGCCTTGTTCTATCATGGGTTTTATGCCTTGCCCAGGCCTTGCCCACCCGAGACACACTGGCTCACTCCTGGCCAAGATTAAGTCACTTTTTAGGCCAAGGATGAGGCCACCAGGCATCTCAGCACAGCATTTAAGGGCCTCTGCCTTGGGCTCCCTATGGGACTCTGACCTCTTCCGAGCCCACGCTGTCTCAGATCCTGTGCCGAACGCGTGGCTCTCGCTGCCTGCAGCACCCTCTCTCCTTGAAATCCTCCTTCAAGGTCAATACCACCTCATCCAGAGACTTTCTGGGCCCTCCTAAGCTAACCGTGATCCCTTTCGCCTGCTCTCCTTCCCAGAGCCTTCTGTTCACATCTACCAAAGTGTATTCCATCTTCTGTCCCGTTAGTTATGGGGCTGCCTCATTCTCGTTTCAGGTTAGGAGCTTCTCAGAGGCTGGGGCTGTCGGTCGGGCATCCCTGTGACCTTCTGAATGAGAGGCAACACATTCAGCCTGGCCTGGGAAGGGATTATCTGCACTACTTTAGGGCCAGAGAAACTTGAGTTCAAAGCCCAGTGGGACTACTTACTGCTGTGCCCTAAAGCAAGTCACAGCCCCTCCCTAAACCTCAATGTTCCAACCTGCAAAATAGAGATAAAACCTACTTCAAGAGCTTTTGTGAGATTACTATTTGTATGACACTTAAGACTGCCTGACACAGTGTTCAATGAATAGCATTTAGTAGCACATCCATGTTCAATGCACTGAGCTAAATGTCTACAGAGAAGCACGGGAAAAAGGATATAGCTAGAGCTTTGTTAAAATCCTGGCTTTGCTGTTTAAAAGCTGTAGGACCTTGGCCAAGTTATTTAAGTCTCCTCTAAGTCCTTTTTCCTTATTTATACAATGGCAACGTTTCTACCTCCCTCCCTCAAAGATGAGGCAAGACTCAAAAGTAATAAAGCAAAGGGAAGAACTCGGTACATTTCAAGGGCCTGCAGAGATGTTAGAAATGTGCGTCACTGTGCTCCAAGCAACCCAAGGACTCGAGCAGTCTATGACCTGGTGGAGGCGGGCAAGCCTACCTGCACACCGAGACAACCAGGCAAGTTGAGACCAGTTTCCCTGGCTGGGCCGGAACCTTGAGAGGCCCCAGGGTTGGTCCGTGCCAGCCATGCCTTGGCCACGGACAAAGAGAAAGGGTCTCCATTCTGATTCCTAGCTCCCTCCAGTCCTGGTGCCCACACACAGACAGGAGCATCCGCCCTCTCCCGGGGGCATTCAGCTGCATGGACCAGGCCTCCTGAGAGGGTCTGGATTGTTGTTTTAATGCAGCTCCAAGAGGGCCTCAGCTCTGAGAAAGGTGACAGGTATTCCCAGACCCCTTGGGATGATGGGGGTGAAGGTCGGGGTGGATCTCAAGTAAGGAGCCAGCACCCACATCTTGGGACTGCTGTTAACTATAGTCTGTCATTGCCTCTGTGCCCCACAAGAGGTAAGCGGCCCTTCCCACCTGCAGCCTGGGCTGTCATGGGCAAGAACGCCCACTGCAAACATGAAGAGTGGCAAGGAAGCCTGTGCACTCCGGGCACATCACCTTTGAGCCCCACTGTCGGATGGGCCCAGTGATGCCTCACAGAGCTGCGGGAACAAATAACGTGATAACGCAGCTAAATGAGTCTGACAACTAGCAAGAGCCAGTGCCCACGCGCACACCCCCTTCCTCCCTTGGGCCAGCCCCTGCAGGAACTCACCATCTTCTGCAGTGTTGAGTTTGAGACTTTTGCCTTTGAAGCTCAGCTGTCCTCCAGCCACCTGGGTTTGGGCTAGCGTCTCTGCCAACTTGGCAATGTCTTCAGAGGCCATGTTGGACACGCTGGTGGCCTCCCCTGGAAATCTACAAACTGAGAAGGCCAAAGTTTCATTAAGGGAGAAGAGTCTCCTGCGGACCCCTGGTTGGGGAGGGCAGGGTAGGACATCAGCTGCTTCAGGAGCCTGAACCCTCCTCCCCTGCTACAGAAATCCCAAGGGCTAAGCCACTGAGAGAAATGGAAAGAAAGAGCAATATGAAAGGAATAGTTCTAAAAGGTGGAGAAGGTAGCAAGAAAGCAGAAAAATCACACACATTTCGCCTGTGAAGAGTTACCATCTTGCTACAAGTCTTCCTCCGCCCAACTGCCCCAGCTGGGACATCCAGTAAAGCAATAGAAGTCACCCAGCTGCTGCGCCCTGGTGAGTGGTGACTGAGTCTCAGACCCGTGGCTGCAAAGAGCTGGCCCCAAGCACACACCTGCCTGATCATCTTGGCTGCTCTCTGTTTGAGGGTCCCACTTCTCAAACAGGACGTAGATAGCTATGGGATCCAGGTCATCCATCTCAAAGAATGCCCCCCTACCCGTGCTGGCATGACTCTGGGGGTGGGGCACAGGGGACAGCCCACTGCACATCTGGTTTCAACCTTGGCCAGGAGACAAGGCAGCCCATGCTGGTCAGAGCTCAGGGGTTCCTAGGAGACCAGAGGTCTCTACATCACAGCAGCCGCCATCACAATAGACCAGGGGCACAGTCTCTGAAAACAGGAGCTTCCGGCCTGGAGCTCAGCAGACTGATAGAAAGGAACACTCCATTTCCCCAAAGAGGAAATGGCAGGTAATCCAGGGAGACCAAGGAAGACTGATATGGGGGGATTGAACTAGGAGATGCCCACAGAGACCCCTACCAGAATGATTCCTCTCCCGATCTGGTCATCCTCAAGACATAGTTGTGATAGCTCCCCATCCTCCCACTCGCCCAGGCTTCAAACTGCCAACTGCTCACCCCTTCTCCTTATCTTAACCCTTATCTCCCTGTCTGTCTGTCTTTATCAACAAGCACAAATTATTCTTCTGGGTACGGAGGCGTCCACTCATTCATTCAGCATTTATTGAGTACTACTGTGTGCTGGACATTATTCCAGGTACCAGGAGTACAGCAGTGAATGAAACAAAAACCTTGCCCTCTTGAAACACATGTTCTAAACAAAATATTTAGTTAAACAAGACAGTACCTGATAAGAAAAATAAACAGGGAAAGAAGTGAGGTAAAGAATTTTTGGGGGGTGGGGAGTGGGTGTCGCAATTTCAAGGAGAATGGTTAGAGAAGGTATTATTAGGATAGAAATAAAGACGTGATGGATGTCAGGGACTGGGCCATGCAGATACCTGGGGGAAGAGCATTCTTGCAAATGCAAGGGATCTTATGGGGGAGAGGAGGCCAGTGGGGCTGGAGCACAGAGAGGGACGGTGAAAGGGAGGTAAGAGAATTAACAAGAGGCCCAAGTCACAAAGGCCAGTTTAAAGACTGTGGCTTTTATTCGGAGTGACAAGGAGAGCCACTGGAAGGTTTCCAGGAGAGGAGAAGGGTGATGTGGCACATTTTGACAAGTCCCTCTATCTGACGAATTCAGAAGGTGCTCCAACGATGAGAGGAAACTCAATGAAAATCAGCCCCAACCCCATCACCGCTAGCGGTTCTGGGAGGGGACAATCTTAGACTAGAAAAGTGGTGGTGGGGCCTCCAGGTGGAATAGGAACACAATTTATCAGCGGGAGGAAAGCCAGCACCCTTTAGTGTACACACACGATCCACCTGAAAGACTACGAAACCGAAGCACAGAGGGTGAGTTCATTTGTCCATAGTCTGCAAAGGGGCAGCGGCAGAGCAAAGACAAACAGCAAATACACAAACGGTCCTCTCCCTTCTCCGCAGGGGCGTCACACTTTTTTAGGTGCACAAACCTCGCTGCTGCGAAGCGTTAGCAGTGACTCACGCCGATTCCTAAGGGCTGTGGCGTCAGCCCAGGGCCTCCGTGGGTGTGAGCCTATTGGGAGTCGGAGGCGGCGAAAGAGCGACGCGCGAGTTAGGGCCGCAAATGACAGGCGGGCAGCGTGGGAGCCCCACCCGGGATCCCTGGCGGGCGCGTGCCGCCTCCACTTTACACTGACGCTAACAGGAGACGCCACTGCTGGCAGCGGCGGGCTGGGCGAGCCAGGAGCCCTCCCTAAGCCTCAGTTTCCCCATTTGTGAAAAGGGCCAGCAGCCCCACGCCCACACCTCCGCGCTTGACCATCGCAGTTGCCGGGGAACAGGCGCTCAGGGGCGCCACACCTTCCTCGCCCAGTTCCACGGTCGCCCCGCCCCCAAGCCCCATCCCCAATCCCAGGCAGGTGACAGGGAAAGGAAAGGAACCTCGACCGTACCGTAAACAGACGCTGCCGCGTGGGACGACCCAAGCGCGCGCGTCCGCCCGGCGGACTGATTTAGGGTGCGGGTCCGGTCGGGGTCGCCGCCTCCGAGTCCAGCAGTCCCGATGCCCAGCCCGCCTATCCGTCAGCTCTCCTGGTAGTTCTCGCCACTCGCGCCTCGGTTACCACCTGCTCCCCACACGGCCGCGGATGATGGCGGAGGAGGAGGATTTTGAAAGCCGGCAGTTTCTTTCCTTGGTTTTGATTTGTTCGAGGCCGAGACGGCTGCCCCTGCCCTTGCGCGCGTGGCCTCTCGGGTATGGTAGTCTAGTTCGCCCGCGCAAAGCGAGGCGGAGCGCAACTTCGAACTACAACTCCCATGAAACACCGCGTCCAGAGCGCTTTCGTGAGCTCCTTCTTCGCCCTCTATTTTCGCCTTCTGGCTCTTTCTCCGCGAGACCACAGGGCGGCGTTCAGCCGCGAGCGCCGCAAAGGACTACAATTCCCATAATGCCTTGCGGCCAAGCGTCCCAGCCCTTCCGGAAAGGTGCTCGTTCACAGAACTTGATTGACAAAGGCTGGCGCTGTTCAAGGCATGCTGGTAGATCTGTTCAGCGAGAAATAGGTGTCCATTCTCTGAGATGAAAGCTTCGGCCTTTTTTGTCCCATTAAATTGAAAGGACATTCTAAGCCTTCCACGTAAGTAGTCACAAATTACTTGATAATTAAAAAGAGGAAATAGTAATCCTATAGAAGAGGAACTCTGCCACACCATCTTCACCCAAGTGATATACGTTCACATCAATAACGAACAACCTGATACCACCTCCCGCTGAGATGCACCGAGGACACAGCATCACCATCAAGTCAGCAAGACATAAAATTAATCTGATCATGGGCACACATCAGACGAACCCAAACTGAGGAGCATGTTACAGAATAACTGGTCTGTACTTTTCCGAAAATGTCTATGTCATGAAAGACAGAAAAACCGAGAACTGTTGTAGATTATCAGAGACTAAAGAAAAGGACAACTAAATGTGATACATAGTCCTGAATTAGGTCTTGGAGTTGGGAATGGGTGGGGATTACTATAAAGGGCAGTATTGAGACAGTAAAACTTGACCGTATATTAGATAATAGTGTTGTATCAACATTAAATTTATTGATTTTTTAATTACCGTGTTGAGTTATTTAAGTGACTTCTCTTGTTTTTGGGAAATCTATGCTGAAATTATTAGGGGCATGATGTCTGTAACCTACTCTCAAATGGTTCAGAAAAAGTGTATACAGATTTCTCCGCTATCCAATAGTAGTGGCAAAATGTCAACACTAAGTGAATCTGGGTGAAGGGCTTCTGGGTGTTCTTTGAAGATGTTGGCCACTTTTCTGTAGGTTTCAATTTTCTAAAGTATCAGAACAAAAGTAGTTTTTTGTCTTTTCGCAAAAATCTTTTAACCATTATATAAATCATATGTGTTCATCATCAACGCTTCAACCAATCAATATTGAGCAGGAGAAAAGAAAAGTAAACATTACTGAGAAACTCTAGCACCCAGAGACAATCACCATCAACATACCCAGCTGTCTTTTCCAAGGTTATCTCACAACTCATCCCACACACATGCTTTCGCACTACCTACAGTTCGGAGTTAAATATTACAAGCCAGGTCCTGTCTCATACAGCTAATTTAATCTTTACAACCACAAAGGAAGGGGGTATCATTTCCATTCGTCCCAGCACAGAGCTGAGAAAAATGAAGTGCCAGGCCCTGGTTCCCAACACTGCTCAGATGTGGGTCCCCTTTTCACCCTCCTTCTCCTCTTCCTACAAAGCCAATTTTAAATGCCACCTCTCCCAGGAGGCCTTCCTACACGACTCTGGCCAGATGAGTTGCCTTCCTCTGGGCTCCCATGGGAAGCTGCGAGCCCGTTCAACAGTGGGTATGCGGCTTTGAGGGTTTTTTCACAGTTAATAGTATTCTTGACAGCTTCCTCCATAATCATCTTGGCAGCATCCTCTCTGGGCCAGGCCTGTCACAGGTGCTTGAAGTTTCCTCATTTTAACTGGATTCCAGTCAGAATGATCAGATATTTGCTTAAAATGACTCGTCATCTGAGAAGTCTGAGAAGTTCCCAATTAGGCCCAATGCTATTCCTGGGCTGATTCCAGCTAGGACTGATCAAATCGGTCTGGGGGGTTCTTGAGGGTGCTCCACAGGCTCCATTTCCCAGGTTTACTTCCTGAGACTTTCGTTGCCCCTCTGACGGAGACGTCTCAAAGCAAAGAAGAAGGGGGGTGGTGGAACGTTTTGGGGGATCTTCTCCTTTCTCAGCCAGCTGATGGATCATAGGGTTTTCAGAACTGTAAGGGAATTCTTAGCAGAAACTCAATGGCCTTCAAAGGCCAGGGAGGGAAGAGGAGGTCATGGTGGCCCGGTGGGACTTGTGGAGAACTGGAGAGTAGATGGTCTGCCTGAAGGTGTTCACATTCAAAGCTAAAATCCCACACCCAGCCTGAGAGCACTCCTTAGCAATCAAGATTCTCTCTGTTGCTCCTGAATCTAGATTCTAGCACAAGCCCCTCTGAAATGGGAAGACTGGGGTTTAAAAGAAGGGGGTTTGTACAGTGAGTCAGAGTTCCGAACCATCAGTGTTTCCGAGCAACACATTTGTCATCTCCTCTCTCTTTCTCTTTATCCAACTGATCTGATCTGTTTGCCTAGCTCAAGAAGTGGAATCATAGCCTTCAACAGACGGATAAGGCCATCATTGGCTACCCCTTTCCTCTTTTCAACAGATGAAGAGCTGTGGAAAACTTGAATGAAAAAAAGCAAGTCGTAAAACTATACACTGGTACATCGCAAAATGTATTGCCATATGTTACAGGAAATTATACTGCCTCATGAAAGCGGTTGCCTTTGGGTAGAGAGGAAGGGGAGAGAATGAGATGGGTGGGAAAAGTGGCAGGACAGGCTTAAACTGCCCCTAACCCCCTTTCTGGGTATGGACTCCAAAGAAGCGAAGGCAGGGCCCCGATGTCACACATCCACGCACACAGCAGCGTTAACAACAGCCAAGCAGCGGAAGCAACCCAGGCGTCCATCAACAGATGGACAAGAAAAATGTGCTATATATACACAATGGCATATTATTAGGCCATAAAAAGGAATGACATTCTGCCACATGCTGCAACATGGATGAACCTTGAACCGCCGTGCTAAGTGAGAGAAGCCAGATGTGAAAAGGCGAGTAGTACGTGATTCGACGTACATGAGGTACCCAGAAGAGGCAAGTTCATAGAGACAAAAAGTAGAAGGGAGGTCACCAGGGCCTGGAGGTGGGGGCGGAATGAGGACTCTGTGTAATGGGTACAGAGTTTCTGTTCGGGATGATGAAAAGGTTCTGGAAATGGATAGGGGCGACGGCTTTAAAATAACATTCAGAATATAAAGAGTTTCTAAAAGACAATAGAAAAATTAGCAAAAGGCTAGAAAGTGCACTTCACAAAATGTATACGAAAAGGTCCTTAATTTCATTAGTCTTCAGGGAAACACGTCTTAAAAATCACAATTTCACGCCTTCGTGTCCTCACGAGAATGGCTACCAAACAGGAGATGACACCCAGCGTCACAGAGGATGTGGAGCAACTGGGACTCTCTCATGCCACTGGTGAACGTGTAAATTGGAAGAACCCCGTGGGGAACCGTTTGGCAGTGTCCACTGAGGCCAGAACAGGCATATTCTAAAAGTAGCAATTCCACCCCTCGCGATATCCTGACAGAAGCGGGTTGTGCTATGTTTACAGAAAGATGTGCAAACATGGTCAGCAGCCGCTCCCGTCGGATCTCGGAAGCTAAGCAGGTCGGGCCTGATTAGTACTTGAATGGGAGACCACCAAGGAAAACCAGGTGCTGTAGGCGCAAAAAGGAATAACAAAGCAAAACATGGTCAGCGGCACTTCATATCAGCCCCAGCCGGGCAACAACGGAAACGGACATCAAGAGTGGAATGGATAAAGAATGGTGGTACATTTCAGAGAGCTAGAGCAAATACTCCTAAGATGTATATGGAACCATAAGAGACTCCAAATAGCATGGCAATCTTGAGAAAGAAGAACGAAGTTGGAGATATCACGCTACCTGATAGAAAAATATGCTACAAGGCTACAGTAATCAAAACAGCATGGCGCGGGCTTAAAAACACGCATCGAGCCAGGGAACAGAATAGAGAACAGAGAAATAAATCCGCGCCTACACACTCAGTATATGGCGAAGGAGGCAAGAATATACAGTGGGATGAAGACAGTCTCTTCACTAAATGGTGCTCGGAAGATAGGACAGACAGATGCAAAACAAAACAAAATAAAACCAAAACGACCACCTCTTACACTGTATACACGAATAAACTGAAAATGGATTAAAGACTTCAATGTAAGACCTGAAACCATAAAACTTCTAGAACAAAACGTAGGCAGTAAACTCTCTGGTATTGCTAAAGGTAATTTATTTTCAGATATAACTCCTCAGTCAATGGAAATAAAAGAAAAAATAAACAAATGGGACTATATCAAACTAAAACATTTATGTTATGTACAGTAAAGGAAGCCATCCATGAAACAAAAAGACAACCGACTGAATGGGAAAAGATATTCGCTTATGATACATCTGATCAAAGGTTTATATCCAAAATATATAAAGAACTCCTACAACTTAACAACAAAAAGCAAACCAATACCAAATAGGCAGAAGACCTGAACAGATATTTCTCCAAAGAGGAAATACAGATGGCCACTAGATAGATGAAAAGATGCTCCAGGGCACTAATCATCAGAGAAATGCAAATTAAAACCACAATGAGATACATCTCACACCTGTCAGGATGTCTATCATCAATAAAAGCACAAGTGTTGGCGAGGATGTGGGGAAAAGGGAACCCTCATCCTCATCCACTGTTGGTGGGATTGCAAATTGGTACAGCCACTATGGAAAACAGTCCGGAGGCTCCTCAAAAAATTAAAAATGGATCCACCTTTTGACCCAGTGATTGCACTTCTGGGTATTTATCCAGAGAACACCAAAACGATAATTCATAAAGATCTGTGCACCTGTGTGTCCGTGGCAGCGCAATTTACAATAGCAAAGGCATGGAAACAACCGGAATGCCCATCGGAGGCAATTGGTTAAAGAAGCTATGGTTCACACATACAATGGACTACCACTCGGCCATGAAAAAAGTTAAGTTCTACCATTTGCAGTGACATGGATGGATCTAGAGGTTGTTATGCTGATTGAAATAAGTCAGAGAAAGGTAAATACCATATGATGTTACTTATATGCAGAATCTAAAGAATAAAAAAAAACTAATCAAAAACAAACTCACAATCTAGTGATGGCCAGAGGGGAGGGGGATTGAGGGGCTGGGAGAATGGGGTGAAGGGTTAAAGAAGTACACATTAGTAGTTGATAGATGGCCACAGGGATGGGAAGCTCGGCATTGGGAGTCCAGTCGGCATTAATGAATCGCTAGGTGAGAGTCAGAGGGGAGAGAGAGCGATCACGGGGATCATTCTATAAACTACATAAATGTCTAACCAATGTACTGTATACTTCAAACTAACAATAAAATTTAAAAAATAATAAATTGTAGTGTAGGGAAGTACCAGCAAAGCAAAGGTGGGAATGGTCACCCCAAGCCGGGAGGGATAGTTCAGTACTGACATCGTTGAGGATTTCCAGTGCATGATGATAAGAAGCAGACCAACTTTAAGTCGGTCCCACTGTATCTAAATCCCCTACCGCCGATGCGTCCTTGCTGTTTACATCTGAGCGGATCGCTCTCCTGCCTCACCCCTGTGCCACGATCACGGAACATTTACAGAACGGAATGCAGGAATGCTATACAAAACTGGAAGTGGACCGATTTTTAAAACATGTCTCTATCACCAGTGACGAGTGAAAAAAGCCAGACATAAGGATTCGCACTGTGATTCCATGGATAAGGAATTTGCTGAGTGAAATGGCACATGCGGAAAGTTGTGTGTGGTGTGGCACTATTTCTGGTTAAAAAACAAACAAACAAACAAAAAAAGCCAAATGGAGTAATGAAAGATGCAATTTCATCGGAAACACAGATCTGAAAAATAGGAAACAGAAGTATTTGCTATGGTCTGGATGCGCTACTTCATATTTTTAAGTGTCCGGGAAGTAATTATCTGTCTATTTTTTGCAACTTTGTAACAGCAAAACCTTGGAGGCAACAGAGAGGAATGGCCAAGTTGAGACATTTCTACCATGGAATACTATACAGCAGGCAAATGAATGTGACTACAATCTACTTGGATTGCTGCCAAGAATCCGGTGTTGCGTGGAAAGAAAAAAATAAATTGCAAAATGCTGTATGTATGTACAGTATTAAATGATGCAAGTAAATGTGCAAGAAGCACAAATAGAAAGGACAGAGTTAACCATTCTTGAGCACCTACTATGTGCCGGGTGCCTACCTGAACCCCACAGCAGCCCTCTGAGCTAGTTACTAACAGTATGTCTTTTTCACACACAGTAGGAAACAGAGGCTCCGCGAGGTGCAGCGCCACGTAGGGTCCCACAGCCAGAGGTCCCGCAGCCCTGAGGGCCCCTGCCTGCGAGGCTGGCCCTGGAGCTCGGCTGCCCAGACCAGGCCATGGGGCCTGGGCCGAGATCCTGAGCTGTGCTGGGCAGGAGGCCCCGTAACTCCAGCCGCTGCTCCCGCCCCTGCCTGCCCCTCCTTCGCCTCAGCTCTGGCTGGGCAGCCCACAATGCCTCCCATTCAGCTCCGTCCCCACCGCCAGGCCTGCAGGCGCGGAGGGGGACTCCCGCCAGCATCCAGACACCGGCATTTCCCTTGTGAGGCACCTCCAGGCCGGGCTGGCAGTGCGAGGTGGCATGGAGCGGTGAGTCTTTGGGTTCCATTGTGCCAGGGGTCTTAGAGAGCTGAGTGGCCGTAGGCAAGCCCCTGCCCGTCTCAGGGCCTCTGAGACGCTGGAGGACAGGAGCTCTGGGGTGTGCCTGGGCATTCTCCAAGGGGTTCCCCAAAATGGGTCCTGAGGAAGGTGGTGTATGGGAGTGTGGCTGCTCCTGTGGGCCAGTTGCTTGTGGGGCTCGTCTGAGCGTTCAGCAGCCCTCTGAGCCATGGACACTTGTCCCTCAGGGATCTGTCCCCGGCCCCCACTGCCCCTCTCCCTGGCTCACCCTGAGCCTCAGTCTCACCACAGACTGGAGGATGCCACCAGCCCCAAAGCTGGGGCTGGATCCTAGGACCCCGAGGAGACTGAAAAACGGAGGGTGGCAAAGCAGTGAACAGAAATGCGGGAGGCTGAGCGGGGCCCCAGCCCCGGGATCAGAAAAGGCTGCTCAGAGGCCTGGACCCAGCCTACAGGTGGGAGGGGGCGAGGCTGGGGGCGAGGACACATTCCCTGGGGCCGAGGGACTCGGGACGGGGGCCAGGGCTGCGCGAGTGAGGAGTGCGGGTCGCCAGCCCCTGTGAACCACAGACGCCGCCCTCTCGCCCCAGGCGCCCGCGCATCCCCGTGTTCCTGCTGCTCCCTCTGCCGCTGCTGCTGGGCCCGGCTTGGCACGCGGCCGCCCAGCGGTGCCCACAGACCTGCGTCTGCGACAACTCCAGGCGGCACGTGTCCTGCAGACACCAGAACCTCAGCGAGGTGCCCAGCGCCATCCCCGAGGTCGGCAGGGCGAGTGGGTGTGGTGGGGGGAGGACGTGGGGGGAGCCTGAGCTGGCACGGGAGCCTCGGCCACCGCCCGGCTGGGGAACCTGGGAAAGTCACTCTTTCTCTTGAGCCTCAGTCTTCACATCGGTAAAACGGGAACGATGACCAACAGGGAAACAATCTATTTAGCATCCTATGTGATTGGGACAAGTAGATAACCCATAGATAAATACTGGATTAATTACAGGCCCTGTGGCAGGGAACTGGGGTCACATAAGGTCTCTGCCCTATGGAGACAAGAACTAGCCGGGGAGAAAGAAACTAAATGGTCAGTGACAATTCAATGCGAAAAGTGCTAGAGTGGGGGATGCCCAGGCAGCAGGAGAGGAAGGCTTCCTGGAGGAGGTGTCAGCGAGCAGGATGAAGAGAACGAGGTGAAGGTGAGGGGGGAAGAGTGCTCCAAGAGGGGGAACTGGGCAAGGGCACAGGGCCCAGCCCCGGTGCTGCTCAGCCTCCCCTCCCTTCTCCCCGCCCAGCTGACCCAGCGGCTGGATCTCCGGGGCAACGCGCTGAAGGTCATTCCTCCAGCCGCCTTCCAGGACCTGCCTTACCTGACCCATCTGGACCTGCGGCTCTGCCAGGTGGAGCGGGTGGCCGAGGGGGCTTTCCGCGGGCTGGGCCGCCTGCTTCTCCTCAACTTGGCCTCCAACCGCCTGAGCGCGCTGCCCCAGGAGGCGCTGGCCGGGCTGGGCTCGCTGCGGCGGCTGGAGCTGGAGCGGAACGTGCTGGAGGAGCTGCGGCCAGGGACGTTTGGGGCACTGGGCGCGCTGGCCACGCTGAACCTGGCGCACAACGCCCTGGTCTACTTGCCCGCCATGGCCTTCCAGGGGCTGCTGCGCACCCGCTGGCTGCAGCTGTCCCACAACGCGCTCAGCGTGCTGGCCCCGGACGCCCTGGCCGGCCTGCCCGCGCTGCGCCGGCTCAGCCTGCACCACAACGAGCTGCAGGCCCTGCCCGGGCCGGCCTTGTCCCAGGCCCGCGGCCTGGCCCGCCTCGAGCTGGGCCACAACCCGTTCACCTACGCGGGCGAGGAGGACGGGCTGGCGCTGCCCGGCCTGCGGGTGCTGGCGCTGGACCACGGGGCGCTGCAGGCCCTGGAGCCCAGGGCCTTCGCCCGCTGCCCACGCCTGCACACCCTGGACCTCCGCGGCAACCAGCTGGACACCCTGCTGCCGCTGCAGGGCCCGGGGCAGCTGCGCCGGCTGTGGCTGCAGGGGAACCCGCTGTGGTGCGGCTGCCAGGCCCGGCCGCTGCTCGAGTGGCTGGCGCGGGCGCGCGTGCGCTCGGACGGCGCGTGCGGGCAGCCCCGGCGCCTGCGAGGCGAGGGCCCTGGACACGCTGCGGCCCTCGGACCTGCGCTGCCCTGGAGACGCGGCCGCGGCGGGGGACGAGGAGCCGGCGACCCGCGCGCCCCCCGCGGCCCCGCCGGCGCCCCCGGGCCGGGCGATGGGGCCGCGCAGCCCTGCCCGCGCGCCTGCGCGTGCGTCGCCGAGTCCCGGCACAGCGGCTGTGGCCGCCGAGGCCTGCGGGCCGTGCCCCGCGGCTTCCCCAACGACACCCGGCTCCTGGACCTGAGGCACAACCACTTCCCCTCGGTGCCCCGAGCGGCCTTCCCAGGCCTGGGCCAGCTGGTGTCGCTGCACCTGCAGCACTGCGGCATCGTGGAGCTGGGGGCGGGCGCCCTGGCGGGGCTGGGCAGCCTGCTCTACCTCTACCTGTCTGACAACCAGCTCTCAGGCCTCAGCGCTGCCGCCCTGCACGGGGCCCCCCGCCTCGGCTACCTGTACCTGGAGCGCAACCGCTTCGTGCAGGTGCCTGGGCCCGCCCTGCGTGTCCTGCCCGGCCTCTTCTCCCTGCACCTGCAGGACAACGCTGTGGACCGCCTGGCACCCGGGGACCTGGCAGGCGTGCAGGCCTTGCGCTGGCTCTACCTGAGTGGGAACCGTATCGCCCAGGTGTCCCCCGGGGCGCTGGGCCCAGCTCGGGAGCTGGAGAAGCTGCACCTCGACAGGAACCAGCTGCGCGAGGTGCCCACCGGGGCCCTGGCGGGGCTGCCTGGCCTGCGGGAGCTGCGGCTCTCGGGGAACCCGCTCAGGGCCCTGCGAGACGGGGCCTTCCAGCCCGTGGGCAGGTCGCTGCAGCACCTCTTCCTAAACAGCAGTGGCCTGGAGCAGGTGGGCCCAGGGGCTGGTGGCCGGGGCGGGTGGGCCCAGGGACTAGGGGTGGGAAGGCAGCAGGCACGCGTTCACTCAGCAAACACGGCTGCCTTTGCAGTGCCTGGCCCGAGACCCGGCTCGCACACTAAGATCAGCCAGACTGCGCCTGCCCCAGGGAACTCAGGCCTGCGTGACAGAGCAGGCGGAATCCAATGCCACAGGGAGGTGTGCGGGGCGGGGGCACTGCAGGGGCATGGAAGACGGAGAAATGTCGGTCCATGGGTCACCTGCCATTACAGACTTTGAGAGCAGGGCTGAGCCCCCAAGAAACTTTGGGCGTGGGTTCAGGCAGAACAGTGAGAACTGTGAACTGGGGATCCAGGCGACTTGCAAAGGGCAAGTGCTCAGACATCAGCCCCCCCTCTGTTTCCAGCGCAGCTGTGCCCTTCCTGCCTGGGCCGCCTTGGGCTGCCCAGTTCCTATGCTGGGGTCTCCCTCCCTGGCCTGACAGGAGCTCACATCCGGGCATGGCTCCTCTTTGCAGATTTCTCCTGGGGCCTTCTTGGGCCTGAGGCCCCAGCTCCGAAGCCTACACCTGCAGAAGAACCAGCTGCAGGCCCTGCCCGCCCTGCCCGGCCTCAGCCAGCTGGAGCTGCTGGACCTCAGCGGCAATCCCTTCCGCTGTGACTGCCAGCTGCTTCCACTGCACAGGCGAGCATCCCCACGTGGACCCCTAGCCGGGGACCCACAGCTGCTCTCAGCCCAGCCCCACGACCTCCCCAGGCTGCCACCTGGGCCCAGCCGAGCAGCTTTAGGGGCTGGGGTCCTGCCAGCGCCAACTACCCTTCCGGGGGAGCCGGCGTGCATGGGCTTGGGGTGGACGCCTCTGAGCTATGAGCCTGGAGCCTAGCGAAGTGGCAGTGTGTGTGGGCACGTGACATAATTACATGAGAAAGCGACGAGGACCTGGAGTCTCAGGAAACCGGCTGACATCCAGCTCTGACTTCGGCCATGTAACCTCCCTGAGTAGGTCCCTCTCTAACGGGGATGAGAGCAATTGAGCCCGCCTCCTGGCGGTGGCCGGAAGGGGTTACGTTGACTTAGTGGTGCGCATAGGGTGGTCTGAAAGGTGCCTGGAGCACCGGCCCTCCGTACCTCTTAGAGAAGGAATCTGAGGTTGGCAGTGATTTGCTCACATCATGTCATCGGTCAGCAGCTGGGCCACGACAGTTGCCAGGCTCCGCTATCACGCAGTAGGTGTCCCCTGGCCCAGATTCTCAAGGACCCTTGTGCTCTCCTCAGACAGCTCAGCAGGGTCCCCGATTCTCGTCCCTCCGCAGGTGGCTCACTGGGCTGAACCTGCGCGTGGGGGCGACGTGCGCCAGTCCTCCGAGGGCCCGTGGCCAGCGGCTGAGGGCCGCAGCTGCTGTCTTTGAAGCCTGCCCGGGCTGGGCGGCCCGGAAGGCCAAGCGGACGCCGGGGGCCGGGAGGACCCACGTACAGAGAAGGCGGCGGGGAGACAAGGTGGGCCACAAGCAGGCGCGGGCACCTTGTTGGGGCACGGGTCCCAAAGATCCCGGGTGGCGCTTTGTGTCTGTGAGATCGAGGCCGCTGTTACGGTGATTACTGGATCCGTTGTCTTGACCACTTCCCACCCCGACCTCGAGGGTCTCGCTGGTCCCTGGGCCGGGACGAGCAGCTGAGCCAGTGTGCTGCTGACGCTGCCATTCCACTAGCTGTCAACCCGGACAGGCTGGACTGCACTCTGCTTCGTCCCGACCTTATGTTCCCCATCCTCACAGATCCATTCACACTCAGATCTCAGGTGTAGCGAAGCCTCACAGCACGTCAGAGAAGGTTCATTCTGCCTCAAGTGAACACGTCCCAGGGGTCAACACTTCCACCTGACACGTCGAACTGACCTTTAGGCCCCGACATGAGATAGTTACGCACTCGTCCATGTCAAACACGCTCCTCGGCGTCACCCTTTCGGGAGCTTAGGGCCTTGGGGCAGGGGGATGGCAGAAATCAGAATAATGTGGGTGGCTGCTATGGAGGTGGGTGCTCAAGAGAGGACGGCTGTTATTGCTTCTCGTCTCCGTGTTTGAACCGACTCCGTAACTGTTACTGAGGAGGCACATCAGAGCACACCCTGCTGCGCGAACGGAAGGCCGACAAACTGGGCTTCAGCACGTGAGGGACTGAACCGTCTTTCTGGGGAGGACGGTCAAGGGCTGGAGTGGCACTTAAACTTGTCCTCCAGTTCTGCCTTCCAAATCATGGGGCTCTCGCGCCCATGACAGCTGGAGGAATGCTACATTCAGAAAGAATCTAAAGGCCAAAATACCATATAAACCCAGTTTAGAATTGGGCAGGGTACCCCCAGCAAAAGCAGCGCCCCACTGGCAGGCTGAGGAGCTAGAGTGCATACCCAGGCCACCTTCCTGCCCGGGGACTGATGCCACTGACCTGGCACCCGCCACCCAAATGTGTGTGAGAGAATGCCCCTTTTGTCCCAGAACTTGTCCCTGATCGTCACTGTCCTAAAACCAGTCACTTTTTGGAGAACGCAGGCAGACGCGGGGCCCCGGCCGGCAGTGCAGTTCACCCCACGCACAGAAAGGGCCGAGGCTGCAGCCTGCCCGCACCTCAGCTTCCAGAAGGTGGCGTTATTGAACAGACACAGGTGACCAGAGAGGAGACGGTTTCAACGAAGACTGGAAAACATACAAGCTGTAATTTGGGCAGACACAAGTGAACTTCCGGAATGTAACTTCAGGGGAGCAGGGACCATCCGGGTTGAGCTACGGACGTGGCGTAGGAGGCGTGTCCTGTCGCCCCTCTCCTCATCCTCCAGGTCCTGCAGGGCCACCGCGGTCAGCAGGGCTGACCGCTGCATGTCGCAGCTCTGCGACTGTTTGGCGGGGCTGTACCTGGCCCCGGTGAGCGGGGAGTGGAAGGGACAGGCCCAGCCAAGCAGCCTCTAGCGCAGGTTACGCTCCATGCGGGTGAGTCTCCCTCTCAGCGGGGGTCTCCTCCACACCCCGGCCATGCTCACCCTCCGGTCCTGCCGCCCCTGTCCCCCTACTCCCCACGGGGCACAGGGGCCGGTGTGGACTTCCCTCCTCAGGCCCCTGCGAGCCCAACCCAAGGAACAGACCCCCCCCCCCCGCTCCACTGTTCCCTTCAGGAATGGGAGTCTGCTCACGTCAACAGAACGCAGGTCAAGGCCACCTCACGAGTCACTGAAATAAACCCACATCCTGATCATTGCTTCTCAGCTTCCCGCCAGAGTTGGGTGCCCGCACGGACCCCCCAACCTCCCTAGGGACCTAGGGGGAGCAGAGAACCAACCCAGGAGGGGAAAGAGGTGGCTTTCAGGCAGAGGCTGCACCCGTCCCACCCGTCACCACTGTCTCCTCAGGAGAGTGGCTGCAGGCCCTCACGACCGGGCACGCGCCGATGCGCACACACGCACACTCACTGTCTTACAGAGTGGCTGAGGGATAGCCCCCCACCCCGACACAGAGGGCTGTGAGGGAGGCAGCCTCAGGCACCCTAGCTGGAGGGGGAGCTGCTCACACAAGTGTGTGTGGGGGGGGCACTTAGGCAGCCCCAGTCACTAGGCCTTGCCAAGGAGGTGGGCAGAGGCCACAGCGTGGGTCAGAGGAGCCCCCAGCTGGACCTCAGTGCCTGGCCCTCAAAGCACCAGGCAGAATTTATGCAAAAAGACGCAGTGTCCGAGCTGCAGTGGGGTGGGGGGCGGTGGCAACAGAGGAGGCCTGGAGCAGCTTCCCGCGGGGCGGCCATGCTGGCAGCAGGGAAGGCTCAGTCTGTCTCCTGTTTGATGTTCTCAATGGAGACAGGCAGCTCTGGACTCGAGGCCTTGTCAGGCGTGGACATGTCCACGTGCTCTTCCTTCACGCGCACAGCGATGACTAAAGAGGGAGAGGCGGGAGGGCCGAGAGGACAGCGTGAGCGCACACGCAGCCTGGGGACGGGCGGGCGCAGGACCTGGCTTCCTACAGGTGGGGACCTCAGGAGGAGGCGGGGAGAGCACCTTCCCCTCCGGGGGGGTCAGTGACGAGAAGGCCGGGGGCCCTGTCGCACGTCGCCAGGCAGGCTGTGTCAGGATCACGGGCACTGCGCCCCTGCTGCCCGCCCGGGCGCATGAGGCGGGGCAGACGGCGCGGCCAGAATGCAGCTGCCGGCTCCGGTCAGAGCGGGGTGGACATTTGGGAAGCTCCTCAGGCCGGGGGCATGAGGAAGACCGCGTGGTGCCCAGAGCATCCCCTTCAGACTTGACTCTACCCTTCTGTGCCCAGGTGGGGAAGCGGGGCCACGTCTGAGCCCCGGAGCAGGCTGGCGCCGCCTCGGCCCGGCCGGGGGCCCTTACTCTCATCAGGAGCGGGCTCCGACGACGTCTTCTCCGCCGCCTGCAGGTCCTCATCCAGCAAGGCCCTCTTGGACCCCTGTCTCAAGGGCCGGGTCTTGGTGGGCGGTATTCTTTTCCCTTTGAATAAAAACGGCATTAAACCCACCATCAGGGCTGTATCCGCGTGAGGCTCAAACGCGGGGTCTCATCTGGCGCATGGGCAGTGGAGCAGAGGGCCTGGCACCAATGTGGGGGGATCGGCCTGAGCTTCGGACATCATCCCTCGGGGCCCTCCACACCCTCGTGTGATCTTAATTCTGCTCAGGGACCTCTTTGTCCTGTTTCTGGTGCCACATCATTGCCGCTGGCCCGCAGCTCCAGAGAAATGCTCGGCCTCCACCACTCCCTGACCCTCGCCACCCGCTGTCCTCTGAGCTGAGCCCACACCGGGCTCAGGACCTGCTGAGAGCGGGCCCCACCCAGTGAAATGACCCTAAAGATTGGCTGTAGCTCTCATCTCGCCCTCAGGGGGTCACAAGGGAAGCCTGGTGGCCTCGAGAAACAGCTGCCTTTTCCTCCCAGGCCTCTGACTTTCATGCCCAGCAGCTGTGCACTGCTGAGGGGGACGTGTCGTCCGGTTCTGCCATGGGGCGGCAGGAGTCGGGTCCCTCCCCTCCTCTCCTCGACCCCTTTTTTTTTCTGGGCATCCTGACCACTGCCAGAAACCGAACACTCCCTGTTATGCTCTGGGGCTCTGAGACAGACGGTGACAGCCCACGGGACCAGAGGGCAAGCAGAGGAGATGGGGGGACCGTGAAGAGCACCATCCAGGCGGGAAATCCCGGCTCCGTGCCCACGGGCGCTGGCCCCGCGGATCCCGGCCCCACGCCGGCCCACGCTGCTTAGGGAGCCGCTTACGTTTCTTCCCAAACTGCTTCTTCTTCTTCTTCGTGGCCTCTTTGGTCTTCAGAGGTGTGGCTGGCTCTGTCGTAAAAAAAACAGGGGCCAAGTTGAGAAGAGTTTGAGAAAACGCAGCGCAGAGGCACATCCTGAGACCGCTGCCCACCCCGCACTCGCCTCCCTCACGCACAGGCCGCCCCAAGAAGGAACGCCGAAGCCTGGCAAAGAGAATGGGGGAGAGGGCTGGGGAGGGACTGGAGAACACCCTCGTCACCAGGGCTGCTCGGAGGGACCTGGGCAGTTTACCTGGTGCCCAAGGGCATGAGCCTAGGACAGAGTGGGCAAGGTCAAGGAAGGAGCTCTGCAGGCCAGAGCGAGAGGGAGACGGAGAAGTCAGGCGCAAGGGCGACTCGTCCCTCACAGGTGGGCCACACTTCTCCATCTCACACCGACAGTGAGATGGGCACGGGGCGGGGGCGGATGCCAGGAAGGAGAAAGGAAAGCAAAGTCGAGAGCCCCTCAGGGCCGCGAGAGCCCAGACCCGTGGACACGGGTGGCTGGAGCTGGTAGCCGGTGAGCTCACACTAGCCAACAGGGTAGATGTCTGGGGACTCACAGTCCACCCACTGGTCATACTCGTTGTCCCAGCCATCGAAGTGGATGCTGAGGAGCCGGTGCACCACCCGCTTCACCGTGGCCACGCAGATGAGCCGCGGCTCCATCAGGTCCACGGCCTCCAGCTTCATGCCCACCTTGAAGCCGTGGTTGGGGCAGTCCTGGAGGCGGAAGGGGCAGTGACCATGCCGGCCAGCTCCCTGCCCCGGAGGGACAGAATTGAGGGGAGGAAGCAGGGTCCGAGGAAGCGGTGGCCCGAACTTCCACGCCATCCTCATTTTCTACTGCTGGCTTCCATACCACCCGCGCCCTACCCATCAAGTTGGAATTCGAACGCCATTTTCTCCAGGAAGCCTTGGTACCTGCTCTTCCTCAGGCCCTGAGGCCAGTTCGATTTCGTGTCCTCGCGGCACCTGCCCTGCTGTGATGCCCAGGGCAACACCGGAAGTACACCTGTGAGTACCCGGGTCAGGAGACCTCAGCTGTGGCCCAGGCACCTACGTGAGCAAGACCCACAGCAGGCCTGGCGTACAGAGCGGGAGAGACTGGTCTTCACTGCGTACCCTTGAGAGTCCTTTGAAATTTTACCCAATGCAGGACTTTTTCGGTTAAAGAACTAAATAATTTTTAAAGAGTTAAAAGCCACAAAGTGATCCCGAAGCACATCCCTGGTTCAGAACCAAGGCTTTTGATAATTATTCACGTGTGTGACTTCGTTTCCCCTGCCAGTCTAGAGAGTCCCGGAAGGCGGGGTCTGTATTCCCGCAGGGCCTCGTATACAAGTACTTAATGAAATCTGTGGACTGAATGCTCCTGAAAAATGCTGTGAACGAGGGAGGGGATCTGGAAGAGCGAATGGCACACAAAGCAGTGTGGTCCACGTGGCTGGGTCAGAGGCTGGGCGGGCGGAGGCTGGGAGGGCAGACGGCAGCTGCCATCCTCCCTTGAGAAGTGCGGAGCCGCTAGGCTGCTGAGCAAGGCTGTCTCGCAAAAAACACTCCAAGGAGCAGCATGAAGGACAGAAAATGGGAGGAGGGACAGGAGGGCGACCAGTTAGGAGACCCGAAGGGCTCATGCCAGACCTTGATGTGGAAGTCCACGGGGAGCGTCCTGGAGCCCACCAGCCGTTTCATGAGGTAGCCCTTCCAGTCGGTGAACTTGGCGTGGATGGCTGCGAGACAGGAGCAGATTCCTGGTTACACAGACCGACAACACTCCCGCCAGCAGAGGGCGCCAGAGCCGCACGGCCATCACAGAGGGGCCAGAACCACCTGTGTCTTTCTGCCCTTTTGGGAAAGCAGTTACTTCATCCCACAGAACCAAGCTCCACAACCTTGATCTGCCCCAGGGCCTCTGGGACAGATGCGGCAGGGGGGTTCTGTCCTGACCTCAGGCAGAGGACGCTCCTTCTACCAAGGGCCCCGCGGGAACCAGCACGGGCCACGTTCTCATCGACTCACTCCGTGGGGGCACCAGGATCTTGCTGTTGATGGCGCACCAGCCGATGGGGTGGACATCCACGGTTCCCAGGTTGCACCAGAAGTCGTGGCTGGCGTCGTTCTCAAAGCCTTCGTACCGGAGCAGCACTCGGTACCCTGGAAGGAGGAAGAGAGCCCAGTGAGGGCGGGGGGCGGGCACAGGGCTTCGAGGCCTTCCCCCTTCTCCAGCGGACACTGGACGTGCCACTGCCTCGTCCAGGGGCTCCTCCAGGCACGGGGTCTCTGCTGTCCACAGGAGTCACGGCCGAACCATGCCACTTACGTGGAAAGCAGTAGAGCCCAGTGGGGAGAATTAGCTTTCTATAGCCAGATGATCCTTAGCGTAGACTTAAAAAAATGGGACGTCCCAAACTCACCGAGCTCCGTGGTGCCCTCTAAGGTAGACAACGGAGGAGAGTTGCACAGGAGGCAGAAACTCCAGCGGATGGTTTTTTGTATCGTGAAGCCAATTTCTGCCTACAGCACTGCCCACCCATCTGGAGCTGCCACGCTCCTGACCCTGACCCTGACCCTGACCCTGTGCCTGCGCCAGAGGAGCGCCCACCTGCCGTCTGGATGACAGAGGCGATCCAGTACACCCGGCTGGGGAGCACGGCGTCACTGTTGAGCACCTCCACCTTCATCCCCTTCATCACGTCTTCCCACTGGTCGTAGAGCGGGACCTGGGCGGGCGTGAGGGAACCCCAGGGGGACAGTGAGCGGCCTGGCTCGCAGAGTGGCGGGCCTCACGGCCACTGAGTCGCTGTGTCCCTCGCCTCGTCCCATCATCGTGCGGGGGAAGCCAAGCGCGGGACCAGGGATGAAGAGGCGAGCCAGATGTGCCTGCCGTCCTTGAGGAGCGGACTCAGGGAGTGAGGACGGAGGCCGGGGGCGGGCGGGGGCGACGGCCAGAGATCCAGAGTCACACAGCCCTGAGAGCTGAGCTGCACGGGACCGGCCCTTAGCCGCACTGTCTTGGGCACGTCCCACCTGCGCCAGCCTGTGTGACAGTAAGGAGAGTGTCTATAGTGCTGACCACATGCCAGGCACTTTCTTGGCACAGATATTACCTCGTTCGGTGGTCACTCGAACCTGAGTGGTAAAGACCACGACCCCCTCGCCCCTCAGCTGCCACCAGGCCGGCTCTCGCAGAGCTGTCTAGCACACACTTCCCCTGCCATGCTCTTTCCCCACCTCTCTCCCCGGTTAAAATGCCCCCTGACATCAATGGACTGCTTTGGGGTGCGTTCCCGATGTCTAATCCTCACTTTGCTAAAGAAGGGCTTCCCGAGCAAGGTTCTCGGGAATCCCTGTCCCCGACACGAAAAGCGCTCCCCGCTCATCTCCACGCCCCGGGGTTTCTCCACGAGACCTAACAGGTTTCTTTTACCGTCACCAGGCGCGGGAATCCCAATTGGCCTCGCCGCTTCCCCCGAGGGCACTCATTGGCCACCTCCCGAAGCCGCAGGCCAATCACGCTGCAGAAAAGAGAAACAGCCGCGGACGCGCTCGCCCGCGCCCCTCCTCCCCTGGGCTCCGGGAAGCCGCGGGCGCTTGTGGGACTTGTAGTTCTCCCGTGGGTGTGCGCGCGGGGTAGGCGTTCCTATAGCGACGTGGAACTCCCGGGGTGCTGTGCCTGTCCCGATTCCCACGGCGTCTTTCTTTTTTTGACACCACCCTCCTTCCTTCACCCTGACCCCGGTCTTCATTAAGCCATTACTGAGCACCTGCGACTGTTAGATACTCTTCCAGACGTCAGAAAAAACCTCTTGTTCTCCCTGATTAGGAAATTCAGGTTCTCTTGGGCCAGGATGCCTAGGCAGAAACTGGAATATTCTTATCCCCAATGTTACAAATGTCCTTCATGTTACAAATCTGGCAACACAGCCCCTACATCACTATCTCCCCAAAGAAACCTCGAATATGAGGTTCTCTACCTCATTCGGTTGAGATTTCTCACAACCTCCTTATACACTCTTGAGTGCTCTCTTGAAGCTTTACAAACATCCGAAATCCGAGAACAACCATTTTCCTTCGAAAGACAAGAAAACGGTGGTTCTTTTGATTTAGATAATTCCTAAGATCATACAGGATTGGAAATTAAGATGCTGAAATTAAAATTCTGTGTGCTGTGCTGTGCTCTAATGAGTTGCGAATCTACATGTATTAAGTAGAGGCTAAATATTAAGTATGTTTCTAAATTTGAGGTGCACCACAGATGTGAAAGTCTTCGTTAATTTCTTCAACCTTTTCTACCTTCACCCCATATCCATGCTATCCACAAATACTGGTGGTTCTTCTACATCCATAAGATATTCTTGTCCCCCTACAGCCACCACCCTGATACAAGCCACCAGTCCACTGCAACAGCTCTCCACCTTGTCTCTTTGAGTCTTCGCCTTCTCTAATCCACACAGGTGATCTTTTAAAATGAAATGGGATCATGCTCATTCTCTTGCTTAAAACCCCTAACAGCTTCCCCTTGCACTTTGAATAAAATCTAAACACTCTGCAAGGCTCTGAATGACCTGGCCCCAGCTTTCTCTCCAACCTCCTCTTGTACCACCTTCTCCACCTTTCCACTTTGTCCATCCACCCTCCTCTTCCTGTTCTTAAATGCCAAGCTTGAGTTGGCCTCAGGGCCTTAGCACCTGCTGTGCCATTTGTATGGGAATTCTTTCCATGGCTTTTCTCATGGATGGCTCTTGATTTTTCAGATTTCAGCTCAATGTCACATCCTCGGGGACCTTATTCAAAGCAGCTGTTCCCTCCCCTCACTCTGTATACCTTCACTCATTTTATAGTCATTGATAGCACTTGTTTCTGTCTGAAATTATTTTCTTCAGTTTTTTACTTGTTTATTGCCTATCTCCCACCATTGGAATATAAGTCCCATGAGGGCGGGGTCTTGGTCTGTCTTGTTCTCTACTGTAGTTTCCAGAGCCAAGAACATAGGCTAGGTGCTTAATGATCAAAGGGCTAGAGAATAAGACTTTAAGGATTACAATAGGCTGCTTTAAAAAAAATTTAAAGTATAGTTGACATACATTATCATATTAGTTTCAGGTATACAACAAAGCGATTCAATATTTATATTCCTTGCAAAGTGACCACCACAATAAGTCTAGTAACCATCTGTCACTATACAAAATTATTACAATATGATTGACTGTGTTTCCTATGTGCTACATCACAGTCTTGTGACTTATTTGATTTGTATCTAGAGGTTTGTATCTATCTTCTTTACCATTTTTTGCCCTGTCTTCCACTGCCTGCCCTTCTGGGAAACCATCAGTTTGTCCTCTGTATCTATAAGTCTCTTTCTGTTTCTGTTTGGTTTTCTATATATATAATGTGAAACCTGGGGAGGTTTTAAGCAGAGGAGTGAATTAATTCCATTATGTTTTACTAGGTCACTCTCTGGCTGCTGTGTGGAGAGTGGATCGGAAATGGGTTAAGAGAAGCAGCGGGAAGACCAAGTTGGAAGACTCTTGTAATGAAGGATTCAGGTGAAAATGGTGATGGCTTGGACCAGGACAGACTCAAAGGATATGCAGAAAAGTAGAAGCATTTGAGATATTTGTTAGAGGCAGTAATTAATTGTATGGAGTAGGTTTGGCAGAGAGAGGAATCCAGAATGACTCCAGGTAAACATGTCAAATGGGTAGATCGTGGGACCATGTTCTGTAATGGTTAGAAACTGTACAAGGAATGAATGAGTTTGAGCGGTTGAATAGAGAGATTAAGAATCCTGTTTAGCCTACAGCTATACAACCCTGAATGCACTTGATGTCATCTGATCTCGGAAGAGTTCTGCTTAGTCTGAGATGCCTGCGAGAGGGCAAGAAGGCAGTCGCAGCTCCTCAGAGAGCCCTGGCTAGAGATCTGAATCTTGCAATTTTGGGCATCCTCTCTCTAAGATGGAATGGGAGTCTCTAAATCCATCTTCGTTGTGATGTATTATTTTTCACATCTTAGTGCATGTGTCATCAACATATGTAACAACAAAAGGAACAGAAGTACCAGACATTGGGGAAGGGAGAGAAATAGAGCTGGGAACCTCAGTGACTGGTACTGTTAGCATAAGTCGAAATGGCTGTTAATCAGGAATTCAGTTGAAACATCTTATTAAACGCAGGTTACTAAGCAGAAGTGGCCGGCTCAGGAACAGTGGGGCCATTCCTTCTGCCTTCGGCTTCCTGGGTCTGAGTCTCATGCTGTAGCCAAAGTACCCTTTTTGGCCGGTCTGGGCCATGCCCCTATATACCCACCTCACATATTCCTCTCTGTTCAGAGCCCTCTCTCCGTAAGTCACCGTCCCTCTCTCTGGGATTATTGATCTCTCCCTCGCTATTGTAGCATTGCCAATAGCTCTCGTGTTACCCATACTATACAAATAAATCCCTTGACCCCACTTCGTCCGTCCCCTGCGATCGTGCTATTCCATCCCACAATCTTTTGAAGGAATCGTCTGCACACTCTACCTCCACTTCTGTTTCTCCTCACTTCTCTATCTGTCCTCGGACTTCACCAACACTGCTCTATTAAGTTCACATACTACTCTGAAGTACGGCCATGCCTCCTTTCTTTCAGTGGCATTTGGTGTAAGCGGTGACTCCACCCTTCATAAAATCCTGTCCTTTCTTGGGCCCTTCTTGGTTTTCCTCCTGCCTCTCTGGCCAATCCTCTCCCCTTTGCAAGACCTTCCTCTACGACCTGAATTCTATTTTTTTCTTTCTACCTGAATTCTAAGTATTGGCTGGTGTCCATCAGGGCTCTGTTCTGGGCCCGCTTCTTCACTCCTTACTTCTTACCATGAGTTATGTCTTTCATGCTATAAATACCATTGAAATGCCTCAAATGTACATCTCCAGCCCATGTGTGTGTCCTCTAATCTCCAGACTCACATATCCGTCTGATATTTCATCATTAACTACAAAACAGCAGTTTCTTCCCTTACCCAAAACTATATCCCTTCCTGATTCAGTGCATGGCGCTGCCAACTCCTCGGGAACTTCCTCTCTATTCCTCCTGGTCCGCCCCTCACTTTCAATCCATCAGCGAATCCCCTTGCTTCTTCAAAACCTCCCTCAAATATTTCCACTTCTATTAGTACTGCCACCCCTTAAATCCAGACCACCAGCCTCTGTCCTCCAGACTCCACTGGAGCTTCCCAGCTGGCTTCCTCTCTTACTCCGTCCCACGAATCGGATCGTTTCCCCTGCATCAGCGATTCGCAGGCTGGGCGCTCTTTTCCACGTGGCATCACTCACGTCTGTCTGGCCTTCCCCCAGTTATTTCTTAAGATCTTTGGGGAGAGGGCGCCGGGTGACTCAAGTGGAGGTTAGAGAGTTAGGGAAGGGACAGATGAGAGTTATTCGTTCAAATAATTTCCTGCGTGCCCACTGTGCTCTGGGCACTGCGGGCAAGTAGGGAACTGGAGGACCGCTGAGTTCCTGCCAGATGGAGCGTCCATTTCAGTGCGATGTGAAGGAAAGGGGACCAGCGCTTTCAGGCTCGCACGACGGGCCGGCACGGTGCTAACGGCTTCGACAGTCGGCCTGCCACCTGTCACCCTGAGCAGGCCTCAGTTCTCCTCATCTGCCAAATGGGCTAATAACAGGTAGCTCCTAACCGTGGCGCTCCCTTGGTAGCAGGTAGGGCTCAGGCCGAGGTCAGAGGTGGTGACACCAGTCACCCCGCTCCTACCTCACCCCATCCCCCGCCTCCCCCCCATCCTCACCCCTAACCCCATCCCCACCCCCACCCCGACCCCCACCCAGACCCCCACCCCATCGCCATCAGTGCCAACCCCCGGCCCCGAGGGGCGGGGCCCGACGGTCACGAGGCCGGGCTCCGGGCGCCGGTTCCGAGCGCCGGTTCCGAGCTCCAACCGTCGGCCGCCCCCGCCCGCCCCGCGGCCGCCCCGGCGCGCGGCCAGCCCGGCGCCCCGCGCCCCGCGGGCCAGCCGCAGCCCCTGCCCGAGCGCGCCCGGCGGGAGCGGGGAGCGGGCGGCGCGGGCTCGCCCGGACTGCGGGACGGCGGGGCGCGCCTGGTGCGGGCGGCGCCGGCCCGGGGGAGCCCGGCGCTGGGGGGCGCGGCGCGCAGCGAGGCCGCGGAACTGCCGGGCTGCGGCCGGCGCCCCGGGGCGGAGAGCGGCCCGGCGGCGGGACCGCGCCCCGTCGTCTCGGTCCCCCTGCGTGCGGGGCGGCTCTGCGCCCGAGCAGTGAGCCCGGCGCCCGGCGAGTGCGCGCAGATCGCGGGCCTCGGCTGCGCCCGCGGCGCGGGCAGGAGCCGGGAGGGTGAGTGAGCGGGCGGCGGAGCGACCCGGGGTAACTGCCGGGGTCAGCTCCGCGGCCGCCGCCGCGGCCCCGGGGCACGGGCGTCCGTCCTGGGAGAGGGACAGGGGCGGAGCCGGGGCGCGACCCTGGGACGTTTGGCCCTCGGCCCACAGCGCTGGACTGGGGAAAACGTGGGCGCCTTGACCAGGGGGGAGGATTTGACGGCTGGAGGTAACTGAGCGGCGCGCCGCCCTAGGGTCCCTGAGACCTCGGGCAGGCGTTTGGTCTGTAGCAGCCACGCTTTCTCCTCCGGGACAATGACGGGACTTAGGACAGCTCAGTGAGGCTTCGCAGTGGGGGGAACAATCTCAACCACGTTATCGTAGGTAATGCCTCCCAGCTCACCGAGTGAGCATTTTTATTAGCTGCCTTTTACAGACGACGAACTTGTGTCCTAGAGAGGTTTGTTGGATCCGGGAGAACAGACAGCATTACTATTCAATCATTCAAAGGATTTTCAGGGTAACTGTCCTGAGCGTAAAGCTCCAAAACTCAACTAGCTTGTGACCTCATCATCTAAGCTCCCAGCTACCAGTTTAAAACGATACTTTGCTGCATCTGCTGGCCCCTCCCCAACTACCAACTACCGTATCCCAGCAACCTAGATCACCAGTACACAGGTTTTAATCATTATTATTATTTAATGCTTCTTTGTGGTTTGGGCTGGACCCACTGTGAGGAGCCCTTTAGCTGAAGTCAAGACTGCGAGATTGTTGGGTGGGGGCTGACTGCCCTCTGAAGACTACAACTGTTTTTTAGGCTAAGAGTTATTTTGGGGACATTGGTGGTAAATAATAATTTTTGTCCTTTCTATTGACAGGTCCACGTTCTCTGGGAAATTATTGGAAGGAACATGAGAAATGTAAGTAGGGATGTTGAAGTACCATCTAAAGGAACCGAGATAATTTATTTAATTTGGCAATTCTATTTCTGGATGTATAAAGGTAATTGGCAGGTGCCTAGCCACTGCCCCTTTCTGAGGAATGTGTTTCCTAATGCCGCAGAGAGGTTGCACAGGTGGCACCTGTCACCACGAACTCTGACGAATGCACAGAGGGAGATGCCGTGGCCTGTGAAAGGGAATTGGGGCCCAGTGATTCCTCGCGTTGGTGATGCGTGCAGGTGTTTTCTGGGCTAAGCGTTTTCACCTCTCCTGTAACCTCGTGCATCCTAAGTACAAACTTAAAAGGCAGGAGTTCTTTTCCTTTTTAGAAACGAGGAGCTGAAGCTTAGGAAACAAGCAAACCTTGCCAAGCTTAGGAAACCAGCCCTGTTGGTGCCGATAAAAACTTTTCACTAAACCTCACTCCTCACAGTGTTGATCCAGGTTCAGAGTCCAGAAATATTTAATGAGCATCTACTTATGCCAGGTGCTTTTGAGTGTTTTATTTAATCCTCATGACAACCCGCCATGCCTTTTGCTCACTTCAGCCGATCACCTTGAAATCAATTAGCGAGCCTTAAAAGAAAAGCCCACGTCCTCATACAGGACAGGAGATAAGCATTTGTAAATCCACGTGAAGTTAGAGCCCCCTTTCTAAATGCAGTGCGGTGCCGTCCGGGTACCAACAGCAGCAAATCCCTCAATACACTCCTAACATCTCAAAGAGAGATGTAAAACAAAAATGTGGGCCTTAGGGAACAAATCGAATTGCAAGAGCATTTTTTCCTGCTGATGACAGTTGAATCTGAAAATGCCACTGGTTTCCTGTTTTGAATGCACAGGGTATTGATTAATGGGACTATTCGCTGAGCTGACGCTTGGACCAATTAGGTGTTACTTAGAAAAACAGTGTAAATTCTAAGATGGCCAGTGAGAAAGAGGAGTCAGATTGTTAAAAGGCCTTCAGATGCTTAAAACTGAGCCCTGAGCGGAATTGTTACAGACGTGGCCTTCCGTCCGAAACCTCCTCCAACCGCCCTCCACAACTCTGGTTTTTTAAAAAATATAAATCTGATCAGGTCATTTGTTTTCTCGCCTTTGGAGGAAAGACGTTTGTACATCCCGGAAGAGGCTCAGTGGTTGGCTGGGGCGGAGGTGCGGACAGGCGCGACTGCAGACAGACGGCAGGGGCCTTTGTGGGGTGATGACGACGGCAGGGGCCTTTGTGGGGTGATGACTGGACCGTGGGGATGGTCGCGCAACTCCGTAAATTTACGAGAAATTACCGAACCGTACCCATAAAAGAGATGAGTTTTATGGGATGTATGTTATACCTCAAGAAAATTGTTAAAAAACAGAGAAAACCCCGTCAGGTTTCCCGTCTCTTGCCCGGCCGAGGCCCCGCCCGACCCAGCGTCTCGCGACGTGCCCCGCGTGTGCCCTGCGTGCGCGCCGTTCCGAGCTGGTGGCCGGTCTTTGCACAGAGGCTCAGTCATCTCGGTGCCTTTGCACGTGATGCCCCTGTGCCTGGGCTCTCCTGTCCCTGGGCGACACTTAGTCTCCTCCTTCAAGACATGGCCGGAGAATCTCCTCTGCCTGGAAGCTACCCGACTTTTCCCGACCAAACCAAGGGACATCGCTGCCATTTTTAATGTACACATCAGGTACCCTCACCAAACTGTGAGCCCTCTAATTATTATTCCTGTTTTCCAGGCACTGCTAGGCAAAAAAAAAAAAAAAACGACTGCAAGCTGACAGGGTCTTTGCAACCTGTGAGGTCGGCCAAGGGTTGCCTCGCCTAAAAAATTAAAAAATCGAAAAAATAGATTTTTTTCTCCCTCTTTTTCTGTAACTTTTTTTTTTTTTTAAACACCTACAGCACTGTCTTCCTAGGTGGTCTGCCATCCAAGTACTAACCAGGCCTGATCCTGCTCAGCTTCTGAGATCAGCCCAGATCAGGCACATTCAGGGCGGCATGGCAGGAGACTGTCTGGAACTTCAATTCCGCACCTGTCAGGTTGCTTCATGTCGCCCCGCAGAGGCTCTGTTCATGTCCTTCAGTCTTTTTCCTGTTTCGTTTTAGTTTCTATTGTGATGTCTTTAAATTCACCGATCGTCATTTCCTGTGGTGATTAATCTTCTGTTAATCCCGTTCAGTGACTTCTCCATCTCAGACACTGTATTTTTCATCTCAGAAGTTCCGTCTGCGAGAGTAACGAGTGTCTTCCCCCTGACCCCACTCAGGACGGCGTTCGGCTCAGGCCCGTGCTTTACCGTTCAGCCCCACGCTGCTGCACGAAGAGAAATGTCCGATCACGTGCCCTTTAGATGTGCTGTGTTTTCCTTCTTCTCTACCATCTTTTCGTTTTTTCTGCCTGTGACCGCCCGTGACCACCTGGAGTTTTGAGGCTGTTGCTCTGTGGAACCAGGCAGGTCCCAGCTAGTGCTTCCTTTCACGTGGTTCTGGTCACCAGGCCGTGTATGGAAAGTAGTTCCGGCCTGTTGCAAGGCCTTGCTGCAAGGACACAGCCATGACTCCCTTCCTTTTTTCAGTGTTATCCTATCAGGCCGTGTTCTGTGTGCAGACTAGGAGGAAAGGCTGGAATTCACGGCCAGAAATCTCTCCATCATCTGTACAGGGACTAATATTTAGTTGGCTCCTTTTGATGAATTGATTGACAGCATCCAGGAAGGAAAGAAATAACATATGAATCACTGCTTTGAAGTTTACAACATATTTTCATGACACACAATGTTATTTAATCTCTTTATTGTGGTAAAATATATATAACGTTTACCATTATAACCATTTTTAAGTGTACAATTCAGTGGGGTTAAGCACGTTCACACTGTTGTGCAGCCCAAACTAAACTCTGTCCTCAGCAAACACTAACCCCGAGTCCCCTTTGTCCCCAACCCCCGAAAACACACTTCTACTTTCTGTCTCCACAAATTCGACTGCTCCAGATACCTCACATAAGTGGACTCATACGGTATTGGTCCTTCTGTGTCTGGTTTATTTTACTGAGTTTAATGTTGTCAAGTTTTAAGTTGTAACTTTCTCAGAATTTCTTTTTTAAGGAATGATACTGATATGTATATTTTATAGATATATAAAAATATATATACTTTTTAATCCCTTCATCTGTTGATGGACGCTTGGGATGCTTCCACCTCTTGGCTATTGTGAATAATGCCGCTGTGAACTTTTTAGAGAAACCGCTCCAATTTTCCTAAGTGGCCGTACCATTTTACATAGCTACCAGCAGCGTATGAGGGCTCCAGTTTCACCGCATTCTAAACAACACTTGTTATTGTCTTTTCGATGATAGCCGTCCTAGTGGGTGTGAAGTGGTACCTCATTATTTGATTATTTGCATTTCCGTAATGACGAATAATGTCGAGCATCATCTTTTCATGTTTATTGGCCACTCGTATACCATCTTCGGAGAAATATCTATTGAAATCCTTTGCCTGTTTCTTCAATGGGTTGTCTTTTTATTGTTGAGTGTCAGAATTTTTATAGTCTGGACACACAGACCCTTATCTGGTTTACTAATGTATTATATTCCATTCAGTGGGTTATTTTTTCACTCTTCTAATAGTGTCTTTTGATGCACCAAAGCCTTTAATATTAATGAAGTCCAATTTTTTTGTTGCTTGTGTTTTCAGAGTCATATATGAGTAACCATTGCCTAAGCCAAAGTCATGAAGATTTATACCTATATTTTCTATGCTTTTTATAGTTTTAGCTCTTACATTTAGGTCTATGATCTATTTTGAGTTAATTTTTGTATTTGGTGTGAGTTAGAGTTCCAGCTTTATTTTTATAAATATATCTAGTTGTTCCAGCACTACTTGTTGAAAAGGCTATTCTTTCTCCATTGAGTTGTCTTGACACCCTTATCAACTGTGACCATAAATATATGGGTTTATTTTGGACTCTATGCCATTGATCCTTATGCCACTACTATCGTCTTGATTAGTTTTTTAGTTTGAATTTTGAAATTGAGAAGTGTGAGTCCTCCAAATTTATACTTCTTTTTCAACATTGTTTTGGCTATTTTGGTTCCTTTGCATTTCCATGTGCATTTTAGAATCAGCGTGGCAATTTCTGCTAAAAATAAAATAAAAATAATAAAATAAAATTAAATGCAAAGCCAGCAGATATTTTGATATTTTGATTGCATTGGATTTCTAGATCAATTCGAGTAGTGCTTTCTTAACATTAGTTCTTTCGGTCTTCCCGTGCATGAATGTCTTTTCGTTTAAGTCGAATTTCTTTCAATGGTGTTCTGTTGTTTTCAATGGACAAGTCTTGCACTCCTCTAAGCCTCTTCTCTTCGATGCTGGCTCACGTGCTGTTCCAACAGGTGACCTCATGATAAAATCACATTCCAGGACACTATCTGTCTGGAGATTAGTTTCCTTGGTTGTAAAAGAAAACTGGAGAGCTTATCTTTACGATTCCTCACCGCCCACTTTTTTATTGTTAGTCTGTATTTTGAATTCGCTTGGAACAGGGCCTATGTGTCGTACATATCAGTTAATTTGCTGCCATCTCTATGGCTTCTCGGCTTCTCTACGGTATGAAAGATAAAAGATACGGAGAAGAAGGGCTTTGGAGCCTGACAGAACTTTCTGGTAAGCTGTTTACTGGCTGTGTGATCTGGAGCAAGTTATTTCATCTGAGCTGCAGTTTTCTCGTTTTTCAACTGGGGCTGTTTGGGGGGATTCAGTAACCTAAGTCAGCGAGAGCACCTGGGATACCACCAGCCGCAATGGGTCAATTTCCTGGATCGATGTCTTAGAAACAGCCCAGTTGGAGACTGTGGCTCCTTTGAGCTCTTCCTAGCTTTTCATTGTGTTAATTTTCAAATACACACAAACGCTGTAATCAAATTCTTGCAGTGCTGACTCTAGAATAATCCTTATTTTCCCTCTCCCCAGCACTAGCTCTGGCCTGAGCAAGGACAGCTTTTTTCCCTCCCCATTTAATTATGTATTTCTGCGGCCACTTCCCTGCAAGGTTGCAGTGAAATGTGGTCCGACATTTCAACCTAGCTGTCGTCAGCCAGAGGCTAGAGCTATGAAAGCTGTACATTTACTGGTTAGAATTCAAAATATTTCCCTTTTGGGGGCTCAGATCAATCCTGGGTTCCTACTAATAGAGCAAAATGGAAGTCTTTCTGTAAGAGGCATTCGGCAGCTTCTATAACCTGGCCTCAGCCAGGTGGACCTGAGGCTCTTGAGGATCTAACTCTTCAGTCTCCTGGGTGGGGTCCCTTCTCACTCCTCTCCGCCTTCGCCCATGCATCTCCTTGCCAGTTGTTCCGTTTAAATACTACCCTTCCAGAAAGGTTTCCAGTTCCCAGAAGCCAGGTTCCTCCCCCAGTCTATCTTGTTCCCTGCTTACAGAAGTTAACACTTTCTATGTGATTTAAGCATCGTTCTGCCTTTTGTAGCTCTCAAACTGGCTTGAGGGCAGAGCTGCATCTTGTCCACGAGTGCCTTCTCCAGCCTGGCTTGGAGTGTAGGTGCTTCACATACCTCTGGTGCACCACTGACCTGAGGCAGGTGGATACTCTCGGGGGTGGGGTCAGCCTATTGATGTCGAGTGTGCAATTCACCTCACATTAGGATACTGGATATTTTTGAGACAATGTCACTTTCTTTAGCCCTTAGCAGACTGTCATATAGTGTAAAACTGATAAAAACAACACCTGCCCAATGGTGCCAAAGCAGCTTACTAAACAGTCTTCGAATTGTTCAAGGCTAATGTAACATGCAGTCGGAGGGGTAGCAAACTCTCCATTCTTTAACACCTAGCACAGTACTGGACTCACTGTTGTGATTAATCTCTCAGCCTTCCAGGTTGAATATTTTAAAATATGGAATGCTTCCCGAATCTGCCCGTCATCCTTGCGCAGGGCCAAGCAAATCTTCTCTGCGTCGTTCATTTTAGTATGTGTACTGCCGAAGCGGGCACCCAGGTTTTATTTCCCCGTATTTTCCTTTCCTAATGCCCTCATTCCAGCCCCGCTCACCCACCGGACTTCTTGGTTGGCAGTTAGCAAAAACAAAGCATGACAGAGATTACAGAGGTACTGTCACCCTAGCTTTCACACTTTCTTGAGAAACTGTTGTGACTTAGGTAGATAGGAGCCCACTTCAGCGCTCCTTTTCATCCCTGTAACATGAGGGCACCCATAGTGGACCATGGGGAAAGGTCCCATATCACGTGAAAGGCTAATATCAATTCGAGTTGATAAAATTGACACTTAGCTGGTACTTGTGTTTTTCTCTGAACTTCGGACAAATTTACTAAAGTCCACTTGTGAATTCACTTTGTGTAACAGGGAGGCTTTAAGTTATACTGCTTTCGCTTTATCCTGGGTTCTCTGCCTCAAGAACTTACACTGATGCCTCGTAAGACAGAGACATGAGGGCAAGAAGTGAAACGAAGCCGGCTGTCTGTCTCACACAGTTTATTTAACAATAGTAATAAGAAATCAAATTTAACAGTCTATACAGTGATCTGAAGTTCATATTTATAAGTAATCAACTTTAATTGCATGATTTACAACAGTTGAGGGTTTTTGCTTTCTATTTTCAAGTTTTACAGAAAGTGTGTGTGAGTGTGTGTGTATGCGTGTGTGTGTGTGTGGTGGGGGCAGGGTAAGGAGGAAGAAAGCAAGCAAAGAAACCCCAGGGATATTTTGCATGTTAAAATCATCCCACTGGAATCGTTTCTTACCCTCTTTTTAATTTTTTCCTTTGTTAGATGTAAAAATAACAAAAAAATTTTTTTCGAGAAACAGAACCACAATATATAATACATCAATTTGGCAGCTGCCCCTGTATATTTTGAAAAAGTCATTTTTCTCTCTACATGTACAAATTATTTTAATACTTGAAGTTTTTACGCTCAGACTTACAGAATAGAAAATTTTCTGGAGCACAAAAGTTGACTTGAGGGGGGAGGAAAGGGATTTTTTTTTTTTTTTTTTTTTTTTACATTTTTAAAAGAATGAAATCTTTGCACCCAGAGAAAAAAAACTGGTATTTTATATATATTTATATATATTTATATATATATAGAATGTAATTTTAAAGTAACATTAACCCCTTTTGTCCTCTGGTTTTAGAAATGTTCTTTTTTAACTCTTCCATAAAGTGAGGAAAATAGGGAAAAATGTCAACCATCTGCACCAGTAAATAATAACTATTAATATTACATATTTTCATTAATTTAAAAAAAATAATAAAACCTATTGGAGGTGCACGGCAGGAGCATGTGGGCGGCTTCACAGACCGCGGCCTCCTCCCAGTGCACACTTGAACCACACACACAAAGGGAAAAAAGAGGCTGATGGTAGCCAGCCATAACAAAAATATATTCTTTGTATTCTGTCGTCCCTCAGGTTCATCTTGCGTGTTTGCTTTAAACCACAAACAGCTACTGCACAGTTCTTATGTGTTCCAAGGAAAAATTGTCTTTTATGCTAAGAAAGATTCAAAAAAATTGTTTTCAGTACAAAACAGTCCTGTTACGAGAAAATAATTTTTTTGCTCCCAAAATACTACAAGGTGTCTCTAGTGTATGTCTAGTGTACTCTGTGAGAGGGTTGAATTCAAGTCTGAGTTGTCGGTGCTGAGTCCCAGGTCCGTGGCGCTTGCACCATGGAGGTTTGCCATGCCTGGGTTGCTAGCGAGCTGAGAAAGCATCGAATTCTGGTCCGGGCTGGCAAAGTGCCCTTGATCCATGGGGTTGGCCTGGGCAGCTACCAGTCCCGGATGGGGGGAACTGGTCTGCGGGGAGACGTGGTGTGGAGAAGGTTGAGGTTGCATCCTTGGGGAAGGGCTGGAGTGGGGGGGCTGAGACTGTGGCCGAGGAGAAGGGACAGGCTGGGGAGAACGCACTTGATTGGAGAGAGAAGAAGGGATCTGCTGGCCTTGTAGGTGTGGGGACTGAGCCTGATTCGGGAGCATATGCTGTTGGGGGCTCATGGGGTTGGGCTGAGCAGGGGACCCCATCTGTTGCTGAAGGAGTCGCTGCTGATAGACCTGCAGACTGGCTCCTGCCTCCGGTCCCAGAGCCTGGGGGAGCTGGCCCATCGGTCCCATGTTCCCTTGCTGCATCTGCTGCATATGATGCTGCATCCGCTGCTGCTGCTGCTGCTGCTGCTGCTGCGGGGGGTAGCCAACTCCTTGGGGCTGCTGAAACTGGGTATGGTTGGCCATCCCCGGGCCAAGGCCTGGCCCTGCGCCCTGCTGCTGCTGCTGCTGCATCATCTGCTGTCGCCTCAAGATGTCTCGGAACTGTGAAGGCATGGCGTTGTGATTCATGTTCACCTGCTGAGCCTGGGGGCTCATCCCTCCCACGGGTGGCTGCAGTTGCTGCTGTGGCTGCTGCTGGGGCAGGCTGGCCCTCTGGACACCCGCCTGCATGGCATTCAAGTTCTGCATGGCTGGATTGGAGTGGACCCCCTGCTGACCTGGCATGCCAGGGGGCTGGAGCCCTGGCTGGCCCTGGGGCATGCCAGGCTGCCCAGGGAGGGACTGTGGATTAGAGTTGGCGTACTTGGCAGCCCGCTGCTTGATGAATGCAGCCAACAGCTGGGGGTTGGCGTGAAGGATACTAAGCACCTGTTGCTGCTGTAGGGGAGAGCTGGGAGACCTGAGAGTCCGCAAAAGGTTTTGTAAGGCTTGTTGAGGCACAGTGCCTGGTTTGAGACCTACCTGGCCCAGTCCTGGTTGGGGAGCCATGTTCAAGGGCTGACCATGTTGGGCCACTGACATCATGGCTGGCCTGGGCATCCCGGTCTGTAGTTGCTGGGGCTGAGGCAATCCTCCTTGGGCCCACGGTGGCTGCTGTTGCATCCCGGTGGGCCCCATCCCTGGCTCCAAATGCCCACCAGGACCTCTGGCCATGGGAGGTGGGTTCATACCCATGGGATTCATTGGAGCCATCTGAGGCATCTGGTGCTGGATCGGCCTTTGAAAAATTTGCACGTGGGCCATCTGGCGCTGCGTCTCAGCTGCCCTTTGAATCTGCATTGCCATTTCCACTGCTGCAGGTGGTGGCCCTGGAAGGGGTGGCTGAGCGGTCTGAGGGGGCGCTGGAGGGGTCACCTGGCCTGCTGCCTTACCCTGGGACACAGGGCCAGCAGCTTGAGTCCTGGGCAAGTACGGCGGCATGCTGTTGGGAGGTGTAGGCTGGGGCTGAGGAGGGGGCGGGGGCTGAGGTGTCTGTGGGGTGGTGGGCTGCTGGCTCGTCGGCGTGGTGGGCGTGGCAGGAGTGGGGGAGGGCAGGCCCTGCTGCTGCCCCGCCACGCCGGTCCGCTGCATGCTGGCCATCCTCCTCCGCAGCATCTGCGCCTGCTGCAGCCGGTGCTGCAGCTGCTGCTGCCGGAGTTTCTGCTTGATATTTAGGCAGAACGGGACGGGGCACTTGTTCTCCTGGCAGTGCTTGGCATGGTAGCAGCAGAGGGCGATGAGCTGTTTGCAAATGGGGCACCCTCCATTGGTTTTCCGTTTGCAACCTTTGGTGTGCTGTACAACCCGCTTCATCTTCTGGCAGGAGGGCAGGGAGCAGTTGGCATTTCGGCACTGGCAGGCGTGGACCAGGGACTGGATGCAGCGCTGGATGCTCAGGCGGCGAGAGTCTCCTGGGCTCTGGGTGGCCGCAGCCTGCTGGCTGTTGCTTTCGTCATCTAAGCCAAGACCTAGTTTCTCCATTTTGTGGTCATGGTTTTTAGTGTTATAGCAGGTGATACACAAATCGTAATCCTGGGGGAAAAGAACACAAGTCCAGGTCAACTCTCCAAGACCGAAGTCATGCAAAAGCACTTTACGTATTCTGCTTGGGCTCAGAAGCCCCTTTCTGGAGCAACCTCTTCAGTCCACCACTCCGGGACGAGGCCGGGCTCCTCCCACCTCCTTCTATCCCTTGCCACTGGCCCTCGGAAGCCTCCCCCTGTCATCCGCACCATCTGGGCCTACCTCGCACACGGTGCAGTGCCAGCGGGTCTCCACGTGGTGCTTGCACTCGTTGCAGGTGTAGACGAAGCGGTCCTGGCTCTGGGTGTGCAGCTCCACTAGCATGCACATGGTGGACCACTGGGCTCTTCGCAGCGATGAGAACTCCAGGTGCTTGTCCCTTGCGAGGGTGAGGAAGGCGTCCCGCCCATCCATCAGATCGCAGGGGATGAGGGGGTCAGGATCAACGATGGGCGGCAGGGAGTTGGCGGCAGGGCCAGCGATGAGACGGATCACAAAGAAAACCTGCAAAACAGAAAATCTCATCCGTCTCTGGATCAAAAGCACCTCAAGGCACTGGACCACCCGCAGCCGACGGGCGAGTCGAACTGGATGCCTGTGAGGCTGATGAACCCTGAGTTAGTTTCACAACCACACCACAAGGATAAGTGATGTAGCGCTCTCTCCTGCTTCGCACACCGCTGGTCTCCTCTCTGAGTCTGTCTATACCATGGGCCTAAAACCTGCATCATAGCTTTTCTACCTCATTCTGTAATTCCTTCAAAATAAGATAGTTCAGGTCAGGTACAGCACATGCCCAGTGGACTTTCTTCTTCAAAGAAGTGTACTTTGAGATGCATTCCATGGCTTTGTCTGAATCTAATCACAAGGAAACAAAGACAAATACAAGCTGAGTGACACTCTGCAAAACAACCGGCCTGCACTCTTCAAGAAAATGCCCATAGCACAAAGGAAAATAAGGCCGGGAACTGAGACAGGGCAATTCAACACGACACGTGATCCTTTAGTGCAGTATGTAAGGACCAGACATTAGACGGTGGGCACTGGGTTGTTTGCTGAGTGCGAAACCATAGTTTGGCTATGCAGAGGATGTCCTCTTCCTTCAAGGGTACTAGCTGAAACAGAGATAAAGAAAATATAGCAGAACGTTAACTGCTGACTCTAAGTGAAGGCTGCGGGAGGAGGTCTTCTATGCAACTTTCCTGTAAGTTTGGGGGAAAAAAAGCCCAAATATATTGGCTGGGGTGGGAAAAATAAAAAAGTTTCCTTGCTGTAGAAGCAGCAAAATTTTTGTTCATTGAAGTGTGAAAGAAGTATAAACACTATGACATAACATAACCAGTAAAGGCTGCAACAAGAAGCCAGCATCTGTGTATCTAAATTAATTAGCATAGACATAAACCTCTTAATAATACCTTCAAGAAATTAAGACATCATGAACTGCTGTTTGCTCACTGTATTGTTTTCAGAGACTGGAAACCTATGTGAACTGGCAGTATAACTTGTAATAACTTGGGAAACGTTTGCAAAAAACAAGTCTTTTAAGATACAGTTTCAAAAACATAACACGAGAGAGCGCACACTGAGCACAACTGTGTCAAACAGAAGCCCGAAGTTAAAAGCATCACAGGAGGACTGGGATGCGTCTTTGCCCTTGTACTGCTGGATCTAAGACTGCAGCTGGAAGGAGGCGCTCGGAAAGCAAGGAAGCGCAGGCTGAAAACGCGACACGGAGGGAAGCACTGAATCGAACGAGCGGGGAAGGCCTGCGACACCCCGTGAAAACGCAGAGGCCGACGACCCGGACCACGGGCTGACTCCGCAGGAAATCTCCACTGTGGCCGACCCTCCGATGACCACCACGGCTGACAATACTTGAACTTAACCTCATCGACAACCTTAGATTCTAATTCCTAATTGGCAACTATGTCCTACATCTTCAGATGAAACAAAGTCACAGGATGTACTGACTATTTAAGTCAAAACCTCCTACGACACACTCTAAGGGGCGTACCCCACTGCTCGGTTGTCAAGAATTTTGCGACATTAAATACTGCTCTAAGTCGCTAATAGTATCTGAGGCACCGCTAGGACTCGGGAATCCTTCCAGTTCACCAGCATGGCTGAGGGAACAGTGTTAGGCTTCTACCATCTCAGGCCATTCTGCTGACCTTAGGTTTTCGGGCTTCAACAAAAAGAGCCTGGGGGTAGAGCAGTGGTGTATGGGAAAAGATGCTCTGAGCAGCTTTATAGGTCAAGCACCATTATAATACCTCTCTAAAGAAGGGTTCTGCCCTAACTATTTCTCTCCCCAAGAGAATGCTTCATCAATTTGGTTGTAATTCCATACTGAAGTAAAGCCTTCCGTTCCCTCTCCACAGAATAGTCACTTCCTTAAGAACTGGATTATGACGTCTGAACAGTCTGTGACACTAAACAAAACAAAACAAAACCACGCTGCCATGAACGACCCTTTAAGACTCATCTGACCAATGATAAAGCTGAAGGGAAAAAGCGCACCGACACGTCAAGCCGTGTTCCCAAACGACTACATCAGCAATTCTGAAAATGAAATAATTCAAAGTTTTATCTTCTGTGAAAAAGGTTTACCATGTGAGCCCCAGACCACTGGAAATTCAGAATATATGTGCATATATTAAAGTTTAACTTTTCTTCGATTCTCTCCATTTCCCCAATAGTCCATATTTTTGTTCATTTGCTTTACTATAGTTTTATAGACAAATTGGAATGGTTGGTGGAGTTCTAAGGACTTGGTTTGAAACAAAACAACAAAATATCCAGCAAGCCAATCTTGTGAACAATGGACAGAGGTAGAGACACGAGGGTTACAAACAACAGGGTTCAACTATGCTCGTACTTTTAAATTATATTCATGTACCACTTCTCGACCTGGGTTACGTTCTGAGAAATGCATCATTAGGTGACTTCGTCACTGTGTGATGGTACACAGCCTACTACCGCAATTGTATGTGTACGCTCTTATATGACTGGCGGCTCTGTAGGTCTGTTTACACCAGCATCACCACAAACGTTTAAGTTCCATTATAATCTTACGGGACCCGCCGTTGCATGTGAAGTCCATCAATGACCAAAAAAACAGCATTATGTGGTACATGACTACATGAAACACAATCCAACACCATCTAGATTTTAAGAGCTGCAAGTCAAAGAAACCTTATCATTTCCAGTTCTTACCACCCACTCTAGCCATCCTCTTTTGTTTCTTCTGACAAGTGATTTCTTTTGAATTTCCAATGGTCTGGGGCTCTGTCATAAATGCCGACCGTGGTGGATAGTTTTTTTTTTTTTAATTTTTATTTTTTAAAAGAAATCCTGCTTTGTTTTTCTCCCATTCTTGCAGGCCTAATCTTACCTCTTTATGCTTCTCCATGGTGGCATACAGTTTCTGCGAGAGGTCATTGGAAACATTGGGCATGCCTGGCTTCTTCTTATTGCCCCTACTTAGGCTGCTCTTGTTTTTGCTGGTTTTCTTATTATTTTTCTTTTTAGCATTTTTGCTGTCTCCTTTTGTCACCTACAGGATAGTAAAAGGAGACAAAAAAATGTTAATGTTTTGTTAGAACGTGATCTCAACAATACTAATGGTAAATTGTTCTCCTTTCTTTGAAACTAAAGAACATAATGTCATGCCTTCCATCACCCGCGCTAATCACCCTTTCTTTTTCAAGCTGTTACTTACATTAAACTGATGTTTACTAACTTTTTTTGTACTCCACATTAGGAGTCCCCTCGGATTAAACCACCCTACCCCCGAGTTGAGAATGCGGGACAGGGAGAAGTGGCAGCGTGGGGTAGCGAAGGTACACAGCGGTGGTGAGCCAAGGACTTGGATTAACATTTCTTTCTTATCACATTCTAGAATTTTATGAGCCTACTCTAAAAAACAAAAAAAAAAACTTGAAAAACATTCAGTTAATGAATTCAAGCAATAAGCTGTGGAGTGTCCTTTAACAGACAATTTAAGGATTACTTCAGTAGGTCAGAAACAATGAGTGCAATTCTAAACACGCTATGGGGAAATGAAAGACCAGGAAAAGCTCCTCAGATGACCCTCCTAACAAAGCCACGTTTTGTACGAGGGACTGGCAAACTGTAGTCTAGACCCATTTTTGTTTTGTACGGCTTTAGAAAAGATTTCATGTTTACAAAGTATTGTTTAAGAGAAAAAAAGCAAAGAACATGCTGGAGATGATACATGGTGTGCAAGGCCCCAATTAGCTATAATCTGGACCTTTACAGGAAATAAAGTTTGCCAACCCCTGCTCTAGACAGGTAATTTTCTAGTTTTCAGGGTTTCCTTTCTGTTTCCATGATCAGCTTCCATAATGGAACTCCAAGATTCTACTTAAAAAGGGAGTCCGATGCTAAAAAGGTTGAAAACCACAGAAACAGAACGTCGGTAATTTCTCAATGCCAGTGTTTCTTGCACAGTTAAAAGGGCTCTCTTTCACAGCTGAGAGCTTTAGGACCAAGTTGAAAGTTTAAGCCCCATTCTGGATTATACGTGAGAATCAAGGTAGAAGCTGGAGAGGAAATGCAAAGCCCTTACATCTGTGCTCTCGTTGCTGGTGTTTTCCTCTCGTTTCCGCTCTTCCTCTTCCTGTTCCAGTTCCTTAATGCTCTCTTCCAGGACATTGGGCCAGAAATCACCCTCGAAGTAAGGCAATTCCTTGGCACTTGTTAATCGATCTTCAGTAGCTTGTTTAAAAATATCCTGTGAAAATATTCATGTACAAATTGAAATTTCTACTTTTTTTTCTTTTAAAAAAGGCTTTGATCATACAGAAGCAGCCCCAGCTAACGAACATAAACACCAAGAATTAACATGTTTTTGAAATGGTGAGAGATTTTTTATCTAAGTTCCAAGCCTGGGATGACACTGAAGTCATAAACAGTGAAAAGCCTCGGTCTTAAGTCAGTATTCCTGGTTTTCTCTTTCCTTCACCCATGAGGGCGGGGAGACAACCTGTCTTTATTTATAACCAAGTGATCAGTTATCCTGCTAGGACCAACGGCACAGCCAGAGGCAGCAGCATTCACGGTGGCCTTTACCCTTCCTGATGACAAAAGGCAGTGCCGTAATGCATGCCTGCCTCGCACCCATTCTTGGAACTGCAGCACCCTTAAGTGAGAAATACGTTCAACACGACTCTAATGACAAACACTGGAAACTGTATGGCTACAGAATGATTTGCTGTGCTGCTCGAGAAAACACCCATTAGTATAAACAGGTAAGAAGTTTATTCAAATTCTTGTCATGAGATTCCCTATGATCACAAATGGCTATTAAGAATGTATTTTTAATTAGTCATATCGTTGATATTCGATTTGTTGACCTAAGATTCTTTGAAAGTCTAGTTTTTCGAATTTGAAAAAGTGTGACTGGACGGAAAAGGGAATATTAAACACTGATGTACTCGACTGACTAGATTAGAAATTTGAAAATGTTCTGCCAGATACACGCCACCTTAATAATAATTCTGGCAAAATAAAAACTTTGCCAAATTAGGTTAACTTTATAAGTTACATGGAAGAGGGAGAACAGAGTCTCGTGATGGTAGTTAAGTGGCATAATACAGAGCAGCAGGATTAGCAAATGTGCACTTCTACCACGCCCCGCACTCCTACTGACCTTGTAGTCATGGACGATTCGCTCAGACACGGCCTTGTCAAGCATCTTTTTGTACCATTCCTGCAGTCGCTTAGGCTTGGGTATCTTCTGGTCAGGAGGATGACAATGGAAGATATAGTCGTCTCCCTCACTTGGGGGACATGCCCAAATATGCCCTGTTGTATAACTAACAACATGAAGAGAAAAAACAGTCAAGAGAAAAGATCGATTCTGGGAAGAATGCCACACCTTACAAGGTGGAGTCAGTACAGAAACCAGCAATTTCCTAAGATAACACAAAGTACACAGTCCAGCACCGGATCAAAATTCTAAGGCCTGTACGAGACATTGCTCAGAACACTAACAATGGATCTCCCGTTGACTAGCTCTTCCTGGAGGTTTCCTGAAAACTTCTAGTTCTCGGATGATCCGAAAATCCCATATTTGCGTTCAAAGACCAAATGAAATGGAAAATGGATCCATTTCAACACGAAAGCTAAAGGAATGCAAATTGCAAACAAGGAGAGGCGGTGAATATTCTCAAGCACATATAGAACTTAAAGGTAAGGAACTGGGTCTGGTGAATTTTTATTATTTCTAGACATTTGTTTTTGGTTTCCATATCTGGTGTAAAAAGATCAAATTCAAATGTTGAAGGTTCTGGCCCTGAGTAACAATCAACCTTCAAATCAAAGGGGACCTAACAGCTTAACTGAAGGAAATGCAGCTGAAGCTGATCTGGGGCGGGGGTGACTAGGGCCAAAGCAGCCATTTCTTTTCTACTGGCCACAGTAACACCATGGGATCAACAGCAAAGTCGGGTTGTGGTTTCACTGGATGAAACTGAAGTAGAGAAAAAGGACGGAAAATCGCATATTTGCATGTTTTACCTCATGTCTCACCACAATACTGGTAGTATAAGACAAATTAATTTAAAACAATTGTTTTTAAAAATGGCACGTTATCAATATACTTACCCTAATTTCTTGACGTATTCTAAATATCCAATCAGAATTTCGTGGTAGACCGCAGTTCTCAAGCATTTAGGATGGAAGAAATGAACACTATCGAGGTATGATATGTATACTCTCCTGTGCCAAACAGGGAGAAAGAAATCAAGTCAAGTCACATAATGAGTTCTTATCAATGTGGCTAAAAATACATTCTCTCTTTTGTGCATTTTGCTCATCCCGTCATTTGTAATGCTTACAACACAGCACCATAGTTAGGTGCTGAGACTGTGAACGCTGGGCTCTACTATACAGTCTCAGCACCGAGCAGTGCCAGAAACACAGTGTATCAGACGATATTTATGGATTCAAATGGTTTCTGGCAGCATCCTTATTCTGGCCTTTATGTTATTTTGGAAACAAATTCTAAATATTCTACCTCATTTGTATGACGGTCTTTCACGTACCTCCCCATGAAGGTACTTAATACAATCTAGATTTAAGCCCGTTATCTGAAAGCAGTGCATTCGCTCCCCATTCCGGACTGCTATTCATCACCCTTTCTTTATTACTATGACCACAGGAGAGCAATATTGAGCAGGACTTACTTATTTTTGCCTCCGCTTTAATACTACACGTGAGAACCTGCCTTTCCAAACCAAGTACATCAACCGTTTTCTTGCCCATTCTGCTTTTTCGCCTAACTCCAAACTCCCACGCACATGAGGAGGTAGCCCTGGCAAAGCTTACCTCTGATTGGGTGGAGGGCAGTCTGAGCCATACTCTTGAACATGCATGCCAAAGAAGCATAAGTCAACACCATCGATCTCTTCAAAGGCAAAGAGGGCTTTGGTTCGATATGGAAAGGATTCTGCCATCTCTCCACTATCTACAAACCTGTGCAATTCAGATTGGAGGGAAAAACCGCATCTCGTTCAGATTAGAATCATCACCAGTAACCACGCATGAACAGCTGTGGATCCATGAGAGGAGAGGGGACATTACTACGTACCTTGCTTTCATGCCTGGTTTGACTTCCACGGTTTTGTCAGAAGCATGAACTACCCGAACAGTGACCTCTCCTGACTCAGGGTGATTCTGTCGCCTCAGAAATTCATTCACGCGATTCTCCAGAAAGGTGCCTAGCCTGGTAGATGGCAACCCTAGAAATGCAGAAGTTAAAAGTTCAGTGGTAACCAAGGTGCAGATTTATTACTATCAGTCTCAAAGTTCGACATCAAATACATAGAAGCAACTCGCTGGATTTTGTTGAAAGTTAGCCATGTAGTCAATACTTAAAAAAAATTTTTTTTCATGGAAGACTTCATGAGTTTGTGTATCGTCCTTGCCCTGGGGCCATGATGATCTTCTCTGTATCATTTCACTTTTAGTATATGTTCAGTTGAAGCAAGCATGGTAGCCAATACTTTTTAGATGTTCTTTTCCCTAACTTCCTATTTTGAAAACTTCGCAGTTTCAGATCAGTTTAAAAAAAAAAAAAAAAATAGAACAAATATCTGGATATTTGTGCTTTGCTTCAGCTGCAAAAAATAATTATAAAATAGTTTGGGTATTGTGAGAAACTTCATAGTAATTAAAGCAATCTATATGTAGGTCAGCAAAAAATTGCAAAAGATCCACAAAACTGAACCAAATATAAGATAAATCAATATCAATTCATTACATGATACTTGTTGCAACCACTCCTCCCCCTACCCTCATCTGAAAAGATCACACAGGAGCAAAAGCAGCCCCCACTGATAGCACGGACAAAGCTGAGGGACTCACGCATGGGATGGCAACTCTGGACAGATACCCCACACCCAGCCCCGCGAGGAAATGCTCCAGATGTGGAGCAGTGCGAGAACAAGGAGCAAGAAGAACAGATTCTGTAGTTTAAAAATCCTGCTCCCTGTAAAGTTTCACTTGGGTTCAATGAATTTCACACCAAAAATGTTGTACATTACTACAGTTAAACTGCATACATTACAGGAAAATTATTTTTAGTTTGGTTAAATATTTTAAATAAGGTTGAAAGAAAGGAGTTAATTTTGGATGCCTTAGTGTTTTAACTATATGCTTCGGTGAAGTCTGCCGAGATATACTTGCAAGAATGAAACTTACTTTTAGCAGAAAATTTATTTTCTTTCCTAGTTCGTGCAGACTTCTTCAAACAGCCGTCGCAGATAAACCTAAAAGGTAAACCAAGATTCTGCTTACAAAACTTAAGAGAAACATACACAATAACGTACACTACAAAATCTACCTCATGTACGTAAAAGTTAAAATTCAAAAGACGATCTGGGAGTAGTTTTTCTAAATATGCAACAAAGTGAATACAACCAGTATACCAAGAGCTTGTAAATATTAACAAAAAGGAAAAAAACCTGAAGAAATGCGAAGGGCAGATGAACTGGCTTACATGTCAAAAGATTATGAAGGGATTACAAGATCAAATCAGGGATTTTGTTTTTGGCCAATCACAATGGCAAAAAGTCTATATGTTACCGGCAGGAATGTAAAACACGTAACATTTGTCCAGCAATGTGCGACAGATTTAAAATGTGCATTCTCTTTGCTCTTGCAATACATAAGGATGTGTACACAGGTAGAATTTCTTACAAAAATGGGAGAGTTCATCAACTAGCTGACTGATCTGAAGTTGCAGTAATCACTGCAAGTCTCTTAATTTATCCTTATGCTCTCTGTAGTTTAGGAGAGTACTAAAAACGCGTATCTAAAGACATGTCCACTACTACAACTTTCCTCTGTCTTACTATCTGGAGATCTGTTAATGGGCCTCCTCTTTCCTATAACCTCCAAACTGACATCAACAATCAATCCAAGAAAAGAGCACAGAACACTGTAGGTAGAGACCCTACATCAGTGGGAGTCACTTGATGTGCAGATACCCTCCTCCATCCCTTGGAACAGGACTGGGATCGGCCCCATCCTTGGAGAGTGAGAGGTGGCCCATAGCAGCAGCAGGCAAGTGTCACAATGGACAAAAACCCACGTTTTGCTATAGGAGTCACTGATGATGTGCCGCTTGGGTAAGTATGTGGAGAATATTCAGAAACAGAACATGGGACCCAAGAATAGCTAGTTCATGGAAGTCGGTACCTAGTCCTTTTATGCAACTCTGTCACTCACTGGACAGAAGCCATGGAACTTATTACTATGGCCGTGAAACTTATCACCCAACTCTCCCTAGAATGATCAAATTAAATCTTAACCAGAGCCACCAGTTAATATATGATTCACAGTGATGTTTTCTCAGAGAGAGAAATAGAGGTGTTCCCTTGGCACCCTCCATATCTGTATCTTCTAATATTTCTACTGCAGTATAAGTAACATTCAGAACCTGGCAAATTCATTAGCACCTAACACCTCCTTGCTAGTCTCCAGGTGCAAGAGATTTCTTGTTATCGCTATTGATAAATCTTTCAAAACCATTTACTTTTAATGTATAATGATCACAAAATAATTTAAAATATAAACCGGCAAAATAAAAGATTTGTACATGGATTTAAACAATGCATGCAAGCGAGAGATCAACATTTTTGGATCCTAGGTTAAAGTTTAAAAACTGGATTTTCATTACTTTTTCCCAATCGAAAGAATAATTTTTAGACAGGAATTTCGAAGAACAGGATATAATCATTGCAAAGATGACAAAACTCATGATGGAAAAAAATGCCTACAGAAAAAGCTGGTGTCTTACCCAGATGGCCAGATGACCTCATGATGAAGGACACAGATCTGATGCATCTTTCTTCCACACTCTGTACATTCCACAAATCTGGAAATAAAAAGCCAAAAGTTCAAAATTTCCCAAATCCTCAGATTTCGGGTAATTCCAAAGGTAGCCAAATCATGTCCACATAACTGAAATAGTTTAAATAAAAAGTTTTTAAGTTTTAAAAGTTCTTTAGTGTTACAGGTAGAGCAAATTTCAAAAGAAGTACATTCGGTTATTTTGTGACGATTTTAGATGTGACTGTGGAACCGCCATGAAAAGCGGCGGATCACTGACGCAGAGTCCTGGGGCGCCTCAGTGCTCTGAAAGGCCTCCCTGCGAAGAAAGGGACTGGGAACCTGTTCGGAAATGCAGAGGCCAACAGAGATGGCCTTCAGGGCCCTGAGCAGAGTAGTTTGGTGCTTCACTTGGGCCTATCAAATACCATTTGGTCGATTCAGTGAAATGGAAATAAACACTAACTGAAATGTAGACTTTTACGTTTCTTACCATTTAAGTTAGATGTACGTTACATAGATTTAGCTCAAGAATACAGAATCATCTCACTGACTGTGCGAACCAAGAAAATGAAAGGAAGAAGGAAAATCAAAGCATACTGACCATTCAAGGGGAACTACTTACAGTTCAGGATCCAGTGTGTCATTTTTTCTCTTGGAAAATTGTTCTTTATTTATTGTACTAAAGAGAGAAGAGGGACACGATGAGAAAAAGCAACATAGGAAGATGAGCACTGTGACTACTGTTCTAACCCAAGGAACAAATCGCAAACTGTAAGTGGATTCTTCAAATCGAAGAATATACCAAGAATACGTTAAACAGGTATATTCTCGGCTCCCACAAAAGTGTACATTTTACATAAAGGAATGCTGTGTTCTATTTCTTCTTATAGGAAATGGAGACCCCCACAACTAGAAATACTAGTTTGTTCTTTTCTTTTTAAAATCTTGCCTGCTACTCTTGATGTTAGGTATTTATATTTATGCCCTTTAATAGTTTAATGTTCCTAGACTGAATCATGAAAGATAGTGTGTACAGAGAGAGCTAACCCACTATTTAAAAACAACACCCATTTTGTTAGGAGAGTGCAGTTAAACAACTTTTTATATTAATAGAAAATTTCAATATTAAGAATATGTGCTTTAGGCTACTAATAGTCTTAAAAAGTAAAAACTCTTTATTTCACAGTATTCATTTAAAAATTTTCACATGGCCTCCCATGCTGTGATCTAGGATACCACACTACTACTCACTGCCTCACAAATACAGACGCTAACAGGCCCGTCATTCTCTTAAGTAGGATTAACTTCATGGCGCCTAACTCTCACTACAAAAACGAGCACACCTCCACATGTAAACTGCTTCCCACTAATTATAACCTGGAGATACGCGTGTGATCTGAAGAGTCACAGCACAGGAGGTCCTGGGAGCTTGTCAGTAAGGCAGACGGGCCCACCACAGACCTGTTCCAAGCCGGACATGCACTGATCTGATGTTCAGAAAATGTGGTAAGCTACTCAACAGTACTAGAGAAAGGCCGCCTTCCTTTCCTGCCTTGGGGAAACCCAGCTAGAGCTGACATCCCTGTTTTAGCCAAGGATCAGAAAATCCTAAGGCTCAAGAGACTCAGTACCTACTCTCCAGATCAGCACCTGATTCCACTATGCTGTACTTCAATGGTGCCTGAAGGAAGAATGCAACTTCGAAACCCAATTTGAAAAATTAACCAGTTTTTCTCAGAAGCCCTGTTTTACGAGTAACAGAACAATTCCAAACTTGTTGGAATGTTCTCAAATACTAGAGGTTAAAGCAGAAAAAAAGAAAATTAAAAGTACATGAAACTGTTCTTTCTTCCCAGAACAGAACGAATTTGATATACAGTGAATAACCAGGTCTTATGAGATTAGAAGTACTATGAGGGATTTTTAGGATGTCTGAAAATTTTTCTTGGCATTTTCCGAACAAAACAGCTTTAAAGATCACAAAAGCCCAAGAAAGTCTCTTTCTAATGAAGTCACTCTAACAAATTCCTGAACCACTAATGTTGAAAAGATTTTTTTTTAGGCAAGGCAACCCGTGGTTGACCTCACAGATTGCAAGGACCTTGTCAGCTTAAAATCCCTTATATTTTAAGCCTACACCACCTGGTTGTCCTAGGCGGTCTCCCGTCCAAGTACTAACCAGGCCTGACCCTGCTTAGCTTCCGCTATCAGAAGGGATCGGGCTTGTTCAGGGTAGCATGGCCACAGACTTGATTGTTTCTTTATAGAAGAACTGTATCTAAAATGACCATCCAATCTGATGCATTCCCTATCCTTACGCTAACAGAACTCTCTGCTGTGATGGAAGTGCTCTATCTGTGCTGACCGATATGGCAGCCACTAGCCACAGGCGTTTAATAAGCACGTGAAATGTGGCTAGTGCAAGTGATGAGAAACAATTTAACATTTTATTTATTTTTAACTAATCTGCATTGAAGTAGCCATGTGTGGCTAATCGCTATTACACTAGACAGTGTAACTCAAGATCATTTAAAAGCCAGAGCATAATCACCTGATAATAAACTGAGAAATAAGATAGCACTTTCCAAAACAATGCAGTTACTTACGTTTGAGGCTGGGAAGGGTCATCCCCCAAAGAAACGCTCTCCCCTTGGATTTCATTGAAACACTTCTCACAGAAATGATACCTGTCGGCAAGAAGGCCATACTGGGGTGAACTATTCCGTTCACACAACACAGCCCAAGCCAAGCAACGAAGCCACCAATCACAGCAGGCCAAGGAGGGGGACGGGAGCAGAGAGCAGGTCATCAACGGCGACAAGGACATTCAATGATGCAGATTTATGGGCCCCACAGTATGGGTTTTGTATTTTGGTTTTTTTTTTTTTTTTTTTGCAATCAAAGCCAAGTGCGGACAACGACAAGCATGAGGGAGAAAAAAAAAAACACAAAACAAACGAAGAAATGAGGGATTGCAGGACAACAAAAAACATAAAAGCAAGACAAGACAACACAAAGCAGAAAGCCAAGGCAAAGCACAGATTAGCATTAAATATCTCAAATGGGATCACAAGTAGCAAATGATTACAGCAAATAAAACGAAGGTTCACTCTCACGGACCTATACCCTTTCATTTTAGTAACTAAATATTCAAATGGAGGGAGGAGGATGAATATAATGGGGAAATAAAAATTGCTACTTAATTACCTAAACCCCACACACTTCTCTCCACTCACAAAAAACATCGAACAACCAAAAAACAAAATTCATACAGTAATCCTATGGATACAAGGAAATAATCATCTGAAAACAATTGTGGGTTGAAAGAAACTTTCTTTTTTCCCTTTTTGATCCCAAAAAAGCCACATAAGGAAAAAAAAAAAAAAGTTTTTTTTTCAATGGAAAGTCTGCACAAGCAGTGAAATACTGATTTTAACCATTAAAACGTAGTTGAAAAGGCAAAGGCAGGCAGTGGTGTATACAGGTACACGGTTAGATGATCCTTGGTATAAATATCTCCAACACTGAAAATTAAAGTTAAAAATCCAAAAATGGTATGTCAAGGTTGCAGCATAAAAAAAGTTTCATGCTCGTTTGTTACTTGCTTTTTTGAAAGTAAGGTGCTTTTATCAACTCAAGACCCACTTTTCCTGTGGATTCCAATGACTTTAAAGCACTAGGAGAGTTCACAAACTTTTTGATTTACAAAAAGTTGACGTGACTTTTTCAAAGCTAGAAATACATCTGTAGCACACAAGTTCAGCAAAAGCCACCACAACGGGCTTGGTTTTATCGAAGAGGTAGAGTATTAACTGCCCGGCCTTGCTATTATACTGTCTCAGAGCCCAAAGTAAACACCCCAAGCAAGCTATACTGTAGGCTGATTACGGAAGGTAAGCGACAAATCATGGTTAAGATAGATTAGCGAGTACAATTTTTATAACTACAGCCGTTGTTTGGGCAGGAGAAAACAAGGCAGAAGTGCCGAATTTATTAGAACCCTACCATCCACTGTCATAGGCAAGTGTTTGTCAGTTATCTAGTACAGAGAAATTTTTCGCGATGTTCCTTTTTATTTGCTTCACAGAGGTAAAGCAAATACTCTGGAATCCGTTTTCACACACTTTAGGAACAACTACTTAGGGATAGGACACATAGAAAGAGAAAGAACTTCCAAAAAGATATACCGGGCTGACAAACTTTGGGTTAAAAATTTTCTGGGTAGCTTACGGGAAATGAGCTAGCCAGCAGCAATTTTAGGGACAAGTAGAAAAGACTTATTAGTCGGAAAATTGTTTTGCCTGAGGCTGCGGTGAGCCATGAAGAGACAGTGGAAGGAGAAGTGGGGCCTGGGGCATAATCCCATCTAGCCACCAACACACAAAGTTGCTTAACTGCCCAAGGCTCTGGGTTCCTGCCTTTCTTATTTTTATGAGAGCCCAGACATCTGATGCAAGGCTAATTTCTGCCAGAATATTGTATGATTCTACAAACAGAGGCAGAATGCAAAGAGCAGAACTTGTGCTGTACAGCTGTTTTCAAGCAAGTTCACAAACACACGAACCATGACCGCATGTGAACTGGTCCGTCTATCCCCATGCACTCCCTAGACGTGTGGACACATGAAGTATGGGATACACGTGGTCACACTTACCTGTTTTGATAACTGTAGTAAGTGGCATCACGAGGGATTGTGCATAACTGTTTGCCATAGCAACAGAGTGTCTGTGGAGAGAACTCCAACTGCAAAAGAAACCATTCATTACATAGTACCTGTACATAGGCATGAAGGACGAGCTAGAATATTTACACTGGCAAATCAAAAACAAGTCGGTGAAGTCTTCGTTGGCATTTGTGTTCATCACAATGGGCTATTCAGTTTCCAAGGCACTTCACTGATCTAAAACCGTTGTAGCTCGTGGTTGAGTCATATCCTTCCACCGTTACCAAAAAACTGAAGAAGACAAGAGGAGCTCAGTGGGAACTGGAATGCACAGGAAAAGCTCTGCATGCCAGGTACCGTGCGCCCACACTGGTGATTATGAGTCTCCTTACCCTGGACGATGAACTTATAATCTGATGATTCAGGATTCAAATTAGTCAAGTTTTCCACACAATTCTCACCTGTCCACAAATTTCTTACCTTTCTGCCACAACAATATCCAAGGCTTTGCATGACTGGGTCAATTTCTTGTTCAAAGACCTCAGACAGCTTGGAGCAGTATTTGTACACTCGCGACGTTTTCCGATTATATAGCCAGGCATTGTTGAACATAAGCCAGATGTCGTCCACATACTGCCAGGGTTCCTGATACTGTCCAGTGTCTAACTTCCTCTTGATGGTAGAAAGATCCATGGGGCTCTTCACAATATCGAAGTAATCCTAGGACAGGTGACACCAAACGTTACCTCCCAGTCTCTGTATTTGAGGGAGATGGCATCTTCCATTACCATTACTAATTTTCCAGATGTTGTTGAAACTTTGACCTGTCTATATTTCTAAGAGATGACTGATATTCGATCGTCTTTAAATCCTTAGTGTAGAGATATGACGCAGCTAGAGGGCAGCGAGAACAGACTTTCCAGACAGCTGGCTGATGGTCTACTGAAGCGACTCCATGTTTTACCATATTACCTATGTGCGATCACTTCGAAGACCCTTACCATTTTAGTATTATAAGGGACCTATAGATAAAAAAGCAAAGTCCAAAGAACATCAGTGATCCATCTAAGGTCACAGAAAAATACAGGGAAATGAAAAGTCCCTAATGGATTTTTGCCCCTTGAAAGCACTCTGCCTTATCTATTTCCACTTCAGACCCTCAAATGAAACCTGCTAGTAGCCTGGTGTGTAAGGGCAACTTCAAAAGCAGATGAAGCTAATTCGGGCCCATCATTTCTATCGTAAACTACTGATACTCAGTGATGGCAATAAACCGTATGACCGGACAATCTCACTCCTGGGTGTATGCCGAAGGAAAATAAAATCATACACCCACACAAAAATTTCTATAGGAACATGCACAGCAACGGTAGTGTCGACAGACGAAAAAGTGCAAATAGCCCAAACGTCCATTAAAAAATAAGTAAGTAAAGAAAATGGGGTACAACTGCATGAAGGAATATTACTAGGCCATAAAGAGCAGTGAAACATGGCCTCGTGATATAATACGGACAAACCTTAAAAATATTATGGTAAGTGAAAGAAGCCAGTCACAAAGGACCACATACTGTATAATTCTACTTAATGAAATGCGCAGAACAGACAATTCCAGAGGCAGAAAGCAGACTAATGGCTGGGGTGGTGGTAGTGGGGGCTGCGAGGGAAACAGGGAGTGACCGCTCATGGATGTGGGACTTCTTCTGTGGGCTGATGAAAATGATCCAAAACTGACTGTGGTAATGGCTGCACAGTTCTGTGAATACACAAAACCCACCGAATCGTATACTTTAAATGGGTGACCTGCACAGTATATGAATCACGTCTGATGAAGCTGTTAACTCAGTTTTAAAAATTCAGAAGTTCCACCACATACTTACAGGGATTCCTAGAAGCTGAGGGTCCACAGGCTGACGAAAAGGAAGGGATTCCGGATCCTGTCGGTAAAGTGCCTCCAACGTTGGCATCAGCGCCTGACGTAATTCCTCCGGTTTGAAAACTTAAGAGTACATTTGAAAGTAGTTATCGATTAAGCAAAAGAAGGAGAAAAGTTCAAGTCAAAGCCAAAAAACGTCTCAAGAATCACAAGACACGAGTTGCCTACATTGGCCCCACGGGACTATCGCTAAGTGCGCACTTCCTGTTTCTGATTCCTGCTCTGCTTAAGGTAGCACCTTCAAATCACCACGTCTAGTTACCTTTAAACAGCTTTCATAGCTCGGCTATTTCTTTGGTCAGAAATTTAGTTAAGATAGTGTTGACCATGTAGAAAAAGAATCCTAGCCTTCCAAAAATTTATGGAGAGACTTGTCAGAATAACAGTCCGAAAGATTCTGGCGATGAGAGGGATGCTGTCAAGGAAGAATAGAAAAAAGTCCATGTCTGTGTTATCAGTATTTAACAAGTCAGAAAATTAGACCTGGTATTATCTTATCACTAAAGGTCTAAGAACGACTTAAGGGAAGAGTTCCTCGTTATGTCTTAGAGCTTAGGAGGAAATTATAGTTACAATTTACTTGGCGAATGTGAGGTTTAAGTCTCAGGAAACAGAGAGCTAAATTGTTATGCCCGAGCCATGGACTCACTTGATCAAATTCTGTTCAAAGATGTTCTCAGTTATGTTTCCCAAAAGCCAGGAAAGCTTTGCTGGCGTGTCCCAAGTGGAATTAATTTAAGCTCTCACTCAAGAAGCGAGTCATCTAGGGTTCAGCTTTGTGCTTTAAAAACATACTCTGGGCATGGGCCTTGTTATCTCTACTAGTTATAAGTTAATTTTATCTTCATGAGTATATGTATTAGCGCTTTAGATATTTATCACCTAGTGATGGGGGCTGGCATTAAAATGATCAAAGAGATGGGCTTCTTTGTCTCGCTCACACTTGCTTGTACTCAAACATAATTTGCAAACTTGTGGGATTAGCTGTTTTAAAGAGAGATTCCTAATAGTAAGACTGGGTTTGCCGCAGCCTACATTAAAATAGCACCTCAATATGTATAAACCTTTTTTTAATGAAAATAATTTGTAACTCCAACATTTAATAGTAGTACATTGTATTAATAGAACACTTTTATATATATCATCTCTAGGAACCAGGAGACTCTCCCTATTGAGCCAAGATCTACCTGTGCCACTGAAGGGGTCTCTAGAGCCCCAAGAAATTCTAGCCCTAAACTAATTCACTTCTGTGGGAACTGTTTAATGCTGTGCAGCGCTGTTAGCCCGGCCTGACTCATCGGATTGCAGCAGCGTGGTTCAGAACAGAGATTCTGCATCAGCCAGCCTGGGCTCACTTACAAGCTGAGCGAGCTGGGGCTAGTTACTGAACCTTGCCAAGCTTCAGTTTTCCAGTCTGTAAAATGGGATCGAAAGCCTCACAGAGTTGTTGTGAGGTCATCAGACGAGACAATGCAGGTGCTTGGCACACTGCCTGGTTATTAACAGTAGGTTAATAATCAATGTTATTATTATTGCTATTATTTCCTGCATTTCGGTCAAAAATATTACTTAACAACTTCCTTCGAAAAAGAGAATTTTGACAGGTTTCAACCATCTAACCCTGAAGAAATGATAGGTGTGAATGACCCCGTGATTCCAGGAAGCAAATATTATCTTAAAAAGTATAAATTCTTTCTCAATATTAGTAATAAAGAGACCAGGCCAAGGGCTCCAAGTGTAATGAAGTCACATTAAATTCAATTCCCAGGCTTGATGTTTGATCCCATCCTTCTCAAGCTCTTCGGGTTTCCTTGTGTCCAGGAATACAGAGCTTAAGACACTTACTCTTCTTTTTTGACTGTCCTGGGGCTGGAGACGACTGGGTAACTGAAGTACTTGGCTGGTCTTCTTCCTCTTTTATTTCAGTTTTTAATTCAGTGCCTCTCTCTTCTGTTTCTATAGGTTCCACTTTACAGTCTTCTGTTTTAATCTAAAAGGTAAGGTAAGTAGATGTTTTTAGTATTACAAAGACATGCACCTGGAAGCAATAAGATCACAGTCTTATTCTCCCCTTGTCTGAGTAAAGAACGACCCTTCTCATGTATCTGAAGACTCTTTCTCACATGGAAATCGACAAAATGAGACCTGATTATGAGAATACTTTCCTGTAACGCGTTTATAATTGGGTTCCTAGACTAAGGCGCTGACCACGTAACAGCAGTAATTGCCCTACTCTCACCTCTGGAATATCCTCTGGCTGAGTATCTGCTGGTTCTGGTTGATCCACTTCCATTTTAGCCTCCATTTTCACTTCCTGTGAAGGCTGCTTCTCAGCAATGGTCTGAGAATTCACTTCTGTGCTACTAGTAGATGGAGGATTGGATACCTGCCCTTCAATGCTTACAGCTGGCTGGGAAAGCTGGGCAGAGAGGGGGGAAAAACACAGAAAGTTTGCCAATTATTCAACCAGAATGTACGCTACACAACAGGATGGCACAATTAACCACCTATTTCTAGGCCAGTATCATTCTATCCATTACGGTGCTTTCACGTAACTGCTTATTTCACCCCTTGTAGTAATTATACTGAAGTACAGGAGACTGAAAATTTGCAAATTATCGGCTGCGCATAAAAGAGCCAGGAACTGTTTATTTGATAACTATCATTCTTTGGCGTTGTGTGAGGGGTGGAGGTTTCAGAGATGGCTGCCTAGAGGAGCTCACATTTATAGAGAAATGGAAAGAAAATAAGGATGACTGGCTATCTTGTTTTGTTTTTAACTTCTCATTGGAAAAAGTTTCAAATGTACAGAAAAGCAGAGAAAATACAATGGACCCTCATAATGAGTGGCCGCTTTCCATCATCGTATTCCTCTGGGATAAATGGCTATCTCTTTTTCCTAAGTCTCCTAAGAAGAAACTTCATAATGATGTTGGTATTTTCAGGAACTACCCTACAGAGAATAAAGTGAAAAGTTTCCATTCTGCACTGTTCCTTTTCTTGCCTCTGAAGACACCAAGATGAACCAGCCGCTGCTAAATAGATACAAAGTAGTTGTGACTCACAGACCTCTCAGTTCACCTACATGACAAAGATCTAAAACACAGGCCTCAGTGATCAAATAGGAAGTTCTAAGCCTTGACACAAAGAGTTCAACTAGTAAGGACGCAACTATTAAAGGTAAATTTGGATTTCTACGTATATATGAAGAAAGCCTCTCAGAAGGAGCTACGGGTTGCCTCAGGCCCATACTTTTCTCATCTTAGATCATAATTTTCTAACCTTACTCAGGACCACAGATACTCATAAATCCATGATTTTTTGTTCTGTGAGAGAGGGTGCTCATTTGCTCTCAAGTATTACAACTCAGACAGCCTGAAAAATATTCTTAAAAATTCACATGTTGTTCTAAATGTACCACAGGCTTTCTCCCCCTTGTGGTCCTCCACATATTGCCCCAAAGCCTCAAAATACTACTACACGTAACATACTATGGTCAACACCAGACCTGAACAATAAATGTCCTTGGTGCTCCTTCTATGGTAGGTATTACACCAGAAGGGATGGAGGGATGGAGGAATGGAGAAAGAAAAGGAAGGGAAAGAGGAGACGGAAGAGGGAAGAAAGAAGAGCCTGTAACACAAAGAGATTCTAGTCTAACTGAGAAGACAACAGTTAAGAGGTGAAACAAGCAGAAGCAGCACAGCACATAGGTAATGTCACACACACAAAATACAATGAAAATGATTCTGCCAAACCCAAGTCTCTGCTTACTGGCGTCGCAGGCTGTGGAGGCAGCAGTGGTGCCGTCGGGGTGGGAACAGATGCTCCTGTACTCTGCTGAGAGAGAGGCTGCTGCTGTGGCTGGTCAGCGGAAGCAGCAGCAGGAAGTGAAGGCTGTGCTTGGGGAGGAAGTTGCGTTGTTGGTGGAGTTGGTGTCTGCCTTGGCGGTGGATGCAGAGCCTGGGACTGTGGCCCAGGTGGTATAGCTGGAGGTGTAGGGACAGGGGCTGGAATTACCGTTGCTGGTGGCTGCTGAGCCCCTATGCTTGGGGGAGTGTGGTGAGGGGTGGGGGTACGACTAGGTACAGGAGAGGGTGAATTCTGATGCAGAGCTTGAGGGAGAGGAGGACAGTGAATGTGGCTCCCTTGAGACCCTGGAGGCATTATAGGAGAGTTCACAGGGCAGGAAACATTGGACATTTGTGCCTGTTAAAGTAAAAAAAAAAAAAAAAATAATAACAAGATAGCAATTAAGAAGAGAAAGAAATATTTACATAAGGCAAGCTATACACATCTAAGGACTCAAACTGAACAAACAGAAAATGGCAATGAATGCCTCAGTTTAAAAATGTGATTAAAATTCTGTTATTGTGGGCGTACCGTTGGATAATCTAAGCAATACAGTATTTAAGTAGACTTTAAAAATTCTGCAGAAGGCCCTCAGTACCATAGGGGCATGGGACAGGTAAGCACATCGTGTTTTCTGGCTTTCCTATGTTCTCTTCAGCTAGAGCTCTTCCTTCTGCAAGTAGTTGTACGATTTTATCTTAAAGTGTTCACTACTAAAAAAAAAAAAAATGGCTAAATCCTCAATTTATTTCCCAGTTTGTAACAATTAACACTATTGCCTATGTCACAGAATAGTCTCTTTATTGTTTATAATACTATATGTCCATAATTATTCTTATTAAAAACTTGGAGAATCTTTCACCTTCTACTTGCTGTCACCCTTTCCTGTAAAAAGAAAACCTAGATCAGATTTTCAAGAATCACAAAAACAAATAAGAAAATTCATTTGGGAGACATACTTGAGACACTGGTGCTTGACCGCCAGACGGAGCCAAAGGCATATTCGTTACATTCATTCCCTGCGCTGGGAACGGAGTCTGGGGAAGGAACTGGTTCGGGTTGGAAGGCTGCTGTATGCGAGGTCCATAGCCCAGAGGCTGCATACAAGAAACACAGCACCAAATTAATTCATTATAGTTATTCTACTAGAGCCGCAGCTGGAATCACCAACTGCCCTGGGCCCTGCTGAGGAGAGTGGGGTAGGAAAGGGAAAAAAGTCGTGCAACCACTGATTCTCATGCCAAGATAAAGCCTACTCTAAAATTACAAGTTGTTACGAACTCTGACGTACAAATGCACCTAGAACCTTGACCTAGAGGTAAATGTTTCTTTGCATGCTTTGTTAAGGGAGGAGAGTGAATCATGATTTTATAAGTTCTTTGCTCATGTCAATGGTATTGTAACAGCACAAATTTTAAGATTCCATAATGGGTTCAAACAAGCAAAATATTACAAGGTTATGATTGAACCTGGTAGCATTCATAGTCCACAAACACTCTAGGATTGTTACATTTTATTTCTAAAAGCATCCCAAACAAATCCAGGGATTTAATCAAGAATTATGGAGTACCAAAGGCTAAAAGCGTCATAATCTAAGAAAGGCATATGTGATACAGATTAAAATGAAGACTAATAAGAATTCTCATTAAACAAGGGGGACTCGTATGCCAAGACGTCTTGCTAGACTACTCCAAAAGGCCTAAGTACTAGAGGCACTAGCTAACTCTGGAAGATGGTAAAGAGCTGAATCCAACCAAAGGTTGATGACAGTTTTAAGAGTCTCCAACAGAAAACAGCGAGATGCTTAGAGTACTTCACTTGTCTCTAGTACCAGGCAACTGCTTCTCCATCTCCTTTCTCCAAGTCAGTTTCCTGCATGGGTATGTGCCATGGCTCAGGAAGACAGGCATTTATGAAAAAGGAGAGACTGCGTTAAAGTGTGCAGGCTACTAAACATTAAGATTTGAGGGAAAGGTGACTGGGTACTCTTATAAAACTTTCTAGTACTATAACTATGAAAAGGACTTGAAAGCTATCTCTTTTAGTGTTTATTTTATATATATTAAAATCAAGAGTGTTCTTAAATATGTTGCTCTCATTATATATATATACTTTAGAAACCTAGTTTTCCCATTTAAATCTTTCCTACAATCATGTAAATTCTGAAATTATTGATTACTTGATTACTTAACCTCCCAACTGACAGATGTACCGAAGTTAACTCCATAATGTACATTCAAGATACAGCCTTTTTTCAAAATAGAGTGCAAAGCATCTTTCAAATGAGTTATCTTCAAAGCATCCTTTTAGTATCTCACTGATTATTTCTGCAGGACCAATTTCTAAAAACAATTTATAGGTAAGAGGTAAAAATTAAGGTTTTTAGTATTCAATATCTACTTATTCTCATCTCTAGAACACAAATCAAAGAATTAATAACTTATACTTAGCTGGTTAAGTAAGTCTGAGAATTTTTGTTTATGAAGTTAAAACAAAGAAAAAAGATTTTAAAAATGTCAGATGAAGGCCAAAGAGGTTATCCTGAAGAGGTTAAACTTACAGGGTTGAGAGTCCCAGGCTGAGCCAACTGTCCATGGTGCTGAAGAGGTGAGGTTTGCCGTGGTCCAATAGGGGGCTGAGGCATACCTATCTGGCCAAATTGATTCAAACCTATGAGTAAGTGCAAAATATTACATTAGGTATGAACACCTTCATGGAATCAGAGAACAGAAAACAAGAGTCTTTATTTCTAATTCTACATCATTTTTCCAGGATAAGTACAGGAACCTGCGTTCAATGGCGAATGAATCTGTTTTATTCACAGTAGCCACAGAAGGGGACTGTTAATTTTAACATCGATTTCATTTTGGCCAGGTGGTTTTAAATGGATACCAAATCATCTAATGTCTTTTGCCCATTGACCTGCAAGCCAACCTGTTCTTCTCTATTCCTTCCACCCTGGGCTCTAACTCTAAAACGTTTTCAGATTTCTCAAACATGTTATTATGATACCTGCTGGTGGAATGAGGCAAAAATCAAGGTGGGAAGTACAACCTTGTATTGTAGTATGATACGACCTCTGTTAAAGAAAAAGACCATGGATAAATACATAGTTTCTTCCATAACTCACCAGGTTGTGGTGGTGCCCGAGGCATCATCTGGTTTGGCACACTGCCACGGATCATAGATGGATCAGGAAGAGGGCCATCTAGAATGGAAGAGAAATGGTTAGAGAAGGATCTTTTAGCCAGTTTCTCATCCTTTAAAAAAAGTCTACAAAGCATTAGTGGTATCTTGAAAACTTCATTACGAATCATAAAAAAATACAACTATGAACCAGACAGGAACTTGAAGAAAATGTTAGTTCTGTATGTATGAAAATGTTTCCACCAAATGACTTTAGTACATTCCTTTATGAACTAGGGTCCTTTCAGTGCTGATGGGAAAATAACATAAAATCTTAAAAAAAAAAAAAAATCTGATTCTTTGGTTTCTATGTAGAATACCTCTGTAGAAAAAAAGCCACAGATTTTGTCCAGTGACTAAATTTGACTATATACTCCAATAATGTTTTTATGCACACAAGCCCACTGTGAACGGAGACTTTAAGTAATCCACACATTATGGTGCACTATATATTAAGCACCTCTTAAAACAAAAATAGAGAAATGAGATTAAAATATCGATACATGAGTTCTAATGTTTTCTTGGATTATCTGTACTTCTAGTGCAGCACTTTCCAACCTTTTTCACATCATGGTGCAAAAAAGTAGTATTTCTATAGCAACCCAGGAAAAGACAAAATGCTTGTAGTGAGTGACCCAGCTCTACCCTGGATGTGCCCTACTGAAAGTGCTATGCCCTCAAGCCTTAGACTATGCTCTAACAAGAAGCCCAACACTTCAGACAACTGTTTTTACTGTCATTTTTGTTCATTTAATAAAAAGTTTGCTATACTGAGTAGCAAAAATATGATCCCACAACTAAATGGCTTACTATATACAATTCGAATTACTAAGTCTATAAGGACTTACCACTAATAATACGCCTAATAAAATAATACATTAAAATTTAAAACCAAGAATACTCAACATTTAGTGATATCTTTTACCAGCAACTGTGTAAGATATACAAAATTACATGTGTAACCTATGTCCGCTACATTAAAAATTAGAACACATAGCAAAAAGAGATGAACTTGTATTAATAGTTTTATTCTTCCACATGTGTATTCACATACATTCTATATACAACAAGGTTTTCACCTAACAGACTGAGGAACTTTTTCTCTTGTCAGTAATGTGGGTAAGCACTGCAAGCCAAATGACAGCAGGGGCCAGGCAGTTACTATCAAAACTAGGCACTTGAAACTACAGGGAACACAGAAAACTGTGAAGTGGAAAAAGCACAACCCTTCTAAACAGGAAGCAACCACTCTAGCTATAGACAAAAGTGCCCTGTGGGAGAGGGGCCAAATCTGCTAGGTCCTTCTATTTTTAAAGGAAGCCAGAAATCCAGATTTAATGCAAAATCTTCTGATTAACACGTAAGACTAATAAAATGAAACAAAACAGTCCTACGGCCTACATCTGGCCCAAGCACATCTGCTTACAACTATGATGGATATGACAGTTTTTATTGACTTCATGGAATAAATTGTCATAAAATCTACTGTTGGCCTGTTAGGTCTCGATTTTTCACTTACTATAAAAAACATCTGATGAACATTTGAAAGAACAATTTTGATGTTTTTAAGATAAATATTTAAAGATAAAGAATATATGTACACATATAAAACCATTAATTGAAATGTCCACGATTTACATTTTAATACTCTTAATGCAATATATATATATATGATCACACAACAAAAACCTCATAATGCACAACACTAATTTATCCAGGAATCTTACCACCCTCACAGGAAACCATAGTTAACAGATTAGTATTTACTTCTTCTAGAACTCTTTTCTGAGAATATGTCACATTTTTTAAAAAAAATCAAATTATTATCCATATGCTTGTCTGTCATCTACTTTGTCTTAAGGTTTTTTATATTTGCGGGAAAAAATTAAGTCAGATCCTATTCAGCCTAAAATTAGGTGTATCTTTTTCAGACTGCACATGTACCTTTCATCTATTTGGCACACCATCTCGGCCTCTAGCAGCCACCAATCTGTTCTCTGTATCTGCAAGCTTATTTTAAAGATTCCACTTTTTAAAAAGTGAAATCACATGGTATTTGTTCTATGCTTGACTTATTTCACTTAGCATAAATAATGCCCTTTTTGCGGTCAATCCATATTGTTGCAAATGACGAGACTGTTTTTTAAAGCCAAACAATATTTCATTATCTGTATATATACAGACATTATCTTTATCCATTCATCCACTGAGGAACATAACTTTGCTATGGTAAATAACGCTACCATGGTAACGGGGGTGCATTTATGTTTGTCTTATCCAACTTGCTTCTTTCTTATGACACACTTGAAGCTTTTTACCTAGTCAAATTTATCATTCTTTTCTTTATGGTTTGGTTTTATTTTATGGATATTTCCTCATCTACCTTTACATTACGGCAAAATAATGAGCTAGGTTTAGTTAGCCGACTTGGCCTTTTCTTTCGAGAAAATTTTCTTTTACTTTTTAACTTTTAAATTATAATTTAACACATCTTAATAGTTTAGAGAAGAATGTGAGGACAGAACGCCTGGGTTTGGTTCCTGGTTCTGCCACTCACTAACCAGACCACAGTTAGGTAACCCTCTCTGCCTCAGTCCCTTATCTATAAAACGGGGATAAACAGCACCTACATTACTTAGGTTGTTGGACCTTTCAAATCTGCTTTCTATAGCTATCGACTCTACCGATCTCATTTTTATTTTCTATTCTAGTTTGTACCATCTAAAATAAACCCGCTGTAAATCTTTCCTTGTTTTGTATTGATAATACGGTTTTAATCTTGATGAACACTCCCAGTTCCTTTTCTACCCCTGCTGTCTTTTTGTTTCCACTTCTTCTGTGCAGAATTTTTTTCTTAAGTTTCTTGTTTTCTGTAATAATTCTTCAAATGCTTTCTCTAACCTTCTCTTGTAGTTTTAATTTTTATGCCTAAGGATGCCAGTTTAGATCCTTTCTAATTGTTATTTATCTCTGTATAGGGAGTGGCCTGCTCAGGGTGCGCTGTTTGCTTGGAAAGCGGGTACCTGGAATCACCTTAGAGCTGTCAGTCTCTCAGCCATATCTTGACCTTCACTTTTAAAAGCAGACAACTCCTGATGGTTGGTGAAATCGCTTCAGTTTTCCCATTGCTTGGGTGTAAAGGGAACGCTGCGAGGATGCCTCGGTTAAAACATTCTACTGTATGGCTGGATGGTTACTTTAGCAATATAAAACTGGAGCACTTTTAGGATGATTCTCATGTTGAAGAAGTATAAATATGCTGTGACAATTTCTGTGCAATTATACCATTATTGCTTGGAATGTAATTTCTAGAAATGGAACTACTGGATTTAAGGGAATGAACAAATATTTAAGTTCTCACTAACAGCATATTTCAGAGTCATGCTGTCACTAAAGTCCATTTTAACCTTTCTAGACCCATGAAGGTCTGTAATGGTTTTATTTACTTTTCAATTTCTTTTCCCATTTTTCTTCCCACAAGTTTCATCTTTTTTTCCTCTCAAGTAATATTATTTAGGAAATTAGTACCTTTAATGTTGAAAATATTTTCCTTGGTTTGTCTATTATCATGTTTATGGTTGTCATTTTTTTCTTTAAAGCTTCTAGGTGATATCTAGTTTAGAGACCTTTCTAATTTCAGTTTATATTTTCTTCAATATTCTAAATAATATTTTCAGTTTCTTATTTAAGGCATACAACTTTTGATTCTTCTACTATCTTCTACTATTAATTTCTGTGTATAGGGTAGGTAGCGATCTCTTCAAAATGTCAGATTTAGTATAAGTGAAAGGTCAACGTATACTTACGGCAATCCCGTTTTACTAATATTTGTTCCCGCCTGGGTTATAGCAAACTGTTCATACTGTTTTTACTCTAACATAGACGATAATTTAATATGATAGATTTTACACCTGGCTCAAATTTCTGAAGAACTCAAGTAAATTCTACCACACCCAAGTAATCTCAAATCTGTCTACTCGTCTCTTTGCCTTGGCCACTGCCCTTCTTCAAACCATCAGCACTGAAGCAGTCTCAACTCTAGTGCTGACTTTCTCATTTCTGAACATCTGTTCTCTTACCTACTCAAGATATATCTGCATCTTCCCTTACCAGCGGGCCTCCATGTATACTATTCGCCTGCCAGAAATGCTGGTACCCTTCTCTTTTCACATCATAGCCTAATGAAAAAACACATCTCGCACATGGCAATTAACAAATGAAGCTGCCAGATTAGGCCAGTGGCAATCCACATTTCGAGGCCTGAGAGGGATGACTTTCACAGCCATTGTATAACCTACTAATGGCATAAGAGTTGTAAGTACCTGCTGGCTTATCTAGAGCTACCTGTCAGGTACTCGGCTTTCCTGACTCAAGAAATACAGGTTTTTCACTATCATAGCCTTTCTTCATATCATTTAAACAGACTGTAGTCCTACTATTGTGTAACTGTATTTCACTGCTTGGAACCTACTAATGAGTCAATGATTAAGGCAATGCACAATCATCTTGGCCATCTGGTTAATAATTCATTAAGTCAAGGAGACTGCTAGAACAATGAAACTCAAAATGCTTTGATAAAATTGTTCTTAGCCCTGAACATATTATGTCAGTGTAACTCGTATGATGTTGTATCTTTAGGACATATGAAAGCTGGTGGGGCCTTTGAGGCTGCTCAGTCTACATCACTGGCTGCCTGCTACATGCAAATCAGTGAAAACCTGTGGGCTTTCATTTTCTAGGTGTCACACTATGAGACTATCCTGGGCTCTAAAAATGATGCCAGATTATCAAGACTGTTAAGTATCATGCCCAGAAATTATAAATATGTACTGTTCAGCTACTGTTTTTATTAGAGAATTGTTTTCTTGGCAAAGGCAAAAAAGGGTCATTCAAAAAGTCCAGAATAGTTGCATAAGCTAATGCAAATTAATGACTTTGGTGAGAAACCACTCTATTACCAATTTCCTTCCAAAATACCATAACGAAAACCACTTACTAGAAGTCATTCCTGGTTGTGGCTGCCCCATGTTAGGCCCTGGATTCATGGAAACTGGCACCATGCCTGCAGCGTTTGGTAGCATGTTTTGTTTTTGTAGTCTAGTCCTTCGTTTTTCTTCTAGTTCTTTCTGGATTTTATAGATCTTCTCAGCTAGCAGGTGGTAATATTCAGCCTTTTTGAATTTTGGAAATAAGACATAGATATGAGAAAAAAAGGAACTACTATCAGGTGAAACGAATTAAAAGCAGATATTAGCTCCATTTAAAGAGGCAGGCAGAAACTAAAAGGAAGAATGTAATTTCCTTTCTTGGATCGTTCCAAACGTGAGCTTGTTTTGGAATGATCGTATGAAAAGCACCTTTATCATGAGGCTACACAGGAGAGCAAGACCTCTCAAAGTAGGTTTACAAATTACGTGCTGGCAACTTATAGCCCATGGAAGAATACGCTACATTTTAAAGAAATGCCAATTTAGGGAAGAAAGTTCAACTGATGTAGAGAAACTGCAATACTACTCGAGATCAAAATACTAAGCAGCTGATTCACCATATTCCAGTGAAAAATAGCACAGAGCTGGAAACAGCTCAACCACTTTCTAAGCTGACAGAAGGACAACTCAGATAAAGTGCCACATGAGTGACTGTATTGTTACAAGGAAAAATGTAAGATTTTGATGACATATACTTTAAGAAAATTACTTTGTTATCTTGACTGCACAGTGAGACGAAGACAGGATAGCTGAAGTACATGTTCTGAAACACATATTACAAAGAGGAATAAACTACGCAAGAGAACAAATAGGTAAATTTCTAACTTTAGGTAGAAAAAAATAGGTGCTCACTCGATTATTTGCAGATTCATACATGTCCCCTTCCACCTTCCGGGCATATGCAACTAGGTTTTCCATCCGTCTGTCTTTTAAAGCAGCAGGATCCGGAGTAGGAAATATGGCTTGAACACTAAGAACAAAAAATCCTACCACTGTTACATCATGTCGGCTATTCAATCTCACCACAGAAAAATGTACAGTATTTTAAAGGTTTTCCTGATTAGTATTTACTCATTTTTGTACAATGTACACATTAAGTAAACTAAAAAAAAAAAAAAAAAAAAAAGAATAGGGCTGGGATGTGGCTCAAATATAAAATACACTGATCAAAAATGAAACTGTCTCTTTATAGTAAACAAAGGGTTTTCCTTGTCAAAATATAAGAAATGAATCCATAAAAATACTCTCTGGCTCCCGTTACTCTAATGCGGAACAAAAAAATTACACTGTGCAATCTGCACGACAAAGTGAGGAAACCTGACCTTTGTTATGGTATCAAGTAGCAACAGCTTTTAGATCCTTCTACCTCCTAAATTTATTCAGCTTATCAAAATAAGCCACATGGTTCTACGCCAATAAAAAAATATGGATGGAATTAATGAGACCCCTCTATAAGGTGGAAAAGAAAGGAAAAGACTGCTTTCCCCAAGAACAAAAATGCTGAGTGTTGTTTGAAGTGCGAGCTCTGTGATCAGTGAAGTCTGAGCTCTATCTTTATGGTATCAGGAGCATTACATTTTCCCACTCTATTTGTCTTTCCCCACTTTATTTAAGTGTTATTTAAGAGTTCATGAGGCAGAGTGCCTGGCACGTATCTTCTCAACAAACAGTGCAAACTATTTCACAATCTATGATATGTGCACATTTGGAGGACCAGAGGACAACAAGACCAGATTCAATTTGTCAACATAATAAAAGCTTTACCAGAGATAACAAAATGTTGTCACTGATATATTCTAATAAGCGGAGCTCTAGTTTTTAAAATATAAGTTTTGTAAAGGCAGTGAAATGAAAATGAATTTTTAACTAATATATATTTATTACTGTCACTAGGCAGACTAGTTCACACAGTGTCAAAGCTGAAAGACTAACAAATGATGGTGAAAAAGTTGACAAGCAGAGAATAGGAAGCAAGAAAGCCACAGGAGCATATGTATGGGCAGCAATAGCCAGGATAGAAAAATCAGTAATATTCTCTTGTAGTTAACTGTCTGGCAGATTAGAAGCATGTTGACAGGTAATTCTTTAGGAATAAGCTTTGCCTGTAATCTTACAGTTTGTGAACAAGATGATTTCGAAGATCCTGAGTAATATCTTCATGCCATTGTTTCCGAATTCCACTGCTGGATGGTTGAGTTGCTGTTGGCATAGGACCCAGGGAGGCCACACTGGCATTTTCACTCATCAATGGGCTTTAAAGAGGAGTCGTGAAACAGTTTTAGTGAAGAGGGTAGGGGCAAGAAGATCTTACTTAAGTAGAGTTGACAGTGATGACTGCAATGGGTCTAAAACACTATGATAAGACTATTGACATTAAGAAGTTTTTTGGGGAAGGAATAGTGTATCTGTGTTTGCGCTTACCCACAACATTTCGTTGTGTGGAGTGGGCAATGACGACTTGGGTTTAGAAGACTTGTCTTGTGTTATAAGACTGTGCTCTCATTTTAACACAGCTTATCCCAGGGAATCCACTGGACAATGAACTAATTCCTAACCATAGGATAGAGCAAATTCATTTTTTAAGTAGCTGCATACTTGCAACTTCCTACTGTAAACGGAAAGGTGCAGGTTACCCTAGATAATTATTTGATTTCGAATAGGTATACAGAAAGTCTAAAGTATGAACTCAAATATCATTTGTCTTCATTCATTAAGGGTATCTTCACATCAAAGAAACTAAAAAAACTCTAAGAAATTCTAATGGGTATTTGAAACACAACACAGGACACAAATATAAAACTTACTTTTGAGAATTTATGGCTGAATGCAACATTGAGTCGGAAAGAAGATTGGATGTTTGAACCCCTACACCTCCATTTACTCCCATAGGACTAGCATCTAGGTCAAAACAAAAAAATGGACTATTTTAAATACCAGTAATAACAACAACAACAACAACAACAAAGGCAAAGGAAAAAGAAGGAAAAGCCATAAAAGTACTGGAAGAAAATAGCACAACAAAGTTTTATCCTTTCAAGACCCAAAACTCATTAGCCATAAGAACATTTAGAAATTTGAGAAATAATTAAAATGATCAACACAAAGAGATAAATGAGAAATCAGGGGAAAAAAACAATGGCAGCATATACAATAAATAATTATTAGTAGTGTAAGTAGCAACACAAAGGCTAATACATGAAGTGTCCTTAAAACCAACAATCCATCCAAAAAAACCCCGGAAAGGCAATATACATAAATAATACATTAAAAATGCAAATATGCTCGATTGCCCTTATCATAAATCTTAAAGTGATACATTTTTCATGTATGAAATTATGAAGACTTTTTAAAGTTTGAGTATAACAAGGTTGAACAGAGTCTGGGGAAAGAAGCATAGTCAGTGAAAATCCACAGGTGTGTACACTGACACAGCATGGGAAGGCTATGTGGCAGTTGCTAACAAACGAAAAAGCCATGCACATGTTCTTTGACTCAGTCAGGAGTTCCACTTCTGATATTTTGTCTTAGTAATGCTTACAATATGTATGGACAGACGTTAAGTACAATAAAGTTAAAAGGAACAAAAAACCAGAACCAAAGTGCTTAAGTGAAGTGAACTACACATGCACATGCTTTCGAAAACACAGACAATTTATGTAAGGACAGGAGGGACCTAACTACAATGATCTCTAGGGAGGGAATTAAAGGCAGTATTTGGGTTAAAGTTAAACATTATTAATTGAATACGTCATACTGGTTTGAATAGCTCCATGTGCATATATTACTTCTTCGATTAACAATTTTAATGAATATCCAGTTTCATCAAAATAAACACCCAACAGCAATATTCACACTAAACCAGATTTTCATGTGGTTAAATAAAACACGTTTGATACACAATTCTATTGATATACCCCTGTGTTTTAATTTAAAAAAAAAAAGAAAGAAAAAGAAAAAAAAAGAAAAAACCTTCCCACTAAAGTGCAATAACAAACTAGATTTAGAAACAATGTTTCATGGGAAAATGCTTCTTAAATGCTTAGGAGAACTCTGCTGCTGTGACAGCACCCGACCAGCACTGAGAGCTGCTGCAAGTGGCCTTTTTCAACAGAGTTGTATTTGTCCACAATTCTGCATTTGTCACTGTGCATACTGCATGTGCAAGTATTCCTTTTTAGAAAAGTCACATACTCTTAACATAGATTTGTTTTACTGGTGCCAACAGTACGATGAGATAAAAGAAAAAGTGCTTAAAGTCTGTATTAATTTGCTTATCTTACTGCCTGGTGCACATTAAAACACAGCAAAACATTCTCTCCACTGTCTCCAGGCCCATTAATATTTGGCAGTGATTTCAATTAATGGATAGTCCTAATTTGAGAAGGAATGCCCTTACAGAGCCTGGTATTTCAGACTTAAGAGTGAGCATCATTTGAGAATACAAAACCATAGGGAGTCAGATATTACTGGTACTGTCAGAGAATAAGTCAGAAAGAAAAAAATGAACAAAAAAAAAATTCACGGCACCTAAAAATCAGTGAGAATCTATTTTTTATTTTCTAAGCCCTAGGAGGAATCCTGCGCTAAAAAAGTATTTATAGAATCAGTGAATTCAATCGGAACTAGAAGATTAAGAATGTGGCTGTGGAAATCTTACAGTAAAAAGCTCTAATTTTGGGCTCCAGAGATTCTCTCTTCCCCTCCCTGCTATAGAACCTCAATACTCAAATGTATAATAGAGATCCTGTAATTTTGCCTAATCACTTATCTGCCCCTTCAGACTAGAGATCTTTCAGAGGAGAGACCATGTCCCTTTACTGTGTTATCGGCACATCTGAATGAATGCTGCTTCTCAATTACTCAAATGCTGTTAATTATAGATACCTAAAATTCATAACTAAGAATGTTCTAGCATTACAAACAGTTCTGCCACAGTGGGAGACACATTTGTAATACCAAGCTGTTACTGTGAATATTTTTTTCCCATGAAAGCATCAATATAAACCTTTGCTTAGGTGCTTCATCTTACTTAGTACTATATACACCTCAGGCAAAGATATGACATAAACATAAATACTTTTACTAAAGATCCTACAGCCTGGGAGCATAAAATAGAGATCATATCTACCAATTAAGTGAGATAGAAAACTTTTAGAAGAGCATACAAAACTCAGAAGTAATAGTTCCAGAATTTCCATAAAATAACTGAAAGATAGCTAATCAATACTATGAAGGTCAGCGATAAGAGAATAGGGATACCATAAAGACTAGCTAAAGGGAAATAAAGAATACAAGAAGCTTTTCGTACTGAAATTGTGCCACCACCCATAACACATTCGGCCCGAATGTTTAATCCGGATCTAATTATAGCAGATATTTAAAATATGGGTAGGGAAGTAGGGGTGCTGAACTCTTGCACAGTCGAAAATCCGAGTGATTTTTGACTCTCCTAAAATTCAGTCATCCCTCGATATCTCCAGGGGACTGATTCCACCAAAATCTGTGGTCACTCACTCAAGTCCCTTACATAAAATGGCACAGATACATAGTCTCTGTATCTGCAGATTCCCAGCTGCGAACCAAAGTACTGTTTTCCATCCGCAGTTGGCTGAATCTGCGAATGAGAATCCTGAGGATATGAAGGGCTGATTGTGTATATACTGAAAATCGTCTGCATATAAGGAGACCCACGCAGTTTAAACTCATGTAGTTCCAAGGTTCAACTGTATTATGAAACAATCAGACAATCCAAATTACGGGACAACCTACAACCATCTACAGGGCTCATCAAAAGTCAATGTATGATGAATAAAGAAGACTGAGATTATTTCTAGATTAAATGAAACAAAAGACACACAGACAAGAAATGAATGTGAAAGCTCTGAATGACTTTGGCGGACAACTGGAGAAACTAAAATACAGACTACATATTAGATGACATTATTGAACAAACGTTAAATTTCGGAGGCATGTAAATAATACGTGGTTACGGTGAAGGATGTCATTATTATTAGGACTTATACGCTGAAATAGCAGTCAAGCGTCAGAATATCTCAAGTCCACACACACAAAGCAAATGTGGCAAAAATGTTAAAAATGAGTAAACCTAAGTAAAGGTATGCATGTGGCTTTACTAAATTACGACTTTTAGGTAGGTTTGAAAATTCAAAATTAAAATTTAAGAGAAAATACGTATTCTCCGAGGGAGAAAGAAGTAGAAATAGTCCTTTTACCTTAAACTTGCAACAATTATGAAGGAAGAACCTAGTGTATTTTCAATAACTCTCAAGGAGGATGAAATGGGATTATTCAGAATCAGACCATTTTCTACAGAAGAACTGCACCACCAAGAACAATTTTAGAATGAGCCAAAATATTAAAAGTCATGGAATTACCAGTGCTGAATACCTATTTAAACAAAATGGCTTAGATGTCCAACCTGCCTAACGGCAAATGGATAATCACAGAGCAAATGTCCTTTATGTAGTTAGAGGAAAAAAATACCCCAAGTTAGGTTATTACAACACCGCTCACTCTTCCCCTTTCCTCAGTCAGGTCATAGAGAAAGGTTAGGCAAACAAATGCTTTCAATAAATTATTTCCAAAGGCACACTAATCTTGCTGCCAGATACATATATGGAAATCTGTATCAACTATATCCATAGTCAATTATACACATTTCAAACCAAAGAAAACTTCAAGCCAAAACAGTTTCTTTGTGCAGTTTAAAACAGCATTTAAAAAAAAAAAAAAGAGGTAACTTAAATGTCCATCTGTCAGATTGTTTTATGTAAGGAAATACTATTCAACCATTAAAAAGGATATAATGGATACGCCAAGTGAAAGATGTGCACATTGTGTTAAAGAAATAGTTTGCTACAGATTATAACACATGAGATCCTTTTCTAGAATTATAAAGTCACATATACATAAAAGTATTTAGAAAGGTATAAACCAGCAGCAGTTACTTCTGGTATGTGGCAAACAGATACATACACATAGAAACTCAAATAGGAGTTAATCCTGCATATTACATGGCATTTACACACACAAGTAAGATCATATCTGTTACTAAGAGGACACACTTACTCATGTTGCCCATAGGTCGCATGCCTTGGGGAGACTGTCCGGACTGCTGATTCTGCTGGTTTTTTGCTTGTACAGGGGGCTGTGTCTGCATCTGATTTACTTGATAAGGTAGTCCAAGAGCTGCATAGGCTCTTTCTATAGAGCTGGGATCAATCTGACTAACAGTGCTTAGGCTGGGGGTAGACTGTTGACCCACCCCTAGAGAGCTAGTATTTCCAAGTCCAACTGGTGCTCCAGTTAAAATTGCTAGAGAAGACAAAAGAAATGGTATTACAACGTTAAAGACAGTAAGAAAAAAAGATGAACATGTTTTAATAAATTAAAATGAAAACACACACACACACACACACACAAAATTACCGTTTTGTGAAACATCTCAGTACATGTTTTTTCCCAATATTTCCTTGAAAAAATTTCTAGATGCAAGACTGACTGGTCAAAGGGGATCACTGGCATGAAAAGGCTTGTAATCCAAAATACCCAAAAGCCTTCCTGCAGGCTGTATCAACATTCCCACAACTAGTGTATGAATGCCTCAGAGCCATACAAATGCCAGCACCAGTCAGCATCATTTCTGCCAATGTGACAGGAGAGAAATGGTACCTTATTTCGTTTACTTTAAATAGTGAACTTGTTGGTATTTCCTTCTTCTAGTGAACTGCCTGTTTCCAAGTCTCAATTTTCTACTAAACTATTTGTGAATTTTTTCTTTAATTTATAAAATTTAATTCCTTTTTCACATGATGCATATGTATTTCCAAATTTGTCTTTCAATCCTAAATGCTTAATTAGTGTTTTGTTTCTAGAGTACAGGTGTGGTAACTCCACTTAAATCTTTCTAGTTCTACTTGTCTTTTCTCTAAGAAAAGCTCCTCATTATCTCAAGCTTCTAAAAATAATCTCCATGTTTTTCCTCTTTAAATAATTTCAAATTATCTACATATTTATATCACAGGCACAGAAGAGTAACTTGCTCCATGTGAAAGCAATGATCTTTTAAGTTTTCGTTAATTTAAAAATAGAGCATATATATACCTACTTAAGATTCTGGATCTTATTTTAGGGGATACAAAGTTTAATTCTAATCTCAATAATATAAAGTTAATAGGGTGTGAAAACAAACTAGTATGCCAGACAGCAACAGGTAGTCAAAGAAACTTCATGTTAATCAAGCACTCTAAACCCCACCAAACTGCACTGCTGAGAGTCCAAGACTACTTTTGGTATAATAACTTTGAAAGATTTAATCACTTACACTGTTGATTTCTCTTATCCCCAGCATTTTTTAGGGGGAGACACACAGGACAATCGTGTCTTGTACAGTTCTTCCAGTGTGAAATGATTTGTCGAGAAGATGCACAGTGTGCCACTAAAAAGAAAATGATTTTTTTCAAATGCAGTTTATATTTTTACATTAGTATCAGCTAATTTATTGATTACTTAACAAATGCCACAAATGTTACTAACTCATTTCAACTTCATAATAGCCCTGTAGGGTAGCTATCAGCACTTACATTTTATAGTTGAGAAAACAGGCAAAAAGTTGTTGTTACATTGCACTTGCACAAAGTCACAGAATACCCAAAAGTGGGATTCAAACAGAAGTGTGGCTCCAGAGCCCATATTCTTTGCAACCAAGATGTGCAATCTACTATATTCAACAAAGGATTTCTAATGACTCCGTAAATATAAAAATTGTATGATCAGATAAAACTCTTTTAGTATTGGCCACATGATAGCAAACCCTCGTTAATACTTAAGGTATGCTATACTGGGGCAAATCAAAGTCAGTCAGGATCATCGCAAAAATGAAGTCCTTAGAATTTCCTCCTCCTACTACTTCCTTACAAAATGATGCGGGATCTTATAATATCCTAATATAGAGCTGGACATTATCAGTAAAGGAGCCTCAAAATATAACTGATCATATTCTCTCTCTTCCCTCTGATGTAAATATTAATTGCTGAGCACACAAACCCTTTGAACCCACTCACCTTGGCAGGATTTGCCTGACTGGCAGTGTGTCATGTGGTTTAGGACGTTCTTCATTGTGCGACAGTGGGGAAGGTTGCACTGCCTCACTTCCCCATTAGCCTGCTCCCGGCGCTGGCACTTGTGGGCATGCAAAAGGAGAACGAGCTGCTGCTGGATGAGTTTGCGCTTCTCTGGATCAGCCGTGTGCGCTCCAGAACCCATCCCTTGGGAAACTGGAGTCACAAGGCCAGGCTGCTGGACCTGAGGGGCCTGCTGTTGGCCCTAAGCGATAAACAGTAAAGACACAGTTAATATTAGGTGTCACAGTATGCTACCTCTTTAAAATAAAAAAAAAATGGACCTGGACATTTTCAATTAAAACCTTTAAAGACAGTCTACCATAATAAGCCAGACTCCATTTTCTGACACAGGAGATTCCAAGTTAAATAAACAATGGTCCTACCATCGAGAAGCTCAATTTAATAAGTAAACACATTACTACATTACCAAATGACATAAGCAAAGAATACATAATATAGAGAAAGTAAAAGAAAGAGAAGGATGTGGTAAATGCCAGTGGGAGAAGGAAAAGCAAGGAATCGGTCGTGAAGAGCATGTCCAAGTACAGTTCTGAAGAACAATGAGGAGCTTCTTGGGAAGCAGGGCCTTTTAGATGGGTGAAAAATTAGCTTTTATAAATTCTGGAAGAAATCTTTTTCCCCCCCAGTAAAAAAGTAAACATTTCTGGGCACAGAGATGCCATGTTTTATTCATCTTTATACCTCCACTGCCTCACTTTCCAGTTTCAAATACAGGCATTCAATGAATACACAACACAACGCAAAAATTGAAAACATCTGAAAGAGAAATAAAATTCTTATAGGACAGTGTTTTCCAAATGTGAACAAGGACTACTTGACACATTTACAATTAGGTATAGTTTTACTTTAGAAAAATAGCAACCTTAGAAGCTTTGGTGATTTTCCCCCATTAACAAAAATCACTGTTTAGAACAACTTGTAGCTTTGAGAGGGATGTTCCTTTTGTGCAGTAGTATCAGATTCAAATCAGCAGATATCTTCATTAGGAGTTGGAATCCTCTGCCAGCGTTCTGCCCAAGGAGAAAAGTTTTACTTTCCTACCCTAAAAACATGCTCACAGGGAGAAGCTGTGTAATATGGCAGACCCCTAAAACTCTCGCTTTAGCAGTCTCGCTTACTCTTATTTGGACTAGCGAATGGAAGGTGGACACAAGCCTCCTCAATCGTAGTGGCCATCCATTACATCATGGTGTATATAGCAGAAAGCATGAAAGTTTAACATGATACTTCTAAAATGCCAATTTGAGGACAAATTTGTAGATAGATTACTACCTACCATGCTGGGCATTCCTCCACCAGGAACCGCCTTTTTGTCCATTGCAAATGGAGATAAGCTATTTGGTAGCACAGTCTTCGACTGAATCTGGAGACCAAGCCCACTAGCTCCAATCTGCTGCCCAGAATTCTGAGTGTATGGTGAACCGTACGGATTAGGGTTGTTCATCATTCCCATCTAAGAATATGAAACAGAAAAAAATTAAATCTCATTCCCCACATCACTATTTCTTTTCCACTCCCTAAATTACAACACACGAAAACAAACAAAAAAACCCACTAAAGAAAATCCTTTGCATGTATGAGTATCCTGGAAGTATGCTTATGAAAATAGATTTTTAAGATTAAGATTTAGAGGTCTCAGGTACAGTAAATTTACAGAGGTATTTTCTGTAAATGTTTGAGATAAATGTTTCAAAAAACTTGTATCTTCATTTAGTTATATCTGCTAAGCAAGGTTTACCATTCGTCTCCACTTTTAATTCATTAAATGCACTTTCATTTAATGTATAAACTGTGGGGCTTAATAAATTCAACTCAGTAAAAGTTGTCTAATTCTTAAATATATTATAGAGTTTGATATGTTAAAGCATTTGGATGCTTATTCCAGGCATTTTGTTTATATAAATTACTGGTAGTTTTGGGGATATGTCTTTTTTTTAAGGACATGGTGGCACAGTGTTTTAAAACTTTATGAATCTGAATTCTTTAGAGCTTGCAGACTTCAGAATTCATTAAATAACCTGCTTGGCTCTAAAAAGTAATTTGATTTTCTTTGCAACCTCTATGTACTTTAAAAAGTAGCTTTCCCCCACCCTGTGTTTATGTAAGTCCATCTGGAGCCATTGTATTATAAAATGATTAATTGGAAACAGAGTATTAATTATTTAAGAGCCAATGGGTTTGGTGATAACAATGATGCAACTTAAAATTCTATTCTCCATATAAGATCCCACTATAACTCAATCATTACCTACTAGAAACACAGAGGAAATACTCAACAGAAACTACAGCTACTGCCAAATTAAAAGGAGTTATAGCAGACTTTTATCCTCAGATTCAATTCTATCAAAGGGTCCAAATTCTACCTCTACTATGGCCATGCCACCCTGAACAAGCTCGATTCTGTCTCATTTCGGAAACTAAGCAGGGTTGGGTCTAGTTAGTACTTGGATGGGAGACCACCTAGGAAGACCAGGTGCTGTGGGCTTAAAAACAAAATAAAAAATAAGGGATTGTAAACTAAAAAGGTCCTTGCAATCTGTGATGTCAACCAAGGGTTGCCTTATCTTAAAAAAAAAAAAAAGAAAAGAAAAAGAAACAACAAAAATCAAATTCTACCTCTGAACACCCACCCCAGTTCTTCCCATGTATACATGCCTACTGTCATTGTCTTTAATTCAAACCCTTCACTGCAGCTTATGTAGACTTGTGTCCAACAGGTTTTTTGCCTTCTGTCCTCACTTATTCAATTCTTAAGAGAAAAAAACATAGTACACCAGATCTTCATGATGTGCCTGGGGGCTGACTGACTACCCTCCACAGTATCCCACTACCTCCCAAACCCATTAACTGGCAAATCTAAGGGCATCGTGCTTTTTAAACCTTCAGCATTTGCTTTAAGTTTTTTCTTTCCCCTAAAACCAGAGAGTGGCACATCCCCCTTTCCTATTTGATTCCTGAATGCTAACCTATAAAGAAAATAAAATAGTAACTTCATAATGAGGCAGTCCCGGTTTTCGCTTTTTTGTTGCTTATTCAGTTGGTACAACTTTAACTAAGAAGCAGCTGTAGGGTCTACTCATCCTTTAAGATACTTTTCAAAAGTTGCCACCTGTGTGAAGCATCTGTTTATTGTCCTAGACAGCTAAAGAGCTTTTTTTTCCTACCCTGACACAAATGTTCATACCTTTATTTATAATACAACATAGGTGATAAAATAATCTGTTAAAATGTATGCCTCTGTGCCCAAACCATGCACAAAAAGGAAAGAATCTTAAATATATCTTTGTAACTCCATCCCCCTAAACATGATAGACAAAAGAGCTCGTTAACTCAGGAAAACAAATTACAAAAGTCATAAACTAAATTACTTGAACCTCTGTAAACAAAATTCAGTTCTTTAAATCACATGCTGTATATACACTCTGCAAGTTTTCATGAATATAAAATGTTTATCAGTTCAAAAGTTTGTCTGTAGTGGAAAGGCAAAATAATAAAGAAAAAAATTTAATGACATTCACATTTTCCAGATGAGATTAGAGACTAGGAGTTAAGTAACTTGCCTAGTGTTCTAATGAGTATAGGGAATGAGAATGAGGGAAGTGGCATGGTTTGGGTGAAAGCACATAAGAATGGGGTGGTCTAAATGGAAACATCCATAATAAAAAACTTAATGATTCAGTCTCCAATAACTGGAATTTCCTAAATGTAACTGGCTAGTAAGACTGCAGGGACAATCAAATATAGAAACAGGCTTAATTGCCATTTCAGGTTTCTTTTGGTAGTTTCAAATGTGGCTGCAACTACTGCTGCTACATATGCTTTTAAAATACTAATAATAATTATACTAATAGAGTTTCAATAATATGCACTCTTACACCTGGGGGAGTTATATTTCACTAACTGTGTTTTCTATTAGCATGGACATTCATGAGACATGAATGAAATGAAAGCCATTCTATCACAGAACCTGCATGGCATACCATGAAAGACGGAGTCCATTACTGATATAAATAAAATGCTGGGATTTGTAAGCTGACTTAATGTTTCTTTTTAATAAGTGTTAAGGTCTTTATTCAAACACTACATGCCTATACCGAGTTTTAACCAGTTCCTGCTTGTTTGCTTAATCACAATTCATTACCTACAAACTCCACGTTCACTCTCTAGCAGACTATATGGTCTCGAATACACACACAGACTGCACTGACTGAGGATCAGTTGGCAGTATTCACTTCTGACTTCTGGTCACTCTAACCAACAGACTTTCAGGCTTTTGTTTTACTGTGTCCCTCACAGTTCTGCAGCCAGTGTTAGAAAAAATACAACCAATCTCCCTGTCCCCACCTTTCTATCTCCCCAATCCCTGCTACTCCCTCACCAAATAGAAAAAAAATATACTGTACTTAAATGTCTGCTACACTGTAGTTATTTGACATTATTCCCTTCTTTATAGCTAATGTGATCCAGATGTCCAACAACCCACTACCTACCTGGACCATAGCAATACAGATAACCACCTAAAACTGGAAAGGTAAAGGTCCAGGAAGCCACCAACAGTTCCAGGCAGCTAAAATAAAAAAGTACCTGCATGGGGCTAATTTTCTTTCTTTTTTAAAAAAGCTGACTATACAGGTTGTTCCTAAGTTTTCAATATATTAAAAGCACAACCTTGGAGGAACACAATCCCTGACAACTAAAAAGGAAAAATAAAGAGCAGTTCCTATAATATAAAGAATAAATCGTTTAGTAACATTTAATGTAGGGACAAAATCCTTTAATAGAATTGTTGGCACCACAGTAACACAAACCAATGACATGTATGACTCCCTAGATTCACTGCATGAAACCAAAATTCAACTACATTCAGACATTTCCTACTATCTATTGGATTTGATAAATGTCCATGCTATGTATCTGTACCCAATTTATAGGCCACGCGCTACGTTAAGCATGAGGGGTATGCTGATTAAACATGGAACACTAGGAATCTCTCAGCACCTAGGCCAAGTTATAAACATTAATTTTCAGACTCATTATCATTACTCCTATAGCACTGCCTTAGTGTAGGGGGCCTCATCACCGCATTAGGAACTATTTCTTTTAAATTGATACTGCACATCCATCTCGACTGCAAATTTGGACGTAAGGTCCTCCTACTTAAAATCCATCAGAATATGGCACTTAAGACTCGTCTTTCTGTCTCAACATGGATTCTTCCTCCCTGCCTTACGCTAACAGATCTCTAACTGGTACTATCTGCCTTACTCCTTACCTATCCAATGACACCGAAGTTCTAAAACAGAGATGCAACAGGTCATTGCTCTTGCTCTAACTATATAGGGTAAAGACTCTTTAACATCAACATGCCAAAGGCCATCAAGAACTACTGTTAATTTTAAGAACTCAGAACTGACGATATCAGCTCCTACCTCCTCAAAAATGTTTAAGAAAGAGAAAAGGAAGGAAAAAGGAAATTATTCCTAACGCCAATATTTATTTGAATGAAGTTCAGTTTTTGGTTTTTGTCTTTAACATCAATTTCATCAGTCACGAGCATACAAAATTTGGATATGATGCTATCTAGATGCAAGGCAACACAGACCCCTCCACAGCCTGTGAGGTAACCGGAGTCAGAACAAAGGCAGTTAGAATTTTTCCCCCCCCAGATATGGTATCACAGAATAAGAACTGAAAAGTAACACATGAAGATGCTCCAAGGTTGTGCTGGTGACAAGCCCAGGGATCACTAAGGCAGAATTACAGAAAGCAGGCATGACTCCTGCTCTTACGGGTCTCAGCCTCGCATCGACTGCGCACAGTAAGAATGTAAGTTAGGTGACTGTTTTTGCGGTGATCATAAAAACTTTATTTTCAGCTGTGTGGATTTTACCAATACATGAATAATAGAATGATATTATACTATAGTGATGAAGAACATGACTTGTAGCTCGGAGAGGCAAGAGCTCTCTGCCACACCTCCCACTGACTATTTCTTCACCTGTATAATAGAAATAAAACTTTCAATTCATCGAGTTGTTAGGATTAATGGTCCCAACATACACTAAATGACTATTAATATTCAGGAGATCCTTTGCATTTGAAGCCTAATATTAATTTAGATAGAATTATACTGTCTGATATTGTTATTTAATAATATTTTGGATCCTGTCAAAAATCATAATAAGCTATTTTATAGAACAGATTTATTTTGTATTTATTTTCTACAAAAAAAAAGTTAAAAACTCCAGAATATTAACGAACACTTCTTGAATAAAAGTCCTTAGTTCCAAAGAAAATAAAATTTCCTTCAAATTTATAATAATATTAACCCACTAAGTCTCTACTAGTAGCATCCCCATACCTTCTGGCCAATAGTTCATGGAATATGCTGATTTGATCTCCCTCATTATATCTGAGAGCTACGCCTCTAAAAGACTGTAGTTTAACTACATGATATAGGTTGACTTCTTTCCTGTCCATGAAATTGTTTTAACATCACAATATGGGAACTACGACAGTACTAAGTACTTGCTGCTGCTGCTACGCTAGTAAGTGCTTACTTACTACATGCCACTCATAAAGAACTTACTTTTATTAAATCATTTAGTTCTCTAACAATTGTATGAGGTAGAATACACCTACTCTCACTACTCGCACTATACAGAAAGGAAAACAGATGTATAGCAAGCAACTTGCCCAATGTAATGTAACTACTATGTAAGTGTCTGAGTCCATTTTAAACTCAGGTAGTTTAGCTCCATGTTCCACACCATTAATTATGATGCTTTGATTCATTAACTTCATTTCTTCCTTCATACACAAAGGACAGATATTAAAAAAAGAACTTTAAAAAACTTTTCCTTCTTTCGTAACCAGCAATTCTGAAGAGGCAGATATAGTATCCTGTGAAAGTATTGGAGAGTTAAATGGTTTAACCAAGCAGCTTTGCAAAATGCAGCTAAAGAGGACAATTGTGGTACAGCCCAGATTCTAAACCAGGTATGGTTCAAAATCTGTGTACTATTCTACCTTTCACTGTGCCCTCCTGCATGAATGTCAGAAATAACTTTAAGATGTGAAACATTGTCTTTTGTTATTTTATGCTGACTGTAAAAGTAAACATTAATATAAAAGGGGGTATGACCCAAATTTTTCCCTTAAACCATCACTAGTCAGGCTTTAGGAAGATTGTTACAACCCACCTATACATTTTGAAACATAGTTTTGTCCCTAAAAAGCACTGTGTACATGTCATTGCCATTTGCCAACAGAGTTCAAGTCATCAAGTCTGACTGAAAACTTTCTTGTCTTAACTGCTGATTCTTAAATGTTACCAGAACTCTTAGGAGTTTTGGAAGAAATGTAATGAATATAATCAGCTAGATAAGGTAATTTTAGGACCTGGTAGAGAAGAAGAGCAACTGCTAACCAACAGTGTGAACACCCTGACCTGAATTTATTTTAGACTTCGATAGGAAAATATAGAAAAGGTTTTTTCTTGTCATAAAGAGGAAATTAGTTTTTTTTTAATAGAAGTACTTAGCTGTATATGTTCTTTGGGGATCTCACCCTAAACCCCTGTAACTCTAGAAAACTCACTAAACATTCACAGCTCTTCTTATGTGTCAGGCACCACTGTGCTTTACAAGTACCAACTTCTAAATACAAAATATAGGTGGAATTCATTGAAAACAAGGACATATTTTAATAATAAAGATTTTATATCTGAATTCCCCCTTCTCGTGAAAATAAAGCTCCACAGGACAGGGATTTTTTTGTTTTGTTCACTGCTATATATCCAGTTCCTCAAAGTCGATGCAAAAAATTTGTGACTTACATTATAAATAGAATAGTACCCTTATTCCCAACCCAGTCGTTCTCCTAATGAGCCTTTCCTTACTTTATTTTTTTTTCACAGCACTTACCTGGAATACTATAAATTTTTATCTTATGTGCATACTAGAAATTAAGTTCCATTAAGTAACGGCTGTATCTTCAGCACCAAAGCTAGGACTCAATAAATATCTGATCAATCAGTGAAGATTTACTGTCACCCCTGCTCTCTCCACAGGGCATCACCAGGAGGGCGGGGACTCTTCACATCTAAGTTCCTAGAACCTAGATGAGGCAGCTAATAAATACTTTACCTCGTTTCTGGTTCTCACTCCAAATATTCTAAGCAAACCACATCAACCCAGCAACATAAAAGTGCCAGAAAGGGAGCATCTACAGAGCAGGTAGAGATGCCAAACAGAATCTTTTCCTAAGTTTAATGTCAATATTCTTTAGTGTAGTCCAAAAAAAAAAAAAAAAAAAAATTTACAGCCTTTCATACATCTACATGCAACCTCAGTCCCTGAACTCCTGATTCATTCCTAGATCTTAATTTCAGAAAGCTTGCTCCTGACTCCTTGTGAAAATCTTATCTATCTCCAGTAATATCTTTCAAGCCATTTCTTTCATTAAACAAACATTTACTAACCACATGCCAGGCAGTGGCAACTCTATCATTTTAAGAAAAAGGTATAAAACATATAGGAAAAATGTAGAACAGACATCAAATATATGTTTATAATGTCTTAATTATAGAGTACACATTTTAAAGGTTTTTAAAAACATATTTAGCGTTCCCTAATTAACAAAGTTAAGAAAGTAGACCTTAAAAAAAAAAACTTTCAAACAATGGTCAAAATCAGGTTTACTGGAACACAAGGAATGATAACTGAAGTTTCACAGTAAAGTAATGCACCTTAATTTCCATCAACTACTAAGGAAAAATAACATTTAACAAACCTTTTAGAATAAATAAATGTATCTTAAAAACCAGGAGCATTACAAGCAGTGGGAATAAATAGTCTACCTTAAGACAGTATAATGCCAGTTACTGTATTCGTATAAGGAGGCATGAAGGCTAAAGTGGGCTTAGAAATAACATGAAAATATTCTAATTCTTGTACTATAAAGAACAGGAATTAGCTGGTAATTGTTCGGAGCAAACTATAAAGGTATACAATATCATTCTGTTGTAAAATAAATGTTTTATTTAAAGAGCTTCACAAAATTTGTGATAATACACAAGATCCTTGTGTGGAAAATGCTATACAATGTAAGATTAAACATGAACACTGAAGAAATGAATAACCGACCTCAAGCCCTCCCTTCAACACTGGAACACTCAAAAAAACATACTGACAGTGCACACAAAGCAAATCTGCACTTACCTTAAGAGGCTGGGGGCCTCTCAATCCTGTTTGTCCTCCCATCTGGGGAGAGCCCTGCTGCAGTGGCTCAGTCATTAAGTTGCCAGCATTTCCCATGCCTGGGTTTGGGTACTGCATGTTAGGTCGCCCCCGGCCCGTTCCAATTGAACCGTTCATAACTTGATTAGGCATCATCCCCTGTCCATTGCCTGCAGTCAACATTCCAGGATTCATGCCAGCATTCATCCCTGTGTTCATGCCCATGGCAGGTTGATTTACGGGACTGTTCATCATACCTGTTGCAGCCGGCGTGGGACCCTGATTTGGTCCACTCGTGCCCATGCCCATGTTGGGAATTGGGCTTTTGACCATGCTATTTATCAAACCTAATCCAGGACTGTTTTGTTGGGCCTGGCTGGCCATGCCTTGGCCTGGGCCACCAACCCCCATATTGAGGTTGGGGGAACTACCAGACCGTAGCAATTCTGACAGTTGTTTATGTTTAGAGGCTGCATCTTGTACTATGCCAAGACTTGTCTGAAGCTGACTAATATCACCACCATTGGTTAGTCCCAATTCTGTAGAGTTGATTAATTCATCTGGTAAGTCGTGCTCCAAGTCAAACAGAGAGCCAAAATCTAAAAGCAAGAAGAAAGATTATGGTCAAAGTTTGACAGAATCAAAATTACAAATCATTCTATATTTTATTCTTGATAAGCATTACGTTTCTAAGCCTCACTCCATAGAATACTAGCTATTTGTATTGCAGCTTTGCATGCTATACTAAAAAAATTTTGGTATCTACATATTTAAAAATTGGAGAATGTTTGGTTATGCCAACAAATTTGAACACTTATGAACATACTTAAAAGCAAAAGAAAAAAGGGTTAAATCTTAGTATAACACCCGTTACACAAGTTAACAAAAGTTTGTATTGACAGTCATGAAAAAATATGACTAAGTTGTATAATAGTCCAAGATTCCTTAGAAAAGGTTATAATTTAATATCCTAACACACAAACTCAGAACAAAATAAATCTTTTAAATCAACTCATAATGATAAGACAACTGATACAAAAGATCCACCATTTGTGGAACATTCAGTGTGAGCTCCATGAAGCCAGGGGCTGTCTACCATTCTTTGCCAAGCTCCTACCACAGTGCCTACCACGAAATAGTCCTTGTTCTGCTGAATGAATTTGCTTTTACCTGACCTCAGCCTACAGTTTTCCTTAACTTGGCTGGAATAGGATATAAAACCATGCCTCTAGCTCCGGTCCTTCGACAACATACAAACCACCCTACCCCTGCCCCACCCCCACCCAAAGAGGATGAAAATTATAGATTAACCCAGGGTTTCTCAATCTTGGCACTATTAAATATTTTGGGTTAGATAATTCTTTGTTGTGGAGGAAGGGAAGATTGTCCTGCGGATTGTAAGATACTCTATAGATCTCTAGTCTTTCCTCTCAAGACCATTAGTACCCACACCCCATTTGTGACAACCAAGAATGTCCTCAGACATCACCAAACGTCCCTTGGAAGGGCAAAAGTGTCCCTGCTTGACCTGCTGACGGTATTAATTCATCAGATTTAGGTCTTTTAGTTTTCTTTTAATTCTCCAAGTAGTTTTCACATTAAAAAGGCATTACTGGGTATTAAACATACTTGAATCTACAACTGATTATTGTACTAAAAAAAATAGTCTATCCCTTGAAGATAAGATACTACTTTAAATGACCAATTTTGCCCAATTAATCTTGGTTCTTAAGTACAACTCTTCCTCTCTGTCCCCTTAGAGAACTCTCTCACTGAAATTATTAGTGTGTCTTTCTGTCTCTCCTCCCACTCGTGCACCCAGACCACAGCTCTTTGGGAGGGACATGTCTTATCACTTATATACCAACTCCTTCCCCAATGCCCAATGCAACGAAACAGTCTGGTCATATTTTAATTGAACTAAACTGTATCCCAGGATCTCAGGACATGATTTAGAGTCTAGACTTTTACAGAATTATTTTCTTTCCTTTTGAAAAGTCACATGTGCCCATCCCCCATAAAGATGTGTCTTATTAATAGTTCTGGAATATAAATAAGGTGTCAAATAAAATTTACTTGACATCAGTACTCAAAGAAAATTAATATACTGATATATTTCCTTAATCGTTTCTATTTAAATAACCACAAAACTAGGATCATACATACTTTATGAATGATTTTGCATTCTACTTTTCCTCTGGAGTATACAAGGAATATTCCATCATCAGTATATTTTTAGTGATGAACATTTAGAGAAAAATAAAACTCTCTAACCATTAATTAAAAAAAAAAATACAGATACACAAATGACAAATTAAAGAGGAAATCACAAAAGAAAATGAATAAACACACTACATTTCAAAACTTAAAAGGCTTATGTTAAAAAATAAAGCTAAAAATTAATGACTTAAGTATCCAAGTTACTATGTTAGAAAAAGAGCAGTAGGAAGATGATCAAAGGTAAAGCAATTATCAAAAGAAGAGAAAAACAGATACAACTGAGAGGGTATCAACAAACCAGAAATTAGTTCTTTGAAGACAAACTGGGAAAGCTGAAAAGAAAAGGACAAAGTGATTTACTAATCAACTTCATAAAAAAAAAAAAAATTGAAGAGACAAAAATAGATAAATTCCTGAGATAATACTCACCAAACCTTAATCAAAAAGAAATTATATAGGATGTCTCAGTTTCTCCAACAAATCAATGGCATAAAAGGGCAAAAAAAATAAAAAAGGAGAATGGGAGTTGTTGTTATCAAGAGATTCAACAACCAAATATACCTTGTTCGGATCCTGATTCCAATCAATTGTAAAAACACATTTTAAGAGAATCGGAAAACTATAAATATCGACGGAGTGACTGTTAATATTAAGAACTTATTCATTTTGTTGGGTGTGATAACAGCATATATCCGTATGTTAAAAGAAATAATCTTAACTAAGATACATGTTGAAGTGTTTCTAATGAAATAACATATCCGGTATTTGCTTTAACACACTCTAGCAAAAAAAAGGAGGGGAGGTGGTGAAAAAAAAATACTGGTTACTTTAAGGAATAGGCACACGGGAGTTCTTTATTAAATTGAAATTTCCCATTTAAAAAAGTTTAAAAGGAAATATAGAAAATCTGAATAATCCTATCACTATTAAAGAAAATAAATCATCAGTTAATCTTTCTATAAAGAAAACACCAGGTCTAAATGTTTTTACAGGCATGTCTTACTGAACTTTCAAGGAAAAGACAATTCAACCTTACACAAACACTTGGAGAAAATAGACTACTTATCTGAAAATCACACATGGCCCATACAAGAAAATGAACACAGGAGCAAGAATATTTAAAATAAAGAGCAAACCAAATTCATTAGTATCTTTAAAATGTATTGTTATGATCAAGTTGAGATAATCTCAGGAATCCAGGGGAAAAGGTTTAAGTTAGAACCTTAGACCATCTATAAATGTCATTCGCCATTTAACAAAGGAGAAAGAAAATAAAGACTCATCAATGGCTGTAACAAAAACACTGAATAAAATTCAATACCAAATCACATTTTAAAAATACAGTAATCAAGAAACTGATGGTAACGTCTTTAAACTGATAAATAGCAAATATGTGAAATGGACCAACATTAAAAGGAGTCTTTTTAGCATCAGAACAAAACAAAGATACTCATGACAACCACTTCTATTCAGTGCTGTACTGGAGTATCTAGCCAAAGCAATACAAGAAAAATTTTAAGTAAAAAGACTGAAAAGGAAGAAATACAACTTATTCTGTGGAGATGATTTAACTGTCAACATAGAAAAATCCAAAGCTAAGAACTGGAAATAGTGAGAGCATTAGCAAGGTGATTGAACATACCATAAACAAATTACAACTGTATTTCTGTACATCAGCTATAAATAGAAATAATTTTAAAAATACAATTTATGATAACATGGGGAAAACTTAGAAAAAAATTGACAATGTTACTATAAATTACATGACATGTAAACTGTGAAAGACTACCTAAAAAAAGATACCTCAAACATCTGAGTACAAATCCTCAATATTATATAAAGATATCTATTCTGCCCCAATATTGACCTATAGATTCAATGAAATGCTAAGTAAAATCCTAACAGTTTTTCAGGGAACCAGACAAGATGATTCTCAAATATATGCAGAAGAACCTAGTAGTTCCTTCCTGTCTAACAGGAAAGTATCTACTTCATAGGTTATTTGTGAGGATTAAATGAGTTAATGTATGTAAAATATTTAGAATATTACCTGGCACATATTAAACAGTATGAAAATGTTATCTATTATTATTACTCAGAGGAATCATTATCCTATTAGGAGACAAGACTAGTTTATAATGAGAGGAAACTTTTATCAGGCACTTTAAATGAGTCAGGTATTATTCTTGATACTCAGTAATTGTATTATTCTTGTTAATCCTTTCAATCTCAAAGTAGATTAATAGCCACATAATAGAGTTCATTGACAAGAAATTAACTTCAGTAATATAGAAGTCTTACTTTAGGCCCTACAGCCTTGAGGATTTTAATTTAACCTATATTATAACCTAATGCACTTGGGTGTTTTGTTTATGAAAAACATTTAACATCACATTATGAATTCAGGCTCCACTGTAAAGCAGACAGGAGGGTTTACATTGATAGACTTTAAAAATAAAGGTTATAAGGTTGTTCTTTTTTAATGGCACTGTACATCCAACAGACCTAACTGTATTACCACTCAGGTTTCAACTTAAAGACTCATAGCAATACTCCTATTTTCCAAGACGGCTCACTTTGTTACAATCTCAACTATGCATTTCATACCTTCTATCTTCTGTTATAGTGAAATATTTGTGTGTGTCTTACTTTAACAAAGTATAAGTACCTGAAGGGTAAGGGTCTCATTTAATATTTACATTTCCCCTAGCACATGCTCACAGAATGAAATTAGATATTTCCAGCAATTCTACAACTACATACTATAATCACTTATATCTGATTATTGTAACTTTATAAAACCTTTTATTTAACTATACTTTAAACCTTTTATTTTTAACTATACTGATTAAATCTGGAAGACTATGTAAAAAAGTCATATATACTTTGATGCCTGATCAAACAGACTATTATTTCATCTGATATCACTGACTTGTCATTACTCCTAATCTATTTTGATTTTGCCTCCAAGTTCTGGACATTTGTAATTCCTAAATGCCATCAGCTATCACTGGTATCTAACCTGTCACTGCTCAAGGAGTCCGAATACCTGGAATTAAACTGAATTCTACAAGCTGACCTCACTGAGCTGTCACTTGCCATGAATTAAAGTTACCTTTTCTATCAAAAGGTAAAACTATTCTCCCTCCCTTATGAAATTGTTTTAAGAATCAATAAGGTGATGCTTAAAGTTTCTAAAAGACTCTCAAGCATATAAATGTGTACCGTGTGTGCATCTATATAAATGTGTAAATTTATTAACTTTCATTTAAAAAGTTGCAGACCAGGTGGGGCAGAGCAGAGAATCTCTCAATCATCTTAGTACATAGTTGACTTGGAAAATAACTAATCAACCAAACTAACTAAACAGAACAGTGTTGGGTGAAGAGGAATCAAGAGATGAAGATCCATGCTCTTTCTATGTAAGTCAAGCAAACAGACTTCAAAGTTGTTTCAGATTACTAACATTAAGAGAACTATAACTTTTCTGAACATCTTAAAACTGAGAAAACAATGAACAAAATTTAAATCTTTCCAGACTAAGAAAAATTACTCGAACTGTCAATAACCAATTCCATATTGGTAGGGATAAGAGCACTAAAGCTCAAAAACCTATTATGTGGATTTCCTTTCAGCCATCAAATTTCGAATCTTTCCCCAGTAGATCTTTCTACAAAGGCGTCCCAGAAAGAAACCTGGTAGCAAGTTCATGTGCAGCATATTGTGAAAATGTCACTAAAATAAGAGATTATATCTTTAGCCAAAGTGTGCCATAAATAGCAAATGAAGCCCAGTGGTCTAAAACTGGCAGAAAAGCAAGTCCCAAACTAAAAGCAGTATGTATGAAGATGCAAGGGAAAAACAATTTAAAATTTAAATACCATAATTTAAACAAATCCTATTAAACGGTGGGTTTCAGCACTGACCAGCCTCTTTATTTTATGCCTCTTACTAAGCTCTTCAGGTTCTTCCTTTTCCTTCAAGGAAAGGGGGAGAAAAACAACAAAAAAAGTTCAAATAAATTTTCTTAGGCCCCCATCTCGACTTGCCCTCCACAGGGATTAGTTCAGATTAGCTGAATAAAATTTAAATGTTCAACAAATATAAGCAGCAATCTAAAGATTCCTGTAACATAATAGTTTAAGATTTTTATTCTAGAGAGAAAATTGGTCTACTGAAGAATTTTCAGTAGAAATATGACCTGAACAAATCTGCATTTATTAGAGCCCACTCAGGTAAACAGAATGAAGGGTGAATTTGGACAGACAAGTCTAGAATCAGGGAGTCTGGTTAGGAGGCTGCTACTAGAGAAACTACCAAAGCTAGCTAGCTCTAGCACTTAACCTGGGAGCAGAAGTACTAAGGGAGCACAAGCATCAAAAAGGCCAGTCAAAAGAACTCTTTTTTTCTGACTGCAGGTAGAGGATTAAGAAAAAAAGAAGTAAGAATGACTTCTAAGTTTCTGGCTTGGACAACCAAAGAACGGTGTTTATAGTTATGCAGGTGGGCGATCAGAGGAATACACAGCAAATATAAGGAAATGTGGAGCTCGAATCACCATCACACCTTAAAGGGGACAGACAATGAGCTTAGCCAGCAAAGGATGCTCAAACCCAACATTTCCCAGCCCTTCCAACCGGAATACTGTCCTGGAAACCAGGTTCCAAGAAGGAAATGTTAGTGGTGTCCCATGCTCCAGAGAGGAGATAATATGATATTACGTAGATAAAAGATATATTCAGTAATTTAGTTAAGAGCAGTTCAGTGGAGTTGTAAAGAGCAAAAGCCAGACTGTAGTGGACTGAGAAGTAGAAGGTAACATGATACCACAAGTTTTTTCTAGCTATATTAAGGTGAGCTCTTAGATATGTAACTTGCTTACTCCTCCCCCCTTTCCCTTTGATTAGAAATTTATAAATCTGAAATTTATTGTATTACCATTAAAGTATCCTGTGGCAAATATTACAAAAGTGCATCACATACAACTGATGAAATGGATGAAATCACACTACCGTAACCATAACCCTAGCCCTATGTCCAGTAAGACATTTCCTACTTACTTCTAAAATACCAACCAATCAACATTATAAGCAGGCTACTTCTATCAGTTTGTTGATAAGTTCCCATATACCTTTAATGATGCTCAAATACAAAATGACTCCAAATAAATGATGCTTCTTCTGAGTGTACATTCAGCCCAAACACAGTGATGTAAACAAAATGTGACTGACAGGGCAATTTAAATCTAATTTGAAAAGTTTAGGGTAATACATGAGGTTTATTCAATAGACCGAGAATTAGAAATATAACAATTCTAACAAAAACAAATTTAAGTTAAATATTTAGTGTTGAGTCAAAACATCCTTTTGATTACATACTGATTCTGTAGGTTACCCTTGGTATCTCATATATTACTGTGGTCCTCAGCAGATTTAGCCAAATAATCATTATAAAATAAATACTCAACTTACTTAGCTTTCCGTAAATCAAAAGACCAAGACACTTCCACAACACATGACAAACTAGACAAATACTGCCCACTATGAAATACATAAATGGAGTTCAGAGCTAACAATACCAAACACTGCATCTGTGACTATAAAGTTTTTAAAGTTATTAACTAGGATGCAAAACAACTTAAAATTGAAATAATTTTAGCTGAAATATCATTCTACTGCATAATAGTATCTCTTTCAGTTATATATTATTTGTTGACTAAACAGGCTTATTTTTGTACTTCGGGTAAATTAAAAGTTAAATAAAAGTCAGTTCTGCTCTTGAACTGTATACATTAAGCAAAATACCCATAAGAATTATTATTCTAAAACTGGTCACTTCTTAAGTATCCACTCAGAAGACAGAATCTATCCATTGATTCTCCTCTTTTCAGTTAGTTTTCACTGGCATTAAAATGCTTTTTTTAAAAATGAACATTTCAGTTCTCAAAACCTTTCTTACATCTAACCAGTGGTGAAGCCAGAGGACAAGCAGGCACTAGACAGATTAAGAGTGGAGAGAAAGCGAATAGGATGTGAACAACCTACAGCTCAGTCAGTCTCCAGCAACTGAAGAAATTCATAGTAGAGGGAGCAAAGTGAGTGATGAGGCTGGCAGAAATCATAATACTCTGAACCCGAGGAGTTCCAGGTGAGGGATTTGGGATTAAAAATAAACAAACAAAAGGATGGAGTTGAAAATCAAATCTACATAACTAAGAATTTCAGTAATAGTCTGGCTAGACACTGAAAAAATCTCACAAAGATCTTGCTCTTACTGGTTTCGGGCGCTCTTACATTAATTAACCCAGCTATTTTGGGTGCTTAAAAGCACATTTTAAAACAGTACAGCCTTTAAAATGAGACAATTTTGTAAACTGCATCAATTTATCAGGTAAAACAACTTTTCTAATGTTCACCCAGTAATCTATTTAAAAATAGCATTTTTCTACTGTAGAATTAATCTAATCATAAACAGCCCACCTCACAAAGAAAAAAAGGTGCAGAAACACTTAAAACTACTTAAAGGAACACAAATTAAATGCTATATCCATGCTGCAGACAGATGAGACTCGTAACTATTTCCAAAACAGTTGGAAACAACCTGAGTTACATACAAATCTGGATCGAATGATAATCAATACTAGGTTATACAGGATCACACAGCTACACATGTTGGCAGGTGTTGAATTTTGAAATCTGATAATTAAAGAATAACAGTGCAGCAAATTTCAACATATGCACTCTTAAAACCGTCCTGCAACCATATCAAAAGGTCTACCCATAGTTTGGGAAGTGACTGACTTAAAGTTGACTCTCAACCTCAACACATTTAAGCTAGGTCTCAATTTATCTGATGGTAAGATAAATGTCAAATTCCTCAGCCTATTTGTCTTTTCATAACAGGACCCCAACGTCCTTTTCCATCTGTCTCCCATGAAAACATTACACCATACGGTCTGTGTCCAGTCACACCAGAACCACCTGTATTTTGTTCCACCTGAAACATACAACTCTCTCTCTACTTCTATGAAAGGTAAGTTACCTTCAAGCTCTCCTCCCCCCATTCAAATACACATTTTCTTGATCACATTTTCACCCAATACTCCAAACCCATCCTGTTAGAAATAATTCCTATTCTCTGCCTTTATCCAGAACATGTAAAAAAAACTTGAATATAACTTATGGGAAAATGGTGCGAACAAGTATACCAACCCCACCAAACCCTAAAGGCTTTGAGAGCAGAAACTGCAACCTGATTCGCATCTTTACATTCCAAGTTCCTAAAACTTGGTGGGTAGTCAATGTTTGTTGGATGACATGAGAGAAAGGCACACCAAATGGAAAGTGACCACTCCATTGAGAATCACACAACTTCAAAATGTCCAAAATTTAACTTGTCACAACTCCCCCCATCCCCGCCCGCCACATCCATACACAAATACCTCTTTTTAGCATGTTTGCTACTGTAGTAAATGGCATCCTCACCAACCTAGCTGCCCTAATTTGAAACTTGGGAATTATCCTCGATTACTCCATCACAATATCCTAACGTCTAATTAATTGGCAAGTCTGTTGACTATCACCTTCCCTCAAATTTTTTTGCTGCTTTCCGTCTACCAATTCAGGTCACCTTCATCGCAGCTAGAATCCTAACACAGCTGTATCACTGGTCTCCCAGCTTCATATTTTTCCCTGTTCCTTTCCAAATAATTCCTCACTTTAATCACCTAAGGTACAATTCTGGCCCATCTATTTAAAAGAACTAAAATGGAAAGTCTAAACTCCAATAAGCATTATAAACTCTGCACGAATGGCTGTCCCCTTGTTTACCTCTACAGTCGTATTTCTTGTTACCTCACCTAGCCAGACAGAACTGACAAGGATCCCTCAATAGGCCTACCTCCCCTTTTCCCAGCCTGAGCTCACTCTTACTAACCCTTTATCTTATCCTTCGGATTCCAAATTCAGATGCCAATTCCTCAAAGACAGACACCAGAGTAATAGTAACTACAAGTTAGGTCCCCCCGTTTCTCCCAATATACACTGTATTTCTCAGGTACCATGCTGGTCACATCAGACTTGACTGCTGTTCTCCTCACGTGATCTACTTACTCCACAAAGGAGGGGGCTATGCTGTCTGGATTACCAGAGTTCTCCCTGTACTGAAAAAAAAATACCTAGCATATAGAAAATGTTGGTGCAATACAGGACAACTGCTTCCTTGTCAACTCTTGTAAGCCAGTGTTTTTCAAACTAAAGGTTACAAGCCAATAGTGGGGCACGAACTCAATATAGTCGGTTACAACCAGCACTTAAAAAACAAACAAAATGCAACAGAAAATATCAGACTACATGACAAGTAGTAAGGGTCAGTACTGTTTGTTCGCTTGCTGAGAGAGGGTCTCTGGTTTTCCACGTAAAATGTAGCTCTTACTTGGTTGGATGTAGTCAAAAGAAACTGAAAAGCAATGCACTGCTCCTTCTATTGTTCTTCCTTTTATAAGGTCTTTTAAGACCCAGATAAGTGAATAAAAAATAGAAAATATAGTGTTCAACCACACTATTAGCAAAAAGCCATTCTTAACTTGAGCATTTCCAATAAGAACAATCTGCTTTCTGGTTTCTCATTATGCCTTAAAAATTGATTTTCATTTCAATTACTTACACATACGAGACATCCCATATGACAATATATTATTTTCATTCTTACGTTAAGTCTCTGCTGCCATATTTTATACTCTCAAAAAACGATCTTTGAGTAGATGATGCACAGGCTAACTCTGCACCTTCTAAGACTATTCTGAACTTCATGCACTTGGTTTCTCTTTTTCCAGTCTCTAAATACTCACCTACAAATCTACCACTGCTCTTTTTTGGTATCTATTTAAAAGTAAGGTTAAAAACAGTCAACACTTAATGAGCACATTCTATGCTGCAGCAAGCCCTATCTTAAGCATTTCTGATAAAGAGAATTCTCATTTATTCCTTATCACAATCCTGTAAGGTGGGTACAATAGGTGAGAAAACTGAGACACGGATGTTAAGGAACTGGCCCAAGGTTCACAGTTAATAAAGGCAGGTCTGGGATGTGAACCCCAGTAGTTCTGCCTCTAACGCCCAATCTCCTGACCACTCACTTTTTTTCAGTAGTTTTAATTTTACTCTTTCTCTTACACTCACCTAGCTACATTACTCCTAATTGTCCTTTGGGGGCATTTATTTAAAAAGATTTATATCTAAATACAAATGATATCCAAATTGTTCAGAAGAGGTTGAACACCTCAATTAATATTCTCTTAAAGCTTTTTTTGAGAACTGAGCAGTAAAAAATTTCCCATTAAAATTTCACAAGAAAACTACCATCCGTCAAATGAAAAAATCATCTGCAAAATTCAGTGCTGTAAAAATTTTATACTTGGTCTAAGTTTTAAACTTGCTCATTAATTTCTCTAATGTTTGACAAACTGAAAAATTCAACTTCAAAAATCCTCAAAGGAGGAAACCCTAAAATCTCAACACACACACAAAAGGAGCATGTCTTATTTTTCCATTAACTGTTGGGTGTTTGGCAGAATAACTCCTGAATTGCTTTTGTAAATATACCAGGAAGAAGTACTTTACACCCCCAAGTGTATCTGCAACATTCTTCCTACTCTTTTTTCCTTTCCTATTTACCACTAACGTCCCTACAAACACCACTGAGCGCCAATTCTCAATTTATTGTTTTAATTCCCCCCCCCCACACACACCCTTTTTATAAAACACTAAGGAGAAGGCAGAAATGCAAAATAAAACAGAAAATAATGCCAGGAGGCAACCCAGACAGAAACTCTTTTCTCCCTCCCCACGCCAATATATTTCTTACCTCTGCAACAGAACATGAACTCCTGGTAGAAAAGGGCACCCATACTGTAACACATACAAGATTTATACAACTTAACAAAAGTCACTATCAACCACAGATAGCCTTCCTGAAGTCCTATAAATGAACTTACAAAGCCTTGAGAATAAAGGACTGCCGGAGTTCAAGGCACTTGGTAAGATGTTTTGCACTTTAATTTTAATACTGAGGTCAGTAATCCCTCACTGGGTCAAGTAGTTATAACTGAAAAACATCAGAAGCAGAACTCTAATGTGTAAAAAGTAAAATTAAAACACAGTATCACATGTTTAAGAGTTGAAAAAAGAAATAGCCTTCACCAAAAATACTCTGGTTAGGATGATAAACCACTAAGACAAAGTGTTTTGAGAAAGTAAAACTGACATTTAAAAAATCCTCACCACTTCTCTATTGTGCATATTAATCTAGTTGTTAAAATGGGAGGTATATTTTATACACTAGCTGCCTTGTGCCTTTAAAATGAAGGACAGGTGTAAAATCCAAGCCAATTCTGACCCATAAGTACATAGTAGGGCCATAAAACTACCAAGACCAGAAGGACCTTTACCTATCTAGCATGCCCGATCCTAGAGTTGTTGCTGTCACCCACCTTTCCAGAGTCTGTTCTTCCAGCGCATATAGCATTAAGCGTTTACGAAGCAGTGACAGAACATGTCCAGTGTGCAATGGAGGCAACACAGCCTTATCATCCCAATCACTCAGGTTATTATCAGAAATAAGTTCAAGAAATACTTCCAGACTTACCTGTTAACTTTTCTGGTAAATAATTTTACCGATTTTTTTTTTTACAAATAGCTTTTATGATGTTTGTGGGGTTTTTTTTTTTGGGGGGGGGGAGGGATAAGTCGTTTGATCTATTAAATAGTTTTGACCTAACCATATCAAAATAAAATTTTCAATGAATCAAGAACAACTATTGAAACAGGAACATAAAGATGAGAAAGCTAAAAAAATAACTTTCTCTCATTTCAACGCATGAAACCTGAACTTAATTCAAGTTATCTGAATCAACCAGAAACATTTTTAGAAAAAATTTTCAATAGCCATTTTTATTTTGCACCAGTGGCTAACCTTGGAATTTCAGAACTTGGAATTTAAACGCTAATTTGTTTCGTAACACTTCAGCATATCAGCCCAATTGGATTCTATTTCTCTCCTATATAACTGGCACAAACACCGTTTATTGGTAGGTATGCTTACACTACTAAAATTGTAGGCCTCAATCATTAAAAAAAGTGTTTCTCAAATCTTATTTTTGGCATAATTTTTAGCAGTTTGAGATATTCACAACCAAATACCACGGAACAACTTACATTTATATTTATAAAATAGCCAGGTGACTCAAAAGTATACGGAAGTTACAAATTTGAAATTTAAAGTTTTAAAAAGTGAAGTATCTCTGTTAAAAGCTGCCTGCAAACTTACTACCCACTACTGGATGTAAAAAATAAATTCAAAATGTATAATGACCAACTTGAAGTAAGGACAGTATTTTCTTTACACTTTCCTCCCCAACCCCCAACAAAAAACTCAGATCCATTAGGATTAAAAACACCAAAGAATTCCTGGTGTAGAATCCTAATGGGGGCAGGGGAGAATCAACTTTCACTACAAAATTTAGAGAAAAGTAACTAAGATAAATTCTTAGTACTAAGATAGAGTTCATCTCAATGTTTATTTCTTTATTTATTTTTAAAATAAAAACTCACTTGATACATTTAGAATATTTCAAGTAGGGAAACTGTTTTTGTGTATTAGGTGAGATACTACTAAATGAGTTAGATAAAGTTACCGAGGACACAGATCAAGTATGGAGAATGCAGTAGTGCACCTGAATAGAAGTGTTTGAACAGAACACAGCTTGCTTTCAGGCCTTGCATTACTATTACTCCAAACCAATCTGCTCAAGTAAGGAGTCATCAAAATAATGCATATTAAAGAAAGTTTCTCGAAAATATCTCGAGTCACTGGCTAACTCAAATGTAAAATCTATTACCACATTACACAAAAACTAAAGAAATAATCCAAAAATCTACAGATGAAAACATGTGCATGAATTCTGAGGAAAAAAAGACAGAAAAAAAAAAATCCCTGAAGACTACAGAAACTTCAAGGAATCAGGAGAGATCAAAGTTCACACACTGCCAATGTTACAAGCCCGAAGGAGAGAAGCTGTGCAAATATCCTCAAATTTTGCAGGTTACCTTAAATTCATGATACACTTTTCTTACAAAAGCCTAGAAATGAAGGCATATCCCATATTTTTAAAATTTCACCCTTTAAATAAGATGAAGTCTACTTAGAAACGTGCTTAGAAGCTCTCTACAAACTCAAAGGGTTCATTTAACTCCATTAAGCACTCTCACTGGCAGATGGAAGGATGACGTTGAGCCTGTTCTTGGGGAGTTAAAGAGATGCTCCGTAGTAAGGGGGAACATCTTGTGGACTGTCAGATGGCCAGCCATTCTTCCTCTTCATTATCCTGGCACCTCAAACAACTACAACAGTGAAAGAGAAGGTCGGTGGCCATCAGGCTAGCACTAAACTAACTGTAAGAAAGGGAAGGGATATGGAAGGAAGTCTCCCTGGATAGCTCTTGTGAGAGAGGGCTCGTCTACGACTGAGTGAAAAATTCGCAGAGCTTTTTAAAAACTGACATCTACAAAAACACTAAAAGCATATAAAGGCTAAAACACACAAATACGAAACCTACTGCACATTTTAAACTTGTGTACAGTTTGTGTTTGCAGTTCATGACCGGGACTCTTACAATTTCTTACGTTGATTTGCATGCACACAACTCCACAAAATCAGTTATCTCTTTTCATCCCCCGGCCCCCTCCCACGAGAAAGTGACTACAAACTGCAAAGAAAATGCCCCTGGCTCTTCTCAACCTGAAAACCCAGACTTTCAGACATTTTAGTCTCACACCAAAGAGATGGAAGATGTAAAATGAACTGCGCTCCATATTGATTCAGCAAATAAAGAAAAAAAAACAAAAACAAAAACCCAAAACTACGAATGGTAGGTAAAATAATTCAAACCAAATTCCAGGTTTGATGTTAAAACTCACGTCAAACCTGATATCCTGGATCACATACACGCAAATAGAGAAAACAAAGATTATTTTACACCCTCAACCTCAACAGACTATCTTGTGCAAAGCAAAAAAAAAAATCTTGAGTGGAAAGTAGAGGAAACAGAGTTAAGTGCAACCAAGGAAAAAGGACTGGCAATTCCTCATTTATCGACAACAAAAAAATTAAGAGTAAAATAGCTTACAAAACCCTTACGAAAATGCACTGGCATTTCCAAAATCAAACTGCATGGGAGCAACAATAAAGGCCATTTCTATAGCACCACTCAAGAGCTCTAATTCCAGAACACACATCGATATGACATAATGTTGCAACGAATGTATTGGGAAGCAAAGAAAATGGTTGGACTACTGGACGTCTTCGATCAGCTCATTCAAACACCTTTAAAATTAATCGAGAGAGAGACCTAGGGAGCGAGAGAAAGGTAGAAAATATGGAAGAATAAAGGTGAACAGAGCAGAAAAGATTAAAGGGGATGTGGAAGGAGAGGGCTCCCGAGACTAACCTGTGCCATCGCTGGCCGACGCCGAAAGGGCCGGAGATGAGAGTTTAGGCCGCTTGGCTGAAGGCGGCCCCGGTTCCACCACATTCTCGGCCATTTTTAATTCTTTCGGAGATAGAGGCGAAGAAAATGAGAATACTCGGGAAATCTCTTCTTCAGACCGGGGTCCCCGCCCCGCTCCCTGGGGTGGGCTTGGGGGGCTCCGCCGGCCCCCGAAAGGGGGGGGAGAGAGTTCCTTTTTCTCTTCGCCGGGTCGCGGTGGCAGAAGAGGGATGCGGACTCGATAGAAAGGTAGGGCTGAGTGCGAGGGGCCGGGCCTGAGCCCAGGCCCGGAGGAGGGCACAGGAACACAGATCCGCCGAGCGCGTCCGCTGCGGCGAATTTCCGAGAACTCGCGGCTCTAGAGGCGCAGTCCCCGGTCCGCCACGGCCGGCCCCTGCCCTGCCGAGGTCTCTCGGAGCTCCGCCGCCGCCATCAGCCTCTTCCTCCTCGGCGCTGTCCTCCTCCTTCTCATCGCCACAAGGAGGCGGGGGCGAAAAGGGGGGAGAGGAGGAGGCGACGAGACACACTCACCTCCTCCCGGTGCCCCCTCCCGGACCTGCGCCCCCACCCTCCGAACCCGCCTCCTGCCGCCGCGCTCCGCGCCGCCGCCGCACCGGCCCCTAATGGCCGCAGAGAGCTCGCCCGAGCCGAGAGCCAGGCTGGCGCCGCCGCCTTACATCGCGCGGCGGGCGGCGGAGGCGCGGCGCAGACGCCGGGCGCGGAGCTCGCCGGCCCTCAGGGCCGAGGGGGCCGGGCCGGGCCGAACAGCGCCGCCCGCCCGCGCCGACGCCGAGTCCACCGCCGAGGCCCCGCTCCGCCGGGCGGCGCAGGCGGCCTCCCCTCGCGCCGCGCTCTTCTCGCCCTCCTCTCCCGCGGCAAATAAATAAATACGGCCGCCGCTCCGGCCCCCACCCCCGGTGGCCAGGTGCCGGGAGCGCCCGCCCCCCCGGGGCTCCGCTCGGGGCCGCCCTCGGCGGCGGGCGAAGGCGCCGCGGGGCGCGGGGTTATGTAATGGTCCCCCCTAGGCGTCGACGCCGGCCCGGCTGCCGGGCCGCGGTGGGGGTGTGTGCGGGCAGGAGGGGGCTGGGGGTCGCCTCAGCCCGTGCGCCCCGGGCCCCCTGCCACTGTCTCGGCGCCTGCCGCCTCTCCCCGGCCCGGCTGCCCTCCGCACTCCCGCTCCCGCAGTTCGCACTCAGCGCGGCGTCCCGCTTGCCCACTCTCGCCCGCTCCCTCTCGCCCTCTCTCCCCCCGAGCCTAGCACACAAACAAGATGGCGACTGTTGTTTCTTCCCTCTGCCGAATCCTCCTTACGGGATAGCGGTAGCGGCGGCGGCCGGAAATGAGCCAGGGGGGGGGTGAAAAAAAAAGGGAGGGGTTGGGCCTTCGGAGGGAGGTGGCCAGGGGGCGGGGCCTTGGCCGGAGCGGCTCATACAATGGGGGAAGAGGACCCGGGGGCGGGGCCATTGCAATCACGGGACCCGCCCAAGGCCCCAACGCGGTTGGCGCTTCCGCAAACTCCCCCCGGCGTCACCCGGTGGCTCCTTTTAAAGGGGAGGATTTGAAGGGGGGGGGCGGTCGGGGGCGGATTCGCCATCTATTTTCAGTCGGTGGACACTTACGGGGGAAGGTGTCTGGGTTGGGTCTCTGCGTAGGGGACCGGTGGGACCTGGGGATGGAGGGGACCCCGGCAGCTACGCCGGACGAGGCGTCAAGTCACCGTGCAGGTGGCCGAAAAGGAGCGCTGTGGGGATGGCCCTGCGCCCCGGGCCCTTGGGCGGCCGGTATTTTGAACCCTTGTTGAATCCACCGGTTCGAGGTATCCCGCCGCCCGGTGTTCTGGGCCAGAAATCTAATGCGGCTTCTCTCCCCCCCATCACTTTCCCAAAGGGAACGATGTGCATCCAAAAATCACGCTGATTACGAGTTGTTCCCTTTTTCTCAGTCAAAAAGAATTTAGTTCTTTGACAATGAGCGTATATTATTTTGAAAATCAAAACCAAAAATCACAGCAGTGGGAAAACGTTTTAAGTCCGGACCTAAATTCGTTTCTTGCCCACCACGTGTCAACACGCCCCTACCAGGTATCCCTGTCACCAAAGGTGCCTTGAATTATTTTTCGGAACTCATTTGGGACCCAAGGATATTTTAGGGCATTTCTTTTTTCCTGCCCCCAATAGACCAGCTTAATAAAAGACCACGTTTAAACAGTGCCTGAAAGATAATGTAATTATAGGGAAAAAAGCAAAAACATAATGTGCTAAAGGTACTGTAAAAATGAAAAAAAAAAAAAAACATGTAACGACGGAGGAAAATGCTTAAATAAAGTGCGCGGCGTGAGACAACACAGTTTTGCAGAGGAGGGCCTCGCCAGCATGCTTTCACATTCCTACACATTACAGGATTCCGCTGTGTTTGGCCTTGGGTAAATTGGTACTTGAGGAGGTGGCAAAGTTGTTAGTCTTCCCCAAGGAAACCCCCAAGCCAGCATCTACGGAGAGAGTTAAAAGCTTTGGAGAGAGTTAAAAGCTTTCTAACATAGTTCAAATCTCATGCTCCTTAGTTGCTTATTGTTGAGTTTACTTCAGTTTTTGTTGTTTGCTTTTTAAATGAACAATGAGGGGAATAAACAAAAACTTAGGAGTGAAAACCATAAGGAAGCAACTCAGACTGCCAACAAGGATGAATTCTGTTGTGTGATGTTCAGGCCTAATTTACCCAAACTGCAGAGGAAAGCAAGCAAGTAAAAAGAACAGCACACCTTTATCTTAAAGTTATTACAGGATAGAGTCAACGTGTGGGGCTAAGGTCAAAATTTGCCCTCAGGAATGATTCAGTTAGTTCTAATAGTTTATACTCATTTTTACAGTAAAGGGGACAGAGGAAAGAATTGTGGACATCTGGAAACTTGGCTGGTAATTTCCTGGTGGGAGGTTGCTCACCTGAGTTTTTGAAGAGTTTCTGACCTTTGGGAAAAAGATTTGCCTGGGTTTGAAGAGGATCCAGCTAGAGTCTAAGCATCATTGGAACACACCTGGCCCACCTACCCAAAAATACTGTGGGACTAGATACAGGAGCCTGTGGGAGAAAATCAGAGAACCGTCTCATGAGAAAATTCTGCAAAGAGGAATAAGGGGCCATGGATCATCCCAGAAGGGAAAGCTCCACTGTAAACAGAGACTTCGGATGCATGGTGCTCCTCCCTGGCATGCACTTTTTTGGGTCTTTACCCGGGCCCCTCAAGTCAGCCTTGTTGGAAGTGGCTGGAGAAAAAAAAGGATCACACTAGTGCAATCAAGATAAGACTTCAGATGGTTTCAAGAAGCAGAATGGAATCATCGGTGTGATTATATAAAACCTAATCAAATGAAAATGTACTCAATTGTGGAATGCTGTGTATAGATTAAGAGTGATTCACAAAGAAGGAATTGTCTGCTGGTAGTAGGGGGGTGGGGGAGGGTGGGAGAGGGACGAACTCCAGACAGCAGACACTGGCAGGTAAGAGCAGGGGCACTGAAGTCAGCCAGGACTGGGTTGAAATTCTGGTCCTGTCACTTTGCAGCTGTGTGACTTGGGCAGGCTCCTCATCTGTAAAAGAGATTTCTTGAGTGGACCTCCATTGCTGTAGTGAAGATTAAGCATGATTGTTTATTACAATGCTTGGCACATAGTAAGTGCTCAATATACCTTAGCTGTTTCTAGTCTTTCATTCTAAAAAGGAAAGGATCTTACCTAACTCTAGAAATGAGATGACTGCACGTAAGGTGTTTAGCAGCGCCCAGAGCCTGGCAAATGCTCCCCAGCTACTGTACTAGCTTCTCCTGGGTCAGAAGGAAATGTCTGAGTACCCTCCAACACCCTTTAAGATATTCTCTGTTCGCCTCGAAACCTGATGACTAATCCTGAGCTTCCCAGGTGCCCTGATTGCCAAAAAAGAGACCCCCTAGATAGTGGGCACAAAAAGAGAAAGTTATTACCTCCGGATGACTCCATCTGATCAAGATGCTACCCATATGATCTACAGCCTTAGTTCATTCATACCCCTTTCCCCAGGATCTATACCTTTTTGTGTGTGTTCCTTATTCCTGTGCATGATCCTACCGTCCCCCTACTTGTCCAGCCGGAAACCTGGGAGCCACCCATGAATCCACATTGTCTTCCTTATTCCTTCTTCTTCACACCCAGTCATCAAGTCCTGTGGACTCAAATTCCAGAATTACCTTTGAAATCAAATGGATGTCGAACCATCCACGATTACCTGTTAACAAAAAATTAAATTAAAAAACATTCTCATAGTTGAAGCCTCAACAAAGTACTTGTCATCAGGGGAACAATGGTTCAGGAACTTGGGTTGCAACTGCAAATGTGAACATGGACAGGGTTATGAAAGAGGCTGCGCATCTGCTACAAGGAATTATTGATTCGTATACTCTTCTAAAATGTTGCCAGCATGTGCAAAAACATATATTTATTTATATCACGCATTTAATAAAATCTGTCCTTGAAAAAAAGTTAAAAAGCCAGTAATGGTAAGGAAAAGGAGAATTGGTGCTTTTATACACTGTTAGTGATATTAAGACAAAGTACAAACTTTGAGGTTCATACCAAATGACTCTGAAAACCGTATTATGTCTAGAATGTACTCTACAAGCGCGCGGAGATGTACAGTAGTCTCCCCTTTATCCGCGGTTCCACTTTCCAGGGTTTCAGTTACCTGCGGTCAGCCGCGGTTCAAAATATTAGATGGAAAATTACACAAATAAACAATTCTTAAGTTTTAAGTTGCACACTGTTCTAAGTAGTGTGAGGAAATCTCACGCTGTCCTGCTCTGTTCCGCCTGGAATGTGGATCATCTCCATGTGTCTCCATGCTGTAAATGCACAGCCTCCTCGGTCATCAGACTGACTGTCAATGGTATCACAGTGCTTGTGTTTAAGTCACCCTCGTTTCCTTAATAATGGCCCCAAAGTGAAAGAGTAGTGGTGCTGGCAGTTTGGATATGCCAAAGAGAAGCGTAACGTGTACATAATAAGTAGGTATAGGATTTGGTACTATCTACAGTTTCAGGCATCCACTGAACACATGCCCCACAGATAAGGGAGGATGACAGCGTATGAGAACGTTCCCTGCAGCATTGAAATAGTCCTTCCTCAACCCCCAAAGAAGAAACAAACCAACAGTCTATCTCTAGGTGAACGGTTAAAAAAATATACGGATATGATTTCATTTATATGAGGTATCTAGAGTAGTCAAATTCGTAGAGACAGGAAGTAGAATGGCGGTTGCCAGGAGCTGAGAAGAATGAGGAGTTCGTGTTTAATGGATACAGAGTATTTGGTACAATGAAAAACTTCTGAAGATGGATGATGGCGATTGTACTGCAGCGTGAATGGACTTAACGCCACTAAACTGTGCACTTAAAAATGGTCCTGGCAGGAAATTCTATATTAAATGTATTTGACACAATTTATTTAAAAATGTGAATGGTTAGAATGGTAACTTTTATGTTATATATATTTTAGCATAATAAAAAACAATGACTATTCCATAGCTTTATGATGACGGGATAGTATGCAGTCATTTAAAAAAAAAAAAAAAAGAAAGATAAATAGGTACATATGTACTACCATGGAAAGATATCCATATATTGCTAAGGACAAAAATAAAATTGTAGAACAGCAGGTATTGAATGGCTCTATTTTTATAAACGTAATTAGTAATAGTAAAGAAGCTGAGAGAGTGGGCACCAAACTGTAAGAGAAGTGTTATGGGGAGCTTTATTCTACATAATACATTTTCGTGGTGTGTGAAATCAGAATCAAAATGCATTAAAAAAGAACCCCTTCAATGGTTCCTCTTTGTTGTTAGGGTACAATTTCAAGTGCAAGAGATGACTCTTGTCTACCTCCCTCATTTTTCTCATCTTCCCTCCTTACAGCCAAGTGGAATTATTTCTACTCTGCTTCTGCCATGCTTTCTCTGTCCTTGGGACATTCACGCATACACTCCTGTCTGAAACACCGCTCCTGACTCCTTTGACCCACCTAATTCCCAGTCACCCCTCAGGTCTCAGCTTACACATCCCTTTTTCTGTAAAGCCCTCCCTGATCCCCCTGCATCCTGGCTACAGACAACTCCTATGCCCTCCCATGGCAAGCATTCCATCCTTCTGAATTGCCCTGCACTTCACACTGCTGTGGTCCTTGTCGGCCTTTCTCTGTGACAGCAGGAAGGGTGACCAGTTTTCCATCTCACACTCTCCAGCTCTTGACTCAGGACCTGATGCATTGTAGGCGCTCAACCCAAACTCCTTGAATAAATGAATGGATAGCATTGATTTGTGAATCTGATCTGATGGGCAGGTCTCCCTGCAATCCTTAGTTATTCTAACACAGCAACAAGGACTTTCTGGCCTTGGAAAGGATATGGTCTGTCTTAGCTGTCCAGCAAAGTGTCAGCCAACCTTCCTCTCTCCTAGAATCTTGAATATCTTGACTTGGGTTTTTTTATCACACAATAGAAAAGAATACGTGTTTAATTCATTAATTATCTGGGAAACTGGGGCTTTAGTAAAATGACCTTCATGAGACCTAAAACTGAGGCAAAGGGAGGCCTTGAACTCATGATTTCCAACACCACATCGAGGCCTCTTACCACTGAACTCTTAGGGCAGGAAGCAGGTCTTAGCCTTCCTTAGATCTCTGGCTCCTAGTTCAGAAACTGCCACAGAGTTCATAGCCAATGAGTGTTTGTTGACTGAATGAATGAATGAAAAAAGGAAGAAAAAAATTCTATGCCTAGAAATACACACACACACAATATCTTTTCTATAAAATTAGAACTGAGAGCCAAAGCTACAAAAGTAGCCACAGAACATGTAACTTTTCATGTTATTCGGCATAGTGTCCCACTATCAGGGCTGAGTGAACTAACGGGGCCTAAGGTAACCAAAGAACTGGCACTCTTCATATGCTAAACTGAGCATCTTCTCTGTGCGCATCACTTCGCCAGGTGCTATGGATGCCATTCCTGTTCTCTGGGCACACCATCTAGTTGGAGAGAAACTCATAGTTTCCTAACAGAGTGATGGAGGCTCTCTCAAGGCAAAAAAGGATGGATAATTCGTGAGTAAAAGCACTTGTCACATTGGCACCTGGATGCTGTTCACCAAGGCTAGAGCATATGCTAATGACAATGCCCAGTCGGGAGAGGATACTGATAAAGCGGGCCCGGCCAGGCCACAAAGGAAGTTTGTGTGCCATGCTAGGAAGTTTGGGCTGAGTCCTAGGTCCTCCTTTTCGTTTGAAATTTGTGAGCATTCGATCTACAAATCTGCACGTCTGTCCAGTAATTCAGTGGAATATTGAAATGTGTTAGTAGTATTGTAAATAAATATCTAATTGACTTCAACATAAGAAAATCGTGGCCTAAAATTTGGTCCTTTAGAGTCTAAAAGAGTACTCCAAAGGATGGTAAAAGATATGCAAAGAAGACATTTGCAATGCCTTGTACCCCTAAGCTGATGGTAACTCGACACAATGCGTGGGCCTATCAGACTCTCTACCTAAAGGATCTCAAAATAGCTCTGCTCTGCTCTCTGCGGCAGGCCAGCGTCTGCTCTATTCCGCAGTAGCTCATTCTTTACTATTGTTGCTATGTGACAAACCATTGGCTCTCAGTGTTAATCCCAGCCTGCCAGGGAAGGAGGGAGGGTGGAGGGCTCTGCGAAAAGCATCTTTCCTGGAATCTAATATAACAAACGTGTCCTGGGTATTTCCTAGGTACCCCCGCGGTACCTCCCCTGAAGACACAAATACCCAGTTCAGTTCAATGAACATTTATTGAATAGCTCTAACAGGGAGGCACTTTGCTGGGCTCCAGGAATATAAAAATAAATAAAATTCACATGTTTTTCTGCTCAGTCACTCACCATCTAGCGGGAGATATAGTTTTGTAGACAGGAAACTATAATCTAATAGACAAGGTGCAGTGACAGAGGCTTGAGTGTGATTCAGGCACTCAGAGGGGCTGCTTCAGATGAGTTCACTTTGGATGTGGTGGTGTGCTTGTGGGAACCCACATGGAGCTCTCTCGTGGACAGCTGGACATACAGGATTATAGGGAAATCAGACTCAGCCCTCACCCTGGAGGGTCTTGCTAATGAGTGAGATAGAAATGTAAATACAATGGATCGATTACAATGCTCTGTGAAGAATGCTAACTGGGAGGCTCACACAAACAGGATGGCAAATCTACCTTGGCCTGGAAGCTTTGATGTTCCTGTAGGCGACAGCCTAGGAGCTGAATCTTGAATGATTCGGAGTGGTTATCCTGGCAAAAAAAAAAAAAAAAAAAAAAAAATGGAGAGAGGCCTACATGAAATAACTGAATAACTCTTGGCTCTGCAGTCCAGGCACAGGTAAAGTGAGAGTGCCTCGATCTTGCACGGCAAACTGTGTAAAGCCCAGAACCTGGACAATGGCACCGGTGATGTGGCTCGATGGGGAGCTGAATGTATGGTATCACCTGGTGACATAAGATGTTTTGGGCTGTTGAGGTTGCTAGAGGCACACAGGCAGAAGTCCATTGCTCCACGCTCTGCCAACCTGACGCTTTAGTCCGCAGATCTTCAGGCGTGTATCCCTGAGACACTTGTGAAACACCTGCCTTGTCCTCCTACCTGCAGCCTCATTGCAGGTCCTTCCTTTGAACTACTTCTTTGACTCGTCTTGGCATAAAACAAAGTCAGAGCAGTTTCAGGTTAAGTCCAAATCAATATTCTCACCCATCCTCGAGCCTCAATTGAATTCTGTGCTTTGATCCTACTCAGCTTTCTAGGTAAGGGAAACAGACTCTACAAAGGCCTGATGAAGTCACTGTTGCTGCAGCCGAAAGTGTGTAGGACAACTGGTAGGACATTCATGAAGTCTTTTATTAATTTATCAAAAATGTACCACATGTGGCAAACACAAGATTAATTTACTTAATCCACAGAGCTCTTGCAAATGGATAACAAAAAATACAGGAAAAAAGTGGGCAAAAAACCTCCCCAAACAATAACCAGTGGTGACTGACACACACTCAGGTGACTCTTAACCCTTCCCACCTCCTGGTGCACGCCTCTGTGCCTCTGTCTTGTCCCCTCCCCTTAAGTATGGGCGGAATCTGCAGCTCGCTTTTAACCAATAGCATATGATAAAGGTGATGATGGGATGTCACTCCCAGCTCATTCCATTCTGTAAGACTGCATCAAGCTTAGGCAGTTTGCACCAAGAGATTCTCCTTGCTGGTTTAATGAAGTAAGCAGCCAAGTAGAGGAAGCCCACGTGACAAGGAGCCATGGGTGGTCTCTAGTAACTGCAGGGGGCCAACAGAAAACAGCAACAAAAAGCTGGGGCCCTCAGTCATCCAGCTACAACGAAATGAGTTCTGCCAACCCTCTGGATGAGCTTGGGAGCAGATTCTTCCCTATTTGAGCCTCCAGATGAAAATGCAGCTCAATCAGCACTCTGCAGGCCTGAGAGACCCCGAGCTGAGGACCCGGTCAGCTAATCTGTGCCTGGACTCCTGATCCACAAAAACTGTGAGATGATAAATATGTGGATTCTTTGAAGCCACTAAATCTGTGATAACTTATCATGTAGCAATAGAAAACTAACCAGACAAGTCAGGAAAGGAAATACAAACTGGACTTCTTTTTCAAAACTGTGAATGTATTTTTAAGTAGGTAATATATTAATATGGTTTAACACTTTGAAAGGTATATTCTTCCTCCTGCTCTTAGCCCCCAGTCATCCAGTGCCCCATCCCAGTGATAATCTTTGTTACTAAATTTTTTGCATATCCTTTCAAAGCCAATCAATTCATATATGAGCAAACAAATTTATATTTCTTTATATTTTCTTGAACTTTAACAAAATTACATGACATATGTATGTGGTGTTCTGAACTCTTTCTATTTTTTTAATTATGAAATATGTCATATACACAGAGGAGTGTATGAAACATATAGGTACATTTCAAAGACAAAGCCAACACTCACGTAACCACCACCTAGTCCATGAAATAGAATATAGCTAGTAACTCAGTAGTCCTGGCCCTGGCCTGGTGTCTTCTCTTGTCCCTCTTGCTTCACTGAAGACTAACCACGACGCTGACTTCAACCATTATCATTCCCTTGCCTTTTAAATATAGCTTTTCCTCCTATGTATGCATCCTCAGACACTGTACAGTAGTTTTTGACCTTTACATAAAGAGAATTCTACTCTTCTTTTGTGACTTACTTATTTAGCTCAACATTTTTATGCAACCCAGCCATGGTGCATAAAATTTGCATGCATGAAGCTGTGATTTGCTCATTCTATTGCTGCATGGTTTTCCGCTGTGTTAATAAACCACAATGTACTTTTCCACCCTACTATAGATGGACATTTAAAGTCTCCACTTTTGTTCTGTTAGGAAGAGCTCTGCTCTGAATATTTATTTACATATCTCCTCGTGCACATGCGCAAGGCTTTTGCTAAGCAGTATAGATACTAGGAGTGGATCTTCTGGGATACAGGACATTCACATCTTCGTTTTTCTGAGCAGTTTACTGATTTAGTCCTGCCCGCTGTGTGTGAGAGTTTCCATTGCTCCACTTCACCAACAGCGTTTAGTGCTGCCAGACTTCTGAATTTTAACCACACTGGCGGGTGTGTCGGCCTGTCTTCGTGTGATTTTAATTTGGATTTCCCTTGATGTCCGTTTGGATTTCTTCTCTTACGAAGTGCCAGTTCAAGTTTTTGTTCAATTTTTCATTGGTCTGCCTGTCTTTGTCTGATTGATTTAATTTGTAATTTCCCACTTTGTCATTTGTCCAACTTTGTAAATGGATCTTAAGTGTATGATACTCACCCCCAATTATTACAAGGCATGAGGAAACTACAATGGTATTCTTTTTGCCACTACAGATTGGCCGAAGATCACAGAGTCCGATAATACTGTGTTGGCAAGTGTGAAGAGCGTGGGGCATAACGGATGGGGGTGCAAATTGGTGGACCTCTACGGAGATTGACATATCTCACACACTGTGAAATGCATGTACGATTTGACTCAGTTATTTCACTTCCGGGAATTTATCCTATGGATATGTTCATTTACATATAAAGTGACATGTTCAGGGATATTCAGGGTAACATTGTTTATAACAGCAAAATATTGAAAATAAATACCCAGTGGCTGAGGACTATTTAAATAACTTACGATACATCTTTATAAACACTTATGCAGACCGAAAAAAAACAAAAAAAAACCCACAACATTTTATATAGGCTGAAAAGGAATATCTTCCAAGATACATTGTGAAGCAAGAAAATAGCCAGGTGCAGAATACTATGTAAAAGATGCTACCGCACTCACAGCCTGTATGGATATGTACTTGTATTTGTATAAAATACCTTGGAAGGATCTTTGGAAGGTGGTTGGGGAATCGGTTAAGAGAGAGTTATCTTTCACTGTAAGTCCCTTTGCACCTTTTGGATTTTCTGCTAGGTAAATGTATTACCCATTAAAAGTAAATGAAATGATTTTAAAATGTATTGAGCTCCTTTTGTGGGCCAGGCCTAGAGATATATGGTGGTTAACAAAACAGATTTTGCCTTATGGAGCTCTTAGTCTAGTGATGGAAGGTAGTTACTGGAACCATCATTGTGATGACGTGTGATACGTGCTCTCGTGGGGAACATGGACACACTTTGGAGGAAAGGGATGCAAAGCAGGGACTTCTAACGGTCTTTGAGGTGTGCAGGCAGCCTGATGTTTATGCAGGGAGCAGAAAGAAGAGGGAGCCAGCCTATGGTGGTGGCTTATGGAGACCAGAGGCCCCAGCAGAGGAAATAGCATTTGTTGAAGGCGAGCAGACTTCTGTCCATTTGAGGAACTGAAAGTTAGGCTCAGCCGGAAGCTGACATGAACTGAGATGGTTTTCAGAAAAAAAGCCACATTAGAAATATAGAGAAAGGATTGAAAGGGCTCAAGAATGGAGTCAAGAAGACTGATAAAGAAGCTTCTGCAGTCCTCAGACAATAGAGACAAAAGGCTGGATTAAGAAGGCAACAGTGGGGACAGAAAGATTGGGACAGATTTAAGAGATAATGAGAATGTGGAATCTACAGACTTAGTGATTGGATGATGGGCCAAAGGAGAGAGAGGACCATTATAATAATAAAGGCTAATATTTGGTAAGGAGTTACTAATGGTAGCACCTGCTCAGCACTTGGCTTGCTTCTATCATTAAGTCCTCTCAGCGATCTGGGGGAGGTAGGTACTGCATGATGAGAGTCTACAGATTTAAAGTCTAAGAAGTTTAAGGAACTTGCCTGAGGTCACAGAGGTACTATGTGGCAGAGACAGCATTTGAAGCCATTTATCTGGCTGCCAGTTCATGCTCCTAACACATCTTTTAAGGGTGACTCCTAGGTGAGTGGTTGATGATACATTTTATTGACAGAAAACACAAGAAAGAAAGAAAGGTTTGAGGCGGAAAATGGGCATCTGCTCTTCAAATTTAAGTTCCCTATAAAACACCCGAGTAGGTAAGTATAATAGGCAGTGTTATATATAAAACTAGAGAAAGTTCTGGGCTGGAAATTTGGACATCATCAGCTTACGGTGTCAAACTAGACTGTGACCAAGTAAGTAAGAGCAAAGGGGAGCCGGCACAGTTTGTATTAAAGCAGGAAACTCACAGGATCAAATCTTATTTATGGGAAGATAATCTGGCAGCAGCGTGGAACACTGGCTGATATGGAAAACTAGGTAATAAAAAGTCCAACACATGTGTTCATGCTTTTATTTAGTCATCTTCCAAGCATCACCAAGAAACAGTTTGTCCCAGGGACCACCAAGTCCAGGGAACACAGGGACAAACCAGAATTTGTCCTTGACCTCATGGAACTTCAAGGCCAAGAAGGAGTGAGATCAGTGAGTCTTATGTTTCCGGGGGAGTAGATGGGCAAGGATGCTGCAGGAGCACAGAGGAGGGAGAGGAGGTCTCAATCCACCTTGGGCATGGGGTTCCTTATTAGAAGATGTGGCTGGAGGTAAGTCTTAGTGAAGCAGGTGACAGCTAGAGGAGCCATGGGCAGAGCACTGCAGATAGAACCGGCAGAGCGGGTGTGTGCTCTGTTGCCCTTTACAGAAAGTTTGCTGCCTCCTGCCCTAGAGGAGGCAGGAGTGGGGACTGGGAGCACGGAAGGAGCCAAAGATGCCGAGGAGGATGCAGAGATAATAAATAGTTCAAGAGAGTGATGGTGGGCCAAAGCCAAGTAGGAAAAGCAACATGATTAAGGTGAGGCCGATAAAGGAGAAGGATCCAGGGGGAAGGAATGTGGAGACCAAATGCTTCTGAGAGGCAGAGGGCACGGTGGAATGGGACAACTGGAGGAGACGTGAGAGACTGAGATGTCTGAGGTGCTGGGGTCCTCGCGATGGTACTGAGCGTTTGGACCAGACCCCGTGGTCAATCACCATGAGCTCACTGGCACCTTTGCTTTCCACTGCTTGCCCCTGCCCGGGAGCCAGATGCCCAGGTCTCCGTAAGTGTGGCAGAAGACAGGAGATGGCATGAGGAGACTGAGGAATAGTGATGAAGAACCAGCAGGGAGAGGCTGCCGAGTTAGAGTCTGAGGCACAGTGGGTGAGGGAACCAGGAGCCTCTACTCCATGCGGCTGTTGGGACACAGCCAGCTTGGCCAGGTGCCAGTGAAAACAAGCTGTTGGAGGAAGTGGGCTGTGAGAGCCAATGCTGAGGGGCTTTGTTTGCCGTGGAAGTGGGAGCAAAAGGCAAGGAGGAGGCGTGAAGAGTTAGGCTAGGGTTAAACAGAGCAAAGAGAGCCAGAGACTGAGTTAGATTTCCGCAAACTTACTCCAAGATCGTTAAAATCATCAATGACTAGCTGCGAAAAGCACCCGTAACAATTAGGAATAGAAAACTTCAAAACAAACAAAATGATGATTTATTTTTTTCTCCAGTAGAAGTCCAGATGTAGGTGACCTATTAGGGACTTCCGCTGGTATCAGGGACCCAGTCTCTTGCCCCCTCGCTTTGCCCTGTGCATCTTTTTTTTCCCTAGGTCATCTCTGCTCCAAGGTCTAGCAGCCATCACATTTCCATTCCAGCCCCTCCCTGTCAGGACTCTCTCCAGAGGCTGCACCTGCCATTACATATCCCGTTGGCCAGGACGCAGTTACGTGGCTACCCCTCGCTGCAAGGCAACCTTGGAAATGTGGATTTCATTCTGAGTGGCCATGTACACACCTAAATTTTACTGACCAAGTAGACAACGTATATGAGGGAACAAATAATTTTATCTGCCACATTCCACCCATAGAACCATGCATATGAAAGATGACCGTACGTCTCAATTTGTGTGCGATAGTGATGGTATACACTGTTATCCCACACAATTATTAACGTTCCTTTTCACTCGAAAGTGAAAAAAAGGAAACTTTGGTAGTTCCTCAAAAAGTTAAACATGGAATTACCGTATGATCCGGAAATTCTACTTCTAGGTATATACCCAAGAGAATTGAAAGCAGAGACTCAAACAGATACAATACACACATATTCATAGCAGAATTATTTATAATAGTCAAAAGGTAGAAACAAACAAGTGTCCATCAACAGGTTGATGGATAAACAAAATGTGGAATATACATACAATGAAATATTATGCAGCCTTAAAAAGGAATGAAGTACTGATTCATGCTACAATATGGATGAAACTTTGTAAACATAATGCTGAGTAAAAGAAGCCAGATACAAAATGACAAACACTGTATGATTCTTCTCGTGTACAGTACCTAGAATAGACAGTCATAGAGACAGGAAGTAGTCATGAGGGGCTCAGTGGAGGGAAGAAGGAGGATTTATTGTTTAATAGGTACAGAGTTTCTATTTGCGATGATGAAAAAATTCTAGGAATGGATAAGGTGATGGTAACACAACAATGTGAATGTACCAAATGTCACTGAATACTTAAAAATAGATAAAATGGTAAATTTAATGTTACATATATGTTACCACAAAAAAAAAATTTTAAAAGTTTCATATATTTACCCAAGAGAAAATAAAGTGTATATTTCTATACTAATACTGACTGTTCAGAGCAGCTTTATTCGTAACAGCCAAAAACTGGAAAAAAACCCAAATGTATAACAACAATTGAATGGGAAAATAGTGGTATGTCCATACAAAGGAGTACTATTCAGCAATAAAAAGGAATAAACTCCGGATATGTACAACAATGTAGATGAATCTCAAAATAATCATGTTGCATGAAAGAAGCCAGACAAAAGAGTATTGTGTTTATATATAAATTTATATAATATTCTAAAATATGCAAGCTAATATGTAGTGACAAGGTAGATAGGAGATTGCCTGGAGAGGGCAGTGCAGGGAGGGGTAGGAGAGAAGAATTACCAAGGGACACGAGGAAGTTTGGAAGGGGCGGTGACAATTTCATGGATATGTACATATGTCGAAACTTTTCAATTTGTACACTTTAAAAATGTGCAGTTTTTTTGTATGTCAATCATACCTAAATAATGCTATCAGAACAAACATGCATGCGTACTTACATTAACTTATGAATAAATAATAATAGCGATTTTTTTAAAGTGTCCTAGTTTGGATGACATATTAAACAGTCACCCTAAATGTATATCTTTATTCCCATATACAAAGCACCCCCGCTTGCTCTCCAATAGAGAAACCACCGACATCCCTCTGTGTCTACCTTAAAGTCTATAACCGGAAAGTTTGTAGCTATCCCTCAGGTCCAGATATAGGTGCATCCTATAAACTAAAGAAAAAAGGTCCTTAAATATATATTAATGGAGTAGAAACAAAGTAATTACAATAAAAATTACCATCCTGAAAACGAGAGGATATGAAACACACAGCCGATGCTGATCCACTGCAATCAGTTCTCTGAGCTGGTACAGGGTGGATTCACTTCTCTGGCGGTAGAATTAGTTCCTCAGTGCACCTGATAGTCCCTCTCTCTGCCCTCTGGGAGGTTTTTCTTTTTCCATCATCCCCCACGGACATGGGAGAGGCAGGCCTTGGGAACATGGCCTGTTGGGGCTGCACAGTTTCCAGAACCTGTTTCCTGCTAGTGCAGGTTTCAGAGCCTGGGAATGGCTTCAGGGGTTGAGTCGTCACAGATTTTTGCCAGCCAAGCTAGAGGTTTCTTTGGTAATATAATGCTTTCAAACACTTAACGGCCTTCCAGAGTCCAGACTATTTGCTTCATGCGCAAATGGCCACAACTAAAGATCTCACCTTTTCACCAACTTTTTAGCCTGGATACTTTGGTTTTCCACAAATAAGCCTCTGCGCTGAGCTTAATGGCGGTCACCTTTAGTTCCTCTGAAATGGGGTGGAAGAGCAGCAGCCTTAACTCCTGCATTTTTGCCTCCAGGCTCATGGCCTCTGGGGGAGAGTTATCTCTCGCTACTGCTCCCAAGCCACGCCTTATAACTGCTTGGTGGTAGAAGAAATACCTAAGCAGATGGCTTCTTTCAGCCCTGAAAGTCTCCACGTCTTGGGACTTGGGGACAATTTGGGTTGTGGATCACCAGCAGAGTACATTGTATTCTTCCCATCTCTGCCGAAGACTGGAGAGCTTCTGTCTGCACCCTGTTCTCCCGGGATTCTTGAAAGCAGCAAACATCACCCAACACACACAAAGATTGAATTTTACCTACGAGTTCCCAGTATTCTTGCTTCGCTTGGAACTTGCCTTCCAAGGGCCACTGGCACTCATGATCTATTTAGTGTGTTGTGAAGTCAAGTGAGTTGTAGCCAACTTTTTTTTTTTTTTTTTTTTTTAATGAGGTAGACTAGAATAGACAATATCAGATGCATGCAGTCCAGGGCAGGAACAGCTCTGCTCCACTAAAGTCCCTGCCCAGGCTGCCTCTAGCTCTCCGATCCACCCTCCATTGCTAATGGGTGGCCTCATTTTCAGACACCAAGACAGTACCTGCAGTCCTGGCAGAAGTTTAGGGAAAGATGAAGAAACAGGCAAAGCGTAGAGCAATTGTCTCTTATTTTCTGTTCTCAGAAGCTGCCATGTAACACTTCTACTTACATCCCACTAGCAAGAGCTTAGGCACATGGCCACATCTGGTACAAGGAGGGCAAGAGATGTTTATTTTTATCCTGGGTAACTGTGTGTTCATCTAAAAGTTATATCACAATAGGAAAAATGGGAGAGGATGTTAATTATAAAGCAATTAACAGGATCCGTATGTGTGTTCGTGTGGGTATGTATGCGTGTGCGTAGATTTCTAAGAAAATTTTAAATTCAAGGCATTATGAGTGGTAGCCAAACATTTCCTCCCATAATCTCAGAACTCTCCTCGCCTAGAAAGAAGTAGGCACAGTGTTCTTGGCCTGCCTTTGACCCATTCCTGCACATAGTCTTTCCATAGTCCCACCTCTTCAAACACCAGATATAGTGCTTAAACTGAAAAGTGGAGTCAAGGTTCAAATCCAGACTACACCACTAATAAGCTGTGTGACTTATGTTGACAAGTTATTCTGACTTAGTCTATTTCCTTGGCTGTAAAATGATGGATACCAATAGTACCTACAACAGAGTATTTTTATGAGGATAAGATACAAATTTGCCATGTAAGGAAGTAAAGTAACAGGCACATTATAAGCTCTTAATAAATGATAATTCTCATTTATTATTCAATAGCCCAAAGGCTGAACTCCTCGGCCAGAGAGTTTTCTAGAATGTGTTTGTGGTGCCTCCAGTGAGCCCCGTTCCATATCACATGATCTCTTGTTTGTTTATTTTAAATAACATTGCTTTCCAATTAAAAAGTAACACACCCCAACAATTCCATCTCTAGGAATCTATCTTAAAGAGACACTCTCATAATTGTACAAAGAGGCACTGGTATGTTGGCATTATTTGTATTAATACCAAACTGGAACACAACCATCTATAAGAGAGTTTTTAAAAGCTATGGAACACACAGACTCTGGAATCCTATTTGAAAGACCTAACCTGACTTCCTCTTCTACCACTCTCCCCTTGTCCATGTCTCCATCCTTCCTGAGGGATCTCGAACATCCCACTCTTCCCAAACGTCCACCTACGCTAGAATGGACAACCAAATTGCGGCGCATTTGGACAATGGAGTACAAAACAGCAATGAGAATGAACTATAACTACATACGACAACTCAGACGAATTTCAAAAACAGGTGTAAGCACGCTCGAGAGAACACATCTTGTCAACTATGTGGTAATCCAGTCACAGATTCCCCTGCCTGGCTTTCTTCCACCTTCCCGTCATCTTCCTTAGTTTCCTCCTTAATTCCAAACGTATAAAAGAAACTGCAAAACAGTCATTTTCTGGAGCATTTGAGATCTTGCTTTTTGGCATGTTGTCAGTTTGGCTAAAATAAATTCTTAGAAAAATTAACAAACAAACAAACAATTTAAAAAATTAACAAATAAACAAACAATTAAAAAATTAACAAACAAACAAACAAACTCTGCTTGAGCCCTTCCCTCAGCTAGGCCTGTTCTTTCTCGGACAGATTTCATTTTGATATGGCCTCCCCTAACCCACCCTCCCAATCTAAAGGAGCCCCTCAGTCAATCTCTAGCATACCACTCTGTTTTATTTTTTAATATAGCACTTTCATTCATTTGTTTGTTTGTTTGTTTGTTTGTGATCTATCTTCCTGTCTGTATCTCCCAGCTGGAACATAAATGCCAGGAGAGTTTTTGTTTTCTTTATCATTATTATCTTGTCATGTTTATTATTTTGTTCCCACTGATGAAAATCAAGCCTGCCACATAGCGGAGATTCAATAAATAGTCGTTGAATAAATAACATTAGCTACACCTATTGCGTGTTTTCTATTTTCTTGGCGTTGTTCTACATCTTTTATGTGTATTAATATGAATAGAACACTTACAACAATTTACCATTATTATCATGTGATTTTACAGATGAGATATAGATTTTGTCATTTTCGTAAGGCTTAGCAGCTAATAAGTTGCAGAGCTGAATTTCAACCTTAAGAGCATGAGTTCCAGAGCCTGTGACCTTAACCCTTACACGACATTGCCTCTTAAATGTCAATGGCCAAAAGTATAGAATGTAGCTAAGGTAGTGCTCAGTGTGAGATTTATAATTGCAAATGCCTGTTTTAGAAATGAAGAAAGATCTCAAATCAATAACCTAAACTTCCACTTTAAGAAACTAAAAAAAAAGCAAATTAAACACAAAGCAAGAAGGAATGAAATAATGAAGACTATAGCAGAAATAAATGAACTAAAGGATAGAAAAACAATAGAGAAAATCAACAAAACCAAAAATACATTTTTTTTTGAAAAGACCCAAAAAAGTGATAAACTTTTAGTTAGAATGACCAAGAAAAAAGGAGAGGAGATTCAAATTACAAAAACCAGAAACAAAAGAGAGGAGATAACTACCAAACTCACAGAAATAAAAAAAGGATTGTAAGAAGATACCATATGGGGAGATGCTGGTTAGAGGGTACAAGCCTTCAGTTACAAGATGAATGAGCTCTGGGATCTAATGTACACTATTGTGATGACAGTAAACTGTGTACTTGAAATTTGCTAGAAGGGTAGATTTTAAGCATCCTCACCACCACCACCACCACCACCACCACCACCACACACACACACACACACACAAGGCAACTATGTGAGGTAATGAGTGTGTTAATTACCCTGATGGTGGTAATTTCACGAAGTATACCTATATCAAATTATCACTTTAAATATATACAATTTTATTTGTCATTTAGACTTCAACAAAGCTGGAAAAAAAAAGGGGGAAAGGAGGATACTATGAACGACTATACTCCAACCAATTAGATACTTTAGATGAAATGGGCCAATTCTAGAAAAACACAAATACCAAAACTGACTCAAGAAGAAATTGAAAATATGAATAGGTTTCTAACGAGACATTAATTAAATTTTATTAATTTAATTTAATTTAACTAATAATTTAAGACTTTACACAAAGAAAAGTCCAGTCCCGGATAGTTTCACTGGTGAATTCCACCAAATACTCAAAAAAGAATTAAAGGATGTCCACTGTCAGCATGTCTATTTAACATTGTTTTGGAAGTTCTAGCCAGGGTAATTAGGCAAGAGAAAGAAATAAAAGTCATTCTAATTAGAATGGAATAAATATAACAATCTCTATTTACAGATGACATGATCTCGTATACAGAAAATCCTAAAGAGAACCCACTAAAAATTATTAGAACTAAGAAATGTGTTTAAAAGGTTGCAGGTGACAAGCTGAATAATGACTCCCCAAAGATATCCATGTCTCGATCCAAAGAACCTACGAATGTTCATTTATATGGCAAAAGGGGTTTTACACATGTGATTAAGACTCTAGAGATGGGGAGATTGTCCTGGTTTATCTGAGTGGGCCTGATGTAATTGCAAAGGTCCTTCTGAGGGATAATGGAGGAGTCAGAGTTAGATGCCATGTGAAGAAAGAAGCAAAGTCTAAGAGAGAAGCTACTACTCAGCTGGCTTTGAGGATGGAGGAAAGGGCCAGGAGTAACTTCTAGAAGCTGGAAGCAGCAAGAACTAGATTATCTCCTGGAGCCTCTAGAAGAAACCAGCCCTGCCACAACTTGATTTTAGCCCTTTAGACTCATTTTGGATTTTAAATCTCCAGAAGTGTATAAGGATGAATTTGTGTTCCTTGAAGCCACTGAGTTTGTGGTAATTTGTCACAGCATCAATATGAAACTAATACACCAGTCTTCCACAAACTTCCAAAAGCAGAAGAGGAAGAAACACTTCCCAATCATTGTATAAGGCCAGTATTACTCTGATACTAAAACCAGACAAGACATTATAAGAAAACTATAGACCAATATCCTTTATGAAGTTAAGTATGAAAATCCTGAACAAAATACTAGGAAACTGAATCCAACAATATATCGAAAGGATTGTATACCATAATAAGATGGAATTTATTTCAGGAATACAAGGTTGATTTAACATTTTGTGCAGAAAAGAGTTAATGTGTCGAGCTTGAACATGCTGTTCTTGGAAATGCCTGACTGTGAGGTTGGCCCTTGGCTGGCATCTGGGAACATGGATTTCAGGACTGGTAACAGTGGCTCGCTGTGCATACACTATTTTGTACAAACAATATGGTTTATGCTAAAAACCTGCTGTTCTTCTGGGAGTCTAGAATTTTGGTGCCTACTAGGCAGAGGGTGTCTACATGACCAGCACTTATTAAAAACTCAGGTACCGAGTTTTTCAAAGGAGCTTCCCCGGCAGACAACACTTCACACATTCTGTTGCGAGAAGGACTCAGGCACGTCCTGTGTTGACTCCACTGGGAGAGTGTCTGGAAACTTGTGCCTGGTTTCGTCTGGACTTTGGCCTCTGCACTGTTTCCCTTTGCTCATTTTACTTTGTATCTTTTCAAGATAATAAAGCTTAGCTGTGAGTAGGACTATATGCTGAGTCCTGTGAGTCCCTGTGAATCATTGATCCTGCAAGTAGCCTTGGAGACCCCCAACACATATTCAAAAAAGCAATTAATATCATCTATCGCATTAATAGAATAAAGGACAAAAAACATATGATTATCTCAATATATGCAGAAAAAGCATTTGACAAAATCCAAAATGTTTTCTTGATGACAATACCCAACAAACTAAAAATAAAAGGGAACTTCCACAATAAGGTAAAGGGAATATATGAAAAATCCATAGCTAACATCAAATTTAATGCTGAAAGACTGAATGAGATCCCCTAAGACAAGGATGACCATGGTCACCACGTCTATTTAACATTGTTTTGGAAGTTCTAGCCAGGGTAGTCAGGCAAGAGAAAGAAATAAAAGTCATTCAAATTAGAATGGAATAAATATAACTATCTCTATTTATAGATGACATGATCTCGTATACAGAAAATCCTAAAGAGAACCGACTAAAAATTATTAGAACTAAGAAATGTGTTTAAAAGGTTGCAGGTTACTAGATCAATATATGAAAATCAATTGTATTTCTATATGCTAGCAATGAAGATTCCAAAAATGAAATCAAGACAACAATTTGTTAGAATAGCAACCAAAAGAATAAAATACTGAGCTATAGATATAACAAAAGATGTGTAAGAGTTATATAATAAAAACTACAAAGCATTGTAGAGAAAGCTAAATAAAATGTAAATAAATGGAAAGACATTATATGTTCATGAACAGAAGACTTAACATTTTAAGAAAGCAATACACCTTAAATCAATCTACACATTCAATGCAACTTCTATCAAAATCCCAGCTCACTTTTTTAAAAAAAATTGGCAAAATGTTCTTAATATTTAAATAAAAATGCAAGTGACCCACAGTAGCCAAAACAGTCTTGAAGAAGAAGAGAACAGTTGGAGGACTAAAACTTCCTGATTTCAAAACTCGTGGCTTATTGGTATAAGGATAGCCACGTAGATAATTGAAATAGAATCAACAGTTCGGAAATAAATCAACTGTTTATGGTTAATTGATTTTCAACAACAGTGCCAGGACAATTCGGTGAGGGAAAGAATAATCTTTTAAGAAATGGTGCAGAGACAATCAGATATGCATATGCAAAATAATGAATATATGGACCCCTGCCTCGAACTATACACAAAAATTAACTCAAAATGGATCATAACCATAAATTTAAGAGCAAAACTATAAAAAAAAAACCTCTCGGAAGAAAACATAGGACTAAATCTTCATGACTTTGGATTAGGAAATGGTTTCTTAGATATAACCTCTCAAGCAAAGCAACCAAAGAAAAGTAGAGAAATTGGTCTCATCGAAAATGTAAAAGTTTTGTGTTTCAAAGGACACTATCAAGAAAGTGATAAAGAAAAAGAAAGTGCAAATATATCCTACTGAATGTTAGAAAATGCTTGCAAATCATGTATCCAGAATATATAAAGAACATTTATAACTCAATAATAAAAAGAAAAATAATTCAATTTTTAAAATGAGCAAAAACTTGGAGCAGCTATTTCTCTAAAGATGTTTTCAACATCATTAGCCATTTGGAAAATTCGAATCAAAACCACAATGAGATAGATAATACCAGGACGGCTGTAATCGAATATAGACAATAGCATGTGTTGATGAGGATGCAGAGTAATTGGAACTGGTGGCAGGGATGGAAAATGGAGCAGTCACTGTGCAAAACAGTTGGGTGGCTCCTCAAAAAGGTAAACTTGTCATATGACCCAGCGATTCCACCCCTAGGTATATAGTCAAAAGAAATGAAAATATTAGTCCACACAAAACTTTGTGTGTAAATATTTATAGCGGCATTAATCATTCATAATGATTAAAAAGTGAAAACAACGTGAACATCCATCAACAGATGACTGGATTAAGAAACTAGGGTATGCCCATTCAATGGAATATTATCTGATTATTAAAAGGAATGAAGTACTGACGTGTACTACACCATGGAAACATAACGCTAAGAAGAGAAAGAAGCCTGTCACGAAATGTCACATAGTGTATGTTCCCATTTATATAAGAATCCGTAGAGACAGAAGTCAGGTTAGTGGTTGACAGGGACTGTGGATGTTGGGGGGAAGTGGGAGGTGACTGCTAATGGTTACGGGGTTTCTTTTTGGGGTGATAAAAAAGTTCTAAAATGGACTATGGTGATGGTCACAGTGACCTGTGGATACAGTAGTTCTCCTTTATCCTTGAATTCACTTTTTGCAGTTTTAGTTACTTGCAGTCAACCGCGGTCCGAAAATACTAAATGGAAAATTCCAGAAATAAACAATTTGTAAGTTTTAAATTGCACGCCGTTCTGAGTATCCTGATAAAATCTGGCACCATTACCACTCCTTCCTGCCCAGGACATCAATCATAACTTTGTCTAGTGTATCCACACTGTATATGCTACCTGCCTCTTAGTCACTTAGTAGCTGTGATCCGATCAACCGTCACAGTATCACAGTGCTTGTGTTCAAATCACCCTTAAGCAGCCTAACGCTATGTCACAATGCTTATGTCACTCAACTCACTCCATCTCATTATGTATCATCTCGCATCACCATAAGCAGGGTGAGTACAGTATGATATGTTGAAAGAGACTACATTCGCATAAGTTTTATTACAGTATTTCATTATAATCGTTCTATTTTATTATTAGTGCTAATCTCTTATATGCCTAATTTTTAAATTAAACTTTATCATAAGTACGTATGTACAGGAAAAAACAGTATATACAGGATTTGGTGCTAACCACAGTTTTAGGCATGAACAGGGGCTAAGACCCAGTGGCTAAGTGGGGACTACTGTATACTAAAAGCCATTGAATTGCACACTCTAAGTGGATGAAGTGTGTGGTACTTGATTTACATCTCGATAAATTCGTTTTAAAATGTCAAGGGTACAATCATGTGTGCCCCCTCCTAGAGGAGAGGCTGGAGTAGGAAAAGCAACTTGGAAGTTATTGGCCTGCATGTGGGGATGGGGGAGCTCTCACTGCAAAGACTAGTAGGGGGAGAAGAGGATCAGGATCAAGTTCTGAGGCCCTTCCTTGGTAGAAGGAGGGGAATTCAGGAAAGGAGCTGACTAGGAGCAGCCAATGAGGTGGGAGAAACTCGAGTGGCGTGGACCACTGAGGCCAAGAGGTGAGTGTTTTGGGAAGGGGAGGTGTCAAATATGTCAAAGTCTGCGAAGTGGGCGTGAAGTGAGCATGAAGATGCAGGCAGGAAGTATTATGGCCCAGCCTGGCCTGTCCTGCACCTTTGGCAAAAGGTCTCAGTGCCTCCCACTCGGACCCAGGCAAGCCTCTGCGAAGCGGCAGCGGGGAGAGTTAGGCGGAAGGAATAGCAACAAACGCGGAGATCGGTGTCCAGCACACCGGAGACAACCTCGGCTCCACCACTTGTCACTTAAGTGGCCTTAGGAAAGACACCGAGGAAAGACACTTAGGAAAGACGCTGAACTGAGGAAGCTCCCCAGTTGGGATGAGCACTGCTGGCCTTTTAGGGTTGACGAGGAGATGGAATACCGCGGCCTATGCCAGCTGCCTGACTCCAGCCGGCACTTTAATTGTTAAAAGTTCTGGCTCCAGACACAGGCAGCTTAGCCGTGTGATCTTGGTCAGTCTTTTGAACCTCTCTGAACCACAGTTTTCAGGAGGGCCAAGGAAATATGAAGAATATCAACCTCACTGGCTTATCGCAAGAGTTAGATGAGCAAATGTGAGTAAAGCATTTGGCACGGGGGTCTGAGACCTGTAGGACTCCATGAAGGAAGAGCTGGACGCACCCTTCTGCTCTCAGCCCTTGCCCCGATGCATGCCCTTGCTAGGTGACAATCAGGTGGTAGCAGGGGCAATGAGAGCAGTTCCTGCAGAGCTGGGCTGAGCTCCTAAACAGTCAGCCCAGCCAGTCTGGCGTCGACGGGCCACCAAGAGGATCCAGACGGAGAGCAGAGCGCGCGGGGCCTTTGCTAGAGCGGGGTGAGTGTGTGTATATGTTGGGTGCGGAGCCTGCAGCCTCTTCTCAGCTCGTCTCGGCTCTCAGACTGACAACATGCTCTCCCCTTCCACCCCGAGAAGGAACAACTGCACTGGGGACATCCCGTGGCTCGCGTCCCTCGCACAAGGCCTCTTAACCTTGAGCAGCTGCGGAGTTCGTGCCAACGGCTGGGCCCCGCCAGCCATAAATCACTGCAGGCTCAAGCCCGTCAGCGCGACGGCTGGGGGCGGTGGGGGCGGGGTGGGGGAAGCAGGCAGGGGCTCAGACACACCCCGTCCCTCCCGAAGCCCCATTCAAGTCCAGGGTGGCGGCTTTGCACCCTTGCTGCGCAAACTTTGTTAACTGACCAGAGGTCTCTCAACACTACGCAACAGAAGCAACGCGGACTTGCAGGAGGAGGCTACGTGGATAAGCCGAGTTGGAAACTGGCACACCTGACGTGAAGTCACTTGTTCACACACTATGGGGCCAGCGGGGACCAGCGAGCCCGCGGCCCCCGCCTAAAGGCTCCGCGTCCGTCCGACCCCTCTCCCCTGGCGGCGGGGGCTGGAGCCCACGCCAAGCCGGCGAGTCCCACGGATTCCACTACCCCGCAAAACACACGCTCTGAGCCAACGCTCCCCACCCCGCCGGCCACGAGGCTAGGGGACCTCGGCCCAGGGGACTGGGACGCACGTCCCGAGGTATGTTCGTGCAAGATCCCAGAAGACAGCCTGGATTTTTCCCTTATCTGATGAGAGTGAATTCCAGGCAGTTCATCCACATGTTTACTTTGCTCCCGTGTGGTTTGTCTAGAAATGCCTGTAATGGCATTTTCGCTTTGCCATCGTGAACAGGCAGCAGCACGCAGGGCAGTATTAATGATTATTTGCCATTAGGTTCGTCTTGATAAAGAGTCAGCAGGGGTGGGAACAAACTCTGCATCAACTCTATTCTCTCAACGGCCAACACATATCTGCATCGTGAAAAGACTGGAGAGAAAAGCGCAAATGTGTCGGCCATTGTTTTGGGGGGTGCTGGGAGGACCGGCTCCTACTGTCCTTGGCAAAACTGATCTACGGAGTCAGGGTAGTGGCTGCCCTGGGGCTTGGTGGTGACTGGGAGGGGTTTCCGGGGATGCGGGTGACATTCTACCTCCAGTCTAGGTGCGGGTTGTTACGTGGGTGCCTTCTCTTTTTTTTCCATGCTGTACACTTAAGATTTATGTGTTTTTCTGTGTCGTACTCCAATAAAATGTTTGCCTTAAGAAATGTTTGTGAATGATCTTTTTTTTCTGCAAACAATAACATATTTTCAAAGGCGAATATTTTCGTATTTCATGAATATTTTCATAGGGTGAAATGGCCTTTAAGGATTACCTCATCCGATTCCACTCCTGTAGTGATGAGAAAGGAAAACTCAGAAACCAGTCACCGTGGCCCATTGAGTCACGGGCAGGACCAGAACTGGGATCCCAAAACCGCGCAGCTTTCGTGTGACCTCTGCAAACCTGAAATAGAAACATTTTAGAGGACCATGGTTTTACTGATTTTTAAAAGAATAGTAATTACCTCATCACAGCTTTTTAAATAAAAAGGAGGTTATTTTATTCAGTTAGTTTTGAATTAGTTCTATGTGTAAAAGCTATAAAATGCAAAAGGCGCAGAAATCGTATACAAGGCAAAACCTCCTGCTCATTGTTTCTTGGGGACTGTGTGCCACCCCGGCCCCAGGCGCCACTGTGGAGACCTCTGTGCATCTTTCCAGAGATGGTCTGTGCACGATAACACGCTCCCCTCTTATTCACACGGGAGGGATCATACCTGACAGACCACTCCACACCTTGCTCCTGTTGTTAACAACACATGCTGAACCCTGCTCATTTTATACACTGGGGCCCTGTCCCCGCCTTTGAAAAAGGCTACAGAATGCTCCTTTGTGTGGACTATGTAAACAAACCTCCCGTCAGTGATGTTCAGATTATTTCCAATTATTTGATATTCTGTCAGTGCTGCAGTACATAGACTTTTTCATGTTATTTTGCTTAAGTGTCAGTAGACCAATAAGTAGATCAATTCCTAGAAGCAGAATTAGCGGATCAAGGGCATGCCCATTTAAAATGATAATAAATATTGCCAAATTGCTAGCTACAAACTGTGCTATTTTATAGTCGCATAAGCAAGGTACCAGGGAATCAGGTTCCCTATGCTCTTGCAACATAGTGTTATCAATCTCTTTGGACTTTGCCAATCTGATAGGACATGTCGGGCTAATTATGGTATACATTTCTCTTATTCTGAGGGAACTAGAACACGTTTTCCAATTGTTTGACATTTGTTTGTTCACTATGGGAACTGTTTGTCCACATTCTCTGTCCATTTTTCTATTCCATTTTTCATTGAGTTGTCAGTTTTTATAAAAATCAAATTTTATTTAGAGAATATAACTTGCAGAGTAAAAAGAAATCATACCCCTTCAGAACAAAAATCACAGTTATTTTCGGTGTGGTCCCTTGACCACAGACATACATATATTTTTTTCCATAGGCATATATATGTTTACATTGTTACAATTAAGCATAACAATATCTAGCTTCAGTTGAATACTTCCCAGGGTTAGGCATTGTACTAAACAATGGGGTACATAAAATGTCAAGTCCTGCTTTGGCATGTAATCTAGCAAGAGTGTTTAATCATGTTGGGACATTATCTTTACGATTCTCATTTGTAATGGCGACTTAGCTTGCTGTTGAGATAGCATATATATTGTTATATAATTAGCTGTCCTCTGTTAACTTTCAGTTGCTTCTATTGCCTTATAATTTCTGATTAGTAAACCCTTCAAATCTATTTTAAAAATTAAATTCTTACACTGATGTCGTAACTCACATCTTTAATGTCAGATAAATATCCTTAAAATATTTATAAATATTCAACCAATATATAAAATGTTTGCCTTATGAAACAGAGAGAAATGAAATGGCAAAGATAACTAGTGGTTATGAAGGACACACACACATATATGTATGTTGTACGTATACTATCTACCACAGCGTATGATTTAAAATTATGGATGAAGAATTATACTTGCTGCAAAAAGGTTTCATTTAATACAAACTTTATTTGAAAGCACCTTAAAAACTAAATCAAGACATACACTTTTTAGTGTGATTTGCTCCTCAGTAGCAATATAAAAAGCAAGTGCAATTTTCCTTCCTATAGCATAAAACTATAATAAAAAGAATTACTTTTGTCTTATGCTGCCTTTAAAAGTATGTAATGGCCACCATGACATATGTTTGTGTACATAAAAGCTCGTTTTACAAAAAGGCTTCTTTTCTTTTCTTTTTCTAAAATGCTTTTATATAATGTCAACTGAAAAAAATAAAAATCTAAAATTATACGTACAATATGATTGTAATTATATTTTTAAAAATGAAATATACCTAATGAATGGGGAAAAGGCTTTAAGGAAATACATGGAAAAGTTGTGTGTTACCAAATTTTCTGTGATGTAATAGTTTTATAATATGAATCAAGAAATAAAAATAATATTTAAGAAAATAAATCTTAGCAGACACCACGTAATAATCTGATTTGTGGGCCAGAACATTTAGGGAAGAATTTCCGGGGTCCACATGTACAGTGGCTCACCCCAAACTGCAGACCAGAGCCTTAATTGACTGCCTTCACCCACACACGGCCAGGGCCAGAATCCAGCCTAGGCGGGATCTTTTTTCCTTGTAATAAAACAGAACGGCACTGACGTCAGAGGTGGACAGGGACGGATCTGAAAGGGGCTTTCTACATTGGAGGTGAAGGTTCATCTGCTCTGTGGACAGACATCGGCATTATGGAGACAATGTCAGCAAGCGCCGCTGGAGAATCATTGTAGTTGCAGGCGATTTCCTTGCTCGCGTGTGGTAGAACATGTTCTATTCAAAAAGTGGGCAGGCGAGCAGAGCTGTGGGCGAGATGAAGAGTCCGAGAGTGTGAAACGGAGGGGAGTAGGGTTCTGAGGGAGGGAAAAAGGGGAAAAGCAAACACCAAAAAAGTGGAGATTCTTCTAGTCCTTGTGACACAGCTTCAAGCCCAAGAGGGCATGTGACTTGATAGTAGGGTAGGAAGTCCTCCCACTCTTGTCTACATAGCCATATGGATTCAGCCAAGAACAGACAAAACTCTGCAGGTCTCCAGTACTCCAGACTGAGGTGATCTGCTCCGTGCAGTCGTGTGGAATTATTTCTTTGCTGCACTGGCGATGGATGCTCAGCACACTGGTCTTTTGCTTTTTATATAGAGCAAAAGAAATCGCTCACTCCTTCCCAGACATTCCCTTCCCTAGGACTTTGCTTGGCTGGGTAAACCTGCCAACAGGTTGCAGGTTGCAGCTTTCCTGTGTTGTTGTTCTGAGGTTTTAGCACTAACAAATATGGTTACCAGGGCAACCAGGCAGCAGTTTAGACTCCTGACACCCATCTCCCTAGGCTGGCTTAAGTGGCAGGAGTTTGGGTTATATTTGCTGTTTTGCAAACTGTACCATTAAATTCCCTTCTCCTCAAAAAAAAGCACATAGAAATAGCTACTCAGTGGCTGTCAAGGTTCACACTTTACCCTTCCTTCCTTCCTGGCTGCCAGGCAAATACAGAGACCATGAGGGGGAAAGGTCAGAGTAGGAAGAAGGAGGGTCGTGGTGTGTCCATAGAGAGGCTCAGTGATTGTTCACTGTTGCCTTACAAACCCATCCCTTGCCGATGCCACCAGCCCACACCTTGGGTGGCAGAGCCGGATACAAGTTCCAGTGCTCTGATGTCCAGTCTGAGCCAGGAAAGCTAGGGAATCGCAGAGGAGGTGGGTTTCCAGGGAGTGTGGGAGCAACAGGGGATCACTGCTCAGCTGCACCACCCTCGGGGCCAACCACGCCATGCCAGCCATGCTTCCTGCGACCGGAGCCAGAATGACAGGTCCCAGGGCCCGAACTCACAGAACCCAGCACCCTCCCCAGGGTCTGCCTCCCTGTAATGGGTGCCTGTTTTTGTTTATCTGGCCCCTCTCTTTCCACTGGCAGCCTGACCCCACCCTATTGCACGGTGGAATGGTCACTCACACGGCCTTGACCTTTATCTAAATGTGGGACTGAGTCTTGTAGTCAGTTTGGACGATAATGGTATCCATCACCTGTCAAGAGGGACTGGTCAAAAGGCCATGTAGCCCGGTCTTGGCCAATCAGTCCTTCCCAGTGCATCTTGCTTTAGGGCCAGTAGGAGGGACAGACAGGGTTCTTTTTTTAGGCTGTGAATTTGAGGATGGGGAGAGTGACGGTGGCTAAAGGGAATGCAAAGGGAAATAGGGACAGGCAGAGTCAGGAAAGGGACAGCCTTATCCACTCCGTACCATCTGGCCATGCCTACTGCCCATACCTCCCCTGGGCTTTGTGGTTACCTGGATCACTAAATTATCACCCAGTTTCTACACTAGTTCCTGAATACAGTTCAAGATGAAGGCCAAGTATATTTCTTCTGGCAGGGTTCCGCAGTTATTATTGGAAGTACCAGAGTTACCAATTATTATTTGGATAAGTAAAATGCCCCAACACCAGAATAAGTAGAGCATGATGCTCAAGAGCATGGTTCTGACGCCAGATTACACGGCTTTGTAAACCCATCAGCGGTATAACTTTGGCTCTATTATTCAATTTTCACTAAGCTTCATTTTCTTGTACCTGTATTTCTAATATAATTTAATTCTTCTTATTCTAATTGTTGACTACTATTTGCTACAATTAACAGTTTTCAAAGGCTTACCGTGCGCCTGGCCCTGTGCTGAGTCCTCCGTGGATGAGTATGGGCGGGAAATAACGCTTATAAGCCGCTCTTCACATGACGGTCTCCACTGACAAGGAGGGCGCTTCCATCCAAATGCCCACGAAGAGCACTTTCAGCCTTTCTCTCTACCCCTTTCTTACTTCTCTTTAAGGGAAAAGTTGCTAATCTAAGGGTTAGAGTCGAGGATCATTTATTGGTGGGTGAGGTCACTTTTACATGATTGGAGGTGGGTGAGGTCACTTTTAAATAATTGGCAGGTGTCCGTTGCCTTTCTGTGCTACCTGTGATGGGCCAGGTGGGACAGGTGGCTGGCCTCACTCTCTTGCCACTTTTCCACCTACACCTGTTAGAATGTGAGTCGGTTCGCACCGTGGGCCCAGCTGTCTTTATCTCTGGGGCTGAGAGTAGGAAGGCTGGATGTAGGCCCAGGTTTAAGCCAAGTTCTCAGCAGAGTTAACCAAAAGCCCTGGGCTGTGGTTATGGATTGCCCGGCTCGACAGAGTACTTTTATCATACGCTCAAGTAACCTATGAAGATTCTGGTAGATGAGCTTGGAAAATACAGAAAAGAGAGATGGAGAGAAAAAGTAATGATTTATACGACATAGGAGAATCCACTCGCTACTCATCTCAATGAGCTTCTGGCCCAGAGTGGGGAGGAGACCTACATCTATCTTCGGTTTCTCCAGTCCGCTCATTTTCAACCTGGAGTGTGGGCATCTCACCATACTACAGTGATTCTAATGCCTAAGGATGGGAATTCTCCACAAAACATTCACCTTCACATGGCGGCTAACTACGTCCTCTCGTGCTCCCCAGGGATTCTTCGTTTCTAAAACAGGAGGGGAAATTGGCTGTGTTGGACTCAATGTGGGACAGGACAACCTCCCCCGTAGCACCTTCCTAGGGATTTTGAAGCGCAGTTTTAGCCTAAGCAACTTTCGCCTTAACTGCTAGCGTTGGTGTCTGCTCTCCACTTCTAAGTTAGCCTTGTGTGCCCGCTCTATGGGTCGGAGCCCTGGAGGAGAGAATTGGTGAGAAGCATCCTAGGCACCTAAACCATCAGTTACCGGTGCTCAGAGAGGGTGAAGCATCCTGCCCATGCTTGCACAGCTGAGTGGCAGAGCCTGGATTCAAACCCAGGTCTACCTGAAGCCACAGCTCATGCTCCTAACCACTCGATTGTCTCTATGGCCTAAATTTAGTAGTTCACTCAATCTTGCTCTACAGAAGCACAAACCATGGACGCTGGAGGGAACAGGTAATCATCCAACATAACCTCTCACCCAACGCAGCTCTATTCTTTCTAGCATCTTCAGTGGCCAGTCAGCTCACTTCTACTCAGATACCTTTAGGGATGGTGAGCTCATTATCTTCCTCCAGGCCGCCCATCTCATTGTTAGAAATGCTCCCTTCGAATAAATTGAGCTTTGCCTGTAAGGTCCTAGCTCTGCTCTCTGGACCCTACCTAACCTGGGTGCCACACCAACAGACAGTCTTTTACTTACCTGAAGTCTATGTTCCCCCGAAGGGCTCATTTATGAACATTTATTGTTCTTTTCTGTGCCGGATGCAGAGATACACAGCACTGTTACTGCCCTCAGGATGCTCATAGACTAGAGAAGCCAGTGGTGGGCACGGGAGCCGCAAAGCAGCAAGGAAAGACTGGAGATGAGGAAGCGCTGTGGCCGGCGGGGGCACTCGGAAGCCGCAGGAAAGGAGACTCCTCCGGTGATTCACTCTCAGCACCAACACAGCTCCTGGCACACGGCTGCTATGAAATCAACGTCGAATGAACAGATGAATCAGGGATTCCCTGGGAAGGTGATCTCCTGGCTGGGGCTCAAAGGGGACAGCGGTATTCGGCCAGGGAGAGAGAAGTCCTGGCTTTGTGACATGTTGATTGAGTGTTACCATTAGAAAACTGGGAGATTTCACATTAAAACTTGGACTCGTGGCCTCTCCTGAAATCTTCGAAGATCTCGCAACAATCGGGCCCACGATTCCTCCAGGTGGCCACTTCTTTGCGCTAGGTAGCAGTGGCCAGCTCCAGACACATTCTGGGGCAATCAGCTTCTCTCACGCTTTCCGGCCTGGCCCTTGCAGGGGTCTGTGCCAACTCTTGTGTTGAACCCACCCCTTCAGTTCCCTCATTACTCTTATGTAGGAACCTTTAAATGTAGTGATTTTCAACTTGAAGGATGAAGAAAAATCCCTCTTAGGGATTTTTCCAAAAAAAAAAAAAAAAACCCCAAAAAACAAAAAACACCTTATATACTGGAAAGATTCTAACACAACTCCCTTTTCCTGTCCTCCCTCTCCGCAGGCACAGTGACAATCGCTGTCAGAAGCCCAGCCTCACCCCTGCCGCACTGGCACTGGCGGTGCTGGCGCGTGGAAGTCCCGCCCACGACGTTTCCCTGATCCTGCAGAAAGATGCGTAGAGGCTTACTCTCATCTCACACAACAGCAGTCCCTCCCTCCCTCTCCGATCATCACTGGAGTGTGTCACCTAGCAACGCAGCATCCATCAGGGGTAGCAACCACTCACCAATTCATTCATCCCTTCAACAGACACCGACAGAGCTGCTCCCACGCCTGGGATAGGAAGGGACTCAAAAAAGATTTGTTGCATGAATGAATGAAGATACAGGGATGAATGAGGCCCAAAGGAGGTCATCCTCGGGGCAAGAGAAATACAGACTTTTTTTTAAAGGGTTGTAATACAGACCATAGTAGAATAGTGCATGTATATGTAAATTCTAAATAGGAAGTCAGAGTCCCGTTTAGGAAAGTCAGAGGAAGAAGATGGGATAGTCCAGCTAGGTCTTGAGAGAGGAAAAGGGGTTTGTTAGGACAGGAAGGAGGAACAGGAGAAACCGCTATTCAGGTCAGAGAAATATCATAGGCAAAGGCCCCGAGGTATGGCTGCATGGTACGTACGTCTGGGGCCACAGGCAAGTTTAGTATCAATTAAGCAGAGAGTATAGCAAGATTCCTAAAATCTATGCCCACAAAGGTTCAAGCTGGTCCCAAGCTCAGGCAGGAAGATCAGAGTTCTTTTGACACCGAGGACAGGCACGCATCCCTGCACGGCCCTCTCTGAGCACAGACCTGGCCTTCCCTGGTCAGTGGAATGTTTGCAGAATAAAGCTGAAGATGGAACAGAGATAGGAAGGAGAAACTGGAGCCATCCACACGCCAGCCATGGCCAAGATGCTGTCTTCGTGATTCCCAAATATTTTTTGGCTTGCTCCCTTCGAGGCTGTTACAGAGCCCACGTGATCTGGCCCTGCCTACCTCACCACCCTTGTTTTGAGATTTTACTCATGCGGGTATGTTTCTCCATTCACGAGTTGCTTTATTCATTTCTAGGAAGGAACTCAGGAACCAAAACAGTTATTTTACCAGGGAGAAATTAATGTAGGAAATTGGTTAAAAAGCCATCGAAGGACTGAAAGGCAAAATTGGAACGCTGAAGGAACATGGAAATAGGAACCGCAGGTTCATGGAGCGGAGACCTAGACTTCTGAGGAAGCTGAGTGTGACAGATACTGTCATTACCCCTCCCTCTCATTTCCTCGAAGCTCGCTCTGTTCCTGTGAACCCCAAGGCTCCCTAGTGGAAGCATCCAAGACTTTCTGCCTGAGGGACTTTCTCTGGCCACAGGAACATGGCTCAGCCTGAAAGTGAGCAGGATGGAAGTGCCAAGAAGTTGACACCCCCAGGGAAAGCCCTCAGAGAGAAGTTAGCAGATAAATGCCACATTTCCTTAGTCCCGGAGTAGAAGAATCCTGAGTGCTCTGTACACCTCCCGGAGGTAGTCTGAGATGGGTCCTAGTCGCCCACAGTGGTAACCACCCATGTGCCCTGTGTCAACTGTACCCTTGCATCAGCTTCCTTACCTTTCCTGACTCATTTTCTCTCTACTACAGTTTCCTGGATCATGTTCAAAACGAGCTACCTGCTCTCAAATCCTCGCCTAAGGATCTGTACTTGATGGAATCTAAAACACCTCTGTTACCAGAAGTCCTTCTAGGAAGCTCTCAGAATGCAATTTTGGAACTGGGTCATTTGCCAGCCAGATGGCATCAAGGACCCTGTTATTGATGTCAGGTGGGATGGAGGTAACCCCAAGCATGCTGTCCGGCACAGTTACTAGGATTGGGATGGGGTACAGGCGGAAGAAGATGCATTTGGTGTCTGTAACAACTCAATCACTTGACAAATAGGAGGGTCATGGTTGTTATGGGGACTGCGGAGCTGGTCGGATGTTTTAACTCCCATAAAAGTGCAGAAGGAAGAAAAATAATAGACTCGATCAGTCAATTCTTAATTCATGTGGAAGCCAGAAAGTCTCCATAGTGGTGTCTAAAGTGACCCTTATCCCCTGTAGCCAGAGGGCAGACAGTGCAGAAAATCAGGCCCAAGATTTTATTTCAGAGTTACAAAGGAGACTTAACTCACAATCCCAGCAAATCCCCTCTGCTAGAGACGGGAAAGGGAAGGAGTGGGTTCTGAGCCCTGTGCTTGACATTTGAGTAGATGCAGCTGAGTACCTTAAATGCCCAGATTCACCTTAACCACCTGGGACAGCAGAACCGGCCCCTCCCCCGCACTAGGGGAAAGCAGCCTCCATTCTCCAGAGACCAGGCGAAGGCCTCGCAGAGGCAGATGTCTTGCACAACGATATTCGCCCTCCTTGAGATCTGCCTTTTCCTGCCCTGAAGGCTCCTAGACCAAAACTAGGGTCAAATGTTATCAAAAGAGCTTCAGAACCTGGCTGATATGTTCCAGCAGGAACCAGAAGGACAGGCCTGGGAATGGATCTTGAGAGCAATAGACCAGAAAGGCGGACCACAAGGCTGGAATGGGGAGCGTATGACCACGGGGGAGCCCTCTCATGATTCAGGATTCAATATTCTGGCAAGGACTCCCGGATCCAGTTCTGATACCCTCTAGAATAGCCCCTTAGAGCTTGTAAACAATGATATCGTATTTAGTTAGGTGGAAATGCCTTGCCAGAGTGTGGAGAAAAAGACACAGAGGTGAGCATGGATTTATTATCTAAAACCAGAGAACCTGTCAGCTGACCACAATCTCTAGGACACTGTCTTCACTAAAGCAGCATGAGAGGCACCAATGAGAGGTCAGCGTTGTTGAAAAATGCAATGGGAACGATCTTGGGTGGGCCGGGATTTACCTAAGAGGCAGCTGTGGACCTGGGCTCCCTCGTGCCGATATGGATGATAGGATTCTGAATTCGCAGAGGCCAGGCAGTACCACTCAGTCACCAGGGGCAGGGAGGACACAAGCATGGTAACGGGGAACAAAACTAAAACCATAATCGGTTGGCCTCTAACAGGGATCTGTGGTGATTGATGGCTTTGGCAGATGGCTAAATCAGAAAACCTCAGTCTCTCACCTATTTGGTAGACGTGAGCTGGTTCTAACACCCAGAACCTATCGAACAAGGAGGAGACCAAGTCCCCTCAAGGAAGGACCTTGCAATGCTATGACAAGTATATGTGATACAGGTTCCCCAACTTCTCCAAAAGGACTTTGGTCATTTACCAGAGTGAATGTGCACTGCACAACAGAAGAACACTCGGACCTTTCGAGGAATGTTAGACACAGGTCTGAGTGGATGCTGACCCAAGGAGATCCAACTGCCGTCATGGCCCATTGTTAGAAGCCGGCAATAAAGGGAGTCACGGTCCTCTGGCCATTCCTCACATCTCCGGGTGAGTAGTCAGGATGGATATACACTTATTATCCAGCAGAGTCCACACATTTATTCCTTGACTTAGAGAGTAAAAACCATGATGTTTGGAAAGTCCAAGAAGTCTCCGAAACGGTGTCAAGCCCTTCCCTCGACCACCGCAGCCCATCGGAAGCATGCCTGCGGCCCAGATGCGATGGCAGAGAGTGCTACCCTGTTGCAGTCGCCGGGGTAGCCATTGCGAAAGCCAGATGGGGCATGACAGATGACAGTGGACTTCACCAAATGGTAGCCCTCGTCACAGGTGCTGTGCCAGACACAGTGTTTTTACTTTAACAGTGCAACAGCCTCTGGCATGAGGTGTGCAGCTGTCGATCTAGCAAATGCATTCTTTTCAACAGCTACCAGGAGGGAGGCACAAAGCAGATTGCATTCACCTGTGATGAACAGCAGGCCCCCCCCCCACCCACCCACCACCCCCTTATTTCACAGTCTTACCCCAGGGCTAAGTTAACTCTGCTGTTTTCTATCACAATATAGTCCTAAAGACTCTTGATCATCTTGACACTGATCCCGCCACATACCACATCATCGTGCAGCGTGTGAACTGCGAGAACGTTACAGTGATCTCTAAAAGGCACAGCAGCTACACCGCCTCGCTGCTACGGTCCTCTGTACCGGGCCTGTAACTGCTCACGGAGGCTGCGGTTAATATTTCTTAATTTCTTCTTCCACCTCCCACCCTATGTTTCTTTCGCCTTCAGCCAGGACTTCAGCAGATGAGGGTTCTTTACCTGGCAGAGCGACTCGAACTTCGTTTCTGAAGGGTCTGAATTCTCAGTGGTCCTGCTTATTGGGGTTGCCTTAATTAGCCATTAACTTTTACTCCTGGGCAAAGAAGAAGAGATCCCACGTAGAATCCTTGGAGTTCCAGACATAGCTCTGCTACCCGCACTGTAAGCGACAATTCGATCTGGTAATTGGGGTGAACCATGCCAGCCAGTAGAACAACCTTTTCCTTCAGCGACTGAAAAATGCAAAATGTCCAGATTCCAATTCCACGGAACCGCAGCTGTTGTCCTCTAATATTAGGAAATATCGCTCCTTTGGGAGCTAAGGCTTCCCATAAAGCTGAAAGTGGTGGGAGCAGGAATAAAAAGCAGATGTAGGAATGAGGAGCTCACCCTATTGCAGACCCTCAAACAGCACTGTACACTGGTCACTGGTTCCAAGCTCTGTGATCATAGACACCATCCTTTCCGGGTGTTTTTCTCCACCGACGCCAGAGCAAAGTGTTCAGTAGGTCATTCCATCATTCTATCAGGCCAGCTGCTTCTGGGTGATGGGGCACAGTAATGTTAGTGAATTCTGTGCTCACGGCTGCAATTCTTTTCCTCGGCAATTATTCCCTGTTCAGAAGTTCTGTCGTGTGGAATGTCGTGAGCATGCATAAGGCATCCCAGAAGACCACGGATAGTGGCACGGGCAGAAACAGTGCAGGTAGGAAAGGCAAACCCTACCTAGAATGCATATTTATTCTAGCGAGGGCAAACTGCAGCCCACTTCAGGATGAAAGGCCTCCCAAGGGGCTGGCTGGTCCTCCTGTGGTATGATGGCATATTGGTGGGGCGTCAGTGTTGGGCTCTGCTGTTGGAAGGTTAAACACTCGGCAATGGCAGCAGCTGGGTCTGTCTCGAGGAGGGGATGTTCTTGTTGTTTATCCTCCATCTCAGCCACATGGACCCACCGAATAAGTGCCAGGGTGGCTGGGGAAAGAGGCTGACTGCCATTCACAGAGTGTGTGATTTCGCCCACGCGATTATTGACAGCCTCCTCTGCAGTAGGTGTCCTCTGAAGAGCTTTCTCATCGGCCATAGATACGATATGTCTACACAGTGCCATTCTGGAGTCCATCCACATACCTCTCCATCGGATTTCCCAGTACCCACCTTCCAGGCCTGTTCCTTCGTCTCCGACAGCCTCCATACGCGAGTCCAACTTCAGGTCATCTGTGAGTCTAGACCATACAAACAATTAAATATTCTCCAAGTTCTGCCCTCTGGAAGGATTTCTCTTCAGCATTGTGTTTTCAAGAACATTCTCGATTGGGGTTGCAATGCTGATAGGGTGACGGCTAAAAGGCTGATGGGGGACCTTTATACTGGATGATCTAGCAGAAAACACCTGGTCAGTCACAAAGAGAGACGTCACGTGATGCGACGGGAAGGTCACCGCACCATCCCATCGATGCCATCAGCAAAGCCCAGAATGTGGGGAATTCTAAGAGATAAATTATCTGGTTTCTTAAAAAATATTTTAAAAGAGGGAGAAGAAATGTTATAGATTTAAAAAGCCTTAAGAGACATACGCAGTTATGTTAAAAAAAACAAAGATCTGGACCTTTAATGAGCGAATCCTTACTTGTTAGAGATATGTATTGGTCTATTTATGATTGAAACAAAACAGATTCTGAGATTGCTTCATAATAACCAGACAGGAATAAATGAAACTAAATTGTCTGTATGTTGATAATCATTGAGGCTGGGTAATGGGTATGGATTTATTATTTTATTCTCTCTGCTTTTGTGTAAGCTTTACATTTTCTGTGTTAAAAGGTTGTTTTTCTTTTGTTTTGGATGTTCGTCGACCTTTTGCCCTCTTCAGCGTTTCTCTTCACATCGAAATTTCTTCGACAGTTAATCGATCACTCCCTCCGTCCTGTTTTCTCCTCAATTCTTTCAGGTTTGGCTTTCAGCTCTGTTACCCCTCTGAAATTGCTCTTGCCAGAGTCACCAAGGATGTCCATGTTCCTAAATCCAATGGTCACTTTTTGTGTCTTCTTTTTCCTTGACCTCTCAGTGGCATTTCCCATTGTTGGTCCCTCCCCCTTGCTTCCTTCCCTTGACTTTTGAGAGGCCACACTCTCCCAGTTTCCCTCCAACCTCCTTGGCTACTAACCGTGCCAACCCCTGCTCCATGACTCTGAAGAACTCCCAACTTCGGGGTGTACACCTCTAGTCCTGCTCTTATCTCTGAGAATTCTCTTTAAACACCTACCTTTGTGATAGCTCCACTTGGATGTCTAAATGGCAGCTCGGCTCTAACACACCCAGCCCTGTTTTGATTTCCCCCACTCTCCCATATCAACCCCTTCCCCGCTCTTCCCCAGCACAGTTAAAAGCCCGGCCATCCACCCAATTTCCCATCCTTGTAACTTCTTTTTCCCTCAAGGCTTGCTCCCCCATCCATCAGCAACTCTGGTCTCTTCTACCTTTAATATAAGTGCCCTGAATCTCACCTCTTCTCGCCTGCTGGCCCCTCTGTGGCTCTCTGGGCTCAAGCCATCACCTGGGCAACCTGATGTCCCAGAAATCACTGCCAGGGCTTTCCTCATCACTTCAGTCTTTGTACTCCACTCCTTAACGTTTTAATCTACTCGGCTTTAAAATGAAGTTTTATAAACAAACAATGGGCTTTTCATCAAAACCCGGTGATTATTTCAGGGGGCACACTGAAACGGGGGCCTGTGCCATGGATTTGTTTCACAGTGGCAGGGAGGGGCAGTGGGCGAGTAGACAAAACCAGACCACCGTGAGTTGATAATTACAACCGTAATGCGCAGCTGGGGGCTCATCTTACTGTCATGACTTCCCTTCATGTTCGAAATTCTCCATAATAAAAGGACACAGAATACCCAAGATTACCAACTCGTCTGTAACTGACTTGATGGACAGGAACACTTTCATCCGGCTCTTAAGGTGAGATCTAGCTACGGTGATCTGCAGCGGCGACAATTTGGCGAGGGCTTAGAGTTAATAACCAGATTAGTGCCGCAAGGCGAGCAAATCACTCCCGAGCTCCAGCAGGGCAGGGCCGAGCGGCTTTCCGCGCTGTGCTCGCTACCGCAGCCCCGGCGCCCAGGGCACCTTTGTGCGCGCGGGATTGCTCGCTGCTCCCCCACCCAGAGCTCCACCCCGGGCCGGGGCCCCTGCACATGCGGCCGCGGGGACCCCGGGCGCCTCCCTCCTTCAGCCGCAGGCAGGTGACTGGCGGGGGAGCAGCGGGACGGCGGGCAGGCCTAGAGGATCAGCGAAAATCCTGGGTCGACATCCCAAACAGAGCCCTGGGGTCGAGGCGCGTGGGCCGAGGGGCTCTCGAGTTTAAGGCATGACAAAGGTTAGAAAGAGAGGAGCCCGAGGGCCAGGCGCGCCGGCCGGCGCCCGGGGCCGGCGGGGCGGGGCGGGGCGGGGCGCCCCGGCTGCTGCTCGGGCGCCCCGGCTCCTCCGCCCCCAGGGCGCCGGCGCGCGCGCGCGCGCGCGGGGCCCAGGTATCTGGGTGTGGCCGTCCCCAGCCGGCCCCGGCCCGCCCCGGCCTCCTTGATCTTCCTTCCTCTTCGGCGGAAGCTCCCGGGGCGCCCGCGGCCGGGCCCCGAGGCCGCGCTCCGGCCCCTGCGCGCCGGCTCGCCGAGCCCTGACCCCCCGCGCGCCTCTGTGTCCCCGGGTCTGGGCGAACGACAGACACCACGTCGGTTTTGTTTTCCCGTTCGGGTTCCCTTTTCAAGGCCCGCCCTGGCGTTCAGCGGGGCAGATGCCCTTGGAGTCCGGAGAAAACAACTTGTTTATGTAAAAGCAAACGCGCCCCATGCCGGCCCGCGGCGGCACCCCCCTTTCCCCTCTGCGCGCCGCCTCCAGAAATGGCGCCTGTGTCCCGACCCCGACCAGGTCACGACCGGGAGACAGGTGTGCCCGTGGGGGCTCGACCGCAAAGCGCAGGGGGACGTCGTGTGTGCGAGTGATTTCCCCACCTACGGGCAGTTCAGAGCTGCGTGCTGGGCGCAGGGTGACCGTGGTGGTGGCCGCAGCAAGGAAACCGCAAAGCCCAGGGCCGGGTGCTGGAGACTTGGGCTGATGGGTTGAGTCCTTCATTCCTCTACCCACGGAACTGATATGCCCCCCCCCCCGCCCGCAGTACTGGGGTTCAGGGTTGAAACCGCAAGACGCTGTTTTCGGGACAGGCAGGCTGAGTCCACAGGATCTGTGTGACTTCAGCAAGTAGCCTCTCGGCGCCTTTTTCCTAGTCTGTACCATGGGAATGACAATGTAAAATCGAGCATTTGTGCTCGGCCTCTGCCGTGCTCAGCGAAGTCCCTGCCTCTTGGCTCCCAAAGAAAACGCATGGCACGAGCCTGGCGAACGTGCCGTAACGCATTTCACCATTTCACCGTGGGACAAACCCAGTCGCACGGGTTTTCATTCCTTCCTCTCATTAAATGTTCTGAGGGCCCTGGCACCAGGCCTGTGCTGGGCGGAGGCTGCGGTGATGAAGGCAGCAGGCCAGGCCTGGAGAAGCCAATAAAAGACCAGACTCTCCTTCTGAGGAGGAAGTAGGCCCTGGAAACTGCCGGAAGCCGCCCGCCAGGGGCCCCGTCTTGCCCCGGGCCCTGCCCTGTCAGGGTCCAGGGTCTCCGGGTAGAGTTCCCTGCCCTTGGAGTATTTACTCCCAGATGGTTTTTTTTAAAAAGGCCATGTGGCCCAAACACTGTTGATGCTCCTCCTGAGTGATGGTGAGATACTCAAGTTAGACTCTGAGAAGCCAACTCCCAACCCTCCATAGCCTGAAAGATCCTTTTTTCTTGCCACCTCTGCATTGTGAAAAGCTCTGAAGGGAACTCCTTTCTCCTCAACTTTCCTAAGTCCGGTGTTGCTTAGTGCCTGATGCCTTCATCCTTCCCTCACTGGGGCTTAGTTGGTCCCATCCAGGGCCTGTCCCCAGGTTGTTCAGTGGGTGAATACTGAGTGAATAGATGAAGTCTTCTTTTATTTCCCCCTGAGTGGGCCGCAGAGAGTCATAACAGGTTAATAATCCCAGCCAGCGTTTACTAGGTGCCTCTGCTGTGCTGGGTTCTATGCCAAGTGCTAAGTTCATGCTCTCATAGAAGAGTCACTCAGGCAGTTCAGCCAGGCCCAGGCTGGACCCTGGTGTTGGATAGATTCTGGAGGCAGTGAGCTTCCCACCCTGCCCTGCTGGGCTTGCACAACTCCAGTGGCAGCTGATTGGCCTGACACTTCCAGTACAGGGGCCGGAGTCAGCACAGGGGCCTGGGCTGTCGTTCTAGAAGTTTGCATGATCATCAGCTTAGCCAGGGGCCAGGTCCTACTGATTCTATTCCTAAATGTCCCTTGAATCCATCCAGGTCTCACTATTTGTCCCTAGATCACCACACAGAGCATCCCCCCATTCCCCCAGCCAACCCCAACTGCCAGTTCTCCCTTTCTAATCCCTTCCGACCCTGGAACTTCCGAAACAGCAAATGACATCCTGAAAAACCCTGGAGAGTGGGCCCTTGGCCCTCTGGATGAAATCCACAGTCTTTTAGGTGGTTTACAAGGCTCTGGGCCACATTTTTAGCCTGGTTCCAGTCACCCCACTGCAGGAGTTAAGATGCAACAACAGAACAGTTCTCATTTCTTGCGCTGCACAGCTGGGCCTCCACCAGGGGTGCCCACTGAGCCACCTGTTTCCCTAGGCAGAGCCCAAAGGCCTGGATGCTGCCGGGTGGTAGTTGCCTGTTCTGGCTCCTTTGTAAGGACAGTGAGCTCCTTGGCGGCAGGACTGTCTTATTACTCACAGACTCCCTAATGTCCCGTACAGCATAGGTTGAGTAAGTCGAATGAATGAATCAATGAATGAGGCTGCTGCAGGTTGGACCAGCCCGTCCCTGTGGTCTCCAGTGAGTTTCCAAGCTACACTTCAAGCAAATAATTATAATCTGGTCGCACTCCCACCCGACATCAGTGGAGAAGACCGATCTGGAGTGGGAGCTGTGTCAGCTGTATGAGGGTCCAGAAAGCCCCTAGCCAGCCAGAGAGAGCCGCTGAAGCCCGTGTAAGAACCACCTTCCCCTCCCTCGCTCATCTCAGGTGGTTCTTTTGACCATTCCAGAAAACTGTCCTGCATCTGTATGTGGCTTCACTGTGTAAGAATGCCTCTGAGTTTCTTGTCAAAGTTTTCTGCAGAGGACAGGGGAAGGTGTGTGTGTGTGTGAGGTGATTTAATATTAGCTAACATTTACCATACAAGTGCTGGGGGCTTTCTATGTATAATTTCATTTAATCCTCACATTTCCATTTTACAGTTGAGAAAAAAGGCACAGAAAAGTTCAATAGCTTCTGAAGACAGAAAGGGGCGGAGCTGGGATTTATTCGAACGCAGGTTGTCACACTCCACTATGATTTGAACTTAGGAGAAAAAGATGGGCATTTTCTTGGCTTGCTGGCTTGCAGGGGCCATGGGCCTCCTGGAGATACGCTGGCCTTCCTTCCCTCTCAATGTGGTTTAGAGACAGAGTCTAAGGGAACCTGCAAAAGCGACCTCGTTACCATGGCAACAGCCTTGTCGCTGCAGCTGTGATTTTTGCAGGCTGATTATCAGCCATACCTGCACGCGCCTGGTGGCCTGAGAGGCGCAGGCATCCGCAAAGTGGCTGCACCTGCTGGGATTCCAAGGCAGTGATGGGGGAGGGGCGGCCAAAATGAGCGGGCTGGGGAGGAGGGGCCGTCCAGAGGAGGCCCAGGCCCCCTTGCCCCTGTTACCTTCAGATTCACGTAACTTTAAAAATACAAAATGTCAGAACAATGCGCATCATGGGGCAATTGTGTTTCTCTGCAGAACTCTTCAGCGGCTCCAAGTATCTGCCACACTGGTGAGTTACTGCTTTGGGACAAAGAGAATGTGTTTTTGCCCCATTAAGAACAAATGTCTAAATTCTGCAGATCCTCTCCCATCTGGGCTCATTTCTTTCCCCCAGTTACCCCTCCCCCATACAGACCATCACTGACCGAAGCACGGACCTACTTTCATTTTCGCCTTTGACTCCTGTAATAACTTCTCCAGTATTCTCCCACTACAAGCAGCCCTTCGCTCTACAGGTATTTCAACCTCATGCTCTTAGCTGACCCTTCTCTGGCCCCTGGAGCCGGTGGTCTAGCAGGAATTGCACAGGAAAGGAGTCATTGTCAAATCCAGTAATTGTCAAATCCTGAAATGCCCAGAAGGACAAGGTGAGCTGGGGGAGGAAGCGGGTGGGAGAAGGAGAGAGGAGAGAAAAGGCTTGAGGGCCAGAAGGGGTTGGCGCCTGGAGGGCTTCATAACCATTAGTCTGCAGCCAATGAAGGCAGGGCCCGCTGAGGGCAACAGAGGCAAAAAATTTATTCAAGTTCTAACTCAGCCCCGCCTCTGCCACGGGGTTGACCGCGATAGCCCTGGGACCAAGAAGGCACACTCTAGCCTTGGTTCTCTCTCAGGAAAAGGGAGGACTGGTTGAGATAGTCTTTTAAGCCTTTGGACAATTTAAAACCCTACAGAAAGGTCAGATTTGCAACACAGAAAGTTTTCTCAGGCTAGAGAAAGGCCGCCCCAGGCCTCCCACACTTCTGCCTAATCTATCCCTGGTACTGAGGTTACAATAAGGGTTCCCCCATCCCCTCCGCATGAACTTGGAAGTCGGGCTTTTATTTTGCAAAGTCAATTAGAAGAATAATATATAATGGAATAGAATATTCAAATGCCAGGTCACTAAAACACTGGGGATAATTTAACAGAAGGTAGAGAGCTGGAAAAAAATCTGGTCCTGCATTGGGGACATTAAAATCACGTGAAAATGGATGAAGTACATCTACGTATTCCCACCAGATGAGGTCTCCAAAACATAACTGAATAGAAGGTTTCAAGAGGGCCTGTGGCCTTTGATTCCGTACATTAAAAGTCTCTGGGTTTGTTTGGTTCCCCCCCGCCCCAGGTATAAACTGAGGATAAAAAATAGGGCAACCTCACAAGTTACTTGTAAAGATTACGTGAATGTGTGCTCCTTTAGTGGGGACAGCACAGCAGTCGCTCCACAAGTGTTAGGCGTTAATACCGTCCTCATGAAAAATGACTTTGGAAGTGGATGGAGGTACAGTCCGTGACCATAATGGCGGTCAGTGGCCCAGACAGTATAAACGAGTAAATAGTCGCATGAATATATAATTATAAATTATGATAAATGCAAAGAGGAAAAATGAACCCGAAGGACAAATGTGGGGTCGGCGAGGAAAGGGGGGGTGGTGCCCGCGTTGGGACCTCCACAGTCATTCAGTACTCAGGAATTAGGGAAAGCGAGACTTAATGCTGAAGGGGAAAGATTATCGAAAAGAAACAGAACTAGACACTTCTGGGTGGACTCTCCACTTCTTCGGAAAAGAGTGGATGGAATCTTCCCCAAAAATGCAGGTCCCATAGTGTCATTTCTAGGCTTAACACACTTCAGTGGCTCTCTATCTTAAGAACAAAGCCCAAACTCCAGGTTCTCCAGCAAAATCTGGCCCCACGTCCCTTCTCCACCTCTCTGATATCTGCCTACCTTTTCCCACCCAAGGGCTGGTCTGTGGGAATGTTCCTTTGGCCCGCGAGTAGTCAGGCCATGTCCCCTCATCCCTTGCCCCCCACTCACCTTACAGGTGACCTCTCTGGGAACGTCCTTCTCTGTTCCTTCTTATCACCGACTCTGTGTGGAAGCAGATGGTCACTCATTTAACTCGCTCATTATCTCCCTGGTGACTGCAGGGGCTGGTTTATTTTGCCCCGTTCCCTCCCCCCCACCCCCATCCCAGTGTCTCCAGGGCCAGACACATGGGAGACACTGGACAGATGTGAGGTTCCATGCCCTGGCCATCTGAGCCATCCACAGCGCCCCCCCTCGTGTCCTGAAAGATGTTCTCTCTCCCTTCCACGCCTCTGTTCACCTCACTAATGCCTAAATAACCTTTAGCTCTGGATAGAGCTAGAGGTTCTCTCTTCTGAGAAGGCCATCTCTCTGGGTTTTCAAACTGTGCTATAGTTCCCCCCCCCCCCAATTATCACACAATTGTACCTCTGCTTCTCCCAGAGCTTAGATTCCAGTGACAGGAGACAGAAAATGAAAGAAAGAAAAAAAAAAAGGAAACAAACATATAGTGCTATGGGGGAAAGGAAGTAGGCAGTGTGGGAGAAGTGGCCGTTTGGGGTAAGGTGCTCAGGGACGTTCTTGCTGAGAAGGGTGACATTTAAGACTTGAAGGATGAGAGGGACGGGGACACCAAGGGGACATCTAGGGGAAGAGTAATGGAGGCCGGTACAAGGACCCTGCCTTGAAGGCGTGGAGCCAAGGTGACTGAAGCCGGGTGAGTAGGGGGCAGGGAGGGCGTATGTAGACGTTGAGACCATTGTAAGGCCTTTGGCTTTTATACTAAGTGAGATGGGGAAACTGCAGGGCTGCAGGCTCAGGAGGGACAGGATTTGACTTAAAGACACCAACATGCACTGAGCCTTCCCTGGCCAAGCTGACTACTAAGGACAGAGATGCCTCTCAGACGCTGATCCAGTCCTCTAGGGGCTCCCAGGGCTGCGGAGTGCCCCCAGTGAAATCAGATTTGTGTTGTGAAAAGTCACTCCTGGGTGAACTGGGATACTTTGCCTACCTTGTATAGTGTTCTGATGAAGATTTATTAAATATAAATGAGTAAGATAAGTTCCACTTCCAATCTCTTCTCTTCATTCTTCTTCCCTGCATGTCTTCCTTTCTTTCAGAAGCATATTTTCAAAGCCTATTATATTGGCAGCAGTACTGGATTAGAACCCACAGAATAAAATGCCCACAAATCCATACTGATATCGATGAATAAATAAATAAATGGAGCAGAGAGGAAGGGACAGCTCTTTCTTAGAGAAGGATTCCAATTAAAAAATGCAGGAGTGAGGGAAATAGAAAGTCACCATTGGAACACCACAGTTATAATCATTGTAGACAAGGTCCGGCGATGGATGTGAAAATTAGTGGGCAAAAGTTTGAGGAACAAGAGAATATTTGCATTATCTAAAAGTCTGTCATATTTGTTAACTACAGAGGGAAAAAATAATAATCAGACAGTGGGGAAACCTGCAGACACCATCTTAACCAAGTGGTTAAGCTTAATGTCCCAGGAATGAGACGCATCAATGTCGGGCACTCCCGAGAAGAGGGGCCCTTCTGCGTTCTTCTTCCCCAGAAGGCGTAACCTCTATTCATCTAATCATGAGAAAACAGGAGACAAACCCAAAGTAAAGGACATTCTGCAAAACACCTGACCAGTACTCCTCAAGTGTGTCAAGGTCATGGAAGATAAAGGAAGACTGAGGAACTGTTACAGATTAAAGAGGACTAAGGAGACATGACAAGTAAATTGTGTGGGATCCTGGACTGGATCCCAGAACAGGAAAAGAAAGAAAGAAAGAAAAAAGAACATTAATGGGAAAATTGGTGAAGACTGAACAAAGTCTGTAGTTTTAGCAAATAGTACCGAGCCAATGTGATTTTCTTGGTGTCGATCATTCTACTGTGTGTGGTTATGTAAGATATTAACCTGAGAGGAAGCTGGGTACGGAAACTCTCGCTGCTATTTTTGCAACTTTTCTGTAAATCTAAAATTATTTCAAAATAAAAGGTAAAAAAAAAAAATAAAAAAAAAGAATTTGAGGAAGCCTGTTATAACCCGAGCACCCAGCTTGAGAGCTCCAGATTCCACTTCCCTCTTAAAGGAACCGGGGCTCCTTAGAGAGTATCCCATGCCAGGTCCAGGCCAGAACACAAGGGGACCGAGGGACAGCAGGCTACATCAGCGAGCAAAGAAGCTGTCAAGACTCACCAAGTCGAAGAGATTTTTACACACCAAAGATGGGATAATTTGAACATCAATAAGAATGTGTCCTGGGGGTGTGGGTGGGGCATGGGCAGGCCTGGGTTGATGGTTATTGGGCTGACAAAGACTCATTACCCTATTCTGTCTATTTTTGGTGTATATCCAATATTCTACATGATAAAGTCTTTTAAAAACATCTGCAATCTATAACTTAGTGGTAACAATTATTAACATTTTGTAGTCTACTGGTACCACTCTTTAGAAAAAATACATGTGTATGTGCCTGTGTATTTTATTTTATTTTTTTTATTTTTCCCGTGTATTTTGTAAAATTTGGATCATACAACGTAAATCCCTTTAGCAAACTGTTTATGACCCTACCAATAAATGTCCAACCACTGTCTAATTTTTAAATATCTTTCGTGCCCAGGGTGCTGCAGATGCGATGCTAAGCCAGATTTCCTACCTCCGAGGCAGGCTGTGGTCTAGGGTGGGCTTCTCTTTATTAATGGAGCGGACTTTCTACCTCGCAGTAATACAGATTCAAGGACAGAACATTCACTCTGCTCCCCATGCCTCCCTTCCAAGGGAGATCGGGACTCATTCTAGGCAGTAGCCTCTAGGCCCCTGAATGACAATGTCCAGCAGCGTAGCAGGCACTTAATGAGTGATATTAGCGATCTCTGCTTCAGAGCCTTGGGCTGCATTTGAGTATCGTTACATTTTTGTCATTCATGCTTTCTCTGGACAGTGTCCCTGCCTTCATGGCTGCATCGGGGACTTCTCCTGGGCCCCAAAGCCCCTGGCACCCTCACCCCCACCCCCACGGCTGCACCGATGGTGTCCTGTGGCCTTTGTAGCTTCTTTAGAAGACCCCTGGGCCCGGCAGAGGGTCTGACACAGAGAAAGCCTTCATAAACGTGTGCTGACTAAATGAAACGTAAAAGAAAGCCACGCGGATTGCATGACCAAGGGTGTGTGTGTGTGTGTGTGTGTGTGTGTGTGTGTGTGCGCGCGCGCGCCTTTAATCAACCCCAAACCCGAATACCAACTCCTTGGCGACTTTTTACAAAACGAAGTGCGGAGGCAGCCGAGGATTAGCCGGCCGAGCTGATCCCCTCCTTTCCTGGGCGGGCGCAGGAGGAAGGGTAAAGGGGGTCAGTCGAAGCAGGGCAGCCGGGAGGAGGGGCGGAGTGCGCAGCTCTGGGCCGCGGAGGAAAGGGAGCCGGAGGAGGAGGAGGGGGCTCTTTCTCTGGGGCTGGCGTCTTCCCCATTTGGCAATCGTGGTTGCTCCAGACCCAGCACTCCCCGTCGCCCACACTTCCTCCTCATCTTCCCGCCTCTCAGCCTGCGCTCGCTCCGGTCTGGTTTGCCCTGATCCTCCGTCCACACCCAGGGCCGCCCTCCTCGGGGCTCGTTTACCTGGCAAGGTGCAGGATGCTGCGGGTTGCCCATCTTCGGCCTCCCTCGGCCTGGGGCGCAGGGGTTACGGTGTGGGAGCTGTTTCGTTTCTCCTGTAAACGAGAGGCAGCCTTTCAGAAGAACTCTTTAGCGGAGCTAGCTAATGAGGACTTATTGGGGGAGAGAGCCCCCTTGTTCAAATTTACAAAGACCCCAGGGACCCTTGTTACCCAGGCGGTGAGACCCGAGCTCCTCCCGCGCGATCCATAGACTGGCTACGTGGGGCTCCTCAGTCTGCAGTACAGGGCCTGGCATTTTAATGGGAGAGAGGAGGAGGAGGTTTGGGAAATATTTACTGAAGGAAGGAAGGAGTGAACAATGCTAAGTACAGCTGCAGAGACTATAGGACAAAGTGGAGAAGACCGAGTGTTTCCAACGCCAGCACACAGACCTGGATTCAGATCCTCTCTCCACCATGTACTCACTGACTTGGGACAAGTTGCCTGAGATGTTCTGGGCCTCCCGTTTCTCAACTGTAGAATAGAAGCAAAAAAAAAATTCTGCCTTATTTGTGAGATTTATGCGAGATCTTTGTAGACAAATGGTCGCTATTGTTATTAGCATTGTTTACTAATTCAACGAATATGCATTACACACCTACCGCAAGCCAGGCACTTTCTAGGCACTTGATCAGACCACAGAACAAAACGCACTGAGACCCCTCCCCAGAGGAGAGACAATAGACTACGAGTGAGTAAATGGAGTAGCTGTTGGAAAGCGATAAATGCACTTTGGGAATGGGCCCCGGGGGAGGATGGGTTGGATGGTTATGTGAAATAGGGAGGCAGAGTAGTCCTTGTTGAGACGCTGGCCTTTGAGCAAAGGCTGGGGATGAGGAAGAGTTTTCCTACAGACGGGACGGTCCTGTGCCAAGCTCCCCAGGTGAAACGAGCATAGGGTGGCTGGAGTTAGGAAGAGGAAGTCAGAGGTGAGGTGGCCAGACCAAGCAGGACATTGCCAGCCACGTGAACTTGGTTTTTAGGCCAAGTGAAGAGGAGGTAGGTACTGTAGGGTTTTGAGTGGAAGAATGACATGATCCGACTTACATCTTAAAGGATACCCTCGGCTGCAGGGCTGAGCGCAGACTATAAGGGATAAGGGGAGAGGCCAGGAAAACGGGTGCAGCAACCCCGGTGCTGGTGCCAAGCAGTGGCAGTGGTGGGTGAGGAGTAGTCGGTGTGTGGATCTGTTTTGAGGGTAGAGCCAACTTGGTCTCCTGAAGGGTTGAATGTGCAATGTGAGAGAGAGACGGGTCCAGGATGTCGGTGGGGTTTGGGGCCTTAAGAAGTAGAAGAAATCAGTCGTTGCTGACTGCAGTGGTTGAGGCTGCGAGTGAATCGGGTTTGAGACGGAGATCAAGAGTTCAATTTTGGGACAGACAGATGGCCAATAGACCTGTGAAAAGACACACAATGTCACTGATCATCAGAGAAATGCAGATTCAAACCACAGTGAGATATCACTTCACACCTGTCGGAATAACTATCAACAATAACTCGATTGTTGACCTGAAGAACCCACAACATTAGTTCGAAAAGATCTATCTATGCACCTTTGTGTTTATTGCAGCACTATTTACAATAGCCAAGATATGGAAGCAACCTAAGTGCCCATCAGTAGATATTAGACAAAGAATTAATGGTACATCTATACAATGGAATATTACTCAGCCATACAAAATGCAATCCTACCATTTGCAATGACATAGATAGACCTAGAGAGTATTATGCTAAGTGAAATAATGTCAGAGAGAAGGACAAATGCCACATGATTTCACTTATATGGGGAATCTAAGGAACAAAATAAATGAACAAACAAAATGAAAACAGACCTATAGACACAGAGAACAAACGTGATGGTCAGATGGGAGGGGGTTGGAGGACTGGGTGAAAAAGGTGAAGGGATTGAGAAGTACAAGTTGGTAGTTACAAAATAGTCATGGGGATGTGAAGTACAGCATAGGGAATATAGTCATCAAGAGTATAATAATTATGTATATTGGTTGTACCATGTGGGTACTAGACTTATCGGTGTGATCACTTCATAAATTATATAAATGTCTAACCACTATGCTGTATACCTGAAACTAATATAAACAATATTGAATGTCAACTCTAATTTTTTAAAAAAAGAGTTCAGTTTTGGATGTTTTCAGATCTCGATGTCAGTCAGGTATCCACACGAAGATACCAAACAGGCTGCGCATGTAGATTTGGGAGTTGGTGGCAGTACTATGACTCTTTTCCCTCCGATCCCATGCTTCACGCTCACACCAACCAGCAAGGAAGGCAGGGCAGGCGTGATTCTCCCAGCTTGACAAAAAGGAAATTCTACAAAGAGTACATGTTAGAATTGAAAACAGGCATCCAGACAAATACTTGCACGTGAATGTTCAGAGAAGTACAATTCGCAGCCATCAAAAGGTAGAACAAACTCAAATGAACGGATTTGTAAAATGTGGCATGTCCCTACGACGTCATATTTTTCAGCCACAAAAAAGAATGAAAAACAAATGCAGGCTACAAGGTGGATGAACCTCAAAAACTAAACGAAGGAAGCTAGTCACAAAAGGCTGCATATATATAATTCCATTCAAACAGAATATTCAGAATAGGTAAATCTAGAGAGACAGAGCAGATTAGCAGTTGCCGGGGGCGGAGGGCAAAAGGAAATGCGGGGTGGGGGGTGGTGACTACTTAATGGGGATGGGGTCTCCTTCGGGAGTGATGAGAATGTTTCGGAACTAGATAGAGGTGACGCTTGCATGACACCGAAAATGTACTAAATGCCGCTGAATTGTACACTTTAAAATAGTTAACCTTTTGTTATGTGAATTATACCTCGAGTAGAAAACAAAACAAAACAAACAAAAACAAAAGAAGAAACTAATGGCAGGCTCCCTGGCCCCCAGCCCTGAGCAGCGATGCCCACTGCCATTCTGAGTGAGGCCCAGCTGTCTGTGTGGCCTGCATAGGACTCGCCCCCAGTGAGAAGAGCAGATCAGAGGAACAAAGGGATGTGTCCCCTGCAAGGTCAGTGCAGGGCGACTGGATTTCCCAAACCAGGAAATCTGGTCTGACAAGCACGGGATCCACACGTGGAAGCAGCCCTGCCGGAAAACCTGTGGCTGGGCTGCTCCCCCCTCAGAGGGAATGTAGTCTGCTCTGGCACTTCCGGGTTTGTTCAGGTTGGGGAAGGAAGGAGCTGGAGCTGCCAACCTGGCTTCTCGGATTTTCCATAGTTAACCCTACAGGGTCCAAGACCTGCAGAGCTGGAAGGGATTCTAGAGATTGTTTCTGAGGAAGTGGAAGCTCCAAGAAGATAAATACCTTCTCCCAAGTTGCACAGCCTGAGCTAGGACTAGTAGGGCGGGAACCAATGTTTGCATAGCTCCTACTCCATCTTTGCCCAGGAGCCTTACAGACATTATCTCAGGTGTTAATAGCTCCATTGTGCAGAGGAGATTCTGAGAGGCTCAGCGACCTGCTGGTATCACACAGCCATTAAGAGGGAGGGCTGGCGGTTGCATGTAGGTCTACCTGACTCTTTTGGCTAAGCCTTTATCTGCCTTGTTCACATACGTATCCCCAACACCAAGAGAAAGAATGGACGGGTCACCCTACGCTCCTCATATCTCCATCCAGATTCGCCTGGTTCCAAGTTAATAGACGCCCTGTGGCTCTCACAGAGCTGCTGGCTTTAACTATTAGAATTTAGAAACAACAGCTGCAGGCGCTCCAGGACCAAACTGGTGTGCCTCTGTCTGGCTCAACTAGTTAAGGCTTCTCTGGCCAAGCTGACGAGGGTGAACAAAAAGCAGCAAAGAGCTAGAGAGAGACTTCCTAACATACCTTTATCGGTGTTGACCGTGGTTATGAACGAAGGATCTCCACCGTCGTCACCTTACCGCAGATCCATGGTTTAAAAAAATGGTATCTACTGAGGACAATTGCCTTTAGGTGGTAACTCAATTGTAGCCCCACTTTTCCGGCAGGGCTCCAGACAGGCAGGCAGTAACCCCTATGACCCCACCGGCTGATAGCATTTTAGCTAAGAGCAGGAAACTTGACAGTTTTGCAAAGTTGTAGGGTTTGGACTTTTTGAAATATGGGAAAATAGCTTCTTAAGGCCATTCCAAACTAAGAAATGCGAGTGGGGGAATAGCCACAGCTATAAAAAAAAAAACCTTAAAAGAATTGTGATATTTAAGCAAATAAATGAGAAAGCCTGAACTAACTAGATGGTTTTCTAGGAAACCATAAATTACCAAAATAGATCCTTGGAGATAATTCAATTTGAACCAGACCAAATATCACGTCAGAAAATGAAAATGATATCAAAAAGCTATTCTCCCACCCACAGAGGAAGAATTTTAAAAACTGTCAGGTCCCGAAAGGTCATAAGGTGAATTCAACTGAAATTTTAAGGAGTGATGAATAACAGTGCAATTCAAATGGGTCAAGGTCCTGGAAATAATGATAACAATGCCCTACAGTTACTGAGTCCCTGCGTGGCAGATGCGGTTGTAAGTGTAGCATTCATTTAATTGTCACAGTAATCCTGTAAAGAAGATAAATTTGTGTTCCCATTTTAGAGATTAAAAAACTCAGGCCAAAGCAGTTAAATAACCAGTCCAGGGGTATACAACTAGTAAGTGGTGGATCCAAATTTGAACCTAGTGAGTTTAGTTCCAGAATTCACCCTCTTAATCACCATGCTAGGCCAACTAACTGTTCCAAATTCCTTTTATGGACATTATATATAAATACCCAAATCGTCAAATATAGCACAAGAACCCTACAGACTAGTTTCATCGATGAGCATAACAGCAAAAATTGTAAACTAAATATTAGCAAATAAAATCCAGCAAGCAGCACATAAAAAAATTTATTTACCAAGTAGGTTCATACCGGGAATACAAGATGGTTCGATATTAGGAATATCATTAATATTATTCATCGTATTGATAAAACACTGGAGGAAAATTGCATGATTATTACATAATGCTTAGAAGATATTTGTTAAAATTAAAAAATTCATGCCCAAATTAAAAAAATATTTTTAACAATAGGAAGGGAAGGATGCGTCTTTGAAATACACACACATGCATGCACATAGAGATATACCTCAAGCCAAAAAGCCAATGTGTAAGGACAAAATACTAGAATACTAAAAGCATTCTCAAACTCAGGACAAAAAGATATTTCTACCATCACTTTTTATTTAAAATTGTTCCAAGGCACTTACCAATATAATTAAACAGCAAAAAAAGAGGTATAAAGATGTAAAAGAAGAAATATAATTATTATTCACAGATGATATGATACAGCGATATCTTAGAAAACCTAAGAAATTCAACTAAAAAAACTATAGCATAAAGAGAATTAGGTAAAGTGCCTAAATTACAAATTTAATATACAAAAAATCAATGGCCTTACTATCTATAAAAAAGATTCATTTGAAAAAATAATGGAAGATTTACGTTATGACCCAGAAATCCCAGTTTTAGAGATTTATCTTACCAGTATACTTGTATATTTATTCATTCAATGATTATGACTGAATGCTTACTCATTCAGTGTCAAATACCTTTCTGGGTTCCAAGAATATAAGTGAGTAAACAAACTGGACAGAAACAAAACAAAACAAAGGCAAACAAAAAAAACTCTTATAATCTGGTAGTAGGAAACATAACAAACATAATTTAAAAGTAAATAATAAAATGTGTTAGAAAATGATGATTGCCATCAGAAAAAAAATTGAGTGGGCTAGAGAGACTGGGAAAGCTGGGTGGTCGGGAGGGGCCTCCTGGAGAAGGAAGGAGGTAAGGGATGAGCCATGTACGTATGGGGTAGGCGGAGGGAACACAAATTCCCTGTGGTGGGATTGAGCCTGATGTGTGCACACAAAATAAGTCATGTCTGTAACAGCAGAGGATTCAAAAAATAAATATTCATCTACAGGGGACCAGTTAAAGAGGCAAGGACGGCTACCGATGGAATACTATGCAGCTATACAAAAGAATAAGGAAACTACGAAGTGAGATGAAACGTTCTCCAGGACATACTGATTAGTGAAAAAAAAGCGAGGAATGAAATAGACTATATGGTATGCTAGCTTTGTGTACAAAAGAAGAGAAATCAATATTAGAAAGATGTCAATTCTTTTAATGTACAATTTTAACATAGGCTCTCCAGAAGAAACAGAAAAACTACTTTTTAAGATCTAAGAAAATTCTTAAAAAGAAGAATGAGGAGGAGGGCTAGTCCAACCAGGCATTAAAACATATTATAAAACTATGGTCATTTAAAATACTTTTCACTGGAGAACATGAATGGACAGATCAATAGAATAGAATAGGATATGATGAGATAGGATAGGATAGAATAGACTATCCAGAAACAGATCCAAATACACACAGGAAATAATAGATTATGCAATAAATCATTTTGGGAGTATCGAGTAGCCATCTGGAAACACATGCATTTGTATCTTTCCTTCATTACACTAAAATAAGCTTCAGACAGCTCACAGATATAAATCTAAAATGTGACACCATTAAAAAAATTTATAATTTTGCAGTGAGATGGGTTTACTTACACATGACTCAGAACGCATCAACTTTGACCACAATAGAATTTAAAAAATTTTCCACGAAGAAAACAAACCGAACAATGATATACACAACACACATGAGAGACAAAGAACTGCAGCATAAAAACAACTCTTATAAATCAAAGTGCAAAAGACAAAAGTCCTTTAGAAAAACAGTCCCAGGATATGAACAGAGTTCGCGGAAAAGAAACTAACATGACTCTTAAATGTATTAAAAGATGCTTGACCTCACTGAAATTAAACTCACAGTGAGATACTATTTAATGATTGGTAACGATAAAAATAGTTCGATAGCATACACGGCTCTTAATCTATTTTTATTGAACAGTGCTGACCTAGATGGAGACAAATTCCCTTGAGCTGCTAAATCACTGAGCTGCAGGGCTCGGAGGCCCAGTCCTTCCATATCCACCAGAACCACTGTGGGAGCGGCCTGGCCTTGGCCCTCGCATACCTAGGCAAGGATGCTCGTCCAGCCATACCCGTTATCCTCCCTCACTGCCCTATTCCAGCCCGTCTGGCTTTCTCTTTTCTCCACACTGCTCTGTAATTTCTCTGTTGTCTTAGCAACCCCCTGCTCTCCACCTTCCTAAACTTTTTTACTAGGCCCTTTGGAAAGCTAGTTCTTAGACAACAAAATAACTTACACCCTCACACTTTCCTGGCCCAGTCTAGGGTTTTCTCTGGGACCAGGCAGGTAAGGAAAATGCATGCAGTGTAAAGGGCTATGGGCGAGGGGTCAATGCCTGTGCCCACTCTGTGCGTGGGGACAACTCGCCAAGCTGGAGAGTCTCTGTGCCCTGACCCAGCTCCATGGGGGAAGGTGGAAAGAGCACGGCCAGACCTTCAGAAGTTTCAAGAGAAGCAAGAAACCTTCATACGCGGGGCCTCGGAAACGGTCTGGCGGTGCCTCGGAGTCTATGACCTGGCGATTCCGTTCTTAGGTATCTACTTGGGAGAACTGAAAACGGTTCACACAGAAACTTGTACGTGAGTGTTCACAGTAGCAATGTTCATGATGCCCAAAAAGTGGAAACAACCGGAAAGTCCATCTATAGATGGCTGCACGCACAACCCGAGGGATAGCCACACGGTGGAATATTATTCAGCCATGAAAAGGAAGGAGGTACTGATGCCTGCTGCTACTTACATGAACTTCGGAAACGTTGCGCAAAGTGGAGGAATCCAGTCACAGAAGGCCACTTATTGTAGAAGCCCTTTCAGGTGAAACGTCCAGAAAAGGCAAGTCCATGGAGACAGGAACTAGATTAGTGGTGGCTAGAGGCTGAGGGAAAAGGGGAAATGGGGAGTAATTGCTAACAGGTACAGGCTTTCTCTTTGGGATAATAAAAATGTTCTGGAATTAGATAATAACGATGGTTGCAGAACTTTACAAATATACTAAAAACCACCGAATTGTACACATGAAAATGGCAGACTTGATGGTATGGAAATTCTATCTCCGACAGAAACAAATCGAATGAGGTCAGCAATCTGGATCTTTGTGAAAAAAACACCTGAAGTTTTTCATATTGACTTACTTTACAGCACCTGGTCGTCCTAGGTGCTCTCCCATCCAAGCACTAACCAGGCCCGACCCTGCTTAGCGTCCGAGATCAGATGAGATCAGGCACGTTCAGAGCGGCATGGCCGTAGACCATGCTGACTTAATTTTTGAGCAAGCCAAGCAAAGCAGGGTTTGGCTGCCGGTCGCCCACCAGTTTGGAGCTTCTGTTTGAACAGGAATCCCTGCTCCCCTCCGAGATCGTCCTTCTCAGCCCAGCTCCCTTCTATCTGGCTGTGCCTTTTTCCTCATTCCTTTCCCTCTTGCAACCGCCCCAAGGCTTCTTCCAGACCATTATCCTTTACTGTCTCTTAAATGCCCGGTCTGTCTCCTCTGAAGTTCTTGCTTTTCAACTCCCCTCATTCACTGGCCTTGTTAGACCCAGACTTAACTACCTTCCTCTCCTCCAAGCACGTGGCCCATACCAAAGACAACCTGTCCGCTCGGCTCCTTGCCTTCCTTCTCTGTGAATCCTTTCACCTTGCCTCCATCTCAGCCGCCTTTCGCAGGGCCAGAATTGGGCCTTGTTATCTGGCTCCCGAGTTACTTCTCTCACTGTAGCCTCTGCTTCCCAGCCGTCTGTGGCTGGCACTTCCTGTCTGTTTACCTCCCACTGGTCTTTATTTCCACTCTTTCTTCACTTCCTTCTCCCTCCCCCATGGATGCCTCGATTCCTCACCTCAGCTGCTTTCTCGATGACATCCTGACTTCTCTTGATGTGTCTCTTTGTCAGGTCAGCCCGATTGTCCTTCCTCTTTCTCGGTACACCTCAGAAAATCAGGTTGCCGCACAGTCTGGTACCATTAATTCATGGACGTCGACTGTACCTGGACCCGCCAGTGCCCCGCTCCATCTACCCTGCCTTCCTCCGCTGTGGCTCTCGGAAACCCTCGCCTCTCTCCGCAGACCTCTGACTTCGCCTTCTGTTGCACACAGAAGCCCCTCAACCTGCCATCAAGGCGCCCGCCTGGCTGATTGTACCCACTTGTCACCTCCCGAGGGGAAGATGTGTCCTTTTCTCATTTACTATGGTCTGAATATTTGTACCCCCAAATTCACATGCTAAATCCTATTGCCTGTGGGGTGACCTTAGGAGGGGGGCCGTTGGGAGGCGATTAGGGCATGTCAGGATTAGTGCCCTTTGTTAAGGAGGTTCCAGAGGAACCCCTCGCTCTTCCCCTTTGTGAGGAGGTCTGTGACCCAAATCTACCCTTGAATTTCCAGCCTCTAGAACTGTGAGAAATAAATGCGCGTTGTTTATAAGACGCCCCGGCTTCGGCACCTCATTCTAGCAGCCCGAACGGACGGAGTCGCCGCGTGAGGCCAGTCCATCCCGCTGTGCTGGATCTCGTGCCCCACATCCCACCTTTGGCTCCGAGACGCGCTCCGAGCCTCCCGCGATCCCTCTGCTGGGTCCTCGCCAAGAGCGAACGAGAATCCTCACGTGTCTGCCTCCTCCCTCCGCCCTGTGTGTTCTCGTCTAGCAACTAGCCTCTCCCCTTCCTAAGACAAAGCATCTTTCGAAAGAGTTGTCTGCACTGTCTGCCTCAGTTTCCACATACCCCACTTGCTCCTCACGGAAACCTGGCTTCTGCTTCTAACATCATTGAAAGTTTTCTTGCAGGTCGCCGCATTGTCCGGTCTAACCGACACTCTGCGTCATTAGCTACTTTGTCTTCTCTCCAGCATCCAACTTCCTGTAGACCTGCCCCACGGCAGGAGAGAGGGCTCCGTGGGAATTCTTGGAGAGACGTTTAATTCAGCCTGGCGGGGGCGCGGTCAGAGAGGGCTTCCTGAAGGAGTTGATGCCAGGGCAGAGCCTGAAAGGATATGTATAAATTGGCCAAACAAAGAAGGGGAGCAAGGGCATTTTACAGAATGGGAGGAGTCTCGCAGCAGCTCAATATCCCTGAAGTTGAACTGGGAGACAGAATATAAAGGACTTTCGAGGTCATGGTAAAGAGTTTGCTGTTTGGATTTTATTTTGGAGGCAACGGAGCTACCTATGTGACCTAAAAAAGAGGTCAGCAAACTTTATATGTAACGGGCCACATGGCAGACATGGTACAGCTTCTCAGCTCTGCTGGTGTAACGGAAAAGAAGCCACAGATAATAGATAAACAAATGAGCGTGGCTATGTTCTATTAAAACCGTATTATGGACCCTGAAATTCAAATTTCATGTCACTTTTGTATGTCGTGAAATGCCGTTCTTCTTTTGAATTTTCCCCCAATCATTTAAAAGTATAAACACCGTTCTTAGTTCGTGGGCTAGACAAAAACAGGCAGCAGGCTAGGTTTGGCCCCCAGGCTGAGGTTTGCCGAACCTGATGGAAAGCAAGGGAGTGACACAGTTAGAACTGGGTTTGAGAATGATGGCTCAGAGTGGGAGCAATTACGCCAGCCGAAGAGCCTGGCGAGCATCGGTCTGGGAGGGAGAATCAATGACGAAGGAAGTGGCAATGAAGATGGAGCTAAGGGGGTGGACTTGGGAGACACTGTGCCAGGGAGGGCGCAGAAAGCCTCCGGGCCACACCCGGCTCGGGGGAAGAATTAAATGGGCTTGGTGCCTTTCCTCCTTACCCACTCCCGGAAAAAAGCATGACCCCTCAAAGCTAGAGTAGTGAGAATGGGTATCACCTCTATCTCTACAAAGGGGAGTAATCAATCCCAAGCTAGTTCTGGACAGATCCCCCAAGGAATGAATGTTGGAGCCTTTCTACCACTATGAACCCTCCGCAGATCCTCTCTGCTCCGGGGAGTGCTTGATGTGTCGTGGGCTGTTGATGAGGTCATCGGTCACATGGAGTACTTTGGCTAAACTGAGCGAAGCTTTGAGACAGGTTATCACCAGCCAGGCAGCCAGTGGGTGATGGTTATGGTCAAGCAAGCAGCTGGGCCCGGGAGGCCATCCTCTGAGGGCAAGATGCACAGCTCACGGTTTTCCTTGACACAGGTAAAGGTGATGTGCAGTGCTCCCTCAAGGGGCAGGTGTCTGATGGTCACAGGACCTGGTTTAGCTCCCTGTGGAGTGTGGGCATCAGAGAGGATTTCAACTCCTGTTCTTCTCCTAGATCAGGGAGGCCCCACCAAACTTCTTGACTCTCTTCTTCCACCTGTACCTCCAAATATAATCTCCTCCTACTCCAGATGGAGCTTAACCCTTTATCTCTTTTATTTTCGAGCTACTGTTGATGGTAAATATTGTCCTTCCCCAGTCAGAGGCTACCTCCTAGTCTCAAAACCTGGAGTATGCAAGTCAAATCTCTGGCTCTCTGCCTTAGCCCCTTCCACAGCAAGACGGGTGGGCAGCCCTCAGATCTCCTTGCCCCCTGATACTTTCCCCACTCCGTCTAGACAAAATGCCTAAAAAGTCAGTGCCAAGAAGGAGGCTGTGTTTAGTACTGATTTCTTTTCCACCTCTAAGACAAGTGAGTGAAAATACGGCCCAGCATTTTCGGGGGGTTGGGTTGCTGAGCAGCACGAAGAGCCTACTTGAGTTTTGTGTGATGAAGTCAAAGCGAGAACCTTCAGCAGCCACATTCGGCTGTTTGGCAAGGAATAGGTTAAAACGATGGACCACAAGTCTAACATGGGTAAGAAGGGGCCTGAAGATAGGAAAGGAGATGATCCGTTAAAAGACGAAGGGCCAGTGGCTTAGGGGTCCCAAATGTCAGGAAGAATTGTCGTATCAATGACACAGGAAGGAGACAGAAATACAGTTGAAGGGCGAAGGTCCAAGAATGGCATGTTTGCCCTGGAAGCTCCGGGAGTGGTGCTGTTCTTGCTATGACAAGATCCAGGGTATGACAACGGTAGCAGGTGGCCTTGGCGGTGTGGAGGTCAAGGAACTGAGAGCCTAGGGTTTGGACGAATTGTCTACGTGGATGCAGAACTCATGAAGAAGGAAGAAGTAGAGGTGGAGAGAGAGAGAGAGAGTGAGCCCTGGGGGTGAGGTAGAGTCCTCGGGAGGAAGGCAGGTGACTTGCAGTCAGGGAAGTCATTTAAGGGCCTGTGCACTGAAGGTGTTGGCAGGTTTGAGGAAGGAGAGAGGGACAATGGTCAGCGAGAGGTGACGAGGAGAATGGAAGAGACTGATCATTCCTCCAATCCTACACGGTGCTTGGAGGAAAAAAGAAAAAAAAAAAAAACAGTCCCATTTACGGGCTGAAAGAAAGCGGTGTCCCCTGGGGTAAGTCAAGTCAGTTAGCAGAGAGGAGGATGGGGGGAGAGAGGGCTCTGCCGAGGGCAGGCTGTGAGTCCCACGACATGGTGGAAACATTTGGCGGATGGGGGGCGGGGTGTGGGAGGCTGGTCGGGTAGGGACGTTCAGAGCCACGTGGAGGTGGGAGTCCAGATGATGTGGGGTGACCTGGGAGCCGTGGCTTTGGGTAGCGTGGGGCACGATGGCTCTTGTCCTCTGTGTGTTCCTTGAACCCCCTTCTCCGCTCTGTTGAAACGCTACGCCCATCCCGCGCCTTGGAACGCTCTCCGCCCGTGAGTTAGCTCTTCACATCCGGCCTCTTCGCAGGGCTCCGACGTACCCACGTGACTGTCTGCTGGGCATCTGCGCTGGGGTGTTTAAAAGATCCTTCAAGAGGGAAGGCGTGAACCTTGAAATCCTCTCTTCCCCCAGTCGGTGGCATCGCCATTCACCTTGTTGTCTAGGACGAAAGTCTGGAAGTCACGCTAGAAACCCTCTATTTCCTTAACCCTCCTTTACCCAACCCGTCACCAAGCACTAGCTTCAGAATCCACCCAGAACCCAACACAGCTCATGCCCTTCACTGCTGCTGCTGTCGTCCTTGCTGCAGTCACTTCTCACCTGGTCCCTGCTGCCACGTCTGCTCCGTCCCCTCAATGTATTTTCATGGAGCAGCCAGAGTGAATTTTCCAACATACGCATCAGAGTGAGCGACTCCTCTCCTCTGGCCTCCCAAAGTCCTCAGAACAGAGGCGGCATTTGATCTGGCACAAGAGGTACAGGTTTATTTATTGTGGGTTTAGTACTAACCCCGATATTGCGCTCTGCTACCCAGGAACCCAGAACCCTGAAGATCTGAGGACCCCTTTTCGTCATGAGGTAACCCGTCAAATAGGAAGGTTCTCATAGCGCTCAGCTCTTGGAGATTCTGTTCTCTGTGTTAGAGGTAAAATGATTGCGTAGAAAGAGCATGGGATTTAGAGTCAGGAGACTGTGTTCAAGCCCGAGCTCGCCCTGAACTAACTGTGTGCCTTTAGGCAAGTCTCTAAACCGTTCTGAGCCCCGATATCTTCATTTGTGAAGCAAGACGTCTGTACGCCTGCTGACAAGCAGTCCGAGTGACCCCGGAAGCTGTCACACTGCAGCCCCAACTGAAGCAAGAGTCAGAAACAGACCTCAGACATGAGGGGAAATCAGGGCCTGGGCGAGCGCCGGCTTTGTGGGTCAGTGCCAGCTGAGCTGGGCTAGTGTGAAGGCCCTGCCCAGTCAAGGTGGTGACTCGACAGGACAGGTTAAATGCAAGACTATACAGAGACGTGGGCAGCAGAGTGATACAGAAACCCAGAGATACAGAGATGAAAGCCCAGCGCAGATGTCTAAGGCCGTAGGAACTCCGAGCACGCGGGAGTCATGAAGGAGTGGGGGCAGAAAGGCGGCTGGCCATGCTGGTGGCAGGGGCTGCTGGTGCCCGGCTGCATATCTCCTTCCTCCTTCTTTGTCCAGCTGCAGAGGCAGGAGGTGGTCTCCTGCCCCTGGCTGGCTTTCACCTCCAGTACCCTCATCTTTCGGCTTCTCAGCCTGAGGGTTTTTTCTGGAGCTTTGGGAACCTGCTCAGCCCGTTGCCCAAGCTGGCTCACAGGGGCCAGAGGTTTGAAACCTCCAGGGATGTGGGAGTCAGTGGATGAATCCCCACGGCGCTGTGGTGTGTGGTCCCTCAGCCGGCCCCCCGTGGGCCTGAGCCCCAGTTGCCGGAGAGGCGACCTACTCGTCGGCTTTTCTCACTTCTCTGTCTCACTTTTCCTCTCCCTCATTGTGCTTTATTTTGGAACCTCTTCCCCAAAAAAACCACCACGTTCTTGTCTCAGGGTCTCCTTGGGGGAAATCTGAATTTAGACGGTAGCACTACGGGAGAGAAGCAGGAACAGAAAATCTACCTCAGGTGCCGAGAAGCAGCAGACGCGTGCTCGAGGACGACCAAACAGGGCCTGTCGCCTCCCCGGGGGACATTCCAGTCTCTCGGGCCTACTGTGCAGATGGGAGGAGTTCCCATTCCCATGGTGTCGGAGGGGACCTGAGTGAGTCTCCGGGCCTCTCAACCTCAGGGCACCGAACCAGATTTCTGAGGACAGTTGATGCTGGTGAAGCACGGACTATGTGCCTAGCTCTGCGCCAGGCACTTCCCTTCCATGGTCTCTCATTCTCCTGACGACTTGCAAGGGAGGTAACATCCTCTGCTAACAAACAAAGCAGTGCGCTACTGGCAGAAAGGGAGACGTGGACCGATGGATTAGAATAGAGAGCTCAGAAAGAAACCTTCGCGTGTGTGGTCAATTGATTTTTGGGGAAAGGACAGTCTCTTCGACAAGCGGTGTTGGGAAAACGCATCCACATGCGGAAGAGTGAAATTTACCTCATACCACACATAAAAATGAACTCAAAATAGGTTGAAGAGCCAACTCTAAGAGATAAAACTATAAAACTCTTATAAAAAAACATAAAGGCAAATAGTCATGAAGTTGGATTGGCCATGGTTTCTTAAAAGATAACACCGAAAGCGCAGGTCACAAAAGAAAAAAATAGATACTTTGGACTTAATCAAAATAAAAAACTATCATGCGTTAAAGGACATTGAAAAGGCAGTGAAAAGACAACCCACAGAATGGGAGCAGATTTTTGCAAATCGTGTATCTGATAAGGATTTATTATGCAATTTATATAAACAACTCCTACAAATCATCGCCCAACGAACAACCCAATTGAAAAATGAGCAAAGGACTCAAATTGATGTTCTCACCTTTTTTTCCGGCCAGAGCCCTGGAGAGTGCAGAAGAGAAGATTTCTGCTGTGCCAGAAACCCTTAAGAAAAAGCAAAGGAGTTTCGCAGAGCTGAAGAGCAAGTGCCTAAGAAAGACGATTCCCCAAGAAAGAGAAAGAAGATGCTTAGAAAAGCAAGGAGGAAGCTTGTCTGTGAAAAAGCTAGGCACCGGCACACAGCGTGTAGGCAGCGTACAGGCCGAGGTGCGAACGGCTAGGATGGCACGAAAAGTTGGCTGCTTCTGTGTCCCCGCGGAACTCAAATTGGCCCTCATCACCGGGGTCAGAGACATCGACGGTGTGAGCACAAAGGTCCAAAACATGCTGCTGCTTCTCGCCTTCTCCAGATCTTTAATGGCACCTTTGTGAAGCTCGGCCAGGCTTCGGTTAACATGCTGAGGCTGGTGGACCCATGGACTGCGTGGGGTGCCCAAACCTGAAGTCAGGAAAGGAATTGATCTACAAGCGTGGTTATGGCAGCAAAATCTACAAAAGCCCGGTGCCCTGAGAGAGGACACACTGACTGCTTGATTTCTTGGTATACATGGGGTCATCTGCATGGAGGATCCGATTCACGAAATCTGTACTGTTGGAAAATGCTTCAAAGAAGCAAACGACTTCCTGTGGGCCTTCGGGTTATCTTCTCCATGAGATGGAATGAAGAAAAAGAATACCCGTTTGTAGAAGATGGAGATGCCGGCAGCAGGGAAGACCAGATCGACAGGGTTATCAGAAGGATGAGCCAAGGTATCTACCGGGGTTATTTTTGTGATCTGGTCAGTTAGTAAACAGTGATTGCTTTCGAGTGAGGAAAAAAAAAATTTCTAAGAAGATATATAAATGGCCAATAAACACGTGGAAAGATGCTCAGCATCATTAGTCATTAGGGAAATGTAAATCAAACCTACAAAGAGGATGCTTCACATCCTCTAGGATGTTTATTATCTTAAAACTGGAAAAAAAATAAGTGTTAACGAGGATATTACTATAGATGGAGTTGTGTCCCCGCACTGTCCCCCAGATTCATATGTTGAAGCCCTAGCTTTCAGCGCGCCTGTATTTAGATGTAGGCGCTTTAAGAAATAATTAAGGTTAAGTGAGGTCATAAGGGTGGAGCCTGAATCCGGTAGAATTGGTGTCTCTAAAAGAAGAATAAGAGGGACCAGAGCTCTGTCTCTTTCTCTCCCGAGTGTTTATACCCAGGAAAGACCAAGCGATGACATGGTCAGAAGGTGGACACCTATGAGACAGGAAGGCAGCTCGCCCCGTAAACCAAATTTGCCGGCACCTTGATCTTGGACTTCTCAGGCTCCGGAACTGTGAGAAACAAATTCCTGCTATTTAAGTCACTCAGTTTGTGGTATTTTGTCACCGTAGCCTGAGCAGACTAATACAGACATGGAGAAATTAGAGTGCATGGCTCACGAAAATATAAAAATAGTGCACCCCTGAGGAAGACAATTTGGCAATTCCTCAAAAAGCTGAATATAGTAGGATTTACCATATGATCCAGCAATTCCATTTCTAGGTTTGTGTAAAAGAATGGAAAGCAGGGTCTCAAAGAGATTTGTATACGTCATGTTCCGTTGCAGAAATATTCGTGACAGCTAAACGGTGGAAGAAACCCAAGCATCGCTTGCAGATGGATGCACGAACAAAACGTGGTGTATTCGTATGATAGAATACTATTCAGCCAAAAAAGGAATGGAAGCATGGCACGTGCTGCAATACGGATGAAACTTTAAGACATTGTGCTGAGCGGAGACGGTCAGACACGAATGGAGAAATATCACATGATTCCACTTACGCGAGGTTCCTAGAATAGGCAAATTCATAGAGATAGCAAGAATAGAGGTTACCAGGGGTTGGGGCGGGGTCGGAGAAGCTATTGACTGAGTAGAGAGTGTCTGTGATGATGAAAAGTTCTGGGAATAGTTGGTGATAGTTATACAAACTTTTAAATGTAATACTTAATGCCAGTGAATTGTACACGTAAAATGGTAAATTTTATGTTATGTATATTTAACCATCATTTACAAAATCTTGTGGAAAAAAAAAAAAACAAAACAAACACAAAAGCAAGAGACTCCATACCTGAGAAACCACCCAAACGTCCTTCGGCAGACAAATGGATAAGCAACCTGTGGTGCATCCATACGATGGAATAAAATGGAACGAACTATTTATACACACAACCACTTGATTCATCACAAAGGCATCATACCGGGTGAAAGAATTGAGTCTCAGAAGGTGATGTACTGTATGACTCCATTATATGACATTCTCGAAAAGATGACACTGTAGGGAGGGAGAGCAGGTCAGTGGTTATCAGGGTCCGAAGTGAGGAAAGTGTGTTTATAAAGAGAGCGCGGGGAGACATTTGGGGCGATGGAACTGCTCTGTCCTCGGTTGTGGTGGCAACTGCACTAATCTGTATACATGTTACAATTCATAGAACTACGTGCCAAGATTTTTTAAAAAGTCAAGTTCGTTGTGTGGTAATTTGAAATAAAAAATAAACGAGGAGCTCGGACAGATTGGGTGACCTGTCCAAGGTCACACAGCTCCTCAGTGGGGACCCAGGTTTACCTCCTTCTGAGACTGCCTCCTCTCCACCGAGCTGCCTCTCAGAGGGCTAGCTGTGAAGGGAAAAGGCGAGAATGGAGCAAAAGCCCTCTGTAAATAGCTCCGGGCTCTGATGACAGGGCTGCTTATTCATCAGGGGACCTGGCTGTTCCTCCAAACCTCCATTTAATGAAGAGTGTGATTATTATTGACTTGCACACTCATCTCTGACCTTTGATATATGAAGAACTGGGGTTCTAAAAAACAAAACCAAGCAAAGCAAACAAACAAACACGAAGCAGGTGGTGTCTTTGCTCCTTCTTCCCTAAAGCTCATCTCTTTCAAAAACAAAAGAGTTAAAAAAGGACTATCTGGCCACAGTTTAAAATGAAAAGACTGGGATGGCCGAACAGACTTCCCGCTGCTGGGGTAGGTGACATGGTCATGGCCACAGTCAAGAAAGGCAAATCAGAGATCAGAAAGAAGATACATCCAGCGGTGGTAACGTAATGATGGAATTCAGACCAAAGAAAAGATGGCATATTTATTTATTCTGAAGATCACGCAGCGGTCATAGTAAATAACGAAGGCGAAATGGAAGGCTCTGCCCTCACAGGACCAGTGGCAAAGAAGTGTGCAGATCTGTGGCTCAGGACCGCATCCAATGCTGGCAGCATTGCATGACTCCTTGGCGTATTTGTTAAAAATAAAAAATAAAAAAAATTTGCTCCCATAAAAAAATTAAATTAAATTAAAAAATTGCCCACTCTGAATCATGAATGATGGTACTGCAGTGTGGGCAGGACTCTGCGACGGGTGGGTGAGGTGGAATCATTATTACCAAAGACCAAGAGAAGATGACCCGAACCCTCGGGGTAGAAAGGGGAGAAGGCCTGCTGTCAATCATGTGCCTGGGGAGGAGCGGGCGTCAGGCTGACTCCGATTCAAATTTTGCCTCTGCTATTTCCTATGGTGAGAACTTACAATGTCACTTAACCTCTCCGAGCCTCGGTTTCCTGATCTGTAACATGGGGCAGTAACCACACTCATCTCGGAGATTCTATTTTCATAAAGATTAAGTAGTTTCAAACTGAATCACAGATAGCACAGAAATCTGAAAAAATACTCACATCTACACCATCAGTTTAATGTTTTCCCAGTGGACCGCCCAGTCCTGACAGACAGTTGCGTTGGCTTGGTGGGCATGAACGAAATAAAAGCAAAGGCAGTTCATTAGCTCATTTCTTCATTTCTTTATTCGACCAAGAAAGGGACGCCAATAAGTGCAGGAGATTCAGGGGCAAACAGTACAGACGACATTTTTGCTCTCCTGAGTGTCAGAGCCAGGAGGGTAAACAGACTGTACACAAGTAATTACATAAGTGACCAAGATAATTTAGGTAACACTAAGTGCCTTGTAGACAATAACATGGGTCGATGTTAAAGGGGCAGCTATTTTCACAGGGCAGCAGGAAAGTCTTCCTTGGGGCGGTGACAGTTAAGGTGAGTTTTGAGACTTGAAGAAGTTAGCCATGCAGAGAAGTGGGGGACTCCCAGGCCAAGGCCAAGGCCAGGTGCTGACGCCCTCCAGGGTGATTGGAGCTTTGTGAACACCAGAGGGAATGACGTTCTTAGGTGAGATCGGGAAGGCAGGGACCGGCTCACCTGGAGACGAGTCAGCCTGGGAGAGAAGTTTCATTTTAGTTTAGTAAAATGGGAAGCCGAGGGCAGGTTCTTTAGAGGTAGTTAGATGATGCAAATATTTAAAGTTATCAGACCAAGATCTCCAAACCGAGGCCAGCTTTGCCATGGGCTGAAGGACTCATGCAAAGCTGGAAAGAGACAGGCAGAAACGGGGTTATGCTGTGACGTCACAGGCTGCGTAAGGCTCTGCAGACCATGGGGTCCAGCTTAGAGGGCGGGGCAGTGGACTCCAAAGAGCTGGCTGATTTTTATAGCAGAGTGGATACTAAAAGGATGTTGGAGAGCTTGCACTAAGGGCGTTGGAGAATCGGGCTCAGAAAACGGGCAGCAACTGGGACCATCGCCAAAACAATGCCACAAAACTAGTCTGGGAAGGTGTTGGTTGTTGAGGCTGTTAAACACCGGATGCCATTACTCATTTTGCCTTCTGCACTGGGCTTTGGGTACTGCCAGTGCTGCTGCCCACAGTCATAATGGGATGGCGCCGTGAGTGTCTCTGATTGATGGAGGTCAGGTCGTCCACCTCGCTCCAGCTACAAGAAAGTTGGAGGAGCCAGGACTAGGTATATTCAGAGTCTACGATGGGAAACCAACTCAGTTTCCATTAAGGTGGGGAATTTCTCAGACCAGATTAAAGACTCACTTCGGGTTGTAGCAAGGAGAGTAATGACATCGTTTTAGAGAAAAACGGAGAGGACCTGGGCTCCATTGGTGGCAATGGGAATGGAGGAGAGGTTATAGATTTTAGTGAGAGCCTGGCAGTAAAATGAATAGAGAGTAATGATTAATTAGATGCAGAGGCGAAGGAGAGTATCTAAAAGGCCTTGTGAATGCCTTTGGCTCCAGGAATTGGATGGGTGACAATGCCATTAACCAGGTCGGGTCATCCAAGAGGAGGGGTATGTTTTGGGAAAATGATCTTAGGTCAGTCCTATTTGACCTGTTGAGTGTGAAGAGTCTGAGACACACAGCCAGGGGTAGAAACTAGGCACAAGGGGATGCCATTTTCCTGAAGGTGGAACTATGCAGAGGTGTGCTGGTAAGTGACCAACAGGGAAGATGCTCTGGTTTGTGGCATTTCCCAATTTCTGTGGTGTAAACACAATTTCAAGCTACCAGTGTTGAGGTTGCTGAAAGTAGATCCAGGAAGATGCACACAATCGGCTGTCAGGGGCCCATCTGAGGGCCTAGCACACTGTTTTGACTAGGGGTGAGGGCGAGGTCTCCCGGACAGAGCTGAACCGAGACCAGAACCTTTAGGGGTAGATAGAAGAGGGTTGTCAGAAGGGAAACCAAGAGAACAGGAACTTAGAGATCAAGCCCAGATCTGGGCCCTGTCAAGCTCTCCAGAATTAGCTTGTTATTCATTCTCTTACAATCACCTATAGACTGTGAGTTATTCAAGGCAGAGACTTTGGGTAACGCAGCTGTGTCCTCTAGGTAGAGCACACAGTAGGCACTCAGCAAATAATTCCACTAATATCTTGGGGATTTATGTCCACCAGTTTCATGAGGAAACGGAATAACTGGGTATGTCACAAAGAGACATTCTGGCTCAATGTAAAAAAAAAAAAAAAAATCTTCCCAGCATATCTTTAGATACCTCATTTTGTCTGTCCCTCACCACTCCTGTTCTTCTGAGAACTTTCACCCACATGCCATCTATGAGGTTCTCAAGGCAGTCACTCTTTTCTATGTGATGAGCCCGGTTCTGAGCACCTGACCCAGCTGGGATTTCTGGAATCAGAGCTTGGGAGCTAGATCCGCTCACGTGGCAGCATCGGCTTCCTGCCTTAAGTTCGCCTCCGTGAAAGAGCAGCAGCGAGAATCCCAGCCGCGATTCCCTGGTTCGTCGCTCTTAGGTCCAGCTGTATCCCTAGAGCTTTCTTCTGTTCATCACACAGCCCCGTGTAACCTCCAATGAACTCTTTACCTAAACGGGAGCTGGACTTTTGTACTCAGCAACCGAGTCCTAATACCCAAGCACAACTCTCCACGTATGTAATGTCATCTGTGCAAAAAGTAACGTGATTTTCGCTACTGAAAGTAGTCATGCAGTTTAAATGACCACTTGAAAGGGGTTTAAAAGAGGGGATTCCCGCCACGGGTGGTAGCTCTAAAATAACAGAAGTAGCGGCTTCCTCCACGTGAGTGCTTGCTACGTGCCAGGCACTGTGCAGCGAGCTGAGTAGGGAAGCTGGGTTTGATCCGGGTTCATTAAGACTTCAAAGTTCTTGATTTCTAAGCTAGAAGTTCTCAAACTTTTTAGTCTTGGGATTCTTTTATGGGCTTAAGAATTGAGGCCCCTCAAAGAGTTTTTGTGTGGGTTCTATCTACAGATATTTACCATGATGGAAATCGAAACCGAGACATTTAAAATTTAAACAGAAAAACACCCATCACACGTCAACGTAAATATTTTTATTAAAAGCAACTTTTTCAAAACAAAAAGAATTAGATGAGTGGCTTTGTTTTCCATTTTTGTAAATCTTTCACATCTGACTTAATAGAAGACAGCTGGATTTCCATGTCTGCTTCCTTCAATTTGTTGCTTTGACTGAAGTATAACGAAAAGCTGGCCTCACACAGACACGCTGCTGGGAAAGGAACTTCATGAATCTCCTGAAAGGGCCTCAGGTTCCCCCAGGAGTCCACGGACCACACTTTGAGAACCACTCCAGGAAACGATGCTGCTTCCCAGTTAAAGACGTTGAATTAACACTATTGCTGCCAGTTCCTTCCATGGCTGACACGTTCTCAACATTTCAAAAGGTGGTGGTGAAAAAAACTTTCTCTTGTTGATTCGATTTTAAGTGATACCAATTAGTGACTTGAGTTCATAAATTATTCTTTTGCCAGCTAAGATTACATAGATCTTTTTTAAGTTTACTTTTCTAAACAATGAAGAGAAAGCAACACATCACACACAAAGGTAATGTCTGTATGGTGCTTTTACAGCTCACAAAGCCTCTTCCTGTGCCCACATGTCATTTAGTCCTTAGAAGTCACTTTTCAGAAGAGGAAAGCTTGGTGCAGAAGTGGCGTGCCCAAGGTTGCTGTCAGTAACCGGGCTGTGGACAGGCTTCCTTGTGACCAAGCGATGTGCTCAAAGGACACCTCTGCTTTGACTCTAATGAAAAAACGTCTCACTTTCACCAGATGGCTTTCCGGCCGAGGAAGAGGGGACCCTTTCTTTATGCTGACTTTTTTTCACATACACAAGAGACAACACCTGTTCTAGAACATAACTGGATTTTATTTGACATAGAATACAATATGACTGCAGGAAAGCAAACCGAAAAGAAAAAGCAGAAAAGACCCGGTTCTATCTAATTTACAATTACGTAACAGGAGGGTAAGTCATTAAATGAATAACAGTTGAGCTTGATGAAGAATTCTTAGTGGCCATACCTGAAAGACAAAGTAAATTATTTTATTAATTCCTTAGTAATTTCTTGTTTTGAGACTGTAAAACCTGCTTATGCACACGAACAAATTTGATTACAACTTTGAAAAGCTGTGAATGACCACAAGTGTGCCCCAAGACCGGGTTACGGGACTGGCCTCTGCCCCTTTCTTCCTGTCATCCTGCCACATTTACCTACTACCCCCCTCCCAGTGACAACACCTCCCCAGGTCTCAACCACACCCACCGCCAGGCACCGGCAGATGCTGAGCAGAACGAGGGAGGCGAGAGGGAAAAGTCAGCGCTGGGGGTGTGAGGGAGCTCGTTCTGCTGGCTCCGGCCAGCGGCTCAGACAGTTCGCGCTCTTGGCCTCCCCGACCTGCGGCAGCCCTTGTCGCGCCAGCTCGGTACTCAAGTTTGGGGAAAGGCAAATACAGAAAAGAGTAGCTGACAGCCCTCGACGTCAAAACCTATCACAGTTCCGATCATAGCCCTGACTACATTCAGCACTACAGAAAAACTAGGTCTGAACTTCAAATGGTTTTTTGATTTTCCCAGAAGCCAAAATTTGGCTCTAATAAAATTATAAAAATAAACAAAGCCAGAAAATTTCTCCCATGTATAAATGGATTTCTTGAACACAAAACACTTCATTATGATCCTACTTAATCCTTTGCGCTGGTCCTTTTTGGGCGGTTAGCCTGTGTGAAATGCTCTGTGATATGGATGAAGACCAGAGCCCCAGAACCCCGGACCACTGCTTCAGTCTCCCTGAAGGGCTGCTGGATCCTTTAAGCACTTCTCCTACGAAACCCACTTGAACACTGTCTAAAAAAAGTTGTGCTAAATTTCACGCAGGGTGGAGCTCGAGTGTTTGTTAGTGGGCTGGAGAACAAGCCAGAAGTTGTCTATCAGATTAAAGCATGCTATAATTTGTTCCTTATGAATTTGCTTTCCCAATGCACTGAAAACCACTGCCTGGCAATGTCACTGGCTGAAGTGACAGGACAGTCACTGGCTGGATAAAGTCAAAGCCCAACACGCGGAATTCTTCAACCCCGCACTTACGCTCAGCGCTGGGCATATGTAACGGGCAACACGAGACAATTTTGGTCCAAAATGGAACTGAGCTGCCCTAGGCAGGACAAACCACAAAGGCCTCTTGAGAACTCAGAACAGTGCTTTGGCCTGGACATGTACTACTGTCTCAATTCCATTCAGACTGCCTGCTCCCCAAGGACAGGGAAGGACTGTACCACACGTGTTTAAATCTTGCACGTTACTTAGCATACACTCTGCTGAATGGAGCACGATGGTAGGAGTCAGATACTGAGTGTCTGGAAAGTTTCTTAAAAAATGAGCACGCATTTGAAATGACTTCCAAAACTCGTCCCCTAAGTAAATAACCAAGTCTAAAAACAAAATAACTGTCCCAATAAGGAATTTCTAAACATGTAACAGAGAACCTATTTTTGTGTTTTTAAAACGATATCCTATGACTCACGGCTCATATTTAAATAAAAATCCCCCTTCCTCCAAAAAACCTGAGACATGAAACACATGAAAAGCAGTCCAACCTCTCTCAAAACTGAGAAAATGTAACGGAGTACTCATTTTCGACTACCAGAGTAGCTAAGACGGAAAAGCTCGACAGCATGGACAAAGGGCCCTTCCGCCGCGCTGGCCAGAGGGAGAGCAACCTGGCGCCTCCTCACCTGACCCTGCCCAAAATAAAAACATACGTACTCCTCGCCCAGACATCTCTCCTTGAAGAATTCCTGCCTCAGATAATACACTACTTGGACACATACACAAAGATTCACGTATGAGGATGTTCATCCTTATGTGTTGTTTTTAACAGTGGAAAACTGGAAACCCAACTATCTATCAACAGGGACTGAGCAGATCATGGCACATCTACATAAAACATACTCTGTAACCATTAGAAAGGAGGCAGTTTGTTGTGTGTGGACATGGAACATCTTCAAAATGTATGAAGCAATAAAGCAAGGTTAGTCCATAAGGATACTCGCATTTTTGTTAAGAAAAAAATTATACATGTAAACTCACCATATACATACAGGTAGATATATGGAGATAGAACGAAGAAGCTCTTGCTGATGGCTACCTCCAGGAATGAGATTAGACTAAGGTGGGAGACTCTGTTTCATGATATACCCTTCTGACCAGCTGAATTTTTAAAATTTTACTATGACAGGTTTTATAATCACACTTTACTTGAGGATAGCCAAAGACTCTCAGAATTAATCAGCATGAGATAAACCAAAGAAATAAGATGGGTGGATATAATTCTGCTCAAAGCAAAGATACCTGACATTGGCCCTGGAGCCTTACTATACATGTGATTTTTTTTCTTTAATAACCCAAAAACAACTTTATTTGATAAAAGACAACAAGTTATTTACAGCAGTTTTTTGCTCAAAAATGATTAAATGGGATAACTGTGCTTCTCCAGGTTTATCTCACAACCAAACCAAGCAGAGGCTGCCGCACCCACAGCACCAGGGGGGAATGCCAGCCAGGATGCAGCAGCATGGCTCCTGCCCTACAGATGTGATTTCGGAAAGAAATATCTAAGTTTTCAGATTCTCATATTTTTGACTCTCATAAACCCCTGACAATGGGGACACGCTGGGCTTCCCACGTCTAACGTCGGCCACGCCTCTGTGCCTTTTCCACACAGATGAGTCCTTAAATTAGCCAAAAGCTAGTTTATAAAACGAGGCATGTTCCATGGCTCCATCTTTTAAGACTATGTACCATCCACCTGAGATGAGTCGAAGAACGACACTGACCACAAAGCCCAGTCTTACAATGTCAAAATAGCCAGACACGTACTTTTGGAATTCCCACTCTCTGTTGTCCAGCGGACACACCTGCCGCGTTTTGAGCCAGCGAGAGATGCAGTGGAAGTGAAAAGCATGCTGGAAGAAAAAAATACATTTTATTAAAAATGATTCTGTGTAGGCTCAGCATCTACTGACGACATGTCTCCAACGCAGTGGATTGGTTATGCCCAGGGGCTGGAGAAGAACAACGGCAGGTAACAAAGTATGAGAGGCCAAAGGTCACAACCCATACATCTGGGTTAGGTACAAGGATTTTCCCAGTGAAACACCTGCTAGAAATGTCATTACTAATAAAGGAGGAAACTGTTTAGGAAGAACGGTGCATGTTCCGGCAGCGAGCTCTCTCCTCTCCTCTCCGGGGAAGGTGGGATGTGGCGCCCTAGTCCTACCTGGCCCGTAAGGGGACACGCCAACGTTCCTCGTACATGCAGGCGGAGGCCCTTGATCAGATTTCAAGCCTCCCCATTCTCGGTCCCCAGATGTCCCCCTCCCTTGGAGAACGGGCACCCCACGAGAAGAGCCTTCTCTTCAGCACTTGGGAGTGCACTGCCACTGTCACCCACCCGGAGCTGAGATGGGCACTTCCCCAACCTCCCCTCACCAGCTCAACTCCATTCAAAGGACTTTACTTGCGAATTTGTTCACGGATACATTACTATTACGAGAGCCCCATACTCGGTAATAAGCCTCTGGTAGGTGAGGGGCTTGGTCTTAAAAAAGGAATGAGATAAAAAATTAGGGCAAAAGGAAGAATTATGATGAGCAAACTGCACACAAGCACCTGAAAGAACATCAAAGAGCTTATTTCATCATCAGGACAGGAAGCGACAAGGCAAAGAATGCTGGTAGCTGACAGGGAGCTAGGAGCTGGCTTTCAGATTTGGGCAGGAGGAAAACCTGTGTGACATTTTTCGGGCGTGAGCTAGTACCATGCAGATGTTAATCACGTCTCCACCACTGATGTTTACTCTCTTCCCCCTGATCATACGGGTAGAGCATTTAGAAAGGAATGGCACGTGTTCCTCCTCCTCTCATCTGCGATGGGGCAGCCGAGGTGGGGACGGGGGAGACACTGACACCCGACAAAACGATGAAAGCTTTTGCTGGCTTGGTTTAATGACGGCCTTGAAATCTGGTCAGTTACGGCTTCCAAAACATGCATGGAACTTAAAGAAGAATCATAGTGTGATTAGCTTGTGAACTATCTTTTGACAAAGACAGTACTAGAACTCGGTCATTAAGAGTGGAATCCACAGCTAGTATACTGCGGATACTCAAGAGGACAAATATTCTGCAGAGTGACAGCTTTTGGACGATCCCTTGCCTGTTGACTGTCATACAACTCATTATGAAAAAGAAAAAAAACCCACAACATTTCTAAAAGGTAGAATGCTGAGGTGTTTTTCTCAATCACAGGGAAAGGCTCACCTAAGGGTATCCAAGATACCCTTCTCCACCTCTCACCTCCCCCATTAGGTACTCTGTAGCGGTACAGGCTCCCTGTATACCCCGATTTTCTCAGAAGATGAGGGAGAGAGGGGCTGCAGGACAGGTGACAGCATCTCTGAACGCTCCTGATCCCAAATAGCTTCCTGCCAATGATCTTAGATATATTATGGGTATGTTCAGCAGTCTCAAAGCACACTGATCAGTGCTTTAGGGTTTACAGAGAAGGTACCATATATTTCATCACTCAAGCATTACCCTGGCAAGCAAGCATGACAAGCATGGCAGTATTATCGTTTTTAGTTAATAGACAGGAAACTGAACTCCAGACAAGTGACCTGCCTAACTCATGGAGCTGGTTAGTAGAAGACCCAGAACTAGAACCCAGGACTAGTCCGAAGGCTCCCGCCACACCACACTGGCCCCTCCTTATGGCAGGCTCTCTGGGGAAGTCCTTCTTAGTCAAATTTAGGGGACCTTCACCTCCCTCTTCCTTCCCCCAGAGTAACATGGTTCCCAGTATATGCCTGAATGCTAGGGAAAGCAAAGAGTCCGATATATTTTATTTCTTTATCCCCACAAACACTGTCCCTTGGTCAATACAGGATTCTGTGAAACTGTCCAAAGGGCTGACAGAATTAAGGTCATCACAAGGTATGGGTGAGCCTCAAGTACTGATAGCTACTATCTCTTCAGTAATCGCAACCACCCCAAATTTGGATTTATATTTATTTAGCAAACGCTTACGTTTATTATATGCTAGGAGGTGTTCTAAGCACTTTTAACATAAAATCATTTCATTCTGAATAAACTCTCTGCAGTCTACTGTTAGCCCTATTTTTCCTGAGGGAACTCAGGCTGAGAGATCTCAAATACCTGCCCAAAGTCACTTAGCAAGTTGCACAGAGAATGGTGGTCTGACTCTGAGACTCTCAGGCCTATGCTATACTGGGAGGTTGTGGGTCCTCTGACCCCTTGGTACCAGAGGTCAATATGGGACAATTTTAGCTCATCTGACTGGGGCTATAGGACTATTAGGATGAATTTTTAACACATGCTAGAAATAACATTTGATGTTTGTTATCCTTCACAGCTGTCACACCCCGGAAAGCCGTACATTCAGTCCAGCGATGCTGCACAAACATTTCTGGCATGATCATGTTAAAAAAAAACCAACCACAGAAAACATTGACTTAGTACATTTGCTGCACTTAAAGCGTGCGTACACACACACTTGAACACTTAATTTATTTACCAAACTTAGTTCCATAAGACAATTAGACTTTAAAAAAAAATCAGATAAGATAGATTTCCACCAATAGGGTATTTCAAAAACTGTGCCATAGGCTTTGAAAGCAATTCCCAAAGATGAATCCCCAAACTGTTGAGAACAAAGGTGGGCCCATTCTACCGTTAAGACAAACTAGTGCCTCTGCAATAACTAAGCATTGTTACCCTACGACAGATGAATAAGACAAGGATTTCAAATCTTTTTCGCTATTTGTATACCTTTGGGGAGAACGGTGGGCTAGTCATTTTTTCCCTAGTTATTTTCAAGACTAGAAAAGCAGGAAAAGCAGTAACATGTTTACAAGTCATGCTGATAGGGAAAGATGTTTCCTTACGTTACAGACTCCCCAGGCAACGGTGCACTCTTCAGAAGTAGCAGACGCCTGGTTAGCTTGACATTCTATGCCTGTGGGGACAAGAGCGACAAGGTCACTGGACCTCAGGAGCAACAACCTTTCCATCTATAGCAGTCCTATCTGCGCAATTACACAATGACATGCTCGGGGGTGGGGGTGGGGTTGGGGATGGGGGTAGGCACATGGTATAAATCTGAATTTTCTATCCTTGTTTAAAAACAGGAGTAAGGAAGGAAAGGCACTTTTTAAATTTTGAATATAACCTGACTTGTCCAAATGGAAGTGACTCCTCCTAATTTGGTAAATTTTACAAATTCTTAAAGCTACCTTGTAACTCTTATTGTTCTCAGAAATGGCATCTTTCCCCTATTCTTGGCAAATGCTTCCTTGTAGGCAGTAAGAGTACTTAGGCTCACCCTCTTGAAGCTCCAAAGCCTAAAGGGGTCAGGCAGACACACATGAACTGGGATAGAAGCCAGATAAAAGGGGGCAAAGTGGCCTGTGGCAAACTAGGGTGTGCTCTGCATGAAGACATCAAAACTCAAGTCTTTAAAACACTCACCAAAGCAAAAATCTGTTAGGCCAATGATTAGAGATTTGGGGCCTGCCACTTACTGATACTGACTACCCCTGAAGTGATTCTGTCTGATGAACACAGCAAATTACTGAAAATGTACACAATATCAACTTCATAGAGGAAGAAGAGATGAGAACTTAAATTGAATGAAAATCTGACAGATCGAGAACTGGTGAGCAAAGCTCAAGGAACAAGAATTACTAATACATAATTTGTCTTCTCTGAAGGTGGTAGCTAAATGGTATCTCCCTCTGAAGAAGAAAAACCTGAAAGACCAACAGGAAACAATTACTTCAAACTTCCACAGTGGAAAATAGTAAAATTGTAAGAAAATGATGCTAAGATGTTAATTGGTATGTTTGGTCTTAGTTAGGGGAAGAGATATACCATAATAAGGGTTCTTTCCTCGCCTTTCAAAAATATGAAAGACAAAGGACCTGCCATCCCGCAACTTGCTTTTGCTATCCACATTCACACTGCAAAGAGAATAACTGTGTTCTCCTTTGATAAGATCAGAGAATCTAGGGTCTATTCAGTGTATTCAAGAGGCTACTGGGCTGTGAGTGCACTACCATATTCAAAGGGATGGTGGAGAAGACAAATCTGATGTCCTTCAAGTTGGATCCTCTCACTTAAATGAGGGCTATGCATTATAAAATTAGCTAAATAAGAGGCACATTTAAGTACATAACAAAATTGTTTCAAGGGTTATTATCATGTTTATATTTTTCTAGGTCTAGGTACTTTTAAGGGACTCTCTTTCTATGCCAAATACAAAGTAGGCTCTCAGTACTTAAACGGGCAAAAACCTCTTCTATAAACAAAGAAAATGGGGGCCAAATACATATTTATTTTTTACCAGAAAATCCCTAACAAAGAACAAAAATATATAAGAGGGGTAGGGTTGAGGTCTAGAATGTGAGACAAAATGGCATGAAAAATTACTAAATAAAACTGTAAAATGTTCTCAAATTTAAAACGTTTTCAAGTTTTTGGTGCAGGTAGTCGTTACCTTAAGAATGGAAGGAGTAGGGGAACACTGTCATCCTAGAGCAGACAGACAAGCAGCGCATTACGGGTTCCTGTCAGACCCCTGCAAAGTGATATACTAAGCTTGGGGACTTTTTAGTTTCAAAACAAGAGCATTACTACCAAAGGACTGCTAAGGAAGCAATGGCTTCATCTCGGAAGTGGACAGATTTCACACTTATAAAACATTGATGGACCTGTGGTTTTAGGAAAAGACTAACTTCTTATGGGCTAAGGCTGGGTCTAAGTCTTTCCAGATGTTCTCTCCATATGAAACAAGATTACCCAGGGTAGTGGAGAAAAATAACACCTAGCAGATTGTGTATTTCAGCAACTCTGTAAAATACCAAGAAACGGGGCAATATAAAATACGAAGCTATAGTAGGGCATGTAATATCAACCTGAACTCAAAAAAGACCAAGAATGGTCTATAGGAGTCAAACCGGGGCACAGCCATAATGACTCTTACTTATTTACAGTCATGTATATATTCATCTCATGCCAGACCAAAATTTATTAGAAAATGGCCAATGCTAAACTGAGATTCTTTATTTTCATCTTTAAGAAAAAGTCTTTTTACAAGAATCATTTATTCTTGAAAGGAAGACAAGTCCAGTTGTGGCAACCAGACTTCTCCTTAGAGTTTGTATTAAATAAAAGGCTATGTTTCTTAAGGGTAAGGACTTCATCTGAGTCGTTTTATCCTGGTGCCTAGCAAAAGGCCCAGAATATAAATATTCATTAACTGAATAAAAGATATGACCTGAAAACACTTGCATAATTTTTTATAGGAGTTCGATGTTCTACTTCTTCATCTGACATTTAAAATATACAATAAAGCAGGTGTCTAACCGAAAGCCTACACTGATCCCTCAAGTGTTTAACTCAAAGACGGAAGATCAATAGTCTGTGTCTGTCACGGTCTTTCCAAGAAGTGCATTCACTTCTAGCCAGGGAGACACACAACAACTCAAATATAGAAGTAAAAAAAAAAAAAAAAAAAAAAAAAAAAAAAAAAAAATCAGGATTCTATAAAATCATTAACTATTTACAGAAGAGAGCACCAAGACAGTAAAATTTTATCTGGGTACAACTCCTTGTGAAAATACACGGCAAAAAAATTGGCAAATATGTAATCTAATACCCCACCCAAACACATTTAAAACTGTGCATGTGTTTTTCTGCGATGGGTTCCTTCTATCTAATATTAAACATGGTAGCCACTGATCTGCTTTGACTGTTTTGTGAAAAGGTAAACAGGGTCAAAACTCAAGAAACCAAGGGCAATAAGTTACCAACACCTGCCATAATTACTTTCCAATCCAACACAAAATATTTGATTGGTGCTTTCAAAATTACAATGAGCACAGACTATTCCCGTATCTTCTGTTTTTATTATTCAGTGAGCAAACCGTGAGAACCTATTATGTACAGGACACTATACTATATGCTGGGAATATAGCAGTAAATAACATGGACATGATACAAAACTAGTTAAATGGCTGCTACAAAAAAAACCATAGGGTGTCTTTGGAACATTTAACAGAACGGTCATAGATTGTGTTTGTGTGTATGTAAGCATTGTCAGAGAAAAGATCTTTGAGCAAGTTCAAGGTGAGATCTAAAGAACAATTATAGGTTAGTTTTGCACTGCCTAATAAAGCTGCAATTGGCTACTAAGCCCTGGGTATATGGCTAGTCTGAATTAAGATGTGCTGTAAGTGGAAAATACACTTCAAAGGTTTAGTACAAAGAGACAATGTAAAATATTTACTTTAAAATACTGATGACATGTTAAAATTAAAATGTTTTTTTTTTAATATAGGACAAATAAAATACAAATCATGTTTCTTTTTACTTTATTAATATCGGTACAAGTATATTTTAAACTATGTATGTGCTTGCATTTGTGGGTCACATTCAGATTGCACAGTGCTGCTCTAGAACAAGGTAGCAGGGAGAAGAGGAAGAGAATATTCCAGGCAGAAGGAACCGGATACGTAAGGGCTCTAAAAGAAGATGGACACTTCAGCAATGGAAAGCCAGATAAGCTACCTGACTGAGCAGGACAGAGGCTCTAGATGAAGCTGGAGAGGTGGATGAGTGATTTAAAAAGTAAAAGTGCATATACTTTCTATTCTACAAAGTTGAAATATTTTTGCCCCACTTCTAATCTCAATAACAAACCATTTTTGTACCTGGATGAAGAACTAATCTCAACTCTTTCTGGTGTGGTCAACATTCTTGCCCCTGTTGCTATGAGGATAGCAAGTTAGTCCATCAATAGCTATCGTCAAATCCACTATGTGTTGGATTTGACAATCGTGTGTGATGGAATATGTGGAGATTTAAACAAAATGCCTTTAGAGCAATTAACTGCCTATTTAGATGTTGGCAGTGATGTCCTCTTAACTATGTTTGGTGCTAATATTAAAAACTCTTACTTCTTAGGTTTTTCTTTATAAATTTTGTCTAGGAAACACGGTTCTGATGGAATATTTTAGCTCAAAGTTTACTACTTGATTCCTTTCACTATTTTTGCCTTTGAGTCTGGGTCTTCAATGGGAAATACAGAAGAATAATCAAACGGGCCTTAGGGTCCACAATTCACTCTAAATGTGACCTTGCCATCTTTAGATTGAGTAGATATATTCTGAGAAATGGGTATGCCTCCAGAACATCATAAAAAACTACGCTATTTCAAATATACCAATGGACAAGATGCAGAAGACCCCAAGTGCTCCGACGATGCTTTATATTATGAAGAATAAAATTGGTCACATCAGAATAGCCATAATCTCTGTAACCTTCTCAATTTCCTCCCAGTCTCCTCCAACTACTTACAGAGATCCATAATGTGGTTCCTGCAGATGGCACAGTTATCAACCACAATATCCCAGGCCCAGAGGGCTACTGCATTCCACTACAAAGAGAAAAAGGGGGAACAATGCACTCTCCTTGTAACACAAATACACATACACATACTCTAGGAGTTCATGTTGCAGTTGCAGTTATCATCTCTTTGGCCACAAGGACCACCAAACAAGAGCTTTTGGATATTACTTCACGCCTATTTATCATATCATAAGGCAACAGTAGCTACATGTACGCTCACCCATTCTACAAATGGTTGAGTATATGAACATAAAAATTAATGAGTCAACTTGTACTTTTTTTAGGCCTACAGCACCTGGTCTTCCTAGGTGGTCTCCCATCCAAGAACTAAGAAGGCCTGACCTTGCTTAGCTTCTGAGATCAGACGGGATTGGGCATGTTCATAGTCAAAGAGTCAACTTTTAATTTTACTTTTTCCTACAGCTTAAAATAATTTGGTCAGCCATATCAACGTAAGCACATCAGGAGTAATTTGTAAGTGCCTGTTTCAGGTCTAATAGGTAGAGTAGAATTAGCATGTAGGGTCCCCTGGCAGTTGCAGAACTCAATTTCTACATAAATAAATATCTGCTTTTTGAGGCAGCTTTGGAAACATGAGTGGGGAGGTGAAAGCTTGGAAGAAATGAACTAAGACGATTGGATCATAAAATGGGTAATCGTGGGATAAGCTGGATAACCAATTACCCAGTGTCAGTACACAGAACAAGGTCATCACCTGTATCTAACAAGATTACTTCCTAACAAACTCTAGAATTGTGTTGAGCTCCTACCGCCAAATAAATTTATATTCTCGACTTTTCATGCTCAGACTCTTATATTTAGTGAATTCCAATAAGAGTTTATCCAAAAGTGGCATTTAAGTAACTCAGACTTCAGCCTTCTGCAATTATATGTATTCCCAAATTCCTTTTTCCTCCACTAATTTGATGTCACTTCCCAAAACTTCATCTCTTTCAACCCAATTCTCATTGTCTAATAACTAGTTCAGCACTTTTCACCAGGCAGCTTCAACTTGGAGGAAAAAAAATCCTACTTCTATTATTATTCAATATGGCTGCTGGTTTTAACTGAGCACGCAATGAAACGCCAAAAAGCCACTAGGACGGGGAATAGCGTCGTGTTTAGCCAGATGTCCCAGGAGTAACATCGTCCCTACTTCAGAATCTTCATTTTGAACATATTTATTTTATCTCAGGTGGAAATCGGCCAAACTGTTAGCAAACCACTATAAGGCATTTCATGCAGAAAGTCACGTTCCACATTTTTTGTTTTCCCACTTTAAGCAGGTCGTTTGCAACTAGTACTCAACCCTCCCTAAATGACGCAAGATTTAGGCTCGCGTTTTTTTTTTTTTTTTAACAGATTCCACCATGTTTTTTTTTTTTTCTGGAGTGGGATTCTGGATATTACCACATGACTGGGGGGGCTTGTGTGACAAACCAAAAGACCTCTCAAAAGAGGCAAGAGTTACACTCAAGACACTTTAACTAGGCGGGGCTCGGGACGGAAAGGGGGCTAATGGGAATGGACGCTTCGATCAGGCGAGGACCGGGTCTGGGTCCCTCAGAGTCAGAGGGACCCCGAGGATCAGAGAGGGGCGGGGCAGGGAGGTCACCAGCCCGGTTCCTCAGACACCTCCACTGCGGGAAGACCTCAGGTTCCCAGCTTCCGCCGCACCGCCCCAACCTCCACCCACCGCATCGCCCCGACTCTCCCTTCCAGCCACCCCACCCTCTTCTTCCCCACCCCTCCACGCCAGTGACAACTCAGACGCTTGGCTCTCGCAGCCAAGTCGCAACCCCGCGTATCTCAATAAGCAACTTCGTGATTGGCCCTTCAGCCTCTTAGCGAAACCTATACTGCCATAGGCAGTGGGCCGCAATCATGCCGATCAAGCCTAAGACCCGCCCACCAGCTTCCTTGCGTGGTACCCAGTCCCAAGAACGCCCTGAAATGAAGCCCTTTCTCTCGCGTCCCGGCCATTCTCGGGCCTGCCAGCCAGATCCATGCCTCTCTAGCTTCCCTGAGGAAGGCGCTGGCGAGACCCAACCTTTTTCACTTCAAAGCGCTTCTTGCCCGCGCCGCTGTTGGTGCCGGTCGGGGTATCCACATCCATCGCTGCCGCCATTTTGGAAACACACGTTCTGTCGCCCGGCTACTGCGCCTGCGCACCAGCGCACGCCTCGCCCTCCCTCCCCCCCCGCAGAGCCCCGGCACCGCCTCTCGCACCCGGTCTCTTACTGGCGCGCGAGGAGCAGGTGGGGGCGGAGCATGTGGCCCCGCCTCTTAAAGGCGCTGGTCGGGTCACCCCTCGCCTGCGTGGGCTGGGGGGATGACGGCGGCCGGAGCGGCTGGGGCGGGGTCGGGCGGGGCGGCGCAGACGTGAGCGAGCCGGGTGGAAATGTTCGAAAGGACTCGCTCTGGTCGCCCTCCCCGGGAAGCCCCCGACCACACTCCCTCAGCTGGGGCGGTGGCTGCTTCCTCCGCCTCGGCTGCGACCTGCCACCCTAGCTCCGCCCCGTCTTGCGGACGGATTTTCCTCGGAGGAACGCCGGAGAAGGGGCGAAGGTGGGCATCCCGCCTCCTGCTGCCGAAACTCGAGTCCGCACGCTGGCGGTTTGCAAATCCTGATGGGCTTCCGAGCCAGACCCGAGATGCAGCTTCCCTGTGGGAGGCCTGAGGCGGGGAGATCCGGGGCCCAGGCACTGTTTAGGTTCTTGAGTCCAATTCGAGATATGCGTAGGATTCAACGGAGAGACTGGAGCCCCCGGAATGTCCTCCCTTGGGCCAAACGGAGCAAGCATTCTCCAGCTCTGCCTTCACCTGCTTGCCTGAAGTAGGTGGAGGAAGGAGGCTTAGGAGCCTCGGAGATGCATCCCCTTTCTGCCCGAAATACCAAATCCGCCCCAGAATGGCCTTTGGTTAAGGTACACGATTTCAGCCTCACGCACATGAGCATACATTTCTCGTTCATCAGTTGGTCGTCTAACTATGGACTCCTTCCTAATTTCGGTCCTCTTTCCGCTCCTTGTGCCATAATCACATCTGTGGTCCCAGTATTTCTTGAATTTGAAGCATTCAGCCATTTTTTCTTACAGGTCATTCCCTCCCAGCCAAAGCACCTGTACTTTTTGTCATCCCCGTATTTCTAGACCAGGACCCCTTTTGCACCTTTAACCCTGCAGAGGTATACCTCAGTAATATCACTCTTAAATCTTGTTTTGGCTTATTCAAAATCTCATATTTTTCGTAAAAGGAAACAAGAGCAATGGAGTGTGTTAACTCCATTGCTAAACCCAGAACTCTACGACTTGTTTCCTTGTCTTAGTCATAAACAGGAACAACAAATCCGTAAAAACATTACAGCTTTAACCAGACTTGAGAAGAGAAAAATTGTTTGAGACCTTAAAGCATTGTATGAACCCTACTAAGTTTTTCTTAGCTAAATTTTGTTAATGATTCCATGTTAAGATTTCTGTAATCTATTTGTTGTGTTCCTACAGGCCCCTATAAGAATACTAGAAACTCATAGTAAATTAAGGCATTTGAAGGCATATTAGGCCTTCATTCAACAAATTTATTGAGTAGGTACAAGGTCCTGTTATAAACAGAGACACAGTGATAGAGTCAAACTCCTAGTAGGGAAATGATATATCAATGAACAAATACATCGGAAAATCTCAAGTAATACTAAGTGCTATGAAGAAGACAAAACAAGATCATGAGATTGAGGGGAAATGTAAGTAACATCAAATTGGGTGATTAGGCCTCTATGACGAGTGACAGTTAAGTGAGTCTTTACAATGGCTTAAAAGCCCTGCATGATCTGCTACCCATATATTTTACTATGCTTTTATTTTTAAAAAAATGCTATATGTACCGTCTAATATTTTTTTCCTTACTCATTTATTAGGTTTACTTTTTATGTGTCCATACCAAGAGAGGGGATTTTGATTGTGTTGTTCATTGGTAACAAGCCCCTGGAAGTACCTGGTACATTGTAGGTGTTCAGTATGTGTTGAATGGATAAATTTGAAACTTTTTGAGCAAGGAGAATGTGGTAAGAAATGTCAGATAGACAGGCAGAGGCCAGATCAGGTAAGGATTTTATTTCAGATGTTATGGGAAGATATTGGAGGAATAAATTAGGGGAGGGAACTAAGTGGCATATTTAAAATTTTTTTAAGTGTTTAAGCTTTGCGAAGAAGGGATTGTAGGGATACAAGAGAGAAAGCAGCAACAATTTCCAAGTTGTCTGCTTTGTCCAGAGCTACAGTAGGGAGATGGATGATCTTAGAGGTGATTGCATTAAGCTCGAAAAACCTCATGTACTATCTCTCCTATGCAGATTTCCCTTGCTGTCGTGATTGGCCATGATATTCTCTGTATACTAGATTCTGCTGCATAAACCTAAGAAAATTTCGTGTAGGTTTCATACACATTCTTACCTATTTTCATAATTTCACTCAGTTTACAATGCAATATGTTACCATTTTACTTTAGTTCTATTCCTTCAGCCATCCGTTCATTCAACAAATATTCCTAAAATATCTACAGAACCTTCTGTGTGTGTCAACTACACCATGCTGGTCTAGATAAAAAGGCATCAGATATTTTAAGTATTTGTAAAAATCTCCTTTCATCATTCAACTTATGGTATAATAACAGAGAGACAAGCCAATTAATGATAATTCCAGTGGATTTCAGGAAAGGGAAGGACTTTGAAGTAGAAAGCAAGTCCAGGGGTGGGGGTAGGAAAAAGTCCTTTTAGAGGAAATGGTTTGAGACTGAAGGATGAGCTAGACAAAGAGGAGAGTATGCACTGGTGTGCTGGTAAATGTTTAAAAATCAGCTCTTAAAAAAAAAAAAAAAAAAAAAAGCCCTGATTTGTAGCTTTAGCAGCCAGATTTCAAAATTCCTGAAAGTTTACAATTGCTTTTGTAAGCTGATGCAAGCTGGCCCTAGCACTTACACACACTGAAAGATGTGGAGAGAGTGGCATCCCAGGTAGAGCCAATAGTGTGTAGAAGGAGTTAGAAGCTGGAAAATGTATAGTACACTAGTAAACTTGGAGTGGCTGGAGTATAAGGAGAAAGTGATATAAATGAGTCTGCAATGATGTTCAAGAGTCAATTGTTAGCATCTCTTTTCCAGAGTTGCTCATTAAACATTTGCCACTGATAGGGCCCAGATCATGCAAGACTGTGCAGTAGAGCTATGCAAAAGGTGTTGGTGTTTATCTTAATGATGGGAAGCCATGGAAGAGCTTTTACCAGAGTGTCCCATGGTCAGATATGCCCTTTTAAAAGAGTTAGATAGGACTTCCGCTTCTGGGAAGATGGAGTAGACATACTTTTCCCTGTTCTTCCCTCTAAGTGAAACTGAAATCCCTGGACAGGATATATTTAAACTAAAAATATAAAAGAAAGAAAGAGAGAGAGAGAGGGAGGGAGGGAGGGAGGGAGGGGGAGGGAGAGAGAGAGAGAGAGAGAGAGAGCTAAGCCGTCACCCCATTATCCTCCCTCCCTCCCTCCTTCCCTCCCTCCCTCCTTCCCTCCCTCCCTCCCCCTCCCTCCCTCCCTCCCTCCCTCCCTCCCTCCCTCCCCCCCCTCCCCTCCCCCTCCCTCCCCTCCCCTCCCCCCCTCCCTCTCCCCCCCTCCCTCCCCTCCCTCCTCCCTCCCTCCGCCCAATCCTACCACACACGACAGACAAGCTGATAGTGGAATAGGCAGACCAGTTAGAGACCTTAGAACTTGAATGATGTGGTAATGAGTTCCTTGGGTTTTCTTTTTACCTTACATCAGACTTGGAGCTGAAGAAGCCAGCAACTCAAAAATGCCAATGAAAACACACACACACACACAAAGCCCCATCAAAAGACTGCTTTCTCTAACAAATACAAAACTTGTAGAAAATAACTGCCCTACTCCATCCAAACACAGAAAAAAATTATCTCCACTCTCACCTATGCGGGCAAAGCCGAGTGGGGAGCTTAGACTGTACAGCTCCCGTGTCTGTAGCCAGGTGCTCTGATACCCATGCCAGGGTGGTAGAGGCCAATTAGGGAGTTGAGACTTTTATCCCTTCTGGATGATGACGACCTTCCCTACTTCTCTTGTGTAAGAGGGGACCCCAAGGGGGTCTGGACTTTTATTCTCACCCAGCAGTAATGAGGCACCGCTTCCCCTCCTGCTGGGGTGCTGTAAGAGAAGGCTGAGTGGAGAGTCTGGACTTTCACCCAGCAAGCGTGAGGCTACCCCTGCTGCAGTGTCAGTAGAGACCATGTGGGCAGCTGGAACTCCCATTCTTTGGTGTTAATGGGGACTCTACTTCCACCTTCCCTTGCCGAACCACTGTCAAAGGAAAACAAAGTCAAAACAGGTTCAAATAAAACCTGGAGTCTCATAAAGGTGTCCAGTTTCAGTTGAAAATCACTCAACAAGAACTGTGAGATTTCAAAGTGAAAATAATATATATCAACATCAAGATAACAGGTATTATAATTATCCGACAAAGACTTTAAAGCAGCAATGATAATTTTTTCCAATAAGCTATTACACATAAGCTTGAAACAAATGAGAAAATAGAAAGCCTCAGCAAAGAAATAGAAGACATAAAGAAGACCCAAATGGAAATTTTAGGAAAATGCAACGACAAAAATAAATATCTCAATGGATGGGCTCAAAAGCAGAATGGAAACGATGGGAGTTAGAGGCTAGGGAATCACCATACTGGAAGACAGAAAATGGAAATTACCCAATCTGAATAAGAGACAGAGAATAGGCTGAAAAAATAAAAATAAAAACCTTCAGAGCCTCAGGAACCTATGGGACTATAGCAAAAGATCTAACATTTATGTCATCAGAGCTCCAAAAGGAAAAGACAAAGAGGGCCAGACTGAAAAGGAAATTGATAACAGTGGTTGACTACTTCTCAAATTTGGCAAGAAACATAAATCCATAGATTCGAGAAATTGTGCAAATCCTAAACAAGGTAAACCCAAAGAAATTCATGCCTGGACATTTTAAAATTAAACTTCTGAAAACTGAAGACAAAGGAAAAAATCTTGAAAGCAGCTAGAGAAAATCACAACTTACCCACTGAAAAGGAAAATTGATTGACAGTGAATTTCTCATTAGAAACCACGGAGGCCAGAAAGAAGTGGCGGTGTATTTTTTGCAGTGTAGAAACCCCCCCAAATCTGTCAACCCAGAATTCTATATCCAGGGGAAATATCCTTCAGCACGTAAGGGGCAACCAGGATATTCTCAGATAAAGGAAAACTAAGAGAGTTTGTCACTAGCAGATCTACCCCAAAAATGGCTAAAGGAAGTTCTTTAAACAGAAAAGAAACAATAAAACAAGGAATCTTGGAATATCAGGAAGAAGAAAGAACATAGTAAACAAAAAACAGGGGTAAATACAATATGCTTTTCTTCTCTTGAGTTTTTCAAATCATCTTTAACGGTCGAATTAAAAATTATTGCACTGTTTTATCAGGTACTAAATAAATGTGGGGGAATATTTAAGAAAATATTCTATACTTCACTCAAACTGGTGAAATGATGACATCAGTAGACTGTCAAGATATATATATAAAAATATAATACCTAGAACAGTCACTTTAAAACTTACAAAGAGATACATTCAAAGACATTATAGATAAATCAAAATGGAATTTGAAAAAATGTTCAAGTAACACAAAGGCAGAAAAACAGAGAAATGAAAAACAAAGAGCAAATGAAATAAAAAATAACAGCTTTAATCCTTAACATATCAGTAATTACATTAAATGTAAATTGTCTAAATATACCGATTAAGAGATATATTGACAGAGTGGATTAAAAAACATGACCCAATATATGCTATGTACAAGAAACTCACTTCAACTATAACGATATAGGCATGGAGTTAGTCAAAGGATGGAAAAGATACACCACGAAAACAATCAAAAGAAAGCAGGAGTGGCTATATTAATACCAGATAAAGTATACTTCGGAGCAAAAGAAATGACCAAAGAGGGGCAGAAGGATATTATATAATATTTAAAAAGTCAATTTACTGAGAAGACATAGCAATCCTAAATATATATACACCATAAAACTGCTGCAAAATATGTGAAGCAAAAACTGATAGACCTGAAAGTAGAAATAGACAAATCAACCATTATGACTGGAGACTTCAACACCCCTCTCGATGATGGATTAGAGCAACCAAACAGAAAATCAGGAATATAGAAGGAAGAAGCAATGCCATCAACCAAGGGGATCTAAGGAACATTTTAGAAATTCATCAGCAGTATACATATTCTTTTTAAGGTGCCGTGGAACATATACCAAGGCAGACCATGTCCTGGGCCATAAAACAATTTGTAAAAAGTTTCAAAAAATTGAAATCATACAGGGTGCTCTTCAACTGCAATGAAATCAAACTGAAAGTCAATAACAAGATAACAGGAAATTTTACAAACACCTAGAAACTAAACAAATTTCTAAGTAATCGATGGATCAAAGATGAAGTCTTAAGGGAAATTTTAAAAATATCTGTTGAGCTGAATGAAAATGAAAACAGAACCTATCAAAATGTATGGACACTGCCAAAATAGTGCTGAGAGGGAAATTTTTTAGCACTAAACATACACATTAGAAAAGAGGAAAATGATAATCTAAGTTCCCACTTTAAGAACCTAGAAGAGCAAATAAACCCAAAGCAAGCAGAATGAAAGAAATGAAGAGCAAAAATCAACAAATTTGAAAACAGAAAATTTAAAAAATCAATGAAACAAAAAATGAATTCTTTGAAAGGATCAATAATATTAACATACTTCTGGCAGGACTAACAAAGCAAAAGAGAGAAGACACAGATTAGCAGTATCAGGATTGAAACAGAAGATATCAATACATATCTTGCAGACATAAAAAGATCATAAAGGAATACCACAAACCCTACACACCTATTTGACAACTTAGACACAATGGACCATTTGCTTAAAAAACACAAATTATCATGATTCATCCATTATGAAATAGATATTTGAATTGCCTTATATATATTAAGGAAATTGAATTTATAACTTTAAAACTTCCAAAAAAATAAATCTCCAGGCTGAGATGGTTTTACTGGAGAATTCTACCAAATGGCTAAGGATAAATTAAAACTATTCTACATATTCTCTCCCAGAAACTGATAACAAAACTAGACAAAGATAATACAAAACAAACAAACAAAACCAACAAAAACTACAGACCAACATATCTCATGAATATGAACGTAAAAATCCTTAACAAAATATTAGCAAGTAGAGTCCAGCAATACATAAAATAAATTATTTACCATGGTAAAGTATGGTTTCTTCCAGGGATGTAAGGCTCAATATTTTAAAATCAATCAATGGATTCTGCCATACTAAGAGGTTTAAGAAGAAGGATCACATGATCATGATAACAGATCTAGAAAAAACATTTTAAAAAATTCAACATCCATTCATGATAAAAACGCTCAGAAAAATAGTAATAGAGGAGAACTTCCTCAACTTGATGAAAAGCACCTACAAAAAATCCTGCAGCTAATGTTATATTTAATTGTGAAATATTGAATGTTTTCCCCAAAAAACTGGGAACGTGGCAGGGATGGCCTCCTTCAATAAGTGAGCACTATTAATGAATGTAGTACTGGAACTTCTAGCAAGTACGATAAGGAAGTAAGAGGTATATAAATCAGAAAGAAAAATGATACTGTCCCATTTCTAGATGACATGTAGTTTATATGGAAAATCTCAAGGAATCTTTTTAAAAAAAACTCTTAGAACTAATATGTAAGATCAGCAAGATCAGGGTACCATGGCCATAGACTTAAAGATTTTAATCTATGTAACATGCAGAGAAGCAAAACCAAACACTAAGCAATTAAGTATTAAATGACATTTTCCAGGATAACTATTTTTATAAATATTTTTGATATACCATTGTGGGCTTGCTCCCCAACCCCAACTTTCCTGGGAAAAGAAGGATAGCATTTAGTGGCAATTATCCAGAACCACTGGGCTTTAAAAACTAGTGGAAATTTGGATCAGTATTTACTTAGTGTCACAAATTTTTATGTCCAAGGTAAGCTCTAGTGAGTATAATTCTAGATTTTATGATATTAAATAAAATACCCTAAATGATATGACCTGAAATTGGTATGCTGGGAGATATGGAACCCGTTGGGATGGCCAGATGGTTGGAGCTTGGAGTAACCAGAGCCCCTTATCTGTCACCTTATCATCAGGAGCCCTGGACTCACTTAAATATGGCCAAAGAGGGGCACTACCACCTGGCCATCCACTTCTGCCGTAACCGTTGTGTGTGCTGCTGCTCATCAGAGACAAGGAAGCCATGGAGTTACTGGAGCAGCTGGTGTTTAGGTACCTAAGGTGATGTTGGGTGTCATGGGGCTAAAGACTGGGCCGCAGCTCTTCACAGGTGCAGCTCCAGATAGTCCAGCTTTCTGCTCCCCTGATGCGTCTGACCTCTGTAGTCAAAGCTATGGGCAGGGGGACTGTTCTAAAAACATACGTACATTCTGCAAGTTATAGCTTCAGTATCTTGAAATATTTGATGTAAATATTTCAATTCGATTGGACATCCACATTATAAGGTATTGCACATTATATTTTGTCAATGAGAGGAAGTTATTACATTCTTTAAATTTTAATTGTATGTTATTGAGATTTAATTCATTTACCATAAATTGCTCTTGAAAAGTATACAATTCAACGGGTTTTAGTACATTCAGAGTTGTGAAGCTACTACCATCTAATTTTAGAACATTTCATCACCTAAAAAAGAAACTATTAGCAGTCACTCTCCATTTTCCCTGTCCTCAGCCCCTTGCGCCACTAAGCTACTTTCTATTTCCATAAATTTGCCTATTGTGGACATGATATAAATGGAATTGCAGAACATGCGCCTTTTGAGTCTGGCATCTTCCACTTAGCAGACTGTTTTCAAGGTTCATCCATGTTGTGGCATGTATCAGTACTTTGTTCCTTTCTAAGGCTGAATAATATTTCATCGTATGGGGACACCACATTTTGTTTATCCATTTGTCAATTCAATCAAATTTTTGAATGATCATAAAAAGTTTAAAATGTTTTGTGCGAACAAGTTTCTTATAGATGGTTTTTATGAAGAACTGAAGACATTATCACTAAAAAGTCTGAATCAGGAATTGTGTAGGCATTTCAGCCTGTTATCAAAAGAGTCACATTACCAAAAGTAAGCCAAGTCTTTTATTGACATTTTAAAAACTAACTTTTGGAAGTGTTATACAAATTTAAACATTTCTATGGAATGTACAATTTTAAAAATCGTAATTATATAAAGGATATATAATGAATTTTTTTCTCTAAGTCACATGTATGTATGCTGAAGTCCCTCCAAGTTATTCCATTGTGCCATACAAAAAATTTTTTTATGTGTTCCAGGATATGAAAGATGTTGGAAAGCGTGCATTAAAGCCTCAGATTTTAAAGAGGATTCCTCATAGGGAGAGATGGCTACTCTTAAGATTTGTTATGCGGCTCACTGAGAAATTTTACATATTTATGATTTTGCAAATTGATCCTACTTCCCCACGAAATACATCCTTCATAAAATGCTCAAGGCTATAGTTGTCTTAAGTGCTACAGGTCCTGTCTGAAGACCTAAGGGGCAGTTTTATGGAGAGTAAACCACATTTTCCCCCTAGGATTCTTGAGGTATAATGGACAAAATTTTAAGATATTTAAAATGTACAACATGGTGATGATTTGATATAAGTATACATTATAAAAGGATGTCCTCTATCTAGTTAATTAGCACATCCATCAACTCACGTATTTATCTTTTTCTTTTTTTTTTGGTGAGAACCTTTAAGTTCTACTCTCTTATTAACAAATTTTAATTATACAATACAGTGTTATCAACTACAGTCACCATGTTGTACATTAGATCCTTGAGTCAATCTCTGAATAGGCTGGATCTAATCCATTGATTTTTCTCCCTCTATGACTAACAAGATCATCTCAGTTTGCTATTATGATTTTGTGACTGCAGTTAATGAATACTATGTAAAATATTCTGTAAATCAAAATGTTCTCAAATTTAAAGCTGTAAACTCTAAATTTGAAAATAACACACATGCCATATACTTTTATATCATTTTATAGTTTATTTTTGAAATGACAGTAACAAATGCTTTTCCCTTGTTGGGGAATTATATATTTATTTTCAGTGGGCAGCCTTAAAAGTAACAGCGTTTTGTCCAAATTGAATTTATATAATTGCACAAAAGTCATTCGAAGCATTAAGAAATGCTAACAAAGACTAGTTCTTTCAGAGTCTCATGAAGCACACCCCAAGAGGCCCTGATTTCATGGGGACCCCATGCGAACAATACTGATGCTCACCCCAAGTTCCTCAGAGACACAAAGGCAGAGGTGAGAAGAGCAGTCAGGAGGATCCACATGCTTTGCGACTGTGGAATTCTGCTCCAGGGTTAGGGTTTCATGATGTAGTCATCTTCTCATTGTATGAGGAGCATTAAACACTTCAGCCTGAAGTATATTAGCCTGGGCTTAAAACTAAACCCAAACAGCTTAAATTAAGAAAATTAGAATAAAAGAAATTAACCAAGCCATAGTAACCTCTTCCAAGTAGGTCCTTTATGCAGCCACCGTCCTGGGTCCTCACTTAGTTTCTAATGTATACACACAAATAAGTTACATTACCATCTGTTATATGCAGGTTGAGGGATGGCAGTTAAGGTCTAACTCCTATTCTGTTTTATTGGTAGCAGTTGTCAGAAACACGGTTACAAAGGACTCTGAGGCCACAGCTGCACTGATGGGACAGTCGCTAGGCTTTACTTGTGATCTCTGACGTGGACAGAGGGAGAGGCAGCTCTCATGCACCACATCTGCACTCTTTCTATTACTAAGAAAGCTGACGCAGGTACTGGTTATGAACATTTTGAAAAATATAAAAGTCCGATTGTTCTATTTTAATGAGTTACGATGTCTTTTATCTGGAGATTTAACTTGTTTCATGGATCTTAGTTGCAATTATAGTATAGTATCTATGGTAGGAGTTTTCCCTTTCTGATCTTATAAAAATTAATGAGAAAACAATATTCTGAAAGAAGGCGTACACAAAGAAAATGAAGTCACTCTCAGAAGCACCTCCCTAACCTGGATACTATGACTTGGGAAAAGGAGTTCTTATTCCAGCGTTTCTACTGCTGTGTTTCAGATAAAAACAGTTCCTGTTTCCTGAATAAGGGTGAAAAATAGCGATTCCTGAAATAAACACATAAAAGTACGTGGCAGAGGCTATGTAGATCTGCAGCTTTCATTTAGATTGTATTGTAAAGATGTGACCTCATCTATTCACTCCAAGGAGAAAAATTCCAGTGGAACATTCAAAAGATTTTTTAAAATCCAGGTTTTCATTACAGGAGAGCTTGGTATATATGTAAAGTATTTATTATACTTAGACATGGAGGGAAATGTGGGGTGTGTCTGTGGTTTGATGAAAAATAGGTGAGATTCCTACACTCTGCACAACTGTCCACTCCTGAATCCTGGATACACCAGACAGACCCTAAGACACTGCTCTGAGAGGATCACCATGTCACCTCTTGATGGTTTTGATAGTCTGATTGACAGGTTTAGCCGTAGTGGTTAATCTGGGACTCAAAGGACAACGATACCTGGGTCAGGAACTAAGTCACCAGAATTCCTCGACGGCATTTTAACTACCACTCGCAGCAGCTGCAGAACCTAACTGCAGTCTAACCGGAAGGAGTCGGTTTCGTGTCTCGGTATGCTGCTGTATGTAAAAGGCACCAAGGTGTTTAGCTAAAAAGTTGAAGGCCGCAGAAGATGATTTTCAGGAAGAAAAGGAAATTCCTTATTCCAGGACAGTAAAGGAACAAAGGAAACCCAATTCAAGGGTTCACAGAGGCCCAGAGAATGAGAAGCACAGGCTGAGCCTTGGGTTTTAGCCCCCTTCTTTTAGAAAGCAGCACATGTAAGAAGGTGGAGGGAGGGCGGGCATGGGGATGATGACTCCAGCCGTGCGGCCACCCATTCCCACAGCTGCCGGACTGTCAGGACACTTGTATTACTTTGATTTCCAACATTATCTTCGCTTCCTGATGAAGTCACTGCCTGTCTGTTTTGGGCTCTGTACCTTGGGTTTTCCTGATACGGTGGGCAAACCTTTAGCACCGCCGCGGGGAGTGTTAATCTCCTAGTTTGTGCCTCACAAATACAAATGTTTTCTTAAAAACCCACAAATGTAGGCTAACACTCAGCATGTTTTGTACATCTTGGCTCATCCCCAGGTTTAAAGGAGGGGGACATGCTAATTCTTAAAGCTTCCCTTTTAGACAGAAGCTCCCACATAAACTGTCTACAATAATCCAGCGGTGTTCACTTTGCAAAGTGAGTTCTTGTATAACTGCATCAACGTTGTGTTGAGGGAAATATGCCCTTTTAATGCTAATGTCACACAAAGACAAGGATCATTGGATACTTGATTTTGGTGGGTTCCATACTGTGTTTTCTGTTAGCACTAGAGGAAATCATAGAATGATAACAGGGGTATTTTTCTGAAAACTGGGTGGCATTCCTCTGACTTTAATGGGGTAAGTAGAGGACCTGCCCTTGGCCAGGGCAGCAGCTCAAGGGCGCGCTATGAGGTCAGGCATTAAGAATCTCTAAAGGAAGCATGGATGTCTGGGAAAGGAATCATCTTCAGGTTAAGAACAGATGGATGGAGAACTGGATCTGTAGCAGACACCTATGCACTTCTCTTTCTCTTCCATTTCCTTTCTTATCAAGAATCAAAATACTTTCCAGGCCCTAAGCAACCACATAACAAGAAAGGCTCAAAACTGCTTTCTTAGCTAATGTTGCTGGAATCTGGGCTGTGGCTGAACGGTGAGAACATGGGACACCAGTGCCCACGAGGGCTTTGCGTGGTTCCAGGAGGTAAGCAGGCTCTGGAACAGGTAGGCAGGAGCTATGGAAGGTATGCAGTGACCACGCATAATCACTGATGGGTGGCTTTTAGTGTAGGCAGAGACCTTGGTGATTTGCTCAAAATATAAGCATCACACAAACATCTTAACAATATTAGATGGATCTTAGCAAAAGCACAGAAAGGAAAAGACATGGAAAAAAAGGATTTTCTATACATTTAAATATGTTAACTAAAATGCATAGACACATGTAACCCGATTTTTCTTTGTTTAAAAATTAAGCTTGCCTGGGTCATTACAGAAGTAATGCCACTAAAGTTATAGTAACAAAAATTCTGTTTTGCAGATTTCTAGTAACTTAAAACAAAAAAGACCACACACACAACTACTACATACATTCATACGGCTGCTGAACTCCCAAATGGAGCGCACATAAAACGCAGACACTCAGAAAGCACATGAGCATGGACGCCAGCGTGCACCCTTCTTGAACCTGAGACGCTTGTGGGCGCGGTGAGGGTCAAGAGGCCCTGCTGCATATCTGTTCGATGTCACTTATCTCTTTGGGACAATCCGCAGAAAGGATGAGAGGTGAGTCCTGAGTCACCACTACATCATCCTCAATTCGTATGCCAAGACCACGAAACTTCTCTGGGGCATCTCTGTCATCCTCTGGAATATAAATGCCTATGGAGTAGAAAAACAGAATGTGCTATTCATAAATGGAAGTAACTGGATGATTTCAGGCAAGAAAGTTAACCTCTCTGTGTTACAAGTCATCTGTAAAACTGGGATCTTGACAGTATCTACCTAGAGCTGTGGAGATTAAATGAGATAATACAAACAAAAGTGTCTAGTACATAATGGTTAATAAATGTTGACTATCATTACTAGAACTATTATTATAGTTACTTTTATTTTTTATTTAGTTTTTATTTCTTTTTTAAAATTATAGTTACTTTATATACTAGATTACGGGCTCCATAAAACTACAATAATGTTGATCATGATTCTGTCACAGTCTAGTGGCTCAAACAGGCTACTTAAGTTACTTATGAGTATGTCAATATACAGTGGGAATCAGTAGATTATATAAATGCATCTGTCTCTGCCTAATAGGCTCCTGGAAAAAGGGAACTTTCCTAAAATAAAGATATAAGGTATTTTAAAATGTATCTTAAAAATACTTATTTAGCGATGATTAGCCTGAACAACCAGAAGCTGCAGAAATATTCAAATAAGCCCTCTCACATAAGCCATAAATGTAACAGATGTATATAATATAAAGTAGGAGATGAAAGAGGAAGACTTTAATGAACATCTGGAAGGTTCCAAGAGTCCAAAGAACCCTTTCTAATCATGAAGTCAGACAGATGACAGTCTTCATATTAGAGATACTACACCAGGTACCGATTATACTGGACTAGATGGTTTAAGGGCCACAGACAGCAACGTATGACTGGGTTCAAAGGGTGGTATAAAAGACGTGTCCCAGCTACAATTACACAAGTTAGAGATGAAAACACCTGAAATCTAAAAATGATAAAAACAGCATCGGTATTTAAAAGTTGACTCTGCTAATATCGATCTTCACACTCTGCTATGGTCGCCGCTTCTCTGCTGATCTGCCCAATGCTTGGCATCGTGCCAGCTGGCGAACCATTGTAACAAAACTCCAGAAAAAAGAACTAAACAAAATGGAGAAGAGTAATTTATTAGATGCAGAGTTCAAAACAGTAGTCATAAGGATGCTCGATGATCTCAGTGAGAACTTCAACAAAAAGATAGGAAATGTAAAAATGGAGATAGAGCAGATAAAAAGAACCAGTCGGAGATGAAGGATACAATAACTGAAATGAACAATACATTAGAAGGAATCAAACAGTAGATTAGATGAAGCGGAGGACTGAATCAGCAATTTAGTAGATAGGGTAGCAGAAAACATGCAATCAGAACAGTAAAAGGAAAAAAGTATCCAAAAAATGAGGCTGGTTTAAGGGGCCTCTGGGACGATATAGAGTGTACCAACATTTGCATCATAGGGGTACCAGAAGGAAGAGAGAGAGAGCAAGGACTCGAAAATCTATTTAAAGAAATAATGATGGAAAACTTCTAACCTGGCAAAGAAAAAATAGAAATACAAGTCCAGGAAGTGCAGAGTGTCTCAAATAAGATGAGCCCAAGGGGGCCCATGCCAGGGCACATTATAATTAAAATGCCAAGGGTTAAAGACAAAGAGAAGAATATCTTAAAAGCAGCAAGAGAAAAGCAGTTGGTTATCTACAAAGATGCTCCCATTAGACTGTCAGCCTATTTCTCTGTCAGCCAGTTTCTCAACAGAAACTGTGCAGGCCAGAAGGGGCTGGCAGAAAATATTCCAAGTGATGAAAAGCAAGGATCTACAACCAAGATTATACTGCCCAGCAAAGCTATCATTTAGAATCGAAGTACAGAAAAAGAGCTTCCCAGACTAGAAAAATCTAAAGTTCGTCAACACCAAACCAGCATTATAGGAAATGTTAAAGGGCTTTCGGAAGAAGAAAAAAAATGTCAAAAATAGGAATAATAAAATGGCAAAAACTACATACCTATCAATTACAACTTTAAATGTAAATGGATTAAATGCTCCGATCAAAAGATATATGGTGTCTGAAGGGATAACAAGACCCTCATATATGCTGCCTACAAGAGACTCACTTCAGATTGAAAGACACACACAAACTAACTGAAAGTAAAGTGACAGAAAACAGTATTTCATGAAAAAGGAAACAAACACACACAACGAGCTATGGCAGCAATACTTGTACCAGACAAAATAGACTTTAATGAAAGGCTATAACAAGAGACAAGAAGGACCCGGCAATTTCACTTTCGAGTATTCATCCGAAGAAACCCAAAAAACTAACTCATAAAAACATATGCATCCCTATGTTCATTGCAGCATTGTTTACAATGGCCAAGAAATGAAAGCAGCTTAAGTGACCACTGATGAACGCATAGATAAAGAAGTGGTACATATATAAATGGAATATTAATCAGCCATAAAAAAAAAAAAAGAGTTAAATCTTGCCATCTGCAACATGGATGGACCTAGAGGGTATTGCACCACGTGAATTGGGTCATACAGAGAAAGACAAATACCATGTGATTTCACTTATATAAGAAATCTAAAAAAGACAAGATAGACGAACAGAACAGAAACTCAGAGATACAGAGAACATTTTGATGGTTGCCAGATGGGAGGGGAGTTGGAGGACGGGTGGAAAAGAGGAAGAGATCAAGATGTGCAAACTGTCACGGGGATGTAAGGTATAGTACGGGGAATATAATCAATAATACTGTAACAACTATGTATGATGTCAGAGGGGTACTAGACTTATCAGGGTGATTGCTTCATACGTTACGTAAATGTCTAATCACTATGTTGTATACCTGAAACTAACAATATCGTAAAATTGTAATTAAAAAATAATTCTTTATAAAAGTAATTTATTTCTCAATATCTACTTATAGAAAGTGGTCTCTATCTGTTTACTGGAGAAGTCAAATGAGACAAACTGTGCGATGTTAAATAAGAAAGCTCAAGAAAAATCTAAAATGAAGTTCCCTTCTACACAGAAGAGACTCATTTTCCTGTCTCCTGATGGAATTATGTTGGTTCAGGTAAAAATAAATGATGTTTACTTTTCTATCTGACCCTACTATTACGTGTCCCAAGGGGTCAGAGGCTGCTATGCGAGCATCGCCCCTTACCTGGCTCCACTGTGATCACCATGCCAGGCTGCAGAGGGAGGGAGCGGGGCATGTCTGGAGTGTCATGGACATCCATCCCAAGGTAATGGCCAACGTGATGAGGGCAGTATTTTCGAGCAGCCTGGAAAAGATAATTAATTGCCGCAGTGTTTTAGAGCAATGACCCCTTATAGGGAAAGTTGTGCATGTGTAAGTCAGTGAGGTATGTGTTAATCTCTATCGCCCCCCTGGTTCTGCCCCTTATGTTTAACCTGTCCTGGGCTAGTGCTTAAGAGGCCTGGTAAACTGCCACCTCTCTGTGCAATTCTGCCAAAGGCATTCTAAGGCATTCTAACTAGTCACATTTCCATTCCCACCATTTAATATACTACACACATGCTAACTTGGGCAACTCCGGTAATGACTGTGGCAAATGAAAGTCTCTTTTCTTGGGAGAGGGAGGATGATTATGTTAGAATAGTTCTTTTCAATGTTTGCACATCCCTCTCAGGAAGTCTACCCTGAAGACTAAGTATCTCAAAGCAACTTGTGGAGTCGGCATGAAACATCAGATAACACAGTAATTAGTAGGTATTTAGTGGCCTGGATATTTCTATCCATTAATTAAAGATTTGCTGGCCTGAGCAGGAGGAATTTATAGCTTCTCTACTATCGGTAAAAGAAACCCTAGTAGCCTAACGTTGGAGATGAAGATGCCTTCACGGTCTGTCTGGCTTGACCACCTGGCATCGTTATGTAAAGATGAGGCTTTACATTTTTACTGAACGTCATTACATTCTGGATGCAGATGAAATTCACTGAAGACAAGGCCCTTAGAGGATACTATCAGAGTCTCGACGATGTCAGTGAAACAACAGATACAATCCCCTTCGACCTCTACCTTTTCCAAATCACCAGAGAAGAATTAAGAGTTAACCTCTCCTCCTTTTTGTATCCTTTCCCACCCTGTCTACACCAGACTTCATTTTCTGTTTTCTGACGATTGAAGTAGTTACACAGTATGCAATGAACCAGAATGTGCTGCCATCTTGTGGGAGAAGTTAGTACTGACTCCCTTTGTTTTAATCCACAATCTATGTCCCTCTTACCCAGGAAGAATCACAAAGATCATTTCTAAATCTAATGAGCATCACATGGGCTAAAACCGAGGAGCATGTCAGGTGTTCTGGAGAGCTGAAGTCAAAAGAAGTGAAATACCGCGAAGCCATTATTCTCCTTAATGTTCTTTGCGATCCCCAACTCTTTCAGCTTCTGTCCTATCAGGGTTATCATCATGCTGTAGATGTTTTCCAAGCTTGTTCCGGGGGAGCAGAGGGTCAGACAATCTCTCTGGATCTCTAGAACAGCTTCATAGAGTTCTGCCTGAGGTGCTGTGAACCTGGGCACGGGAAAACCGAAGAACTCAAATTTGGGTTATCTGACACTGCAGGAAGTTTGTGACAAGAGAAAAATTCTGAGATGCCATAAATTAAATTACAGTGGCCAGAGAGTGAGAGGAAGGGGCAGGAATAGTTAACCAGTTAATAGCTGTGGGCCGACTAACAAAAGACTGCTCATATCTGACTGTGTGGGAGCTCTGAATCAGCCTCCAGGCATCCATTAGGACCACGGATGCCACAGCATCTCGCATATGCATGCACGGGACTGTTGCCTTAACCAATCAATAGTAAATAATTCTTCCCTATGGACTGTGCTCCTATCACAGAATTGCCCCTGCTTCACCTTTTCCCGCCACCCCCTCATCTGTAGCCAGTGGAAATTCTTTCAAAACAACTTACATCTTTCTTCCCCAAAACCCAATGAGTAAAAGTGCCCATCAGCTCTAGGATGGCAGGTACGTTGCTTTCTCCATTTAGCTCTGTTGCTGGTGGTTCAGACTTCATGCCCCGGGACCTGGTCCTTTTCTGTCTAGCAGTATAGGCCATATAAACTCTTTCTTTAAGGAAAAAAAGGTTTTAGCCGTGGAACTATTTTTTGACATTTGCTCTTAAGTTCGATTAGAAAAAGGGGAAGGCGATGATGTTGGGGCACTGTAGACGTTTAATCAGTACCCACATATCGTTACTTTAATCATACCCTGAATGCTCAACAGGAAGAGCAACAACCCTTCAAGCTGGAGCAGAAACAATCTTTCCTTCAAACAGCAGGTATACATGAGGTGGGGCTGGAAGATGCAGCAGCCATGAATGCAGTCGGAGAGCCAGACCAGGCTCGCCCTTGATCCTTCCCATTTTTTTTTATTATTAAAAAAAAAAAAAAAAAAGCTTAGGGATCCACTTCTCATAGGCAAAGATGTCGTGAGGTAAACTGGTTGATATTTTGGTTACTAGTAACTTAACGGTTTCTAGGTGTCCATAGAATGATAATTTCTTTAGCAATTATGAGGGAAAATGAGAAAAAATTAAGCTGGGGTTATATATGATATGTACTTTCATGCAGTGTTGATGGGAGTGTAAATCAGTATAGTCAATGAACTCAAAGGCCTTCAAAGATGCTCATAAAATTCTGCTCTGAGAATCCTTCCTAAAAATATCCGAAATTTAAAAAAAGCTGAATTTAGAAAAATGTTCACTGTGATGATTTTAAAGATTGTAATAGATACAATCTAAAAGTCTCTTAAAGCAGGAACAGTTAAATATAACAATATAATGGTTAATGAATACCTACATACTCATCTCTCACATTTAGCCATTATCAACATTGTTGTTTATACTCATACTCCACCCCACTACAGTATCACTAAATATTTTAAAACAGATATTTAAATGTAAATTTAACACACACTGAAATACACAAATCTGAGTTGTATAATCCTGACACAAAAGGATGTACCAGTCCTGATGAAGCTAGGGACACTGAGCCCTCTGCCAGTAGAAGCAGCCCTTCCGTCCATCTGGGATGGAATCCCTACGTTTTTCTATTAATCCTGTTCTGACTGAGAATCTGTAAGTATCTCCCTACAAGCAGTTGCCTTGGTAGCTACTTCTAGACCTTTAACTAGACTCTGCTCCCAGCAGGTCATGAAAAGTATGGTCATGAAATGCGTGGGAATGGATATCAACGTGTGGAATAATGGTAGAAAGAACATTAAGTCGGATCAGGCTGAATTTATGGGTATGAATCCCCTAAGCAGAGAGCCTGGATTTGATATTGCAGCTCGAGGGGCCAGAAAGCCTCTAACAGTTTATTTGGTTGGCTGGCTGAAGCACGGACAAAAAGGGAGCCTATGCTAAGTGAACTCAAGTGCTAGAACTGCCTTGCTCTACTGGATTCTGCCTCAAGACTACAACAGCAACTTTTGCTCAAGTTTCCAGCCTGCGGGCCTGCACTGCAAAATTCAGACATGCCAGGCCCTACAAATGTGAGTCAATTCCTTAAAATCAATCAGTCATTTTCAATCGACCTACCTACCAACACACACACACACCCATATTAGTTCTATTTCTCTGGAGAATTCTGACTGATCCAGACCTACATCCCTATGATACAGAACACTGCCATCCCCTCAGAAAGTCCATGTCTATTCCTAATCAATACCCTCACCTCTAGCGGTAAATGCCATTCTGATTATTTTCACCTTACTTTTGCCTATTTTAGAACATCATATAAATGGAATCAACATGTGTAACATGTACTCTTTTGTGTTCGGCTTCCTTCATGAAACATAATGTCCACGGTGTTATTTTGATCAGTAGTTTGTTCCTTTCTATTAATGAGTGTTATTCCATTGTATGAATAGACCACGATTTGTCTATTTGTTCTCCGGTTGATGGAGTTAGGTTGTTTCCAGTTTTGGGCTATTATGAATTAAAGCTGTTGGGAATATTCTTGTACAAGTCTTTTTGTGGGCATGTGTTTTCATTTTTCTTAGCTCAAAACCTAGAAGTGAACTTGTTAGGTCAAAGAAACAGTGTTTATTTAACTTTATAAGACACCGCTATTTTTTTCCCAAATTAACTGTAGCATTTTCCATTACTGAGAGCAATATATGCAAGTTCCAGTTGCGCTGCATCACAGCCAACACTGTGAGCCGTTCTAGCGGATGTGCAGCGGCTTAATTTAATTTGTATTTCCTCAGTGACTCACGATGATGAATACATACAGTTGTTCATAATATTATCTTGTTATCCTTTTAATATCTTCAAGATTTATAGTGATATCCCCTTTTATTCCTAATTATGATAATTCGTATTTGCCCTCATTTTCTCTTTCTAGGGAGTTTATCAATTTGACTAATCTATTTAGGGAAATAACCATTTGGCTTTGTTACTTTTCTCTACTGTTTTGTCTTTTTTTCTATTTCATTGATATTTTGGTCTTATCTTCATTATGTCCTTCCTCATACTTACTCTGGGTTTAATCTGCTCATCTTTTTAATAGCTTTTTAAGGTAGAAGCTTACATTATTGATTTTAAACCTTTCTTCCTTCTAATAAAAGCATTCTAATTAAAGCTATGCATTCCCGCCTTGCTGCATCCCGCACATTTTGATATGCAGTATTTTCATTATCACTCAACTTGGAATACTTTTTGGTTTCTTCCCTTTCCCTCGTGGTTGCTTCTTTGACCCACAGGTTATTTAGAATGCATTCGCTAATTTCCAAACATGTGGAGATTTAAAAATATATCTTATTGCTGTGACATTCTAATTTAATTCCATTGTAGTCAGAGAACACATTCTGTAAGACTTTAGTCTTTTGAAACTGAGACTTGTTTCACGGCTCAGCAAATGGCCTATTTTAGCGAATGTTCCATGAGTATTTGAAAAGGATGTGTATTCTGCAGTTGGTGGATGTGGTGCTCTACAAATGTCAATACAATCAATTTCTAGGCCTTCACTTAGATGTATGTTAGATGGCTTGAAAATGTCTCAAAGGTTTCTGAAGTTTTGTTTATTTTTCTAAAATGTATTTCTGAATAATTTCTATCTCTCTTCAAGTTCACTGGTTTCTGCTGCCTCCAATCAATCTCATGAATTTTCCATTTCGGTTATATACTTTTCAGCTTTAGAATTTTCATTTTTTTTGTCTAATTTTTATTGTAAAACAAAACACAGATACAGAAAGGCAAACAAACTTAATATATACCTTAAGAAATTATAAGGTAAACACCAGCCAAATTAAAAAACTGAACTGGCCGACTACCAAGGAAGCCCCTTCTGTGTATCTCATAATAATTACAGTGCTTGCAGTACGTAATCATTATCTTAACTTTACAGTTACCATTACTTGGGGGAGTCCCGATTTATTCACTCATTGTGCTTATATCTTCCTTTAACTCCTTGAGCATACCTATTGTAGCTTCCTTAAAGTCCTGGTCTGCTAATTGGGATATCAGGGTACTTTAGCATTTGTTTTCACTGACTATGTTTGTCTTGATTATGGGTCACATTTTCCTTATTTTTCTCACGTCTACTATTTTTTTTTTAAATTGAATATTGGAAATTATGAATGATACAATGTACAGATTCTAGAATTCTGTAAAGTTCTTTTAAAGAGTGACCCCATTAACTTGGCTGGATTCAGGATGCAAACTCTGCTCTCAGTGGGAAGCAACTAAAATCTTTGGTCAGTCCTTTGAATTTCTAGTTGCTGGTATTTGGGGAGCCTCCTGGGGTTTCCCTCAACACATAATTTAGTGATTGGACAAGGATTTGGGAATACTTTATATGCAGATTTTAGGGCTCACCCATCTGCAGAAACTGCTCTTTCGGGATTTTCCCTAATCTTTCTGGCTGTTCTGCCAGCACCTAACTCCATCCTATGATACTTTAAACCAATTAGGCAGTGGTTTTCTGATGCCCATGCTATGTGGATTGGGACGTATTCTCAGGCAAAAAGCCCTAACTACTTATCTTACCCATCGCAGTTCTTTCAAGGGCAGTTTCTGCCAGTTTCTGAAAGCTCGCTGGTGCCTTTAAATACTCGTTTTTAATATTTTGCCCAGATTTTATAATTATTATATGTGGAAGGTTAATCCAGCCAAACTATTCTACTACAACCTAAATATTATTTTTGTCATCAGAAAATAAAAACTTCCAATTTTTTTTTAGTGTGTGTGTGTTAAGCAGGTGTTTCTAGGGGCCTGATCCTATTATATGATGAATAAAACAGTCTTAGAAAATAATTAGGAGGTTTGGAAAGGCAGGTAACCTGAGCTAGAGTGGACCTGTATGTTTCTTTAGTCATTTATTACAAATATATCCATATTCCTAAGAAGCACTGGGGTTCATATAAGCCTTACCTGCCATTGACCGGCCAGGTACGGGTGATGTCACTCACGTAACAAGAAGACTCACAACCCCCATCCAGCAGCACCATTTCCCCATCCTGGAACAAAAGTAAGATAGATCTAAGTAGGTGGCCTCATGACTGTCAGTTGTTTTTCCTAATTTAAACCCTTTGTGCTTTTTATTAAACACACACGCACATTTTTTTTCCCTTTTAATTCTAGTTTAAAGGAGACTAATCTCTGGTTCCTTCTCACAAGAAACAGCATTTAAATTTTTCAAAAGTATTCACATTGGTTCAAGAAAGGTGCCACTCCATAGTGGTGGTTAAGCGCATAGGCTCTGGAACCAGACTGCTTGAGTTTGAATTACTAGGTGTAAACACAGCAGATCAAAATGTTACCATTATCATGTTAATTAACAAAATCCTGTGTAAGTTGGTATCCAGGGCCTTATTCAAATACAATTACCCTTAACAATTTAACTTTGGAATATCATTTCTCCTTCTGTTTCTTCGTCAAAATATATGCGGGGAAGCAAAAACCTCTGGGTATATCTCTATTTTACTACTTGTCATGTTTTGTTGAAGTTATCTATTTATACGCGTGAAGACAGGGCGTATCTTATTTATATCTAAATAAGCACAGAACTTGGCACACAGAATAATGGTCAAATGAGTCCATGTATAGTAATGGCAGCTTTGAAGAATAGATGTGGTTTTCATTTCTGGAAAAATGATAGAATAAATTCTCTGTTAGAAAACAACTAGTATTATTTTATACTTATGAGTAAAAAATAACAATATTGTTTTGAGAATCATGTATATGTGATACAAGTTATTTTTTCAAGGAAACCAAGGGAATGACGAAAAAAAAAAATTAGGATACCAGTTAGCTACTTGTGGGAGGGAGGCAGGAGAACGATAGAGCATGAAGGTGCACGAATAGATACAAGGTACCGGTGATGTTCCAGCTCTTGAACTGAGTGATGGTTTCCCGATATTCGTTAAAAAAAATTATGCTGCCTAATTTACTTGTTTGCTATATTTGCTCTTGTGAATTTACTGAATATTAAAATAGATAACAAATTTAATAAAAGAATACAGAATTCTTTACTTGCATAGTCATTTGAGGAGAAAACCATAAAAGGTAAGTACTTTCACAGCTAACACGGCATTCTTAAAATCTGTCTTCTCCCGTACGCTTGGCCCACTGTTGCTACAAGTCCTTAGGGGAGGAGTGTTAAAAAATGAAATGAGCAGAGGCTTTAGGGTAGAATACTTGGCTTTGTACTACTGAGTTTACCACTGTTTTAAAGTGTATTTCCCTCCCCTATTAAACAGGCACGTTAATAACTGCCCTTCTCACAGCACTAATGTGGGCATCCAATGAGATCGTGTCTGTAAGAGCATCTTATAAGCCATAAAGTACTTTATAAATGACAGTTATTTTGTAAAAGCTGAAGGTCAGGGGACCATGAAGTGAGTAAATCTCTAGTAGGGCACCTGGACCCAGAGGAAGCAGCACTGAAGGGCACTTTGTGTACCTTGATGAGTTGATTATTCTTCACATAGTGCAAAGTGTTGGACCGATTACCTCCAGCAACCACAGGTGGGTAGGCTAAGATGTCTGCTCCACGGGCCCGGCATTCAAATTCAAACTGAAAGACAGCAGCAAAGCATGACTAAAAGTATGACAGAAGAAAGAATTTCCTTAGGGCCATCCCAGCCCAGGCTTTCTTCAGCAGTCCATACCTCCAGTTAAGTACTTATCCTAAGTCATTACTGAAAAACTATTCATCGGCTCCAACCAAACATTTTTTTTGCTATAATTTCAGGTCACTTCTTTTTTTCTCATCTCAATCCCATTATTCAACCCTATTATTAAATCTGTTCTTTCTTCTGAGTGCCTGAATTCCCTATGATTTTCAAATTGTTACGTCCAGAAGAAGACACAGAAAACCTATGATCAAGGCTGAGTAAAGAGATAGTCATGTCAAGTTATTGTTTGTTTAGTCTTATTTAGATAAACACTAGAATATGGCTGCATTTTAAACAGCAGTTCTGAATGACCCATACCAACCTTTCAGATAGCTACCAACCTACATGCTCTGGAAAAGTGAAAAAGGCTAATAGGCAAATGGCAACTTCTACTGATTTTACTACGTCCGAGGATGGAGCTGGAGACCGGCGAGCATCTGCTACTGTCTACAGCACTACTTCCGATTCTCTTCCTGGACATTTACTTAAACAGTGCTATTCTTCTCATCTCACATTGTGGAAACCTTTCCTTGTTCATATGTTCTGCTTTGCAATGTCTTCATTTAATTGTAGCTCTGCATATTTTAGACTCATCTAATAAATTACCAGTGACATTTAAGAACCAAATCCTCTCCACTGATACCCGAGTCACTTCCATAGAAGCCAACTGGAGGCCATCTGCGAATCAATGAAATGACATTTGCCTCCAACAAAAACTTCCCAGCCATTTGCAGCTCACCTTAGCATAAAGAAAACTTTCCTCCACGGGCGCTTTACTGGAAAACATGGTTTCTATAAAAGCCTGCAAAGAGGAGGAGGATGAAAAGAACAGTCTCATTTTAACTATATTGCTTACTCAAACATTCAAAACGTTGGAGCTCAAAAGAAAGGCACCGTTTCCCCCAATTTTGTTGACCCGAAGTTGTGACACTGTAGGCACGATAACGTTGATTTCCAAAAGGAAAAACACTGCTTTCAGGAATGTCTGACTGATGACAGAGTCAGCCCTCCCAGGCTGAACATACACTGTCTCCTGGAACAAGCTGCATGGAAACATGCTTCCACGGCTTTAGAACGTAGGAAATTCTGGATTGAACGGTCCGGTCTACTGTAGGGTTTCCCGGCCTCAGCACCACTAACGTTCTGGGCTGGAGCCTTTGTGTCGTTGCTGTGGGGACTGACCTGTTCGGTGCAGGAGGCCAGGAGCACTCCCCAGCTCTGATCATCGGAAATTGCCAAATGTTCCCTGCCCCTATCTAGTTGAGAAATACTGGCCTACGGTATAAGTATTGTAATTAATTCTCTGTGATAGCCACACTGTATGTGTGTGTGTTTTCCATATTCATAAACATACACGAAAGGGAAACTGTCAGCTAGATAATTTCCGATGTCTGTGGGTAAATACAAACCAGTTGCACAGGGATCTGTGTATACGATACAGCTAGCAAGGAATTTCTCTCGAGCCGTTATAGTCAAAGAACGAATGCAGTGTGCAAAAGGATTTTTAATAACATTTCTCAGTGTACAAGGTAACGATAACCCCAACAGAGGAGAAGCGAATGGGCTGGCAGTGGGGACACGTAGCAGCTTGCTCTGTTTCTCATTCTGATCGCTCCCCTAATGAATTGTCCTTAGAGAGGCTGTTTCTGACCACCCTACCTACATTAGCACTTCTCATCACACTCTTTCCTCTTCCATTGCTTCATTTTCATGGCATTTAATTCCGGCTGACTATTCATGTTTGTTTGCTATCTCGCCTCAACTTAGAATGTAGACTGAGGACAGGGACCCACGAACAGTCTGTTCTGCTTACCACTGTGTCCTTAGAGCCCGGAGCAGTGGCTGGCACCATAGTAGGTATTTAATTAACATTAGCTGAATGAATTAGCGGTTAAAATTAGTTAAAGGATACTTATTTTTATAAATACACAAATGTTGATAAGTAACTAGTTAGCACTGTATTTTTAGTGAGAAGCTAAAACAAAACAAAACTAAAAGTGTCATACTTCTAGTGAGGCTTAGTCACTTAGAAGAGGAATTTGTCTTTTTATTAATTTCCTTTCGAACCTTTGCTAAATAGCACAGAGAATTTTTACAGTCACGGCCCCTTTACACAGCTGTGCAGACTGAACGGAGTAGAGAAGTTCCTCTGGCTCCCTAAGCGATCAAACGCCTGATTTTGCCTCCTTTCTTTTTGTAATGCATGTGCCTCCTATAAGGCCACCTCTTCACAGACGATTCAAGTATATATGGCACATGGTTTAAGTGCTACCTCTCTTCACTGTGTATGTGATGCCCTTCCTATAAAGATCAAAGGCAGACTGTGTGACTGCCACTTCTTAGGGTCGTCTTGTCACAATGTAGCCCATATTCTTAATTAACACTTGATCGTCTTATTTCACCAGGTGCTATTTAAATGTTTGTGTTTTGATTCCTTCAAAGTGTAAAGTGGATTTTCTTTGTATTTCACGCTGTGCATCTCATAATCAGAACACGTCATGAATGGACGCTATACAGCTCTGGAGAAAGGAGAATGGAGACAAAAAGCAAAAATGATTTCATAAAGGTTTTCTGTGCGTGTCTACCTGCAAGTGACGGTGGGAGAGCAGGGAGACTGTAATGTTTGAGACCGTGCCATTTGGAGAGGAGGGAAAGGGCACTCCAGGCAAAGGCGTGACATGAAACTACGACCCATCTCAGAGTCCAGTAAGGCTACAGTGTCAAGCACACGTGGAAGCGGTGAGGCTGGAAGAGCAGGCAGGAGGGGCCAGACCATGAGAGGTCTTGAGTGAGAGCATGTTGAAATTCAATCCTAAAAACAAGGAGCCACCAAAGAGCTTTAAGTAGGAGAGGGACAGTCAGATTGATAAGATCACTCTGGCTGGCGTGACTGAGACTCAGGCAATAATGGACGCAAGGAGACGGCAAAAGGATACTCGATGTTTTACCATGCTAGGTGCGGGCCAAAATAACGCAGTTTGGTGTTAACAGGTCTGTCTGTTTTCTACTACACTATTTTGCCTCCCTAGGAGTGTACATGGAGACCAGGTAATTAGATTTCAGTGTTGGGGAGAAGCAATTGTCTAGATAACTTTCACATTTATATCTAAAGCAGCTAGGTGGAGGTCGCTGTTATAACCATGAAAAAGAATACAGGAGGAGAATCAGGTTTGATAGAGCTAGTAGGGCACATGTTTAGATAATTATGGGAAATTCAGGTATAGATGTTCAGGAGGCAGGACACACGTGTGTTTGGTTGTAGGAGAGATCTGACCTGGACGAGGTCTGAGTCGCACCCCACTTTTATTCTGCCCACACATTCTACTATCTCTCCTCTCTGTAAAGGTTACTAAACACTAGCGGCAAGGTCCTTCACTTGTTTTAAATCAACCCAGAGTGCAAAAAATCCAACTGATCTGTATCATATGCACACAAATTATATCTGGCTTGCCCCCCAAAAGAAGGAAAACTTTTGTTTGAGCTGAACACAAATATAACATCATTATTCTTAAGGAAACTATTTTGCTCAAATATCCAAAAATCTTACAGAAACATTCTAGACTGGAATTGGCACTCTCAGAATATGATCACTGGTAGTTAGAAGTTGTTTATTAAGAAAAATAAGGCCAAATTCTCTGTCTGATGTCTTTACTGGGTTAGTAGATAAAGGGAAAAGCACAATTTAATACTTCTAAATTTTAGCACAACACTTAAAACAGTCTCTCGGATAACACTGAGAACGAGTGACGGAAGTGTGGATCAGAATACCCCTAGGTAGGTTTATAGCCGCGTTTACACCTTATCCAAACATATCTGATCATTGGACTGATGCCAATTTCTCTGGATCCCTAAACATTATCCCACAGACCTATTCTTAGCTTTTCTCTTCCTTTTAGAAATCAATGATCTGAAGGAAGACAAAGACATATGCTTATGACATTTGTTTTAAGTAGTTTTTGCTGGTTCGGCCATGGCTAGGACACTGACAAACTCCTCAGAGCCCATACTGAGGAGGATTACCAAATGAGGGAAAGTAATCTGTAAGAGAGACGGTTAAGGAAAATGATGTTTAACTTGGGGAAGACTATAGGTAGAAAACAGAAAAGTAGCCTTCAAATGCTTGTACGCTACTGTGCTACGAGGTTAAATCCTGTGGGCCTGGAGTTAGCTTGAGCTGTTTTAGTTTCTGCGTGGAACTGCTCCTGGTCAAGGCCTGAAACATAATGATTAATAGTGTTGAGAGGAGTTTCAGAGCAGTTTGTATCAGCTTGTCAATACTGCCAGTGAGATTAATGGTTCGTACTTGGTCTCCCTAAGAACTCCGAAGGGCTTTGTTGTTACATAGCAGAAATATGTCAACATGACCAAAATCAAAAACACCTGGCTGAGATGCCATTTGGAGCTCCCAGGTTCCCAGGTGTTCCACGCATGCACCTGTGGTTCTTGGCCCACAAGAGAAGATGCATCCTACCCAGCTCTTACTGAGGGGGGACAATAGGAGCCTGCAGCTGGCTTCTCTGAGGCTGGCTGTGAGAGGTATTCCTACGCTGATGCTGTTGCTATACTGTGCCCTTTCCCTATAATAGCTGTAGATTTGTAAGCATTGTCATTTGTGTCCTATGAGTCTTCTTTAACCATCAAACTCTGTTTACCTGCCACTGTTATGGCAGTTGTTGTAGGGAAAAGAAAGAAAATTAATGTATAATCCAAAGAGAAACAACTAAGGTCACAGGTAAAAGATACAAGAAGGTGGATTTACCTCGCCTCGCAAGGCCCTGAGCGAGTCTCTAGACGTGTTCACCAAATATCAGTGAGAGCCGGACGCTCATCTGCCGTGAGATTACTGCAGTGGACACACAACCGTAAGCTGCCCACTGACCTCGAAGAGCTTAGAGTTTTTCCTTCAAAAACAGTTTTTTTCTGTAGGAACCATACCTGTGATGTCACCTTTCCAGCGATCTGCATTCGCTCAAGTTCAGCTGGAGATTTGACCAGCCGGAGGCGGTGGACCAGCCACTGGACGGCCCGAATCTTGTTCTTGCTCCGGGCTTTGGCCTCGGTCAGGCGCTGCATGTAGTCAGCGTGGAGCTGTGCGTTGGCGGGCCGCATCCAGTCATACCAGAGGGTATGTGTCTCAGCTTGAAATGAGAAGCCGAAAAGTGAATTTAAAATAAAACTAACAGCGACAAGAAGTACCAGCTGTCAAAATGACTTAAACGAGTCAAAACTATGAAACCTGGAGTGTGGAATGCTCAGGGGTTGAGCACAAATTCTCTTAGGACTGAAGTAATTGATCACTTTGATCCTAAGTCATTGGAAAGGCCATTCCCTGAAAATGGCAAGATATTTTGAGACTGAATGTACAACTTTTCTGCCCCAAATCTTCAGTGTTCTTTATAAAGACAATTGATAAGACTAAAGCCTCATTCAAGCTTTGATTATATTTATTATTTACTAAATGTTAAAGAACAATTACAATTGTTCTCCACACCACAACTGAGCTCGTGGCATTGCCGAATAAGTGAACACAAGAGGACAGAAAAATATACTCGGATCGTGACGTTATGGTTAAAAGCGTTCCATCCCGTTACAAACAATCTCAGTATTGATGAAAGGAAGTTCCTCTCTCAGGAGCAATTATTCATGAGCTACAGAAACACTATACTTGATGACATGTGCTAATTCATGCTTACCTGGGACATCTTTTTTTTCCCCATCTGTTCTGTATCTTCATTACACTCACAGTTCACCTTTTAACTTTAGAGACTCTAGGAAAGGGCCTATATCTGCCTGAGATATAAAACAAGTGGGCTCATTGTGAAAATGACCGCCACTTAAACCAGCTCTGCATTCATCCATTTTCCCCTCTGACAGCAGCCAAGGAGCAATGCTGACGACAGTCCATGTCTGAAGGGTTGTCTGTTTCGTACAAAGTAACTTGGGACAGAGGAGGAGAAAAACTCTAAAGGTTTTGATTGGATATATGGTAGTGATACAGTCTTCTAAATATTTTCATTCTAAAATAAAAATGGTTTTAAATGTATATTAAATATAAAACACTAATCTTATTTTTAATACAAATTTGGTTGTGGCTTTTCAAAAGTAAAATAAGCTCGATTACCTGTTCTCAGTGCATGAAATCACGGCCCAATATTTTTAGGTTGTTATGCTTTTAAATAAATATAATTTCGTTAATCTTTTCTGTTGCCTAGTGCTTTTATCTTGTAGACTACTAATGTTAAGAACGATGAATGAGAAGTGCTTTTGAGAAAGACACTTAACGTGAGATTTTCACAATACTAGGTTAATGAAATTTAAGAGTGCCAAACATGACAGCCAGGAAGTAATTCAAGAAATCAAGAACTACAAAGAAAATGGTTCTGTGCCCCACATTTATGAAGACTTTGAAGAGATAAGAAAGTTCCACTACCTGAGCTGGGTAATTCTCTCTGCAGAATAGAAAATTTTATAAAGTAATGAAGAGAATGCAAACATATCGGAACTTACATATTCAAATAAGTATTTTCTTTCAAAGGAGTCTTTGTAGGAAACAAGTCCAGTAAATTCCACGATTGTTAAAAACAATTTTGGAATTGTCTTTTAGAAACTGACTTCACAAATGGTTTATAAACCATGCAAGAGAATCAGACTAAAATTTTACAATCATACATTGTTTTGTCTAAAAATCAGTATTTTTAATGTAGGGAGGAGGCAAGAGAACGAAAGTGTTAAATCAAGCTACATTCACAGACTGCAATATGCTGATCAGCTGGGCAGCCAGGCCAGGAGGACACCTGCAGAACAAAGGAAGGTGTCTGCTAGGATTGCTAACAGCCCATTCCTCACACCTGAAATAGGGGAAACAGGAAAAACAGTCTTTCAGCGGCTGCCCTACATAAAGTAAAATCGTTCATTCTCTACGGATAAAACCATGGGGGACCTGTGGATTAGAGGCTGGGAACTGCCAGCAGGCCTTTCACACTACATACCCTTCCCCTTCCCCTTCCTCGCTGTCTGTCTAAAAGGAATGGGTAAACAAAGTGTTTAAACTATAATTCACGGGAACTAAAGAATGATATATAAACTGAATTCTCTGAACACTGGGGTCCCTCTGTGTTCACTCACTGTCTTTGTCTCTCTTAGGCTCTCTCACTCTCTACCTCTGCGAGGAGACCACACTCTGGAGAGTTATCCCTTTTCTAATGAACTTTCCTTTTGACGCTAACTCTGGTGCGTGTGTTGAATTCTTTCTTCACTCTTTGCCAAAGGTCCCCCTTCTTCTCTCAGTGCAGGACTTGGTCTCTCCCCACCAACTCCACAAAAATTTGTCCTGTCCTGTATCATTTTCCAACTTGATCGTCTTATCTCCTAAATTTGGCTCTATGTGACTTTTGGATACTTCAAAAATTAAAATGCGTCCAGAGCTGTAGATTTATAAGAACCACTAAGGATAATTTATGATGTAGTGTAGGTTCTGAAAAGTACCAGAAAAGGAATCCCAAAACATTGCGAGTGATCATAATTTCACTAGAATGTAGAGAAAGTGACTATTTTGAGGGAAATGAACTTAGTGATGTATATGAATCGCCTAAAAATTTTGTTAAAATGCAGATTCTGATTACTAAGTATGGAGTAGGGGCCTACGATTTTAAATTTCCAATATCTATTATGCATTTGTAATTCTAATATGAGTCACCAGGTGATCGTTATGCTGGTGATGCATGAATCATTCTTTGAGAATACTACCTCCTTTTGAAGAAATGGCAAAAGCAGTAAGAAACAGTGGTCAAAAAAAAAAAAAAATAGAGGTGGTCAAAGGTCAACAGGCTGGTTAGTAATCTTGAAGAGTGGCTCATGCCCATCTTTCTAGTGTGAAATCCCATCTCTCTCTGGGATTTCACAGAACAGTTATAGTCTATGTGAATGAATAATCTAATAAGATTTAGCAAATGAATAAGTCTTCAAGTAGCCCAGTCTTATGGAAAAGATTTTTTTTTTTTTCATGGTACTCAAGGAAAACCCAGCTCTGGACAATCATTTTAGGAAATTAAGAACTTTGTCTAAAGAGGCGAGGAAGGTCTTAATCCCAACGTGGCCTGTGATTTGACTTCTGCTCCCACGTGTTACCTTTCAGTTTCGGTACCAGATGTTGAAATTCTTCCAGCATGTAGGCTTCGTCCACTCCAGTGAGAGCTATTGCTCCATCAGTGCCAGATCGTGGGCCATCCCAAAGTTCTCGACTGGGGTCTCTCCGAGGCACGAAAAGTATGGCCTTGTGTGCTGGTAACTGCTTGCCAGGTAGGCTTTGAAGGACCAGAATGCTATCGGGCTCTTGAAATCCACACAGGTAAAGGAAATTGTTGTCTTGATGGAAGGTATAGGGGATGTCATTGCTCATGTAGTATGTCGGGTTGGACAGCAGAACTACTGTCTGGTCTGTCCCACTCTGCCCTTGTGTTTCCTTGTGGATCAGAGACATTAATTTGTGCCTGCGAAGTGCATATTCCACCTGGGACAGTCCTGGAGTCACCTCCCCTAGAAAAAACAAACAATAGTGAAGCTTTGCATTTCTATAGTGCTGAAGTACTTAAGGTAGCTTAATATTAGATGGAGACATCCAAGTTCACTTCTTTAATTTATGCCAAATCTCCTCATAGTACATGGAGAATTATGGAGATAACTCAGGTTTAAAATTTCTATTCCACTGCAAAAATTTGGAAGAAATGATAGTTAAATGTGGTTCTGCCAGAAAACTGGGATCATGAGTCCTTTACGTCTATTCCAGCTCTTTGGTTCATTCTTTCACTCATTCGATCAAATACTTGTTGAGCATTATTATGTGGAAGGCATCGTTAAGGATATAATCAAAGCTGCCCTGAAGTTTCAATATATGAGGTGAAGAGAAGGGTCGTATTACCTGTGTATGACCTCCCGAAAAGAATGTAAGCTCCGTGAGGATTTTTGTCTATCTGTTCAATGTTATATTCCCAGAGGCTAGAATAACAACTGGAATACAGTGGGCATTTGATAAATATTTGTTAAATGAGCTATAGTTTTTAACACAATAAGAGTTGAAGGCCAAAAAGCTTTCCCTGACTTCAAGAGCTAGAATAAATTTCTCCTTCTGAATTCCAAAGACATAATAATAACTTTCTAATAGGACTTGTCATTCTCTACCTTGTATTAACAGTGATCTAGGTATATATAATCTCCTTATCGGTCCACCTTTGGATCCTCCAAAAACTCTAATAATATTGAGTTTTATAAAGACTGAAAATAAAACGCTCTTGGGGCTGTCATGAGAATCAAATTTGATAGATTCTTCAGGATTGTAGACTCCCTAGAGAATCTTTGGAAAGGCATGGATTTAATCTGTTTCCTGAACTGCATGTAGGCACACACAATTTTGACATAATTTCAAGAGGCATAGATTCCTGTAAACCCACCCCCAAAGCCCAGATTAATGACCTCTGTTATGAGGTGTCATGTGTTAGTTCTTCATGTTAGTTGTACTAGTACCAAGCCTGACTTCTAGCCCAGTGATGACTGGACAAATGCTCTCCTCCGAAATAGAAATTAGGCCTGCTTTCACTTCATGTTTCGAAGTAAAAGAACTATTGCAACGATCACTCACGAAAGCTGTATCCCTCAGCCTACACTTAGCAATAGTAACAGTAAAACACATCTAATGCTTACTGAATACTTATTATGCATCCGGTACTATTCTAATTATCTACACATATAAACTCATTTAATCTTTACAATGACTCTACAATGTGGGTAGGCGGTCTCCATATGCAAGGATGGAGAGAGAGCCACGAAACACTGCTGTATGGAAAAGTCACAGAACAAGGCAACTTGTTTAAAAAATGGAGAGAGAAAAAAAATTTAGGAAAGAATCATGACTTATAGAGTGGTGATCTATGGGGAGTGAGATAAGACTGAAAATTTCTATTTAACATGCTTTTTAATATTATTTGAATTTTGTTTCAATGATTATATACTTTTATAATTAAAATCCCAAATAAAAAGAGGCTACAAAAGGGAAACCACGGAAAGTCCACTCCATACCCATAAACCTACAATGACTCTGTCCCCCATTGGATCGAATTCCAACTCTTCAGCTTGGGTGCTAATGTTCTCTTCCAGTGACTCTAATTTACCTGGCCAGCTTTACTGAGATATAATTTACATATGATATAAGTGATCCACTTAAAGTGTACAATTAAATGGTGTTTGGCATATCCATTGAATTGTACAACTATCCCCACAATCAATTTTAGAATATGTCATCACTCCAAAAAGAAACCCCGTGCCAGTTAGCAGTCACTTCCCATTTCCTCCAAATCACCTCCAGTCTTCGGCAATCACTAATTGATTTTCTATCTCTATGGATTTGTCCATCGTAGAGATTTCATATAAATGCAACTACACAATATGTGGTCTTTGGTGACTTGTCTAACTTTTTTCTTATCATTCCCCCAATTATTCTGAAATTACTTCCTTCTAATGTCTTACGTAAGTGTAACCTGTTTTTTCCCTATTACTTTGCTTACAATGTGTCTCCTTCCTGAAATTTTTCTTCCACAATTCCCCTCCAAGATCTTAGGCTCAGTACTTGTTAGTTTTTAGACTCTTCTCATTAAAAAGGCTTTTCTGATTAGCTTAAACCATGTTGATTGGTCCCTTTGAATTTCTTTAAAGTTAACTATTTCTTTATATATACACACCTACAGTTAGTTGTATATAAATGCAATCACATCACACTGAACTTTCAACAGTTAAACATTTCCCCCACTTTTTCATTCATTATTTGATTCTCACTCCCCTCCTCTGCTTCTACCCCCATCAGCACCTCACCCATGTTTGTGATTTATTATGTATCCTTTCCTATTTTTCTCAACATATACATACCATATACCTGCAATTAGGGTTTTTTTGGTCCCTTGTGTTTTACAAAAATGCGATACTATGCACTCTTTACTGTATCTTGCTTTTCTAACACAATGCCTCATGAAAATCCCTCCCGCCAAGCCATCTGGCATAGCTTCGATCCCTTCTGCTTGATGTCTTCATAATATTTCTTGGGGCGATGTCTCATAACTTACTGAACCATTTCCAAACTGGTGGGTTTTCATACTGTTTCAGCTTTTTGCTGCTATAGAAAACCTCTCCGTACTTATATCCTGGTACTTTTATGTTCTGTATACTGGTGCTTTTATTTCTGTGAGGTAGTTCTGTAGGAGAGAAATTGCTGGATTCACCTTTGAAATTTCTTAGTACTCATATTCAGTACACATAACTCAGTTGTTTAATGACTGAAACTATCTATTTTTGTTTTACCTATGTATAGTTTACCTCTCCAGCAAATTCTGTAGTTTCCATTCCATTAATAAAATTTTAATTATATTTATCTACAATAGAAAAAATTTACATTTTTATTGATGAAGTAAATAAATAAGAGACAGCCCTATTGGCCAGATGGAATCAGGAAAAACTACAGAGTTGGGCCTATAAGAGCTCACATCACATTTCTTTTTTTCATTGCATTTTCCTTTTGGGATTGAGGTGGCTAAGAGTCCCCTGGGGCTTCTGAGCAGAATACTGAACTTTGGACCAGAGCTCAGGACTAGCTTAACTAGTTATGCCCGATAATGATTCACCTTAAGCCTGTCCCTGTTACACAACATTGGAAATTTCCCAATTTCCCCAAGCAGTAAATACTCTTATAAAAGCTGAAACTGCTTATAATTGGTGGATTATCCAACCTTTCCTTTTTGTCTTTTTACTTTCTCCTTTTCCCGTGCTTTGCTTTTGGTTAGTTCACAGCTAAAGTCCATGTAATAAAACTAAATAAAAAAATCAATTTATTTTGTATTTTTCTTTTAATTTTGGAAGGTAACAAAATTCATGATTTTAATGACCTTAATTAATCTATGTGTTAATTATCTCATTTTTATTAATAACAAAGTATACATTTACATATTAGAAAGTAATTTCTGAAAAAAGGTATAATTATCTTTTTGTAAAATCAAACCAAAGCAGGATTGGAAAATCATCTCTCACACCCTTCCAAGCATTCCTCTTTGCTGAATCCAATTTTATACAACTGACTATATGAGCATATTTAAAACATTGGCTACATTTCCCCAAACTTACTAATTATCAACATTATGGGAGATCATTAACTAAATGTTTCCAAGTTTCTGAAGTCCCTAAGTGATAAAAAAAACTCTTGGTCACAACAGAAAAATTATCCAAGAAAAAAGACACCTTATTATTTGAAGGAGGAAAAAAAAAAAAAAGGTAATAAAGTGATCAACTTTAACCCTCGAGGTAAACCTTGCAGTTGTTATGGCTTTTGATCATAGAACTAACCATTATAGTCCATCTGGCCTAAATGCCTTCTGAGAAAACTGTATCTAAACAGACAAAATGGTAATCTTGTCAAGTTATGAAACATTAAGAAACAAAGTTAGCATTCGTCACATTTTATCAGCTGAGAGGAAAGTTTTATAAAGACTGAAAATGGATGGAAAGATACAGGTCTTTGGTACAGTCTCGGTATGTATTTTAATTATTCCCTGAAATTAACCAGATTGGAATTTGATGTAGTCTGAGTTTGAAGAATTCTTGAAAAGAATTGTTTAATATTAGTTTTTATTGTATATAAGGAAGTTAATATACAAACCAATCTACTACTATGTAGTTGGGGAATAAGGGTAAGGAAAAAGCTAATAAATGTTTTATTTTATCAAATAAAACATATATCTCTCTGAAAAAATGAAATGGCCAAATAGTAAAAAAAAATTCTAGATAAGTTTTATTTGCATACATTGAGCAAAACAAGGCAGACAGAAAGGATACATACTGTATGATTCGACTTACACGAAATTCAAGAACAGATAAAACAATCCACATTGATAGAAACCAGAGCAGTAGTTAAGGATGGAGGAGGCGGGGTTTGACTGGCGGGGGCATGAGGGAATGTTCTGGGGTGAGGGAAAGGTTCTCCATCTTGACTGCGGTGTGGGTTCTATCAGTGTAACCTTTGTCAAAACTCACTGAATTGATTATTTAAGATCTGTACAATTTACTGTATGCAAATTTTACATTAAAAAAAGTATATCACTTTCTAAACGCGAAATAACTTTTACACCAAGACTTCTCTCAGTTGAATTTCTTATCAAAAATATAACAATAAGAAACTTTAAAAAAATGCCCAGACAGTATTCTTTGGCATGGGTGTTATATACTATCTTGTTTAGTGTGGACTCTGAGTCAGACTTTTGTGAGCTAAAATCCTGGCGTAGCAACTTACTGAATAACTTGGGGAGAGCTACTACACTGCTCTGTGCCTCGGTTTCCTCATCAGTAAAGTGGAGATAGTAACAGCACCCACTTCACAGAGTTGTCAGGAGGATTAATTAAGTTAATAAAATACTTACAACAGTAAGCACTACATAAACATTAGTCATAATTATTACAACGAAGATTTACACTTGAAGAGGGGGCCATCCTGGTGATCCAAAGCCAAGCGGGGCCTTGGACAACCACTGCTCCTATGAGAGGAATTATTTACGTAGAAGCCCTGAAAGTCTTTGGCTTTTGTACGCAACAAGAATGGGTCTCAAGTGATTCAGGAGCTTCTTATCATTCAATTCTTTAGAAGATTCTTGTCTGGGCTGATTCTTGCTAATCTTTACCTCAGAGAATTTCTGGATATGAATGAGAAATATGCACAGAGGTTAAAGAGATAAATAGACAAGTCACTAATTTATAATGTACCAATATTCAAAGCACGTGAAAGTTATTACATTTCAAAATTTTCTTTTTCTCCCAGTATTAAAAAAATACTCTAAAATTCTGCACTAAATGATAGTTTACAAATTTTCTATAAGCTAGGTATCAGTATAATGGTACCTTGAAATGAGTAGTCAATATATATCACACATAGAGGTTAAATACATAGATTTATTCACTTATAAACTTATAAGACACATCTTTAGTCTTTATTAAAACCTAATCAGAAGATGAAGACAAGAAGAAAATGCATAATTAACATGAAAATACAGTTATTTAAAAAATTCTATAGGTACATAGGGAATGAGAAAAGAAGATACATTACTTTACAAAAACAGGTAGGCCTTGAAGTTAAATTGAAAAACTCTAGAATACAAAACTTTTTTATACTACTACTCTGCTTAATGTTAGCGTAATCTATATATATATATATATATAAAAAAGGTGTTTGAAATAGCTAGATAAATGTAAAGTCGTCATTTAGTAAATGTTTGATGGTGGAGATGATAAAGATGTGAAAGGACTGAAGAAACTGGGCATGTGGGGATGAGGACATCAAAGAGGTATGGGGAAGGCACACTAGGCTTCAGCCCGCGGCCTGGGGCCAAGGTTCTGGTTTGTTCCTGCATTATTAGGCATTCCAATCACCCAGCCATATGAGCACCCACCAGGCCAGTGGCGTGCCTCGGAAACACCCAGGGAGCTCTTCAAAACACATGGCCTAAGCCTTTCCCTCGAGATTCTGATCCAGCAAGTCTACGGGATCCTGGCATGTACGTATAGTAAAAGCTCGCCCAATGTTCTAGGCAGATTCGAATGACTTCAATTTCTGTCATTTCTTGGGCATATATTTTAATCTTTTAAAAAGTATAAAAATCTCACCACCAAAATAAATCTCAATCTTTTAGATATTATTGAAGTCAATCATGTTTAACAAAACTTAAAAAAAAATACACCTCTGCTCAACTAAACTATCACTGAAAGATGGATACTTTCAAGGGAAGAATTGGGAATTATTATCTATAACCTACTCTAGAACCAATTTTTTCCTCATTTTAAATATTACACTTGACAATCACTGTATTGTCTCAGCCACTCTAATTGATTATAAGGTAAATGGTAAAAGCATTCCCTCACATTGTGGGCCCCACAGCTGTATCCTGATTACTTCCCCATGACTCTGTTCACTGCTGCAGTAGGAGGAAAACCAGGAAGTGGTTCTGGATATATCTGGCAAGTCATTCTGACAAGCCCGACTCTCCAAACAGCCCTTTGTTAAAGCACTCAAAACCATATCACACATTCTAAAATTAATTTTGCTTAAAAGTGTGAAATGTTAGAAATCTAAGTTTTTGGAACTACTGCTTCATTAGGCACTAATGCTTCCTACTCCTTGATAAGTTTCAGTGTTTGTGCGAGCTGGACACCTTGCTGTTCTGCTAATGAGAGCATTACTCCAGGTGCAAAGCCAGGGAACTACGTAAGTCTTCCTTGTACAGATATCATAAAAAGTAGATTCACAGTTCGTAGTGGTATATAGCTCAGAACGCCACTTGCCTTCCTACGTGGAGTCACGTTTTTTTCCCTGGGGTGATAAGTGGCGGGCATATTAGTGACTGAGAAGGATGAAATGATATTTGTGTCTCTTAGCACAGGGAGGGGCAATGTCATAAAAAGCAATGGTCTACAATGCTGATTTCTACAGGGAAATGATAAGTTTTAAAAATCACTAGGAGGACTTGGGGGAGTCGATCTGACTCTTTATTTCCATTGAAAGCAGTAGTTGCATAGCCAGAACAGAATTTCTCTATCTCCCATGTTATGCTGCTGAATATTTTCCAAGTTACTGTTGTTTCAGCAAACTTGGGGAGATACGGCCAAGAGAAATCCAGGGGAAGCAGCTCCCAAATTTCAGAAGAAGCAATTTCACCTCTAAAAAGTTATTTTAAGGATATAATTGTTCAATATAGAAGGTGTGTACACACACACACACACACACACACACACCTCTTTAATATAAAAAATAAGTCTAGAAAGCTGTATATACACCAGTCCCGATAGCAATTTTCTCTGAGTATAGGAGTTACGAGTAATTTTTAACCCTTTTTCCATTTAGAAAAATAAAGTGCAGCTCAGTGCCAGAGTTAATTTATTTTATTCTTAATCTTTCTTTCTTCGTTTCTTTTCTCTCTCTTTCTCATTCTCTCTCTGTTTTCCTACTTCCCTCCCTCCCTCTCTCTCTTTCTTTTTTTTTGCAAGCCTCGGGCATGACCCAGAGAACGTGCCTGTCCTAAGGTGACAGTCACCAGCATCTATTTAACATCACGCATAGGGATGCTGTTTTCTAGGATTTGACATTTCCAGTGACCGAGAATTACCATATTTTGTACATGGAACTACCACCACTAAAAACAGAATGCTATAAATAGAACGATGTCATTTGTTTCTAAAAACTATTGTTATACTAGAGCGATGTGAAGATGATAATAAAAGCAAGATATTTTATGGCAGACTTTGGGGTGAGGTTAGGACTGTAATCCATGAGTTATCTCTAAGTGCCGCCAGCAAGTATTCTTGGGGCAAATGGGAGATGGATTAAAAAATATCTGCTTATTTATGTTCCCTAATTTTTCCATAATATATATGGAACATATAATTAGAAAAGGGACTGAGATATTTTTCAAAAGTTTTAAGCAGTGGCAAGTATTAGGAAAATAGCTGTGCCAAACACAAAACCTTCTGGAGCAAACCAAGTAGAGACAACATAATTTTATACCCCAGAGTCACAAATTGACTTTGGATCTGTAAAAGACATTTTTCAAAATAATTATTACATGCCTTTCAATTTTTTAAATAATTTACTCTTCCTTCACCCCATAATCGTTTTAACACTTTCATACATTTAGTATCTCTACATGGAGAAAGACAAACGATTAATACTTTGGAGACATATACAGTTTTGCCTGATAGTTTAACACTTACAATTCTGTTTTAAAATTTTATCTACATCTATTCCTTCTCATTTATCCCAATGCCCAAAACCCTATGTTCAGGAAGGCAAAATAAAAACAGGCATCCCTTTTCCCCATAGCTGATATGAACACACATGTACCTGTGAACATGCATATGCATATACTTACATTCATTTCTTATATTGTTAACATGCACATAACATACATAGCAAATGGTCTGGATAGTGAGGCCATCATCACGACGACATGACCCCTAGTTTCAAGGCCTGGAAAATGCAGCTCACCACGTGAAAACATGTCACAAGAAATCAATAATTTTCAAAGCTGATTAACATCAATTCTACTTTTTTTCAAAAAAAATTGAAGCTACAGGTGGGTTCATAGGGTAGAGAAATATTTAATACCAACTAGACTGCTATTAAGCTTACCTTACAGCTTTGAAAAACTCTGATTTCTTGTGTGTTTCAGTGGTGAGCTGCATTTCCTGAGTTTCGGCCGACTTTCCAGCAGGAATTTCAGTCTGATGAAGAATAAGCAAAAGGAAGCCCTAACTGAGAGACACACTGGTATCGTTCACTGTGAGGAGACAGTGAAAGAGTAACATATCTCTAAAGGTAATTTAGATTATTAACATATATGCTCACAGAGAAAATACTGATTTAACGTCTTAAGGCAGAAGCAATAATTTCCCTTGAAAACCTGATGGCTTTTTCTACAAAGCATTTGGTTTTACTTGCCTCTTTGGGATGATATTCATTCACCACAGTTCACCCCTTGACTGCTTTAAAAAAACAAAAAATAAAACAAAAACCTTTAGGCATGAATTTGAGTGATAGTGATGACACATCTTCTAGCAGCAACACTGGAATCTTAGAGCAGAAAAAAACTTAGGTAAATCACTATTGATTACAAAAATTAGTGAATATTTACCAGCTTTTGGCATCACCTTTATCACTGCTATCACTTCTCAAGGCTGTGACAGTTACAGTGTTCCTGGCTGGAAACCCGTCCTTCCCTTTGGGGTGGACTATCTTATCTCCTTATCCCCCAAATGACAAATTCCACAGGGCTGCGGCCTTCCTTAGCCATGTCTCCTAAAATGTACTTTCAATAAATCTTACTTTTTCTTTAAAAAAAAAAAAAAAAAAAAAAGAGCTGTGACAAACAGATCTGGAAACCTTGCATAATTTATATAGAAATAGTTTCGTTAAACAAAATTTTGAAATAAGTGTCTAACATTTTCAAGAAAAACGTGTTTTCCACAATGTTAGGACACAGTAGTTCACTAGGACTCACAGTGAGAGCACAATTGCAGAAACTGTGTCTTAGAAAGTCATCGAACTTTAAAAACGTCCTGAACACATACTTTTCACTGATAATTTTGAACTACACGGCTTATCATATTTATGGCTCCAGAAGTGCTGTCTGTAGACTACCACATGTAGCTAATTTTAAATTATTTAAAATAAAACAAAAAAATGCAGTCCCTCAGCTGCACTAGTAACACAGTAAGCACACGATAGCCACTTGTGGCTAGCGGCTACTGTAATGAACGACACAGATCCAGAACACCTCCACTGCTGCAAAAAATTCTCCTGGATAGCATAGCATAGCATAGCTGGAGAGCAAACCCCTTAAGAGAGAGGCAGTTACAGCTAAATGGCCTTACCTGGTCTGAGGAGGTGGGGGTGTGTGAGAGGGCTGGGCTGGCCTAAGTATCGGTTTGGAATCCTCCTCTCTGGGATGGGCTGGAGGGAGTACCTTCGTTGTGAACATGATATGCATCCTGAAAGAAAAATAAAGATGAAACAGAACAACAAATCTAAAAGGTCCTCACAATATATATTCATTTATCTATCTCCGGCATTTGGACACTTCAGAAAAATGCAAATTAGCATCACCTTCGATAATTATATAACCCTTCTGCCGTGCCAGCCAGAGCATGTGCTGGACCCTAGGAATACAGAAACAAGATCACCTTATCCTCAGCAACGTTAGTGAACTGCAGCATAGCAGAGGTGTATATACATCCAGTATGCCTGAGGGGTGAATAAAAAGCTATGGGAACAGACGGAAGGCAACCCACGAAAGCAGGGGAAGGGTTAGGAAGCATTTCACAGAGGTAGTGTGAAGCTGTGTCCTAAAATTCAGACAAAGAATTAGCATTTTTATTGAGAATTATGTGAAGTATGCGAAAATATGCACATGCTAGCTCATTAAACCTTGGAATCTTAGAGCTGAATAAAATAATGTATGAAAAATGCTTATTGATAGCACATAATAAACACTATTATTAGCATTCGTTCAACAAAAATTTATTGAGCACGTGATTGGGAAGAACACACGCTGGGAAAGACACAAGAATGAGATGTTTGCTCTGGTCTTCAAAGAATATACAGGCATACCATGTTTTACTGCGCTTTGCAGATACTGCTTTTTAAAAAAATAAATGGAAGGTTTGTGGCAATCCTGCATCGAGCAAGTATACTGGCGTCATTTTCCCAACAGCATTTGCTCACTTTGTGTCTGTCTCAATTTGGTAATTCCCAAAGTATTTCAAACTTTTTTTTATTATTGTTGTATTTGTTAAGGTGATCTGTGGTCAGTGATCTTTGACGTTACTATTGTAATTGTTTTGGGATGCCATGAACCACGTCCCTAAAAGACGGCGAACTTATGAATAAATGTTCTGTGTTCTGACTGCTCCATCGACCCACTATTCCAGTGCTCCCCCTCTCCATGGGCCTCCCTATTCCCTGGGATACAATGATATTGAAATGAGGCCAATGAATAACCATACATGGCCTCTTTTAGAGATAGACAGAAGCCAGAAGAGGAAGAAGCAATGTGACCATGAAGACAGACTGGAATGACATGGCCACAAAGACTAGCTAAAGAACCCCTACGGACACCAGGAACTGGAAAAGGTGAAAACCGGATTCTCTTCTGGGGCCTTCGGAAGGAGTGCAGCCCTGCTGACACTGGATTTTTGACTTCTGGCCTTCAGAACTGTGAGAGTATACACGGCTGCTGTTTTAAGCCACCACGTTTGTGGCAATGTTACAGTAGCCTCAGGAAACTGATACAATGACCTACTATACTAAGACTACAACTTGCAATTTGAAAAACAACAACTTGCAATTTGAAAAACACTGCACTACAAGCCTATGTCGTCACACTGAAGACAGCTCCAGTTCAGAGGGAAGGGGAAGTGAGGTTCCTGAGTACAAAGGTATCCTGAGACCAGCCTCTGCCCCCCGAAACATCACATTCCCTAAGCTGATGCTTGCAACAGCCTCAGATACGGCCTTCCTCAAAGCACAGTAACTGTTAGCCACTTCATTTTTTAGTTGGCTGACCCTTAACATTTGTGCTTCTTGAGAGCAGAGAAAGCACTGGAAAGAGATGGTAGTGGGTTGTCCATGAACAAGATGTCGGTGGAACGATGGGATGGGGTGGTAGGAGGAAATAGAAGACAATTAAAAGTTTAGCAGAATGACTTGAACTACTTTCACCAGTAAAAAAACTCGTCCTATCAAAACTCACATGATATAGGATGCAGCTCCACTCTTCATTACAACAAATAGTAGAGATTAGTATACTTATTGCTTTTAAATCACAGCTGGTCATTGAAGACAAAGTGATCATGATAACAGCTGACATTTATTCCGTTTTTATTATGTCCCGGAAAGTATCCTAAGCACTCTGCATGTGTTAACTTATTTAATCCTCATAGCTGTGTGAGGCAGGTACTATTTTAAATTTTTAACCAATTTTTGAACTGGTAACATATTAATTTGGATCAAAGTTCAAAAGATACAGGAGGGATTTATAGGAAAGAGCCATCTGCCCACAGCTGTCACCGAGTGTGGAGGAGGGACTCTTCCATGATGTGACTGCTGCCGCTCTCCTGCTGGATCCAGTTAGCTCCAGGCCAGAGCGCCTGCTTCTCGCAGACCCTGTCAGAGGCCGTCTGACCCCGTCCCCTCTGCCTCAGACGTGCTGGGTCCTGGAACAGGGAAGCACATCAAGTCTTCCCCCTTATCCAGGGTGTGACACACCCCAGGCCCCCTCTCCATTCTGCCCTGTCCCGTATAACCCTTTAGTGCCTGCCACATGGGGCAGAAGACATCTGAGTCATCTGTCCTCTTGCCTGCTGCCCAAGATGCGCCTCATATGTCAGTTCCCTTAATAAACTCTTCAGATGGAGTTGTCCATCTTTCTCTTTTGGCTGGCCTAGGAAATTTTACATAATACCAAGTTACCCTGTACCCTTCTCTCAAGGCAACCAGTATTACCACTTTATTTTGCTGAAGCCAAATCTATCAATATGCTCTTCTTTAAACGAATAGTAGCATGTTTGAGGTAGATACTATTACAGTGCTTCCCGTTTAAAGATGAGAAAAAAGACACACAGAAGGTTAAAAAATTTGCCCAAGGTTAAGAACTACTAGAACAGAACTAGGATTTGTACGACAATTTACAGAGCCCGTGACCACGAGACAACACTGTCTACGCTGCCATTTTAACAGTAAAGTAAGTGAATGTAAAAAGTTAACCGATTTTCTATTTTTTTTTTTAATGTTCAGATAAGATGATACTAGAATATTTAATCCTTCTAATTTGGGCCATTTCCAAGCAGAGGAAGCTTAACTCTTAACAAATGCAAACAACAACAAAAACCTTTAATATGAGACATAAATTGAGATGCTTATTCTTAGTAAATGAAAAAAGTCTTGTTGGCTTTTTACCCTACATTCAAGTACACAGGATTTTTTGCCCAAGGTAATGTACCAGTAGATCCCTCTTATCTGTGTTTTCAATTACCCGCAGTCTGAAAATATTAAATGGAAAATTTCAGAAAGAAACAATTCATAAGTTTCAATTGTGCGCCATTCGGAGTAGCATGATGAAATCTCGTGCCATCCCGCTCTGTCCTGTTCAGTGTGTGAATCGTCCCTTCGCCCAGCACAGTCACTTAAGCTGCCACCCTGGTTAATGAGATCCACTGTCAAGGTATCACAGTGCTTGTGTTCAAGTGACCCTGATTTTACTTAATAATGCCATATTTGCATTACTTTTATTACAGTACAGTGGTTCTGTTTTTATTGTTGTTAAGCTCTTACTGTGCCTGTTATAAATTAAGCTTTATGGTAGGTATGTACATATAGGAAAAACATAGTATACATACACATACACAGGCTTTGGTACTATTTGCAGTCTCAGGAAATCTACTGGGGGTCTTGGAATGTATCCCTTGTGGATAATGGGGGACTACTGTAATTAGTTAATGGTGTATAAAGTCCTACTTCTAAAATATCCAATTCAAAAGATCCTTAGTTTAGACTCTCAATTCACCTAGATTACTGCAATAGTCTAACTGGTCTTCACTCTCTTCATTCATCCTATACAGGCTACGTTATTTGCAAAGTGATCCCTTTAGTCCTTTGCCTCAATCTCTTCAAAGGTATTTTCAACCAATCAGGTTTAAACTCCAGGATCTATCCTTAACTTTACAGCTTCATGATACACTTAGAATTTTCTATCAAAATATGCTTCAGACTCTAGCTTAGCATTCTTCTGGCCCCTCCTCTGGAATAATTCTCAAAAAACATTATTGCGACCATATTAAAGTACTTCAAGAGCCCCAGCAATTTAGTCTATATTGTAACAGTGTTTGCTTTCAAAAATGCAAGTTCTCTTGGTCTAAATTGGACTGTGCCAGCTTCTATGTACCCAACGTCTCAAAAAACAGGTCCAACATCAATTAATCCAGAAAGCCTTCTCTAGTAACTCCCCATCTCTATGGCTTCTGATGCAAATGCCCCTCCTCAGTGCTCCTGTGCTTAATTCTATTTTAATACCTACTACACTGCCATAATTGCTAATTGAATTTGCTAGTCTACTATAAACTCTTGGAAGGCTGGGATCATTCTTTATTTGACTTTATTTCCCCAGGAATGATTGGATTTGGAATATATTTTGAAGGTCACAAGCCAGCAAGTCTGGCTTCTGATTAGCTGCAGGGAGTAGGAGGGAAATTAAAGATGATTGCCAGGTTTTGGGTCTGAACAAGGGGGTGGATGAACAAGTGGGGGTTGTATCATTAAATGAAATGGAAAAGCTTGAGAAAATTATTGGATATTCCAATGGAGAGGTCAAATAGTCCATCTTAAGTTTGTGGGGGAGAAGTAGCCGGTTAATACATAAATTAAGGCGTCACACGCACACAGATGATATCTAGAGCCGTGGGACTGGCTATTACCTAGGGAGATGGTGTAGATAAAGTACAGTATTATGTTATTTTAGTATGAGAAGGAAAAGCAGAGGAGCAGAGGAGAAAGGAAGAAAACTGAACAAACGTGGTATTTAGGAAGTTAAAGAAAGTGTTTTAAGGGGAAAGTGCTCAACTGTGTCAAGTGCTGTCGACTATGAGGCAAAAAAAAAAAAAAAAAGTCTGCATTTGGCAACATGGAAGTCACTGGAGACAAGAACAGTTTTAGTAGAGTATAGAGGATGGAAGCCAAAATGGGAGAAGGTGGTCAAAAGGTACAAATTTCCAATTAAAAGGTGAATAAATTCCGGGGGTGTAATGTATATCAAAATGATTACAGTTAACGATTTTGTACTGTATATGTGAAAGTTGCTTAAAGAGTAGATCTTCAAAGTTCTTATCTCAAGAAAAAAGCATTAACTATGTGAAGTGATGGATGTTAACTGAACTTATTTTGGTGATCATTTCACAATATATACATATATTAAATCATTATGTTGCATACCTTAAACATGTAAAATGTTATATGCCAGTTGTATTGCAATAAAACTGGAAAAAAAAAAAGAAAAAGATAGAAGCTAGATTGGGAGTGTGTCAAAGAAAGAATGGCATGGAAGAAAGCACAGACATTGAGCAGAGACAACAGTTTTGAGAAACTGATTGTGAGAGGATCAGAGAAATGGCTCAGCAGCTGGAAGTGGCGAGGGCTCAAGGGAGGGGGGACCCACAAGCAAATCCTTGCATTACACTTCCACGCTCTATTGAAATTAGTTTTTCAATGTTTTTTTTTTTTCCCAATTATATGAATTCCTGCAGAGCAGAATTTTCTAGCTCCTCTGTATCATAGGTTCTCAACGCATGTTTATGGAATCTCTAGGACCTAAACTCTTAAGTCTTGGACCAAGAAATGCGAGGGAGTGGAAAGAGCAGAATTTGGAATCAGAGACTTAAATTTAATTTTTAGATTTTTCACCAGCAAGCTAGGCGGTCTTAGAAAAATTACTTTATCTTTCAGAACCTCAGGTTTCTTATGGGTACAAAATATTTATTTTGGTGGACTGCTGTCAAAGTTAAATGAGAAACTGCACATAAGTTAGTTGGTACAAGGTCTGACACAAAGATGGTACTCAAATAATGTTCAATGTTATTATTGCTATTTATTTTCAATGGCAGGCCAATATAATCATATGTATACCAAACATACATACATACATGTATGCACATATACTATAGAGAATTGAAATTATTTGAGTTTAAGAGTTTTGCAATACCTCTCTAGTCAACCGGTATAACAAAACAAACACCAAGTAAAAAACATTCAAAGCTGGCAAATGGTCTTGAAAGACTGTCTAGAAATGTACACTACTGTTTTATTTTTCATTAGACTATCATTTAACTGAGGGGTTTATAAATGTGATAAAAATAAAACGAATACAATATAGAAGAGGAAAAACAGAGCTCATCATAGGGAATTTCCTGGGACAATAAAATGAGCCAGGAATAGAACACAAGTCTTTTTAATTTGGGTCCAGCCTGACAATTTAAATTGTTACCCCTCCCCTCCCCCCTCAAATCAACTTTGGTCTAGTTCGCTTCCAACTGGCTTTTCTAATTCTACTTTCCCACACACAACTGATTTTCCACATAGTAGCCACTGACCTGTTAAAAATGTAAATCAGATGCATAACCCCCCATGGCTTCCCACTGTACTTGAAATGAATACTAGCTTTGTTTGTAATAGCTCAAAACTGGAAAAGAAACATAACGTCCATCCACATAGCTAGTAGCTACTGTGTACTGGATCGTCACATGGCTGGCTCTTTGTCATCTAGATCTTGGCTCTAATGTCACCTCTCCAGAGGCCTTCTAAAACCAATCTAAGGTAGCTCTCTGCCTCAATCACATTACTTTCTTTTTTTGAGCACATATCAGATTATCTCCAATTATTTTTATTCTTTGTAATCCACTATAATGTAAACACCATGAAAATTGGCATTTTTTCTGTTCAATACTCTTATCAACAGTGGCTCGAACTGTGCCTTACACAAAGTAGGCATTCAATAGTTACATACTGAATATATAATGCAGAATTTTCAAAATCTTTAACTATACTTTAAGTGGGCGAGATACCATCATCTCAAATGACTCCCGACTGGCATGCAGAAAGCTTGGATAGTAGGCTACCTCCCCAGGAAGCCTTCCCTGATACCTCAGTTCTGGGGTGGGTGTCTGTCATATGATTGCTTAGCAGGCAGTACTTCCCCCATCGACGCCTTTATTATACTGTAATCAAGTGACTTGTTTATATCTCCTACTGAAGTATAAATCTCTTGACTGAAATAAACATATCAAGTGTTTGAATACTTTTTTCACAGTTCACGAATTCTTCATTTTCTAAAACAAAACATAGAGGAGCTGGGAAGTCACTTATTAATAAAGGTTCAGTAAACTAGAGGTCATATTATGCAAGTGGCATACAGGAGCCATCAGCAACAGGTCACACTGGTATTGTTTGAGGCTTCCAGGGAAACATAGGGGAAATAGTGTAGAGGATCCAGGACGATCTGGTAATACTCTGGACAAGTTCCATTCGGAAGGTCCAAGCCCCACCCCTGCCCCAGAATGACAGCATAATGCAGCCATCTCTGACATGTTTGTAACTCTGCTTGCAACACAATCAGTATCCTGACGTCTCCTAGCAGTGGCCCACTGTAATAACACTGTCTTCAATGTAAAAACGTGCCTATCTGCAGTCACTCTACCACCACCACCAGCAGAGCCTGAGCTGAGAGGAAACCACGGTTCTCATGACCCAGAGCACCCCTTTCCAACGACCTGTTAAAGCATGGTGGATTACTATGAAGTTCTAGGAGTGCAGAGATATGCTTCGTGTGAGGACATTAAAAAGGCTTATCATAAAGTGGCACTTAAATGGCACCCGGATAAAAATCCAGAAAATAAAGAAGAAGCCGAGAGAAAATTCAAAGAAGTAGCTGAGGCGTATGAGGTATTATCAAATGACGAAAAACGGGAGATTTATGATAAATATGGCAAAGAAGGATTAAATAGTGGAGGTGGAAGTAATTTTGATGATTCTTTTGAGTATAGCTTCACATTCCATAAGCCGGAGGATGTCTTTAAAGAAATTTTTGGTAAAATGAACTCATTTTCATTTCATTTCTTTGAAGACTCACTTGAGGACCTTTTAAACAATCCAAGAAGCTCCTACAGAAGCAGAAACAGAGGTATAAGATCCTTTTCCTCTACCTCCAGTGAATATCCAGTTTTTGAGAGATTTTCTTCACTTGATACAAGATACACAGCATACGGTTCCCTGGGCCATGAGGGCCTTAATTCTTTCTCTTCCCTGGCATTTGATGACAGTGGGATGGCCGACTACACATCTTTTATAACTTCAGGTATAACTTTTAATGGCAGAAATATCAATACAAACAGAATTATTGAGGATGAAGAAAGAGAAGAAGTTGATGATGGCGAGTTGAAGTCCTTCCTCATAAATGGTATGGCAGATGAAGAGGGGTTTGTGGAAGAACGCAACTGGAGGAGACATTCATTCAACTATTATTCACCAAAATCCTACAGCCCCAAACATGTACCTCAACATACTTTTGTGGATGATGATGAGCAAGGTATACCGTGGGCCACTAGCAACAAGGATCCCTCTATCTTCTCAGCAGGATTCAAAGAAGGTGGTAAGAGGAAAAAAAAGAAGCATAAAAAGGTACAGAAGAAGAAGTCAACCAAAAGGAATCGTTAAATTGATCCTTCAGACACGCTATGTTCATATACCATTTGAACACGATTCTTTGTGTTTTGGTTAATCACAGAGTTTTGTAGATAATATTTGTTTAATAGTATACTGAGACTATGTTTTTAACACATTTAGCAAGATTGTTGACAGATGCTCAGTGGTGGTTTGGATTAGGTACGTCAGAAAAAGATGAGTTGTGACAGTGATGTTATGAATTTGAAAAACGGCAGAGATTATTTTACTTTTGGTTTTGAGCTAAATATTTACATAGTTTTTTTAGTAGAGTTTATGATCTGTTACATTCTTTTTCTCTAATTAAAACTACAAGCTTCTGAAATATGTATGACATTAGAAGCTAAAAATGTATTAAGATATACAGGTTTAGAGTATATAATTACTCATGAAGTGACTTTTTTTTTTCCAATAGAGGCAGAGCATTTGACACAAAACTTAGATACTATAAATTAAAAATTAAAGTATAAATTATTTTCTTTTAATTTAAAAATAGCCAGACTTACATTTGTACACCCATGTTCACAGTAGCACTTACAACAGACAGAGGTGGAACCAACTCAAATGTCAATCGATTAATGAAAATATAAAATATTCATACATATAGGCATATACATACAGTGGAATATTGCTCAGCCTTAAAAAAGAAGGAAATCTCTTTACATTATGTGCTACAACATGAATGAATTTTGAGACATTATGCTAAGTGAAATAAGCCAGTCATAGAAAAACAAATACTTTAGGATTCTACTTATATGAGGAATCTAAAGTCAAATTCATTGAAACAGAAAGTCACTTGTGGTTACCAGGGGCTAGGGGTAGGGGGAAAGGAAGAGTTGTTAATGGGTATAGTTTCAGGTTTACAAGATGAAAGTTCTGGACATCTGCTTCACAATTGTATATTTATTTTTATTTTATTATTTTATTTATTTTTTTTAAGCCTATGGCACCTGGTCTTCCTAGGTGGTCTCCCATCTAAGTACTAACCAGGCCTGACCCTGCTTAGCTTCTGAGATCAGATGGGGCAAATAATCAAGCAGCACTAAAACCCAATCATCTTTGGCAAAATACAATTCGGTGGTATTTAGCAGTGCAACAAATTTGGAAACTAGAAAAATCATGATGTCTATTTTTAAAAATGACTGTTATAGTAGTGTGAGCTTTTATTTCATCGCTTGATTTTTAGTTGGTAGGTCAGGGAGAGGTCATTTGTTCCATAGGAGGGACTGGGGACAATGAGCACTTAAACTTTATTTTCAGAAATCACAAAAGCCTGTTTTATTTGGTACTTATATAAAATGTAATACTTAGTAGACTCATCATGTATGTGGAATTAATCAGTCAGAAAAAAATGTAATTTTCCAACAACAAATGCAAAAACCAGTGTCTGAAAACTTAATGCAATGACATGCCTTCCAGTCCATTTTCCATTCCTAACAGTAACTAAAAATTCAGATTCAGTCTTACTCAATAGCTTAAAATTATTCAATGGTTCCGCACTGCCAGAAGAAAAAGCTCACTATTTCTTAACATACCAGGTCCTCCACGAAGTAGCCGCCAGCTTTCTCCCCAACTTGGTTTTCTATCACCTCTTATGCTTGAGCCCAAGTTTTCCCAATATGTGTTCCAAGGGATATCGGGTTCGAGAATCATCACAGAAAAAAGTGTCCATGGTCAAAAACAGAAAAAAAGGCTCCATGGTCAAATATATTTTGCAAATTACAGCCAAATACATTTCTGCCTTAGAGACAGAATTAGTTTATCATGGGTGCTATGAAATGCAGCGTTTCCTGTACTTATTTTACCACAGAGCCATTCTGGTGTATCACCTATTAATATGCTCAGGAACATATCTCAAAAAAGCTCCTTCAGGCTTACTAAGGATTGAAAAGCTTTGTACCAGCCATTCCGTGTCAGGGTTCCATGCCTTTGCATGTTCCCTCTGCTGAGATGGCTCTATTACTCCAGTCTGTTTGATGAAAGCTTTCTTTCAGGTCTCAAATCAAACATCTCTTAATCTTTTAAAACCATTCCCATACTTCCGCTTTGCTTTTCTCTGCTCCCAGAGAATACCTATCTCTCTTCCCTTTCCCTCACCACTGTACCTCTATCACTAAATTTAGTATGTTACAATTACTTGCTTTTTTTGTCTGTGTCCTGTGATAGAAACTTTTTGTGCTTAGTGCTTATATGTGGTGCTCGATTAATGTTTGTTGAATGAATTAAGTGCAAACAGGCTTTTAAAAATTATTCTGTACTTATTCTTTAATATTTTAATTATTTCCCTTCCCTATCTCAGTCTTATGTTTATCTTAAATGATGCAGTCTTTTAAAATACAACTTACTTATGCATCTTCGGTGCTTTATTTTGCTTTCTTCTCAGGCGTTAATATCTGCATATTCCAACTAATGAAATTACACTCTTAACTAGGTTAACCTTTAGCTAGTCAATACGATATATTTTCACTTTAGGAATGCATGACTTTCACAGATGAGAGTTTCCTATTGTACTCTATTCTCTGGACCCCAAAGCCTTTCTAAAAAAGGGCAACCAAGAGCATCAGAGACAATAAGTTCCATTATTGAGCACCTCAAGTCAGTGGAATTTTCAATTTCTAAAACTTAGTAAAATTCTGGAATAACACAAGATTTACAACCCATTCATTACTCCCTTTCTTGAGCCCCCAAGTCATTTTAGTCAAGACTCTATTACTATTCTTTGCTTTAATGTCATTTATCTGTTGTCTATCACTCTGATCAGACTGTGAGCGACTCCAGGGAAGTGAAGATTCATCCACAATGACCAGTAGTAACTCAAAGGTAACTGAATGATTCTTTCTGGCTCAATAAAAAGTTCCAAAAGGACTCTAAGACAGAATGAGACCTACTGATATAACAGAAAAAAAAAAATACAACTAAAATTCCTGACTTACTACTTGTGATCCTATGTTAGTTCCAGTTCTCCATCAGTAAAATTAGGATATCTGCCCTAACTTATCAGACTTGCAAAGATCCAAGGAGATCATTCATTCATTCATTCACTCACTCAAAAAGCCGATATAAGAGGTGGTTAAATTTACTTATTCCACTGAGGTAAAGTGAAGCATAATTATGAACATATTTTTCAAATATCTTGATGTGTATAATACAGTATCTAGTCCTAAACCTTGATTAATCAGATTTTACAAAAAAGCCTCAACAGATCCAAAAAAAGTCACAAGTAACAGATGGCTCCAGCTTTAAATCCTATGTTGTACCCTTTGTGATTAACAGTAATTGTACATCTATTCACATACTGCCATGGAGAGAAACAGTTTTCTGCAGCTTAACTATTAGAACCAAAGAGCAAGGTCTGTGCACTAGATGATTACACTTTTTTAAAGTAGAGCAAGTCTTGATTTAATTACCATTCCATTTTCAATAAATTCAAGTATATTAACACAAGAAACATATACCAAGACATAGCTTCGATGTCAAATACCATACGTTCTGTTTCACACATCCGTTCAAAAAACTGAAATGGGATCCAATGGCAGATCCACCTGCAAGGTAGATTATTTATTCAGCTTTCACTGATCAAGCTTTGTGTCCTCCGATTAATCGCTAACGGTATATAGTACACTCTGAATAAAGGCCCCCTTATTCAGAGACTCCTTCATCTCGTCTTTACAAACAGGGCTTTCAAAACATAAAAAGCCTCAGGAGTATCTCTAAACATTACCTCTCCTGAGAGGCATTGCTCAAAAGACGTTACTAAATATTATTGTTCAATCCGAACCCAGTTCTCAAATCAACTCTTTGAAAACACAAAAATAGAATTTTAGGTTATCCTAATAGAAACAAGAGCTACTTGATGTGAGACACTTTGTCACCTAAGCAACTTCTATGAGTCCGAGTACGTTTGAAGACACTTTCCTCTCTGCAGTCATTTCAGCTTCCCAGAACACCTGACACGTAAAGAGAACACAGGGCCCACCCTCTTCCAGGAGTGACAGGTAAAGAAGAAGTCTGAGGAGCGCACAGAGGGTTTGGAGACCCCAGCAGAAGGGTCTGCCGAACCAGCGATCGCCTGAGACCAGCTTGGATCCCTCTGGGGAGCCTCAGGCTTCTCAGAGAGCAAGCGCTGGAGGGGACACAGTGGGACGTGAGTCTCACCTGGGAGGCTGCGGGAGCCTGCTACCGCGGGAACCAGCTTAGCTGTTGAGAGTAACCAAGGCATGACAGCCTCGCGCACGCGTCGGGAAGGGAAGAAGAAGGGCAGCGGGAGAAGCCGCGTCCCGCCACGCGGCGTCGCCAGGAAACCGGACCAGGCGCCCCGCCCCTTCCGGCGGCGCCGGTCTCGGGCTTTCCTCCCACGGCGGCGCAAAATGCTGACGTCACGCAAGAGCGGTGACCGCCGCTCCGGCCGGTCCGCCCTCTCGGCGTCCTGACGTCGTCCTCCCCTCAATGCTCACACTCACGGGGTGTCCGATTGTAAGTGACTCCCTGAAGGGGCTGGTGCCTCCCGCCTTCTTTCAGGCACGATGGCGGGAGCGGACGCCGCCAGGGGACTGATTCAGAGTGAAGACTACGGACAGAGGCAGGCAAAGCACGAACAGCCACACTTCTAGAAGGTTCTAGCCAGTGCGCAGGAGCAGAGGTGAAGGGAGTAGGCAGGCACAGGCGAAGGACCCGGGGTCACGAGACCGTTGGTGGGAGGAGCCAGCGGCCGGGAGGTTCTGGTCTGTTCTGCCTCGCGGCAGCCGCCCCCTTCTACGCGCTCACGCCGCGCTGGTGCCCGGGCCTGGAATCGGGCCGCAGCCTCCCGACCATGGATCCCCGCAAAGTGAGCGAGCTTCGGGCCTTCGTGAAAATGTGTAAGCAGGATCCGAGCGTTCTGCACACCGAGGAAATGCGATTCCTGAGGGAGTGGGTGGAGAGGTGAGACCCGGGCCCGAGGACCGTTGGGGGTGGGAAGAGGGACGGCCAGAGGGGGAGCTTGGCCGGAGCTGGCGCGGGGCAGAGGAGGGGCAGCTTCGCGACGAGGACTAGGGGAGTCGTCGCTTCTTTGTGGCTCGCTCCCTGGCCGGGAAGGGGAGGCGACTTCCAGGAACTAATGGAGAATTGGGTGGCTTAGTACACGTGCGGGGAAGGACAAGGCAGAGCTGGGTCCCTGCCCCCTGAGTTGGCCAGGGCTGTGTCTCGGACGCAATACCTATGCGGACGATTGCGGGGACTTGAGTACTAGACGCTAGGGGGAGGAGAGAAAGCGGCAAGACTTCGCTTTCGCGTGGACTTGCTTTTCTTGAAATCTGTGTGGTGTCCTGCTAAGGTTGCAGTGACAATCAGCTTCTTTACGCACTATACCTTAAAGTACTGTTGTAATAATAAGTTGTAATGATAGCCGTGTTTACCCTTGTTTGCAGCGATTCTAACTGCGTAGAGTTATTTTGGAAATCACCGGTTTCTCCGTAGGAGCAGTGCCATCACTCCAAAACACTGAGAAAAATTATTTTTCAAGGCCCCGCGTGTTTCCACGATCTGTTCTTATCTTTAACTCTAGAGTATTTGGCTACGTGCACGGAATTAATTGACTAGGCATTGTGCCAGGCGCTGGAAACTTATTAACTGTTTGGGGCTACAGATGAATAAATATAGAAATTCGATATTTACCATATAATAGAGATTAATATTCTAAACGTTGAAGGAAAATTTAAGGGATAACGGAATTCTCCAAAATGATTTTTAAAAATCACTATTACTGGTGGAGAATTTAAAAGAGATGACATGCAAATTACTCTTCATGGTGATAACGACAGTGCAAAGCAGTTTGACTCAGAGGTAATATTCTAAACATTGATCTGTTTATTTTAATATTTTATAGGGGAAGTTGAATCCATGATTACGAAATATTTGAAAGAATATTCTAAAAAGCTTGTTCTCAGGAAGAAACTTAAAGTCTATCAATGTTTTCTGTGATGGTATTTTTTTTCTGTGAGCTTTCTCGGCCTTTATTTTCCCCACTAGTTTTCTAGCTAGTAAAAGATTTTTGTTTATGTTACATACTGTAAAATTCTGAGAACACTTAAAATTAGTTGCTGTAGTAATTTAATAATGACTATTAACAATAACTTAATCCAAAAGCCTCACTTAAGGTATTTGTATGCTTTTGTTCTCCATGCCTACTCATTAGAGGAAAGTGCCTACAATTAATAAGTTGTATCTAAAATTCCAGGTAAAGCAGACACATACCACAGGAAGAAAGAGCAAACATTATACTGAGTGGATACACTGTTCCACTCTATAGAGAAAAAAGGGACATTATGAAGAAAATTAAAACATTTAAGAACAATTTTTGTAAATTATGCAGGAGTGATTATGGCTATATTGAGAATTCCAATTTAAAGTCTGGAAAATATTGTCAGGCATTATTTCAAAAAATTAGCTGCATTTTTATTTTAATGTTTCCCATAGGTAATTCCAGTTTTTATTTCTAGTTCCATTTATATTTTTCTTGTGGCATCCTAAATTGTTGGTTTAAGTATGGGATGAAACATCTTGGCGTGTGTAGGGACCTTCCTTATTCTAAACTTAATTTGAGATGTTAATATAGCTTTTGCTATCCGTTTCAATCTAAATTTAAAGTTTTGTGAGCTCTGTGGTTTTTGAAGTGTATCAGATCCTCTTGTCTCTTACCTTCATATCACTCTCCTTAAAGCAGTCCAAGATGACAGGAGATCTGGCTGATGGTGGAGATTTCTAGGTCCAGGAATATTCCTAGGCCTAATTCTGCTATAGGGGTTCTTCCAATTGAAACTGTGTCAGATTTCTCTCCTCCATACTAAATTAGTCATAGATACCCGGGCTTAGACGTTGAAGAACATTTGCTTATTTACTATAATTCCTACCATTTGTTTATAGTTTAAAATTTTACTCGATGTTGAGAATTTAACAACCTTTTAAATTGGACAAAAATAAAAATGAAGAAAAAAGATTTGGCCCACTGGTCATTGGTGAACCAGAGAGGCTACATTTTCTTCAATAAATATGTCTTGGGATATTTTTGTTTTTCTAGAAGGAGAAGCATTGTTTGACATCATTGTCTCTCATTTAACGACTTTATCGTGTATCTTGTATGTCCTTTTCCAGTAAATATTTTAAATGAAGCGAACGGAATGCATTTCTACGCTCAATGATTTTAGAATATAGCACCCAGTTTTTTGTACATGTGCATAAGTAAGTATACAGCATGGAGTAGATTGAACGTTATCAAATTAAGAGAATTATGACTGGTCTTGTGATCTCATATGAGGAAGGTTTCTCCACCAGCCCTACTCGTTAACATGAAAGCCTATACTGGCAAAGTCCAATTTGCAATATTTGGCAGGGAACTAGCTTGTTTTAAATCTTGGAAGAATTAAATGAACTTATGTCCCTATAAATTGGTTTTACCTTACAGTAGTTAACTAGAATTTGGAATGATAGAAAATTTAAATCTAGCTTATGAATAAACCCTTTTGTTTCCTCCCAAGTTGAAAATTTTTCTGTTTTCTTGGAAACAATTTCTAGCTTGCAGAAAAATTGCAAGTGCAATGCAAAGGACTTTTTTCCTGAACTTTTTCCAACATTGTGCCCCCAACACCATTGAGTTTGTTATTTATACAAACAAGGACAGTCTTCAACAATACAGCCATCAAACCCTGGAAACAAATACTGATGCATTAATACTATATAATCCTCCTAATTACATGTTGCATTTCGTTGTCATACCTCTTAATCACTTAAATTCTGAAAACAGTTCTTAAGTTTTTCCCTGATTTTCATCACCTTAGCAGACTGCCACTGGCCAGTTATTTTGTAGAATTTCCCACAGCTTGGGTTTGTCTGATCTTTCCTTAGGATGATAGCTTACTACGTTTCTTGGCAGGCATATCACTTCCCGAAGAACTAATAGTTGATTACTGTACTCTTTTGAAAAGTAGTTTTTCTGTAGAACAAAGTTTTAAAAAATTCTGTTGTGTTTATATGCCTGTTCCTTATCATTGAATCTTTTTGCTTTGCTGAGTGCAAACTAAGATGGTTTCGATCGTGTAATGATTTATTTACTTGTGTATGGGAACTACTTTTCTTTAATAAGGATACTAAGTAACTGAAATTTTTTTTTGGTAACCGTAACATAAAAAGGAATTGTAAAATGCACATTTATAAGAAACTCCGAATTTTGTTTATTACATTTGCTTTTTTACATTTATTCTCTTGCTTCCTGTCATCTTCATCAAAAGATAATATTGACAGTGAAAAGGCAAGCCACATGGTGGAAGAAGGTATTTGCAACATGTAAAACTGACAGGGCTCCAATCACAGAATATACAAAGAACAGTTACAAATAATTGTGTTAGACTACCTAATAGAAAATTGCATGAAAGTTGAACTTCATAATAAAGGCTATTCGGATGGCCAAGATTACAATGAGATAACTACTACACGCCTATAAAATAAATATGTGGACAGTAGCTAATGTTAGCAAATGTGTGAAACAAGTGGAATTCTCATACACTGCTAATAGAAGTGTAAATTGGTAAAAGAACTTAGAAACACAATAGTCACTTAAATCCAACATATATGTACCCTGTGTCTAGAAGTTACACCCAACTGAAATGAATGTAAGGTGGATATGATAACTCCATAACTCCAGTTATAAAAAAATCTGTACTTGAGGGTGTTTCGGATTAGGTTCCTTTCTGTTTTCCAAGTTACTATAGCTCCTTGTAAGCATTAATGGTGCAAAATTCAGTTAAGTCTTTGTGACTTCCAGCTTTCACTATTGTGGAGTGCCCTTAATCCACTGAACATTTTAGTTGCTGCACTGTTGCATGTAGCCCATACGCTGTAGAGTCTGGCCGAAGTGGAGCATATAGCGCTAGTTTATCATAGTTTTTTTCCCCCCCTTGTTTTAAAGTTTTTTGTTCGGTGAGTCCACACTTAACATTGTTGATAGGTTCTGTGACTTTAAGCTAAACGACAGTTAATGAAACCAATTTTACTGTAGGCTAATTGATGTAAACAAGAGTTAAGTTCCTGTGGCATTTCATCCATGTTATAATCAATGTTGAGTGAGACAGTGTTGTTTGAGGACCTGCTGTACATAATTCATTGTGTTGCCCTGGAATATTTGGGTAAAGGGGCTTGCCAAGAGGAGGTACCGATGGATGGAGTTTAGAGGGAATAAGAAAAATCTGTAATGTGAGGGGAATGTGAATATAAGCAAGAAGGATCCTTGTAGGTCCCAATCAGAAGAAACAAACATTTTTAATTGTATAATAACTTAAAAATTATTCCCTAAACTGCCTTTGAGTTTAATTGAGCTATTCTTACTAAATGTCAAACTTCAAGTAAGGTTTGAAAAGGTAATCATCTAAATATTTCACTTTACAGCATAAGTGTTGCTTGGCTTAGTGACTTTTAGTTTTCTAAACAAATATCTTTTTGTCTCATCTTTCTCAAGCATGGGGGGTAAAATACCACCTGCTACTCATAAAACTAAATCAGAAGAAAATATCAAGGTAAGTTCTGAATTTTATTTGTATGTTTAGTGATAAAGCACTATAAGGTTTCTTAGGGATGTTTTCCCAAGAAACTCCTGATTTTCCCAAGAACACTTGGAAATAAAATCTTTGTAAAATTTCTATTTGGACATCAAATTCCTTGAATCTAATTTAAAACCAGGAATTTGGGGTTGAGTGTTCACTATGTTTTAGAATAAATGAGAATAAATGCTATATGTATGTTACCTGCGTAATCTGTAGGTAGTAAGCTCTGCGATTGTGTACATATGTGTTTTTTTGCATTTAGCACAATATTTTATGCATGGTAGGTACTTTTAGTATTTGCAAAGTCAATGAATCAGTATGCCAAATCAGTAATTCATAATGTTTTTCTGCCCTACCTTCTGAGGGATGTTTCTGAGTGTGATTCACGGTGTTACTTTAGCATATTTGCCCAAAGGGTATGTAAGATCCAGGGGAGGTCACCAGTGACTGGTTTAGAGAAGGGAAGTTGGGGTTATATCCTCTCAAGAATGCTTCCTCGAGAATTCTTTTTTCTCCTGTGTTATGCCTTCGTGTATAAAAGATTTTTTTCCCAAGTGTTCTGATTAGTTGTCTTAAATTGCTGTGTTATTTAGAATCCTAAACAAGGTTTATCTGTTTGAAACTAAAAATTATATCTTTGAACAAGTGAAGTGAAAAAAGTTAGAGCAAAAGCCCACTAAGTATTCTTTTTTTAGATGACTCATTTGTAAGTTTGGTAGTTTCTGAGCTGTAGAGTAGGGTATTTTGCCATGCGATAAACATGTATGAAGACGAAATTATTTGCTAAAATTGTTTTTTAATACATTCTGATTTAGAATTACGATTGCTCTTTTTCTCAATATATGCTAAACCATCTAGCACCTTGCACGTGGTAGAAACTCAAATATTTTGTAATAAGATGGACTTTGATTCCAATATTTAAGAAACAGAGGGTTGCAATCTAAATAACTGTTACATAACTTATGATATACTAATACAGTTGAGTGAATAGCTCTAGGTGGAGCGTTCATGGTATATTCTCTACGATACTCTGTTGTTTAATGGAAAAGTCAGCGTGGAGTTGTACATGTAGAATATTTAGAATGGGATATACAGACCACACTGGTTACTTAAGAATGGGAAAAAAAATTTGGGTGTATTCTTTAAATTCTTTTGACTCTTCATCATTTGTGTATTACAGTTCCATAGTCCCTTATTTGCAATTCCAAAACTCAAACTCTTACAAATGTAAAGGTTTGTAGTAAATTCGACAGTAAAACATCTGAGCAGATGTGAGGGTATTTATAGTTTTGACATCACTTATTATGAATGTGTATAAACTTTATTTTGCGGAAATAGAATGTGTTGGATTATGAATAGTTGTGGGCTGCAGTGCCTGTTGACCATATTACATAATATATGGTATATGTATCTTATTAGTTTTCTCAAATACAAATTATTTTAAGTCTTAAAACTCATCTTCTAAAAAGGTTTGGATTAGGGGCTGGACCTATATTTAACTTTAAAAGAGAACTGAAAATGGAAAATTAAAAGTTGTTTATCAACAAAACGAGAGAGGAAACAGATGAAATACAATGTATATGAACAGTTTATATATAAATTTGTGTAAATTGGTATAGATGCATTAAATACTGATAGTATTATTTGCAATCCCTTTGCTAGGAAGAAAAAACAGATAGTAAGAAGGAGGAGGATAACATAAAGACAGATGAACCGTCAAGTGAGGAAAGTGATCTAGGTAAGGAGATACGGAAGTTCTTATTTGATAACCTCATGATAAGATCCTGTGTTGATTTTTACTAATTGGACTAAATCAGTGATATCTATTAGAAATGTAATAATGTGAACTACATATGAAACTTAAAATTTTCTAGTATCCACAATTAAATAGGTAAGATTAACTCATAGTATACTTTCATATATCTAAAATATTAACATTTTAACGTATCAATATGGAAAAATTACTTAGATATTTTCCTTTTTTCATACTAAGTTTTCAAAATCTAGAGTGTATTTTACACTTCTAGGACATCTCGATCCAGATGTAACATTTTTGTTGGAAATACTTGATCTGTATTCAGACTTCATAAAATTTGCAGTTGAAAAGTTGAGTCATATAGGCAAGTTGTCTTAAACATATGCAAATTATCCAGTATTTGCATTGAGTACCAAAAAAGTACTTTCTTGTAGGAATTGCAATCCACCTTGATAAAACTGGTTCATTTTAGAAGAGTTAATATCTATGCATGAGTTTGGTGGGGTTTTTGTTCTTGGTTTTCAAGACCACAAAATGAATAAAATAAATCTCTTCATAAATTAGTAAGTCCTTTGAGAGTATAAATATGTGCTCCAATTATTAACTGGGGAATCTCTTAATTCATAGAACCTATGGAAAAGCTAAAGAAAAATAATTGCAAAATTTTCAAATTCTGAGTTAGTTGACCTTTGATATTACTAGAAAGGGCTTGTCATTTGAGGGCTTATTGAAGATCTTTCACTTTTTGTAAAATATCTTTTTTAGTCTTATAATTTTCCATTAGTTTCCATAACTATAATTTTTTGTTGTTGTTGTTACTGACTCTTCACCTAAAAGCATTTTATTTTTTGTGCAGGAATCAAGCTGTTTCATAATTAGACAAAGCTACAAGTACAGTTCCTGTTAAAAATTGATTTAAAATTTTTGGTTAGACATTAATTCTGATTTCAGTTAGCTAATTTTAATTTTATTCTCTTTTTAACTGTTAAGAGTAAACTTATCAAATTCACTTTGTTGAAAATGTCTTCTAATATTGTTTATTGTAGTTTTTAAAGTTTTTTATGTGTAACAGTTATTTTGTTTTGCTTCGCTGTAGCAAATTAGTTTTTCATTATGAAATTTAAAACATAACCTCTTTCCAGTCTCTATACTGTTTTGGTTATAGTGTACTAACTTTGGGGCTTGATTCCGTATCAGTTGCATACCTTTATTTTAAAATGAATCCATACTGTTTTTTAAAAAGAAAAATATTTGATCATGATTTATATCAAATTATCACTGTAACTTGTGTTGTCTGCATAAAAAAATTTTAAACATTACAATACATTGGTATATAGAACAAAATATTTGAACCGAATCAGTTTGTTGAAACTGACTAAATCAATGGTGTTTCTAAGTGTAATACTAGAAACTATTCACTTGCCAAAATTGCCACTTAACAGTAAAATGCATAATGTCATACATAATACAACAGTTAAAATGAAATGTAGTCTTACCAAAACAATAAAGTTGTGTTTAATGAGGAAATATTTTACAGTGCCATCAGTTTAAATAAAATTAACATAAAGTTAAATATTCACTTTATTAGTTGCACTAACCATAGTTCATTAGTTTTTAATAGCCTCAGGTGTCATATTCTTGACTTTGGCAGAAATTGACAATGAAGGTGTGATTGAACCAGACACTGATGCCCCTCAAGAAATGGGAGATGAAAATGTAGAGGTAAGATTGATTGATGACTTATTTTCTGTTTGTTGTAAGGAATGTGAAGGTCTCATCTTTTGTGATGATTTTATGACATAATTCTTCCAAGATAAGCACACAATTAAATCTTTCTCTGACTGAAAGTATTTAGGAAAGCATTTTCTTATACTACAAAAAATACTTGTGAAAATTCCCATTATTTTTAATCATATTCTCTAACTGTCTCCGAAGTTCTTGTTATTTTCTTTTTACCTACTTTTTCTGTTTACAGCTGATTTGATTGCTCTTTATCCTATAGAATTTACTTACTATAACTACAAAGGGAATTATCTATTAATGGGATGTCTAATGACAAATGGTTTTGTCACATTAGGTTTTTAATATTGCCCTCAAGGCGGTAAAAATTGGTTCTTGGGAGGGGTGGATTGAAAAAACATATATATTGTATTACAGTGGTTAGTGGTCTTTCAGGGGGTCATAACATTAATATATATATGCTATATATCTGTGATATTAAAAATGGAGTGGGTGAGAATTAAGAAAAAAATGTCTTAACAGGTACTTTGGGAGCAGGGTTGATTATATTAAAAAGCTTGAGAAACACTAATGTGATAGAGTGGATTTTTTTTTTGTTAAGGAAACTGCTGCTTGGCTTTCCATTTTAGGTAGGATATTTGCTCTAAGTTTTTAATAATCATTGTCTGTATCTTTTACAGTGTTCTGTCTTAGTATAGGTACTTAATAAATGATTATTGAAACAAATGAATGAGATTTCTTTTCTGAAAATTCAAGCCCGAAAGGAGCTAGCTTTAGTTACTTGTAGAGATTGAGTTTTAATATTTGTGAATAACTAGAAAGGAGTTGGCAAGACGGGGTGAATAGCCTGCTTAATTTGGCATGGAGGGAAGCGACGGTAATGTCTAAGACAGTATAGGGAGTGAAATTTGTTATTTAATATAAAAGATTAAAGTTCAGAGCATATTAGGTCTTGCTTCCTGGCAGTTGTCAGTTTTGGCTCAAATAAAGTCCTAAAAAATTTTTTTAAAAGATTAAAGATCATCCAATATAGTTTCTTAGTAATCAGTTATAATTATTCTCTTCGCTCCTTGGAGAACAGAGAAGGATGAATGAAAATGAGAGTTCTGACTTGACTACCCTGTTCCTAAAATGTCCAAATTGCTTTTTTTCTTCTTTTCTCTCTACTACTACTAAGCTTGCCTTCAATTTTCTCCTAGATAACTGAGGAGATGATGGATCAGGCAAATGATAAAAAAGGAGCCGCCATTGATGCCCTAAATGATGGTGAGTGAACTTTTTACTCTTTCCTTACCATTCCTTTTCCACACTATAATCTTTTCTTAATTTCCCTACCACTTAAAATGTCTATTTATACATTTATTTTTTGTTTTCTACATGCCTGGCAGTTTTATTGTTTTACTGTGTATTATTTCATTAAAACCTCATACTGGTCCCATTTTATAGATTCATGAATAAATAACCTGAGGACTCAGAGAGGTTTTGACTTGCCTAGAATCTTAGTGTGCCATACTGTCAACTCATTATTTTTGTCACTATTTTGGCATACTGTCTTTATTTTTTAAAATTCATTTTCTTATTTATTGATTTAGCAGAATTTAACAAAATGAAAATGAAGCCACGAACCCCTAAAGTCAAGTTCTTGTTTTTCCATATTTCTCAGCTATGTTTGTGTGTAAATTTAACCTAGTTCTAATTTTAGAATACATGCAATTTTGTAGTATATCCCAGAGGGATTAAACACTAGTATTCTAAGCCAGGTTCAGGCCCCACCCGGGTTTGGAGAGGCTAGAACATAAACACTGGACTTTACAGAGCAACAGTGGCTATGCTCGAATCCCAGCTCTGGCACAAGCTAGGTAAACTTAGAGAAGATACTCTCTTTTCCTGTGCTGTTTTCTCCTTTGTAAAAAAATAAGGATAATAGTACCTACGTAATAGAGTTATGAGGAAAACATGAATAAGTAATGTGTGATATGCTTAGAATAGTACCTGGTGCTATTCTTTTAAGGTACTGGAATTATTATTAAAGTGTAAATATTCTTATTAAGTGAGAACTTAGTGTTTGCATCTGTTACATTATTAGTATTTTCTTTTTAAGTTTAATGTATTTATTCAACAAATATTTATTGAAGGCTTTCCGTGCTCCAAGCGTTGTTTTAGATATTCAGTGGGAAACAAAATAGACCCAAGATTTTTACCTCATGGACTTCACACATTACTTGTGAACAAAAATTAACAAACTTATAATATCTTAGGTGATAAGTGCAATAAAGAAAAATATTGCTGAGTAAAGGGGTAGTTAGTGATGGAAGCTATATTTTATATAGGGTGGTCAGAAAGCATCTGGCAAAGTGAACAGAGTGAGCCACATAAAGAGGAGCTTTAGAGACAGAGAAGAACAAGTACAAAGACTAACTGGGAGAGCGTGTGGGATGATTACATACTCAAGAAATAGCAGAAAGGCCAGTGTAGCTCGAGTGTGGTGAATGAAAGGGGTAAGATTGGTAGAGTGGGGGTCAGAGAAGTGCCTGGAGTGGGACATGTGTGGTGCGAAGGTGGTGAGTGAGTAGAATGGTTAGATAGATCACTAAAAAACTTGGTGGATCATGCAAAGGACTTAGGATTTTATCCTTAAGGGTGATTCGAAACCATTCAGGGTTTTTTGTCTAGGGGAGTTTCATAGTGATGTGAATTTGCTTTTGAAAAGGATTATTGCTTTATTTACTTTATGTAAATCAAATTGAATGGATAAATAAAGGTATGTTAGTTCTCTGGAGAAGTAGAAGCTAAATTATGAGTCAATGTGCCAGACGTATATTAGGAAAATAACCTGTTGTGTGGAAGTGGGAGAACAGGGAAAGAGAGCCAGAAGAGTCTGGGAGCCTGGGAAGGCGCTGAGATGACCATGTAGGTCTTTTCCCTGTGTAGGAGACATGGAAAGAAGGCTGTTGTAGGAAAAGTTTTCAGCTATGGGTCTATTTCTGAGAAAGTCTTGGAAAGACAAAGTTGCCCACTAGAGGAATTGCATGTCTCATAAGAATGGGCTTGCGGGGAAGGCTACCTTGGTATCCTTGCTGTATCCAGTCATTAGCTGGGAGCAGCTTACAAAATCTAGTCTTGGGCACAAAAGATGGGCTTCTCAGTTATGCTCCCAACGGATCCAAGGTGCGTCTTCATGGCCCCAGAGAGGGAAAACAAGAAATCGAGTCTTATTTTCTAGTGTAGGTGGCTGATGATGGTGGCTTGGATTAGAGCAAAGGTTCCCACACTTTATTACAGTGCTCTTAGTGTCTTTAACTTTTTCACAGAACTCCTTAGCCAAAAAATTTGCATAAGAGTTTCATTTATAATACAGCTATAGATTCAAACATTTAAATAAGTATATCCTGACAAGTTAATGATTGTTTGAAAAAACGATTCATACAAATTGAAAGGAAATATTCTTAAATAATCATGTTTGTTTTCTAATAAGCTATGTATACATGGTGGGCACTGAACACCTCAGATCTTGGAATCAGATTGGCCGCTGCAACCCTCATTTTCTGTTCCATGTCTGTTTTTCTGCAGTTCTAGGTTTTTCTCATAGGAACTACTAAAAACAATTTTTCAAAGACATCAAAAGGAATGGAATGATCCAGTGTTGAAACTGAACCATATTGAGCTAATAGTTTGTTAACAAACTATTGTGTGGCCCATTGGTGCTCAGTGTGCAAACCTCAGGACTAGCGTGATAAATGAGGAGTGGTTAGGTTCTGGATATATTTTGAAAGTAGAATGAGAAGATTTAGGTTTTAGATTGGGGAGGCAAATGTGATTCTAAGGTTTTGGGCTTGAGATAGATCAGTACAGGCATACCTTGGTGATATTGCCGGTTGGATTCCATACCACTGTAATAAAGCAAGTATCACAATAGAGTGATTAGGAATCTTTCTGCTGCCTCAGTTTGTAATCGCAACATCTGTGATGTGCAATAAAGAGAAGCACAAAAGAGTGAGATGTGCCTATAATTGCCAAACTGTTACTGTAAAAATGTAGTAGAGCATAGCCATACCCATTCATGTGTGTATGGTCTGTGTCTGCAACAGCAGAGTTGAACGGCTGTGATTGTTCTGGTCTGCAAAGCCTAAAATATTATTATATGGCCCTTACCAGACAAGTTCCCTGACCTCTCAGACCTTAAATAAGAGTGATTTATTTGATCAGGAATTTAGGGACGGGGGTAGGGTGAATGGATTTGGAGATAGGGTAGGATTTAAGAGTTCAATTTTAAACATGGTAGGTGTGAGTTGCTTATTAGACATCTTGGCATAATAACTTGTAATAGACATGGTAGTAACTAGTAAGACTGAACATCGTTTTGCATTGTTTCATAAGTTCTGTTAAGGTCCTTTACACATATACTAGCTGGGTAAATATGTTTTTCAAAGTGAATTGTGACATTTACTCTAAATTGTTTTTTTAATAAGCCTTGTGTATTTAGCATGGGCACTTTTTTCTTTATGTTTAACTTTATCCTTTAAACTTAATGGATGAAATAAAAATTAATGGAATGATTGGTTTTATTTATTAAATTTTATTCTTTTTTTTTCTTAATTAAAACATCGAGTCCTACTAAGAGTATGGCATTATGTCTTGAGTGATTTACAATATACATTTGGTAAAGTTTTATTTGAAGAGTCAGTTTTGTACATTAATTCAGAAACTTTTTTTTTAGCTAGACTAAATGATGTGAAAGACTAATTGCATAAGAAATCAACATTTTTTCTTAATTTTTTTACTCTTTAGCTATTTCTCAATAACTTTTGTTTCACTTTAGGTGAACTACAGAAAGCCATTGACTTGTTCACAGATGCCATCAAGCTGAATCCTCGTTTGGCCATTCTTTATGCCAAGAGAGCCAGGTGAGAACTCAACAAAATAGCATCCCTAGTGAATAATTTCTGCTCGTTTATTTAAATAGAATTGCTTCAGTGGCAGTCCCAGTGATGTTCTTGTTTGCAATGCAATCTCTTTAATATCACACTTATTTTTTAGTGTCTTCATCAAATTACAGAAGCCAAATGCTGCCATCCGAGACTGTGACAGAGCTATTGAAATAAATCCTGACTCAGCGCAGCCCTACAAGTGGCGAGGGAAAGCACATAGGTAAATAATGGAATTTATTTATTTTCAGAACTCTTTATTTAAGTCTGATGTTTTGATGTGCTTTAAAAAAACAATTGCCAAAAAAATTGCCTAAGGATTTAATTTCAGAATAATAATAATATATGTGCTCAGTATGAAGAATTAAGAGAATATTGTAAGGAACAAACAAGTAATTTGTTTTGCTTCTTTTACTCAAATAAAACCACTCTTTTTGACATACAGCCAAATTTAAAGTAAGGATTTTTCTCAAAATTATCTTCAAGAAAAAAGAGTCAACTTCGTTGACCAAACTCACAGAGTCGGGAGATTTTGTCTAGATATAAACGGCAAAGATTTATTCAGGAGTCATAAGGCATTTGCAAACCAGAAACACAACTGAGAAATACTCAAGTTGTTCTGAAGGAGAAAGAAAAGCTACAGGTTCTTATAGTAAAAAGTGTATTCTTGGAAAGAGTTAGTTCTGCGTTCTTAGCGCCTTGCTTGGTCAAAGATGGTAATCATTAGATGTCCTGTGGCCTAGACAATTGAACATTTTCTCCTTAAGTCATTCTGAAGGTTTGATGTGTGTCCAGGCACTGACACCCAGTGTACCAAGGTGTGTCAGGTATTGACGCAGGTCTGGAAAGTTCAAAAGTTTTAAGTTCCTGGCATGTGATACAAGAATAGTCATTTCTTTATGCCTCAGCCCAGTTGACGTTAATAATTTAGAAGCTTGACCATAGTGACTCCATTTTATTTCTTTGTTCTATTCCTCACCTTGTATCGATGTCCTTAGGAATTTTATTTTCAGATTTTCTCATTGTAACTTAACATTAAACAAACAACATATTGCAGAACAAGGACTTCAAACTTCAAAGCACTTTAGTCAGTGCTAAGTCACCTGAAAAATCAGAAAAAGGTGAATTTAACTGAGATTAATCATTCCTAGAAGCAAAACTTAACATTATACAAATGGATGTTTGTAGCTCAGGGATAAAATGTCCAATAACATTGACATGTTAATGTATATTGAAAAGGTGCTGTCTTTCAAGTGTGGGTGGAGATAAAGATGGGTATATTTTGGACGCCTGTATTTATGCGGATACATGTCAGAGATATAGGTAAAAGGTAAAAATAAGATTTATTAATGTCGTGTGGGTGTAGGAGAGTTCGTGCTGCATTGCTATTGGTCCTCTTCAGATCCCAGTAGTAAGTAGTTGAGCATTTTCATGCCTGTGGTACAACATAGCATGAGCTTATCTTGTACTTCACTTGTCCTAGACGTAGAATAAACCATTTCTTCAAGAAATTATAGTTTATTTTAGTGGGAATCATATTTATGGAAACTAAAGTTTGGCCATGAGATGTTATCATTGCTTCTAGGATATCATTACTTCTGTCATTTCAGTGGACAGAGTTAGAAAAAACATATTTAAATAATGATTTTAAGGGAAAAAAAATTTTACGTTTATACGGATATATTTATTAAAATTTACATTAAATATTTTTTATTGTTTTGACACTATTCTCTTAGAGTTAAAATCTTTGTCCCTAATATATGTGCCTAATTGTGTTATCCTACCGTATATGTAAAACTGTCAAAATTATACCTAAAAATTAATGTACTCTAAGTAAAGTTTAAAGTTTGTTTTTTTGTTTTGTTTCTGTTTTGCAGTTATCTATCTTCTACTTAAGATGTACTATCAAATTGCTGTTTTAATTTACTTGAATCAATATTTTCTGTGTGGTGTGTGGTTTATGTTGTCAATGCCATAAATAGTTATCCTCTTTTAATATCTATTTGTATTCAGGTGTGGGCTGGCTTTGTTTCTGTTCTTTCTAATTTAATTTTTTCTTTGAGTATATAAAGCATTTTCGTGTGTAAGGAGTCAAAACTGAGTTAACAGGTATACCCAGAGAAGTCTCATTTCCATTGCTGTTCCCCTGCTTCATTCTCACCTGCCCCACCGACCTTTAGTTTCTGATTTATCCTTTATCTTCTTTTTCAATAAAATATGCTCCCATGTATTATTTTCTCTCGTATATACAGTAGCATGTTAAGTATATATTGTGTTAATTCTGCTTTTGATGAGTTGAGAGCTGTCGCTTTTTATAATTTTTTTAACATTTCATCATATTCTGAATTAAGAAAGCAATAGTTGTCAAGTTTTTAAATATTTTTTAATAGAAAAGAGGTTTATAGTTAACCATAGAGGAAATTTAAACTCTTTCAAATTTTTATAAAGTAGGACGTCGTAATTGAATTGGTTCATGAAAACTTGTATGCTCACATTTAACTTACACCTCTTTTTATATTAAGAAAGACACCAGGCTATATAAGTGAATATGTGTAAAATGTTCCTAAAATGAGTTTAAATTTGTTTCAGACTTCTGGGGCATTGGGAAGAAGCAGCTCATGATCTTGCCCTTGCGTGTAAATTGGATTATGATGAAGATGCTAGTGCAATGCTGAAAGAAGTTCAACCAAGGGTATGTTAAAGAAAGGGAAAGCCATTATTGTAATGCCCCGTGCCCCTACTCCTTAGCTCTGGGCAGTAACTAACTTGTAAAACAGATGCAAAGAAACAAACATTTGGAAGTTTTAACCTTTAATCACTGAAATGTGTGCTCAATTCAGGAAATCTCATTAGGTATTCATGCTTTCATTGTTCATGCTGTGTTAATATAGTAAGTTGAATTACTTTGTTTGGAAGCCTACAGTAGAATTATAACCAAAAAGAAAGAAAAGGAGGCATTAAGTCTACAGCAAGGAAGGAAAGAAAATGTACAAAACTTGACCCAAAGTTAAATTTGGTTTTTGTCCTTATTTATCATAGGCGTTTACAGCTATTGTGTATAAAACATGAGGACCTCGTGAAAGTTAACGAGTTTCAACCTTTTAAAAATGATATCGGGGTGGGGAGGGGGGGAGTGGCTCCATGATATAGTTCTAAGCACATCTGCTTTACACACAGAAAGTCCTGAGTTTGTGCCCCAGGTGGAGCCACAGGCCATGCCCTGGTGCACCAGGCGCTGGGTGTGTGCCGCAAGTGTGTGGGAGAAGACACCCCGCCTTAAGGGGAAACAGCAACATCCATAGATCAGGGATGGAGGGGGCGGGGGAGAGCGGGAATTAAAGAAGGGGAAAAAATAAATATAATAAATAGTTTTTAAAAATGACAGTGAATCTGAAAGCTAAAATGTTCTGTTTTAAAATAATATCTGCCTAAAGTTGTTGGTTAAAATAATTTTAATGCATTCACATGGTAAATCCAATTTTACTACTGTCAGAGACTATTTTTATTTTATAACAGTGGTAACTCAGCAAGGTTATATGTGAGGTATTCTAGAACATGAGGTTCTCGAAAAAATCATAAACAAGCTTAAGTAATCGTTCAATATGAATCTCCAACATTTAATGAGCTTTTAGATATTTATCATGGACAATGTACTAGTGCCTGGTATTTTTCTCTTAGTCCTTAGTTGTTCTGTTAGATTTATGTATTCTCTCCTACACCTCATTTATGAATGAGGAAACAACTGTAGTTAGACTGTGGCACATAACTGGCATATGTGTTCCCATGGCAGGTATCAGACAAGAATTGTCATCCAATTTAAAACCTATTTGTCTGTCTTGCCCCACTTAATTGTTTGAGATTTGTAACACTTCTAACACCACATCCCAGCCTTTTCCCTCTGTTTCACAGTGGACTTATTAGAGCCTGAGTTACATCAGGTCTTTCTCTATCATGTGAATCTAAGTCATTATTCAGAACTATGTCTTTAATTAAACAGCTCCCCACAAAGAAGAGTTAACAAAATAAAATTGTAGATTTGTGTTGATTTTATTCAACACAGAGAAATTTTTTCTGTGGCTCTTTTTCCTAGGCCCAGAGAATTGCTGAACATCGGAGAAAGTATGAGCGGAAACGTGAAGAGCGAGAGATCAAAGAAAGAATGGAAAGGGTTAAGAAGGCTCGGGAAGAACATGAGAGAGCCCAGAGGGTAAAGTTACTATAGCTCAACCATTAAAGAGAAGTAATAATATATTAGAACTCTTAGGGTATCATTGTATTCTTGGCTCTTATTTAATGTTGACTGCAGTTCTGTACAGCAGTGCCTAACCTTCTTGGTACCAGGGACTGGTGCTCCTATGAGAATCTTAATGCTTGATAATCTGAGGCACAGCTGAGGTGGTGATGCTAGCCTTGAGAAGTGGCTGCAAATACAGATGAAGCTTTGCTCACTCGCTTTCTGCTTACCTCCTGCTATGTGGCCTGGTTCCTAATAGGCTGAGGATTGGTACTGGTCCGCAGCCCAGGGGTTGGGGACCCCTGCTTTAGTCCATTATTTCCATTTGAAATTTGTCATTCTTATATAAGTTCAATAACGAGCTTATTTTATACTTTTTTCATGATTTTGAATGGATAGGATAGAGGTGGATAGCAGACTTTTCCCTTCCTATTATGTAATTTATCTTTTTTTTCTATTAAAGGAGGAAGAAGCTAGACGACAATCGGGAGCTCAGTATGGCTCTTTTCCAGGTATTTTTAAAGAAAAATTAAACCTGTTAGTATTGTAAATAATTAGAGAATATTATTATTTTGGGGCTCTGATACGTTTGTTATATTTAATAGCATTATTCTTTGGGACACTGAAGAATCTTTAGAATGTTCACCTCTAGAAAATTTCATTCTAATTAAAAATTTTATGTTAGGTGTGGCGTGGGCAAAATGGCATAGATGACAGAGCAAACAGCAAGCAGAGTCACCTGGGTTCTAGATGAACAGAAACCCTACAACTAGAGAGAGAAATAAGAAATCACTCTGCAATAGTAGGAGGTAGGGGGCTGCGAAGACATGCAGCTATCATGTCCCTAGCAGCTGAGTGGGACAGAGGTTGTGGCAGTAGCAGACCCTCACCTAAAGGGGCTGAGTCCGTGACCAGACTTGCAGTGATGGATTTGTTGCCTCTGAGCACCAGCACTGGGTTGGCTGCTCGGGCCGGCACCAGGGACTTACAGGGAGACACTGAGTTGTTGGAGTAAGGGCTGGAGGTAAGGCTTTCTCCTTGGTGGGAGTGCCAGAGGTATCCAGTGCAGCGCAGCTCAAAGAAGTAATCAGATTGGATAACAGAAGTCATTCCGCCCAGAGGATTCCTTGACACTCCCCCTCACCCCAAACTCACAGCCCCACCTGAGCTACATCCAGTTGTATCCTCTGCAAATCCAAGACTCACACTGGCCTTGGTTTCTGGTGTGGCCTTTTGAGACAACTGTAAACACAGCATCTATGGATTGCTTGCTGAATCTTACCAGGTGGCCCCAGAGGGGCACAAACTGGGGCTAAATTTGGCCTGCAGCTGAATCCCTCTCAGGACTGTGCCACTGGACACCTACTACAGAAAGCTGCACTAATAAGACTCAGAAACTTAAGAGCTTTGCTTTTAGTACATAGAAACAGACACAGAAGGGCAGCCAAAATGGGAAGACAAGCAGAAACAGTATGAGAGAACAGAACAGATCCAGGAATAATGGAGTAAAGCAATCTAACAGGTGCAGAGTTCAAAGCACTAATTATAAAGATGCTCAGTGAACTTAGGAGAGGAGTAGATGAATTCAGTGAGAACTTTAACAGAGATAAAAAACATAAAAATGGAAATGGAAGTTATAAAAGGGAACCAGTCAAAAATGAAGAACACATCCGAGTTGAAGAGTGTATTAGAGGAAACCAACAGCGAATAAAGAAGAGGATCGAACCACCAATAATAGAAGATGGGGAAGCCAAGGATACACAATTAGAATGGCAAGAATAAAGCAGCCAAGACTATACTAATAATTTAATGAGCCCATGGGACACAAATGTAAAAATATCCATGTTTAAGGGTACCTGAAGGAAAACAAGATGTCGAAGAGCTATTTGAAGAAATAATAATGGAAAACTTCCCTCACTTGGTGAAGGAAATAGACATACAACCCCAGGAAGCTCAGAGAATCCCAGAAAAGATGAACCCAAAGAGGCCCGCACACAGACACATCGTAATTGAAATACCACAGGTTAAATACAAAGAATCTTAAAAGCAGCAAGAGAAAAGCAGTTGCCTCCAAGGGAGCACTCATGAGACTGGCAGCTGATTTCTCAAAAGAAACTATGCAGGATAGAAGGGCTTGGCACAGAATATTCAAAGTGATTAAAACCAAGATTACCCAGCAGAGTTATTTAGAATCAAAGGACAGATAAAGAGCTTCCCAGACAAGAAAAAGCTAAAAGATGTTATTAACACCAAGCCAGTATTACAGGAAATAAATGTTGGAGGGACTTAAGAAGAAAAAACGTATCAAAAACACGAATAAATACATTCCTATCAATAAGTACCTCAAATGGAAAAGAAGCACTCCAACCAAAAGATAGAGTGGCTGAATGATAAAAATCTATAGCTTTTTATAACAAGCATTCCATGTAGTTCTTGAAGGAATAACTGCTCTGCAGAAATACAGTTAAAGAAAAGAACAACTAAAGGTTTATGAATTAACTTTACATTGAAACAGAAATAATAGTAAAGAATGAGAAGATAAAAGATGACCAAGGTGATTTATTAGACATTTTAATTTTGTAATTCGAAGTGACTTTTTTTTTTTTTTTAATTTTAATGTAAGATTAGTTTTCTTTTTTTCAACAGTTTTATCGGTAGGCAAAAATGAACCCAGAAGGTAGCAAAGTCTGATTGATAGCCTTATTTTTAAGAGAAAATTTGAAGGTAAAAATTGTATCTTTTTACATCCAGTTAGAATGTTCAGACCACTTTGTGTTTGGTAACACTCTTTTTTGTGATGCACATGTGTGTTATAATTGGTAATGTCAACATAAGAAATGTCTAATCTTGTAGAGAATTTTTATAAGAATTTATTCGAGCCAAAACTGATGACAGTTGCCAGGAAGCAAGATCTCAAATGCTCCAGAGAATGAGTTTTGCAGTTTATTTTATGCATTTGGAATTATGAGGGAACATAAGGAAGGTGGGAGAAAGCAAGGTGGGGATTGGATTACAGGAAAGTTAGCAAAATTACCTGCTCCCTTGAAGATGGTTCCACTTGTTACAAAGTCGTGTTAACCTTGAGGCACAAAAACAATAGACAGGGCTTGCTTAAAGGAAAGGTAAACCTTTTACTAAAGAAATCATATGCCTGGAGCCAGGACCGCCCACCATGACCCAGTTAGGAATTTAGGATCAGGTCACCCTTCCTGCAGAACCCCTTTTTTCATCCACAGTAGAAAATAGTATGCTATCAGGTGACTTGGGAATTTGGTTGGTGTCTATACAGTTTTTTCACTTACTTTTGCAGGTGGCTTTCCTGGGGGAATGCCTGGTAATTTTCCTGGAGGAATGCCTGGAATGGGAGGGGCCATGCCTGGAATGGCAGGAATGCCTGGGCTCAATGAAATTCTTAGTGATCCAGAGGTTCTTGCAGCCATGCAGGTAAGACTTGGAAAAACAAAGTTGAATTTTATGTTACTAAGGCATTTCTTTCATTATTTTGTTCAGAAACAAAAGTTACTCTGTTAGACATGTTTTATTGATCTGAATTACCAAATAGCCAAGTATGTACTTGTGACATTGATTTTTTTTCCAAAACGAATAACTTAAGTTTTAAAAAATTGGTTTATAGGAAATACTTTGTAATCGTTGGTAATTATATCCATTTATTTTCTTTGAATCCAAATTGTATGTGCTTTATTTTTCGTTAAAGTGAAATAATTGAGTGTGATGTTTATGTGCATATTAATAATATTTATACTTCAGGGACTTGTCCAAACCCCAATTAACTTGGCCATGACAAAATTATAGGTCTAATTAAAGAGGTGGGGTTTAAGATAGTGAATGTGTTGACCCCATAATATACTTTTTTCAATACTTAAAAAAAAAACCACCCTTTTTTGCAGGATCCAGAAGTTATGGTGGCCTTCCAAGATGTGGCCCAGAACCCAGCAAATATGTCAAAATATCAGAGCAACCCAAAGGTTATGAATCTCATCAGTAAATTGTCAGCCAAATTTGGAGGTCAAGCATAATGCCTTTTCATAAGTAAAGCCCTTGCTGAAGGAAGAGCAGTTTAGATCACCCAGTGGATGTCGCAATAATACAAACCAGTGTACCTCTGACCTTCTCATGAAGAAAGCTGGGGCGCTTTGAAGAGAATCCCTACCCTGCTGCCCCAAATGCAGCTGTAGTATTTTACAGTGGTTCGCCATTAGGGTATACATTCAGATAATGTTTCCCTACTAGGAATTACAAACTTTAAACACTTTTAAACCTTAAAAATATTTAAAAACAAATTAAAAGGGTGTGTTAAACCCTACATTTTTCCTTACTAATCATTTTGGTGTTTTCCTTTGAAATAATTGGGCAAAGAAGATATTTCAGCATGGAAGACTTACTGCGTAGTTCGAGTGAAATAAAGGTTCATTCATGGGAGGCATATACAACATTTAAATAGTTAAAATTTGAGTTAGATATATGGTTCCTCAGGCATTTTGAGTTGTCTTTTCAAATGCTTTTTTTCTTTTTTCCCCAAAATGATTTATTTCAGTAAAACTACTGGGACCACCAGTATTGCAGTAGTACCTGGGTAGGGACTGGAAGTTTTTGGCAAGGCAGCAGCAATCTTAAACTACATTTTATATAACATGAACCCTTGTGTGGATGCATTTAAATCTTACACTGTGGTAAAGGGATGATTTTTATAATGCTGCAGTAGAGTTGGATTACTTAGCTCTGTTGTCTGATATATAAAATAAATGTTTCATATTATTTCCACATAGGGGAAATAAAGGAATACTTTTCTTTTTATATGTCTATATTTTAAGTTACTTTTCCTGGTTAGGAAATTCCCATCTCTTTGTTAGTTTTCTACTTGTTTTCACTTCTTTTTCCCCCTGTCTCTTGGACTAAAGAGAAGCCTTTTCTGCTAGCATCATCACTGCTATCATCATTCACAGCATAATTGTGCAAGCATATTTAATGCTGGGTTCAATTTAACATTTAACATATAATGACATAACAATTGTAGTTTCTTACTTGGCCGAGATTTCATATTTGAATATAAGATTTCTACTTTGGTGACATATCAAAATGTTGGAAGGAGGGATTCCCTGTGGTGTTTGGTCTATTTAGGAAATACCAATTGAGTTTATGTTTGTATTTTGGAGAGAGTGAGTTTTGAATTAATTGAGATACGTAGAGGGGAACCTAACTTCTTGATCCAACATGAATTATAAAATTGAAATCCATGGTTCGTTGTGGAGTTGTTGGCATTATGAAAGATTCATTGTTCTCCTGTTCACCTCTTAAATAACTGCAACTGTGTTTCCACTTCTTTCTCTCCTTCCCTCTCCTCCAAGGATAAAGAAAACGATAAATTTTCAGTTGTACATTCAATAACTATATTAAATAAGACTTAAGTCCAAGCACTGTACTAGACATTTCTAGGTTTCTTCTTATCTTTTAGTTAAAATTAAAAGCAGTTTCAAGGGATGAGACCCTCTGTACTTTGAATATTTGAAGAATAAGTGGTAGGGGCAGTGAAATAAAATCCATGGAATACATTTTTGAAATAACACATCTCTGAAATCATAAGTTGATTCAGATTCTAACCCTTTGCTGTACACAAGCAGATAGAAATGCATCTGTTATACAAGTGAGAAAAAGCTGTATGCTAATCGAGCATGCTTTGTAAACCCTTTAAAAATACTCAGCATATAAACTTGCGTTTGAGCTTGCCAGTGTTCTTTTTTGTTGATGTGTATTCTTTCTCAAAATTTCCAATGTACGCTGTGAATAACTCAAGACCAGTTGCTTCTGGATTTTTTATTTGATTTTGATTTATTTAACTATACATTATCTAAGTACATTCTAACTGCAAATATTACCATAAATGGATAAAAGTAAATTTTTTTTTTAATTTTTGGAAAATGTGTCTGGCGCTTTTAGATTTTTACGTTCCACAAATACAAAATACATTCTTCATTTTCATAGAAAATATCATTTCTAAGCAAATGTTCTTGTGCTAATATTGCTGTAAGAAGGAAAAGTAAAGGAGTTTTTTCTGCTTAAAAATACATAGTTATTGGATATTTCTAGCTACATTAAAAATAAAGTATGGTTTCAAAATGCATATTGACTCTCCTCCCCCTTTTTTCCCCATCATATGTTCTATAATGTGTCTAGAACTCAAATTATTTACTGGGCACGTAGGCCTCAGATTATAAGAATGCTGTTAACAAGGACCCACAAAAATACATTAGCCTAAGTAAAACAGCTTTAGTTTCCTTTCAGGAGGCAGTCCAGAAGTAAGCAGTTTTGCTGGACTGAGACCGTAGCTTCCATGTCTGAGTCTAAGGGCTTGCTCTGCTGCACATCTGAGTTAACAGGAGAGGGTTCCAGGGAAGCTCATATTGTTTAAAGTGCTTTCAAAACATTTAATACTTTTAGTTGCAAAAATTCTTTAAACTGATCTAAGTAAAAATGGAAACTCAAATATTCCAATCACCATAAAATTGGAAAGGAGATTAAAATTCTATTCACAAAGGCATCAGCAGATGGGTCCATAGCCATAATTTAAAGAACTGACAAATATTTATTTCGTTTCTAAGAAAAAGATGAAAATTTCTCTGGTTAACTTTTGGAAGAAAACATTCTTCGAACATCAAACCCTTTGGTATTAACCAAAGATGAGAGAGATTTTTCTCCTAGATGTAAACTCCATAAGGACAGGGATGTTTACCTTTAAATACTATGACCTCAGCACCCAGACTAATACATGACAGAACAGATGTTCAATATACATCTTCCAAATGAAGAATAGACCAATTCTCATGAATACAGATGGCCAAAACTAAAAATTGAGCAAATAGAATCTGATGACACATCAAAATATATTAACAGATCTGAGAGGACATTTGATATCCTAATGTTATAAAGAATTTTAATTTAAATCAATACAGGGAAAAAAGTTGTGTAATTTCTAAAGTTCACTATAAACCAATATTTACCACCACTACGGCATTCTTAAAAGAGTAAATACTTTAGGGTAAATAAGTATCGATAGCTGTAAAACTAAAGGGCAAAGTTAAAACAGTGTGGCATGTCAAAGTGGCAAACGTTTTAAATATCTTGGCAATTAGAGCTTTTTTGTAGTGCTGATGGGAGTGTAAATTCACGATTTTTTTTTTTCACATACAGCACCTGATCTTCCTAGGTGGTTTCCCATCCAAGTACTAACCAGGCCCCGACCGTGCTTAGCTTCCAAGATCAGACAAGATTAGGCGTGTTCAGGGTGGCATGGCCATAGACATGATTTTCTATAAGTAACATTTTGACATTTTTAGGTGAAATCCTAATTTTAACACTATGAACTCTTAAGCAAAGCCGAAGTATCAAGGAGGTAAATAAAATAAATGGCTCTCTGAAAATCTATGTACCTACCATAAATGATTTGGATATCCTTGAGTTCACTTAGATCACTATGCTATGTCAGGCTGCAGCGAATAGAGATCTTAACCACTGGTGATTAAAATGTTTTCCTACAAATTTTGTGAAAATATGACTGAGTAGAAGCAACATACATGAAATTAATCAGTTCTGGCTTAGTTCCTTTAATTTTGAACCCGATGGCATGGGTGTAAACTATAGAGAGCTGGATCTGTGTTGCAAAACCATGGTTAACTGTTGCAATCTGCCAAGGGCAGAGAAACAATAGCTTGTGGGTTAGCACAGATAACCACATAGTATACAGTCAGGCCTTCAGAAGATTATTGTTGCCAACAAGTTTCAAGTCCTGAGAAGAAGACTCCCACTCCCTCCTTGACCTTTAGGTGTATATAATGTACTGAGCTTGCTTTGGGGTCACTGTATCTCCATTAGAGTGCAGTGTCTCACCTAGCCCCAGGTATTGTATATACTGTCTGTTTTTCTTAATCCTCCATCAATCCCCCTCAGGTTAACCCTCTAGTCGTGCAGGTTGCGACAGTAAACAAAGACCCTGAATTTTTTATGTTGATCCTTCTATAATTTAGGGAGCCCTCTGTGAAAAATATGTAATTGTGAATATTAGATGTAAAAGTGAATGTTCAAAACAAGCAAAAATGCCCTTTTTAAAAGTCGATAAATACAACTTCAAAGTTCCATTTAATACATGATGTACCTAGGTAATTGCTAAGTTTTTCGATTCATACTCATTATATGCCAACTTTGCATTGTTTTCAGAAGGGTAGGAAGATAATTCCATCTTGATCAAAATATTTTTTGATATTGGACATGCTATCTAATCTAGGTTTATGCCTTACAAATGGAAATTCTGAAAAATTCTATTGTGTTAAATTACCATCATAAAGTGTTTATAAAGCTACATAATCCAGTACATTTTTGTGGAGAGCTTCCAATTTGATCAGGAGTCAGCAAGAACAGACTCTTCTGCATAAGTTTTACAATAGACCCAGTGTCTCTTATGTCGCAATGCCAGAATTCTATCTTCATTAGCCTTTGGATCTATGCTTTGACAGTCATGACGCAAGTTTGTAGTGGGAGTATTCCTGGAAGCCACTCCTACAGCAGCTTACTTAACCTCACCTATAAACAGATACTACTAAATCCACTCCGTTTCCCCAATTCACTGTTCCCTTTGCTTGTGGTCACTATAGCACCACCCTAAATGAGGGGGAGCTAAAGTGGAAAGTGATCTTAACCAATGGCAATTAAAATGTTTTCTACAAATTTTGCGAAAACATCACCAGGTAAACTGTTAAGGCCCTCTCTTGGGGAGTAAATGTGATAAGGGGCATAAAGCACTGTCCAGGCATGCAGTAAACACTCATGAATTACCAGTGAAAGTACTATACAAGTAAACTTGATGGTACAGAAACTGGCAGACATGCGACATTGGTACCCCAGTAATGAAGCTGGAGCTCAAAATATTGTCTTTCACGATATGACGTACACTGCTAGGTTTGAACTGCAATTTCTCTAGTCCTGTGTAGATTCACCGTGCAACATGGAAACAATTTTTTTAAAAGTATTTTATCAAGTACATCTACATAAATAGCTTTTGTAATCCTCAAAGCAAGTGACGTTGTTAGTACTGTATTAACACTCATTCGGCAAAGGAGGACACCGAGAGGTTAAATGACTTCCCCAGCTGCCGACGAGTATGTACCCATCTGCATCTGATCATTTTGAGCCGAAGCTCAAGTGCTGCTCTTCCCACACACCCCAGGCTTTTTCTGAGGCAGAACCTTGCCCAATCAACATAATTCCTCTTGGCCAAAATGTGACTTTCAAAATACTTGAGAGAGAAAATACGAGTCAAGTTGCTAAGAACCAGGAAGATTTGAGTCCCTCTTCTTGCCTGTCACCAGCTTGAGTTACGAGGAAAGTGGAGAAAAGGGAAGCCATCTAGGCTTTCTAAAGTTACCGACGTTTCTTAAGGCTGAAGCACCACTGGCCAGGTCCTGGGAACGCGAGGACCAATTACGGGCTTTCCAGCTGTCGCACCTCTTCGCCTGATGGGGCCAGCACCTCAGTGCTCCGCCCCGCGCACTCACCGGGAGCCAATCAGAGCCAAGCGGGCCCGGTCCGGGACTTGCTTTCCTGTCTTCCCGCCCTGCGACCCGGAAGTGGTTGCTCTGGAGGAGGCGGGCGGGAGGGTGGAGTTTGCGACACTCAGGCTTGAGGCTCCAGCTGTTTCTTCACTCGGATTCCTGCGGCGACTGCGGCGAAAGTGTGACTGGGTCTGAGGGGAACCGCACCAATGGCTTCTGTGCTGGCCTACGAAAACCTGGTCCACGCCGTGGCCGGAGCCGTGGTGAGGCAGGGTCTTCACTTCCGGGCCGCTGCGGGGTGTGGGATTTCTCTGGGGTCACTTCCTAGGATATAGCTGGAGGATGGGGATGAGAGGGACATCGTGTTGGGACAGAGAGAATGAGGCATAGGTGAGAAGTTGCTGGAAGAATTTGGGGTAGAGGCCGACACTCAGACCCTCTGCCCCTGGCTACCGCTCTGGCCTCTTAGAGAATACCGGGGATATAGACAAATGTCCCGCATACCCACAGGGAATCGGGCAGAATTTAATTGATTTCTTTCTTTTCTTTCTTTCTTTTTTTCTTTTTTCTTTTTTTTTGCCTTCTGAAATTTGAAAGCCAGTCTTCCTTCTATCCCATGCCCACACACAACTTTTAACTAGATCAGAAGAAAACCAAGGTATGATGTGTTTCTTAATCCCTTGCTTAATCGCTTCTTGTTTTCACACACTTGCTGCAGGCAAGTGGAAGTGACTTCTTATGGGATATCTCCTGCCAGCATTATTGGTAGGAGAAGATACGTCTTTTTAAATTTTTTAATCAGGATCAGAGTTGCTGTCTACTACAGGTGTGGTTTACTGTGAGGTATATGCTTGGTTCTTGGGCTTCTGGATATCTCAGTTCCATTCGACACCCCATCTTTTTCTTGAAACAGGCTACTCTTGGCTTGGTAACTTCCTCTTCTGGTTCGCATCTTATTTCTCTGCCCTTTCTTATGTCTTCCAGCTGTCAACATACACCTGTAGCAATTTTAATTACTGTGACTGCAGAAGAATATCACTAATCCCTTTCTTTTTAGCCCTCCTAGAACTAATCGAGGCTGAACTCTAACTCCATTGTTTGTTAGATAGGTGGCCTATAAACCTCGCCTTCCTAATCTATAAGGTAGGGTTATCGATACCTACCTCACAGAGTTGTTATGAGAATTAGGTGACACCATAGTTCATAGAAGTCCCGGATTCAAGAGTCTTCGTTCATTCATTAAACCAGAAGAGCCTTTCAGCCAGTGTAAAGACGCTGAATTGGAAGCTTGCTTGACATTCTCTAGGAAGGGCATGGAGGCCAATGTTTCTGGAGTTGGGGGGAACAAAGACGGAAATAGGTTTCAGGGGACCGAATTGTGTGAGACTTTAACTCTGAGTGGGAAAGAGAGCTGGCTAGCTATTAGAGGTTTAGAGCATGCAGCAACTTGCCAATTTACGTTTTAAACATGATCACCCTGGCTGTTGAGAGCAGACTGTAAGGGAACCAGGGTGAAAGAGAAATGTGTCAGGGAGCTATTACATCATCTCAGTCAAGAGATGATAGTGATTTGGATCAGGATGGTAGCAGTGGAGGTGGTGAGAAGTGATCATCAACCTGGAATATGTTTATAAAATAGAGCCACCAAGGTTTGATGGTGGATCGGATATGGATATGAGGATTGGTTGACTCCCAAGAATTTTTGGCTTGAATAACTCGAAGGATGATGTTCCCATTTACTGAGATGATGAAGACTGTGAAGGATCAGATTTTTGAGGAAAAGATGAGGAGTTTGGTTTCGGTTTTGGACTTGTTAAGTTTGAAATGCCTAAGAGTGAGTAGTCATGAGACTAGATGAACTCACTAAGAAAATGAGTGTGGACTGAGGGAAAAGTCTCAGAGACCAAGCCTTGGAGTAAGTATGCTGACGTTAGGAGGTTAGGGAAATGAAGTAGCATCAGCAAAGGAAACTAAGGGAAGACCAGTAGGGCAGGAGGAAAACTAAGAGAATGTAGTGTTCTGAAAGTCATGGAGAAGGGTATAGATCAGCTGGTGGGATGCTGCTGATGGATCAAATGAGGACTAAGAATGAACCGGATTTATCAGTGCAACATGAAAAATCCAGTGTTAGTTGAGAAGAGACCCATTTAGATGAAATAGTGAGGTGAATTGTCGGAGTGCATCTAAGAGAATGAGAAATGTTTGTTCTTTTTTTTCTCTTAATAAGTGCCATTCATTCAGTGCCCTTATTGAGTGGTTTCTATGTGTCATGCACTATTTCAGGTGCTAAAAATAGAGTGGAGAACAAAGTATTTTTCTTCAGGAAGTTTGCATTCCAGTGGGAGAGAAAGATAATAGTTGAGTAAATGAGAGGAAAAAAAAACCCAATAATTTTAGATAGTGTTAAGTGTTATAAAAGAAATAAAATAAGGATTGGTAAACTTTTTCTGTCAGGGGGCAGGTAGTAAGTGTTTTTAGACTTTGCATAAGGTCTCTGGCATAGCTAGTCAGCACTACCATGAGAGAGTGAAAGCAGCCGTTGACAATACGTAAATGAATGTGCAGAGCTGTGTTCCAATAAAATCCTATTTACAAAACCAGTGGTTTAGAATTGGCCCTTGGGCCAAAGTCTGCTGAGCTCTGCTATAGAGAGTGGCTGGGAATAGAGGTAATGTATTTCTCTTTACCCTGTAAAGACATTTCTATTTTAATTTTCTCTCCTTGTTGCGTATTTTTCTCATTAAAAGTTCTGCTTGAAATTATGCACCCTGAATTTGCTATGGTTTTTCCTTCTCTCCTAAGCTATGTTAGATTATCTATTAGACTTGTAAGAATAATTTTTTTTCCCTTGCTTCCCCTTGGGGCAGTAACTGTTCCAAGCACGAGTCTGAGTGAAAATTGGCACTGTTTTGTTATTTTTAACTATCATGCCCGAGAGTGGGTCCCACCTCTTTTTGCAAACCTCTATATTAAGGTTAAACCATGCAACACAGGCCCTAATTTATTCTGGTTGCTACCAAAGGAAAATATTTCAGCACAAAAATGTCACTACAGTTGATGAGAAAAATGGCATTGCTTTTAATGGTATAGTATTGTGGTGATGGCTCGTGTTTAATTAAATGTCCTGAGTGGGATGTTCGGCCAAAGCTTTGAGATGATCAATAGAGTCAGCTTAGTGTAGTGGTTAAGTGAGCCAGGCAGTCCGGGTTGGGATCCTGCCTGTCACCCTCCCCTGCTATATCAACTCCAAGGCTGCCCGGAGTAGTTGCTTCTCCTTTAAGGATTGTTGGATCATTGTTTAAGACATTGATTTACAACCTTTTTGAGTTGATACGTTTCATGTTTGCTTTTTCACTCCCAAGTTCTATATTCTTTCACATCAAGTGTGGTATTGTGCATGCGCACGCGCGCGCGCACACACACACACACACACTTTAAGAATCAGAATAAACAAATGAGTGATTTTGAGTGTTTTGTAGCATACCATCGGATGAGTACAGAAAACCAGAATTATACTATTTCAAGACAATGCTGTCTTTCTAATTGATGATTATTATATGATATAAGTCATAACCTCATATATAAATTCTCAAAATTGTGAGTATAATTAGATTATAATTTTACATTTTTGGTTCTCATTAGATTAGTTTTGAAAGATCGATTTTATTCGTAGAAATGTATGTTTGTAATTAAAAGATTTTATCAGTCTAGAATTTGAAAACATTTGGAATTGTCTGGGGCATTTAGATGCTGATTTTGGAATTGTAATGCAAATAATTAGTAACTTTCAGAAGATTTTTTCCCCCTATTGTTAATTTTAAATGTTTTTTTAATTGCGTAATTTGTGTTTTAAAAGAATTGCATTTCATTGAATAAATGCTATTAAAAAATTCAAATCATACAGAAATACAGAAGAGTCCTCCTTTCTCCTTCTATTCCACCTTTTATTGCTCTGTGACTCAGAGTCCAGGCACACCTATCCTTAGAACTGTGTAAGAAGGCTTATAGAGAACACTTTGTTCCAGTTGGTATTAGAAGAAAAAAATTGGGCACCCTGCCTGACTAGCTCACACACCTAACGTTACGCTGAACTTTTTACCATGTAGACAAAGTACCTGGCTTTTAGAAATAGAAACCAAATTGAGTAACTTGTTGATTTGCAGTACAAGGCCATCTGGATATAAAAGTCTGTGAAAGTTCCTGTCCTCAAGAAGCTCTTCTTAGGTGTATAGTAGAAGTGTGGACAAGGCTGCTGGTAGTACCAAGGAAAAAGAGGTGGGCCGCCTCTGCGAAGGTGATTGGGAAACCCCAAGGTTGACATATTTAGACTTGATCTTGAAGGAAAAGGAGGAATTGGCTAAGGAAAATGAACTACAAGGGCAATAGGAAACTTTTAGACAGAACAAAAAGCATATTCAAAGGCCCTAATGTGTAAGTCAGCATTCAGGGAACTTCAAGTTTATTTTGACATAGCTGGTGTAAAAGATGGGAGAGAGTAGAAGGATATGAAGTTGGAGAGTCTCACATACAGTGCAAAGATGTTTGGGTTAAAGTTTATCAGAAACGCTATTTCTCAGAATGTGGTTGTATCTCCCTAATTCTCTGTTTTCTTTGTGTTTATATATAAATAGGCATTTATAAATAGTTTTTTTTTTGTTTGTTTATGTAACTGGTATAGAGTTTCACATCCCGGTCTTTTTTTTTTTTTTTTTTTAATGCATTTGTTTCGGAATATAAAGCATTTCCCCATGTGTATCAGTTAGGATTCTCTGGTTACAGGCTGGAGAAACATATTTTGGGTGATTTAACAAAAAGGAAGTTTATTGGCAGGCTCTTTGGGAGTTCTCAGGATCAGTGGGGAGGCTGCAGACTTGAAGTAAGAAAGAACAGGCTCCAGAAAGATTCCTGAAGCAAAAACTGGAGGATGTCTTTTGGGGACCACCACTGGAATCAGTGGATTCTGTCTCTGTTTCTTTGCCTCTATAGCATTCTGCTCAAGATTCAAAATCTTAGGTGAGCCCCTATTAGCCATGCTCAAGGTATGTGCCCACCCCTTGACTGTAACAAGTGGAGGATGGGCACCTAGATTTACTATCCTACCAAGGTCATGTGCATCCTACCAAGGTCAGCCTGCCCTTAGGAAAAGGGAATGGTGCTGTGTGACCCAAAACATCAGATGTCTGCTATGTCATGTCATTATAAAGATTTCAAAAATCAGTCTTTAAGATTTTTATGCAGTCTTTATTGTAATCGTTTTTCTAACTTTTTATAAAACCAGGGACAGTAATACTCCACTACTGGATTCTCCTGAGAAGTAAATGTGTGGTAACACTTGTGGAGCACCTGCTTGGAATAGTGTAGTAAGACCATAATTATTAATTTCTTTTTCAGGTATATTCTTGCAAATACAGTATTTGTACCCAGTTTTAGGAATTCAGTGGAATTGAAATTTTCTTTCATCTGGCCAGCTCTACCAATTCCCTTGACTTGTTACAGATCTCACCTTTTACTGTAGATAATATGGGGGCTACTTGGGATGAGCTTTCTCGCTTGTCTGTTTTTTTCCAATCACAGAATCCCAATTACAGAATCATATCTCCCTACATTCTACTTGTTTTAGGAAACAAATGGATCCAGTCTCTGCTACCTTTAATCTTGATCCACTCCCGTCACCCAACTCCAATTATTTTTTGGGACTTTGCTCCTTTAATTTTCACCTCTTTTCTATAGCTTTAATCTTTCTCCAGTGTTCGTATCTCTTCATCTCTCAAACTCTCTCTGCCCTGTCTTGTCACAGAATCGTACCCATCTGGTCTGGAGACCGCCTTTCTTCTTTAGCTGCTTTGTTTGTAGTAGTTTACACTGCGTTCTTGAAGCTCCTTCTGAAAGAGCAGTTATTCTTTATTTTTTACTAAATAACAATTGCTCTTTTGGAAGGAACTTAAGTAATCATTACTGATTTTAGAGCCCTGATTAAATATTGAGTCCTACTACTAAAAGATGCTTCGAAAAGGATATATAGGAACCAGCATTTGTTGAGTGTCAACCGTATGCTTGGTATGATGCTACTTGCTTTCCATAAGTCAATTCTCATTCCTCATGGCAACAATGACAGTTAAGTATTGGACTCAGAATTACAAATGAGGAAATTCAGACATGGAGATTTAAATCACGTACTACATAGTATGAATTATAGCTAGGACCTGAACCTTGGTTTGTTTTATTCCAAAGGCCCATGTTCTTTTTCTTAGACACTCAAGTGTGTTATCCATTAGGCCTTTTTAACTTGTATATCTGTCAGTCTAGGTGTGAGAATTAGCTTGATTGTTATATTAGGAGAAAGACTTATATTAAGTCTGGATTAGGTGAATTACATTTTTGAATATGAAAGCCACACTAAGTGGCTTTCAGCTTTTGGATTTCATTAGCTCAAGATCTAAAACTGAAAATGTATTTTAGTTGTTTTTCTTTTAAAATAATTCTGTCCAATAATGCCGTGTTCTCCATCAGGAGATGCTGTCCACAGATTTCAGTAGTGCTTCTGTGACTCAACCATTTCTGGATTCCCCTCTGGAAATTGACTTTGGAACTGGCATTGAAATTTTTTGACTATTTTTCATCCTTTGAGGGTAAATAAGCATTTGGAAATGGTCAAATTTGGTGACTTGGTTGGTAGGCCAACCCAAACATCATTATTTGTACTTAAAAGGCATGATTCTCTGCTGTGTTTTTGTATCTCCCTCTGTTATTTCCATAGAATTGCACATGCTTAGGGGACCAGGTCTTGACCAGGTTTACCCCACTGTTCATTCTGACTCTGTCTGTGGTGTGAAGTACTTCAGCTCAACTCCATGAGTGTTTGTGTTGGCCAGATTGAAAAGTAGACTTTGGATATTTATTGACCTTTTACAGGAGAGAAATAGCCCAGAAAATGAGTAAACCATCTATGTTTTGGATATGTAACCTGAAATGTAGATGCTGATACAGTATTAAGGAAACTAGCTGCAGACTGTGGGATTGTTCACAACAGAGAGAGCCAAAAATGCACTAAAGCTTAACTGATAACTGAGTCTCATTTTCAGTGATTATAGTCAGAAAACCATGAAATATTTTCTTCATTTTGCTGAGAGAAGATAACTGGCTACCTAGAATGCTGTATCAAATGATAATCTTTAAAACACAGTGAAAGAGAGACATTTTCAGACCATCAGAAACATTTTGCCACTAGCAAAGATCCTTACTAGAAGGAACTCTGAAGGATGTTCGCTGTGCAGGTGAGTGATCCCAGATAGAAGGTGTGCAGTGGAAGAGTGAAGAGTAGAGAAAGTTATAAATATCATATATGGCTAAATCTAAACAGACATTAACTATCAAATAATATGATTTTGTAGACATTATAAAGAAATAAGTTAGAAAAGTGAAATACATGATAACAGTAGCATGAACTTTGGAGGGAGTGAATTGAATTAAATTTGTATTTGCGAGGAAGACAAATATTAAAACTTCTTAGAATTAACGAGTTAGGAATGTATGCTGCAATTACTAGATAGCCTGTAAAAGAATAGAAACTATATATATGTAAACTCCAGAGGTAAAAAATTAATTAGAAAAAATTAGTCAAAGAGCAGGAAGAAGCAGAAAAAGCAACATAGAGCATATATGACAAATAGCACAGAATGATATGGCAGCTGTAGATCAAAATAAATGTTAGTGAGCTAGATGCTTTGGTTAAGAGAATTCCTAAATTGATTTTAAAAAGGGAAAAATGCTATTTATAAAAGATACATCTAAAGTTAAGGATTTAGAAAGTTTGAAAAAAATGTGAGAAAAGACATATCAGACAAATACTAACCAAAAGAAAGCTAATAAAGCTATTAATATCAGACAAAATAGATGCTATAGTAGCATCATTACTAGATGTCAAAAGAATGACATCAATCAGAGAAAAGTCTCAGTACAGGAAAATAAAGCAATTTTATGTTTGTGTTTATCTAAATATTTGAAGCAAAAATTAACAAAACTTTAAGAAGCAATATACCATTCCATCAACAAAGTAGATTTTAATATATTTCAGTAATTAGAATAAACAAGGGGAAAAAAACCACAAGAATTAAAGGATGGAATAATGTATTTAACTAACAGACATATACAGAACATTGCACCCGACAGCTGCAGAATTCAAGCCAAACATGGAAAAGTTATCAAACTTGATAATTTACTGGCATGTAAAAAAAAATTTAAATTTTGAAAAAGCTTTGAAATACCACGGAATAAATTGTTGAACCACAGTGCAATCAAGCTAACAAGCAATAACAAAAAGATAACTAAAAAAGAAAAATCTAAAACATATATGCTTGGAAATTTAGAAACATTTCTGAATGATCTGTGGGTTAAGGAAGGAATCATAAGGGAAATAAGGAAATATTTAGAGCTGAATGATAACAGAGATAGGGTATATTAAAACGTGTAGGTACACTGAAAACTATAAATTGTCATTGAAAAAAATTAAAGATCTGGATAAGCAGAAAGACATCCTGTGTTCATGGACTAGAAGACAGTATTGTTAAGATGGCACTACTCCCCAAATAGATCTACAGATTCACCACAATCTCTGTCAGAATTCTAATTGTGTGTATGTGGTTTTTTTTTTTTTTTTTGGCAGAAAATGATAAGCTGATTCTAAAATTCATATGAAAATGCAAAGGACTCAGAATAGCCAAAACAATATTGAAAATGAACAAAGTTAGAGGATTAATACTTCCCAAATTTTAAACTTAGTAAGAGCTACAGTAATCAAGAGAGCGTGGTATAGCATTACGCTAGATAAATCAATGAACTCGAGAGCCCAAAAAATAAACCTTTAAATTTGCATTTAGTTGATTTTTGACAAGGGTGCCAAGACACATCAGTAGGGAAAAAATAGTCTTTTTAATAAATGCTGCAGGGACAATTGGATGTCCACATGCAAAAGAATGAAGTTGGATCCCTACTTAACACCATACACAAAAATTAACTCAAAATGAACCACAGACCTAAATGTAAGAGCTAAAACTACAAAACTCTTAAATTAAAAATAGGCGTAAATACTCATTATCATGGATTAGGCAATTGTTTTTTAAATATGCCATCAAAAGCGCAGGTAATAAGATAAAAAAATAAGTAAACGGGACTTCCTCCAAATTAAAAATTTTGTGCTTCAAAAACACTTTCAAGAAAGCAAGAACAATAGAATGGGAAGACATATTTGAATCATTTATCTAGTATCCAGAATATATAAAGAATGCTTACAACTCAATAATAGAAAGGCAAATAATCCAGTGACAAAATAGACAAACGATTTGAATAGACATTTCTCCAGTGAAGATATACAAGTAGACTAAAAATACATGGAAAGATGCTGACAGCATTAGCCATCAGGGAAATGCAAATCAAAACTACAGTGAGATACCAATTCATACCCACTAGGATGGCTATATCAAAAGGACAGAATAAGTGTTGCAAAGACATGGAGAAATTGGAATCCTCATATTTTGCTCATGGGAATATAAAATTTTTAGCTACTATGGAAAAGTTTGCTAGTTTCTCAAAATGTTAAACATACCATTACCATATGACCCAGCAGATCTACTCTGACAGAAATGAAAACAACCACACAAAAACTTGTACACAAATGTTCATTGTGGCATTATTCATAAAGACAAAAAGTAGAAACAACCCAAGTCCATCAACTGATGAATGGATAAACAAAATGTGGTGAAGCCATAGAATAGAATATTTTCCAATCATAATACAAAATGACGTTCTGGATGAGCCTTGAAAGAAGCCATTTACAAAAGGTCACGTGTTTGATTCTCTTTACATGAAAGATCCAGAATAGGCAACAGACAGAAAACGTTGCCTGTGTGCGGGGGGAGGCGGGAATGGACAGCGACTGCGAATGAGCACCGTTTTTCTTTTGGATTGATAAAAATGTTCGGGAGTTAAGTAGTGGTAATAGCTGTACAACTTTATGACTATCTTAAAAACCACTGAGTTGTAATGAGGAGAAAAACATCAGAGCTAAAAATACCTAGAGGAAAATGAATAATAACCTTTAAATCGAGTTTGGAAAAGAAGTTAGATAAGAATATCAAAATAAACCCAAAGAAATGAAAAAATAAAGGTAATAAAGATGAGAAGAAATAGAAAATATAGAAAATGTTCTGGCATGTATTATGTTTTCATAATTATTTGTTGAGAATGAAAATTCGATTATGAAAATAAAACTGTATACATTTACATATTGTTGGCCAAATAATGATTTCACCAATCCCTAACAAATAAAATCTGTTAAATAATGGTACTATCATTGTTGTCTTAAAGGTGAGGAAATACAGTGATGTTCTAATGACTTCCAAATCTGCATACCCTAGAACTCCGGAACTCCAGACTAATAATTGGTTACCTCCTGGACATCCTCAAATAGAAGTCTTTGAGACACTTAAAATTTAGCCAATTCAACCCCCAGTTCACTATTTCTTGCTCCTAAATTGCTCCTCCTGCAGTGTTTACCTTCTTAATGACAAAACTTGTCACTCTGCTTCTTAAAGCCAGAAACCAAGGAATCCTTGAAGTTCCTTTTCCTCTCCCCACATCTGTCCAGTGGGTCACTAGAATGGTCCTTAATATACTTAACAAAAGCCTTTGACTTAACCCTTAAAGTTTTTCATTCCACTCTTGATTTTGCTTCCTATATTCTAAGACACTAGCTTCTGAATTTCAGAATGTTAAACTCATTTCCTGACTTGCACTTGCTTCCCCTTTCAGCATCTTGTTAGACGTTCTTTATCAGCTATGTAGTATTTGTCATTAAAAAGTCTCAAATCTCTGCGGTGTTAATTATGGGCTGTATTTATTCTTTATAGAGTTACTTAGCTTTTAAAGACTTTCCTGGAGAGGACAGTGGCCAACCCAAAGGTAGTGTGATGCTTTTAACTGCTTATGTCACACTGATATGATAACATCAGCTGAAAGGAATATTAGAAATGACGTGATAAATAATAGTTTGTTAATGTACTGTTTTTCATATTTAATGGCATGTTTATAATAGCAGTTCTTAGACTTTTGCTATCAGAACTTCTTTATACTCTTAAAAATCATTGCAGACCCTGAAGAACTTTTGCTTATGTGGTTATTAGTATTAATATTTATTATATTAGAAATTAGAACTGTGTCTATGGCCATCCCACCCCTGAACAAGCCCGATCCCTTCTGATCTTGGAAACTAAGCAGAGTCGAGCCTAGTTAGTACTTGGATGGAGACCACCTAGGAAGACCAGGTGCTGTAGGTGTAAAAAATTTTTAAAAAGTAATAATAAGAGATGGTAGGCTGATAAGGGCCTTGTAATCTGTGAGGTCAACGAAGGGTTGCCTTGCCTAAAAAAAAAAAAAAATTAGAACGGAGAAATCATTAAGATATTTATGAAAAATATTAAACCTATTAGGTGTTAACATGTGTAACATTTTTTAAACTGTTGTTTTCCAAAAAGTAGTAAGAGTGGCATTGTTTTACATTTGTTTTGCAAAGCTCTCCATTGTTTAATAGAAGATAGCTGGATCCTTTTATCTGCTTCTGCATTGTCAGTATATCACATATCATGTGGCCTCTGGAAAACTTTACTGCATATTGTGAGAAAATGAGAGAGAAAAGGCAGATAACTCAGTAGTTTCTTATGAAGATAGTTTTGATCTTGCAGATCCCTAAAAAGGGTTTGAGGACTTTCAAGAATCTCCAGACCAGATTTTGAGAATTCCCTAGGATATGTTATTTTTTTTGTATCTGATGTCTTCTAAAAAAATGCTTGATTTCCCCCCCCACTTCAAAACTAAAACTAACACATGTTTATTGTTTAAAAAAGATTACAGAGAGATTCATAATGAGGGAAAAGGAAGCCACCCTTAATTCTTAAGAATTTCTTGTTTGATTTTCCCAGATTTGTGTGTTTTTATTGTGTATACTTTTATAAGTGGGAGAAGAATGAAAGTTAAAAATCATTTATGTCTTGACTGAAAAGAGGTCAAGAACTGTCGTAGAACAGTGAACAGTAGAACCAGAGTCAAGAGATGTAGGAATTAGTGTGTTTTCCCAGCAGTTAGTGGCTAAACGCAAGATGGAGATGGTAGAATGTCGTGACTAAAAATGTTTGTTTTTGGTGTGGGACTAGAAGGGTTTTCTGGAAATAGATTCTTTTAAATTGTAATTATTGTTAGCACTAGAACTACCACTCAGATGGTTAGAATTCTGTGGGACTCAAAACAATGGATTTATTTTTATACCTGTTTAGCATAACAGTGTTGTACATTGTGGTTATCGTCTAGGTATTTCGTACCTTCTAAGTTTATATAAGTGAACAGGCAGTCCTAGAGAAAAAAACTGAATATTTATGAGAAGAGGAATTTAATTCAAATTTTGAAAAATCGTGCTTATAGCTTGGCGTTAAGACTCGCATATGTAATAAATTTTTTCAGGTAACAGCAGCTTATGAAAATAGTCATCAGTGTGTTTCTTTGGCAAGGAGATAAAAATAGCATCTGCCCAATGTACAAATTTACCTTTATCCTTTGGAATACATTTTCTGGTGGATAGTACATTTATTTGTAGATGCCTATAGTCATACATTCATTAACAAGGTCAGGGCTTATGCTCTGCCAGGCTCTATCCTGGGTTTTCAGACTAGTCCTCAAAAAAATACTTAACACATAAAATAGGTTCCAGACTAGTAGCTCCCCTTTTTATTTCTAGTTTTTAGTTCTATATTATTGATTTTTTAAAAACTTGCAACAGCGGTTGAAAGAGTGGACCCTGGAGCCAGGCAACCTTGTTCAAATACTGATTATACTACCTGCCAAGCGTACGACAGAAAAGCTGTAAAACCTACTAGTATCTGTTTCATCATCTGTCAAATGGAGAAAATAATAGTACTTAACTCATTGGGTTGTTGTGAAGATTAAATGCTTTTAAAAAAAATTTAGTGCCTAACTTAAAATTAAGCATTTTAAAGTGTATAGTTCAGCGGTACTTAGAACATTCACAGTGTTGTGTAACCACTGCCTCTGTCTCATTCCGACACATTTTGAATGGATAACAAAATGTAGTAGATACACACAGTGGAATAATACTCAGCTGTGTAAAGGAATGAAGAACTGACACATGCTATGAAGTCGATAAATCTTGAAAACAGTATGCTAAGTGAAAGAAGCCAGACACATTGCATGATTGTTTTTATGTGAAATGCCCCGGATAGATGCAGCCACAGGGACAGAGCAGATGAGTGGCTGTGCGGGCTGAGTACAGGGGCATGGGGTATGGGGCATGGGGCCTGCTTGACAGCTCCAGAGGTTTCCTTTGAGCTAACGAAAATATTTTGGAACATGGTAGATAGAGGTGGTGGTTGCAAAACGTGAATGTACTGAATCCCACCCAATGGCACACTTTAAAGTTGTCAATTTCATGTTATGCGAATTATACTTCAATTAAAAATAGTAATAATAAAGCCCCTCGATCACTTAGACTGGCAAAAAATTCTCCAGCAACCAAAGCTGAAAAGTCTGCTTAACCCTGTGGGTTTCCTTTACTTTCCTGTGAACTCAGCTAAGCATTTAAAAGGTGTTTGTTATACTTTATTTTTGTATTTTTTTTATCTTTTAACAGTCGTATGTATTTTATAGCACATTGTCTAGCCACCACATTATTAGAAATGAGAGCCCCATTTCACCCTTAAATTTTTAACTCTCGTATTTAAACTTAGGTTTTATAACAAAGCCTAGAATCAATTTTTGTGTGTGTATCTTTTCCTTAAATAGAACAAAAACAGTAAGCTTTTCGTTTCTTCTTCACTTCACACCACTGCTCCTCACACCGCTCCCCCTGGCAGGGACTGTGATGAAAAGGTGGCGTGGGCTAGCAGTTAGCTTTCTGGGCATGTAGTTCCCTTTGCTGAACAAGTCTTCTGCTCACCTTAGGCAAGACCAGGTTCCCAACATCAGTTACTGCCTAGAACTGAGATGGCCTGGCTGCGGTCCTCACAGTACCCACCTCAGCCAGAAAGTCACCATAGAGCAACCTTGTGCTTCTCAATGCTTTCCCCCACCATGTGTAGTATTCCTGTTGCATTAGTTTTCTCTTGCTGCTGTAACAAATTACTACAGATTGAGTGGCTTAAAACAGTGCAAATTTAATACCTGTAGATCTGTAGAAGTCTGGTGCAGGTCTCAGCCAAAACCAAGGTATCAGCAGGGCTGTGTTCCTTTCTGCAGGCTCTAGGACAGAATCTATTTCCTTGGTTTCTCCGGCTTCTAGAAGCTGCTCACATCCCCCTCCCCTTTGTCCATCTCAGAGCCAGCGATGATGAGGGATTCAGTCCTCACATTGCCTCTCTCTCATCTTCCCTTCTACCTCTCTCTCCTACTTCTAAAGGCCCTTGTGATTACATTAGGCCTACTCAGATCATCTAGGATTATCTTTTTTTTTTAAATTTTCAATTACAGTTGACTTAATAATCTCTTTATTTTAAGGAACTTGCCAAGTAATTTAACACGATCACAAGTACCAGGGATTAGGACATGGACAGCTTTCAGGGGGCCATTTTTCTGCCTGTCACACCTATCTTCTGTGTGTTGTGGTCTGTGATTTCTTGTTTCAAAATAGCCTCCCTCTGCTGTCTTTTTAATGTCTGATCCACCAATCAGACCCCTCTTTGTTTTTCTATATAACACTTTTTATGTAAATCTTTTCTGTCATTCATGATTGGAATGGAGAGGAGGCAATGGCGGGTTCTCAGTTTATCATCTTGATCCAGTCTTTCCAGTACTAATAAGTTTGAAAAAGTCTTATTTCGTTTTCTTGGTTTGAATTTTTTATGCTAATCCTTGAGGAAGTAATGGACCATTGATGTTTTGGGACTGACTGTTCCGTTTGTCTTGGTAGCAGTTGCACATCACTTTAAGGATTCAAGGTAGGTAGGCAGGGGCTTCTGAGTTTAAGCAGAACCTTCAGGTGTCTGCTTAAAGCTTGCAGGGAAGAGGGATGCACATGGGCCAGTCGTTTGAAAAAGCGGCTTCCAGGCAGAACTTTTCTGTCTGGAGAATCCCTGTCTATGCAATACCCAACAGAGACACATAGTATCATGCAATAGGAAATAAATGCCACAGGGTCAATAACCTTAATCAGCGTTTCCAGCTTTCCAGCCCTCAGTTGTCTTGGAAATTGCCTTTAAGATGAGCAAGGGTGCCAAAAGCATAGATTCATAGATAGTAAACCTTTGCAGGTCCAGTGTTTCTTGAGACAGTAAATATTCCCTAGTCCTTACTAGAAAAGAACATTGATGTTGGAGTTATCAAAAAGCATAAATAACTGAAAGTAGAGTGAACTTAACAAACATTCATTAGAATCTGTTATATACTAAGAGAATGAATTCTTACTGTCTGGTGGAAGAGTTAGATTTCACTGTCACTTTCACGGTCGTGTAAGTGCTGGAAGAGACATAGACAAGTGCTCTGGGAACATGGAGGAATGAACCACCTGATGGGTAGGGGGTGGTAACATTTAATATTAACAGGACATGACAATTCAGTGTTCTCCCTGTCAAGCGGGCTGACCTGCTTACGTAGGTAAGAGACCTAGCAAATTTTTATTCTTATCTATAAAGTTGGTCCAGTTTCCAGTTGTTATCGTGATTAAAATATTATATGTAACTATTATTAGATGAGTAGCCTAAAAGTTAATCTTATGCCTGAGAATATACCCTTCCAGTGGGCCTGCGTCTGGATTGAGAACCATAAACCCAATTAGAGATTGCATGAGTATAATTTCATCCCTTACTATATGCTTGTTTTCATCTGTCATAGGGTCTTATAAATGGAAAGACTAGCTGTTGGCTTCTTTTTTTCCTGGATAATTTTTGTCATTGCATTACTTTGGAGGAATTGTTTATAGAATTTTTAGTACAGAGATCATCTCTACTTTATTTAAAACACAGCAAACAAAACTATTATAAGGGACAATATGATTTTTGCACTTCTTTTACTTTGTGGTGAATCTATTGATTAAGTATAGAGAATAGAATTATGTATCTGATGACTGGATATTTTGGTTTCAGAGCATAGGAGCAGCAACTGACTTTCGAAAGGTTAAAAATTCTTTTACCTCCCATCTTTGATGTGTGTCCTAGGTTGCTTACACTTAAGATTGTCACCTCCAGGGAGCTACTACATTTCTTTTTCAATATCAGACCAATATTTCTTCTCGAAAATTTAATGCTTTTGTTTAAGTACATAACTATAAAAGTTTGAACAGTAATAATCCCAACAGGTTAAATTATTGTGTGTATTTGTTCACTGAAAATATGATTTGACCTATTGTTAATAGTGAACTTTTGTTCATTTAAAAATTGTGGCTCATTATCTTGTGATACTGTCATGGTTAAAGTCTCTTTCAACTTTTCAGGGAAGCGTGACAGCAATGACACTGTTTTATCCCTTGGATACAGCTCGACTTCGACTTCAAGGTGAGTATCTTTTATAGTCATAATATTCCTGTTCATTTGGTACATGAAGCAAACATATTTCTCTGGTACTAAATTAATATAAGAATATTATTTTGTTGGAGATCTATTGTTCCTTTTCACTGACTTTAAATACTCGTCAGCATTGTTGTTTCCTAATTAACAGAGCCACATTCATGGATGAGTCATAGTCTGAGCCATTTTCTAATCTGAGGTGACCTGATGGGCTTGCATTAATAATTCTGAATCACTGCAATTCTTTCCAAAAAAATAAAATGGCTTTTTAAAGACACAGTGTGCAGAGTTTTTTCTGGGAGTATATTTTCTCAAAAGAGAAGAGTGAATAGGGAACAAGTAGAACCAGATACCCACTGTCGCTGACAACCAGGCGTGTAGTCCTAGTTTTTGCCTCTTTTGCTTTATAGGACTAGGCAACTCTGTAACTCCTGCTTGTTTTCCTCAGTATTTTTTTTGACTTGAAATAATAAACCTATGCCAGAACTTAAATGAAGAGATTAGAGTAAGATGAGCTTTGAAGAAACTAATTCCTATGTAAAAACCTTTCATTAATTACCATTTTTAATTAATTTTAGAGGTCTTTGGATAGGTAATAATTTCTTATTACTCAAAACCCAAAATATATAAAAAGATAAACAATGCAGTGGAAAATCTCACTCTAGTCTACCCCTTTCCTTCTTTTCTCTCCCCTGCAGATACTATCTTGTTAGTTTCTCAAATAGCCTTGCAGAGTTTCTCTATGGAGTGACAAGCAAATAAGACCATATATTCTTTTCTCTCTTACTTATACAAAAAGCATACTTTTTACACTATTCTATACATTGTATTTTTCAGTTAACAGCATATTTTGGATGCCTTCCAAGTCAATGCTTTTTCATCCTTTCTTCTAGCTGTAGTGTTCCACGGTGCGGATCCATAATAATCATAGATTCCCCTATTGTAGATTCTTGGGTTGTTTCTTCTGTAGAATAGACTCGTTTATATACCACTTTGTTTCTGTAAGTTCTGTGGGACAGAAAGATCAAAGGGTCAGTGTGTTTGTAATTTTGATAGTTATTGCCGGGTTTCTTTCTCTGTATTTTTTTTCTTTGCCATGCTCTGTATTTGCCATCTTATGAACCATACAAGTTACCAATTTTAACCATTGAAAAATCAGTTCGTTTCCATGTTTTTATGCTTTTCAATATATTCTTCAAATATAGGTATGAAATTCGAAGTTAATTGAGGTGAGTTTTGTTTTCAGTGAGAATGCCAAGAAAAGCAGAGTTTTCATCCTGTGGCAACCTTTTATTTTTTAGATTAGTAAACAGATCACAATGCTAAAATTTGGAAACCTGAGTTTTAACCCTGGCTCTACTGCCAGCTGCATGTGTCCTTCATAGCTTTTGTGTCTGCAGCCTTTGAAACCAAAAACGAAAACAAAAAGCCTATGACTATAAGGAACAAATTTGTTCTCTCACATCTTTTACTTTGGAAATTGGGTATTGAATTAAAATGCTTATTGGTTTATGAATAATAGATACTCTTTCATCTTGTAGTTGATGAGAAAAGAAAGTCCAAAACCACACACATGGTGCTCCTGGAGATCATTAAAGAAGAAGGGCTGTGAGTACTACCTCGTTTATCTTTGTCAGATGGAGCAGGTCGTTGGGAGGCTCGTCGGCCCATGCTCCTTCCTGTCCATTCTCAGAGCCTGATAGTGTTATGAATTTATACTTGCTGGACTTGTGAGTGCATAGTTATTACCATTTCATTAAAGTTCTTTGGTTGGCCATTTTCGATTCTTGATTGAAGAGTCTTCCATGAAACCAGTGCTTTGTTTTATGTCCAGTAAACCGAAGAAGGTAATAGGCATTCATTCCTACCAGTGCAATCAGACAGATTACGTATTTCTTTTATTTTTAATTTATTATTTGGAAATAATTTCAAATTTACAGAAAGTTGCAGAACTGAACATAGTGCAAAGAATACCAGTATGTGCTTTACCCAGATTCATCTATTAACATTTTTACATTTCTTTTGCCATTTGTGCTCATGCGCTCTCCTTTCCCTTTCTGTCTTTATCACACACGCCACACACACAACATACACGTACCTTTTCAGAATTACTGGAGAATAAGTTTCATACCATACATCAAACTCCTTCACTTTCACGACACTGACATTATTAAAAAAAAAAATGCTTTTCATTTTAAGTTTGCCTCACATTGCTTTATGATTAGGTCGAGGCTCTGCATTCTGTACCAGAATGATGCATAGGTGATACTGTGTCCTCAGGGTGTCACATCTGGTGTTACATGTTGTCCACCTGTCCTTCATTGATTAATTATGACGTCTTATATGTGAGTTAGCCACCAAATAATTTTATTTTTCCTCTGATGCAGCTTAAGCAGTCTGTGAGGAGATAATTTATTTAATATCAGTATAGGCAAAAATTTCTATTTTACCAGTGATTATTACTGTTACAGTCCCAGGTTTTGCCTGTGGGAGCCTCTTCCATCTTGTTCCTATGCCCTAATACCATGCCCCCATCACTTTTTTTTTTTTTTTTGGCCTTCTTTTTCTATATTTACTTCATTTTAAATGTTCTTGCCCTGTAGTAAAATGTAAATGGTGCTGTATTAATTAACAGCCATGAGGAAGTTGTCTGTAGTTTTACATAATAATTTACTAAAGGAAATTGAAGGGGAAAAGCAGTAAATCAGCCATTAAATGTGTCATTTCACTGGTATCATTAGTGTTAGAAAAGATTTCATGGTTTGGGCATCCTTCATAATAGAACGTAGGATCTGTGTGCAGTTTGGACTACATTATAGTGTAGGAGTGAGCTTTAAGAATATGTAAATGATCGGCCTGTCCTGTGACTTTGCCTGTTTCTAGTGGCTTTTGTCCAACATCTTTACTTTGCTTATTGTGTTTTTCCCTAGCCTGGCTCCATATCGAGGGTGGTTTCCAGTTATCTCCAGTCTCTGCTGCTCCAATTTTGTCTATTTCTACACTTTCAATAGCCTTAAAGCCATCTGGGTCAAAGGTCAACATTCTACTACTGGAAAAGATCTGGTAGTTGGATTTGTTGCAGGTAACCAAGTTTTCTCAGTATAAAATGTTTTTATATTTTAACATTTATCTGGTGGTCCATATATCCTCAAATAGGCTGTTTTAGCACAAAGTTATGCTACAAAAAATGTATTTTCTAACTTACCTGTCTGTGTGTACAAGCACGTGTGTGTGTTAAAAGTACATAACATAAAATTTGCCGTCTTAATTTTTTTGTCATTTCATTTTATTATTTTATTTTTAAAAATTTTTTATTTTTATTTATTTAAATTTTTTTTTATTACGGAGACATTGGTTAACAAAATCCAGTAAGTTTTAGGTGTGCAATTTAGCAATAAGCCATATATATATATATATATGTTGCATGCGTGTGTTCACTGCCCATAGTTAGATTTCTTTCTGTCACCACATACTTAACCACTTTTACCCCATCTACCTTTCCCTTCTCCCTCATCCTCTGGTAGCTACTAGTCTGTTGTCCATGTCCATGCGTCTGTTTGTTTGTCCTATTGGTTTGTTGCTTTTAGGTTTATATCCCACATATAAGTGATATCATGTGGTTTTCCACTTTTTCTGTTTGACTTATTTCGCTTAGCATGATTAAAAAAAAAAAGATAAGAGTCCACCTTCATCCGTTTGTATCCTTTAGTATAAGGATATCCAATTTTCCTAACACCATTCATTGATGAGGTTGTACTTTTCTCACTGAGTGGTCTCAGCACCCTTGTCGACCATATACGCACAGATATATTTCTAAACTGACTTGGCTTATTTTTATCTTTTAATCCAGAAAGGAAGATCAGTTATCTCTATTTAGCAGCCTATACCCAAAATTTACAGAAGTTAAGTTCTTGTCCAAAAAATTAAGATTACAACACCTCTGCTTATTTTCCATGTTTTTTTTTTTTTTTTTTTTCACATGAGCTGTTTAACACCAACAGGACTGGCTACATAATTTGTAGCACCCAGCACAAAATGAAGATGTAGGACTTTTTATTTACAATTTATTAAGCATTTCAGCATGATTGACACCACAGCATTAAACCAAGCACAAGACAGGTCTCACACCCTTGAAGCCCACCCTGAGTATGAAAGCATTTAGTCAAATGTGACAGATATGTTTAGTGCACAGCCCAGTGTAATTCATATCATAATAGTTGTTAACACTTTAAGGGTTTGTAGCGGGAAGTGAGGTCACTTTTGGCTGGGGCATAGGTGCTTACAGAAAGCAGTGGCTCTTGCTCGGAGCCCTGGTAGGATTAGTTACACTTAAATGTGAGTGGTGACAGTTGCCCAATGAAGGGAATGGTGGGGAATTGGGAAAATACAGGACCGTATTTAGAACAGTGAGTTCTCTAATTTGGTTAATGGGTAAAGTGAGTGTAGCAGTAAGCTTGGGGAAATGAGTAGGAGCCATATTTTAGGAGGCTTTGGATCATCGTCATCTAAGAAATCAGAAGCGCTAGGTAGCTATTAACCTGATAATTGTGAGTATTTAGTTACCGTCTGTCTCTACTTAGGGAAATATGTGAACTCCATATATATATATGGTATATCAAAGATATATATAAGATGCAGAGAAAGCATCATATATTATAAGATATATTACAATTGTATCTATTTATAAATGATATGTATTAATTATAAGGTAATGCATAAATGATACCTGCTCTTATGAAGTATATATATATATACATGTCCCCTCTACTTGCTATATTCCCAGTGAGAACAATTACTAGCGTGTAGTAGGTGCTCAATAGATATTTTCTGAATTAACAAAATGTTTGTTGGATTAGTCAGGGTTTTATTAAAGAGGTAGAAAGAATAAAGTAGAAAGAAAGTAGATCTATTTTCTTTGTTTTTTGTGTTTATCCATTTCAGTCTGTAACTAAATTGTTTGAATGTTGCACAGTTCGTGTTAGTATTTTATAGATAACTTTTATTAATTTTAATTTTTTTAAATTAAGTTTATTGGGATAACATTGGTTAATACAATTATATAATTTTTAGGTGCACGTTATCATTTGACATCTGTATATTCTCTTGTGTGTTTACCACCCAAAGTCTAATTTCCTTCAGCTACCATATATTTAATCCCCTTTACCCACTTCACCCTCCCCCTATCCCCTTATATTTGACCCCTGTTACCCTGTCTACTGCCTCCCTCCTCTCCCACCTCACTGGTAATCAGTAGTCTATAGTCCTCTGGTAACCACTAGTCTATAGTCCATGTCCGTGAGTCTCTGTTTGTCCTGCTCATTTGTTGCTTTTAGGTTTATATCCCTCATAAAAGCGATATGTGATTTTTCTACTTTTTCAGTTTGGCTTATTTCACTTACCATGATTATCTCGAGGTCCATCCATGTTGTCGCAAATGGTAGTATTTCATCTCTTATGGCTAAGTAATATTCCATTGTATATATGTACCACAGCTTCTTTAGCCAATCTTCTATCGTAGGATACTTCGGTTGCTTCCATGTTCTTGGCCACTGTGAATAATGCTGCTATGAACATTGGTATGCAAATATCTTTTCAGATATGGGTTTTCAATTCTTTGGGGTAAATACCCAGCAGAGGGATTGCTAGATCACATGGTAGATCAATTTCTAGTTTTTTGAGGAACCTCCATACTGTTTTCCATGGTGGCTGTACCAATTTGCAGTCCCACCAGCAGTGTATGAGGGTTCCTTTTTCTTTGCCTCCTCTCCAACATTTGTTATTACTTGTCCTGTTGATTATAACTATTCTAACAGGTGTGAGATGATATCTCATTGTGCTTTTGGTTTGCATTTCCTTAATAGCTAGCGATGTTGAGCATTTTTTCATATATTTGTATGTCCTCTAGGGAAAAGTGTCTGTTCAGGTCCTCTGCCCATTTTTTGATTAGATCATTTGTTTTTTTGTTGTTATTGAGTTGTACGAGTTCTTTGTATGTTTTGGATCTTAGGCACTTATTGGAGGTGTTGCTTGCAAATATATTTTCCTATTCAGATGGTTCTGTCTTTACCTTGTTGATGATTTCTTTTGCTGAGCAGAATCTTTTTAGTTTGATGTAGTCCCATTCATTTATGTTAGCTTTTACTTCCCTTGCTTTTGAGGTCAAATTCATAAAATCCTCTTTAAGTCCACGGTCCTTGAGTTTAGTTCCTATGTTTTCTTCTATGCGTTTTAATGTTTCAGGTCTTATATTTAGGTCCTTAATCCATTTTGAGTAAATTTTGGTGTGTGGCGATAGGCAACAGTCTAGTTTCATTCTTTTGCAGGTGGCTTTCCAGCTTTCCCAGCACCATTTATTGAAGAGACTTTCCTTTCTCCACTGTATGTTTTTGGCTTTTTTTTGTCAAAAATTATTTGCTTGTTTAATATGGGTTTCCTTCTGGACTCTCGATTCTGTTTCAGTGATCCATGTGTCTGTTTTGCTGCCAATAGCATGCCATTTTGATTACTGTCACTTTGTAGTATAATTTGAAGTCAGGCAGAGTGATTCTTCCAACCTTGTTTTTTCTCAGGATGGCTTTGACAATTTGGGGTCTTTTGTGCTTCCATACAAATCTGATGATTTTTTTGTTCCATTTCTTTAAAATATGTCTATGAGATTTCGATGGGGATGCCACTAAATCTGTATAATGCTTTAGGTAATGTGGTAATTTTAACTATGTTGATTCTTCCAATCCAAGAACACGGAATATCTTTCCATTTCTTTTAATAGGGTCTTATAGTTTTCATTATATAGGTCCTTCACTTGTTTTGTTAAATTTATTCCTAGGTATTTTTTTCTTTTTGTTGCAATTGCAAAATGAATCATTTTTTTCCACTTATTTTTCTGACACTTCATTATTAGAGTATAGGAATGCTACGGATTTTTGAATGTTGATTTTGTATCCAGATACTTTACTGTATTTACTTATCATTTCTAGTAGTGTTCTTTTAGAGTCTTTAGGGTTTTCTATATAGAGAATCATGTCATCTGCAAATAGCGACAGTTTGATTTCTTTGTTTCCTATTTGGGTCCTTTATATATCTTTCTCTTGCCTGATTGCACTCGCTAGGACCTCCAATGTTATATTGAATAACAATGGCAAGAGTGGACAGCCTTGCCTTATTCTTGATGTTAGAGGGAAGGTTTTAGTTTTTCACCATTAAATATAAGGTTGGCTGAGGGTTTGTCATATGTGGCCTTTATTGTGTTAAGGTACTTTCCTTCTATACCCATTTTGTTAAGTGCTTTGATCATAAATGGATGCTGTATCTTGTTGAAGGCTTTTTCTGCATCTATTGATATGATCATATTCTTATTTTTTAATTTGTTAATGTAGTGTATCACATTAATTGATTTGTGTATGTTGAACCATTTCTATGCCTCTGGGATGAAGCCCACTTGATTGTGGTATATAATCTTTTTAATATATTGCTGTATTCGGTTTGCTAGTATCTTATTTAGGATTTTTTGCATCTGTGTTCATGAGAAATATTGGTCTGTACTTTTCTTTTTTTGTGTTATCTTTACCAGGTTTTTGTATCAGAGTAATATTGGCCTCATAGAATGTGTGAGGAAGTATTGCCTCATCTTCGATTTTTTCTTTGAATGTTTGGAAGAATTTACTGGCGAAGCCATCTGATCCTGGACTTTTACTTTTTGGTAGGCTTTTGATGATTGTTTCAATTTGGATACGGCTGATCAGTCTATTTAGATTTTCCAGTTCTTGATTCAGTCTAGGAAGATTATATTTTGTTTGTTTGTTTTCAATTTCATTGATTTCTGCTCTAATTTTGATTATTTCTTTCCTGCTGACTTTAGGCTTCATTCGTTCTTCCTTTTCTGTTTTTTTTTAAGATGAAGCACTAGGTTGCTCCTGTGACTCATTCTTGTTTTTGGAGATAGGCCTGTAATGATATGAACTTTCCTCTTATGACTGCTTTTTTTGTGTCCCAAAAGTTTCGATATATTGTACTATCATTATCATTCGTTTCTATGTATCTCCTGGTCTCTCTTTTTATTTCTTCTCTGACCCAGTTATTCTTCAGTAGCCTGTTGTTTAATCTCCATGTATCTGTGGTTCTTCCTGTTTTCTTTCTGCAGTTGATCTCTAGTTTCAAAGCATTATCATCAGAGAATATGGTTGGTATGATTTCAACCCTCTTATATTTGTCGAGGCTATCTCTGTTTCCCAATATATGGTCAATCCTTGAGAATGTTCCGTGTGCACTAGAGAAGAATGTATAAGTAGTTGTTTTGGGATGAAAGGCTCTGTAAATGTCAATTATTTCAAGTTGGTCTAATGTGTCATTTAAGGATGTTATTTATTGATTTTCTGTTTGGACTATCTGTCTATATCCAACAGCCAGGTATTTAGGTCTCCTACTACAATAGTGTTTTGGTTTGTTTCTCTTTTTAGTTCTGTTTGTAATTTCTTTACATATTTCAGGACTCCCTGATTGAAAGCATAGATATTAATAAGTGTTATGTCTTCTTGGTGCGTGATTCTCTTAATCATTATGAAGTGTCCCTCAGTATCTTTCTTTACCTTTTTTATTTCGAAGTTTATTTCATCTGATATTAGTACCTCTACTCCTGCTTTTCTCTGAATGCCATTTGCTTGAAATATCATTTTCCACCCTTTCACTTTGAGTCTGATTTGTCTTTGGAGCTGAGATATGTCTCCTGGAGACAGCATCTGGTTGGGTTTTGTTTTTCGATCCATTCTGCAACTCTGCACCTTTTTATTGATGCATTCAGTGCACTTATATTTAGGGTGATTATTGAAATATGAGGTCTTCTTATAGCTATTTTATCTTTTGTGTTCTGGTAGCTCAGTGTTTCCAATGCTTCCTTGTTCTTGTGTTTCTGTTTTCTTTATTTTGGTTGGCTTTTGTGGGTTTTCCCTCTGGCCCTTCTTGTCTTATGTTATTTACTTCAGTTCTGAATCTTTGGCATGTGGTTATCATTATGAATATGTAAAGGATAGTTATATGTGTGTGTGTGTGTGTTATATATATATAATAATATATATATAACTGTCGTTCATTTTCTTCTGCACGCGCCTTATCTCCATTCCCTTTTGCGAATTTGGATCTTTGAATCCTCCCTTTTCAGTCATTGTTATCTCAGTTTGTCCCTATGTATGCTGAATGTTCATTACTATCTTTTTATAACAATTCTCTTCTTATTATTTAAGCTTATAATGCCCTCTCTTAGTAAGGGTTGTACTCCTCTACTTCTATTTGCCTGATAGTCACTTTATTCGAATCATGTATTTTTTTTTTGTCATTTTGTTTTAGGTGAACTGACCCCTTTCAATATGTCCTGTATTGTAGGCCTCGTAGTGGAGAATTCCCTCAATTTTTGTATGTCTGAAAAAGTCTCAATTTCTCCTTCATATCTAAAGGAGAGCTTAGCTGGATACATTATTCCAGGCTGGTAATTCCTTTCACTTAATAGTTTAAATATTTGATTCCATGTTTTTCTGGCTTGTTAGGTTTGCACCGAGAAGTCCGAGGATAATCTAATCGGTTTTCCTTTATAAGTTACCATTTTTTTCTCCATGGCTGCCTTGAGAATTCTGTCTTTGTTGTTAATTTTTGATAATTTTAATACAATGTGTCTTGGTGAAGGCCTTTTTGGGTTGAGATAATTGGGCATTCTGTTGACTTCTTGAATTCCAGGCTCCAGCTCATTCCTTAAATTTGGGAAATTCTCGTCAACTATTTGTCTGAAAATGTTTTTTAATCCCTGTTCCTTTTCCTTGCCTTCGATAATGCCCATTATTCTTATGCTTCCTCTACTGATGGTATCAGCTAGTTCTTGAATTTCTCTTTCACTATTTTTCATTCTTTGGTTTTTCTCTTCTTCCTTCTGATTTATTTCTAGATTTCTGTCTTCGATATCACTACTCGTTTCCTCCATTTGGTCGACTCAGTTTCCCAGGCTTGCTATTTCATTTTTCAACTCTTGCAGTGTTCTTTTTTTTCTGTCTCCAGAAGATCTATTCTGTTCTTTTTGAGGGTTTCAGTCTCCTTGCTCTGCTCATCTATTTGTTTTTTCAGTTTCTAAAATTGTTCACATGTCGTTTCAGATATCGCTGAGTTTTTTCCAAAGTACCATCCTGAGTTCTCTGTCATTTAAGTTGCATAGTTCTATGTCTTTAAGCTTATTTTCTGGAGATTTTTCTCTTTCTTTCTGAGATGCATTGTCACCTTGGTTGTTCGTGGTGTTTAATGGACTATTTCTCCACATGGGTATAAATGGAAATGTATCTGCTTTTTTCCCAGAAAGATTTATTGTATAAAAGTGCAAAGTAGGCACTTTTATTTTGGTTTTCAGTAGATGGTGTCTAAGCCTCTTGAATCCCTGCTTTATATAAAGCCTTAAAAATGTCTTTTTATTTTCTGGTAAATATTTAATCACACTCACTACTCTCAGTTTCAGTCCCTTTCAGTGTTAGCAACAATTTTAGTAGCATTTGCTCAGATTTTCCTGGGGGGGGGGGGTCTGCAGTGTTCTGTCTCGGAGGGTATGTGGGCAGAGGCCCTCTCGGTTGGGGTTTTGGGGCTGCAGTTCAGCCTCGGTTTTGCAACTGTGATTGGTAAAAATCAGCTGTTATTTCTCGGCTGGCCACTTCTCTGCTTTCTGCCCTGATGACTGGGCCCTGCAGCCAGCCGGCCATGGGGAGCTCACAACTCTCCCAGGCAGGGCTGTTCAGGGAATTCGCGGCCAGAATTTGCCACTCCTTCCCCCCTCCCCCTCCTCCTGCATATAATTGACATATAGCATTGGTTTCAGGTGTAAGTCATCAAGAGTTGATACATATATGTAGTGCAAAATGATCACCACAATAAGTCTAGTTAACATCTGTCACAACACATAATTATAAAATTTTTTCCTTGTGGTAAGAACTTTTAAATCTGCTCTTAGTAACTTTCATATGTACAATGTAGTATTATTAACTATAGTCATTGTGCTGTACATTACATCCCCATGACTTATTTATTTTACAACTGAAAATTTGTACCTTTGACCACCTTCACTCCCACCAGACCTGTTTTACATGAAGTATAACATATAGGATTTCATTATCTAAGAAAATAAATGAATAGTTGTAGGTAGGTAACTCAGGATAGAAATCTTGGAGTCATCATAGAGGCTGCTCTCAGCCTCCATGGCCACTTGGTCATAAAGAACCATCAGTCTATCTCCTGAATCTCTAATTTATTTCCTCTTCTCCATATTCACAGCCCTTTCCCCAAATCAAGGGCCATCATCTCTCATCTAGACCACTGCTCAATTCTGATCTCCTTGTCTCTGAGGTCTTCTTCACTATCCCTCACGAACTTCATATTGTCCTGCCCAAGTAGTCTTTCTAACTGTCAGAACCCAAAGAACTCAAGTTTGAGATTTGTTCACTTGAAAAAAAATATCAGAATAGATCCAAGGTTATCCTGTACAGAGGGAACCTTCTTTTTTGCATAATTGCAGCACATGACAGTCTAGTATGATTTTCTTTTTCTTTTTAATTGCCTAGAACTATTTATGTGCTGTATATAACATGTCATTATGCCTCGTTATTCTCACTGCGCTCTCTGATTGTTTTCTAACTCTTACACAGTTCATGATTACAGTGGATTCCCCTATTCCTAACACAGCTACATGGATACAGTAGGACAGTTAGTTTTAAAAAGTCAGTTGAGTTGGGGAATATTACACATAACCTGCATACTTTGAGTATTTTAACTTAAGATGTATGAATATGTACCGTTTCAATTTTTTGATGTATGGCCAAGGCATATCAGTTCACTGATGGAGTTTTGTGCCTTTTGTTTGTTTTTTTGTTTGTTTTTACATAGCCCATACCTATAATTCTTTGCCTACAGTAACAGGTTTGAGAAAAGACATAATTCACTCCTGGTAAGCATAAAGCTCAGTTGGGACTGAAGTAGATGAACACGAGCTTAGTAGAAAGTAATCTAGTGGCCACAGGTTTTCAGTGTGCTGTGGGCATCTGCCAGTATGTTTTATAAAGGCAAAGTGGAACACAGATTTAACTGGCGGGTCCATTATGTGGAGCAGGTTAAAAGAGATCCCAGTGTAGTGATATTCCAGTTCCTTACATTCTAAAGTGTTATCGCGCGTGTACGAGAAAAGGGTGGAATTACAGTTGACATGTAGGGAGAGCCGATGGGTCTCTTTCCATTGTGATCATTGTCTGCTACCTGTCTTGTTAAAGAGATGGTTGAGAACTGCTCTTCTGAAACCCACATATGATGTGTTATTCCCAGCTTAAAACCTCTCGGTGTCTGTCGCTTGCATACAGGATAGGGTAATGGCGCTCTCAACATATAATGCCCCATATCCCCCTACACAGGATGAGAGCTTAACATACAAGATGCACTGTAATATCCCTCTATTTTTATCTTTACTGTTCCCATCTTCCCATGCCAAACTGTGATTCCTTGAATATATCAAGCCATTTAGTAACTCCATTCCTCTGTAGCTGCTGATGTATGTCTGATACAGTCTTGCTGCTTTATTCATCTTATTAACTCCTTTTTATCCTTTTATTCTCAGCTCAAGCTACCTCCTCTTCAGGAAGCCTTTTCTGTTTCCCATCTACCAGCTCCGGGTTTCATTCTGGGTTAGGTGCCCATCCCGTGTGTTCCAGCATAGTGTATGCCTCGGCCTTAGTGCTTACTCTACTGTGTAATAAGAGTCTGTGTGTTTGTCTTTATCTTTTACTAGACAGTGAACCACTTAAAGACAAAGATTACATTCTTGTTCTCTCAGCATCCCCAGTGTTTTAACATGGTACCTGCTACATAGAAGGTGCTGATTAAATGTTGAATGAATAAATTAAATTTAAAGGACTGCTCCTTCTCTCATCTCCCTTGTACTAAGTGGCAGCTCTAGTCTTCTAGTTGCTCTACCAAAACTCTTGATTTATTTTCTGTCTCCCCACCTGCAATCTATGAGCAGATTCTATTGCCTCTTTCTTATGGTCTCCAGAATTTAACCACTTGCCTGCTCTACCACATGAGTCCAAACCACCATCAAATCTTGCCTGGATTATCTTCAGCCTTCTAACTGATGTCATGCTTCCTCCTTTGATCTTCTTCAATCTGTCTTCACAGCAGCCAGTGTGATGTTAAAACATAAGTGAGATCATATTATTTCTCTGTTCAAAGTCCTCCTGTTGCTTCCCATCTCAGAGTAAAAGTCAGAGCCCTTACCTTGTCCTACAAAGCCCTTCTGTCCTGGCCCTCCTGTCCTTCTCTCCACTCACATTGCTGCTGCCACCCTGGCCTCTCCTCCTCCCTGAACACTGCTGACATCTTCTGCCTCAGGGCCCCTGTGCTTGCTGCTTTCTTTGACTGGTAACTGCATGGCTCACTCCTTCACTCCTTTAAGATCTTTCTTTTAAATGGCCACAACATCTAAAATAGGCATTTCTATCCCCAATATGCTATCTTCCTTCTCTGCTTAAATTTTCTTCTTAATCCTATCTTGTAACATACTACATATTTTACTTATTTTTCTAGTCTTATACCATTAGAATGTCAGCTTCGTGAGAACAGGGATTTTCATATTTATTTGGTGCTGTATTGTCAGCACCTAGGACAGGGCTTATCACATACTAGAAACAATATATATTTGATGAGCAGACCATGGATGAATGAATGACTTGTGGAAGAGGGATTATACTTGTTCCATATTACCCAATGGAATTGGGCCAGGACCACAATACATTGATTTATCCTAAAGTACACATGAAGTCATTTTAGAATGGCTAATTTACCTCACTTTAAAGAAAAAAAAAAAAAAAACACTAGTAATGTCATTTATGTTTCCATTTGCTTTAAGAAGGTAGATTTAATGTCAGTAAAAGTTAAATTTCTAATAGCTGTTGGAAAAAAAATAGGCCATTGTGGTAAGAGTGAATTTCTGTCTTTTGAAACTTTGGAAAATATAGTGAAGAATGACTTGGTGATTGAATTAGAACTGTGGTTCTCAACTGAGGCTGATTTGACTCACTGGGAACATATGGCACATGTCTGGAGACATTTTTGGTTGTCACAGCTGGGCGTTGCCACTGGCATCTAGTGGGTAAAGACCAGGGATACTGCTAAACATCCTACACAGACACCCCCGCACACATACACAGAGAATTATCCAGCCCAAAATGTCAGTAGTGTCACAGTTAAGACTTTAGTCAAGTGAATTTTAAAGTTGAGATATAATTACAAAATTTCATAATCGAGATTCTCTGATATAGTTCCTCTCTTTTTCTGAAGGTAGGGAATTCCTTGAAAATTACTTTTGTGAGTTTTAAGCTTCTTCTCCTAACATGTTTTTGTATCTTGATACCTATGCATTCGATAATGATTAGAATGCCTTTTTCTTCCTTCTGTGAGCCCTGTCATTGTAGTGTAATCACTGTAGAAACCAGTCATTATCTCCAAGGAGAACTAGGAACAGTATTATTGTTATTCAGATTCTGCCTAAAACTTAGACTTGGTTGATTGATTGACTGTATTTTCACCAAAGAAGATAGCCTGTGTAGATTGATACCCTGGGGAAGAATTTGGGAAAAGAACCTTACATGTAACTTAAATGAAGAAGATATTTGTCATTTTTATGAATTGGGATTTTTACCAATAACTCTTTTTGAATGCCAGTGATGGTGTTGTGACAATTTATATTCATGTCCTCCTCTCCATCCTTAACTTCGGTAAGGAACGTTTTTTTCCTATTGTTTATCTAGTCACATTCTTTCATAGGAGCTAAGTGGTTAGATTTATGGCCTTGATCTGTGTTTTTTTTTTTATATCAGTGGGCGTTGTTCATATTTCCCACAAATACATACCCAACTAGCATACTTCCTTTTTGTTTTCTCTCTTTATCAAAGGAGATTAACTGCTGGTAAAACTTTGTTTTCAAAATTTCAGAATAGCTATGTTCCAGTTATTCCTTGAATCAGTGAATAGTGTGTTCAGCTACTGTTCATCTCTTAATTTTGGTTCTGTTTTTCTGTAAATGATTTTTTACAGAGAAAAAAAAATAGAACCATTCAAATTGAAAGGCAAAAAATCTGTCATTAAGTAGGTAAAGTATTAGTATTTCTCATCCTGGAGGTGAAGTAATAGCCACAGCTTGGCACAGAAGGAAAAATTTTCTACACAGGCTCATAAGTAAGCAGACAATCTTGTTTATCCTTCAGCCATATCTGTGGTGCATTGGTAAGAGTTGGAATCACTCATCATGACCATTTGTAGCTTGTTTTTCATCTATTAAATGTTGTCTTTGCTTGATTATACAGGTTGTAAGGCTTTAGCAAAGTTTTGGATCCTCAAGTACTTTGAGTGTCTTTTCCAAGAACTCATAAAATTTTAATGTTTAAAAATACCTTTCTGTTTTGGCTTAAATGAACAAAGTACTTGATAAAAAGCTTTGAAATACACAATGTTTTTACAAGAACTTTATATTCTCTTCTTTAAACGATGTAGTGCATTTTTGTACTTGAGATTGGCCTTAGAATCATCTCGGTCTTTCAACTGGTGTTCATAAAGGGACTATGAAAGCAGAATTTTAAATAATGGTGAAATCTTAGTCGTGGCCTCATTGCCTCTGACATGTTTTGTATGTACTTAGCTCTTAAATAGAACGTAAAGAAAAATTTGATTTCTAGAGAATTTATTTAATGGGTAACCTGTTTCACTTGTTTAGAAGAGTATGTACACTGTGCATGTCTACAGTGTCTGTGGATGTTTGTGCTCTCTGTTTCTGAGTTCTCCTGTCTTCTTTATTTAAAAAAAAAAAAAAAAAGTAGACTGCTGCTGGAGCCAGCCCGCTAAAGTCGATCAGTACCTGAAAGAGGGGGGTGAAGCCTAAGGGAAAAAAGAGAAGACAGGAAAGATCTTTCCAGGAGGGCATACAGTCAGAGCTGCAGCCCTGAGTTTATTTAGCGTAGCCTTTTTATGTGATTTTTGAATATCATAATCAATCACCACGTTACCATAGCAAAGCACACCATACGTATCTAAATCAATGCTTGTCAATTACGTAAGATCCTACATGTTCTTGTTTCCATGGTAGTATAACATTCCATTACCTTAAAAGGTGACTTTATGAGGCTTACCAAGGTGACCATTGTTTTAAACTCATTAGCAATACCATGGATTTTAGCTACGTGACTTCTTCAGTGCCTCATAATGGCTTCTCAAAATGGCTCCAGACAGACTGCCCAGTGGAAGCATTTTCTAGTCTGGTTTCTCTGGCTGTTGATTTTTCTGTTAAGTGACATGTACCTTGCATTGAATAGGAATACATTGTAAAGTCTGGGCAAATGAGCATATATGGACACATTTCTTCTATCTCGGCCTCTCGGGTACTGGTGCTTTTTAAAAATGAGACCAGCAAGAATCTCTAGGTAAGACTTACATTATGATCAATGCCTCAAGTGACAATGTATGAATAGAGTCATAACTAAAGAGGACTCCTTGGTGTCCTCTTTATGACTATAAAAATATAACAAATATAACTCATAAAATTATTTGATAATGTCTTTTATTTCGAGAAATGTGTTCTCAGAATTCTGAGAGAGAGGTAGCAAAATATTTTATTTTGCAACTGTATGTGACAAATGGAAAAATAGAATTTGAATCTTTGGCTGTCTCACAAACTTATTCTTGGTTAGACTGTGCTTTCTGTGTAGTATGTTTTGAGATTCCTTAAATCAAAACATTCTTTATCCTGTTGTGTTTAAATGACTTTTAGTAAAAGAAGATTTCTCTTCCTTAGTATTATGTCTCTTGGTCCTTCATCACATGGCTAGAACCAGATAGTTCGTGTATGGTTGTTTGCTGAATCTGTTCACTGGTCCATTTGTTCAATATTTGTTTAAGAAATATTTATAAAGTATGTCTTATGCTTCAGGTACTTTGTTACAACTCTGTCTGGTGTTTTTTGTTTTTTGTCTTTTTTTTTTAAATCATTTCAGGACTGATGAGAAGTATTTTAATATCTCAAGATGGTGTTAAATTGGGATCACGTGTTTTCAGAACAGAAGCACCTGGCTCATTGTGTTGTTCCTTAAGGCCAGGGTCCCCAGCCTTAAGCTTGTAAGGATCACGATGCTTGTGAAGCCATTTCAGGTGTTTTGTCAGTTCATAACTCTTGCTTGCTGCCTGCTACCTAATTCCCTAAGTGATGAGGAACTCTTCTGTGATCCACTAATCCCCGTGGAGGCACTTTCCAGCATCACCACTTTCTCCCACCTGTCACCCACTGTACCAGATTCCTACGCATTTAAAACTGTGTGAGCTACGTACAGGAGACTTGTAAATTATGTGTTTAGCTGATGTTGTCATCAACTTAGCATGTGATCAGTAAGCTACTTCCCCTCCCTTAAAGCTATTATTGAAAAATCGTATTTAAAGCTATATCATCAAAATTGCTACTTTGGAGGTTACATAAATTGACAGATGGATTGCATCCTGTTATACAAATGAGGAAACTCATTACTCTTTTCACATGGACAGGGACTACTGCCAGTCAGTTTACTGTCAGCAAAGCTTCGGAATTGCTTCTAACAGTAGTGGCTTGTGTGGTACCCTGGCACAAAGAGACACCTTACCTTAGGTGTGGTATTAGCTCAGCGGCAGAAGTATGAAAGGAACATTGGTATGTAGCTTTAACGTAAGACAGCTTCACAGGTTACGTTTTGCTTTCCCTTTGTCTCCCCGTCTTTACAGGAGTGGTGAATGTGTTGCTGACGACCCCGCTCTGGGTGGTCAACACCAGACTGAAGCTGCAGGGGGCAAAATTTAGGAACGAAAACATTGTACCGACCAACTACAGAGGTGTTTTTGGTAAGTATCTCTTGAGTGAGTTTCTGTTTAAGGGTTTTCTTTTTGTATCTGGAATTTATTGCCATGATAATGCTATATAGATAATGCTGTATAAAAGACAACTTCAGTTCTCAAAGTCCAGCAGTAAGCTTTTGTTTAGCTCATGTGTCTGTGGATCAACAGGGATTTGTCTCATCTAGGCTGACCCCTGCCTGGGAGTCTCAGCTCCACGTGTCTCATCATCCTCCTGGGTCCAGCCCGAGCATGTTCTTCTCTTGGTAATAGTGAAAACACAAGAGGACATGACCAGTTGTACAAGCACATTTCAAGCCCCTGTTTGCGTCTTGTTTGCTAACATCCTCTTGGCCAAAGTGTATCACATGGCCACGCCCAAAGACAAGGGGTAGAGAAGTAACTGCTCCCGTGGGGTGTGGGTGGGAGGGGGTGAATATTTCTAAAGAATAATCCGCTATACTTTTTTTCCCCCTCTGGTGGTGTCTTTGGATAAAGATACCAGATTAGTGTCAGGCATCTCTGAGCTCTGCTTTTTGATAGCATCACACTGCCAGGTTCTTCCTTCCCATTTTGGTAATGAGAACAGTGGTTTTCTTATGATAGTCCTATAAAGGAACTATCTTGTCTTTTTGTCATACCGGACTTTGTTGTGGAACACATGGGTAATCAGTTCTCAATTCTCTGTAAGACAAAGTTCCCAGTAGTGGGGATGATAATTTAGGAAAACTTGACGTTCTGACCTTAGATCGTCAGAATTGTATGGAATTAATTGCCCATGATTGAAGTTGTCTCTCAATAACTTGGTGACCGTCAGTGTCTGGTAATTATCAAAAAGTAGTTAACTAATGAACTTGCCCCTAAAATATCATTGCAAGAAGGAAATCTTGATAGACCCAGTGTGGTTTCTATTCTGGGTACATTTGAACAGAATTCACCTTGTCCCCTCTAGTTAGGGCATTGTCATCAGATATCCTTGATCTCTTGCTTAGATGCTTTTCGCCAGATCGTCCGAGATGAAGGACTCTTGTCTTTATGGAATGGCACATTTCCCTCCTTGCTCTTGGTCTTCAATCCTGCCATCCATTTCATGTTCTATGAAGGTTTAAAACGGCAGCTTTTAAAGAAACGAAAAAAGGTAAGCCCTCATTTTGAAAGCAGCAAATAATCATCTCTGCACCGTCCTGTTGTTAGGATCGGTGTGATTCATTCTGTCTTTGCTTTCCAGCTTTCCTCTTTGGATGTGTTCATCATTGGTGCAGTAGCCAAAGCAATTGCCACCATAGTCACCTATCCCATGCAGACGATCCAGTCGATTCTGAGGGTGAGTGCTGGGCTTCTTCCTGCGTTTAGTCAAACAGCACTCTACAATACCTGGTTTCTTTGTTTCAAGCAATGTTAGTAAAACAATAAAGTCGTCAGTTGGTAGACCAGAGCTCATTCATTTTTATATTTGATATTCTGCTAGCCAGGCTAGCTATTGGTTGTTTTCTTATTTTAATTTAGAATGAAGTTTACATTTGCAATTTCTTAGGTAACGTAGTATTTCAGAAAACCAGAATGTGAAGGAAAGTTCTCTAAGCACCTCTGGAAAGTATAAATTTGCTTCCTTCTCATTTTTGTTGATTTACTTGATGTCCTCAGGCAGATTATTTACCAAGGCAGAAGTTGATTCCTTTAGTTCATTCAGGAGGAATTAATGGTTTGGCTTTTTGGGAACACTTTCCAATTTAGTTTGTTCATTCATTCATTTACTTATTCATTGAAATATTTATTAAGCATCCAGTTTATGTGAGGAGCTGGGTACACATGGTAAATAAAACAGTCATAATCCCTGCTCTCATGGAGGTAATTGAGGAGAGAGTGAACATGTCAATAAGCAAATAAAAAGGTAATTACAGATTGAGAAAAGAAAGCTATATAGGAAGAGAGCAGCATTCTGTGATTCAGCAGAGAGGGGCATGGTACTGGTTTTCTTAGATAGGATGATGGGGATGGGCTCCTCTGACAAGGAATGTGTACATCAAGACTTAAAGGAGGATAAGGACCCAACTGCAAAGAGCATTCTAGGTAGAGGGAACATGATGTGAATCCTAGGAACTGAAAGGCCACTATACTAGAAAGTGACTCAGGAAGAGATTGGAAAAGTAGCAGGGGAGGCTGTAGATGAGGGTTCTAGATTTTATTCTCAACACAATGGGAACAGCTTTTGAAGGGCTTTGCACTGGGAAGTAATGTGATCTGATTTTACAGTTCGAGAAGAGTACTGTGGCTGTCGTGTGGCAGATTGGTCAGGGGCTAAGAGAAAAAGGGGTAGGGGAATTAGGTAGGAGGCCATTTCAGTAACACAGGTGAGAAGTGATGGTGACCTAGACTACAGTGGTAGCTGTGGAGAGGACATGGACAGATTTATGATCTGTTTCAGAGAAGAAAATTCAAAGGACTTAATTGGTAGAAAAAATGGATGTGGTAGTGAGAGTATTTCAGTTCAAAAAAATTATTACCTTCTGTTAAAAGTATTTTCGCTAATAAATCATTTTAAAATTGGTACTTAACATAAAGGAATTCAGTAGCATCGAAATAAATGTCTCTTGACACTTTTATAATGTGAGCATATAATGCGAAGAGCTTAGACGGCAGTGGTTCTAGTTGATTAATGTTTATCAGAACTTCTTAAAGGCCTGGAAGTTAGGCCATACCATCAATGGCTAAGTCTTCATTGTGGGCATGGTTTATTTCTTTCGATGTAGAATTTTCCCCATAATTCTCTGCAAAGTGAAAATTCTTGGGGTTGCTTCATTGAAAAACTCTTATTTTTACCTATTTCATTGAAATATTTCATTTATTTTATTAAAAAATAGAGGATTAGCAAAATCTACATATTTATTAGATATTTTTATTACTGTATGCTATAAGATATTACTCCAACATAATTTCTTATGCAAGTAGAAATTAAGATAAAGAAAGTAGTACTAAACGGTCATTTGTTTATTTTTCTTCTACCCCAGTTTGGGCATCACAGACTCAACCCAGAAAACAGAACACTGGGGAGCCTTCGCAACATTTTCTATCTTCTTCACCAGAGGATAAGGTGAGCATTGTGGGCGCCTCACGTCTGTCCTCTCACATCTCACATCTGCCAGGGAGTAGTTGGATTTGCTTAACTGGCACTACTGCCTGGCAGTGGCAACCTAGAAACCTCCCCCTTGCATGCTGTGCTCAGACATTTCTAATTTTAAAGGCATTAGTACAATTATATGACAGCATTTTGGAACATTATGGAAAAGTTCAGGTTCTTATTCTTTGTTATTTGCAAATACACAGAATTCCTTTAGAAAGAGGACCCTCTAAAACCTGACATAGACCGTTCTGCCTGAGTAGTGCTTCCATCCGTGACATATCTTGTGGTTTCTCTTGTAGATGAAAATAAGCAGGTATAATAAAGCAATAGCCGTAGTGAGAAAGGGAGCAGCGAGAAGAAAGAGTGATAACAGTCATCATCATCATCATCATCATCATGACGACAGTGATGTTAATAAGGACAGCTAACGTTTCTGAGTGTTTGCTTTGTGGCAGGCACGTAGCTCGATGCTGTATGTGGGACAGTCTCACTTAATCCTAACAACAGTCCTATGAGGCAGGTACTTTCGTCATTTTGCTATTTCATTTAAAGACACTGACCTGAGGGACATCAGATAAGCCAGAGGCTTCCAAAAGCTGCTCTATTACTATTCCTAGATGTAAGATATTTTGAAAATAAATTTATTATAATAATAGAACATGCTTAGGATAAAATGTAAAATCAAAGATAAAGAATTGGTATAAAGTAAAAAATAATTGCGCACCATACCAAGTGTTGGCAAGAATGTAGAGTGACCAGAACGTTCGTGGGCTGCTGGTAGGAATATAGAATGGTACTCCCACCTTAGAAAGCAGCTGGATGTTTTCTTAAAATGCTTAAACACACACCTCTTCCAGGACCCAGCCATTCCACATGACGATATTTTCCCAAGGGAAAGGAAATATGTCTGCACAAAAACTCGTACACAAATGTTGGTAGCAGCTGTATTTGTAAGACTCAAAAACTGGAAACAACCCAATGTCTGTCATCGGGTAAATAGACACATACATTATGATATATCTGTATAGTGGAATACTCCTCAGAAATGAAGGAATTATTGATTTGTGCAACAACATGGATAAATTTCAAAATAATAATGCTGAGTGAAAGAAATCAGACAAAAAGAATGCTCTCTGGTTCCACTTATGTGAAACTTAGAAAATGCAGATAATCTATAGAGACAGAAAGCAGATCAGTGGCTACCTGGGGTCAGGGTAGGTGGAGGGAGGGAATGATTATAAAGGGATATGAAGATACTTTGGGGGATGTTGGCCAAGTTCACCGTCTGGAATGTGGTGATGGTTTCGTGGGTACATACATCACTCAAAACTCATCAAGTTGAAGTCAGTTAACTTCACTAAATCTATAAATACATGAATATTACCCTGTTTTCTCTCCTTTTTTCATGAGATAGTCACTGTTAACAGTTAAGGGTATATGTTTCCAGAATATTATATCAAACATTTATTTGGGTGTTTATTTTTTATAAATGGGATCATATGGTAATACTGTTTTGCATTTTAACCTTTTTATAAACTTAATATCACAAATAATTCTTCACATCAATATCTGTAGTTTTTTGTAGTGACTGCCTTGTCTTCTGTTATATAACTATAATTTATTCAACAACACATTTATTAATGGATATTTATTGTTTTTTCCAGGCTTTCACGTTTACAAACATTGCTGAATGAATAGCCCGTAAATTTAGCTTTGTCAACCTGAGTGATTATAATTGTGGAGAAGAGTTTTTGAAGTGGAAATACCTGGTTAAGGAGTTTAAACATGTAAAATGTTGATAGACATAGCCAGATTAACCCTAAAAAGTGACACCAGCTTCCGTTTCTACCAGCACTGTGAGGGCTAAGAATGGTGTAGATAATCAGAAAGTTAAGAAGGTAGTGTTGACTAGAAATCTAAAGGGTCACGTGATTTTCGAATCCAGCATGTCTTTACATTCTTTATCTCGTCTGGTTCTCACTCAGCCTTGAGAGTGTAGAAGGATGACTATATTCCCATTGTTGCAGACCGTGAAACAGGTTTAGAGAAAGTGACTTGTCCAATACTAGATGGACAAAAAGAGGCAGAGCCAGAGGTTCAAACTCAGATGCTCAGTAAGCACTCAGAAACTATTGAATGAATGAAGACCATTCATCTACTAGAATATTCTACAACTATGACTAAATCTGCACCATCCAGTAGGGTTGCCACCAACCACATGTGGCTGTTGAGCACTTGAAATATAGCCAGTGCAACGGAGAAACTGAATTTTTTAAATTTAATTTTCATTGCCACACGAGGTTAGTAACCCATATTATATGGCGCACTGGACCATGCCAGGCCTCCCTAAACTTTTGCTTGGTTAAGAATCACTGGAAGTGCTTGTTAAAATATAAATTCATGCCCCTCTCTGGGCTAAGGCCTTGCAGTCTTCATTTCTAAACAAACCCTGGCGATCCTGATGTGAGTCTATATAAAGAAAACCTACACTCTTGGGTATCTCTCCTTTACTACTCACACAGAACACATCTCTGACATTTCTGGTCACCAAATGTGTGGGTTTTTTTCCCCACACCAAGCAATTCTGCATGACACCAGATGGGTGTCCAGCGATTTAACTCAATTCTGGCACTGTCTACATGGAGATAATATTAGATCCTGCAGGTTAAGGTCTCAGTTTCGCGAGACTCCCGCTACTTCAGATGCTAATTGCAAGTAGGTGCCCAGGTTACCCATAGCCTCTGTCTCACTTTGTTATGTGTTAGAGGCTCCTATGACCTCCTCTCCCTTGGATTCGATTATTTGCTAGAACAGCTCACAGAACTCAGGGAAATCCTTAGGATATATTAAAGGGTACAGATGAGCAGCCAGAGGAAGAGATACATAGAGTAAGGACTGGGAGTGTTCTGAGCACAGGAGCTTCTGTCCCTGCGGACTTGGGGTGTGTCACCTTTCTGGTAAATGGATGTATTCACCCTCCTGGCGGCTCTTGGAACCGCATACTTTTGGGGGTTTTTTATGGAGACTTCATCACACAGTCAAGATCCATCATTAACTCCATTTCCAGCCCCTCTCCCTTCTCTGGAGAATAGGGAGTTAGGCTGAAAGTGCCAAGTTTCTAACCTTTCAGGTGACTATCCCCATCCAGGAGCCCAAGAGTCACCTCATTACACAAAAGACTCTGCAGTTACACAGGATATTCCAAGAGATTTTAGGAACTCTGAGTCAGGAACCAGGGTCAAAGAGAAAATATTAGAGCAAGAGATGCTTCCAGTGCTCTTATCACTCAAGTAATTACAATGGTTGAGAGCTCTGGGCTGGGAACCAGGGACAGAGACCAACATCTGTATTTTCTATTATTTCATAGCAGACCTCACCTTGAGAAACACTGAGGTGGATTTCTTGAGGGAACACAGTTCACTTTAATTAATGAACAAGAAATTCATGGGTCAAAGCTTTTTATTCCTTTTTATCACATCACTTATTCCAAATAATAGGTTTTCACATATAGCAAATATATAAGATATAGAAAAGTGTCTGCATGGAGCACTTGATTAACTTTAATTTCTCAGTGTTTGTGCTGTATATAGGCCTGGAGTTGCCAATGCACTAGCACATGAGATTAATTCACTCTCAACAAAATAGCTTTGGAGGGCTCATTTACTTTGAACTCCTGGTTCGAGCTAAAGCATTCTTCTCTATGGTTAGAGCAGTGTCTCTAAAGGGCTATCTTCCAGGCTGGCATCTGGTCACCTGGGAGCTGATTCGAAATGCAAATTCTTGAGTCCTATCCCAGACTTAATAAATCAGAAATTCTGGGGATGTGACCCAGCAATCTGTGGTTTAACAAAGCCTTTCAGGTGATTCTGACGTATGCTAAATTTGAGAACCACTGGGTTAGAAGATCAGATGAATGGGAAGACCGAGAATCAGGTAGCTTTCATTTCTGTCACCTTGCCTAGTTCTTTTGAGACTAATAATCTAAACCAATTTGCAGCTTTCTTACCATTTAGGGACTGTACAGTTGAAATAACTGAATTGAGGAAGCATTAAAGATCTAAAAGTTCTTAGGTAGAGCTCAGATTTTGACATTAAGATGGTTTTAGGAGGTTTTAGGGTCTTCATCCTAGATTTGGGGTGTTATCAGCATTTCACTAATTAATGGTGATTATAAAAACAAAGTATTGGTAACTCATGAATGCTAAACTTTAATCAGTCTGCAAATACCTTTGAAGATGGTAAGTACTTTGACAACAGAAGTCTGTTAATATATAAAACCTCCATTGCTTGTTTTGATCGTAAGGATAAAACTGCCAAGTAGCTGTATTTCTTTAATGCAGGAGTTGACTTTTATAAAGAAAACCTTTTATTTTTTCCAAACCTCTTTTTTTTTTCTTTTTTTTTTCCAGGCGTTTTGGGTTCATGGGACTCTACAAAGGCCTTGAAGCCAAACTGCTACAGACAGTCCTCACGGCTGCTCTCATGTTCCTCGTTTATGAGAAACTGACGGCTGCCACCTTCACAGTTATGGGGCTGAAGAGTACACACAAGCATTGAGACACCTCACTCTGTAAAGTATGGAAAGACGCTCATGATGGGGGTTTTCTTCTGTGTGAAGAAAAGTGATTCTCCTTTTACTCTTGCTCTGTCCACTGTGAATTTTACCCTCACTGGCTTCAAAAGCATCTAAGGGTAAACATGGGGTATAGCCAGCTGAACGTATCACCAACTTAATTGACGCTTGGTTGAATTTTGCAGATGAAGTTGGTCATATGAAAGGAAAGTATCATTGAAAACCTAAAATTGAAAGTTCGTGAGGGTTAATTGGTTTTCTTAAGGAGAATGGACTATTGGCCTCATGAGCAATCTTTCCAGATAAAATCTTTCTTAAATTTACCAGCTGTTTTCTTCCTCTGGACATTTCCCCAGGTTCTGGGACAAATTTAATAACATGTAATTCTCCTTATACACTTTTTTAGGTCTTAATCTTGGTATTTTCATCACTAAAAACAATATTATGACTGTACTTTGGGCATGATTTTATTTTTGTTGGGCTATTTTTTCCTTCCACTTAAAGAAAGGTGTCTTCTTTAGTATATGAGCTATTTATTTTGTGGGAGACATGAAAATTATTAATCCCAAATGATTCTCATAAACTATCTGTTGTAAACATCATTTATTCATTAGTAGTTGAAATAATTTAAAACTATGTATTTTGAATCAACTCTTTTTATTACCAAAGGCTTGAAATTTTATGCTCATCCATATGTGCCCCAGTCAAGCCCTAATAAAGTATTAGCACAGTGTGCATGCCCTTTATTAAGATATTACATTGGGTTTACAACCAGCTGGTAAATATTGCAGAAAAGAGAGAGAGCAGATACCTTGTTTAGGCTATAGAATATTATCTCCCTTTGCAAACTCTTGGCAGAGCCTGTATTTTTTGAGAATAAACATCTGATCGAGGCTCTTTCTATTTGGAAACATTCGTTAGAGTTCTGATACTCAATGTTGTGTGTCAAGCAGTAGCCTTGACATAACCTGGGAGTTCATTGGACATGCGGTCCCAGACCATTTGAATTATATTCTGCATTTTAACATGATCTTCAGGTGATTCATACTCACCTTATAGTTCAAGAGGCCTTAAAGCCCCTGACCCAATTTTATTATTTTCAATTATAGAAACCAAGACAGAAATTTTTCTTTCAAAGGAAAGATGAGCTAATGTATTAAAACAACCTCTGAAAAAAAAAAAAACTGGGAGTCCTATGTCATCAATTACTTTCCCCTCCACCCATATTAAGGTGGTAGGACTTGTATTATGAAGCTAAGAGTGAACATAGACATCTCAAGCTACTCAAGAAACAAATTCTCTTGACATTAGTAGAATAGCCCTTTGTGTTCGTATGACTTAATTTTTGTCCCTGGAACAAAATAACAGGTGTTTTGTTTGTTTGTTTGTTTGTTTGTTTGTTTTTTAATTTATAAATCTAATTCAGTCAGAGTAAGTAATAAGGAAGTGTCTGTAGACTCTGCTATTTAGTTCAGTTTTGAGAGTGGAAATTTCCTCCCCTAATTTCCTCTCTGGCCGTTGTGGTAATTTCAGAATATATGATTATCAAACAAGTAATGAAAGATCATCCTGTTGTGATAGAAAACAAGAATTCGGAGGAGCTAGTAATCTGGGAACTAGTCTGAACACACATTCCCTATTTAAGACACAGAATGGTACACAGAGAATTGGCCCATTACTGCTTTTTTATTTTACTTTAAGGTTTGTGTGTGTCTGTGGTGGGGCTTGAGTGGGAAGCACAAAACGTATTTTGACTTTTGTACAAGAGGAGAGCGATTGTAAAGTGCAATGTATGCTTTTGTTATTGTTTTAATTATGCAGTTTGCTTTAGAATATGAATTTTGAGCTCAGGGTATTATGGGTCGGTAGGTTCAAATAATTTCCAAGTCAAAAAATATAGTTGTATTAAGTGTTTATAATGTAAGAATGTATTCAATGCTTCTTTTTTCTGATTTTATGATGGAATAGTTTAATATTGAGGTTCTATGTTCCCTTTGGAAGCTTATAGACTCACTAGTTGAAACTAAGTAATGACTCACTCAGTTTTGTAACCTTCAGTTAATGAGTTATTTGAGAAAACTAAAGAGCTAAAATCTCTCCTAGGGAAATGGAAATTTTTCTTTTTGATTCTTTATGCAGTTTCTCTGGACAGTGAAGATTAAGAGCCTTAGAAATTATATTAGTGTTACTGCAGTAGAGAATTTAATTTCTGTGTTTAATCTGTGTTTTGAAGTGGACACTAATATTTCTACCCATGTCTATTTTACAGTAAAGTTTGAAACACAGAAATAGGATTTACCATAAGAACATAAACAATGAGAGTTAGAATCTTGGGTGTTATTCCCAGCTCTGGCACCCACTAGCAAATTATATCATCTTGTGCTTCAACTTTTTGATAAATGGAGATAATACTACCCACTTCAGAGGATGTTTGCGAGCTAATGATGTCAGCAAACGCCCTTTATGGTCATGGAAGAGGGAAGATCTGAGCAAAGCTTGTGACAGTGCCTGGATTTATATAGCAATTTTCCTTCTTAAAGCATATACACATTCTCATTTTATAATTCTAATATCTCTGTGAAATAGGGAAGGACAAGTAACAGAATCCCTATGTAATTAACAAGGAAATTGAGACAATTATCAATTGACTTGCCTGGTTGAAACCTGCAGTAGAGTTGAGTATCCTGCAGTCTAATGCAGTGATTAAAGAATGGGTTCTGGAATTAGACCTGGGTTCAACTCTGGTCCTATTCCTTACCAGCTGTGGGAACAAAGCAATTACTGAACATGTATAAAACTCAGTGTCCTCAACTGTGAAGTGGAGATTGTGAGGATTAAATGAGATCTTACACATAAGTTGTTTAGCACAGTGCTTGCCACATGAGAGAGCTAGATAAATGTTAGCAAACCTGTTATATTATCAATGGGGGTATGGCTGTTTGGTTAGATATAACTATGGCTCAGTGGAAAGTGCTCTCTCAATTCTGAGCCAGACCTGGGTTCAGATTTTCATTTTATCACTTAATAGTATCGTGGCCTCAAACAAGTCACTTCTTCACTTTTCTATGTCATCATCTGTCCAATAGGAAGGCTGTAATAAATATATGTGTGTGTGTATGTATGTATATATATATATATATATATACACACACACACACACACACACACACACACACTTTATTCCTCACAACAGCCTTGCAAGGTGATCATTTCTGTTGGACGGATTAGGAGGTGTGTGTGTGTGAGCGTGTGCATGCATCTGGCATAGTACATGACATATATATGTGCTTAATAAATGCTTTTTTAATTGACATAATTGACATTAGTTTCAGGCATACAACATAATGATACAGTATATGTGTATATTGCAAAATGATCACCACAATAAGTCCTGTTAACATCTATCACCAAAATATCCATCATAATGCCGTTTGAACCAAGAAAATTGACTAGATTTTACTTTGGGCAGCATTTCTTCTTTCCATTTGTTTTAATCGTGAACATTTCTGAGAGCCTTTTGGTGTATCTCTTCAAAAAGGAAGCCACGTCTAGTAAGTTTATGTTTTATTGAGTATTCAAATTAAGTCCCGCAGATATTTATTCGTTAATCAGTAAAATACAAATTGGTTGAATAGCAGAAAGTCACTGGCTGAGCTAGTGTCTGTCTCATCTTGGCTACCAGGAAAAGCTAAAGAATAGCGACTTCATGCAGCCAAATGCCACACATCTAAAGGAGAGCCCTCCCTCTGGGCAGGTGAATTACTTACCTGGCGGTGTTGAATGTCACCAGAATACCAAATATATACAGAGACTCATTCGTAGGATATTTATGTTTATGATAAATAAATATAATTGATTGTGGCTCTACAGGGTTTTTGCCACCATAGAAATGAAAGGGCTTTGGGGTAGTGCTGATGTTTGTGGGGCTTACTGGTAGCCCCTGAACAGTATGTTCAGTGGGACATCAGGACAAGAAAAGTTTTCCACGGGCTGGGTGAGAGAAAAACAAGAAAGAAAAACTACTTAAAGGCAAAGTGAAAAGGAAGTTAGGGGATGAATTTGGGTATTGGGAAAGAAGGGACCAAGCACCGATACCTAACACAGCGCTCAAAGAAGACACAAAAAAAATGTGTGACAGGTGCATAGACTGAGAAATGCACCATGGAACCCAGCCAAGGAGATCCAAGCTATAATGGCACGAAAAGGGAAGGAAAACTCGGTTTGGAACTAATCACAAGAGTGGGTAATGGAACTTCCATTGTAGAAGTGAGTGCCTAGAAAGTGCCAGACACGATTGATTTACATAGAGCTTGATAGCCTGTTAATAACTAAGTATATGAAGTTCATTCCCATTAACATGAGTCAGTTGAGGCTTAAAGAGTAACTTATCTGTGGTCATGTACGTAATGAATGGGTGTCAGGATAAAATTTATGTTGACTCCAGAACTTTCTACATCCCTCAGATGTGCTTGAAAGTAAGCCTTCTAAGCTTGTGTGTGTGTCCCTTTTACAATCTAGAGGGACGTATGATTGAAGATGTGTGATTCTTTCTGTAATGAACCGTCTGTTCCCAGACGTGATACCACAACTCAAGGGAACCCTGTGGCCTCTGTACCCAAAGTAACTCCTTGAATCCATGCTGTGTTCTTGCCTCAGTGCCTTTCTTTATGCTTTTCAGCGTGTCTAGAATCTCTTCCTACTCTTCCTGGTGAATTCCTGCCTTTCTGGAACTTTGCTCCGTCTGCACCCCAAAGACTTTTGTGCTCCTCCGATACTTGCGCTGCGCCTGTGGGTGCACCTGCTCCATTATATTCGGGATCGCAGTCGTCCAGCTGTACCTCTGTCTTCCCCTAGATATCAAGTTCTTTCAGGGCAGGAAATGAATCTCTCACGGAGCAGATTGTCTCACTCCGTGGTAGGCACTCAGTTGTAGCATGAGTGTTTTTGACTAAAGACAGTGCTGACCTTTCTCCAGTCAAATCAGTCTGTTAATTAGGAGTTTACATGTTTTTAGAATTCTTGTGCTCTGGTGTTTTTCTGGTTGTGGTGGTTTTTCACATTTCTTTAATTAGTTCACACGTCTTTGAAGTATATTTTATTTTGTTAGTCGCTTGGCTTTTTTAACCTTTAAATATTCAGGGGGTTTTTTTTTTTTCCGTTTTATTTCTTTTGCTTTAATTGGAGTCACCGAAATTGTCTACCTTAGTGGTATCATTTATCTAATTCTTTCATATGTATTTCATTCTTATTTTGCATTCGTTATGGGGAACCCACTGGCAGAGTAGATGGCCAGCCAAGTAGGTGATTTCCTATGTGGGTGTTATATGGAGGACCATATAAAATTGCAAATTCCTATTCCAGGAATAACATTCTATTCATTTATTTAAGATATCATTTTTGACTACCTGCCACATCCAAACACTATGCTGATTGCTGGGATTATCCAGAAGAAGAATACTCAGTCTCTGCCCTAATGTGGCTCATTTTCCAGCACGGGAGTCAGACAAAAAACAACTTGAATTCTACCACTGATGAGTTCTGATGAGAAATGTCAATGTTCAGAGTTGCTTTGAGAGCATGGAGAGGCGAGGCCCAACTCAGTTAGGGTTTCTGTCATCACAAGGCAACATTCCAATTAGGAACACACCAAGTGGTGAGTGTAGAGCCTTGTTGACAGAGGAAGTAAATAACATTTGCGAAGTAGAAAGAGGATAAAGTTTTATTGTCTGCACATTGGTTTGACTCCTCTGAGTTGAACACATGGTAGAATGGGGGAGGGGGAAGAGCGTCCGGCCATGAACCTGCAGCAGGGAGATGAGGTGACGGAGCAGGACTCCGGTTTTACTTAACAGTTTTGTCTACCATTAGACTTGGGTCTAAAGAAAGAAGATATGTTCCCTGTACTCTGTGAATTTAAAATCTAATTTTAAATACACTTTGAAAATTAGACATAACATGAATCATTTAGTTCTAGCCCTATGAATATTTGCCACCAAGAGCAGTTGAGGCTTACTGTGAATGGCTGTGACTGTCAATTCTGGACTTGTAACTTATCTTGATCAACGTGAAAATGTTTACTTGGAAAGTAGTTCAGAGCCTAATTGAGTCTAAAACCCTGAGTGCTTTATCATGCATTTGTTAGCGTATTAGAAATTATAAAAACAGCAAAAATGTAAGGGAAGGGGGATTTAAAATTTAAGAAAGTCCTCTTTCTTTTTAATTTTTGCAATTAATTTATAGGTATGATATTTACAGCTTTTTTCCCCTCACTCATTCTTATTTTATTCTTTCTCATGAGATTTATTTTAATAACTTTCATACTGTATAGATAGGAAAGAAGAGACATATATTTAGCTCAGGACCCATAGCAAAGGATTGGGAGTCAAAAACAGGAATTTAGACTTCTTGATATTCTATTTAATAATCTTTTACTTGTCTGTGCTGCTTAGAAATACCCATATTTTTTATTTTAGTTTAAAATTTTTATTATAGCTTTTTTTCATTATAATACACTCATTATAAAAGCTTGAGAAAAAATAGAAAAGAATGAAAAAAATATATGTTCCTATATATGTGTATAGATATATGTCTATAGTTCTACTGCCCAGAAATCACTACTAGTATTTCAGTATATTTGTTTTTAGACTTGTTAAAATGTATATATACACAGATTACATACACAGATTTATTTACAGATAGGATTTTTTAAATGAGATCAAACTATGCCTAACTTTGTAAATTTTCATCTCAAGTATAATTTAATGTCAGTAAATATCTATCATAATTTTAGTTGCTCCATAGAATTGTGTTGTGTTAATAATGCATTGTTATTTAGACTCCTGTTAATGGACTTTTTGTTTCCAATTTTTTGCTAATATAAATAATGTGATGATAAAATCCTTAGGATATGCATCTTTTTATACTATTCTGATTATTTCTCTAAGAAAATTTCTAGTAATCAAGTTACTGGGTCAAAAGATAGACAGCGACATGTTATTAAATGAAAATATCACGCTATCTCTTTACCTTCATTGTCACTTGAGACTTCATAAACATTTTATTTCTCTCTTCACCACTGCTTTGACAGGGGAAATTCCAGTCTGAGTGCGATAGGGAGGAAGCATTGTTGTGTGCCAGGGGCTGGCTTTGTGGACTTTAATTCTCACCATTCTATGAAATAGTATTAAATGAAGCATATTAAAAGCGTTATAAGAGTTTACAGCTAACTTCCAGCAGGTAGCTGAGATTAATAAATATTAGCATGCTATAATAAAATAATAATAATAATGGCTACCATTTTTTGAGCACCTACTATGTACCCATTGGCATACTAGGTGCTTTATGTATGTTCTTATTTAATCCTACAAAAGCTCCGAAGCCCATGTACTTGTGTTTTCTCCTTCAAGCTTTGGTTCCATGTCTGCATTCGAGTTCCTGTGCCTTTGTTAGATGGCAAATTCCAGAGGACAGGGACTTGCTTTTCATCATTTTTCGAATCACCATGAACGTGTGGTTACACTGGGCAAGTGTCCGTAGAAATGCTTTATGATTATGATGGTCATGAAAATCAAAGAAGATGTTTATGGCTTTTTGACTTTTTAATTTATAAGTGAGCTCCTATTTGATAGAAAATGGCTGTTTTTTTTTTTTTTTTTTAATTTTACAATTGCAGATATGGAGAAAGCTTTAGGCCACCAGAGGGCATTGCAGTTGTCTTCCCATATCATCTTTATTATAAATCACTGCTGTCAGAGATGCCTAGTGAAGTTTGTTCCCAGTTACAAAAAGACGCATTCTTAGACTCGAGAATCTGTTTAGGAACTGTGGCTTGAACTTGGCAGACCACTACCTTGAAGCACCCTTTAATCTATACAAGCAAAAAATGGAGTAACCTGTATTTTTACTGAAATCATATTCTTTTACTTTTTCCTTCCCTCAAGCATATGCTTATACTTTTGATTTGCCATCCATGATTTATAATCTTCTCTTGCTAGATAATAGAGCCAGTAGCTCTCAATATCAATAGAGATTAAAGTCAGAGAAACAAAGGACCCAGTTCTTGGCCAGTAGTATCCATCTCTTTACTGGTTTTTATCGACACTAATAAAAATTGGCAAAACTGACTGATCCACAGTTGGATAATTCTGTTTATTCTCTGCTGGAAGTGCCACTAGGCAGGAAAATGATTAAAAGGCAGAGCAGGAGGCAGAAGAGGTAGAAGGCATTTTGACAACGCATGTATTTAAAAATCAATTCGAATCTTTACTAAACAAATGGTTTTGATGTAAACAGGTAAATCTTTTCACATGGTTTGAAATAAATATTATAACTGTTGCAGCTTCTATATTGTCGCCAGCTAGAGCTCTTATTGACCTGCACTCTGGGAGCAGTTGAGATATTAATTTATTTCACAAATATTTATTGAATACCTTAGTACCAGGCACTTGCTAAGCACTGGCATACAGATATGAATAATAATTAATCTCTATGTAGTGCTTTGAGGTTTATAAAACAGTCTGGCATCTGTTGTCTTTCTTGGTACTCATTTCATACCTCTGAGATGAATTGGACAAGCGACATATCCATTTTATAGGTGTGGACACTGGTGCAGAAAGGTTAAATGGCTTATTTACAGTTACATGGCCAGTAACAGAGTAGTACTGAAAAATAGGCCTTCTGACCTATTTTGTCCCATTTTGTCCCACAGCACCATGCTGTCTCCTAGAAGAAGTGAGCCTATTGTTCAAGTGACTTGGGTATAATACGCCAAGGAACCCAAAGTTAGACATAGATATGTTATAGTCCCTTGGTGGTTTTGATTGTTCAGTTTAATAATCACCTTCGCAAATAAATTCAAAAGCTTATCAGTACTATTTTTTTCTCTTTTTCTTTTTTTTTTTTTTTCAAAAATAGAAGGTAGATTCAGTGTGCAGGCATTTAAAAAAATATATTCATTTTTACTACCTGGTTGATATATTTGCTAGGAATTTAACTCTTTCAAGTCTATGGGTCCCCACGTCTTTCCCTAAAGTATGACTTACGTAGTGGTGACCATGTTAAAAAGAATGGGCCCATCATTTGAGTGTCAAACTTAGGTAAGGAGGTCCCTTAAATAAAGGCCTCTGTGTGCTTTTTGTTTCTTTGGTAGTTTTTGAAACAATCCCCCAGGTAGAGCTCTATCAAGTACCTTTCACATTAAGTTGTATTTTCTGTTTACTTACCTCCCTCCTTCAGTAGATTAAGAGTTCTGAATCCTCATCACCATTACTATGTCCCAGGTATTAATTATTATGAGTACTCTGTAAGTCCAGTGAGTATATATACTGAGGGAGGTGGTATGTGTGTAGTGTGTTGAATTGTGGTTTGTCTGGACCAGAGTACCTAGAGTCACATCCCTATGGTAATATGTATTTTGACAAAGAGTAAAACATAGCTTCTCTAAGATTTAGTGCCTTAGTAATTTTACCACATTAAATACAAAATGCAACATGTATTACTACCTTAGTCTGAACAGAATAAGGGTAGAACATGTCCAGGCGGAGGAAGCTGAAAAATAAATGCGTAAGCTTAAGAGCTTATAAGCAGAAAGAAATATTACGTGATTAAAACAAGAATGCTAGTGTCATCCTTATCACATTATGTTGTTATTTGTTCACCTGTCCCCCCCCATTCCTGGAGTGCAGGGTTCACTTTTGAGTTTCAGTACCTAACAGTGAGACGTAATAATGCCGCTTAATAAATATCGTTGCCTTGTACCAAGGATACTCAGCTAATCAGGAAGTCAACAAGTAAGTTTTGAGCATCTGCCATGGGCCAGCCACTTTGCTATGCAATAGGGATACATTTTGGACAAGACAGATGAGGTTCCTGCTCTTGTGGGACTTGTATTGAAATGGAGGGAGATAGACAATGGTTATTTTGGTTATTTGGGGTCGCTTAATATTTCATTTGAATTTTTCTTAAAAAGCTGCTTCTGTTAGCTTGTCTGTACAAAGAAATCATCTGGGATTCTGATAGGCCTTGCCTTGAATTTGTGGATCAATTTGGTAAATATTGATGTCTTAACAATATTAACTCTATGAACATAAAATATCATTTCCATTTATGTCTTTAATTTCTTTCAACAATGTTTTGTAGTTTTAAGAGTATAATTTTTACACTCTTGTTCAATTTATTTCTATTTCCTTTTGATGCTATTATAAATGGAATTGTTCTCAATTTCATTTCTGGATTGTCTGTTACAAGTGAATAGAAATACAATTAGATTTTGGATATTGATATTGCGTCCTGCAACATCGCTGAACTCACTTATTCTGGTAGTTTTTTTACTGGATTCCTTAGGATTTTCTATATACAAGTGTTCTGCCATCTAAACAAAAGACTTTTTTTTTTCCTCCCTTTCCAATCTGGGTGCCTTTTATTTCTCTTTCTTGTCAAATTGCACTAGCTAGAATTGCAAGTGCAATGTTGAAAGTGGTAAGAGCAGCATTCTTGTCTTGTTCCTGATCTTAGGGAGAAAGCATATCATCTTTTACCGCCAAGCATGATGTTCGCTATGGGTCTTTGTGGATTCCTTCCACTGGTTCTGGGCTCCCAGTCAGCCAAATAGCTTGGACCAAGCATCTTCTCTGCACTCAGCACTTTTAGCCATTCTCAGGAATATAGAATAGTGCACTACCATACTGTTTTTCCCGCATCATTTGCCATGCTACTTCCTCATGCACTAAAATGTTTTTATTTACTGCTTTGTTGTATTTTAATTATTTGTACAGAAATTTTCCTAAAATGATAAACATCCCTGGCCACTGAAAACATAGAATACATGTAATTCGACCGTCGCTTCATTGCTTTAAAGCTTGGACATAATTTTGCTGTGTTACTGTGCTGGCTAATAATATGGCAATGCCTTTGGGAGATTTTTGAATAGTTCGGCCCTTCAAAGAATCACTCTAAATAGCTGTGCATTTTGCACTTTTGCATCTGCTCCTTACAAATACAGATTGTCCTGTCCCTGTTGTTAATTGGCACATTTTCTGACCTGCCTGCCTCTGAACGCATTCTCTCATAACAGGCAACTTCTAATCTGCTGAGAACCAAGTATTTATAAGTTTTTGTAAAATAAGAGTAAATAACTGAGGAAGAAATTCTCTTGTGAATAAAGTGCATGAACTTTTCATGCACTTTAGCTATTTAAATTATTCTTGTTTTCTAGATTCTCAGCTCTGTTCTAAATGAATCGCTGTCAGGTGTGAGGTATTACCATATCGTAAGTAAAATGATCGTTTTTAGGGAGACAGAATTCAGCTCAATACGTGAATAGGCTTCTTCTAATATCCTCCATCTCATCCCCAATTCCTAATCAGTTTTCATTAGTGAGACTCTTCCTATTCCTCTTACTTCTCCACTACATGAATGTTCATAGCAGCTTTATTCATAACAGCCAAAAAAAAAAAAAAAAAAAAACAACCTAATGTCGAATGAAAGAAGCCAGACACAAAACTTGAGTTAACATAGGATTCCATTTATATAAATTTCAAAAACAGTATTAGAAGTCAAGACAGTTGTTACCTTTAGGGAGAAAGATAGGGTTAGTAAGACATAACTAAAATAAAGCAGAAAGGTACAAAGGAAATAGATAGAAATAAATATATCAAGCAAATATAAACCACTGGAAAGCTGGTCGATGTTAAAGGAAAAAGCATTTTTCAGGATTGGAAACATCATGAGGTAACAATAAACTGGATAAATCACCAGGAAGAGATAAAAGTCTTAAACCTAGGTGCACCCGATAACATAGACTCAAATGCGTAAAACAAAGGTGGTCAGAATTATGAAAAGAGATTGACAGATGCAACATCACATGGAGACCTTAACGTAGCTCCTTCTAGAAATTAGATAGACTAAAGACTATTTGAGCAATATCTTATAATTTTTTACTCCCAAATTAGAAAATACACTTTTAAGCACACTCAGAACACTTACAATTCACCATCATGTATTGAGCTGTATTCTGTCTCCCTCATGTTTCTTTCTTCTGGCCCATTAGAACCAAAAAGATATGCAACTTTTCCAGTGATGAACCTTCTGATCTTTAAAGACGGCTGTCATGTGCCCAGAGATCTTCTTATTAAACAAATCCATTTTTTCCTTGTACCGTTCCTCCTAGGACATGGATTTACTTTCTGTCACCCTCTAGGTTACTGTCGTCTGATATATCCCTTTGACTGTCCTCTTTATCTAGGGCTTATCTTTCATTTTAGGGGGAATTAACACTGTATGAGATGCTTTATACATGTTGCCTCATTCAGTCTTCGTAATGATGTCATGAGGCAGGTAGCGATATATTTATTTTACACATTTAGAGCGTTCAGCTTAGAGTAGTTGTCCCAGTGTCCAATATCTGGTTTGCCCACTACCTCCGGGTAGAGGGTGGTACGATTTATTGGATTAGAAAACATCGATCATGGTGGAACAGGCAACAGAGACGTTCGTTCCCCTTGGATGTCTAGTGGACTTCTTAGCACATCCCAAATTGGTGTTCCTTACCTCTGAGTGGCATCACCGTTTACTTAGTTATTCAGGCCAAACACCTTGGAAATATTCTTTCTCCCTCACTCACTATCAACAGATCCTTTCAGAAAATATTGGAGATCTTATCATCTTTTCTTCACCTCTATCACCAGGTCCAAGCCTCCATCACTCTTGTTTAGACCACAAGAGCTTCTTAACTGATCTCCCTGCCTCTACACGCCTCCCCACCCCCCCCCACCCCCGCGCCTGCCCACCACACACACACGCGCGCGCGCGCGCGCTCTCTTCTCAACACTGGAACCAGGACGTTCCTTTTATATGAGTCAGATCCTCATCCCAACAGTGACTTCCAGCAAACTTAGAATAAAGTCCAGAGTCCTTTGCATGGCCCCCAAGGCCCTGTATGATCGCATCCCTGGCTGCCTCTAATCTCAGTGCACACGTGCACGCGCTCTCTCTCTCTCTCTCTCTCTCTCTCTCTCTCTCTCTCTCTCTCTCTCACATACACACACACACCACACACACACACACACACACACACACACACACACGGAACTTTGACCACGTTGGCCACACTCATCAGACCACAGCAAGTCCCTGACTTGGGGTCTTTGAACTGGCCACTTTCCTATGTGTCACAGCACCCTGTACTGCTCGGTGTCATCTCTTCAGAGGCCTTCCCGGACTGCTCCGTCTAAAGGAGCACCAGCAATCCCTCCTCCCTTAGCCTGGTTTGTTTTTCTGTGTAGTACTTACCACTACTTGGTATTTTATTATGCATTTATTTATCTGCTTATGGCCCGTTTCCTCTAGTTTTAGCTTCTTGAGACTAAAGGCTTTGACTTGCTTAGTTTACTGCTGTATCCCTAGTGCCTAGAACCGTTTTTGGTGCTTGTTTACCTTTTTGTACTTAAAAATTGGTATCTAAAAATATTCCTATAGTTATTTCTTCATGGGTGAATATCTCACTTATGTAGCTACATCGTAAGCTCCAGAGCCCTAAACAAAGAGCCCTCAGCGGGATGTGTCCGGTGACTTCTCATTGCCTGGAGCAGGATTTCTCAGCAGCGGCACCAGTGACTAGATAATTTTGTCTTTCTCATGGACTGTCCTGTGCATTGTAGGGTGTCGAGCAGTACCTCTAGTGTTTACCCACTACAGATTGGTAGCATGCACCCTCAGTGACCATCAAAAATAGCCACACCTTGCCAAGTGTCCCCTGAAGAGTAGAAATCATCTGGTTGAGAACCGCTGGCCTCTAGAACAAGCCAATCTCTATATCAGATTCACCTGGAGAATTTTTTAAAAAAGCAAATCCCAAGCGTTATCAGGGGCTTATAGATTCAGAGTCTTTTAGACTTAGGTCTAAAGTGACTGGTTAGCAAGGGTCTTGCTGGCCTAGGTGATAAACCCAAAACCTTTCATTATCTAGTCCCCCTCTGCCTCTTTAAGCATGGCTTCTTTGTGTCACCTGAGCCTCCAGCCACCCTGTGTTATTTGTGACTCCTTTTCACTGCCTGAGTTTTTCCTTCCCTGGAGCAGAGACTGCACTGCTGCTCGCTGATACCATTTCCCCTTTCTTCCTCAGTAACAGGGCCTCTGTACTGTTGAGTGGTGACTGTGTACCCAGTTAAACAGTAACGCATCTCACAGCCTTCCTTACCTATGAGGATGGCCTCTTCTCCCACTCAATCTCTTCTTTCTCCCCCTTTATTGGCAAAAGTTATACATGAATACGTTCCGGTACTACAGCCTTCGTACAGTACCAGTGCACGCCTTTACCTGCCCTCCACCCAGTGCGATGTATAACCTAACCATCCCTTTCTATGAGTTTAAATCAGTTTATTTTCTACATAGTCATCCAATGGTTTTGATTCGTCATTTCTTAAATAATGTTCATCTAGCTTTTTTATTGAGGAATTTCAGGGCATATTTTAAAATATATCCCTTTCTAAGGAAAAGAAATCCTGAAATTTTAGGTTAGAATTGCCTTGTGAAATGCACGGCTCTTCTGACTTCAGTCAGGCCTCTCCTGGGTTGGGGTTAGTGTTTCCCAGAGTGATCGGAGTCTACTTTTCTCCCATAGTCCTTTAGCAGCCAAGGTAAAGTTAGGTCACCTTGATTGTATCATCTTCAGAGGGGAAGCACCTTTCCTTGGGGCAGAGGCACCTGCCAGCTGAGTAGGCAACAGAGCTATAGATTTAGGGGTGACATGTAACTTTCCCTCCCAAAGCAGTTACCAGCTATAGAGCATTACTATAGTTAAGGCATTATGAAAAAACTGCAGGATGTTTGAAAAAATGCAAAGCAAGGAACTTGCAGTTTATTTTGGAAGATAACCAGCAATACAAGATTGTTTACCTTTATATACTTAAAACTTAGTGTCTATAAATATTCCTGTGATTATTTCTTCGTGGGTAGATAGATATCTCAGTGCAGCTACATTGTGAGCTCTAGAGAACAGACTGTATCCTGTCTCGCATATTCCAGGAAGTTCTTAGTTTGGATTAAAGATGATACTGAGTTATACAGACGATAATGTTCCTGAGTTTAAGCCTGTCTCGGCAATGAGCTTATTTGGAAAAGAAATAGCTTGTATTGACAGAACTGGATCAGCTGCAGAGCCCAGGCGCCAACTTGTGTTCTTCCACTTCCCTTCCTTCTGGCTCCCGCCAAATGGGCAGAAAGGTGAGGAGGAAAACTGAGATTCACCCGTGAGAGCCGCAGATGTGCTGTCTGTGACTTGTGTGGAACCATGTTTAACTCTGAGCTAAAAAGAAGACTGGGGTTCCCTGGCTCACGTGTGATTGGGGTCACATGACACCTGGCAACACCACCCACTGCAGTAAATGTGTCATCTGCCGAATGCCAGCAGGGTTATGTGCAGCCCTCGGGTCCCCTTAGTCTGCTTTCTTCCCCAGCTAGCCCCATCTGATGCCATATTCCAGAACCATCCTGTTACAGCAGCCTGAACTTACAGTTTTTTTCTAGTCCACACTCCTTACTCCTAGACGAGTTTTGCCAAAATTATTCCCAATTATAACATGATTTAAAATTTCACACCTTCATTTTACAAAATTCTTCATGAAGACGACTTGGGCCAGTTACAGAAACGGATGAAAGAAAACACTGCATGGAGTTCTGCCACCCCAAAACAACCCTTACTACTCGCCAGTGTATTTCTCATTTATTTGTCTGTGTGTCGGTGTGTGTGAATGTATAAAACAGGTTGAGATGTACATAATTATAAGTCATAGGATAATGGGGAGTTTTGCATCCTGTTTTTGTCACTACATCAGATTAACTGTCTCCCATGTCATGAGTTGGGAATCATAACTTTGAATAGCCTGCCCCATTGTTCATGTAGTCTTGGGGTGCTAGGGGCCTCGACTTGTCACATTAGAGCCAGAGAGGGGGTGGGGAGGAAACCCTGAAGTCTTCTCTCCAAACTGCCCCCCTTGGGAAGAAGAGCCAAAGACATCTCAGAGTCAGTCTCATGGTTACGACCTGGACTGACCCCCTCACTGCTCAGGTTCCAGTCTAAGCTCTGCCACGTACTGGCTGTGTGACCTCGGGCAAGCTGCTTGCCTTGGTTTTCCCATCTGCGAAGTCAAAACTATAATTTAATCCTAGGGTTCGGGGAGGATGAAATGAGTTAATACATGGAAGTGCACAGAACAGTGCCTGGCACGTCCTAGGTGTGGTGTAAGTGTCGGCTACTTTCCTTGGCTGTGTCCAGAGGTCCTATAGTGAGGTTGGGGGACAGTATTATTTTTCCTATGTATGCCTCAAGTGTGATTGAACAGTCTGTGTGCCTGTGGATGAGGTCCTTTATTTTACTTAGGAAAAAATGTGTTCCTTCAGTATGAATATTAGAATTTAATTAAATTTAGAAAAAAAGGAGATAGATTCAGGGGGGAAAATCCTCTTATAACCTTAGCAACATTTTATCTCTCATAAATGCCAAAAGCCAAAAGTCTGGTCTGATTCCTCTTGATAAACACACCACAGAGCTTTTCCTAAAGGGTCCGTGATGCCAGTTTGTAAAAGCTTCTCATATGGCCCTGTGTGAGCTCAGTGATCTCTGCCGAGGTATTTGCTCCTAGGAAATCATTTTATCTAAGTTGTTTTCCCAAGAACTCAGACAGAAAAGTGAGTTATTTTTTTAAATTGTCACTGAATGCAGCAGCGAGCACCCTGGACGCAGGGCTGGGAGACGTGGGTTCCAGTCCTAGCTGCCTCTCCCGTTCCTTCACTGATCATCTGGGTGGCTTTTGGCAAATCACCTGACATCTGAAGTTTGGTTTTCTCTTCCGTAAATGGGAGAGGGTGTTGTACATCATAGCCTCGGAAGGATGTTAGAGGATTCGATTAAATTCAAGAACACGTGAGAAAGTATAGTAGAAACTGAATGGCATCGTATGGATATGTCGTTCTCATTAGGAAATGGAGAGACATAAACGCATTGCCGCGTTTCCACATCTGAAAGGGATCTTGTGTTTCTTTCACTCTCCGGCCTGTGTCCTGCGCCTGCCTTCTGGAAGCGTGCTGTGTCCAATAGCTGAAGATGCATCACAACAAACAGATAATTGCAGGGTCCAGCCCTGCGCTTCCTCTGATGAACTAGCCTGTTTATTTCTGTCCAAGGGAAGCAGACCCATTGTTTTCATTGTATCTTGTCCTGTCACGTTCACACTGTTGAGAGTTACATCATTAATTATAAGTTCCAAGAGGAAAAAAAACCCTCTAGTTAGGCAGAGATCTATATCTAGTCTGACCAGCCTGGCCTTTCTAGGGAGCCTACTGTGTGGTGTGTTGTGCTCCCTGAGAGACGGGCTTGTAGCTATGGTAACGGAAACCTCTCCGGGTCGTGGTGCGGATAAGGCAGTGGTGGTGCTGGGTGGCGCTGACTCGTCCATTTCTCTCTTCTTCACTGTGGTTCTGAGTCCCCTGGGGACACTGAGAGCTGATTCCCTGGCACCCTGCTGAGTCTTTCTGTCCTTTTATTGCATTAGATGTAAAACTAAAGAAGACAGTACATAGAGAATTGCATGTTTTAATACCCTCATGCCAAAATGATGTACGCCATTGACCACGGGACCTACACCTAGCAGGCATCAGGATATGGTTATTCACTTGTTCAAAAAAAAAATTGTCAAATGAATGGCTTTTAGATGAGTGTGAACATATTTCTCACATCCTCATTTGCAAAAAAACCTGTTTTCAGGTCCTCTTTACTGGTGTTATTTTGCACCCACAGCAGAACACTGTCGTTTATGTAAAGGGAAGTCGTGGTGATCTGTCCCCCTCTCTCAAGCCCAGTCTTCCTTGTAAACCACAAGAGGCTGTTCACAGAGGCTGGTGGGGGTTAGAGATGGACCCATACTAAGACCTTATCTGAACTTGAACCCGGTATCATTTGATCTACATTTATTAAGTATCCTAACTACCTGCCAGGCATATATGCGAAGCTCTGGGAACAATTGGGACATGGCCTCTGTCTGTGTGCTCATGATTCAGTGTGGAATACAGACGTGGAGCAAATGACTATGAAGAGGCTGGTCAGGGATAGAACGGAGCGCTGCGGGGTCCCACGGCCGTGGTCTAGCCTGCCAGGCGGGTGTTCCACGCCCCCTTTTTTTTTTTTGCACCTTCTGGTCCCAGCAGGAAATGTTCTTTCATACCTTTTCCTTTAGGAGAACTCTTCATCTGACTGTTCAAATTCAGTTCTAAGGTCACCCTCTCTAGAAAGTGTTCCTGATATTCTCCCCTCCCTCAACCTGTTTCCTCAGAGCCCTGCATGAAATTGTTGGTTTCTTTGTCCAGTTCAATATTTTTTGACTATATACCACGTGGGAATCCGTACTGGAACCACAAGAATTAGAACTCTGAAAGTTTTGGACTCTTAATCAACTCCATCAAATCTTAAGTTTTTAGACTTGAAAGCACAGAAAAAGATTATCAAAATTACAACTTCATTTTAGTATCAAGAAAACTTAAGGCTCAGAGAGGCTGAGTTTCCTATCCAGGGTCACCCAGCAGAGACATAATTGTAATAGGTGAGACTGTAGTATCTGGTCTTCTGAATTACCTCACTTTTTATATATCAAAATAACATCAGTGAGATAATGAAATATATAATGGCTTTACACTGTGCCTTGATTCTGTGATGGCATAAGTAATAAACATCCTTTCAGGATCCGATTACCTGTACAAGAGTCATTCTGGTCCCAACATGGGGACTACAGTGTAGGGAGGGGCGTTATAGAAGCAGGGAGGTAGGTTCAGAAGTAGGTTCGTAAAGTAAAAGAGCTGGTAAACCCTACTTTGTACTTAGTGACACCTGCTTAAGGAAATCCTCAAACTCTCATGGATGCTGAGTTTGCTTCCTCAACTAAATCTAAGAGAAGCGCCTTCCAACTCCTGTTCTAAGCCCTGGACCTCCTGACCCCGGTGACACCCCCGACATTCAGCACTAAGCTCACAGGGCAGGCTGCACACTTGGCCGTGGTTGGTGACGGCCTGCGGGTTTTGAAGGACATCTGGAAGACTTCTATCAGTTATTCTTGTTAATGTCTCAGTTTCACCCATCAGAAGCTGAATCATCTGCGTTAAGTGTCATCCTGTTCCAGATATTTATTGAGCACCTGCTGCGCACCTGGTCCCACACCGGTGTTGGGGATGAATAAGATATGGTCTCTAACCTCAAGGAGCTCACAGTTTCAAGGGTGTGGGAAGACACACAAATAATCATAATATGCTGTGGTTAGTTAAATGGTGGAGATGCACACAGGGCGAGTACCCAAGCCAGCCTGGGCTGGAAAGTGAGGGTGAGAGAAAGGAGACTAAGAATGTTTCCTGGAGGAGGTAATACCCCGACACCGAACCTTGATGAGAGGTCGGAGAAGGCACTAGCCAGGCCAGGTGGAAAGCGGGAGTGCCGGTAGGAGGTAGGTGCGTGTAGAAACTCCAAGCCGTTCAGCGTCGTCCGTGTGACGTGCAGGACAGCGAGCAGCAAGCGATGAGATGGAGGGGGAGCGAGCAGGTCTTGGAGAGGCTCGTCGAGGGAGCTCGCCCTCATCCTGTGCGGTGGGGAACTACTGGAGGGTTTCCTTGTAGATTGCTCTAGTCGCGAAGGGAGGAGGGTTTGAGAGAGTTGAGATTGGAAGCAAGGAACCCAGTTAGAAGAGGCCTCAGGGAGAGATGCAGAGATGAATTTGAGAAACATTTAAAAGGCTGAAACCTACAGAACTTAATGATAATCTGGATATGGGCATCCCCCGCCCGCCACACATGCCCCCAGTTATTTTGAAGCAAATCTCAGGCCTATCAAATCATCTACAAATACTCAAGGATGTCTATCCAAAAGATGAGGATTCTCTTTAGGAAAAAAATCAGAATACTATTGTTACCTCCCTTGATGAATAGTCATTTCTTAACATTATCAAATATCTAGTCAGTGTTCAATTTCCATCGTCATTGTCTCGAATTTTTAAAAAATTGAACCAGAATCAGTAAGACCCGCACGTTGTGATGGGTTGACGTGTCTAGTTCTCTCCGTCCCTTATTTAAGAAACTGGCCCAGTAGTCGCATAGCATCCCCCGCGGTCCGGATCGTGCCGGCTGCATCCCCGCGATGGCACCTGAGTGCGTTCATCTGTCCCCTGGATTTTCTGTGAAATATTACTTAGGCGTGGAGACCTGGTCACACTCGGGCTTGATTTTTTTTTTTTTTTGGCCAGACTAGGTGGTGCTGCCCTTCTCTCAGCTCTGACCGTCTCTCATTTTGTAATGTTAGCAGCAATCGATGGTAATTGCCTGGGTCTATTAGTTAGGTTTTGCGAAATGACAATTCCTCTTCTGAAGAGGCTGTAATACGCTGTGTATCGCTGCAGTGTGGATAATTTTCTCGCAGCCTTCCTCTTGAGGGGTATAAAGAAGGCAGCATGACACCTGTGAGGGCCAGGATCCAAGTCAGGGAGAGAGAGGGCGAAGAACTCGACTCCTTGCCTCGCACCGGCTCCTCTGAGGGGCACACAGTTTCTCCTAGGGTGGGGGCACCCCGGAACGGAAAGGCCCAGTTTCCCTGGGAGCATCTGAACTAGTAAAAGTATGACTTAATGGGATGAGATTAGATTTACTCCTCCAGGGACATGGAGCCTTCCAAATCAAAGCAGGACTTTGCTGGCATCGATTGTGGTTAGAAGAATGTTGTCTCAGTAAAGGAGAACAGAATGTGAAAACAGGCTGGGCTCTAATAAATGATGCCGGCGAGCCAGAAAAAGGCTGCGTGCCCAGAAAACGCTTCTCCACTCACACCTTAGGAAAAGGCCGGCAGAGAGAAAGAAATTAGCAGTAGTTACCCAGCACTGGCTAAGGGAGCGGAGACGCCAAATCTGTGGATGAGACTGTCGTGGCCCCTAGAACAGTACATTCTGCCATGAGGCAGGGATAGTCATTTACTTAGCAAACACATATTGAGTGCTTACTGCATACGAGGTAGTATGTGTCACACGCTAGGAGTTAAAGGGTGGTCTCTGCCCTCACCTTTCCCATTCTGAAAAAGCAAGAAACAGACTGTTAGAGTTCACTGTGCTACATGCCTAGAGTGGAGAGGCCCAGCCACCCCCTTCCCGCCAGGAGCGGGTCGTTCCAGGCGCGCCGGGCCCTCTGGCCGCTGCCTGTGTGAGACTTCCACTGCCGCGCCCGTCTCCGCGTCTTTAAGCTTTTTAAGTAATTGTGACTCATGCGAGGCAAGGTAACAAGACAGACACTTGTTTGGGTCCCAGTGCTCTTCATGGGTCCCATGACATCTGCCCAGAAAGAAAACTTAATTTTTTTTCCCCATTTTTTTTTTTTATTGTGGTAAAATTCACATAACGTAAAATTTACCATCCCGATCATTTCTAAGCGCGCAGTCCGCTGGTGTTCGATACATCGATGAGGTGCTGCCACCAGCCCCGGAACTCGCATCGTCTTCTGTGACCAAAACGTCACACCCATCAAGCAGTAACCCCCATTCCTGCCGCCCGCCCGGGCCCTGGCCACCACCAGCCGCTTTCCGTCTCTGTGATTTCAGCTACTCCAGATGCCTCGTATGCGTGGAATCACGCAGCGTTCATCTTCTTGTGACTGGCTTATTTCACGGAGCATAATATCTTCGAGATTCATCCATGCTGTGACCTGTGTCAGAATTTCCTTCCTTTTTAAGGCTGCATACCATTTCATCGTATGTAGGTGACGCATTTTGCTTAACGCATTCATCTGTCCACGGACACTAGGGTTGCTCCCGCTTTTTAGCTATTGTGGATAATGCTGCTGTGAACATGCATGTACAGTGTCTCTTTCATACCCTGCTTTCCATCCTTTGGGGTATGTACCCAGAAGTGGAATTGCTGGGTCCTATGGTGTTTCTGTGTTGCATTTTTTGAGGAACTGCTGCCATACTGTTTTTTACAGGGGCTGTCCCATTTATATTTCTACCAACACTCGTTATTTTCTGGGTTTCATTTTGTTTTGTTTTGATAGTAGCCATCCTATTGGATGTGAGGTAGCATCTCATTGTAGTTTGAATTTGCATTTCTCTAATGATCAGTAGTGTCGAACATCTTTTCATGTGCTTATTGGCCATCAGTATATCTTCTTTGGAGAAAATGTCCATTCAAGTCTTTTGGCCCATTTTTGAATCAGTTTTTTTCTTGTTGAGTTTTAGGAATTCTGTGTATCTTCTGGATATAAATCATATATCCCTTATCAGATATATGATTTGCAAATCACTGTTCCTGGTCCGGGGATTATGCTTGCTCTGTTGCAGGTTCCTATCTAAGTCTTCACCCAAGTTGAAAGACTTCACTAGAATCCAGAGTTTTAAAGTAGTTCCATGAGACGGGTTTGCCAGTGTAATTGTCTGGGTGGGGAGACGGATTCCTGGTGCTTCCTATTCTGCCATCTTCCCAGAATCCTCCTACCGAATTTTACAAACCAAAATACTACAGCCATTTTCCAGCTGCCACATTTATCGTCCTGGAGACCCGCATGACGACGTGCCCCGTCCCCATCACCCCTCGTGCAGAGGAAAACACACCTTCTGCTTTCCGTATTCCGTTTTATACAGCAATTTGTTATGCGTTTTGACTGCTGTTTGATTAACGTGAAGCAGCGACGCGGTCTCTAAGGACCGGGTCGGTTTCGTGTGCACTAGAAAAGGTGTGTTTCTTCTTTCGCTCATTTATTTGACGGCTGTTGACTGAACACCTGCACCGGGGCCCGACCCGGCACAGTACTCAGAATACAGAGGGGAAGAACGTCGTCTCTGCCTGAAGTGGGGGGGGGGGGTCCCTATATTAAGAAAAGGGAGGAACCAGAAAACCTTTAAAGCTCCTTCTATCATCATAGGTTCTGTGATTTTACAAAGATCACAACTTATTGGTGCCGGTGAACCACCCTCCCCCGGACGACCCCTGTCGTCACTGCCCTTACCCAGAAGGACCGGAATTGTCGACTTGACTTTGTCAGGGTCAGTGGCAAGGGAGCGAGGTCCAGCGGTCCAGAAGAGAATTAATTTTCTCACTGATACAATGGAGAAAGCAGAAATTAACATGTTGGATATCACTTTTCAACCAAGTTTGTCAGAACAGCAAGAGACTCCTACAATTTCAGAATGAAAACTTGAGTAGCCATTAAACTGAGCACAGAGTCAAGTAGTGTTTAATTTTTGTTTTACGGCTATCTTTGTACCTAAACTCTTTCGTTTGTTCTCTGGAGAGCTATCTGGTTGTTGTCATTATGCTCGATATTTTTTATTTCGTTTTCCACCGACCCGTGCTCATCCATCACGGCATAGCTCCGAGGAGCGCACCTGGGGCTTGCCACAGGGCGGAAAGGAGGCCAGGCCGGGGCTGACTGCGAGCAAGGGCGAGGCCTCGGAGCCTCGCACACCTGGTTTTCAGGCCTGGTTCCGCCCCTTTTATTAGTGAGTGCCTTTGCGAAAGTTAGTCCATATTCCTGCACCTCCATTTCCACATCTGTGAAATGAAAGAAGTCGCATCCCTCTGAGAAGCTGAAAGGAAGGACTAAGGAAGGGGCCATAGTGGACGTTTGTCGGTTTCCCAACAGTACCTTGACTTTAAGCTGGTGGTTCTCCCACTCTTGGCATTCTAAGTGACAGACGCCATCTCCAGGCGAGGTTCCTGACTGAGGAAAGCAAGTGTGTCCCACCTGCTGGTCACAGGGATAGATCCACTGATGGGCTTGTACCTTAGAGCTAATGGGAGACAAAGAAACATGATGGGGGGCCTGGGAAGGAAAAGCTTCTCTCAACCATGTGGACTTGAACAAGAAAACATGTAACCTGAGGAGGGAAGGGGAGAGTCTGCCTGAGGAGGAGCCAGTCCCGAATGCACGCCTGGAGCCAGAGCGCCCCGGCCTGTTCCGCCAGGTGAGCCAGTGGGCCTACTTTGTTATTTCAGCCAGTTTGAGCTGAGTTTCTTGTTTCTTACAGCATCATAAAATCCTAATTGATTGTAGTGGGTTGAGTGGTGGTCCCCAGAATGATACGTCCGCATCTTATACCCTGGAATCTGTGAAGGTGGCCTTATTTGGAAAAAGGGTCTTTGCGGATTTAATTAAATTAAAGATCTTGAGATGAGATCATCCTGGATTATCCAGGTGGGCTCTAAATCCAATGACAAGTGTCCTTACGGGAGAGACACAGAGCGAAGGCCCTGCTAAGATGGAGACAGATTAGAGTCTTGCTGCCACTATTCAAGACACACCTGCAACCACCAGAATCTAGAAGAGGCAAGGGAGGGGGAGTCTCCCCTTAGAGCCATCAGAGAAAGCACAGTCCTGTTGACACCTTGATTTTAGACTCTGGCCTCCAGAAGCCTAAGAGAATAAACGTCTGTTGTTGTTTGAAACTGTCAAGTCTCTGGTTTTTTGTTACAGCCGCCCTAAGAAATGAACACACTAATTACTGTGCATTTAGAACTATTAATGTTTTTTGCTTTATAGTTACCTTCTTTCCAGGCCTTTCCCATTTCCCTTCCTTAAAGGGGCTAAAAGGGCAATCTGGGTCCAAGCCAGGCTGCCTCAGTTACATACCCACTTGGTCGCGTCCTCGCTGTGTGACTTCAAGCAAATCACTTAACCGGGCTCTCTGTGCTCCAGTGTCCTATTCTGTAAAACGTTTTTCTTAGGACAAAATGAGTCAAGACGTGTAAGTGCTTAGAATAGCGCCTGGCATGTAGCAAGCAGTGTATGTAGGTGGTGTTCATTACACATTCTCCCCTGTTCTTGGGTGATTTTTTTCCTTGTTCGGAATGCTACTTTTTCATGGTAATGAATCCAATTTTGTTCTTGACTAGATTGTTTTAAATTGTTATTACCCGTGATTCATTCAACTCATTATGCTTTTAGGCCATTAAAATGGGCAAAATGTCACTCAGAAAAGTATAAACAAACCAAGCCCAGTGGGATCTCATTAGGTAGCCAGTGTTTATCATTAGGAGAGTCAAAAGTCCAAGCCGTCAGCAAAACAGAGAGAGCCAAATTTAACTAATAAGCTGTTCAGTGCCTTGGCTTCCAGGTGAGTGGCTTTCTCTAGACTTCCCTTTGAAATACCTATTTCAAAGAGTGTAAATAATTTAACCGAATTTTAGAATAACTGGCTTGTTTTGGGCAGGTGCTTCTTTGTTCGTTTGGTTTGTGGTAGACCCTGGGAGAAGGATTGCCAGGTTTAAGGAAGCCTCTGACTCTCCTATTTTGCAAGTTTCAAAGCCAACACATATTTTTACAACAACCATTGTCCCCTTGTCTTCAAAGGAAATTAAAAGGAGGCCTAAGCTTGCAAAATCACTTAGCTCAGAACGGGCCAGCAGCTTTTGTGGTTGTTCCTCGTCCAGACACTGGCAGTTTCAGAAACTATTTAATTTACTGGTACAAAGACAGCTGGGCCTCCAGAGGTCTTGTTCCACATTGCATCAGTAGCTGAAAGTCCATCTGCGGGATGGATTTTGAGATTGGACTATATTCTTTTCCTTTCATATAAATGGGAAAGGAAAAAAGGACCAGCTACATCTGCTACCTACGCAGCGTCCTTTACCATATTTGCAAAATTGAGAGACTCTTGATGATACACCTCGGCATGGCCAGAAGCCTTGATTTATATATAACATCCGATTTCCTAAAATAAAGAGATCCAAGAGCTTCATGGGCAATCCCTGAAGCACGTGAGAATTTTTTAAATTGCTACTGTTATATACGAAAGAAAGAAAAAAGACTGGTACCGTGATATTTAAGGCCATGTCTGAAAATGAAGACCTAATTTGTTGCACTATGATATTATGACGTCTGGAAACTTTTATTCAGTATAATAGGTGAATTACTCATTTTCCTAAAAGAAGGTATTTTTATGGCTCTGTGACCTTGGTAAATTCTAACTTCTCTCTTTGACCCGGTTGGCCACAATTGGGTACGTTTTCAAGATGTAACATTGAAAGGTTTGGAAATGATACCTTGTCCCATCCTCACCAGAAGCCTCAGGGCCAGAGGCCCACCATGCCTTCACCTGGACTGAGCTGCATCCAGGTGTCATGGTTAAAGAATGAGAGAGGGAAGGGGGTGGAGGAGAGAAAGAAAATGAGGCGTGGGAAAAGAAAGAAAAAAAAAGATCAAAACATTAGAGAGAAAGAAGTATAGGCCTTTAACAAATAATCCCTGTCACGTCTCAGTGTGCACTTGTCATTTGGGTATTGTTAGAGAAGGAGCCCCGGACGGTAAGATAACATTTTCCTAACAGAAGATAATTCTAAAAGAAGAGGGATCATAGTGATAGGGATAAAAACTCCTGCTTACAATCGTTCTCTCACTATTCTTGCATTTTCCTCGGGCTGAGAGTGGGATCGTGGTATGAGAGGTAGTCACCATTTCTTGAAAGGCTGAGGTCTAAAGTGAACATTAATATTTACTGATCTGTTACTGTCTACATCTCCCTGGCCTATAGACTTTCTGGGGTTATGGGTAGGTCGAAGGCAGGTGACATCAGTGAGGATTATGTTTGGCTGCACATAATAGAAACCTAACCGTCGTGGCTTTACCAAAAGAGAGTTATTTTTATACACCAAATCTGGAAATAGTCCACGATCGGCCTTTGAGCTTCCTGTTTTCTATTTGACTGTCCTTAGGCTGAGCTTCCCTCCACATGGTCATAAAATGGCTGCCGAACCTCTAAGCATTGCATTCAAGTTCCAAGCAGGATGGTTAAGGGCAAAAGGTAAAAGAAACATGTGAGCTGAGTTTCTCCCTTTTCTAAAAGCTTTTTATCTCATTGAACAGAACTGAGCCACATCCCAGGGTGCAAGGTAGCTGCTACCCCAAATAAACTTGGGGTGGTTAATAGCAAAAGAGGAGAATAGAGCGGGGACAGGCAATCACACGGGGGTCCTTAACCGGGGCTCCACAGACCTCCAGAGAACTTTGAGGAGTATCCTTAGAAACATTTGCACAAATGTGTTGTGTACTTTTCTGTAAATGCTCAGCTTTTTTTTGAAATTTAAAAAAATGTTTCAATTACGGCTGACATTCAATATCATATTAGTTTCAGGTGTACAGCATAGTGGTTACATATTTATATACCTTACAAAGTGACCCCCACATAGGTCTTGCACCCCCCCATGACACCACATATAGTTATTATAATATTATCGCTTATATTCCCTGAGCTGTACTTTATATCCCTGTGACTCTTTTGTAATTACCAATTTGCACTTCTTAATCCCTTCACCTTTTCCAGGGAACCCCCTCCCGCCTGGTTCGTTCTCCCTATCTCTGAGTTTGTTTACATTCTCAGCTTTTATCTCTTCAAATACTTCCTCTCTCCTCCATTCTCTTTTGTCTTTCCTTTTCAGACTCCAAGTAGGCACAGACTAGACTTTCACTTTTCGAGGTTATTTATTCTCTTTGCTATTTTCTATCTTGTCTCTGTATTGTTTACTGTGTAATAGCCTCAGATCCAATTCGCTAATTTTCTCTTCGGATTGTCTATAGTCTCTTGCTTAACCCATCCATGTATTTTTAAAAGTTCTTTTGATTTTATATATGATTCTTTTATATTCTGATCCTCGTACTCCTGTATCTGCCTGCCTGGATGGGAATCCCAGGCCTGCCATTTATTAGCTATATAACCTCGATCAAATTACTTAATCTTTCTGTACCTATTATCATCAGCTTTAAAACGGAAATAATGATAGTCCCTATCACACGGAGTTGTTAGGAGAATTAACGAGTCCATGTAAATATAGCACTTAGAACAATGCCTGGCACGTAGTAAACACCGTATAATCTTTTACAATTATGATTATACTTCGCTTGTTTGGTTTATTGCCTGCCTCATCCTTCTAGAATGAGAAAGTCTTGGCAGCAGGGATATTTTTCTGTTTTGTGCTGCTGTCCTCCCTTACTGGGACAAGGCAAGCACTCAGTAATTTATTGAGCAGATGAATGAACATGCAGAACTCCCTACCAAAATGAGAGCATGTGCATTCTTTCAAGTACGCATGGAACGTCCTCAAAAATTAACTACCTACGTTATTATAAAGGTTATAAAGTAAGTCTCAAAAGATTTCAGTGATTCAGTGTTAACACAGACCATATTTGCTTTCTGTCTACCATTCAAATTAGTTAGAAATGAATAAGGAAGAGATACATTTTAAAAACAGGGATTTGAAATTTCAAACACCTCTCTGAACTCATGGGTCAAAGAAGAAATCATGGATGTTTAAATTATTTAGAATTGAATGATAATGGACATGCCTGTATTAAAACTGTGAGATGCCATAAAAGCCATACTTCAGGGAAAATGTATGGCCTTAAATGCTTGCATTAGAAGAGAAGAAAGGCTTTTAAAAATAATGAGGTCAACCCCAACCCAAGAAACTCAAGGACAGTAGAAAGAAGGGGATCATAGAGATAAAAGCAGCAACTCGGCCATGGACCCAGGCAGAGGCCAGGGTCATCCACCAGAGGTCATTGCTTTTCAGGGTGTCCTGGACACCACTGTCCTGCAGGCTGCTGCCGGGAGGCCCGGGGCTCCCTGTGATGAACCAGCAGGCCAGGCTGCACTGACTCCGGGCCTCCAGGCCCCACTTGCTTCTCCCCGCAAAGGCTCGCCCTGCTTCTTTTCCCACCTGCCTCCCACAGAGCCTCCAGCAGGACCCTTCTCATTGGAAGCCCACTCATTGGTGGACCGTGTCCCTTCCTCAATCTACCCCTGGCCCAGCTCCTTTCCTGCTCTTCCCTAAGGCCATTGCTCCCACAGTCTTCTAAGAAGCTTATTTCTCATCCTCGCACAGCCATGCGGCCTGGGGGTCTCGGTGGGCTTTGCATCCTCCTTCACCATCAGCCCCCATAGCCAGTTAGCCACGCCCCTCTGTCCCACCTCCTACAGGCCTCCAACCCTTCCCCTTCCTCTCCAGCCCAGCCGCCTCTCACCTGCTTCAGGCATCATGTATTGTCCTGATTACTGCAAGAGCCTCCTCACATCCTCTCGGCCTACAGTCTGATCCCTCCTATCCATTCTCCACGCAGCAGGCCATTCCCAGAGAGAGCTTGCTAGAGGCACAGATCATGTGGCCCCCTCACTCTAGCTTACATTTCCTCCGGTCTCCATTAACTCGCCTGGCAGCAAGGGGCTCTGTCCCTCTTGCTGCCCCCGGCACCTGGAGCAAGGCCTAGTCTCATTACCCATCACTGCCCTGGCACATCTAGAGGGACCACAGATGTGTCGCTGTTCAAAGTGTGGTCTGCGGGCCGGCAGCTTTGGTATCACGCGAGGGCTCATTAGGAATGCAGACTCTCAGGCCTCACTCAGACCCACAGAATCTTAATTTGCTTTTAATAAGATCCCAGGTGATTCGTTTCGTCTTAAAATTTGAGACACACCGATAGCTGATGAGAAACTTCTGCAACGTGAGACGCCAAGAGAATCTAGAGTTCGAGTTGGTCTTTTCTGTTGCATTTGTTCTGGCGAACTTGGGGTGGGGGATGCGGGGGTGGAAACAGCCTATTGAAATGGCCTACACACACCCTAGACTGAATACAATCCGTGCAGGCTTTGAGGCGTAGATCAGGAAGAGAACTGATTATTCTGGAAACAGCTGACAATCTCAGGTTGATGCTGCCGCTGCCCTGAATAAGGCAGACAGATGCGGGGATATGTCAGCAAAAGGACCTGTCACAGCGTTGATTAAGAGAAATGCTGAACGGCGCGCCCCTCGGTGGGAGCCCAGCGTGAAGGGGAGTGCAGCAACAGGGTAAGAAGGAGGGAGACAGTTCTGTCCTGGCAACGGAAAATTGCCTAGGAAGATTGATTTGCACATAATGCAAAGTCATTGTTAGCCCAAACGGGCTGTGTGTTGAGCCTTTTCTGCTTGTTGACTCACCCAGGTTGTCCCACCCAATATATTCTTAGCACTCGGATTGCTCATCATGCAGTCACAGGCAGTGACACTTAAATAATGGACCTTGAAGTCTAACTTGCTGGAAATCTCCAGTAATCTTTTCTTGATACAAAACAGATCCCAGGGCAGATCTAAGCTGTCCTGTACGGAGGCTGCTCGGTGGGGCAGGGCGGGGAGGACAGGGGCTGTAACAATCGCCCAGGAGAGCACGGCTGAGGGGAGCCTCCCCGCCCGCCGGACATCTGTCCCCACGTACCAGGCACCGTGGTGCAAAGTGGACGCGCAGGACCCCACTCGTCCCTCCCTCCAGCCACAGCTCCTCGGTATTCTTATTCCTACCCACAGCTGAAGCAGAGAGAGATGGCCTGATTCCTGGCATCCTACAGCTCACAAATGACAGAGATAGTATTGTGGGTTGAATCGTGCCCCCCAAAAGGAGAGGTGTGGAAGTCCTAACCCCCAGAACCTCAGAACGTGGCCGTATTTGGCGATAGGTTTGTTGCAGATGTAGTAATGAGTTAAGATGAGGTCCTACTGGAGTAGGGTCGGTCCTTACTCAGATGTGACTGGTGTCCTTATGAGAAGGGAAGGGACACACAGGAGAAGACAGCCATGTGACCACAGAGGTAGAGACTGCAGCGACGCATCTACTGGGATTGCCGGCAGACGCCAGGAGCTGGCTGAGGAAAAGAAGGACTCTTCCTGCGGGTTTCAGGGGGCGCATGCCCCTGTCGACACCTTGGCTTTGGACTCGTAGCCGCCAGAACTGTAAGGAAACATATTTCTACTGTTCTAAGCCGTGCAGCTTGTAGTTCTTTGTTACGGCTGCCCTGGGCCACTAATACGGATGGGAGCCTGGTTTCCCCATTGCTGTCCCCCTGCAGACGGGATGCTCAGAACAATGGCATCCACACACACGTGCCCACTCCAGCCCCCTCCCACGCACGTGGGCGACGGCCATCACAGCAGAGGACGGTCATCGCTGCTTGGAGGGCTTCCAGGGTGGAGCTGACAGCTGAGAAGCGGAGGGCCAAGCTCGTGCCCGAGGGACCCTTTAACCCCATGACTTTATAAAGAGAGAAAGCAGATGAGAGTGCTGTAGTCGGCCTGAGACTGGTCCTCACGCATGGGGCTCCCTGAGGGAGAGCTCTCCGGACAACTGAGAGCTGGCGGCGGCGGTGGGGGGGGGCGGGGAGGGGGAGGAACACGTCCAGCCTCAGCCTGACCCCATGGGGACCTCCGGGGCTTAACTGGCCCCACAGAGGCAGTTTCTTGCAAAAGGCAAGGGGCTGGGGGGTGGCCACAACATCCCAGGCCTCTCCTCTGCCCAGAGCAAGCTTTCCGTGGAGAGCGCAGGTGTGAGCGTTGGCCAACACCTGCAGCAGCTGAGGCTGGGTGGGCGGCGGCGGCCCAGAAAAGCAGCGTCTGCTCGTCTGCTCTGCTCGAGTGGGATGCTGTGCGAAGAGCAAGGCCGGCCCCGCCCCCCGCTGGCCCTGCTCAGGGTGTTTTGTGTCTACACTGTGTGTATTCACATCATGACGGAGGAGACGCGCTGGGGGCGAGAAAACAGGACTAACTAGAAGCTGGTTAATCCAGGCCCCTTCTTTCCCGGGCGCCGCTCCGGAGGAGCACGGCAGAGGGGGAGCGAAGGCTGGTGCTGGCGGGGAGCCTCACCGCCTAGTGACCAGCGCTCCAGGCACGGAGCCCGGACCTCTTCCTCCTCTGAAGCGTGTTATTTAAACAGAAGTCTGACCAAAAGTCAAAATGCCTTGAGAAAAAGATTTGGATTAACGAGTGTGGGTTTTCTTAATAGGTCGGGAAGATCCAGGGGAGCTTGGAGCACCTGTCGGCTCTCTGAAATCGTGCGATGCCCTCCTTCTTATGTATGCCTCCAAAGCAAAAACCGAACAAAACAAGGCCTTCCTCGGTTCCGCCGTCAAGGATGAGGGGGGAGGGCTGGAGCCCTTTCTCCGTTAGCGGCCAGCACGAGGGGTGCGGGGGCAGAGCGGACAGGAGAGAAGCTTCTGTCCACGGCTCAGGATGTTCCCTTGGGGAGATCGGTTTTGGAGACTGTGCAGAGTCCCACTAGGGAGTGTCTTTAGAGGGGGCCTGGGGTCCTTCGACCCTGCTTATTCATCTGAGCTCACCCACTTTGATCCGGGGGGCCGGCCAGTTTCTGCTCTCATCTCTCTGACGACTCGAGTAAGGACAGGGCTGGCCACTGAGCACCGTGCAGTGCTGGCTGGCACGGCGCCCCCGCCACTCCCTCACATTCCTCCAGATGTCCCTCTGCGCGCTCCCTCTTGGCTCACGCCGCAGGGCTCCTGCCTTGTCCCCCGCTTCCCCACACATGCCTTCGGCTCTGATTACCTGATTACCTGGTTGGTGACCAGCCCAGACTGGGAGTCTGGCTCCTCTCCATGCTCACCAGTCTCCCCCACACTTTCATTCCTACTAAGATGTGTGTGGCTGATAGTAGTCTGGCGTCACTCTCCCTGCAGTGGGGAGGGGGCATGGATTTCATTCCTTTACATCCATCAGAGTACGGAGCTGAGAAACGAAGCCCCCAGGGCAGTGAGCAGCAGAGACGGAAGGCAGAAGGCGGGAGGGGGGAAGAGCAGGCTCCCTTGGCGTCCCTAGAACTACACACCGATTACTGAATCATCTCACAAGGTTTGTTAAGACAGGGCAGTCGCAGGGAGGTGTGTAAGTAGAGAATCAGCAAAATTTTATTTGCGTTTTAGCCAGATCACACCAAGGCTCTCCTGTTCTCCGTCTACATCAGCCAGGCCTGAAGGAGACCACTTCAGGCAGGGTGTGATGTGTGAGTGTGTACAGAGAACGCTCCATGGCATTCTGGCTGCCACAGGATACTCACCCTTTGTCTACACCGCAGGCGCTTCGTCCAGCTCCATCTCTACCTTCCCAACAGCAGCCGAGGAGACTGGGACATGTGGGGATACTCAATCTCTCAGCACACGTTTGCTGAATCCCTGCCCAAGTTCAAAGATGTCGTGTTGCTTTAGTTTTTGTACATGGTATTAGGTCAGGGTCTAACTTCCTTCCTTGGCATGTGGCTATCCGGTTTTCCCAAACATTTGTTGAAAAGACTGTTCTTTCCCCCATTAAATGATCTTGGCCCCCTGTTGAAGATGATTTGACTATATACATGAGGGTTTATTTCCGGGCTCTTCTATTTCATTGGTCTTTGCACCTGTCTTTATGCCGGAACCACATTGCTTTGATGACTGTAGCTTTGTCGTAAGCTTTAAAATCAAGAAGTGTGAGTGCTCCAGTGTTGTTCTTTTTTCAGGATCTTTGGGGAGGCTATTCAGGGTACCTTGAGGCTCCATATGAATTTTAGGATGGATTTTTTTTCAATTTCTACAAAAAAACATTGTTGAGATTTTGGTAGGGATCACATTGACTCTGCGGATCAGTTTGAGTGGTGTCGATAGCTCAATGACATCTGTCTTCCAGCCCATGAACAAGGAATGGCTTTCCGTTTATTAATGTCTTCTTTGACTTCTTTCAGCAACATTTTGTAGTTCTCATTGTATAAGTCTTTCACCCCTTGGTTAAATGTATTACAAGTATTTTATTCTTTTCGAAGCTATTGTAAATAGAATTGTTTTCTTAACTTCCTTTTAGAGTGTTCATTATTAATGTATAGAAACACAACCAATTTTTGTATTGGTTTTGTATCCTACGACTTTGCTAGATTTATTAGTTCTAACAGTTGTGCGTGTATCCACGCGTGTGCATTTGCAAAGGGAAGATCTCTGAGTTTTCCACAGGTGCTGAGGAAGGACTGTATCTTAACCAGCAATATAGATCGTCTGCCCACCTGGATCTCAGCAGAGAACACACTGGGTAAATGACTTTCATGGAGGACTCATGAAGCTTGAAGGATGCATGGGCCTTTCATTCTCCTGGGTAATCTGTATGTCATCCTTAAGCGTGACCACAAAGGAGTCTCTATTTTGAGCTCCTTGTGTATAGCCCCTCTTAGATTATTTTCATTTGCATGGTTTTAATGGACTGTTTAATTATGTTGCATATGTGAACACTCTCATGGTACAAAATTCAGAAGGTACAAAAGGTGATATAATGAAGTCAGTCTCTTACCGCTATCATCCTCCATCCAGAAATAAGCATTGCTACCAGTTTCTTGTGATTCCTTCCAGAAGTGATCAGGGGCATATCCAAGTATATAAGTATATATATATATACACACCATTTTTCATTTACACACATTGTTCTACCCCTTTTTCACGTCTCAATATATCTTAGAGACTGTTTCACGTGAGTACCTAAATTGCTCCTCTTTCTTCTTAATAGCTATATAGTACTCCTGTGGATATTTGTATCTTAATGTGTCCGATGGACATTTGTGCCGTCTTCGATTTCTGACATTACAAACAATGCAGAATGAATATTAGGATTACTCTTGAATGAAATTTTAGTACCATGTCTCACAACGAGGAACAGTAAGAGAAATGATTGTTGTTATGTCTATTGTCGGGGTGCCATCGAGGGCATCCATCATTTTCTACATGTCGGGATCATCTTTAGGTGGAGCAATGGAGGAATTCCTCCCTCGTTTCAGTACCAAGGTTCAGGCAGTGCTTCTGAAAAGTTCGGGGTCTTTTTCATCTTATGGACTCTCTGGTTCTTGTATTTGATCGTTGTTCACTCTTTGCTTTGGCCACTAGGGTTCTCGGAACCAATGTTACGGGCCTTATTAGCAGCTGTATAGGACTATTTATTATACATTTACAGATACTAATCTTACTCCTAGTTTTATTATTTTCCTTTCACTTCAGTTCCTAAAGCTATGCATTTTATTCCTAAACATCGCACAGTTTTATAAGCGGGTATAAAAAAAACATACCTATATAAATATATCCATCACATAATAAATAAAATATGAATTTCAGTTGAGTATCCACAGGCAGACTTGACCTCTCTTCACACCACCTGCCCCCTGTGGCCTGCTTCCTGGTTGATCCAGGAGATATTCGAGCCCAACAAAATGCTTCCAGGCCCTTCTGCCCCAGACGAAAGGCTAGGGAGAAAATCTCACCCTGACACCCACACTCTGTAAAACCTTCACTCGGAGCAGGGGCAGAGGGAGCGGGAGGAGAGAAGAGGAGCAGGAGGGGGCGCTCCTTCTTGGTGGCTGCACACCGCTTTGCGTTGGGGACCTACGCGGGCATCCTGCTACCCAGCCTCACTCACTCCCTCGTACCATATTTCAGCTAAGTGCCCCAGTGGATTCATCCCACCCACCAGCCGGCTCTTTTGCCTGGATGTGAGAAAGCAATTTGCATCCAACCAGCGGGATTAAGATAAATAAAGGTAGCCTGCTGTCTCATCTTAGAAACCCCTTTCATCTTGCCAGGATGCTATTGCAGGAGGCGGACAGAGTGGTTTTGTTTTAATACAGTCCCAGCAGACCGAATTTCAGATTTGTGGTGCATCTGCCTTGCAGGGTGAGTGGACATCCAGGAATGCTCAGTCCGAGGACCAAACACACTTGAACCCTTCTCAGGTGGCCTTTAGCTCCTGGCCTCTAGCTCCCGCATGAGGTGGCTGTTTTAAGCCAGAAAGAGGGAGGTCCAGGTCTGTTTGCAGCACGTGGGGTGGACTTGGGGCAGCTGAGCAGGGCTACAGGAAATGGGATTCAGGACTCAGAGATGCAGCCGAGTGCTGCTGTCTCCCAGTGCTTCTCCTTTAGGATGGAAAGCGATCAGAGCGAGCGGAGAAGCAGAGAGCCTGGGCCCTTTCCAGAGCTGAGTGTGACCTCTGTCATCCTCAGTGTCTTCATCAGCAAAATGGATATTTATTTAATACTTTGGGTCTCACGGGATTGTTGTGAGGATTAAATAATAATAGCTAGTGCTTTAGTAGCTCTTATTACATGCCAGTCCTCATTCTAAGGGCTTTACATACAATAACTTAATCTTTACAACACTCTTAGTTATTATTATTCCTGTTTTTCAGAGGAGGAAACTGAGGCCGAGAGAGTTTAAGTAATGTGTCCAAGTTCGCACAGCTGGTGATTGACGGAGCTGAGGGTTGAACCTTAGTGGTAATCTGGCCACAGGGCTCTGAGACTTGTCTGCAAGGATCGGGGTACAGCCTGGCACCCAGAAGTCACTCATTCAAAGGCAGATCATTGTTCTGGTGTCTGAGCCACTGAGCAGGTTACCTGACTCTACCTGAGAGGTGAGCTCTTGCAGAGGTGATCTAGGTGATTCTGACAGCCACACCCACCCCCTCCCCAGGTTGACAGCCCTTCTGGCCCTCCACGTGGTACCTCATTGATGCTCTTAGCACCTCGGGCTTGGGTTAAGATTGTCTGTTTGCTTCTGTCTTCCCTGCTCCTCTGCCAGTGGCTCTTCCCTACCATGTACCAGCACTTAACATAGTTCTTGACATATAACAGGTGCCTAAATGTTGACTTAAAGAATGTCACTTCTTTGGCACTGGAGCCATGAGATTCCCCAGGGAGATGGTGAGTGTCTCTGCTGGATGACCTCACCCTCCTCCTGAGATGCCAGAGATGTCCTTTCTAATTTGTTCTTCTGCTTTGTCTGCTCATGTCTCAAGCAGGTTATTTTGAGAGCCCTTGAAAAATATCTTTACAATCATTGTTTTCCAGCACAAAAGCCAATCGTGCTTGGTAACCTGCTATTCCTAGTGTGGCTCCTGGCTTGGAACTGGTCAGACAGGCAGCCTTGGGCCTCTGCCACCCTGACCTGCTGAATTAGGATTTGTATTTAACAGCTGTCACGGACTGGAAGCCACCTCAAAGTGCCAGTAGCTGGCCACGGCGCCCCTCTTCCCCCACCCTGGCTAAGACAACAAGTGTCACCGGGTTGGTGGGCATGTGAGAGCCTTTTAAAAAGTACCCTCTTCTAACTTATTTCAGTAATTATCTGCAATTTTCTAGCCTCATCTAAAACCAAAAATCCCCATCAAAGTCATTCAGCAGGAAGCTAATAATTACCTCATTATCCTGTCTGCCTGCTTCCCCTCCAGTCCCCTCTCCAGCCTCTTCCCCCGCCCAGCGGCCACGTGATCATTTTAAACATAAATCAGATCATGTCACTCTCCGCTTAGAGTCCTTCCAGTGCCTTTCCATTGCCCTGGGGAACCGCCCGGCCTCCTCCTTGGCTGAGCCTGTCACCCACCGTCTCCTTCTCAGTCCTCACTCCTGACCCTTTGACCTCTCTTGTCAAGCTCTGGGTCTTTGCAGCCCCTGCTCCTGTACCCCCCCCCCCCACCCCAGCTCTTCCCTCCTTCTTCTTGCTGGTTCCTTTTCGCCCTTCAGGTCTCAGCTTAAATGCCCTCTTCAGAGGTGAGAGGAGATGGGGAAAGCACATCCTCGCCTGCCTGTCCCACGTCGTCAGCATTTGTCACTCGCCGTGGTTAGGACTGTCTGCTGACCACCGGAGTGTAAGCCGCGTGAGGCCAGGGACCGTCCTGCCTCCCTCTCCTACGGCGGTACCAGGCACAGTGCAGAGCGCGGCGAGCGAATGCTCAGTACACATCTGTGGAGTTAGTGCCTGCTTCCTGGAGATCGGGCATAGTAATGTCGTCACCCTGTTTTTATCAGCTCGTTGAAATTATAAAAATAATAGATGCTAATTATATATTTTAAAAACTCTACAGAAGGGAATAAAATGAAACGTAATATCCTCCCCCCCCTTTTTTTCTTTTTTGCTCAGTTCCTTCCAAATGAAAAAGTCGACAGCTTATTTCGCCTCCTTCCAAAATTGAATCGCCCTTAAAAAACACACGCACGAACAAGATCGTGCTGTATTGATTCTATTCCGAAACTCGCTGTCAGCGCGGAGCTGATTGAGAAGGGAAGGTTGGATGGGGAGACGCCCAGTTGGAAGAATGCACGAGAGGCGGGCGGGAGAATGAAAGGGCAGGCACCTGCTGCGTGGAGCCCGGTTCTCTCGGGGGAGGAGCTCGGTATCGCACGCGCTTCTGCTCCCCAGGGGACCGCGCGGCTCCACACACAGCAGGGTACGACAGTGGCCTTCAGCCACACGTGCGTGATACAGGAAGCTGGATTCTGTTGACATGTTTTAGGCGCAGCTGTCCTCCTACCCTAATGTAACATCCAGAATCCGGGGTCCCATTTCCTAGCTGCGGGCCTGGTTCACAGCCGGACCTCAGACCAGCCAGACCTCGGACTCGGCTGGGCCTCACACCCACACGTGCTTTTCTTTAAAATTGTGGTACGGTTTGCGTCACATAAAATTTACCATCCTCACCATTTTTAAGTGTGCAGTTCCGTAGTGTTGAGTGCGTGACACTGGTGTACCCCTGGTCTCCAGAACTTCCCTCTGCCGAACCGAAACTCGACCCCCGTTAAACGACAGCTCCCCACTCCGTCCTCCCCTGAGCCGCTGGCGACCACCAATCTGCTTTCTGTTTCTAAAAACCTGAACAGCTCGTTTTTGAACTTAACAGTACATCACCCCATGTGGGCTCCCCCATCCGGTTCATTATGCCTCTGGCCACATAGCATCCCGCAGGCGCTACAGCTGATATTTACCCGGTCCCCTGTCAGCGATTTGAAAGTTATTTCCAGATTTTTGCTATTACCAGCAACGCTGCGATGCCACGGTTAGATCCCCAGAACTGTCAGGGCAGAGAGTACGCATTTGCGTTGTGCCACATGGCTGCTCAGAGAGGTGCCAGTCGACCCTCCTGCCCACAGAAGGTGAGAGGGCTCCTTTCCCGAGTGAACCAAGCAAATACTGTCCCGTTCCAGGGACAGGTGAGACTGGCCTTGAAAGGAGGGGTCAGTGACTCCCTTCCGTAGAGGTTCCCCAGAAGGCGAACCTTGCCGGTGGCAAGGTTTTGAGATCAAGCTGCTAGATGGATACAACGGAGGAAATCTCATTCAAAAGCCATATAATAAGTGGACTAAGAAGGAGCTCGTTGCTGTGGCAACCCAATTCCCCTGCCGCCAAGCGCGGGTTTTCCTCTTTCTTCTGCACCTGGCAGGGTTGCTCGTCTGCCCTCAGCATTACTTGAGGAAGAAAGACAGAGTTTGGCATTCTTTTATTGAGGGCAGTGCACAGTGACCACCCCGTCACGGACGCAATGTGCTTCTCACCTGGTCTTTCAGGCGCGAAGCTGGCCGAGCCCCGTTCCCCGCGGTATCTCGCCTGCAACGGTGATGTGATGGACCCCACCGCCCCGCGCTGTCGTCTGATACCCCCCAGAGGTGCCAGGGGAGCCAAGCCCCCAAGGAGACTGTTTCGTTCCCTTCACAAGAAAAGAGCTTCTAGATTTTTGGTTTTTCAGAATGCCGAAGGTCAAGGTCGGGAAAACTTGCTTGAGTAGGCCTCTGAAACCAGTCCCAGGTTCTAAGTTACTCGCTCAGCTTCCTCCAGGGCATTCAATTCTGACAACGCTGATTGGGGTAGAGGGAGGGAGGCCCGGCAGCGGCAGGTGGATGGGCAGAATTACATTAAATTATTTTCACCTGTTCCCTGCACGGGCTCTCTGCTAGGCACACATGTCCTCGTCCGCTCATTTTAACCCCTCAGCAAGATGGGAATTATTGCTGTTACAATGAAATCTGAGGCTCCAAAGCTTAAGAAACTTGCCCCAAATATTGGTGCAGTATAAACCCCTGGGTCTGCCTGGGTCTTAAGGTTGTGCTCCTCACTCCTGGCTGGGAGATAATTCAGAGAAGCGAACCAGGCAGGAGAGAGACGTCCGTCCCTTCTCTTGGACCCGATGGCAGCCGATTTTAAGTCTTCCTCTAAGCCAAGAGGTCTGTGGGGACTCGACCTACGGGCATCACCTGGCCACCTCTTCCTGACTCCCGCCCCCCTCCTTTAATCAGGCAGTGGGCTTCAGTGGGGGACACATGGGATGTGGGGAACACATAGCTGTGGATCCTGACCTTGCCTGAACCCCAGCCTCAAGGGAGAACTTTGGGAACCTGGTCCCTCTGGGTTTCGTTTGGTTTTTTGGAAGAACACTTAGCGCTGTGGAGAAGACGAAGTGAACCCAGGGGAAGGAGCCGGGATGTGACTTTTCTGTTTAACTCGCACCGCCCAGCGGCCTGGGATCCTTTTCCGGCTTTCTCCGGCACAGGCTCTCCTATGAGAAGGTGTGTGTCCCTTAGCCTCCGGGGGACATGACAGCACTGATGTGTACCCTCAGATTTGATTTTTCTGCTTCCTCTCTCAGAGGCGACCATCGCCGGAGCCATTCCCCGGAGACTCTTGTCCCACTCATGCACGTTGAGTCCCCACATTCCAGGCCCCCAGGGGACGCCTTCCACAGAGCCCGCCCCCTCCGGCGGGCCTCACGACGGTTGCTCCTGGTGCTCTGCGCTGTCCGGCCTTCAGAGCACTGCCAGGGTGACAGTGACGTGGGTAGCAGGAGCACAAATTAAGATTCAAGAAAAAACGCAGGGACAAATGTTGCTTCTCTGTTTCCTGCGACTGGTCTGACGGGCCCCCGGCCCACCCTGGGGAAGTGGGAAGGAACCCTAATTTGCCAGTTTGGGGCACTACAGCATCTTCCAGTTTAAATAGCCTCTCTTGGATGACTCAGTCTCTGTAGGGTAAATGCTCAGTCCTTTAAATTTCCTCTCCTTTCTAATCCCACTCTCCATGATGGCCAGGGCCACCGAGTGGTCAGCTATGGGCTTTCTGGAGTGCTCTGCTGGCACCCAGTGCTGGAATCATGCCGGGGGCATAAGGGCCCCACAGAGAATAATCTCTTCCCGACCTCGCTGAGCCCCCACCCCCACCCTTGGGCCCCTCCTCGTCCCCTTTCCAGATCCCAGAGGCATCGCAGGGTCCCCTGCAGCCGTCGGTGGTGGCGCCATTTCCCCAGCCACTTCTCCACCTCACTGCCGCACTTCCGCCCCTCTGACTTGGGGACGCAGTGTCTAGCCCAATCTGGGTCTCATCCTAGGGCTCCAAGTAGGAAAGAGGGCTAGCGAGTGCTTTTAGCTGTCCCCCCCAACCCGTCTCATACGCACCTCCCTCAAGCCCTGGCTTTGGGCAGGAGGAGGAGATTAGGAAGCCGTGCGGGGCTGCCCGGGGCGGCCCGTGCCCCTCCACAGGTAGGTAGCTAGTTGCTCCTAGTGACTCTGTCTTCACAGTTGTGAAGGGGCCACACACATTGCGCCATATCCTGATGTCCTCGCATTCCAGGCTCCTACCAAAATTTGGCGACCTAGTCCACCAGGCCTGGTTCGCGATACGTTAATCCGTGTTTAAATTATTCAGAAAACCCTTTTCTCTCTGGGCAAAGACTGGCTTTTGAACCTATTCCCTTGGTTTACACTCAGGAATATATATATATATTTTGAATGTCCAAAGCTGAGCTGTCCTCTTTCTCTTTGCATTTCTGATCCTCTCCCAGGCAAACAGATGCCTCTGGCAGGAGAGGAGGGAGGATACCCAAAAACGGAGAACGAAACAGGAAAGCACTTTGACGTCATTCCACAGACACTCTCCCCGGTCCACGCGCTCATGACGGGGCGTGTTTAAGGGTCCTTCTGGCCCCCAAATCCTGCGAGTCTGTCTTTTCAAAGTTGTCGATGTAGGACTTCCTTTTTCATTAGCAGTTGTGTGTGTGTGTGTGTGTTCAAAGTCCTTTCCTTTAAGTGACATTGCTTTAGTTATTTCTGTGACAGATCTGCCCCCCTCTGGAGTCAAGCTTCCTGAACAAGTTGCTCCTAGTGCCTAGAACCCACCAAAGTCAACCAACGACCTCTCTTTCCCTAAATCCAGGGCACCCGGTGTTAGTTTCCTAGGACAGCCATACAAAGTAACACAAGCTTGGTAGCTTAGAACAAAGAAATTTCAGAGAAATTTATTCTCTCACAGAAATCTGAACTCAAATTGTCGGGCAAGATCGGCTCCTTCTGGAGGCACCTAGGGAGAATTCGTTCCGCGCCTCTCTCCCCGCTGCTGGTGGCCTGAGTGTTCCTTGGCTCGCGGACGCATCGCTCCAGTACCCGTCTCAGACTTCACGCGCCTTGCCCTCTGTGTCTCAAATCTCCCTATCCTTTAATAAAAATCCAAGAACACCGGTCATCGGATTAAGGACCTGCCCCAATCCAAGCTGATCTCATCTTGAAATCCTTAACTAGATCTGCAAAGACCCAGTTTTCAAATAAAGCCATATTCTCAGCCGTTGGGGGTTAAGACTCGGAGGCATCATTTTGGAGGACGCTATTCAACCCATCACACACCCTTTTCAGTCCTCAGTGTGACCTTTCTGCATCATTTGATGTTTTGATCACTTTGTCTTGGAAATTATCTTTTCCATTGGCTTCCAGGACACCTGTCTGCCTGGTCCTCCATAAGTTCCTTTACTGGTTCTTCTTCCGCCCAGCCCTGGAAAGCTAAGGTCCCTAAGATTCTGTGCTGTCTTTAGCTCTCTTCTACTCTTAATCTCCCTCGGGCAATCTCATTCATCCCTATGGTCTTCAACAGAGACACAACAGAGTCATCCCAGGATGTAAGAGACACTCATTATTACAGACTTGGGGCTAGAATGGGTCTTTGACTTAATCCAATGGCAATAGGAAAGGAATATTACAAGGTCAGAAGAGACGGCAGAGGAACACAATACTTTAAGATTTCTCTGGTCTCGGTTTTGGGGAGGGACTGAATTGGAGAAAGAGATTAAAGAACTGTAGGAAGTTACTGCTGTAATCCAGGTGTGTGAGGAGGAAGGCTTAGACTAGGATGCTTGGGGGGGGGGGGCGGGTAGGGAGGAAGGGAGCTAATGTTTTACAAGCATCTATAGTGTCCAAACCTATAGACAAATTTTATAAGTTCATTTGAGCCAAAATTGTGAGGATGTGTCCAGAAGCAGGATCTCAGCAAACTGAGGAAATGCTCTGACGAATGGCAGTTTGGCAGCGAATATCATACATTAGAATTAAAGGAGAAGATGTAAGTTCGGGGAGCGGCGGGGGGGGGGTCCACATAAAATCACTGGTGGTAGATTAAGGAGGCGAGGAAGACCAAAGTGGGGAAATCTCCAGACTTGGATAAAAAGCACCACAGAGAAGCACACACTTCCTTCGCATTGGCGGGTAGAGGACGGCTCGCATTTGACAGCACACGGAACGGCGTGTGGACAGAGGGCGACGGCGAGGGGTCTCGGGGTCTCGCGCTCTGGTGGTCTCGTGTTCCAGGGCCGGCCGCCGTCACTCCGAGGGGTCTGGCAAAGAAAATGACATTTCACAGGTACGTCATCCGAGACGCACAGGAACGATGGGCAGGGCTCCCCTAAGATACAGTTTGACCTTTGCTAAGGAAGTGACAGGCCTGGGACCTGACCACCTGCCATGACCCGCCCCGTCAGGAATTTATGATCGGACCATCTTCTGCGGTTAGAACTGGTCAGGCCTGCCATGTGACACCCCCCGCCCCCCGGATTTGTCAGGTTTACGACGCAGCCCTTTTATCATTCACCACAGTGTGCCACTTTATACATGCTTCAATTCCCGCAGCAACCTTGCAGGGAATAGATTCCTACCTCCATTTCACAGCTGGGAAAGCTCAGAGAGGTTGAGCGATTTGCCTAAGGTCCCGCAGCAAGTTAGTCAACTATGCTGCGTCTGAGTCTAGCAATCGAACGGAAGGAATGAGTCTGCGAAATTATTTAATATAGAGCATGACGGGACTTGGTGATGGAACAGATAGAGGGGAGGAAAAAAAGAGCAAGGAACATACATAAAGCACGGGAGAAAACGGGGGAATTTTGGAGAGTGAGGTAGTGTGGGCGGTAAGTGGTGAGAAGAAGATAACATGGTTTTCATCACACTGAGTCTGGGGTGGTAAAGACGTCTCACGGACAGATGGAAATATTGGACTGGAGTCAGGAAGGGAGATGGGGTTTTGAGGGGCTTCAGTAAAAAGGATGAGTGGCCAGCCGAGTGGTCAGGGGGATGCAGGTGACCGAAGGCTGCGACCGGTGACACGGGGGAGTGTGTTCCCTGCTTTATTGAAAAGGCACTGTGGTGTTTCAAGTTCCTTTCCCCAGTGCCTTCAGAGAGATTTCTGTAACTTTTGATTTATTTCTTATAACTTTTGATTTATTTCTCTTAACTCCATTTCCCAAGAAAGGAAGGGTAGGGAAGCCACCGGAAATAAACTCCTCAGCAAAGCTCTTGTTGGCAGGCAGCCAGGAGAGACTGGGCAGACCAGCAGGTGAGCAGCTGCAGCTTACCTGGCTCGGGTAGAGTGCTGGTTCTGATCTCAGGTGATTGGCAGGAGGGGAGGGTGAGCTGACCTAGGGAGTGCCAAGCTCTGGGGTGGTGGCAGGGTAGTTTGTGCTCAAAATCCATTTGTCTGACAGGACAGAGCTTCGTCAAGTGTTAGTAATGGAGCTGACATTTGGAATTTCAGGGTTTTTTAAATTTTTTTTCTTGTAAGATCCAAGAGAGACCAGGATGAACCAAACTAGTTTTTCCCTTTCGTAATGCATTTGTTTGCCCCTGGGCTGCTGTTACGACCATATAAGTGCAACCAGATTTCTTTCTTGTGAATACGTTGCAAAACAGACCCCAGAAGAACCTGAAAACACAGTGTGTACCCAGCTGAGACACTCTCTTGGTTCACACGTATCAAGGCACCCATCAGCATTCCCTTAGACGCCCTCCAACCCCAAGACTCTGCCAGGAAGGCGTTTACCCTGCACAGCTCGCTGGGTGAAATGTCACTTCCCTAGCCAGGGATGGACCTGCCTGAGCAGCTCCAGCTCTCTCTCATGCCTCTCCTCTGCAGCGTTCCAGTTGTAAGTTCACATTTGTTTGTAATTTCACACTGATCCTTTCGCTCCTCCCTGGGGTTGGAAGCTCGGGGAGCGCAGGGACCCCGTCTGCTTTCATTCCGACCCCGGGCATTGTGCCTGCACACTTGGCCACAGCCATTCGGGTCTGATCGCTGACTTTGCTGCCAGATATCTAGATTCCACATCTAGGGATTGCTCCATTACCGGGGTACGTCCCTGCCCCACCCCTCCCATCTGGGGAAGAGGTTATAAACCCCCCCCAACTTACCTGCAGTGTTTCATGTGCATGAACAAATGTGCATTTGGATTAGAGGAGAGTCCAGAGTTTTCATCACATTCAAGGTTAAAGGTTCTTTCCTGTGCAAGATTCCTCAGCAGGAATCACTGCCTTTCTTGCTGTCCCCCAAATCTTCCTCGATTCTTCCTTCCTGCTCCTTTCCCCTTTCTGTTTTCCATGCCACCCACTCCGATTACTGAGACCTCGCCCAAGTGGGATATCTGTCGTTTTTGTCTGCCCGTCATCCTTCTCTTGATTGAAGAACGCACTGGACCAGTAAAGGCTTCTGGGGAGTCTGAAACACACGCTGGGGGAACAGTGGCCGGACAGAAGTCCTGGTTCATTCCTGGAGCTGCTGCCTGTGAGGACAGTGCACGCCCCTGCTGGTGGCCGTCTTTGCTACCACATGGGAGGACATCCCTTGAGGAGGAAGCCAACAGAGAGGGAAACGGAGCCAAGCGACGGAGAGAGAGGGCGCGAGGAAGCGGGAATGCGAGAGCCTGTCCCGATGGCAGAGCTCGAGCCCTTGGATCTCGTCACGACTTAAAGCCTCACCTGCCCTGAACTTTTCCACTTAATAGGCCAAGATAGTCTCCTTTCTTGGTCAAATCTGTTGGAGTTGGGTTTCCGTCATTCACAACCAAAAAAGCTCTTACCAGTTGTCTCTGTCAGCTCAGGGTTCTGTAACAAAACACCATAAATCGTGTGGCTTAAATAACAGACAGTCGCCGGTGTGCGCAGCTGGAAGGAACGAGAAGCATGCTCTCGGGTGTCTCTTAGAAGAGCACTAATCCCGCCGTGAGGGCCTCACCTTCATGACCGTATCTACACCTGCAACCTCCCGAAGGCCCCATCTTCCAATACCAGCATGTCGAGGGGTAGGTCAGAGTCGGCTCAGCGGCACATACTGCACGTGTGTGTTCATAGTAGCATCGTTCACAACAGCCGCACGGCAGAAACAGCCTTAATGTCCACTGACGGGGATGGCTTAACCAAAGGCGGTACATACGTCTAGCAGAATATTCTTTAGCTTCAAATGGCAATGAAATTTTGATCCATGCTACAACATGGATCGACCCTGAAAACATGCTGATAAGCCAGACACGAAAGGACGAATGCTGTATGAGTCCACTTACCTGAGGTCCCCGGCATAGTCAGATTCATAGGGACAGAAAGCAGGACGGTGGTTGCCAGGGTCTTGGGGGGAGCAGAGGGCGAAGGGAGTCGGTGTTTAATGGGTATCGGGTTTCAGTTTGGGAAGACGAAAAAATTCTGGAGACGGGTAGTGCTGAAGGCATTAAGTAATTTACAATCGTGCGGATTACTTGATGCCACTGAATCGTACTCTTGAAAATGGTTAAAATGGTCAACTTGATGTTATACATATAGCTTTTTAACATGGTAAAACGCCCACAATATAAAATTTACCATCTTGACTATTTTTCCGTGTATAGCTCAGTTATGTACATTCTACCACAATAAAAAACAAATAGAATAAAAACCGATGATATAAGAAAAACAACAAAAACAACCCAAATTTTCGTGACCAGCGTCGTTATTGGGTGCTCTCATTATCTGTCCAGTGCGCATCAACGTGCAGAGGCTTTCCACGCGGTCACGTGGAACTTTGGTTCCCCTGCCCCGTGAGGGCGAATGTCCTCAGCTGTGGCGTCGTCCGCCAGAGGGGATTTTAGGGACAGAATCCTCACCGTGGGAGCGGAAGTATTTTCCAAGGGGCAGATGAGGGAGCGGTATATGAGCACTCGCTGGGTTTGGGGGAGATGACTGAGGGGGCCCCAACGGGAGAGATGGTATTTGTTAGGCGTGGAAAGGGGGGAAAAGAGCAAAAGGGTCAATTGCTCGGTCTTTGTCCCCTTCACGCACTATTTTCTGTATCTCACAGAGCCACCCCCACCCCCCAGCTCCCCCCAAGTTCCCGCTCTCCTCAGCCCCAGGTTGAATGGGGAGAACAGGAACATGCCACTCGTGCCCCGGATGCCCCCGCCGGCCTGGCAGCTGGTCCCCCATTCCCCCTGACATTAGGGGAGGAGGGCTCTGCCAGCACCCCAGCCCCTCCCCCCGCGCGCCCCCGCTTATCCAGAGGCACCTCAACTGTGTTCAGGTTCCTGCCGATGAAGGGTGTGTGGGTCGGTGGGGTGGCCATTTCCAACTCCTGGGGTGATCTCCCCGCCCCCCTCTTCCCCTCGCCATCCCCTACTCTCTCAGGCTTCTCCATGTCTCCCCTAATCTTCTCCCCTCTGTTTGTTTGCATTACCACCCTATTCGCTTTCCTGTCTCAACCCACTTGGCTTCCATTTTGTTTTAATGTGGGGTCGGGAGCTGAAAGAAGGGGTGTTCCCCTCCCTAGGAATTGCCGGGGCCCTCAGCAGGTTGTAGGCTCACCCACCTACGTGACCCGTCCAGGTTGTAGGCTCACCCACCTACGTGACCCGTCGACGACTCGGTCACTTCCATTTCCAGAGAGAGGCCGTCTCGCCTACTTCCTCTTTCAGATGACCCGAGATGGGGGAGTAGACCCCCGGGGAAGCCTCTCATAGGCAAACCAAATTCAGGGAAACCTCCTTTTCTGGAACCAGTGGGTAGGAGTTGCTCCCCTAAGAATCTTTTTTCTTTTACCAGAGATGCATCTAAAATAGGTTTGAAGTTTACCTGCGGCAGCCGGAGCCCCAATGTTAGCGAGTGAGGAAAAGGAACCATCAGCCTCTGTGTCCGCCACCCCCTCCCCCCGCCCCATGCTGGGTGGGATAGGACAGAAGCCGGGAAACGCCACTGCTGCTGATGATGATAACAAGAGTTTCCTAGGCAGAATCCAAAGACGCTGCCCTCAAGTTTGTGAAACAGCTTACCTGCCACAACTCTACACGTAAGTATAGCCAGCAAGAAGAGGGCGTGCCGGTGCACCTGCTTTGGGGATGCATCCGCACAAGTCGGAGGCTCAGAGGCTCGCAGTTTGCGCCCACTATCTCGCCAACGGCTGCTGAGCAGTTAGCGCCAAGGACTCTTGGCTCCCAGCCCCTCTCGGTAAAGAAGCCGAGAAGCAGCAGCCTTGGCCGCCGCCCAGCGGCCCGTCTATAATCTTCCGGCTCAACGTGGCTTACACCAGATCCTCGCAGCTGCAAGAGGCTGGCTCAGGCTGCCCTGCCACTGGTGACTCACCAGGGGACCGGGGGTGGGACTTAGGGCCTGAGGGGCCATCACTGGTGACAACCGAGTGCTTTTAAGGAGAAGACAGGAAGCCGAGACCCGACTACCAGCCCAGCAGCAGAACAGCAATCTGATGAATTCGCAGTAATTTCATTTGTGTCCCCGAATCCTCCCTGTGGGTTTAGACAAGCAGATCCCCTGCTCGTTGCTTCCGAAAATGCCATCCGAACTAAGGTCTAGATTCCTCAGCGAAGTGGCCCCTCTTTCCTTTCCTGCCCCGGATCCCGTCCCCGCCCCCAAGCCCAAGCAATTATACAAGAGCATCCAGAAAGATGTGGGTGGAGATTTTCCTTTATTCATTGTGTGTGTGTGTGTGTGTGGTTTTTTCTTTTTTTTTTTTTTTTTTGGTTTTGTTTGAAGAGGAACGGCCAGAGCAAACAGATGGTGCCAACGCACCGGGCATCAGAATGACCCCTGCACGTGCAGGACACTGGAGGGGGCGCGCCCTGGACCTGGCGAGTGGTGCGTGGCCCCCACGGAGACAGTGGCCCCCAGGTGCAAAGCCCCCTTCTTCCTCCCCATTTTTCTTAATTTCAAGATCCCCTCCCCTACCTACCTACCTACCTCAGGTAACCTGGTCATTCTCAATGAGTGGATCTCCGTGCACATTGGGCTTTTGCTCCTGTAGGCTTAGAGTCCCTCCCCGCCCCCGCCCCCAAATGATAAACATGCACCCCCTAGAGATACAGGGAAATAGACACAGGGAGCGGAACACGGAGAGAGAGCACGCTTCGCCTCTCGTCCTCCGGCCTGGGAGAGAGGCCGCCTTCCGTCCTACCAATGAGAGGTGCAGGGACCGCACCCCTTCTCCTGTCCTCATCAGGGTCCGTGCCGTGCCTACCGGATTTTAAACAAACCTCTTGGGAAAAAGACATTTGGGAGCCAACCGAGGCAGAGCTCAACTAAACACATAAACCGCAATTTCCTTCTTCCTCAGTTTCTGTTCAACCCAAAGGTCTCATCCTGCTCTCCCAAGGGCATTCCCGGTGCGCGAAGCCCCCGGCCTGGCTGGGAGCCTCCCCCGCAATTTGTGGGCCCCGTGGGAGCTGTCGAGTGGCAGCGGCCCCTCGCCACCCGGCTCCCTGCATTCTCCGAGAGTGGTCTGGGGTTTTTCTCAGCATCTCTCCCTGTGGTCTGCTGTGGTGTCCCGACTTGGAGGAGCCCCGAGCGGCCGGGGAAGGGTCAGGTGCCCTTGCTTTCTGTCCTCTCCTCATCAGCCGTGTGGGCGTTGCTGACGGTGCAGAGCTGCCCCTGGGCCGCGGGCTTCACCGACAGGACCAAGCGTTTGCGGAATGTCTCGCAGAGCACGATGTACACGAAGGGGTTGAGGCAGCTGTTGGCGTAGCCCAAGCTGATGGCCGCGTTGTACAGGTAGACAAAAGTGAGCGTCGGGCGGCTGATGGACAACTGGGTCAACTGCAGCACGTAGTAGGGCGCCCAGCACACAAAGAAGACCAGGCAGATGGCGATGGCCGTGCGGGTCACCCTCTTGGTCCGCAGCCGGATGCTGCGTTGAGAGGCGGGCGCCACGGAGGATGTCATGCGCTGCAGGATCCTCACGTATGCGGCCGTGATGACCACGAAGGGCAGGGCAAAGGCCAGGAAAAACTGGTACAGGGTGAACCAGTAGAGGTCAGTGTCCGGGTTGGGCAGGCGGATGCCACAGCCCACGGCGCCCCCCGGGAAGGGGATGAGCCTGGCGTAGAGCCACACGGGAGTGATGCTGATGAAGGAGAGGGCCCACAGGAGGCCGATCACCAGGGTGGCCACCGAGGGCTTCCGGAACTTGGTGGAGGAGATGGGGTGGACGGTGGCCAAGTAGCGGTCGATGGCCATGGCGGTCAGGATGTAGGTGCTGGTGAACTGACTGTTGGCGTCCATGGCCGTGATGAGGGTGCACATGGTCTCCCCGAAGTGCCAGACACCATTCCCCATGAGCTGGTGGATCATAAAGGGCATGCCCAGGAGGAAGAGGAGGTCCACCACCGAGAGGTTGATGATGAAGATGTCGGGGACGTTGCTGCACCAGTGCAGCTTGGATTTCTTCACCACCGCGAAGATGACCGTGGAGTTCCCCACGATGCCCAGGAGGCAGATGGTGCCGAACACCGAAGGCATGATGATGTTGATGTAGGAGACACTTCCTGTGCGAGCAGGGGGCCCTGGGGACAGAGGGAGCACGCGCCAGTCACTGGTCGTGGACCCTGCTCAGGCCTGACGTCCTGCCGGCGGGCTCGGCCTGCGTCCTTCCTGCCGTGCCAGCTCAGGCCCGCCGCTCGTCTGCGGTCCTTGGCTGCCACGCCCCGTCCCTGCTCTGGTGCTGACCCAGCCTGTCCCCTCGCCCTTCTCCACCGGCTTCCTGGTGGAGGAAGGCCTACCGGGGTCTCCCGCACCACCTGTTAGGCGGAGGACTCCGTCATTTGCCCGCTGCATTGTCTCAGAAGACACAAAGTCAACAACTACAGCTGTCTGCAAAAAATTCTGCGGGCTCTGGGCTTCATCAGGAAACCTCAGAAGGACAGGAAATGTGTGTGTGTGTGTGTGTGTGTGTGTGTGTACGCACACGTGTGTGCACGCGTGCACGCTCCCCTGTGCATGTACTTTCTCTTTTCCTATTTGCAGCCCTGATCCTTTCATTTTAGAAATCGCTGGTTGGAGCTGTGCACCGACTTCTGGGCATCTCTGTGGGCGACTGTCTCGTGGAGACTTCTGCCCCTCGGGCCAGCAGCCCGCCCCTCCCCTGGGTTCCTGTCGGGGATTTCCTTGGGCCGCACCTTTTTTCGGAGCCTGGGTTGGTGGGGGGGGGGGGTGGGAGGCGGGGAGCAGAGACCAAAGCTGCATGCTGCAGCCCAGCCCCGCCTGGGAATTTTCTCCGCATAAACCTTTCCTTTCTTTCCTTCCTTCCTTCCCTTTTCCTTCATAGCTAGAATTCCAGGGCATCTCAGCTCTGGAAAGGTCAGGCAGCTTCATTCACCAGGAAAGTTAACTGCCGTGAGTTACCCCTGCCCACAGCCTTTCCCAGGGGCCAGTCGGGGAACGGCTCAGACCCCTTTACCATAGCAGAGTAAAGGGCCAAGGGGATCGGGGACGAGGGAGCCTCCGGCCGCCTCCCGGCACACTGTCCTCCAGCTCCTCTTGCCAGCCTTCCCAGCCTGGAATTTTTTCTGCAGAGCATATTTGGAACTTATCTCAGCAAGACTCCGCCGCCGGCCACCATCCCTTGTCACTTTTGAATGTGCCTTTGCCCCTGCCCCTCCTGCCCCTGCCTGTCCCGTGCCCTTCTCCCCTTCCCCTCCGGGCAAGTACACTGCAGATCTCGTCCCCCTGAGAACTGTAATAAAGTTTCCCAAGCAGTTTGGCCGAGAGGTGAAACCTTCCCACTTCCCACCCCCAGCGCCAAGGAGGCAGGCTCCCCTCAAACCCTACTCACCGGCCGAGGTGAGGTTGTCCGGGCCATTTGAGGTGTTGCTGGCATTGGGGCCAGCGGCCAGCAGTGAGGCTTCCAGGTCCATCTTGCGGGTGCCCGGCCGCCCACGCAGGCTGCGGCAGCCTCTAGCGCCCGCCCGCCTTGTCCTGGAGCATGAGCCGCGCAGCCCGGAAGGGGGTCTCCCCCGGCCGCCCGCAGCCCCTGCCGCCTGCAAGCCCCACTGCTCAGCCTGCTCCCTTCTTCCCGGCTCCCACTGACATCACCTAGACACATTAACATCGGGAGGCAGATGCTCATTAACCTCTTCAGTGCCGTGCTGCAGCTCCCACTTCTGACTGCCCGCGGAGTCGGGGGCCCTGGGCAAGCCAGGAGGGGGCGGAGGAGCAGCCCCAGCAGGGGGGCTTCCCTCCCTCTGGCAAGGGAGGCTGTGTCTCCTGCCTTCACAGGGAGCGAGTGCCGTTTGCTGCAAGCGAGGATCCAGGTGTCTGTCAAGGCCAATGGGCTGCCTCCCACTGGAGGAAAGACAGAGCCTGGGGTTACCGGGTCCGGGTGCCTGAGCCATGTGGAGGGGACAGTACGACTGTTCACAGAGCTTGGGAATGGGAAGGCGTGGGCCGCAGCATGCCTGTCCCCCAGGCCACCCTCAGTTTGTTCCTAGAGCCCCTGTGGATTCCAACTCTGCTAGTGAGAAGGCCAGTGCTTCTGCAGCAGAGGAGCTGCTGGCTACTGAGCCTGAGGCCAGCACTCAGAGGTGACTTAACGTCACTCCGTGCCGGCAACGGCCAGGGTCTCAGGGACCGGACGGTCTTCACGGGATCTACCTGGACTAGACTCACTAACTGCTCTGAGGTCGCTGAGGTTTTGACCAGGACTCCTTGAGACACATTTCAGAGCATCGGCCCCCAAAAACATCTTCGGCCAAGAGCAGCCTTAGAGGGGGCAAAGCTCCGAGGGAGTTCTCGGCAAGGGCATCCTGCGGTCAGCCAAGAGCCGCCACCACACCCACAACAGAAAGAAGAGCCAGGAGTTCAAGGTCACCGCAGCCTGATCCTCATGCCCTTCTTCGGTCTCATTTATTTGTTCCATACAACAAATATTTATTGAGGACTTAATACTTGCCTAGGTTCTGTTCTAGGTTCTGCAGTTAAAAAAAAAAAAAAAAAGTCCCTGAGTCACTGTCCTCATGGCGCTCACATTCAAATTGGGGAGGAGACAGAAAATAAATTAAAAAAAAAATTATGATATTGGTGGCCGGCGCTATGAAAAGAGGCCGCTGCTTTACATGGCAAGGCCACTCCAAGGAGCGTTTCGAGCACAGAGGCCCGGAGCAGGTGAAGAAGCGTGCTTGGAAGATGGAGGAAGGGCGTGCCAGGCGGCGGCACTGGCCGGTGTGGGGGCCCCCCGAGGCTGGAGCGCGCGTCTGTGAAGATCCGTGTGGCTACAGGAGAGCCGAGGAGAGATGGGCAGGAGGTGACTTCAGAGAGGCAACAGCAGGAAGGCCAGATGCCGCCAGGCCCTGTCAACCATTCTGAGGACTCCGGCTTCTCCTGTAGGGGACACGGGAGTCACTGGAGGGTTTTCAGCTGAGGAGAGCCGTGACTCCATGTTTTAAAAAAGATCAGTCTGCTTCTGGGTAGTCAAGGAACCAAAGAGAAAAAAGCATTTTAGCTTGGGTTCCCTCGAAAGCCGAGCCTGAGACAAGGACTCAGGTGCACGTGGCCCCAGGAGGGGCACGAGGGAGTGGGGACTTGTGACAGGGAAGGGGAAAAGGGGTGCATTATCAGTGTCGCCGCTGTGGGCGACCGGAGCTTGAGTCTACCAGGATCTTTGAACGGTGTGCGGACTGTTCCCCAGAATCGTCCACCTGACGGAGAGGAGGCAGGAGCACTTGCCCAGCTGTCCCTGCACCCCATCGGTTGAGGGGTGCCCCTGGGGTGCTACCTCGCACATCCGGGTGCCTGGGCAGAGCAGACTCCGATAACATCGAGCTTCGACGGGGCAGAAAGCAGGGAGATGTGCAGCTCACACTCGAGGCGAGAGGCTGTCAGCACAAGGCGAATCTTGTGCAGGGGCCCCGAGGGCCCCGACCGCGCTGCTGCCGGCCAGGGCGGGAAGCAGACAGACGTGCGGTGCCCGCCTGAGGCGAGACGCTGTTGGCACAAGGTCAGACGCGCACACACCCACCTGCGGCGGCTGGAGCTGAAGTCAGGGGTGGCCAGAGGACATGTACCTCCTCAGGCAGATCCCGGCTTTTTAAAAACTTAATAATAATTTTTTAGTTTTTAGTTATAGTTGGCCTACAGTACTATATATGTTTCACGTGTACAACGTAGCGATTAGATATCTGTATAACCCCCAACGTGATCACCCCAGGAGATCTAGCGCCCCCGTGACACCGTACACAGTTATTGCAATATCGTTGGCTTTATTCCTTATGCTGTGCTTTACGTCTCCGTGACTATTTTGTAACTACCAATTTGTAACTACCAATTTCTAGATCCCTTTCCCCCTTTTCACCAACTCCTCCTGATACCCCCCCCTCCCACGTGGTAACCCTCAAAATTTTCTCTGTCTCCATGAGTTTTGTATGCTTTTTTTGTTTGTTTCTTTTGTTCTTTAGATTCCACATACGTGCGCAATCATGTGGCATTTGTCTTCCTCGATCTGACTTTCTTTACTCAGCACGCTACCCTCTAGGTCCATTATGAAATATCTTTCTCCATCCTTTTACTTTCCGTCTCTGTGCGTCTTTTAATCTGAAGCGAGTCTCTTGTAGGCAGCATCTGTAAGCGTCTTGTTTTCTTATCCATTTAGTCACCCTACCTTTTGATTGGAGCATTTAATTCTTTTCATTTGAAGTACTCGTTGATAGATGTGTAATTATTGCCATTCTTTATTTAGACTTTTTGATGGATTTTTTTTCCTTCTTCTTAAAGAAGTCCTTTCAACCTTTCCTGCAACATTGGCTTCGTGGTGATGAACTCCTTTAGCTTTTTCTTGTCTGGTCAAGGTCCTTTATCTGTCCTTCGATTCTAACTGATAACTTTGCTGGGTAAAGTCATTTTGGCCATAGGTCCTGGGTTTTCATCACTTCGTGCCAAGCCCTTCTGGCCTGTAAAGTTTCTGTTGAGAAATCACCTGACGGTCTGATGGGCATTCCCTTGTAGGTAACGAATTGCTTTCCTCTCGCTGCTTTTAAGATCCTCTCTTTGAATTTAACCCTTGGCATTTGAATCATGATAGGTCTTGGCGCGGGCCTCTTTGGGTTCATCTGGTTTGGGACTCTCTGAACTTCCTGGGGTCGTATGTCTATTTCCTTCACCAAGTTAGAGAAGTGTTCCGTCATTATTTCTTCAAATAGATTTTCAAGTCCTTGCGCTCTCCCTCTCTTCTCTCTCTGGTACCCCTATGACGCAAACGTCGTTAAGCTCGGTTTTGTTCCGGAGGCTTCGTAAACGCTCCTCGTTTTTTATTAGGTTCGTATTTCCTGTTGCGGTTCTGACCGTTTCTCCTCTGCTGCTCCGGCCTCTAAGCCGCCGATTCGATCCTCCGTTTCACCCGCTCTGTCCACCCCCTCTAACGTACCCTTCATCTCGGACACTGCAGTCTTCGTCTCTAACTGGCTCCCTGTTATGTTTTCCATCTCCGTTTTTATGCGTTTTTTCTCTCTTTGTTTAAGTTCTCGCTGAGTTTGTTCACTCTTCCCCGAAGTTCCTCGAGCATCGTGATAACTAGTGTTTCGAACTCTGCATCTGGTCTGTTGCTTGTCTCCATTTTGGTGAATTCTTTTTCTGAAGCTTTGTTCTGTTCTCTCATGTGGGACATGTTTCTTTTGTCTCTGCATTTAATCTGCCTCCCTGAGTCTGTTTCTGTGTATTAGACAGGACTCCTAAGTCTCTCTCGGTCTTAGTAGAATGGCTTTATGTAGTAGATGTCCTGTGGGGCCCCTTTGCACAGACCTGGGAGGGGTCAGATTGCAGGCCAAGTTCAGCCGCAGCCTGTGTGCACTTACAAGGCCACCTGGTAAGGGTCATCAAGCAATCCGCATATATCTGCCACCCATGCTGGGCTTACAGGTGCCTGCAGGGGCCAAGTCAGAAACCGAGGCCGGCTGCCACTGGTACGTGGCTTGGGGCTGCTCAGCAAGAGGTATAGGGCACACCAAGGCCAGGTGCTCCTTCTTTGGGTTTTGGGAGCCTTTGAAAGATTTTATGAAACTTCATAGCAGGAGCCAAGACAGCCCGTTTGTATGGAACGAATCACTGGAAGTGGCTTGGGTGGCCCACAAGTTGGGAGAGACAGAACCTCAGGGAATCCTCTGGGCAGAGGGACCTGTGACCTGTGTTATCCAGGTCGGTGGCACCTGCGTCTGCAGGCTGGGAGTGGGGGAGGGCTCAGCAAAGGAACAATGGCTTCTGGCTGCACCTCTGTCTGAGAGCCAGCCCCTTCTCCAGCCCTCGCCCTGAAGCCTGAGAGCTCAGCGCCAACCTATACATCCCTGGGGACCCTTGAGCAGCTGACCCACCACTGGAGCCCAGCGTGAGGAGGCCATCAGTGAGTAAGGCTGGGTGTAGGCCCTCTAAGAGGGTCTCCACCTCCCGCAGCCGTCTGTCTCCCTCAGCCTCAACCTCCACTGAGGTTGTGGGGACTTCTCTTCCCGGCACTGGGACCCTAGGCTGGGGAGCCCTTGCTCCTCTTTGGGGAGGCAGCTCAGCAGCCAAGATAGTCCTCCCGATTCTCGACAGCCACACGCGGTTGTGGGACCTAGCCGTTTGGCATCTCCAACCCTTCTACCGTTTTGAGGTGACCTGTTATTTGAGGTGACTTAGTTGTAGGGCTTTTATTCAGTCAGACCTCTGGCGACTCCACGAATTGGTTGCTCTGTAGTTCTGTTATAATTCTGGTGTGGTCACTAGAAGAGGCTTGCACGGCCACTACCTTCTATGCCGTCTTGAATCCTGTCCCCAGCTTTGACTTTTACTTGTTCTTCCACTGAGTGTGATGCAAGCAAGAGAGTTTCCACAGGCCACAGCTTGCTGCAGAGCCAGGTGCTGGAATTCAGAGCTTTACAGTTAAAACCACCAAAAGCCCCAAACAAGGCCAGACTGTCCTCAAACTCCTCCCGGGGACAAAACTTTTGACCTACTCTCCTCCAAGCCATCTATCTGGCTGTTGCCATGTTGTTCAGCCCTGCCCAGCAGAGCCATGAGAAAGACCACACCCACACACAGCAATAAACCCTTTTTCCTCCCAGCCATGTGCCTGCATGCACCATGCCCTACCCAGGCCTCCCCAAGGGTTTGGTGTATCTATCTCCCTGACTCCCCAGTGCTGACATCCACCTGTCCTGGACTTTTCAGGACTTGGCTGTCATCTGCACGTTTCGGAGGCTCACTGTGGGTCACCGCATCTGATTCCCACTTGTCCCCCTCACCCCTGCCTTGCCTCTTCCATTATACTCCACCAAACAGCAAGAGTATTCTCAAGATAGAAATCTCGTCACCCTACTCCACCGTTGAAACACCTTAGTGGCTCCCAATTGCTTTCAAAATAAAGTCAACCTCCTAACAGAATGTATCGGACATGCCATTTTCCTAGTTACCCAGAAAACCGAGGCTTTGAGAAATTCTGTGGGAGGGCAAGTACTTGCACCTCCAACAGCCCTTGGTGGGAGCCGCTGGTGGGATAAGCAGCAGCGGAAGTGGGCTTCCTCATCTCAGTGGGGACGTGCGGCCCCGGGGTCTGTAGAAAGCAAGTAGCAGCCCTCCGTTTCCAGAGAAAAACGAGCATGGTTATCATAACAGGCAGGGCCGGTGGAGTTACCAGGACGTCTGACCTGCTGAGGCGGATGTGGCTAATTGATCATGAGTCTCTACAACCAAAATATCTGAGCCACCCATTTGCTAAGTTTCTATTTGATGGGCGTACCTGAAACAAACTGTGGGTCCGGTACACAGAGGTCTCACTTTAGCTGCAATTGTTGACAGCACAAATCCCTGCGCTGACTCCCAAGCCCCACTCAGTCACTGATCCGGGCCTTTGGAAGGGGGAGGAAGAAGAGGAAGCTGGATGGGGCTGTAGTAACATGACAAGTACGTGCAGTCATTCCTCAGTAGCCACAGGGGACTGGTTCCAGCACGCCCGTGAATGACAAAATCCACGGACGTTCAAGTCCCTTATATAGAATGTGTACCACCGGCCCTCGGCACCTGTGGATTCTCAAACGCGGATCAGAAATATTGCTTTTGATCTGCTGTTGGTTGAGTACACCGATGTAAAACCCAGGGATGGAGAGGGATGATTGCGTGTTTATTGAAAAAAATCTGCATATAACTGGAACTGAACAGTTCACCCCTGTGTCATTCAAGGGTCAGCTGTACTGTGAATCTGCCTTTGGCCTTTCCCCAGAGGGACCTGAGGCCGACGACCTGGGTAACTATGCACAATGAAAAGATCACCACTCAGGCCTTGTGCGGAAAACCGGGCCATGACTCTGAGCTAAGGTTAATTCGTGGCAACCCAGAACTTCTCCTGGGCTCTACTGGTCAGAGTGGGAGTTAAGGTGGGTCAGGTAATAAACGGAGTTTGACCAGAATGACTTCACAATGGGCCCTGTGGGTCTCCAGACCTATTTCTTTCCCTGCCGGGATAGGGAGCCTCAGCCGCTGGCAGAGTTGCTGGATCGGCTTTTGGACTGGCAGAGTAAGGGATCTGATGATGAGAAAAGTCAAATGGAAATCCCTCCTTACCAAGGTGATAAGCCAAAAGCAACTCTGCACCCCGGGGAGCCGAAGGGATTAATAATACCATCGAGGCCTTTCAAGACGCAGGGCTGGTGATGTGATCACATTTCCCGCCTCTCTCCCAGTTTGGCTGGTGGAGGAGGCAGATGGGTCTTGGAGAATGGCCGTGGATTTCCACAAACCCAATTACGTGGCGACTCCAATGGCAGCGGCTGTTTCAGATGCGCTATAATCGTTGCTCAAGAAAATAAATGCGGTCCCCGCCACCCGGCGAGCAGTTATCGATCTGGCAGATGCTTTTTCCTCTATTCCACGAAGCAGAGGCGGTCAGAAACCCTGCTTCTCTGAGTCAGGGTCACTGGTGCACCTTCGCCATCTTGCCTCAGGACTTTGTTCATTACGTCTTCCGACAGCTCTCCAATCCTGGGATGCGGAACACCTCGTCATTACAAACGCATTAGACGAGATGCCGCGCCGCTAGGGCCTAGAGGGTAAAAAGGATCAGGTGCCTTAGATGGGGCGTAAACGCCATGAAAATACAAAGGCCCGACATCTCAATATGGGTTTTGGGGCCCAGTGTTCTGAACATGTCATCATCTTCCCTTCAAAGTAAAGAACGGTTTGCCTGACATCTGCTACCACAAAAGAGGTGCCCCCAGAGACACACAGTCGGAAAAGGGGTCAGCAGTCCCCCAAAGGAAGAGGGACCGGTGTGGTGCTGGGATTGCAAAACCCAGGGGGGCCCGGTCCACCCAATTAGACCCAGGTGCCCCGAGCACAAGGACCAGGATTCCTAGTCCAGCCGGTGGGTTCTGAGTACACCCCAGGTCCGCTGCTCTAGCCTGGTGCCCCCCGTTTAGACATCTGCATTGCACCCTGTGCTTTCTGTTCAGAGCAGTCATCACAATTGCCATTGTGATGAGTAGTTGATTACATAAGGTCTTTCCCTCGCGAGGTGATGGGTCCTGTGGAGGCGGAGACCATGTCTATCTTACTCCCGGCTGTGTCGCTGGTACCTAGCGCGATGCCGGCACCGGACGGACGCTCCATCAGCGCTGGATGGATGAACGGCTAACAGAGGAGTATGTGTGGAAACCCCCGGCACCGAGGAAGGAAGGGGAGAGGGAGGAGCAAGCAACGGTGGCCGTGCCCCCCGCCCCGAGGCTCTCCCCAGCCCGGCAGCAGTGGCCGCAGTGCCCGCGAGCAAGCAGTGGGCGTCCCTCGGCGGCGAGGCCACCCGGAGGCCACTCACTCCCAGGCTCCTTCTGACTGTGAGAAAGACGAATGAGGTCACCTTTAGGCTCCAAGATTCCAGTCGCCGTAAGGGTTCGCGAGCACCCAACGGAAGCATGGGAAGGCAGCTGAAATTAAAACAAACAAACAAACAAACAAACAAAAAAACACACACCAGCATGAAATTCGGACACGTGCTGCAGCGTGGTTGAACCTCGAAGACGTTATGCTCAGCGGAAGAAGGTGGACCCCGAAGCACAAGCGTGGTAGGATTCCACGTACGCGGGAAATGGTCACATTCGTAGGGGCGGGAGGTAGAAAGGCGGTGCTCAGGGCCCGGGCGTTAGCGTTTAGTGAGCACAGAGTTCCGGTTCGGGAAGACGGAACGTTCCTGGAGGTGGACGGTGGCGATGCCAGCGCTACGGCGTGAACGTGCGTGATGCCACCGAACCGTACACGCCGGGATGGTCCACGTCGGCCTGATGCCGTGTGTGTGCATTCCACCGCAATTAAAAAAAATATATGTCGTACGGTTTTTAAAAAAGGAATGGGTATCACACACAGTGATGCGGTTCAAAAACCTTTTGCAAGATTTCAGAAGCCTGGTATGAATTGTGTTCGTATCCATTGCAGCTTTGTTGCACGTTCGGTTAACTGTCTTAAGGAAAAATGAAGAACGTCGTTACTGCTCTGGGCCTGAAAGATTCCACGGCACCGAGTCGCACGGAGGTGAGAAGAAGCAGCACTGTGACATCGTCGGGAGCACAGGTCGAGGTAGGCCGCCTGCCTTCTCCGTGGGCACTCAGCCCTCGTGCTGTCCAAGAGGGAATCCAATTTTTCCGCCTCTATCAAGGAGTCGGAATCTGGAGTGGGCACCCACGTCGCCACAGACCACAGGGAAGGTAAACTGGCTTCGCTTCCTAGAAATCATAAGCATTGAACGAACTTCCTGTAGACAGGACTGCGTGTGGCCTACTTTTCTTAAAAAGGAGCTGCGTGGTATTTGACACGGATGCCAGGACAATTCATTCGGTGAGAAGAAAAGAGCCTTTCCAACAAACGATGCTAGGACGACCGGAGGAGAGCCTCCCGAAAAGCAGCAGCAGGGGTTACCCCGCCTCGCACCATATACAAAAACGAACGCAAAACCAACTAAGTGAAAGAAACTCAAACTACAAAGTTCTCAGGAAAAAATATAGGGTACATCTTCATGACCTGGATTTAGAGAAAACCTTAGCTACGACACCAAAAGTACAGCAACAGAAAAAAAAGAAAAAGAAAAAGATAAATAGATTTTATCAAAATTTAAAACCTTCGTGTTTCAAATGACGCCATGAATAAAGTGAAAAGACAACTACAGAACGGGAGAAAATCTTCGCGAATCATCTATCTGGCGAGGGACTTGTCTCTGGAACGTAGGAAGAATTCTCACAACTCAATAATGAGGAGACCATCGATTTAAAAACGAGCAAAGACTCTAAATAGACATTTCCCCCCGAAGAAGATAACACAAACGGTCAATAAGCATGCGAAAAGATGCTCAACATCATTAGCCACAGGGGAAATGGAAATCGAAACCGCAACAGAGAGCTGCATTTAATGCCACTGCATTCTATACTCACGAATAGTTAAAATGATAACTATTATGTTATGTATATTTCACCACACACACACACACGCGCGCGCGCACACACGAACACAATGAGATACTACTTCACACCCATTAGGATAGTTAAACTTAAAATGACAGATGAGTATTGGCAAGGATATGGAGAAATTGGAATCCTTGTACGTCGTTGGAGGAAACATAAAGCCACTTCGTAAAACAGTCTAGCGTGTCTCCGAAACGTTAAACAGAGTTTTACTGTATGACCTAGCAATTCCGGTCCTGGGTCCATACCCAAGAGAAATGAAAACAGGTCTACACAAAAACTGGTACATAAATGTTCATAGCAGCATTACTCATAATAGCCAAAAAAGAAAAAGAAAAAAAAGAAAAAATACAAATGTCCATAAACTGAATGGATAATAAAATGTATATATCTGTACAATGGAGTATTTTTCAGCCATAAAAAGGAATGAAATACTGATAACATGTTACTACATGGATGAACCTTGAAATCATCATGCTCAGTGAAAGAAACCAGACACAAAAACCATCATCCATCCATCTATCTATCTATCTATCTATCTATCTATCTATCTATCTATCTATATGTATATGTATATGTATATGTATATGTATATGTATATGTATATGTATATCTGGATATAGATATAGATATAGATATATGAAATGCCCAGAATAGGCAAATCTACAGAAATACGAAGTAGATTAGTGATTGCCTAGGTCTGGGAGGAAGGTGAGGGTGAGGGAAAGTGGGAGTGGGAGTCCTTACAGGGCGATGAAAACATTCTAAAATTTATTGTGGTGATAGTGGCGCCACTCTGAGAATATACTAAAAACCATTGAACTGTATGCTTTAAAAGGATGTGCTTTTTAGTATGTGAGTTATATCCCAATAAAGGTGGATGCATGTGCGTGTGTGTGTGTGGGGGGGGGGTGCGCTCTGGACACAGGAAGCACTGAGAAATGCACAGTCTCCTGTCTGGTTCCCAGGACACGTTATCTACTCCTTGTCTCCCTTTTTGCCCTGCCTCCTGGGAACCTCATCCCGTTACACCTTGCCAACCATTCGGAGGATATTGGGGCTGCCCATTGGGAACCACCTTGAATACTCTTTGCCAAAAGGGACTCGCTGGGAACACCTCTGACACCTGAACTGCAGTGTGAACTTGACTTTCAGCTAATTCTGCTAATGGTATTCGAGTCAGTAACTGGGATGAGTTCACACCTCGGCTCTGCTGCCGACTCGCTGTGTCATCCAGTAAGTCCCCGACCTGCTTCGTGCCAAACGGTAGCTGGAGTCAAACAGGCCTGCCTCGGGACTCTCCTGGTTATGATTTTTATTTTTTTTATTATTTTTGTTTTTGAGGCAAACTTACAGTAACTAACATTTGTACAGACTTTTTACACACGCCTTATCTTAGCTGATCCCTTGGGACAGATATGATCCCTAGTGACAGCTGTGGAAATGGAGGATCAGAGAGTTGGGTGACTTTCCCAGAGCCCTCTGGCTGGCACAGTCGGGCTTTCCAGACTCCAGCCTCTGTGGCCCTTCCTCTCTGCGGGGCTCCCTGGTGATGACACGTTCTTCCTACTTCTAGAATGCCGGCTCAAGACGATGACTTTTAGTTGGTCTAAACCCCTATGTTTTTGACCCTTGGGGACACCCCTCTCTGGCTGTCCCTGTTTGGCCGTTTGTCCGCCAGTGGCCTCTTCCCCACCTCGGTCCTGCAGCATCTGGGTCCCAATTTCTCTCAATCGAACAGGGCTGGGCTGGCTTGCCCTGTGACAGTGGGTAAATGTTTGCAGAAAGGACTCGGGTTGGGGAGAATGAGAATCCCCAATTTCTTATTATGGCGCACAGAACCACCCTTCACACACACACACACACACACATACACACACACACACACACACACACACACACATACTGGCCTCTGCCCACCTGTTGGGCCTCTTCTCCCAGGACCTCCCTATGCCCACCCTATGCCCAATGTCACATGTAAATAACAGCATTTCCAGAAAGCACCGTGCAAACTCCAACCTTGGCACATGTCGACCCCTCGGGTCTTTCTTGGCTCAGCTGCCTCCTAAGCTGTTCTTCGAGATGCAGCAGGAGGACCTTCTCCCGCAGGGCGCTCCCGCTGCCCTCCGCTCTGCTCCAACCTCACCCTCCACTGAACGTCTAGCAGGGCAGCTAGCGCGGCAGATGCTGTTGGCGCCCTCCCAAGTCGCTCCCCCAGGCCAGCGACCCAGCCTCCAGCTGCCGTGTTGGCTGCGAGGACTCTCAGCTACCCCAGCTGGCCCCTTGAGTGCAGAATTGCCCTTGGCTGACAGGAGCCTCCTGGCCAGGGAGGTCACCCCCCACCCCCATAAGCTGGCAGCCAAAGCCTGCAACAGAAGTAAAAATGGCCAGTCCTTCTGCCTCAGGGGGACCACCCCCGGTGCAGCTGTGCTCTGGAGCCCATGACCCTCTGGACCAGGCTGAGGCTAGACTTGACCTGAGACCTCCTGCTGGCCACTTCTTCCACCCGCCTCATTCCTCCCTCAGGGGTATTTTCCTCCAATAACTCCCAGCACCCAGGTCCCTGCCATCGTATTCCATTGTAATCGCGTATTTTCTTATTGTCTCCCACTCTAGACTCTGCAGGCAGAGACGACAGCCCATTTATTGTTGTGTACGTACCTCGTACCTCCTGGTTGGGGTCCTGGCAGAGAGCAGGTGCTCTGTGTTGAATTCAGTACAGCTTCTGAGTGGTTGTGAAACGCACTCCATGACATTCCGCACTTGTCGCCTGTCTTCCTGTCTCTATCTCCTTCGTTTCCTCTCCTCTCCTCTGGGATCCCTTCCTATCCAGACCTCCCCACTTTGTCCTCCCCTGTTCCCCTTCTTCCCCCCGCCCCCACCCCCAAATGACAGATAGATTCCTTCTGTTCTGCTCCTTGCGGCTAGATTCAGAGGAAAGAGATGGGCAGAACTGGAGGAGGGCCTGGGAAAAACACAGCCAGGCCGGCCGCAGGGCAGACCTCACTGGAAGAGCGGGAGCGGTGGCGGCAATGAGCACATCCCTGGGGACTGGCAGCATGAGACTGTTTGCCGAAAGCCCCACAGCCTCGGTGGGCGGCCTTTTCCCATCGCTGCTCTCGACTTTTACCTCTTTCTGTCTGTACATTCTTAACTTCACAAATACTCTAGGAACAACGGTGTTCCCACTCTTTTTCATTCATTCCCACCCACTCGCGGCACCAACCCACATCACAGGAGGAACGTCTTGCCTCAAAGGCTTGTTAACGTTCCAGGGAGCATCCAGCTCACGTAGGCGCTGAGTCAGTGCCATCTCAGCCGGCTGGGAGGCAGGTGTGCGAGCCTGACTCAGATGGAGCTGGGGCTTCTTAGCAGAGACCTCCAGCCGCACAGAGCAGAGGAGCCGGGTCAAATCTATGGGAGAGGCTCACCCTGGGCCAGGCTCTGGGCTAATGCTCCCCGGGCTTATTTCCCCTAATTCCCTACAGCCAACCTGTAAGTTGCATCTAGTGTTTTTATTGTTGCAGGTTTATTCTCATTCCTTCTAGAGGCTCAGTAGCCCCTGGGCTTCCAGAAAGGTTAACTCAACGCTATTGCATAGTAACTGACCGGGGAACCTTCTGATTACTCCAGGGGTGGGCAGGTGACCTGTCAGAGCCCATGAGAGGCAATGAAACACATGTTAAAAATTCTGGGACAAATACATTTATTCCTTTTTGATGTATTTGAAATTGAGAGGATGTGGGGGTTGGAGCTGCTGACGCCAGCTTGCTGTCAGGTGAAACCTGAGACTGAAGCCATCCCTGTAGGAGAAAGAGAGAGAAATGGCCAGAAACTAATCCCTATTCTATCCTTGAGTCCTGAATCCAGCCACACCTCAAGCTGGATAATACAAGGACTTTTGGACCTCTGTGGCTCAGTATACCCCTTTTGCTTAAATCGATCTGGGCTGAGTTTTCTGTCACTTGCCTTTTAAAGAATTCTAATCAATACCGGTATCTACTACCATATTTAAGTAATTCCAAGATCTCCTCCCCCTACTTTTAACCTCTGATGTTGGGAGTGTATCTTACAATCAATGGCAGAGAGCTGATGGAGCCACCATGGTTTGCAAATTCGAGATATTGAGCGCAGCTGTTCATATTGTCTTTAAATTAGGTACACGGTTGGTACTGCGTGTACTAAATGTTGTGCTATTTAAAATGCCTTCAGAAACATCATATCGTGATTTAACATCTGGATAAACGATGATGTACAGAGAAAGGCAGGGATAAGGGAACAATGGGGATTGAAATTGATAATAGTGAAACGAAGTCTTCCCTTTGGAGGAATGACTGTTCTGTTCTTATAAAGCAACAGCAGAACTTAAGAGAGAAAGATAAACCCGGAGCAGGAGTTGTGTTACATTTTGTTCCTAAGATATGGCTAGAAAGACTGACTATTATGGGCCAAGCAATGCAACAGAAGGCAGAAGAAATGGCAACTCGCAGAAGAGCTGAATTTCAAAGCATCGAGGGTTGCTGTGACTGGCTCACGGCTGTCCAGGACAACTGTTAAGACACTGTGTCATAATGCAGCTGTCGGTGTGTTTGCTTAGTGGTGCATCTTATGATCATTGGAATACACCGTCATTCCTATGTGGCAGAAGTGCTGTTAAAGTCACTTGCATAAGGTCACAGGCTCATTACCATCAGGTTTAGGCCACAGCTGTAAGTCCTTTATTGTAATTCTCTTTAACTGCCCCAACCCTTCCATGAAGCATGTAACACACCAGGGTGAAACAGAGGAGGAACACACTTGGAGGGGACTGGAACCAGGAGTCCAGGTGCTGGCCCGCACTGAAGCGCAGGGTGGTCCCCAACAGTGCTGGGAGTGAGGAGACTCAGGAGCGGCCAGAGAGAGAGAACTTCCACCCTCCCACTGTGTGTTAGAGGAAGCTGAGCCCCAGAGTGGTTTAGTTACACCAGGTTTATTTAACCCTAATTGACCCATAACGAGACTGAAACTCAAGGGCACTCAGTAAATTACCTGAGGCCATTTGACTAGCAGAGCGGAGCCAGGCTTTGAAACCATGCCTGCCTTTCCACCAAGCTGCCCTGCTCTCTCGCTGTGCGTTTTCCCGTGGAGTGTCTGTTTTATTACCATTGAGAGGCGCATTTTGTTCACCTGCAGGGAGCTGGTACCGTTGGCGTAATGTAATCATTTGGGCTGACTCTAATCAGGGATTTTACGGCCGCAGGTTTTTTCTGCATTCTAGTTTCCTAAGATTTGCGGGCAGTGGGACATTGAGTATCCCTATCCGTTCAGGCGAGAAAAAATAGTCACTTCAGAATGAGTCAGTAGGAGGGCAGCACATAGAGGCAGGGAAAAAATTACTTGAGAACACTGTTCTAGTAGGTAGAACGTGGGTAGGGAGAGAAACCAGCCCAACCTGTTTCACCAACTCAGGGGACACACGGAGCCCCAACTAATAGCTGGAGTCCCTACCTTCCTGCCGCAGGTGGCACTGATGTCGTAAGGACCCTGCCCCTCTCTCTCCTCTACCTTTTGGTCTTGATGGTCGTTACTGGGCTTTACCCCCAGTCTTCTCTTGCCACCTGACAACAAGATGGTCAGTGGCGGCTCCACGCCTGCATTGTCTTTATAGCTTATGAAGTTAGAAGTGAAGACAGAGCATCTTTTCCTAAGCACTATGGTGTAAGTCCCAGGGAACACCTGATTGGCTTGTTTTGGTTACATCTCTGTCTCAGGGGTACAGAGTGCTTTGGTCCGAATCGATTGTGTGGCCGGCCTCCTTGGGGACTGCGGTAGGGCTGAAGCCCGCTGAAATCACATGGACTGAGAAGGATTTCTGAGGAGTACGTGTGGGTTACTCCCCAGAAGTTTTACTGGACTGACGAAATACATCCTGCTGACCGTATATGTGGCAACTCCCGGCAACATGGACACTGTCAACCAATTTGTTTCAGTCAGACTGTTTCCGGCTTCAAATAACAACGAAAAGTGAAAATGAGCTTCAACAGCGAGGAAACGTATCACGCCGCACAACTGAAAACCCGGCGGTGGTTTCCAGGCTTCGGGAGAGGTACGAGCCGCTGCTCAAGATCGCCCTGGAGGTGCCAGGTTCTCTCCATCCCTCCCCTGTCTTTCTCTGTGTCAGCTTCATTCTAAGTCTAGTTCTCCTCCTGGTCACCAGGTGGCTACAGCAGTTCTGGATAGCGCATCCAAATAACACCCTCATTCTCTTTCTTAAGTCTCAGAAAGCTTTTACTCCCGCACGCCCCTCCCCCCCAAAAAACACACACATACACACTGTGGAAATCTGTTGTGTCTCATTGACCAGGGTTGAGTAATGTCCCCATTCGTAAACCAGGGACTGGCTGGGACATTACCGTAATTGGCTTAGAACAAATATTTCAGGGGGAAATGGAAGTCTAGGAGTCAACAAGGAAGGCCGCCTTACCCTCCTGGTGGAGGGAGAACCTGTAGACTAAGAGATTTACATCAATGACCTAAAATATGAGGGGAGGAGAGGTAAAAAATAGAAAATTTCTGTACGCTATCAAAGTCATCAGCTCAAAATAGGATGTTATATTTTATGTAAGCCTCCTGGTAACCACAAAGGAAAAACTCGTAGTAGATATAGAGAAGATCATGATAAAGAGGTCAAAGCATACCTGTACAAACAGCCATCAAATCACAAAGGAAGTCAACATGAGAGGAAGCAAGGAACAAAGAACCCACAGAAGAGAAACAGTTAAGGTTTCTCCCCCCACAAAATGAAAATGTTCATAGTAGCATCATTCATAATAACCCCAAACTAGAAATAGTCCAAATGTGCATCAACCTGTAGAAGAGATAAACATGTCACCTTGGCAGATAATTATCCCCCAAAATGGAAATTTTCTCTATAAGTTAGTTTAGAACACTGGTTAAAGGACTCTGGGATTATGAACTGTGTGCCCTCAATATATTTACATTTCCTGAGCCTCATTTTTTTCATCTCTGAAATTTAAATATGAATACCTATTTCTACAAGTATAGTGAGAAGTCAGTGAGGTAATACAGATAATGTGCCTTAACTAGTGCTCAAAAAAACAGTCATTTCTGGGGTATCAGTTTTACTTGAAGAATTGGGGAATGTCATATAATTTAAGAGAGAATTAATTTAATTATTTACTTTCATATATAAAAAAATCACATCTGTACAATCACCTCACATATGGAAAAAAATGTATTTTGACCCCTACCTCACATCATACTAAAAAATCATTTCCAGAAGTATTGCAGATCTGAAGCTAATATAAATAAATACCTTTTTAGAATAAGATACAGATGAACATTTTCATGACCTCGGAATAGGCAGAACTTTCACAAACAAGAAACAAAGAATTATAACTGAAAAATTATTATATGAACTATGTTAAAACTAACTCTATTCACCAAAAGATGTCATTAAGGGAGTAAAGAGAAAACACAAAATAGAATAAGGTATTCTTAATATATATCTCTGAGAAAGGTCTCAAATTCAAAATTTAAAAAGAACTCCAAATTGATAAGAAAAAGACAACTCAACAGAAAAATGGGCAAAAGACTTAAACACTTCACAAAAGAAGCCATGCACATGCAGAATAAACATATGAAAAGGGTCTTAACTTCATTACTTTACTCACTATGGAAATACAAATAAACAACAATATGACACCATTCCACTTGATAAAATATAAAAAGGAATTAAAAATACCCAGTCTAGAACTCTCAGTGAGTATAAATTGCGTATGTCCCCTATGACCCAGTAAATCTACTCTGAACAGAAATGTATGCATGTATATTAACTAAAAAACTTATATTAACTCCAAGAATATTCATGCCAGCACAATGTGTGCTAACCCCGCAATGAAAACAACCCACATCAGCAGAATGGATAAATTTATTGTAATATATTCGCACAACACAATGAGAACGAACAGACTATAATCACGCACAAAAAATATGGTCTAAAGTCATACAGTTTTGAGAAAAATAATCCAGACTTAGACTACTTTAGATCGTTTCACTCCATTTAAAGGACAAAAGATAGGCAAAACTTATCTATGCTGACAGACATTAGTATGGGGTTACCTTGGGGCAGTAGTGAGTGGCAGGGGGCATGAGAGGTACTTCTGGGGTCCTTGTAGTGTTCACTTTCTGGATCTGGGCGTTGGTCTAGGTGTGTGTTCCATTTGTGAAAATTCTTCGAGTGATACAGTTATGGTAAATGCACTTTTCTGTTCACTTCCAAAGTGTGTGTGTACACACATATATATTTCAATAAAAGGTAATGGGACAAAAACAAAAATGGATATATTATGAAGTCAAACTCAAAATGTGCCTAAACAAAAGCTTTAAAGAAATTTCTTGCTTGTGCAGGCTTTTTAGCTACTCCAAGCAGGGGATGCTCTTTCTTCTGTGAAGGTTCTTTGGTGGAAAAGTCTGGGCCCACTTCTGTTTTCCCATGGTGAGGTTTCGAGGGGCCATGTTCAGAAGTCCTCCCTCCGAGAGCTTTGCCACAGGGCTGGGTTTCTTGGCTCCTGTGCCAGTCAGTGCTCATGGGATTGGGGTGAGGCAGGTGATGCATGGTAGGGCAAGTGCAGGGTCAGATCCTATCTTTTCTGTAGTTTAAATATTGATATATTTTTTTTCATCGTGAGGTTTGGAGACATTAATTTTGATATTTTGAAATAATGCATTCAGGTGTTGGGTTTTCTTTTTTGATGTCCACTTAAATTGTGTCTGATTGTCCTCACCCTAGATCATGACAGCCTGACCAGCATTCATTTAATAAAAAAGAATCTCTCCTTATTTTTATTTTTAAAACAAAACCTCTGCTCTCCAAGCAATAAGAGCTTTCAGCTGGGTTCTACCCCTCAGGAATTGAATGGAAACCTCGTCTGTGGTCTAGAGTAGAAGGGGGTTACAGCCCTCTACCACCCGGGGGCGCCAAAGAACACATTACAAAGCCTAACTCTTGGGTAAGGACGCCCTCTGGAAAGGCATTCGTTCCCTAGTCTGGATTCCTTTTCTCTAACCAAACAAACAAACAAACAAACAAACACATCCATTTTGTGATTCTCTGCCTCTGACTCTCTATACACTCCAGTCTGAAGTAGACTCTAAATACATGAGCCAAATTCAATATAAAGGTATGCTTCGATTCTATCCCAAAATTACTCAAATAAGATATTCGAATTGGTTGAGCGGAAAAGCCAAAATGGAACCCCACTGGAGTTTGAGTTGGGCAACCTTGTGTTTAAATCCTGGCTTGTGTGATGTGGGTACGGTTTCTTGGTAGGGTGACCAGCCTTCTTGATTTACCTGAGGTTGTCCTGGTTTTAGCACTGAGAGTCCCTACAAACTGGGATAATTGGTCATCCTACTTGCTTGACCCTTAGTTTTTCTCATCTGTAGAATGGAAATATAATATCAGTACCCACCATCAGGAGAATTGAATGAGATGATGACGTACATAGTAGGTGTTAAATAGAAAAAAAAAAACTAGCTTAATTTTATTATCAAGTAATATTATAGATGGTCGCAGGCGTGGCCTATGTGCCTATAAAACCATTTATACAGCCCTGGCATTTTTTGTCACCTTGATCATGCATTCAATTCAATTCCAAAAATATTTGCTAAGTGATTATTATGTATCAAGAAATTGTTAGTGGTTAGAGGTTATGAGCACAATAAAAAAATGATTGACATTCAAGGATGTTATGTTCTTCAGGGGACAAAGAAAGACAGAGAGTGTTTACAGACTAAGGAAAAAAAAAGTAATCCAAGTTTACTGCTGCTACCCTCACAGGCCCTTATTTCCTCCGCTGTATAATAGTTGTGGTCTCTCAACTTATCTCCCCGCTCCAATGTCAATCTCCTTCTATCCAATGGACTACCAGGTAAATCCTTGTAGGATACAGTTTGGATCTCGTTTTCGAAAGCCCAATACCTACTTTGCCTGGGCATTCTTTACTTTTTACAACAGGGCCTCAACCGAACTTTCAAGCCTTATCTCTCAAACAAACCAGACAACTCCCTTGCTCAAACATGTCCCATGTTTTTCTTCCTCCATATTATTCAGTGTTCCCTAAATTGGAGTGCCCCACCTCATTCCTGCCTATCAAACATAAGCTCCTTCACGTGGCTTTACTGGGCTTTCCACCAGACATGAGTTCTCCCTTCTCTTATTCCTATTGTCCTTGATGCTTTGTTCACATTAGTGTCATTTTGGACCCTGTTCTTGGTTGTGGGTAAGCACTCTCCACTTCACACATTCGTACATTTCCTCTAGTTCCTTGTGTGTAGCTCACAAATGTTTATTGAATCACATCCAGAACTCTAATTTGAGTATCTGTACCCTGGCTTTGCAAGTTGGTAACTGTGTGATATTAAGTTACTTAACTTACCTCTCTGAGTCTCAGTTTCCTCATCTGAAAAATGGGGATCATAACAGTACCCATCTCAGGATTTCCACAAAGGATGAAATAAGATAATGAATGCACTTAGGGTGCCTAGTACTGTGTTTGGTGCAGTAGGAGCTATATGGATTGTCAGAAAAGATCCATTTAGGCTGGAGGAATAGTGGAGGAAGTAGGATGTGACCTGGGAAGTGACTAGATAAGGATAAAAGAGAAGACATTTAGGCAGAGGGACCCACCGAACAAAGACTTCAGAAGAAACAGGGAAGAGCAGGATTTGCTGAGGACAGGGCTGGTCAAGTCCTGGAAAGTACCTTTGGAGAGATTCCCCAGGAAGAGAGGCAAAAAAGGAAGGGTGGAGTAAGTTTTCCGGGAGTGTGGATTAGCAGGGTGGAAGGAGAGGTTTGCTAAAGATTTCTGTCATTGCATTTGCCCCTTTCAGTAACAGCAACAAAATTAGAAGTGGTGGCCAGTTAGATGGGTGACAGAATCACATCAGCATGTGTTTACAGCAAGTTGCAGCAAAAGATGAAAATGGGCAAAATGACAACTAGGTGCTAATTATTAGCAGGGTTAAGTTTAAAACCTTACATTTGTGTTAAAGAATTAATTATCGGAATCCATGAAAGAGTAAATTTGGCTTAGTATCAGTTTGTGGGAAAAAAGCTCTCTAGAAAAGGAGTGGAAAGGATTGGTTATAAGGTCAGTTTAAGCTACTAAATCCGCTAATGCAATCATCTAGTGTACTAATGCAGGGGTCCCGAAATCCCGGGCCACGCACCAGTCCTAGGCTGTGGCCTGTTAGGAACTGGGCCGCACAGCAGGAGGTGAATGGTGGGCAAGTGAGCAAAGCTTCATATGTATTTGCAGCCACCTCAGCTCTACCTCAGATCATCAGGCGTTAGATTCTCATAGGAGCACCAGTCCCTGGTGCCAAAAATAACTGGGGACCACTGTACTAAGGGATGTAGGGAGTCAGCCCAAGGTCTCACTGTGCTTTGTGGTCACACCTGAGTATTTTATGTAGCCATATTTTGGCTGCACAGAACAGAAACTACTGGGAAGGGAATGTATTGGCCACTTGAGCAGCTGACCCAAATGGTGCCCCTCCCAGATCTCTTTAACGGGCCAGTGCACCCATTCCCCAGCTGCTGTGAGTGTTGGCAGCTAAGGGTTTTCAGATGCCTAAAATTCCAGAGAATTGCCCTCAGCTGAAAGGAGCAACTTTGGTGACCTTAACCCCATCATGGCCTGTAGCCAATGGCTGACTGATACTGGGGTACACAGAGCTGCCCATTGCCTCACGGGGGTGGGGCGGGGATAACTCCGTGGTGTGTGTGGCCTGTGCTCCAGAGCTCTCCACTGTGGGTCTGGCCAAGGTGAAGTTGGCCTTAACCTTGCCTGGATCTTTCACTTTCCCTGTCCTGCTCCGGTTCCTCCCTTACAGGGTTTTCCTCACTTAATAAATCCCATCTGTTCCTAAGGATGTGACCTAAGATACCTACAAAATCAAATAGCCAGAAAATAGCTGGATTCAGGTTCTCAAACAGAGTTCCTACCCATTGGGGCCTTTATTTGTATCTCGGCTTTGATAGTTTGTTTTGGTATTGGCTTTATTTTCAAGCATGTTCTTTCCCGGGGTCCTCCCTGTCCATTCCAGGTGCGTAGCCAGACAGTTCAGCTGCCCCAGTGCAAAGAGTAGTTTTCTGTCCCAGTAGTTCCAACAAACGTCCCAGGATTCATTCTGATTGGACCGCCATGAATCACATGCCTTTCTCTAAACCAATCACTACTGATGTTGGTGATGGGGAGGGGAGACCAGTGCTTTGATTGGTGGGGACTGGGCCATGTCTTCCCTACTGGCAAGGCACGTAGTGGAGTCAGCCCCATGGCAGCGTATGGGCAGAGGGTGGGGAGGGGTGGTTCCCCAGAGAAGATTAGGCTCCCCTTGCCAGAAGAGAATATTTGCTGCAAGGATAAAAATAACACATGTCCCCAATGAATCCTGACAAACTGAAAGATGTCTGCGTGAACCTATTAGGATGGCGAGACGTACAAAAACCATCATCTAAGGAACGGTGGCAAGAAAAAGGGACTTTTTCTCCATTGTTCTGAGAGATGGGTAGAGGGTGTGGGAAAGGGCATAATCATCATCTTCAAATATTTAGAATGTTGTCATGGTGAAGTGGGATTAGACATGTTCTGTGAAGCTGTATGGGGAACCATTAGGTATCAGAGATTAGAGAAAGGCAGATCATCCATAAGCAGTAGATTAATAAATTATATATATATATGTGACATATACATGTATGTATACATAAAATATTTATAATGTAAGTTGCCCATAAAAAGAACAAGCCTATCTGAGAGGTGGTGAGCTTGAGCTTGTCATGTCTGGGAAGCTGCGAATGGGCTTATCACTCTTCCCATGACTAATAAAACACGCTTGTGCTTCCTTTTGACCTTGGCTTTTTCACAGAGGCTGTGTCTAGGTGGACCCTATCTGGAAAGCCCCACTCCAGTTTTGTCTTAGGGAACCGTGTCCCACCCTGATAATTCCAACCAGCAGTACTTTATCCAAGGCCTACCTTTGGGCCCTCTTGTTAGTCATGACACTTAGGATTTGGTCTGGAGTTACAGTCATCTTGGCATGGGCCTCGACTTCCCCCAGTTTGGCGAACTCGCCCCTAGGGCAGTGACTACCTCGTCTTACCCTCTGCGTCTTACTCAAAATAGTTGTTGAATAAATTAATCAGGACTTTTGTGAGAAAATTCTTGCCTTGGGGTGAAGGTGTGTGACTAAGGGGCCACAAGAATCCTGCCCAGCTCTAAGATTCTGTGACTACCGTGTGGTACTGAACTTGAAGATGATGTATAGGTGAATAACTGGGAATACCCAGGGCCCCTTGGTTGTGGCAGCGATTGGAAGGGGTGAGGAGGCACCCTCCTCTTCCTTCTTTGTTGAGTTGCACAGATGGGCAGTCCCTGGAGATTTTGGGGGTGAACAGGGGATCACAGTAAGAATTTACTCTCGAATGTAAAGCGACTTGTCCCTTTTCAGTCTTTGTGCCTGGGCACTGCTGCTCCGGAAACCTGGAAGAATGCCCTAGCTCCTTCTTCCTCTAGCTACTGTTATTTCTTCCTCCAACCCTGCCTGGTGACACCATCCCCAGGAAGCTTCGGGAAAGCATTTCCCCCTCTTTTCCTCCCTGCCAAGTTGGAGTTATTTCTCCTTCTCTGGGCTCCCTCCCATTGCTGGGGGAGGGGGAGCAAACGGTCTGCTTCACCAAGGCACTTACCATCGCGGACTTTGCTTCACCTGTGTTCTCTCCCCTTTAGCCAGCAGTCTTTCTTCTCGTTGACGTTAGGAACCAGGTTCTTGTGTGGCCTCTGTGCCTAATTCAGGAGACGCGCGCGCGCGCGCTCTCGCAAACACGTGCACACGTGCACACGCACACACACACACACACACACACACACACACCTTCGCTACAGGAGTGGGTGCCGGAAAAAGTAGGACATCAGCAATTTAGAATTTTAGAATTGGAAGAGTCATCGGGAGTCACCTAGTGCAGCCCTTCCTCCCTTTTACAGATGCTCTTCCCTGAGGATCCTGATACACAAGCTTTTGGCTTCATTCAGCCCCTTTTCTTCTCGAAGCCCAAAGCACTTTCGCTGTCGATGATTTCAACATTGCAGCAGGTAGGGAGGGGTAGGCAGATGTCAGTATCCTCCCTTTTATCGTTGGGGACACTGACTCAGGCGACCGGCCTCGGTGGGGCGGGGGCTGTAACGGGAATTCAGGGCTTCGGGCCAGTGTGAAATTTATTGTCTCCTTTTGGGAAGTGTGAAAGTGAAGTAATCGATTTACGAGCCCCAGGCGGTACCCTTCAGCCTTCTAGAAGGATGGCGATGGGGCCGCGAGGATTAATGCAGTAAAAGAGCTCGTGGCATTGACCCATGGGCAACTTCGGAAGGTCCAGCCGGGTCCCTCGCCCCTGACAGGATGACCAATGGGCTGGGGCCTCTTTAAGGCCCCCCCCGCGCCCCGCCCCCGGCTCTTCGCCGACCTCCTCCCACCTCCTGGCCGCGGCTCCGCCAGTTCCTGACTTCCCTCGACGATGAGGTCACCTCCCCGTTACCCATTGGCTGCGCCTGGCCGTCAGTCACAGGAAGTCCCGCCGCCGTCCTCACCTCCCTCAAACCCCTCCCTTCCTCGCTCTTCCCTAAACCCGCCGGGCCCGGCCTCCCCGAGACCGCTGATTGGCCAGCGCCGCCGTCACTCCTCCAGCGGGCGGCGTGGAAGGCCGAAGGCGGGCGTGGTGGGCGGGTCCGCAGTTTCCGTGGCCGAGAGGAGCCGGCGGCGGCTGTGTCTGTGGTGGCCGTGGCGGCGGCGAGAACAACCGTCCCATTTTCCCCACCCCCTCGGCTCCGCTTGCCACACGCCCTCCGTTCGCGCCGACTTCTCCGCAGCTCCGAGCGCCCTGGCTGGACGTTGAGGCTCGGGAAGAGACGCGCGCTGTGAAAGCCGAGCGCGGACTGCCGCGGAGCCCGGGCCAGGAGGAGAACGAGGCGGTGAGTGAGAGTCCGGCCGGGGTCCCCTCCCCCACCGCGGCGCCGCCTAGCCCGAGCATCCTTTCTCCTCACGACCCCGCCGCGCGCGCCCTCGGGGAGTCGGGCGGGTCCGGCCTCGCGCTCCCCAACCTCCGTCCGCAACCCCCCGCCGCCCCGCCCCTCCGGCTCCGGGTCGCCGAGCCCCGGCGGGTGGCGCGGGGCGCGGCCCTGCACCTGTGCGCTGCCTGGTGGGGCTGCGCGAGGGGAGAGGCACCGAGGTTCCCGCCCCCGCTACGCCCCGGGCATATTATGACTGCAGGGACCGGGTGTCGGCGGCTTTCCCCGGGACCTTGTTGTGCAAACGCTCAGGATCCATGTGCAATTCCAGGATTCCCAGGCAAGGGAGGTTCACCTGGACTTGTTGATGCCTGTGTAAGCAACCCGAATGCCTCCAGGTGTAAGGGCTGCGGCAGATTCGAAACTCGGCGGCCAAGAACTTTACCCTCTTAGAAAGTGTCTGTCCGGACACTTTGATTACATCCCCCACCCTCGCCGCTACCATGAGACAGCGTTGATACTTCAGCAGCTAGGGCGGGAGCTTTTGAGTCTGGCTCTCAAATCTGCCCTTCGCCAGCTGTGTAATCTTGGGCTTCAGTTTCTTTATTAGAAAAATTCGGATAATACTTATCTCATGGAGTCGTTGTAAGTCGAGAAGGGCTGGTAAACCAGTTTGTATTTAAGCACCAGCCCAACTTGGCTTTGTTAGGATCTCTCTCTTGTCGATATTTTATAGCACCAGTTTGGTGGACAGTCAGCCGCTTACCAGCCGTACTTAACATGAAGTGCGTGTATACAGGAATGTGAAATACATCACATGTAATAATGAAATTACACCTAGCTTCATGTGTTTTTATGTACTATTAAATCCATAAGATGTCTAAAATGGCCCCAACTTGCCAATTTTTTAGGTCTTTTCAAGATCTTTTCTATCCCAAGTCAATGCCTGTAACATTACCTTTGTTTTATGCATTTTAAAACCTTTAAAAGACCCTGAAGCGCCTCCACATTTCACTTCTGCAGTTTACTGTTGAAAAGCAGCCACCTCCCAGGGATGTGGTGGTACAGCCAGCTGGCCCACAGCCCCATGACTGCAGGGTGGGGAACCTTTGGTTGAAAGTTATTAAACTAAGTTTGCCTAATGTCGTTGAAAGTTATTAAACTAAGTTTGCCTAATGTCGTTTGCATTTTTCATAGTGAATCAAAGGGCTTTGTGATATTCAGTTTCTTAATGAAACAGTTCAGAAAGAAACCATTACTGCTTTCTTCAAAAACACATGCAAAGAAAAACTGTAGTCTAGTTCTAGCATTTGTTTCAGTTCTTTGCCAATAACTTAAGAACCCCTCTTTAAAGAGGCTTCCAAAAGTCACATCCATTAGGATTATTTTACTTAGAGTAAAATTATGAGATGTAAGTTACAGTAATAAGTATTCTATAATCCGAAAGTATTAATTGCAGAGTTTCCATAACCCTAGTATGCTGCCAAGTGCTGTGAAGAAGGGATTCAGAAGAAGTATAAGACAGCATCTCAGCCCATAAAGGGCAAAACCATAGTTTGGGTCACCCAGTAGTAATTATGGGTACTACTTAAGTAATGACTTCATTCATTCATTTATTCATTCAACAAACTTGTGCCATGCCTGTTACGTGCCAGGTATTTTTCTAAAAGCTGAGGTTATCAAGATAAGTGAGATATAGTCCCTGCCCCTGAGGAGCTCACAGTCTAATGGGAGAAACAGAAATTGACATAACTGTAACACACTGAAATAAACTCAAAGTACAAGCACAGAACAGTATGGAAGAGTCAGGGGAGCTTTTCCTTTGTGCTTCAAAGAGAAGATGGTGTTTGATCATTCCAAACACAAGTAACTGAGCTTGGAAAGATTTCCTGACAAATCTTCTGACCAAAGGTGTGTGTCCAAGGGAAGAGGAAGGAAACTGACATTCCTTGATGCCCACTACGTAACAGGCTTTAAGTGAGGCTTTTAGTGTATTATTTAACCCTCACAACAACCCTATGAGGTCGATTTTTATCTCCTCTTTAGGACAGGGAGACTGAGGCTCAGGATAGTTAAATGATTTGAGGTTAGTTGACAGAGTTAGGACTTGAATCTCTGACTTAAAAGTGTAGTGTGCTCTTTTATTCCCCATACTCTGTAGAAGTAAATATAAACGAGGCGAGAAAGTTCTACCCACTTAAGTCATTTTACTACATCTATTACAACTTACTTTCTGTGAAATAAATTTTCATACTTGATTTAGAGTTGCTAAGGCTTGTATAATAAAGATTATCCAGTGATATTTTTTTATATGCTTATAAATGTGGCATTTGCTAAAAAGTGTGACCCATGGAATCAGTAAAAATGGAAGACATTGATACACACAGATTCTATATGGGGCATTTGGCAACATTTTTAAACAGGAATGGACTTTTCTTGAGACCGCAGCTTAAGTATACAAAGAATAGAATATCAGACATATGGCCAATTAAATAGACAATGAAAGGGGTAAAATCGTTTTGAACAATTATTTTTTACAAAGGGGAAATTAGAATATTGAAGTCATTAACAAAGAATATTATATTATGTTTTAAAGAGATCACTGTGACAAGAATATATACTAGACTGTCAGCTCCATAAAGACAGGGATGTTTCTTTTATTCTCAGCTTCAAGAGTAATTCTTGGGACATAATAGATGCTCAGTAAGTATTTGTTGAATAAAAACTGAACATGAACAAATATATATTTACAAAGATTAGTGTGTTTACGAGTAAAAATGCTAGGGTTGATAGAATTGACGTAATATGGAACATTTTCATCTGCTGAGAAAAAGCTTTGTATAGGTTATATTTCAGATGGTCTTTGAAAAAGGGAAAAAAACATTGATAGATTACAGACGAAGTATAAATATGGGGAGTAGTTTATAAATGGATACATTTTGGAAGAAAATGTTGAACAGAACAAAGGGAATGGCCCACTAACAATTAAAATATGGGCACTTTTTTGAGCATTGTTTGTGTCATTTATTTTTTCAAAGTTCGTTTTTAAAAATAAGCCAACCCAGAATGGGAGATGCTATGCCGAAGAAAGTCAAGGATCCTAGGTTCAAATCATGTGTCTGCTCATAGATCATTCCGTGACCTCAAACAAACTGCATTAGTTTCATCATCTGTAAAAAGCTGATTACTACCACCGGTCGCCGGGCTGCGACAAGGGTCAACCAAAAGAACTGTTCAATTTTAAGGCACTTTTTATTTATAAGGCCTTACTGGAGATTTGAGAATCAAGGAAACAGTCTCTACTCTTAAGGAGCTTATAGTTTCAGAAAGTAGATGTGTTAACTATCTATTGTTGTGTAACAAATTACTTCAAAAGTTAGTGTTTAAGACAACAATAAACATCTCAGTTTCTGTGAGTCAAAAATTTGAGAGCAGCATGGCTGATTGGTTCAGGCTCAGGGCCTCTCAAGAGATTGCAGTAATATGTCAACTGGAGTTGTCATCTGAAGGCTTGACTGAGGCTGGCATATCCTCTTCCAAGGCTGGCAACTCATGGCTGGCAAATTGGTGCAGGCCGTTGTTGGGAGGTCTCAGTTCTCCATATGTGCCTCTCCATGGAGCTGCTGGAATGCTCTCCTGGTAGGGTAGCTGGCTTCCCAGAGCAGATAATCCAGGAGACCAAGTTGCATTGTCTTTTATGACTTCCGAAGTCTCATGCTGTCATTTCTCTAGTATTCTATTGGTCACACATTGTGGAAAAGGATTACACAAGGATGTGAATACCATGAGGTAAGGATTATTAGGGCCATCTTGGAGGCTGGCTACCGCATTAGGTATAATTGAAAATAAGTGTTGGAGGAAGGTAAAAAGTACTGGGGGAGGAGAGGGAAGGATTACTTTTGGGGAGATGGGAGAATTAGGAAAGATTTAATTCTTTTAACAGATATCTACAGATATTTATCGAGTGTTTACTGTGTGCCTTCCATATTATAGACTAATATCGAGTGTTTACTGTGTGCCTTCCACATGACCATGTTTACTCCACGTGGGAGTAAACACTGAATTAGGGCCATATGAAATGTCTTGCGTATAATAGGCCAGCATTTACACTAAGGACAAATATTTGATGTCTATAAGGTGCAGTTGGAGTAATTTTTCTGGTATTAAGGAGAAAAGTAACTTATCAGACTGATTAGTAGTTATAGAGTGTGAGTACTAGAGCCAGACTTCTGGATGCTAGCTGCATAACTTCCGGTTTGTGACTAAGATACCCTTGCTACTTTTTCTTAGTGACTCACTAACTGTAAAATGGGAATAATCTGCTTGCTTTATATCGCTGCTATAAGGATCAAATAAGTTAAAAATATATCAGGTTTGTGGAACAGCTTTACATGTATCATCAGTATTGTTTATTAATTTTTGGCATAGTACATGTGTGAATGAGGTTGGAGTCAGAGATGAGTGAATATAGAATGATGTGAGTATTCAGCAACAGGCATGTAAATGTCAGCCATGGCTGCTTCTGTATCAGTTTTTCCAGTTCAAGTACTTAAGTCTAGATAATTTTTATTTTATAAAATAGAGTGAACCAGTGATTTTATTTAGCTAAACTCCAAAATTAAAATAACACCACAAGAGTACACAGTTGCCTGTTAAGGGCATGTCATGTCTTCTCGTCCCTCTAAATTACTAGGCTCTCTGTCTTTAGGACGGATTTAGCTGGAAGCAGTACTTAAGGTGTATATGCTTCAAAAGAGCTTAGAGGTGGAACTAGGACGTAAAGTAAAAATACCTAGAATGAGAGATTCTTAAAAATACTATATCACTTCTGCGAAGAGGAAAGGTAATTGAACGCCATGTTACTGCAGGCGTTAGAGCAGAAATTGAGTGGTCTGTCAGAGCCTTGGGTGGAGCTAATTGGGTAAGTTACCTTCAGTTCCAGTTCTCATTGTTTAGTTGATGGAGGCAGTGAGAGATTAAATCATTTGAGGTCCCGCAGCAGTCTGGTGGCTGACTCTGGGCCAGGCTTTGCTCTGTGTTTAAGATCAGCTCACATAGCAGTGACAGAACATCCGCAGAATCCTTCAAAGACTGAATGTTGTGAAAATTTCTTTTTCTTTGGATACCATATTTTTACTTTTGTGGTATGTCTGGGTCATTTACTTACCTACTCACTCTCGTTCATATGCATTTAGAATCACTCTTCCCTGTATGAGTGCTGATAATGAGTAATTTAGATAGCTCATTTTGAAATTCAGAGTCTATCATCTGTTACTGAATTTGAAGACATTGGGCTACTTACAGGTCTTTGACCTCTAAAATTGTGGGGATTGTGGGTGACTGGTTCTTTTTTTAAATTTTTTTATTTTTCAGTATAGTTGGTATACAATATTATATTGGCTTCAGATATGCAATATAGTGATTGGACATTTTTAATACCTTATAATATGGTCACCCCACTAATTCTGTGACTGTGAAAACTTACCACAATATTATTAACTATATGTGACTTTGGTTTTTTGAAAAATCTTTGTTCTGGTATCAAAATTTAAATTATAATGGGTGTAATTGGAGAAAAATTCCAAACTCCCTAGTATGAGAGAGTAAAGTAAGTAGTGAGGTAACATGTTAAGGGCATGAGCGGAGCTAGGTACTGACAGTTGTCAGGTGTTGTAACCATAGGCTTACTATCTGGTGACTCAGTTTCTTCGTTGTAAAATGGAGTTAATTCTTACAACATGAGATTGTAAGGATTATGGAGCGTTGTAAATGGGAGTAACAGTGGTATTATCATGGTGCTACCTCATTAATCCTCACACCAGCTCCGTGAAATACATAGTAGTACTATTTTGCACATGAAGAAAGAAGCTTGGAGAGATGAACTAATTTAGGAAGATTATATTGAGGATTTGAACCCAGGTCTGTCTTTGAATTGAAAGATGCTGACTTCCCACATGAGTGTGTATGAATGAATTGCCTAACTTTGTCTCTAGTAATGTCTGTTCCTATTCACTTTCTTTTGCGTAGTTGGTGAAAATGTCAGTATAGTGAGACTTCTTTATGGTGGTAATCAAGGTGTTGTATCTGTTAAAGTATTCTTTGCAGTATTCTCTATATGTGTCTTGTTACTATTCCTGAAATGGAAAGCTGTAATACTGACTGCATATCTCAAATTGTTCAAAAAATACTAAATAAGGGCATACTATAATGCCCAAATTAAAAAAAATTTTTTTGGTCATTGTTTCAGTATCTGTAAATGGCGTAAGTGATGCCAAAGTCTCTTCATTGTGGTGAATTTGTACATATTTTCACTACCACAAAACTTAGAAGAACTTGGACAGTTCTCTCTTCATAGTTTAGGACATACCATGCTGCATATTGGTATAAGAGTGGGTTATCATGGTTGTGAAATTGGCTTTATTTTATATTTTGTCATATGATTAATGTACTTAAAGTAGTCTTAAAATTGCCTTATATCTGTTGTTTTGGCTTTCCTTTATGAAGCAGAGATGGGGAAACAGGAATGAAAAGTAAGCGCTGTTTTATTTATTCTTGATATACTTTTAATGAAAAATAACCTGAACTAAAGCTTCCTTTGAGGAGCCTTTCACTCTTTAATTCTCACTTTCCAAGTTAATGCCCTAAGGTTGTGGCATTGAAGGCAAAGATGTGATGATAGTTTAAATTCTGTTTTATAGATTCAGTGAATCATTTCACATTATCTTGTTGATATTTCCTATGTGTTCATATACATATATATATATATATATTTTTTTTTTTGCAAGAGAAATACTGGGATAGAAATGGGGAATCAAGAATATAATGAGATTATAGACTAGTGATGATTTGGAATTAAATAAATTTAAAGATTTTCTGTACCCGGTAGAAATCGATAGATGGCTTAGTTCATTTGTGTAATAGCTGTCATGAATCTGTGTATACATTGAATTAAGTGATTATTTTATCATTTTTCTAAATCAGTCACTCTGTAGCATGATTGACCATTTTTTTCCTTTTTGATTTTTACCTGAAAGCTGATTCTGAGGGTGAATCTGGAAGAAACAATTTATATGAAAACTGGACACGATCTATACAATTTGGACAAGTTATTTATGACATTTTATTTTCAATAACCTGTTCGGGACCTAAATAAAACTGAGTTAATTATAGTGTAACCTTTTGTTCTATTTGGAGAGTGTTAAGGGATTTTTGAATACCCTCCAAATTTCACCTTCATTAAGTTAGCTTAGAAAGTTCTTTCTAGAACACGGTTCTTCAAAACTTTACCTGCATGACCCTCTCTACCTCTTCTGTCCACTTTTTTGTTTTGTTTTGAAAAAGCATAGTAGATTTCCCTCCTCTTTGGAGATAGTGATGAGTGTTGGAGTTGAGTGCACCTGTTTTCAATCCTGGCTTACTGCTTAGTAGCTCTAAGATCTCGGGAAAGGGAATTAATCTTTTTAAATCTGTTTTTCTTTAGGGAAGCTGTGCGAAGTAAATAAACTTCATGTGAAACATTTAGCACATAATAGGCATTCTGTGCATGTTCATTTTCATAGAACCCAGAATTTTTCTTTTGTATTTCTAGCTAAATTGCAGCTAAATAACTAAGTATTTTGTTTTCCTTTATAAGCTTTGGGAGGCCAGGGACCATATCTTTCTCTTCACTGCTGTATTCCCAGCATCTAGCATAATGCTTGGTATGGCATATAGTAGATGTACAATAAATACTTTTTGAATGACTGAAAGTGACCTGACACCTGTCTTTACCCTCTCTTTCCTTGCCTTAAAGGACAGTGTACTGAACTTATTTCCTTTGGCCCACTTGAGATGGAACTTGCTACTTTCACTTTGGTCTGTTAAAGATTAGAGCTAGGGAGAGTTTCTGGTCAAGGAGGTGGAATAGGTAACACTGTGCTCGTCTCCTCCCAGACCACATCAGAATTACAACTGAATTCAGAACAACCATCGTTGACAACCTCCTGAAGTCTAGCTGAACTGAAGTCCTATAACTAAGATTATACAGAAGAAGCCACGTTGACACTGGTAGGAGGGGCGGAGATGTGGAATGGGTTGGTCCCACATTCACAAGTGGTGGTTAAAAATTGAGAGGGGTATCTCGTCTGAGGAGCAAGGGGTCACAACCCAACACCAGGCTTTCTGGCCTGGGGTTTCAGTGCTGGGAAGAGAAGTCCCCAAAACTTTCTGTGAAAACCAGTGGAGATCATGGCTGAGCGGGAGGGCTGTGACTCCCAGGCATTCCTTTTAAAGGGCCTGCGCATAGACTTACTGTCAGACTCACTTGCTCTGAGCTCCAGCACTGGGACAGCAGCTCGAAAGGTACCAGGGACATATGGGGAGGAACTGAATTATCTGGCTTCAGAGCAAGGGCTGGAGGGGCAGTTTTCTCCCAGACAGAAGTGCTGGCAGAAGCCATCCTTCCCTAGTTGATCCTTTCCCTCACCCTGCCTGTATGCACAGGCAGGTACCATATTTGAGTCTCTTACAACCTAGTTAACATTGTTTGCTCCACCCCGGGGATTCCTGAGACCCTGCCCCACCCAGATTGTGGGCTCACCCAAGCCTCTTCTAGTGTTTTTTCCATACATGTGGCCTGTCTTGGCTCATGCCGCAGACTTTCCTAAAATCTCTCCAAGATTCACAAACACAGATAAGCAGCATCTGGCCTCAGAGTGCCCCATACCTCTTGCTAAACAGCCCGAAGACCCACACTAGCAGCAGCCAGCCTCAGTTCACAGCTTAACCTTTCCCAGGCACCTCCAAGCCCAGCACAAATGGCAACCATCTGCAGATCACTTTGTAGCTCTTACCAAGAGGTCCCCAGGCAGGGCACAGGCAGCAGCTGTCATTGGCTTGCACCAAAGCCCCTCCCAAGAGGTTCCAGAACCAACACACCAACATCACCATCTTTAGACCACACCAGACAGCCCTCCAGCCACTTCCACAAATGACACACCCAAAGAGCAGACTTGGCAAACTCTAGATCTTTGCTAAAGCGACTCCTACTCTATAGGGTCAGCGCCTACACAACAGTTCCTCCCTCCACTGTCCTCAACTAGTCCTCATAACCAGTCAGCCTGAGGTTCAATCACACCCACTGATATGCCGACAGCAATTAAGTCTCAACTACAGCAAGAGGGCGCATACAACCTATACAGGGGACACACCTGGAATATCTGGCTCAGCGACCACGGAGCCCGTGCCACTGGGCCCGACAGGACTTCTATATAAGGTTGCTCTCCAAGACCAGGGGCATAGCAGCTCTACCTCATACATAGAAACAAACACAGGGAGGCAGCCAAAATGGGGAGATAAACATGTCCCAAATGAAAGAACAGAATAAAACACACAAAAAACAAACGGAGGCAAGCAATCTACCAGATGCAGAGTTTAAAACACTGGTTTTAAGTATGCTCGATCTCAGTGAGAACTTCAGCAGAGAGATAGGAAACATAAAAATGGAGATAGAAAACATAAAAAAGAACCAGTCAGAAATGAATATAGTAACTGAAATGAATATATTAGAGGGAAACAACAGTAGATTAGATGAAGCAGAGAATCAAATTAGCGATTTGGAAGATAGTATAGTAGAAAACACAATCAGAACAGCAGAAAGAAAAAAGAATCCAAAAAATTGAGGATAGTTTAAGGGGCCTCTGGGACAGTGTCAGGTGTACCAACATTAGCGTCATAAGGGTACCAGAAGGAGAAGAGAGCAAGGAGTTGAAAGCCTATTTGAAGAAATAATGATGGAAAACTTTCCTAATGTGGTGAAGGAAATAGACATACAATCCCAGGAAGCTCAGAGTCCCAGATAAGATGAACCTAAAGAGGCCCACACCAAGACAAAATACTAAAGGTTAAAGACAAGAGAGAATTCTAAAAGCAGCAAGAGAAAAGCAGTTAGTTACCTACTACGGAGCTCCCATAAGAGTGTCAGCTGATTAATTTCTCAACAGAAACTTTACAGGCCAGAAGACATTTGCATGAAATATTCAAAGTGATGAAGATTAAGGACCTGCAACCAAGAGTACTCTACCCAGCAAAGCTATCATTTAGAATGAAGGACAGATAAAGAGTTTTGCAAGACAAGAAAAAGCTAAAAGAGTTCATCGTCACCAAATTAGTATTATAAGAATGTTAAAGGGACTTCTGTAAGAAGAAAAAAGGTAAATATGAATAATAAAATGGCAACTGCATATCAGCAATTACTTTAAATGTAAATGGAGTAAATACTCTTAATCAAAAGACATTGGGTGGCTGAATGGTTAAGAAAACAAGACCCTTACATATGCTGTCTACAAGAGACTTCAGATAAAACATACATATAGACCGAAAGTAAAGGGATAGAAGATGCTTCATGAAAAGGGGAAAGAAAAAAAAAGCTGGAGTAGCAATACTTGTACTAGACAAAGTAGACTTTAAAACAAAGGCTATAACAAGAGACAAAGAAGTACCCAGCAGTTCCACTAACTCGAAAAGACACATTTATATGTTCATTGCAGCATTATTTGCAGTAGCCAAGATAAGGAAGTAACCTAAGTACCCATCAATAGATGAGTAAGTAGATAAAGAAGAGGTAGTGCATATGTACAATAGAATATTACTCAGGCATAAAAAAAAGAATGAAATCTTGCCATCTGCAAAAACATAGATGGACATAGAGGGAATTTTGTTAAGTGAAATAAGTCAGACACAGACAAATACCATATGATTTCACTTATATTTGCAATCTAAAAAACAAATGAACAGACAAAACAAACTCATACGGAGAACATTTTGATGGTTGCCAGATGGGAAGGAGTGTTGAGGGGATGGGTGAAAAGGGGGAAGGGATTAAGAAGTACAAATTTGTAGCTACAAAGTAGTCATGGGGGTATAAAGTATAGCAAAGGGAATATAGTCAGTAATGTTGCGATAACTACATATGGTGTCAGATGAGTACTAGATCTATTGAGGTGATCACTTTGTAAGTTATATAAATATCTAGTCACTGTGTTGTACACTTAAAAATAATATAATATTGTATGTCAGCTGTAATCGAAAAATAAATTATTAAAAAGATTGAAGGTAGGTATAGGGGAAGGCAATGAATAGACTGAGTAATAACTTCCAGAAAGAGAGCAGAGCAATATTCAGAGTAAATTATCCTACTATAAAATCATAGTACTCTGTACTTTCTAACCCTGTCTAAACTGGTGTCCAGCCCTAAATTCTACCAAAACAGTTTTCAGGAGGCCACCACTAACTCTATGTTGCTGAGCCAATGGGTTATCTCTGGCTTAGTAAAATGGTAACTCTTCTAGTAATTCAGCAAGAACCTTGGAGTCATCTTCTCTTTCTTTCCCACTTGATAGCCAGTCCATCAGCAAATCCTGTTTGCTATGTCTTCTAAATATATCCGTAATCTGATCACTTCTCACAACCTGCACCACAATCACCTTGTCTGAGCCAGTCTATATTAGTTTTAGTTTCCTGTGGCTGCTGTAACAAATTACCACATAGTTGGTGGCTTAAAACAACCCATATTTATTCTCTTAACAATTCTGAAGGCCAGATGTCTGAAAGCAGTTTCACAAGGTCAAAATCAAAGTGTGGGCAGTCCTTCCAGAGGCTTTGGGGAGGGTGTTTCTTGTGTCTTTCAGCTTCTGGCGGCTGCCGGCATTGCTTGGCTTGTTGCAGTATCACTTTAGTCTTCAAGGCCAACGTCTTCAGATCTCTGCACATTTTCTCCTCTGTTTGTCAAATCTCTCTCCGCCTCCCTTTTATAAAGACATGATTATATTTAGGGCTCACCAAGTTAATCTCCCCATTTTAAGATTCTTAATCACATTTACAACCTCTCCCCACCCCCCACTTTTTTGTCATGTAAGGTAACATTCATAGGTTCCAGGGATTAGATTGTTGATGTGGATATCTTTTAGGGTGCCATTTTTCAGTCTACCACCATCTGCCCCTTGGCCCTCAAAGATTCACATCTGTCCTACATGCAGAATATATTCATCCTATTCCAACATTCTCAAAAGTCTCAACCCATTGCAGCATCAACTCAAGCCAAGATCTCAGCTAAATATCAATTCAAAAATCCCAAATATCGTCATATAAATCATCTAAATCAGATATAGTTGAGTACTGGGTATGATCCATCCTGGGGCAGAATTCCTTTCCATCTGTAGACCTGTAAAACTGGAAAACAAGTTATATGTTTCTAAAAGACAGTGATGGGACAAGCAAAGGCATTCCATTTCCAGAAATGAAAAAATGCGAGGAATAAGTGTGTCACTGGTCCCAAGCAATTTCAAAGTTCAGCAGGGAACATTTTACTAGGTTTCAGAGTCTGAGAGTAATCTGTGGCTCGAGACTCTGCCCTCTGGGCCTGCGGCTTTGTCTTTTGTTCCTATGACTCTGGCTTCTGGGCTCAAGGCTCAGGTGATATCTCCCTCCCTCTCTCCCTTCCCTCTCCTCTCCCTCCCTCTCTCTCCCTCCCTCCTTCCCTCCCTCTCTTTCGCCCTCCCTCTCTCGGTATAATTGAGATATAACATTATATTAGTTTCAGATATACAGCATAATTATGTGGTATTTGTATATGCTGCAAAATGATTATCTTAATAAGTCTAGTTAACATCTGTCATTATAGTTATAAATTTTTTTTCTTGTGATGAGAACTTTTAAGATTTACACTCTTAGCAACTTTCAAATATGCAGTACGGTATCAACTATACTTACCATGCTGTGCATTACATTTCCATGACTTATTTATTTTATGAATGGAAATTTGTACCTTTTGACACTCTTCACCATTTCGCCTACCTCCCCACCCTCAATTCTGGTAACCACCAATTCATTTTCTTTATGAGTTCAGTTTTTTTAGGTTCCACATTTAATGAGATCATACAGTATTTGTCTTTCTCTGACTTATTTCACTTTGCATAATGCCCGCAAAGTCTATTCATGTTGTCGCAAATAGTTTATTTTTTATATGGCTGAATAATACTCCATTTTGTGTGTGTGTGTGACATTTTCTTTATCCATTTATCTAATGGTGGACACTTAGGTGTTTTCATGTCCGGCTGTTATAAATAATACTGCAATGAACATGGAGGGGGCATACATTTTTTTCAAATTAATGTTTTCATTTTCTTTGGATAAATACCCAGAGTGGAATTGCTGGATCATATGGTAGTTCTATTTTTAATTTTTTGAGGAATCTTAATATCGTTTTCCATAGTGGTGGCACCAGTTTACATTCTCACCAACAGCACTGAGTTTCTTTTTCTCCATGTCCTCGCCAACACTTGTTTTTATTGTCTTTTTGATAATAGCAATTCAAATAGGTGTGTGGTGATAGCTTGTAGTTTTGATTTGCATTTCCCTGAAGATTAGTGATGTTAAGCATCTTTTCATGTGCCTGTTGGCCATCTGTAGGTATTTTCTGGAAAAATGTCTATTTAGAGCCTGTGCACATTTTAAAATCAAATTGTTTTTTTGGCTATTGTATGAGGTCTTTATATATATTTTGGATATGAGCCTCTTATCAGATACATGATTTGAGAATATGAGAAAACATGAGAAATATTTTCTGCAGTTTATTAGGTTGCCTTTTCATTCTGTGGATGGTTTCCTTTGCTGTGCAGAAGCTTTTTTGTTTGATGTAGCCCCATTTGTTTATTTTTACTTTTGTTGCCTTTGCTTTTCGTATCTATCCTTAACTTTTCTTGCAGGATAGCAGTTTTCTTGTAGCTGAGCAGTTTTATTAGCCTTTTCTTACCAGTAGAATTTTAGTAGTCTAGTAGTGTTCCTTTATTTTATTTTATTTTTTCCTGACCCTTTGAGGTCAGATTGGCAGTGTTTCTACTGATATTCTCAGAAACCTTTTGAGTCTCATGTGTATGTCTCAGAGATTCTTGTCATTAGACAAGAGGGTCCTCCATAGATCTTTCCTGGATGATGAAGTCATATCTATTCCTAGCTTCTGTTTTGATGGTTGGTTCAGGGGATCTCTGAGTCATATGTGTAATTCTTTAGCACTAGTAAAAGGTGGGCGGTCCATCCACACTATTGGCTTTCTGTCCACAGCAGTGCTTTCTTAATGTATCTCCTTATTTTAGTGGTGTGTGTGTGAGTGTGTGTGTGCGTGTGTGTGTGCGTGCGCGCTGGGGTGGGGGGCGGTGGCGGGAGCAGTAGAGGGGGGAGAGAGAGTGTGCACTAGGTAAGTTGAGAATGTTCTCAAATCAAGTCCTGTTTTTTTTTTTTTTAAACATTCTGTGCATCAATTTATCTTTCCTCTTGCATTTTGTTGTGAGAGGAAGAAGAACCCAGGCTACACCTTAAGCATGTTTCTTGGAAATCACCTTAGCTAAAAAGCTCATCACTAATAAATTCCACTTTTCACACAACTGTAGGATACAATTAGCTAAGTTTTTTTTTTTTTTGCCACTGTATAAAAAGAATTGTCTTTCCTTCATTTCCATGAACAGTCTTCATTCCTTCTGAGTCCTCACCAGAAGCTCTTTTAATGTTCATATTTTCACCATTCTGTTTATGATGACATTTATTCTGTAAAACGGTATAGGCATTTCTCACGTTCATCCATGCTCTCACCAGGAGTACCTTTAATGTCCATGTTTTCACTGAAAATCTGTTTACGGCAACCTAGGCTTCCTCTGTTGTGCCGCAAATTCTTCCAGTCTTTACCCATTATCCAATTTCAAAGCCACTTCCATGTTTTTAAGTATTTGTTACAGCAACACCCTACTTCCACATACCAAAATTTGTATCAGTTAGGGTTCAGCCAGGGAAACAGAACCAGTAGGAGAGATATATTAAGGGATTTATTGCAAAGATTTATTCCTTACATGATTATGAGGGCTGGTTAGGCAAGTTTGATATCTACAGGCTAGGCTGTCATGAAGGACAGATTGGAACTCTCAGCAGGAGATGAAGGTGCGATTCATAGGTGGAATTTCTTCTTGGAAACCTCAATTTTTGCTATTAAGGGTTTTTTTTTTTTTTTTAAGTGATCGAATCAGCTCTGCCTAGATCATCTAGGATAATCTCCTTAAAGTCAGTTGGTTATCATATCTGCAAAATTTCTTCACAGCAGCACTTAGATTAGTGTTCAAATAACTGGGGATTGCAGCCTAACCAAGTCGGAAATATAGTGGACCGGCACACTGTCATTATCTCCTGCATTATTGCAGGAGCTTCCTTTGAACTGGACTCCCTGCTTCTGTCCTTGATTTCTTAGGGTCTGCTCTCCACATACATTATAGATCTTATGATCTGCTTCCCAGAGTCAGTTTCATGATCTACTAACTCCCCCTGGCTTACTCTGCTGCCATCTCACTGGGTTCCTTGCTGTTCCTGGATCATTCCAGGTCTTTGTGCTTGCTGTTTCTCCTGCCTGAAATACTCCCTGCCTGGATCTTCACACGGTTTTACTTCCTCACTTTTTCTAGATGTTTGCTCAGATTGTCTTCTTATTAGGGAGACCATCATATATAAAAAAAGCCATTTTACTCCTCCATCCCAGGCATTCCCTGTTTCCCTTATCCTGTTTCACTTTCTCTGAAGGACTTAATTACCACTTGACATGTATTTGTTATCTGTCTCCTCCCACTAGGCAATAATCTCTACAAAGGCAGGGACTTTGTTTCGTTTATTGCTGTATCCTCAGCATCAATAGTACTTGTTATGTAGTAGGTGCTTAATAAATGTTTTGAAAGAATTATGAAATGAAGAAATGGACATTTCCATTCTTTTTACTTTACCTTCAGGTGGTATTTAACATAGTTGATCATTTTCTTTATTGAACCATTTTATATTCTTGGTAAGACATTAGTCTTAATTTTTCATCTTAATACCTTGTTTATCCCCACAATCTCTCCTGTCATTCTGTACTTAGGAATGAATTTAATGAAAGATGTTAGACTTTTACACTGAAAGTCAGAAAACATTGCAGAGAAATTAAAAAAGACCTACATAAGTAGAGATATACCATGTTCATTATTTGAAAGACCCTATAATGTTAAGCTTTCCCATCTTCCCAAAATAATCTAAATATTGTGTTCACAATCAAAATCTCAGCAGATTTTTGTAGCAATTGACATGCTGCATCTAAAAGTTACATGGAAATTCAAAGGACCTAGAATAGCCAAAGCAATTTAGGAGCAGAGAACAAACTTGGAATTAAATTACCTGCTTTCAAGACCTTACAAAACTAGAGTAATCAAGACAGTATGGTATTGGTGTAAAAATAGACGAATCATTGGAGCATGATAGAGAGTACTGAAATAAACACATGTATGGCCAATTGATGTTTCAACCAAGGCTGAAATGAAATCCTAATTCAATAGGACAAAGGATAGTCTTGTCAACAAATGTTGCCTGAACAATTAGATATTTGTATGTAAAGAAATTAATTGCATTCTGTATCACGTATCTTACATACTACATAAAAATTATTTTGAAGTGGCTCATAGACCTAAACATATAAACTAAAAGCATAAAACTTAGAGAAGAAATTGTAAGAGAAAATCTTTGCGACCTTGGGGTAGGCAAAGATTTTTTAGGACACAAAAAGCACTAACCAGAGCAGAAAAAATCGATAAATTTGGACCTTATCAAAAGTAAAATTGTCTGTTCTTCAGAAGACACTAAGAAAATGAAAAGGTAGACCACAGACTGGGAAGAAATACATATACACACACCACGCACACACAGATTTATATCCAGAATATGTTAAAAAAGACATTAAAACTCAATAACATGACAAGTGGTCCAGTTAAAAATGAGCAAAAGATTTGAATAGACACATCACAGAATAAAGTATATTTGAATGTCCAAAAATATGAAAAGATACCCAACATCATCAGTCACCAGGGAAATATAAATTGAAACCACAGTGAGATACCACTTCATACTCACTAGAATAACTAAAATTTATTGTTATTTTTTTAAAAAGCAGTACAGTATTTATTATATTTTCAAAAATATCTGTCATTAAGTGTATTTATATTTTCCCCAAATCACCTGAAGAACTCTCATGTGTGTGTTTGAGCTTTCATGGAAATAGACTATATGGTTCTAAATAAAAATGTATATCGTTTAAAAATATTTTGCAAGCAGGAGATTTCCATGCCAACAGTTTTTTCCATCTGTAGTTAATTCAAAGCCGGCATTGCAAATGTACTGGAAACTTCCATCTGTGTTCACACATCGACCATTTTTACAAAGAACCCCATTCTAGATACGCTCATCAATATCTGGGTTTTAGGAAAAGTAAGGTTCCTAGAATAGCTAAAATTTTTTTTAAAATGGAAAATTCCAAGTATTGGTGAGGATGTGAAACAATTGGGATTTATGTATGTAGCTGGCGGGAGCGTGAAGTGGTACAACCACCTTGGAAAACATTTGGTCATTTTCTCATAAACACATACTTATACAACCCGGCAGTCCTGCTCCTTGGTGTGTGTTACTAAGGGAAATGAAAACATGTTCACAAAAAGACCACATGAATGTTCATAGCAGCTTTATTCATAGTAGCCAAAATATTGGAAACAACCCAGATACTGACAATAGGTGGATAAACAGTGAATTATCGATACACGCAGCAATGGGAATGAATCTCAGAAACATGTTGAGCGAAAGAGTGAGGCAGGAAAGAACTTAGTCTATGATTTCATTTATATTGAAGTTCTAGAATAGGTAAAACTATATAGTAATAGAAATTAGATCAGTGGTCACCTGGGACTGGAGTTCGGGATGTGTGGAGATTGACTCTAAAAGGACATGAAACGTGGTTGGGAATGGTTTTTTCTTGATTGGGGGTATTGACTACACAAAAATGTACTTTTGTCAGAACTCACTGAACTCATTGAAAGTGTACATTTTATGATAAGCAAATTATACCTCAGAGTTGATTTAAAATACTGTATGAGTCAACCCTGTGGACTAAAGGTGTTTGCATGCCAACTTTGGTTGTGGTCAGTTTCTGATAGTTGATCTGTACACCCTCACACGTGCATACTACAGGAATGCCCGGCCCATAATAGGTCTTCAAATTCCTATTGAATAAGTGGATGATAATGTGCCTTCTTGCAGCTCCATCGCAAGAAAATATTCCATGCTTCGTCCTCCTGCAGTTTTTTAACTCCAGTCATTTTATGGAGATAATTTGTTTGACTTCTCCTGGCAGTGGTACCTTGAGTACAAATTGGGTCATTCGCTCTTTCAAGTAGTTACTGAGCATCTACCATGTGTAAAACCCTGTCTAAATAAAGTACTTGCTAATTGTGAGGAATTACACCAATGGCAGTTGATTATATATATGAAATTTACATTTGACTTATAAAAGTAAAGGCTGGGTAAGCTCTTCTTGCTTAGAATCTTTCAGCTACCATTTCTTTGTCTTGTTGTATTTGCTATCTGGAAAAGTAGCAGACTTAATAACAGACTCTATATAATAACTTCTCAGATGAGAGGAAGCAAACGTTTCAGAATATCATTCCAGTGTAGTTATAGAAATGGTAGATTTCTCTTTTTCCAGTTAAAGGGTATGAAGGAGGAGTGGAGTGACAATTTGGTTGCTGGAAGCAAATTGCTTCTTGGTCTTGTAGTCAGTCTGTAGCTGTATGCTGTCTTCATCAGACAGGGTTATGGTTAATGGATACTTTAATGGGTCACCAAGCAGAATTATTACATGTTTTATCAACCAGAACTTTAAAAAGCACTGGTTATCATTTTGTGCTGATCGTTGTTACTTCCTGACTTTGATCAGGCTGCCCTGAATTCTCCGAATGGCCTTCTTCCTCCCATTTGTAAACTCTGTCCTTGTCCATTTTAAAGTTAGCCTAGAGCCTCCTTTACAGAACAGGTCTCCTTGATTAATACCACCTCAAACTTGTTTTCAGACTCTCCTTTTCCTGTAGTGCCATTTTTTTCCACCAAGACCTTTCTTCCTATTAATGTCATAGTTCATTGAGGGGTAGGTAGTAGATGCACTTAATGGATACTGTTTTCTTTCCATGTATCTAATATAAGACCTGTACCAAGTGGGTATAGTAAATAAAGAAGATTGATGGTACGTTCTAGACTGAAGGTGAATAACATGGTTTAGAGTCCATAATAGATGAAAGTGCAATACTTTAGGTAACTGTGGACCTAGGTCCTTTCTCCACCTTTTTTTGGCACATGCCCCTGAAAAGAAGCCAGGGAGATTAAGAACTGCTTCTATCTGATAATAGCTCAGAAATTTAAGAGGAGACAGTTCCCACAGCAGCAATCTGAGTCCAGTAAGGGAGCTTAATGAGGTGCCTTTACCTGTACAATAGTCTGAGTTCGTCTCTGTGCTGAGATATCAGAAGAACTGACTGAAAAATTCAACAGGATAATGGGAACTAGAAAAAAAGAAGTGGGCATTGGAATTGCATGTGCGTGTAATCTTGATAGTTTATTTTCATTTGGAAAGGCCTATTATCATCATTGACAAGTTTCCCTAATTACAACTGTTTCTACTTATGCCCGTGCTAGAATTAATATCATACTAAAGACACTAATTTATCTGCCTCTCAGAATATACTTTTTCAAATACCTGTTATCTTTGATGCGTTCAGAATGTTTAGTCATTTCACTATCTAAAATTATAGTATGTACTTTCATTTTACATTCCTATCAACAATGTGTAAGAATTTCAGTTTCTCCACATTTTTACCAGTGCTTATTTTCTGTCATTTTTTTCTTGATAGTAGCCATCCTAATGAAGGTGAGGTGGTAGTGTTTTACATTTTTAGTGTTTTCGTATAAGATTAGTAGCATAATGTTGTGTCCGTAATTACCACATTACTATATCCTCCCCCCCGCCCCCCGGTAACATTTACCTGTCATACCCGAAGTGCTTATTTTTTGCTTGTTTACCATAAACTCCATAAAGGCAGGGACTGTGTCCATCTCTATCATTAATAAAACCTAGGGCTGAGACAGTATCTGACTTGTTTAACAAAGGTGTTTGATGGATGAATGACTAGAAAGTAGAGAGGCATAGTGTAGAAGTTGAAACCAAGGACTTTGACATTAGACAGACAGTTTGAATCTTGGTTTCCTCATAAAATGTGTTTGAGAATGCCTCCTTCATAGGATCCAGTGAGATTAAATGAGATCACAAATATGTAAAATCCTAGTATAGCACTTGGCACATTATAATTAACTGTTAAGTGGCAGTTATTGTTATTGTTATTAGAGGTCATTTGGCTCATGGGCATCATCAGTAGGCTTGGGGCTTAAAAAACCTCATTCTGTCACTAATAAGCTATGTAATATAGAACAAGTTGTCTAATTTCTTTGGTCTGAGTTTTTTCTTCAGTAAAGTAAGAGGATTAAATTAGATGACTCCTGAGGGCCCTTCTACGATTTTCAATTGGTCCTTGTAGTTGTTACTATATTCACCCAGCAATCATTACCACTTCATACCATCTCAACTTTAATTACAGTAGGAGACTGTTAATTCCAGAGTCTGAATCTCAGAAACATCTAAATGATAGACTCGATTTAAAATAATTTTTTTTTAAAAAAGTTAATTCCATTTCAAAAGTTATACCATTGCAATAGTTGAAGAATAATTTGCCCTAGTGTGAGGTGTTAAGTAATGATTTAATCTGCCAAGTTGTGAGTGACCACTCAGTGATCGTAGAAATGGAGGATTGCAGGTTGCATTGTAGGTAGCAGTGATAGTTTGGTGGTTCGCTGAGTTGTGTTGTACTCAGCTATTGGGGAAACTTGCTTGAAAATACATTTCTGTCTACTTGCTATGCTGGTGATTAAGGGGGAAATAAAACAATCCTTAAGAGAAGACTTCTGATTTCTGAGATGTGGCTGGTTGTGTCCCTGTTGTTAGCAGTTGTGGGACCAGATATGCAAACTCAGTTTGGCAGGGTTTGAGTGAAAGAGCATTTCATTGCTTTTTCCAACTAAGTTGGATGATATGGCTCCATCTAGCACAGTTTTTTGTTTTTGTTTTTGTACAAGTAACTTGGAGCATCGAGTGGAATAAACTAGTTTTTATTAAGTATCAGCTTTATGCTGGCCACCATTAGGTGCTTTCATGTTATGCTATCTATTTGGTTTTATTCGTTGACAGGATAGTTGTTTTTGCATGTTTGGGCTGCTCAGTGTCACCACCCTAAAATCACTTACAGACATCTCTGGACTTGAGAATGGTCCTTGCACATGAGTTCCAGAGCTTTTGTTAGGGAGTCACAGCTGCTAGCCCCAAGAAAGTATATACTGCCAGCATGGAGAAGCTCCTTTGGCTTCATTAAAAGCAAATAACTTAACTCTGAGAGCTTTTGCTACCTACCGAACTCGCTTATCTCTTCAGAAGTGCTTTCTTCTGGTCTGTCTCGAAGTAGGAATCCAAGCACTTTCCTACTGAAAAATATTACGGTTGATGATGATACCTTCAAATGAAACACACATGCATACACACACATACAGTGTATCAATTTATTTATCAGTACATTGGTCATGTGGAAGAATTTCTATAATTTAGATCTTATTCTTAACATTTGTTTAATAGAAAGAGTATGGGCCATGAATGCCACTTAATAGTTGTATGACTTTGAGCTAGTGTCAATTTCTCTTTGTCCTGTGTCCTCATCAGTAAGATGGGGGTATACTTATCTTGTAGAAATGTTTTCAAATTAAGTGAAATAATGTAGATAAAGCTCATGGATATTCCACGGATGCCGATACTGTTTCTTGTTCCTCCTTTCATTCCCTTATTCAAATAAGTGAGTACACTGTCTTTGAACATAACTGTGTGCTCTTATTAGCATTTCTTAGCCATGTGCCCAGGGATTGACAGTGGAATTTATTTTTCTTATCAGTTACAAATGTTATTAGGAATTTATTTGTGTTCCTACTTTTGAATGAGGAAACTTTTTTTTTTTTTTTTTTTTTTTAAAGCAGAATTAAATGGGTGTGCATTAGGCAGCTTCTTGAGATAATTTGGACAGGAAAATTTAAGTTGCTTTCATAGTGGAGTTTTCCCCTGGAACATACTTGGCCATGAGAAGAAAGGTTATGCAATCACATTCCTTGTAGGATGTTCAGTGAAGTTTATTGTCTCCTAAAACACCTGAGGAAGTCCTCTACTCCCTTCCTTTCAGCCAAAAAGCTGATTGTGGAATAGGAGATGAGTAAATGAAAATTAATCTGACTTGGGCAATTGGAGAATGAGAAGAATGCTAACCCCCAGGCATATGGGCTTGTTTCAGCTTCCCAGAGAGCTCCTCAGAGGTCATGACCCATTGGTTGTAAGCATAAGAAACAAAAAAACTGTAGATGAAGCCTGCACTAAGTATGGCAATTTAAAGGATTCTAGATTGGTTATGAAATGCAAATATGATTTTCACTGGCCAAAATCAATTTTAGTGTTTGATTTTATTCATCTGAAATTCTTCTTGGTAAAAATAATTATTCTCTTTCGATCCATTCTCTCCTGAGTAGCAGGAATGTTCTTAAAAACAAACTGAGTCATGTCACTTCTATGCTTAAAACCCTCATTTTCAGTCATTTCCCATTGCACTTAAAATCCACATTTTTTTCTGTGACCTACATTGTAAGCTTGCTTTATCTATGCTGATCTCACCTGGTCTGGAATCCCTTTTCTCTTCCTTCAGTCAGCTACATTATCATCCCTTGGTCTTCATTGTTAACCTCTCCGTATCACCACGTCTAAAAGTAGATAATTTCTGCCTATAAATTTCCTTCAATGTTTCTTTTATATCTTAGAGAAGTTTGTAATTAGTTTTCTGCCTGACGGCTTGCTTACTTGTTTTTATCTTCTTATGCTCCAAGATTATAAACTCCACAAGATCAGAGAGCACGTTTTATCCATTTTGTCTAGCACATGCTGGCATATGGTAGATATTTAATAAATATTTGTTGAATGAATGACAGTTTGACAATTTCAGCTTTATAGGAAAATGGATATTTTAGTTCATAAAGGAATAGTCATTTACTTGCTGGTTTGACAAGTCTATAACATGATAAAGGTCAATGTGAGCAAAAAAGAAATGATTTGTTTCTTTGGATCGAGTTTTTCAGAATTAACTTAGATGGTACCTGGGAAGCTTTTCCTGATTGGCGAGAATTGGATTAGGTGTCGCTCTTGTGTGGTTTACAACACCATGTGTTTGCCTTTTTTATAAAACAGATTCCCTACTCACTTACTGAGGGACAGAGAATTTAGTTTATCATCGTATCCTCAGTATTCAGTTCGGTGCCTGGAACATGGCAGTTGTGTTCAATAAATATTTGTTTAGTGAGAAATAAGTGTTAGAATCAAGATATATCATGATAGATCATGACATAAGTTAAAAACAAAACAACTTAAGTCTTTATTATGGGCTATTTCAAAGACACATAAAGAGAATCATAAAATGAACTACCACGTGGACCTGTCACCCAGCTTCCATAATTATCCACACATAACCAATCTTGTTTAACCTTGCTAACTTCTTCCTCTTCAATATTTTAAATCCCAGACATTATATTTCATCTGTAAATACTTCAGAAAGGTATAGTCAATTTAAGAACTAGTTAACTCTTGGAAAAACCCAACACAAAAATTCCGTTTGTCTCCTTGAATCTAATTGTAGATGCCAGCTGGTGAATTTCCATGTGCTAAATCACTCCCAAGGCCTGACTCACTATGGAAAGCATATACTCCATTGTAATTGCTGAGATAGCAGCAGTTTGCTGGAATATGTGATCATGGTGAAGTACGTTTCTACTGGATAGAGAGAGATTACCATTAAGTAAAAACTTTCATGTCAGAGATAGATTTTTCCCTTTGGAGATGTATAAAGACAGATAACACTTTTTGACACTACATTACAAGCCTTAAGATTTTCTCTGGAAAATTAAAATGAAATATAGTTTGTGGATTAATGGAGTAAGTTCCCATAATGTTTTGTGACTGAATTCTCGAGAGTCATAATTAACAGTAAAATGAAAAGAGTGCCAGAAGACTCAGAGCTAGAAAGACTCTTAAGCATTGAGAGGTGGAGGGTTTAGAACTTGGGCCAGAGGAAAAGTCACATGGCATTGGAAGTGGTTCTGGTTAGTTTTATTGTAGAAGTTATTATAACCTAGATCTCTGTAAATAGCCTAGGTTAAATAAAATTTTCTTTAGGTTGGGAAGAGAAGGTACTATATTTTCTTCTAGCAAATATTATAAAGGATTAAATACTGTCCCGTACCACTTAGAGTTTGGCACTGTGTGTGAATGATAGAACTAGAACGTTTTCTTGTGATAGATATAGATATCTATATCTATATCTATAAATCTATCTATATCTATCTCAAGAAAACATTGTTTTATATATATATATATATATATATATATATAGAGAGAGAGAGAGATATATATAGAAGAGAAACGAAGGGGGGATGGAAATGATCATAGCTACCTTTCACTATTTTCTTTAACCAGCTGCATAAGAGAACAAGATCCTGATTTTAAGGGGCTGCAAGTCCCAGCCGTGCAAGGACAGTAGTCTTGCTTTCTCCTTAGCCTAATTCACTGCATGAGTCTTCTGTATGTAAGACTAGTAGGAGATGGTGGATGTGGTGATTCCAAGTTAATTCTTGGGAATTTATTTTGAAAATCTCTTTTATTTCTACCTCTATACTCCCATAACCCTTAGTTAATTCCTTTATCAAAGTACTTAGCACAAAATGCCTTGAATAGGAATTTTGTCATAATCATCTGTGTATCCTTAGCATTTAGCACATGGTCATTTGGAAAATATTAGTAGACACATGATGATACCTTTCCAACCTTGAGATGGTGTGGTTTTGCTATTTCTCCAGTGACCTTGACCCCGAATGTGGGAATGGTGCTAGTCCTGGGTCTTCTTCCTTCAAGAAGTTGTTCTTAGGCTCTGGGCCATTCTCTTCTTTTGGGACCTTCCAGGGAACAGGGGAGAACAATTTGTGTTTAGGAAGAGAGGAATATGTCAGACTGAAGTTGATCATGTTAGGACTACGGAATCCTTCCGTTGCTGTCAGGGTGAAGAATTCAGTGTTGGTAACAGCTGCCAGGAACTCATTCTATTTTTTTATTCTATCTCATTTACTGAGACTTGGCCCCATACTTATTACTGTGAGAGAGAATGGATTTCAGTCTTATCTTCAAGTTTTAAAGGATGTGGTCAGCCTTGGAATTAATCAGCATCAAACTATGTGATGAGTATTTCTATTTTCATGTCTGTTGTAACTGCTGAAATTAATTTGTTATAAATCTGTAGCGTCTAGGTCAGATGAAACCTGTGCTTTATCATCTATTACAGGATAGTAAATGAAAATGTTAAACGCCATTATTTCATCGATCTGACCCTATTTACCTGTTGGAAAAGTTGGAAAGCCAACTGTCTCAAACAGCATAAACAAAACTAAAAGTAAACTATTCATTTACTCCTTTACATCCACCCCGCGCCCCCAGGACTTATTCGACAGCAGCTCTGCTCTTTTAGTTGCTCTGGTCAAAACTTTGGACTCTTACTCTTTTTCTCATACCCCATATCCAGTCTGCCAGGAAGACTTACAGGATCTACCTTTAAAATATATCCTAAATCAACTACTTCTCACCATCTCTGCTGCTACCATTGGCCTGTCCTCTCTTGCCTGGATTATTGTACCTCCTAACTGATCTCCTATCCTTTCCTTTATTCTCAGCACAGCAGCCTGAATCATTCTTTTTATACCTAAGTCAGATCATGTCACTCCTCTGTTTAAAAACAGTGACTCCCCATTCCACTCTGAGTAAAGCCTGTGAGGCCTTATATTGTCTGGTCTTCCGTTAGCCTCTCTGACCTCACCTACTGTGTTCCCCTTGCTCACTCTGCTGCTGCCACACTGGTTTTCTTGCTGTTCCTTGAACGTGATAGTCCTGCTTCTGCCTTGGCTTTTCCCTTTGTCTGGAATGCTCTTCCTGTAGATATCCGCCTGGCTAACTTTCTCATGACTGTCAAATCTTTAATCCAGTGTCACTTTCTCAGTGAGGCTACCCTAATCATCTTACTAAAAAATTATAACTCCTCTGCCCCCAATACTGATATACACTTTATTCTGACCTACCTTTTCTTTCTTTCTAAAACATTATACTTTAAGATCTATATAGTTTATTTACTATATTATTATTTACCCCTCCCTGTTAGAATTTAAACTGTATGAGGGTAGGGATCTGCGTCTTGGTCACTGATGTATCTCATGCACCTATAGGCCTGGCAGATACTAGGACTTCACTAAATAATTGTTGAAGAAATGAACTGTGAGCTATTGAACTGTTTCTTTTGCTTAAATCCTTGCTTTTGAGGTACCTAGGGTCAGTACCAACAAAGCAATTTATATATTCGAGTATATCACCAGTAACATCTTTTCATGGTCATCCTGCAAGATAGGTGGTGGTATCCAACTATTTTTTGGGTAAGGAAACTGAGGCTCAGAGAAGCTAAGTAACTTAGCTCATGATCATATGGTTAATAAAGGTAGGAGCCGAGATATAAATCCAGATCTGACTCCAAAGCAAACACTTCTCTGCTGCCATATTATCTCCTTAAACTATTCATTCAGCAAATGTTTATTAAGTGCCTGCCATGTTCTAGGCACTGTTGACAGCTGAATAACAATTTATCGTGGGTTACTAATAAAAGTATTTTTAATTTTATCATCTTTGTTGTGTTCTTGAGACGTGAGAACTTTAATGTGTTTATCTGTAAGCTCTGCCTAAATGCAGATAGACTTAGACACAAAAATTCCGATGGTGTAGCATATGATCTCACTTATATGTGGACTCTAACGAACAAAATAAATGAGCAAACAAAATGAAAAGAGACTCAATATAAATAACAAACTAGTGATTGCCAGATTGGAGCAGGGGTTGTGGGACTGAGTGAAAAAGGTGAAGGGATTAAGAAGTACAAATTGATATTTACAACGTAGTCACAGGGGTGTGAAGTATAGCATAGGGAATATAGTCAATATCGTAATAATTATATAGTGCCAGATGGGTACTAGACTAATTGGGGCTTCACTTTGTAAATGATATAAATGTCTAACCACTATGCTCTACAACAGAAACTAATATAAAATAATATCGATGTCAACTCTTGATTGGAAAAGTAAAATTAAAAAAAAAAAGAATGCCGATGGTAAACTTTGGTTATCCAAAGACCAGCTTTCTGTTATTTTCAGGCATCCAAAAGAGTGCTAAACCCAAAATCAAGAAATATAAAATTGCCTTAGATTGTCAAGAAAGAACTTTTGAGCCTTGTCGACAATTCCTGAGAAGACTTAAGTGCCAAAAGTGCTGTGAGTGGTCGTTGTTTCTTCTGGAAGTTGAAGATGTTGATGAAACTATCAGTGGCTGGTTACAAATAGATTAGTGTTATTTGAGGAGAAAGCCAAAAAGCATAGGTGAGAGGAAATGTTAGGAAAGCAGAAGAGGCAGAGTGAAGTACAGTGGGAGTCACAGCAGACAAGAATTGAAATGGCTCGTGCACTGAAGGAATGGCAGAATCTCGAGAACCGTGACCAAGAGGTGGAGGTGGACCAGTGCCACAGGAGCACCTCCACGTACGAAATGCTTTGAAGCCATAGACATAAGAACCCTTTCCTTCGAATGCAAATGAGAACCACATGAGATACCACTTCACACTTGCTGGGATGGCTATTATCAAAAAAAGCGCGAGGAGGAGAAACTGGAACCCTTGTGTATCACTGGTATAAAATGGTACAGTCACTGTGGAAAACAGCTTTGTGGTTCCTCAAAAAGGTAAACATTGCCATAGGCTCCAGCAATTCCACTTCTAAGAATATACTCAAAAGAATTGGAAGAAGAGACTTACCCAGATACTTGTGCACCAGTGTTCATGGTAGCGTTATTCACAATAGCCAAAAGGTAGAAACTACCCAAGTGTCCCACCACTGCGAAATGGATAAACAGAATGTGGTATATGTGCTCGCTTCGGTAGCACGTAAATAAAACGTGGTATACACATACAGTAAAATGTTATTCAGCCTTAAAAAGGAAAAGAATTTTGATACATGCTTCAACATGAATGAACCTTGAAAACATTATGCTAAGTGAAAGAAGTTAGAAATAACAGGACAAATATTGTGTGATTCCACTTAAAGTATCTAGAATAGGCAAATTCATAGACAGAAAGTAGAATAGATGTTACCGGGAGCTGGGGTGGGGACAGGAAATGGGGGATTGCTGTCTAGTGGGTACAGAGTTTCTGTTTGGGATGATGAAAATTTTGGAAGTGGATAGTGGTGGTTCCACACATTGTGAATGTGCTTAGTGCCATGGAATGGTACACTTAAAAATGCTTGAAATGGTTGTTGCAAACAAGGAAAGCGGCTACCAAAAACACCCTTGAACGCATCTGTGTCCTTGCATAGTGCCAGGTTTATTGAGTGGACCCATCTCATAAACCAGTCAGGTTCTCATGCAGGTCGACAGGGAACCCACAGAGAGGGGAGGTACAGAGTCTCATGGGGCAGAGTGAAGGGATGGATGCTAGCTAGTCTTAGTGTCTCTGCAGTGACCTCTGTTGACTGGCAGCACGGACAGCTGCATGTGGGTCCCAAGCCAGCGGCTGTGATGGGCAGGAGGTCCGTGTTTTCCGCCCTTAGTGCACACATCCGTGATACTCTGGCATCAGGCTTGAGCATCGTCTGGCTAAGGTGTTCAGCTAATATGGACCTTACAAGGTGGGATCCTTATGCTTATTGGCTCCTGCAGCTGGGGGCTTATTCAGGACAGTCAGGGCTGACGTTTCTGTGCTTCCACTTATACCCTAAGGGCGTTCCCATTATGTACCAGTTGACAGTACTGTCATGGCTCCCATGGAATCCATTTTGTAATGTCTAAAAACTCCTCATTTCTTTGTTTTATACAGTGGTGAATTTTATGTAATATATATTTTACTCCCCCTCCCTCCTTACACACAAAAGAACTCTCTCTTTTGGGTGTAGCTGTGTATGCCCATGAGAGTTTATATAGGAAGGGCACAAATGTGCCTTCCCATACTGAAGGCAGGTCTCCCGTGCAGTTGCTCAGATTTCAGTGATGGTGAAGATGTGTTCCCTCGTGCAATAAAGAGCTACGTCATTCAGCTCCTTCTTCTGCAGCCACATTTGTGAGCATGGGAGAGTGATTCAGCCATTAAGAAAAGCTCAAATTACAAGAATCTTGAAATCATATGATAGAGACCTACTTTTCACTATACACCTTTTAAAAAAAATATTTAAATTAGTTTCAAGTATACAGTACATTGATTAGACATCTATATAGTTCATAAAATGATTCCCCCAATTGTTCCCTCCCTCCGCTGGCCCTTCACCTAGCCATAGTAATGCTCACTGCATTCCCTCTGCCATGCCCCCATCCCTGTGACCATCCGTAACCTACTAATTTGTACTTCTTTAATCCTTTACCCTATTCTCCCAGTCCCCCAACCCCACTCCCCTCTGTCCGTCACCAGATCGTCTACTATATTTGTGAGCGTTTTTGATTAGTTTGTTCTTTTTGTTCCTTAGGTCCTGCATATTAATGAAATCATATGGTATTTATCTTTCTCTGACTTATTTCACTCTGCATAATAACCTCTAGGCCATCCATGTGGTTGCAAATGGTAGGATTTCATTTTTTTTAATGGCTGAGTAATATTCCATTGTATATATGAACCATAACTTCTTTATCCAATCATCTGTTGATGGGCATTTAGGGTGCTTCCATAACTTGGCTGCTGTAAATTGTGCTGCCGTGAATATTGGAGTGCATAGATCTTTACAAATTATTGTTTTGGTTTTCTTTGGATAAATACCTAGAAGTGCAATTGCTGGGTCAAAAGGTATATCCATTTTTAATTTTTTGAGAAATCTCCATACTGTTTTCCATAGCAGCTATACCAATTTGCAATCCCAGTAACAATGTATGAGAGTTCCCTTTTCTCTGCATCCTCGCCAACACTTGTTTTTTGATTTATTGATGATAGCCATTCTGACAGGTGTGAGGTGATATATCCTTTTTTTGTTTTTAGGTGAGGCAACCCTTGGTTGACCTCACAGATTGCAAGGACCTTGTCAGTTTACAATCCCTTATTTTTTTTATTTTTATTTTTTACGCCTACAGCACCTGGCCTTCATAGGTGATCTCCCATCCAAGTTCTGACCAGGTCCAACCCTGCTTAGCTTCTGAGATCAGACAGGATTGGACTTGTTTAGGGTGGAATGGCCATAGACTCATTGTGGTTTTAATTTGCATTTCTCCGATAGTTAGGGACCTTGAGGATCTTTTCATGTCTATTAGCCATCTGTATTTCCTCTTTGGAGAAGTATCTATACAGGTCTTCTGCCCATTTTTTAATTGGATTGTTCATTTTTTGTTGTTGAGTCGTATAAGTTCTTTATGTATTTTGGATATGAACCCCTTATCAGATGTATCATTAGCGAATATCTTCTCCCAAACAGTCGGTTGTCTTTGTTTTGTTGATAGTTTCCTTTGCTGTACAAAAACTTTTTAGTTTGATGTAGTCTCGTTTGTTTATTTTTTCTTTTGTTACCCTTGCCTGAGGAGATATATATGAAAAGAAATTCCTGTTAGTAATATCAGCGAGTTTACTGCACTAGATACCTTTTTACTGTTTGATTTTTTAAAGCCATGGTTATGTATTACTTATTTTGAAAATTTGAAATAGTTTATTATAAGAAAAAACAAGGAATAATTGAAAATGTTCATTTTATTCTGTTTAAGAAAACGAAAATGCACACATTTAAGACTTGCTTCAGTGGTGTTCAAGTCAGATTTGAGGTCTAAAGAGCCTCCTCTCTTAGAACGCTGATTGACAAATGAGCTCCTTCTCCCGTTATTCCACTTATACTAGAGGCTTTGCTGTGGTTTGCTTTCCACTCATCTCTGAAAATAACCACTTTCCAGTGTTAGGAGAATTACATGAGAGAATAGATGTTCAAATACTTGAAAACTATAAAGTGGACTTTGCTTTGCAGTTTGAACAAGTGATAGCTATATCTGCCTGTCTGGAGCCATGACATCTGAGTTTTAATACACAGTGAAATGGGAGATGCTTCCATGGCTGTTATGGAGTACTGGCATGGAGGGCAATACTGGGAACTTTGATAGAGTTTGAAACTCATGAGTGGAAGGTTTGAGATATTAGGTTTTTTATGTTCTAATGCTTCACCAAGCATTTTAGGTTGAATGCTGCCGCTGAGTTGACCAGCAGGGCTGGCATGTGTACCTCCTTTCCTCCTTTCCTCTAGTATATATGGTATTGTTTCCTTTTTCCCCTTGTCATCTTAATCAAATGTTATGTAAAGTATTCTTGAAAATCTCTGTGCAAGTTAAATCGATAATCAGAAAGGAAAGGGTTTTGTTGGATGTGGAAGGCAGCAGAGTATTATTGCTCCTTGCAGGTTTCTAGTCTCTTTCAGAGGAGGTTGTAGACAAGTTTGGGAACACAGTGGTCTTTGACTCTCCTTTTGAGACTTTCTAATAGCTCCAGCCAGTACCATCACTTTGAGGGGACTATGTGGACTGACATTTCTGACTCCCCTCCTTTCTCCAGGGGACCCAGTCCACTTAATGCTATCTCTTTGAAAGTGAAAGAAAGAGCAAATAAAGGAATCAGGCAAAATGAGATTAAGATTTTTCTTGAAGGTGTTCAGTTTGAGGAGGTATGTAACCATACCCTGTTGAGGCTGATTGCTTAAAAACCACAGTTGATTCATTCATTTAATTGGGAATTGTTTTTTCTCCTCCTTTTTTATTATCAGAGTCAAACCTTTATATAGATTTTCTTTTCTCTCCTTTAATTCCATTTTTTTTGTTACTTTTATCCTTTCCATCTCTTTCCCCCAGAAAATGAGACAATAGCATTCTTTCAGAAATGCTTGTTTGAAAGAAGACCGTGAATTAAATGAAATTGCTGTGTGTGTGTGTGTGTGTGAAGTTAATTTTTTTAGAGGATAAGAATAATGTCATCTTAGATTGTTAAAATTATTCCCATCCCCTTGGGAATGTAAGAAAAACTTTTTAAAGCTAAACTTCCAGCAAAGATTCTATGTGAACATATATTGAGTCAAAAGCATTGAAAATAACTGGAATAATTTTCTACTGCTCAAGTTTTTAAGGGACAGCATTTCTAAATCTTCAGGGCAAATGTATCTAATTGTAAAATTCTTTTTAGTTAGGGAATGAATGTAGGTATTCAAACTTTTCTTCTGTAATTTAAAAAACATTTTCAATTTCAAGAAAAAGCAGTATGTTTAGTAGTATATAGTAGGATAAGCACAATGGGCTAGTAATCAGATTTGGGCCTAGTGTTTCTGTTATCACCATCGAACTCTTTCTGCAGTGTTTCCCAACTGAAAATGAAGGGATTGGTTGTGTGAGCTTCCGAGGTTTATAAAAATTTAGTCATTCCAGGTTTTATTGGCATTTCTCTAAAAGCCAGTAAAATAAAAGATTAAAAGAACTTTGCTTATAATATTGTTCACATAAAAATATAATTCATTTCAGTATAAAGTAAGCTAGACTTGGATTCTAAATGGGTTTAGTCAGTGGATGACTAAAACAACCTTTTTATAAGATGGTCTCATGTGAAAATCAGTTTCAAAATACATTCTCTGACAACTTAGAACTAAAAACCCAGGATCTCATTTTGAGATTAATAATTGTAAGAAATCTATCAGTAGCTTGTATCTTATTGCTGTTCAGATATTTTAAAAAGTAACTCATTATTTAGGATTTGGCTTTTTCTGTTATGGTGTGCATTGAAATACTCTTGCTTTAGTCATTCTCCCGTGACTAAGTTCCTTTTCCTGAGAATAAAGGATTGAGCTCATACCTTTGCATAATGATCTAGAGTATTTTAGCATGTTCAAACCTGGCTGACTCGATTAATATGTGGATAGACTAACACGTTAGAACATTTTTTAAGTTCCAAGCCACAAATTGTGTTTTAAATGAATGTAGGCATGTATAAAATTAATACTTAAGCCTCGAAAAGCACAGACATTGAAATGCCCGTTGCCCTGGGTGACATTTTCAGGAAGGCTCTTGCTTGCCTCTCCATTAAGCAGTGCCAAGAGCAGAGTCAGAAGAGGGTTTGCTCCTTTGGCTCTCTGCTACCTTCTGCTTTCAGCAAGGAGAAAGGCTGCTGTTTTACTTCTTAACCTCCTACCGTATGGAAAGTTTCTATAAATAAACCTTGGATTTATGATTGGATTTCTAAATTTGTAACCTCAACAATCCATGACTAAAAGCCAAGATAAATACCTACTTAAACATACATATTGCATACAGAGCTGTGGGACCATTTCAGTGAGAAAGGTCACCAGCATAATACCGAAATTATCAATTCAGTAAATTTATCCTACCTCAATTGCAATGGATGAGGACCTTGTTGTCAAGCAAAACCTAGTCAGTTGGTAGTTTTTAGTGAATCGACTTTGATTTTTTGGGGGGCATTAAATGTTGGTATAATTATATAGCAGACATATTCATGAAAATGTAAAATTGTATTAGATTTTGATAAACTGAATTGTTTAAATGTACTAAAGGAGCTGACTTTTTAGAAGAATCCTGTCATTATTTTGTATATTTGAGTCAGTTGGGCCTTAAGTTAACAAGTACATAACAGGAAGCTATTATGTGCCGGGCGCTGTGCTAGGTCTTGGGGGATATCAAGTTGTATAAAAGATTTTTCCTGTTCAGACAAGTGGAGAAAGAAAAAGGAAACCTGGAGACAATAAAATATTTTACCACTCTAATGGAGAAATGGACAAATGCCATGTGGAGAAGCACTGGGTAGGTTAACTCTTGGGGAATTGGAAAAGGCTTTAGAAAGACGTTTCAGTTGGATCTTAAATAATAATGAGAGTTACTTAAAACAGTGACTGTACTTTATCGAGTGCTTACAGTATACAAGGATTAATGTAACCCACCAGGGAAAAGGAGGAAGAACATTCCAGGCAGTAGGAGAAACACTGGGACTATCAAAGGTTGTACATCCTTAAAGTAAGGAGTTTGGTATGGCCAAGCAGAAGAGGGAGGGAGATTGGTGGCCAGGACAAAGGCTGGTCAGAATGGATGGGATCAGACTGTACGGGGCCTCAGTCACCATGTTCCTGCCACAACACGTTTTTGTTCTCATTTCCTTGCCTGAAGAGCCTTTCTCCTTACTTTGCTTGCGTAACCTATTTTTAAAGGTTCAGGTTTAGGGCACCTCTTATCAGAAGCTTTCCTCTCCTTTTCCCAAAGGTTAATGATTTTTTTTACTGAATCATTGCATAAAAAAAGTGTACCTCATAATATAGGGCATTCCGTTTCTTGAACCATTTCTCGTAGTTTAGTCTGATTTCCCCAATTGGTTTCTGAACTCCTAAAGGGCAGAAAATAGATCCTCTTTAGCACCTGGTATTGTGGGACTCAAGAAATGCATGAGTGGATGGACATGGAACACCTACCGAATTGAGACAGTCCAGCTACAATGTTTGAGATTGTCTACATTTATTTAAAAGGCATTTCTTAACACCAGCAAGAGCAATTTTCAGAGGTATAGGTCAGTCGTCATTTGGATGTAAAATGAGTTAGTAAGAGTATCTCATAGGATTATTGTGAAGATTAAATTAATTAGCACATTTAAGCATTTATAACAGTGCCTAGCGTATAGCAAGTGTTACCTATTATATAACCCTACCTATCTGGGCCTTTTTGCCAGTGACAGAGTTCAAGTATTGTGGTGGGCATGAGAGGATAGAAAGATAAGAAAGAAATAGCTTCTTACCTTGGAAACCAAATACCCTTTAGGAACTGGAAGAACTGCTGCTTCTGTTGCATGAACTTTTATTTTTCTGTTTGTGTTTTAGTGATCGAAGGGTATGGTTGGCATGGAATTGAATTTCATCTGTCTGAGGGAATTGTAAACAAGGTAGGTTCCAGGTTTATTCACTCCTTCCTGCCTAAGGTGTTGGTTAGTGTTTTCAGTTTTACTGAACTAGAATAGATCAGATTTGATTATTTTTTTAGGGAAATACTCTTCATGGCCCCATGGTTTATCTAATATTGTGGACTACGTCTAGTATCTTATTGGGATGTATTAAATACCAAACACATGGCACAACCAGTTTTAAATTTTGGCGGTCATAGAACAGAACCAGGATGCCGCGTCCAGCAAGCGGTAAATCCTGCCACATCCAGCATGGCTCTGGAGAATGTACCTGAGTGGGAACCGTGGGAGATGAAGAAAAGAAAGAAGACAGAAAGCTGGGATCAGGAAGTCCCAGTGGAGCAGTGGTGTAGTTTTATTTTTGCAAGTTGCTTTTATACAAGAGCATATAATTAATTGCTGGCTAAGATTATCTTCACCCAGCCCACACCCTGCTATGATCTTCTGCAGTTTCCTCTGCTCAGAGCAGCACTACATTGTTCCCCAATCAGTTCATACTTTTCCATTCTTAGGAGGCTTCCTTGAGGCGAGGCACCCTTGGTTGACCTCACAGATTGCAAGGACCTTGTCAGCTTACAGTTCGCTCTCCACACCAGGACTTCACACGTGCACATAGACATACCACAGTCCAGTTCTGAGAGGGTGGAGGTTCTTCCGTTGGAGCCATTACATAAAGCAACTTGGGATAGTAGGAAGTGACAGGCTAGCTAATTCTTCTGGTCACTTGAAAATTTAATAGCTTATGTGAATGGTATGCAACAAAGGACTTGTCTTGGCAGTAGCCTGGCCAGCACTGACAACTATAAATCTTATTACCGATGACAGAGTCTGTCCATCTGTAACCACAAGAGTTGAATTTGACACAACATGCTGTGTTCCTATCTTAAGCTTTGGAGCCTGAACAAAAGTACACCAGATATGGCTTGGGCTCATATGTCTATCTTGGGTCAGATGCCCACAAAAAGAGCTATATAGATGATAGCTTCACACAGCTCTGCAAACCTATTTCTGTCAGAACATTTCCTGTGAAACACATGGAGCTCTAGTTTTCCATGATCTTACGTTTGTGGAGACTTCATTGCTTATTGGTGCAGGAAACTTAGATCACTTGGAGAGTTGAACTTGATAGCCAAGAAAACAATGACAACCAGGAATCCTTTGAACTTGTGTATGGGTTCTTATGGGTTGATGACAATTTTTGGACTCCTGTTGCATCTGCACTTAGAATAGCATAGGTTTTTGGGATTGATTTTCTCTGTCACAAAGAACAAGAACTGTTAATATATTGCTTCAAGGAAAAACAATTGAGCCACTTCCTATAACAAAAGGGGCGTGACCTTGGAATTGACAATAGCTGTTTAAGAAGGGAGGTGGAGAGAGAGGGTAGATTAAGGTTTAACTTCTGCAAGTGAACCTCTTCATTACCATCTGGTGGCCTGGATTTTCAGTGTCTGATCTGGGTGGCAGTCAGGAAATTATCTTCTGTTTTGATGTTTTATATTGGGATAATAACAGGAACTATTTCATGGAAAAACTATGAATTAACAGAAAGGATAGAAAGGAACTAACATTTATTGAATGCCTACTAAGGGTTAGGCGTGGTAAATTTTCACAGTATATTCTTTTATTGAAATATGTGAAGTTCATTGGTGCTACAAATTTTCAGGTCTAGGTAGATAATATAGCGAATATCACTATCTCAAACTATTTTGACTGTTATTATAGCCATTTAGAGAAAAGAGAATTATATACTGATACATTATTTCTTTTGTGTCTGCTGGAACATTCTTTTATGGAGAAAGAAAATACCTACATGAGTTAGGAGAATTTTTTGGTTTTGTTTTTATAACTGGGCTTGTTACTTATTTAGCCAAAGGCAGAGAGGAGAGTAGCAGGTCTGAAATTAGAGACAACTGTGCTGTTTTGGGAAGTTGAGACTCTTGACCCAGGGTTTGTTGAAGTTGGTGAAGGGGAGGTCAGAGTAGGTTAGTATTTTCATAGCTGAACGCAAATGTGAATTATTGTTGTTTATAGGTACAGTTTTGCTTGATCTCTGTAGTTACAAATGGCGTAAATAAAATACAGTACTGCTGTTCTGGGAAACTTCTGCAAAAGTCCCTGAACCAATGCAAATTAATTTTCTCCAAAAATACCAAAAAATCCCCCATTTGGATGTTTTGACTGGTTGATGGAATTGACTGTTATCATGCTTGTAAAGAAATTACCTTACATTCTTTTAAAGTAGGAAATTAAGTTGAAGTGCTCCTTCTCATTTTACATTTAACTGTTTCTACTCTTAAGGTAATAAGCTTTTGCAGTCTCAGCAAGGTTTACAGAGAGGTTACCCAGAGACCCAATACTGTCCTTTATTGTACTGAGATAGAAACGTTAATGGTTTTTAATCTATGAACATTTTTATTTTTTTTTCCTGTCAAGTGAATTACTGTACTTTTCCTCTTGGCTGCATCCTTTCCTTAGTCAGAGAAATCCTAATAATGTAATTTTCCCATCCTGCTTCAGTGAACAAATAATTGCAGGCATACCTTGTTTTATTGTGCGTGGCATTATTGCACTTCACAGGTGTTGTGTGTTTTACAAATTGAAGGCGGGGCCCTTCACCAGCAAAAAGATTATGACTCCCTTTGTTGCAATACTTGCTTGATTGTGGTGGTCCAGAATCCAGCCTGCAGTATCTCTGAGGGATGCCTGCACCACTTTAAAAAAAACCAGCTTTACTGAGGTTATAATTAATGTACTGAAAAATCGCCAGTTCGAAGTGTACAGTTCAGTGATATTTTAGTAAATTCGTGGAGCTGTGCAGCCATCACTACACTCCAGTGTTAAATACCCAGCACCCAGAGGATCCCTTGTAAACACTCTTTAACTTTACGTCATCCACAAATCGTGTTAGGTTCTGCATCAAATTTAATCTTCTTCCTACAAAATTTCCTACCCTCTTTTTTATCTATTAATCTCCCCTCCCATCCTTTTGTATATGTTAGTTTTTTATTGCAGGTCAAACACATCACCCTTGTCATTTTTATTCCATTCTTTGCCATGTTATAAAATGTGTAACCTTTCTTGAGAAGAAGGGCTTTAATTTTTATTCAGTTATTTTTTTTCTTAGAAGACTTTGTAATGCCTTGGGCCTCTCAATAAAAGCTTCTTGCATTATTCTTGGGTTCCCATTGAATTCATTTGTTATTTATTTTTAAAGGAAATCATAAATCTAGTTATTTATCTTTGTACAGATTAAAATTTTGTCAATTTGGAGAATTCTCTGCATATAAGTGTTCACATGCTTAGTGAATAAAGTAAATGAATATTCTAGTACACCTGTGCTTTATAAAGTTTTATTGGTTATCTATTTCAGCATAAATTATTCTAAAATTCAGCAGCTTAAAACAACAGTAAACATTATCTCACACAGTTTTTGTGGCTCAAGAATCTGGGAGCCTCTTAAGTGAATGATTCCAGCTCATGAAGTTACATTCATAATGTCTGCTGGGGCTGCGCTCATATGAAGGCTTGACTGGGGCTGGAGGACTTACTTCCACAGTGGTTTACTCACATGGCTGTTGGCAGAAGGCCTCAGTTCCTTACCGGATGGACTTCTCCAGAGGCCTGGTCGAGTGTCATTAGAACATGGCAGCTGGCGTCCTTCTCGAGCCACTGAGCTGAGAGTAAGGGGGAAGCTGCAACACTTTGTGACCTCATCTCAGGGTCACATATTGTCATCTCTGCTACATTCTGTTTGTTATAAAAGAGTCACCAAATATGGCCTACACTCAAGGGCAGGGGAATTAGTTTCCACCTTTTGAATGGAGGAGTATTAAAGAATTTTGGTGTATAGTTTAAAACTACTACACTTGGTATTTGAATGACTTTTTTCTGTCCATGAGGGTCCTATAGCTGTTGGCTTTGCCCTTAGTTTCCCATAGCATTTCTTTTGTTTTGCTTTATTCATATTATCTAAGTTATGTCTTTTTTTTTTTTTTTTTTTGCTAATGGAAGCTTTAACATTTTAGTTAAAATGACCAAATAGGTTATAAATAGAACATATTCTCTAAAGGTTGGATGAACCATCTCCCCAAGTTCACAATAAGCCAGTTAGATGACAAGAGTTTATGGTGTAGTTTATTGGTGGGTTTTAGAATTGGAGAAGTCCTTTTCTGGTGCCAGAGACTTCTGTATTTCCCTTCTTGACAGGTTGTGAAAGAATAGTCTATACTTGGTGGTGTCACTTCTGCATCTCTGTCTTTTAACCTACCATAGTTGTTCACTGCACATGGGTACTAGCTGGGGCGTGGGGAACATGTAGGGGGCTGAAATTCAGTCTGAGCCCTGCTTTTCAAGCCGCGTGCTCACCTAAAGAAGGCACCTCTTTTGAATTTGTGTGTAGGTGCTCTGTGGTCTTAACTGAAGACACCAGTCACTATTTTTTTCCATATTGCCAAGTCAGTGAACACTTTTTAAATATTAATTGGTTCATCAGATGTCTATTGAGCATCTCTGTGTGCCACGCACTATGCTAGGACCCCTCTGAGGCAGTTGACACTGTTAAGGATTTTCTTTTTCTTGAAACTTTCATCAGAAGATTGTATTCTTTCCTTTCTTCCCCCTTCCTTTTTGGCTATTGCTTCTCAGTATCTTTGGTGGGCTTCTTGTTCTCTGCTTAGCCGTTCATTGTGGATATTTCCCACTAAGTCTAATCTTAGTCTTAGCCTTTAGCTTTTATCACTCTCGGTACTCTTTGAGGATTTCCGCATCAAAACCTCTGGTTTTAGCCACTGCTTATTTGCAGTTGATTTATAAGTAATTTTTTCACCCTAGATCTCTAATAATCTCTAGACCTAGCAATCCGGCTGCCTTCCGAACAGCTCCATTTGGGTGTCCTACAGGTAATTTTAACCTGTCTAAACCTATCTACCTCTCCCTACCCTGTCTCCTCCTGTATCTGACGAGTGCAGCATTAATCACTTTTTCATTCATATTACTCATGTTAGAGACCTGGGAAACAACTGAAACCCACTTAGACCCCTCCTGTTATCACCTTAGTTTAGGTCTATGTATTTAAAAAACAGCTTTATTGAGATATAGTTAAAATAGCATACAATTCATGTATCTAAAATTTACTATTCCTTAGTTTTTAGTATATTCATAAGAGTTGTACAACCATCACCAAAATCGATTTTAGAAAATTTTCATCACCCCCCAAAGAAACCCCATATAGGTATTAGTAGCCGCTTCCTGTTCCCCCCTCCACTCAGCCTCTCTCCTCTTCCCCAGCCCTGCGATAACCACTGACCTGCTATAGCCACTGACCTACTTTATGATTCTATAGGCTTGCCTGTTCTTGACATTTCATATAAATTCAATCATATGATATGTGCTCTTTTGTTACTGGCTTCTTTACTTAGCATGTTTCCAAGAGTCATAGTTTTCAGACAAGTTCTTTCCTGAGTTTAAAGTCTCCTACTCCAGCCTTCCTGTGCCTTGCACCTAACTATACAGCTCTTATGGGGACTCTGGAGTTAATCTGGATTTGAACCCTGGCTCAACCACTTAATCTCTAGGTAATCTTGAACAAGTTATTTAACCTCTCTGTACTTCAGTATTCTTCTCTATAATAGGCAGAATAATAATATCCTTATAAGCTTGCTGTAAGGATTAAACAAGCATTTGCCACCGTTCATGGTTACAAGTGTTCAGTAAGTATTATATATTCTCAATTTGATAAAACCTGTCACATATTACTCAGTGACTTTTCTCTTAAATCTGTACACTATCCATGTATAGATAATCATAAATATAACCGTACACTTTGTTTGAGGAAATAATCTTAACCATTCTTTTGTAATTCTGTCTATCCCATCCTTTTATCATGAAACTTGTAGATTTGCTTTTACCTTAGAATACTTGTAGAATCCATGTTAACCTTTTTTTTTTTTTCTCTTAAATGTCTACATTTGCTTCAAACTACTTTGAAAATAACACCGAGGGGCTGCTTGTGCCAGGAAAAAGATAATATGCTTTCTATTTCAGACCATTTGATGTTAACTCTACCTGGAAATGGTTAAAATCAAGGCATAGATAAACTGCTTGACATCTCTGTTCTGAATCAGAGGCCACAAGTCAATCAGTTGATCTAAGGAGAATATCAGCTAACATTTTCAGTGGTTCTCAGTGGGATAGGTACCATATTTCCAGAGGATATTTAGAAAAGTATGGGGACATTTTTGGTTGTCATAGTGGCAGTGGGGAAGGGAAGAGATACACCACTGGTGTTTGTTTGGTGGTCAGGGACCAAGGATAACAGTCCAAAACGAAGAATTGCCCACCCAAAATGCCAGTAGCATTGCTGTTGAGAGACCGAGTTAATTGAACCTAAGTTTGGCTGTTTTATCTCAGTTATTAAAAAAAGATTATTGCTTAAGGTAGGTAGTTTTTTGAAAGAATCTTTCAGAGCTGTAGTGTGTAATCTCTGTATTCTTCAAGGAGAATTAGGCCATAATTTCTCATTTGGGAGAGTATGGTATTTTCCTGAAAATTCTAAAAGCATTGCCATTATGAATGTGCGTTGGTGGTGTTTAATCCCTAAACTTAGGAGTAGTTGAATGGTTAGAATGGTTTAGTGGTTAAAGAAAATTGGCATTACATGTTGTTAGTAATCTGTACGTCTCCACGGTTGGTAGAAGTAACATAATTTGTGCCTGGCATCCCAGTGATGCTTGAATACTGCTTGTACTGTTCTTTCTTTTTTTCTTTATAAAGACCAAATGAGGTATTCTTTTGGCAGATCAATAAGATTATATTTGGTATGTAATTAAACTTGTTGTGGCTTGTTTCACTTGAGCCTGGTATAGGACTTTGACAAAGATTTTAGGGAATCTAAGATAAGTATTCTCAATTTCCTAGGGTACTGTTTTTCAAACTTTTTTGGCTGTGACTCATAATTAGAGACACATTTTATATTAAGACTCAGTTATACATGTAAGTGTGCAGATATCTGAAACAAAAGTTTCATGACATAATTCTTACCCTTACTGTGGGAAGTAGTACAGTCTGACACCCCTTGGCCAAACCGCCTTCATCTCTCTCGGACCTCTCCAGTAGCCTCCTGATGGCACTCCCTGTTTCCCCTGCCCAGCTCTGTGCTCCTTTCTGCTGTCTGAATGATGATTTAAAAATCTTAGTTGGCTTATAATATCCCACTGACAATTACTTTTTGTTATAAATTTATCCTTTGCGATTTTTAAAAGGCTTCTATAATGTTTTAATAAAAATTTGAAAATTAAAAGTTAAAGTAGTAATCATCGACCTCAGATACCTAGAATAAGTTATACCACAGAACCCGCCCTCTTGCTCAGTAAGCCTTGAGGCCTAAAGAGTATTCCCATCCCTGTTTTCTCATTTGTTAGCCTCACAGTCCTGCTGTGTTCATTTAATTCCAGTGCGTTGCCTGGCCCATTTTGTGGATCTGCCCATTTCTTTGAGACCTGGCAAAAATGATAATCTGCTCTGGATTCTGTTGTAACTTTTTTTTTTTTTTTTTTTTTGGTAAGCCAATGTGAGGAGAGATTTGTCATTTCAAAAGACAAGCTAGTGTGCTGAACCTAACAGCCCAGATTTCTCCACACATATTTCATTGTTTGTTTACAGAAAAGGAATATGGCAGTGTGGAATGCTGAGTTGGGAGTCAGGAGGTCAGAGTTCTCCTGGCTTTGCCACTAATTCATTTGGTGACAGCGAGCAAATTGCTTATAACTGTTCTGAACTTTAGTTTCTCATCATCTGAAATTATTGAATGCTCTGGGTTTCTTCAAACTCTAGAACATAGCAGTTCTACCACCTTTGACAAGGTTTTGAGATGAAGAGTCTATTTCTCTACTTTGCCATCCTGATTGTCTCCCATCTGTTGTAATCCAAATGCCTAAAAGACAGAAAATAAGTTTTAATCATACTCAATTATCGTGCTGGAATAATTCCAGAATTGTGATTATAAAATAGTCTAGACAGATGAAGAACTGTGCAGATGACAATTATATGTGTCACTGTGGGGGTGAAAAATGTAGATAAGCGTCCCTTCCTGTGCACTGTCTGTGAACTGCTCTGTGGTCACGATTGTACAGTCCACCTAGAGAGCGTGTGGGCTCTGCTGTACTGTGCTTTCTTTGAGTTGCAAGGCTAATTTCTTACAGCGTTCTCTTTGTATTATGTTTTGTGCCTTGAGTGTGTGTAATTCGGCAAGAGGTAAAGCTGGAGAATTCATTGCTTTGAGGGTTGGAAACCCTCCTCTTTCATCCCAAGGCAGTTTTGCAGGAGAGTTTAGCACCAGAAAAGATAAGGTTACCAAAGTTATGACTGCCTGCTTGTGAGCTGGGTCCCTGCCGTCACATAGGGAGTTATGGTTTCCTTATAATACATTTTCTTTGTCACTGAACCTTGGAGCTCTTTCTCTGAGATACTAGTGAGCTGCCTGTGACGATATTTGCTTCTGAGTTATTGGGAGGCTTGGGGGACATATGTTAAAGTTCTGTGAAAATAGGCAAAACAGGGCTCTGGTGTTCTAATCAGGTAGTTGTTTGGTGGCACTCAGATTCTTCAGGCTCTTTCACAGCCCTATTTGTTAAAGCCTTTTTTTGGTAAAAGAGATAGAACATATTCCCTAAAATATATTATCTGCTTTAGTCCAGTGAGGCACTTACCGTTGTAGTGCCTCACTGAGCTCACAGTCAGATTGCCATCAGCCTTTTTCAAATGAACACACATAGTGTGTGTCTATATTCCCATAATGAATTGAATTTTGGGCAAATGTAATTCTAATCTCAAAGGAGCTCATGGTATTCATATGTTGTTAGGTAAGTTTACCCCAATTTGTGAACAAATTGTGTCTTTTCCCAAATGAGTCAAAGTTACACTGCCTTCCACAATAGAGAGAGTGAGAGAGTGAGAGTGAGAGAGGGAGGGAGGGCGGAGGGAGGGAGGAAGTGTAATAAAAGCTTTATTTTTTGGCTGAACTAAAGGAAGTGACCTAGGGAAGTTTTTAGTCCTCGCTGTAGCATTTGACATGGTCGGCCACTCCCTCCAACCTGAAACTTTTCCTCCACTGACATCTGTGACATTACTCTTCCTTGGCTTTTTAAACTCTACCTTTCCAGCCATTCTGTATTCTGCTCAGACCTTTTGCTGTCTGTCTTTGTGCACCTGGTCTTTTGGTGGTCATTTGTGAGTGCTGCCTTGGAAAGGTCACAGTACTCTCTTCAAATGTTCTTTCATACACCTCGAGTCTAAGGGGAGGCTGTAAACTAATATGATATTGGCAGGTGCTTAGGATGTTGTTTGATCACTTAATTTATTATTATTAATATTTTAAAATAAGCATTTACTGTTTATAATAAGAAAGTGTAAATTACCACTTGGAAGTGTGCTTTTGAAGAGCTTCTTGGAGTAGAACTTTTAGAACTGAACAGTGGAGCGAGGGATAGACAATGATAATTATTTTAGCTACTCACCTTAAGTCTTAGAGAAATAGCACAAGATACGCATGCCTTTACAAGGTTTGGAAATTCCTTAGTATTTATTTATCTTTTAAGTAGCAGAATTGGTTCTGGATATTTTTCCCAATAATCTGTTTCTTTTCTGTCATTCTTAGAGGAAAAGATGTTTCTAAGGTCTCTTCTGTTTAGTGTAGAGAATGTTCCCTCCTTAGTTTCATTTTTCCCCAAGAAATGATTGAGTTTTTATATTTTAGATTGAGTCTTCAAGTTAGGCTTCCCCCTAGAGCAGTTTTTTTAGAGGTATAATTGACATATAACATTATATTAGTTTCAAATGTACAACATAATGATTCTGTATTTGTGTATGTTGCAGAATGATCACCACAGTAAGTCTAACAGCTGTCATCATACTTAGTTATAAATTGTTTTTTCTTGTGACCTAGTAACTTTCAAATTTGCAGTATAGTATTATTAAGTATAGTCGCCACACTGTACATTTCCAAGACTTGTTTTATAACTGAAAGTTTGTACCTTTTGACCCCTTCACCCATTTCCCCACTCCTATCCCCTGCCTCTGGCAACCACCAATCTAATTTCTCTGTAGCCACCCCCCCCTTTTTTTTTTAAAGATTCCACATACGGGTGAAATCATATGGTATTTGTCTTTCTCTAAAGTGACTTATTTCACTTAGCATAATGCTCTCAAGGTGCATTCATGGTGTTGTGAATAGCAAGAGTTCACTCTTTATGGCTGAACAATATTCCGCTATGTGTATACATATATCTGTATGTACATATATATCACATTTTCTTTATTCATGTGTTCATCTGTGGACACTTAGGCATTTCCATGTCTTGGCTATTGCAAATAGTGCTGCAGTGAACATGGGGGTGCGTATATCTTTTCGTGTTAGTGTTTTCATTTTCTTTTGATAAATACCCAGAAGTAGAATTGCTGGATCATATGGTAGTTCTATTTTGAATTTTTTGAGGAACTTCAAAACTGTTTTTCATGGTAGCTGCATCAGTCCGTATGTGCACCAATAGTGCAAAGTTCCCCTTTTCTCCCATTCCTCATGGTTATTTATTGTCTTTTTGATAATAGCCATCCTAACATGTGTGAGGTGGTATCTCATTGTAGTTCTGATTTGCGTTTCCCTGATGATTAGTGATGTCGAGCATCTTTTCATGTACCTGTTGGCAATCTGTATGTCTTCTTTAGAAAAATGTCTATTCAGAACCTCTGCCCATGTTTTAATCAATTTTTTTTTGCTATTGCGTTGAATGAGTTTCGTATATATTTTGAATATTAACACCTTATTATTTATAAGATTTACAATTATTTTCTTCCATTCAGTAGGTTGCCTTTTCATTTTGTTAATGATTTCCTTTGCTTTGCAGAAGCTTTTAGATTGATATAGTTACACTTGTTTATTTTTGCTTGTGTTGACTTAGCTTTTGGTGTCAGATCTAAAAAATGATTGCCAAGACCGATTTCGAGGAGCTTATCATCTATGTTTTCTTCTAGGAGTTTTATAGTTTCAGATCTTACATTCTAGTCCTCAATGCATTTTGAGTTAATTTTTGTATATGGTGTAAGATGGTGGTCTAGTTTCATTCTTTTGCATGTGACTGTTCAGTTTTCCCAAAACCACTTATTGAAGAGACTTTTTTCTCCACTGTGTAAGCTTGTCTCTTTTAGAGCAGTATTTTTTGAACTGGGTATGTGGGTAAGGGTAAGTAATGTTATTAAAAAGATAATAAACTCTAAGGAGTTTTTCAGGGTGGTAATATAAAGATATCAGATTTATGTTGAACGGGGATGGCTTTCTCTGTCTCTGCTCTTTTCTGCTTAGCTTTCGAAGGCATGTCAAAGATGGGTAGTATCCTGGAGATGTTTAGAAGTGTTTACATTAACATGTCATGTTTGGGGCCAAGGTGGTGTTTTATTTACGTATTTATCTTTCTGCATTTGGTCATTATCAACAAAATGGTTAATATGTACTGTGTACACAACATTCTTTGGAGTGGGGGAGACTTTCTCTCCCCCACTCCAAAATGAGGTCCTTAAACTTGAAAACACACTCATGTCTGGAATGTTTGTGCTTCTCAACTGTAGTCTTTCGTTCTAGCTCATTAATGGTCTTAATGGTGACAGAAAACAAACTTCTTTAGTCAAATGTCATATTGGAGTTTTTTTCCAGTAGACGTTTTATATTTTTAAAGATATACTTAACTTATTGAAGTTTGGGATATGGTGGCGTGCAAAGAAAATTCATGTTATCTCCCTCAGTCCTATTTTTATAATAATCTGAAGTTTAAGCCAAAGCCTGACTTGGAAACAGTTTCTTTTCTTAAAGGAGTAATCTAAGGGATTCTAGATTTATACTATAATTTAGAATTTCTCATATTTTCCCATTGAAATGTGAGGAAAATAAGTTTATGGTGTAAATGGCAAGCTTTTATACTTAAAGGTTTATCAGCATTCACCCCAAAGTTACTGAGATCAGTAACTTATCAAAAAAAGAACCTTGATTTTTGGTTTTTAAAAATTACATCTATACATGTTGCCAGGGTGCCATATAAAAATGCTACAAAAGAATATCACTAGAGTGTATTTAAATTAGAAAAATTGCCTAGAAATAGTATTTGTTTAGTTCTTACTATGTGTCAGCATTGTTATAAGCACTTCTCTTATATTATCTCATTTAATCCTCACAGTAATTCTGTAAATATTATTATCCCCATAAAGATTATTAATTAGCTTTAGGTCACACAGCCTTGTAAGTGGTAGTGTAGGTATGTAAAATCAGGTTCTTTGACTGAAATATTCATGTCTTTCATCACTGTATGGCCTAATAAAGTCACTATAGATTGTTTATATCACCTGAATTTCAGATAGTTGAGCTACAGAGATAGGCAGGTCATAAAAATGTTTTTGAGTTAGAGGTGTGAAGCAATTTCTAACATTTAACATACCATTTTACTTTTTACTGCTACTCGTCTAGAATGTGAATGATTTTTTAAAAATTAGATAAATTTTCAAGACTATATTTTCAGTTATATACCTTAAGGTGAATATAATATTTTTGTGGAAAATATCTGGACATATCTCAATATTTTGTATCTAACTCTAGCATTGAAAATTCACTTTAGAACTTGACTTATGTAGATCTGTATGAGGTAGCTAATTAACTTCCACCAATATTTATTAATTGAGCATCTTCTGCATGCAAGGCACTGTACTAGCTGGTTGGGAGCAAAATGAGAAGGGAGCTAACATTTACTGAACACGCGTTATATTTCAGATGGTCTTAAATTACTTTATATAAGTAGGTATTATCCTCATTTTGTAGCACAGGAAACTGAGGCATAGGGAATTTAAGCTCGTGTAACCTAAATGGCAGCTCTAGAATTTGAACCGAAGTCTGCCTGACAGAAAAGCCCATGCCCCTTTTCTGACTCACTGTGCTTGCTGCCTCACATGTAGATAGAGGATGTGTTCCCTATTTCTAGGAGCTTATAGTCTAGTCCAGGGGTTTGCAAAGTGAAGTTTGCAAATGAACTGCTAGGGGTCTTCGATTAATTCTTAGGGAGTCACAAGTTCAGAACTGTTTTTATAATAATACTACAGTGTTATTGCTCATTTCACTGTGTTACTTGCAGGGACGGAGAAGCAATGGTGGGTAAGACTGCTGGCACCTTAGCATGAATTGAGGGAGTAGCACCAAACTGTACTTAAGAGTCCATTGTATTTTTTCCCACCCCCCACACACTTATGGGGAAAGGAAAAAGTAGTTTCACTTAAAAATGTCCATGATGGAGCAGTGAAAAAAAAAATTTATTTCATTAAATTTGGACCCTCTAATGTACATCTTTTTTTTTTTTTTTGAGATACAGATCCCACATAAAAATCAACTTTTAGAAGTTCACAGTTCGGTGGTTTTAGTATATTCACGTGGTTGTGCAGCTTATCGCCACTAATTCTAGAATGTTTTTATCACCCCACCCTCTCCATACCTATTTGCAGTTACTTCCCATTCCACCGTACCCCCCGCCCTCAGCATCAGGCAATCACTAACTTACTTTCTGTCTCTATGGGTTTTCCTATTCTGTATTATTCCATATAAATGAGTTTTAGTAGATTCTCTTGAGTAAAACCTTTTTTATTTGCCCTATGCCTTTAGGATCATTTTAAGAGACTTAAAATTTTTAAAAATTGTTTTCACCATGTAAATGGATCTGTATCTCAAAAAAAAAAAAAAAGATGTACACTAGAGGGTCCAAATTTAATAAAATAAATTTTTTTTCTGCTGCATTTATAAGTGAAACTACTTTTTTCTTTCCCTGTAAATACATGATGGGTGGAAAAAATACAATAACTCTTGAGTACAATTTTACGTCTAGCTTTTTTCATTTAGTATAATGCTTTCAGGGTTTATCCATGTTGTAGCAACTGCTTCGTTACTTTTTTTTTCTTTTTAAAAAAACAGCTTTATTGAGATGTAATTAAAATACCATACAATTCACCCATTTAAAGTGTAAAAGTCAGTGAATTTTAGTATATTCCCTGTATGTGCAGCTATTATCAATTTTAGAACATTTTTATAACCTCAAAAGAAATCTATATAATTTAGTTATCACTATCTCCCAGTCTCTCTTCCTGCTTTCCAAATAAAGAACCAGTAATTTACTTTGTCTCTATAGTTTTTCTGTCCTGGACTTTCACATGAATGAAATCATTTGATTTTATAACATAGATTCCAGTTTCTTCACATCCTCGCTAATACTTGTTATAATCTGACTTTTTGGTTCTAGTTCTTGTAGTGGGTGTGAAGAGGTATCCAATTGTGGTTTTATTTCATATTCCCTAATGACTAATGATGTTGAGGATCTTTTCATGTTCTTATTGGCTATTCATATGCCATATTTGGAGAAGTATATATTTATATCCTTCACCCATTTTTAAATTGGGTTGTCTTTTTATTGTTGAATTGTGAGAGTTCTTTATTCTAGATATAAATATCAGATGAATACTTTATAAATATCTTCTCCCATTCTTGCAGGTTTTTATTTTCCCGTCTTGTTAGTATCATTAGATGCACAAAATTAAAAAATTTTGATGGTCTAGTTTATCTATTTTTTTTTTTTTTGGTTTTACCCTAGGTATATCTAAGAAATTTGTCCAGTTAAGGTCACAAAGATTTGCATCTATGTTTTCTTGTAAGAATTTTATATTTTTAATTCTTACATTTAGATTTTGACCCATTTCGAGTTAATTGCGTGTGTGCGTATGTATTTATGGTGTCATGTAGGGAGGTCCAACTTTATTGTTTGCATGTGGATATCTAGTTGTCCCAGTTGCTGAAAATTATTCTTTCCCTCATTGAATTGTCTTGGCATTAATTGTTCATTAGTCTGATCCAATTAAATTTGGGCTGGGGTAGATTTTTAGGCCACTCTTTGTGGTTTGTTCTGATCCCAGAAGAGGCTATTTTTAGCTGCCTTTTTCCTTGGTTCTTAGTAGTGAGCTATGTGTCCTGCAGTGTAGTTCATTGCTCCTGATTAAGAGATTTTTTTCCGAGAACCTCCTTGGGCCTGAATTTACCCACAGTCTGTGTCAAATAATGTTAGTTCCTTTGGGGAGAGTTTTGGAGTTTTCTTTTTTTATGGACTACTTCTCCTTCTGGACAGAATTTCTGAGTCATTACTCTGGACATTGGCCAGGAGGCTAGCTTTTAGTCTTCTGGCTTGCCTCTCCTGGTGTGCAACCTTTGTCATTTGAGCTGGAGAGAATACAATTAGAGACCCACTATTCTTGGACTGCTGCACCTTGGATGGAGCCTCTGTCCTATGGAAAGGGGCTGGTTGGAGCAAGAGCCCATGAGTTCCTGGTCCAGCTCACGAGGAATTTAGCCTCTTTAACTTGGAGTTGTAGATGAGAAATGCTGGTGGCCTGATCCTTTTGGTGATTGATTTTTGATTGGGAGCTGAAGAGAGAAGGAATGCCTTCTTCTTAGCCACATCCACCTGGAGTGAAACTTCTATCAAACTTAGCCATGGAGTGGATCGTGGCTCAGATGCCACAGATATTCAGTGTTACCGAGTTTTAGTAGGTTTTCTTGAATACTTTATTTTAGCTGTTTGCCTTTAGGATCATATCCAGAGACTTAACATTTTTTAAAGCAGTTTTCACTAGCTTTGCTTGTTTTCTAGGGGAGTGTCCATGGAGTCCCTCATGTTAAGATCCCAGAGGTGGGACACTATAATTTACATATTAACACTCTGGTCGGGATTAATAACAAATTAATTTCAGTAGTATAAAACAGCTTTGCGTCTGTATAGCTCTGCACGCCTCTGTTTTGCGATTCCTGTCACAAATTAAATTTTTGTGCATGTGTGCTTATCACCCATATTTAAAATTCTTTATGCAGTTGTCTTTTCATACAGGAGAAAAAGAAAGATAAATGCATTTATATTGCCCTTTATATTTACTTTTATTGGCATTCTTTATTTCTTCATATGGATTTGTGTCTTCTCATTTCAAGTCAAAGGATTCCTTTTAGTATGGTAAGGCAGGTCTGCTAGCAACAAATTCTTTCAATTTTGTTTTTTTCCTTTTTCCCCCTTTTTTTTAAAGGATAGTTTTGCTTGACATTGAATCCTTGGTTGACAGGCTTTAAATTTCAGAACTTTAAATATGTCATTCCACTGCTTTCTGGCTTCTCTGGTTTCTGATAAGAAATCAGCTCTTAATTGTATTGAGGATCATTTGTACATGATGAGTCACTTTTTTTCTTGCTGCTTTCCCTACTTGGAGTTCATTGACCTTCTTGGATGTGTAGATTAATGTTTTGCATTAAATTTGAGAAGTTTTCAGCTAGCATTTCTTCAAGTGTTTTTTTTTCTGCTTTCTTTCCTCTCCTTCTGGTACTCCCAGTATCCATATGTTGGTATGCTTGGTGGTGTCCCCTAGGTCTCTGAGGGACACTGTCATTTTTCTTCATTCTTTTTTATTTCATTTTCTCAGATTGCATAATCTTAATTGATCCTTAAGTCACTAATTTTTTTTTTCTTTCTGCCTGCTCAGATTTGCTTGAACTCCTCTAGGAAATATTTGTTATTCTGCTTTTTCAGAATTTCTGTTTGGTTCTTTTTTTTATAATTTATCTTTTTATTGATATTCTCTATTTGGTGAGACATCATTCTTTAGTTTTTTAGACATGGTTTCTTTTAGTTTTTTGAATATATTTGAAACAGTTTCTTTAAGATCTTTAATAGGTGTAAATCCAGAGTCTGGGCTTCTTTAAGGATAGTTTCTTTTTTTTATAATCTGAAGTAGCTGCTCAAGCTCCAGCCATACAATCTGCGTTCCAGTCAGCAGGAAGGAGGAAGGGCCAAAGACATGCTTATTCCCTTTGATTATATTTCTTAGAAGTTGTATGCACTTTTGTTTATAGCCCCCGGGCCAGAATATTGTCATATGATTATACCTAGTTTCAAGGGAGTTTAGGAATCGTAGTCCATAATCTGGGTTGTTATTTGCTGGAGAAAAGGAAAATGGGTTTGGGGATATGATTAGGATTTTTTTTTTTTGCTACGGTCCACCCCTTTGGTTGTTCTTACATACATGTGTACCCATTTTTCCACATATACAACACATTCACTTCATCCTGAGATAAAATACTCCAATATTTCATTTAGTTACTGCACTCAGCTCAAAGCCCAGGATGTCTGAGTAATGTTCAGTCTTTATCGGGTTTTGTTCAGGGCCTATAAACTAAAATATGAGGTAACTGCTTCCAAAACAATTAATTAGTGTACAATAGGTATAATAGAAATAGGACGATAGCAATAAAAAATCACTATTCATAAAAGGGGAGAATTAGTAACATGTAAAAGTCGCTGACCTGTATCAATTATTAAATGCTACTGTGTGGGAAATTTGAAGACTTTCTGTCCTGACAGAAGAATAAATTTCTGGATTAAGCATTGTTTTTGAGCCTGGTGACTCTTTGACTTGCTCACCACTGTGCCTTGCCCATTCCCATCCCATCTGTATGCCAACTACAGTGAGTCTACCTGAAACAATGGGCTTGTATGAGAAAGCAGTCCTGAGGTCCCTCCTCCCCTTTTCGTTTTGGCAGGTGGGTTCGTAGGCTTTACATGGCAGAGCTCCAGTCTTATTTCCATGTTGCAGCCACTGCTTTTAATTGTACCACTTTGGAGTACAGGGTGCTTCACTCTCTGTTCTCTAAGGCTCTGAAGTAAGAGGCTTTCAGTGAACTTGCATTGCAGGCCACAGGAAAGAGTACATCTTCCTTAGCAAAGATGAACTCCTTTATAGCTCTGCTTACTGACTGACTAGCTCTAGCCTGAGTTTTACCTCTCTGGAATAGTTTTGTTGGCAGCTGGGAAGAGGAGCCAACATACAGCATTCTGAATCTTTCCTCCTATTTCCCTTAAAGCCATAGCGTTCCAGTGTAATCAGGCAGTGGTTTCACCAGTGTTTTGCCCCACTGCGTAACAGCGATGTCTAGCTTTTCGGTCTTCAGTGTCCGAGTGCTCACCACTTACTACTGTGTTAAGCCAGTGCCACTTACATTCTTTCTTACGAAGCATTCCGCTCCTGGCGCCATATTCTGTATTAGGATTGTGTTCAACCATTTATGACCTCCCTCTCCAAAAGTAAAATAATAGTGACTTTAAACATCATATAAGTTTATTTTTCTCTCACATGAAAGTCCAGAGATAGGTAACCCAGAGCTGGTGTGGTGTTCCACAATGTCAAGGAACCAGTTTCTTTCTATTTTTGTTGCCTTGTCATTCTCAACGTGGGACTTCTTCCTCACAGTCTAAGGTAGCTGTTTGTACTCCTGCACCTCATCCACATTCCAGCTAGCAACAGGAGGGAGGTCCAAAGCATGATGTACCCCATTGTTTTAAGGATATTTTTTGGAAATCTCGATATTTTTACTCATGTCCCATTGACTTGAACTCAAATTACATGGCCACACCTAACTGCAGGAGAGGCTGGGAAATGAAGTCTCTATTCGGCATGCACTTAGCTAAAATTCAGGTATTCTGTTACGAAGGACGAAGGGGGAAAGTGGAATGTGGGCAACAACCTCTGGTGCCTGTCACAGTGACCCAGGCGAGGTTCTTTTCCTTCCTGCTCATTGGTGGTCTCTGATACTTTAAAACACTTACTCTCTTCCCGTTGTATTCTGTTTTTTTTTTTTTCATGCCATCCAAGACTTTTATTACATTTAGATGCTTGTTTCTCTTTTACATAGAGATCATCAGTGTGCTGCCTTTCTCCTTGATTAATTTAGAGCCTTTCCATTTTAAGATATGCCACCAACAAGATATTTGAAGATTTTAACGCTGGTATGCGTTTACCTTTTTTTGCTGTCCGCGTCATGCTTGTTGCCTACACAGATGCCTTCAAAATGTGTTGCGATGGCTGCTTCTGCTATGTGTCTTAGCATTTTATAAATTCTGAAATAATTGTTCTTAGATGTAGCTGTAATATGGAAACTCTCAGTACTTTGGAGAGCGCTTTGTTGTACTATTTGCTTTGTTTGGGAACTGGATTTCTCTGCTTCCACTCTCCCTTCCCTTTTCATTTTAAAGGGTTAAATACAATTGTACTGAAGTTAACATTGTACTTAATAATGTTGTTTTTCTCCATCAGAAATTCTCAATACCTTTTTAGAAATACTAATTGGCTAGAGTAATACTATTTGAAGTAAGAGGCTGTCAGAAGGGAACAATAATGAGCCATGACTTAGAAACTGTTTTTATTTAAATTGCAGAAATTCATTATATTTCCAGAGCTTATACCTTGATTGAAGCCTTTAATGACTGTGAGAAACTGAAAATGCATATTTAAACACAAACTCTGTACTGTGTACCGTGAAGGTAACGTGTAGAGCCAGAGCCAGAACTGATCTTGCCAGAGTAGATTCCTTTAAGTAATAAGTTAGCTTTTGTAACTAAAGTGTAATCAGAAGAATAATTGGCAGGCATGCTGGTGATGTACCTTGGTGTTTCAACTTTAGTGCTGCAACGCTGTCATCGGTGTGTGTGTGTTGCCCTGAGGACCGACCCTTCATTATAGTCCCAGTCAGGGCCGAGGAGCGTGGCCTGGCCTTTTCTGCTTGACCCACAGACATGCTAGTCTTGAATGTACATTTTCTCTGAGTGGGGGCTACTGATTTGGGTGTTCTACAAAATTGTGACAGTTCTGGATTTTTCTTTTTTATTGCAAGATAGTTCAAGAATTTAGGAAAATATACATGGCTCCTTTTATAAAGAGGAAGTGTAATTTTAAGATCCAGGAGAGAGCTCGTTGGGAAACCTAAGGATAGGAGGTTCTGGCATTGGAAAATAGGGCTTCTCTTTAAACGTTCATTGTAGTATAGAAACAAAGCACAGTACTGTAAATGTCTTCCCTTTCCCCCAACTGATGCCTGTCTTCATCCCAGGTGAGGTTCGTCTCAGTAAGTTTTTCATTCCAAAGTTAATATTCAGAAATAACTAGTCCTTTTCAGATTATTCATACCTGAACAGGATCACTATGGCAGATTTTCCGCTGTGACCTGGCAGCATTTTATGGTGACCCGGCAACATTTTATGGCATCCTGGCTTATTGGAGTATAAGGTTTTGATGTAAGAGTGGAAATGACAGAATTCCTAACATGAAAATTGTTTCATGACAGATTACATAATTTTGTAGGTGAATACACAAACTATGTTTATATTATACTTAAATTTTTTCAAGTTTTTTATACATAGCATGTGGACTTCTAAATGTCCATCATTCTTTCTCTGAGAGAAGAAATATGTAAAGGGCAAATAGAATTCCACATTTAAAAATTGGAATGCTTTTGAACACTGTATAAGAGGGATTAGTAATCATAAGGAAAGCACATCAGTAGTGTTTGTGGGCATGAATGTAGCTCAAGGAATGTAACAGTCACATTGCCAAAATAGTGCTTTAAAACAGTCTAGGGGGAGGGGTTAAGGCAAATTGTTAAATTTCTGTTAAATGTTTGCAACAAAATACCACCTTGTAATTAAACAAGGTACTGTTCAGAATAACTTATCATAAAACCTTTTAAGATAACAGGACAGATAGTAACAATCAATTTTTATTCACAGTGACTCACTCAAGGTCATATCACCAAATTCAGTGATGTGACGTATTAAGATATATTAAGGTACAGGTGACATATCATAACTTTCCCTAAAACAACATTATTGCAGTTGTTACTAAGGGGCCAGGCAGAGTGGTAAATGATACCAAACTCAAAGTCAAGCTGAAGACCATAGTGAACAAGTTCCCCTACAGTTGCCGAAGTGATCTTTTAAAAATATATGTCAGATCATATCACTCCGTTGTTTAAAACCTCCCAGTGGCATCCAGTTTTTCATAGAATATACTTCTCCTTCTCCGTTCTCTGGCGGTGCCGATCTTTCAGTTTCTTGAAGATGCCAAGCTCATTCTCACCTCATGGCCCTTGAACATCATATCGGCATTTCCTCTTCATGGCTGGCTGCTGCTTGTCAAAATTTAATCGAGTCAGGTTGTGTACGTGAGGGGCATGAGTTCTGAGCCTGGTTGCGTGCATTCAAGTTATTTAATTTCTCAGTGCCTTTCTTTCTTCTAATGTACAAAATTAGATAATATATAAGTAAGTACCTCTTTAGTGTTGTGAAGATTGAATACATACACATAAACAGCCTCACAGTAAGTGCTCATTAAATGTTGGCTATTTTTCAAGTCTCAGCTCAGATATCACCTCCTCAATGAGACCCTTCTTGACCATTTAATCTAAATTAGCCGCTCTACTCCCCACACATAGTAGTTATAGTTATCTGAAATTATTTAAATCTATATTTACTTTTATATCTCTCCCACTTTAAGCTCCATGAAATCAGGGATGTTTCTGTCTTTTGCACTTCCAATGCCTAGAACAGTGCCTGATCAATATATATTTGTTGAGTGAATGTATGGAAGTCAGGTTCACCCAGGAAGGTCTTAGGTGACCTAAGACTGAAAGGCAATTTGTGTCACTCAGTTAAGGAAAAATGTTCCCATGTATACCCAACACTATGGATGTCTGGCAGGGGCTCGTAGAGAAAACATAGAGGTAATCAGTAGGAAAGGAATTAAGCCTAGGGATAAAACATATATATTTTACTTTTCTACTTTTTTTGTTTGTTTGTTTCTGCTGCTTCCAGTTGGTAAGTTCATGTCCTTTTATATAAGCCATTGAGCTTACTTGTGTCTTTAAGTTTGGGGACAGCTGGTTGCCCCTCAGCATTATAAAGTTACAGCTTTATTGAGCTTCTTCTAAAATAGTGTGAGTAGAAAGTACTGATAATGAAATTAGATACTCAGCTGTATATGATAATTTTAGGAGTTAGAGGGATGGTCTAAGACTCGAAGCAGGCAGCCTGAGACTGGGAATTACTGAGCTATCAACAGTCAGGTGTGACAGCAGTTTATCCCTCCCTTACAGCGGTACCTCTGCCTCTTTCTCTTATTCTCCCTGCTTTTTTCTGTTGTGCCTTTTCTAATTTTGTCTTCTCTTTTGTTTCTATCCTACCTTCATTTGCATGTTTTTCTTCTCATGTACCTAATGGAATGACATTTTCATTTTTTTTTTTTTTGGTTTTGCTCCTGGACCCAGTATCCAAAATCAAATTCATCATCCCCTCAGATAAAATTCCTTCTCCTTTCTTCCCTGTTTCTATTAGTAGAATCACTATTCTAGAGTCACTTTGGCTTAACACCATGAAGTCATCTTTCACACCTCCCTTTTCTTCACTCCCACAACCAAACACAAACCTGTCCTATCACATATAAATTGTGTCTCATTCATTCAGCATTAATTTAACAAAGATCTGAGTTCCTGCTCTGTGCCCAGTATGCTGCTATGTTGTGTGGTAATTCTCTTTTTTCTGTGTTTGCTACTCAAATTCAGGATCTCAGCACGTTGTACTTTGACTAATGAAGTAGCTTGATAACTTTTCCTGCAGCTTCATATTCCTTTTTTTCCAGTTCAGTACTGTATTTACCGCCAAATTGTTTTTCTAAGACATGGTTTGATCATGTCACTTTCTGCTCTCTAGAGCTCAGCTCAGCTTGCCGTTCCAGGCACAGCTCATGTAATTTGTACTTGATCCATGCCACGTGCCAAACTGGATTGTCCTTTTGGAATATACTCCATGTATTCTCACATCCACGTTTTTGTTCACGATGTTCTGTCTCTTGGACGATTATAAGCTCCCTGATGGTAGGAACTTTGTTTTATTTACTGTATTATCCCCAGCACCTGGAATAGTATCTGACATATGGTAGCTACTTAATAGATATTTATCGAAAGAATGAATGAAAAATAAGTGAATCCTTGTCAGTCCTATCCATTTTTTATGATCGTTCTCAAATATTAATGTTACTGCTCTCGGGAAGCTTTTTCTGATCTTCTGTATATTTCTGTTTAAGCATAAATACCTCTGTACGATAGAACTGAATCAGTGCAGACTTTGTATATACGCTGTGATTGCTGTGAGGTTAATATAGTCAGTAAATTAACAAATATTTATTGAGTTCCTATTCTGTGTCAAGTATCGTACGTAGGTACTTGAGTCAAAAAGAAATAGGACATAATTCCTTTACTCAGTGAAGTAACCATCAAGCGGAGGATCAATATATTATAATGGTAGTAAAATTAAGCAACAGTAGGAGCAAGGGGGAAGCTGCCAGTCCTCCTAAAAGTCTAGACCTGGAACTGGAAAAGCATCACTGCCACTGTTCTCCCTTGGTCAAGGTAGTCACAGGCCAGCTCAGGTTAAAGGGAGGGGAAAGAGACATCGCCTCTCAGTGGGAGAAGTGGCAGAGAATTTGCAGCCGTCTTTAACCTCCCGTACCACTCTTCCATGTGCTTTTCACTGTTTGGAGGTCGATTTTATGTTTTTCTTTCTCATATTCCTCGGTTTCGGGTGATCTCTAAGATGAAGAGGGATGCCTTTTGCCAGGTCTAGAAGTCTGAGTAGTTTTTAAGATATCTGAAGATGATGGAGAAGGTAGTGACAGAGATGAAGGCAGCTAATTAGCCAAGACTTGATATTTTCCTCACCCTCTGCCGTAGGACCTAGGGCAGTACCTCGTACATATATGGTAAGCTCTCAGAAAATGCTTGTTCTTGAATTTCTTTGAGTCTGATTTTATATATGTCTGCTTAGACAGGACAAGTTTTAAATATTTTGGCTTATCTACTACGTTGAAAATAAACTGAAGTCAAAGTAAAAACCTTTCTAGTTAAAAAGAAAGTTCATTAATTGATTAACAAAGTTTATGCAGAATTTTTTTTTTTTTCCAGAAGAATCATAATTTGGTCGCATGAAACTAACTCTTATCCTGGGTCATAACAGAGAATCTTGCTAGTGCAGACTTTTTTAGACTTACCAGCTCTCTGCCTGAGCGCTTCCATATCTCTAACACATTTCGTGCTGTTGCCTCTAGTTACACATGCCGTCCGGCACCAGCAGAAGGCTTGCAGCCCGACAGGGAGCGGGGCAGAGAACGATGAGGCGGAGTCGGGCCAGCAAGGGAGGCAAACAGATGGGTTGTGGGAGATGACCCTGCCCGGTGTCGTTTTTGTTCTGGCTGCTACTGATCACATGTGAATCAGCAGCCAAGGAATTGGAGTTGGTGATCCTGTGATGGAAAAGAAAGTTCGATCTTGGACTCAGTAGAATTATAAATTTACAACACTAAAGCAGGACGCAGATTTTTTTCCTTTGGTTATTTTAATTACTTTTCTTTTGAGACATTTAAGAAAATATTTTGTTTCAGATATAATGTTAACATTTTTATAAGTAACATGTTACTTGTAATCTGAGATAAATCTTACTCTTTTAGGTTTTTTTTTTTATGTGCAAGTTTTACAGTAAAATTTTAGGAGTATTCAAGAATTGGTAGAGGAGACTTACTTAATCCATGATGGCTACACCTCAGCATTTTTGGATCTTGTCTCCAGATTGTCAGAGTTTACTAGAGCTTTCTCCTGGTTATTTAAAAATGAGTTGAAAGTAGTGTGTTTGCTAGAGAAATACACTGTATTTTATGCAAAATATTCACTCTTTTGTCAGTGCTTGTTTTTGAATTCTGTTAGGCTTATTTTCTAAGGTAAGGATAAAGGAAACCTTGCTTTATGCCTCACTAAGTCTTCACTCTGTTCTATGGAAGAATCTTATTTTTTTAAAAAATATAAGAATATTATCAAACAAACACAAATGTAAGAAAATAATAGCGCGATGAATCTGGATATGCCCGATACTCAGCTTCAGCAGTCATCAACATTTTGCCAGTCTCGTTTCATCTGTCCCCTCCCCAATTTTGTTGGGAAGGATTTTATTGTAATACAGTTTAATTTTAGCATTTTAAAGGATATATCCTGAAACTTTTGAAATCTCTAAATTAACAAATGCCACTATAGTATATAATTTACCCAATAAAAATATGTGGTAAAGTACATGCATAAAAATTTTAAGTGACCTCTTCACGCCCTTAATGATCCTATAAATATGGAACTCAATTTGTTACTAAGCTATTAAAATAAATTCTGAACGGAGTACTCACTAAAACGGTTTTTCAGATTACTTTGTCTTTCATTCCAGGGAGTGGCAGACTCAGTCGTGTTCCACGTCACTACAGAATTTGATATTCCTTTCTTTAACCTATTAAAAATGTATGTGTTCTAAGAAACATTACTTTCAGATTGTTTCATTATCTCTTCATGCCAGCACTAGGCTTGAGTTGACTTTCTTTTGGGGGCCATTTTTCACAGTTCCTTTTTTAAAAAATCATTTTCCAGAAGTACTGGTTATATGCGTTAAGCGCATGCCAGGATTACAGACTTGTAGTTCAACTTCATGCTGCATTAGAAAAATCATGCTAAGCATGTGATGGATCTTTATTGTCTCTTTGGGAGCAGTAACATGTGAATGTCATTTCTCTGAATCTTAACAACAATAATAATTCAAGGAGGAGGAAGGTATGTTCCAAATTAGTGAACAGTAAGTTAAAGCATATTTTAAAGAATAGAAAATTTATTCTTTCAAGCTTGGTGAATAATGAGTTAGCTTAGTAAATTATTTTTTTAAGGAGAGATCTTGCCAGACCAATTTTAAATTATTGCGGTAGAAAAACATAGAACATTAAACTTAACCATCTCAGCCATTTTAAAGTATATAGCTCAGTAGTTTAAGTATATTTATACTGTTGTACATCAAATCTCTAGAACTTTTTCAGCTTGCAAAACTGAAACTATACCCAGTAAACACTATTGCCAGGCCATTTTTAATGGGAAAAAAAATCATTCGAAGTGAGGAATATTCATTTACATATTAACATTAAGTGCGTTAGTCTCTTTTGTAATTATGTAAAGAATGAATTATGAGGCATTTTCTCCTAATCTGGTAAAGCTTGTAAAATTGCTGGTGCTCTTTTATTCTCTTCCCCTTCTCCCAAGTAGCATAAAATTTTACTTAATCTCAGACTAAGTAATAGTACTACAGATTTCAGTTAAATCTGAAATAATGGGGTTTTTCTGTTAAGAACTTTTTATGTGAAACTATGATTTTAGCTCAACAGTTTAACTAGAGTACTTAAATGAAATGAGGTTTGCTGGTTCCTTTCCTTGACTTCAAGCATTATTCTAAGGATTTCTGTATCTTTCGTGCAGTCTTCCTTGTATCATTCAGATTTTCCTTAAGATCTGTCTGTCTTGGGTCCAGATTATCTTTAGGTTATCTTTTAGTTGCTTCTGTCTTTGTTCAGACAAGTACTTATCGAGTGCCAGTTAATGTGCACATGCTGTTTGCAGGGTCTCTCTCTACTGTGCACACGGTTGTTCCCATCTCAGTTAAATCTCTCAGTATTCTAATGAGAAGATTGAACTCATGTAGCCCATGATTTAATAACCGTTTCCCCCCCAGATTTATTGAGATATAATTGACATATAGCAGTGCGTAAGTTAAAGGAGTACAGCATTATGACTTGACATACATATATTGAAATGGTTACCACAGCAAGTTTAGTTAATATCCATCATCTCATACAGATACCAAAAAAAGAAAAAATCCCTTTTTTTCTTATGATGAGAACTCTTGGGATTTACTTTCTTAATAACTGTCAAATATATCCTACAGTAGTGTTAACTGTAATCACCATACTGTGCATTACATCCCAGGTCTTAGAATTGGAAGTTTGTACCTTTTGCCTGACCACCTTCATCTGGTTTTCCCACTCCCAGCCCTCCCACCTCTGTTGACCACAAATCTGATCTCTTTTTTTTTTTTATGAATATGGGTTTTTTGGTTTGTTTTATTTTTGGTTTTAGATTCCAGATATAAGTCAGCTAATATAGTATTTGTCTTTCTCTCACAGACTCATTTCACTTAGCATACTGACTTCAAGTTTCATCCATGTAGTTGCAAATGGCAGGATTTTCTCCTTTTTATGGCCGAATAATACTCCACTGTATTTTAACCTATTATTGTATGTGAAGTCAGTTTTCCTAGGTCTTAGGACTAAAGTTTTAATGCTATTCTCCTCCTACAACTTAAGGCTTTTTTAATTTTAATTTTATTATTTTTTTATAGGTCAAAAATTTATTGGAAGAATGAGTTTCCTAAAGCAAAACCAAGAAGCATCAACTCATTCTTCCCAGAATTTATACAGGAGTGCACATTTTTACTACACATGTTTATTCCAGAAGCTGAGATTTTAAAATGTCCTTCAAAAACCATTTTTATCTGCCTAAATTTTTGTTTTTTAAACACACATCTTAGGCCATCATCCTTGGGCATGTGTGTGTGCCCATACGTATCAGGTATTGAGAACTACTGTCCTAAAGAGTTTAGTTCTCAAAGGATCCTTGAATATCATAAAATTGAATCTTTTCAGTCTGAAAAGGCTGCTGTTAGGAAAGCAACATGCTTTTTTCAGTCAATGGCAAATAATACTGAGCCAGATGGATTAATCATGTATAACAATTGTTTTTTCCCGGTACCCACACAGACATGGCTTGAATGATGGTAAGTCATAGGAAAGATAGGAAAAAATTTTGGAGGTTAGATTCCAGATTTTCTTGGTAGACATTTGTTGTTTTCAAATTCTTAAAATTGTTTAAACCCTGAAAAATCCTTTTCCCAATGTTTGCCCACACTGCCTCTTAGAATAATTGAATTCCTAATATTATTTTCTTTTGAGCTTGCCTCACTCAAGTCTTCTTCCAGCCATTTTGAGCAGAGAGTCCTTCTTAATATCTTTATTCTTCTTAATGTCACCCCTCCCCCCCATCTTAATTGCTCTGATCTGGCTCTTTTCCAATTTGTTTTATATTTTATGAGGAGAATCAGTCAGAACTACAATCAGGTTTGAATACACCATAGCCTTACACAAAGGTAAAATGTGGTAGTCTATAGTTTCCAATGTCTTTCTTCATTTCATGGCTTCCCAATATCTTGGTGGTTTCTTCATCTGAAGCAAACTGAAGTCCTCACTGAAGTCTGCAGATCTCCTTTCTAGATTAAGAACTATAGCTTTTCATTATAAAAGCGATATACGTTTCATTACAAAAGCATTTAAAAGCATATAAGTATTTTAGAGAAAAATTCGAAACTAAAATAAAAGGAGAAACATTTTTCATAATCAAAACCCTTTTTGTATTTTGGTATATTTACAGTCTTTTTCTCTCTGTATAATCTTTTTATATATATTAGTATGCATTTACATAGTTTTTAAATTTAGAGAAAGATTCCACATTTTAAATGCATTATAAAAGTTATTAATAACTGCATAGGATTTGGTGAATGAATATATTCTTAATTCACTTACCCATTAATTCCCATGTTGTTGAGAAGACTTTCATATTGTGTGTATTCTATGTCATTTTTAAAGATCCTGTCCTCATGTTGGCAAGGTGTTTTGTTTTTAATATCCTATTCCTGGGTACTATGATTAAATATTCATGAAGGTTAAAATATTTTGGCTAATAACCATCAAACAGACATCTCTCTCTCTTTTTTTTCTTTAAATGCCTACAGCACCTGGTAATCCGAGGTGATCTCCCATCCAAGTACTAACCAGGCCCGACCCTGCTTAGCTTCTGAGATCAGACAGGATCGGACATGTTCAGGGTATCATAGCCATAGACCAGACATCTCTTTATTTATATTTCTTTATGGAATCTAATGGCTTGGGAATTGTTTTCTTAAAGAAATTTTCTTCCTCAGATTGTGTTGGTACAATATGATGCTTAAGTGTTATTTCTCAAAAGATATTTTCCCTTAGTAATAGGAAGGTAACATTGATCTCATAGCTGTTTCTCCTTGGCCACTATTTCCTTTTATCCCATTGTATGTGTGTGTACACAGCTCTTATTTGAATAGTATGTTGTCCTCCTGAGTGATGTAGTTGACAGTATCAGACTTGCAGTCTCATGCACTATGAGCATAGTAAATATTAATAATGATGCAGCTTTACTTAATGAAAGTTTTTAAGAAGAATGGTAGCTTGCCAGTAATATAATGTATAATATTAGTATTCAGCATATACTCAGTGGAATAGTCTCTCCACAGTGATATCTAAACTCTTGGTTTCTCCTTCCATTTCCAGGTTGCCATCACGAAAGCCAAAGTGGATTTCTCCAGTGTTGTGTGCCTGCCCCCTTCCGTCATTGCTGTGAATGGGCTGGACGGAGGAGGGGCTGGCGAGAACGATGACGAACCAGTGCTGGTGTCCCTGTCTGCGGCCCCCAGCCCCCAGAGCGAAGCTGTTGCCAATGAGCTGCAGGAGCTGTCCTTGCAGCCCGAGCTGACCCTAGGCCTCCACCCTGGCAGAAATCCCAATTTGCCTCCACTTAGTGAGCGGAAGAATGGTGAGTAGATAATCTTACTATTTCTTGTAAAGTAGTGAAATAGTAAGTTCAGGTGATCATTGTAAACCCAACATTTTCTGCCCGAGTTATAATTGCTTTCTAATTTGTCTTCCTACTTCTTTGCTTCTCCTTCTCCCCCCCGCCCCGCCTTCCATGTATTCATTAGTTCAGCCAATATTTATTGAGCATCAATGTATTATAAACTGCTAAGATTAGGGATTAAATGGTAAAAAGCCTCTGTCATTAGGTAACTTACCGTGTTCTACACGTTGTCAGAGAAATCGAAAACTCTCTTGCTTAATACTTTTCAGTGACCGCCCAATGGGATATAGACAAAAGCAAAATAAATTTCTGGACATGTTTACAAGGCTTCGCAGGACGTGATCTCTTTCTTTTAGCTTCTTCTCTTACCATTCCCCATTCCTAGTCTTTGCTACAGCCTGTTAGCTGTTTTTAGTACTATTTGTAAACCACACACACTTACCTCAAACTTTTGTTAATTTTAAAACATTTATAATTCATTATGAAATATTGAAGATTTCAAAAAAGGTATGAAGAGTAATAGAGCAAATATGTCTTTGTACTGTACTCAAATACTGCTGGTCTCGTGTTTTCTCCATGGATCTCCACCCATCCACAGAGGTGACTAGTGCCCTGAGTTTGGTATTGCATTGCAAAGTGTGTGTGTGTGTGTGTGTTTTTTTTAAACATATCAATATATTCCTAAACAGTATATAATATCATCTTATTTTTAAACACATGTAAATTATATATTGAGAGAGCTGTATTCTGCAACATCTGTTTATAGTTCAATATTTTCCCTGTTATTAAATATCATCTATATTTCTTCTAATCTACGAATCCTATTTTTCCCTACTGATCTTCAATGCCAGCCTTACTGTTTCTCTGTGTATAGTTTTTAGGCTGTCTTGTTTTCACTGGTCTCTACTCATCTCTGTGTCGTACTACGTCATCTTAGTTATTATTGCTTAAAAATTAGCCTTCCTATCATTTAGGCTGGGTCTCTCCTTGCCTTTTTCTTCTTTAAAATTGTTTTGGTTATTCTCACCCTTTTAATTTTCCATAATTTTTGAGTCAGCTTGTGAGGTTCTGCCAAAAAAAAAAAATTGGAATTTTTTTCTAACATTTTATTATGAACAATTTCAAGCATATGATAAAGTAGAAACACTCTTACAATGAACACCTTTATGTCCACTTCTGAGATTCCACCATTAACTTTTATACTACTTGCTTTATAATAAAGCTGTCTATCCCTCCATCCCCATCTGTTCATCAATCCATCTTTTTGGGAAGCATTGCAGACACCATTATACTTCCATTTTGTTGAAGTAGAACATTAATACAGAATAACATAAATTGTAAATGTCCTGGTGGCTGAGTTATCACAGTGAATGTACTTGTGTGTAATTACTACTTAGTATAGAAATAAAACGTCACGAGCACCCCACAAACACCCCGTTTGTTTCTTCCCAAAAGGTACTCCCCCTTCCTGCCTGAAGGAAACTACCATCCTGATTTTTAATACCAGAGGTTAATTTTGCTTATTTCTGAACTTTCTACAAATGGAATCATGCTGTATGTATTTTGTTGGTGGATTCCTTGATGTTTTTGAAATTCTTTGTATTGAATTATGTGTGGCTGTAGTTTATTTTCACTGTGTATAATCAGTCCACTTTATGAATATGCTGCAATTTGTCCTTTTTACTTTTGATGACTATTAGAGTGGTTTTAGTTTGGAGCAATTATGAATCATGCTGTTATGACACTTTTGTACATGTCTTTTGGTGTACTTGTTGGGATTTTGATTTGAAATATATCATTTATAGGTTAATGAGGAGAATACGTATTTTAAATATTGGGCTTTCTATCCATTAGTTAGTTTTCTCTCTTCAATTAAATAGGCTTTCTTTAATGTCTTTCCATAGAGTTTATAATTTGCTTTGTAAAGGTCATGCATATATTTTATTAGGTTTATTCCCAGTGCCTTTTTTGTTGTTGTTGTAGAGAAGTGGTATATTTTTTTTATAAGATATTTTTTGACTGCCGGGGATTGAAATATCAAACCTTGTCAGAACTCCTGTGGCTTTTCAACATCTATGCTACTCCTTGGTATAGATAGATCCCTTTCTTGCTGACTCTTGTTCAGGCACCACTCCCTTTGAGAAGCCTGCCCTAAATCACATGCAGTGTTGGGTGTTTCTCTTTTGGTTTTCCCAATTGCCCTTTATCATCGTACTTTATCACCCTGTATTTTAATTGGAAATCTCCACTCTGCAACACGAGTGAGCCTTTGAAAACTGAAGTCACACCTTTTTATACTGTCAAAACCCTTCAGTGTCTTGCCGTAAGTCTTATGGTGAAATCGCAGTTCTCACAGCGTGGCTCTGGTATCGTCTCTGACCTTGCCTCTGTCCGCTTGCTTTCCCCACTCTGCTTCAGCCACACCGACTTTCTTGCTGTTTCTTGAACACATCATGTATGCTTCTGTTCCAGGGCCTTGGTCCTTGCTGTGCCTTTACTGGAGTTCCTGCACGAATGTCTTTTCCTCAGAGAGGCCTCCTCTGCCTATCTTATCTAAAATAGCCCCTCCCATTACTCTGTTCTGCTTTCTTTTTCTTTCAAGCAGCTATTATGATCTCTGGGTGTGTGTGTATGTATGTATGTGTGTGTTAATTTTGTTCACGGGTACATATCCAACTCTGGCTCATAGTGGGAACCCAGTAAATATTTGCTGAATGAATAAATGAACGGTTTACTTGTTTGTCTCACTAGAGGGAAGAAATCTGGTTTTACATCTATAGTCAGAAGAGTAATGGAAACTCAAGCAGTCTTTGTTTTGGGAAATAGTGGCTACTCAGGCAGTTTTTTTGGTGTTCTTTTTCCATTTCTAATTTCTACTCACCCCCTCTCCCCCAGATGGCAGAGAATTAAGCTTATGCATCTGTTAAGGGGAAAGAGTCCAGAGGGAAGAGCTGAAAACAGAAAAAAGAAAGGATAACTGATGGAGTGAGGTTCCTCTGGACATGGGAGAGGATGGGCTCCAAGGGTTTACCTTTGTCTTGAGCAGGAGTAAGGACCAGCATTCCTCTGGGATAGGAATAGCAGTGAAGATCATGACAGACAGCAAACAACGAAACTCTTATATCTTAGGCAGAAAGTGGAGGAATTTGGTGCCGACAGTTGGGATGGTCTCAGTGGAGTAGAAGGCAGCTGCTGGTAGGGCAGAGACGTTGATGTATCTATCTTCAGCCTTTTTCTCTCAACTCTTTGGCATATAAATCAACTGATTTTTTTCCCATTTTGAAAAACAACTCTCTAACCTTCCCTTTCTAGTCAAGGTCCTGAAAGAGTAGGATACAGTTTCTGTCTCCCCTTTCTCACATCCTAGAGACTCACTGTATTCTGGCTTCTCTACCCACCTCTCTTCAGAAACATTGCCAGAGTCCTTAGCGTTCTTTTTGCTGTAGATCAGGTAGGCTCTCTTAATCCTGTCTGACCTCTCTGCAGCATTTGACATTGTTGGCCACTCCCTCCGATCAGAAACTTCTCCTCCACTGACATCTATGACATTACTCTACCTTTCCAGCCTTTCTGTATTCTGCTCAAAACTTTTGCTGTCTTTCTTTGTGCACCTCTTAAATTTTGTTACTCCCCATTGTTCAGCCCTAAGGCGTCTTTACTCCTTATCTGTATCTTTACCTTGAATGATTTCCCCCAGAACTTTGGCTTCAACCAGCATCATTTGTTTTCGATTCTGTCTCCAGGCCAAGTCTTCCCTTGAGCTCCTGCCTCGTGCTTGGCTGTCCCCTGAATGCTTCCACTGGGCGTGCTGCAGACACAGCGTGCTTAGTGTTAAGCTCATCTCACCTGCAGTGCCCGCTGAATTCTACATTATAGGAATTGGCACCACTTCCACCCAGATGTTCAAATCAGGGTTGTTGTTGTTTTTTTTTTTTCCTAAATGAAAACTTTAAAAGTTGTATTTATTTTATAATCAGATAAAGTATAGGAAGAAAGAAAAAGTTCTTCGTAATTACACAGTTCAGTGATGGCCAGTGCCAGTAGTTAACATATATTCTATCACGCTTGTTCATTTATTTGTTCACTTTTATACAGATATACTTCGTATTAATAATTTTCATGTAATATTTAATGAGATTTTTCTGTGTTATTCAACAGTCTTAGAAGACATTTTTCTCTGCTTGTTATTTGAATTGGGTGTATACAACATTTACCCAGTCTCCTATTTTGAGACCCTTACGTGGTTTTCATTTTTTATGTTATAAATAATACTGTGGTAAGCATCTCGGTATATAAATCTTGGTGCAGATAACTGCAGGACAGAGTTCCAGAAATGATGAAAAGACAGGGACATAAAGAACATTTCCCTGTCTGCTCGCAGAAGTAACATGTTTGGGTACTGTCGACTGATGGTCGTCGTGTCAGTTCAGCACCACCAGGAATCAGTCCCCAGTGTGGGACGTGGTGATGAAGGGAACTTTACTCTGTAAGTACAGACCGCTTCTTTGTGAGACAGCGTGGCCGTGGAACAGCTCAGCAATGAAGCAGCACGGCTGCGAGGTGGCCCAGGGGCCAGGCAGCCTTGGGGCCAGGCCTCTCTGGCTGGATGGCTCGTTCCTGCTCTGCTGCACCTGCTCCTGTCGGGTCCACTCCACTCTTCTCTGGTGAGACATCTTTGGTGTTTCATCTTCAGTGTTTCATCTCTAGCCAGGGAAACAGTCTTAAGCCTTTGGTGGAAAGGGACAGTGTACCCTCCAAGCTAGAGAGAGGCTGACTTAACACAGACAGAAGTTCCCACTTCTGGTCCCTGATTGGTTTGTCCTCATGGATTTTTGGTCTTAAGGGCACTGTCCTGATTCTTCAGAATGGAGCCTCTCTGGTTGGTGAAGGCACTGATGAACATAGAGCTGTGCAGCTGTGATTGGATGGGGGACGCCTCAGTTCTATTGGTTGAAATGCTGTTCCAAGAACCCCTTCATAAGGTCTGGCTCAGATGACAGGAACAAGTGCAGGCAGTTCAGTGTGGGAGGTAGGCAGCTTAATGCAAGCTTATCCCTGAAGTGTGGTTTGCGTGAGAGGCCCTTATGTAGGCTCTGTTTTTTTTAATTTTGAGCCCCGTTAACCACCAGCCACCCTTCTTCGTAGGCATCTTCTTTCTCAGGGTCCACAGAATTAAGTTAAAAAATATTTTAAGTCAGTATTTCCAAATTGTCCTTCAGAAGGATTATAATATAACTATTTTGGGAAGTAATTTTTTTATTCAGTCTCCCTTCTACCTCTTCATGTTTCTTCTCAGTCATCAGTCCCAAATTTTCGTAGATTCTGCAATGTTCATATCTGCTGATTTTTTTCTTGCCATATTTATAGCTGCCACTTAGTTCAGACTCTTAGTGATGTCTTACGTGCATTACTACAGTGGCCTCTAACTGGTCTCCCCTTGTTTCTAATCTCGTCCCAATGACCACCAGAATGATCTTTCTAAACCATAAATAAGTTATTGATTCCCCATTTCCTTCAAGATAAACTTATGCTCCTCAGCATGATAACCCAAGTCCTTCATAGTCAGCGTTTACCCCACCCTTTGTCTCTTCCCACTTACACTAAATGATTTGGGATTTCACGTAAGAGTCACACTTTCACATCTCAGTTCCTCTTCATGCCCTGTTTTTTTCTTCCTAGGATGACCATCCTCCTTCTGGGGCTGACATTTCTTCTTAGTTAGGAATCAGGGGAAGGTCCTGCTTTCTTCAGGACTTCTTCCTCAGACCTCAAACTTAGGTTAGGGGTTAGCTCTTTTGGTGTTCTTCCAAAGTACTCTGTGCATAGTTATCTATTTATCTGTTGTTTATTTGACTAGAGGAGAAGCTTTGTGAAAGCAGGGATTATGTCTGTCTGATTGTGACATCCTTAGTGCCTAGCCAGAGACTTTAGTGTGCTAATAAGCCAACTTGGGGCTTGTTAAATGCAGGTGTTGGTTCTGTAGACCTGAGTGAGGCCTGAGATTCTCCATTCACGTGATGCTAATCAATGCTTTTGGTCTGAGGACCACACTTGGGGTAACAAGGTCTTAGAATACCGTAAGTGTTCAGTAAATGTTCAGCGTATGAACAAATGAATGAATGAAACTAAAACTACTAACTCACTGAAACATTGACTTTTTAGATTTAAGTAATTGAGAAAAGAAGTGATCGTTGACTCTGTCACTGGACAGAAAAAACACTTTATTCAGGGTTTCGATTATTTGGAAGAAAGCCTTTCTGAGTTCATCCCTGCATAGGCGAAATGTTTGGTGAGTAATTCTTTTGTTCTCTTAAGTAATGATTGAACATTTACATCAGAAGTTTTAAATATTTTTTTAAGTTGAAAAACTCTATAATTTTAAATTTTATGTATAAGCGCAGTGCATAAAACACCTGTTCTGATTGACACTTGAATGGAGGAGCCAGACCCCCACCTACTTGACAGCCTTCATGCCCCTTAGGCAGCTCTCAAAACAGCACAAGTTGAAAACATCTGATCTAGGTCATCTATCTGCTTTAGTTTGAGCTGTGTCTGAGCCAGCCTCTTCAGTTACTAGAATAAGATTTCCTAACTGCCAGGAGCCGGAGATCGATTCGTTGTGATCATGCTTGAAGGGAAATATGGATACTTGAAATCGACAAACATAATGGTGTATCTAATACTGTTATCATTTTGGCAGGAGGAAAATCCAAGAAAATGAAATTGTGTTCAGCATTAGAAAGGAAACAATGGTGAAATACTGGTATTAGAACAATGCTGAAGGGGAGGAGAGACTTAATAAAAAAATAATCTATGAGAAGTTTGATGATTACAGAAAATACTTTATGTAGTAGAATGTCTTCCAGTGACCAGAAATACTGATTGCTTAGCAAAGATCACTAAAGTAACTGTTAAAACCAGATTCTGTTATAGAGAAAATAGGAAGTATTGATCAGTTTAAGAGAACTAGAAAGTTGGCGAGTAGCTGTTTCCCTGGTGAAACATGCTTATTGTTTTCTTTTCTATCCAGCAGCCATCAAGTATGAATTCCTGGACCGGGCAGTATTGTTAGTGTCTAATTGCAGGGCTTTTTTGGCCATAATTGGGTCTTCTGTTTGTATACCTCAGTGGTGCTTCTTCCTGTCAAAAGGGGAAAGAAGCTGGAAAATCATCATTATATTTTCACTAGTTCTGCTTTGCATGGTTATTTGAGGGAGGTAAAGGTAAGAGCAGAAATGGAAGATCCCTGAGAGGATTATGAAATTAGAAAATGTGGAGATTAGAGCAGAATAAATTCTAGAGTTAGAGAAGGTGCTTTTTTATGGATGATACACTGTGTGTTGAAAGGATGGAGTGAGAAATTTACTTCTTTTTCAGATCCGTTTCATTTTGAAGCTTATAGGGAAATTCGGTGACATAGCAAGGGTCGTTACAGAGCAGTAGGCAGCCATGACCCTGTTACCTGTATTTCCTGAACAGAGGAAGTTGGAGTGCTAATGAGAGCAGGTGCCTTTGGTTAACCCAGCCCTTATGGCCTAACTGGAAAAAGCTGGTAGAGAAGTTTCAGGGTGTGTTTTTCAATTTATTCTTCTGTCTTCTGAGAACTAAAAGATTAAATTGATCTACCTGTGGATCCTGTCCAGACAGGGTTTGGAGGAGGCTGGAAAAACCTCTCTAATTATTTAATCCCCATCCCCTTTGGCTTCAGCTAAAGAAGTTCCAGAGCACATGGAATGAATGTATCATACTAGAAATTTTAAGTTTCACTTTGCTTCTTCCTTTAATGGTGCATGCAGCGTTCTTTAGCTGTCTTTTCCTTACATATCCATTCCTCCTTCATAATAATCTGATATCAGATTAAGTATGAATGAGTATTAGAACTGGCTGATACTGCTGCATAAGGCTGTTTTCAGGAGCCTCAGGAATGGAAGCTGAAATACCTTTTGCTTTTTCTCATTGCAAATATATTGTAATTTAGTCATCTTATAGGCTTTTGTGGGAAAACCTGGGCATTTTGCCATTTTCATATTTCATGGCTTCTGTGGGAAAGTGCATTCCATGAGCTTTTGGAATATAATCCATTTATAAATTGGGTACTTGCTTAAATCCTATGAAGTGTATCTCTTGAAGGTTGGGAATTATAGAGTTAAGAAAAAAGTGAATAGTAATTACATGGAATGTATTACTCAGAAGGAATTGCAGTCAAAAGTTAGATAAATTAATAGCTGACAAAGTTCATGAAGGTTTCCAAGAGAAAGCTGGCATTTTGGGGTTATATTCTTGACTTTTTATTTTGTCCTTGATTTTTAAAATTTACTTCAGGACAGTCATTTTTATCTATCTACAATTCTACTATTGTTCACTGCTGTGACCATATGGAAATTAATATTCAGCAGATATTTATAAAGTGCTTATACTAAATAAGACACCAAGGAAGACATTGAAAGGTGTAAAGGGTAAGTTATACCACAGCTACTAGTTTTTGCATCCTTCCCTCCTGTTCCTCTAATGAACAAACCATTAGCTCTTTTATCAGAGTTAATCAATCCCAAATTACTTTTTCATTTCCATTTTAGGTACTCCAAAATAAATTTGGGGCTAGTGATCTGTTTATGGGTGATACTTTTTGGGTCATGGACAGAGGTTGAGTATCAGGCAACATTTTAAAACTGGGAAGATTTACCTTTCTTCTTCCCTGCTTGGTACCCCTTCCTAGGCATCCCCTAAGTAGTTATTCTGCAATTCTTGTGTTCTGGTTAACAAATTCTTGATTAGATGTTAAAGCTGATGAGAACTTTGTATGACCTGAAGTTTTGCATTTTGAAAAGTCTCATTATAGAGAAAGTGCCTTTCTCCAACACACCAATGATTGAATAAATAAAACTTGAAATACCACCCACAACAAATGAAGAGGAACCTTCATTTCTGAATCACCAATGATTCATGATCCAAGCCATATGAATAAACTTAGAGATCAGTGGGACAGAATATTTGAAATTAGGTCTGCAAAGCTTAAATACTTAGACTATTCATCCCCCTTGAAATTAGATTGGTGATATATATTTACCATTCAAATCATTTTTTTCTTTTTTTGGGGGGGAGGATAATAATATACATACAGAAAAGTGCATAAATTATCTGATAGTTTATAGAATAACCGTAAAGCAAAGAGCTGTATCACTGCTACCCAGCGCAACAGTAGCTCATCGTAAGCCCCAAGGAGGCCTCCCATTGCTTCTCTTTGATCACAACTCCATCTCTTCTTCCTAGGAGTAACTAATATTCTGACTTCTTGAAAATCATTTGTTTTGCCAGTTATGAAACAATGTAGTTTAGTTGAAGTTTATATGAATGGAACGAATCTGTATTATTTGCTCAACACGTGGTATTCATTCAAGTATATAGCTTTAGTTCATTCATTTTCATTACTGTATAGTGGATGTACTGTTGAAAAATTATTCCATAATTAAAAAAAAAATCCATTCTGTTGGTGAACATTTGGGTCGTTGCCAGGTTTAGGTTATTACAGTGTTGCTGTGAATGTTCTTGATGTATCCTGGTACAAGAGTACAGGCATTTATACATAGGAACAGAAATTCCTATAATATATATAGTAGTCAAAATTATTAGGTAATTCTAAAGTGGTTGTACCAGTTTATATACCCTACAGCAGCATATGAAAGTTCCTACTGTTCCATATTTTTGCCAACACTTGTGATTGTTAGATTTTTAATGTTTACTACTCTGCTGGTTACATAAAAGTATCATGATGTTCTTGATTTTCTTATTACTGTTTTCTAGTGAGGTTAAATATCTCATATCTATTGACCATTCGGATTTCTTCTTTTGTGGAGTACCTAGTAAAATCTTTTGCCTATTTTTCCTATTGTCATTTTTTTGTCAACTAATAGTTCTTTATTTGAAATACTAGTTTGTTATTGCTTAAATATGTTATAGATATCTTCTCTCACTCTGTGATTTGTCTTTATCATTCTCTTTATGGCGTCTATTAAGAATTTCTAAATCTAGTGTAATTGGTCTATGAGTCTTATAGTTAGTGAATTTTGTATCTTAACTTTTTGTATGGGGGTAAAGTAAGACCTAATTTAATTTTTTCCAAGTAGATTCTCATTTATTGAAAATACTGTTCTTTCCTCACTGATCAGCAGGGCTACCTGTCATGTATCTGTCATACATCAAGGACGTACCTATGTGTGGTGTGTTTCTGAGCTCACTCTTTGTTTCCATTGCTCTGTTTGTCTTTGCTTATACCAGTACCTCACAGTCTCGATGATGATAACTGTAATAAGCCCTGTTATATGGGAGAAGTAAGTCCTTCCACCTTTTTCTTCTTCTAGGAATGTCTTTCTTGGCTTATTCTTGGGCCTTTGCATTTCCATATGAATTTTACAATCACTGTGGGATTTTAATTGGGATTATATTAAATCTATTAACCAATTTGTAGAGAATTAACATCTTAAGAATATTGTATTATGAATGTGGTATATTTCCTCATTTATTTAGATTTTCCATGAGGTCTCCTAGTGAGGTTTTATAATTTTCTCTGTGGTGGTCTTATACATCTTCTATTAGATTTATTTTTAAAGGTTTCATATATTTTAATGCTTTTGTGTTATCTTTAAAGAAGTTATTTTCTAACTCTTCTTACTGATCGCAAATATTTTTTGAAAGAAAATAGTTTGTATGTATCTGTTATTTGCTGTGCTGGGTGGGATGGGAAGTTACGTAAAGAGAAGTAAAGAGAGACTAGAAGCGAAAAGGACATCTCGGTGTCCCCTCATACGCTTTTCCTCTCCTTTGTGGAAAACTTAGGAAGTACTCACTTGTTTTCCACATGTGTAGCCTGTGGAAGAAAGGGCAGATAATGTTTTTATTCTGTAAGGGTGCACACTATATTCTTTCATGCTTTAGTGTTTCACAGGAGGTACTAATTAACTGCTGGGAGAAGTAGAAATTTTGAGTGGGCAGTTTCTGACTCAAATTCCAATATTTTCTTGGGGAAAGGAAGGAGAGTTTTTTATTTATGCTCCTCAGGAAGCTTGGTTGTCAAGGATTTTCTAGATTAGGTCTCCCAGCCAGTGTGAAAATGCCCAAATCTTAAGCATGTCTGTTTATTAATTCTGTTTATGATGTGATTTAGAGATTTTCATAACCTACTTCATCTCAGTACTTAATCAGTTTCCCATTCTCATGTATTCATCAGATGTTTTGCTCGGTTCCTGGAGCACAGTTACAGATAGACTCTCCCTCTTTAAAAAACAAAACCCCTCCCAATGGATTCCATTGTGCAGAGAAAATTGCTATTAGTGTATGGTTTATTTCCCTCCGGTCTTCTTCCAGATGTATGTTTTAAAAATAACTGAGCTAATGCTATGCTTTTTTCATTTAGTATCATAGCTTAAGATTTTTCAGATGTCTTTGAAAGTTGTATAAGTAGCCTTTTTAATGGGTGTATAACATTCCATTCTGTGCCATCGTTTGTTTAATCTCCCCTCATTGGACATTTTAATCATTTTCTGTTTTTCATACTTTTACTAATGTTTGAATGAACATCTGTTAAAGCTTTTTCTGTATTTTGGATTATTTCTTTAGAAGTAGAAATATTGGCTTAAAGAATTTGACCATTTTAATGTTAAAGTTTATTCAGTGGCTCTTGAGCACCATCTTTGTGTTAGATATTGGAGAGACAGGAACAAGACAATTAAGGTTCTCATTGTCATGAAACTCAAAGGTAGTGAAAGGTGAAAACGAAGATTTATATAAACCAATTCATAGTTAAAACTTTGGTAAGTACTTTGGGGGGAAAACAATAAGATGTTAAAACAGATTTCATGGTGTTGATGCTAATTTAGCTGTGTGTATGGCAGGGTAATTTAGTCAGGAGAGGCCTCTTTGGGGACGAGACATTGAAGCTGACAGCCGAAGCAGGAGTAGTGATTGGCCAAACAAAGGAGGGAGTGGCATGTGTTAAGGCTGGGGGAGGGAAAAGGGGGGTAAAGGAGATGGAGATGGGGAACAGGCCAAGTAAGGGTTATTGGGGAAATTTTGGCACAGAAGAACTAAAAGAATACCAGCACGTCAGTGGAGGGAGTGGGGGAGAGAGAGAGAGTGGTATGAAATAAGTAGGTAGTTAGGCACCAGATCACACAGGACTTCGTAGGCCTCGTTAAGAATCGAGGTTCTTGAGAAATACATCGTCCCATTCCATTCCAAAGTGGCCTACCGGTTTATACTTTTGTTAACTCTGTATGAGCGCCTGGGTCACTTATTAGTGCAATAATAACATTCATTTGTAAAAAAAACTACTAAATGTCTTCATTTCAGTTTGTATTTCTTTTATAGTAGCGAGGCAGAACTTTTCCCCAATGTTTGTAGCCAGGCAGTTTCATTGCTTTCGACCATTCACTTCATTTTCTTGCCCACTAAAACATTATTTTTAGGGTTCCCCTACAAGTACTCTAATAACAGACTGGGAACCACTTGTCAGGAATTTGTAGAAGAGTTTCTTATAAGTCTCTCACTCTTAACACTCTGGATAAGGGCCTGGATTAGGTCAAGACTGGGTTTCTTTTGGCTTTGTTTATTTTATGATTCATGGGTATACAAGTCTGTGGAGTTGAGAGTTTGAAAAGAAACTGATAAACTCTGGTGCCTTTATTTTTTTAAGAGCCAGCTCACATCATCCTTCCCCTGAGAAGCAATCCAAGTCTTCTTGTAACCAGAACAAATCGCTGCCACTTTTCTATTTGTTCAGCTCTTTGTACTTTTATTTATCACTTTATTTTTTTAAATTCTCGGGTAGAAATTTTCTGTCTTACTTCATTATGAGACTCTGGAGGGTGGAAGCAGTGACATTCCCATTCATCTTTGTTGTTGCGCCCCCAGAGGCGTTAGTGTTGTGCTTGATGACAGTATTTCGGACATACAGTGTGAACGAGTTGGCTTTTTTTATTTGTGGCTATCATATCCCTTAACATTTACTGTATTTTTAAAAGTTAGCTGAAAATACAGCCTTCATCTGTCCTGGGGCCAAGGAATGGCATACCTGTGGTCATGTGTGCTCCTCCAGGGTATGCAGGTCTTGATGGGGCTTTTCATCAGTAGTAGGTTGTGATCACAGGAAACAGAAGCTGCTCAGAACCTGTAGCACCTTACCTGTGTGCTGGCCTGTGTTATCTTTTGGGTGTTTCCCTTTCCCCAACACTAGGTGGTTAGAGCTGTAAAATTTCGATATGATGGTTAGATTTTGGTAGAGCCGAACCTCATTAAACTCATACATGCACTTGTGAGAACCCAAATCAGAAATGAACAGGAACAAGGTTACATTTTAGCATCCTGAAATCCCGTAGAGGTGCTAAAAAGACATTTGTCACTTTGCGCATACCTGTCTATGCTACTGTCCACCATACAAATTGATATCAGTTGTTAGTGAGGTTGACAGCTCTCCATAGTTAAAGGATTGCTTATTTTGTAGGTGAAGTGGACTCTCTGTTCCTCTGGTTTCTTATCATTCCCTACAATTTGGGCATTTTCATTGCCGAGGGTATTATTGTGCATGTCCTGATTTATGTTAACTCTGTACTTCAGTGCTGTGGATAATTTGTCTTCCTCATGTAGTTCTCTAAATAATACCACCTTCAGCATGTGTTCAAATGAAAATTGTAGCAGACTACCTGTCTTTCCGGGGTAGGTAGTGATTCTTTTGTTACGAACTTTCCCCATGCTGTTAGAATTTTCTGTGATAAATAGGTCTTTTCATTTTATTTGGCATACACATACAAATGCTTTCACACGTCAGACACTGTGCTAGATCTGTTAATGCAGAGGCATTAAGCCATGTGGTAAAGAGCAATAATATAGGTGGGCACAGGTTCTGGGGGTGCGTAAATGAGGGGTACTTAGCATATTCATGGAGGGTATGAGGAGGGTTGGGAGAGTGCCAGGATCAGGGAAGGCTTTCTGGGGAAGGTAGTCCTTAAACTGAGATTGAAGGATGACTAAGAATCAGTTGGTAATAAGGACGGTTTTTAATGGAGGCAAGGCTGGAGAGAAAGGAGCACAGCTAAACTATTGTTGAATAGTACACAGTGCCACCCACGAAACGTTGTTGTGAAAAACTTCAACCTGAATTGGATCAAACTCATAATTTACTGGAAACATAGGGGACGGAGCATGGTTAAATGCCACCATGGGGGATACAGTTAGAAAAACCCAAAATGTGGGAAAACAGCCTGGTTTTTTCAACAAATAAACTATAGGAAAAGAAGAGAGGAAGGGGGGAAATCTATAGAATAAAAGATTTAACAGACACTTCAATGAAAATGCAATGTATGGACCCTGAGACAGTTGAGAAAATTTGAGCATTGATTGGATAGTTGATGATATTAAGGTCTAGTTAAATTGAGAGGTGGTGATGGTATTATGCTTACATTAAAAAGTTTTTATCTTTTATATATACAGAATAAAGATGAAATTAGATGATGCTTAGAATTGGCTTCAGAGTGATCCAGTTGTGTGTGTGTGGGGGGGGGGACGTGTGTGGATAAATTTAAAGCTAAGTGATGGGGTACATAGGCAGCTTATTATGCCATTCTTTCTACCTTTGTGTGTATTTGAACTTTTCTATTAATGTTTTTAGAAAGCTGTTGCTATATTCCAGACAAGAATTATAAAGAACCTGAATAAAGCACTGGTTGTGAGGATGGAACAAAAAGGATGGATTCAAAAATAAATTATAAGATAATCAGTCATACTTAGATGTTTGGGGCTGCAGGGAGGGGAGTCTAAGTTTATGGTCTGGGACCTGAGTACTGTTACCTAAGATAGGGAATCTGGAAGCCATGCATCTTGAAGGGTTTGGAGCAGGGTGATGACATTGCAAGTTTGCTTTGGGACATATTGAGTTTAAGATAGCCAGATAGAAATACGTAGTTGGTAGCTTACAGGTGAAGTCAGAGCCCTGGATATGTTTCAGCATGTAGGTGATGGTGACCTTGAGAAAGGAGTAGATTGCCTAGGGAGAATATGTAGAAGAGAAAAGAGAGGCTTCTGAGCGGGGCAGAGGAAGAGGAGCCTCTTAGGATTTTGAGAGGAAAGGTCAGAGGTAGAAAAGTAGGATTCTTAAGAAAAACAAGGAGATATGGAGGTTCCTCAAGAAACTAAGAATTGATCTACCATATGATCCAGCAATCCTTCTACTGGGTATTTACCCCAAAGACTTAAAAAATCATATCCATAAAGATGTTTGCACACCGATGTTCATAGCGGCATAATTCACAGTGGCCAGGACATAGAAACAACCGAAGTGCCCTACAGTGGATGATTGGCTAAAGAAGCTGTGGTACATATATACAATGGAATATTACCCAGCCGTAAGGAGAGATGAAATACAGCCATTTGTGACAACCTGGATGGACCTCGAGATAATCATGCTAAGTGAAATAAGTCAGATAGAAAAAGTTGAAAATCACATGATATCACTTTCTGTGAGATATAAACCTAAAAGCAACAAAGGAACAGGACAAACAGAGACTCATGGACATGGGCTATAGACTAGTGGTTACCAGAGGTAGGGAGTGGGGGAGGAGTGGGGAGGTAGATGGGGTAAAGGGGGTCAAATAGAGGGGGATAGGGGGAGGCTGAAGTGCATAAAGGGGATCAAATATGTGATAGCTGAAGGAAACTGGACTTTGGGTGGTAAACACACAATAGAATATACAGATGTTAAATTATAATGTACACCTGAAAATTATATAATTGTATTAACCAATGTTACCCCAATAAACTTAAATTAAAAAAAAAAGGAGATAGAAAATTTCCAGAAAAGTCTGGAAACTATAACAGATCCAGTAGGAAGGCAGGATGAGAACCTGTCTGGCTCCTCCTGATGTGAACACCAAAGGCCTTTGGGGGCTGGTGGAGGTGGGAAGGCTCTGTGAATGGACTATCTTGATATCTTGGAGTAGTCAAGTCCCTTTAGAGTAGATTAGTAAAGACTGTAGATCATATTAAATTTGTGTTGATTAGCTATAGAATTATGATGAAAAGCAAAAGAGCTTTAATTTTATTGGAAATTAAGATATTTCCCTTTGTGCCATTAACTTGAAAATTATGTTCACTATGCAGAGCCTTGTCAGAGTTTACTTTAGTTCTTTCTATGAAATCTTGCTAATTTGCACAAAAAATAATGGAACCGAAGTTGCCATAGGAGTTCAGACTTCTAAAATTGTGAAACCTGTCTTTCTCTTTCTGTGCTGATACACTTCAGAGTAAATGCAAAATCCTAGCAGGAGGAAAAGATTATGTTGCTTTTTTTTTTTTTTTTAAATCCCCCTCTCCCCCACTTCCACCCTGACCTACAGATGTTGCTGTCTCCCCTTAAGAACTGGATCTCTGAAGGCGGGGTGTCTCCTCCTATGCGCTCACTGTGCGCACCTGGGGCCTGGCGCACCTGGGGGGGCCTGGTGCACCTGGAATGCGAGCTGTGGCTCCACTAGGGCTCGAACCCAGGACCTTCTGTGTGTAAAGCAGACGTGCTAACCACGACTCTATGGAACCACCTCTATGTAGCTTTTTTTTTTAAGATTAATTTTTTAGATTTTTGTTTTCAAAACTGTTTTTCTTTTCTTTAGCTCCTTTTATCCCAAAGTGCAAATGAGATAGATAATGGGTGTGGAATTGCTGTGAAAAAGTTATCAAGTCAGTTGAAACGTGATGTCACTGCTACCACTACCATGGCTGTCAGTATCTCCGTAGGGCGAGGGTACGGTTATGGCCTTCTGAGCATTCTCATACAGCAAAGAGAAGTGTCGGCAGGAGGGAAACAGCGCTCTGCCCTTCCTACCATCTCCTGTGCAGGAATCTTATAATTTGTATTTCTTTTCCTGTAAGCACAGAACTGTGAGAATGTGTTTCATTTGAAAAACCCTCACACAGCAAATTGTAAAGCCCACATAGGGACAAAAGAATGACTCAGCCTTTTAGGGATGCTTTTCCTTTAGTCGCTAACCTCTGACCAGACTAACACAGTCGAAGAGTTGAAATTTACCCGTTTTTTGCAAGACAGTTTGAGAGCTTGGTTGCCAGAAGGGACCAGTGAGAATGTTTCTCTCTTCCCAGAGCAGCAGTTAGCCCACACTGGCTGCCACTCTGTTGGCTGTTGAGTCATTCCCACAGTTCTATATAGAGCTTTTCTGGCTTTTCTTTTAAACATGATGTTCTTGGAGTGAGAAAGAAAGGAAGTTTTGCTCTCCTCCACAGAATCTCTGCCACCCCGAATCTGCATTGCTTTTTCTTTTCTAATAACGAAATATTGCCCTCAGTCATTCTGAGACTACTTTCTCTTTTAAGGTGTCCTAGCACTTTCATTGATCATTTGTTTGGCTCCTAAGCACTGACATGTTCACCAGTCTGAGTTTGCAGCAGCAGGCTTTCAAAATACAGGCTGCTACTGAACCAAAAAGACTGAGGAATTCTAGGTAAACATTGTAAACATGGATTTCTAGTTTTCATCTATTTAAAAGACAGATATGCTTTAAAACACCTAAATATTCTTATTATGAATATCAGTAGAAAGTACTGTGAAGGGAATGAATGAGCTTTTAATTTTGGATAACTGAAAATTGCTTTAATTTGAAAGGGTTTTAGTTTTTTTGCAACAAAAGGTAAAATGCCCATGTTCGTGCTTATTCAGAAGATCCTGCTTTGATGGTAGCAAAAGAATTGAGTTTCTTTATCAGGAAAAGGAAACTCATATATAGGAACTGTCGTCTTATGTATTCCATACATCCAGCAAGATCATGAAGCATTTTAGGAAAGTCAGATAACATCACTAAGCTGTCTGCTCACAGATCACAGGTCTCACTTAGGAGCACGTCTGGGCTCTTATAGGGGACTGGCAGATATGAAAGACAAATGACAACTTTGGAATGTATTCAGATGACTTTTTGAAACAGATATTTTAATTGGAGTGGGGGGTGGAGAAATAGTTGAGCTTCTGTAGTTAAATATTTAACTTCCTTAGCCTGTTATCTATAAATATCACAGATGAAAAAGCCATTAGATCTCTTTCTGAAAACTAATTCACCATACGTATTTATTTGTACGTATGTGTTTTTGTGTGCCTAATCCTCATCCCCACCTCCCATTAAATGGGTCAGTAACTGGACTGGTTCTTTTACAAGACTGAATTATTCGAATTGTGTTTAATCTGTTGCTCTAAATTGCATTAGCATTAGAGTCACTTACACTAAGATTTTGAACAAAACCTCATCTTCTCTTCTCAAAAAAAAAAGAGGGAGTAAAAGCAGTCGAGTGGTTTTCTGAAGATCTCTTTTTGTATTTCTCTCCTCCCCACCGCCCCCATCCCCTCCCAGATGAATAGCAAGGGGAGGAGCTTACTTACTGTTTTAACCACACTTCATATGTCTTGAGAGCTTTTTGGTTTCCTGTCGGCAGTAATTCAACTCTGACTTGCCATCTTGACTTGCCTGAAGGGTGGACAGACTGATAACTGCGCTGAGAAGGAGAGTGAGTTCTCACAGTCAGATTTGAGCATAAGGCAGAAGACTGAATTTATGAAAGCTCCGGTAGCCTCTGAAGACAACATCTTTCTTCTGCAACTTTGAATTTTTTCCTTAATATTTGCGGGCTGTTGTTTCTGAGAAGAATCTGTCATGACACTACTGGAACCTGAGATGTTAATGATGGCTGTACAGTCCGGTAATTTCCTTATTTCCTGCAAATCCTATTTGCCACAGGTTTCTTAAAAAAGGTTGGGCATATTTGTACTAGGATTGGATGGAGATAGGAAGGAAGATAGATGGGGATAAACAGAAATGATCCAGTAACTATACTGCATGTTCTGTTTTTTTTTTTTTTTGTAATTATAAAAATGTTAATAGGATTTTGTTTTTTTAATTGCAAGTTCTATATTCAGACATAGCTTTTGAATTAGATGTGTACTGCAGTTCAGCGAGGAGACCTGTGTGGGGAAAAAATAACTGTTTTCCTTGAATCGATTATTTTATAGTCTGTGTCACTGTTTTTAATGTACGTAATTACTTTTGCTGCTTTATACATTACTGTCTTTAAGCACTACTCTGTACTCTATTTTTATGTCGTTGTGAAAGCATATTTAAAAAGTTTTTCTTAGCTGTCCTTTCTCTTTTGTGGTATAGCCTTTCTACATTATCTTTGCTCCTTTGGAAATGCTCTTGATTACACATAGGACTGGGACACTGAGTTTTGGAGATGAGAAGTTTTAGCAGGGGAGCAGTAACACAGAAAGAATGCAGGATTTTTGAAATTTTATCTTTAAGAGCAGTTTTCCCAATTCAAAAGTATCTTTTAAAACATTTTAAAATTCCAGTTTGTTTTTGTTTCTTTTACTTTTCGTGTTTTTAAACTTGTAAGCTAGATATCTAAAAATAGGGAATGTTCTTTTGTTATTTTTAGATTTCTGCTAAAATGTAGTCTAGTGTTTTCCTGTTTCAGAGCATATCTTGAAAGATTCATACAAGTGGCATTTGGGGACCTCTTTTCATCCCCTGGCTTTCAGTCAAGGGAGAATGAGACTCCTTGGTCCCGACAGATACTGTCTTTGGCAGACTTGGTCTCACTGTTCTCCTTGGGGAGCGCTTAGATAGTATGTTGAAAGACAGATATCCATCTGAAGACAGGATCAGATGTTATCATGTTAAGCTTTATGGACAGGGAAGGGACAAAAAGGAATGATATTGCTACTGTTTTGTTCTTCTGGTGTTTCAAATAAGACCATGAGTCATTAGTAGTTGCGTTTTTCTGTTCATGTATGCTCTGCATTCCAGGTTGCCTTTCCTTTCCTCCCCCAGATCTGTTGAGCTCTGTGTTCTAAACAAGATAATGTGCTTATCTGAATGTTTCCCATCTGTCTTGATGAAATAGCTCCCAATTACACTGACATGGATTATTTTTCCCCCTCTGTAACATTCTAGTTCTCTGCTGTCTATGGACGAGTACATATTTTTATCTCAGGGAGTACATGTTAGCATTGGAACTCTTTCTCCCTTCTTTGATTACCCTGTTACTTACAGGTGATTTCAGTCCAGTAGCTTTTCTTAATAAAGGTTAAAAGATGATTGCTTTCCCCTAAGAGGGTCTCACTGTTCTCAGCCAGATAAAGGAAAGGAGTTAGTAATATTTTCTTGTCTTGTCTAAGAGCTGTTTTTCCTACGACATATGTTGGGCAGGGCTAGCCACCCATCTGTTGGACCAACTACTTCATAAAATTTTCAAAGGATAATAGTATGTAATACAAGTATGGATGAAATTGACAAGGGTGTTGGATACAGGTAGAATGAAAGGTCTACGGAGAAAAGCATGCACATGGGCCTCTTTTCTTTTGCCTATGTGTGTGTAAAAGTAGAGAAACTGGGTATAGGAAGTAGTAATAGCAAACTAATTTCTCCAATAGTTGTGATTCCTAAATGTTCAAAAACTTTAGCAATGTGTTGGTTTTGTGAAGTTGTTAACTGTTTTCTTCTGAAGCTAAAGCCTTCAGAATAAGTTATGGATTATAACAGTAATATGACAGCTGTGTTTAATATAGGAAATGAAAAAGCATCGGTTATGAAGCATTATAAACTAAAGCCAACCATTTAAAAAAAAAGTCAAGGCATTTAGACTGTGTGAGCCATAGGTTTTCTAACAATAAAATAATTGGACTTCCATGAATATATATGCTTTATAGGTGAAACTACTGTTTAATGAGATTTTTAAAGTAATTAAACCCTTTTAGACAAGGTACAAGAAGCAGAGTCTTGTAAATTAAATTTTAGCAAACTGAATATTATAGCAAAGATCCAGGGTACACTGTATATTTATTAACAGTTTTCCTTTAGCATTTGGAGTGTGGCGATTTTGGTGAAGCATACTTGCATATAAAGACTTTAATCCTGCTTGCTGCTGGTGGACCATTTGAGATCCAGTTCAGATGCTGCCTTTTTATGAAATCTCTCTTGGTAGAGTCAGCCCTTCCTTCTCTTCGTTCCTACAGCATCACCTTTACAATGCACACTATCATTTTTACCTGCCTCCCTAATTAGATCATTAGATTCTTAAAAGCAATATAGTTATCTGTTTATTGGCTCCTGACTTTGGCATATGTAGACCGTCAGTATTTTTTTTTTTAAATGAATGAAGAAATCTGGTTTGTCATACTTCCCCTAATAAATAGGCATAAGCCTTTTATTTTTAATTTTTATTTTTTTTTAAATGCCTATAGTACCTGGTCTTCCTAGGTGGTCTCCCATCTAAGTACTGACCAGGCCCGACCCTGCTTAGCTTCTGATATCAGATGGGATTGGGCATGTTTAGGGTGGCATGGCCGTAGACAGGCATAAGCCTTTTAAATCAAGATTTTATCAAAGTATTTTGAGATGTTTTGGATGAAGAAATGAGTCGTCTAACCACCATCCTGTATCTTAGCCCATTATTGTCCAAAGCAGGTGCTGTTGAAAGCATGGCTTTCAGAATTAAAATTGTTCCACATCTCAGGATGTACAGTGTGCCCTTGTCTGTCTTCCTCTGATGTGTATTGCTTAATCTAAGTGTTCTGATCCAGCCACAATTAGTGGATTAAAGCCTCTATCACCACTATGGATACCTATTTAGATCTTTGTGATTAGAAAACTAATGACCTTAGATGGACATTTGAGATTTCTGAAGCTAAGGAAATATTGGAGTGCTGTACTGATCTGGGCTCAGCTCTTGACAGCTAGTATGCAGGGCTTTGACCAGGCAGGTTCTGTGCCCGCATTCAGCCAGTGCAGCGTTCCTAGTTTACAGCTCTACAGCAGCAGGGCAGAGTTCCCTTGCAGAGAAAAGGACTGAAGCAGTTCCCTGGGTTTGCTTTGGTCACATGACTTACACACCTGACTGATGAGGCACAGTTGGGGGAATCGGTTTGTTTTTTTCTGTCTCTCGAGCACATATGTGCGAATACACTCCCTCCGCCCCCCACCCCCCACACACCCTAGCTCCCCACCCCCGCACTTGTCTGTGTATAGGATATCTCTGGAAAGACTGTAAGAAACCAGTAACAGTGACTATCTCAGAGAAGGAGGGGATGGAGAGCTGGGGGATTGGGGTGGAAAAGCCTTTGTTCCAAAAAACAATTGAGTTCTGTTTTAAGTTTATTATGATTGTGGAATACCCCATAAATACAAAAGAATATATAGAATATGTATTACAACAACTATGTATACAGTACACAAACCCATGACACATTACCCAGCCTAAGAAACAATACAGTATACACCGAAGTCCTCTAAGTGCCCTCTTTGATTTATTCCTTAGAAAACTGTTTTGCTTGCTTGCTTTTAATTGTGTATACCTTTTGAATCTTTTGTACCACATACATATTACCTATTCAAAAATATCAGTAATTTAAAAGTGTTTTCTTAGTTCATTTATTCTCTCTCATCCCTTGACGTTTATATACTTAATTCCTTATTTCTGTAATTTCTAGTTCCCTGATCATTACAGTTTGCTTCTGAACTATATGTTTATAATAGTATGGGTTGGAGAGAGGGGAGTAATAGTTCATAAAAATAAGATTGAAGGAAGATGGCAGGCAGACAGCTTTTGCCCCTTTTGGTAATGTTAACTCTTTAAGATGGGCCCCCTCTTTGTGTTCACATCACACAGGAGTCTATAGAGTTGGTGAAAAACTCTAGAACCTTCATCAGTATCTACGGTTTGGACCTCCTGGTACTCTAAATATTAACGTGAGCTTTTAAAAAACATGTTTTTGTTTATATTCAAGAGATTTTAGAGCTTAGAGGAAACCTTAGGTATTTTCTTGTCCTCTCCTTAATTTAAGGTGAGGAAATAGGCCCATTGAGGTTAATTTCCTGAAGTCACGTAATTAATTGGTGACAGAGATGGAAGGAGAGTTTATTTTCTTACTCCCATGACAGTGCTCTTACTGCTGTCATATGCTTACAGAGAAGCCGTTGGAGGCTTTTGATGTACGAGATTCTTTCTAATTTTCCCCAGAGATCTTGGTTTTCCTTGGGTTTTCCCAGTACAAGTTTTTATCACTACTCACATGGACTTGCATCTTAAGAGGTACAGATAAAAACCAGTGCCTTGTGGTGTTGACTTCCTGCCCCCGAGAAACGGAGTCAGATGCTACAGGCCCTGTGGTTCTCTGGTGGACCCCCATCTTGCCCTGCCTTCTTTGGCTTGGGCGATGATCTCATACCTTGATGATGATCTCAGAAGACAGGTAGGCAGACAGACAGCTGTTGTCATCAGTATTCTGGATTACATCTTACTCCCCTTTCTCTGACTCATTGATTTTTCTGGGATCCCCTAAGAGTTAGGACCCAGATCAAAGGAATTTGAGTTCATCTGTCTGTCTCTATCTTTTTTCCCTCTCTCTTGTTTCCTTTTGGATGAGGCAAGCTGTCAAGACCATGAACCACAGTTTTAGCTTTATTAAAACAGTGCCAAATTAAATAAAGATGAGTCTCATACAGTCTTGTTTTTTTTGGAACTTCACTCTTATGATTACCACATGCATTATTTTTTAAAGGATTTTTTTTATAATAACAAGGAAAAAATACTGAAACTCCTGCTCTGCCATCAACAACAAAAAATTTTGTCTGCCTTGCTCTCAATAAGCTAAATGGCAGCATCAGCCTAAGCTCACAATGTTGGGGTCTTGGGCATTCCAAATCCTATGGCAGTCATTACGTTCATTTAAAATGGAAACCAGATCATGTCCATCCTCACTCAGAACTTGCCAGTGATTCTCATTCACAGAAAAGGCCACGACCTTATAGTGCCTGCAGGGTCCTACATGATCTGTCCCCAGCCCTGCAACTCTGACTGCATTTCCTCCTCCTCTTCCCGTCGCTTAGTTTACCCCAGCCACAGTGGCCTCTTCGCTGGCCCTGCGCACCTGAGGGCAGGCTCCCGTTCCAGGGCTTGTGTACTTGCTGCGCCTTCTACTTGGAGCACTTCTTGCTGGGTAGCCTCATGGCTCGCTCCCTCACCTCCTTCAGATCTTTGTCCAAACGCCACTTTGTTAGTTAGGCCTTCTCTGCCCTGTCCTATTTTTAAAACTCCTGCTTTTATTTTTTCTTTGTACCACTTATCATCTGATAGAATACCTGACTCATTTATTTATTGATTACTGCTCTCTCTCTCTACTCGAATATAAATACCTCAAAGTGGGGAATATTTTCCTCTCATTTTCTGCTGTATTTCTAGTGCCTATAAGGCTACCTGGCACACAATATACACCTAATAATTAATTCTTGAGTAAGTGATTTACCAAAAAGTTTGGAATACTTAAAGGCAAGTATGTTCATGAGACGATGCCTTTCAGCCGTTCTGTATTTCATGCACTGTCCCAGCTAGGGCAGTGGTTCTCCAAGTGTGGTCTGGGGACCCCTGTGTGTCCCTGAGACCTTTACAGTGGGTGTGAGATGAAAACTTTTTATATATTTACACTAAAATGTTATTTGCCTGTTTTACTGTTGTCCTCTCAGGAATGTACTGTGTAGTTTTCCAGAGGTACATGATGTACAATATCTCAGTCGATTCGAGTGCAGTATCATACATGAAAATTCATCTGTCTTACAGTAAATTATACAGGAAAGAGATTTGCAAAAATGGCAAAATAGTGACACTCTTTTTACTGTTTTTTTTAAACAATTATTTTTCATAAAAATATGCTCTTTATGTTAACAGTAATGTGTTTATTGGCTTTTTCAAAAAAGAAATAGCAAATATTTTAAATGTTTTCAGTTTTAATTTTTTATGTGATAACCTACATAAATAAGTGGGTTATACATTAGCTTTTTAAAGTTCTCAGTAACTATTAGAGGATAAAGGAGTCCTGACATCAAAAAGTTTGAGAAGAGAAGGTACAGTGTTTAAGAGTGTGGAGTTTGGAACCTAAGTTTCTTAGCTCTGCCACTTGTTCGCTGTTTGGGCAAATTACTTCAACTTTCTGTACCTGTTACTTCACATGTAAAATAGTGGGAATAATAATAATAGTAGTAATGCCAACCCAGAAGTTGTATTAAATGTGTTGATACATGTAAAATGCTTATAACAGCTTCTGTCACATAGTAAGTGCTTTATGTTTTTGATGTTTTTGTGGTGGTTTGTTGTTGTTATTGAGAGTTCGAATACAATTAGATGCAGATAGTTTCTTTTAATCTTCCTGGACATTCTGACAACTTCTCACAACTTTCTTGATATTTGGCAACTCTTACAAAATTGAAAAAAAATATAACCTTGACACGCTTCTGGGAATTTGTTCTAAGGAAATTATAAAAATATATATAATATTTATATATAAGGATGTGTATAACAGTATTATAATAGGAAAAAAAATGAAAACAAAAACAACCCAAATTTTAACAGGAGATTAGTTAAGTAACTTATGGTGCATTAACGATTAGGTACTAATGTATTGAGATATTTAAAGATGTAGGAAAAAGTTTACCATTTATTCATATAATTCTAAAAAACTGACTGTAAAGATAGACACCAGAATATTAATAGCTGTATCTGGATAGTGGGATTTCATAGATTTTTTTTCTTCCATTGAGTTTTACTGTATCTTTCCGATTTTCTATCATAAGCACACATTTCTGTTGCATTCAAATAACCCGTAAGAGAGAGGGAGCGGGAGGGAACATAGGTAGTAGGTATGGTTAAAAGAGAAAGCAAATGGCTGGAAATGTCGTTTCTTGGTTTAGAAGCTAGGACTGTTGATTTGAGACCTCTGCAGTCAGAGCACTCCATTGCCAAACAATTCATGATGAGGGGGGTTGCTCCATCCCATTGAGCTGTTCCTTCTGACCAGTCTAGTTTGTTTAAATCCCTTTTACATTTTTTGCCATTGTTTCTATTTTGTAAGATTTATTGAAATTTATCTTTGCAGTGTTTGTATTAGGCTGTGTTCTTGGCAGAGCTGTAGATCCTTCCTATGTACACTAACTTTCGATTTGCTGAACCTTTCAGAAGTTTTTTATAAACTAAAAATACAACTATGTTATTTTTTTTTGTTTTTGATGAGTTAGAATAATTTCAGTCTTCTCAGACATATAATAGTGATATTAGTGTAAAATGTTTTAATTATTTGGAAGTACATTTGTATAATGTGTTTTGTTCTTTGACTCGAGGGTACATATGAAAATTCTTTTAACAGTCCCTCTGCTCTTTATTACAAAGCCAAAACTCATATTGCCTCATCTTTGCATTGTAAATAGGACTTGGAGCACTTAAAGGTCTAAAAATTAATTAAATTGACTGTGACTCTCTTGAGAACTAGTTAGGTTATACTGCTCAAATCAGTGCCATAAGACTAATTTATAAAATATTTGGTTGTGTAGAGTATTGATTACTTGTGATATTAACATTAATTAGGCTACCTAAACAGATACTGTGACTTCAGTCTTTTAACACGTTGCTACTCAAAGTGGTATTCCAAGGACTAGCACCATCTGTATCACTTGGGAGCTTGTAAGGCTGCACCTTACACATGTGCGATCAGAATCTTTATTTTAACAAGATTCTCAGGTGCATATTGAAGTTGAAAAGTTGTTGTATGTTCTAACATATATTGTTTTTATTGACTTTTTTTGAGGTGAATAGGTGAAATAAAGATGCATTGTTGGGTTATTGGGTGGTATGCACTGCTCAAAATGATAAAAGTCAGAAGGTAAGACGATATGATGTCTAATTAGTATAGAAGCATTGGATAAAATAGGAAACAAACAAAAAAGAAAATTTGCTCTTAATGCAGTATTCAGCATTTGATTAATGCTCATCGTTTAACACCTTTTGGGGGCTCTTTTTCTTGACATTTAGAAGAGAGAACAAATAGGCTTCTTTGCATTCTAGAATATTTAATTGGAAAGGGATCTTAGATGTGACCTCATGCAACGCCTTTATTTTACAGATGGACAAAAGGGGACTGAGAATGTTAAGATGCATAGCTTGGACCTCCATGTCCTGATTTTCAAAGCACTGCTATTGGCACCTCATAGGCTTACCCCTCTTGTGTAGCTGAAGGCCATGTCGTTGCTTCTGTTGGTGTTGGTTTAAACCATAATGAACAATTATGTGTGAAAATACTATACCCAGCACACTTCATAGCATTTTGTGAAAAAGGTGAGGGCTTACGTCTTCTTTCCTTTCTGTGTGAATTCATGTAATAGCTTCAGAAAAAGGCATTTACTAGTTGTCTGGAAGTTAAACTGCTGCTTCTATGAACCAGTGGAGCTTGCTGCTCAGGCCTGTGCTCTCTGAGGTGGGAAGGTACAGGGGTGTGGGAAGGTGTGGGAATTTTCTGTTCTACTGAGATAGCAGTGGTTTGAGTAGAAGCGATGTTAATTTTATTTTTCTTTCTATCTCTTCTTTAAATAAAAAAGTAGATAAACCAGGAAAGAAAACCTTATCAACGAAGGATGCTAGAGGAACAGGCTATGGCCCTCCAACAAACAAAACAAAACAAAAAACCTATTGAACCTTACCTCATAACATACACAAAAGTTCACCTGAAATGGTTCATAGACCTAAATATAAAAGCTAAAGGACACAAAAAACATAAACAACAAAAGAAAAATTCTTAAATTTGACTGTATCAAGTTTTAAATACATTTTTTCCTCTTTGTACGTTGTTGAAATGACAAGCCAGAGTGGGAGAAAATCTTTACAATACATGTACCTGGCAAAAGGAGTTGTATGTAGAATGCTTAAGAACTCTAAAAACTCAGTAATAACAAGATAACCCAATAAAAAATGGGAAAAGATTTGATCAGACACTTCAAAAAAATGTGGTCAGTAAGCACATGAAAAGATGCTCAACATCATTGACCATCAGGGAAATACAAATTAAAACCACAAGATAACACCCACTAGAATAATAATTAAAAATACTGACACAACCTAGTGTTGGCAAGGATATGGACCAGTGGGAATTCATACACCGCTGCCGGAATGTAAAACGGTATCATCACTTGGGAAAACAGTTTGGCATTTCTTCACGAGTTAAACATATTTACCATATAACCCAGCAATCTTGTTCCTTGGATTCATTTCCAAGAGAAATGGAAACATATATATGTACATGAAAGTTCATAACAGCTTTATTATTTTTTTAATAATTTTTTTCTATTACAGTTGGCATACAGTATTATATTAATTTCAGGTATACAACATAGTGATTAGACATTTCTGTAACTTACAAAGTGATCACCCTGATAAATCTAGTACCTGTATGACACAATACATAGTTTTTAAATATTACTGAGTTATCTTCCTTATGCTCTCCTTTATATCCCAATAACTGTTTTGTAGCTACCAGTTTGTACTACTTAATCCCTTCCTCTTTTTCATTTCCCCACTCCCTTCCCATCTGGTAACCATCAAAATGTTCTGTGTATCTATGAGTTTGTTTGTTTCATTTGTTTATTTTGTTAAGATTCCACATATAAGTGAAGTCATATGGCATTTGTCTTTCTCTGTCTGACTTATTCCACTCAGCATAATACCCTCTAGGTCCATTCATGCTCTTATGCTAGTTCTTTTGATGGCACGATTTTATTCTTTTCTATGGCTGAGTAATATTCCATTGTATATATGTACCACGTCTTCTTTATCCATTGATCCATTGTTGTACACCCAGGTCGCCTCCATATTTTGGCTATTGTAAATAATGCTACAGTGAGCACATGGATTCACATATCCCTTTGAAGTAGTGTTTTGGGTTCCTTTGGATAAATACCCAGAAGTGGGATTACTGGGTCCTTCTTGGTCTGTTGTTATAGCCTTTGTTTCAAAGTCTGTTTTGTTTCGTATATGTATTCATACTCCAGGCTTTTGTTTGTTTGTTTCTATTTTCATGAAATAGCTTTACCCATCTCTTTATTTTCATTCTGTGTGTGTCTTTCAATCTGAAGTGAGTCTCTTATAGATAGCGTATATAAGGGTCTTATTTTCTTTTTTATTCAGACAATTATATCTTTTAATTGGAGCATTTAATCCATTTACATTTAAAGCAGTTGTTGACAGATATGTGGATATTGCCATTTTATTCATATTTTTTAAAATCTCTTTTCTTCTTAAAGAAGTCCCTCTAACATTTCCTATAATGCTGGTTTGATGTTGATGAACTTCTTTAGCTTTTTCTAATCTGGGAAGCTCTTTTTCTGTCCTTTGATTCTAAATGATAGCTTCGCTGGGTAGAGTAATCTTGGTTGGAGGTCCTTGCTTTACATCACTTTGAATATTTTGTGCCAATCCCTTTCTGGCTTGCAAAGTTTCTGTTGAAAAATCAGCTGACAGTCTAATGAGAGCTCACTTGTAAGTAACCAGCTGCTTTTCTCTTGCTGCTTTTAAGATTTTCTCTTTGTCTTTAACCTTTCACATTTTAATTATGATGTATCTTGGTGTGAGCCTCTTTGGGTTCATCTTGTTTGAGACTGCACTTCCTGGACTTAGATGTCTATTTTTTTTCTCCAAGTTAGGGAAATTTTTCGTCATTTCTTCAAATATGTTTTCAATTCCTTGCTCTCTTCTCTTTCTGGTACCCCTATGATGTGAATGTCAGTACGCTTGATATCCCAGAGGCCCCTTAAAATATCTTTTTTATGTTTTTGGATTTCTTTTTCTTTCTGCTTTTCTGATGTGTGTTTTTTGCTACCTTACCTTCTAAATTCTGATTTGATCCCCTGCTCTGTCTAATCTACTGTCGATTCCTTCTAATGTAGCCTTCATTTCAGTTACTGTATTCTTCACTTCTGACTGGTTCTTTTTTTTCTGTTTTCTATCTCCTTGTCAAAGTTATCACTGAGATCATGGAGCATCCTCATAACCAGTGTTTTGAACTCTGCATCTGGTAGATTGCTTGTCTCCATTTTGTTTAGTTCTTTTTTCTGGACTTCTGTTCTTTCATTTGGAACATGTATTTTTGTCTCCCCTTTTGGGCTGCCTCTCTGTATTTGTATTAGGTAGGGCTGTAGCAGCTTTATTCTTAATGATCCAGAACTGGAAAAACCTAGGTGTGTCTATCAACAGGTGAAAGAAAGAGTAAATTCTGGTGTATCCATAAGGTGGAAAATTACTAGCAATAAAAATGAACAAACTACTGAATCATAAATAGAAAAATTTCAAAAACATTATGCAGAATGTAAGAAGTCAGATTCAAATGAGTACATAATGAATGATGACATTTATATAATGTTCTTTGAAATACAGGTTATAGAATACTACTCAGTAGTAAAAAAAAATTTTGAAAAAGCACCAAACTTTTGATGCATAAAATGCCACAGATTACTCTCCAGAGAATGATGCTGAGCGAAAAAGCTAATCTCAAAAGATTATATACTAAATGAGTCCATTCATATAACATTCTTGAAATGAAAAAATTATAGATATATAGAACAGATTGATGGTTGTCAGAGGCTAAGGTGGATATGGCTGTAAAAGGTCACCAGGTAGTGATGGTAAGGATCCTTGTAGTAATGGAAATGTTCTGTGTCTTGCCTATATCAACGTCAATATTCCGGTTGTAATGTTGCAGTATAGTTTTGCAAGATGTTATTGCAGGAGAACTGAGTACAGGATACTCAAATGGGATGGAATCTCACTGTATTATTTCTTACAACTGCATGTGAATCTGTAAGTACCTCAAAATAAAAAAAAAATTAAAAAATGCAGGCAGCTTGGCAGCTTTTCGAAAAAATTAAATATAGAATTACCATATGACCCAGCAGTTTTACTCCTAGGTGTATACCCACGAAAATTGAAAACATCATCCACACAAAAACTTGCACGCAAATGGTCATAGCAGCATTAGCCAAAAGTGGAATCAGCTCAGATGTCTATCAGTTGATGACTGGATAAACAAATTGTGGTATATCCTTGCAATGGACTATTATTCATGTATTAGCCATGAAAAAGAATTAAGTACTGATATATTCTGAAAAATCGATGAACTCTGAAAACGTTATGCCATGTGAAAGAAGATAGACACAAAAGGCCACATGTCGTATGATTACATTTATATGAAATGTCCAGAATAGGCAAATCCATAGAGACAGTAGATTAGTGGTTGCCTGGGCCTGGTGGCAGAGGATGGGGAGTGACTGCTAACAGAGCATGAGTTTCTTTTGAATGTAATGAAAATGTTCTGGAATCAGATAATGGTGATGCTTGCACAACTTTGGGAATATATGAAACCTACTGAATTATATACTTCGAATGGGTGAATTAAACGATATGTAAAAAACTGTATGAGGAAAAAAATGCAGTTTCTTTACAATGACAGACAGCAAACAGATCACTTGTTGCCTGGGGCCGGAAGTGGAAAGAGAAGTTAACTACAAAGGGACCTAAGAGAACTTTAGCCGATGAAAATATTGCATATCTTGATTTTTGTAGTGGTTATGGCAGGTGTATACATTTGTCAAAACGCATTGAACTGTATGCTTTAAATAGGTAAAGCCTATTATATCTAAATTAAACTTTAATAAAATTGATTTTAAAACTTATGCAAATTATCTTTAATTCTTGTAAGCTTAAAGTAACTTTTAGGTTAAAACTCTCTTATTAATACAAGGCTAACAACAGTTACAAAAGTTAACTTAGGGACTCTGACTTCTTTCGCTAATTTCTGTTTTTTCTCTTAGTTTACAAAGTAAAATTAGATTCATCAGTTTCAGTCAGACTATGCTCTTATGCTAGTTCTTTTGAACTAGCATGATTCTGTCGTTGTGCCTTTCAAAACCTGTGAGTGGGTGTAATTGTTCTAATTTTTTTAAGTTTGTGGAACATTTTATTGGCTTTGATTGCTTTTTTCCTTTTTTGTACAGCAGAAAAATGTTCCATTGAGTATAACAAATCAAATCGATTGCATCTTATCTCCACTGTGGAGTACTCAACAGCTAATTTGGGCCTCGGGCCTCAAGAGTCCCTTAAAGTGACTCTTGAAGGAAATAAATGAAAGGGGAAAAGGAGGTAGCGCTGCGAGGTAATGCTAAAAACAAAAACAAAACCCAAATGTGCGAACTTCTGTCCCACCTACATCACTTCTGCCTCCTAATCCCTGGTCTCTCGCCAGGAAATGTGCTGTAATTACACAAAACCCTCCGAGGTTTGAGAGCAGCTCTAGAAGATAATCTCTACCTTAGCAAGACCAGCTCTGTAGGTGGCTCCTGAGCTTTCTCCCTGAGGTTTTCTTCCCCCACCCTCACTCATTTCTTGGGACTGACCATGCCTAAACCCAGGGGCAGAGAGCATTTCCCATTTAAAATCTCTACAGTTGAATAAATCTTTTATTATTTCCCTGAAGCATAGCTGAGACAGCCTTATATTTTAAAACAAACCATTAAAAACTAAGAGACCAAATAAGAAAAAGCAACCCACAAAACTCCAAAACATAAGAGACACATTCAAAATATGGACTTCTAAGTAGATTTTGTAAAAATTGCAGCAAAAATATGAAAATATATTTCAAATAAAAAGTAGTAGCTAATACTTAAAATAGGATTTACCACATACCAGTGTTCCACACTTCTTATATTTACTCTTTTAATCTTTGCAATAACTCTATGAGATGGATGCTCTTATCCCATTTTACAGATGATGAATTTGAGCGGGCAAAGTAGGTAAGGAACGTGTCCAAGCCACACACCTGGTAAGTGGTAGAGCGAACATTGTAACCAGGCGGTCTGGCTTCAGAATCCGTGCTCTCTAGCACTACATTATATTGAACTCGAAATTCTTTTATCCCCAAATAATTATATAGTAGCTCCTGACAGGCTACTCAGCTTGTCTAGGTTCCTTTGTCCCATTCTCTCAGTACATTACCTGTTTTTTTTGCCTGCCTATCTCTCTGCCTTATTCCTCCCCCATACCACTATGACATAATCATTAAAAATGAAAAAAATGCCTGACCTTTTCCTCTTTTTAAACACCTGTATTAAATTTTATTGTCCTAGACCTGTGTAGAGATAACCTTCCCTCCTCCCCTACATTTAATCCTGTTTAGAAAGCCTTCCTACGTGCTCTAATCTTTTTCAGGTGCTTCCCAGTTTTTAACAGTGACTCTTGTATCTGTTCATGAGGATTAGAAGGGGTGCTATTTTGGATTACAGTGTAGTAAAATTTCTGATAGTACACTCATAACTGAAACCAGTGTCATATGTTTGAAACTAAGCAAAACTTCTTGAATGCCTTGCCATAAACGTGCATTAGAAATATTTTCCAATGTAGCAAAATAGTTTCTATGGATAGGAAGTAAATTTAAACCTGTATATCTTTAGAATAGGAACATTTTCCATGTGAAGGTCCTTGCTGGCTCTGGTAAGAAAAAAGGACCTTGGCCTCCCTCCCCCTTTTCTTCTGAGCTCGGTAGTACAGAGCTTTCAGGAACTTCTGAACAGCTGAGTTTATATCTGCTAAGTCCATGAGATGTTTGCAGATAATCTCCCGTTAGCTTTATCCTGAAGATCCCTTTGGTGTCAGGCTTTTGGTCAACTGACTCGGTGTTAGTAAATTTATGTTTAATTTCAACTAAGGTGGTTAGAATGAATGTTTTTAGAAAAGTCTTGATAAATTTGAAGAAAATATATTTTTAGATGTACCTGTAAAATTTGCTAGGCATTATATGGAAGGTTTAAGAATCTAGAACAACAACATATGGTCTCCACCTGTAACGAGATCATATTCAAGTTTAGGTAGTTTTGAATAAGAGCTTAGGTAATAATCTAATCCTAGAGTCAGTATTTGTACTCACAGACTGGTAGGCAGGTTTCCCTGTGTGCATGCTTCCATTTTTTCCGTATCTGCCTGCCTCTCCCAGCTTCACCTCCTCTTTTTCCTTTTGCTTTCTAAGTTCCATACACCTCTTCTTTCCCTCCCATCCCCTACCTGCTTTATTTATTCCTACTCATCCTGCAGGTCTCAGAGAATGCCCCTCCCCTCCAGTTATTTTCATTCTTTCTCATTCTCTTTTTATGCATTTATACTTTGAGATTATAGTTTATTATGGGATTTTTTGATTGTTTAATATGTATTTCCCTCATGAAATTATAAACTATCAAGACAGGTATCTCATCTTTTATTTTGTTTTACCATTTTGTATCTAGCATCTGTCTAGCTTGATTCATGGTAGGTGCTAAATAAATGTGTGTTAATGAATGAATGAAGTGAACACGAAATATTGGAGAGATTGGGAAGAAGAAAGCTACTCCTGGAACATTTGGTATTCAGGGCCCCCAACCAAACTGCCTCTTACAGAGCAAGACAAACCATCTTGCTAAGGATGACTTTCTAGTTCCTTTATAAGATGTAGAGGGTGATGCTTTTTTGTACCATCTTTCCCTCTCCCTCATTTTATTTGAGAAAAGTCATGCTCAATTTTTGTGAAATTGTCAAGATACATAAACTACAGAGTGTCCCTACCGCTAGATACACTCTGCTCAGGGTTGAGCAAAAAATTGTCTCGTTTCAAGTTAGAAACTAGTAACATATTTGTAAGCACCGTATGTTTCAGCTAATTTATTAGAGATTATTATTTTTTTCTTTCTTTCTAATGTACTTAGTTTTGTCTCAGTCTCTGGGAGATCATTGTGGTGTATTTAAGTCAAAGGACTTAACAATTTTTATTGAAATGGCAGGCATTTTGAAATTAATAACTTAAGCCCAAACCAAGAGTGTTAGTGTCTGAATACTTCTGCTCCCTGCCCACTGATTTCTTAGCTCCTGCATCTCAGAATACTTTTAAGGCGAAGATTGACAGCTTTTGTGAGATAGGTGGTGCTTTTGGAAGCTCTTGGCTTAGTGTACTCAGTTACAAAAATTGTTTTCATAAGGACGCAGACAGCTTTAGACTTGGTGTGCTGGTGGTGGGATTAAAGTACCACAAACAGACTTCATTCCTTGGAAGACTTTCCTTTCTTCTAATTTTTTCTTTTTTTAAGCTTTCTAAATTGTCTTTGTTCTTTAGAGATGCTCAGATACTTCTTTCCTAGCAAAAGAGTTATATAAAATAAGATTTGGAAAATTTATAATTTAACCAGTGCTCTTGTAAACTATTCATGATAAAAATGGATTAGTTAAAGTTTACAAATTACTTTTAAGATTCAAATTGCTAAGTGATGGTGTTACGGGTATGAGTTTCTTGGCTTTTCAGGACGTCATTCTTTTTAGCCCTGTAGCTAAATATCAAGAGGCTGCATGTTCAACCATAAAACATTAACCTCCGCCAACATTACATCAGCTCTACAAAACCTCATTGGCTGATTATCCCCCGGGACTAGGACATGGATTTGGCAGCTTGTGAAAGCTGCTTTTTCCAATTTCTCCCTTCCTGGCTGTGACATATCCCAAAGGAATGAAGTTGAGAAATAATCATCTTCTTCTGAAAGCTCTCAACCTCTTATTCCCACAGTGGTTCTCATGGTCAGGGATAGAGGATTCGTTCTTCCACTTGAGTCCTGTAGCTGATGATGTATTCGCTAAGTAGTGACCGAGGCCCCCCAAATGAGCCATGGGAACGGTGATGGCAAGGAGCCTCACGTCCCTTGAGGTGTGTTTCTAGTTGGTTGTCTACAAGGATCCTAGTGCTTTTGTTAGATCTTCTTTAGATTACTCACACTGAAGAAGCTGGAAGTCCAGGATTGGGAGCTGTATGTGGTCATCATCTGTATTAGTTGGCATTTGTCAGAAGAATATAGAAATTTAACATCTCCTTTAATGAGCATCTATAAAAATAACTTTCTGAGGGCTACTTTGGATAGTAAAAAGAAACGTGTGACCTAAGCAATCCTTTTAATCTATTTTAGCCTCAATTTTTTCCTTAAATATTTTTCCTTAAAATAAAGATGTAGTACCTGCTTTGTCGTCCTCAGAAGGTGTCATAAGGATGGAATGAGATAACATGAACAGTTTTACCAAGGTCACCATAGACCTCCTAGTCACGCTATGCAGTGGGCCCATTTTAGTGCTCCTCTGAGTTGATTTCGCTTTACCATTTGATCCTATTCAATGTTCTCTCTCCATTCTGTACTACTTGGGGTTCTTTGTGTAATCACGGTTAACCTAAGCATAAAATAAAATTTTTGGAAGCGTATCGGGTAGTACACAGCCTTAATGAGGAGGCTGGATAAGAAAGGTCAGAAAATGAGCAGAAACTGAGCGAGGCTGAACATGTCATGGGACTGGGCTGCCGAGGACTTATCACTGACAGTGCTCACTGGACCATCTTTGCTACTGCTGCTGGCCTGATCGCCAACGAACGCTTATTGCTGTTGGCACTGCCACCAGCAGACACTTGAACAGTGCCACGAATTATTTCTGTTGTTGTTCACCTTTATATCATTCCCCCAATTTTCAAAGTTCTAGATGGAAGGATCTTACTGGCCAGACCTGGATCGTATTTGTAATCTAGGTGCCCGGATGCCGAGAGAGACTGTCTAGTCTTCTTCAGCTCTGTAGTTCGAAGAGGGGCCTGCCTACCCCCTATCTTGAAATTTCCCCCAAATAGGAAAGGTATTCAGATCCAAGACAGCTAAACCATTCTCTTTCCTGCTTGCCTTCTATCCCTTTGTCCACTGTTCGTTGTCTTTTACAGAGTCTTTTTTTTCTTTTTTGCCCTGTGCCTTAAATGTCAGTCTATCCCAGGGTTAGTCTTTGGCCCTTTCTTCTTCTTAGTCTATACATTTTCCCTAGCAATCTCTTCCCAACCTGTCAGGCTGTCTGTATCTATATCTCTAAGATGCCTGTATCTATATCCTGAGCTCTGGATTCATTTAATCTGTGAATTCTTCCTACCTAGACATCTAGATGACTCATATGCACTTCAGCCTTTTAAATATTTAAAATCAATGTCACCATTTCCCATGACTACTTCTGCATTCTCTAACCCAGTACCAGTTGCCTAATCAGAAAATTCAGTCATTATTAATTCCTCTTTTCCTATATTCCTCACATCTGTTTAGTCTCTGAGTTCTGTAGATTCTGCGTTTAGATTTCTCATATTTTGTCTCACTGCCCTAGATCAGACTCTCATCCTTTCTCATTGTGGTTTCAGTAGCCTTCTTATTACTCCCCCTGCCTATAACCTGACTCTTCTCTAATCTGTCCTTCATACCGTTGCCAAGATACTTCTTCAACTATCTAATCATTTTTTTTTCCTTAGAATTCTTCAGTTTCTTATGGGGTAAAATTTAAACTATTATGTATTTGTCTGTTTGACCTCTTGTTAATTGGTCATCTCCTATCAGTTTCAATTTTAGTCTCCAGCAATGCTGAACTGCTTTCAGTTTTAAGAACATTCTGTGCTTTTTTAATTTTCTGTTTCTTTGCATTAATCCTCCCTCTGCTTTGACCTTTCCTCTCTCTGCTTGCCAGCCTACTCTCTTCTGCTCATCTTTCAAGTTCCGGCAAAGACTGCCTCTTCTGAGATACATGCTGGCTTCGAGTCCAGACAGACCCAGGTGTTCCTCCTTCTGTGCTGTCCCTACACTTGGTCCAAACCCCCAGAGTGACTGTTTTATTACATTATTGTTCATTTAAAGTGCTGTAAAAATATAACAGATTTTCAACATAGGAATTTTCTTGTAAATATTAGGCCCTTTCTAACTCTAATGTTTTATGATCTATAAATTAGTTCTAGGGAGACCATTCTCATTTTATTGTATTTTTAAAAAATCTATCTGCAGTTGGCCAGAGGTCCAAGAGTGCTACCAGCCCCTCAGATGAGTTTGCCTTCCCTGTGATCAACCTTACACTCTTTCTTCAAGTAGTTGATTAAACGTACTTTTAGTTTTCCCAGCCTCCCACCTAATACACACTTCGATCCTAAGTAATGATTTGCTTCATGTGTGACTCCATTGCCTTAGCCCACAACCACCAATTCAGTCACTTGAGTCCTAGTTAGCGTACATTTTACTGTGACTGGAAAACACATGTACTAATATTCTAGAGATTCTCTAGAGAACCTGGAGATTTATCTGTCGATTTGGCTGGACCGCTGCTTCTGCGGTTGTCTTTTCTCCCATCCCACAGCTTTCATCCTGGCTCTGTGCTCCTGCCGGGGGCCTTCGCGAAGCAAACAGTATATAGTTTAACTTCATTCACGTTTTATTTTTTAGGTGTTGGTTTCTGTCTCTTGATTTACTGCACTGGGAAGAAAAAGTCTTGATTTTTTTTTTTTTTTTTATGTTCCTCCCTCTGAGGGAGCCTGCGTCATTGAGAAATGTTTAACCTCATGGCCTTGCACTGAGGCTGGAAATTTGCCTAAGGGAACTCGAAGCTGGCAGTGTTTTTACTGAGATTTCCCCCTTATGAGGAGGGGGATTTCAGCAGGGCCTGCCAAAAACAGGAAGATGTTGGGAATTTTTTAGTAGCAAAGCTGTTGCCATTTGGTTACTGGAAGTATTTGAAGAGTTTTCTGGAGATAAGCTTAGGCGTTTTGAAGTCCCTTTGGGAGAAAGCAATAGCTTCTACCAGGTGTAAACAAAATTCAGACTGAGAAACGTCACTTTTGAGTCGTATAGTATGTTATTATAAGAAAACTTTGACCACTTGGATGAGAAAGAGAAACTAACCAGAGAGAGTTTTAGGAGTTAGAAACTCTCACTTAAGGAAAATAGCCTTGGGCCGAGGCTGATCTCTACGAATTATGAGAAGAACTTGGCTTTCTATCAATTCTGAATTATCCTAAGAGTAGATCATCACAGGGTTTTCTTTGGCAGATCTCTTCTTCAAATTTCTCTTGATATTGTCACTATATTCTATTTACAAAAGCAGTTTGTTGATACAAACAAGATATTTGCCCAGTAAGAGTTAGAATAGATGATCTTTTGTGTCCAAACAATGATCTCCCTATTAGGAGAAGGTGTGAACCAGCAGATGTTTAGAACATGACTACCTCTGCTTATTTTTATCTTTGTGTCACAGATGAGGAAAAGTTATACTCGTTTGCCAGTATGGAATGATAAGCTGAGCAGGTTCTGGGCCCTGACAAGGGAAGAATTGTGCAGTTAGACCATTTGCGGCAGCTTTGTGACCTTCTGGAAAATTGGAAACAACTACACAGTACTTAATACAAATACAGGCATTCCTGCACACTCGAAGGGATAGTCGGACTCATCCAGCAGTCTCATTTTATGCAGTGGCTTCTGCCGTTAGCTCGGATGGTTGAAGGTTGATAATATGTGTGGCTATTGTGAGACTTCTCTTTTTTTTTTTGTATTTATTAATTATTGATTATATGCTTAATGCTCTGGTAGGTACTCTGAGGAATTTCTGAGAAGTAAAAGGAATGATTCTGAGACCTAGGATATTTATATTCTTGTTGGAGATACTGGGGTTACAGAGGATTATAAATTCCTAAGAAAAAAGAGATAATTGAGGTCAGGAAAACTTCACAGTAGAGGTAAGATTAGAGCTGGGCCTTGGAGGAAAAGTGCAGTTTGGATAGGCAAGTGTAGTCAGAGGAGGTAAAAAGGGTGAATGAAAGGTATCTAGGTATCTAAGATTTTCTCCTTGATTAGAATTGGAGGTATGGGATAAGTTGGAAAAGAAGATTAAGGTGAATAGGTAAAAGGAGCCGGATTATTGAGGACCCTGAATGTTAGAGAGTTTGGCCTTCATCAGATAACGGGGAGTTATTTTAAACTCTTGTAATTTATCAGTCTGTTTCTTTCAATAATTACCTCTTAAATTGAAGATAAGTGCTAAGTTTGTGAAAGTCGTTCCAAAGATTGTATAAATATATGATGAACTTGATTTTCATAAGCATACCACAAAAGGGTGTGTATATACATCCTTTTTAATAGATATATAACAAAATATGAAGCATAAAATATGTGCCATATAACAGGGTTCTTAGAATTAGAGAAACAGTGAATTACTTTTGGGAGGGGTTAGGAAAGGCTTCATGGTGTTGGTGCCATATGAAATTATTCACTCAGCCCCTTGTAGGGCTCAGAGCCTATGCCAGGTGCTGGGGAAACAGTGGTGAACAAGACAGATGTAGCCCCCGTCCTCATGCAGCCCGAAATTTATTGTTGAAGGCAAACAAGTAATTATAATAAAATAGAATGGCAATTTAGGATGCTATGGGACGAGGGGATCCAAACAATTCTAGGGAACACCGCAGGAAGGCCTTGCAGAAGAAGGGATGTTTAATACGATCTGAAGGATGTTCCAGCAGCAAGAACAATGTGAGGGCCTGGAGGGGTGAAGTAAAATATCAAATAGCACGCATGAGGAAGTGATGGACTTTTGTTACAGTTAGTCCAGAAAGACCGCGTAGCACGGCGCATATGAGGGAAGGCTCTGGAGCCTGACTGCCTGGGCGCACATCCTGGCCTCACCACTTACTAGTTGCCCTTGGACAGTACTTCCCTGTGTCTCAGTTTTCCCATCTGCAAATAGGCAAAACAAGAATTCCTATATCACAGATTAGGACTAAATAATTTAGGACATCTAATGCCCTTAGATTATTAGTGCCTGGCACATAGCAAGTTCCAGTACAAGTTAGCTATTACTACTGCTGCTATGACTATAGCTATTACGTGCACGAAGATGAATGGTAATAAAATAAGTTAGAGATCCAAGGGGGTCCTGTTAAGAGTTTGGACTTTATGCCAGGAGCAATGGGAAGTCATTGAAAGGTTTTGAGTAGAGGTATGGCGTTAGATTTGCATTTTAGAAAGATTACTCTGATTTCAGTGTAGAAGATAAATTGAAGTGGGGCCAAGAAAGGTGGCAGGGAGGCCAAGTAAGGGGCAGTTGCAGAAGTCCAGGTTGAGAGAGAGTATTCATGAGAAAATGGTTAGATTGAAAAGACATTCGCTAATCTAGTCATTCAGTAAACATTTATCAAATGCTTATTCTCTTATTCTGAGGAGAGAGCTCACATGGAGCTTATGTTTTGTTGGTGAAAGTGAGGTCAGTGACAGCGAGCAAATGTATAACATAATGTAATATTAGGAATGAGAAGTGCTGTAAAGAAACAAAGCAGGGAAAGGGGATAAATGATAAGAGTCTGTAGCTAATTTAGAAAGTGTGGTCAGAGAAGGCCTTTCTGAGAAAGTGACATTTGAGCAGAGACCTGAATGAAGTGAAAGAGTGAGCCATGCTCATATTTTTCTAGGGGAAAAACTTTCCCGGTACAGGTGTGGTCATGCTTAACGTGTTCAAGGACTAGTAAGAATGATGTGGGAGTATGAATGAGGAACGGCTGGACCACAAGGACAGAGATCTTGTTCACTTAGAATTAATTGCCTTGAGCAGTAGGAGGCACATGATGGACGCTCATTGAATACTTGTTGAATGGATAGCTGGCAGATGGATGGATGGAATTTTGAATGAATGAACAAATAAATGATTCATTCTCCCAAACAGCCCTGGAACCGGGAAGAAGGGGAGAAAGTTGTGGGTAAGTTTCGCAACGAGGGCTTTTCTTTCTTGTGAAAGGTTAAAAGTATGGACTCCAGAGCTAGACTGTTATGTTTGGATGCTGGCTTTGCCGTCTGCTAGATGTGTGGCCTTAGACAGGAAAGTTGCTTATCTTCTCAGTGCCTCAATTTCTTCCTCTGAAAAATGGAAACAACATTCGTAGCTACCTCATATCCAGCCTTACAGACATTTGGGGCTGGATAACTCTGTGCTGTGGGGGGCTTTTTTATTGTAGGATGTTTAGCAGTATACCTGGCTGCTGCCTGCTAGATGCCAGTCGTAGCCCTCCAGTTGTAACAAGCAAAAAATGTCTCCCGATATTGCCATATGTCCTCTGGGTGGGGCAGGGGTGTGGGCAGAATCACCTTGCATTGGGAACCACTGGGTTTTATGAGGATTAAAAGAATTGATATGTGTAAAGCACATAGTCTAGTACCTGGCACATCTACTGCTGTTAAGATTAGCATGGTGGCTTCTAGGAAAAATAAGTGTTTCTCCCAGCAGAAACTGGGGACAGTTGAGTCTCCCATTTGATTAAGAATAGAAACTTAAAAATAAAGCACAGATGCTGATGGAGTTTGGAAAAATGGGTTTGTCTATTCACAATAAGATTTATTTCTGCACACTGCCGTTTTCTATGGATGGAATGCCTTCCCTTTTATTCAGGGACGTCTGGCAATACTTTAGAGACAAAGATATATTTCAATTGGAGGTTTCTTTCAGGCGGAAGAATTTTAGTAATAGGTTCTTTCTGCAATAACTGGGATTTGAGGATATTTTTTGTAATGTAAGACTTTGGTTTCTAAGATTAGAGTGTGCTTCTCTTTGGGTACATAGTAGCTTTCAATAGGGTGCTAATGGAGGCCATTGTCTCTCCTAGTCAGAACTCACCAACCACAATAAGTATTTGGCCATCCGAAGAATTGAGATGATAGTGTATTCAACAACTAGTTATATATATGTATGTATGTGTGTGTGTGTGCGCGCGCGCGTGTGCGCGTGCACATGTGTGTAAGTATATATATAATTTTTTTATTTTTATATAGTACATTTTTTATTGTGTATCACTTGTGCTTGTTGGTAACTGGTGCGTTGGATGGGTTAGCTGGTTGCTAATCTGTCAATCTGCTGTGGTTCTTAACTCTATTTAAGCCTTGAAGGTGGTGATAAATGGGGTGGGGGTCATTAGTTTTAGAAACACAGTATAGAAAAACAGCTGACAAATGCAGCAATTAGAGTGAGGCAACTGAATAAATTGTTCAAAGTCATGATTCATTACTCTCATTTAGGAGATTATTACTATTTTAAAAGTTTACTTAAGTTTTCATACACAAATCTACATATGTGCATAATTTTACATAGATGCATAAATCTGAAAATTTACATTCTTATTTTAAGTAATAGACTTTTTTGCTTATCATTCTTTCCCTTTCTTTTTCCTTATTCTCCCACGTTGGTGTGTCTTTACCCCCAAACCATGCAAACAACCTAGTGTATATCTTTCTCTGCACTCTCATAATCCTATACAGATCCATACACACACAAGATTTTTTCTTTTTGCCATTAACTTGTTTTTAAATGGAATTATATGCATTTTTTTTTAAATTTTGCTTTTCTCACTCTACAGTACTTAATGGAATCCCATCACATCATCTGACAGTTCAAATTAATTTTTTTTCATGGCTACATACTACTTCATAGCCTGTATGCACTATAATGTAGTCAAACAGTCTCATAGGAGAGGATATTATATTCATTTTGCTTATTTTTTTTTTTTGCTTCAATAAATATTTTTACATGTTTTACATATGTGTTTCTTAGGAGTAGAACTGATAAGGAGAGTATGTATTTTTATGTTCAATAGAGGCCGTAGCCAAATTGCTTTTTGAAAAACTGTTAACACTTCACATTTCCACCAGCCATGTATGAGAGTATCATTTTCCCTACCTCTCTGCTATATATAGGTGTTACAAACACAGGTTTTTGACTGGTCTGATAGGAGTGAAGTGATAGCTCATTGTTATTTTAATCTCTCTCCAATCGGGACTTTAGCATTCTTAACACGTTTGTCAGTAAAGCTATATAAAAGCCTAACCTCTGTGGATACTGGAGCCACATCTAGAAATGCCAGTGAAATATGGGTCATAAGGGATCAGGGGACGAGCACAACAGTTCATTAACTGTAAAAAGCTGGATATTCAGATTCTGAGGCCCCTGTTAAAGATAAACATGTTCCATAAAACAGTTTCGGTGGAATTTATGCCTCTATATAATATGTCTTTGCCTCTGTGCAAAACCTTCTTCCCCAGATCTTTTGCACATTACCTTCCAACAGAGATCATTTCTTCTGGGGAAGTTTTTTGCAGTGGTAAGCAAATCACATTCAAGAAGGGATTATATTTTACTAGAAAATTGGTGTCATAATGAACTTTAATGTAGTTTATATTATGAATCATTTTTCAATTTTAACAGTAATAGTGGCTACTGTGTATTGACTGCCTCCCTTGTAGTAATCTCATTTAATAGTTATTAAACCCCAACAACACTCTTTAAGTTAAGTTAAACTTTACTTTGAGAGAAACTGGAACCTAGCTGATAAGTGCTGGAGCTAGGGGTCACACCTTTGACTTCAAAGCATCTGACTGTAAAAACCATATAGTCTCTTGATTAGCTACAATATGAAAAAGAGCTTAGAATCATGGATAATTTTTTAAACTTCATTTGATCATAAATGTAAACTACCACAGTTAAGCCTTATCAGTACCAGGGGCTAATTCGTGAGTACGATCTTTTTCCACTTCCCTTTGAGATCTGGCAATGATGGTAAAACATTACTATCATTACTAACATTACTAAGGATTCAGTAATTAGTGAGCACCTATCTGGTCGAAAGATAATGTACTAGATGCTGTGGGTATTTGATAATGTTTATTGAGTAGAGCCCTGTTTTATTTTGTGGAGAAATAAAATAAGAAACAAGATGTTAATCCTTTTTTCAGTGACTTAGCATTCATTTGGAGATAAAGGTAGTCATTTGCTACAAAATAAGAGGAAAATTTATTCTGAAGGTACAGCAGGTGGAGAGGCCAGAGTTTTTTTGAGGTTAATTAGGAAAGTTTTCCTGGACTAGGTAAATTTTGAGCTAGGGTTTTAAGATGATGGACATGAACAGGTGGCAGATCAGAATTCCCTAAAAGATGGTATGTGCAGAGAGTCAAATCCAACTTGGAATGTTTCAGAATTCTAAAGAGTGGAGTGTCACTCGGGATTCTAAATTGAGGATTCTGTTTGATTAAACCTTTATATACGCTCTCACTTATTTAAGTGACTGCTTTGTTGTGAGTCCCCTTGTCATTTTGATTGTTTAAATTTGTGGGAGTGATGTTTAAATATAGGATCTGGATTCAGAAAACAAATTTTGGCTTCCTGTTGATTTTCATAATACTATAAGGGTTAGAGATCAGTTTAATTGTTCCTCACCATTCACCTAGTTTTATTTATCAGAAAAGTCACTGTTTACCAACAAGAAGGCTGATGTATTGATATGTTCAGAACTAAATGCTGATTCTGAATTCTGGCCGGAATTCTGACCAGATGCAGCATTTATCTTGAGATTATCTGAGAATTTGAGATCTAAGAAATTTGTGACAACTAGGTTAATTGTTTTCAGCTACAGAGCAAGAGGTGATCAAATTTGAATTTTTATAATTTTTAATTATAAAATAATGTATTTGTTAAAATAAACTTTTACAGAGAAGTTTCATCATCCCCAATCCAGCTTTGAACTTTAACTTCATGAACATTCTCATTAAAAGCTATGAAATTAATTATGTTCATCTAAATTTAACTGAATCTTTCCAGTGGGCCTATGCAGCATTACATGGTTTATTTTTATAAAGTATCCTGGGAAATTTTGATACCTCCTTTATGGTACAGTCTTGCTAAAAAAATATTTGTTGTATCAGTCTCAAGCTGTAAAATGTGTGTGATGAAGGACACCACTCTTTATAAAATTATGAAGCATTTCAAATGGGAATTGTCTCTCAAGTATAGTACCATTTAGGGAGCTCAGTAAACTTACCATGGTAAAGGGCTAAAAGTTTTTTCAGATTCCTGCTTTCAGACACCATGTTGTTAAATGGGTCTCCTGTTTGTATTGTCCTCAGGTTGGAGCTTGTGTGTATCTATGTAAACTGGAGGATTGATGTCGTAAGGGAAATCATGTAACTAGTGAGTGAGCGGCTGCTGGGTAGCCTGATTTCTAGGGAAATATCTGGATTGCAGGGAAATTAAAATATATTACTCTTGCTTCAGAGAAGTGAAGGAGCCAGCACAGGCTGAAGGAGTTTCTAGCACGTTAGGACTTTGAAAATATGAATAATCAGAGACAATGAAGTAATGCGGAAGAGCCAGCAGAAACGAAGTTTGAAATCATCTGATAGTCTTCCCCCCCAAAATTGCGCACTGCTGATTTCTTTGCCATTTAATAATGTGCAGACCTTGTTTGGCTGGTGACATCTGAACCAATGAAAAGGAGCAAACGGTGGTATGTTCTGGACAGCACACATGAACAGGCTTTTTAGCCTGACTAGCACGGCTCTCCTCCACCTGAAGAGAAGAACCTCCCCTGTGGTTTCTTTAGGCTCTTCTTGCCTAAGGTACAGTATAAGTATAGCCTGGAGACCTTTAAGTAGGATGGAGTGTAGCAGGGATGCTCAGGTGGTCAGAAGCTCACTTGCTGCTGGCTTCCCTGTGCACTGATGACAGAGGGAGAGTGGAGCAGAGTAGCAAAAAGGCGTCCTCTGTGGTGGTAAGTAAGCAAAAAGATCCTGGGGTTCCCTGGAAGCATGATAATTAGCTACAGAGGGCTGTCTTTATAAAGGAGATTGTAAACCACTAATAAGAAAAAGAGATGTAAAAGTATAGTATTCTTTTTGTAGAGTTAGACTTTTTTTCCAGAATAAAAAAATTATAGACTGTATTTGAAAATCCTGTCCAGATTCTCCTCTGCTTTTTACATTCTCCTGTTTGAGCTGAAGTATGACTACCTAGTTTCATTGCAAAGGGAAATTTATGGAAGAAAGTTTAAATAAAATCATTTTGGCCCTAAAGGTCTGGGGTCACAGAGAAGACATTTTTTTGTGTGTTGTATGTTCTGCCTTCAAAAACCACTGTTGTTTTCAAAGTCGTAAGAAATAGACATTTTAAAAAGATGGTTAAAACATTTTGAGTGTGATTATAGGGAGGCAGCAGTGTTTTGTTTGTTTGCTTGCTTGACAAACATGTTAATTGCTGTGCCTCTTTCCTCCTGGAAGTTGTGATTATTCAAAGGTACAGCCAGTGAGAAAACTCTCCTTCCATCTTGGTTGTCCTGTTTCAGAAAGTTCTGCTTGCAGTAAACGGTCTACAGTGTGCGCTGGCAGCTGCTCCACGTTTGTGTTCAGACTGCTTATCAGTACTCTGCGTTGTCTCTGCTCTTTAAATGACTCAGTGTTAGAGTCAGAACGATGAATCCCAGGAGAGTGTGACCGGCTCCCTATTTTGGGTGATGGTTTTTATTTAATTTACTAGGTCATGTAATGTAGGCTGATATTAACAGTTTGAGAAATCCTAAAGGAATGTTAGTTCCAAGCATGACATCTTTGTAAGAAAACACTTGTGAGTTCACGAAAATGTCAATTTAGTAATGTTAAACAGATCTGTACCTTGCTCCTCGTCTTTTCTACCCTATATTTTTGTCTGTATAGTGGGATATCATGGGATGTCCTAATGATGGAAAATTAAAAATAAACAATGATAAAAGGAACCGTTTGCTGATTGTTTCCGGTATACCTGACACACTGATGATTGTCTCATTAAATTCACCCTAAAACCATATGTATTTGGTGGTGATGACCCTATTTTCAGTTGAGTCTGAAAGCTTGGAGCGGTTAAGTGACTTACCCAAAGCCAGCCCAGTCATAGATGGTAAGAGCAAGAATTTGGACAAAGGTCTGTTGAGTTCCAGGTGCAGAGTTCTCAGCCATTGTTTCGCTTGTCTCTCTCCTGCATCTGAAGGGCAGACGTCTCAATAGGTCTTGAGTAGAAGAAAAAGTGATCTGGTTCTCTTGCTTGCTTTGACTGTTCATTTGTTTACTGTCTGTGGTTTCCTTCTCCCCAGTGCCCACCATATGCATGACACACACTTAATAAATATTTATTGAGTGAACAAGTGTGTATCGTTAACCCTGGAAAATGGAAGTGAACTGACGTTGTTGTTTATAAAAGTTTTGTAAGTATATGCTATATTTGTAAATATACTAAAGTACATCTTAGACTAATATTTATCAGGTTTATTTGTGGCATATGTAGACATTTGAATAAGAATGAAGCCATTACAGTCCCATACGATTTCTGGAGATTATCCGGAAGCGAGCCCTCATTCGCCTCACCCTACCCAGCCTCCCCACTGCTGGTTTTGGTGCTGCTCGCTTCCACGCTGCTTCCAAAATACCCTTTCTCTGTCTCTCTTTCTTTCTACCCTCTATTCTCCAAGGAATTGTTGTTTTCACACCTTTTGCTTTTGTACATTCCTCTTCCTTTCGTTGGGATTCCCTTCTCCATCTCTTTGGTTGACTTTTTTTTTCTTTTTTCTTTGGCTCAGGTGTCTTCCCTGACTCCTCCAAATCCAGCTAGGCCCCCTCTTTGTGTTGCCTTCCGAGCACTTGCCGTGCTACTGGATTGTATAATTGGGTACAAGTCTGTCTCTGTTTCTTTAAACAGCCTGTGTCATAGGCTCCGCGAGGGGAGGGACTTGGGTATTTCATTTGTCTGTGTCTCAGTGCCTGGCACATGGTAGGCAGACAGTAAATATGGAAAGAAAAATGAAACAAAACAATACAAGATGTAGTTTGCCTAGTCCCAGCATAAATCTTAGAAAACTATTCCATTTTAGAGATGGAGGACACCCGATTAGCTCCAGCCCCTCCCTTTTTGATAAGAAGATGACACCCTGAGGTCATACAACTAAATAATTAGCAGCACGGCTGAAAAACAGGACTCCTAAGTCCCAGCCCAGTGTCCTTTCTTGTTTTTTGAGAAAAAATTTTTTTTCTTATTATGAAAGCGAGAATTGTTTAATGTAGAAAATTTAGAATATACAGCTAAATAGAAGGGAGAAAGCAAATAAAGTTATCCTGTTCCCACCACCTGGATAGCCACCATCCTTCCAGAGACATATTTATGTATGTTACAGTTGTGTAATGACAACAGCTTGCATTTCCTAGATGCTTCTAGAATAGGCACTGTTCTAAGTGCTTTACATGTATTAACTCATTTATTACAGCAACCTTACGAGGTGAATACTATTATCCTCACTGCGTGGAGGCACAGAGAGGCTAAGTATCTCAAGGTCACACAGCTATTAAGGGTCTAGAGCTAGAGTGCCTGGGTTTCAGTCTTGGCTTTACAACTTACTAGCCGGGTGACCTCTATGCATAATATTTCATAATCCGCTTTTTTTTTTAATTGAGATTAATTTATATACAACAGTGGCCACACTTTTTAAAGGTACAGTTCAGTGAGTTTTGATAAAAGGTAAACCACCATAACAATCAAGATACGAAGCATATTTCTGTCAAAAAATCCTATCATGCCTGTTTGCAGACAGTCTGCCTCCCCTCTCCCAACTCCCGGCAATCCTTGGTCTTATTTCCGCCGTTATAGTTTTGCCTGTTCCTTAGTTTCATGTAAATGTGATCGTCGGCGTGGAGCCTTCTGTGTTTATCTTCTTTCACTGGTATGATGCTCCTGGCGTTTGTACATGTCGTTGCTTGTAGCAGTAGTCGGCTTTTTTTTTTAGTCACTGAGTAGTACTCCACTGTATGGATGTACCACAATTTTTTATTCCGTTCACAAGTTAAAGGACATTTAGGTTGTTTCTGATTTTTGGCAATTAAAATAAAGCTGCTATGAATATTCATGTATAGCTTCTTATATGGACATACTTTCTAATTTCCCTTTGTTTAAATACCCAGGAATGGGATTTACTGGGTCGTATGGTAAGTGTAAGTTTAACCTTAAGAAACTCCCAAACTGTTTTCCAAAGTAACATCATTTTGCGTTCTTGTCAGTAATATCTGAGAGTTCCACTTGCTCCTCATCCTAGCCAGCAAATTCTTTTTTGGTGGTATTTGTATTCTAGCATTAGCCAGATAAAATGAGTCTTCACTTAATGCCTTCAGAGAGGTTCTGCAACTTAAAGCTAAATGATGTATAATGTAACCAATTTTACCATAGGCTAATTTATAGAAATAAAGGAGTTAAGTTTCTACGGCATCTCATCACTGTTGTAGTGAAACGATCTTATTTGAGGACCTGCTATGATATCTCTACAGCATGGTCTTGTTAAGAAAAGGTGTTGCTTAAATAAATGATTTCCGAGATATATATACAGTGTATTTTTTCATTTTCCTTTTTCTTTCCATTTTACGAATATCTGTTGAGCATCTTACAGTGCGAAGGGGGATGGATGAGGATAAGCAACTCTATTCTGAAAGCCCTCTGGTTGGCCTTATGCGTGGGGGCTGTGGCCGATGATGGTGACACAATTGATTCTTATTCTTCACCTGTTTTCCTACTGTAACGAATTGCTCAGCATAGCAGTTTTTACTTCCATGCTTCTGCACTGCGTGCCTTGCTCAGCTTCCAGGTACTAAGGAACCTTGTGGGGAGAAGAATATGATGGCACCTCTAGCTCAGCAGTGCCGCCAGCCGCATTATCCACCACCACCACCCTTCGGCGAAAATGCCAGTGAGTGTCATGGTGGCAGCTGTTTCCATAATTAGCTTGGGTAGGTTTTTCAATTCATTCTGGTGGTGTAGCTGCCTTGATTGCCTAATCAGTAATTTGAATGATGGGACTACGGTATCTAAGGAGCGAGATCAAATGGTGAGGTAAGTTGAGGTCGACAAGATAAGGGTATGAATCTCACATTTTTGGTGGGCTGCCCCTATTATTGCAATACATTGTCTCTGACACTAGCCAGCGTCTTAAGAGCCTTTCTTGTGTTTCTAAAGGGAAAAGCAGATATACACTCTGCTATATCTTCTTTTATAGATTTTATCAGCAAACTATTTGCAGATTGCTAAGAAGTGTGTCTATTCACTCATTTGTTCATTCATTGAGCTCATTTGCCAGTTAACCATTATGGTTTATGGTACTCTTCTCAATGCCATGATATGGCTTGTTTCAAAGTAAACTATTCCTGAGTTTTTCCCTTGGTACCTTCTCTTCCTCCCAATTTGGCATCTTTCATTTGTAAACATTTAAAAAACAAATGTCAAGTGAAATAAAAGTGTAGTGTTTTAGCTCTCTGTTCCACTTGGGTGCAGATTTTGCACAAGAAGTGAGAAAGGCAGAGGAGAGAAGAGGGAACCCAGTCATGTGATACTGCTTGTCTGGCAGAAGCCTTTTGGTTCTGAGCAGAGAAACCAACTGTTTACTATTTTGGGTGAATGAGGTTGATTGGTTGCTACGAGCATTTTCTCTAAGGGAACCCTCTTCGTTTCCAGCTCTACACATTGAAATCAGCCCTGCTTTTTGGCATTTGGGTAGAGGAGGGAGGTGTCTGTGTCAAGGCCCAGTGCTGACAGGAAGAAATGTTTTCCAGGAGACTTACTGATTCTGACCTTCTGCTGTCACTGCTTTTAATCCCCCATTCCCTAAGTAAACTTAAGATCTAGCTGTTCTTGCAACCGGTATTGCTGCAGAAATGAAGTACCCACTTTAACCTAAAGAGCAATGCTAATCAGAGTTCAGAAAATAATAAATGGCCTCTTTAAGGAGTGAGGGAAGGAAGACGAGTTTATTGCAGTCCTGGCCTTTGGCGTCTCACATCTCCCCCAGCATGCTGGAGGAGAAGACCAAGATTCATCAGCCCACGTGCAGGATTCTGCCACTCTCATGGATTGTCCTGCAGCCGGGAAAGGACAGCTACTCAGCACTGTGCCTGGCCCCTTATCACAGTTTGCGGGAAGGTTGGCATATTTATCCCTTTGGGATTTGCATGCTTTCGTTTCCTCCTCAATGCTGTCTTTTATCCCTTCCTTATTTCTCTGTAACCATCCAAGCTTTGCCTCTGGGTGGTTTATTCTCCAGGGTTTTGGTTAAAGCCTTCTGAGTACTCAGCAGATAGATAACTGGGCACAGCACTGCAGGGCGTATTTCATGACCTGATAGGACAGTGTTGGGGTATTTCACTTCCTTACGCCTCTCCTTCCACCCATGCAGCGCTCGCTCATATGCCAAACCTACATGTGGAAGAATGAAAAGCTTTTCTTTAGGAAGGTAGGATTCTTCCCCTTCGTGTGGGTCCAGTGCAGTGTTTTATCAATAAAACTTATGCTAGCCAGAAGTTCTATACAAATAAGGAGGGAGCTATTGATAATGACTTCAGTTTCTTCTGCGTTAAATACTAAAAATGGATAGATAACTGTAAGAAGGCTTTTTACTTGAATTGCATGTTAGTTTTAGGGTGAACAATTTGGACTGGACTTACAATCTTTTTAGTAATTGTAGAATTACATTAGAATTACATTCATGTGTATGAAAGATAACCACAAACTCTATTAGGTTAATACCCATAAAGTTTTCCTTTCGGAACATCCTTCTTTGTATTCTGAAACTGCTACCAGAAAAAATTCATTGGAAGTAGAATGGATGCATTTGAGTTCTGCAGAAAAGTTCAGTTTTAAATTAGAGGAAAATTCTTTCAGAGAGTTCTGGATTATGAAAAAAGGGGATAGGGAGTGTATCCAAATTCTGTCAAATGCGAATGGAAAAGATTTATCAACATTTTCCCTCTCCTGGCTTAGAAATCCTCTGCTATCCATTATTAGAATTTATATACAGTTTCTGATATTGATTACATAAACACTACTTTTCTGAAAACATAGACAGTTATTTTGAATTTTCGAGATCTCTTTGGGACTTTACTAACATTTGACAGGATGATTCGAGCATTGGAATCATCAGTGAATGAATCCATTGAAGAGGAGATGAGCGATTATCAGTGCTCAATTTGCAAAGAGAATAATTGTAAAAATCGGTTGAGAGCAATCGATCTTTCTTTGACTATCTAGACACGTTCTGGGCTGATGTCAGAGAATCACCACAGCAACCGGAGATGGCTTATTTGAGAAGCAGTATGGCTCAGGACTTAAACCTTTGAGCTGTTACTGTTGGTTTTTTGTATCTAGAGGATTGTAGTGTTTCAGATTCCCAATCTGATGATTAAGAATTTTTTTTGAAGTTCAAAAGTAAATAGGAAATAAATGCAGATTTAGTATAACTAGGATCAGAATGGTAGTTTTAGACAACTGCCCTAAGCAATTAACTATTTTTCTGGTTTTATACTGTGCTTGGAACCTTGAGCTTAGAATTCTGAATGTCCGTTGAATCTTGAGAGAATTCGAATTGTGTTTTCTACAATATGTATACCCATCGCTTTTTAGATGACTGGCATTTTGTAAACTGCACTAAAGAGATAAGTTGTGCATTAGATAGTGAAAGTATAAAGCTTGTCTATCTGATGTTACTCTGTTTGGGCTGAAGCAGGTGTTTGAGGGATCAAGATAGTTCTCCTTTCAAATACTCAAAGATACCTAGTGGAAATGACTCTTCTTGAGAAGTCTTGTGTTTTATTATTATAGATAAATTGCTAATAATTTTTTTCTTCTTTCATAATTTTCTTGGTTATATCTTTTTCCTGATAAAAAAAGAGATTCGAAAAGGTGGCACACATTTTTAGAGATATCTGTTTAGGATTATTAGGAGGGCACGTGTGCTACTTTTTTTCATTGTTTTAGTTGACAGTTGGAAATGCCCAGAAGGACAGAGACAGAGTTTTTTTTATTTACTTCTTCTGGCATTAAGATCTGCGGTTTTCTTTATTAATACATTTTGGCAAGGATCAGATCTGCATTTTATTTTAGGAAGACAGCCTTGAAAGATTGACATTTTGTGATTTAATACAGCCTTCTGGTATAGCCCTTCCGCGTACTGTATCTGTACTGTCCAGTATGGTAGCCACTAGCCATATGTGGCTATTGAGACTTGAAATGTGACTGGAGTGACTGAGAAGCTGAATTTTTTATTTTATTTGATTTCAATTAACTTTAAATAGCATATGTAGCAAGATGCTACCATATTAGAGAGCACAGTTTTAGGCCCTTCACAGTGTGACCTTAGCCAGCCTTTCCAGCTACCTCTACTATTACTCCCTTTCGCAAACTTAGTGCTCCAGATAAATTGGAGCGCGTTAGTCATATTCTTAACTGTATAGTATTTCCTACCTTCACGTCTTAGTTCATGCTGTTCTGATTTTTGATCTCTTTCAAAGATGTCTTATATGCTGCTGCTCCCATGAAGCTTGCCTGATCCTTTCTGTATTCTAGTAATTTATTATCTATCTGCAAACTCTTAAAGCACTTATAAAACTGTCTTTGATTAATAATTTGTTTTATATTTCTTATATTCTTCATTATATTTGTAAGTTCCTTAAGGGGCTTGTATAGTTTTCATGGTCGTATGTGTGTAATAGGCTTAACCGTCTCTCTTTTTTTTCCCCCTCCCAAGGGACTTCCCAAGCAGAGTATGTTTATACATAGTAGGTGGTTCATATGTATTAGCTGAGTTAGGCTACTGAGGTTATTGTGCTTCCTGGCACTAGAGGGCAATGTCAGGCTCATAAGCAAAATGTGTTTATCCCAAAATGATAGATTTTGTCCATGTTTAGTTTTATTCAGTCTCATATTGATAAGTCTAGCCTTTGTAAGGAACTCACATGCTTTAATTGTTAGTGTTATTGATGAATAAGCTTTTCCCATGATTGTCTTAAATTCAGAGTATGGTGTTGGATCAGGATATTGGTGAGATTCTTACTGAGGAGAAACTGGTACATCTGAGAAGCATGGGCCAAGGCAGTGGGTGTCAGAGATTAATTCCTTGAGGGCAGAAGCCTTTTTCTGGCAGGCAGCTAGTACTCCAGAACTGAGCTGATAGTCAAGAACCTGAAATTCTTGGTTTGATCTTGCCAATAGTGAGCTTGGCTGAATTGCTTTAAGCTTGGCAAACCAGTTTCTTTCGTTGTGTATTGGGTATGATGTCTGCCATCCTAATTCATAGGGTCAAATAAGATCATATGTGTGAAAGTAGCTTTGTAAGGTATTATATAAGTGTATAAGGTTATTTTCCTTCTGAATTCTTACCTTGGACTTGGAACCAAGGCATGGAAATAGCAATTGATTACAAATATTTGACATTTATTTTTTACATCTTAGGTTAAGAATGTGCTCTGTTAAAGGCTGATGAGAGATATATTGATGTACTTATTACTAGGTTGCACACACTGAGAAATGATTTTAGTCACAATAGTTTGATTAACATATATTCTGTCCTTGGATAAACTGTATGTGATAAAATGCGTGTATATGTGTGAACTCTATACATATATAGTTTAGACTCATTTACTCTCTCCAGTAGGTTTTTTAATATGCTTTACCCTTCTTAATATTAACTTAAAATACTCAGAATGAGTTAATTATTTTGAGGTTTTTGGGCTCGTTATAAAAAACCAGGTTTAAATACAGCCACTTAGCCAAAACCGGTATAGATGGGAAGTAAGCATGAGCATATTTTTATTTTCCTGCCAGGTCTGTGGGTTAGAAAAGAAGCAAGCCATTCTAGAACAGGGTAGTGCACTGGTTGCTTTTTGTTGAGAACAGCCATCAGCTTGGAACCTCCTCTAGTAAATCATTAGATCTATCAAATAAGATATTTAGCTGAAGTTCATGCAACCTCACAGTTACCAAACACTCTTGCCAAAGAGAGTTGTAGTCATAATATCTGCAATCGAATCATTTCCTGTTCAAGCTTGCAGGCGGGGAACTGTCTGAAACTGCAGTTCTGTAAGATTAGTTATAAAGAGAATGCTTTGGTGGGAGAGACCTTGACGATATTAAAATGATAGCCTAGCAAGTGTGGGGATGGAGAGGGTAACCCAGGATCCTGGGACTAAGCAGACTTTAAGGCATAGATCAGACCGTGAAAGCCCACTCCCAGGGTGATCTGATTGAGGCTCCTCTGGGGCACCAGATATGTGCTGAACACACTCGGGCAGTGGGCCAGGCAGATGGCACATTCCTGTACCGACCTTCGGAGTTCTGCCAGGTTACAAAGCTAGCATTGGAGGCGTGGCTGTGCTCTGGCATGAACAACCCGGAGAGCCTGCATTTCATCTCGCATTTGGTCCTTCCCATTTGAGGGGATGCCTTGGGACTGGGTTGGTCTCTGAGTCCACTTTGGGTTTGACATAAGTTCTCATACCCATGCCCCTACCCCATTTTGGAGTTGATTTTTATTGTCAGCACAGCCCCCAAACTGACTCATACCTTCTGAGTGATTCCCCCATCCTGGGGATGACCCAGGCTTAGCCTTTGAGATGCCACAGCTCCCCGCCCTTCCCACCCCAGCCTGTCTTTGTTGACCCACATTTTTAGGTTTGACTAAACCGTTCATCTGAGAATAGGTGGGGACTAGGCAAGTTAGGCTTCAGTCACTTGTCCCTTCTTTTGCTTCGGTGTGTCCCTTTGCACTGTGTAAAGGAAAAGCTGAGTGTGACACACTCCTTAGGCTTCACCTTTCTCCTCCCTACCCCGCCCCTTTCCTGTTGCCCTTTTGATTTGTTAAAATCTGATACCGAGCCTCTCCTCCCCCCACTCACACACCAGTGGAGTCTCCTAAGCTATTTCTGTCAGTTTAATGATCCCCAGCTGTTGCTGTAGTTCTGGCTGTTTTCACAACTAGGAGAGGCAGACGGGCCACAGAAAGAGGGGTCTTGCTTGTGTGTCGGACAGATCTGATGCATTTTTCAGACACAACTAGGGTGAGACTTCTTAGAGGGGGATGTTAATAGTGGGATGATTTGAAAATACAGGACGAAAACTACAAGGGAGTATCCGGGGCATTTTAAAAATAAGCAGTCTGCTGATAGGTGTGGCACTGTCTGCATCACTCAAAATTACACTCGAAAAATCTAGTACGTGGTCACTGGGTAATAGTATGATCACTTCGCCTTCCACTTCCACTTCAGCTTTGGAGCTGGCATGATCCCTCAACCCGCGGTGTATGCTGAAGGAGCCAAACATCTAAATAATAAAGGAGGATCTGTGATAGGAAGATATATGGAAGTCATTCCTGAAGTAGCCAGAAAGGCATTGATTTTAGTTCTGCTTTAACTTAATGCACGTTTGTTTCGTAAAATTTTGTGCAAAACCTGCAGTAATGAAATGTCCCACTTGCAAATTCAACCACACAAACTTTAGGAAATATAAAGTTGCAGTTCTTCTAACATGAACTCTCTTCAGTTATATATACATTTACTTTTGAGATGTCTTTACTAATTCTGGAGGGTGGGGAGTGGGAAAATCCTACAGTTAAATGGGCTACTGTGTTATAATAGACTGGCTTTTCCTTTATATATTTGATCTTGAGAATTTTAACCCAATAATTTTAGCTGATAGACTTTCACACTTCATATACTGCATGAAGTTTAATTTTATGGATTTTATTCTAATATAAAGAAGAAAAATTTGCTGTTACCTTTACCAGAATTTACTTTAAAATATTCTTTAATTTTTTCAAGACAGACAAAATTTTATATCATTCAGGATTTAAGGGGTGAGAAATTATTGTTCCTTTTTCTTAAAATACCTATATAGAACTTTACATATAAACATTTGAAGAACTTTCCAATTGTGTGTGTGTGTGTGTGTTTGTGTGTTTGTGTTTGTGTTTAACCCATTTGGCCAAATTTCTAATTACCTCTCTGCTTCCTAATCTTTCCCCTAGAGAAAAAATTTTTTCATTTACTAAATTATTTTAATTTTTTTCTCAAAATGTCACTTAAATGAAATGTCATTAATTACTATACACACTGAAAGTTAATTTCAAAAAAAAAAAAAAAAATCCAGAAACAGGGAAAGCTTATCAGGACAGCTTGAAATACTTGACTAGAAAAAGCCAACTTTCTGATATTACAGAATTTATATGAGGATACAGGCATCCCTCATTATTTCAGTCATCATTCTTCTACCACGCTGTGCGCCTTTTTTTTCCAAGTCCATGTTATAAAGCTGCAGAAGAAATAAGTACTCTAATACAATTTTAAGGGGGGGAAAGTTTTATCACTTCTGGCTTGCTGTGAAATAACTTCCCCTGTTCCAAGTTTTAAATCCGCTCACCTGCCCTCGACCAAGGTGGGTGCAGAACGTCAGCACCAGTAATACCAGCAGGGAATAGCAAATAAGATTTGAGGCTGCCCACATTTTCTGGACGAACGTGCAGAACTAATGTGGCTGGGAAAACGCTGTTCCTGGCGCCTTTAACTTTGGAAGGAATTGTTCAGATGGCCCTGCCAGTCTAAAGGAAGCACATTCCCAGCTTATCTTCACCCCATCCAGACATCTGGTGCAAGCACACATTATGCTCGGCCTTGCGTGGTGGGGTTGTGTGAGCATTGCCTTATAGCTCCTCAGAAAAGGGACTCATGACATTGAAGTAGCTGGCAGTTTGAAATCCGTCTGCTGCAGTTAGAGAAGGAGATGACTTCAGGGGGAAGGTGAGCAACTACCTGAAATGAAATGGTGAGCCCTAGATTTCCGAGGACGTGGAAAAGAGCTTTTTATTTATTTACTTAGTTATGATTAATATTTTTACTATGACTGGCATTAAATATGGTGTAGTAAAAAAAAAAAGCACAGACTTTGGTATCAGGCTGATCTGTATTTGAACTCTGACTCTACCTCTTACTGGCTGTGCAGTTACTTAACCTCTTTGAACCTCATTCTTCATTTTAAAAATCAAGGTAATACATACCTTAAATAGCTGTTGAAATTAAATGAGTGACTGTCATAGTACATCCATCTCAGTAACTGCATAATGTAGAGTTCAACACGTTAGATTCCTCCTTTCTTGTATCTTCGTTTCCTTCTCAAGACAAGCCTTTTCTCACGTCGATGCCTTTGCACTTGCTGTTTTTTGCTGCCTGGAAGGCTCTTTCTCCATATCTTTTCATGGTTTATCATATTAGTTAGGTTTCTGCATAAGAGTCATCTGTCTCCTCTGAAGGACCTTGCCTGTGTGCTCTGTCTGAAATTACTACCCTCAGTCACTCTCTCGTCTTCTTATTCTCACTGTATTTTTTTTTCACATAATGAATTACCAGAAGTTATAATTAACTTATTTCTTATGTTTCACCCACTAGAGCATGTGCTCCTGAGGACAGAGACCTCATCTGTGCATTTTACTGCTGTATCACCTAGCATAGTGCCTGGCATATAACAGGTGCCTGATAAATATTAGTTTAATAGATGATGAATGAATCAACCCAGAATCTCCCTAGTACCAGGGAAGAATCCCTGGCAGAATCAGAAAGGAAGTTGTATCAGGAAGTCGGTGCTCTCTGCCTTTCAGTATGGATGTTCCTGCATTGAGAGACAAGTGGGAAGTAGGCCTGTGAAGTTCTCTTGTATCCTAGACTGCCTGCTTCCTGTTGCTGGGAGAAGCCCCTTTAAATGACTTTTACATGTGACCACTGTATCCTGTTAAAGTCTGTTCTTTTTGGAATTTGAGTATGAGGATCCTTTTAGATTCTAGAGTTCTCAAATGTCATACTGTTCGCTGAAATCACCCGGATTTCCCCCTGATTAGTTAGTATGTAAATCGTCTTTGTCCAGCCACATCATGTAGATAGCACTATTAGTGTAGTGTCTTTTTTAAACATGGGGAACTGGTTTATTTTATGAAAGAAAAGAGGTGCAACATATAATAGTGGTTATGGGCTCTGGCTGTAGAACGAAATAGAGCTGGGTTCCAATTTCTGCTCTACCCTTCACTTACTCTGTGACCTTAGCCAGCCTTTCCAGCTACCTCTACTACTCCCTTTCGCAAACTTAGTGCTCCAGATAAATTGGAGCGTGTTAGTCATATTCTTAACTAATCTTCAGTTTCCTCATCTACAAATAATATAATAATATCTTTCACATAGCTTTGTTTTAAGAATTAAATAAGATGACCTATGCATGTTTTCACCATTTTATAAGTATTATTACACAATATAGAGACATTTCATTTTGCATATTTTAGTAGCTCAAGTTAGATTATCATAAGTTTGTCTTTGTAAATTAGCAGGTTAGACATACAAGTAGCTCAGGTTCACCAAACGAGGGTAAAGCCCCATCTCAGCTCTTATTCTTGACGACGTTCAGATTTAGTAGAAGGTATTTACCATTTTTTGGTGTTCTGATTTCTAAAGCAGGTTATGTGAGAGGTAATTTAACTCACGTTTACACACTCTATACAGATATGGAAGAGAAATTTATGGGATTATGAAAGGGATGAGTGATTGAACATATCGATAAAACTTAATCAAATTTGAAATCTTATTATAGATGGTTTTTGGCATGTGTGATTTTGAACAGAATTAGAGATTCTTCTTTTTAAGTTTTACAACATTGTTCATTTTATACATTTATGCCACAAATCATTTTATGAATTGAATTTATTAAAAGGCCCATTATTATTTGTTCTTCATAATTAATTAGGCATTTGTAAGAATTAGCAATTTCTTTCTGCCCAAGACATGGTGGGTAGCATTTCAGTTTGAGAAAACTTGACCTTTGATATATTTTAGTAACCTATTTATAAATCTTTCTGAAGGGAGAATCCATGTTTTTTTTTTTTTTTTTAAGTAAACCTTTTTTATTTGGAATAATTTATAGATTTACAAAAAAAGACAGATAGTACAGAGAGTTCCCATATACCCTTCACTCAGTTGCTCCTGATGTTAGCATCTTACATACCCATGGGACATTTGTCAGAACTAAACGATTAACGTTGATACACTACCAGGTAAACTCCAAACTGTATTTAGGTTTCATCTGTTTTCTCACTGATGTCCTTTTTCTATTCCAAGATTCAATCCAGAGTACCACTTTGCACTTAGCCATATGCTTTTTGGATGGTAGATGGGTAGGATCCCAGAGAGAATTAACTTTCCTTTTTCTCACCTCCACTCCTTTCTTTTTGTCTTAAATCTGCATCTGAATTTCAGTGGGTCCCTCTCTCTTTGGTAATAGATGGAATGTACCTTTCTTGGGCCTTTAATCACTATTTCTGTATTGACAGCTTAGAGTTTCAGGAGCATACTTTCAACACTCACTGTTTATTTAATTTTATTAATGAATGGGTACCGATTCTTCTGCCTTTCTCCGAGTCTTGCTGTCCATACATACTAGGCTGTCTTGAGTCTGGGAGCAGAGTGTGCTTCTTCACTAACTACATGTTCCAGAACTGCCTTCTAAAAGGGAACAGTTCTCTCTTCCTTTCTCTTTTCCTTTCCCTTTCCCCTTCCCCTCTTTTCCCTCCACCAGCTTTCTCCCCCAACTTGCTCCCACTTCTCCTGTCCCAGAACAACTTGAGATAGATTTTAAATAAAGATATTTTGATATAAGGCTCTTTTACTTTGCAGATTAAGCCTCTTGTTGTAGGTGTGGTACTAGATTACTAGCAATTTTTACTCCTGTCCTAGAGAGAAGCTGTCTCATGAAACATTTATATTCAGTTTTACATATATACACATATACACATATATATACACATACATATCTATACACACGTGTACATACATACATACATGTACATACATATGCACATATATATTATTCCAAAGAAGTAATACTCCTCTGGGCCCCTACTTATTCTAATCTCCCACAAATCTTCCCCGAGAGAGCCTAGAAAGATGTAAAAGAGGGGAGAGGTTCTCTCTTCCTTTTCTCCTTTCTTTCACCTGTGTGTGTGTACACAGTTTTATAAGCACTTTTCTCATATATTGTGGCTTTTTGAGCTTCAAAGGCAGGGATTATTTTTCTAAATTGTAGTATACTGAGAAAATCAAGGCTAAAATAAATTAAGTGATTAGGTTATGTAGCAACAGAACCAGGCATGGAACCCTTGTCTTCCAATTATTTCTCTGATGTTCTTTGGTTTCCCCTTAAAGGTAAATTCTGTAAGTATATATTATTGCATTTCACTTGGAGCTTATATCCACATAACCAACTCTATATGCAATACTTGCCCCTTTCCCCAGAAATCATAGGTTGACAGTAAACCCTTCTGGTTAAGGGTAGGGCCAATTATAGAATACATTGGGACTTTAAAATGCTGTTGTTTGTGTTAACAGCACAAGCCAGAAATACGTTTTTGGTACAGTATACACTGTGCTAACCAATTTAGGCTCATTTCCCAAGTTGAAGGAAGAAAATTAATCTTGAAAAGGACTAGAGAAACTTAATTTAGAAAGCTTTAGGAAATTATATATAAGAACCAGGAGAAGAAGAAAATCCGGGGCTGCTGTAGGATAGGGTAGGGATTGAGAGGCAGGAAACAGGAGAGCCGGCAGAAAGGAGAGGGGAACAGACATCTCGACATCTCGCCTCTCTCTTACACCTTTCTGGGCCCTCTCAGGAAAGATTTGTGGGGCATTAGAATAAGTAGGGGCTCAGACGAGTATTGCTTCTTGGGAATGATATCAGGAAGTTACTTGAAACTTTAAAAATTGATCATGAGGGTAAAACATTTTTAAGGCCCAGTTTATATGTTCACTAGTCCTACCCCACATAGAAAGGATTTGTTTCTCTTTGTCATTTCCAGTGTTGGGTAGTATCACCTTTGCACTTCTGTAGTATCTAAAAAATAAATAACTATTTGAATTTGTACTGTTTTCTTTTTAAGAACCCTATATTTTTATTATTAATGTGCACACGTGTATCATGCATAAGAGCAGATGACTTGACTTTGGGAGAGATCCTTAGTAGGGCATGTGTGCCAGTTAAAATTTAATTTTCCTATGACTTTTTAAGTAAAAATCTATATTATAGATATTAGTATTTTTCCTATAGCATTGTAATTACTCATTTTGAGTCCCCTTTTTTCCCATTAGGCTTGAGAATTCCATGAGGATGAGAACAGTGTCTTTACATATGTATCTCTAGCAGTCAGCCCTGGCTTTGAGAGCACTAAAGATGCTTAAATGTGTGAATTGAATTATGGGAACAGTCAAACCACTTTGTTGAGATGTGGTGTCTGAGTATGTTTTCTTAGAAAATACTCTTCACTCTTTTAAGTCTTTATTTAATGGTTGTTTCTTCCACGAAAATATAAACCCCACTGAAGGCTTTGACTATATCTCGTCACTACTATATCCTCAGTAGCAAGCAAAGAGTCTGGCATATCTAGTCGACCCTTACATTTCTTGAATGAATGCCTAAGGAAAGTTTTGACAAAGAACTAAGGAAGAATTGAATAAGGCATGAAAAATGTGCTCACCAACTGGTACACGAACCCTAGAGCAATGAAACAAATAAGAGTAAAGTGAATAAATTAAACTGTGCCTTTTTTTAAAATTCAGTTACCCTGAGCTCTCTGATTTTCAAGGAGTTTTAGTATCGTAAACGACTGACTGTTTAGTCGTAAAGAAGAAATGAGAAAAGATAGTTATTGAAGCACATTAAAGGAGGAGAAACTATGGATTCCAAGGTCTGACCTCTCTACTATCCTTTATTCTTTTTTTTTAAAAAAACACTGATTATAACTTGTATTTATTTATATGTGATTTTGATGTCCATTATCCCAGTGGACTGAAAGGTTTGTGTGCGCAGAGACCATAGGTGTACACAGCACCTAGCATAGTGCCGGACAGACACGTAGTATGGGCATACCTCGGAGATATTGTGAGTTCGGTTCCAGACCACCACAATAAAGCGACTCATAATCTTTCTTCTGGTGGAGGATCTTGCCTTCAATTTGTAAAAAAGAAACCCAACATCTGTGAAGCACAGTAGAATGAAGTGCAGTAAAGTGAGGTATATGCCCGTAGGAAATATTTGTTAGATGAATGAATGAGAAGATGAATGAGTAGAACTCTCTCCCCATTCCAACTCCCAATCCCTATTTTAGAGGCGATTCTGCAGAGTAACCCAGGCAGCAGAACAGGAGGAATACCCTCTTCTGGAGGAACCCTTCTCCTTTTAATCATACATTCAAAAAATGAAACTAATTGAATGTTCAGAGAATAGCCTTTGGTTCTGAGTGATAGGTGATATGGTTTTACAGTTTGGGTTTCACTAAATGATTTTTCAGGCACATAGGGTTAGCTGAAGTATAAAATACACCAATGAAATAGGTATGATTCACTGCATCAAAGATGAATATTCTAATTATCAGCATGCTAAGCTTCAGAAAAGGCTAAATCCTCACTGTTTCTTCTCTTATCTTCCCAGTAAAACACATTGTCCAGTTTGAAGTGTAGAGGTAGTTATGTCTATTGCTGAATTGATTTGTATTTGCTTATTTGTTTTGAGACTGGTACCTGAAGGTTAATGAAGGCAAAAATGTACCGGTTATTAGCTGATCAGGCTTTGGGGTTTTATGGAAGGAACAGAATTTGGAGTAAGAATGTACTATCTGAAATTAGTTTTGACAATTAACATTAATTAAATAAATGTGCTAGGCTATATGTAAAAGAGAACTTGGAATAAGATGTCTCATATCACATGCATTAGGTTTAGATAGAAAACTCACAGGAGTAAGTCTAGAAACACCAGATTTTTATCTCTTTAGGTTGTTAGGTTGTTATTTAGCCATTTTTTTCCCCTTTGATAAACCTTCAGTGGTAGATGACATAATTTTCGTGGAAGAGATGTGTTGGGAAATGGAAGTTCTCTCCTGTTATAAACTTTTAAACAAATTTAAAACGAAAAAGGTTTAATTTAAAATTCGAATCATCGAAAGCATGAATGTTGAATCATTGATCATTACACAACCAATGATGTGCTTTAAAGCAGTTAATTGGAGCATCAAAAGAAAGGCTGCTTACTATTTATTAGTGAATTCAACCTGCTTAGTACTATTTAATTGACATGATCTATAATTGGTGTGATGAATGTAGATGGAACATGTTTAATTTCCCAATGTAAAGTGAATCTAAGTCCAAAGTAGCCTTAAATGGGGCATCGGTTCTTCACCTGGCACGACATTAGAATCATATGACAAGCTTTTGACAAACACCAATGCCCAGGCCTCGTTCCAGACCAATTTAAAACCTTCTCAGATGATTTGATTTGTGAAGTAAGGGTTGAAAATAACTGGAATGGGGAGAAAAAAAATCAAGGATAAGGATACAGACTTTTTTCCAGTCTCGGCTTTTTATTTTTTTCCTTCTTCAGTCTTTTGTTGAGGAACTTTGTATCTATATTCGTAAGGAACCTTGGTCTGTAATTTCGTTGTGATGTCTTTCTCTGGCTTTGGTATCAGAGTCACGCTAGCCTCGTACAATGAGTTGGTAAGTGTTCCCACCTCTACTTTCTGGAAGAGTTTGAAGGATTGGTGTTAATTCTTCTCTTAGATATTTGGTAAAAGTTATCAGTGAGGCCATCTGGGCCTAGGTTTTTAATTAGAGAAAGATTTCTAGTTACTAAGTCAAACTCTACTTGTTTATAGGTCTCTGTGGATTTTTTTTTTTCTTGAGTCAGCTTCAGTAATTTGTGCCTTTCTAGGAATTTGTCCATTTCATCTAAGTTATCTAATTTGTCAGCATATAGTTCTTCATAGTGTTCCCTATGACACTCTTAATTTCTGTAGATTCAGTGGTAATATCTCGTTTTGCATTTCTGATTTATTTTTTCTGTTATCTCTCTTGATTCACGAAAGGGTTGTCAATTTTGTCAGTCTTTTCAAACAACAAATTTTCGGTTCTATTCATTTTCTTTTCTATTGTTTTCTGGTTTTTATATCATTGCTTTTGGTTTTAATTTTCTTCTACTTAGCTTGGGTTTAGTTTGCACTTCTTTTTCTAGTTTCTTAAGGTGAGAGCTTTGCACTTTAAACTCTTCCTTATTTTCAAATATAGGCATTTACATTTATGAATTTCCCTCTAAACACTACTTTAGCTATATCCCATAAATTTTGATATATTATTCAGTTCAAAATACTAATTTCCCTTATTTTATCTCCTTTGACACATTGGCTATTTAAGAATGTGTTGTTTAATTTCTACATATTTATGAATTTCCCAAATTTACCTCTGTTGTTCGTTTCTAATTTAATTCTTTTCTGGTCAAAGAACATACTTTGTATGATTTTGATCCTTTTAAATTTGTTGCGACTTGTATTATGGCTTAGTATATGGTCTATCCTGGAAGAGTGTTCCGCATGCGCTTGAGGAGGTTATGTGCTCCACAGCTGCTGAGTGGAGTGCATTGTTCGGGTCTTTCATAGTCATGTGATTTTCTGCACTGGTAGAAAGTAGGAGGGGGTGAAGATGGGAGACTGCCTGGTCCTGAGGGGCTGAGTAGGACAGAGGCTGCAGCAGCTGCAGACGCCTTTTAAAGGGGACGTGTCGTGAGCGGACTTTTGTGGTGACGGACCTGCTTACACTGAGTACCAGCGCCAGGTCAGCTGGTCCTGGGTCACCAGGGACTTACGGGGGACACTGAATTGGAGCAAGGATTAGAGGCAAGGATCTCTCTTGCTTAGAAGTGCCAGATGTATCCATTAATAGGAGGATCGAACCACCAATATAGAGGATAGGGGAACCAAGGACATGTAATCAGAAGGACAAGAAAAAAGAAACCAAGACTAATAATTTATGGAGCCAGTGGTACACAATTAAATGTAAAAATATCCATGTCATAGGGATACTTGAAGGAAAACAAGACATTGAAGATCTATTTGAAAAAATAATGATCGAAAACTTCCCTAACCTGGTGAAAGAAATAGACATACAACCCCAGGAAACTCAGAATGTCCCAGAAAAGATGAACTCAGAGAGGCCCACACAAAGTCACGTTATAATTAAAATGCCAAAGGTTAAATACAAAGAGAGAATCCTAAAAACAGCAAGAGAAAAGCAGTTCCCTACAAGGGAGCACTCATAAGACTGGCAGCTGATTTCTCAAAAGAAACTATGCGGGACAGAAGGGCTTGGCACAAAATATTCAAAGGGATGAAAACCCAGGATCTACAACCAAGAATACTTTATCCAGCAAAGCTATCATTAAGAGTTGAAGGACAGATAAAGAGCTTCCTAGATAAAAATAAGCTAAAGGAATTTGTCAACACAAAGCCAGTATTACAGGAAATGTTGGAGGGACTTCTTTAAGAAGAAAAAACATGTATCAAAAAACATGAATAAATACATTCCTATCAACAAGTACCTCAAATGGAAAATTAATTAAGCACCCCAACCAAAAGATAGAGTGGCCAAATGGTTTAGAAAACAAGACCCCTAAATATGCTGCCTACAAGAGATGCATTTCAGGTTAAAAGACACACAGACTGAAAGGAAGGAGATGGAAAAAGATGTTGCCTTGATGGACCTAGAGGGTATTGGGCTGAAGGAAATAAGTCAGAGAAAGACAAATGTTGCATGATTTCACATATATGCGGAATTTAAATAACGAAATAGACAACAGCAATGGAAACAAACTCATAGATGGAGACTATTTTGAGGGCTGCTAGATGGGAGGGGTTTGGGGGATGGTGAAAAAGGGCAAAGGGATTAAGAAATACAAATGGATAGTTACAAAATAGACATGGAGATTTAAAGTGTAGCATAAGAAAAATAGTTAACCATGGTGTAATAAAAATGTAAGGGAGGAGAGGGGTACTAGATTTAGTAGGGTGATCACTTTGTGAGTTGTATAGAAACAATTGAATGCCTACTCTGTATTAAGTGCTTTGGGTGGTGGTGGAGGGCATACTTTCTAAGATATGCTTCCTGTCCTCCAGGAGTTTATAAACTGGTAGGTGAGAGAAGATATTTTTAGGGGTATCACACAGGGCACAATTATTAGTGTACTTTTTATATCAGATAAAAGGGAGCCCGCAGGAGGCCTAGAGTAATTCTGAATACTGAATCAGGGAAGTCAGGTGAAGAGGGTAGCCATTTCCAAGTGAAGTGAATGAGGACCTGGGAAAGTACGCAGTACTTGGGGAAGAGTAAGTTAGATAACTGACTGGGGTGACTTAGAATGGGACAGAGCGCAAATAAGGCCACAAGCCGTGAGCTATCACTTTAACATGGGAAAACGCGGTGCAATGAACTTGATAAAATAGGAGAGCAGAAGAGATGGAGTTGGCTCAAAAATTTTAATATTAGTACTGAGGAGAGGATAGTGATGCCATCAAAGAGAGAAAGGATGGGAAGTGGACTAGGTTTTTGGGAGAAAGACAAGTTCTCCTTTGGACCCACTGAATTTGGAAGGTAGTCAGGAGCCTAGTTACAGCTCTGCCATTCTCGGAGGCCTTAAAAACTGCTCTTTGGATGGAAAAGGCAGATGTTAGGGTAATATAATTCCTAATAGATGCAGGTTTTGCTTCAGTGTGACTTGCAGGGACCTTATAATTGAAGACTTATCATGTAAGGGGACTTTCCTTGGCTCGTGGGATCCTCCTAACCCTCTTTTTTTCTGAACATTTTCTCAGTCGCTGAGTGCAGACCTCGCCGCCGTCATTCTGCATGGCGTGCAGTGCTAATAACCCTTTAGACGTCCTCAACGTTTGAAATAGAGCTCACTGACTTTTAACTTGTGAAGAATCCCTGTGAAGTTCTTTCATTAAGTGGTGTTGCCAGAGTGCAAATAGAAGAGTCACCTGTCACCCTCCCCTAGCCCGGATGTGCTTTGAATCATCAGGTTTGGTTGTTTTACCTCAACAGAAAAAGGTTCTAAGTGAAGAGGAAGAGGAAAAAAAGTTATATTAATGGCAAAATATTTTCTGGCTTAGAGAAATGCATTGCTTGGTGAAAATAGGTGTAATTTTTAGATACAGATGAAAAGATTTTACAAATACTATTTCCTGATCTATGTGAATAGCTCTGTCTTTCACTTATACCTATGATGGTAAACATTTGCTACCAGGAAGAAAGTAGAGAACGTCTAGAAGACTTTTTCTCCTGGATGTTGGTCCTCATTATAGTTTCTTTGAGTTAAGCATTTATGTTTTTTTAGCCTTAGGAGGAGGACGCAGTGTTGTAGGAGGTTTTGAGCAAGAGGCAAGAGTTTGGCACTTTGTGGATTGTTATCGCCCTGCAAGACCCTTCGCAACTTCCTCTTGCCGCCCGCAGCAGAACGCGGAAACTGTGCTGTATCAGGCCACTTCTGCAATTAGTTGCAGTTCAAGGGGATCCTTCTTTTACACTACACCCTTCTGTGTTGAGACTTCCTTTACATTTGAAAATGTGTCTTTGGTGGTGGAATGCCCGACTGAGCCTTCATCTCCCCTCTCTCTTTGCTGCCCTGCAGTGCTGCAGTTGAAGCTCCAGCAGCGCCGGACGCGGGAAGAGCTGGTGAGCCAAGGGATCATGCCGCGTAAGTACCACGCTCTCCGTCAGCAGGCGATAGACTTGCTTTTAGGACACGGTTTTTGTGTAGCCAGTATTCCACGGAAGGCATCCAGCAGAAAGCAGGGGCGACGAGTGTTATCTTTCACTCCTCTGTGCCTTGCCATGGTCAGGGACTCTTAAATCACTAACAGTCAAGGTAAATGCCCAACTTGATCGAGTTCAGTGAAACAAACACCATTGGGTTTAACCGTGCCATCGAATCATCCTTAGCTTTTGATTTGCACCTTTAATTGGGCTTCTGTGCCCTGCTGCTCTTCCTTTAATAGGAGGAACAGATCTTGAGCTGGGTATTGTGATGAAGAGCCCACTTTGTGCATACGATTTGCCTTAGTGTTCAGGTTCTTGGGAAGAGAAAACCCTTTTTCATTTGGTGTTTTCAATCAACTGCAGTTCTATTTAGAGCAAGATCCCCAGATCCCTGAGGCTGGCACGGGTGCAAGTGTGCTTGAACGGAGACTTTGTGGGGCTGTTGCAGAGCTGGGCGTAGCAGATGCAGAACTGCATCACTTAGAACTGAACCCAACCTTGGAATCTGTTAAGAGGAATAAGAATTTGCTCCTAATACCAGCAGCATTACAGACTGAGAATTCTACCGCTGAACCACCAGTGCTTGCTCAGTTAGCATTACAAACTGAGTGAAAGCTGGAGCCAGCAAGACTTACTCTTTTTGATATATTTTTTAAGTAACCAGCAGAGAGCTTAGACCCTCCCTCTTTTCTCTTCTCTTTGTATATTATCACTACTTGGATACACCCTAATGAAGTACAAAAAAAAAAAAGTCATACAACAACTCCTAGCTTCATAGTGTGGAACACTGATATTATTTACCTTAACTCAGTGCCTGTTGGCCTGCCGCCACTATGTTTTCCTAATTCTCATTCATTCATTCATTCATTCATTCAAAATATTGGAGTACCTAGTATTTGCCCACTGATAAAGCAAGATGAATCCAGCTCCTGCTTGCAGGAGTTTTATATTTAGAAGGAAAATATCATAAACAAGTAGAAAAATAAACAAGATAATTTCAGAGTATGGTTTAGTGCCATGAAATAAGTTAACTGTTGGGGTGTTAATAAGTGGTAGGAATGAGATGGGTCACTTTGAATAAGATGGTCAAGAAAGGCCTCCCTGAACAGGAAATATTTGAGCGGAGATCTGCAGGGTTAGGTAGTTAGCTATCCAGAAGTAGGGAGAGGGCCCAATGAGATGGAAAAGCAAGTATAAGGGCCTGGCATGTTTGTAAATCTCAAGGAAGCCAGTGTGGCTGGGACCAGGTAAGTGAGAGGAGAACAGGGTCATGTTAAGGTTGGTAAGGTGGGTGGAGCCAGACCGAGGGCCTTGCCAATCCCGCAGACGTGGTGGATTTTGAGAACAGTGGAAAGCCACTGAAGGCTTTAAGCAAGTGAGTATGAGGTTCATGTCATTGTAGTGGCAGATCCATTTCTAAGAGCTCAAACAGCATGGCAAGTATAAGGAGTCTGAGCTCTGTTTCCATCCTAAGCATCAGCCGGGAGACTTAAGTCTCAAATTTATCTTTTTATTTGCTGCAGTTAACTACCAAACCATTTACCCACATTGTGCTGTCTTCTCTTCTGGTACTCCAGTGAAAGATTCCCCACCCCCAATCCTTAAAGTGTCAGGTAGAACAGGTGGCTTTTGCAGTGAATCAGTAATGTGATGATGTAGGGCAATGCCATGCTTACAAAACACTCCAAATCTGCCACTCCACAAACAAGTTACCAAGGGTCTCGTCTGCTTACCCCTTTCACCCAGGACTTCATGTGTTCAGCATCTACTTTGTGCCCAGAGTAGTCTTGAGTGATACAGAGATTAAAGAAATATAAGGCGTGGTATCTGCCTTCAAGACATTTAACAGTTTATTCCGGTAACCATATACAAAATAGCAATTTAGTGCTGAGCTGTAGGGTGTTGACTGTAATTGTGGTACTAGTTCTGAGAACGTAATGCTACTTCTCAGGATCTGTAATATGTTCAGGGTCTAAAAGGCATGCAGAGGTGCCCCGCACTCTTCTTCCTGTCTTTCATTTGATACCAGAGGCTACTGGAGCTCATCACTGTTTAATAGGATTTACTGAGTACAGTCTTCTCGCTTAGTAGTCCATGTTGTTAAGTGATGTTTCAGTTATCACAGTTATCTGTTTGTCTCTCTAACTAGACTGTGAGCTCCTTGAAAAAGTGTCTTATATTCCTGTCGCCAATGCCTGGGACTGAATGAATGAATGCAACAGATAACACTGTGTCGCTCACTTGTTGGATTTCTGTCAAGAGCCTGGATTCTGAAATGTTCTGAATATCTATTGTATACTGAGGGTTGTTCTCTGTATCTGTGAAGTGAAAATAGTTGCCCTTCCTATAGGAATGGAAGTGACCTGCTTCTGTGAGAACACCGCGTCTTCTCTCATCACAAGAGCCACCTTCAGCTATGAGCACAGTGTTGGCTTTCAGCTTTTCTAGCGAAGGAAGCAGGTCGCAAGCTCTTAGATTATGAGAGGCAATGTTGAGGCCTGGGAGTAGCGTCAGGTGTGAAGTTCCCTGCTCATCTACATACCTGGTGATACACAGATAGGGTCCTGAGTTCCCAAAGATGAGGCTCATTCTTTGCCAGCCCCCACACTGTGCCCCCCACTTCCTAACCACAACCCTGTGCCTGCTACCCTAACCCCTGACTCCTATTGCAGTCTTCAGTGTCCTCCGCCTCCGTGACATTCCCACCACTTGCCATCTTCCACGAACCCCTCTTCTCACTCTCCACTTCATGTCAAATATAAGCAGTGCTAGGGCTAAATCACAAGTGACCAGCAAGCTGTTCTTGATGATTGGAGATTTGGAGACCTAGTTTGAAATGCCCACTTCCATTCCTGTCTTGTTGGCCTGAGAAGTTTCTGAAAAATGCCTCTATCTTTAAATTTGTTATACAATGTAGGAAGTAAGTAGGGCCCTCAAGCTGGGAGAAAGGAGCTTTGTCGTCATGCCTATATACTGCCCCATGTTTATGTGTTTATATCTTTTATCAAATTCTTCTCATCCTAATCTTTTTCCTAGCTCTGGGAAGAAAAACTTTCCCACCTCATTTCCCAGAATACTCATACACAGTTCCCATGTAGGATGGTCCTTCACTTCTGACATCGTATCTGTAGGACGTAATGTCTTCAGTGGCTCTCTTACCTTCAATATTGTTCATGTTCCTGCATTTGGTTCAAAGTTGGGGTATGGCCTTTCTGTAAAGTTCAAGGGATTAAAGAATCTCCCAATTCCTACGCCCTTATCTCTGCTGCTTGATATGCTCTGTGTATGGCATCTAAACTATGGGGTATAGAAGTTGGTTTCTGATATATTTTTAAACAGGATCATTTCCCAGAATCCTTCGTTCTCATCATGTAAACATGTCTCATTTAACACCATTTAAACCCTACCAAATATACAGAGTGCCAGATAGCAAAGGATTACATATTCCAGGCCCTAAGCTTTCTTTAAAGATGTCTGAAGCTCTGCATGTCTCGAGGGAGAGGAGAGATGGCACAGACAGGAAGCTGGTGTTTAAGTCCAAAGATTAAGACCAGGAATGCAGTTGTATCCAGAGTGAGAACTCATGGAAGATATGGGTCATGCGTGGTACACTTTGTTCTCACAGCTTCCCTCAGTCTGTCTTTTTGAAATTTATAGGTGCACAAGGTCATATAAAAGGTTAAGGTGAAAATTAAGAAAAATGTTTTAGCAAGGAAAGCGGCTGCGTAGGATTAACATTTTAAAGGCAAACATAGCTGTTCTCAAACCCAGACAAGTGAGGAGAACAACTGTAATCTTCCTAGATGTGAGAGAAGAACCTTGTTCGTCTCGTCCTCCTCTGCCTTTTGTTATTCTGTTGTGAATCCTTGAGAAAAGCGTAGAGTAGCATGTTTCTGATGCTACAGTTACCAGCTTAGTATTTTCCCAAGTGCACATAATAGAAAAGCCTTGTTACCTTGGCAAGGAAATGAAGTATCATTCTTTTTGTTATAGATTCTTTAAGGAAGGCCCTTAATAGTTTCTAGAGTGACCTTATTTTTCATTTTAAATGGTCTTTGTGTGCTGTATCATCGGTAATAATCACTCCGAATGGTTGGGAGACTCCGAAGAGTGCAAGGGCAGCACAGCTCAGAGAAGGCAGCCGGTCGTCGTCAGTCCAGACCTGTCAAACTGCCTGGCCCTGAAAGGTGCTCAGACAAGTTTGTTAAGTGAAAAAGTGAATAAATATGCCAGCTAGTTTTGACTGGTTCGTAGGTCTTCAAGTGGGCCCTGTGTATCTCACATTGAAACTGCAAAGGGCGGCTTCGTGTGAATTCCCGCAGCTCTGTGTTTTAATAAGGTTTGCTGTATCTTGACTCCCGAACCCTTCAGTTCTGTATTTGATCCCTTTGCCATGCTTCAGCTGTCAGCGTTAGCAAGTGGTGTACAGAGACAGTGCAGCCCAGTTGTAGAGCTAATCTAAGCTGTCATTTTACTGGGCCCCAATGTTAGCTGCAGATCTCCTGTCCATCTCACTATAGTAGTCTCTACCCCAAGAAGAAATTTATTCTAAACTCCGAAAGAGGTTATTTAATGGCTGGAACTGGCAGGATTTATTACTATGATCCCTTTTTCTCTGAAACTAAAATTCTTCTTAATATTTTTGTTACTTGTAACTTGGGGGAATTATTACTTACATTATTCTTCACCAAATGTATAAACTGAGTTTCAAGTTTCTCTTTCCTGAGTACATACGGGTCATATCCATTTTGGTAAAGATCTTTAAAGATCTTTCTGTTTTCGTAATCTCTAAAAAGATAAACCAACCCTGCAGTTCCAGAGTTTCTTATAATGAGAAAGAGGCTATGATTTAGCTTCATCACTATCAGTCCATCTTTATTAAATACTGGAGATGCCATGGGATCTTTTCCCATGCTGCCACGAATTCAGACGAGCCCCTAGCCCACCAGTGTTCTTTATCACTAGGCAGATGTGCTGTTGAGCACTTGAAATGAGACCAGCTCGAGTGTGGAGCTGAATTTTAAATTTAATTTAAATTAACTTAATCATTTGTGGTTGGTGACTATTTTATTAGATGGTAGAGTTTTTTAGACCTTACTCTGCCACTTAGGTAGGACCAAGGTGACTTTGGGCAGCTCAAGTAACTTTTCTGGACTCAACTTCATCTTTTATAAAATGGGAGTAATGACTCAGCCATCCTGCAGAGTTAGTTTGGAGATAAACGATATGATGTGTTGTTCGTACTTTTGAAATATATGCATTGTTATTCTCAATTAACAGTGAGAGGAGCATTTTCTTGAATCTGCCATCTTGTAAATCTGAAAGCACCTTTTAATATATATACGTATGTCATTGATTTCTGTCAAAATCAGTGTTTGGGAACAGGAACTTTTTTTTTTTAAGGATGGGCAACCCTTGGCCGACCTCACAGATTGCAAGGACCTTGTCAGCTTACCATCTCTTATTTTTTATTTTTTACACCTACAGCACCTGGTCTTCCTAGGTGGTCTCCCATCCTCATACTAACCAGGCCTGACCCTGCTTAGCTTCCGAGATCAGATGGGATAAAGCTTGTTCGGGGTGGCATGACTGTAGACATTATTTTTCATTAAATAAAATCCTTCTTAATTCCACTTTCTTCTCTACCTGTAGATTAAAAAACAACTGCTAAAAAATTATTGAGAGTCAAAGAACCACTAACCAACATGGTATTCTGTTAAGATTGTTCCCTTTTTGGTCCTGTATTAGCAGGACTGTCATTTTATTAGCTTGCCCTCTCCATGGTAGTGGATGTTTCTTTTTTAACCTCTCTTAAAGCAAATAAAACAATTAAACAAGTGGCTGGGTTGGAAATAATGTTTTTTTGTTTGTTTCTGGGCAACTTACCAAGAGGTAAAAATGTTCACCAGTGGGGATACAAGTGGTGATTCTAGAGCAGATGAGAGGGTCTGGTTTGAAGCTGACTCTCCCCCCACCCCTTTAAACTTATGCAGATTTACAATAATAAAATCGTAAGCTTCAAGAAAATGTTATTTGTTTTGGTTTAAGCGAAGTGTTATAGTGTCTGAGTTGTGACTCTAAGGATACTTTGTAAATTATAAATTTGGGTGGGGGCCAGGGTGAGAGCAGATTGCCTGGCCTTGGTCATTTCCCATTTGCTCCAGTCCACTTGGGAGCTGCTAGAAGCTCTGTGTGCCAGTCTCTGAACCGCTGTGCCTGTGAGCAGTTTGGCCAAGATCTCACCAGTGCCCCTTTCCAGGAGGAGCTCGGATAAAGTGTCCCCCGAGTCCTGCAGTTTGCCCACTGTTCCTCTCTGGTCAGTTTCCTTTTTTCTTTTTGTTTTGAGATATAACTGGCATATAACATCATATTTGTTTCAGGTTTATATATAACTTTTTTTTTTTTTTTTAAGAAGCAGAGAATCCCACCTAATCGAGGTACTGTATACTTACCACGGGATGTGACCATTTCATTTTAGTTGAATCCCAAGTTTGAATGGCATTTGTAAAACGTGTGTTCTATGGTTGGAGCTAACCGGATCCTTAGATTTGAAGCTGAGAGAAAATTGTGCTAGGCATGTGGCCTCAAGAACTTTTTTTTTTTTTTTTTTTTTTTTTAAATCTCAGGAGAAGACCAGCTCAGCACACCAGTCCCAGGCGACTTGTGTTGCATTTTTGATAGATGTCAGCATCCTCATCTTTCTTCCTGTTGTTGTAAGGTGTATTCTCACCTCAGTGGTCAGTGACTAGTATAGAACCTCCTCCTTGGCTAGTTACTAACAGATTCTAAAATGGGACTCTAGAGTGAGTTGTATGTTCATGTTCTGAGCATATTCGCTGTTGAATGCAAAGAATCCAACAGAGAGCTCTGTTGAACAGACCATTGAAAGCAGTCTTAATAAGTTCTTGATACAATTTAATGTCCAAAAAGTACAGTAGGTATTCAGGTTCATTTAATAATTAGTTTTTAAAATGTACGAGATATCCAAGGCCATCTGTTTTTTTTTTTGTTGTTCACTCTTTTTTTTTGTGAGAAATATGTATAATGTTTACTATTGTAACATTACGCCCCCAACTTTATCGAAGCATAATAGACAATTAGTTGCTTGTATTCCATGAGTTTTTTTTTTCTTTCTTCAGTTATAGTTGGCATACCCAAGGCCATCTTCTTAAGATAATAAGTGAAGCAAGGGAGTTTATAAAATCACTTGTTGGAGCAATCCACTAATTTTACCTAAACTATAAATGCTAAAGAATCATACACTCAAGGCGAGCCCTGATATCTGCTGATTGTGGTGATTTAAAATTCTTCAGCTTAGTGAGATGTTGTTTGCAGAAGGGCAAAGGTGATTTGGAGCTTTATCTAAACAGATCGCTTAGGCATATCGATTATGGGGCTCAAAAAGGCAATAGCTTGTGTGCGTGTGTGTTGCGTGTGCACATACGTGCTTCACTGGGGAGTGTCTACTGGAATCATAATTGATCTGGAACATTAGACCGGGCAGTGGCCTGAAAGCCAGATGTAAACATGGCTGGCATATATGTCAAAGGGAAGCTTGGAAGACCAGGTTCAAAATATTTGACCCCTGTTACTCTAACCTTTTGGAGTTCACCGTACTTGTTGAATTCATGCTCTATAGGGTTGTGTACTGACCTTTCCTCCCAGTCTTGAGTCTCTCTCACCATATTGGGTCCAGGGTGCAGCACTGGAGCAGCTCGCACTTCTGGGAAGGTAAAGCCTGAGCATTCTTGAGTCTCCATTCTCTAGATTCATTCTTCGTCATTGGCTTTCCTGCTGGTTTGGGTGGGGATGACAGCCCTGGCGCCCAAACAGGGTGGTGGCAAGCCTGAGCACCAAAACAGGATGTGTGTATGAAGCACGTTTTCTGCCTTTTGGCGTGAATCCTTGCTTGCCCCAGAGTGTGTGCTCCCTTCCCCATACCCCACCACCCAAACTCTTTGATATACATGAACTTATTTCTGGTTTTCATTGTCATGGCCAGTCTTTGGAAATGTTGACACAACTCTTTGGCTAAAGGTCTTTGTCGCGGGATATTTTTGTAAGCATTTTGGTGTGACTGTTGAAAACAGTAAGGCAAAAAATGGAAATCAAACCCAGTTAACCTCTCAGCATTTGATACACCACACACACACACACACACACTCCTTAAGAAGGATAATAACACAGAGAAAAAGTTAAAACAGTAACAATGCCCAGAGCTTCTAGCAAAGCACTTCTTCTTTATTCAGTGCTAAGCTATTGGAATCGTTTATATAATTCCCATTTTGTGGATGAGAATGCTGAGGCTCAGAGGGTTTGTGTGGCTTGCCTAAGGTCACACCTCCACTACAAGAGGCTGATCCTTTCCAGGTTTCTGGCTCCAAACCCCATGCTAGTTCCTGAAGGTTACAGTCCAATGGCTCTTTTTGACACAGGAGTTATATCAGATGATAGCCTGCCGTACTTTCACCAAAATTTCAACTTTGAAAAATTGAAAATTGAAAACAGCATCAGATCAGGACCTTTAGCTGGTGAGGTAAGGTGAAAGTTGGTGGTGGGATTAAGAGTGACCCTGTCATTTTTAAGCCCTCCTGTAAAATTACTTCCTAGTTGCTGCTCTTGTCTGCTGGTTGTGAGGCTTGAAGGCCAAGGGTAGTTTCCACATCTGTCATAATAACCAAACCTTAGTTAAATCAGAGGTTCTTGATTTCTTTGGTACCATTATTGCTCTTCAGAAAATCTTACACATCCTCTCACTAGAGAGTTGCCCAAGCAAGTACCCAGAATTCAGCACAGTTTCCAGCATTCATAGATTCTCTAAAGCTGGTAACGTGTGCCCCACCCAGGATTAGAGCTTCTGCTCTGCCTGGATATGGAATCCTGAGAAAAATCATCTACTTGATGCTAGTACAAATCCTTACACACCAGTGACACAGCCGACCTCTGCCTTTTGTAGCTCAGCATGTGAGTGACCCTCCCCACTTGCTGTACTGACACCAGTGAGACCTGTGTCCTGACCCGCAGGGTGCTGAGACCTAGGACTGCGTCTCGTGCTGCCTTCCACTGAGTGTGACCGCCGTGCCCCGGATGCTAACAGCAGGGTGCAGAATTCATCCCAGCTGAATCAAAGCCCTGGCGGGGTGTGCGGAAGATGGCAGAAAGCCCTGATCCTTTGATTCTTGGAAATACATACCTTGCAACTCAAAGTAGTGATCCTGGAAGGGGCTCAGGAGATTACACTGCTTGCCGGTCTGTGGGTACCGACACAGGCTGCAGAGCTGAAATTTTGAATTAGACTGTTGTGAAAGTTATCCAGTCCTTACTAGGCGTCCTTTTTAGTTACTTAGCCCTGTCGGTGGAGAATGAGCAAATAAAAATCCTCACTTTCTCGTCTGCGGTGTCTCTGCCCCTCTGCCTTTTTTGGACTAGGGAAACAATGGTTTCTGAATTTTCATGGGACCAGAATCCTTGAAGAGCTTACTAGAGATTAAAATTCTTGAAGCCCAGGAATCTGCACTTCAGAGACATTCTGGTGCCAGGGTCCCTGACCCCTGGGCCGCGGACCGGTACTGTTAGGAACCAGGCCGCACAGAGGGAGGTGAGCGGCAGTGAGCCAGCGAAGCTTCATCTGTATGTGCAGCTGCTCCCCAGCGCCAGCATCACCACCTCAGCTCCACCTCAGATCGTCAGGCATTGGAGTCTCATAGGAGCACTGGTCCCTGGTGCCACAAAGGTTGGGGACCGCTGTTCTAATGCAAATGGTTTTGAACTACACTCGGAGAAACAGTGGACCAGGGGCTGCTGGCATCCTTCCCCTTGTCATCTTTAGTGGTGGTGTAGAATATTGTTATTCTCTTGTCCCAAGAAGTAGAGGATGGTCCTTTCCACATTATTCCAGAGGTGATGACACATTTCTAAGACAGTTGAGGCTGCATCATATAAAATGGTTGGAGATAGACAACTTATGAACCTCTGTCTCCAATGCTGGGAAAAGACCTGCCTCGCTTGCCTCTCTTATGGCCTTATACTGTGGCGCTGGTCAGTTTGGCAGAGACGATGATGTCCTGCCGGGAGCTGTGTGACAGACTTCTGTGCTAGGACCGAGGGATGTGGCAAAAGACTCAGTTAACTTTGGGAGGAGTTCGATTATTCCGTGACTCCCTCTTTTGCTGTGTTGTTCCTTTCAAGAGAGGACTGGAGGGAAAAGGAATGGGAGAATGTGGGCCCCCTTGACGTCGGCTGAAGTTCTTCCTTTTGTCTCATAGGCAATAGTAGGGAAGGGACAAGGCGGCATTTTTTTTTTTTTCTATAGAAATAGGCAGGAGAAGAAAGTAAAAATGTAAAAGATCAGATTAAAATAAGGTTTTTCTGGGGAATTATCGCTCGTGGCGGGTGTATGGGGTAGAGGGCGGGTGTGTGATCAGGGAAGTATTTTTTCTCCACTCCACCCACTGCTCCCTATGCTGAAATACGCATAAATAAAAAGATCTGAATTTTGAAATCAGAGAACTTGAGTCTAGTCTTTGTCCTGCGGTTGGTTAGGATGTGATCGCAGACAAGTCAGTTCTCCGTTATATAGTGTGGAAAATAATAGCTCAGGTGAGGTGATTCCCAGCACACTGTGCGAACATGAGGGGGGAGGCAGAGCATTTACAGCAAGTCTTTTCATTTATGTTGCCCTGGGGGGGCCCTTTCGCCAGTGGCAGGGTTGACAGGCACAGTCCTCCTTTATTTCTTCTCCCCATTTCATTTCCTCAGTACCGCTCGAGAACAGAGCAAGGGCCTAGGCCTCGGAGGCCCGTGCGGCTGCCCTCTCCCCATCTGCTCTCACTCCTCTCTCCGGTCACTGTTTTCCCACTCTGGCCTCCTCCGCGTCCCTCTCTCCCTCGGCCAGTTCCCCGGTCAGGGCCTTCCCCCTTGCGGCTGTGCTTGCCTGGAAGGCTCTTCCCAGGGCGGCTGCAGGGCTCGCACCCTGGCTGCAGGTCTCTGCTCAGACATCAGAGCAGAATTCTCCTCTGACGCCCGGAGAAACGATCCTGCCGCGTTATCTGCCGCCGCGCCTGCTTTATGTTTCTTCATAGCACGTGTTGTAGTTCCTTCATTTTGCGCGTCATTCTGCACTGCAGTGTAAGCTCTGCAGGGACACGGCTGTCCCCGCACCATGCGGGCTCTCAGTAAATACTTGGCGGGAGAATGAATGAGTAATGAACCGTTAGCGCATCTCAGCCTCTCCGGGGGCATACACTTCTGGGCTCCACTGCCTCACCTGTTGCAGTTAGTTTCCGCCTCTGCCAGCCCACCGGCAAAGCTCTGAGACCACTGGCCATGTTCTGAGTGTAAGTGATCCTCTGGAAACTTTTTGTCCAACCACATACTATTAAGATCTCTCTCTACCTACGTCCTTTTTCTTGAAGCTTATTCCTGATAACAGCTTTGCTGGGCTCTCTCCATCACCTGTGCGTAAATTCTGGGATTCCCTTAAGATTCAGCCTGGTAAGTATTTCTTTTTTCTCTGTATGTCGTATCACATTATCCCTAGATTCTGTGACTCACACATACACATGTATATGCATCACCTCGTACACACACAGCCTCCACCTGCACATCTCTTAATAGGATGTCTCGCAGTCAGCCCATATTCAGCATGCCCAGACTGAACACAAGCTCTCCCGCCCTGTCCCACGCCTGCTTCCCTTGTACCTCTGTCCGGGAGTGTTAACGGCACAGCCATTCCTCCACGCACTCCATTTGGCTCTTCTGAATGGCCTCTTGATCACTACTAGAGTGATCTTGTAAAAATGCAGTTCTCATTATTTTCCACTTCCCAGTGTAATAGTTGATATCGGGCAAGGATCATCAGTAGGCGCTAAAACCATTAGGTAAATAGTGGTTACGGAACAGGAGTTTCACATGGCCTCAAAACGTTACCCCACAGACTACATATTAATTACAAAGGGGGAGCGGCTCTGGTGTCACCTTTCAAATTTTAGCTCTGTCAGTGCCTAATATTAAATGCACATCACTTATGTACTCTTCTTGCCAAAAATGTTTAAATCTAATCGTGAGGAAATGGATTCAAAATAATAGTACATTCTTTCTGCAAAACAGCTGGCTCAGATACTTAATTCAGTGTCATGAAAAACAGAAAAGGTCGGAATATTGTTCTAGATCGTGACTGAAGAGACAACAACCAAATGTAGTAAATGACTTGATTAAATTTTGGATTGTGGGGTGGGAATCCAAACAGTTATGAAAGACATTTTGAGGGCAGTTGAGGAAATTCAAATATGGGCTATAAATTAGTTTATATTATTGAGTTAATGTTCATTTTCTTAGGTGTGATAAAGGTATTTTAGTTATGTAAGAGAATGTCCTTATTCTTAGGAAGTGCACGCTGAAGAATTTAGAGATGAAATGTCATGGTCATTATCTGCAATTTACTTCCAAGTGATTCCAGGAAAAAAAAAAAAAAGAACGTGTGCATGCCTATATGCAAATGAGAGAGATAAATATGTCTAAAGATAACTGGCGAATCTAGGTCGGAGTTATAGGGCTGTTCGTTATTTGCTTGTTCGGCATTTGCGGGAGTTGAAGCTTAGAGGGACGTGGGAAGAAGAGCCCTGAGCACCAGCAGGGGGTGAAAACGACCCCACCCACCTTCCCTTCAGTCCTGATATGTCACTTCCCTGCTTTATGTGGTGGCCGCACATCGATCTCAAGGACATTCTTAATAACACCTGAAAAGTATGCCACTTCCTTCTGGCCCCCATGGTGTCTGACAAGAAATCCGCTGTCGTTCAAGCTTTTTTTTCCTCTGGCTGTTGTCAAGGTTTTTCTTTGTCTTTAATTTTCGAAAGTTTAGTTATGGTTTTTCCTGGCTTGAATTTCTTTGGGTTTATCTTGTTTGGGGTTTGCACAGCTTCTTGAATCTGTAGATTTCAGAATCTACAGAGTTAGTCTCTTGCCAGATTTGGGGAGTTTTCAACCGTTTATTTCTTTTTTCAACCTACCTTCTTTTTCCTCTCCTTCCAGGGCTTTAGATGACATGCCGTTAGATTTTTCTGTGGGTGAGGGTGACCTCCTTATCACTAGCCATGGCGAAAGTCCTGACTCCTCACCAGCCCCTTCCTGACACCACTTGAGCAGGGAGGGGGGAGGGGCCCTCATGACTGCTGGGCGGGCGGTGCGAGGCCGGGCTCCCCGCTTGGTCTCTGTGTATCCTTTTGGGGGTGGGGTGCTTATAACTGGCAGATGGGAATGAAAGCCCCAGCTTCCGACGTGGCTTTCTCTGACACCACCCGGGCAGAGGTGTTGGGGTGTTTCTTTATACCCTTACAAGGGTGGAAGGCTAGATTCCCCGCTTGGCCTTTCCACCTTTCCTGGTGGGGTTGGGGCCACTTTTTTTTCTGTGGCGTCTGGCTGGGATAGAACAGCTACCGTCTGAAAGTTTTCTGTCTTGGTAGGCTGCCCGTTTCCTGGTCCTCCGGCTAGTGAGAGTGGGTTTTGTTGAGGCTTTCTTGCCCATCTCCATTGGCATTTCTAGGTTGCCGACTTGTTCAACTCCAAGTCTGGGATGTATGAGGCAGAGGGAAACCCGGAGAACTCCATCCGTCATGTCATTCTTTGGGTCCCAGAATCCCTAGCCAGTCTGCCTTCTTTTCCCCACTTTTCAGAACCTACGTATGTTTGTTTTATGTTTTACCATGCAGAGTTTTTAGTTGTACTTAGTGGGAGGAATAGAGAAAAGTATGTCTGCTCCGTCTTTCCAGACACAGAGGTCCCTGCAGTAGCACCTTAAAGCTCTTCGCGGGCTGGGCGCCAGGCCCTGCCTCCGCTCCCAGCCTCACTGCCCACTTGAACGCCTTGGTCCAACCCTGTCCGGCTACTTGCAGCCCTGGAACTTGCGCTCCTCACACCTTCCTGCTCTTGCTCTTCCTCAGCCTTAGACGACTGCCTGACTCCCTTCCCTTTCTGCCTCTGGTGTTTCTATTCTGTTCATTTGGATTTTCTCAGTAAAATCTACCCAGATACTTCACTCACTCTTGCCTCAGGCTGAATTTTGCCCCTTCTGTCCAGTGTAGTGCTTTAAATTATTGTAGCACTAAAAAATTGTACTTCCATCTTGTGATTATTTGCCTGTTCCCCTGACCAGCCCATGAGCTGCCTTTGAGGGCTGGGATGCCACCCTTATTGTCGATCTCAGTAATTAGCCTATTACAAGGGGTCCTCCAATAACGTCGATCTGCTCAACGTTATTTTGTTATAATGTCAACGAGACGCCATTGGAACTTAACTCTTGTTTATGTCAGTTAGCTTATGGTAAAATGGGTGTCATTATATGTGGTTTTGCTTAAAGTTGCAGGACCTATTGATGATGGTAAGTGAAGACTTACTGTAATTACCTAAGAACTGTTGGATGGATGAATGGATGGAGTGAGGGAGGGAGGGAGGGAAAGGCGGAGGGATGAGGATGGATGGATAGGTTTCTAGTTTCCTGCATGGGTTGCTAAGTGTGTTCGTTCCCATCCCCACACACAGCCCCCATGATGATCTGCGCATAAGCCCTCTGCTTCTCCAGGGGAAAAAAAGATGCAGCAGGAAGCTCACCTGAAGGGAGGGCCCTTGGACACTCAGATGCCCTCTGTGAGCTGTACTGCTTTCCCAGCCTCTGAGTTCCTCTGAATGCAGAGGTGGTGTCAGCTTCTGGCATAGTATGTTATTGAGGCTGAGAACCATTATTTTATGTCAGCACCTAATAAAGTGACATTCAGACTCAGGGACCTTATAAATATTTCTTAATGACAATGATGAGGAAACGAGTCTTGGTGGTTAATTGCTGTCATCTCTTGCTGAGATCTGTTCCCAGAACTGCTCCGTGGATTCTAGACTTTCACTTGCCTTCGTGTTTAATTGAATCTGGGGCTGGGGGTGGGAAAGCGCCAGGCTGGTTTTTAAGGGTCCTCATACTTACTCCTCAATGCTGGAGTGAGAGCGCGCGATGCCAGGGCTCCTGCATTGTCAGCCGCGAAGCCTGTAGGCACACTGAGCCGCGCTGAGCGCCCCCTCCGAACGGGGTAGTCAGCCTTCCACGTCTGCAGCTTCCGCATCTGTGAATTCAACTCAGGTGAAAATGTCTGGGGGGCCGGGGGCAGCGTTACAGGGTGGCTGACGTACACTATGCGGGGAGGCCTACAGTGGTTGCTCATCTGTACCGAACGTGTAGACTTTTTTTCTTGTGATTATTCTCTAAACGGTACAGTATAAAAACTATTTATATGGCATCTACATTATATTAAGTCTTACAGTAATCTAGAGATGATTTAAAGTTACCAGGGAGGATTCTGTAGGTTATATGCAAATACCGTGGCATTTTATATACGAGACTTAAGCATCTACACAGCTCGGTATCTGCGGGGGTCCTGGAACCAGTCCCCATGGATGCTGAGGGATGACTGTATATTTTTAAAAAGAAAATCGAAACACATTTTCTCTCTCTATTCAGTGCACAGTGACCTCACTTACTTAATGCAGCAAATATGTAAAGGGAGAAAGAACATGGGTTCTGGAGAGGGAACGGAACACTAACTGGTGGTTACAGCCAGCCGGGGTGGGACCCACACCCCGAACTGAAACCGTGGCCGAGAGTGCCGCACCTCGAGGCCGCTTCTGCTCATTTGACTCCGTGGGGGGCTCGGTCATTTCCTCAGGACAGGCTGCTTGCCCCCGGCTCACACAGGTGTTCCCCAGGCTCCGCTTCTGGCGGTGGGCGTCGAGGGTCAGGACTACCCTCCAGCGTCAGAAACGTTCCCCTAACCAGAACGTCACACACAGCGCTGGGGTTTGCGTTGGTCTTTGAGGGCTTCTCTTTCCGAGGCTGCCTTCCAGGAGTTTCTGGGGAAGATGAGATTTCCGAGTGAGTGCTGTCTTGGCTCCCTGCTGTGCCATCGGGGGTGTTGGGGGTCCGAGTAAACTCAGCCCTCCTCGTCAGACACACATTTTTGGGTTACCTTTGAACCATTTGGATTTTTTCCTAACTAGCAGAAGGCTAAGCCTTAAAACCTATTTTCCGCTTTGCTGGGCTTCGTGTCTCATTCCCTTAGCATGGATGCTGAGGTGGCTGCCATTTGCTCCTACTTTGAGAGCCCAGGGTTTACCTTTATCACCCCTGCATCTCTACCTCTCTGCAGCCATGGCTTTTAATAAAGCTGGCTAGACACGCATAGCGGTGCCCTCTTGACCCCACACCCCAATATACAGTGAGCACTGGCTGCCCCAGCTCTAGTCTCTCACCAAAAGAACCCGAGAAGCACCTTACAGGAGCCTGTCTCTTGGGATTGGAAGTTAGTGTCTTTAATTCTTCTTGTGGTCCTCATTTCTGGTCTCTTGAGCAGGCCCTGAGCAGCTAATGAATTTCTCTGGCATTCTCTGTCCCCTCCCAGCTCATCTCCTAGTATCAGTGCTGGAGGCGGCCCGTTCCAGGGCCACGGTCAGCCCTGAGTCCTGAACCATGGCTTTCTGTGCCTGCGTCACTTCGAGCCCCTCTTTTGAGCCCTCCTTACATCTGTTTGTGCTCAGTACTGTGGGTGAGCTGACCTTTCCACATTGCTTGCACTCAGCCCTGCATCTAAGCAGCATGGTAATTGAAGCCTCCCATCCAACAGGGTCATCCTTCTCTGCTTGTTGAAGAAGGTAAACCAGCCCACAGTCGTGGAAATAACTCTGACTTGAGAGCGAGATGGAGCTAGCTTGTAATCCTGACTCTGCCACTTGCTAGCTTTCCTTGCCCTTTCTGAGCCCGTCCTTATCTGTACAATGCAATGTTACCGACCGCATGGAATCCTTAGGAATATTAAAGTATCTAGAACAGTGTCTGCTACATGAGCAGGGACTAACAAATAAATACCAGTCTCTTCTTTGCTGTTACGTGAAAGCTTCCTTAACTCAGTGGAACCAAACAGGAAGTCACACACACTACAGCCAGTTCACTTGTCACGTATCCCCGTTAGTGGCACACCATCCTTGCTATATGTGAAGATGATACACTCCCCTTCCATCGAGAAATTCTGTGCTTTGTGAGCTGGTTTTCCAGAAGTTGGATTTGTGCCTTCGCCCTTGGGATAGCCCACGTAGGTTGCTGAGGCAGCGAGCCAGCTGGGGTCTTAGACTGTGGCTCAGAAACTAGCTGGCCAGTGTGGGAGTCGAACCCCCGATTTACCCCAGTCAGTGCATCTGGTGACAGGACCGTTTATTTGCTTCAGAGCACTTTTCCTCTCATTCGATTCTTGAAAGGGTTCTGGGGCTGGGGGGGTTGTGTGTGCAGATTGTCTACAGAAGGAAAAAATGAGACTCCAAGAACAGTCATGCCCTGTGTCACAGCAGTAGGGATTAGTGGAACCAGGACAGGAACACAAATGCCTTGATTTTCTGTTTGGGACGATTGTGACATTTTGAACCCAGATGATAGCCGTAATTCTAGCTGTTCAAATAAAAGTTACAGAGCTGTACCTCAGAATCTGCTAGTTTTCCTGTCACTTGTATATTTTGTTCCTAATAAGAAGAGTCACCTCCCTGTAAAGTATACCCATAGAATATAACTTTAAAAAATATTCTAGCCCATTAACTAGACTGTTAGCTGCACAGTCCTGTTAATTCATTGAGTAAATTCTGTGCTGGGTATTCTAGGCACTGGAGATAACTAACCAATGAAAGAAGTAGACAGAACCCCTGCCACGCCCTGATGGAGCATCACCTAATGGTAGGGGGCTCACAATAAACAAATAAGATGCGTATTATTGTAAAGAATGTCAGCCGTGTGAATGCTGTGAGAAGAGGTGGCAAGGAAGTGGGGGTGGGGCAAGGCCGACACTGAGTTTTCTCTTTGATTCTTGGTACTTACTGTCTCATCCATGTGTCCGAGAGGATGAGGCTGAGGGTTCGTTCATTCCCTGCTGGTGCATCATGCCCAGTAGATTCCTACATATCAGGGCTTTTGGAGACGGATTTGGGGGTTAAATCAGCCTTACCCAGTAGCAGCAGGGACTGTCTGCTTACCCACTGAGTTGCCCAGACCTTCCCAGACCAGAGGTGGGGTAGCCCGATAGTGCCCTGGAGTGTTCTGGTAGGTTGGGCAGGGAGCCTGTGCTGGTTTTCCGTAGAGATCATTTGTTAAATCTAGAGCTCCCCCTGCTGTTAGAAGATGGGGCGGGCTCTCAGCTGATCTTTTAAAACCAGTTTTTTATGCTTAGATTTTTTAAAAAAATTGTTTTAAGCGAGTACTGCTGGAGGACTTGGGGCTGTCTTCTGGGACTGCTGTTGCTGAGGCCCAGCTGCTGGGGTTGGGATGGAGGAAGTGCGAAGGCCCCGGCAGGATAGGGTCCTATCTGTGCTCCTGCTGCTTTTAGCACCTTCTCACCCTGCACGCCACCACAACCAGCAGCCCAGCAAAAATTATCTCCTCACACAGTTTCACAGCTGTTCTGAAATTCTAGGGCAGCAGAAGTGAAACTGACCACTGTCTTGTAAATTTCTCCTATTGCCCTGCTTTTCTTGAAGCGAGTCAGGCCTCTTCCCCTCTTACCCTCCGGGTGTCCCGACTCATCATTCGCCCCTGTAGCCGAGTTTATGACACAGAATTCTCTTCACGGCGCTACGTTGGTAGAGGGTCCTGTTTCGGTCTTCCCCACCGTGAGCAGTGTTGGCTGAGCTGAGAGCTCTGGTCCGGTGGCGGTGGTCCAGCGTGGAGCCGAGGTCTTGACAGGGCCTGCAGCGAGTGAGCCCTTCTTGTCAGCTGCTGCTCCTGCGTGTGCACCAGGGTCAGACATACACAATCACCGTGAAGTTCCTTCAGTCCTTAGAGATGAAATTCAAGTTAATTTTAGCAACACTATTAATATCAGCTGAAGTGAAGAAGGAAATGGCACCCGCGTGGACATGTCTTTTTGGTTCAACTGCCCCATTCAAACAGTTTGATCACTTCACGATACCTCATGAGACTGAAGAAGTCAGGTGGCCCCAACATGCCATTTTCCGGTGTCCCTGTCTCCCCGAGCATAAGATGAAGCCCAGTGGCTGTTCCCGGAGTGCTGATGGATCAATGAGGACTCTGTGGCTAACTGTCCAGTTAAAGGGTCCAGGATATTCTTTAAAGTTATATTCCATGGGTACACTTCATAGGGCCTAAGCTTAGGGCAGTGACTCCTCCTATTAGGACCAAAGTACGCAAAATTATTTCAATGGGGTAATATATTGATGGGGAAATTAAAAAAGTATTTCAGTGAATCATAGTGTTATCAATAGTACTACTAAAATTAAGATCCTTCTCCATGGTAAATTGTAGCAGTAGACATGACAGTTCACTGATAAACTAATTCTTTTATGATTCTTCTTCCAACAGCTTTGAAAAGTCCGGCTGCGTTTCATGAACAGAGAAGGAGCTTGGAGCGGGCCAGGGTAAGGCACCGTGTCTTCCTCAGGGACCTCCACAGAGCACTGTCAGAGCCCCTCGCCTTGCTGGCCACGCTCCTCCCAGTCCGCGCCTCCAGGGCCAGCCTTAGTCTCCCAGCCCTGCTTCGTCCCCACGCCCAGCCATCTCCCAGCAGGACGCTGAGGGGTGTGGTCAGAGTGCGTTCTCTCCTTCATTGCATGTAGGGGTCTGTATGGCGTGATCACTGGCCCTCCCCCCTCGTGCTTTGGAGACTTAGTACTTTCCCATCTTTAATTCCACTTAACCTTTCGTGGCTGTTCAGACATGAACACCAGCCATGGACAAGCTTGCCGAGTGGCTTCTCCGTGTCGCTGGTTGCACGGCCGCAGCCCCCCAGGATGGGCATGGCGAGCAGCAGGCGTCCCCACCAGTCTCCATGTGTCCGCTCGGGGCAGTGGGAGCAGAAGCTGGGCCCCCTCCGAGCCCAGGTTCATGCCGTGGCACCTGGCTTGCTGCCTGTCCCCCTCGGTTTCAGTTCCCGTGGGGATATTCTGTCTCCCACTGTGGGCGGAGATGAGGAAGTCACCAGAACATGCTTCCCCCTCCCACCCCCTCCACTTTGGTCTTCAGCGTGAAGGACAAGGGAAGAGGACCTCCCCCGAGGGAGGGCCACAGACCGCGAGCCCGAAGACCCACGGGTCTCTCAGAGCCTGGAAGATTTACCTCTGAGACTTTTGTTACTGTCTTTTTATTTTTTTTAAACTTTCTAAGGAAAATCATGATTAATTCTTAAAGTGAACGGGAAGAATGCAGTCACGGGTAGTGGGAACCAAGGCAGTAACCGAGCTGTTAGTGCTGGGAGTGTTGGAGAACTCAGCGGGGGAGGAAAGGAAGGCGCCTGCCAGCGCCCAGCCCACTGGTGAGGCTCGGCGCCATTTTCTGGACTGCTTCTCAAGCAGGCACGGAGTAGATGTCACCCAGTTAGGAGTGCCATGTTGTTGAGCACTTTCATATGTGAAATTGTATCATTTATTTTTTGTTTACACTCACACTGGCTCTTATGAAGTAGGTATTGCTGTCTTCTTTTATAACTGTAGCTAAGAGAGGTTAACTAACTTGTCCAGCTAGTAAGTAGCAAAGCTGGGACTCAGACCTTGGTCATTGGACTTTAGGTATTTCCTTAATCAGTACTGTATTCTGCCTTGGCCTTGGCCACTGCTGAGAACTTCAGATGACTTAGAAAATACACCTCCTTCTGATGTCTGTGAAGACCTGCGGTGCCCAACACCTGTTCTGCTGTCCTCAGCAGCTAGGGCAGTTCTTCTGTCCACTGCATTTGGGGTGATGGACTCAGAGGCCACAGCCACTTTAAACCAGATCCGGGAGAGCTCAACACGACCCAGGACTGGCACAGGCTGCATGGTCGGAGCCCAGGTGGTGCAGGGCCAGGTCTCTACCTTTACTACATGTGGCATGCTCTGTATTTTATTTTCTCTTTCAGCTGTACCCTACCCTATCCTGCTTTACCTTGTCCTCACCTGCTTTGTCCTGTCCTATCCTGTGCGGCTCTTGAACAGCTAATGGCCTGAGCCTGTGGTTTGAAACATTCCGGTGCCAAGGTTAAGAGCACAGGTTCTGAAGTCAGATCTGGTCACATATACGTGATAATACGAGAGCCAGGCAGTGGGCGTCTCTGGGACACCCACTTTTGAGGAAATGGTTTAGTTTGCCTGGAGTCTCAGAAATGCAGAAATGAGGACATTAGACTTTAAGGAACTAGAGCTATGACACCAAGTATCAAAATTAGTATCAAAATTGGGCAGTTGCTCAAACTGAATAGAAAATGCTCATGAGATCATAGCAGAGTATTTGAAACGATGTAAAATTATATTTAGGATGATTACAATGCTACAAAATTAAACTCACCTTCTGCATGGAAGAGTGATTAGAAACAAATATCTCAAAATGCTAACAGTGGATGATTAAAATTTTTTATCGTTGTTTTGCTTTGTAATTTTTCAGATTTTCTTTCATTAACGTATATTACTTTTATGACAGTAAAACTAAGAGGTTTTTAGAAAACACATTAATAGTCCAACCTCAGAAGGACAGTGGTCTTGGCAGGCGGCTGGCGCCCCTTGGCAGGTGCAGGTGGAAGTGAGCACCGCCCCTTGCCTCAGAACCCTGCTGTGCCCAAGCTGAGGTCCCGGGGGCTTCGGAGGTGACCAGCAGGCGCAGCTGCTGTTTGGGGCCCATCCATGCCATAAACTTGTGACCTGGACTTGAGAGCTTCTTGTTTCGTTTTTGTTTTTTCTATAGACAGAGGACTATCTGAAACGGAAGATTCGTTCCCGGCCAGAGAGAGCGGAGCTGGTCAGGATGCACATTTTGGAAGGTGTGTTAGAACGGAGACGGTTTTCGACCTTCGACCCTTGTTCTGTGTGTTCACCGCGTCCCCACCCACATTTCTTCCCCCTTATCTATCAGGGCCGTTTCTGTAGGCAGTGGGTAAGCCAGAGCCTTAACGCAGTAAAACAGCAGTGCTGTGGTCGCCACACTGGCTTTTGGGGATTCCCAAAGAAGCACAGTCACATGCTGCTGGGTTTGCTTATTAATGCTTTTCTCCTGTGGCCATGTGGTGGCCCTGGATCTCATCATCCCCTGATATCAAATCCTTTCCTCCAGAATCATTTAAAAACACGTTTGCTTTCTCTTTTTCACTCACTCACTCACTCGCTCAGCATTCACTGGAATGCCTGTGATACACAAGGACGATCACAGACGTTCCCCGCCTGGCCCCCACACGTGCTTCTTTCCGCAGTCTGATGAAGAAAAGGTTTTGTCCGCTGAAAGCAGTGTGAATCCATTCACACTGTTTGGTTTTAAACCACCTTTGGGGTTGGAAGAGAACTTTCCTGGTCTGAACCCCATGTTTTACAAAGACACTGAGGCCCAGAGCAGGGAGAGACAGAGTGCCTCGCGACACAGCGAGCCCGAGGGAGGGCAGAGGCTGCTCCGTGGTGCGGTGCGCCGTCAGCTCCGCCTCGGAGAGTCCTCTGGGCCCGCCACTGTCGAGTGTCACTACACAGGGCCCACAGTGGAGGCCCCTCCTTCTGCCCTCATGAAACGTCGAGCCGGGCCACCCTTCCCTGCCTGGGATGCGCTTTGCATTCCGATGGTCTCCGCTCCTTCCCCAGAGGGAAGGGGAGCTGCCCTGGACTCCCCAGGGCCGACCCCGGCCCATTCCTACATCCTCCTGCACTCCGTTCTCTCCCACGGGCAGAGACCTCGGCTGAGCCTTCCCTCCAGGCCAAGCAGCTGAAGCTGAAGAGAGCCAGACTGGCCGATGACCTCAACGAGAAGATCGCACAGAGGCCGGGCCCCATGGAGCTGGTGGAGAAGAACATCCTGCCCGTGGAGTCCAGCCTGAAGGAAGCCATCATCGGTGAGGACACTCGCAGGCCGGAGGCAGGGCCGGGGCTCGGGGCTTCTCCCCCTTCGACTTCCCGCTCGGCCTGGGGGGCCTGAGATGCAGGGCAGGAGCCTGGCAAACGGGTCGTATCGGCCTGGGACAGTGCCCGTGGCCACAGGGATCAGCGCCGTGCCAAAATAACGAAACAGCAAAACCTCTGCCCACCTTCATCTCTGTAAACTCAGGGCCTTATTCTTCTATCACAGGGCAGGGAGATGTCAAGGTGGATACGTGTGAACGTGTGGAGATGCCAGAAATTAGAACTCTTTACCTTACTGTTTCTTCTTATTAGCGACATCTCTTTTTGAATCCGATGCTTTCCACAGATACTTCACTCTCCAAATATGACTGATCCAATCAGTGTCCCAGGTGCTGGGACCATAGCCCCACAGGGCAGACCCAAGCCCCTCGTGTAGGGGCGAATATAGCCAGGTAACTGGGCAGCTGTAGGACGAAGGCCAGAGCCGTGCTGGCGGGGCCACAGAGAGGGGGACCCCGAACCTGGCACTGACAGCACGGTGTCAGAGGCCAGGACGGCCGAGGTTGGCGCTACAGCGAGGAGAGAGCCGCGCAGCTCTGGAGCTGGAAGAGTCGTGACTGGGGGCAGGGGCAGGGGCCGGTCCAGGACGCGCAGGGCCTCCCGGGCCGCCCGGGCCACGGCCAGGTGTGCAGACGCGATTCCCTTAGACTTTGGTGATTGTTGGTACAGACGTGTCCCCTTTGCTGCAGTGGGCCCGAGGCCTGAGCCCCAGCAAGGCCATGCGTCACCATCCTCAGGAGGAAGCTGTGCCTTCAGGGAAGTCTTCCTTGATTGCTCCCACCGTCTGAGTCAGATCTTTGGGCAGGACACGGAAGGGGGACCACAGGAGCAGACCGCAAAGCGTGGCGCGTTGGGCAGGGGAGGCTGGGTTTTAGGGCTTCACCTGCACCGCGGCGGTGCGGGAAGCAGCTGCCGGGCCGGCGCCTGGCTCACCAGGGGCCCCAGACGGCCCTTTAGTTCCCCCCTTCGCCCTGGCGTTCCTCCCACCTCATCTCAGTGTTTTCCTGCCCAGATCTGCACCAGGTTCCCAACAGGCCCTAGTTACAGGCCAGTGTTTGGGCCAAGTTTAGTTCTGGACTGTCCAGCCAGCCAAAATCTGATAAACGTTTGCCGAGAGTTGGCAATATGCCAGGCCCTGTGTGACATCCTGTCACAGAGGTGAACAAACTGATGCTGTCCTCAAGGAATTCAGTGTGACAGGTGAAGACTGATGTGTAAACAGGTGATTTCTGAGTCTGGCTCCTGAGCAGAGGCCAGCGCTGAGCAGAAAGGCCATGGCCCTGTGAGTCATGGCTGAGTCACCCGACTTGCTGGACAAAGGGCCCAGCTCCGTCCTCGGTGCCTGGGAAGCCGCACAGTGCGTCCATTACAGACCAGCTAACAGGTGCCGCAGTGGACAATGCAGAATAACGAGGAGGGAGGTGTCAAGCTCGGCCGAGACAGGCTTTGCTCAGGGATGGGCATGGCCGCAGGGGCTGGGGGACTGCCATAGGGGACATGGCACATTTGGGGTCAGCCTGAAGGTTGAATTAGGTTGCCATGTGGAGAAGTAGGGAGGGACATTCCAGGCAGAGGGGACAGTGGCCTGGAGGCCTGTCAGAACGTGGCTTGTTTGATGACTGGGAGTAGTTTGGTTTGGCAATGAGGTGATTAATCACTGGTGACTTGAGAGAAAGCAGCTTTTGCCAGCTGCAGGTAGATCGTGCGGACTGAGGGGCGAGTCGGAGGCAAGGAGGTGGCGGCAGCAGACGTGGTCCGCGTGTCCGGGAGGCGGGTGAAGAAGGCGGTGGGTTAGGGATTTTAGGCTGGGAGGGACGGAGCAGGCTGCTGGGCTGGAGGGAGGAGTGGGACTTGGGGGAGGGAGCTGAGCCGGGCACGGGGGCGGCTTTCCAGGCCACCTCATCTCCCACGGTCGCACACACTCGCACCCTTTCCTCCTGGCCACGCCCAGCTGGTCTGTGAGAGTCATGGCAAAGCCCTCGCCTCCGGGCAGTCTTCCCCGAGCCCCTCCCCGGCACACTCTCTGCATCCACGTTCCCCTCTGCACAGCATTTACTGTGCTCCGAGGCGGCTGGACCGTAGACTCCCAGGGCTCGGGACTGCGTCTCTGCCTCCGCATCCTGCACCCGGCCGCGACCGAGAGAAACAGACCCCTGGTGGCCCTGGCCTGCACCGGTCCCTGGGCCTCTTGGCATGGCCTGCAGCAGCTCTGCCCTGGTTTCCTCACGTGGTGGTTGTCCCGTGGCAGGTCCCCTCTCTGGGGGCAAGAGATCGTGGGAGCAACTCTAGATGCATAATTGGCATCAAGTACATGGCGGTCAGCGACTTCTGTCCGCTCTGTGCACTTGATGCGTGCCCATGCTAGGACAGACGAGGGGGGTGGGGGCCCGCCGGGGGACGGGCCCGCCCTGCGCCATCACCACAGTCGGCTAGTGGAGGGACAGGCTCAGGGCCTTCTTTCCCGGGGCCCGGGGGGGAGAGCGCCTCGGGTCACGGCCCTGGAGGGGAAGAGTCTGCTCAGAGACTCGCTGTTCTTGTTCCTTTTCTGTGGTCTTCCCAGCACGGCACGTTCCCCCAGGCCGGTGCAGAGCCTCTTCCCCTGACAGTGTTGACATGTGCTGTGACGTGGCCCTTTCGCAGTACCCCACTCGGCCCTGTTATGGTCCTCTCTGTATCCTGGGTTCTCCACACCGGGACCTTGCCTCTCCGCCCCCGCCGGCCCCGGGAGCCCCTGCACTCCCGGCCATCCTGGCCCAGAGAGGGGCAGGGCAGTCACAGCCAGCAGGATGGTTTTCTCCTGGTGGCCGTGGATCTGTGGGAGTCAGGGCCGCTAAGCGGAGGCTGCCTCACTCCCAGTGGCCTTGTTTCACCTGTGCAGGCAGGCGTCTGCTTTCCGAGAGGCTTCAGAGCCTGTTCCTGGCCTTAGGAGAATTCACGCAGCCCTGGGGAGGTGCTGCACTCTCGAGGCTGTGACCTGCACTTCTTAGGTTCCTCTTCCCACAAGCGTCTGGGAGAAGGGAGTTTTATGCATCCATAGGATGGAAATAAAGTACCTCTAACAGTAGGAAACTAAGGTGGAGAAGGCAGCAGGCTGGAGGGAGGAAGGGGAGAACCTGACTTTGAGGACCGAATGTAGAGTTAAAAGCAGGAGGTTAAAGGTCAGGCCTTTTCTTGCCCCGGGGAGCACTTCGACGGCCTAGTAGCACTCTTCCCAGCCTTCGTTTTGGGGCCATGGTGCTTTCCTGGAGCTCTTTCGGATCCAGAAGGCAGACTGGTCTTCCTTCTCCTGTCCTCCTCCCTGGGCTGGGGGGTGGGGGCCGAGGGCACCTTACCCGGACAGCCTCTGGCTGCCGAGCAGGGAGGGTCCCTCTTCCCCTTCACCGGGGCTGCAGGTGGAGTCTTACGCTGGCTTTGGGTTTCAGTGGGCCAGGTGAATTACCCGAAAGCAGCCGACAGCTCTTCCTTCGATGAGGACAGCAGTGATGCCTTATCCCCTGAGCAGCCTGCCAGCCACGAGTCCCAGGGCTCGGTGCCGTCACCGCTGGAAGCCCGAGTCAGCGAGCCGCTGTCCAGTGCCACCTCAGTGTCCCCCACTCAGGTGAGCCGACCCGCTCCGCATGCTTCCCCTGCTCCCAAGGGCCTCGGACTTGCCGGAGGTACAGAGCGAGGTCCCCCACTTGGGCCAGGCAGGACGGCGAATTGTGGGGCTCTTGCCCTGGTCGCTCAGGTGCCGGCTGGCTGCGTCCTGGTGGTGGGGAGGGAAGGGAGGTGTCGGCAGTGGACCCCCATCCCAGCCAGCTGCTCCCAGCCAGTGGCCCCAGGCGGAGGACGCTGGGCCGCCTGCGGTCGGATTCAAGCCCCCCCGGCCCACCCTGTGTCCACTCGTGCAGCACAGCGTGCCTGTCCCGTGTCGCTTGCTTTTCTACTTTCCTCCTCCCCTGCCACCCCTGGGGGCTGCTCTTCTCATCCCCCTGGTCTTTGCCCATCGTTGGCCCCCTGACAGTGGCGGTGTCCGAGGAAGGGACTGTCACCCTCTTCCAGGCAGGGCAGGGCTGGCCGCACTGCCACCTAGAGATGGCCACGCCCCCTGGAGCAGCCAGAAAGGGAGGTGCCCTCACTGCCCCTTCTCTCTCAGGTTGTGTCTCAGCTCCCAGTGGGCGCAGAGTCCGGAGAAATGCTCTTCCTGGCAGAGCAGCCGCCTCTGCCGCCCAGCCTCAGCAACGGGTCCGCAGCCCCCGCCGCCAAGCCGCCCCCCGCGCTCATCAAGGTACCGCTCTCCAGCCGACTGGCTTCCTCCCCGTGTCCCCCTGAGCCCTGCCGCGACTTCGTTCCCGTGTGGGGACAGCTGCCCGGGATGGGGCTGCGTATTCCGCCCCCTGGTTGGGCCCAGCAGAGGTCACCGAGGTAATGTGGGAGCGCTTCCTGTCCTCTGCAAGGACACTGGCTGTCACAGTCACAGCCTCCGTTTGCCGAGCAGTGTGCCAGGCTCTGGATCAGGCTCTCCAGGCCCTTGTTCCCGCCTTTCCCACGGAAGCATGCTCAGCTGTCCCCTCTGGGTCGCCCGGTGAGGCAGGGGCGAACCCCGCTCCCCAGGGACGGAACTGGGAGGCGAAGTGCAGGCCTGAGGCCTCGCAGCCGCCAGCGTCGGCCGCGCGTTCCTATCTCCGAGGCCTGACCTGAAATGCCTGAAGCAGCAGCCCTCCAAGATGCCTCCAGGGGACCTTGTGCGGGGGACGCTGTGCTGGGCACCAGGCCTCCCTGCCCTGCAGAGCGCCCTGCCCCCAGGGTCCCCGGGACCTTGGCCTGTAGTTCCGCCAGCGGTCCCCTCCCCTCCCTTCCCACCCCGCGAGCTTCCGTCTCTGGTCTTCAGGCCCCTGTGCAGAGCCTGCCCGGGCCTCCCCTGTTGCTCACAGCCGGGGAGCTGGACACGCTCTCGTTCCCTCCTGCTGCTGAGTCCCCGCCGCGCCTCCACTGCTGCCCTCCTGTGCGGGGCCCCCGCCGCCAGGCCGGCCCCGTGCGCCTGGGCTCTGTGAAGCCCCGCGGCTCGTAGGAAGTTTTGTAGGTTGTCCCTGTCCCAGAGGAAGCAGCCAGTGTCCCCCTGCCTGGTCACTGGTGCTCCAGAGTCTCCTGTTGACTCTGGTCCACTCCATCATCCGGCACCTCTCACCTCTGTAGTCTGATCCTGAGGCCACAGATGTCAAAGATTTTCCCCCACAATTCCTCCCTCAAAACTGCTCGTCACGTGACCAGTACCTTCCTCTGGCCCCCAGCATTCGAGAGGACAGCGTCCGTCCATCTGCGTGTCTGCACTTCCTCTTCTCTGCCCAGAGCCGCAGCCTGCGGGCCGGCTCCCCAGCCCCGCCAGCGAGCCCTCCGCACGGGGCCGCAGCTCCAGCCCCCGTGGGTCCCGCTCCTTTCTCTTGCTTTCCCTCGCCTGCCTTTGTGGCTGCTCGTCCCCTGGCGCCTCCCCCTGCCTCAGTGGGGTGCTCCCAGGCCCAGCCCTCGTCTCCATCCTCCCTCCCTCGCAGCTCTGTGCCTGCTCCCTCTTTCGTGCTCCCTAGCAAAACCAGAAGCGTTTCCTGACTTCCACGACGGGCCTGTCAGCAGTGCCGGAGCTCGAAACCGTAACCCTTCGAACGGCTCACCTGCCGCCCGCCCCTGCCGTCCAGGCTTCCTCTGGTCTGTCACCACTGTGCAGACCTTTGCAGCAGTCCCCACTGCTACCTGGTCTAGACCAGCTGATCCCGCATCAAGGCTCCAGCCTTCTGTTTGGCTTTCTCTGCTCAGAAACGTCCAGGCTCTCCACGTCCTTGCCCGCGCGCCCTTGCCGATTCCTGCCCTTGTCCAGCTCCCCGCTCCCTGACCCACAGACGGCCCTTCCTGGTCTGTGTGGTCCTCACTGACGCTCGGGGCCCTGTGGGAGGTCTCCCTGTGTGCCAGCGGGGGGGCTCTGGAGGCCCGTTTAGTGAAGGAACAAGAGCTTTTGGAGTCCTGGGCTTGGGTCCCAGCTTTTCCACACGATGAGATCAAGTTCACTCTGCGACCGTGGGCACGTGACTTCTCTGAGCCCGTTTCTTGATTTTCAAGTCGACACGCTCTTTCCCGCCCAGGCAGGGCTCCTGCAGGTCTGTGTGACGTGGTCTCCGTAACGTGCCTGACACGCACGGCACGAGCTCCAGAACCCAGCCGTGTCCATGTTCTCGCCATGTTCGCTCTTTGCTCGGGGCGACAGTGACATCTACGTTCGGCTGGTTTTCTCTCCAGCCTGGAAGCCGCCCCCTCTGTCAGCCCATGCCCCCTGCTTCGGATGCTCCGGGCACTGATGAGGCCTCTGCTTTCGGAGGGGTCGCAGTCCAGTGGGGGGAGAGCAGCCTGCGCAAGGTGCCGCCTCGGAATCCACTGTCTTGCGGAGGGGCCGCCAGCCTCTCCCGTGGGGGCCTCACTCTGAGACGCCCACGCTGCCCCCTGACGCCTTCCGTCTCCTGTGCCCTCAGCAAAGCCAACCCAAGTCTGCCAGTGAGAAGCCGCAGCGCAGCAAGAAAGCCAAGGAGCTGAAGCCAAAGGTGAAGAAGCTCAAGTACCACCAGTACATCCCCCCGGACCAAAAGCAGGACAAGGGGGCGCCACCCCTGGACTCCTCCTACGCCAGGATCCTGCAGCAGCAGCAGCTCTTCCTCCAGCTCCAGATCCTCAACCAGCAGCAGCAGCAGCACTATAACTACCAGACCATCCTGCCGGCCCCGCCAAAGTAGGAACCCGCCTCGGCATCGCCCCACCCGTCCTATCCGTAGGCGCCCCAAGACAGGCAGAGGCCAGGTCCGGGTGGATGAACCCAAACCTGCAAGGACCCTTTGGTCAGGATCCTGCAAGAGGGGTCCCCAGGCCGCAGTTCCCGTTGTCCCATGCCCGTCTCTCCCAAGCCCTGCAGAGGTCGACGGGGAGCCTTGATGGGTGCTCAGTTTTTGCCTTTTCTTCTTCACAGGCCGGCAGGTGAGGCCCTAGGAAGTAGTGGGCCCGCCCCGATGCGCGGCCTCTCCACTACCAGCACCAGCTCCAGCTCAGGCGCCCCTGGGCCCAGTGGGCTGGCACGTCAGAACAGCACCTCACTAGCCGGCAAGCCAGGAGCCCTGCCTGCTAACCTGGATGACATGAAGGTAGGTAGTCTCCCCGAGGTGCTCGTTGTTAGGGAAAGTAGCCGGCATAGAACCCACGGTCACAGAACAGAGTTCTAGATCCCGGTCTCCAGCAGAAGCGCTCGGAACCTGTCAGGGCCTGCCTGGCCCAGGTCCTCTCTGATGGCGGTCTGGTCGTCATGGTTATCATCATCAATGTCATCAGCCAGCATCTGTCTGGGGCCTTGGGGCTTACCAAACCTCATCTGCCTCTTTTGCTTCTTTTGTGAGAAATGAGGAGTGTTCCCCCTGCTTAAGGATGGGCGAGTGGAGGCGTCTCGAGTAGGGGTCTGGCCGGTGGTAGAGCCAGGATTCAGCCTTGGGTCTTTCCTCTTCAGCACCCGCACTGTGCCAGTGGACACCCCACCCAGTCTGCTGGGCAAGTGCTGAGCGGGGCCTGGGCAGGGCAGGTCCCGCTTGGGGCCCGGCTTCTTTTCTCTGCCCTCATTGGAAGATGCAGTGAACCAAATTCCACCTCAGGAGTTTGTCGTCCGAGCCAGGAGTACCTGACCTTTCCTGGGCCATGCCTGACCCAGCAAGACTCAGCCCTCACCAGGGCATTCAGGCTCAGGCTTGAGTCCCTCAGGCCTGGATGTAACTTCTGGCTCTGCTGCTCACTAGCTGTGTGATCTTAAAGAAGTCATAATATCCAATTAGTTCAATTGAGTATTTAGCGAGCACCAGGTACCATGCTAGGGCTAGGGACAGCTGTGGGGATGTCTTGCCCAGACACAGGTGCAGGGAACATTTTAATCAGGACAAGGAATGGGACAAGGCTGGGCCTGGAGGACACGGGACTTGCCCTCCAGGACTGTGGGGGCGTTGGAGGGTTGATGTATATGAAGTCGTCAGTGGGGCCCAACAGATGAGGCCCAACGGACAGGAAGCTCGTCCCTCCCGTCCTCCTCTGACTGCCCTCCCCCCCCCCCGCCTGGACCCAGTTCCCTTTGTCCCCACTGCCCTGACTCCGCACCCCCTTGCAGGTGGCAGAGCTGAAGCAGGAGCTGAAGTTGCGGGCGTTGCCCGTCTCGGGCACCAAGACAGACTTGATTGAGCGCCTGCGCGCCTACCAAGAACAAGTCAGCTCTGCCCCGGGAGCCCCCAAGGCCCCTGCCGCCACCTCTCTCCTGCCCAAGACTGGTGAGGTGGTGGTAGCCTTCCCGGCGGCCCGCCTGAGCACGGGGCCTACCCTGGTGGCGGCAGGCCTGGCCCCAGCCGAGGTGGTGGTGGCCACGGTGACCAGCAACGGAGTGGTGAAATTTGGCAGCACGGGCTCCACACCCCCTGTCTCCCCCACCCCCTCAGAGCGCTCACTCCTTAGCACAGGCGATGAGAACTCCACACCCGGGGACGCCTTTGGCGAGATGGTGACATCGCCACTGACCCAGCTCACCCTGCAGGCCTCGCCATTGCAGATCCTTGTAAAGGAGGAGGGCCCCCGGGCGGGGGCCTGCTGTCTGAGCCCTGGGGTGCGGGTGGAGTTGGAGGGGCGTGACAAGGACCAGATGCTGCAGGAAAAGGACAAGCAGATCGAGGAGCTGACCCGCATGCTCCGGCAGAAGCAGCAGCTGGTGGAGTGGCTCAGGCTGCAGCTGGAGCAGGAGAAGCGGGCCCAGCAGCCCGCGCCGGCCCCGGCCCCGGCCCCCGCCCCGGCCCCGGCTCCCCTCGGCGTCCCGGTGAAGCAGGAGAACGGCTTCTCCAGCTGCCAGCTGAGCCCGCCGCCCCCGGGCCCCACTCACCCCTTCAGTCCCAGCCTGGCGGCGCCCGACGCCCACCACGTGGATGCCTGTGCCCTGGCGCCCCCGGCCGTGGTGGTGAAGCAGGAAGCCGGGCTGCCAGAGCCGGAGCCGGCTGCCACGCCCCAGCTGCTGCTGGGCCCACAGGGCCCCGGCCTCGGCAAGGGGGTCACACCTCCCACCCTCATCACCGACTCCACAGGGACCCACCTTGTTCTCACAATGACCAATAAGAATGCAGACAGCCCTGGCCTGGCCAGTGGGAGCCCCCAGCAGGTACGTGGGTGTGGGAGGGGCAGGGGCCAGGAGGGTGTGAAGATACTTCTAATGACAGCCCCATTGACCAGGTGCCCCCATGGCTGGGCATGCTAGGCTTGCTTCCCTTAATCTTCGACCCTCTGAAATGAGGGTACTAGGAGGGAGGGTTAGGGTACCTGCTCACAGCCCATAGCCATGAGGGTGGCGTTAGAGACTGCCCACCTCGCTGGCTGTTGATCTCAGCACGTTTCTGATCCCCAGGGGAGGGCTCCTGGGCGGCCCCACCCAGGCCGGGCCTCATCTCTCTGCTTCCTGGCTGTGGGTGGGGCCCTGGGTAAGGGTCAGGGTTGCCCCCTTCCGGGGAGAGGCTGTGGGCTCAGCTCTCTGGCCTGGCATCTGGGGGGCCACTGGGCCGGGTCTGGTTTGAGCTCCACTCTCTCCCCACTCAGAGAGGCCAGCTGTCCCACACCAAGGGGTCATCGGCAGCTGGGTCTCTGCTGCTGCCACCGTCACAGCCCAGACCGTCCACCCAGCCTGGTCCAAAGGTGAGGCGCTTTTAGGCTTTGTGTGGCCTCTAAACCCTGTAGAACTCCAGGGTGGAGGGGACAGTGACAAGAACGAAGCACCTCAGGATGGGGGACAAGGGCCCTGAATAGCCTCAGGTAGAAAGGTGGAGAGGGGATTTTAGCCAGAGCCCCTCCCTCCCTCCTGCATGGCTTGTACCAGACCCCGGGTGGCCAGTCATCCCTTGCCTATCCATTCCTCTGTGGGGTCAGAGGTCAGGGCCTCCCCCGCCACCCCCCCCCCCATACTCCTCCTTCCCCAGTGGCTTCCACAGAAGTACCAAAAGCCGGTACAGGTGGCCATGTTTTCCTGGCCTGTGTCCCGCCTCTGCTTCTTAAGTGCGCAGGGCCTGGAGCCTGCTTCCCTCACCCCAACCACTGCTCTGTCACTGTCTTGTTCAGCCCTTGTCCCAGCCTGGTTCTCCAGCCTCTGGCCCACCAGCCCAGATGGACCTGGAGCACCCGCCACAGCCCCTCTTTGGGACCCCCAGTTCTCAGCTTAAGAAGGAGCCACCTGGGTATGAGGAAGCCGTGAACCAGCCGCCCAGACAGCAGGTGAAGAAGGTAGACTGAGGCCTGGCCAGGGTGGGTGGCTGCCTATGCTGCTGGCTGGGCTCCCACAGTCCCCTCTGCCCCGAGTCCAGCCAGAGGGCAGGAGCCAGTCTTGGGGCATCCCAGAGGCCTTGGGGAATGGGCCGTTCTAGGCTGCATGCTAGCGCCTGGCCCAAAAGATGGGGTGTGGGCTCTGGGAGTCTGAGCACAGGCCCGTGGGCTCTGCAGGTCTGGCTGCCCGCTCAGGGGCAGGAGGGAAGAAGCCCTGTGACTGGAGCTGGGACTCCTGTTACAGGATCTTTTTTTCTATTTTTGTTGCACAGGAAAATGGTTCCTCGAGCCAACAGATGGATGATCTGTTTGACATTCTTATTCAGAGTGGAGGTAAAGCCCAGACCCCCAAGCGTCCCTCCAGCCTCCCTCCTCCATAGGTCTGCAGCCCCGTGGCAGGTTCATCTGTTGGGTTTTGTTTGGCTATTGAACACTTAATGGGAGACAGGTCTTGTACTTCGGACGCAGCAACAGCCGAGACACGCACCACCTCCGGTGCCTGGACAGGAGCCCCGGGAGGAGGGGGAGTTGTGTCCACTTTACCCGGCGCCTACTGCCTGGCAGGAACTGTCCCTATGGCTAGGACACAGCAGTGGGCAAAACAGTGAACGCCTTTGCATGGGAGATGAATGACAGGCACATTATGTCCTAGAGGAGAGTACCTTAGGAAAGCAGGAAAAGGTGCTGGGTGCGCGGGGCTGGGCGCAGTCAGCCTGGATGTGCGGGGCGGGGGGGGGGCTTTGACTGGGGATGATGCCAGAATCTACCACACAGCTCTGAGGGCTGGTGGGTGGTGCAGGAAGAGCAGGATCAGGCAGTGGCCCAGGCTGTCGTGACCTGGGCCAGGCCGTGGGGGCAGTAGCAGCAAAGAGGGGAAGTCTGGAGTCTGGGTATGTGTTGGACAGTGCCAGTTCGATTTCTTTATGGATTAGGCATGTGGCAAGGGGGCAGCCAAGGGTGACGCCAAGTGTTTCAGCCTGAGTTAGCAGGGGGCAGCTGTGTGACTGGCCAGGGAGCTGTCGTTGGGCACGTGGAGCAGGCATCAGTGCAGCTGAGTTGGGATTAGCTGTGTCCCAAGACAGAAGTCGTCAGTGGACGGCCCCGGTGAGGTCTGGGCTGGAGGCCGGAAGCGGAGGGCGGCTGCTGCTTTCGGAGCCATGAGGCTGGTTGAGCAGAGGACAAGACAGAGCCAAGGCACGAGCAGACGAGGCTCAAGCAGTGGGCCCAGGGGTGGAGGGCACCCTCGAAGGTGAAGTCCTGAAGCCGAGGGCTGCTGACAGAAGTCGGGGAAGATGGGGATCAAGTTCTGGTGGCCATCGGTGACCTCTGCCAGGGTGCTGTCGTGGGCCCACGAGCACATGCCTACTTCAGTGGGGTGAAGAGGGGAGGGGCTGAGGGTAGCAAAAGGGCAGAGTGCGTGTGCGCTAGTGGGGAGGGCCTGGTGGTGTGGGGGTCCCCAAGTGTAGGGAGGGCAGAGGGCAGCAGGGGAGGGGTCGGCTTCAGGTGGCGGCACGAGGATTCATTGGTGGCAGTGGGCAAAAGGCAGAGTGTGTGAAAGTTCTCTTTGCTTTAATTGCGTCCGCGGGGAGTGGCTTAAGCAAGATACAGACAGGTAAAGTGAGAGCTCCGCCGTGGAACTGTGCACTTTAAAATGGTGAATTTTCTCAGAAAAAGAGCCCACTAGCCAGCTGACACTACTCTCGAGGGCACAGACTCTGATGTTAGAAGTAGGTGCTGGGTCTGCAGTGGGACCTGAGGTGCGTTTCTAACAAGGGCAGGTAGCATGGAGGCGGCTGGTCCAGGGCTCAGGGAGGCCTGGCTGGCTGGGAGCTGCCGGGGTGCCCGACGTGCACACAGGAACTGAGGGTGGGAGGGACGAGGCTGCCGGGAACAGAGACTGTGCAGGTGGAGGGAGCAGCCCAAGTGCCAGCGTTGACCAGATGCAGAGGGAGCTGAGGGTGCTGCCTGCACCCAAAGGGGTCAGACACTGAGAAGTGGCAAGGATGCCAGGAGAAGAGGGCATCTGGGCGGGGCCGAGAGCAGCAGCCTCAGTGGCGGCAGCTAGGTAGGTTGACAGGCCACCTCCGAGGGATCTGTTTGGTGAGACCATGTCCAGCTGGAACAGGAGGAAAAAAGGAGGAAGGACAGGACTAGAGGGTCAGGCAACAATCCTGGTTTCTGTATAACTTTTTTAAATTGTGAAATACATATGAGGTTTGCCATTCTAGCCATTTTAAAATGTACAACTCAGAGGTAGTAAGTACATTGTGTTGTGCAGCCATCACCACCCTGCTTTTCTAGATCCTCCTCCTGTACTGGCCCTCGTCTACCCGTTGCACAGTAACTCCCAGGCCTTCCTCCAGGCCCTGGCAGCCTCTCGTACTCTGTATGATCTTGACTGCTCTTAGGACCTCATGTAACTGGAATCAGACAGCATTTGCCCTTTCGTCTTTGGCTTATTTCAGTTAGCACAGTCCCCTCGAGGTTTACACACACTGTATGTAGCCTGTGCCAACACTTCCTTCTTGTGGCCGAATCCTTCATTGTGTGGATGTACCACATCCGTTCATCCACTGATGGGCCCTTGGGTTTCCACCTCTTGGCTGTTTTAAAGCTGCTGCAAACATGGGTGCGCAGGCGTCTGTTTGAGTCCCTGCTGCTACTTCTTTTGGGTCTATACCCAGAAGTGAGATTGTTGCTAGTTCAATGTTTAACTTTTTGAAGGACTGCCAGTTTCCGCAGCAGCTGCACTGTCTTCATTCACACCAGCAGTGCATGGGGGTTCCACTTTCTCGATATCATCACCAACACTTATTTTCATGGTTCTTAATAATAGCCATCCTAGTGGGTATGAAGTGGTATGTCATTGTGGTTTGATTTGCATTTCCCTGATGACTAATGATGTGCTGCTTTTATGTGTCTGTATAGGTCATTTGTGTATCTTGTCACTAGGAGAAACGTCTCCGAGTTCTTTGCCTGTTTTTCAGTTGGGTTTGGTTGTTGACTTGTTCTTTATTCAGAGTAGGAATCATTTGCCACATATGATTTGCAGATATTTTCTCCCACTCCATGGATTGTTTTTTCACTCTCTGGATAGTGTTATGTGTCCGGTTATGTATTTTTTCTTTTGTTGCCTGTGCTTTGGTGTCGTAACCAAGAAATGACCAGATCCATGAGGATGTCCCACTGTGTTTCCCTCTAAGAGTTTTGTAGTTTTAGCTCCTAAATTTAGGCCTTGGACCCATTTGGGGTTACTTTCTGTACACGGTGTAAGGTGGGGTCCAACCTCAGGTCCTAGTCAGGTTCTGACATCATTCACTTTCTTGGCAGAAATTTCAGCAGATTTTAAGGAGCCACCATCCCTGCCAGGGAAAGAGAAGCCCCCCTCGACAGCAGCCTGCGGGTCACCCCTCTCCTCACAGTCCCCACCCTCTGCTGAGCTTGCTCAGGCTGCCCCGCCTCCATCAGGCTCACCCGCCTTACCTGGGCGCCTGGAGGACTTCCTGGAGAGCAGCACGGGGCTACCCCTGCTGACTGGTGGACATGAGGGGCCAGAGCCCCTCTCCCTCATTGATGACCTCCACAGCCAGATGCTAAGCAGCTCTGCCATCCTGGACCACCCCCCTTCACCCATGGACACCTCGGAATTGCACTTTGCCCCTGAGCCCGGCAGCATGGGCCTGGACCTGGCTGAAGGCCACCTGGACAGCATGGACTGGCTGGAGTTGTCATCAGGCGGCCCCGTGCTCAGCCTGGCCCCACTCAGCACCTCGGCCCCCAGCCTCTTCTCCACAGACTTCCTTGACGGCCATGACTTGCAGCTGCACTGGGATTCCTGCTTGTAGCTCTCAGGTCTGCTGGGGACTGGCGGGGCTGGAAGTTGGAAAGCCTCGGGAACTCTAGGGAGCTCAGCGCTCTCCTGCCTGATCGCTGAGTGCTGACAATCATGGGCCCAGCTTTCCCCTCCCTGGCTCACAAGGAGAGAGGCTGCCAAGCAGCAGCTCTGGGTTACCTGAGGTTTTGGAGACCTGGACAGGTCGGGGCGCCTCTTTGACCTTTTGTGAGGTTGAAGGTGCCCTGTCTGCATTTTATGCAGGCAGGTGAGGCATGAATCTCTCTTCCCTGTGAAGGAAGAAATAAGCTGGGCCTCTACCTCCCCGTTCCTCGTTATGCCAACAGAGTCCCAGGCTGCTTGGGGAGGGGGGTGGGGGGGCTCCCTGTCATATTAGTGTTGGTGTAGTATAACCAGTTAGTGGTTGGTGGCAGACATTTTCTGTACAGGTGTATATATATACCTCTATATTATATATCGCCATACATATATATACACGTATTTTTTTGGGGGGGGGGGTGGGAGGTGGATGCAGCTCCCTCCCATCCTACTGTGCCCATACAGAAGGGCCTGGAGACCACTGCTCCTGGGGCCCCCAGCCCCACCCATCACGTGTGTTTGACATGCAGCCACCCCGTCACAGCCTGTACCCCACCTGTCCTGCTTCCTGCTCCTTATCAGTGCCACGAGGGCAGAGGTGCTTCCTGGCCACCGCCCACATTCCATCCCGCTGCTCACTGCAGCCCCCCTGGGACAGGAGGGTCGTTAGCCCTGTGGTGTTCTCCAGAGGTGGTCCTCAGGCTTTGGCTTCCTCCTGCTCTGGGGCATGTCACTGTCATTCGTAGAGGGTTAGGGATGGCATCACCAAAGCCAGTGCTGGGACAGGTGGGGGAAAGCATTGTGAACTTTTTAAAATAAAAACAAAAATACTGGCTTGTTACTCCATCTTCCTGGCTGGCTGTTCTAGACCATTTCAGAAAGGACCCACAGCTCTGTGGCCCTGACCGGACCAAAGACAAAGTGCTTTCTTAAAGACTATTTATTTATAACCGACGAGCCTTTACCACCCCCGGGCCCTTCCTGAGGAAAGACTGACAGAGGTGGCTACTGGCAGGTGGCTCTGCACCTCTTCACAAGGTTTTGGTCAGTACAAACGGTGAGCTTGGGGCCTGGGCCCCAGTCTTCTGCTCCTGCCACCCACTGCCCTCCAGAGATGCTCTGGGGTGCCCAGGGGGGTGTCCCCCATCTCCCTACCATGGTGCCTGGCCAGAGCGTCTCCTTTCCTTGACCCTGGAGCTTGGGTTGGGCCTGGGCCAGCGCTGTTCTTGAGGAAGGAGCTGCTCTCGTAGCCAGTGGCCCGGGGAGGCCTGGCGTGACCGGGCCGCTGGAGGACGCGCTTCAGCCATCTATGTCCCAGCTGAAAAGGTGGTGCTTCACCAGCATGTCCTGGACGCCCTCCTTCAGGGGCTTCTTCTCTTCCTGCACACAGACAGCCCCCCACCGTCATGGAATGCATAGCTGGGGCACACAGCAAGGAAGCCCAAGGTGGTCCTTACCCGTGACGCCAGCACCCAGGGTTCCCCCGGGGCCCTGCCTCAGCCTCCCACAAGTGTGTGAACTGACCCGCCTGCACACGCCAGGCCTGCCATGCCCCAGCGAGGACCAAGCCCGTCCACCCACCTCTCTCTTCACAGGAAGCTCCCAGTCCTGGGAGAGGCTGAAGGCGAAGCAGCAGAGGACACTGGCGGGGAGGAGGGGAGGCTGTCAGTCGCCCTCAGGTTGGCTCTGCCCACCCCTCCCCTGACCCCGGGCCACAGGGCAGGGTCCTCACCGGAGCTCACACTTGATCTGGACCCAGCCGGGGCTGCGCAGGAAGGACCAGGGCTGGTACCACTTCTCCACGGTCGGCAGGCTGGAGCAGAGCACTTCCAGCCACAGGTGCAGCACCTGCTCACTGGGACGGGGGGAGGGGTTCGTCTGCCAAGGGTCTCTGAGGACTGGGAGTTTCTGACCTTTGGTGCTGGGCTAGGCCACCAGCCCCTTCCTGCCACTCTGAGGCCGCCTCAGGTGACCCCACTTCCTTTATTCTCAGCCCCTCACTCTGGCTTCCCCGCCCTGGGACACACTCGGGGCCCATGGCCTCCACCCTCCCCCCAGTCCTGTCACAGCTCTCTCCACATCTGAGACAGCCACCGCCTCCTGCCGGGCACAGGGGCCTCTACCATGGTCAGTCCAGGAATGAGGTGCACCAACTTCTGAGCTAGTCTTGGGGACATTTGTCCTGCAAACCAGCCCTCCTCCTACCTCCCTGCAGGTAAAAGCAGCCTACAGGCCACGCCCTCCACCAGTTGGTAGATCCAGAAACATCTCATACACCCTGGCCCAGGCTCAAAACTCACAAATGCCCGAGGCCCCTGCCCTCGTTTGCCGCAGCAGCCTCGTTTCTGGGAGCCCCGTTCCCTGGCCACCCTGTTAAAGTCTGTGCTTCACAAAACCCCCAAGTGCCTCCCTGGCCGCAAAGCAAGGACGGGTCTTGTGCCGGAGGAAGGCTTTTGAGAGTCTCCCTTGCCACCTTCCATTTATTCACCTGTCCTGGGGGGCCCAGCTCACATGCCCCTGCTCCCTGCAGGGCCCAGCCCGCCACTCAGCTGACTAGACTGTGGCGCCCGCAGCGGGTACACTCACTTGAGCCCCACACAGATGAGGGAGCGGAGCTTGACATCCATTTGTGCGTGTGCAGCGTCGTGGGTCACGTTCACGGACTGCACAGCCTGCGAGGACACAGCCGTCACTCAGGTGCCCCCAGCTGCCAGCCCGGAAGGCCGGCCCCACCCATGGCCCCGCCTACCCTGTAGAGCAGCTCCTCTGGGGTCAGAACTTTGCCATCTTCATCCAGCCTGGGGAAGGAGGGGGACCAGAGCTGCCAGTGCTGCCCGGTGTGCAGGCTTGGGCTGCTCCCTCGCCCCCGACGAGGCTGCCAGGGCAGGGGACAGGCCCGGTTACCTGTACGTCTTACACAGCACCAGGCGCGAATACACCGAGTCAAAGTCTCTCTCCACCTCCCGGCCTGCTGCCTGGGGGATGGGGAGAGTGTCAGGGACAAGGGGATAGGTCCCAGGTCAAAGCCACAGGGGCTAAGTGTACCCTTCACCACCCCGCGAGCTCCTGCCGCCAGCTCCACAGAACCCAGGCACGTGGGGAAAAGGACAGTGGAGGACATGGGTCTAGCCAGTGACTTACTTCCTCGATAAACAGCCAGGGGTGGCAGGCGCCCCCAAGCAGAGATGGCTTCTTCAGTCCATGTTCAAACAGGGCCTTGAGGGCTGGGCAGAGGGTCCCTCGCACGAGGTCCGTGACCGCCTCCGTCACAGCGTCATCCCCCGCGACGGAGTACTGATGGTGGGGGACAGGCTCTGAAAGGCCCCGCCCGGCCCCATGCCCGCAGCCACCCTCCCCCTGGCCTCAGAGCCACCACCTCAGCCACTGAGAACACAGGCCCTGGCTGGGAGCGTGCCGGCCTCAGGTGGGAGCAGCTCCAGGGCACCCTGCCTGGCTCACCCTCTCACCTCTTTGCTCCGTTCATCTAGAACTTCCACAAACTTGGCCGGAAACCAACCTGGGGGAGAGGCAGGGTCCTGTGAGGGGCCTAGTGTGCTCACACTTTCCCCTATGGGGCTGAGGACAAGCTCGGCCAGTTCCTGGCGGGGACAGGGTGGGGGACGCAGCCTCACTGCCCAGCCCGCTGCCCCCACATGGGGACCAAGGCCTCACCTCTCAGGCCATTCAGCTCCCCCACCCAGCAGTGCTCGTCCTTCTGGGAAACGATCTGCAGAGGGAAAGAGCAGAGCCGGCCCCAGCTGCCACGCCCAGTGCCTCGTGCACCATCTGGTTTCCTCCTTGGCCAGGCCGAGGTGGGAAACGCTCAGCAGGTGGAGGGCGTGAGTGAGCTGGATGGGCCGGCTGCATCCTCAGGGCCGGCAGGTGGCAGGCCCACCGGCTCCCACTCCCAGCAGCCACGGGCTGCAGAGCCCCACGCACCGTGATGATGTCATTCTTGCGGAAGCCCAGCTCATCGTCATCGTGCCGCTCAAAGTCCAGCAGGGCCTTGGCCCGGCGCCTGTGGCTGCGTGAGCAGGCCACGTAGTTCTCGTGGTCCCGCTGGTGGCTCTCCATGCTGTAGTCTGGGGTCAGCTCCTGCCAGGGCGGCAGAAAGGCCCACCAAGAAATGGGCGCCTCAGGATGGGAAAGCAGACCCCCCGTGTCAAGCCACTGGGCGTAGAGGCCGCAACTCACCACACTACAGTTTTTGGGGTCTGTGCACTGGAAATGGCGTGCCACGCGCAGGATGGCTTCCCGGAGGTCAGCCACCAGTTCCGTCTGCTTGATGTTCTTGGCCTTGAGCGCCTCCAGGTCGTCTACCCCTGGGAGGTCCAGAGAGTTACAGCAGCCGGGGTCCCTGCCAAGGCCCTTTCCCAACCCCAAGGAAGCTTAGAGTCCATTGGGGTGCGAGGATGGACACCCCCTGGTGTGCACCACCACCCCCACGCCTGGCTCCCACAGCTTAGACGTGGCCGGGGCGCAGGGGGCGGCCGAGTGCGCCCGAGCGCACAGCTGCCTGCAGCACAGAGCTCACCGAAGAGCAAGGAGGTGAGGCCAGACTTCCTCCGCTGGGTCCTGCGACGAACCACCTGTAGACACCAGGGCGGGTCAGTGGCAGGAGGGCACCCAGGGCCCAGGTGAGTGGAGAGCATCTCAGTGCCAGACGAGGCGGGGAGAGCCCTTCTGTGGGGTGGCCCAGGGCCCCTCGCTCGTGCCACCTCACGGGCAGCGGCCTCTGAGGCCAGCTCTGAGGGTCGGGGATGCACTGTCGGGTCAATGCTGGGTCTGTCCTTCACCCGAACTGGGTGTGTTGCTGCCCATCTCTCCACAGCTGTGGTCTGCTGCTGGGCCACGCCGGGCCTGCGTGCTGAGCTGGCGGAGAGTGGCAGAGCGGGGAGGGTCCTCTCCTGCTCTGGACTTCCTCAAGGGACCCCCACGCTGAGGGTGAGGCGGGGCCTCCTCCCATACGGGCCCACCTGAGAGAGGTTGGTGGTGGCGCTGGTCCCCAGGAGCTGGCCCTGGTCCGCGATGAGGTAGGCCAGGTGCTTGCGGCGCTGGGTCTCCACGGCCATGTCAGTGAGGGAGCCAGCCAGCCGCATGGCCTCCCCCAGCAGCAGCTCTGCGTCGTCCATCTGCGAGGGGATGTCCGACAGCGTGTTGAAGATGGAGGCCGAGTTCTCCGACTGAATCAGCTCCTCCTCCTGCGCCGCAGGAGGGAAGGAGGCAGGAGTCACTGCCCGGCACCGAGCCCTGTCACCATCCCAGGCACCTGTGACTTCCCTGGATGATCAGCTGAGCTCAAGGGAGTCCACCCTGCTGGGGAAGGGGGTGGGGGCTTTCAGGAAGGACCAGTGCTCACACTGCTGAAGCCTGAACCCCGAGTCCCCGAGAGGAGGGGCCCCAGGATCACTGCATCTGGCACACGGGACTGTTAGTCTTCATGAGGAGGCTGGGCAGCGTGGCCCAGGGACGGGGTGGCGGTGGCACCTTGAGGCGCAGCATGCCCAGCGTGGCCTGGAAGAGCACCAGGGAGCCCTCGTAGAAAAACAGGTCCCAGAGGCGCAGCAGTAGCTTGATGTGCACCACGCTGGCGAAGGCCGTGAGGAACCAGTGCAGCGTGATCAGGGACAGCTCTGTGGACAGACCAGGGACAGCTGGTATGCGGCGACCTGAGCAGGGGCACACCCCGGGTGCATGAGCTGGGCAGGAGGTGGAGGGTATCTCCCAGAAAGCAGCAGGAGGCCCGCCCTGGTCCAAGGGGATGGAGGAGACAAATGTCAGGACATCGGAGACGAGTGACCGAGGCTGCGTGTGCTGTGCCCACGGCGCGGCCGTGTGAGGAGCGCCCTTCTCCACTCCCTGAGCCGGCCAGCCGCCCCGTCCTCCGCTGGCTGTCAGGAGGCCTTGGATCCGCAATCCCTGAGTCAGAGTCTCAGGACCCCTTGACCCCAGGGAGGAGGGTGGGCGGCCCTTACCGATGTCATGTTCCTGGAGCAGCTTGTCCAAGCGAGGCAGGTACTGGACGATGAGGTGGCGCAGGACCCGCTGGTCTGTCTGGACACCCAGCAGCGTGGTGCTGAAGTAGGAGGCAGGTAGCAGGTCCTCGATGATGGCGCACATCATCCAGAAGGCATCCTCCTCCTCCAGGAACAGCAGGAGGCAGGCGGCCACCTGGCCAGGGCAGGGGGACCATAGGCTGGGACCCAGGCCTCCACGTGAACAGAGACCCACTCGAAGGGTCACGTCAGGGACCGCATGCCCGCCTCAGGGTTGCAACCACCCTACTTGGTAGCCCTGGCCCCGTTGGGGACTCCCGTCTCTGCCCCTACTTCCTGTCCCACTGCCGAGGATGGTGAGCTCATTTGCACCCAGGGGCCGGAGGAACACGCGTGGGGACACCGGCAGCCCTTCCCGGGCTGTGCTCACCATGCCCGTGCCCTGGCAGTAGCCGATCTCCGGGTAGAGCCAGGCCAGCGCTCGGAGGACCCTGCGCAGCCGCGGCACCCCGACGCTGCCCACGCTGGCGAAGCAGGCATTGCTGGGCATCGTGCGGAGCAGGTCCTTCTCGATCTGCCGGTGGCCCACGACAGGAGCCGTGAGACGCAGGCACAGAGCCCCGGAGGGAGCCTGGGAGGCCCCATGTGGGGCACACCCCAGTGGGCTTCTCTCCTGGGAACGGGGGTTCCTCGTGCTCCTCCCTTCAGGATCAGAGCCGGCTAGTGTGTACTGATTCCATCACATTCACCCAGGGAACTTATAAAAGTAAATGAGATTCCTGGGCCTTGGGCAGGAGCTAGGAATGAGAATTTCTCGAACAAGGCCTGAAATCTACATTTAATGTGCACTGGTTAGGTGGCCTTTTTGACAATTCTCTTTGATGCCACAGAGGGCCCAGGAGGGAGCCAACTGCCCCAGGTGCATGTCTGTGGGTGAGAGCGCTGCCTAGGGCTGCCACGTGGCTGCCGTGCTCTCCCGGGCCACGGAGAGACCACCGAGGGGGCTCCTGGGACCCCAGGCCGAGCCCCATCCTCACCTGTTTGGCAGCGATGGTCTCGTCGTTGGAGCTGTTCCGCACGGCCTCCCGGTAGGACAGCTCGGAGCCCTTCTTCTTCTGCAGGGCCCCGGAGAGCCGCATCCACAGCTGAGGAGGAGCCCGCGAGCCCTGAGTCTGCGGTGCGACACTGAGCCCTCACCCACCCTCTGCAGACCCCTCCTCCCGGCTCACCTGTGGCCTCATGCTGTGTGGGATGCCGGCCAGCACCAGGGAGCGGAGCTTCTCAGAGCGGGGCAGGGAGATGGCAATCTTGTCCCAGGTGAGGTCGCCCACGTCGTGGTTATGAGTGAACTCCAGGTGGGCCTGCCACCGCAGCCGCTGCGGAGGGTCCTCCATCAGGGACATGGCCGGCAGCCTGCTGGGACTGGGGTCGGCACCATCTGCCAGGGGAGCGAGCGCCCAGGGAGGCAGCAGTGCGAGGGGAGGAAGGAAAACATCTCCTCACTGCATGTTCTCCAAAGCAGAGGGCCCTGGGCTTCGGTCCGGTGTCCGGATCCGCCACCGACATCAGCCACGGGCCCCACGCTCCAGCAGGACTAGGACGAGCAAACCCAAGCTCTTCACTCTCTCCCCGAAACCCGCCTCCACTCTCCACATGCTCAGGCCTAAGCCTCGGACTACCTGCGGCTCCGCCCCACGGTCAACCCCGCAGAGCAGATGGGGAATCTCACCACTCCCACCACCTCCCACTGCGGCCCTGGTCCACGCCATCACCTTTCTTCTGGACTCCTGCGCGGCCTCCTTGCTGGCCTCCCTGGGTCCACCCCACCCCTGCCTCCCCAAAGGCAATCCTCCAGGGTGCCCTTCCAAGCCACAAATCAGATCATGTCACTCTGCTCAGAGCCCGCTAGTGCCACCCACCCACCCGCCTCGCTCGGACGTGTAGAAGGGTCTGTGGCCTGCCTCCTCCTGTCCTGTCCCCTCGTCCCCACCACTCCAGCTATTCCCCACCAAACCCGCTCTGCCCGGGGCCTCCGCGCTTACTGCTCCCCTTCCTCAGCTAGCTCACTGCCTCCCTTCCTCCCAGTCTCTGTCCGAGTGCCTCCCCCTCAGAGAAGCTTCCTTCGCCAACTTATACACAGTCCACCTCCCCTCTTCTCTGGGTCCCCAGTTTTCTCTTTGCTCTTCCTGCGCTGGCATACATTTATTGCTGGGAAACTCCACGAGGCCAAGACCACCTCCGGTTTTGTTCGAGGCACTGAGGGTGCGGCCGTGGGGAGTGGACAAGCCACGGCCAGCCTCCTGAGATGCTCACGTCGACGCGGCCACCTGGCAATTCCCGTGTGCGTCCACCATGATCCTCGCGCATCCTAACGCCACACCCTCGGCCTCAGCTTTTCACACCTACACCCTTAGCAGATTTACGTACAGAAAGCTGCTGCACAAATTTTAAGTGTACACTTTGGTGAATGTTAATAAACAAATGTCTAAACATTGTCCCCAGCAAGGTACAGAACATTTCCTTCAAACTCTAACGCTCCCTATGTTCCTCTCAGGCCCAGCTTTTGACTTCCAACCATCTGCTTGCAAACTAGAGAACAAAGAAAACTTATGCTGGAACTGGAAATATGAGTGACCTGAAGGTGACTAGTTTCAGCCAATTAAAATCTTCTAGTTACAGTTACAGCCTGGTGACAGGCTATCCTGGGTTCTGGCAGGTAGCTTCCCCAACAGCCCACTCAGGAACCAACAAATGTATTTATAGTAGAAAGCAACAGAAATGGCCTAGAGGCCCCTCCCAGAAGAATAGTTATAGAAATATGATAAATCCTTTATAATGGGATCTATGTAGCCACTGAAAAATGTTTTTAAAGAGATCTTAATTGACAGAAAAAAATGCTTGAGCAATAATGTTAAGAGATATAAGAACAATATAAAAATGTGTATACAACGTCATATTATGAAAAGTATACGTATACACACGCAAAGCCAGAAAAAAATACTAAAATGTCAGCAGTTATCTTTAGGTTGTAGGATTATGTTAATTTGTTTTAATGTTTATATTTGTGTGTGTTTTCTAACTTCTCTACAATGAACATTGCTTTAATTATGATATGAAGATCAATAAAATTAACATAAGAAATATCACAGGTCTCCATTACAGTTGACCCTTGACCAGTGCGGGGGGCAGGGGCGCCGTCTCATGCAGTCGAACCTCCGTGTGGGCCTTAAGTTAGCCCTCCGCATGCACAGATTGCCAACAGCCAGCTGACCCTTGCACGACCTGGGTTTGAACTGCCCAGGTCACCTGAATGACATGGGTCAAATGAAAAAAGTCTGAATATGTGAACGCGCAGTCAAACCCGCATTGTTCAGGGTCGACCGTTATGAACAGCATCACCCTCATGCAGAAAGGTCCAGAGGCCACAGCTGCATAATGAGGGTCACTGAAGCAGGAGTCCCCCCAATATCACCAGCAAGATTACACACGAGGCATTCAACCGTACCTTCCTTGTCCACCCGGAAACCAAACTCGTCATAGAACTCGGGTTGCTCCACCGACTCTTCCTTCTAGAACCCGGATTAGGAAGAGTCAGTCACACAGCACCCAGTCTGGGACCGCCGGTTACGGAAGATGCCACCCACGACGCTGCCTGCCGAAGTCCACCCATCCTTCAAGACTCAGATCAAAGGCCACCCTTCTCTGAAGTCTCCGTGGTCATCATTCAGCTACATGGGGCCACTACCTTCTCTAATCCTCCCAGCTGGCATTCTCCTTGTCTTCCTCAGAGGTCAAAGATAATAAGATCAAGGCAAGAAACATGCTTTATGCATTTCTGGACCCCCGTAATACTGAGCGCCTCCAACCTAATGGCTGATTCGCAGAGGGTGTGCAACTAAGACGCCACCTCTGATGGTGGCCCCCGACCGTGGGTGAGTCTGTTGGAGTGGCCACCCACTCCCGGGATGGCAGGTCCCCACTGGTGCCCCAGCTTGGTAGCACAGCCACTGGGGCCTGGCTGTAACCACTGTACCTGTGTGTACTTGGCCAGGATCTCCTGGGGCCACATGCTTGGAGTCAGGGCTGAGAAGGGACCGCAAGCAGAAGGTACATGGCTTCCTAAAATCAAGGAAAACGAGGAAAAGGAGATGAAGAAAATGCAGAGCATTTAGAGGGAAAGTTCAGGTTGGGAAATCCACACACTCCCTGCCAGGAGCACCAGCGGTAAAGGGGCGAGGGGCTGGGGAGGGGAAGAAACCTGGGAATGTGCCACTTCCTGGAGGAAGGAAAAGACAGCAGCACGTTTCAAGCACAGCCCGACCTCATCTCTGCGCGCCCCCGCCACGTCAGAGTGAGGACTCGCGGGCGGGATGGAGGGAAGAGGACGGAGTCGGGAAAACTGGCCTGCGGAGACTCGGGAACTGCAGCCCTTCAAGATGCCCAGTCCGCCTCTTACCTGGATGCTTTTGTAACCCTCAAAGGTATGTGAGGAACAGACCCACCCACCTCTCTCCCAGCAGGTGGTCCTCCAAGGGAAGGGCCTCCCTGCATTCGGCAGTCCCTCAGCCCACTCCGAGCCCAGGCCCCCGCTCCCACCTGACATTGTGTGGAGAGGCGAGGCGAGTCTTCTGTGGACCCAGACTCAGGTTGTCCTATCCTAGTATCTCACAGCTGGGAGGCTCCTCGGGCTTCATCTGGTCCGGAAACATCTGTTCTGGCAGGAAAGCAAAGGGGACAGTCGTTCTGAAGCAACCCCTCCTGGGGGGCCGTTCTACAACTTTGGTAGCCCACAGCTCTGTGAGCCAAGGGGGATGTCTGCTCAGGCCCTGCGTGATTAAGGAAGGAGAAAATCACACGTTCGGACTTCCTCATGCCCTATCCTCAGGCAAACGTTTTTTAAAAAACAAAACCCAGCGACCACCGAAACCTCAGTGAATAGGTTTCCCTGAGCCAGAAACTTTGAGGACTCCTTTAGATCAGGGGTCCCCAACCCCCGGGCCATGGACTGGTACTGGTCCAGGGCTGGTTAGGAACTGGGCCGCACAGCAGGAGGTGAGCCGCGGGCGAGTGAGCGAAGCTTCACCTGTATCTGCGGCCACTCCCCAGCGCCAGCATCACCGCCTCAGCTCCGCCTCAGGTCATCAGGCATTAGATTCTCATAGGAGCACCAGCCTTGGTGCCAAAAACAGGGGCCGCTGGTCTAGATAGTATACAACTAAACTTCTGAATGCACACCTGCACTCGCCCAACACTGACATATTCCACTTCCTCTAAGTCTGCTCTACCACATTTTTCACTAGCCTTACGGCTAGGAAACTAGGAAACTGCAATCTAATTTAAATCCCTCCTGTTAACAGCTGTTTAAACCCCTGCCTCCCTCTCTATTTTGTCCTCTTAAAAAATAAGGACATGACAATAAAATGATTAATAAGCCTAATTTTAAAAATGGGCAAAAGATCTGAATGTAGATTTCTCTAAAATAGTGATGTGAATGCCCAACATGCAGGCAAAGGAAGCCTGACATCATTAGTCATCAGGGAAATGCAAATCGAAACCACAACGAGGTGCCTCTTACCTGCTAGGACAGCTATAAGCAAAAAGCCAAAAACAAGTGCTGTGAGGATGTGGAGAAAAGGACCCCTCGGCCACCCTGGTGGGGCTGTAAAATGGGGCTGCCACTTCGGAAAACAGTTTAGCAGTTTCTCGAAAGGTTAAATGTAGTTACCACATGACCCAGCGATTCCACTCCTAGTTATTCACCCAAGAGAAATGAAAGTACGTGTCCACACAAAATCTTGTACATGGATGTTCACAGTAGCATTATTCGTAACAGCCAAAAAGTACAAACGACCCAGATGTCCCAACAACGGATGAACGGATATATAAAATAGATGGAATATCCACACATTATCATTCAGCCATAAAAAGGAATGAAGTATGGATAATACCAAAACGCAGAGGAACCTTGAAAACATGCCAAGTGAAAGAAGCCAGTCACAAGAAGCCGCATATTGCGTGATTCCACTGAAATGAAATGTCCAGAAGAGGCACTTGCCAGGAGGGTGGTGCCAAGGGCTGGGGGAGCCGGGAATGCAGACTGACTGCTGGGGGGAACGGGGTTCCCTTTGGGGAGACGAAAATGTCCTGGAATTGGACACTGGTGACAGTTAAACAAAAGTATGAAATGCGAGAACTACTGAAATGTACAGCTTAAAAGTAGTGAATTTTATAGTATGTGAATTATGCCTCAAAAAAAAATACGAGCCATCCACTGGGGCGTCAGGACTAGGGGCCTCCCCCAACTTTCTAACTTCTTATTTCTAACGTGCTTCTATTAATACCAAAAAGACTCTATTATCATCCAGTTGAGCTTCAAGAGAAATGTAGTTTGGGGGATAGTTTTTCCAATGTTTTCTAAATATTAAGTCTTCTACTTCTAACTATAGAATGAAAAGATTTGATTCCATGAAATAAATGTGAGGTAACAATAGGCTGAAGTACTTTAGGACAAGCTGTCTTCTAGTTTTTAAAATCCTATTCACTGAGACATAAACCTAAAGAAAAACCCCTTTTACCATTTTTCAGGCGTTTGGAGGTTCCAGTTGTTACTCTGTCCGACGGCAGCCCCTAGCCTTCTCTGCCACAGGATTCTGATGTTGGGAATTCTGGGTAAACGAGAAGGGTCACGTGAGTGAGAAAGGGGAAAACAAGGAAAATCGAACTACTCAAGAGGGCTATGAGACTACATCACTCTGTGGGCCCTTAACCCAAACATGTGTTGAAAAATGAGCACGTGAAAAATCCCAGTTCTCTTTAAAGATGTACTTGCAAATTTGGGGACGAAAGAGTCATCTTGTAGCTCCTAAGGGCAGCTCGGCTGAGTCACCAACCTCTACTCCTGCCCCCAGACACACCCTGGCCATGACAAGTCTGGGTTAAATGACCACCATGGAGGCTTTGGTGCCAGCCGGGCGAGCCACTCCCTCCTGCTTCCAGACAAGCCCTGCTGGGAACCAGATGGCAGAGCCCGCTTCCCTAACGGGTCAGCCATCTGGGCTTGTGGTGCTGTGTGGGGTTAGTAATGAAAATGGAATGTCTTCCTTCAGTATGACAGATGCGTGGGGCCTGGTTTAAATCAGAATTTTGTGCTGGAAAGAACATTATATATTTTTACATAAAAGGGAATGAGCTAAACGTTTTAAAAATCACGTCATCATTCAATCTTCAAAACACATTTTGAAGTACACGTTGCTATTCCTTAGACACGAGAAAATAAGCCTAGAAGAGACACAGTTCTCCAAAGGGACTCCAATAACTATGCTCTCTCACACCATGCGGCCTCCCATCCTGCCCAGTGAAATGATGTCACACGGTCACCAGCCAGAGCTGGAAAATAACCCAGGGCTGTTATGCCTCCCACCAGCTCCAGAGCTGACCTCTGCACCGCCTTCTGCAGGGGCCAGACGGTGCTGCGAGTGAGGGCACCTCCAGGCAGGCAGGTGCAGATTCGGATCCCAGCTCTGCTGCTCCACTTGTTATAAGCCTGGGCAAGTTCACTTGTCTCTCTGGATGTTTTCTCATCCATGAAATAGAATAACAATACTTCCGTCTTACAGTGATTAGGAGTATGAAGTGAGAAAGCAGATAAGGCCTTTCCACACTTTGACACACAGCAAGTACTCAGTAAGCCTCAGGCGATTAGTAGTCCTAATAATTTCTAGAAAGTCATTGCTAGTATCTGGGCCTTCTATGCTGAGTATACTAAAAGCCATATGATATTGCTGATATTCACAATAACCTATAAACATGACAATTTCATATTCAATGTAATATATGCCAGTTGAGATCATGAGAAAGACTCATCTTCAACACCCCAGAGGCAGTGATTTGGTGGTTTCTTCCATAAGGGCAGACAAAGTGTGAAGGAAGCAGGTGTTACCTGCAGTGGGGGTCAGGGGACTGCTGGGGGGGGCGGTGCTGGGAAGACAATTCTCACTGAGTAGCTCCCCTTCCTGACCTTAGCTTGCTTCCCACTCACTCACTCACTCCACAATTCCTGAGCACTGCCATGAGCCAGGCGCAAACCTAAGGGCTGAGATCAACAGTGGACAAAGTCCAGGCTGCTACATTCAAGAATCAGACAATGAACAAGAAAATGGTTGCATGGGATCGGTGACAACTACAGTACGGTGAGGAAATAAAGGGAAAGGTAGAGAGAGCAACAGAGGAGATGGGATGTATATACATAGGGGTCAGGAGGAATTCTTTGAAGATAAGGTGACATCTGAGCTAAGACCAGACAAAATGAAGTGAGGAATCCAGTCGCCTGGCTATTGGAGGGGAAAGAGATCCAGGCAGAACAGCAAGTGCAAAGCCTTTAAGGCAAGAGCGAACCTGGCAGCTTGCAGCAGCAGCGAGGCGGCCAGTGGCGTGGGAATGAGGAGAGAGGAGAGGGAGGAAACACGGTGGGAGCCACAGGCAGGGGTCGCGGCAGGGGTCACAGAGGGCCTTACGGTGCTGGACGGACTACGGACCTCACTCTCTGTGAGCTGGTGCATTACAGGAGGGCTCTGACTCGGGCTTAAAAACTCTGTTGTGCAGAGAAGACCACAAGGCAGGAGGCAGCGGTGACCCTGGTAGGAATGACCTTGGCTTTGCTACAATGGGACCAGTGAGAAAAGGTGAGACCCTGGATATGTTTTAAAGAGCCTCTGCAATAACATGCATAGGCCACATCTCCCACTGACTGCCCTGGAGTCTCCCAGTTCCCAACAGGAGCCGGATGTGACAGTGCTAAGCTGGACAGGCAGGTTTTTCCTGCTTCTGGTCACTATGGAAACCAGCCATCTGGGAGTCCGCTAAAGCTGCTGAGGAGTTAGCCATGTCACCATCGCAGTGGCCCTGCTGTCACAGGAGTACTGGGAGGCGGAAACTTGAGACTCAGGATTGAAGCAATTTTGAGGTGCTCCAGAAGGAAGTGTTAAAAGTTAAATTTACACGCGTGAAGGTGTCAGTCCTTTTACTCTGCCTCCAACGTTATCTATCTCCTGACTTTGCAATCCCACGTTCCTAAAAGGCAGGTTTTGATCACAAAGCAGAGAGCGTCAGATGTCACGGCAAATCCACGGGGCTGGGAGGCTCGTGATACAGATCTCCTTGATCCACACCGTACACTCCTGACCTGCTAACCTGTCCAGTCTCCTGGTTTTCCTGACCACACAGCAGGGCTGCCACTGCTGCACAGGTGGTCACGCATTTGCCAGGGAACACAGAAGCTGTCAGTAGCAAAAGCAAACACTCTTATATTCGAAGAGGCCTCTGAGGTCCTGAAGACTATTTTTCTCTGCAAGGAAATGCCAGGACACTGAAAGCTATCGATAACTGTCACTGGGAGAGAGACGCACAAGGCCAGGAAAGTCCGAGAAAGGCTGGAGCAAGATGATAACGTGGCTACCATAGACGCTAAAAAAAAAAAGTGAAATCAGACAACAAATGCTCAACAGGATATGAACATTTTACTGGAAAGTGAAGGAAGATATGAGAGTACTTTTCTGAATACAGAGTACAAAAGCGCCGGGATTCTTGTCTTCTCTCAGCATACGCCTAAAATGTGGGTGGGGCTCCACCCTCTGCCGAGCTCCTCTCTCTCAGGGATGTTCCTGGGCCACCTCTTGCCCTGCCACAGCTTCCACAACCACCTGGCAACTCCCTCTGCGGGTGACACCTTTCTCCCAAGCTCCAGACTCCTATTTCCAGCTGCTACTTACTGCCAATTTATCTTTCTGATGCAAAACAAACCTGCATCTTCTGCTTTACTCTTTCGATGGCTTGCCATCCCCAGAATCAGGGCCACATCCTCTAGCAATACGAGGTTCTACCTGACCTGGTTCTACTCCTCTCTCACCAGCCTTACAATACAGTCCTGGTGGCCACCTTAAAAAATCAGCCCCCCAGTGTCTCCGTTATTTGACTCTAATGGTCTTTTCCTTATCTGCCTATTCATACTTTAAGACTCAATTCAAACAGCACCATGTCACTGAAAGACGCCTTCTGTGGTGGCCAGGCTCCAAGACAGCCCACATGGGTCCACTTCCTGGGGTTCCCTTCTTTATGTCAACTCTAACCACAGCGAGTCCAGCTAACGCCTGTGAACAACAGAATACGGCTGCAGCGACCAGGCGTAACTTCCATAAACAGCATTGCAGCTTCCACCTCAGCCTCTTGTATCACTTGCTCCGGGGGAAGGCAGCCGCTGTGTCTGAGAACACCCCCGGAGCCCTTGGACAGGTACCACCTTGCCAGCCACACGAGGGAGCCACTGAGAAAGTAGGCGCCCTAGTCTCGAACCTCCAGCTGACTGCAGCCCCAGCCAACATCTGACTGCAAGGTCATGGGCGAGACCCTCCTTTCTCATGAGGCAGGAACCCCTAGGCTGCTCCTGAATTCCCCACTCACAGAAGTCATGAGAAATAATACATGATTACGGCTGTTTTAAGTCACTAAGTTTTGGGGTGGTTTGTTACACATCAACAGAAAACTAACACACGTTCATGACTCTTCTCTGCTTTAGCTGAGGCTCTCTCTCTGCTCCTACGAAGCCCTGTGCGCAAGCCCATCACAGAACTCACCTCATAACATTTGCATCCCTTTGACTTTGGCCAACTGACTCCACTAGACTAGACTACATGTTGATTCTCTCTGCACCCTCGGCACTCAGAAGTTTCTCAGTAAACATTTGTTAGGTGAACTAGACGAATGAACAGCAAATGAGAAAAGAAGTAAATAGAAGTCACGTTTCGTGCCACAGTAATAACTAACTAGAGCGTTATTTACTCTATTATATTCTTGGTATCTAGAAAAGAGCGACCTCCCCGCCACACTGACCCCACAAGCAGTTTTGAAACTGCTTCCTTTGCTCAATCTTTCCAACTGCATGGTTCTGGGAAGCTGTTGATATTTACAGGACTCCATCTTCCTGTGTCTAGGTGATTGGTTCTTGGTGACCACTGGCCTGAGCTGGGCCAATCACAACGCTCAATAATGCCAACATAATCAGACCAGGTGTGAATACCCGACCCAATAAATATATTTTTGGAAGTTGTGAACTTGAGACCCAGAGGGCGTCTGTCCCCTTTGGTGATGGAAGCACACAAATATGTGTGTATATACATGTGCACACACATATGCATGTATGTTGGTATAATTACTCGTATATACATATTACTAAATATATATATATATACATATATACACGTGTATATACATGTAAATATACATATTTTAAAAGTTAAAAATACATTTTATTTTTTTAAGAAAATAATACTATTAAAAAATAAAGCTGTAAATTGGTACATTCCCTTAGGAATGGAATACCTATAAATATTTTCACATTCTTTGTAACTATTCTCCTGGAAACTTAAGGAATTTAATTAAAGAGAAAAGGTTGTGTGCGCCAAAAGGTTTACTTCAGCATTATCTATACAACAAAACCATGAAAATCATTTCAATGTTAAACATTACGGAAATTCATCAGATTTTGGTATACTGATGCAACAAAATGTGATTCAGTCATTTCACATTCCAATGACGGGCTTCCGCATGTGGCTAAAATGGAGTTACAAGGACCGGATTTACTTTCCCAACTTGAACAAGTAAAAACTGGAAAAACACACAAAACCGTGATTTTCAGACACTGGATGACAGGCACACAGGACGCTGAATCGTGAGAGAACGAGGCTCCCCCCGCTGCCACCTGCAGGCTGCGGCGGGCGCCGGGAGCTGGCCCGGGACCTGGAGGCCGGAGCTGCGTGAGCGCCGAGCAGGGAGCAGAGAGGAGAGGCGGGGCAGGAAGAGCTCAGAACTCTGCAGAGGGCACCTGCAAATCTTCACCTGAATGCTGGCAGAGCGTGTGTGTGAGGCTCCCCAAGGCTGGGAAAAGGACCACCTGAAAGGAACACGAGGAGTAACACCTGAGGCTCACCCCACTGGGTCGTGGTGTTACCCTTTTCATATACTGTGGAACTCAGTAAAATTTTGTTTAGAATTTTTGCACCTATGTTCACAAAGGGTATTTGATCTGTAGTGTTCTTTCCTAGTTGTGCCTTTTTCTGGTTTTGGTATCAAGATGATGTTTGCTTTAAAGAACAATGTGAGAAGCTGTTCTCTTTAATTTTCAGGAAGAGTTTGTGTAGAAATTGGTATTATTTCTTCCCTAAATATTGAGTAAAAATCACCAATGAAGCCTTGTATGCCTGGAGATTTCTTTGTGGAAAGGTTTCCTACCACAGTTTCTTAATAAGTCTATTATGTCTTAAGGTTATTTTTTTCTTCTTGAGTGAGCTTTGGTAGTTTACATACTTGCAAGGAATTTGTCCATTATCTGAGTTCTTGAATTTATTAATGAATTTAATCCAAAACCAATAAAGATGACAGAAATCAATGAAGTAGAAAACCAAAAAATAATAATAATAATAATAATAAAGAAAAACCAATGAAACAAAAATCTGCTCCTTTGAGAAGCTCAATAAACCTCTGATGAGACTGAACAGGAATAAAAGAGAGAAGACACATGTTGTCAATTTCAGGAATGAACAAGGATATATCACTACAGATGCCAGAGGCAGTAAAAGAATAATAAGAGAACTTTATGCAAGTTCCACAATAAATAAAAAGAACATGACCAAGTAGCATTTATCTTGGGAATGCAAGACTTGTTCAATATTTAAAAATCAATCAATGTAATTCATCACATCAACAGACTAAAGAAAAAAAACTATACGATTATTTCAATAGATACAGAACAAGCATTTGACAAAAGTCGATATTCATTCATGACAAAAATAACTCTCAGGAACTAGAAATAGAAGGAAACTGACTTAACCTAATAAAGGGCAACTACAAAAATCCTACGGTTAACATCAAACCTAAAGACGAAAGGCTGAACACTTTCCCGTAAGGCTGGGTACAAGGAAAGGATTCAACGAAATTCCAGTCAAAATCTCAGAAGGATTTCTTGGAGAAACTGACAACGTGATTCTAAAATTTAAATAGATGGACAAAGGAACCTGAACACTCAAAACAATTTTGAAAAAGCAGAAAGTTGGAAAACGCACACTACCTGTTTTCAAAGCTTACTACAAAGCAACAGTGCAGTGCGGCACTGGCAAAGGTCATTTGGATCGAGAGAACAGGAGGTGGTCCAGAAACAGACCCACACAATGGTCAACTGATGTGATGAAGTGAATTGTGTCTCCCCAAAAGATGCTGAAGTTCCAACCTCCAGGGCCTCAGAATGTGACCTTATTTGGAAACTGGGGCTTTGCTGATTTAGCCAACTAAAGATGACATCATTAAAATGAGCCCCAATCCGATAGGACTGGTGTCCTTATAAAAAGGGGAACTTTGGACACAGACACATATAAAGGGAAGATGATGTGACGATACAGCAAGAACGCGATGTGAGGCAGACACTGAAGATGCCAAAGACAGCCTGGGACTGCCAGATGCTGGCAGAGGCGAGGAAGGGTCCCTCCCCTCCAAGCTCCAGAGTGAGCACGGCCCTGCTCACACCCTGACTTCAGACATTGGGACTCCCGAACCATAAGATAATACTACAGCTGTTCGAAGTCACCTGGCTGGTGGTGCTTTGTCATGGCAGCCCTAGGAAATGAAAACAATCAAATTTCAACAAAACTACAAAGGCAATTTAATGGAGAAAGAATGGTCTTTTCAATAAATGGTCCTAGAAAAGCTGGGCAGCCATTTGCAAAAAAAAAAAAAAAAAAAAAAAAAGAACTTTAATCGACAACCTCACACCATGCACAAAAAGTAATTCAAAATGAGTAATAGATCTAAAAGGAAAACTAACACTATAAAATGTCTAAAATACAGGGACAGTGTTTGTGACCTTGGTTAAGCAAAGATTTCTTAGGTATTATAATAAAAGCATGATTTACAAAACTAAAAAATTGATAAATTTTATCAAATAGAAGCTATAGGTGGTAGAAAATATATTCAAATCACATATCTGATAAAGGACATGTATCTAGACTATTAAGGAATTCTCAAAACTCAGTAAGCAGGAAACAACACAATCAAAAAAAAAAAAAAAGGCAAGATTTGAACAGAAATGTTACCAAAAAAGGTACACAGATGACAAACGAGTATGCAGAAAGATACTCAACATCAGTCATTAAGAAAATGCAAATTAAAGCCGCAATATTACCAACACCAAAACCTGACAGTATCAAGTGCTGCCAAGGATGCAGAGCAACCAGAGCCCGTGCGGGCTGCTGGTACACATGCAAAACGGTATTGTAATTTCAGAAGAGGGTTTGGCAGTTTCTTATAAACTTAAACATACACACGTTTATCATACAACCCAAGTATCTCCCTCTTAGGTTAGTCATCTAATTGAAATGACGATTTTTGTTTACACGAAAACCTGCATGTAAATGTTTAGAGTAGCTTTATCAGATTGCCAGAATCTGAAAACAACCCAAATGGTTTTTAACTGGTAAATGAACCAAAGACCTGAGGTACGTCTGTATGATGGAATACTACTCGGCCAAAAAAAAAAAAAAAAGTCATGAACTACTGGAATACTCAATGACATGGATGCATTTCAGATGCATTATGCTAAAGGAAAGAAGCCAGATTAAAAAGATTACATACTTCATAATTCCATTTACACATTCTGGAAAGGCAAAACTATAGGTGCAGAAAACCAACCAGTGGTTTCTTCTACTGGATGCAGCAGCAGGAAGAGCAGACTATGCAGTGACACGGGGCGATTCTTTAGGGGGAGAGAACTGCTCTGTATCCTGACTGTTGGTAATTACGTGACTATGTTTTTGTCAGAGCATGCAGAACTTCACACTACACGGCGTGAATTTTATTGTATGTAAATTATACCTTAATAACATAAAAGAAAAAGCAGTATGCTTAGTAAAATTTACCAGACACAAGAGTATAAAAAAGATTCCAATTATGGGGACTAAAGAAATATGGATATTATGATCCAACATTAAGGGAAAACATATAGTATTTACACCCAGAAATGTGTATATCATTCATTCATTCATTCATTCATTCCCCAAATATTTCTCCAACACATATTATGCACTAGAGCAAAAATGATTTACAACCTAGAGGGGGGAAATCAAATGGAAAACAGATAAATGGATAAATAAATAAGCATTCCAGAGTGTGCCAGGTGCTCTGAATAAAAAAAAGGGCTAATGTGATATGGAACCCAAGGAAGAAATCTCTGAAGAGCTGAGTTGAAACCTGAAGGACAAGAAGCCAGTCCTGCAGCGATCAAAGGGCAGAGAGCCACGGGCGGAAGGAGTAGCAAGTCCGAAGGCTCTGAGGCGGGGAAGACCTTGGAGGAGCAGAAAGGAGCCCAGTGTAACTGGAGCACAGTGAACAAGGCGGGCAATAGAAACTGGGGAGGCACCCAGATCATCAAGGGGTTGCAGGCCACAGTGAAGGATTCAGATTTTCAGGACAAAGCAAACCCACAAAAGGGTCCTAAACATGGTGATGATGTAAACTAACATGTTTTTAAAAAATCACTTTAGCTGTTGTGTGGCCAATGGCTCATAGAGAGGCAAGAATGGATGTGGGGAGACAAGTCTGAAAGTGCGAAGTCCAGGAAAGGGATGATGGGGAGTAGGACCGAGTGGTGACAGCAGAGGTGGAGATGAACAGACACCAGTGGGTTCGAGATACAGTCAGAAGTAGAACCGATGGTCCTTGCAGCTGGCTGGATGTGGGGAATGAGGAGAGGGGGCAATCAACAGCAAGCCCTAGCTTTCTAGCTGGAACTTCTGGGTTATGGTGATGCCATTAACTAACACAGGGAAGAGGGGAAAAGAAACAGGCTTAGGCAACACAGGAGTTAAGAGTTGTGGGGTCATTTAAATGTTGCTTAGAAATCCAAGTGGGGATGTTACATAGGTGATTAAAGATACATAAGTTTACATCTTCAGGGAGATATAGAACTGGAGATATAAATTTGGGAGCCTTTCAGTCAACTATCCAACCAATAAACATTTTTTGAGCAACTAACATGCGCCAGACACAGTTCCGTGTGCTGGTGCCATAGCAGTAAAACAAGATGGACGAAGTTCTTGCTTTTGTAAACTGGAGTTTTCTCATCTGTAAAACGGAGATGACAAGTGAGAAAATGTAAGCCAACACGTATCACAATGCATGGCATGTAGTAGGTCCTTAATAATAGTTGTCGCACAGCTATTAGTGACAAACAATAAATAAGTAAAAATAAGTAAACAGGGAAAAAGTCAGAAAAAGACAAATACTGTAAGATCTCACTTATATGTGGAATCTAAAAAAACCAAACCCCAAAGAAGCCAAGCTCATAGATATAGAAACAGATTCGTGGTTGCCAGAAGCAGGGGGTAGAGGGGGCCGGGGCGGGGGGTTGGGGCGGGGGGCAGGAATGGGTGAAGGTACAAACTTTTAGTTATAAATTAAGTCATGGGATGTAATGTACAGAGTGGTGATTATAGTTCATAATACTGCATTGCACCTTTGAAAGTTGCTAAGAGAGATTTTAAAGCACTGTCATAAAAATTTTTGCTTTGTAATTATTTAAGGTGACAGATGTTAACTAGTTATTGTGTTCATTTTGCAATGTACACAAATTGAATCTTTATGTTGTATACCTGAAACTAATATAATGTATTTCAATTATACCTCAATTTTTTAAAAATTAAAGAGATAAAAATAAGTAAATAACACAGGATTGGTTACAGAGTAATAGGCAGGGGCAGAAGGGCTATTTTTGATAGGTGGTCAGGGAAGGCCTCTCTGAGGGAATGACGTTTCAGCTTATGCCAGAATGATGACAAGGAGCTAGCTTTTTGCAAAGACCCAGACGGGCGGCCCAAGTGGAGGAAATGACCTGAAAGACCAGAACGTTAATGACACTGGAGCAATAAAAGGCCAGTGCGTCTGAGGCAGAGCAGTGAGGGGAAAAGAAGCAGACGGCAGTGGAGACGGGAGCTAGATTACGTAGGGCCTTCTACCCATGGCAGACACTCCAGATTTTATTTTAATGGGAAGCCATTGGAGAGCTCCGAGCAGGGGCATGACGTGATCTCTGATTTAGGGTTTTGAAGAAAGCACATTTGCTATGATGGAGCATGAACTCCAAAGGAAGAGTGGAGGCTGTTACAGCTGTCCATTGAGAGATGGTATCTCGGACTAAAGCAGCTGAGGTGGTGACAAGTCACTAGATTCCGGATTTAATTTGGAGATGCACTGGCAGACAATGGAAGGAAGGAATCAATGGCATCTCCCAAGGTTTCTGACCTGAGCAACTGTGCAGGGAAGACTCAGGAGAGAGAGGATTTCAGGGTTAGAGATCAGGAGATCTGATCTGGCCATGTGAAACTGGGAGGCTTAGTCCACCTCTCAGTGGAGATGTCAAGTAGGTGACAGTATTCATGAGTACACGCTCACCAAAGTTAGAATCGGAGGTGTGAATTTGAGAATCATTAGGACTAAATGTCATGGCTGAGGAGAGAATGCAGAGTAGGAGGCTTATGACCAAATCCACTAACAGTCCAGCATTTAGAGGTTAGGGAGAAAAAGAAACAGGAAATAAAATTTGAGAAGTAGCCACTGAAGTAGAAGGAGCGCTTGCAGTATGTGGCGCTGTAGAAACCAAGAGAAGAACGTGTTTCCAGAAGGAGGGGGTGATCATCAGTGTCGTGTGCCACTTATAAGCAGTACAGATACAGAGAACTATTGCTTTGGCAAGCTGGAGGTTGTCGGTGATCTTGACAAGAGCTTTAGTTTTTAATGGTGAGGGTGAAAGGCCTATTTGAGGGGGAGTAGGAGGGTGGAGTCATCAACCTCACGATAACATGATTTCAATCATTTAAAACATAGTAAGTACATGCTGAAGGTAACGTAAACATGAATATGGCTGGTTCAGGTGGTAGGAATATGGGGTTTATTGGTCTTGATATTTAAAGTTTTCTTTTTTGAAAAAGTATGGAAGTATTGTGTTTAAAAATAATTATATCACAGAAAAGCCTGCATACAAATGTCACAGCTGTGTTACTTACAATAGCCCCAAAGTGGAAACTTCCAAATGTCCGTCAATGAATATAAAATGTGTATACCCATGCAATGGGGTGCTATTCGGCCATAAAAAGAAATGAAGTACGTGCTACTACATGGATGAACCTTGAAAACACGCCTGGTGAAAGACACCAGTGACAAAAGACCACATATTGTACGATTCCATTTATATGAAATGCCTGGAATGGGCAAATCCATAGAGACGGGATGCAGATTGCTGGTAGATCGATGAGTGGTTGCCAGGGGCTGGAGGGAGGGGAAAATGAGGAACGACTGCTACAGGTTTCAGGGTGATAAAAATATTCCGGACTTTGACAGTGGTGATAGTCGCACAACACAGTGAATATACCGAAAAACCTGTAAACTGTATACTTTAAAAAAGTGACTTTTATTGTACATGAATTATACCTCAATTTTAAAAATTACAGTTTAAGGATATAACACTGAGGAATAAAATTACCCTCCAAGACCGTACCCTCCCTGAGGTCCACGGGTGAAGCCCTGGACGTACAGCGGCTGTGTGTGCGGCATCTCCAAACACTGCCTTGTTCTTCCCCTGACAGGGCCACTACTTATCACCTCAAACATCCACCTCCTCGGGGGGTCTGTTTACACGAACCCAAGGAAAGCACAAGTGAAAAATAAAAGGAGCAAACTGTTAGAAATCACTTATCCATAACTGTGAAAAGGATTCCTTTCTCTCTCCCTCGTAGAAATCACACTTTGCTAACACCACTCGGCATGAATCTGACATCTCAGCAACCTGTGAAGTCAGGGACTCCTTAAAATGCTAAAAGGTAAAATCTGTCACTTTACCTTTTAAAATGACTATAACAAGTTTCCCCCAATAGTCTAAGTAATCACTGGAAAAAAGAACTGACAACACTTGAAAACTCGGTTTCCAAGCCATTGTTTTTGCTTCCTTTGTAAAGGCTGTAAAGAAGTCCCCAGGCATGTGACTACTTCACATGGGGTTGCTGCTGCTTTCTATCATACTGAAAGGCAGAGCTTTCCCCAAAGCAAAGGCCATGAAAGGCCGTTTAAAGAAAAAGAGACGCTTACAAACCAGGAGACCAGAAAAGTACAGCAGTTTGAAAGACAGGCTTTATGGGAAAAAAACGCCATTTCCGAATCTGCTTTCACAGAACTGCCACCGTGCGCCCTGGCTTTCCTTCCCGGCCAGGCATTTGGTCCCCGGCCACAACCTGAGTCGGGGTCAGGGGGCGCCGTGGCTCGTTCTTTTCCACCGAGAACACGATAAGATGCAAACACAAATGATACATTTAAACGGTAGCAGGATAAATTTAAGCTTCGGGTCAGAAGAAAATCTGGATTATAAACACAGTCATCTGGGCTTATCGCCGGAAGGAAGTTGTGGACACTCCTCTGAATTTTATAATTATACTAACACAAAAACAGTAATGGAAATTAAAAAAAGAATCTTAATTCTGCTCCAAATTTGCCACCCCAATAAGTCACATTTTCCTCTCTTCTATGCTCTCTTTTGGTTTTTCTCTACAGACATAATACACAGTTCTCATAGCATAGGCTTTGAAATATTTTTTCTCCACTGAATTATTAGCATTTCCCTAGTAATTATGCAGTCTTTATAGTCATATGTTCTATAATTTACCACTCTAGTCATCTGTCAATATGACATTAAAGCATCTAACAGCAGTTTTTGCAATAAAAACAACACTATGAGGAACCCTGCGAAAGATTTTTTAAATGACATTAATACACATCTGCCTTGTTTGGGAGATTCGGGTTTTTAAAAAGTCTTTTTCTACTTTACAGTGTCAGCTTTGTAAACAGAATTCAAAATATAAGATTGGGTTAATACATTATTGGTATTCAAGTTTAATATGCCACTTGAAGCAAGGTAATTAACCGAATGACCCCCAAAGTAAAGTGGAAAATTACTATTTTAATAGCTGGCTCCAGAAGGCTTCCCAGAGAAGGAATTTACCTTTGTTTGGAAAAATATCTTGATAAGCTCCTTACAGGTGGAAGGTAAGCCCTGAAGACATACACTGGAAATATGGAGAGAGCTATCAATTGCCTGGCAGAAGAAATCAACAGAAATTTGGAGGTAAGGGAGAACAGAAAATACAGGTGGCCTGGACAGTTGAGGGTATGGGAAGGCAAAGCCGAAGACAAGGTGAGGATCTATATCCTGCACAACAAAGTGACCCTACAAGAAATTAACACTCTGTGTGTCTGGAGCTGGGGAGGCCTGGAGGGTGGGGAGAACCAAATGCCTCTTAAGAAAAGGACACCCTGTCTACAGACATGTCACCCTGAACAAGCCCGATACCGTCTGATCTTGGTTGCTAAGCAGGGCTGGGCCTGGTTAGTACTTGGATGGGAGACTACCTAGGAAGACCAGGTGCTGTAGGCGTAAAAAATAAAAATAAGAAATAAGGAACTGTAAACTGATAAGGTCCTTGCAACCTGTGAAGTCAACCAAGGGTTGCCTCACCTAAAAAAAAAAAAAAAAAAGAAAGAAAAAAGGATGTCCCTAAATCCCATTATCGTATTGTTGCAAGGTAAAATCCCTTCCTCATCCTAAGAGCCTTGACCGATGACAGGTGTGGGCTGTTTGATGCACGCAGGGGATACCAAACTGCTGGAGGAGTCCCAAAAGCTCCTGTCTGAGTTCCTGCGCGTAGCTCCTTGTGCTCCCTCCGCCTGCGATGCCCTCCACCTAACCTGACTTCTCATTCTCCACGGCTCAGCTCAGGCGTTTCCTCCTCCAGTCTGTGTCAGGTGCCCCTATCCGTTCTATCCATAACATATCATACGATCTATCTAAGCATGTTTATCTTAATGATAGCTACCATTCATTGCAGACTTTCTAAGTGCCAGGAACTCTAATAAACAGTTCTGGATTAAAATACTTACAGGTCCTTTAGTCCAGCAATTCCCACTTCTGGAAATTGATTACACTTCAGCACAAGGATTCACATACGAGGACATTCACTATAGCATTGCTTGTGAAAGCAATATATTAGGAAATAGCAAAATTATAGGAACCCTAAGTATCCATTGATAGGGAACTGGTTAAGTGATAATACATCTACATAATCAAACAGCACATCCATCAAAAAAGAATGGGTCTGCTATTTTATGCATTGACAGGGAATGATCTTTAAGATATATTGCTAACTGAAAAAAGGAGCAAAACAAGGCTAATAATAATAAACATTTTGTGCCTAAAAAGGGGGAAATTTTCACATAAAATTCAGATGGCTACATGTGAGAGGAACTTTTTACTTAATAGTCTTTTGTACCTTTTGATTTTTGAACTATTTAAATAGAATTTACCATGAAAAGCAATTTTACACTTTTAGATGATCACAGAATAAAAGATTAAGGCACCCCCCCCAACACTTAATTCAGCATAAAAATAAGTATGAGGAAGTTCAACAACATTTTGATTTTTTTTCCAAGATGGCTTTTGCCGTTTCTATAAAATAAACGTCCAATGTCAAGTTCTTTCCGTTTTGTTTGCTGTTGTTTTGGTTTTGTGTCTGCTTTACTAGCGCCGCCAGCACACACCTGATCTACTACAGAATCAGTCCAGCGCAGCTGATTTCCACCAGGGCCAAAGAAGACAGTTTAGCTCTTACCACACCTAACCCCTCAGGAGCATCTCAACTGTAACGCTCCTCAGAGTGTGCAAGCGTCACGACCCTTTGGTTTTCCTCCTGCCTTTGTGGGCTGCTCCTTCTGAGTCTCCTTTCCCAGGTCCCCCTCCTCTGCTGGTTCTGAATGTGCCTAATGTTTTGTCTGAGACCCTCCTCCAGTTCTCGGCACTCTCGTTCGCTCTCATGGCTCCAATGAACATTTATGAGCAGACGACGCCAATTTCTGTCTCCAGGACACATTTGTCTGAACCTCAGGCTGGCACATCGAGCTGCGTGTTGGGCCACCGATCTGCGTTCGTTGCATTTACCATGCTCCCAAATTAAGTCAGCGTGCCCCCTCCTGAACCTTGCCCTCCTCCCGTGGTCCCCGTCTCAGGAAGCTGGCGTCACCACCTACATACCCGCCCTCTCCAGACAGAACAGGGCCTCATGGCTAACGGATTCTCCTTCATCTTCCCACTTCCACCGTTCGACTCTTACCGTTCGACCCCTTTCCTAATGTTTTTCAAAACTTCCTTCTTCTCTACAACCTGTTCCTACTTTCCAGTCGGGGCTGTCATCATTTCTCACCACCACGGTTATTACGAGTCTCTCAGCTGGGGCCTCTGCTTCCAGCCTTGCCCCCGCGCATCATCTACTCTACTGTGTAGCCGAGAAATGCAACTAATCATTTCCTTCTCTTTAAACCCTTTTTTTCTTCCCTCTGACTTTAGGAAAAGTCCAAATCTGTTAACTTGGCTTATATGACCCTGCATGACCTAGCGGTCCCTGCTGTAATTCCAGCTTCACCTCTCAATACCTACCTGTCATTCACCCTCCACACACACGCGAGGCTCTAGCCAGAGCATACTTCTTTCAGACCTTGAAACCCACCTGCTTTATCTTGGAGCATGCTGCTAAATGAAACAATTACTCAGTATGTAAAGAAAGTCTCAAAACCTGGGCCCCACCAAACACCATAAGGCAGCTAGTGACGCTAAGCTTCTAGAACTGGCTCCCTGTTCCAGTCACCCAGGTCGTTCTTGTTGAAAACACGTTTATTATTCATAACACTCTTTATCTCCCTTAGTGCCAAAGACATCTGGGTGAAGACTCACTATATCATCCAAATATCTCAACTGCCTCCCCCAAAACTGGCATCAGCAGAACAAAATGACTCCAATAATCAACTCTACCTTGAGCTCTACTCCCACTCCCACAGGCTCACAGCTGGGACTGCTTTCCCTTCCCTGAGTCAATATTTTCTTTGTGACCAGAGATAGAGTGTGTTCCTTTAAGCAGTAGTTAGGGTTGATTGTGCAAGGCAGAGCATAGGCTGTGGAAACACAGACCAGGAAACAGAAACCTCACCCCAGAATTCTGCAAGCCCAGGTAAGGGTCCCCCTTTCCTGCACAGAAGCACCAGTTAAATGAAGCTCTGCTGTGCAGATTGCTGAAGCATGCTCATCTATTCCAGGTCTTCCTGTAAAATAGTTTCTCTTCCAAGGTAAACTGGTTACTTCCCTGAGTCCCTCCCAAGTTCATTCCCCTAAGAATTATAGCCTGGCAATATCTGGATGGTGACAATGAAAGCAGAAGCAAGGTACTGCATAGACCTTCTGACCCTGTTCCTCATATAATTAAACCACAGAAGTCAACACACTATCTTATCTTTTAGTCATTTATGCAGTCATACCATCTATATAATTACTGGGAATTTTTCATTTGCAGATATAATATACATAATAACCCTAAAGCATAGTAATCCAATCCTGTTTACTTCATGGCAGTGAATGGATGGAGGTATTAGAAGGGAGAGACCAATGAAAGAAGGAAACAATACCATTTACTGATCATTTACCAAACCTGAGGAAACCAGGGAGATTAAGCATCGTGCTCACATCAGCGAGTCAGAACTGATTCCTAAGCTGCCCCCCGCCCCACTACACTGACTAGTACAGCTGCACTTGTCAACTGGGGACTTCAACGTGAGCAGAAATCTGTTTGCTAGTAATGTCTACTTCTTTATTCTTCTTAGGAACACTTAGTATATTATATGTTTCAGGCACTTGATGATGACCTTCTGGGCTACTCCGAGATTTCTCTTCAGATTAAAGTTAACCAGTTATTTTAACTCTTTTCTAAGTGGCATGGCCTCATGTCATGTAACAGTAAGTTAAAGGAGCCTCAGCTGCAAGCCACAAAAACTGACTCTGGGTAACAAATTATGTAATCTTAGAATGTACTGGAAAGATATGAGGGAGGGCAAAGAACTGAGGAAAAGCTGAAGAACTGGGTCTCTGAGAACAAAAAACAGAGTAGCTCCAGCATCTACATATTAGGAATTAATCTATCATTGGATGAAGGAGCTGTGACTGTAACTATCATTCAACCTAAGATTCAAAGAAGAGGAAGAACACATCAATTTGCCTAACCTGGGCTATATGGCTACCACCTACTTGGTCAGGTGCTTCCTCAAAGCGAAATTGAGCTGCTATTCTCAGAAAAACCTGGACTGGATGCTGGGCAGACCAAAACAATAATGTCCACTACACTCTCAAAATGCAATGCCTCAAATGCAACGTGAGAACCCAGGTGTAGATGAGGGGCAAAGCCAGGGTACAGCCTTCATCCTTGCTGTATCACCTTAGGCAAACGGCCAAATGTATGCCTCAGTTCCTAGCTACAAGACAGTGATGTCATGTTGTACTTTTGACAATCACACTTTAAAAAATGTGAAATGCTTCATCATCTTAAAGCTAATGATACTAGCTAGCGCTTATGGACTGCCTGTCAGACATGTTACATAGGTTATTTTATTTAATCTTCAAAACGGCCCTATGAAGTAGGAGTTAAAAGCACAAACTCTGGAGCCTGACAACCCAGATTCAAATTGACTCTACCACTTATTTGTGTGACTGTTTCCTCATCTTAAGCAGGCATCACATTTATACGGTAGTTGTGAAAACTGAGTAAAGATAAGTAAAATTCTTAGAACTGTGTCTGTTATATAGTAAACACCCAATAAATATTAGGTATTGAGTGGTGGTAGTAGTAATTATCTCAGTTTTACAGAAGAAGAAAATGAGGCACTGGGAAGTCATATCACTTGTGTTAAGTTTTCAAAGCTTAAAGTGGTAGAGCCAGAATTTGAACTTCACTGTAGGTGCTCCTAATTACTATGCCAACTTAAAAAGTTTTTTAAAAAGTGGTATTTGGACTTTAACCCTAACTTCAAGTCAAAGATATTTACAAATGAAACTCAAACACAGGAAGAGGAAAATGATCAGTTGTCTGGTGTCTTTAGAATGTCAGCTACAAGGCTAAGTAGATATCTAGGGGGTAGAAATAGTCTTATCACTTTGTTAAAAAAAAAAAATCTCAGCCCTAATCTCAGGCCTTTCTCAATATAAGCCTTCGATAACTAGATTGGTGCTTTCAATCTCCTTTCTGATGTTAATCCTATTGATAAGGCTATTTAACGATTCCAAAGAAGTTATCTTCCCAAATTGTTCATATCATTGGCACAGGAAAAAACACATCGAAAATCTGCATCACGCTTAGAAAAAGGAGGAATATGTTTATAACTGGAAGAGAGGCATAAAGCTGGACATGAAGACAGTTAACATTAGCTGTGCCTCAAAATGAAGTCTTTCTCCTCATTTATGAATTGTGATCAATGAAGTAACGAGCCTAAATATTCAAAAAGGGAAGGTGATTATACGTATACTATTCAAACAATAGAGTCTTCAAAATCAGTTCATAAGCCACTGAAAGCAAGCCTCACTTTTTCAGCCATATAATACTGAGTGCTAGTACCCACCATCTGCTGAACACAACATCCTATGAGATGTTCATCCAACAAATACTTATTGATCACCTACTGCTATTCTAGAAGACAGGGGTGAGGTGGGGAAAAAGACAAAGACTTTACTTTCCTAGAGCTTATGTTCCACGCAGGTATTCGAAAGAATAAGGCTCAGTGCCCAGGCCTGTTAGGCTCTAAAGCCTACACTGTATATTTCACTTGAATCATCTCCCTGGTGAGATACAGCTTCTGCTATAAGTTGTGACGCCACTGCCCGGAATGATTTAGGGTTTCTCGCTGTTGACAACCCAGTGTCACTTTCTCAGTGAAGCACTCCTCCCCCAACTCCCAAGAGCAAAGATTGCTCAGTCAGCAGTTAACATATCACACTGACATGTATGGATTTTTCTCCCTTATTAGTCCCTAAACTATTTCAGGGCAAGTACCACGTTTTAACCTCTTTGTAAGCCTAGAAAATGATACATACAGTAGGTATTCAATAAATGGCTGAGTGGAGCTCAGGATATCAATTTCAATAGAGTTGAGGGTGGAAGTCAGACTGCAGCGAACTAAGGAGTAAATGGAAGGGCACAGTTTGATTTCTTAGAGCAAATCTAGAAGGGAAAAAGGGGAAATAGTTTGAAGGAGAAATGTGATCATAGGATTTTTTTTTTTTTTTTTTAAGAGAAAGACCTGAACATATTTGTTGGCAAGGTTGCACAGTAGAAAGAGCAGGGGTATCAGAGTCTGACTTGAATTTGAATTCTGGCCCTGCCCCTTACTGTAACTGTACAAAATTCACTTAACATCCATACTTCAACTCACACACGTTTAAGAGAATGGTAATACCTACGCCTCCCAGTAACAATTATAGCACCTGGCAAACAGAAGACATTTAAGAAGTGGTATCGACTATTATTTCTGTATGCAGAAGTCTGGACTCTGGTGTTCCAACCTTCTCATATAGCTTGTGCTTCAGTCCAAACATCCTGCCTCGGTCTACGTGCACTGTGTGACGGCAAAAAAATAGGATTATTTTTTCCGTGTGTACCACCTTCTGTGCTATCCCACCTCCTTGTGATGGGTGGAATGAGCTCATGAACGGCTGCTATGGAAAGTTACGTATGTCACTAGCTGAGGAACAGAGACAGTCTGGAGAATAAGTAGATGAAATTGATGTTGAATCATCAGATGCACACAATTTGGGTCTCCTGCCAAAAGTCTCATTGAGAACTAAGAAGAAACTCAAAACATCAACACAGAACATTGTTTCTAAGCCAACAGGTGTTCCCAACAGCCACTCCAGGCACAAAAGATGGCCACATGATGTAATGATTCTCTCCTGAGTTCCTTTCTCAGTATTTCACCCTACTGCCAGTTAATTTCTGTGAGGTCTACTCTAATTCACCGACTTACTTCTCTGCAATCTGCCAAGATTCCAAATTCACAGCCTTTTAAAGTTCATGCTCTGGCCATTGGTCATGTTCACCTGTTACCCATATCTGATCAACAGAAACACCCTTCCCTCCCAGATCACACACCTCCATGCTTAAAAAGATATGGAAAAGAGGACTAAGGCCCAGGCTAATGTGACAATTACTGAAAAGGCTACATGCACTAAGGAGTATCAAGACAGTAAAGATAACCTTTATTCAGAGTCAATTACAAACTAATCTTGCAGAACAAAGAAGATAAATCTACTGTTTAGAGTTCAGTTCAGAGAAAACTGGGAGATGAGGAAGTAGGAAATACACGTGTATCTACAAACTTAATCACGAACATAACCATTAAAGCTACAAGTAAACAAGTCAAAGTTGAAAATTCATTTGTTAAAAATCTGATTAGGAACTTGAATTTGCCGAGAAAGAACACGACAGAAGGGCACCTTTAAATATCGCACCAAAAAAAAGTCATCAAAGTCATCAACTCACCAAAAGTCTCACATGCTGCACGAGACTGCACAATATGATAGTCATTCATCTCTGAAAAGAAACTTTAATAGATCTTCTTCTCTTCATATAAGAAGCATCCTGGATGACTAAACTAAGTATCATTTTCCAAATCCCAATCCTAACCACAGTGGGTGATCCTAGCCAATACATGCCTCAATTTCCCCAACGTTAAAATACAAACGGTATCACAGCGTGTTCCGAGTCTCGGCCTAAATCTGCGCCTGTGTTCGGACCCCCGACCCGCATCTTTAAAGTAAAAGCACAAGTTACACCTGAGGAAAAGTTTGCTGCATAAACGTGCCCCGGACAGCTGGTCTTTCCAGGAAAAAAAAAAAAAAAAAAAAACCCGCCCCCACATCAGGTGCGTTTTCTCTAAAATTGCTTCCAGCTGCCGGAGCGGGACGCATTCGGGCTCGCGGCCCCCGGGCACTTAAGCTCGGGCGCCGGCAGCGCCCACCTCCCGTTAGGCCAGGCTGGGCCACCTGGGGGAGAGGCGACGTTCCCGCCTCCCGGAGGCCGCCCCCGCGCCGGGCGGGGACGCGGGGACACGCGGGGCCGAGCATCTCCCCCGCCCCGCGGGCTGCACGCCCAGACGCGAGAGCCGGCGCCTGGCCGCCGCCGGCCGGGGCTGCAAACCACGCGTCGCACGAGCGCGGTCCGGCGCGGGGCGGCGCTTCTTGTCACCTCAGCCCCTCCGGCCCGTCCGCCGGTCCTTGGGTCGGTGCGTCCACAGCCGCCCCCCCACCCCCGGGTCCCTACCCGGAGAGCGAATACCGGCGCGCGGCCCCGCAGACACAGCCGGTCTTGGCTGACCTCTGGCTCCGCACTCACCGCCCCGCAGGAGATGTCCAGAGGCGCCGCCGTGACTCCCCGCCACCTCAGTGCCAACCGTCAGCCGGCTCCCAGCGCCGCGGGCTCAGCCCGTCAGCGCTCCGCGGCGCCACTGCGCACGCGCGCGGACCCGAACGGGGATTGATGGGCGCGGGGCATGCTGGGGGCTGAAGTCCTCCGGGTCCCATGGGCCGAAGCGGCTGGGTCCGCGCGACCCCAGACCGCGCTCCGGAGCCGAGCGACCTTCGAAACCCGTTTTCAGCCCAGCAATGCCCACCAGCCTCCCATCTGCACTGCAGCCCGAGGAGCTTTGGGCAATATGGGGTGGATCGGTGGTCAGGATAGGGAATAGACGCGGCAGGGCTTTGGGAAGGAGGGGCACTTGATGCTCATTTTCTATATATTTAAGTGCCTTCTTTACGGGTATACAGAACCAGTACTAGACCAGCCTGATCCATTCTCACGCAATTCACAAACCTCGGAAGGATCGCCGAATTGATTGAGGTCATACCCAAGAAATTTACTCTCCGGGTATGCATAATGCAATGGGTGTCATCAGCGGCCTGCATTTGAGTCACTAAACCACGCTAACATTTAACTCATCCATAAAATAAGGATGTGAGCTTACAGTTGTGAGAATTGGATGCTGTTTTAGAAAATGATACTACATAGTACAAACTGACAGTCCAGGAAGGAAGCTGGCCCGTTTCTATTTGATATCCAGGTCCTAGCTGACATCAGGCTCTAGCATGAAAAACAGACCTGCTTGCCACATTTTAGAAAGGTCACCAAAAGCTACAATAGTATTACAGGAATGTTCTCTTAGAAGTTTCACCCTACTTTGAAGATGTATAAATTTAATTTCAGAGCTGATTATTAACCCAAGCACGGGTTCCTGGGCGTGTTACAAAGGTGGTGATGCCCGGGGTGAATGAATGGGAACATGCACAAAGCCTACAAAACAGGAGGCATTCTCGGTCATGACTTCACCATATTATGCTCACTTTACAGAACACTTTCACAATTCACAACACTCCTGTGCTGAAAGCGGAGTGAATTTTATCATTCCAACTTTACAGATGACCTGGCCGAAATAATACCTATTAAGTGGCAGAGCAGAGATCCGAACCCAGTTTCTGGGGCCAAGTTCCTTTTTCTTTAACAACCACACCATTGTCTTACAAATCCTTGCTTTCTTCCAAAAAAAAAAAAAAAAAAAAAAAGCCTCTGAGCAATGAATTCCAGCCTTTTTAGTGTGGTAACATACCTTTTCTCTCATATCACCATGCGCAGGGGCTTTATTTCTTAAATTTTTCTTTATGTGAAAACACAACTTCTTGAGATAGTTGTAAGGTGACCTGAGGTGTCCAAACTCAATGGCTGAGTAATGTCAGTTTCAGTACAGGCCCCTAAGCTTTTTGCAATAAACATTAGCACTTCATTTTTGCCAGCTTTCTCTACTGACTTAAAAGGGAACGAGGGGCCAAATAGAGGTTCCAGCCCTCCCTGGCGGGACATTTGCCAGAGATCAACACTGAGCAGGTCCAAAGACCAGAGGAGACAGAAAAGTACTTCCCTTTTAAGGAATGATAGACTAGCTAACAATTCTATGAAATTTTCTTATCTGTAAGTGCTGTGTAAGAATTCTACATATACATTTAGCCTCCATTAGTCAGATAAACGGGAGAAAGAAAAATGCCGGATTCTTAGCTCCTAGGTCAGCACCTAAGATAAGGCCTTTCTCAATTCATGCCATGTGTAGGGTGGATGGAGCCAGTATTGAAGTAATTCAGCCAAGAGCCACGCAGGTGGGAAAAGCAGCATCTGCCTCATGATGAAGAGTGAGTTACAAGATGCTAAAACCAAGGGAAGCAGTGTGGATTTCTTGTTGAAGTTACATCTCAGGAGCACCTTTTCTCAGTGGAGCTTAATGAACGTTACACGGGTTCAGATGTTGTCTCATTATGTCTCATTATTGAGGAGCCACTCACCACCCTGTGCAGTCTGCTTCCTGCACCAGAACCTCAGCTCCAGAAGGGCAGACTGTCTCACTCACCACTGTACTCTCCAGGACACAGTAGGGTGCTAAAAAACTGTGTTCAAGTATGAAACCTGAATCAGGTTTTTGTAAATATTTCTTCCTTCCACGTCATCACTAAAGAATTAAGCTTTCTAAATGTGAATATATTATTTTACTTCTTTCCTTGCAAGAAATAAGGAGCTTATTTAAGGAACTATAGAATGAATCATTCTTAGATGTTATTTGGATTTCTGCATTATATATTTTAAAATATAGTTGGCCATTACTCTTACAACTGACATTACTCTAATTACAACTTTTAAAAACAGTTGTCCTATTAAAGTTTAAAACCATGGAAGAGGTATAACTTTCCCATAGTTTTAAAATGTCTCAGTACCCTAGGGCCACAGCTATGAAAGGCTAGATCACTCATGGATGGAAACTGACTTGTAGCCTCCATAGCTTGTCTCCTTCCCAGTCTCACATGTGGCCACTTAAAGCTACTATTCAATATGAGCTTATTTCCTAAGAAGTCCCTTATGGGGATTAAGCACAGGGGGGTCTGCAGGAGTTCCCAAAGATCCCTTCAAACTCCTCCTTCCACTCAGTCCTGGGCTGGAATGTTTCCTAACCACAATTTCTGGCCTACTATAGAAGAGGAAAGCTCAATACCACCACAAATATAAGAGGAGTTGCCAAGTAAGGAGTCAGAATCTGAAAGGGCAGGTAAAACATGGCTTTCCTAAGGCCAAAAGGCTTTATATGACAAGATATAGAGGGCTACTCACTTCTCATTTGACCTAGTCCAAGTAGTCACCTACAGATCATCTTATCCTCTGACACACTCATCTTGAAATCTGGGCCAGACATCCAGCTGCTTCTTCTTGAGTTTGGACTTTTCATGAAGGCAAATTACCACCTATACTCATCACTTAAACCATTCTCTCCGCACCCGGAAATCTGGACTTTAAGAATGCCTCTAGTCTACAGCCATGCTACCCTGAACACGCCCGATCCTGTCTGATCTCGGAACCTAAGCAGGGTCAGGCCTCATTAGTACTTGGGTGGGAGACAACCTAGGAAGACCAGATGCTGTAGGAGCAAAAAAAAAAAAAAAAAAAAAAATTCTCTATACACAGTACTTAATGAGGTACGGACAAAATCCCACCAGATCCAGAATGGAAAAACCAAACTCTACATCAACTTCTATTTGTGTTTAGAATTAACTAAATTTATATGCTAAACTTTGTGTCCATTAGACCACATCTCTGATAAAGAACATACTATATAAATTTCAGTATTTAAAAAATGTTATGACTATATTAATTTCTGTTCCAGATGGGACCTGGAACAGAAAAGGGACATTAGCTAAAAACTAAGAACTTAATGTAGCATATCGGTTCTTTAATTGTGATATCAAAACCATCCTATAGCCATGCTACCCTGAACGTGCCCAACCTTGTCTGATCTCAGAGGCTAAGCCTGGTTAGCACTCACCACCCAGGAATACTAGGTGCTGCAGGCGTTAAACAAACAAACAAACATACCAATGTAAGATTTAATAACAGGGGTAACCAAGTATGGGGCATGTGGGAACTCTCTGTACTCAATCTCTGCAATTTTTCTGTAAATCTAATATAAAATAATATAGAATGTCAACTCTAATGGAATAAAATTAAAAAAGAGAAAATTCTGATTAAAAGCTATTTCTACGGTGAGCTAGCCTAAATTTAAACATTAAAAAAAAAATTGTCTGAAGAAAAATTGAATTAAATCTTGAAAAAATACACAAAAGCACAAAGAATCACCTTGAACTCATTATCCGAGAAACCATGTTTAATATTTCATAATATAGCTTTCCAGGTTTTAAAACTATTTACTTTTTCCCATTTATTTTTTGACTCCTCCCTTTCTGGTTGGTTCAAGTTCAGGATGTACTCTCTTCCACGGCAAGGTAAACCAAACAAACAGTAGCATCAAGTCCCAGCCTGCTCCCTGACTGACCACATTGAGAGGAAGGTAGGTAAACCTTACTGGGTTCAGAGAGGAAAATGACATTTCCTGAGTACCTTCTTCATGCTTTGTAATTTCAGGCACTTAATCCAGGATTCACATCACCATTTTGGAGGCACCTAACCTCTGTGCTTCCACTTGTCATTAGACTCTCCTGATAACCAAATGAAATCTACCATCGGCCAGGGGAAGACGGGGCAGTAGCGCCCAGGCATCTGACTGCAGCTGAATAAAAGCCAGTTGTCCCACGGTTTGCCCAGATCCTGATTTCTGGGTGCTTCACATCCTGGAGTTTGCATCAGTGATTAACTGAATTCAACCTAATCATCGAGAAAGTATGAGGTTGCCTCTTCTCAGGCAACCTGTAGCCCACCGAAATGCCTTTAATTAACCCATTTCCCGGGCGCCCTGAGAATACTCGCTGGCAGCTGCAGCATTTACCCTGAGATTATTCGCAGATGACAGTCCTAATCTTACCCCTAAAGTCGGCCATGAAGTATCTAGTTTTAATTACTTCACATCGCTCTAGTCTACCAATAGTTTTTGGGAACAAATGACTATTTATAGCCTTGTTTTTAGTAGTGGTATTTCCACTTATAAAATATAGTAATTCTCTATTGCTTAAAATGTCAAATCCTGGAAAATGTAGCATTCCTATGCATGATGTTAACACTGGTCTCAAACAATTGTTAGCCGAAGATTCATTTGATGAATTCAATTTACATATACATAGGATTAGAGATAAGTTCTGTTTACAAATAACTCCAAGAACAGTAATTTCCACATTGAAAATCAGATTTGCTTCAGCCCCAAAGAGCATGTTTATGTAAAATTAAATTAACACTGATAGCGAGCTGCATTTTCTAAATGAAAACGAGTTAAAATGTTAAATAGGAAAATTAGATAACAAAATTATATTTAAGATGTGTATCACAAGTATGTAAAAATAAGAGAATGGAAGAGGAAACAGAACCCACCCACCCCAACAGCTGAGCAAGAAAACCACCAATCATGAATTCAGAAGTCTAACAGAATTACCAACTGTTATGATCTTACTTTCTATGAGGAATTTATGAACTAAAATCCATGGTATCTGATATCCTGAGTGTGCCTGCAATGTAATATCAGTTCTCTGATTATAGATACACTGACAATAGCTGCTTCCTCATAGTCTATGGCCCATACTAGAGAAGCAGACAGAATGCTTGATTAGTACCCAGTGACTCAATTCTTTGTGCCAGATCTGTTTTAAACATCCCTTCGAGATTCTCACAAGAGGAATAATAGTCAGATTGTTTCCATAAGAGTGGAAATGCCATATGGCCCCAAGCCATCCATGCTTGCTACACTCAACTGTACTTAAAATTTGGCCTTAAAGATCACCTTATTCTTTCCAATAGGTTGAGCTCTTTGCTTCCACTACCTTTGATTAGACACAACTGGAGGCGATTCAGCCTCTTCTCTCACATTCCCATTCCTGACAACTAGGTAGCCTTCTGGCTTCTGCTTGACCCAAAGTGGGAGGGTAGGGGAAGAATCACTAACTGACAGCAGCTCCAATGTCTGGGCCTAACCAGGCTTCAGACTCTCAACAATGGGCACTGGTCTCAGTTATTTCTCTTGGGGCAACAGGTAATCAAGCCATTCATTTTTCCTCTTCACAATGGTATGTGAAGCACTGAAAAGTTTTCTTCTTTAGGATAAAGAGCCCCAATATTCCTTCACTACTACTCCTACGACAAGGTCTTCTGTTTGTTCCTCAGACTGGGTGTCCAAAGTTGAACATGATGCCACGAGTGTGGGACAATGACTAGCAGTTTTTCTGAACACAATACCGTAACACACCCTAAAACTGTCTTATCTCCCTGGCAGCCACGTCTGGTTTATACTGAGTTTAACTTACTCATATTCATTTTTTTTCTTCTTGGTTCTGTCACATCATTTCAATCAATTTAGGTTAGATGAAATCTTAGTTATCAAATAAATGTTTTGGTTAATTCTTCTAGTTTTGTCATCTGCAAATCTGATAAAGCTTTCATCTACGCTGAAGAAACGCACAGTGACATGGCTAATGACAGAGGCCTGTGGCATAATACTACCACCCTCCTTCCACGTGGATGCTTCACAGCTCCATCTTCTCTGGCTACTGTTGGTTCAATCCACTATTAATACGTGTAACCGAGATTATAAACTGTCAAATGCCTTGATGAAATCAATGCACCCTATTGGCATTCCCTTGATAAACAAGCCTTATCAAAAAAATGATGTGGGGTGGGGCAGAACTTGAGCTGAGTAAGCCTGATGATCGTATCGGTTTCTCTGAGAACTTACTGTAACTCCAAATTTCATTATTATTCTAGCCAAATGCAACTGAAATAAAGGTACCCAACTACCCTGAATTACTGAGTCCAGGTTACTCTGCTGGACCTAGAGCAAAAACACCTTCAAAAGAGAGGAGCAGTAATTTGCTCACTAACTCACAATTGAGTGAATATGTGTAAAGGACTAGACTAGCTGGAAAATATGCCTTGAAAGAACAGAGAGCAGGCTATGAGCTATATTTATTATGCAAATTTGTGTTGCTATAAAAAAAAATCCAACTACAATTTTTTCTGCACCGTAAACCTTGAGAAATGTGACCGCACCATGGAAAGAAAAATGCTGCATTAATTTAAGGGAACAATTCTTGAGGTAAAACAAGGCACTAGAGTAACAATTTTCATGATTTGGCAATAAAAATTAACGCAGCCAACAATGAGTTTTAATTCTCTTCCAACTCTACAGACACAACTCTGCTTTCACGTTCATCACACTTTCATATGGTTTTAACAGGGGGTAGACCTCCTCTTCTAAGAATCTCTGTACCTGCCAAAGAGGAATGCAAATATAAGACAAAAGAAAACATTAAGACGTAAGTTTTGATACTTTTTCAATGCCAATTTATATCAAAAACTAATATAACTTTTGCTCTACCACTAAGCTTGTTTTTCTCAATTGCCTGTAAGAAATCTCTCCCAAGCCACATGCAGCTCAACCCACCACGCCCACACGTCATCCCGTCCAGCCTGTGTTTTCAGTGGATCTCACCATTCGCTACCTAGTTACCCGAGCTAAAATCATCACTGCTTTTCCCCTCCTCCTTATTCAACCAGCTACCAAGTGATTAACCTTCTAAATAGTCCTCAAATAAGCCCCCTCGTCTGTACCAACCACTGCCTTGGCGCAAAGCCTCGTTATCAACTGCTTGGCCCACTACAGCAGCCTCCACTGTTGGCCTCGCCACCTCCAGACTGTCTTCCAAATTCAAAACACCAAAGTGATTTGAATATAAGTGACAAACTTACGCTTGTCTTCAATGTTAAATCCTGTAACTACTCCTGGGGGCACTTGATACTCTGGCAAATGATGGTAACTTCTCGTGTTGGATGTCTATGTATTTGCCATTTTCTCTCAGCCTGGTGTTCCCAGACTAACTCCTACTTGTCCCTAAGATTCAGCTCAGATGTCTTGTCTTTAAAGAAGTAGTTCCCAAATTCTACTCTTCTAGGGTTTTCCTCCTTTGTGATCCCCCAAAAGATGTGTTTCCCTTAATTCCAGCATGTAATGCCTGGTATTACAATGAACTATTTATAAGTTTTGACCACTAAGTTTTGAGCTCCCTGAAAATAAGGATTATCCACCCACCTTTAAAGTCCCAGAATTAAACACAGTACCTGAACACATACTGAACACTCAGTCTGCACTTGATGAATGTTTTCGAACTTACTCTTGTAGTCTCCACAAGGACAACAGGAAAAAAGAAACATTTACTGAATACTTACTATGCACCAAGCACTATGCTAGGCCTTTCAATCTTACACAGTTCTATGAGGTGTGTGTTTTTATCCTACCAACCAGTAAATGCCAGAAGTCAGAATTAAACCCGACCTACATGATGTTTTGTAGAACCCAATCTTTGTCCATTATACCACTCTTTAGAGCAACAGAGAATTCAGAGAAATCTATACAAGAAATCCTTATGGCAGCTCAAAACACCAAAGCTTTACGGTTTAGCCAGCAACCTGCTCTGAATTCTAACTAGCTCCATTCTCATCGCATCTCCCATAAAGTAGAAACATTACAGTATTCCAGATTCTGCAGCCCGGTAGTGTAAAAGCAGGCATTTGGGGAAGACTGCAGCTCCATGAAAGTGTTCGGATGCTTACCTGTTGGGACGCACGCCCAGTGAAAGAAGAAGGATCCAGTAAACGGTCCAACTGGGAGTGAATGGGACTGAAGTAGGCATCGGCGAGGATACGCTCTATGAGGTCATTGTCACCCCCTTCCTGCTTGACCACGGCAGCTGCCTGCTGGGAAAGCACTCTAATTTTCTCATGGCAATCCTGGGAAGACAGTGAGGTATTGTTGGTTCACTGTTAACAGGGCATTTGAACATCCTGATAAGTCATCTGACACTTCAAATCCATGCTGTCGATAGCTGGCACACAAAGCCCCTGAGATTTCTCTCGGTCTGACTCCGCCTAGAGCCTGACTCTCTGACCACATCCTAGGACAAACTAAAGCAGATGTCCACCTCACACTGGCTTCTCTAAAGCCTCTTGAACCATCTGCTCTTGTGTCCTGACTACTCATTATTTCCTATGGAAATTCAGGCCTAATTCCTTCACGAAGGGTGGAACTTTTCTACAAAAAGTGGTTCACTTTTAATAAACTGAGTTTACCACAATAAGCCTATTCAGAAAATGCCTATTTTCTATGGCAGAATGTGGTCACTGCTCTGTACCAATACTGTGACTGAAGGTAATGACAGAAACACCTTTCTTCACCCATTCTTCAAGACTCTAAAGGTGCACTCTCAATTATCCAGGAGCACGAGGAGCTACAAACCTGGCGGTTACCCCCAGCTTTCACCATGGCCATGATGATGTTCTCTGTGGCCATGAAAGGCAGCTCTTGCCGAATGCGCCGCTCAATTACCTAGATGAATGAAGGGCCAAGAAAGACGCCTCAAGGTTACACGGTCACACGCATACACACGGTCACATACTGACTATGACCAGCAAAATGCACATCAGGGACACGAACTATTATATTTAAAAAAAAGGCAGAAAGGACCGTTTTACTTTAACCCTGTATTCTTTCAGTTTTCTTAGTAATACAGAGTATTATTTTGATTTAAAAAAAGAAATTCTGTCTAAGTAAACTTTTTAAAAGTGCTTCATCAGAATGATTCCTGAAATCTCAAGTCGTTAAATTTCAGTACCCAATACAAGGGCTGAGTGTATGATGGACATGAACCTATCTGCCTCAGGTACTTAAAAATAGGCAAAGGAACAGTCTACTCTGCCGATCATGCTGGTAGATCGTTTAAGCTAAATCGAAGTACTTTTTTCCCTCTAGAAACATGTCTATGAATCGCACACAGTCAGCTTCCTCGAGCTTATGACGCAGTCTGAAGGGCGAGCTCCGGTTGGGAAGCGCTCCTACTGCGCCAGAACTGAGCTCCCCCAACACACTTGCTCCAGAGCAGACAAAGGTTCCCCTTCACTTCCCATAACCCAACCTCTCCCTAATGTTTTACTTTTTAATTGAGGCCTCTTACTTTGGGGTACACCACCAGTCCTTCAGAAATGTTCTGCAACGTATTCAATATAGTATCTGCAGTGAGAAATGCTTCGGCCAAACAGATACGTCTAGAAAACAAACAGCCAATTCAATTATCTCTTTAGGCAAATAATATTTTCAGTGAAATATGGGGCGTGTCTCAAGAAGTAGCCCTATTGACTTCCCATGCTGCATGTACTATTTGGACAACTTCCTTCAATCTCATGACTTCAACTACCCCAATACCCTGATGACCTTCAAATCTATCACCTCTTGTCCAGATCGGATACCTGATAGAGAGTTCCACCTGGTTGAGTTCAGCCACTTTTACTCTCTCCTATATACCAGCTCAAACCTGCTCTTCCTCTCCCTGTGGTTCCTGCCTCAGTAAATGGCACTAGCACCCCATCCCCAATCTTAATACTCGCTCAACCACTAAGGGGCAGACAACCTACCCCTGATTTTATATCCACAGCTTCCCTCTCATTCATGCAGCCACTGTCACTATGGGGACTTGGAATTTTTAAAGTAGCCTCCTAACTTGTTCTGACCAGATTCATGTCCCCTTACAGATGATTCTCCAAACTGTTGCAGGGTGTTTCAACATGCGCATCTGATTAGGTCACACACTCTGTTAAAAAGTATTTTATGGTTGATTTCTGAACGTGTTCGCGGATAAACCCTGGATTATGCACAGATCCTGAAGAGCTAGCTTTAACTATACAGCCCTCTCCACTCAAAAAATCCCAGTTAAACCAGTGTAATATATATCTATCTGCTTGAAAAAAGTATACACATCAAGCAGAAAACCACGTGTTGGTACCTTATTCTAAGCTACCAATTACTTCTGACATACCTCATAACTCATCAACATGGCACTGTGCTACAACACCACAGGTGACTTCCACCTGCCTTCAGAACATCATCTAAACTCCTTTTCAGGGTCTATAATGCCCTTCATAAACTGGCTACAACTCGCGATCTACCGCATCTCTTGCCATATAAACCCTTCATTCCTCACTACTACTTGACTATCAGTAGCTCTGTAAACTGCTCTTTCTCCTGCGTTTGGGATTTTATACATGCTCCCGATCTTGTCTTAAACGCCTACTTATTTCTTAAGTCTCTGCTCCCACGAAGATTACTTTGAGGTCCACTTATCACACTGTTCTATGTTCTGTCCTCCCCGCTAGACTCCAGGCTCCTTGGGGACAAGGAGGAAACACAGAGATACTCAACAAGTCCTTCTGTTTCCAGGCCACTCTTTTCAGCCCCCCCCCCCCCCCACAACCTGCTGCACATGACATCCCCGTCCCACTGACCGATTGGCACTATCATCCAACGTGCGCTCAAACCACTGCACGGATGCTGTCTGCAGTGGGTCCATGACAAGGGCCATCAGGTGACGGGCAAGGCTGCAGCACCGCTCTGAGCGCATAGGGTTCCGCTTGTATGGCATCGCACTGGAGCCTGCCCATGTACAAGGACAAGAAGCAAAGACAGACAGACTTCAGAAGACACGGAGGTGAACTATGAACTATGTCCGCAAGCCTCTCAGCACTTCCGTGGTGTGCCCAGGTTGTCACTCACCAATCTGGTGTTTTTCAAAGGGTTCTTCCAACTCCTTGAGGTTCGCCAGGAGTCGTACATCAGTGCAAATCTGGGGAACAGCAGGAGTACAAGCATCATCCCATACTCTTGGTATGGAGGAATCTGGGGGCAGGGACTAGACTGATGAAGGAGGCTGCTCTTTAGGTGTGCTGCTGCTAAGCCCTTTAGGTGTGCTGCTGCTAAGCCCTTTAGGTGTGCTGCTGCTAAGCCTGCACAGCTCATTCCCCCATTGCACGTTCTCCCCAGGAGCTCCCGGAGAGACTCTTACTCGGACTTCTCTTGGCTCCTGAAGAGCTGGCATGATACACTCAGGGAACGTGGACATGTTTGTGTGAAACACTGCCTAACATATCACAGAAAGACAACAGCACAAGGAATTTTGATGAGAACGCCAAAACCCGTCCTTCCCTTTAATATACCTTCATTTAAGAAGCTTCACTTATGGCCCCAAATTGTTAAAAATGACATTTGACATCTCTTGAGCAACAGGGTAAGTACAGTCTAAGGCTGATCTGGTCTGTCTGTGGTGTTCAAAGCTTTCATCCCCATTCCCAAGCTGCCACCACTCACCTTGTGCACTGATGCCCCCAAGCTAGCCAGCACAGACAGCACCTCGATATCCACTTTCCGTGTATAGGTCTGCCCAGTGATGATGAAAGCCCTACAAACAGAAGACGGCCTTCAGTGGAAATGTTTTAAACTGTGACTGTATCAATCAAATGAGCAGACCCTAAGTGAAAGCTTGGTCACATGCAGCCCAGAGGACCTTACTGATAACTGGCCCCTGGAACTAACTGTTCTTCTACCCTTTTCACTAATACTCAAACAGCTGTCCTGACCAGAGAAGGAAATATAGTCCATGTGCTCCTGTCGGGCTGCCGCCTGATGGAAGTGCCTGAAAGGAGCTATGGTGGAGCCTGGTGGCCTCAAAGGAAATGGTCAGATTTAGGCTAATCCACTAGAGGTAAAGAAACGAAACCAGCAACAACATGGTAAGGCTATCTTAAAAATCTCAGAAGTAAATAATTTCTTTTCTTATAGATTTTAAGAAAATAGAATCCAGGCCATAAGCAAATAAAACTCAGGCAAAAGACAGAAGGAAATGGGTGGAGGAACAAAGAAAGAAAAAGCTAAAAAAGTTAGGTTCAAATGCGGAGGTATACTGAACACGGGCTTTTTGTCACTTAATAGGGAAGCCATTTCTGCCCATTTACTCACCTCTTAAATCCTGCCTTTTCCGTCACCATCTTGTCAAGCTGATCTACCTTGGAAAGAAAAGACATCGCTATAGTAATCCAGGTGTGTCCAGCATGAAACTATCTCAACTTCCTGCCCAGGTTGCGGCACCCCCAAACCCCTTCTAGCCCAAAGACTCCACTCATCCTGAGATCAACCTCCTACTGTTCTAGAGGTCAGCTTTGTCTCTGGTGCTCCACCACTGCATTTCTGTGTCCCACAATACCTTTTGGTCATCTCCCTCGAAGAGCTGCAGGAAGCTGGCCTGAGTACCCGTGGTGCCCTTCACTCCGCGGAAGCGCAGGTCATCACGGACCCGCTTCACGTTCTGGAGATCCATGCAAAGATCCTGAATCCAAAGACAGCAACGTTTCCCAACCGTGGTCAGCTGAGCAGGCCTGAAAACAACCCAAAGAGAACACAGGGAAGTCTGAAACCAAGGACTTACTTCCCGAAAGCTTCGTTGCTTCCTCTAATCATCACTGCTATGGCTGGGAAGAATTAAAGTAAAAGACGGAGAAGCCAGTCCAGATAAAACTGGAGCTAAGAAATTTGAGCAAATAATAGTTAAGGAGATTTGTTATTTAAGACTAGTCAAAGATTACAAAGCTAAAGAGTTCCTAATATAGTTTTTCCTCATCAAGAGACAATATAAGAACAGAGACTATCGTTTTGTTCATCCCCAGATTTTGGTAAGAAACATACACTCATGTAACAAACATGTCAAGTATCTAATGTGTTCTTGGTTTTACAAGTACAACAAAGAACAAAACAAAGGTCCCTGTCCAATGGAGCTCATGTAGTAGTATAAATAAGTAAACAAAAAAAAGTAATTGTTTTTTAAATAAAAAATATGAAACAAGAAAATGAGGATGAAGACAACAACGAATGCTACTCTAGACTGACAGTCAAAGAACAACCCTAAAACACACATAACCAAAGGACTCTAACATTACAGCTATGGCTTTGTTTCCAGTTGAGGTCTAAATCAATCCATTGCACGTCTGTTTCTGAACATAAAACATACTTATGAATAAACTGCAATAATGCCAGAGTTCTAACAGATGATCTAGCCTATTCCAGATGGAATTTCTCTATTTCTATTATTCTAGGCTAATGATAACAGCAGGCAACATCAAGGAACACCACTAGGTACACAACAAGCTACAACAGACCCCCAAATTAATCTCATGGCAGTTTTCCTCCTAACTCCTGCTAATAGATTATTGGTACAAACACGAAATAAATGAATTTGGATGGATCTATTCACAGCAGTAGTATATATAACAGCCACAAGTTGAAACAACCCAAATTATCTATCAAGTGATGAATAGACAAAATAGTGTATACCCATACAACAGAATGTTACTTGGCCGTAAAAAGAAATGAAGTATTGATACATACAATATGCACTGAAAATATTGTGCTAAGTTAAAAAAGACAGTCAAAAGATGATGAATATTGAATGATTCTATTTAAATAAATTGTCCAGAAGAACCAAAACCACAGACAGAAACTAGGTTAGTGATTGCCGGGAGCCAGGGAATAGGGGAGAGTGAATGCTAATGGGTACACGGTTTTTTTTGTGAGGTGATGGAAATATTCTGAAATTATATACTGACTATATACTGCATAACTCTATAAATATACTAAAATCATCCAACTGTACACTTTAAAAGGGGTGAATTTTATAGCATGCAAATTATATCTCAATGAAGCTGTTTCTTTTAACTGCAGCTAAGGACATACTGAGGTGATGCCTACACATCCACACCATTTTCTGAGTTTCTGACGCCTGCTCACTGTGGCAGCAGATCCCTCTCACTACGCTATCCGGAGACATACTAGAATGCCTGAATTCCCTGAGCACTTTCCAAAAGACACAGGAGAGGAGGAAGAACTGCCACACAGGTAATGGTAGGTGTGTAGGAACGCAGAAGAAATGTGAGCCATGGCCAAGCTGCACACGCTGAGCACGGATTCATTCACATGAACAGTTTCTTCAGGTTTCCACCAATAAATACAGGCCTGAACTTCTAGGAGGATTAAACTCAACTTAGTCTTTCCCAAGTTATAGATGATATCCTTGTTGCCTTTGCAAAACTCGAAATCTGCTACTAGAATTGCAAAAACGACTTTATCAGCTCTTAAAAAGGGTTATATGGTAATCATAAAAATGCTTGCACATTTTTAAAATATTCTAAAAGCAGTAAGAAAAAATTTAAAAGCCTTATTATCTCATAAACCAGAGTAATCAATATTTACAGCTTGGTGTAATTTCAATCTTTGTGCAATTCATATGCTGTCTTTATCCCGTAACATTAATCTAAGTACATCTATACAATATCCGTCTTACCAGAATCATTTTAATGGCTTTGGATCTACTGCAAATCTTGTTAATTATTCTCTCATTATAGAATATTCTGATAGTTTCAAATGCTTACTATCATAGACAATACTTTAACAAAGATCTTTGTACATAAAGCTTTCCCCCATAACTTGGATTACTTCCTTGGGGTAGATTCTCTAGAATGGAATCATTAAATCAAGGAATATGAATATTTTCTAAAGCTCCTGATACACATTGCCCAATTCTTCCCAAATGAACTATTATATTTACTCTTTCACCAGTATTGCTTTCAAGGTATCAGGTTCATTACTCATAAGTATCCCAAGGTATCTGCTTAAACAATATTTGAGATTCTTCACCTCAAGGTTTCTGTGCAGAAGGGAGAGCTGAAGGAATAAATGGAAGCCAGGTGCAAATAAACAAGCCCAATTCCCAAGAAGTAATCACAGCACTTACTGGAAATGTGTGAAACCTAAGGTGGGAAGATCAGCTCGTTCCTTAGCAAAGTCAGCAAGCCGAGAGATCACCCTGGCAAGCTACAAGAAAGATCATGCAGTAGAAGAGAGGGTAAATTCAGGTTGAGCTCATTATATAATCAGGAACTAAACTTTTAGACAATTTATTATAGAATGAGACCTCCAGCTCATGGAAGCAGCGGCCCTATCTTTTCAACTTTGTACCCTAAAGTGCCTTAAAGAGTTCATAGCAACAAACTTTCAAAAATTGAGCTGACTACCTAAAGTCATGATTTTTTCTGCACAATTTTAAGACCAATGGCACACTCATGCAGAAAAACAGGACAAAATCATAAATCTGACCCACCTATTCCAGCGACATGCCACTGGTTCCACACTTCCCTCATTTAAAAGGCTAGGCTTTAAAAAGCATCCACTTACAGTGTTTTAACCCAAGAGACAATCAGTCCTACAGATTAAATATAGGATCATTTGCCTGAGTAAATGATCATCTATTTAGAGTCCCATCGTGTTGATGCCCTCCCAAGTGGTGCCCATGCCCTACGACAGGGAATCCGGGGCTGGTAGGAAATATCTGCCAACTCCTCACCTTTGGCAAAAGCAAGTCAAGTGCATTTCTAAGAATAATCAGGTCCTGCAAAGGAAAACACAACGGTCTTATGTTAAACAGCTCTACCCAAACAACATAACCATATAACACTTTTTGGCCATCACAACTGGGTTTCTCAGCTAGCCGCCTAGCGCACTACTATTAACAACCCACTGTGCAAGCCAAAGATGCTAACGGAAGTTGTTCTTTTTCTGGTTACTGTTTTAAATGCACACCAACTTAGAGAGTGGTACTCTGGGAATCTATAAGAAACAAAAACCATATACTCATAAAGCCCAATTTATGTGGTATCTAAGATGACTGAAGAAATAGATAAAAGGGTTAAACTCCATCCTGTTTATTGTGAAGATGTCCAGGTCAACAAGGTTTGTATTTGCCCACAGACAGTGCTTGAATCCCCGAGAAGCTTCCACAAGGCACACTCCATTAACTTCCTCTTCCTTTTTTAATGTCTATCATTGCTAACAAAGACATGATGGACCAAAACATCAAGGTTTAGGAAATTTAAAGCTGTTCCTGAGAGAGATAAGAGATGTATCTTGGGCAAGTCCTATACATGCTTACATGAGACAGTAATTATTGAACCCAACTACACATTGCATGCTTTTAAAAAGTATGTTCCAAATGAGAGAACTATTCTTCTTTCATTATTTGATTCGCCAATTACACATCATGCCTTTAATTATGTACCACTTAAGACTAAAAAAGTTCTTGGGTCAACTTAAAAAATCAGTGGCTTCGTCTGAATTGGAAGTGTATCTGGATTCTAATTTCTGGTCTCACAGGTGCACTGTGATTAAAAGCACAGTTTTGGAGCCACTCTACCTGGGCTTGTCTCATTCCTGTGTAACCTTAGGCTAGTTCTTCAACCTTTCTTCAAGTTTCCTCAGCTACAGAGATGGGAATAATAAAGCCAAATTCCAAAGACTGCATAGTCCAATTCCATTTATATGAAATTTCTAGAAAAGGTAGAACTGTGGAGACAGAAAGGAGGTTGGTGATTGGATCTGGAAGCAGGGCATGGACCAATGGCAAACAGGCAGGAGGGAACTTGGGGTAAGGAATGTGCTCTAAAAATAAAATGTGGTGAAGGTTAGATAATCGTATAAACTTACTAAAACTCATTGAACTGTACATTTCAAACAAGTAAATTTATAGTATGTACAATATACCTCAAAAAAGCTGTTTAAAAACTGAGATATTCGCATCTATCACTTATAACTATCATGAAGAATAAATGAAGACATATAAACTGCCAAGCAGCTAGTAAACTCAGAAAAATATATGCTGTTACTTTCTCATGTTTAACTATAAGATGTTTTTGCTAATTAAAGGTTTTATTTAAGAATTATAACAATCCTATTTTTTTTTAAGAAGTCACAGCAAAGAGCATAAAGAACTTGGGAAAGAAAATCCCTTTGGAAAATTACCTTGGCTACTAAAATGCTAAGATCCTGGTTTATGTCCAGCATTCCAAGTGTAAGCAGCATCTGCAGGTCTTATTTTACAGAGGTCATTAGGGGCTCATAGTTTAGACTGGAGGGATACCAAAAGCAGAAAATTCCTGAGTGTTTAAATACCCCGAAAACTACAGATTTGAGTCACTTTCTAAAACTGGACAAATAAAAATTTATAAATTATAAAGATTGAGTCATAAGTGGAAACAAAACAACATGGACTCCTACCGTATTGTCTCCAACATAGCAGGAGGTGGCACCAAGATGCATAATGCCGGCGGCTTTCGGACAGCAGTGGCCAAACGTGTGCACGTGAGCCATCACATCATGTCGTAACTGTTTCTCTCTGTCAGCTGCCATCTTGAAGTCAATGTTGTCCAGGTTGGACTTCATCTCCTGGATTTGTTCATCTGTGATAGACAAACCCAATGTCTGCGGAACACACAAAATAACTTCAGATGTCACAATTATTTGAGTTGGGGTGACGTCGAGAAAAAAATTGGTTCATGTTAGCATTTATGCTCTATCTCCCAATTCTTTAACTAAAATCTGAGACAAACTAAAAGGACATGGGGAGGAAGGGACAACTTTCTTAATCTTGGTAAATCATATAGTAACTAAACTTCAATATATACAACAAGGTCATCCTTATCTTTGTTCTATAGCTCCACTTACTACCTCACATATTCTGGTCTCTGGGCTCAAATGTCATTTCTTCAGAGAGATATCTTTCCTGACTCTTCTCTGTTTCTCTAGCCCTTAAGCCTGGTTTTACTTAGAGCCCGTACCACATGCCATTTTTACAAATGCATTAGCCTTTAGAATGTATACTCCATGAGAGGATATTGCCTACTCCTTAGTAAGCACCCAAGGTGTGGAATCAAAGTCATAGCTTTACATTTGTCCCAGATGATTTTACCCAGAGAAACCAAAATTAGGAATGCTGTAAGTAGTTTCGCCAAGAAATTAGGTATAGAAATTCAGTGTAACAGAGAGGAATTCCAGGAGATAACTGATGAGAAAACAAACACATCGACATCTCACATTCATCCATCACTGGAAAAATCGGCTGGCAGACCACAGGCAGCTCAGAACCCTGGATCCAAATTGTGAAACTGATTCAAACCTCATTTGAAACTCCCAAGCCCTGGCTCTGGGGAGGATTCTGAACTTTAGAACAATCTTATCCAAGATGGTAACTACTGGCCAGATGTGACTAGTCATATTTAAAATGATTAAAATTAAAAGTAAAAATTCAGTTACTCAGTCACACTAGCTACCTTTCAAGTGCTCAGTAGCCACCAGTGGTAGAGCTGCCTTGGATCTTTATCCAGTAGATGTGACATATCAGGGCTCCTCCCAAAGCAAAGCAGCAGGGGGCAGCGTGGTCACACTGCTTCCTACCCCAAAGCAATGTATCTTCTCAAAATTCACTCCCCACCTCATTTTCTGCACTCCTCCTAATCCCTCATTTCTCAATTTTTTCCCCTTAACTACTAAATTATCATATAATTTATGCTGCTAATTTTGACAACCTAATAGATAAACCACATGCAGGAGATTATATCAAAATTATATGCATTTCAGGCAACATGCAGACTGGGCAGAGGAAAGAACACATATTCAGGTGACTTTATATTTCGGTTCCAGCTTGAAGCCATTTACTAACTATCTTGACCCTGGTGAAGTCTTTGAATGTCACCACCCTGTTTAATGAAGCATCAAATGAAATATAAAATAGAGTACATTTTAATACATAATAAAGTACAACACACTACTAACTTTCTCTCCTACTGTCCACTATTGTTATCTGAGCCAATAGCTTAAGAACTCTCTCTGTGCCTCCATTCATTCCACTATCTGTAAAACCTCTGTAAAATAGTACTTCTGGGTTGTTTTGAAGATTAATGAGCTATTAATAGGTAGTCTTAAAGCACTGCCTGGCACATATTAGGCGCTATAAAAATGTCTGCTATTTATTATGTCGCTTTACTTTCTTAAGCACAGCGATAGGGAGAGGAAATATAGGATGAAAGTCTCCTTTTTGGGGAACTCCACTGAACCATGGTCCTAGGCATCGACTCGATTGTTTCGGTCTTTACTCATGACATTTCAGAGGACACTGCCATCCTGCTTGTGGCATTTTCCTCTGAAACTTTATAGCTTTCTGGATTACTGTTTCTTTCAAGTCCTCTGGGACGGCCCCTCTGGCACTATTTCTGAAACCGCTGGGCTGAAGGGCTCTACATGCAGCTCTACGTGCAGTTCTTATAAAAGAAACCGTAAATTCTGTCTAATTAACCCCTACTCTGTCTTCTCCCTCAGATGCAAAAGGCGGTTGCCTGAAGTGGAAAGTGGCCTAGGAAACATGGATTATATAATGACAGTCCTGTCACAACACAGAGGCACCTTGGAAGACGAAGTGGCTAAGTGCTCAGGCTCTGCACTGAACCCAGCCAGACTCACCCCCCAGTTCTGCTCTTCATAGCCGGGTGCTCCAGACTCTAGAGCATATAACGCACTTGGTTATTATCGAGGCTTGGTTTTCTCCCCCTTTAAGGTGGGAAAAGCATCACCTAATTTGCAAGAGTTTTATCGGTTAAACCACAAAAGATGTGCAAAGAAATGAGAACAACAGCACGTCACGAGAGCTCAGTGTCCGAGGTCAGCAGCGTACTGCAGGCATGGCCAAAATTTAGACCCTGAAACCCTAGACTACATTTCTCGCCGCCGCCTCCACGTCTCTAGGCCTCGGTGACTAAAAGCATGCGAAGCAACAGGTGGCAGCTCCCAGGTCTCCTACCCCGGCCTCCCTGGGCCGCGGCTCTCCACGAAACCGAACACGCAGCCGAAAATAGCGTGGCAGCTGTCCCCGGGGAGTCAGGCCCGCGCTGCGCCCAGCACGTGCTGGGGCGGACCCGCCTCCCTCGGCCCAGCCCCCTCAGCCCCAGGACCCGTTACCTGCTCCGCCTCCGCCAGCCACAGCCAGAGCTGCCGCCAGGTCCGGAATTTATACCTGTCGCTAAACAAGAAGCACATCTCCGGGCTGGCGTAGCGGGAGGCAAGCGGCGAGCAGTAGCTGTCGTGCCCGCGGGGTGCTTGCTGTCCGGCACAGTCACCTGCCGCCGCCATCCTGAATACTATACCGCACAAGAACGGACAGGACAGCTAGGGCGGAAGCGGAAACTCGGGGCCAGGACTTCCTCCCCTGTGGGCGGGACTTCCTCTACTTGGTCCCGCCCTCTCCGGGGGCTCCGGGGCGCTTGAGCTAGCAAGGCTACGGCTGGGTTTCCGCTGCTGGGTCCTACTGAGGGTTAACGTCTCTCTTGGTTTACAAGAAATGTGCTTAGCGCTTCCTAAATTACTTAGCCGGCCTGTGCCCCAGTTTCCCCATCTGAAAATAGGTACATTAAGATCTGCCCTTAAGAACTGCTGTGAGGATTGAGTATTAGATCGGTGTCTGGGACACTTAAATAGCCCTCTATGTTTGCTATTATTGTCGCCTTCCCGCCTCTCCTCCTACTGCCTGCCAGGCACTGAGCGCAGTTCTGAGGAAAAGTGAAACTACCCGAGGGGAATTGGCATTTATTGAGTTCCAAGTGAGCCCCTTGCAGGAAACTGCAGTAGAAATGGATTTCAGCAAACGCTGGAAACAGGATCATGGAAGCTGAGTGACTTGCTGAGGGTCGCCCAGCTAAGTGGAGCCTCCCCCCGCCCCGCCCCCCGACTTCAGATTCTGCACTTAGTCATTATGCTGTGTAGTTCCCAGCACACACCGTGCCTGGCGACACCACGGCTTGGTGAAGGCATTCTCTCCGTTCCGGAACACCTCTCTTTTCTCACCAAGGCCTAGGCCAGAGAATGTTCTCTGATGGTCTCACTCTCTCCTCTGGCCAATTAAAAACAAAAACAAACCAAAAAAACCCTAACATTTATGGAGGTCTTACTAGATATAGGGAACTGTCCTGAGTGCTTTACACAGGAGATCCAATTTCATCCTGAGCTGTTCAGGTATTATTAAACGATCAGCCCTGCGTGCAATGCACAGACTAAGTACTCAATTTAGATTGCTTCTGTGGAAGGGGGAGAGCTAGGAGTTAATTGCAGGCAGATAGGCTCCAGACACTTGGTTCTTAACAGCTCCAAGTGTACCCTTTGTGCTACCTTAGCAGGTACCATGCTGCTTTGGAATTACCTGTTTCTGAGCTCATTAAAAACAAGATCTCCCAATTCCATTTTGAATCCCAGTTTGTTTGCTGAGGTGAATTCCCCTGCCCCGGTAACTATCACATTTCAGAGATATTAAAAATTGCTGAGTAGATCTCAAAGCTTCAAGATCTTGTCTTTGACAAGACCTTTTTTTCCTGTCACCTTTCCATTTCTGCTTTCGTTTATTCCAGATTCACTCAAAAACCTATCTACACCCTTGTAATGTTCTCCCTCCCAACCTCTAGGATTTCACAGATGATGAGTGATCTTGTGGCTTCTTATAGGCCTCTAGTAATTCTCATCGGAGTTCAGTGTTGTGTGCCTTCCCCATTAATGGCAAACTCACTGGGGGCGGAGGTCACATCTGTCCTGGTCATCCATGTCCCTGGCACTTAGCACAGGATCTAGCACAGTATAGGTGTGCGAGAAATGTTTCCTGGAAGAATGAATGCTTTCCAAAAGAGCCTAGCCTTAGAAGAGAAATGAGGCCCACAGTAGCCAACAAGCAAACTGGATCCTGACACTGTACTTCCTCTTCCTCCACTTCTCAGATCTCTTCCGAGTCCACATTCCATGGTTCCTTCATGTCTCCATCTGGACTCTAGAATTAGCAGACAGAATTGACCGCAGCACCAATTCCAGGATACCTTGACTCTCAGAAAAGCCCATTAGTCATCTGGGCTCATCACCCAGGTCTTCTTCCACCTTCACTCTTGAGCTGCAGAGGACTGGTTTGGGGGGTAAGGGCAGACAGTTTTGGAAAGAGGAAGAATTTACTTCCTGCAGCTTCCCACTCTTTGTGGAGTGCTTTAGGCTGTCATTGATTTGATGTGCTGCAATGAGTGTCTGTCTCACTTTCCGCTGCGACTATTACAAACTCAACTGTCTCAGTCTTCCAGCTCTCTCTCCTGCCTCTGCTTCACTTTGCTGTTACTTTCCCTCCGCAAAATAGGAGTTTCTGCCTCCAGTCTTCTATCTCTTAATTCAGGAAACAAACTTGCTTTTAATTATTTTATCTCGAAATTTTCTTTTTATTATTATTTATGCCTACAGCACCTGGTCTTCCTAGGCGGTTTCTCATCCAAGTACTAACCAGGTCCGACCCTGCTTAGCTTCCAAGATCAGACGTCAGGCTTGTTCTGGGTGGCATGGCTGTAGACCATGGAGTATGGCTCCACTGGGGTGCAAACCCAGGACCTTCTGCGTGTAAAGCAGACATGCTAACAGCTACACTATGGAACCACGTCCATTATCTCAGAATTTTCATCCCTCCAAGTTCTGCTTCCCTTCTCCTCTGATTTTTAAAAACTGCACAGGTCTCTTCCACTGTAGAAACATCCCTTCTTGCTCTTGTAAATAGCCCTAACATGGAAATCTCTCTTTCTGCCTGCCTTTTCATCGACCATTCCTGGCACTGCCAGTTATTAGCTCTGTTACTTGAGCAATTACTGAACCTTAGGCACTTGGGTCTTTTCACCTGTGAAATATGGTTGATGATACCCACACAGTGAGGGACAAAGGCAAGAACAGATGCTGACTCCCTAGCTCAGGTCTGGGACTCCTGTATTCGACAAATTTGTTCCCTTCCCTGCTTTATTCCTTAGCACTATGATACAGCTCCCTCTCTCGTTTCCTCCAAGCCAGTCTCATTGATCACCAGTAACTTCCTCTAATAAACAAATCAAAAGGTTCTTTCTCATATATGTTTGCATGACATTAATAAAATCTACGTGTGGGGAAACAGGCCAGGCAAAGAACTGGGAGGAAGCTTCCCAATGTACTTCTTACATCATTTTGATTTCTGAGCCAAATGGTTTTTCTTTCTTCCTGTACTAAATCATCCTTCTTGGCTGATTTTAGTACTTAGCACTTTTGACCACCTCTCCCTCCTTCTTTGAAAGTCAACTACTCTCCCTTTGCTGATCCTTCCTTGTCTCACTCTTGGGAAAGGAAGTGGTGGGAGTTTCCTTGAGGGTTAGGTTAAGCCACTTTTCCCTCCCTTGAAAACTGCTTGCACATCTGCGAGGCTTACCTTCTGAGTCCGTGGGTTCTCCAGTTTTGGTTCTTGATCTCCAAAGGTCACCTAGACACTTTCCAGCTGGGTGTCACTGTTACCTAAAACGACATCTTTAATTTTACTTTCACATCTCTCTTGTGCCCTAATTCATGAACAGGTCTTCTGATTGTTTTTCTCCCTCTTTTACATCTATCCTCCTGTTTTTATTTCAGGCTTTTAAAATATGTAGTTTCTCAAATTCTTGATGCTTTATCCTGTTACCCATTAGGACCCTTTAGTCCACAATGGTGCCTGCTGTGTGCCAGGCATTGTATAAGGCAGTGGGGTACAATGGTCAGCCGATGAGACTAGAGTGGAGAGAACAAAGCTGAGAGGGAGAAATTTGGAGAAGTAGGTAGAAGCCAGACCATGAGAACGTTACTGGAAATAAGGGCATCTAGGGCTTTTATTCTAAGCAATGTAAAGCCGCTAAAAGGCTTTAGGCTGGAGGATGACTCCATCAGATGTATTTTGAAAAATATATTATGCATAGATATTATATTGTATATAGAATGGACTGGGGGCAGGGGAACTGGAGTGAATGCCAAGTGAGAAACCAGTTGGGCTAACGCAGGGGGCTAGATAAGGCCTAGGATGTATGTGATGTAGCTTGCACAAGGGAAGTAAGTGGCAGAGGAAATGTAGAAAAGAAAGAGATTAAGCTTGGTGATGGGTTAGTTGTGGGAAGTAAAGGAGGGGAGCAGAGTTAAGGATGCTCCTAGGTTTCTAGGTTTCGTTATCGAATGGATGGCAATGTCATTTACCATGGGGTGAGAGGCAGGGCAGACAGCCAGGATGGATTTCTGTTTGGGATTTATTGAGTTTTCAGTGCTGTTAGGATATCCAAGTGCTTCAAAATGTTGAGTAGACGATTACATATACAGGTCTGGAGCTCAAGGATAGGGGTTGGAAAGAAATTTAGCAGTCATCAGCATATAGGTGGTAATTAAAGCCAAAAGCGTTTTAGGCTCAGGAGCTGGTGAGCAACACAGAAAAGAATCGTCTTTTTTGGTCCTTACATTCCATTCAGGGAGATGGATAATAAAGAAAAAATAAGACAATTTTAGAAAGTGATAAGTTCTTTGAAGAAAATAGAGCAGGACAAGGGGATAGAGTCGATTAGGGTAAGGAAGAGGGTGACAACGGCTATTTTTTGAAAGGATAGTCAGGTAAGACCTCACATTTCATCAGAGACTGCACAAAGATGTAGGAGAAAGTGCATTCCAGGCAATGGAAAAATGAAGATAATGACCTGGAGGTGGGCGTGAGGTTGGTGCGATTGAGAAAAAGGAAGGCTAACAGGGCTAGTGTTAAGACTGAGATCAGGAGAGTCAAAAGGAATGGAACTGTGTGTGGGCTTTGTGTGGGGTTCATGGACCATGGTGTGGGGTTGGGATTTTAACTGTAAGGAGAAACCACTGGAGGGTAGTGACACGAACGGACAGAGAGGAGTCTGGGGTGAGGTTAAGGGGAAGCTGCTGCAGTGGTCCAGGTGAGTGCGCAGGGTTGTTGGCCCCAGAAGTTGGTTGTGGTGAGAAGTGAGAGGAGCATTTGTGAATCCGTTTAGTATAGAGCTGATGGGACTTCCTGGTGGACTAAATAAACAAAGTGAAGCAGCTGTGGGATTGAACAATAGGTGAATGGTGGTGCCATTTACTGCGAACACTGGGGAAGAAGTCGACTTGACAAGGAAGGTGGAGGGATTTAGGCAATTAGTTGGGTAGATCGATTAGAAAGGCCAGGGTGGGAGATATAACTTGGGACAGGATGGGGACATGTGTTCTATTTAAAAACATGGGGCTGGCTTAACTCATCCAGGGGAAGCAACACAAACAGAAAACCAAACTCAGGACTGAGCCCAGGGGCATTCCAAAATGTAGAGCTCGAAGGGAAAAGAGTGAAGGCCAGACGCCACCACCTAGGGTTTTAGCCTAGAGAACAAAGGACCTGCGTTTGAGCGCTGATGAAATCCAACATTTCATGGCCAGAGAAGAGAAGAAAGAGACGCAGGAGGTAAGGCACATGTTAGAAGGAACTCCATCGTATCGAGAGGCAAATAGCCGTGTCCATTGGACTAGGGAGTTTCTTAGTGACCTTAGAGATGGCTCTCCCAGGGCAATGATAGAGGTAGGAAACATTGGAAGAGACTCAGGAGGGAGAGGGGAGAATGTTTCTCCAGGGGTAAAATGGGACAGGAGCTGGCGAGGCAGGCGCTGGAACGTGGGCGCACAGGAGGGTTTTTATCATGGGATGGGCTTGAGCACACCGATTGGCAAGGGGCCAAGATGAACACAGGCAGGGATAAAAGTACCCAGGGGGGCAGGAGGAGAAACGATCCCAAGCACAGGAGGAAACAGCACTCAAAGGGGATGTGCCTCTCTCTGCTTATAATCGAGTGAATTTTTCTGATACTTCTCATTTTCTCCATATACTAGTGGGCACAGGACATTTGCTGGACAATGTCAAGGTCTCACTGCTGGTTGGTTACAGCAGATTTACAGGAGCTCTTATATGGCCTGTAGTGACTTGTCCCCCAGCAACGCTGCTTTTGAATGCTGGCAGATCATAGAAAATAGGACTTTTCCAAAGTGGGGATTTTGTCACATACAGGTGTGAAGAAAACAGGAGGGGCAAAGAGATTTATAGGTATTAGCACCCATATCATTGAAACAATGGGCTATAAAAATCTACCTGGATTACGGAGAAAAAAGGAGAGGGCTGATGGATTGAAAGAAATAGGTCAGTGCCCTGGAGTATCTGATGAGGTCACAACACAGCCAAAGAGGAGTGGGAACCAGTTGAGAGGACAGATCAAGGTTAAGAATGCTGAAACTAGTGATTTTGGAGGGGAGCGATTCTGGGTGCGTATGGGAGTGCATGGCCGGAGTGGGCGGGAGGATGGAGGGATTTTCCATGTACACTCTGAAATCACCTAAGGCGACAGCAGGGCGCACCGTGGTAAGGGAGGCTCCGTCCGATGCTAAAGTCTTAACAATCACCTTTAGTTCCACAACACATTCTCCCTTGGCCATTTATGCATTTTTAAAATCTCCAAAATTTAAAATAAAGTCTTTGGTGATAAAGGTCTTCATATTCTTTGCAATGGTCTATTCCTTAAAAATAGATCATTGTAACAAACAGGCCCTCAGGATGTTTGAAGAGTTCACTTCTCATTTCGGATTTCCAATGTTTACTTATTTTATGATAAAAGAACTGGATGGGATATGGCCTACCATTTTGTACAACAGACTTGCCTAAGACCATTTTCTCAGAAACCCAGGTGTCTTGCAGCAAAGACACTTTGGCATGGTGACTTTTGAACTCTGTCCGGGTTCTTATTATGGTTTTACCACTGACTGAGACAAGTTCCAATTACATGAGTAAATATATTGCATGCTTAAGAATGGTGCCCAGCAATCAATCAATAGCAGTTAATTACATTACTCTGAGCCGCAGTTTCCTCATGAAATAGGTTTGCTGCTATCTATGCACATAGCATTCTGAGAATCAGATCCGACACAACAGTACCTGGGAGTTAGAAGATACTAGTTTTGCTCCCTTCCTCCCCTTTGCCATCCTAGAGGTGTTTCATGATCACGTCGCTTTTAGGATAAGGTTCTAACGCTCCTTGGCAGTGTGACAGCACTCAAAGGAGGGCAGGGAGCACCGATGGGGAGCACTGTGCAGTCGGAGCGGGCTGGCTGGTTCTTTTCCCTGGGCACAGTAGAGGAGGGATCAGCAGAGCCCGAGGCAGGCATCTTCTCTCCTCTACTCTAGTGTTCTCACTCCAAGTGCAAATAAGGGTTAAAAAAAGACAACAACAAAAAGCAGAAGAGCATCAATTTCTTTTAGAAAATTTGCACCCTGCACTGTGGCAGGCAGCTAGAGCAAGGAGCACAAGCCCAAAGGCAACTGGCCAACCTGCCAACCCCAATGACAAGAACATACCAAGGCAAGACATACATGATTGAGGCCCAATTTGGATGCTGAATTCTGTATAGCTTCTAAGAGTGGAGCAAGGAAAGAGAGAAGAGTAGAAAAAAATATAAACACTTCAACAAATGAGCAAATTAAATTGGCAGAATAAAACAGGAAACCACAATAAATGCTTAGCAGCCAAACACATTTATTAGTCTTATTTCTTTTTTTTTTTCCAGGAACCCAAAAATATTTTGTAGTTATAATGTAAGCAACTGAGTTGCACATAATACAATCATATCTTTCCAAAATAAAATAAAATAAAAAACTAAACAAAAACAAAAATAAGCTGTTTAAAAGCCCAAAAAAACCCTTCAGAAAACTCTTATATATGCATTACATCATCTCTGTTTTAATGAAATGACGAAGACTTGATTCCTTATTACTCAGCCTGTCACAATCCAATAAAACACCACCCTTTAGTTTTTTTTTGTTTGTTTTTGATTTTTTTTTGAAATCCAGCATGAGAAATACAGTACCTGCTATGGCAAAAAATACACATAAAATGCAACTTTTCAGCTTATTTGTACATTAGTAGAGTTTAACATTTTATTGTTTGTTTTTAAGTGAACCAGTGATTTTAAGTACCACTATACTAAAAAAGTAAAATAAAATATAGAAAAGGGGGGCCCAGCCTGCCATGCAAGTGCACCTCTAAAGTGCCTAGTTTCTGTGTCCATGTAAAACCAGTAATATGAGGAGCAATTTCAACAAATGAGAGTTTGATTAAACTTCTGTTTAAGGAAAAAAAAAAAAAGACAATGCCACATTCTTCCTTTTCTCCCCTCAAACTTCCTTAAAAACCATCATCCACTTTCTCTATTGCCCACCAGAAGAGAGGAAAGCAAGCCACCAAAATAATATTGTAAAAGCTATTTCAAGTATAAGAAAAACAAAACACTTCTAGGTAACCTGCAGAGCATCCGTATGTGCAGCTGTTAAGTAATGTTTACAGGTTTTGTTTCTTCCGAGTGTTTCAGATGAGAGGGTTTTTGCTGTACCTTCCTGTTACCTGTTTGTGTGCAAAGTTGGAAAGCTGCCTTTTAAAAATTCAGCCTCTCTATGATGCCCTTCTCTGCACCTTCTGTTTAAACGGGGCAAGGAGAGAAGTGAAGGGAGGAGAAAGAAGGAAGGGAGCAACATGTCACAAGTCATTAAGATGGGACCTCTCCAGCTCTCCTCCTCAGCCCCATCCCCCGAGTCCCCTCACCTCTCTAGTTCACCATCAGTGACCTAACTCACTGCGGAGTTTCCCATCATTCAGTTTCCTGATTTGGTAGGATGCATTTCACTCTGTAAACATAGCCCCTAGGATTACAGAACCCAAAGCAGCATTTACATCTCCGTCTAAATGGAGAAAGACAAAATAGTCCAGAAAACTCTCCTCAGGTTGCTTTTGTCATCTGTTTTTGGTTACTCAAAACAGGGATGGGGTGGGGAATTCGAAATTGTGGGCAAATAGTGGAGTTAGGAGTGGGCACAGCTGAGCTCCTGTCTGCTTTTTTTTTTTTCCCTCCCAGAAGGGTTTTTTTGTTTGTTTTAAAACCTGTTAAAAATGTTCCTGCACCTTAAGTCATACTGAGGTTAAGGCCAAGGGTGCAGAATCTTGTGCACGTGTCTCCATGAGCACATTCGTGGTGCATGCACCATTTTTGATGTCTTCTGTGAGATCACTGGACACACTTTGGTCACTGGTGTGTGCAAAGGGTACTGGTGGGGGGAGTGTCCCAGGAAAGAAGTGCAGAGATCAGCAAAGCCCTTTGGGAGGATTGTAGAGAGATATAAGAGCAGGAAGAACTTATGAGGGATCAGAGGAAGGAGACTGATAGAAAAGGGTCCTCCAAACAGAAATAAAATCCCAAGGTTGAGGGCACCCAAATCAGAAGATGGGTGGTGAATACATGTGCATTTATAATCAAGCTTCTTCCCTACAAAGGAAGTCGTCACTATACAAGTCAAAACTACAAAGGGCTTCTTGACGGATATAAGTTTTGTCTTTAAGATAGGGATAAAAGGGGTGTTTGTGAAGAAGCTATTCAAAATGACTCAGTCTGACCCTGCCTCTTTAGTGGCCAAATCTAGGAGAGCAGTAGCTGACAGATCCCTACAAGCAGCATTTGTTAAATTATTTCCCTCCACCTACCGTCAGCTTCAAGCCCCACGAAGGGAGGAACGTCTCAGGGTGCACATGCCTTTCAGGGAGGTTGTGTGCACGTCTCAGATGAGTTTCTAAGTTAAGAAATCAATATGTTTCCAGAGCATCACAAAGTGACAAGGCTATAAATTCTACAGCATCAAAATGAAATGCCAGGGACTAATTCCCTTTGTGAACTACAGAATGCTACTCAGTTTCTTTCTGTGTGTGTGTGTGTGTGTGTGTGTGTGTGTGTGTGTGTGTGTGAATCAAGAAAGGTTGACTGTTCATTCTGGAACCCTGGAAGGGATGGATCTTCTAAAAGAGAGAATTTTAGACCCTCCCCACCCTGGGACCAGAAGGCTGGAATAGATGGCATCTACTTAAAACAGGCTTTAGACACTGGTCTGCTGTCACTGTGTATGGGAAGCAATGGAGAGAACACCAGCCCACGAATGCAAGTCTACTCCCCTGGCCTGTTTTGCTTTCTCTTCTTAAATATGAAAGAATAAGATCTGAAACTTCCGATGGCTTAAAGAAAAAAAAAAAAAAAAAAAGGAAAACATCATATTTCAGGGTTACTTTCACAGCAAAGAAAAAAATTATAAACGTTATCCTGCTATTTACATGTTCATATTTTAAAAAGGATAACCCACTGATGTCAGAAAAGGAAAGGGAAGTTAAGGTCTACGCTGCAGGGGAAATGTACCTCGAGGTATTGTTTTGTGTTAGACAGTTGAAACGTCAGGATTGTGATTTTTTTTGTTGGTTTTGTGTTTTTTGTCTGAAGGCAATCTAACAGATTGGAACCCTGATAAGATCGTGCCTGTGCGGCCTGGCACGGACACGAGAAGACTGTGATCAAGTCTGTTACTCGTTACAGTACTGTGAACATCAGCAACGCGAACTGCTGCGTGGAAACACTGAAGACGGGCAGAACAACCTCTTGCTTAAGATACTGCGTGTTGCAAACGATGCCTAGACCAGAGCAGTGCAGGTGCCACGACTCGCCACAGGCAAGGGCCACAAAGGAATTCTGTTAGGACAAAGAGGCAGCTGTCGGCTGTCCCGTGCCAAACACCTCCCGCTCGCTAGCTATACACAGCTTAATAAAACGCAAGGGGAGCGGAGAGATCACGTTTGGCTGCGGGTGGGTGGATGGGGAAGAGAATCCTTTTCTGCATACCAAGCAATTGTCCTCTTCCCCCCCCTTAGAGCAAGACAGTTTTCTTGTAATTAAGTTCACTTAAAATGATTAAGAAAAATTAAAAAGGAATGAGGAGAAAGAGGAGGTTTCTGAAGGTGACAAAGATTAACTTTAAGGTCAGCACGAGTGAGGCATGGTTTCCTGAGCTTGAAAGGGTTCTGAATTCAGCAAAGGATGAGTACTTTTTCCCCAGAGAACGCTGGAGCCTTTGGGGCCCCACTGCTGCACTGGGCTAACACTGCATGGCCAGGACGGAGAATCCTGTACCACATTGGCTAATAGGAATTGCGGGTGCCCAGGAACTGCCAGGCCATCAGGCCTGCCAGCGACCATGGGAAGACCCAGAGGTCTCTGCACCTTACGGTGTCAACCTTATCGCTTCTTGATCTAACTCCCCTTCCCCGCCAGGACGTGGGGATCCCATGGACACAGAAACCGTAGAACAAGGATGCAAAGCTACTTCCTTCCCCTTCCTGCCCTCTCCTCCCCCCTTCTGCAGAATGCATAGTTACAATTCACGTTACAAAAGAAGCAATGATGACCACATATGGGACCTTTTTTTTTTTTTGAAAAAAGAAAAAAATCCAACAACCTCTTCTTAAACTCAGTATCAAAATTCACATTTGCATAATAATACATTTCAAGGCCATTAGAGAGGAATGAGAGGAAGCCCGGCCCTGGCAGCATCTCTCCTCCCTTTGTCTTCCTGAATGAAGCTGAAGGAATCTCGAGGGAGGGACTGGTTTCCTCTTTGGGGCGTTCTGAGGAATTACGGAAATGGCCCTTAGCATTCACTTATTTCTTTAGAAGATTGGGAGTGGGGAGAAGAGGTGGAATCATTTAAAACAAATAAAAACAAATGAAGAGACACTGCAGGTTTCTATATTTAACCATAATAGTTCTGAAGAAATAAAATATGATTTCAGATTTTTCTCTTTTCTTTCTCAAACACTTCAATCTTATTCTTGCAAAAGCTTTTTCCTTGTGTGTAATACCCTGTTCACAGAAACAGCAACATTGAATGACTTCTGTTTGGGAAAATAATTGCCTTCTTAGGACACAGACTCAGAGAATGAAAATGTGCTGCCCGCTCTGCACACAGCAGAAGCTAGAAAATGCCTTCTCGACATGCATGAATGTGTCACAAACATCACCATATTTCAGTTCTCCAGTGCTTACAGAAAAACAACAACAAAAAAACAGCTATGCGCGCGTACACACACACACACACACACACACACACACACGAAGAAAACTAGGTAATGCAGATAGTTAATCAACCTGCACTCTCGGACGAACCTGGATGTCCGTCATCCGTGCACCGTCACCTCATCATCAGCCCCTCTCCCAAGTCCCAGAACCTCTTCCACACAACTCTACACTGTGCAATATTGATGCTCATGACAACTCAACAGCTGCTCCTGCGGACCACCAGGAGAAACGCTGGCTTCCTTAAGGACTAGGCTGACCATCTTTCTGTTTTATCCCCATGGATAGCTTTTTCCTAAAACAGACGGTCTCTGTACTCACAAAGGCACATTCAGAAATACTACACTTAAGTAATTAATTCCTTGGACAAAATTAAAAAGGGGAGAGGGTAGTGGCGGTGTTTTAAACACATTTATTCTAACTTACCCCGAAAATTCTGGCAAATAGCGTATGCTGAATGCATCACTTGGTGAGAAACTATATTAACCTTTAAAAGGTATGTCACTTAAAGGATTCCAAAGGATTCTGCATGGTTTTGTATAAATACCCCCCTTTTGCATTTTTTGGCCAATGCGTGTAGGATAGATAGTACCGTCTTCCTCTCGCTAAAGCTCTGCAGTAAGGCTCACCCTGCAGCAAGGCAGGCTGCTCCAGGCCTGCTCCACGCGCCCCTCGGAACCTGCCCTCAGAACCGTGCACACTTTTCAGCAGCCCAAGGAGAAGGAACGCCAGATGCAGCGAGAGGTCCAGGAAGGCCGGGGCGGGGAAGGGAAGGGACCGCGCCTCATTTCAGAACTCGGCCACGACGGTACTTAAGCTCCCCTGACACTTTCCTTTTGCTGCTCACCATTAGCCATCAAGATGAATTTCACTTTTTGAAAAAAATAATCTCAATATCGGCTCGAAATGGGTCAATTACAATTGGGATTTTATTTCCAAAGCAATGACTTATACTTTGAAATTGAAATTGAGGCACCAAGTGCTTTCAAATTTAAAATGGGACAGTTCTTGCCTTTATGGGACCTTTCCTCTCTTCTCACAAGCATTGTCAGAAAGAACCAATGACTTGGGTTTTGCAGGGGCATTTCGATCAGAATAGTGCCATTTTCCATGGTGTGCATAGTTTCTCGTTAAAAATCAATTTAGTTGTCTAGCTGACTGAAAAGGGGACTATTCAAATTCTGTGAGGCTAACACTGGCAGTTTCTGTCACTTTTGCTTTTTTTTCGGTGGTGGTGGCAGATTACTACAAGAGACTGACAGTTTAAAGACCACTCAAATGTTAGAATACTTGGTAATTACTCTGTATCTGGTCCAAGTGGCTATCCACCGGACAGCACAGATGCCCAGCCAATAGGGAGTAGCTGTCCCCTGACCAGTGTCCCCTCACCATCTTGTGGATGCTCACGGCCCCTTTTCTTTGGTGGTGCGGGTGGTGGGGGGAGGCGTGGGTAGGGTAGGGAGAGCCAATGTTCAATTTTCATTGTCATGTTCATAGATTATTAAAGTTGATAATTATGTCAAATCTAAAGAATGTAATGCCAGCACCTCCTTCGTGTCAAATTCAAGGTCAAAAAAACAACAGTGACAAATGTGGACCATCTCTGAAAACACACACACCTTTGGTATTGGCCATAAACCTACAGACCATATTACAGGGTGTGTACTGGCTCTGGAAATATATATAATATTCTATGTTTTATAATAGGCTTACAATATACTTGACAACATTATGTGTATTTGCCTGTTTCTAGACTGTGTGGACACCTTATACTTGCAGGTAAGAAAGCAGAAGAGGTGTGGCGTGGGGTGCAGTAGAGGGTGAGGGCAAGGGCACCCTATTATCTGAATGACTGCTGAGGTCTAAAGATTGACAATTCACTGTATACACATAGGCTAGAATATTTTCATCTGCACTATCACACGTGGGCTGGTTGTACACTCACAAGAGGGAAAACAAAGAATAAGATTTCTTTTTGCAGTAACACTAAGAAGTGTAGTTAATGCATAGACATGAAGTGTGACAGAACTTGGCAAAAACACTGGAGAAGAAAAAGGCTGACTTTTTTTTTAACCAGCTAAAAAGGTATCTCTACTCCTAAAGACCTTAAAGATAATTAAAACAAAAGAAAAAACCCCAACCCCAAACAATAACCTACAAAGTGTTAAATGTTGAATTTGAACGCTGAGGATGTGGGGGGAAAGGGGACCTTTTCTACATAAAGACTCAATTGTTCCCTAATCTTAGAGATGGCTAGTACGGCCAAGTCTGCTGAAAACATCCTGTTTACACTACAGAGAAAAACAGGCTTTGCTAAAGCGTTTTGCTCAGCACACAGACATCTTCATTTTGTTTAAGAGTCAAGATGCCAGAATATAAACAATAAAATTAAAAAGTACACAGCATTTGAGGTCGGTATGGAATCTGGCTGTTAACTCTACAAAAACTGCCCCCCCTCCCCAAAAAGTAGTGAGAGTGAATATTTGTAACAAGTTAATAGCCTGTGAAATTTTTCTTTCTGCTAGATACATTAATAAAAGGTCTTCCAAATTCTTAGGCAGGAATTTCTCTTCCCTTCTTTTTGTTGCGTATCTTACACACCACATTCAACCCACAGCAACTTGGAAGAACCAACTGCTAATTTATGCTACATTCATGTCAGAAGAGGTGGAAAAGTTCTTAGAACAGGAACCATAGTAACAGAAAATCAAACTGCTATAAATAAAACTGAATGGCAGTCAGTGGACAGTGTTGATTGACCGGGGGACACTGATGAAAGAATTTGGTTTGGAACCTTAACTTGTAGCAGTGCTAAGTTAACTTCTGTGAATATCGTAACTGAAAAATATCAAAGGCTAGAAACTGAGGGGTCGGAGATACCACATCCACTTCTCCACTGTCTTGGGAGATTTGAACTTTTTTTTTAAACACCTAAAATTAGGTCATGGCACTGGATCTCGATTGCCAGCAGAGGTCCCCACTCTGAAGGAAAACAGTCCTTCCCCTCCTAGTGCTTTCTCTTTTGGCTACTTTTGTGATAGACAAAAACCACGTTTGTGATGTTTGAGAGGTGGACCCCTCCGGCCACTAGTAATCAAGTGTTTAAAGAAATAAAAGGAAACTAGTAAAAATTGGAAAGCTCAAATTTACATGATCAGAATGTTTATAAAATAAATCTGTGTAATGAGAGGTGACCAAGCAGGCCTCCGTACATGTGCCAGAATGTGGTAGAAGAGAATATGCTTCCACTGACTTTTTAAAGTGTACCAAAGCCACCTAACCTCTCAGCAGGTGTGACTCTTGCCAAAGAATACCACAGAAAGAAAAGTGTTTTTTCTCTCCCATTACATCTCACTATATCCTGTTCTTAGGTCACTGCCAACCAATAAACCAAAGCTTCCAGCAAGTTGACCAGAAAAAAAAAAGTGTGTGGGGGGGGGGGAGGAGAGGGGAGGGAATTGGAGGGAAAGAGAGGAAACAAAGAAGAACAAGAAGAGAAAAATACAAACCCCTTTCTACTGACCGAACACAAAGAGACTTTCCAAACCACTGTAGATGCCGCAATGACACACCTAGAGAAGTCGATGCACAGTAACGGAGGGCAGCAACACAGGGCCCTGGCATCCCACATCACTGAGACATGAAAGCGTATTTAACTTCCTTGATTTCTGTTTATTTTAAATTTAGCCCACTGCCTTTGGGGCCTGTCCAGAACCACTCCAACCTCCTTAACGGGCAAGTGACTTAATGTCTGTGGAGCGACTGGACCACATGCACATACACACGTGCTCCCCCTGCTTAGGATGTCTGGGTGTATGTGCGAAGGCACTAAAGCGGTTTTAGAGAAATTGCAGGCAGCAACCCCACCCCACTCCCTTTACCTGCCGAGCGGGAGTTTCTTTCCCACTGGGAAACTTAGATGTTGAAAGAAGCTGTGGTCACGCTTGGGAATTCTGAACCCCGGCCCCAGGAGGGAATACAAAAGGAGAATTCAACATTACCAAAAACTGAAAGGAAACACTCCACGTCTCCGGCTGAGGGATGGGGATAATTAAGCAGCAGATCTTCAAAACAGCTATTAAAATGAGCACAACAGTAGCTGGGAGCGAAAAAAGTAAAATCACTTGTTCCTTATTAGATTTTTCTATTATTTTGTCCTTCTCCCATAACAAATGGAGGCAAGACAGACATTCTTCATTAATAGAACAGTCCATATAGTTTTCCTCTAGTAAATGCCTATATTTAAAATTTGTTCCAAAAATTATTAACCTATATTTCCTAACTCTTTACATAGATTCTCAGCAATCCAACCATACTATTTTACAGATTACTTTTTTCTTTTTTTAAGCTGTTGTTTCTTTCTTCCTTTCTTTTGTTGCTTGGGCTGGGGTACAGGGAGAAGGGTTCCTTTAAAAAAATAAAAATTAGGGGAGATTTCAGTTCAGTCTTAAATGGAAAGGAACAAAGTGATGGCATTTCCATTATATACACCAAACACTCCCCCACTAAATTACACACAATTTAAATGAATCCATGTCAGATCTCTTATAAAGCTGAATCCTTCTCCCACTTTTTTAAGATAATGAATTTACCTGTTGCTGCTAAATTGATAATTTTTAAAAAATATTTCTTTCTACATGTTTTAAAATGTGTGATCCCCAGTATGACAATAGCGTTTGGAGACTTTTCTTTTTTACATTTTTTTAAGTAAAAATTGTTTAAACTTTTTGAAGTTTCAGGAACTTGTAAAAGTTTATTAACAGGAAAGAAACAGCCGTCTATCTAGGATAAGACATGGTTAAATAAACCATCTTCAAAAAACTGGCTTCCTACCCTAGAATTCCTGAGAATGCTTGCAAATTTTAAAGCAGGAAAATAAATGTTAAAAACAAAAACAAAAAACACTGTTAAATGCTCCCAGAGTTAGTCTTCATCTAAAATATATATTTATATGTATATATATATATGTCTATATATATATATACGCACTTTTTGGTCTTTTTTAAAAGTTTTTAATTTTTTTCCCTTTAAGCTTATGATGGAAGAACATTTTAGCTTCTCATGTTTATTTTTACATATTTCAAATCCCTCATTATGTCTTGTAAACAAGAGGGGCTCTAGCACCCGGCTTTCACCGTAGTATCGTAAGGAACTCAACTAACCCATAGTGCAGGTCAAGGAACCAACAGGCAGGAGGAGTGGAGGGTGGAGCAGGACATGGCAGGAAACCAAGAGTGGCAGTGGACAGGGTCACCACTGGCTCGCGAGAGCTTCGGGACATGCTCCTGACCCAGGGCCACTAAGATTCAGCCTTCTGTAGATCTCTGAACACAGCTGCTCTTCACCTGGAGGTCACCACATGACAGGGGTTTGCTCCCCACACGAGAGCTGTCAGTGGGGGCTGGGAGGAGACAGTGTACATGGCAAAGGTGGAAGGGGCATGGTGGTGATGAAAACCAGAGAGCAGGAGGAGGGCACAGTTAGTTTTCCACAAGGCATCCAATGGGACCAAACCAACGGTGGAAACTCAGGTTTGACCACCTACCCACAAAGGGTTCACAAAGACATGTATGAGCGAATGCTCGCTTGAATTACGCATGTCAATCTCTTTTGAGGCTAGGTTTATAATAAACAGGGTAGGCTGAGAGGACTACAGAATTCTCGTTCTGTCTCACAAAACCACTTAAATGCAAATAATTCGTTTTTGCCTTTTTCTACACACACCCACCCACCCACCTACACACAGACACAAGCTATAAGTCAAATACATTAGGCATTGTTGTATCCTTCACTGAAGATGCTAAAGAAAGAAAAACTCCTTTGTCCTCACTAGCAGCAAGTTATGGAGGACAGTAGAGGTCTGCTCCCACCAAGGGTTGGAATGGGCAGGTATTTGCTGGTACAGAATGTCGGCACTTTATGTTAAACAGTGTAATGCAGATTGGGATGTCCACACAAGTGCTAGCATGTTACCGGCATACGTCCCCCTCCCCCCACCCCGCCCGCCATCTGCTCTGTATAAAGGGGTACCCACCCCCCTTCAGGGCTGCTATAACTCTCTTCACAAAAAGCAGTTTGATACATTTTGATTCCAACGTAAGTACATACATGTTGGTTATAACTGTGGATTAAAAGTTGCCCCCTATTCGGCCCAGAGTACTACTACATTGATGCTTAAAAAAAAAGTCTTTAAATACCGAAATAAAAAAAAGCAACATTACAAGGGAAAAAAAAGTAAGAGGTCAAAACCAAAAAAAAAGGTGCAATACTTAAAAGTCTTTGCTAAGTTATACCTGCCTAAGCAAAACCACATACACGGGAAATACACAACACAGAGAAACGAAAGGAAACGCTTGAAGTACACACTGGTTTAAGAACATTCGTTAAGTAAACGTTTCTGTCAGTGATGGCCTGGTGCTGTAACACGCCACGGCCTGGCACAGGTAACGCTCAGCAAGAAAGGCGCAGAGAGGGAGGAGCTGCGGATGCTTCAGGAGGCTGCTCGCAACTTACTTTTTTGTTTTCATCAAATGAAAAAGAGAACCAATAGAAATATTGAATTCAGCATTACCTGATTTTGATGAACTAACTTCTCATACCTGATTACACAACAAAGGGGGAACACGGTTTCTCTGCTTTTGAGACATCCATCGCATCAGTAAAAACGATCTCATCATCTGTTCCCGAAGTAAAGAAAAGGCCTGCATAAAACCTAACAGATATTCAGATGTGCCTACTGGCCACTTATTTTAAAAAACAGAAATAAATAAACACACAGTTGCTCCAAGAAGTACATCCCGCTCTCCTAATTTTTTGGACTTGGCAGTGCTCCACTCTACTGCTAGGTCAAAGAAAAGCTAGAGAAAACTCACACTCAGGCTAATTTGCAGATGTAAAGGAACTCCCTGCTTTCACCATTAAAAAGCACTCTGTTCACCTTCACGCAGCCCAACAGAGCTGCTCTAGCAGCGGTGGCTCCCCGCGCTTGTGTGTTCTTAGTTAAAAAAAATAATAAAAATAAAAAGCAGATGGCCGGCCAGCCAGCCTGCAGACTGTCAGCAATGCAGCTTCTGAGAGGTCAGGGTCAGGGGTAAGGAAGGAGGAGGCAGAGGAGGACACAGGCATACGTACACACAGAGACAGAGAGAAGGATGCACGCGAATGCACATGAACACACGTGCACACACATACCAGAACGAGCATGCCTGGGCAGTTACATGTGCCAGAACACACTGGTATTTATCAACCAGCCAATCACAAATTTTTTCCTTTTTTTTTTTTTTTTAGGTTTTTTGTGTTTTTGTTTTTAAAGTGAGGCTCCGTCAAGTCTTCCCTCCCCCCACCCTAACAATTCTTTTGAATTCCCCTCCCTCCCAAACATGGTAGACCTAAGGACGGAAACACACCCAGTGCAAACAAAGTTAAAAAGCTATTTTTTTCAGTATATATGTTTCTTAGCAACAACTTCCATATAACATGAAAAAAGTGAAAAACTAGAAACTAATTTTTTTAATTTTTTTGTGTTTAAATTTAAATGGTATGTGTACTTGCTTCACATTGTCTTTCTAGGTTGGCGTTCATGATTCAAGTATTTCAAGAGTGATATGTTCTCTTTTTGGATTCATATTCCAAACGAAAAAACTGAAGTTATAAGGGAGGCAACTATGTGCTCAGACAGTCTGTCAATGACCCACCTTTTTTTCTCTCTCCGTTTTCTTTTTTCCTTTTAAAAATGTATTTATTGCAAGTTGAAAAAAAAAACGAAAAGGTCAAGTTAGTGCTGCTGCTGTTCCAAAAAAGGTCACGAGGTCAGAGTTGAAAGTTCTAAGTTCAGATTGAATCCGACCCTCCTCCCAGAAGGTCACCAGGTAGTAAAGGAGCAGGGCTGCCCATCCTATGGGGATCTTCCACAGTTGGGACTCCCCACAAGCTAGAAGAATAGTTTGGGGGCCCCCACAACGAAGCGCCAGCAAGATCGGCCCCGCTGCTGCCGCCAGCACTGCTGCTCCATTGCCCGAGCCCCGTGGACCCACCGAAAAGATTCAGAGCAGGTCCGACGGGGTCTGACTGGGTCTGGCCGGTCTCCAGCGACTGCCAACCTGCTGCAGGTGCACTCGGGGTTGCTGCAGGTGTAGGGGGCTGAGCTTGTGCCAGAAAACGGCTAACTTCATCATCGGTGGCAAACTCAGCCAGGATGGTAGTGTTTCCCAACACACACCTGGAAGAAAGGGGAGGGAAGAGCTATGTATCTGAGGAAAATTCTAAAGCACGTGGGGGGGACTGAATATTCTGAGTTGGAAGTGTGGTCCGCTGACTAGCAGCACTCCACAGCCCCTGGATGCTTTTCAGAGTGCAGAATCACAGGATCAGAATCTGCATTTTAGCCAGGCTGCTGGGTGACTGAGAGGTTCTGATTTAAAACGATAAGGTATCACTAAACCTCAAGCTATCCAAAGACTACTGGAGGATGCTACAGATCGACATCCCTTGGTAAGTGGAATTTATATGTGGAGAAAAATGTCGCCCCCTTTTTTCTCCCATGGGAAGTAAAAGAACATGTGCCAAGCATCAAAGTGGCCCACCTTCAGACACCTGGAAGTGCTGGGCCAGGCTCACTGCTTGAGCCCCACCATCGCTCGCTTGTTCTGTACATAGCTTTCTGTTGTGGCATTTGCAGTCACAAGAAGTCAGCTCTTTTCTGTCTACCAGTTTAGGAGTGGCAGGGAGCGGGATGGGCAAAGTATGATCCAGTCCCAACTACTTCAGAAAAAAGCCCCGCTACCCACCGAGACCACAGTATTTCCTCATCACCCACAAAGAAGCCAAAGCAAGCAGTTAGATACTACTATGAAAAGAGATAGCATTTACAGCTTCACATTTTCATAAATATTGGCTTTGTTTTATGGTATTTAAAATTTACTGACTACCTCACAAATTCTTCACTTGAGGAATTCTGATTACAGGCCTATGATATACACAGTACAATCCATGCTTAGGTAAGTAAAAAAAGGCCAGCCACCTTAGTACTCAATAATTACTTATGCGGTGATGCTGTTTTTGTGCATGTTCTCAGGCATCTCTGTCTAATGAAACAGGTGCTAGAGTACTCACGTGTGCATCTTCACATGTGTTTGTCTCAGTGAGCATAGGATGGGTACTCACATGTGCAGTGCAGTTTGGGCCTTGGCCGCCTCCTGTTTGGTGCTGTATCGGATCAGGGCAGTGCCCTGGGTTAGGTTCAGATGGAATGTCAGCAGTGGGCCATGCTGCATGCAGATGGTTCTCAAGGTTGACCCATCAATCTAAGGAGTAACAACATTCGTGAGATCAAAACTGGAGGTGGGGTGTGAAAGGAAGTCAAATGACCTTTCTCATATAAGAATGAGAAGGGCTTTTGGGTCTATGGCCATGCCACCCTGAACATGCCTGATCTCGGAAGCTAAGCAGGGTTGGGCCTGGGTTAGTACTTGGATGAGAGACCACCTAGGAATACCAGGTGCTGTAGGTGTTTAAAAAAAAAAAAAAAGTGATTTTGGTTTGTAAATAATAGTATCAGTACACTAAATGAGTCTGGAAGTACGAATGAAGAATTCAAAGCAGGGAAAGAGTGCATTGACTACAGAAGTCTTAAAGGGAAACTTTAATACATTTGAAGCACTGGGCTGAGATCTAACGTGCCCGCTAAGCAAATAAAAACGTTTGCATAAATGCAGCTCAAAACAAAAGCGTGTGATTTAACCTGTGGTCCATATTCATTAAGAGGTAAACAAGTGAACGTGCACTGGTTTGTAGAGGTTTAAAAAGCAGAAATAAAATGGCACCCAAATTAAAAGTTTAAGAAAACATGCAGAGTTCTCAGCATGACTGATTTAGAATGCTGACTGCTGACACAGCTCACAGACTATTCTGATGTCCTCCTACTCCTACTTTGGCCATCTCAAGGTGAGACTATTTCCACCTACTTTTCTATCCTCTGCTGCCCGCAGCTAACGAGACCTCTGGTGGTAGTTGCTCACCTTAGACTCTCGCCACTAAGCTGTCCAGTGATTAGGGATAACTGCCCTCACCCCTAACTCAGATGAACAAATCTATTTACACACTCTGATAAATTTATTTGTATCAAGATCTTAACTAGGTTTATTTAAGCTGCGAAGGCCAACACTTCAGTTCATTTCTCTAGAAGGGAAAGACATTACTGTTGGAAGAACCTTAAAAAGTTGCACTACTGGCGGCAGCAGTGGAAACATTCTGTGGTTTTACCATGAAAACCCTGTGGGATGAAAACTGGTGGTTCTTTATAGTTCTTTATTTTTCTGATTGGAGAAACAGCTCTCAGTATTGTTTCATAGGTGACAACTGACTATAGAAGCATGTAAGTGTATGTCACTAGTGACTTTTCAGGACAGATGCCCTCTAAACCAATTTTAGGTGATAAAAAGTAAATTTATCCAGCTATCAAATATTTACCTTTCAATCTTCTTTTAAGCTACAATTGCGATTAGTTTGCTATTAGGTAGCTTTGATAATTAAAATTAATCAATTCTAATACAAACACAGCCAATCCTTACTAGTCATTACATATATATTTATACACACACACACACACACACACACACACACACACACACACACACACAGAAATATACTTACTGTTTTTCTAATTATAAAACATAAGTCAACAGCTGGTTAGCTTGCTTAGGCCCCTTTCAAATGTATATCCCTTCTCTCATCCTAACCATATTATACCCACCACACTGTGTGACTACTTAGAAATAGCAAGGCAGATTAGTTTTGAGGATGGTTATATAAAATCCTCATACTATTAGCTAAATAAATAACCTGAGGCTTTTAGCTGAGTTATTAGACACAGGGATTAAGAACTGATCCAGACTCTTCCTCACGTTAACTATATTTAGGAAACTGCCTTTCTCAAAACGTACCTGGAAAAACAAGCCATGGATATACTCCCCACAAATGGGTTCATTGGGCAAATAAATTTAGGAGAAGCTGTATTTCCCCAGAGGATCATAATACACATAGCACATTCTCAGAGTGAAGAAACCTGCTTAATTTTGTTTAATCAAGTATATATTCCAAACATATTAGGCCAGAGACCTATTATTATCCCATGGGAAGCATTCTGGAAAGTGCTAGCTTAATAAAGTATACACAAATCTATTTATGAATGAAATGCTAGACGATTCATTCTGTGTCAAAGGCAGAGAGGCATAACTGACCCCTTTGAATAAGGTGTCATAAAGGTTATGCTGTCAAGTCCAAATGAAGGTCATGGGCTCAGTTCCAGGGGGCTCATTCAACCTCATTTGAGTGTTCAACAAAATGTTGCTGCTGATATGTCTGTTTTCAAGCAAATAAGGTGAAAAGGAGGGTCGCGCAGTGCAAATAAAGTCCCACCACTGTGGAAACCATCCAGAGGGCATGTGCTGATGATAGCGAACTAGTAGGGCCATCCACACAGAAGAGGGTAAACAGACAGAAAGCTAAAAGTGCCCAGGGGGCACCTAAGCTATGAGAGCCGCACATTCCTCCTACTGCAGAAATGAATGGTCGATTATTTATTAAGTAGGAAAACAGTTAATATTGAGCCTCAAGTCTTATTGAATAACATAAAAACGGGTCACTTTTTTGTGTGTGTAGTTAAAATACTTTAACATTAGTTTCTGATGTGGTTCTAGACTCTGACAGGCAGATCTACATAGCAAATTATCTCCACTCAATACAATTCCCCAGACAGAACCTCCCCACTCCCACTATTTTATAAACTACATGTGTTAACATCACCATGATGGCAGGTGTGATCCCCCATTCGGCAGGGGGCTTCAAGCCTTGTGTGTGGAGACCCACCTCTGCAGGCTGGATCTCTCTCTGTAGTGACCAGGAAATAAATGAGTTTTCATATCTGCCCACCTCCCACATCTCTGAGTTGCTCTTTACACAATTAAGTCCTATCTAGAAATATCACAAGAAAGCATGATTACCTGTGGAGTGAGATTGTGAAGAACCAGCCAGTAACTAGGACGAACTGAACCACCATCACTCCAGGTAGAAGCTGTTAGTGAAAAATATTAGAATATTCAAAAAATTAAGAAAGCCATGAGCAAGAAGCATTTTTACATAACCCACATGCTTCTTCTTTCCTTTCATAAATCATCTTCTCTTTTGTACCTAACTCTGACCTTTATCTTGTCACCGAATAGCCAGTTCTCTTAAGACTTTGATCCCTGTGCTTTATTTGCAAGATAGCATTTTCTGCCTGGTGTACTCACTCAGACATTTGGCATTTTTACTCTATCAGTACCTGGGAGTTCTTGGGTACCCTTATCTTATACTGACTATAATTTTCTACTCTAGGGATACTTTTTCCTATACCAGCTAAGCACGACTTCTTCTCTTGTGAAGACTTCATCATGTCTTCACCATTTGTGTTAACATAAGACCTTGTGTTTGTGATGCTCCTTTCAGCAGATCCTTCTCACCTGAGGCAAGCCGTGAGTCCTGCGTCCCCCACCCCCTGACTGATCGCGGTGCTGTGCTGCTCCAGGGAGATGACGGTTTGGGGTTGGTCAGACCAGGAGGTGGGCGGGGCAGCGGTGTAGTGTTCCTTGAGGAAATATGGTTTTTCCACATCTTGTTGGAGAGATGAGTGGGGTTGTGTCCTATGGGATCTGGGGACCATGTTGATTTGTAATCAGGGAACTTTACTATAAGAAAAAAAAAATTAAGGAAGGAATAAAATAGATAGGCCACGTCTGTCAACAAATACACATGAATTGTGTGTATATACACATGCACACACTTATATTCTAAAAATAGTAAATGCATATTTTAACAGCAGCAGTACAAAATATTGTTCTTTGAGCTTATTAAATATAAAATTTTCAATGATTATTACTCTGAATTGACAAATGGACTAAAGATTTAATGAGATAACTAATTCTCTACTACTTTCTTAGCTATACACAACCTGTAAAGGAAGACAAATTCAAGGTGAGAAACCCAGCAGAACTAAAGTATCCTATAAATACTTATTGACTTAATGGAAAGTACATTAGGAAATAACAGTTTTCTTGATCTAGAACGTTAGATACCAACATTCAAACAAATTTTTAAAATACGATCAACATTAAAGGCTTATTATGCTTTAAGGTACTAATTCAGCGCTGTGAGTATATAAACAGTTATTCTCCAGAACTTCAAGTTCAGATGGGAAGACAAAACAGATGAATGACAAAATTGGTAACCTCAGTACACAGAGGAGAAAGACAACACTGGGCTGTTACAAAGGCTTTGCAAAGACAGGTCTTGAAAGATTTACATAAATGGATGGGTTCAGAGACACAGGAATATATAAGACAAGGTTCAATTTAAATTCTCTTCGTACCAAACATGTTTTCCCCCAATTCTGGCTGAACAACATTTCACAGGGGCAGAAAGGTAAAGGAAGCCACAAAGGTGGGCTGGAGACTGACGGATATACTAACAGGAGTTTTTGCACTAGATTCTGCATATAGTATTTAAATTAAGTGTCTAAAACTTGGGTGGTAAGCAAGTAGAATGGAGCAGAAGACACAGATAGGAAAAAGCTACAACTGAATACTCAACCACCTGGAGATGTCATCACTGCCTAGACCCAGGGAGCGAGGCAGAAATGAAGAAGCGAGAAAATATTGCGATTGTGTGGCTAAGTGACGTATGGGAGTACAATTAAGAAAAATACAGAGTTCAGTTAAAAAGGAAAGATAATTTGGGGGGGGGGGATACATGTTTAGTTTTAGACATGTCTGCAGTGATTCTTGGGTCATCTCTCAGGTAGACAAAAGATAAACCAGTTCAACCTGAGATACGGGCAGTTACAGGAATAAAAGAGTGAGGTGTAAATGAGTTTTTACATGTAAAGGAAGAAGTCCTTTAAAAGTATAATGTAGGGTGATGGTTAGAAAAGTGGAAGTGGAATACTGAGTTGGCTCCTTCACACACTCACTCAGACCTGAGGCAAATTCTATCAGATCTTAGAATCCCAGTTTCTTCATCTACGAAATGGAGATAACACCAGGATCTCCTTGTAGACTTTGGTGAAAGTAAGATAAGAATTTATGCTGGAAGGCTTAGCACGCTGTCTGGTTTGTAGAGGCATTCAAGAAATGACAGGTCATTACTGCATTGTTGATATGACACAGAGGTAGAAAGAAAAAGAAGACAATTTGTAAGGCCGGTGACCTGCAGTGTATTAGTAGGTAGCTGAGCATTTGTTTTATTTGCTTTTCACCGGACAAAGAACAGAAACCTTAATGACTTTTAATAGCTTAAGGTCCAACTTTTGCAAAACCAAGGTCCCAATTACTAATGATTTGTCTACCCATCTGTAAGGCACTGTATTCAGTGAGTGACTTCGAAAGCTTTATTATATCCATTAGGTTTTCCATTCCCTATTGTCTTCCAACCACCCTCTCTCCCCCCAAAAAACCACCCCAGACATACACAAAGAAATCAACAAATATTATTGGTAGAATGAATCATTAGGTCCTCTTTTTCTCCCTTGGCCATTTGACCTTTGCCTCTAAGTAGAAGGATCTGTGGAGAAAAGCAAACTATAACTGAATACCTTAGGGATAACAACCTGGAATTAATCGGTTCTTCTCATAGCCCTTGATTCTCTTAGCACACTGGCTAAAAGAACAGCTCTGTGTCATCAGGACATGACCTCTGCCCTCACAACACTGACAGCTCTCTGCTATTATGTCACCATCTGCCTTATCCTAAAGCTGTAATTGTCCCATCCTGCCTCTCTGAGACTGGCAGCTCTTTGAGGACATGGTCAACTACACTGAAATATGCTATTCAACTTCTGTAAAAGTATTTCTTAAGAAACAAATGTCAATTTCCTTTGTAAAAGGGCCCCTGAGGGGAAAATGCTGACTGAAGGGAAACAAACAGGTCACGCTCATACCTGAAGTGCTATGAACGGTGGTAAAGGAGTTGTCAGAGGCACTGTAGGGCCAGGCACCAGGTGAAGGCAGCGAGGTGTTGAGGGAAGAATTAGACCCTTTGGGTGACAAATGAATAACGAGATGAGAATATTGCAGATAAATGTCAGTATAACAAGTGAAAACTTGAAGTATTTTATTTAGCCTTCAATAAAGGGAGAACAAAATAGATTTAAAAAGATGTTTATGTTTTGGGGTTGAATAATTAGATGCTGGCAAGTACCAAAGAAGCCGCAGACTGACAAAGTTGAAAATGCTGGGTGTTAAATCGACACAAAAGATGTTTCACTCATTTTACCTGTGGTGTTATCCCGCAGCAGTTGGTGGTCAGTATCTACAATGGGAGATGTGGCTGTACCCCCCAGCACACTTCCTGGGGTGACATAGGGATCAGATTCAGGGTCAATGTTTTGGATACCTTTCCATGGCACTCCTGGTTGGAATTCTGAGAGAAGAACAAATATTAAAGGTTAAGAGGTTGCTCAAAAAGACAGTAAAATAAAGTTCTTGATTAAAGAAAGAGATCTGTAAAAAGTCTAAATACTTATTCTATTTTATCTAAGATCTTCATCATAAAAATTTTAAAAAGTCAGCCTGAACGTATACTCTGCTAGCAATACCTCTGTGTAATCACATGTCAACTTTGTCTGTCTGTGGCTGTGAACTTGAAGCCATAGCTCATCAGGGCCGGCCCCAGAACCTGTTCTTCCTGCTTCCAAGGTAATTCAGGCCTGAGGGCAGGGAGGCAGGATTAAGTAGTCTGGTGCTCATGAGAACTGTCCAGGCAGCTAGGACAAGAACTGGAAGCAAATCTAGGTTGAGATCAGCAACTTCTCCCATTTTTCTCACCGGAAATTGGCTCATATGCACAAATGAAATCACAATACAAATGACCACTACTACATGGAAGGTCCAGGGACAAGCAGCAGGAATAATTTGGCTTGTTGTGAGGAAACCTGGAATATGTATATGTTTACAATTTTTCATTGGTTAATTTCAATTGTATTTAAAGCAATGTGATAGTATTAATAAACTTTTATTTTCCTAATCCAGATAAAGAAAAAAAGCAGTATGTATTTATTATATATGAACAACGGGCATTATATGGGCCTACTTTAACAGAATGAAATTACATATTCATATCACAAAAATAACCTGTATTGAGAGATTTAGAAGAACAAATATCGAATTTTTTTTTTTTGCTTTACAAAATTTAAATTTTTTTCTACAATGAAAATATATTACTTGTATCAAAATAGAAAAAAGGAAAAAGTAAAGTTTCATTGCACTAACAACTGCTAAGCTGGAACCGAACTGAAAACAAATACTTGCTTAATGAATTAATAAATCAAGTCACTGGACAGAAGAACTCGTACTACAAGGCATCCTATGCACCGATGCACGCCAAGGGCTGGCTCCAACGTCACTTTCTTTTATCCCCAGATTCTACCTCTCTGACCTCCTTTGGCTTATCTATGCTTGTGCAGGATCTACCACACAGCAACTTACCTGGCAGGTGAGCAACGTCCATACCTTATCTTCCTGACTGAACTCTATAGAGAGCTTATCTAATGAAAGTTTTCTATCTTCCCAAGCACAGCACACGCCTTGCTTTTAACAGACAATAATTACTGAGTGGAATAATAAAAGTGAGTGTGTGGCAAAATATCAATCTCTTTCAGAACCTGAAATTAACACTTAAAAAACAAATGATATCCCAGAAAACCACTGTCTGGACAATACCTACCTGGAGGCCAACTGGCATTGCTGGATTTACTTCCGATTTTATTTGTTGGTGGAGATTTGGCAGGTAACCAGCTATCACCAGCAGGACCCGTATGGCCACCCAGTGTGTCACCCGGGATGATATCGAACTGGTTGTATGGTGACCCTCCACGGGTCTTACCAGGGGCCACTATAGCGCCTGGGAAGAGAGAGAGGAAATTAAGAAATTAGTTCACGCTTGGAAAGGACTCCTGTGAACAGAACTTGTCTATCTTTTATTCAGAGAAACTCAAATAAATATAGTACTCTGAAGCTTATGCAGTAAAAAGAGCACTAGAATGAGAGGTCATACTCAAGACCCAACATAATTAATAAGCAGGATGACCACCGACAATTCATTTTACCTTTCTGAGCCTTTCAGTTTCTCACTTATATATACACAGCACTGTTCTCATTCTTCAACATTCCTTTCAGTTTTAAAATTCCATGGTCTTAGGAAGTTAACGAAACTTTCGTAAACCACAAATCATACACCATCCCCACAGTTTCTATGCTAATGACTCAAGAGTGAGAAACAGGAAAAATACTAAACAATTTGCAGCACATAAGAGGGTTTTTAATTACATTTGTTCTGACACCACCCACCCACCCACCCAAGTTCTGCAGTGCTGATCAGGCCTAGTTTCACTGGAGAGAAAAGCATCTGCAATTGCTTTAAATTCCAAAGCAATGAGATGGAATTCCTGCCTAGGGTCTTTGCCAGCACAAGGCCAGCAGTGAACTCTGCAGCTCTGAGAGCCGTGGCCCCACACACGAAGAACAGCAGATCCTTTGTAACTGCTTTCCTGCGAGCATGTCAGCGGTTTGTCAGTGCCCCTTTCATGCATTTTATAGGCAGGAAAAAAAAATTTAGAGTTTAAAATTCCCTTAAGCTAATAAAAATGAGCTTTACTTTAAATAAAATTTTTGGCCTCTGTGAGACACCACTCTACTTATTTCTTAAAAGAATTTTTCATGTTGGGTCGTGTCACTTGATCTGTTCTTAAAGCTATCTGTTTATGAACAGATAAAATTGTTTTCAAGGAAGTATATTAAAGTATGTATAAATATTGATTAAAATAATGTTTGATTTGGCCTAGAAGGAGTATCATCAAAACTATCTCCACGCTCTGCTAAGAAGTCATTGATTTTCTGGAGCCTTTAACAAAAATTTGACGTAAGAGCACATTACAGGGAAGTACTAGAAAATGAAAAGCCCGTTTCTCTTGGGGATTGCTAAGGAAATGGGGGAAACATTACCTGGAAGCTCTGAAAAGGCAAGTGGCTATTTTACCTATGAGACAGCCTCTCATATGGCATTTTGTGTTTATTACTGTGCACCTCTCACTTCTTTGGGGAAGAGAGCAGTGCACACAGATGCTGGGCTTGGAATATTCAGTCCAGAAACAGATTTTATAGTTTCTGTAAGTCATTCTTGATTTTGTGGCACAAAATCAAATGATGACACTTTGACATTAGCAGGCAGTGCTCCAAGTGGCCACTTCAGCAGCCTCTGGATTAGCACATTTAACAGTGGTTTAGGGGAGTACCAGTCAAGATGGAGGAGTAGGAATACTGTATATGATACTAATATTGCATTTTAATAGGAACATTAAAAAAAATTAAAGAAAAAAATTGAGTAGCTTATAAGGGAGCCCTGGAAGGCTGCAGCAAGAGCAGTTCAATAGCTATTTATACTTGGTTCTCATAGATACAGTTGAGTCCAAGTGAATTACTGTCAAATGAAACGAACACTGAAACAAAGGCTGAAAAAAAGGCTCTAAGACCTTTAGCTGTCTTATAGGGAAACGAAGAAGCTCTGACAGAGAATTATGAAGATGACAGACGACCCACATTTAAAACCAAAGCCTGGAATGCCCTCAACTGCTATCCTGTAAACCCCGTAATTTATAAAGAATAGGAAAGCTTTGTGGAAAGTTAAAATCTCATGTATGGATCTATTAGTCATCTTTGGAGATTGAAGGGCTCAAATAATCAACATGAGAGATAGTTACTGTGATCTCTTACACCTCAAAAAATCTAATTCTGTTCTCTCAAGCCAATTCATAGGGATTTACCCTCATGGGTACTCAAGTTCACTGCTACTACACTAGATTCCGTATGATTGCAGGTGAGAAATTTTGTTCCCCTTAACTAGTATTTTAAGTTTCTTATAATTTGAAATGTATCAATCCCAATCTTCTTTTCACAGGCGATCATAAGATTTGGGAGGAAAAATCAAGAGCCTTGCTAAGAAAAAGCTAAAGATCTGTGCTTTAAAATAAATTTATAGGACACTTCATCGAGGCCTGTTGAGCGTCAGATAGAACAGCGCCAACTCATAATGCTTTACTTGCTCTTACCATTTTTGTGCATATTGGCTTCCTGTGTGGCTACAGAGGGCAGTCCCTCTATCATGGAGGTCCACTGTTTAAAGCGAGACTCTGTTCCAGCCTCCTTCCCACCAACCATGCCATAGTCCATGCCGCCAGAGCTGAAGCCTAAAACAGAGAACCATGATTTATGTCTTTCTATAAATTTTCAGTATCAGTAACCAAGAGTTCTAAGGCAGGACCCATGAATAGCTTCATTTGTAACTTAAAGACCAATTTACAAGAAGTTTCTTCACTCAAAAACGGATATTTTGATTCAAAATGCTGATCTTGGCTCTTGCATGCTAAAAATGTGATGACTCGGTTAAGGTATGAAAACGTGTATGACTGCCAGGTAATTGTGACTGTCTCAGAGCACTTGTGCATTCACTCATTCATCTAGCTCACTTTTGTGCCAGGCAGGATGTTGGGGCCAGCGATTCTCCAACTGAGATGGAGGCGTCCACATATCAAACCAACATGGTATAAGAGCAGCTATGAAGTCGTGATAAGGGTATCGGGGGAAGAAAGACGCTGCAGAGAAAGGACATCTGATCTCGGGCCTAGGGCAGGTATGCAAGTAAGTCAAGGAAACCAAGTACAAAGCTCTAACTCATGACAATAAGTCATATTTAGAGAATGACAACAGTTCAATGTGACTCGGATGCTTGGCCAACTATGGATGAAGTGAGGCAGAGTGGCAGGAGATGGGGGAGAGATGAAAAGTCATGTCACATTGGGTCTTTATGTATCTATCAGGTGAAGGAGTCTGGACTTTTTCTCTAAGACAGGAGATAAGCAAGTGAGAGAAATAATAACTAGGTTTGTGTTTTAGAAAGAGAATTGGCATTGTGAGAATGGGGTAGATGTTAGGATAGAATCTGAGAGATCAATTTGAAAGAAGTTTTTATGCAATGATGAAAATCCCAAAGCCTGAATTGGCAATTAGTAAGAGGTTCACAGTTTACTTTGCCACGAGCCCCAAGGTAAGCCTTAGGTGCCAGGCTTTCAGCAAGAGTTTTAGTGGATGATGTTTTCCTACTGCACAGGGCTAGTAAGATGAAAGCCAACGTGAAAGGCTTGCTGATGGAACCTCACAAGGTCCACTGTCCATTCTGGACCAGAAGGTACTTAATACTTTTTCAAACTGACTTTCATAAAAGTAAAACAAAGGCCTATAATAAACAAATAAAATAGGGGAAAGGAAGAATAATGAATAACTACAGAAAGACCAGAAAGAGCCATTGTAAGTACAGCAGCAACACACAAGTACAGGCACTCCTAGGAAGGTGAGAGGGGTCCCCACCACGTCAAGGCTCAGTGACCTGGAAGAGCCAGAAGCCAATCTACTATGCTCTAGACTGTGCAGCAACAACCAGGCTGCACTTCATGCTGTACCCATTTAACCTCCTACCATCTGGCGGTGTTACTGGCACTTAAGTTCCATTTATCCAAATCCCACTGAGGGCCCAGGTCATATTTTTCTTCCCTGTACTTCTTCCGGTTGTCAGGGATAGTTTTATAAGTTCATAATAAATTAAGTTCAAATCATTTGAACACTTTAAAATGTTGCTATTAACATAAAGAACACCGCTCCTTCACCCTGTTTGTAACTTACTTCACTAGTCTGAATGATTGCTTAGACAGTGGGGGTGGGAAGCAGAAATCCTTCATATGAGCTGGAAATATTTCAAACTAAATAATTTTTTTTTAAAAAAGTTTCGGATATTCTTTTCTTTTGTCCTATGTAGCTGAAATGAAATGAGACTGGAGGACAGGGAAGCTAAAAGGAACAAGGGCTGTGTCTGACATAAGCTTTAACGGCCTAAATGTGTTACTACTCCTTGAGCAAATTACACTTCTACCTTTGACAGAGAAACTCAGCTCAAGGCGCTTGGACTTCAGGCCATCTGAAAGATGGTTCCAATCACTGAGTAAGAGCTTTTGAAAATAACTCAAGATTCTGGTGAAGTTAAAGAGAAGAATGAAGGGATGAGTAAGAATATAAGGAATCATTTCTTACACATTAATTTTCTTTAAAGTTGCTCTAAAATTTCTTTAAAATTCATGGTGAATTAAAGAAATTTAATTTCAGCTGCTCAGAGTTTTTTTGCAACATGAGAAGTGTCGAAAATGAATAAGAGTTATAAATCTTAGGGGAGGAGAATCTGAATAGTTCCATTTGAGCCTTAGGCATAGTGGGCATCTTTCTCATTAGAAACTAGGGGATAAAAGGCCACCAAGGTGTGGTAGCACCGTAAGTAAATAACAGGTTTGGTAAGGAAAAAAAATGGAAGGGGACTGTGGGGAAGACTGGGAGATAAAGCTACCTTGAAAGGTTTAATCTACAAACCCAAAACTTCGAGTAATTGGCATGACATGAGGATATACAGAATGTGTGCAATAAATTTGGAGGGAAGGGATTCTGGGCAACTGTGCTCTAGTGCCTGCATGAACAGGAAGCAGAGGGCATTTGCTTGTGACCTCTGGGCCATTTACGAGTCATCATACCTCTACACTCAGGAAAACAGTGATGTTATTATACTCACTATTTCATCAAAACCAAATTTGTTCAGTCCAACAAGAGGCCTACCTATAATTCTCCAGCTCACCAACACTTTAACTCAAACCAAATAAACCATTTAGTTCAGTTGAATGAACATTTATGGAGAGCCTAATTTGTGCCAGGTGCTATGTTAAGAGCTGCAGTACAGAGATAAGACAAGCCCCTTGCCTATCCAGGGACTCATTTCACCAGTAATTCGCTTTCACCTATCTTATAATTCTTGCAAAAAAGACCCTTTGCCTACCCTATCTGTCCTTGCTACAATTACTTTCTCCTGCTTCCACACACCCTAATTCATCTTCTATTCATCACTGATGCTTGGCTCAAGTGGAAGGAACTCTCTTAACTTGTCCTTACCTAATCACTCCTTCACTCCCTTTGTCTATAGTTCTCTATTTCTGATACTCCTTTTTGCGGCAGACTGAAAAACTACTGTTTTTACAATTATAATAAAGAATAAATTATAAAAGACACAAATCACCCACAGATGCTCATTTACCATGATGGTTCTAATCATGTCCACATGCACATGTGATACTGACACATTAATAATCCTAGGAAAGGTATAAATTACTCTTCTGCCAGTTAAATAATTTCTAATATTCATAACTCTACTTTTCACTGGGTATACCAGTCACATAAATATTACAGATTTTGATAATTTTAAACATAAAAAGTAAAATTTTACTGGAAATGCATTTTCTAATAAGATGGGTGACTGTTCCTTGATTAGTTCAGATACTATGAATGACTATGACTTGTTAATAGAATGAGACCAAGTTCACACTACTCTATACCTATTTTTACAAAATTCTGTAGACATAAAGGACTAAAAAATTTTATATAATTAAGTAGATGGGAAAAGAAGGAGTCTTGTTATACCATCATTTATTTCTTTGAATTCCTTTTTAGGTATCTTCCCTTTCCCCCACACTAAAAACACCACTTTTAGAGAGGTCGTCATCACCTGACAATTCAATTAGGTATATTTTCAATGTTGCTAAAAGCAGAGAATTAGAAAACTCTTTAACAAAAACATCAATTAAGGATTAGTTAAGCAGTCATTAAAGTCATTTGACTTCTTAATTTTGAGAAAATATACCAAAAGAGGCTTTATCAAGACTTAAGATTATTCTTGCTACTCTTTTACCCACAGGTATCTTTTTTAGTTTGATACACTCAGCATTAGGAAAATTGAGATATTATTCATTAAGTCTTTGCCATATAATCTTTTTTGAAAAAGTTAATCTCTGTATATGCTTTAAATATATTTTCATCAAAATCTTATAGCTACAGATTTAGTTCATTCAAAACAGGCAGGCAAATCAGACTTATGCTCAGACCCAAAATGTATTTTTCAATTCAAATAAATGTGATAATATAAATTGAGGAAAATTATAACTGTGAAATGAATTTCAAAAATGCATTTTGTAAGACAGATTATAACTGATCAGATCACAATTAATGATAAAGACCTAATAAAATGAATTATCTGTTGTTTAATAAGTTATCAAATATAAACTAGTAAGTCCATATGTTCTTCCTCCTTACTTAATTTGTTTTATGATACATAGCTAAATGTGTCAGTTACTTATGAAACAGGATTAGAAAGACAAATAGGACATTTCTTTCGTATATGTACATATGTGTGTATGTTGAACTCCGATCCTTCAGCCACTAGTAATAGTCAAAACTCAAATACAATAGTCACAAATAACAGCATTAACCTAATGAGATGTGATAAAATTTTCCTATATATATAATAAATGAGAAAGGTATATAGTACTAAAAACTAACAGATTTGCAGCCAATATGTCATTTTACTTTTAACAGGAGATAGAAAAGATCAATGATGTTATAAGGACTGTCAATGGAATAAACACATCATCATTTTAGGTTTCTGACAACTGACTAATGCATACTCAGACTAAAGGAAACGATGTAATAGTTTACCCGCAGGCTTTATGTGATGCATTGTTAAAACGTGTATATTTACGAGTTGGTGTCACTAACTGATTGGCTCAAGCTGTTTGAATGTGCTTCTCTTTCGACCTCAGACACAGGATGTCTAGGGATGAGCACTGAGAAGACCTGAAAAGAACACGTGGGGAAGCGCTGGCGGCTTCCAGGGGCGCTCTTTGCTTTGAATTGACAGCACTCTACTTCGAGAACTACGCGCTCTTTGACAAAACAGGAGGGAAGGAGAAAAGCTGCCCTGCCTTATTATCACATATGGTGATAATAAATTTCAGAACAACTCAGCACATACCGAGATACCCAGGTTATGTCAAGCTTCACCCTGAACAGAAAACATGATGAAGAAGGTGAAGACTGGGAACCTGGGGGGTAATGACACCTTCATTAGTCATTACAGAAGGTGTCCTCCTTGCTTGGTACCCTGGCATTCTACACCCAGATGAGAATGTCCTCGAAAGATGTGAGATGGTGTAGAGTTTGTTCTTCTTTTATGTCAAGTGCAAGAAAGGTTATTTTAAATTTAAGTCAGTTCTCAAGCGGGTCATTTTTAAGAATATATTTGACGGAAGTTGAGGATTTGGAAATTAACTCCCTTAAAGCTATCCGAGGTCAAGGAGTCCCTGAAGTCTTCGTTCTTCTCTGCATGTGAGCACCCCAGTAGGAAATGGGCACCTCACAAAACTAGAGCACAGAGAGCAAGGCCATTTGTCACCTAGGAGCCTAAATTTCAGGTTTCTCCAACTCTTGTTTTTGAATGTGCACAGTATCTTCTTTACCAAAATAAAATCTAAATGTCAATCTGAGAAGAAACTTGCTGTGCTGTGTGGTACCTTTTTAATTTTTAAATTTTATTTTTAAATTGCTATTGCCACACTGATTAGATTCTGCTTACAACACGTTCCTGTTCTGAAAGAGCTACGATTTGCCTGCCAACAAATTCTTGACGAATGTCAAAGGTATAACCTTACTTGTGCTAATTCTATTTAAATCAGATGAAATACTAATACCAGAAGAATTTTATCAGTTTGCCTTATAATTTTAATTTAAGTACCTCATTTTTTTTCAAGAGATAGTAATTTTACCAGTATAGCTAAACATCTCAACTTGTATATATTTTAACAGGTTAATACCTCAGGTACACGTAGTACGCAGCACGTACAAATGTTTAAACTGGCTTTTAAAAATTCCTAGCAGTAGGAAAGCAGATTGCCACAGTAAAAGACTGCTTGCAGTCAGAAGCTGGAGCTCTGTCTCTGCTATTTACTGATTGTGTGTAAGCTTAGGAAAACCAGTGAAACTCTAGGATTTTCATAACTCAGACATATTATCTGTAAGACAGGGATGAGAATATCTACTTTGTGTGGGTTTTGTGAAAACAGGGGGTAATATAGGTCCACCTCTTACTAGAGGCTTTATAAAAAAGGAGTTTTCATTTCTAACCACTTACCAGAACCATATCCAGGTATTGGCCCTTTGGTTTGAAGGTCTGGGAGCCCCACGTTCAGAGTGTTGGGTACCATGTTGTCCAGATGTGGCTTGGGCCCAACAGGATGAGATGGTGAGTGCTTCATGCTAGGCTGTCTCTGCTGCTGCTGCTGCTGCTGCTGGAGCGCACTCACCATTCGAGCCAGCTGGAGGCGAGTCCAGAGCGAGCAAGAGGCCCAAGGGGAAACAGACACATGATAAGCCAACACCCTTAACTCCACAGGACAAGCCTGTGTATGATTTGTTTTTGCTCTCGGAGGGTGACAGATGCTCAACTCACAGAAAGCAGGAGAGGGACCCTGCTGATGTCATTACCTGCTGCTCTTGCTGCTGGCGCACAGCTTGAGAGAGCTTCCTCTGGTTCTGTAACAACTGCTGCTGTTGCTGCTGCTGCAAGAGAAGCTGACATGCCTACAAAGGAGAAGAGAGAGGGCCTAAGTCTCCTAAGGCGGACTTGCTGAGGATACCGCGAGGGTGTGTGGGCTGAAGTACAGGTCGCTGAGTCAAGTGTCCGTGAGGTCGCACCACTAAGTTAGTTCCTGGTCTACTGGTCACACTTACCACCCAGTGAGCACACAGAAAACACAGCAAATCAAGTTAAAGAAAACAGAAAAAGTAAATGACCTTTTTGGCCATAGGAGGAAAATCTGCTACTTACCAACTGAAACTGGGGAATTTGTGGAAGCTGGCTCAGCATGGCAATTTGTTGAGGAGATAACTGGGGCCCCACATTGAAAAGGCCTGGATTCAGGCCACTGTTGGGAAACTGCTTGAGCATCGAGGCAGAAACCTGGTAAAAAGGGAAGGGAAAAAAAAAAAGGGAAAAAGAAAAAAAGAAGAAACTGTCAGAATTTACCAAAATAATTTTTTGAGTTTGTGTAAAAAGAATCTTAATAGATCTAAAGGAAGTGTCAATTTTTTCCTTGAAAAATATGTATGAAAAATCTTAAATGACTGGGAGAAATACACCAACGTGGTTATCTGTGAGTGGCGACATAAGAGCTTTTATATTCTTTCCTTAGGCTTTCCAATTTTCCTACAATAAAAATTATGAACTTTACAAGCAAGAAAACATCTGCAAGACTAAAAAATTTTAATGACAATATGACTTTTGTTGGAGAAGTTATTACTGGAAATGTGCCAAACTACATAAAGCTAATAAATAAATGCTTAAAAGAAAGTATTTCTGTTATACAAATAAGAAAAATATATCGAACTTGTAAATAAGAGCCACTGGAATTTCAGCTCACGGCTTCTTACACCAAACACCCAGAGTCGCAGAGGCAGCACAGGCGAGCCGAGGTCAAGTGGCCTGGCTAGTTCCCTCCCCATGGTTTTCAGGAGTGAGCTGGGCTATGCTGCAGGAATCTCTAGGGACAGAGGAAGGATTCCCTCCCATCTTTGGATGGCTCATCTTTGCAGAGCCCAGAACAGAAAGCCAATTTTAGAAAAGTCTAGTGCTGAGTGGGCCTGGCCATCACTAACTATTCTGTTAAACCCCTTCTTTATCGAACAATCCCTAAGATCTCAGTTTCTCTGATTGTACTATAGCTCTCAATTCGCACACTAAGCTTATTGTCAATTAAAATCCATAATATTTAAAAATGTTTTGCTCCCCATGTAATATTTAAGCAGGGGTTTTCATATTTTATTAATTTATGTTTGATCTTAAGACCTTACATTTACCTTTATGAGCATGGCACATAATAGGTGCTTAATACCTAGTAAATGAATGAGTATTACATTTTAACTTATTAACCGTCGCTCTACCAAATTCTTTTCTACTCTGTTATTCTACTCATTCCCAGTTTGCATTTCCCCATCTGGTCATCAATGAGAATATTGAACTTGACAGAGCTGAGGATAATCTAGTAAACATGCCACTAAAAACCCAAACCTGAAACTGATCAGCCTGGGTACCATCAATCATTTACTAATCTACACAACTGTTTCAGCATTTAGCCTATATTTCTCCTTCTTGTCTAAAACAAAGAGATAGCTTGTCAAATGGCTTGTCAAAATAGATACAACTATGCCATTCTTATATTATAATCCAAGATTCTTTTTACCAATCAAGGAAGGAAATGAGTTAAGTTAAAACTTGTTAGCCAACTATGATTCTTGATTCCTACCATAGGTGTTTGAAAGTCATCTTTGTGATAATCTAGTCTAGAATCTTGCCCAGAACTGGTACAAGGTTCATCAGTCTTTAAGTGACTTTCCCTATTCTTTAAAAAATTGTTTAAAATTTCCCCCTTTCTCTTCGCTTCCTTGTAGGGGAAGGGTGCCTTCCTCCCATTTCTGATCTGAGGCTCCACACAGAGGAGCACCCATCTTTATCCCAGTGACAACACTCCAGGTCTCTTTCCCTTTCTTGTTAGCAAGCCTACAGAGACGACTGCCTGGTCCACCTGCGGGGGGTTAGTCTGGAATTCGGTATTAGGAATAGCTCACATTCACTTTTCCCAGTAGTAAAGGGGGTATTTGGGTCCCCATATGTCTTCATTCTCTGTCTTAAAAATTCAGGATTTAGGCAGCAAAGAGAGGTTGTCATTACTATACTCGCCTCAAAGACCCACAGTCACTGAAGATCAAAGGCAGGGCTCGGCCATTCTCTTCACAAACTGTTGTAGAATTTACATTCCCTAATTTAAGAAATCTTAACTCTTTTGGTTGAATATCCTTATTCTTAATAGAGAAGAAAAAAGCAGTAAAATTTTATTTCCACTTCACTGGTCAGCATTATACAAAGAGTCCACAGTGACTCCTTTCCCATCACCAAACTGCAACACTCCAAATTTTAATGCCTCTTTTAATCTGCCTACTCTTTTGCAACTCTCAGTTTACATTGTGTTCTAATCCCCCAAACTCAACTCTTATACATATTCGTCCTTGCCTGCATACCCTGACTTTCCATCTTCTGAATATGCCCTTCTAAAAACAGAGTCATCAGTCATCAGAAAGCTTTCATTAGAAGACTCACTGGGTCTCCCCATTTTCTTTCTTTAGCCCTACAGTTAAACCCCTGCTTCCTAATATTTTTGAGTCGTCATCTCTGTCTGCCACATTCTCAAGAATATCTGCCTATCTTTGGACACATTTTAGTCTACAAACATCCAAGTTCAGGTTTTCTTATACTTGGCTTACCAGCTCACTTTCTTCCAAGACCTTGGCCACCTTCACTTAACCTACCGATTCTATCATTTGGGAAAGTATTTTGGTGTAAAACAGTACTTCTCCCTGCTTCCTCTTTATCCTCTAAGAGATGCTGAATGTTGACAATTAATTGAAAAAATTTGTTCAATTTTTCTCTTTTAAGTGTTGGTCCCCTGGCAGATGTGAGCTCAAAGCAAGCACATTGCAACTGTGCGGTTTGCCTTGATTTTGGACTTCTAGCCTCCAAACTATGAGAAAATAAATTTCTGTTGTTTTAAGTGACCCCATTTGTGGAAATTTGTTGTGGTAGTTTCTAGGAAAGAAACTAATGCAGTAACTATGTTTTACAGGCCCATGCTATGCAATGTTAACACTAGCCTCATGTGGCTACTGAGCACTTTAAACATGGCGAATCTACACTGAGATGTGCTTTAAGTGTAAAATACATATCAGATTTCAGAGACTTGGTATTTAAAAGAGGTAAAAATTTCAATAGTAATTTTTAAGCTTTGACTACAGGCTAAAATAATATTTTAGATAAACTGAGATAAAGAAAATATTAATTTCACCTTTTTCTGTCTTTTTTAATGAAGCTACTAAAAACTTTAAATTACACTATGTGGCTCACGTTATAGTTCCATTGGACAGGGCTGTACGAGGTTATTGGCACTGTTTCTAACTTCTTTTCCACTGTTTTAGTCTATGATCTATAAGAAATCTCCTCTGCTCATTTTGTTTCTCAATCTGCTGGCCTCCAAAATAGCCACTGTTTGAACTTTCAATTCTTCCTACTTTTTCATTGTTTTAAAAGCTCTCCTGAACAAATTAGCTGGTCTCCTGATCAACATATTTCTCTCAGCCTTGAAAATGTATGCCATCCCTTGCCAAGTGCCCATTTATTCTATCCCTTTATTATTCCTACTACTCAAAATTAGCTAAAGAAACCACTATTCCAAATAAAACATGCCCAAGACCCAGCAGTAACCTAGAGAAATTCATCCTAGGAGACAAATACAAGAATATTCACAGCAGCAGTGCTCACAATAACAAACATCTAGAAACAGCCCAAGTATTGATATTATATGAACCGCAACTGCCCAAATTGACATGGGAAAATCTCAGGAACAATATCAAGTAAAAAAAGTAAGAGATTTCATTACATAAAGTACAAAAAAGGCAAAATTAAACAATATATTGTTTAAAAGATAGACATAAAGACTATAAAGAAATGCTAATGTAATATATTTTTATACTTTAAACACCAGCACCTCATATGCTCCATAAAATTGATAGTTCTAAAGACTATAAAGGTTACATTTGAGGACTTCATAGCTAGCTCTGCTCAACCTCTCCCTTCTTCATATTGCACATGCACTGTCCTTCTCCAATGAATACAGAAGGACCAGAGAGACACCCCTAGGCTCCTGGCAAATGGCTATTCATACCTGGGCTGCAGAGTAATTAACAGTGCAGGTTTGCACATTCCCATAGCAGGGAGTTAATTATTCTGGCTTAAAAGGCCTTCACTCTCCAGCTGGGTTGGAGAAAGCAAAGATCTAGTTGAAGCCAATATGGCATTTAATGAAGCATTGCAGGTGCAAAATGACAGCAATTTAAAAGCAAGACAAAAGCCTGCTAGAATGTTACTTTCTGAATATATGAATTAGGATAAAAAAAGCAAGGTAGAAAAAGTCAAAGCCTAGAACATTTGTAACAAATCTTAGAGTACTTTCATTGTTTTCTTTCTAGGTTTACATTAAATATTAACTGCCCCTATTAAGTGGTTAAAATGGATGTATAATTTTAAAATACTTATCAAAAATTTTAAATGTTTATGTGCTTTGACCCATTTAATTCTGGGCAACTAAATTTAGAAATAATGTCGATTAAGATATATGTATAAAGATTTCTCTAATCATTATTTATAACAGTAAAAAATTAGAAACAATTTAACATCCAAAAATGAGGAAGGGATATTGAAGTAAGTCTACCTGATGGAACTTTACGCCTTTTTCATTAAGAATGATCAACATGGAGACTACACAGTAATAGTGAAAACATGATGAGCTAATGCTGATGACAACCGCAGGATGTAGTGGCCATGAGTAAACTTACGTGAAAAGTATGCTTGTACACGAATAGAGTCTGCATAGGAGACTGTGTTGAAATAATCCCGATCATTGTAATGGGGTCGGGGGTTTCTAGAATTTTTTTCTCCACTAGCCAAACTTTCAGTGCAGCTATTATATTGTCCTTACTTTTTAAAAAAGAAACATAGCTACCCAATTGCTTTGTTTTTTAAAATATGAAAATATCAGGAAAGAAATCAAAGATGCCACTGCTTAATAGTCTACCCTTATTATGCATTAAATGTTAACTACATTTTGCTAAATAAACAAATTTCAAAAATGTAGGAGAAAAGCACTTTTCTTTTCTAACAACTCTGGTCATAGAGATCTGCAGCCTATAAGTCTCTTAGGGCTAAGTTAACTAGTGCTTTCCCAACAATGCCACTTTCTAAATCATTCTGAAATGCATCTACCTTCCCATGACTTGACATATATTTACTGAGCTCGAATCCATGCCCTGCACAGTTGTAGGTGTCCAGGATCTAGGTGAACAAGGAAGATGCATTTGGCCAGTGAAGCTTAGTCCACTCCTGGGGTGGGGAGAGATGGGGAGTTGCAGAAACAATGGTGGCGGGTGCTGTGCATAGCCTGGCAGGGATCCCAAGGAAATAAGGATGGAGCATGTGGCATTCTGGGAGAAAAGTGTTCTGAAAGGATGCTCAGTGTGCTGGGGCCAGTCGGCTGGAGAGGCCTGAATGAATGGGAGAGTGGTGGGGTGGGGATGGGGAGACCACCATGAGCCTCAAAGACCAGGGTGGAGTTAGCTTTGCATTCCCAGTGAGAGAGCGAGCCATGAGTGGATTTTCCCAGTCAAGTGGTAACATGATTTACCTTAACTTTCTATGTTGACAGAAATGTCCTGTGTTTGTATTATCATGCAGGAGCTACGAACCAGGTATGGCTATTAAATTTAAACTGATTAAAATTAAAAATTTAGTTCTTCCATTCAACCAATCGCATTTCAAGTGCTAATGGCTATATCGAACAGCATGGTGTTAGAGAATCAGCCTGAATGCTGGATGAATAACAGGCTCAAGGCAGGTGAGTGTGGAATGAAGCAGGGCAGGGACAAGGCAGGAGGCCGTTTCTAGCAGCGCAAAGGTGGTGGCATGGCCAGGGGTCACACTAGAGGGGGTGATAAGAAACGGTCAGCTTCTGGATAAAGCTGTGAAGGGACGATTTCTCGATGAACGGGATCGGACTGTGAGAACATGCATAACGAACTCCGAGGTGTGAGACCAGAGCTCTTGCAGAACGAGTGCCATTTCCCTGGAGGAAGAGGGTATTTTTGAGGGGAGTGTGGGATGAAGTCAGATGTTCGGTTTAGGACAGGTTAACTTGTGATGCTTATAAGGCATCCTAGTAGAGGTCCCCAGAAGTCTGTAAAGTTGAGAAGGGAGATCTGGGCTAAAGATACCATCAGCATTTGGAGCTGTCAGTATTTAAAGCCATTCCACTGGGCAAGATCACCTAGCAGTCACTGCAGACGGGGGAAGAGGCTCGAGGACTGACATTGGGGACTCTCATGTTTAAATGTTGGGGGGAGGGGGGAGGAACTTGTAAAGGAGATGGAGACAGAGAGGTAGCTAGAGAAGAAATATAGAAAGTGTCTGAAAGCCAAGTGAGTTAAGTGCTTCAAAAAGGACGGAGTGGCCACCTGTGTCTAATGCTGCTGTGACACTGAGGAAGAAGAAACTGGAGAACAGACCACTGCATTCCACAACATGAAGATCAGCAGTGTCCTTCACTAAGCCATTCCCGCCGCCGCCGCCGCCGCCTTACCTGGACCCCTGCACTAGCCTTCTAACTGGTCTCCTCTGCTCTAGTGCTTCTGCCATTCAACCACGGCCTCTGTATTACAATCAATGTTACCCTTCTAAAGCATAAATTTTCCTACACTGCCACTCTGCCAAAAAATCTTGCCTAAACTATATGATCTATTACAGTAGCAGCCAAACTTTAGGGTATACCTAAAAATCACCTGGGGGTGACTAGGCTCCAACACCCAAGATTCTCTGTCTTGTTAGACTGGGGGAGTCCTGAGAACTGTATTTTTAAGTTGTAGCTCAGATGATGGTTATAAACCATGCTGACCAAAGGACAAAGTCCAAACTCCTTAGCTAGGCAGACAAAGCTTTTCTGAATATGGTCCCAAACTTCCTCACTAGTTTCTTCCTATTATACTCTAAACAGCATCTGTATGCTTCCACAAGCTCTAATTATTTAAACAAACTGTTATTTCCCCAAACGTGCCGTGCTCTTCCAGCTCCTGCTGCCCAGAAGGCACCTTTAATCTGGCTGTGCCCAGCAAACTCTGACTTACTCCTCAAGACCCAGCTTAAGTGCCACTGCAAGTGTGAGATCTCACCCAGCTCCCTTAACTCTGTTAAGCTTTTATTTCTACATAACCTTTTTCACACTATTTGCTGACTATTCTTCCATCACTGCCACCAACACCAGGAAGCGGCGATGGGAGAGATGGTGTTTTCTTCATCTGTGCATTGTCAGCACACTACCTGGCACTCTGCAAATGGTCAATAACCATGGATGGCTGCTGGCCTGATACTAAGGCATGTTGGAAAGCGCTCCAACAGTTAAGATGCTGCCACTGTAAGTGCTGGGGAAGTCAAGAACAGGTCTGTCTGCAGAACATACCACTACCTGAAGGATGACTGGAACTCAGAGGGCAGGAAGGGGAAGAAGAGAGACCCTAAGGGGATGCCGAGATTCCTAGACAGGACCATGAAGATGGGGGGTAGGGGAGGTCTACAAGACAGGTATGGACTCAATATCAAAAACTAGATGTGAAATCTATAAATGACAGTTTCAAAGAAATATTTTAAGCTTCTCTCTTAAACATTTCAAAACCTAAAAAACAAAATCTGACGATTCACAACCTACAACCTGCTGGTTGGATCCAGTAAGTGCCCTCACAGCCTTTTGCAGGATGGGACGGACTCAAAGCTCTTGCTCATACTTAGTTCACATGAGGAACATTCTAAGTGTCGTAAGGCCACACACTGAATCCATACACAGGCTTACCAGCTTTTACTTTGCTTCTGAGACCTGTTTCCTCATAAACAGGTACAAGGGACAGCATGTGGTAGGCTGGCACAAATCTCTCAACTGTAGCCCCCGAAAACTCATTGCACATTTCCTACTAAGAAAGGGACTTCGAAATTTCCCCTGGTACTCCAGGACAGTGTATTATGGCTGCTCTGTGAATAAGTCTCTGCCACTTCATTAATTCTAAAACTGCCCCTGAGAGCTCCTGGTCAGTACTTTAGCAAATAGCCTCTCAAAGCCTTTCAGAATAATCCAGAACTTGGCAATTCTCCTGTTCATCTATGGATAAATCCTTGAGTACAACCGACTTCTGAATGCTAACGCAACAGAATTTATAAAGTAGTTTTAATTACATGTCATTAAAAAACCAGTACAGTATTAGAAAAAATATACAGGCGATCTAAAAGGAATGTAACTATATTGTTTTCCATGCAAAAATATCTACTTTGTATGCACGATACAATAAAAAAGTGAGACTTGATATTTTTGTTTAAAAAAATCTTAATTCTTGACATCTGGGTTTTTCAAATTTAGAACTACTACTATTCCCTTTAAGCCCACAAAAGCAATCTGTTGACAACTGGTAACCCCCTGAGTGGGGTTTACTTCTGAATTGCAGAAACATACAATTGCTTACCTGGGGGGAAATAAACTGGGGAGGCACTTGCGCCCGGAGACTAGGAGAATTTAGTGGCTGCACCGGTGTGTGCATACCTCTCGATTGTGCTGTACTATTTCCAAACAAACCGTGATTGCCACCCTGCAAACATAACAGCAGCGTCAGGCTTTTGTTAATGTGAGAAAACGCATGCAAACAAAACAGTTCGGGTTTTCTACCAGAAGAATTATATATCCTGTGCTCCATGGAATCACATAATTTTATAACTGCAAAGGTCCCGACCTTGGAATGCTCAGGAAAATTATTCAGATCCAATCACAGGCATATTATCATCACCCTTGCAGTTTGATTAACTCTATAGCCAAAAGGGTTAAATTCGGTCAAATGTTAGAAAAGCCTCTTTTTTTTTTTTTGTAATTGAAAGATATAAGCAATATTACATTTCAACTACTTTCTTTTTTAAGATTGGGTTTACTAAATTTATTCTCAAGCCTTATAATCTAAGATCCATCTTGAAAGGTACTTGAGTAAAAATGCAGGCTTATGAACAATGTCAGCTGTAAAATACCATATTACTTCTCCATGCTGGTTAGTTCAAGCAAAAAACCAGTGCCACCCAACTGCGAGCCTAGCTTCACGAGGGCCCTACTCCAGGTCTGAACACCCTTCCCTGTCTTAGTCCCTTCTTTGCTAGATGAGGAAATCTGAATCAATCACAGAACGAGATTAAAAAGGAAAAAAGAGAAAAAGTGAAAACCATTACAAGGACACCAACACAAACATTACTCACCTGTAGCTTCTTATTCAAATATATGATTATTGGCCTAGTTAAAAGCAAGCTTAACTCTCTGATTCCTGGAGGACCAATACATTGGAGCATTTGTAGGCTGTTCTAATCAGAGCTGTAGAAACCTGGGCTAAGTGATCGCCCTTTGTTTCTAACTTGTTTCCAGCCGAGAAAAGTCCTTCAGCAAAAAACCACGTTTGATCCCTGACACTGTGCTCCCTCGCCTGAGGCAGTTCTCTATAGCACCTTCACTTGCCTCTTCAAGCCCCAGCTGAGAGATCATCCCCATCAGGAAAGTCTTCCCCAAGCTCTTCTTCCTCATTTCACATTCAACTAACTGAGCCTACCTCTGTGTTTCCCCAATACTTTAAAACTCTTAAGACAGCACCCACCATTGAACCATATTATAGTTATTTTCCATTTTCAACTTTCTACCACGAGCTTAATATTTCCCTCTTTCTATTCCCAGAATTCAGTAAAGCCCTGGTCTGGAGGATGGGCACATCATTTGCAAACATCCATGACCCACCAATTTCACATACTTGAAAAGGCCCCACTGAACATCATCAGCGAGGAGAGCGGTACCACCAAGCATTTACACTCTGAACTGAAGTCACCGCCATCATCGTATCCCTGGCATTGCAGGAATTAAGGTTATTTTAAAGAACTTTGTAACGGTACTATTAAGTTCTAGAACACTAAAAGTATTTTGATGGCTTAATGATTTGAAATAGATTAAAGGACTGCTACGGGGAAAGTAATAAACTTAAAAGCATTAAAAATGAAAATGATTACAAACGTAAAGTAGAAATGGCAATCAAAATCTGTGCATATCTCATAAAAGAAAATCAAAGATCCACCATGGATTAAAGGATTGTTTAAACATGAAAAGACCTTTAATTCTAGAAACTCTTAATATCTCTGCTTCCCCTGTCTTACCAACCAAACTGTCACCCTAAGGTGAAAGAGCTGGGCTCTAACTTTCCTGAGATCACAGTAGTCAGTCACTGAGCTACTGATCATTTCCAGGAAAACAGAAAACATTTATTATGCTAAGGATATTCTGCAGTCAGGATGGCCAAGCAGTCTAATATGCTGTGTGTAGCATACTCTGCTAAGATTGTTCTCACTTACATTTTACTATCAAAATAATGACCTTGTTATTAGATGTTAATTATTCATTGACTGGCCTTTGAATGGTGGGGTTTCTGATAACTAAAGTCCTTGCCAGAATCCATTTTTTGACAAGTCCGAAACTGCTTTGTGGGGGTCATTTTAAATTCCAACCTCTCTTTTGGTAAGAAGTATTAAAATAAATTTGCTTTTTCAAGTTTTTTTGTAAAATCAAACCCTAGTTTCCTATTCCCAGTAGACAGATTCTATCCCACTCCCACCAAAGTTTTAGGCTTTCATTATCAAGTATCCCTAAAGACATTCCAAGTACTTTGATACATCTGATGTGGATAATAGTAAAGATAAACCAACAGTAGCCTATCAGAAAATACCTTCTCTACTTTTAAATCTGGAACCTTGGCATCATAAGCTAGTCAATTTCTTGGCTCAGAAATAGCTACTTCCCACAACAATGTATTCGGTGGCAATCATACAGGTCCTCTCTTTTAAAAAACTATATTAGAAACTAGGAAAATGGTCATTCAAAGGTTGTGTGTGCATGTGTTAACGATAGTTTATCTTGCTATTTCTAAGTTTTACTGTTGTATGTGAGGCTTTTATGACCCGAGTCCTAAGAATCATTGGTGATATTTGCCTCAGCTACAGTGTTTAACTTAAAAAGGTATATAAATCAAAAACAAAGCTACCAAGCTTATTGAAATATTCTGTGATGTGAAAATAAAAACCTTACATTCTATTTTTTAATTACGAAATATATTAAGTCTGCATGAAAACTGTGAAAAAACCATGACCGGATTTGGATAGATGTGTACCAACCTGGTTCACCATGGACTGTAGTAATCTAAAGATCAAAAAACCAAGAGGAATGACCTTTCTTAGAGTCCAGTGCACAGCTGGTTTGGCTGGCCTATTTTACGAAAGTTCACATACTAATAACATGTGATAATCATGTGATTTTGGAAGCATGTTTATCGTTACCATTAACCAAGAGTGTTCTGACTACTTTACATTTTCTATACCTCAACCCAAAACAAAAGAGCCCCCTAGAACACTGATGAAACTGTATCTTCTGTTTATATAAGCAATACATATCCATGACCTCTGTGGAAACATTAAGGTAAACAGTAAAATATAAAGGAAGAAAAAAAATTACCTATAACTCCCAACCAGACATAATCAATCCGAATACACAGATATAATATAAACCATTTTTTAAAATGTGCGAAGAAGAGTATGACAGACCTATATGCACTTTGAGGACTATGGTGTAAGAGGTGTTTATATCATTCTTTAATTTATATGTGAAAGTCATCATGTGGAAACAAAAGGAATACAACTAAAAATTAAATGTCTTTCCATGACATCTCAAGGTGAAAGTCACAGTGACAAGTGTGTGCTCACGGAACTGTGACTAGGAAATATCATCACTGGACTCACTGTCATGAAGGAATTGTCTCCAAATTACTGGTTTTCTCCACAAAACTACAACAGAGCTACTGTGGGGTGATAGATGGGGAGGCCTGCTGCATCCCCTCAGTCCTGTAAAAGCAAGTGGGCGCCACTGTGCCAGGCCTGCCAGCCTGGCTTCTACTGCACAGCTTTTCCTCGGAGGTCTGACGATCAGACCCTAGGGAGCAGCTGCTCTGGCTGAATGAAACCCCACCACATGTGAGCAACATCCGGCCTTCTCAAAGCTTCATCATCTAATATCAAAGTTACCTTTTTTTGGGGTAATTATTACTTTATACTCAAAGACACTAGATTTTCAGATGCTATAACCCTCAAACACTTAATCTTATTAGTTTTGCCATTTTCCAAGTAGCAGTTTTATTAAAATTAGAAGACCTCAAAATTATTTGTACTTGTCATTCAATTTAGTGTTAAAATGGCAAATATGCTATTAAATTCGATGATGTAAGGCAGCGGTTCCCAAACTTTTGGCACCAGGAACCGGTGCTCCTATGAGAATTTAATGCCTGGTGATCTGAGGTGGAGCTGAGGCGGTGATGCTAGCACTGGGGAGCGGCTGCAGATACAGATGAAACTTTGCCAGCTCACTTGCCCGCCACTCACCCTCTGCTGTTCCTAACAGGCCCAGTACCAGCCTGCAACCTAGGGTTTGGGGACCCCTGATGTAAGGTACCTATGTAGCCTCTCTAACATTTTTCTAAGGCAGTTATTAGTTATCAGATGTAAACTCACGACCAAAAATGAGACAACGAAAGAAACAAATTTAAAATAAAATCCATGTTGAGAAACATGAAGAGAGATGGGTTCTATGGGCTGAAAGAGCTAAAGCCTATACTTAATATCATTCTGTGCATTCAGTAATCAACAAATTTCCCAAGACAGACAAATGATGCAATAAACTGCAGACCAGGGCCAAGGCGAGGCCACAGCCAAGAAGTTATAAATTTGAGAGGCCTCCTTACTTGTCTAGCAGCGAAGTTTTGGGGGTTGAGCCCTGTGCCGATTGCTCCAAGGCTGACGTTGGGTAGTGTGGAACCAGAGGGAGACAGCTTGTAGCTGGGAGAAGGGGAGAAGGGAGAGCAGGGAGCCTCATCCCCAAGGCACCCATCTTGATTGGAGAAAGGCAAAGTCAGCTGAAAAGTAGTAGTTAGCCAATCACAATGAGTGTTGGTTAGTGAAGCAACAGAATGCGAAAAAGGGAAAAGAGAGAAAACACTAGGAATAAACAAAGTTAGAGTGTATTAGCAATAAACCAGGACAGAATTTGGATCTGATAATAATCATCATACTTCGCCCAACAGACACCATCTGTCATCCTCTTTGATATAGATTTTTCTTATCCTGTAAGTTAGTAACACATTCTGTCCATTGCACTAAGATAAAAATTGCTAGACACTTTATTTTTATGCATCTAATATTGATTACTCTATGCGGCTGCTGAAACAGAACCCAGAGTAACCTTCTTGTGAATATGTTGCTGTCTGGATCAGCATCAATAATATCAAAAATGTGCCAGATCTAAAAACCGTGATTTTAACTGCTTTCTGAAGACCATGAGCACTGCGAGTTGGTATTCCGAATCAAAGAATAATCTCCTCCATTAGAAACATTAAAAAGCAAAACAAATGGGTATAAATGACTCGTTTGAATCAGGTAGTTGAAAATTTGAAAAGTATACCATTATAACTAAATAGATTACTAGAGAAATGGGGAAAGATCAGCAAAGAGCTCTCTTAGAAATAGCAAAGCAGAAAGTTTTGGGTTACCTCAATAAAGCTGGAAGGCAAGGCCTTAAGAGGCAGAGTATTTGCATAAGATCCTGAAATTTAATTTGTAACTACACAAAAGTAGCAGAAAAAAAAATTAAGAATTAATTTGTCTCTAAAATTTCTTCTACAAGTTTTGAGTGCGCATTTCCCCCACTACAGAGTCAGACCATTTTCCTCCTCCAAACTTCATTAATTTCCCAAAACTTAGACATTCTTCGCAGTACTCACATCCTAAAGACAGATGGTTCTAGCTCCTACCTAATCACCTGTTGACATCAACTGTTGTCATGTCACCATTTAAATCAGGTGATGTTTGTGTTTTGCTCATTAATTTAATTCAGTAATTCTATGTTTCCTCCTGGAATCAATTATCAAAAGACAAACAGGAACCAAAGTGGTTCTCATGAATTATTATCTTAAACAAAGGATTCAACTCACCTTCTCAAAATAAGGCCCACTATCTGTGGTTCCCATGTCTTTGGAATTAGGTGGACGGAACCCAGATCGATCCTTCCTCATGATATCATTAAAATCCCCGAGATTCATTGCTCGCTTGTCCACATCAAATTTTTTATCTGTAAGGCTCCCTGAAAGGTACCACAGAAGGAGTAAAAATTTCAAGAATCAGTATCTCCCTTATGACCAAGAATGACCTGCCCCATGCTCCTCCCTGGGGTGCTAAGTACAAGACCAGAAGAGCTCTCAATGGTTCAAGTGGCGGGTGATCTCCCTGGAACACATGTGGGTCCTTAAAACAAAACAAAACAAAACCCAAAAACCAACATATATCAGTTGCAGGTTTTCTTCTGTGGGAAACTGAAAGACAGCCTTAGGGCTGACCTGGTAAAACTCTGACTAAAAAAAACTGAGACTGGTTTTTGATATGTTTGATGAATGCCCATAAATGCAAATGTCCTCAGTGAGAGATTCTGTCTCTTGCTACTATTTCAGCATCTGTTAGAAATAAATGGTTGGGGCTGTGAAACAGTTATTAGGAATGAAAAGCTCAAAGAGGCATAATTGTTGCCCTAAAATTTTAGAACCTGAACACAGAAGATGGTGTGCCACATCACCTGTGCCAAGGGACTTCCTAAGTGCAAAGGTTATTTCTGCTTTTCTCTCCCAGCTCTGTAAATTTGCTAATGAATATTCACATGAGCAGTGCCCAGGAAGCTTATGCTTTAGTTATTCTCAGATTTAAAAATGTCATAGATCAAACGTTACTTCCTTGTTACCCAGCATTGTTTTAATTTCTTCTTGGTTTAAGTTCCTCGTGGTGAGCAAAGGCCTCCTTCTGAAGATCCTACAGATGAAGGTCTGACCCTGCAACTGCTCCACTTGCAATGGGAGAGTTTGTCAATAATCAAACATCCCAGGGCAGACAGGACCGAGCTGAGTCTGGCAGGGCCACAGACATATTTTGTTTGGCCACACATAGCATTTTTAACAACCTGAATTAGCTTCCAATATTTAAAAATTGGGATATCAATATACATCTGAATTTCTTCTGGCCTCTCTTCAAAAACTGGAAGATCTGGCAAAGCTGAGCCTACACTCCTCCATGGGAACAACTGCTAAGAGCCGAGCCAGGCTGATTCCTTTAGGTGGCACATATGCTCTCCGCAGCCAACTAGTGGCCTCCAAGTCCCAATTTCTTATACCTGGCACACATCACTCATTTACATTACTTTCTTGGCTCTTGCAGTCATCTGAATTCTGGCTCAGTACCTTCCAGTGTTGAATACCTGTCTACTGAACTGCACCCGTCCCAACTCAAACTGAGCAGGGGACCCCAAAGGGATGTCGTGAACGACAAAATATTTCGTTCGTATTAGTGGAGTGATACACACCTACAGACAAATCCATTTTGCTGCTTGGATTATCTTCAGTTTGACTCTGAAAAGTAAAGAACAATGAGGGAAAATTAAAGGTTTGAATTAAATGTGTGAATCAGAGAATGGCTTTATTCATGTAAGAGTCACATTTTTCTACAGACACTACACAAGGCTCTTTGAAATGAAACTGACACTGGAATGAAGATGGCAACGTTTTTAATACAACTCTTTTGATCGCTGCTGGTGCCTATATTCCTAAATTCATATAGAATTAGCTTCAGTAAATTTACGGGGAGAGCAATAGCTACACAGCTGCTTGTAGAAATAAACCCCTGTCCTCAAGTTCCAGTCAGCTCGGGATCAGATTTCATGAGTGGCAGCCAAATGATGACAACTTCTTCTCGTGACGTGTCAAGTCATCAAATTCTGAAATGTGCAGCCAAGTTAAAGTCATTTGTCTTTTGGCAACCAGGGACAGGGTGTCCCCATACGGTTCTAAGAGCTAAAAAAAATCAGAAATTCTACAAGAATTCCCTATATAATTAATCACAAATAGTTTCTCTAGTTATTTTGCTGTTTCGTTTTTTTTTTTAAATGATAATATTAAAATTGGAACAGGAGTTAGAGAAAATTATATAAATTTTAAAGCCTGTCTCTTTCATCCCTAACTTCCCAAAGAAAAGGCTACAAGGACTACAAATTTAAAAAAAAAACATAACCTTTAAATATTGGAGTACTTTGTTATGAATAGAACACAGAGAAAAAATATTGTTTAATCCAAATCGGAAACATTGCTTAACCAGCTTCTAAATCTGTAATTTTGTACTATATGTGGCAGTGGTCTTAAAATTTTTAGAAAACATAAAAGCTGGGATATATTACACATATGAAAAAGTAAAACTTACCAGCAATCCCATATTTGAAAACTGTTTGGCAAGAGGATTCATCCATGAATCATTGTTTCCTCCTTTTAGTGAGCACTAAAGAAATGAAATACGTAACCTCAGAACCAAATCACTTTATTTTGTCTTCATATCTGAGTTACATAAGTATTGACTGAAAATATAGAGCCAAGACTTTACTTTTTGAAACCTAATTATCTCTCTTTAATTAGGGTTATTTTGATATTTTATCTGTTAGTCTAAAAGAGTAGTAAGCCCTAGCTATATCTACGTTTTCATTCTTATTTTGTCACACTAAATTAGAAGTAACTGGAAAAACATACAGTCAGCTGGTGTTTTTACCTTATAAATAGGTCAATATCAGATCTTGAATCTTCTAAATTATAATGTTTGCATGATAGTACTTTCCCTTTTAGTATCTACTTGTAACCCAAGCTGGTTGGTATCAGAAGGATATAAAAAAAAAAAGAATTTGATGCTAGTGCATGTTATCTGGAAAGAAGCCTATCTGAACTGGTTGTTACTCTCCGTGTGGATAGGATGAGTAGCACTCATCTGTCTGCTTCACAGTACAGAGGACATGGGTCCCCAGTGGGAAAGAAGCCTAGCAGAAGACACCATCACTGACCTTATTGCAAATTAAGGCAGACGTGGGTTTCTGTTTGTTTTTTAATGGGATGAACTAGTTTCTCCCCTGAACCAGATACCAATCATCGGCTCCACATTTACTTCTACAGAGAAAGCAGGTGGAACCATGATGGGGACCTGGTTGGGGCAGGGGGTGATGGGACTTCGTGCACTGTGCATTCTGTGGTTAAAAAATCCTGTTTGTGTTCTGATGATATTTGTCATATCAATTTTATTATTATTTTTATTTTAGGCGAGGCGACCTCACAGATTGCAAGGACTTTATTAGCTTACAATCCTTTATTTTTTATTTTTTATACCTACAGCACCTGGTCTTTCTAGGTGATCTCCCACCGAGTACTAACCAGGCCCGACCCTGCTTAGCTTCTGAAGTTCAGTTACATGTAAAAAAGCCTCAGTGGAAGGAAGAGAGAATTGATAGGTACTGTTTAATAGGTACAGAGTTTCAGTTTTGCAAGATAAAGAGTTTTGTAGACAGATGGTGATGGCAGCACAATAATGTAATGTGCTTAATGTCACTGAACTATACGCTTAAGAGTGGTTAAGACAGTAAATTTTATGTTAACTGTTTCTGATCACAAAAAAAGCAAGCCTCAATATGAAAGGTCAGAACCATCAGTCACGGAGCATTAACATGCAACTCCCAATTACGTAAGTAAATCTTGGCGGCTACCCGAGTGGGCTAGTGCCTTTCACACTCAGTCACTTCCTTTTCAATCATCTGTCTTCTAAAGTGTCCTTTAATTTGGTCTTATTGTTAATTTGTAAACAAAGACAGCAAAAAAAGCCACGGCATATTAGACAAAATGAGCACATAAAAAATGATGAATAATTCCTTTTGTGACCAGAATTAAGGAAATGAAAGTCTTCAGGGAAAACTGTAAATGATTACATGAACAAAATGTCTAATAGAAACAACCTGTATTCTTATGCTATAAAAGAGTTACTATATTCAGAACAAAATTAATATCCTATAGGCAGAGGGGATGAAGGCGCAGCACTTAGCCAACTGAAGACCTACTAAGATGACATCTGGAAATCTGGGAGAAGAATATTGGCTGTGAAGCATTTCATAGGGCGGCAAAGCTCCCATGCTGAAATTAAGAATATGGTGGCCCATTTCTTATTTCCATGAATCTATTTGTGGAATAAAAGACTGGAAGAAAAAGAGTGCTTCTGCTGAGAGAGTGGTTCAGGTTCAAAGATTGTTGTTCTAGACAGAAAACCAAAGTCCTCATCAAACTATGCAAATCCAACGAGAAACCAAGCTGTTCTGGGATTTGGGAAGTGAAACATTTTAAGCTCAGTCTGGTATGGGATGTACATAAGTCACCTCGTTGCTGCAGCAGGGTTACACACTGGCACTTCATTTTGTTAGGAGAAGGGCTCTGGGCATTGGAATTTCCCGAATCAGACAGAAACCAGCCATGTGGATCACCACTGGAGAAGCTATCTTACTTGGATTTCTTTTATACATATTCATAGGGATTTACTCTAAGGACTTCCTTGGCTTTAGAATGCAAAAGCATAAAACATTTATAAAGTATGCTTTGAAAGCTTCCAAAGAATAATTATAATATGGAAACTAAAAGTAAAATAATCTATCTTTGAAAATTCCATTTTATCCACAGCAACAGTTCTGCAGTTTGTGGTTTCAAAGTCATGGAGAAAGAAAATGAGAAGTAAAGAGGAAGCAGTTATTTGTTCCCAGGAAAATATTTTTCTCTCTTACTTAGGACCTCAGGGACTCCAGCTGCTCTACTCCTTTCATTAAAAAAAGTCTCAGTGCTGTCTTCTAAGAATGAAAAAGCAAGCTCAAACATTTCTAAAATGAAATACCTTCATTTGTTTCTTTCCTCCTTGTCCCCAGCTTGCTGAGTTGTGGGAGGAAGCACTTCCCTGAGAGCCGGCGGTGTTCCAGACTCCTCCATCATCCTCCTCTTCCCAGCTGGGATGGCGAGTTCCTGTCACTGGCCCGTCACTCTCCCCCCAGCCGTCTTGCATAGATTTGGAATCTTTTTAAGAAAAGAATGAATCAACTGTATGCAATAGTTTTATACAACAATAACCACAATAATCATCCCTTGTAAATACCACATTTTAGTATACTGTAATTTTATCTAATCCATCTATATGGCAAGGCAAATATTATTCATACTTTAGAAAGCAGGAAATAGAAACCCATTAAAGGTTCAATGAATACAGAGTAAGTTAACAAACCACAAAATCAAGACCTCCTGACTTCTGGCTCAATAATTTTCCTCTTATACAAAGTTAATGGAAATTCCAGAATTGAACCCATATCGTGACTTGTAAGAAATTTTACATCTCGATTACGAGAAATCTGTTTCTCTTAATGAGTATGTTTTACTGCAGTCCTTAGTTTAGCTTCCTAAACTACATTGTGTGCTTTATTTATAATGGACAGTTAAAAAATCAGGTATGATAAAGAATACCCATCTACTTCATTTGGGGTAAAGTTGAGAAAACATGAAAAAAGGAAGAAAAAAGAAAATTTTACTAGATTTTGAACATCAATATTATGGTGAAAGGAAAAAATTCATTCACAGCCAGCCATTAAAATTTGAATCTTACTAGATTTATATGCTTGACATGTGTGACATACTAGATAAAAAAGCAATAGTTTTTAAAAGACAGGAGGAGGAAACTGAAGGATTGGGAATGGGAAAGGGAGGAAGGAAAACGAAGAAATCAGAGGCGAGGGCTCTAATGTCTGAGGAAGTAGGATGTCAGCGCCCATCGTCTATTTCACCAACATCCCCTTCTAAACAGACATCTTTAATTTGGAGATTGGGATAAATCCTTAATTTCCCTCTAAAAATACTGTATGGAACTGAAAGATACGTGTTGTGGTTAATGACACTATAAAATGGCAGAAGAGGAGGTAAAACACTATCTCTTGCCTAGAAACCTCCAACTACACCTTCGCATCACCAACGACAGAACATTATGGAAGGGGTAGTTATTTGATTTAGACAGCTTCATATGAAGAGCCTAGAGCCAAAAAAGTGCTTCTTCCCTGAATGACTGACTGCTGCCATCCCCTAGGAGCAGGCCAGGGACAGCCAAGAAGGCAAGCAACAAGTACACAGGGCATGAGGCAGCTGGTTTCTTCTAACTGTGGCATCACCCCTCCGCATGGCCAAGAGAACCTGATGGGCCCTCCAAAGGGTTCATTTCAGCCTTACAGGAAGGGCTTTCGCCTGGGCAGCAAGAGGCAGGGCTTGGGGGCTATTCTCCCTGCTGTTCAAAATGTCATTGATAACAACCAGAATTGTTTCTTCTGCATTTGAGATTAATCACTGTTACGTAAGCATGGGCTTTATACCATCCTCTGACAAGCAACAGGATTGAAAAACCAGCATAAATAATAACATAGTGACTCCTTTATAAAAACAAAGCTATCCATGTAATCCCTCTTTTACAGAAAAGAGCTAAACTTCTAACAAATGTCTTCTGATAGAAAAGATAAAAAAGAGAGCTCTAATTTTTAGTCATGGAGCCCATACCAGAGTTCAGATATTGCAGTCTAGAGAAGACCACGGGTTAACTACCAGCATCAACTGGTAGGCTGCAATGATCTAGCCCCACATTCAAATTACCCAGAGGAAAGGTAACTGTAGCTGTTGCTATAACTGAAGAGGACCCTGCAGAGTAGAAGATATTTTTTAAAATCTGAAGAAAAGTGAGGGTTTTGTGGTGGAAGAAAGGTGATTTTGAGCTTAGGGAAGACTCAGAAAAACCATGAAAGTGCTGTTGAAGCTCCTCCTGGCTCCAGGGTCTGGTTCACGTTTTCCAAACAGGATTTTGGATCTATTTTAAGTCTATAGGATGGTATTTCCCATGACAATTCAACCAAGCTTATAATGAAAATCAAAGTCTTTATAAAGCTATTTCTATGAAGTGGAAGAGAGTCGTAATTTTTTAAATGCAGTCACATTATTATGACTGAATTTCTAGAGTGAATTTCTAGAATGTAGTGAGGATCATATTCCTTCATGTGTCACTATAATGGCCCTAAATATCATACAATGAACTTGTCAATGGAATTTTTTATTCTTGTTCAAATTTTGAGCATCCAGTATGATCATATTTTAAAAATCAAAAGACAGTTCCTTAAGTCTGCAATGTGATAGAAAAGAGATGTTGAAATACTTTTTAGGAAAATTACCAACAAGTGAAAATGGGCACTAGAAACTGAATTTTTCAATTGAGGAACATCCACCGAGACATTCCAAAGCATGAGTTTACAAAGTTTTGCAAATTACTGTGACTACACATTGCCAGCTGGATTGAGTATAGCTTAGATTTTCAACGATTAAGAACAAGTATGATGTTCTTTGTTTAAAAACTCAAAAGAAGAAATCTTTGTCAGATTCAAGAAACCTTAAATGTTCCTTTGTGGGTGGATGGACAAAAGAGAGACAAAGGGAAAAGGAAGGAACAGAAAGATGAAGTCACACTGGGCAGCAGAGACCATGTTCCATATTACAAGCCAGGAAACTCTTAAATTATACTAACAAGAGTAGAAATGCAAAATAGATGTGGTGAGTGATATTTCAGTTACCGGAACCACATAGAAATTTCGATTCTGGCCAGATACTAAACCTGACTTAAAATAAAATCAACAAAATTAACTTAGGACTTTTAGTTCACTGTGAACATTTTAACATACGCCACTCCAAGTCACCACCATTTGCTACTAACCATTCATTAAAGGTTCAAGGTCCTGAATCTCATCGAAACGATGGTTTAAAGACTAAACAGTCCTCCCTCAAATGTCTGACTGCCAAATGAATGGAGAACCCCTCGAAAACAACGCTGCGCACTTACTGGGTTTCATGGCGTTCGCAGCGCTGGAAGGTGCGCTCCCCCAGCCCGTGGTCGAGGCTCCTGCGTCGTCCATTTCGCTCCACCCAGGGCTGCTTTCGTTGGGCTCACCCCAAGCTGAAGTGCCATTATCTGGAGCAGGTGGTGTGCTTTTGCTCCAGACTGTAAAGAAAGGAAATGTGTCTGTAAGAACGATTTGTTAAATGAAATGCCAGACTATCCAATGCGGTGAAGTGAGGGTGGGAGAAACAGGCGGCCCGGTAGTCTGTTAGAGAAATACAAGTGGGTTCCACCTTCGTGGAGGACATTGGGCATTGTCATTTTTGGCTCAGTTATTCCACCACCAGGAGATTACTCTACAGGTAAATTTATAAAAGTAGATGAAATTACATGTACAGCAATGCCCACTGAATCACTATCAGAAACCATCTGGAAGCAACTAAATATCTATCAAAAAGAACTGGTTAGACCAGTGGTGGGTCACCCACAAAAGGAATACCATATACAAAGCAATTAAAAGACAGAAATGTACACGGTAATATGGAAAGTTTCTAAGTATAAGGGAAAAAAGCAAAGTGAAGAACAGTGTATATACCACAATTCCTTCTGTGTAAAAATTTTAAAGGGTAGATTATTTTGCTATAACAAAATTTTTGAACTCTGAAAATTTTAAGAGATTATCTGTGGGGAAAGAGACCCTAGGGGCTAAGATTATTTTATGTATTACCTTTTGCTTTTCTGTATAGTTTGAAGATTTTTACCATAGGGTCAGCCCTCAAGATCCAAGAGGAGACTGGTTCCAGGGCTGAAACCCACGGATGCTCTATGTAGTCCCTTGTAGAAAGCTACAGTATTAGCATATACCCTATTTACATCGTATAATACCTAACATGATGTAAATTAGCAAATTGTTGTACTGTATTGTTTTGGGAATAATGACAAGAAAAAAGTCTGTACAAGTTCAGTACAGAAGCAACTATCGTAGGTCTAACTACATAGTATAAGTCAGCAACAATGTAATTCTGGATTTTTGTTTTTTCCATACATTTTTGACCCGAGGCTGAGTTTGTGGATACAGAACCTGCAGATCCAGAGGGCTGACTATATGAATAAAGTGGTTTTCTTTTTCTTTTTCTTTTTTTTTTTTTACCTGGTAGCAGGTTTTATCCTGGGTAGGGAATTAATGAACAATCTTCACTTCCTTCCTCATTCTTTTCAATATTTTTTGGGGAAAAAAAACGAGTTAAAAGTTACCATTTTTGAAAGGCCATAACTGGATTTAGAGACTACTAGGTTTACTTTGGGGAGCAGAAGACTAAATGTTGTGATTAATTTTAACTAAACAAAACAAAAACAAAACAAAACAAAAAACCTTGAATGGTGCATCCTCTTAGTTTGCTGAACTACATGCTTTACAGGGCATTCAAGTCCATGACGCCAAACAGAGAGCAATACCACCAGCACTACTTTTAATTTACCAGGTATGACGTTCCCTATTTGACTAAGGAGGGAAGAAAAATTTAATTCTGGACAACTGATTATCACAAGATAACAATCTCTTATACAAAGTACTCCACTTTCAAAGGTGATCATTACACGTTTCTGGGAAGTGACCGAAATCTTCCAGATTCCGGCTTTGCTACAGCATTCTGATGGCCTCTGCAAGAACACCACAGAACACTTCCTTCCCTTCACTGGGGAAAGAGAAACACAGAGGATGTCCACGGGTAGAACCAATATGGAAATCAGTTTTATTTCTGCTACAATTTTAATTCTTTGTTTTTAAATCTGGAGCATCGTTTGTTTAGCAAGATATAAGTCTTTTGGATTCCACAGACCAATACAATTACAAAAAAATAATTTTGAGAGACTAACACAGGGATGCCATCTTTTCCTTTTGCCAAGAAGAACATTAAAATGTGCTACCAGCATCTGTTATCACTATCATTTTATAAAGAGAGAGCTTCTGCTAATGTAGGAAAGGGTCCCAGAACAAAGCTCGGTTGAATAAATGCAGCTTTTAAAAAAAATGCCTTGTTTAAGGATTTTTCTTTCATCAAAACCTTCGAGAAAAGCCATTGCTTACCTGATGCTGATTTACCGGTCATCGGGGTAGGCAGGTTTGGTTCTCGAGGTGCTGGGCCCCCTTGGGAATTCTTATCCCACAAGTTCACATTCTTGTAATTATAACTGTTAGGGTCTCCCCAAGCTGAAGTGCCATCATCGATGTCCATCTTCCGACTAATCGACTGTGGGGATGGCTCTTCCCAACCACTAGGTTCCTCATCCTTAGGGGTTACTGGCTGTGGCCCGCTGCTCCAGCTGGAGTTGGAAGGTCGTCCATTGCCTGGAGGTGGTGGGGGTGGGCCTCCCCATGAACCAGAAGCCTCTGGTTGTGGTGGTGGTGGTTGCTGCGGCGGCTGCTGCTGTTGGTGCTGTTTATTCCAGGAACTGGGCTGTCTCCCTGTCTCAGTCCATGCTGGAGATCTTTTGCAATCTTCCCACCCGCCTTTGGAAGCTAGGCTTGTATTCCCACCATTCCCCCAAGTTCCGATTTCATTCTGCCCTCCTTCACCCCACCCGGACACAGGTTTGCTTGCAGAACTTTCCCAATTGCTATTTTTTGCTTGATCAACTTCCTCTCCCCAACTATTCTTTCCAGAAGTCCATCCTTGATTGGGCTGGCGTCCACCTCCCCACCCCTGATCCTTGCTGGGATTCTCATTCCAAGAGGAAGATGTCTTTTCATCTGGTCGTCCTCCTCCCCAATTGGAAGAGTTGTTCTTATAGTCGTTCCAGCCTCCTGTGTTCTTGGGGTCCTTCCACTCTGTAGAGGCTGAGAGCTCCCCCCATCCAGACTTCATTTGATTGCTTTGGCTGGGTGCGTCTCCCCAGCCCCCTGAGTTCTTGGTCTGTGTGGCAGCGCTCTCCCACCCCTCAGTTCCTTTGTCAGATTTCCCCTCGGGCCTTGGCACCTCTTCAATATCCCACACTGTGTCCTGCTTAATTTGCGTTTGGCCCCAGCCAGTGTTTGAGAGCACCCTGGGGTCCAAATCAGTTCGGCTCAAAAGAGTCTGCAAGACAGCCTGACAATCAGGATGTGTGGGCCTGTATGACCGACGGCCAGAATTATGACTGTCACTACTTCCTGCTTTGTGGTTGCTTCCAGTGCTTTGACCTCCAACTTCACTTCCTGTGGAGCTGGAAGATCTTCCCCAACAGGGAGCCTGGGCATTGCCTTGGTTTTCAGGGAGGGGGTGGCCCTTTTGATTGTCCCATGCTCCAGTGCTAGAATTTGGTTGGTTTGGACCACTCCATTCTCCAATTTTCAACTCGTCAGACCCAGTCGGCTGTTTCCATTCTCCCTGAGAGACCCCAGATGTCATTTTGTTCCCTTCACCCCATTTGTTGTCATTAGAGTCCTGAGGGCCAAAGTTCCAGGACCCACCCGTAGACCTGTTATTGTTGTCCCAAGAGTCATTTTTTGACCCGGTTGATTTCTGAACGGAAGCTCCTTTCCAGGAGTCCTCTCTATCCTTTCCATTGTTCCCATTGTTTCCAGAATTGCTTTGTCCAGAGGCTGTGTCAGTTCCAGAAGGCCCCCTAGCTGCACCCCAAGATCCAACACTCCCAGTCTTTCGATCTCCAGTGCTTTGTGAAGGGGCATCGGTGCTCCTGGAGGCGTTCCCCAAGCCCATTCCGAAGGGCATTCCCTTATTCTCCATGGGGTTTGGTGAACTTAAGTTCAAGGAGTTAGTGTTTCCATTTTTTGGTCCATCAGTGTTATGAATTTGAGCCTGTTCTCTGCCAGAGACAACAAAATTAACACCCGCATTTTCCATCTTTGACTGCTGTTCCCTGGATGCCTGACCGACTGTGCTAACCTGTGCACTGGAATTACTCGTATCTGTTTCCAATGCCCCTTTCCTAGAATTTCCTTCTTGGACCAGCGCTGGCCAGGCAGATGGGTTGCTATTTGGGTTGAAGTTGCTGAAGCCAGAGCCAGATCCAATTCTATCCTGACCACTCACATTCCTCCAATTTCCTAGTCCATTGTTGCTCTCTGGAGTAGAGTTGGAAGATTGAACAGATTTAGCCTTAGGGTCAGATTTCCAGACCCCAAGATTACATTCGTTCCCAGAACTTGCAGACTGGCACTGGCCCCCTTTTCCTTTGTTACTAGTGGTGCTTCCTGGCAGAGTGCTCTTTTCAGAGCCAGGGTTCGAGGCACTGTTGTTATCGGTGGTGTTTTCAGAAGAAGACTCAGTGTCTTTGCTGGCAATACAAGGCCACTCTTCCATGTTAGACTCGTCTACAATCACCTTTTCCCAGATGTGAGTTGGGTTGGGAGAGGTGCCGTTGTTGGAGGAGGCTCCCGGGCCCCAAGTGGAATTTGCATAATTCGAAGCAGCAGCACCTCCAAGGGTTGACTCTGCGAAAGAGATTGTTTCATCAATCACAGCAGCTACTCATGCAGTATTTACTAACATCTCAAGTTCAAACTTCCCCTAAGAGAGCTCATCACATTTCCACATAAACTAGCTTCTCCATCCAGCTGCGTGTCTTCATAAACTATATCACACCTGTCTTAGTTGTCTCTTCTCTTTCGTCTTGCCTGGTTGGTGTGTTTGCTAAGTCTAACTCCACAGCATCTCTCAAAGCTATTCCCCTGCCATTCCTATTGAGAGAGAAGGGCCTTCCTGTATCTTGAGACAATGCAACAACACCCTGGACTTGCTCTGTATCTCCAGTCTACTCTAAACACTCCCAGCTGGAGCGAATTCTCTTCAAGACACCTTTGATTACATCACCATTGCATGAAAAGCCTTAGACGGTTCCTTAGTGCACAAAAATAAAGCTAAACTCTTTGGGCTAAAGTTTGATGAAGATGATCCACGACCTGGGGCCAAGCGACTTTTCTAATCTCATCTTCTACTATTTTCTACGTAGATGTCTATATTTCACACTACTTGACATTCCCCAACTTGTGCCTTCTCACCATGGTACCATTCCACATCGACACTGTTTTTTCCACGCTGAACTTCGCCCTTTTACTAGGTCTAGTTCTAGTGTCATTTTTCTCTGAAGCTTTTATTGAGCTATCACCCCCAAATAATCTTTCCCTATCCAGAGCCATTCTGCGCAGTGCTAGAGTACTGTGTTCATGTCTTCCCTTCCCCGTTAGCGCCTTTTAGGCAGAGGCCCTATCTTGCTAACGTTTGAATTCCACACAGCAGCCAGTGCATTGCTGCTCAGTAAGCATCTACTGAGTGATGAATGCCCACCCAGCTGTACGCCAGGGGCAGACAAGCATGAATCAGACTGTATGCTCAAGGAACTTAATCTGATGAATTAGTCTGGCTCAGCACATATTTTGGTGGAATTCACCACATTTGGTAAGAAAAAAAAAAGACATATTTTTAACCTGATCACTTCTTCTAAATTTATTTTAGCTCATTTAACCAAGCAGCTTTAAGTCATTATGAAGTTGAAAAAAAATATTAGATAGAGCCATGTAAAAAAAAAAAAGCACAGAATCTCAAATTCTTGGATTCAGGGCCTCCTTGGTTTTAAGAATGTAAAGAGGAGACTCTGACACTCACTGAATTCGCGTCTACACCCAGGCCTGGAGAGAATCAATGTAGAAAAGCTTGACTCAACCACCCCTCACATATTTCACTTTGCATCTGGTTACAAGGGGCCAGAAAGAAGGGCCACAGAGGGAAGGCTCATGGTTAGGGCTTATCTCTGTATGAAACTTGTCACACTAGGTTTCTTTTGACCCCTACTCTGCACATCAGAGTGACAGAATTTTCTAGGCAATTCTGTGTTCAAACTTAGGACTAGAATAAAGAGTCCTGTCATTAAAATCACCAAGATTCATTGTTATTGCCAATGCTTGATGGTGTTCAAGCTCTTCAATTTAATACAACCTCAAAAAAAAATTTTTTTAGAAATAAGGTAAAATCTGTTAATGAGCTAAAAAAAAGTATTTGGACGTTCTTCACTGTTAACTGATTTAGTATTTACCTATTGAAAAAAGTATCGAAACTTCTAGTAGAACCTTTTAACTCAAGATCCTTGTATCTATTTATAGTTTTTCAATAATGCTTAAAATCGAGGGCCCCCTAAGTGATTTAAAGACTCTAACGAAAGACTAGCGAATGGTATCCTATATAGCAGTCTAAGAGACCATCCTCTCTTCATAGTGTTCCGGGAGCACAAACACAAGTATTTGAGATTCGGAACATGCCCCGGCACTAGCCCCACTTCCGATCATACTCAGAGCACACACAGTGGTGACAGCTGAACCATGGAGGCTTGAATCTCTAATGCTCTTGTCTGAGAAGGAAAAAAAGGCTCCAAAGAGCAATGGCAAAGAGCAGCGACATCAGCCTCTCATGCCCAGAGCACACTCTCAATGGAAACTAAAACCCGGTTTCAGAAGAGAAATGCTGATACACATTCCATACTGGGATCTTCGGCCATCTTTTGAATAACCCCAACGGCCTATATAATTAATGGTTTTTGTGGACTTTACACCAGGCAATACAAAAGACGTGTTCTTGCTCTCTGAAGCTGCCATGAATTCAAGTCACTGACGCCAATTCCTCACCTGGTGCAGTCCCACTCTCACTCTGCAGCAGTGTTCCTGTCACTTGTGCGTTGTTTGGGTTTGCTCCGGGTGGTGTGGAGGGAGGAGGCCCTGCCCCACCTCCGAGGAGCATGCAGGATGGTGGAGGGGGCTGCCCACGTTTCAGTAACACTTTGTGGTCCTGCTGGCAACGGAATCGCGGCGGCACCTCCCGAGGCATGTAGCGGGCGGCGCTTGGCGGTTGTCCGTTCGGCACTGCCACCCTTTTGGCATTGTTGCCACCATTGACTGGTGGCGATGGAGAGCTGCCAATTGGGCTGGCGGCCGTTGGTTGGCTTAAACTTGGTTTCGTCACTTCGGGCACTGAAAGAGATTGGAAAACAACCTCTGAAATCGAATACATTTTTCTAAAGATCATTTTTAGGAAAGCTTACATGGGACCAATTGCAATAAGGCAACCCTTCTTTCATCCCATTCTTGATGGACAGGATCTTTCCAAATTGCCCAGCATCTTCAGTTTACTGAAGGTAGGGTAGAGGTGGAAAGTGATGGTGACAAGGATTCAAAGACAGTAATTACATTCCATCAACTAAGGGGGAGAGGGAAGCAATCTCTCCCTTTGCACTCCCAAATCAATGGGGGAATTCCCTGAAGGGCTGCCTAGCAGGTCTAGGGATACGTATGGCCCTCAGGCCAAGTCCTTAGTAAAGGTTCAAAGCTCTCTCCCCTCACCCATTCTTAAAGACCGACCTCTGACAAACTTTTCCTGAAGGCCCTGGACCAGGGAGACTAAGCACCCATCGTTTATGCTCCTGGAACACACTGCCCATTTTTCTTTACCACTAAATTTACTCTATTATATTGAAATTCTCCTTTTACAAGTCCCTCTCCCTTACTAGGCCACAAGTCCCACAAAGGCTGAGGCACATCTTTATCCTTTTTCTTAGGGCCTGGCATGGAGTAGACCCTTATAGAGAACCTCATTCTGGAAAATCACAAAATCAACTTGTTGGTTTCTACAGCCTCTTGAACTCAAAGACTCTTGCTTGGCACTGTGTGTAAATATCAGAAACATTATAAATCTTTTTGCTTTTGTCCAAAAAAGCTTTAAGTGTACCTTGTGTTTTTTCCCCAAACTCTTTATTTAAAATGAAAATTTCAAAATGTAGATACTTCCTAAATGTAGATATTTCCTATTGGCTTTAAATAATTTAATGTTTTTGGTTATTTTTACAATGGCAAACAGGAAGTGTGGAGACATGCATGACAACCGGCAAGGACCCCCTGGCTCAACACTACAGAAACCATTTTCTGGACCTGCACCTCCCATGCCTCATCCTACCAAAAGCCTGCCGCCCTTTCCGAGAAAATTTACCTGGCAAACAGAGGCTGGCAGTACTACAGAAACAATCATTGAGCCTGATAATTCGGATGATTCTGAGGCCAAAGTCCCTGACATCCAGAGTACGTTAGGGCCAGCTCTGGTGGCAATACCGCAATGACTGCTGAAATGATGCTGGGCCAGCATGATGCTCATGGTAGGGTGGAGGTGGAAAGTGATGGCTCCTTTATGATAAGAGAGATACATCATCAGAAATCAGGGGGCCCAATCTATACCCACTGGACCAATACTGATTGGTGAGTATTCTGAGTAACAGGAAAAAAGAGAAGGTGCCTCAAGTCACTTCAAGGCAACCTTGAATCTAACCTTAGCCCACCAGGAGGCAGTAGTGGGCCTCCCGGTACACAGGGGAGGTCAGGGGATCCATAATCTGGCGAGCAGAATAAACACATGACTTACAAAAATAAACTGGTCATCGTCTAATATTTTTAATACAGTACCCTCTGCATGACCTATAATAGCCAATTGATAAATGGATGAATAAAGATGACGTACTTAATGAATAATTTTCTATCTCTGCCTGGAGGATTTGAAAGCACATAGCATTCCTCATTCCCTTTCCACTTATCATGAGAATAAACATGAAGCTGGCAAAGGCTGAGGGACTCTTCCCAACTGGTTTTTAGGATGAAAGCAGCTATATTCCTGTGAGGCTGCTCTTCTATAAAAGGGGTAGAGTCTTCACTTAAAGTGAACCAGGTCTGTTACATGCTTTGACTCATTTCCCTAAAATAGAATACGGCGTAGTAAGAGCAGCCCACTGGACTGAGGTCTGAACACCAGTTTGACTAACTACAACACTGACAGCACAATCAAAGAAATCTGGTAGGTATTAGATATTGCGCAAGATGCCCTCCGAGAGCTTCTCAGGGCATTCTCCCAACATCGCATCAGAGGCAGAACAGATCATAAATAATAAAGCTATAAAATGGGACCACGTCTTGACCACATTCCTTCCAAGATGGCGCTCCAACGGGAGATAAGTCGTTCGAAACTCCAGAGCACGGTCAGAAAAGGCCTGTGGTACATGTTAGCAGCAAATTGTGCTTCAGGAACGAATGAGTTCTTATTCTATTTTTTTGTATTACACCATTCTGTGAATTCAAGAATTTTAAGCATTTAAAGGTCAGTCAGATCTCTAGACACTGACTGGAGGGCAACGCGGCTGTTAGGCAGGAGGCCCAGGCCAACCTGCTTCCCAGAGTCCAATCTTCGGACGTGAGGGTCAGTGCTGTGCACCGCATCGCGCTCCAGAGCACCGAGGTAAAACTCTGATTCAGTCTGGACGCGTTCCTGTTCAGGCCCTCTCCTACCTCTTCTCAATCTATATGGTTTGTAAACTGTAGTGCAAAAATCTCTAAATGAGCTGCTCAACATAAGGGTGTAGTTTTTTATTTTCCAGGAAAAAAAAAAAAAAAGCTTGTGGCTTAAAATGATCTCTGTATCAAAGAGAAATAAAGACATTGTGAAAAATATCGGGTACCCTATTTTCTAAGGTTCATTCATTTGCGCCCCAAACCATTTATTTACCTTTTGTCTGCCCCATGCCTTTATCTTGTACCATTCTCATCTTACAGTTTGAACTTCTAATTGCCTCTATTTATGAAGAACTTCGATAAGAGACTCCTTTTTCAGAAAAAAAGTATTAAGGAAATTCTGTAACAGGCGAGACCAATACAAATTGCTATTTTCTTTAAATACCCTGATGGTGCCAAACATAAGATCTTCTAGACAAATTTTAAAAGTAGTTCAAATACAAATGAGCCCTAGAAAAGGCATTATTTCAAACTGAAAATCTCTTGAAGAATAATCAGTTACAATGTAATAATACAAGAAGTCTCAAAGACTGATGACATACAGTAAATGGCCAATGAGCACTGAACAACTTTCAGTAACCTCTAAGTACTGCCTCCATTTCTTTACTTTCCAGTCATTCCTCGAACTACGTGCATACTGGTTTTTACCCTGATGTCTCTCTGGAAACTTCTCTCCTCATTAAATGACTAGTGATCTTCATTGCCAATCTAATGGACACTTGTTGGACCTTTTCTTCTTTGACTTTTCTGCAATTTGACACTACTGGCCATTCCCTCCTTCTCTGTTTTGAAACCCACTCCAGCTAGCTCTTTAGCTCTTCCTTTGTGGACTTCTCGTACTCTTGATCAGGGGTCAGCATACTTTCTCTGGCCAGAGAGTAAGATTTTAGGCTTTAATGACTCAACTATGCACTGGTAAGGCAAAAGTAGCCGTACACAATGAATGACTGTGGCTGTGTTCCAGTAAAACTTTATTTGTGACACTGAAATATGAATTTCATATCATTTTCACTGTTGTAAAATATTGTTCTTTTATTTTTTTCCCCCAACCATTTAAAAATGTGCAAAACATTCTTAGCTCATGGGCAGTGCAAAAATAAGTAGCGAGTCAGATTTGGATTGAGGATCATACCTGGCAACTCCTGCTCCTATCCCCTTAATCAGAGTTGCAAGATGGCAGCTGAATTTGGTCATTTACCAAAGAACTGCTCAGTGTCAGGCACCTGAGCCCTTCAAATCTCTGAACACAGTTATCCGACCGTCCCCAGGTGGGAAGCCTTGCCCTGGGGATTAACCATCCCTTGATGTTCAACCTTCCCAGAGGCGACACAGGTTCACATTTCTTGACTAATCTGGCCTAAATTCCACATGGTCCATAGAAGTTGATCTCTATTCCTTTCCATAGTGTGGTGCCCATTACAGAAACTGCAAATCCCTCTCCAGATGCTGTATTTCTACTAATGCAAATTAGGGTTGGGTTAGATTTTATAAATTAGTAATTTTATACTGATAACTCCCATTAGGCCAACCATCAGCCTAACTGCTTTTTAATAAGTCTATATTGGTATGTCCAAACTCCTCTATAATATGGTCTATCTTTTTAATCCTAACCTTTATCCCTGTTAAATCCGATCTATTACATCAATCCCACATACTCTTTCAATTCTAAGTCTAATATCCAACAAAGGGGGATATTAGCTTCTACCAGGAGGGCTTTTTATTACTTGTTACCTGGGCAATAGGCCCATCTCTAGTCCATGTCTTCATATGGCCTCCAGCTGAAAGCCCTGTCCTGTTCTCTCCAGACTTCTCATTTTTTTAAAATGATGGACAATAAAGGAAGAATATATAATAAATCTACTTTTTCTCTGAAAAATGGACAAATCTTACTTCATTCCTCTGTACAACCAGAGACTTGGCACCAACAGTCTTTTCTTTTTTCTTATGGGGTCTGCTGGGGAAAGAGGGGAGACTGAAGGTTAAGGGGAGGTTTCCTGAGGAAGGCTTCATCTTTGGAAAGAGGAAAAGGACCCAGAAGCATCAGCCAGGAGAGAGAAGAAGAATGGGATTTAGAGCTTCCTGGCAGGCTTTTGAGAACAAAGAGGAGGATGTGGCTGTAAAATGGGACCAAAAGTGGAAAGATCAGGGCCTCCCGCTACTTATGGTATAGAACACCACAAGAATAATTTTTATGATTCTTGGTTCTAACAATTAAATCCCTTCAGGAGACCTGAAAGAGGCTCTCGGCTCACTTTAGGGTTATTTTACTTTCACTTTTGACAGTGGGATAGAGCAGGGTGGGGTGGAGAGCGTATGGAAACTGTGAGGCTGTATTTCATTTTTTAGTAGGTATGAAAAAGACCCTAATTGGGAGGAAAATTCAGTAGTAAGTAGAAAAAAGTTTGATTTTTAAGACTTTGGCAGAGGAAAAAGGAATATGTTTCTGAGAATAGGCCTGGTACCAAAAAGAAAAAAAAAAAAGATAATCTAATAAAGAATGCCTAATGGGTCTTCAGTTTTCCAATAGAAACACCACTTGCCATACAGAGCAGCTTGTTTCTATAGCTCAGCTAGTACCTGGCTTCATGAGTTGTTACCAGGCCTAGGCACCCAACCACCATGTTCCAGCGACCAGAGGCTGGATTTTCCAGAAAAATGCCAATTTTCTCATCTGTTATGCCCATAAACCATCAAAAAGTTCTATAAATATAAATACCTATGTGCCTCAATCCTTTTCTAGGCAATATGTTGGTTTCGAAAGTACGAACACTGTATCACTGTCAATAACTCTATTTCTATTATAAAGTATAATTCATATTTCAAACAAGTAATTTACAAAGATACTTCCAAAGTAAAGCCTATCCTGGGATTAGGAACTGGTTGAAAGTACAAGGAGAGAACACTATTCTAATTAATTAATATAATTATAACTGAGAATGGTTTCAGCTTGTTTTATAAACCACTACAAAGTCCCAGACTACATTTTCCTTTGACATGCCTTTCGATTAGAAATATATTACAGTAATGTCATCATTGGAAAACTTGTTTTCCATAAGTAGATTTCCTAAGAAACTTGCACTAGTCTTCCAACATTGTGTGGCATGCTTTTTGGCCTGGTGGCCCAAAAAAAACCAGAACAAGACAAAACAATGAAGAAACCAATCATTAGAGGGTCTCTCCATCACCCTTACCTTCTCCCCTTATCTTCTCCCAAGTTATCAGTCACATTTGATTCTCTTCATCCAGGTTAATGGTTCTCAACCTGGGACAGGTACTAGGGTTACCTGCAGAGCCTCTCAAAATACACCTGCTTGGGCTGTGCCCTCAGGTCATGAAGATTTAGGAGGAGGCCCAGGCTTGCGTATTCTGACAAGTCTATGCAAATAATTCTAATGCATACACTAGCTGAGAACCACAAATTTAAGTGGGCAAGAAGAGGAGCTAGAACATTAGTCTCAAGGAATTACGTCTCCCATTCAAAAGGGAAACTGGCCAAAAGTGTAACCATCACCAGACAAGACTGCATGATCAAATTTAACAGAAGAGAAAGAACTGAAAACACACAGACCATTAGGTTCAGAGTGACCTGAGAGACATCTGCTTCTTTTTATAACACATCACTATTTTGTAACAGAGTTAAAATGCACTGTCCTTTTAAAGTGCACGTTCTAGACTCTAGCTCAGAAGACAGTGTGATCATCCCAGGTATAACACTCCACTTCAGACTCAATACATGTCATGGACCAAGATGGTTAACAATCCTCTGCAGTTTCTACCTGTAAGTGAGGGGCTGGTGTTTGGCTTTTGTTATTGTTCTAAAAAAAGTTTTGAAAAGGTTTAGTTCAAAACCTGACCCAAATACTTTCAAAACAAAGTATTTTTTCTAATCTCTTTTGCCTCCTAAAAAAATTTAGGCCACTACAAACACTACTACAAGTATTTTTAATTTGTCATTACTGCTCTTTAGTGACTGCAAACATCCATCCTTAATTACTCTACACCCACTCTCACTTATCGAGTCGATTGGAGGCTGAGTCAGCAAGGGTGTAAAATCTAAACCACAAAAGGTTCTAATGACTTAAAAAGGGAAAAAAATCTTACCTTTGGTTTTTTGTTCCGTGACCTGCAAAATAAATGAAGAGACATAAGTAAATGAGATTTGCTTTCTAATTTGGTATTATTAAGACTACTTTAATCCCAATAACTCAAGTAATTCAAGCTATCAGATATACAAGCACAGTTACAATCCAGAAAAAGCTTGGAGGCAGTTTAGACATCCTTCTAAAGACAATGGCCATCATAACTTACGTGACCATCATTATGAAGTATACTAAAAATTAAAATAAAAAGTATTCCACTCTCCTTAAATGATGAGGTCTTTGTACCAGGAATGCTGTTTGCCATTTTGATTGCTATGACTAGAGAAAAGCAAATGGATGTGGCCCAGAAACTAAATTAGCCATAGAGACAAAAAGATTCCCCTGTGAGTATGAACTCAAACGCTTAACCTCAAATCTAGAAAGCAGAGTTCAGGGTCCCATTATCAGAGGTATCAGAGGTATCAGAGGTCGTGGTACGATTCAGAACCAATCTGTGCCCCCTCCTGGCTGTGTGATCTGAATTTCCTATTTATCTGTTGAATGAAGATGATAATAGTATCTCTCTGCACAGGACTGCTATAAAAATTAGAGATATCCTATGCCAATGCTCAAGAAATGTTTGCTATTTTTTCAAAGTTTATAGCGAAAGAATGAAATATGTAAAATTTGAACAGCATGAAATATAGCAAAAGAGTGAAATATGTAAATTTTGAACAAATACAGACTGCTTTGTTAAAGGTATTCCTTTATGTACTAGTACACCTATAGAAATGATTAACCTAAAAGGCTGGACAGGCTGAATATAATAATAGGTTTTCAGGGAGTTTGGAAATGATAGGAGCCACATGAAAAATTATTTCTGCTATTAAAAGGGGCAAATAAAGGAGGGCACCTAATTATACATGCCCTATCATATTAAAACAAAACCACAAAAGGTCATGAATAAGAAAAACATCCAAAGGAAAACACTCCAGAATTCAATAGGGGTTTTATTACACTATTGAGATCATGGGTAATTTTGACCCCCTTGCCTAACTTAATCTTCCAAAGTATTTTTATATTGGTTCTCTGACTTTTATAATAAAAATATTCATAGAGAAAAGAAGAGGTCTGATTATTTTTGACTCGTAATCATACTAAATTACTGCTGTGGGTATTCACGAAAACGTGCATCTCTGGTGGGTTATGTCCCGTAGCTAACCAGCTCATTGCACAATGGATTCCAGGCGCACCACCTGTCAGACAATGAATGAGCTAAACAATCTATTTGTGTGACCTCCTGGAGTGTTTCTTACATTCTTGCATTAAAAGACAAGCTAATTCTACTGTATTGAATTTGTGGTAGACAGCATCTTAGAATGAATGTGTTTCTCAGTACTAATTGTTACAGATCTCAATTCAACTGTATAATTTTGTATAATCCCGTTTATCTAAGAATGAACTGATCTGTATCCACATACCAATTCTTTAAGGCAGTTTAAGTTTATACCATTGTGCATATTTCTTAGAATGCCATTATGAAGATCAGTTTATACAGGAAGTCAATGCCTTCCCCAACTGTAAGTGACAAATCCAAATAATGTCAAATATGTCTTACAGTGTGGGTTCTGTTAAAAGAGCTGCCCCCAGACAGTGAAAAGCTGGGTGATCAAAGCATGTGTTCTGCCAACACTAAACAATGATCCTTTAGCAACATCAGCCTAATGAATGCTAATGGAATCCTTCTTTGACACCTCTCTCATGAATGGAAATCTAACAGTTTACTCAGTGATGGCTCTAGAAAGAGCGATCTACCACCAAACACAATGGAAAAAGCTCATGTTTAATTTCTGCACGGAAATAATTAAACTTAACTTTAAATGAAAATCAATTCTTTGACAAAATTATATTGCCAGCACTCATTCTTGATCATTCACTTATTAAACAAACATTTTTGAGTGACACTTAAGCACTAGGTGCTCACTATCCTAGTTACTGGAAATACAAATATGAATAAAACCTTGAGAAACTTATCACAGTCAGTCTAACGGGGAGAGACACACGCAAAGAGATTATTATAAAGCAATGGGCTAGGCAGTGAGAAAGATGTGGAAGCAGTAAGAAGCATCACAATGCTTGCTGACTGACTGAATGACCGCATAATAGAACCTCTGGCACGTTCTCTACAATTCTTTGCATCGAAGCACATTTTATGCCTCCTAGCTGAGGTGTAGTCTCTACAATAAAGTTGGAAACCACTAAGACAATCACATGGCAAGCTCTGCGTTCTCTCCTTAAAACTGCTAAATCACAATTTCATTCTAAAATTTCACAATGGTTCAGTATAAAACAATACCAAAGGCCATGTGTTGGCCTAGATCCTGTGTCAGCTGATCTAGAACATTTTTGAACAAAATGACTGAATTTTTACTGTTCATAATTAACCCCCTGGAATTTTATTTATGGCGATTTTCCTCTTTGCCATAATGTCTTAACCAGTTTTTCATGCAGATGCAAGCACACAGATCATCTAGCTGAATCATCTACATTCTCTGCGTAAATAATCTTAATTCACTCTTGAACAAATTCACACCATTTTTAATTTCAGTCATTTTTCTATTAGTGGGAGCCACAATGAAAATTTACAGATGCGTATTGTATGAATCATTTCTAGATACTGAAATTTTCACGTTTAGAGAACACTGTTATCTATGTGAAGAATGAAGATGGACTGTACACATCCTAATCAATTGCTCTATTTGGCATCTTCTTGTTACCAATCTTTGCTCAAGCTCCCCAATGTCCAGCTTATTAACCATCCATTCCCACAGACTGCAGATTAAATGTGAATGCCCTAAAGGAAAGAGAGCCTTCACAGAGGTTCGCTCTGCCACCGCCCCACCTGGGGGGTCAGCGTGTGCAGGGCGCAGGGTAATGCCCACAACACCCACTGGCTGCTGGAGCTGCTTATCTGCAACCTGGACGACATGGGATGTGGCTGCGTACCCAAAAGAAAGTACAAAAAGAGCTTTTGAGTCATTATCTGACAACTTTAGTCAAGATTCTTTAATGTCATTTTAGACAATTCTAACAAGATCAAGTTAGAAGCAATGCATTAGAAGCAGGCACCCTGAGAGCATGAGGATGTGATGGTGAATGCGCCACTAGTAACAGAAACGAACAAACTAAAAGCAGACAAGATCTGAAAGAGCACAGAAGTCTATTACAGCACCAACCAATAATGAATATTCATTTTAATTAAGTCAAGAAGAAAAGATAAATTACATTTCACAGGCTTAATGTGGCAGGGGCATGGGCAACCAGTTCAGAAAACATTTCCGGTATTATTTAATGCTGGCACTCGTACATGATCTAATTTCAATAATTCAGAAAACTGAACTACGGGAAACACTACATCCAACAATGCTGGAAAAACTTGCAGTGTTCCTTTCGCAAACTTGCACCAGCTTATGTTCGACAGCCTTGAGTCTCTTCTAAATCTAGAGTCCCCTCTAAACCTTTTAATAGCTTCCACCTCCCTAAACTTAGCTTCAATACCCTGGGACCACAGCAGAGACCCTCAAATCTGCCTCTTACAGTGGGGCTCTGCTTCCCAAGGGTATGGTAACAAGAACTGCAGGCAGATCATTTTGCCTCCAAAAAAAGGATCAAAACAACCCTGCCGAGACAAAACCCAAGTCAGGAGATGCTTAAAAGAGTGGCGAGGTGGGGAAAGAAATTCAGACGAGGCCCAGGGCAGAGGGGCACGATCTGCAGCAAAGAGAGCAGGGCAGAGGGGAGTGCCTAACACCTCTCTGCTCCAGACGGCCCTGTCAAACACTTCGACTAAGACTTGACAGTTGACAGCTGTCACCCCTACATCTTTTTTCTTTCAGCATCTCTTTTTCTCTAAGCAAATTCCTCAAAGCCATAGGATGCTCTCCTCCTCAAAGCTCTAAGCAGGCCCACCAGGTCCTCTCCAAGGGAAGTTTCGTTATGAAATTATCAAAAGGCAGACTCATATCAATGACAATGCTGGAGGCGGACCAAAAGGAGAACAGCAGGGCAAACTCCAACAATTCTGAAGTTATTCTATAACTCGCTTAATAAAATGCAGATTAATTATGATAGAAATAAGGAAATACGATGAGAGTTCAAGTGCTGATAACTATCTTGCATTTCTCAATATTGTTTACTGTTGTTTTCATAAAATCGGCTGCAACATTATTTAACAGACATAATTGATTAAACTCACCTTCTGAGTGGCTTCTTTTTTCTTTTTATCCTCTTTCTTCCTTTTCTTGTCTTCCATTAACTGTTCTTCCCTTTCTTGCTCCTTCTCTCTGTTAAAATAATGTCACACCAGAAGGTTACACAGCTGTATTTGTAGCAAATCCAACACTTGTAGATGGTGTGCAAGGCAACGTGTCATCTCTGTGACTGAGCAGAACACAGTATTTTACTTAAACTAGGAGAATGCACAAAACTCACCATTTAATTACCCCTGCATTTCGGTTTGTAATTCTTTGTGCAAAACATGACATTAAGTTTGGTGTCAAAGAAGTCTATTAAAGTGAGTTTTTATAACATCTTCCTAAAATACACACAGATATATACAATATTAGTTTATTTAAACTCAGCAAAGAATCTAATGTGAATATACGACAACCTCCAGTTGGCTCTGGCAATATTCCTCACAAATAACCCAGAATATATTAATTCAATTATGGTACACAGATATTTATCATAATTTAGGTGTTTCCCATGACATCTTGAAATCTTCAGAGTGGTTAACACAATACTCTATGTTCTATATCCTGTGTTTTTAAGGCAGGTACCAAGTGTCCTATATATCCATGTATTTGTTTATTGAATGAGTTCACAGTTGCATCTTCCAGGCATATCTGAATTGAGACAATCAGGTTTTGCTCCCCCCAATCAAAATATAAATGATACAGAATAATAAACATTCTAGTTGAGGAAATGTGTTGAATCTTAATAAATTAATGTAATTTCTTAAAATGTAATTTATACCTCACATTTAAAAAGTAACTTTAAAATGTAACATTCATTCTAATACAGTACAGAATATATTCTTATATATATAGAAAGCTGCCAACTTTCACTGTATGTATCAACTAAGAAGAACACATAAGCAAGCACTGGTGTAACTTCAAAGCTCAAGGTGGCAAGAGACCCCAGAAAGTATGCTTTTTGAACTTCAGAACAAGAGAACTACAGATCTAGTTCCCAGGTCCCCAAAGTGTTGAATAGATACTGCCTGCAGTACTTGTGATTTTAGGGGATCAATACATCAAATCCATGGTTTCACAGAAATCACTGAGAAAAAGGTTAAGTTAAAAGTCAGACAAGCTAAAGAAAAATGTTAAGTAAACATTTGCAGATGTGGCAAAAATTGCAAAGATGGTTCCTGAAGGACTCACGCTGGAGGAGTGGAAATCACTCGACCACTAGAGAAAGTCCTGGGGATCAACTCCAAAGCATGCTCTCATGAAAAGGCCGTTAATGCTTTACTTATAGAAAACAAGAACTAAAACAACAACAAGAGTTTCATCTACATGCCAAGTTTCCAGTGGCCCTGTCCACATTCACAAACGTGGGTTTTTCTCCTTTTGTACCTCTGGGCATAAATACACAAATGCCTAGTTCACATTCTAAAGGCAACTTCCATGAAAACCTTAAAAACATAATCAAAAAAGGGATTTTACTGACTTCTCCTTAGGTTTAGAGCTGGATTTCTTTGGAGTCAGATAATGCATATCAGTCTCAGTGTGGAGCCCTTGGTGAAAATCCACTTGCAGCCGTGCATTACTTTAAGAAAATGGATTTACGAAAATTGGCAAGATGGATGTTGACCATCTAAGGTAGGTTGACCACAGATCCTGTTATATTTGGCTCCTAGAGCCTCCTGCTTCCTCTGGCTGCAAGTGGAAGGAGGAGATGGGGTTCCTCATGACCCAGTTACTGTAACTTAGTTTCCATACGTTAAAGGGTTACTGACTACAGAAAAAGAGCAACTGACAGTCTGAATATCTCCTATTTAATATTTGATGCTTTAAAAAGCATTGACTTGAATTTTTTCTAAATCTCTTCTAAAATTAAAAGTTTATTTTAAAAATGTAGTGTAAAAAAAAAAGCTGTAAGTCTTTAACGAGACACATTCTTAAAAAACAACTAACCTTTTCAAATATTTTTTCCTATAAACAGGTAATTCAGGGAAAGGGATTGAAATTCATGTTCACTACAAGCAGATTTATTTCCAAAACAAATATTTTTCAAAGCTTTCCAGGAGACAGGCTGTGCTTTCACCCTGATCTTTTACCATGTATAGTGGTAGAATTGAGTCTTCTCTTTAAATTTCACTTCATTAGGAAGAATTTATTTTCCCAAACCAAACCTAACTTAAAAACCTGCCATTCACTTAATAATGGAACAAACAGTGTGGGGTTCACCTTCTGACTCAGTTCTGCTCTATCTTGGCTGCACGTTGGCATCATCTGGGGAGCTTTAAAATGTCCCCTTGCAAAGTCAGAGCCTAAGCAGTGTGAAGACGGCACCCAGGCAGGGACGGCATCTGGGTGGTAGTGATGCGAGACTGGTTATACACAGGGGGACTGATCAACAAATAAATATAATAATGACAGGCAGGTTTTCAGTGTTGAAAAATGAGTTATGCAAACGAAAAGAGAAAAATCAAAAGAACCCTGTGGAGTTGAACCAATCAGTTATTGGCAGGAACTCATGGTTTTTAATATACTATGAGCTACCTGCCTGTTAATCACTTGGCCGTCTTGTTATCACATCAACTGTCACACTATGGCAGTGCTTGTGTTCATACGGCCCTTATTTTACTTAATTATGGCCCCCAAAGTGCCAGCTTGGTAATGCTGGCAATTTGAATATGCCAAAGAAAAGGCACAAAGTGCTTCCTTTAAGTGAAAAGGTGTGTATAGGTAAAAAACAGCATATATAGGATTCGGTACTATCCATGGTTTCAGGCATCCATTCACTGGGGGTCTTGGAACATAACCCTCGTGCATAAAGGGGGACTACTGTGTGTGCATACACACTCTCTCACTCCCTCCTCCCCTCCCTCCCTCTCTCCTCCCCTCTCTCCCCCTCCTTAGTTCTATTACTGAGAGGGCTTGGGAACGACCAACCACCAAATAGCAATGATCTAGCACCCAGATCGTGGCTTCTAAGTACCATTCTTCACTAAAAAACCCAGAGTTCTTTGGAAAAAGAGCTAATCTGGGAGCCAGGACAAGGAGAGCACATGATGAACCTTAAATGCCTGCTTGCAAAGAAGGACATGTTTAACAAATGACAGATGTTTCAAATGGTCACAGAGGCCAGTATGAAGGGGCTCCTGCAAGCTAAATCTGGGATGTATGAGCATAAACATAAATAATGATAGTAACAGATTATAAGCCATTGGATAAAATAGGAGAACATTAGTCCAAACAGATAGAAATAAGTAGGAGAATAAATTGATGCTCTTGTTTTTTAGAAAACTTTGTGGACTATTCATATCGTTTTAAAGTGCCTCCCCATAAAAATATGCTTATTAACTAGGAAAGAGAAAAGCCTGGCAGATACCACCTTCATCAAGGAAGCCACGCGAACATCATCAGTACTGGGACAAACTGAAATTCTGAGTTACCTGACAGGATGCTGTGAGAACACAGCACCACTTTTACGATCTGCCTTTCAAATAAGTATAACTTGAATATCACCATGAGAAAACAGACAATCCCAAACTGAAAGGCATTTGATAAAAATAACTGGTTTACAATCTTCAACAGTTTAAAGATTCATAAACGTCACAGAGATTGGCAAAGTGTTCTAAACAAAAAGACACTAAAGAGACACAACCACCAAATGCAAAGTGTGATCCTTTTGCTATAAAGGACATTGAGGGGCCAAATGTCAAACCTTGAGTAGGGGCTGAAGGTTAAATGACAGACAGTAATGTATTAGTGTTAATTTTTTGTTGTTGTTGTTTTGTTGGCTGTGTTGTGGTTATGTGTGAGGATGTTCTTGTTTTTATAAAAATAAGCATTAGGATTGCAGGTGATAGGACACTGAGTTAGCAATTTATTCTGAATGATTCAGAAGAAAATTTTTTTTAAAAAATCATACTTTCAACTTTAAGTACAAGATTGTACCCCCTCGCCCCCAAAAAGCTCCAAAAGACAAACATCAACAAAACCATTACCTACACAGTATCCCAGATCAATTACATAGAAAAATCTTTGAGGATTGTTTTTTAAAGCCCCGCAATCCAGGTGGTCCTACCATGTAGCCAGGACTGAGAACCACTGCTTTAAAATTTTGTGTTCAAGCCTAAACTTTAAAATATTATCTATTTATACTCAAAAATCAAACCTCCCTTACAGCAACCAAATATAAATGCCAGGTGACTACTTAACCATAACTGCTTCTAAGTGTGAAAGCAGGAAAAGTCATTCATATTTTTCCCATCTCTAAGTCCACAGCTAGATGCAAGTGCAAACAGTGTAATCTAGAATAAATATAGAATGGTAAAAAAGCCAACCTGCTCTTAAGAATGTCTAAAGTCAAGAAAACACAATAGTGTTTTCTTCTTCTTTTGAAATGACCATTACTTCGTTCCAAGATATACAAGTGACTTGTTTTTTGAGAACGGCAGTACTTGAATAGAGGAAATATCCAATATTCGCCTGCACTGAGGTAGAGCAAGAATCATTTTCTGTACACAAGTTCAGAACACAGAGAAGAACAATGATGCTGACAGCCTAAAAAACCCTCTTCATCACATGGCCAAAACCTCCAAGGGTCCAAGGCAGTGCAAGGAAGTAAAGAGCTGTCAGATCTAGGTGACCTCTCCCTAGAGCTGACACTCAAGGACACTCATAGCACAGTTCCAACTTCCACCTTTTCCCTCATCCATTCTTCATACCTGACATAAACACCTTCCTCCTTCCTTTTTGTTGCCAGTCACATCTTACCCTGTTGTCAAATTTTGGCTCAACAGTTATCTGCTTCAAGGAAACCTCCCCTGACAAATCCAATTCATGAGAAACTTGCCCTCCTCTGTACACCCACTACTTCAGCCCTGCCTCTCGCCTGGTCCCTGAGGAGTCCCGAGGCAGATGCTGGCAGTCACGGGCAGCAATCAGAGCACGTGCAATGACTTTTCTGTCGCGTGGCTGCTTTGAGCAGGGCTCTGGGAAGCAGAGGCTGGTTTGGGGGCTCCTGTGCTTCACTTCCCTTCTACCAGGAGACCCGGGAAGTGCTCCGTTCCTTTAACAAAGCTTTACCTGGCACGAAACATGAGCCAGGCACTTTTCTAAGTGCCGGAAACACAGCAGGAACAAAAGCAAGCCTCTGCTTTCAGGGGGCTTACATTCCAGTGGGGGAGAGAGACAACCGAGTAAGATACACAACAAAGAACATGTGTAACACATACATTTCAGGCAGCAACAAGTGCCCCAAAAAGACCGGGTGGGGTAAGCTGATGGAGAATGACAGGCAGGGGACAGGGCACCATCTTTCACGTGATTAACGTTAGAGAAGGCTTCTCCGATGAGGAGGCCTACGAATGGAAGCCCGCTGAGGTGAGGGACATGCGGATGTCTGCAAGTGAGCATTCCAGACAGAGGGAACGGCAAATGTAAAGGACTGAGACTAGTGTGTCTGGCAAGGAGGCTAAGGAGTAAGGGAGAAAGTGCTGGAAGGGGTTAAGACCAACTCCCTCACGATTATAGTGATTAGACAGGTAGAGGGGCTCTCCTTAGATTGACAACATGTTTCCAATTTACCATATTTTCTGATAACTGAATAAGAAACCAAACTAGCACCAGGATACACACATACACAACTGACACTTCCAACATCTCTCTCCTCAGCTCCAATCTCAGCCTGCGTCTCTCCTCAGGTACCAATATTTCAAAGGCTCCTGCTTCTGTCCTCACAGGTGACTGGCAGGCCTCCCTCAGAGCAGCCAGCACACTGTAGGACAGTGAGCTGACATTTGCTACTGACGAAGTCCCTGAACACCTGGGGCCGACCTTACTCTTCTTTGATATATACTGAGCACAAATACCAGGAACACAGTAGGCCCTCCATGTAAATATTACGGAAATGCACTATTACAGACAGAGTGACGCGTCTTGATCCCTCTCAGGGAACATGATGTCGACAAGAAAAGCTTCAGAACAACTGGTTAAACCATTTAACAAACATACACTGAGTTTCTACTATGTGCCAGGTACTGATCTTAGCATTGGGCATGTAACAGTGGGTAAAAGAGAGAGTTCCTGCCCTTGGGGACTGCCATTCTAGATAGGAGGTAGACGAAACAAACATGTAGGCCAGAAAATCATCATGCATGCCATGAAGAAAGTAAAGCTAAGGAAGGGGATAGAGAGTCACCAAGAGGGAAACAACAGGGAAGAAGATGGGCTGCCTTACACGAAATGTTCACCAACGCCTGAGGCACCGACGTCCAGTAGAGATCTAAACGAAGAAAACTGTCTGAGAAATGAGTGACTGACCAGGTGGAGGGAATAGTTAAGTACCAGGATTGGAGAAGTGCGTTGGCAGAAACTGGGTAAAGGCCACATGGAATCTCTGTGTGTTAGTTCTTACGAGTGCACGTGAATCTACAATTATCTCAATGAAAATTTTAATTAAAAAAAAAAAAGGTGCCTCTAACATTGATTCCTCTTTTAGTCACCTGTTTACATTTTTAAAAGGACTTTTACTTTAAACAATTTTTTAAATAGCTCTTTATAAAAGTCACATGAGTCAAAAAGAACTTTAGGAATCGTTTAGTCCTGACATTCACAGAAATGCATTTCTAAAAATATTCTAGAATCAAAATTTCACCCCTAGCATGTTCAAACTGTTATTGTTTTACTAATCAAGATTCCTTGCCTTAAGTACATTAGATATATAAATATGATATCATAGGAGTGTTTGAAACGTTCCTCCACCACATAATTCATAAAATAATTCTTTTACTAAGAATTTCAGTGACATAATAGTAACAGGGGCTATTATGTGACTTTGTGGAGGGACACGTGCATCAGCTTAGTCTACTCCAATTCCAAACACCTTCTTCTGGTCTACTTCCCAAACTCCCTCATAACTGGACGGTCTGAGATGGGATTTACGTTCTACCAATAAATTGTGCTCAAGTGCGACATTAACAGGGAAGGGACATGGTGGAGAGCACCCACCTCCCAGGGAGCATGGCAGAGATGATGCAGTCCTGAGGTGGACCCCTGTAACAGCGGTTGCCTGGATGTACAGAAGAGGAAAAGGCTCTGGTGGGGCCCCCCGTTCCGTCGTGTGGTTCCCAAAGATCTGTGAGACAGCGTCACCATTTAATAGATCCCCAACACCAGTGAGAACGAATGCTGCTACCTGCACACTAAGAACTCAGTCCAACACAGAGTTATATAGTTTCCAAAGCACATCTAATATATGTGACTTGTACAGCCATTTATTTTCTTAAAAGACAATTGGTAATCTTGGCAATTTATAAAACAGTAAGAAAATAACTAGACACAAAACCATTAGCTATCATAACCAATTAAGGGTTGATATCACACATATATTTGGGGTGAGGAAAATGAACAAAAGAAATACAATGAAAAAAGTAAAGTGCTTGAATCATCTATTTAGAATGTTTTTAATTAAAAATGTAAAAAAGGTAGCATATTAGAATATATTCATTCAGGCAGAAGAAATTACATAGGAGGGTACTCCAAATAAATGTGTTGGATTTGTTCTTAACATTTTTTCATTTGCTGGATCTGACTGAGGGAATTTAATGGGATGCTAATGTAATCTGCACATATTAAATTAGTAGATGAGGCCAAATAGCACTGAGGCATAAAAATCATTCTAGCACTGAGTGGCTGATAGGAAAAAAAATTCAACACAGCTCCTTCTACATAAGGGTTATCTTCCCACATGAAGTCGTGTAAAGCAATGCTTCTTAAACTTTAACAGAAATCTTGTTAAAATGCAGATTCTTATTTAGTAGTTGTGGGTTGAGACCTGTCTCCATTTCTAATAAGCTGCTGATCCCTGCACTTTACCTTGAATGGCACAGATTTCATACACTTGGTTGTTTCTTTCTAAGAAAATATGGAATTGTAGTCATTCCTCCAAGGATAAACAACCTTATGAATATCAAGCTTATGCCTTGTTATGCCCATCTGTTATTTCAGTGTTAAATTATAGGGTAATCTTTATGACGATATATTAAAAGGCAATTAAAGAACTCATGTAGTACCAAATGTACACAGGATTCCACTGAAATGACATTAGAAATAGCTAGAACCAAATCTGTGCATGCAAAAAAAAAAAAAAAAGTGATGACAGCAAATATTAGGCATCGATAGTTGAAAAGTACCATCACCTGCATGCAGATGTCAGCAACGTCAGGCATGTAAAAAATGCAAGTTTCACAATCAATAAAATATGACAATAAGACTTCTGCATACCCAGCCTCTGACTCTAAGCATCTCGCAAATTTCCCACTTTCCCTATTTTGAGGCACATGCAAGAAATGGGTTTATTTAGAATTACTCAAACCAAATAAAGTACGATAATATATTTAAAAGAGCTTGATTTCATTTCCAGAAATTCCATGTGGCAAAAGTTGTAACCAAGGATTTATGGGATTTTTCCCTGCAAAGAACTTTGGGGTTAGAATGGTGCCTGAGGAACATCTAAACTGAAATCCCTCTCCTCCTTAAGCCTTACCTCCTCTAGCCAGGCAGCCCAACAATCTCTAACAAAGGAAACGCCTGACCTCCCCTCGCAGTGCAGCTACCTACGCAGGAAGTTCTTTATATTGCCTTAGAAAGTGTCTCCTTAAAGCTCCTATCCACTGGTCCTAAGCCTTCCTTTTCAGACTGCAAAGACCAAGTCTTCTAACTATTTGCAGTTATCCATCACGCATCCCCGAGGCATTCTCAGTTTTGTCAAACATTCCACATGTGACCTGGTTTTCTACCCCCTCACCACTGGGGACATTATCCCCTAAACATGTTCCAGTTTGTCTACACTCATCCAAGCATTGGGCAAGGCAGTACCCACGCAGAGGAGACCTACCACTTCACTGTCCCAGATAATATACCAATGCCCATAATGTCAAAGAACCCATTTGCCTTCTTGGAAATCACATCTTCTTGAGTTACAGCCATCTACCACAGCACTGCTAAGTCGCTTCTCCACACCCAAGTGCAAGATCTTATATGTATCTCTATTAATGCCCTGTGTGCCAGACTGTCTGTTAACCTGGCATCACCACCTCCTATAGTCTTCCCTGCATTGCAGGAAAAGACCTAGAACTACATTTCCCAGAATCCCATTCTCCATTTGTTCCCGATTAGACACTGCCAACCAGAGGTACCCATTTGAGATTTGGAAGGCAGAAAAGAAGTTAACACTCTTTGAAAACAATTGCAAGCAGACACATAGGCCATCAGTAGACAAGATTTCTCATCTTGATAGCTTCCAGATGAATTAAAGCCATACTGGAATTGCAGGCAGCTGAGATCACTGCTTTCCTGAGAACCTGGCACTCAACTTCATCAACAATGACAGTGGCCTCCTTGAATCCGCTCCCCGCCCCCCAGACTTTCTAATGGTTGTCTGAGCCTTTAATCTCTATATTACAACCTTTCCTTCTTAAAAGATATAGTAGAATCTACCAAAAGCTACCAGAATAATGACTTTAGCAAGGCTGTAGGATATAAAATCACATCTATATATTAGCAACAAACAATCAGAAACTGATATTTTAAAAAATCCTATTTACAGTAGCATCAAAACTTATTAAGTACATAGGGTAAATGTGACAAAAAAATGTGCAACTGCCACAAAATGACAACTATAAAACATTGCGGAGAAAAATTTAAAAACCTAAATTCGTTAACAGATATACTGCATTTATGGAAGACTCAATATTGTTAAGATATAAATTCTCCCAAAATTAATTTATAGATTCAATATAATCCCTATGAAAATCCCAGCAGGACTTTTTATTTTGTAGAAATTGACAAGCTCATTTCAAAATTCATAATGACCTAGAATAGCTAACGACTTTTTAAAAAGAAGAAAGCTGTAGGACTTATACAACCTGATACCCAGACTTATTGTAAAGATACAGTAATTTAGACAGTATGATTTAGGCACTAAGATATAGACAAAAAGTTCAATGGGAGAGAATACATTCCAAAAATAGACCTATATAGATAGGATGGACAACTTTTTTTCAAAAAAGGTACCAAGATAATCCAGTGGAGAAAGGATAGTCCTTTCAACAAACGGTATGGAAACAACTGGATAGCCATATGTCAAAAAAGAACCTTAATCCCTACCTTGTACTATTACAAAAATTAACTCAAAATGGATCACAGACTTCACTATAAAACCTTAAACCAGAACAAAACAGGAAACATGTTTTCTAGGAGAAAATCTTTGTGACCTTGGATTAGGCGATTTATTTCTTAGATACATTACCAAGAAGTGCAATCCATAAAAAGAAAAAAATTGATAAATTTCCACATCAAAAATTAAGGACTTCTGCTTTTCAAAAGATACTATTACGAGAATGAAAAGAACTGTAGACTGGGAGAAAATATATGCAAATCACATATCTGATAAAGAATTCTGCACACAGTGTAAATATATATGTGCCTTATTGTTAAAGTGTACAGCTGAAACTTATTGGATCTGGTTAACCAATGTCGCCATGAAAAAAAGAAAAGAAAATTCTGTCTAGATATATACCATATAAAGAACTCGCAATACTTGGTAGTAAGAAAACAACTCAATTTTTTAAGTGGGCAAAAGATCTGAACAGACATTTCGCCAAAGAAGATATAGACATAGCAAAAAAGCACATAGACAGATATTCAACATTATCAGTCATTAAAACAAAGCCACAATGAGATGCTACCCCATGCATATTTATTAGAATGTCCAAATATATATATATATATATATATATATATATATATATATATATATATATATATATATATAAAATCTGGCCATATCAGTTTTGGCAACTAGAACTCTCATGCTGGGAACGTAAAATGGTACAACCACTTTAGAAATGTATAGCAGTTTCTTAAAGTTAAACATACACCTACCATATTGGACCCAGCCTTTCCAAGCCTATGTCTACTGCGAAGACTTCTAAATGAATACTCATAGCAGCTTTATTTGTAATAGCTGAAAAGGGGAAACTACTCAGATGTGCACCAGCAGGTGAACGGATGAACAAGTCGTGGCACAGCACACAATGAACTACTACTCAGCAATCAGAGGAATGAACTATCGATACGCACAACATGATGAGCCTTAAAACAATTGTTCTGAGTGAAGACACCAGACAAAACTGCTGTCTGTTTCACTTGTATAAAATTCTAGAAAACGCAGACTAATCTATAGTGACACAAAGAGATCAGTGGTTTCCTGGGGGTTGGGGAGGGGCCAGGAATGGTGGGAAGGATGACTGACAAATGGGCACAGATTCTGGGAGATAAAAGATACATTCGCTTTCTCTTGTATATGTAGTTCGACATTTAGTGTCTACTGAACACTTCAAATATAAGCCGTTTATTATATGTCAATTATAATTTATTACTTCAATAAAGAGCTAAAAGAAAAAGGATACTAGGAAAAAAAATCTTTCCTACATGGAATACCTTGAATGGCCTGTTTCCTGTCAGCCCTCATATACCAGTACAAGTGAGATCTCTTCATCAGTTGAAATTTCACCCAAGGTATGCATACTGTTCCCTAACATGGCAAATCTTTAAATCTGAGCTTATGCGTAGATAACGTTCCTACAATGAGTGTAAAGTTTCATTTTTAAATGCAATGAAGCCTCCTGTAAAAGAAAGCTTTCCAAGTCAAATGTCTGAATTTTTAGACCTTTACCTTTCCATTTCATTGCTCAAGATCTCCATAAACTACAGGCATGTTCACTGGATTTTCTCATGAGGTTTCATTAAATTGGAAACGCCTACATGGCGTGTTTGTGTTGTAACTCAGAATCAAATTCGCTATTTTCTCAACTATTCTTGTAGTTTGCTTGCCTTACACCAAGCTTCTGCAAGCTCAAAGAACCCCTTAGGTTTCACCGTGCTAAGATTTGGTGAATAACTCTCTCATCTTATTCCTGAAAGTACTTCCCCCATATACTACAATTAGTATGCCAGGCTCCTAAAGACAGTCTGAAATCAGGAGTAGTTTTATAAATATCCAAACGGGCTAAAGAGCAGCATTCATGATGAGGGCTATTCCACATACTCTAATATTTATATCCTGGAACCGCTAAAAACTATGCTTAAACCTTAAGGGCCAGACAAACCCACAAAAGCCAGAGAAGCACTCTGCCCTTCACGTGCAACAGCAAAGAAAGCAAAAAGAAACGAAGTCTAGCAGTCTGAGCCAGGGCTTTGGAAATCTACGGAACAGTGATGAAATACAGTTCCTCACCCGAAAAGAAAATGTTTATCAATCAGAATCCACAATTGTGAGGCCCATGTCATTTAGAAGAACTGACAACTTATTAACAGAGTGGGGCTGCTTTTGTTTTCACGTAGCTTCTCCCCCTTCTTTGCCTGCTTCCACGCATGGGCTAATACAGTTATTACATTAAAAGAATAAATAATAGTAACTGACATTTGATATCAACAAGATTGTTAGCAATTTAACCAAAATTACATTAGGCTGAAACTCCATTAAAAGGCGATTTTAAAGCAACTAAAGTGTGACATATGACTGTAATGTACATGGTATCCATGTGCAAAGTGAAAGGCTCAGTGGACAAGAAATCTCTGCCCGCAGCGCTTTAAGCATGCTCATTCACACCGGGGCCTCATCTTTGAAGAGGCTGATCGAAGCCTTGCTCTACGGTTCATTCTTGTGTGCGCACTCCCAAGAGAGAAGTATGGAAGGTTCTGCAAGGTCTGTGGCCATCAACAAAGGGGAAGAGAGTTGGGAAGTGTGTGCCCTCAACTAGAACCTGTTACCCTCAGGCTCTGGACCCTTCTGTCTCCTGACCAAGCCATGTTCTCTCTTGGAACTACATTTGTACAGATAAAAAATGAGGCTAAATAATGTGCAGGGAAATCTTTAAAAGTATTACTTAAACCTAAGTAATAAAAAAAGAGTATTCAAACAATATTTCATTTGGCTCTCCTCTGACCCAGGGTAGGACTCATGTCATACCACGTTGACGAAAGAAGCAGGCAAGGTCAAGAAGGTGTTGTCATAATGTGGCCCACCAAGGAAAGTGATTTTTGCACACCTTTCTAGATCTGTATCTTATGGGGGAAAACCCAAGCTTTTTATGTGAGACATTAAATGGGAGAGATTTGGACTTTGGGACCACAACAGCACCTACTGCAAACAGTGAGTGAGACAGGCAGTGTGGAAGCTTCCTGATTATACTGCACCACTACCGTTTTATTAAGTTTGTGCCCGTTATTCTAATTCTGGAAACCCTCTAAGAAAGGGTGCTATTTGTGACACTTCTCTTGGTATTGAAAAAATTAGCAGAGAAGAAGGAAAGCAACTCTGAATTCAGAATTCCACAGGTGACAGTCATACCCTACTTCTCAATGGTTTTAATTTGTGCTCTATTTTCAGAATAGTAAAAATGGAAAGTCTTGTTCTTGTGTGCCAGTAGTCAGCAATTAAATTTAGCAAGCTGAATGATAATAATTGAATTACTTTGAGGGAAATGTATATTTCTGAAAGATAAGCATGTTTAATGTTAATAAGTAACCAGATGCATGGTAAAGCTATCTCATTAACTTACTTGACCCAATTCTTCAACTAAAATTATACATCGTGGGAAAATGACACAAAATTTAAAATATTATTTACATACAGCCTTTTGGTAACTGCGAAACCAACACATACCTGTGTTTAACTCTTCAGGTTCAGATACAGGATGCCTACCTCCACTTAAGATGATATTTAAGTCTCTCTATAGGTACAGTTTTGTACCTGATTTCTATTTATGTACCTGAGGAAAATTTTTATTGAATGATCTACCATTGTAATTTTTCATAAACAACATCAGTAATAGCTATGTTTAAATTTCATGTTTTTCTGAGAATACTTAAGTTTCTCTTAGACAAGGTATCAAAGATTTTTCCCACTTTTAGTTAAGAATTACACATCCAATATGTCATCTGCGTACAGGAACTCCCTTAACAAATGTGTGCAGTATTTATGTATTTCTTTGTGTTTCAGGACCTGCAGTTTCCAACATCTCCTTCAAAGTTGTTTTGATTCGACCTACCACAATCCCACATCGAAGTGTGATCAATTAATTACAAGCAGAGCTCTCTACCAAGGTCATCAGGTAAAGAGAAAACACATGGGCTTTGAAGTGTGAGGGTTTTAAGATCTAATTGTATTTATCTTAGCTCCAGACACTAAAAGTAGGAACTTGGGCAAATTATCTGGCCTCTAAGTCAGCTTCTGCACCTATATAATGGGGGCTTCACTACTTATCTTGAAACTGTGTGGATCAGAGATAATGGCTGGCCATGATGAGAGATCGAAATAATTAGAGAGAGAGAATTACAAATGACAATACCCAGCCCAGGGTGGCTGTTGTGCTTCTGGCAGTAGTGTCCTCCTCCATATCAGGCACCTATTACGCATAAAGCACCAGAGAAGGAGCACAGGTAACACAAAGAGGCATGAGACACACAGCATTCCTCAGAAGGCATGACTCCTATATAAATTTGGATCCATATATCACAATTCACATGCAAACAGACTCCAGATGGAGGAAAGATTTTAATAGGAAGGAAGGAAGGAAACCATTAAAACACTTGAAGAGACTGTGGTTAATTTTTCTTTTCATAATTGCAGAATGAACAAAGGCTTTCTGACTATGACACAAACTCAAAGCCCATAAAGAAATGATTGCTATATCTGTTTAAAGTACAGATATATAAAAACTTTAAAACAATTGCCATGATAAAACCTACTAGGAACAAAATCAGTATTTGCTGGGAAAAATATTAACAATTTATATCACAAAGAGCTAAGTTCCATAATACATAAAGAGCTCCTACAAATCAATAAGGAAAAGACCAACAAGTCAATAGGAAAGTGAGTGCAGGATATGAACAGACAGTTCACAGAGAAGGAAATAAAGAGTTCTGAAACAATTGAAAAGATGATTTATTGCATTCCCTATAAGAGAATAGCATGTTAAAACTATATTGATACCACTTTTCACTTGCCCAATTGTCAAAGACAAAATTTGGTAAAAATATAGTGCTATCAAAGGAGACAGGGGAAAAGGCATTCACATACATTGGTGGTGAGAATATAAACTGATACAGTCTATACAGAGGACAATTTGACAGTTATCTGTAGAAAGTGAAGTGTTATGTAGGCTTTGACCCAACTATCTCACTTCTAGGAATACATCACAGGAAAATAATTACATGTGTGGGAAATTATGTATGTAAAGTATTTTCATTGCAACATGTTTATAATGGCAAAAGATTGGAAACAGTCCGACACTTAGGAGACTGGTTAAATAAATTATAGCTTATTCACACAAGGGAATACTATGTAATTATAAAAGGAAGTCCTCTATATGCTAATGAAGACAGATCTTCAAGATGTATTGTTAAATTTAAAAAGCAAGATGCAAAAAAGTGTACTTTATGCTATCATGTGTATCAGAAAAAGGGGGCTTATATGTAATCTTTGCATATGAATAGAGACTCTGCAGAAATATAAAAAACTAGTAATGTGTCAGAAAAAGAAAAGCTAGGTGGTTATAAGACAACTGTATAGCCCTACTGACCAGATAAATTGAATTTTAAAAAAAGATAATACAGCAAGGAGTTACCACTGGGGGAAACAGTAGAGGGTACATAAGAGTATTTCTTACAACTTTTTTTTTTTTTACTGTTATTTCTTATAATAGGTGCATGTGAATCCACGATTATTTAAAAATAAAAAGTTTAAATAAAAAAATGATAATCCAAAAATGTATCTGAATAAACAATAATATAAAATGGATCTGGGAGTCAAATGCATGGTCAAAGCAGTAATGCAATCCTGAGTTCAGAAGAAAGATCACTGCCAGGCTTCAGCAAGGAGCCCCAATTTCCCTGGGAGAACCTGCCATTCCCCAAATAAGCCCCACTCCCCTCGGCCTCTCTGACCCACACCTGGGATGCACCACCCCAACCCCGCTTTCTTTTTCCAGTCAAAGCCTTCAAATGGCCAGGAAATTCCCCCTTTGTTGCCTCCTCATCCCCTTTAAACCTGTATTTTCCATACCACAGCATTTCATGTAGCGGCCCAGAAGGGACTGCATGGTCCACCTCACAGGAACATGCAGGCTGTCAAGATCAGCCATGATGGAATGAAACCCTGCTTGGCAATAAGCTCACACGGACAGGAAGTGGTTTCAGAGACTCCCTACTTTTACCTCCGTGAGAGGGCTGTGAAATGGTGTGAAGACAGAATACTGCATGAGAGGTGGTCAGGGGAGACACCGAAGAGTAAGAATTCATGCTGTTTCTACTTCTCCCAGGGTGGAAAGTGCCCCACTATTGGGTATGAGTCATCCTGCCTCCTGGCCACACCTTAAAATGGAAAAAGAGACGGATAGGCCAGGACTCTTTAACTTCAGGACACTGATCACTAAAATCTTTCATCAAATCACCTTTTACGTAGACTCCATGCTCACCAAGCAGCTGTTTAATTCTAATACACAGAATGCTTAGAACGAGGGCAGGCTGGGCACATAGTCTAGTGGGAACCTGGGGCAAGGGGTGGCAGCTAGTAGACAGGAGGAATTAATATAGGGGGGAAGAAGGTACCAAAGATCTTCACCTAACTATACTATCACCGAGAGAGAATACAACTAACCAAATCTGCACTATCTATTTCCTGAGCAGTCAGCTGGTCTAGGAAAGTGATTCCTGAAACATGTGCCAGACACTGGAGACCTGTTTTAGAAATATAGGTAAGTACTACTGTCAAACAATTCATGTACCTAAAATAAAGAAACTGCCCTGACAAAAAGAAAACAATGGTATCCTGTGTCACAGGGAAAGGTGGAGGAACTGAGGTCTCTGGCCTGGGCGTCTAGACGTACTATAGAACGCTGAGTATCAACAGAATGGGGGTGGAGTGGGGGAGGGCTGGGTTGGTGGGGAAGGTGGGAGATAGGATACTTTAAAACAGGGGTCCCCAACCCCTGGAACTAGGCTGCACGGCAGGAAGTGAGCAGCGGGTAAGCGAACGAACCAGTCCCTGGTACCACAAAGGCTGGGGACTGATGCTTTAGAAGAATGTCACCATCTTCGGGAAACCTAAAGCTGCCCAGGAATGGCCAAGCCTCTCCACTAAGAGCATATCAGGTACCAATCTGGGGTTAAAGTTTACGGTTATTTGCTCTCCCCTACATTCCTGCTTTAGCTTTTTTTACTCATTTTATTTGACATGCTCAGGGCCCTTACCAAAATAGAGCGAGTCCGGTCTTGAAAAGCTAACAACTGCTTTCCCAACACACCAATTTCCTTTTTCCTAAAACAAAGGCTTTAAAAGGGAAAGTGAAGAAAGAAAGCACATTAGCAATGCCTGCCAATTCTGGCCAACCTGAGGTTTCCACAGTTAAGCTTTTGCTTTAAAAAAAAAAAAAATTAAAAAAAAAAAAAAAGATGAAAGCAGAAGGGAAATGAAACACTGAGTGCCAAAACTAAACTGTAAAGGTGATAACCAAAAGGTAAAAAAATTTCCAAGAAAATAAAATCATTTAAGCAAACACTTGAGCAATTGCGGGCACACATACTTCCGAAACTATTCATTGCCTCCAGCAAGGTAGATTCAGACAGTCTCTCCCTCGTCTAAGTCACTCTAAAACTGACACAGTGACAAAGGCTCCTCAGCAGGTGGGGAGTGAAGGGGCCTCACTCAAACTTCCACCCCTCCCTCAAAGGGGAAAGAAAATGCACGAGTCTACTCGCTCACTCACTCGCTGTCTTGCCCCAAATCCTGGCTCCTGGTCACTCTCGGGATTCTGGCTCCACCTTCAGGGCCCTCAGCTATCAAGAGTCTGGGGATCCTTCGGCAAGGACTGCCTACTACACATTCCATAACCCATGAGCAACCAGCATAGATTTAGACAGAGTTCGGGAGGCCCGAGCATTCAAGCTAGGACGTGCTCAGATGCTCCCAGATCCAAGCTCCGCCCTCGTCTACTACAGCAGTGGTTCTCAGCAAGATCAGTTGTGAGCTGTATCATAATTTGTTGCAATAAAGTTCCTACGTTTATAAATGATTTGTTTAAAACAAAGGGTCTTCCTCTGTAATAAAATCTATTTTTCCCCATGCATTCATTTATTGCCGCCTAAAGGCCCTACCTTGTTCTGAGTACTCAGGATAGAGGAGAAAAAGAGAAAAAGCGCTTCTATTCCTCCAGTAAGGGACAGCAGGCATTAGACTGGCAGACTAATGAATAATATGATCTCAGTAGTGATCAATACTATGAAGAAAATAAACTAGATAGGGTAATGGGGCAGAGTATAGAAAGGGCAGAGAATGGGTTCTTTTGGATAAGATAAGGGAAAGCTTAGGATACACTGAGGGATGGCTTCTGAGCAGGTGATATCTGAATGCCAAATGTTCAAAAATAGCCACATAGGGAGAAAAGTCATCTAGGGAGAGGAAAGACCCAGTCTAAAAGGCACAGGGTAGGACCCAAGCTGTTGAGTGTAGAGTGTAAGCCAGAGTCTGCAGGGTGGATGGCAGCAGAGCAGATGCTGGCCATTGGGGTGAGGGCGGTGGTGGTGTGTGAGACGAGGGGTCCATGGGGAACACCTACACAATATGAAAGGGGACAGCACCTGCCATCATGTCCAGAACTCTTCCTGTTCTCCCCGTGCAATAAAAGGGCCTCTGGCCTCCTGCAGGGCCTCCCGCCCACATTCCTAAGCCTCAGCCTTCGCTTAGGTTATTCCCACCTCCAGAAACGACTGTTCTGCTCCTTTACATATTGTTTCCAACCAGTTGAAGTTTCCTCTCTCAAGTCTCATCTCCTCCAGTCTTCCTGTTAGATCCAAAGGATTCCTAAAGCCCAGAGCACTTATTCACTTTTTCTAAGCAAATATTCATTGTCTACCTACTTAGTGCCAGGTATTATTACACTGGCCCTGGGCACAGAGGTATAAACAGACATAGGCCCTGCCTTCAAGGAGTTCAGCCTGGTATCCCAGAGAGGAACTGGTAAACAATATCTACATAACAGGGTAATTGCAACAATAAAGGTTCATTTGATTTTTAATCAGATAACTGCCTTTAATAGCAACTTGACTCTTTTATGAGTATATGTGATGTTACCTGCCCAGATCATCAGCCTGAAAACTCAAGAGGCAGGTGAACTTGCTTCCTAGAATGCCTAGGAAGTCCAGTTTCTGCCTGCTGCTCAAAAGGCAGTCCAGTCCCAGTTTGCCAATGAATTTATCCTACTACCTATTATGATCAAGCCCCCACTCCTGAACCCTGGCTCTTCAAACCTGCCATTCATGTGGCTCCATCTCCTCTACCACATCTCCCTGTACAAACTTTCACTTCCTGTTACCAGAACCCACTGTCACCTTCTGCTTTTCTCTGGTTTCCCAATGCCATTCGTGCTTAGTCAAAGAAAGGTGCTCAAGAAATGCTTGGTAAAAAAGGTATCAAGATGACCTCTGTTCAACTACGCCAGGGGCTAACGCACGTCTCACCCACAAAAGCTTTCCTGGCAGCACTTCCACACCCTGCTCAGAATTCTAGTCCTCACTAACATTTGATAGGCAATAAGGTGCTATTATAATATGATTTTAAATTTTATTTATAGTATGTATTATTAAATTGGGTCACTGTCTCTAAGTATATTATAAGCACACTGAAAATATATTATAAAGAAATAAGCCTGAGATCTTGACAATCATACCAGGATTTACTGAGACAAATAAGTTTTGCCCTCTTTGAAGCATTTATCTTGAAGGGTTATGGCCTTATTCTAGTCATATTTAATTGGCTCAGAAAGTTTGGAAACTCCTCTTTCAAAACCTACCAGTGCTAGGGCACTTTTTTCCATGTCTACACAGTCTCCTTTTTAAAAGCAATGCTGATATGGATGTGTCAGTTCTAGAGGATCAACCTAGAAAGACATTCCTGACGCTGCCTTACACACAGCAGGTTTGCAGTCCCCACTGACACCTGAGCCAGGGTGTATGGAACCAGGTTCTGGCTCCATCTCCGACACTCCATGGGACCTGGGCAGCTCACTCATCTGTTCTCTGGCTCTCACATGTAAGAGAACTGGGCTGGATGATGTCAGGTTCCTTTCAATCCTAACATTTTTATGGTGGTTTTAGAGAATTTGTAAAATCCAATTTTAACAAAGGAGTAATTTGGGGGTAAAAGTCTCTACTTTTTCATTAACTACAAAATAGTTGATGACAATTATTTAGTGATAGAAGACAAGAGGTGATGGAAACGCTCCTAAAGTCAGAAGGAATTTTCAGAGTGTGGTAATGGGCTCGAGGAAGAGTACATGCAGGGTCCCTTGGTGAGGGTGGAAGCCTTTGTCCACGTGACTGAGACCTTGAGAAGACTTAGCAGAAAGGAAAATTAGGGCATAGCTGCATCGAACACTGGGCGCTGTACTGGGTTAAGAGTAAAAAATTTCAGAAGAGCAAATATCCATACATTGTAGGTTCGGCAAAATCTCCAATTTGAGACTAATGGCAACTCGAAAAAAGAAGGATAATTTTATATTTGTCTTTTAAGGAGGGGTTGGAAATATAGAAACTACTATAAGAATTAGGTTTTATTGGGGTGCACAGGTTTTCATTTTCTGTCTTTTCATTTGAATATTAAGAAGACTAATGTAACATACTACGACTTCCACTTTAACGGATGAATTTTTCTCATGGTTTAGTTGTCAATATTTTTAATGAAGTAATTTGACACACAGCTACAAAGACTTCTTTGAAAAATTTTAGTTTATAAAAAAAATTGACATCATCATCGAGATACCACCAACTGGTCCCTTCTTACTGTTCAATCAACAAATATTTATTTAGCACACACAATGCACCAGACACTGGGGACACAGAAAAGAAACAAAAAAACCCAAACACTCAATTAGTCTTGCCCTTGATGAAGCTAATGGTATAGATGGGGAAAGACACATTCATTAGAGAAAAATGCACATAAATATCCACTAAGGCTGCAGTAGGTGCTTTAAGGGGCACGAGGTACTCAGAGGGTACTGTGGTGGGGGTACCTGCCAGGGAGGGAAGAAGGGTGGTTCCTGAGGAGGGTACAATTAAACTAAAGGAAGAAAATGCTAACTAGGCATTGGGGAGATGCAGCAGGAATCCAAGTAGAGGAAACCCCACCGGCCTTGCTGTTGACAAAGTGAAATAAGACCTATGTGGCCAGATCATGGAGACGGGGGAAGGGAAGTGTGAGAAGAGACTCGGGGGCCAGCCCACCCAGGGCTCTGCAGGCCCCATGAAGAATGTTCTTTTTTCTCCCTCAGAACATGGGCATCCACTCATAGGTTTAAAAAAGCTCATTGGCTGCAGAGAACAAAAGCACGTGGGAGAGAAGTTCGGGTGCCGAGCCTGCACGTACTGCTGGTTCTGCACGTTCTGCTGGTTCTGCTGATTTGACTGGTACCAGTCAAAGTCCATGCAGGAGACAGTCCACACTCGTAATTTTAACAAAGAATTGTTAACTAGGTATAAAGTTATTAACTAGTCACAGAGAAGTAAAGCTGAGAGAGAGAACACTAAGGTGAAGCAGAGGTGGCAGCGGCCCGGCTCCAGGGCGGGGAACAAAGGGAAGAGGCTCAGCGGAGGGGCCTCTGAGCAGAGAACTGGGTTGTGCCAACGCCTCAGGGGGGCGATGAAGCTGGTCCTGCGAGTACTGGAAAAACTGGAAAATGGATTCCGCTTCTGCTCTAGGAAGGAACTGTGGCTGCCGCTGGGGCAAAGAAGTGACCCTCATGGGAAGAGGAAGCAGACAGGAAGAAGCAGGTTCCTTCTTCCTTCTCTGGCCCTGCGGCCACACTCTCACAGCCCCTGCGGGCACTGCCTGACGAAGAGCCAGGTGGCAACCAGAAATGTGGCTGGGAGAATCCCAGTTTGAACATCACAAAACATATTATAGAAGGGTGGGCTCCAGGCTGAGAAACACTTGATAACTGATAATTCACACACACACACACACCCCAAAATGTGCCTAAGAAAACTTTCACCAGCCACTATTTTTTTCCAACACGGCCAAATGACCCACTAATCAAATGTATCAAATTAGGGCACCAGTTATTGTAAGACACTAATATTTTAGGTGTCATTAAGGAAAACTGCCACCTCAATCCTAAGTCTCTGTAAATTGTAAGATACATTCTTATTTCGAAATGTTAAAAGATGGAGAAAAAATGTATATCTTGGAATTGACAAGACAGCTAAATATTCTTTAGCAATGTGTCAAATTTAATCAAAACAAGTCATTTCTGTACAAATTACTGAAGAAACATCCAAATAAAGGGAAAATACTGAAAACCAGAAGTTCCAAGGAAGCCCTGCTTTATTCATTTTTTTCTTTTTAAGTTTTTGAGATATAACAGAGAGGTCCTGTATTCTCTTTGCTGAGTTTCCTCCAATGGTAAATCTTACATAACTATAGTACAATGTCACAACCAGGAAACTGACAGCGATACAATCCACCAAACTTAATGAGATTTCCTGTTTTATATGCATTTATTGTGCATGCACAAGATACAGAACAGTTCCGTTACAAGGGTCCCTTCTATAGCCACAGCCGCTGCTCTCCCCTACTAATACCTAGCTATGCTACTCTGTGAGGAAAAGAGCTTATATAGTCTGTTGTTATTTGTCATGTGAACACGAGGTTCTTTTTTCCATATTTAAAGAGTGATTAAAGACAAGGATATCTCAGCTGGCTTTGGGTTAGCTATTCCTATACAGCAGCACATTGCAAAATGGGTGAAGACCTTTCCAAATAAGAAAATCTTACCTTTCAAATAAGAGATGGCATCTTTCCTAACCCCTTCACTGCACTCTCTCATCGGCTCCTGAATCACTGCAACACTGAATGTTAGCTGCTGTTCTGATCGTGATTGCTATTAGCCTGATTATGTCTCCCATGATCCAGTTTTGCCATCCTCTGATACATTTTCCACAGAGCAGCCAGAGTGATCTTTATAAAAATAAAATCCAAACCTGTCATTTGCTTGCTTAAAATCCCTCCACAACCTTTAGGACCAAGCCTCATCTCCTGATCCTGCCATCAGGGGCTCTTCCTGGCCCAATACCTGCTTGCTCTCCAGCCTCTCCTGGCCATCTCTTTCCCCTGGACCACTGTTCATACCTTCTCGACTCAGGGCGCTGACTCCTCAGTGAAAACGTCCCTGATGGCCCCTTCCCCTTAGGTTTTGTGTCCCTTCACCATGCAAACACTCTCTCATTATTTATTGTGCTAAAATACACATGGCAGAAAATTCACCATTTTAACTGTTTGTAAGTGTACAGTTCAGCGGCATTAAGTGCTTTATTCAATTTTAATACAAGTTAATTACTCTAGATGCAGCAGGCATTTAAGTATAGAACTGTTTTCCATAAAAGAGAGAAAGGATAACAGAAGTAACAAATTAGAGAAGACAAAACATCTTACTTAATAGGAAGGATTAAGCTATTATTAACATTTAAGACCTGAACTGTTCAATATGGTGGCCACATGCAGCAATTTTAATTAACTCAAATTAAGTAAAATTTAAAAATTAGTTCCTCAGTTACACCAGCCACACTGCAAATGTTTAATAACCACATCTGTTTTCTGACGATCATGTTGGACAACACAGATATAGACTATTTCCATCATCATAGAAAGTTCTACTGGACAACACTGCTTAAGACAATTTGAAAAAGAAGAAATACCCAGATGGTGTAAGGCGGGGCAAAGCAAAGCCACAGCTACAAGGGAAGCTGATGCATGCTGGAAGCATGTAGAAACCCAGCACGCAGAGACCACAATCTTGGTCTGGGTCCATACCCAGAGGCCATAAAAACTCCAACCTAATCTGTTCTCAAAGGTATGCTTTTTAAAAATAACAAATGCTGGCAATAAGGATAGTAATGAAAAATGCTAGCTTCAGTAGGTACAGAGGCTAAGAATAGAATGGTTACAAGGGTCGAGGCATTACGAGGCCAACAAGGACGAGGCCAAGAAGGCCCCTCCAACAAAGGCCAAGTTAACAGTCTTAAAGAGACTTCAGTTAGGGGGACAGAGTGAGCAGGGCATTCCAGGCAGATCCGAGCCTAGTAGGTGGTGGTGCCAAGAGTCAAGGTCTGTCTGTTTCCCAGTGATCTTGAACCACTCTACTACACCCCGGAAACTGCAAAAGCAAGCTGTTTTGAAGCAGTGGGTGGCTGGGGCCTTAAGTACACCTAGGGAAATGACAGGAGATAAGACTTAAGATAAGCCTAAGATAAGCAAGGGCCAATACAAAGCGCTTTGCCTTTCAGGCTAAATTTGGACTTTATCTTGGTGAAGAACCATTGAAGAAATCTACTAAGCAAAGTAATTAAAGAATTAAATGTGCATTCCTGAAAGCTAACTCTTTAAGTGAAGGAAGGCTGTGTGGCAGGACAAGAGATAAGATGAAGAGACAGATGAGTTAGGCCCAGCACATGGTAAGGGGGAAAGTTCTGCTTTGAAATCATGTGCCCAGCTCTACTCACAGCACACCTTGGGCACAGGGCTCCCCTCCCAGAACCTCGGTTTCCTTACTGGTAAAATGCAGATATCTCCCTACACATTTTTGCTGTAGGGTGAGGGACTGGCCTCTTCTGAGGACAGTCCCCTGCTCTCTGAGATGGAGGGCCGTAAGGACAAGTTAGGCTAGGCTGCCAGGCTGCCAGCTGCCCTGCAGGGAAAGCCTGTCAGACAAGCAAAGCACACGCAAGCACAGCTCAGTGCTATAGAGAAGGGTGGAGTCCTGGGCTTCCTAGTGACAGAGGCCAGTAAATTCTTCTTCTGGATTAAAGATCTGAGCCAGGTTAGGTTGCCTGCAACTCAGAGATCTACAATAAACTTGTGGTAAGAATTACTTACATATGATATACAACAAGCACCAGGCACATCAAGCATGGTGTCTTCCTCAAGACAGATGGTGTTCCCAGTACCACTAGAATAGGGAAGGCAAGAGAAAAGAACCTGAACCAAGATGTGAATGATGAGAATAAAAAGGAAAAATGAAACCTCAGAAAGATATGCAGGAAGCAGCATCAAAGGGCTTGATAACCAACTGAAGGTGAGAGGCAAGAGAAAAAGAAAAGTATAATGATCATTTCCAAAAGGGATGATTTGGCCCCCCACCCCCGCCCCAGGACATCTGATAATGTGTGAAGAAGACAGCTAATTATCAGGACTGAGGGGGCAGGGTCCTACTGGCACCCAGTGGGCAGAGGCCACGAGCTGCTAAACACCCTACAATGCACAGGACAGGCCCCTAAACTAAGCATTACCCAGCCCCAAATGTGTTCCCGCATTGAGAAACTCTGGTCTAGGATAATTTCCAGGAGCATGGACTAGGGTGACTGGTGAAGAATGAGCTATCAATCAAAAGAGAGCACATAAAAAAAAAAGACTATAGGTCTGGGGCAGGGGGAAGGAGGCCAGGGAGATAATGAGCTCAGTTTTAGATGTGGTAAAACTTGTGTGCCTTCGGGGCATCCACAGAGATGGAAGCTGAAACCTGGGAGTAATGCCTTTACCCAGGGAGCATGAAGAGAGGATGACAAAGGACAAATCTAGGATAAATCTTAGCAAACCACAATATATAAAATGATTACATTGTCTTCTTAATTTCTTTAAGTTCTAGGAAAGATGGGTATCAAAGAATGTCTGTTACCAACAATTTGTTCACAGTTTCCGATTCTCGCCTTTGAGACTAATGCTGTCTCCACTGCAGTAAAGACCTTACTTGGAAAGTTATTAAAACTCTGGACTCACCCATTTTAACCACTGAAAGCAATGCATTAAAAATGTTAGAGAAAATAATTTTGTCTAAAGTGGCAATAGCTCTCAATGAATCTGGAAGTGGAAACTGATTCACAAACTCTCTTACCAAATTTAAGCAAATTATCCAAGCCACGTACCTTCAAAGGTATTTCATAAAGATCAAACTGTACATTCAATAAACATTAACAAGCCTGTCCATCAAGGGGGGTGGTGTGAATGTGCTGGATGTCAGGGAGAGCAGTCATCAGGGAACGCCTACATTCCCACGGTGTGTCACAGAGGGCAGAGCATTTTCACGTCCACCGTCTCATCACACTTGACTGTTTGATCAGTGCGGCAAAACTGTGACATCCATACTGACATCTGTTCTATAGCTGCAGAAACCTCAACATTTCAAAGATTGTATGTGATTTGCCCGTGCTCACACAACTACTTAAACTGTAGGAAGAGATGAAGCACCCAGCGGAACCTGAGGGGCGCATGGAGAGGCCATGGGGAGGCGGGAGGGCTACCCGGCCAAAGGACCCAAGTGCCCCTGCTTACAGCATGAAAATTAGGGCAGGTCCAAGAATAACAACAGTAACAATCACGTGCTTTATACGGATTAGTCCTCTAATCCTTAGACTATGAAATTGAAACTATTACCACCCCATCTTGAGAGTTCAGAGACTTTACACGATTTTTACACATAGAAAGTGGCAGAGTTGAGCCTTGAACCTAGATTTGCCTGATTCCCTAGCCCATGTTCCTAATTCATTCTTTTTATTTTGCTTAATAGTGAATTTTCCATATTGTTTTGGTGAGATAAAGGCTTACGCTTTTTCAATTGCTAGCCAGATAACTCCAACCAGAAAGTCTGGAAGAAATAAAAGTAGTTTTATTTACTGTTTTCCTACTCCTATTAAATACAGGATTTAAATAGAAAGGGGAAGGTGTGTAAACTATCACGAAAAGCTTCTGTACTGAAGAACTTAGTGGGAAAGTAAATGTTCCAAAGGAAGGCTGCCCCAAGAATAGGCTGCTACCTACCCTCTTCGACTGGAATAAAGTGGACTGAGTTAACTAACACATTCTGAAGTCTTATCAATATGCGAACAGGGACAGTAAAATTAAATAGCTGACAAGTGGAAAGAGAACCTAGTGTGGGAAACATTTTCCATCTGGCTCAATTACTTAGATGCCAAGAAATAATAAAACGAACAAGAGATGGGCATATTGTTGCTTCACTAAAAAATGTGAATATGCTTTCACATGCAGCTAAAACACGATGTCAACTCTGCAGGGACAGAAGCCCTCTCAATGCCAAAGTCGTGGGACAAACAAGGATCACTGGGTCTCCCTTTCCTTTCTCCCTTTTTCAAGCATCTCTCATTTACAAAGAATTCAAAACACATGTAAAAATAAATATTCAATGCTTGAATGACTTTTTGGATGGAGAGTTGACATTTCTGTTGTTCCTCCACTCTCAAAACCAATAATGCGTCTGGGGGTAATTTTTAAAAGTTTTTTATTATTGAATATTTAGTGTATACAAAAAAAAACAAAAACAAAAACAAACTCATGTACCCTCTACTCAGTTCAAGAACAGAACATCCGGTACCCAGAGCCCCTCGTACCCCTCTATGGCCCCACCTTTTCCTACTCTATAGGTATACTATCCCTCAACTGAACACTTATCCCCTGGCTTTGAAACACATGATGCTTTATAATCTGAATGATTTTTTTGTTTTATACATTTTGAATTTTATAAACAGAATCAACACAGGGGTTAAGGGTGCCGACCCCATGCACAGCCGAAAATCCATGTTTAGCTTTTGAGTCCCCAAACACTTAACTACTAATAGCCAACTGTTAACTGGAAGCCTTACTGATAACATAAACAGTCAATTAACACGTATTTTGTATGTTATACATATTATATACTGTTTTCTTACAACAAAGTAAGCTAGAGAAAAGAAAATGTTATTAAGAAAATCATAAGGAAGAGAGAATACATTTACAGCATTTATTCTAAAAAGTGTGCAAGTGGTTCTGCGCAGTTCAAACTCATGTTGTTCAAGGATCGACTGTGTATCATATTTTTCTGTGACTTGCTTTTCTCACTCAACATTACGTTCCCAAAATTCATTTGTTATGCTATGTTGTGTTCTATTCCTTTCGTGTAAATGCTGTAGAGTCCCATCGTTAATATGCCACAATGTATTTATCCATTCTCCTTCCAATGGACACCGAGGCTCCCACGTCCTAATTTGTACTACTACATGCCATGTTGCTGTCAACATCCCAGTACACGTACATCCCTGTTATAAGCATATACACGAGAGTTCTTCAGCGGGGTAGATTTGTGTCCCCCACTCAACCTGCTGGGTCACTTTCCAAATTTACTGGATATTATTACACTGTTCTTAAAGTGGCTATTACTACAATTTACCCTCCTACCAGAAGAGTATCAAAATTCTCATCCTGTATCTTCGACCAAACCCTGGTATTTTGAAATCTTTAATTTTTGCTAATTTGATAAGTACAAAATTGAATCTCATTGTTTTAAATTTCATTTCCTTGATCATTTATTAAATTGAATATTTTTTTCACTATATTTATTGGCCATTTGGATTTTTCTCTACTTATTTTTCTACTCGGTCTTTTTCTTATTGATTTGTGTTCTTTATGTACTCCGGATACAAAGCCTCGGCTGATCATATGCTGAAAATATTTTCTCCTAGTTTTTCTTTCACTTTCATTATAGTATCATTTGATGAATGTAAGTTCTTAATTATAATAAATGTGACTATCAATTTTTTTCACTCATGATTTGTGCATTTTTGCATCATGTTTAAAACATTCCTCTCCCAAGGCCATGGTTCTCCTATATTTGTTTCTAGAAGTATTAAATCTTTTCATATTTACTGACTCCATTCGGTATTATTCTGTTTATGGTGTCTGACTTGATCCTTATATACAGAGGCAAGATAATCATGTGAAGTCAGAGGCAGAAACTGAAGTGATATGGCTGTGAGCCGAGGAACACCAAGGATTGCAGCAAACACGGGAAGCTAGGAAGGGACAAGGACAGACTGCCCGGCCATGCCAACGCCTCGGTTTTGGACTACCAGCTTCCAGAACTGTGAAAATATAAATTTCTGATGTTTTTAGTCACCCAGTTTGTGATGTTTTGTTGTGGCAGCCCTAGGAGACAATATAATCACATGGAGCCCCCCAGTACCATTTGTTGAAAAGTCCATCCTTTCTCCCCACTAATCTGCAGTGTCGTTTGTCACTGCTGATTGATTGGTAAGGCCGGTTCTACCACAGAATCCACACATGCATGGCAGGCTGAGTCTAGGAATAGACCTGAAATTATATCATCATCAAAACTGATGTATGTTGGGCAAAGCGCCCTTTGCTACGTGCCTGTATATGGTTTTTAAAAAGATAAAACAGAACGGTGCTGGTTTAGTAAGATAAAAACGCATTAGTACTTTCAAAATAACAACTGCTGAGAATCTTTCAGTATCAATTTCACTGGATAAATGCAAATAAAGATTAGAAAGCGACTACATTTTTCCTGTGCCCATTTCTGTGAACTGTAGGTATCCCCACAAAAACCCAGTAATTGGCAACTTATTAAAAATAGAAAAAGCAGCAGCAGTGGCAGCAGAGTGAGAACAATAGCAGGTGATATGAGTACGGCACAGCTTCTCCACAGCCGCAGGCAGCTCTGCAGTTACCAATCCATTATTCTCACAGAAGAACCTCGGTGAAGCCAGACAGCCTCGGGTCGGTTACACGTTGTCCTTCAGATGCATCATGCTTACAAAGAGTGGTGCAAGCATTAAAACCCAAGTTCTGCAAACTGCTTCGTAACACATAAAATTTACTCAAGCCAGTCACTTCTGAATACAGTGGGACAGAGGAAGCAGGACAGGTCAACAGCCTGGGCTCTGCTAGTCCCTGGGAAGCAAAGTGGCAACAGGAGATTCTCGATGGACTGGGCCTGGCCACAGCATCACACAGGAGGAAGAGAATTGAACCTGTGTGCCCAGTTCATCCTAACTGTTCATGAATAAATACTAGACTTTTTGGCTTCACAGGACTGACAGAAATTTGCAAGTACATGAAAAGGTCCTGCCCCCATATCGCCTTCTCTTACAATTAAATAATAAAGAACCCAGAGTCTACACAGAGTACAGATAGCTTATGAAATACAAGACAATACTAATAGCCTCTAAAAATTTAAAGAGATGTGGCAACATATAAAAACACAGAGTTAAACATTTTGCTCTAAATTTTGTATTATAAAATTTTTCTTCTTTTCCCTTCTTTCCCTTTGTTTCAAGTTCTCTTTCATTAATTAAGGGGTGAGAAGTAGAGGGCTGAAGAAGGTGATACTATTTGGGTAAAAAGAGGGCAAGAAAAAAAACTGAGGAAGGAAAGAAAGAGAGAGAGAGACATATAATAAAAGGCGGTAAGAGACAAGATAGAGCTCCAAGGTGAAACCAGCCACCAGCCTCCCAGCCTCCAACTAACAGCCCTCTGGAACCTAGATCCCTGTGCCCACAGAAAGACGGGGCCAGAATTTTCAGTGATTTCTGAAAGTAACTTCTCAGTTGTACCTGCCATGTGGCAGAAAATAACAAAATATAATAAAACTGCAGAAACTGAAGGCCTTACCGCATGAGAATATTCTCATGACTGAACCAGAGGCGAAAGAAAAGAAGGAAAGGAAAGGAGGAGATATCAGGTCTCAAAATTTCATCTTAAATATAGAACTTAGTGAAACTATAAAGATTTTCCCTAAGTGGCCTTTATCAAAGTAATCATTAAGAAGTTTATAGGGCTGTCTTCCCAATTCTATTTCATCGCACATTTGTATATTTTTATGACATACCTGGAAGAGATTAAAATAGAAGCAAAGAGTATTCTCATGAAGCTGACTTGTGGTATGGAAGGGCAAATGGTGGGACATGGACTGATGGAAAGAGGAAGGTGGCTCATTCAGCCAGAAGCAATCCTGATGGAGAGGTGAGCCGGGCCTAGAGTGGTGGGGAAAACCTGGCATGTTGTGACATGTGAGGTCTTTGTGATGTACTCATGTCCTGACACCTGGCTGGGAAGCACCAATAGCTTAGGACCAAAATGTGTTTTGTTTTGAGCTATCGGTTAAGTTTGTTAAGGTTTTGTGAACATTAGTAATTAGTTCTCTCTACTGCACTCAACAACACAGGCTGATAATCAGTGGCCAGCATTTTTTGAAACTTATTAAGCTAATGCCAACTTGCAAAACTGAATGAAGCCCATTCAACACAGATCTTGCTTGGCCTCATCATGGTCTAAGGCAATAACCCTCACTTGATTTGAAAGTGTGTTAGATCAAAACATTAGTGCAAACCTGGGCAAGAAGAAAGAAGCTACCAAGAAAAGACGTAAGAGTGCTGCGGAAAGACAGACAGAAGCTGTGTCACAGACGACACAGCAGTACAGACACTCAGATGAAGAGCAGTGATTCCCTCCACGCGCTCCCTGCCCGTCCCTGTTCCAGTAGGCTTGCCACACACAGGCCCCTTCGACACATCTGCAAGAACTTGAGACCCACTGGGCCGGTGACACGGAGGAAACACTTTGGTCTCCACAAAGCCATGAGGGTGACTATCCAACACGGTGTGTGCCATGTATCTCCAAACTGGGACACAAGTCATTCGCTGTCTCGTGGCAACACATAGATTGGATCAATCTTTAAGAAATGAGTCATCTCCTTTTGGAAGATAGTCTCCCTTTTGGTTCAATTTTCAAGCATCTCCCCCATCCTACATGAGTTTATACATACACTCATAGGTAGCAACGATTTTTTTCCACTCTTTTACTTGGTACAGGAAAATTCACAATTTATTTGCAATTATAATACCCTAAAAAGAATTCATTTGGTTCTTTCAAATGTGAAAGGTAACAAGTAGAAATATTCTTGTTAAAACTCAAAAGTTGGTCATTTGCAAAATAGGTTTGCCAGAGGCAAACAAAATAAAAGCCATTCAGAGGTTTAAAAGCCTATTGCAGTGTTTAAAGCAGGGTATACTAGAATATAAACATCAAATTAAACGACTTTAAACTAGAATAAATAGGAATTCTCTGACTTTCACAATCTACCAGGCAAAGTTTTCAAAACCTCATATACAGTATTTTCTTGGCTTATACTACCTCAGGCAAAGTAATAGGATATTTCCTAGTGATTAGCATTACGTAAATGACATTTTCGAATTTGGGCAAAACTCATCTAATTATTCTAAAATCGTATTATTTGAACACGAGCAAATGTCCATATAAAAACAACAATGTTAGTAGAAAACCACTTGAATATAGATAAATCTAGAATTAAGCCATTATTTCATATTCCATATTACTCCAGTTCCAGCTGTATGTGGCAAAAAAATTTTGGACAAATGCTCTCCATTCCCTAACTAGTTTTCAACATCACTCTAACAGGCTAACAAATCCACTAAATGAAAAACTTCATGATAGTAAGGTAACCAAATGTTTTTAAAAGTTTTGAAAGCATAAGTAAGTAAAAAATTGTAACAAGGTCAATTTAAGATTATAAAAGCAAAAAACAATAACTTAAATGTATATCAACAATAGCTAATATCTACTGAATGCTTGCTATGTGCCACACATAAGTGTAATTAGCACCGTATCACAAGTCTCACCTCATGTAATTCTCCAAACAGTCCTAGTAGATGTGGACTAGTAACATCTCCAGTCTACAGGTAAGGGAACTGAGGCACAATGAAGTTGAGAAGATTTCATATTGCAGGTAGGGCTGAGATATGCATTTAAAGCTTAAGCTTCCACCACCACACTTCACTGGCACCTCCAAAAAAACACAATGCCACGCAGCTACTACAGGGGACAAGGACCATGCCTTCTGATTGCTGAACACTGTAATTCCTAGGAACGCAGTGTTCCCAGCACATTATAAATACGCAACATAATCTACACTATACATACATAAACAAAATGTCTAGAAGAATAAGCCTTAGCTGTTAACAGTGGTATCTCCCGGAGAGAGGACTAAAGAAAGCGAGTTAAAATAAGAAATGGGGGACTTTTTAAATTTTATGTACTTCTCATGATTTAAAATTTAGGTGAGAATATTACTTTTTAAAATCCCTTTAAAATTTTGAAAAAAACCTCAAACTTACAGAAAAGTTGCAGGTATGGTAAAAAGAACTCTTTCCCAGAACCACTGAGAGTAAATTGTCAATCTGATGTATCGTCACCCCAAATACTTTAACGGATACATTTTTAAAAATCTTTGTTACAGTACAACTAACAAAATAAAAAAATTAACACTTATACATTACTACCATTTAATCTTCAGGCGCCGTTCAAATTTTGACACTTGTCCCAGCTGTGGTCTTTAAAGCAAACGACCCCAGGTCAGAATAATGTGCGGCATTTAGTTGCTCTATCTCTTCATTCTCCTTCAGTGTGAAACAGTTCCTCAGTCTTGCTTTGACTTTCATGGCCTTGAAACTTTTGAAGATGATCACAGGCTATTTAATTTGTAGAATGTCCCTCAAATTGGGTTTGTCTTCTTGCCTCGTGATTAGATACAGGTCATGTACCTTGGCACAAATATCACTGACTCGATGCTGTGCTCTCATTGCATCCTATCGGGTGACACAATTTCAATTTGTCCCACTGCTGGTGATGGCTCAGATCACTTGGTTAAGGTGGTTTCTGCCAGGCTTCTCCACTATAAAGTTCCTCTTTTCCCCCATTGTATTCAATAGGTATTTTGCAGGGAGGTATTTTTACATTTAAATAACCCATTCATCAAACTCTGAATTCATTCACGAGTCCATATGTATGTTTTATTGCGAAATAGGTAATGCTGTGTGGGACCCCTTAGTCTTTTCTTTTAGTCAACAGGTTAACAATCCATGACTATTACTTCTTCAATTTTGGTGGTCAAATAATTTCAGATTTGGCCAGTGGGAGCACCTTCGAACTAGCCTCTGTGTCCTTTTGACATGTCTCCACTATTCTTTGAGACTTCTTCGCTTTCTAGCAGAAGATATTTCAGGTTCATCTTAAACTTTTCTGCTCTAATCCTATAATCAGCCACTTCTCTAAGAAGATTGGGATTCTTGTCTATGGCCATGCCACCTTGAACGTGCCCGATCTCGTCTGACGTTGGAAGCTAAGCTGGATCAGGCCTAGTTAGCACTTGGATGGGAGACCACCTAGGAATACCTGGTGCTGTAGGCGGTTAAAGAAAACGAGAGGGGAGGGGAGAAAGAAAAGGAAGCTGCAATTCCCTTTCAGTTAACAAAATAATAGTACTTCGGCACACAATGTACTTGTTGCTACTGGCGTACTGCTGCTCCCAGGCACTCTCATCCTCTCTACAGACAGAGCTAAGAAATGTATGTTTGTACACGTGTATGTATACGTACACGTGCATGCATGCACATCACATCTATGTTATTTCTATACGTGTCAATGCTGCGTGAGTTCATACCAATACTTCTGATTCCACCCTAGCATCACAGGATTCATTCCAGTTTTCTCCCTTTCAATATGTGTAACTCCCTTCCTCCAACAGTGAGAGCTGCTTGCTCCCCTTATCCTTAACATGCTTATTTGATCGATCTTCCTGCAATTAACCAACCTCTCGGTGCTGCTGCCACCCCAGCCCCACGTGGACGCCCTTCTCGTCTCTCTTCAGCTCCGATAAACCACACCAGATCCACCCTATACCTGAAGGGCCTGCTCAGTCTACTTGGGCCCTGACTCCCCTAGCCAGGCCACCTATCTTCTCTGTCTATCTAACTGCCTTTAGGATGGAATTGTTCAGAAAGGAGAAGAAAAAGAAAAGAATACTTGAAAAAATTAAATGTAAAAATACTGGCAATAGCTCAGCTAAAGTTCACTTTTGCATCATCTATGAAGAACAGGTTTGCTAAGTAAATTAATAGGGTAAACAAGCTTGTAACCCAGATGTTTAACCTATTTAAGAAAACTGATTGTTTTTAAGCATTTTAAAATCACTGGGCATGTACTTGCCTTTAATTATTGCCTAATTACAAATGATTTCTATTTTCTTCATTGTGGCTTTGATAAACTTCTATTTGATTACACTGTAAGAATTACTACTTAAACCGGATATAGTTAAGATCCTTTTAAAAATGTCTCTTTATTAACCATTCTGACTTTTCAATTAATCATCTGAAATAAAGTTTTTAATCATTCAGTGATTTCTTTTTTCCATTAATCTATCACACTGCTCAAAAAGAAAAATGCCTTTTAACGGCCATCCAGGACTGCCCCCAAAGGCCTCCTGCTCCGCACACCATCACTACCGGCCTCACTCTCCTGTTATTTATTATGAACGCGGTGCTGAGGATCCCCATAAAGCCATCAGTTCCTATCATTTGAGCTGATATTTTACTTAAGACACTCCAATTTACAAAACAGAGATTCACCCAGTCAATTAACAAGGTAGCCTGCACTGCATTTAAGAAGGCATGCTTGGGAAGAGAATGCATTCTAGAATTACAGCAGCCCGTTCCTCCACTTCCTTGTTTATGTGGCCTCAGATCAGTTACTAAGCTTTGGAAACTCCACCTTTCGATGAAGATCAAACCACTCTTCACATCGGGTTGTGGGAAGACTAAACGAAGTCGTGGGAAGTACCTACTATGTAATAGTCATTTAAACGAATACAAGTTCATGTCCTCCCCCCAACCTCTGCCTTATGGAAAACCTCAGTATGATTCAGAACAGTTTTTTAAAAATTTGGTCATAAAGAACCTCAGAGAGAAGCCACAGAAGAACAGAGCAGCTTAACCCATGTCTGAGCTAACACTGCTCCTGACTAACACAAGGGGAACGTGTAAACACACCACCCAGAAGTTCCAGCTTACCCCTTACCCAGGAGAAGGGTATCAGTATTGGGGGGATGGGGGAGGGGCAGGAAGCTAAGGCTATTTTCTATTCTGACTTCCAGATAAAGGTGCCAACTAGTCCTAGTTAATCCTGGCCTGAGGGCACTGGGGCTACGAAGGTACTATCTCAATGGTGGGTTATCTGCTAATTTTTGCCTAACCAGTTCTATCAAGTACCAGTGATTAAGTATTAGCATTTAATATCTGACAAAAGAAGAGCATGTTACTAAAAACCCACTGGAGATAAGCAATTTAAAAAACCAAAGGTGTTGATATGTGATACACTATGGGCCATCCGAGCTGTGTTTAAAAACAAAATAAATGCTGGTCCCTAACAGTGAGCCAAAGGTTCCAACAGGTAAGACATTTCAAACACATGGGGAATCAGAAGTGAATCGAGAACTGCCAGCAAATAACACCAGGTGATCTATTTGCTCTGTATTTTCAGTATCTGAAATATCTAGGTTTTTTTGGCATGTAAAATTATGTGGTTTTGGTGTGTTGTTTATTTCCAAATCATGAAAATTTGTTTACATTAAAGAGATGGAAGACATGGTGGCACTCCTTCCAAACTGTCTCAGCAGCAAAGCCAGATATTAAAAGAATGCAAACATGATGCTGGGGTACCATGAATATACATTGTTGTCTCTCCAAGTAATTCTTTATTTGGGTAAAGTTGCCTACATGTTTCATTTGCAAAGACTCTTGTGCCTCTAAATGGGTTCTAAGTAAAGGTCAGTGTCTCCCCTTTGCAAAGGGCTAGACCCTGAGTGATATGTCAGACGCCTCAGATACAGGTGGAGGGCACAGGGCCAGGGACTGAATTCCTCACCCAACAGAAATCCAACTAGTTCTCCAGAAGAGCCTCTGTAACCTAAGACACAAGGGGACTCTCCCCAGGAAGAGAACACATTCCTGTTTGTCAGACTAGGAACTGTAACTACCATCAACCCTGAACCACTGCAAATACTATCATTATTTCTGCAACAGGCAAAGCAGACAGATTCCTTCTCTTAGGTACCACACATGAGCCAAGCTTTTCTTCAGTATCTCCATCCCTCAGACTGGTAGATGGGCCAGCTGCACTGGCTCTTCTTTGTTTAATGGGGGAAGGAGGGCAGGTGATCAGAGAAGGTGCTGCAGCTCAGAGAATTCAGATTGATTTGCATTTAAAGTTTTCTCTAATTGTGAAATATTCTTTGTTTCCTAAAGGACATTCAAGTATGAGCAAGGGAGGTGGGAAAAACTGAGAGTTCTACAAAGTCCACTGTTGCCTAAAATATCGATACCGATTTTAAAAGGGAAGGGCACAGACCACAGCTCCTTTCCATGCTACCCCAAATATTTCTCCAAATGAAGGGAGGCCCAGCAACTTTAGGAAACTATTGTGAACTTAGTTGGCCTGGGAGAAGCTTTCTGTCTGGTTTCTTCCTAAAGCAGTGGAGTACAGCACTCAAGTCAAGGCTGTCTGGTCATTGCCCACCTGTGTAACCTCAGGCAAGATACTTAACCTCCCTGCAGTTAGTTGGCTCATAGTCTTTATTATGAAGATTAAATGAATTAACGGATCTAAGGCACTCGGAACAGTGTGCCTAGGATCATTACAGGAAGCACACAGGAACCTTTCCCTTCTAATCAAGTTCTCATCTCCCCAACCCAGACTTTCTTTTCCTAGTCTTTCAGGTCATTTGCCTGACCCTGGTTTTATCTTATTCCCAAACCAGCCTGAACTTTCTCAAATATTCACCAGCATTCCCCAAGGACTTCACCCCTAGGTTATCCCACACTACCTATCTAGGCTAATCCTCACTCAGCCTCACATGAACCCTACCTGCGTTCTTCACTGTGACTTGCTGGGAAAAAAAGGCTGCACAGCCACAGGGCATGGCAGTTACAAATACAAGGTCTCCTCTCAGCTAATCTCTTAGAGCTCGTAGATGTTCGTTCTTTCTTTCTTTCTTTCTTTCTTTCTTTCTTTCTTTCTTTCTTTCTTTCTTTCTTTCTTTCTTTCTCTCTCTCTCTCTCTCTTTCTCTCTCTCTCTCTCTCTCTCTCTCTCTCTTTCTTTTTTTCTTAATTTAATTTCTTTGAGGGTAGGGGAACGAGGGTTATTCTAAATATTTTCTTTCTTTTCCTCTCAGACTTCATCTCCTATTTTACAGAGAAGAGTGCCTTCTATTTAGAGGTGAATGTCTACCAATAGGAACTCCTTTAAATATCCTTCCTTCCCAACATTTCGAAATTTGCTCTTCCCTCTCCAAGGCAAACCTGTCATCTATGTAGAAAATCTCTTCCCTCACCTCGATCCTCTTCTCGGACCCTCTCTTCCATGTTCAAGTCAACTGACTGGATGAATGCTTACTGGGAGCCAGGCTCCCATGGATGCTGAGGATACAGAGCTTATCCTTGCACTCTGGTCGTTGCCTCGCTACCTGTTCCTTCCCTCTGGCCTTCTGATTCATGCTTTATATAATGTAAGCCCCACAAGGGGTAGGATTTTTATCTATTTTGCTGACAGCTTTACTCCTAGAGACTAGCATAGCTCCTGGAACACATATGGCACTCAAAGATTTTTGTTAATTCAAGTCATCCTTGATTCATTTATTCATTCAACAGATCCTCACTCGCTGACCACTCACTTGTGTGTATGTCAGGTGCTAGGGTTACAGAGGTGAGCACAACTAGTACTTGTCCTAGAGCTACTCATTGTAGTGACAAACAGAGATTCAATAACCCAAGGGGATTCTTCCCAATGTGACAGATAGGAACGAGCAGAATGAACAACAATGTGCTGGGGCTGCTGGGCCTCAATGGAAACCCGTGGACAGACCATGCGGTGAGCTCGATGAGGCCCAACCTAGCTGGCCACATTCAGGGCTTATCTCAGCTGACCCCTTGGGGCACCGGCCCTGATGACTACCCTGATGACTACCCTTCGCACTTCCCTAAACTCTTTCCTGCCTGGGTTTCTCTTGCACCACCCTTTTTCCTATTTCGTCCCACTCCTCTGAGGATGCACTGTTGTTCCCTTGGCCTAGAAGACCGTCTCTACATGAAAACCAACATCCCTGAAACTTCTCTTTTGAGCTGTAGACCCTTATTTCCACTTGCCAAGTTGTACTGAATATCCAGCAAACATCTAACACATTCTAAAGCAAAACCATGGCCACTCAGCCCCCATCCTCGCCCTACTGCAGACTCAAAACCCCACCCACTGGACACCCACCCCAACTCACAGAATCATCCATTCATCCAGCATGGGGGCTTAGCCACAGCTCTTCTCTCTTTCTCATCAGAACCAATGGATTTCAATCCAGAAGTCTCTAAAAATCTGGCTTTTCCATCTTTACTGTTGCTGATGTAATTTATGTTCTCCAATCACTGTTCCTGCTTTGACTGTCTACCCCTCATCTCTCTCCCTCCCCATCAAGATCCTCAACATGGAGATCAATTCAAGCAAGCTGATTTTTTTAAACTGCTTTCTAGAAGGTAAAATCCAAATTTCTTAGCATACGAACCCAACCTACCCACCCACTCTCTTCCAGAGAGCCTACACTTGTGTCCCACTACTGTCACCCTTTCCCAGACTCCTACTCCCAAACTCCTCACCTTCGTTTACACTAATTCCTCTGCCTGAAATGCTAATAATAAAAAGACTGAAAACAGTAACTTACGTGGATTCCAAACAATATGGTAAACACTTTAAATAAATTTGCACTTAATCCTCATGACTATTCTTTGAGCTTGGTACTATGACTATTCCGCATTTTACCAGTGATGGAGCTGAGGCACACAGATATTACTTGCCCAACACTGGCTGATCTAACCGCATAATTGTCTTGACTTCAGAAGCTTGGTTCTGAAGCACTACTCCAGACCATCCTGATTCACTCACCACCCCCTTCACCGAGCAACTCCTAAGTACCCAGAGCCCCAGCTTAAATGTTTCCTCTTTGGTGGAAACTTCCCCAACACCCTAGGCCTCTCCACCCTCTGGGATCCCTTGACATCATACTTCTCTTTATTACAGACAACCTCATTGACTGTTTACATTGCTTGGTGACTTCCAAAGATAAAAGTCAGATCTTTGTATTCCCAGCACTATTTAGTGCCTGATACATAAACACTGATGTAATAAACAAATTCTTCTCTTACACAGGACCTGAAGCATATCCTGCTCAAACTCAAGTCTACCAGCATGTTGCTGCGTCCAAACACGCTACACTGCTACCTGCGGCCTCTTACTCTCTCCGCCCCAGGACTCTTCTAGATGAAGAGGCCAAGTCCCTGCTGGGCCCGCCACTCCCACAACCAGCTGATAGCACTATCGCAGTGGGGGCAGGCTAGTGGGCTGCCCGCCACGCTCCCCTTGATTAAAGGATTAAAGTGCATCTAAGGGACTCTTTTTCTCGATGAGGATAGGCAGAGAGAGGACATTTGATGTGGGGCTGCCAGATTTAAGAGTGGGGTGGCAGACATTAAAATTATGTACGTAATACGACAGAACATCTGCCATGGCGATTATTCATAACTCATAAAGAGCCAACAAGCTGGCAAAACCGTAAATAATATGATTTAGTTCTGTGACCTACTTGCCACTTTTACATAATCACCATGACTATATACCTCATTAAATCAGATAAACTTTGCTAGATTCTACAACTGCTCAGCACATAACGGGGTTGGCTTTTTTTTTTTTTTTTTTACATTAAAGTTGACTGGTTATCTGTTTACAGTATATTCAGAGGGAACAAAGCAATTTTTTTAAAAGTATGAGTCATTGAAGCCATTATCACTGTAGTCAGTAAATAAGAATGAAGGTTTATTCCTATGAGTGAGACTAATAAAATCCAGCAAGCACAGTCAATTGCAATACAGGCTAAGAGACAGTCTGTAAGTAGGAAGTGCCGCCCAAACGCTGAACTTCATTCAGCACCTTTGCTGATCTATAGTTCTTACGTAATGGTTTTCATAATGCTATACTTAATTTAATGAGGTGTCTCTTATTCCAAGGCTGTCCATTTGTGTGTGTGTGAAAATTTTTTTCTTTGAAATGATTATAATAAATGGTGTTTTTAAAAAACAAACAAACAAACAAACAAAAACCTTTATCTGGCAAATTTAAGACTGTTAACTCATGTTGGATCCTAATATTGGTTTTGCAATGTTACGGGTTCCCTGAAACCTAAGTCTGGGAAATGCCACGTTTAAAGTGTCTGAAGAGACGTGGGAAATGGCCAAATCCAGCTTGCCTGACTAGGATGTAGTTTTAGAAAGGAATAGCTAAAATGGAAAGCTGACCAGGCATTTTCTCGAATTGTGCAAAAAAAAAGAAAACGAAAAACCTTGGTACATTAAGATTTTATGTATACACATCACTTACGCTTCCCAATGAATGTTAGCACTTAAAGGCTCTAAGTCCTACAGTAAGCAAAGATCAGTTTGTTTCAGCTTAATCTGGAAAAGAACCTTTTTTGCAAGCAAACCAATTAGTACCCAAACAGTGGGAAAATCTCAACTATGTATTAAGCGTATCTGAAAACAATGTGTTGATAGTGGAGACACACCTACGCAAAACCTGGAGAAGGGGTGGGGAAGCGCCCCACTCCTCCACAAGACCATGGCAGTATTTTCTGCAGGGCTTTTCCGAGAGAGAAAACATAATCTGGTAAAAGGGTGATTTCTACTTGTCTCTCCAAAATCTGGAGGGAAAAACATACATCTCTCTCCATTCCTCAGTCCAGAAGGCCATCTCCTTTTGATCAGCATGGAATGTTTTGGGCAGGGAGGACATTCTGATCATCAAAAATATCTTCCCCATGAAGTAACAAATTAATTATTTGTTAAAACTGCTTATTTGGCTAATATGATAACCGAGTAGACTGATAAATTTGGTTTTCAAGATTAGCAAAATTGGGAATCATATCCTGGGATATGGTGACTCATGAGTGGTCCCCTAAACTCCTCAAACCTCAGTGTAACAGCCCTTAGTGGATCATTAGGCCAATTTAGTAGGCTGAGATAATCAGCTTTTTTTGTTTTTGTTTTATAAAATAGACTTGAGTCCAATACATAAGAATACACTACGCATAGTATCAGAAAGTAAATACTTTTGCTTCAGTGTATTCATTCATACATGTACAGGGTCTCAATGCCAATTGTTATTTCCTTCTGTAGATCCAATCAAAAGGTTTAGAAGACACTGTTCTACCCAATTCTAACTTCGGCTTATAAATAGGAACTTCTTGGCATAAAAAAAAAATAATTATATTCTGTAAGCCGAGGGGTAACAGAAACAATGGCACCGAGAGGGCCAAGACTCACTGCTCTGAGCTCCTGGGAGAGGAGCGAGGAGCCTTCTGCTAGGTCTCTCGCCTTATGGAAGCAATGAAGGGCGTTACTTACAAGCACTACCATGCAGTCTGGTTTTTACAAAGGCATAAATTGGTAACCAAAATGTACTTTTAAAGGAGAACAAAAATGTGCAATTTCCATATTGATTGAAACAAAACAAACGAACAACCCTCCCCCCCACCCCCACCACCAAGAGTTCACAGAATAGCTGACTCCTTAAACTTGTACAGGGCACTTCATAGAAAAATAAGCTCCTCTGTGTCGGCTAAAAGGAAAATGTGCAGAGACCAAAACCAACACTTACTCTCCAGTGTGAACAAGGGTCGGGTCCAAGCACAATTCAAGATCATTTCTAGCTTTATTACAGGTATACCTCAGAGATATTGGGGTTTGGTTCCAGACCACCCCAATAAAGTGAGTCTCACAATAAAGTGAGTCGTAATCTTCACTGGTGGAGGGTCTTGCCTTCAATTTGTAAAAAATGCAACATCTGTGAGGCTCGATAAAGTTACGCACAATAAAATGAGGTATGCCTGTACTTGGAAGGTCTAATTAGTAATTACCAAGCAGTCTAAACTAATGAGATGATTACATAAAACTCTGTGAACCTGCTTTTAATAAACCTCCTATGTTTAGTAAATATTATACTGACCCAGGATGGCAAGAAATATAAAATGGGTGTAACAGTCTAAGGCCAAGCAGCCTGCATATCTCCAAAAAAAAGGTGAGATACAAGCTCAAAATAACTAGCCCTTTGGCTTAGCAGCAAGCAGGGGTGGAGATGTGAGAGTGGGAGGGCTCGGACTGCCAGACGAAAACCTCCAAGAACATTTGAACGCTAACCTCCTATCTTCCCACCTGGAGCCCCATCTCACTGTGTGTTCAGAAAGGTACAAAAGGGGCCAGGGGTGTTCTCACCTCTGCACCCAAATCTGTCTTTAAATGTTACGCCTCCACACCTAGCATTCCTGAATTATGACACAAACTGGTATGTTTTAAGAATTTCTACCAATGTACCACCCTGCTGACCTTAGACCCCTAAAAAAGTTTGATTCTTGTTTTAAATTTTGGAATCTGTGCACTTTCATAAAGAGTTCATCTTCTTATATGTAAAATTAGGATCTGACCTTTCTAATTCTCAACATACACAGGTGTTTCAAGAAATACCAATCCTGTGAGAAACGTTATGTGCTGGTAAGAATGCTTTGTGCTGTTCTGGCTACTTTCAAAGTGCACATTAGCTGTAAGATAACCCATTGCGCCTTGCATAACCCTGCACTGTCCAATATGGTAGCCATACATGGCTAGTGTGCACTTGTAAGGAAGCTAGTGTGACCGAGAAACTGATGTTTAATTCTATTTTAGTTTAACTTAAATTTTAAAATTGATACTTATTTCCATTACTAGAAAATTTTTGTATGTTTGGAAAAACTTTGATATATGAGTACACTTTTTCAACTGTGAGTTTCATGAACTCTAAATACAGATCAAGCATTTCCAATGAAAATTTCATGTTCGAGCTGAAATGCGTTGTAAGTATAAAATACACACCAGATTTCAAAGACCTGGTATGAAAAAAAGAATGTCAAATATCTCATTAATATTTTAAAATTGTGACCACATGTTGAATTGATATTTTACACACATTGAGTTAAAAAAAACATATGTATTATTAAAATTAAATTCACCTGTTTTCTTTTTACTTCTTTAATGTGACTCTTGATAAATGTAAAATAACACATGTGGCTCGCATTCTATTTCTACTGGATGGTGCTGGTGTAACCTAATGATTCCCAACCTTCCCACTGGAACGCCTCCCTACACCAGGTTCGGGACCGCTGCCATCATCAAATACTGTCCTTCCTGTGCAGCAGCAAAACCTGCTGACCACATCTGAGATTGAGAAGTCCTTTCCCCATCTTCAGTAACTTCCTGACTGTCCTACACAACCACCTTTCTTTTCATCCTTTTCCAGGTCCTCTTTTTCTTCCTGCCCCCAAGGCCTTGTTCTCAGTTCTCTTTTCCATTCTTTACACTTCCATGTGACCTCATCCACTCTCTCAGCTTCAACTATCACTTCTACGTGGATGACTTCCAATTCTTTATCTCCACTTCTGACCTGTTTCTCAAGCTTCAGCTCCTCAGTGCCAGCTGCCTACTAAACAGTGCCATCTGGAAGTCCCACCAACTTCTCGCACTCAGTATGTCTGACCTGAAATTCCTCATCTTCATTTCTGTTGAAGATTTCCATCATTCACCTTGCAAACCTGGAGTCCCTAGTCCCTCTCCTAGCCCACTGCCTATCTTACAGCCAGACATTTCATAATAGTATGTTTTGCCACAGCCTCTTAACTGGCCTGCCTGACTCTAAATCTCCCCTCTGCCTTGCCCCGCCCCCCAGTCCTCCTCTTGCCCACTGCCGTATTAGTATTCTCAAAATACCACTCTGATCACATTGCTGTCAGACTTTTAACTGGTCCCCACTACCTACCATGGCAGTCCAAACAACTCAGTAGGCATCCTGGCTCTCTTGCACACATCCAACCTCTCATCAGGTATCTCTGAGCACAACTAATCCTCCAGCTAGAAAGTCCTGCCCTCTAGGTCTACTCTTCACAATTCTGCCCAATCCTAAAGGCTCAGTTCAAATACGAGGTCCTCATAAAGCCTCCTCTGATCAACTAGCTAAAATTAGTCTCTCTCTTCCCTCAGACTCCTTAGATATTTCTTCATGGCAACCACTGTGGTGATGGGAGTGTGTATGGCCTTATCTTTTTTACAAAATAGTGTCCCTTTAACAGTGTCCAATAGCACTTTGCACTGCACATAGCCATCTTTGGACATTTTGCCAAAGAAATCAACTTAAAAGGGAAAATCTCGGTAAACTTGGGACTGCTAATGATTCTCAAATCTTTATCTCCATCCATGTATCTACTTAATCCAGACTTTAATGTAGATGTCCCCAAATTCTCTAACTCCAAAACTGAACTCATTACCTCAACTCCACATGTCTCTTGTCTACATGGGCCCTAACTCAGTGAACGGTACCACCATCCCATCAGTAGCCTAGGCCAGAGCCAGTGTCATCTTTAATTTTCCCAATCCTCACTTCTCCAACTCAATGATCAGGTCTTGTGAGATCTTCTACTTAACTATCTCTGGACTTATTCGCTTGTTCCTGATGCTGCTGTTAGTCCAGGCCACCATTACCTGTGCTTACTGCAACGCCATCTGATCTTATACTCAACCCTCCAGCCATTTTCTACAGTGCCAATTAGAGTTGTCTTTTAAAAATCTAATCTGAACAGGTGAAACTCCTACTGAAAACTCTTCAATTGTTCTCAAATAAAGACTTCAAAACATGGCTTATAGACTCCTCTGCATCTGGCCAGTGCTTACCTTTTCAACTTCACTTATTTCACAGATCACCTCTTCCCTTATACACATCGTACTCCAATCATGGCCAAGTACTTTATATGCAGTTCTCCTACTATTACCACAATCTCTCTTGCCCTTTGCACAAGCTGGTCCCATTATTTGGGGTTGGGTATTACTCCTTTATAATCACTCAACACCCTGAGCACTGGCCAAACCTTGAACAGGTCCTCACTATCTGCCATGGCAATCCAAACTACTCAGCAGGCACCCCAGCTCTCTTGCATATCCGACCTCCCATCAATCATCCTTGCACTTATATTCTTTCTTCAGCAATGGTACCTGAAGAAAAACTTCATGCTGCTGCTATGTTAGCCCTTACCCCAGTGTTTGGCATGTAATAGGTACTCAAAAATTATTTGCTAAATGAGTAAATACATAATAACTTTGTTTTTCCAGAAAAAAACAAATTCCAAGGTTAATGAATGAAAGTCATTTCTGTATTATCTATAATTCAACAATATTGTATAAAGTGGGAAACTGACCAAAATTTTTATTTTATTTGACTTTTGAGTCAAAGCTATTAATAGTTTGGTTAAATAAAAAGAATTTACATGTGTAGGCTCAGAATAACTAAAAATGAAGTAAAAAACACTGTATTTTATGCTCTCCTTAGCCTTGTAAACTCTAAGACCAATTCATTTGAAACTGTTTGAACCTTCTGATGCAAAACACAGAATGTATGAAAAGCAGCCAAGCAAATGTGGATACATCACAAAGGCAGAGCCTGAAGGAAACTGGAGAGCGTGAGAGACAACCTCAGACCATAGGAATGCAGGGACTTTAATAAAAAGAAAAGCTCAGCACGCTCCTGTCCTGGTCCAGGCTGAGGCACGGCGCGGTCAGCGCCCATGCCCATGCTTCATCGTCCTGGGAGCCACGGGAAAGGCCGGGAAAGGCCGAGGAGTCTGTGGGGCCACGAAAGCCTTTCTGGTTTAACAAAGGGAGAGAGCAAAGGAAGGAAACACTTACTGAACAACAAGACGAGGTGCTGGCCCTTCCGTATAGCGTTTCCTTTCTGCTCCACAAACAATGTATTAGCCCCATTTCGCTGATGAAGAAATAGGGACTTATGGTCACGTAGCTGGTCCTGGTGATTTTTAACACTCGGGTCTAACTCAAATACTTTTTTACTGAGCACTCACTGCTGCTTAGCCCTGTTTTACATGCTGGGGGTTGAACAATGAGAAAAACAAAGTCTGCTCTCATGAAAGCTTGCAGTTCAGTGGGGATTGAAACATCATACACAAATAACGTAATTTCAGATGGTGCTACAATAAAGGGGTATTAAAAAGTAAAAGTGAGGCCATGTGATAGAGTAACTAGGGAGGTGACTTAGGTTTTGAGAGTCTCAGAGATAATTTAAAAGATAATTTTGAGGACATACTTTTGTAGGGCTAAAGAAAATGGATAAAGTGATTATCTTGTCAAACAATAAGATAGAAGTCTCTAGAACTACTAGAAGCAAAAATTACCATTCATACCCTGATATTTAGTAAAGCGACCGTCAAGTGAAAGGAACTACAGGGTTATCCCAGTCATAAACCAAAGTAGGAGGTTAGATAGTTACCAGATGGCAAATATTTCCACATGAACCAAATGGCTGTTTAGAGCGATAGGCCAACCAAATTAATTCCTGGATCCCCCAGCACCTACGACGGCACCTGACACACACCGGGGCATACTAAATGATTGCTGAATGCATACAGGAAGAAAGGAGAACATATTAAAATGTCACCGTCATGGGTTAAATCCCTTTTTGGGCCAAGTGATTTCAATTCCCCCACCCCACTCCACCACCAGTCTTAATCGCAAGAAGCATGTGAGGGAAGTCGGATTAGTGTAAATCCAGAAACAATACTGTACTAGGAAACAATTAGCATATGCTTCCCCCTTCCCCGGCCAATGGTCAGAGACCCCCATCTTTAAATCACAAGTTCCACTTAAAGAAAATATAATATCCAAATGATGACTAAAAATTAGTAAGGGGTCATTATTTGGCTTCTTTAAGTAAGGGTTCTCCTAATGCAGATACTCAGGATGCTTCTGTACCAGGTGCCTGTTCTAACTCTCGTGCACACAGAGTACCATGTCGTGACCAACTCAACCTGGGTTTCTCCCTCACTGCACTGGTCCTCCTTGAGGGCTGGGTCGAAGCACAGTCTTCTGTGTTGCCTCAGGGCCTTGTCCAGTTTAAACTGCGGCAGGTCAATGATTACATCGAGTTATAGAAATTAAGTTTCTTCAAAACTTTTCAGTCATGGGGCAGTTGGATAGGGTGAGACCCACCCCTTCCTACTGTTATCTGCTCAGCCCGCTCTGCAGAACTTGAAGGTCTCTTCATCACATGTCACTCTTTCAGTGTCTCTTGTACGGCTGAAGAGCCAGAAAAGCTTAGGAGTCTCCGCTTCAATTTTAAGGAGTTTATTTTTAAAGGACTGTCTTAGTGGCGACAGAGAATAACAAATAGCCATTCAAAGCTGAACAACAGAATTGAGTTTGCACCACGTATCAAAGTTGCCGATGCTCCCTCTCTGGCACCCAGATGGAAAGATGGGAAGACAGTTTTAAAATGAGATGCCACTTCTGATAGACATACGTTACCAATTTTTGTGATTTTCAGGAAAATCTTAATAATCTGTGACATTTCTTTCTGAGACAGAGCAGCATTGTGAATAATGACATTACTATAACATCACAAACAGACTCAGCATAAGGAAATCTGGATGGGGGAGGGGAGATCTTTAGTAAGGACTATATTCATTTTCTCCAGGAAGAAACTTCCAGTGCATACGCCATCTCATTTTTTAAAACCACACCATGCCATTTCTAACATCCCTGGGTTTTGCTCTTCGTAACGTCATCCACATCTCTAAAGTTTTTAAAGCTTCATTTCACACTACCGACAGAAAGAAAACTTCAACGAAAGGCACAAATTAGATACTATCCAACTGCACACTTGATTTATTACTCGTTTTTATTTGCTTCTGATTACCATAGTTTTGGTGTGCCATAAGGATTGGCTCTGCAGGAACTTAGATCCAAAATGGCAGCTGAGCTTCTGAAATTCACTAGAGCCATAACACTTACATACGTGAAAACAGGTCTTATTTATATCACTTTTCAACCTGTCTAGGAGAAAAGAATATTTATAAAAACATTTCAAAGAATTAGATGGAATTCTCTTATATTATTTTCTTTCCCTTAGAAAGCAGGCATCCTGTGTCTGGTTCCTCTGCTCTGCAAACTGAATTAACCTGCTATTCACATGTTGACACAGTCCACAAAAACAAAAACAAAAAACAAACAAACAAAAAACAGCTAAAGGCAAGACAAGGAAAGTCTAGGTTTTCCTCGTTCTTCTTCTGTAAGGCCAACTTAGGAAATGGATGTAAAATGAATCACCTAACAAGTAAAGCCCCAAATAAGCACTTTCATTTTCAAGGGGGGAAAAAAAAAGCAGCAAAATCAGAGCTGTAGTTTTCCTTAGGTCCACCACAAAGCAACACTCCCTATCACTGTGGCAATTTCTATGTCTTTTCCTTTAAATTCAAGCTGTAAAATAATTTTAGAGACATTCGTTCCAGACTACCTCTCAAATGTTCCAATCCTGACACAAAAGCTGAACTTATCGAAAAATTTATACTGAATTTAAACCATCACTTCTCATATTTCCATTACTAATATAATAACATTAATTTTACAAAAATAATAAAATACTTGCTCTTTAGAGATAGAGCACTTTAATTATCTTTATGTATTCGAATGGAGTCTTTTTGTTAAATTAGCGTGAAAGTCCCTTCATCTACACACAATTGGCCCAAAGAAACAGGCCATTTTCAGCACAAGAGGCCAATCCATTTTAACAGTGAATAAAGCTTTTGAAAGCACTACACACCCTCTTCCAGACTGTCAAATTTTCAAAATGGTCCAGCATTTTTCTCCATTTTTTAACACTTTCAGGTCCAGTACGCATCTTATAATTAGATTAATTAAAAAGGAAACAACAAAAAACAATGCTCCCTTCTAATCAAAATTATTCCATTTATGCTTAATTAGCTTTAATCCAAGTCTACATATTTAATGATGGGGATATGACAATTCAAGCCATTTGCATATTTTAAATGCTTTTCTAAACTATACTTTGTAACAGATTCAGAACAGTCTCTTTCTCATGCCAATATGCCCAGACATAAATCAGGAGGTACAAATTAGGGGAAAAAAGAAAAGAAAACAAGGCCTCTCAGAGCCAGGGATGTGCCGAGGGGGGGGCGGTAATTTACCCAGGGGTGGGGGCAGTTTACCCGCCACATCACAAACTACGATCCTTTCAGCCCACCAGACTGAGAAGCATTACATCACACTCTCACAATGATAGGGGGAGGTGGCTCTGAGAAAGCAAGTTTTCAGCTTTCTCCCCTCCCAGCTCCCAGGCTTTCTAGAATCCTGCATTAGGAGTAATGGAATTTAACTTCAGGGCACCGCACAGGTTCAAGGGGTAACTAACATATGTGCGTACACAGACAGCTACTTATCTGTGTGACCCTCGCTGACCACTTCACCATGGAAACACAGCCAAAACAGGCAACCGCACACACAGATGCTGAATTTGTGCTGAAGAGCCCCAGTTCGTCAGTATAAAATTCAACAAGAACTGTAATCGTGAGAAATGGAGAAGGCCGATCTCCCAAGAGAAACTGATAAAGAAATAACTCATCAGGGTGAATAGCTGTTTATATCTTTAAAACATCATGTTTACAAGACAGTCCTAACATTTGCTTCAAACCATGATCAAAATAACAGCGCATCTGGCTGCCCATTTGCGAACACACACACAGACCCAGTGCACATGAGCGCGCGCAGAGGAGAGGGGGGATCCACACATTGCTCGGGAGGGTTTCAAGCAGGGGAATCTACAAACCCAAACCTCCTGGTGTTCACTCGCCCCCGACCTGATGTTTAAAACGTACCAGGTCTCATTTAGTTTTCACATGTCTCTACGAAGGATGGCCTAGCTTAACAAGAAAAAGGGGGGGAAAAAGGCTTTCTCTTGGTAGTGCTTGCCCTCCCGGATCCTTTGTCGGCCTTAGCAGCCGAAAGAATGCAAACCCATTTATATTTATGCAAATTTTTGCAGCAGATTTAAGGGGGCAGGGAGAGGTCCGTGTTTTTTAAAAACCCCTTTCTAAATATCAAATTTCAAATTATTCACAGCTTCATTTATTGGCAAGACAGAAACAATGATGAAAATCTGCAGACAAATTAAAAGTGCAATTAAATCACTTCAAAATTTAAATATTTTACCAAGGCTCTTCCATTTCTAAAATGCCGAACCAAAAGTACATCACGGGTCTGATTTACAGATTCACGAAATGTCTGAAGCCAGTCTCCATGCTAGACAAATGTCGATTTGCAACACCACTAGTGAAAACAGTTAGACAAGATCCATATAAATCAATTGGTTTTAAAAAATTGAAAATATTTACCAACCTCATAAAGTGCAGCAGTGCTTAAATCCAGCAATTTGAGGCATACAAGGTAGAAATGGAAATGAAAAAAGGTCCAAAAAATGATTTCTTTTTGTCTATCTGTTTTTTTGTATTTTAAATATTCAGAAACCAGTAGAGACTCTGTCGGCCATTTTGGCTTGAACTAACTCTCTCACTCACTCTCCCTCTTGCTCTCTCTCTCCCCCTCTGTCTCTAAAGGAAGCAGCTTTTTGTGACCTTCAAATAGAGGCGGATCATGTGACTTCGGGTAGGTTTGTCAATCAGGAAAGGGGAGGGAGCTGGGGATGAAACTGCCTTAAAGGGAAAGCGGCCCTTTTCCACTCACTTTCATTTGTGAAATGCTGTTATCTCATACTCTCCGCCTACACACACTGAATGTGAAAGTGGCAACAGCATAAGGGTAACAGATGAACAAAATATAAAAACCTTTATTGGTTTATAGAAATATACTCGTTGCTAACGATTCTTGCAGATCCTGGAGCTTGGCTCGTTTGCTACAGTTATTCTCTGAGATGTTTGGGCAAGCACAGGCTGGCAAACTGTTCTTTAAAAGAGGGCTTAAACAATGCTTTACCCAAACAAGAGACTTTAGTTTTTGAAGATTAAGGTGAACTATAAGGCATAAGTGACCTCTAAGGAGCTCGTGAAATGCATGGAAAAAGACTGAGAGGAAATATACCACAGTATAAATTGTTGATGGCAACTCAGAGAGGTTCGGTGACATCAAAAATCACACAGCTAAACAGCTGCAGAGCAGAACTGGTTTCCCAGTTGAACTCCACATTCATTGTCTTGGGTCTATGTGTGTTTGGTTCCACCCCTCCAAATAAAAACTATGCTATAGCAGCAGTCCCCAATATTTTTGGCGCCAGGGACCAGCGCTCCTATGAGAATCTAACGCCTAATGACCTGAGGCGGAGCTGAGGCGGTGATGCTGGCGGGGAGCGGCCACAGATACAGGTGAAGCTCTGCTAGCTCCACCGCTCAATTCCTGCTGTGCAGCCTGGGTTCCGAGTAGGCCACTGACGGGCTGGGGTTGGGGACCCTGTTAACCACAGCGCAGAAAACTGAGTTCCTCTGGGATGGGGCAGATCTGAGTCATCTTTAATCTCCTCGCCCGCTGGAGGAAGTAGCTCTGCAGCTGACCTGGAGTAAGCACTAAATGAAAAACCTGCCTGGTTTCTCCTATCCTTAGGTAGGTCCCGTCTCACTATATGCATCTCGATTTCTAACCACCAAAGAAACCTATGCTGGGTTTGTGTCTCTAGCCCTGGGGCTAACAAGCTGTGCAACCTTAGTTAGGCAAGTCCTTTACCTCCCTGGGCCTCTGTGTTCTCATTTGTGGAATGTAAGGATAAGCCATCACTAGATGGTATCTTTGGTTCCTTTGTACTCGAAAACTGCACTTGAATTTTTTGTTGTTGTTGCAGTTCTGTTCATCTTATCCTTGTCATCTCAAAAGTAAGTCATTACTACAGGAAGGTTTTCCTTGTCCTTCCCAGTCTAGACCAGCCTTCCTTCTCAACACTTCTATAACAACTTTTACTACTTCATAGCACTGGTCATAATAACAGCAATTTATTATCTTTGAAAGAATGTGTTTACTGTAGGCCTTCCCCAGTAAGTATAAGGAAAAACACCACATCTTCCTTCATGGCTGTGTGAGGCCCTACACCAAGCCCTGCATTGTATGTAAATAAATGAATTAATTACTTGGACCTCCATTCAGAAGTGCTGAGCTGAACAGAAGGAATCTGCCACCCAAATGCAAGGATTAAAAATCACAGTTTCCAGAAACTTGCCTACATCTATTTGTTTAAAGGATTGTTTGAGGAAATAACTAAAATGATAACAATTGAGCAAGTGTCCACTGACTACCAGACTCCATCCATCTCCATAAACCAGAATAGGTGGGATTCCACAGTGTGATTCTCCCAGATGAACTAGGCCGACAGAGTGTAATCTGCATGCCAGCCCGTGTGTAATCTGCATGCCCGCCTGCCGAGAGCTGATGGATTCTGTAAGCTCTGCATTCCTTGAAAAGGTACCTATGATCCCTTTCAAAGTCCTATGTCTGTCATCCTGGCTCCTAGGTCTTTATATAGTTCCCCTCCTTCACTTTTTCTACTCTGATAGAAGAACAGGAAAAGAGCTGTTTCAGGGCAGGCAAGGGCCAAAGCCTAGACGATCTGGCAGCTTAAGTATTTCTGGCGTAAAAGGCTTCCACTGTCTTTGCACAGCCCTGAATGGAGTAGGAGCCAAGACCTGGACTGACAATTGAGATGTAGGCAAAAGCAGGAAACTCCTAGGATGGAAATTTTGAATACTTAGTCTATTTTTATCCTTCCAATACCTTCCAGATGAGTTACGGAAAGCTTACTTATGTGGAGCATGATTAACATGTTAAAATGCATAAAGACTGCACGGCCGCCTTGTTTTGATTTGTTATGGACATGCCCTCTTTCTCAAACTGAATTTTGCTAAGTCTCCATTCCCCAGTGCAGAAATTATTGAAGAATGTGTATATGTGTTACCTTGTGTTAAGTAACGAGCTGCTAAAAAAGTCAGGAGACATAAACACATTTTAGAACAAAATATTAGTTCTAGTTTCAAAAAATATGATCGATGTTTTTTCAACCTCCAGACATTTTTTTGGTGAGATAGCTCTATTAAAGCAATTAATCCAATTGTTTATGTAAAAGAAACAAGTGCAATAAGTATACCATTTCCCCTGTATTTCCAGACATTTTGGACTCCATGGTATTCTAATTATAATTCTTCATATTAACAATCATAGTTTTTAAATTATATTATTACAAAGTGAAGATACAAAGTAACGAAAAATGAGTTTATTTTTTAAAACAAATAAGCCAGAACTTACATACTCAAATACGTGTTATCTTTTAAAGTTGGAGCCTTTGGTGACTGTATACGACTATTAAAATATTTTTATTAGGAAACAGGATTGAAAAATAATGAACTAAACATGTAACTCAAAAATTTAGAAAATGAATAACAAACTCAAAAAAGACATTAATAATGATAAAAGCATAAACATAAAGCAATAGCAAAAAAGGAAAAAAAAAGCGTAGACAAGCGTAGACTAGATCAATAAAACCAGAAACTTTTTTTGTTTTTTAAAAAATAAAAATAGATAATCCCTTGGAAAGTCTGAGCAATTAAAAAAAGAGAAGTCATAAATAAACACCATGGCTAAGAAAGGGAACATTGTAACTACATACTTGAAGAGGATTTTTAAATTAATAGAGAATAAATAAAATTGAAGATTAAATAAAATGGATGACAGTCAAAGAAAACGGAGATTACCAAAATCTACTCATGAAAAGTTATGAAAAAAACAACAAAAACTCATAGCAGAAGTACGTAAAACAGTCAAAGAACTAGCAACTAAAACTACATGAGGCACAAATAGTTTTCTGGGTGAATTCTACCAAACTTCTATTGAACATACAATGTCCATTATATCTACTATTCCTGAACTTACAGAGATAAAAAGGAAAGGTTCCTAATTTCTTCTATGAGGCTTAAATATTTCTGATACCCATCTACATTAAGATGGTACCAAAAAAAAAACCACCATAGACCATTCTTCATTTGTGAAGACAGACACAAAAATCCTAATACTTGCAAATAGAATTTAAGAGAATAATTTATTATGGCCATAAAGTGTTTATACCAAAAATGCAAGGATGGTTAAATTACAAAATCTATTAACTCTTCATCTGTTCAGTAAGTCTGTACTATGTTTTCCACGATTTTGTGCTAGGATACAGCAATAAACCTGACAGGAAAGGTTCTCATGGGAGAAGAAATCACTGAAAAGGAAATGGGGTGATGGGATATGGAACAACTGAGGGAGACTCACTTTAGGTGAGGTGGTTAGGGAAGGAAGACTTTTCTCAGGAGGGATATTTAAGCTGAGTTAAAAAGCAACTGCTTGAGTGTTCACAGAATGAGAGAGATGATTGGAGGCTAGGACTTGTGAGCAGAGAGAGGCAGAAGATGAACTTGAGGAGGTAGGAGTTGCTAAATCATAATGGGTCTTGCAGGCTTTTATTTTACTTTAAGAACAGTGGAAAGTCACAGAAGAATTTTAAAGCAGGAGAGTGAACAGCACCAATTTCTCTATTATTTGCTCTCCATCTAATACCTAGGCTCAACAAGCTTTTCAGGGTCCAAGGAAAATGTTTGGGATCTGAAAAAATGTATTTATAAATCTAAAATACAAGAAGAAAATTATAACCATAAAAATTTACAAATGCTTAAATGTCCTCAAAATATAAACCAGCAACTTTATTCATTATTAAATTTAGCATTTATAAAATTTCATTACATTTGAAAACAATGCTTGCTTTGCAAATATTCCTAAATATATTAACTGTTAAGAAATCTTGGGTAATTATAAATTAAGTCAGTTTTTTGTAGCCAAAGAATTTCAGAAACAGAACAGTACAATTCTTTGAACATGTGATAGCAAAACTAAATAAAACCACATATTTAATATGGCATGTGGGTACCTTCTAACGTTTCCTATAAAGTGGGACATTTCCAAAACCTCCCAAAGTAAGCATTTCAAGGATCCATGGAGGTCTTACAACCACTTTAGGAGAAATGGTATCAGATTTATGTTTTCAAAAGTTCATCCTGCCTTCTGCATGGAAAATACATTATAGGAGACCAAGAGGAGAAGCAGAAAAGCAATGGAAGGTGACTGCCACCATCTAGGTGAGGGAGGGTATCCTGGACCAGGTGGAGGTGGTAGAGGTGGAGAAAAGTACATAACATATTTTGAAGGTAGAAGTAATTCTATCATGTGTTGTTAAGAATGTAACCTGTGGCCATGCAACATAGTAAGGTAAATCAATCCTTTCAAAAATAAGACTCCAAACTTGACGCACCACTCATTCATGCAGTCAAGAACTATCCGGCGTTAGATACAGTTCTAGAACCAGACCCAGGGGGATACAGAGATGACTGTTAACAACCCTGAAAGATGCAGGCATGTAAATCCATAAATAAAATAAAGCACGGTTAAGTGCCTTTATTAAAGTATAAGTATGCTAAGCAAAGTCAGTCAGAGTACATGATTTCACTCATTTGTGAGATATAAAGCTGAATGCAACAAACGTGACAGACAAACAAGCGACGCATGGACAGGGATGGTGGACCAGTGGTTCCCAGAGGGGAGCAGGGGAAAGGGGAGACAGACGGGGGTAAAAGCGGCCACATATTTGGTGACAGAAGGAAATCTAACTTTGGGTGATGAATATACAATGCAAAATATATATGACATGCTGCTGACTTGTATACTTGAAACTTATTTAATTTTATTAATCAATGTCACCCTAATAATTTTTAATAATAAAAATGGCTTTGAAATTCAACAGAGCAAGTGTCTACATCTTACTGTTTTTCAACATTCTTTCTAGCTTACTTTCATGCTTATTTGTAGGTAAAATTTAGATTATCTTCTATTTCTTTAAAAAAGTGTTACTTTTTTTTTAAAGTATAAATAGAGAGATAAGATAGTTATGCTATAGGAATATAAAAGACTAACTGCTGAGAAAGTCAGAAAAGATTTCACTGAGGAGGTGAGATCTTGAACTGAGTCTTTAAGAATGACTAGGAGTTTGCTGTGTAAAGAAGATAAGAAAGGCAAAGGTTTTTGTAATTCTTATCAACTTCGCTATCACCAAAAGATGGCGAGGAAGAAGGCCAACAAGAAAAATATATAAATATATAAGAGCTAAGTTTTCCCAGGATTCTTATCCCCAACAAAGTCAGAAGGCAGAAACAGTAGCCAAAACTACATGGGAATCTCCAAAGCAACTAGAATCCAAAATCTTTGGACTGTAGTCAGAAAATAGAAATCTAGCATTTACACTCTCATTACATTCAGAAATTAGAATGCTAGCAGATCTTTTAGGAAATATATATTTTAAAACTCTTTAAAACAAAATCTCTAAAATCAAGTTCAGATTTGGAGGACACCTTCCTTCCCTGACATGCCAGCTGAGTCCCCTGTGCTTCCTGGCACCTCGTACACACCTCAGTGGTGGCACCTTCATCCCCATTACTGTTATTCATTTACTTGGTGCTTTCCCCTCTAAAGTATGAGCTCCTTAAAGGCGGGGTATGTCGCTTGTATTTCTGGATCTAGTACACAGAAGGAATTCAATGAATGTTTGCTGAATGAATGACTAACTAACTGAATAAGCAAAAGAATACATGGATGAATACTAGGAACCTAAGTATTTATAGGGTACAAAAGAAGACAACATTTAAAATCCTATAATTGGGAGATAAGACATAGACACAGGTCAACGACACACTGTAAGATATATTAACTGTATGGTTCTACCCTAAGAGAAAGAGGAATTAGAAAATGGAAACACTACAGCTCAGTTAAAGCTGGGCTTTGTTCAAAGGAAGGACAAGACCATAATGGCCAAAACAGAGGCACTTCAGTATGAAGCGAATGAAGCTTAAGGTGCATTCGCTTCATCCTAAAGCGAATGGGGCTCCCCCAAAGCTCTAGGAAGGGTCCTAAAACTGTGCCCAAATGATCTCTCTTATTTTTTGCTACCATGTGTTTTTTCTATTTTTAGTGTGGTAAGATACACATAACAAAAAATTTACCATCTTTACCATTTTTTAAGTTGTGTTAAGTATAGTCACATTGTTTTGAAACAGATCTCCAGAAATTTTTCATCTTGTAAATCTAAAATTCTATACCCATTAAACAACCTCCTTTTCCTTCCCTCAAGCCCCTGGTGACTACCATTCTACTTTCTATTTATATAAATTTGATTGCTTATATATATACCTTATGCAAGTGGAATCATACCGTATTTGTGACCAGCTTATTTCACTTAGCATAACATTCTCAAGGTTCATCCATGTTGTAGCATGTGACAGCATTTCCTTCTTTTTATGGCTGAATTACATTCCAGTGCATGTATCTACCACATTTTGTTTATCCATTCATCTGCTGACGGGCACTTGGGTTGCTTCTATCCCTTGGCTATTGTGAACAGTGCTGCCATAATTATGGTTGTGCAAATGTTTCTTCAAGACACTGCTTTCTATTCTTTTTCATATAAACCCAGAAGAAGGATTGCTGGATCATATGGTAGTTCTATTTTTAAATTTCTGAAGAACCTCCATACCATTTCCATAGCAGTTATGCCACTTTATAATCCCACTAACAGTGCACAAAGGATTCAGTTTCTCCACATCCTTATTAACACTTGTTATTTACTTTTTTTAATAGCTATCCTAATGGGTGTGAAATGATTATATCTCATTGTGGTTTTTATTTTCTTTGCTAATTACTGAATATTTTTGATATGCTTGTTGGCCATTTATATATCATCTTTGGAGAAATGTCTACTCAAGTCCTCTGTCCATTTTTAACATCAGGTTATTTGACTTTTGTGTTGCTGAGTTGTAGTTCTTCATATATCGTAGATATTAATCTCTTATCAGATATATGACTTGCAGATATCTTCTGCCAGTCTGTAGGCTGCCTTTTAACTCTATAGATTTTGTTCTTTGATGCATAAAAACTTCTTTGTTTGATGTAGTCTCATTTTCTATTTTTGCTTTTTTGCCTGTGCTTTTGGTGTCATATACAAAGAATCATTGCAAAGTCCACGTTATGACGCTTTTCTCCTATGTTTTCTTACAGGTTTGAGTCTTAAGCTTTAATCTATTTTGAGTTAATTTTTGTAAATATTGTAAGATGAGGTCCAACTTCATTCTTTTGCAAGTGGGTAGCCAGCATACCCAACATCGTGTTGTTGAAAAGATTCTGCTCCCCAGTTAGTGGTCTTGGCGCCCCTGCCACGAGATCCTTTGACCTTCTCTGCGAGGGTTTATTTCTATTCCATCAGTCTGTCTGCCTGTCTTTATGCCAATGCCACATTGTTTTGATTGCTGTACCTTTGTAATATACTGTGAAATTAGGAGGTGAAAGTTATCCAACTCTGTTCCAAATTACCAATTATTTCTATACGATGTGCAAAGGCAAGATATTTTCATCACGGTCTTAACTCTGATTGTTAAAACCACAGCCTCTTTCCATCTCAACTTCCTCCCCTTCATATTCCCCGTCAGTAGAGTTAGCGTGGCCATAACTATTTGGGGATCACTAAAGAGAAAGTTAAGTTGATGATATATTTATTTATTTTGGGTTTAGTGGAATATATTTATGTAGTCACTTCCATGTATGGTCAAGGTATTGTTAATCATCCTTGTGTACAAATGTCACTAGACCAACTCATTCTGCATCACGACAGACATGTGCAGGGCCAGATCGCATCACAATATAAATGTGTCAATTCAAAGAGTACCTCAGGGTAAGCAATGTGCGAGAAAAAATGAAGCCATGTAATTATCTAATAGCTCATATATAAACATCTTATAGTTCACATATAAAAGAGACTTGGTGGAGGTTTTCCCAAAATTGATAGCAACCTTACAAATTTATATGATGTTACTAATAACAAGTTGTGAGGCTGAAGCTTTTCTAATCTATCAATAATAAAAACCATATTTTGGTTAACTATGCTATAGAAAACACTGAATTATCTCTCTATTCTCTTTTCAGAAAATAACACTTTTTACAATATGAAGGGCAATCAAAGAATGTGCAGCCAAAAAACATAGAGAAAAAAGTTTCACAGTTTTGTGTTAGACAGTGAATTAATACAAACATTACAGTATTTTTCTAAATTTTATATTTGTCAACTTTTTAGAAGTTGCTATTTTTGTGATTTATTTCCTCATCGTAAATAAAAATTCACTTTTGCACCAAATTTGCATTTGAAATTAATTTTCTATTTTTGAAAATGCATTCCTACAAAACCTAGATTTGTTCCTGGGCAAAAAGAAGGGTCTCTTGGCCTGAAGAAAGGCAGGTAGGGGGAAGGAAACCAGATGCTCATGGAACACCTTAAGGAGAGCCGCTGGGCAGGAGCAAAAAGATCCTTTAAACAGTAGAGAAAATACACACGTAGGTAAGATAAGGGCATATTGTAGAGGCCCTCGGAAGCAAAGGAAAAGTTCGTACTTAGTTAAAAAGGTATTTTCTGCAAAATAATCAACAACTGGCTTACACGTAGGGATGCTTAAAGAGAGTAATAGTGATAAAATCAGGTCTGTTGGAATATATATTCAAGAAAGCACTGAATATAAGGTCCGATATGACATGTTATCAATTCACTTTTCTTCTGATAGTAACAAATAAAATACTCTGGGATTAGGATTTTTAATAACCCCTCCTCAGATTTTTAAAGTGAGTATATAGAACATGGATTCTTAACAGTAGATGGGAACTTACCAATGTCTTCATTCATCCAATATTTATTTATTTATTGATGCTTTTTTGTGGGCCATCGGCGGTGACTACGCCACAAAGTCTTGGTCCTCGCAGAGTTGAGGACCTAGCATGAAGCCTTAAAGTGACCTTTTACCGCCCACCATCACGTTGTGCCTCCTCTTTACTGCACTTTCCCCATCTGCTTCGGCCCAAAGAGATTCCCAGCGGGAAGAGAAACCCAAAACCCAGGCAGAATGCTCAGGGCAGAACTTGTGTCCATAGTGTCCATAGCCTCTACTGATCACAAAATCTGGGGGAAATAAACACTAGCCTCTCTTCCTAACACCGATGAAGATTCTTGCCACTGAACATGTATTCCTTTACCTATAGTTACAAAATGATATGTATTTCAAAACATTCTACAACTACATGACAAACAATAACATCTTCAAAAAAGAAGCCTTAAGACACCAATTTCAAGGAACTGGACAAAAACATCTTGCTTTTCAAGTAATGTTTTTCCATAAAGGCATATTATTTGTCCATAAGTAGAATATAAGCTAAATAAATAAGACTTTTATTAAATTAACAGCAGTTTTCTGAGAGCTGCATGATCTACCTTATTCATTGTTTAAAATCACCACTTTAACCTGTAAGTAGTAGTAACCCATACAGTTTGCAGTCATTTTCAATTAAGACACACATATCTCCTGAAGTTATTCTTACTGTAATTAATCCCAGACATCCAAGAAAAACCTCATCAAATAGATTCAGAACTTATTTATTATGATTCTGAAACTCCTGAGGAAAAAAGACATTTTCAGAGAATTAATTTTTTTAAGTAACTTCAATGAAAATTAGAAAATTTTATTAGCAAATGAAAGTTTCCCAAAGACCAAGTACAAAGTTATACTAAAATTCCCAGCAGCAAAAATTCCATGAGCATAACTATCATCTATTGAACTTCTTTGTGGCATTTTCAAAATACCAATTAACTTGAAAATAAAACTCATTTCCTGTCTCCCAAAAACAATATGAAAAGATTATATAGAAATCCAACTATTCTTCTGATGTCCAGCTTACTGCTGTGTAATAATGATTGAGTGTACTCATTCAATTTGGTACTTCTTAATAAGTTTATTTCAACATGTATGAATTTTAATGGTTCAAAGGGGGAAAAAAAACTGCTGAAAAAACTGATAGTAGAATACAGAATATAAAATGCTTGAAAAAAACTTTCCTATGATTAAATACCAAGATTTGTGCTGTGAAGATAATTATAAGTGATTTGGAAATATTTTCATTTTTTTCTGTTTTTAGGTAATGCTGTTGAGCTACCTAAAGTTTTTAAGCGAGCATCTCAAAGAACTGTTTCCTAAGAGCTTAGTGTTAAATTGGGTGGTCAAATATGAAACAAACAGTATCCTAAGAGAAGAAATCCTTGCTGTAGAGATCTGGGGAGAACAGACTTCAGTATAAGATGAATCCAATGAACATAGAACTGTAGGTTAAGGAATTAGGTAGAAACAGAAATAAAGATAAGGTAAGGACAAACTGTTAGAACTTACGAAAGGTCTGTATGATTATTAATTTAGAAAAATTAAAAGGGCATTTTATAACTAGACATTTAAGTTGAGAAGCATGTAATTAGTAAGAAGAGAATTTAATCAAGACATTGGAGTTAAGACATTTAAAAAAACAGCACGAAGCCATATTACACCACACAGGGGCACAGAGAACAGTGTTGACTCCATAAATTACATTTATCTCTCTGAATCGATATAAAACTGTCTTCAACACTTTGATTTCCTTACAGGACTCCCACATAAGCATTAAACAGATACTCCCTTAGAAAGGGAAATAAAAAAAGACGGCACCCCAAAGGAGTAGAAATACAGAAATTAATAAAATTAATTCTCCTGACAATCACTAAAAAGGGGATACTGTCTACAAAACACATTATTCACTTTTGCGGCTTTTTAAATTTTAATATGCTTTATTTAGTACAACAGACTCAAAAGATTACCATTTCAACATAAAATCAATATCAAAGTTATTAATTTTACATTCTTTTTGTCATTGTCCTGAAAGTACTTGCCATATTTTTTACCAGGCTATATTTTGCCTTTAAGGTACATTTCAATTTGGTTGCTCATTTTTCGTTGTGGCAAAAAAACGTATAACATTATATTTAACATCTTAACCATTTTTAAGCACAAAATTCAGTAGTTAAGCATATTTGCATTGTTTTGCAACAGACTCTAGAACTTTTTCATGAAAATCTGAAACTCTGTACCCATTAAAAACGAATTCCCCATCCTCCATCTCCATAGCTCTTTCTATGATTCTGACTGACTGAGATTCTTCATGTGGGTGGAATCATATAGCATTTGACTTTTGTGACTGGCTTATTCTGCTTAGCATAATGTCCTTCAGGTTCATCCATGTTGTAAGGCATGATAGGATTTCCCTCCTTTTTAAGGCTTCATAACACTCCATTGTATGCACACACCACATTTTCTTTACCCATTCATCTGTCAGTGGACATCTGGGTTGCCTCCACCTCTTGGCTATTGTGAATAATGCTGCAATAAACATGGGTGTGCAAATAACTTTCTGAGATCCTACTTTGAGAGATTTGTTTTTAATGATGACTTTTTGTAAAATTAACCAAAATAATTAAGAAAATGCAATCAACGAAAATTTATTTGGAAAAAATGAATAATTTGAGTAGGTTAAAGGCAAGAATCTTTTGAGAATGAGTAAATTATAGCATGGAGATTTAAAACTTAGACTCATTCGTAAGTTAAAATTTTTTTTAAAGAAAAAAATGTAAAAGAGGCCAAACTCATTAATACATCAAAACTGATATTTAACTTAAAAATAGTTTACAGCTAATTATCTACCCACAAACATTCAGACCATCAACTGAATCATAAATAAAACCAAATGGGAGGAGGGAGATAGATGGTATAAAAGGGGTCGAATATGTGGTGACAGGAAGAAATCTAACTATGGGAGGTGAAATTAAAAAATAAACTAACTAACAAACAAATAAAACTAAATCAAAAGCCTGTCTTGGTAGAAACATTTTATCTGAAATGAGCTTTCAATAAGCACGGTCCGACACAATTTATGGGTAAGTGTCTGCTCATGCTGCTTTTTGAAAAGCTGTAATAGTTTTATATTTACCCCTGTGTTAAACACATTCTGTGATTAATACTATGTGAGTTTAATGTAGTAATTATGTGGCAATAAACTGAGCTTGTCTGAGTTGCTACAGCAGCTGTAAAGTGAATATCCTCAGTAAAATGATTATATTAAGATATACTAATAGTAAATAAACCTCAGTAAAAAGCAACATATATAGACAAAGTGTTAAAAGTTATACACTCTACTAAATCTTATTTACTAACACACACCAGAATTCAGCACAACTGATCTAAATAACAGTTTAGCACGGATATTTTTCAATATCAAAAGTCAATTATTTTTCAAGAAAGCTCTGTATATGCATAGCTACCTTAATCCGCCTATTAATGGAACTCAGTTTCATTGAAATAAACATCACAGAAATAAAATATTTTTCGACACTTCTGTAATCTATGTAAAAAATGTGAAATGAAGAAACAAGTGACATAGATTAGCTAAGAAAAATAATTTTAGACCTAATCCTTACAAGAGTTTTCTCTGTTACCTCGAGAAAGTTATATTATCCCTGTGCTCCATCTGTCTCCATAAATAAATACACTATTTCTACATGCTAATACCAATGAATATGAGCCCTTTTGGAAACCAATTTAGAAAATGATTAAGTTAGATTTTTGCCTCACACCACACACAAAAATGAGTACCAGAGTTCAATTAAATGTCTAAATGTAAAAAATAAAGCTGAAAAACTAAGGATATTTTTGTCATGTTAGAGTTGGGAAAACTTCTCTAAGCAAGCACAAAACATAGCAGCCATGAAGGTTGACTGATTTTACTACATAAAAATTTAAAAGATGTACTAGTAAGAAAGATACCGCAATGTTAAAAGATAAGGACTAGGAGGAAATATTTAAGACATCTCAACAAAGGTTAGTATCCATACTTTAGAAAGCACTTCCTATTAAAATAAACAATCCAATAGAAACAAGGAATAATATATAAATAAGTGGTACACAAAATACAAATCAATGGTCAATAAACTAACAAAAGATATTCCATCTTATTAGTAAGCATCAAAGTGCAAATTAAAACTGTGGCAAAAATTTCAAGTTAACTTTACTGTCGTCAAAGATATAAAGAGGCACTCTCATAACACTGATAGAAATGAACGTTGGTATAACTTTTTTGGAAGGTAATTTGATAGTATGATAGTAGATACTTCCATGTGAAAAACACATGCCCATCTCTAAAAATCCATTCTACAGAAAAACATCTGTGCATAAAGGTATACAAATAAGGATGTTCAACATAATATTGTTTATAATAACCAAAATGGAAGCCATCAAAATATCTATTACAGAATGATTATGGTAGATCGATTCAACAGAATGTTGAACGAAACAGACTGTAAAAGGTGTCAAATTTTAAAAGTTTCAGAAGAATCAAGTTAGAAAAAAATCTAGTCGTTTTAAAATATAGAGAGAAAATGTTTAGGAGGGGAAATAGTGTAAAAGAAGGGTCTCACTTTTATTTCTAAATCCACATTTACTGTTTAAATGTTTTATGACGTATTACTTTTCGAATTAAAAAACAAAAGAATGAATGGGAATTTCATAAGTAATTCAGCAATGTGGCACTTTCATGATCTAGAATACAGATCCTCCTATTCAGGATTCAATCATTCTTTGCCAACTACAGTTCTGAGCTACAAATAAATAAATAAATAAATCTTTTTACTTCTGTTGCCTCAAACAAAGAACATAGCACTTCTGCTCCCCACTCCCACAGAAGAGGCGGGTAGGTCTCTAGGAGGAACGCCTAGTGAGAAGACTCAGTTCTGCTTTATCATTTTAATATATGATGGCAGACCAAACTCAGAAAAACAAAGAAAAACAAAAACAAAACTGGCTTCACCTGTGAAAAGGAAGTGTGAGAGACCGTGAAAACAAGGGAGAATGGTAAGACCACAACACATAGCATTTCAGGTCCGCTGGGGCTGTTAGAAGCTCTCGAACGGAAGTACAGTTTGTATAACATAAAACTTGTGGGAGAATCTGCCCAAGCAAAGTTTCCTGAATATCTAAAGAAGCTGATTCAGGATAGGGGTTACTGGAGCAGGTTTTTAAAGATAAAGACTGGTTTGTTCAAGAAATGAATACCCTCTAGAGAACAGAACTTTCATCTGTGTTTTAAAAATAGGCTTAATGCCATTTTCATTGTTTCCCCCAACTTCCTCTTATCCATGAGACTTTGATCTTGACAACTGCAGTTTTCTTAACCATAGTACTTTTCAGGAACATAGCTTCCAACACTGGCAAAGGATTTAGGTTCAAGAGATATTATAAACCACTTTAAAGCCAGAAAGATCTGGGTTCAAATCCTAACTTCCGTTTCAAGCTGCATTACCACAGGCAAGTTACCTACCCTGATCTCTGAATAAAATGGAGACACTGTACTAGGCAAAGTACTTTGTGCACAGAAAACCCTAGTCGAATGGGAGCTATGATTTTTATATTATAAAGACCTCTGACCAGCATGTAGGGCTGAGGGAGTAGGCAAGGGGACAGGGAGAAACACCTGAAGTGATCCTGTAATTACACTGGGACTAGATGTCTGCCATTCTAATTCGCTAAAGATGAATTGATTCCATCAGTCCATGCAGAATAGAAGTGCATGTGACAGAATACAGCAGTTAGGATTTATATTGTAAGTTATTTTTAAAACTGCCTGGTTAGCAAATTAAACCAGCTGTGAAAATATCCTGGTTTCCATTCACAACAAATACAAGACAAACATTCTCCTTTAATGAACCTGGCCGTGTGGCAGCATGGCATATTCTGCATAATTCATTCCTAAGGGTTTCAGAGACATAATTTTCATAACACAGACCAAAACTAAACTATTTTCTAGTTAAAAAAAAAAAAGATGAGAGAAAGGAGTTTCTCTCTATAGATTTTTGGTAAATTCCATGAATCACTATTCCATTCGATTTAGGAGACTACTGTCTGAATAAAAAATAGTAGTTATGTCAGTCCTTTAAAGAGTCTTAACTGTTTTTCCTTTAAAAGGACATATGAAACACCAGTCTGCTCAGCAACACAGTTTTTCAAGTTCTGTGACAGAGGGAAAAAAAAATATCTCTACTCACTGCCACCAAAAAGCTACCCAGAGGACTCCCAATTTGAGATTTAAAACCAATCACTCTTTAAGACGTCAGGGAAAAAATCCTGAATTATGCAGAATGTTGGCTAAGCTATGTTACTTACAATTCCTATCCTTTAGGGAAACAATTAGTAATTTAAACAAAGATCAGAAGTATAAATAACTGAATGGAATAGCATTTCAGGAAGTACTAGTCAAATAAATTCACACGTGGAATGCAGGGAAACAGCCTATTAATTTCGTCACTCATAAAGACATTCTAAGAAAAGGATATACAATTTTATACTTTCTTTGGAAATCAACCAGACTGAATTAGTTCAACTTGGAACATCCTGAGCCTTAAAGTCTTTGCTAAAGTGTAACATAAATTTTGATTAGTCAAGTATGAAAAACTACAAAGCGAACTTTCTTGTCCCTCCAGTTAGTCTGTCTATAAATAGAAGTAATGCATACACAGTCACCAAAGCAACTGGTGAGTTCCACAATGTGCCCAACACATACATCCCTTGCAAACATACTCTCAGCATGTTTAACCAAAGCGCTTCTGAAGATGTGTAATAAGACCCTTTTAAAATAAACGGTGACTCACTGTTTGCTTTCTTCACCAGGAGGTGGAGTCTTGCCATGCCCTTCCATTACAAAATCCTCCTGTTCCACCTGCAAAGGCAAGAATCACAGGTCAGTCAGTAACTAAGCTGCAACTCACTCCAAAGGGCCAGCGCCGGCCCTTGCAGACCTCACGGCATTTCGGCATTTCACTACGGTGCCTGGTACAGAAGCTTAGCCAATGGCTTTCACGCTCAATGTTTGCCTAAGGCACCTCGCATCGGGTGTCCAGATTTGCAGAATAAAAAAGGAAGCAGGATGATCTGTGAAAAAGTGTTAGCATCCAGAATGTAATAAAGAATTGTTATGAATCAATAAGAAAAAGACAACCTACCAGAAAAATTTACAAAATAACTGAGTCGGAATTTCACTGGAGAGGACACATAAATGGCCCTAAACATTTGTAAAGATGTTTGATCTCACATCTATCAGAAAAACACAAATTAAAACCACGGAGAGATACCATTTTACAACTCCCAGGTTGGTTAAAATTAAAAAGTCAGGCAATATCAAGTACTGACAAAGGTACAGAGCAACAACAACTCTCATTCACTCATGGTGGGAGGAAAAATTGGTACAACCACTTCAAAAAGTTTGCCACTGTATAACATGTGTTATTTACTGTAGAGACTAGTAGTTGCTTAGCTAGGTGTACACCCTAGAGAAACTTTTGCACATACGGTAGCATTATTTTTAACAGAAAACAATACAGAGACAAACATCCATCGACAGAAAAACAGGTAAACAGGCTATGGTGTTTATAGACAACAGAATATTTACTGCATGAAAATGAATAAATTGCAGCAACACATCTCAACCTGGATGAGTTACAAAAGCACAATATTGGGTGAAAGAGCCAGTCACAAAAGAATACATATACAGTATAATTCCGTTACTTTAATGTTTACATATATACATTTTAAACCATATACACATGTTTATGTAGACACTCTTGTCTACATATATGGTTTATAAAACTATAAAGAAAAGGAAAGACTATTACAAAATTTAAGCTAGTGAATGTTTAGGAATCCAGGAGGGAGGGGATTCAATCAGGAAGAGGCACTTGGTAGGCTATGGTTATATCTATTTCTTGGCCTACGTAGTAGGTATACAGACATTTGTTTTATAATTATTCTTTTTAACTGTACATTTTCTCTTTTCTCTTTTTACATGTCTGATTTATTTCTCAATACAAATTTTCAAAGAAAAAAACATTTTACTATTCCAAATGATTTACTGACCAATAAAGGAAGATAAGTGACAGAAACAGAGCTACCTCTACACACAGGGACAATCTGTCAATCCTACAAAAACTTCCCCCAAAGGCTAATTAACAAGAATCAAACAGACATAACCAAAGAGATAGATACTATTCCCAACTTAGAAAAATAAATTATGAGGACAAAGGTGGTGTTTTATTATGACCCTACCGGGCCATCGGAGCAGAGAAAAATAGTATGTAAAACCTGGGGGCTGAAGTTAAAGATTTGGAGCCAATGTAGGGAGGCTGTGGGCTTTTTGATGTTTTTTCTCATCACTATTGTTTTTAGAAATTGACTATGCATAAGCATTTTTAAAAAAACTGACAAGCAGAGGCTAATGCCCACAATTTAACTGGGAAGGATTTTTAAAGATAAGCATCAATAAAATTTTTATAATATATATGTGGAAGAACAGTCATTCTTGCCTTTGAGAAAATGATTTAGGCTGAGGTTTGAAAGAACTTAATAAATTTAAACAATTTGTCACTTTTTTATAATGAAGGCATAACATTTATACGATTGAGTGCACAGAATGCACAGCTCAGTGGTTTTTCTCACATATGGGTACATTCTTGTAATCAACCCAATCAAGATCATCTCTAGATCATACAGTTCTCTCTGTGACTTCGTAGCCCTGTTTTTTCTTCCAGAAGTTTTAGATCACTGTATAAATTCAGGATGGAAGAATCCTCCCTCTCCTGTGATGAAACCCCCATAGGCTGCAGGATCAGAAGTCCATAAGAGAAGAATAAAAATTGAAACCTGGTTTGAATTTCGCAGTATGCAATATGTGGCTTTTATTATTCTTGCTTATCATCTTCAAATTTTTCTTTTTAATGGAAATAGAGTAAACTTTTCATTTTTCTGTCTGTTTTTGAAACTTAGCCTCTTAATACTATCCCATCTTCTCTAGTATTTCTGAGAAACAAAGACTGTGGAGATGGCAGAGCTGAAGTCTTTTTATTTTATTATAAGATGTTGTTTATTACTTTGTTTTCTTAAAAGTCTTTTGGGTTTTATTATGGTGTGTATCTATGTTACTATTGTCTGTCTTCAAGATTATTAGATACTGTAAGAAATGGACTATTTTTCTAAGTTGAGAATAGTATCTATCTCCTCGGTTACATATTATGTGCTGTGCTAGGATAATAGTGAAGAAGACAGTCTTTGCCATCAAAAAAACTTACAGATTAGTGAGAAAAACCAAAATCCAGTCACTTACAATACAGTGTGACAATGCAATGAAACAACAGGAAGAGTAAACCCAGTCCAAAGGAATCGGACACTCTATGCTCATCTTAAACAGGCGACCCATCTCCTCCCGGCTTCAGCTAGGAGCCGGGCAGGACCCGAGACTGAGCCTCCCTCAGTCTGCGCTGCTACACAGCGGAAACCCTACTCGGACCACCAGCGCCTCTTCCACGCCCTCCCTCCACCTGAACCCATGAGGACTCTTCACCGCAGCTTCTAGTTTTGCTGGTCTTCTTTTTCTGAGTCCATTCCGAGCCTCACTTGACTGACATTTCTGTGATTTTTCTCTACAGTACCCTCGATTTGCTCACCACCAACTTGTTCTTAGGACATTCCTGTCTTGCCAATGCCTTACCTTTTTCTCTTCTGCTCTAGAAGTGCAGAGCAGAGCTAGAGAGTTACAACACTGGTCCTTTTACAAACGTACGTCAATTAACTTCCACTCAGCACTGATATTTTAGCACTTCTGCCTGGAAGGCCCCTCTTCATCCTCTATTTTTGGTGAACTTCTATTCAACTTTCAAAGACTGGGTCAAAAGTTATTTTTTCTAGGAAGCATTTTCTGACATCTCCAAACACTTGCTCCTACCCTTCCAAGGCGCTCCTTCCCACTTTGTAAGGCTAAGGGAGACCGATGATTCTCTGTCACCTATTTCCCAGCTGCTGGTGAGCCTTGGAGGAAAACAATGTAATTTTTGTGTACCTCAGAATCTAACATAGCCAGCCCTTCCTGTTGGTCATTCACTCATTCAACACACCTTCTGAATGCCTTCTATGTGCTAAGCACTGGGCTGAATGACTAAATGAATGTCTGACCCACTACGCCACGTTCCTCACTGTTATTCTGCACCTTTTCTCCTCTCAAAGACTCCAAACCAACCCATTAGGTTACCTCCCCAGTCAGTCCATTCTGAAGATGACAGTGCCTAAGATTACCTTGAGAGCCTATCTCCCTCCCACAAAGCCCCTCATTTTTTATTCTCATGACCATATTATAAACCTGCATCTTTCCCCCTTCCGCACCCAATACTGCTCTGCAGGGCTAACCTCACCGCCTGTGTTCTAAACTCGTGACCTGCACTCTACTGCCTCCTCTGAGACCTTACTATCTAAGGAAACTTTCTTTCTCTTTTTCCAGGAAATCCATCCTCTCAACCTACAAATATTTTATGATCTCTTCTATTCTTAAAAATCATTTTTGGCCTTACAATACTCTCTAAATATCTTTGTTTTTACCCTTCCCTTTACTATCCAATTTCTTAAAAGAATAAACCACACCCCAGTACTTACTTGCACGTTCTTATCGCTGAACTGATTTTTTAATTGAATTTTTATCGAAGTAATATATATAATTTGAAAAGTTAAATAATACCGCCAGGCTTTTAAACAAAAATAGCACTCTCTTCCCAATACAATATATACATACCTCCCTTCTCTCAGCTTCTCAATATAAGTCACTATTTTTATTCATATCAATATTAAGTGCTAAGAGTGCTGCTACTAAGTAAATAATATATACAGCTGAATGAATAGTATAGTTAAATTTCTGTTCTTGCACGAATTTGTTTTTCCTGGAACTAACAATTACTAATTACTCTTCTTATACTTTCTTTCAATTTTTTTTTTGGCTTAGTATTTATTATGCATTTTCCACTAATTCGTCCTCAAACTCTCCAACAGAGCTATGTCTCCTCTAAATCAGTTCAAACACTTCAGGTAATCTATCAATTTCATTCCGGTCTTGGGGGCATTCCTTTGGGTTTTGCCCTCGTTCCAGTCTAGACTGTTTGCTCTCCAGGCTGCTAAACAGCTGACACCTTGCCAGAAATGTCTCCTGTCCTTCATCTCTGGAATTTTCTGCTCTCTCTCCTACACTGGAGCATCTGTTTCCCAGATCCTTTGTCTTCTCCTTTTATGGTTTACTCCCTGGTTTAGGTGGAACATATATTCCAGTATATTTCCTAATAAAAGGTATATGGGAAGTGAATTTTTTGAGATCCTGAATAACTGAAATATCTTTTTATCCATACGTATAATTTACAAACAGGATTTTTTTTTTTACCTACATGCATAATTGGATGCATAAGTTCAAGTTAGTAAACATTTTTCCCTCCAAAATATTCTCTATTGTCTTCTAGCTCCCCGAGTTGCTATACAGAAAATCAACAGTATTCTAAAAACTAATGTTTTGAAAGGTGACATTTCTTCTCCAGAAACTTTTAGGACCCTTTACTTCTCCTATTTGCTAAAAATATGGTTCTTTTTTGATTTATTGAGCTAGAACTGGGTGAGTACTTACAATCCAGAAACTCAGGTTCTTCAGGGCTGATACATTTATTCTACTTATTTACTAATAATTGTTAACCTTTCCAATTTTCCCTCTTTTAGGAATGCCCACTGCTCATGTTGAATCTATGGAACTGATCCATTATTTTTCCTCTTTGTCTCATCATTTTTATCACTTTGACTTTTTATTTTCTGAAGATTCTCTCAATTTTATATTCCAATACTTCAAATATTTTTTTTTAATTCTGCTATTGTAATTTAAAGAGTTCTCCCTTATTCTCTCAATAATCCTTCTTTCCAGTCCTGTTCTTGTTCCACGATTATATTTTCTCTTAACTCTAAAAATATTAGAGCATGTTTGTTTTGTTTCTATTTTCTTCCATTCCGTGTATTATCTCTGTCTCCTCCAAGTTCTTCTTCTAGCTTTGGCTTGGTCAATATCTTTCATTCACAGATTTTTATCAAATGTCCAGTCATCTTTGGCCATATCATTGATACTTAAAAGTTAAGCCCTAAACAGCTTGGAAGTGCTTTCTGTATGTGAAGGAAGGAGAGGTTACTTATCCTGCGGCTGTTTTCCTAGATATCAGGAGGAGACCTGGCCATTTTATTGGGAAAGTGCTGAGATGCCGCATCTGTATATTCTTTTCTCCTACCTTGGGCTGTTGACATGCCCCGAGAGATACCCTTCAATCCTCAGCCAGATGCGTATAAGCCTGGCTTCCAGCGTTCTGGAACTCAGTTTGGGAAGACAGCTGACACTGTCTCACATTGGCATGTAGACTTTGATTTAATTCTTCTGTCTCTGGATAGATACCTTACCTCTACACTTAGCTTTGCCAGGGTGGGAGAGGAACAGCTCTCTCTCTGTGGATAGGAGGGGCAGGATACCTGCCTTGTTCCTCATAAGTTCTTCAACCAATCCTGTTGTTTTCAGTGTCATTCCACAAACTTCCTAGCTTCCAAATTCTGTTGGCATCTTCATCTTCATTGCTTCATCTCCTCTTCCATTAACATTTTTCTCACAGATTTATGTTTGCTGAAATCATGTTGTAAAAATAACTTTAGTGGCATTTTAGACAGAAGCAGAAATTAATAACTGGGTTTAATCCGACATGTCCAGGTCTACTCTTTAAACCTTTTGCCTCTACTTTTTCCACTCTATCAAAACTGCTCTATTTATTGCCACTAATAAATTTTTGTTGGTTTTCTTTTAAAAATCATTTTAAAATTTAACAGTAGTATGAGATATAAGTGACACATTTTAAACAGCATAGGATATACGATTTGATATATTCTGACATATGTATATATTCATGAAACCAACTCCACAATCAAAAAATAAAAGATATTACCACTTCTAAGAGTTTAATCATGCCCTTTTTAATCCTTCCTTCCTGCACCCTCTCCCCCAGGCAACCATTAACATGCTTTCTGTAATTATAGACTATTTTGTGTTTTCTAGAGTTTGTATACATGGAGTCACATAGTATGTACTTTTTTTTGGGGGGGGGGGTCTGGCTCCTTTTACTCAGCATAATTATTCTGAAATTCATCCATGTGATTTCATGTTATCAATAGTTCACCTCCCCTTTACAGATGTCTAGGGCATCTCCAGATGTGGGCTATTGCAAATAAAGCTGCTATGAACATTCATTTAGAAGTCTTTGTGTGGATGTGTGCTTTCCTTTTCAAGGAGTGTTTAGTAATGTATATTAGCATGCTAGGGCTGCCATAATAAAGTACCGCAAACTGGGTGGCTTACATTACAAGAAGGTATTGTCTCACACAGAACTGGGAGTTAGAAGCTGGAAAACAAGATGCTGGCAGCACTGGTCCCTTCTGAGGGCTGTACGTAAAGAATCTGCTCCAGTCCTCTCTCCTTGGCTTGTAGGTGGCCGTCTTCAGGTTCATATGGTATTCTCCCTGATCTGTGTCTCTATGCCTAAATTTCCCCTTTTTAGAAAGATGCTAGTCATACTGGATTATGGCCCACACATTCTGAGGTATTGGGGGTTAGGACGACTTCCACATATGAATGGGGGACACATTTTAACCTATAACAATATGGAATGGTTGGATCATATGGTAGCTTTATGTTTAACTTAAGAAAATGTTTGACTGCGTCCCAAAGTGGCTGTAGCATCTGACTTTCCAACCAGCAGTGTATGAGGGTCCTAGTTGTTCTATATCTCACCAACACTTGGTATGATAGGTCTTTTTAATTTTAGGCTATACCATGTAGGTTTATGTTAGAACACTCTATGATGTTCACACAGTGACAAAATCACCTAACACATTTCTCAGAATGGACCCTTGTCATGAAGCAACACATGATTGTACTAATTCATGTACAACGTAAGAACCTTACAATAGTCGGCAGACTTCCATTTTCCCCCTCCAGACCTTTATGCTGTTATCATACGTTATACAGATACGGATGTCATAAACCTACAATGCATTTATATTGTTTTTGTTCTATAACAATCGATTTTCTTTTTAAGAGATTTAAATAATGGAAAAAGTCTTCTGTATTTACCCAGGCAGTTTCCATTTCTGGAGCTCTTCCCTCCTTTATGCAGACCCCCATCTCCTTATGACGTCATTTCCTTCTCCCTCTAACACGTCCGTATAGTAAGGGTGTGCTGCTGATGGATTAGTACGTCTGAAACAGACCTTATTTCACTTTCATTTTTTGAAAAAAAAAATCCGCTGGTTACAGATTTCAAGGTTAACAGTTTTTCCTTTTGGCACTTTAAAGATGTTGCTCCACTGTCTCCTTGGCTGCATCGCTTCCAACATGAAATTCTTATCTTTGTTCCTCTGTTAATAGCGTGTCTTTTTTCCCCTGGTTTTAACTTTTTTCTCTTCACTGGTTTTGAGTAACTTGATTATGATGTGCTCTGGCGTGCTTTTCTTCATGTCTCTTGTGCTTCAGACACACTGAAATTCTTGGATCTGTGGGTTTACAGTTTTTATCAAATTTGGAAAATTGGGGGCCATTATTTCTTAGGTATTTTTCTGTCCCCCTCCCTCTTCTTCGGAGACTCCCGCCATGTGTATTAGGCTGCCTAAAGTTGTCCACAGTACAGAGATGCTCTTTTCATTTTTTAAAATTCTTTTTTCTCTGTTTCATGTTGTATATTTCTATTTGTATGTGTTTAAACTCATCAGTCTTTTATTCTGCAGTGTCTCATCCGCCACTAATCCCATCCAGTGCATTTTTCATCTCAGATGTTATAGTTTTAAACTCTAGAAATTTGACTTAGATCTTTAGTATCTTCCATGTTTCTGCTTGACTTTTTAAATAAGTGAAATAGTTATGTTCTAAATATTCTTGTTTGCTAATTCTAATCTGTGTCAGTTATGAGTTGGTTTCAATCAATTGATTTTTCTCCTCACTATGGTTTGTATTTTCCTTGTTTTTACATGCCTGATAATTTTTGATTAGATACTAGATATTGTGAATTTACTCTGTGAGGTGCTAAATATTTTTGCATTCCTATAAATATTTTTGAGCTTTGTCCAAGGAAAAATTAAATTACTTTGAAACAGTCTGTCTCTTTTGGGTCATGCTTTTAAGATCTGCTAAGCTGGACCAGAGCAGTGTTTAGTTTAGGGCTAATTATTCCCCCTCCAGAGGTAAGAACTCTACTACTACCACTACCGAGTTTACCTAATGCTCCATGACCCAAGAGTTTGTTTTTTTTTTCCCCCAGTCTACAGAAACAGGCACTATTTCCTGCACTGTTTGAGTGCTAGGCACTGTTCCTTCTAGTGCTCTTGAATGGGTTCGCCCTTCTGCCCCAGCCATCGGTAGTCTCCTCATATGCATGTGCCCAAAAGCACGCTACTGAATACACAAGCTGACCTTCCACAGGTCTCCAGAGTCCTCTGTGGCACTCTCTCCTCTCCAGTACTCTGTCCTCAGTGTTCCAGTTCTCTGCCCAAACTCCTGCTGCCTTAGTCTCCCCAGGCCCTCAGCAAGGTTACCTCAGCTGAGGGGATCTGCTGGGCCTTGCCTGGACTTCCCTTCCCCGCACCGCACCCTGGAAGCTCTCTCAAGCCAGCACGCTGGAGTAGTCAGAGGACTCACCTGATTTGTTTTCCATTTCTCAGCGAGCGCTGTCCTTCATTACCTAAAGTCCAGTGTCTTGTAAACTGTTGTTTCAAATACATTTTGTCTATTTTTAAAATTATTTCCGGTGGGAGGGTAAATCCTGTTCCTGATACTCCATCTTGCCCAGGAGTGTTAAGTGCCAATGACTTTTTAAAGAAATTGTAATAAAATATACATAACATAAAATTTACCATTTTAACCATTTTAAGTGTACAGTTCAGTGCCATTAAGTACATTCACATTGTTGTACAACCACCACCACCATCCATCTCCATAACTCTTCATCTTGCAAAACTGAAACTCCGTACCTATTAAACACGAACCCCTCATTCTCTCCTACCAGCTGCTGGCAACCACCATTCTATTTTCTGTCTCTCTGAAAGTGACTATTCTAGGTACCAGATAAGTGGAATCATACAGTTTTTGTCCTTTCGAGACTGGTTTATTTCACTTAGCATAATGTTTCAAGGTTCATCCATGCTGTCACATATGTCAGAATTTCCCTCCTTTTTAAGGCTGAATAATATTCCATTGTATGGATATACCACATTTTTGTTGAACCATTCACCTGTCGATAGACAATGGGTTGGTTCTACTGTTTGGCCACTGTGAATAACGCTGCTTAAACATGGGTGTGCAAATATCTGTTACAGTCCCTGCTTTCAATTCTTAATGGCTTTCACTAAATGGAATATCCTTTCTCGGTCCCTATTTCTCCTTGTCCTCTAAGTAACATCTCACACAGTAGCCACCTCCACACTTTTGAAAATCTCTTCTGCCTTGTTCTGGACTCTACCCTCTCTATTTCCTTTCTCCGCTCTCACACAGCCTGAGGGCCTTTGAACTTATTCCTTTGACTTAGAAAGTGTTTCTCTCAAATTGTTACACGAAAACTTCTTTCACATCATTTAGGCATCAGCTCAAGTGCCATCTCTCTGAAGAGATCTTCTCTGACCACTCCAGCTAAAACGGCTTCTACATGCAGTCCCTCCCTAGCACAATGTATCACGACCCAAAAGGGTCACCTATTTCTTTATGTGATCTGTTGTCTGTCTCCTCCACCAGTCACCAGAAATGCAAATTTCTGACACCGACTCTGAATGTCTTATTCATAAACCTGATTCTAATTTGCTAATCCTTGCTTCTCTTTCTTCTACTACTCTCTAAACATTTATTTCCAGGTTCCTCCTTGGACTAATCCGCACATTCTGCCAGAGCAATTTCATCTAATCTCACAGTCCCACTGTTACATTTGAGCGATGTCCAATTCTATATTTCCAGCCCTGGCCTATCCTGTCTCCACTCCCATATTTTCACCTGGCTAACAGACACTGCCACTGGATAGTGTGCTGGCATCTCAAACTCTGTTCTATACAGAATTCACCCGATTCCCTGCCAAACCTCTTTCTTGTCTTATGTTTCCTATTTATGATAATGACGCCCCCATCCTCGCAGTCACTTAACTTGAAACCTTGAGTTCACCCTTCGTTTCTCCTTTTCCTCTTCTTCCACATCAAATTAATTGCTAAATCCTATCCATTTTATAAATGTTATACCTTTCCAACCATCTGTAGGCAGTTTAAAAAGAAAGCATATATATTTCCTGAAATATAAAGCATATCTGATATACTGGATGACAGAATCAATATTCAAAATGGTCTCAGTCGACTAACAACCTGCAAGCTCCTAAATTTTTTTTAAAAAATATTGAGGTATAATTCACAAAGAGAAAAATACACAAACCTTAAGTGTATGGCTCAATGAACTTTAGATAGGATTGTACCCACGTAACCACCATGCAGATTGAGCCTGCACATTTCTATCTCCCTAGAAAACTCTCATATGCCGTTTCCCTTGAATAACCCCTCACAAACTCTAGGAAAATATTCTATCACTACGGATGAGTTGTACAGGTTCATGAACTTAATATAATTATAATCTGGCAGGATGTACACTTTTGTTTCTGTCTTTTTTTGCTCCACATATGCTTTTGAGATTCACCCACATTGTTACATATATCAAAAGTTCAGATTTTTAACTCCGTAGTATTTCATAGAAAAAACATACTATAATTTCATTCATTCATCTACTGATAGACGGTCGGGCTATTTCTGGTTTGAAGCTATTATAAATAAAGCTACCATTAATATTCTCATATTAGTCTTTTTTTGAACATACAAAGTCATTTCTATAGGGTATACACCTAGAAATGATATATCTGGGTTATACAATAGGCATATGTTTAACTCTATTAGAGATTGAAGAGACAGTTTCCAAAGTAGTTGCATCATTTTACACCCCTTCCAACAATGTATGAGAGTTCCCTCTGGTAGTTCCACACTTTGTTAACAGTGGTACTGTCAGTGTTTTGAACTTTGTAAGTGCGTAATGGTATCATGTTATAGTTAATTTGCATTTTTCTCATGAATAATTTTTTTTAATCACTGGTTTGCCTTTAATTAGTTTTAACCCTAAGCTTTTAAAAGTGGAATCAATCAGAAGGCAAGGATGTAGGGGAATAATCTTCCAACACTTCTCTTCTAAACTCATATTTTAGTTTCTTTGGAGTAAAACAGGCTCTTCAACTGTTTACAAGATAATTCTTTAATAAGTTGTAAAAACCCCACATTTTTCACTGCATTCCCCCATTCAATCCTGGCTACCACAACCAGACAGACAGACAGAAAGCATGAGGGCTCTTTTTCTTGTGTCTGTACTGGAACCTTAACAGCAGACAGTAAATCATAATGTTGAATATCCTATTTTCATGGTCACTTGAATATCTTATTTTGTAAAATGCCTATTTATGTCTTCTGTCCAGATTTTCAATTGAATTGATCTTTTTTTTAAATCGATTTTTAGGAAGTCTATATATTGTGGATGAGACTTTTATTACATAAATGTATTCAAGTGTTTTCTCCCACTGTATAGCTTTTCCATATTTTTAATGGTGTCGGCTGATAAGCAGACATTCAAAATTTTTTAGATGAAATTCAACTGAACTCTTCTTCTATATGGTTAGTGCTTTTTGCAAACCTCCTAAGGTCATAAAGGTATCTCTTATATTGTCTTTCAAAAACTTTACCATTTTAGCCCTAACACTTAGGCCTATGATGTATCTAAATTAAGTTTTATGTGTAGCATGTGACGTATGGATTGTAATTCATGTCTTTCCACATAATTATCTGGTTGTTCCAATACCATTTATGAAAGGCCTCCCTTTCCTTCTCTTTGAATTACGTTACTCTTTTTTTAAATTGTGAAGTCTCATATTTTAGGTTCAAAAGAATCAATTGTATAACTATAGGATGGGCAAACTCAGTATAATAGCAGTGTACTGGACAACATGGTTGAATTTAGACAAGGAGGCAGTTCTCACTAAACACTAGAATCTACAAATTTTAGCTGACACACATTCTAACATCCTTTGAAGTTTATTGTGACCGTGTGATTAAATTCTGGTCAAAGAGATATAAGTACAGTGAAATGCGCGACTTCCACAAAGTCTTTCAAAAAAAGGGACAAGTTCTTTCCTTTCTGCTAGATGGATATGGAGGTTGACAGTTGTGGCTGGAGCAACCACCTTAGAATACAAGATGGAAAGAACATATTGAAGATGGAAGAACAAAAGAAGTCTGAGTCCTTGATAACTGGAAAGTAACCATTCCAGTTCTGAACAATCTATCTAGATTTTTAAGAACGATATGAGAATTGTCTTCATGTATTTGAGAGACTGGTTTCTAGAATAAAGAGTAATTTTTATCCTTCCTTATTCTATTTATCAAAGACAAGAATAAACTGTGTTGAAGCTACAAGTATTTTCCTTCAACAAAAACAGAATTTTTATTCCTTTAAGTTAGGGAAATTTTTTAAGATATAAAAAAGTACAGAGAGTAAAATAACAAACACACCTACATAACCATCATCCAGATTTAACATATTCGCATTGTCATATTTGCTTTAAAGAAACAAAATACAGGTACAATGAAGACTTGTGGCCCCCTGGACAGCCCTTTCCAAACTCAACCCCTGCTCTCCCTCCCCACATGTAACCCTACTCTGAAGCTGGTGTGGGCCTTACCTTTCAGAGAGCACTTTGACAGTTCACTGGTTCTTCCTCCAAGTGCCCCTTAGTTTAGCTGTGGTCTGCTTACTACCAGCACAGGAATCACTGGAAGTGCTTATAAAAATCATAGATCCCAAGGTCCCAACTCTTGAGATTCTCTTTCAAGTCCAGGGTGGGGCCCAGGCACCTTCATTTTAAAACGCATGCAAGGTGCATATCAAAACCACAGTGAGACAGCATTTCATATCCACCAGAATGGCTAGTATAAAAAGATGTATGATAACAAGGGTTGGTGAGGATGTAAACAAATTAGAATCCTCATACCTTTTTGATGAACATATAAAATGGTGTAGCCATTTGGAAAACAGTTTGACAGTTCATCAAAAAGTAAAACATAGAGTTAACATGTGACCAAGCAATTCCACTTCTAGTTATTCACCCAAGGGAAATGAAAACATATATCTACACAAAAACTGATACATGAATGTTCACAGTAGCATTATTCATCATACCTCCAAAGCGGAAACAACTCAAATGTCCATCAACTGAAGAATGAGTAAACATAATGTGGTCTATCTATATAGTGGAATATTATTTAGCCTTAGAAAGAAATGAAGTGCTGATATGTGCTACAAAATAGATGAACTTTGAAAACATTACGGTAAGTGAAAGAAGTCTCACACACAAAGAACAGATATTGTATGATTCAATGAACAAGAATGTCCAGAATGGCCAATTCTAAGAGACAGAGAGTAGACAGTGGTTGCCTGAGCCTGGGAGGAACGGGAATGAGGAATGACTTCTCATGGGTACAGGATTTCTTTCTGGAGTAAAGAAAATGTTCTTAAACTAGACTTTGGTGGTAACTGCGGAACTATGTGAATATACGAAAACCCAATGAACTGTATACTTCAAATGGATAAATTTTACAGTATGTGAAACATACCTTAATAAAAAAGAAAAGAAAAATACCCAAGGTAACTCTTCCGATTCTCATACACAATACAGTTTGACACACAGCCCATACTGGTGCCTACGATTCCATACTTAGGCCTTTTCTCATTTCTCAGTGTGCTGAGGACTCCCACATGTACACCTCTCTCTCATGAGTTCCAAAATTCCTACTACATATATTCTCCTGGGATGCCTGAAGGTGCCTCAATATTTTAAAACCCAAACCCTCCATGCATAGCCAGTTAAAAACAATAACAGTAGTATCAACAGCTACAACCAAATTTGTTCTAGCTCCTATATTACATCGTATTGTTCAACCCACTGTTTCAAACTAAAAACTCCAGATTTGTCCCCAGATGCCCCATCCCATTCTTCCCGAATGTTTCTGTTAGCCCTCTCTTCTTCAGATACACTGTTATTACTGATTTCAAGCCTTCCTCAATCTTCTTAAGGAAACTCCTAAGTGGAGTCTCCCTGTGTCCATTTTAAACCCTATTTGTAATCATTTCTCCACACGGCTGTCACAGTGATCTTTCTAAAACACATTATCAGACTAGGTTTCTCCTTTTCAATAGCTCCCTATCGCCTTCATAAGATTCTGTCTTGAACCTCATGTCCCACAGTCTCACACAACACACTTCAATGCTCCAACATCTCTTCTCAGAAGTGTATGACTCGGAAAATATACCCAAAGCACCCCCTCCCCTTACATGCATTCCTTTATACCCAGATGACCTTTCTAACGAGTTCTGATATAAGCAAACAGTTGATTACTCTGCCCTGTAACTTCCTCAGGATGGAGTAGTAAACTTAGCATGACCTTTGGAATCAGTCGGACCTGGAATCCAATCCTAATTATGCTGTTTGCCAGCTACATAAACAAATGGGGAAAATGCCTATCCTACATGGTTTCTCCCTCAGTCTGCTCTTAAAATACCAAAATCCATAAAACCTTGTTATAATTTGCTAACTCAGATTCAGTTTAAGGTAAAGATATCCTAAAATAAATCATCTCATTTAACTATCTTTACAGTGAAGTCAGTCAATAGTTCAATTTATTCTTTGTAGACAAGGACAAAGTTGAGTCATTACCTTTGATAACAAGAAATTATAGCTAAAATGCTGACTTTGTGATTCAGCAATATTTGTAGTAATTAATGGAGACACGTGAGCACTTAAATCTACAGCTTTAATTCTTAAAATCTAGCGCTTATTTATTTTTATTATAAAATATTTAAATATGCAGAAAAGTACAGAGAATAAAATTACAAGCAACCGATGGCTTGATTTTATAATTTTTACTATACTTACTTAGATTGCACTTAACAAATACACATTCTGAGCCTAATGCTGCAGTATCTACAACTAGTAAGCCAACACCAACTCATTTAGAATATCAACCTAAATTATACTCAAGTGAGAAACAGCTGTGGAGCTGAAATTAAGAATTCCAATCCATCTTCATTAAGAAATATGATGGAAGATTCTATCAATGTTGATTGGAGCCAGTCCGAGGAATGCTGGGTCTTGCCTCCCGATTCATATGTCCATGTGGATCTACTTCCTCATCTATGATCCCTGCCATCCTATTCTAAGAACTCAAGACCCAATGGAAATCAGTCCACAAGCTGGGTTGGCCAATCAGATTCTCTTTATTTAGAGAATTTGACGGTTAAGATACAGATGTTACGATCTATCCTTTACATCAACACCAGTTATCATAAGAAAGCAAATCATGAAGTAAAATGCACATCTCGCCCCCATGCTTTAAAAATCTGCTGCCTATCATAGGCTAACTCCCTAGCCTACGATATAATCTGGTCTACACCACCACCTCCTCTTCAGCCTGGCATCCAATACTAACCACTGTGTGGTGGATTAAAGATGACCATATGTTTTCCGCCAGTCCTCCAACTGAGAGGTAGAATCTGTTTCTCTTCCCTTTGAATTTGGAGTGGCTCTGTGACTTGCTTTTAATTCAACAGAATGTAGAGGAAGTAGAGCTATGTGAATTCTGAGACTGGGCCTTAGACACCTGCAGCTTCTGACTGCTTGGAATGCTTCCGCTTGGATCTCAGTCACCATGCTGTTAGAAATCCAAGCCATGGAGAGAGGTCAGCTGGAGGAGATCCTTGACACTCAGGTCAATGGCCTCGAACTGAGCTCCTAGCTGCCAGCCATGTGAGTGAGCCATTTTGGACATTTCTGGCTGGTTGTACCTCCAAATGACCGCAGCCCTTGCCAATGCCACCACCACCGCTTTGGAGAAGACCTGCCCTATTGAGCCCAGCCAACCACAGGTTTGTGAGAGATAGTAAAAAGTTATGGCAGTGATTTAAAAAATACACACACACACACACACACACACGCGTGCTGTGTGTGTATGTATATATACACACACACATATATACACATACATGTGTATACATATATACATATATATGTATATGTATATGTATACATATATATATGTATACACCTTCATTTTTTAGAACAGGGTTAGATTAACAGAAAATTTATGAATGTCCCATAATCCCTGAACTTAGTTCCCCTCATTAACATCTTACACCTTAGTACATTTGTAACAATTAATGAACCAATAGCGACACATTATTATTAGCTAAAATCCATACTTTTATCTAATATTCTTATTTTATTCCAGAATCCCATCCAGGATATCACATTACATTTTGTCATCATGTATCCTTAGGCTCCTTTTGGCTTTGGCAGTTTCTTAGACATTTCTTGTTTTCCCGGACAGCTTGGAGTACTTGGTCAGGTATTGTATAGGACACCCCTCTGTTGGAACTTATCTGGTGTTTTCGTCATAATTGAAGACAGGCAATGCATTTTGGGGAAGAAGACCACTGAGATAAAATGTCATTTCATCACATCACATAAGGCTACATACGAGAAACATGAATCATCACTGTTGCTGGTGACGGTGATCATCTGGCTGAGACAGTGTTTGTCCGGCTTTTCCACTGTGTGAAGCTACACTTAAAGAGTGGGGAGTTATGCTCTATGTCCTTGAGGGTGGAGTATCTATACATTATTTAAAATTCTTCTGCCCAAGAGATTGTGATAGCGGTTTTAAACCACTAGCTTTTGGTGTGGCTTAACATACAACAAGATCTTCAAAATACACTCACACCTTTTCACTATCTCCTATCACACTTTACCACTTACATATGTTACATGTGGTTCCTTCTGCTTTCAATGCCTTTCCCATCCTCACCGCCCGCCCACCCACCAACCAATAAAAACATACAGAAAATTGTATACTTCCAACAAAACCCAGCTCAATGTTAACCCCTCCACTGCAGGGCTTCCTCCCGGAAAGAATTCACTGCTTTGGCCGAGCTCCCAAGACACAGTTCATAACACTATCATGGCCCTTACGGTACAATTACCTCCCTCAACTAGACTAAAAGTTCCCAACACGCAGAGACCACGCCTTAAGAAGCTTCGGATGCCATACCTAGGATGTAAGCACGTAGTAGGTGCCCCATAAATATCTGTTGAATTAGATAATTAAATAGCTATAAAGGTGTATGATTTATAGACTATCTCAATTATAAAGAATAAAACAGAAGGGACAATGTAAATAAACATCTACAGTCAATAATGGGTCAGTAAATCCACACCAGAACTGAAACTTCCCCAGTAGCATAGAGTTCCACTATTTAATAACTAGACCAGGGACAAAGAAAACAGATCATTGCATTTAATGAGTCAAAGCCACATATGACAGATAAAACAGTATCTGTTTTCAGATCAGTGTGACAACACAAGCACATAAATATTAAATAAATCAGGTCACCTGAGTTTCTAAGTGAATTAGGCCAATGAAGAATATACCTGCAACTCTGGATTTCCTGATACGGCTTCAAAGACTTTTCACAGAACATGATTTTCGTATTTAACCTCTGAAAGTGTGGAACAATAAGAGATTCATGGGTAACTGTGTTAGTTCTATTCAACTTTGTCTCTCACACACACAGCAGGGAAGTTACATAAGCCCTGAAGTGGTCCTTGGTAAAAATATAAGAAATAGTCACCAAAGAATATATTCAGGGGCTTCTGAAAAAGTTTTACATTATAATAACTCCGTCAACTTGTCTTCCTTCAGTATTTGCAATAGAAGCTTTCACTAAAATAGAATTCTCTTTGAGAAAGTGATTAGGTCATACAGAACTGCATTCTAGTGACCATTCAGGGGAGAAAAACTAGTTCTAAACTAATGTGAAACCTAACATTCTTTTCCTTGCTTCCACTTAAAATTCTTGGAACTCTAAGAATCAAAACAAAGAAAATCACAATTCATTGGGGCCACTCTAGCTGTGAGTATCCAACACAGACAGATCCTCACACACAGCGGATGCTCAATAAATATTTGCAGAATTAATGGGAGGAAAGGAAAGAGGGAGGAAGGAAAGGAGGTAAAAAATAAGCAAGGAAAAATGGAAAGAACACTTGTACTTAATTGAAGAATTATCTACAGCTAATTTACCGCAATCTTTTAGAAGCCATTTTCTGTTTTTTATCTTTCTAGCAGAGAAATGGAGTCTTCCTAAACTCAACAGATAGAAGTGTATATTCCCCAACTCTTAAAAAATATATAATCCCTAGTCCAACTCTAAACTTAAACAAACAAATCTCTCTCCCGAAACAAAAGCCATGAATGATGCTGCAGTTTCAGAGAATATTTGTTCAAAATAAACATCAAAATTCACATTTTTCAAGAAGACTTTCTTCACCAATCCTGTCCAACCATAAGCATCCCTGCTTTCTACTTGCACAACACTTATGAGTATTTTAAAAACTGCACTGACCCTTTCATTTATTAACTAAAGCATCTTCTCTACAATTGCAATTCCAAAATAATTTTCCCCTTAATAGAAAATCTAAATTTGTCATTTCAAGTCCTCAATAGTTCAGTCTAAACAATGACTTCCCTTTGAGAGGAGATATGAAAAGCTGAACTCCACATTCTGTCTTTCCTCTTCCATGTATTTCTCCACCACCAGACAGAAGAGTCAGAAGAGCACAATTCAGGGCTGAGCTTAGGGGAACAGCCTCGCTAATCCCCAGGCTCCTTCAAATTCACAAATCTGAATAAATGAATCCTATGCACACGGCCTTCCTCCACTCATCTCTTCCTTCTTTTCTCAAACATTCATGGGTCTCCTCCATTTTAAAAAAATCTTTCACTTGAACTAAAGCCTCCTTTTCACTGTTCTCTCCTCCATTTATTTCCAAATTTTCTAAAATTGGTGGGTAGATGATAGCTGCACCTCTTATTTTTTATCATTTAGTTTCTTTTTAACCCATAAAACTTGGTTTCTGACTCTCTTACGCTGGAAGATCATCAATAAGTTCTTTTTAAAAACTTTCTTATTGAAAATTGTAAGTATATACAAAGTAAATACAAACAAATCCCTATGTACCTGTCACTAAGCTTCGACATTTGTCAATGTGTTGTCATTCTTGTTTTATCTATATTTCCATCCATTTTCCATCCCTATCTGATTATTATTTTACAGCTTTTTTACAGGTAAAAATGTACCTGTAAATTATAGTTTTTATTGTAATTATAAATTATAGCAGTGTAATTTTGACAAATGGATATACCTATATAACCCATACTCCTATCAGACATAGAACACCTCTACCATCCCAGAAAGCTTTCTTATGTTCCTTCTCTTTACCTAGTTTTTTAAAAAATCTAGATGCCTTTTTTCTATTGCCAACTTCCTTGGGTTCTTGGAAGCATCTGAAAGTGCTAACTGTACCTTTTTCTTAAAATTCACCTCTTGGTTTCTGTGATATGAAAATATTCCAATTCATCCTCGAATCAGGTCAGTTTTATCCCCAAATACACCTCACGTCTGTCCTTCCTCCACTTCTAAAGCCACGCCACTGATCTAGGCCACTATCTTGTCTGTCATCTAAATGACTACAACTGACTTCTCACTGGTCTCCCTGCCTCCATGCCTGTCTCTCTCCAGTCTGTTCTCCATACAGCAGCCAGAGTGATCTTTTAAAAACACTAATCATATCATGTTACTCACCAACTTAGCCTTCAATGGCTTCCCAGTGTACAGAGAACAAATCCACATTCCACACCATGACCTCTGAGTCCTTGTAAGGTCTCTGCCTCCCTCTCTAACCCCTTATTACCACTTGGCCACACAAGACTTCTGATAGTTCCTGGAAGAGGCCAAGGGCATTTAAAGCTGTTTCTTCTGAGTAGACACTGTTCTAGCTCTTTACATAGCTGGCTCCCTCATTCTTTGGCTCTCAGGTGAAATGTCACCTTCTCAGAGACCTTCCTTGACTACTCGAAGCTTGTCATTCCAGTCACCCTATATTAGATTATTTTATTTTATTTTCTTCATAGTTTTTACCGTAATCCATAATTATTACCTTTATATTTATTTCTCCCACTAAAATGTAACTGCCTTTGTCAGTAAGAACCATGTCTTTTTGGTACATTGTTGTATCCCCTTATAACATATGTTCAAGAATTATTTATTGGAAAAAAAACAGATTTAGCTCAAGTCGCTATGTTTTGCAGATAATTCCCGACTTTTTCTCAACATTAGCTACCTTTTCTTTTTGGGAACTAACAATCACAAATTATGTTATCATAGTACTATGATGAATTCCAGTATTAACATCCAATCATTCCAAATATAAGGTTTTAAATTTAAAAAAAAAAATAAGAAAACCATAAAAACAAATTAAACTAAGACTGATGAAGCTATAGTTATAATCTAATTTCTGATAACCAAAGCATCTGCTTAATGCAAGTATAAAAAAGAAAGTTCTTTTATTCTTTGGTCTAATTGATTCTAAACTGATAAGCTTTAGTAATTTAAAAATCAAGAACGTTTTTCTCAAAAAGAAGGTGGAAACTGAGTTTGTGGCGTGATAAAATATTCTGTATTGGTCTATCACATGCTGGCCAAGCTTCAGTTACAGTCTTGCTTCCCAGGGAGAGAAGGCAGTAGCTGGAGGATCCAATAGCCCTGTCTCCCTTAACATTACAGCTCGCTGTAAGTTAAAAGCTCAGGATCTTAAGGAAGGGTTTATGTGTACTTCTGAAATCCTAGGGTCTGTGTACCTTGAGTGTCCTGGGTGCATGTGTCTCTCTGAGTGTTGGGGGGGATTCTGTGTGGATCTTAGATTCAGACTAACCATTCTGAGATTCAGGATCTAAGTGAATCTGATGGAAGTCTATAGACTTCTGCTTTGGCTACAGAAAGAACAGATTTGGTGAAATGGGAAAAACAACAAACAACTCATGGACTGTAGAGAGAGGAGATTCACAAAGAAGCTGAAGGAGCTATTTTCACGAGGGACCCTGAGACTAGGGGCACAAGTAGTGCTTCGCTGAAGCCCAGTCTACTGGTGTAACAGAGCAGAGAAGGGGGGTGCCTCTCGAGAACTCAATGGAGCATTCAATGCATGAGGCCAGTCGGCAGCAAGGACTGGGCTAATGGGAACCCTCACTGACATTTTTTTCCTGTCTTAAAAAATATATTAATTTATTGATGTGAAATTCACATAACATAAAATTAATCATTGTAAGCTAAAGACTTCCATGGCATTTGGTATATTTACAATGTTCTGCAACTATCACTTCTATCAACACTCCAACTCCATAAGTAGTTATTCCTCATTTTCTCTTCCTCCCAAACAACCCCTGGCGAATGCCGGGTTGCGTTCTGTCTCTATGGATTTATCTATTCCGCATATTTCATATACACGGAACTGTACAATACATGACCTTTTGTGCCTGGCTTCTTCCACACTGCAAGACTGTTTTGAAGATTCCCAGTAACATTCTGACATCTCTTTATTTTTGCTCGGGTGCAGGAATGAGCCTTCCCACAGAGAACATCAGCAAAAGGCCGCTGAGGAGGGTCCAGGGCCACAGACAATGCTACGGGTGCTGGGAACTGCCCAGGACGTGGTGTGAGATGCCCTCGCAGACCCCAGAAAGGACTAGAGACAATTTTGAAAGGGGAAAGAGAAATGTGAAGGTGATACCGAGGGCCCCATGTGACCAGGCAGAGAAAGAGCCAAGGAGATTCAGGACATGGGGGCAGATACAGAGAGATATAGATAGATACACAGATAACTTTAAATACTGAGTTTGACCATGATAACAATCACTCAAGCATTAGCATGAAAAACCAACCTAATTACCATTTAAAAACAATACAAAAATTATCCAAAAATTGTCTAAAAAAAAATCAGTGATGCCTCTGCAGCAAGAATAAGGAACAGGCTTTTACCTTATTCACTTTTAAACATTAAAACATTAAAAAATAAAGTACTAGTATTCTATAAATGAATCATAAAGTTCTCCATGAATTCAGTAAATTCTGTTTTAAATTTGTCATGTAGCATAACAAATAATGGATACTGAGAAGAAAAAAAATCTTCTCTATCTTAAGTTATGTTCTAACTTAAATCAATCTAATTTCTAAATTTACCTAAAATAAAACACCCACTCCACTCATCCACTGCCCCCGTTGCTTAATTTCTACTCAGACTGCTTGCACCTTTAGAATTCACTGACCTTGGAACTGCTTTCTTCCGATACTTCTCCCTCATTGGTTTGCATGGGAACAGACTCTGTGCAAAACTCTGCAGAAACACACAAATACTGCCTAAAAGAGGTAAGAAGAGAAAAAATACATAAGAAATTCAGTGCAAAAATTTGTTTTTCCAAGGTTAGACTGAAATTCTATTACTGACACCATAGATATTGTGAAGCAATGGCCTTGTGTGTGCGTGTGTGCACGCATGCGCGTGAGTGTGTGTTCATACATACCCGTGCAACTTAGGTAAGAAAGGAAGGAGAGAGTGGGGGAGTTTCCTCGCCTTAGGGGAGGATAGTTAGGAAAGGCTTATGACACTGGAGTATTGAATAGTTCTAGATAACTTTCCTCTTTATTTGACTTTTGGCAGAGGTGATAGTGAAATCTTCAGTCATTCTTATAGTACGGACATGGACCTGTCAAACAGGATGCCTGCCTAAGTCAAGCAGTGGACCACTTGTTATGCTGTAAGTTATGCTAGATATTAGGTTAGGTTCTTGAAATTGGCTGGGTTTCTTAGGTTTATAATTTATGTTTAATATTCATGCTGTTTTATAACTGAAATTATCATACACTCTAATGGTTGATTCCACTTGTTTTATTTTAAGAAAATTTTCTTAATAAACTGTCAGTTAATTATTTTTACATGAGAACAGGCTATTCATAGGATAAGACGATAAAAATAATTTCTCCTCTAAGAATAAAACAAGTCGAGTAAAATTTTATTAAAATTTTCTGAATTAAAATGTACCAAAAGGAAACTACTAAAAGTTTGTGCGACATTCAAATTAGTTCATTAAATATGTAATTATTGAGGAATAATTACTCAAATTGACAAATCTCCATTATAATGTAGGTATGAATATTTTAAAACCTTTCAAATTCTTTAAAGGCTCATAGCTAAAAAATACAAAAGCTAAATGATGCTTGACTGCGTATCCTTTTTGTGTGCGGAGAAATCTCTTTTTGAATACAGCAGCTCAGGGGCCTGGCAATGTAGGCTTCTTAATAACCAGCCACAGGATCCGAGGCCAAGTCGGCACTTCTGGAAATCGGTTTCCTCCTCATTTGGGTGGGAAAGGGGTATCAAAATATCTACTGTGCTCACCTAACGAGGCTTTTTGGGAACCAATGTGTATTTATGTGATGGCAAATGTAAAATTGGTACCGTGAAAGCTCTCTCAATCAACCCCCACTCATTCATTCCAGATGAACCGACATTGCCCACTCCTGCAAAACAAGACTGAGGCTTACAGCAAGTGAAACAGGCTTCCTCTAGTTGGTTTTGCTCCTCACCTGTTTATGACACTTGTGCAAAAACAAAATTTCTCTTTCAATGAAAATTAAATTGGTAGCACTGGGAAAATTCAGTAACATATCCAGAAAGATTTGGTATGCAAATTGCTTCACAAATGTCTACGTTCTCATTCCACTTTACTGAAATAGATGTATTTCATAGATGATGCATCACAGGCATAGCTGACCAAGAAAGACACACCAATTATCTCTGTGTCATTTCCATCTGAATGTGCTGGGAGAGAGGAATGCTTCTTCCCTCTCCTGAGGCTCACTCCTGGCTCTTCTCCACCTCCACACACTCTACCTCAGAGGAGGTACAGGATCTTATCTGAATGGTGAGTTGGAAGGAGAAACAAGATATGTGAGCTCAGCCCCTTCTCGCTCTTCTTTTTGGAAGCCAGCTATCCCCAGGGACCAAGCATTCTCCTCTGCCCCATCCCCATAAATGCAGGCCGCTGACAGTTACCCGTGACTAGGTAAGTCTGCTGCATTTTGAGGTACAGTGTTAAGAAGTTCACTTGCCTGCAGTTCACTAGCCACATTCTCCAATACAGCTTTATTAGTCAGAGAGATGACATTTTGGTTTCCCAAATGCCCTACTCTTTTATCTTATTTCTCAATTAGCATTGAACTCAGCCAAGGGAAAAAGAGTGCTATTTTGAGGGTCTCTCAAACGCCCTGACATCTAGTGCATGAGAGTAGAGTCTTGATAAATAGACATAAAGTAAACTTGGGGGAGCGAAATACATGTGGAATTTCTGAGGCTTCTGTTGGGGCCAGGACTATGGGCCTTGGTCTTTCATGAGGGGACAAAGTGTTTTGATTTTGTAGAGGTTTACTCGGCCATATGAGTTTATAAGGTTGTACACTAGCTTTTAACTATGGAGGCCGAATTAGAAGTTTATAAACCATAGGCCACACTGTATACTGAACTTAGTGGTGACTGTAGTTACAGCAAATTTGTCTTCCGCTAAGTGGCTATTTCTACAGAGACAAGGCTGCATACACCAGGCATGAGCCTCAGCAAAGGCCTCAGCAAAGAAACGAGCCACAGTTGGCCATGTTGGTGGTGCTGAAGGCTCATATGAATGTCAGCTGCGCAAGTAAGTGGCTTCAGCATACACTGGCCACTCTGGCCTAGCAAGCAAATGCCAGCTGTGCTGGCCTCAGCAAAGGGAATAGGGCATTAGCAGGCTTGGGTGGCTTCAAAGTACAGAAGGTTGCTGCCTGCCTGACCTTGAATTATGCAGGCACAGCTTTTCCTAAGCAGGCATGGCTGAGGCAAAGATTAGACTTTAGGAAAAAAGACTCTCTTCATACGGTCTTTTTTAGATATTAGCAAGTAGAACAATTATTTGCTGCATGTAAGTTGCAGGGTAGCTGAATTTCAACCGCACATGCACTACAAAACCAGCAAACTTTTACATTTAAATCGTTTGTGCTAGGCTTACATAGGCAATTCAAAGGGGAAATGGAAATTAAGAGGTTTCTCACTATATTTCAGAGAAGGAAGGAAAGAAGGGAGGCGGGAGGCGGGCAGGGACGGAGGGAACTTATAGAGGAAGGGAAGGAACTTGGTAACTGGGGGTGCCACTACTATAAATCCTTAAATTTTCCAAAAAGGAGGTGATATTTCAAATATTAATCTTTAAAAGAAAAGACAGTGTACATTGGTTGAGTTTTTTTCCAGATATGTTATAGGCACAGTTTCAAATTTCACCTCTTGCTGGCAGATTTTTCAAAATTGGGTGGAAGTATACAAGCCATGAATTCTGGACACTAGAATAGACTAACTGGATATTTTGGTGATGCTGAAACCAAGAAGATCTCACCCGGCCTCCCTCCCTCAGTTACCAATGTGTCTCTGCTACGGTCTTTGGCAAAACTGAATACTGCGTTCTGCAAACAAAATTTTATCAGAAATACTGCTCTTGGGCTGGATGGAGGTAGGCTTACTTTCTGAATTTGATGGCTGTGGGGATAGTGCTGAAATGACTTTGTTTAGTTTTGAAGTTCATATAATTTGTGTTCTGATCCATTTTAGAATCTTCTGGGGACAACATCTATTAATGGTTCCAAGAGAAAACCTGAGGGGGTTTGTCCTCATGAAAGCGGGAAAAGGAATGTCCTCTGCCCTTAGGGGACAGGCACGGCCCAGCAGACCCAGATCTACTGCTTAAGACCAAAGCACTGAGAAACAAAAGCTGGTGAGTATTAGGGAAGGAAACCGTCTTCCCCACTCCTGACGCTTCCCTCCCTGTGGGAGACATCGGTTTGTTTCCTGTTCCTGGCCTCCCTGATTCCTGCTGTCAGGGGTCAAGCAGTCTGATCAGTGAGCCTGGAAGAGGAAACTGGGCTTGCAAAGTCCAGCTCCTTCTCTCCCCTTTCCCTTGAGGGGACCTCCTCCACTCTGCTCTTTCCCACTAGGACGTTGGTCTATCTCAGACTCTGGTGGGAGAGGAAACCTAAGCTCTGGAGTTCAGTATTCAGGAGCCAACTTGCCCTCAGAGATGAGCCAGTTCTCCTATGTCAACTTTATTAGTAATAAAGTGAAATTCTCATCTCCACCTGCCTTACTCCTTCAGCCTCTATTTCCACTGGTTCAGAATTTGAATAGGGAAGAGAATAATATTGGGCCCCCTTCAATTTCAGCTTATATCTGAAATTTCCTCAAAATTAAGTTGTTTTTTACATCAGGCTATTTTCCCGATTATCCCATTACCATAATATTCATTACAAATTTTACTTCGTAAGCTTTTCGGCTCCATTTCTAGTGACTCCCAAGGCATACACTATACTCCATTTCACCGGGCAAGTCTTCTTTCCATTCTCTCCACACAACTGGCTAAGTTCTCCCTATATAGTCCATACTTTATTAAAATCCCTTCCCTTCATCACCAATCCACATCTCTATCCATCTAATATCCAGTCAATTTGTATTTCTAAAACTCTTTCCTGATTAACATAATATAATCTTACTTACTATATGCATATCAATGCCTATTTTTCTATTTGTCTTTTATTTAATTTGCTCTCATTTTTTGTTGTTGTTGTTTTGGAATTAGCCTTAATATTTTTTTGATGTGTTTCCTGAAAAAGCTTTGATGACATCCTTGTTTGAAGGCATGGCTTACAGTTGTGTCTAAGGGTCTAAGTCCGTTTTACTGTCCTTTTGACAAAATGGAGAGAGAATAAAATAGGCAATGCAAAAGTATATGGTTAAGCTAGAGGTTCCACTTGGAAAGTGACATAGGATCCAGTGTATCGGCACTAACAGAGTGATGAAGAAGTCAAGGCAAAGTCCACTTAAGTGAAAATTAACTAGAGGGGTGAACAAGTGGTAAAGCTGTCAAAAATGATGTGACAACATAAGCATCTGATTCTTGCTTCAGCACATCATTTCACCAGAGCTGTCACCAGTTTGCCATACACGGTAAGTGACAGATAGTTCTGACCTGGCACAGTGCTTCAGCACACACAGGACAGAACTCAACACATGTTAATGACCAAATAAATATGAGTAACGTTATACAGCAACTGTACTAGGTCTTCTCTAAAAGCTGGCAAATATGTTAATATTTTCAAAGCCCTCCAGGATTTAGCGCTCACCTGTCTCTCCAGGGACCCTAGGCAGGCCTCTTTGTTCCCTTTGTTCCAGCTACACTGAACAACTTTCAGCTCTGCAAATATGCCAGATTGTTTCAGGTTTCCATGTTTTTGCTCATATTACTCCCTCTGCCTTTCCTTCCTCTGATATCGCCAGGAAACATCCTACTCCTCACTCAAGATTCAGCTTTTAGAAACTATTTCCTGATCCGTCTCTGCGTAGAACGGATGATTCCTCCCTCGGTGTCCCCGGCAGATCTTGTTTGAGTCCTATTATGGGCTCTGTAACACTTTATTGGATGTATTTGTTTGCACAGATGTCTTGCCTGTTAGACTGTCAACCCTTTGATACCAGACATGTCTCAATTTCTGTATTCACGGTTTACTTAAAACTGTATACCTGGTATTTGATAGCTATTTAATACATTTGTATGTAAAAATGACTTAATTATTCAACTAAAGTCCTTTACATTTAAACTGCAGTAGATATCAATTCAATAAAAATTTACATGCCAGAAGGTGCTGGCTAGTATGGTATAGTAGGATGAGCTTTGGCTCTGAAGGAACAAAATCATTACTTTTTGACATTTATTATTTTTGTAATCCTGGGCAAATTACATCACTTTCTAATCTTCATTATTTTCATCCACAAAACTGGTCAGGTGGAGGTGTTGTAAAGATCAAATTAATATATGTATTGCACTGAGTAAAGTGTCCAGGAACAGCCAATGGGCACTAAAAAACACAGTTAATCCCTTTCTAAGAAGTCTCGAAGGGAGACAGAATACAAATAAAGAACTCTAAGGTAAAATAATGAATGCTGTATTACTGTAACCATAACAGGTGCTACTAAAACACAGATGAAGGAGAGTCTGGGAGAAGGCGACAAAAGGAAAGATACAGGAACAAAGGCAAGATAGTTGCATTCTTCTTCCCTCTTCCAAACTCGAAGCAAAGAGAAAAGCATCAACCAAGGCACAAAGCTGAGAGAAAGAACTAAATATCTGGGACATAGAAAATGGTCTGGTAAGGCTGATAGATAGGGCTAAACTAAAAAAGGAGCCAGAAACATTGGCTGGAATTAGGTTTTGAAGGGCTTTGTATGTGGACATCTGCAGCAACTGGGAGCAGTGACAGCCATTTAAGCAAAGCAGTGACGCGAATGAATCCACCATTCGGAAAGCTATCTGTGGCAGCAGTGAGGTCTGCGGAATAGAGCAGGCGCAGAACTAGGGGCAGAGAGGACAGGAACACACTTGCATCGAACTGTGGAATTGCTAAATCCCACTAACAAATTCTAGCTTTACAAAAGAATGAGACACCAAATGTCAGTATCAATCTAAATACAAGTGCTTTTCTACCAAAGTAGAAATGTAAAGGGCTGATGCCCTCTCTGAATGCCCTTCTGTAAGAACTCTGGAAAGGAGCAATAACGTCAAAACATACTCTTGTTCTTTTTAAGATGAAGACTCTCCCATTTCATTGCCAATACTAGGTAGATACAAATTTTAAAAACTTACCTTTGACAGTATCCTGGGGCAACGCACGCCCGAGAAGATGAGTCTAGGCTACATTCAGTGCAAAAACCGAAACCCTGAAAAGAGAAAAATCACGATGAGCCACGCGCTTGCAGCAAGGCGCCGTGGCAAGCATTGGAGCACCAGTTCTGAATTCCGGGCGGCCTAGTACAAACCCAGGCTCCTCCATCTACCAGCTACTGACGCTTTAGCCAGTGCCCTAACCTCGAGCCTCAACATCCTCATTCTACACAGAGCACAGCATGTTCCCAGTAGAGCTCTTTGGAAATTTAAATGAAAAATGCGTAAAACACTTAGTACAGGGGAGGGCACCGACCATATGCTCGATAAATGCAAGTGGTTATTAAGAACGTGAAATTAAATACTTTCTGAAGAAACATTAAAACCTATGCCAAACCTTTATTATTTATTTTACTTTATTGGTTCTACCAGAAAAATACTAAGTTGTCTTTTCAACTTCTCCATCTGACATGAGAATGTATCATAATCACCTGAGATTCAATACGTCCCAAACTGCCTTCTTTGTCCTCACCCAGACCTCATTCTCCCATCTCCACTGTCTCAAAGGTGCCATCCTCCACCTAGTTGCTTATGTCAGATTGATCCTGGATTTCGCACCCTACCCCCATCCCCTTGTAGCCCACCAGCAAGTCCTGTCATTCCTGCCTTCACCATACGTATCTCAGAGCCACCCGTAATTCTTCATTTTCATTGCCATCATCATTTCTCACTTGTGGAGGCCTCTTAGCCAGTATCCCAGAGCCTATTCTTGCTCCTAAGAATTCCCAAAGAATGACTGAAATGGATCATAGCAACCTGCTAATAAATGCAGTGAAAACTGTATTTATTTCATGATGGAACATCTCTCTATATATAGGAATTATGGTCCTATATTATTAGACATTTAGTGATCCCAAGGCAGACCCTTCATTTTACAATGGCAAAAACAAATGTCAGAAAGATATCCTGCTCGAGGTTGGACCTCTCTGTGTTATGTGAAGGTGGGCAAAACTGTGCTGGACAAACCTGGCAGAAACTTATCTGTGCTAAGCATCCACACTGCTGTCAGAAAGCCTGTAACTATTTGGAAATTGGCCCCTAAGTTTCACAATCAACTTAATGTTTCTGTCCAAGAAAGTACAGTCCATCCCCCATGGCTACAGATTGTAAATTATAGCTTTAATCCCATAGTATGTCACAATGTTTGAGGTGGTGCTTTAGTGAATCTTAAAGGCATCTTGCCCTCATATCTGTCATTATCTCTACGTTAGCTTGTATTTAAAGTGTGAATAAATAAGTCTCGGATGGAATTGTGCTGTAATGAGTACTAGTAATATTTTAATTATCGTCTCTATCCCTCTACTATACACACTGTTGTCCCAGCAATATTCTTTTTTAAACAGCAAATCTGACCTCTGAGAATATCACTGCCTAAATTCACTCAAGAGCTTCCCATTACCTTGAGGGTAAAATTCGAGATCTCTCTAGCCCCGTCATCGCTTCACATTCTGTTCACATGAACTGCACATGGTCACCCTGCCCACAGTACATGCGCCCTGTCTCTGAGGGCCCTGTGCCTAAGTCCCTTCCATTCCTCTGTTAAGATGTGTCTCAGGTGTTGTCTTCTGAAAATTTTTGGGACCCCCTTTGGCTGCACTAAGTGTCCCTCCTCTGGGGTACAGCACATAATATTGGTAATACCTGTGGGACAGTTTTCCTCACTCAGCAGGAGCTCCTTGACAGTTACACACCTCCAAACCAGGTATCGGGGTAAGAGTTCAATAAACAGAAGCTGAACCGAATCCTGACGTGATCCCAATAACTCAGTACTTTAGTGTGGATGCTTCCCCATTAAATGTCACTGTGGAAAGTTGAAGAAGCTAACTTCAACTCCCAAGATGGGTCTGGCCCTCGCGGAGGATATGAACTATGTGGCTGTGTGCTAACCTCAGCGCCACAGAGAAAGACTGGATTCTTTAAGTTTTTGTCAACCACAGACTGTCAAGATAACAACGCTGATTAACTTTCAGTTTTCTATTCTGATTAGTTTCTGCACAGGTTAAACATGACTTCTTCTCTACACTTATCAATAGTCTAAACTCTGTACCAATTTCATAAAGTAGCTCATTATTACATTATCTTCTTAACAGACACGCTTAGGACACAGCGGCCAGCTCAGTCCCTTGCCTGCTTGGCAGTTGGCCCCAGACGCTTGCTGGCGTTCAGTGAAGGAAAGGGAGTTAAAGCAGAGGGGAGGCCGGCGAGGGAAACGGGGCAGTGTTCCAAGAGCTCTGGAAACCAGCTTCATTATTCCCTCTGTAGGGCTGGGAACCTCTGTATCATGTGTTCTCGGAACTCAAGACAAACATAAAATTTAATTCTAAAGTCAACATTTGAAACTATCTAGTTGAAGTTATCTACAGCACTATTCTCCTTCTGAGGTATGGCAAATTCCTTCAAAACACCATCTGAAAAGTTCATAACTGCACTGTAACCCTACCGTCTGATCACAGGCAGCTGCAGCATCTGAACCACTCCAGTTTCCTCTCTTCCCCTGCACGGTAACCAGCCTGGTCAGGAAATTCACACGGAGGATGGGAAGGCTCAGTGGATCTTGGACTAAATCAACCCCTTGTGCTAAACCACAAGTAGATTTCAAGAGTTTCTCCACAGCCAAGTACCTAACTAAACCTACAGGGTGTAATTAGAACTGAATCTTTCCTATCGAATATAGAAAGTTTAAAGAATACACACTCGATAAACTATATTCATATCACCTTTGATATGGTAGAGTTTAATTTTCACACTTCATTATTTAGCATGATTCTTTTGAATATACTTTCAATTCTCATTTCAAAAATTCAAGCAATATGGATAAGGTTCCTTGACCACTGTCTTCCCTCTCCCCATCCTGATCTTCCTAGATTTATCACTGCTTATCCGTTTGATACCCAGTATAATTCTTGGGTGAAAACTATTAAGAATATACTATAAACTTTTAATTGAGTCACAAATAACACTGAAAACCCTGGCTGCCTACATTATTGGCAATTGGCCTAACTTCGAGCAAGACATCAGGAAAAGATGCTGTAAGCGAAGCAGCAGATGTGATGGAGGAGTAAAACACCAGCAAAGAGGCCAGGAAGGTTTTCCCAGAAGGCGAACACAGACCAGGAGACTGGGGGCACACAGGAGGGTGCCACAAGTCCAGCTCTATAAATAGGGTACCCAGCCAAGTGGGCAAGAAGAAGCCTATTTAATCAACGCATATAATAACCAAGGCCTGAGGGGCACAGACGGATGCTAAGAAGCACAGAGGGATTTATTCAGCCACCGATACACAAGAGTAACCGTTGTTCCAAGATCTTTGCAGTTTCAGGTCACTTCTACCTCCGCTGAACATTTTGAATTTCTGTAAAAATGTTCAGTCTGTCCATTCCTAAAAACAGCCCCTTTAATCCTAAAACTTCCTTAAGTTTGCGTGTCCTCCCTCCCCTTTCCCTCAGTCAAGCTTTTCAAAAGACAGGTTTTTATTTGTGGTCTCAACATTCTTATCTCTCATCCACTTATTAAGCATTGCAATTTGATTTTTTCCTATCAATCCCAGTTGCCAAATACAATAGATATTATTCATTGTTTTACTTTCACTTTGGCATTTAAAAATTAGGGTGACCTGAAACTCTTATCATTGGGAGCGCCTTTCCTATCTGGATATTAAGGATACTGCAGATCCAGCCTCTGGGCCAGGGGCACCTTGTTTTAGTTCCTGATCTCACGGCTGTTGCCTGGGTCCTCCTGTTTCCAAAGCCTCTGTCAATACTAGTGAGTTTCAGATACCCATCATGGGCAGGGTAGTGCTGGGTGAGGAGCTGCTGCTTCTGTACATGGGGCTTGAGGAAACAGGGGTCGTGGTGAGGGACCTGAACTCAACTCCTGGTTTCAAGGACTGAGCCTAGTTCTGATGCCCAAACTGACATGGAACATGTTTAGTCCATTTACCCCTCAAAAGGGGCCAAATTCAGTACTTTGCTACCTCTTAGACCATTCCTTCCAGTCCTTTTGGGTGGATATTCAGAGCCATCTATACATTTGCCTAATGTCAGTGTCTAGTGTCTCAGAGGCAGTGTGCTACTTGTGTGAGACCCTCAGACTTCCAGGGAGAAGTTGTAAGGAAACTTTGGGACTAACAGCAGGACCCTGGCATAAAGATGTTAAATTTATTCTTGTATCTTCTAAGTCAGGGAGGGTTGCCTAAGAAAAACGAACTCAGTCTGAAGCAGGGATGAAGAAAAAGGCATGTGCCTCACCTTAGGCTACTGATCCAGTTTGGACGGCTAACTAATGCCCTCCTCTAGCTTAGTCCAGGCCGACTCGTCAACTCTTTAACAGAAAGAGCTTCAGAAAGTAAGGCTACCTTCTGAAGACCTAAACACAACTGCAAGTCGCTTGGAGGTGGGGTGGGGAAGACAGGGAGCAATGGTCGGCTGCAATAACAGCAGAGGTGGCTACTGAAACAGCAGGTTCGACTCACCAGCTTTACGGAAGGCTCACTAAGCACCCAGCACTGAGCTCGGCGTTTTCCGAGCAAGGGCCTATGGCCGAGTTTTACTGCAATTGTTGGTCACATAAAAATTAAACAGATTAACATGCTCAGCTTTTACAGTCAATTTACTGATGATCTATGATCAAAAAGCTTTTATATTTTTTTCTCTAGTGTATAATAATTTTTTGTGGTGTATTTTTTTTTAATCAAATAGCTATTTTGATTAGTTTTTCACAAAAATTTAAATGCTTCTGGGTTCTTCAATAAACCAGTTGAGTTTGGGAAATGTCAATATTGATATCGTAGATAATAATAACAGGAATAACCATTGCCAACTATTTATGCTGTGCTCAGCAAAACATATCATGGACATCTCAAAAAACTCTCATTTAAGATATCCCTGTCCTCAGAGGTCTTACACTATTGATTAGGAGGCGAAAACTAGCGCACACCAAGCAATTTCACAAAAACTAAGCATAAAGCTGTGCAGCACTGTCTAGAGAATGCAGAGGAAACAGTGGCCTGGACAATCTACACCGCCCTCAGAAAGAAACTTTGATTCTAACTGAAACTGACAGGTTTAAAGCAGTGATTCTCAAACTTCTTGGTCTGTGGATCTCTTTAGATCCTTACAAATTATTAAGGACTCCAAAGAACTTTTGGTTATAATTATCAATATTTACCATATTAAAGTATGAAAAGTTTAAAATACTTATTCATAAGTATTCATTAAAATACAATAAACAATTATGTTAACAGTTTTAAATTTAAAATAATATTTTAAAGCATAAAAATATTTATGCCATTGTTTCACATTTTGTAAATGTCTTTGACATCTGGCTTAAGAGGCAACAGCTCTATCCTAATATCTGCTTTTGCATTCAATCTTTTGCAGTCTCGCATGTCACGTAGCCTCTGGAAAACTCCACCGCACAATCACAGGAGAGTGACTTTAAACGGTATATATCATCTTAGAACTAATAAAATAGTTGTGACCTCACAGATCCCCTGAAACAGTCTGGATTGGGGGTGTGGGGAGGGATCCTCGGAGGACACTTTGGCTAACCATTAATTTTAAAACAGAAAGAAAATGGTATAAGCAAGGGCTGGGCAGGAAGGAAGTGTGTGGTTTGAGAACCATAACTTCCACGTACACGGCTCTCACTCTTAACATCTTGGCTACAACCGAGCTCACTTCCACTGCGAACCTCAGAGACAGAAATGGCAGGGCAAGGTGAGCTTCTGGTAACGGCAGGACGAGGAGCCTCTCCCTCACCGCGAGGTGTGTAAGTGCCTGCGGGAGAGGCTCTCCTTCCCCCGCAGCATTCCCCAGAGGCCACGTCAGGTTTTCCTCTCTGGCGCCTACACCGTGCTCTTCTAGAAGCTGTAAGTGGCTCACAAGAAACTGCCTTGCCATGGCTTCCCGAGGATGTGTTTACTAACTGAAAAATCATCTCACTGCTACAGTCTCGAATTCTTCAGACATTTCTTGATCTGGCTGTCTTAAAAAGGAAATTTAACATCAGCCACGTAGCCAGTTTTTCCTTGCCAATAATCATGTGAGTTTGCTACTCCATTCCCGTGCATCTTGTGCACTGTAAAAACAGTTCCTGAAGCATCATATGTCATGGAGCTAGTTGCCATAAACTGAAAACATTTTCTTCATATTTTGTGGCATCAACTAAAAGCATTCTGGATGTGGTTTGCATACAGTCCATCTCCGGCCAAAAAAGAGGTTTGGTTATATGGATAGACAGAGAAATGGAGGTGGCTATTACCATGGTTAAATTGTTTTTAGTATCAACTCACTGTTTGCTAGTGGATGTTTTTTAATTTAAAATTTTATCATGATTAATGTTCTAAAATTATCCTGCACTAAGTACAATTGTTCATTTTATGTAGCAAGTTTTAAGTTGTCTAACAGTATTTTACAACTGAGAGATAAAACAGAAGCTTCTTTTTCGATCTCTTAAGTTAAAAAAATAGAAAAAAAACATTAATCCATATAGTTTTTAAGTTTTTTAAATTTTATTTCTGTAGTAAACATATTTATTAAGGTCCCTTTACAAGACAGATCATTTTGAAGTCAAAGTGAAACTAAAACTTTGAAAGCGATTTCTGCTTGGGAGTGGTACGCTAGGTAATTCAGACCAACCAACGCTGAGGACAGCCAGAAAATCTAAGCAAAATATTAAAAAATAGCTTGAAGGCAGAAGAGCACTAATGAGTTAATTAAGAATTACCATATACAAAAATCAATTTCAAGTGAATTATGCAAAAGACAAATAATAAGTCTTTAGACGATAACATGAAATGTTTCCATAACCAAGGGGCAGGGAAGGATCTCTCACACAGGACACAAAAAGCACCTATTATTAAAAAACAGATAAATATTCAGAATTTTTGTTCTTCAAAAAACATCCTCAAGAAAGTGAAAAAGCAGGACACATAAAACCAATAAAGGGTGTGTATTCAAAATAAGTTATAACAAGTTAAAAAAAAAAAGACAGATAACAGGAAAATGAGCAAGAGGTTAGATGAGTCACATCACCAAACAAACAAAAAACTATATTACCTAAATGGCTAATACACATATGAAAAAGTATCTAGCCTCAATAGTGAGAAAAATACAAATGAAAACCATACTGGAAAATACAAAAGGAAACCATAATGGGACACCATTATACACCAGAATGGTTACAAATTTTAAAGTCTGATACTAATGAGTATTGCCAAGGACACGGAACCACAGGAACTCTGATATACTACTTGTGTGAACTGTTATCTACACTCTGGAATACAGTTTGGCATTATTTTTCTAAAGCTAAGCACAGACATGCTTCGTGATCCAGCAAGTCCACTTCTAGGTATATACCCAGCAAAATTCACGTGTGCACCAAAAGACATATATAAAAATATTCAGAGCAGTCCCCAGCTGAGAAGAACACAAATATTCTCAATAGAAAAAGAGATAAATACATTCTGGCATACTAATAAAACAGACTACCACACAGCACTGAAAATGAAGAAACAACAGCCAACATGGATGGATCTTGCAAACATAATGACCAGATACAAATTACACACACACACACACACACACACACACACACACACACGTGACTCTGTGTTCAAAATCAGCAAAAACTATAATGGTTAGAGGTACATGAGTGGTAAAAGTAGAAAGGAAAGAAAGAAATTGGAAGAGCTGTTACCTGTAGGTGAGAGGTGAGGGGCTATGACTAGCAAAGGCCACCAAGAAGGAACTACAGGGTCCCAGCAATGTCCTATATTTCTTGACCATAGAGGTGGTTATTTTAAAATAATTCTTTAAGTTTTACAGCATTTGTATTGTATGTACTTTTCTGGTTGTGTAATATATTTCACAATAAAAAAGAATGAAAGCAAAAAAAAAAAAAGAAAGAAAATTCATACAAAGGGAAAAGTGGTGTCGTTGGTTTAACTTTAAAAATTGGGCCACAAAACCCAAATTCCTCAGATGGCATTTGGCCTTTCATTATCCAGCCCTATCTTTCTAGTCTCATCTTTGGCCACCCACCTTTCTTCACAAGTAATCTGTCACACTTGCTCTCAACCTTGTGCTTTCTTTACCTTTACTTGTGATATTTCTCTGAAAAAATCACATAGACATAATCCACCCTTCTGCCAGACTAAGTGCAAACTGTCATTCCAGGCACAGCCTGGGTGTCATCTCCCATGAGAAAACTTTTCAGGAGACACAGACTCTAGAGGCACACTGCCTGGTTCAAATTTCAGACCCGCCACTCACTGGTGGTATGACCTTGGTCAACTTACCAACCTTAGTTTCATAGCTTCATCTGTAAAATAGGATAAAAATATTATCTGCCTCACTGAGTTGTTGTGACGATGAAATTACTAAATATATGCAAGGTGCTTGGAGCATGCCTGGGAGACAATAAGCACTAGGTATTAGCTATTATTATTATCAACAATAACTTCCTCTCTATCCCCCGAAGCCCGTCCACATTAGATACTCTTCCTCTGGGTTCCCACAGCTCAATAATACAGTTTATTTTCTTCTATGTGGCCATTACGGATAATTTCTTGAGAGGTAAATCTTGCACATCTCAATCCCCAATATCTAACATAGTGCCTGGCATGTACTGGATGTTCGATGACTATCTGTGGAATGAATAAATTACAAAGACTCCAAAACTGGATCTATGGCACATGTAAGAGCAGTCCTTTGGTGCTGCCCTATCCTGTGTGTACACCACAAACTGGAAGCATAGTCTTGATGAGATTTCTATTGCAATGACGTCAGAATAAGGGTATAGCAATACATGAGGGACAAGTAATAATGCTTGTCCCATCCGCTTGTTGTGAGGCTATCATGAGGCTCAAATGATAATGACTATGAAAAAATTGTCTAAAGTGTGAATCTCTACTAAGATGACATTATATTGCCTTAATAAAACAAAATTATTGTTGAATTCCAAGTCTGGAAAGGGCTTTAAGGAATAATAAAGAATTAGTATAATGTAAAAATGCAATCTGATATAGTCTAAAGTAAGATTTTAATTTCAGGGTTAAAATATTTTGCAATGAAATTTCCTGATTTTCTCATCTGGTTATTAATAATTTATGTAATATCAAAACAAACATTTGTGTGTATGAATACTCACAGCAACAGTTATTCATTCAAGACCAAAAGAGGAAACAACCCAAATGTCCATCAACTGGTGAACAGATAAACTACGGTGTATCCCCCAAGTGGAAAACTACTCAACAATAAAAAGGAACAAACATGGGTGAACTTCGAAAACATTAATGCTCAGTGAAAGAAGCTATTCCTGAAAGACCACATATTGTATGACTCCATTTACATGAAATGTTCAGAAAAAGCAAATCTATAAACACAGAAAGTAAATTAGTGGCAGCTTGAGGATAGGAGAGGGAACAAGGATTATCAGCAGATGAGCATAAAGGGTCTTGTTGGGCTGATGAAAATGTTCTAAAATTGGGTTGTGATGATGATTACACACGTGAAAATTTACTAAAAATGTTTTAACTATATACCTATAATGGGTGAATTTTATGTTATGTAAATTATACCTCAATAAAGCTGTTTTTTAAAAACAAATATTTGGCACTCTTTTATAGCCAGCTATAATTCCCACATCTTTAAAATCTCACCCACATATGGAACCTAATAACACAAGCATAAAATGTAACAAGAAAAATCGGCTATTAAAATTTTTTAAAACGAAAAATAAGTCATGTGCTAAATATATTAAAAGCCCAAAGTGCCATCTCTATACTCATTTTCCAATCCAGGAGCAACAAACAATGATCTTGAAAAACAGGCTTTCACTGACATTTATTTATTTCACTCAACCTGTACAAACACACAAATGCATATGGTCTCATATGCATTTACAATTGCAAACATGAATATTTGGCATAATGCCCTCCCTTTTTATGGCCAAATGGGAAGCATAAGAAAAAGCTAAATATAGAAAGCATAGTGCATAATAAGATAAAAGAATAATGATACACGTACAATAAACAAGATTTCTAAATAGGGTTTAAACTAACCCTTAGAAATTGACAGTTCTTTATACAAAAGTACTTCAGATTAAATTCTAGGAGTCCCAAAATGCTATCCAAATTAGTTTGCTGAACTGGAATTGTTAAATTGGATATTGCTTAAAGTAGGTCACTGGCTCAGGCTTGAAAGTATTTGGTAATTCAGAGATCTACTTGCAAAGTCATTTGTCATAATGAGACCTGACTTAGACAAAACAAGAGAAACCACACTGATTGGGTGTCAACTGTCGGTTGTATTTTATTCAAATAAATTTCATTTTAGATTTATCTTACTGTAGATTTTGAACAGGGAAGTAAGATAAAAGAAGTGTTTTCAATAGAGTAAAAATCTGGTGGCAATATTTAGAAAATGCTTCTTTTGCTTTCTGCAACTTTGTCCTCACATTTACTCAGTCTCCAAAGACCACCGATCTTTCTTTTAAAATGTCTTTTAGGTTTATTTCTTTCTCTCCACTTCTACTCTCACCAATATAATCTGAATTTTTATCAAGAGGCGTTAAAGGACAGGAAAACTGGGAAAAAAGCCAAATGAGAGACCATGAGAATAATCTAAGATGGATGTGAAGAAGACTTGGTCTCAAGTAGTGGTCTTCAAAGTGTGGTCCCCAGACCAGCATCTTCAGCATTACCTAAGCCCTTAATAGAAATGTAAATTCTCAGCCTTTAAGCAGACCTACAGAATCAGAAACTCCTGGGCCGGGGAAGGGGAGAGGGGCGCCCAAGCCAGTAACCTGTGTTTCTAAGGGACCCTCCTGGTGATTCAGATGTAGGCTGAAGTTTGAGAATTGATGGTTTAGAGAGAAGGAAAGGAAGAAACAGGCCAAGATGAGAGAGGATTCAAGGACTTGCTAAGACTTTCTATCAGTGTCCTTCCAATCTCCAGCACAACCCATCCAAAAACTCTTCTCTGAACCTGCTCTTCCAAGTGTTATTCACTTCTGGTATCGTAACCCTCTACATTGCTTATTTTCAATTTCCCTTCCCACCAGTCCTCATCCAATATATCAATCTTGTTGATTCCACAGCTGGGCATCTAGGGAGGCAAGGAGAAAAGAAATGCACCATATATGGGAAATTATGATTAAAAGGGCCCTTCAAATCAGTGGGAAAAGGATGAATTATTCAGTAAATTGTTTGGAGTAACTGGCTAGTCATTGTGGGAGTGGAGAGTAGAAACTATAATCCTTACTTTATATACTTTACTCCACACAACAAAAGAAAATTCCAGGTAAATCAAACACTTTAATGAAAAAGCCAAAAGAAACATGAAAGTAACAGATAAAAGTATCATAAAAACATTTTTATAATCTTCAATTGGGGAAGGTATTCCTAAAGCATGATAATTTCACCCAGAAGTCATAAAAAAATTACTAATAAATTTTACTACATAAAAATCTAAGACTCTTCTATAGTCAAAAGAAGATCATTAAATAAAGATATACTGGAAAAATATTTATAATGTGTAACAGGTAGAGTTCTCTCATATTGTTAAGAAAATAATGAACAAACCTAACATAACTAGACAAAGGAAAAGAATACACAATTCACAAAAAGAATACAAAGGATATAAAAACATATACTTAATACTTTTTTAAAAAGATGATTTTTATGTAGCAAATTGGCAAAGAGTCAGAAGTTTATAATGCCCAAGTGTGCAGAAGGTGGCACTATCACGTACTGATGGTGGGATATAAACTGCCTTTCTACAGAATAACATGACAACATCTACCAAACTTTAAAATATGCACTTCTTTAAGATAGCAACTCTACTTCTCAGAAAGAATTCTATAAAAATACTCATAAGTGTACAAATGTATTTGTATAAAGACGTTTACTGCTACTGCTGCTTTACTACTTGCAGTTCTGAACCATAATCCTGAACAAGCTAATGTCAATCACTGAGGGCATGTAACAGAAATAGAATATTACGTGGTCATTAAAAAGGAGGACAAAGTAACATGGAATATGTTTATAACATCATATTAAAATAAAAGCAGTCACAAAACATGTATGGTTTAAACCCTTGTTGGTTTATATATATACTATATTACATACCATATGTATATATAATGTATATGATGTATATAATATAGTATATGTATATATAAAATATGCTAGAATGAAAATATGGGGGGCAAGTCTGGCAAGATACACAACAACATTTAAAAAGAGGTAACTCTGAGGAGTAGGATGGAATAATTTTCTATTTTCTACTTCATAAATTTCAAGTTCTTTATGAAAAACATGAAAAACTCTTACATTAAAAAAAATTCTGATCGTGTGACTCCCCCTTTGTTCAACAAGTTCAAAAGCTCCCAGCCCATACAGAATATAGTCCAAACACCTCGGTCTGATTAAGGATGGTCCAGCTATGGCCACCTAACCTACCCATCACCAGGGTGAACTCCCCTGATGGGGCAAGTTAGGAATGGGCATCTGTTTTCCCTCCTTCACTGTATTTCTTCTAAAGCCTGGTGCCACATGGTCCCTACTGGTCACCTCTGATAACCGTTCCTGCCATTATTAACACTGTTATTGTGATGAGCACATTGGAATAGGATTCTAACTTGTTCTTTTCAGATCCACGTTGACAGAGCTGCTCAAATAAATTAACAGAGTCCTTCAACTGCTTTTGTGGGAAAATAAGTTCACATGCCAATGTATGGGCTGACCAATACATTCCCACCACTGAAAACCAACCAAAATCTTACATGTTTTTGACTAATAAATATTAAATTTTTTAGTTCGTTTTTCATAGCCATTTGTTGGCATATAGCCAGCATCTTGTGTAACCCAGGGATACAAAAACTACAATTGTTCAGGAGCAAGGGAAGATTGAGAGAATGTTTCTTAGAAGCCACAAGAGGTAGAGCTAGTTTTGTGATCTCTTTGGCTGGGGTATAATGGGGGACCCATTGAGTACCCAGACATCTCAATCGAGTCTCACTACCCATCTTGCAAGCCCAAACTCACGTTGTCAAGGTACAGTGATATCACACCCCTTAGTACACTCCTGCAAGTTTGACCCAGGGTTCGATTAATGGAAACATCATGTCTCTGCAGGAAATTTGGATCCTTCCGAAAAAAACAATGCTATGCTTGAGAAACAGAACCTCTTCTCTAATTATCCATAACAGCAAGGGTTCCTTAGATTTCACTGGGTAATAGCTGAGCTGTACTCTAATCCATTACTTATAGTTGGTAATTGTCCTCACAGACCTCCTGAGAAAGAACTTACCATTTCAGTAGTACCCTGTGTCTAAAGATCTGCAATCTAAAGTCTCAAAATGAAATTTTTGCCATGATCAGGGCACTTAGGGGCTCACTACTTATTTTGGGCACCAATGTATTCAATATGACAGACAGTGCTTTCTGAAGTTGGTATAGTCGTCATGTTTCTAGGAGAATCAAATCAATAAAATACAAATACTTGGGGTTGGGGACGAGAGGGGTACAGAGGAGTTAGAGAGCATGGAAGGCTGAGGCTAGAGTCACCAGTTCAGTTACCTGGTGATGACATGGATGAACCACTATAACTGTCAATCACATCTGCCTTGAGTATAAAGGTTATAGGTTATAGCACTTGTAATTTTTTTTTTTTTGATGCCCATCTTCCCTAACAACTATGGCAGGAATGGGGTACCTTACTCATATTTTCTTTGGATTCACATTGCTTGGCACAGAACAGGTACTCTGTAAATGTTTGCTAAATTAATAAAGTGTGTGTTTTAAGAAAATATATATCACACAATAAAGGGGCACATGGCAAAACTGATAGTTGCCTAACTTTCTATTGCAATTCGGATTTGGTTGGGGAGAACCCTGTGCTCAGCTAGACTTCCTAGACTTTCTTATGAACAGAGGTGGCCATGTGTCTCGGCTCTGCTCAATGAGATGCACATCATTAGATGAGGCATGCCTTTTTTACCTCACCCTTCCCCCTTCTTCCTGGCGGGGAAAGGTGAAGCAGACAAATGACCTTGCCAATATCAAGAGGCACACCTAAGGGTGGACGAAAGAATCCGAGACATTAACACCACTGTGAAGTGACTTCGCCATCTTGGGATTATCTAGTTCTCGATTTTATGCTGCATAAGAGAAAATAAATCTCTATTTGGTTAAAGTAAAGTTGGATTTTTAAATTATATGCAGTCTAATTTATTCCTAATTGATAAAAGTACAAAGCGGTAGGAGGAAGAATAATGAGGCTATTGTAAAAATCCGAAGAAAATTTTATTCCATTAACTAAATGAGTATAGTCTTTTTCTTATAATATAATTATAAAGATTTCAAAACTATATATCATTAAATGACAGCACTCTAGCTAGCAGCTTACCAATGATTGGATACGATGTAACCAAATCAAAGTGTTTGGAAGAGTGTTGATGCTTCCATGCACTGCCGCATATTGCAGTATTATCAGCAATAAGACCAACTAAAACAGATCAACTCCGCGATCACATGAAATTAGCAATAATCTCCTCTCAGCAACATGGAAGCGGCAAGCCAAACACAGAGTGGAAAAGAAAATTGAAAACGTTTCAAAAAAACAACTGCAGAAGAATGCTACCATTTTAGCTGCATATTAAACTTCTGCTTTATCAAATATGTTCTGCATTCAACATCTGGCCTTTCCACAGCTTGTGCCTAGAAATTCAATGTTAAAGAACACTTTTTTGTTTAAGTAACAGCCACTGGGAAATTTTAATCCCTCTCAAGGGCAGTTCAGTTGCAGTTCACATTCACTTCTGAAGAAATAAAACAGCTGTCTTAACCTTCAATATTTTATAACAAAACTCTCCAGCTATGGGTAACGCATATTTATTTCATCAAGTTCTTCAAACTATTTGTTTTTGTTATTATTTCATATGTTCAACTTTTTTTCCCCCTGGACTTGATGAATATTTGCTATCAGAATACTGTATTTCATCGATTCTGAGATGGGCTTTTTTTTCTTTACATGTTAACACCTCTGAAATCCAGACAGGTTTTTAAATTAATGCCGTCTAGGACAACAGACATATGAAAATATGCTAGTCACTAATCATCAGAGAAATGCAAATTCAAACCACAATGAGATACATCTCACATCTGTCAGAATGCCTATCATCAATAAATCAAAAAACAAGTGTTGGCGAGGATGTGGGGAAAGGGAACCCTCATACATTGTTGGTGGAATTGCAAATTGGTACAGCCACTATGGAAAACAGTCTGGAGGTTCCTCAAAAAATTAAAAATAAATCTACCTTTTGACTCAGCAATTGTACTTCTAGGTATTTATCCAAAGAAAACCAAAACAATAATCTGTAAAGATCTGTGCATCCCTATGTTCATGGCAGTACAATTTACAATAGCCAAGATATAGTAGCAACCTAAATGCCCATCGACAGATGACTGGATAAAGAAGTTATGGTTCATATATACAACAGAATATTGCTCAGTCATAAAAAATAAAATTCTACCATTTGCAATGATATGGACAGACCTAGAGGTTATTATGCTGAACGAAATAAGTCAGGCAGAGAAAGATAAATACCATATGATTTCACTTATGTGCAGAACCTAAGGACCGAGAAGAACTAATTGAAAACAGACTCATAAATATAGAGGACGATTTAGTGACAGCTAGAGGGAAGGGGTTTTAGGGGGCTGAGAGAAAGGGGTGAAGGATTAAAGAAATACAAATTAGTATTTGATAGATGGTCACAGGGATGGGGAGCACGGCATAGGGAGTGCAGGCAGCAGTAATGTAATGGCTAGGTGTAGAGCCAGGAGTGATTCAGTAGTTGGGGGGATCGCTTCATAAACTATCTAAATGTCTCGCCAATGTACCATAAACTTGAAACTAATAATAAAAGAAAATGCTAAAAAAAAAACAAAACAACAAAAAACAACAAAAAAAAACCTAATGCTCTCTTATATCTTATAATTAACTGACAGCATTCTTTCTTAGTGGAACATAAAATTATGGTATGTCTTATAACTGATGGCATCATATATTCAAAAAACATGATAACAGTAACCCCTAACATTTATTGAATGCATACTATGTGCCAGTCACAATGTAATACCTAATCTACTTATCAAAACACCCTATAAAGTAGGTACTACTACAATCTCATTTCATAGGTAAGGAAACTGAGGCAGAGAAGTTAAATGACATAGCCACTGGCAGTAGAACTCAAACTGACTCCAAAGCGCAAGCTCCTAACTATTGTGAAATAACTGAAAGCTCAAACACACTCTTTTATTTTCTTCCATTCATCATAGAAATAGCCTTTATTTCAAAATGTTTTGATTTTGTCATCATTCTTTAAAGATAGTTATTTTTCTCCCAGCACTATGACAATAGGATTCTGTCTCATTGCTAATGACAAGTCAGTTATCAGCCTGTACTCTAAGAGGTAGTCTGCTTTCTCTTTCTCACCACTATTAAGATCTTATATTTGCAATGTTTCTAGGTGATATTTCCCTTTCTTTATCCTGCTTGAACTTTTCTAATTCAGAGGATTCAAGTGTTTCATCCATTTTGGAAAATCTCAGTCATTATCCCTTCAAATATTGCCTCTCCCCCAATTTTTTAATTATCTCCTTCTAAAACTCAGGTTTGATGTTATTTTAGACCTTCTCAATGTATCTTCCATGCACCTTAATCCTTCTTTTGTATTTTCTCTTTGTCTCTCTAGTTTCACGTGGGCAGTTTCTTTAGTTCTACCTTCTAGTACATTAATTTTCTCTGTATATGTGTCTAATCTGCTGTTTATCTTCTCAATTAACTACTGAGTTCAATAATCATGTTCTTTATTTCTGAAATTCAAATATACCTAGATATCATTTTTTTAAACAGCTCTAATCAAATAGCTCTATAGTGACACACAGCACCTGAAAAACCCAGCCTTGACATATAGGACTTTTGACCTAGTTATTTCTGATGGTCTCAGTTACTTATAGTTCTAATCTGTTCTTTTAATTCTTTGAATATATTAAATATTTCAATTTTATGTTCAGTTTCCAGTCATTACAATATTGTTGTATTTTCAAGTCGAATAATTTTTGTTGTTTCTGCTAAAACATTATGGCTTGTTTCCTAAGTGTTTTGTAATTTTTCATTATGAGCTTCTATTCTGTGGATTTTTATTTGTGGGACTTCTTTTGAGTCCTAAGTAGGATATTTTTGTCTCCTGAGATTATCTCGTTACTCCAGCAGGTTCCTAGGGGCACTACTAACACAATAACAATCTGAAGTAAATCAGCCTGAGTTTTTCATGCTATTCAGATAGTATGAATTCAAGTCCCGCACCCATATATGGGTCAGTTTACGGTTATGAAATATCAGAAGAGATTTAAATTTTTGCTATTATGGAAAATTTTAAACACAAAAGTAAAGAGAATAATATAATGAACCTTCATATGCTCATCATCAGCTTAAATAACTGTTAACTCCTGGTCAACACTGTTCCATCTGTATCCAACCCACATCTGTCTCCCTGCATCTGTTTTAAAGCAAATCCATTTCATTGATAAACACACAAGTATTTATCTCTAACATATTAAGACTCTTAAAAATTCACAATACTACTATTACTTAAAAATATTAATAATAATCCAATATCAACAAGTAACCACTGAGTATTCAAATTTCCAATTGCTTCGTAAATGTCATATAAGATTTTGTTTGTTTGTTTTGCTTTGATGTGTTCTTCCTTTACAACTTATTGTTGAAGAAACCAGGTTTGTCCGTCCTGTAGGGTTTTCCATAGTCTGGATTTTTCTTAGTGGACGCCCCTGCCCCCCATGGTGGTATTTAACATGTTGCTCTATCCTCTGTAATTCTTATACATTAGTACTTAGATCTAGAAGCCAGATCAATATGTATAGGAAGAGGAAGATATATGCTTAATGTAGCACTAGCAAATGGCAATCGATTGGTTTTTATTTTTTAAAATATCATTATGAACTCAAATTTTTCGGCGAATGTTTTTACTGGTGTTCATATTTTCTCATCACTGGCAAAAGGAATCTCTTCATGTGTGCTCCTGAGTCCTTTTGATGTGATCCTTGTCATAGTCTTTCATGACCTCCTTGCTATATGGTGTAAGAAATTTTAAGTTTCCCTTGTACAATTCCTGTGGCAGGCCTGGATGAGCTAAAGAATCCTGCTTCCTTTTAGTGAGAATTGGTATCTCAAGACCATGAGCTGGGCGCTGTGGTTACATATGCTGCTGGGTCAGCCACTGCTTCTAGGCCTCTTCAGTGGAATGCGTGAGTAGGTAGTTTTTTGAGTTGTTTTTTTTTAAATAGATAATATATCAAGACTTTATAATCAAACTTCCAATAAAAAATCAAGTTAGTCAAGAGAATGAGAAGACAAGACACAGAATGAAAAAGACATATCTGATAAAGAACTGCTATCCATAACATACAAAGAACTCTTAAAACTCAACAATAAGAAAATGAACAACTGCATTAAAAAAACAGGCAAAAGACCTGAACAAGATACCTCACCAAACAAGAAACACGGATGGCAAAAAAGCATACGAAAAGATGCTCAACATCATACATCATTAGGGAATCACGAATTAAACAACAATGAGATACGACTACACATCTATTAGATTGGCCAAAAACGAAAACACTGACAACACTATATGCTGGTAAGGATGTGGAGAAACAGGAATGCTCATTCATGATTAGCAGAAATGCAATATGCTACAGCCACTTTGGAAAACAGCTTGGTGGTTTCTTATAAAACTAAACATAGTCTTATGATCCACCAATTACATTCCTACTTATCCAAAGGAAATAAAAATTTATATCCACACAAAAACCTGCACACCGATGTTTATAGCAGCTTCATTTGTAATCGCCAAAACTTGTGCACAAGATGTCCTTTCAGTAAGTGAATAGATAAAAGTGTTACATCCAGAATATGGAATATTACTCAGTGCTAAAAAGAAATGTGTTATTGAGCCAAGAAAGGACATGGAAGAAACTTAAATGCATATTACTAACTGAAAAAAGCCAATCTGAAAAGGCTACATACTGTATGATTCCAACTACATGACAATCTGGAAAAGGAAAATTGTGGAGGCAGTAAAAGATGAGAGTTGTCAGGGGCTCTTGGGGAAGGAGAGATGAATAGGGGGAGCACAGAGAATTTTTAGGGCAGTGAAATTTTTCTCTACAACAACATAATGGTGGACACATATCATTATACATTTGTCAAAACCCATGGCATGCAGAACACCAAGAATGAACCCTAATGCAAACTATGGACTTTGTGTGATAATGATGTGTTAATGTAGGTTCATCAGTACCTTATATGAGGAAAATAATAAGTACCTCATATGGTTGCTATAAGGGTCAGATGAGATATGAAAATCGTTTAAAGGTACAACTTTATGTGAATACATCCTTGGAGTAAAGATTTCTGAAGATCAGCCTAAAATGATTTTGTTTATAACAACTCTTATATAACTCTTAGGTATAAAGTAAGCAGCAATAATTTTTAAACTATTCCTCTATCTAAAAAGGACCCTAAAGAAGCAAGGGGAGAGAAGCTTAACTTAGTCAAAGAGGTCCCAGCATTCTCCCAGAAGGACCGAGGGGTCTTGGGAAGTGTTATGTGGAAGCCTGGTCCCTAGAGTTTGAGTCACCAACAGTTAAGTGGCTGTATTTCTGGATCCCTAAGGGAGATTGAGGCCACGAGTGCCCTGCGAGACCTGGCCCTGCCTACATATCTAGCTTCTCTCCTACCACACTGCCTTCCTCGTCTGTCTCCAGCAAACTGACTTTCCTCAGTTCCTCCAAGGCTTCAAGTTCTCTCTTCCCTTGGTATTTCCAGATCCATCAGTCCCTTTGCCTGAAGCCTCTTGCCCCAAATGATCACCTGGCTAACTCCTACTTCTCCTTCCAATCTTGCTTAAATGTTTCTTTCTCAGAGAGGCCTTCTTTCCTCACGTCTCAGACTAGGTCTGATCCCCTAGTTAATCACTCTTACAGCTCCCTGTATTTTTCCTAAAAGGCACTTATAAGTGTCTGATATTATATATGTAGTAATATGAATGCTTGATTGTCGTTCGCCCACTAGATAAAAAGTTCCATGATTATCAGCATGTTTTGCTTATTCCTTCATATCCAGTTCCTACTACCATGCCTGGTGTAAAGCAGGTACTCAATGAATGGATGAATGAGTGAACAAAAAGTTTAACATATCATATATAAAACTGCTGCACTAGATCCTGAATACTGGGAAAGAGGGAAGGATTTAATTGTTAAATATTGAAAAAAACATACATTCTGGAGTCTTCTCATAAGGGGGGAATATTCCATTCTCCTCTAACTTGAGTTATAATTTAAATAAGCAATCATTCAAATTGTATAATATATTTCCCTCTCTATGTGTAATAAAGTGAGTTTCAGTGATCAAAATATCCAGAAACAAGACTTCTTTATGACTGTCATAAAAACTAAGATTTTTCACTAGTGATGTAGCATAAGCTGAGGGTATTATGAAAAGCAAAAATACTCAAAATAAATTACTATACATTCCAAAAAAATGCCAAGAAACAATGTATCTTTGGGAGAGGAGCCTACAGGGAGGGGGAATATAGACATAAAAAGAGACTTAAGAATTATATCAACCAAATGCTATAATAATAATCTTTAAATACTATCTGGCTTTCATGTAGCCAGAAATATGAAAGGCATATTAGCATTTCTCTTCACTGGACATAATGAATAAAAGTATGGCAAATAGAGTACACATAATTTAAAAGGGTAGCTAAAACTTATTGATTTTTTTCAATCTAAAGCCTTCATTTTCCTATTTCCCTGCAAACAAATGAATAAAAACTCTACGTTTCTTAAATTAAGAAAAAGAATAGGATTTCTATCCATTTGAACTTAAAGTGAAAGATGACCTTTTTTTGAACTCTACATAGATTCTGATAAGCATCTATTTTTAAAAGTCTGCTATAACACACCCAAGCATGCAAAATTCACATACAGCCAAGTACCCCAAATTCACATACAGCCAAGCACCCAAAATTCACATACAGCTTTTCCCATGTAAAAGAAACAGAGCTCCTCAAAGAAATGGCTGATTCAGGACCAGGACAGAAAATGCACAAGATAAACCTAGACATTGCGCCATATCAAAAAGCAAGGAGGCTATAAAAAGTCTTTAGAAGTCAACAGGCTTGACGAAGAGGCTCCTGTCACTAGTAGTTAAAAATGGGACAATATGAAGCAGTGATAAAAATAATCACTGCAATGGATTCGCATCTATCAAATATGTGCACATTTATCAAGTATGTTAAAAATCATGAGTTTGTAATATTTTTTAAAAAAACTAACTTGTCTCCTTTGGATGATGCTAAGAAACTTATTATTTTGAAAACTGTTATTAAGTAAAGAGAAAGAATCAAGTATTTAATATGCCTTTCTGAATGAAGTATACCTAAGACTAATCATAGAGTTGACGTGGAAAAGTTTCTCTAGTTAATTAATGAAGACAAATGACAGAATTAGGATATCACCACTTTGCAACATAAATTTTAACACAGCTAGGCCTCGATCTTCACTACCTGTTATCATCATGGTAAGATGAGACAACCACTGATTATGCGCCTCCTAAGGGAAGTAAACATCACCTCCTACAAAATATTCTTGTCAAAAAAGAACCTGAATAGATCAAGCCTCTATGTTTAACTGCCAGTTTACATGAAATACAAGACAGAGGAACATGTTAAACACACCATGTAGGTGCAATTAGCAAAATTTATATAGGTGAAATACTATAGGACTGATGAGACCAAGCTTATTTTTACGATAAATTGAGGGGAAGAAGAAAGGGGATTTTACAGATAAAAAGAGACTTTTTGGTCCAACGAGCTCTAACTTTACTGGCCTCCTTTCTATTTCTCAAAGGTGAGGGGTTTGTACCCGATTTAGAGCCTTAGTACTGGCTGTTCACTTTACTTGGATTATTTTCTACCCTATTCATCCTATCGTTCAGATGTGATCATAAAAGTTACCTCCTCAGGGAGGCCTTCCCTGGCCACCCAGTCTGAAGAAACTATCTATCCCCTTAATACCCCAGAACTCAGTTTTAATTATTTGCAGAACACTTACCACTACTTGATATTTTAGCATGTCTGGCTCAGTGTTAAACTCTCCAGTACAATTAGTCATTACATTCAACCTAACTTCAACATCCAAATGGGAACCTAGCCAAACACCCTGGCCTCTCAGTTCTGTAAACCGCTCAGCTCCAAGAACATCTCCCTTCACTCTGCATCGACCACACCTTCCACTGCCACACCACACTCACTTCATCTTGCATCTCCTCCAAACTCAACTAACTCACTGTTTGATCCTTCTAGTTCATCTGCTCGAGTACCCCATGAAGACAATTTTTCAATTGCCACGAGACCCTTCAATTCTCTGACCCCATCTTCCCTCTCTTGGATTCGTTTTTCTCTTTATCTAGCTTAGATTTCATAGTTAATAATTATAAATAAACACTTTCTTTGCCAGAATCCACAACTCTTTTCCAAGGTCTCTTTCAGAGACCTAGAACTCAAACTGCCTTCTCCGTACCAAAAATATTGATGAAAAAGCATTCATCTAGGCAGATTATGTTCACCATAAATTCTATTCACCATAAATTCCAGGTCACTAAATGGACACTCGAGTTTAATTGGCAATCATACATTTCACTAGTACGATGGCTTTCTAATTCCTCTTCTCTCTAAGAAGGCTCTTTCTTACCCATTTTTCCTTCCTCTCCAACCCTTACATTCCTTTAGCTTTGACTTACTGAGAACTAAAAAGCCTAAAACTAAAACTAAAAATGTGTCATCTTCTAATGACCAATTACATAAACCCACCTGAATCTTCATCCATTTTCTCTATTTCAACAGGTGGCCCTCCTTTTGTAGAACAATTCTTCCACTTAGACTCCTGATCTCATCCCTTCTTCCCTACTCATAAACTCTAATCTTAAAATTGTCCCCTCTTTTTCCTCAACAACCATCACCAATTCTTTCCTGGCTCATTCTCACCTGCATACATTTAAACTCTAGTATGCCCCTTCTTAAGAATAAAAATTCTTCTTGATGCCATACCCTACTTCAGGTACTGCTCTATTTCTCTGATAAAATGCTAAAAAAAAAAAAAAAAAATGCTATCTGCACTGTCACACCTTCCATGCATGCTGTTCAATCTATTCTAATATGACTTCTGCCTCTATCACCAGCAATATGCATCCTGCCAATCTAATGACCAATTTATGTCTCTCAACAGCACTCAGTTCTGTTAATCATTCCCTCCTTGAAATAATCTCTTGATTTCATTCAAATAACAGTTACTGAACCAGGTACTGTTCTGGGCACTGGCTGGGATACAGGACTTCATTGGCACTTCCCTCTTCTGGTTCTCCTTCTGTGTTCCTGATTCCTCTTACTTCTCATCTTTAATCTCAGAACCTGTCCTCTGAATGTTAAGTAATTCAGAACTTAACACCAAGTTCCCTCTTCTTTACTCTCCTTAAATGAAATCATCCATTCCCATGGTTTTAATTATTATCCTTACAATGAAAACTTTCAAATTTATATTTATAGCCTGAAACTTTCCTTTAAACTCTGGTTCTCCTGTATTCAATGACTTACTTGACATTTCCACTTGGACATCTCAAAGCATCTCAAACTTAATATAATCAACCTTTTACTCTTGACGTTCTGATTTAGTAAATTTCAGTTAATAACACAATAAACAGCTTTCAAGTCATTCATGTTGATTCCCATCTCTCCCTCCTCTTTGCTTCTAATCTGTCAGCAAGGCCCATTGACTCTATCCAAAATATATCGCAAATGTATTCGTCTTTCTCCATCCTCTTGCTATTATCCTCTCTTGTATAAACTAATGCAATAGCTTCCCCACTGACCTCTCCACTCTTATCCTTGTCTCTTTCCAATCCTTTTGATACACACCTTTAAAAAACCTTTAGATCATCTTGTTCCCTGCTTATAAGTCCTCAACAGCATCATGCTGTAACAGGAATAAAATCAGAACTCCTCTTGGTCTTCAAGATCACAAGTGATGATATGAACTCTCTCCATTCTTCCTCACTCTAAACAGCCACTCTGACCTTTCAGTTTCTTGACTATGCTAAGACTTGCTCTCCTACGGCTTAGTACACGCTACTCCCTCCATCAGGAACACTCTCACCTCTGGCTCGCTCCTTCTCAATCTCCATCTCAACTTAAATGTCAGCTCCCCAGACCACTTTAACTATGACGGTCCTCCCTGAAATTTTCTAATGCAGCCTTTATTCGTTTTCTTCATAACATATAACATTTTATAATTACTTATGTACTTACTTAAAAACTTATTTTGAAAATTTACAAGCATAAACAAAGGTAGAGCAAACAGTACAATGAGACCATAGATTCTAGTATTTTTATTTTATTTCTTAACAACTTCCCCTTCTATACTGGAAGCTCCAATGGACAGAGACCAAATTTTTTTCTCTTTTTCACTCAGACCCTTCACAGTACCTGGCTAATAGTAAACATTCAACAATTTTTTTTTGTTTTCGATGAGAAGGAAAGTTAAAGATGGCTCTAAGATAATGACGGCACCGCTGAGAAAAGCAAGACAAGGAGGGAAGAGTTTTGAGGACAGTTGGTAATTTATTCATCAGTCTACTCCCTGCCAGGCTCTGAGCTAAGTATTGGGTTTCAGAGATAAATAAGAGAAAATCTTATACAAAGTCTAGTGGAGACAGATATAATAGAAGCGGTATTTATTCACAGCCACCTATATTCTGGATACAGGGCCAAGAAGCATTTCAGAGATATTGTCTCATTTAGTCCCACAACAACCTTATAAGGAAGGAACTATTATTATACCTATCTTGCAATTAAGAAAACTGAGGCTTATAAAGATTAAATAATTGGCAGCAGGTTACAAAACTGTAAAGTGGTAAAATCAGGTATTTGATTCTAAAAACAAGCCACTAAATAGCAATGTTCTTCCAGATGTGTACTATCCCACATAGCGCTATGAAAAATGTTACAACAGAGACATACACAAGGCATGATGGAAGTAAGCAGGGAACTCTGAGGAGGAAAAAGGCAAAAAGGCTCCTCCAGAGGGGACCCCTGAGCAGAGTCTGAAAGTTCAAGCAGGAAACTGCTCGGTGATGTGGTGTGAGGAAGCGGTATGTGGAGAAAGCCACACGGGCACTTGAAGGAGCATTGTGTGCCCCGGACACTTTGAAGAATTCATCTATTTCATTTTTTTTAAATTGTGCTAGGAGCTTTGGATATGAGGCAAAAGATGAACTACCAAGAGAGTGTTATGCGTGAAGCACTATGAAGGCATAAAGGAGGACGGTTGTTTTGCAGCCTAGGAGACTCTGGGAGAGCTTCACAGAAGGGAGGGGCTTATGCTGCCGGAGCGTGAAGCACAAACTGCCCACACTAGGAGAAGAGCGCAGGCAAAGGGAGTGACTTGCACAAAGGCGTGGCCGTTTGATAAAGCAAGAACATTGGGGACACTAGGAGAACTGGACATGGCCAGATTCTGAGGACTAGGTTTTGGGTGAGTGGCAAGAGATGAAGCTGGCAGCAGGGATACAGAGTGACCTTCAATGTCATTGTGTATTATAAGATTAGATAACTGCCTAACAAAAATGCTTCAAAGCCACAGTTATTTAAATAGCATGGTTCTCACACAGGAACATATAGCAGAACAGAACTTAGAAAGAGGCCTATATATATGTACATTGGAATTTGGTGTATATATAATAAAGGTGACATTCAGATCAGTGGAGAAAGGATAAATCATTTAATAAATGCCACTAGAAATATACCTGAGCTTCTAGGCTGAGGGAGAGGTTTTAAAAAAGAAACATTTCTTTAATAAAGTCTTCATTTAAAAAAAAGCACACTGATTTTCACTGTGATTAATCATAAGTAATTTTATTAAGAGACTGGAAAAGTACTTTCATGAAAAGTCTTCAAGTAGTAAAGTAGTATAGACATTTCATGAGAGAAGTTTCCACTTACCATATCTAACTATATGAACGATCATCATGAAAGTGATCATCGCCAAAATGTTAACAGTGGTTATCGCAGTATATTGGGATTATAGTGATCAAGGGCAATGTGTATATTCTAAATTTGTCTTTAACAACTATTACTTGTATAATAAAAACGTTCTTTTTAAAGTTATTTGTCTTCCATTCCCATTACACAAAGTAAAAGCAATGCAGACCTCTTGCAGACTGGCAAATATCGAATACTAAATCACAGTACTGTGATTCAAAAATAAAAATTTCTAATGGTTATTCCTCTAAGAAAAGGGTGGTCTAAAAAAAAAGGTAAGGTCAACAGACTGTTGCTTCCTAAATAGACTGGAAGTAGAAAGTCTCCAGTATCTGAGTGATATGAAAAGAGTGACCTTGCTTCCTGTCGGAAAGAAATTATTTCCTTGATCTAAACCTCTTGATTGAACCCAATCAGGAACTGAAACTATTTCGTATTTCACTTAGTTCTCAAAACCGTATATGTTCAGCAAAATGTCTGAACAACTACTAGGCAGACTGGGAAGTGCTCTTAATTTGGAGGAGAAAGACATGGAGTCTAAAAATTACCACAGAGTAGCTGTGTGGTGCTAAACTATTTACTTAGTTACTTTACTTCTCTGAAATGCAACCTGATCATCTGTAGACTGAGAATGATGATAATCCTAGACTCCTCTCCCACAGGGAGCCTGCAGTGGGAATTGAATGAGATCATCTTCCTTTGTAAACCACTCAGTAAATATTTGTGGTATGAGTAAATGAATACACCATATACAGTAACTGTTTCACACATCTATAAATATATATGAACACTACAAAATATCCCACCACTCTTAGTTATAATAACCATGAAAACAACATAATATAGATTGATATCTAAAAATCTATAGTCCACAACTCTTCATGCTTCTAAAAACACACATTAAGGATGTAACAGAATCCTGAGGGAAAGGTTGTTCCACTCCTTTTGGTTTCTTCTACCTCTCCTTTCCACATCTTTTTTCTCCTTATTCTTGTCTTCAGGAACAAGTAGAAATGGAAGAGCTGGATCTCGTATGGCTCAAGTCAACGAAAGGGTCTCCTCTTTCTAAGTATCTTGATCAAAGGCTACATTTTAAATATAAAGGTATTCACGTGTCTTCTTGAAACATGATAGAACTTTACCACCATAAATTCAAAATTTCACTCCTCGAATAAGCACTCCTTCAATAAACATTCTGTAATCTCCCAAATCAATATGCTATCTTCTCTCCACTTCCATAATATTTTGTTTGGTACTTCTCTTGTCGTACTTATCACAATCACCCTTCGTTATAAATATCTGTACATATCTAAGCTCCTCATCACCTCACAAGTGCCAGGGGACTGTCTTTGAGTGCTTGTGGGGCTTAGCATATTATATACTTGCCTGGCAAATACTCAACAAAAATTTAGTGTATGAATGGATATTAAGAATTCAATATCATCTTAAAAGGTTGAAGCCTGAGCCAAAATAATTGGGATGGCAGTAACTGAAAAAATATACAATTTCACTCAATGCATTCGTGTAAATATTTAATAAGCATCTATTGTATGCGTGTACAGCCCAAGATATGCTATGTGTAAGGCCCAGTCTCTAACTTCAAGGAGTGTATAATACTATTAACACATAATTGCATTTTTTTAAATTTTGATATATTTTTAGATTTAGAGTTATAAAGATATTATAGAGAGTTCTCATATTATCTTCTCCCAGCTTTCCCTAATGTTAACACCTATGTAATTGTGGTAAGTCAGCGAAACTAGGAAATTAACATGGCTACAAAACATTAACTACAGACTTTAATCTGATTTCCCCAGTTTTTGCACTAATATCATTTTCCTGTTCCAAGATCCCTCATTACACTTAGCTGTCATGTCTCAGTCTCCTCTTGCTTATATTTTTAATAATTTTTTCCTGCTTATCATCACACATATTTTCTGGAAAGTCAAAAAAAAAAAAGATGATGATGAAGAAGAAGAAAAACAAAGCATAAAATCTTTGATAACCCCCACTCCTAACATCTACAATCTACTAGTCTTTTTTCCATATACATTATGTGTATACACATAATTTCACTTTTCTTAAAACCAGGAATCTAAATATACAGTCCTTTGCATCTTTTCTCTTATTATTTCAGAAACATTTTATCATATCTTTAAAAATCTTAATGATACCATAGATTCCACTAACATAATGAATCATAATTTAACCATTTCCCTGTTGTTGGACAAGTAAGTTATTTCTCATCTTATACTACTATAAATAATAGTGCACTGAATATTCTTGAATATGGCATTAGTGTATGTAAAGTATATCGTGATAGACAGGCACAAGGCATTAATGACATGGACAGGAGAAACACCTAAACCTAGCTTTGAGTAATAGGAAAAGCAGAAAACACGGGTTGGAGGAGGTATATATGAGATAGGTTCTGAAGAATGTGTTTACTCCTTCATTCATTATTATTCAACCAAACATTTACTGAGTGCCTTTAACACCCAATTACTGCACTGGCATCCAGGGATACACAGGACTAAGGCTCTGCAGGGGGAGTTCACAACCAGAGATGCAGACACTTAAATAGAAAGACCAGAACATAATGAGGTAAATACTATTATCACAGTGCTATGTATGAAAAAAAAAGTGCTCTGGGAGAACAGAGAATATATTTTAAGAATCAACTGTAAAAGTAGGAGTTACATCTAAGTCGATAATAATACATAAGAAAGCGATTTTAGTGAAGTATAATTTAAATGTATATCAATATGAAGGAGTTCCTTAAAACAGGTAAATTATTAATAGGGATGCAAGGTATCTAGATAAAGATATAGTACTGATTCTATTATATTCTGTATTGGGGAAACCACAGCTAAAGTACCACATTCATTTCTGAGAACTCTGATTTTTAAACAGCTATTGAAATATGTTCACAATGAAATGTACCCACTTAAGTGTATAGTTAGATAAAATTTGACAAATTTATACACCCATGTAACCACCACCATCAAGATATAAAACACTTCCATCATTCCAAAAATCTCCTTGTGCTTCATTCGGGCAGTCCCCCTCATCCACATCCAGCCCCAAGCAACTACCGATTGCCTTCTGTCACTATAGATTTGGGTTTTTTTTAGAATTTCATATAAATGGAGTCATACAGTATGTACTTTGCTTCATTTGGCTTCTTTCACTCAGCATGTTTTTGAGATTCAGCCATGTGGCTGTGCATCTCAGTAGTCCATTCCTTTCTACTGCCTGAGCATTGTATTTATGAGACCACAGATAAACTGAAATAAAGAGAAAAGAGACTAGGCCATGAGGTAAATAGAAGGTAGGTTCTATGAGAAACCATTGGAAAAAAAAAAAATCTGGTTAATACTGAAAGGGAGGGCATATGAAGAACTTTCATGTGAGCTGCATTGTTCTGGGTTATTCCAGAAGGCAAGACTGAAACTAATGGCTGCCCACAGAGGCAGTTAAGGCACTTAAATGAAAGCAGCATGGCTGACACGGATGCTGCTGAAGAGGTTCCAACTGCAGCAAGAGTCTGGCCTATGATTCTGCAGTTCCCATGAATGAGAAACACTCATGCCATTTTCGACCACTAATATCTTACCATAAACTTATTTACCAAATGAGCTATTCTGTCAGTCCTGGAGGCAGTTTAGTATAGAGTTGCAAATGTTACGGGATTGGGTGGAGAGGGAGTCAAGAGAAGTAGAAAGTCGTTAACATCAGACATATCTAAGTTAAGTCTCTATTTGCCACTTACTGTGTGTCTAGGACTTAACCTCCCTATGCCACAGTTTCTTCATTTGAAAATAGAAATAATGATGAATATGCCTGCTCAAATCAAAAGTTGAATACATCTTGCTGTTACCACGATCCTGAGGGAAGAAGATAGAGAATATGTGAATTTTGGAAGGTAGGAGGACCGAGGAAAATCCAAGGTATCAAAGCAGTGTCTACAGCAGGGTGGTAAACTGTACCCCACAGGCCGAATCCTGCCATGGCCTGTTTTTGTATGGCCTGCTAAGAATGTTTTTTACATTAAAAAAATTACTTTATTATTAGTTTTAAGTTATAATACATTGGATAGACATTTATATAGTTTATTAAATGACACCCCCCGCCCCCCGGATTACTCTTTCTCTCCTCTGGCTCTACACCTAGCTATTACATTACTGCTCACTGCATTCCCCATGTTTTTGTTTTTGTTTTTTTTTCACATTTTAAAAAGGGTATAAAAGAAACCAAGGAAGAATATGTCACCCACAAAGCCTAAAATATTTACTATCTGGACCTTTATAGAAAAATTTGCCAACCCCAGGTCTAGAGCAGACAGGGCTCAATGTGGCCACTGGCGAGTTATATGGCTTTAAGGAGATAAACAAATGACTGCCCACTGGTGTGAAAGGAGTGGAGGAGGAAGAGTTCCTTCAACACCTCTGGGCCTCAGATTCCTAATCTGTAAATTGAAGATAAAAATAGCACCTCTCAACTTCTACTTCAGGTCATGATGATGAAGCAACTAGTACCAGATACCAGACTTGTCCTCCCATTATACACAACTAGAAAATTGGACAAAATGCATGAAACAACTATTTCAGGCCTGGAACGACAGTCAGCACTGTGATCTCTGAGGGAAGGGCACCGAAGAGGTGAATCCTGTGCAGGCTCTGGCTTTCTGCTTGGAGGCGCTTTCTCGGTCCAGAGGGATAACTAAACAGGCTGAGGTGACAGAGTTCAAGGTTTGGGAAGGCTAAGGTGGCTAAAATTTGCAGGGCAGAATATCAGAGAGGAAGGAGCTACAACTATAGTAATAGATCCAAAAAATCTGCATAGGAGTCTCCTTGAGTCTCTGGATGAATACCAATCAGGAGAGTGAAATGCTATCAGGCTGAGCAAAGACAAATTATTGGAGAAACAAACAATCAGGAAGCTTAAAACTGAACAATTCCCAGAGCTGACTCTCAGTTGGGAGACATTTGAGTTCTAACCAGACAGAGTGGAGATACTTCAATAAATACTCCAGGCATTCGGCAGAGACCCTAAGGGGTCAGGCCTGAGTGAAGACTAAATTCAGAAGCTAGAATAAAGGCAACTCTAGAAACAACTCAAGTTTAAACACTAGCCTAGAAAGAATTAATCTGACCCACAAATGACTTAATTGCTTGCCAAAACAAAACTCAACCCTCCTTAAAGAAAGAGACCTTATGGTGTAACATTCACAATATATAGCATCCAATAAAAAAATTACTAAACATGTAAAGAGGCAGAAAAATGTGACCCACAACTGAAAGAAAAAAAATCAGTCAACAGAAACAGACTCAGAAATGACAAAAATGATGGAATTAGCATATAAGGGTTTCAAAAGTTATAAATATGTTTGAGAATTTAACAAAAAGCATCAACAAAATGAGAAAAGCAATAGAGGAAAGGAAAAATAATCAAATGCAACTTCAAGAGATGAAAAACACAGTAACTGAAAGGAAAATTCACTGGCTAAATGTAACAACACAACAGACACAAAAGCACAATAAAAATAACAGGAAAAAAGACCAATGACTAAAAAAGAGCAAAGCCTCCCTGATCGGTCCTACAGGACAGTATCAACTAGTCTAATTTACGTGTAACTTGAGACTCAAAAAGTGTGTGGGGGAGGAAGAAAAAATATTTAAGTAATAATGGCCAAAATGGTCTCTGATTTGTTGACATTTCTAAGCCGAGGTCCAAGAACCCCCCCAAAAAATCACCCCAAGGTACATTGTCATCATCAAATTGCTGAAAACCAAGGAGAGAAAATCTTATAAAGCAGCCAGAGAATAAAGGCACATTACCCACAAGTAAATAAACTAAGAATGACATATGACTTCCCATTACAAACAATACAGGATAGATGACAACATTAAGGCATGTTAAAAGTGCTCAATGACAGAAACTGTCCGTCTAAAATTTGACAGTGAAAATAGCCTTCAAAAATGAAGGAAAAATAAAGACATTTTTAACAAACAAAAGGCGAAAGATTCATTGCCAGCAGATCTTTTCTTCAAAAAATGTTGAAGCTTTTCAGGCTAAAGAAACCGGATACAGATGGGAAATCAGATCTCCACAAAAGAAATGAAGGGCACTGGAAGTGGCAAATATGTGGGTAAATGTAAAAGACTTTTCATTTTCAGATTTTAAAATTTTACTAAAAGCAAAGATAATAACAATAATAAATTGAGGGTTTTATAATACATGCAGAAGTAATAGGTATGACAACAGTACCCTAAAGATTTGAGAAAAATTAAAGTGTACTTTATAAAGTTTTTACATTATTAAAAAACAAGCGGCACATTATTTTAAGGCAGAGTATTAAAGATGCATATTTTAAACCCCTTAGCAACATAAATAAAAATAAAACAGATTTCTAGTGAACAGATCAATAGAAAAAATGGAATACTAAAAAAGTAATGAAAAAGCAGCCTGGAAAAGAGGAAACAAATAAAAAACGGATGGGATCAATAGAAAACAAAGAGCAAAATAGCAGACAATGAATGCCAACTGTATTAAAAACTACATAAATGTAAATGGTCCTAACAAGTCAATTAAAAAGCAAAGATGGTAGGATTAGATTTAAACACAAAACAAAATACAACACCCAACTATTTGCTATCTAAAAGAAACTCATTAAAAACAAACAAAAAAAACATACATTAGGTTAAAAATTAAAGAGTGGTAAAAGATATACCAAGCAAGCACCAATCATAAGAAAGCTGGAGCAACCATTTTAACATCATACAATGTAAACTTCAGGATAAGGAAAATTGCCAGAGATAAAAGGAGGCATTTTATAATTCTAGAGGGCTTGATTTATCAAGAAGCACAACAATCCCAAATGTGTATATACCTACTTAAAGAGGTTTAGAATACATAAAGTAAAAATTATCATACCTGAAAAGAGAAAGACAAATCCATAATTACAGCTGAAAATTTCAACACTTCTCTCAGAAATTAAAATAAAAAGTAGAAAGAAACCAGTAAGGATATATAAGACTTGAAACAACACTATCAACCAACTTGACTTGACATTAATTGCTCACTACACCTGAGGACAGTAGAACACACATTTTTTTCAGGTACACATAGAACATTCACTGAAGAAGACCATAACAAATCTCAATAGCTCTCAAAAAACTGAATACTCTAATACACTCTAATACAGTGTTCTATGACCGCAACAGAATTTTTAATCAAAAATTAGTAACAAAAGGATGTCTGGAGAAATCCACAAATATTTGTAAACTAATAAACAAATAAATATGTAACACATGAGTCAAAGAAGAAATCACAAAGCAAATTAGAAAATATTTTGAGAATGACATCTAAAAGTGTGTGAAATACAGCTAAGGGATACAGCTATGTAATGCTTAGAGGGAAATTTATGGCATTAAATGCTTCCATTAGGAAATAAGAAAGGTTTGAAATCAATGACCTCAGTTTCCATTCCTAAGAAACTACAAAAAGAAGAGCCAAGTAAATCTGAAGGCAAATAATAAGAAATAATAAAGGTAAGACTGTAAATCACCAACAACAAGAGTAAAACAATAGAGAAAAATCCATGAACTTCAAAGCTGGTTCTTTGAAAAAAGATCAATAAAATGGATAAACTTGTAGCTAGAGCAAAGAATAAAAGAAAGAAAATGCAAATTATCAATACCAAAAATGAAAGAGACATCACTACAAATCCTACAGCCATTAAAATAATAATAAAAGAATATCATGAACAATTTTATGACATACACTAAACAACTTTGATGAAACAGGCAAACACCTTGAAAGATACAAATTACCAAAACTAACACAAAACAAAATAGAATATTCGAATAGATTGATTTAAAAAATTTTAACGCTGCATTAGCTACAAAGCATACTCTTAATATATGTTAACTCCTTTTTTGAAATTCATAACAACTTAAACGTTTATTTCCCCTTTTTTAAATGTACTGGTTTCATATACTCTAAAGTTTCTTCATATCTGTATCTATTATTCACTCTGAAATTATTAGCTTGAATTATTTACCATTTCTATCACAGAGGACAATTATATTACTCTTCCAAGCTCTACCTGCCTAAAATAATCAGCTCCATTTTTAAATTCGATATTTTTTATTCTTTAACTAATTGGCTTTTTAGTACTTGAAGCTATTTTCTTTGCCTAACTTTATAGCAAACTGTTGTTCATTATTCTTATGTTAGTCCTACTTAATAGTTTTATTTCTACTACGTTAATTTTATAGTAGAGTTCGCCCTCATCAACCAGCATGTTTTCCTTCAACTAATGACTAGAGTCTCTTTGTTATATCATAGACCCAAGTTCCCTGCTCCTCCAAAGTCACACTAAAAAAAAAAGAGGCCACTAGATTCTTATACTCTATCAGCCAAACCATTGCCATGAGGTCCTTAGAAATCTATATTCAACTTCCACAATTCCCAGCCATGTCAGGGATGGTCCTGTCCACTGTAGAATGTTGAATCTTAACAAGGCTCCAGAACAAGAGGACAAAGAAAGAGTCCTTGATCTTCACTTAACCAAAAAGGGAGTCTATACATACTCTGCAAAAACAAGGAATCCGAGTCTCCAAGCTGGGAAACAAGCAACCTGGAACACTGATGAGTACTTACTTCTACAGACTGACATACACGGCACCAGGTACAAGGATTGGGAAAATACCCAGACCCTAGGGGTGGGAGTGGGGGTGGGGGGCAGGGATGGCTTAGGGTAGGGGAACAGCCACTTAGAGATTTAGACCAATAATTTGAAACTGAATGACCTGAAGCTGAATACATTTCAGCCAATACTTATTAAGCACACCCTCATTTAAAAGGGAACCTCTAACGGCCTCATTATGATTTAGGAAAATGGCTCTCAATTTTTTTTCCAGCAATCTCTCAGCAGTCCCCTGGAACGTCTCAGAAATCTCTAGCTCTAGCTCCCCACTCTGAAGGCAGTTCTTGACACAGTATTCAAAAAGCATTTCTTGAACTAAAAAATAAGACAATCTGGATTTCATATAAAACAAAAATGTATATTTTCTCCAGAAGGACATTCATGTTCAGATGCACTGTGCTCTTACATTATCATGGGTTTAAGAATGTGAACAATTTAAATAACGTTCATGAGACATCACTGGGGCCGCATCTGCATTCCCTTGCCTATCTGCTTCCTTGAGAACCACTGACTTGGCAAATGAGCCAACACCCCACTTCTTTAAAGGTTAGTGCTCCTTAAAAGTAAGAGCGCACTGTCAATTATTATGTATAATCTTTGACTTTGAAGAATTATTTTTTTGCTAAATAAACCAATAAGTCATTGTATTTATAAATTTTGTATGTGGATAATACTCAAGGAACTGAATTTGGAACCATTAATATCTGGAAAATGTTTAACATCCCCAAATTGCAGTCCAAACAGCTCAAGATATAACATTTATTTATACATGCCAGCTAGAAGAGAAAAAAATCTCCAAAGTTTAACATACAATGAACACAAAATCAGTCCAAGTAGTGTTAAGCTTAATCAGAATTTCCCAAAGTATAATGTCTGGAAAAAAAAAATTTAGCCTAAAAGGATCCAAACTCTGACCTAAAAGTGCTACTGAAGTTGGCTGGTAAGAGGTTCCACAGGGCAGAAGCAGCTTCTACTTTTTATTTATGTTTCTGTTCCATTTGGGTTTTTGTTTTACCATAAGCACGTATTCTTTTTAGAAAGATTTATTTTTTAAGCTACCACATAAGCTGATAATACGAAGGGTCAGTCAAGAGAAAGCATCCTACTCCTTCTGAAACCTTACCACATGAGACAGGGATATAATATGTGAAGTACTGCAGATTTTAAATCTCTTCGTTACTATTTATTGCCACAAAGCACTTCTGAAAGGAGAATGGAGAAGGGAACTATGAGATTCTTAACATAAAACGAGTGAATTGTGAAGTGTCACGTGACAGTGACAGCTGCCTAAGGTATCAAGCTTTGTGAAGAGGTGCCCTAATTTCTATTAACTGGCCTGTAGAGAACAGATTTAATCTCATATCCTGTAGAAGGAAAAAAAAAAAAAAGGAAAGCAGGTTTCACTTTCTGAAGGTAACAAAAGTAACCAAACATTAGAGCTAAAAAAATAAATACAGGTACATAATTCCTTAGCCACAATTCCAAAATCTAAAAACTTCTGAAAACCAAAAGTTTCTGTAATTCATTTTGTGGCAAAACTTGATCTGAACTTAATTGGCAGCAAATCTGACCTGAACTGACAGGAGACTATTTATAGTCTACCTACTAAAGTAAGAATAGTCATAGCTTTGGCTGCCGAAATGTTAATGTATTTGACTACGAAGTGCTGCGCCTGACTTTGTAGAGGCATTACATAATATGTTAACTGTATCTTATAAGCTTTCTAAAAAAAAATTTTTTTAAATTCTGAATTCTAAAATACAGCTGGCTCTTAAAGAGTTTCCAGTAAGAGACTATAGACCTAAAAATGGGTTTTTATTAAGATTGTCTTGTTGATCTCCACTGAAATAGAAAATGTTGTCTAAAAATATTCCTATAAGTTAAACTAATTCTCTTTTCTTAAAACTTATCATGATCAAAAAATTCTACTTTGAATATCTATAAATCTATAACTATATTACTAGTTGAATATTTTATACCACTTCAACCTCTCTCTGAAAGCAGCATTACAACAGCCTTGGCAAGAGGGTATCTGAAAGAGGGAAATTATAGTAAGGTTAAAAAAAGCAGACCTCTGTCAATATGAGATTTTTTTTTTTAACATATCAACAAGAACATAGATTTAAAAGGTTAACAAGCATCAATTTAAATTAAAAGAATCAAAATAAAAAAGAAGTCACAGAATCCAAGTAGTTAGCAAGGAATAGAGCACAAATAAAAGTCAAGAAATAAAGCGGGAGCAAGTAAGGAAAATTATGTATTTTAGCCCAGTTATATGTCAATTCTATTATAATGTATGACTAAATGACAATTGATAACAAAACTTGCAATACTCAAAGTTCTCTATTATAGAAAGAAAACTATAAAGCCAGATTAAAGCAAGAACTAAGACATAAGACTACTAAGAACCTATAATTAATTACAATGAGTAATTTACATTCTCCATGAAAAATAGGGACAGAATGAATATTTTAATAAACATAAATACAGTACTGTATTTTAAACCCTTGTATCTACATAAAGCAAAATTGGTTAATTTTTTTTTTTTTTTTTTTTACTATATACCAATCCTCCCTCCCTCTCTCATACACAAAACTAACAAACGCTAGAAACAATGCAGACAAACAGGAACCTCTTTCACAACTGGCAGACACAAAAGCAGTGAAAACCTCTCTAAATAAATGTGTGGGGTAGAGAAGAACCCCAAATTATTTCCATCTAAAGGAAGCTCAAAGAAACTGAAGATTGAAAAATAACTCCTTAAAGCTCCATTAGGAACAAAATTGGTTGTTGCTACATCCTGGAAACAAAGGATAATGCTATCCTTATAAGTGTTATTTACTAAATTATGGTTTTTACTATCCAAGAAAAATATGCAGCCATCGGAAATAGTATATGTGAAAATATCACTGATAAATGGAATTCTAAATTAATTTAAAATGAAAATCAAAAACTTCAGGGTAAATTTGGATCTAAAAAGTCCATCTTATATATAAGAATTTAAAAGAAAATGTTCCCACTATAATCTTCCTTTTACTTAAACAAAACAGAATTGGAAGAAAAGAGAATAAATAAAAGATAAAAAGGTACTACAGTGCAAGAACATCGAAGATGAAGAGTAAGCTGAGAAGACATCACTCAAGTAAAAAAAATCCAAGCTCTCTACCATAAGATTTATTATAAAAGAACTATAAGGCTATCAACTCAATTAACTAAAAAAGAAAATAAAAGTTGAAAGCCAAAAATCTAAGAATTTACTCCATTAAGAATATTTTTTTTAAATCCTGTTTCCTAATGGGGGGTGAGGGTGGAACTAATGGGAACTTCACGTGCTAGAAAACAAAGACTGTGGGAAAAGAATTTTACCCCCACTCCAAGGAATGATACCCAGTGATTATGGTTGCATATAACGTAGTGAGTACATATACCAATCTACTAGGTTCTAGGGATATTCCTTGGTTAAGTATGTAACAGATCCAGATTCAAGGCATTTTCTTGAACTAGGTCATTCACATATTCCTACAGTATAAGTCATATACGGATATATGCTCGTGCTACTGGAATTCAACATCTTATAGGAATAACTTTAAATTTAAATAATGGAGGCATTAACAATGCTGTACAGGTATCAAAAACCAATTTTACATCCTTTATGTTGTGCCATGTATTTTGACAAGGTGAACTTAGTTTCTTTACACAGAAATTAGTTGACTCTCATGACTTAAGGAGCTTCCACAGATAAGAGCACAGCGTAGTGAAAAAATATACAAAAGTATCCAGACATCAGCTAGAGTATCACTAATAACAATTTTAAAAAAGCTCATTAAGAAGCAGTTAAGTACAAATTGTAAATAAACCGATACTAAATATATACTAATAAATATACAGAAACATTCATAGAAAGTTATTTTTCAAGATATACACCCCTAAGTTTTATATTTATCCCAAACAGGCTGCCATCACTGAAAATATTTTGCAACTCCGATTTGCTTCCAAACCAGTTTACAAATCACACAAGGAAATCTCCTTCTCCGCTTTGAACTCATTGCGGACCCTGAACAGTATTACCCAGACAATCATTTAACCAGACCTGAAAAATGACTCTTGGTTGCCTCACCCCCACCCCAAATCAAATCTACCCTGAAAGAATGAGGATTTTCCCCTACGAAAATTCCAAAGAATACCTCGTACTCTGGAAGCAAGTCCTCAATAATTCCTTAGATGTTTTAAGAAAAGGCAGGACTTCCACTCCCAGAAAAGACAGAGTAACAGGGAACAGATGTACCCTGCACCTGAAACGACTAGAAATGTGGACAAAATATATTTTAAAAACACTGGACATCAGGCAAGGAAGAAGGACAGTGACCCCAAGGGAGGGTAAACAAATAAGGTGAGGCACACAACTGCCCTAGCTTGCTGCCCAGGGTGTTTCCAGGCCACAGCACAGGGAGGGGAAAGCCAGGTGGAACTCAGAGACCTCCCTTAGAAGAGAAGGTAGAGCTGAGATCTGGGAAAGCCAAGACAGCTAGAGTTTGCAATGTACAGTACTGGAGAGAAAAAAGCTGCATAGAGAAAAGAACTCCCGAGATCTGCAGGGGGCTCCTTGAGCAGGCAGCTGAATGCCAGCTGAGTAACTAAGAAATACACAGCTAACATCACATGTTAATGGTACAATGCTTTCCCCAAGTCCAGGAAAAAAAGTAAAGATGAGCCATTCATACCACTGCTATTCAACACGGTACTCAAATTCCTAGGCAGTACAATAAGGCAAGAATCAGAACTCAAAGATAAGAAAGTAAAACTGGAAAAAACAAAACAAAACAAAACAAAAAACTCTACAAAAATACCATTAGAAGTAGTGAATGAAATCAGCAGTTATTTAGTTTATTAAAGTCACGATCATAGTAATAAAAACAAACTGTTCAAATGAAGAGGTCTTCGATAAAGAAAGGCCTTTAAAGAAGTTTAGAGAAGGTTTTTGAAGCCAGAAACGGAATATTTTACCACAGGCATAGCCTTTATACAGCATGGGGGAGAGAGAGGGAGAAAATTATACGGAAAATAGAGAAAAGATTGTATGGGTAAAAGCAAAGATTCAAAACTCAGGAATCGTATTTGATAGATAAAAGCAGTAGAGAAGGTTGGCTCAGACACGGGATTTCACAGAGTAAGAAAGCACAGGTTGATAAAGAAGGGAAAAGAAAACAATGTCGGAAATGTTTTCTGGGGAGAAACTAGAAATAGGACAACTGACAGGACACCACTTTAATAATCCAGACACAGCCCGAGGGTGACTTAGAATCAGGAGAGTGGCATGGAAACAAAACTGAGAGGCTCAAAGTCCCAAGCCACAGAGAAAAGAGCTAAACGATCTGGCAACGTTTCAAGATTCAGGTACTGGGAAGATGGGCACCAATGATGAGACCCAACAGAGTCAACAACTAACTTCTTAAGGGAGGCGAAGCAGAGACCCATCTCCAGCCTCCGGAGTCACGGTTCTGAAAAGTACCCTAAATGACAAAGCCACGCTCTAAAAAAAAAAAAAAAAAAAAAAAAAAACCATAGGAGGTTGAAGGAAAACAAGAGAAAATGACACTAAATACACATTTTTAAGTACAGTAAATAAGTCTAGCAAGCATCCGCTCCAAAAGCAAACACAGGGCATCAGTGTTGAGCCCTGGCTCTGGCACGTTCAGGAAGCGTAGGGTGGTGTCACAATGTGCTGAGGCCAACTCACAAGCTGTGTGTGGGGCACAGGGTCCCCTTTTTAAAGTGTTCAAACCCGCCTTTACTGGCTTAAAATGTGATGTCTTTTGCATTTTCATTCTCTTGTTTTTTGTTATTTCTACAAAGGGCCTTTTCACTAATTCTCTTGGTGTTTTAAAAAAAGTAATGCTTTCCCCTCTGGGCCCGTGTTTCAGCCATACGTTGGGAATGTGGGGGCATAAACAGATCTCCCCTCTGGATACCAATCGACAGATCCATCCGCTTACTTGAAGTGGGAATCAGTAAATAGGATGCCCTTTTGTTTAAGAGGATAAGGCCAAACGACAAATAAAATTATCACAAATTTTAAACACTTCAGTATAAAAACATAAGACTCTTACAGCAAAAAGGTTGGCAAAAGAGCAGCTGGTGAAAGATTTATTTCAAAATCTGTTGTCCATGGTACATCTGAGTGGAGAGATGCTATATTTAGAAATCTGACAGAGATATACATCTGGGTAAAATATCTCCTCATGAAAAGGATATTACTGAGCATGATACACCATCAGCAAGATTTTCACAGGAGGAAAAATATCCAGCTCCTTGAAGGGCCTCAGTTTCATCTTTTGTATCTCCTTCTTCCACTTCAGGACCCAGCAGATAGTCAAGACATTTCTCTTGAAATACTGACCTGGGCCTAAATTAAGAAGCCTGGGCCACACTTCTGCTTTTTGAGGTTCTTAGTATGTTCTTAAAATAAAGACATGCCATAACAGCATTATAAAAACTGTGATGCATTTTAAATGTACATATTTAATAAATTAAAACAAATTTTATAAAAAATACAATGTAACTGTACTATTCATAAGATATAGGATTAATAAACATGTTCATCTGTCATAAAACATAGATACTATAATCTGGTAATAGAAACAATTTTAAAGTTATAATCAATATCTTCTTTCAATCTTGTAAATTTGTCTCAGACTTTACTACCATGTGCAAACCATTCCACTGGATACCACGGGGAAAAAAAAAAGTAGTATAAACCTGTTTGGAGCTTAAGGTGTTGGAAGAGAGAACCCTTGACAAATCCTTCTCTAGTTGAGCAACTACAAGGAACTTCTCAGGATTACCACTCCATTTACGCCCTTGGGGGGAATCTGGTGGCCTTGTCCCATCAATTTCCTGCTACCTTCTCCATTCAAGTAGCTTCAATTTTTCTTTCTCTCCTGGGTCCTACCTATACACCTTTAAATAGATTTTCTATCTTACCTTAAGACGTTGACTTTTTAACCAAACCCTGCTTCTAGTCTCTCCTTCCTTTCTTTTCCAAACATCCTGAAGTAAACTATACTCACTATCATTCTCCCTAACATTCATTATCTCCTTAGCCTCTTGCAATCTAGATCAATAAATGAACATACAGAATTTGTAGCAATCGAAGTTATAATAGGGCAATTAGCATCTTCTAGGTGTGATCAGCACTACCAGAGCTTAATCACCTCTTACTGTGAAAAACATCAAACTCCGAATATACAGAGTTAAGAATCACTGGTTAGCCAATTGTACTTGAAAACAACTTAGCAGTAATAGAATAAAAAATGACAAAAGATGGTAATCACTGGGGAAAAGGAAACACAAAGAGTAACAGGGCCAAGGAACAGAGATGAAAGGGAACATGACAGCAAAGAGCTACTGAACTAAAGAGAAATAAAATGAAGGAAAATGGGATAGATTTCCATTCAATGAACTGTCCTTTCTTCAGTTATGATTGAGAAACAAATTAAACTAATACTGGTTCAGTGAACCACTTAGAGACTTATAGATACGTACTGTAAGACTTCCAAGCCATAGGAATTGTCTTTCCCAGTACTTGTACCCAGAGACCCTTGTGGGTAATCTTTTCTGATTTCATCCCTTTCACTAGTTCAGTATCTGGCTCTATGAGATGGATCAGCACTCGCCTCAGGTAATCAAGGGGTTACTTCCTTTACTCTCACTCCTACAGATAAACTTAAATGAGTCAATACTTTCTAACTCCACCTGAAATCATTTGCATGGTTACAGGTACTATATACTCAAGCAAGCATATTAACTACAAGTAACAAGCACCATTCTTCTCTGAATGATACTTTATAACACCCTTATGAATTCAAATACACAAAATCATACCATCATTTCTAAGGTCATTTCCAGTTCTAAAATGCAGTGTAATCTAAGAGTCTGAGTCTGTAAGTCAGCTGCTGGCCCTGTACCCCAAAACCATAAAGCATACCACTGTGCTAGCCATCATTCTCCATTTACTGTACTAAGCAGTGCCTCTGCATAGGCTGTTCCCTCTGTCTGAAATGCATTTTTTCTCCATGACTTTAATGAGTGTCACCTTCTCTGGAAAGGCTTTCTTGACCTCCAGTTATGTTGATGACTTTCCTTTTCGCCCCTGTCTTATCCCTTGTACTGTCTATTATAGCACTTATTACACCAAATGGCACTCATCTGGATCCATGCCCACTTGGGAGCAAAGATCTCTTCTCATCCCATCCTTGTAGTCCTAGCTTCTAACACAGCATTGGGCAAATGGTATACACTTCAACAATTGATAAAATTGTAGTCATATGAGTCTCTAGCATATAAAAAGACTTTTAAAGAAATAACTATTCTGATCATCTCTGATAATAAGGATTAAAAGAACACTCATTGAACTCTACAATGAACAAATAAAAGTTTCAAATTAAAAATTTTAATTATAATATTCTTTCTGTAATCTTAAAATGCTTACCTAGTCTATGGATGGCCATGCCACCCTGAAGCAGCCCGATCCCGTTTGATCTGATCTTGGAAGCTAAGCAGGGTCGGGCTTGGTTAGTACTTGAATGGTAGACCACCTAGCAAGACCAAGTGCTGTAGGTGTAAAAAATAAAAAATAAGGGATTGTAAACTAACAGGTTCTTGGTCTGTGAGGTCAACCAAGGGTTGCCTCGCCTAAAAAAAAAAAAAAAATGCTTACCTATTACAAGTAGAAACTAAGGAAAAGTATAACCTGGAGACAATTTTTAAAGGAAAGCCCATCCTCGCCCCTAAGTATTTAATTTATTTAAACCATTGAAATGACTAACATTTTTTAAATTCTATTTTTTAGTTCTCTTTCCTAACTTCATTTAAAAAATACTTATTGGGGACCTACTACGTGCAACTTATACTGGTGATATAAACGTGAACAAAACAGACAAGGTAGTTTTATTCATATAGCTATGTTCTAGCAGGGAAACAATATACAAATTAAATAACTATTTAATTACAATTGTATTAAGTGCTACAAGTGTTTAAAAGGAATACAGTTCTTAATCTGGGCTAGGGGTGATTAGGAAGTCACTAAAGAAGTGACATAAAACTGAACTCTGAGGATTGGAGAGGCATCAACTAATGCGGGCAGGAGGGGCGGGGGATGGCTTATAGGCCATGGGAATAGCAAGTGCAAGGAAAACACCTTGAGCATCTCAGGAACCAGAAGAGGGTCAGTGTGGCAAGAGTACAGGCAGGACAGGATCATCCTTCACTGGTACTCAGTGAACAAGACAGACCAGGTACTTATTCTCATGAAGCTTGTATTCCAGAGGTGGGATGGCAGGGTTCTGGGACTCGTTAAAGTTTAAAGTAGGGAAAAAATATGAGCAGATTTATTCTTGTTTATAGAACAAATATGTAGTTTTAGAGGATTATTCTGGCTGCAATTTCAACAATTCTTAGGCAGAGAATTCCCTACTTACAAAAGAAAAGAGATTCCGCAAAGCTAAGGATTTATTTGAAGTTATTTATTCAAACATTTGAGTCCCTACAATATGGCAGGCAGAGTACAATGTGTGCTTGGGGATGCAGAGATGAATGCACACAGTCTTGCTCTTAAGAAACTCATAATCTATTAAGAGAGACAGATCTAGAAATACAATAAAGTGTAGCTGATACTAGAAATGAGTAAAGTATGAGGAGGCAGAGAGGCATTAACTCCTTAGGAATAATCATTTCACCTCTGTTAAAGGGGCATTTTTTTCATACCATTATAGTACTTGAATACTCAATCATTCCTGTGCTTGGAACACAGTAGGTACTAAGCAAATGTCTGTAATAAAAACCAACCCAGGGCTTTTAACTCCTAGTTTAGTGCCTTTCAGTAATCTACTTAAGAGTACAGTCGTTCCAAGGAGCTATTCCTCTGAAGCTGCTTTCAGAGACAGTTTACAAACCACAAAAGAAAATGTCTCATTAAATTAAAGCCAGACCTCATTTTTGACCTAGGCTGAAAATCCATAATAATATCTCAACACAGTTACTTTTTTAAAAGCAAATCTTTATTCATAGGAAATATTCCTATGAAGACAATCCAGAAAATACGTCATATATGCAAGATAGCATTTGTTCATCTATTTAAGACATTTATAGACTGCCTACTACAGGCCAGGTCAGGAGCTGTCTTAGGGAAGCAAAGATGAGTAATACAAAAACCTGCCTTTAAGGAACTCATTGTCTTATGTGGGAAGCCAATAATACACGACCCGAGACAGTAAGAGCTGTAATTCAGCAGGTGCACACAGAGGGGAACACAGAGACCGAGTACAGATGCCATCAGTTCTATTTTAGCAGGCATCTCTTTCCACTGGTCAGCTGCCATGTCTTATCGGTTGCTAAATATTTTAACATTACCCCTGATTTATATAAAACAAATTGTTAAATATTACAATTGCTATATGAAAAAACAATGACACCAAAAATTAATGTTAAAAGGGTTCAGAGATATTGGAAACTAAAGTTTAGGGATAGTCTTGGGATCCCCTGGGTTTCTCAGCAAGGAAGGTTAGCATATTTGGAAAAGGAGCTGGTTCTAGGTTAGGGGATTGGAGTTATCAAAAGGACAGTGACTGGAATCGTCTAGGTATAGCCCTTCAACTATGTTGAGGTTATGGTTTAGAGCTGTGCTGTCCAACATGGCAGCCATCAGCCACATGTGGCTAATGGGCACTTGACATGTGGTTAGTCTGAACTGAGATGTATTAAGTGAAAAAATACACTCCAGATTTCAAAGACAACATGAAAAAAGAATGTAAAGCATCTCAATTTTTTTTTTACTGATCATATGTTTATATAATATTATTTTGGATATATCAAAGTAAATTAAATGTTATGAAAATCATTATCACCCTTTCTTTCTGTTTTTCTAATGTGGCTGCTAGAAAAGTTAAAATTACATATGTGGCTCATATTTGTGGCCTGCATTCTATTTCTACTGGACAGTTCTACTCCAAAGAGCTTTAAATAATAAGCTAAAGAGTTTAAACCCTTTAGGCAATGAAACACCATTGAAGGCTTTCAAATTTAAGTGCCTGGGGGAGATTAGGAGAGGGAGCAGGAAATGTAAACAAAGCACTGTTTCAGGAAGATTAGTGTGGGGGCAATCTGTAGAGTCAAGACTCTAAAGGCAGTTGTCAGTGTCAAAAGGCTGGTAAATGTCAAAGGGTAAGCAGGCTCAGCAGGAAAAGTATACAAGGTCTTCAGAAGTCCCACACTGGGTGGAGAGAGGAGGAGGAAATTAAGAGGAGGGTGAGGTGAGGGAAGAATAACAGCTGCAACCACTGACCCCGACCTGGATAGCCAAGGTGCAGCGCTCAGCGGATTTGGCAAGCTCGGCCACTGGTTTAGGTTAGATCTGCTCTGAGTCCAGTGGTAAGGGCTCCCAGGCAGAGGCACAATTCAGGAGACAGGATTGGTGCTCTCTTCGGCAATTTCCAATCTCTGTAGCAAGACCTACAACAGTGGAATCAAACCCCTGAGAAGGTAGGAGGTAGAAAGCAAAGCTAACAAATATTTACCAGGAGTTTGCCATATGTCTGATTCTCGGCTAGGCTCTGGAGACATGGGGAACAAAACAGACATGGTCTTGAATCACAAACCAGGATGGGAGCTATGAAAAAGGAACAGAGCTCTGAGAGACCTACCTGAGGGTGGATGCCAGTACTGTGACAAGGTCATTAAGGAAAGTCTCTCTGAGAAGTGAGAGCTTAATATGAGCCCTGAAGTCAGGTGGATGAAGACAAGGAGGAAGCGGGGGAAGAACAGCCCAAGCCAGGAGAGTGATAGGTACAAAAACCTAGAGGCTGGAAAAGGCTTGGGTAGAACAAAGAATTAAAAGACCAAGTAGAGTTAGAAGGTCAAAAAGGAGGGTGGGCCATTAAAGAGAGAAGGTTGGAGAGACAGGTGGAGGCCAGATCTTACAGAGCCTCATAGGATAAAAAAATATCTCAAACGATTTGAGTACAGTAGGAAGCCATGAGGGGTTTTGGCCAGGGAAAGTTGTGATCCTGATGGGGTTCTAAGTGCTGTGCTTAGCCTGCTGAACCAGAAGCCAGCTTAGCAGCAAAGGGGCAAGAGACAGTATTTGTAGCTGAGTAGCAGGATACCAGATCTGGGAATAAAGAGTTTATTATAAGTGTTCCAGGGTTGCAAATTTGTGAAAAGGATGGCACCACTGAAAAATACAGAAAAATCCGATGGAAGAGCTGGTTTGGAAAGCAAAGTTAGGCATAACTTTAAACACACTGAGTATTAAGGAGTGGTGAAGAACTCCAGCAGGTATGGATGTTGTTTGGAGTATGGAAGAGAGGTGAGGCATGGACATGCAAGTTAGAGAGAGGTGAGAGACACTGGCAGTATCAAAAGTAAATAACATTTTCAAGGAGTAGGAAAAGAGAAAAATAAAACAATGACAACAAAAGGAGCTTGAGCCTGATCCTTAGTGTTTGTTCGTTCATCTTTGGGACAGCAGTCAGGAGAAAGGTGTATCAAAAGGAATATAGCATGAGGGAGTCTCCTGGGGGTGATGGAACTGTTCTGTATCCTAAGTACAGTGGTAGCTACATGAACCTGTATATGTGTTAGATACATTCTGTACATTCACAGAACTGTATACACACTAAAAGTCAATGTTACAGTATATTATTTTTTAAATAAAGGATGTTTGAAGGGGGTGGGAGGAGTCAAAAGGACTGACTCCTTAAGGGAGACAGAAAAAGATGCTCTGGGAAATTTAACCATTAGGTAATTGGCAACCTTAGGGAAAGCCTCAGTGAGGGGTGAGGTTGGGAGCCAGACTGCAAAGGTTCAAAGAATGACTGAGTAGTAAAGGGAAGCAGTCAGTACAGCCTCCTCTTTTAGAACTCTGGAGGTGAAAGGAAGAATAGAACAGTACAGCAGCTCAAGCAGAGAAATAGAACTGAGAGATTTAGCAAACTGCCAGAGCCAAACTTCCAAGACCATTTAAGTATTCTTCCAGAATATAGGTTTTGCCATGGATTATTCACTTTTTTATTGTCCCATTAAACTAAAACTGCTAAAATGAACCCGAAGTTATTACATTTTAACTCTGGTCCTTAGTTAACTAATACTTACTGTTACGTGCCAAGCACTGTGCTAGATACAAAAATTCCTGGTCCCTGGAACAGCGCACAGGACTATTCACAATAGCAGGGTAGTGAAGCAGAGATCTGCACAAAGGGTTCTGAAAACCTTGACCTCTGAATTAAATGCATTTTATTTATGAAAACAAAGTACAGATGTACTTTGGTTTTAAAAAAATGTTCTTAAATTTTTAAAAACTAAGAATGAGTTTAGCATTAAATTCTTAAGTTAGGTATGGTTAACCTAATCATCGGTGCATTTCCCTTACTATTCCTCTCTACTTCCCAGTGCCCTTGCCGGATTTCTTCCTCTGGATAATTTTGGAGGCAAAACGGAACAAGCATAGGCTTTGAAACCAGACAGACTTGAGAGTAAATCTATGCCCCTGAACTCCATAGCTGTGTGGTTCTTGGAGGCTCTTTCTCTCATCCATAAAACAGTAATAATACCTACCCCGCAAGCTTGAGGTAAGGATTAGAAAAAATATATAAAGAGGTTGGCATATGGGAAGCACGCAATAAATAGGTTACTACTATTTAATCAAAAGTTACTGTTCTGATTTAAAATATTTTTAAGCCCTTCCTTTTGAATGAGAAAAATTATTTTGTTTCAAGTGCATGACACATATCTGGCTACCTTAGAAAAGTGGCCTGGGAAGTTCTTCGCAAGTCCTACCACACACAATTCTGCTCAAATAATGATGTTTGAGACAAACACTTAAAAATGGCCAAGAACTGAGAAAATATAAAGGTATCGTTCTTAGTATCAGTGCATCCCAAGTGGGACAAGCCAGTCTGATTTGCGTTGCGGTTACTTTCCTTAGTACAGGGACCTACTCCTACAGATCATATCCGCCCCCACCCCACTACCTACCTACAGAAATACTACAGCCTGCAGAGGTGCAAGACTGTGCTAAAAGTTGCGTTTTAGAGCCATTTACATAACACTACCAGAGAATGTAGTTTGAAAGCCAAGATCATTGATGCTGCTTCTCCAAATCAATAGGAAACTATCGTCCTATTGATATTCCCCACAACGATGAAGGAAATAGTCTCAATTGTTACACTTTCACAAAAATGCTAAGAGGCACACCTTATTTCTGTATGCTTAACTGGTGGTGGTGGGGTGGGGAGCGCAACTAATGACGTTTCACTCATTGGCTATGGAGAAATACCTCTGGCCAATTCGTTGTGTAATTTTGCTTATACTGTACTACAAATGACCGACTTGCAATTGGCCTTACCCCTCGCTCATCCTCTAGCACGGATGCTAAAAGGCATTTTAAAAGCCGAAAAAAAAAAAAAAAAACGTGAGGAAGCAAGGAGACTGAAAAAACCCTGACTGGTACCCTGTGCCCAAAGAACGGAGCACGGTCTGCTCCTTAAGGCGCCCGACGAGAGGCGACCGTTACTAAGTGCCGACAGTCACTACATCGTATTTAGCCCACTAATAACCCCGATAGTTTGAAACTAAAGGGCGCCGGACCAGGCGAAGGCAGAAAACACTCGTCGGGCCGTTTCGTCTGACGTGATCCCCCCGGCCCTCGTTTCCCCGTGGAAAGTCTGGGCAGCCTCTCGAAGCCCGCCACGCACGCAAGGCTCTGCGCTGAGGGGCGAGGGGGTGCGGGCCCAGGTCGAGCGGAGAAACGCATTCAGTCCGTCACGCAGGTCCTGCACACAGGCAGGAACCGGGAGGCTCCGGGGCCTGACGCCTCCCTCCGCCACGCGCCTCGCGGGCCTCGGCTCTCCGCCGCGACGGGGACCCCCCCCCCTGCCGAGGCCCCCCAGCTACGAGACGCGAACCCGCCCGGGCCGGCCCACCCGGAAGCCCTCCCCCAGCTCACACCTGCAGGCGCGTGACGCCCAGAGCCGCGCGCGCCCGCCCGTCCCGGCCCTGCCATCCCTGGCGCCCCTTCCCCGCGCGCCAGACGTCGCCCGCGTCTCCACCCGGCCCGGGGTCAACCCCACCAGACGCCCGCCCCCACGGAGCACGCGCTCAACGCCACCGCCCCTCCGGGCCCCGCGCGCGCTCACGCCCCTCCCGGCCCTCTCCCCGCCGCGCGCGCTCACTCGCGAGGACACGCACACTCTGCGCCTCAGCTTGACAGGCCGGCCCGTACCGCGCGCTCCCGCGGGCGTCCTCGCCCACCCGGCGCCCAGTTCTGACTGGCGGTGCGCGGGGGAGGGGAAGGGAGGCAGTGGCCGTCGGTCCTCACTCACCGCCGAGCCGCGCGGGATCCGAGTGCGCGGCGTTCCACTGTGAGGCGATGCGCTGCGCTGCGATGCGCGCGGTCCCCGCTTCTCCGCAGGCTACGGAGACGACGTAGTAGGGGGACTGAAGGGCTCGCGGGTCAGTCCCTCCCGCTTCACCTCCTAGGAACACGGGGACCCCAGAAACTAAAAACAAAATAAACAAACTTTCCCCTCCGCCTCCCTCCCCCAAAACCACAACACAAACACTCGTGGGCCCGCCCACAGCCCCACTCCATTGGCCGCAAGGAGGGTGCCTCCGGTTCTCACTGGCTGGGTTTTGTGCTTGTCAAGCTGTTGCTCCGCCCCTCCAATTTCTCCCCGCTTGTGTCGCCCCTCATTGGTCAAGTGCTTCCCGTTTGACGAGCTAGGATTGGCTGAACTGCTTGCGCCAATCATTCGGAGACACACCCCCTCAGCATCCCAGAGGCCGCTTCCTCGGTCGCGGACCGAGGTAGGCGAAGGGGAAACTAGAACATGATGGCGGCCGAGCTCGCCTGGCGCAACCATCGTTTGTTTTGCTTTTTTTTTAGCTCATTAATTTCTCGTCCTCGCGTTGTATCCCCTAAGCTCCTCTCTCCATTCAGCACATTCTAATAACGGGATGTATACGTGCCGGCTCCTTGATTTATTGCCTCCGAAGTGCTGAGTGTTGGCTGGTTGTGCGTCATTGGACTGTCAGGATGTCACTCCTTAGTCAAATCTTCAAACTATTGGTGGAACAGCAAGAATGCCTTCCAACAACAAGACCCAATGCCATTGGTTTGACTCCACTGAGTTCTTTCCTAGTACCTAATTGGACAAACAGGCGCATCAGTCAAATCTGAATTAGCTGTGCTACAGTTAATTGTTTGCTAGAGAGTTTGGATGGCTGGTCTTTTGGCCTGTAGTTGTCGGTAATAACGACAACCACTTATTGCGTGCCCATTTTGTGGCAACTACTGTGCTGAGTTCTTTACAAGGATTATCTGGTTAAGCCTGTGAATTTCACATTCTCTAAGTTTTATAGGTAGGAAACTAAGGCACCAGAGAGGTTGGGAAACTTGCCCAAGGTCACCCAGACAGAGTGTGGACCTGGCATTCGGTCCTAGGTCTTTCTGACTCCAGAGCCTTTTTTGTTTATAGTGTCTCTCCTTTTTTTAATGCCTTCTCCAGAATCGTACTGTTAGTCAATCCAACATCTTAAAAACATTTCATTCAGAACTCAATTTTCTCAATCAGTGTCAAGTGGTGACATTGTTTGGGGCTAAAGCTATGGAGAGGTCATCACTGTCTCCACTGCATCCTTCCCACCCTAAAATAATCTTGGTGCTTCCTGACAGAAGTCCATCTATCGGTATGTTCATTTTTTCAGCTTTACAAATGGACATTTCTACCACCCTTGTGTGCCAAGCCTACCTCCTTAACCCCTACAGCAATCTTCCAGAGCTGGAAACAAGGAGAAAGGGGTCAAAATAGAGGTGAAAAATAAATTGCTTTAGAAATAAATAACTGATTGCATGCAAAAGGAACAGCCCTTTGGCTCCTGGAAAGCTCCCAAAGCCACCCTTGTTGCTGAGCAAGACCTGTGCTCCTGGCCGATGGCCATTGCATCTTTCTCTGTAGCAGCTTTCAGTGAAGTGAATCTAACATCCCAGACAGGGGAGGGCAGGATGCTTAGGACCCACTGCCAGAGTGCCAGCCCTAGCCTCGGGTACTGAAATGATCTCCAGGAGCACAGTGCTGGACTCTAGCCTGCATTCCATCTCGGGTAATTAACATTTTACCATCCCAAATCCCCATCCTTTGTAGCTTCAGTGGGATCACCGCCCTTGTTTCGCTTCCTGATCCAAGCTGCTGTGTAACCTTGTTAGCACTGCTTTTAATAATAAAACAACCACTGTAACACAGTAATAATGCTCAACACTTATAGCCTTTCAGCAGAGGAAGACAAAGCATTTCACAAACATCAATTAAGATTGAGTGACAGGTATTCCAAGAGCAACTGACAGTAGAAAATCATGACTTAAATTCTAATAAAGATCCTAAGAACCCGAATCCTCATAACCACATGCACATAACCCATATTAGTGTTACCAGACTCAAGAGGCTCACCACCTGGGGTGTTCCATTCAAGAATAAGATACGGTCTTCATCGGGTAGTTTTATTCACTTGCCACAAGTAAAGGAGATGGGGATTCGCATCTAAAACTCTATCTCCTCCAAGGGAAGCTTGGCCATTTCTTATATATACTATTTGGTTAGTTACATATTGATTTCTCCTTGCAGTTGGCTACATTTATCTTGTCGAGTTCCTTGTCATCTCATTCTGTTCATAGCTGCATCTGTAAAATTCTGTGATACATTTTAACATTTAGCAAGAACAACATTTAGTAAGAACTGCCCAGACCCTGAGCGCCTGTCCTTAAGATCCTTGCCCTACCCAACATTAACATTTCTGTGTGGGATTCTGAACCAGAAAACACAATGAGAAATGATCAGGGTCCAAAACCTTCCTTATCTTCATAGTTGGTTGGTTGTACCTCTATTTTAACCCTCAAAATAGTGGTTTGTTCTATAGTTAATTGTAGGACACATCTGTCCCCAATTCAGTTGTAATTTCCTTGAAAATAAATGGTTTCTTTTTCATCTTTATATTGCTTAAATTGCTCTGATTATAAAAAGTCCTCAAATAAATAATTATTCAGCAAACGAAACATCACTGGAGGCAAAAATGACAAACTGTTCTACTTTGAGCACATCGTGAAAATGCAGGGTTTTTGGGATAAGACAATGTTGCTGGGGAAAATAGACAGCAACAGGAAAAGAGGAAGACCAAATATGAAATGGATTGACTCCATAAAAGAAGCCATAGGCATTAGTCTACAGGGGCTGAACAGGACATCATGGACACGAGTCATTCACAGAGTTGCCAAGAGTCGGAGCCAATTCAATGGCACGTAAGGTATGTAACACATAGAAATATTTATTGAGGCTGTCAGAACTTTCCTAAGGTTCAAAGTCTACATAGATGAATAAAACAACTCTGCCTTGAGGGACCTCTGTCTAGGTGACCAATAGGTAAACAGATAGTCACAGTGCAGGTGGCTTGGAAGTACATGGGAGGGACCCAGGACTCAGTCTTGGTGGGACAAGGATGTCTTCCCAGAAGAAGTGACATCTACAAGTAGAAGTAAAGGATGAGCCATGGTTAGCTAGGTAAGAGACTGGTGATATATGGTGACCTGTCACATTTGCCCTCTGGGGGCAGAGAGCAGGATAGGGGTGGCTAACGTTTCTTCCTACAATCTTTGTCTTTGAGGGCCTTCAGCAATCTGTCCACTTCACCTCGCTCTAGTTCCCTGCCCAGGAGAAAGCAGGAAGCTGGGAACCCTATCATGTTTGCTTACTTGAGAACAGGAAATTTTCCCAATAAGATTGCTGGTTGTTTTTTGTTTGTTTGTTTGTTTGTTTTGTTTTGTTTTGTTTTTCCTAATCATAAAAGTAACATTGAGTAGGGAGCATTTGAGATCTTGTTTCTTGTTGCCTGGCATATGTCATCAGTTTCCGCTCAAACTCTTAAAAAACTTGGAAAGAAAAAAAAAAGTAACACTGAGTAAAGATTTCCAGACAATACAGAAAGTTTTAAAGCTCCCCAAAATCCCACTACTAGAGCCAACTGCGGTTAAGGAGACTATCTTCCCAGACTCTTTATGAATAGACCCACACATGGATTTCTTCCAACAAACAGTGGGGTGTGGTTTAGGGTCTTGTCCGCACTCTGAGAGCTCTCATTGATCAAAACTGCAGCTTTGGGTGGAACCTGTCCTCACTTTCTCAATGAATGAGAGGGTGGTCAGCTGTGCATTCTCTTCTAGGGCTTACCGGCGTGATTTGGTGGCTGTGGAGTCAATGTATGCCCAGAAAAGGCCGCCCGGGTCAGAGACTGACATGCTTGGGTGCTCTCCTATGTTCTCTTTCTAGTCTCCTCTCTGCATGCTACCTGGGGAAAATATTTTTTGTTCATTTGTTCCAAACCATCCAGCTTTGAGAGGAAAAGACTCATCGAGCCCCACACAACTGTATGCAAACCAAATGCAGTAAGTTCTTGAGCTCTGTACTATTCTTAGAGCTCTATATGTGGTATTCTATGAAGCTGGATTTTTGCTGAGGGGAGGGCAGGTTTATTGAGTGATAGCTGCCTTGGATGGCTACCAAAAGTACTCTAAGCCATTCCAAGCAACAGGCCTTCCTTTTTTTTCCCTTGAGAGAGTGTTCTGTGATCCCTGAATACATTGCGTTGGTCTGGATAAAATCCAAGGCAACAGGAATTTCTGTGAACAATTCTGCAATGACCCACAGCTCGAGGTGACATTGCCAGCTGGGGCTGCTCCAGCTCTGATTTCTGTGGCACAGGAGAACTCCCTCCACCCTTTGCACTGACCTCTCATTGCTATGAGACATTCGGAAGTGCTTGTAAAGCATCCTTCAATTCTCCAAACGTATAACCATGGGAAGATCCCCACAAAGGAACCTAATCCAAAAGACGAGAGGACAGCTGACGACTGATCCTGCTCACTTGGATAGTGGGGGTGGCTGCAGTCAAGGCCAAGAGCAGTCAGGGAGGGGAACTTTCTAGCGGGTGCTGATTACGGAGGACATGATCATAAGCATTTATTACATGTCTGGTAGTATTTATTGTGCAACAAAGCCCTGGTGACAGATGCCGTGCCTCTTCTAAATCACCTCTCATTTCTTATGACCACACTTCCTGAAAAGCTTCTCCTGAGCAGCGAACCCTGGTCCCTCCTGAGTGCTGGCCAACGCTAGAACCACAAGAGTTCACAAGAGAACCAGGAAAGGTGGCTGTAAATAATAGCAACCCTTTGGTGAACACTTGCTTTGTGTCAGATGCCGTGCTGAGGGCTTTACATGGATCCTGGCAGCTAATCTTCAGGATCAATGTGGTTATCCCCATTTTCCAAATAGGGAAATTCGGCTCTGAAGGGCTGACTAATTTGCCCCAGGTCACTGCAGGTAATAACCTTGCAGTTGAACCCAGGCGGTTCAGCCTCCAGAGTAAATCCTTCTCCATGCTGCTGTATTGCCCTCTGAGATGTGTGTCCTAAAAACTCCACAGTGCCTCTGGGGAGACAGGCAGCCTCCTAATGAACATAGCCTCTTTGAGCTCAACCCATGCTCTTTTCCCTACGGACTTGGGACAAGGTGCACCTCCTCCTGGCTAAATTACTGCCCTTGATGGTCCTTCCTCCACTTCTTAATTGGGATTTGGCTCTCCCACTCCCATCTAAATAAATCCCTTCCTTCTTTCCTTCCCTTTTTCGTTCTATTTCCTTTTTTTTTTTTTTGGTTTGTTTTAGCTTTTTAAATAATGACCTGTGATGCTTCCTCATTCTTTAAACCTGGCTTCTAGCCCTAACTCTCTACCGAAATTCATTTCTTTGAGCTCATCTCTGACCCTGTGGTGGCCAAGATCCAAGAGACTTTGTCAGTCCTGTTTCCATGGCTTCACCTCTACGTTTCACTCTGAGAATCTACTCCGAGCTTCCCAAAATAGCCGGCTTCCCTCTTACCTCTACAACGGTTCGTGTACTTTTTCATACCACCTCTTTCTCTAAGCTCCTTCAAGGGAGGATGTTAGTTCGTTCTCTCCTTATGTTGCCTTCCGGGGTCACAGGGGTGAGGATGGGGAGCCGGGCCATCGTCCTGCCGTCACCTACCTCTAAAGTGCATATTTTCATCTCTCTATCTCCAGCCTTCCTTCTGCAGTCTGCTTGCTGGATGACCTTATACAGGTCACGTAAACGGTCTGAGCTTCAGTTTCCTCATTTCTAAAGTGAATATATTGAATCAGATTTTTTTATTCTACACTCTAAGATAATGAGAAAACCTAAAGTTTTGAAACACATACTATGCCAAGCAGAACCAGCCACGTAATTTGTGTCCATGTGAAAGAAAAGCATGAGGTTCCTTCTTCCAAGTTTTTTAAGAATTTCAAGACAGCAACAGCAGAGCATTAAACCAAATGTGGGCCCCTTTGCCTTCTGAGAACAGGGTCCCATGGCACTTTGCAGGCTGTACGCCCTTGAAGCTGGCCCTAGTGCCAGGCGCAGTTCTAAGAATTGTATGTGTATGAACTTATTTAATCCTCATAACCTCGTGAGGTAGATACAGATGAGGAAACTAAGGCAGTGAGAGGTTAGGTAACTGTCCAAGGTCACGGTTTTTAATCGGTGGAGCTGAGAAAAATATCACCTGTCCAGTGGGCGTTGTTGTGAGATCCACACAGCGAAGGACAGTTGCCCTCCCAGGGGACCCTCAGGAGGACTTCCTGGTGGCCCCTCGCCTGGGCCACATCCACTGCTTCCTCAGTGAGTTCACACATGCAGTTTCTGTCACCCAGGATGCCCCTTCTCCCTTCCCTCATGCCTGGTCCACACTTTCTTCAAAGCTCAGTTTGAGCCCCTCCTTCTCTAAGGGGCTTCTGGAGCAGAGAAGCCAGGCTGGCATCTCTCGTCCCCCTAGATCTCTTCAGTACCCTGTGTGGAGTCAGACACCTCCCCACCCCCACCCTCACCACCCCCGCAGCCTGGCCATGGGGATGATGTATGTATAGCCTTCAGAGCTTACCCTCTCGCGACTCACTGATGACCAATCCTACAGGCTAGCGAGAAAACTTTAAATCTCTCTCCACAACCTTACAACAGCTGGTGATAGCCTGTCTCACCCACCAGACTGGGAGGCCTTGAGGGCAGATACTATGTCTGAATCTTCATTATGTCTTTGATGCTTATAAGTCTCCCGAAAGAGTTCTTTCAAGGTTCTGGACCTTTCCCTGGAAAGCCTTGCCTCATTCTCTCCTCCCCCATTCGTTCTTCAGGTGCCAGCTCAGAGATCACCTCCTCCTCCAGGAAGCCTTCTCTCACCTCTACCTCCTGGTTGAGTTTAATGCCTCCTCCGGGTTTCTACACCCTCTCTCCTTTTTCATCATAACACTGACTCCCTGGGTCCATCTTCCCAATCAAGTTATGTATGTCTTGAGGGCAGAGACCAGGGCTGTCTTATTACAGTGTCTGGGGCATGGTAAGTGCTCAATGTTTATTTGAACAAATGAGTGAATAGATAAAAGTAAAGATTACATATATGTTGGTTAAAACTCCAGGTTCTTTTGTGGCCCTCAGCACGGGGCTGGACACCTGATGGATACTTATGTAAACTTATGGGTGAAAACCAAGGCAAACCCCAGAATTTCTGTTGAGAAGAGGGTTTAGCGACAGCCATCTGGTTGGGACAGGAGGGCTAAGGGAGTTCTCTTGACAGCACAAGGATCCCAGGTGTGACAGTTGGAAGTTAGTGTTGAGAGCCTGGAGGGAAGGTGTCCTGGGCCAGGGGTTGGCAAACGAGGGCTCACGGGCCAAATTCAGCAACCGTCTGTCTTTGTACAGCCCATGAGCCAACGACAATGTTTACATGTTTAAGTGGTTGAAAATTAAACTAGTGTTTTGTGACATATGCAAATTATATGGACATTCACATTTGGGTGTCCGCGGTTGCAATGGAGCACGGTCACACCCACTCACACACCGTGGCGGTTTAGTGCTACAGCAGCACTAGTTGTGGCAGGCACCTCATGTCTGCGAAGCCTAGAACATTTACTATCTGGCCCTTTGCAGAAAACGTTTGCCAAAACCCGGCCCCTGCCATCTTACTGCTCTGACCAGGACGAGAAGGGAAAGAATGTGCCACCATCTGGCCACACGGTGTCAGCATTTCCCCGCGGTGGCTTCGGCCTCCGGCGCCTCCCTGAGAAACCAGCCAGGCGCTCTTCCCAGTCTAGCTGGAACCTGCGCGAAGGGTGGGGGACTGGTTTGGGAAGTCCAGCGGCTTGGTGAAGGTTGGCAGGATTTCTGGACGTGCCGTTTTTTGTTTTAAGTTTAACCTTTATATATATATACACACAAAGGATTCTGCAAACAAGCTAAAATTGTTCATGTTACCCAAAACTATATGTCAAGAACAGTTGTGAGACTCTTGCACGACCAGGAAAAACTGTGGTCCTCTTCCGCTCCTAGAACCAACGAGCCTAGGGAGTCGAGGTGGGGATGGGCGTACACGGGCACAACGCGGGCTGTGCCAGGCGGAGGGGCGCGCACAGGGCACCTCGGCTGGTTTTCTCCACCTTCTTTCAAAACCTGGGCCTTGAAGCTTCCTCCAGGTGGACAGACACTTAGCCCCGTGTGCCGACGACTCACCTTTAAAGTGGCAAGTACCCAGAGAGGGAGCAAAGGAGAGAAGCCGGGAGAGAATGCTCCAAGAGGGGCCTGGTATAGCACCCGACGTAACGCACCCCCAGAAGCCCTGCCAGTTAGTTGCCGAGCCCCCCGATGTGTCAGCCAGTGCGCTACGTGCCTTACTCCCCACAGCCTGCCCGTTCTGAGACTGCGCTCTCACCACCCCTCGCCTCCGCGGAGGTCGGAGGTCGTAGCAAGTGGCACGCCCCCCACACCATCCTAACTCCACCCGCCAGGTCCTCCCAGCTCACCACACCGCCCCAGGCCCGGTGCACGGTAAACGCCAAGCGAATGGACAGACGAATAGCACTGCGATGAAGTGCCTTTCCTTGTCCAGTCGCCCCATTTCCAAGACTCTCCAGGAGGAGCTGAGGCAGACAGTCCAAGCTGCATGCAGGGGATGCAGATCTCGTGGCGCGGTTCTTGGTTCTTAGCACAGCATGGCTTTCCCCCTTGCTTGTGCCCTGAGGACTGTGGCCTCTGCGGGCCTTCAGCCTGTTCTTGCCCTGTTCTTCCAGGCTTCCCACGCACTTGCTGCCTTCCGCGGCGGGGCCTGGCTCATCTCCTACGACGTGGACATCTGTTCCTGGGGCTGCTTTTGAGAGGCTGCAGACAATGCCTAACTCCTAGCCACTTTTCTGATGACGCCTTGTCTCCGGCTGGCTGTCCCATGACAACACTCCAGGAGGGTCTGAATAACCAGATTCTAGCCTTTCCCACAACTCGTTGGGTGACTCTGGACAAATTTCCTCACTTCCCCTGCTTTTGTGATAGCCTTTTGAAAGGAAGTGTGCAGAGAGGTCATCCCCGTGCAGCCAGAGGGGGCTGGAGACCTGGGCCCACCCAGCCTGCAAACGATGGGGAGATGAAGACTGTCCACTCAGGACACAACGCTGCAAGGAGCTGTCCTGGAGGAAAGTATTCGATTGGGGAGGACTTTGGATAAACCCAGTCTTTAAGAAATTAAATAGCAAAGACCAGAATTCTGTGTGGCTTCTACATACATGTCTCAGACGTCAGGAACAAGACTGAAAGGGTCCTGGTCAATTCTGGAGCCCCTGACACTGCTTGCCTTGATTAGCCCGGCTTATGCTATCAAGTGACTGTCAGGTTTTTTAATCATTTAACAGATACGTGTTAACCAGACACAAGTCTTCAGGCTCAGGAACCCCAGGGACAGAACAGGCTACTTATTATGCCAGGTGGCAGCATGAGCTGCCAGAGAGGGCATCGGGAAGCGGGGCTTTTCCCCGTTCATAGCCCGGAGCACGGAGGTTTGCAGGGTGTGGGGGGCGGGAGGTCCGGGCCAACTTCCCCAGCCCTTTGGGGCACCTCAGCGATCACTCAGCCTGAGAGGGCTCTCGCGTCTGCACCTGCCACCTCGCACACCCTCTCAACCTTGGGCTGGCTCAGTGCGCTGGGCCTGGGGTGCCTGTTCTGCATCGAAACTCCTGCCACTGAAACAGCAGCACAGCCGATCACGGTGACAGCCGCTGAGTCTTCTAGGCAGGGAGGTTGACTGTGGTGCACAGCCGGATGATAAACTGTGTCCACGGTGCGCGGCAGGGCTAATTAGCTGCTGAGAGGGCTTGGTCGATGTTCAGAGTGCGGCTGTGATACTCCAGCTAGCAACTCCCACCTGGCCTGACTCGAGGAGGAGCATGGAAGGCTCTGCTGTCAGCCCCGGCTGCCTTTCGAGGTAGGAACGCTGCTGGGCACACACGGGTACGTCCAACAGTGCTTTCTGTGCAGGACTTATCTGAGACCGAAGGAAGGGGAACAGATTGGGAGGAGATGTGGCAGGACGCTGAGTGGAGTAAGGCAGGTGCGCGTGCACGTAAACACACCTGTTCCGGGGAGTACAAGGCAGTGCAGAGCTAAGAAGGGAACTAGAACAAAGATGGAAGATGCTGTTGTGTCGGTCACAGAAAGCACACTCTTTGGCCCGTCCATCGACCCCTCTGGGACAAGGTGCTTTTTTTGCGGGGGTGGGGTACGCACATCAAAGTACCCTTTGCAGTGCCAGGGCTGCAAAGGAGAGAGCCCGGCTCCTCCACTGAGGCGATTTGACCCCTCCCCAGCCCAGGGACACTTGACACTGTCTGGAGACATTTTTGGTTGTTTCGCCCGCAGGGGAGATACTGGTATTTGTTAGGTAGAGTCCGGAGGTGCTGCTAACATCCCGTGATGTGGACGGGCCCTCCCCTGACAGAATTTTGTGGCTCCAAAGTGTCGCTAGAAACCCCAGAGCAAGACTTGCATCTCATGCGATGTGGGATTCAGGCAGAGACCTGTACCTCCTTGTCCGAACAGCAGGGACAATACAGCCTGCGCTGCTCTTTATATAACTTTGTGAGGCTCAGTCCCTCAATATATGACGACTTTTTGTTAATTTTGGTAAGGGCTCTTTCCTTAGCTTTTCTAAATTTGAAGCCTGCAGGTGACTAAAGCATCTAGCACGGTGACTGGCGTATGGTAGGAACTCAATGTTAAGATAAAAGCAACATAGTAAAAAGAAAAAAAAAAGTCTCACTACCCCTCCCTGGCCCATTTCCTCCACATCTCGAGGCCACCTTTTCCTGCAGACTTTCTACAGGGTTCTCTACAGGCAGAGGGCCCTGATGTTAGCAGAGGCTCTCTCAAAGCACTCTTGAGGGCTCAAGGAAAGGACTAACCATCCTGAGGACAGAAGGCTGACAAAAGAAAGTGGGGAGTTTTGCAGAAATCTCAAGGGAAAGCCTCCCAGGCCCTTGCAGGAGTCCTGTGCTCCCTGTGCCAGCAGCCCCAGGGGTTAAGCCACCAGGTGAGGTCGGCTTTCCCAAGCATCTGCACCAATTGCTGATGCTCAGCCTGCAGGAGCTGGACTCAGAAAGTGGGCAGCTCGCTGGTGGTGGTCGGGCGGGGGCAGGGCCCTCCCAAGGCTACCAGCCTGTGCAAGCTTCTGCAAAGGAACCAAGGGCATGATCCACCCTTGAACTTGCCATCCAACTGGGAAGGCCAGATGTACCCTCGAGATTTGATGCGGCTGTGTCATGAAGTGTGGGCAGGTGCTGGAACAGAGGGCAGCTGTACCAAAAGCCGAGAAGCAAAGAGGCGGAACGGAGAGGGCTGGAGCTCAGGCAGCCGAGCAAACACCAGGCCCGCATTTTAGGACTTGCGGATCCACAGCAATCTCTGGACCGCCGTCTCTTTGCGAGTTTCTCAGGGCTAGCGGGGGTCAGAGGCCATCTTGTCCCAGCCTATGGAAGGGGGGGAGGAAACAGCCTGCAGGGGGAGCAGCCTCGCAGGCCAGCACTCTCCTCATCCCACTGCCTTGCTTCCCCTCCAGCATATGGTCTCCCATCCGCTTTGTTCCTATGAAGGAAGTGAGACTAACCCCATCTTGCACATGGAGAAACTGGGGCAGGAAGGCAGGCCTGGTTCAAGGTGGCAGCGACTTGCAACTTCCTACACACCAGGGCCGGGAGAAAACTGGGCCCGCTTCGGGGCACGAGAGGAGATGGGGGACTCAGGCCCACTTCTCTCCCAGGGGAGGCACAAGGCGAGAAGCCCTCACAGAACTGCTTAGGAGCAGGTCCCTCCCCGACCTCTTCTCTCCTCATTGAGGGTGACCTTTCCCCCACTGTAATTTACCCACCTTATGTCCCACGCTGGCAAGGTGACCGCTTCCAACTGAGGTCTAACGGCCCCACAGCCACCTCCCCTCCCCTCCGGAACAAGCACATGCCACATTGCCAGGCCTTGGTGCAGAGGAGGCACCTCCCAGGAAACGTTTAATCTGCACAGAAGCTCGGGGAGGTGGGTTAGGGCCCTTGCCCCACCCCCGACACCTCAGAAGCAACCTCAGGATGAGCAGAGGGGCCCCGGGGACCGGGTTCCCGCTCCCCCACCCTCTAGGTTCTTCTCTAATGACTACCTGTGTTGTCCCACTTCCTGCTCCTCAAAGGACACCTGGCTCTCCTCCGCACAGCCAGGCCCCTCGCTGGCCTCTCACGCCAGCCACCTCACACCCAGCTGGGCCCCTCCCCCAGGCGCAGCTGGTGCCTTGAGGTTTTGCAAAAGGAAAAACACAAGGAAGAGAGTTTGGTTCGGAAGTGAGGCTGAGACGGCCGGAGGGGTCCTGCCTGCAGAGCCTGCAGCCTGGCAGTCTCTGCCCTGCGCATTCTCTCTCTCTCTCTCCTTAGACCCCTCAGTCACACAAGTGGGGAGGGGCAGCGTGTGATTTCAGGCTGGTCTCCTGGTCTCATGGCAATTGGGTTCTTTGGGGGATGGGGGTGCGGGGGTGCTGAGGGCCCCAAATGCAGCGTGACTTTTGGCAGGGGGCTAAGGCTGGTCCTTGGCTGAAGCATAACTAGAGAAGGGGCACAAGTCCTGGCTGGTGACGGGGACTGAGGGTCATCTCAGGGGTGGGAGGAAGAGCAAACACTCCTGTCCACCCAGCCAGCCCCCCACACCACCTGAACTACCTCTTGGCCAAGGTCTCTCACCCTGTATTGAGGTGCAAATCAAGGCACATTAAGTGGGGGGGGGGGAGCAGCCCCAGGTAAAGGCACGAGACGCACCCGCATACTGGCTTGCAGCAGGCAATAGCCAAGACGGTGCAGTGCGAGGGAAAGGAGACCTCAGCGCGAGGGCTCGGGAAGTGGCAGCGTCCAGTTCTGCCGCTGGCTCCCAGTGGGACAGCGGGACGTCTTTCCCTCGTGCCAGTCAGTGTCTAGCGCAGGCGCCGGCAGGGACCAGGCCAGGAAGGCCACCGTAGCCAGCGTTCCCGCTGTCCTGGCATCTCCCACCTTGAGTTTCGAGGCTAGAGGAAGACTGGGTCCTTGGCTCGGAGCCTTGTCCTCTTCCCTTTTATTCCGTCAGACCTGCTGTGGGGACCAGAAGCACCGGGAAGCCCAAGGAAGGAGAAGGCAGGGGGCTGGGGCTGCCCTGGAGACCCTATCACATTAAGGTATAAAGATACTACGGGCTCACCCCCTCAGGGGCCCTGCAGGGCGAGGCTGGCCAGTGGAGGGAGGGGGTCGGGCATAACGGAGAGCGGACACTAGTCAAGCTTCCACTTCATGTAAACAAGGAGCGACCCCTGCCCGGCCGCCGATGGTCTTGTGGAGGCGTGTGATTGTCTTGAGACGCTGCAGACCTTCACATCCCAGAGTCAGGGGCCCTGAGGCCAGGATGGAGGCTGCTGGGCAGGAGGCCAGGAGGGGTCCGATGTGCAAACTAGTACAGAGTCTGACCTGTGTCCTCCACAGGACACGACAGCGGGTCATCCACAGGTCCTGCCCATCGTTGGCTTGCAGCTCAGGAAATCACACAATTGCTGGTCTTGGCAGGACTGGGACTTGTTTTACCTGCGGAGACAAGGGACACGGGTGGGGAATGATGTCAGCGAAGCGCTCGGCGGACTTGCCTCCGGCCCCTCATGTGCACTGCCCACACCTGCTGATCTGGAAACAGGTCAGTAGGGCGCCCAGGAAAGCAAAAGGCAACGTCCTCCGGTCCCGGCAGCCTCGCAAGACCGCCACTGGCTGGGACATCGAGGGATCTGCCCTCCCCTGACCTCACGGGGTGTGGGGAGGGATCTAGACTTCGAATCAACAACTGCAGTGAACGACTTAAAAGTCTTGCCAAGAGGCGGTCCACCTGTAGCTAACACCATATGCAGCCTCGCAGCCTACAAAGCATCACAGTCATCCTCACGGGTGGCCTCGCTCCGAGGAGGTATCATCAGCCCTGTGTTACAGCTGAGGGCAGCAGGGCCACCAGCTCCTGGAGCCAGTTGGCATCAGAACCTGATCTTCCAAATCCACTCATGGCTTCCTCTGCCGTGCAGGCTGCCTAGGTTGGAAGAGGAAAAACTTGTGCCTCGGTGAGGTCAGTAGGCTGACCGAGAGCCAAGCAGCACGGCAGAGACCACAGGCTTAGGGAGGCAGGGTTGCTGTAGAGGACGGAGGGAACACATTTCATTGAGAGGAAAGACATGGCGGGGGGTGCGGGGGTGGGCGCGAGAGAACGCTGTGTTCCCTGAGGCCAGAGACACACAGTTCTCTTCCCGGGCCCCTTCCATCCATTTCCGCTTCCTTTACAATCCCTAGCAGAGGCCGGTGGCTCCTTTGGCTGGATTCCTGCTCTGGGGCTTATCGCGTGCAGGGGCGGGCCGCAAGGCAGACGCTGACACTCCTGGCCTGCCTGCGAGGTGTCAGCCATTGGATCCGTGCCCTTCTGGCGCCCTGGCTGCCTTTCTCCCAGGTGGGAGCTGCCGAGTTATTTCCTGCCTGTTCCTGATGCTCACACCACCTTCCCCTATCACTTCAGCTGTGAATTTAATTAAGGTGGTGGCTGCCTCTTCTCCTGGGCCATTAGCTAGAGACACGTGGACAGGTCCCGGTGGGGCCCCTTCCCCGCTAGGTGTCCTGCTCCATTAACTGTGCCTTGCGACTTGAGCTCCTTGGAGGCTGAGGTTAGAGCTTAGACCGTGCACGCCCCTTACGGAGGGCTCCGACAAGGAGCTCGGGCGTCTTCCATGGCAGTGCTGCGGCTGCCCCGGGCGCAGCTGCAATGGACACGTCCGTCCCCACTTCCTCCCCTTAGCGACTCGTCTTATTTGCTTGGCCAGCTGAGCAGATGACAAGTTTCTCCCTGGAGGCAGGTAAGTGAAAGAAACTCTGGGTCCTGCAGCCGGGTCACCGGGGGAACCTGGTTCCCACGCCGCGCACGGCCCCCTGCTCCTTCCCAGAGGAGGCCGGAGTGCCGACTTGCACGCTCATTTGCTAGGGCTGGATGAGAGCCGAGAAACCGTTTGAAGGAACATTCTTCGTGTTCCCTCGTTCCTTCGGTGCACACGGATGGGGCGCCCACCGCGTGCGGGTATTTGGCAAGGCTGAGGCGAGGCAGACCTGCTCAGATGAATAGGGAAGCATTGATGAACAAAGTATGTGTGGCCTGGGTGTCCAGAGGAGGCTTATGAGAGAAAGGCGAACTGCGAAGGGAAGTCACACTGGAGCGAGACTAAAGTAGGGTGGGAATGGGAGGAGACGGCACAGAGTAAGGGCCCAGAAGAGACAAGGCCTGGCGAGGAGAGAGGCAGGCGGGGACACTTATATTCACGACCAGAGACCTTCAGGGCTTCACATTCCCCTTTCTCGGAAGAGTCCTCCCTGGACGCCCACTCTCTCCGGTCATTCGAGGCTCTGCTCAGATGCCCCTTTGTCTGATCACCTTTACGAAAGGGTCATTGCCCTCGCCACCCCCGCAGGGGCAGGGGCTTTGCTTGTTTTGTTCACTGCTGTGCCAGGGACTGAGAACAGTGCTTGGCGCAGGGCCGACTTTGCAGGCAGACACACACACACACACACGTTTGTTGGATGAAATGAGCCGGCATGCAGCGGCCAGCTATGCGAGGGCGCGCGCCAACCCTAACAACTACAGCAGCAGTCGCAGCATCAAGAGATGTTGTTGATTGGGTGACATATGTGCCCTCACTCACCTCACTCACCCAGGTAGTAACATAAGCCCCAAGAGAAATCAGGATGTGGCAGGGGCATGTGACATCTGCCAACGAGAATCAGCACGCCTGCCTCTCCCCTAGAGCCGAGTGGGATCGGTCCCTTGGAGGAGGCTCGCTCGGCTCCCCTCACCTGTGCTGTGTGACCAGGGCCCCAGCTGGAAACGGTGTTCAGGCTTATCACACCAGACCGCAGCCTCCAGGCACCAGCTGTGGGGCCTGACCCACACTCCTCAGGCGCGACAACGACTCTGCCTTGACTAAGACAGCTTTGAGTAGACTTACCCTGCATCCGGAGGTCCACAGGCCCCTTATGGAGCTCTGAACCCCAGAAGCACATGCCCAATCTTCTGTCCTGGATAGGGACCCAGATTTGCAGGAGAGAGATCTGGGACCTCCAGCCCCCCGGGCTGTCACAGGTGAGCCTCAAGTCCCCAGATCCAGGAGCACAGCAGCCACACCACTGGCGGCCACGGTGTCCTGTCCACGCATGGATCAGGGGAACCCAGGAGAGTTCTGGAAAGGTGACTGCCGCTGGAGTCACCTCAAAGAACCCAGGGAAGAACAGCCTGGGCCCAGAGGACCTTGAAAGGCAGTGACCACTCTCCTCACCCTGTCTGCTGGTGAGACACCAGGGGGAAAGATGTGGGGAAACGGGGCCAAGCCTGCCTTTCGGGGACCGCTGCAGTGCTCTGCCCGGGTGCTGAGGTCTCAGCCCAGAGAAAAACCAGCAGGAGAAGGTGCTCGGCTTCTGCCAGTAGAGGGGGCCGTGAGCCTTCAAACCGCCACGCGGCCCAGCAGCTCGCTGGATCCCAGACCTAAAGGAAGGCATTTCCGAAGGCTCTCCGGAAGACCACACTTGGGTTTGCAAAAATTTGCATGCTGTTTGACAGCTATATACTTCTTATCGAGCGATTTTACAGGCTGTCAGCGCTTAGCTTTTCTATTTCTCTCTCTTTCGCCCACCCTGTCATCAGCCCAGGCTCTCCCTTGACAAGAAGGCAGCAGAGACAGAAAGGCCAGAGTCAGAATCCGAGCGTGAAGGGACATCGGAATCCCTCAGGGCTCAGCCTGCCTCTTTCCTACCAGGATGCAGCCTGGGGAGGCAGAAGGGTGTGTCCTTGGAGTGAGGAGCAAGGTACTGGGAGCTGAGACCCCTGGACGCCTGCTCTGATGATGGTCTGAACCTTCACTGCGGGATGGGGAGCCTTTCCCTGGAGCGGGGGGCCCTCAGGCAGCAGCAAAGTCATTTCCTCCCAGACGACAGCACTAGTGCCAACCTTGGGGGCCTCTGTGTGGGCAGGAGCCTGACCCTCCGGCACACAGAGTCCTAGTGACCCGGAGGAAGCACTAAGGCCGCCCAGCTCGAGGCCACTAGAAAAGGCCCTTGGGGAGCGGAGTTCCTGCTCCTTGCCCTGCCTTTGAGGGAGGAAAGCAGCAGGGAGAGGAAAGGTCTCCTCGAAGACTTGCATTTCAGGCCCTCGGGTACTGGGCGCCCACTCGGGCGGGCAGAGGCAGCGCTGGACGAGGCAGCTGCTTCTTCTGAAGCCTGGAGAGGAGCAGGGTGATCTCACTCCTCGTACCTTCTGACTTCATGTGACTCTCGAGTTTGCTCTCCTCTCTCCCTCGCTCTCGGGGGGCCGGGTGCTTGGGGGAGGGGTCTCCCCAGGGCACAGGCGGGTTTGCTTGGTGGGCTCCTGGGCACCGTGAGCAAACACTCAGGGAGAAACAGCAGTGGCAGCAACTGTCCGAGTGGTCCAAGCAGGGGAACCGGATGCTGAGAGACTCATGGAAGGCAGGAGGAAGGGACAAGACAGAGGGCCTTTTGTTTCTATGGAAACAGCACCTCGGGGTGAGGGCCTGAAGGAAGAGAAAGCTCCCACTTCACCTCCATCGGGACCTGGGAAATGGCACCTTTCGAGGTTGGACTCACCCCTCCCCCTCCCTTCGCTGCCAGGTGTTCACCATGGCAACCCTCCCTCCAAACGAGAGGTACAGAGCTGCATCTGGTGTTGGGAGTGCCAGGGAGCCCAGGGGGAAGAAGACGGGGCCAGCCGCTCTTCCCTGACAGGACACAGGGTTGAGTCCTGGCTCCAGGACCACTGACTGCGCCAGGAGACCACTAAATGCACCTTTCTCAGCTGCCTCCTGCCACCACAGAGGTCGTTGGAGGGCAGAGGGGAGAGAAGGCTCTGTGCGAAGGACCTGGCATGTGGAGGTGCCCAGGTTCACGGGGACTCCGAGGCCTGTCCTCACTTTAGGGGCACGGACTGAGTCTGTCAGGCTCTGCAGCAGGGCTGTAGACTCAGTGGAGGTGAAGACGGCTATGGTCCCCGTGCCCAAGCTGCTCCCCATCAGGTCAAAGCTGGGGCTGTGGGGGATGCGGGGGTCCCGGAAGCGCTCGGGCTGCCCGGGGCAGGCCCGCAGGCCCCGCCATCACTAACTGGCCGGGGAGGGAGCCCAGGCTCACTGCTGCCAAGCCCCGCAGCCAGAGAGGGAGAAATCCCAACATGGAAATCCTTTTGACTCGGAAATGCTGACATGAGAAAAGGCACCGGCAGCAGCCCCGGCTGTCGCTGCCGGCCTCTGGAAAGGTGGCTCTGGAGACTGCTCTGGAGAAAGAGATGAAGGCCGGGACCTCTAGGGGATCCCAGAGAGACAGCTAGAAAGATAACACCATCAGGAACAAGCTCTCCCAGCGGCAGGCAGCACAGCAAACACCACTTATCAAATAAACACAGGGAGGAACCAAGGCAAACTATTCACAGCAGAAACGAGGAAAGTGGGTCAGGGCGTTGGTGGGGCATAGGTGAGGGTGGGGCGTGTTTGACCACGTTCGGTCCCGACAAGGAACAAGCTTGGCGGGCCCGGGCGCTATTCTCAGGGGCAGGGGTCGAGCCTGAGCCCCGCCCCTCGGCCGCACTGGGCCCCTGATTCTTCATTTCCAAGACCACAGTAGCAGTAATGTCAGCTCTGGACTGCTCCGCGCCCAGCTCGGCTCGGAGCAACTCAGACCCTCAGAACGGCTGGGCAAGGCAGGCACCATTCTCTCCTTTCGGAGAAGAGGAAACGGAAACTCAGAGCCGCACTGCCTGGCCCAAGGCCACGAAGCAGACGCGCCAGAGCGGACTGGGAGCGGAGGACCGTCTGACCCCAGGGCTCTGCTCTCGCTTTTCCCTCCGGCCCAGAGGCCTGGGGAGCCCTGGGCCCGAGGCGGGAGGGCTCACCTGACACGTTGGCACTGGAGCCATCGTTGAGCCTCTTCTCCGCTGTAAAGTCCACTTCGCCAGAGGTCTTGGCGGCGAGGGAGCTGGCCACGCCGTTGGTCGCTGCAGGCCTCTTGGCCCGTCGGCTGAATATCTTGCTGCCGAAGCGCTTGCCTTCCTTGGCGGCGGCGGCCTCCCCGTTGGCAGCTTCTCCCTTGCCATTTCGGACAAGTGCCTCTCGGGGCTTCAGGTCCACGTGCAGGTGAGAGACCACCCTGCCACCCTTCCGACTCAGCTCTCCCAGGGGCACGGGCTCCACGGGGGGCAGCATCTGCTCCAGCGTGACCAGGTCATGCAGGAAGCTCTCCAGGCGCCGGGCTGACTCGCCGCCTCCACTACTTTCCTCCTGTCCGCCTGGGCTGCCGCCAGCCTCCCGCTGCTGCCGGGCAGCCCAGCGCATCAGCTCCCCCGGCGGGTGGCGGCTGCCGGACACCAGGGCGTACTTGGGGTTGATGAGCTTCCGGGCCACGGTGGAGGAGTAGTTGAGGCCGAGCCTGCCTGCGCCTCCGGCCAGGCCAAGCTGCTGGTACAAGTTCACCTCCTCGGAGATGGCGTACAGCTCCCGGAACTCCACGTCGAAGGGCTCTACGTTCTGCCCTGTCAGGAGGAGCAGAAGGTTCCTGTCTATGTAGGAGGAACTCCAGGTGAACCTGGGAACACGGGGACAGAAAAGCAAGACGTATGTGCCCAAGCTGGCGGCCTCGTCCTGCCAGCAGCCCCTTGGCAAGCTCAACACCACCAGGCCGGACTCCTTGCTGCCCGGCCTTCGTGCTGGGGTGCTGTCCCGCCACTGACCCAATTTCTTTTTCCCAGGTCTTGGCCTCGAATGCAGAAAGCAGGCAGTGGGTGCAAGGAAAGCACATGAGAAGTCGGACCTGGATTCAAACCTGGTTTCTGCCCTGCGTGCCGTGTAAAATGGGGCTCGCAGGGCTGTCATGAGGCTCAAGTGACATAATGTGTACAAAACATTTAGCTCAGAAGCTGGCACAACACACACATATAATAAATGGTTACTGTAGCTGCTGCTATGGTTAATATCATTCCATTCCTTACGGGCTCTTCTTTGAATTTTTAGAGCACTTAGCGTCTATAAAACCCCACACTTTAACCATGTGAGGGTATGCCATTTATTGTTTTAGGTGCCCAGGTCTCTTTTCTGCACCTAGATTTTAATTTACGTGGAGGGCAGATGCTGAACAGATACAATCCCTCACATTCCTGGTGATTTACTTCTGAATCAGGATTCCGGCGACATTCCTTCCAGGCCATGCCCTCATACTTCTTTCCCAGATCTGATACATTCTGCTTCCTGCTTGTCCCGCCTAACGACTACCCTCAACATGCAACCATTTGCTGTGGACCACAGAAGGCAGGCTGCGCTTAAAGTCTGGTAAGAATTGACCCTATTTCTGGAAGGATCCAGTAGCCACGAAGTTTGAGGGAAGGGATGGGCCATTGGATCAGACACGGCCTCTTAAATTCACGACCACAGAGGCTCCAATCCGGCACGTTCCTGACCATGAATGCTTGTGACCATGAATAACGGCCTCCCGGGCCCCACTCAGACCCGGTCCAACCCACCTGTAAGATCCAGTGGCTACTTTTTCACCATCTACCATTAAGAACTTTGATGACAGGGTCCCCTTGATCTTCCCCATGGGCATGTAGAAGCCAACGCCCGTCACAGAGCGGACTCGGATGTTCTGTTGAGAAGAAGAGAAAGGCGCCGTCACTCAGGGTGGGGCCCACAGGGCTCTGAGCCACGTCTTTGCTTGGGCAGAGGAGGGAGCCCTCTCATCCGTGAGACCCTGCCTGCTGGCTTCTGCCGGCACCAGACTCTGCCTCTTGCTGCCTGACAAGTGGAACTCTAACATTTAGAGAGCTGGAAGAAGTTGGCAGATATTGCTTTGGGTGTGGATAAGCTCAGAGTGGTTCCTGCTTGCTCCCAAAGCTCCCTAGAAGAGAACCACAGCCCTCGCTTTGACCCTGACAGTGACTGCAGGCAGAGCACCCCAGGACTGGGCCAGAGCTGCCACCTTAGCCTCAGCAGCCTTCGGATAAAATTAAAGCCGGGCGTGTAATTCAGAGTTATCAGGTCAGGAGGCGAGGTTTCAGACAAAAGGCAAGGGGCTGAGATCTTGTTCGCCTGAGCCCCTGAACTAGAGGCAGAGAAAGGGGCAGAGGCAGTCCCTGTCTCCTCTCCTGCTCCCCCTACCCCCTGCCGGTGGTATAATTTACCCGAATACGAAAGTCAGTAAGTTCCAAGCCCCGACACATCTCCAGGAAATACTTCACGCCCTCTTCGTCCAGGATGATGTAGACAGGGACCCGGCGCTTAGAGGCGGCGTCCACAATGTCTTGGAAGATATCTCCATCCGTGAAGAGGTCCATGACCACAGCAATGACCTGGATGGAGAAGGGCATTGGTGAGGCACATGGTGACTACACACTTATAGAGACATATCTCAGCCCAGAGAGGACCCGCTGGGCCTGGGGTCACTGGTGGCCAAGAGTCAAAAACCCCATCTGCACCTCTCCTGGATTCTCCACATCCACACCCATCCCTGAGCACATCTGAGCGCAGCAGAGATGGGCTTTCTGCTCTGGGGACCTACGAGGGTGCCGGCCATCCCTGACAACCCCCCCCCCGTCCCCCCCCCCGCCCCTGCCCCAGGATCTTGCAGCAGCTTTTCAGAAGCCTGTCAGGACAGATCTAGGAGGCTGCAGACAGCTAGTCCTGGTGCCCTAGGAAGACAAGCAGGCTCAAGAAGATATGATCGCTGAGAGGCGTGGAATGGACTCACTTCCGCAAGTCTTAGATCTGTTCAGACACCACTTTCTCTGCAGGTGCTTTGATCTCCCTGCAGCTTCCCTAAGAGCAAAGCTAAGGGCAAAGGCTTGTGTTTCCAGAAGTGAGGATGTAGACGGAGTGATTATCCTGCTGGACAGCAGGCTTCTGCGGCCCGAGGCAGATCTGCCTTTCTGACCTTAGCTTCCTGCATTTTTCCACACAACCCTTCCTCCACTCCAGTGCAAGGGTTTTCTTGTTGGCCCTCAGCACTGTGCTGCTTTAAGGTGAGAGAGATCTGGTTATAATCACTTTCCACTTGTGTGACCTTAGGCAAGTCACTTAATCTTGATGAGCCTCCAGTGTCCTTATCTGTAAAGTGGAGATAACCTATACTTTTCAGGATTAGAGATAATGCCTGGGAAGCATGAACACAATGTCTGGTATGGAGCGAGTCTTCAGTAAGTGGTGGCTGCTGCATGGTTGAGGGCATCTGCTGGTCATCTTAACTGAAAGCCCAAACCCCGAAGTCAAGCAGACCAGGCCTGGGATACCAAGTCACTGCTGACTCATCAGAGCCCCTGTTTCCTTGGCAGCAAAACGGAGCTAATAGTAGCATCTATCTCAAAGGGCTGTTGTGAGGACTTAGAGAGGTAAACCATGAAAGCACTTAGCACAGTGCCTGGCAAATGGTAAGCTCAGCTAGGTGGTACCCTCCATCATAACCACCATCCTCACCGTCCTCACCTTCACGCATGGGCCCTACCACTCATTACTCCTGCCTCTAAAGAATCTCCCCCCGCAACACCATTTACACAATATTATATAAAGCTCTTCTTAGCTCCTACATTTAATACTCAATCATTCATACAAGTAACATTTACTGAGAACCCAGGCAGAGGGAGAATCTGAAGACAAATAAACTATAATCCATAACTTCAAGGGATTAATCCAGTTGGATAAGACATTTGCACTAAATAACTAAGACATAAGGTAAAATGAGATAAATGCCTTAATGGATGTACAAATGACATGTGATGTGAGTTCAGGGCTGGCGAGGTGAAGGGAGGAAGGATGGAGGGAGAGAGATTACTTCCAGCCAGGGGGGAACGAGGGAGGCTTCAGCAGCCTGGCCACCGTGAGAAATGGGCAGAGAAGGAAACCGAACAGGAAAGTGGGCAGAGCTGCTATGCCTGGGTGTGCAGGGCGTGCCCAGCGTGCCCTGCACCAGGGCGCTGGGCTGAGGGGGTGAGCGGGAACGGGGCCGGCCTGAGAAGGCACGCCTTTTTCTAAACTGCACACAGGCGCTACAGGGGCTAGCAGGGGCCTAGGAGGTGGGCGTTTCAGGCAAAGGGCACGGCACAAACAATGGCACTGAGGACAGGGATTGACATGCACCACTTGTAATGGGCCTCACTTTGTTCTGCATGCTTTAGGTAAATTTCCTAATTTGATCTTCACAATGAGGAGGATTGTTATTCCCATTTTACAGATGAGGAAGTTAAGTGCAAAGGGACAAAGTAATGTGTCTGAGGTCACAGGGCACACAAGACAGCAGGGATTTGAACTCGGGTCTGTCTGACTCCAGAATCTTCATTTCACTGCATCATGCTGGCTCACACAGATGGGACAGCTGGTAATGTATTTTGGAAACATCAAATGAAAAACTTACCTTTTAAAAAGACTAGACAAGATAGACAAACTTCTAGCAAGCATGTCAAAAACAGAAGAGATGCAAATAAAATACTCAGTGAAAAGAGAAATAACTAGGGATCTTTACTTTTAAAGAAATTCTAACTATTTAAGAAATAGTAAAAATGGTAAAAAGAATATTAGGACCATTGATGCACTGATGAATTTGAAAATATAAATGATGTAGGTAAGTCATTAAAAGTGAATTAAACATAATACAGCACAATCAAGTAAGGCTTATCCTAGAAATGTAAGAATGATTCAACATAAAAATGTATCATTTTAATTTATAACATTTATGGTGTCAAGAAGAGGAAATCATATATTATCTTAAGTTTTTAAAAGTACTTGATAACACTAGATCCCTATTTGTGATTAAAATTCTCAAAGACTAGGAATAGAAAGAACCTTCCTTAACTTGATAAAGGCTATTTACTAAAATACCCACGTAAAGCACACTTAACAGAGAAACTTTTGAAGTCTTGAGCAAGTCAAAAATACTATCACAACAGCTATTCGACAGTGTTGGAGGTCCTGACTGACACACTATGACAAGAAAAGAAACAAGACATGGATAGGCTAGAAGAGACAAAACTATTAGTATTTAGAGACGATATTTTTATAGAAAACCCAGTAGAATGCAGGGAAATCTATTAGAGTTAATAGAAGAATTTGGCAAGATTGCCAGATACAAGAAAAACTTATAAAAACCAATAGCACTTTTCTATTACAGCTTTAATCAGCTAAAAAACATAAAATAAGATCCATTCAAAATTGCAACTTAAGCATGTAGTATTTAGGAACTGATACCTTTATGGAGGAAATTATAAAAGTCTATTAAAAGACCTTTTAAAATAGGTGAATAAATGAAAAGTCATGTTCATGGATAATGTGATTTAATATTTAAAAAATCCTATTCTCCCCATATTAACAAGATTCAATACAATTCCAATGAAAGTTCAGTAAATTTTTTGGAGGAACTCAAACACTTCTAAGATGTGAGGAAGAATAAAGATCCACAGTAGCTGAGTCCATTGTGAAAAAGCGAAGCTAAAAGGGGACACTTGTCCTCCCAGATACTAAGACACACCACAGAGCTTTAGTAATCAGACTGACAATTATAGAAGACAGAAACATATGTACCTACACGCATACACCCAACTTTCAATCTGACAGAGGCAGCATCACTACTCAGTGGAGAAAGGATGCTGTTCAGCAGATGCTATTGGAACAACTAACCGGCTTAGAGAAAAAGAATGTGGATCACTACGTCACACCAGATAGAAAGGTGAATTTCAGGTAGGCTAAATACCTACATGTGAAAGATAAAACTAATAAAGGAATGGATGAAATGTAGGAAAATATCTTCATGACCTAAGACCGAATTTCTTAAGATTCCAAAAGCACAGATCATAAGGCAAATAAAAAACTTGTAAAAGATGCTTTTGACAAATTAGGGATTTTCTGTTCAAGGAAAAAAGCCATAGACAAAAGTAGCTGTTGGGTGATAGGCAGAAGGTATCTCCAATGTCTATAACCGAAAGGAATTTATAATATACAAGGGATCTCTGCAAATTGGCAAGAAAAAGACAGAAAGCCAATAAGAAAAATGGGTAAAGGATATGAGCAGGACATTCCTGGAGGAGATACCTGAACGTCTAATGAGTACATAAAGAGAAGCAGACTTCACTAACGATCAGACAAATGCAAATTAAAGCAAGGAAATGAAAAGGGGCACCCTGGTGGCTGCTGGTGGCAGGGAACACTGGGGCAGCTCCTCTTGGGGGGGTGGGGGGCACAGCTCAGTGGATTTAAGGGTGTGTATAACCACAGCGGGTGACGCCAGGCTTGGCCGTGCACCCAGAGGGAGCCTCGTGCACCCAGAGGGAGCCTCTCAGGATGCTTGCACGGATCTGTAAAGGGGGCAGGAACAAAGGCATTCACCGCGGGGTCCTTTAGCACGGCAAGGAGTTGGACACGACTTAACAGCCACCTCTAGAATAATGGGCGGGCAGTGGCGACGAACCTGTTCCACGTGCAGAGCTCGGATGGTTCCTCTAAAAATGGAGAGTTCGATTCAAAATATTAAAGGGTGAGCTCTACAGCCTAATACCATTATGGAAATAAAAACGAACTACACAAAATAATGCTGCAAGTTTTTTTTTTTTTTTTTAAGGATACAGACATGTCCAAGGACAAATACTGAATACATTCGGGTGGCTGCTTACGGAAGGAGAAAAGAGAAAGTAAAAGGAGAGGGGCCTTCGGCGGATTGATGGTGGCCGCGGACCATGAACTGAGGTTCACGTTCAGCTCTGTACTTGAGGTCCAAAGCAAACAAAGAAACAAACGGTTTTCCTGGAGCAGTTGGGGCTAGGTACAAGGAAGGCGTGACTGGGTTGGGGACAACCTCGGAGGGTTTTAATGTGACACTTTGGGCCTCATCCCCTCAGAACTCAGCTTCCCAGGGTCTCGTGGTGCTCCCGATGCCTAGATGCCTATCTCCCAAGCGCTGCCTGAGGCCAGAGTCCACCGTTTGCTCATTTCAAAACTCTCCGCAGCCACCAGCTTATTTAGAGTCAACTCTCACTGGACCCCTGAGGACTGATTGCCTGACGGGCTCACAGAGGTGATTCTGGATTCGCACCCTTGTTTGTGCTTTGCGATTGAGAGAGCAAGCAGGGAGCGCGCTGCCCTGCCCCCACCTGAGAAGGATGTGATCTTAGATCTCAAACTGGAGGGAGCGGGAAGTCCTGAGGGCCCCCAGGGCCAAGGTTCTCAGGAGGCTCGCTCTGTGGCACCCCCGGATGTGGGCCAGCCATCTGTGTCACTACCAATTAAACAGTGAAATATCTGTAGTAGGAAAAAAATATATATATCAATTGCTCGCTGACTCCTGCAATCTCGAGGCGGAGGAGTGATAATTACCCTGCGCTCTGGTCTCCCAAGACCCAGCCTGACAGCCGGCTCCCCACTCGCTCTGCTCGGGTGTTTAATGCGCCCCTGAACCTGCGCAACGAACCCAGCTTCGAGACTCCCCGGGCCAGTGGGTAATCGGTTTTTAAAAGAAGGACGGCACAGGCGTGGAACCGGGGGAAGCAGCCTGGGTCAGGAGAGCACAGTCACCCGCTCCTCCTGGCAGACTCCCCGTGTCCTTTACCCAGTTACCCACTGATGTGCGGCACGGGGGAGAGAGGTTAATTCGAGGCGGCAGGAGTTTTTAGAAGCTGGCGCCGGCGCAGGCTAAGACGCTCTGAAGCTGTTGGAGCTCTCTGTTTGCTCAGCTTCACATCTCCTGCTTTGATATCCTGCCCCAGCGGGGGGCGGGGAGGGTGGGCGAGGGAGACTCCGGACGGAGTCCCGCCGTCATTCACCTCTAATTAAACTGCCAGCTTTGCGGAGTCTCTCTCCACTCCTTGATTACCATTAGATAACAGAAACGAGGAAAAGGTCTGCTCCTTGCCCGCACACTCCCCGGCAGCTCTGCCCAAGACAGCCTGGACTGGCACCCCCGGTGTGTGTGGGTGACCCCGCCTAGCGGGATGCCCAGCCCCAGAGCCTCGCCCTCAGGCACCTCCACAGTCAACATCCTCTCAATCACCCCAGCCAGAACCCCCAGCCCGCTGGCCTTCCTCTTCTCCCCACTCGACAAACCCAGTGACCCAGCAGGTCCCATCCGCTCCACACACCTTCTCCAGGTCAGCTCCTGTCTGTCCCCCCAGCACCGCTGCCCTGGCTCAGGGCCCCTCATTTCTTACAGAACTTCTGGAAGAGCTTCCTCACTAGTTTCTCCTCCCCCATCTCTGTGCTCCAATTCATTCTCTGCAGCTGTGATCCCCCCAAAACAAGAGGCCTGTGAACCAGTGGGTCCCAACAGCCCTTAAGAGAGGTCCAGATCCTCACCTTGGCGTTTGAAGGCCCTCCTACCCGGCCTCGTCTTGGGCCACCTCATCCCTGCCCCTTGTTCTCTGTCCTGCAGAATGACCTGCAGTTATGCTAACACAGGGTTCCTTGGCACTGTTGACCTTTTGGAGCCGGTAACTCTTTGTTGTGGGGGGCTGTCCTGTGCATTGCAGGATGTTTAGCAGCATGCCAGCAGCATCACCCTCAGTGGTGACAACCAAAAACTGTCTGTAGACACTGACAAATGTCTTCTGGGGGCAAAACTGCACCCCCCCCCCCCACACACAGACCTTTTGAGAACCACCATGCATATCAGGCAGCTTTAAGTCCTTTGGTTGTGGCCCTTCCATTCCTCCGTGAAACATCTGCGCATCTCTGAGATGGCCAAGAACTTCCTGAACTTCTCCCCACCCAATAATGTCCGCCACTCCCCCTTTCCTGCCCACGCTGCATTCCAGCAATCGACAGAGCTCCAAGACTCTTCACTGTCACAGCTGCTGTCCCTTCCTGGGCTGTGGTAGTTCCTGAATGGCAGGGAGCACTTAATTTCTCTCAGAATCCTTACCCTCAGGGAACATCTCACAAAATCAGTTCTCATTTGTCGAATGAATGTCTAAACGGAGTTTATTTCATGTCTATTGTTTTATTTGTTGGGTATGGAGGTAGCTGTGTAGTTCTCTCTTTTATTTCATTAAAAAGACAAGGCACTGGGGTAGAAATTAAAAAAAAAAAAAAAAAGAAGAAGAAGGCCGAGTAAGATTCCTGTTTGGATCATCTTGCTGGAAGGCAGAGTTGAAGCGCTCCCTTAGGGGTGCAGGGAAGGGGAAATAAGTGGGCTCCTTTTGGGACTGCTGCCTGAGCCAGACTCTCTGCCTCTGCACCACCCACCTGAGATCTTGAAGGAGCAGCCAGCCCATGAGTGAGGGCAGTGTTTAGCCAGGGGGTAGAAGTCCACACCAAGGACAGTAGGCCAGGAGGCCGGGCTGCCACAAGCACATACAGTAAGTGCCTTTGTGCAAATTCAAGTGTGTCATTATGCCCGTGATGGGACACGAATTAGTAAAGTGAAGCATGGGCTGCATATCAGCCCCCAAAAGCCCCTTGGCCAGGCCTGCCTGCAGGGCACAGGCTGCACCTCTGTACTGGGCCCCTGAACTGAAGGGCATTCCAGAAGTGCAGAATCTCAGAGCTAGGAGAAAACTGGACCCCTAATGCCCAGTCCGCAGGCTAAGTTACCCAGCTGGGCCTTGGCAGAGGCGGGACAGAAAGGCCGGGCTTCTGAGTAATCCACGCCTATCACCCCCAGATGATGTGGTCACAGCGGGCTCTGGGGACAGATCTACTCTGGCTAGGATCCTAAGCCTCCTCTGGCGACACGAAACCAGGATGCATCGGTATTGCTGGGGATGATACCACCCTCTTCCTCACTGGTTTCCCAGCTCTGCTGACGTGGAGCCTCTAGGGACTGGAGCGGCTATGGCTGCTGTCCCGGCGAAGATCCACCCCTTTCCCACCCAGCTGCACGATGGGGAAAAAGCAAGGGGCCGCAGCCAAGCCTGCTCAGCAGAGGGAGGTGGCTGTCACTTCTTCTTGGGGAGGAAGGGAAGGGAGCCCACCGAGGCACAGGGGAGGTCCCAGCCCCTGCCTTCCCACTGATTACCCATGCGGGCCTGGGCCCTGACTTTTTTACTCCCATGCCTGCCCTGCCTTCCTCTCACGTCTGCGGGAGTGACAGATGAGATTATGCTCCCAAAATCTCAGGAAAAAGCCGTGCAGTTGCCAGGAGCCATTAAACTCACTTGCTACGGGAGAATGGGGCTAACTCCCCACGCCAGGGCAGCAGAGGGGCAGACTGGTCAAGCTGAAGCCACCCAGAATGGCCGTCTGTCTGGCAGGTCAGGGGAGTCAGTTTGTCTGGGACCAGAGAGCAGTCCTTTGGGTTCCCTGGGAGGGCAGAGGCGGGCCAGCCTCTGGATCCAGTCCTCTCAGACTGGAATGTCCTTCTCTGAACTCCCCAAAGAGGGATCAGGGCTGCAGGGCAGTGGTTCTCAGCTAGCACATAAGGGCTCACCGGGAGTGGGGTGGGGGGGTGCCGGCTGGGGGTGCAGGTCCCAGCCCATCCTCAGAGACCCTGGTTCTGCGTGCTCCCGAAAATGCACTTGGGCAGTACCTTGCCCTCAGGCGCTCTGAACGCAAGGCAAGTGGTGGATGGATTAGACTGGTGTTTGGGAGAGAATACATTCCCTGGAAGCGGAAAGTCTTCCTCCTGGTGTGGCCTAGAGTGAGTCATTTCATCTAAGGCTGTTTCCTTATTTTAAAATGGGGAGGTGACCTCTTCACAGGGCTGTTCTGTATTCAATGAGATGACGTGGTGATGCAAGGAGCACAGCGCTCGGCCTGTCAGAGCGGTGGGCGAAGGCCGGTGCCTCCTTTACAAAGGGCCATCGCTTTGGAGGAGGGCGTGTGAGGGGAGGAGGCAGCCAGTGTTGGCGCGCTGAGCACCCCGGGAGCCCAGAGCCGGAGCGCCCACCCGCTCAGACATCAAGGTGGAGATGTTTTTACTTTGCTCAACACCGTGCCCAGCAGGCCCAGCCCAGGTGCTGATTAAAGCCGAAGCAACACTGCACTCCCGGAAAGGTCAAAACTCGAACTAATTGAGGGGAAGCGCAGCCCAATTAAGAGTCTGCACGATGCGCTGCTCGGGCACCTACACCTGCACCGAGAGCAGCCAGCACGCGAGGCCGAGGAGACCCGCTGCCAGAACAGGAGGTGCCCGGATGTGGCCTCGCGGGACGGGTGCTGCCGGAGGACCAGCAGGATTCCACTCTGGGGCTGGGGGAGGGGCCCTCAGTGCCCTGGGCACACCCCAGAGACTCGCTTTCGTGGATAAGGCTGCACCAGTAGCGGGTGAATCCCCACAGTCGGAGAACCTATTGCAGTGTGGAAAGCGGAGACTCTGAGGTCGGGGGTCCTATGCTGGTGGTGAGACCGTGGGCGTTACTTAACCACTTAACCCCTCTGAAGTCCACCTGAAGAGTGAGGCTGCTTCCAGGTTCTGGCAAGGATGCAAAGGGATGCAGTAATGCCTAGACCGAACCTGCTCTGGTGCCCGCCACGTGGCCGAGCTCTGCCCTTCCTCCCTGGCAGTGTCTGGCCTTCAGCGGCAGCTTGATGGAGTTACACAGTCCTGATCATGCTTCCTCTCAGCAGGTGGATCCCATAACAACCCTAAACATGCTGTTCCCCTACTCAAACACTCTGGTCCCCAACTGCGATAGAATCGAGCCCTCCACATGGCCCAAGACCCTCCCTGTGCTTCCAACCCAGGCCCTCCCCTGACAATAAACACCCTTAGTTCTGTTCTCCAATGCACCTGCAGCCTCAGCCCTGGTGACTTAACTCAAGCTGTCAGGGCCCCATCCCTGTGGCCATGGGAATGCCCTTTCCCAGTTGAGGACCCCCTTCCACTCTTCTCTGAGGCTGTCTCAGGACCATTCTTGGTCCCCAGCCCCCAGGGCAGTGTGTGCCCCTTCCCAGGATGCAGGTCCGTTCAGGCCTATGTCTGAGCACTTGATGGGGGTGGGGTGGGGGTGGGTGGAGGACAGAGACCTGTCATTGCTACCTGAACAGGGCCTGATCGGCAGTAACTGCACTAAACAGAATCCCTCTGTGGCGGGGGCTTCCCTCCGGGAGCTGAGGAAGCAGCTCAGACCAGAGCCCTGGCCCATCAACAGGGCAGAACCAAGACCAATGGGGCCCTGTCCTCTGCTTGGAGGCTAGGCTGCCCCCACTCCCCGAGCAGGGCGTCTGTGCTTTGTCAGCGGAGGCGCCCCAGCTGTCTGTAGCCATGCTAGATTGTGTCAGGCTCACTAATTAGACCTCATTAAACACCAGGCTCCCTTGCTGCACCGGCAGCCACTGGAGCCCAATTCCGCCCAGCCAGGCCGCTTCCTCTCTCAGACCCCGGGCCTCTGTGCAGGCCTCTGCGGCCCACCCTGTGGGTCATGTCTCCCTGCTGTGTACCACTGGGGCTCATTCCCTGTTGATCTGACCCCGTGAGGTCATCACTCTTGACACCTGTGCCCCAAACTAAGTTGACGAAGGAGGCATGCAAAGGAGACCCAGGCTGGCTCTCCAGAGAAACAGAACAGACAGTACCCACGTGAGCAAGGTCAACTAATCCAGCCGTGAAGACCTGTATATGATCCACCAGGGAGTGAGCATGGCAGTCCTTTTAAGAACCTCGGCCAGCTTTTCCCTGCCCCACGGCGTGCTTCTGGGACAACTTCCCCTGCACTAAGTTAGTGTTAATTAGTGAAAATTATCTAATGCAAGCTCATTTTAACATTAGCTTAAAGCTAAACATAATTAAGAAGATAAATCAGCTGCTAAAAAAATCCAATGAAGATACATAAACGATTCTCGGGATCAGCTGCTGGCCCGGAGCTCTGAGCGCCATTTCATACGAGGGCAGAGCAGGAAAGGACTCAGAAAGTACCTGCCAGGGTATTTCTTGACTGATCCATCAGGGCAAGACAACTGCAGTTGGCAGTGTGCCCAGGAGGTTCTGAGGAGCAGCAGGGGCAATTTCGTGGCCATCGCCAGGTGATGCTACCTGCGAAGGCGTCCCAAGAGAGGCCGGTGGAGCCTGCAGGGTGGGGTGCGGTTGGGCAAGGCGGTCAGGAAGGCACTGGGGTGAAAGGAATATGTGAATCTGTGAGCGCCCAGGCCTGCCTTGCACACTCTGACCCTCTGCTCGCCCTCCCTGTCCAAACTGGCTGCTTCAGCTCTGTCAATTCCTGGGCCCCTCGGCTCCCCCAGGAGCTTGGTGGGGATCGGACTCGGCTCGGCTCCCATCCAGCTCCACTATTTACCAGCCTTACCCTCTCGGACCCTCATCTGTAAAATGGAAAGTTGCTGGATTGTTGTGAAAATTTAATGAAATAATATATTCTTAAGAGGGCTGGCACGTGTCTGGCATGTAAGTGCTCAAAAAACAATAGCTATCAATGTGCCCCTAACTGCACCTCATTTATTTCCTTTTTACCTCCCTCATTAGATGAAAAGGCAGGGTCCACTTTTCATTCATCCGCATATTTCTGGAACCCAGCACATAGTAGGTCCTCAGCAAACCATGTTGAATGAACCAGCAAATGTGGGGAATCTCCAGGCAGTGGGGAGTAGGGGTTAAGGTTTGTCTTCAGAGACCAAGACCCACCAAAACATAAAGAGTCCTGGTCCTCGCCCCAACCCCGACCATTTGCCGACTCCCTGCTAGAACACAAACCCAAAGGGACATTTATGCCGAGCCTCCTAGTGCCCCGCCAGCACTGCCAGGGGCCCCGAGAGTGACAACCACCGGGCACGCTGTGCCAGGATGAGCTCATAGGCTACTGGAAGCTCGGGCCAGAACCTAATGATGAGAAACATTCTTTCCCAGGGCTACGGTTCTAGGACCATTAGCAAGCCCGCAGACTCCACAGATTTCAGAGCAGAAAGAAAACTAGGGAAGGCAGCTGAGGTTGACTGCGCTTGGTGTCTGGGGGGGTGAGGTGTTGCGGGGGGAGGAGGGGGAGGCTCAGGAGAGCACCAGGGGCAGAGGCAGGTAGGCAGGCAGGCAGCCAGGCCTCACTGCGGGCTTGTTTGCTCTCCGCCCTGTTCCCCTCACCCCCGTGGGACACTTGCCCCAGAACAGGCTCTGCCTTGTAAACTCTGAGAAAGGCGGATCCACCAGGCAAGCGAGGCAGTATCCTTGGGGGCGGGGGCGGGGGCAGCATGGAGGGCTGGGGCGTTGCTGGCTGAGAATCTATCAAGGTCTCAGCTTATCAGTGAAGGTGCATGACCCATGGGCCAGAAAGTGGCCTTTAAGAGGACAATATAGATCCCTGAAAGCCACTCACACTCAGCTTCCCAGTGATACCCCCCCGGTGCCCCCAGGCAGACAGAATCCTCTCCCCCTCTCAGAGTAGCAGTCCTGTACTAGTCTCTTAAACTAGTCCGTGAGCTTCCCAAGGCCTGGCTAGCAAAAAATATGTTTTGTTTCTGGAAGTTTTAGAGGAAAGCGTTGGCCCCAAGGGGCAATCTCCAAAGGTAACCTTCGTTTGTAGCAGAAGGACACAGCCTTGACCTCAGGCCTGCATGGAACCCCAGCTGGCCTCTTCTGAGTTCTATGACCTTCTGCCTACCCAAGCCTCTGGGAAAATACCACTTGCCTTGTAATGTGCTGTGGATCGGATTAATTAAAAGAAATAATGAGTAGCACCTTTCTTTCATTAATGTTAGTTCCTCTTAATAGAAATTCCTTTTATCTGCATCTTTTAAAAAGTGCTATCTCACAGTCTCACACTAGAGTCTCAGAGCAGTCTTGTAAACAAGGAGGCAAGAATAATCCCATGCGGACGCAGAGATGGAGGCCCACCAAGGTCAAATGATTTGCCCAAGTTCACCTGGTAGGAGAGGAAAGCAACAGCCAGAACAAGGACGAGGACACCCAGGCTCTAGTTCCCAGCTGTGTCCTCCTCCCCCGGGCAGTGGCCTGTCCTCCTGAGACCGCTGCCCAGCAGACCTGGCTATGCCGCTCATGACACCGAGAAGGTCATAAAGCGGGCACCGGCTTACTGAGGCCCCATTTTTCTACTTTTGAACTTCCTGGGAAAACTCCCAATCTCAGAGTTTCAGAGGAACCAAGCCTAGCTTGTCCTCCCCTCCAGACAGAGAAATGGCCTATCCCTCCGTGCCCCAACACCCTCCTTCCCCTGTCACCCTCCCCTGAAAGCTTAAATTGTGGGGAGTCTTTCCAGACTGCCCTCGGGCTCTGGGCTGGGCCTGTGCTGCTAGTCAGGCCCTTCTGGATGACTGTACAAGCAGAACAGCCTCAGGCATGCGCAGTTTGGGAGCTGGGGCTCCTCTGTGCCTTCCTGTCTTGTCTCTGACCATGGCAGTTCCCAGAGGAGATCCTTGGTTAAGGAGTCAGATCCCACAGCCCCACAGGCAGTGGAGGCAGCAGACAGACAGCTGCCCTGACACGCTGCCACCACCAAGTCAAGGCCAACCGATAAATGTGGGGGGAGGGGAGAGCGGGGGAGCCCAGTGGGCAGTTGCTCCTCTCGCTCAGAGGAAATAGGAAACACACCTGCCCCAACAATCTAATCTCCTGGCCGGGGCAGCCCCACTTCCTGGGAGAAGACTCAGCTGCATTTCCCTCCCCCGCTCCCAGAAAAAATGAAGAAGGCGGTAGTTACTTTCCAAGACAACTGACATTTGTATGATACTTTCTCCTTGTTTTTCATACGCAGTTTCTCCCCTGTTTTTTAAAACCATCCAGGAATTTAGGCATCATCCTCCCATTTTGCAAGTCAAGAGTCTCAGAGATTGATGTACCCAAAAGAACACGGCTAGCGTAAGTGCCTAGATCAGGGGAGAAACCAAGACTTTTCAAGTTCAGAGTATGTCCTCTGTCCTTCATTTGTAGTAGAAGGGTCTCCATGGCTCGGAAATCCTGGCTCCTGAAATGTGACTGAGCACAAAGAAGAGAGACTCAGAATCCAACCATCAAAGCACCCGGGCTTGGCAAGGATGCCGGGACAGGCCGGGGCAAGACCCTGCAAGGGCTCTGTGGTGCTCAGTCCCCAGAGCTGCAGCTTGTCTCGTTCCCACCAGCCTCCGTGGGACAAACACCCTGCAGCTGCCCAGGGCCTCCAAAACAAAGCCTGTGTGGAGTGGTCACTCATAGAGGGAAGAAGGGTCAGGCAGAGGGGACAGGGTGCAGGACCTGCAGGCCATTGGCTGCTCACTTAAATCGGGCTTTTGAAAGGCAGCTCTGAAGCTCAAGAGAAAGCCAGCTGTCCCTGTGAGTTGGAAGAGGAGGGGACGGGAAGGGAGAGAGAGAAGGAAGAGTCAGGAGCAAGTCAAGAATTGGGGCCAGCTCACAAACAAGGTAGTGAGGTGGTTAATGAATATATCATCAGACTCAGATTTCACAAAACTGTAACGTTTAACAAATTTTATACATAAACTTTTTGTATCTGATTCATGTCTATGTCCCATTGCCTGGCATGGTACCTGTACAGAAAAGGCGCTTAGTACTATCTGCTGAAAGTACCTGAATGAAGGACACGCCGATTGAGGCAAATGGGGGAAGACAGTGGGCGCCACTCAGTGACAAAGGCTGCCGCCTGCACAGCTGGGTCTCCTGGTGCAGTGAGCTGGCAACTCCGAAACTTTGCCATACTCCCTGGGCATGTGTACCCAGGTGTTCACCCCTATCAGCTACCTAGACTCTAACCTGGCCAACCATGCTCTTGCCTGGAGCCTTTCCCCAAGACCCTCTGAACCCCCTTGACCTCAATCACCAACCTCCCAATTTAGAGTATTCTTCTCTTTGCTGCCAGACAACTAGTCACAATAGGGATTAAAGAAGTCCCCTGGCGACGTGCAGTTCAACCCAGGACTTCAGACACTTGCTTCCCTAGAGAGACTGTGGCCAATAGGAGACAGTGTCTAGTCCTTTAAACAAATCATTGACTGCCTTTGACCCTTGGGGCCCTGCAAAGGAGCCGGGAGAGGACTAAGGAGGAGTCTGCGCTCTCCCAAAGCTCTCGGTCCGAGGATAAAATGGGCTCTTCTCAAGCGAGCGGTGTGCCAAGCACACAGGTGACATAGATAAAGAGCCATGTCTGAGAATAAAAAAAAAAAAAATCACTTTGGATTGAAAATTTGCTAAAATACCAAGGAAGAGGTGGCATCTGAACTGGTCCCTGAAGAAAGGGGACAAACCCATCCACAGGCAGGGGTGAGGTAGGGCCCAGCCAGGATACCCATGCCCCTCTGTCCTCCATAAACCAGGCCGGCCTGTTCCTCCCACTGCAACGGCACAAAGCGGAGTGGCTCCTGGTTAACAAAGGCTGCCTTGTCCAGCACCCTCCCTCTCCTGGGCTGTGCGCATGATCTTTGTGGGGTCAGTGGTCATCCTGGCCAGGAACCTGGGGAAGCTGGGTAATTGCCTTGGTGGTGGTCTGAGTGAGGATAAGACATTTCACCCTTTTGAACCCTAGAGGCCTCCTTTATGAAATGAAGATAATACTCTGCCTTACATGGTAACTGAGGCTCAAAGGAAATGGGGCCCAGGAATGCAAGGTCAAGATTGACCGGGGATGGGGGGGGAAGGCCAGGCAGTAAATTTCCCTCTGTTCCTGAAGCACAGGCAATAAGTATTCTCTAAACCCACCCAGCAGCCTCACCGATGGATGCCACCAGTCACCAGGGAGCCTGGGCACAAGGATGGGTGGATGGCCTGGGGCCGTCTCAGCCTTCCTGCCGCGTTCAGACATGACTGGAGACGGGTCCTCAGCATCAAAGGCCCTGAAACCCGGTTCAGGGGCTGGGTTCGTGGCCCTCCTGCCACACCCTCCAGCCAAGCACTCATTATACGGTATTATAATGATGGTTTAGGAGACTATTAGGCTATTTAAGAGTAGAGGCGTTTTATATGTCTGTTTTCCACTAAAGTGCTTAGTACTTAGTGCAGACCTCGAAATGTTTGCCCAGTGACCAAATAAGTGTACTACCCTTCCAAGTCACTAGCCCGTCCAAGTTACAGTTGTTTGAGCATCTGGCTCTGCCTTGGTAAATAAGAACCAAGAGTTTCCCAGTCTATGTGTGGTCCTGCTGTAAGGCCACCCACTGGCAGTTACAATGACCCGAGCGGCCCAAGCAGCAGCAACCCCCCGGGTCTGGTCCTCCATGCCAGCGTGGGACTGGCCTGGGACTCAGTTCTGAGTCCCTGCAGGTACCCTTCCTGCCTGTAGCATAAGCAGACAAAGCGTATCACACAAGGGGAAAAAAAAATAGCATAAATAAAACCCCACCCCACAAGTAAATATGGCCAAATGTTTGAACCAGTGTGACCATGACTGTGACATTAGCAGAGGCCCAGAGAGCACAAAACTTAAGACTGACTCCTTTGAAGGTCTCCTCCCATTCCACGTGGTCCTCCCTCCACACCTGCTGGGCTGTGTCCTCACTGGCCACCACTCTCTTCCCGCTCTCCCCAGTCCACAATTATATTTTCAAAGTGTCTCCTACTTAGACGTGTTTCTCCACACCCGAGGCCCCACTTCCAAAGCCTCACTGGTCTGTGGTGGCTAGGGGTAAATCATAGCTACACCTTCCACTCCCACCTGCCTTAATTTCCTGTTATCACTCAGGAATAAAACCGACAGCACCTCACGAGGCTAGTCTGAGGATTAAATGAGGTAAAATGTGAAACTCTGGCACACACACGGTCAGACATGTATGTCCTTCTGCCTCTCCTCCCCCAATCGCTATGTCTCCACACGCAAACCACCTCACCTCACGGGCTGCCCCACCCGGCCTCACAGCACCCAGGCTCTCACTGGAAACTCCCTCCCTCGGGGTGAACAGGAAGGAGGAAAGACCTAGTAATGGCCATGGAGGGTTGCTTGCCAGTTGGACAAGCTGGGGTAGGGCTGGGGGCAGGCAGTCGTCAGAGATGCGACCTTCAAGGCAGAAGTTAGGTATCTGGGTCTTTCTGTAACCAGCCACATGACCTTTGGGCAAGCCCCTTTCCTTCTCTGTGCCTCAGTTTCCTCACCTGTGAAACAGGGTTGACCTCTCTGCTCTACCTGCTTCATAAGGTCTCTGAGAAGGCGCTGTACAGATGTGAGCAGCAGTAACGAAGGGTGGGGGCCTGGAAGGCCTGGGAGTTGAGTGGGCACAGACAGGGTCAGAAGCTGCTTTTTCCAGGGGGTTGGGCGCCTGCCTTGGACCCAGTGGCAGGACCCAACACCAGGCCCCACACAGCTCAAAGCTCCCACCAGCACAGCTCTTCCCTCTGGCCAATCAAAGCTGTTTGCTGCTTTGAAACGAAAATCCCTCACTCCTACTTCGGAGACTCTTATGGAGAAACTGCCAATTCCAGTTTCCTTCTTTCCTCTAGCAATTCTGTAATTCACCTCCTTCAGGAAGCCCTCCCAGATTAGGCACATTCTGTCTCAAAAACTCTTTTTTTTCACAGCACAACCCCAACATTTGAGTTAACTCTTGGAGGCAATGGCCACAGATTATATCTTCCTATGGCTAGTACTTGGCACACAGTCGGCACGCAGGAAATAACTAATGGTTAAATATGTACATATTAGACTCTGATAATTAGAATATTGGATCAGTTCACAATTGTTAAAATTTCTATTGTAATACATTTAAAGACTTAAGAGCACTTTACTATGCACTAGAAACTCTTGACATCCCACATGAAACTAGGAGCCCCAGTGGGCAGGGGCCATGTCTCTCCTTTCTTGTAATGGAGTACACAGCCTGTACCCCAGGTTGCAGCCAGGCTAACTCCATTCGAGCTCCTTGGTTTAATCCTGCTGCACCATCATCAGATTGTGGGGCAGGGTAGCACAGTGGTTAAGAGCAAGGACTTTGGCTTTTGTATCCTGGCTCAGACACTTATTAGCTAAGTGACCTTCAGCAAGTAACTGTTTGAATCCAAAAATCATGAAAATATCCATCTCACTCGGTTGTTGTGAAAAGCAAAAGAGAAAATGCAAGCAAATCATTAGCACAGTGGCTGGCACATACTAAGCGCTAATAAATCATCAGGGTTTGTTAGAATTACAAGCCTTGACTCCTGATCCCAGCTGCAGCCTGCTACATAATATCACCCACATCCTTTCTCCTCAGTTCAAACTTGTATATTACATTCTGCAAAACAAAAAGGCAAAGGAAACTCAGGCAGACAATGAGGAATTACTTAGAGAAGGAAGTAATCTGTACAGTGCATGGTTAACTCTTCCTCTGGTGGCCAACCTGGCCAGCTACCTGCATCACCGCCCCTTCCTGTAAGAGGAGCCCCACCACTGCTCTTTCTGGGTTAATCTTCCCTCCCTAGCCAGTCAGCCTCCAGGGGTAACAGAACTCCAGCCACATTCATTGAGTTGAATTCGAACAGTGAACCCAAGCCACTCCTGTTGTGTATTCTGAACTGGACACCAAAGGCTACTGGTGTTTCTTAACAAATCTCAGTGCAGGGAGCCAGGTTTAGTAAATAAAAACAGGATGCCCCACAAACTTTGAATTTCAGGTAACCAGTGACGAACTTTTTAGTATTGGCATGCCCCATGCAATATTTGAGGCACATTAATGCTAAAAAATTATTTGTTATTTATCTGAAATTCAAATTTAATGGAGCATCCTATATTTTACCTGGAAGCCCTACGCAGGTAACCCTACCCAAGGGCACAGAGTAAAGATTAAAATCTTCCCTCTGCTGTACCTTATTCTAACCAGCCAACCTAGAAGCATTTCCGCCTTTCAGGCCCCAAGGAGAGCAGATGAGATGAGATAAATGGGAGCCTTTCCTGAGCGGCTGAGTCTACCCACCTGCCTTGTTCAAGCGCCCAGCACAGAACCGGGCACACAGTAGGTGCTCGCAGTACATTCCTCATTGATTTCCGGCTGCTTGAGCTGTAGAGCTGGGCCCAGCAGGGAGTGTGAATGTGAGCGGCCAGGCCAGCCTTCACCGCAGCAGTCTAAGAACAGATGCCTAGGGTGGGGGTGGGGAGGTCGCACCACCCACTTCCTGGGGTTGTTTTGAATCTCAAATAAGAAAATGGCCAGGGATATGTTTTGTAAATCCCTGGGCAGCACACCGGTTATTATCATGACCTCTGAGTGGCCGATTTTACCACGGGGGCCCCATAGCCCCCACTCTTCCCGATGGAGAGGAACTCCACAGGGACCTAGAAGCACATGGCAGAGGGAAGCCAGTGCCTCCGGACACTGCAGTAGTAACTGTCCAGCACTTAGCCATTTGCCAAACACGTTCACATCCATCCTCTCTAGAGGCCTCGCCACAGCCCCACGACGTGACGGAGGTTTCCTGGACCATTTTCCAGAGGGTGGTCAGGGCGGTCTTGCCCTGAAGTGGCGCCTGGTCCAACAGGCTGGGCGTGGGGTCCCACCCGTGAAGGGGCGGGGGCAGAGCCTACCTTCTGGGCCTGTTGGATCATCTGCCTGACCACTTGCTTGAGGTGGGGCGCCTTCTCCTCCTTGGGGGGGTGGGTGAAGAGGGTGACACGGCTCACGCCGCGGAAAAAGCCCGTGTCGGTCCAGCCCAGGTCCAGCGGGGGCACCTCGGTGTCGGAGCGGTCGGGCCAGTAGGCCAGAGACCCATTGGGCTCAGCCGGGGCCTCCGGCGGGGCCTTGGCCTTGGCCTTGCTCTTGCCCCGGGAGGGGGCGGGGGCGGGGTCCTCGTAGGGGCTCCAGGCGGTGCGGAGGGCCTGGCGCTCCTGGCTGGACAGAAAATCCCGCAGGCGCTCCTTCTTGACCCCCTCGCGGTAGGCCTGCTCGCCGCCGCCCAGCAGCGCCTCCAGAGCGAGCCGCCGCCGCTCGCAGTAGTAGAAGGCGGCCTGCGCCTCGCTCACCCGCTCGTTCACGTGCGCCTCGTCCAGGCAGCTCAGCTGGGACTCGGCCATGGCGCCCCGGCCGCCCGCCCCGGCCCCAGCCGCGGCCCGGGTTCCACCGCCGCACCTGGAGCCGCCGAGGGGCGGGGCGCCTCACCTGGCCGCGAGGGCGGCCAATCCGCGCGGCCCGAGCGCGGGCGCTGCCGTCGGGTGGGGAGGGGCGACCGCGCCCTCCGCCTCCGCGGCGGGGAGCGGCGCGGGCGACCTCGGGATTCCCGGGGGGCGCGGCGGGACTTAGGCCTGTGGAGCCCAGCCCCGGGCGGGGGCTCCCGAGCGCGCAGGGACGTGGAGCGCGGCCGTCGTTAGACCCACGTGCGGCCTCGGGCGCGCTTCCTGCTCTGGCCCCGACCCTAAGGTGGGGGGAGGGTGGGGAGCTGCCCCTTCCGGCCTCTGGCGGGGCCAGGCACGCCGCAGGTTCGCGTTCATTTCCCCCTCTGCAGGTAGGACCCCAGGCACGTGCTCTGGCCAGGGCGTCTCTGGGGTGGCGGGTAGGACCTCTTCCTTTTGAGGGGTTGGGGCCCTGCTGCTATACCGGATTGTGACGGCTGAGGAGGGGCTGCGGAGAGGCAGTTGATGTGCAAAAGCGACTTGTGAATAAAACCCCCGGTCCTGCCCTCATGTCCTGGTTCTGAGGTCAGAGGCTGTCAATCCAACACCTGCACCATGATAAAAAAAAATTTCTTTAAAAAAAAAAAAAAAGCCACCAAATACAGCAAAGATTTAAGCATATAAGCAGCAGCATGAAATTCCCCCCACCCCCATTTTAATTCTAAATGGTCCGTGCATGTTTATGTGTGTGTATGTTTCTGTGTGTGTGCATGTCTCCACATGTGTGGCTTTCCTTCCTTGAGCTCAAACATGTATTTTGAATCACTAATATAGTAATCAGGCCTCTGGCAGCCCATCTTGCCCCTCCTCCCCCCCCCCACACACACCAGCAGCAGCTCTGCTGTTTCCCATTGGATTAAACAGAATCTTCTTAGTCATTAACATATTATTTTGTTCAAGCACTGCTGTACAATTTGATTCTCCACATTCAAAATATTTTCAGATCATAGCAACCGAAGGTTCACATTTCTCTCATTTTATAGCAAAGCATCTTCGAGCTGGAAGGAGCTTTAGAAACTGGTCCAACCCCCTCATTTTACAGTGGAGGAAATTGAGGCCTAGAAACATGTGGTTTGCCCAGGTCTCCCTTGTAAAGAGGAATGGCCCTCGGGGGTTCTCTATGTCTCAGAGATCTTTGGCCTACATCACAGCCACCTTTGCCCTTTCTATTTCTTTTGTGAAATGACAGAAGTGGGGACCTGATTTCAACCCTGGGGAATTTGAAGAGGTGGCCTATTATTTCTGGACCTTCCTTTGATGGTCTGAAAAAATGAGGGTTGCACTTCCGAATATCTGAAAATTTTGTGACGGTAGTTCTGGCATCCTGTGTGGGCCCAAAGATCAGGGAGAGCAGCGGGGTGCCCATCGCCTTACCTGTGTCTTTTGCTACTCTCAGGCATCAGAATGCCTCCCGGTAATACTCTACCTTAAATATGGACAGATTTCATCTTCAGAACAGACAATACTTAATTTGTTTCTTAGTGACTAAAGGCCCTACTAGATGCCAGATTCTGTGCCCTGGGGAGCAAGCATTTACTCAAGGCCCACAATGTGCCTGGCACACAGTATGTGCTCGGTACAGATGTCTTTAAAAAAGAATGACATTGAGATATAAAGTACAGCATAGGAAATATTGTCAATAATATTGTAATAGGTAGGAGTGGTGTCAGATGTGTGCTACACATATCGGGGTGATCGCTTTGTAAGGTATCAATGTCTAATCACTGTCGTACACCTGAAATTAATATAATATGGTATGTCAACTGTAATTTAAAAATAAATTTAAAAAAAGAGAATGAATTAGGGCCAAGAGCAAAGTATGCGCAGGGAGTTGTGGAGACTTGGAGGGAAGATGTAATTAACCTGCCCAATGGGATGTGGGTAAGAAGGGCTTCACCCAGCAGGAAGGGATTTTGAGTAGAGCTTAAAAAGATGAGAAGAATTTGAGGGAGAGAGGAAGCGAAGATTTTCCAGGCGAAGAGAGTTTAGATTAAATATGTCAGAGCTTCATACTGGCATTGGGCACACGCTGGTTCAATTTAAGATACAGTCATGTGCCACATAATGATGTTTTGGTCAACGATGGATGCCGGTACCATAAGATTATAATGGAGCTGAAAATTCCTATAGCACTAAGTTCATAGTGCAATCAATGCCTTACTCACATGTCTGTGGTGATGTCAGTGTAACCAAACCTCCTGTGCTGCCAGTTGTGCAAAAGTATATATAGCACATACAATGATGTAAAGTACATAATATTGATAACGAAACTAAATGACTATTTACTGGTTTACAATACATGTTTACTATACTATAATTTTCATCGTTATTTTAGAGCGTACTCTTTCTACTTATAAAAAAATGTTTGCCGTAGAACAGTGTGCTGGAGTACACCAGCAGCAGCCTCACATACCTTGTGTTTACTGTGTCTCTTGATTGCATCATTTTCTCTTGCGTTTGATTTAACCTCATGTTGCTTTGTACAGTCACATGCTGTACAGGCTTGTAGCCTAGGAGTAATAGGCTGTCCCCTACAGCCTAGGTGTGTAGTAGGCTGTCCCATCCGGGTTTATGCGAAGTGCACTCAGTAATGTTCACAGGACGACGAAATCGCCTAAAGACGCATTTCTCAGAATGTATCCCCATCGTCAAGTGGCACATGACTGTATTTAACCCTCAGACCCTTAGTGTCCACATCTGGCCTTCTGTGACCTCCCGGATTATTGTAGGGATTAAATGAGCTCACGTATTTGCTTTAATTACCGTTTATAGCTGACTGGTAGAAAGCAGTTTACAGCAGTGCTTAGTAATAGCCTGGGGGAATCTTGTTAAAATGCAAATTCTGATTCAGTAGGTCTACAGTGAGGCCCAAGATTCTGCATTTCTAGCAAGCTCCCAGGCAGTGCTACTAGTGCTGGTTTATAGACTGTACTTTGCATAGCAAGGACTTCAGAGGCCAGTAAATAGTGTGAACTGTCATGTTAGAGAGCCCTGGAACGGAGTCCCGAGATAAGCTGTGTGTCCCTGGGAAAGTCCCTCTTTTCTGAAAGTTACTTCACATCACCAGTGAAATATCAGTAAGTCCCTCACATAGGGCTGTGTGAGAAAGGAAACAAGTTAATGGATATACATCCCTTAACAGAGTGTCTGGCAGCCAGTAAAAGTGTGGGAAGATGAGACTGGAAAGAGAGGGACATTGGGGCCAAATCGTGGGGACCTTGGGTATACCGGATTGTGACAGCTGAGGAGGGACTGCGGAGAGGCAGTTGATGTGCAAAAGCGACTTGTGGATAAAACTTATTCTGTAGCCTTACTAAGCACAAGGGCATGTTCTAGGTGCTGGGGAGTTCAGCTCTGATCAAAACTAAGTCCTTGCCCACGTGGAGCTCACATTGACGTGGACTGATTAAGACATGGTTTTTGCCCTCAAGGAGCACACATGTTATGTAGCATAATTTGGGATTGGACAGAAGGTGAGAATCAGAGTAGAATACTTTAGTAACAATTCACATTGGACAAGACCTTTTCTGGATCTAACCGATATGAAACACACTGTGGTCTTTTGGTAATATTCCCCTTTATATACCAATGATTTATTTATTCAACCAACATTTTTGAGTGGTTAATGTGTACTAGATGACACACTGCTGAGAATAAAAAAGAGGAATCAGACATGGTAGCCAGCTGCCTAGTTTAGCTGGGAGTCGGATACCCTGATGAGTGACACAGTGGCCTTCTCAGAGAAGTTTCAGGCTATGGAGGTATTTTAATGTTCCATTATCTAATTTGACCTGCCCCAACCTCGGTAAAGCAGACTGTGAAACGGATTATTGTCCGGTGTTACAGATGAATAGACTGAGGCTCAGGGAGGTGAGATGCTATGTTCAAGGTTATCAGCTGGCAGGTGGAAATGCTGGGACATGTCCACGCAGCCTGATTCCCAGGCCTTCCACCCCACCCTGATCCTTAAAAAGCCTTATCAGCGCGGAATCGGATTCTTTTTCAAGCACCTGCCCTCTTGTGCCTACGGACACTCCTTGAGTTGATGGCACCTTAGTAAAAGCCTCTGGCTCTTTACAGGTCCCTCCTGCCTTGGGTCTGGAGTTTCCCTGAGCTAGTGGGGCCGGTCATAGTTGCATTTCCAGCTTCAGAGGCCACCTTGCCCACGGTGTCCGTGCCTTCCTGAGAAATCGGGCCTCCTCTCCCTCCCTCCTCCGTCCTTGGCAGTCGCGGCCCCCTCCCGCCTGGGGATCTGGCTCTCATGCACCTTCCTCTGTGCAGTAAAGATGTGACAGCTTGTAGTTAACAGTAACCGTAGCTGCGTTCATCCCCGCGCACGTCCGTTTTCCTAGGCCCTGCCGTGAAATCCGAGTCCTAGAATAGTCCGCCTCGTGATACGTGCTTAGGTAAGTTTACCTGCGCTGACTTTTTCCCTCTGTGGCAATTTGCATCACGAGTGCTGTTATAAAATTGGGGGGCTCTCTCGCACCTCTGTAAAATTCATACCTGCCGTCCTGACTCTCAAAGAGGATTTGAGAATGAGAGAACGTGGTTATGGCGGGCACCGTGGGCAGGGAGGGGCAAAGTCTGAGGACTGGTCTAATTGCAACAGTTTTCACTTGTGACCTGCTCTATGCGCCTGGAGGAAGCAATACACTGAGGCCTCTCCCCGGCAGGGCATGACTCACCTAAGGTTTTCCTCTCTTCATTTATGAGGGATTTTTTTGAGCACCTATTATGTACTAGGCAAGTTCCCACCCTCCCAGACCTTCCAGACTCGGGAACTTTGTTATATCTGCAACTCTGGAAGCGTAGAGACTCCTCTCCCCAACCACTTTGCAACCATCCCCACGGCCCAGACACCGTGGTTCCCCGGTTTTTCTGCACCCGCCTGTCATTCCTTCTCAGTCTCCTTTGTTAGTCCCTTAAACATCGGTGTTCTGTTCCTCAGGGAAGCAGCACAGAACTGGGGAATTCCTGGAGCGATGAGCAACCTTCACCCCCGTAGGGCAGAGGCTGCTGACAAAGCACCTTCCCCACCCAGTTGCTGGCAGTGCCAGGAACTGGGGTGTGTCTGAAACATTTTTAGACACATTTTAAAACAGCTCTGACCCCAACCAAGGGACTTGAGCTGGAATTATTTATTTACTTGGTGCCTGCTCATCCTAGTCTTTAGGGATCAGAACCTAAATGTCACAGGGCACAGGCCATGAGCACCCCGCCTCTCCCCCCCAGGGCAAGGCCAGAAGAGCGCATGTCAGAAGATGGTTTAGCAGAGGGACAGTTGTTCTAGGTTGAGGGTGGAATGAAGGAAGACTTACTTTGTGAAAGAGGTGACATTCCCCTTTGCCTTGCATGCTGGCTAGGGTGTGGACAGAGGTCAATAGGAAGGAAGGGGCATTCCAGGTGGAGGGCCCTGCATGAGCATAGTCATCTATGAGGGACACCGCAGGACAAAGCTCAGAGCAGAGAGTAGCGCATTGGGGTGCTGTATAAAGTGCATGGAGTCTGGAGGCAGCAGACTGGCCAGAGGAAGGGATGGTGGCTCCAGATGCTGCTGACACCTCTGCCTGGCCTGCCATTTTGCCTTCAAGGACCACTCCTTTGTTCTCTGTCTCTATGAGTTTGTTTCCGTTTTGTTTGTTCAGTTTATTTTTAGATTCCACTTAGAAATAAAATCATACAGTAATTGTCTTTCTCTGACGTATTTTGTTTACCATAATAATATCCTCTAGGTCCACCTACGTTGTTGTAAATGGCAAGATTTCATTCATTGTCATGGCTGGGTAACATTCCGTTGCGTATATGTACCACAACTTTTTTATTCATTCATCTATCAATGGACACCTCGGTTGCTTCTATATCTTGGCTACTGTAAATAATGCTGCAACTTATAGTTGCCAGATGGGAGGGGGGTTGGGGAAATGGGTGAAAAAGGTGAAAAGGATTAAGAAGTACAAATCACCAATTATAAAAATTATCACAGGTATGTCAAGTACAGCATAGGGAATATAGTCAAAAATATTGCAATAACTATGTATGATGTCAGGTGAGTATTAGACTTATCGGGGCGATTACTTCATAAGGTATATAAATGTCTAATCACTATGTCGTGCACCTGAAACTAATATAATATTATATGTCAATTGTGATTGAAAAATAAATTTTAAAAAGGGACATCATTCCTTTATCTGGCCAAAACCCTTAGCACTGTTCCTTGCTGGCCACCACTACAGGGCAGCCGTCGCCTGGAAGAGAGTGGCTGAGGCCCAGGGAGAGAGCCTCTCCCAAAGGTGATTTACTGTATCAGCAAATTATCACTTTGATAGGTGCAGAGAGACTCACCCTGAGCGGGGCTGAACATAGGACAAGCAAGTTTCAAAGAAGAGGAGACATTTGCCACAACATGTCCCTCGGGGAGGGGTGGGGTCAAGGGAAGAAGGCTATTTCAGCTGGAAGGTGTCCTGGGGCTGCTCACCGTCTGCTGGGCCCTTACCAAGCATTTCCTACCATGTCGTTTACTTTTCATGCCAATTAGTGCCATTGTCTCTGGTTCTCTAGAGTAGCTCAGAGAGGTCAAGTGAAACAGGTCCAGGGTCACAGAGCCAGTGGCAGAGTCTAGACTGGTCTGCCTGACTCAAAGCTTATGCCTTCTCCACTGGGCTGCACAGCTCAAGGATGGGGCTCCTCTAAGGGCTGGGAGGTTCTCGAGTGCCCCAGATCACAGCTAGCAGATGAGAGGCTGCTCGCCCTGAAACCCCAGAGCTTCTCACTTCCTATGTACATGGTATAAATTCCTCCTTTGGCCCCTGACCAGGGGGAACCTTGGCTGGTGAGTTGGAGTGGAGAATGTTCTCTGATGATTCCATCATGAGTCCCGCTTGGACATAACCCTCTTTGCCATGTGTATATGGTGGTAGGAAGGACCTGGAACTGGACCATGGTGGCATGGTCCAAATTGGCGAGGGAAAGACAGACCAGCTACTAGGGGCGAGATGGTGTCCAGGCTCTCTTCTGGGGTCACAGGGGCCACGTGTGACCCTGGGCATCAGGCGGTAGCGGTGGTGCTGACTAGCCGGCAGCATCAGGGGCTCCAGCATGAGGACACCGGAGTGTTGAGGGGCGCAGCACAAGTGGGGGAGGGAGCAGCAGCCTATAGTATTTGGAGATTTCATGGGCAGATGGGGTAGGATGACAGCCAGTGTTAGAAAACTTCAGCAGGAGGAACCTGGACTCTGGGAAAGGGGTTGGCAGGGACAAGACTGGGGAGGGGAGGAACTAGGTGCTACAGAGGTCCCAACATCTGGGTTGGGCAGGGATCAGCTTGTCAGAACCAGGAAGAGGGTGGAGGTGGATCTCAAAATAAAGGCAGGATTAAGTAGCAGACCCCCGAGGCTTGCGCATAGCCACGCTCTGTAGGAGTCAGGGTTGGCCCCAGTGACCTAGCAAGGGCTGGGCCTGTGAGGTGGCTCCAACAATGGCAGAAGGACCATTAGAATCCAGGAAACAGCAGACCCTGTCTGACCAGACATCGCACTTTAGCAATCTGGGGACCCTAAGGTGATACAGCCTTAAGGAGACCGTTCTTGGAAGTCTAGATTCAGAAAAGGACCTAGGGAGCCCCAGGGACTCATGAATATGGATTTCAGAAGCTAAATTTCTGCCAAAAGAAGGGAGAATCACTATAACTTTTATTCGTCCTAATAGAAACACTGGTTTGCTAGTTTCTCTATTTTATTTTAAAGACAAATGACACAATCCATTCCTTTTCTGCACCCACCTTGAGTCATTCTTACCTAAGAGGAGTCTGACTATCAGTGTTTACTGAATTTATGCTGGCTGCATACATCAGCAGTTTAGAGCAAAAAGAGACCTATCTTCTCCTTCATTTTACTGATGAGGAAACTGAGGTCCAGGTGGGTAAAGAGACTTCCTTCCTTAAGGCCCAATAGCCCAGAGAGAGTGAGGACAGAGTCCAGGCTGCGGAACCCCTGGCCAGAGCTCCCTTTCCCTGGCACCCCCCCCACCTGATTTGGACTCGCCATGGTAACCAAGCCTCCTTCAGCGTGGGAAGCAGAGGCTGCCTAGCAGTTACCTAGCAACTCCCCATAACCAGGTCAGAGCAGGGGGAGGGAGGCACCACACGGTGCCCACCCTGGGGAATTCGGACCTGTCAAAATGGGATTGTCTACATCAGAACGTGTCTGTGGATGACCCTGGGTAGGGCCATACCTAGAAGCACCTGCATGGGGGAGTCTCCCACCAGGATGAGCGAATTGCTGGGACTATGGCATAGATCCAGCTAGCTGGGGCCTCTGTCCCCACAGCAGACACAGGGCCTCATTATGTTTAGTTCTGGTTTCTGTGAATAGCATGAAACCTGCCCCATTGACGTGCTGGTTTAATCTGGAAGGGTGTGTGTGTGTGTGTGTGTGTGTGTGTGTGTGTGTGTAGGCATTTCACCTTAGAGGGGAAAGCGACCATCTCACACAACCATCTTGTTGCTTAATTATCTCAAGAAATGTTTATGGAATGATGTGGTCATTAAATTTATAAATCTTCTAATATTCTTTGTGGATTGGGTCTCGACAGCCATTGCCCACTGCCACTCTACCCCCACCACTGCTTTCCTGTGGGCAGAGCTCTGCCTGGGTTCCCAGGTTCTACCTCCTGTTGGGTCCACCCAATTGGTCTAAGCCAAACAGAGTGGTCTCATTCTCTTGGAAATGGTTGGTTCAGGAATGGCATCTGATCTACTCGTTGCCAATGGGATCTGAAGGAATGGCTGAGGAAGGACTCCTGGGAAAGGTTTTATTCGCTAATTAAAATTGGGAGGGAATGCGTCCCTTCTTCACGGACATCATCAGTCTGCATGTGGTGTCTGGAATTGCAACAGCCACCGAGACACCACCAACGTTCAGACGGCATTGCTGAGCCATTGAATTCAGCAATGAGTTATTGCTCGATGCCCTCCTGGATGTCTCATATGGAATAGCATAAACCCTTTGTTGTTTAGGACACTTCCGGTCAGCGTTTCACTTCCTTGTAGGCAAAAGCCTCCTACTGATGCTCTTGCCTGCATGGTCTTGGCTCACTCACTTTGCATGAGTCTGAGTGGGGCCCTCATTAGACGTCTAGACAAGGCTGGGTATTAAAGGCAAAGGAGTGGGATATAAACCTAAAAGCAACAAATGAACAGGACAAACAAACAGAGACTCATGGACATGGAGAATGGACTAGTGGTTACCAGAAGGGAATGGGGAGAGGGCAGGGGGAAATAAAAAAATAAAATGTTAATACAATTTATGTATATATAGTATGAAAAAAACAAACAAACTGGAATTTTAAACAAACAAACAAACAAATAAGGCAAATAACCCAAAGGAAACAAATGTCCCTCTCCCTGAGTAAGTTCAAGATATGATTCCTTAGTCCTTCATCTCCTGGATTGGAACTGAGATTGGACCTGCAGCTGCTTGCCTGGCTTCTTGTAGGTCCGAATAGACTTCTTTCCAAAGAGCCTGAAAGCTCCTCTCACAGGGTCTAGCATACTTCATTCAGTGGGGTGCTGGAGCTGGCCCCTACCTGCTCCTGAGAGCCAAATGTGCACATCCCTTCCGCACTCTGAGTTCAGCGATGTCATGTTGATAGCTTGAAACCAGCCATGGTGGAACTTATTTTATAAGCAGACTTAGTTTTTAGAGCCGTTTTAGGTTCACAGCACAGTTGAGCAGAAGACAGAGATTTTCTGTATGTCCTCTGTCAACAGCCCCCACCAGGGCGGTACATTTGTTCCAACTGATGAACCTCCGTTTCGTATTCACCCAAAGCCTGTAGTTTACATCAGGGCTCATTCTTGGTGTTGTACATTCTATGGCTCTTGACGAATGTGTAACAACACGTAGCCACTGTTATGGTATCACAGGGAACAGTTTTGCTTTACTAAAAATCCTGTTCTTCTCTCCCTCCCCCTCCACCCTTGGGGACCTTCAATTTCTTTTTTTACTCTTTCCATAGTTTTGCCTTTCCCAGAATGTCATATAGTTGGAATCGTACAGTACGTAGCCTTTTCAGACTGGCTTCTTTCACTCAGTAATATCCATTTAAGGTTCCTCCACATCTTTTCATGGCTTGATAGCTTCTTTCTTTCTTTCTTTCTTTTTTTTTTTTTGGCACTGAATAATATTCCATTGTCTGGATAAACCACAGTTCGTTTATCCATTCACCTACTGAAGGACATCTTGGTTGCTTCCAAGAGTTGACAATTATGAATAAAGCTGCTATAAACATTCACGTGCAGGTTTTCGTGTGAACATAAGTTTTCAGCTCCTTTGGGTAAAGGCCAAGAGCATGATTGCTGGATTATATGTTAAGACTATATTTAGTTGTGTAAGAAACTACCAAACTGTCTTTCAAAGTGACTGTACCATTTTGCAGTCCCTCCAGGAGTGCACGAGAGTTCCTGTTGCTCCCCGTCCTCGCCAACATTTGCTGTTGTCAGTTTTGGATCTTGGGTTTTCTAAGGGGTGTGTGGTGCTATCTCATTGTTTTAATTTGCATTTTCCAAATGGCATATGAGTTGGAGCTTCTTTTCATATGCTTACTTGCAGTCATCTTCTTCAGTGAGATATCTATTCAAGTCTTTTGCCCATTTTTTAATCGATTATTCAATTTCTCATTGTTGAGTTTTAAGAGTTTTTTGGATATTCTGAATAACAGTCTTTTATCAGATGTGTCTTTCTCAGGTATTTTGTCCCATTCTATGGCTTATCTTTTCATTCTCTTGACATGGGGTAGGAATATTTACACCACAGAAGTGACGAATGTGACAACAAATTGGGGCTTTCCCTCAGCAAGCCGATTGGTACACCTTTGCTAGCACATCAGTGCATTTACACATTAACCATTTATTGGATGAAATGTTTGCCCTTGCCCTCACAAATACTCAGTCCAGTGGAGGACGCAGGTCAATGCACCTGAGTCTCAGGATAGAGGCAGAGCAAGGATGCTGCAGGAACAAAAAGGAGGGCATCTGCATCAGCCACGAAGTTGGGATGGCTTCCCAGGGCACTGTAAATATTTCAAAGTGATTAGCAGCTGTTTGGATCCCTATGCCCAGTAAGGCAGCCAACCTGCCACATAGAGCTCTATTTAACTCGCTCTCAGTAGCCACATTGCATGCACTCAGTAGGCACATGTGGCTACAAGCTATCACATTTATCACATCAGACTGAGCGAGCAACTATAAAACTTTTCCATCACCTCAGAAAGTTATATTGGACAGGCCTGGTCTAGACAAAAACAAAAAAAAAAAAAAACAAAAAAAGTGGGAGAAAGGCTTTCCAGGCAGAAAGAACAAAATGGGAAGACTCGGAGTCTGAGACAACATGAATCATTCTGAGGAGAGAGGGATGTGGCAGCTGAACAAACAGGCATCATCGGATCATGAAATATCTTTAGTTTAAAGCTGAGGAGTTTCAACTCTAGTCTGAAAGCGATGGGGGAACCCCTGGAGGCTTTTGAATAGAAGCCTGATGTCATCAGCTCTGCATGTTAATAAGATCTCTCTGGCAGTTTGTGGATGCCAGCCAGGAGGCAGGGAGACCAATTCCAAGACTGACCTGGGAGAGAAGCGAGAGATGTTTGAAATGAGGCACCGACCGTGGCAAGGATGCAGTGAGAAGACAGAGAGGAGAGATGGGAAGGACCTGCTGGCTGATTGTGTCTGGCCCCTAGGAGGTTCTTTGTAAATATTTGTTGATTTAATGAATTAATTCTAGCTGAGCCCAGATTGTACAACTGAGTACACATCCCCTAGGACCCTAGGTGGTATCTTTTGCACAAACGAACAGGTCTAGGGTCATCTTTTTTTTTTTTTAGCAGAAGGGGAAAGGGACAATAGGGAGAGAGACAGTCGAGATGGAAAGGAAGTTGGCATCCTCTGTCCTGTCTGATGGGTCCAGTAAGAAGGGAACAAGCTGTGGTCGTGGAAGATAGGACCCTGATCCCAAGCAGTGCCTCTCTGGGGCCCAGGGACAAGGGCTACTCAGAATTGGGTGCAGGCTATTCTCCACCCTACCTCTTCCCTAACCCCCTTTGCCACAGGGATTGCAGGGCAGGTTTGGTTTCCTGAAGGGTCGGGCCATTTCACCAGTAGACAGATGCAATGCACAATGGGTCCACAGCATCAAGAAAGATGCTGTCAGCAGAGAATGTTTGGGGGCAACCAAATATGGCCAGAGTAGGAGACATAAGCAGACCCCCGGTGCTTAAACACATGAGAAATTCCAGCCTCCCTCTCTTGGACTCTCAAAGGTAACTGGAGGAGATTTTGGGGGCAGATGGCTCAAAGCTATTGTAACACGAACATTGATGTTCATATCACCTTATTTGCACCTATAGGCCGGGGACATTTTGGTTACAGAATGAATGATCAGTGACACAAGGCAGCTTTCACTTGTTCATTTAGTAAACAAATATTTATTGAGCCTCTGTCTGCCCTGCACCATGCTAGATGCTGGACGTAGGATGGTTTACAAAAGAGGGCAGATCCTTGCCCCCAGGGGAGCTTACAGTCTAATAGTCATACGAATGGGTCTAGTGCCACCACCTGCGTATGTGCTCTTCAGGAAAACCACCACAGCCACAGGATGGTCTAACGGGCAGGCTTATTTTAGATTGAGGGTCAGGGAAGGGCAATTTGGAAAAGTGACATTTAAACTGAGACCTGGAGACGCACAGGAGTTGGCCAGGTGAACAGCAGGGGGTACATCTTCCTGGTGGAGGGAACGGCAGGTGTGAAGGATTTGGGGACACATCCTTGGCCATCTAGAGGCTGAGACAAGGCCAGTGGGGCAGGGGCATGAAAGCAAGGAGGGGAGAGGCACAAGAGTAGGCTGGAGAGGGAGGCAGGGGCCAGGCCTCAGAAGGCCGCATGGGACTTTGCATTTAAATCTAAATGCAACGGGCAGGCGAGCGACGCGATCAGAGTTATGCTTTATGAAGATCGCTCTGGAGAATGGAGTGGGCACAAGAACGAGAAGTCTTCTAAGGGGGAGATGCTGCTGGCATGGCATTCGTGATGGCGGGAAGTGGAGTGGAGGAATCTGAGAAGTATTTAAAAGATACGTCGAGATGATGTTTTTGTCACGCCCTTGCCTTGATATAGATAGGTTGAAGTGTTGCGTTCAGGCAAGACAAACAGCAAATATTTTGAGCATGCCAATGTGACTCCCAGGTGGCCTGTTTTGGTTTGGGTTAGCTGAGAACTAATAATGTCACATTGGTCATTCCTCTGTCTCCCAGCAGGAACACCCCTGGCAGGAAGCAATTTTATGTTTAAAGGTTTCCTGAGAAAGCTTTCACAATTTCTTTGGAAACCTCTGCTCATGTTTAAAATAATTACTATTAGGAAATCTGAACGCCTCTCGCCCTGAAGCTTCTTGATTCTTGATGGAGCTGAAGATGCTAAAATAATAAGTCACGTGGGTAACCAAACATGAATGCTGTTGTAATGACAGTTCTGGATTATGTCTGTCTGTCCCACAGCCAAAGCGACTTATATGTTAGCAACAAAGATGCCTGAAGAGCTTTAGAAAAGGGATCCAATTAGATTTTTGTAGCTGTATCACTCATTGCCAATTTCGTTGCTTTTTCTTCTCAGAGCGTGGTCCGCAGACCTGGGAACATACTTCAGAGCTTGGTAGTAACGCTGCCGAGGACCTGCACTGAATCGGGACCTGCATTTTAACACACTCTCCAGGCATTTCAGAGGCACATTTATTCTGAGAAGCACCCTAAGGCCATCTAAAAGTGGGTGGACTGTGGCAGGCACCCAGATATTTGAAATGCAGCAAGCCTCAGCAAGTGGTTAGGGAAACCAAACTGGTCCAACAGGAACTGGATTTTCTCTGGAAGCTACCAGCTCCCAAGTCACACAGGGCATTTTGGCAGAATTCAGAGACAATATGCCGCTTCCTGGTCGTGTGGCTGGTGAGAGGTGCTGAGTGGATGGGCCCCTGGTGCTGAGATGCCGTCAAGTGCAAAGGGCTCCCTAGGGGCTCCCCAGGTAGCACCAGAAGCCAAGGCGGTCAGCCCCCACCTCCCACCCCCGGTATGAACAGTTTGGTCCTTCTTCTCTTAGTTTGGTCACTAAGGGCCCTGTTCTCTGGGTGGTTATGGTGACTCTTACTTCCTTCTGAACTGAGCTGCATAATGAGAAGGCTGTTTTTGCACCTCAACTAAAAATACTCCCATGACGGCCTCTGGTGGAATAAGAGGTTCGGTTCCAGGGGCTTTGAAAGCTCTGTCCCCACCGTGTGGTCAGCCTCTGCAGGCCAGTGACCCCTGCCCCCAGCTGGTGGGCCTGCGACACAACCAGGCACGGCCTGGCCAAAACAACGGCCCTTCTTTGATCATTACTTTCCCGAGAAATGTTTTAAGGCACAAAATCCAGGCCAGCACCCAATCATGTCACTCTGTCCTCCCCGGGGCTGGTCCTCCCACACAATCAGACAAACGGACGAAGTTCGTGGGCTGTTGAAAGCATAGGGTTTGTAAATACTGCAAAATCAAACGTTACCCCGGGCTTTTATTTTACCGTAACCTGTTCATATTCCCTAGCACCAAAATAGCTTCTCCAGTCGCCTTTGCCTTTGTTCTCTCGCCTCTGTCCATCCCTCTGGAGACTTTGCCCCCTGCCTTCTGCGGGGCTCATCTGTCCGCTCCAAGTCCTCCTCCCCGCCCGCCTCCGCCCCTCCTCCTGGCGCCCTGTCTGCCCATCGACACCGGCGTCTTCCTCGCTTGTCTCACTTGACCTCGTGCTCCCTCTCCCGCCCCGCCCGCCTCTCGGCTGTTCCTCCGGCTTTTGAAACGTCTCCTCCGCTACCCTGTCCTTCCCGCGCTTTCATTTTCAGAGGCTGCGAGAAGCGCCTCGCGCTCCCCTCCCCCTCCCCGCTCCTCTCAGGCTATTTTCTCTTCCCTCCCAAGACCCGCCACAGAGTCCCTTCTTCCCCCACCCCCATCCCAACCCGTTTTTCTCCAAAGGCGATGTAGGGATCAGAGAATTGTAGAATTCAGAGTCAAAGGGACACAGCCTACGGGTGCTCTGACAGTTACTCCTGAGTCACGAACTCTTTCTTCTCACATCGCCCTCGACAATGGCTGCCCCGGCCCTCCTGAGAGCAGGAAGGGCTAGGGGAGACGTGAGAGACAGGTCCCCACCTGGCCCGCCAGCGCTCTCTCACTAATACTTTCACCCCAACCCTTTATGTCTTAGCGCATGCGCACGCGTACGCACCCCTTCTAGGCGTCCTTGGTGCAGACCTGTGTGCTCCCAGTCTCCCCTAAAACACTGATGTCCCTTCTCCCAGCCAGGGCGGTCTGTGCTTCACACCCTGGGGTGAGCACTAGGAAATGATTCTATTCTGAGGTGCTGGAGGGAGACAGTGGGGTTCCTCTCCCCAGGGGCAGCTCTCGGTGGGGGGAAGGTGCTGGCAGGCATGCAAATAGCAGGGGAACAGGAAGCTCATCTGAAAGTCAGCTCCCACCCAGGGTCATGGTCAATCAACCAACCAACCAATCAGCCCATCGCCAGTCAATGCTCTCGTGGGGTGGGCGTCTCTCTGTGTCACTGGGCAAGGCATCTTCGAAACACAGAGAACCGAGAGGGAAAGCAGAGCCCTGGAGAGACCCTTTGTAACAAAGAACAACAATGGCTTTAACCCCCATCATCCCCAGCCAGAATCTGGGGTGTTGCTATCTTGGCCGCTGGGGGACACAGAGGTTACACCCATGGAAGCCCCTCCATTTCCCAGGACTTGGCTCCTCAGGGTGTCTGTTTCTCCATGCCAGTTACGAGGAAGAGGGTTAGCCGAGGACCTGCATCTGCGGGAGAATAAGGCCTTGGCTGAGCACCACCCGGGAGGCCGGCCCTGCCCAGGCCTCCGGACGCCCGTGCCCCGGTCCTGCCCTCACACCCTAACCGCTCCGGCTCAGGCTTGCGTGGCCGCGCCCCGATTCTCGTCCAGCATTCCTCACCCTTGAAGGACAGGAGGGAAGCTGCTCTGCAAACCTCCCAGGCGAGTGCGCTTGCAGGTTAGCAGAACGTGCCCCACCAAGTCCAACCCCGCCCTGCTGCTTGGCGTCCCACGCCAGGTGTAGATCTCTGCTGAGCTACTCAGTGAACATTCCCAAGATAAGGAGGAAGCGGTGCCATCCTAAGGACAGGAAGAATTTCAGTTTCACTTCCAGGTCCCTGCCACCGGCACACCTGCTGACGGGAGTAGAAAAACAACTCTGAACATAACCCTCTCCCTGAGTTCCTTTCATATCAGCTAATTAACCAACCAAATTGCCAATAAATTACTATTATAAATGTGTGTATACATAGGCGTATATATGTGGACATGTGTGCACACACACATGTATGTAGATGTAGTTCCAGCTTTTCTTCCGTGCTCCCTCTCTGCAGGCAGCTTCAGACGAAAGCCTCTGACCCCTCCGGAAGGGCTTCATCGGATCATGGGTGCCACGTAGTTGGCAGGGAAGAGGCCGAGTTTGTTGTGCAGGCGGCCAGTCCACCAGGACGGGTTGGAGCTGTCCAGGACCTCGAGCACCTCCCCGCAGTGGAATCCCAGCTCATCATCCTCGAGGGCCTCGAAGTCATACAGCGCCCGGGCCCACCGCACACGCTGTTGGGGGAAAGCACAGGGGTGTCCTGCTGAGCCGGTGGCCAGCCCCCGGAGCCACCGTCACACAGAAGAGGTTCTGCCGGCTCCGGCATCAAGACAAAGTCCTCCGTCAGCAGCTCGCCCGGAAGGTTGACGTATGGCTGTCCAGAGACATTTCGAACCCCACTGTGACTGAAAGCGGGGACCGGATGCACAGCCCTGAGCGCGGAGGTACCAGAACCCACCGGCCACTCACGAGACTCGGGACCTTTGGCTGAGAGACATGTCATTCTCCAAGGCCCCAAGAGAATCCCTGAGAACCCGTCTCCCTACTTCAACAGGTAGTCTTTCTATTTCCTTCATGTGACACACAAAATGGCAGTGCGCCCAAACTAGCAGCCCTTGGTGCTAGCACAACCAAGTCAGGATGGCTCTCAGCGATGAAGGCGACAGATCTCCCTCCGTTAAAAACAAAGCCAAGACATACGGGAAGGACCGGGCGAGGCCGAAGGGCAAACCAAGAACAACAGACCAGACGGTGCCAGCCTGGGATCAGCTCTACCCCGGAACTCTTCCTCCCACCCCCACTGTCATGGGCTGGGTCCCCACCACCTCTAATTGAGCTCCGTGCAGTTTGACGTCTCTCCTGGAGGACCAACTCTCTCTCTAACTGCCCACCTTGCCTCCTCCACTGAGCCCAGAGAGGGAAAGTTCACATACCCCGGCCACCTGGAGTTGCACTGGGTCCGTGTGTCTCCGGTGCATGAGGGCGGCGTTCACTTCACTGCCCATGCCCACGCCACAGTGCCCGTCGTTGATGTCCAGGCTGCCTCCACGGCGCTCCTAGAAACAGATGCAACAGAGGACCCGTCACCACGCGGCCAGAAGCATCCCTCACAGGCTCCCCCAGTGCCTTGCTCAGATGCCATGGACACAGCCAGTGTTCCGAGAATCCTTTCTGATGATAACAATAAATCCTAGATGAGGGGCGGGATGACAAAGAGACCTTAGATTCTGAAGGCAAAAATGATGGCAGGTTTCATCTATTCAATCGAGAAGTATTTATCAGGCACCTACCATGTGTCTAGCACTTTACAAAGCACTGGGGATATGTAGCTGGACAGAGAAGGTCCCTGTCTTCGTGGAGTGTCAGTTGAAAGGGTGAACCATGCACATTCGAGTGATAGGTGAACAAAGAGAAGAGCGTCTAAGTCTGAGTAATCAGGGAAGGCTTCATAGAGGAAGTGAAGTTTGAACTTTAGCTTAAAGGGGGAGGAGGATCGGCCAGGAAAGGGCATCTCAGGTGGAGGCGACAGCAGATAAAAAGCCTCAAAGGCATGAGAGAAAGCACAGTGGACCATTCTGGTAACTAACAGCGTGCAGCGTTGCCAGGATGAGCGTTTTGTGTGGGGAGCAGGGGCAGGTAGCAGGAGGTGGGGCTGGGGACACAGATATGAGCAGCTCACAAAGGACTCTGTACGCCCCGCTAAGAAATTCAGGAATGATGTTATCAGGCTGTATTGTCCATCTCGGTAAGCTGCCTAAAATCCCATCTGGAACAAGGCAGGGGACAGATAGAAATAAATAAATAAATAAACAAGCAAACAAATAGGCAAGGCTCCATTGCAGGTGTTAATCCTTTTTTTTTTTTTCTTTTTTGTAGATCTGGACAGCCAGGTGGGGTAAGGAGCATGACTAGATTTAAAATTGTGTCGATAAGAAAATGAAGCAATTGTTCACTAAATCCTCAGGGCAAGAAAGAGAGAGAGAGAGAAAGAGAAAGAGAGAGAGAGAGAGAGAGAGAGAGAGAGAGAGAGAGAGAGAGAGAGAGAGAGAGTGGTGTGTGTGTGTGTGTGGTGTGTGTGTGTTTTAAGGCAGGAGCCATTGATTTCAGAGAGGCTTCTTTTCCAAAACAGTTTCCATATCATATTTCTGCTACTGGGTGCCCCGAACTTAGTGAGACATGACGATGCTGGGCTGGGCCTGGGATGTGGCTCTCCCCCACACAGGGCCGGGGTCACAACAGACCCCCAGCATTTATTTTCTATGGTTGTTTCCAGCATTGCGGGGACTTTTCACACACTAAGTGGCAGAGGAGACCAGTGGCCTGAGCCTCAGTGGAGAGGAGGACCTCCTCGCCACCTCCCTGTGCCCTTTCTAGATACCTGGTGAAAATGGTGATGCTGCAGGTACCGCTGCTGGGCTGGCGGTGGGGCTGGGGGATACTGCGATGGAGTGGGCGGTGGGTGATCCGACAGCTTTCGGTTCATGGAAGGCCGGATTTCTTCTCCCACAGTCCCACTGAGGTGTGGGCCTCCGGGCGGCCTCCGGTCCAGGCTGTTGCCCCGGCGACCCTGGGAGAGAACAGAGATGAGGCGGATCCATCCTCCTCCTGCATCTCCTGGCCCTACCTCACCCTTCGGGCAGCTGTGTCCCAGACTTTGCTCATGACAGCGGATGGAGAGTGGGGAGGGAGGCAGCTTAACGAGAACAAGTGGTTCAGACTCTCGCGTTTTCCAAAGTGGCCTCTGCGTTCTCAGATTCTTCCGGTCAGGGGATGTCAGGGCTCTGGTTCCCAGCCTGACACCTTCCACGTGGTGTCCACTCAGTCCACCGCTAGTGGGCTCGTTTTCCTCTGTGTAATCAAGCTTCCACGTTCTATTTCACCGACACAATACCATCCCCGCTTATCGCGTGTTGCCACACCGCTGGACATCCTACCTTCCCGATAAGCTCCGCTATTGACTTTGCATGATTTTTAACTGTCATTTATAGCCTGGTGATAGAGACCCAAACACAACACTCTTGCAGCACCATGGAAACCAGGCCTGCGCTGGGCATGCTGGGAGGAGCAAGGCCTTCTTCCTAACGCTGCAGCGACCTCATGGATCAGAGTTGTTTCTCGCTACTTTTATTTAACAATCACAGAGGGCTCTGGCTTAGCATATGCCAGGCCTTCTTCTAAGCACTTTACAGATAGGAACTCATTTAATCCAGTTTAATGCAGTTTTATGTGGCTTCTCTCATCTCTGCATGCACATCCTAGTAAATTAATACCTCTGCCCGTTTCCTGCTTAAAACCATTCTCAAGGTCTTGGTTAACCTTTGTTTTTCTTTCTGAACTTCCGTATGCACTTGACGGGAATCCCCTCTTCTCCCCCGACTGTAACTTCTCAGGCTTAAGATCAGGCAATTACTTGAAAGAGATGGTTTTCTTTATTCCCCCAAAGTATGTGTTGCTTTGAAAGTCTAAATGACTTTTCAAGTCCCCTGGCCCTACCTCACCTTTCAACTATTCCAGTCAATGCTTCTTTCTATAATACCTGTCTCTTATAACCACATTCTTTCCTTTGAAAAATATTTTATAAATTGTGTGTGTGTGTGAATTTACTTACGGGAGCCAAGTTAGTATTTTCTTTGAGCCTGTACTATAGGCCAGACCTTGCGGCAAGTCCTATAACTGCATTATCTGATTTGATCCTCATGATAGCCTGGTGAGAGAGGTATTGTATTCTCTCCACGCCGCAGAAGCTCAGAAAGATCTCTTAACGTGGCTAGGTAATAAGGATAGTTAACCAAGAAGTCGGGACTCAAAGCCAGGTCTGTTGGATGCATTTTCTATGAAAACACTACTCTATATTCCAAATTGTTCCAAGAGCAAGAGTTCCAGGGCCAGTTTTCTCCTTCACTGCCCCCTACCCTGACCTCGAATCCTGTCACAAAGCTCTAGCCAGGACCCCAACTGTGATGTAGTAATATCTACAAGTAAAACAATGATATCCACGATAAGAGCTATTGTGCACAGAGTGCCTGCAGTGTGATTAGGGGTGACGTAAGGATGGGGACACATTACCTTTCTAACCTTTACGACCATTCTATGAGGTAGCTATCACTACCATCCCGACTTTATAGATAAAGAAACTAAGAATCAAAGAACTTTCCAAGGTCACCTAGCTAGGAAGTGTTAAGCCAGGATTTAAACTGAGACCCAGCTTCAGAGTTCTTCTGCCTTTCAGAGTCCTCAGAGGACCCGTCCTAGGGGCACACGTGGGACTCAGGCTGCCTCACATCTCCGGATGGGAAGGGGCTGGCTGAGACCTGAAGCATACCTGATCTTCTTGGGTTCTGTTCCGCAGGAAGATCTGCTTCTGTTTGGAGATGGATGTCGTCCTGTAGAAGTCCACCAGCTTATTCAGGGATGGAAACTTCTCTGTCCACAGGAAGTAGTTACCCTTGTTGTCTCTCATGACCTTGAAGTGCTGAACATCCTCCTCATGCCTAGAGATCAAGGAAAATCCAAACCATACGTTACATGGTGACAATGTCCCCGCCAATGGATGCCAGGGTTCCATTAGGGCAGGGCATGAAGTTATGGGTGGCTCCTGTATCTCTAGGCAGGTGGGGGGCCTGGTCGAGCTCCCGGGGGGAGAGTCGAGGAAGGACCACTCAGGACACGAGCTGTGCTGGAGGGGGTTTTTACATCAGCAGAAGGCAATCTGTCTTCTGACACTGAAGCCAACCTTTTGCAAGAAGAAATGTTCTAAGCGCTTTAAAGGCGATGAGGTCAAGGACCTTTTTATAATGTTTATTTGAAACATGGCAACCCTTGAGTTCTGTACTGTGCTAAGGACTCTGCCAAGACTCAGAGGGGAGGGTTTTTTTCTTATTGTTCTGTTATCAGAAATGCTTTGAACCAGCTCCTTCAAGCCCATAAACTAGCTCTGGATCGTAAGACGTGACCTTGAGGGACTTGTCACACTTTGTTCTTTACATAATGAGTATCTCTGGGTCTTGGTTTATGTTTTTGCATAAATAAGGTTGCAAACATTTCAAGCTTTTGGGGGGAAAAGCGTTACAGAGAATTATGGAGTTTTAATTGGAAAGGACCGCAGAGATTATTTCGTCTTATGTTTTCATGTTACAGCTGAGGATGCTGAGGCTCAGAGAGATGGAGGGGCGTGGTCAAGGTCGACATCAGCGAATGGCAGAGCTGAGGCAGGAAACCCCGGGTCTCTGATTCCAGTCTAGTGAGCTGGGCCTGTCACACCATGCGTATGTTCTAACTTCTTTTAGGTCAGTACCTTTTGACACCAGCTGGAGTGATGGGTCACATTTGTATCGGGTTTGGAGAGATTGGGTTTTATTCATCAGAAAGGAGAACTGGACCTTAACTAATAGCTCCAGTCCTTCTTCGTCACAAAGCCATTCTCTTCAGATGTCAAGTTTATTTGTCCAATGGACATATATCCGTACCTAAAAATTAACTGGTGCTAACGGTGCCAGTTGCCCGATCCAGCAGAAGAGTCAAGAATTTAAAGTGCTGGAAAGTAAAGAGACCACTGAGCATTAGTGGAGGTTTCTGAGGGGCGGGCTTAGTGGGCCACGTGGAGAGGGGACAGGAATTCTGATCTTCAGTCTCATCTGATGTGGCGGGCTCCGCTCATGGCCCGGTGAACCCATGCAGCGACTTCTGCTTGGCTGCTCTGGGGGAGCAACGGACGCTTCGCAATTGCTGCATGGCCTTCCGCTTGGTTTAGGCCATTAACAGATGTTTTCTTCACTCTCACACCACATGGCTCAGCTCATAGTCATTACCCCTCACGTCTGGGTGAGAAGGAGGAAATATTCCTGTGGTCTAATTATTTGTCCACTGCCTCTTGGTCAAAGAACTCGGAGAAATATTAGCCCTCTCATGCTCGTGAGCTGAGAGGACGAATGCCAAGGTTGCAGCTGGGCATCTGGACCTACGGAGGCTGTTCTGAGAGGGGCCAAGAAAAGGATGTAGCTCAGGGCTCCAGATGCTAAAGTCTCGTGTTTCAGGCCCTTAACAAATGCTAAGTTACAGAACTACAATTAGCTCTTAATTATCTGTGCCCATGACAAAAAGAAGCTGTATAAATAAATAAAAATGATTTCGCTCTGGAATACATTATACTACATTTCTGCAGAAGATGTAATAATGATTATGGTAATAATCACCCTAACAAGAAGCCGCATTGCCTCAACAGCAGGGGAAGGCTGGGGCAGAAGTCAAGGCTTACTGTTTTACAGAATTCACTTTAATCGAGGAAATAAAAAACCATAGTTCCAGTCAAAAAAGCCAGAGTCAACTTCATGCAAACCAAAGGCACCAAGAGCTGCCCTTCAACCTGACAATTCACTGGGTCTAGTCTGTACTCAGGACCCTTAAGAAATAGGCTGGACTTTAAGATCCATTAATGGAGCAAAATTTCATTAATTAAGGCCTAACAAACTTACAATTTGTGCCACATCAATATTGGCCTGAGCTGAAATTTACCATCCCTCAAGCTATGAAGAAGTGTTAGTTAAGAAAAATTAAGAGTTTAAACAAGACTGCAAGGGCGATGCTAAGATCACCAGGTGATCTCTTAGCACTTCCGAGGCATACGTGTGTGCAAATGGTTGATCCATTATTCCTAAGTCCCTCCTACCTATTCCTTAAAATATGCACTCCTTCTGAATGGTGAAGTGACCTCAGTTTATTACCTGAGATTGGATTTATGTACTTAAAGCACCCAAGCTGCATGACTTTTAGCATATATTGAATAATCCAGACCAGCATTTCCTGTCGACCTGACTCGACAGCAGGATTCACAGCGCAGGAGTCACCTTCCTCCTGCGCTGCTCTCAGCACGAAGTCGTGCACTTTCGCAGGTGGTCACCAAGCCTGACATGTGACTTGCAATCCCCGACATGCTGACCACACACCGTGTGTTCAGACGTGGGGCTTCGGCACGTGGCGCTGCGTCACGTTTATGTCTGGACTGAGTCGCTTCCTCCCGGGCGTTGCACGCTGGCGGCGGAATTTGGCTGTCGTGCTCCCCCCATCCCAGCCTCCTCCCCTCTGCTCTGTTGCTCTGTTTTTGCTGCATTATAATGCACTGAGGTAACTCTTCTTTGTAGAGCCGCCTCCAACTCCGCATGCATCTCACGGCAATGACTTGGGGTTTTTATTTCTCACCCTTCTTCAGACATCCATCAGTAGTAAAAATTAAAAAAAAAAAAGTATTTAGACTTCAAGACGGATGTGGACAATTTGGACTTCTTTTTTTCTTTTTTCTCCCTTCCCACTTCCTTCCACAAATGCTCACTGAGCACCTGCTGGGTACAAGGTGCTGTTAAAGGCACAAAGATGAAGTAGATAAAAATCTTGTCCTTCCAGAAGCACCTGGGCTAGAGGGGAAGACAGATAAATGTGCACAATAATTTTGGTCAAAACCAATGTGCTAGTTACATACACGGTGTTAGAGGAGGAAAATGAATGACATCACAGTTGATAAGACGCCTGGGCCCCTGGCCACCATGCTCCTGAGCAGTATAGGTCATGTGTAAGAGGTCACCTCATGGCTTCAGCAGTCTGGGTCCAGGCAGTGTGAGGAATTGCCAGTACCTGACAGAGATGGAGAAGTCTCCTGGGGAGCTCTGGCTGGCCCGGATGATGAAGAAACCAACATCCTTGCCCATGAGTAAGTCCTCGGCCTGGTGTCGTGTGAGGCCTTCGTGAAACCATCTATTGGGTGAGATAAAACCAGAGGATCTTGGTGAGATGCCAGAGGGGTAGGACGGGGACGTGACCTGAAGGGAGAAGGGCTGGGGACTTTGTTCAGAAGAAAGCAGGAAAAGAAGAGAGAGGGGCCGGGAGCCTTTGAAACCAAACAAAGGGTCCAGGCAGTTTTCGGGCACAGCAAGTGAGTGTTCCCTGTGACGCTCCCTCTCTGTCCCTTCCCTCTAGAAGCCGCTCTTCAGCTCAGACAAACCTGAATCAGGGGAAATGCGAAATGGGACAGTGTGGGAGTGCCTCACTGTGGAAAGTGGCCTCCTGCTGGCAGCTCTGTGAGGGATGTTGCTGAGAAAGAATTGTAGGGATGCCTGCCCTGTTTGCTAGGAAGACAGGGACTCTGCAGGCCCTGGGGGCGACTGGGTGGAGCTGACTCCCAGTTGGGACCTCAGTGGCCCAGAGGGAGAGTGACAGGCCAGGGGCTGGTGCTTCCTGGGTGTGTGGGTGGAGTGCCAGGGGCCTTGCTCAGCCCGCGGGACAGGAGGCTGCAAGGCACCCAGGGAGCCCTGCACACGCACCTGCAAATGAGTGGGGCTGGGAGCCGCCAGGGAACCGAGTCTACACAGCCAGCTCCTGGGCTGCCCCCAAAATCCAGGCTGGAAAAAACGCTTTATCGTGGAAAAGGAGAAAATGAAGAGAAACAGCTTTTTCGGGGGGTGGGGGCGGGAGTGCTGACGGTGGCAGCCTCCAGAAGTGCTGCTGCAGGTGGCGTGGCGCGTTCCGAGCAAGGCCGGGACCGTGTTTTCACCGTAAGCGTCATTGCTCTACACATCTTTGCTGCAAACACCTTTGTCGTAAACATTTTCACTGCGTTACTAACCGGCCAGCCGTAAGGCAGCTTTGCCGTAAAAAAAAGGATAAAGTCACGACAGATAAACGAACATAAAATTTACAAGACTTTCTTTGCATATGCTGGAAACGTCCGCAGCTGCACGGCAAGACCGCGCGGGGACCTGCGCTCGCTTCGTGGATCCTGCCTAAGCACTAGTCTCCGTTCCGGGGGAAACATGGTTTCAACTCTGGGCCCTCCGAGAGGGCCCTGGCGTCTCTTTGTCCTCCCAGTTCACGTGTTTTGAAATAAGAAACCAATTCTTGGGGCAAATCATTGTCATCTAGAAGAAATGCTAAAAATTTTAAGACCCCCCCCCCTCCACGTCTACTTGTCACTGTATGCGGGCTAGCTAAGATTTATAGATACTACAAAAATGGGAGTAACTGCAAAAACTTGTCGATGGAGAAATGAAACCAAACCGACAACAAGCATAAACGCATTAAGTCCGCCGAGGGCGATTGATTGATTCGTCAATGGAGAAACCAAACCAAACAAACAAAAAAGTCAAAAATCGAATTGTCAATCTTAGTTAGCTTATCTTTTTTTCTAGCAGTTGATTGATTCGTCAGTAGAGAAATGAAACCTAACTAGAAAGAAATAAAAAATTGTCAACCAGTTATTTATCTTTTTTTTTTTTTATGGCGAAATTGCCTTCAGTCAATTAGTTACGTGGGAAAATGTTTGCAGCAAAAATGCTCGCAGCAAAGACGTTGCTGAGAAAGTACCTAGAACGGAAAAGTGCCAAGCACATCCACAGAGACAAGGCGAACAGTGGCTACAGCCTCAGGGCAGGAGGCCAGAAACATTTCCCAAGGGCAGAACGGCGAAACAGATGTTTTGCAATCACTCAGCAGCCGAAAGTGGGACTGTCCCATTGCTCCAAAGTGGCTGCCCTAATTGTCCGTCCCTGGAACGCTAGAGTGTGTGTGTGTGTGTGTGTGTGTGCGCGCGCGTGCCCCTTTAAGGCGAATGTCCAATGGGCCGCAGCTTGGGATTCCTTGGTGACCAATTCCCTGTGATTTCTAGAATTTAGGAACCTGAACGGACGCGGTGGCGGGAGAGAGAGCCTTACTTCAGACCAAGGATTACAGGAGAAGTTCGGCTGGGCTCTGAGAGGCGGGAAGCAGAGGTTTTCTGGTGGTCACTTGCTTGGAGATCCTGCCAGAGTACGTGCCATGCAACCCTGCGGGGCTAACAGGTGCCCGCCACAGCACTGCCTTGTGTAGGAAACGTAATGGAGGTGGCAAAAGGAATGGGACATGCTCCACAGCAGCCACACCTCAAAGGAAATATTTTGGAAGAGGCAGTGAGGGGATTGTTTAGAAAATACTCATCAGTCCTCTAACTCAAATTTGATAAGTGGCTTCTTTCAAGACTTCCAAAAATGCGTATACACTACATATTAAATGAGTGGCCGGGGTTTCCATGTTATACATCACTTTAAAGCCATTTGTTCATTTAACGGCTTTTGTTAAACATCTACTATGTGTTGGGGCCTCTTCTGGGCACTGGGGATATAATGTGGGCAGAACAGACAAGAACGCCTGGCCTCACGGGGGTGGGAGGGAGAGTGGCACATAGTAAACACCAGAATAATTATAATATATAGTATGTCAGGTGGTGAGAAGTGCCGTGAAGACAGTGAAAACACAGAGGAGGGATGAGCAGTGCGGGATGGTACAAGGAAGGACCTCGCTTGGTGGGGGGAGGGGGCATATTCTAAACCTAAAGGAGATTGGGGAGCTGAGGGGAAAGCAGCAAAGGGGGGGGGGAACGAGGAGCAGCCAGGGAGGTGAGAGGAGAACCAGGGGGAAGGGTGTCCAGCGAGCCAAACAGAGAAAACGTTTCAGTGAGAGAGAGGGAAAGACCCCCCACATCGCATCATCCAGCGGCGACGGTCAAGCACCCACCACTAGGACCATCGGTCGTTCACTGTGATCCTGATAAAAAGCATTCGAAGGAGTCGTGGGGATTCCAGAGGGAATGGAAGGAGAGGACTTCGAGATAACGAATGTAAACGATTCTTGTGAAGAAGTGGAGTGGAAGCTGGAAGGTGGTTCAGGTACAAGGGTGTTTTTTTGTTTGTTTGTTTTGATTTGTTTTGGGTGTTTGGTAAGACGGGAGACAGCGTCTTTGTTTGCTGATGGGAATGATGGAGCAGAAAGGGAAAGAAGGTCGGTGCAGGAGAGAGAAGGGAGAATGTCTGCTAGAAGCACAGCCGGTTCTTTCCTGACAGCTGCAGGAGAGTCAGCGCGTCTGAGCGCAGTTGCGGGAGGTGGGTGGCTGCAGCGAGTCAGGTGGGGGCTGGAATGTTTCCGGTGGCTTCCACGGTCCCAGTGAATCTGAAAGCAAGGCCATCGGCTGGGAGTGCAGTGTGGGAGGCGTGGTGGAGATTTGAGGGGCAGGGAAGACACGACATGGTCATCTCGAAGATTACAGGGCAGCATCAAGGGCTCGGTTGCGATCAGAGGCCGCTCTCTTGGTTCAGTGGTCAGTACTGGTTCACAAGGAGAAGGACGGCTGCACCTTCCCGGCGTCATCGAATACCACTTTGGTTTTCTAGCAAACCTATGCCCTTTAGGCTAGTCCCTGACTCAGGCAAGATTAGATTTCTATCTAACCCTTGTGGTCAACTCTTGAGACGAGACTCAATCTCAGTTTCTCATTTCCTCTTATGTGGGGAGTTTCCCCTTCTCTCCCACGGACTTCTCTGTTTGGTGTGAGCATAGTGTAAGGAAAGAGTGTCCACAGGCCTGACTAGGGCTGAGAGCTGATCGGGATCCTGGGGTAGGACGGAAGGTAGGCTGAGAGATAATGGAGAAGCGCTTTGCAGTAAGCAGCTCTGGAAGTGAGGTGGCCAACAGAGCCCCCAGTGGAATTCTTGGAAACCCTATGATTATAATTATAGACGATTTTAGTTTATGAACTTAAAATAGATGATATGTGCACATGGCAGAAAATTCAAAGATACAGTGAAATGCAAATCTCCTTCTGGCCCCTGGCCTTCAGCGGTATGGTTCCCTCTCCAGGGGCAATCCCTTTTTTTTTTTGACAGCATCTTTGTTGTGTATGGATAGTTTTAGTGATTCCTGAAGAAGGAAGGGGGATGTATGTGGGTAGGTCCATCGCAGCAGGCAGGAAATACTTACTCAGGAAACTGGATGTCTATAAAATTCTTGGGCACGTATCCCTCTTGGCTGCCAAGCTCTGCCTTGAACCACTCCTCTTGGTTACTTAAGATCTACGTGGAAGAGATGGAGGACAAAGGCACTGTAAGGACGCCAGGAAGCAAACGACGGGGCTACTGGGCGAAGGATGCCCTTTTGGATCCAGAGGAAAACAGCAACGGCACGGCTGCTTTGGCGGGGGAGCTGCATGCAGGGTCATCTTCGGCGTTTAGCTGCTCTTGACCCCACACTATTTCTGCACAGGAATCACCCACGCACGTGACCCCCACCACGGCGTGGCCTTCCTGACTCGGCACTCAGGCGCTTCCCCGAACCCCTTTCCCTATTTTGGAAATTCATATGTCCCACACTTCAGTACCTAAAGTTCATCATCTGGGCCGGGAAGGCCAGAGTGACTACTCCATAGTCCAGGGAATCATGAAACTTTAAAATTTTTAATTTTTTTTTTAACACGCAGATTAAAATTTAAATGTCCAAGTGGGGCCAGCTTGGAAAACAGTAACTCTTTAGGTTCACACTCCATATGTTTCACGAACAATTTGGACATAACTCAAGACATCTGGAATGTTTTTTCTAAACTTGCTTTTAGAGCCAAGCCACAGGCAAAACCAGAAGTTCTGTCTCGTTACTATTATCCACCTTGACCATGATCTCAAACGTCATCGTCTACCTTGATTACTCACGTGACTTACCAGACTTGGCTCTCCGTGGCTTCTGGTAAGAAACCGTTTCACCATTAAAAGACAAAAATTTGCCCACACCCTTCTCTGAGCATGTTTCTAAAGTAGGTGGCACGGACTCGAACAATAATTCAAAATGGAGACGGCAAAAAGATGGCAAGAACCTTGATGATGTCGCTGAGCCACTGAATTAGACATCCCGGAGCCCGCCTACTTTTGGGCTTCGGATGAGAAATGATAAAGTTCTGTTATTGTTTAAACCATTTTTGTTACCATTTTTTTTTCTGTGTGTGTGTAGCTGAAAATGTCAACTGATAAAACTGCTATGATGAAGGGGAAAGTAGAAGATGGGTAGGAAGGACTACCTGGAGGAGAGGCCCTCTGGGTTGCCCAGGCAACGACAAGGGTTACCCAGGAGAAGTCTGATGGTGGAAGAGCTACTTCTGGGCTATGAGAAAGTGCAGTGCATTCTGGGAGCAAAACGCCTCAGTCTCGAGGGAGTTGAGATTGTTGCGTCAGGAGTAGAGAGAGAGGAAACCAGAGGCTCCAAGCTTTGTGGCCCACGTTGAAAAGTTTGGATTTTCATCTCGAAATTTATGGGGAGCCATTAAAGGGTGACCCATTAAAGCAGGGAAATAACACTGTAAGAATTGGAGTCAGGAAAAAGGGCTGCATCACTGTGACAATGGATTAGAGGGGCAGAGTCAGGGGAGAAACTGCAGGAAGATGAGTGTGGGCTTCCAGGTTAGAGATGAGGGGATCTGGGTCAAGAAGAGGTCGGGACATACTTTACAGGAATCAGGCAGCAAAATGGGCAGGATTTCACGACTGTGTGTGGAGTTAAGGGAGATGGGGAATTCTGGGATGGCTCTGGGTTTCTGGCTTGGGAGACTGAGTGGGTGGTGATGCCTTTACTAAAATAGAAAATACAGGAGGAGAAGTGGGTCTGAGGAAAAACTCATGGACCTCAGATTGCGTGCGAGTGAGTCCAAGTAGCCCCTGGGGCCGTCTGAGAAGCAAACCTCCATTGAGCAGCTGGAGATGTGTGTGTGGACTCAGCACAGAGGCTGGGATTTCAGAGTCATCTGAAGGCGGATGGAATAAAAGCCATGGGTCTCCTGAGTTTCCTCTTCCAGAGATGGGGAGAGAATGGAATAGAGCTAAGCAATCAAGAAGCATCTATGACCTATTTTTGATATCCTTCCTAAGGTAGAAGGAAAAGGATAGCATGTTGAGTTTGGAATGAGAAGACCTGGTTTCTGGCTTGGCCCTGTCACTAGCTATATGACCTTGACAAGTCCATGAACCATCTGAAAACTGGGGACAGAAATAACGGGCTAATGCCTCACAGAGCTGAGGCAAGGATCAAATGAGTCCCTGTACCTGGAAGTCCTTCAGAAAGTGTCTGCTGTTTTTCAAAAATATAATTCTGTAAAATGCGATATTCTTATGAGGGAGGACTCCAGCTCTGAAGGACGCGGAGGGGTTTTATAAGTTCTTTAAAGTGTTCTATGTGTATGTTTTCAACTCCATCATTTGTTCTGAAGAAATAAAAGTGTGTCCCATATTTGAGTGCTAGAATTGCTGAGAAAAGAAAACTTCATAGTTTCTAACATCAAATGTGACTGTTGGTATCACTAAGGACGTGTGGGTATGTGTATGCTGAGAGGGGTGGAGGCGGGGGGGAGCAGAAAATCTAGGTCAGAAGAACTAGAAACTCGGCACTAGTGCCTGGTAGTCACATAAAGAACACGAGGATGTTTCGCTCCATGCCATCTCCCCTGGATTTATGGCCTTGAAATTCCTTTCTCTGGTCACATGAGAATTTGGAGTTTGGCCTGGGTGGCAAATGTCAAAAAGGAGGTGTGAGCGAGGATGGGGTAACAGAGGCCATTTGGAAATTGGCTCCTCGCGGTAAGAACCACACTCTGTCCTTAATTCTCCGACCTGAAACCAGCTGTAATTTTAGTAATCGTGGTTCAAACTCATCTACCTCCTCCAGCAACTGAAAGATTACCTCAGAATGCCGGCCATTTCTCCTCACCACCCGGTGCTCGGTCTGCCTGATACTGCGTTCCCAGAGAGGTGAATTTACAGGCTATTTTTGGTGGATAGAAGACATGGTTTTAAAAAAATCCATTTTCTGCAAAGGAGAGTATTTGGGGGGAGGAGGCTTCCTCCTGCTGTCGTTGGCGCAGGGCCCCAGACTTCCTGTGCTGCTCACCTCTCCCATCTCCTCGGTTCTTCTATCTCTCGTACCCATCACGTTACCCTGAGCAAGGAGTTCAGCCCAAGCACGTGAGGTTTGACACTTAGCTTTACCGTATCTTAACTCTTATAATGCTGCCTACGAGAATACTCTTCTGGGTTACTTGGGCTGAGGCTAAGTTAGATGTGGGAGGAGGACAAAATCTACAGTTGGAAGAACTTTAAAATCGGATGGAATTCCAGCTCTCAGAGGCAGAGCAGAAATCTGAAGTATTGACGAATGACGTAGGATTAACACTTAGTGCTTTTAGGGTGTCGTTTTAGTAGAAAGAAATGAGGTCGAGTTAGGTGCATTGCAGAGGCAAGTAGAAACTGGACCGGGTCAGGAGGTGTTTTTAAACGACTGACAGATTCAACTGGTGCTGTGTGCAGCTGCATGTCCAGAGGTTGGTGACACAAACTTGGAACACCTGACTCCTGACTATTGAGACGTTTATCTCATGGAAGAAGCAATCAAGTCACTTGGCAGGACTTCCCCAGCCACCACCTTGTTCCGCATTCTGTGATCGGCATCCCGTGAGCCCGGGCTCTTTGTACTCAGGTGCTGGGAAAACAGAGGTGAATAAGCTGGGGTCTTCACGCTGGGGAACTCACCGTCTAGGGGCGGGCTGGGTTGGTGGTGAGCTGGGCAGATGTTGTTTTATACCTTTCAGTGAAGAAGTCTATTTAGTCTTTTAGCACTAGAGGCCAAACACAAAAGAGCATCCCGGTGTGAGTGGCTGGGCCATTCAAGAGCTGGCTTTGAAAACGATTATGAGGCTCCCGGGGTGTGTTACCCAGCTGTGGGCGGGGGTGGGGGGACAGATGTTGCAGTCGTAGTCACACGTAGAGATCCACGGGCAGAGCCACTAAGCACGTGAAGCAGACATTCTGCGAGGCTTGGCCAGGAAGCCCCTTCACTGTTCTCTTCCTGCTACAGCTGCAGCGGGCACAATTTGAAAAAAAAAAAAAAGAGGGGTTCGGCCTTCTGTTGGAGTTCTAAGCAAGCATGCGGAAACTCAGCTCGACAATTCAAGAAATACACACAGAGCACCTGTCTGGGGCTGTGACTTGTGTTCGATGCAAAGACGACCCCAGTGTGGCTCTGCTCCGGGGAGCTCACAGACCGGTAGAGGAATCGAACACGCATTTGCTCACCACATATTAGGGAGTGTCGCCTTTCTGCCATTCCAGACACAGAGGCAGACCCGGTCCCCACCCTTACGGAGCTTTGGCGAGTGGCCAACACAAAAATGGCAATCAGGAGGATCCCACAGGGCGAGGGCAGCAACGAGGGGTGTACAGGGCGCATGAGAGGGCACAGGGGCTCGGCCGGCCCGTCGGTGGCTGTCGTGTGAGGCGGAGTCATAAGCACCTCGAATGAAGCGTGTGTGGAGCGCTGTGGAAGAGCTGAAGAGGGAGGGTGACTCCTTCTCCCCAGCACCACGGAACGGGAAGATGAGTGAGGATTCCGAGAGAGGTCGTCAAATATGTGCGTGCAGGGGAAGGGCGTTCAGAACATGGGAGAAGGCCCGAGAGAGGACGGTATATTGCAGTGTGTGTGACCTGGGGGCATGAGCACACAAAGATGGGTGTGCGTGCGTGTGCGTGTGTGTGTGTGTGTGTGTGTGTGTGTGTGTGTTCAGGCACGTGAGCATGACGAGGCTGGGTGCCGGGTTGGAGACAGATGGCTTAGATTTCAATCAATTGGTAATGGGGAACCACTGAATGCTCAAGAGTCAGGAAGTGATATGATCTGATTTGTCTTCTGGAAAGATCCCTCTGGGACTGGTATGTAGAATGATTGAAGGAGGAAGAGCCAGGAGGTGATGAGGTCAGTCAAGGGGCTCTGGCAATAGTCTGAACAGTCAGAGGCAGCAGGGATGAGTAATACTGGTAATAAGGGGGCCATTTATTGGGCTTCTGCTTTGGGATGGGGCCATTGCTTCTAATCTGTTCCAGAACCCGATAGATACGGCCTCCTCACACAGATAAAGATACTGAATGTCGGAGGGGGCAAGTGACTGGCCAGGTCCGCACAGCTGGTAAGCTGGGATTCAAACTCATTTTTATCTAGTTCCAAAGTCCATGCTCCTTTCTAGTGCGTTCGGCTCCTGTCTAGCGATGGGGGGGTTTGCTCGAGAGAGAGATCGCGAAAAGGAAAATGTTCGGAGCAGAGGACGGTGTTCAGGAGTCAGATAGAAGCCCAGTCGGACCCAGGCGAGGGTCAGTGGCACAGTTAGCAGCGATCCCTGGACGGTGTCGCATTCTACAGGCGATTTAGCAGGGTCCGCAGGGTCCACGTGAAGGGGATCACCGGTGCGCTGTCAGGAAGCGCTGGGGGTAAAAGCCGGATGCCGGAGGGTCCCGGCGGAACAACTGGGAGGCAGGGCAGTGGAGGCGCCCAGCGTAGAGAATCCGTCCCAGGGTTGGCAGCGAAAGGGAGGAAAGGAATTGGGAGCTGGATCAAGAAGCAGAGTTGAGAAACAGGTTTTTCATTTTTGTTTTTGTTTTTGCTTTTACTTTTCTGGGGAATAGAGAAAACTTAAGCAAGATACGAGGTTCTGTTTGCAAGGAGAGATGGGAAGGAAAGTTGCCCCACCCGCCCTGGGCCTCTTTCGTGCAAGGACACTCTAGAGTCACATGGTCACGATACTCCCCAGCGACGAAAGGGACTGCTCGCGGTGGGGCACATCCCTCTGTTACCTTGGTAAGAGCCCAAAGAAATGAAGGTCACCTTTTCCAGGGTCAGCAGCCTAAGGACATTTTGACCTTGAGAAACTCCAACGTTGAAGACACGCTTTTTGCAATCACATCACTAGATCTTGCAAGGTGAGAGCGGTTAGAAGGGTAAACGCTGGGGGTGCTCAAGCTCTAAGCCCAGTCATCCTACCTGCTTTGTGCTCCAGGGACACCTTCTGAGTCACGCCCTCGCATACTGACAGGGTTCTTTCTATAGCGAGCGAGCGTGATTCTTCATAGTGTGACTATGGTGGCCTCATGCTGCTGGGCAGTCTGAGAAGGCCCACGTGGGCTGTGAGGGTCAGGCACCAGGCTATCCGAGGGTGCTCTGAGGCCAGGTGGGGGGACATTAGCATCGCAGACTCCCCAGTGGCCTCAGGAAGGGCTTGTACTCTTTTGCCCAAAATAAGGATTCAGAGGTGGAGTCTTTAAGGGTGGGGCATGAAATCTGGGAGAGGCCCAAGGCTTCTTCGGGTCAGTAAGTGGCCACTACAACTCAAGTTTTAAGAAGCCCCCGAGTTGGGGGGCGGGGAGTGCACAGCCTTTCTGAGCCATGTCTCCTACAGCCGCCTTTCCCAGGCCGTCTCCACCCACAGCCCCTCCCGCAGGTTCCAGCCAAGCTGGCTCTCACAGCGCTCCCAGAATCCCACATGGGCTTGCGCATTTCTGACCTTTAGCTAAAAGCCCGACTCACCTTCATTGCAACCCTGACAACCAATGCTGCCACGCAGTCCTACGAACCCATCTTTCAAGGTAGGGTTGTTCCCTCACCTGTGCTCCCCCGAGCTCTAAGATAAGGAGGTCTGCAACCACCTTTTGGATAGATTTGTTTCCTCCTCCAGAGATGCTGAGCATCTCAGGACAAAGATGGTGGCTTACGCCGACTGGATGCCCATCACCTGGCCCGGCAGCTGGCGTACAGGTGCTCAGAAGGAACCCTTTTGACAGAGGCGACTTTATGATTATGATTATGATTATGATTATTATTTTGAAAAGAACTATGTATAGTTCTTAAGACACAAAGGCACGGATTGTTACATTAGCTCAGCGGCCCGATGAGAGCAGCCTAAGCTCCCCGCGGCGCGCCTGGGCCCCACGTCGCCTACCTTCAGAACGTCTCCGGTGTGAAAACTCAGTTCGTCCTCACCCGAGGCGGTGAAATCAAACTTGGCGATGGCTTCCATGCTGGAGCGCGAAGCTGGAAGAGAAATAACGTGGTCATTGCGTCTTTCTGCCAGAAGAGCAGCAGAGCAGATGGTGCGGAGCAGCAGTCCTAGCGGTTGGTAGGCGAGGGGTCGGATGTCTCCGCGCGGCAGAGGGAGGCGCAGGCGCACAGTGAGCGCTTTTGTTTTCCAGAAGAGCTGCCGGAGCCTCTAGGATCTGCTTCCTGGCATCGTTCCTGGATCCACCAGATGCCAGGAGTCGGAAATGAAACCCGGCGATACCTTACCCTCTCCTTTCATCTCCCTTTGCCTGCCCTAGCCCGTCACCATTTCTGGGGCTTCTCCATTTGGGGTTGGTGAGGATGGAAGACTTGCTATCATCTCTAACTCGAGGCCTGAGGGGCTGGAAAGACTGTTCTGTAAACACCATCCCAGGCTGTCCCTTGGCAGCTATATTTAACCAGGCAGCGTTAATTAGACAGATGCCATTGTGTCTTTTACATCTGAATCATTTAAGAGAATTAGACATCGTTGGCCAGTGGGGAACTTCCGTCCTTCTGCGTGGTTTGAGAGTAGAAAGCATCCTGGTTTTTTGAGTCAGGATATTCAATTAGTCAGATTCCTTGTTTTAATATTATAGTGTAAGCCAAGTACATTCTGAAAATTTTTCATTTTAATATTTCTGCATTGAGTTAAAATATCGACCTTTCCCAGTAATAGATGAGACCTGTGTAAAGATGAATAAGTCAGCCTTCGAATAAAATACAGTTTTGTTTTGTTTTTTAAGGAGCCAGTGAGGATGTAATAGAAACAGCTGAGTCCTGGTTTTGCTGGCGAATAGCTGTATGACCTTGTGCAAGTAACTAAACCTGTCAGAGTCTCAGTTTCCTTATCTGTAAAATGGGGGGTTGTAATATTCGACTTATAAGGATGTGGGATTAAATTCAGTAATAGATGTTAGATGTTATACAAAATACGACTAAGTAGTATCGATATCTTAAAATGACTTGATGGAATGAATTTATCCTCAGCAAAGGTAGCCTGGCCAAAATATCAAGGAGTTCTCCCATTTGTAAACTTTTCTCATTGAAATTTGATGTTTATTCTTCATGATCCTCAAATCCTTTGATCCTCTGCTAAGAAGGCCTGCTGTCAGGACGAAGTCTTGAAAGCCGTTTTGCATTTTTTGTAAAATTTGCCTAAGTCCGAAACCCCCAAACCTCACCAACTTTCAGTGACCAGTACAGTGGGACTATAATTGTCCTCTCAGTGGGAATTTCTGCCCAGGTGACAAAATTCGGGTAAGTGAGGAAGGTGGCTGTCCGTGGGAGAAGGCATCAGGCAGAAATCAGGGGACTAAAGCTGATTGCAACAGTGGTGATAGCAAGAGGCTTGTTTCTTCGACTTTCCACATTTGCTTGGTCTTCCAAAGGCAATTTGTAGAAAGGAATATTACCAGCCCCAAGGATAGATATTAAACAAAAAATACGTCAGGAGCCAAAGTAAAATGTCTTTGCTAACTGTTCAAGCTTTATCACCAGCTAAAGCTCTTTTTCCAAATGACAACAACAGTTGTTGTTTGGTACTTCACAGCAAATTCAGCACTGTCATGCCGTCTCTTCCCAACAAAAGCACTGAGGAGAAAGTATATGTATATACTTTTTGTACACTTCCTTCAAGATCTGTCTATCTAAGGCAAATTAAAATTTACGTGACCTAGGATGACCCACTCAACAGGAAGGCGTATTCTGCCTTCCTTAGTGAATGTTAAATGTCTTTGCTGATTTGATTCACTCCATTACTTTAACATGCAAAGCTTTCCCTAATTAAGACCTTGCCTCTAGTTTGCACCACATTAAGATGTGGTTTCTGTGGGTCACCGTCCTGGTATCAAAAGTAGACGCTGGTCGCCTCAGGAGATCAAGTGTCAGGTGAACGGTCTTAAAAACCAAGATCCCATTTCTATGCAAATTTACCTTAATAAGCATGATGGAGACAAGGGGAGGCAAATGCTAAATATATTAGAAAGTCACATAAATTGGAGAAAGGGGGAAAAAAAAAACCCAAGGCATACTCTCAATATGACCTTGAGCTTGGGAGGAGCTTTCCTACATTACATGTAGCTCAGATCAGGCCTGGGAGCTTGGTCCAGGCAGGCTCTAAGTCACTTTAGGGAAAAGGTCGAGGCAGAAGTACAATTGTTTCTGAATAGTGGCGCTTTTCTCTGCCTCCGCCCAGGAGGCAGGTGGCGCAGCAAAACCAAGGACACCGGCTCATCGCAGAGCTCCCTAGCTTATCATATTAATCCTGGCTCAAAAAAATAAAAAATAAATGAAATAAAAAAAACAAAACCAATTAAATAAGCCGACTCTTCATGAAATTACTTTGAAAAAATTCGTTTGCATCTCACTTCCATTTGTGAAATGAAATCTGTTCAGATCTGTTCGGTCAGAGGGAGACATTCAGGGTAGAGTGGGATACGCTCCGGTTTTGTTCAAATCACAGGGCTTTGCAAATTCTTCCCTTGAATGGACCATTTTCTGCATCCCTAATAGCAGAGAATGGTAAACGTACCACCCTAAGGGGTCAGACTTCTGTTTGATCATAGAAATGCATGGAAATATCCCATTCCTGTATATCTATTAGTTTTAATTCTGAAAAGTTTTAAATTACCGCCAGGGAAAAATAAAACTGAACTAACATAGCTTATCCATTTGTTTTATAATCTGTACCTACTGCTACTACTGCATTTGGGAAACAAAAAAAGTATGTATGATGGAGTTAAAACCACGGTAGCAACAATGTCGAGACATAAAGGGTGGGCGGGGGGAGAGCGGGAGAGGGAACAGCGGCCTCAAGAATTCAAGAGTGCAGCGGCGCTTTCTTGATGCTGTTTGCAGTAACAGTGCTTTGACCTCAGGGGGGGATGTAGGCAGAGCCACCTCTTCAGAGAATCTCCCAGACGAATTATATGTGCTCTCCCTGCCAGTAATCAGCTTTTAGAAATGGCTGAAATGCTACCTTCGGTAGAGTGTGGGTGAGAAGTGACAGTATCCACCTCCAGCACCCTCCCGGTACCCAATCCAGCCCCGCTGACAATGCCATTTGTCCAGGAATCCCACCTCGGAACGGCGCAGGGCTCCAGCCCCTACTGCCCCCTCTGCTTCTCACCAGCCCTCTGTATCTGTCTCACCTCCCCCGTTATGACTTGCACATAAGATCCATCAGCTGACCTGCAACACAGATCTGCTTCTCCACAGGGCCACGCCACCCAGGACTTCCCCAGGCACGGTTTTCTCTGCCCTTGCATTTCCGTGTAAGCTTCTTTTACCACCCAAAAACCTGAAAAATATTCAGGCTCCCAGGAACGTTTACGTACTTCTAAAATATAGTCACCACAGAGGATGAAAACAAAAGGTACGAGACAAGCCTTTAAAACATCCTTTATTTGAAAGCCAGATTAAGTGAATGTGTTCGGAAACACGTAGTCACCATCAAAATGGTACCAGGCAAGAAACGTCTTGAAAGATTTCAGCTCCTCCTAAGTTGGCTATGAATAGCTAAGCTTTCTGTTTTATACATCTCGTAAAAAGAGCAATTGCATAACTCCACAAAGCTGTTTGAAGCTTCAGGCTCAGGACCCATCGAAAGAGGGAGCTGGGTCCTAAATTGAATCAGTGACACCACTTCCTCTTTTTCTGGGGAGAGCTCTAGTTTGAAGAGTATATGACCTGCCCAAGGTTACGTTGTAATTCAGTTAAGATAACGCCTTAGGGAATAAAAAGAAAGAAAAACAGTTCTTGATAAGTACAGTTGACTCGAACAACATGGGGGTGTAGGGGTGCTGGTCCCACGCACAGTGAAAATCCATGTATAACTTTTGACTGCCCCAAGACTTAACTGTCTCTCAGTATCCACGGGAGATTTGTTCCAGGACCCCTAGCAGACACTAAAATCTGAAGATCTCAAGTCCCTTATATAAAATGGTGTAGATCAGTGCACACAATAAGCCCTCTGCATCCGTGGGGTCCTGACCTCAGATTGTTTATTGAGAAAAATCTGTGTATAAGTGGACCCACCTGTTTTAAACCCACGTAGTTCAAGGATCAACTGGATTGCTGGAAGTGTATTTATCAGGGCATTAGCAACAAACACAATTTTTATGAATTTATCTTGCACGTGAAATGAAGTGGTAGAATGGTGAGGAGTTTACATTTTAGGATTTGGGCTGCAGCTACCAAGGGGAGATTGGCTGAAAATGTGAAACTGTACCAGCCATCGAACTTCCCCTAACGCGGACGCTGGGAACCCATTGCCTTTCTATTTGTCAGAGGATGGAGAGGTGGAGGGTTTACTCCTTCTGGAACCGACAGGGTCAGCTCCATCACTTTTCAGAAGCAGGAAGCCTTACACTGCTAGGAGAAAATGATTATAGCTAAGCCTCGCTGTGCACAATAGCCATGTTCTTGAACAGTTATTATGAATAGAGTATTTGTAAATGGAATCATATTAGCATGCATATGGAAACTCCATTCCATAAAGGAGCCTCATGGTGAATCCTTTTACAAAATGAAAAGGAAAATTTGGTATGCAAATCATTATTTTTTAATTTGTCTCTTTTGAAGCCTGGATTTTCCTGCACTGAGTCTTAAAACAGAGCACACCTGTATAACCCTTGTAGCACCTGGGTTAAATAAGTACTACTTTTCCCCCTCCTTAATTCTCAAAACCGTTTTTAAAAAACTTTCCTATTGATATATAACATTCTACCTTGGCGTATAAACTAGGAGTCATCAAACGTTTTCTGAAAGGGTCTGAAAGTAAATATTTTTGGCTTTGTGGCCATACAGTCTCTGTCACAACTACTCACTTGTGCTGCAGAGGAGAGTAAAGGAATGAGCGTAGCTGGGTTCCAATAAAACAAGATTTACGAATGCTGAAATTCGAATTTCATATATGTTTTACATCCCATGAAATATTCTTCTTCTGAGCTCCCCCCTCCCCAAACCATTTTAAAATGTACAAACCATCTCAGCTCATGGTCGAGAACATGTGATGGGTCAAACGCGCCCTACTGGCTGTAGTTCACCAACTCCCGGCATAGAGATTCATAGCTGTATCCTGTCTCCCCTATCAGTTTGTAAACTTCTCGAGGAGAAGGAGCAAAGGCTTAGGCGTAGATGGCCCTGGATTTAGCTCTAAGATGTGCGGTTTGCTTCCCGAGTGTCCTGTTTCTTCATCTATAAGACACGAGTGACCACACTTACTTTACGGGGCTGCTGTGTGTTAGTACGTGTCCAGATCCTGACACACAGTAGGTATTCAAAAGATGATACTCATTGCTGTTGTTATTTATTCTTAGATTCCCTTCAATACCTCGCCAGTGCTTAGCAGGCATTTAGTCATTATTTGCTGAATGGATTAAAACATGATAAATGACCTGCCATCAGAGTTATAACTGTCATTGATTCACTCAGCAAAGGGGCAGCAGATAGAAGGACACATCTACAAGGATCAATTAATTTCCCACTCACTCAAAGGTGCCCTGACTTCTCAGCAAACTCAGCCAGAGATAATGAAGCACACATTCACGCTAATAGTCTGATTTATTTAGTCCAACAGAGGGCAATGGCGCGCCCCGAACGGTCGATTCTATCTTGAAACTTTTCTTTGCATCCTGAGTCCTTACAACCTAGACAGGTTTGGCAATTGTCCTCATCATCTCTTGTCTGTGTTAAGGCATTTAAACTTTAGTATTTAAAATTGTCAAAAACCCATTAAATAGAGAATTGCTTAGATCGAAAAGAATTGAAAGTCATCTGCTCTGGCACATTTCCTGAGGCTTAACTTCCCTCTGTGTTTCCTGAAAAGATGTTCCTTGTTAATCTCAGAGCGACTAGTCTCTCACTTCCGCTTTTGATTCTAGGTTAATGATTTGTGCTGAGACCCCTATTTCGTGTTTTTCTTTTGTCTGAACCTTACCACTGTGGCTGGAGCCTTTCTGTCTTAGTTTATCTCAGTGTCTTCTTCCTATATCCAGCGCCCAGTAACAGGTGATGAACTAAGGCATGACAGCTCTAACCACCCCTGTAGGGTTCCCGTAAAAGGAAAACATATAGTAGGGGTTTCAACACAAATCAGTGACCTCAAAAATTTGTAAACATAGAACGGACAGGCACACCTATCAGCTGCTGCTTCAATAGTAGTCGTCCAGAGACCCAAACCAATCTATTCTGGAAAAGAAAGTGAAAAAAGAGAAAAGAAAAAGGCTGAGCATGGCCAAGAGATCAAGGCTGGCCTTTCCTCATTTGGGGCTCTCAAATGAACATTTTTGCTCTATTCTAAACCAGCAGAATAGAATCCTTGCTTACAGGAGACCTTTTAATCAGCTGGCTGTATTGGAAATGCTAACATTCTTCCTGAATGTCTAACAAGCCTTATTTCTTTCTTTACTGTGCCTTTCTTTACTCTTGAATTACTTTTAACTTATTCTCTGCAGCGTTTAAAATAGAGACCCTCAAGTCCTATTCCAGTAAGATCTTCCTTCTGGTTTCTCTGGAGACTCAGTGCTGTGGCCAGGTGCAGAAGGTAAAGCAGGAGTTAGATCAGCACCTATGACCCAGTCTGCAGGTTGCCACGTACTTGGGAATGGCCATCAGGGACCTCTGCTTAGAAGATTTTCAACCAGTAGTTTCTACGCACGTCTGGACCTCCCAAGTCAGATATAGGATCATTCCACCCTTTGGCCTTGCCTTGAGATTTCTTCCTATTTTCCAAATGGGAACCATCTCCCCAGCTAGAAGGCACTTGGTTTTTAGGGTTCAAAGCCAAATAAATATATTTTGAAGACTTATAGATAAACTTTACACAATTGGAGAGTCCCTCTAAATCCTTTATATCCTTATCTAATCAAATTGATGTTCCGTATGGTCCCTGTCTGTCACTGTGGATTAGGGCGATTTCATTGGTCTCAAGAATGCTTTTCTCTTTTTTAATTAGCTCCTCGGGTCTTGCTTAAAGTTTTTTTTTGTTTGTTTTTTTGGGCAAGAGGAATAGTGAGGGGAAGGAAGTAAAAGAGGAAGGAGACAGAGCAGGAGACTGTCCCCGTGCAGGTCCTCTGCCCTCTTTTGCCTTGTAAATCGCGTGATGGTCAGACAAAAGGTCATTTGCTCTTCCTTTTTTCTGATTTTTTTAAAAAAATGTTTTCTGTTGAAGCATAGTTGACATACAATATTATATTCATTCTTCTGATTATTTATGACCTCACTCTTCTTTAATCAACACCAGTCTGGCTTATAAAACATAACATTTTTTAGTACATCACACAAAGTCTTATTTGTCCTCAAATTTTTTGTAAGAAACATATCTTTTTCTTTTAGTATAATGTGTATGTCCTGTCAATCTCAAGCAAATTCTCTCCTTTTCTTCCTAACTTGTCACTCTCTGCAGGGTGAGGTTGCCAGCAACTGTGAGGTTCGTGGGTCCTGGGTGCCAAACAGACCTGGTTTCAAATCTCAGGTCTCTTGCTTACTTGGTAGCTGGGAAACATGGACTTCTCCGTGCCTCAGTTTCCTCATCACGAATCCAGCTGGGAAACATGAACTCCTCCGTGCCTCGGTTTCCTCATCACGAATCCAGATCATAGTCCTCACTCCACAGAGTTATAGGGAAGGAGATGTGGGGTGTTCAGCTCATCGTCGGTGTTTGATAGTTTAGCACAGTTTAGCATTTTTGCATCTCAGGTATCTACCATCCTTTCTTGTAGAGCAAAAATATCTCAAAACCGTTTTTAAAGTGTGTATCCAGCAAGCATATACCCACTTTCAGCTATTTAAGTCCTCATTTTCCCTTACTCATCTTGGGCTAATGCTAGCTTCTCTTACTCACCTAGGAGCCCTGACAGCAGAGCCATCAGAAGGTACAACACCATGGAACCAAGACGATCCAGTGAGTAGAGAGAAAAGATAGCACTAACCGAAGAGAAATGAGAGGTTGAGAAACAGAAAACTGACTTGGCTCCTAAACCATGCCGGTGGCCCAGAGCTCGGTCACCATGTTATTATTTTTAAACAGGAAGCCTGGGATAGCCACACTGGGAGAGCATCTGGACCAAGCCTCACCAAAGTCTAGAAACGCCGGCTAAGACTAAGACCGTTTACTGAGATGGTTTATCCCGTGCCAAGGGCTTCTACAAATGCTCACCCTTCGCAACATGTATTATCATTATCATGCTCCCTTCACAGCTGGGAAACTGAGGCTAGAGATAAGTGTACACGTCTGCTGGCCTCTAAGGCCGCGCTTCCCTTACCACACGTGGCCTCCGCGGGTCCCAGCGAAATAGTGAAAGGCCTGCTCTAGTTCGGGACCATGGCTAACCAGCCGAGGGCCCGCCGAATCTTCCTGGGTGGCTGTGCTTCAGCCAAGAAAAATAATGGCAACAACTGTCACGTATTTACAAAATTCGAGCCCTTTACTCCTTGGTCAAAGAGGCAAAGACTACAATAAACCTGGCTGACCTGGGACTAAGCAATCACGTGCTTTTAGGCAATTGCAGAAATGGAAACAATCTCAGCTAATAAATGTACAAGCCACTGTTCTGTTCTATTCCTTTCTGTTCTCTCTCTTTCTCTCTCTCTCTCTCCCCACCCCTCCTTCTCCACCTCTCTCTTCCTCCCTCCCTCCCTCTCTCTCTCCCCCCCTCCCTCCTTCTCTCTCTGTTTCTGATTCTCTAACCTTCCTCACCATCAACTGTTCTCACAATATTTTTCGCTTTTTTCAAGTTCTTTTTCTTTCTCCTCGAAGCATTACTCACCTACCGTGAATCTAGTTAGAAAAAGTGTGTCCAGAATACTTTTGTTTTTAAATCCCCTACACTCTTCTTATTGAAATGACGCCATAAGAAAACATCAGTCCAAAACCACAGCAAGAATGAAACAGGAAGAGCCCACCAGGCCCGCCGGAGGAGCTTCCTCCCGCTCCGCTCTGCCGCGAGCCTGGCAGATCTCTTGCCGTTTCCTCGTTTTATCCTCATTGTTTCCTGAAGCAATAACGACTGTCTACAGAGACACCATGAGTCCTGCAGTGAAAACCCCGACATGAATAAAGCATTGGAAATACCCACCCAGAGTCAGAAACTATTTACCGAGCCCTACAAGAAGGGCTGGCGAGGTGGTGGTGGGTGTGAGGGCAGAGCGAGAAAGAAACAGACAGACAGACAGACATGTTACACATCTCCAGGGCTTCTCCTTTTTTTTTTTTTTTTTTTTTACTTCCTACTTTCTATTCACATCACGATTTCCCCTCGGATGTGTCACCAGGATTTTATGGTGCCTTTATGTTCTCTTTTCCTTCACTTCCCTTCTGTTCACTTCATGTCTGTTTTTATTGATTTGGGCTCAGAAAAGGTCGCTCATTTGTCATGCATTTGAAAGCCCCCACGGCCTCGCTCTGCGGTCCGCCATTCGCAGACGTTGCGACCACGCTCAGCGTCCTCGCTCCGTCCCTTTACCGCCCGCGCTAATTCGATTCTTCTTGGGCCAAAGCACACAACGTTGTGGACATGGCCGCATGAACGCGATGACTTTCATCCTCGCGCCCCTTCGGCTCATATTCCCAAGCCCCCATTTCTTACTGGAGCACGGGTCATTTTTCAATGTGTCGGTCACGAAGCTGGCGAGAGTGGACATTAACCCGTGTCACATTGCTTCGTTTGAAAAGTTAGAGGTGATTACGTTTTTATGTATCGAGTCGTCGTCGCATTAAGGCACTAAAACGCGCCAGTAAAGGGAATGACATTGCAAATTACTTCCATCGAATGAATCATTGTAACGTTCTCACTTTTGGAAAGTGTAGGTCTTAATCTGAGTTTGCTTAAATGGAGGAACCCCTGTATTTGCCATGTTTAAAGTAGCTTTCTTTCTTTTGAATTGCCAGTTTTGATCCAGTGGAGCCCCACGTCTTAGATTCTCAAAGTCAGAAGTAACCCCGAAAACTGCTCCAGCTTTTCCCTAATTTATTGGGATGATGGATAATAGCGCAAGGAGGAGTGGACGGGAAGGAGTGAACTAACAGCCCAATGGACCGTCATATCGAACCAAAATGTCTCACTGTACTGCTCAGTCTGAATTCTGCCCTAAGAAATAAAAGCATTGACTATATGAGGACGATGCTCACAAGTCCCAATTTTTTATTTCTAAGCTTAAAATATCCCCAGCGTCCTCTACCACCTTCTATGCCACAGGGTTCAGACTCCTTGTTCTCCTGGTCCTTCGCCTCAGGTCACATTGCAAGTTTTCAATGTTCTTCTCAAAACGCTTTACCTAGAATTGAATCCAGTATTCAAGATATAGTCTGAGCTGGGCTGAGTAGAACAGGACTATTTAATTACTGTATCTGTACAGCAGATTTTCAATAATATGTTACACTGTTTGGAGTCAAACAATGACCATGGCAAAACCCCAACTCTTTCCCAGCATGTAGAGGGGTCAAGCCGGGCCTCTCTGCTTCCGCGGGGGATTTTGGAGAACCACAGTGTGAGGCTCGCATTTAATCCTTTTGACTTTTTTTCTTGTTGTTGTCTCCCACGGTTGGCAGTTTCTTCCGTCCGTCACAATTCTTTTGGGCATTGATTTGTATTCCTGTTTTCTAGTTATCTCTTCCAACTCTTTTTTTTTTTTTTTTTTATAAGCAAACTTAATGCCTTTTGGGTCTTTATTCCATAATAAGTGGAACACGATACTTTGGGGTCAGAGGTGGATTTGAATCCTGACTCCTTCCTCCACCTGCTGTGTGATCCTAAGCATACTAATGATCTTATTATTATTTTTTTTTAATACTGGTTAGTTTGAAACTCAATCTTGTACCTGAAGACTTCCTCCAGGCTGTCATTAACCTATTAATCAGCATTCTTTGTGTATCGACTCCAAATCCACTAGATTAAGTAGCTATCATTCGGCCTGTATTTCTGCATTTTCTTTTCTAGGCCATCACAGACGCACTGAAATGAATCCCAGTGTTGGGCCTGTGGCCCTTTCCTTGTCTGCCAGTTTAGGGATCCTCTGGGAAGAGAAATAAAGCAGAACAGCGTTGACTCTTCTTTTGGGGCCATACTCGGGGGGGAAAAGCAAAGTGGAAAAAAATTCATCTTCTCTCTCGCTCTTCCTCTTTTGTGTTTTCTGTTCCTGGCTCATTGTCCTCTTTTCCGGGGGCAGCTGAGTTTCCTTTAGTTAGGTCTTTTAAATAGGCTGCTGTCGCCTTTCCAGCCCGCTTGATGGAGCGAAGACCCCGGAGTGAAGACCCTTGTGTGCTGAAGCTTCTCACGAACGCTTCCTCAGAGAGTCGTTTGCCCGTTCAGATCCACAAGCTCCCAGACCCACTCGAGACTCTCCGGTTGTCATTCCCGACCTTCGGCCATCTCTCCCCAACCTGTCTGTCTACAGCGACCTCAGAGTATCACACACGCTTTAGTAAATAGCTTCTCATCATTCCCCGAGCACCCCAGCTGCATCTTTGCCTCTGTACGGGTCCTCCTCCCACCAGCTAACTCAAACTACGGTGATGCACCGTTGCGCAGGTTGTACACTGCACAAGGGCCCACCTGGTCGAGACTGCAGTGGGGGTGTCCATCTGGGGTTCTCCTCATCAAGCTGTGATCCTGTAAGGGGGTCATGCTTCCCTAACTTAAACAGAGGCACCTGGCCTGACTTCAGCTGCTCCTCCCAAGCCTGTGCTCTGGATCTCTTTTGTTCTCCTGGGGGACTCTATGCATCTACCCCTTGCTTGGTGCTGCCACCACGTCGAGTGGGGTGGCCCGGGACATGGGCTTTGGGAGTCAGGCTTCCAGAGTTCAAATCCTGGTTCTCTCACTAGCTATCTGGGTGACACTGAGCAAGTTATTTAATCCTCTAGGCCTCAGTTTTCCCATCTTTAAAGCAGGAGTAATAATAGTGCCTGCTTCATAGTACCAATAACTAGCTAACCACGGTTGTGACACGCGGTGGCTCTCAGGAAGCATGAATGAAAAAGCGGATACACCTCACCGAGGAGGGCGGCTAGAGAAAACACAGATTGCTCAGGTCCGACGGAATGCAAACAACAATTCGTTTTCTAGTACATTTCAAATGTTTACCTTCTCTATAGAAATTTCAAAGCGTTAAGAATAAAGAATAATGGCAAGGAATCGTTTAATCTGTTCACCCTCTCGTCTCGGGTCTCCCTGCCGATCCCTCGCTTCACAGAATGGTCATCACACAATATCTCATCGGTGAAAACCGGGAAGTGGGTTAACCTGCGGGACGAGGCCTGAGGTCTTGGGATGAAGTCTGTAGGTGTTCTCCTGAAAGTTGTGGTCTGCATGCAGAATATATATTTTCTTATTTATGTATATTTCTAGCCACAAAATGTCCTACTTCCTACTTTCTCTGGTTTGTGTGTGTGTATGTGTGTGCATATTATTAGAATAGTTTGTGTTTTGATAAATGGATTTTATATTTTGAAATTTCTGTTTTTAAAAGTGAATTTTTTTTGTAATCCATACTTGTGATGAAGCAGGAATCCTTTAAGCCCTCTTACTTATTCAGATATCCCTCTTGTGATTATTCTGGCATTTCACATCATTATTCTCAAATTCACGATCTGCTTTCTCATAGCTACAATTTGTCAAATTTTTCCATACCTGGCATTTGCACCACAGTAAGAAAATTTCTAGGTACCAGCCCCAGTAAACTATTAGTCCCATCAGGTAGTTACCAGATCGACATTTACTTGTATCACCATGGATCCAGTCCTGATGACAAATAGTCCTCAAATCGGTCGCTGATACCTCATTCTTTCTTTATATGATTTGTGCCTTCCTAGAGCCTCGTCTCTTCCTGGAACCATTGTAGAGGAAGTTACTAAACCACCGACAGTACCAAATGTGGTTCTGTTCTTTTCATGATTTTCTCTTTTTTTATAGTCTTGCTGTTCAAATCCTCCATCACTGACTCCTTGCCCAGATTCTTTTCTCTCTCTCTCCCCTAACTCTGTCTATATGGCCAAGCAGCGGTGATCTCTCCTTGGGCTACTTACTCTTTGGATTTTCTGCTGCTTGGCCCTCCTGGGCCATCACGCTCCTTATCTCTCTCAGGATCTCCTAGGTTTTATGCATTTGCTTGGCCAACATTTTGTGGGCCCCGCTTTGTGCCAACCACTGTGCTGAGCATGGAGATCCCATCCTAGACCTCAACTGGCTCACAGTCTGGTAGGAAAGACAGACGAATCGACTGAACAAGTAAGGTCAGTGTAATAATGGAGCCAAACCTCAAGTGGTTGAGAAGCCCAAAGGAGTGGCTCCTAATCCAGCCTGGGATAGGCACAGGTGTAGGAGGAACCAGGGGAAGCTTCTTAGATGAGGTGACAGATAAACAGAGTCTCGTGCATAAGGAGGGGGCATGTACGTTACAGACAGAGAGAATGGCACATGCAGATAGGGGTCGGGGAGCCCAATTGGTTCGTTATGGTTATTGTGGCCCAGCAGGAGATGGGGAGTGGTGATTTGAGCTGGGGGCAGGCCATGGAGGGCATTGTATAACACACCAAGGATTTTGGACTTTATCCCAAAGGTGATGGAGAATCACCAAAAGTTTGATAACATTTGCATTAGAAAATATGGAATCTGCTGGCAGTATGATGGATTAAAAGGCAGGGCGAACTGGAGAAGGAAAAGCTATTGTAGTAGTCTTGGCTAGAAATGATGAGGGGCTGCAATATGACGGTGAGAGACTGTGCCCTTTCTCTCGATACTGGACCTTGGCACATGCTTTTACCTCCATAGTAAGTGCTTTCCATGTATCATCTCATTGAATGCTTGCAAGAACCTGAAGAGTAAGAACGATTTTCATATTCATCTGACAGATGAGGAAACTGATGTTCAAAGTCCTTAAATACATGCTCAGTTTCACATACATCAACAAATGGTGGATCCAGGATTCAAATTCGGCCTGTGTACCTAACCAATACTGTCCCTGGTCTTGACTTGAGAGAATCACTGTGACATTTTGGCCAACCAGGAGTGGCTACAAGTCAGAGAAGTCGAGAGCAGCGCTATCCAGGAGAAACATAATGCAAGCCACACTCGTAATTTTAAATATTCTAGTAGCACATTAAAAAGCAAAAGGAAATTATTACTATTATTTTGAATTTTTATTAAGAGTTTATTTGAGCCAAACTGATGATGTGTGCTGGGGAGCAAGGTCTCAAATGCTCCCCAAAGGAAATTATTTTTAATAATTTGTTTTATTTAAACTGATATATCCAAAATATTATCATTTCAATGTGAAATCAATGTAAAATATTATTAAAATATACATTCTTTTTTCTGAACTAAGTCTGATATGTATTTTATACTTTTGGCACATGTCAGTTCGGACCAGCTTTATCTAAAGCACTTAATAGCACATGTGGCTAGCTGTTACCATTTTGGTCAGCATGAGTCTAGAATGGCTCTTATATTTCTTCTGTGGGCAATATGGTAGATGGTAATAACATCTTTGGAGGTAAGGGAATATAGGAAGAAAAGATAAATTGGAAAGAATTTGAAATGCAAAACATCTAGGTAGAGATTTCCAGTCAGGGGTGGTATGTAGGTGTGGATCGTAGCAAAAAAATCTGAGTAGGCATATAAATTTGGGAGCTAGTCTCATACAGATGGTTGTTAAAACACTAAGTAAGAAGAAAGCCATGTGGGGGGATTGTGTAGAAGGACGGAGCCTTTGGAAGCAGCAGGGAGAGATGGATGCCTTGTTAAGGGGGAGGAGCTCATTTGCAGCAGCAGGCAAGGCATGAGGCATCTCCCCTTGCATGGGAAAGAAGGAAGACAAGGTGAGTGTGGATGCAGAAGGAAAGTTTGCATCGGTAAAGCGGGTAGGAGATGCAGAGATGGGTCTTCTAATCTGACATTGGCAGGGGTTCTCCTGGCTCATTCTACTACTTTCTTCTCTTCTATAGAAAAATGAGCCCTAGCTTTTATATCTGACTGCTCACAAAGTCTATACCTGAAAAAGGGATGGAGAGGTAAACAAAATATAAATGTGCCCATCCAGGGACTAACACCAAGATGAACACTCGTTTGTCCTAATTCCCACCCCAAATATATATTCTCTCTTCACTACACCCCACTCTCTCTCTCTCCCTCATTACACTTTTTATTTTGAAATAATTATAAACCCACAGGAAATTGCAAAAATAAAAATAGTACAGAGAATTCCCCTATACTCTTTATCCTGCTGCCTCTAATGGTCACATCTTATCACACCATAGCACAGTATCAAAACCAGGAAACTGACATGGTACAATACTATTCGCTGGGCCGCTATCTTCTCTTTTACCACTTCTTAGCAAGAAGTACCCTGAGTAAAAAGAATTAAAATCATGTAAGATGTAATGTCGAATCAGGTCAAGAGCTTTGTGTATGTTCAAGAGGTTTTATCCCATCAGCTAAATGACATGAATCAAATACAACACTATATGCCATCTAAATGCTCAGGCCGAAAATTCCTTCTTACAGCCATATGTAATTTGTGCCATCATTATGCAGTTAGACCAGGCTCTTTACTGTCTGGTTGGCTTTATCTCATTATGGAGAACAACAAAGAAGAACAGACAGTTCTGTTGCTCCCATCGGCTTTTATAACAAAGAATGTGTGACTCAGTAGAGAGAAGCCAGGTGCCCAGATGACAGCGTCGTACAACCCAGGTCTCGCTGACTGCAGAACTCGAGCTGAGTTTATGACATTGCCCTATCTCTTGGTCAGTGACTATTTCATGTCCCCATTTCACAGCAGAAAAATCGATGGATTAGGAGGGAGTTAACACTCACATTAATGACTTCTTCCAATTTTCAGGCGGGGAGGCTTTCAGAGGGACCCACAGCACCCAACACAGAAGGCTACTCAATAAATGGCAGGACTTTACTCCAACCAGCTCACAAGCAAACAGACCCAGAGGAGACAGGGCCCATCCCTCAAACAGTGAAAGAACAGATTTCTCTTTGCTATAAGGATACATGAACCAGCGAGAGAAAATTAAGCCAGCTTGAAGGGAACAGTGGCTGTCCATCAGCCAAAGTTCCGCCAAGACAAATAACCCATTTATTACCAGAGTGAGAGAGTTCCTCCGCGTTTTCACTGTAAGTGGTAATTTGTTAACAGGTAAACATGGAATGACTTCCTTTCTCCCTCAGAGATAAATGAGCTCTAGTTCTCAAAAAATAATATATTGGAAAGAGGTAGAAGACAGAAAAAAAGGACCGGCTTCTGCACGATCCAAAAAGCAAAGGAAATACATATTTCTGGTAGCTAGATGAAGAGTTTGGCCTTGACAATATCCGAGCAGCTGAAGAAGAAAACATTTAGCAGGAACAGGCTGCATGAGACCGGTCAGAGGTCTTTAGGCTGAGCGACCTCACCAAATGACATTTCTCCCTTCTTTATTTTGTGCATCTACACCTTCCCTTACATTGCATTATATCTGTGCTCCCAGGAATAAGATAGTTTTTGTCGAAGTCGAGAAGACAGCCTGACTGAGAGCCATTTGCAGTTGTGAAGACAAATTGAAGGGAACAGGCCCCAGGGGAGGGGGTCATAGCGGGCGGAAAGCGTCTTCAGCCCTCGAAGCCAAACGAACAGAGCAGCATGCCCACGAGGGAGGCTGAGGAAAAGAGCTGAGGTCAACTCGGCGCTGTAACCACTGTTATCCAGTAGTCAAGGGCAAGAGGGAAAAAGCCACATGTTGGGTAGACGGGCCCTATAGTGACCGGAGTTGAAATTCAGCCGTGAGACCAGATTTGCCACTGACCTCTCCTGTCGCATTGCGATTCGGCCATTTGTTTGAGGATGGAGAGGAGCGGCCTGCATTTCGAAATCTGTGCAGATGCTCTAACAGACCCCACTCTCCAGTCAGACAGGAACGCCACCAGATGGGACTTAGACGCCCTCCTTTTTTTAGCCATTGAAATGTGAGAAATTCCTCCCATCTCTAGTCCACTGAAGGGGACTATTTTTATCAGGGTCTTTCAACCCCAGCTCTGAGATACATCACAGATATTCCCACGAAAGTTCCACGAGTTCGTAACGAGATAAACCCATGCCGGGCACACTTTCATGCCCAGGCAGACAAAGAGGGTGACAAGTCTGGTCACGGCACTGTTCCGTGCGATAACTTTGAACTCCAGGTAAGCTAGGTGGGGGGTGGCATGGTTGGCAGGGCAGGATTAAAATGTGATCAACATGGCATCTGATTTCTCTTTTCTATTCAGCTTTTGCAGAAGCAGAACATGGGGGAGGAGGGAAGGGGAAAGGCGGGGGAGGAAGAAGCTAATAAGGAGAGACAGGGCCCCTTCTGAGAAAAACAATTCTAGTCCCGAATTCTCAACTGTGCATTCTGCCTCGCAAAGCCAGTGACCATTTTTTTTTTTTTGCTGAGCACCCAGTGAGGCACACGCCGAGTTTGATCCAGGCTGGAGCCGGGCAAGGGGCGGTGGCTTCTGTCTCAATCTTTCTGCTATCTTCCTTCCCCATTTTAATCACCGCAAATATATTTATACTCACTTGATATGTCAGCCAGACAATGCTCCCCTAATTGGCAGTGATCAGGGTTCCAGAATTGCTTGGGTGAACCTGCTGTCTCTCTATCAGGCAAAGCAATAAGGGGCCAGTAATGCCGTCCTCGTTAACAATTTCCAGTGGAATAAAAAGCAGTCCCCTGACTCCTGCATGGCAATGACTTTTCCTAACAGCTCCTAAAGCCAACCCTTGAGGAACTCCGACTTTCACGAATTTGCCCAGCATAGAATGCTTTTATACGTCCTCCCCACCCCCGGCTGGAGAGCACAGAAAAAAAACCCATAGCCACTTCCTTCTGCTGGAGGTTCTTTTGTTCTTTTGCATTTTTTTCTTTTTCTTTTTCTTTTAGAGGGCTTATGGAGCTAACTGTCATTTTTGGTTCTTGGGTCTTTGTAAATTTCAGGGACATCTGGCGCAGTTTACTGCGTTCGCGAGCTCCGGTATGTGTGGTTATGTTCGAAGTCTCCACTGCGTGTGCATGTTAACACTCTACATGCATAATTTATGTATGCATAATTTGGAGCTTGAGTGCATTGGTATATTTTGACATTTTAGTGTGACTACCATGGTGCTGATTATAAGGAATTGTTCGGTAAATATTTCTTAAACGAATGAATGCACCAAGAAGGCAAGTGTCATTCATTCATTCATCAGATATTTAAATGCCTAGTATGGCTAGGTTCCGCATGTTTAATCATGCATACCCACAGTCCCGCCCTCAGGGAGCCCACATTGAAGGGCGGGTGGCAGGCAGGCCCATCGACAGGACATCATGGGGACGTGGGGCTGGAATTCTGCGCGGGGCAGCATGGGAGCTCCAAGGAGGGAGACCTCAGTCCATCGAGGGGAGGGGTTGAGGCCAGGGGGCATTTTCTGAAGGTAGCGAGGCCTAACCCGGGGCCTTCAAGGGTTCCAGCCAAAGAGGACAGCACAATCAACAACAGGACATGAGAAACAACGGGGTGTGAGCAGAGAACCAGAAGCCAGAGGGTGTTTTGAGAAAGCGTGGAGGCCGCGAGTTGGCAGACATGAAGTGGGGGCTCAGGCAGGGACTGGATCTGGGGGCAGGGGCTCTGGGAGGAGGAAAGGAAAGGAGCTTCGACTCTCTCTGTTCGGGGCAAAAACTCTTCTGGATTCCGCCAGCATTGGTACACACACACACCTCTGAACAGAATTCGGAGCAGCTTTGGCTGCATTGCTGGGAAGCAGCGAGGGGAGATGGTCACGCTCTGGATCTGTCACAGAGGAGCTGTGAGGGCTGAGCAAGGACCGGCTTCTGCACGAGTGAGCTGTGCACTCCGTGCGCTCTGAGTCTCCTCCCAGCTTTCATCCTGTGCGTTGCCTGGATTCTCTGAGGTCTGCATACAGGCCATTCCTGGGCCTGTTCCACGTGCCAACTGTGGGGCTCTCAAAGAACGAGGCGACTTCTAAGCGGCACACGCCACAGGATCACTGTCTTACAGAGAGGGGACAGTCATCTGATAGAAATCTCTCAGAAGTATTCACAGAAATGTACCATATGACGGAGATATTCTCCTGTTCCCAGCCTAGGTGAGGGTCTCATCATCTCAATTCTGAAAACTCCTAATTAAATTTATCACACAGATCGATTTACTTTCTGTAAAGCATTGTTTACCTTGCACCCTTTCTGCTCATAAACTCCCAATGATTCTACTTGACTTATAGAATCAAGTCCAAAGTCCTTAGGGGAGCACTCACGGTCATCCCTAGTCTATCCCCTACCTTACCTGCCACAACCCCTGCCTCAGCCAGGTAGGGCTCCTCTCAATGGTGTCTGTGAATATTCCCATTTCTTTACCTGTTTTCACTCCAGACCCCCCAGTAAAAGTCCAGCTAAATTTCAAGCCCATTTCCTCCAGGAATGTTGTCTGGTTGCCCCTGTCCTCTTCCGAACCCTGTGTGGCACTTACTGACTGTGTTGCACATTCACTGGTGACGATTACGTTCACTTTGTGGTTTGTGTCTCACCTTTACCCAGCTAATCTGTGAGTCGCAGAGGATGGGAACCGAGCCTCATCCTCTTGGTAGTACAGCACGGCGTCCTGCTCTTGCTAAAGATTCACCGATGGTGTGTTTCCTACATTGTAGCCTCTATGAGACTATTGAGTAAAATTCATGGGGAGTGTGACTATTATCATTGTTATCGTAGGGCTGTGGCCTGAAGTTCTTTCCTCCTCTTCTCAGAAAAAAAGGAACTTCGGAGAGAGTGGTTTGGTGCGACCATTTTGGAGTAATGAGATTATGAAACATTTCTCCCACGATTCATAAACAGTATTTTATAAGCGTTATTTTGGAGCTTAAAGTTCATCCAGGAATGAGCTATTTCACAGATCAAAACGGAGCATACGTACAACCCACCAGGAGGAATAATCACTCTGCTAAGTTTAAATGGGAAAATGAGGGAACACACCAGCTTGGAAGTAGAAACGGTTTAATGTCACCTGACTAAAGAGGAACATGAGTGACTGACTTAATTTCTGTCCCCCAGTGCTCAGTTTTTATTGTCTATGATCCGTTGAGCAGCACATGGGATTTTTCACGAAGGCGGAACTGGCATTAAATCAATAAGGAAAATCACCATGTCCTTACTGATCCAACAGCATTTAAGGAAGCCGAGCTCTGCCAACATGCACAACCGTGCAGAATTTGTAACCGGGCAGTTGAAACCACCATCGAAACTGGCAGCTGTGATTTTCCCAGAAGCAGAGCTTCAGGAAGAAAAATAGCTTTCGACTTCAGTTTCCATTTTTGCAAATTGGATTTGTTCATAAAAAACTGTTTTAAGTCCAAGTTTTGTTTTTCCCTTTCTTTTCTCATTAGTATTAGTATTTTTTTTTTTTTTTTACCCACATGGAAATTCATTCCTTTTCTCAACAAAGATTAATTGATCACCTGTCATGAGTCGAACGCCATTTTAGGTGCTGGGGATGGAGATGTGAACAAAAGGGCCAGATCCCCTGACCTCATGGAGCTTGGCTTCAGGCGGGGGAGGCGGCTAACAAAGAATTAAACAAACAAGTAGATATCGGTGGTGTCAGGTCTAGATAACCGAAATAATGCTAACATCTTATCGTATTTGGAAAATTAATTTCCAGACAATTAAAAATTAACACGTTTACATGAAATTCTCTTAGCGCATATATGTCACACGTATTAAGCAGTATTTTCAAAAGAATAACTAGTAAGGAATACATCCTGCTCTTCTCACGTGACATTGACCTTCCCTACTGACTTTCAACAGGACATGTGTCTTTGAGGAGGCTTTCTAGGAGAAGGATTTGCGCCAGCTCGTGTTCGCTCCATTATGGCACTATAGGGCACCATGGCACTCATGGTGGCCCGCGGAGGAAACTGGGAATTCCTTCTGGACTTTTCCTTCTCTTTGCCTCCTCTTTCCCAAATTTGGCACCCCTCTCTATGGCTCTTTAAACCTTACCTTTTAGATATACTTTAAACTGAGTGCCTTCTTTCCATCACCCTCTCCTTGGCATGCAGGCCCGATAATCTCTCTCCATGAGCCCAGCATCCTACTTCTCCTCCTTGGTTCTGGGCTCCAGTGCCTCCAGTCTCCCCTGTTCATTGCTCGCAGAGTGATTTGTAAAACACACCCTCCCCTGTCTCCCACACCTGCAGGATGGAGCCCACACCTCTTGGTCTGGTTGCTACAGCTCTGGCCCCAGGTGACCTGGGCAACTCTGCGTGTCTCTGCATCCTTCCCAGGTCCTGCACCATGGCAGGTCCCCTGGCTGTGCAACATGCAAATTCCTTCTTCTTTCCTGAATACTCTCCTCTTCCTCTCCCCTGAATCCTTGGCATCTTTTCGTATGGTTCAATAGTCACCTTCTTCGTGTAGCCTTCCTGGACCCACCAAGCAAAGCTGAATTCTCCCTCCCTTCTACCCCAGGGTTATCTTGGTACCTTCTCACTTTGAGTACGGGATCTAATGGGTGTCATTTGGAATGGTTTGTTTACTTCTGTGTCTTCCCTCTACAGATGTTAGCTCCTCCATGTAAGAAGTCTTATTCGTAATCTTAAGCATAGTACATTACTGGCACAGAGTAGGCCCTCAATAAATACTTGATGAACGAACGAACGAATGAATGAATGACCAACCTATGGTCTCTTCTGGTTTGGCTTGTGCCGAACTATGAATGTGAGAATTAAGTGACTATGGAAATATAACAGAATAAAATCAATCAACCGATATGGCAAATAACTCTGCTCTTATGAACAACGGATTTTAAACATTTGAGCTAATGGACCGCAGATGATAAGGAATTTCAAAATCAAACTTTCCTAGACAATATTTCTGCATGTATTAAGTCTGGATACGGTTGAAAAGTTCAAATAAATGATTAAAGCATGTAAAACAGAATGATTAAGTAATCTGGATCATTTACTACAAAAAAAAAACTTGAAGAGACTTAATAATGGTTTTTAATGAAAGATCATTCTCCAAGAATAGCTAAACATCCTCCCTCTGCACGTCCACAGAAGAAGAAACGAGATTAAAGTGCCACGAATATTAAAGTTAAAAACAGAAAAGAACCTCATGGCTTCCTAACTTAGATACGTGAGCTCACTTCTAGTCACTATTAGAAATAGTATATGTCGAGGGCTTGTTCTAAAGGCTTTGCCATATGTGTCCCTAAATCGTCACAACAAACCCATGTTTTAATTCCTATTATTCCCATTTCATAGGGTGGTTAAGTAACCCACCTGGGTTGCACAGCTGGAAAAGGGTAGAGCTAACATGTCAGCCCGGGCTGTCTGGCTCCTGAGTCTTTGCTGTTTCCTACTCTGCTTACTGCCTTTGAGGCTAAAATAGATGCCAGACCTCTGTCTGAAGAAGGGGGGCCTACAGCCAGACTCGCAATGGCAAAAAAGTTCATGTGACTACTTTATAGTTAAACAGGAAAATCCTTGAAAACATTACATGCCCTACGTTGCCAGGGCGACTGTCTTATGGGCCACACTACATGTGTGTGCATGTGGGCGTGCATGCATGCGTGCGTGCGTGTGTGTAGAGAAGTTAAAACCCTGTTTCTCTTTATTCTGCTGAGTTGGCCTACCAGCTGTTGTCTTTCTTACGAGACAGGAGTTGGCCTGTTTTGTTTTCAGCAGTCAGTAGGCATGGTTTAAGCCTCCACATGCGTGCATGTATTAATGAGACATGACAGAGATCGAGTCAGATTTAGCTATCACAATTTTACCTTCAGATGGAATTTACTCTTGGGGCTGGAAAGCCATCATCTTCTTCCCTGTTATGTTTTCCAAGGCGACCTTGTTTAGCCTGCCTTGGGGACATAAGCGGCGGGGTCACTGTCAGCACAGAACAGGGGCAGCTTGCGTATGCAAAAGAAAGTCAGAGCGCATCTGATCCTCGCAGTAGAGCATGATCAAGCTCCGAACTGTGCTCAGGAGGCAGGAGGCCTGGAGGCTGGTCCGGGAGAACCAGAGTGGCCCAGCAGGAGCCCCGTGAAAAGGCTCTGAATGAGTCACTAGACTTTTCAGGTTGACTGAGATGACTTCTGTTGATTTTCTTCGAATTTAGGTATGTTATCAGTGTTCGCACATTGGATATGACAGGAAAAGATGAGCGAACATTTTCTTGATAGTGCCTGGCCTTTGGCTGGGTCGTGATAAGATGTGGGGTAAGAGATGACTCTGTAAGAATGTGGTGGTCAGCATGTGTGATGTGTGTCCCAATGTGTTGGGGGCCTCACAGGGGCGCAACTTAGTGTCCTGAGCTGGGGGCAACTCCGTGTGATGGCGAAAGCGTTTTCTGACATTATACACAAGCTGGCCCGGGTGGATATTTACTATTTTAAGGCGAACAGAGGCACTGCCACTTTGTCACACTCGCTTTCTAACATCAGGTCCCCCATGATAACCAGACAAATTGCTGGTGCCTTGGTTAAGTGTTTAGGTTCTAGAAGCTCGCTTAACCTCTCTCTGGCTTTAGTTTTCCTCATCTTTAAAATGAACATAGCAATGGAACCTACCTCCCCTTGGGTAGGGATAAATAGATTAATACACGTCAAGTGCTTAGAGCAGTTCCTGGTCTATAGTGAGCAGTAAATTCATATTTATATTACTGAATACATTTCTGATATACAACTTCACATCTGGAAGAGGATTGGTTCCACCACTTGCACAAAAATAGGTGCTTGGGAAATATTGCTTAAATGTGGAATGAACTAAAAGGATGAATTTAGAGGAATACACATATATATGTGTGTGTGTGTATATATATGTGTGTACAGACGCTTGCGTGCACACACACACACACACACACACACACACACACACCGTAACCTGTTCTGATTTCTCAGTAACCTGACTGGCAAAACTGGATGTTAGATCTAATCACCTATTGAGAAATGTTTCCAAATAAGTGGAGTATTCTGCAAACACCTCCGCAGAAAAGAAAGTTTCGCGTGAAGACCATGAAGGGAGTGGCCGGAAGAACTGAGCTGGGGAATGTCATACTCGAACAGTTAGCAGGTCTGTGACTCTAAGTCAAATAAAAAGAAGTTCCTAATATAATCAAGACACTTTAAAACACCAAAATATGTGTTATTTTTGAGTCTACAAAAATAAATATGAAAAACAGGAGTCAAAAACTTGTATCTACCTTCTATTGATTGTCTAATAATGACAGTTTCGACTCAAAATGAATCATTTAATTTAAAAAAAAGAAAGAAAATGAACAACATAATGTTTTAGGAGCTGGTATAGCATACTATACCAGCTCCTTAATATTCAAACCTTAATATTAGGTTTGAATCATGTGAAATTGACACTTCTTTTGGTAAAAAAAAAAACTGTCAGTTTCATATGGTTCCAGTTAATATATCTAAGCTAATTGACACTTAATCAAAACACTTATATCACCTCGCCCTTTATTGCCTTTTACCTATGACTATCAACTAAATTAGCCAATTTTATTTGTCTTAGCCCCTTTTGCCTCTCAGAGTTTGTGCACAGTAGGTACTAAACAAATGTTTTGTTAATTGAGTAGTGTTTTCTGTTACCTTCTCTAAAAAATGAGGCCTACCTTTTGCTACACTACCTAATGCTGAGATTGCCCTTAAAATACAATTAGCACAGTGTTAGTTTTGTTTCAGGTTTCATGATTTAGATAAATCCTTTCTGTTCCTTGTTTGGGCAGCATTGGGAAGCTAATTAATACGTCCTTAACATACTGTAGAGGGAAACAAGACTCTGCTTGTACACACAGCCATGACAAGAATAAATTCAGGTCAGCAATGTTTTTGCAATTAAGGAGAAATGTTATTATAATAATGAGAAATTATTGTTTCTAGGACACCTCTGCACATTAAATCACATTATAGACTTATAAATTAGGTGAATGACAAAATCAGGCAAGTCTCCCGAAGGTTCCAATCATTTAGAGACTCGGGCATCCAGAGTGCTCTGGAATGAACTAGAAATGGGAACCTTTGCAATCCCAGAAATGAGGAGCTTCATTATTTTTCTCATGAGGTTTCATAAGAGTTGGGATTTGTCCCAGACTTAGGTACATACTGAAATAACTGAGCAGGCAGCGTGAAATAGTTTTCGATTCAGATATAAAGAGTTCCTTCTATGGTGGGAGCGATGGAGAATGTTCAAGGAGGACCATGAATAACTCGTGAGTTATTGCACCTCCCTGGGCCTCAGTTTTCCTATGTTTTTTTTTAACTACCTCTATAGAATATTCATTCTCTATAACATCTGTTGCAAGGATAAATGGGATTATGTCTTAAAGTGCTATGCATTTCCTGTGGGAAGAAGCTAGAGCTCTAAACTGTATTATTTTGGTTTTGATTGACCCGGAGCTGTGACAGCAGCCACATCGTATAAGCAGAGTTCTGAGAAAACATTTGCTTTCATTTTTCAAACAGAAGAACCACAACCCTCTCTGCGTTTGGACCTCATACAAATCAAATGTATGAGCAAGAGAGGGCTCACAAAATCATTAATTTTAACTTTTCCTACAGATGCCATGGATTTTTCTTAGAGAGTCTTTTTCTTTTTCAGCCTGGAGCATGCTCAGTTCTGCTCGATTTGTGCTGTCTAATGAGATCCTGGCCCAAGGTGATGTGTGCTCCTACAATAATGTCTTCATGCTAATTACGTTTTAGAATAGTTAGGGCAAGAATAGTTCCAAACACACTTGAGATAATGACTAGTCGTATATCCAGAAGGTCAACAGTTCAATCAAAGAGAGAGAGAAAAAAAATTAACATATCTTAAGAAAGAGTTCAAGTGGTTTTGTACAAGAGCTCTCATTTAAGTCTACAAGAATACTTAAAATACTGATAGAGCTAGGTAATTCTATATTTCCCTTTTTAACTCGCTAAAAGCCCCTGATTCTGGGGTGTAATGTCTGAGAACAAGAAGCATCTGGCAGGTGAAGGGGAGAAAGTGTGTCGTAAGGGAAGTTGGCTGGAGTTTGAGGTTAGGGGTCCGTGCCAGGACTGCAGGGAAGAACAGAGGCGATACTAGAGAGTTTGGCATCGGATGAGGGCTCTGGGCCAATCTGCTATTATAGTAACAACACAGCTTTAATCCATGACAACAATAAAACCCTCGCGTAATTCCGTATCAAATCACTGTAAACAAAATTACAATCTGCTCTCGTCAACGCGGTGTCTGATTCTCCCCACCCCAACTTCCCATTTTTCTATGATTTCTCATAAGCACAAAAGAGCAGCAATTGGAAACTATACCCATTGCTTTCCATTTTCAATGACTGAAGTTATCTTTTGTTTAGAAGTGCATGATACTTTTGAAATATTTATTGAGCGCTTATAATGGACTTGGCAACAGTCATATGACTCATCAGTTCAGAAATGATTCCTAAAAAATAGGTAAAGTATTCAAATAATAAAACAGCACAAGGACTCTTTAAAAATGTGCTAAAAGGTGGTACTTTTCATCCTTCGAGACACCCACATCACGCACGAGTTCCTTTCAATAAAGGCGCAATGTAACTCGGCATTGTGTGAAACGTAGCCTGAGAACTAATAATTTCAAGGTGTACCATATTCAGTAGATAAAATACAACTAAGCTGGGAAGCAGAGAATGATCTTTGTAATTTAAACTACAGGGAATCTTGTAGGCTGAAAATCAAGTTACAGTGGAAGTTACTCAACTCACTAACTCTTAAATAGGATGGGGTCTTTTCATGTTCATTTTTAAATAGAAAGCATTTAAATGTACCGAAAAGTACAGAGAAAAAGAAATAGAAGCCTCCACGTGCCCACCACTCAGAGAGGGGGTTTTTATGAGTCTATTTAACAAGCCCTGTTGCATTTCAGAGGGATGCAAAAGTTGTTCATGCAAGGACATGTTCATATGTGAGACCAGCCCCTGGGAATAAAACCTTTTTGTCGGGTATTTTTTGGTCCGTGGAGTTCTTTCCTCTGTCCTCTGGCCACTCTGCTTTGAGCTACTGCCTGTGGAGGGAGGGGAGGGACGGGCAGATGCCCTCAGCAGGTCACAGTCGATTCAGGAAGATCAATACCCACATAAATAATTCCACCGTAAGGCTGACATGAATGAGTGCTGGGGAGAAAGAGATTAATTCTGTCTGGGTTAAGAGCTGGGGAGAAGGGGTAGGTTTGGGGCTAGCCCTTGAAGGTTGGCTGGGACTTTGGAAGGTGACTATGTGGAGGATGAGGCGCTCAAGCAAAAGTGAAGGCCTCGTCCCAGACTGGTGAGCAGACATGTCCTAGGACAGCGTACATGTTCTCAATGAAAAGGGCGTGCTTTGACTGAAAGAAATGTTGACGACCTCTAGCTTATCGATGGAGGGGTCAGTGCCCCAAATTCTCTAACTTTCTTTTCAACCATGCTACAGAGACTTACTGAATTTTTATATATTACCCAGCTGATTTTTAAACCCTAAAATCACACAATGCAGTAATAACTGCCTTTTGGAGAGCATGTTATAGTTTACAAATGGCTTTTTTATGCACATTATTACATTCGATCCATATAATAGCTCTCCGACACCACAGGCTCATCTCCACAAGCTATTTCCTTTGAAAGTAACTACTAGTTATGGAAACTACTAGCTATAGAAATCAGAACAATTTCCAATAGCAGCCTTATTGTGTTTTAAGTGCCAGCCAAGGTAGAGTTAGCCATTCAGGAGAAAGGAAAGGAGGGGTCCCGAGACAGACAGACACTGAGAGTCCTGGGAGGATCATGAGTTGTGTCTTTGGAGATGGAGAGGGATGCAGAAGAGACAGTGTACAGCAGGAAGCAGAGGATGGAGAGAGAGGAGGGTGGGGGTCCACGCCTGGGTGGGCGGTGGTACGTAGCTCAGCGCTGAGCACACAGCGAGCCCACAGCCAGCACCTGTCTAACCACAAGTGGGACCGGGTGTCTCTCTTGAGCACTGCCATGTGAAATACAATTCGAAAATCTAAAATGGTGGCTTTTAGAACAGAGTATAGAGTTTAAAAAAAAATTTTTTTTTTTTTTTATAACATTGAGGAGCGGAGGAGTGGTTCTATCTAGCTCAAGGAAGGGGAGGAATGCTCATCTCATTTTGCACATCTGCGCGCGCTCTCTCTCTCTCTCATTCTGAAATGTCCCCATCTATTGTAACTTTGATAAGCTATTTTCAAAGCACATACTGAAGTGGGGCACTTTTGCAAGTACTTTACAGAAGCTAAAACAACTGGCACGCCACGATGGTGGTAATCTAGTTGGAATAAATCTTACTGACGTCGGATGCATCAACATGTCCATTTAGGCTGCTGCAAATCAGTTTACTTTTCTACTTAGAGACATGACGTGAAACGGAATTAATCCAGTCGCAGCAAAGTAAGTGAATTCTGTTGACTAAATCCCTTTCCACGGAAAAGAACTTGGTTTTGCAGTTCATTTGAAACAAAACCCACATGGCAGTATAATGCTTCCTCTGGAACCAAGCAGATGCATTTATCCCAGTTTTATTTACAGCCAAATTCACATCAGAGCTATTCTATATGATAGTGTACTCCATTTTCCTTATATGAGGACCATGGTGAAACTATTTGCAGGACAACCAAAATGTGACAATGGAACTTAGCCTAAGGACTATTGTTCCGACTGGGCTATGAACTTGGCAAAGAGTGACAAGTTCTTGGAGAGAGAAGAGAGAGATTAGTAAAAATCACCCAAACCATACATACCATTTTATATTTTCCCTTCTTTGCTTTCCAGGACATATCTAATAAGTCCATTGTGGTGGTTATTATCATAAGCAGACAAGACTTGGAGGGGGCACAGAGAATAAAGAAGAATGTCAGAAAGCACACTGCATGTGGGGTCGGGGCAGAGAAGGGCGCCTCACATGCAGTGAGGGGGTTTAGGGTTAGGAAGGTGGCAGAAATTTTGGCTTAGGGGGATTAAGGCACCAACCACAGGTTCTTAAGAAATCTTCCTCTGGAAATTTTAGATTTGAAAAGCAGGTAACCTTTCTGAAATGATTTAGGTGCCTTGCAGTAGGGAAATAACCTGGAGGGCCTCTCAAGTGCTATTCCAGTTCTTATCCCGTGATTTTTCAGTGGCCAGTGTCAGGACCCAGACCGCTTCTTGCCCTCCTATCTCCATAACCGGAAGCACTTGACCCCTTCCTGCAAATGAATCGTACTGCGGGCTCAACACCAAGCCTTTTCTCGGTTGGGAAGGTTTTAAAGAGCTCACTCTAGCTGAAAACTCAGCTAGCTCTGTACCAGGTCACCGCCTGCTGCTGGCCTGGCTCTGAGGTGTCCCAATTCTAGCAAGTGGGACTCTGCCTCGTTCTAAATCCACGTCTAACTGGATTTGCTGAAATCCACCGTGTACTCCTAGGCTAACATCTGAAATCCTTTCTCGTTTTCCAGGTCTAATATGATTTTTTAGATCATACCTAGAATCCACTCTAGGACTGAAACTTTGCATTTCTCCAGCCCACACCTCCCCCCAGCTCACGTTCGGTCTCTGAACCCCAGACCTGTTACCTAAAACTGAATGTCTTCATGCACACAGCAATGGTTACTGTCTGTCTTAGATGTCTCCTGTCACCTGTGGCCAGATTCTCCACTGCCTTCCCCCAAAACCCCTACCATCACCACTCAGGCCACTGCTTGTCTATTTGAAGTTTGCTTGGCCAGATCATGGGATGTCACGTGGCTCAATTTTCTGATGGCTTTTTGTAACGCATGTTTGCACACCTGAATCTCTCTCTACAAACCACGTACCTCTATAACAGGGCCTCTCAGCCTCAAAAAGGCATAAATGCATCCACTGTTGACATTTTGGGCTGGTTGTTCTTTGTCGTGGGGACCGACCTGTGCATTGTTGCGTCCTTAGCAGCATCCCTGGCCTCCACCCACCAGATGACAGTAACACTCCCTCGCCTCAAATTGTGACAACCAAAAATGTCTCCAGGCACTGAAAAATATCCCTGGCAGGGGGAGGGTGTCAAAAATCCTCTCCTGTCGAGAAGCCCTGCTCCACAAGAACCCAGAACGGGAAGAGTATTTTAAAGCCAGTTATATATACTTTGAGAAATAGCTGGATGTATATAGAATATTTAAATTTGGTAAAATTTTAACTAGCAACTCTAAATTCTTAATAAGCACCAAATGGAATTTTGTAAGTTTTATATTATGATACGAGGTAGATGGGTAAAGTGGGGTGACATTCTTTCACCCAAGGTCGGTTCTCCGATTTTACTGTGCATAAGAATTACCAGGGGAATCTTTTTAAAGTTCAGATTCTGATTTAGTAGGTTTGAGGCAGGGTTTGAGGTCCTCATTGCTAACAGGCTCCCAGGTGCTGTTAATACTCCTGATCTTCGGGTCCCACATGGAGTAGCAAGGCCCTAGTTCAAAATCACTGTAGACAGGTGGGGTCGGGGGTTGAGTCTTAATGATTACAAGGTCAGGAAAGCAATATTAAAATTTACATTAGAATGGTGGATTAGAAGAATGTGGATGTTCTCTGCACTTTTCTATAATGAAGGCAACTGCTCACAGGGATGTGCTTTGAAATGCATCATTTCTATTAGCTTGAGATTTTAAATTATATAAATTACCCATGAGTTCTCTGCTTTTGCCAGGAATAAAAAACCTGTGAACTGCTAAGCTAGTCTGGCAAGACTTGCAAAGGTTTCTAAAAGTTCAATGGAAACCTAAAATTCAAAGTCCTCATAGTCCTTGTTTTACTAATGGAAGGGGCTCGGGTGTAAAGGTGGGGTCGGGGGAGGGGAATGGAGAATCTCTTTAAAAAGGGGCCTTGCAGTGAAACAGATACATCTTTACTCAAATTAGAAATAATCATGTGCCAGAATTATACTGACATCATATGATGTTTCTACAAGCCCAAATCAGATAACTCAGTTATAACTTTAAAACAGCTGCAAAAAATGAATGCTATTTACTGTAACATATAGTGATAAGGATAATAAAATCTTCCAAAAGCCTCTGAGAGCTAAGAACAAAATGTTTTTCCTCTCATATATACCACCTTTGAGTAACTTCCACTTAGAGTTTTGCAGAAATCTGACTCATCGTTGCATATCCTTGGGAAGAAAATGGCCACATATATTTGCTCCTACTTTATTGTTAGGAAGAGTGAAGCTCACTAATTTGTCTAAAGATGCAGATTTGTGCAGGATTGCAGACGATTTACTGATAGAAAGGAGATAATCAAGTTCTGAGCTTTTGGAACACACTTACTCTACACACTCACTGGCTGGGAGGGAGAACTAATAAGCTAGCTCTGAAATATTTTGATAGGTTGTTACCAATGAGGTTAAATAGAAAAGGGATACATTTCTCTACTTTGAAACCTCTGTGCCTAAGGACAGAATAAGGAAGATCTGGCTTAATAGTAGTACATGGGAACTCAGGGGTTTTCGTTGACCACAATTTCAGGATGAGTCAGCAGTGAGATATGAATGCCAAAAAGGCTTATGTCCTCCTGGGCCATCTTAATAGAAGTATAAGGTATACATCAAGGGAGGTAACTACTCCACGGTGTTCTGCATTTGTCAGATGACTCCTGGAGACCTTTGTCCCATTCACGGCAGCACGATTTAGGAAGGGCCTTAAACCAAAGTCTGTCAGAGGTGAACACTTAAAACTAAGAAAGCATGTAAAACCACGCCAGTAGAGTACTTAAAAGAGCCGAGGATATTTACGCTTGGAAGAGAAGACTTAGAGAGGGGCACAGCTGGAAGCCAAAGAACAGTTGATCTGGGAAAAGAGCTTGAGGTACGTTTTCCAGCGGCAGAAGTTTAATTTCTGGCTCCCCAAGGAAAAAAAATTCACGAGGGCCTTCTCGCCACTGTCATTTGCAAAATCAACCGATCTTCAGTGATAAAGACCCTGTCCGCCCTATGATTTTCTCGAAATGTGCCATTTGTGGATGCGTTTATGCCTTTTTCGACTCGCCTCCCCCTCTGCCCGCAGGTGACCCTCCCTTCGAAGCCCCGCCTGGAGCCACTGACTCTGTCATCCCCTCATCGTGAGTTTTGTACTGCGGTGGCATTTTCTTTTGTTTGTCCCAGTTTCCCTAATAGCTTTTTAGTTCCTTAGGGAAAAGGACCCTATTTTGCTTTTGTTTTTATTACCCTAAATGTTCTCAGTACATCTGGGTACAGTGAATTGGGGATGGAGGGGATGTGTGCTTGATGGGAGCCGAAGCTGAAGTGAAGTAAGTGACAGGTAATTTTTTATAGCATCTACATGACAAAGCATCACAGCTTGCCCACTTGATGATAATCACACCTAATTGACCCTTCACTTTATAAAATAATACGAGCTGACAACATTGGCTGTGTAATAAATCTTACTCTTCCCTACAGTTTGTATTTTAAAATAAAAGTTGTGTATCCATGCTGGAGAAAAACAAAGTTTACTATCTTAGAGCTCCATCTTCCTTGTTCCAGGGCTTGGGAATTTCTCTCTAGCTAGGGGATCCTTTGACTTCACACTTTCTCCTTTTGTTTATCTGGATATTTACAGGTTACCAAGTGTCAAGTTGCAATATCACATAGTATCCGGTTTGCAAAATGAATTAATCATCTAACAATATTGGTCTAGGAGATAGAACTTCCATAAAATGGGTTTGTTTAAATAAGAAAGCCCCATATTATGCATTTTGTAAATGAGGTTTTGAGTATTCATATCACATCAAAGATATAAAAATGCTTTTGGGATAACAACGTTATGTCTCTTCCTAAATCTCCTGCGTAGCAGATTAAAGAACGGTCTTTTGTCACTCAAGGACAGAGGAGTGGCTGGGGCACAACGAGTCACCCAGGCTGAGAGTAGAACACAGAACACAGGAGCCAAGTTCCCACTCTGCCACTGTCATTCCCACAGTCTAACGACCTAATGGAGCAAGGTCATTACTTCTCTGTAAGAAACTGGGTCCATCAGCCAGCCTGAAGTTCTTGTAGAAAATTCAAAGAGCAAAATGACTGAGAGAGAGGGCCCCCAATTTCCTATCATCTTCCGATAATCACAAATAGAGATTGTCACCTTCTTGGTTGTGGGGTAGCCAGCCTGTCCACGCTAACGGTATTTGGCTCAACTTCATCCAAAAGCCAAGAGCTGGGGGTGGGGGTTTCCTGCAATGTGTAGCAAACCCTTGGTTCTGCGGCTCCACTGTTTTGACAATTGATGTTATAAAACCCTGGTTTACTGACATATGGAACATGAGAATCTTCTGCTTGTTTTAGCTTCCTAGAGAGACTCAGAATTAAACTGGGGTTATATTATGGCTTTTGTGTACTTGGCAGCATATGCTATGGACACTTTTTATAAATCTGAAACGAATGTTAACGTGCAAATTTGTCCTAATTATACTGACCCAAAGATTTTCCAAATACCTCCCAAAGTCGAGGGCTTGGCTATGTCTTTCTTGTCTCATGGCTTTTGCATTCAGGGCTGAAGTCCCTCTTATGAGTCTCCAACTTCCACGCACATTTCAGGGCCATTAAATAACTCCTAATAATAAAAAATGAGGTGGAAGGTTTGGGTCCTTCAAGAGGAATGGCCTTTTTAGAAAAATAAGGTCTATCAGCTCAAAATAAGTCCATCAGCATTATTTACTTTCATACTGTAACTCTGAAGCACCCAACGAGGGATACTAAAATATCGTGGTCTGTCTGTCTGACGCAGAGTACAGAGTTGGAGCAAAATTGCTGCGAGACAGTCAGCCCTGCAGGAAAATGAAGCAACCAGCGGAATGACACACGAGCAGCCCGTGGAAGCGCTGTTGCTGCTCACAGTTTCTAACGAAATGTGGGCATTGCAAAGGAACTCGGCGTGCGTTGGACACCAGCTCTCATGACCCACAGGGAAGGGTCGAAAGGTCTTGCCATCTGTCATAGAAAAGGTCGTTTCTGTTCCCAGACCCGGTGGGATTATGCAGTTTGCAACAGAACCGAGTTTCCGAAAACACGTGCTCTAACTTCTCACTTGACCAAGAAGGAAACTGAGGCCCAGAGAGGATACAATGTCTCATCCCAAGTCACGCAGGTGGTTCCCAGCAGAGCCAGAATTCAGATTTCCAGAAGCCCCATTAAAAGTCCCTCTCACCTCCAGCATGCTGTGCCCAGACGGGTGCAGTGGAAGGAGCCCTGGGCTATAACTTACCGGCCTTGGCAGACCTTAGCAAAACCGCCTCGAGCAAGTCGCTCACACTGTCCAGTTTTGCTTTTCCCACCCTGCAACGTGAGAGATAAAAGACGTGGTCTCTCCACCTCGGAGAGCACAGCCGGATCCAGCGAGATAACGTGTGAAAGCTCTTTTTTTAAAGCTTAACAAGACTCGGGGTTAAAACAAAACAAGACAGAACAGAAACTCCAAATCAAGAAAAATTTTCCTGTCTAGGATATATGGATGGACGCTAGAGACTTTGACTGCTTGGAAATTCTGTGTAAAGGAGTGCGTGGATGAACATCAGTCACATTTTCCTCCCCTGGAGAGAGTCGCCGTAGCTTTCTTCAGCGTTGTACATGTGTCTCTGACACTCCTCCCCATTCCCCTGCCTCACTGTCACCAGTAAGAACCTATGTGCCCTGCACATCAACGTATTTATGATCAACTTAAAGGGTTGCTATAATGTATTCAAATACGGCAATGTCCTTTGATTTACTATAGAATCAATGTCTTCCTGCTAGCCTTACTGGTTCCATAATCCATAGTTTTAGAATTTAAATCTATTTGGGGGGAGGGGAGAGAATCTAACCTCACGCATTTTGCTTCACACGTGATAAAAAAAAAATCTGTGGCCTATAAAATGATAAATGCAAATTTCAAATTACAAACCAACCAGATTTTTTCCTACTTATGTACTTCCCTAGTAATATTTCTTAGTTATTAAAAAAAAACCCCACTTTTCTTTAAAATCATATGTAACAAGAGAACTATCTACTTATTAGCTACCGAGCTCCTTCTGACTTCTCAGCAGTTCGTTTCTAGTATTTTCCCACAAAGCACGAGACAAAAGGCACAAGCCATGAACCATTTGTAGGCTGCCACGTTAAACCTGTGCTTCTGGAAGGCTGAGAGGTGTGGAGAAAAACAAATGAAAAGTATTATTCGTGACCAATTGATCAATTAGTCTGCTTTTCATCAAAAAAAAAAAAACATAAAAAAGCAGAACCAATTTAGCGATGACTGCGTTGTTAGTAGTGCATAAAAACATTATTAATGTTGGATTTTTTTTTCTCATTTATTTTTAGTTCTCTTTAGAAAATTACACTTGAGAGCTTTCTGTAATGGCAATTGAAGGAGCAAGCAAGACAGCACTGGAACCTTCTTGTAATGCTAATGAAGGGGTTGGGACTAACACCCAGCGTGGAAGGCCTTTTCTGTACAGTTATGCTTCAAAAGCCACAGACCGACTTACAGAGTGTCTTGAGTGTATGAGATGACCAACCAGGGAAGTTACCTTCTAACAAGACTTATTCGTCCTCCCATGAAGAAATCCAGAGTGGTCTTCATGAAGCTGACAATGGCCTTACCCTTGTGTTTCAGTAGTAAAATCTTATATAGCACGAGAACGTGAAAAATCAAAGGATTTTCTGCCCCTGACTATATGAAATATCATCTTGTTCTCCAAGGCTCTGAGGTCTCATAACTCCCCTCTTGTATTATTCCTTTATGTTTTTTTCCTTCCTATTTCTTCATAGTTCTACATCTTTCACTTCCTAGTATTATCTTTTATGTTTCAAGTTTCTTATACAGAGCCTTGAGCTATGTAAATGTAATAAGTATATGCTTATACAGTACTGTTACTCATATGAACAAACCCCAAAATACACTTTGGTAGCGACAGTCTCAGATTTTCGATAACTTAAAACCTGGGTGGCGGTGGCGGTGGCGGTGGCAGTAGGGGTGGGGGAGGGTCCCGTCACTGATTTCCATTGAATTTCATTTGCGTCACTTCTCATTACATGTGTCAGCCTTCAGAGAGAATGTTCTGGAATCAGGCTGCTTTGGATCAGATCCCGGCTGCCTCACATACTAGTTAAGCGACCTTGAGCAAGTTACTCAACTTCTCTGAACCTCAGTTTCCTCGCTTGAGAAAGAAGGATAATATTAGCGCTTACTTTATTGTGCCGTTATGAGAAGCAAATGAGTTAATGCCTGCAAAGTGTCGAACAGTGCTTGGCAAATGACAGTCACTATTTTAGGAGCTTTATATATATATATATATATATACACACACACACACACACACACACACACATTATTTAATCTTCAAAACAATACAATAAGATAGGTCCATTATTACTCTCATTTTATACCTTAAGAAACTAGGCACAGAAAGACTAAGTAACTTGTCCCGGGCGGCCCAGTTTGTAACTGGAGGATTGGACTCAAACCGAGACCGACTAGTTCTGCAGCAAGCACTCAGTTAATGTTTTTTGTTATTGCTGTTGTTGTTGTTATTATTACTTGAACTTATATACCCAATAAATATCTGCTGTTGCTTCTGATAATGATGAATTTGTATGTTTAACCCTTCTTTAAAGTGTGCTAAAATGTATATGACTTCCATTGGAATAGTCAATTTAGGCAAAGGTTATCACCTAATGCCGCTGGCGAAGTTTGCTGGGAAATAGACTATCACCACAGTGCCAAAGTGTCACCCACTCAGATTACTTGTTAATTGCAAAGGAGAAAAAAAGTACCTTTGTAACTGAGAGATCCTTAGAGTGAGATCTTTACCTTGAATCACCATCGAACTGAACATCACAAAGAGAGGGACAATCTGGCATTCCGTGCATCCTGATGAGATGCAATACGGAGCACCTTGTTAAAAAATGCTCCATCTAAAGCTAATCAATGCTTTAGTTCTAACTTGGAGTTTACAGGAAATAGAGGAGGTAAAGGAACAAATTAAATGATACCATATAGCAACAAAAAATCCAGAACATGAAACAGTCTATAAAATAACTGGCCTAACCCTTTAAAAAATTTGATGTAGAATAAAAAGACATAAAACCCAAATGCGGAATTATGCTTTTCTTTTTAAAAATTAGATCCAGTTTCTTTTTTTCTTTTCTTTTTTTCTTTTTAAGGTATGGAAGATGTTTGGGGGACGAATGGCAAAAGTTAGATATGGCCTAGATATTAGATGATATTTTTAAAAATCACTCTTCATCTTCTTAAGTATAATAAGGTATCATGGTTTATATAGGAGAATATCCTTATTCTTAGATATGTACTGAATTATTTAAGGGTGAAGTGCCATTTTATCTGTAACTTACCAGTAGTTCAGAAATAAATACATACAAATGGAACGAATATAGCAAGAAGTTTGCAACTGTTGAATCTAGGAGGTGAGGATAAAGATATTCATTGAACTAACATTTCGACTCTATTTTGAACATTTTCTTCACTTTCTTCATAAGATATATGCTTACATCTTTGGAGAATAGGTAAGACTTTTATTTTCACATACTTAGCTCCTTTTAATTCTTTAAAATGTTACCTATGAAAGCATATTTTAAAAAACTGTTTTTAAAAATTATTTACTGAATTCACATTGGTTTAAACTTATTGAAAGCTAGTATTAACGTTGTTGAAGAGAACTCAGTGACTAACACAGGGCCCGACACATCGTAAATGTTTGATAAATGTTTGTAAATGCTTATTTATATACTATATATAAATGAGAATTGTAAAGTGGCCAAAAGAAAGGAAAAAAGAAAGAAAGGAAGGAAGAACGAAAGAAAAAAAGAAAGAAAGAAAAAAAGAAAGAAAGAAAAAAACATGAAGCTATGTTTTTTGTTTGTTTGTTTTATGGCTCAAGATATGCTGGCCAAATACTTGAGGTGGACAAAATGGGAGCCAATGGACCCTATTCCTTGATTCAAATAATTTAGGCCACAAAGATTCTTGACCAAGTTCTGAGTTTGTTTTATGAGGGCAGAGAGAATTTGTCCCTAGGATTAGTTCAGCAGCAACTGTTACTTGTTTAAGAAATCCTGATGGAATCACACTTAATGACACAGTTTTGAATAACTGTAGACTTTTCCTGATCCAGGAAAAGAAACAAGTTCTGCTCAAGTTTAGGAACAAACCCTCCAAATCACCAAATATGTGGAAAGTAGGGTCAGCTTTTCCAGAAGGCCATGGTTCTAAAAAAGATGACTCCAGGCAGTGAGATATACTTTGTATAAGAGGTAGGAATAAAATGATCAAGATTCAAAGAAATAATTACTAATGATATAATTTTGCATTTTTATAGTGCCTTTTTCCTAAGGCACTTCATATTTATGTTAATTCATTCATTCTTAAATATCCCTAAAAAGTAGGCATAGAACAATTGAAATTTTTTTTTAAAGAAGAGATTTTCATCAGGGACTAAGATGTGGAAGATATTCAAAATATTCAAAAGGATATTATATTAACAATAGAGATATTTCTTCATATTGAACAAATCGATCACCTCCTTTTCCTCTGCTTCAGTAAAGTCATTTTTAAAAAATAAAATCTATTACAATTTAAGGAGAATAAGATGCCAGTTTACTATATGGAAGACACTTCTAGTTCCATCTCAAAAGGTAATTTTATTAAATGATATAGAGGTGTCTCTCTACAACACCAAAAAAGTTCTCAAAAAGAGTACAGATCAGAATTTCAAAACTTGGAATTTAAATGCACTTACATGTTTCTCTATTTACATAGTGTTCTTTATTTAGTAACGAATCCTTTTGTAAAGAGAATCATTTAAAAATTATTTTGTAAGTGTGAAGTTTTATAAACAATGCTGGTTGCTAAAGCAGAGTATACTTATTCTAAATGTTCTTTCTGAAACTAAAATTAAGGGGAAAAAAGGCGGGGGGACCCACCAGAGAACTAAGCAGTCTACGATAACTGGAGTTGTATGGAACGACAGAATCTCCAGCCTGAGGTCTTGCCTTCTCACGTGGCATAACATGAGCACATGCAATCTTTTCCACTCGAGTTTTAGATCCTAAATATTTTTCTTCCTCTTAATTTATCTGGGGACGTATATTTTCAGTACTGTGCAAATCAAGTTGCATATACGTTATTAACAAGGCCTGATTCCGGGTGTGTGAATACGGTTTTTTAAAGTCAGTAAAATCCTTGGTGGGTGTATTCAGTTCTCATGTTCAGGAACCAGTGGGGCAAAGAGCATGAAGGAGTCGTCTTAGGACATGACGCCTGAACTGAAGACAGTCTCAGGGATATGGCATTAGCTTGAATAGAGAGACAGAGAGAGACAACATGCTATCACAATCTATCTCAACGTAAAGCTTTCTTCTTTTTGTGAAGAAACCCAACTGGTGTTCTTTGTAAAGGTAACATAAATACCAACAGAAGCAGAAATGAGCATGGAGCGAAATCCTGACCTCAGAGCACGAGTGTTCATTCATTCATTGCTGCTCAGCCCTTCCTCCCCACCCCTAGCATAAATTAAACGCTGACTGTGATGAAGTGGAAATTCACTTCTGTAATCCCAGGGGCTAAAGTTTCTCCTTGAGATGGCTCAGAAGCCAGTGAATGGAGTTTTTTTTGTGTGTAATGGACTGGGTTCATTTGCTAGAAGTCAAATTCTATCACCACAAACATTGCTACGGCAGAAGATTTAGAGACTTTAGTTGATGGACCAAAATATTAAAAGCAATATTTGGAGAGCCCATGGGATTAATTTTAATTAGATTTGACTCATAGAGAGCATTCTGCACATCACAAAACGGTTAAAGATCTCTAGAGTATGTAGACTGATGTTGCGTGATGACATACCTTTTAGAAGAGAAGAGGCTGAGTCTTGGCTTTGACGCTGAGTTGTTGGAATCCTCTCTTGCAAGAAGGAAGTTGAATTCACATCCAAATTACTGCATTTCAGACTACAGATCCACCCTGTACTGTCTTCCAAGAGGGTAGACGCTCAAAGATCCACTTAGAGTGCCTCCCCCTCCTACTTCTTACTCCCTCCTCCAAACTACCCCCCAGTCAGCCCTGCAGTCTAGGCAAACCACACAGGAACTAGCAGATATGGGGCTTCAGAGAGTTGGGCGTGAGTCTTAGATTATGTGGTTTTGTTTTCTTGCTGCCAAAGTTGAACTAAAATGCAGGAGGTTCACTGAAACACTTTTGCTTCTTTATGCTTGGTTTCAGTTTTAACAATTTCCCTCCTGAACGATTATGTTCTCATAAGAAAATTTCTAATCCTAGAGAAGATCCATTGGTGTGCTGCTGCTGGTCTTAAGGAAAACTTTCATTTGCTCTTATTATATCCATGCATCCAGAGAAACATTAGGAATTCTTAGGGGTCCTTACTTAATACCATCCTGGATCACTCACAATATTAAAATCCAAGGGAAAATACTTTCTGAGGGAACTCAGCATATTAATATTACTCTTAGCCCATATATTACCCTTAATAAAAAGGAGGAGGAGGAGGAGGAGGAGGAGGAGGAGGAGGAGGAAGAGTAGGAGGAGGAAGACGAAGAGGAAGAAGAGAAGGAAGACTGAGCCAGGTTCCTTCAATTTTTGGAATTCACTTTCTCTTGAGTTGGTTGGACTAAAGGATTTCTGGGATTTTAAGATTTTCAACTGGCCTAAAGTTTCTGTCACCTTGACCTTTTTTAGTTCTGATCTTCAAATTTATAACTCACCCTCCCCTTTAAGTTCCTATACCAAGTGCAACTTGTGAAGGCCTCTTCCTCTCTCTTTGCTCTTGTAAGAAAATGGATTGCAACGTTGCATCTTTTGCACAAAACTAGACACGTTGCTACTTGCTAAGTGGCCCCATTTAGAGTTTGGGGACCAGACCAAAGATAAAGAGGGAAATGTTGGCTCACAAGGTGTTCCTAGCATTAATCTCTTGAAATCTGAGATGAAAGGTATCATATAAGACTCACGTTGGGTTTCTAAAATTTAAACTTATTCTATGTTGCTAAATGGAATCTTTTTCTATCCCTTTTCCTCTTTATACTTAAATCTTTTTTTTTTTTAATTTTTTTCTTGGTTACAGTTGCTCAATATTCTTATTGAAATAGAAAGAAAAATTTGATGTAGAATCAACAGAGTGCCTTGGTCATAGTAGGTGCTGAGTAAATATCTGTCGACTGAGTTGAAAAAGTAATTTGCTACTCCTAACTCTTAATGAAAGACTTCCTTGTTACTAGTGCTAGTTTGTTGAATTTTCTTAAATTCAAATTGTGTCTGAACAGGATCCCCATTATTTCCACATATTATAAAGATAGGATTTTCAAGATAACAACATGTTACCGATTTTAAAACAATGACAAGTCAAGGTTGGCCTCAGTGTTCTTTAGTCTTCATGGTTTAAGGACCTGGATCATCATTACACCCACCAGTTTCATTGCCAGCTTTCAAACCCACAGTCCTTATCCCAAGTCAGTGGTTTTGAACTGACTAAACACTGAGTCCCTAAACTTCATGGCTGGGAAGTGGGAAGAAAGAGGAAAAAAGTTGAATAGAGCTCTATGGGAAGTATTATGGTGTTTTCAGCTTGTGCCCTAATAAGGAAGCTCTTTTCCATAGAGTATACCCCAAAGCGAGCAGAATATAACTCCTCCCTTTTCAAGTGGCGGGCAGAGTGCAGAACAGGAAAATCTCAAAGAGAGGTTATTTCAGTAGTTAAGTAATGACCAGCAGATGTGTTACAGAGCCTATTGGAAGGAAAGCAAGGCCATTTTAGTGGTTTATTTCATGCCAGGTCTGTAAGTGAACAAGTGCAAAGGCAGGACTTAAGAATAAGGACCATAATGTGAGAATGCCAGCATCTCAGTCCTCACCTTCATGGTTGCTCAGAAAAATATCTGCAAAATTGGGAAGATTCAGGAATATGTGAAATCTGAACTTATCCACAATGGGGAAATTTTCTTTTAAAAGCATACATGTTTAAAATTTTTTAGCAATTCCTTTTTAGGGCATCATTGTTAATATTAGAACTTCTTGTGCATAGTAATGTTTAATCAAATTTTATGGTAAAATGTGTCCTTCACATTCAATAGTATAGATCCAGACATTCTCTTTTCATTCATTTGGTAAATAACATTTGAACACTTACACTGTATGAAGCCCGTTCTAAGTGCTGGGACTGTATATCAGTTAACAAAACATAGTCCCTGCTCTCCCGGGTCATACTTTCTGGCATAGGGAGAAATAACACATACGTCATATGGTTATACCACCACAGAGAAACATAAAATGGGGCCAGAGTCACAGGGAGTGCGGCTGAGCTGGGGGGTTGCAATTTTACTGGGAGATCAAAGGATGTTTGAGCAAAGTTCAAAACCAAGTGAGGAAGCCAGCTTGATAACTCTTTAGGGTAACAGCTTTTGCAGGAATAGGGACCAGCAGGTGCAAAGTGTTAAGGTAGGAGCAAGCCTGCCACTGTCAGTGAGGTGGAGAAGAGTTGGGATGGAGGTTGGAGAGGGAGCTGGGGCCAGGACACGAAGGGCCTTGCAGGCCATGGCAAGACTTCTGGATTTTACTCTGAGTGAGATGAGAGCCAATGGAAGATTTTGAATTTGGGAGTTATACTATCTGACTTAGGTTTTAAGTTTTAAAACGGTTGCTCTGGTGGTTGTGTTGAGATTAGATTGTAAGAGAGCAAGAGCAGAAGCAGGGAGGCCAGTAAGGAGGCTACTACGACAGCCCTGGCAAGAGAGGATGGTGACTTAGGACAAGTGGTTGGAAGCGAAGATGGTGGGAAGTGATTGAATTCCGAACATACAGAGTGACCATAAAGTCTGGAAACATATATATTATTATTTTATTTTGTATTAGAACATGACACTGATAAACTGTTTACTGCCTACTGACCACATATTACCCAGGCTTGGTAGCCACCTGTATTAAAGGTGATGCAATATGAGAGACAAAGAGAGGAATCAATGATGACTCAAACGTCATGGCCTGATAAACTAGAAGCAAGAAGGTGTCATTTACTGAGACAGGGGAGCAGCTATGGAAGATCTGGAGTTTGGTTTTGGACATATTACATTTGAGATGTCTATGAGAAATATCCGTGGGAAGGTCAGGAGAGGTTAGGGCTGATACTAACACCTTGAGAGTTGTTAAGAGAAAAGGATGTTTTAAACCTATGAGACTGTTTTAGAGCTACAAAAACACCTAAAAATGAATACAGAGAGAACAGATCCCTCCAAAGCTGAGAGGTCAGAGAAATGAGAAGAAACCAGACAAGATGAGAAGAAGCATTGATGCCCTAGAAACCAAGAGAAGAAAACTTTGTTCGCTTTTGTAAAACTCTGAGTTTGGGGGGCGGGGCAGGGGGTAGTGGAGAACACACAGAATTACTACTGTAAAGCAATGTCTGTATACTACAGTATTGCAACTAAATTATGGTGCCCCCAAATGGAGGCATGCAGATAAGAAGGTCCTTTTACGCAATGTTATTTTAACAGAGTTAATTCCACTAGGTAGGTAACACTTTATACTTTTTAAAAAATTAAATTTATTGGGGTGCCATTGGTTAATAAGATTATATAAGTTTCAAGTGTACAATTCAATAATTCATCATCTGGATATTGCATTGTGTGTTCAACACCCAAAGTCCAATCTCCTTCCATCACCATATATTTGACTGCCTTTACCCTTATCTACTTCACCCTTCTACCCTTTCCACTTTTGAGAAACTTTAATCAACTCCCTTTTGAACTCACCCAGAGATTTATTCTAAAAGGAGAAAATTAATGGGTTTAAAAAGAAAAAACTGGGATCTCTGACTTTCTCAAAATACAACAGGTAGACTTGTGACTGAGAATGCCAACGGAGCTCACCATCAAGGACCAAAGATTATTAGTCTTTGGGGTAGAAGAAAGGGTATTGTATGCAGCAGATTGGATTCAAGTTCTAGCTAAATCACTTGCAAGTTAAATGTTTTTGGGCAATTCATGTAACCTGTTTGTTATGCAAACTCAGCTCAAGTTCACCTCCTTCAGGAAGCCATCCCTAACTGTAGGTTTAGACAAATCTCCTTTTTACTCCCATGTCACTCTATACTTGCCTTTATCATGGCATCTCATTATAACTGCTGATTTATTCCTCTCTCCTCTATTAGACTATTAGACTGTAATTTCCTTGTATTCCCATGGCTCAGCATAGTGCCTGGCACATAACAGGTGCTCAATAATGTAGAATGAATGGATGTTCCCCTAACTCACTGCCTCATATGTACGATGGGATAATTAATGCCTATTTTTCAGAGTTCCTTTGAAATTTATATACACAATTATAGAAAATAATCTTCATAAACTATAACTCTACATATAAAATACTTGTTTGTCCCCCACTACTTTATAGAATAACAGCTTAGCATGGTATTCAAGGGCCCGAGCGATCTGTTTCCAGGCCGCCTTTTCAATTGCGCTCTGGCTGCTACCCCCACTATTTTATATTATAGCCAGCTACGCAATATTTCAAACATGCCAACTTCTTTCACATCTTCTATCATCTTATTTTATACTTATCTATCTACATGTCAGTATCAGTAATGTGGGCTGTTGTAAAAATAATTATAAGTGAAGTAGTAGGAACTGAAAACAAATGTCACTTTCATCTACTAAGCATTTACCTATTCTCTAAGTCTTTTCCCTCCACCCTAGTGGAATGTTGACATAGTCCACTCAACCACCAACATGCTTTGAAACAAGAGTTTCATTATAGTTTCAATGCCTACTGGATAAAATCACCTAGTACTATGGACCAGGTCCTTCATAATCTGACTTTCCTCTGCCACTTCATCTCCTTCTGCTGTCCTACTAACAGCCTTTGCAACAGCCATAGGAACTACGGTACTGGCAGTTTTACCAAGATAATAGGCTCTCTCTCTCTGCTTTCAAGCCTTTACACCTGATGTGTCCTTCACCTCTAATGGCTCCTCTACATTGTCTATTCAATGAACTCCCTGTCACTCTTTTAGGATTCAATTCAGATGTAAACTTTTCTGTGAAACCCTTGGCAGAATTAGGCGCTGACTCCTCCCTCATTATGCGATACGCATCTTGTCCCAGCCGTCTGTGGTGGTACCTGTCACCTCCACTAGCCTGCAAACTCATACAGCATTGGATTCATTTTATGTCTGGGTCCTTACTGCATGGTGGGGTGCCTGGTGCATAGTGGGTGTTCACTGAAGATCTGTTGAATATTTCAGTGACTACTCATCAGTAGTACCCAAGGCTGTCAGTGGAGGTACTCCATCACTGTCCATCAAACACACTGCTCTTTTCATCCCTAGAAATTATTATTATGTTTTTTTTGTTGTTGTCCTTTGAGGTGGAAATCAGCGGCGGATGGCATTTCCCATCAGTTAAAAATAAACTAACACAAATTGTAAAATTTATTCTTTGAAAGGTGAATTAGGGCAGCACCACAGAGGAACAGACTGTTAAATGAAGACATTTACTTTCATAACGCTTGATACCGCAAGCCGGGCTATTTTAACCCCACTACCGCTCTTTCTCGAGGCCCTGGGAGCAGGAGACAGTAGACCTAGGAGAGGCCGGAAGTGAGGGGCCGGAAGTGAGGAAGCGGAAGTGGGGAAGGGCGAGGGCGCTTGGGTCTGGTAGGAGGAGGAGGATCGGCCTGGGGACCAGGGGCCTTGAATTTGTGTGGGGAAAGGCCTAGACGCGGTAGCTGGACCTTCCTTCAGGTAGTAGACTCTCTTTCAGGTGACAGGCCGGGATAGAGGGGGACCCGGAGGGTGGCCGCCCCGCTCCCCAGTCCCATGCCGTTGCTGTGGGCTGTTCAAGTGACCGAGGCGAGAGGTGGAGGAGGCCCGCACACAGCCTGTGTGAAGGAAGATCCTAGCTGTGAGACGCCATCACATCACTCCCACTTTCTAGAAGCTTTTCTGTGCCTAGCCACCCCCTCCAAGTCAATCATGTGCTCTCAGAGGGCCCTCGCTGAAACTGATTCTCTCTCAAGCTCGACCCTTCATATTCAAAATTCTTTCTCACGCATCTCATTTCTTCCTCTCAACAAGCCTCCCTATCTGGTGATTAGTCCTTATGCTGCACATCGGGAATGGAGGCCCAGAGAAGTTGTAAGCCTTAATTAGGAAATGACAGAGCAGGACCTCAAATCCATGCTTTTGGAATCCTAATTAAAGTAATGAGATGAGATATGAGAATGTCTAGGTGCCGGCACATTGTGAGCATTCGGCCAAGAGTAGCCATTTGCTCCAGAGGGTGGGGACTGTGTCTTGTGCACCTTTTTCTCCATTTCGTAGAATGAAGCCTGTCATGATAAACTCTGGAAAACAAATAGCCAAATGAATTAATGAACACACAGGAAGGGCTCAAAAATGTTGGTTTCTCTGCCTCTTGCAGTGTTCTTTCCATCAAAACAGTTACACTTCCTAATCCCATGGCATTTTCTATAATTATTCTCCCCAATCTTGGTCAGATCTTTTTCCTCCTGAGTTGAACTCATGCCTATGGGCAGAACCTGTGGAAACACAAGAGCTGTTCTCTCCTCATTATAGCAAGCACTACCCTAAATTCATCTTCCCTGAGATGCCTTTTGGCACTCAGCCTCTTAGATGTTGCTTTTATTGTCTTATGTCTGGAGAAAGTCAGTTCAGTGCCTCAAACTCTATTCTCAGTTCTGACACTCAACAAGTTTTGAAAATTAATCCCCCACCTCCACCCCGCCAATTTATTTGTCAGCAGGACCTGAACTGAAACCAGCCATTTGTCTTAATTTATTCCAAATACTTACAGGTTTTTCTTACAGTCATGTTAATTTGTTTGATTGTTCAAGTGGCCCCACACCAAACTGTGGGTATCATGTAGTGTGTGGTATAGGCATGGCTTTACCCTTCAAAAGTAAAAGATAAAATAAAAGTTTTTTAAAAATTGAGGTTGAATTCCACAACTCATCTGGCCTCAAGGATTTGAGTAAGAGATTGTGGACCGGTAGTTTAATATGACTTGATAGCTTAAATGATTTCCTATTTTGATTCAGGTAAAGTTGGGGAAGGAGGTAGCCTTTGGCAAAGCATTGTGGAAGTGGATAAACCTAAAAAGAAAATGGACCTTTTCTACATCATTTGTTAATTGTGGAATTATTGAAGGGAGAAAGCTCCTTAACGATGCATTTTGTATGTGCGGATCATGTTTTAGATTTCTTATATCTTCCACAAACTGTATAATGGTACAAGAAATATTGATTGATTTGAAAATATTTGCTCAATACTCTAGAATTTTACTTGACAATTACAAGAGCTGGATTATATTTTTAGAATGTCATTTTTATAATCCAAAGCTGTAGAATAAATGTAGGTTTATCCCAAAGCAAAATCATTCAACCATTTGGCCATTCACCTGACATTTGTTTCTTGAGTACCTACTGTGTGCTAGGCACATGTTAGTCAATAGGATTACAGTGGTAAATAGTACAGATCATGATAAGTGCCATGAAGGAAATAAACCAGGTGCTGAGAAGAGTATGATGGGAAGACCTAAGTAGTTAGCAAGGGTAATGAAGGCCTCTCAGAGGAGGTGACATAGATTTGTGACATGGAATATCTTACTTCCATCCATTTCTAAATATTATAGGGATTTAGGTAGCCAGTCAAAATTCAGGTGTGAAAATTTACCCTTTTGGGCACTAATTCTGTCTTATATGTCACATCACTATAATAACAATTTTGAGTTTTTGATGGTATGAGTAAGCTGAGCACTTGCATGTAGTTAGGTGTCTAAAACACATAATAAGCCAACATATAACTTAGAACTACAATTATTTGAACCCTTAGTTCGAAAAGATATCAATAGTAGAATAGTGTCTTACATGTGATATAGTCACATGTAATGTTTGGAAATATATTTAATTTTGGCATGATGTCAGGCACATCCAGTTTAAACTACTTCATTGGATTGAAGACATTATTTTCTGTGGCAGAAAATTCATTTAAGAAAACTTTTTTTTTTTAAATTTAAAAATGCGGGTTAAAGAAAATAGGAAAACTTAAAATTAGGATTTGATCCCTCCAAAATATAGAGAGGTAGCTATCCAAAAAAGAAAAAAAAAATGGACTTTAACAACTGTTCAGTTACAGCAGGTTATAATTCTAACAGTGTGTTTTTTTAATAGACTTGTGAGGAAACAAATCAATATTTGTTGCTCTAAGCCAGTGTCACAGTGCATCTCTGCATTGAGTGAGCTTGGTAGAGGGGAAAAAAGGACAACAGAAAGAGAAAACCCTCATAACTGAAAATTTTAATAGCTATTGGAACACTAAGTCAGGTTTTTGCTGCAGTAGTGAGTCAGATAAAAAATGGCTATATTCGAAGTGCAAACAAGAGAGACAATCAGAAAATTTAAGAACACAGGTATTTTTCCTTCTAGGGTTGATGATAGTCCCTTTCTGAATAATCTTAATTGAACAGATATATTTTCTATCTTGCTTATTCGAGGATGTGTTGCACTTTTACCAAAAAAAAAAAAAAAAAGTTAATTATCCCTTTCCTGTATTATTTTTTTTAAAAAAGCAATAGTTCATTTAGGATGCTTCTGAAAGTTTGTCTTCCTTAAATACACACACAGGAATTAATCAAGCCTGAGCTGAGAGCTGTGAAGGTCAAGGAAGAAAAACAAAACTAAACTAAAAATAATAAATACATTTGTTAAGGATTTTAAGCATTTTTCTGTTATAGGTATAGGTATATAGTTTTTCTAGTAAAATCTGATTATAGATTGTTTAGGCTTCGTTGGGTCTGCCTGCTGCTCATCAGGGCTTGAAATCAACATGGTACATTGGCCATCAGTGATGAATCACTAGGGAAACTGCAAGCTAACTGACTGGCCTTAATGCAAAATAATGAAAATGAAAAAAGGAAACAGTTTCATATAAACTTGTGACTTGATTAGTCACAAGCATCACTTTAAGTTTTGGGGCTGTACACCCCTTTTAAATCTGAATATATTTTTGTATCAACCTAAATGATCCTTTCCTCATGTCTACATGTTTTGAGATCTGAGAGATACATGCTTAGTACTCCAGGTTTTAGGAAAATCCTTACTATTTGAATCATACTATTGACATTGTGTAGTTCTAAACTACTATTGACATTGTGTAGTTCTAAACTACACAATGTCAATACTCCTTTTTCTAAAGCTGAGTAAAGAAAGTAATTTAACCTTTTTTGGAACGTACTAGCCTTACCAGGATTAAAATATTGATTTAGGGTACTATGAGTCAGGTGTTGAGTCCACTGAGGTGGCTACTTGCCTGAATAGTTGATGGCCCTTCCCTTGTAGATTCACCAAAAAACAGATGTTTAGATCTCATTCTAATGACTTGTAGTTCTAAAATGTATATGACAAGACTCAATTTTCACAACTTCATTACTTTCAGGACTTAATATTTAATGCATGACAACAAGTCTTAAGCATGAGATGTCAGAGCCCAAGTTCCATTTTCTTATACTAAGTTGCCCACTGTCCATATAATCTTTTATAATAACTTTATTTCCAGCGAGGAGGTTGAATGATATTTTCTGCAGAAACCTTTAGGACTAGAAAACCACTGTCTGTCTTGAAATAAAATAGGCCAATCCCTTATGAGAGATTTCCCCATACTGATCCTAGATTTTTCAGACTGACTTGGTCTCCTATAGACATTAAAAAATAATTAACTTAACTTTTTTTGTTTGTGCTTTCCTTTGCAGGAAATTGATACCTTGTCAAGATGGAGATTGATCATTTGTATTTGGGAGCAGCAGAAACCTCAAGGGTTTTGTAAACTAATCACATAAACTCCTATTCCATTGCTCTCATCTCTCATCTCACCTTCAAACTTGTCTTACCTATGGCATTCAGGAGGCAAGTAAAAAACTTTGTAAAAAACTACTCAGATGCTGAAATAAAAGTCAGGGAAGCAACTTCTAATGACCCTTGGGGTCCCTCTAGTTCTCTGATGTTAGATATCAGTGACCTGACTTTCAACACAATTTCCCTCTCAGAGATTATGAATATGTTATGGCAGAGACTAAACGACCATGGGAAGAACTGGCGCCATGTGTATAAATCCCTTACACTAATGGATTATCTCATCAAGAATGGATCAAAGAAAGTTATTCAGCATTGTAGAGAGGGGTTCTGTAACCTTCAGACACTAAAAGATTTTCAACACGTAGATGAAGCTGGAAAAGACCAAGGTAACGGTTAAAGAAGTTTATACAGTGTGCCAATAAAGACTAGGAGTTTGGGGGGGGGGGATCATTTTAAACCAGGATCTGGGAAAAAGTTGTCTCAAACGTATTAGTACCTTCCTCTGGGACAGTTATGGTTTCTAGTTTAATCCTTTGTGTTGATTCTTGAGTGCCTTAGAGAACAAAATTTTTTTAAAAAAGAATGAGTAAAACTAACACATTTAGGTTCATGATAAAATAATACCTCACAGAAAATGAGCAAAGTGAATAAAACAAGAGTCATGGTAAATTTGGCATAATGTCACACTAATTCATAATTATAATTAGACTGAAATTTATCATAAATGTAAGGAAGTGTTTCCAAAGACTGTGGAATCTGTCAAGACTAGCTAGATGGAAGTAGTTTTATGAATACAAAAATTTGGTCATAAAATAATTTCGTTGGGAGTGGAGGAGAAGGGGAAATAGGGAAGGGGTTAACAGAATACTAAACGGAGATGATTCATTCCTGCCTGATATTCTATACAGTGGTGGAAGACCCAGCACTTCCTCCCCACCTAATGTAAAATCATTTGTATTAAAACTGAATAGTCTTATGAATCATGAGAAGAGGATAAAATTCAGTGCAATTTCTATGTTAAGCATACTTTTTTTAAAATAGACTTTTTTAGAGCAGTTTTAGATTTACAGAAAAATTATGCGCGATGTAGAGTTCTCACATACCCTTCCCCACCCACGCATGGTTTCTCCTATTAACATCTTACATTAACGTGGCATATTTGTTACAATTGACAAACCAATATTTATATGTTATTAATAAAGTTCTTAGTTTACATTAAGGTTCACTCTGTTCTAGTTTTGCGGGTTTTGAAAAATCCATGTCATGTATCTGCCATTTCAGTATCATACGGAATATTTTCACTGCCTTGAAAATGGTCCATGCTCCACCTGTCCATCCTCCCCGCTCTGCACCCCCAACCAACCCCTGACAACCACTGATCCTTTTACTTTTCCATAGTTTTGCCTTTTCTAGAATGTCATATAGTTAGTATCATACAGTGTGTAGCTTCTTCAGACTGGTTTCTTTCATTTAGCAATATGCAATTAAGATTCTTCCATGTCTTTTTATAGCTTGAAGCCTCATTTCTTTGTTTTTCCTTCACTTTAAAAAAAACACAGCTTTTTTGAGATATAATTCATATACAGTACCATATAATTCACCCTTTTAAAGTGTACAAGTCTGTGGCTTTGATATTAATTTTTAAAGTTTGCAATAAAATATATATAACATAAAATTTCTCATTTTAAGTTGTACAGTTCAGTGACATTAATTACATTCACAATGTTATGCAATCATCATCACCACTGTCTATTTCCAAAAATTTTCATCACCCCAAAAAGAAACTGTAAACATTAAGCATAATCCCTCTGCTAACCTCTAATCTACTTTCTGTCTTTATTAATAATTTGCCTATTCTGGGTACTCATGTGCATGTGCTCATACAATATCTGTCCTGTGGCTTGCTTATTTCACTAATAATGTCCTCGAGTTTCATCCATTTTGTAGGATGTAGCAGAATTTCATTCCTTTTGTAACTGAATAATATTCCATTGTATGTACCTACCACATTTTGCTTATTCATTCGTTGATGGATTCTTAGGTTGTTTCCACCTTTTGGCTATCATGGATACTGCAATTATCAGTTTGAGTCCCTGCTTTCAATTCTTTGGGGTATACTTAGGAGTGGAATTGCTGGATCACATGGTAATTCAATGTTTAGCTTTTTGAGGAACCCCGAAACTTTATGAGCTGCCCCATTTTACATTCCCACCAGCAATGTAAGACACTCGCTTTTTCTCCATATCCTTGTCAACACTTGTTATTGTCTATCTTTTTGATTATAGCCATCCTACTTACTAGATGTAAAGTAGTATCTCATTGTGGTTTTGGTTTACATTTTCCTAAATACTAATGTCAAGCATCTTTTCCTGTCCTTATTGGCCATTTATATATCTTCAGAGAAATGTCTGTTCAAATCTTTTTCCATTTTTAACTTTTTTTTTTTTTATTGTTGACTTTTAAGACTTCTTTCTATATTCTGGATACAAGACCCCTATTAGGTGATTTGCAAATATCTTCTCCCATTTTTTAGGTTGTTCTTTTATTTTCTTGATTAAATTTTGATGAAATCTAATTTATCCATATTTCCTTTGTTGCTTCAGCTTTAAGGGTCATATGTAAGAAATCATTGCCTAATCTAAGGTTACGAAGATTTATGCCTGTGTTTTCTTCTAAGAGTTTTATAGTTTTAACTCCTCCATTTAGATCTTGGATCCATTTTGAGTTAATTTTTGTAACTGGTGTAAGGTAGAGGTCCAGCCTCATTCTTTTGGATGTGGATATCCAGTTGTCCCACCACTATTTGTTGAAAAGACTATTCTTTCCCCCATTGAATTATATTGGCAACTTATGAAAATCAGCCATAAATGTATGATTTTATTTTTGTATTCTCAATCTGTTCTATTCATCTCTATGTTTATCCTTATGCTAGTGCCATACTATTTTAATTACTGTAGCTTTGCAGTAAGTTTTGAAACCAAGGAGTGTGAGTCCTCCAGCTTTGTTGTTTTTCCATATTGTCTTGGCTATTCTGGTTCCCTTGCATTTCCATATCAAGGTTAGCATCACCTTGTCAGTATCTACAAATAAGGCAGCTAGAATTTTGATTGAATTTGCATTGATCTGTAGGTCAATTTGGGGAATATTGCTATCTTAACAATATCAGTTCTCCCAATCCATGAACATAAAGGAGGCTTTAAAAAATATTTGGGTCTTCTTTCATAAATGTTGTACAGTTTTAAGTGTACAAGTCTTACATTTTTGTTAAATTAATTTCTAAGTATTTCATTCTCTTTGATGGAATTATTTTCTTAGCTTCATTTTTAGATTATTTATTGCTAATGTATTGAAATACAACTAATAACTGATTGTTGTATATTCATCTTGTATCCTACTACTTTTATGAACTCTTTTCTTAGCTATAATTGTTTGATTTTGGTAGGTTCCTTAGGATTTCTACATACAAGATGATAGCATCTACAAATATAGTTTTATTTCTTCCTTTCCTATCTGGACGCCTCTTACTTCTTTCTCTTGCTTAATTGCCCTGGCTAAAACCTCCTGTGCAGTATCAAACAGAAGCGGTGAGAGCAGACATCCTTGTCTTGTCCCTGATCTTAAGAAGAAAGCTTTCAGTCTTTCACCATTAAGTGTGATATTACGTGTGGGTTTTTCATAGATGCTCTTTTCAAGTTGAAAAGTTCTCTTCTGTTCCGAGTTTGCTGAGTGTTTTTATCAGGAAAGCACGTTGACTTTTGTCAAATGCTTTTTCTGTACCTATTGAAATGAGTATGTGTTTTCCCCCTTAATTAAATTATCATGGTGTGTTACATTTATTACTTTTCATGTGTGAAAGTGCATTCCTAGCATAAATCCCACTTAGTTATGGTGTGTAGCCTCTCTATTTTTTAAGTATTTATTTTAGGTCAGGTTTGAGGTTTAATGACGAAATTCGAGAAAATCTTCTTGGGTTTTGATCATACTGTGCTTTTTAATCCAGAAATTGTAAAGGCATCAACTTCCATGAAAATGAAATTTATTATTAAAAATTAAAATAAAATACTAATTTAAATTTTGCATAACCACGAGTTAGGTTTTAAAAAGGCATACATTTTAGATAATAGTGAATGGAATATAATCATCTTTGTACTTTACAGAGCATCTATTTTACCACCATACTAAACACTATAATGGGTTTTATGGTTTACTTTTTTATTTTTTAAATAATTTTTAAATTATTAATTAGTGTTGACATATATATAAACATATTAGTTTCAGATGCATGACATAGTGATTAGCCATTTATACAACTTACAAAGTGATCACCCTGATAAATATAGTACACATCTGACACCATACATAGTTATTACAGTGTTATTGACTATATTCTCTATGCTGTACTTTATTTTACGTACTCATGATTATTTTGTAACCACCGCTCTGTACCTTCCTCTTTTGCACCCATACCTCCAACCCTCCTCTCACCTGGCAACCATCACAATGTTCTCTATATCTATGAGTTTGTTTCTGTTTCGTTTGTTCATTTATTTTGTTTTGCAGATTTCATATAGAGGTGAAATCATATGGCATTTGTCTTTAACTTATTTCATTTAGCATAATACCCTCTGAGTCCATCCATGTTGTTATAGATAGTAAAATTTCATTCTTTTTCACAGCTGAGTAATATTCCCTTGTATATATGTACCACTTCTTTTTTATTTATTCATCTACTGATAGACACCCAGACTGCCTCCATATCTTGGCTAAATAATGCTGCAGTGAACTCTCTGTCTTTCCAAATTGGTGTTCTGGGTTTCTTTGGATAAATACTCAGAAGTGGAGTTTTAGGTCCTTCTTTGTCTCTTATTATAATCATTGTTTTAAAGTCTATTTTGTCTGGTATAAGTATTGCTACCCAAGCTTTTTTTTTTTTTTCATTTCCATTTTTATGTTATCTTTTTTCATTCCTTTAACTTCAGTCTGTATGTGTCTTTTGATCTGATGTGAGTCTCTTGTAGGCAGTATCAGGAAGAGTCTTGTTTTTTTATCGATGTAGCCACCTTATGTCTTTTGATTAAAGCATTTAATCCATTTACTTTTAAAGTAATTGTTGGTAAAGAGGTAGTTATTATCTATGAACTTGTGGTTGTAAATGTACAGACAAACCTGTCTATGCATTTATACCTTTTATATGTTCAAAATGTGGTGTAACATATGGATATATTTAAATCCACTGCCATAAACTTCTTTGCTATTTCCTAACAGTCGAGCTTAGGATCAAAGGAGTAAGCGTGATTATATTATGTTGGACTTCGTAAACATGCTTGATGATTTGTCAGCACCAAGAGAGCAAGAAAAATATAAGTTAGAACTGAATTGTCAACAGAAACCCAGTAGATTATTTGTTGATTATTGAAGATGTAGTAGTCGATAACATTGGTACACATTATTCAATAATTTAATAAATATTAATGAAAAAGGATTCCATTGGGTAAATATTACATATTTCTTCTTTATTTTTTACACGTTTCCCTTTTTATGTCTGATCCTTAAGAAATGTAACATTATAATAGTAGCTCTTGGCATAATTTAATTTATACATAAATGTATGTATTGGGGGTAGACGCATACACAAACATTTGTTGCTAGGGGGTACAGTCAAAATAGTTCTGAAACCACTGGCTCTTAGGATAAAGTCAGGGCCTCTTAGCATGTTTCCAATGTACCTTTCTACTCTTGTTTCCTTAGTCTTTAATCTAGCACATTGCATTACCAAGTATTCCTAATATTTGTTTGCTTACATATTTCTGTAATTAAGATGTTTCTTCTTCCCTGTAATATTCTTTTCTTGCTCTTTCCTTATTGCATATCTACTTAGTCTTGAAATGCTAGCTCAGAGGCCTTTTCCTCTGTACCCCCAACTCTCTCATCTTTTCCTCACTTGGCAGAATTAATTGATATAATGCTTTATTCATAATATCGGTATGATATGTTTTACAGTATATTTTATCTATTTTATATGTATCCTTAACTAGATTCTGAGGGTATATTCCATGTTAATCATCTTTACCATCAGGTCTTGGCACATAGTAGACAATCATTACATTTTTATGGAGCAGAAGTTATAAAAAAGAGACTCGAAAGAAATGTAATCATTGAAAAATTATTTGATAAGAATGATTTTGTTGGATTAGAGAAGAAAAAAAGCAGAGTGAAGTCTGTACTGAGAAATTAATGAAAGAGAAATTGTAGTGATCCAAGTAATCTATAACTGGATCTTTCCCTAGGTACAGGTTTTTAAGAAGAGACAAAGAACAAAGATGAAAGTAAAAGGTATCATAGAAAAAGACCTTTTTTTCACTTTCTAGGTTGGTCTTTATACTTGCTGTTTCCTTTGCCTGGCGTTTGCTTCTCCAGACACCTGCATTACTTTCTCACACCCTACGGATCTCTGCTGAGAAAAGTCATCTTATTAACAAGTGAGGCCTTCTACATCTACTCTACTTATAAAAAAGCAGCCCCACCCACTCTTTGCTCGGATGTCCTAGCTGCCTTCTGTTTTCTTTTTCTTCATAGAATTTATCTGAAAATGTGTATTTTATTTTACGATTTGTTTAGTGTCTATCTCTTCCTACTAGCACATAAATTTCATGAGGGCAGAGACGTTTTGTCTGCTTTGTCTCTGCTCTGTCTCCAACACTGCAGTAGTGCCTATCACATAGTACGGCTCAACAATTAATAATGGTAATACTACAAGGGAACAAGTTAGGGAAACAACACAGAAAAGGTGGGAAGCATAGGAAAACTTTTTTTCAAATAGTATGTTAACATTTTCAAGTGATAGTCTTAATATGTTTTTTCAACCTCTAGACAGCTTCTCAAGTGAAGTATTTCTAAATATAAAGCATTGAGTCTAATTGCTAATCTGAAAAAGTTATAATAAATACATGATTTCCCCTACATTTCCACACTTTTGGGACACTTCATATTTTATTTATTGTAGATTTTTTAGAAAGACTAACGGTTGGACACACATTGCTTTAAGTTTAGAGATACTGTACCTGAAAGTGCCTAAAAGCTATAGAAAAACGTACGGAACATATTATTTTTAAATGTTAGTAACATTCCATTTAAAAATAAGTTTATTCTCTATTTTCCAACTTTTTGGACCCCCTATGTTAGCACATGAGTTATAGCATTTAATTATGTGACATGTACCGTTCTAAACACTTTACATTTATTAACTTGTTCAATAACCCTTTGAGACAGGTCGTGGCATTGACTCCATTTTACTCATGAGAAAACCAAGGTACAATGAGATTGAATAACTAGTTTACACAGCTAATTAGCGGCAGAGCCAAGATTATAATCTAGGCATTTTGGCTCCAGAGTCCATGCTCTTGACTGCTACAATATGTTGTTGAATGATTGAATGAATGAATGGATGGAGTTATTCCCATCCCGATCATGCTGTTCACTCTTCTGCTCCATCTTGTCAACATGTGTCATGTCTTTAAACTTGGCCAACCATTTAACTAGTTATATCTAGCAGTATGGCATAGATAGAAAGGGTTTGAGAACTGAACTAGCTCGGTTCACTAATCTTGGGACAGGAGCTGAGAAGTTCATCCTTTTTTTGATATCTGTTTCAGAGTAATTTAGGTCAAGGATGGTACAAGAAATATATACCTTATATTCTTAATTTGTGGCTTTCATGGCTTACAATATCCTTCACTCAAGTGTAACTAATTTCATGGTCTTGGGCTAGATAGACGTAGTTGCCATGGCTGGACTAGTTTCCTTTGTCTTAGGTGTAGGCTCATTACAGGTTAGGCTCAGCCTCATCAAAAGGCTGCATGTTCCTGCAGGTGATGCAGCGTCTCCACTTCCAGTCCTGTGTTTCCTTGACATTCTCAGGGAGAGTGTATTATTCTTTATGTCCACAACGTCTATATACCTCTGTCAGAGCACATTTATGTACATATCTGTATCCCTTGCAAAACTGTGGATTTCTTAGGGCAAGAACAGTGCCCCTAGCACTTAGTACATTGCCTGGGAGTAGGATCACTCAATAGATAGTTGATGAACGGATGATTAATACCCTAATATTTTTTATACTTTCAGCAAATTTATACCAATTGATTTAGGGCTGTAAAAGATATAAATGTCAGAGTTGACTCAAATAACAAAAATTTCCATCTTTTACTATAAATTAGTTTTAAAATAGATTTTAAATGCTAACAGTGCTGTTTTGAGATGTAATTTACATACTCTAAAATGCATAGGTATTCAGTATACAGTTTGATGAATCTCGGTAAATGTAACCATCACCCCTATCAAGAAAAAGAACATTTCCATTATGCCAGAAAGCTCCTTCATTTCTCTTTCCAGCCACACCTCCTTCCTCCCCAGAGGCAACTGTTATTCTGAATTCTTTCACCATATAAGTTAGTTGTATTTGTTCTTGAAATTCATATAAATGGAAAAATTACGTATTCTTTTGTTTCTGTCTCCTTTCTCTCAGCTTAATGTTTTTGAGATCCAATCATTGCACATATCAGTTGCATCATTCCTGTTTATTGCTGCATCATATTCCATTACAAGAATATGTCACAGTTTGTTTACCCATTTTCTCTTGACGGATGTTGGGGATGTATAGTTTTGGGCTATTATGAATAAAACTTATGAATATTCTTGCGCAAATCTTTTTGTGCCCATAGGCATTCAGTTCTCTTGCGTATATACTTTGGAGTAGAATTTCTGGGTCACAGGGCAGTTGTATATTTAATTAAAGTTTTCCGAAGTGGTTTTTACCATTTTATACTCCCGCCATCTGTGTTTGAGAGTTGGTTGTTCCATATCCTTGTCAATATTTAAGGATTTTTATTCTTTTAACTTTGGCCATTCTGATGGGTGCATGATGCTGTTTCAGTTTTCATTTTCATGAAAAGTTGTTGAGCAAATTTTCATGTGATTTTTGGCAATATGGACATCCGTTACTTATTCAAATGTTTTGCCTATTAAAAAACTTTGGGGGAGGGGCTTTTTATCATTGATTTGTGGGAAATCACTATACATTGTGGATATGAGGCCTTCGTCAGATAGATATATGGATTACAAATATTTTCTCCAAGTTTATGGTTTATTGTTTCACTTTCTTCATGTTGTCTTTTGATGAAGTCTCGTTTGTTTTTTTCTTTTATGGTTATTTCCTTTTGTCCCTTGTCTAAGAAACTTGCCTACCCTAAGGTTATGGAGGTATTCTCCTATGTTTTCTTCTAGACATTTTATAGTTTTAGCTAGGCCTGTGATTGATCTAGATTTAACTTTTGTGTATATTTTGAGGTAGAGGTAATTTTCATTCTTTTCTATATAGTACTAGTAATTTTAACATTATTAGATATTAATAATAGAGCCTTTCCATGTATGTACAGTATCTCATTTTATCTTTACAACATCTTATGAGGAACAAAGGATATGTATTGTCTCTATTACAGAGATGAGGAATGAACGCTCAGACAGGTTAAATTATTTAGGTAAGGTTGCACAGCTAATTAATGGCTGACCATGGTTAAAACTCATATATGCTAACACTATTTAGTCTTATTCCATAATTATGCTACACAGCCTCTCCTAATTTTTAAAAATCCCAAAGCAAAGTTGCACTGAACTGCTAGAATGAACTTGATTAAAATTGTCTGAAAAATACCCAATTGAATGGTTCATACCATTGAATTATTTACTTAAACAAATTGCAGTACTCTTTTTATAAAATCAATTCAGGGCCCATAAATATGTGCTTTATAGGTTTATGTGCTATTTTATTCTCAATTAGGTAAGTCACGAAACTGCAGTTAATTTTGTTTAAATGGGCCATTTCATGTATACATACACACATATAGTTAAATTAACAGTAGTTTTTCTTAAAGGCACATTTTAAAAAGAGAAATTTTCAGTGTTGCTAAAATGTTTTGTTAAACTATTTTACTAGAAGTAGCATGCTTTGGTGACATTACTGCCATTTTAGCTTTCCACTATCATTATCAGTCATCTAATTTAGGAAATTAGATACTTCACGTTTATATCCACGCTGATTTAGTCTGGGCTGCCTCTCTGCATGTCCTCCAAAACTCCAGGAAGGGCCCTTGCCAGTCATCTCCCCACCACAGTCTGAATGTCTCGGGGTAAGGACTAAGCCTTTTAGTCACGGTTAAGAAGCCCCAGTGGCCTAATGGATAAGGCATTAGCCTCCTAAGTCATGGTTAAGAGATACAAATTAAAATGTAAAATACTCTGGAAGACATAATACACTTATTTGTATTTATACTCATTTAAAAATTATTCAAATCTATTTTTTTAAGGGAGAGGTTGTTTATCGAGTTCAGGTTCTCTTAGGAGAGAAAACACCAGGTATTTGGGGCCTGAAAGAGTTTAGAGAAAGAGAGCGCCTAGGCAGGTAGGAGGAAAAAAGGGTGAGTGGGATTTTTCTTTTCAAGGTAACTAATGAATTGAATAGAGCCAAGATACCTGGAAAGAGTAAGTTCAAACAAATACATTAAAAATGTAAAAAATTACTTTAGATGTTGGTAGCCATATTGTCTCTTAAAACCAAATAACTAAAATTTGAGGGACATGACTTCTTTTACAGAAGGAACCAGATTTGGGGCAGTGTCAGGCAGACGGTTCCGAGGCAGTATGACGCCGTGGCTGCGCACTGTGGGTTAAAAATCTAGCTTCGAAGCAATCAGACTTAACTTTTTTCTACAGCAAGGATCGAAATTCTGTAACCATCTAACACACCTGATAGATGTGTTAATTAATGCAATAGAGGCGTGCTCACTTACAGAGAGGTGGGTTGATTAACAGCATAAGGCTGCTGAATTCATTTATAGCTTACGTGAGCAAAATGGCTATTGGGCTGTTGTAGGCCCAGTGAATGGACTGGGAGCTTTAAGAGTTTCTCTCTATTCTAAATATTCTTCTGTTTCTCCAGAGTGTTTCTAGGCATAGATTTATTTATTCTGTTTGGTCTTTGAAGGTCGTTTGGTGATGTGAGAATTCACATCTTTTCTGTAAAATCCTCAGCTCTTGTCTTTCTGAATATTGCTTTTTTTTGCAATTACCTTAATTTTCTTCTTTTGAAACTACTTCTAAGTGAATTTTGGGACCTTGCAATCTGTCTTTTATGACTTTAATTAATCTTGTTGACTCTGTGCTCTACTTAAAAAGAATTTATTTTCTTCAATTTTTATTAATCTTCTCTTCAAATGCCAGATGAAGTCTGGTGTGTGTGGTGCCTGCTGGTGCATCTCAGTGCCCAAGATCTTTGAATTTACCATATTTCCAAATCTCTTTACATAATGTGAACTTATATAGACTCCTCCCTGTATTTAGAAAGTTTTTTCTCAGCATATTCATTTGTTTATTTAATAAACATTTTTTAAGTATCTCCTAAGCAAAAAGTATAGGTCTGGCTTTCATGGATGTTATACTCTAATGAAGGAAAAAATAAACATTTTTCAAATAAATAGGTAGTTACAGCTGCGGAGGTACTGTATAAGTGTAGGTGCTGTGGGAGTGTGTGAAGGTGGGGCCTGACCAAGTCTGAGGCCCGGATGTATGGGGAAGGTGGGAGGAGGCTTGTCATCACTCAGGAGGAGGATTTCCTGAAGAAATGAAAGGCGAGCTGTTCCCTCTGCCTGGTACATCTGCATAGCTGGCTTTTTCTTGCTTTTCAAGACTCAGCTGATGCGTTAACTTCCAGGGTAAGACGTTTCTTGACCGTTTCACAGATTAATGTTTAACACATCACTCTTCTTTATTTTCTTTAGAGCATTTGTTTTTACCTGGAATTATCTTGTTTAGAAACATTTCTTTCTTTTTTTTTCCTCACTTGTGCCCATATTACTTAGAACATTTCCTGAAACTTACATGTTCAAGAAATGATGAAATGTGAATCACCTTGGGTATGGGTGTGTTGCACAGTTGTTCTGTGATTGGTGTGTCCTTGTCCTTTGTTTTGAGTTTGGGAGGAGGACTCCTCAGGTTGGCTTTCTAGTTCATTTTTCTATCCTGTTGATCCTCCCTTCACTCTGCTGTCTTTCTAATGGGGGTTGCCAATAGCAGCACCCCACTCTGACCATAGTGGTAGGCATGTGATTTTCAAACTGGGCCAATCAGAGTTATTCTCCTGGATTTTTCAAATTTGAATAGAGGAAGAGGGAGTGTTCTCAGGCGGTGGAGCATGAGGTGTGAACTTGGAGCTGCTGGGGCCATATCCACATCCAGACTGAAGAAGCCAATCTGCAACAGGAGAAAATGAAGGCATTTCGATAGACAGCGAGAAACAAGAGATGGGAGAGGAGAAAAGAGTCCTGCCTGAGCTTCCCTATCTCTGCATCTGAGGCCAAATGCAACCCTGGTTTCCCCATGGCCTTACAACTAAAAGATTTCTAATTAAAACAGTATATAGCTTTATTTTTATCTTATCCTTTACCTCAATTAACACGCTTTTTATCTTGATGTGTTTTATATAATGTCTTTGGCTGTTGATCTCTTGTATAGTTTTAATTTCTTGTTTCAGAGAATCCATGTTTTCTCCCTCTCTGTCTCTGTCTCCCTCTCCCTTTTCCTCCCTCCTTCTCTTCCGCTTTCTCTCTCCTCCTCTCCCCTCTTTTCTCTCTTTCAGACACAAAGCAGTTGCTGTCTATGTTTATTCTGTTTCTAGTACTATTCTGTTTTAGTACTATGTCCACCTTCCTTTCTTTGGAAATGTATTGGTTAGAAGTGAAATATATACCATCTTATTATTACGATTGTTATTATTTAACTCCTCCTTGAAGCAGGTTTATTGGGTTCTTAGATTTTTTCACTTTCAACTTTGATGCTTTAGAACAGCCAGATTTCTATTCTCCATCATCTCGAGGGTGATGGGGAGGATGGCAGGGCAGTGGGCAGTCTTGAGTGGGACGTTCACTTCTGTATGATTTCTCCCCTGTTTTCTACAATTCCTTGGCCTGATCTTCCTGATGCTGCAAGCCGTTAGCTCAGGGAGGAGCCCTGATGTTTCGGGGAGTTTTCTATCATGCAGCTGGCTTTCCGCTGTAGGCACTTGCTTGTCCTTTTGAACTAGTGTCGCTGCCCTCAAACCCCATCAATCCGTGCAGGCTCCAAGTAGACTCTTCCACATCGGTCCCATAACTTCGACTTCTAACTTTTTCTAATTAGCAGTGTTGCAAGAAGTTGTTTCAGATCAAGCAACTTCCTCAGGCAAATTGGTGCTCATTATCCTTCATCCATCTAGTTCAATTTGCACAATGTCAAGGAGACAATTGAGACTTTTTGTAATTTGTTTCTTTATCGATTCAGTGACTCAGTAAATATTTATCGAGCATCTACTATATGCCAATTACTCTTCTGGACACTGAAGATACTGGGTGAATGAGATTCTTTGCCCTCATGGAGCTTATATTCTAGGTGAAGAAACAAACAAAAAACAAGGAAATAAATATATAATATAATATTAGATAGTGATAAATGCCAAGGTAAAAAATAAAGTAGGATAAGGGAGTAGAGAGATGGGCATGAGGCTGTTTTAGAGATGGCGGGCAGAGGGAAGGCTTCTCTGAGGAGGTGATATTTGAGTAGTGACCTGAATGAATCAGGGATCTCGCCATGCAAAGAGTTCCTGGCAGAAGTGACAGGCGGCACACAGCTCTAAAGAGCTAAAGAACATGGTGGAATTGCAGAATAAGGCAGCCAGGGTGGCGAGAGTAGGCAAAGTGAGTGGAGAAGTGGAAGGAGATGAGCTCCTGAAGAAAGGGGAACTGAGTTTTTCACTCCGCTCTCCTCCTCCAAACAAAGCTATGTCAATTATCGAGGAAAGGCAGTGTCCAATGTATTGTCTAGTCCCTAAAGGCTGACAGTGACAGCATGAGACAGTCTATCATGCCACAGTGAGTGGTAACCCAAAATGCTGAGATTGTTTTGGGATACGGACTACAAGCAAATCGTAGGGAATTAAGGGTATTTAGAATGGTAATATTGAAGCAGTTATAAAAGAACTTAGGAAGACATGACTAAGAAGTGAAATTAGATTAAATAATCTTGGAGAAGATGGCAACTTGAGCAAAGGTTTCTGACACTGTATCGGTTCTTAATGAAATGACTGGCAGAACATTGTCGGCCCCACTGGTCTAAATATACCCTGAATTTGACCATTTCTCATTGCTCCACTACTAGTAAATTGTAATTGGAAATATAACATTAACACTAATTCATCATACTTGGAGGCCAGAATGAACGTAATAGTGGATTTTTAGACACTTTCCAGTTTACTTTTACAAGGCTCACAAAGACATGAGATGTTAAGTTGGTCCCAAGATATGGAGAAGTAAAGGAATTCCTTTATTTTTTCTCATGGGAGAGAACTGAGGAAAACAGTAATAATATTACCATGTATTTCAATGAGCGTACTTTTATATCTCTGTGAATTAGACTAGATGGATATGCTTATGCCGGTTTTCAGATAGGAGACTCTGGCCCAGACAGACCGCCTGGCTCAGAGTCACACGCATGGTTAAGGGCAGCACTATGGTTAGAATTCTTGTCTTAGACTGTGCTCCGGCATTCTGCTAGTGCCATCAAATCGATAGGATGTTATATCATGGAAAAGCCAGTTGCTCTCCCTTCTCGTGTTACCCAATCATCCGCCTCTAACATAACACACATTAACAATGTTGTGGGTACCTGGTTGGTTGTCTGCCTGCCCATCCATCATCCATCCATCTATCCACTTCTCTCTTCTGTATACATGTATTTTCCCCTATGCTTTACAAGTTTGATTCATACCGTGCATATCTAAATCTTCAGCCACATGTCATGGTCGTACATCTAGATCTAATCCGTCCCTCTTTGTATGCCTCTTTCGTTTGATTTGTTGCAGAGTATGTATTGCTTTTAAAAGAAAAATCCAAAGCATATTTAAAGTGAAAAACATCATGCCAATACATGATAGAATTTCATCACATAGTTATTTACTTTTTGAAGAATAAGTAAAGGAATATATTTATTGACAGTTCTAATGAAGCTTAGGTTTCCCTCTATGCTTGCCACAGTTTTTTTTAATTTTTATTTTGCTAACATATTCATTTTTCCTAATTTTCTTTCGAATAAAAATTTATTGTAGCCTTAACTTTTTTCTTCTAAGCAAATTCAATGTATTTTTCAGGTTATCATATCCGGGAAAAGTCTAAGCAAGTCATCACCTTGCTGATGGATGAACAATTGCTGCACAAAGAGAGGGAAGTAGCATGTCGGACTAGACGGCGTACCTCTCACTCTATGACGTTTCCTAAAAGATTACCTGGTACAGGTAATTCACCAACAGCCTGTGCTTCTGCCCCCACGCCAGAAACACCTGCTTCAGAGAAGAAGCAAAAGCTTCTTAAGGTTGCAAGGCTACATAAAAAAAGTATGTATGATGAACATTGGCTTACAATGTATTAGGTTTTTAAGAACAACTAAAAAAATAGAAAACATAGCTTTTAGTACTAATGCGTTAATATTATATTCTATTAGTATATTAGGCACTACACTATAGAGAACAAAGATGAAGAATAATATTCAGTAGAAAAGTTTATGACTGTTTCCTGAGTGCAATTGCCTGGAATCCAAATAAATGATTTTGAGCTTAAAAGGTATTAAACAAGTAATGACCCTATTTTGCATCATTATTAATTTGTAATATTTTAATCATCACTGGAATGAGAGGAGAACTTTTCTGAGACGAGGGTCTGGGCATGTGTGCATTTGTGCCGTTTGATCCCACACCAGGAAACTGACATTTTCTTAAATGTACCTCAGAATTCTAAAGTTGCTCTAAAACTCTTCTAGGATAATACCTTGTGTTACATAACTCTTTCGTTTGCCTAAAACTTTAAATCTGAACTACTAAACTTTAAGGAGGAAATAAAAAGGGTTTTAGTTATAATGTTAGAAATCAGCAGGAAACTGAAATTATTTTTTCTGCCAAATTTACTAAAACTTAAAAGACGGTCATTTCGCCCTACCTTCTCTAGTACAAATCTTTTTTTTGATAAGTCGTGTATAGGAATGGACAGTCTAAGGAAGCAGGAACATTAATGAGTCGTGACTTAGACAACTGTCCCTTGAAAGGAGCTAAACTTTGTGCTGTGAGGGGCATAGTAGAGAAACATAGTAACAGGGACTTTCAGAGCCTTGCCTCCATGCTTTACGGTGTGAATCTAGTATGTATGTATGTATGTATGTATGTATGTATGTATGTGTGTATGTATGTATGTATTCAGTATGAATAAATATTCCAAATGTCAGTTAAAAGTATGAAAATTTAAAAACATTAATACCAACACAAACTAATCCTGCTAAAAATCATTAAAGTACTCGTCTGATGTAGTCAAGAGTTCTCAAACGGTCACTAAATTTGTACTTATTCTGAAATTTTCTCACGGAAGTCTTAAATTGAAACTGAAACTAAAAAGGAGTTAACAGAGTAAAGTAACCAATTATGACTCATCCAGAGTTTCTTCCCCCCTTTCGCTGCTTCTGTTAACTTTCTTGTTCTTCTTTCCTCCATCTCTTCTTTTATCTTTCCTTTTTATAAACATATATTTAGGGAATTTATTATTTGAAATTTGGATGTCTAGCAGAAATTTGGCACTATAGAATTAAATAAAGTCCCCTTCATCATGGAGCAAATATTCTAATGACCAAGAACGATATTAAACCCACATAAATGAAATAGGTATAAAACTATTATGTCAGATAGTGACAAGTGCTATTTAAAAAAATAAAGGAAAGCAGTGTCAGAAGACAGAGAGTGACTGGGACGGCTTTATTTTAGGTCAGGTGACTATTTAAACAGAGACCTGAATGAAGTGAGGAAGCCCTCGATATGTGTGATGTGCGTCTGCGCCAGGCAGAGGAAGAGCAGGTGCAGATACTCTCGAGCTGGAGCGAGCTTGGCATCCTTTGCTGTGAGCTTGGGAAACAAGGCCCAGAATCGCTACAGAAGTAGCAAGTGCTACATCAACTCTTAGCCATTTTTATGATTCATACAAAGAAATCTATCTGGTTTACTGCTTTATAGTCACTTCACTGCTTGTTTTAACCTGAAATAATACTCCCCAGTTTTATGACATATCTTATTCACTAGACTGACTTTTGACTTAAAAAAAAAAAATCAGTGTATTTTCCAGTGAAGTAGTTTTGCTACAGTACTTTTTTTTCATACCACGAACATGTATTGAGTACCTACTTACTGTGTGCCAGATACCATTCTAGGCCTGGTAAGCAAATTTGGCATATTTCTGCTCTTATGGAGGTTATATCTAGCAATGGGCTTTCAGTCTGTTAAAAAAATATATATATGCAAAAAGAGTTTTGGTGAATGATGGCATCATTGAAATGAATTTGTAGTAAGAGTACAATTTAAAGTAAATAGTGAATGTTTGGGTATAAAAACTGTAGTAAGTCTGTTAAAAATCTTTTACATTATTTTAAAATTTTATTTGTCCATCACTACATATACACATACATGCTAGATGTATAGATGTGTGGGGTTTTTTTCAAAAAAGAGTAATTGAATTAAGTTTAGCAATACTAATCATTTCTGTGTAGGCACTTGAATCTGAAGCCGCATTTTAAAGGAAGAATGAAAACTGATCATTTGGTTGGGGTCGGGGGAGAATAAGAAAATAAATAGTAGGAGGGTGTTCTTAGTGGAACAGGAGAAGTAGCAAACGAAAACTTGGAGATGAGTGGATCGGTTAGAATTCGGTATGCCCACAAGAGACGGTGGTAGAGCCCACAAAGTGATAGCAGCTTAAATGTAATAGAATTTTTTTTCTCACCTCTAAAGATAATCCAGAAATAGGTATTCTAGGACTGATATGGCTCTCCATGATGTCAGAGACCCAGGGCATTTTCTGTCTTTGGGTCCCACCAAACTGAACATGTGGCTTCCACTTCCTTATCCAGTGTCGCTGCTTGAGCTCCAGCCATCACATCTGCATTCTAGCTAGCAGAAAGGAGAGGAGGTTGAAAATACAAAAGTCCCTTCCTTTTAAGGACACTCATTAAAGTTGCTCGTGACATTTGGGCTTACATATTATCGTTTAGCACTTAGTCACATGGACGCTCCCAGCCGCAAGAGAGACTGAGAAATGTAGTCTTTATAATGGACAGCCATGTGCCCAGATGAAAAAAACTCTGTCCTTCAGTAAGAAGTAGAGAATAAATAAATGCAGGAGAGCAAATAGCCCCTCCCATCGTGAGAAAGAATACAAACAAGAAATAATCATGATAATACATGGTTGTCAGATTACATAGAATAGAGAATACGAATTCAAATATGGTATGTAAGAGAATGTGGGCAGATAGTTGAGAGTACTCAGCATAGTTCATAAAGGACACAATGACAGTATTTGGAAATTTCAATTTGATACGACTAGCAACTAGGAATCATTGCAGGCCTTTGAGAACAGAAGGATGTCTAACTTGGTCACAGAACTTAGCTTTTTTGTCACTGAAAACAGCTGCTAGTGGCAGATAATTCTTATTGCTTCATGTATAAATGAAGGAGATATGAATTGGAGGGAAGCTTGTAATAGACAATTGTTTCAATCCAAGCATCCAAAACTCGCTCTAAGGTTATTGAAATGTGGGAAAGTTAATGTTTAAAGATAGAATATAGACAGGAAATGGGGTAAGCAGGCAATACACTGGAGAAGGAAGAGAGAAGTTGAAAATGACTCTAACATTTGAGTTAGAGAAAACAGAGGCAGGTGATGGTATCATGTAGGTAAATTTCCAGGAGAAGGAATTTAGAAGTGCCTCTATATTATTTGGTTATAATGAAATGTAATATTGAATGCATTTCTAGAGATATGATTTCCAGACTTTAGGATCTAGAGCTGAAACAGCTGTGTCTAGGTTCTTTGTTGTAAATTAGCAAGGGAAAAGAGGTACTTTAGGGAAGGTGTGATATACACATCGCTACTTCTATTCGTTTTTTCTATTCCTGGGTGTTTTTCCAAGTTAATTCTGGGAGATAGCTTGGGTGGTTTTCATTTAGATGATTATGATTGGAGGAAGATATGAGCCGAAGGATAATTGCTGCTTGATGGCAAGACAAAACTACAGAGAGCCCAGTTATAACTCAGCTTCTCTGAGCTATAAGCATCAGAGTTAGGTCCTTTCCTTAGAGGTAATAGTTATAAAAACAATCACTACAATATTGTGCACAACGAGATTAGCAAAGCTTTACCTCTGTTGGTCATCCAATCATCTGTAAACAGCTTTTTAGTAGCAATAGTCTTTGCAATGAAACTTTACCTGTATTAGAGAATTACTTTGGTCTATATCATGGGCTTATCTCCCTTAAAATGGTATGACCCGCTGGACCAAAAGTTGAACTTCAAAGTAGTTGTCATGCTTTTATAAGCAAAAACTCCAGTGTTGATGTTTCTTTCTACAGTGAACTTGGTACTATCAGAGTTGATGTGGAGTCATACTTGGTCGCCTTATGACATAGAGTCTAGATGGCAGGGCTTGTGGTACAAGTGGTGGCTGCTACTCAAATATTTGCATTGATGAATGCCAAGCGGTGATTTTTTAAAATTTGAAAATAAACAGATGTAAAAAAAGAAAATAACCATAACTGATAGCCCTACCACCCTAGACCAACCACTATTAACATTTTAGAATATTTCCTCTGGACTGCTTATCTTTCTTTTATTTTTGTTTCAGAACAATTACTCTACTGATTATAAAAACAATACTGGCTCATTATAGAGAATCATTCACTTCTAATCCCATCACTCAGAGTAACCATAATTAATATCAGATAAACATAATCCTAGGCATCTTTTATCCATACATACATGTAGAAAGATGGATAACTAGAGAAGTCATTTTTATAAAAATAGAATTACACTAGAGACTGTTTTTTACTAAAAAATATTTCAGGCTACTTCTGGCAATAAGACTTACTAGGAGCTCCAGGAAGCCTATTTATTGCACCAATAACCAAAGACTGGAAATGATGCACTGTTTGAGAGATTTCTGGCCTTACCAGAAGTGTGAGAAGTCTCCAAGGATCTCTTCTTCCAAAAATTTAATTCATTAACTTAATTAAATAAGCAAAATAAGAACAGTGCATGTGAGCTCGGGTCAGAGTGATTTCCAGCTGGTGCCTGTGGGACACTGCAGGTGACTTGTAGGGGTTGAGTTGCTTCAGGACAGTTGTCAGCAGTTAAGAAAATGAGTTCTGGGTCTGTCTTGAGCGTTGGGAAGGAAAGCCTGGTATTACTGTGTTGAACCCAGGAACTCAAGGGGGACCAAAGTGATTCCAGGTAGTTCTCTCAGCAAGAAGAAAGCCTGCTCAATTCACAAGTTAGGTTCAGAGGCTTCCCATCCATTAAAACCAGGCAATGAACTTACAATCCATATCACCAAACACGGAAGAAAGTAATTAGCAAAGAACATGTTTAGTCCCCCAAAGACTGTGGATGTTAGAAAGGTCAGATACAGGATATAGAATAACTATGTATTCGAATATCTAATAAACAAAGGCTGTAACCACAGTATTGATAATGGAGGGCACTGCGCATGCGTGGGGCAGTGGATTCATGGGAAGTCTCTTAACCTCCCTCTCGATTTTGTTGTAAACCTAAAACTGCTCTAAAAAATGAAGTCTCAAAAAAAAAAAAAAGACACATACACAAGCACAGCCATCAAAACTGATTTTCCCTTTTCAGAACTAATTTAGTTATTCAAATCCCAGTTATATCTGTCACAGCCTGGCATTTTGAGCCCAACCAAACTCTTAAAAATTAAAACTGTTTTACCTAAAAAAAATATTAGAAATCAACGTATAAATTTTAAATACAGAAACTTGCAAAAATGAGAAATACCACTGAAATAAAAAATGTAATTTAGTGAGCTAGAAGATATGTTCAAAGTAAATGGAAAATATGAAAGCAATATTAAGACACAGAGGATAGAGCTACAGAGAAGTGACAGTTAGCATGCCAGTTAACTCTCTTCACCAGCTATAGTGGAGGCCAGATGACAGTGATACAATATTTTCAAAGTGCTGAGAAAATAGCAGCCTCAAATTGTCACCCAGAAAACTGTCATTTAAGGACGATTGAAATAGTCATTTATAGATAAATACAAAAGCTGAGAGTTTACCACCATGAGACCTACATTGAAGGATATACTTCAAAAAGAAGGAAAATCATTCCAGAAGAATGGTTGGAGACATGTATATAAAATAAATACATGTATATAAAATAAATACATTCTGTGTAAAATACTGTCTCATTTTTTAGTTTAAAAAAAAAAAGACAACTGTTCTAGCCATGGTATGTAAGTTGGGAGTGGGTCTGTGGAATTATATAGTGTACTAAAATCCATGTATTTTTTGAGAGAAGGAATAAGGATATTATTTGATGCTAAACTTTTAAAGGTAAATGTGCACGATAAACTTTCAAGGGTAAACACTAAAAGAAGAGAAGTATAGAGTGCATAAATTCCCAATAGTGAGAAAAAAATGAAATGAAATTTTAATTTTATAAAGGGCAAAAACCATAAAATGAGACAAATGGAGATAAAAAACTAAAATAGTAGAAATAAGTCCAAATATATGAATAATTACAATAAATATTAGTGGATTAAACTTGTCTGTTAAAAGGCAGAGATTATCGAATCAGGGAAATAGAAATCTAGATATGTGTTGCAAATATAAATTTACAAGAAAGGTTAAAAGCAAATGAGTGGAAAAAAGATAAACCAGGCATATACTAATTAAAGACAGCTGGTGTAGCTATATTAATATCAGACAAAGTAGAATTTAAAGCCAAGAGCATTATTAAGGACAATGATAAAAAATTTAATTCAGTGTACACTGAAAATTATAACACTTAATTGAAGTACATTAAAGAGGACCTGTATAAATGGAAAGATATTCATGTTTGTTTATTGACATACTCAAAAATGTAAATACCAGTTCTCTCCAAGTTGCAAAGATTTAGAGGAGAGTTTCTTAAGCTTGGTATTACTGACATTGAAAACCAGACCATTATTTGTTGAAGGGGCTGTCCTGTGCGATGTGGGATGGTTAGCATTATCCCTAACCTCTGCACACTAGATGCTGTTAGCATACATCCCTTCCTGTCGTGAGAACAAAAAATATCTGCAGACATCATCAGATGTCCCTTGGGAGCCAGAATTGTCCCCAGTTGAAAACCACTTAGTGCAATTATAATCAAAATCCAAAAAAGACTTTTAAAACTGAATTTGATGGGCTGCTTCTAAAATTTATCCGGAAGAATCAAAAGGTCAAGACTATCCAAAACATTCCTGAAGAAGACTAGTGGCGGGCTTGCCTTTCTAGGTAACGGGACTAAAGCATCCATTGTCATGACAGTGTGGTTTGATGCAGAGGTAGGTGTATGGACCAATGGAACAAACTGTAGAGCCCCAAAAATGGACCTAGGGAACTGTGTTATCTCAATATTTGACAAGGTGGCATTTCACTCAGGTGGAGAAAAGATGAACTACTTAATATTATCAAAGGCAATTATTTATCCATATTGAAAAAAACAAAATTAGGTCTTTACCTCACATCTTGCACAGAAACAAATTCTGGATGAATTAAGGATTTAAAAGTGAAAAAAAAATGTTTAGAAGAAGATATAAGCGAATACCTTTTTTACATTGAGATAGGTTAGGATTTCTTTAAAATAACAGAAAAAAGTACAAACATTAGACAAGCATTTATAAATTTGACTCTTGTGGAGGCATAATTCTGAGAATAAGCCTTGATGGCCCTTGCCTTAATGAATGTGTGTAAAATTGTGAATATGATGACTTATTACTCTCAGGTTATATTGCATTATATGTCAAAAAGGGAGTATCCAGGTGGGGTTACTCAAATCACACAAACCGTTTAAAAGCAGAGTTTTCTCCAGCTGGTGGCAGAAGAGGAAGTCAGGGATTTCATATGTGAGAAGGATTTGAGGCACCCTTTCTGGCTTGAAGGTAGAGTGATGAGGAATCCAAGTGGCTTCTAGAAACTGAGAGTGAGCCTTGATTGCCAGCCAGCAAGGAAATGGAAACCTTAGTTCTACAGTCACAAGGAACTGAATTCTGCCAACAACCTGAATGATTCTGGAAGTAGATTCTTTCCCAGCGTCTCCTCTAGATTAAGAGTCCAGCTGGGCTGACACCTTGATTTTGGCCCTGTGAGACCTGAAGTAGACAACCCAGTCAAGTCTACCTTAACTTCTGACCTACATAACTGTGACATAATAAACAGGTGTTGTTTTAAGCCAGCAAGTTTATGGTAGTTTTTGACAGCAATAACTAATAAAACTATATTAAATCTAAGAATTTTCTCTTCATCAAAAACATCATATAAAAACAGGAACTAGGAGAAAAATTTCTAACACATATGACTGACAAAAGATTAGTATCCAAATTATATAAATAATTCCTACAAATCAATAAGAAAAGGACAACCCAACTGAGAAATAGGAAGGAGATATGGAAAGCATTTCTAGAAAAGAGGAAGGAAGCATGGTAGGCCAAGAAACATATTTTTAAAAATGTTCAACCTTGTATTGTTATATAGTAGCAACAAAAACTTATAAAATGAGATATATGAAAATACACAATTTACAATAACTTAAAAATCATCTAATGCCATATTGTAAGGAATTTCTGTTCCTTGAGCTACATTTCCTCTTATATTTGTAATCTATTTTCACATTCTCTCTCTCTCTCTCCACTCTCCCACCTTTCCTCCTTCTCCAGTTGGGAAATATGCCCTGTTTCCCTGGGCTAGAGAGATACCCTTGAGCTTCAGATCATCACCAATTCAGTGTGAAACCATGAATTTCACTTCCAGTAACATGTCAGCATCTTTATTTACTCACTCTGTCACGCCTTTTTTTTTTTTCTTATTTCCACCTCTTTTCAGTCAAAGGAGGGAAAAAAAGCATTGTCCACTCAGTTCCCTTTTTTCCAGATATTTGGATATTGATGAGAAATTTCAGAATCTTGTCAACTCCTCAGTCTCATCACCTTTGGGGAAGAAGAGATGTCTTAGGTCTTGTTTCTTTTCTTGGCCACCAGTTATTTTCATCTTTTTTCTTTAATAAATTACTTTCAGTTGTATCTATTTCTGCATTAGATTGCTGTTGTAAAATTTTGTTGTTAGTTTTGTCAAATATTTTTTTAAAAAACATTAAGCGTTGGGTGATATAAATTCTATGTCGCAGTTTCACTCTGTTGTCTTAAGCCAGGAGTCAGCCACTGACTATTTAAACCTGCCTTTGTAGGGAGTGACTGTATTTTTCCTTGTCCCCGTACCTTGTGGCTTTTCCTGTTTCCTATTATCTTAAGGAAGAACTACTGCAAGGACTCAAATATTGCATGCTATCGTTGGCAAAACACTGAAATAAAATTGCCATAACTCCCATTTTAAGATGTCTTCCAACAAAATTTTGTCCCGGCTCACCTTTTATTTACCTATTTCAAATTTTAAAATATGCTTAAACATATCTGCTTTCTTATTCTTTGTCCTTTTCCTGTTTTCATTAAAAAAAAATGCCTTTTCCCCACTAATGTCAAAATTCACCTTTCAGACAAGGTTAACAGTACTTACTTACACTCTCTCTCCTGGCCCTCTGCAGCATTTCTCAGAAGTAAATAGGGTCCTAGAGGTTGTGCCTGTAGTGGGTGCTGTGGTCCCCCTCAGATTCCCACTTCAAGATCAAGACATTCAGTCCTGCTGGGAGAGTTGGTGGCTCAGGGCTGTCCTGAGTCCTCTAGGAATTCCCAACAGCTGAAGAGAGCCTCTTTGCCCAGGCTCCTTGCCCACTTCCAGAGAGAAGTTACATCCAGTGACTTGTAGATGTGGGCCAGTCCCCTTGCTTCAAGGCGGGACAGCTGTGAAGAGCTGTTCCAGCCCCAAAGCCTCTGGTAGGGTCGGCTGAGACCTCTGTTGCAGCCGCCACAGTTCAGTCTCTCCCTGGCCTCTTCCTGCCTCCCGCCCTCCTCACACATGCTGTTTCTGGGGACACCCCCTCGTAAATCTCTCTCCTACAAATCTGAGCCATGGCGACTGTTTCCTGGGGAACCCAGCCTAGGACAATGGTTTTTCCTCAAGGGTTAAATTAGGGCTATCATAATATGTGTACGTAAATGAAGAAAGAGAATTATAAAGCAAATTGGGCAAAATGTGGACAATTGGTGAATCTGGAGGAAGAGTATATAGGAGTTCTTTGTGCGGTTCTTGCAACTTTTCTCTAAGTTTGAAATTATTATAAAATGGGAGTTTAAGAAATCAGGACAAATATTATTTGAAGATGCTGAAGTATAATTATGCCCTAAGACAATGAAATTGCTAGGATTCCAAACTCATGATTCTGCAAAAGTTAGATATAAACTTAACTACTATGAGACTAAAATGTCTTATCAATTTTTCACTAGCTTAATGACTAGCTTAATTTTCTAGGAAGGATACATTTGTTTACTTTTTAAAAAATAATTTTGTTAAGTAAATAAGTGATTTGCTTAAATTATACCCGAAAGGACACTGTCAATACATAGTAACACTGTTTACTAGATACTAAATAATAAATGGAAAAATTGGGGAATTTGTTCAGTTTATGGAGCATTTTTATTTCCAAAACATGCTGTTGCGATGTTAATGTCTGATGGCGCGAATGTCGGTTTGATATCTCATCTAAGAAACATCACAGGGCTTACCAGTTCTGCTCTGCGGTATTATCTAAGTGGCACAGGCTTGATGAGATTGATGGCTTCTCTCTAGATAGTTTTACAAAGCACCTACAGCCGCGGCATCTAAGCACTCATCTTCGAATGACTCAGGAGCATCATTTCCTGTTCCATTCTCACTTTTTCCTCTGAGGTTTCTCGTTTACACACGAGTCCTCCTTGCCTTGTGAGTTCACAGTCTCGATTGCTAGTTTATGATACCAAAGGGACTTCATTTCCACTAAGGAACCAAATGTGTGTTCTCCCCTTCCTCTGGCTTGTGAACATCCAGAAATAAATGTTGTGTAATCATCTCATTTAATTAAGCACACCTCACTTCCAGTGTGCTGCCTGCAACCAAAAAATTTCTAAATGCGTTTCCATAGACTCACAGTATTATAACTGCCTTCCTTCTTGCCCCAATAAGATTATTTAATATAGGTTTATAACATTTAATATTATATTATATGTTTGTAACATATAATATAGGTTTATAACATTTTATTATTTTATAGGTTTATAAAATGCATCTCTATGCAAGATTTTTTCATTCACAGTTCTTGTTATTCTTCAGTTTTCCTCACACTTTACCTCAAAATTGACTTTCTGAAATTTTTATTAATCTACTTCTGTGATGTCTAAAAACTCAGTTCAGAGCATTTCAAGGATGATTCTGCTGCTGAATTCCCAAAAAGTGATAATACAATTCCTGATTAAATCATTCACGAAAGCACATAAATGATCTAAGCCTCAAACCACTGCTGTTTGCCAGTATTAATTATAAAATCTCCAAGCCCAAAAGAAAGTCATTTTAATTATTCATTTTTATGTGAAGTTACAAGGAAATGCAAAGTTAGAACCTTAAATGCGAAGTTCTTACTCTTTCTTCAGTGTCTTTTATATGTACCAGACTTGCTTCTTTGCCCATGTAGTTCCTTCTGCTTGGAATAATTTCTTCCTCTACACTTATCAGGATCCTAGCCATCCTTCAAAGCATGTTCAAATTTTACTTGCTATTTGAGGCTCTTTCTGATTACTCTGGTATACATTGATTTTTTTCCTCCTTAGCATGTCTAGTCCTAAAGTTAATTTAAGAGAGTTTGGCATGTAATTGTTCTCCTCCGATTATTTCCTGTAAGTCTGCATGTGAGACATAACTTCTCAGTCAGGCTATACATTTTTTGAAGGTAAGGACCAAGTCTTATACCATTGCTTTTCAAGCTATTTTTCTTATATAACCCTTAAAATTATTTTGAAAATTTACATGCCTCTTTATACATTTTTAAGTTGACACATGAAATTTTATTATAAGTTTAAGTAAATATAATTCAAAATAATGATATTAAAGACAAAAGAAAACAAAATAAAACAAACAAAACTGCTACTTGAGACTATTAAGAGTAACTAAAGTAATCTAAATACCATTGTGATTGATACTCATAGTCATTCATTTGAAAAAACACACCAAGTCTTTAACTGTTGGAATTTTTACATCATTCTCTTTTCTACTTGAAGTCATATTTCTATTCCACATCCCTTGCAGAATTTTATTCGAATAAAAAGTATTTTTTTATGCTTGAAAAGTCTTCCCCACATCAAATACGTATATAAATTGAAATTATTTTTCTAAATTTTCTGTGACCAGAGGCTTTAAGTGGTAAAATATTCCTTCTAGATTAACTTGTCATTTCAATTATTTTTAGTACACAAGCAAAACCAAAACCACAGAAGTGTATTATAAATTTTTATAAATACTTATTGAACATAAAGGGTACAATTTTATTGGTAATACATGTTTTTATGAGATAAATGGAACTGTTCATTTACCCACATATGAATGTTACTCATTGCTAGAAATAAGCAGGGTTCAGCATAGTTTCTGTTTTACATTTTTATATATGTAAATGCCGCAAACACTTGTTCACATAAAATCGTAGGTGGGAATAGTAGATGTGTTATTACAGCAGTGTCAATCAACTCGATGAATTCCTTCCAAGTAATATGCCAAAAATTATGTAGTGATTCATTATAAAAATGTTTTTCATCTCTTGTCAACTGTTAACTTGATTAGGTCTTTTTTCAGTGTTGTTAGAAGGAAAGGATTAGAAACTCCCTACTTGGGAAAAGTTTTGTTAAACAGTCATTAGGAGTAATTTACTTTCTCAGGTTCTGAGAATAATACCAAAAATGCTTTACTAAAATTTAGCAAATCACTTAATTATACCTGTTACACTTTAACACGATATACTCAGGAAGAATGGAAAAAACAAAAACAATCACAACATGCCTGTCAATACAGTAATTTGATTTTATTGTGTCATGTTTTAAATATATTTTCATCAACTTTGCAGGTTTAGTTCATTCAATTTTTGGCAATTATTTATCATATTTACCTAGTTGGCAAAACCAGCCCTCATTGTCAAAACAACCAGCCACCGTCAGATTTAAACTTTCAGGAAACGTCTTACTTTTTTTATTCAAATAAATGTGTAAATAAACGTCACTCTAGTTGCAATCACACTCCTGAACTCTCTTTCTAAGATAGACAGCCAAGGCGTGGAGCCTTTCACAACGTCGTTGCATTGATGACATAAGGGGTCCCCGCCTCCCTTGCACAGGGGCACTAAATGAAACTTGTCAGCTGTCCTGATTAAGTGAAAGTGTCAACCATCCTGCTTCTCCATACTACAGTACCAGACATCCTGGTCTGGACCAGAATTCCCTGTTGCTTATGTCATGCTTTGCCATTAAATGAAACATGTAAGACAAAAAAACTTTGAAGCTCTCCTTTGTTTTTTTTTGTGCTTTGATTAAAAGACTTCTCCATCCAGTCTTTTTTTACTACTGTTTGGCGCCTTAGAGATTCTTACATTTGCACCTTAAGGGAAGATATACCATAATAAGATTGGGTAAAGGATATGTCTTACTAAGTAGGAGAAAATAGATTATGAAAGGGAAGGGGGAAGGAACTAGCCTGATGCTTCCACACAGTTGCATTCTCAGGCAGACCAGTCTTTGGAAAGAATATATAGAGAAGTTGCGAATCTGGACATTGATTCTTTAAGACCACCTATGCCCACCTAGCCTTTGGGAATTCTTTCCGTACCTCCAGTGGTGTGTATACATCAGTTTCAAAATAGCTTTCTTATATTTTTAATTGTACTCATGGTAATTAACATGGAAGGAAAATGACGTTAAGACTATAAAAACATTAAATTCAGCAAAAATATACACCACAAATATCAGTTTATTTTCATTGGCATAGTCTTTTTAAGTTTAAAAAATTTAAAGGTTTTTTCTTATCAAGTAATCTGTACATTTCTGATTAGTTTTGCTTAGAACAGATGACATTCACACAACAGTAATAAAGTTTTTAAATGTCGATTAGAATAATTATAGTTGTTATTCCCGCTTTGCTAAAATTTCATTTGAATCATTTTCGCATTTTCAAACTATTTACTATATTATACTTTATTTTAAAAAAATATTTCAAATAATAAAGTAATAAAATACAATCGATGGAAGAAAGGGCTAGAATTGAAGTTGTATTTTTTAAATCTGGTTATAAACGGATATGTTAAAATAATTATAAAGATATATTGTCAATTGTTATTAAGTGATATATTAACGTGATTAATATTCATAGATAACCATTGGCAGATGAAGTATATTTTGTAGACAAAATGGGTCTTCAGAAGTGATTAACTTAAAAATTGTGAACTAATGTAAAAACATTACCATTTTTTGCCGAGGTAAAAACCTTAGCTTTGTGTCATTGGCAGAAAACGCTTCCAAGGCAGGATTCAAGCAAGAGCAGTGCCAGGACATCCAGTTGTCTGGTGGAGCCGTGTTGTCCCAGGAGACACTGCCACTCGAGTTTAATGCTTGGAAGTCAACAGAGGTAAGTCACCGCAGTGCTTTCCTGTTGCCGCTCCGATGCGTTACCGCAGATGCCGCGCCTGGCGTCGGTGCAGATGTTTTCTCTTACCGTTCTGGAGTTCAGACGCTGACCCGGCCTCACAGGGCGAAAATCAAGGGATCTGCAGGGCCGCGGTCCTTTCTGCAGGCTGTAGGGGAGAATTTGTTTCCTGGCCCTTTTCAGTTTCACATGTGCTAAAGACAAACTGTGCTTGTCTGTTAACTTCGTTTTTGGTGTCTTTGTTATACAGAGTGTTTAATAAGAATAAGGTTAAATTATCAAAGTTTGCCTTTATTGTTTGTGCTTTTAAACAATCTTATTTAAGAAATTCTTTTTTATCCTAATATATGAGAAAGATCTCATATGTTTCCTCTAAATGTTGAAATCCATATGCCTTCTACAATTTTACTATATCGTGGAAGATAGGGAGGGGTCTTGTTTGGTTTGAACCCCTTTGGATAAACAATATTTAATTTATTAAACAGTCCCATCTTTCTCTACTCATTTTAAAAAACATCTTAGCATGAAATAATTATAGTCTTTCAGGAAGATGTAGAAAGAGGACGGTCCCAGGTACCCTTCAGCCAGCTCCCCTCAGTGTTGATGTTTTATATAGCTGTCATACAACATCAAACCAGGAAGCAGACATTGGTTTGTGACTGCTGACTAGACTACAGACCTCAGTCAGTTTTCAAATTTTCAATTCAGTTGTCAGTTTTTTTAACCTCTGCGTGTGTTCTATGCAATGTTATCCTCAAGTATAGATTCATGCAACCAGCACCAAAATCAAGAGACAGAACTGTGCCATCCCCACAAAAGTAGTCCCTTACGTTCCTTGTGCACCCCATCTCACCACCCCCAGTCAACGCCCCCCTACAGCCACTGATCTTCCTTCCATCTCTATAGTTGTTATTTCTAGAATGTTATGTAAATGGACCCAGACAATATGTAACCTTTGAGATAGATTTTCTTTTTCACTCAGCGTAATAATGCTCTTGAGATCCATTCAGGTTGTGACCTATATCAATAATTCATTCCTTTTTGTCATTGAGTAGCGTCCCATTTTATAGATGTCCTGGAGTTTATTCATTCGACCGTTCAACCATTTATTCAACAATCCATTGAAGGAGATTTGAGTGTTTCTAGTTTGAGCTATTTATGAATAAAGCTGCTGTGAACATTTGTGTACAGGTTTTTATATATAAAGTTTTCACATCTCTGGGATAAATTCCAGGATTGTGACTGCTGGGTCGTATGGTAAGTGCATACTAAGTTTTGTAAGAAGCTGTCAAACTGTTTTCCAGAATGGCATGAAAGATCCAGTTTCTCTGCATCCTCACCGCTTTTACGTTGGTTATTACCACCATTTTTTATTTTAGCTATTGTAATACATTTGTAGTGACATCTCATTGTGATTTTGTTTCCCAAATGGCTAATGATGTTGAATATCTTTCTTTTCATGTGCTTATTTATGCCATCGTAGCTTCTCTTTGGTAAAATATATGTTCATGTATTTTGCTCACTTTCTAATTGGATTTTTTTTTTTTTATCATTGAGTTTTGAGAGTTCTTCATATATTCTGGATACAAATCCTTTGTCAGAGATGTGATCTGCATACATTTTTTTCCAGTCTGTGGCTTGTCTTTTCTTTTTAACAGTTATCTTCCACAGCAAAAGTTTTACATTTCGATGAAGTCCAATTGATCAATTTTTTATTTTATGGTTCTCTTATTTCCTTCTTGTAGTTTTATGTTTTACATTTAGGTCTGTGATCTATTTTGAGTTAATTTTTGTATAAGGGGTAAAGTGTAGGTCAGGGTTCCTTGAAAAAAAACAACTTTTTTTTTTTTTTTTTTTTTTTTTTGCCTACAGATGTCCAATTGTTTCAACATCATTTGCTGAAAAGACCTAGATTTTACTGTAATAGCTTAAGTGTGAATTTTCCTTATCTCTCTTGTTCGGAGCCCTAGGAGACTTCCCAGTGGGAAGTCTTTCCTCTCTATTTAATTCTGAGAAAGTTATCTCTGGTTCAGAGATTTCCTACTGTTTTCATTTTTCTCTCTTTTTGGGATTCTTCTTATCTGGATATTAGTAATTTCTTTCTATCTTTCTGTCTCTTAACTTTTCTTTAAAGTTTATATTTTTTGTTTTCTTTTTTCTTCTTCTAGAGCTCCTCAGTGTGATCTTCCAGTTTACTAATTCGTTCTCAGCCACAGCTATTCCACTATTTATCTCATCTCTGTTCTCTACTTCAACATTCTATTTTAACGTTTGATATTTAATATTTCTGTTCCATTCTCTGTATTGTGTTTGTCCCTGATTCATATTGCTTATATCTTATTTATTTTAGTATGTATGTTAAACTTATTTTAAATTCTTGGTCTACCTTTTCTAATATCTGTGCTTCCGATGAAAACTATAATTCAGTTTTTAATTTTTCTTTCGAAATAATTTTGATTCTCAAATGACTGGTTACCCCTATGGGTTATGGCTGCTCTCTCGAGGGCTGCCGAAGGCCAGAACTTCGCCTGCGACAGCCCTATCAGCTTCCGTGGGAGGCGGGGGAAGCGGCTTCTGGAGTAGAGGGCACTTCTCTCCCCTCCCTACTTCCTCCAAGGATATGAGAGTTAGTCATTCCCTACTCTAAGGATCGATGCCTCAAGTTAGATGTTTATTCTCAGCACCCCAGGAAGAGGCAGCTTTAGGGGAGACACTGGGCAGGGGATCGTAGAGGTTCCCACTGACCGTTATCATCTTCTTGCCCACTCAGGGCTTCGGCACTGACCAGAGTCACTCCTGAGTACAGCTGTCCCGGTCACAGCAGGGGCGCAGGCAGGTTCCAGGGCAACGAACGGTGGGGGTAACGCTGCCAACTTCTTCCTTATTTTATCCTTCCGGTGCACAAGCCACCTTCTGCCCCAGGCTAAAGCCAGCACCGGCTCCCCGCACCCCCAAACAAACCAGTTCAGAACAGCCCCTCGTCTCCCCAGCAGCCTCTCAAGCTTCTTCTCATTTTGATGTCGTCTTTATAGTATCTCCAGGATTGCTACTGAGGGAGGAGGCCACCAGAACCAGAACCAGAACCTGTTCTTCGGTGTTCTCCTACCTTCCCAGGCGCACACTACCTACTCACTCCTGTTTGCACTTTCATGTGAAAACACCGATCTTTAATTCTGGCATCTGTAGCTCCCCAAGTATTACTTTTTCTCCATTTCCTTGAGATTTTTTTCTTCTTAATTTCTATTGGATATATTTGGCCACTTAATCTCTCATTTTCCATGTCTTTCAACTGCTTTTTAAAAAATATTTTTGTCTCATTATCTCCATGCTGAGTTTTAGGTAATTAATCAGAACCATCTTCCAGTTCATTTTTTTTAGTCTTTTCATCTGTGCCCACTCTAGTATTTCTCCTGTCCATTGAGTGTTTTATTTCAATAGCTATATTTTTCACGTCTAGGATTCCTCATTGCTTATTTATATCTATTTGAACTTATTTCAACTCCATGTGTTTTTGCATCTCGTTTTCTCATTCCTTTAATGTTATCTTTTCAATTATGTATTCGCGGACTCTAAACATAGTTACTTTTAAATACTTTTTAAATTTCTTAGTTTCATTTTGTCAGGAATGAATTCAGTTTTTTCTGGGTTTTGGGATAGTGATTTGTAAGCTCCTCTTGAGCGGCTCCGGTTTTTCTGGCCTTCCTTTTCTCTGCGTGTGCTTTCCCTTTCCTGCCTAACAGTTTTTCATCTGCCTCCTCCTGATGCCCCAGACTACTGGTTCGCGTTCAGGACTTAATGCTGACACTTCAGAGCACCTTCATTTAATCATATCAGTGATGGTGCAGATCCGGTCCCCAGAGCAAGGGATGCTGAGCATCAGTCGCCAGTGAAGTTTAGTTTGTATCTGCTCACCTACCTGGGTATAATACTTTAGGAAGCCATAGCCTCGGGCCATGATTGATGCCAAGTTATTTCAGCTTCCTTTATAAGCAGGAGATCCCAGTACCTGGGCATAATTTCAAGCAGTGAACCCATGTTCAACACTCTTATCTTGGATGGACACTTTAAATCTGTATTTACCCCTTAGGATTTAAGCTTCTGGTTTTCTCTGCCTTTTCCTGGACCTAAAGCCCCAAGGGTCCATGGTTTCCACTTCCTTACCATTGCACGTTTCTGTTCATGCTCTCATCCATGAAGATATTTATTTTGTTTTTGAGCACAACCGTGTCTTTAATTTTCACATTCATATTTTCTCTTTCAGAGCTATGTGTTTGGAGCAGGAAGGTATCCCCGAAGTATTTACTTATAGACCGTCTTGACTGGAAATCTGTCCCACTTGACAGTATGACATTATCACATTCACTCATTTGTTTTTCAGTTTTATGTGTTATACTCCTTGTAGAATGGCAGCTTCTTGAAAGCAGAGACCTTTTTAGTCTTAGTCATTACCAAATCTTCAGTTGCCACATCTTTGTTAATGAAGAAATGAATGAGTAGTAGACATCCATTGTTAACTTCCTTCTCTTCCTGTGAAAGAGGCCTGTTCGGTGTCTTGCTCAGAGTGCTTTGTTTAGTGTTCCCTGCCGCAGTTCCTGTGAGGAAATTATTTCTTGATCTTCTCTTCCCAAATCCTTTCCCCAACCCAATGAGGTACTGGATTTACCAGGTTTTCTAGCAGCTCAGAAAAGTCCATAAAATTAAAACTTCACTCTTCCTTAATTACATAATAGCCCACAGATTGAAAATAGATTATTTTAAAACATATAACATTAAGTCAAAATGATTTTTAAATTCGAGGTCAGTTTATTTGCTGCTGAAGGCTTTTAAGAGAGAAAATAGACTGGAATAATCTTACATGCTTTGGAGCCTAACAAAGATATAAAATGCTACTCGGTCTTTAAATTCTCATTATTATTGTTTTTTGTTTGTTTGTTTTTTTACTTTAGAAGAACCTACTATAATTGATTTATATCATTCCACATCTTATATTGGTGAGCAAAAAAAAAAAAAAACCCTTCTCTCAAAAGAATTTTAAAGCTGGATTTTCTGTTTTCAAAACATTACTATATCATAACACTATTCCATCATCCTACTGACAAGCATCTCCTCTTATTACTGTGAGGAACATTTGCTGCACTCCAATATGTCCTCTTCAGTAATCTGCTTTTGCAGCAGAAGACAAAAGCTATCAAGTTGAACAGTAAATCTAATTGTTGTTGCCAAATGTACTGCAGCTACATTAAAATTCTCATGTTCTTAATACAGAATGAGAAAGAAATGATATTGTTGGTTGCTTAGGCAGAATGAGGGCTGCTTAAAAAAATATCTTTGAAAAACTTTAAATAGAAACCTCTTTAACTATTCTCTTTCTCCAAATGAGAGAATTATCTTAAAGCAATAAATAAAATTCTTAACAGAATAGGGCTTTCAGAAGCAGAGCAGAGCTTGCCTGTGTAAGAGAAAGCCTTTATGTTCATGACAGTGAGGCATGGATGTTTTCTCACTGCATACTGTCCGGAATCTTTATTATTAAGTTTGCTAATTAATAAAGGTATTTGTAGCTTTTCGCCACCTCAAAAGACCTTCCTCTTTTCCTTTTGGAGGAGATTCAACAGTGAGGTTATGACTTTTTTTGGTCACAGTTGTTCCCATAGCAACAGATAGGGCTGCTGTGAATTGGTTCACACAAAATTAAAGCTGACCAAAGCCTTCAGTCTATTTGCGAGTTACTAAATTGCTAGTGATAGAAGATAAGTTTTTATTTCCTACTGCCTCCGTTTATTATTTTGCTAAATGAAGAGTAAACAGTTTTTATCTTTGGGTTTATTAGCATGTCATTTATTATATTTGCAAAAATTTGAACTCATCAGGGCTGTTAGAGAAATGGAAATTATACTTACTCTAATTATGTTAATTCATTATCCCTTTACCTCTTTCCCGTATCATTGCTTTATACTTAAAAGTCTTTTTTTCATTTCATGTGTATACTTTTATTCTTTTTAAATTAGAAAATACTTGTTGGAAAAAATTTAAACAATATGAAGGCTAAAGAGTAAAGAACAGTTTCTTCTTACATTTCTATACTCCTTCAGTTCCTGTCCTCAGAGGCAACTATTGCTAGCAGTTTTCTATGAATTTTTTTTTGGGAGGTGGGGGAATTTTCTGTGTCTGTACATTTCTTTTAAGTACATGGATTCATTCAATATATAATGCTCTGCAACATGCTTAGAACTAAGCAATAATTCTTGGATATCTTCCTATAATAATAAATGGAATCATTTAATATATATTGTTCCAAAATACACTTTTTTCCCACTAAACTACATGTTATGGACATATTTCTATATAAGCACATATAACTGTGCTCTATTTTTTTTTCTTCATTTAAAAAAATTTTTATTTGTGCTTCAGAATTTAAGCTCAAAAACATTGACTTCATGGGAAACCCACTCTGAGAAATGTAATTCTAGGCTGAACAGCTGTTCCTTTATTTTCCCACAAAAGAGCATATATACATGTTATTAATTACCTTCAATCTCTGATCACTACAGCCCTGCCGATACACGAGTAATACCCACTTCACCTAAACTGTTCTGAATGTGCGGTAATATCCTAATTTCTGCCAAAGATTGTAACTTCCAAAGACTTTCTGGGATAAACTCACTGTCACTTGAATTCCTTGGCTACTTTTGAAGATGACATTCAAGGAACTCTGAATGATTCTCCTTTTAGGGGGAGACCTTATAGGCATTAGCAGTTAGCAGCAGAGGCTGTGCGGATCCTGTCTGGCACCACTGGGAGATCAGATTAATAGAAAGTTCATCATGAAGGTCCTTTCACGCAACATCTTAAGATGACGGTTTTCATGTGACTTTTTTTTTTTTTTTAAGGTCATAACCACCAGCTTTAATTCATTTCAGGGCTCCGTTCATTACTTTTAAACTTCGACCTGCAGGTCTGCTTCTCACTGTCGCTGCAGATGCAGAAGGAAAGCCGCAGGGTGCTGAAGGCCTGAGGCTGCTGGCCATGCCTGGCCTGGATGGAGGCCACCATGACGTTCCGCTGTGCGGCTGGCCTTGGAGAGGCAACTGCACTATATTCTGGATGTATAAAATGAATCTTAATTTATTTCACCATTTTATGTTGATAACTATTTAGGGATTTTTCATGTTCGTGGAGGAATAGACACTTAGGTCAATGGAACAGGACAGAGAACCGAGAAATAGACCCATGCAAATATGGCCAACTGATTTTTGACAAAGGTACAAAAGAAATGCAATGGAGGGAAGATAACCTTTTCAACACATGGTATTAGGGCAACTGGATGGTCATAGGCAAAACTATGACTCTCAAACCTTATACAGAAATTCCCTCCAAATGGATCATGGACTTAACTGTAAGTGTAAAACTATAACATTCTTTTAAAATAGGAGAAAAGTCTTTGGGATCTAGGGCTGACCAAAAACATGATCCCAAAAAAGGGGAGTAATGATGTAAAACTTCACCACAATTAAAAACTTTTGCTCTGTGAAAGACCCTGTGAAGAGGATGAGAACGCAGGCCACAAACTGGGAGAAAATATTTGCAAACCACATATCCGGCACAGGACTAATATCTACAGCATATAAACAGCTCTTAAAACTTCAACAGTTAAAAACTCAAACAACCCAATTAGAAAACGGGCAAATGATATGAACAGTCACTTCGGCAAATACAGATGGCAAAAAGCACACGAAAAAATGTTCATCATCGTTAGCCATTAGGAATATGTCATTTAAACACAGTGAAATATTGGAATGGCTAAAGTAAAAAATAGTGACAATACCAAATGCTGATGAGCATGTGGAGAAATTGGATCACATATTTCTGGGAATATAAAATGGTACAACTACTCAGGAAAACAGTTGGCAGTTTCTTATAAAACTAAACATGCCACCACCATATGACTCAGCAATTGCACTCTTAGGCATTTATCCCAAAGATGTGAAAACTTATTTTCATACAAAACCCTATACACAGTGTTCACAGTAGCTTTATTAGTAATTGCTAAAATCTGAAAACAACTCAGATGTCCTTTAATGGGTTAAACTGACTTACATTTGTACCATGGAATCTACTTGGCAATAAAAAGGAAGAAATTGTTGATACACACAACAGCTTAGATGAATCTCCAGAAATTCAGCCAGGTGAAAAAAAGCCAATCCCCAAAGGTTATATACTGTGTGATTCCATTTATATAACATTCTTCAAATGTCAAAGTTATGGAAATGAAGAACAGATTGGTAGTTGCAGGGCAGGGTGTGGTGGTAAAAAGGCATCGGGAAGGATGCTTAGGGCGATGGAAACGTTCTTGACCCTATCAGTCGGATGTGATACAGCATGATAATTTTGCAACGTGTTATCCTTAGGGGAAACTGGGTGAAGGGTACACAGAATCTCTCTATTATTTTTTACAACTGACTGTGACTCTGCAATGATTTCAAAATAAAAGTTGAATTATAAAAAGTGGCAAATCACTTGACTTGGCAGTTTCTAATGAAGTTAAAAATAAACCTCCTATGACCTAGCTTTTTTATTTCCCTGTAATGAGTGCATTTGTCCACAAAAAGATTTGTATAAGAATGTTCACAGTAGCTTTATTCATGATAGCTGAAATTTGGAAATAACCCAAATATTTATATGCTGGAGAATGGATTTAAAAATTGCGATATATCCTTACAATGGAATACTTCTTAACAACAACAAAAAAAGAACTACCGATAAAATTGTCCCCTCTTGTCTATGCTGGACATGTTCTAAGACCCAGCGGATGCCCCAAACTGAGGGTAGTGCTGAACCCTGTATATACATTTTTTCCTCTACATACACACTTACGACAAAGTTTATAAATTAGGCACAGTAAGACGTTAACAGCAATAACTAATAATAAGAATAATTATAACAATATCCTATAATAAAAGTTATGTGAACGTCTCTCTCTGTCTCTCACAAAACACCTTATTGTACCGCACTCGCCCCTCTTCTTGTGGCGATGTGAGTGACACGATGTCTCCACAACGAGACGACGTGAGGTGAACGATGTAGGCCTTGCGACGTGGCATCAGGCCACGTAAGGGTGACCTGAACACAAGCACTGCGATACCATGACAGTCAGTCTTATTCCCAAGATGGACACTGAGGGACAAAACGGGTGGGCCACGTGTACGGCACGGATATGCTGGATAAAGGGATGATTCATGTCCCGAGCAGGACAGAGCGGGACAGTGCAAGTTTTCATCACAATACTCAGAATGACGTGCCATTTCATATTTATTTATAGAATTTTTTATTTAATATTTTCGGACCGTGGTTGATAGTGGGTAACTGAAACCCCAGAAAGTGAAATCACAGATAGATAGGGGGGGACTGCTTACACACGAAATATGGATGAGGCTCGCAAACGCTATGTTCAGCGATGGGAATCAGATACGAGAGAAAACATAGTATGTGATTATACACATGAATTTCAAGGACTGGCGAACTCATCGATGGCGATAGAAGATAGAATGCTGTTTGCTGGTGATGGGGGATATAGTATCAACTGGAAAGGAGCTTGATGGAACTTTCTGGAGTGAAGGAGTCGTGCTCATATAGGGACACGCATAGTTAAAAGTTATCGAGCTCTACACTTAAGGTTTATGCATTTACTGTACGTCAATTACAATAAAGTGCTACAAAAAAATCCCCGTTCATAGGGAAAAAAGACATATAAACCAATCCCACTGTATAGACTTCATCTGAATCACCCTGCACTCAGTGGACACCCAGATGTATAGATAATTGACGTGTGAATTCTTCCCATCAGAATATGCTTACAATGATGTTAGCAAGTGCAGATTGTATCTCCATAAATTGTCCATCCGTTGTAACAAACTGAGGCAGTAGGATTAATTTTTTCTAACCTTCACGTGCGCTCTTGTTTCTTGTAAGGACCTGATGCTGTTTTATGAGGATGATCCAGAGCCACTTTCGCCAACGATTCCTCCTACCATTATCTCGTCAACTGTGTGGTTGTCAGAAGGGCAAGCAGGTGCCGGTAACCTCTGGGATGCAGGTGAGTTAAAGAACAGGAAGTTTACTCAGAAACATGAATCAGAAACAGTAGAGTTTTTTCCTCAGATTTTATTTCGTGAAATATAGTAACAACGGCTTAATACCTGATAATTAAGGACAGGACAGCATGGACAGATTCAACCCGGTATGATTCTATAACCTTATTTTATCATTTGTTTCAATTTTTTCCTTGATTTTTCTTTTTTCATTGTTTTGTTTCAAAAACCATTAACTACAAACCTTAAATCTTTTACAAATGGTTTTAAAAAGCAAAAAATATCAATCTTAGTTTCTTTCTCATTTGTATTAACTTCTCTTTGATGAAGAGTTTAAATTATGACATTTTTCAAAAGCAAGCATTAGACAAAAATGTGAAAAAGCAAGATGCATGGTTTTTCACAAATTGGTTAATCACTTCTTAAATAATTAACATTAGAGAAAGGAAGTATAAAATTTTACAAAACTGGCCTCCAATAAATTATACTGTCAAATGCCGACTGGGCTCCGCTGTTCCTCAGGGTCTGATGGATTCACTGTGGGGCTGCTCCATCCTGTCTCTGTTATCCATGAACTCTCAATTTTCAGTACATTCTCCTCTCAATTTTCTCAAAAAATAGGACGAAAGATCTTCTGCCAAGATGGGCATGCAACTTCCTCATGAGTATCTTCGTCCCCTCACATAGCTTTGCTTTTATGTTCATCCAACAGCCCTTCCCCTCCTCACAGTGGTGGCTCCTCACGTTCTCAGTTTCATCCTCTCCCTCATTTTTAGATCGTGCACCTCAATTTTCCCCTTATGTAGATCTCCACTATCCAAAATGTAAAAACTGTAGCTTCTTAATATAGATTTATTTTACAAGTTTATGTTTATATAGTTCTCTTACAAAACTAGTTGTGAGAATGATGAGGATGTTTTAATAGACACAAAAATGAGAAGTTACGGGATACAGTGGTATTTGTAATACAAGGATGGCATTATTCACATGGATAATTAGTTATACGTGGTTATGATTTTTTAGACACCTTGCTTTGTATTCTTAGAATACATAAACTGATTCAGATCCGAAAGCTTGAAAGAAGAACAGTAAGGGACCGTTTTCTGTCTTCTACTATTCCCATACATTTCCCCCTCCTCGACATTTTTAATAGACTTTGTTTTTTAGAGCAGTTTTACGTTCACAGTAAAATTGTGTGGAAGGTGCAGAGACTTCCCCCATCTACTCCCTGGCCCTAAGCAAGCGCAGCTTCCCCACTACCGACAGCCCCCACCGGAGTGGTACATCAGCGCGGTCAGTGAACCTACGCTAACTGCATTATTATCCAGAGTCCGTAGTGTACATTAGGGTTCACTCTCATGTTGTACATCCCGTGGGTTTTGGCAAAAATGTATGATGGCACATACCCACCATGATGGTACCACACAGAGAGGTGTCACTGCCCTGCAGACCCCCCCGGGCTCTGCCTATTCATCTGTCCCTCGCCTCTAACCCCTGGCAGCCACTAACATTTCAACTGTCTCCACACTCTTGTCTTTTGCAGAAAGTCATATAGTTGGCATCATTCAGTATGTGGCCTTTTCAGACTGGCTTCACTTAGCGACGTGCATTAAGGTTCCTCCGTGTCTTCTCATGGCTTGAGAGCGCATTCCTTTTTAGTGCCGAATAGGATATCCCAGGGTAGTTATCCATCCTCCTACCGAAGGACATGCTAGTTGAGTCCAAGTCCGAGCAATTATAAATAAAGCTGCTGTAAATATCCGTGTGCAGGTTTTTGTGTGGACATCAGGTTCTCCCTGCCAACATTTAGAACAAGTGCTGCTGATTGTAGACGAGCATCAGTGACAACCCTCAAGAGGAAAAAGCCACAAAACATGTCACATGAGGGATGAATCTGCCATTTCACTCATCATAATTGGAGGAGCTTTTCCTATTTTGAGTCTGTCTTTTCTCCAGTCTTTCCTTTACACTGATCTCAGCACGATATTGCTAAAATGCAGAACTTAGCCTTTTACTTCCCAGCTTAAAAACGTTCAACAGTTCTCCACTGTCAATAGGATATCTAATTTTTTTTTTTTTTTTTTTTACTGTCATATGAAACTTTTCAGAGTCTGGTCCCAGCCAATCTTTTTGGCCTCATCACCCAGTACCACCAATATTCACAACACTCTGTGACATCTTCTTACTTGTGTAGTTTCTCCTCCTTAGTTCGTCTTTGTTCCACTTACTTTGGCTGTGTGACACGTTGCTCTAAAGCCTTGTGGTGCAAGGTAACCATTTATTCTGCTGATGGATTCTCTGGATCAGGAATTAGGACAGGGCACATTGGGGACGACTTTTCTCTGCTTCATGGTGTATGTTTGGGCCTCAGCCCGAGAACACAAAAGCTGAGGACAGGAATCATCAGAAGGCTCGTTCACTCATGGATCTGGTAGTTGGTGCTCTCTGTCGGCTGGGGGCCTCAGTTTCTCTCCACATGGGCCTCTTCACCTGTCTCTCTATGTGGGCTAGTTTGGGCTTCCTCACAGCACACCATGTGGTGGCCAGGTCCCAAGGGTGAGCATCCTGTGAAAGAAGGGACAAGACAGAAGAATAATCTGGAAAGTCATGCTGTGATACTTCCTCTCCATTTAGTTCATCAAGACAACTACAAAGTCTTGGCTCAAGTTCAAGGGGAAAGGACGTAGACTCCCACCTCTCCATGGACATTGGTCATATTGAAAGAAAAACATATGGGATGGGATGTGTGTTAGTATGGTCATCTTTGGAAAATACAGCCTGCCACCATCCGCCACCAAATCATGGATGCTTGACGTCACCCTGTTCAAACAGCAAGGCCCAGCTCAGCTGTCGCTGTTGCTAGGAAATCTTTCTACACACTAATTTCTCCTGTTACTGTGTTCCCCAGAGGACTTTGCCCATACCCCTAGTATAGAATTTATAATTTCGTATCGTAGTTATAAATTGTATTTATTTTTAAATTATATTAATAAGTGAATTGGTCTTGTTTTTAAAAATTCCAGCAATATAGAGTTAAAATCCCATCGACTGTTTCTTACCCCGACACAGCCCCCTCCCCTGAGTTAAATGTTATTATTAATTTTTTGGTTACTCTCCGACCTTTGTGCATTTACATACACACATGTATCTTTAGAAGTATTAGAATTGACTTCATTTTGTTTTAGAACACTGTTATTTTTTTTTCTTAAAATTTTTTTTTAAACAATATCACTTGGAAATACTTCAGTGAATGTCACTACTTAGAGATTTACCACATATTTTTTTAACTCTTGCATTGCCCGTTTCTTTCCCTGCTGATAGACATTTTGGTGTTATATTTTCACTGTTACCAATAATGCTTGAGTGAATAGCTTTGTGCACATATGTGTTTCTTTAGGGTAGATTCTTAGAACTAGAATCCCCGGGTCGTAATGTATGCCCTATTTCATTTTAATTAATAGTGCTAAATATCCTCTTGGACTTTGAATAGAAGTTTACACTGGCTTGCATAGTATGAGTACTAGTTGCACACACCCTCACCAGCACTTGAGATTGTTCAAGCCTTATATTTTTATCACTTGGGTTAAGGTTTCATTGCAAGTAGGTATAATTTGCGTATTTCTGTGTGTTAATTGGGTATTTCTATTTCCTCTGCTGTGGATTGCTTACTTAGAACATTAACCGATCTTACTTTTGGGTTGTGTGTTGTTCACTTAAATTGATTTTGTAGCATTTTTGCATATGTGTTAGGAATGCTTTCTGTTATATATGTTGCAAATATCATCTTGAAGTCTGTGAATTGTCTTTAAACTTCCTTTACAGAAATTTTTTTTTTGTTTTGCTTGTGTCTTTATAGAAGTTTTGTGTTTTATATAGTCATATTTATTCCTCTTTTTCTTCTGAGCTTTTGTTTTTCTGTTTTTAAGAAGGCTTTCCCTATGCCAAATTCATAGTACATATTCACTCATTTTTTTTTATAATCGTTTTAGTTCTTTTTCTGTATTTAAAGGATTTGTGAGTGGTTTTAGATATGTCAGCGAGCATCTGGTTATCTCAGTATTTATTGATCACTTCATAGTTCTCTTTTATTTTGAAATGTCATTTCAAAATAAACTCTATTCTGTTCTATTGATCCATTTTTCTATTTCCTGTCTACTTAAATTTTTCTAACTATTATAAAAATATGAGTATGAATGTATCCTGTTTTATTAACCGATATTATGTTAACGGTCACTTAAGCTGTTTCCATATTTTTACTCTTATAGATAATGATAAAATGATATCTTTCTCCTCTCTCACATAAAGTAGGCTTTTTATTTATATGTTTCCACAATTTGAAGCAGATTCTAAAATACATTACTCTGAATTTCTGTTGGTAAATTCTGTCCAGCTCACTAACTTATCCTGTCAACAGATGGTTCTAATTTCCATGTTATAATTTTGGCAACTTCAGCCCAAGGCAAAAATAAAGTAGGGAAGTCATCCTAGTACAGCATCCTCAGTTCTCCTTCTCCTCCTGCCTCTTCCCTCCTCGGGCACAGCGATCTGCCGTTTGCGATGCGGCCTGGGACGTGTGGGAGCACTCACACCCTCGCCAGCCCTTGGCCTGTGCTCCAGTGATCCCATCCGCCCCCTCTCTGAGTGACCACTGTCTCGAATCTGTGCTCACCATTTCTTGCATTTCTTTGTAGTTGTACTACATACATTTATATTCTGAACACTTATTTAGTTTTACAGGCTTTTAAGCTTTATCTAAATGGAGTCATTTGGAATTTATTTTTCTGTGACTTCTTATCCCTCGATAGTGTGTTCTTAAGATTCATCTATGTGTGTATATGGTTGTCATTTATTTTCACCGCAGTATAATATGTCATTGTGTGCATATATTAGAACGAATTGATTTATTCCACTCTAGAACACTATCATCAGTACTGTGTGTAAAGTTTTTTGTTGCAAACAGTGCTGTTTATGAACATACTTGTACAAGACTCCTGATTCTTGTGGACATGCATATCTCTAGGGCATGTATTTCAGAGTGAAATTGCTGATGGTTCAGTATGAGCATCTTTAGATTTACTAGATAATGCCAAATTGTTCTCCACAGTTTTAATTGTTCCATGTCTTTGCCAACCCTTGGTATTGTTATTTTTGAGGGGAAAAAAATTGCCAGTCTGTCGGGTGAGAATTTATATCTTATTTATTCTAAAATGTATTTTTAATAATGAAATTGAGCATATTTTCATGTGCATATGGCTCATTTATGTTTCCTCACCTGGAAAAATGTCTGTTCATGTCTTTTGGCCATTTTTCTATGTGGTTGTTTCTTTTTCTTGATTGATTTGTAGGAATTCTTTATCCTGGAGGATAAACATTTTATTTTATATGTCTTTCCGGTTCATGACTTCTTTTTTCACTTTGTGAGGAGTATTGAATAACAGAAGTTCTCAGTTTTAATAGTGTAGAATTTTATATCATATGGTTTGTACTCTTGGTATCTTTATTTTTAAAAATTATTTTGTGTCTCAAGACCATAAAGATACTTCTATGTAAGTTAAAAGTTTTTTTTTTTTTAATTAATTAACTGTTGCTTTCCCACATAAAAGTCAAGTTTTTGGAAAAAACCTGTTATAGTTTTGATTGGCACTGTCAATCTCTAAATCAATTTGGAGAAGTGACACCTTTAAAATATCAAATTATTCTATTCATTCGTCTTCTTTAATGTATTATATTTTACAGTTTTTTTCATACAGGTCTTATATATCTTTTGTTAGATTTAGTCCTAGGAACTTTGTGTATTTTCATTGATACTGTAAAAGATATTTTATAAATTGCATTTTTAAACCGTTGATGGTAAAAATGAGTGCTATTAATGTTTTGTATATTGATTTTGTAACAAGTAACCTTGCTTAATTAACTCTTACCAATTTTCTTAATTTATCTGTAGATTTTTTTTTTTTTTAAGTTGAAAATCATATCATCTGTGAATGATGGCAGATTGGTTTCTTCATCTGCGAACCAGGTACTTCGTATTGGCTTTCTCGCCGCCGCACGCTAGGCAGAACCACTCGGGCAGTGCTGAGTGTAAGCGTGACTGTGGGCCTCCTCGACTTGGTCTGTATCTGGAAGAGAATGATTTCAACATTTGCCATTAAAACAGGTTCCCTGTATGTATTTGTGCAGATCTCCATTCCTAGTTTGTTAACACTTTTACCATGAATATTTGTTGAATTTCTCCGTTTTTAGCATCTACATTAGTGGTTATAGGTTTTTCTCCTTTGAGCTATTAATTTTGAAAATTAGTCAATTTCCAAATAGGAAAGCAACCTTGAATTCTTGCAATAAACTGAATTTGGCCATGCTATATTATCTTTTATATAGATTGCTGGGTTCGATTTGCCGATATTTTGTTTAGGAGTTTTACATCTATAGCTGTGAGTGATATTCACCAGAATTGCCTTTTCTCATATTCTCCTTGTCATGTTTTGACACTGAGATCTTGCTAGACTCATAAAAAGGGTTGGAAAGTATTTTTTTTTAATCCTCTGGAGTAGTCTGTGTGGGGTTGTTTGTAAGATGATGAAAGGGTAGACTCGGGGTTCCCTGCGTTCACCAGTGGCGGTGCTGGCGGGGTGGCCGCAGGCAGAGAAGGCAGGTGTGCGCCCAGGGTCTGAAGACGAAGCGCTACACCTTCTCTAATGGCGGGTCCACTGTGATCAACCTGCCCCCAGGTAACTGGCTGTTTTCCTTGGAAAATGGTGCCATGCTGAGGATGTCATCTTAGCCTCTACTTTGGGCAGGTCACCTCGATGAGGGCAAGTTCGCGTTGCCCACGCCTCGCCTCCCTCCTTGCCACGTGGCCAAACCCACTGGGGCGACTAGGGGGAGAGGGCTGTCGACGGCCATTACACAGAGCGTCTTGCCCGCCTGAGTTTCGACAGCCTCTTCCACAGTGAATATCCCCTCCGGGGCATGTATGTGGGACATGGACATCTTCGCATAGCATGCACCAGACTCCCGGGTCCCCGTGCGCGCCCGTCGGCCACGTGAGCCGCGTCCTGCCTGCCACAGACATGCATGCAGACGCGGACGCGCTGTCGTTGCGCAGTGACCCGCTTTGGCAGGTGCTGCCGTAACTTAAAGACTCATCTGTAAACCAAACCCGTGCTTCTCCCTTTTAACCGTAAGTTCTCCCGGGAGCCTTGGGTGTAGGTTGGGGGCGGGCAGCAGCAGAGTGGGAGCAGGCCCCACGGAGGCTCCGCCACCTGCTCATGCAGTTTCCAGGGGCCTTCTGGACGGACTCGGTCTGGTCTCATGTATGTCATTTTGATTTTACAATGGAAATGTGCCGTGCGTGTCCAGTTTTATATTCTGCAGACCAGATAATACGCGTTCCATCATGGGTACGTAGTCATTTGGTGTCCCCTGGTGTAGGCAAAAGAAGTCACGGCCTTATTCCAAAGCCCTAGAGGCCAGCTTGGTGATTTTCCTGCGGCGGCTCATGATGGGCTGCATTTAGCATCTTTCTCTGCCTGGGCACTCGGTCAGTTCTGAGTCACACATACTGTTAGGGCAGTTTGTGGAGTGCCCTGGGCTTGCTGCAGAACCTCGTCTTGCTTTGACCCCCACTCAGAACTGGGGTAAGCGGTCAGGGCAGCACACCCAACTGTGGTATACGTTGCCTGCAGCATACAAAGAGGCCATGATTATTGTGATATTTTTTTCATTGCGTCAGGCAGTTCGAGGTGCAGTAACTTGTCTCTCGCCTCAGAGGGGATACCCCGACGTGCTCCAGAACACTGAATAAACATTGCACAGGTGTGGCAGCCCTTGAACTTCCCCAGGATCTATCTCCCACTTTCTGCACGCAGGAGGCACCGAGGTTGCTTGCCAGGTCCTATTTAATAAGTTTGTTTAGCATCGTATCCTCACCAGAGTTGCCATAGCTGTGAGGCAGACGGCAAAGGGGTACTGTGTCGCAGCCAGGTGAAGGCTATCTGATTCTAATTATCTTTATTAATGGAGATTTTTAAAAAACATAGAGGCTGAGAGCTGCACACTAGCTGCCAGGGGCCGTGTTGATTTGCTCTAGCACAGATACCACTGCCGGAACTAAGCTGTGATGGCATCGCCACGTGGTTGCCTTCGCAGTAACCTATAGTCATTCTCCACCATCCATCTGGCTTCTCAGAAACAGGTGAGTTATATCGGAATGTGGGAAGAAGCTCCACCCTACAGCTTTCGAAGCTTTGATGGTGGCAGTAATCCACAGTTCCCCTGAAAGATATTTTGGGGGTTGGGGGCATAACCCTAGGGGTTTCTACTTGGTCCTTCTAACTGTAGCAGCCTGAACTCCATGGGGATTCTGCCAGTTACTAAGCGTATCCATTCCCGTTATGCGTTCTGAGACCATGGAAGTAACTAGAGGTGAGTCTGTGGTTTTACTGGCCATTGCGAGGCGGAGCCCAGGCCAAAACTTCTCATGTCCCCCGATTTCTGTAATTTCCTGCTCTGACCGTGGGTCTCCAGGGAGAGCGTCAGTTAAGAGCTGGTATCTGACAGGCCTTAGGAATTCTGGGTATCTCCTTTTCCACGTATAGTTGTTGTGAATGGCACAGGTACCTCTAGGGAAGGCTTAGGGGCGACTTACACACGCCTGTGGTGGCATTTCAGGGTTCTTCCTCCAAGGGGTCTGACGTCCCCCTCGGTGGAGAGGGTCTGGCTCTGCGAACAGGCTTAGGCTTGGGAGCTGGGTAAAAGGCCGCGAAGTGCCCCGTGACGACGCTAGTTAAGTCTTCCACCAGCGTATGTCAGGCAGCGCTTAGTAGGCACCATACGTTCTTAAAAGTACAACAATGACAACAGAGCTGGTGCCGTCGCACCCCTGTGGCTCCCCGGGGCATGGCGCCGCACCTGTCTCCAAGAATTAAGCAGTACCATCTGGCTTTTACCACCCCAGATGCCATTATTCCCGTCGAGATCAGGGAACCCAGTTCCACTGCATCTCCAGTGGTCACCTTTCGCCCCCAGGTGACACGGCCACAGAGTTCTTCCGCGGCCCGCTGGTGCCTCTTCACTGTCTATTTTTTAAGGCCGTGGTGAAGGGGGAGCCATTCAAAGCAATTGGAAGGTAGCTGAGCCTGTCGTGCATAATAGATCCGTCCCAACAGTCCCAACTTGTGGAGCCTTAAGCGTCCTTGACAGCGTGCCGAGAAGCGCCTGTTTTTTCCGAAGGTCACTCCTGAGCCCTGCACACATGGTGCTCTCTGACCCTCTCGCTCTCTGGCTCTCTCTCTTTCTTTTTCAGTCCTACTGAAATGTTACAGTCAAGGGAGGCTTTCCTGAACATTTTATTGAAAATCAGCACCTGCCACCAACATGGACACCCCCATCCCTCTTCCTTGCTTTATTATTGTTTTGTAGCATTTATAAGCATCTGATGCATGATGATTCGATTTAGTAAGAAAACAGTCAGATATAGGAGTTCCCCAGACCGCCCACAGGCATCTGTCAATCTGCCATGGGCACAACCCTGACTTTGGGCTCTGCTCTTTGGCGCTTCTGGGTCTATATGACGTTTTTCAAGGAGTTGCATATGAATTTTGTATGTTGCTCGTGAATTGGGTGCATTGCGCTATTGTCATCCATTTTGAGTACAGTTGCTATATGCTTTCACATTTTTCTGAAAGAGTTTTATATCAATCATCAGAGCCTTGCAAAGCATGCTTAAAACTACAGAACTGACTCTGGAAATTTGAGAGTTATCAACACAGTAACTGCGTGTTATATGGTTGGTATTAAGAAAGCCAATTAAAACCTTTTTTAAAACTTAATTATTCCCTCTTTTTACTTCAAAAATACGGGAACGTGATTCATGCATGGAAAAGAGACATAGATGAACTATTAAAGGCTTACCTTGAAATAAATGAATAGAGCAAAGCCACAGTCATTTGCATAAGTCAATTAAATAATTAAAAGACTAGAAGGATGGTAACTACATTTAAAGATGCCACCTTTTATTTGTCATGTAGTGGCCTTTTTTTTCATCATTGTAATGATGAAAAGAAAAATTAAGATGCTGGTTTTTTAATGATTTATGAATTTTACATCAAGAAGCCACCCGACCTAACTAAATCTTTTACTACATTACTAATGAGTGTGTGTATTATAAAAAGGGTATCATATAACCCTTCCAACATTTCAAATTAGGCAAATCAAGCTTAATCTAAAGTAAGGTGACAGGTTCTTCCTCAAAATGACTGTGACTTCTCAGGTGTATAAGTCCCAAGTTAACTTTATTTGAGTGAAACAAATGGCTGTGTATCTATTTCCAAGAGAGCAAATTATTAATCCTGCAAAAATTTACTGAGTACATGTTATGTGCCGGACACTGTGCTAATTGCTAAATATCCAATGATGAATAAGATCTCTGCCTTTATGTAGCTCCCGGTCTAGTGGTCCAATCAGACCTGATCAGATCTGATCAGACAAGTGAGATAAGTAAGAAGATAGGGGAAGGACGCAGAAGGGCACCTCACCATGCCTTTGGATGGTAGGGGAGGTTTTGTGGAGAAAGCAATGTCCAAACTAGAACTCGAGGACAGGCAATGGTAAATTGGCCAGCACTTACATTGTGTTCTCTTGGTATAATTTTAAGCATTTTAATTCATTTGATCTTTGTAACCACCTTATGAGATAGATGAGGAAGATCCACACAGGGCTTAAATAATGTGCTCGGGGTCACAGAGCCAGGAAGAGGCAGAGTCGGAATGTAGATCAGAACGGTCTGGCCCCAGAGCCTAGGCCAGTGTGCTTCATACCTTTTGCCTGTGATCGAGTCAGAAATGCCTTCCGTGTCACGACCCAGTACACACGCACGTGCGCGCCCGAAACAATAGTTTCACAAAACAATAGTTACTGGCAGTGCACTCCGATCTAGCCTGTTTTATTCTAGAAAGTTTTACTTTAAAAAAAAAATGTTGGATGGGACTCACAAAATTGATTTCACAACCCACTAACGGTCACAACCCACAGTTTGAAAAACAATTTACTACACTATTTTGCCTACTACACAGAATGAACCAGACCAAGTGAGGAGAGAAGAGAAAGTCTTAGGCAGAGTTAACAGTGTGTAAGAGACCGGGCCGTGGGGTAGGAGGAAGCTTGGCAGTTTGGAGGAACTAAAAGAACCTTAGCAGGGCCTTAGGACTTAGTGGATGGCAAGAAAAATACCAGATGAAGCCGGAAAGGTAAGCAACGTCATGTCAGTAAAGGTGACCATATAATTTGTTTTCTAAACCAAGACACTTTTGCAGTGAAAAAGGGCATGATTAATAACTATGCCAGGATGACGGATGTAAACCTGGGGCTTCCTGGGCAAAGTGGCATTGCTGTGGGCTGAATGTTTGGGTTGCCCCCAGATGCATATGTTAAAACCTAATGCCGCAGGTGATGGTTTAGGGGGTGGGGCACAGAGCTCCCTGGCCCCTTCCGCCGGGTGAACCCAATGTAAGAAGTCACCAGTCCGCTGCTGGAAGCGAGTCTCCCCCGGAGCCCGCCTGTGCTGGCACCCGCTCTCAGACCTCAGCCCCCGGAGCTGAGAGAAATCAATTTCTGTTGCTTGCAAGGTGCCAAGTCTGTGGCATTCTGTTACAGCAGCTCTGACAGACTGAGGCAGACCTGTATGCCCAGTCTCTCCAACACTTGTTCTTTCTTTTCTCTTTGAACATAGCCGTTCTAACCAGTGTGAGGTGATATCTCATTGTCGTTCTGATTTGCTTTTCCCTGATGATTAGTGATGTTGAGCATCATTTCATGGACTGTTGGCCTTCTGTATGTCTTCTTTGGGAAAATGTCTATTTGGATTCTCTGCCCATTTTTCAGATAAGATTATTTGTTTTCGTTTTTATGTTTGTTTTCTTGCTATTGAGTGTATGAGTTCTTTATATATTTTGGAACCTCTTTTCAGATCTAGGGTTCAAAATATTTTTTCCCATTCAGTAGGTTGCCTTCCCATTTTTTGATGGTTTCCTTTGTTGTGCAGAAGCTTTTTAGTTTGACATAGTCTCAAATATTTATTTTTGCTTTTGTTTTCTTTGCTTTTGGTGTCAAATCTGAAAAATCATCACCAAGAATAATGTCACAGAGCTTGCTGCCTATGTTTTCTTCTAGGAGTTTTACGGTTTTAGGTCTTACGTTCAAATCTTTGATCTAGTTTAAGTTAATTTTTGTGTATGGTGTAAGATAGTGGTCCAGTTTTATTCTTTGGCATGTGGCTGTCCAGTTTTCCCATCGCCATTCAGTGGAGACAGTCTTTCCCCACTGTATCTTCTTGGCTGCGTTGCAGTAAATAAATTAATTGACATTATATGCCTGGGTTTATTGCTAGGCTTTCTATTCTCTTCCATTGGTTAGACTATGATTTTATCGAGAGAAGGTCTGTGTCTTGTTCATCCTTGTATTTTCCGTCTGTAATCTAGTGCTTAGCTGCCTAATAGGGGCTCTCATAAATATTTGTTGAGTAATAAGTATCATTTGAAATAATGTTTCTGTATTTTTTGCATATACTTTCAAAGTGTCTTTAGAGAAGATTCGTTGTAGTGTTTTAAAAGCAGAGCTGCATGAACAGCACAATGCTGTTCTCCAAGTTCACCAGTGAGGCTCCCTCCCAGCAGAGGTGTCCCGAAGAATTGTCCTCATCCCTAGTTGACACTGGATTGTTATATTAGCTAAAGGGAGTCTGTTTGAAAGGAGGAAGCGCTTAAACACATACGATTCGAAAGAATGTTCAAGGGTATAAAGAGGGAATGCGCATGGCATTGGCGTTGGCCCAGCGGTTTGTTTAACTTTTCCTTTCATACCACTTTAAGTCTGGTCTGAAACCAGGATCTGTCTGTAGTGTGGCAGGAACCCAGAGACACAGCATGAATGGTTTCTCCCCAGTTCCAGATGTTGTTGCTCCAGTTAATGAGTCTTGGAGGAAGCAACGTCTGGAAGGCAGAGAGGGAGCTGAAGAGCTGTCATAATGGTGAATCAGAGGGGCTGGGGGAAGAAAAACGGGCTCTCCAGACGTGGAGGAGCTCCTCAGAGGCGGGGGCGGCGTCTTCCTCTGCTTCAGTCAGGGGCATTGTATTCTCAAGCCATGACCTCAAGTGTGCCTGAAAGAGTAGCTATGTTTTTCTATAATTCGAATCTTAAATTTCCTGATGGCAGAAAATATAACTTTGGTTATTCTGTTTTCTCAGTCATTGTCCAGTTTAAACCCGGTCAGTTCAGGATTTCCCTTTCTCCCTCTTCCCTCTCCCTCTGGAGGGTGGCATCGATGTTTCGGGGACTGGCTTGGCCTCATGACTTTGGGGATGGGGAAATACCTGCTCCCTGGTTCCTGGGCATATCTTCGCCCTAACTTCCGCTGAGAGGAAGCTTATCCCATTGTTTTTAATTGTCCCCGCCTCTTTCTGCCTGTGTCCACTGATATCCTAACAGCACCCCCCTGCGGTTAAGTCGCTAGGCCCTGCGCTCTGCATCCTCCCTCGAGTCTGGCGTGCTCTCAGCTGATTCTGCAGCCTTCAGGAACTGCCCACGCTCTTCCCCATCCGTCTCACATGGAGGGGCCTCCGAGCAGCTGACCAAGATATTCTCTCTCCAGACCCGCCTACGCGCATTTCTTTTCTACCGCCTCCGTCCTGTTCTGCTGGTGTGAAGTGAAAGGGGTAGGTGCGGGGCAGATTTCAAAATGTTGCTCCCTTTCTCACACTCCCATCGGGGAAACAAGTGGAAATACCCTTCACCCTCAGAATGCAAGCAGCATGAGGGAAAGAATGTTTCTCTGTTTGGTTCACTGCTGCATGCTCAGTGCCTAGAAGAGTGGTTAGCTAGGAGCTCAAGAAACACTTGTTGAGAAGGTGGAAGATTGGCCACTCCCTTGTCTCCCCAACTCCCAAAACTTGGCCTGCGCAGACTTGGGGTACCGGACCTTCCTTACCAGTATCTAACTCTTGCTTGCTCTGTTTACCTTCTCCCTCAGAGGGTCTTTAGTTGAAGTAGATCCTTAGAGTTTGGGGGAGGTGGGGGGCGGGAATGGACAAGCTAAACCAATGATTTCTTCCCAAATTCTCTGTTACAAGTTAATCTGGCTCTTGCTTGATTGTTTTTCATTTAAGTCTTGAACTCTGGACCCATCGTGAAACTTCTTCCTCGGCACAGGCGGCTTCATGTTTAGATGACTGCGCTTGGGGAAAGGGCCTTCAGGGTTCAGCATATGCAGGAGTTGAGGGGAGACAGACTTCATTCATCCTCTCTTCATCCGTGTATCCCCACTTCCTAGCACAGTGCTCAGGACATAGTAGGCTCTCAGTCTTTATGGAATTGAATATCAGATGAGTCAGAAACTGGTAAGATATTAAAGAGAGAAGAGCAGAAGCATGGGGGCGTCTTCAGGGTAAAGGTGGAGGGAGGCGTGGAAGGGATTGTCACGCCCGTCGATCCTTTGCTGAAGCAGAGTGCTGTTTGGTGAAGCTACGTGATTTGTTAACGTTCATGCTAATATGGAGTGTTGCTGTTATTTTCATTGATTGTAATGGCAGGTGCCCTCTAGACACCAACTTAGTAAATTAACTCTCTAAAGTAGAGTCAAAACCCAGAGATTGTACAACTTTTCCTAAGCCTAGCCTTAGATTGCAACAACTCAATATTAATCGCTAAATGGTAGTAAAATTGTAGAAGGGAAGATTGGGAAATCTGGCTTTGATTCAACAATTACTGAGTCTCTGCCGTGTGTCAGCACTGTGGAGGTACGGCAGTGAGCACAGCGGGCCCTGTCTGCCCTCAGGAAACTTCTGTTCTGGTGACGATAACCGGTAATAAACTAATTACAAACTGTAACGCGCGCTACAGAGAAAGAAACAGGAGCAGCGATGCGGAGAAAGCCCGTGTGCAGCGGTGGTGGGATGCGGGCTGAGGAGCAGGAAGGAGCCTGGGAAGGCACAGTCCAGGCGGAGGGAACAGCGAGTTCACAGCCCAGGGCGGGGTCGGGAGGTTACCTCGCTCCCCCCCCGGAACTGCAGGGCCCCTGAGGCTGGAATGCAGCCAGCGGGGGAAGGATGGCACCGGGAGGTCAGAGGAAGGCAGGCGGGAGCCACGTCTGCGGGACCGGGAGTCACCACAAGGAGCTTCAGACCCAATTCTCAGTGTAGTGGGGACATTCGGAGCATAGGAGTGATAGACTCTGACCGATATTTACTGAAATATAAACCTGGAAGAATGAATTGTGGGGGAAGAAAAGGCAGGCAGGTCGGTGAAGAAGCTGTATAGCCTGTCCAGTGACCGTGACCGAGGGCACAGGCAGTGGCTGTGGAGAACAGGGTGTAGGTTTGAAATACATGTGGGGGTTCAGCCCTCAGGATCTCCTGATTATGGGTTGTCAGAGTGAGGAAAAGGATGGAAGCAAAGACGACCTCCCAGCGTGTTCTGCCTCTGGGAAGTACGAGTGCGATGATGCCATCCACCGAGAGGGGAAGTTGGGGGCGAGGACAAGTTCGGGGATTTAGTATGGGCTGCATTTTGCATGTGTTTTGTTCGAGGTGCCTATAATGGCCATTTAAATCTGTGTACTCTGCAAATATCAAATATCAGTACACTAAAATAACTAAATTGGAACTTAGATGATTGTTTTTCCTACTTTAATCGGTCTCTCTTTCCTTGAGACACCTGTTTTTTTAAAAAAAATTCTGATTGTGTTTTCCGGATGGTGGTTTTATGGCTGCTGTGCATTTCAGAGCCCTGAGCATTCCATTACTTTAAAAAAAAAAAAAAAAAAACAACCAGCACAGCACACTTCAAATGTAGGTCATCACCAAACATGCCCAATCCCTTAATAAAATTCTGAGAGAAATCTAGTAATCTTTTTCCCTTCATTGTTGATTGCGGTCCGACATGTGAGACATGTTCAAACTACAGCTTTATTTTCCCTGAAGTTAGCAGTTTTAACAAAATGTAAATAGTGGTACTTAATTTTTCCCAATTCCTATCACTATCTTTCATACGACGGAGGGTGGATGCTTTAGAGGACTGGACGAAGTAGACAATGAATGACCTAGTTTCTGATAGGCGGATTAGGCTCCTGCGGATGTTCTTTTTCCCTTTCTAAAGATTCAAGCGTGTGCTTGTAAGATGATAGCACCATCACCCTGCAAAGGTGCGCCGGAAGGGTCTTAAAGTTTTACAGCAGGTGTTTCTTTTGGATCAGCGAGCAGCGTGGCCTGGAGACAAGATAAGCAAAGGGCTACAGCAGTTACAAATCCTGATAGCTCAGCTGTGGCTCCTGCCAAAGTCAAATGTTTTTACTTAATATAGATGAAAAAAGGCGTCCTGCTTCCTCGGTGGTGTCAGGGACGGGAAAATTTCCTCTTCCCCACTCAGTTCTTCTGGCTGGTCGAATAATTCAAATGACACGCAGAAGATTACCCGGAGAAGTCAAGTTTTAATATCTGCATACGGGGAATTCACGTAAGCATGAAAATTCCAAAAGCAGTCAGGTAAAATGAAATATACATGTTATTCGGGACTAAAAAGGCGGGCGTAGGGGCCCAGGACTTCAAAAGGGAAGTAAGGCAGTTTGCAAGGAGGGGAAAGGAATTAATGTCTAGTAAACGAATGTTTGCTGGGCCGTCTTTACCATCTTTACCGGCAGGACACAGGGAGGGTTTGGATCAAACAGGCCTTGCTAGGTTCCTCCCCAGTTCACGTTTAACTGTAGTGAGCTAGAAGGACAGCTCTGTTCCTGGAGCAGGTTCTCCATGTTAAATTCTTTCAGGCAGTTAGGGAAAGGGCAAAGGTTCTTCCTGAGCCTACTAGGCCTCGATCGGTTTTTAGCTGGAAATAATCTGCCAGAGTGGCATATCTTGGGGCAACTCATTCTGAACCCCTACAGTGGTAATTGGCTCATGTCACTGAGAAAAGAAGAACCCAGAGGAACACTTGGTACTTTGATAATGATAGTGACCGGTCCTTTGCTACCTATAAACTTGGAGAAAGATTAATTATTCAGAAATATTGAATCACTAAATTGTGACAGTTCTTTGATAACCATATTTTGACGGTCATCTCTGTCCTTACTTTGGGGGCCTTTGTCATCTGTTACTCGTGTGGTTGGAATGCCTTCGTCAGTGATCACTTTGCTGAGTGTCCTATCTGCCACGTCATCTCCACAGTGATCTGTATAACACACAAATCCTCAAAGCTGTCTTTAATGGCTTTTCATTATCTGCAGGATAAAAACTCCTGACTCCTTTCATTTTCAGCAGTGTGGTAGACTAGACACTCAAAGTCCTCCTGCTGTTTAAAAAAAAAAAAAAACTAGATTCTGCATAAAAGATACCTTTTAATGCATTGTTGGATTCATGCAGGCAAAAGGAAATCTCTAAGGGCAAAGCAGAACAAAAGAGCACAGACCTAATAAACCCGAGAACTGACACCTGCCTGGAGCAGGGAGCTGTGAGTGTAACGGAAGCGCGAGGCAGGTTTCCCCAGATGCAGATGCTGATGTCAGCATCCCAGTGAGGAAACCGAGGCTGGAGACAGCAGTAGGGAGGAACCGGGGCTTCATACTTCTACAGTAAGCGGGACACCCAAGGGAGTTCAAACGGGCCCTAGGTCTCTAATCCCGGTTCCTGGCGGAAATACAGAGCCTTTCCGGAGGGAAGCGGACCCAGTTTAGACCCCCCAGGACCCTTCCAGGTGAACCTCAGCCGAACATGATGTCACCATCAGTGGGAGCCAAAAACACAAGCAACGAGCCTTCGTGACTGAGAGTCTACAAAGACACAAACCACAGCTTTAGCCCCCAAGGATTTCAGATATGAACTATCAGCTGCATAATATTCAACAGCGTTGTATGAAATGTTTAAGGGAAAAAAAGATGGAATCGATAAGAGACAGATGATCAGATAGATTTGAAAAATAACCAAAGAAAACATTCAGAATGAAAAAATTAAATAGTTTGAAGGAAAAACTCAGTGGATGTGAGTGGATTAAACAATAGATTAGATAAAACTGAAGTGAGAATTAGTGAATTGGACTGTGTATCAGAAGTAATTCCCCAGAATATGACAGAAAAGCCAAGAATATAGAAAATATTTAAGAAAAGTTGAGATACAAATGCTAAATGCAGTCTATTGCCCGTCGGAGTCCCAGAAGAAGAGAGTATGTGTATAGAAAGGCAATACTTCATAAAATGATGGGAGATGCTTTTTCCAGAACTGCTAAAATACGTGGATCCAAAGATACAGGAAGCACAATATATACCAAATAGAATGGATGACAAGAAATTTACAAAGTCACACGTCACCGTGAACTTGTAGAACACCAGAGTCAAAGAGAAAGGCTGGTTATCTATGCAAGAGTAGCAGAGCGGACTTCTCGACAGCAGCACGAGAAGCCAGAAGACGGAGGATGCTGTCTTCTGCGCGCTCAGAGAAAATATGTCAACCTAAAGTGTGTAACCGTTTAGGAACGAGAGTGAAATAAAGTCATTTAAAAAAAAGAAGACACTTCAATAAACAAAAACAGAGTTTACTACCACAGACCCTAAGCAAAGGAACTTGAGATATAAACATATATTTTTAGGAAGAAGGAAATGATTCTGGAAGGAAGGTCAGGGATGTAAAGGGATGGTGAGCAAAGAAATCGGTAAACGCATATTCAACCTAAATAAATTAGTTTAAAATAATAATTATAACACCTAATTTTATGGTGTGAGAACAAGAACTAAAATACTAGGTAGCATTAACGTGTAACCGAAGAGGGGTAAGTTAGAGTTACAGGGTTCTAAAGTCTCTGAAGAATAAATTCAGGGGGTAGATTAATATATTAACTTTAGACTCTGCCAGGCTACATATGCGTATTAGGATATTAAAATAGGAGTCTCTGACTTTTTCTTTAAGTGCTAATAATAAAATAAATATCATACATCAAATGCATATGTGGAGATTTTTAAAGGAAATGGATCGAAACCTGCTCTGTGACTCTTGAGCCCTGCCCTCATGGGGGAGGGGAGGGAAGAGGAGGAGAAGGAAGGGAAAGAGAAGGGAGAGGGAGAGATCGATTGGAATATTATAAGAGGACAGTGTGGTAGAAGAGGTGAGGAGATTTCTTGGGCAGGAGCCGTTGCCATGCTTTGAGTCTCTCCCCAACCACCTTTTGGGGGAGCTGTTAAAGACTGATACTCGCTAAGCCCAACCCCAGTGAGAGAGGCTTTGAAATATGTTCCTTGGAATTGGTGAACTGGTCCCTGACTCATGCCTGGAATTGTAGTTAGGATCTGACTGTGGCCCGGAAAAGAGAAAAGCTTATGGTAAAGCCACAGAGGCCCGGTGAGCTGGGACTGGCCTCTGCCACACAGCCAGTGAGGGCAGGGGCTGCACAGATGTGAGTTATGCAGGAGAGAGCGCCATCCTGGTCATCTGGAGTCTTGTCCAGTAGGGTTGCCAGGGGGACAGAAAGACCTCAGCAGAAAGAGGCTGGAAGTCTGTGAGGACAGTGGAACAGAGATGCACCAACCCAAATCTTGGAGTCATCCCTGGCCTACTGTTGTCTCTCATATCGGGTCTACCTTCGAAATATAACTAGGATCAGATCACCTCCATTGCTTGCCCCTGTCCTGTCGACCATTATCACTTAGGAGGGTTGTCGCAGTAGCCTCCTAACTTGTGACCCTGCTTCTGCCCTTGCCCCCACCACAGCCTTTCCTCACCTAAATGCCAAAATGATTTTCTAAAAGGTAAGTCACATCATATTGTTCCTTTGCTGAAAAACTCTCCGAGGACTTCCGGTCTCCCACGAGGACAGCTCTGATCGGCACGCAGCTTCCTCCATCACTTCCACCCACCCCTTCCCCTCCTTGCTCTCTCCCCCGCAGCTGTCTTAGCCCCCTGGGTGTTCCTGGGACTCCTGCCTCTACAGCGACCCTGCCCTCCGACTGGAGGACTCTGCCCTCCACTAGCTCACATTCTGTTCTCTCACCAGCTTTAGTTTTATGGTCAAATGTCACCTTAACAGTGAGGCCCGTCCCGCTCCCCACCAGCCTGCTCATTCCCTGCACTCCCTAGACGCCTCAGCGGCTCCATGTCCTCCGCGGGCTTCCCCGCTGTCTAGCTCACCGTGTCTGAATGCCTGCCTGATTGTCCCTTTCTTCTTCCTCCACTATAATGTGAGCTCCAAGAGGACAAGGGAGGAACAGTGTTTGTTCACCATTCTATTTTCAGTACCTAGTGTGACACACAGCCCGATAAGTATCTCCTGAATGAATGTGGGTATGAAACGGAGGATGCAGAGGGAGGAGAGACTAATTCATCTTAAATGCCACAGAGAGGCCCTTTGACAAGAGGACTGGAAAATGTCCATTGGATTTAGCAATTAAGAGGTCGATGGTGGCCTCACAGAAGACAGCTTCAGCTGCGAGGTAGAGATGGGAGCCAGGTTACAGTGTTTTGAGGAGTCGAACAGGAAAAAGGGAAGTGAATTCAGTGGCATAAAAAAAATAGTTTTTCAGTGTGTTTGGGTGAGGGGAGCAGGAGAAAGATGAGCCCGCAACTGGAGGGGCCGGAGAAGAAGTGTTTAAAATAGAAGCGATTAGGCACCTCTGAACTGAGAGGGGAAGGCTCACGAGAAGAAGCCGGAGACGGGAAAGGGGAAGTGCCTGGAGTGGGTTTTTAGTGGGTTTTTAGTGACTGGCATGTAAAGAGGGGCTTCTGCGCCCTAAGACTGCGGGAAGGTGTGAGGAACAGCTGCGGGCCTGGCTGGTCGGGAGGCAGGAGGGTGACATGCGGAGCCCGGTCGGTTTGAGTGCCTCTCTTTTCTTGACGAGCGGGACAAGTGAGAGAGAAAAAGTCAAGATGACGTGGGTACCTGAGGAGAGCAGTGAATGCTTGGAATCGCCTTTGAGGGAACTGACGGGGGGGGGGGGGGCTGAAGATGAGCGAAAAGGGTTTGTGGGCACTCCTGAGGGCCCGGGTGATTTGGAGACCGTGAATGTACAGTGTGAATTTTTTTTCAGTAGCGGTCAGTCCCCTGGGAGAGGGGAGGAGGAGATTCTAGTGTGTGTCAGGCCCAAGGGGCTCGATGCGAAGATCCAAAGTCACTGGGCCGGGGGTGGGGTTGCGCAACGGGGAGGCGGGGGGGAACAGGTTTCGTTAGGGGGCTGCCCAGGGCGCACTCGTACTTACCCTGCAAAAGAGCCAGCCTCGGGGCACCTGCCCGGGAGAGGGCATGGATGGCCACATCAGACAAAGGAGCAACAACCACCAACAGATGCGTGACCACGACAGCCGGATGAGAAAGAGGCACACGCTTGTCTCTTACTCTCCCTCCTCCGTTCTCATACCCGAGAAGGGCTGAGCTCAGAGGAGGGAGCTCCGACCCGCAGGCCACTTTGTCCCATAAGTCGACCTCCAGCAGGGGGAAGGGTAAGAAAAGTGAAAGAGGAGATTAGGAGGAGAGAGCAGCCAGCTCAAAAGTCCAGAGAGATGACAGCACCTGGTGAGCTGGGGACTCTCATGCGATTCAGGGCGGCTCCCGCGTGATGGGGCAGATGAGCCTGGAAGGGGGGTCGGAACGCTGACCGGCTGTCGCCTTAGACGTCCTCTCTCCTCGCAGCCACATTTCCATTCTCGTTGAACTCTGTGCTGTAGTTTTTGAAACTTCTTTGTACTTATCTTCCAGTTCTCAATTTTATCTTCAACTGGAGTTAATCAGATGTTTAAAATCAACCAATTATTTTTTATTTCAGTTATCTTTCATTTTTAGAAGTCTGCTTGGATCTTTGTCAAATCTGCTTGTTTTATTTTTATAATCTTTTATCTCTTGCTCATATTTTCCAGCTTTTATTTCTTAAGCATATTAAATGTATCTCTGGTTATTTTATCTTCTGTGTTTAGTAATTACAATGAATTACAATGTCTAAGCCTTCGCTGGTCTAATTCTGCAGACTTTCGTATTATCTTCAACATATTTGTTGCATAAATGAATGAACAAAAATATGTGGAAGGTGCTGGAATAAATAGAGCAAATGAAACAATATATAAATGACAATATAGTGCTGTAAGTGACATTATTGAAATATAAGCAAAGAGCCGTGAGAACAAGGACCATATAATTGCCTTTGCCTGGGGAAAAGAGAAGTAATAGTATGTGTCACCTTGGGTGTTCAGTGAGGTATTTTCCCAAGGGACACGGTAATATATGATGTTTTAATAGTTGTGGTTTGTTGGGAGTTCGTGGGTTTCTTGCTTTTTTGGGAGGTGGTTGTTTGTTTAGAGTCATAGAACATTCATGCCTCTTGAGAAATAGCACTTCCTCTGAATTCACCATGTAAATGCCATTTAAAAGTTTGTTGCAGTGTTGCAAACTCACACACGATTTTTACTCAGTATTGAAGTAAAAATCTTTATTATTGGTCTGTATATCTAATGAGGAAAACATTTAAGAATTATAGTACTTCTCATCGTCTCTTTCCACAGTACACCAGTTCTCTTGGGCTTAAATGCAAGAACCAGTGGACACAAAGGGCAGCATCATGTTTGTGGTCCACAGGGGTTTTGGGGGGCAGGGAGGGCACCCAGTGTGCTCAGGTCCCCATCTGCTTCCAGTCAGGCCCCCCAGGAACTCCCTTCACGATTCCACTTCTTCTGACTGTGCCCCAATAACCATCCACACCCGGTAACTACATAGCGTCTACTGTGTGCCCGGTACCATTTCAAGCATGTCACATATTTAATTCACATCAGAATTAAACCTCTGCCCCAATTTAGCTTAATTTCTTACTCTCCCGGAGTCATCTGTAGGGTTTTATTGTCCTTTTAAGGATGGGCCTGACGGTCCCAGACACTGGTGCCTTCAGACACCTGCTCATCTCCTCCTGTCTGGAGGATGCTCTGTAAAGGAAGACCGTAGCTAGCCGGAGACCAGATTCCACTTACACTCCAGCCCCAAAGATGGAAAATATTGACCCAGCTAAGGATCACCAGCTCCCCAAAGACTCTTTCAGCCTCAGTTTTTATAATGAAAACCTGTTGAAGGGAATTATGATTTTTATTATTGATGGGACCATAACCATGGTGTAAATTTAATAATGAGCATCCTGTACTTATTTTAGAATCCATTTATTATGATCCATTTCCATGGCCCAAAAGTCTTTAGCTTCTTTAGCTGTCTACTTGAAGAAATTTTTAAAGAAAAACACCTTTAAGTGTGTCCATATCTGCATTTTCCTATGAGCAGTTAAACCATTAACTCAGATTTATATTGTGAGTACTACATATGCTTGGCACATTTCATTGCTACATTTTCCAAATGTTTTTTTTTATTCTAATATATACTACAGTTAAATGTAACGATATATGATCAAAAATTCTCAGAACCTACAGTTGTGTATATACACACACACACATACACACACTTAACGCAGACCATAGGGAAATTATAATTATTCTAACTTATGATTATTTGGAGTTTCATGTCTATACCATAAGATGAATACACTAAAATTTTTATGTCAAATATGTTATTTAAGTTTCACATTAAACATCCATTTTAAATTAATGGTGTGTCTACTTTAAACCAATATATCAATGAGCAATTCAAATCACTCCTCTATATTAATAATTTATAACTGTGGCTTCTTAGCAAAATGACCTTATTATCTTCAGATCCTATTTCTTTTGGTTAAGGTAATTACCAAACTAGAAGCTCCTTCAGTTATACATTTTAAACTACAGAAAGATACATGTTGAGATCCATCTTTTGTCATGCTTGCCAGCTCTCTGCTATATAACTGTAATTCGATACATGTATTAGACCAACAGAAGAACTGATCACAGAAATATTCTGTTGAAATAAAACACCCATTATTGGATTCACAGTATAAGGAATATAAAGTGATATGTGGTAATTACAGTACCTGAAACAAGGCAGTGGGATTACTGAAAAATGAAAAAGAGTTGCCAGTATGGAATGTTCCTATCTGTAAGCAAATCTATTAACTTGGAATTAAATCTGAAGTTCTCTTTCAAAAACTATTTCATCATGTCCAAACTAGCCAAAAACATTTCAGTACTTTCAACAGCATAACTATTCTCTTTTGTCCTTAGGCTCAAAGTTTGGAGGTGTGTTGCTGGTGTGTGTGTGTGTGTGTGTGTGTGTGTGTGTGTGTGTGTGTGTGTGTGTGTGTATTTTCCTTACTTCAGGTATTTTAGTGATCGTCTGTATTTAAATTTGCATTCTGATGTCTTACATAGAAAATAAGCTTCTTCATGGAGATAACTAGCAAGAATAATCAAACCGTTAGCTTTGATAGGACAGCATATCAAGGTCCCATATTGCATTAATCAAGTGTATTAGCAGGCATGAAGCACTGTACAATAAAGAAAGCTAGATATAATCCCAATTTAATACTGGGCTTCCCAGCCAGGAGTCTGCTGGGTAGACACTTGAGAACAAAGCTCTTTGACGTTCAGGTTTCAGTGGAAAGAAAATGAGAAACCAGATAAAGCCAGCCCACCAAATTAATTTACTCTCTACTTGTCCCCGCCTTTTCAGTGGCACTCGGAGAAATTCTCTCTCAGGGAGAGTTGGGAAACCCTCATGAAATAGTCACTTTAGTGTTTACAGAGAATACATTTATGCACTCCGTGTTCAAACATATAAAGAACAACATTCATTGCTGGTCTCCATCAAATCCCCACACGTTTTCCTGGGCTTCAGAAAATTTTCCGTAACTGCTGTCTATTCCTTATGTGGATCCAAGGTACAGAGGCCAACTGCATACTCAACCCGGTCCCCCTTCTCAGGGCCCTGCATCTCTGAAAGCACCACCAGGGACGAATGGAGTGCTGCCAAGGTCAGCTTCAGTCACTTCGCCGTTACGAACTGCCGGAACAGTTGCTAATGAAGAAGAGCTTGGGACAGCTCGTTCTACCAGACTTTTCGTTCCTTCCTTTATTCCCCTAGTCAAAAGAGCATTGGTTTAAATTCAGGAGTCCAGGGTTCTGCCCTTTAGTCACTGCGTGGCCTGGAAGTCTCAGGTTCTTGTGTATATCACCAAGGGACTGGATTAGAACGATCGCTAAGACTTCTTTCTCTGCAGTTGAGTTTATTTTAATGATTAGACTATCCGGATAATGATTCCTTAAACAAAAATTAATGCGATGACTGTCAGGTACTCTGCAAGGAACATGTAGGTTGAACAAATTGAAGATGTGTGCCCCGAAGGGGTTTGCACTGGAGGTGACAGATCTATAAACAGGAAATTATAACGAGTCATAAACAACGGATTTGTTTACTGCTGTTATCAGAGCTTAGAATAGTGCCTGCCGCGTCCTTGTATTAATCCATCCTTATCGAATGAATTAACAATATTCGAAATAATGAACTAAGTGAAAAATATGAATATTCACATTGTAATTATGCAAAAGCAAAGAGGGATTCATTTTACTTTGGAAGGTAAACTATTTCGCAAAGGTGGTAGTATTCGAATTGAGTGTAGAAGAATGAAACCATTTTTGATCAAGAAGAAGGGCGGACCTGAAAGATATTCTAGGCTGAGGCAACAGCATGAGCAAAAACACAGAGATGTGAAAATATATGTCCACCTACTGGACATCATTCTGGAAGCTGGAAATCTGTTAGTCAGGCTGGAGGGTAGCAAGACCTCCCTGTGCAGAGGGATAAGTGTGTATTTATGGCTAGACTCCAGCAGGAGTCAGGGCTGAGGATTAAACTGTATGAATAACTTACGCACGGGTGGTAGATCTAGTCCTACTTTAAATAAGGTAATAGATGCCATCACCCTGGGAGATTGCAGAGGCAGAAGAGAAAAGGATAAAGGATAGATTGCATTTTAGAGGAAATAGAGCCATGGAAGAATATTGAAATGATTACCTAGAGAGATGCAGGTGAGCCAGCGAAGCCCTGCTGAAGCATCTAGAGAAATGCGTTTTAAGAAGGGTATCTTAAGATCTCAGTTTAGTTCTGATCACTCCCACCTGTCAGGCAAGAGGCCCAACAGGCCCGGCTCCTTCCTTTCTCTCCAGATTTGGCTCCTCCACTGTCTGCCACATGCTTTGCACTAGTAACACTAGGGTTTGTGCCCGTTCTACCTTCCTACACACCACACGGTCTATACCTTTCACTCCTTTGCTGAGGCTGTTCCGTCTGCTGGCCACCCTAAGTGTCTTTCTCCTCCTGGCTGACTTTTTCTCATCCTTTTAGCTCAGCTCAAACATCACCTCTTTCAGAAGCCTTCCTAAACCTCTTCTATATCTTTGTGCCTTAATTTATAGTTTCTCAATACTTACTTTGGTAGTAAATTAACCCTAGAATCTGAATTATTTCATTGGTCTCCTGGTTGGTTTCCTTACTCTCCCAGCCTCAGAACATTTCATTTAAAACTAGAACAATATTTTTTCTAAAGTACTGTAACAGCCAGCATCCAGTCAAGAGACAAAAAAAAAGTGCTTGCTATGTTTTTAGCAGCTTTATTGAAATAAAACTATCATACAATAAATGCACGTATTTAAAGTGTATAATTGATACATTTGATGTTTTTTTTTAATAATTTGATAAGATATATGTGTACACCCATGAAATGACAACCACAATCAAGATGATGAACATTTTATCACCTCCAGAAGATTCTTTGTGCTTTTGCTAATTGTTTCCACATGCCCTGCCCGGTGCCATCTCTGTCCATATATAACCGTTGCTTACTTTCTGTCATTATAGATTCATTTGCATTTTCTACAACTTTCTGTAAAAGGAATCATATAGTAGGTACTTCTTTGGCTTCTTTCGTTATCTGGCATGATTATTTTGAGGTTCATCCATGTCGTTGTGTGTACCAATAGTTCATTGATTTTTATCACTGAGTGGTATTTCGTTATATGGTTATACCGTAATGTTTATCCGTGCATCCGTTGATGGACATTTGGGTTGTTTTTGGGTTTAGGCTATTACAAATAAAGCTGCTATAAACATTTGTTTATGAGGACTATGGTTTGTTTTCTCTTGGGCAAATAGCTGGGTCATTTGGTAATTCTGTGTTTAACTTTCTGAGGAACAAAACAGCCATCTGCACCGTTTCACAGGCCCAACAGCAGTGTGCGACACTCTAACCAGTGTCCTGTGAATGATGAGGTGGCCACTGGCTGGTGGGAACAGGAACTCCCAGCTGGCATGAGCTCTGAGGATCATGCCTACCGTTCCTTTCGGGGTGCTTGCGCTGGCGTCAGGTGGTTTCCTCACCTGCATGCACCGGTTAGCAGATCTCCAGAGGTTTCTCCGGTGCTCTGCTCTGCAAACTCCAATTCCGTTGGCCTCGGACGACCCCAAGCTCCCTCTCAATGCACACTGGGAACTGTCCTAGGGCTCACCTTGTTTATATCCCTCTTCCAAGCCTCACCGTCCTGCAGTGCCTGATGCACAATGTCTGAATACACGGTTTCGTTTGTTTTGTCCAATTTTTTAGATGTTTCAAGCAGTGGGTTAAATCCAGTCCCTGTTCCATCTTAGCCAGAATAGGAAGTCTAATCAACACCAGTTATTTTAATAGAGAGAATTTCTTCTATGGCCCATGAATATTTGAAGTGTATTTTTAAATTTCCAAATATTTGGGTGTTTTTTTCTAGGTGTATTACTGTTATTTACTTCTAATTTAAGTCCACTTAATGTAAGATCTGAAGCTTTTAAGTCTATTGAGATTTGTTTTATGGCCCAGCATATGGTCTGTCTTGGAAAACATACCATATGCACTTGCAAACTTCCAGTAAAAATGTATATTCTGCGGTGGTTGGGTGTGGTGATCCAGTAAGTCAGGAGAGGTGATAATGTTGTTTATATCTCCTATTTTGACACTGATATTTTGTCTATTCTATCAGTTGCTGAGAGGGGTTGTTAAAATTGCCAAATGTGATTTCGTTGGGTTTGTCTAATCGTCTCTTTAATTCTGTCAGGTTTTGCTTCATTTTTCTGTAGCTCTATTGTTTAGCCCTTTTATCATTATGAAATATCCTTTTCTTTCTCTAGTAATACCCCTTGTCTTGAAGCCTGTTTTATCTGTTATTAAAATATAACCATCAAACTTTTTTCTGCTTATTGTTCTATAGTTTATCCTTTTACATCCTTTTCCTTTCAACTTATGTGTGTCTTTGTTTTTAAGCTGTGTGTCTTGTGTATAGCATATGCTGGCATGATTTATATCCAGTCCGAAAGTTTAGGCTTTGTAGTTTGCAGCTAGCCCACTAATGATCGATGTGGTGGGATGTAGGTGTACTGTTTTACTTTCTGCTGTCCATCTGTGTTTTGTTCCTCTGTTTTTTTTTTCCATTACTGCCTTCTCTTACGTTAATTCAATATTTTTTACAATTCCATTTTAATTTATCAATTGGTTTCTTAGTTATATCTCTTTGCATTAATTTTAGTGTTTTCTCTAGAGATTAAATTATATACCCTTAATTTTTTCCAGTCTCATTGTGTCACCATCTCACATAAAATGTAAGAATCTCATGACCATGTAGGTCCAACGTGCCACGCTTCGTCTGTGCTATAGTTGTCATATAAATTATATTTATTGTTATACGTCACACACAGTGTTTTAAGTTTCTAAGCAGTCTCATCTATCTTAAGAAATTAAGAGGGAAAATAATCTTTTATATTTACCTTCGTATTTCCATTTCTAGCACTCTTTATTCCTTCCCAAAGATCCAGCTTTCACCCAGTGTAATTCCCTCTGCCCGAAGTACTTCTTTAGCGTTCCTGTTTATAAAGGTCTCCTAGCCATTAATTCTCTTAGTTTTTGTTTATATTAAAATGTTTTTATTTTGTCTTCAATTTTGAAGGATATTGTGCTGGATATAGAATTCTGCATTGACAGTTTTCATCATTTGTAAAAAATGTCATTACGCTGTCTTCTGGTCTCTGTTGTTTCTGATGAAAATAACTGTCATTTGTATCATTCTTTCCTTGTATTTTAACGCGTCGTCTTCCCCTGAATACTTTCAAGATTTTCTTTTTTATGTTTGTTTATTAGCAGATCAATGATGATGTTAGTAAGTGTGGTCTCCTCTGTGGCTCTCTCTTTACTGGGTTTTACTCCCTTACTCTCCAGTGCTGTGGTAGTTCCAAACCCCATCCTCTGGTACTTCAAGCCAGTGAAACTATAGTTTCACCAAATTTTAGTGCCCAGTATAGAGCTGGCTAGAACTTGAATGATGAACTGGAAAAACCTGAAACTCACCCGGAGCTCTTCCTTTCTCCCAAATGCTGACTCCCTCCAGTTTCTGCCTGCTTTTTGTCACTCTCCTATACCGGCAGGTAGTTGGCATTTTATGTGTTGTCTAGAGTTGCTAGCTGTTATTTACAGGAAGATATGTCTAACAGAAACTACTCTGCCATTACCACACACAAAAATATATATAATACATTAGAGAGAATTTAATATCAAGGACGTTGATTCGAGTTTAAAAAGTTAAAAAAAGAATACTAAGATATCACAGAGGTAGCAATTGCAGGGATAAACTACCAGTCCTAGGGGTAGGGGAGCAAAGGGCAGAGGTTGGAACTATTAAAATTCAGCAGCTTAGAGGAAGGGCTTCGTGGGGTGGTGACCCAAAACTGTGACCCGGGCCTCTCCGAAGGCAGGTTCTAGCCGGCAGGTGTTAATGTTGTTTAGGGGGCATGAGAGGCTGCTTCTACCAGTGCTGGGACAAAAGGCCGCTGCGATGCTGCTGTGAGTGAAGGAGCGTTAGCGTGGTGCTGTCAGGAGCAGGAAGGAGACGGGAAGGAGCGAGTTGTTTCTTCCTGCGCCAGCCCTCCAATCTCCCGCTAGCGCTTCCTGTTTGCAGAACCTAAGGAAAACGTAGCTGGAGAAACAGAGATGTGGTTCGTGGTGTCCCAGCCCCAGTATCGCCAAGTGACGAGACAATAGCTTAAGAACTGATGTCATCCATCTACCTGCTACTCAGCATCCGTCCATATTCTTCTACATACATTTGAATGTCCAAGCAGAAAATCTTCTCTATCTTACCTACCAATGAAGATCCTCTCCCCAAAACAACGAACCTTAAAGTCCCCAGAATTCCGAGGTAACCTGTCCTCCAGTTCCTGAAACTTTTTAAAGTTCCGTGGTGAGAACTGGTTTTTTTTTTTTTTTTTTACATTGGCTTTCCCTTCTACGGGCCTTTGGGGCTTTGCTTCTTTATTCCATTAACTTGTCCTTTTCTAACAATTTGTTGACATCCCTCACTTTTTGTTCTCTCCTCTTTTCTATTTGCCCGTCTAGGTTTTACCTTTTTCTTCCACTTTGTCATTTTAGTGGGTTTTGGAGAAGGAGAGGATGTAAATGAATATATCTGATAACAAATACTGTTAATGCCCATCCCATAGTCTCTTGGCCTACCTCTGAGTACGACTACAGTTCCAGTGACCAGTTCTCATACACACTGAGAGCACCTGTGTCTCTCTGCTTCTCCAACTGTAAGTGTTCTCTGGAGCCCCAACACTTGCTCGCCTAAGTGCAGAGCAGCCTACAAAAGCCAAAGATTTAGCACTCACAGGGGCAACCCTCCACCAGTGAAGGCAAGAGCCATTGTATAAATATTCCGCCTTCCCAGCCCTGAAAGGACAGTTCTGAGGCACCCGGCAAGACTGAACCTCATTTGCTCACATTGGTGACCTGGTCATTCATGCAGTCTATTGGCTTTTGTCCCTCGTTTACTTTACCTTTCCCACACCCTCGCTTGTATTCCTGGGATCACCAAAGTTGGTGATCCAAATCTTTTTCTTAAAGTCTGTTTTTGGGAGAATTCAGACCAAAACAGGTTCAATTTGCTGTCTTATACAAATACATTCATTATTTTCTCTCATACTGAGAAACTATAGTCCCCTAGACATATTGAAATTGAACTGGTAATTTGTATTATTGGTTATTTTTATTATGTGTTTTTCATACACATACTTTTCTGTGTGTGTATAAAAATGCAGTTATCTATCTATCATCTATAATCTTTCTTTCTACCTGTCTATATAAAATCCACACTTGATCCTAAGTTCACTAAAACTATGATTGCCACTTATGTATGTCTCCAGAGTCTAATGCAGTCCAATGCAAACAGTAGGTGCTTAATACGTGCTTCTTGCTTGATCATTCTTATTTTTAGGCTTCACATATCATATATATCATTATATAGAAAATAAACATGTGAAAATTGATATTAGATATTTGTAAATTAAGGAATTATTAAATTCAACCATTATTTGCATACCTTCAATATGCAAAAGCATGGTCAGGATTCAGGGACTTCATGATGTGTGATAAGCTCTATACCACATATGATTAGGTAGAAAAATGAATTTATAGAAATAAATATTTTAGAGAAGGGAAGGATTAGGATAGAGCAATAAACATGGTTGAAAATGGCTTCTGGAAGTAATAATTATTTGAGGTAGACCTTGAGGAATTGATAGGATTTAAATAGAGAAGGAGGAGAGGGTTTTCCAGCGTTAGAGTGCAGGGTGAGAAACCAGTGGTCATAAAGATAAGCAAGAATTAACGTGGAGAATGAAGAGAAAGGGACCCGGATGAACATGGGGTATGTGTGTGATGAAGAGAATGGCCTGACTGAGGCTTAGTTTCCTGTTGAGTAGTCATCAAAAATAAGCAATGGAGGACCTTTAAAACTCAAGGAATTTAAACTTTGTCCCTGAAACAAGAGGGAGATTTTGAAGGATTTTTGAATATGAACTATAAATAACTACAGTAGGGATTAAATTGAAGCGGATCAGTTTGACCCATTGCCCAGGAAGGGCAGGGATGGAGCGGGGCCGATGGCACGGAAGACCGGGATAACTTGCTTCCCAGAATCTTCAGACCTTGTTAGCATTCTGTTTAAGTAGACATTTTCTCTTTTAGATAGTCTACTATTCATTTAAAATCATTATTTTTTTTTATTTGTCTTCCTGCTTTTTTACTTTTAGATCATAGTATTATATTGATTGCAAAGGTTACAGGTTTTAAAAGTCTAAGCAACAAGAAGATTGCATTTTGTTCCTCCTGGACTATTAGGGAAGAGGGTTGATAGAAACAGATTGACTTCAATCAGGTTCATTTCACCGAATTTTAAGATATTATACTTTTTTGTTCTAAACATTAAAGTAATGGATATATAGATGACTTTATACATCCCAATTTTGAGATTTAGATTGAGTATTATTGTGACTATTTCATCATAAAATCATTGTCATTCTGAATTATCTTGGTTTACACATTGTTAAATTTTAAGATGATTTTAATACTGTGGAAAAAGACTCCCCGCCACCATTTTTTTTTACATGTGAAATGAAAACCAATGAAAAAAATATTTGACTAAATTTACTTTTAAGGAATGCTTTTATGTAAAAATGATGATGCACACATGTATTTTGCAACACTGTAAATCTAGTATTCCATTAGTAATACATTAGTATTTTTAACAGAACCTTTTACCAACTAGATATAACTTAATCATATATAGACTAGGAGGATTGTAGAAGTTATTTTCATCTACCAATTTTCGGTTTCCTTTTATCATTATTAAGTAAACTATGTCCAACTTAGAAAAACAAAGGCACTGCTTTTTCTTTATCCTCATGCTTCAGTCCGCCTTTTCACTGAACAAACGTTTATCGAGCATTTCCAGTGTGAATGGCACTGTTAGGTGCTCGGACACTAAACGGCTCCTAATAACGTCTCCTCAAGGAGCCTGTGTCAGGTTGGGGGCAAGACTTGTAATAAACTAGATGAAGTGTTATAATCACTCACAGGGCCCAAAAGAGGATATGGTAAGACAGACAATAATAGGACAGGGCAAGGAAAGGAAAGAATCAGAGAAGGGTCTATAGAGAAAGTGATACTTGAGTTGAGTTTTAAAAGATGAGAAAGTCTGGAGCTGAAAGGGTTGGGGGAAAATGGAATCCTGGTAGAGGCGGCGATGTAGGCTCCTTGAACTAAGTGTGAGACACAAACACTGCTTTTCGCCTGGGCAGGCCTTCAGCTCTGAAAGGAAGTGGAAAGCAAGGTTTTTGTCTCAAAGAAAATTCGCTTTTCTGTAATAACTCAAAGGCTGAAAGCGATGATGATAGCATGAAAATGTGCATTATAGGCATATAAATGTTGACTCACTTATGTCATGCACCTGGAGCTAATAGAATATTGCATGTCGACTATAATTAAAAATAAATTTAAAAAACTAAGGGCTTAAAAAATAAAAATAAATGTGCATTATGAGGTATGTTATGTTGTACATTGTGACCCATAAACGTTTGATGACAAATCACACAATTCCTGTAGTCTCTTGTCTTTTCAGTGCTTCAAGCAGTAGAATCTTCCCTTTGTCTCTCTCACCTAGTTATGCTTCTAATTTCACGAACTGTCCCTCTTAGAAATATATTCTTTCTTTCCGTCTCTAACTTCAGATGAAACTAAAGAGCAAGCCCTAGCACTGAGAGTGTTGATAACAATTTGCATCTAGAAATTTGGACCAGGCTCATAATTCAGCAATGCAAGAGATATTCCGATATCAGACCCACCTTAAATTGCAATTCCTTAAAACTCCTCCAATTCCTTCTATTTGCAATAATTACTATCTGTCTATTATATTCCAGGTACTTTGTTCTATTCTAGATATTTTGGTGATATTAATGAATAAAATGGACAAAGATCCCCAACCTGATGGAACTTACATTTTAGTAATCATCACAGTGGCTTTGAAAGATTGCTTCTTTTCTTCCATGTAGACAAAGGATTTTTAAAAATTAGTCTGCTACCTAAAGTAGTGATTTTTTTTTTTCATATGCTTGGTAGAGACATTGGTGCAAGAAGACATTTATTTCATGAGAAAAAGACATTTTTGTAGGTGGGGTTCCTGTAAAGATAGAGCCAGTATGATGTGGCATATTTTCTCTAGTTTATCTTGTAAAAGTTGAAAGTTTAAAGGTACTAAAAATATAGTGGTTTCAAAGACAGATAAATGTATGAAGGAAATAATATTTAAAGAAAAGTTATTTGAAGCTTTCCTTGCCTTGTGCTTCAGTGAGGAGAGAGAGAGAGAGAGAGAAGGCAGCCACCGGTGACTAATACATCAATTATAGTGTGGGAATACTTCAAATAGGCAGAATGGAAACATAGTAAGAAACGATTAAATAGGAAAGAATCTTGTTATGGCATAAAAAAATATGATTGATTAAAGTTGCAACAGATTTGAAATGGAGTATTTTCGGTTCCATTTTTATAAATATAGTTCGTATTTCTTATTTTACAGATGCTATGCCTACTCCCTCAGAAAAAAACCCATCTCTGCAGGCAAATGTGGATTTAGACAAGAAATCATACAGTACCAGTACAAATACTGTAACAGCAGGCCCTTTGCAAATGCCTCTAGAAAAGCAGTCCACTGCAAAAAGTTTTGAAACACTGACGACTTTACCAGCATTTTGGTCCTCGAGTAGAAAGGAGCATATCAGTCCTAATTTAAGGGTGTCAAAGTCAGATTCTACTTTCCATAACCAAGCCTCCGTAGAGACGCTCTATGTCTCTCCCTCATTCAAAACATTCGACTCCGTGGAGAAGATTGTAATCAATAAGAACCTTCAGGAACCAACACAACCCAGCACTGTTCAGACGGACGATGAAAACCTCAAAACCTTAACAACACTGGGTGAGTCTAAAAAACCCCACACCACCACAAACAAACAGACAAACAAACAAACACACACCCTTTCGAAGCATTCCTCTTTTACTTTTCTCTGCTTTCTGTTCCCTTTTTCCGTTCCCTCCTTTCACTCTTTATCCAGTGGTATTAAGATGTACATGCTGCCGAGGTCCTTCTCGGCTGGGTCAGTGACCCTTCAATTAGAAAGGCCAATAGGTAGTATGTCATTATGGGTTACGAGCTCTTGATTAAAGCACAAGTTCTGAGAAATTTTGATAGAGAACAAATTAGAAAAAAACTAGTATTGAGTAAGAGCTTCCTGTTAGACCTTTACTTGTTAAGAGACTATATGAAAAAGAATTGGTTATTGTGTGCACTGGTACATATATAGAAACAAAACATATGTGCGTGTGCCCCTTTTTAAAAGGGCTGTATACTCTGCAAAAAAGGGGTGGAGAATCTCTTCCTTTTTCTGTCTTACAAAACATTGAGAAAGATGCAGTGTTGTTTAGACTGAATGGTAAGGGATAAAGCAAGTCGAGATTGCAGGTTGTTGGCTGTCATTTATTAAATCCTACATTTTACAATTATACTTTCCTCTGTAAAGGTAATTAGTAAAAGAATAATTTGTTTGCTCATTTTTCAAAGACTAAGTAGTTTTATTGGTTCTTATTATAATAATGCTTACTAACTCTTATAAATATAAAGTTTTTAATATAAATCTTTTAAACAACCTCAAACTTATATGGCCAAAAATGCCATATAAAAGTGTTCAATCCCAGATAGGATATAGTGTTTATTATTATTTATGCACCCAGCAGAGGAGCAACGAGGTGTGTAAAGCAAGTATTTACAGACCTAAATGGACAGATAGACAGCAATGAAAAATAATGCTAATAGTAGAAGCCTATATGTTGAAGTTAAAGAAATTTACCTTGCAGGTAGTAAGGTCAGATCCCCACGACTGTATGCTGTCTTAGTACCCTAGAATTCTCCTTCCTGGCAGTTACTGTCATCCTAAGTAAATATGCATTAAGTCGTTTAATATCTCCCTTTCACCCCAGTATCAGCTTATCGAGGGAAGAGTCCGTGTCGCCCCGTTTATTATTATATCCCCAGTACCAACCACAGTGCCTTGCGCATAGCAGGCTCTCAGTATTTAATAAGCAACCTAAACGCAGCCTTTAAACGTAGAGCAGGAATGGAAAATGTGCATGAAGAAGTAATAGAAAAAAACATCGGACGATGAAGCCAGGAGAGACGATGAAAAGCAGTCTGTGCCCGGTTAAGTTTGGCCTTTATTCTGAAGACAGTGTGAGTCACTAAAAGGTTTTAAGTCAGATGAGTTGCTTTACACATGTGTTTTAGAAAAATTACTTGGTCAGGGAATGTGAGAGATCACTTAAGAGGGGTGGAACGGGGGGAGGGCAGCACTTGGGAGGCTGTGGTAGGAGAAGAAACTGGGTGAGAAGTGAGAGATGAGAGAGGGCGGGGTAGAGGGAGGCATGAGGGGGTGGGGAGGTGGGCTGGAACCCAGAACGGAGAGAGAGTCACCTCGTCCCGAGGCCTGTAGGGAAGGCGGAGAAAGGATGTATCGGGTCTGAGGAAGGGTTTTGTTGATTTTGATAATTAACGTGTATTGAGCCTTCATGCAGTACACAGGGTGTGTCATGGCCGCAATATCTTCTGGTCTGACGTCGCCTGCCAAGACTGAGGAGTTTGGAGTGGTTGGTGTAACAGCTCCGGAGAAAGGGTGGAGATTTAGAATTGCCACTCTAGAGACTGGAAGATGGAGCTGATGAGTCACTGATAAGATGAAGGAATGGCCAGTCATTTGTAGAGGCCCTCATTTATGGGGTCCTGTGCTTTTCTCCAATAGTGTTTAGCAGCCTGGATAGGAAGGGAAAAGGGAGATATTTAAATTCAAAAGATTAGGACAGTGATTGGTAAACAATGGCCTCTGGGCCAAACCTGGCCCACGGCCTGTTTTTATAAATAAAGTTTTATTGGAATACGACCATGCTAATTGGTTTATGTATTGTCTTTGACTACTTTTGTGCTACCATAGCATAGCTAAATAGTTGCAACAGAGACTGTATGTCCCACAAAGCCTAAATATTTATATTCTGGTCTTCTACAGAGAGGTTGGCTAACTCCTGGATTAGGAACTAGCAGCAGATAAATCAGAAGAAACGGTAGCAAGGGGATAGCAATTAAGTAGTCAAAGTGATGGATAGTGGGAGTCTAGCCTGGACAAGAAAGGAGACAGGGCCAGGCGGGCACTGACGGGTGAGAGGAGAGGAGAGGATCATTGGCTCTGCTGTCTCGGTGAGGCCCCGGTGGAGATGCATTAAAAGGAATGCAGGGGCTGGAAGTAATCCAGAAGGAGGGTAGCCTCAGAACACGGGATTCCAGAGTGAGGCAGTTCCGAGCGATGGCACGTCCCAGGCGCACTCAGAGGAGTGGCTGAAGGTCACTGTGGTCGAGGAATTCCAGCAGCGAGGCAAGGATGGACAGCTGATCCCCACAGACGCTGGCATCGCGGGAGGTGACGGGGGATGGAGAAGGTGGTACAGTGGTCTCCCCTTTTCCGTGGTTCTGCATTCCAAAGTTTCACTTACCACTGGTCAACTGTGGTCTGAAAATATTCAATGGAAAATTCCAGAAATAAACAATTCATAAGCTTGTCTGAGTAGCATGGTGAAATCGCACGCCATCCACCTCTGTCCTGTCCAGGACCTGAATCAGCCCTGTGTCCAGCTTGTCCATGATGTACACGCCGCCTGCCCTTCGGTCACTGCGAGGTGACTAGCTCGACCGTCATGGTATCGCAGTGTTTGTGTTCAAGTCACCTTTATTTTAATAATGGCCCCAAAGTGCAAGAGTGATGATGCTGGCGATTCGATCACGCCCAAGAGAAGCTGTAAAGTGCTTCCTTTAAATAAAAACATAAAAGTTCTCGACTTAAGAAAGAAAGAAAAAAAATCATGTGCTGAGGTTGCTAAGGTCTGTGGTGAGAACAAAGCTTCTCTCTGTGAAATTGTGAAGAAGGGAGAACAAATTTGTGATTGTCGTTGCACCTCAAACTGCAAGAGTTTCAGCCACAGTGCGTGATGACTGCTTAGTTAAGACGAAAAAGGCTCTACATTCGTGGGTGGAAGACGTGAACAGAAAACGTTGCAGCCGAGGTCAGCGCGTTGCACCAGAAAGCACTGAGCCTGCGTGGAGACGCGGCACGGGCCCCCCGAAGCGAGCGACCACGTGCTCATTATTTTATTATAATCATCCTCTTTAATTATCGGCTATTATTGTTAATCCCTTACTATGCCTAATTTATAAATTAAACTGTATCGTAGGGACGTATGTACAGGACAAAACAGTATAGCTGACCCTTGGACAACATGGGGGTCAGAGTCACCAGCACCCGCCAAACAGTCAAAGTCCCCATATAACTTTGACTTCCCCAAAACTTTATTAATGAAGCCTGACCAACAACAGGAATAGTCAATTAATACGAATTTCAAATGTTATATGTATTATATATTGTATTCTTACAACGAAGTAAGCTAGAGAAAAGAAAATGTTATTAACAAAATTAAAAAGAAGAGAAAATACATTTACCGTATTTATTGAAAGAAATGTGCATGTAAGTGGGCCTGCGCAGTTCAAGCCTGTGTTGTGCCGGGGTCCACCATATAGGTCTTGGGACATACCCCCCGTGGAAATGGGGAGACTGCTGTATCTGTCTTCTGATTTTAAGAAGTACTTATTTATATGAAGGGTCCAGGTCTGATGTTATAAATTCTTTGGAGATAATGAGCTGGGCAAATTAAAAACTACTTGCACACTCATATTTTAGCAGATCTCAAACATCAAGGAGGCTAAGGCCACTAGCTAATACGCCTTCAGATTTTTACTGAATGAGAGGGACCGATTTGCTGCAGCCACTTCCTTTGCTCTTTTGAGACTAAATAACTGTGCTTAGCCCATTCCTCTGCCCCCCATTTAAAGTTTGAGTTATTAACCTGTAGCTCAGACTATTCTTTTAGGTCATTAGATATTTTGCCATGCGCACTGATGAAGGAAGAAGAGCTCGGAGACGCCGGGAAGGCAGATCTGGTGGCCGGCCACTCTCTCTGTGTTCTCAGGAGCCACAGTCGGAGTGTTAGACTGCACTGGACTTGACTTTCTAACTTTTCTGGAGGGAGAAAATCTACTCTGTACTTCCTCATGTTGGGGGAGTGGTGAGAATTCTCACTGGCTTCACCCTTCGTTTCTGTGTCTCAGTTATATTTTTAAACTCTGGTTTTCGGCGGCGGTTGTTCTGGATTTTTCAGTTGATCTTTGGTAAGAAAAGAAACCGATCTTCACACACACGCACTCACGCGCTCACACACATGCACGCGTGCGCGCACACACACACACACGACTCATTCACCATGCCCTTTTCCTTTTCGTCTATAAAAGGCTTCAGAGCCAGAACAATTAATGATTTCTCTAAAAGAAATGGCGAAAATGATAGAACACAGCTCTGCACACCGTCCCAGCTAGCCCTGAGCTACTTGGTCCCGCAGGGTGAGAAGCACCTGTTGAAGGGAGCCTACACAGCGGGGTGACAGCTGGGTGCTGCCCCCAAAACGCAGCCCCGGCCACTCCTCTGCCGTACAGCTCCCGCCTGCTTCTGTGGAGACAAAAGGGCAGACTGATCTGGTTTTTAAAATTCAGTGAACCAAATTTACACTTAGTGGGTAAGTGGGAACTCTTATCTTTAATCCCATAATCCAATTTTCTCAATAAAAATTTAGTATAAATGCTTTAGAGGCAGACTCATTAGCATTTCTTTCTAACCCTATCTTGTTCTTAAATTTGTTTCTTTTATGTAACTTAGTTATAGACATGACATTAAAAATAAAATTTCAAATGTTACATTTTAAAAATCGTGATCTAATTCACGTATCATAAAATGCATCCCTTTAAAGTGTACGCTTTAGTGGCTTGTAGTATATTCTGAGTTGTGCAACCATCACCACTGATTCCAGAACATTTCATCACCCCAAAAAGTCCTGTATCTGTTAGCAGTCACTCCACATTTCTCCCTCCCCCTGGCTCCTACAGCCACTAATCTACTTCCTGTCTCAATGGATTTGCCTATTCTGGACATTTCAGATGATGGAATCATACAATATGTGGCCTCTGTGTCGGCCTTCTTGCACTCAGCATGATATTTTCAAGGTTCATACATGTGTCAGTACTTTGTTCCTTTTTATGACTGAATAGTATTCCATTGTGCAGATAAACACATTTTATTTATCCATTCATCAGTTGATAGACACTTGAGTTGTTTCCACTTTGACCTATTATGGATAATTCTGATATGAACATTTGTGTAAAATACTAGATTTTTAAACCACAGAACAAAATCAAAATATTTTAATTTACGTGTATACCTAACTTGACAGCCATTGTATATCAGCTAGGAAGTTTGAAAGACATGAATTGGAAAACAGAAAAAAAATCCTTGTTTTACAATGAACTGTTTGAAGTATTTAGTTGACCAAGGACCTGTTGCTTACAGAAAAATCTACATTTACACTAAGTAGAGTTCTAAAATATTTCTGGAAATGTATTTGTGATTTTATTTTGGCAGCCCAGTAGTTCTGAATGCTTTTGAAATTTCAAGGTGTAATTATTAATTCACTGGTCCATTGTTACTCATGAGTATAAAAAGTTAGAGATAACACATCAGCATTTGGGATGGTTTTATTGGTGCTATCTTCAAGCAAATGTGGCATTGATTGGCGTGCATAGGCCACACGATGAGATTTTAAAATCCTGCCATTGACTGCAGGTTGTTTGCAATAATTACAGCATTTCAGCTCTGGTAGATAAACTGTGTGAAGATGATGAATGTGAACAAGATGCCCAAATAACTTCTGTAGTGAGCCAGAGAAGGAGCCAGAGAAGGGTAACCAGGCGGGCGGGGGAGGCTCCCGGAGTGCCACGTGGAGTGTCCGGTACCGCTGTGCAGTGTTCGAGACCGAAGTCAGTGCGTGTGCAGCGCTGGGAGGTGAAGCGGTCTTTCTGAGCCAAGGCATGGAGAAGCCTGTGAGTCAAAGCTGCAGAACTATAAACAATGGCAGGCTGTTCAGCCAGCAGTCGCGGCCACAAAGCGAACGGAAGGCGGACGTACAGTAGAAGGCAGGGCTCCTCACACCGCAGCGCGCATCAGAAACGCCTGAAGACTTGTTGAAACTCGGCCTTCTGTGCCCAACTCCCAGTCTCCGATTCAGCTGGTCTGCAGCGGGGCCTGAGAACTTCGTTCTAACCAATTCCTCGGTGATGCCGTTGCTGCAGGTTCAGTGACCGCAGCTGGAGAACCACTGGCATAAAGTTAAATGCCAGGTGTTTTCATCACATCATACACATATGTGATGAACAGAACTGTATCATCCTCAAATATATAAGGTAACACTGTATTAATTTTTGACTCATATTATTTTCCTCCTGGCCTACTTAAATGTTTTTTGTTAAAATTATTCCTTCTGACCAGAGCGAATTGTTTCTAGAATAGTTTCTTATCACTCTGCCAGATACGTTTTGGGTCCTAGAACTTCAGAATCTCATCAGAGCCACGTAGGTCCGTCACCTGATGCGCGGATCCTGCCTGTCACATCCCTGCCAGATGGGGATTCAGGACGTGCACAAGCTCCAGGCGCATCAGAGAAATAGCCATTTCTCAAAGCAGCTTATTTCATGCGTGGAGGACCATGACTGTTAGAAAGTTTTCCTTTTTTAAATTGGGCTAAAAATCTCTTTTTCTGTAACTTTCACCTATTAACCTCGGTTCTAACTCATATACAATATGAGAAATGGAAGATAAGTGTTAACTAAGGCTTTGTGACTGTCTTCTATTAGTTAAGTATAGCCTCCACCCGTTCTCCCCTTATCCCTTTTTGGGTAAAGATTTGCATATCTATCAGCCATTCCTTATAGATAAAATGTCAAGTTTCCTCACCTTCCTAGTTGCCTGCCTTCTAAATTTTATACCAGAATTTAACATAATTCTATAATAGAGTAAAATTAACCCTAGTACACTGTAATGACATGGACATATAACATAGTGGTTTTAGATCATATGCTTTGACATCAGAGACGTGAATTTGCATCTCATCTCTGCCCCCTTTACCCTTGCGATCACGGGAAGCTCTTTTAGCCTCTGAGATTTCTTTGCCTTATGTTTTAAAATGAGTTTATAAAACCTACTCTGCGCGTTACTATTGGAGGGTGGTGCTAAATAAAGAGAATTAGAAAACAGCTTTTTGAAATGCAGTTAAATCCTTAGACTCCTCCTGCAAACAGAAGAACCGCTGCCGAATCCCCCACCTGGTCCCACAGCCTCCGCAGAAGTCTAGAGATGTGTGTTTGGGGAAGGCAGATGGGAGGTCTCTGAAATGAGAACTACTAGGTGCGGTTGAGTGCATGGGTACGGTAACCAGCACCACAGGATTAGGTGAGCGCGTGCAAAGGGATGCCGACCGGTGGGAACCCAGCTCCCCTGCCCTGGTAGATGCGGGCACACCGGGAGCCAGGTCTCCCCTAGGCAGGAGGTAGGAGAACTATTCTCACAAGAATCTAACCGCCTCGGAGGAAAGAACTGAAAATGCTGACAGTAGTGGGTCCTCAACAAATGACCCACCCACATGACTGTACGCTGAAGCTCTAAGTCGACAAGTCTCATACTCACCCTCAGAGCTTCCAGGCAACTTTGTAACCCTCCGTTCTCAGCTATAAGCAGACAGCAAGGAATACCAGACATCTGAAAAAAACTTCTAACGTAGAACATTGAGACAAGCGGTCAGAGGATATGTTGCATCCATAAAATAAGAGTTCCAGAAAGAATTTCTGAGAACTAACTAACTAACTAAATAAATAAATAAATAAAATCTGGAAATGAAAAAAATGTAATAGCAGAAATGAACAACTCAGTAGTAGGATTGGAAGATAAAGTTGATAAAATCTCTAAGGACGTAGAGCACAAGGACAAAGGTAGGGGAAATGAGAGAGGAAACAGGAAGCCCAGGGCATGAGTCCAGGAGACCTAAGAGCCGAACGAGAGGAGATTCAGAAAGAACAGAAGAAACACAGAGGGGAAAATTAAAGCATTCGAGAAAATTTTCTAAAGCTGGAGGAAGCGAGTTGCCTGACTAGGCCAGCTGACCATCAGATGGACCTTGGTGAGTGAAAATAGCACCCCTCGGGGCATAGGGAGAAGCTTGGGAAGCTGGGGTCACAGAGGCCATTCATTCTGCACAGAGATGACACCCGCTGTATGCAACGAATATCACTTAGAATGGCGCCGACTCCTGGCGGCAGTACTGAAATCAAGAAGACGGGAGTTTTGCCTTCAGAATTCTTAAAGAAGGACTTCCAGCCTAGAATGCTTATCTAACCAGACTATCAGTAAGCCTAAAAAGTAAGATGCAAACATTTTCAAACACGCATATTCTCAAAACTTTTACTTCTCCTGCATCCTCTTGCAGCAAATTACTGGAGAATGTGCTACTCTAAAATGAGGGTAAACCAAGAAAGAGAAAGACATGGGATATGGAAAATGGGAGAGCCCACTCAGGAGGATGACGAAGGGACCTGTCAGCTGATGGGTCCCGGCGATGCAGACGGAGCGTGCCCAGTTGGGAGTGTAGCAGTGTGACTCAGGACACAAATATGTGGAGGCTTTCATCCCGAGCAAGCCCGCCATCATCGTACCCTTCTTAACTCAAGGAAAGACTGCGGGATAAGCCTGGCCTCGATTCTTAAGTGTGCTTGTCTTGTCTTGATCATATGCTGGAGTTCCTGCTTTTTTTTTTCATACCCTGCTGCTGCATCAGCTAAAAATACCCATTTTATCCCCCCGAAATTTTGTGATTGGAATTTTTTTCCAGAATACTGGAAAGCTTTGAAGCAGAAAATAGCAGCCACCTACCCGGGCCATAATTTTTCAGGAGGTCCAATTTGGTTTAGAGGGACATGGATATGTAAAAGAAATAAAATAATATGGAAAGATAAGTCCCGTGTGCCAAGTAGTAACCATTAATTTCCGAGTTCAGAGTTAGTTTCAAAGACTTTAGGACTGGATTTTGCCAATTTGTACCACCTAATGCATAAATGAATGTATGCAGATGTTCCAAGGAGACAAGATAAAGTTCTGTGTCCAAGAAAGTTTAGAAAAATTGAATAAATTACTGTAGATTTCTCAGAACTTTAAATGTACTGATGAACATTGCTAATTTCCTAATGGGAAATTATTTGTCTTATTTGTCTTTGAAGCTGTGTTTTCACAAAACATCTTTTTATTTCTTAAGGAACAGAGTATTTCTCAGAACACAGTTTGGGAAATCACGATTTCGAATGAAGTATGAAAGAAGAGATTTAATATGACTTTGCCTGAAAGGAAGTTAAAATGTTACTAAATCTTTAATTTTATGGAAAATAGGCTTAGAATGCTTTTTGTTTTACTCATAGTTTCTTGGTGAAAATTAATCATATGCGTGTGCTAAAGCGTTCTGGGCCACGGATGGGTTGGACTTCGTTCATGACTGTATTTGACTATTGAGAAAAGATTAGTTTCACAGCTTTTGGGTGCTCGTAGTTGGTTGTTCATTTTGCCGTAGTATTCTCTATAGAAAAAAAAAAAAAAAGAAGTCTAAATTGCAGTTTTTTCAGACTCTATTTTAAATGTCAACTTAAAATGCCACCAGTAGAAGAGGGTATAAAACTTCACTTTTCTGCTCTCTCTGATAAGTGAAGTGTAAAAATGCATTAGTCAGGGTTTGCACGTCAAGATGAATATTGATAATTCTATTTTAGTTTCATTTCCATGGTATCATTGACATATAATACATCTTTAGATTTTCTTTATGTCCTGCTTTGGGTTTATCTAGGCCTATTATGATTATTTAGCATATGAAATCTAAGCAGTGTATTTATGCGGAGACCTTTCAGATAGGATTTTACATTGTAAAATTATTTTAGCTAGTACTCTCATTTGTATTTGCATAATCTTTCTCATTTCTACATTTTAGTGTCAACCACCTCTGAGGGAACATCCTCCTTTTCTGCCTTATCTGTGTCATCTCCTGATTCAGCATCTCCAGAGAAGTCTGTTCCTGTCTTACCCCCAGCGCTGGCCGGACCTTCATTCTGGACTTTGTCCCATCCACAGTCTTCTGCCTTCTTTAAAGATAAAGATAAGACAGCCAGTGCTTGCTGTCCATTTGGTCCTATGGGTGCAGTATCTTCTGATGAAGAAGAAAGTGACAACCTCAGTCTACCAGGACTTCTTCCAGCTAACTCTGATCCTGCTAAAAAGAAGATAAGTCGTTTTTCCAGCCATAACTGGGTGGAGTTTTCCACCCAAAATGTAGACCACTTCACCTCTATGTCCTGTTCTACTTTTCAGACAACCGAAGGCCTTCCTAGGGAGACAGAAGCAAACAGCTCCATTCCAGTTCTCCTAGGGGAAGTAAAAAATGCGATCGTCAAGTTACACGAAGACCTGAGTATGGTGATACGAGAACTTAGTGTCATCAACACCCATCTAGTAAACATGAGCGGGAACAGTCTACAAATCAGCATGTCCTTGCCGTTCCCCCAGTCTTCCGAGGAGAGCTCCGATCAGATCTAATCATCTCCGCAGACATTTCCGATAGAGCTCCTATGATCCCCATTCCCGAAGACGAGGAAGCTGACCTTTTACAGAGCCCCGTTACTATGGCCAAAAGTAGGGTGAGGGTTTGTTTGTTTCTTGTCAGGTTTATTAACAAGTCTCTTTCGAACCAGTAAAGTCATTTGAGTAGTTTATTTTTCAAACAGAAAAGGTAATCGCCTTTGATAATATTTTCAGATTTAGATAGTAGTTCATTTGAAACTGAAGAGAATTTTATTCTTTCATGCTCTGTACTTTACCTCAAAATATGCTAACCATTCGTGAAAGTCCTAAGAGCTCAAACTGCAAATGAGTAATCTAGAGCTTTCGGATAAGTCGTCAGACAGTAAGAGGCCCTTTATTTTTCGTCTGGTCGGAGCACCCTTGTTAACAAGCCTCTGCCTAGAGTCAGGAGGATCGAGTCTGGGGTGCACATTGCACATGTTCGCTTGCCAAGTTCCAGGTTCTGCAGACTGGGGGCCAGGAATCTTTCCCTTCTGTGGACTCCACGTTGGTCAGAAGTTGAGCTGAGACAAGTAGAACGTGGAACAGGTGTTTTTATTGTTAATGTGCATTGCAAAGTGAATTCCAATGCATACTCTTTTTCTTGTATTTTTGAGAATAAATTTGATATTTTTCAGCTTACATGTATCTTTTAAATTTACTAAGACAGCCTTTCAAATAGAAATGTCTCAATTAGTAAGTTTATGGGCAAAATGAAGGATCTGCTGGGGGGTTATAGACTGGTGCTCCTCGAGCCTGCTGCGTATCGCAGTCACTGGAGAGGCTCGGCCTTCATTACGTTTGAGAGCACAGTGTGAGGGGCTGCAGGGACCCATCACTCAGATCCAACAATTATCTACCAAGATGATCTCAGATGACTCTGAGGGAATATGGGAGATATAAAAAATATTCCCACCCCTGGATGCCACTCCCAAACCGCAGCTGATTCTCACTGTGCAAATGGGGTTCATAGGTAGAGAATCGTTAGTGGAAAGACTCCAAAGCGGGAGGACCTTTGGGTGTCTGAGGAACATCCAGGAGGCCAGTGTGGCCGGTGCGAAGTGAGGAACGGCGAGAACAGCAGGAGACTCGAGGCCACGGAGGAAGGAGCAGGGAGCGGTGCCAGGCGGTGTGGGTTCTTGAAGACCATGGCTAGAGTTTTCTGGATTAGCCAGGTTAGTCCCAGACTTGAATTCATCATAAGGGACAGTTCATTTCCAGTCCATTCTCATTGTCGTCGCTGGGCTCCACCTGTGTCGTAAGGAGCATCTCTGGTTAGACTTCCCACCTCGGATGAGGTGATTTCTGTTCCTGTCACCTTTCAAGGTTATCAAAATGAAAGTTGGAATTTCTCGAACTGAATAAATGCCCTGAGGGAAAAGTAGCTTCTGTGATCATTTACCTGTCAGCTCTGTCTTTTCAGTACCAGTTATTCAGAAGACTGTGCCAGACGCTTGGGATAGAGTGCTGAGCAAAATCAGAGATAGTGCCTGTCCTCACAGAGCTCGAGTTCTAGAATTCTAGAGAAATTTGATAGATTAATCATATATTTTTTTAAAAATATAAAGGCTAGTGGTGCTGGGAAAGGATATTTAGGATTTGACCTGGTGAAGGAATTCTTACTGAAGTAACTTTTGAGCTGAAACATGAATTCCAGGATTATTGAAATAAATGCCATTAATAACATATCAGGCAAATAAACTTCCTTGTGGAATATATTAGGACATAAAAATTCTTAAGACATCTCTTGATGGCTTTCTTCATACATCTGAGAGATCCCCCAATGTATTCTTAGGGGATAGAAGGATACAATATTTCCTTTTTATACTGGCTATAACCTTTCCGAGTTGTACCTTGCTAAGAGATGAGAAGAAAAACCACCAGAGATAAAGCATTCCTCCCTCCCCGGACCCCACCACCAAAACGGGGTGTATCAGGTATCTGGAAATTTATACAAAGCAGTTTACTCAACTTTACCCACAAATAAGTGAGGCAACAAAAACTAGCCCTTTGAGAAACTACGTTACTTAATATGTGCTTACCACATAGTAATGTCAGATTTTAACTAGGTTTCACATAGCTCACATATTTTAATTCCACCATTTGTTAATTAGCATAATTAACAAGCTCTTATTTGAGCTTCTATTTAGCCAACTCCATTAATCGAATAGAACAAACTTGGCTTAAATTAAAAGTGGGCATATTCTGATTGACTTTGTAATTATCTCAGATTAAAAATACCTCATTAGATTTTACTCTCCTAAGTATTATCCTTGGAACTTGAGGATCTTATTATGAGGCAGTTATAAAAATATTTTACAGTTTACTTACTGTCAAATTACTCATGTGTTCATTCTTTCTTTAAATATTTGTTAAGCACCCATTATGAGCGGGCAATTTGCCAGACACTGGGGACTCGAAGGTGAACTAGATGGTTGCGGTCCTCTTTCGGAGTTACAGTTTAGTGGAGATACAGAGATAAATGGGTCATTGGAGTGTGACGTGTACGTCCTATGAATTTCGGAAGCACGGGCTGGGAGGGCCTGGTAAAGAGCGACAACCAGCTCTGATTTGGGGGGTCAGGGGATGCTTCCTGGGGAAAATGGAGTCCAAACTGAGTCCTGAAGGATAAGTGGGGCTATCAGGGTTGAGGGAGAATTTTCTCGGCAGAGCGAACGGCGTGTACAAAAGCTGGGAGCAAGAGAGAACTGGATGCGTTGGAGTGTAGGACGCACAAAACCTGCGCGTGGGGTCTCGGCACTCCGGTGTTCCTCGCTGCAGTGACGCGGCAGCTGGTGGCCGAGTAGTGCTCCTAGCCGGACTCCCGGAGACAGAGCGAATGACACGGAGATGGGTCATATTCAAAAGGGAGTGTCATAGACATTCGGGGGTAAAGGGTGTCCAAAATCCATTCACAAACCGATAAAGATAGGCTTCAAAAGGGGGTTTTGGCGACTTTGGTGGCTCATCGCCCCACGGAATGAGTCTGTTGTGGCCGTGGCCAACTCCTGGGTGTGCAAGGGTCCCTACTTTCGTGTGCGCCTAGAACAACTCGGTGACTCAGTTACATATTCAGTGTCCTGGGGACGGTTTTGCTGGGATTCACTTTATTTTTAATAGAGGAGATTCTCAAATGTGATGAAAGACTTTAGAGATGTGGAACTGAGAGGTTTTCATTCCTTGAAGAACACCCCGTAATTTGAGGAGGCCAGGCATATTATTGTCATGGCAGAATAGATGTGCCACCTTTTATCAGCAGGCAGGCTCAGAAGAGAGCAAATTAGCTGGGAAGAAACTAGGTTTTCAAGACAATTTTGTTTGGTAATTTTGAATTCTGTTTTCTCACTGATGGTGCAGAAAGTTCTCAAAGATATGGTAATTATTGCAGAATTATGGCCTCAGGCTTTTGCAGCTCTTCAAACAGTAAAATTCCATTATAAAGTAGCAAGATCTGTGTTCAATTGTGCCGCAGCTGAGAATTTGTCTCCTATAGTATATACCACATCATTCGCATAATGCAGAACGCCCACAGCAAGATGCAAAATTAGAAGTTCTAGGACTTGATGATTAATTAAAAATGTGTGCTGAGAGATAGGAATGAGTAAAGGATGAACTCCAGAATTCTGGTTGTTTATTATTATTATTATTATTATTATTATTTTATTATTATTATTGCTAGTGCTATTACAATAATAATAATGGTTGGCACTTACTGAATGCTAACAATGTTCTAATCGCTTTTTAATTCTCTCCACCACTGTACCAGGAAGGTCCTAGTATCGTCACATTGCACACAAGAAAAGAGGCTAAGGAAAGCTAAGGAACTTGTCTAGGGTCGTACTGGTAGTAGCCAGGGTCAAAGCCAGACCTTGACCCATGGTCCGTCTCCGTGTAAAGCTCGTGCACGTAATCCCTCGGTCATACTGCCTCACAACAGCTGCAGGTAGCTGGGTCAGCAGTGGTGCCTTTGTCTGGGTCTGGAAAGTGGAGAAGACAGGCAGGTCCAGTCTGTCTGTCCCTTGCTTGGGGAAGAGCCGGAGCCCCACCACCCACTCTCCAGCTGGTCGCCCACACTCTCAGGACTGCTCAGCTGAAGCTGCCACCCCGGACCTTCTGCATCTTCTGCTGGCCCCCTGTTTCTGGAGAGCTGTGCATGCACACTCCCCAGGCCTCTGCCTCCTTTCATGTATTGACCCAAATTAGCAGAGGCTGGGGCGGAGCTAGAGCATATTAAGAACTGATTCAGAAGAGGCTGCCTCGATTTTTCTTTTTCCCACCTAATTAACCCTGAGAAATGTCATGCAGCCACATGCATGTGATTTAAATTGGGGACTGTTTTCACTGGCTCAGCCTAGCAGTAGAGAATTTTCACTTCTATGCTGCGTCTCTGCCTCTGGAGTGCATCATCTACACTTGAAAACCACACAGAACCCAGAGGCAGGTGACAAACAAAAAAATTAAGGTTGTTTCCCATCCCCCTAAATTCCCTCCCATCTAGCAACCATCAAAATATCCCCTGTGTCTATGAGTTTGTTTCTGTTTTGTTTGTTTGTTTGTTTAGTTTTCTAGACTCCAAATATATAAGTGAAATCATATGGCATTTGCCTTTCTCTGTCTGACTTATTTCACTTAACCTTACATCCTCTGGGTTCCTCCATGTTGTTGCAGATGGCAAGATTTCATTCCTTTTTTGTGGCTGAGTAATATTCCATTGTACATAGGTACCACCTCTTCTTTATCCACTGACGGGCACCCAGGTTGCCTCCATATCTTGGTCATTGTAAATAATGCTGCAGTGGACACAGGGATGCACATGTCTTTTCAAATTAGTGTTTTGTGTTCCTTTGGATAAATACCCAGAAGTGGAATTACTGGGTCCTTCTTTGTCTCTTATTAATAGCCTTTGTTTTAAAGTCTATTTTGTCTGATGTAAGTGTTGCTATGCCAGCTTTTTTTTTTTTCATTTCCGTTTTCACGAAATATCTTTATCCATCTCTTTACGTTCAGTCTGTGTGCGTCTTTCTACCTGAAGTGAGTCTCTTGCAGACAATATATCAAAAGGTCTTGTTTTCTTATCCATTCAGCCACCCTATGTGTTTTTGATTGGAGCATTTAATCCATTTACATTTAAAGTAATTATTGATAGATATGTATTTATTGCCATTTTATTCATTTTTTTTAATCTTTTTTTCCTTATTCTTCCTCTTAAAGAAGTACCTTTAACATTTTTTATAATTCCGGTTTGGTGGTGATGAACTCCTTTAGCTTTGTCTTGTCTAGGAAGCTCTTTATCCGTCCTTCAATTCTAAATGATGGCTTTGCTGGGTAGAGTAGTCTTGGTTGTAATCTCGCTTTTTATCACTTTGACTATTTCATGCCAATCCCTTCTGGCCTACAAAGTTTCTGTTGAGAAATCAGCTGACATCTTACGGGAGCTCTCTTATAAGTAATCAACTGCTTTTCTCTTGCTGCTTTTAAGATTCTCCCTTTGTCTTTAACTTTTGACATTTTAGTTATCGTGTGTCTTGGTGTGGGTCTATTTTGGTTCATCCTGTTTGGAACTCTCTATGCTTCCTGGGTTTCTGTTTCCTTTACCAGGTTAGGAAAGTTTTCCATCATAATTTCTTCAAATAGGTTTTCAATTCCTTACTCTTTCTCATCTCCTTCTGGCACCCCTCTGATGTGAATGTTGGTATGCTTGATGTCGCCCTAGAGGCCCCTTAAATTACGCTCATTTTTGGGGATTCTTTTTTCTTTTTGCTGTTCAGACAGGATGTTTTCTGCTACCTTAGCTTCCAAATCACTGATTCGATCCTTTGCTTCACTTAATCTACTGCTAATTCCCTCTAATTTATTCTTCATTTCAGTTATCATGTTCTTTGTTTCTGACTGATTCTTTTTTATATTTTCTATCTCCATTTTTATGCTTCCTATCTCTTTGGTGAAGTTCTCACTGAGATTGTCGAGCACCTGATAAGCAGTGTTTTGAACTCTGTCTCCATCTGGTAGATTGCTTGTCTCCATTTTGTTTAGTTATTTTTCTGCATTTTGTTCTGTTCTTTAATTTGGAACGTGATTCTTTGTCTCCTCATTTTGGCTGCTTCTTTGTGTTTGTTTCTATGTGTTAGGTAGAGCTGCTGTCTCCCAGTCTTGGTAGACTGGCCTTATGTAATAGGCGTCCTGTGGGGCCCAGTGGTGCAGTCTCCTTGGTCACCTGAGCCAGAAGTTCCAGGTATGACCCTTGTGTGCCCTCCTGTTATAGTTGAGCCTTGATTGCTGTTGGCATGTCACTGGGAGGGGTTGACCCTCAGGCTCACTGGCCATGACTAGTGATGGAGCTGTAGTGCACTGACCCTATGGAGTGGGGTTCCCTTTAGCAGGGCTCTGGTGCCTGCCCAGTCTGTCCTTGGGGTTGTCATTTGTAGAGGTGGTCGGGTGGTGTCTGGCGTGGTCTGAAGCTGGCTGTGTTGGTGCGTTGGTTCTGGGGCCTCTTGGGAGGGTCTCTGATGCAGGCCAAGGTCAGCCTCTGCCTGTGCCCTACCTGGGGCCTCTTGACATGAGCTACAAACTGATCTGCAGATGGCTGCCACTTGTGCTGGGCTTGAGAGAAGCTAAGTTGTGAACTGAGGCTGGCTGCTGCTTCTTCTGGGCTTGGGGCCGCTTAGCAAGAGGTATGGGGCACTCCAAGGCCAGACACTGCTTGTTTGGGGTTTGTGAACTTTTGAGAGATTTTAGCAAAGTCCCCTATACAAGCCAAGGCAGACCATGTATATGGAAAAGCCAGTAGAAGCAGGTTGAGTAGGCCCACAAGTTGGGTGGGGCAGGGTCTCAGGAAGTCACCAGGGCAGGGCGAATGGTGTTATTAAGGTTGACAGACACTCAGATATGGCACCTGCCTGCACATGCACACTGGGCGAGGGAAGGGCCCAACGAAGGAATAATGGCTCTGCCAGCACTTTTTTTCTGGGGGAAAGCTGCCCCTCCAGCTCTCACCCTGAAGCTGGACAATTCAGTTCCTCCCCATATGTCCCTGGCACCTTTCAAGCTGCTGCTCCAGCCCTGGAGCTCAGAGCAAGTGAGTCTGTCAGCGGGTAAGTTCATGGGCGGGCCCTTTCATAGGAGTGCCTAGGACTCCAGCCGCCCTTGTCTCACTTGGCCACAATCTCCACTGGTTTTCACAACCAGAAGTTACGAGGACTTTCTTTCCACCACTGCAACCCTGGGCTGGGGAGCCTGGCATGGGGCTGGGGCCCCTTGCTCCTCAGGAGCAATTTCCGCGGCGGAGATACCCTTCCCAATTTTTAACTATCACTCATGATAGTTCTGTGTCTCCACCCCTCCTACCATTCTCATGTGGCTTCTTCTGTACATTCTTAGTTTTCTTCAGCTGGACTTCAGGAGGTTCTCAACAATGGCTGCTCTGCAGTTTAGTTGTAATTTTGATGTGGTTGGGACAAGGTGAACACAGAGTTTACCTACTCCACCATCTTAAAAACTGGTTTTGAATTCTGTTGCATATGACAAATATGTTTATACTTCATTTTTTAAAAAAGTTTCAGGGAGTGGCCACCAGCCCCAAAGGAGCCGGCTTTTATTAACCCTAAACCTGTCTGTTCCACCTGCGTTTCCCCCAGTACCCACAAACAAACAAACACACAAACAAACAAGGACTGAGCTAGAAGCAGGAATGCTAGATTAAGCCAAGTGACTCATGTGAGAATAAACACATGGCTTGAAAAGCGCAAATTCCAAAGATAAAGAAAATGAGCAAAAGGGAGGAAAACTAAGTCAGACCAGCGGAGCGAGATGTACGGAAAGCAGAGCGCTCTAGACCTTGTGCAAGGGCAGAATGGCGACTCAGTGACGGACCCGCCATGGGCCACAGCAGCTGGCGGTTCCAGAGCCTCTGGAGAAGGTACAGGATGGGACATAACTGAGAAGCCGATATGAGACACAAAGAGACGGGTGTAGGGGAGTTTGGCCTGTGATGGAAGGCAGCGAGGCATGGCCACCCACCTCAGCGGAAGCACAGCAGGACCTGCAGGCAGGTACCAGCAGGCACACTTCCCCCTCATGGGGACCACGAAAGAGGGTACAGTCCCCTGGGACTGTCAGGAAACATGAAGCCAAAACTTCCTACATTCATGAGGCCAGGGGCCCTCACAGAAGGAGCACGAGCTGCACCTTCTGCCTGTCCATCAAGATCCACATGGGTGCCCTCCAGATGGACAGGAGCCCGGGGACGCTGTGGGGAGGACGGGCTCTCCCAGTCTCTGCGACAGCTGCAGAGGGGACAGAGGCGGCCTTCTGTGAGCTCCGCTCTGAGGACGGCTGTCCAAGGCCCTTTGGTCTGTGGCTGGGCAGATCTGCGCCAGCTTATTCACTTGTTTGCCGGGATCCACTGCCGAGCGTGGTCCTGCCGCCTCGGCCTCTAAATTGTCACTGCTCTATTGAAGAGAAGGGCTGCATTAACTGCCTTAACCAGCTGCAGTCCCCATTAGGGACGGTAATGGCCCGCGACTTGGGAACAAAATGTTCGAAGGTTCTTTTACCTGCCGTGTAGGCAGGGGTTGTCTGACAAGCCTCATCCCGAGGCCCATAGATTTCCTCTTTTAAAGTATTTTAGGAAGCTACAGGGGGAAACATAACACGTTCACTGTGTTTACTGGTTATTTATCTCGGAAGGTTTCTGCTGCTCACAGTTCCATCCCCTCGGGATCGTTCCACGCCCCGTGGCCTTGCGCTTCCAAACATTCGCGGAGCATTTTACAGTTGGCAAAGCACTTGAACACATCTCTATTTAGTCTCTTGGCTCTTCCGAGAGCTAGGCAGATGAGGGATTGGAGCCTTGGAGAGGCTGAGTCACCGGCTCAAGGTCACACAGCTTGGAGCAGCAGGGCTGGGACGCCTCCCCCCGGGTTCTCGATGCTGGAGGCATCACCGCCTGCCGGCTCCGCCGCCTCCAGCCGCTCTCCCGCTGCAGAGTGAAGTGTCGGGATCCTCATCAGCTGCCAGAAACTCAATGTGGAGTCTCTGCCCTTAAAATTGTCTGTTATATTCTTCATCTTGTAGATTAGCTTCGTTTAAGCCATTAACATTCTTCATCATCTCTAATATATGGAAATTAGTGTTTCCCTGTGGCTCATTCATCTCGGCTTCTTCCCCTAAGAAGCCAAGGTTATTGGAAGCAATGTTACACAGAGGCCAGACGCCTCACATTCTTGAGATGAGCCCAAGCGGGCAGGGCGGCTCTCTGATTTGATCTAGATGCCTAAACGACGATCATTAACGGGCCGAATTTCAGTGACTCATCTGCGGAGGTGAGCAGCAGCTCTTCTCTGCCATTTGACACTGGAACATAAACAGCATTTGCCAGCCCCTTAGCCCATCACCGTTACTGCGTGGGGAAAACAGGCTTGACTATTAAGCAATTAATTAATTGATTAAAGTTCCGAATCCTAAAGACTTTTGAAATAATCCTGGGGGTGGGACAGGGTGAGGAGTGAGACGTACCGTTCTGTGATTTCTGTCTTCTGTCCGACAGCCGGCCCGTGCGGCATCTGCTGGCTGCGTGGGGGGTTCTGTCTGCCCCTCGGACAGCATGGCAGTGCCGGAAATGTGATGAGAACAGTGTCTTCACTACGGCGCCCTTGGGACAGGGCAGGGGGGGCGTGACTTCCAGTGGGAAAACCAGTGACACCAGAGAAATCGCCAGAGCCCTCCAGCGGAGGGACGTCAGGCTGGTTTTGCTGAGGAAGCGGTCTGTCCGAGCTGGGGCCGGAGCCGCATGATCCATCAAGAGAAGGGCCGCTGAGGCCACCTCCAGAGTCCCTCTCTTAGTGTCCCAGAGCTGCCAGAACGAAGCGCCACGAACTCGGTGGCTTAAAATAACAGAAACTTATCGTCTCACAGTCCTGGGAGCCAGGAGTCAAGGTGTTGGCAGGGGTGGGTGGTTCCTCCTGAGGCCGTGAGAGACGGTGTGTTACGGCCGGAACTCTCTCCCAGCTTCTGGTGGTTTCCAGCGATCTTTGGCGTGCCTCGGCTTACAGATACCTCACTCCAGTCCTCTGCCTTCACGTGGCCACCTCCCTCTGTCTCCACATAGCTCCCCTCTGTGCATGTCTGTCTCTGTGTCCAAACGTCCCCTTTTTATAAGGACATACACGTGTCGTATGGAATTAGGGCCCACCCTATGACCTTATTATGACCTTGATCATCTCTGTAAAGACCCTGTTTCCAAATAGGTCACATTATGAGGTCCTGGGGGTTAGAAGTCAGCATATATTTTTAGGGGACACAATTCGTCTTGTCACTGTCCCCTTTTCTCCCCACGCAGCCTCTCCTGTACTCACTTGCGAACAAACATTTCAGTAAGAGCAAGCCTTCCCCCAGGCCCCCACCCAGTTCCATCCAGTCCTGATCCCAGAAGAACACAGTGCAACCCAAGGCCAGCCCTCTGTAAGTCTCCCTGTAACCACCCAGAGGCTCTGCAGGGTTGCAGGAGACAGCGTGTGGGAAATGCACGATTCGGGGGATCAGACAGGACTGACTTGGGCCCAGGCTCTGACACTCTGGGCTCTGCGGCCCTAAGCCTGCTGCTCAGCCTTCCTCATCCTCCATTCCTTCACCCGGGTCAAAGGGTAACAGCACCCGCCTTGCCTGATTGATTATTGGGAGAATTAAATGGAAACATGTCTCCACGATGCCTTGCACATAATAGATGCTCATCTCCATGTTTCCCACCTACCTCGCATGGTTCTGGGATTTTCAGTTGACCTGACATTGTTATGTGGGCCATTCTACAATAAATATGTGCTTCCTGAGCTGAGTCTGCGGTTTGATTAGCAGACAAGGAGAAGCATTCTTCAGCACCTGGGTTTTCGGAATCCAGCAAGGGGCACCAAGCCAACTGGTGGGCTGCCTCCTTTGAAAAAGGCACAGGTCAGATTCCGTGCCCGGCATTAATTGACTGTCGCAGTGTCATTCCAGGTCCCACGTTGCGTGGGCCTTTATGTCTGCCATCCAGAAATCAATTGCCTTGTTCCTAGGAGCCTGCGTCCCAAGGAGCAGCATTCAGAAGAGAGGAGCCTCACCAGAGCATGTGTCCCTCTGCGCAGGGCTCCAGCTGACACTTGCTGCAAAATGACACTCGTGGGAGGGCTGCCCCTGGCCGAGGTCACCACTGTCTCGGTTTTATAGGTTCAGAAACTCCAGCTTTATCAGCTTTTCCAAGCGTGCTCAAGCCGGAGGAGATTGATTTGTAATAACCCAAACCTCAAGGGGCTGTTTGATAAGCCAGATGGTTTTTTGGCATCAGACGTCAAGTGTTTATTTATTTGTTTATTCATTTGACAGAGATCTAGGAGTTCTAGGCACTCTCCCACGTTAACTCGTTTAATCTTTAATTCCGAGTGGTCTCATTATCCTCCCCCTTACAGGTGGGGAAACTGAGGTTTGGATAAATGGAGTGGTTTCCCCAGATACCTGCTCTTGTGGTGGGCACAGGACAGAGATGGGAAAAAAAAAAAAAAGGAAATTAGTGAGAAAAGCAGTGGGGAGATGAGGCAGGCTGGGGCCTGAGCACACCCCTGAGGAGTGTCCGTTTGGGACAACAATACGCCGGCATCCTGGTGGCTAAACACCCAGAAAGGGGAATCTGTGTGGCCGGAACACTCACGTGAGTAAATCCCCCGCGGGCCGGCACCTCCCCATCTCTCCCTTAGGGTGCCTCTAGCGAACCATATAGAAAGCTTTCCCTTCTCACGCACTTGCAGCCGACGTCTTGGTCAGCTGTGGCCACAGCCCTGACCCTCAGAGCCTCACATCAACCACAGGTTATTCCTCGCTCCGCTCAAACCGCAGCCGCTGGCCAGCCAGGTCTCTGATTCACATCGTCTTCTTTCCGGGGTCTAGGCTGGAGGGGCGGCCCCTCTGTGGGGTGTCCTCTCGTGGCGGAGAGGAAAGAATGAAGGTGGAACCACGCACGGATGGCTTCTGAAACTTCTGGCGAGGGTCACCTCCCTCATGAGGCGCAGTGGCCGAGCCCCCTGTCACTGCGACAGGCGGGTTTCAAGGTGGGCGCGGTTTCAAGTCAAGGCAGCACATAATAGGCAGCAATAACGTCATCAGCTGTAGCAGGTTATGTTCGTGGTCTTCATTTTTTTTAGTTTATAAATGGAAATAATAGCGGTTCCCTCTGAACGAGGCACTTAGGAAGATTAAAGTTTGGTCTGTATGGCAAACCATTAGTAAACCGTCAATTTGCTTATAATTTCGCAGTGCCTAGCACAGTCCCTAGCACAGAGTAGGTGCTCAAGAGACACTTTTGGAACTTTATTCATCAGTGAATGTTTACAGAGCGCCTACTGTGTGCCAGGTGCTATGCTAGGAGAGTCTTCAGGATGTGGTGGAGAACGAGACAAACAAGATTCCTGTTCTCACAGACCTTCCATTCCAATTAGTGGGGCACAGGCAATAAACAACGAACTAAGAATTCCAGAGTGCGGTGGGAGCTGTGAAGAAAATAAAACAGAATAAATAGAAACAGGAGAGAGAGAGAGAGTAAGACTAAGCAAGAAAGACCCCTCCAAAGAAGTAACTTTGAGCTGAGACCTTATATGATGAGAAGGAGCCAGTCATGAGAAGATACAAGGAAACAGCACCCCGGGCCCAGAAGACAGCACGTCCAAAGGCCCTGAGGCAGGACCAAGCGTGACTGTTAAACCGGAATTCGGTGAGCGCAGCCAGGGCACCCCCACGCGGAGGGAAGCCGGGGTAGAGGGGGGGCCTCCGCCCTTTTCCAGTGTCTCGCCTTCGGGGTTGTCAGAACCTAGCACAGAGCCGGGGGCATAGCAGGAGTCTGGGGAACCATCAGGATGGGACAATAGCTCCCTGGAGACAGCGCCTCCTGTCCCCTGGAGGGCGCTACGGAAGTTCTGCCCGTTCTTTCTTTCCGATTCTCCTTCCTGATTCCTCATCAGCCGCTAGAAACTTCTCTCAATGCAGCATCACTCCATGACTTAATTTCCGAAGTTACAGCTGATTCGAGTTTACATTTCACAGTGGCCGCTCCCTGGTGACCTCGAGATGCACTTTGTTCTTGCAAACGAGAGCGCTCCCCAAACCGCGGGGCGGGGCGGGCGAGGGGCATCCTGTCGGCCCTGCCTCCAAACCGTGGCTGCCGCCCGCCTTGGCCTGGGTTTCGGGGTGGCTTTCACTTTGGGCACCTGGACCTCGCAACCCACAAACCGCGGGGTCACACGGCATGCACGCCTCACTGCACACGCACGCTCCAGCTCGACCGGCTCGCGGAAGACAGAGGGAGAGAATATTTTAGTCCAGGCCTCGGAACGGGCTGAGCTGGGAGACCCGGCGCGGCGGTTTCCTGAGCGCGCGGGCGCCTCCCGTGGCGCGAGCATCTTTCTTCCCGTGAGCCACGAGCCCCAGTGTTAAAAGATCTGGGAGGTGCGCAGGCACCTGGGTCCTGCGCAGACACAGCGCTGGGTGCCGGCGTCGAGGACGCCCGGGCTGGGCCAGCCCGCTGCCAGCTAAGACATCAGGCTCCCTGCGAGGCAAGTCCGCCCGAATCCAGATTTCCGGATCCACAGAGGCCGGGAGGAGGTCAGGGCACGGCTGGGCAGGTGGGCCCTGGAGCGGGAGGCTAAAGACAGCCGGAGGCCGTGGAGCGAAGGTGAGCCCAGTGCACTTCCGAGTGACGGCCACATGGAGCTGTGTGCCACCCGTAAAAGGGACCGAGAAGCAGTCAGATGGCTCGGGACAGAGCGAGGGCTTCCCGGGTGCCCAGCGTGTGCGGGGCCCATGGGTGAACCCACACCTGGGACAGAGCTGCCCCCAGCAGACTAAGCACCACAGGAGGAAAGTCTGTGAGTCTTGCGCCCACATGGCCCAGGCTCTGAATGGAGCCCCAGGCCAGACGCCCAATGCAGACGCCCAAAAGTAATAAAAGGGGTTCCCACGGTCACCCTAACATCCCGTACAGCTAGCGCGGCTGTCCTCAGCTGACTTTTGGGTCCCCTCCTCTTCTCACACCTGTACTGCTCCTGAGCTTCTCCTGTCCCTCAGCCTCGACCCTCCATGTTCCACCCCAAAGGTACCACCTGGCACGCTGGGGAGCTGAGGCCTGGGCGGGGGGCCCTCCCAGCGCCCGGCCAAGCCAGGGCCCTCGTTCGGAGCTGCAGGGGAGTCCCGAGGAGGACGATGTGGGCCTTGGGCCCGGGCGGCCAGTGGGAGAGGGAGAAGGGGACAGAAAGGGGGAACTCCATCACAGTCACACACCATGCTCTGCAAGTTAGGTGCTGCCTTTTCCCTCTGTGCTGAGAAACTTGGGCTCAGAGAGGTAAAGGAATTGCCGGAGAGAGCACAGCCAGTACAAGTCGAACTGAGTGCAGGTCCCCCGAAGCCAAAGGAGTTCTCACCGCTACATTACGCTGCACTCCTTGCCAGAGAAGACGCAGGGAGAAAGACCCTGGGGCCGTGTGTGAGAGCGAGTGTGTGTGTGAGTGTGTGTGGGGGAGGGAGTGGATAAGGGAGAGCGAAGAGAAAGATGAGAAGAGACCATCCGCCAGAAAGGAGAAGAAAAAAGAAAGGGTTGCGAGGGAGAGGGCATGGGCTGAGGGAGAAAATGAAGAAACACAATTGCAATCACAAGCCTCAAGGACAGGCATGTGGAAACTTTTAGAGGTTGTCAAAATCTCTCTTGATTAGTTTTTTTCTAAAGCCCTGGTATCCAGCCTACGGCAGAACTTTGGGACTGGGCCAAGGCCAGCAAAGCTACCAATTAGATGGGCAGCCCACCCCCGAATGTTTTTCCAGAAGCTTCTCCATCACCCCTGCAGGGCCCCGAGGCCCCAGGGAATGGTTTAAAAGCCAGGGCGTTCATGTCCCAATGTGGAGACCCGGCATTTTCCATCTGTAGCTGTACATCATGATGTTTTGCTATCAGGCTCTGGGGCCCAAATCTATTAAAATTCTGATGCTTCTGTGGCTTTGGGATTGGATAATGATAGAAAATTCAGGAGAGGAAGGAAAAAAAAAAATCTAATGACAGTCTGTAGACCAGAAAAGCCAAACACAGTGAGCGTGCTCAGGGGGCCAGGACCTGCTCAGCATCTTCCGTCCTCATGGGAAGAGGACGCCTCCCGTGACTTCGGGTTGACAGTCACGGCTGATTCTTGGATGGTGTGAGAGACAGGAAAGATTATTAATGTCAGTAATTACAAAAGCAATAACGCGTTAGTAGTTTACATCGGGAATTTATATTCGTATTTCACGTGTGTAATTTACATGTGTGAGGACTTGATGATTTACAAAGTGTGTCCTCTACAAGTCGCTGGTTCCGTCCTCACAACCACCTCGCAAAGCACGCAGGAAAAAAATTGCAGAAAAAATACCGTGGGGACCGATTCTGCCTGGTTCCCCTCCTCCTGGCACAAGGCCAAACTGCGCTCCCCACTCCCTGGAGATCAGGTGTGGCCCCGTCACTTAAATTGTGGCTGAAGACCATACAGCAGTCACATGTTCTATGCCGTAGAACGGCCTGGGTCCCAAGGTAGGAGATGTGGGGCAGAGCGCCCAGCTAGCGGCCGAGAGGCACGGAGCATGAGTGCATGTGGGTCAGCACACGCTAATGTCACCGCAGCGGACCCAGCCAGCCCGACGGATGCTAATGTCACCGCAGTGGACCCGGCCAAACCGACGGACGCTAATGTTACCGCAGCGGACCCGGCCAGCCTGACGGAGAGAGAAACTACCCCCATTTTTTTTAAGTGAGCACATGAAGACACACACCCAGCTAAGGCCTCCTGCACGGAAGCTGGGATGGATCCTGGGTCTCCGCTCCCTACCCTCAAGGAGCAAGGACTGTGCCCGGCCGGGCCGCCTGCCACAGCCGATGACCTTGGGCCGGCGCTTCCAGCCCCTGGGAGTATTGCTCATCCGGAGGGCAGAGAGGAGGACAGCGTGGCTGGGAGAACCGAAGTGCGGGGCTGTCACCGTCGCTCCCCAGAACCCCGCCTACTTCACGGAGTCTGGATCTGGAAAGGGCCCCTGCAGCTCCCCACGTCTGAAGACGACCCCAGCTTCCCCAGACGCCCTCGCAAATTGTTCTTCCTTCATCACTCCACTAAGCAGAGCTTTTATTCCCGTCTGGGCTCGGAATCCGGAAGGTGTCTCCTTTGTGTCCAATTAGACCATTTTTCATTTCGAAACGTATTGTTGGCCGGGGACAATGGAACGAAGTGGAGCTGCGTGGGTCCGAGGACGGCGGCAGACGGTGACAGGCTTCCCGAGAGCAGTGGCACCTCTGAGTGGCCCCGTCGGCTCCGAGCGGAGTGAGCCGGCACCTGGTGTCAGCAGGAGAGACCCTGTAATTAATTTTTAAATTTGCTATTATCATGCGTTTAGGCAGTGGGCTGACATTCTGCTTGGTTTTGACCTTTAAAAATGTTACAAGCAATATCAGCTTTTCTCCGATGTGAAGGACGCTGACCTAGAAGCTATAAAAACCACAGCTCGTGGACTGGCAGCCTTCCTGTTACAGATTCTCTCGTTTCCCTTCAGTTTACTTGTCATCTCTATAAAGGAAACACACACACACACACACACACTCTCTCTCTCGCACACACACATGCACACACACGCACACCTTTTTTTTTCTGGAAATGAGGTGCATGCTTCCATCCCCTTATTTTCCATTCCCATAGTGGCCGTCACACTTTTTTTTTTTTAATTATGATAACATATACCTAACATAAAATTTACCATTTTAGCCATCAGTGGCATTAAGCATGTTCACCTTGTTGCGTAACCATCACCGCCATCCTTCCCCAGAACTTTCTCATCTTCCCAAGGAAATTCCATGCCCATTAAACACTAACTCCCCATGCTCGTTCCCCAGCTGCCGGCGACCACCATCCTACTTCCTGTCTCTAAGCATCTGACTCTTCTCGACACCTCACTTACAGAGAATCTGACAGTATTCGTCTTTTTGCGACTGGCTTATTTCATTTAGCAGAATGTCTTCAAGGCTCATCCGTGTACGACACATGTCAGAGTTTTCTTCTCTTTAAGGCTGCATGACATTCCATTGGAAGGATACCTCACACGTGTTTTAAATGGTAAAAGATCCCCAATGTCTAGAAGTTATATACTATTTTTCAGTTTAGAAAGTGTTTTCTCCAACATGATGTCATTTGTTCCGCCCCCCAACAAGGTTTGGAGGGAAACCTTTAAATTTGCTATTATTATGCATCCAGTGGACTTAGATGAGTACCCCACCTCACACATGAGGAACCAAGTCTCCGAGAGGCCAAGGGACCACTCAAGGCCTCACTCCCAAGTGGGGGAACAGGAGACCCAGGGTCTCCTCTTGTCTCCACTCACTGGTCTCAAGTGTCAAAAACAAAACTACTTTGTTCAGGCTCATGCTTAGTTTTCCATTTTATTTCCCTCTCCACCTATATCCATTGATCAGAGGATCCCAGCAGGAGTTCAGACAAGATCATGGTAGTAATATGGCCTTGTTTAAAAAAAAAAAAAAAAACCTTTGAGAAAGAAGAGATAAAACCCACCCGTCTCGTTCCCCCAACTTGAACCACTAAGTCTAATGCTCCCAGCCCTTCCGTAGGAGAAGATCATAATGACCATGGCTGTAGACCCAGCACCTGTGACGGCCAGGCCCTCCGCTAGGGCCTTTCCATCCAGTGTCCTCGCCGGAGAGGAATGCTTGCCTCCGTCTTGGGACAGTCACACAAGCAGGGGACACACGGGTGAGGCAGACTGTGAAGTTCACCGTGTCCTGCCTCATCGCGAAGCCTCTCCATCGAGTCGGAGGAAGCGGAGCGGAGGAAGAAAACTGAGACTACTCCAGAATCCAGCTTCTAGGTACGGGGTCAAGCGCAGCGGGAACCCGTGACGAGCTCGGACTTGGGCTCCTCCTGCTACTGCTGCCGCCACAAGAGGTCTGGGTGGGGGGCGGGGGAGCCCCACTTCAGAGACAGGACCCCGAATACTGTCCCACCCCATTCTCTTTCTGGGACCACTTTCAGGGAAGAAGGTATTGACAGTAGTCCTGAGAGCTGAGATAGTTCTTCATCGACTTTAAACAAACCATGGACATTTCCTGAGCGCCTCTGCTAAGCGCCAAGCTCCAGGCTAGGCGCCAAGGATGCCAAGATGAAGGTGACCTTGTCTGTGACCTTTTGGGGCCGACTAGAGGCAGGTCCACCCGTTACCAAACAATGGACTGTTCTAGAGGGAGCTGTGCAGTTCCAGACTGGAGTGACTAATTCTGCCAGGGCTGGGGCAGTGGGTGACACACGAGCCCTGGAAGACGTCACAGAAGACGTGCTCTTTGAGCTGGATCTTCATGGCTGAGCTCACCAGGTGGAGAAATGGGTGGCAGGCTTGACAGAGGGCACAGGGTAGGCATTGACAAGCAGATTGTCTGCAGGGAAGGGCCAGCTGGTGAGTGACAGGAGATATTCCGGAAGGCAAGCAGGTGCACCATCTGCAAGACCCTGCAAGATGAGAAACATGGGAGTTTGGACTTTCTCTTGAAGGCAATGAAGGGAGAGAGTCAAGGGGGCGTGTCTGCTCCTGATGGACAGACACAGGGGAGAGGGAAGGAGGTACAGCTAAGGGCAGAGGCCAGGAAGGAACGGGAACACTAAATCAAGCCCCCCAGGGCAGAGAATGGGCAAGCAGAGATGGAAGACTGTCACAGATGTGTCCTCTGAGGCTTCAGGCCCTCGGAGCTGCAGATTTGTCAACGGCCCAGCATGCCCGGGCTGAAAAGGCACAGCACTCCAGCTGGCTGAGGGGCTGGCTTTTTACTTCGCAGAAAATGCCACTCACGACTGCACAGTGGGGGACTGGGAGGCCTTCAAATGGAGCAGAAAGGCCTGGCTGGCCGGCTCAGCCTCCCAAGAGAGCTCTGGGGCGTCGTGTGAGGGGTGCGGAGCCATTCTCTCCCCAGCCAGCCTGCAGAGGAGTCTGAAGTGTCACTAGAGGCTTGCTCCTCTGATATCAGGTATTTCCTTTCCGAGCATCGACTCGGCCCCTCCTGTTAGCTGTGGGATCTTAGACAATCCCCTCCAGCTCTCTGAGCCTCCGTTTCTATAAGGAATTTACCACTTTTCTGAATAATGAAAAGACCTTGATGCTCTGAGGTTGACCACAAAGGGACACTCGGGGGTGGGGGAGGCAGCTCTCCACAGTTCGCCTGGGGGGCGGGGGGTTCCCCGATCACTACCGCCATGGCCACACTGACCTAGCACACCCCCCTTTAAAGCTCTGGGGAGAGGTGGGCACGTGCACCTTGGCCCCAGGCCTGGCTAGGGCCACAACAGCGTGGCCTGGCGCCTGGACCAAGGGGCCCCTCAGGAAGGGAGGCCCAGCCGCGCTCCCCCGTCAGCTCGCATGGAGCCCCGGGTCCCATCTGGTGCATCTCTTTTCAATTCTGGGTGCAGTGACTTCACATTGGTAACTTGAAATCAGCCGTAGTGGAGTCGTTGGCCAGTGCTACAAACCAGGGGTCTCTTTCTCCCCAAAGAACTGGTGGGTACACAGCAGCACACCAGTGGTGGGCCCCACGTGCCTACCTCGTGCCCCAGGAATTCCTCCTGCGGGTGATACCGAAGAGAAGAGAGCCCCGTGCGCCCACCGAAGGACCAGCGCACGGCCGTCCATGGCAGCCACGTTCGCGATAGGAAAAGAGCAGAAACAGGCCCAGTGTCCACGGGCGGAAGGGTGGGAGGCGCCTTTGTGATGGAACACGCCGCGGAGACGAAGAGGAGCGCACAGCGCCGTGGCCGAGTCTCGGAGACGCCGTGGTGGCTGAGCGAAGGCAGACGCAGAGGCTGCGCCGGACGATTCCACGCACCGGAAGTTCGAGAACAGGTGAAGCCGGTGTAGACGACGGAGGCCAGAACGGCGGTTCCCTGGGCGGGCCAGTTGGGATGGACCTGGGAAGGGCGTGAGGGGCCCTCGTGGGGGGCCGTTCTGTGTCTCGATGGAGCCGACGGTCCCATGTGTGTGCGCGTGAGAACGAGTCAAGCACGTGCTTAGGGTTTGTATACTTTACCCTCCGTACTGTATATAGTATATACCTCAACTGACAAGCAAAGACTGCGTGTGCGTGTGCATGTGCGTGCATGTGAGTGTGCGTGTGTGAGTGTGTATGTGAGTGTGCGTGCGTGTGAGTGCGCATGCGTGAGTGCATGTATGTGAGTGCGTGCGTGTGAGTGTGAGAGTGTGTGCGTGTGCGTGCGTGTGCGTGCATGTCTGTGAGTGTGTGTGAGTGTGCATGCGTGTGTGCGTGCATGTGCATGCGTGTGAGTGTGCGTGCGTGCGTGTGTATGAGTATGTGTGAGTGTGCGTGTGTGTGAGTGTGTATGTGAGCAATTCCCAAGCCCCCCTCTGCAGCCGCATCTGCTGGACGGGTAGGGACATGTTCGCAGTCACCTGGTGCCCAGGATGGGGGGCGGGGTGTCCCACAGGGAGACAGCAGCAGGCTTGCTCCCCAGTCCCCCTCCTTGCTTCCTTTGGACCCCTCCTGTGTCAAGGGCACCTCGTGGTCTAGTGTACAGCGCCCCACACCTCTGCTTGGCAAAGACACCATTAGAGGAAACAAAATCTTTTCTGCAAAGCGACTACGTCAGGGGCATTTGCTGCTGCTGGTTGTCACCTACACGGGCTGCTCCACTTGCTTGAACCTCAGCGTCCTCGTCTCTACCACGGGGATCCTGAGCGCTCATGGCCCAGCCTGACGCACTGGTCGGCCTGTCTCCTGCCCTCCCTCAGCCTCTGCCCTGAGCCGGGCGCTGCCTGCCGCCTGCCGCCCGCTCCCTCCTGGACCTCCCAGACCCCCCAGGGCCCCAACCCCCACCTCCCCGAGTCAGCCTGGGCCCTGATCTCCACCAAGGTCACCCCGCCTCTACGTCTCAGGGAAAGTTTTTAAAGATTCATCACATCATTTGCAAGCGACCTGCTCCTTCTTGTTAGAAAGGTGCTAGAAAAGTTTGTTTGCTGTTATTTTCCATTTTTAATAACTGCTTTTGAAACTGAGACAGAAAAAAAGAGTAAAGGCAAAAGGGCTTACGATGCGCCAGGCTTCCTTCCCGGCACCCCGGCCGCGTCCCAGCCCCTCCCCCGCACCCTGCCCCTTCGCGAGGCGGCGCCCCGCCCGCCCCCGCGTCTTCCTGCTTCTGCACGTGCTGGATCTCATTTCACAATACATCGCGGGGCTCTATTCTTCTACAATGGCTCCTGCGATCCCATTGTATGAACGCGTTTCAGTCCCATTTTGATGGAAATTTAGGTTGCTTCCTCGCTTTCCTAAATATCTTTGTGTAGCTACTTTACACAAGTAATTCCATGGAATAAACTCCTGGAAGTGAGTCAAAGCTCACAAGGCCTCTGTGGACGTCGCGTACTGGCTCTCTGCTCCCCGAAGGGCCGGCCTGCAGCCCCGCTTCCCACGAGTCATTCATTCACTCATTCATTCATTATCTTCTCCAGCGAGGCCTTGCGCTAGGTGCAAGGCCCCACCTGGCCTTCAGAGGCTTGTTAACTTGGGGTAAATCCTCTTCCTCTGTGAAATCTCTTAGGATCCCTCCCCCCACCCAAAACACACACACACACACACACACACACACACACGCACACACACACTTCTCTGGGCTCCCCACAGCAGCTGGTGAACGGTTCGCGTACCTTTTTGTCTGTGATAGAGACGTTCGTAGGCACCTTCCAAAGAGATCTTGTTTTACCCCCCGTGGTGGAGGAAGCCCTCCCTCCATGCAGGAGGCCAGCCCACGTGACCCGCAGTGGGCCCGGGACTGATCAGAGTCCTGTCCTGGGACTCGGGGGCGCTAAGATGTCAAGCGGACAGTGCTGGCCTTGGGAGCCAGAGGCGGAACGAGAGACAACCTACCTACGGCACACACAGGTGAAGGCACGGGGGCTCCTGCGGCGTCAGGATGGCCCCGGGCGGGGAGGGGCCGGCAGGGAGGGGCCGGCGCCGAGGGCGAACGCCCCAGAGGAAGCAAGCCTGCAATTATGTGCTGGGAGACGCCCCCGGATCCTGACAACAAACTCACTTTCAACTGCTCGGGAGAGGTTAGCAAACAACCAGCCGCGGATGCACCCAGCTCTGACCGAGATGCCTCCCTCCCAGGCCGTGGGCTCATGCGGTGGAGACCCAGCGTCCCCTTCTGCGACCTCGGCACCCAGTGTGGGCTGGCAGCCACCTTCAGGGGCATGCGCCATGCAGCCACACCAGACCCTGCACTGGGAGCGCCACCCAGACCCTGCGTCCCTCTGAAATCAGGACACTGAAGTCGAGAAGGTCCATGCGACTCAGGTCTACCCTGCGAGTCCACTCGTTAATCGTTGGGAGTGACAGGGCTAGCATTTCTGGGCAGATGGGACATTGAGGACAGACGGATCCCAAACAGGCAATGACATGGCCTGGTGCGCTGAGGGGGGCGGTTCTGCAGCTCCAGGGGCCTGCTCGGAGAAGGAAGTCGCTCAGAGGCGTGTTACAAAACCAGCGGTCCCTCCAGCAAGGCCGGGGACTTGGGCAGGGGAGGGCGCTCAGGCCCGGGGACCAGCATCAGCAAAGTCAGGGAGGGGAAACAGCATAGGATCGTGCACGCTGTACTGGACTGGAGCCGGTAAGGAGGATTTTCGAGACAGAAAGGGAGGGAAGGCTGGGAGAGTGGGCGAAGGGCAGCTGACGTGGCGGGGAGGGGGGGACCTTACTCTGAAAACGCCAGGGGGCCACAAAGGGCAGAGGCTGCCGCTGTCAGCTTCTCACGGGGCTCCTGTGGGGTGAGTGTGGAGGGTTGCGGACGGGGAGACCGTGGGGTCCGGGGAGAGACGATGACAAGGTGGCTGGGCACAGTGGTCTCAGTGGCTGAGGGAGGGCACAAGAGACATTTAGGAGGCAAATTTCTCAGGGCTGGAAGCTCAGTTCCCCCTGGCTCAGGGCAGAACCGGAGGCCTGAGAAGGTCCCAGAATGGAAGTGGGCTTCATGCAGCAGGACGCAAAGGAGCAACGAAGAAAAGGTGGAGGGCAGGAGGCCTGGGGGAGGTGGCGGACAACCGAGCCAGCCACCAGGTGGGCCATTACACCCAGAGCCCAAGGGAGAGAGAGGCCCCCAGACTATTATACCTGGTCACTAATTTAAGAGCATGTGGAACCTTCTCTAGCGATTGCCGCAGGCTGTCCCCAGAGGCCTCGCTCTGAAGGCAGGGAGCTGCTGGTCAGCTCCAGGTATCAGAAATTCCATTAACATGTAGCTGCAGCCCCAAAAACCTGCTTTCATGTTCCAGAGACAGAAGATAAATGGCCCTTACCATTTTTACGTAGCTGTGTGTGCAACTACCTGAGCTGCCCTTGTACCGTGTTTATTAGGCACTTCAAGGCCTTTCTCCAGGAAGAGGAGGCTTCAGGGTTGAGAAACGCCTCCTTGTTGCACATGGCTCGGCTCCACAGGGCCCACGTGGAGATGCTCACGTCTCCAATTAAAACTGCCGGGCAAGTCCGAGCACCAGGACGCCGCACGGGGCTGCAGCGAGGCATGCTGGGTCGGGTCTGCTGCTCGGAGGCGCAGGGAGCCCAGGGCAGCCAGCCTCTCCCACCGGATGACCAGGCGGGTATCGCCAGGGCAGGAGGGGAAGGGGCGCTTAGTGAGGGTGGGCTCGGGCCAGGCAGCCTGCCGGAATCGTCGGGGTTGTCTGCAGGAAGGACGACGCCCGCCTTCCGACAGTGAAGACGCTGAGGTCCGGAGAGAAGTCACAGGCCCAGCGCTGGCCACAGCCCGGAGGCCAACACAGCCACCTTCCCCCACATTCAGGGGCCTGGTCTTTCTTTGACGGGTGAGGCTGATGGGGGATCTTAAAGCCACCCCAAGCTGTGCAGAGCTTCTTTGGGCTCGAGCCTGGTATATTTGGGGACCTCTGTGAAGGTCGGGACCGAAGCTACAACGCCGTCTCCAAGTTCCAGACAACATAATCAGGGCATAATCCAGTCTCTTCTTTACAGACGCGGGTCCTAGTCCATCTTTCAAACTAATGAGAAATCTTGTTTGGACGTGTTGAGCTTTTTTTTTGATCTTCATTCTTTATTACTTTCCCACAAAGCTTCGTCTGAATATAAATCTGTATGGGGGAGGGCAGGACGGAGCTCAGCATGCTGGTCAGCTAGCTCTGCGGACAGTGCTTTAACCCCAGATCAGGCCAGAGCTCGCCTGCCCCCACTCCCTGGCCCCGGGGTGAGGCCGGTCACTGCTCACGTGGGCATCTGCGGGTGGCTTCTTTCTTACTCTATCTGTCTGAGTTTCATGGATGAATAAAAATCCCACAAATGAACAGTTTGAGTCCCAACTGCTGCTCTCTGCCAGCGAAAAGTCATAAAGAAAACAGCCAGACGAAACCGCCCAGGACACAGATCACAGCAAGTTGCTTCCGGGGTGCAGGGCCCATAAGAACCAACCCAAAGAGCTGCTTTGCATGAGGAGGACATCCTGGCTTACAGCCCAGTGGCTTCAGCAGATCCCAAGGAATGGCCTACGCTGGTGCTCAGAAGGCAGGGGCGTATGTAAGCACCAAGCTGGACATTTAGGTCCCTGGCCCTTCGTGGGGACCAGGCCCTGAAGCGATAATAACAGAGTGAGACATGTGACCCCGGGTGAGGCGGAAACCAGGGTTTCAACAGGTATCTGCACTTGCCACCCACCTGACCTCGCGAGGGCAGGGGCTTCACCTCCCCTGCTCTTGACCTTCTCATTTGCAAAATGGGGAGAACCGGTCCCTGCCTCCCCAAAGCTCCAGGGAAGCCATGGGAGGGGTCCCACAGCCTGAGCCCTCCCAGTCCGCACCCTGAGTCACAGCCTGAGTCGCAGCTGCTTCTTCCAGCGCGAGAGCCACCTTGGCCGGTGCCATCCAATGACTCAGCGCTCGGCCCGGGTGGGGGCGGCCTCCGCCGTCTGTGGATCGCGTCACTGTGAAGCCCAGTCTGCCGTGGCTCGTTGAGGAGTTGAGGAGAGTTCGGACTGCCCACTCAGGAGAGCCGCAAGCGAGTCCCAGGTGCCGCGGCTTCCCCGGGCTCCGGGGCATCTCAGAGCTCACTAGAGATACTTTCAGGAGCCTGGCAAGTGGCGGGCGAGGCTGGCCTCAGAGCTTTCCCCATGGACCAGCCGCCTGTCGTGATTTGCTGCAGGGACCTGAGACAGAGAGCTGGGCTCTGGCACTAACCTGAGTGGTGTTTGAGTGCCTGCTCTGCTGGGTACCCCCTTGTGACCCGGGCCCCCGACGTGGGTGCTGGTGCCTCCCCGGCCCCGCCTCCACCCCACACAGGCAAAGGACGGTCGCCAAGAACAAACGTCTGTCCTCTGAGAAGAGCAGAGGGCCCAAGTCACACTGCAGTTTTCCTCTGTCAGACAATTGTCCCTCCTTGAGACCCACTGCCCCTCCTAGGTGGTCCTGGCCCTGGGCCGCCTGCAGGTGCCCGAGCTGTAACCTCCCCCTGTTCAGGTGCGGGATGCAGGTGCGTCTGACCGCCAAGTGTTTGGGTGGCCCAGCAGAGGAGGCCAATGGCAATTGTGGCTTCAGAGGCATGGTTTCAGGCTGAGCTAATTAAGCTCCCAGGCCCGGGGCTTCTCCCACACGCGCCTCCCACATCTGGTGCTGCCAGAGTCCCCAGGAGTCAGGAAGGCAGGACCTTCTCTTCCTGCCAGAGCCCACCTCCAGCCCGAGCAGACGCCACAGCCAAGAGCCCTCTCCTGAGAGTCGGCTCAGCTCCATCCCATTCTCCTCTTCACTCTCCTCAATTGCTGCTCTTCATGCAGCTTCTCCTCCCCCGCGCCCACGCCCATCAGAGGTTTGCAGCCGGACTCATTTCTTGGCTAAGGGACAGGCCATCAGTCTTCTTAATCTGTCCTCATAAATCATCATCTGGGCACTCCCGAGCACCCCAGTGCCCCCATCCACCCCCCAAGTCCTCTGGGCACCAATCTGACACAGCACAGCGACCTCCCTGGGGGCCATACACCCCCGACTCGCCCAGCAGTGTCATTCCTCCCCCTTGGCCACGTGGGGGGCCCACAGCGGCTCCTGCAGGAATCCCGCCCGCAGCCTGGCAGCCGCCTCTCCTGTCGGCAGGGCCTTCTCCTGGAACCGGAACGTCTTAAGCTTGTTGGGTTCAATTGCCCGTGGAGTTCCAGTTAATCCCCCTGCCGGGAGCCTTAGGGGAGAGGAAGGATGGGAAGGACTTTTTTAGGACCCTAAACTAATCTTTGAGGGACCGGAGCTTTGGTGTGCGGGTGGAGCAGGGCACGCTGGGAGTCTGGAGGAGGAAGGAGAGTTAGAAGAAGCCCCTGGGGCTGTAGCCCCTGGGGAGACCTACCTGACCCAAGTGAAGGGACAGCATGACCAACAGGAGTCCAGCGCCAGGCCGGGCACACAGTGGGCACCCACGGTGGCTTGCTAAGGGGTAGAGGAGAAGTGCTGACCCTGGTGAATAGGGGTGTGTGTGTGTGTGTGTGTGCGCGCGCGTGCACGTGCGTGCACACACAACAATGATTTCTTGGTGGGGACAGGGCCCAGAGGTACCTTTGACTCCCACCACCACCCAAAGACCCGCTGGCTAGAACATACCCATTAAGGCATATATAGTCAGTCATTTAACTAAACTTGAGTTCGCATCTGCTCTGTCCCAAGAAGGCAGCAGTGAAAATGCAGAGATGATGAAAAATGCGGTTCAAACTTGATGAGGTATGCATGCTGGAAGGCTTCCTGGAGGAGGGATGTTAACCCCATGTCGGATTGGAGAGACCTACGGACCACCAGGCTAAAGCAACGGTCCTCAGCCTGCATTCTGAGACCAGCAGCACCTGGGACCTTGTTAGAAATGCAGACTCTCGGGCTGCATCAGACACTGAGGATGTGGCTCAGCCACCTGGGTCTAACAAGCCGTCCAGGTGACGTCGGTGGGAACCGCCGGGCTGGGGCGTAGGAAGACGGGCACAGGAGAAACCGACCTCCCAGGAATTCTCTCCTTCAGCCACGAGTTTGGGGCCTGAAGGCAGTTTCTGGGCTCCTCCCCAGGTGCTCAACCATCTTCGGGTTGACGGTGTGCACTTGGGGTGCCAGCAAAGCAGAAAACATGTCTCAGAGAGCTTCCCAGTTACTGTTTCTCCAAAAGCATCGACATGGTGCTCGTGGGAAATACCAGAATCTTGCTGGACAGTTTATCTGTTTTATCCCCCTAATCAGACATTAGGATTGCTCTGTGAGGTCAACGTATGTTTAGGTTTCCCAGCACTTGGAGCCGTCTTTCTGCCCTCCTGCTCTTGCCCTGGGGACGTCCCCTCCTCAGGAATCACCTCCCTTTAGAAATGGATCTCGCGGGAGGCGTTGAGACTTATGCTGAAGAGTCAGGCTTTTTCTGAAGATGTCTTCATCTTGTTCTTGAAAGGTATTTTCACTCGATACCGATTCTAGGTGGACAACTAATTGATCTGCGTTTTAATATTTGATGATATCGCTTTCCGGGTTCCTGGCCTCTATCATGCCGTCTCGGAGCTTTGCCTCCTATTGACCTGACATTCCCGCGGGCGTCTTTCTGTCTCTTCACTCCGGCTTCTTGTAAAAATCTCCTCTTCGCTATTCTGCATCACTGCCATGGGTCCACGCGTTGGGTTTTTTAAAAATCCCTTGCTTAGGATTTATCACGCACCCTGAACGGACATTCGCGTCTTCTATCAATGCCTGGAAATCCTCACCATTACCTCTTGGAGTCAATGATTCTCGCCTGTTCTCTGTTCTCCCTCTGGAACTCCAGGTGGATGTGCGTTCTCTCCTTCTGACCCCGACCCCGTTACTCAGCCTCCGCTGGCATTTTCTGTGTCTATTCCGCGGCCCTGCACTGTGCACTCTGCTCATCGTTTCGGCCGCGTCTTCTAGTTCACTGATTTGGTCCTGAGCTGGGATCGGTTGTCGTTCAGCCCATCCGGCACTGAGTTTCATGTTTCAGTCATCCCATCTCTCATTCTCAAAGTTCACCGATCGTTTTTATAGTCTTTTTTTTCCCTTCACCCGAATTCTTGCTCCTTCTTTCTTCAAACATTTTAAACGTACTTATTTTCATTCTGGTTCTGATCACTCGAACATCTGAAATCTTTTGATTTAGTTTTGCATGGGTGGTTTCTGCTGACTCTGACTCATCGTGGATTGTTTCCTGCTCTATTTTGCCATTCGAGGCTGCAAGCCTGACAGTCTTCTGTGGGAATCTGGGAGGACGCAGACAAGGGCTCCAGCTGTGTGCCCTGGTCTACGAACCCTATCCCACGTTACGCTAATGTCTTGGCTTGGGGTTTCCTGGACCACTCAGCTTACAAAATTGGAACTCAAGCCCAAGTGAAGGTCAACCTAAGCCGACACCCTCTCATGAAGGACTCTTTTCACCCTCGTTTATTGCAGAGGCCAAGACAAATGAGTGCCTTGTTATCAGTCTTTGCTAGAAGGTTGGTTGTTATAGGCCACCCTTACACTCAGGGTACCACTTTAAAGGTCCTAGCTCGAGACAAAGGTCTCAGTTCCTACTCTCAATTTTTTAATGAGCTCAAGATAAAATAATGTCTTCGGTTCCCCACATCACAGTTAAACCACAAGCTCCCAGGCTGCCGTGATGGGCGAATGCTTCACGGCATCTGGAGGTCAGCATCTGCTTCCTGTTTCTGTTATCATTTCTGGCTCTCAGGAATTGCCCTTCGTTCCTTGCAGACGTAGCTGTGCGTTGACTTAAGAAGTTTGTGGTAACTGATCCTGCGTTTTTAGGTGTTTTGTCACAGCAGAATGTCCCCTCCATCCCCCGCCCCCGCCCCCACCCCCAGAAGATCTGACTATAGCGGAACGGATCTCGCTATTCAGCAAGCCATTTCTTCTTCCTTTGGGGCTCACAGCTAGATCGCATCCCAGCTCCCCTGCAGCTCAGTGTGGTCACGTGACTGCATTCCGTCCAGCGGGAGCGTTTCCAGGTCAGCCCATGAAAACCTCCCACACAACCCGCAGGACGAAGACAGAGGAAAAACAAGATGGGGGAACCGCATCCCCCACCACTGCTTGAAGGAGAACTGCCTTCCAGTCCGGACCTTACATGAGCAGCAAAGAAGCAGCTGGGACTTCGGGGTTCACCTGCTACAGCAGCTGGCGCCCCTTAACTGGTAGAGCGGCCCTCCACGTTGCCAGAATTAAAGTCCCACGTACAGGCGTTCCACGGTTGAGTATTACACACATAATCTTTTCAGGGCTTAGGGACGTCAAGCGTTTGATCTGGCTCTCAGGAGGCAGGACTGCCAGCTCTGGAGCCCGAGGGGCCAGCCGGCATTGCGAATAGGACGATGGTCTGAGAAAGGTCCCCCTTCCCTTCCCTGCCCTGACTCTGGACCAGGCCCTGCACTGACCACTGAGTCCCCAGACCACTCAGACATGACCCCGCTCTTGAGGAGCCCCTGGGTATCTGGGATGCAAACAGACACAGGTGACCCCGGGATAAGGAGATGATGCCTTCGGTGGGACTGGGGACAGGGGCCGTGGTGTCTCTGGCAATGGCTCATTCGGGCTGGGGTTCCAGGTCCTGGCTGGGCTCCATCAGGCGCAGGACCTCGTGGCCCAGCGCCCTGGAGACAGAGAACCAGGCAGCCCTTGCCCCAGGCCCGAAACGGTAGGGCTCTGGGGGCGGTGGGAGGGGTCCTGGCTTAATGCTGCAGGACTTTGCGGCCTGCCCTGCGCTGCAAAATCTCATCTCCACAGATGGCACCTTGCTCAGCAGTTCCTAGAGTCCTTGGGCTGCCCGCTGGGCAAACGTGTCCTCAGGAGGCCACAATCACTGCAGAGTCTCATCCCAGGAACTGAGGGCTGCCATCGGGCAACCGGTGACATTCCCAGCACAGAGTCTACAGGCCAGAGGACAGGCATCTGAACTCCCACCCTTGATAGGTCACAGCCGGCAGGGACAAGAAAGGACCCTCCTCTGGGAACGGCCGTGCACTGCTCCCCTGCTCCTCCCAGCTGCCCAGGGAGGGAGGCGTCCATACCCCCCACCCCCAGCCAATGTGAATATGAGTGTGGTCAACAGGCCGCTACCGGCAAGGGTGGGAGCCAGGATTTAGGCCCAGTTATAACGCTATAAACTTAATATGATTTTATGTAATTTTAATATAATTGTATATGTCAGACTGGCTGGATTGGGTGCCCAGTTGCTGGAGGTTGCTGTGACGGTACCTTGCAGATGCAAATAACATCCCCCGTCCGTTGACCTTGAGTAAAGGAGATGACCTTGACGCTGCGCGTGGGCCTCATCGCATCAGCTGAAGGCCTTACGAGCAAAACGGAGACTTTCCAGAGAGTGAGGAATTCTGCCTCGAGACTGTAACACAGAAACGAAATGCTGCCTGAGTTTGCAGCCCCAATCACCTGAGCCGATTTCGTAAAATAAGCCCCTCTCCCATCCCCTCTCCTTCCCCCACCTCCTCTTCCTCTCCCCGGCTTCCTGGCCTTGTGTACCAAACACCGAGGGGCAGTCCCTGTCTTTCAGGTCACGGTCAGTCTCTCGGGAATTCAGACCCACATGCCACACCAGCTCTGATGGCCCCAGAGGAAAGGGACAGAGGGAAAGCCAGGGGGCCCAGAGGAGGGTGTGGCCGATGCCACTCAGGTTCACTTGTGGACAGAAAGGAGGTGATGGGGGGGGGGCTGTCCAGGCAGGGAAGGCAGCACAGGCAAAAGCAAGGACGTGTGACAGTCCATAGTGGGACCAGGGAGTGGTCAGGGCCACTGGGCCATGGTAGGGGGCGAGGCAGCCATGAGGCTGAGGAGAAAGGTTTGGCCCAGTCTGAGAAGAGCTGGCTGAGAAGTTTGCGCTTTGTTCTGGAATGTCATGCCCACCCCCAACCCTCCACACCCATCCTGGGCCTGATTCCCACCCGCCCAAACTGAAATGTCGAGCAGACCCCACGCCGGGGGAGCTGCCGGAACAGGAGGTGGTGGAGGCAGGGGCCACCTGGCCCAGCGTCTCCCCAGAAAGCAGCCGAGGCAGGCGCAGAGGAGTCTGCACACCATACCCGCCCCCCAGCCTCGGGCGGCCGGCGGGCAGTTATTGGGTTGTGTCTGCTCAGCGTTGACCGCACGGCCGCCCAGGGGGGCCGGTCCCTGGGAAACACAGCGCCACTTAAAAACCCAGCATCTCCTACCCATTCCCGTCCTGCCGCACGCTCTGCAGGACAGAAATCCCAGAGGGAAGAGGACGTTCGAGCTGGGGCTGGGGGTCACGGAGCCGGCTCCGTCCATCGCTGCAGACGGAGGCGCCCTGGGCACGGAGCACCGAGTGTCACCATCAGCCGGCGGCGTCCCTGTCAAACTCCCACGGTTCCTGCAGCCTGGACCAGCCCTCTGACCTTGATGGGGACCGATTTTGGTCACTGGACTGAACTCCAGAGAAAAATTCTCTGCACCTTCCTCCTCTGGTTATCCCATTTTAAAGCAGAGCCTCCGGGTTTCTAGGATTAAAGAGCAATGAGAGAGCTGTAAATGCTGGTTAGTCTATTAATTAGCTGTTAAGAATACTCACAAGCCCACAGACATCTGGGGCGAATAGTTTATTTTCACTTATATTCTCCTTAAGACCTGCAGAGCCAGCTGGAAAGAACACAGACCCTGCAGCTGGCCGATCGGGGCTGGAGTCCGAGGGCTGCCAGTGCCGGCCGGTGGCCTCCGGGCAGGTCACATTTCCTTGTGCGCAGAAGCGGGACTAATAACTTCCGCTTCACCAGGGTGCCGTGGGGGTGACGTTCATTGTAAGTGCTCGGCCAGCATCTGGGCCCTCCACGCCCAGCCCCCCACCATTCCGACACCTGTCTCTTCCTCTGTCCCTACGTGGAGAAGCCTGTGGGGACATGAGACATGTAACAACTAACATTATCCCTGGGGCGTGAGGGGTGTGAGGAGGGTGCTGGCCAGAGAAGGTGGCTCAGGTGGGGGACAGCGTGGGACAAAGGCCTGGGGGCCTGAGAGTCTGGATGATGATCTCCACCCTGCTTTCTTCCTTCTCTTACGTGGCCAAAACATGGGCTTCGGTTGCATATTTATGGGGATGGGGTGCTTGGGGAAGGCCTTTACCGTGCCTCTTTGATACCGTCAGAAGCAGCAGTTCAGATGGAGCCCAGGACCGAGCAGCCTCCTTCCTTATGAAGGGAAGGAACTGGGGCGAGGCTCTGAGCCTGGGGGGCCATGAGGCATAGTCACCTCTACACCGAGTCACTATCCGTATGGGGCCTGAGTGGGAGCGAGGTCCCCAGAAGCCTCCAGCTGGGCAACCGAGCAGCAGACCTGGAAGGGAGGAGGCCAGCCTCTAAGGGGGGGACAGGCCGAGAGCAGCCGGGGCCTCCCTGCTGCGCACCTGCTCTGTGGAGGAAGTGGGGCCCCTGAGGTGAAGCTCATGCACCTCAGGATCCACAAGCTCCTCCTTGCTCCAACGCAGAGGCTGCAGATGCGGCCCTCAGGAAATGGAGCCCCGTTACCCAGTCTCACCCACCTGGCTTGCTGCACCTCCACTTCCGAGCGGGAAACGGAGGCACAGAGGGAGACGACGACGCCCCCAACACAGCTCAACCCTGGGGAAAGCCCAGCTCTGCCACTTCCTCACCACGTGACCTTGATGGAGTGACTCCCTCATGCCTCAGTTTCCCCACCTGTAAATTGGGAACCGTCGTTGCTTCCTCATGCGCTGGCCATAAGGCTGGAACGAGATAACACCTGCGAAAGAGCCGCACCTGACGTCCAGCACATAATAACCCTTGATTGCAGTGACTCTCAGACCACAATGCTATTGTTCTAATGTTCTCCCATTAAGCACTCAGTTAGGGGTTTTCTTTTTCCCAACATTTCATTAGGAACATTTCAAACACATAGCACAGTTGAAAGAATTTTTAGTGAATGTCCGTATACTATAAATGGTAGGATTCTACCACTTACGTTTTATAATACTTGCTTTATCAATATCCATCCAACTACCCATTTTATTATTTGATGCATTTCAAAGTGAACTAACATCAATCTAATTCCCCGTAAACACATCAGTGGTTACTGTTTTGGACATAAAATTTACCTGTAATGAAATGCACAAATCTTGAAATCATTCGCTGAATTTTGACAAGTGCATGTGCCCACGTAACATAACCCCCTATCAGCATAAAGGACACGGCCCCCCTCCTGGAATGTCCCCTCATGCCTCCTTCACTCGGCCCTGCCTCTGCTCTCAGGAGGCAAGCACTGTCTTGATATATTTTCCCCGCCATGGGGACTAATCTTGCCTGGTGTACAATTTCACATAATATGAGACATGATTTCATAACAGTACCGTTTGTACTTGTATCAGTTATCTATGCCGTGTAACAAATTACTCCAAAAGTTAGCAGCTTAGAACAATAACACTTACGATTTCACAGTTTCTGGATGTGAACCAGGATGTGATTTAACTGGATTCTCTGGCTTGGGGAGTGAGCGAGCGAGCAGCAGAGAAGCCTGCGGGACAAAGACAAGAAGCAGACGGGCTGCAGGTAATGGGCTGAAATGGAGTGTATGGACCTCCCTCCCCTGCCTGTCATCTCCCAGGGGAGCACAAAGCGTCATCCTAGAGGCGCTTACATCGGGCCCTCAGGATAAGGAGACCCCCCGGAAGTCGCCAGCCTCATTCTGCACCTACCGAGGGCGGCAAAAGCTGGCCCGGGGCCCCAGGCAGCTGTGCAAGGGGAGGTCAGATCCACCCCCTGGGGAGAGGGCACAGCCAGCGGGCCCTGCAAACGCACCTCACGATGGATGGACGGACAAGTCAGTGCAGCGGGTGTGGAGGAAGAAGGCATCTCGCCCATGAGCTCAGAGAGGCACAAAACCTCTGCACTGGGCACTGTCCTCACCCAGGGTGGGGGAAACCTGGAGATGCAGGAAGGTTCCTCGTGGCTCGGTGCCCAAGCTGAGGCTTGAAGGCTGAGGGACCCCGAGCCAAGCAAAGAAGAGGCAGGAGGGAAAGGAGGCCGGCCGGGAAGTCAGGCTGGTCAGTCCGTGGGGCCCGGAGCACCCAGGGCCTTGCAGACCTCCGGGCAGCTCCTCGGACCCCCAGGGAGCCTCGGAACCGGGTTAGGTAGGCAGAGGCAGAATTAGATGGTATTGCACGTTGACCCCTTCCTGCCCCAGCCTGGGGTGAGAACAGACTGCAGCAGGGAGACTGTGAGCAGCCTCCCCAGAGGACAGGGAGCGGTGGCCACGCGAATGGGCGGAGTGTGGGCCACCTCTGCTGCTGGCGGCCCAGGCAAGGCACCTCCCCTAGATAGGCCCGCCAGATTTAGCAAATAAAAATGTGACTTTCAGGTAAACCACGGATAAATTTTTAGTGTGAGTGTGTCCCAAATATTGCATGAGACATACTTACGCGAAAAAAAAATAATTTCTGGTGTATCTGAAATTCGAATTTAACCGGGTGTCCTACTTTATCTGGACTCTGCTCTGAAGAGACGCCAGTGCCATTGTATGGCTGTCTTCCTTTCGTCCTCCAGGCCCTGGCTCAAACGACCCCCCCTCCACACACACACATGCACGCGCGCACACACACACACACACACACACGCACGCAGAGCGAAGCCTTCTTTGTCCACCCAGGTGGAGAGGCCTCCTCCCTCTGCTCCCCTGCAAGCCGCTCCGTCACATGACCTGCTCCACTGCCTTCTGGCACTCACGGGCTCGGATACGTCTGGCACTCATGCGTCTGTGCGTTATTTATCATCTCTCTCTCGCTCTGAGATACAGGCCCAGGAGCTCAGGGACTTGTTGCTGCTGTATCCTCAGCACCGAGCATAGGCCTAGCACATAGTACGTGTTCAACAAACATTTACTGAGCGATGAAAAAGGGAGGATGATGCCCCGGACGGGCAGTTGAAAAGGGGGGGCGAGAGAATGTGGGTGACCTGAGGGCGCTGTGCACTTGCTGGTCCTGCCCATCCCACCTCCTCCCGCCGGTGACTTGTCCTCTCTCCAGTGAGGCTCAGGGGCAGGGCAGAGCCCAGCCTGGCTTGCCCAGCCTCCCCTCCCCACAGATTCCCACGGTAGCCCGTTACCATGGCAACGGCAATCTGAGGTCACAGCACTGGAAACAGGAGGACGCCTCTCTCCTGGAGGAGTCGGAATCTAATTTTCATTAAAGCCACAATAGTGGTTTTGCATAATCGTACATATATTAATACCTAACATGCTAGTGTTTATTTGGTTAAAATTCATGAATTCAGGTCTAAGTAAAAAGTGCTGATGGCTAAAGTTTTCATTTTCTTAAAATGTTCCTGGTTGTTGTTGGTTTTTTTTGAAGTCAATTTCTCTCTCGGCAGCGACTTGCTTTTAATCCCATTATTAATGGGTAAGAGAGAGGAAAGCAGAGAGCAGGGCCCCGCTCCCCAGGGGCCTGGCGGAGGGGCTGAGAGCTGAGCACATGCCCCCCAGCCATGGAGGGGGCAGTGTGGGTGCCGGCCACCCCCGCACCACCTCCCTGTGCGACCCGGAGCACACAACGCCTCCTCCTTGGGCATCGGTTTCTTCTGATAGAGAATTGAGGGAAGGGCTTAGCTGGTCCTGGACGTGCCTTTGGCTTCCACAGTACAGGCACGTAGCTGACATTTGCTGAGGCTCAGCCCGGTACCAGGCTTCAGGCTGGGAGGACGGACCATGGTCCCTGCCCTGGGGCTGGGACTCAGTCGACAAGCAGACAAAGCCATAGAGCAGCTGGGAAGGCTTCCTGGAGGAAGTGATACTTGAGCTGAGACCTGACGGGATCAGTGCGAGTTAGCCAGGGGAAATGGAAAAAGGGAACAGGTGAGGCTAGAGGGGCCCAGTTCTATAGAACACTGGGGCCAAGGAGGTGTTTAGACTGAGCTGGGACACAGTCGAGGGGCTGCCATCCCGAGTCCTGCGTCCCCTCCACCACTGGCCACGCCTGCAGCTGGGCCTGAGCACAATGAGTAGGATTTGTGCACGCTGATCTGTCTCCCCACTGGTGTGGAAGGAGCTCAGGACAGGGACATTCCAGAATCTTCTCTGTGGTCCCAGCACCCAGGCGGCTCGGGACTCAGTAGCTGCTGTCCGTCACGCCATCATTGTCACGATTACCGGTCGAGGGTGCGTCCGAGGCCTCTGGCTTCTCAGCCTGCACAGTTGCCTCTCCCGCCCCAGACCTGGGCCCCCCCTCGGGCAGGCAGCAGGACGAAGTCACAGGCAGAGCAGGGACTGGGCTGGAGATAGAGGCACGGGGCCCTGATGGGGAGAGGCTGACGAGGCCTGGGCAAGGGAGCGGGGAGGGGCCTGGCCCGAGTCTTCTGCAAGAACAAGGCGTCAGCGACAGAGTGGAGACAGAGGCCGCAAAGCGCAGGCCGGGAGGAGGGCCGCAGGCAAGGGAGCCGTGAGGGCGGGAGGGCGGGGGAGGGCGGGGGCCAGCCGAGGGGTCAGAACTTCATCTCCAAGGGGGCCCAGAGCCCTGGGAAGATAAGGGGTCCGATGGGTCTGGACACGGCACTGATTGCCGGAGGCTGAGGACTGGATGGGTCGGCACTGATACTGGGAGGTCTGACAGTGCAGGGCCCTCCAGGGAGATGAGGCCTGGGCGGGCAGCAGAGCGCGGTCGGGGGGCCAGGGGGCGAGGAAAGAATGACGGAAGTAGAGGCTCAGCGATGGCGTTGGAGGAGGCAGAGGGAGGAGCCGAGGGCAAGGCCCAGGTTTCGGGGCGCGGGAGGGACAGGGTGCTGGGCAAAGGCCATCTCAGGGTTTTAGACATGTGGAGGCTGAGGTGTCAGATGGAGTCCAGCAGGCCTGTCTCGAGGGGCTGGAGTTAGAGGTCTCCCCAGGGAGCCAGGGCTGGCTGTGCAGCTAGATCGGGCCTCCTGTGAGAGGAACAAGGCTCAGGACGGGGAGCAGGCTGGCCCTGGACCACGCTCAGTCTCAGGCCCAAGCCTGTCCTGTAGAAGACCCACCCTGCCTCAGCTTTCTCAGCTGACAAAGGGGTCGGATCCCTCTCTGGATGGAGGCAGGCAGCCCTGGAGCAGGGGACAGTCCCGCCCTCATAGTCCGGGGCACTGTAACAGGTGGTGGTGTCTGCACACACGTGCACACACTGCATGCACACGCACATGGGTGTGGCCTCTCTCCCGGCACCCCACTCTGTCTAGCGAGGCAGACACCCAGGCGGCAAGGCCTTTAAGGGGTCCCCAGTGAGACACACAGAGCAGGGAAAATCAGGCGCTCTGAGCAGTCCTGCAGTCAGCTCGGAGCGTCACGTCCATGCCAGGCCAAGGGACTAGATGGCTGCAGAGATTCTCTATTATCTCTAAGAGCCACAGCGGCCACGAGAAAGGGGTCACGAGGCAAAAGCAGGGGACGCAGGAGCAAGAAGACAAAGGGTATTGAGGAGACAGGGTGACTCTGGGCCGGAGGGTCAGGCCCTCCTACAGGGTGTCCTCAGTTCACCCCTTCTCCAGGGTGGGCAGGGCCCCGGGGGGAGGGGCGATGTGGCGCTGGAGGTCACGCCCGATGTCCTTGTGCCGTGCCCCTGAGGAGAGAAGAAAGGACACACAAAGGGGACTAGAGGCCCAAACGAGGCTGGCAGGATGTGGGCGGGACCTCTGGCCACCAGCAGCCTATCAAAGTCCAGGTTGCAGTCTCCCTGGACCCGCTGGGCCTCTTGCCTCATCCTGGAGGGCAGGAGGAGAGCCGCCCTTCCCAGGGACGAGGCCACAGGAAGCTGGGCCTGAGGCGAGAACCCCGGTTTTGCTGTGCGCCCATCCTCATTCCCTCCTCCGAGCAAGCTCACAGCGTTCCCCTTGGCGCTTTCTCCCTGTTCTGCTCTGGGGCCACAGTGCAGGTGGGCCGCCCTCATCCCTGGACCCCAGAGGTCAGGCCTGGCCAGTCGGAGCATGGCAGAGTCCACGGATTTGCCAGGCTGTCGGCATAGCAGCTCTGGGTCCCCGGGGTCAGGGGGTGGGGGGCAGGCCTGAAGCCTGGGGTGCTGGTGCCCACTAAGGGGAGGGGGAATGTAAAAGGCAGGCGAGCCGAGAAGGAGAGAGAGACTGTGCCCTAAGGGGTAGCAGGAGCCCTGGGTGCACCGGTTCCTGCAGCCGGCCCTCCTCTGGGCTCCTTAGCGACGAACCTCTGGGCTGTTTCCTCCCTGTGCCCTTCCTCCCTCCTCCCTTTTCTCTCCCTGGCTTTCTTTCTTTTATTCTTAAGCTCATTTGAGTTGGGTTTTTGTCCTTTGCAGCCAAGAGAGTCCTGATGATACGCATAATAGGAATTCGGGAAACGGTGCCAAGGGTAAGTAGGTTACTATTCCTGGGCGAACCCTCTCGCCCAGGTCCAGCACGTTGGCTGCAGAGCCGGAGTGTGAGAGCCGGGCCCGGCCACCTCCCCGGCCCAGCAGACCCCAACCATACAGCCCGGCCTTGAGAGGACCCTTCCGTGGGGCATTTCTCTAGGTCCCAGACACCCCAGGTCCCCAGCCTGAGAATGATAAGGGAAACATAACCACCCCATCCCTGGGGAACCCAGCTCAACACCCACCCCAAAGGGGAAAGGACGGCGTTCTCCTTGGACAGACACACACAAAAATTTTGAAATAGGCTTTTGGGTTTTTTATTCAAAACAACACTGGTGGCGGCTGCCGCTTGGTTTCTCTATGCCCAGGCCACGTGGGCCGGCAGGGACCAGCGCCATCAGCAACTAGGAGGGAGGCTCATTCACACCATGGAAACTGTACAGCGACTGGGAGTGCAGTAGTCACAGCAGCAGGGCCGGACTGAGGGCTTCCAGGAGGAGGCAGCCTCTGCCTCCTCCCCAGGCCTCGGCCCAGCCCCAGCCAGCCAGGAACACTGATTATAACACTAAGACAAAAACAGTATATGTATCTGGGCTAAGTAGCGGCTCCTAAGACCTCGAGCCCTTACACAGCGCAGCAAAGGGGGCCAGAGGTGGCCCCGGAAACAGAAGGCTCCAGGGGGAGGATCTGGGGGGGAAGACAGGCAGATGGGTTGATACCGTGCACACTTCATCTTTTAGGGGCCTGCCAGGTGCAGGAGAAGGCCAGGCAGGGGACAGGAAGAGGTGTTGGCAGGGGTAGGTCACAGCCCCAGCTGGTCTTGAATCCATCTGTGCAGACAAGTTGCCTTCCAGCCACCACTCTGCAGGGCCCTGCTAACAGACAGCTTGGGGTATCCCGCGCCAGGGTCCCCACTATCCCCAGAGCCAGGCCCATGTGGATTAGGGTAAGTTTGTGCTTTTGTGATGGACAGGCTGTAGGATGAGGGAGGGCAGAGGGACCATTCACCCAACCCTTCTCCACTTCCGCTTGTCCTGCCCGGCCAATCCCTGCTTCCCTGCCCTGCATCCCCTGTAGCAGGAAGGTCACATCCATTTGGGTCCCTCCAGGAACCAGACCCATCTCCCACGACACACCCTGCGCTGTCCTGCCAAGCCACAGTCAGCTCAGGCCAGCCCCTTGGCCTGGATGGCCCTCCGCACAGGTCAGCTTGGTTTGAGGCCCCAAGGTTCAGAGTAAAGGAATGACTTCGTGTCAGACACACCCGAGATGTGTTCCTCGCCCAGCCACTTACAACCCGGTGACGCCCGGGAAGTCACTTCCCTGGTGCGTGCGAGGAGCAGCAGTGCACACCACTCCAGGCACCATGCAGGGTGACAGCTAATTAAACAGGATGGCGCCTGGGCCCAGAAAACGGAAGCTGCTGACCAGCGTCAGGTGCCGGCCCCTTAAACCCAAAACAAGTTAGTAAGTACAGTTGGGTCCTCCACGTGGTCCCCCCTGGTCCCACCGCCCCTCTTCTGGGCTCCGGCTTGCGTGTCCCTAACGCGCAGCCTGCTCCCCTCTAACTGCGACTGCGCGGCCCCCGAGGTGCTGGTGGGAAAGGCTGGCAGAGACGGACAGGACTACCTGTGCCCTCTTTCCCCAGACGAGCGCCCCAAAATGAAACAATCGGCACAGCAAGGGAGGCCGGCCCCAAACCCCCTGGAGCATCAGCTTGGGACTGGTGCCCACTGTCCCCCACCAGGTGCGGGGCCGCGTGGGGCAGGAGGTGACAAGACCCCTGATGGGGAGGGCCCGGCTGAGGACCCAGGATAGAGGCTGCCATCCTGGGAGGGAGCCCTGCGCTTGGGCAGTGCCTCAGTTTCCTCACCGAGACCCACCGTCTACATTTCAGGGCGAGGAGAGGGAGGCTCCAGGGCCCTGACGGCCATGCCGGCCCAATGCCACGGAACCACAGAAGCCCGTGGCCGGGCTCCGCCTTCCGAACCCACCCGCTTTGAACGCAGCCGCTGTCCCACATTCCAGGTGCTCAGGTGCTGGCCCCTGGCGGTGCCCCAGCCTCTTTGCTGCCAGGGCCATGAGTGACCTTGGGCTGGCTGCACTGTGCCTCTCCAGGCCTCAGTTTCCTGACACGTTAAGTGAGGCTGACCACCAGCTCTTAGAGGAAAGAAGGGCTTTGCAGGCCACTGAGCTTAAGTCACTCACTACCTCCTTCCCCCACTCAGGCCCCAAGGTCCCTGTGCTGGCCTGGAAGACACCCAGAGACTATCTGAGCAGCCCCCTGACCACCACGTGCCAGCCCGGCCTGAAGCCAAGTTTGTTAAGGTCAGTGTTTGGGAACAAGGCCGAGGCCCCCTCGGCGGGGCCCAGTTGAACCATCTGAGAGCTCGAAGGCGATGGGCCTGGTTATTGCTGAAGTGCAGTGTGTCCCGAACCTGAGGCGTTTCCCACGACTCTGCCACCACGTCCCCGATCCTCCTCTCCAAACTGACTTGGCCACTCACTTTTAACTTGACCTAAGCAGTATGCCTGTCTGTGAAATGATGGGTTCGGTGTACTGTTTTTTTCCTAGTAAATACTGAAATAAATACGTAACTATTCAAGTAAAAAACGTACCCCTTCGCAAACCCATTTGGGAAGCTATAGTGAAACCTGATCTGCAGCTTTGGAAAGTCAGGGGGATGAGACGGGCAGGGGCAGGAAGGTGGGAGGACGCTGGTCTCCAGGTGACAGGTGTGAGGGAGCCGGGGCGGTGGCAGCTGGTCCCAGAGTCCAGGCGGGTCCCCCACTCCTGCTCCGAGCCCCATCAGATCTGCTTTTACCCTGAACTCCATTAGAGGGGGTCAGTGCTGCTCAGGGGGCAGCGGGGACCACGGCCTCCTGGACCGTGGCTCAAGGCCTGCCTAGAGGGTACGATGCCACAGCCAGCACAGACACGGCCAGCACCCCTGACCTTGCAGGCACCTCACAGCCTGCTCGACCCCCTTCCCTTTCCTCTCTCTCTCCTGCCGCCTCAACTCCTGCCCTCAGCTTCCGGGGAACAAGGCCACAACAGACCCCCCACCCCCACCCCAGGAAGTGCCCGTGGGAGCTGCCCTCCACCCCCACCCCAGCCTTAAGAAAATAGGACTATCACCCCTGATTTTTCTAAAGAAATACATCTAACTGACTGACTAAGAGTTTGTGGACTCTGGGCGTCTACGAAAGACTGTTTACACGACTAAACAGTCAGAAACAACAAGACAGACAACCCAATACTTGGGGGTAGACGGGGCGGGATCTTAGCAGCATTTCTTCTTTAAAAGAAAAAGAAAAAAAAAAAACGCACCCTGAATCACATCTCGTTTTCTGGCCTGTCCTCCTGGCCATGGGACCCTCAGAGGTCTGAGGCTCCTCTCCAGGCCACTCCCAGTCCAGGGAAGACGCCAAAGAGCACAGGTGCCAATGCCCCAGCAGGGCCATCGGCCCCCGGGAGGGTGGGGCGGCGTCTGGCCTGGGCCCTAAGCATCAAGCAAAGCCCCGTCTGGGCCGCAGCCCGCACTCCCCACCATTAGCACTTTCTGGAAGTCATAAGCTCTCAGTAAAAAAAATAAATAAATATATATGTCTGTCTCTCTCTATATATGCATATATATATATACACACGTATCTGCACGGGAAGGGCCACAGCTGGGCCACGGCTGGGCCTCATCTGGGCCTCGGCCCACCCAGACCCGGCTCCACGGCGCTGTCTGCACCTGGCGCAGGTGGGCCCCGCGCGGCGCCCGGGCTGTGGACCAAGTATTGCTGTCTGCCCCCTGGCTCCTGAGGTAAAGAAGGTGAGACGGGGCGGCCGGTGGCGCTGGCCCCTGCGGCCCTCATCTCTTCCTCTTGCTCGCAGCGTCTCCGGGCTGCAGCTCTCCTGGGGGCTCGGCTGGGCCCGGGGGGTCCTTGCTGCCGTCTGCAGCCCAGGAGGGGCTCCGGGCCAGCCCGCGGGGCCGGGCGGAGGCGCGGGGGCGGCCGGGGCCAGCGGCCAGGCTGCTGGTGCTGCTGAACCTCCTGGCAGGCGGGAGCCCAGGCGGTGCAGGCGGCGGGCAGAAGAGGGAGGTGAGTGAGAGGCTGCTGAGGGTCTCCGAGTGCTCGCTGCCAGCGCCCCCGCCACCCGCGCCACCCCGGCCCGTGCCCTCCTCGTCCGAGGGGTCCATGGAGTCGTGGTGGGTGCAGCCCGGGCTGGTGGAGCCCCCACTGCTGTGGCTGCGCTGGTGGGCCTGCAGCCCACGACGGCTGAACAGGCCCCGGCCCCGCAGGCTGAGGCGGCGGCGGGCAGCGGGCGACATGCCAGCCCGGGAGCCTGGGGCGGGCGCGGGCAGCCCCAGGGCACGCCTGGGACTGTCACTCAGGGTCAGGCTGTCCTCCAGCGTGGTCTGCAGGCTCCCCGCTGAGCTGCTGCGGCTGGCCTCCAGCGACGTGTCACTCCCCATGGCCTTAGAGGAGACAAGGAAGTGTGGGAGCCCCCTGGCGTCCCCCCCCACGCCCTGCTCCCCCTGCAGCCTCGCCGCCCTCCGGGGAGCTCCCTTCACGACGTAGCCAGCATCCCTGGGCCGCGCCCCTCTGCCGTGCCACCACTAGCTGAGCCTCTGGGTGGCTCTCATGGTCACCGCGATGGCCTCCAACTGGGCTCCCCACCCTGCTCTCTGGTCCTCAGGGGGCAGCCGAGGTCATCTTACTGAACCCAGTCAGACCCTGGGCCCGAGGGACCGCAGCCCTCTGGGACCTCACTTCCTACCACCCTCCCCCCTCCCCTCCGCCCCCACCTCTGCTCTGCCTGCTGCCCCCTCGGGGCCTTCCCAGCCCCTCCACCTGAGCCGTCGGCACCCACGCGCCCCCATAGCCCTTACCCCGTGCAACTTTCTCCCCCGCGTGTATCACCACCGAATCGACTATGCTTCTTACGCATTCATTCTGGGTTATCAGCTCTCCTCTCACACCCCTGCCACACACACACTACACACAGACCGTACGCCGCAGGGGCGGGGATTCTGCATTCCGTAGCTGCTGCAGCCTCCGAGCCTGGTACACAGACTGACGCACAGCCTGGCACGCGGCTGGGGTCGACGGCTACGGAATGAACAAATGCCCGCAAGAGCCCCGGGCCCAGCCCCAACTCCGCCACGAGGCCCTCTGTGTGCCCAGGGGGTAGCCCTGGCCAATCCAGTTCAGGCAGCCCCGCAGGGCGAGACTGCCCGCCCGCCAGACCTGCCCCTCCGCCGCGGCCTGGGACTCCAAGGCCCCACTCGGACGGCCCCCGCAGGGGTGCCAGGGGGCGCCATACCTGCCGGAGCAGGGTGCAGGTGACGCTGGGCGAGCGCAGAGATGCCCAGGAGCCCTGCAGGGCGATCTTGGGGAGGGCTCCGGCGCCGGCGCCCTGCTCCTGCCCTTGCTGGCCGGTGGACACAGCGGGGTGGAAGAACTCTGCTGGCATGGGCAGAAGCGGGTTGGAGGCCTCCAGGGAGAAGGGGTTTGGGGGTGCTGCTGGGGAGAGAGGAGAGGAAGCTGGGAAGCAGGCTGGGGCTGGCGGGCCCCTGGAGAGTGGGCTGGCGGGGAGGGGGCTACCTAACGAACTGACCGAACTGACCATGAAACTATAGGCTGGTCTCCCTCCCTGAGCCTCGCTGCCCCAGAACCAGGGGCAGCTGTGCGGCCCTCAGCCCAGAGCCAGGAGCACAACGGATGCTGGCTGTGAGCACCGCCCCCCAGGGCCTGACGCCCCGCGGGGTCCAGCCAGGCCTGGGGCCCCTCTAGACAGCAGGGAGGGTGGGCACTGCTCTGGGTAGAGCAGACAGAATACTGCTGGATCTGTCTGGTCTGCTCCACCGGGAGTAGAGAGGCCCAAGGACAGGGCAGGGAAAATGAGGGCCAGGCAGTGGGGAGCAGCCAGCAGCCTCTGCCTGCAGTCAGTCCCCTCGGGGCCTTGCAGGGCGAGGACGGGGTGAAGGCATTGGGGAGTATGTACCCAACATGGCAGGACAGCTTGAATGTCCCCAGGTGAAGACCTCCTATGACATCTCATTATTTAGGGAAAATGCAAATGAATGGTTAACAAAAAGGGACAAGAATTCAGTCAGTCCATCAGAATGGCTCTTGGGTCCTGCACCTTGACTTTTGGTTCAGGAAGTCTTGGACCTTAGCACTTCAGCCACCGGGTCCAGTGCAGAGGCCATTGGTGGTAAACAGTGTCCTTACAAATGTCACTCCACCCCCAGCTCCTGAAAGTGTTCAGAGCCAGGCCTCCCAGAAGAGTACTGGGTCGGCTTCAGGGTCTTGGGGGTCTCTGTTCCACTGAGCTCATCTCTCTGTCCCAGCCAGTGCCATGAAACCAGAGTCCTGTCACCATCCAGGAGAACTGGAAGTGACGTGCAGGCCAGCTCAGTCCTCTGTCCTCATGCCCACAGCCCAGCCGCAACTCCAAAGCACAGACATAAGATACCAAGGGTAGGGCCGAAGGATGAATGTCAGGACATTCTACTAAAGGGCTGTGGAGGTCGATGGGCTTTCTATTGTTTAATATCACCTTGTGTGACGATCTATGGGATCCGCACCTTTCAAATTCAGCTCTAGAAAAACGCCTCAGTAATTTGGCAGCTTTCATTCTGCTTAATGACAAGAGCTGTGTGTGCCAACTTGTTTCCCTTTTCCCTATAGCTCCCGGGAGGCTCAGTATGAAGCCTCCCTTAGCTCAGGTTTCTAATATAATTCTCTCTGTATTATTTGGCTCTTGATCGTCTACCATTTTTATATCAGACCTGAGATTCCTTTCTTTTATTGTCAGTCACCTGGTTCTTTGGAGACTCAATATAATAGTCTAGGAGAAAAGAGTAAGGAAAAGCCAACGAGCTCCCTCAGAAGGAGACGCCCGAGGCCAGGGCTGTGGGGAGCTGGCGAGGTGCCTCTCACCTTGGCTGCTCTCACGTTTCAGCCAGGACCGCACGGGGTTGAACGAGATCGTCTCCATCTCGCACAGGAAGTTCTCTGGACCCGAGGACACGGCCGTGTTGGACAAGGGGAAGAAGCATTCGCCCAGGTCCCCCACACGCATGGGCTCAGGTGGGTCTGGCTCACCCTGCAGGTGAAGGGAGGCCGAGGGGTTAGAACAGCGGCGAGGGGGACAGAGGCCAAGGCCGCCACAGCTGCCTTCGTTCCCCGGTACCACGGCCCTTCACTCAGGCCGCTCTCGCTGCCTCCGATGGCCGTCTCCTCGCTTTGTCCACCTGGCCAACGACTGTCAACTTCCAAAACCCAGGTGAAAGGGCCCCACCTTCAGAAAGCCTCTAATGTCCCAGGCAGGTCACAGTTTCCTGCTCAATCCCTTCCTGACTCTGAGGTCCTTGAGGGCAGTGGAGGGTCTTCTTATATGGATTTAAAAAAAAAAAAATAGAGTAACAAGGAACAGCTAAGACCACCGGATGTCATACTTGGGGTCTTGGCTGGGCTCTGTGACTTCAGGTAAATCACTCCACCTCTCTGAGCAGCCACACTGCCTTCATCTGACTAATGAGAGACGAGAGCCTGCACACAGCAGGTGCCACTTAAACGGCGCCCCGGGGATGAGCAGTGCTCTGGCTGGACGGACGGAGGCCAGCCTGCAAGGACAGACCCACTTGCCCGGCAGCCCACCAGGGCAGTTCACCTTGCTGTCTTTGGGGCCAAGCGGGCAGGCTGTGGGGTCCTCAAGACTCAGGTCATCACCTAGCAGGATGGATGAGGACCTGTCTGAGTTCAAGGAGAAGGCCTCTGTCTCGGCCAGCTGAACCTGCAGGGAGAGGTGAGAGCCTCGCGTCAGCCGTGGGGCTGGGATGGGGCGGACCTGGTCCCCCAGAAGGACACAGGGCAGTGGTCAGAGAGGTCCAGAGATGTGCTGAGCATGAATGGCATGCTCACTCTGGGCGGGGGGAATCTGCCTGATGGGGGGGACACAGTGGTATCACAGTCAGCGGAGTGCCAGGCCTGGGCTGGGCCAAGGGCAGGCGAGGTGCTGAGGGCCGTGAACCCCAAAGCTGGTCCACTTGCCCACACACCAAGGCCCCTGGAGGCTGGCCAGTGAGGGCCAGGTTGGCGGGACAGGTCTCTGCCGGGAGCTGGGTCTTCCCTCAGGCTGGCCCACCTTGAGGCACAGCCTTACCTCTTGCTTGTCATGGTGACACTTTCCGCAGCCGGCCGGCGAGGAGTAGTGGTGGAAGATGGAACCGGACAGGTTGTCGATGATAGTCAGCTCCCCCTCCAACGAGTCCTTGATGATTAAAGAGACGCTGTCCAGCCACAAGTTCTCCTAGGCGGACAGGACGGGCAGGGACAGGTGGGATTATCGCTGGGTGGGGGACCGTGGGGGGGCGGGGCACAGCTGCCTTCCTGGTGGTTCTCTGCACCCGTGGCCTGGGCCGAGCCCCTCATCACAGGGTCACTCCTTCATGGAGCTGAGCAGCATGGGGCCCCAAAGACGGCCGCGAGGGCGGCAGCCGCAAGGTCCCACCCTCGGTGACCCTGGCGCCCTCCGCGGCCCCTGCCCACCTGGGCTGGAGAGTAGCAGCGTCGGCACAGGCGGCCTTCGGCGTCGCCCCCGCCGCCCGCCCCTCCTGGCCCTCGGCCCGGCGCCCCCGGGGAGCTGGCGGGCGGCCTCGAGCCCGGGCCCAGGCCCTGCGCCATCTCGAGCTCGAGCTCGGCGTCCATCTCGGCGTCCTCCTGGGCCTCCTTGTTGCTGTCGTCCAGGTGCTTCATCAGCACGGCCACCACCACGTTGATGAGCACGAACTGGGCCGTGAGCACGAAGCTGACGAAGTACAGCGGCGACACGAACTGCAGGCTGCTCAGGCAGCTGCGCTCGTCCTGCGTGCAGTCCCGCAGCGTGTCCTGCGCCCGGGGGAGGCAGTCAGGGCGCCGCGCCTCTGCGCTCTGAGGCCGCCTTCTCGCCCTGCCCAGGCCGGATGCGGGCCGGAGCCAGGGGCCTCGCCGGGTGACGGGCGGGGCAGCAAACGCTTGGCATCAGGAGCAGTGACTGAGCCCCGGCCCCGGGCTGGAGTGGTGTCCCCTGGCGCCTGAGCACTGATCTGGGCACTATCCAGCATTCAGGGGTAGACAGAGGGCCCGTTCTGGCCTCGTCGGCACCCACTGTGCTCCCCGGTCCCGGGCAGGGGGTCCCTGCCCTCCTGTCCCCCGTGAAGTGGGGAGCTGGGCAGGCAGAGAGAGGGGGAGCTTTGACCAGCCCTCGCCCTCAGAACCCGGACTGAGTGCTCCCTCCCCTGCCTCCCGTGAGTACCTTCATGATCCCATTCCAGTTGTCGCCAGTGGAGACCTGGAAGAGCGTGAGGAAGGCCATGCCGAAGTTCTCGAAGGTGGCGTGCCGGCTCATGCCCTCGCACGGGTTCTCGTCGTTGCAGACTGACAGGAGAGAGAGGCTCAGCCGGCCCCCTGCACGGCCCCCTGCACTGCCCACTGGCCTCTCCTCAGAGCCCCGTCCACAACCCTCGGAGGTGCACGCGGACGGCACTCAGCCATGGATGGAGAAACTGAGGCTCAGGGAGGTGGCACATAGGCTGGGGCTCAGACTCAGGTGAGCCTGGCCCCTCCCCCACCCATGTACTGGAGTGAGGGGTGGGGGCGAGGGCTGGCCCCCAAGGGGGCCTGCTTTCTGGAGCCGACCCTGAGTTGTCCTTGGCTTGTGCCCGGCCGTTCTGCTTACAGGGCTGGTGCCAGCCCAGGGCAGACACTGGCTCATGGGGCCAGGGGGCACCCAAGGAGGTCTGACACCTGGGGGGCTCCAAGACAGGGTCCCTGGCATAGGCCTGGGGTGTGCACACAGACCCAAGCTAGCATCTCCCAAAAGTTCCTGCTCATTGGGATGCGGCGCGGATGGCCGAGAGCCGCCCATCACCCATGGCCTGCTGAGGACACTCCCCCAGCACAAAGACCCGATGTAACAATCAGGAGGTGGGGAGTGGTCTCAGGCCTCCCACGACCCATGGCCCGGCTCCGGTCGGGCTCCACCCCACCCCCAGCCTGCTGGGGGGCGGGGAGTCACTCACCCAGCTTCCCGAAGAGCTCCACCCCCAGGGCGGCGTAGATGAAGAACAGCAGCATGAAGAGGAGGCCCAGGTTGCCCACCTGTGGGGACAGAGGTGGGGCTGGGCTGGCAGGGCGGGGCTGGAGGAGGGGCGCTGGCCGGCAGGCTCCAGGCGAAGGGCCAGCCGAGGGTCGGGACAGCCGTAGCACTTTGCCAGGCCCTGAGTCCCTGTCTGCCGCCTGCCTCGCGACCCCCTCGAGGGCAGGCTGGCCCCGCACAGGGCACGGGGTAGTACTAAAACACTTGTGAAGCCTTTACTGTGAGCGGTCGGGGTTCAAGCGCTTCACAGTCATCAGCTCGCCTGCTCCACACGATGATCTGTAAACTCTCTTTTACCCCCGTTCTTCAGATGAAGAAAGCGATGTACCGAGAGATGAGGTACCTTGCCCAGGGTCACAGCATCCTTGTGTGGTGGGACTAGGACTGGCCTGCCAGCCCATGCACACAATGACACCCCTGTGCATGGTTAGTGCCATCCCACGGACGGATGCAGAGAGGGAGGGAAGAAAGTCTCAGCAATAATGCCACCTCCTCCACGAAGCCTGCTCAGATTCCTCCAGGCAGACCGGGATGCAGCCTGACAATGTGAGCGTAACTGGTGTGTCCCTGCCACTGTCCCTGCTGGTCTGGGAAGTCCTCGAGAGCAGGGACATAGCTAGATTAAGTCAATTCTGCTTCCTCGAGCCAGCACGGAGCCTGGCTACAGAGAGGAGAGAATACAGTAATCGAGCAAGCGGGACCGAGGGCCCCAGAAGCCTCCTGCAAACCCAGCCACCCCCATCGCACAGCTCCTGTGGGAGGAAACCGTCCCAGATTCTAAACCTATTTCAAATCTATCCATATGCCAGAGACCGCCTTTAACTCGTGTCATGGATAAGATAAGGCTCAAACGCATTCTTGCCCTAGAAATGAGATATCTGCTAGACACCTCAGAAGACCTGCATCAATGCAATCGGAAGCCGCTCACACTGACTGTCGGAAAGTGAAGCGCGTTAATCACAGCCTCCCAGGTTTCTCTGCTCCAGAGGAGAGTCTCCTTCCACGCTGCTCTACAATCACACTGACGGTGTCTGACTAATTAAATGATGCTCGTTCATTAATGAAACAAGCAATTACTGAGCACCTAGGAGGCAAGGCGTGAGGCCCCGGCAGCCGAGGGCATCGGGTGTAGCCTGGGTCCTCAGCTCGGCTTACCGCCCTCTGCGGGCCCAGGTCAGCAGTTTCTTACCCAGCGTCCACCTCGCCCACCTCCCCGCCCCCAGCCTCTCCCTCCAGTCTACTCTCCTCTCAGTCACCAGAGCGACCCCCTGAAAGGTTGGGGCCCCCCTTGTCCAGAAGCCCCCGTGGTGCCCGCTGCCTGCAGGACGAAGCCCAAGTTGGCTGTCCTGGCACTAAAAGGCGTGACCCAGCCCTGTGGACAGCATCCCCCCCAGCCCCAGCCTGACCTTCCAACCGATTACAACCTCGCGGGAAACAAAGCCGTTGGCATGTTCTGTTCCTCTGCGGGGAAGAATCCCTCCCTGCCTTTGCCTGGCAACTGCCTCCTCCCTACCCCTTGAAACCCAGGGCACCCGTCGCCTCCCCGGAGGCGGCCTCCCCCGGTGCCGCCTCCCTCTGAGTGGGGCAGAGCCTAGAAGGAAGGGGCTGATGTTTCATTTCTATAGCACTTTACAGAGGACCGAGGGACTGTACAGGGTCAGCTGGTAGGTTTTGAGGGGGAAGCCCCCGCTATGCCACACGGCACCTGGCACTCGTGTCTCTTAAGGTGCTGCCGTACCTGTCATCACTATCGTACCTGTCATCACTATCGTGTGTCTCCTGCTAGAACCTGGGACCTCCATGTGCCCTGTGCCAATGCAGGGTTAGCCTGAGGGGCCACCCACGGATGCCCAGGGCTCAGAACCACGGGAAAGGGAGGGGGAAGGGAGGCCAGCGTGGCTGGGAACACTCACTCCCCACCCCCATCCCCAACCTCAGCAGATTCCTACATGGCACCCAGGTCCCATTCGGTGCTTTATTAAGTTTTTACTATTTTAAACCTCAAAACACCTTTTTGAGATAAGCACTGTTATCATCCCCCATTTCACAGCCAAGGAAACCAAGGCAGGAGAAGTTGAGTCACACGCTGAGGTCTCTCTGGAGCCCAGGCTTTGGCCCCAGGCAGGGTGGCTGGAGTCTGGGCTCCACCCACTTCCTTTCTGCACAACCCCCAAGCCCAGCACTCACCCCCGTCTCCCATGGGACAAATTCCTCTGAAGGGATTCAGTGTTAGGAAAACCACATCTCTAGGAATAAACATCCCCACTTTCAGCCCAGACCTCATGAGAGCCATGTTGATTCCCCTTTGGAACCGGCCGCTGGGAAGCGCACCCCAACCTGGAGAACAGAGCTCACTCGTGCCCCCAGTCCAGGGCCCCGCCAGCCCTGGCTTCGTTCTCGCCTTCCCTGGGCTATTCATCTTTCATCCTTGTTTTAGGGTGCTGCGTCTGTGTCTTTTATTTTAAGGTGCCTAAAGTTTCCTAAGACTGGATGAGTCAGAATGAATAAATGAATGTGTACAAGGCTCACCTCAGAGCAGAGGCCACCGTGGGCAGAGGCATAAGCAGTAAGGGGAGAGGCGGAGGGAGAGCTGGACTGCAGAATTCCCAGAAGGAAAGATGCACCCTCTGTGGCCCTGACCCATCTCCCCTGCACCGTTGACCAATGCAACTGCGGCGGGCAGGGACAGCTGTCCTAACTTCCCAGGGGCTCCATCCAGGTCAGGGTCTCATTCTGTCCCCTCCTAGAATGTCATATCTGAACCTCTCAATCCACATTACCACCTCCTTCTGCCAAGCCGCCCTACAAGGTCAAGCTCGAAGTCCCCTGACACCCTCCCTGATTTCCCCAATTTCCATCAGGGCCCCCCACCTCTCGCCCCGTAGGCCCCTCGCCACATGGCCCTGAGGCATTTGTCTTCTCCACCAGCCTGGTGATTCCTAATGGCAGAATGTGGGCTTCGAGGGGCCAGCCCAGGTCCTGGTAGAGAGCAGGGTTGGTGAGCACTTGGTAGCATCAGAAAGAGACCTGTTCCATCTCACAGCACCCCCGCTCAAACTGCTTCCCTGGAGATGGGATTCTGCCCTGGCTCTGGGTAGGTTTAGGGAGAAGGGAAGTTGGGGCCTGCGTCTCCAGGGACCCAGCGTGACGCCAACAACAGGCAGGAGGGGCTGCTGGAGAGAGGGTCTCCTACCTGGGGCAGAGCTTGCACCACCGTGTCCAGCAGGGCCCGCATTCCCGTGGCCATCTTCAACAGCTTCAGCACTGTGGGCGAGACCCGGCCCAGCCCGTTCAGCCCAGGGCCAGTGGGGGCGCGTGTGTGAATGTGGAAGAAAAGTGAGATTGGAGGAGCATGTTAGCAAAGGGGATGGCTCTGGCGGGTATAGCGACAGGGGGAGTGGGGGTCTGCACGTGCGGCATGCTGGTTAAGGAACATCCCGGAGAAGGCGGGCACACCCAGCGGGAACAGAGGGATAAAACCTGCCGCGTGAGCACTAATTCACCCACTAATTCACCGAGGCGAGGCAAAAACGGCCAGGAGTGCCCGCCCGCGCCTCTCCCTCTGGCTAGAGGGCTCCGGTATTCTGCGGAGCTTCTCTGCATCCCCCTGCACCCCCACCCCAACCTGGGAAGCTGGAGGCAACAGGCAGGTGCGGGGAAGAGGAAGAGGCACCTGGGCGACCTGACGCGGCAGGCTTTAAGCGGCCTTGGGGCCCAGGAGTCCCGGCGGGTGCTGGAGCAACGCCGGGAGGAACCCCGTCTCCCCAGCCGCACTGCTTCCCCTCATCCCAGCCTGAGACGGGGCCGCGTGGGTCGCGGTGTGACAAGGAGGCGGGGTGCAGAGGGCTGGACAGGGTGGTCTGTGGTCGAGGGCACGTGAGCGAGCACACACGGGCGAGTGCGTGTCGGGTATGAGCTCCTCTTGGCTCTGTTCCCTGCTTGGCGGGAAGCCCGTGCCCCGGGGCCCCTCCCCCTGCCACCCCTCCCCCACCCCGCTCCTCACCCCGGGCGATGCGCAGGACGCGCATGATGCGGATGATGGTGGGGTTGATGGGCAGCGCCGCGTTGATCTCGATCTCCTCCAGCGTGATGCCCATGACCGACAGCAGCACGATGGCCAGGTCCAGCTGGTTCCACCTGCCCGGGAGACGCAGCAGGGCAGGAGTGGCAAGCAGGGCGAGGGGCACAAGCTTCGGCTGGGAGGAGCTGCCCAGCTCTCCGCCCTCCAGCTGTGGCCCACGGGGCAGGGATGTGTGGCCACCCTCCCGACTGGCTCCTCCAGACCCCGTTGGGTCCTGCTCCCTCTCTGTCCCCAGACAGCCTCTGATTCCCCAAGCAAGGGACTGACCAGGCTAAATAATTATCTCTGGCCTCCTGAGATAATTATTTAGGTCTGAATCTTGAGCCCACTGCTCCCTCTGTGTGTCCTTGGGCTACATACACACCAACCTCTCTGAGCCTCACTCGTCCCCTCTAAGGACTAGCATGAGGTGTGTCCTACTCTGACTGCGGAGTGGAGGACCCACAGAAGATGCGCTGAGGAAACCTGGTGGACGGCCCTGCACTCGACAGGTGGGACCATAACCACATCCTGTTCAAAGCCACACGCAGCAGTGAGGGGCCCCTGGCCATTTGTGCCCAGACACGTATTGGCTCCCCTCCTCCGGTCGCTCCAGGCTTCCCCAGGGGTCGGGACTGCTTCCCCGTCTGGCAGCTCGCCCCACCCCCCATGCTGCCCTAGCACGGCCCAGCCACTCACCGGTCCTTGAAGAAGCGCCTCAGACCAAACGCTACCAACTTCAGCACAGCCTCCAGCACAAAGACAGTGGTGAACATGTAGTTGCAGTACTTGAGGGCTGTCTCCAGGGACTATGGGGTGGGGCAGGGGGGTGCAAAGAGAAGCATGATCCAGAGCCCATGACCTGCCCCCCGTTTCCTCCAGTCAGAAAGTCTCTGCCTTTTAAGGTGAGAATTTAATCCCTTCACATTTAGTGCAGCGATGTGCATGTCTTCTTTTATTCCTTCCTTCTTACTCAGCGGGCTCTGTCTTACATTGCTCTTTCCTCTTCCTTATTTCTGCCGGTTTGGTCCAGACGCCCGCCTTTGGAGGCAGCGTGGAGTAATGGTCAGGGTCATGGTTCAGAACCATGAGATTCGCATCCGGGCTCAGCACTTACTCCTGTTCCCTATGACTTCGAGCAAGTCACCTGACCTCTCTGGGACTCAGTTTTCCAATCAGTAAATTGCGGATGGCAATACTACGTACCTCAGAAAGTAGCAGTGTAAACTAAATGAGCTAGTAGTCTAGTCCTGTGCCTGACTGGACTATACACTTAAACGCTCGGCAAACGTGAGCTGTTGTTACTCCATTTCTTTATGTTAATTTGGAAGTTCTACAACTACCATTCTTTTCTGCCAATGGTCGCCTTCCTTTTCCTACATAACATCCCTCTCCTAACATTAAGATAACTCACTCCTCACATAGAGCCCCTGCTTCTCTCTCCTTACTCGCCGCCCCTCCTCCCCCCAAAGCTCGGATACGTGGAAGCTTTGGAATGGGTTGTCCTGACACGTCCCGCATACACACTGCAGCTAGCTGGGAACGGGTCACCGTCTCCCACCTCCGTGTTTGCCCCCAACAGTCCCGCCACCCGCGATGCCCCTCCCACAGGCTCCACTAGGTAGCGGTGGAGGCCACGTGGCAGCCCCTGCATGCAGATCGAAGTCTCAGTCCTGCCTCCACTAACTGGCTGACTAACTGGGGCGGTATGTTTGACCTCGGAGCCTCCTTTTCTTCAACTACAGAATCTGGGGAAAGTCCCCTCCCCCGCCTTAGGCTGTGAGGATGAGAGTATCTCTCTCATGGAGTGGCGTGCCTTGTAAAGAGTCATATTAAACAAGCCACAGACCCCGCTACCCATGATCAAGGCAGGGCCCAAATGTCAGCTCCCCACACACCAGGAATGACAGGCCTTCCCCTCCCATTCATCTGCCCTACCAGGCCGTGAGCTCCCTGGGCGTAGGGCCCAACATGGGAGAGATGCTCAGATCCTGCCCCTCCCAGTCCCTAGGGTGGGGTCCTCCCAAGCCCCGCCCCCATGGGACCCTGGGCTGGGGCGGGGCTGGGGCTCACCACAGGCTGGTTGTAGTGCTCCAGGGACATGGTGACCACATTGAGGCAGATGATGAACGTGATGAAGATGTCCAGGTAGTGGCTGGTGCACATGGAGTGGATGAGCAGCCGGGTGGGACAGTAGGTGGCATAGTAGGGCAGCCGCTGGGCCTCTGCGGGGGTCCACGGGGCGGTGGCACAGACCAGAGGGTGGCCCAGGGGCAGAATGTGGAAGGAGAGGCCGAGGGGAGGGAGGAAGCAAGAGGGAGAAACGCTGGTTCACCCAGGCCTGGGAGGCAGAGTTAGCCCTTCTCTGCCCATCCCGGGAACCCCAAGGGAACCGGGTCAGATGTGGGAGAGGGTGGCCCAGAGGGCGGGGCACTGATTCTCCCCACCCACCACAAAAGTGCCTTTGGCAGGCGTTCCTGGACTGCTGGGGGAGGGACCGGGGTCCCTCAGCCCGGGGTCGGGCATCCAGGCTCTGCCTTCGCCTGCTGCCTGGGCTGAGCCACTTGGTTGGCAGTGGTGTCGCCATCAGACTCCAGACGGCCACCAAGAGGGCTCAGATCAGCTGGACAGGCAGGCAATGGGAGAGGAGGCAGGGACAGGGACCCAGACGCCTATCCTTTGTCCCTGCCGGCTGCAGCCCCCCGGCCCCTGCGCGCTGCAGGACCCGTGCACGGAGGAGGCGAGGCCCGGGGCAGAGGCGGCGAGGCCCGGGGTGGAGGCTGAAGGCCCAGGGCGCCGCCCACTCACTCCGGCGCTTCTTTTCCAGGCGCCGCAGCCTCTTCTCCTCGCGCCGCCGCGCCTCCTCCGCCTCCTGGTGCTGCCGGCACTTGTGGAAGTTCTCCACCACCACGCCCACGAACATGTTGAGCACGAAGAAGCTGACGATGAGCAGGAAGGAGATGAAGTAGAGCAGCATCCAGGGGTTGTGGTTGGGCACGGGCTGCAGGGAGCCAGATGGGGCTGAGGCAGGCTGACCGGGCCGGGGTGGGGCGCTCCACCCCACCGAGCCTCGGTGCAGCGAGGAAGGGATGGAGCCGGCCTCCTAGGAGGCCGCGAGGTTCGAAGAAGGAAGCAGGCAGGAAGTGCCCGCCCTGGCCTGGCACAAGCAACGTGACTGGCGAGGAGAGCCCCTCCCCTTTCCTGCTCCTGTCGCTGCCCCCTGCGCACACAGCCACCTGTCTTCTTCCCTTCCTCTCACCCACCCGTCCACTCCCCTACCCACCCACCCACTCATCCTTCCATCCATCCACCCATCCACCCATCCATCCATCCACCCACCCACTTAGTCATCTGTCCACCTCTCCATCCATCCAATTATTTATCCATCTAGAAACAAGGCAGCCAGCACATCCCTGGCGGAGGCCGTGTGTGTGTGTGTGTGTGTGTGTGTGTGTGTGTGTGTGTGCACGCGCACAAGCGTCTTGGTTGGGTGGTGGGCAGGAGGGGTGGACGGACCAAGAGGAGGAAGACGCCTCCAAATGTTCTCATTTCCTGCCTAGCACCAGAAGGGCCCCCTGCTCTCAGAGGGATCTTAGGTCTCCTAGCAGGGCCATCTTCTCCCCCGACCCCCATCTACCCACCCACCCCCAAATCCATCCTCACCCAGCGACCCACAGGAAGCGTGGCTCCCTGGTTATAACACCTCCACTGACTCCCACCGCCCTCAGATAAATGCCGGCCCTTGCCATGACACACACGGGATCTTCTGTACCACCCAGCTCTGCCTGCCGCCTGCTGCTCTCCTCTCACTTTCTGCTCCAGCCCTCACTCATGCCTCTCTCCTCAGGCCTGGCCCTGCCGTCCCCCTGCCCGCTGGCCCAGCCCCATCTCCTCCTCCTGCGGTGGGCTGGCTCTCCACCCACAGGGCTGTGCACCAATCTAGCCAGGAGCCAGCTCGACGTGCTCCCCCTGCAGAGCACGGGGCTTTGTCGAAGCGCGTGGAGCAATGACTTTCACTTCCCAGCGAGTGGCTTGACTGGTGGAGGATGGTGAGGGGTGGGCTGTGGCTGACAGGGGGAGACATTAGGGTTGTGGGTCTTGGTGACAGCAGTTACAGACCACCAGGCCCCAGAAATATTCGTCCCTCCCCCGCTGCCCCTCCGACCCGGCCACAGCGACACCCACCTGCTGGTCCACAGCAACGGCATCCAGCCCATTGTACATGATGTTCACCCAGCCATCCTTCGAGGCCAGAACAAAGAGGGACATCAGGGCCTGGAAGACACAGGGAGAAGGTTCGGGGAGGATGGGCGAGGGCAGCTGGGGCTGCATCTGCCTCCCCTGGGGGGCAGAGGGACAAGAGCCCTTCCCACATTGAGGGAACAGCTGTGCCTTCAACCGACAAAACTTTTCTGAGGACCCACTATGCGCCTGCCATCTACCCTGCAGGCATCGCTGCAGGAGAACAAGCGCTGGATCAAGAGTCCTGGGCTCCCTTCCCAGCTGTGAAATCAATTACAAGGAAACTTAACGACCCTTTACGCCCTTACCTGCTAATACCTAAGCGGCTGCCTGCCAGGATGGCTGAGAGTGTCAGCTAAGACTTGAAAGTGGGAAGTTCCTGATAAACGTGAAGGGGCCTGCCTCCATCACTCCAAGCTTGCCTCCAGCACCTGAAAACAGGAGCTCACAAGAGAAGCCAGGAGCCCGGGGTCACAGGGCTCTGCCACTCACTGGCTGTGTGACTCGGGCCAAGTTCTCCGATGTCTCTGGGCCCCAGCTCCCTTGTCTGTAAATGGCGATAGTTACTGTCGCTCATATGAGATGCTGAGACAGAGGTGATCCCCAGGAGACAGCCAGCCAAGGCTCCGACGCAGACGTCAGCCAAGAAGCATCCTCATGTGCCTTCTACAGGACTATGAGCTTGTCCTAGAGGACGCTCAGAGCCACGCATGCAGTAGGTGCTCAATAAAGTTTTTCTGAGCTGGATCGAACCAGTGCTGTCCTTGCAGAGCCCAAGCAAAATGGAAGTTAGTGGGGTCACAGAGGGTCCTGGACCAGCAGAGGTTGACTGGCGGTCACACACCCTACTCAGGACACCTCCCCTCTCCTGCGCCTCCACCATGCCACACATGTCATTGGTCACAGCCCATGAGGCTCTGGGATGGGTCTCTGGCCCTGCACCAGCCTAGCCTCCCTTCTCATCCGTCCAGGGCACGGCCTTGTCCTTTCCCCTCGCAGCTGGGCACAGCGCCGAAGGCTGCCCAGAGAGGGTTCCGGCCCAGGACCAGGGCCACAGAAGGAGCCTCTTTGCCTGATTGGCATATGAAGCTCTCACACGCTAGGGGGCAAATGTCCCCGTGAGCCGTTGGACCACAGTGACCGGAAGTGCAGGGAGCCTGAAACCGGGAACCACAGACCTGCTGCCGCTGCCCCATTTGCAGATGAGGACCTCGAAGCACAGAGAGGGACTGGAACTTGCTGAAGGGGACACAGCTGGGAAGTGGTCCGGCGAGGAGTCTAGGGCTCTGTGCCATGCTGTCACCTCCTCGGTGTGCTGAGAACACCCTCCTTAGGGGCCTAGGGTGTCAGCCGGGCATCGAGCATGCTCAGAACCTCAAGGGCTGGGGATGCTCCACAGGAGCTGGGGCCTGGCACTGGGGTCAGGGGTCAAGTGCAAGTTTATAAAAGGCCCCCACCGACTTTCTTTCAGCCTCCTGGAGCATCTTTTTAAAAACATCTGTTCTGCCAACCTTTGGGTTGTTAACTTGAAAAGGCACTGTATCTGGAGAATCTGGGGGAGACGGGAGAGTGGCCATGTCCTGGTTCCCCTACCCATTCCCCTGGCCACTTATTGCCCCTCCACAGGCCCGTAGTTTGTCTCCAGTGGGTATCGGGAATGGGATCCATGGCCATGTAGGGTGAGATCTGCAGTGGGGTCCAGCTGGAGGGTCCAGCACAGGGGCAGGGCACAGGCCCCGGGCCGTAGGAGCTGGATCTGGCTCCCTCCCTGTCTGATCTGGGGAAGGCACAGCCCCCTGGTCATACCTAGCCACCTAGGCGGGCTCTCAAGAAATAGGAGCACTTGGGGAGCAGAGGCTCTTTGGAGGCAGCCAACTGGGGGCTCCCACGAGGGCCGTTACCCAGATGGCCCAGCCTGGCCGACCACCCCGCCTCCCCACTCAGGAGAAGAGACCAAGGGCGAGACAGGGGCCTGCCTGTGACTGGAGAGGAGAGCAGAGTGGCTGTAACTACCATTTTACAAACTAGGAAAGTGAGGCTCAGATCAGCCACACCTACAGTGAGCGACAGAGCTCGGATTCGTACTCGCATCTGGCTGACTCTGTAACTCCTGTCAGGGTCCCCTGGGTGGGGGTATAAGGGCCAGGAACTGATGTCCACTAAAGCACCAGGTGCTTGCTGGACTCTGCACTTGGGATCACAAGCCTCAGGCCACCTGTGGACTGAGGGCTCTTCCCACCTGCCTCATAGAAAAGGAAACCAAGGCTTGGAAAGGAGAAGTCGCAGGGTCACAGGGTCAGCCTTGGCATGGTAGGACCAGAAGCCGGTCCATAATCCCAGGCAGTTGGCACTGAAGAGCTGTCACCCCACCCACTGGAGGCGTTCAGGTCAGGGGAAGGTGGGTGGGTGGCGCTCACCTGGCCCAGGTTGTCGAAGTTGTACTTGTGATGGACCCAGCGGTAGTTGGCGGCCACGCAGTCAGAGCGGTTGGTGATGTTCCGGGTATCCACGCCCAGACAGTGGTAGAACTTGCCCTTGAAGAGCTGGAGATAAGGGATACAGGGCGAGTGACCATCTTGCCAACACTCCCAGAGAGTGGGGTGCGGTGCAAATCAGAAGAGGGACTGCCCCTCAGGAGGCACTTCCAGGCCACGCAGTGGACCACGCAATCTTCCCAAGTTCCCCAACCTGAGGTGAGGCTGCTCTCATCCCATCTCACAGGTGGAGAAACTGAGGCGTGACAGGTAATTTTCTCAAAGTCTCTTGAGGTTTAGGAAGTGGCAGAGCCAAGGTTCCCACCCTGGCTTGTCTGATTCCTGGGCTGGCCACAGACCCGAGATCAGACCCCAGTACTGGGTGTCTAGGCAGGGACCCCACAGGGAAAAGCTGCCTGCATATCTCTAGGGCACAGGCGGAGAAGTAAAGGGACCCTCTCCAGGGACCCAAGCCCTCTCACATCAACTGCCCGGAAGGGGCAGGGCTACTGTCCACGTGGCGTCCACATCAAGCCCCTCCTGCCCCGGTGGCTCCACTGTGGACCTCTCAGCAGCCCCGAAGGACACCTGTGCCCGGGGCTCCTCTCCAGCGACAGCCCCAAACACAGGACCTGGAGACCTCGGGGCTCAGACACTCAAGAAACAGGAAGGGCCTCAGCAGCAGCTCAGACTGCAGAAGGCCCAGGTCACTCTGGCCGTCCCTGTCACATGCTTTATGACCTGCCCCCTCTTCTCTATCCAGCCCTGAGGCCCACCTTATTCCCAGGCTGGGCTCCAAACCAAACTCCGCGTTAGCTCAAGTCTCTGCCCGTGTCAGAGGCCCCCATGGTCTCCACTCTGGAGAAGCCAAGCCCCAACTGCTTAGCTGCCATTTGAGATCTTTCCCTACCTGGCCCAGCCCACCATTCAGCTCATCTCTCTATGCCAGCCAGAGCTCCTGGCTCACCTCAACACACGTGTCAGCCCTTCCCTGAAACACCTTTCCCCACTGTGACCTGTCAAAATCACCTCTCCTTCAAGGCCCAGCACAAAGGCCACCTCCTTCAGGGTGCTTCCCCCATTGTCCCCAGCCCAGTCTCATGTTCCTGTGTAGCTCAGACCCCTGTGGTCCCATTTACCCAGCCATTTGGGCCATGTCTGTCTCCCTTCCTGGACCAAGAGTTCACCGCCAGCTGCTCCACCAAGGCCACCTGAGCCCCCAGGTCGGCAGGCACAAGGTCGGGAGAGCTGGGCAGGAGCGAGGAGCCTCTTCTCTGACAGCAGGGCCCACTTCATGGCCTGGCCCACCGGGCCCCTCACCTGCACCCCCAGGATGCCAAAGATGATGAAGAAGGCACAGCAGATGAGGACGATGTTGCCAATGGGCTTGAGGGACGAGATCAGCGTCTCCACCACCAGCTTCAGGCCAGGTGCCCGGCTGATGACGCTGCAGGCAGAGAGCGGGCCAGGGCACGGTGAGCCCTCCGCCTGGCCAGGACATAGCCCACACCCAGCCTGCCCAGAGCCGCCGAGGCAGCGGCCCCCAGGCTCCTGGTGCCTTCACCCCGCCCCCTTGGGGCCCACACCACACCACACCACACCTCCACCCAAAGACTGAGGCCCAAAGACAGCAAGCGGTGAGCCAGACAGGGACACACAGAGCCGGGGGTAGTGGTCCTGGAGGCCACCTGCAGCCCTGGCCTTCTGGCCCGTGCACGCGCACACACTCACACTCACACTCACGCCCTCCAGGCTCCGCCCCCAGAAGCAGCGCCCACAGTCTGGTCCCTGACCCTGCTCTCCGTTCCCTGACACCCGCTAGCGGGAGGACTGAGTGGGAGAGGAGGGCAGCAGTGAGGGGTCCGGTTAGACCCCGGGGCAGGGGCTTTCCCATCAAAGGGGAGGAGGCCTCACCGCAGAGGTCGTAGGGTGCGCAAGAGCCGCAGGACCCGGAGGACCCCCAGGATCTTGGCTCCCCCAGCCGAGGCCACGGACACGACGATGTCGATGATCGACACGAAGACTAGGAAGCCGTCCAGCACGTTCCAGCTGCTTCGCAGGTACGCCTGCTCTCCGAAATACAGGCCCAAGGAGACCACCTGGGGGCGGGCAGATGGGCGGGGTCAGCCAGACTCCGCCATGGGGATGGGGCGGGGTGACGCCTGGTGGGCGGAGTCAAGCAGATGGAGTGGCAGGCAGGGGACAAGCTCTGGCCACTCTTTGTAGAGGCGAGCATTGGGCGAGGACCCAGCAGGTCTGGCGCAGGGAGTCACTCCCTGAAACGCGGGTCCACGGCCCGTCCCCTGTCTTCCCTGCACATCTGGCAAACCCAGTTCAAAGCCGCAATCTCTGGGAAGCGTCTCCACCCTCCCGCAGGTACCTCGGTTACATTGTAAGCGCTTCCCTGCATCCGTTTTTCAGGCCGCGTGTGAGCTCCTGGCGAGCAGGGACCTGGCTGACACCCTGCTCCCTTGGGTCTCTAGAGCCCAGGAGCTGGCGCCCAGGGGTGTGGGCTTCGGGGCCCCTGTGCGATGTTGCTGATTGACAGGCTGAGGGCGGGCTGGACCAGGGCCAGGGCCCATCCCCCAGCTGGGGGTGGGAGAGGTCTTAGGTGAGGCAGGACTACCTTTAGCGTCATCTCGCCCACGAAGATGGCTGTGAAGATGTAGTTGGACACAGTGAGGAAGATGCGTTCCTGAAAAAGCCGGGAAGCACCATGGGCCTGGGACTCCCAGAACTGCTTAGCCACCGGCTCACCTCTGCCTTCCGTCAAGGGGCACCCAGGGGAGGCTGCCACTTTGCAGCCCAAGGAGACGTTCCCCTCCTCAGAGGCAAGTTCCCTGTCTCACCGACCTCCCTGATACCAGCCTTGCTGATCTCTCCTAGCCGCCTGAGCCCTGCACCCTGTCCCACGGCAGGCCCTGGTGGCCTGCCCCTCTGCCTGTCCCTTGCCTTGCCCGAAGGCCCCAGCCACTCACAGTGCTGCCAGCCTCGATCTGGGGCCGCTCCAGGGCGATGGTGATGCAGTTGAGAAAAATGAATGCCAGGACGACATAATCGAAGAGCTTGTGGGCGATGATGGTCTGACACAGGACCCGGAACCTGGGCAGGGAGGGCAGGGGCCACGCGAGTGTTGGTGTGCCCTCGCCCTATCCAGGAGCAAAGCAGAGGGCCCTAGCACGCATGGGGACAGCATGACCTTAAGGAAGCTGGCCCTTTTCTCCTCCGGCCACACAACAGGTGGCAACCTGACATCTCTGGTGCCCACCTGGAACCTCCTCCCCTGACCACACCCCCATGGTGGCTCCTGCAGCCCCAGGATGAGGGGCGCCTGCCTTGCCCTGGGCACTCGGGGCTTCGCAAGCGCTGGCCCACAGCCCCGAGCCCTGCAGCAGGGCTGCCTCCAGCAACACGGATGCCCTCGGCCCCAGCCCCACACCTTCCCTCAGGCTGCGCCCTCCACCTGGACCAGCCTCCACCTGTCACAACCCCGCTTCACCTACAGAACACTGTGTGCCTCCAAAGCCCTCCTCCCCCAGGAAGCCTTCTGACGCCCCCTCCAGATGGCGGCACCCCAGGCTACTTGAGGGTCTGCCCAGCACCAGGTTGGCCTAGATTACAGGAGATGCCCAGAAAAGTCCCCACTCAAACCCTCCCCCTCCCCTGCAGCCCCTTGAGGGCAGGGAGGGCCTTCTGGAGTATGGGGCCTGCCCTCCTCCCCCCCACCCCCCCCACCCAGGCAATGGCCCCGCCTGGTTCTGCTGAAATCCCTCCTTCCCAGAACAGTCAACACCCTCGTTTAACCTCACCCCAAACCGGGTCCTGCCCACCTGTTTTCAGGGGAGAAAAGGTAGACAGACCAGTCCTCGCGGACCTCGCACCAGTCAGGTTTGTAAACGTCAATCATCTTGCGCACACGGAAGCACAGAGTCTGGCAGGAAGGAGACAGGGTGAGGGCGGGTCAGCGCTGCCCACCCCAGCCGTCCAGCAAACTGGGGCTACTGGATGACCTCTGAACCTCCCAGCAAGACCAGAGCCCCTCGCCCCACCCACAGCAGCTGAGCGGTCTTCTCTCCCAGGAGCGGCTCCAGCCCACACCCTGCTCAGTCGCCTGAAGCCCTGTCCTCCTCTGCCATGCCCTCCTGAGCTCCTTAGCGGCGGCTGTGGCCTGGCCTTCCCACTCCAGCCCCGCCTGTAGCCACCCCCCGCCTGTCCTAGGGGCCTTCTCACGCTCCTTGGCCCAGCCCGGAGAGCCCGTCGCACTCACATAGTCGACCTCCTCCTCCTCGTCCTCCCCGTGGCCCCGGCGGTCACCCATCTTGGTGAAGACCTCCTTGGCGATGTTGGGCATCCTGCCATTGCAGTCCTCGTGCCCCAGGGCCGGGCCTGCCACCCTCCAGGACGCCCGGGGGTGAGTGCCCACGGCTGGCCCCAGCTCAGCCAGGTCTACTGAGTCTCTGGTGTCCAGGGAGAGCGTCCGGCGGTGGTGGCGGTGACGGTGCGCCAAGTGAGGGCCGTGATGCGCGTGGTGGGCGTGTGGGGCGTGCAGGGGCGCGGCCCGCGGCGGCCCCTCGTCCCGGGCACCCTCGCAGGCCCGGGCCCCGCCGCCACGCTCCGCCGAGAGCAGGGATTCGTGCTCAGCCGTCGGCGGCTTGTGCTTGAGGCTGTTCCAGCTGGAGCGCCGGCTGGCCCAGGCCCCGCTGCGGCCCCACGGCCCGTAGTAGGAGCTCCGAGAGCTGGACTGGGAGGAAGCCCGGGGCTCAGGTCAGGGCTGGCCACACGCTCACGGCTGTGACCGAAGGCAGCCTGCATGCCTGCTGAGGGCCCTAAGAGGGCCCCCGGCCTGACCAGTGGGTGACAGAACCAGCTAGACAACAGGGATCCTCTCCGCACCCTGCCTCTCACTCTATCTGCATCCGTGGACCCGTGAGCAGGTCCACGGTGTGGTTCCATCTCCACCGACCACCTCACTTCCCTTGAGGACGGTGCAGCCGGTTAGGGCCATCCCTCTTTACAGGTAAGGAAACTGAGGCTCAGAGGGGGCTGTGACTTATTCGTGGTCACTTAGAAGTGTCCGGCCAGATTCAAGCTCAGGTCTGCCTGACCCCCAAGCCCAGCTGTTTACCCTACACACTGCTGTCAAGATAAAAACCCAAATTTCAATACCAGACCCACTGGCATCACTCATTCATTCATTCATTCATTCATTCATCATTCTTTGTTGTCCTGTCCTGCTCTGATACTGGGAACCCAGAAATATAATAGACATCGCCCCTGCCTGGTTCTGGCTGGACAGTCTGGTGCCCTAAGCCTGGGTACCAGTCTGAGGCTGAACTGGCAGGCACTTCCCAGCATCCCTCAGCACATACCCAGCAGGAAGTAGCCACCCAGAGCACCCCACGAGGACTCACCAGGGAGCGCTGGTCGTAGCTCGCCCTCCCCAGTGACATGACGCTGCTCTTGCGAGAGCCCAGGGCCACCAGCATAGGGTCCGGCTGCAGCGAGAGGCGGGGGGCAGGTGCTGCAGCTCCAGCAAGGCCCAGATGTCCACCCAGTGGGAGATTGGGGTCCAGGTGCCCATTGGGGGTCATGGGAATTGGGCAGAGCTTGGGATCTGGAGGAGTGAGATGGAGACAGGGAGGGGCAGACAGAAGGCCAGAACAAGAACAAAAGAAGACATGAGACAAAGAAACAGACATGAACCATAACAGAAATGGAGAGTTTTTTTGGGGAGGCCACCTCTACCAGGAAGTCTTCCAGGTTGGACCCCATCACATGTGCTTCCCCTCCTCCCTGCCTGCAGGGCTCTCAGCTTTATATTTGGGTAAGTGGACCCCTTGCTTTCTGTGTTCAGGGCCAGCCCTGAGCTTCATTCACCCAGCATGGGAACCTCACTCCTGTGCCCACTGCGGGAAGCGAGGCAGAGACCGTCCAGCCCAGTTACTAAAGACACGACATGGGTCGGGGAGGTTTGTTCTAAGCAGTCCAGTGGTGCCAAACAGGACCAGCACCCAGACGTCCTGAGGCCCGAAGCTCTTCCCGACAGGCCATACTGTGGGGCGGGGTGAGGGTGGGCTGCAGCTGCCCATGTGGCTAGGATTCCAGAAGGCCATGAAGGTCACTGACATTTTTTTGAAATTTAGCATTTCTTTCCATTACAAATGTAAACAACAAAGCACAGAGAATTAGCGGTCTTGGGGCCTGGGCTTGAGGGGAAGCCAGAGGCTATGTGCCTTGCTCACTACATCTCTGGGGAAGGGTCCTGGCCTGTTTACCTCCTCCGATGTCCAGGGCCTCCTGGAGCTTGTCGAACTCCTCCATGTTGGATAAGCTCTGGTCCTCATCCGAATAGGAGCGATTGGCGTCGCCCTGGGAGACCGTCCCTCGCATTAGAATGCAAGTCAGCTCAGCCCTTCCCAACCCCCATGGACTTTTCAATGGGTGTTTGCACTTCCATTTTGCAAATGGGGAAACCAGAGCTCAGGAGAGGGAAGTGAGAAGCCAATGAGGACCTAGACCACAAACCCACATCTGCCTGGCTGCAAGTATCCCTCCAAGAGCCTCAGAGAATGGGGGAGGCAGGATCCAGAATCCCAGAGTTTGGGGTCTTAAGAGTGTCAGAGATGGAGAAGCTTTGGGGTAAGGCAGGGATCCCAGATGCAGCCTCCATTTGCATGCTTCCTGTGATAGGAAGCTCACCACTTCACTGGCATCCCCTTCCTCTAGAGACTCACCCACTAGATGTCTGAATTGCAGTCCTCCCCCGTCGAGCCCCCCTCCCTCCACTCAATTTCATGCAGGCCCCATGGGGGTGCTTCCTCCACCAGGGCCACAGTCACCTCCGCCTGGAAGCCCTCCACCAGGATGGCCACCAGCAGGTTGAAGAGCACGTAGTTGCCAAAGGTCATGAGGGCAACAAAGTAGAGGGAGGCCCAGGGGGAGGTGGAGGCCATGCCGTTGTAGAGGACGACATTCCAGTCCTCCTGGGTGAGGATCTGCAGGGGGAGGGGCACACGGCTCAGCCCGGAACAGCCCCAGGTCCCAGCCCGGCCCAAGCGCAGAGGGGACCTGCTGGGTGGCACAGCCTTCGGCATCATCTCACAGGTGCTCGGGCACGCCCAGGGACCTCGAGTCGCGGGGGCATGCACCTGGCAGAGCCTCAGACCCTTGCTCGCTCACACACACACACACACCCCCCCACACACACACACACTGCTCTGCCTGCTGTCCCCAGCTTGTCCACCCCTTGGGCCAGTGTTGCACACTCCTGCCGTGACATCCCACCAAGCAGTGCTCCTTCCCGGCTGCGCCCACGACCCTATCCTCTGTCCTGCGCACGTGTCAGCCCTGTCCCACCCCACACAAGCCCACCCTCCCTCCTCCTCCTGCTCCCTCTGCCCCCATCACACTGTGTGTCGCACTCATTCAGCCATGTCCCCATGACACGGGAGGGGGAGGGACAGTCTCAGGGGAGGCTCCTATGCGCCCAAAGTCTCCAGGTGGGAGCGGAGTGGGCAGTGAGTGGTGGGCAGTCCAGCCCCCAGAGCCAGTCCTAGCCGGCCGGTCCACACGCCCTGGACCTGCCCACTAGAGGCTAGAGTTCAGGGGCCTCCCTGTCAGGCCGCCCTCGCCTCTGGATTCTCTGAGGATGGGGGAACCTCCAAAAAGTGATCCTGGGTGGGGGGCCTGGGAGAAACCCCTTCCCCAGACACACAGGGACACGTGCTACCACCCACCTGGAACACCGTGACAATGGCCCACAGCAGGGAGTCGAAGTTCTTCCTGTCGGGGACCGTGTCCCCTGTGTCCGTGCGGAGGCTGAATTTGCAGCCAAAGATGTGCATCCCGAGAATGCTGGGGAGGGATGAAGGTGGCTCGAGGGCCTCGCGCACACCAAGCTCTTGCCCGCCCACCCGCCTTCCTTCCCAGAACAACCCAGGAAGATGGGAGGGGGCCGCGCTGGTCGCATTTTACAGATGTGAACCCTGAACTCGGACTCAGAGGGGAAGTACTGTCCCAGAGCCATGGGGGATTAAGTGATGGTGGCGGGATTCACACACAGGTCCAGAGCGTGGCCTGGAGATCTCAACCAGTCTCTGCTGCTACCCACGGCGGGCCGCGAAGGCGTGGTGCCCAGGGTGGGCGGGGCTCACCTGAAGATGAAGATGAAGAGCATGAGCAGCATGCAGAAGGTGGCCACGTTGTCCATGGTCTTCATGAGCACCACCAGCTGCCGCCGCAGCGCCGGCATGAAGCGCACCAGCTTCAGCACCCGCAGCAGCCGGAAGGTGCGCAGCACGGACAGCCCGCCGTCCGCCTGCCCCACGATCTCCCAGATGCTGCGTGTGGAGGGGCGGGGGGAGGCGAGAGGCGGAGGTGTCAGCGGGACAAGGGGAGGCGAGGCAGGGAGCTTCCATTCATCCGTCCAACCGGTCGTGTGTTTCACGGGTCACTGTGCTCGCTAAGCTGGGGGCTCTAAAGCTAGAGGCTGCGGGCCGCCCTCCCCCAGGATGTCTGGCATTCAGGAGGCCCACAAAGATCACTGAGCTCCCTGAGATTCGACATTCTTTTGATTGTGAATGGGAACAACAAAATGCAGAGAATGAGCAGTTCCTGTGATCTTGCGGTTGATCGAAACCCCTGATATTTTTGTATCACGTGATGGTGGGTGCAGACATTTCCGAGTATAATTCATGCTCATCCCTTCTTTGGGACAATGGTAGTCACAGACCCACCGCTAGATCTCACTATTTCGTGCATTAATGCAGACGCGCGTGTATTGCTAAATCACACATTTTTAAATATTTCGTGAACTGCATTTCAGTGTAATTGGCTTCCTTAGTCTCGTGTGCTTCGCATCCTGGCTGGGTCAGCGCAGTGAGGCCCCCCTCCCCCTGCTCTGCCTCCAGGCCCGCGGCACCTGATGATGACGATGATGCTGTCGAAGATGTTGTACGGGTTGCGCAGGTAGTCGAAGAGCCCGAAGGCGGCCAGTTTCAGGAGCATCTCCAGGGCGAACATGCTGGTGAAGACCACGTTGCAGATCTCCAGGACGTTGGTCAGCTCCTCGGGCTGTGGGGCGTTGGGGCAGGGGCGGGGCCGGTCAGGCAGAGGGCAGCCATGGATACACCCTCAGGACGCCCATCAGGTCTAGGACCCCGAAGAGGCAGTGAGGACTGGCTCTGCTGCCTGCCTACAAGGGCCAGCAGGTCAGCGTCCTTGCTGAAAGTCCCTTCTGTCCCTTGCACATTGGTCTGGAGGACCTTGCAGCTCTCCTGCTTGGGGTCCTGAGAGGGCCACTGAGATGGCGGGAGCCCCATGGGGCTGACTTTCCACAAATTTGGACATGGTGCTGTTGCTGCACAAGGAGGGAGGTCTCGCAGGCCCCACTTGAGGAAACTGAGGCTCAGAAGCCGGCCTGAGGTCACATGATACAAGGCAAAACGGGAGGGCAGGCCAGTGGTTGCCAGACGCTCCCTGCTGACCAGGACCTTAACCCATTCAGTGATCACTCGCCACGCACAGGACCTGCTCTCTGTACCTACGGGCACACTTCCTTAGTCCCTCATAAGGCCCATTCCACAGACTCAGAGAAGGCCGGTCCCCTGCCCAAGGCTGCAGAGCTCCTAAGGGGCAGAGCCAGGACTAGAACCCAGGCAGCCTGGCTCTGGGGCTCCTGCCCTTAAGCCCTTCCTGGGCAGACCTCCCTACCCAGCCCTTCCCCCTACCCCACACGCCCACCCCTCAGCAACAGCCATCTCAGGATTGTGGGGGCTGGAGACCACCGTGCCCTGTGAAGGAAGGACAGAGACCGTGCACCTACTGTGTGCCACCATGACTCTTAATTCACTCAAGTGCCCTGGTCAGAACTTCACCCACTTCTTAGAGGAGGACACCGAGGCCCAGAGAAGTAAATGGTTCAAGCCACCAGCTGGTCGCTGGCCCCAGAGCCACCTTTGGCCTCCGGAGCTGTTTACCTCCTGGTTTTTAGCAGCAGACGACACCCCTGAAATGGGATCATCTGAGCAACCCTGGGATATGAAACAGGACACACAGGGGGCAGCGTTCCAGGTCCACCCCACCCCTCCTCAGCCTCAGCGTCCTCATCCACAAAATAAGTGGTGGGGGCGGGGGGAAGAGATGACATTCATTCCAAACCTCTCTGCTAAGAGCCATACCAGGCCCCAGCCCCTCTCTTCCTTCCATGGCCTCTCTTGGGATTGGTGAAATGTCTGCTTTCTGCTCACCGTGGAGTCAGGTCGCACCCGCCTGAATCACAGACAGCTAAGGGACCGGTTGATAGGCCTGAGCATGTGGCCATGCTGAACTTGACACCCAACACGATGACTGATGCCTCGGACAACCTGTGAGGCCGTGATAGCCGTCTCCATTTTACAGATGAGGAAACCGAGGCTCTGAAAAGTGGGCAGACTTGCTCAGGGCCACCCAGCGGGGCTGTGGCGGAGCCAGGCACTGAAACAAGGCAGACTGCAGTCTGCCCCCCATCACATGCGCCGCCCCGCTGCCTGAACTCGTGCGCTCATCCCCGGGGCACGCATTCCACAGGGCGACCGCCAGGTGCTGGCTCGTGCTACCCCGGGCGGCCAGTGCAGTGAGTCAGGACACTCTCTCTGCCCCCAAGAAGCGCAGGCTCCGGTGGTAAAGCCCAGCGCACAAGTTAACAAACTAACCAGTCGGAGGGGGCTAAAAACAGAAGAAAGTCCACGGCAGCTTGGGGACCGGTGACAGCGGAGTCAGGAGCAGCTTCCTAAAGGAAGTGGCACCTCAGCAGGGCCCTCGAAGCTGAGAGGGAGAGCAGGTGACAGGGAAAGGAGGAGACGGTGTCCAGACAGGGACCAGCCAGAGCGAGGGCTGGAGACGGGAGGGCTGCCCCCGAGCCCCGGCCGAGCCCCTCCACCCAGACACGGGACACCTCGGGGGCCTGACTTTGATTCCATTTACGTTAAAAGGAGAAAAGAAAAAAAAAAAGAACAACCCAACTGCCCGCTTCCCGCCTGGTGCCTGGGAAATCTAATAAAACTGCCAACTCCTCTCAAGCTCAGATGAAAGGAAAAGTCCCCATTTCTATCTGTAATTACATTTGACTCACAAAATGGCCCAGAAAGGGGAGCGAGACCCTGAGACGGGCCCCTCGGTGGGGAGGGGCGGGGGCCCAGCATCCCTGGCTGCGTCCAGGGCCCAGATGCTGCTCCAAGCCACCGATTTCCCTGCCCAATCAAAAGGACGTCCGGGAGATGAAAACCGTGGACACCCGACCCTCTAAAAAGGCAGATCACCCGCGCCGGGCCCGCGCTGCACACACACTCCGCCCGCAATTGCAATCGATGCGCGGGGCCTGCCGCTCTCGGAAAGGTCACCCGCGTGCTTCCCTCCCCCCTCGCAACAGCTGTTTCTCTAGTCAAGTGCACACCTGTTAATCTTTTTCTAATGGACCATCCATCACGCCTGTGAGCATTTTTTTCTGGGAGAGAGACAGTGAGTGGGAGAGAAAGAGAGAGACACACAGGCAAATATAGACACAGCACGTGAGAGACCAGGCGGGAGGTATGCGGAGAGGGACAGGGCAGCCGTAAGAGAGATGGACAGACAGACAAATACAGACGCCGGGAGTGAGAGGCAAAGGCAGGCTGTGGAGAGACAAGGCAGAGGGAGAAAGACACAGGTAAAAACATGACGGAGGGTCTGCGGCCATGCCGCCCTGAACATGCCCGGTCTCGTCCGACCTCGGAAGCGAAGCAGAGCCGGGCCTGGTTACTACTCGGATGGGAGACCACCTAGGAACACCAGGTGCTGCAGGCTTTAAAAAAAAAAAAAAAAAACATGACGAAGGAACAAGATCATGACACCGTGGGACTCACAATCAGAGCCAGGAAGTAAGAGAGAACAGGAGGACAGACAGACAGAGGCTGCGAATGGAGCAGGTAGAGATGGCGAAGGCCCACGCAGTGGAGGAGAAGATGCCAAAGCGCGGAAAACCCAGGTCAAGCCGGAGGCGGGAGGGTAGAGGGCAGGCGAGGAGGGGCTGCAACCTGCAAGTGAGGCCAGAGCGAAGGGAGAGGGACGGGCGCGGGGCCAGCTCATCCCTGCACGGTGCCAGGCTTGAGAGGCACCAGGCTGCCCAGCCTCTGGCCGCTTCCACAGGGGCAGAGAAGGGCCCTGCGGTGCAGAGGTCTAAACTGTCCCCGGGAATCCTCGAGCCCAGCACCACCCCCACGATAATAATGAGGATAATGGCAGCCGGTGTTATCTCCCACATGCCAGGCGGCGCACTTTCCATGAGATGCCTCATCTAAGCTTCAAACCTTACCCTATGGTATCCCCACTCACAGGCAGGGGACCTGAGGCTCAGAGAAGACAAGTGACTTGCCCAGGGCCACGGCCAGCCACTGGTGGGAGCAGGTCTCAAACCCAGGTCTCTCCCCCTGGTCCGCCCCACCCGCCATGGCCCAGGCACCTTCACCAGCCCTGGTTTTCTGACTTGAGGCTCCAGTTCAACACAGACACATTACTGCCCCACTTACAAGCTTCCCATGGCCCCCCACTGCCACGAGGAGAAAGCCAGCCTCAAGACCCTTCATGGATGAACAAACAGCTCCCTGAGTCTCCTAGGCTGTCTGCCCTTTGCGCACAGCCTCCTTGAGGACTCAGGGTCCTTTGGGTGGACACCTATGCTCCCAGTCCCTGCTCCTGTCCCTCCTACTCACCCTTCAGGATCCATCACCAGTACCACTCTCTCCAGGAAGCCTTCCCTGACTGCAGCCCATGTTGGTTGGTATCTCTCTCCCCTAAACCCTCAAAGAGCTAGAATGTCAGGCACTATGTCACCCCATTCTCCTCTTCCCAGGGTCACCCCAGACCAAGGTCAGCAGTGACTTGGGGGCTGCTAAAGTGAGAATAAAGCCCGCTTTGACTCATCCACTGATCTGGAGGCTTGAATTCAGTGCCCTGGGAGCTGGGGCCAGTGGACAAGCCCTAGCCTCGGTCACCCCTGCCCCAGGAGGCTCCCTGTACCCCTGCCCTACTGCCTATTCAGCTCAATTCTCTGTTTTTTGTTGTCTAAGTTGGCGACCATCCTCCAACCCCAGGACAGCCTTGCCCAGCTCTGGAAGGGTCACGTGACTGCTGGGAGAGGGGAAAACGGAGTCAGAGACTGTTCCCAGGAGCAATGTCTCCTGTCCACTTCGTGGAACCTCCAATTCAGCCTCAGCACCCCAAAGCCCGGCTCTGACAACTGCTCACCCTGTCGCCTGGGGCAAGCTGTTCTACCTCATCGAGCCTCAGTTTCCCAATCTTTCCAGTGGGAATACGACACTCGCTCTGCCTGCCCCATGGGGCTGCCATGAGGATCACACCGGCAGGAAATGTGGGGCCGCATGACAGCAGGTGACGATGGAGGGTGGGGCTGGCACCCAAGCAGACCCCACCCACCTTTGCACAGCCTCAGTTATGGACAGTTCTGGGCCCGTTCTTCTCCCAGGTGCAGACTTCAGCATCATCTGATCACCTCGTGAGTCACAAGCCTCCTGCCTGGTTGACCTTCCCTTTACCTGTCACTCCTCCCAGGCCAGCCCCTGCAAGGATTGTCATCTGTGGAACCTGGAGGCACTCACTCGTGATTTTGGCAGTAGTGACCACCTAAAGGCCACGGGCGCCCGACATCTCACCTCTCATTTGAGCATCATGACCAGAACAGCAGGGGTGGGGGGTGGCCTCCCGCTTTACAGACGGAATAGGGAAGCAGGGCCCAGGCCGTGCCCCGCCTCACCACTGTGGCCACGCCAAGCTCCCTTCCTGGAGCTTGGGACGTGGCGGGGCCCCCAGGATGCCTTCCCTCCAAGGTCGGCACCCCTGCAGGAGAGGGGCTGTGCGCCCCTGCTTTCTCCCCCTGCTCCTCTCCTTCTCTCCCTGCCCCCTTGAGGCCCCAGGCCACCTTTCTCTGTAGGGGACACCTCTCTCTGCAGGTGCCACTCAGACAGGGCAGCTCAAAATAAACACAGGGGTGGAGAGTTTCCTGCAGAGCAATGTCTGCAAGTCAGGGGAGATGGAGCAAAAATACCGGCAGCCCACAAGCAGGCCCCGCGCGGAGCTCAGCCGAACAATGGCTGCCACTCCGAGGTGCTTTAAAAAGAACATTTTAAAAATTCTCCCTCCCCCTCACTTTCTCTTTAATTAATTTTTTGAGGCTCCAGACAGCAGATGGTAAACTCACCCCAAAAGTGGTGGCATAAGGCTCGAAGAAAAGGTTCAAAAATAATTCCAAAGTAGTGAGCACCTACTATGTGCCAGACTTCTTAATGCATTTCTCCCTTCCAGCCACTCTGTGAGGAGGAGGCTTTGAGGACTCAGTATCCAGGCCTGACGTTTAGTAGGTGCTCAGTAAACAGGAGCTCGTGAGGGGAAGGGCACAAAGTTAGGGCACCTGCTTGGTAGATAAGAAAACTAGAGCGGATGCTAAGAAGGGACAGGAGACTGACCAGTGAGAACAGCCTCCCTAGCCCAGGGGGTGGAGGCGCCCAGGGGTGCCTGTGATGCCAGAGAGAAGAGGCTCTACCACATTTGAGGCTAGAAATTTTGCTCAGGCAGGATACGGCAGGAGTGAGGAGGGAGAGGCTAGGCAGGAGAGCCTGCAGGCTGGGGTAGGCCCCCTGGCCGGGCCTGGGGCTGGCGGGTGGAGGAAGAGACTGGAGCCAGAGGACAGAGCCGCCCCAGCCACTGTGCTGCCTCGGAGGGGCAGCTGAGAAGGCGGAGACCAGCAGTACACTGGCAAACAGGCCTCTGAAGAATAATCCTAATTTGCAGCATATGCCAATTTCCATGGTGTAAACACTCCCACCCTGGCCAATTTCAAGCTACCGACTAATCTCAATGGCAGCCTTGAGAAATTCCTCAGCGTTAGAAAATTGCTCTCGCAAGCTGGTTCCAGCAAGCCACAGGCAGGGACAGTGCTCGGGCCCTGGTGCAGCAGGACTGTGACAGGCCCCCTCGGTACCGCTCCACTCAGAAACTAGAGCCAGCACCCCAACAGCACCTGTTCCCTGTGGGACCTTCCCCAGGGATGCTGGCCGCCTGCAGGCCAGGACCAGGCAAAGACCGCCAGGCCGGACCCCGGTTAAGCGGGTTCCAGACCGCCTGTCTCGCCAGCGTTACCCTGCAGAAAGCCTCCCCCAGCCCTCCCCAGAGACCTTTTTAATTAAGCCAGAACGGCTGGCAAACCAGCAGCTCCAAACAGTGTCGCTCAGCCCCAGGGGCCGCATTTAAGTAAATTGAATGGGGCCTGTGCTTGGCAAACTAATGAAGAGGGAAATGAGAGCGTGGCCCACCGCAGGGCGCAGCGGGCGGGTCTTCTGCAGAGAGAGGGCAGCAGGGAAGCAAAGGGGCCTCCAGATTCCAAATGCTGCGTGGAGTCGGTCCTGCCCCGGAAAGTTGGGGGTTCACAGCTAGCCCGTGGCTGGCCGTGGCACCTGGGGCCAGTGACATCCCCTCCCTGGGCCTCAGGGTCTCCAGATGCCAAATGGGGTGTTATCACAGGGCTGGGGTGCAGGTTATGGCAGGGAACCCACCTAGGAGCTGGGGGACAGAAAACAGTGTTTTTCCGAATGGAGCCAGGGCTGGACTTGTCACCCGGGCTATCACCTGGGTGTGGCCTATGGACGGGGGACATCTGTGCTAACCCCACACAGCCCTCCATCCTGTGTCCCTACACACAGGCACCTCTGTTCTTGTACGCAACCTCCCCGAAGCCATCCCCTCTTCCATGAGCTATCCTTCCTTGGGGACCCTTTCTCTTAACTCCTCTTACCTCTGAACCCCCAGCTGTACCCCTGATGGCTCAAGGGGTCTGGGACACTCCACTGAATTCAGCCAACACCCCCTGTACCCCCTGCATGCAGAGCCGAGGACAGAGGCAACTGCGGGGGTGGCAGAGGAGGGAGAAGGGAGATGGGCTTTGCCAGGCAACCACAGGGCCACCCTCAGGGCCTGTGGGTGAGTGGGCGAGTGGGAGCATCGGGGACAGGAGGGTGCCCGCAGCTGAAGGCACGTTGTGGGCGGAGCATGAGGAGACTCCAATATCAGTGGAAAAGCCCAAGTTTTGTGCCAAGGGCAATGGGGAGCTGCGGCAGGCTGTGGGCAGAGGACAGCCCCATCTCTAGAAACATCACTCCAGCCACTCTGGGGAGAATGGGCAGGTGAGCTCATGTGGAGAGGCAATGAATGGAAGTGAGAGTCAGCAGGGACTGGCGGGGGATGGGCCACGGGCGCCCAGGTGCACACGTCGGGCTACACAGGTGTACACAAACCCAGCTGTGCAGGTGCATGCAGACCCAACTGCGCAGGTGCACGCAGAGCCGGCAGCGCAGGTGCACGCAGACCCAACTGCGCAGGTGCACGCAGACCCGGCCGTCCCTGGGTCTCGCCCCAAGTCGTCCAGTCCTAGCCCTGCTTCACTCATCCAGCCAGGAGTAGACACCTGAGCTCCTCCGTCCTGGGCTGGGCACTAAGGCCGCATGGAGGAAGTGGACCCGGGCTTGGTCAGTGGGGGAAACAGGTACGCAGAGGGCGTTCGACACACCTGGGCTGAGTGGGGCTAGCCCGGGCGTCCCCGCCCTCCCGCGCCGCGCCCGCCCGCGCCCCGCTGCCCACCCCACTGGCCTGCTCGTGGTGCTCGATGCCCATGCTGACGGTGTTGACCAGGATGGCCATCATGATGCCCCGGTTGAAGTACTTGCTGTCCACGATGCCTCGCAGCTTGGCTCGCGTCTCCCGCCACACGTCCCCGCACAGCCGGGCGGCCCCGTCCGCCTGCTCCTCCTCGTCCTCCTTCCCCAGCCCCGAGGAGGCCCCGTCCTCGCTGCTCCGGACCCCGTCCCCATCGGCCTCGTCCTCGCCACCGCCTGAGCCCCCTGAGCCAGAGCCCTCCTGGCCTGAGTCGGTGCTGCCCAGGCCTGACGGCCGCCGGCCCGCCTCTCGCAGGCAGCGGGGGCAGCTGGCGGGGTCGGAGGCCAGCATGGCAGAGATGGGCTGCACCAGCGTGTGGGGCGTTGGGTCCAGGGAGCTATGTCTTGGGCACAGCTCTGAAAAGCAAACAGAGGGCAGGGTCAGTGCCTCAGGTCACACTCAGGGGTCCAGAAGGAGGCAGCACCCGTCCACAGCAGGCCCTGGCCTAACCTTGGCACGGGAGCCCTCTGCCCTCAGGCTCCTGTGGCCCCAGGCTCTGTCTGCGACACAGCAGCCCCACCCAGAGGCTGAGCCGCCTGCAGTCCCTGAGGTTCTTGGGCTTCGTTTTACCCTGTGCAAAAGTGGGGACCGGGAGCACCCACCATGCAGGGCTGTGGGGTTTCCACTGGTTACTACGCAGACGTGCCTGGGCACGCATGTGTGTGTACCGTCCTTGCTTCATCCCTTCCTGGCCTGTGGGCCTGGATCGGTCACCGAACAGACCCTCCGGAACCCCAGCCCCTCCCCACTGTCCTGCTTGCCGAGGGCTGTGGAGTTTGGAAAGTGGCTGAGGAGTTGCTTCTGAGAGAGCAGGGGGCGTGGAGGGTGACCGCCCCTCAGAGGAAGCCGAGGTGGCCTCAGCATTCCTCAGGTCTGCCCAGCCCAGAGCCCACGTCCCAGGGAGGAAAAGAAACAGGAGCCCCAAGCAGGGGCTGAGCCCTCACTCCAGCAGGCCCAGGGACCACACTCTGCACAAGCTGAGAGTCAGAGGGAGTGCGCAGGAGGGGCCACCGGGGTGACGGGGGCGGGGTGTGAGCCTTCACCCCATCTCTACTGTGGAGGGTGTGAGAAGCCCAGGCCAGGCTTGGAACCAGGTTACGTGATCTGTAACCATTTCAAAGAGAAGTCAGACAGGAGCTCTCTGACCCATTTGGTTTCTTCTTTTATGTTTGTCTCTATTTTCCTAGAAAAAACAAGTTTTACTTTGCACAAGCAAAAAAAAAAAAAATTTAATGTTAAAGGGAAAGAAACGTCTACCCTCATTTCCACACTTGCCCCCTGGACGAGACTTCTAACTCATTCAACCGCGGGAGTCAGGGCGGGGTGGCCGAAGCCCAGGGGTCAGTCCCACCTCAGCCCTAGAACAGGGTAAAGCACTTTCTCCACCCCGACACCCCCCACTACCCTTACTGGGGCCGGGCTCCCTGATACTTGTTTCCCAGGGACCGTTCCCACGCAGGTCCCCTGCAGAGGGTGGTGGGCAGCAGCAGGAAGCCCCTGAATCGCCTGGGCACACTGGGTGCCAGCCTTGCCTAGAGCCCAGCTTCCCCGTCCCCCGCGCTCCCCGCCCCCCCACCCCCCGTCTGGGTGCTGGGCCAGCCCACCGGCCACCTGGAGCCTCGTCCCAGACCACGCCTGGAAGGCTGGTGCCCAGGACGGGTGGGTGGGTGGCAGCCCTGAGCATGAATTCTCCAGCTTGCCTCCCAAGAATCTCAGATCCCCAGAACGTGAGGGCTGCGGGAGCCGAGCCTGGGGAGGCTGACCCCACTGCGTGTGGCCTCGCCCTCCGTTTTCAGGGGAAAACTGAGGCCTACAGCGGGGCCTGGGCTGTCCCGGTCACACACTTGAGCCTGCTCCAGGGCACAGTCCTGACACCTGCTGACTTCCTTCTTGGCAGAGACTGGGTCGGACTGAGCCCAAGGGTGAGCCGCCTCTCACAGAACCTCCTCCCAAAGGAGGGGTCCATTGCTCCCCGGGGCCGCTCTGCAGAGCCGGAAACTGACATCCCGACGCCGAGTTTCTGTCACTGACACGCCGTGTGACCTAAAGTGACTCCCTTCATCCCTTTGGCCCTTAGTTTCCCTTCTGGGGTAGTACTGAGCACTCTGCCCCTCCTCGAGTCTGTTTTCTAGAACAGGTGAGGAGACTAGGGGAGAGCCCTTTCTGAGCCTGAAGTGCTGACTCTCAGAAACGACCTGTGACAGCGACAGTCCAGTGAGTGGAGGAATGAGCCCGGGCAGGAGATCGGAGCAGCACGGCACCTGCCTTGCAGGGCGGGCTGGGCCCCTTTCTTCCAGGTGGCTGGGCGTCACTGCTCCTGCGCGCTAGCAAGCATGTGCTGGCACTGGGAACCCACGCGTGAGGTGAGGCCGCTGCCACGGGAGGGGATTCGGGAGTGTCACGTGACCGAGGACAAAGGATTGATCGTGTCTTCAGGTGTGGATCCCCAGGGGGGAGCCTGAGTGCAGGGCACACACTGGATGGGGGGGCATTCTTCTGGCGGGGCGGGACGGAATGAGGGGTGCAGACTGGAGCTCCTGGGGGAGACCTGGGTTCTCAACCTGCTGCACTGGCCGGCTCTGCCTATGCCGGGAAGATGGGGGACGGGCTCAGAGTCCCCAGTCGGAGGCGCACGAGGCCCCCGTGGGGCACCCTGGAGGCCACGGGAGGCAGGGCCACTTACTGAAGTGCCTGGGCTCCTTGGCTTGGGGCGCGGGCTTGGCACAGGCAGGGGCCGCTGGGCCCGAGGCCTGGCGCCGGCTCTGTAGGGCCTGGTAGAGGCCCAGGGCACGGCGCTTGGCCTTGCGCAGGATGTGGCAGACGTACTGAAAGATCTCCTCGTAGCAGTCGCCCGGCTCGGCGTAGCTGGCCACCGTGCTGGAGGACAGGTAGCGCTGCCGCTGCTCCAGCATCAGCCGGTGCTCCCGCTGCTTGGTCTCCGAGAACTGGGTCGCTATGACAACGAGGCACAGGTTGATCATGAAGAAGGATCCCACCTGTGACCAACGGGAGGAGAGGACAGGGATGGGGATGGAGAGGACGGAGGGGACAGAGGGGTCGGGGGGGCGGAGCGGGGCGAGGCGGAAGTCGGGGTGGGGCCAGAGGGAGGGATGGAGAGACAAGGAGGCAGAGGCAGAGCGAGCAGAGGGGTAGGAGGCAGAAAGGAAGACAGGAGGAGGGGCAGGGACACACATGAGACGCAAAACAGGGAAAGGACAGAGTGGGAGGCCGACGGCCAGGGACGGCCGGGGGCACAGGGAGACAAGAACAAGGAGAGACACCGAGAAAAAGGGAGACGGGCTCAGAGGAGGCAGAAACAGAGACAGAGCGACAGGGGGCAGGTGGGGACAGGGAGACAGGAGGGGGAGGGCCCGGAGAGACAGAGAGGCACGGCACAGGTGGGGGAGGAAGAGAGCGCTGAGGCCCAGGACGCAGCGGCCCAGGCAGCTCCCCCGGCCCCCACCAGCCCAGCTTCCACGCTCACTCCCCTCGGAGCCCTGGCCGTTAGCCACAGCTGCCCTCTGGCCTGCGACATCAGTGCCAAGGCCAGGGAGGGAGGCACAGCCCCTCCCGGGCCATCGGGGCCCTGAGTCCCACCACAGCCCTGCGCTCTCCCTGGCCTTGCCTTCGGCTCCAGCTGGATGTGTCTGAGAATGGGTTTGCTCTAGTGACTTTAGCTGGGCTTGGCTGGGGTGGTGGGGAGAGGCTACCCAGTTAGTGCTAGGAGCCCTGTTACCTCCAGTCTGAGGGTCCAGCTCCGGAGGCCACCACAGGCAGAAGAGCCCCTCCTGCCTTAAAGTCCAGAGGGCTGCCCCTCCCCTGCATTTGCTAAGCCTTTGAATGGGCTCAGATACCCACCCGGGAGTCCGTGGGTGGCTTTGCATCCTCCTCCAGGCTGCCCACCAGGAGGCTCCTGCAGGCTGCAGCCCCAGTCAGGGATTCACCCTTCCCTCCTCTCCCCTACCGCGTGGCTGGGGAGCTGGAGTTCTGGGACTGGGGTGGGGGCTTCCAGGCCCAGAGGACTCTGGGAAAATTCCCAGGTAAGAAGATGCCCCACTCACTCACTCTCTCAGTCATTGCCTAGAGACCCGCCCCACACCAGGGCCGCCTGAGGGCCGCAGACCCTGCCCTCCGGGAACTCACACCTGTCAGTCTTCTCCCCAACCTGCCTCTGCAGCTGCTGCCCCTGGGGGGCCCAGCCAGCTCCCCATCTCCTTGGACCTCCATTTCCCCATCTGTAAAATGGAAGGCTTGGGCAAGACAAGCTTAGGACTTTTCTAGTCAGAGGGAGCACTGCGGGCTGAGCACCCCTCACCGGTTGCATGGCCCGAGCCAGGCACCTCACCTCTCTGGGGCTCGGGGTGCTCATCTGAAGAATGAGCAGGTGGCCCTGCATGGCCAGACTTGGGAGGATAAGTGACAGCACGATCACTCGGGCTCAGCTGTCTGGTCTGTCGCTGCGCCCCGTTTCACTGTGCGCTCCGGAGCTGTGACTGAGCCCAGACTCCAGTCCCTAACTCCATCAGGAGGGGCGGACAGAGCACCCTCCAGCCTGTCTCTGGAATTCTAGGCTTCTCTAGCAACCCCAGTTATTCACTGTCCCCTTTGCTGGAGGCTTCTGTTCGCTTCAGGGTCTCCAAAGCACCCCTGCCCAGATGGCTCTTCCTCCGGCCGCCACACCTGCCCCCCGACCACCCCCACACGCCTCTAGCCTTTAAGGCTCAATTCTGGCGTCACCTCCTCCGGGAAGCCTCCCACTCTCCCGTCCTCCCTCTGAGCTGGGTTAGAGGCCTCCTTGGCCTCCCTCAGCCTCTTGGGTGTTCCTCTGTCATGGCTCCTAAGATGCCGTCTGGTCACTGTCTGCTGTAGCCCGTCTTCCCCCGTGAGACCGTGGTCCTCGGGGAGGGGCGGGTGGGCGGCCTGACCCACCACTCAGCGCCCAGCACCCAGCCCAGGGCCTGGCTCCGTGCAGGCTTCCCCGATGGTGTCGGGGAGGGGCTGAACCAGCGGAGGGATGGCGATGCCGAACAAAGCCTGGGTCCCCCTGCTTTTGTCTGGTGTGTTTTCTTTTGGGTCCGATGCCAGAGCCTCCCCAGGAAGGCATCAGAGCAAAGCCAAACAGCAGGTATGTCTCAGGCCACCTGCCGGCTCGTCCTGAACCCCCAGGTCACGTACCGCCAGCCCAGGATGGGGTGCTGCCCTCGAGAGCCCAGGCGCCCTCTCCCACCACCGGGAAGCCAGGGACTCCAGCTCACCGTAGCAGGGAGCCGGCGGGAGTCTCCCAAGGCCGAATCACCTTGACATTTGGGGACTGAGTGGGGACCGTGGCTGCAGCTGCAGTCAGGCATGACACGGCAGATGAGCTCCCTCTGGGGAGACTGTGTGGGGGAAGGCAGGACGGGCTGGCCGGGAAAGGGGCCCTGTTCTTGAGGCACATGGAGCCCCGCTTCCGTCTCCAGGTCACCCCCACAAAGCAGAGCTGCCTGAGAGGTAGGGGTCCCTCCCGGAGTTTCGGGGTGCCCCACTAGGTCACAGTAGGCTTGGTCTCCTCTCCACACCCTGCTGGGGAAGCAGCCCGGGCCTTGGTTTTCAGAGCATCTCATCCTCTCGCCCCAGAAGAGAGGGATGAGCCAGAGCCCTGGGGAGGCTGCTGCTGGGGGCTGCGCCAGGTGCAGGCCACAGAAAGCATGTACTCCCGGGGACCACGAGGTAGAGGAACAGGAGCAGGAGCCACGGGGTGGACTCAAATGCCAGGAATGAGAGATGAAGACAACCGGAAGTGATGGATCCTTCCGGCAGCCACTCCTGGCAGGTCCCTTCCATAACCCACTGCTGAGCCGCATTTTTAAAATTGCCCCTCCTGCGCTCTCCCACCCAGCTCTCTTGGCTGTGAAGGGCTCCCTGGGGACTCCCAGAGACTCCCCCCGCCCACCCATCCTCAGGTCGATGGGTCCTTGAGCTTGCCCAGAGAGCCCCAGCTTCCCTGATACTTACTATGATAAGCAGGATAAAATAGATGAAGTTGTAGAAGGAGTGAGCGTCCATCACATAGTACATGATCTCCACCCAGCCTTCCAGAGTGATCACCTGCAGCATGGGGGGAGCGCCTGAGCTGGGCTGATCCCAGGAGAGGCACGCAGCAAAGGCAGCGCCCCAGACAGAGGCCCTACTGTGTGCCAGGACACTTTACACACACTACCTCTCGTGCGGGGCAGCCATCCTCATACTCATTACACAGGTGAGGAAATTGAGGTTCAGAGACGTTAGGGCACCTGCCCAATGTGACACAGCCACGAAGTGGAACAGGGACTTGACCTGGTCCCTCTCGCTCTGGAGCCCACCCCCTTTCCGAATCTACCGCACCAAGGCCAGAGAGCGGGAGGCAGGGGTCCCTGGGCTCCGGCTCATCAGCCGGGCCACTCTCTGAACCTCAGCTTCTTCTCTTCCGTGCCCAGGACGAGCAGAGCCCCCCTAGCAGGGCCGGGTGACCATCCCCACACACTCCTTCCTGAGAGGGAGCTGGAGCAGCCTTGGGCAAGAAACACGGGGTCCTCCGCCCCTTCTTGTTTCCTTCTGGCCAAGGAACAAAGCAGGAGCCCCTGGGCGGCCCGCCCACCTTCCCTGGCCAGAGGGTCCCAGAACGCGGCTGCTGGGCTGTGATGGCGTCACGCCTGGCAGCTCTGAGTTCTGCGCTCCTGCCACACCCAGCAGCCACCTCTGTAAGGCCCTCCCGCCTCCTCAGGGGCTGCTCGCCACCACCCTCTGCTCCCGCCCGGTTCTTCCTTCCGAGACAGTGGGACGGTGACCCTGGCCGAACCCTCGCTGCACACTGGGCCGATGGCTACGCTCGTGTCGCCTGGTTCGTTCATTCCCCGCCACGCGAGGCGGGGAGACACAGAGGCACCACGCGGCACGCCCGAGGTCCTGCGGCCCTGTCTTTGAGCCTCAGTTGCTCTGTCTGTGATGTAGGTGTGACCGTGCCTGTTGTGCCAGCAAGCTGGGCAGACGTCGACGGAACGGGCGGCCAGCGCCCAGCACAGGGCCCTGCCTGCCAGGCGAAGCTGCTCGCGCCACGCCCCCCACGCCCACCGCAACCCCAGCCCCCCAAAGACCGGCAGGGGCCCTGGTGCCCAGCCTGCGTGGCCGCACCTGGAAGATGACGATCCAGGCATAGCCGATGTTGTCGAAGTTGATGGCGCCCTTGTGGGGGTTGGCGCTGCCCGTCCGGCACACGTTGTAGTACCGGTTCCAGTTGACGCAGAGCCCGCTGGCATTGAGGTCCTGGCGCCCCGCCCCGAAGTCGTAGACGTCATCCTTGGACAGGCAGCACTCGCGGCCCTGCTCCTTGAGCGGCGGGATCTCGTGGCAGGCCATGATGCCGTTGTCCCCAGACAGGGAGCAGATGAAGGGCATCTCGTCGTCGTCCTCTGGCTGGTAGTAGGGAGGCAGGGCCACATCCCCTTGTCTGTCCACGGGTGACGTAGGCAAAAGGAGAAGGGGACAGGTCACTGCCTCCAGCCTTTGCATGTCCTGTTCCTGCTGCCTGGGTCACCGTTCCCCACCACTGCTCTGGTCACAAAAGCACCCCCCGACCTACCGTGGTCTCTCCCCACCTTTCCTGAGGGAACTTTCCCAGGATTGAGCAGGGCTGATCCTGGGCCTCCTGTATCTACACTGTGCCCCTCACGCACCCTCGCTGTTGCCACTAGGACCTACGCAGCTAACTCCCCTGGGAAGCTGGGCCCTTCTAGAACAAACACTGGGTCTCAGCATCCCGAGTCCCCACACACTGTTTGGTCAGCACAGACTTGGTGCTCAATAAACAAATACTGAATTCCACTGATCCATCTATGGGACCTCAGACTGGTCACTTCCTCTCTCTGGGCCTCGATTTCCTCATCTGTAAAACAGAGATGACAATCACTGCCCCACCCTCCCGCAGGGTTAATCTATGACTCATCACAATCCCTATCAAAATCCCAGCGTGGTTTTGCCTGTGGAACCTGGCCAGATGGTCCTAGGATTTATCTGGATGAGCCAACAGTCAAAACAATTTTTTAAAAGAAAAAAGACAGGCAGAGTGCAGCCCTACGAGAGAAAAAAAAAATACTCTACAACTACGATTACTAGTACAGTGTACAGTTGTAACAGGAGCAGAAAGAGACTTGGGACACCACAGAGCACAGGGACAAACCCACGTGTGAAAGAGGATGTAGTATATTAGGGAGACGACTTTCCAGACCCATGGGGGACAGAGGGACCAGACGATAAATGGGGTTGGTACAATTGCTACTCATTTGAAAAATAATAAAGATAGATCCCTACCTCGCACCATACACACAAATAAACTTCCTAAGAGGAATGTAATTTTCTCATTATTAATTGTTTCTATTGATGTCATATTGAAAGTAGTACTATTACGGATACATGAGGTTAAGTAACATATACAATTTTAAAAAACAAACTTCCAGTGGGTTACGAAGCATAAATGTAACAAACATAACCACATGACTATCACCAGAAAATAGGGAATATTTTTGTGAACTCACGATATGTAGGGCCTTCCTGGATAAGACACACAAAATTCAAATTCTACAAAGGAAAACGTCAAGCTTGACTCTACACAAATGTAAAACTTCTGTGAGACAAAAGGCAGCGTACAAACTAACAAGACAAGTAACAAATTGGGATAAAGCAGAGGGAGGTAAATTTTTCTGAAAAAAAGCCAGATAGAAAATAGCGTTTTCCAGACCATATGACCTCTGTGCCAATTACTTAACTTTGCCATTGTAACATGAAAACAATCATAGGAAACAGGTAAGTGAATGAGCATGGCTATGTTCCAATAAAACTTCATTTACAAAAACAGTCCACAGTTTGCTATTCCCTGAGATAAAGTATTTGTAACATACAAAATAGATAAAAGATAAGTATCTAGCATATTAAAATCTGTGCTTAAAAAAAAACACACACATGAAGGGGGAAGAAAAAAAGGACAAAAAGCAAGCAAAAAAAAATCGTAGAAGAAATAAAAATAGCCAGTATATAAGAAGAGATGCTCACCTCCCTAATAACAGTGAAATGCAAACAAAAATAACGCTGAGGTCATTCTACATCCATCCTGGGCACTGTGAGTTCCCCTGGGTAGACGTATGCTGGCGACCAGGAGAAGCAGGTGTCCCCTCTCCTGCTGCCCCAGGCCCTGCCTCAGGGCCAACCTCTTCCGAATGACTGACATAAATGTAGGTCCCCCTCCCTCAGGCTAAACTTCATTAAGCTGCACATGCAATAGTTATGCTCGCTACCAAATGTAATTTATATCTCAACCAAAAAAAAAGTATAAAAATATGTACATTGACTTTGGCTGGCAATTATGAGTCCAGCCATCGATCGCACGTGCATACAAAGACTGCGTGTATACACCACGTGCCCCGTAGCTTTGTGTGTAAAAGCAGAAACCTGGAAACCACGCAAGATCCATCGGTAGGGCCTGGCTAGATGAACCGTGGTTCATCTGTAGAATGAGAAACACTGATGTGAAAACACGCTCAAGACACATTGCCAAAGCAATTCGCATTTTTAAAACCTGCGGGGTGTAAACGGTCGTGCGTGTGCATGTTAATGCCTAGACAGGATCTCAAGGAAGGGGCCAGGCACCTTGCAGAGGACAACAGACCTGCTCGGGTTCCAGGCCCTGCCGCTCCTAACTGGGCGACATTGTCCTGACCCTGTGCTTGTAGAGAACCTTCGAGCCCACCATTGGGGTCTCTCCACGGGCTTAGGTGCCGGCGGGATGCTGTGAGCACACTCACTGGGCAGTCACAGCAGGCTCCAGGGTCAGGGAGCCCCGGGTTCTGATTCTAGCTCTGACCTTGCCAAACTTGCTCTGCAGCAGGATTCTCCTCTCTTAGCCTCAGTTTCTCTCCATGAGATCAAAAGTGAAACATTACCTCCAGCACACCTGTCACACAGGAGCACTAAACTAGCCTAGAGAGGCCCAACAACCAAGTAAATAAACTCACAAGTAAGGCCATTTCAGACAGAGAGAGTGCCAAGAAGAAAATCAAGCAGGATCATGCAAGAGTGTCTGGGGGAGTGGGAAGACCTCCAGGAGGAGGTGATATTGGGACGAAGCTAGGACAATAAGAATGGGGTGGCTAGGGAAAGATCCGTGTGGGACAGAGGGTCTGATGTGCCCCAAACCCCCAAAGCTAAGATGGAGAGCTCATGCCTGTACACCTCTTTCTTCGAAGGCCATACCAGGAGAAGCAGGTGCCTCCTCTCCAGCTGCAACAGGCCCTGCCTCAGTGCCAACCTCTTCCAAATGATTGACACAAGCGTATGGCCCCCCCCACACACACAGGGCCCCACTGTGCCCCAGAGTCCCTTCCACAACCTTCGCCCGGCTTCATCTCCACAACAGCCAGTCAGGCCATGAGGGAGAAAGCTCAGCCACCCCTGTGCAGCGTCCCCAGGCCTCATGCAGCCATCCTCGGTCCATGAAAGTCACTCAGTGGTTGCATCTGTGACCAGCTCCCAGCCCGGGCTCTCCCAGAGGGCAGGAGCTCCATCCTCAGCTGCGTCCTCAGCACTGAGCACTGAACACGGGCTTGGTGAGAGCAGTCACTTGGGTGCATTTGTCGAATGAAAAGATGAATGAAAATGCTCCCTGAGTCTGTGTCCCCGGGGCCTGGCACACCGCTGGCATGCACTATCGCATCTGACGACAGGACACTCGTGTGCACAGACATCCGTACGTACACCCGAGACGCTGCTGATTCCTCACCACTGGGACTCTGTAGATGTCAAGCTCTTCAGACAACTCAGCCCAGCTCCTCCGAGACCCAAAGCTTGATTTCTGTTTAAACAGCTTCTAACAATCACTTCTCTGAGGAGTAGCCCAAAACTCTGCTTTTAGACACCAAAAGGCCGAGTGCGAGCTGACCTGCTCCTGATGAGTCAGTCATTAACAGGGAGGGAGGGAGGTCTGCGCTGCAGAAAACCAGCTTCCCTGCCGGCTCTTGAGCTTTTCTGCCTTCCTGCTGCCTGTTGACATCACTTCCGCTTGGGTCTCAACTGCCCTTTTCCTTCCTATCCGGCCTCATTCTATCACTGACCCTTGAACAACGAGAGCTCAGGGGCGCTGACTGCTGTGCAGCTAGAAATCTACCTGTAACTCTTGACTCCCCCAAAATTTAACTACTAATAACCTCTGTTGACTGGCAGCCTCGCCAGTAATATAAACAGTTGATTGACTCGTATTTTGTGTGTGTATTAGATACTGTGGTCTTACAATAACGTACGCTAAAGAAAATGTTATTAAGAAAATCATAAGGTTCATCTGTGAGTTTTTTCAAATTGTTGCACATCTCCAAACATTTTTCCAGCTTATTTATTGAAAAAGACCCACGTGTAAGCGGACCCACGCGGTTCAGGTTTGTGTTGTTCAAAGTTCGACTGTACTTTGCTCCTTCCACTCAGTTGGCCCCGATTCCCAATTATCAAGTAAGGTAAACCTGTGTATTAAGTAAGAATCGCTAGGAGCTGAATGCGCATCTGAGGGCCTCTTTCAGACCGGGACTTTGAGACACCAGTTTTGAGAGCTCAGAGGCCTTCTGTGCTCATGTTAGTGCCCAGCCGTTCACGGGAGACCCACCACCCGGGGACCTGCCCAGGGAAAGCTGGCTGGGAGCTGCCCGCGTGACGGGGCTGCACTCACATGGTGAAGTTCTCCTCCAGGAAGCAGCGGTTACGCAGCAGGCCAGCCCAGAGCTGCACCCCGATAATGCCGAAGATGAAGAAGACAAAGAAGCAGAGCAGGAGGACATTCCCCAGCATGGGCAGCGTGTCCAGCAGCAGGTTCACCAGGATCCGCATACCTGGGCAGGGGAAGGGCGAAGGGATGGTCAGAACGGAGAGGGGCGGGGGAGAGCGGGGTCAGAGGAGCAGCTAGGAGCAGTGGGAGGAGAGGTGGGGACACACAGGCCAGGCCTGCTCATCTGCCCCTCCACCCAGAGGCTGTGGAAATGGCTCTGAGCCCCACCACGCTTCCGCTAGATTGTGGATGAAAAAGCAGACATTTAGGGAGCACCTGCTATGTGCCAAGTACTCTTCTGGGTAATGCATAGATATAACCTCCTTCTGTCTTCATGACAACTCTGTGAGGCTGATAATATTACCCCTATTTTATAGAAGAGGCAACTGGAGACTCACAGAACTGAAGTTAGTTGCCCAGGTCGCACAGCTAGAAAGTGGCAAGGTCTGGATTTAAACCAGGTGTCCTGACACCCAGGGCCTGGCACAAAGGCTGGCTCATCCCGCTGTGCCCAGCATCCATCCAGGATGGGCACAGCAGGTGCCTAAAGAATGTGTCCTGAATGCCCTTCATCTCCAGGGAAGTGAGAAGTCCCCTGAGCAAGCCAGTACCATCTAGAACCACCCTGCTGACCCAGCCCACTATGTGAAGGAACCAGGGAGAGCCATCTACAGAGAGACATGGCCTGGGAGGGACTCGGATCTGGCTTGATGTCAGGAGAAGAGGCCTTTTCCCTTCCCGAGAAATAGCTGCGAGCAACCAGCCAAGCCAGTAGCAAAAAGAGGAGAATATGGGGAAATGGGAATGGGGACAGGAGTCCCCTGTGAGGGTGACAGGGTGACCTGGGGGGAACTCTAGGCAGGCATAGGAAGGGGAACAGAATGTGTTAGTCATGTGCTGGAGGAGCCACGCATCCTGAAACCCAGCAGGCAGAGAACACCTGTGGAAGCACATAGCCTCTAACCTAGAGATCCCAATTCAAATCCTGCCCTGCTGGCCTGGGGGACCTTGGGCCAGTCCCTCTTGGAGGTTGAGGCCCCTCACCAAAGGGGCCCAAGAAGGCAGCAGCCACCCTGCAAATGTTCTCTCTCTAGGGCCACACCTAACTCTCAGCAAACCCTGGGGCTCCCATCCCACAGAGAAAACAGAGGAGCTCAGTTTCCGGCCCCATCCCCCACGCTCACCCTTCACATCTGTCTCCCCATTCCTCCCTTCTCTCCACTCCTGACCGCCTACGCCCTCCATGCCCTCTCTCCACAGGCTCAGTGCCCCCCTTCCCACCCCCACCTGTGAAATTGACATGCTTCCCAAGTCTAGGTGATGTCATCCACTGGAGGGACTTCAGTAACTATCTGTGTGTCACCCACCCCTTCCTGACTCCCCACGTGGAGATTCAGCCTCTCCAGTCTGGAGAATCCACCGGAATGCAAGCCCCAGGCAGGTGAGCCACTCTTTGCCCTGCCGCCTTTCCCAGTCCTATGAAAAAGGCACCACTCCCCTACTCCGGTACCTGTGGTTTGGGTGGGCTGACATGGAGATCATGTGACCTAGGCCTGGCCAATCAGCATATTCTATTCCCTGAGCCCCAGGGTTGGTCCGGAATGGGCATGTGATCCCAGCCAGAGCCAATGAAAAGTCAGCCCTGAGACTTCTGCTGGAACTACGGGGGGAAAATGCTCTCTTTCTGTAGAGGTTGCAAGCTGAGAAGAGTTAAGCCTGGAGCTGCTGGGGCCATCTTGCCTCGGGAGGGCAGTGTCTGCCTGAGGTTGAAGCCAGCCCAGGGAAAACAGAGCCCAGGACAGATAAAGGGCAATTCCTGACAGCAGCCACTCTCTGGAACATATCTGGGCATGTCGCCACCACACATGAAAATCTCTGAGCTTCTCATCACCTACAGAAGATAGGGTTTGTGAACCCCTGGCTGGGGAATAGGTCCCTGGAAGCACTGCAGGTCGTCCATGAACCTTATGAAATCGCTATGTAAGACGCAGGCATGATGCCATGAATCTTTCTGGGGAGAAGGTCCACTCAACTGTCTGTGGCCCCAAATATGGTCATGAGCTGGCAGATCACCCTTAATTGCACAACCTCCCAAGAATAAACACTGCCTACCTCTCCAGCTAGCTTCATCCATCTCTCTCTGTCTCTCTGTCTCTCTGTCTCTGTCTCTCTCTCCCCCCTCCCTTTTTCCTCCCTCCCTCCTCACCAATTTGCACCCTATGCCTAACCATGCCAAATTATTCGAAGTTCCCTAAATATACCATGGGATTTCGCACCTCCACACTTTTACTCATGTTATCTTCTCTTTCTGAAATATCCTTCCATCTCTCTTGTGCTTGGAAAACCCCTATTCAGCCACCACGACCTATCTGAAGCTCTATTTTCTCTCTGTGAAGACCTCCCATACCATTTCTCATTCCATCCGAGGTAGAGTTCATCCCTCTCTCTTCTGCTCTGGGTGGTCTCAGCACCTTCAACCTACAGTAGGCTGCTGTGCACAGTTGTTCAGGTTACGTACTGCACAACCTCGGAGGCCCCATCAATATCTAGCCCTAGTGTATAGTTGTCTGTTTACCTTCCTGTCTTTTCCACTGGGCTGTAAGCTCTCGGGGACAGGGCCTGTGTCTGAGTCACCTCAGTGTTCCCAGAACTCAGCAGGTCCTGGCCCGGGACAGAGGCTCAGCTAACGTTTGTTGAATGACAACTTATAAAGCATGACGTGATAAGTTATGGGGAGAGAGTGGAAGAAAGGAGAGGGGAGGATGGAAAGATTGTGATAAAGGGAACAGTGGCCCTGTTCAGATTTGTATTTACTCCAGGGGTGATGCTGAGGTGGTTATTAACAAGGGTGATTATTTGGGATTTGCATCATGAGCTCTGTGTGAAGTGATTTCCAAATCAATAATTAATGACTATCCCCAACCTCCCTCCCCACAAAACTAGGTCAGCCGCCTCTCAGGAAAAGCAGTGGGGCTCCCTTGAAGGTTGCTGCCTCCAACTGAGAGCAGGTTAGGGGGAGTGAGGGCCCAATACCCCACTCCCTACACCCGTCTCCCATCAGGCTAGCCAGGGGGCATGCAGAGGAGGGCAGCCAGGAAGCAAAACAGGTGCCCTATGATCCATCCGACTGTTAAGTCAGTCAGTGCAGGCCTTTCTGCTGCCCCATCAGTCATTCATTCATCAAACACTTATCGACACTGCTGCATGCCAGGCACAGTGCTGGCCACATGAGGGATCCGAGGATGAACGAGTCCTGTTTTCACTCCCTCAGAGCTTGCAGACTAGCAGCAGGGGGACAGGGGACCACAGCGTTGGGGAAAAGAGCCCTGCCTGGAGGACCGGGGGCAGCTCTGGGCACGTTCCTGGAAGGACTGACTTGAGCTGGGCCCTGCAGATGACAGGAGCTTGTGGCAAAGACACAGAGGTGTGACCGTTCAGAGAGTACACCAGGCCATGCCAAGGGCCGAAGGAGTGCGGGCCTCTGTCCTGGGTGACTGGTCAGAAAGAACCCTCGGCAAAGCCCGGATGGGCTCTGGGCTTTAAACAAGAAGGTGCAATGCTGGAGGCCACGCCTGAGGCCAGAGGCAAGCACAGAGGGCCAGGTGGCCACTGCAAGGAGGGCCCGGACCAGAAAGGCCTCGGGGAGGCGGCTCAGCACAATCCTGCCTGGCTGCTCGCGGCTGCTCCCCTGGGCCCGGCTTTTGTTGCTCAATTAATTACATTTCCCTTGTTCTCTGGGATATTAAAATTCTGAAAGGCTCCTGAAAACCTGCCTGGTCGGCTTCCCTGAATGGCAGCTGGATCCCTCCCCCTTTCCTACACCCCTCTGCCGAGCTGGGCCCAGCTCACGTTGAGATCCTCTCTGGAGCCCAGGGAGTCCCAGAGCCACAGAGCCGAGGCATAATTAGCTGATTTGGGACTCAGAATGAATTCATCACTTCGGTGCCAGGGAAAGGGAGCCACGGGATTAGGGAGTCGGGGAGGACCCCTCGAGACCCCAGCTAATCCTCCTTCTATGCCCACGGTCACGTGATTAGCCGAGGTGAGTTGGACAGTGCTGCCCTGCCCTCGGCTTCCTTGGCGCTGGACACAGAAGGTGAAGCAGAGAGGAGAGAAAAACAAAAACACAGAGAGACAAAGAGAAAAGTAAAACAGAGACAGAAAAAAAAAAGAGACAGAGAACAGAGACAGAGAAAAAGAGGAACAGACAGGGACAGAGAGGCTGCTTTCAAGACCTGTCACCATCTGCTTCAGACCACTCATGTCCCGCCACACCTTTCCCCAGCCAAGCCCTCCTCCTCCAGGCAGTCTTCTCTGATTCTCACCCCCCTAGTTATCCAGGAAGCCCTTGGTTCCGCTCTCTTAGTAAGACAGTCCTGGCCTGCAGCCTGGCCTAGGGGCCAGCCAGGCCTTGAAGGGCACAGTCTGCAGGCAGCTCCATGAGCGTGGTTGAGGGCCCTGCTCCCCCCACTACCCCTGCTAAGAAGCAGAGACCCCAGGATGTCCAATGAAGCCCTTATCCTTGCAAATACCCAGAGCACCGACTCAGGACAGAATATCTTGGTCTTGGTCCTGGCTGGGCAGCTTCAAGGCAGAGCTTGCCCTCTCTGGGCCCCAGTGGCCTCGTCTTCAGAAGAGGACAGTAGTTAGCGTCCACCCAGACTCTCAGGAACACCTCGGGGCAAGGATACCTCAGAAGTGAGAGCCCCCTGAAGTCAGAAGCTGCCAGCAGCTCATCTACAGGGAAAGTGCAAACCCTTATCCCACCTCCACCCCCTCCCTGCTCACAAGCCCCTACTATCTGGCCCCAGCCTGTCTCCCCAGCCTCGCCCCCTCTGCCATGCCATGCCTGAACCTGCTGCTCCACCCAGGCTGGCAGGTGCCCAGCATCCCCGCTCTGCCCCCCACATACGCGGCCCTCCCCCACTCTCTGCCACAGGGTTCCCGTTACTATTGTGCTGCCCTGGGGACAATTTCCCAAGGCAGGAGGGGGTCCGTGCTGGTGTGACCCAGCCAGACAGACTCGCTTCCTCTTCCTGCTCTGGGTCACCTCCGGGCCCCCTGCACACCCTCAGAAGGCCATCTCTCCTTGTTTATACTCCAGCTGAGTGAGTGGTCACCTCTCCTGGTCCCCGGGCTGGGCTGGCACCCCCGCAATGACCTGCCACAGCCTCATCCTCCCTCCGTCACAGCACTTACTACACTGCCAGCTTTTATCAGTTCACAGCTCGGCCTCCCCTGTAAGCCAGGAGGGCCCCACGTGCAAGGCCCAGGAGGGGTGCTCTGCACCCTCCAATCCAGCCTAGGGCCTGGCATGGGGTGGCCCCTCTGAGGACGGCAGCTTGAACGAATAAAGGAGGGAGGGATGAGTGGATGGATCCATTACACAAACGTTTAGTGAGGAAGGACCTACTGTGTGCCAGGCACCATTCTAGGCTCTAGATGCATCAGTTGAAAATCTAAGATATATCAGTTAAAAAAAAAAAAAAAAAGACAAACAAAGCCCCCCGCTCCTGCTCTCACGGAGCAAACATTCCTGGTACTAGAAAGACACAGGCAGAAAACAATAAACACAATAAATAAGTACATTTCCCTGTTTGTGGGCTGCTAAGTGTTCCTTTAAAAAGAAGTGGGCTAGGGGGAGGGGTGGGAAGTGCCAGGTTGGGGCAGGGGTCAGGTGGGTATAACACGGGACCGGGAAAGGCCTCACTGGCGAGATGACGTAGGGCAGAGGCTCGAGGGAGGTGAGGCTGTGTGCTCGTCTGGAGAACAGCTCTCCAGGCAGAGGGAGCGGCCAGGGCCGAGGCCCGGAGGCAGGAGTGAGCCAGGCACAGGCCGGGAGTGACCAGGAGGCCAGTGCGGCTGGAAGGAAGCGGGCACGGGCCGGAAACCCTGCAGGTCAGCACAAGGGGCCGCTCCCATTCCTGAGTTGTGGGCAGAAGACAGCCGAGGTCTGAGGAGTCTGGAAGGGTTGCTCTGGCTGCGAGGCTGCGAGGCGACCCATGACCCGTTAGGAAACACCACCTGCAGGACTGTGTACAAATGCCCATGTGTGACCCCAGCACGTACGCACACCTCTCTGGCCTATGGGCTCTGGGGCCAGGAGAGTGACAGTGGCCATTTGGTGGCTGAAGGCAGCCCCTGCCCTTCCCTGGGGCAGAAATGGGGAATGCCGAGGGTGAGGTCCAGGAGAGGTGTGGCCCCGGCCCTCCCCACGCCCCCCTTCCCCGCCTCTGCCCCAGGAGAGGCCTTAGGTTTCTCCCCAAGGCCATTATGCTGATGCCCCAACCTTTTTAGCACCAGGGACCGGTGCTCCTATGAGAGTCTAACGCCTGATGATCTGAGGCTGAGCTGAGGCGGTGATGCTGGCGCTGGGGAGCACCTGCACATACAGATGAAGCTTCGCTTGCTTATGAGACGCTCACCTCCTGCTGTACAACCCAGTTCCTAACAGGCCACGGACTGGTACCAGTCTACTGCCCGGGGGATTGGGGACCTCTGCCCTCAGGTGTGCGTCTGGCCCCTGCCCCACTGAAGGTCCTAAACCCACTGTGGCCCAAAGATCTATTCGTTCTTTAATGACCTGCCTCCCCCTACTCTGTGAAGCCTCCTCAGAGTACAAGGTGACCCTTGTCCTCGGCCCTTGCTACCTCCATTTAAGCATGTGTCCCCTGGCCTATAGCCCCTAGTTCACGTGACCGCCTTCAGGGAAAGGGCTCAATCTTCTCCATGACTCCACATTTGACCTAAGGCCTGGCCCAGCAGCCCCTCAGAGGATGCTACTTTGGATGAATGAATGAATGAATGAATGAATAACGGCCCACTCTTGATCTGCTGTCTCATCTGGGAATCATTAGCCCCTGATTTGTATGGTAAACCTGACCCTGGGGAGAGGGGAAGGGGTGCTGCCTTCACCCTGCCCCCATCCCCCAGCATTTCTCTTTCACAGTCCTGACAGCTCCTTCCTGTTCCTGAGTCAGGTTCTCACCAGATGTTCTGGCCAGATGTTCTCCCACCCCCATCTCTTCCAGGAAGGCAGCGGCCCTGGGGGAATCAGGCCCCTCCACTCCTTCCCTCCCTTCCTTCCCCACGGGGGCTGCCAGGCCTTTCTCCCACAGGGCCCCTTTTGGGTGCCAAGGACAGACGGCCTGAAGTCCAAGGTGTGCCTGGGGTCACAGTCTCCTTCAGCTGCCTCCAGGCTCCAAGTAAACACACACGCTAATCAAAAACAGATTTTCTCATCAAGTTCTGTTTCAGGGTGAGTCTCCCAGCACCCTTTCCAGTAGGTGCTCCCCCGAGTGGAGCCCAAGAAGGAATCCTAGGGCCTCCCTCCTCTACTCTCGGCATGGCTAGCCTGACCAGCATCTGGCCCAGCCTGGCCCTGGCAGAAAAGGCCAGAGCAGGCCTGGGTTTCAAGGGCCAGGAGCTAGCGTGAGTCTGGGGCCCCTCGGTCTGATACCCGAAGGAAGGCCCCGTGCCTCCAGAGCCATGTTGTTCTGAGACGTCTTCTAAAACCAAGAGTCTAGGATTCTGCAGCTGGATAATTCACGAGATTCTCTGTGATTCTCAACAAGGCTAATTCCAAGATCCCAGGATCCTGAGACTCCCACACTATCAACGTGTGGTGGGGGCACCCTCACTGGGTATGGTTGGCTGTTCCACAGTCTGGCAATGAGGGGCTGGGGAAACTGAGGCACGAGAAGTGGAGCCAAGCCACTGGACAAGATGCTGGGAGCGGACCCTGGTCTAACTGCCCTGGACGCTGCAGTCTACGGCCCCAGAACTGCAGCCCTTTCTCGTGAGGAAAGCCGGGATGGGGCTTCGCTGTGCACCTGTTCTCCACCTGGGGCTTTTCTACTTTGACCTGGATGTGGGCAGGGGTCCCTCCTGATGCCCTGCAGATGGGGGTCAGTGGCCGAGGTGCCCACGTGCTGAGAGGAGAGGAGGAATGTTGTGAAAAAGAGTCCAAACCTCTGGGGTTGTACAAGCACAGGTTCAAATCCGAGCTCTTCCCCTGGCCAGGCATGTGGCCTTGGGCAGCGGACTCAAGCTCTCTGCCTCCGTTTCCCCATCTGTGAAGTGGGCATCCCAGTGGAGCTGACATGCTGGGGCTGTTGTGAAGACGAAATGATACGGCCCGTGGAAAGCACCATGACAGGTTCGCCATAGGCACCTGATAAATTTTGGTCATGTATCATTATTAGTACCTCCCCAGAAGAGGTGGGAAGTCACCTCCGGCACCCCCTGACCTGCAGTCCTCTGCCCAGCCACGCTGCCGTCAAGCTGGCTCCTCCTTGCCACCTTTGCACGTGCAGGTCGTCCGCCAGGAACGCCCGCTCCAACCCTCTGTGCTGGGCGAGCGTCCTCCAGAACCAGCCTCTGCGCAGGCGTCCTGATGCGCCCCCTCCATCCCCAGCGCTCCCAGCACCTCCTCGTGAGAGAAGCACCTGTAAACCACTCAGTGCTTATGCTAAACTCTTTACACACATTACGGCATTACATCTTACAAAACCGAATGGAAATTGGTGTTCTTAACCCCATTTTATCATTGGGAAAATGGAGGCCCAGAGAGGAGCGTGGCTTGTCCAGGGTCCCACAGCGGGCGAGTGGAAGGATGAGACCCTGGCCCCATCAGTGCGGAGCACATCTCTGGTGTTTGGTCCTGCAGCTGGGGCCTGACAGTGGCCTTCCCCACACGCGGTCAGCTCGGCTGTCCTGTCCGTGGGCCCTGCCCGGGGAGCACACTCTCCACCTCTCCATACTGTCCCATCCCGGGCCCCTGCAAGAGGTGAGTTCTTGCAAACCAGGGATGATGGCTAGATGGGGCTCGGGGGCAGGGGCAGTGGCCCAGGTCAAGCTCAGCATCTCCCCCAGCTGCCCCTCAGCTCCCAGGGCATCTGTCCCACCCCCTCCCACGGCTGAGGTGGGGTGCACCGTGGCCAGGTGCAGATGTGGGCCAGCAGCTTAGACTCAGCTGGCTCAGGCCCTAGCGGCGACTGCCCTAGTTTCTCACTGGAGGGGAAAAAAAAAAAAAAAAACATTTTTCATATTTAAATGGCTTGGCCAGCGGGCTTTGGGAAGCACGGCAGTGGCTTAAGGGGCGCACAGGCTGGGCCAGGCCTGGAGTCGATCGGTGCCCAGAGGAGTCACTTTTAAAGATAATTCAGCCCCTTCTTGCCAAAGCCCAGAAAGGTCTAGTGACTTATGAAAGGTCACACAGCGAGGAACCAAACCCAGCCTCCTGACTCACAGTCTGGGCATCCTGCCGCCCTCCCCAGCCTTCTCCCTGCTGACCTCTTCCCTTCATCCATCAATGGTTCAGTGGCCAGGACAGAGACCTACAAGGCTGGGTTGGAAGGACATGGTTTACGGGGACAGGTTTTTCAGGTCCCCCACCCATCCCAGACAAAGTCGAAAATCACGCATTTAATCCAGTCGCTCCTCCCATTTTGTGCAAGTAGAGAAACTGAGGCCCAGAGACACTAAGGGACTTTGCAGGTCACACAGCAGGCCCCTGGCAGGGCTGAGAACCAGAACTTGCATTCCCTGACAACCCGACTCAGTCTTCCTGGTCATTGGCATTTTTAAACTTCTTTTGAAATTGCAGGCGGCCACCCCACTCTCCACAGCTTTGTAACTAATAACCTATAATTTGACTTTGTCTATTCCCAACTCTCCAGCCTGCCATCTAGTGGCGAAATTGAAAGCTACGGGCTATTGTTGAATGAGTCCCAGGGCAGGAGCAGCTCTAAAGATAAAAGGGAGGATGTGAACCGTTAAAGGAGAAAATCTAGGGAAAAAAGGAGACGATTAACCAACCCCTCTCTAGGGGGCACTTCAGAGAGCCTGTGTCCCCTGTTTCATTCATCCCCTACGCACCTGTGGGCAGAGGACGTGGCACGTGGGGACAAAGCTGCCCCTCCCGTAAATGGGCAGCTGGATCTGCTCTAACCACCTGAGGCTCCTGTTGTGTTACTCAGAATATGAACGGAGCTTTGCGCCCCTTTCCAGGGGGAGTGCTGGGCAGTTTCTAAGTCGGGGGAGGGGTGCAGTGGTTGGATTTTGGATCCCACAGGGTTCTCGTTCCCAATACTCCCGCGCCCCAAGTTCTCAGGGTAAGATTTGCTTGTCAGCTGAGAGATGGAATGAATCAGCGCAGAGCAGGAAACAAGAACTCCCAACTCAGGCCGCCTATTAGCGGGAAGGAGGCCCCTGAGGAAGGACCCAGAGCCCTCTCTGGGCTCTCTGGTCCCAGCAGCCTCCGAAATTGGAGCCTCCAGGGGCTCGGGGCTCATCCCTGCCCTTCTCTAGAGAACCAGGCAGGCTGGCACTGGGGACCTGGAAGTGACCTCCACAGCCAAGAGCAGCTTAATGAGCTCCTCGCACAGCAGGAGAGAGAGGAGGGGGAGAACAGACACAGGTACCCACACGCCCCTCATGTGTGCACATGTCACATGTGCACACGCACGTACAAGCGCACACACCTCCCATGCGCGCACACCTCCCATGTGCACACCCTCAGACTAAGCAGCTTCTTTTCGCGCCTTGCTCACCATGACAGCCGCCTCTCTCCAAGGAACCTTGCCCCTGAAAAGCCAGACTCCCCACCATGCTGCAGTCCGAGTTCTTTTGGGACTCAGAGGTGACAGGGCCACCCTCTGACTTCTTCAGGCCCAAACATTGACCCATGAGCCACGGGGAAGCAGGGCCCACATCTGTCCCGTCACTGAGGGGTCCCGTGCCGGTACAGGCCTGGCACTGGGAAGTGCTAGTCAGTCTCTCTGGGTGAATGGGCATCTGGATAGGCCAGGGATGGCGGAAGGGGCACCGACTCACTGGGCACACGGTTGATGGCTTTGAGGGGCCTCAGGACACGCACAGTGCGGATGGCTGACAGGTTGATGTTCTGAAGGTCCAGGGAGTACTCGACCATCCTGCAGAGAAAGGGGAGGAGAATGAGGACGGAGCGGGAGAGACGGACAGGGCCGCAGAGGTCTCTGGCCACCCGCGCCTGCCCACGCGCACCCACGCCTGCATGGAAGCGGTAGGTGAGAAAAGGGGTCAGCACTCGGGCTGTGCCCCAGTCAGCCGTGTGGCCTCGGGCTGTCTCTTTTGTGAGTGGGGCCAGTGACATCCCCCTCCTAGGCTGTCCTGAGGATTCAGCAGCTTCAGCTGAGGGCAGAGGGAATGGAGGAGCAGAGACCCTGGGTCCCCACTGTGTGCCCACTCATGGGCACACTGAAACCTCATTTATGCTTTAAAGTTCCACGCAGCTGCCCCGGAGTCCTGGCAGTTTTTCCACACTCCAGTCCACTTCGGACCAAGCCAGTGTGGGTGCTACAGATCCGAGAGTGACTCAGACCCAGACCCCACCCTCAGCAGCACCCACTCGGGCAGGGGAGAGACTCAAAGACTCAAAGTGGAGCCCTCACCACTGCCCTAGTTCTCCTCACCGAACAGGTCCGCCTTCACCTTCCACCATCAACCAGCCCTGCAGTGCCTTGGAGGCAGTTTGCCTCCTCCAGGAAGTCTTCCCTGATCTCCACAGGAGGCAGACCTCTGGGTTCCCCTCCGTGGTTCCCTGCCCTTCCATCGGATCCTACCTGCTCAGTAGCTATCTGCCCCCGCCCCCCCCCTCCCCAGCCACTGAAAGGCCACAGGGTCTGCAGCCCCAGCTTGACCCTGGATCCCCCACTCACCAAACTCTTCCGCCCCAACCCCAACCCCAGGGATCCAGCACCACCCGCCAGCTCCACCTGTCACCACCATGCGGGAAGTGAAGGTTTTTCCTACACACCAGGCAAACCTGTCCAATTGTTGTAAAGCCGCCACCCCCTCCCGCTGCTTAAAGTGTAATTGAGTGAAAGCTTCCTTTGCCTGAAATGCCTCCATCCTCCCCCAGCTTTCTGGGGCACGGGCTCTGGTGCCTCCTCCTCCCCCTCGCTCTCCTCTCTCTCTCTCATTCTCTCTCTCTCTCTCCTTCCCCACCTCCCTCTCCCTCTCTCCCTTCCTCTCCGTCTCCCGCTCCCCCTCTCTGTCTCTCCCCCTTACACACACCTGCACACAATCACTGTGCACACACACACACACACTCACTCCTTGCACACCCTCATTAACACACACTCCTACCAGAGCCCAAATTCAGATGAGGGGGCATGACCAAAGAAAAGTGACAGCGACTTAGAACTAGAAGCAGAGACCTGGGAGATCAGGGGAGTAGGAGGGAGGGAGCCAGGGGTGCCGGGGGCAGCAGCCAGACAGAAGGGGGCAGGGCCGAGGCACCCCTGGGGGCAGCGGGTGACGGCAGAGGATGATGTGGGAAGGGGGCATCGAGGGAATGGAGCTGTATGAGGATTCCGCGCGTGGGTGAGCCAAACTGTCATTTTTGTATTTTGTAGAAAGAGCTCTCCAGGCAGCCAAGGAGATATGTGTGACGGAGGCGCTGCGGGGGCGGCACACACGGGCACACAAACAGGCGCTCTCGCACTGGTGAGCATGCACACACGCACACGCACGCACACACACACACACACCAGCAGGCTTAGGAGAACCCCCACATCACCCCAGCACAGGCCGCCAGGCTCAGCTCCCGCCAGCCCCTCCTCCACTCCCCGCCCCCAACAACATGGCCCTCCTCCTCCTGCCCTGGCTCTCTCTCCATCCTGCCAATGGGGGCATCACCCCACCCAAGGGAGAGCTAGTCGCACCCCCCCCTGCCCCAAACACCCCTCGGTTTATGCTTTGCTGGGTGTGCAGAAGGCGGGGGCTCCCAGCCCGTGCCAGATTGAACCCACCCTGGTACTATGTTCCGGCAGCCCCAAGGCTCACCTGCTGAGCTCCAGCAGGCTCCAGCCCACGATTCGTCCCCATCCCCATGAAGTCTAACAATAAAAATAAATAGATGCTTCACAGATGATGGGAAGACAGGGAAAAGGCAAATGGCATTCGAAGGCCTACTGCCTGCCGGGGACTGTCTCATTCTCACCCCGTGTCTGCCCGTTTGAGCCACTATGTTACTCAGATCCCACCTCAACCCTCTCCACACTTCCCTGGGCCAGGGGAGACCGCAGCCACAAGCCACCCAGGGCACGGACACTATGGGAGCCCTCGGGACGGCCCTGCCTGGTCCCTAACTGCCCACTCGACTCTGCTGCACTGGCTCCCAGCCCCTCCTCACAGAGCCTGTGGTCCGCAGTCTGGGACTGCCTGTTCTTGACTAAATGAGGGGCATCCGCCATGGCCCCCGTCCTGGGATAGGCTAGGGGGCGAGAATGGGAAATCTTTATAGATGCCGTATGTATACAGGCAACATGGTAAGAAATCGGTTTCTCTAAAACGAGTATAGGAGGTTTGGGGTGCGGGGGCGGAGCGGGGGACTGCCGAGTGAGTCACAAGGTGTGACTGGATGTATATCACCGAGGCCCATGATTACCAAGAGTTAGTAAGCTGTAAGGGCTGAACACCTCCCAGACCCCAACCCTCGCCTAGGAAACTCATCAGACTCCCGCTCCCATCTCTGAGACGGAAGCAGCCACTGCTTGGCAAACCTGGAGTGACACACTGGCCTAGCCCCAAACCTTCACCCTTGGCCTGACCCTCCAGGTCGTCCGTGTAGGAACACACCTTCTGCAAAAATTCCCAAGACCTCATCAGTTGCAGCCCTCAGGGTCCCCACCAAAAAGCCCGCAAGAGAAATTTCTTGGAGAATTTATTGTCTAGATCTTAGCTCTGAGCTTCCTGGCAGTCAGGTCAAAAAGGAAAATGTGATAAGTTACTGACTTCTTAGCAGCATGAAAGACCTTGGTACTGTGGATCCTTCCAGGGAATCCACTTGCCTAAACATTTCTCCTCAGTCCTGACTCTCTCCTCTACATTTCATGAATCTTTGGGAGTGTTCTGCTGCAGCTGCCTCTCCTGTCTGGGAGAGCAAGACTTGGTATAAATGTATTCAGTAACAAAGAGCACATTGCAGGTGCACAGTAAAGACTCCAGTAGTTCTCATTCTTCTCTGAGGGAAAGAGGATACACTGGACCAGGAGGAAGAGATGGGCAGAGTGCGTAGCTGGGCGGTAAGAACCGTGTGTTTAAGTCTCTGCCCTGGTAAAGCACTCTGTCCCGATGGTGACTCTACATCCCAACGAGCCCCACCTGGGACAGTCTGCTGACAGCTCCGCTACCCCTCCCCAGGTCCGGCCACTGTCCTTCTCTCCTGACAGCCGCGGCAGCCTTCCGACTGGTCTCCTGCCTCCTGCTTTCTCCCCCTACAGCCCATCCTCAGGCAGCCACAAATTTTCCTAAACCTCAGATCTGGCTGTGTCACTCCCCAGCTTAAACCTTCGATGGCTCCCCATTGTCCTTAGGTCAAAGACCGAGCCCCTGACCACAGCCTCCAAGGCCCCGCAGTCTGGCCTGTCCCCTGCCCCAAAACCTGCTCGACTCCAGTCATCCCAGGCACCATGCTAGGCCCTCTGAGCGCCCCAAATACACTCCTCTCTGCCCCCCTATCCTCTGCGAACTCCACACTTCCTTCCAGACCACGTCCCCCATGAAGCCTCGCCCACCCCCTCCCTCCACCCCAGGCTGAGATCACCTCCCTTTGCTCTGGCTCCTTCCACACTCGATTCACACCTCCTGTCTAGTCTGGGTTCCCCCAAAGCAGACCTTGAGCTAAGGACTTGGGAACAGCAGCTTATGTGGGAGCCGGTCCCAGGAAGCACGGTGAGAGGGCGGAAAGGGAGCGAAGCCAGGGAGGGGCGGTTCGCAGCAAGCACCAGTGTGGGCAACTGGGGTGCCATCCAGCATGGTCCCCTGAGACCACGTGGGCCTCAGAATTGGACCAGCAAGGATGGGGACTGTGGCATTATCCAAAGACTGGTTGGATGCTGGCCACACACCTCCTCAGACACAGCCCCAGAGCCAGCCCCACGCCACACACACACACACACACAGAATCCACCAGCGTAAATAACACCTGTGACAGGTATTATCCTACTCTTCTACTCCCTTCCTCCTCCTCCCACCCCGGATGACAGCAGTAGGAGTGCCTCACCCCGAAAAAGAGAAGGCGAAGACGGGCCACTGCGGGTGAATAACCACCATGCCGACTTCCCTCAGGCCCCAAGTAAGACATCACTTGCGGGAGTGAGAAATTAATTCCTAATTACACAGTTACTTTATCACGCAGCTTTAGTGCTAAAAGTCTAAAAGAGAAATCAACAAAACCCCCACTGCCTCCCGCCAGCTCCCAAGCGCCTAATTAGGTACATAATTTTGCTCTAACGTGAGCACTTTCTTCCTGACATCAACACAGGGGGACAGTGGCTGCACCCAGTTCCTGGGGGTCACCTGGGACAAGGGACTCAAGTGTGGCCCTGCTGGGGTGGGCACAGAGGGTGGACACCCCATTTATTCCTGCTGAGGAGCCTCCCTCTGCCTCTCCCACTTCCCTGGACTCCAGGAGAGGCCCAGAGACGGAGGACTGGTCAGCCAGGGGACGCCAGGCCCCAGCCACTGTGACTGGCTCAGGATGGCCATGTGACTCCCGGTAGGCCCAGCCTTTGAACTGGCAGTGCAGGGAAGAGGCGCCTCCTGGCTAAGCCACCACCTGGGAACCCTGAGGTACTAATAGCCATCTTGCCTCTGTGGTGGCCTGAGGATTTTGCCAACACAGAGGAAGACCGAGGCCAGAGAGACAGGATCCTGACCATATGGTCCGAGCGCTCCCTCCACCTGCACCTGGTCCCGGATCTGCCCTCTGGACTTCCCAATTATGTGAGCCGGGACGTTTCATTCAGGGCTTGGGGCCTATTTGCACTGGGTCACTGGCAATTCAGTCCTAGCTGATTCAGAAAGGTCTCCTGAGCACTATGTGCCAAGAGAGCGTTACACCCCTTCCCGTGGCGGGATTATGGCGTCCACAGCAGGGTTAGGGTTAGGGTCAGGGTCAGGGTTAGGGTTAGGGTTAGGAAGCTGAGGCTCAGAAAGAGCGCAGGTCACACGGCCAGGTAATGGGGGGTCCAGGAGCTCTGTGTGGCTTGCCCCCACCCCACCTCATCCATCATCAGGCCAGGATGCCTTCTGGTTCCTGAACACCTCTCAGCTGGTGAGATGGCAAGCAGGCACCACACACACATGTTCACGCGTGCACGCACGCACACACACACACACCCCAGCACATGGAATGGGGCCACGAAGCAGTTAGAGCATGGAGCACCAGCTCTGCTGCTAGTGCACTGTGTGACCTTGGGCAAGTCACTGAACAGACCTCACAGGGGTAGAGGAGGGTGAAATGTATTCCTACATGGATTCACTGCTTGCAACAGAGCATGGCACAAATCAGGGCCAAATAAGTGTCAGCTAGTATTATGTCACAGCCTCATCATGGCCTCAGGTAACATTTGTCCATGAATCACATGATGCCAGCTTCAAACCTTCCCTGGATCCACCTCCAGCTGGAGAAGGCCCAGGAAGTAAGGGCCTCTGGAAGCAGTCTGGATGTGACCCTGGCTCTGCCCACTATTTGCCCTGCATTCAAGGGTCACCCAAAACTCTCTGGTTCCCAGAGTGCACATGCTGTTCCCAGCCCACATGTCTTTGCCTTTGCCAGTCCTTCTACCTGGAACGCCTGTCCCAGCTCTCCGGGTCCCGCCCCTGGGGTGGAATGGGGCTCTCCTGCCTTATGCCCCACTGTGCCTCTGTTAGGGCACCTCTGGCTCTGAGGCATGCTCTGTCATGTCCCTGTTCCTCAGGGCCAGGGCTGGCTCAGAGTCCCAGCTGGATGCCCAGTGCCCAGCCCAGGGCTCCCCATGCCAGCTTGTCGAACAAATTACTTGAAGGATAAGATCAGAAAAGAAGCTTGGAGCTAACAAGAAACAACATAAATGACTGAGATTTAACGTCTTTCCAGGAAATACCCCTCCCAGGAGATGGTTTCTGCGTGTCGCTGATAAAAATAGGGTGTTTCCTCAATCTTTGCAAGGTGCCCACGGGGGCTTTCTTAAAATGTAATTTAAGATGTAGCTAATGGAAAGGAAGCCGAGATGCTGGATACAGGAGATCATCTGTCAGGAGGCAGCTCTGTGATGACTCAGGCTTGTCGTGTTGGTTGGTACCTAGACCACCAGCCTATCCCACTTTCCCCACACCCAACACATAGTAGGTGCTCAGTAGAGGAAGGAAAGAAGGAAATAATGAAAAGAGAGAATTAGATAGTAACGAACCCTCGACTTCAGCAGCACACTATGATTTGTATGGGTCACTTTTACCCATATATCATCACACGAAATCTATGAGACCAGAACAGGGGTGATGAAGCCCACCTGACTGATAAAGAAACTGATGCGCTGAATCATCTCAGGCCAAGTTCAGAGTGAAGGGGGGATTTGGGACCACGAGGTCGGATCCTGGGCTGGCAGGAACAAGGGCAGCTCCAGGGACCTCAGCAGCAGGAGACCCTGGATCTTCTCTCGCCAAGCTTCCATTCAAGTGACAACACTCCAGTGACTTTATCTCTGGGGAGAGTTGCCAGATAAATAAATACAGGATGCCCAGCTAGGTTCGAACTTCAGATAAGCAACTGTGTATAATTTCTTTGTATGTGCCCCAAATATGCCTCATAATGTCTGCCGCGCGTGACATTTAGCTCCATTTCTCCAGAGTCCTCCCGGCACCACAGCAGGTGGGCGCCGCTGCCGGGAGCCAGATAGAGACACACACTTCAGCTTTACCAGAGCTTGGGGGAACTATCCCTCCCCGGGACTCGCACGCAGCCTCCTGAGGGCTGGTGAGGCCACCTGAGTCCTCTGAGGCAGATCTGCTGGAATATCATAGCCTCTGGAAAGGTAAACCCCTCGTGCTGTGAGCCTGCGCGGACTCTGGGGGTAGTCGTACCTGAGCGCATCCCCGATCTGGCTTACACCGCTGGCATGACCTAGGGCAGGCTGCTAATCTCTCTGCACCTCCATTTCCTCATCCACCAAATGGGTTTGCCACCCGCAAATTCTTGGAGTTGTGAGGACGCAATAGCACCCATCCCCGTTAGCAGACATGAGCTCTGGGAAAACACCTCAGTGCTGGTGGTCTCCGCCCACTGCGAGCCCCCTTCTCTGCTCTTTGGGTAACGTCCTGGGGCTTTCCAAGTCCATCCTTCCCGCTCCTGGGCCACGTGGCATGGGCGGGGCTGACCTCACGTCCAATACCAGAGTAGGACTGGCCCTACGTTTGGCCAATCAGAGCAACTGCCTCATTCTGACCACGGGGATTGGTTCAGGGATAAGCACGTGACGTACGCCAGCCAAAGGGCGGCTGGGAAAGAAGACTTTCTGTGGAAGCAAGAGAGAAGACTGTGAACCCTAGGGCTGCCTGCCGCTGCCCCTCCTCTCCCAAGAGGAAAGCCGCCGGGGAGGAAGGGCGGCACATAGGGAACGAGTGGAGCCGTGGGATGAGAGGACACACTGTCTGGGGACAACCTTCAGGATTCTGGATCAAGCAGGCCCTGAAGCCAGAGATCCCCTCGGCGTGGGATAAAGGAGAAGATAAGTTCCCGTAAACTAGGATTCCTGTCTCGTATAACAGAGAAAAGTCTGCCCGATTCATGACTGACTGGTGTCTGGCTTGTCAACCTGTGGCCTAAAAATCTCTGGTGACTAACCTCCCTCCCCCATGGCATCTAGCATCCTGTTTCCATGGAAACGAACCTGCGCAGTGATCATCAATCTCTCTCTCCCACTCTAGTCCATATGCAAATGGGAAATCATCCACACCAAGGTTCCCACTAGAACCTTCCCAGGTCTACGCCCACCCAACAGCCAGATAAACTTAAAGAAAATGGCCCCATATATCCTGCCCCCGACTCCATGGTGCCTGGACACCACAGATGTGAAACAAACATGTCATGAAGCCTCCTCCTCCATGCTGGCCCAGGGCCAGGCTCTGGGGACTCCAGGATGATGACTCGGCCTTGGCTCTGCTCTCATAGCACCCAGTCTTTGGAGCAGACAGACCTGTAGAGCCTAGGATAAGTCAGGGTGTAAAGTCAGTGTCACAGGAGGGTACCCTGGGTTGCTGACACACGGAACACTCCCCTGATCCTCAGGTAATGCACACAGAGCCATGCAGGAGGCAGGCTGGTTACAACAGCTTCTGGAACCAGCCCCCATGGTGACCCTCTGAAGTTCATGGCCAGGTCTGCTGACAGGCACAGGGCTCTGGGGAGCTTGCAACGGTTGGTATTTGGCTTTAGATTTCTCAGCAGATCACATGCCCTCGCCAGTCAGCCCCAGAGTCTCTGACCAGGGCTTGGCCATAGCTTTGGCCAAGAGCAGATGAAGAAATTCAGGCCCTGGGAGAGGAATGTGGCTGACTCTAAGAGTTGCCCACCCAATGCACATTCTCTTCCTCCAATCTTGCCCAGCCACAGGGGACAATTCTGGGCCGATTTAGCCAAATTCAATGATGTTTGCTATTTTCCTTGTTTCCCTCTCAGCTAAGGATGGCCACAAGATCCAGTTCTGGCCAAGTGTGCTGGGACAGGGGAAGGATCTAGGAAAGAAAATGTGGTTTTCTGGTCCAACGGGACAGGTACCGCTGGCACAGCCCTGCCTCCCTTCGACCTTCCTGCCGTCAGTGCAGATGTGATGCCCACAGCCTCAGCCACCCTGTGACCATGACAGCGTGAGGCCTGGAAAATCACAAGAATATCACAGAGACATCACCAGTAACTACCGACCTCAGAACTTCATGTTACGTAAAGAAAAAAAAAAAAAACACACTCCAGGATTTGCTCGAGCCGCTGTTGGTCAGATGTTTTGTTACTTGCAGCTAAATGCATCCCTAACAAAATACACCCAGCAAGTTACTCAGGACCAGGACTCAGCCCCAGCCCCTGGAGCCAAGCTCCCTACGTTCAACCCCTCCTGTGCCCCTCACCAGCCCGTGACCTTGGGCAGGTCACTCCCTGTCCCTGTGCGTCATCTGTGAAATGGAACTGACCACAGTCCCGCCCTCACAGAGCTGGTCGGAGGATCAGACCAGGTAACGCAGAGCATCCTCAGCAAGCAGCAGATGCTCCTGTTTCAGCACGCCCCTCCCCGGATGACGCCTAAGAGGGTTCAATTCCCTTTGCTTTTTAAAGTCCCGCTGATGGGGCACTTTGGACACTCATCCCTCAGCTGCTCCATTTCATGCCATCACTGTCACAGTCAGAAGCTTTCAAAGGCTTTCAGACTTACGGCTCCTGTTCGCTGCACTCATCCAAGGTGGGGCCCATGCCGGCCATGCCCTTGGCGAGGCTCTGCCTCAGCCTCATTCTGGAGAGGTCCCTGCCGCCCAGCCCTCCAGCCCTGATTCGCCCCAGAGACCCAGCACTGGAATTCTTGGGAAAGCTTTTAACAGAGATGCCCAGGCCCCTCCCCACAGCTGGCAATGGCCATTTCATGTTTTTGGCTAGGGGAGGCGGTAGAAGTACCGGCATGATGCACCAAGGGAGATATGCAGGTAAAGACTATCTCAAGTTCTACAAGAATGTCACTGACTATTTCATGACCTCGTAATATACAAAGACAGAAAAGAGTGGCTTTAATAAGACAGTGAGGTGGATGCAACTATTACCTGATGATTACCAAGGCTTGTCGCACACTGGAAGAGAGTCTCTAGTGACGTGCCACGGGGCTTGCTGACCTGGGCTGATCAAGCACAGCAAGTAAATATAATGAGTGACTGAATCAGGGTTCCAAGAGATCCTTGTAAGATGAAATTAATAGCAATAAATGCAGAGTTTAGTACTTGGGTTAAAAAAAAAATTGACTGTGTTTAGTTCCAGGGTGGGAGAGACTTGGCTTGAAGGATGAATCCCACCTGGGGGTGACAGGGAGCACAGCGACTGGACAACATTGCAATCCTACACGGCATCGGGACAAGGGCGATCCATTCTCTCCCCCTCCCATAGATCGTCACTGGTCGAGGTCCTGCTCCCCAGCCAGGGACCAAGACACACTTAGTCACTTCAAGTGAGTCCAACAGGTAAGGCCTCCTCACCTGTCCTTTTGCAAATGGCAGGAAGAACTGAGAACATTTCGTACGGAAAAGGAAAGACTTAGAGAGGAAAGGAGCCACTTTCCAAATTCTGAGAGACTATCACGGGTCTGTCAGGGACAGCCTTGATCACTCCGGGGCCCCCTGTATGATCAGGCCTTTGCCTTGCTCTCTGGCTTCACCCCTCAGCACCCACCCACTCACCCCCAGGATCCCTGGCCTCCAACATGCCCTCTGCTCTCCCTCTCCTTCATCAGACAGCCCCCTCAGGCCCTCTGCATGTGGTTCCCTGAGGTGCCCTGCCCTACCCTCCGCCTGCTCAGCTCTCTTCCTCTGAGAGCCATATGCAGACCCCATCTCAGTCAGGTCCCTATCGTGTGCCCTCACGGCCCTCTACACTTCTTTGCAACAGCATCGATCCCAATTTAGAATTTATTTAGAATTGTATTATCTGTTTACACCCGTTTTATAAACCACGAGTTCCATGAGGTCACAACAGCATGTGTCATGTCCCCACTGCCCAGCACAAGGGCTGGCATTTGCAGATGCTCGATAAATGCTGATTTCGTGAATGAATGAGTGAACGGATGGTTCCATCAAGCAGGAGCTACAAGAAGACAAATTTTTCAGCTCACTGAAAAAAAAAGAACTTTCTAGCACATTAGGCTGTCCCAATTTGGGACATAGTTCCCAAGTGGCGGGTTGGAAGCCGAGGCTGTCTGGATGCAGAGATGAAAGCTTTGACCTCTAAGGAACCTTCTAGCACAGAGGTTCTGTCTCCTCCCTGGCTTGAAGAAGGAGCCAGTAATTTGGGGAAGGGGAGGAGCAGAAAGGAAGAAAGCATGCTTGGGATGTCAGGCCTGTTACTCGGGAAACAGAACATTTATAGCACCAAGCCTGGCTGGGACCGCGGGGGACGGGTAGGCAGCTCTGGGGACAGGTCTTGAGTGGGAGCAAGACTGGGGGGCTGGGCTCTGGATCCCGGGGTTGTGGCTTCCTGCCTCTGCACCTATGCCATCCCTAGGCACAAAGAAGGTGAGGACCTGGAGGACAGGGACAGGTCTGGGTCACCAGAGTGCCCAGCATCCTGCACATGGGTCTCCGTTGAACCTGCCCCCATCCAGGACCAACTACAAAATGCACAAGGCCCAGTGCTAAATGAACATGCAGGTCTCCTTGTTCAAAATGTATTTAAAAAATTTTTAATGACAACAACAGAGCATTAAACCAAACATGGGATCCTATGCAGCTGCACGTGCGTCCAGCCCTCCCTAACCCCCAGGAGGATGCCGGCCTGTGAACCCCACCCCCAGAACCAAGAAAAGGATATCAAACGGAGACCTCACCACAATGCTGAAGCCAGAGCGGCTCCTCACTCCACTCAGCTTAGCTCTTTATTGTCTTAATGTATAAATATGAGCAGACAGCAGGGATCACTAAGCAATAGAGGAGACTCTTCAAGTCAAAAGGGCAAAGTCGGAGTGATCATGGGAGGCGGTGAGTGGAGCCAGCAGAATGAATGGCTTCCCCAGAGCAGGAGTTCAGAAAAATTATACTAAAACTGGGAAATAAGGCAAAGGAAGGGCAGCGTCTCTCGCAATGTCACTTTGGAGCATTATTTAACAGACCAATCCAAGGCTGATTTCATTAGGGGAATATACTTTTGTTTGACTCACCATTTACTGTTAATTAAAGGTCTGACTTCTGTGAATTTACATGTTAACTTGTAGATTTTTGTAAGTAATTTCTGCCCAGTAGAAAAGATAACCCCAAAGGTTATGGTTTTATGACTCTGTGGGTCATTGACCAGCTTTGATTCTAACCGAGCACCCATCCTCACATTCTTTCTCCCATGCCCGTTTTCCTAATTCTGCTGGTTACCATCCTGGTCCCTTGGTAATGAGTTGAATAAATCTGTGATTCATATTCCTTCTAAGATTTGAATGAGGCTCATTTTTTTTTAACTTTTTGGAAATTATCCTTTGGCTTCAGGACCAGGAAAGGACTTTTAAGGAGCCTAATTAGAGTCCATAAGGAGATTCGGGGAATACTATATCCATAAAACAAGAACAGACCCAAGCTGCTCTGCAAAATAGGATCCAAGAACAAGAAGCGATCTCAGGAATTAAGACGAAGAATAGATGAACGCTTCGGGGACAGCAGGCGAAAGAAAGAACATGGCAAGTTGTTCAGAAGACTGAGTCCAGGAATCCTCTCCTAGCACAGATGAAATCTGAGGGAAAGAGTAAAAACACGAAGAGTAGAGAGAGGAGGGAAGTACCCACTTAATGAGAATTTCAGGAGAGACCAAAAAATGGGCAATAACCAAAGGATAAATAAAAGAGTTTTTCCTGACCTTGAGTTCTAAAAGGACCCACAGAGAATGATCCTGCAATCTGAGACCTACCCAGTGAAATGTTTGAATTCTGAAGGTAAGGAGAAAACCCTACAAGCTTCTAGCAAGGAAAAAGCAGGTTGTCGCCCAAGAAAGAAGAACTAGACCTGTATTAGACTCACCTGCAATACACAGAGTCTGTTGTAGATTTGAATGACACCACATGCCTGGTTCTGAGGGATAAAAGTTATGACTCTAGAACAGTGCAGACAAAAACTATCCCCTCACACACAAAGACCAAATGAATACATGTTTAGAGAGGCAAGACTTAAAAAATGACACTATCCTAACACCTTTTGTAATTTAAAAAAAAAAAAAAAACAACTAAGAATATCCTCCAACCACACCAAAATGGTAATGAGAACGAGCAACTTGGCAAAGGGGTGCCATGGTTCACAAGAAACCCTATGACCTCAGCATAACTTCTAGTTAGGGCTCAGTAACTGTTGACGATGTGGTCGCGAAATCGAATACAGTTTCTCAGAAAGGATACTGAGAAGAGGTGCGACCTTTTTTAAACACCAGTGGACAGGTCGTTTCACTTCAGGACAGATCTGAGGAACTCAGATCAGGCGTGGTGGCACCGATGCCTCATCTCAGCCAGGTGCCTGGCCCTGGCCACCCTCCCCGCGCCTTCTCAGTGGCGTCACACGCACAACGCATATGTGCAATTGCACACTCCCACATACAGTGACACGTGGATGCCCTCACACACACACACACACACACACACACTCACTGGCCTCGAAGCTTTTCCTCCCCGCGCCCTGGTCACTCCCGCCATGTTAACCCACTCCTGGGCATGGCTAATGCCTGCTTGTCCTTCAGCTCTGGTGTGTCGCTTCCTCAGGAAAGTCCTCAAGCCGCAGAGCCCCCAGCTTGGCTCGGCGTGTGTGACCCATTCACTCATGTAGCTGTTGGATGCCTCTCCCCAGACAGTCGCTAAGGGACAAGGCCTTGGTCTGGGTTTGCTGTCCTCGATACCCCACACCTACCCTTCATATTCAACCCTTGCTTGTTGAATGAATGCGTGAATGAGCCACCAGCCTGGTTTGACCTAGGAAAGCAGGAACAAGGCACAGACGCTAAGATGTGACCCTGGCCCCTCTCTGACTATAGCTTATGTCTTGGTAGAGATAACCACAGTCGGGAGCCAGACAGTGCTTGAGTCTGCTCCCTCTCTGACTTGCCGAGTGATCTAGAATAATAATAATAGCAGCTAACATTTATTGGATGCTCATTTTGACGTAACTACTGTTATTATCCCCATTTTACAGATGAGGAAACTGAAGCTTACAGAGTTGTTTTCTCAAAGTCATACAATTAGTTAGTGTGACACAGACCCAGTGTCAGCTGACAGTGCAGGAGGACATGCAACTTGCCAGAGAGGGAAGGAAGGAGCATCTGCCTCCCAGACATCACCACGCAGGTTCATCATCATCACCAGGAAGCCCCCCACATCACTGAACTCGAGTCAGGCATGTACCAGAGGCTCAGATCTGCCCGACGTGCATCACCTACCCCGCCATGACAATGAAGAAATCCAGTCGGTTCCACGTGTCTCCAAGGTAGCACTTCTTGCCAAAAATGCCCAGGGCCACCATCTTGAGCACCATTTCCATGGCAAAGAAGACGAAGATGAAGTCATCGAAGACCTGCAGGGCAGGATGAAGGGACAGTGTGAGGTTCGGGAGCAGGATCCAGGGGTCAGAGCCACAGTGTGAGATGGGGACATTGTGGTCATGGACTCAAGGGGCCTGGGAAGGACCTGAAAGCTTCTTATCCGAGGCAGGAAGAGAACCTCAGAGATCCTGGTCCAATGTGGCCATTTCACAGTTGAGGACACTAAGGCCCAGAGAGGGGAATGAACTTGCTCAAGGTCATATGGCGCATCCTATTTGTTCCCTAAAACCAGGTATAATAACAAGGGACCCAGGTGGATGTGGAGCCAAGAAGCTCTCTCTAATAATTGCCAAGCACTGGGCTACACACTTGACCTGAATCCTCTCTTCTAATTCTCACGATGACCCCACGGACAGTCCCATTTTACAGATGAGGAAACTGAGGCTCGGAGAGGCTAAGCGATTTGCCTCAGGTCACATAGCGAGTGAGTGGCAAAACCAGAACTAACTCTCAGGTCTATCTGACTCCAAAGCCCACACAGAAGGAACTTTCTCAAACCAGGCCCGACTTCCCCGCCAGGCACGGGTCTCAGTGCTGCCTTCCTCTGCTCAGAAAAGAAGCCCCAAATGTGTCCCTAACCAGGGCTCAGGGGAATATGTTTCCTAAGGAGGGGACCTGGGTGAAATTCCTCTTTCCAGGATCACTGAGGGCTGCAGGTCAGTTCAATTCAACAACCAGGCACTGAGCACCTACTATGTGCCAGGATGGAGGCGGGGTTTTGGGGACAGAGAGATGAGTCTTGAGGGAACTCACCGCCTGGTAGGGAAGCCTGGTTGGGAAGCCTGGTAGGGAAGTCAGCCTAGTACCCACTGAGGCTAATCCGTTCTAACACTACTCAGGGGCCTGGGGCTGGCGGAGAAGCTTGTTACCCACTTGAACCCTAGACCCACCCCAGAGATTCTGATTCTGCAGGTTTCGGATGGACCAGGGGATTCTGAAGCCCTGGGTTGCTTGGGACCTGATGAGTCCTGTTAAAACACAGGAGGCCGAGGGCGGTTTCTCCGGGAGGAATCTGGCTTTCCCAGGTAGACGGCCTTGAGTGTTCCCACACCTGTAAAGAGGTATAACCCTAACCCCTGCACTACGGATGTGCATGCACCGCGTGGGGTCATGGGAGGTACCAAGAGCTGCCCCTATGGGACCTCAGGAGATGGGGCTAGACACTTGAGGTCCGCTCTTAGAGGGCTTGCTGTGGGGCCAGTTACAGAGCTTGGCCTTTATTCCAAGAGCACCTGGGAGTGAAGGACAAATCTCCGCAGAGGAGTGTGAGAGAGGGAGGAGTCATGTTGGGGGGACCAGGAGGAAGACGGGGAGAAGATGGGGGCCGGGACTGGGGCAGAGGCCCCAAGATGGAGAGGAGGGGATGGAGGAGAAAGAGCATCGTGAAGAGAAATGGATGAGACCAGGTGGGAGTGAGGAAGAGACTGCCCGTTGAGGACAGGCCAGGTAGTGGGGATGTGGCTTGGTGGTGCAGAGTGGGCAGGGTTGGGGCGGGGCATGGGGCGGTTGGGCGTGGCATCGCGACGGTGGGCGGGGCATGGCCGGGTGGGGCGGGGCTGGGTGGAGCAGGGTAGGGGTGTGGGGGCAGGCAGGATGCGGTGGGCGGTGGGGGGTCTTAGCGAGGCGAGGCGGAGCGGGGCGCGCAGCCGGCCTCACCTGCAGGATCTTGCAGCGGTCCGACAGGCAGTCCATGTCATCACACGGCTGGTACATACCGAGCGTCACGCAGTTCAGCAGGATCACCAGCATGCTGACGCATTCAAACCACGTGCACAGTGAGTCAAGGACAAAATAGTGCGGGCGCAGACCGTGGGCACGTGAGGCGGAGTGCACCCCGGAATGTAATAACCCCCACCATAAGCACAGGCTTACACCCCATTCCTGGTTCTTCCCCTCTTCCGGTTCCTTTCCTGAATGGGTCATTGCCCGAGTTCTCAGGCAACGCCCCCTTTACAGCAGACATGGCCACACGTGCCAAACCCACCTGAGAACCCCGAGTTCACTAAGCCACCACAGGCAGAACCACGCCCTCCGCCTCCCCCCACCACACACACACACACCTCCTTGCCTCAGCCTGAGAGTTCCCTTAGGGCTCAGGAAGGGAGAGGTACCCAGACGCCTGGCTGGCAGGCCCCCTCTGGCTCGTCCCTGCCACTCCACCCCAGACCAATGCCCTCTGATGGTCACTGCCTCCTTCCCCGACCACCTGTTCCCTCTGCCTGGCAGGCCCTTCTCAAGACCCCAAGCATTGCTCTTTCTGTCACCTCCTCTGAGTAGTCCCCATCTAATCTCTCCTCCTCAGCGGTCACTCTCTCCCTCCCTGACCACTACCCTCTCCCAGCTTTATGGGCTCTGGGCACTTATGTCCTGAAGCTGCCTTGTTGACATGCCAGCCTGCCCACTGTCTGCATCCACAGCTAGAGCCTGCATTCCACAGGGACAGGGGTTTTGCATTCACAGCTCTGACAGTGACAGCCATCCAGTAAATGTCTGAGGCATGAAGATGTAAATCTCTCTGGGCCCTGCCCACTCTGACATCCAGTGATGCTTGAATGTCTCCAAATGAAAACCCTCACCCCTAAATTTCAGACTTGTTCCAAGTTCAGATGTAACCACACCAGCCAGACACTCAGCCAGACCCTGCCCAAGGGATGCTGAGCACCTCTTGCCAGATGGGAGACTAACCTGGTTTCCCTGGCAACAGCCTCCCTCCCATGCCCGGACCTTTACTCACCTTGGGATGCTGCCTTCTGCCCCACCTCCCACTCAGACCTTCCTTGCCCGAGCCCTGCTCCTTCCTGCCACCTCCCCACCCCACTGCCGTTCTCCCGCCATAGCCTGTAATTAATTTCGGTTGTTGCCAGGGCCCCCTTCTAGCCTGAGCATCGCTCCAGCAGCAGCTTCATCATTAATTAACTTTTTTGAAGTTCAAACGTTCTAATTACCAGCAAACGTCCCCCATCCCCCTTGCTTTTCCCCCCTGCCTGCCATGCTTTCTTGCCTTCCAGCCCTCCTCCTCTGCTCCCTCTGCCTTTCCTGCCAGTTCAAAATGTACTTAGCAGGGGTCTCCCAGGAGCCTGGCACCCCCACTTCCTCCTCGCCAGGGCCCTGAGCAGTGGAGGCCGGCAGGCCCACTTTACAGGTGAAGAAGACTGAGGCTCACAGAAACTAGGGGCCTCTGCTGGGTCACACAGCTGGGAAGTACCAGAGTTGAGATTCATACCAGGCCTGCTGGACTCCAAGGCACGTGCTCTCCTCTGTGACACATGGCTTGTCCCTGCCCATGACGTCACCCTCCCTCCCCTGAGGCTTCAGCCCATCCTCAGCATCTCGCCTGGACCCTGCACGGCCTCCCCTCCAGCCTCCAGCTCTGGTCTCTGCCCTTCCAACTCTGCCCCCACCCAATAAGCAGGCCCACTGTGTGCCCAGCGCTATGGGATCCCTCTGTAAGTATCATCTCGCTTAGGCCTCGCGGGGCTGTTATAAACCACATTTACAAATGAGGAAATGGAGACGCCAAGGGGAACATGATTCGCCCAAGGTCACCAGCTGGCACACAGAACCAGAGCCCGCCTCTCTTGTTTCCGAGCTATTTTGCCACTGCCGGGTTAATCCACCTTAGGCACAACTCAGAGTGTGCCTCTTCCCTGTTCAAAAACCTCCCGCGGCTCCCATCTTCCCCCTCAGCCGGACACTCAAGGCCTTCTGGACTCTGACCTCAGTGGGCGCCTCCGGCCCCACCTCCCACCGGCCTTGGCGTACGCTAGACTTCTCGCCGTCCCCACGCAGACTCCGCATGCATTTTCCCTTCGCTCCGCCGTCTCTACCAGGCCAACGCCTCATCCTTCACAGCCCGGTTCATTTGTCACCTCTTCTGAGATATCCCCTTGAAGCACCTTTCCCCACTTATACAGCGATGGTTCAGCCTCCTCTCTGGAAGTGCTCCCTTACCCATCTGCTCTAGCTGGTTTCACAGCAATGAACTTGGCAGTAACTATAACTACTACGTGCCAGGCCCCTGGGGACATGGCCTTAGCTCTCATCATAGTCCACTTGGGGCAGATGAGGAAACAGGCCTGGACTGCTGGCGTGACTTGCCCAAGGTCACATAGTCCGTGAGCAGACCAAACGGTCTGACTCAGTATTGGCCGGCTCTGCCACACGGCTCTGCCACACGGCTCTGCCTCTGTTGCTCATCCAGCTTGTCCACGGCACTGAGTCCCTCAAAAGGGCAGATGGGCCGGCTTTCACCTCTAGATTGCTCAGCTGCAGGCATTCAGAGATGGACAGTCTCAGCCCTGCCCCGAGGTGCTCGGGGAAATCCCAGATGGCAGAGCCTGGGCCTTTTCCAAGAGCCTGTGAGGCTCAGAAGTCAGGCCAGAGCTGGCATCGCCGCCCGCCGTTCCTGACACGCTCCCCACTGGCCGAGGGATCAAAGGCACCGGCCCTCCTTGAAGTCGAACTAGACCACGTAGGACGGGGAAGGAGACTGGCAGAGGGAGTCGAGGTCCCCAGGCTGAGCGCTCTGTGGCCTGGCCCGAAGCCTAATGTTTCCGCCATTGGTCAAAAGCATCGAGGAACTCTGAGAGCAAGCTCTGGGGTTCTGGGACAATTTGAGGGAGGACAGAGACCCCAAGGGGTCCGTACAGGATTTCTGGGCAGTAAAGCAGGGACTTGAGGGCCAGCTCCAAGAGGTCAGGGGGTCTTCAGTGGCTCCCTGGTGCCTCTCACATCGAGGCTCAAAGCCCCTCACCTGGCATCTGAGGCCATGCCTACTTCATCGCCCAGATCCTCACTTCTGTCAGGGTGACCTTTGTCACAGAACAACCCCACCGAGGTTGAGCATCTCATCCAATCACCCATTGCACAGATGGGAAATAGGGTAGCGAGCCAACCAAGAGACACAGCGAGCTCGAAGCAAAGTGACCTTCAAACAGCAGACTCCCCACCCAGGGGGGTCCCTGGACCACGGCTGGTTTTCAGACCCACTGAAACGTCACGTTTCCTTAAATGTCTGGGCTCTTTCTCTTACCACCTGCTCAGCATGGCCACATTTGGTCATCGAAGCCGATGAGGACCCTGACCGGTGCTTTAAGGAACGTAGATGGGGAGACAGCACTGGGGAGCCCATCGATAGTTTCCTCGGCAGGCGAAGCCTGGCCGGGGAGAAGAAAACCACCAAAGCGTCCCTGGGGGCCTCACCCCACACCCATCTCACCCCCTCTGCTCTGTCACACTTCCCATGGGCCTCAGGTCCTCAGAACTGGGGTCCCCAAGGCCAGCAGGGAGCATATGCTGAGCGCCAGCTGAGTGCCAAACACCGGGTTAACAACAGCAAAAATGGCAACAATGGCAAACGGTTTCTCAAGTGTTCTCGAGGGTTCGTCTGCCAAGGAGCTTCCTAATCAAGGTTTATATGTATTACCTCATGTAAACCTTACAGCAAACACATGAGGTGGGGCGCCCGGAGGCCCCAAACGCAGAGCCCGTACAGCCACGGACGGGGGACCAAGGCTCGGCGTGCGCCGCACAGCAGAGACAGCCTCTCGCTTCGCCAGCCTCACCTGCAAAAGGGCCCAGGGTCTCCTGTTCTTTGGCCTTTGGGAGGGGAAGAAAAAAAAAAAAACACCTCCCCAGCAGAGAACTGAGAACCCCGCGCTGGCGTTTTCTGCTGATTACTTAACATGACCTTGAGTGGAAATAGGAGACGCTCTCCCAGCCCCGTAAATGGATGTCTGTCTAGCAGCGCGCTGAATCTTCACTCATAGCCTTTCAACAAAATGGACTTGTTCAGTCCTGGCAATGCGGAGAGTCACCCCAGAACCTAAGCAAAGCTCCCCCAAACTGGAAACTACTCCCGTTACTCCCAATTTACAGATAAGGAAACGGGGGGCACCAAGAGCTGGCTCCAAGGCTCCGGCCACGGCCGCCCAGGCCCACACAGCTGGTATGTGGCAGCGGCAGGATTTGAACCCACCTCCTGCTGACCACATCGTATGTTCTCAGCCATGTGCTCTGCAGCCCCCGGACACAGGGCATGGAAGGCAAGGGGCCCTCGGCTGGCACGTGTTCAGTGGAATATTTGCTTTTCCCTTTTTGTACACTGTCTCTCTCCAGTGGGCCTGGGTCATCCATGAGCCCAGCACCGGCCCATCTGGCTGTGCCTAGTGGGGTTAGGAAGGGGCACATTCTGCCCCTCCTTGTGCCCAGGAAAGAAGGCTACATCTACAGGAGATAGCGGGCCGGGAAGCCAGCAAGGGGAGGGTGCTGGCCTCAAGGCCCCCAGTACGAGGCTGAGCGGGATCAGAGCCATAACTCCACACCACGTCCCAGCTGCTGAGTCTTGAGAAGGCCAGGATAATGAACTGAAGAGACAGAGTCACCAGGGAAGGCACCGGGCCACGGGTCCCCTCAAACCTGCCACTTCTCAGAGGGAAGAGTGACCGAATGGAGGGGCAGTGCCTGACACCCAAGCAGGCCCCTCAGGGCAGCCTCCTCTCCAGGAAGCGAGCCAGAGGCCTGCATGGTTACCATGGCAACAACCACCCTCCATCCTATAGGCCCGCTGACAGTCTCCTTTCTGTAAGTGGGGGGCTTGGGTGGGTGGGGGTGAGAGTGCTGGGTTTGGCTGGGGCGGCCAAGTTTGCTTTTATTTTTGTCAAATCCAAAATCCGATCCATTTCCCAGGGTGCACCTCAATTGTCTTAATAAATCCAGTGGAGGAAGGAGGCTGGCAGGGCTACATCCTCTTGGACCAGGGAGGCAGGAAAGGCGGGCCAGCCCCTGTACGGGGGACTCTCCCCTACTGGTCCCCAGTGGCCCCCAAAATGGGAGCTCAGACCTTGGACCTTCATGGGCTGGGGCCGGAGGTTCCAGACCCGGTTCTCGGTCCATCTCTGTGCTCCTCTGAGCCCAGGTCCACGAACATCGTGGAGCACCCACCGCACCCCTGACGGGGGTGAAGCAGGCTCGCTGCTGCCCCGAAGGCACCCGGAGTGCGTCCCTCTTCCAGGACCCGCACGATGGGGCTGTGGAGCCCGCACTGTGGTAACAGCGGCTGCCGTTTTGAATGTCAAATATGCTCCGGGCCCTGGGCTTTATAGAAGAAATACATTCACTAAGTCATTCATTCATTCCACTTGTCTTTGCAAGCAGCGACCACTGGAAAGCTGCTTGGCAGCGTCTGCTACAGCAAAACAGAGGCCCGCACTGGGGTCCACACTGGGGTCCTGAGCCCAGAGAAATGCTGACATAAGTCTGCCAAAAGGCACATATTGCACATAACAGCCCCGACCAGAGAACAACTCCAGTGCCCGCCAACAGGAGCATGGGTCGGGCAGCAGATGATTTTGACCCCTGTGGGCCATGTGGCCACGTCTGGAGACATTTTTGATTGTCACAGCTCGGGAAGGCAGGCACTGGCCTCTCATGAGTAGAGAACAGCGATGGTGCGAAACATCCTGTAGTGCACAGGACAGCCTCCCCACAGAGGCATCCAGCCCCAGATGCCCACAGCGCCAAGACTCCCTGTGGTCCACCCACTCAGTGGAATACTACACAGCGCCGAAAAAGAACAAGCTACTGAAACACACAACGGCATGGATGGCACACACCTGCATCGGGCTGGGTAGCAGAAGCCAGACACTGAACTGCAAAGAGTGTGTGAATCCGAGTATATTATATATATGTATGTATGTATGTATGTATGTATGTATGTATGTATGTATGTGTGTGTGTGTGTGTGTGTGTGTATAAAGAGAGAGAGAGAGAGATCAGCAGTTAAGGCGGCCAGAGCAAGGTAACTTTGGGGGAAGTATCCATGGGGAATGGGGGTGAAGGAGCTTCCGGGGATTGGAGACCTTCTTCGCCTGAGTGGGGTCACAGGAGTAATTATATGGAAAGGCGCCTTGAGCTGGACATTAAGACTTGCGAGCTCTACAGCAAATATGTTTTATCTCAGTAAAAAGTGTAACAAAAAGTGATGAAGCACAGCTGCTCTAAGGAAAAATTGAAAATCCAACTATTATAAAAACACAAGCACCTGCTGGGGAGCCCACTGTCAGGACCCCCTGCCCTACCCCCTGAACCTTCACCACAACCCTGCGAGGGAGGGGTGCCATCCCGCATTCACAGACAGCTAGTGAGAAACAGAGCCGGGACTTGAACTTCACACCATCCGTCTTCCGTGTGTTCAAGGATTCGCTCTGCCCGTGCCCACAGCAGCCGCAGGAGACGGGCGTGGCCGACGTTATCACACCCACTTTACAGATACGAAAGTGAAGGTTCAGAGACGGCAGGACTCGCTCAAGGTGACACGGTGGCTGAGCTGGGACCGAAAGTTGCTCCATGAAGGGAACAGACCTGCTGGGCAGATGGTCCTAAGCCTCTCTCCGCTCACATGCCTCCAGCAATAGGCGCTCCCCACATGCCACGTGCCACGTGCCACGTGGCCCTGCCCTGGCTGACTGGTGCAGTGGGCTGGGATACCCCAGGGGGAGGGGACGAGGGAGTGAGTCCTCCCTTCCCTCCCTGTCCCAAACCCACTCTTCAAGTCCCCATAATTTGAGAACTCCTCGAATTTGGCCAGAGCCTCTAATTCCCAGATGCCCAGCAGGCCACAGGGCCCGGTGCAGACAGCCAGCCGGAGTGGGGGAGGCAATGACGCAGGCCCAGGGGCCGCCGGCTTGGCAGAAAACCCAGGGTGGATGGTCCCTGCGAAGGAGGCTCCAGCCAGAGACTCTCCATGCGCCACCACTTCAGCGACCACTGGAGAGAAGGGCCAGGGTCCCACCGCCTGCGGGCTGAGCCAGCCTCAGGAACCCACCCACGAAGAAGGCGTGCCCACAGGGAAGCCTCTGGAGTCCTGGGGTGGGGGCGCAGCCGCCTCCTCACGGCATCTTGGACATCCTCCTTCTAATGGAATGTGGAATGTGGTCCGTCTTGGCCTCTCACCCCAACCAGGCTGTGCCCTCCAACGGCAGAGCATCTCCGCCCCTCCCTGTGCCCGGAGCATTGCAGCCTCAGCAGGGAGCGAGGTCCCCGTCACTTGGAGGCATCAAAGAGGCTAAGGAGGGATTCCTGCACTAGGGCTTTGCAGCCTCCTTTCCCACCCTGCCCTCCTCCTCCTCTCCTTTTCAATGTCCATCGCTCTGCATTCAGTTACTCAGCACCCTGTCTCCAGGTGAGGTCCATAGCGGCTCTGGGAACCCCAAATGAAGAAGACACAGTCCCTGCCCTCTAGAAACCACAAGTAGACACTCAGTGGAGACACAGAGCGGGTGAGGGCTGGATGGGGCGTGATGACATCGTCTCTTGGCCGCCCAGGGGCCTGCCCCCCACCACACGCCTCCCCTGCCCGCCCTGACCACACGCACGTGTGCGTTCACATCAGCGTCCCCTCCGAGCCCTGCAGCCCTTCCTGCCCCTGCACCCGCTGCCACCACGAGTGACGTCACCTCCTCGCCCACCAGGCCAGCAGCATCGGGCACGGCACCCGCTCGCCGGTGGTCCCTGCGTTTTCCTGTGCCCCCTGGCAAGGCTGGTAGGCCCCTTCTCAGAATAACTTTTTAAAGTACGTAAATGTTTTTTAATGCCTGGGATTAGAAAGGAAGGAAACCAGTTAACGTTAAAATAGTTGTCAAAATATTTTTTTTGGAAAAACCAGTTTGTGATGGAGACGTGTGCGTGCTTCGCTGCCAACACGATGAACGACGGGAGCCGAGGGCGGGTCCGACCCCGTGGGACCACGACGCAGCGATGACTCGCCGACCTGCAGGGCGCTCGCTCCCCAGGGACCGCGACGTGGCGTGGGAGCATTGTTTATCACTCCCGGTGGCGGCCTCAGGAGCTGCCAGCAATCCTGCCGAGCCTGCCGTGGCTTTTACCTCCGTTTGTGATATAAAGGAATGCTAAATTTCAGTCAGAGATCGGCAGAAACAAACATGCAGCTTGTGCCCATCCAAGGTCACGAACCACGACTTAAGACTCTTGTTCTAAAAACCTTCTCCCCGTTACCCCGGCCCTGGGGACACCACGAGGCCCTGAGCTGGTTCTCTTCCTACTTTGTGGGCCCTGCCCCCTTTAATGTTGGTCCTTCTCAGACCCCAGTCTCCCCTGTTCTGTCCCCGACCCCACGCCCAGGTCCATTCCCTCGAAGACCGTCCCTGGCCTGACCAGCCCCGAGTTTGTCCCAGCCCCAGGGTCACTCAGCAGCAGGCCTCCCGGACACTGTCTGGGACATCTCTAGGAACCTCAGATTCATCATGTCCAAAATGAGTATATCGTCATATCCTCCCCCTGCACCTCCCACCCCAATGAATGAACCCCCAGCCACCCCAGTCCCGGAAGTTGTCCAGACCAGAACCCTTCAGGGCCTCCCTCTCCCTCAACCCCACCTCAGAGGCCTGTCCGTCTCTCCGCCTAAACCTCTCCTCTCCATCAGCCCTCTGCACGCTCTCTGCCCCAGGCGGGCGACACTCTCTCACTCCGGAGTCTCTCAACAGCCTCTTCCTCCAGCCTTGCCTCCCGCGGTGTCTCCTCCTCACGGCAGCCAGAGGGTTCCCCAAAACCAAAAGGCTTCTGTGGCTCCCCGCGCCTCCCAGAGAGTCTCCTTACTCCTCAGCTTGGTATTCAAGGCCCTCTGTGTAGGCGTTCATGGGTAGATGGTTGGTTGGGAAGGTGAGTGGACGAACGTATGAATGTAAGGTTTGGGTAGATGGATGGGGAGAGTGGGCAGATGAATGGAGAAGAGATAGAAAAATGGATGGATGGATGGATGGATGGATGGATGGATGGATGGATGGATGATGGATGGATGATGGATGGATGATGGATGGATGATGGATAGATGATGGATGGATGGATAGATGGATGGATGAACAAAAGGGCGGGTGGGTGGGTGGATAAATAGATGGGTGAGTGGGAATCTCCCCTACCGCTCTCTGGGAGAAGCCAGACACAGCCTTGGGCACCCTGCTCTGTCCACTTCCACCCCGGCCCTCTCCCCCCAGCCCAGCACCCCAAGCCCTCGCATTCACAGGGCACCTCACAGTCAGCCACGCCTTCTCCTCCTGCTTCCTCCTCTTGATGGAAACGCACCCAGAGGGGCCAAGTTATCTGCTCAGTATCACACAGCAGCAAGCGCCTGCATCGGGATTTGAACTCGGGGAGAGAAGAGAGAGACCGTAGGAGCCGAGCTCGGCTCCGCAGGCAGACGGAGACAGGGCATGCAAGGTGGCCTCACAGGAGGGCTGGGGAGAGGTTAGCAGGAAGACATTCTGGCCGATTAAAAAGACGTATTGATTTCTCTCTGAGGAAAACAAATGGGGCCGTTTTTCTCCCAACAGCCTGGCGAGGCGGTCTGCGAGAGGTGGCAGGTCAGAGCTGGCTTCCGACGCAGAAGCCGAAGCCCAGGCTGGATGGACTTGTAAATGTCCAGTCGTGTTTTAAATGCCCCAGGAGGGGTGGACTCCTCATTAGCCAGTCAGACCTCTTTCTAATTCTCTGCCCTGTATTAATTACAACGAGACTCCCTGGTAGGGCTCACGGGGCTCATGGTGCTGTGCAGGCCGGGGCTCCGGCCACCGCCAGGCTGGTTGGCCTGGACAAGCACTTGACCTCTCTGGGCCTTGTCTGTGCAGTAGGCAGGCTCTAGAGCCACCCCCAGCGCATAGCGGGTCCTCAGCGAACACCAGCGCTCTCCCTGGGGCAGCCCTCCCCTTCACCTTCTGGAATCTCAACCCCGAATGTCCTTCCATACCCAGCCCACACTCCAGGCTGTTATCAGCAGTCCCAGTGACCCCAGCTCGGCTGGAGCCCTTGACCAGGCTGCTGCCTCAGCTGGGATGCCATTCCCCTCCCTGTATCTCTCCTCCCATCAAAGTCTCTCCGCCCCGGCTCCAGGACAGGCTGACCACTCCTCGCTCTGGAGCTCCTAAGGGGCCCTCTGCCCCACCTTTACCGCCTTTTGCTTCGCAGGAGTAGGACTCGGGTGTGGCACAGCCTCCCCCAGCAGGCTGGGGGCTCCTCTGAGTCACCGCTGGGTGTCCAGGCCTGTACACTGTGGCCCTACCTAACATGACTGAACAGGCCTAGGGGCACCTCTGCTCAAGTCTGGAACAGCGTCCAACACATAGCTGGCTTCCATAAACACTTGTCGAATGAATGAATGAATGAATGAATAAGTGAGTGAGTGAGTGAGTGAATCAATCAAGGGGCTCCTCTGAGTCACCGCTGGGTGTCCAGGCCTGTGGCCCTACCTAACATGACTGAACAGGCCTAGGGGCACCTCTGCTCAAGTCTGGAACAGCGTCCAACACATAGCTGGCTTCCATAAACACTTGTCGAATGAATGAATGAATGAATGAGCGAGTGAATCAATCAATCGATCAATCAATATCCATTGCAGGAGCCTCCTGCATGGCCTCCAGACCCCAGTCTCTCTCTCTCTCTCTCTCTCTCTCTCAAGCATCCTCCATTCCGCTCAAGCAATGACCATTCTAGCAAATGGCTTTACCCACATCCCATCCCTACTGGACACCCATCAGTAGCTTCCCGGTGTCCACGGATCAAGAGCAAGCTCCAACCTGGCGTTCCACACCCCGCCACCCAGCCCATCTCACGCTGCTCCAGCCCACGAAACTCCTCACCGTTCTCTACACCATTCCCTCTGCCTAGAAAACCATCCCTCGAGTGCCTCCCGGAAAACTCCTACTTAAGCAGCGAAACCCAGGCCAAATGCCTCCTCTTCCACGTGGGCTTCATCAATGCCCCCGCACAGGGTCCGGGGCAATTTCTGCTCCTCTAGCTCACTTTACATAGAAATATCCATGCGACAGTTCCTGAGGGCGCCCTGCGGGCCAGGGCAGGCTCTTCTGACTGGCCATCCAGCGGCCCTGCTGACCGATAACGGTGCGGCGTCCACGGTGGCCGCCACGAGCATCCCCAGGGCACAGCTTGATGCTGACTTTTACTTTGGAGAAAAACAACCTTCTCTACACCAGATGGAGGGAAACGGACAATTTCCCAGACATGTGTTGCTTCTTCCAGCAACACTTGCCGCCCGTCTGGGCATTCCCATTAGGCCAGGGCTGAGGGGGGAGGGGACACCCTCCCTTCCCCAGCCAGCCATGAGCGGGCTGGGTGGGCACAGCACCGGCCGGAGAGTCTGGAGTCCTGGGCTCCAGTCCACCTTGGCTTTGCTGACTTCTCACACGTGTGACCTTGGGCAAGTCATTCCCTTTCCTGGGCCTCAGCGGCCCCAGCTGTAGAATGGGGAGTTAGCACACTCCCGGCCCTGCCACCTCACGGGGGCTGCTGAGGGAGTCTGAGAGGTCACAGCAGGTGGGGACGTACTGTGTGAACTGGAAAGTGATGCAGAAGCCCATCAGCGCCCGGCCTGTGGGGCCCATCAGAGACGCAGAGTACGCCAGAGCCACCGGCCCTCGGGGACCTCCCGCCTGGCAGAGGTAAAGCCACCACGACTCCCCTGAGGCGCGAGGAAGCTCATAGGACAGGGGAGGACTGATAAAGGGCTGAGGGGTCCAGAGGAAAGCTTCCTGCAGGTGGCAGCCCGAAGCTGGGCTCGGTGGGGCTGGCGGGATTTGGGGCCCTAGAGGTGGGGGACAGGGCATGACTGGGGCCGACGAGCACACGCTAAGGCAGGGAAGCGGGGGGCCTCGGGTACCATCGGCAGCACGTCTGGGCTTGGGAACAGCGTGCGGGAAGGGAAATCCAAGAAGGCGGCTGGAGGACGACCTGCACGGGCCCTGGAAGGCCTCGGATCCCGGCAAGGGGAGAATGATCTGGGGGTGACAGAGAGTCACCGAAGGTCTCTGAGTGAGGAAAGAATAAACAAAAGAAAGAAGACAGGCAGGAGGACAGGGAGGGGGTCACAGGCGTGTCCGCGGAGGAGCCCCAGGGGGAAGACGGGTGGGGGGGTGCGGGTGGGTCCAGGAGAGAGGCGATGGCCCAGGGCCGCACGGCTTTTCGAGGAGGGACGGTGACACCCGCTGTCACGTGGGGCAGGAGGACTGAGATCCCGGGACCGCCCGTTTAGACAGGAAGAGATGGAAGAACTCAACTCCAGATGCTCCAGATGCTGCCGACAACCCAGCCACAGGGAGAGAGCTCAGGACAGGAGGGACAGAGTTAGAGGCCCTTATCCAGCGGCCCAAACCGCCGTGTGGCACAGCGGGGCTGGACAGAAGCTGGCCCAGAGGCGAGGGGATGAACCAAACAGCCAGAATAGCCCAAGCCTCTCAAACCGTCATCAGGACACAGGGCCCAGCTGCCCACTGGCCTTCAGGACCCTTGTCTGGAGGCAGGACGCCTCTGGCAGGGCAGCCGGGGCCACCGCAGGTGGCTCCCTGCCAATGTACACATAGCTGCCCCTCGGCACTCAACAGTTTGCCCAGTCAGCGCTTGTCCTGGTCCTCGCTTGATCCCTTCACATTCCCAACTGGGGTCACTCTGACCCCGCCCCCCATTTCACTGATGAGCAAACAGAAGCTCAGCAAAGGCAAGAGACTTGTCCAAGGACACTCAGCCAAGAAGCCAGGAGCAGGTCCTCACACAGCAACCAAGCTACAGCCCCTGAGCCACCTCCGCGTCCTCTCTGTCCAACACCACCCCAAGGCCCTGCCAGCACCTGGGCCACCACTGTTTCTCCATCCCACAGGCGCCCTCTCGTGATGGCCTTCCCGCCGACACGTCTCCACAGGAGTGGGAGTGACCTTCTGCACAAAATGGCCATGTCCGTCCTCTGCACGTGCCTGGTGCACTCAGTAAAGGCTTGTCGAATGATCTCATGAATGCGTGAGTGAATGTGGGCGAACCCCCGCCTCCTCAACGAACGCACCGAACCCTCACAGCGAGCCACACAAGACGGGGCACCTGGGGGCTACGATGAGACCTTGGGCCCTGCCCTCTTCCTGCCCAGTGATGAGCAAGGTCAGAGGGTCCACGAGGCAGGGGTCTAGGTGAGGTGGACCTCACAGTGAGAGCACCCACAGACCCCAACGTAGCAAGCAGAGGACCGGAGCCCGGCAGGGGACCGGAAGTAGACGGAAGCGGGGCAGAGGGGCAGGTGAGAACCAGGAGCAGCACTGCAGAGGCACGGAGCGAGTGAGCCCCCCACAGGGAACTCAGAGCCCCGGCGTCCCTCCAGACGCCACCGAGACGCTTCCTGCGGAGGGTGGCAGGGAGACGGGTACCCCGGGCAGTCCCTTCCTGACCTTGCTGCCCAACTCTCCCATCCTGCAGACAGAGAGACTGAGGGCGAGAGAGGGGGAGCGACCTGTCTCAAGTCACGAGCAGCTGGTGCCTCGGCGGGCGCCCTCCCCCTGTCCAGCAGGGAGGCAGCCTTCACAGCCGACTGGCTTCCCACCATGCATGGATGATTCTGATTTGCAAGCAGCGGCTCAGCCCGGCTGGAGTGGGGGAGGCAGGGCAGCAGTCCCGTGCACGATGGGAGAGGAGGGGGCTATAATCTTCCTCGGGCCACAGCCCTGGAACCCAGGGAGACCCTCGCCTGGCCACCCGAGACTGCAGAGCAAACCTCCCTGCCTGGGTGTGGTGCGGGGAACCAGTGCTTCTCCAGCCTCCACCAGTGGCAGCGGCATCCTGGCTAAAAGCTGAGGCTGGGGATACAGAGAAATTGAGGTTTTCATCCCAGCTCGACCACATCCTGGCTGTGCAACCCTGGAAAACAGTTACCCAACCTCTCCGAGCCTCACTCTCCACATGCGCAAGACGGAGCTAGGACAGCACCTGCCTCTGGATGATTTAAGGGTTAAAGGTGACGATGAAGAGGAAGGCTTCGGTACACGCCAGCTCTCGTCATCATCCCTGGGTACCTCCTCCGTGCTGGACACGGCACTGGGTGCTTTGCAGGACTCATCTCTAATCATCTTGAACCGTCCCGTTACAGAGATGAGAAAACAAGCTCAGGGAGGGGGAAGCACCGGGGTGAGCACAGGCACCCCCGGCCCTGCTCCCACACGCAGCCCAGCCCGTTACACCGAGGCCCTCAAAGTCTAATCGAGGTGGAAAATAGGTTTCCGACTGATTAGTCCTGCTGTCAGCGGGGCCCTGCTGGAGTGCGCTGTGATGGATTAGCGATGTCTGCACGGGTGAGGGCGTGGCAGCGAGCCGCAAAACCCGCAAGAATTTACCCAAATGACAGATGGAATCTGATTTTCCCTGGAAACAACGTCCTCTGAAAGCGCTACGCTCCATCCTAAAGACTTGACGTCCGATGTCTTACGGAGCCCACCGTGAGCAGAGTGTTCACTCAGCTACACGTGAGGGACCCGGTCAGCTTTGGGGCACGGACGGCACAGACGACAACCGGACGCGTGGCGGTTTCCTGGTCTGCACAGCTCCACGTTCACCGGCGCCTTCCGTACCGCTCTGGTCTGCAGTGCGATCTGCGGCGTGGGGGTTACCATCCCTGTCTGACAAGCGGGGAAATGGGGGCGCGGGGAGGGGGCGGCGCCGGAGAGGTTAAGAAACTGGCGCATGACCACACAGCAAACCCGAGGCAGCACCAGCCCCTAGGTCTGTCGGACTCGGGTCCACGCGCCGTATGTCACCTCCCCGTGAGTCGAACAGTGCAACCGGTGCCTGGCGTTTCAGACCCAGCGACCTCCCAGCGGAAAGCCTCCCCGACCACACATGCGCAAGGCCCCGACCGGGCGGAAGGCAGTGCTGACATGTGGGTGAGTGGACCTTTCCTGCTCTCCAGCTCGGGGAGGGTCCCGGCAGCCTCTGCTTCGCCGGTGAATCAGGTGATGACTCAGGGCCTGGCTCTGGCCTGGATGAGGAGCTGAGTCAGGGAGCTCCAAGCTTCAAAGGGCAGCTGGCTCTGCGCCAGGGCCCCTCGGCACCGGAGACACCGGTGCTTAGGACAGTCTGTCTGGGGCAGACCTCCCACGCTGCCCTGGGCATGCCAGTCATGAGAGCCGCACCCGCTGGCCTGATCCTCATGCCTACGTCCACCATTTCTCATGAGGAGCAGAATCCTGCAAAGTCTGGAGAGGCGAAGGGTCATTTATGGTTATTACAATGATTAAGAAACACTGCCTACTAATATTTAGGGACCAGGAACACCAACCATCCCATAATGTACAAATCAGCCAGGACCACAAAACATGATCACACTCAGATGCCCCCACAGAAGGGCACGGCCCAGCGGCCCAGCGGCCCAGCATCTCCTCCCCAGCGCTCACGGCCCCTTCCTGGCCTCCCTCCCAGGCAAGAGGGAGGCGAGAGCTCTCTGGCCAGGAGAGATCCCTCGACCCCTCAGGACCTGATCAAAGACACCCCCCACACACACCCCCTCCAAACCCCTACAGCCCAACCTGAGCGCCCCACAATGACATCTCTGCGCCAGGGGCCCCCTGTGGATGCCGAGGTCTCCTGGACCTGCATTTGTAGAAACCCACTCTGGCCTCTGTCCTACTGACCCAACTCAGGCTGTGAAATCACAGGGCCCGGAATCACGGGTTCTTCAACCCCCAAACACACACCTCCGCAGCCACCAAATGTCAGACACGCATTCGAAACACAGAGCTCTACAGTCTTCGAATCACGGAAGCTTAGCATTTTAGCATCTCTGAGCTCTAAATCTGAACTTTGAACCTTTCGATTCGATCACAGGTGTCTAGAGTCTGAGAGTCCCACAACTTGACGCTTTTGAGGCTACTCCTCGCCAGAATCATCACGTTTCTGGTCCAGAAGGCAGCCCGGAGGTTAGGCAGCCAGTCCAGGCTGAGACAGCCACCCCCGCCTCATCCCTCACCCCAGCCTCTGAAGCTTCTGGCCATGAGGCCTGGGCACCCCACAGTGCCCCAAGCGGCTCCCAGAGCTGGGGGAGGAGGAGGCTGAGTTCAGTCTCACCCCCTACTCCATGCAGCTCCATGCGCCGGGACCCAGGGCTCTTCCCAAGACAGGCGAGGACTAAGCCCAGCCCTGCTGGGATCCAGGCCCCCTCCTTCCCCTCTTGGGCTGGCCCCACAGTTGTCACCAACCCAAGACACGCACCCTGAGGGTAGAGGCCAAAGGGGTGGTAAGGACAAAAGTCAAAGGACCCAAGGGACTCTGTTTGCTCAGAAATGAGTGGTTCAGAAATGAGTCAACCTGGAAGGGTTTCTGTGCGCTGCTCTGAGGTCAGGGCCCTGGGTGCCTGAGGTCAAGGGTGTGGGCGAGTGCAGCTGGCACCCAGGACTCCCAGCGCTGGAGGAGGCCTCTCATCCAGCCCCTCCTGTTTAAGTAGAGTAAAGGCTCTGAGATTCAGAGAGAGGGGACTGCCCAAAGCCACACACACACCCACTCTACGGCAGACACAGCTCAGACCTGCTCCCCATCCAGGGGCTGCTCTGTGATACCTGGGCTGCTCGGTGCTGCTCTGGCCCAGCCTGACCTGCCAGAGGACAAGCTGGCTCAGACTTCCAGGCCAAGGTCATCTGAGCTGTGCCTCTGCCTCCAGCTGAGAGCAGTAGTCCCCATTTAGACTCTGTGGGGCTCAAACAGGTGAAGTGCCTTTCGCAAGGTCGCCCAGCCCCTAAGTGGCAGAGCTGGACTCGACCCTGTTGTCCCACCCGGGCAAGGTCCCCCTGACTTGGTTCCACTATCTCCCTACTCCCCAGCCAGCTTCCTCTCCCCAAAAATCCCAAAGTCCCCATGGTCTCCCTTCTCTGGCCTGGTTGCCCCCCAGGTCACACACTGCAGGTCCCTAAGTTTCCCATTTTGTACTAAAGCTGCTTCTATGGGTGGTGCCTGCCTCCTCCACTCCCAGGAGCTCCCCGAGGTAGACCAGCTCTGCCCCTGGTCCTTCGTGGTCCCAGGGCAGGGAAAAGGTCACACTGGGTGAACTGTTACTGAGCAGACCCCTCGGGGTGTCTGACACCTCCTGAGCTGTCCCACAGAAGGGGCATCAAGGTCTTCGCCCTGCCCCACCCCCAGCTAGGGCGCCCAGCTCTGCCCCCCATCCACTCTGGCTTCCCAGGTCTGGGGGTTCTGGGGCCCATCACCGCCCCAGCCCCTGACACAGTGGGGAGGCCAGCAGACATGGGCTCCACATAGCTGCCTCCCCCAGCCTTTCTGGGGACTAGCCTCACCACCCCCACCTATATCTGCGCACCCCAGGCATCCAGGGCTGGACTCAGGCCCTACCCTGTGTGGCCTCAAGTACTAGCAGGGACTCTGTCCTGCTTGGTGGGCCCCCAAAACCATGAGGCCACCACCTGTGGGCCCTAAAGCCTCCTCCTCACTGGCCCGCAGCCCCGGGCTCACCCAGGACTCCCAGCATTGCAGGAGGCATCTCATCCGGCCCCAGCGGAGGACTTTCTGAGCCAGCCAGCCACTGGACTGACCCCTGCAGTCCGCAAATTCCAGAACACTCACATGGGCAAGACACCAGGTCCTCATCGGCGTGACCTCCGTGTTCCAACAGCTCCCCAGATCCACCACGCGAGCTCGCTCACCACCACCAGCAGGGCCAGGTAGAGCCCAAGCAGGGCCCCAGCCAACCCAGGCCCCACAAAGGATATGGGTTACACACCATCTTGATGCACCAGTTCCGGGGGCTGGTGGTCTGCCGCAGACAGAAGAAGGCGACGGGCGCCAGGTCTGGGTGAGGGACGTCCGGATCGGCTCCATCCACGGGCTCGTCCAGGCCTGGAGGAGAGGGAGGCGGGCTCCGGGGCCCCGGCTGCTCTGTGACTCCTGGCTCAGGGGCCTGGGCCACAGCACACGGGGAGGGCGGCGAGGAGCTCTCAGCCATGTCAGCGCCGAGCAGGGAGCCTGGGGGAGAAAAAACGGTGGCCATGGCAGGGCCAGGCCTGGCCCACGCTGCCCAGCCAGCCTCCTTCTCAGGCCCACAGGCCCCTCACCCTCGCTCCGGCCGTGAGAATTAGGGACGAGCTGAGGGCTCAGATGCAAGTGAGTTGGAACCCACTTCCAGGCTGGGTGGTCCTGGGGGAAGTCTGGTCGACCTTGTGGGGCCTTGGTTTGGAGAGATGCAGAGAGGGGAGAATAAAACCTTCTTAGAATGTCGTCGTGATGGTAGTTGCTTTTTTTTTTTTTTTTTTAATGAGACGAGAGTTGTGTATTTATTACACCATCGAAGGGAAAGAAAATTTGCAAGTAAGAAAAGGGGAAGTTGTTATAAAGACGGACATCGTTGCCAGGATGACGCATGTTGCCAAGGAGAAGTTGGGGTGCCGCGGGACCAGACACCAGGGGGCCTGGGTAAGCCAGGAGGGAATCAGGGCTGGCTCCTCAGACTGTGGCTGAGCTGAGACCTGCAGCTGAGCCCAAGGACCCGCCGCCCACTGCCTGACAAAGCGGAGAGCGCAGGAACCGTACACGCCAACCTCTCTGCTTTATAGATGGAGAAACTGAGGCCCAGAGAAGGGACAAGAGAGACACAGAGAGAGCCAGGTCAAAGCAGAGACCGAACTCCATCAGGCCCGGCTTCCCGGTTGTCCAACCTATGCAGCTACCGAGGGCCCTGCGCTCAGAAGGGCCTGCGTTTGTTTTAATGCACTGGTGTCAACTTGAAATCCTTAATCATTTTTGACCAAGGGTCCCCACGTTTTCATTTTCCACTGGGCCCTGCACATCATAGAGCTGGTCCTGACTCCGTCTCAGGGATACTTCCACACCCCGGTCTCATCTGATGCACACCCTAACCCCAGCAGGGCTGTTCTGCCCATTTAGCAGAGGGAGAAACTCAGGTCCCGAGACGGGGGTGGCATGCCAAGGCCGAGGCAAGTGTAGAACTGGGGCACGTTTCAAGGCCAGAATCCCAGCACCAGCCCTCCAGATTCAAGGCTGACTGCCTGTGGCCCCGCAGCCAGCCAGTGCCGGGGTGGGAAAACCAGCCACTCCTCACTACCTCCCCTGAGAGCTCACCAATCCCTGGATCTCCATCCATGGGGGTCTCCTGGGCCCCAGAACCATGACGGCGCCAGGCTGGGCAGTGAGAGATGGAGAGATGGAGTGGGGCCCAATCTCTGGCGCCCACTCGGCTGCCGCCCGTGGCCGCTGAGCTGTCAGCTGAGCTGCCCAGAGCTGATGCGTTTGGACATTTCTCTGGCTCCCGGGGGCAACAGGCGGGAGTTGGCACCTCCTGCCACTTCGCCCGGCTGGTCAGGGAGGCAGTTTACTCCTGAGCTCAGGGCTTTGCTCTTGGTTCCAGAAAAACAGCCCCAAGCCTTACATAAAGCTCCCAGGCACCTCGACCCACCACGTGTCAACCCCTGGGCTGCAAAACATCTTCCCCGAGGAGGCTCCGGGTCTGCCCACTGCTGCGCCAGCCTCAGAGTCCACCGCCCCATCCACTGGCCCGTCACTCTGGCCAGACCGGACCTCCTCAGTTCCTCCGACTTCCTCCTCCAACCTTCTCCGCGGAGCATCCTCGTGGCCAACTCCCGCACCCCATTCTCCCAGGCCCTGAATATTCATTCATTTGTCCAACAATGTTTCCTGAGCACCTACTATGTGCAGGCACTGTGAAGGCTTTAGGGCTATGCTGGTGAATAAGCCAGATTTGGCATCAGCCCCCATTCACAATAATCCAACACTCCAGAAAGAGAAAAAGACGAGTCGATTAATTTCTCTCTCCCCGAGCTTCCGTAGCTCTTATCACCGCCGAACATGCCGCGTAATTTATGTATTTACGTCTTTATGATTTAGCGTCTGTCTCCCGACCTGAAAGAAGGTTGTAGGGAGCAGGAGCTGTGGTCTGCATCGCTCGCCGCCATGTCCCCGAGCCCCTGGAACAGTGCCTGGAACATACTAGGTGCCCGAGAAGTGTTCGTCGGATAAATTAATAAAAAGTGCTGAGAGGTAAATAAACCAGGGAGAAAGGTGCGAGTGGGGAGAAACCATCTCGCCCTCTCTCAAGAAAGAGACATTGAGGATGAAAATGACGAGAATCAGAAGGCATCACCGTGGGTAGCCTGTGGCAAGAGCACTCCAGGTAGAAGCAATCGCCCGTGCAAAGGCTGGGAGGGAGGCTGGAGGGAGCTCGGGGCAGCCAGATGAGGCCAGTGTGGCGGAGCCTGGGGCACGGAGGGGGCGTGGGAGGGGGAGTTTGGCTGGGCCCGTTGAGAGCCCCCCCCCCCCGGCGGAAGGAGCTTGGGTTTTCGTCCAAGTGCAACGGGAAGCCACGGAAGGGCGTTTATGTAAGAAGTGACATGCTCTGGTCTGCGGCTCCAAGCCATCCCCCTGAGGGCTGAAGGGAGAGTGGGTGGAGGGGCAGGGGTGGAGCAGGCAGGGCCAGAGGGATGCTGCTGGAGACGGGAAGAAGGGGGCGGGTCTGAAACACATTGTAGAGGCAGAAGAGGCAGGCCCTGTCTGGGCTCAATTGCCACCCTACTCAGCACCACCAAAACCCCTTCTGCACCCACACAGGTGGCAAGAGCCGCCGAGGTCTCTGGGACGACACACGATCACCCCGCTTTTCACTCCCAGCTCCTTCCATTAACTTGCTTCTTGCCTCACCTGGCCCTATTCAAAGCTGTCACGCTGTGCTGTTGTCCTTTGTCCTCTCGCCTCTCTCCCCTCACTGTGGGGCTACTAGAGACCACGACTACCAAGGCCACCTCGACCCACTCCCCAGCCTGCGCCCTCTGCCCTGCCACCCAGGGACCACCCAGCCTCCAGCCCCTGACCTGCTCCCCACGAGCCTCTGACCTGCTCCCCAACAACCGCACAGACCATGTCCCTCTGACCCCCTCTGCCCTGCACCTGTAGCCCAGTTCCTGCCCCCAGCTGCCCATGTGTCTATGGCTGGAAGATTTTGGGGGGGAGGGGGTTGGCAGCTGGGCCCCCTGGGCTCCAACCTGCCTGCAAATGGAATCTCACAGAGTCAAGAGGACTTGTGTTAGGTAACAATACTGGTGGACTCAAACAAAGGTTCGTCTGGCCCCCGACGAGCAGCCTCCGCATCCCGGCATCTTTCCCGTGGGTGCTCCCAGGGCAGCCCACCAGGCGGCGACGTGGTAACTGGACTGGCCCCTGTGAGCACGGGCAGGGGCAGAGCAGGACCCCGCTGTGTCTGGAACACGCACCTACTCCTGATTCCATCGGCCTCTTGGAATCTCAGCTGCCCTCTCTGCAAGATTCAGCTCTCCTCCTGCCCGCCTCAGTGGGCCTTTCTTAAGACGCAATATGGATGGGGAGGCTCTCTAGGACCCATGAAGGTGGCCGTCTAAGCATGCATGAGGCCAGGTGGGCCATCCCCAGGGACTGGCACCCCAGCCCTCCCTCTGCCATCACCACCATCACCACCATCACAACATCACGGCATCACGGCATCATGGAGGCTCTATGTCTGACTGTGCCAGGCAATGGGCAAAAGGCTTTCTATGCATTGTCTATATCCTTTGCCACTGCAGCCCCACGATGTACAGACCACACTTATTCTTACTTTATGGGGAAGGAGACTGAGGCCCGGGGAAGCCCAGCAATGCCCAAAGTCGCCCAGCTGGTATAGAGCAGAGTCTGAGTCTCCGTTCAAGTCTGCCACTCCTGAGCCCAGCACTAAACCATTACAGGCGCCGCCCTAGGACCAAAAAAGATGTCCTGGAACCAGGCTCTCCCTCTAAGCTGAGTCACCAAGCAGTGTTGTTATAGCTACTGGTCCAGCCAAGATCCCCCAGGGTGGGCAAAGACCCTCCAAGCCTTTGGGGAAACCTGCCTCTCAGACTCTTGCAGCTGGTACTCCAGAGGCTATGCCCTTGGAGTGCAGTGTGGGGAGGCCTGTGTCTGCACAGCCCAGGTCCTGGTGGAGGACGACCTGAGACCTGGCCTGGTCTCCCCGGGCCGTGCGTGCATGTGTGTGCGTGTGTGCATGTGTGTGTGTGCACGTGTGTGTGTGTGTGTGCGTGTGTGTGTGTTTACAGGAACACTCAGGCAGGCAACTCGCCTACCCCTTTGTCAACAACCACACATCAGCTAATGTCACGACTAGAAGAACAAGCAACAAACTCATTCTGGGAATACTAGGATCCAGGAATCTCAGAATCAGAATATCTTATAATCGCCCAGAAACTCAGAGGGCCCAGATATTGATGACAATAACCTTAGACTCTACAGTGTGGCATTTCAAAGCATGGGCGCTGGATGCCGGGACCTGTGTTGGAGTCTCAAGTGACACCAGTCTACCTTGGCACACGACTCAGCCTGGCAGAGGCCCTTGGTGACGCTTTTTATAAAACGAGGGTACGAGTGCTCTGTGGCAGGGCTGCTGGGTAACGCATGTGGGCACCTGACCACAAGCCCGCAGCAGTGAGCCCTGGGACCGTCTCCCATGCACACTGGTGCTGTCAGCCATGAGATTTCAGGATCCTGGGACTTAGGAGTCCCACAAACACGGTGTCTGCTACCAGACTATTATGATCTTCACACAGGGAACCTCTGAAAAAAATGGGACCCCAAAGCATCCTGATCTGTCAGCGCACACACCGACATAGTCACACACAGTATGCACACACACAATCACACACACCAACATAATCACACACGGTACACATACACACACAATCACACACAAAGACACAGACACACAATCACATACTCACAGTCACTCACAGACACACCGTACTCTCTCATACACACATCTCACATAGTCATACACTCACAGACGTACACAATCACACACAGATATACACAGTCACACACACTCACATGCAGACGCATACGTAACACCTACTCACACGGACACACAATTACTCAGACACACACACCTCACTCAGTCATCACACTCACACAGACACACACTCACACACACACCAGAGGCTGCATCTGGCGGCCTATAGTAAAGTCTTTGTAAGGCCGCAGGAACCCCAGCATTGTCCAGCCTGCACCCCAGGGCCCCTGGACCCCTCTGCCTGCTCCCCCTTTCACATGACAGCCCTGCAGATGCTTGAGGACAGTCCGCCCACCCCCGAGCCTCATTTGCCCCAGGCCTCTTGTCACCAGCTCCCTCATCCATTCCTTGGGTGACAATTTCCAGATCATCTGCTCCTCAGGACCCCCTCCCCAGTCACATTCAAGTTTGCCTACTCTCCTCAGCAAGGGCTGGACCAGGTTCACACCAAGTCACCCCGAGTAGAGCAGACAAGTCACCTGCCTGGTTCCTCGGGGGGCCCTCTCTTGATGCAGCCTGGGAGCCCCACAGCCTGGCTGGCAGCCCAGTCAGACCGCAGCACCTACGGGACATGTAGTCCACTGGTCCCTTAGATCTTCTTCTTCAGAGGAGCTGCAGCAAAGACAAGATTCCGCTAGCCTAAAAGTGAATGGCTGAGGTTGGCGCCTACGTGTGTGACCAGAAACAAAACTTGCTCTGGTGTGGCCAGCTGAGCCCGTCCACATATTGCAGTCACCTTGGTCCTGTCACCAAAATCGACAGCTAGCCTTCCCAGCTTTGCAGTGCTCAGTGAATTGGATCAGCAGCCCGTCCCATGACAGACGACAAGAGTCACAGCCAACATTCTTTGTCAAGCACTTGCTATGTGCCAGGCACCTCGTTACTACCCAATGAGTAAGTGCATTTACTCTCTCCGCTTTATAGGTGAAGAAACTGAGGCACCGAGGTTAAGGAATTTTCCCAAGGTCAAGAAATACTCAGTGAAAGCGCTGGGGTTTAAATCTAGGAGGCCCAAATCCAGGTCACCAGGGTGGTTGCAGGCCAGGCCGTGGACAGGGGGGCGCAGCCCACCCACCTACCCCTCAGAGGGCAGAACTGGCCCGTGTTAAACACAGGGGGCGCACATCATGGAAGGCTTTGAGAACACAACGTGTTCGGATGCCCTTGAGCAAGTTCTGGGCCCCGGAACACATGGGTACCTATCCCTGTGTCTGTCACTAGGCGTTGTCATTTGTCTGTCGGCTCTCAGCCTTATGACAAGTGCCAGCAAGTGAGGCTGTGTTTGAATCTCCATCGATGTGTTTGAGCACTTCCCAGCAGGCGACTCTGCTGATCAGTTTCTGCTCACTCGGCAGAAAGTAGGACCTTGGGTCTCACTTCGGCTAACAGAGCAGGGCGGACGTAATCCCTGACGGGAGGGAGGGTGTTCGAGCACTGGATCGGGAGTCCCGGGGCCCAGATTCGAGTCCCAGCCACAGCTTCACTGCACCATCCTGTCTCACCAGGCTTTATCTCCTTTCGTATAAAATGTAAACATGACTCTTCCTCTATCTCACAAAAGGGATAGCAAACTGGAAAAGAGATTCAGAAAGTACCTTAGTGAAAGAAAAACAGCTTTACTGTACAGACCCCATGCTAGGCACTGTAGAGATACCTCTAGGCCTCACGGAAATCCTTTAAGGCGGAAGGTAACATCCCAATTTTACAAGAAGCTGATGCTCTGGTGATGCTAAGGACCTTGTCCATCTGGGCCGTGCTCGCGATCATGGACTTGCTCATGTCTCTCTGGCCAGGACAAGAGCTGAGGGATCCAGGGAGGAGGCCTAACCTAAGTCCTTGTACCAGCCGAGAGTGGAATGTGGCCCTCACTGCCCATCGAGGCCAGTGGTCAGCAGTGAGAAGAGAGAAATCTTTGCAGCTCCTCCCAAAATGCATCAGCAGCCAGAGCACCCTGGCCAGAGAGCAGGGCAAGCGGGAGCTGGCAGAGGAGGGGCTTCCGGGATGCAGGCGGGAGCCCGTGAGGCAGGACCAGGTCCGCGCTCACCTCCACCCCTGAAAGACCCTGGCCTCCACCCTGCAGAAACCACTTCCTGTTCACCGTCTCCCGCTCGAGAAGCACCAGAAGCTCCCAGCATTTGCTCAACGGCATCCAAACACCTTCTTTCCAAGCCTTCCATGATCTTCACCCCCATGTGTCAAACACAGCCTCCGAGAGTGAGAGGAAGCCAGGTCCTGCGGCCGGATGCCCAGGCAGCACCCGGCACAGGGGAGGCCCCGAGCCTCTCCCAGGGGCAAAGGAGCTGCAAGAGAGCAGATTTTGTCTGTTCCCTCTGTTCACTGTTCTATCCCCCAGTGATCAGAATAGGGTTTGCCACATAGTAGGTGCTTAATAAATATCAGAAAGCGAGAGCAGTAAATCAGATTTGTTTTCTTCCCTCCTGAGACTGGCAGCCACGAGGGGGAGAGATTTGACCCACATCTTCCTGGATACCAGGATTCGCAGGTCCCCAGGACTGTGAGGCTACACATCCACAGGTTCACAGACGCAAACACCCACAGACCTGGAGCCCCACAAACCCATGGGCCTTCAGACACCCACACGTGCCCATTCACAGACACCCACGACCATGGATCACGGAGCGCGCACCCACAGGCCGTGCACCCACAGCTGCCTGGGCTGTCGCTGAGCCCCAGCCCAGGACTCCCGGGGACACCAGGGTGGAGGGCACAAGGCAAGAGCACATCCTGGGAACGTGTGGGAAGGAAACGTTCTGCGGAAAAGAACAGGAGGGAGAGAAGGGGTCGGAGGCGGGGAGGGAGGACAAGAACGGAGGAGAGAGGAGTGGGGAGAAGGAAGGAGGGGAGAGGGGGGCCCTGCAGCGGTCTCCGTGGAGCCCTGTGCCGGCCGGCGTGGAGTTCTTCAGCACTCTGAGCTGGGGGCTGGGTGCTCAGAGACCGAGGCGGCGGAGGGAATGGAGGAGCCCCGCAAGAGCCTGTTTCATTACCTTGGACAGCGCTCGCTCCGAAGCTTCTGGGGTGGAGCCCCTCTGGGGTGGGGGAGGGACAGACTGGTGCCCAGAAACAGACCCTCCCGGGAGGGCTGAGGCCCAAGGGAGCCCCACTCGGGGCTCAGGGTGAGGGTGGAGGAGATGGCAATGGACAGGGGCTGGGGGCGGGGAGTCAGAGGTGGCCCGGGGAGCTCAGTGCATGGATCTTGGACCAGGACCACAAAGAGGCTGCAGTCACCCTGGTCCCTGCAGGCTCAGGAGAGGCGAGCTGTCCGGAGACAGTGACAGAGGGTGGGAGAGGAGGAGGGCTTCTCCCAGCAACCTCCACCTCCACCTCCCCACCCAAGGTCAAGGGGAGTCAGGGAGCGGAGACCAAGTAACTGCTGCTTGGTGCCCCCTGGTGGGCCTGGAAGATGCCCTCTCAGAGGCCCTGGAATAGGGACTGGGGAGAAGGGAGCAAAGAACCTTGGTCAAAAGAATAGGGAGGGGCCTTCAGACTGGCCTGCAGCCCCACCTCCAAGCCGACCGTCACGGTGCCCAGGGGCAGGCCTGGGCAGCTCTGAGCAGCCAGGAAGGGAGCTGAGGCGATGTGGTACCCCCTGGGGGTTCATGAGCTTGGTGGCAGGCCAGCACGGCCCCACCCCCACCCCCGAGGATGTGCTCCTCCCTTTTCCTCTCCCTCCTCACACTGCAACCCCAAAATTGGTCCCCAGTCATTGCTGCCCTGCCCTGTCGCCCACTGGCATCCCCCCTCTCTGGCTCAGTGTGGATGGCGGAGGGAGGAAGGGGACAGGGAGGGCTCTGGACTCCCCACCCAGTCCCCATCCCAGCCCCAACCCTGGAGCCTGCACAGAAAGTTTGTCCTGAAGGGTGGACGAGTGTGTCGGAAGCCAGTCCTTCGGGCTGTGGAGAGACACTGATCCAAGAGGTGACCCAACAGTATGGGCAGGGCCCGAGGACTGCAGTCCAAGCTCCTCGGCCAGACCCTTTCCCACGGGCCCCAGCCCATGGACCCACACCCGGGTCTGCACAGCATCCTATCCCTAGGCAGTGCCAGTGTCTGCGAGGTGAATCCCCCAGGTGGCGAGAGGCAGGACAGACTGGCTCCCTGCTCAGGCCAACCTGAGCACTCCAGCCCTAAGACACTCCTCACATGGCGTGTCAGACCCCATCACACCACACGAGCACAGACGCAAGCAGCTTTCTCTCCTCTCTCTCTCTCTCTCTCTCTCTCTCTCTCTCTCACACACACACACACACACACACACACACGCACACACACAGGCTGGCTCTCTCTCACACACACACATAGACACATAGACACATACACACACCTGGCCCCAGAACACAGACTCCCATGGCCGGAATACAGCTCAGGGGGCCCCCCACACACCGATTTCATCCACGGCTCCGGAGACCCCAGGACCCCGAAGTGGGAGAAAGACAGCAGCAGAGCAAATGACTGACGCCTCAGCCTGGGCCCAGCCAAGAGACCCCGCCCCCAGGTATCAGGACCACCTCCCAGAGGTGGCCTTCCCCCCCACCTAAGCCTCATGTCCCCCACGCACACCACCCAGCAGATAATTAAAACCCAATCATCATAAACACTCATTATATAACCAGCCCCAACCTGCTGAGGATTCTTTTACCCCCTGGAGTCCTAGCGTAGACCCTGGCCTGGCTTCATGCAGTGAGGCCTTGGGCACCCCCCGGGGTGCTGACCAGGGAGGGGGTACTGCCACCCGAGCCTCCAGGAAAGTTAAACCCTGCCTGGGATTCCCCCCACTCGATCCCCTGCGGCCACTGTCCCTCCGCCGACACTCCAGCTCAGCCCCCTGGACACTGGTACCAGCCCCGGTCCAGCGGGCTGCAGAGGCGCAGCCGCAGAGGGGCAGCGGGACAGACGGACAGCCTGGGCCCCAGCCGGCAGCCTGACTTGTTGAATAAATTTCTGCAGCGCTGGCTCAGCCGGCTTCGGCGTTGGCACGGAGAGAACTTTCGTGGCCTTGGAGAAGGGACCGGTCAAAGTTTCCCGTCCTTCCTCCCAAGGCACCTGCCCCGAAGGCAAGGCGAGGGCTGGGGGACCGACCTGATGGGTACGCGCTGTGAGGGGGACCGGTCCCCAGAAATAAATAAATAAACCTCTCAATAAAGAAAGAGCCGTCGCGCCAAGAACCCGGCTTCGGAGCTGAGCCCTCCCTTCCCTCCCCTTCCCCACCCCACCCCCACATACCTGGGCATGGACTTGGCCGGGCAGCGGGGGGTCGTCCGGGCTAGAGGCGCGGGGGTGACGCGTCCCTCCCCAAGCCAGAAATCGAGGGGGACCCGCGGCCCCGCCAGCGCCCCCTCCCCCCCGCCAATTCAGGATCAGCTGAGCCCCTGGGGTGCCCGGGGCTGCGGGTGGTGGGCAGCGGGCCCCGGGGCCCGGGCCATGGCGGGAGGAGACGGCCGGCTGGCGGAGAGTCGGCTGGGCTCCGGCGGGCGGCGAGAAGCCGGCAGCGCGAACGAGCCGCGGAAAGAGCCGGAGTTGGGGCGCGCGGCGGGCGGCAGGCGGGCGCGCGGCGCTCCGGGGCCGGAGCCGGGGCCGGGGGCGGGGGCGCTGCGGGGACCGCGCGGCGGGCAAGTGCCCGGAGAGGACCCGCGCGGCGGCGGGCGCGGGCGGCAGCCCGGGGCGGCGGAGCGGGGTCAGGCCCGCGTCCCCAGCCGGGATCGGCTCGCGCCTCCGGCCGCGGGCTCAGGGCGCGGGGGTCTGCGGAGGAGCCCGAGCGCCCGGCGGTGCGGGGACGTGCGGCGGCGGCGAGACCGAGCCGCGCCGCGTGCGAGGCAAAGCCGTCCTTATACTGACACCAAATGTCTTCGGGGAAAGCTGCAGGCGCGGGACGCTGGAGGGGGGAGGCGCGGAGGCGACAGACTGACGGCGGCTGGTGAGCCCCCACTCCTCTCCGCAGGGCGAGGAGCCCCCGGCCCTAAGGCCGACTCCCTAAATTTCAGGGTTGTGCCTGGGGGAGGGTCCTATCCCCTAAGCAAGGGGGGCAGCGACGCGTGTAAAAAGGGAGGGACCCCATTACTGACCACCCCCACACCCAAGGTACCTGGTTGGCCATATCACACTCCGGGTTCTCAGTGAGATGCTGTGGAATGCAAGGGGCTTGGGGCGGGCCTCCTCTCGGCCGGGGAGGGGGCTGCCCACCTAAGGCCACCACCTCTTAACGGTGGAGCCAGGCTGGAACTCCAGGGGTTCCTCCAAGGCCCAGGCACCCTCCCCACTTCTCACCCACGCTACTGCTTCTTCTCAACCTTAAGACTTGACTGAAAGACCACCTCCTCCAGGAAGGTTTCCAAGAAGGCTCCCGAGTGGAACAGACAGATGCCTCTTTCTCCAGTTGCAAATGTCCCAGCCTCACCCCTTCCCTGGGCAGCCTGGGCCACAGGAACCTGGGAGATCAGAGACCTCGGCTCGGCCTTCCCCACCCCTGTCTCATCTCCCGTCCTTGGAGAATGTGCAGTAAGGGGCAGGAACTGGGCTGGGGTGGGGGTAGAGGTGGAGATGCTGAGGCCTGCCCTGGGGCCACTCAGCAGGGCAGATGGGCAGAGCTTCGGGGGAAGGCGCACTCCCAGCTCTGCCACTTCCTGCCTGAGCGCCTTGGGCAAGCCCCTTAGAGTCTCTGAGCCTTCGGTTCCTCATCTGTGTGATGAGGATAAACATCCACATTTTGCGGAATAAAACCAGTCTAAAAACGGATTAGCGCCATGCCTGGGACATAGTAGGTGCTCAACACATATTTAATCTTTTAATCTGTCCAGGGAGACAAGACAAACTTTTGTCACCAGACCACAGTGCAAGGCTGGGAGGTGTCTCCTAGCTAAGGACTGAGCAGGCCAGAAGGCGCCCACAGGTGGGATGGATTTCTTTGCAGTAGCAGTGAGCTTCAGATCAGGCGTCTTCAAGGAAACAAACCTTATCAAAGGCCAGAGGCTCACACCGGGCCTTGAAGGCTTGTGTAGGACTGAGACAAAAGGAAAGGTGGTTGGAGGAGAAACTGCATCGACTAAGAGGGAGAAAGGATGTACGCCAAGGCACGGAGGGTAGGAATGAGCTGGCGCGGGCAGCCATGCTAGGCCCTGCCCGGCCGAATGCCCCACTGGAAGGCCCAGGCCTGGGAGAGAGAAAGCAATCTGGCAGCAGGGCAGAGAGAAGATGTCAACCATTGCTCGCTTTCTTTCCATCCTCCTTTGAAACCATTTTCGTAAAGTTCAAAAGGCTGAACAGGACCTGGAGACGTCACCGGGTGGTGACTTCTCAGGACGAGAGCCTTTCCGCTAGAGCCTGCTGCAGCGGTCGCCCAGCCCCCGCCTGCGAACCTGGGGTGACGCAGTTCTCGCCACTTCTCGGGGCAGCTCCTTTGCTCTGCGGGCATCTCTGATCATTCAAAGTTCTTTCTTATATTTGAGGAGAAATTAGCCCCCTCTGCGATCCCAGGCCTTGCCGCGCTCCGGCAGGACTCATACCCCCTTTCCAACCTCCTTCGAGCATCCGCACTAGCAAGAAGTCCCACTTCACGCCCAACCTACATGCTTCATGCTTCGGTTCAAGCCTTCATTGTTCCCTCATTCACTCTTCTGCCAGCCACGCCCACCCCTCAGCAAGGAGTGGGCTCTGTGGACACAGAGGGTGCAGACGGACGAAAGGTCACGATGGACGTGGGGATGTGGGACAACCCTGGGACCTATGGGGGATGGGATTGCAACTCCAGGTCTCGGCGAGAAGCAAGGCTGCAGCGGTCCCTCCCGGAGGCCCTCGCAGGCTGCGGGAGCTTCATTTATTCATTATTGCTATTTATATTGTGCCTGGTATTTGCAGAAGGCTGCAGCAGCCGCACGCGCTCATTAGGCCCCGCCATGCCCTGGGAGCAGGGGCCTGCCTGGAGGTGGGCGAGATGGACCCTGTCCTGGAGTCGCCTAGTGCACCCACCTGGCCACTAGGCCAGGCTCCCTTATTCCGTCCCCCAGGGACGAGCCCCAACCAGGCCATCACTCACTGTTCCAGCAGCTGCTGGACACAGCAGCCCAAGCTCGCCTCAGTCTCCCAGGAGAACTTTCTAGCAATTGCAGTGAGTGGAAGGGTAGGAAGCATCTGTCAGTGGCAACAAGCAAAGGGGCTGACGGAAGCTGGGGCAAGGTTCCTGCCCCAGGACATGAGATGAGGTCCCTAAGATCGCAGGGAAGATTCCAGTATTCTCACAGTCCACGCTGACTTCTTTCTCAAATACTTACAAAGTGATTATCTGCGCCAGGCCTGGTCTAAGCCGTGACAAATATGAACACTTTAATCCTTTCTACAACCTCGTAAATCGTCACTACTGTTTTACAGATGAGGAGCCGCTGGCACAGAGAAGTCAGGTAACTTGCTCAAGGTCACGGAACTAATGAATGGCAGAGCCGGGATGCGAATTCGCTGGGCCTGACTCCAGAGTCTGCGCTCTTCGCCAGGGTTCTGGATTCTAAGATTCAAAACTCTAAGAGTTAAGATTTCCAGGATTCTGAATTCCAAACTGCCGATGGCCCCACCTACTGGAAGAGGGAGGGGCCTGCCCCCATAGCCCCGCACGGGCCACCCCTACCCTATTAGAGCATGTTCCCCAGGCGATAGGAGGATAGGAGGTAAGGATAGGAGAAAAACAATGGCATAAAATGAACTTCAGCATTACAAAAGCTTTTCTTCCTCATCTGCCGGGTACCAGGCCGATGCCAGGCTAGTGCCAGGGCTGGAGAACATTACCACACAGAAGGGCCTGAAGTGCTGACGGTGGGGGAAACGGGAGGGGGCCTGGAGCCAGACGCAGACGCAGAGGGAGGGTGGGCCAGGCGCGGGGTCTCCCAGATTGATGCGCAGGCACCGGAAGGGCTCAGAGGGGCTGAGATGGACCCAGAGCCCAGTCTGGAGAATGGTGGCTGGACTGGCAAAGGGAGAAGAACCAGAAGTGTCAGAGGAGGAAGCATGGAGCGTGAAGCAGAGAAGAGACTGCACCACGGAGGAGGTGGGGTCACGGGAAGGGGAGGCGCCTGGGGGGAAACCCCTGGGGAGGGAGGAGGAGTTCGCATGGCCGCAGCGCCTCTCCCCCTCCAGCCCCCGGGAAGTCCAATATTTACAGGCCTTGTTCCGAGTGGGTTCTTTGTAGGTTATGAATGTCAAGAAAGGAGATAGATTCTCCCAGAGCTGACGTAGGTGAGCCCGTCCCTCCCCCACTTGGACTCAGGCTGCAGAAGCAAAGGTCAGAGTCAGAGGGGCCTAGGACGCTGGCATTGCCCCGGAGGTCTGTGGCGGCAGGCATCCCAACGGGCGGGAGGGGTGCGGATGCAGCGTCTTGCCCAGCTAAGGAACAGAGCACCCCTCCCGCTGGCAGGCGCCCTTCTGCTGCCTTCACCCACTTAACCCTGGCACGGTCCTAGGTGAGAGGTATCGGCAAGCTTATTTCACAGATGGGAGAGCCAGAATTCAGAAATCAAGTAAATTGCCCAGGGTCACATAGCTAATGAGCGGCAGAAACAGCATTCCACGCCAGAGTGAGTAAATGAGTGTGCATGCGTGTGTGTGTGTGGGGGGGGGGATCCTTCTCCCACCTGCCCGGGACAGGAGGCTGAAAATGGGCAGAGGAAGAAGGGACAGATCACAGGATCCCCAGGTTCCTGCCAGGTAGGAGGCCCCTGACTCTCAGCCGGAAGAGGCAGCTGATGCCCTAGAAGCTTCCTGGATGGGGCGTGAACGATCCAGTCTGGGCACACCCGGGAAGGGCTGCTGGGTGTCCCGGCTGCAAGCAGAAAGCGGCGGCCGGAGAAGCAGTGGGTTTAGTCCAGTGTGAATGTCCGAGGGGGGAACCACAGGGGCAACTGCCCAGACCCCCACCCCGGACAGAAGTACGGACGCCCCCCTCGCTCCTGACTGGCACTTGACAGTTGGCACACCATCTTCTTTGCATGCAGTAGGTGCTCAATATTTGCTGAGTGCATGCCTTGAATGGCAGTGCTCCACGCAGTCATGTCCAGGCCTATTTTACTTATGAGGAAACTGAGGTCACAAGAGGTGATACGACATGACAACAGTCACCCTAGGTGGTCACTCAGCGACACACGTTGACCACCTACTGTGTGCCAGGTATTGGATGGATATACAGAGACAAATGAAACTCAGTCGAGCCATCTCTAGACAACACAGTAGAAGAGAAATGGGGACTCCGAGAGGAAGCTGTCATTCCTGGCAGGGGACAGACGAGAAAGGCTTCCCACGCAGGGCGACTGAGTAAAGGCTTGGGGGCAGTAGGCAATGGGCCGGTGACCACCCTGGAGGAAGTTTCATTCTAAGCAGAGGTAACAGAGGCGGAGAGAGGGAAGGAGCATGAATTTTTGTGGGGACAGCAGGATGTCCCATGTGGCTGGGCCACAGCTTTGAATGCCAGGCTCAGGGAGATATAAGTGGGAGTGGCAAGGTCAGGTGCGTGGTAGAGGCTCTACCTGGGTGCCGCACGAGAGCCACCTGCAGAGGGCAAGACATCGCCCGGAGGCCTGGACTAGCTTGAGGCTGTATTGCTGGCCAAAGGGGACCAGATGGAAGCAGATCGGAGGGATGTTGAAGAGGCAGAGGGACGGGGCTTGGAAACTTGAGTCGGGGAGCAAGGAGGAGGGCCCTGGTTTCTGGACCTTCCCGGGGTGGATGGTGGTACCTGATGTCTTTCCCCGCAGCAGAGCCTCGTCCCGCCCTGGCTCCAGAAACTCCACAGTCCGGGGTAGGCGGGAGCAGTGATGGCGATGAGAGACAGACAGCGAGGGAGAGATGGCCAGTCAAAGAGCTGGGACATACGAGATAAGGAAGGACATGGGAAGAGACAGGCGAAGGGAGAGACAAGGTCAGGGGCGATGGAGCCGGAGCGGGAATGAAGGGAGGAAAGACAAGAAATCCACAGCATTGCGGGTCCTCTGGTTTCTTCTCTCCGCTGGGTGGGGGTCTTTTTCCTTTTCCCCGTTCCTCTTGCCTGCCTCCCACTCCTCCTAGGCTGTTTCTCCGTCTTTTCCTTTCTCCAGATGCCTTCCTCCACCCCGCTCCGTCTCGCTCTGCATCTACCTGTCTCCCTAACTCGGCGTGTCCGGCTCCCGGCCCGTCTTGCTCTCCCTCGTCTTTCTGCCGTGTGTGGAAGTCTCTCACGCATACGTGCTCTGGCTCTCACTCCTTTTCTCTCTGCCGCTCCTGCTGCTTGGGGAAAGAATAATAAAGCAGACACCTCTTCCTTTTATCCTCTGATGGACAAAGGCTGGCGCCCCTGGCGCCTGGCAGTCAGGCCTCCAGGAAGCTGCCTTCAATGTCACCACCAAGGAGAGATGCCTGGGGTGCTCTATGGGTGGGAGCAGGGTCATCCTGGGCTAGAGGCTGGCCCAAGCTGGCCTTGACCCCTGTCCTGTAACCTTCTGACCCAAGGTAGCTCAGGATGGGCCTTTTAGGGAGCAGGTGGGTATAGCTCCACAGTCCCCCAGAGCTCCTGAAATTCCATCATCAGGGCTGCAGTCCTTTCTTTGAAGGTTTCGATCTTTGTTAAAACTGGAACCCTCACCCCCCACCCCCAGGAAAGATCGTGGAGCCCAGGTCCCCAGCCCTGAGGCCAGCTCCACGCCAGTGCTGACTCTGGGTTTGGAGAATAATCCCCAGCCCTGCGCTCTGTTGGGCCGTGGTCTTAGGTGAGGTAGAAAAGGCTATAATCAAATGCCACCACCTAGAGAGCGCCTTCGCATCTTCGAGCCCAGTCAGACGTCTCCTCCTCCAGGATCGCACCAGCCTGAGTCCGCGGTCCTTCTCACCTACACTCCTGCCCTGGCTCGATGGCCTGCCTTGCTACCCTGCTCCCACTAGACTGGGAGACCTGCAAAGGAGGCCAGACCTGGGCATAAAGTAGGTGCTGGAGATTTGCTGAATGAATGAATGAATGAATGAATGAATAGATGAATGAGCGGTTATCACACAGAAGGGTCTGGGGGGGCAGCTCCTCTCTGAGCCCCGGCTGTGTGCCTGGCGCGGTCCTAGGCCCTGGGGGTAAGCAGTGGGCAAAATGAAGTCCTTGGCCTCAAGGAGCTTGTATTGCAGTGGGAGAGTCAGAAAAATACATAAGATAAATACATGAACTATATAGTACATCTGATGATATCAGTCTATGGAGGAACATAAAGCAGGGGAGATGGATGGAGAGCGAGGATGGTGGGTTATCTTAAGTGACGTGTTCAGGGACATGAGCCCACTCAAATCCCGAAAGATCACCCTGGCTGCTGTGTAGACGGTGGACCGGGAGGAGCTGGTGTTCATCAGTCCACACCCAGCCTAGGGCGACAAGACTGGTTGCTCAGCAGGCTCCTTGGGCCCGGACACACCTGGCCCCTGACCTCGGAGACCACCTACCCCTGAGCAGAGCCCGGGGCTCGAGCTGCCCCACCACCCCCTTGGCCCCTGCCTCATCGTCTTGTCTGTCTCTTCCCTTTCACTCTCTTACGCCATCCCCAGGGCACACACGTTCCCTTTCATAAACCTTCCGGGAATCCCTTCGTGGAGGGCGAAGACCGTGGTGGGATGTTGGAGAGGCCCTCGGAGGGAGGGAGGGAGGGGTGGAGGGAGGAGGCAGGTGCACACCCTCAGCAGACATCCAGGGGGGCTTCCTGCAGAGAGAAGCTTTCAAGACGCACCTCGAAGGTGGCAGTGGCCACCGTGGATTAAGATGGAGAGTGCTCCCAGTCGTGGTATCCAGCCTCCAACTCTGTCTGAACGTTGGTATAAATTACAAATACGCAGTTGAGGAAGCAGCATGAGCCAACCCACTGATGCGTAAAAGCACACAAATGACAGAGAGGCATCTGGTCCCGGTGACCAGTGTGTCCTCACCACCATCCACCTGCACCTCCACATCCATGAACTCCTTTGTGCCCTGCCCCCAAGCCTGGTGAGGTGACCAGGGTCATCATACTTCTCTGACAGGTGCAGAAGCAAGAACTAGAGAGACCAAGAGAGCCCAGGGTCACATAGCAGAAAGTATCAGAGCCCAAAAGCCAAGCCAAGGGTCACTCTCTACATAGCCTGGAGCCTGTAGACACCCTGCTCCTAGTCCATAGGGACTCGGAGATCCTTCTGCACCCCAAACCTCCACAGGAAACTGAGGAAGGGTTCTCCAATGCTTAACCCAGAGCATTCACTTCTGGGGCACAGAGCTGCCCTCCCCTAAAAGGAGAAAAGCACAGAGACACTAACACAATCCTTACACTCCTACGTGTGCACACACACAAACACTCAAACTAACACATTCACATAGACCCACAAACACTACAGACACCCTCACACGTACACCCAAGCAGATAGCATTTTTATTAAATACACCCCCTCACCTATTCACACAGACACGTTCACACTCCCTCTTAAGTACACACAGAGCATTTTTATTAAGCTCACACAAACACAAAAACACGCACAAATACACCCTTCTTCAAATGCACTCGGGAAGACATCTTAAAGTGTTAGAGGGAAAGAGGGAAAAGGAAGAGTGGGAAGAGAAGGAAGCTGGAGAAAATCAAGGAGAGACAAACGGAGGAAACCGGCAGATCAGGGAGGGAGAGAGTTTAGAGCCTCCAAGGGGGGGAGAGATTTAGGGAGAAAGGAGAGGAGAAGGCAAAGATGGGGAGAAAAAGATAAGGAGATAGGAGATAAGGAGGCAGCGAGGGTACAGAATGAAGAAGGGAAGAGAGCGGGGAAAGGGAGCCTGTGATTGGAGCCTAACTTTAGCTGCAGCAGCACCGATGACTCACACTTCAGGGGGGAGCGTTGAGTCGGCTCCAGGTTTCTGTTTATATACCTCGACGAGCTAAATATACAGGCTAAGGGGTTCTTCTGTTCTGGTCCGGCAGATCCTCTGCGTTCTTCCTCCCGCCCTCGCCTCCCCTCCCCAGCACACGCATGCGTGCGCGCGCGCGCGCACACACACACACACACACTCACTCACTCACTCAGTGCCCAGTCTGCCTCGCCTTCTCCCAAGCCCACAGGGCTCTCTGCCTACGCCCTCCTGCAGTGACCAGCATACATCCTGCCTTTGCCCGGAACTTTCCCCACCAGGGTACTGGCTGTCAGGAGCTGACCCTGGGGTTTGGCTCCAAGCTCAGAAATAACATGGTCCAAACTGCCTCCTTTCTGAGGCTAGGAGGTTGGGCAGGAGGGGGTGATGCTTGCCCAAGGTCACACAGCATGCAACCAGATGAGTAACACAAGAGTCTCCTGTGACAGCCAGACTGGAAACTCCCCCAGGAGGCGAGGGTGAGAGCCTGGGGTGATGGAGCCGAGTGCCCAGGGGTAGGCAAGCCAAGGGCTGGAGAAGGGAGAGTGAAGCGTGGAGAGAGAGCCCAAGCTAAGGCCTGCGGAGCAAGGAAGAAATGGAATTGGAGTGGGGGGGCGCGGCTGGGGAAGGTGATCAAGGGTTGTGGGGGAAAATAAAGAGAATTTCATTGGTAAATCATCTCTGGACTCACACAGAGTTCCTCCGACATCATCAGCCCCCCAACCCAGCACGTGACTTCCTGAGTGGGCATTCAAGGCCACCCAACCAGCCCGCCTCGCCTGTATGGACCCTGCAGTGTGTCGCTGTCCGTGGTGCTGAACCTCCCCGCGGCCTCTCCACAGTCTCGTGTCCATCCCCACCCAAACGTCTCCCAGCAGTTCAGTAGGATTGAAGGAAGAGGTGGTGGTGGGAAGGACTGAGGAGGAGATAAAGGACAGGAATTGTGGAGGAGGTGGCCGCAGCCAGAGGTTCTCAGGGGGAGAAAGTGGTTTCTTCTTTGACATCATTCTCAAATAGCCACAGTGACCAAGAGGAACGCCACAAGTGGAGATGGCTGACGAACGGAGGAACCGAGGCAGAATGAGAGGTCTGCGAAGCCGGGCAAGTGTCGACATGCGCACGCCGATCCGGGCCGGAGGGCGGAAACGGGCAGCATCCTCCGCGGGGCTGGACCGCGGCGCTGCCAGTGTTCCTGTGTTTTATTACCCATCTTGCCGAAAAGGTTGTGAGTTTTCACACTGTCGCAGAACAAACAGAGCCGACACTTCCGTTTCCCAGGGTACGTGGCTGTTTCATGTGCTCCTGACAGTTCATCACATTTCTGACAGTTTCAAAATGTTGTTTTCCTCTGGAAATGCAAAAGAGCACGAACCCTCCCCTTTCCCCGCCACCTGCCAGGCTCAGGAGCCTCGTTCTCCCTGGCACACAGGTGCTTCTCCGTGCCCCGGTTCCATCTGCCCCATCCCTACACTGCCTCGGGCCTCCGAGCCTTTTCGCATGCTGTTCCCCCACCTGGGATGTCTTCCTTTCCCCTCATTTCTCCTTCTAGGTCCAGCTCTTCTGCCTCCCCCATGGGACACTGTGGGGCAGGGAGTACCACACTCATCACATATCCCCAGCAGCTAGCACAGAGCCTGTCACATCCATCCATTTAGTTTCCTTTTCCTCTCTATGAGTGAGCTGAGCCAAAGAAATGCGTGGCCAAATACCCTAGGATGAGGGGAGGGGTGCACATTGACACCTCAAGCAAGGAGGGTCTTGGAGGTGTTCAGAGGGAGGAGTCTCCAAGTTCTTAGATAGGAAGGTACCGCCTAAAACAACCTTGTCTCGTTTTGCAGATGAGAAAACTAAGGCTGAGGGAGAAAGGACGTTGTGCAAAGTCGTCCCGGGACATAGTGGGCATCCTGAGGCTGCTCAACACTGTGAGGACGTCCTTCTGAGTGGGAGTAGGTGGGGAGGGGCCTGGCTCTCTCTCCGAGTCCCCTGGGCTGTGTCTCGGACCCCTGACAGAAAGATGGCCCCGCCTCCCCTTCTCCACTACCTACCTGCTAGGGGATCCCAGCCTTCAAATAATGAATGATTCCTAAATTAATTACATCTTTAATTCATTCAGGTCTCCAAGGAGCGTGGAGCTGGAGTCTGAGGAACTGCTCAATAGCTCCCAAGAGGGAGGGAGGATTTCCTTGCCTGTTTCAGGGAAGGGAGGAGGAGAAGCCAGGGTCCCATTGTCCTCTGGGACTGTGTGTGTCCCCTACTTTGCCTGCAGGGAATCCCTCCATCAGACTTGGGCTTTGGGACAACCAGGGTGCTGGGCAGAGTGTGGGGACGTGGCTGGGAGAAGAAGCAAGGGGGGGAGGGGGAAGCCCCCATCTGGTATTTTAAAAACCTGGCACATGCACACAGCCAGGCAGGGAATTGGGTGTGGGTGCTGGGGTATCACAATCACTGTGATCGTTTCTTGAAGGTCTTCTCTTGTCAGGCACTTCATCCAACTTCACTCCAACCTCATAGTATTAACATTTGCATTTTACAAAAGAAACTGAGGCTTTAAGGAGAGGGAGCGACCTGCCCAAGGCCACAGGTAGGTAAGAGGAGCAACCAGGGCCCATGAGTGCGCTTTCTGGCTTGAAGCCCCTGCCCACAAGCTCCACCTCCACAGAGGTCTCTAGCGCATACACACCCCATCTCAGACAAGGAATCCCAGGGGACAGATAATCCGAGGATATTGACATTCCAAGGATGAACCTCCTGGAAATATCTGGGAACTTTAGTGCACACGTGTGCAAATTTCATCGCCAAATAATAATATTAACAATAACAAGAGCAAACACTTACACAGTCTTCATTATGTGCCAGACCTTGTTCTGAGCTCTTACACATGTAAACTCACTTCACCTTCACAACAGCACGATGAGGTAGGTGCCGGCATCATCACCCCCATTTCACAGATGAGGAGACTAAAGCACTGAGAGGTAGGTAACCTGGCTGAGGGCCATGCAGCTAGGAACTGGCAGGTTCTCAGAATCCCGCAAAGTAAGGCATCTAATCCTGATTCTAAAGATCAGGAAACAGGCTCAGAAAGGGGAGGGTATCCCCCAAAGACATACAGGAAATGACCGAGCATAAACTCACACCCAGGTCTGACCCCCACGTCCCAGCCTCTCCACTGCATAGAGTAGGTGGGGACCTCAATTTCCACATTTGTCAAGTGGAACTTTCATCACAGACAAAGTGTGAGGACCAAATGTTAACAAGGAAAGCACTCTGTAAATGGATGGGTACCAAAAAAAACATGACAGCTACGCTCGTAAAATATGTGATCATTCAATCCTCACAATGACCTAAAGGTTTGATTTTATCATTAAGCACAATTTTTTCATGAGGAAACTGCAGCACGGAGAGTTTAAGTAATTTGCCCAAGGTCACACAGCCTAGAGATGGTGGAGCCAAGATTCGAAGCCAACACCTACATCTCCTCCAGAAGGAGAAGCTTCTTGAAGATGCCAAATAAAGCCATTTAGTCAGTTTTCTGGGATAATGTTGAGAGAAAAAAAAGAAAAAGAGTCTCGCCCTTTGCCACCTGCTCTGCTCTCTGCCCATGAGGAGTACCAGAGAAGGGGCGGGGGCCAGCACCAAGGCCTGAGAGGACCTGGGGAGACAACATCTGTCTGAGAAGTGGGGAGGGCGGAGGCAGAAGAGGACATGATTATGGGACCAGACCTGCGGTCGGGACACAGCCTAGCCCCCACCCCAGGACCAAGGGGTCTCGTGAGCCTGCCTGTGACGGCCTAAGCCACAGGGCCCCAGGCACAAATGGTTTGCGTGGAGGGAGGAAGATGCTGCCAACCCAGAGGCAGGCAGATGAGGCAGCAGAGGCCCCAGGGGCCACGTGGGCCCCCAGCTGGGCAGGCAAAAGCTGCCCACCACTGCCCGCTCCCCCACGGGGCCACCCAGCCACTCCTGCCCGGGGAGCAAGCCTGGGGGCCGAGGGGAGAGGGCTGGTGACCTGGGCCGGAGACGTGGTTCAGGGGGTGGAGAGAAGAGTCTGAGGGTGATTTAGAAGGCAGACTAGACAAGGACAGGTGATTCCTCTCACGTGAGGTGAAGGAGAAGCGGAGAATAGCACCCCAGCATCTGGGCGGGGAGAGGAGGAGCAGGTTCGGGGGAGGAGAGCAAGCTGAGTATGAGAGGTCAGTGGGACATGCAAGGGCAAGAGGACAAGCCCAGGGGCTTTGGGGATGTGAGTCTGGGGGCCCAGAAAGAGAGGTGTGAGCTCGCGCAGAAGCCACGCAGCCTTGGATGGCTCAGCCAGGGGCCAGTGCACGCACGTCTTACACCCACATCTCAGGAAGGAAGTTGAGCAGAGCTGCCAGGACCCCCTGGGGTCATCTCCTGCCAGTGTCCCCCATGCCAGGCCCCCAGCAGTGGGAGGCCACGAAGGACGCCCTCCTGGACAGAGGCTGCCAAGGTGCACTGTCCTCGGAGCTCTCCGGGCAATCAGTTCCAGGACGTGACCTCAGGCACAGGGCTGGCAGACACCACGGGCAGCAGGGAGAATTTCCCAAGTCCGGAGGCCATCCTGCTTGCTGAGGCGTGGGCTCCCCATGACGGATTACACCCACAAAACTAACGAACACCCCCTCCGCCCAGAGAAGCCTCGGCCGTCCATCTTCCTGCCCTTGCGTCTGTGGACGCCATCTGCACCGCACCGGCCCCTCCAGGCTCTGCGTCTCTCGGCTGCTGTACCATCCTGCTCCGCCCCGCCTTCCTGCTTCAAGCCTGGCCCGTACTGCCGCTCCAAACAGCGCCTGGCATACCGTAGGTGGTAAATACATACCTTTTTACCTAACGAATATTTTCACTTGACACTCATTCACTCTTTCAAGAAACATCGGTCACGCACCTACTGTGTGCCAGGCACCATTCTAGGCTCTGCAGCTACAGGCGAGAACAAGAGAAGCGGAGGTCCTGTGATGCCTACGCTATGACTGAGAAGACACGCAATAAACGGGAATAAGTACCGTGTGTAGTCAGGGAGGGGGGGGGCAGGGGCGGGGCCCGGAGCGGGGCGGGGCGCAGGGTGGGGCGGCTAAGGGGTCTGAAGAGCTACCACCTATGGAGGGATTTCTGCCCCAGCCCCTAGCTCAGGCTTCACCCTATTTAGCTCGCTGAATCCTCATAACAACCCTCGAAGGTAAGTGTTATTATTCTTCCCCTTCGCAGAGGAGGAAACTGAGGCACAGTCAGAGTCTCTGGCCCCTGGTCCCAGCCAGACCTGCACCAAGCCATCTGGCTCCAGTCTGAGCCGGAAGCCGCCGTGTTAGCGAGGCGGAGGTAGGGGTGTCTTAGAAAATGCCCCATCTGCGAACCCTCCCAGGATCCCCGTGCCCTCAGGCAGCTTGCCAGGGTGCGACATGTAGGGTCGCACGGGAGTCGCCCTCTGCGCCCGCACCCCACGCTCAGGAGAGCCTCATGCTTGGCTTAACACTCTGCTCTCACCATCTTGATCATTTTTGAACGAGGGACCCTGCATTGTTATTTTGCACTGGGCTCCACAGATACGCAGTGAGCCCTGCCCTCAGGGTCACAGGGCCTCGGACAGATGCCCTCCCCTCCCCTACTCTCTTCCTCTGGACCGCCAGTCCTGTCAACATCGAGTCAAGGGGCACTGTCCGCTGTCTCCCCCACCAGACTCCTCCGCGGTGCTGGGGACAGAACAGTTCTTCTCTGTGTCTCTTTGCAAAGCCCAGCACAGGGCAGGCACAGGGCAGAAACCGAGGAGTCTGGGCTGGGTGGCGCGAGCCGGGGCAGGACGACACAAACTGGCCCCTCCTGGGGGTCCTTGGTGGAGCTGTTGGTGCAGTTTCTAACTCTGCTTTCTACTTGGAGATTCTGCAGTGGCCCTCTGGCCACATCCTGACTTGACCTGGCCTCCTCGCCCAGATGCAGCCTCGCAGGATGTACCCAGTCAGAGGCTCTGGGGTCCAGAGAAGTGTCCCTCGCACCCTCAGCTCCGCCTGTGTGGAATGAAGAGATTCAGACGTTTCGCACCTTCTCTTGTCACAGGTTGGCAAAGGAGGCCCGGAGGGAATGATTCTCCTGCTAGCAAGGACATGCAAGGGCGAGATGAGATGAAAGCCCCTGCCTCTGACCCTCGTGCCTCTCTAAGTGGCCCCCTCGAAGCCACCTCGGTCCCCTCAGGTTCCCGCCTCTGTGCTGAGGAAGCCCCCAGGGCCTGGCCAAAGTCTCAGCACACGCACAGGCCTCAAGCCCCGGCTCCAGGCCAGGGAAGCCCAGGCTTCTTGGTCCTCTGCATTCTCAAAGCCTTCAGGGGACTGAGGTTCTCACGACCCAGCAGACACGGGACCCTGAAGCCATGACGAAGCCTGCGTCTCCCCCTTCCACTTCTGCGCATGCCCGCACATGACACACGTTATCCCAGAGCCCCAGCCTGACTTTGTGGGGTCTCTTGGGGGACTATCAGGAGGGGGACTGGGAGGAGTATTAGTCAAGATATGCTAGGCTATACTGCAGCAACGAAGAGATCTCTAAATCTCAGCGCTTTGACACAATAGTTTACTGCTTATTTGTGTCACAGTCCAACTGGGCAGTCCCCTGCCATCCATAACACATTGTACCAAGGTCATGATAGCAAAGAAAATGAGCTGGAGATCACAAGGGATGCTTTCAAGAGCCAGGCCGGGCCCAGAGTGGCGTCACCCCCTCCACCAACATTCCATCATCCAGAATTCAGTTCCTGTCCCCACTGATTGCAAAGGAAGCTGCAGTAGAGGTGCGTTAGAAGTGTAAACACCAAGCTCTGTCCTCTCCTAATTGGTAAGGGAGGTAACGCATCCTCTTCAGGGAACTGAGCCCCCATTTGTCAATAACAGTCCCCTCTAAGACTGTCCGCTTCAGCCCCACCTTTGTTCTGGCTGGGATGCATCCTTATCAGCTTAGCCTTGAACTCAAAATCAATCATCAGACAAATTGCCATCACTCCCCACCCTGCCCTTCCTCTCCCAGCACTTAGCATAAGGCTACACTCACGCAAGAGTTCAGGGGCTGAACGGTTTGCATAGAACAGTCCATGCTCATTCTTCCTGTTGTAATTGTTAATTTATAATTTATACTCTCAGCTATTTCTAAAGAGGATTTCTGAAAAAGTGAAATAAAAGATCAGAAATCATTTATGGAATAGAAGTGAGCTAGATGTACTCGAGAGTTGAAATGAATATTTATTACAGTTGAATAATATAGTAATGCCATATGATAATGTAATAAATTACATGTATGGCTGTAATACAATAATAATACTATTCAATCTGAGCTTCCTAGCAGCAGAGGCAAAAAGGGAAACAACTTTGTCCTCCATATATTCATTTTTGCTAGCTTCTTTTGCCAGTTCTCTTTTCCCATCCTAAAGTTCCTTCTCTTTATCCTCCCTTGTTTGCAGGTCCACTGGGGTTGGAAAGACACACACACACACACACCCCACACACACACACAAACACACACGTTTTTTAGACATCCATATCCTCCTTCCAAGGAAAGAACAGCATAAAGTCAAATGCCTACAGGATTAATGTGAGAGAAGACTTAGCCTGAAGAATTAAGCCTACACGGGACTAGAAGTTCACACTCACACCATCTTTTGGCTCCTCCAGGGATGGAGCAGAGGCCAGAACACCAGGGCATAAGACACCTTGACTATAAGGGGAGGGGTCTTGGCCGTGGCTCCATCCAGCTCCCTGCAACTGCATTTGGAGGGCAGATCCCCTTCCCTGATGTCCGACACATTCATTCACTGAATCCCCAGGATAACCCCACAAGAGAGACCTATAATGTTATCCCCAATCCACAGATGAGGAAACTGAGGCCAAGAAGGGGCGATGAGTTTTGCAAGGTTACCTAGCTCCCTTCCCCTGAAGACCCAGCCTCAGGGCAGGAGAGCCCCAAGCTTTGGGTGGGATGCTCAGAGTTCTGAGAGAATATGAGGATCCTGATCCTCCCCAAATGGGTCAGGAAGGATTGAGAGATGAAGATGGCTCCCCTCTCCCCACTCCCAGACTCAAGTTGCCATAACAACAGGGCCTACATTCTGGTGTTCATCGGAAATTTGCATCTTAATGGAGATGTAATTAGAATTAAAAAGCTGAGGCGGCAAGGGACAGAACCCTCCCATCCCCTTGGAAGCCAGAACCCCACTCCCACTCCCCACTTGACACTTTCTAGTGTCTGTCCTCACTCCTGAGTTGGGGACCCTGAGGCCCTAAGCAGAAAAGGGACTCATTCAAGGTCTCACAATGAGGCCAAGTCCCTAGAGTCTGGGTTCCATTCACTCTGCCTAAGGAACCCCAAAATGACCCCATCACTGCTGATGAGGCATGAGTTGCCTGAGGGGTTGGGTGTTGGCTTGCTGGGAGCCCCCCAACCTCCCTGAGTCTTCCAAGCTCACTCTTTCCCCTCCCTGTAACCTCTCACATCTCAGTGGGGGTCTGGCAGGGTAAGTTCCCTCTTACCCCAGAGGGAACTGAGGCCCAAGAGGAAAAGGACACATCAAGGTCACACATTAACCTAGTGGCATTGCTGTGTCTTTGGCTGGTCAAGGTCGAGCCATTAAAAAGATCCCACCTGTGACCCCTACTCACAGTCACTGAATGACCCCAGATCTCTATGGGGGAATTTCCGGCAGCTTCTTCTCGTGTCTTTATTAAGTTCTTAAAATCGGTCTCTCCAACAATTTTATCTTTGTATTATTAAATCATTGAAAAGAAGCCACTCTATCTCTGCCTGGACCGCCCGGATGGGGCCATTGTCCCTGGGTGCAGCCCGAATCCTGCAAACCCCAGGTTCACATACACAGGCCTTTGAAAGGCAGCAGAGGCCCACACTTGCTGAGAGCGTGACACGAACAACCGTGTGAACACCACCAGGCCCACACCGAGCCCCAAGTTCACACCTGATCACCTTCCTGCACATGGCCTGGCTCCTGTACTCGCTCAGCAGGTATTTGTGCAGTGAACAGGTGATGAAATGTCAGGCCCAGTGGCTAAGCACATTCCATCGACCCCTCCCCTCGCTGGGCCTTCCAACAGACCTGCGAGGGAGGCACCACGGCCAGCCCCCACCCAACCCCCACGGAGCTCAGAGGGTGACGCAACCCCCAGCTCACACAGCCGGTACGTGGCAAGGCTGCATTTGAACACAAGCCTGCTGACGCCAGGCTCTTGAGCATCGCTCACTGTGGCCTCGAACCATCCCATGTGCTGACCACAAGAGCATGGCATCCAGCAGCTGCATACACGTGCAGATCACGCACACAGACACGCGCGCTCTGCTGGCCCATGTGCTAGTCCTTTATTTACAAACATGTAATGCTTACTCTGTGGCCAGTGCTACTCCGAGTGCTTGGCACTCAATCCTCACAGCAACCCTATGAGGCAGGGACTATTAGTACATTCAACTCACAGTTGAAGAAACCAAGGCACCAAAAGGTTATGTGACTTATCTAAGGTCACACGGTTAGCGAGTGGAAAAGCCAAGATTTAAATCTGCACAGTCTGGCTCCAGAACCCATGCTCCCTCCAGACCTCAGGACCCAAAAGCCAGGAAGCAGGTTCCCCAGCACCCTCAGTCCTCAGAAGAGGCCTGGACAATACTTCTTGAAGCCCAATTCCCAGAGGAGCAAACAGGCCCAGAGAAGGAAGGCAGCTTGCTTTTGGACAGACAGCTGTGTGCACCCAGTCTGTCAACCCAGAGCATCTGTATCAGCCCAAGGGCACCCCACACACCTGCCTGTCTCCCAACATCTCCCATACGACCCTACAGTCCCCTCTTCCACCCCGGGGGGACGTCAATCCTAGACACCGAGGAGGAGTGATTGCCTGGTGACAGCGTGGTCAGAGGAAACAAGATCTCAGACGTGAGCATCCCATTTTTGAAAAGAAAGCCAGAGACTGGGCCAGAGCCAGAGAGGCCATGAAAGGGACAGAGGAGATGAGACCAGAGGCCAAAAGGAGCCCACTCCGCCGACAATTTCAAACCAGACAGAGCAGAAATAGATTTTCTCTTGAGCTCTCTTGTAAACACACTTCAAAGCCACTGACGGCAGGAGTTGGAGGGGGCAAGGGAGACAGGACTCTGCGATAATGCAGGGCAAGGTGGCAGAGAGAAGGGAGAGGGCCTGGGCACGTGGAGACGAAACCGCCTGTCGGAGAAGGCAACTGGAAATTCCATTTGGGTTTCGATTTGAAGGCGGGGAGAGGCCAGGAGCTTGGGGAGCGGGGCGATGGGAGTTAGAGACGGAAAGAGAGAGGACTCGGGGACAGAGACAACATGAGAGACAAGAGTCAGAGGTAAAGATGAGGAGACAAAGGACACACAGAGACAGGAGAAAGATGGAGAAAAGCAAATGCAAATCACAAGATCCCAGGAACCCCCCTCAATGTACAATTCAAAAAAGCCACGCATTCACACTCACGATCACTCTCGCACACTCACGCACATGCTCATCCACACTGCTGCTCCAGACTCAGAGACCTGGGGTCTAGCGCTGGCTCTGCCCTTGACATGCTGTGTGACCTGGCAGAAGACCCGCCTCCCTTTAAGCCTGGAGTCCTCCCGAGCATTGGTGAGCTTAAGCTGGTTTCGGGGAGGTCAGGGGCATATTGGCCACAGCAGCTAGGAAGGCAGCAACCTCACCCCGATGTTGCTTCTATGTGGCTGAGGGCCCCAGCTGAGCAGGCACTGAGGGACGCCCAGGGAAGGGCCCGGGGCCGGCCGGGACCCGGTGTTTCCACTTACAGATGCTCAAACAGGCTCAAAGCAGCAAAGCAGCTCCATCACCTTAATGCAGACAGGACCGGAGCCGGCCTGTGAGATCCATGACTCACCCTCTGCCAGGGAAGGGGACAGAGTAGGAGGAGTTGCCTTCCCTGAGTCCGTCCCATCTGGGGTCCGGGACAGGCCTGGCACCTCGCTCTTGCCCAGAGTGGGAGTGGACATGTCTATAGTGTGGGCTGCACGCAGTGGCTCAGCAATGACCCGTTCTAGGCGCTTTGCAGGTTTAACTTACTGGCTCCTCACACCCACCCTGTGAGGACGCTAAGCCCCACTTAACAGAGGAGGAAACAGAGACACTCTCATTAAGGAACCGCCTAGGGTCACGCAGCCCCTACGGCCTCCCCAACGGTGAATGCCCTGTTGCCACCATTTGCACACCTTTCTAGAAGGAGGCCTCAGCTCCCCCTGGGCAGCCGAGCCTCGCAGCTCTGCCTCAGCTTCCCCACGCACTCCTCCAGACCAGGCCCAGCACGGTGTGTAGTCCGGCCTTGGAAGGCCGCGAAGCAGCGACAGCAGGAAGCTGGGGCCACGGAAGGATGGCTGCAAAGAGCCAACTGAGGCCTGGGGCGTCCCCAAACCCATGCTCCTATCTGGACACCGCAACCGGGACGGCGGCAGACCGGATCGCGGAGTCGCGAGGCGCGAGAAAGCTGTCCTGCGGCGCCACCTAGTGGCCGAGGAGGCTGCCTGGCCCCGCGAGTCTGGCTGAGTGCCGCCGCCTGCTGTCCGGCTGAGCACCGGGCTGAGCTGGGGACGCCAGAGGAATCTTTTGGCTTCAGGAGCCCCGTTCGCTGGGACATTGGAATACAAAGAATCCAGGGGCCGTGTGCTGATCATCCCAGCTGGTAGGAAGAGGAGGGGGCGGCAGATCTTGGTCCTTCACTCTCCCAAGGGGCCTACTCACATCCCAGGACCACCTGGACATCTCTACCTCTGTCCACAGGTGACTCGGACTCAAACTTCATCTATCTAATTTGTGCATTTATGAACTGCTTACTATATGCCAGGTACTATTCCAGGCACTAGAGATATAACGATGAACAAAACAAAGCTCTCTGCCCTTGCGGAGCTTATGGTGGGGCGTGGTGGGGAAACAGACAATAAACATAAGGAGGCGGGGGGAATCTATTTGAGAAGCGGGGAAAAAAAGAGCAAGTCTGACAATGTCACTGGGCTCAAAGCCTTCTCCTACCCCACCCCTGCCCTTAGGGCAAACTCATGGAGTTTGACACCAATTAGACCAACCTGCCCTCAAGGCTCCTCTGGGGCCACTCCTGTCCCAGGGGACATGACCTCACCTCAGTGTCCTCCTGCCCAGGACTCTCCACCTTCGCACAGTTCCTCCTCTCTTGAGGTCTCTTGACTCCCAGGCTGGAGAGTCTCATCCAGTAACACAGCACTGCGCTCCTGAGTGGCTGGCACAAAGGCTCAGGCCAGGCTCTTTGACTTGATTCCCAGCTTTGATACCACCTGTGTGACCTAGGTTCTTGGCCTCTCTGTGCCTGTTTCCTCATCTGTAAAATGGGGAAAACCTCAAAATCATGGAGGTGGGGCAAGGATGAGTTAACCATTATAAAACACTGGGAATGGCACATTGACATAGTTTTGTTATTATTTACGTCTATTTAGGTATTTCTCTCCCTCCTCGCCTAGCTGATGGAGTTTAAACCGTGAGAGGTTCACCTGGGAAGAAACAGCTGAGGCACTCTACAGTGTCCTGTACACAAAAGGCCCTCAGAACATGTTTATGCAGTGAATTCAGTGGTTCCTTCTCTCACCGTTCATCATCGCATGATAGTTCATCTATTCCTCTTTCTGCTTGACACGTAGTACTGGACTAGGAACCCCAGATGGAGCAGTGAAGACAGGGTTCTTTCCCAGCGCTAGAACTTCTAGGCCTGTAGTTCTCATACTTTTTGGTCCAAGAACCTCTATGTACTTTAAAAAATTCAAGATCCGAAAGAGTTTTTGTATATGTAAATACCTACTGCTGTTTATATATTAGAAACTGAAACTGAGAAAAATTTTAAATATTCATTAATTCATTTAAAATAACTTCATTGCGTGTTAACATAAATAAGTTTTTTAAATGAAAATAGTTGTTGTTTCCAACACAAAACAAAACAGTGGGAAAACACTGATATCGTTTTTGCATTTTTTGCAAATGTCTTCAACGTCTTCGCTTTCTGGGCCTGCTTCACCCGCATTCCGGGGGTCTTGGCGTGGCCTGGCACGCAAAGTGGAAGTTTGGCTGGGATTGGCCTGTCTTTAATGTCTGGCTTAATAGAGGACAACTGGATTCTCATGCCGCACTAGATTTGTGTGAGATGTTGCTTTGGTTTAAGTATATGAAAAATAATCCAGCTCAACATTTTTCTTTTTCGTAAAAATTGAGAATACTAACATTCCGCCCCGCCCCCGGCCTCGCCCAATACGGAGCGGCCAGACCCACCAACCAGGCTGGGCTAGTTGTGGATTGTTTCTGAGAGAAGGCGTGGCCTGGGCTCGGATTGGACAACAAACGCGTCTTTCTGTTCTTCGGCCCCGCCTCCGGCTCCCGCCCCTTTTCCTTCACAGTGGTAAACCTGCAACTCTTAACGCATGCGTCCTAAGGAAGGCGGGCTCTGGCGCCCACCCACCCGGAACCTTCTGTTCCCGCTCGGGTTTCCGCGACGACAAGAGCGAGCAAGACGGAAGTAGCGTGGGGCGTGTGGGCGGGGCTGAGCGCTGCCATGTCGGCTGCCTTGCTGCGGCGGGGTTTGGAGCTGCTGGGGGCGCCCGAGGGTGAGGATGGCCGGCCTGAGGACCTCTAGCGCGGGCGGGTGTGCGTCAGGGACTGAGGGCACGTGCATGGAGGGTCCGGAACGATCCAAGCCGGCCTTAGCCGCCGGAGGATGGGAACCCTGCGCGCCCTCCATCCTGGGTCCGTTTCTCTGTCTCTTCCCCTACAGCCCACGGGGCCGCGCCAGGCCAGACCAAGCGGAGCGGGGGTCTGGTGAAGCGGGCGCAGAAGGCGAAGGCGAAGGCTACCCAGGCCGGGAAACTGCGGAACTCGGCCAAGGGAAAAGTGCCCAAGTCGGCGCTGGGTAAGCTCGGGAGGGGGCTGGACGTGCTGGCCCCGGGGTCGGGGTCTGCGCCCTAGAAGAGAGGGCTCTTGAGACAGAGCTTGAAACGTTCGTTTAGGCATTTCTAGAATACCTACGGTGTGCTAATCGCAGAGCGGGGTCCTGGGAATACGGAGTGAACGAAACACATCGTCCCACCTCTCGTGATCTATAACCCTGCTGGATAGAGAGGCATCCAAGTGTTTCAAAATCAGCTGTGATGAGGGCTTTGAAGAAGACTACTCAGAGAGGAACTTAGAATAAAAGGCCAAGTCAGACTTCTCCGAGGAAACGGCATTTAAGCCCAGATCTGTAGAAAGTATAGAGTGAACTAAGGGGAAGAGTACTCCAGAGCGAATGGAATATGCAGAGTCGGAAAGAAGTGTGTTGCCTTTGAAAATTTGCAAGAAAGAAGTCTGGTAAAGGTGACACGTAGTGAACAAGGGTCAGAGACGGATTATTTAACAGTTAATGCTATGTGTGCCCCTCGCTCTTCTAAGCCCTGTACAAACGTTCATTCATTTAATTCCTCACAGCAACCCTGAGGTCAGTACAGATGGTACAAGTGGAAACGAGACAGTGTGTCTCCAGAGGCCTGCTCTGTCCTCCATGAAAATGGCAGGCACTGTGGCCTGGGCAGTGATGAGGGTGCAGAGATAGCAAGAGACTTGTGCAAGTAGAAGGTGTGGTGAGGAGAGAGTGTTGACGGGCTTTGGTGGAGGAAGAGGGAGACACTGAGAATGGAGCTCAGTTTCTAAAGAGCATCTTGGGGGACATGGTGCCACTTAAGGAGACATAGACTTAGGGACAGGTATGGCAGGACTTGATGAGTTCCTGGTTTGTCTTTGAATTCCCAGGGCTGGGTGCATTAAAGGTGTTCAGGGACTTGTTAAAAGAACTGGGAATTCCAAGTACGAAACAGCCTGAGCACAAGTGTGGAGGCAGGAAGGGGAGACTTGTTTGAGTGACTGATCCGTGTAAAGCAGGAGCATAGGATTTGTCCCAATGCCCTGTCACACCTCTGCTTGAGCACCTCTGTGCTGGCTGTTCCCCCACCACCTAGCATGTTTTTCCTCCAAATCCCACCATCTCCCCGAGTCTTCGCTCAAACGTCATTTCACTGAGTCTTTCTCAGACCCTCAGATTTAGGATTACAGCCCTCCACCGCTGGCATTCCTCGTTTCTGTTTACTATTCTGTTTTTCTCTATAAAGTGTGTCAGCCTCCAAAATACTGTTTTCTTTGTTTATCACTTCTCTTCCCACAGGCATGTAAGCTGCAGGAGGGTTTTTTTGCCTGTTTCTTTTATGTTCTGCACCTAGAACAGTGCCTGACATGCATAAGCGCTCGGGACATATTTGGGCCTTTGACAGGGCCATATGGGGTGGAGGCGGAGCGGGGAGATGTCAGGAGGGGCACCCAGAAGCTTTCCAGGGAGTGAGTCTACAATGATGCCACCCCGCCTCCCATCCATAGCTGAGTTCCAGAAGCGAGAGTGTCGAGACCACCTTGGAGCGAACCTGAGATACATGACCAGTGCAAGAAGCCCCATGGCCGAGTCCATCACCCAGAAGGTTTGGTGGGGGGCTATGAGGGGGAACCTGGGGGGTGAGAGCTGAGGGTGTTCCAGGCCCTGCCTCACCGGAGGCGGGTGTGAGGGTCAGGTGAGGGGCCAGCACTTGGCCAGCTGTGCCAGGCGTTGTGGCTCCAGGGATCCTGACTCCCACCCACCCCCAGATTGTGCACCAGAACCGGGGCCGCAAGGCCTGTGACCGGCCCATGGTCAAGAAGAAGAAGAAGGTGGCCGAGGGCACCGTGTTCACTGAGGAAGACTTCCAGAAGTTCCAGCAGGAATACTTCGGCAGCTAATGCTCCCAGGAGGCGCAGTGGGAGAGGCCCAGCTTCTTCCTCTGACCACACAACCTCTGCTGCCCCCTGGGACTCTGCCATGTACAGGAGGAGGCCGGTGTGCAGCCTAACTCAAGGAAGCCCTGGAGTTGAAAAAGGGGGGCGGGGGGCGGGGGGAGGGGGGCCAGAACAGAACTGGTGAGCTGGAAACCCTGAGGAGGATTTCCAGTCAGACTGGAACTGAAGCGTGCAGGCTTGGAGGGCCTTCTACCTGCCTAAAAGGAACATTTTTGACTGTTTTGTTTACTTTGGCCCAAGTAGAGCCTCTGGGCTGTTTGCCGTAGAGAGACCGGTTCCTGGGCGTTGGGGGTCACACCTTTGGGAGTAGGAGGACTGCTGGTGGCCTTCCGGGTTCTAATAAATTTGGGCCCAAGGGCTGCGTGCCCCTGATCTGACTCCCGGGAGTCTCGTCTCCTCAGCCATCGAGGGGCCTTCCCTGCCTTCTCCGTCTCCCAGTGTGGTTTTTAAAAGTCCAGGTCAGAAGTCCTCCAGGCCGGCCCCAGTGTAAGTGGCCATCCGCAGAGCAGTTCACCCAGCATCTGCTGACAGCCAGAGGGGCCCTCCTCCCCTGGGGGTGGCAGCTACGGCTGAGAAGGTAGCCCCTTGAGGCAAAAATTGCCAAAGAAGCTGACTCCAGAGCCTGGGGGGAGGAGCTGCTGCCAGCCTGTCGCCCAGGTCCCATGCTCTTGTGAGCAGCCTTCAGGGGGTGTCTGTGTGTCAAAGCCAGCTCTTTTTTCTCTTAATTCTGTCACACGAGTTGGGGAACTAGTGGTGTGACTCAGAAGGTGACCTGAAGAAGTGGTTTCACACTCGGGTCCGTGCCCAAGCAGAAAGGCAGTGCTGGGGGCAGGGGTTCGCCCCTTTCCAGCCAGCACAGTGCCGGGTGCTGGCTTCTTTCGACCAAACGCACAAGTGAGCGGATGGAGTTGACCGGATCTTCACTGTCAAGGAGACAAGTCCTATAAACCCAGGAGCCCCTTCGTGGAGGGGTTGGGGGCCTCCTGGAGAAGTGTGCACTGGACACCTTCAGGCAGCTCTTTGTCTCTCCTAGCCTACCCCTCCTCCCTGCACCCTTCACCTAAAGGGCTTCTTTGGTCGTGTTATTGTCTTAGGAAAGGTCCTTTTAGCTGGGGCAGCTAGGGAGTGGCAGTCTGCCAATATCGGGTTCCTGCGAGAAAAGAGGGTTCTACACGCCCCCCCCCACTGCCCTGGGGGTTCTGTTCTTGGTGTTAATTAGCCAACTTTCCATTCTGAATGGGGGTGGCATTAGCTACAGAACTGCCTGAGACAGCTGGAGCAGGTCCCGTCTGCAGTGGGCCTCCATGTGAGCGGCAGGAAGCAGACCCTCCAGGTTAAGGCTTCTTCAGGTGGGCTTGCTCCAAACAAAGGAGAGGCGGATATTCTGCCTCAAATCCTCCACACCCTTCCTCCCGCCGAGTCTCAGTGACCCTGGTGGGGAGAGAACTATCCTTGGAGACTCCTTCCCTTCATCTTAAGCAGCTTAGCCAAAAGCTGGCTCAGCTGCTCAGAGCCAGGAGTTTGCTTCTTGGAAAAACAAACTAACCAGCCACTGAGCTCCAGGGCCCCTTTCTAACAAGGACCTACCTGTTACCTAATCACAGGTTCCTGTTTCCTCCCAGGTGTAGAATGACAGCCACCTCCTGTAGGAAGATGAGCAGGGTTTCTGCTACTCTGCTTGTGGGTTTTCCAGTAAGTCTTCCTTTACATTTACGCCACGTAGCACCAGCAGGGTGCATGTCCGTGCACCCTTTGCATGACTAACATTAGTGTTCACCCTGAGGTTCTGATCCAGTAGGTCGGGGTAGGACTCAGGAATCTGAATCCTAACGGTCCCTCTGGACAATTGTGGTGCCTGTGGTGGGAAGGCGGTGGGGGCTCTGGAGGAGGGATAGGATGTCTGTCATCATGCGGCAGGGAGACCCGGGCCTGGTGACTGAAGGTCTGGAAAAGGAATGAACAGATCCCAAATGAGAGGACACTGCGTTGCCACATTCACTCCCGAGCTAAGAAGACCCAGGAGGAGGTGGCCTGTCTGTTGAGACATTGTGATGGATAACAGGCATCTGGAAGGATTTGTGCCTCAGGTGGTTTGGGGCAGCTGACAGGTTTGGGGTGGGCTGCTCGAGCCATCCACACTCACTTGTCCTTTGACTAGAAGGGTTGAACAAGGGACCAGGCAGGAGAGGGGCAGGACTGCCACGTGGAACCTCACTGGGGCCCAGCTGCAGGCCAGGCCAACCCTGAGCTCTTATTGAGAAGAGGCTTAAGTTCCAGCAGGAGTCGGGCAGGCCCCACCAGGTGGCTTCTGGCAGAGCTGGGACAAGGGAGCCCTCTTGGAGAAGTGAGTGGGACTGCGGCAAGTAAAACGTGCCCATTTGTCCCCACCTCTGAGTCTTTGCCTAGGCTGGCCTTTTTGGGATGCTCCCCCCATTCTCTCTATATCCACAACTTCAACCATCCGAAACCCAGCTCCGGCACCCATCTCCTCCCCCACCCCCACAGGAGTCTCTGCCCCCTCCACTAAGGCCACCCAGCCTCAGACAGCGCTGGCTTCTGGAGCTGTCACCTTCTACTTGGTGTGATCATCCACCTGCCGCCCCCCCCCCCCCCAACACACACACACACTGGGCTGTGGGCTCCCTCCCCCTGCTCCTTGGTGCCTGGAGCAGGGATGCTGGCACTAGGGTGCCACTGCAGGGGCTTTCTTTCTCCAGATGGAGCTGCTCACGGTCTCCAGACTCTGTCCTCTGCCTCCTTGCTGTCCCTACCTGCATGTCTAAGAGGCACCAAGACCAAGCCACCCTCTGCCGGCATCAACAAGTCAGACTCAAACTCCTCTGCCACCCCTGGTTTTTCTCATCTTAGGAAATGGAAATCATTTTTCCACCTGCTCAGGTATCATCTTTGTCTCCTCTCTCATACCCACCTGAGCCTGGCTTACCTGACCTTCAGAATATATGCAGGCAGAGACCAGCTCCTCTCACCTCCACCACCTGTACTGACTCCAGCTTGGTCCTCTCTCCTGGACAACTGTGGAGGCCCCTGCCCACCTACCATTCACAGGCTGCCAGAGGGACCCTCTTTATATAGAAACCCTGATCTGGAGGGGGATCCCTAAGTCATGCAGAGGAGACTCAAGTCCTATCAAGGCTTCAAGGCCCATACCCCACACTCTATCCTCACGCCTACCCCAACAGCCCCTTCCAGGCAGGCTGACTCCTGCTTCTTGCCAGTTGTGCCTCCCAAGAGCCTCCCTAAAAGCCTCTTAAGCAAATCCTCAGACCTCAGAACCCCACATGCCTGTTCCCACTGCCATCTCACATCAGATTTTTTTAAATTTCCTGTCTCCTTTGCCAGGATAAAGGCAGAGACTTTATCTTATTTTCCCCAGGACCCAGAACAGTGCCTGGCATCCAGTGGGTGCTCACGAATAGCTGCAGAGAAGCACGAAGGCCATCCCCGACCTCCAGGACCTGCAGCCTTGTCCTAGGGACAAAACTAGCATGAAAGGCCAATTGCTGAGCAGCTCCAGCCTCTGGGCTCAGACAGCAGAGGGCCCGGCACTGAAACACCAACACCCCATATGCTAAGCATGGCCTGTCTGTCCAGGGCACTGTCATTGCCTGTACCCACTGCCACTGGGCCAGTATCCAGCCCCAGGCTAGCATCAGTAAAAAGGGTAGAATCAAGGTCCTCTTCACAGCTCCCAATGAAAATTATGAACTTATAACCGGAAAGCACTCAAAGCTGTTCCTCAGAACCCTCAGCAAATAACTATTGTCAAGCACTGCTATAGGTCCTGGAAACGTGAACATGAACAAGACAGAAAGATCTCTGCCATCATAGACCTTATATTGCAGTTGGGGGATGGAAAATAGAAAATAAACATGTATACAAATAAGTTCAACTAGAAGAAAGGGCACACACACACACAAAAATAGAATAAAGCGCAGGGCCTGGGATGAATTAAGGGTCATCTTGGAAGGCTTCTGCAGTGACATTGGAGATCTGCATGAAGAGAAGGAGGCCGGCGTGGGAAAATCTCAAAGGCAGAACAGCAAGTACAGAGGCCCTGAGGCAGGAATGAGCTTGGCAGAAAGCCACAGAAAAGCCGGTGGCTGGAGCACAGGGGAAGAGAGGGCAGGGTGGAGAGTAAAGCCCGGATGTGGTCTGTGGTCTGAACGCTTGGCTGCAATCTTTGCTGCACGTCCTCTCCCTGCCTTTTGGGTCTAGGGAGGCCTTAGCTGCTGGGGCCTGGGAAGGTGACGCAGCCCAATATCCTGGCTTCGGGGACCCAGGCTTGCACTGCCCTTCACAGCACCCCAGAGGAGGAGTTTCCCACCTGCCGAGTGGAGTGGGCAAATCTCCAAGGACCACCCGCACTGGCACCGCGTGACTGCTGTGGCCTTCATCTAGGTGGCTGGGTCACTTCCAGGGCCGCTGTCATCTCTCAACTGTCGTCTTCCTGCACCCCACCCCCAGGGTTTAGGCAGCTGCTTCCTTGGACAAAGCAGAAGGCACTGTTGGGGGGATGGGGAAGTAACATTTGTAATTGTAGATTATTTCCGATCTTGAAAAGAATCTAGTCACCAAATGAAGCACAGAGCAGGGATTAAAGATGGCAGCTGTGCTCATGAGGGGATTTTGGTGGTCGCTGCACAATACTAAACCTCTCCAAGCCTGTATTCTTAAGATGGGGATGAACTTTTATAAAGCAGTTTTCATAACACATATAGCTAATGACCTTTTTTAAACCACTAAATCCCTCAAGAATTTAGCTGGTTGCAGTTAAGCTGCTTAGGTGATCAGGGTGAGCTTAGTTTTAATACCTGGATGGGTGGCATCTCTGCTGGGTAGGATGTGGAGGTCCACAGCCTTGTGGGGAATTCCACTCAGGCAAAACCTCAAAGATCACCAAAAGTCCAAGGCGCATGTGTGCCACCCACTCCCTCTAGTGCCTCGGACATTGCCACCTGGGTCACCACAGGTTCTTTCCAACAGTGGGCTGGCACTCACATCACATCTCTATGCTAGGGATTGGGAAGCAAGTCTAGGAAATGTGGGCGCCACTGTGCAGGCCCAGCCCTTCACAGGACACCCAACTCGAGCGAGAAAGATGAGAGGACTCCGGAGAAACACCCCTGGGTTCCCAATGCCTCTGCCACTCTGCTCCAGGTCTTGTGTACCAACTTCCTGTCACTTAAGATGAATCATCCATGGCACCTGCCTCATTGTGTTGCCACCCTCATGCCACACTCCAAAGCATCTACTTTTCAAGTGTGAAACTTGACTGGTCCTTGAGAGGTAGTCCCAAAGGACTCATGAAGGGACCTGCTCAGGTTGGGCCCAAGACCAAAGGAAATGTCTAACCTCGTCCTTCAAGATGACCAAAGTGGCTTCTCAGTGCTGCTTCTTCCTGACATCTGGCAGACAGGAAGCGTGGCTAGGTGGCAGCCTTAGGGCCCAGCTCCGACCAAGAATTTACGAAACTCCCCAGGACTTCTGATTATTGGTTTATCCTAGCAAAGACCAGAGCTGTTTTTCTAAGAGGCCTCTCTGAACACTAGCTTAGACGGGTAATCTAATCACCTGCATACCCAGCCCAAGGACTGAGAGATCTCATTTGGGAACAGATGTTAATACAAGGTTAGATCAACAGGTGGAACTCAGGCTGTTCTTGCCACCCAGTTCCCTCAGGCCAAATTCCCCAGCCTTGACTTTACCTATAAGATGTAGCCCAAGTTCTCAGTTCTAGAAAAACCACCCAGGAACCTATGGTCTTAGCTCAATCCCTCTGGCCCAGGTCCTATGTTGAGCCACCAGTGATCCTGACCAATCGTACACTGTGGCTGAACACAGGTCACACTGAGGACAACTCAGAATCCAATTCCAGGGGTTGACCAGGTTGCTTACCTAAGAAACCAGACAGTATATACACAAGTACTTTCACTACAAAATAATTTATTACAACACAGCTTTAACGGCAAGCCTCCTATGTACAAGCACAGACTACCCTAACTAGGGGGCCCTTTTCTTGCCCCTTGCCTTACGGACCTCTTCTATCAAATCTTTCAGATACTGGATCTCCTTGGCCAAGGAATCTGCCTTCTCTTTCAGAGCCTCATTCTTCTTTTCCAGCTCTTTACATTCACCAGTGAGAGCCTCCTGCTCTGCCCTCTTCTTCTGGCGGTATCTAGTGGCTGCTGTCTTGTTCTGCTCCATTTTTTTCAGTTTCTTATCCAATTTCTCACCCTTTCCTTTTGCTACCGCCTTCTCACCAGGAGGGTCATAGGGTTTGGGGCGGGCAGAGCCACAGAGGGTAGCTGGAGACAGAAGGCTCCTATTTGGAGAGGCCCTAGAAGTAGAGGGGCTTTGCTGGGGAGAACCTGGATAGGACTCAGGGCTCATACAGATGCCACTATCGTTATCTGAAGTGGCATCCTCCTCCTTTATGCACTGAGGGACCACAGTAATGTAAGCAGTGGAGTCCGATTTCCTATCTCCTTCAGAGATATCAACTTCACTGCCTAACTCTAAGCTAAAGGAATGATCTGGAGTAGAACACAAAACCCCTGGACAAAAGGGAAGAGGCTGCAGGAAGGTGAAGGGGGCAACCTGGTCGGTTTTTGGTAAACTTTCTGAGAGATGGCCAATTTGGTTTGCTGTCTGTGGGGCATCCTTAGTAGTCTCCTGGACTACAGGGTCAAAGAGATCACACGTCTCATCCAACGTGGCCAAAAGCTCATCGGGCATAGTTTCCAGATCATCTAAACTTAACAGAGAATCAAAATCAAACTCCTTGAGATCCATTTTCTCCACCATCCAATCTGTCCCGGTGAAGGCATCCTCTGCAAGAGTCAAAAGAAATGAAACAAATTCAGCCAGATGCACAAGGTAGCAAACCCTTATCACCAGACCCCACCAGCAGATAGACCCACTCACCCTTGCCGCTGTCTGAGGCACTGACCAACCCCTCCACAGCCAGCCATTCGGAGGAGCCAGCCTTAGCCTTGTCGCCGGAGAATCCATGATGTTTGAAGTGCTTGGCCACCTCCAGGTAGTCGTCTAAGAGACCTAGGCTTTCTTCAGCCCCCAAACCCGACTGGTCGAAGGGGGACATCAAGTCCCCCACCAACACCTCGCTGTTCAGGAAGCTCATCTCGGTCATGTTGCGGGGCTTTGCTGGAATCGAAGAATGCGCTTAATTCTAAGGTGTGTTTGTCGATTACAGCAACGCTGCTGCTGAATGCTGTGAAAAGCCTGGGCAGAAATGAGAAACCACGTTCCATTAGCGATCAACAGCTCTGAGAATTTCATCTTTTTATTCCTGAAACACGATGGCCAATCTGAAACTCTACTTGGTGATCGAGAATCGGAAACACGTGGCCCCAGGGCTTTGTGTCGACCTTCTCTCTTCCCTGGTCAGGCGGAACAAAATGGACGCCCTTGGAGCTCAGCCGTTCCTCAACCAGCCACAAGAGGACGAGGCCGCATCCTCACGTCCAAATACGGCCGTGGCCGTCCTGCCCCCGCCCGCCAGTGACTCACACCGCGCCCGCCACCACCCAGCCCCGCCGCCATCTTGGCTCCTGCCACGTTTCGCGCGGCGCAAGCAGGACCCTGGCAGCTTCCGAGGGGTTCGTCCTCTGGCTCCGGGGCGCGTTCTCCAGACCCAAGGGAGTTTGCTATTCCGGGACTCCCAAACAGGGGCCACGCGTCCTGGCGCTCGTAAAACCGCTTCCCCCTCCGTGACGCCGCCCAGCCGCAGGCCGCGCCCAAGCAGGGGCGCACGACCAGAGCTGCCCTGCCGGGTACTTACGCCATGGCTTAAGCCGCTGAGGGGTGCCGCTGCAGAGCCTGGTGCTGCTGCCGCCGCTGCAAAGGCCAATGCTGCCGCTGGCACTGCTGCCTCTAATACGCCATGGTGGCACCGGACCTGCGGAAGCGGAGGAGGGACCGGGCGCACTGCCAGAAAACGACTACATCTGCGGCTGGGAGGAAGAGAAATGGCCGCAACGCCCAGACCGCAGATGCTTTATAGGTTCCGCCCCCGACCGCATCACAGGGCAAATCCTTCCGCCGCGGTCACGTCAGCTGCACGTCCCACCCACTTGCTTTCATCTGTCCGACACCCTACCGTTTCCAACCAATGACTTTTTCGGAGTGTAGCTATGAGCAGAAAATGAGTTACTTGCGAGGCCTCAAGAAAGGAAAGACGCACTACTTTATAAGACTTTTAAGATCAAATAGCTACTCTTCTGCCGCTGGGAAGCGCGGAGGGATACGCCAGACGAGCCTCGTTTCCGGAGTTAGCTGAGGGGCGGGGAGAGAAGTCTTTCATCCAAGGGTGGTTTTTACCGTGAAGTCCCAGGCCGCCTAGTTATCGCGCGAGATGCGGACAGAGAGCGCGCATCAAGCTGATTGGTCAGGTTTGGTGAATCATATTTTTTCCGAGTTTTTATTGGTTCAGGCGCCAAGGTGGGTGAGCGTCTCGGGCACCTAGCCAGGGTCGGCGCGGGAAGGGGCGGAACGGCCTGCGGGGGTCTCCGCACTGTTCTTGGGCGTGGTTTTCTACAGTGGCTTCCGTAGCTCGGCCGGTATCTGCCCCTGACTGTTGCTAACCTGGTGCATCCCAAACTGTGGCGTCAGGCCCCAGCCCCTGTCGTCGCTTCTTGCTGCCCTTAGTGAAGCTCCGAACTAGTGACCAGGTTGAGGCCCGAAGGTAAAACAAGAGGAAATGTCATTTCGTTTGCTATTTCACCACATGCAAGCCCTTCGATAGCTAAAAGGGAAGGCCGAGGACCTCAGACAGATCACTTGGTCCATGCCCACATACCGTCAAAGGCAGCTCAGAGTCCTTTGAACTCTATGTAAAGTTGAGCCGGGAAGATGCATGTATCATATGGCCCAACGTGTTATTTTTTTACATAGCTCTTCTGCATAAATGTTTGCTAGTCTATTTAAAGTATGCGGTCTATCACAAGGGAACTTCTTTTAGTTAATGGCAATTCCTCTAAGAACAAAGAGAAGTTTTATTCAACTGTGATGTCTCACTCTAGGGTAGTTTCAACAAATTCCCAGTTTCGTAACTCCCGGATACGATCACTTCCCTAATGGCCCTGTGAGGAAGAGAACCCACGCCCGCCCGCGGAGGTAGTCTGGGTCAGGGCCAGCAACTTGCTCTCTACTGGGGAGCTATTAAGAGTGCTGAGAGAGGTCTCTCTCCGCCGCCCTCCAATCCCCTCCAGTCAGGCCCTGTCGGGACAAACGAGTTTCTGCCTCCATTAATTTCACTGGCCCATACAAATATATTTCCATGAGACCTGTGATGTCAAAACATTTGGGGAGCACTGTCCTAGATAACTACAGATCATTCATTGACTTCATCTAGCTCAGCAATTTCTTTACAATTGTAAACTTAGGACTAAAGGAATGAGACGTCTTGCCCGGTCACATAGCTCGCAGTGAAGGCAGTATGAAGTAAGCAGTATTAAAAATAGATTTAGGGGCAAACCCGAAAGAATCCTGGTTCTTCTATTTATCAGCCAAGACATTTTGGTTGTGACTTTTCCTCACTGAGCCTGTTTTCTCATCTGTAAAATGATGAGTATACTCGTTAGAATGAAGGAAAATCATTATATGTAACACACTGAGCAAAGTGCCTAGAACCTGGTAAGTTCTCAATAAATGATTACCGTTAGAACTCAGATCTTCTGACTCTGATCTCCCCATACCCCCCCTCCCAATCTCCATTACATTATCCTACTACCTCAGTGGACTCCTGTTATTTACTGACACGAAACCAACAACTATAAATAACTGGGATGTGCAAAGCATACTGGATGCTGGGGTAAGTGTGGCTTTTCTTTCCCCTTGGGGAATCCCGAGTGTCAAGATATACATGAGTTGTCTAGTCTTTCAGGGCAAAGGCAGTAAGACTCCCTGGGCCACCACGCTAGTCTTCCAAAGGCGTAATTAAGGACCCATGGGGCATGTCCTCCTTTTGCTGTATGGAGAGACTTATCAGTGCCTCCTGAGGGATGACCATGCAGATAGTCGAGAATTAAAATTAAAGTAACACTGCTCCAGTTTTGACACTGAGGAAGTCATGGAAGAATGACTCCAGTGGAAGCTTGTCCCATCCATTCTATTATGGAGACCTAGACCAAGTATTTCAAAGATTCTAGCTGAAATCAAGAACCAGTACCACTATGTAGGAAAATGTTTCACACCACACACGAAAGTCAGAGCTGTTGGAAAGACTTTTATTTTCTCCTTCCCATGCTGTGGAAGGACATCATGTTTTTCAACTTTATTTCCTCCCTCAAGGAGAAAAAGGACAGCAGTTCTCTGGGTCTCACGGTTAAGCTGGCTTCTATATGGCGCTAACCAAGACAGGACAAAGACTGGTGACTGATTCCCAATCTACCAGCCAAACATATCAACTGCTACTGAAGGGCAGGCAAGTGACTGGAAGGCAAGTTGTGCACTTGGCCTCAGGGACCAAGACTTTAAAGACTACAAGGTGATCCAAACGAAAGGTAAACAACACACTGTATGCGGTTAACCCCAGAAGCCACATCTCTGGCATTTTGGCCACTTAGAATCAGCAGTGTCTAAAAGGGCTGCAGCCTCACAGCTCTAGTCCTAAGCGTCTCTTACTGTTTTCCTTGGCCTTGAGCTTCAGCAGGAAGGGCAGAGTTCTAACAGAACCTGTGAGAGCAGACGTTCTCAGCCAGGGTTATCATCTCAAGAAGACGCACCACAGAAGAGGGCTCTGGTCACACACAGGGATCCTCATATACAGAAACCCCTTAGGGCCTCTCCAGGGCCTTTTGATCCTGAAGCTTATTCCTCATCAACACCATTTGAGCTCTCAACTTGAGTGGAGCACAAGGGAGCAAACTTGGCTAATCTGGAGTATGACCCAGTGGACCTCCAGGGGCCAGGAGGGAAGATAGTAGGTAGGTCTCAATACGGCTTTTCCAAACAAGCGCTTCAGTTATTTTCTTTGGGGAACAAAAGGTCACAACCAAGTGTGTAAAGAAAAATACTGTTGTCCTGAACTCGTTTTTTAGGAAGGGGCAACAGGGAAAACCAAAATACACTTTGGAATTGATTAGGTTTTCAAGACGATGAGTATATATTCTAAGCATTAGGCTATGTGTTTGCTAACCTAGATAAAAACAGATGGAGAAGTAGGACCAGATGCTATTACTTCAGGAAAGATGGGAGTTCTGCTGAGCAAGAGGCAGAATGGTGGGGAAAGGCACAACATCTTTCCCCAAAGATTAAAAAGGGTGAGGGGCAGACTGGTACCCTCTTTCAACCAAGAATCTCAAAGCACTTGACCGTCTTCCATTTTTTATGGTGAGGGGTGCCCAGTCAGCCAGCAAAGCCACCGGGGACCAGGGCTGAGACTTCCTCTGCCTCTAGTTCTGAGGACTTCTAAGAGGTTCTTGCTTGGGAAATGGCAAAGTTATGGTTTTTGGCTTTGTGAAACATAGTTAAGAGACAGAGATGCCCTTAGAAAGATGCTCTTTAAGAGAAGATAAACTCAGATCACAATTATACTTGGCTTTGATAATGTGGGACTCACTCTTTAAAATCTTTTCTTTCTTAAGCTCTCCTTCCGATGTTTCATATGGAATTTTGTAGGAAACACCAGCTCGGAAAAATTGTAGGTTTTATAATAACCAGGAAAACCAAATCCTTTATCTCAGTGAACAATAACCTATGCTTTCTCAACCCGCCCTCTCCCTCCCCTCTCCTGGGTGCCATGCCAGGTCCCACCCCCCACCTCCCCCTACACCACTCACCCAGGGCAGCACTCTGGCATGTAGATTTTTTGGAAAACTCCCATTTGGTTCTAATGAACAGCCAGGGTGCAGAATCTGTCTCATAGTTTTGGGCTTTATATTTTTCAATTCTCTCTCAATACTTCATGCAAATGAAACTACTGAACCTCTTTAAGGATCCCTTGCATACAGGAGAGGAGGCAGGAAGATTCTCCAAATATGGCCGAGGTTAACACTAGTTCTCAACCTCCTAATCCATGACAAAAAGGGGATAGGAATCTCTACCCTAAATTCAGAGGGTAGCTGAGGTTTCAATGCTATTTAAAGAGTCATTTCATGTCGCTGTCATTGGGAAGGAATGAGACAGCTGCAGAGAGCTTCACCAGAATCTTACTGATGGAGGTAGTAAGAAGAGAAAAAATAGTAAGACTTGATGGGTGGAGAATGAAATACTGGATGGGAAGATGAGAAATAGAATTATCATCATGCTCTTGCCACAAAGAGAGAGAAAAAAAAAAAAAAAAACCACAAAACAAGATACCCTGGCACGGTGTAGTAAATACTCCTCCCCACCTTCAGGATACTTTTTACATTGTAATACATAGTGCAATTTTAGCAGCCAGAAACAAGTAGAGTCCCCACCTCCTGTATGTGTGTTGAATCCACACGCTCCTCCCAGGCAGCACCGATCCTAGGTGTGAGACAGGATGGGGGGGGGGGCGGAGTCTGCGCATGTGTGCTTGCTCCCTGGCCTCTGGCCGTGCCTGGCGAGTTCAGCAAGCAGCCCTCTCACGTTGCTATGGCAGACCGTTGGGCCTATCCCTGCTCTAAAGCAACATCCCAGAAAGAGAGTGCCTGACAGGGGAGAATATGGCCACTGAACCCCAACTGGATTTTCTGCCACCTGTCAGCCTCCCTTCGACCTCTACCTCTAAGGCAGTGTCCCTGAAGACCCTGTCCTAACTGGCAAGAAGGCAAGGAAGCAGGTGAGCGAGAGCACTCCTGCAGAGGTGCTGCCCCTGCAGCCCCTTCCCTCCGTCGTCCTCTGACTCCTGCACACAGCAGCATTGGTCCGGATGAGGTGCAGACGTCAGACAGGACACACCCTCTCCCAGGTCCCCTTACCACTTCCGGGTCCCTCAGGCTGCACTCTCACTCGTGGCCACTAAGAAACACAATCTCCAAATAATTTCGCATCCAGTTTATCTTGAGCGCTGGGCTCTGCGTGAGTCAGTAACAATGTTCCCATGAAAGAGCTTCTCAGCACTTACGGATATGAGCTGGCCAGGAGGTGGGGGGATGGGCTGCTTCTCCAGGAACCTGAGTCAAAGGCCAGCCCTTCCACCACTTTACCCCCAGAAACCCTAAATATTGTCTGAGCACTCTACAGAGTTCAGCTTGGAAACATGCAATCATAACTTCAGTGACATTCAACTAAAAGGCAACATCTTGATTAGTTGGGCCGGTGTACTCCAGGGAAGGAGCAAAACAGAAGACGTGAATAAGGGAAAAAGAGAAGACAACGAAGCAGAACAGGCCAAAGGACAAGGCAGGGAGGACAGACAGGAGCAGAAAACCTGGGCCACATGCAAAACGCCAACTGGTCTCAGCAGCTCTGGCCAGGGCTCCACCTTCTCAATTCATTCCAGAAAAATAAGCATGGAGTAAGGGGGAGGGGAGGAGTAGGGAGCACAGTGTTTGGTAACAAAAATAGAAAGGATTGGATTTGAGAAAATAGGAGATTAAGAGATGTCATTCTAATCAGCATGAAGTGACCAGGGTGATGACCAGCAAGACAGGAGGCACCTAGGGACACTGTGAGGCACCAACTATGTAGCCAAGTGTTTCTAACAGAGAATCCTGACCACCCGACACCCACTTTGGCCTCTGCCTGCCCTACGTCTGCAGCAGCACCTCTGGCTCGGATAATGAGCAGTAGAGAGTGTATCCCAATTCGTCTATTTCTTCAGGGGTGAGCTCTGCAAATAAGTTCACCTTGGGGTTTAGGGCACTGGGCAGGACTCCGGCCTCCAGGTACCTGATAAGTCCCCTCAAGGCCTGCAGGAATCGGTCAGCCAGCATATCTGGAGACCAGTCAGCCTCCTCCTGGGCCAAGTGGAGGATGACATTGGTGAGCTGGCTGGCAGTGAGGTGGCCCAGAGCCGGGGTGGACTTGCATATGGCCTTGAGGATCTTGAGGCACAGAGATCGGCAGCCCGAGTCAGCCTGGTCCAAAGCCCGTAGGCGGGCCGTCTCGGCGGGACGTAGGCTCAGCCGCCACAGGTTGTCATACTTGGCTAGCCGATGTGGTCTGGCCACCAAGACAGTGTCGCCGAGGGTCACTGATGGCAGGAAGTCAATGACGAGATGTTTGTCACGCTCATACTGCACTTCCAGAGTCAGGGCCTCTGGGGGTGGTGCCGGTCGGATCACATAGTCCAAGAGAGACCCTATGGCCGGCCAATTGATGGAGCCGGCCACTACCTTCTCAAACGTGTCTGCCACTGTCTTTGGGGAGAGGTAGCCCCCTACTACACAGCGGTCCCAGTAACTACTACCGCGAGGGAAGTACTCTGGATTCTCACGACGAACCAGGAAGAAGCCAGGGACATTCATGATGGTGTCCTCGCCAGGGATACACGACCACAAGTTCTGCTCCAGCACAAGGGGCACAATGAGTTGGATGTGGTCAGCTGTCACCACCTGATGGAGCAAATTAAAGAGGTTTTGAGGGATTTAATCTTCCCAAGAGACAAGCTTCCCCAACACAGGTCCCACTATCTTATACTCCCCCAACGATAAAGGAAACTAAGGATTCTTTCCTGTCACTAAAGCGATTCAGGTAGAGTGAGGATTTAAACCCAGGTCCGTCGGACACCAGAGCCCATGCCCATTCCATGTGTCACATCATCACATCATCCCTGGACACAGAAGTACACAGGACATCCCTCAAGCCTTGGAGACCCAAGAGAGAAAGGAGAGACTGGGACAAGACTACAGGAAGGAGGTTGCCCCTTACGGTTTCCTAGAAGTCGTACGACTAAAATACAAGAAGGGGTTAAAGACGACTCAAGACAGGGGTCTTGAAAAAGCTCCTGCAGTGGCAAGCCGGGGGCAGTGCTCTCTGTACCAACAGCATGATCAAGAAGCACCCTGATCAGCACCCAGCCCCACCCTTCGTGAGAACCACCTTGTTACCTGCAGGTCATCATAGAGGCTGCCACTGAGGTACATGTCCCGAAGTGGCATGTCAGGCAGCTTGGCCCGCAGGAAGCCCCGGAGCTCGGCACATATGTCCACAGCAGCTTGCTTGGCCCGAGCCTGCTCACCGGCAGGGATGGCGGCCCGGTTCCGGTAGTAAGAAAGAAGTTTCTCCTGCAGGGACATGCGGAGTCGTGACTTCTTCAAGTCTACCTGGCCCTTCCTGGACAATGGCTTGGGCCGGGGTGGGCAGAATGTATCTGCCAAGGCAAGAGAGAGAGGCACGTGAGCTCTTCCCACCAGCCCGTGGCTGCTTCGGCCCCATAAAGAAGGGCTTGGCATGAAAGGCAAGTGCTAGCATGGCGCCTGCACCGAGCACTCAAGAAATGTTTGCTGGATGCGGGAGGAGTAGTGAGAGGCCAGAGACAGGTCCCGGAAGGGGCGATCGGCTTTCTCACCTGTGTCAAAGGCCGAGGAGTCCGTGGGGAGGGTCTGCAGGGAGCGGCTCAGGCCTGACTTCATGTCCTTATTCAGCAGTCGCGGGGAGCCCATCCAGTTTGGCTCTTCCCAGCTCCTCTTCCCTGAGTGGCTCAGGCGGGTGGGGCTGGTAGGGGCACTGATCGCCCGGTCGTACATCTGTAACAGTAGAGAGGACCCCACACGTGTCCCTCCTTCCTGTGTCCCTTCTTCCCAGCGACTTTGCACTTGTGAATTCTAAATGACTATTTTTCAATACCGTTGTTATATTCTAGATTATGGAATACTTCTCTCCATACAGAAGAGCTCAGGACATACTAAATGATATAAATAAGAAACAGATTTATCCATAATGTCACAGTCTGGAAATGTTAATATTCTGGTTTCTTTCTAGAAAAATAAGTTTATGTAATTAGGATCCTACACTCTATATACTTTTGAAACCTGACTTTTTACTTATCCGTTTAATCATTTCCCCACATCACTAAAAAGGAATCAGTCTTTAATACTATGGTACGTTTTCTGACTATATGACACTGTACCTTATGAATGTAATGGTGAACGGTGATTAATTTAACAAATACTGAGTGGCTGCTATGTGCTAGGCACTGTTCTAGGTACATAAAACAAAGCACTAAACAAAGAGACCCAATCTCTGCCCCTGTGGAGTCTGCAGTCTAGTAGAGGGACCTGGGCAATACATAAATGAGTTAAATATAAAGAATGAAGACAGAGATAAATGTTAAGAAAATTAAGCAGGAAAGGGAAATAGGAAGTGTATGGGTGGTGGGGCTGTTGCTAGAAGGTAGGTCAAGGAAGGATATTTTTGGTTATTTACAATTTTTTACTATCTGTGATAAACTTCTTTATTTTCTTTATTTGTATCTCCAATGATTTCTTTAGGGCAGAGACTTAGTAACATAACTGAATCTCTCAAGGTCTTGTGGAATAATGCCAAATGACCAAGTCCCATGCCCATGGGCACTATCAAAGTCTTATTGCGAGTCAGCTTCACCTTGCAGAAGCGGCCCCCCTACCTCTCCCACCCCTTGCCCAGGCTGCAGGCACTTACCCGCTTAACCGCCAGCGTGGCGATGCCCAGCATGGCTGCTCCACCCACCCCCAGCACCAGCCGGGCATTGGAGAGCACGAAATCAATGGCTGTGCCGATGCCATTGTCATCCTTCTTGCCTTTGCGCTCACCGGCGCCTGCCATTGCTCACCTGAAGATGAAGGCAGAACACAGCAATTGCCATTTGAGACCCCGAGAAATGTCCCTCCTGTCTCCTCCATCAGGCCAGTCCTCCTGCCTCTAGCACTACATGCCCTAGGGTCGAAAGTGAGATGCCATGTTCCCGTGATGTATGTGGATGCAAGGGGGGGACAGATCACGCTCACCATGGGAAAACCTCTCCACTAACCTGCTACAAGTACAGGGAGCACTAAGCTTATTTCGGTCCTTCCTTGCATTAGAGTGAAGCACCCCACCACGTAACGCAAAGGTATAATACAGACTGTGTTTTGATCATTTGGCCACTACTGAAGTCTAATAGATTGGAGGAGGCTAATCTAATCCCATTGCATCACTTTGCACTGAAGGAAGTGACTTGCTAGAGGTCCCCGAGACACCTCCAGAACTCAGGATTCCCAACTCCTAGCACGATGCTTTCTACTGTATCTTTACCCTAACTCTTCCTATTCTACTTTCTATAAGAACAAAAACCCCACAAAATAACATGGACCAAAAGTCCTGCACATGGGAACATGACTATAAGTCCACGTGAGAAAGTCCCAAGAAGAAAATAACCCTCTGTGGACACTCCCACTTGACAAATGCTGTCTCCTGGGCAAAGTGTGCAGAGGGACTGTAAGCTCAGGTGAGACTATGAAACTGAGAAGAAACACAAAGGATACTGTGCACCTAGCTGTAACTGAAACATACAAAAAAACCTATCTGCTCCAATGTAAATGGAAAATGAACTAAAAATGTGGACACCTAAAAGGAGTTCCTGGGCACAGTACAGAAGCAGCTGGCCTCCCATGCAGTGCTCAAGCGAGGCGAGCACACATCTGCTCCCTGGTAATGGAGTCGTCCTGAATGAAGTTCCCCTGGTCCCCGGATAAGCCCATTGCCCATGGAGTTAGAACCCTGGGCATGACTCAGACACAAGAGGACAAAGTGGTTCGAATCTGAATATTGCTCTTAACACTGCTACTCTCTTCTACCTCCCATGTCCTGTACGGCAGGAAGTACAAAGAGAAACTCAGCTGTAGACCATTTAGAATCCCAATATACCCAGAATGAGACAGGGAGAGACAGGATCGCTGCGTGCATCTTCGGTGTAAGGGAACATTCTTTCTCATGCCATGTTACGACTGGGGATTGCTAGTGTCATATTTCATGCCCCTTGTCTATACCTCCCCGCCCCCCAAAAAAGAAACATTTCTAACTCTACTTATTCCAGCAATCGAGTTATCTAAGAGTCAATGTCAAGTCCAAAAATACTTTTTTCCTAATTAGAGTTCGCAAACTTGGTGGCACTTTTCTTTTCTCCACTTTTTACAGTCAATAGAAACTTCACATTTAGAGACATATGAGAGACCCGTTGGCCAAATGAAATATATTCCCAGAGAAATATACACACAGAGCAAACATGGCCAAGAAGAATTCAACGCTGGTGGGTTCAGGCACAAACGCTAGGCATTCTCTCTCCAGTAACCACTGAGACAGAGATGGGACCGAGTGACCCAATCAGGACCATGCAGAATGTTACATGGTTCCCACACATAACAATGACCACTGTTTTGTTTTTTATTTTTTAAACAAAAGAACCTTTGCTGACATATATTTATTACAACAGGGAGAACCACGGGCTGCAGGCGCCCTCTAGATGATCCTCGGATGTGATGCAACGGCCCTAAAAGGCACATCCTCCTTCTGAGCAGAAGCCATGGGGAACCTCCCTGGGCCATTTAGTCCTTGGCCCATCTGATGACTGGTAAGAGCAAGGCGGTGATGTGGCAGACTAGAAAAGAGTCTGCATTTTCGAGTCAGAAATCCTGAGACTGACAACTTGCCTTTGAGCCCTGACTTATTGGCTAGGTGACCTCAAATGAGTTACTTAACCCCTCAGCTATGAAAAGGGGATAATGATGCCTACATGACCTAAATCGTAGGGTAGTAGTGAGGAAAATACATCTACTAAAATATTGTACGTGCACACTATAAACTGTAAAAGTACTCCACAAATGTGGGCTGTCATAAAATCTTTTAAAATTTCTACCTACAGGGGAAAAGGTCACGTTCCAGAAGGCAGTGAGCAATCCAGACTGTCCTGAATTACATCCGACCTTCTAAGATGGAGCTAAGAACGGCCTCTAAAACTCACACTGATGTTATCCTGGGCTTGAGACCCAAGCTGCTGAGTTGAATAGGCTTGTGAAAAGGCTTTTGCTACTCTCTCCCATGCAATACGCTCCTCCCCAGGTGACGCAAAAGACCTGGTGACCTGGGAAAGAAGAGCATCCACGAGCTCCGACAGGGAGATAAAAGTTCTTATTTCAAAACGTAGCTCGTTCCAACTGAAAAGTGCTTACCCACTGTCCGCCCGCCACTCAGGAGCCCAGCAGGAGACAGGGGAGAGGGGCCTGGGCCCCTCAGTGTGACCGCGAAGGAGCACTGCTGTTTAACCACGTGGTTCGTTTTACAAGATAAAAAAGTTCTGGAGATGTGTTATACAACAATGTGAATTTTCTTTTTTTTCTTTTTCAATTACAGTTGACATTCGATATTATTTTAGTTTCAAGTGAACAATGAGTATTCTTTTTTCTTTAAAAATGTTTTTATTAAAATATAGCTAACATACAATATTATTTTAATTTTAAGTGTACACCATAGTTATTCAACAATGTGAATATTCTTAACACTACTGAATTGTACACTAAAAGATGGTTAAAAATATTTAAAAGAAGGAACATGGACCTGGTGGGCAGGGTGGGGAATGGAGAATCTGAGCGTTGCCAACATTCAGGCAACGTGTTTAATGTCTCCTTAAATATAAAAATGGGAATAGAAATACTCATTACCCCAACATAGTTGCGGTGATGAGTAACACGGGGCCTGCAGCACCTCAAGTGAAAATTCCATCTTATGTTATTTTAAAAAGTCACATGACTTAAACATGTCTGGCTTGACTACACATGAGAGTAGCTAACACATACTGAATGCGTACCATGTGCTGGACATTCTACACAAGATTAATTCTCCTAATCCTCACAACAACAATCCCATGAGGTCTGTCCTATTGTTATCCCCAGTTACATTAGAAGAAACTGAGGGAAAGGTTAAGTAACTGGCCCAGAGCCACCACATCAGTAAGCTGTATAGTCAATTTGAACCTAGAGCTCACGCTGCTGGGAAGTAGTTTACAGGGATCCTAAGTAGCTTGCACCCTGACCTCATTCACCTCTCCTCTCTATTAAACACTAGACCATAAGCTTCTTGGGGCAATTTGGCTCATTCACTGCTGTGTCCCCAGGGCCACCAGTGTTTGACACACAGAGGTGGTGGTGGCAATCTGTAACCCAACTCACAGTCAAAACATATGGGAACACAAAGAACCAGTAACTCACGGTTTCACTTCCAGACCCACTGCCCTTCCCTGCTTCGGCAGGCGCCCGTGGGCCACAACCCGCCCCAGTCCTACACTGCAAAGGCGGGTCTGCCCATCAACCTCAGTGGCTGAGGAGAAGCACAAGCCATTACGTAAGGCTCCTCCTCCTGCTTTCTCTCTTGCAGTTAAAAACAGCACCCTCTACCCAGCTGGCAAGCCTTCCACCTCAGTTATCCTTCATTCTTCTTTCTACTCCGCCAGCCTCAGCCAACTGGTCACCAAGTCCCACTGCTGTACATGCTGTGTTTATGTGCGGCCACCCCGCCACCTCAGTCCCTCGGTCTCATCTGGCCAGATTCACTGCCTCTACCGGTTTACTCTCCACACTATCACTGCCATGACCCCTCTCCCACGTCATTCCCTCACTCACAAAGCTGTGATAGTCCCCCCACTAGCAGATGTCACAACTTCAGTAGGGGATTCGATGTCCTTCCGGACCTGGCCCAACCTCAGCTCCAGCCGTCTGCCTTACAGGTGCGCCATTCTAGCCCCACCAGACTCAAGTTTCCAGACTACGAAGTGCAGCTTTCACCTCCACACTTGCTTGTTCTTGCCCGGCTGCCCAGCGAGCTTCTATTATTCATTTGAGGTCTGCCTTTTTCTGTAGCTACCTATGACTCTCTGTACCATCACCTACCCAAGGTGGCAGGTTCTCATCCGTCCCTGAGCTCTCTACCTGGCCCTCTAACACAGAGCTGCCCACACTGGTATTACTTCCCACTGATCGCTGCGTTAGATTGAGTCCCTTGATAAACCATGTCATTCGTCTCTATCCCAGAGCCTACAGGACTGCCAGGAGTACACAGAGCTACATAGCACTCGCCAAGTACCATTCCAAGTACTGTGTGTGCACTGTCTCGTTTGATTCTCATAATAACCTGAAGAGGTAGATGCTATTATCTCCATTTTACAAATGAGCAAAGAGGCCTGGAAAGGTTTAGTGATCTGCCCTAAATCCCACAGCCATTAGCATCAGGACCAGACACCATCCTCTGACATCTGTACACTATGCTTTGCTTTACAGATTGTGTTGTAACAGTGTAGTTATGTTGTGGGGAACGTGATCTGACCCACAAGATAACGTAATGCACTGAGGAATGAGCCGGCCTGGAACTGAAACGTCTTTTCTAACATTTTCATATGTAAAATGCTCTATTTGAAATAAGATGGTGATAACAATCCTGTTCTGGAGGGGCCTGAAACACAATAAGGGAATGTATTTCTGTTAATATGTCTATGGTTCCTCCACTGATTGCCAGTGACTAAAGGACTTTAGTTGCTAAAAGGGTCTCCCTCTCCTGGTCCCCTGAATTGGAAATGAAACCTACAGGTACAAGGGTCTACCTACCTGAGGCTTCTTACTGCATCTGTGAGGTGGGGGTGGGAGAGAGCGGGAGTGTGTACAGAAGGCACCTCTGTCTTCTTTTCCTTGGAATCAGGATGGAGAGGAAAGGAGAGGATCCTAAATGATCCCCCCCAGTTTGTTGTGGAGGAAGACCAGGCCCTTTTCCAGTTGTCTCTCCCGGGCCTCAGGATCCTCTAGCTTCTGATTTTTCCGGAACTCTCGACGGATGGAGGCAAGGTAGAAGTCCCGATCAGTGTAGCGAAGCTCTCGGCCCTGGCGCAGCAGAGCCCGGTAGAGACTCAGCACCGCCTCTCGGCTCCATGGGGCCATGGGGGACTGGCAGGGGCTGGGTGTCAAGCTATAAGCAGAAGGGAAAAAACAGAAACCTAGAATCAGAATTAGTGACAGAAAGGTCTATAGAGACTATCTAAAATTCTTATTCTAGGTCTCAGAGACCCCAGCCTCTTCATCCCCCCACCACCCCTTCTGAGAAAGTACAAGGGCCAGGGCTTGGAAGCTGTACTGCCTGGGCTTCAATCCCACTTGCCTGCCATAATAACTTTGGGCAAAGTACTTACCCCTCTAAGCATCAGCTTCCTCACTTGTCAAATGGAGAAATTAAATTAACATTACCTACTACACAGGGTTATTTTGAGAACTAGGACATAATATACATAAGGCACCTGAAACAGAATTTCCCCACGACGGGTGGTCTAGAGTGGTTGATGACAAGGACTCTCAGCCATATTCGAATCCTGGCACCACCACTAATGAGCTGATTACCTTGGGCAGGTTTCTTAACCCCTTGGTGCTTACCTCAGTTTCTCATCTGTAAAATGAAGATTAAAACTGTATTCTGCCCATATGGTTGGCATAAGGATTAAATGAGTTAATGTATGTGAACATGTTTAGAACAGCGCTTGGCACTCTATCAGGAATAGGTCTTATTAGTGCCACCTAGCATGGTTTGTAAGTGCTCAATAAATATTAAATTTAGTTCCATATAGAGTGCCACCATCCTCCTTCAGTAACAATAAACGCTTACACAAGTACAGAAGCTACGAAGTGGTCAAGGGTCATAAGAACAATAATGAACACTGCTTACAATATACTGCGCAAGTCCCACATAACAACGCATCTCATTCTGTCGAAAATCCCAGCGCCATCATTACCCCACCCCGCTTTGGGAAGTCACTTGCCCATGTCACACAACAGTAAAGGGGGGCTGAACTCCTGACCCCAATTTTGACTGCCTCTGTAAGAACAGATACCGTTTGCTGGGGCCTTACCATGTGTACGGCCACTTCTGGGCGCTCTACAAACTTTCCCAGCACAGCGCCTGTCAAATACCAGGAACTCAAAAAATAAGCTGAGTGAAAAAGGGAATCCTCACGTCCTATATGGAGGAAATGATCACTCCGGTTTCAGAAATAAAGAAATGAGACTAAGTAGGGTAGGTACTGGACTGGTAAAGTGATCTGTACCGTGGGCCCGAAGTCAGCTAGTCATCAGCCTCTGGCCTTGCTAACTTCCTGTGCGAACTTGAGCAAGCCACTGTCCCTGTCCCTTTTCCCTCAATTGTATTACAGCTCCGCTCGGCCCCAAGGGCCTCCCGGAGTAGGAGAGAGAAATCCGGAAAATTAACAAGAAAAGTGCTTTATGAGGTAGGAGGCAACTGTCACACGAGGGCTGTTACTACAAGGTCTCTCGGGGAGTTGGCGGCTGAGCCCCGACCGCTCCCCAATTCCTCCCCGGACCCTGGGGGAGGCCGGGCCGAGTCGCGATGGAGAAACCCCGAGCCTGGGACAGGGCAGCTCGGGGACCCCGGGAGGCCTCCGGAGTCTGGGGCGGAGCCACGGAGCGGCCTTGCAAGAAAATGTCCAGGGAGGACTAGGGTGAGACCCCCGGCGGCCAGGCCGGTAGTTCCGGCCGGGAGCCCCGGGTCAGATGGCGGGCGCCGGCCGGAGCCCTGGGAGGAGGCTCAGTGAGCCCCAACCCCTGGCCACAGGCCCTTACTCCTCCCCTCACTCACCCACGGACTGCGCGCTACCACTTCTCCGGATTCGTCTCTCTCGCCGGGTGCCTATCCCGGGGTCACCCAGCAACATGGCCCCTTCACTTCCGGGACATGACCTTGTGCGCGGAGTTAAGGGGAGGGACTGAAGGGAGCATGGAGGCGAGCGGAGGCCGGAGGACTTCCGGCCAAGGCCTCTCTCGGGGCGGGGCTACTAGCTTCGTGGGGCCACGCCCCCAGCGGGCCCTGCCCACAATCCTGAGCCCCGCCTCCGGAGTGACGTCACCTAGGGATGGTCCTTAAGAGAGCTTTCAGGCCCCGCCCCCTGGAGGGCTGAGGCGCGGTGAACACAAATCTGCGGAAGGCGAGAGGGCGGAAGGGGGCGTCGGCTGCCAGACCCTGGCACGGGGTCAAGCCAGACCCCAGCAGAGTCTGCTGATCTCGGGCTGGCGCCATGGGGTACCTGGAGTAATTCTAACACTAATAATATTCTCCGCTGTGACTTTTCAAAACTCTTCGAAACCCATTTTCTCAGACAACTTTCTTTTCATTCCTTCATGCTGTTCCAGCTTCCCAAGCCCCTTGGCTTTTGGCAAACTCCTATTCTTCAAAGTCCACCCAAAATGTCACCTCCTGAAGTCTTTTCCAGTCTCTTCCTTGCCCTTCATCCAACAAAATTAGGTGCTTCCTTTGGGCCCCACAGAGTAAAGTGTTAGGACTCTTAAGCCAGTCAAAGATATTAATTGGCATCTGTTATTTGCCAGACACTGCTTTTAAATTTGTATACTAGTTTCTTTGTGTCTCATCAGATTTGAGGACAGGAGCCATGTCTTACTGAGGCTGTAAGGCCCCTCCCCAAGTGCCTCACTGGGTGCCCAGCATTGAGTGAAGCCAAGTAACGTTGGACTTTGGAGTCAGGCCAGCTGGTTCCCAATTTTAGTTCCACCACTTGAGGACAGCTGCCTTCTGGTAAATTTCCTAATCTCTCTCAGTCTGGGACTATTGTGAGGATTAAAATGTACCTAGCAAGAGGAGTGGGGATTTGTGGAGTAAGTCGCCCATCCATTCAACAAATCCTTGGATGCAACAAATCCTTGAAGGTCTCTAATGTGCAAAGCACTGCCATGGGCATTGCAGGGAACAGAGATCAAGTCCTAGTCTTCTGGTGGTTCTACCTCCACATACTTCCAGGATCTGACCATTCCTCTCACTGTCACCTCCCCGGTCTGAACTCCTATCCGATTTTATAGATGAGAAAAACAAGACTGAGAGACTGGAAAATTTCTCTAAGACATTGAGCTAGAGAGCGGAGAAGCTCGCAGTGGAATCGGAGTCTGTCTGACTCCAAAACGAAATGCGTTCCTGCCACTCTTCCAGGATGCCCTACTTTGCTCTTTAAAGAAATAACTTTGTGACCCAAAAAAATCTAAATGGTGACATTTCCATTCGGAAGCCCTGGTGACCTTTCATATCCCTCTTGACCCTGCTGTTCTATAAAATATTATTTGTAGGAAGAAAGGAGGGAGGTCCCTTGGGGTTCTGCCTTTCAGGTCGGCTCCCCCAGACTCTTCTTGCTTTCCAGGGTTTTCTCTTTACTTCCAGAATCACAATGCTCCTCCTGCTTCCAATGCTTCAATGGCAATAGGGGACAGAGGAGGAAAAGGCACCGAGGAGGAAAAGGCACTGGCTCTCACATGCATTGATGGAGACTTTGTAGGCCCAGACCCCAGCAAGGGACACTGACCCAAAACTCAGGGCTCTGCCGGGTTTGTCAAGACTAGGGGCCTTCTGGGATCTCTCTGATCGATGTCGCAGTTTTGACATAATCCCTGGTCTCACATGTAGATAATGGCAATGGCCTCAAGAGTAAGAGGGAAGTACTTGTTCAACAGAACAGTGACTCACACATAGTAGGCATTAAATTATGGAATCAATTAATTAATTAATATTTTCTGGAAAGATAGAGGACTTGGGAGAGATGGATCATCTCCCCTGAGTCAGGTCAGTCAAGTCCAGTCTAATTTGAAAGGGGCGGTGGTAAGCTCAGGGCGAACGATTTAAGCTTTGGGTGCCTCGGTTTCTTCATCTGTGAATTACACAGAAACGGACAAAACATTTTTGCTGAATGACCCATGAGAACCAATACATGTTCCCAATGTGTTAACCGAGTAGTCAGTCACTGGTTCACTATTTCGCAAGCACCTAGTATGAGCCAGGACTAGAGGCAGAAATGGAGAAATCTTACCCACAGTTCCTGTCCTCAAGAAGATCAGAGTCGAGGGAGGGGACAGACGAGTACACAGATAGGTACTAGGAGAGAATCCTTCGCAGGTTCTGTGGGAACCAGAAGAGCCTGTGACCCAATGTAGGGCGGTGGGCACCACCTGGCTTTAGCACAGGCATGGAGGCTCCAGGGTGAGACATGAGGCTGGACAGGCAAGTATCCCAAGGTAGCCCAGGGAGGAAGCGATAGCCAGCAAGGTGTGCTTCAGGCTAATGCACGGGCACCATTAGTCTGGAGTCAGTCCTAGGTTTGGATCTCAGCTCTGCCTCCCAATGGCTGGAGGCTGGAGAACCTTCAACAAGGTTCTCAACCTCTCTGGGCCTTGGTTTCCATACTCGGAAATGGGGATTAATCAAAGTACCTAAGCAATCAGGCCTTGAAGTTGACTCATGCTCACTAACGTGGGAGAGAGATAAGCAAGTCAAGTGGATTTCTGCAATGAGAATTATCGCGATGGCTGAGGTCTTAGGGAGCTCACCAGATGATGGAACAGGGGCAGGAGTAGTTTAAGCAGAGGATGGGGTCATGACCCATTGAAGACTTCAAAGACTGGAGCCCAGAGAATTCAAGAAAAGAGGCCCATGGTGAGACAGGGGAAAAAGGCAGGGCCCAGCAGACCACAGCTGGGCATTTGGCCCTGATCCAACAGCAGTGGGACGTCCCTGCTGTGATCAGATTTGCATCTTGGAAAGAGAAGCCAGACTGCTTTATAGGGATTAGACTGGCGAGCTGAGACTTGCAGGAGATCAGTCCCCAGGCCACCGCAGTATCCCTTGAGAGAGTCATCAGTGCACAGTAAGACCTAATACTTATTGAGCTCTTTACATGTGCCAGCACTCACACATACCAGTCCCCTAACTGTCATCACAGCCCTGCGAGGACAGGATTGAAGTGGGAAAGAGATAGTGATTCTGCCGAGAAGAGAGGGGGCGAGATGAGAGGATATTTCGAGGCGGAAATAGTTTGAGGGATTGTGGGTTGGTTGGCTGAGGTTTGGGGATTGACTGGTACTTGTTCTAGCCCTGAGGAGGGGAAGGAAGGAGCCGTCACATGGAGTGATGTCACAGAAGGGATGGAGGGCAGCGTGCGAGAGCAGGCCAGGTGCCCCTTTATCTGTGAGGGAGAAGGGCAGGAGGCCCTCGAGAGGGCAAGGACTCTGCGGTCTGCATCTTACCAGTCTCATCCCCTTTACTTTGCCTAGTAGGATGCCTTATAAAATTGAGACCCTCTATAAATGTTTGTTGCCCTGAATTGGAGGGAAATTGCTACCGGATGACAAGACTGAAAGCTCAGTCCAGCCCACCTCCACCTCCCCAGCCCTCCCCGGGGAGGCTCCAAGTGGAGTGAGAGTACAGACACTATTATTACCTGGCTGATGGAGAAGTTGGCTGTAACCGGATCAGCCAAGCAGTGGGATGTAAGCCGGCCAGGGACCTGGAAATCATTCTCGGAGAGAGGCACCTCCCTCATAATGGGGGTTGCCGTAATCAGATGTCATCGATCCTGTATTTACCAGATTAAAATCTGATAACACTGGACGGGAGTGTGATTTCGAGTGAGAGCAGTCTTTGCTGCCCGCATTGTGCCAGGAGATGTTGAAAAGGAAGAAGGGAATGAAAGCTCGTTTGTTGAATACCTTCCGTTTGCCAGACAGCGGGCGTTGGGAGCCGGGGACTGGCAGATGCACAGGGTCAGATGCCAGCATCTCCACTTCTCACCTGTGCAACTTCTGTGAGTTTCAGACTTAGAAGGGCAGGAAGGCTGAGTACAGTGCCCAGCCCAGAGTAATCGCTCAGTGACTGTTACTTGGTTTCCTTTTGCATTCTTTATCCCCATTGATCCCTGCTACGATCCTGTGAGGGCTGGGGATCAATGTCCCCATTTTACAGATGAGGCAGCACCCTTCAGGCTGATAGCAGCCTCCACCTCTTCATCCTCAAGGGACAAACTGGAAGACTACGTGCTGGACTGGACCAAGAAGTGCTTTTCTTGCTCTGCGAAGACCTTTGTAAGTCCCAAACAATTAGAAAACAAAAAAACAAAAAACAAAACAAAACAACAACAAAAAAAACAGCTTCCGAGGCTTGCTTAGATCTGGCAGTGCCAGGCTCTCCATCCATGCCGGGGAACAGCCACCACCTTCAGAGAGAGTGCGAGCTCCCCAGCTCACCCCAGACCGCACCGATCCCTATTGTTTTATCCATAGGTGCTCGCTCCTTTCCACTACCTGTTCGTTGGGCTTCTGTAGTCTGCTGAGTCTGTCAGGTCTCGTGAGGGTTTCTCATCCCACATGGGAAGGAAAAGGAATTGAAAGAGAAAGCCTGACTGCTCACCAGAGTCACAATGAGTACGCTCTGTGGCGTATCTTCTCAGCTCCCATCACAAAGCGCCGAACTTTAAAATATAGAAAGAAAACTAAAATAGCATAGCTCATTTTGGACTAGGACTCCAGTTCAAGGTAAAAACCGCCACAGCGCGGGAACAAAACTGAAGCCGAAGCCCTTGGCGCAATGCAGCCTGGGAGCTGGGCTCCAGAGGGGGTGCTGGAACCTGCAGGGCTCCCCACCCATCTGCTTGAAGTTCCAGAGGAAAATAATGCAGAGATAAAGAGATGAGAGCTGACAGCATTCTGGCCAAGGAGAAAGTGTTACAGGAGGCAGATGTAGGTATGGTGGGCTTAGGGTCCCCTGGGCTTCGGGTCAGGATGTAACGGATGGCAGCTGTCACAGCTGTTATCCAGCTCAACCCCTCCCTGCCAGCCCCAGCTCGTACAAGGGCACACACACACTCCTGCTCAGAGAGAGAAAAGACCGGTCCAATCGTACTTTTTAAAATTTTTGTATCTTTGGTTGGTATATTCATCTGGGCTTCACTTTTTGGTGTAAGAAGTGAGAGAAGGATTATAATCAGTGTTTTTTATTTATTTTTTCCTAAATGGCTGTTGGATTTTTATGAGATAATCCTCTCTCCCAAAGCCACGTAAAGCCACTTTTATCAAATACTGTGCGTATATGAGGATCTCATCTTCAGGTCTTCAAAATATTGCGACTACTTTGAATTTGCTGACTTCTGGGTCAGTGCGACCACTCCCAAGGCACAGCCCTGAAAGGGTTACTTAGTTCATGGGTCAGAGCTCTGTCCTAAGGAGCCACCAAACCAGTTACCGGAAGCGGGTCTCTCGGGGCTGCTTCTCTGTGCACCTGCTGCATTCGCCCCCTTTCCAACTCGCTTCCTCTGATAGACCCAGCTCACCTCTTCAAACCAGGCCATGTCATGGACAGTGCCGACCACCTGGCAGGTGAATTTGCTGCCTTCGAGTCAGGCGTCTATTCCAGTTCAAGGAGCTGGCACAAGGTAGCATGACAGGGTAGCAGGGTGGCTTAGCACTATAGATGATGGGGAGCCATAGACTATTTTAATGTTGGGTAGTGATCAGATCGGATACAGAACGTAGATGCAGGGCTGCTGGGTGTGGTTGTTCACGTTGCACGCTGCACAAGGGCACCACAGCCAAGGGCCGCCTTTCACATTGCAGACTTTGTGGAGTTATATGTTTCTTCTGACATCTCTTTGGTGGAAGGCAGTGAAGGGTCTTGTTCTCATGAAACCGATACATTATGGAAATTTTCCAATAGATGGAAGTAAGACGTCTTGAGGAAGAGACGCCCCTCCCAACTTGCACACAGGCCTGTATGGGCTTGGGAAGCCCTGTGAGGACGATGGGTTGGTTGGAGGAGACGAGGAGGGACAAGGAAAAGCAAAGATTTCTGCATTTCCAGGTCAGGGGCTGGCGCGCATCACAACCAGTACTATGAAGATAAGATACAGTCCAGAAGATGAGCAGAGCTGAGAAGGCCCCTGAGTGTGGTTTAGACGACAAATTGTGATGTCTGAACATGTTCTTCGTCCTTCGAACCTTAGAACTTGATCCACCGATGCCCTCATGCTCGGTTGCTGGCATAATAGGCACCCCACGGGCTGGGTGCAGGCTGGAGAATGCGAGGAGCCCTTTCCCCTCCCACAGGCTCCGCAGTGGGAAAGCCATTTTCATGGCCTTCCCATGTTGGGTGGTCAGAGGAGGGATCGCCTAGCGAGCCAGAAGAGCGGGCAACAGGAAGTAGGCCTCAGGCCCCTCTTATCGGATCAGCGGGGCAGAACCCAAAACGGTCCCTGACGTCGCTCAGTAACTTCTAAAGTTGTGGACGACACTGCCTGGCACAGGCTGCTATTGACACACGAGCGGGTGAGCCTCTGTCCTCGGCGGGATGCAGGGGGCGAGTGGACCCCAGCGATGAAACGTGGCCGCCCCGGTCTGTCAGGGCGCAGTGGTCTTTGGGACCCAACTGTTGGGGGACACGCTGGTGGAGTGGATATCAACGTCGACTGCTACCACTAAATGCACAGGTTAGAGGCCTGGGGACAAGTTGCCCAAGGAAGAGTGAGCTATTATGTGCACGTCCTGTCAGTGCAATTCGGGGGGACCCAGGGAGCGCCGCTGGTCCCCGGGCAGAGCGGTGAGGACACAGAACTGAGGACAGGTGCTCTGTCAGCGCTCGTCTCGAGGCTCCGCCACCTCCTGTGCAAATTCTAGAAACGTCCCTTCTTCACCCATCCGTAAAAGCGGCGGCGGGAACGCGCCCCGTTCCTCTGCACACCTTCGGCGCTTCCGTGTTCCCCTAGCATCGCGGTCATCACTTTGTGTGTTTTCGAGGCTTGGCTTTCTTTCCTAACTTTTTCTAATTTCCTGTGATTCTAATTCTTGTACCTTTGCTTTTCCGTTGTGTGGCTGGCGCTCGTACGAGCTGCCTCAAGTCTGACGTGCGCTCAGTGAGAAGAAAGAAAGAGGGAGGAGAGGAGACCAGGGCAGTGCGCGCGCCAGTAGCCGGTGGCCATGGCCGACGTGCCTCGCCCTCCCACAGGGGGGCAGTGCAGCACCGCGAGAAGGGTGGCTGAGCCCCTGCTCCCAAATCCTGCCTGGGAGCTGTGTGCTTTTGAGCAATTTTTCCCCTTAATCCCCCTAAATCCTAGTCTCCCCACCTCCAACCTCCCAGGCTGGAAAAGTGGGAGGAGCCTCTCCTTCCCCCTAAATGCCATTAAATTCCACAAGAGACAAGCTGAGCCTCCAATAACTACTACTATCTACCGTAGAGGATTACAGGAGGTAATGTGTGCCAAGGGCCCGGCGTGTACACAGTAGGTGCTCAACAGTTGTGTACTCCTGTGGTTCTTAGCCTGGGTGATTTTGCACCCCAGGGGACATTTAGTAATGTCTGGAGACATGGCTGACTGCCACACTTGGGGAAGCGGATGCTACTGGCTTCCAGTGGGTAGAGGCCAGGGATGCTGTTAAACACCCTGCATTGCGTAGCACAGCCCCCCGCCAAAGAATCATCTGGTCCCAACGTCAGGAGCACTGAGGTAACCTCTAAGGGTATTGACGGCACTGCCTGGCAGAGCCTGTCCTGCTCTCAATCAAGTTCGAGCTCCTAGGGGGCAGAAAATGTCTTGTCTGTTTCTACATCTTCCTCAGGGCCTGTTGCCCAGTAGACAGTCGGTAACTGAGTGTTAGATTGAGTTGAAAGGCAAGTAGTGGCAAAAAGGGTGGCATGGATATGGTGGGTGGGACAGGTGCATGTCAGAACAGAAGGACTATTTGTCACTGATCGGGGTCACGTGCTTAACTGTATCAGCATGGGCTCTTCCTGAGAGACGAACTCTGTTTACAAAAACAAAATTGCTTCCTAAGCATCCTAATCGGATTGCTGTAAGTGCTAGCAATCAAGGGGACCCTTTAAGAGCTTTATAGAACTGAGCACCCCCAGAGCCTCTGCCCCAAGAAGTGGTCACGGTGAATGGGAACAGCTGAATTAGGATACTCTCTGTCTCCCACAAATCACAGGAACGTTGTGTCTTCTTCCTACCATCACCAACTGTCTGTAAAGTGCTTGGCACCTTCTGGGTGCCCAGGAGACACCAGCCCCTGCTGTCCACCATTCCCGTCTGTCCTCAGTTTCCCTACACAGAACCCGCACGGCCATACCACGGCGGACCAAGGCAAGTCCAAGCGCCCACTCCCACCATCTCTGAGAACTCCCCTTAGAAAATATCCAGAATGCCCTCTTCCCGGGACAATGCCAGTATCCATGGGTCTCAGAGGAAGCCTCCAGGAAGCCCTCCACATTCCAGGGCCCCAGGTGTCATCACGGCACAAGTCCAAAGTCAGCTCCACGGGAGAGAGATGACCGTTGCTGGAGCCTGCCGTCCTCACCTGCCCCGGAGGGCTGGTGACGGGACCCGTGCTGCAAATCCAGGTCCAGCCCATCCCTGTGCTGCCATCAAATGGCTGTGTGATCTCAGGACCTGGACAGGTACAGGGAGGAAACAACTGAAACGGGCACCTTGGTCTCGGTGCACCAAGAGCACAACTGTGGGAGAATTGCTCCCCACTCGGCAGAGGCACCAAGGCCTTCATCCGGATCCCCAGGGAGGTTCCTGCCCGATTGGGGAGGGTGGGTGTTGCCATTCCCATTCCCGCTTCTCCTTCCCCAGATGCCAGTCCAGTCCAGCGCCTTCCCTTTCCAAGCACGCTTCCACTGGCGCGAGGGAAGGATGCCCCCTGGTGCTGGTGGAGGTAACTGCACCCCTCCACTCCACACCAGCCCTCCGGGCCCTCTGGTCGTGGGGAAGGGTCACACTCTACTGGCTTGAGCAAGACCACAGCCACCCACTCGCACCCCTCCCTGCCCCGCCCAGAGCACCCCAAATCAGTCGCACACGCAAACCCTGCAGACTTTGTAGCTGTTTTTATTATTAATATTATCTTCTCCTTTAAGCATCCCTTTAAGGGTGAAATGAAATCCAACCATTTACAGAGAAAATGATTTCAGAATGTACATATTGATTTTCCCTTACAAAAAAAAAATAATACTATTATTATTGGTGTCCTTAAATTATACATTTCCCAGGGCCCTGCCTTCTGCTTGGGCAAGTCCTGTCTCCCTACCTCAACTGTCGCTTGGCCCCCAAAGCTCTCCCACGCCTGCCCCTGGGAACCGATGTGACCCGTGGGTAAGCTGGGCCTCCTTGAGTCTACAGGTCATAAGGCTGGTGTTCCCAGGAAAAGGATCTGGGTATGGTGACAGGCCAGTGGCAACCAGCGTTCACATTCACAGTTTGCTTCACCTTCGTGTTAGGGGAGTGGCTCGGGGCTTCCATGCCCCGCCCCCCAAGTTCCCAGTGTATGGTGTGATTATGCGAAACTCTCCAGCTCCGTGCCTTGGCCCCTCCCCGCCACCCACCACACCTCTGATAAGCTGTCATCTCCACCCAATGGCCAGGCCTCCACTTGTCAGTGACCATGAACATGCCCTCTGGGGTGTGGGGCTTGGCAGGTCTGAGCTCCTCCCTTCTTCCTTCCCCTGCCCCTGAGCTGGTGAACTGGAGGCCAGCTTGGGAAGCATCAGGAGGGGGCCTGGGGCATGAGGTAAGGAAGCCAGCAAGGATGGAGGCCCTGGGCTGGGCTCAGGCACAATTCAGGAGCCCCTCAGAGACTGCCCATCCAGGGATGAACAGTGGTGGCTGACATCTTGAGCCACTTCTCAGCCCCAGCAGGGACCAGAGAGGGGGCTCGCTGTAACTCCAGGGGAAGGGTTCCCTTGGGGCATCCTCTAGACAGAAAATAGGGGCAATAGAGCCCCCTCAGCATACCTCATGCCTGCCCACCAGAGGCTTCTCCTCAGCCAGCTCCCCAGACGATGCCCACACCAGGCATTTGCCCAGACAGAGCTTGTGGCAAAGAGGACTCCCTCCTCTTCTGGCCCATCGGGAGACACCCAGAGAAAGTCCTTGCTGAAGGCTGAAGGGCACAAGGTAGAAGGATATGTTTGGGAGGTAGTGGGCTCTCAGCTGTACAGCCCTCAGGTCAGGATTCTCATCCTTTGGACTGAAAGACAGACAGACAGACGGACCCCGCATCCCCATTAACCTTGCTTTCCAGGCTCCCCAAGGGCTTCCTGCCTCAGTCACTTTGGGGAGGTGCAGAAGGTGTGGTCACAGGCTCTAGGTTCTGGGGAATGGGAGGCCTGGGCCCTGCTCCCACATCCACACACAAGCATCTATGTACAGGGACACAATGACACAGACATGTACAAGTACACACAAGCATGCACCCATGCCCATAAATACACACACACGCACAAACATGTACCATTCTATAGGCAGCCTCTGCATCCTGGCATCACTGGGCGAGCATCCAATAGGGCCTCAGGGAGGGGGTATCTCACCCTTCACATAACTGCAAGGGTCTCACTGCACCCCAGCCCTGGGCTGGCAGTGAGGGGGGCAGGAACGGGTTGTTCCAGGAGCTCCAAAGGTGAGAGCAGGATCCTACAACTGCGACGTCATTTCTACCCTCTCTCCCTCCCCCTATGCTAGAGATGCTCCTTGTCCCTGTACCCACCCTCTCTTTCTTCCTTTAATAAGAGAACTCCCAAGCTGAGCACATGGCAGCTCAGCTTCCCTTGAAGCTGCTTATGGCCACGTGACCAAGTCCTGGCCAGCAAGATAGGATCAGAATAACTGTGCTCTCTCCGGCTCATGCCCTTAACAGGAAAGGGTGTGTGCTTGCTTGCCCTTCTCTGCTTCCTCTAGGCTTGGATGCCCATGTGACAGTGGGAGCTGGAGCAACCACTCCAACCAGAATCGGAAAGTGTGTAAGAGGGAAGCAGAGCTGCCCTACGCGATCCAGACCATCTCCCTCTAGACAATTAACTTAGAAACAAGCTGTGTCTTGCTCAAACCACTGTATTTCGGGATCTCAATTACAGCAGCTTAAAATACATCTACTCTAATGAATACATCTCCTGCCCCCATGAGGCAAACTAAAAGGAATGAGATGACATACAACTGGCCCTAAAGTCCCTCTTGGGCTCAGGGCAGCCTTGTGTCCCCTTCCTGGCCCCTAGCCAGCACCAAGGAAGGGCACAAGGGTAACGCCACCTGAGACCATGGAGAGCTGGGGTTGTGGATCCCAGAGGGAAGGGGTGACGACGGGGTGCTCCCAGGTCTGACCTATGAGGATGACCGATGGTTCCATCCCACCCTGAGAACTGGGCTCCTGGCCTTGCGAGGACTGGGTGAGAAGCCCACAAGATAGCAATATAAGAAGAAGGAAAAGCAAGGCCAGGTGCAGAACTAAAAGGAAGACTCCCCAGGCTTCATCAGGCTCCCCACCTATGTCAGCTCAGGAGGGTCCGAGGAGCACAGGTATCCTGTGCGGCAGGTGAGTGGAGCTCTCGGCTTCCTCCGGCCCAGCACGTCTGGGGACACTGTACTTCCTCCCAGCTGGGTGCTATTTTTCATCGCTTCCTATCTTTAGCGTCCCCTCTTCCTCCTGGACCCAAATGTCTCTATTTACAGAGCCCCTGGACCTTGGCATGCCCCCTTCCCAGTGCAGGTCCAAAACCCCAGGCGGCCAATCAGTGGGCTTCTCCCCAGGGGGCCACAGCTCCCACAGGGCCACTCTGGGAGTTCCTGCAGCTCCCTTCCCCACCTTGCCCGCCCCCACCCCTGCTACCCAGTAACCATCATGCACTCTGGCTGGCACCTCCTGGCCACAGCACTCATGGTGGGTGGAGGGGCCAGGCTCCCCGCTCCTGACCAGGAAGGATGTTTCATGAGCTCGCAGGCCTGACCCCCGATTCACAAAAGTTTGAGTAGGCAGGACTTCCCCACCCATCTACTCCTGGTCCTCTTAGGAACCCCCAGAGGGCAGAAGGAGGCAGGAACATAAGAGGAGGGGCAGCCGCCCTGCGCCCCGCCACTGGCCCTGTAAGACCATGCATGCAGCCTCAGCCTTCCGCCACTCCCAATTTGGCCCTGGCAGGTGGCCTCCCCTCAAGGCCTTTGTTCCGCCGCCCATCTTCTGGCGTGTCCTTGGGCTCCTGGTAAGGGTTGTCCAGCAGGTAGCGGAACTGGTCGTAGTTCTGGAGCAGGTACTTAGGGGCGTACATGTGTTCGCTGGGGTCGGCGGGCGGGTACTCCTGCTGCGTGCCGTCGAACCAGCCCCCGGTGCGGATCAAGCTCCGGATGTAGTTGAGGTCCCGCTTGTCCTCGTAGTCGCCCCAGCGGGGGAAGTCGCCATTCTGAGCGGACACGAGCTTGAAGTAGATGCCCTCGGGCGTGAAGCACCAGGAGCAGTGCCAGCCGGCGAAGTGCAGGGGGCTGCCCAGGGACCACTGCACCAGGATGTGGCCGGTGCGGTTCTCGTAGTGGCGGAAGTCGGGCATGGTGTAGTACTGGCGGCGGCGCAGGCGGATGCCGTCCAGCCCGTACACCGACTGCAGCATGTCCACGGTGCAGCCCGACACCACCTCCAGGGTGCCCGGCTGCTTCCAGAAGAAGCCGTAGAGCGACTTGCGCATGTGGAAGGCGAAGGGCTCGGTCCAGCCGTCGTAGAGCTTGAGGAAGAGCACGCCGTCGCGCGCGGGGATCTCGTCGGCGTCGTCGATGATGAACACGTCGTCGGGCCGCAGGTTGCGCAGCCGCGCCACGCCGTCCTGCGTCAGGAAGGTGCGCAGGTAGTCGTCGGCGATCCAGCCGTCCTGCCGCCCGCCGGGGGGGAAGTGGTCCAGGAAGACGTAGAGCACCTTGTGCCGGATGTACTCGAACGTGCCGTTGGTCAGCATCTCCCGGAACTTGAGCGGCCGCGGCTCCCCGTAGGCCGTGAAGTTGGACTCGCACACCACGAAGGCGTCCACCACGTCGCCCAGCTCGTGGAAGCGCACGTCCAGCAAGTCGAACTCGTGGTTGATGTTGATGGCATTGATGACCCGCCGCGGCACCTCCCTGGGCACCAGGCGCTCCTTGGTGGGCAGGTTGGAGTACTGCACCACGGTGGGCACGCCGCAGCTGGGCCCGTGCCAGCCCGGGAGGCACACGCACTCCACCCACTTGCGCCGAGCGCCGCGGCCTCCCGCGCGCTCACGGTTGCTCAGCAGGTGCCGGGCCGGGCCCCTGGCGGATGAGCCGTCGCCCGCCTCTGCCTTCTCCTCTGGCCGCCCGGGTGGGGGCTTCTCCAGCATCTTGGTACCTGGTTTGAAGCAGACGCCACCTGCTTTGGTGCGGACGAAATACTCGGTGGTGTCCTCGGACAACACGAAGTCCATCCGGTGGAGTTCTTCGGTGGCCTTGCTCGGCGGCAGCGGCTGGAGCAAGGGCGAGTGGGAATAGAGTGGGGTACGCAACAGGTCGGGGATCCCGGGCTCCGGGCTAGCCTGGGGAGTGACGGGGGCATTGTTCCAGAAGAAGCTGGACACGAGGTTAGGACTGAGGGAGGCCAGTTCTCGGGGGAAGGTGACATAGGACAGGGTCTTAAAGAAGTGCAGGAAGGAGATGAGGCACAGGCCGGCCATACAGAACATGAAAAAGAGCTTGTAGCGTCTCATCTTTCTCCTGCAGGAGAGAGGGAGAGAGCAGAGTCAGGAGCCTGCATTCCTGCGCAAGGTGAGTCCCTTCTAGGGCCTGAGAAGCCCTTTGCCGCCACCATGTTTGTGACCATCCTGGCCAGTTGATGGTGGCCCTGCATGAAGTCGCCTCCTGCCCCACAGGAGCCAAGCTTCTGAGTCCAACTTGCTGTACCCAGTACCCCTGGACACTCCACCATCAAGGAAACTCCCCTCCTGGCTCAGGACCACCCACGGCCTCCCGCGTGCACCCCTGCCCCCTCCCCCCACCCCAGAGACTAAGTCACCACACATCCCACCTCTGCAGCCAGCTCCTCCACCTGGCCCACCCAATCCTGACCATACCAGCTGCATTAAGCAAGGCTTCTTCTCACCATTCAGAACCCATTTCTCTATGTGTGAAATGGGTACAGAGTTCTTGGTGTGCAGTGGATGCTCAATAAACTTTCATCTCCTTCAGTGCTCAAGGCTGGAAGGCTCCAGCCTACATGGTCATAAGGCACAGAATCATGTTTGATCTAGAACTAACTTTAAGGACCATTTCCTCCAACTCTTCCATTTTATAAAGGAGGAGATCAAGGGGCTTCAGGGGCCTGCTCGAAGGTACAAAGCTGGTTGCCTTGAACCTGAGTGGCTCGCTACGTGCCCTTCCTGGTCTCACCTAGGTGAGGAGTCCTGAGCAAGCCAGCCAACAACAGTTGTGTCACCGGTTCAGCTGGCAAGGGTGGTACTAAAGCTACCAGGTGCAAGACGTTCTGCGACTTTCGGTTCAAATGCCTGACCCTCCTGGAGCCTGCCCACAGGCGGCTATGCACAGCTGACTGCAGGCAGGCATGACAGTCAGGAGTGGAGACCTGACCTCTGCTGAATGTCAGCTGTCCCAGGGCACAGGTGGGGCTGGTCTCCACTTGCATTTGGGAAGGTGGGAGACAATCTGCTCCTTGGCAGCATTTTGAAGTGGGTCTTCTGGGCTCCACAGTGGTCAGCAAGGTGAGCGGAGGGGCCATAGGGCGAGGCCCCATAAAGGCAGGCGGGTAAGAATTGTTGCCATAGCAGGGGCCAGGCATAAGGCAATTAATTGCAAACTGAGGTCAGCATGGCAGAAACTTCCAGAGTGACCCACCTGAGGATTTCAGGCCCTGGCAAGGTGGCCCTGATTCTTCTGGCAGAACATCTGTCCCTATTGGAACGTGTATCTATGGGGCGCACCCCAAGCCTTGCCCTGGTTGGACTGAACCGGCCTGTGAGCTGCGGAGCGCAGGGCAGGACCAGGCCTGACGCTCAGACTAAATCCCCTGGCAGCAGCTGACAAAAGCCTTAGCAGGTAATGGAAACTCAGGGAGGTGAGTAAACATGCTGCTTGGCTCAAAGGGGCCCCCGTGACCTCGCTGTGGTCACAATGACACAGTTGCCCCAGCCAGGCTGGCTTTCAGAATCTGATTATATCCAGCCGGCTGTGCCCTTTGGAGGACAGACTCACTAAGGCTTGAGATCTCCCTCTGACCCACTGGGGCATGCAGCCCCTTCGTAAGGCCCCAGCTTAGCTTGCTGCTGAGAATTATGGAACTGAGCATGTGTCCCTCATCACTTGGGCTACTAGGAAGCTCAAAAGTACATGGCGATTAGCACAGAGCAAGTCGGTGCCTCACAAACCACGTTTTCTGGGACACCTTCACTCATGGCTGCTGGTATTTTTTTTTTTTAACTCATCATCTTGGCCCGATTGCTTTTTATCTTATCTTCATGTATTTTGATAAGTGCTTCAAATAGATTTTTTTGACTGAGAGGTATATAAATAGAAAACTGAATAAATAAGCATTGGCACGTGAGGTCTTATTTGAGTCTCAACCATCCTGGGAGGTGGTCATAACTGTTCCATTTTACAGATGGGGAAATCGAGGCTCAGAAAGATGATGAAACTCTCCCCAAAGGACTTTAAGAAGGCAGCCAAGTCAAGACTTGAGTGTAAGTTCTGTTCCCGAGCCAGCCTGTCTCCCTCCTCACAGCTGAGAGCCTTCCTAGCGCGGGTGACCCGGCTATGGGGGCGGGAGGGGGGGGCTGGCTATGGGCTAAAGCCCTAGAACCAAGTTGGGCCCCAGCCGGCAGCATTCCTACCTCCATCATAAAGCTTCATGGAGAAACCGTCAGGTGTAACTACAAAGCCGACAGACACTGACACAACCCGGCTACTTCCCTGAGCGCATGACATGCGTGACCTCACTGGAATCCTCCCAGCATGAGCCAGGCACCGTCGTGACGCCCATTTCACAGATGAAGAGACTGAGGCTGGGGAGGTGAAGTCACTTGCCTAGCATCACACAATTTGTAAGGGTCGGACTCAGCTCCGTGGGGTCAGTAGTGAGAGTTCACCCAGTGGTAAAGCTGTCCTGAGCCCTTTCCATCTGCCAAGTTCGACCTAAGTGAAGTGGGGTGACGGGGCCCTACGAGGTGTCCACCGGTGACCAGTGTAGACAACACAGAGGATGGAACAGCCGCCACCACAGTCGACCCACACAACACCTCGCAGGGTGCTCACCCGACCTGCATCGCCCCTCACTCAGCAGCTACTTCTCCGGAGCCTGCCGTGTGCCAGGTGCTGTGCTAGGCCCGGGGAGCACAGGGGACCAGGCGGCAAGAAGCCCTGTCCCTGGGGAGTGTGCGTGGGGCGAGCGGGGCAAGGAACTGCAATTCACTAAACCGAACGGGTTAAGTAATACTGTACATTAGGGAGAGCCGTGTTCTGGAGACAAATAAAGCAGGGGAAAGGAGGGGAGGGGGCGGGGTGGTGAATAGGGTGGTCAGGGCAGGCCTCGCTGAGAAAGGTGAGACTTGAAGATGAGGGTGCAGGGGAAGAAGGTTCTAGCCAGAAGGAACAGCCGGCGCTCAGGAGGAATGCTCTGCTGTGAGGCGGGAACGGCACAGACAGACAGGAGGGAGGCGGATGGGCCCGGATCGCGCAGGACCTGGGGCCGCGCGCGGCTGGAAATTCAGCCTCCGCAGGAGGACTCTGAGAAGAGGGACATGATCTGCCTCCGGTCTGAACAGGCTCACCTGGGCTGCTCTGTTGAGACGAGATTGTTGCCTCAAGGGCCGAGCGGGGAGAGGAGTGAGGTGAGGCAGCTGCACTGTCTAGGCAAGAGACGACGGGGGTGGCTTTAAACCAGGGTGCGGGGGGTGGGGGGGTGTAGAAAGTGGTCAGATTCGGCTGGATTTGCTGATGAACCGGATGTAAAGGGTGAGTGAAGAGTCGAAGTTAGCAGCTCCAGCACCTAGAAAGCTGGACTGGCCTCTGACGGGGGCAGAGGCCGCCCCTTACAGCCTCCGTGGAGATGGTTAATTGGCAGAGCTGGGCCTTGAGGCAGGCTCTGTCTCTTCAGGTCCTTCTCTCCCTGCAGACACGCACACTGAGGCTGAGTGAAGGGCGTGGGCAAGGTCACAGCTGGCTAACGTCAGAGCCTGGCCATTGGTCTCTGGATCCAAATGACCGTAGTAGGTTCAATCTAGAAGCTTCGCAGGAGGGATGGGGGTGGAGTGAGCAATGCTTTGGCTCTGAGAGGTCCCCCTGTGGGTTCTGGGAGTAGGACCTGGGGGAGCACTGTCCAGCCCAACACTCCCCACCCACAAACTCCCACTTTCCAGGATGCATTAGCCAGAGCTCCAGGAACTCAGGACTCCAGGAGGGCACAGTAGTCAGGACCTGCCTGGAGACGCAGGTTTAGTTGAGGAAGGACCTGAGGTCTCCCCTGGGCTGGGCTGTTGACCTCCAAGGCCCCGGCAGGCAGCTCTCTGAAGGCAAAGCCCCTGTCTGGGTCCCTCCTGCTACCGTGGGTGATTCTGAGGCTGCTCGGAGGCCAAACTTGGGCTCTTACTCAGGTCAATAAAAGTTCATTGAGTATTTTGGTATCTGTTTGGTGCCAGGGCCCCCCTTGAAACCACAGTCCAGACCCCATACTGAGCATTCCCAACCTTCTTCCTGACTGCTGGCATAAAACACTCTGGCCATCGTGAGCCTGAGCCTCAAGGTCACTTGGCCTCCCTGAGTCTCAACACTATCTATAAAATGGGATATAATCATTCTTGCTCTACCCACTTCAAATGAGTCACTGAATCAGAGAGACCAGTCCGCAAGAGAGAGCCTCTGGGGGGCAGGTGCAGTGGAACAAAGGCTTGGAGGTGAGCCCTGGCAGGGCCTGAGCCCCAGTGGGTGCTCAGAGCAGAGAGAAACAGAGTGGAAAGGCTCAGAAAGCAGAGTCCAAGCAGAGCCTGAGCTTTATGGGGGATGGGCTGAGAAATGGCACCCAGCTCCCTGGGGCTCCAGGAAAAGGGAGGAGCTGTGAGGCTCTCTGGAGGGACTCCCTACGGGGACTCCCACATATTTGTGCGTTGCACCACGCCCCAGGGGCCTGTGTCTCCCGTCTGAGTGGTGGGAGATGGGAAAGGTGCTTCCTGGTGGCCAGATAATCATGAGCGAGGGAGGCCGAGGCTGGCCCTGACCCAGCATGGCAGCAGGACCAGCCCACCCCCGGCCTCCTCTCCCTGTGCTGACTAGCCCCTCGGCCAGTCATGGCCTTGCCCCACCCCCGGGGGTCTCAGCTGGGCAGCTTTTCTTCCTGCCCTCGCTCTCCCCACTTCTCCCTTCTCCTCTTTATCCTTGGGCTCTGCTTGGAAGGCTGATGGAGTGAGGGAGGGAAGCAGATGACCCAAGCCCTAAAACTCAGCCATGACCTCAAGCTTGGGGCTCAGGCTGAATCCAGTGGGGGCTCCTGGCCAGAGAGAAGACAGGTGCTCCCTGTGGAGCTGACCAGGCGGGCAGCAGCCTCCTAGGTGCCGACAACCCTGACAGCTGTCACTGGGTAATGGGAGGCGCCCATGGAGCTCTCCGTGGTCCTGAGTTCTCCTGCGCTGACCAGGGTCCTAGCTCCGCCCTGGGAGCGCCCTCCAGAGGCCTCACCCTGGCTCCCGTCAGCCTCTTCTGTGGTTCAGCGGCTCATGTCCTCACGGTCACTTTCCCTGTCCACCACCCTCTGGCCCCCTTCCCTGTTTGCCTCACGACACTGATCCCTGCTGTCCTCAGCTCTGAGACAGCATTGGGGCACTCAACCCCTCCAACTGAGAGAAGGGGCCACCTGCGGTGCCTGTGTCCCGCAGAGAACAGGACCAACACCTAGCAGCTGCTCAGGGCACTCTTGGAATGTCAATTGGAGGAAATCGTGGAGGTCACCCACCCGCTCTCAGTCTCCACTCCTGGGCAGGAATCCGATCATCTAAAACCCCCAGCTTCGGTGCACCTTCAGATGGACCCTCACCATCTCTGGAAGAGTTCGTCTGCTTGAAAGGGCATCTTGACTTTGAGCTGAAGTCGACCTCTCAGTGCTTACCTTCCACCCCATCTTAGTTCTGCCTATCTCTGTGAAGAAGGTGCATCTTTGCAGACAACTCTTCTGGGCCCAGAGGCTCCTGAGACACAGGGTAGGCCAATGGTTATGATGCTGGGTCTGGACACTGCCTCTGACCTTAGCAAGTTCCTCCACCTCTCCGTACCTCAGTTCTCCCTCTCCACAAAACGTAGATGTGACAGTCCCTGTCTCTCAGGGTTGTCGTGCAAATCAAAACCAGGCCTGGGCATACAGCAGGTGCTCAGTAAATACTGGCCTCCAGCATTGTTAGCAGTCAGGAGGATTTGGTTTGAAGCCCAGTGCTGTAACTTACTAGCTGTGTGGACTTAAGCAATGACTTAGTCTCTCTGAGCCTCAGTCTTCAGATGTAGAAGGAAGACGTCATCCTGTCCCTTGCAGTCCTGTGAGAGATCTGCATGAGCCGAGGTGTCAGAGCATCCTGCATTGAGCATGGCACTTGGTGGACGCTCTAAAAATACCTGTTCTTTTCCTTCCATTTGGGTTTCCTGCCAGACAAGAAATGCAGATGACCCGACCGAACACGCCAGGCCTGGCTCCTGGCTGGCTTTGTTGAACTGGGCCAGTAGCAGGAATCTTTACCACTGACCGGCACCCGCCGCCCTCCAGCTGACTCATCAGGCTTCCGAACCTGAGACCAGAAGGCTTCGGACTCCTCTCCCGGGGTCGGAAAGGCTCTCAAGTAAGAATACTGTCCAAACCTTTGCCCCATGTCCAATTCTCAGTGCCGCCCACTCCAAACCCTCTGGGCTGCTGGAAATTCTCCTTCTGCTGGCCCAAACCGGACTTCCTGGAGCTTCTGCTATTGCTTCTGGGTCCTTCCTTGGGGTTAAGCAGAGCGAGTCAGCATCTCAGGGATCAGAAGACAGCAGCCATGACTTCTATACTCCTCCTAGCTCTGGCACTAAATAAGGGTCCTGCTGATGATCCCGCATGGAGAGATGGGCAGAGGCGGTGGCTAAGAACATGGCAGATTCTAGAGTTCTGGCGAGATGTAATGATGAAATGACGCTGTGTTTATTTCTTCACTTCTTATCATTTGATTCGTTCCTTCAGCTCACATCCGTCGGTCTGGGCTCTGAAGGTCAAGTCTACATGCAGGGGTCACTCCACAGCCAGCACGTTATCCAGGCTACTGGTAGACATTTACTGAGACCTTGCTGGATGCCAGGCACTGCTGCTGCTGCAGGGGCTGAAGAGGAATTAGGGGCCGATTCACCGGGCCAACTGGAGGAACATACATATGTCTCCATTCTGTAGCTAAGGAAACGGAGGCTTCCAGAGGTTAGGCCATTAGCTTAATGGACTCGTGGGGAGGAAACAGATGGAAACGAGACCAGCCCCACCCCCAGGCACCCTGCACTTGGCGACAGGTAGACCAGAGGCCAAGCAGAACTGTAGATTCCGGGGTCCTGCCCCAGGCTAAACGCGAATGGCCTGGCTGAGGGAGAGGCTGACCTATTAGGACCCGTAGCCCAGGCAATCTCCAGAGAAAGGGAGTCGGCTTGAAGGAGCAGCCCTGCCTGGTCAAGGACTCCGTCTCCTCCAGGTGACCAGAGTTCTGGCAAACCCCGTTCACCACGAGGCAGGTGGGACAGCTGCGGTTGCTCCCAGCCGCAGACAAGGGAACCGAAGCCCAGAGGAGAGAGGCAGAGCTGCGCCGGGGGCCAGTCCTTGCGCCAGCCAGGCGGTGCTGGAGGAAGACGGGGCGCCCGCGCCGTCCAAATATCCCGCTGGCCTGGGCGTGAGGGTCTGAGCCCCACTCCCTCCGCCGGCTCAGCCCCAGGGTCGGGGCTGGCTGAATGCTCGGCCCAGTGCCCAAACCCAGAAGCTCTTTCCATGGCAAACCCCGCCCCGCCCCCACTCCACAAGCCCCTGGGCGCCCCGGTCCTCTCCCTCCACCGAACCCCTCCCCACTTCGCCTGATGCCTAGCTCCTGCCGGTTGCCTGAGAATTCTCCCACGGACGGTGAGAATGTGCTTGAGAAAGTTGGTTCCCAAGGCTGGGATGTGCCCTCAATCCCTGGGGCCTCCTCTTTCCCCACTGGTCACTGGCCCCTAGAGGCCGGAGGGCAGGGGAGATCCAGAACATTTCCACCATCCTAGAATGTTCTATGGGCAGCACTAGGAGCTAAATAGGTTAGTCATCCTCAGACACTGGCCAGCGGGGTGACTGTGCTCACAAGCCTGCGGTGGCTCCATCCAGCACTGAGGCTCACGGCCGCTGGGACCCCGGCCTCGGCCTCTCTCCCATGCCTTGCCTTATTCATGTTAATGTCGTGGTCACTACCTTATGCTTAAATGCGTGCCATCTGTGGCCTGCAGGTGTCAGGAGAACCTATGTTGGGAACCCCCAGTGTGGTACAGCAACGTAGGGGGTCCTGAGCCTGGCGAGGGGTGGTAAGGACACTCCTCACATCTCAGGGGCTGCTTACGCAGAAGCCGAGTCACCCCATCGCAGTCACCACCCTCTTGGGTCAGCAATCCTGAGGCAGCTATGCCCTGTAGCTTGGCAGGGCCAGGCAGGGCTGGAGAGCAGTGGGCCCGGAACTTTCCTTCCCAGAGACAACACTTCCATCATCACCGCCTTCTTCATGGCAGCTGGCACTCACTGAGTGCCCCTGGATGCCCGACACTGTGTGCACCTGCCTGAGACCCAGCTGGCGGCAGCGGCCACACACTGGGGGTCCTCACTGAGGATTTCAGGCACAAGGTCTAGGCCGCTGGCTTCAGCCTTGCCCAGGGCAAGGGCCCCTTTCGCGGGAGACCATGGGCTCGCCTGGGCCTGCCTTTGCAGGTGCCCTGTAGCCTCCCCTCTCTACCTGTGACTGTGAGCCCTCCGCGCCCCTCCCCCGCCCCCAGCAGTGCTCCATGAGGCCAGGCTGCAATGACTCATGACATCTCACAAAGCCCAGAGTTCTTCCCTGAAATGCCGAGGGAGCCAGAGCCCCTTCCCATCCCACCAACTCCAGCAGACACGAATCACCCTGGCTGGGGTCCCATGTTGTGTCTCCATAGCCTGAAGCGGGGGTCAGTGCTCTAAAACACCAGAAAGCTCTGAGGTGAAGCCTGGACTTCAGGAAGCTCTGGGGACCTAAAGCCCCTCAGGAGACCTGGCTCCTCCTGCTCCGCCCTGCGGAGCCCTGCCCCAGGCTGCCCCCTGCCCATCTGTACAGCCGTCCCGTCTACACCCTCCAACTCCTCAACTTCTATCCACCTCCTGCCCCATTGTTCTTCCCCGAGCCCTGCTGTCCTGGAACTCAGAGGAGAGGGAGGGTCCCACATCGCCCGCACCCACTATCCCAGGGGTTTCTGTTAACTTCCGGTTTGTCCGATCCTGGCCTCCAGCCAACCAGGCCTGGCTGGGTGGCTGGAGGGCACCCCAACCCCAAGCCCACACGGGGGGGGGGAAGGGAAGAGGGCACACATCAGAGCCAACCTCGGCGGCGCGCACTGAGTGCTTTAGCTCCCTTCTCAAATTTTACTCTCAAATCAGCCTCCGAATGGCCTGGAGTCCAAACGGCCCAGCTCCCCTGTCAATGGCGGTGTGTCCCACCCCGCCCTGGGGCTTTCTGCTCCCCACCACTCCACTCTGCCTCAGTCCCCACCTGGCCACTCCCTGGGTCCCTCCCGGCCCACCCTTCCCTCTCCTGACCTGGTACCTGCCTCGGGCCTCCTGGGGTAGCACACCACAGGTGAGGGGCAGTGTCCGGTCCCAGCTGCTGCGACAGGCTCCCGAGTCTCGAGCCTGGCCCTTATGGCTTGATGGCAGCTGCTTCCTCCCTGGAGGCTGTCCCCTGCTCCCCAGGCTCAGTGCAGGCAGCAGTTAGGTGTCTACGTGGGGAGCCGACCTTGGCCTGGTCTGGTGCCAGCTCTGTCTCTTCCCAGCTGGGGTGTCTCACCTCTCTGGGCCTCAGTCTCCTCATTTGTATAAAAGGGTAACCAAGGAGCAGTGAGAGGCGCTCCACCTGCCCGGAGCCACTCCTGGAGCCGAGGGCCGGGAGGTGGGTGCGCGGGTGGTTTCCGCCTCCAGGTGAGGGCACGCCAGCACCCAGTGCTCAGCGAACCACCTGCCTACTTTCCCTTGGAGCTTCACCTGCTCCTTCTCCAGGGAGGTCACCATGAACCGTGTGCCCTGACTCCCGAGGGGCCGCTGGACATTTTCAGTGCGATGCGGATGGGAAACAGAGGAGTGAGGCACCTGAGGAAGAGTTTGAGGTAAACCCTCTGCAGCAGTGGGGCCCAGCGTCTCAAACAGAGGCCCGTGCTCAGCTCTGCGGGGTGCGTGCAGTTGGGGCTCTCCGAGATGGGAACAGGGGCTGGACTGTGTGTATGGCTGGCCACAGATGAGAAATTGGGGGACCCCCCCCTCTAAAACAGCTCTTGCTCTACTTGGCTCTGTGCCCAAGCCCACCATTAGCAAGGTGTTGGTTCCCTGTGTTCGGAATTATTCTCTCCTGCTCAGAGGTGAAGACGTAAACCCGGTGGGGTGAGGGCGCCTTTAAGTACGCTGTCTTTCTGCCCTCCTGCACACCCCAGCTTAGCCTCTGACTCCCCTGAGGGCCGTCCTCCACCCAAGTCCGCTCAGGAGCCCCCCACCAGCCTCGGGAGAAGCTCCCCGTCAGCCCCGCAGGCTGTGAACACCCGAGTCCTGCTCCCCGTGCCGGATGCACCGTGAATGCCAGTGCCGCGACCACCCGGCAAATGGACGAAGGGCACGCCCTTGGGCAGGCCCCACTGCCCTCCGTGCCTCGGTGTCTCCAGCTGTCAGATGGGCTAGCGTCCACCCGGCAGGGCTGCTGAAGGCCCGAGTGAGGAGAGCCGTGAGGACGCCAGCGTGGGGGGACTCCCCAAGGGTGCAGGGAGCATGCTCATCTCTGCGGGGAGAGCCTGGCTGGCCCCAAGAGCTGGTAGAAGCAGAGGTGGCTGTGGGGTGCTTGTGGGGAGGAGGAAGGAGAACGAGAGACCAGGGTTCAGCCAGCGTGGGGCCAAAGCAGCGGGAGGGGCGGCACAAGCCGGTAATAATTAATTGAGCAGATTAATCATTAACAAAGCTTCTGATTAGAGAAGAAGGACCCCATTCGCAGAAGGGAACATGCTGCCAGTCCCAGGACGAATGTTGACCGAGCCAGGGCCAGCGCAGGCTTATCGCTTACACCCTTATGGAGCCCAGAGGCCCCTGTACCTGGGGTTTGCCGCTCCCACCCACCTCCCAGCTGCCTAATAACCTGCCCCGCTCCTGAGCAGGGAAGAGAAGGCAGCGAGCAGACCAGTCCCGGGGGGGGGGGGGCGTGCAGGGGCTGACACCAGCTCCGCCATGCCTCAGTTTCCAAGCCTGAGATGGAGATCAGAGCAGCCACACCTCCCAGGCTCACTGTGAGGAAAAGCAAGGCCAGTGAGGCTGAGGCCGAGGCCGGGGCTGGCCACGTCCCGCCTCTCCAAGAGTGGAAACTCACTCTGGGCCCCGAGGTGCAAACGCCCCCGGCCCCAGGAGGCGGAGCGGGGTGGGGGCAGCAGCTCCCTAGAGTCTGGATCAAAGGGAGATGGATTCCAGTCTTGCCCCTGCCCCTCCTCAGCAGTTTGTGTGATCAGGTCACGTAATATCCCCAGGCCTCGGAGTCCTCATGTACAATGCAGGACCTGCCCAGCCCCTCGCCCTGCGAGGATCAAATGGGGTAACATCCAAAGCGCCTCGACACACACAGACCAGTCCTCTGAGCCCTGAGCTGAGGCTCGTGCCCGCTCCCCGCCGCCTCCCCACCAGCCTGGTTGGGGCGCTGCAAGGCACCTGCTGGGGCCTCACCCTGCTGCTGCTCTTCACGAGCCTCTCTCCTGGTCTTTTATTTTTTTCCTATCTTAAAATTCTTAATTTTTGAACAGGGGCCCTGGCACTGGGCCGTACGAATTCTGTCCCTGCAAAGTCCCCAGTGGGCCACATCCCACTGCTCGAGGACCCTCCTCCCCCAACCCCCGCACTCAGAATAAATTCCAAATTCCTCTCCATGCCTACGGGCCCCACCAAGCTGGTCCCCGCCTCTCTGCTGACCTTGCCTCCCTGGTCCACTTGGCTCCTGCCACAGTCCCTGTCTTTCTGTCCCTCCCAAACCCCGGCTCCACTTGTCTCGGGGTCCTCGCCCCGGCTCTTCCCTCCGATCTCCACAGGCCCACCACCTCCTCAGAGAGGCTCCTGACTAGCCAGCCAAAGTGGCCGTCCCTTCCCCAGGTCACCGGCACACAGCCTCCTTGCCGAGGAAGCTGTCGGTCTCCTTGTTTATGTTAGTGGTCTGTCTCCCCCGTCCACGCCCTGCTCGTGGGCTTTGGTTATGGGTTGCCACTACTCCTCACCCCCTAGGACAAAGCCTGGCCTGGATAAGGCGCTCCATAAACAGCTGTTGAATGACAGCGGAACTCTCAGGAGATGACGGATTCTGAGTGACAAGTATCGTCTGGTCTGGGGGTGCCTGGGGCAGTAGGCCTGGCCACAGCTAGCGGGGCACTCTCCCTGCTCCCCAAACCCTGCCGAGTTCAGCACGGCCCTGCCCAGGCAGCCCCGGCAGTGCCAGCCCCTCCCGCCAGGCTCATCTGTCCTCCAGGGACAATATACAAAGGGCCACTTCAGTGCAAGCCTCAGCTCCGTCTCCAACCCAGAAGGCGTGAGGGTGGGGGAAGGGGAGGGGGGCGCACCCCACCCCTCCTCTGTCTTCATGGGGCCACCCCTCGCACGGGGCAACAGGACTGCCGCAGAGGCTTTGTTCCATGTGCCACACCCTGGGGTGTAGGGGTGGGGTGCGCCCATGCACGGAATGGAGGCGGGGGTCGGGCCCTGCACACCCAGGCAGTGGGAATGGAGTGGCACTCCCACAGACACGTGTACGGGGCAGCCGGTGGCGGGCGCACCTGTGCTCTGGAGGGACCCGAGTGCCAGCTGGGGCAAAGGAGAGGGGAGCAGCCCCAGTGAGATCCAGGCCAGGCCGCAGGGCGCGCGGGGACCTGGACTCTAGGGCCAGTTCCCTTCCCATCCTGCCTGGGACCCTCCACTGCAAAACGAGGAGCTGAGAACCAGCTGAAGCAGTCGTTCCAGCACCCTGAGCCGATAACGCACGACCGGAGCCCGGCCCCCGGGGATGCTCGGACACCTTCGAACATTCCCAACATCCCTCCTTCTGAGCCCCATCGGAGACGTGACCATCCACTCAGCTGCCCGCGCCACGAACACGGGAGCCGCCCTGACCCCTGCCTCGCTGCGCCGCGTACCTACCGCCAAGCCCACTCCACTCGGTGCCCGATGCCCCTCAAATCCCAGCCCTCTCCCAGGGCCACTGTCCCGCACAGGTCATGTCGCCATCACCGCTCACCTGGACAACAGCAGCGGCCTCCCTCGGCGGCTCCCAGCCTGGCTCCTGCGATCCATGGAAGAGCCACTTCTGACGCTGCCCCTCCCAGCTTGGAGCCACTGCCCTCAGGATAAAGTCCAGATCCTCTAGGAGGCTCGAAGTCTGTGTGTAATCTTACACCCCCGTCCCCATGTTTCAGGAGGGGGTGGCTGAACTGTACCTCCTCCCGGGCCCCTGGACCTCAGGCTTCGGAAAGACCCTCGCCGGCCCTCCAGGGCCTCACACCTCACATGGGAGCTATGCTTCCTGGCTCTCCTGGGTCCCCAGCCCCAGCCTGACACAAAGGAGGTGACAGCCTCGGTGTGTTGAATGAATAAACGACCCTCCCCCAAATCCACACACCTGTACCTTTCAGTCAATGGTGCTGGGCTCTCAGGCCCGGTCTGGGGCTTGGCAACGTGGCCGCAGGTCCTCGTCCTACCTGCACTGTGGCCTGGGCTCGTCTACATGAATTCTCAGGGTCCCTTCCAGTGGGGTGGTGGCAATAAAGAGGAGAGACAGGAAATGACTCCAGCCTTCAGAGTCCTCTGAGCAACATGACGGCCAAGGGCTGGGAGGACGTACCGGAAGGAAGAGGGTGGAAAATGAAGCGACGGCTCCGAGTGGGTTAGGAGCTTCCCCACTGCCGCTGCGGGCCTGGCGCACAGTAGGTGCTCAACAAGCCACTTCTGAGTGCGTAAAAGGGGAGGCTGCTAAGACCTGCCCGCAGGGTCCTCGGCGGGAAGCTACACTTGGCTCAGAGCCTGCAGCTCCTGGATCCTGGAACCAAAGTGCCACAATCAGCTTGCTGCTGGGAGTGACCCTGAGGGAGCAGGTGCACAGCTAGCTGGCTCCGTGGCTCTGGGCACCTGGCGGGCCTCCCCGGAGCTGGAACAATGACCCCTTTCTCTTCCCCTCCCCAGTTACTCTCCGTCCACCCTTGCCTCAGAGGGCTACAGGACCTGACTCTCTCCACTGGGGACACTCGGTAAACCGTCACCAAGTGGCGGGGGATACCACGCAGGGCTACAGGCACGGGGCCCTTGCTCCTTAATATTACGGGAGCCACCAGTCCGTTTTGGCTGTTAATTGCTTAGTCCTTCCCACCTGTTGGATCCAGAATGTTCCAAAACAGGTCTCAGACTCAAACGTCCCACCAACTATGTGGAAGGAGAGAGAAAACGAAGCCGCAGCCACAAAACCATCACCGCAAGATCATTCCAGAAGTCCGGTGGCCAGGGTCCCGGTCTCAGCAATGCCACTAACCTGGGAGGCCCTGGGCACCGAGAACAGCACCCCCTCCTCAGGCGCTGTGCTCCATCTCAGCTCACCCTCACGACCCCACTTCACAGATGAGGAAGCTGAGACTTGGAGAGGGGACACAGCTTGCTCAGGGTCAGACACCAGGAGCAGGCTGTGGGGAGGGCCCCTGCCAGGCGCAGCAGAGACCACGAGAGGGCCCACTGCTGCTCGCCAAGGCTCCAGACCTCCCTTCCCTCCGCACCTCGGGGGGCAGGGCCATGCTCTCTGACTCTGGGCATCAATGTTCCCTTTCCCAAAGGCCTCAGACCAGGTTTGCTGCCCCACTTCCCCCCTGAAGTTCTGTATTCCAGCTTCTCTGGTCTGAATCAAAAGGTTCTACTTTCTAGCGCTGTGTCCTGGTGTCTGGCCCCTAAGTCTTCCTTTCATAGAAAGTTTTGCAGCCTGGGGTCTCCAGCTAGCCTGTAGGCTCCATACTCTGTGTTTTCTGGCCAACACGCTTCCTCTTCAAGGTTCTGTATTCTCCTCCCAGCCTCTAGCTGTGGGGCTCAGAACCACCACTCCACCAGCCTTCAGGGGCATCTTAGAGCCAGAAGGACCTGCCGGATTCCCAGGCCAGGGTCCCACGCTGTGGCAGAGCACACAGACTGCCCTTCCCACCCTTCTCCCCTGTCTCGCCTGCCATCCTGATCACGCCTGCTGGCCCCTGCCCTCGCCAGGCTGCACTGCAGTGGACCCAAGGGATAGGCACTTCCCAACGGCAGAGACCTTCAGGGTCAGGGCCCGGCACCTCCCTGGTGGGCGCTTGCTTATCGCTTGCTGAATTAACCAGGTACGCCCCAGGTACCCAGTAAGACGACACACGGGCACAGTCTAGAGACACACGTTCACATGAGACGGAGATGCTCAGCCACGTGCATGTGCAGGGGACGTGCACAAGGCGCACATACAGGAGCACAGACACGGTCGCACCCTGACGCGGGCACATCTGTGCCCCCGGCATCGAGCCCGGCTCCTGGCACGTCGTCGTCGCTAACTGAAGAACTGCTGAATGAATGAATGAATGAATGAATGAGTGCTCTGAACCAGGTAGAGTCAGGAGCCGTGTGGGAGACAGAGATTGAGTCCCAACCCGGGGTCAGGGCTCAGCTGTGATCACAACCCCCAAGGGAGACTCGACCACACTGTAGGAGGGCTGCCAGAAAAGGCGCTTCCAGGAGGAGCCGGTGAAGGAAGGCGGTCAACAGAGATGCACGCGCACTCGGCACCAGGGGCTGAAGCGAGGCTGGCAGCCCTGGGGCCACTGCTGGCTGGGAGGCGAGGTGGGCAGCCAAGGGCCATGTGCAGAGAACAGCCACGGCCCCGAGGCTGGAATGTGGGGTGTGTGGGGAAGAGCAGCAAAGGCCAGATCGGTGCAATACCAAGAAGGTTAAAGGTGTGGACAGAATTCGAACTGCATCCCAGAACCCCCAGGTCTGGACCCTCACTGACCCAATACCCAGGGGTGAGAGAAACGCATGCAGTTTGCCAGAGGTGCAGCTGTTCTAGGATACGCCAGAGGCCAGACGACTCCCACGGGTGAGACCCCGCAGCCAGGGGCCCTGGAGGCTGCCCACGAGCTGCGACCACGGAATTCGATAAATGGGGAGCTGGCTATTCTCAGGGCACCTATTCCCACCTCTCTCCTTTAGAATATAACTTCGTCCTTCTGGTGATGGAGGTTTATCACAAACTCTAGAAAAATCTGGAAATCACAGCGAAAGGTACAGAGCGGTGTCGCACCCTGCCCTGCTGCCCCCAGGCTAACATTTCGGCCCAGCACACCTTTTTGCTGGAATGAACTGTCGACATGGATTTCCTGCCCATTTCTGGGCAACTTGCACTTTCTCTAAGGAACTTTGTCCTCCACTCTGGAGGACCCAAGTGCCACGCTGAGCCCTGGGGACTTTGCTCTTTTTGGCTCTTTCTCACCTACCCCACCCAAGACCCAACCTGGATCCCCTTGAGAAACGCTCCGGCTCGGGCAGGAGCAGGTGCGGCCCCACAGCCCTGGACTCTCCTCCACATCACCGACGGGACCCAAGTGCCCTGGGCCTCAGTGTTCCCTTTGTGAAATGGGCGGGTTCAGCTGGCCACGTGGCCACAGAGCTTCCCAGCCCAGCCCCCTCTCTGGGCTGAGGTGACAGTCACTGGGCTGGGCTGCACATTACAGTTGCTTCCGGGAGCTGCACCAAGAGGCCCCTTGGTCTCTCCCAGGATTCCTGCCCTTTAGCATCTAGACAGAAGAAACGGCACAGGAAGTCCCCCTGCTGGCCCGAGTAGCCTCCGCCCAAGTCCTCCCTCTTCGCCCCACTGGCATGCCCTACCATGCCCTCAACGGATCTGCCCTGCCCACAAGGTCCATGGCGTAGACAGACAGAAACGCCCAGCAAGGAGGATCAGCCTTGCCCTTGGCACTGGGGTCAGGCATGGCTTCCTAGGGGTCTTAAAGGATGCGCCGGGAGAGGAGGGGAAGGGCATTCCGGACAGGACGGCACCTACCAGGGCCCGAGGGGAAGCCAGCACCTGGATTTCTAGTCTGGGTGGGGGTGCTGGTACATCACCCCTCCCCACGTGACTGCCCAGAGGCAGTGCACTGGGTTTCGGTCACATTCCCCACAGCGGTGGTAAAGGGCCACTGCCCCTGCTCCCATGTGACCCCAAACATTTCTGACAGCCGGGATACGCCAGTCTCCAGAACCAGCCTGAGGAGGCCTGGGCCCTGGAACCTCTGGAAGGGGTCCTGCCGGCTGCCCTCTGGGGCCAGTCCCCCTGTCGTTTAGTGACTCCCCTATGGCAGTCATTCTGCACAGCCAGAAGCCACCTGCCAGGCTCCCCTGACCTTCCCTGCAGCGGTAGCACCTTATACCCTATGCGCTTCACCTTGGGTAAGTGAGATGTGACCTTGGACCAGTCACCCGCACTCTGTAGGCTTTGGCTTAAAGGCTAAAGACCATCCTGGGCTGGGCCAAGGACCAGATGGGGGACAAACCATGCGCTAGCCTGAGCTCAGGCCGGGCTCTGCCTCCCTGGTCACATGGGCTCCCCAACCCCTGCCTGTGTGTGCGACAGCCCCCAAACTCCGAACATTTGCTGCTTCATTTGTTTCCCACCAGCCTAGGCAGAGGCTCTCCTCTCACTACCGCCCCCTACAGACGCGGGGCACCCTGGGGCGCAGATCATCTGACCCCAGAACAGGCACAGGTGACAGAGGAGAGCCACGGCTCTGAGCCACATGAGATGATGCATGTGAAAGTGCTTTGTAAACAGCAGGCGTTTGTGACAGTGGGTGTGAAAGTGCTTTGTGAACAGCAGGCGCCGCACAGGCTCATCCGGCTTTCGCCTGTCGGGCAGGCTCTGCCCCGCAGAACCTCCTGGCTGAGTGACCCTGGCAAGTCACCTCCCCTGTCTGGGACTTGGTTTTCATACAGTGGAAAGGGGATTACGTCGGCACCACTGCCCACGGCTCACGAAAGCCTGGAATGAAATCACGCAGGAAGGCACCAGCGTCTTGTCGCAGAGGCGGCTGGCTTCTCCATCGTTCACCTAAACCAGCCAATCTGCTTCTTTTCCAGAAGTGGCCCTCACCTGCCACCCTCCTAACGCGCCATTCGATAAATATTTAAGAAACATTTATCGAATGCCTTCTCCATGTCAGGCACGGTGCCAGGCCCCGGCGCGTGCCCGTGTACCAGGCCGGGGAGGCCGACGCTTCCCCTGCCATCGGCAGCTCTCCCTACTCCTCTTCCCTGACCACCATCACTCCCCAGTCACAATTCACCCAGGTAGCAAGAGGAAGGCAGCCATGAGGGATGAGGATGGACCCAGAGCATTAAGCAAGCTCCGGGGCGTCCACAGCCCGCAGGCACCTACCTGTTTCTCAGAGGAGACGGCAGCAGCAGAGGCCTGGATGAAAGCCACAGGGGTCGGGGTGAGGGGCAGCATAACGTGTGCAGAGCTGGGGGGTAGGGGAGCAGAGACCCAGAACACAGGTGGGACTGGGTCCCAGGGATCTGCGTCCCAGGGCGTGGGGCCCCATCAGGCAGCCTGCACTCCACGGAGGAGTAGGGCAGTGGTCGTTGGGGTCCACGGGCCTCTGAATCCCCAGGGGCAGCATGTTAACACCTGGTTTTTTGCCTTTCCTCTCATGGTGGGATTCTGACTCTGCGGGGCCTGGGAAATAGATACCTTCCCTAAAAGTGAGGCTGAGCAGAGCTTCCAGAGGCAGGGCCCCAGGAATACAGGGAGGAGGGCGTGGCACCCGAGCTCGGAGGAGGGTCACTCGGAGGCCAGGGCACGGGTGAGGTGGCTGTCTCGCTCAGTCATCCAAGCCTCAGAGAGCGGTCGCCTCTGGGTGGCCGAAGGAACCTACACAGGCAGCCTCCTCAGGCTCTGCAGTCCTTCATGCTGGATACAATCCAAGTCCTGCCACTTCACAGCCCTGCGCCCTGCGCCCCGCGCCCCAGGTCCCCTCAAACTGCCAAACGGGGATAAACAATAGTACCTACCTCTCGGGAAGTTAGGAGGCTACACTGGGATAATGGCGGACAAAGTGCTTGGCCCAAAGCCCAGCACATAGCAAGTGCTCGATAAAGAGCAGCAAATTTGTAAGACTCAGAAGTCGAGCTGGGAAGAATAGTCTGGAAAGTCATCCTCCATGGGTCGTCTCAGTCAGTCAGAATCCTGGAGTGCACTTCCGCCTGTGCCTCCACCTCTCAATGCCCAGACCTTGGTCTGTGCTGTTCCTCCTGGGAAGTCCCCAGCCTGCCCCAAAGGACAGATAGAGAGCAGGCTCTAGGGCGGCCCCAGGGTCAGCAGAGGTCTGGCCTGCTCCTGTCCCGGCCTTCGACCTGCCTCACCCTTTCTGAGTGGATTCCCATTTCAGTGGGAACCAAACTCTTGAGCCAAATAAGCTCTAAGTTCATAAAACAACGGAGTAATTAGATTTGTGAAAGATTCCTTTTGTTCCAATTTTATTTTTATAGAAAAGATGAAAAAAAGTGAGGAATTTCCATTCCAACGGGGGAATTTCCATTTCAGGCAGTGCAAGAAAAAGTATTGTGGGATCTTGTTAACTTCCTGGACTATGGGTGAGGCCTTGGGCCCCCTCGTCCACCCCATTCTAGACCACGGGAGGGTGGGCCAGGACCGGCCCGCCGGTCCTGCCAGCCCCTCCCAAAGCCTTGCTTTCCCTTTCTGGGAGATGTGGACCAAAGTGGTGCCCGTGACCAGCCTGCTGCAGCCTGAGGCCGCCCTCTGGAGGGTCGGTCTCCTCCATCAGGGATGGAGAAGGGAGAAAAATGAACAGAAGGGCAGAGCTGACCCGGCAGGCTGAGAGTCATTCATTCATTCACCCATTTATTCGTTCGTTTGAGCCCCTGTAGGCCCGTGGGGCTCACCGTCTATCGGGAGCCACGTAAAGACAAACAGGCTAACGAAACAGAGACGGTGCTCTGGGGGCCCGCGGCGAGGAGACCAGGACTCACACAGGCTCCCCCACATGAACGACGCGTGCGCTGAGGCGGAAAGAATGGGTCAGCGCTAACGAGACACTGTGGCTCAACTTGGGGTTACCTCTGTCACAGGTTGCTGGAGAGACACAATAAGTGTTAGCTATTAATATTTTATAGGCAGGCGCATGGGAGGTGCCGTAAGATTGGGGGCAACAGCAGCAGGAGGAGAAGGGTCTTTATAAGGTGGGGTAGATGGCTGGCATCATGGAGGAGGCTTTTAATGGGTGACAGAGTTTCAGGGGAGGGAGGAAGGAGTGGGTAGAAGAGACATTTAGGCAGAGGGAACAGCATAAGCAAAGGAATAGAATTTGAGTTTTGGGAACTGTTTGGATCACATCTCAGAGCCCTGTTAAGCTAAATAAAGCAGGGCCATTCCGTGCAGAAACCCAAGGCCAGGCCAAGGTCAAGGGGAATCCTTGGGAGACAAGGCTAAAGCAAGAGAGAGGCAGGGGCAGAGCTGTGGAGCCCCAGCAGAGGAGGACACCAGCCCTCAGTTCCCTCTGCTCTCAGTCCCACTGTGGGTACTTACTCGGTGGTCTCTGGCCCAGCCTTCGGCCTGTCCAGCACCTACTCCTGCAAGCCTGTACGGCCTGGCAGCTCCCCAAGTCCCTCCCGACAGTCCCTGGCGCCTTTCTTCCTTGTTCGATCATTATTTATTAAGCACCTACTGAATGCCTGGGTCCTGAAGCTGGCGGGTACCGGCTCCCATCATGAGACGGTTAAGCTGTTGGCAGCTTGCAATGGACACTGCTGGGAAGATTTACACCATGGAAATTTGCCAACACCGCGCCTCAGCGCGCCAAGTGCCAGCATACCAGTGTCCCCACCCAAGCGATGGACAAAGCAAGCAGGCCCCTGCCGCAGGGGCTCACAGACGGAAGGGGAAGACAACAGGGAGGTGGATAACACACGCGTTGGGCCGGGCTGTCCACTCTCGGAGAAGGCAGGGGTGGGAATCGGGAGGTTCATTGCGGAAGGCGGGCGGTGAACGCCCAACCGGAAACGGGACCAGACTGTTCATATAGCGACAGTGTGCATCATCAGCATTTCAGAGGCAAGGAAACTGAGGCACAGAGAGGCAGAGGCACTAGTTCGCAGTCACACAGTAAGAAGCGGCAGGGTCAGGACTCGAACCTGGGCCGCTGGATCCGGAATCCTTGCTTTGTAACTTCTGCATCTGACTGCCTTATGGTGCAATGATTGTGACTTTCCCCTGCCCCCAAGCAGCCAGCACAGGGCTGGGTAGGCCATGGGTGTCTGCTGATACCCGCTGCCAAACCAGATTCTAACCTCCTGAGGGCAAGGCCTGCATCCTCTCCACCTGACTGCCCAGCACATGCCCCTCACAGGAAGACATCATGTTTGTTGACCCTAATGTCTGAAGAGACTTCTAGAAGGGAGCCCTGGTCCCCATGTGGTAGACTAGAGCGGGCTGGGAGGGGGTGCACCATGCGGTGCAGGGAACGAAGAGGCTTTGGCCTTGGGGAGCAGAGCAGGTCTTGAATGCCATGACTGGGGGCTAGAAGTTGGGGTGGGGGCAGAGGGGCACCTGCGGGGTGGACACAGTTCTCCCAGCTTTCAGCTCCCTCCCAGTCCATCAAGCCCTCACATGATCCTCACCACTACCCAGCAGGTGAGCCAGCTGGCATCCGTGTTCCTGTTTTACAGGTAAAAATACCAATGTGGCAGCCAGCCATTTCCCAAATCCTTCTCAGGTGCCAGGCGCCCTACACGCATCATCTTACGTGGTCATCTCCACAATTGTGTGGAATATTCCACTTGACAGTTGTGGAAACTGAGGCTCAGAAAGGCCACTGCCGGAGGTGGTCCAGCTAGCAAAGAAAAGGGCATAGGCCCGGATCACCGGTGTGGGGTAAGCAGCCCTAAGCACATCGGGGGGCACTGGGCAGACCCTCAGAAGGGGGACGCTGAGCCAGCCAGCGCCACTGGCTCCCAGTCCTGTAGGACATAGTGCCAGCTCCCTGGTGTGGCCCACCACCTGTCCACCTGTCTCCAGCTGGCCCCCCTTCCCTTTGGCCTTGGCTCCCCTCCCTTCATCTGGCCTTTCATTTTGGCCACTCGCAGGGCTTGACCATCCCCCACCTCCATCTCTCAACGCATACCAAGCACTCACATCTCTGAGCTTTGGGTCCATGCCATTCCCTGGACCAGAATGCCCTTCCCACTTTCTCCACCAAGTAAACGAACCTTTCCAGCTTCCCGTTATCACCCCTTCTAGCAAGTTCTCTCTCCCCCTGAGGCTAGCAGCCCCTCTTTCAAACTTTCCCAGAGTCTTGTGCCTATCTTCCTGACATTCCAAAGCAGTAATAACTCCACAGAGCGGCCTGCTCCTGGGGGGAGAAGGGGTTGTCTTGCTCTTCCCTCTGTCCTCGCACTTGGCCCCATGCCTAGATCTTTAGTAATTGTCCCCGGAGGTGACACACCACAACTCCTCCATCCATGCAGATCCTGACTGGTGTCCCAAGAGTGAAGAGGAGTCCTATGGGGACGTGGGGAATGCCAGTTCTGGGAGACCACGGAGGGGTCTCACTGCGGGCCCAGCGAGCCCACGCCCCTTCTGGGGCACCTTCCAGAGCTAGGAGAGTCAACGGACCTCAGGCCACCACGGCTGGCTGAGCCCCATCCCCGCTTCTCCTGGCACCCCAGCTCAGGCACCACCTCACCACCACTCCCCATACACCCAGGCTTGCTCTCCTCCCCACCCTCGGTTCCAGAACTCACTATTTGCAGATATTTATAGCGCCCTCCCCCAGCCAGGTTCCCTCCCCCGCCCGGGGCAGTGCAGTGGAAAAGGCGGGAGCCTCCCCCCTAAGGGTAGGGGCTCCTCCCCCCACTCCCCTTTGCTTGGTCCCCACTGGCAGCCACAGTCCGGCCCCCGCACCCGCCCAGCACCCCGACTGCGCCTGGGCCTCCACGGCTGCCGCAGCCCAGGGTCGGGGGAGAGGGCGGGGGGAAGGCGGGCGCTGAGGCCTCCCACCTTCCGCCCCGCGCCGCGCTGGAGGTTTGTGGGGGGCGCAGCGCACAAAGCCCAGCTCGAGCCCCGGGCCTCGGGGACGCCCCCTGCCCGCGCCGGGGAAGGGGGGTCGGAGGGATGAGGCTCTGCCCTCCAGTGCCAGGGAAAGCTCGGATGAGGAGCCGATTGGGGGAGGGGGCGCCATAGCCCTTGCAGCCTGTCCCCACCTCGGCCCCCACCCAGCCCCCCAGCCCAGTGCCCCCGCCCCTGGCCCCAGAGGTCACGCTCGGGGAGGGGGCGGTGGGAGCCGTGACGCGGGGCTCTGCGAGCGCGGAGGAGGCAGCGCGGAGATGGAGGCACAGGGCCGGTAGTGCGGGATGGAGGGGCTGCGGCGCAGGCCCCCAGGACGCCCGGGTCAACTTACCCATCGCCCGCTGGGTCTCAGCATCGGCGGCAGCAGAGGCGGCGGCGGCTCCGCGGCCCCCGGGGCCCCCGGCGGGGAGATGCTGGCGTCCGCCGCAGCCTCTCGCCCCATCCCGGGCTCCGGCGGCCGCGGCTGCGGCGGGCGCCCGGCATCGCAGGCGGCGCGGCCCCGGCCCGGCCCCGATCCCCGCCCCCCGCCCCCACCTCCACCCCGTCCCGCGGGGCCGGCGCGGCAGCCTGGCTGCGCCCCGGGGCCGCGGCTGGGGCCCGGCTAGCGGACGGCGCGGGGGAGGGCCCCGCGGGAGGCGCGCGGGGGGTGCGGAGGCGAGGCCCGAGCGCGGCGCGCAGAGGTGACCGCTCCCGCCCGGCTGGGGCGGCTCTGGCCCCCGCCCCGCCCCGCCCCCAGCGCGCCCCCTCCCCTCAGCCGCCAGGCGGGCTCCGCTCGCCCCGCCGGGCCAGGGGCGCCTGGGACCGCAGTCTTGGGCCGCCGCCGCTCCGTGCCTTCCTCCTGTGCGATCAAACGTGTGTGTGAGTGTGTGCGCGCCCCTGCCTGTGACCGTGCGTGCGCCGGCCCACGGCCCGGTGCGTTGCTTGTCGTGGTGTGTGTGCGATGGGAGGCGGGGCGGGTCAGAGAGTGTGTGCGTCTGGCGTGTGCTTGGGTCTGCGTGTCCGGTGTTGTGTGTGTGCGGATGTGTGCGTCTGTGCTTTACAGGGTGCATGGGTCTGAGTAACCTACAGTGTGTCACCGGGCCTCTTCCTGTGTGTGCATGGCTGTGGGTACTTGGACCGTGATTATGTACACACATCCCTGACCGTGGGCAGAGAGGCCTCCAGGTCTTGTGTGCTTGCCTGGCTCTGGGCGGCTGTGATGACGTGCACATGCACCTGTGACGACGCGCAAAGGCCTGGTCTCACACTGTTGTGCGTGCGTGGCGCGGGGCCTGTTACCATGTCTACGCAAGTCTGTGCGTCCACGTGGGTGGCCAGCAGACACCACGCCTGTAGTCCCGCAGACTCCCACGCCTGTATCCTTCCGACCCCCTCCATCCATGCATACATCCAAAGCCACCGTGGGCTTGCTTTCTCCCAGGCCTGGCCTGGGTGACTCCCAGGCTTAAACCTTCCCCAGTGGTGACTTCTACCCAAGTGCACAAGGCATCCTGGGTATGCACCAAGCTCTGCTGTGAGCCATCAGCAAAGGTGGGTGGGAAAGGGCAGGGAGACGCCTTAAGGTGAGGTCTCAGGGGATGTCCTCAGGGGCAGCCTGGGCCTCTGCTGGCCTCTGTGGCCCTGGCAGTCTTCCTGCTCCAGGTGCCCACTGCCCACTTTCATCTACCCTCACGGAGCAGCCAGACTGACACTTCTCCAACATTCTCCTCCCTGAATCCTTGGTGGCTCCCACTTCCTCAAACTCAGTGTCTGGGAGGGGCAGAAGGAGGCCCTGGTGACCATCCAATCCTCTCCAGCCCCCCCACCCCACCCCACCCGGGGCCTTGCTTTCTTCTCCCTGGAGGCTCCCTCTGAGCCAAGGGTGGACAAACTATTGTCCGCAAAAGACAGATTGTAAATAGTTTAGGCTTTGTTGCCCAATTGTGCAACCGTAGCATAAAATCAACCACAGACAACATGTAAAGGAGTGAGCGTGGCTGCATTCCAATAAAACTTTATTTATGGACATGGACACCAAAATGTGAATTTCACATCATTTTCACATGTCACAAAACATTATTCTTTTTTTCCCCTCCCCACCCATTTGAAAATGTTAAGAACCATTCCTAGCTGGCATTGCTCTAAGCATATCCCTGTGCCCTTCGTACCATTCCTATGACTCACCTGTTTGAGGTACTCGGACACTCCCCCCAAATCCCATCCGTTCTACTCTCAAAACGTTGGCCTTTTCTCTCCCACCTGCTTCTCCAGCTGACTCTTCCACGCTCAGTACTTCTCACAGATGCTCGCTTCCACTTCTCCGTGCCTCTGCCTGGGGACTCCTGTCGTCTGGAAAGGACCTTCTCAGAGACACTTCCCTTGCCCCTGACTTTCCCCAGCCTCCTGCAGCAGCTTGGGCATTCCTTGGCCTCTGAGGGAAGCAGTTTCAGGTCTGGCTCCCCCAGTGGATTTGTTCTGGCTTCTCAAAAACCTAGATGCTGGCCCCCGAAGGGGTTTGGAACAAGTGTCCCCAAAATGTACCACTTTGGCGTGTGAGTGATTTTGAATATGAGGTGATCAGGACCCAACAGACTCAAGAAAAACTTTTACCTCTTCCTTAATTACCCAAAAAGTAAATAGATGGAAGGAAGGAAGGAAGGAAGGAAGGAAGGAAGGAAGGAAGGAAGGAAGGAAGGAAAGATAGGGAACTTGACCCAGAAAGGGAGATGACTTTGTATCTGAATGATCTTTCTGTAGGGCTGGACAAATATCTAAATACCAAACATCTGCTCTTCTCATGTGAATTACCCCGCACCCCTTGGAAGCCCCTTCTTTAGCTCAGAATGGCATAATAAGCCTCTATTACCCCCACTCCTCCTTGGGTCTCATATTCCTATGGGACTCCCTGTACATATGTAATTAAATTTGTTAATCTGTCTTATGTTGATTTGATGATTAGACCAGCCAAAGAACCTAGAAGAGTAGAAGGAAACGTTTTCTTCTACATTTCCAAGCACCAACCTGGGCACAAAATATCATCTCCCTCAAGATTCATAGTTCCCATTAATGTGGAGGAAATGAAGTGACGTTCCCAAGGCAGGAAGACCAGGGAGCCCTGGAACCAGCACTCGAAGCCGGCTTCGTGGGGCTTGCTCTTCTGCACTCGCCTCGTCAGATGCTTGTGAGTGGGCGGTCCGCGGCATTCGCCTGTCACCTAGCGTGTGCTCTTGTCACGCGTGATAAGCTCTGTTGCCCGCAGAACTATGAGCCCTGCAAGTCTGGATCAAGGCCTGAGCCACAGATATGCCTTTTGGTCCTTTGAAAATTGTTAATTGATTTGGGTGAATAGATAACGGCCACACATAGTACCAATTTGACAATGATTGCAGGGTGTCCAGTAAGACCAGGAAGTAAGAATGTAAACTTCCCAGCCCCGGCCCCTGGCCACCCATTTTTTCCTCTAAGTAAGGATTTTAACCTCATGACATTTTTGAATGCCACCTGTTTTTTTGTGGTGACCTAAAAACCAGTCCATTACACTTATAGCTTGACTCCCTATTGTTTTTTAATAAAGTGCAAAACAGATGTGCTCACCCACCCTTGAACCTCCAGGCCCTGCCCATAGGGCAGAGTGAAAGTAGGGGCTTGCGGGGAGGGTCCTTCGCACCGCGGTAACTGGCTTCAGTCTGGGTTTTTGTGCAAGTGGCTTAACTCAGTTTCCTCATCTGTGAAATGGGAATAAGGAAGGATCCCCCATAAAGCTGCTCGGAGGGTGAAATGGATCCCTGTTTATGCAGAGCCACCCTGGGGCCTGTCATCCGGTCTGTCTTAGCTGACTCCATGATTTCAGGGCACTGCTCCCTGTGCCCTGAGTGCAGCGCTGGGCACACAGGAGACACTCAATAAATATTTGCCGGAAAAAAAAAAAAAAAGGAATGCTATTTGTGTACCTACTACCCGTCATTAAAAAACAGCAATTGCCCGTTTTGATCTGTCTGAAAATGGCTGTGTCCCCAAATTCCTGCTTCAGTCGACTATACCCTACATTCTTCACCAGGGCACCCCCACCCACAGGCGGGTGCTTTGAGGCCCATCAGGGGGAGGGATGCAAAGGCAGGCACCGCCTCCCCCACCCCAGGGCAGTTGTGCAGAGGAGCAAGAGTGAGATTGCCCTCCCCCGACCAGAGCTGGCCTCCCCGCGCCTTGAGTCTTTGTTCTTCCCATCTTTCCAGATGCCCACGCTTGTTGGGAGGCCACGGGGGAGTCAGCCTTGGTTGGGGCCAACATCGGCCTCCATCTGCCCAGTGCACTCCTGCAGTGTGTTGGGGGCTGTGTGTGACAAGCGCCTGTCCTCCCAGCCTGACAGAGATGACAAGTGACTCGCTCAGTCATACACCTGTGCAGAGCCAGGCACACCAGGCCTCCGCTCCAGCCTCCCTCCCAGGCCCTGCAGCACCAGGAGCCCGCCTGGAGAGAGCTGGCCAGGAGCGTAAACGACCCTCAAATCCTTCCTCCCTCGGGCTTCCCGCTCAGCCTTTGCAGAGGCCTGGCACACAGGCGGCTCAACAGGTGGAGAAGCTGGATCTCACCTTGATTGAGACCTGGGTTCGAATTCAGCCCCACTGAGTGTTCCAGTCACTTCCGTGCCCTAAGCCCCACTTCCCTCATCTGGAGAGTGGGGAGAGTCGCTGCCCTGACATCCAGGGCCGGCGGTGGGATCCGCACCTCTCCATCCTTTCCCTCCCCTCGGCTCACGTCGCCCTTTCCTATCTCCACGCCATCAGAGGGGATGTGGGGGGAGAGCGGAGTCCCAGTAGGTGGTCCTTTTCCACCCCCACACCTCTCTGCGGCCAGGCTGCCTGACAAGGAGCCCGTGAGAGCCTGGAGCTGAGAAAAGCCCAGATACAAGATTAGCTGGCGAGGCGGGTGTCGCCTTACAGCTCGGCCATCCCCTTTCACCTGGGACAGATTTGGCTCTGGGAACAATTGCTAGGTCTGTTATCCCTTTAGGCAGCTGCTGCCTGCCAGGGGGGAGCCACATTCCACCCTCCCTGGGTCATCTCACCCCTGGCCCTGGGTCTCCCTGTGAGGAGTCCCCTGACCAGGTGCCAGGGGCAAAGTGAGCTGGCTCAACACTTTGGCTTCTTTATCCGCAGAACGGACATGAGGGTGGCTTCCTGTCAGCTGGCAGTAGTGGTATTCAGTTAATATTCCTCATCACCTGCTGGATGAAGTCACCTGACCAGCATGCTCTCCCACCCTCCTCAACATGCACTCCATCCATCCATCCATCCATCCATCCATCCATCCATCCATCCATCCCTGAGCCCCTCCTACAGTCCTCTGAAATGCTTGCAGTTTCTTCAACTTTGCTCACCTCTGCACCCTGGGTTATACAAGCCCTTCTGCCCAGAAAGCCTTTCTGGAAAACTCCTACTCATCCTTCAAAACCTGACCTAGGTATCCCCTGCCTGACTTCTGCTTCTCAGAGGCCTCGCTCTTGCCTCATTTGGCTAGTTGCTACCTCATGGCCTTGGCTGCTCTTGGACTCTGCCTACAACACCCCTCTCAGCTTCATCTCTTGTTCATTCCGCCATCACAGCCTCCAGGGTGCAGCTCAAATGCCTCCTCTCGTGGAGTCCCCTCTGACTTCCTTTTCCCGAATTTCACCTTTGTGGCTGACTCCAGGTGTCTAGGGCCCTCTTAGGACCCTGAGCACTTCCTGTCTGGTGTCCTGGCCTCCCTGTGAGCTCTTTGGACAAAAGGAGGAGAGAGCTTTCCCCTGGCACCTAGCTCAGTGCTGAGGGACAGAGGGCCTCTAAGGCAGGGACCTCCTCTGATGCTCCAGGTTGGATGTCTGAGCCATGTCCTGCCAGTCAGACCCTCTCTGGGTGACCTGGGACAAGTTTCTTTCTCTCTGAGAGCCTCAATTTCCACACTTGTTAAGTAGTGGGGATGGATTAGATAGGGATCCATTACTTGGAGGTTATGGGGTCCGAGAATCTTCTAAAGTTCCCCGTAGCATGGCGTTTGTGCGCGTGTGAGAAAGTGCATGCTCATGTGTACTCGCACGTGAATGTGTGAGTGTGTGCACGTGCACATGAATGTGTGCGAGCCTGTCTGTGCGTGTGGATGTGCACACACACATGCACGTTTCTCTGGGAGAGGGTTCATAGCTCTCCCTCTCTTTCAGAGGCCCCCGCCCTGTTCCTCCATACTCCTCCCACAGCAGGGAACCCTGAGGGTTCCAGATCCACCCTCTTACCTCCCCATGGCTCTCGCCTGTGTTCTTGCCGTGGCTTCTTCTCCAGCGTTTCTGCTCCTGCTCCCACCCCTCAGGGGGATCTCGGAATGCACAGGTCAGGTCACCTCCCTCCTCTGCTCCGACGCCGCTGTGGCTCCCACCTCACCCAGAGTGAGGCCGGAGTCCTCCAAGGGCAACGAGGCGCCTCCCAGCCTGGCCTGGCGCCTCCCTGATCACCGTCCTCCACACTCCCCGTGCTCACCGTGCTCAGGGCCCTCTGTCTGCACTGCTTTTCCCCCAGGTACCACACAGCTCCTCATCCTCCTAGCCTGGGCGCGAGTTCGAGGTCTCCCCAGTCACCGCATTTAGGGGCAGCTTCCCTGACCCCCCTGCCTGCCCTCCTCCTTTCTTTCATAGCACTTTGCACCTTCTAGCGCACGAGGCGATTCCCCGTGTTTCTTGTCCTTCGCTCATCCCCACGCCTGCCCCTGTAGAACATAACCGTCCCCAGGGCAGAGACCTTTGTCTGATCTGACCTTGCGGTGGGCTCCCCAGCCTGACACATGGCAGCCGCTCAGTAAATACTGTTGCATAGGAAGGAAGCCTGGACAAGCGCCTGTGTTGGCTTCCGTGAGTGCGTTTGGGGACATGCCACTCGTCTGTAAGTGTCTTGTTCAGGGTGCGTGAGGGCTGGTGGGAGCCTAGAGAGAAAAGCCCCCGCCTCCCAGGTGGGGAAAGACCTCTGGACTGGAAAAGCACCCCCATCCGGGCCGGGGCTGCCGTGTGGCTGCAGACGGATGAGACCCAGGATGCCGACTGCCGTTCACACCACGAACTAACTGCACACTTAGCTGGGCCCGGCAACCGTGCCTAGAACCTCGGAGCCTGCTTCGTCGGCACCCCACTGCCTTCCCCAAGGAGCCCCCACAGTCTCACACGCCTGCCTGATCCCCAGGTGAGGAAAATAAAGCGCAGCAGGAAGAGACGGCCCGCTTCGTGGCTGAGTAGTGAGCCAGAGAGCCTGTAGGAGACACGGAGGGAGTAATTCGTCTTGTGGCCCCCTCAAGCCCCGAGGAGGCCACAGACGCCGAGTGAGACGGAGTCACTAGGCGGAAGCTGAGAAGAGACACGAGCCGCAGCCCGGGACCCCAGGACCGGCTCAGGAGGGCGGCTTGCGGGAGTGTGGGTCGGGGGCGGGATCTCCGAGGGGAGTGGGCGGGGGCGCGCCAGAGGTTGAGCCGGCAGAGCGCAGTGGACACATCCGGGCCTGTGCGCATACATCTGGCACATGCGCAAAGCGGACCGCCTGCCCCCCAACCCCCGCTACCCCGTCTGCCAGCAGGGGTACCCCCGGGAGACTCCTCACCCTCGTGTCACACACGCATATTCTCTCTCCTGCTCACGCACACCAGGCCTTTTACACACTAACCCGCAGACGCACCCCATGTGCACACACAAAGGACACACCTCCCTGCACCCACAAAGCCCGGCTGGCACTCCCCACAAACTCACACAGTGACATTCCACAGGGCCACCACGGGGAGGGGAGGGCAGGGCTGGGCACAGCCCACCCGGAGGCGTCTCTCCTGCCTCCAACCCACGGCCTACTGGACTTTGGCAAAGGTGCCTTGAAATCTCACAAACGGAGGTGAGGGCACAGCCACGTGACGCCAACTCCGTCTGTCCGTCCTGTTCCGGTTTAGTCCCTGCGGCCCATCGGCGAGGTTCCGTCCTCACAACTGCCAAGGCCTTGCTCGCAGGCCTGCGGCCGCGTCTCCGAAACCTGAAAGACGATCTTTGGAACATCCGGTCTGTTTTCACTCGTCCGAGCCTGAAAGTCATGGGCCTGGAGGCGGCCGCTAAGGGTCTCCGAGGTCCTGCGGGTCAGCAGGTTCTCTGGTCCTTTCAATGACCAGAAATTTAGTTAACAGGATGCTGCTGGAAATCCTAGTCAGGGCACTGGGCCGTCCGGCTGGAGCCAGGCTGGTAGGTGGAACTGGAAGAAGAAAGAAAGTCATCCACAAAATGTGGGGTCGGCCCTAGAAAAAGGCCACAGGGCTGGCTCTCCGACTGGGGGCCGAGCTGGAAGCAGGGGGCTCAGCCACTGACCTTTAACCCATGCATACGCTGAGGCTGTTGGGACTGTCCACACCCGTGAACTGGGGGAGGGGTCTCAAGGTCATCACCCCCTCGCCGTGCCGCTCTGACCACACGCCTCTCGTGAAGTGACGCTCGCTCTCGGCCATTGCAGTTCTTCATCACGGGACAGCTTTGGACATTAGCGATCCTAGACCCCGCCACCTGGAACCGGTCAGAGCAAGTCAGTTTTCGCATGTCACCAGGGCCCTTCAGAAATTTGGCGAGAATCTCTACACACTTCTCCCGGGTTCTTTAGCGGCTACTCCTAGGACAGGGTTTCCGGGACCTTCCATCCCAGCCACTCTCCCCCAGACACAGCCTGACACACAGGCACACGCAGAGGGGCCTCACGTCCCCGCGGCTGGCCCACCCTCCAGGTCCCACGGCCTGCTTGTGCTGTAAGGTGTGGGATGCCATTGTGTATCTCCTGCAAGCTGCTACAGGAAGCACAGGGACTCGGCACTTGGAAAAGCTCAGAGGCTCACAAAAGTTCTGATTTCAAAAAACCTCAGCCACATGATGGCCTTGGGTTGTGGATTCGAAAGTGAATTAAAAGGCAGGATTTGAATTCTGCCTTCGCTGTGGCTTTGGGACAGTCATTTAACTTCTCTGTGCTTTGATTTTTTCCTCAGTAAAATGGGTCTCAGAATCATACTGACCGCGCGGGATTGTCGCAAGGATTAAGTTTGTACCTCTTAAGTGCTGAGAACATAGCGTCATTATTACTGCAACTCTTAGGGGGTTGTATCCACAAACTCTGGCTGCTCCGAATCTCCCTCGGTGACTTCTCCCCTTCTGGAAGTTCAGGGTCATAGAATCTTCCAGTCGGGAGGGACTTTGAAAGCCACTGAGTTCCAGCCTACCCCCCATTAGACCAGGGAGGAAACCAGGCTCAGAGAGAGAGGCCGGGGCCTGCCCAGGGCCATAGAAAGCTGCTAGGACAAAACCCCATGACCGTGGCCTTCGACCCATGACAGCACATGTGGCTCTGAGGCCCTGAGACCCAGACCCCTCACCCAGGCTCTGCGCTGCCACTCTTCAGGAGGTTTGACCCCTGCCCCCGCCTGGACTGGGGCTGCAGAGGCCGGGGCCCTGGCATCTGCACAGCTAATGAGTTGCGGAGCCAGTACAGAGCTGAGGGCCTGTGCCGGTGACCACCGTGCAGTTCCTGAGGTCCTTGAGGGTGGTGGTGGGGGAAGGATTTGCACTGTTCCCTCCCCACGGTCTCTGTGAACATCATTACCTGGAAACAACATCTTCTCAGAACCTGAGAGGCGGGGGTGGGGCGGGGCGGGGGCGGGGCTGGGGTGAGCTGCCAGGAGGAAGTTTCTCACTACCCGGGAGGCGCCGGGCAGGGCAGACCAGGTGCAGGGCAGAGGCCACGGCCACGCTCTCTGTTAATGCGGCACCCCTGGCAAAGCCGAGGCAGGGCCCCGGAGTGTTGTCACCAACAGGATGAGGGTGAGGCTCATCCTCAGCTGCCTCACCCTCAGAGGGCAGGGAGCAGGCCGCGTGGAGCCTGGCCAGAGCCAGCCTATCCTTCCTGTCCCACTGCAGCCCGGCTCCAGAGCTTCCTGGGCCCTCCCTCCTCTGCATTCTCATGGGTCACCATCAACTTTTCCACCCCTTGTCACGCAGGAGCCTGTCAGGGGACAAAGGTCTGCTGTCGAGGCAGGGCCTCAGGTAGAAGGATGCCTGCCAAAATGCCCATGATGCCTCCCCTTCCTGTGACGTGGGCCACACGGCCCATCGTCTCCCCTCCCCTGGAGTCTGGGTGGCCCATGTGTGACTTGCTTTGACCAATGGGATGAGGAGGAAGTGACTGCGAGATTCCAGGCCTAGGCCTTAAGAGGCCTTGCAGCATCCATATTCTCCAGCGTAGAAGCCAGAGGCCGCGTGCGGACACCGGATTGCCCTGCTAGAGAGAGGTCACATGGGGGAGAAGCTCTAGAGACCACGAAGGGCCGAGAGAGGCCCAGCTACTCCCAGTAGAGCACCAGACGCGTGAGGGGGGCATGTTGGTCCGCCCCCGCCGACACTGCACACAGCAGGGACGAGCAGCCCCGTGGTCCCTGCCCAGCTCCGCCCAAACAGCAGAACTGTGAGCAAATCCATGCTGGTGGCTGCTCGTTACTCAGCAGCGACAGCCGATACACTTCAATTCCTGACATCCCCAAGTCCTGACATTTCGGGCTCACAGCAGCACGACAGTTAGAGAGAGCAGTTCCTGTTGTGCGTCCACTGGTGGCCTGTGCAAGTCACATCACCCTCTGGACTGGGTTGCCCACCAAACTGGGCTGACTGCTCCACATGGCTTGGGATGAGGGTGCAGAGTGGGCAGTGTGGCGCAGGGCACAGGCTGGCCCACAGGTGGTGTTCAAGAAATGCGAGCAGGGCCTGGAGGGCCAGCTGCTCCGTGGAGGGTCCCTGAGCCACAGCCCTGCCCCATGGGACAACGGTCTCTCTCTTCCTGACAGTAACACAGGCTGTTCAGCACCCGCCACACCTCTGCCAGCCCACCGAGCCATCCCGCCCGCCGAGCCATGGCGCCCACATGGCCCCACGGGAGATACCTCACGGGACGAGGTGCAGAAGCGCTCCCTGAGATGGCCCTGGGGAAGCCCCGAGTCCCAGAACCCAGAGAAGCGGGATGGGCGTGGTTTGGGGGCCACCCAGGCCACACGGCAGGAGTGTGGCCGCCAGCCCACGGCTGTCCTTGCTGTCCTCTCTCAATGCATTCCTTCCCCTCCCACCCCCCAGCTCATTTCCGGCTCTCTCTTGTTTGCGAAACTGCCAGAAACAGGGGCGCTTGCCCCCCCCCCAACACACACAGAGGGACTGAGGGACTAGATTTCTACACAGCCTTGTGCAAAAGGGGGTCTTGAGGAAGGGTGTCTCGTCCTCGGCTGCTCTCGGCAGCACACATGCCAGTGTTACCTGAGTCGTATGTCTACTCGGAGCTGGTGGAGATTGGGGGTCGCCAAGACTCCCTGAAGACCACAGTCTGGCCCAGGGGACGGGGTTGTCCAATGCAGCTGGGTCCTGGGGCCGGCCCCTGGGGTGCCGGTTCCTGAGCTGTCTTCAAGACCAGAGCACATAGAGGAAGCAGAGGCCCAGAGAGGGGGGCGGCCTGCCCGCACCTCACAGCAGGAAAGAGACCTGGCTGAGTCTGGAATCCCACCCAGCCTCTGGCCTCCTGCTGGAGTTTCTCAGCCGCTCACAGAGGATGGCTCCTCTGGGGCTGAGGGGAGGATGCGAGGTGGCCCCAGCTACCCCTACCCCATTTCCAGTGACCACCACTCCTTTGCCGCCAAGATTATTACCGAGTTAAAAAATGCTTGTTCCCAGTAGAGGGTGGTTTACTTCACCTCCATCCGCAACTCCAGGTCGGGAGGCACCGAGATGTGGAAGCTGAGGTTGGGAGAGGTTTGGAAGTCCCAGAGCCAGCAAGTGCAGGGCTGTCAGGGGGGCTTCAGAGCCCCCGCTTTCTGAGCCCACATCCCCCAGTGCCCAGCGCAGAGCAGGGAGTCCGCCCTGCTTGCCCACTCCACCTACTCACAGGCCTACTGCACTTGGGTCCTGGGGTCAAGAAGAGGCATTGAGGGGCATTGAGGGTCGCATGGCAGACCCTGAGGCTGCAGGAGAGGCATCTGCTACCTGGACCCCTGGCCCACAGGGAGATCTGGTGAGGGGAGCTGGACACAGGCCAGACCTCTCACGTTCACATTTGCAAACAAAGGTGAGAGTCTGGTGTCTCCAGCGCCAGGGCCAGGAGCGGGGCTGCTTCTCATTCAGGTCCAGACACAGTCTCTCCCTTCTCCCCGGGATGCCCCTCTCCAGCCTCCCAGGAGAATTCCGGGCCCTGCTGATGCCTGCCGTGTTCCTGCCCACTGACTCTGAGCTCAACCTAGGGCGGAGAAGCTAGGGCTCAGGACCTGGCCGGGACCCGCCCAAGATCACACAGCCATGCCATCTAATGTGATGGCCAAGTGGGGTCAGAGACCTGGGCCCCAGCCCCAGGAGCACTGTCCCCAGCCCTAGCTGTGTGACCTTAGTCAAGTCGCCCTCCCTGAGCCTCTCTGCTCCCAAGGCCTTGTCAGTGCGGCTTTTCTCCACCGTTGCTGGAGCACTGGCTGGGGCCGCGGGGGGTGCAGAACCTCCCACTCACGGCAGGCCTGTGCCGGCCTTCCGGGAGCAGGCAGGCATGGGGGGCGGGGGGGGGGGGGGGCTCAGTCTGAGAGTGTCCCAAGGACTCGTCCCTCGGATTCCTTTTGTGTTCCTTCTGGCTGCTGCCGCTCGCTGTCAGACGATGTTCGTATCATTTCCTCGTTTGTTGTCGGCCTCTCCACTGAACGTGGCTTTCGCTCTCGTCCTCATCGGTGCCGTCCCAATCAGGCAGGCACTAGGCACTCAGTGCACACTTACTGGGTGAACCAGTGAATGCCTGCTGGACCGAGTAGGTCAGAGGGGACCAGGCTGGCCGCCAGGTGGCCAGCCACGCAGGTGTAGTGATGTAGGGGAGAAGCAATGGTGGCCGGATCGGGGTGGGGGTGGGGGTGGGGGTGGCTGAGAGCAGAGCTGAGGAAGAGGGAGCATGGGGCTGACTCCCTAGGGCGGTGTCTGATGAAGAAGGCTGTCCCCTTCCTCGGCCACCCAACCCTGAAAGCTGGGCTCAGGCTGGGTCCCACGTGTGACATTGTAGGGCAGAGTTGGGCTCGGTCACTTTGCCTTCTCCTCCCCTTGAGCCCACCCGCACCCCATCTCCTACTCCTCGCACTTCCCCCTCTTCCAGGCCCGGGGTGCACGGCCTCCCCCGAAGGCTTCTCTGATCCTCCCCTTCCATGCCCAGCCCCACGAGGAATTCCTCCTCCTCTCCGCTTGCTTCACTCATGTGTTCACTCACTCACGCACCCAGGGAACAATTCTGGGACTGGCCCTAGTGCCAACTGTGTGGGGACACAGAGATGGCCGTGCTCAGGGGAGACAGATTCAGAAGCCAAACCACAGCATTGCTTGAAGCCAACAATGCATGAACACTCTTTTAAGGAAAAAGAGTTTCTCGTGGACCCTGGGGTGGCCTCTAGCCATTTGCCCTGAAGTGCTTCTTAACTATGCACAGGTGCACAGCCAGGTGTAAACCTCTTGTGCTTACGCTCGCTTCCAACATTAACACCAAAGCAGATTCACAAAACGGGTATAAAGAACATTAGCAGAACCAACGAGAATTCGAATTGGCAATAGGAAGGGACCTCGCCAGCTCTCGCCGCAGATGGGGTAAGTGGCAGTTGAGAGGCTCAGAGCCTGGCTGGTTCTCCAGGGCTTGGTGGCCTCAGTGATGAACCTCACCCCTCCCTTTTCTGTTCGCCTCCCACCTGCCCTGTGCGGCCCTGGCTGGGTCAGCGCCTGGACAGCACCCGGCCATCCCGGGCACCGAGGGCTCGGTTGGGCACTAGGCCCACCCACTTCCCCTCATTAGCTACCAGTGTCTGTGAAGTTTCAACAGTCCTAGTCAGCACAAACCCACACCGGTGGCAGGACTCATCTTTTTAATTGTGGTAAAATACACATAACGTTACATTTACTATTTTGACCGTTTTTTAAGTGTGCAGTTCAGTGGCATTAAGTCCATTCGTACTTTTGTGCGACCGCCACCACCGTCCGTCCACAGAACTTTTCTGTCCTTCCAAACTGGAGCTCTGTCCCCAGGAAACATTAAGGCCTCATCCCCCTCCCTCGGGCCCAGCAGCCACGATTCCACGTCTCTCTCCGAATGTGACACCTCTAGGCCCTTCATCCGAGTGACCCTTGCGGCATTTGCCCTTTTGCGACTGGCTTATTCGCTTAGTACAATGTCCTCAAGTTCACATGGCGTAGCCTGTGTCAGAATTTCCTCCCTTTTTAAGGCCGAATAATATCCTACTGTACGTACAGACCACATTTTGTGTGTCCATTCATCCACGATGGGCATTTCGTCCGCCAACAGTTTGTCTTCGCCTTCCGGCTGCTGTGAATAATGCTGCTGTGAATGTTGGTGTACAAATATCTGTTCGAGTCCCTGCTTCCAATTTTGGGGGGCATATGCTCAGAAGCAGAATTGCTCCTATAGCAATTCTGTGTTTAATTTAAGACCTTTTTTTTTAAGGCGATGGTTGCAATGATCCTAGATAGGGTTGTAGCCAATTTGTTTTTCATTTATAGACTCAAAACCCGCTGAAATTCAAAACCCGCAGACTCTACAGATTATTTCCTGAGAGTCCAGTCTGAGACCTTCTAGAGCTGCCCTGTCCAGCCGGGTGGCCATCCAGCTGGGCCACCAGTGGCTCCGAAGCACAGGAACGTGGCCAGTCCATATGGAGGTAGGTGTTTACACCCATATTTCACAAACTTAGTATGAAAGGGAGATCTCAGTAATTTTTATATTGATGACAAGTTGAAGTGATACTATTTTAGCTATGCTGAGTAGAAAAAAAAAACGATAGCATTAACATTAGTTTTGTTTGTTTTTTTTCTTTTTAAAATGTGATTACTGGAGAATCTAACATGGCGTTTGTGGCTCACATTACCTTTCTATTGAAAGCGTAACCTAGTGGTTTAATCCAGGTGCTTTCCGAGTATAGAGGAACCTCCTAGAGCCCGGAAGCCTCAGCTGCTGCTTTTATGTACTTATTTTTAGTGGAGGTGAAGTTCACATAACATACAATTAACCATTTTGAAGCGTACAATTCTAAGTGGTGCTTTGTACATTCACAATGTTGTAGAACTACCTACTGCCTCTCTCTAGTTTCAGACTTTCTCACCACCCCAGAAACACACCCCAAATCCATTAAGTAATCACTCCCCATCCTCCCCTCCCCTGGCCCCTAACAACCACTAACCTGCTTTCTGTCTCAATGGATTTACCTATTTGGGACATTTCATTTAAAAGGACTAATACCACATGCGATCTTTTGTGTCTGGCTTCTCTCACTGAACAGAATGTCCTCAAGGTTCATTCGTGTTGTAGCAAGTGTCAGAACCTCATCCCTTTTTATGGCTGAGTAATATTCCATTGTATGGATATACCACAGTCAGTTTATCCATTTATCCATGCATGGAAATTTGGGTTGTCGCTGCCTTTTGGCTATTATTAGTAATACTGCTATGAAAGATTTGTGTATAATTTCTATCTAGACATATCTTTTCATTTCCTGGGAGGAGAAGTGCTGGGTCGTAAAAAATGCCTGGTTCTGTTTGTCTTTTTTAACATTCACCTTCCTTATTTATCAAAGTTCAAGGTACACGTTGTCAAAGAGTCGACTGATTCCTCAGGGTGTGTTAGGACAGACCCGTGAGCTCCACAGAAGGGAGGTCTTGGGGCGCTGGTTGGGGACCCTCCCAATGTCAGTATTTTTAGGACTTTGTTCTTGAGAGCACCAGAGTCTCCAAGGAGGACGTGTCAGCGTCCTGCCTGAAGGGGTGAAGACCCCGCTGACACTGGGGGCAGGGCAGGGGACAGGGCAGGGACCCCAGCCGCAGGTACTCAGCTCTGTGTTGGGTGTGATTCCCCTCTCCCTAGGCCACGGACGCCTGGTTTACCATTACCAGAGAAACACTATGGTTTTCCACCGCGATGGGGAGGGGTGGATGCCGGGCAGCTCTGGGAGGGGATTCGAGGGTCTGACTGATCATCATTTTGCCCCCACCTGTTACCCACACCTGGGGCTGCCAGCTCAGGCTGAGCCCTTGGCACGTTTGAGGGGTAGATCGCACTGGTGCTCGGCTCCCACCCCTGCTTGCTCGGGCTGTGGCTTTTGTGTCCTTTAAACCAGTGTCATTCTACATCTACTTTTTAGCTTCAAAAATGGTGTGGAGGGGGCCTCCTGTCCTTCTCACCCATAACTGTGGGCTTATACCTTCAAAAATAAAAGGGAAGGGGAGAGCAAGGGAATGAAAAGAAAGGAAAAGAAAAGGAAGGAAAAGGAAAGGGAAGGGAAGGGAAGGGAAGAGAAAAGAAGAGAAGAGAAGAGAAGAAAAGAAAAGAAAAGAAAAGAAAAGAAAAGAAAAGAAAAGAAAAGAAAAGAAAAGAAAAGAAAAGAAAAGAAAAGAAAAAAGAGAAGTCCCTTTCTGTAGTCTTCACAGGGTTTTAGGAGGGGGATAAATTTGGCGCATGGGTTTAATCTGCCATCTTTAGCAAAGTTTTCAGGTCGAGACTAGCCTGGAGATCCCAGACGCCCCTACCTTTCAGAAATATTCCGGGGCCTAGCGCCAAGTCCCCCACTCTGGGAAGCTTCCCAGAGCCCATCAGCTGAAAGGGCCGCCCCTTGGCCTGGGTCTCAGGGCCCGTTCTGGCTGGAGCTCCGGGTGCCAGTTTATCTCCTCTCCAGGGCAGGAATCTTAACGACTCACCTCTGAGTCCCTCCTCTCCCTTCACCTTCCGGCCCACAGCCCTGCGTGGGCTGCACACAGCCAGTGCTCAGCCCGTTCTGTTGCTGGACAGAGAAAAAAGAGGGAAGCGCACAGCGCGCTGGGAAGAAGATCCAGCCGAGGCAAAATAAAAAAATAAATCACTGCTGATCTCCAGATGTTCCCATACCTGCTCGTGAACCCTTCTCGGATCTTATTCCGGGGTCTGAGGCCCCCCAGGGGTGCGTGGCATTTCAGGAGGCCTGGGACGGGGATCTCAGTTGCGGGCCGCCCCACCGAGGGAACTGGCGGAGGCCCTGCTGGCCCCCACGTGGCAGGCGCAGCAGACACGGAGCAAAGCACACTTTTATGGGTCCTTGGAAATAATTGACTTTCTTTTAAATCAAAAGAACACAATTGACTTTCAGCTCAAAGAAAATGTTTTAATACATAATAATTAATATATTTGTCTATTTATCAATGCAATTGTAAAATACAATTTTTAATACCTTTTTGTGGGAGAAGAGGCTCACAAAGGTCACAATGTGTCCTTGGGCCTTTGCCTAGGGTCTGAGTGGGATCGTAGTCCTTCCCTCAGAGCAGCTGGGTCCAGCTTAGTTCAATGCTGCAAACACTGCCTTGGGCTGGGCCCTGGCACCCAGACTAAACGTTCATGAGTCCTCACGGGGAGCCCCAGGCTCACAGCAGCCCGAGGGCAGCGATACCCTTTGCTCACAGGCGCCCAGGAGCCTGGGAAAGGGGTTGAGCAGGGGAAGGCATCCTTGGAGAGGGAGGTAATGTTAGCTGGGTCCCGAAGGATCAATAGTTCTCACCCTGTGAAAAGGCCTCCCAGACAGCAGGGAGAGCATCGGCAGACACAGATGCACAGAAAGGTCTGGTCCGTTCCCAGGAGGGTGGCGGCCTCATCTGGCTCAAGGAGCATGCAAGTCGCGGATGGGGCGGGCGAGGGCAGAGGGACCTGGCGGTGGGCCCACTGCCCCGTCAGAAAGTGCTTTTTTCTGGTGCCTGAAATACCTGCAACTTCAGACCCCTGCCTGACAGTTATGGAAGCTTCTGCTTTGTACATCACTTCCCAGGCCCTGTTCTGGGCCTTGCCAGGGCTCAGCACAGAGGTCGGGACCTCTTGGAAAGGCCTGGCGCCAGCAAGGCCCACACCATCTCCACTGCTGACTCCCCCGCCCTCCACCCACTTGCCCTGTCAGCCCAGGCTCATGCTCCCTGCTAAAAGCTTGCACTGTCTCCCCTGGGCCTTGGGAGAAAAGACAGTCTGACTCCCATGGCCCCCCCAGCCCTATGGCCTGCCCCCCGCCATACACCCCCGAGGCCTTCAACACCCAGGCTCATGTGCCTGCCCTCCAGTTACCTAGAGCTGCCTTCTCCTCCTCCTTTACCCAGCCGACTCCTACTTCCCCTTCACGATGCAACACCGTTTCTTCAGACGACCTTCCAGGAGCCCCCAGATCTTGGTCAGGGGTACCTCCAGGTTGTGAGCTCCTTCAGGACAGGGTCATGGCCAGTTCATGCCAGGTCTTCAGTTAAGAGCCAAGCCTCATTGTTGGGAAAGGCTTGGTACCTCCCTTGCCCCCAATCCCAGTGGGCAAGTCAGACCAGGTGACAAAATTCTAGTATGAGCTCAGATCCCAGAGGGCCCGGGTGTGAAAGCTTTCTCCTATACCCGAGAAAGTCAGGATGTTCTAGCAGGTTAAATTGTCATTTTTGAGAGACTGCTGCCAAATCCCACCTTGTAGGTCTGGAAGGGCCTTTGAAAATCGTGAGGTGACATCATGGTGCACAGAGAAAAGGCCTGAGTTCAAATTTCTTCTGTGTGACCTCAGACAACTGACTTAACCTCTCTGAGTCTTGGTTTCCTCATCTCTGTACTGGGCTATTGATATCTACTCCTTACTGACTCGTTAACTGTTACACAAGCTATTACGTGTCTGGCACATGGTTAGAACTCATCAAATGGTAGTTGTTTTTCGTTTTTGTTTTTGTAAGAAGCTGAGCTATTAACCTTCATTTGGAGAGTTTATGGGCCTCATCCGAGGTCACCTGTGGGCACACAGAGGCGGGACTTTCAGAAGCACCAAATCCTGGAAGGCCACACAGAGGTGGCAGAATGACAGAAGCCAGTCAGCCTGGCCTCCCGCCAAGCACCTCCAGCGGCGCGTGGTCTTGTGAGGGTCCACGCTCATGGGCCTCCCTCTGGAGGGTCTGATGTGCTGTTCCAGGGTAGGGCCGAGGTGACTGTGTTTTCAGCCATTATCCCGTCTTCGTTGTCATGCAGCTCTGCTGTGCGGCCAGGCGGGGCTGCAGCTCGGTCCTCCCCCACCCCGTCGCACACCGGGTGGGTCTGGTCCTCGGGAGTTTAACACCTTGTACGTTGCCACCTGGCATCAGCTGTTGGCAAGTTTTTGTGGGGTCCCCTGGGCTTCTCAGCCTGCTGGGTTCCCTGTGATGTGCTGAGGTTTACAGTCCTATAGGACTGACACAGTGTACTTTCCTGAAGCATCAATATAACTTGATAAATAATTTTGAATGCTGTTTTTTGAAACGTTGCTTTTGTATTAGAAAGAACATGGGAATATTATGGATTTGACTGCAAAATTCATCTAGATAAGCAAAATAAATTATGAGACATCCAATTTTTTATAAACCCCAAAACTTTAGAAGAACTTGGGTATGAGTAGTTTTCTGTAGTGTAAAGATACTCCCTGTAGAAAAGTTCCAGAAGCTCTTCTCAGGGTACTTCATCTATCTGTGCTTCATGTTCATCTGACATGCCTCAGACCCTGCCCGGGGGCTGCTGGCCCCGGGCTACTGAGATGACTGGGGGCGGGGGGAGGCCTGGGTGGAGGGGGCTGGCGGGGGCGGCTCAGGGCTGGGGGAGCAGAATGAGTGAGCACGCAGCGACTCCCACACAGCAGGTGCCAGAAGGCGGGAGGTCGGAGTTACGGAAGAGTCTTGGACTCAGCGCTGTCTGGACCACAAGATGGCTTTGCTACAGCGACAAGTGCGGGAGCTTGATCATGGAGGCTGTGGAAAGAGCCAGGGGCCTCCGGCCTTGGGGCAATGGGTGGGGCTTTGGGGCCCACCCCCCCTCCCCGGCCCCCGCCCCGGCCCACTTTGTGACCTGGGAGGACAAGGGCAAGAAAGGGCTGCGCTGGACAACGGGTCCACACAGCCTGGGTGCTCTGACTCCCCTGGGGGCCTCGCAGGCAGGAATGGAGTTGGTGAACTGGTGTTAATGTTCCTCAAAGCTGCCTGCCAGACACCGGGTCTGTCCTCGAGGAGGCCGACCGGCTCAGGGAAATGTCAAGTGCCCGTCTCTGCTCCGGGCTGACATCACCTCTGCGTGGGAACAAAGCGCGTGCTCATGCTGAGCCCGCCGGGAACGGCAGTGATCTGTCTCCTTGTGTGGTTTCGAAACAGGGTGCCCAGAAGGAAGAATCATGAAAGATGCCCTTGTTGGAAGAAATGTTTGGGGGCCCATCGGATAGCCGCCCTCTGGGCTTTGGCTGAGAAGAGGCAAAAAGCACAATCGCTCAACGTCTGGGTTCCCGGGGGAAGCTGGGCTCCCGTGAGAAGCTGCAAGTAGCACCTGTTACACGCGAGGCCCCAGGTGGAACCTTCATCATGCATGACTTTACACTGCGTGCATGTGCGTGCGTGTGTGTGTGCGTGTGCGTGGTGGTGAAGGAGCAGAAATCTCAACTCGTGCTCTTATAACGTGGCCCAGGCCACTTCCGCATCTGTAGGACAGGGCGATTCTTCCTTCTATGGCAGCTCAGACATGCCAGGCCATTGTGAGTCAGATTCCCATTTTACAGATGAAGAAACTGAGGCTCTGCACGGTCAGATACCTTGCCCGAGTCACACAGTTGCTCACTCATTCATTCAGCACACACGCGAAGGGCTGGTGCTGACTCGGGGGCTGGGACCCAGTGGGTTAAAGTCCCACTCTCATGGGGTGGGCATCACAGTGACGGGGAGAGACACAGAAACCCGAGCAAAAACTGCCGGTGAGTTCCTGAGCAGCAGATGAGGCAGGGAGATGGGACGGACGCGGCGGGGCGAGGCCCGGGCAGCCGTCTCTCAGGAAGTGCTGGAGCCTGAGCGACAGGAAGGAGCTGACCGAGCAAGGCGCACGATCAGGTGCCTTTCCCTATGTCGCAGAGGCCTGAGGGCCGCCACACGGGTCTGTCCGGGTACTGGTGGTGGGGACGCCCTGCCAACGAGGGCAAGGGCCGGGCTGTGAGAGCTGGAGGTCCCGCCGAGGGCTGGCAGCACCAGCACGAACCCTGGTGAAGATGGCCCCGGGGCCTCCACGGGTTCCCGGCACGGCCGCACGTCCCCCTCTGCCCACCTGCCTCCGGCCCCTGGGCAAGCAGCGGCTTCCACGGCCTGGCCCCAAATGGGCTGATGCAGGCCAGGGTCCGATCCAAGCCTGTGGAGGACTGGAACCTGCTGTCTTCAAGGAGCAAGCGGACACAGTCTGCACTGGGTGGGGCGGGGGGGCTTCTCTGGCTCTGCGGTCTCAGGGAGGCCAGGCGCCCTCCCCGCCGAAGCCGCTGTGGGGAAGGGGTCACAGGCCGGAGGGGCTCCGGCTGGCTCCTGGCTGGTGTCGGCAGTCTGCCCGCCTCGCATGTCACACGGGGTGGTGACGGGCCCACGGCTGTCCGGTTTTGCCTGGCTGCCTTGGTTCTTTTCCTTGTCCTGCCCCTGGCTACTTCTTCAATCCTCAGACAGACTCCTAAGCTCCCTCTGATCCACATCCAAAGGGAACTGGGAGGCTGGAACTGTCCCTCCTGCTCCCAGGGGGCAGGCAAGCGGGACTGAATGACACGGGGGACAGGGGACAGAAGACAGAGGACAGAGGCCAGCAGTGCAGTACCACGCCCCACATGCCTAGGGCAAAGCAGTGCTGGGAGGGGCCCTGAGGCCTAGGGGCTCCATGGCCATTTGTGTGTGCCACAGTCACTCACCTGCAAACTGGCCTGCCCACCACAGCCCCCCACCCCCGGGGTGCTGGGCTGACACCAAGACTGGAAGGGCCCAGGGCCAGGAGTGGCCATCAGGACCTCCTGGGACGACGGCTGGGAAAGGAGGGGGACAGATCCTGAAGGGCAGTTCTGCTGGCATGGAGGGGGGGGCGGCGGCAGGGGAAGCCCCCTCAGAGCCCCTCACAGCGGAGAAGACGGAGGCGTCTGGGAGCCACCGCCCAAACGCTGAGCTTGGCTTCGTCCCTAAGCCACGTGGTGTGTCATCTGTGAGAGTGGCTGCTGAGTCCCAGAGAAGGAAGAGGCCCAGAGAAGGCCCCTGAGGAGCTGGTCTTCACGCGACACCCTCCAGCCCAGCAGGCCAGCACGGCGAGGGAGCCCCGACGCCCGCTAGCTGCTGGTAGGGCAGGGGCTGTCCCCAGGGCCCGAAGCTCTGAGGTCCGCACTGCCCCTCCTGGTCGGGGAGAGCGGGGGCCACACCGCAGCTCCGCCATGGCCGGCCGGCCTGGAGGAGACCTGGAGGGGCGCCAGGCAACCCCGCACTCTCCCCGGGCTGAGGGCGGCAGTGCCGGGGCCGGTCGGGGGGCAGCTCCCCTCCCGGCGCTGCCACCCCCAGCCGGAGGAGCTGGAGGACAAGAGGTGGCATCCACCTCCCAGGGCCCCTGCGAGTCACACGAGCTGGGAGTAAAAGCACTATCAACTCCACAACGTATGACACCACCATTTATCATTTCTTTACTGCGGTAAAAAAAGTGCTTCTATTCCTAGAGACCACACAGCGTCACCGAGACGTTCTCGGGAGAGAATCCCCTTTGTTCCCAGGACTCGGAGACTAACTTTAAACCCGCTCCCCGGAGAATGGAGATGGCTTTGCAGGGGAGGGCATGGCGCTGTGCCGGACTCGGACTCGCTTTTCCTCTGCTCGTGCTGTGCCTCCCTAGGGAGCCGTGTCCCAGGGCCACACAGCGAGCAGGGTCTTGGAACTGGCTTCCGACTTTCCAGAGACCAGGCACACTGGAAGCTGAGTAGAGCGGCCGGTCCCTGGTGAGATGGCCAGGGCCTCGTGGGCCAGGAGGCTGGGAACTGGGGAGGGGGCCGCAGAATCCCAGAAGCCTTGGGGACCGGCAGAAGGTCCGAGTTCTGCCCCACCACAGACCCGTGACGTGGGCGAGCTGGGAGCCTCCTGGGCCTGCTCCCCCTCTGCTCACGGGAGGCAGAGAGCACGCGCCGAGTGCTCCACTGAGGGCCCAGGCCAGCCTGCCCCTCCGCAGCCAGCCATCGCAGGGCCTCGACAGCTCCCTGGCCTTGCCGAATCTTTACCACTGAAAAAAAGCCCGGGTGGGCCCAGGGACGGGGCCCAGGGACAAGTGCAGATGCCAACCGGGGTTCCACACTGGTGGCTGGAGGAGGAAACAACTGCGCAGTGGTCACAGGCCGCTCCAGGAGACCTGGTGCCTGGAGGGGGCGTGGCCTTGAGAACGCAGTGGCTGCTGGGCCTGTGACATGCAGGGCACAGCGGAACCTCTTCATGCCTGCCCTGCACGGGAGGCTTCCCACACGCACGCCCTTCGTCCTGAGAAATGGCGACGGTCCTGCCCGAGGCTGCCTGAGGGAGTGGCCTCCAGCCCCCGTGCAGTGACAAGGTACACCCAAGGGGTCCAGTCTGCACTGGCACTCTGAGAAGATATTCGTTACAGCACCAAGAGCTGGGGGGTGACAGTGCGGTGCAGGCTGAGGACCGGGCACCCACTGGCCCCCAGGGCATAAGTAACCGGCAGGAAAAAGCCCATCCTTCCCCGAAGGTGGGCCCCCTTGTCCCCGATGCAAGATCCCGCTCGGGCCGCACTCCCTGGCCTGGGCTACAGCGCCGTCGTCACACTCTGCTCGCCATGGTCCACGCTCCAGAGGCGGTAAAACTCAGCAAAGTCCACGTACGGCTCTACGCGGCCATCCTCGCCGGGCGGCAGGGAGTGGGGGGGCCGGGAGCGGAAGAGCCCCCCGTCCGAGCTGGAGCTGCTGCTCTGAGTGTGCGTGTTGGTGGACTGCAAGGTCAGGGTTGGGCTCTGGCTGCAGGGACAGAAGGGGAGACAGCCGGTCAGGGGCTTCGGCTTCCGGCCTGGGAACGGAGGGGCCTCTGCCGCGGGGCGGGGCACAGGCCTCTGACAGAGTGGCCCACAAGTGCCAGCCCAGCCACGTGTTCTTAGAAGGAGACGAAAAGTCGAATGCATTCCTTAAGCTCTCGCTATCCGATAACCACGTATGGCCGCCGGCTACTGCGCAGGGCCGGGCCTGTCTGCCCGCTCAGAGCGGCTCTGTGTTGGAGTCACCCACGCCAATCCCTCCGAATCCACGCTGACCCGCAGCCCACTGTGGCAGGGCTCTTCTCCCAGAAAACCTGCCTTACTCCCTTCTTCCCCTCTCGCTGGCCAGGTGGGGATGGGTCCCCCATGTTCTCGGAGCTCCCCGTCACACGACACGTAAGAGCTGGGAATCACTGGCTAGTCCACGGTCCTGCAAACTCCCAGCACTGCCCAGCGCCCAGCACCCAGCACCGGGCCGGCCCACAGGGAGGCCCAACCAATGCTCAGATCCAGGCTGAGGGGAGGGGCTGCTTAGGGGCCCAGGGCCTTAGAGGCGTACGATAGCTGGTTCCCCCGCCTGGCCTGGGACCACCGCTGTCACGTCCGCCTTTGTGGACACAGCTGGTGGCTCCCTCCGGCAGCCCTCCAGGGCTGGAGAGGCTGCCATACCATGCTCCGGGGATGCCATCGCTCAGCTGCCCGACGGGCCCCTCCAGCCCACGGTGGGGGCGGTAGCAGGGGCCGCATGGGGGCGGGGAAGGGAAGGGCCCCCTCTAGGCAGAGGGAAACAGAGCCATTCCTTTCCTCATGACCCTTCTGGTTGGCCACATCCTGAGTGGGCTGTGTGTGGCATCTCTATTGTTCTGTGTAGGGCTGGAATGTGGAGACCAGATCCCGGCCTCCCCGTGCGGTATGGCGAGGTGGGGGGCACATTCCACAGAAGCGAAGGGGGTGGAACGCACACCAGGCCTGTGGGCAGGTCCGCGGCGAGGAGGGGGCCTGCTCGACCCGCCCCCAGCCCCCAGCCCCCAGCTGCTTCCTCCCTTCCCACATGCCTTAAACCAGAGAACTCACTTCAAAAGAAAAATCAGACCTTTAAGGCAGAGAGCCTGGCTCTGACAAGCCCGTACAAGCAAAACAATGGCCTTCAAGCATGGCTGTGATCAGGAAGGCCACCCTACATCACATCCTCACAGACGGGGGCAGACAGAATAAGAGCGCCTTCCCATTCGATGAAAATACACGGGACTCAGAAGCAACCACGATCGGCAGGCTGTCGCAATGGCCGCCTGACCCTCCTGGCCTGCTTCACCCACTCCGCCCCGGACCCCCGCGGCGCCCCCAGGTCCAGCTTCCCTGAGCTGCTGGAATCTGCCGGGCTTCCTTCTCCTGCCTCAGCATCTAGGGAGGCCTCCCCAGGAAGGAAGGTGGGGGCTCTGAGAGGTTCACGAGACCCCCAGGCACCTCAGAGCATCTCACCCAAGACCACTGGCCATAGGACTGGGCCCTGCGGCACTCCTGCTCAGATGGGGGCTACCGCAGGAGGCGGGCCTGAGGGGCTGGGCTGGGGCCACGGCTTACTTGGTGAGGGTGGGAGTGGCTTCGTCCAGGGTGGAAGCACTGTGGGCCCCGTTGACCAGTTGGCCCTGCGAGGGCATGACGAGGGAGAGGGTCACGCTGGTCTTGCTGGTGCTCTGGGCGCTCGAGTAAGGCACAGACACCGGGCACACGCGTCCTCCTGTGGCCATGGGAGGGAGAGAGGGGTGGGCCATGGGAGCGGCTGGGTGGTGGGGACAGGACTGCTCCAGGGCCTGATGGTGGGAGGCACCTGAGGGCTGAGAGGAGAGGCGGCCTGGCTCCCCAAGCTGCAGACCCTCTGCCCCTTGGGACAGAGAGAGAGTGTCCCGGGGCAGAGACACTTCCAGGCCGGACAGGGGCCTCCAATCGGCAACACAGCACTGCCGGTGCGCAAAGCAGGAGAGTCAGGTGCTGAGCTGCCTGGACGGAAGGGTCCCGGCCTGGCTTCCTGCGTGACGCTTCGCTTCTGAGGATGACGGTGCTACTAGTTGAAGCAGGCCCAACAAAAATAATGGCTGCGCTAGCCAGCCAGAGAACCTCCTAACCCCGGTGCCTGCGGGAGAACAAATCCGTGTGGGCATGACTGAGTGCCAAGGCTTGTCTGAGAAGAGAAAAAACAAATGCGGCCCCAGGTCTGGACGTGTGGACGTCTGGACGTCTGGACGCTGAGCGGCACCGGGAGCGACTGCAGGAGGAGCCATCGGGTCGCTTCCCCAGCAACTTGATTCCAGAACTAAAAATGCAGAGAGTAAAGCGTCTGCCGCCAGCTCGACACGGCCCAAGGAAAGTGCCAGCCTTCGAGGACCTTCTGTCCACATGCCTAGCCTCGCCAGGTCTCTGCCTTCTAGAGCCTCGGTTTCCCTTTCTGTAAAAAGGGGTGTCGTCTTCCTGAGGGCTGGTAATAAGGACCACAGGAAACAGCGGGCCAAGTGCTGGGCACAGAGCAGGGAGGCCCTCGGCCAGTGGGCACCCTCGTCTCTACCGTGTGGCCTGGTAGCTCTGCCAGTACCCTGCACCCAGGTCTTTAGGAGGGGGCCAGGGCAGACGGCATTTCCTTATTCCACAGACAAAAGGGAAGAACAAAGAAAGCTCAGAGAGCTTGAAAGTCAGAGTCCGGATCAGAACTGCTCAAAGCCAGGCCTCCTGACTCCAGCTCCAATGGCGGCAGTGAGGCCGGGCCTCAGCCGCTCTGCACCCGCCCAGCCCCGCCGGGCTCCTGGGGCATCTTCCGTCTGCACCGCACTCACCTGGGGCCGGGGATGGGGTGGGCTGGCTCATTTCGCCCAGCGGGTAGCCGAAGTTCCTCACCAGCAGGGTCATGTCCTCGTGCCTTGGGCAGAACTTGGCGCGCTCTCCGCCACTGGCGAAGGTGTCGCTGTGGATACGTTTCACCCGGTCCACCACGGCCTGGGCCACCGCGTCCAGGGACGTCTGCTTGGCGAACTCGGTGTCAATCATGGCGGCGATCTCCTGGGGGACAGGGCACAAAAACCTGATGAGCAACAGGGGGTCCCGGGGACTATGCGCCATGACGCCAGGGCCTAATCGGGTCTCTCAGGGGTCACCAGCCAAGCAGGTGAAGGAAGTCTCCACCAGCCACACCTGCCATTTGAGCTTTTCAAGGTTTTCAGGATAATCCTTCTGGAACTTTCTCATTAGAAAAAAATAGGACCTTGTGATCTGATTGTGGCTTCCATTCCACACCAATAAAATGGGGAAGTATCCACCTCACTGGGTTATCATGAGGATTAAATAACACCATGGACGTGAGGGTACTCTGGGGACTGCAAAAAGCCCAGTATAAATGGTCTTGATTATTAAGCCTTCTTTCCGGGAATGAACTTAACTGCAGGCAACAATATGCCAATTTTGTCAGAAAACGGGGATTCAGAATGAAGACAGGGTCCCTACCCTCAGTGAAGTCCACTGTCCAGTGTATTCTAGAACCCAGTGGAAGCTACTGTATAATTCTATCGTGAAGATCAAAGAAGAGAAAAAGAAAAAGATCATGTTGATGGTAAAATTACAAACACAAACACAAAACCTTCTCCGCGCTGGCTGGCCGGAGCCTCTTAGAGGGAGGAGGCAGGGGCAGGTGACAGGAAATGACCCGGGGCTGGAAAGGGCGGGCTCAGCTCCCTCACTGACCAGTTATGTCACGTCAGACCAGATCCTGAACTCCGTGAGCCCCAATGGGATGTGGCAGTGAGCTGCTCCCCCCCCCCCCCCGCCCAGGGCCCACGTCTACTGGCGTGGGGATGATAAAATAAGTAGGAAATAAGTCGAAACCTTGATCGCAGGAATTAAGGGGTAGCTAAGCATAGAAGACTTTTTCCTCCTTTTTAATCAAGGGACGAAGCAGAAAAGGTCACCTTCCTACAATAGTCACAGACGGAAGGAGAAACAGGAACCGAACTTATCCGACCAACCCAGGAATCCAAGGTCGGGTGAGGCAGCTTCCCCTCAAAGTCACCCCTGAAGCGACTGCTTCAGTGACGACTGTCTGATATGTTCTCCAAGGTGCAGGAGAAATAAGCAGCTGCCACTGGCTGAGGGCCCACGTTTGTCACACCTGTCACCACAGTCCCGCACAGGTGGATGTTACTGTCCCCATCTCAGAGATGAGAACAAACTGTCGCAGCTGAGAGAGGGCAGGGCAGGAGGTGGTGGAGTGGGACCTGGACGTGGCCAGCACGACTCCGCGGCCAGCGCTACGTGGGTCAGGCGACACTTCTGCACGCTCCTCCTCCACCCAGGACCCTTCCGCGACAGTCTCCAGAGCCACGCGCCCCATGTAAGTTCACGTCCACCTCACCAGCTGCCCTTCCGGCTTGCCCAGGGAAGTCTCAAACCCAGAAAGGGAGAAGCTTTGGATGGGATGGGTGCTCCAAGGCTTCGAACCCAGAGAAGATGTCCGGTGACGGCATGAGTGAATCAGAGCCCCGGCTGGGTCCCCAGGGGAGCCACCACCCCACAGGCTGACGGTCTGCGCTGCTCCCAGGCCCAGCTCACCTGGTTGGCCTGCCCGGGCCCGTGGGCGGCCTCCAGGGCCTTGTACAGCCCCTCGGACATCAGCACCAGGAAGCCGGTGACCCCGTCCAGGGGCTGTGCGCCGTGGATTTCAGGCTCTGCGATGATCGGCTTGGACTTGGCAGTGCTGAGGGAGGAGAGTGGAGGGGAGAGCTGGGCGTGGGATGGCCCCCAGGGGACATTCACTCTAAGGTAAGGGAAGACTCCACCCCAGCATGTGACATACAACACATACCTGACAAGAGGAAAAGAGAGAGAGAAAAGAGAAATCCAGAAAAACAGACCTATTTTCTGAGGGCAGCTACTAAAATCAAGCTCTGAGGGCCAGAAAAGCTGATGGGCAGCTGGGGTCAGAGGGCAAAGGTCAAATGCCCAATTCTGGTTCCACGCCACATCTCCAGTCCACGGAGCCCGGGCAGTGGCGGGGTGGGGGGGGGGTGGGACAGTGGGAGGGAGGAACAGCAGGAGGGCTGGGTTCATTTTTAAAAGCCCACTTCTCTTGGTCTCCTCCAAAACAAGTGTCAAGCCAACTCAGACCACACCCACACTCTCCATCCGCACAGGGGTCATTTTCTGATGCGCCATCAGAGCTATAAGCGTCAGAAAGTTCCTGCATGTGCACGTGCACGCAGGCAAGTCTAAGATGCTCCTGGCAACAGTATTTGGACAGTCTGGACACATCCTGAGGGCCCATCAGCACAGGCCGCAGGTGAGTGCGGACACAGCCACACGCTGGCATCCGGGCCGCGGTCGCCAGGAGTGCCACCGGCCCAACTTCCAGTTGTGCAGGGAGGGAGGAATGGGCACCTATGAGAAGCGAGGTGCAGAACGCTGCAAAGTGCATGCTGGCACTTGTGGGTGTCTTGAAAAGGATGCCCCCCCGCCCCTCCCGGAAGCCCACACAGGTGCTACACGCATGCACAGAGAAACTGTGGGTGGGGTACACAAAAAGCTAGCAGCTTCTGGGGAACGAGTCTCGGCTTGGAGAGGAAGGTGCACTTTGCACGTATATCCCTGGCACGGTTTGAGCTGTTTTAAGCCACACGTGTCCTTTCCAACAAAGCAACAGAATCCCACAAACCAGAGCCAAAAGGTTGCAAACTCGACTGCCGAAATCCTGCGAGAGTAAGGGGTTCTGACTCACGCTTCCTAAGACGTGATGAAGCCTGCCCTCTGGGGACGGGGTCCCTGGCATACATCCACATTTCTGGTTGTGACGTTAAATGCCATAACGGACACTTCATGCACACACACAAATCTATTTTCCCCAATCAACGTTAAAGACACATGCTCAGAATTCAGGCTGCCTGGGTTCAAGTCCTGCCTTGGCCCACCGCTAGCCCTGTCACCAGGTAGGCAAATTAATGTCCCCATGTCTCAGTTTCCTTATATGAAAATACCTTTCAGGCAGCAACAGTACCCAGCTCCCAGCGCCTGCACGAAGACTGAGACACAGAGCGCACACCCAGAGCCCTGCTCGACAGAGGATCGTGATTACTACCCCTGCCCATCGCTGCTATGAGCACTGGGTGGCAGCCAGAGAGAGGTGTCCTTGGAGAGAGCTGTATGATCCATCTTGCACCTCTGCCCTGTCCCTGTCCATGCCAGGGAGCTCAGGCCAACCCCTACGGCACCGGTTGCTGCCCCTGGCTTTGGCCTAGCTCTCCGCACTTGACCCCTTGCCAGCCTGACACCTGGCCTGCTGGTCCAGGTGCCATACCAACCTCTCCAAGAGGAAGAAGAGTCTCTGTGGGTTCTGGGCTCCCTCAACTGCATCTTCCGTCTTTAGAGCCTAAAATCTGCTTCTGTCCCAGACAGGGGACAGCTGGGCCAACCACCTACCTGAGGAGGTCGATGTCAGTGTAGCTGTATTTGACCTTGTAGTCCCCGATGCGCCTGGTGCTCTCCTGCCCACAGATGACCCCCACTTGCTTGATCTTTCCTGCATCCAAACCTGCCGGGGAGAACGACACGACAATCCCAGATCTTGTTCATGTTAAAGAACAAAAAGAAGGGGACACACGCACATCCACGAACGAGGTGCTGAGGACCCAAAGAACAGGAAATGATGTCACATCAGGCACCTGGGGGAGCGGCTAACCGACCGTGCCCCAATGTCCCCCTCCCCATCAGAACAACCCCTCACGCGGAGCCCCTCCTCCACGGGCATCGGATCCGGCACCCCCAGCACGGCTGCCCGGGCAGGGCGGGAGCGGCCGTGGCCCTGGCTGACGTCAGGGCTTCTCTGGCCTCTCGGCCGCCACCAGTAGCAGTGCGCGCCCAGGTTCTCTTGGAAGCGGTTTACACCCATTAACTAACTTCCTCGATGCTCACCACATCCTGAGGTAGGTGTTACTATTTATCATCTCAGATGCAGATGGGGGAACAGAGGCATGGAAAACCTGGGTAAGTTCCAAACATCACCAACTAGTAAGCGGTGGAACTGGGAGTCCACCCCAGACGGGCTGGTCCCAAGCCCACAGTTACAGCCTGCCCACTCCACCCCTCTCTGCGTGACCACCGGAAGAGGGCGAAGGTGAGCCATGGGGTCGCCCACCCACCCAGCTGCGAGAGGCGGAAGAGCTCGTCCTCGTTCTCCGTGGTGTGGTCCACGTTGAGCTGTGTCACCTGCAGCCCGTCCACCGTGGATTTGCACAGAAGGGCGCGGTTGGTACCTGCAGCAGAATGTGAGCAGCTGAGCAGAGGGGCAGCGGAGGGAGGAGGAGGCCACGTTGGGGTGTGGAGGGGGAGAGAGACAAGGCAGGCATCTCACATGTGGACAGCCCTGAAACTAGCAAAGACAACTGGCTTGGACCACTGGGAGAGTCACCCGTCAAGGAGAGCTGATGATACTAAGGGATCGGGTTAAATTTTTCCAATGCCATCTTAGGATGAGTATGGTTAAGATTTTCATAAGAGATCTTCTCTCTACAGATACCATGCCATGATGTCTGGGGTTTGCTCCCCCACAATGCAGGGGACAAAGGGCTGTCGATTAAATGAGCCTGGCCACGAGGCGATAACTGTTGGGGATGGGCAGACGGGAGTCATTAAATGCTGGTCACTCTAGTCTTATACATTTCTGAATTTTTTCCACAATGAAATCTTTAGGAAAGAAGGAAGAGGGAAATTATCAGTGGGGTCTCTGCAGAGCTCCTACAGTCATCTGCACATTGGGGGTATGGCCTTCCCAGGTTCCCAGATGGTTCCCTCTTGCCCACAAATCCCACAAAAATGTCCCCGTGGCCCCTCACCCTCTGGCCTACATCCAGCCAACTTATCACCCTTCATGGGATGCTGAGTGGGTCTCCCACAGCTGGCAACATCTTCCAAAAGAGGAAGCCACTAAAGCAACACGGATAGAGGACAGAACTGCCCCAGGGCCACAAGCCAGTTGGGGTGACATGGGGACTAACGCCGGGGTGCGTACCCCCCAGCCGGTACTTCTAACTCCCCACTGGGACCGAGATGCCCGTGGGGTACCGGAAACCTGACCGATGGCCTCGGCAGACTTGGGCTGCGGGTCCTACGTGTCCGGACAACAGGTTGCCCAGAAGACTCCCAGATCCCCAAAGCTGACCGCTCCCAGCCCGCCCCACCCTGAGCCGCACGGCTGGCTCACCTACGTTGGCGACGTAGAGCTTGTTGTTGAGGAGGACCGCCACCACGGCCATGGCCCCTCCGGAAGTCTCCCTCTCCAACACCTTGAGTCTTTCCAGGATCTTCTGATACTGAGGAGGCAGCTGGTGCTGGGGGACACCCTATAAGCCACCACGGGGGTCAGGGAGGACACCCTACAAGCCATTGCGGGGGTCAGGGGGGACACCCTACAAGCCGTCGTGGGGGTCAGAGCAGGCTGAGAGCTGCACTGCAGCTCTCAGCAGGGTGCCCCAGGAGGCCGGCGGGGACCTAACTTGTCCTGTCGGCTCTGAAAGTGCTGGGAGGTGATGGGGGTGGGCAGGTGACAAGGCTGCAGACAGATTCGAGGACTGACCTGGCAGGGCTTTACCTCACACCCCTCACCCCACGCTGAGCCGCAGGCTGCTGAGAGCAGGCTGGGGAGGCCCCTCGGAGGGTAAACTCAGGGTCAGGGACTGTCCCCCTAACTCCTGCTGCCCTGGCCTGGGAGGGACATGGCAGACGAGTCCTTGCTCCTAGCAAAGCTGGCCTTGACGAGCTCCTCCCGGGAAGCAGGCTGGGGAGGTTAGGTTACCTCTGGCAGCTGGGACTGGAGGCTCGCCTTCTCAGCCAGAGCATCGTCGATGGACTCCAGGAAGCTCCTTTCCACCACGTCGAAGGCCTGGAGGCACACAGAGGACAGACAGGAACAGGTGTCAGGGCAAAGGCCAGTTCGAAACACCACTGCCACCTGATGCTGACACACCCCCTAGTAATAGCAATAAATCGTATTACGTGCAGGTCCTCATGTGACGGCACTGCAGGGACCAGAGAGGCTAAGGTTAAGAGCGCAGAGGTTAAGAGCACAGGTTTGGAACCAGGCCACCTGGGGACGAATTCCAGCTCTGCCACTTGCCAGCTGGCAGTCTCGGTCTCCTCATCTATGAACAGAGACAAGTGTTGTTCTGAGGGTGACTGAGCACTCAGCACCTGGCTCAGAGCATGTCTAGATCGATGACCACTGGAGCCACTGCTGCATCCTGCTGGCCCGTGGACACTGCTCACGCTGCCGCCTTTCCCGGGGGGCCGGGCTGAGCGTCCCTGGCCCAGGGCCCCGAGGCCGGGCGGGTGCTCCGGCCCTCAGGCACTGAGGCGGAGGGCGGTTGGGAACACTGCTGTCGAGGAACAGAAGTCCGTCCTCCTCATCCAAACTAAGTGACCCCAGATGTACTTCCAAAGGGAGATGCCAGGAAGAAGCCTCCAGAAGAGCAGCAAGCAGAAGCACAGAGCCGGCAAAGGCCGCTGGACGACCGGCGGGGAGGCGGCGAGGCCCAGGGTGCTGGCAGCGGCCAGAGGCTGCGCGCCTGAGCCACGCCCGAAGGAAAGGGACCATCGCGAGTCGCCCTAGCTCAGGCCCCGTCCCTACTTCCCTGCTCCCCAGGACCACCTCCCCAAAAACTAACCCTGCCAGGGCTGGGGAAGGACCGCTGCTAGCTGCCAGCTCTTGGACTCCCCGGAAGTGGGGTGCCCCTGCCGCTGGGAGAGGCTCCCAGAGCGGGGTTCTCTGCAGGACGGAATGCGCTGGCAGGGTCTCGAGGCCAGCCCTGGCCAAGCCCCCCCTTCGCAGTTGCAGGGCCAAGTTCCCGGGGGACGCGGCCGCCCCGAGCGCCAGTACCTGCAACAGCACACGCCGCACGTCGGCCTCCACGTGCTCGGCGTTAAGCTGGCCCAGCAGGAGCTCTGCGGACAGCCGCTGGGCCACGAAGTTGGTCACCCGGTTGCCATCGTAGCCGTTGAAGACCCCATACAGGAAGCAGTTGTTCTCACTCCTGGCAGGGAGAGAGGCAGGAGGTGACCTGAGACCAAGGGCTCACAGAAGGGATGCCAGTTATAGAGTGGAGGGCGAGGAGGGCAAGGAACTCGGAGAGACCGAAGATACAACAGCCGTGGCTTCAGGTGTCCCCCTGGGTCCCCCCACTTCCGCCATCATTTCACTCTGGCCGTGACCTTTGGGGATGCTCCCCATCCCACTGCGGCAGGCCCTGGGCTGGTCTGAGGTCTGGGTGTGGAAGGGACAGCGGCAGACGCCACCTGCCATGGGCAACGCCCCTGCGGCAGGCCCCCGTGAGAGAGCTGCAAAACGGCTTCCGGTGCCCGGAAGAGTGCTCCTGGCGCCTCACCTGAACTTGAGCCAGTTGTCCTCCAGCGGGTGGCTCTCAGTGCCCTTGCCATCGGCAGAGTAGCTACGGTTGGAGGCTGAGCCCACCCCAGAGAGGTGGCAGAGCGGCAGGTCGTCCGTCCAGCTCGGCTGCTGCTCCTGGGGAGGACAGCAGGGAAGCACGAAGTGTCACCTCCTCCAGGGCAGACCCCACCTCGCCTATTTCTGCCCCAACGAAAACCCAGCAGGCCCAGAGCCCCACACGAGGCTTCTACTTCCTTCTGTAAATCAATGATGCTGTGTGAACAGACACCTCCGGAGGGTCTGCTTTTTGTGGCTAGTCCACAAACTTGTCCCCTGGGAAACCCAAAACACACCAGAGTTCCCAAATGCAAGGCTCAGCGGCGGTCTCCAGGAGCGAGCTGCTCCAAAGCACGAATGAGACCCACACATGATAGACGCTTGGTGAAAAACTCTTCGGTGGGTCCCCGCCTCTTACTACAGAGGCTCTGACTCCAGTCCCTCGGGCCCTGGTTAAAACTGCAGCTTTCTAGGTCCCACAGCCAGAATGTCTGACCTGGAGGGGCACCTTAGGTGACCGATTCAGGTAGCCCGGGACCGTGCCTTCAGGAAGTGACTCACGAGCCTGCCTTAGGCACAGTCACTGTCCCTGGCACTGGTGCCCCCACCCTGGTCCCTGCTCCGCTGTGCCCTCTCCCATCCGCTCCCCGCCACGCCCTCTCCACCTGCACCAAACGCTTTACAGTCCCGTCCACGATCCACTCTCCCTCTATGTGGAATGCCCTCCTTGTCCTTTCTAGCAATTCTCCCCACCCTTCCGGACTCTGGCGCCAGAGTCGCCACCTCTAGGAAGTCTTCCCGCAGGAAGGTCGTCTCCGGGCTTGGCCGACAGCCTTCTCGTGTGCTCCACCAACCCTGGCTCCCTCGCTCCTGCCTGTTTGTGTCGGGCTCGCATTCTACCCCACCATCTCAAACCGGGCTCTCAGCGTAACTACCATGACGGAAGTCTAAACAACCCCCAGCCCCGCGCCCCTGTCCAGGCCCCAGCCGATTCTGAATCTCCTATGTCTCCTTAGGGAGTGCCCGCTGCTGCAAGGCCCAGGTACCACCCGCTGCCTCACACCAGGCCCCACGCAACCCCCGCCTGAGCACGGTGCCTGGTTCACAAGGGCGTTCCCAGGACTACTGTGGGAACTGCGGCTAACGCGAACAACGGAGAAGCAAAGTTCCATCGCGAGGAGAATAAAATTGGGATTGAAGACTTTACGAAATACTAATAAAGACCAGAGCTGGGCGTGTCTTCTTGCAAGTCAGCTGTAGCAACCTTCAAAAAAGGATGTGAAAATCACTGCAACAGGCTCTTGCAATCAAGATATGTAAAAAGCCTGTGGTTAGTTTTTGTGGCAAACTCCATCTCATTTACATACTGATGGGGGGGGTGCCCTGCCGGCTTTTCTTTCGTGTTAATTGCTTTAATAATGCCCGTATTCTTCCGCTTCAGTTCTGTGCTTTGCACCCTGCAGCCACTTCTGCAGGGAGTGGGAGTTTGTTTTTACTTCCAAATCAACACGTGTAGTAAAATGGGTTTTCTTCTGTAGTGTGCAGGTCCTCAGATTTTAACGTGTAGAGATTTGCGTAACTGCTGCCACGACCAACACACAGAAGAGCCCCGCCATCCCAGACATGCCCTCCCCTGACGACCGCTGACCTGCGCTCCCTCACTATACCGTCTTTACAAGAATGTCATAAAGAAATTAGGCAGTACCAGACCATTGTTTTTTTTTTTTTTAATTGAGAACAAGCATATTGCGTTAAATTTACCATCTTACGTACACAGTTCCATGGTATGAAATACACTCCCCCTGTTGTGCACACATCGCCCCCGGCCTTCCCCGGGACTCTTCTCAGCATCTCGAACTGGAACTCCATGCCCATGACACACACACTGCCCGCCCTCCCCTCCCCCAGCCCCTGGCAACCAGCACCACCGTCTGGGTCTTGCGCACATCGCCTTTGAGGCTGGCTTCTTTCACTCAGCATCCTGCCCCTGAGACGCATTCAAGGTGTCACCTGCATCCACAGCTTGTCCTTTTTATTGCAGAGCAGTGTCCCATCGCATGTACGTGGCACACTTATCCATTGGTCCACTGAAGGACACCTGGACTGTTCCCAGTTTGGGGCAGGGATGAAGAGGGCTGCTATAAAGATTCACGGGCGGGTTTTCACGTGAACGTAATTTTTCATTGCTCTAGAGTAAATACTTAGGAGCGAGACTGCTGTTGGACGTGATAAGAAGCTGCCGAACTTGTTGCGTGGTGTACCATCGGCGTTCCCAGCAGCAAAGCAGAGGAGTTCCAGTTGCTCCACATCCTCACCACCACGTGGTATCCTTTCTTTTTGCAATTTAGACATTGTTAGAGGTATGTGGTACTGCATCGTGGCTTTCGGTGCATGTCCCTGATGGCAAATGATGATGTTGAGCACATCTTCATGTGCTTATTTGCCATCCACATTTCTTCATTGGTGTCTAAATCTTACGCCTATTTTTAAATCGGGCTGTTTGTTTTATTGACTGTTGAGTTTTGAGAGTTCTTTATACATTTTGGATAAAAGTCTTTTGTTGGATATGTGATTTGCAAATCTTTTCTCCAGTCTGCAACTTGTCATTTCACTCGCTTAACAGTGTCTTTTGCATTACCAAAGTTTTCAGTTTTGATGAAATCCACTTTATCAATTTTCTTCTTTCATGGTTCATGCTTTTGGTGTCATGTCTAAGAACTCTTTGCCCAGCTCCAGGTCACAGAGATATTCTATGTTTTCTTCTGAAAGTTTTAGTTTTCCATTTAGACCTGTGATTCATTTTCATTTCTGTATAAGGTAGGAGGTTTAGGTCCAAGGGTTATGTCTTGGGTGTTTGTGTTTTGGGTTTTTTTTTTAATATGGATGTTCAATTGTTTCAACACTGTTTGTTGAAAAGACTATCCTTTTTCCATTGAATTGCCTTTGTACCTCTGCCAAAAACTAACAGGCCATACTTGTGTGCATCTATTTCTGGACTCTGTTCTGTTCCATTGCTCTGTGGGTCAGATCCTTCCACCAATCCCACGCTCCTGATTACCGCAGCCTTACAGAAAGTCTGAAAATCGAGTTGGGGGAATGCCTCTGGCTTTATTCCTTTTCGAAATCATTCTGGCTTTCCTAGTTCCTTTGCTTTTTTGTATGATTTTTACAATAAGCTTGTCTATACTGACAAAAAGTCTTGCTGGGATTTTCACTGAAACTATGTTAAATTTATAGACCAATTCGAGGAGATGTGACTTCTTTGCTACGTTGAATCTTGCAATCCATCAGCATGGTAAGTCCCTAAACTTACTTATGTCTTCTTTATAGGACTTTTTTTTTTTTTTAATTCATGACAAGTGCTGAAAAACTACTAATGCCTACTAGAAGCCTTTGGAAATGAAAGACATGAGTGACATCTACTAAGGGAAAAGAAACAGCGAAAAGGGCTCACATTCTGCTCAGCTCCCGGTGACACGAGTCGTTTAACATCTTCAGGTCGAGCTACGGCAAAAAACCGCTTCACAGTAACTAACATAGAACTGCTTCTGGCTCCCGTCTTGACTGACTCGTTTTAAAAGCAACATAAATGTGACCTTAAGCCTCTGGAGCCCACATATGACATTATGCAGTTAGGTATATTCAATTAATACATACATTCATTCAACACAAATTTACTAAACATTTATGACGGGCTGGCATTATTTCAGGTACTGGGGACGGAGTGGAGAAAACACTGGGTCCTTGTTTGAAGCCTCCTCTCTAGGGACAGAGACTTTAAACATGTAATACATAAACAAACAAGGTAATTTTAGACAAGGATATGTGCTACCAAGAAGATACACCAGGGTAACGGGACAGAGAGTGTGGGGGGGGGGCTCTTTTGGATGAGGTGATCAGAAGAGGCCGCTCTGGTGAGGTGACCTCTGAGCCAGGCCTGACTCATTATGAAGCAGTGCTGCTTCAGAAAGTGGGGAAAGAATTTTCCAGGCAGAGGGAACAGCACTCAGGTAGAAAATGAAGTGTGTCAAGTTCAAGGGCGTACAAGAAAGCCAATGTGTCCTCTGCAGTGAGCGGGCAAGTGGCTTGCTGTGTGTTCATACACACGGATACTCATGTTATCTAGGTGGAGACAGTGTAAGGTCTCCCGGGCCATAGAAAGGAGTTCATTGCCAAGGAGTTAATTCTTTCTCAAGGAATCGGTTTCTTGCCAATCATCCCCTAGGCCTTAGATCTGATCAGTGTACCTCCACCACCAAGGACCGCATGAATGTCTCAGGCACACTGCTAATAAGTTTCAAAAAGAAGCTTCTTTTTCTAGGATCTGTCTCCTGCTCCTGCTGGAATGAAATTAAGCATACGATTAAGCAGAAGCACAAATACACCTCCCCATTCAGGAGCATCCTGTGTCTTCCTCCAGAAAAGATGGGCCAAGAAGCCAAAATTCAGCACCCTGATGTGCCCCAGCTGTTTTAAAGCATGGGAGAAGACATTTACACTTTGTAGACTCTTGTTTGTGATTAAGTATCGGATTGAGATGGACTGAACTCATCCTCTAATGAGATGAACAATACACACGTGTTGCCCACAATGTATATAACTTGTCATCCATGTAGTAATTACTGTGTTTCCCCTTCCATGATCTAACTCCCACAAAGGACAGAGAAAGGCTTCCAGGGGCTTGAATCTTTGCGACAAAGTCATATTTTAGAGAAAAAAAAAATTACTCACAGGCCCACTCAACATTAAGGGATGCACTATAAAAGCCTGGCGAAATAGTGTTTTATAGGAAATGAACTCAGATGTATGGCTCAGGAACGTGCCCTGTAGGTACGACGCAGTGGCAGAGGAACAATTCACCTGAAAGTATTTCGCGATGGGCGCCCGTGACGCTACCATCGGGAGTGGACTGACGCTGTCCTGACTGCTGCTGATGTGAGAGTAACCAGTTCCCCCAAATTAGAAAAACTGTGTATATGACCACTGTCAATCTACTTATGACTGTGTCTGGATACTTCTACAACCTTAAATGCTTTATTCGAAATCTAATTTTCGTAAAGTCGAGCTAGTAATATTTTGGAAATACGGTATTTTATTAACGAGTAATTGGTGTGCGGGTCAGTGGGTATGGACTCCAGTGCTATTGTTTATTTAAGGATAGTCTCTGTCCATTCTTGATAAAACAAATACTCAAGAAAACAGTTATCAATGGATACCTCCTTAACAGGCCATTCATAGGTATACTTCCGTCGGTCCTTAGGCCGGCACCTCAGTTAGTGGGGAAGCGCAAGAGGCATCTCACTAAGATCAGGAACAAGGCAAGAATGCCACTGTCGCCACGACACAGCTCCGAACTGAAGGTGTCAGCCCGTGCAGTCGGACAGGGAACGTACAGGTATCTCTGTGCGCAGCCGATACAATAGGACCTGGAAACCCTGAAGAATTAATGATGAAACTAACTCAAATAACAGAAATCAGTAAGGCGGCAGGATAGACAACCAGCACACAAAAATCCGTGACCTTCGGATAAAGACGGGCACATAGCCTCCACGGGAAAACTCCTGCTTACCGTCAACTTAAATAACAAGGTCATTCTGCTGTGAAGTTCTCCCGAGTCAGTCTTCCCCGACCACATTCCTGTAGAGGCTTTTTTAAAACCTAAATTTCTATCAGTTTGATTATTATCTGAAGGCTCCATCCCGACCTTCCAGCCTGTTGACATAGTTTTCAATCTTGCCCTTTGACAGACTGACAATCTCACTCAGCTCTCTATCTTGTACTGATGAGGCCTTCTATATAGTGTTCCAAACGATTTCTAAAAAACTGTAACCAGAACAGAAAGCGGGGGAAGCTAACCCACTTCCGGCAGGAGGTGTCGGCACCAAACACAGGATGAAGTGACGCTCCCACCAGGGGTTGGCTCTGCTGGAAGGCCGAATGTATTTTGGGACCTCAAATGAAGAGGCCACTCACTGACCCTAGAGGGACAGGAAGCAACACACACTTTAAAGCAAACTATTTACAGCCATGAACGAACCTTGCTGAGCAAAGTGCTACCTGTTTCACATTGGCACATTGAGTTCCTAGCCAATTTGACTTGGCTTGCTCTTAAAGAAGAAATAAGAAAAAAATTACTCAAAGAACATATTAAAAAGTACCCATGATGAAGCAAAGCCACTCCTTTTCTGTTTTTCCAAGTCCTGTCCCCCCTGACGGCCCCGCTCAGACCTGAACAGTCCCAGGGGCATTTCCCACACCACAGCCCTCCACTTGACACCCTCCGGAAATTACCCACTTCATTATTTTTTCTTCAAACTGCCACACTTTCCTTTACCCAAATGATTTAATTTTGAACATAAGCTTTTTCAGTATTATCAGTGAAAAAGCAGTATTACTTGCCGTATCTTGAAGATAATGGTAATACTAATAATAATAAAAGCACAAAGATATTAAATTCTAGTTGAACCTACTGCCTGCCGATGGTTTTGAGCTGGAGCCTTGTTCTCTTTTAACAAAAAAGGGAGGCCGGCACGAATCAGAAAGGTGTTAAGGACACACTCGGACCAAACCGAACCTTTCTCTTGATATCATGAGTTAGAAAGAGAATATGTAATGACGAGTTTTTACACGGCACACACCAAACCACCTCACTGTATGTGTCTCAGGCTCTGGAAAATACTGCCGAGGCCACGAAGCCCCTTCCCTGAGAAACCGACCCTGTGGCCTCGGCATGCACATCAGGCACCCCGCCCGCCGGCTCTTCACTATTTGGCACGCTGCAGCCCGGTATTATTTATTAGCTATCTTATTTCCTGATTCAAAGACATATTTTTAACAATTTAATATACCTAAAGTTGGTGTGTTACAAGTCATTTAGCAGTGTGCTTTCTCAGTAGCATGTAAAATGATGATGTGCCCTTATCCTTAACGGTGTCTTAGATCCCATGGCATACGGTTGATTTCTCAGATACTCCTAAGAACCCCTTCCGCGGAAGGCCCTGCCTAGAATGCGGCCCCGCAGCACCTCAAACCTCCGATAACAGCTGGCCGGAGAGTCTGGGCGGTTCCGCCCGCGCGGGAGGGGGAGCGCACGCGGTCCTCCCCGATGCCCGATGCCCGCGGCGGCCCCACCACCGCTCTCACGGCGCTGCGCCCGGCGAGCCGCGGTCGGCCGTGTTCTCCCACGGCTCCCGCCTCCACGGGCGGCAGCCGTGCCCAGCGTACCCTGCTGACTCCATCGCAGCCCACCAGGCTGCCAAGGCTCTTGCTTCCTTCCTCCATGTTTCTGAACAATTTTCGGAAAGGTCACGGATTTTCTATTCACAAAAACCACCCACCCCTCCGCCCTTGCACACGCTGATGCATGCCTTCTCCCACGCTGCAAATGCCAGGCCCGCCAGCACCGGCAGCGAGTGGCGCCTCAACCCCCAGAACGTGAGCGAGTCGTGGCTGGGGAAGAGCCGAGGAGGGGGTGTCGCACGCTCACACAGGCCCGTCACAGAGCCAAGTGCACACACACAACAGTGAGCATGGCCACTTTAACTCCTTGATAGCTTACAAACTAGCTTCTCACGAGACGTCTAACAGAAAATACAGTGAGAAAGCAAGCTATTTCGAAAAGCCTAATTTTGACTTCCTTGGGTGACACAGTTTCCAAAATTTGTATTTTGGTATTAAAAGTTTCTACAGTGATCCAACTGTATTTAACCCATTAAAGGCGTCACAAACACCTTTTGTACATATATTTACGCATTAGCTCCCCACATACATATGTGGGGACGTCATATAAAAATAGTCCATTGAAGTCCCCACAGAGACTCATCTCAAACTCCTGGGTAGCAGAAGTAGACAAAGCATAGTTGCAAGTTCAGGCCACAGCTTGAATATCAAATTATAGTATGAAAAGGCCGAGTGTTTTTGTGGTGAAAGCACCCGAAATCCTTAGAGGCTAAAAGGAAGCTCAGAAAGAGAGAATAATGCCCCCAGGAAGATGGCCCAGGGTGGGGGGGGCAGCAGTTCTTTCTCTCCAAAAAGCTCCAAATACCCCACGCCTGCTGCCATCTCTATCTTCCTGAATGATCCCCTTTTCCGTCCCTACTTCTCTGGGGCCAACTCCACCCTAGGGCCCCCACCTCTCTCACTCGGCTTTTCATCAAAGGTTCTCTATGTTTTCGTTACAAATATAGTCCTAATACATTCTTAAAGGGGCTGCTAGTAATTGAGGAGCACTTACTGAGTCCTAGGGCAGCTGGTCACATTCTGCCAGCGTATGAGATGGTTATAGGTGACGGCCAGATGGGGACAGATTTATTTCAATGTATGTTAGAAAAAAATATACGGCTAGTGCCTGTAATTTTATAGACACAATTGCTCAGGATATGTCTAAGTTAAAATTTTTGATTTCGAGTTGATTTTTTAAATAATTAAGTAAATAATAGTACAGGCGAAACCAAACTCTTGATTCTCCCTGTCCCCAACGCATGCCTCTTCCAGGATTCCCCACCTCGGTAAAGGGCAGTGCTGTTGCTCCAACCGAACCCTTGCTGTCCTTCTGGATCCTTTTTTCTCTGTCACACTCACCCCACATTCGATCCTTCAGCCCTTCCTCCAGAGCACAGCCAGAACCCAGTACTTCTCACCAGTCCCCTGCCACTGCTCTGGCCAAGCCTGTCATCTCGCACCTGGACAAGAGTGAGTGCCACACTCAGTGGGTCCCAGGCTTCACTCTTGCCGCTCGAGCACCTCTTAATGGAGGGCATTCTCCAATCACTAATCAGATCGCATCACGCCCCTACCCAAAATCAGCCGAGTTTCACATCACATTCAGAACAGAATCCAAAGTCCACACCAGGGTCCACAAGGCTCCCTCAGACCTTGGCTACTACCACGTCCCCAAAGCACTCCGCTCCAGCCACACTGGCCGCCTCCACGCTCCCCAGGCAGACAGGCCTTTGCATCCCTGCTCCCTCGGCAGGAAGACTCCCTCCCGAATCCCCCACTTCACTTCAACAAATGTTGAAGTCTTCCCCTACCCCTTGGTCTAAAACGGCACCTCCACCACTGTGTGTGTGTGAAACCAGACTATTCTTCACAGCACTGCCTGATGTTATGTTATAGATATTATTCTATCATCCATTATCCGCATCTGTCTACTATCAGTCTCCCTTACTAGAGTAGGACATAAGCTTCACGAGGGTAGTGTCCCCTGCACCTACACGGTGCCTGCCACATAGTGAGTGCTCAGTGACATTTGAGGGACTGAACCGTAGGCATTCACTCATAGCAGAATTGAAGGTGGAATGTCACGGCTGGAGTGTGACCATGCCAGGCTAGGAGTGTAACATGTTGGTTCACTTATTACTCACAATACTTCTGGAAGTCCTCTCAGTTGGGGTCACCAAGGTTCAGGAATGTTAAGTGACTTGTCTAAGGCTGTATAAGAGTCATACTGTTTTGTCAGGCTGAAAAGAGCCTAGGTTCTTTTGAACACATCAAGCTATCTTTAAATGCTCTCCTTTTCTTCGAAAGACCTTTTAAAGTACCACACTGCCTGGGGACGAAAGGTGAAACTCCTCAGGATGTCATTTCACTAGGCACTCTGCCATCTGGCCCCAGCGCACCCTTCCAGCACCTTGTCGGCAAATCCCCAGCCCTTCCTGCAAGCCTCCACTGGCCTGGTCAAATCAGGCCGTCCACAGCCCCTCAGCAAATCGACACCAGCGTGCCTTACACACTGTGTTAGTGGTGTGCAACTCCTTCTCCCAAGCTGGACCGCCAACGTAGTGAAGGTGTGCACATGCCTCGTTCCTCTTTGTATCTCCAGGCCCAGTAACCAAACTAACAGCCCTCACAGCCGCCTGCTGAATGATGGTGTCCAAGCCGCTCTCACCAGACTAAGGACAGCAGAAGGCAGGACAGGAAGCCCTGCACCTCACCTGCACACTCAGACACCATGCGAGCAGAAATGTCTTGATCAACATTAGGATGGGAGGGGCCTTATGCAGAAGTCCCTGGCATCCCTTTTGCCTTTTATCAAGATACTGCATGCTTAAAGCTAACTATCCCATCTTTCAAAGATTCCACCACCACCCAGGAAAACATCTGGGGGCTAAAAAAGTTCATCTTCCATCTAAACTGAATCCCTTGGGCTCCATAACGCCTAGAGGGGAGGGAAGTTGGCAGTGTCTCCTCAGCAAGCCAAGCCAACCTACAGCAATTATCACTTTCAGGACTTGCCACAATCCAGCCAGTATTTCTGGAATGTTTACTATAATAGGGACATACACGCAGGAGCCCTGCCCTCTGGGAGCTTACAAAGCAGAGGGCCAGGACTACTTAACCAACTCCATGACAAGGCCAATCTGCTAAGCAGTAGTAAAAAGGGGGGGAGGGGCAGCCCAAGGTGTGGAGAGGAAGAAAGCTACCCTGGCCCGGAACTGGGAGTTACTATTTTGGAAGCACAATTTCACAGTCTACACGAAGCCTGTCATTAACATGCAGCACTAAATGTCACCCCCTACACTCTAATTCTGATGCTTCAAGACCCTCAAAGGGCAGGAAGGCCAATGTTGAGCACTTAAACCTGGTTACAAATGCTCTCCTCGTTATTTTACAAATATTTATTGAATGCCTGACACCTCGTGATGGTAGGTGCTGGTGACACTATTCATTGCAGATCCCAAGTTCAAGGAGTTCACTTTCCTCATCTGTAAAACAGGAATAATCACAACATCTACCTCATGGGGCTGCTATAAAAATTAAACTTACAAATGCAAAGCAACTGGCACAAAGCCTGGGATGTAGTAAGCGGTACGCAAGTGGCTGTGGCTATGATTATCATCATCGCACGATTGCTCGGCGCCCGGGTGGGCTCACCGGTGACCCGTGCTCTCTCCGCAGCCGCGCGCCACGTTCCTTTCCGGCTCCAGAACGCTTCCACCCTCGACGCGTCCTTGACGCTCGGGGACGCTAGGACCGGGCATCCGAGCGCAGGCCGGCCGGGCGCGTAGCGCGCACGCGCAGGCCTCCCGGGGCCGCACGCGCCCCCAGCCTAGGGAGTGAGGGGGGCCGGCCCGGGAGAGGGGAGGGCGGCGGTCACACCCCGCCAGCGAGAAGTCGGCGTCCCCAGGCGAAGAGGGAGCCGCGCCTGCACCCGACAGGCGCCCCCCCGGCCCCCCCGGGCTCCCAACCCCCCGCCCGGAGAGCGGGTCGGTTGCTCACACTCTGCAGCAGGCTCCTCCTCTGCGCCGCCATCTTGGAGGGACCCCCGCAGGCGCGCCCGCCTCCCAGCAGAGCAGGCGAGAAAGGCGGCTAGAGCGGCTTGAAGCCGGCCCGGAGGACCGCGCTGCCAGGGAGCGTGCGCCCAGCGCCACCTCACGGCCGAAGCGGGACGGGGCCGCAGGGGAGCGTGTGCGCAGGCGCGCTCTCCCTGCGTTTCTCTCGTGGGAACTAACAGGAAGGAAGGCTTGCTTACGTGATGTCCCCTCGCACCTCTTTATTTGCGTACTTCCCCGTGGATGCCTTTCAGGGGGAACTCCCAAAGCCCCCCGAATAGCGTTCTTTATGGATACGGTGGAAGCGGCAGAGGGTGAATTATTCATTCACTTGATATTCATTGGATGATGAGGCCTGGCCCCTGGGGGGTGAAGCAGCAAACAATACAGGCCCTCAAAAAGTTAGCATTTTAATTGAGTGGACAACATTTACACACATAAGTCCAGTGGTGCTAAATTCTAGGCAGAGAAGTGTATCGATGTGTCATGGTGTGTGGCGTTAACTAGCGACAGGGCTAGTATGCATGTTACGGAAGGCCGATGTGGCTGAAACAGATGGACGAAGAATTAGATAAAGGGAGTGTAAGGCAGGCTCTGACCATGCGGTGTCCAGACAGGACAACGGAAAACTGGGGACTTCGGAGCCAGCCATGGACAAGATCCCATTGGTAGAAAGATCCCTTTGACGATTGTGTACAACACAGATTTTTATGGTTATGGAGAGAGGAAGACCAATTAGGGGACTGTTGTTCTAGGAGAGAGATGACAGTGTTTGAGCAAGCTGATGGCAGTGAGTGGATTTCATTCAGGAGCTGAAACTGTCAAGGCTTGAACAAGGATTGGTTGTGGGTGGTGCTAGGAAAAGAGATGCATCAAAGATCCTTCCAGATTTCTGGCAAGAACAGCTGGGTTCGGGGGTGGGGGAGAAGGGAATGACCATGAGTTCCGTTTGGACATGTTGAGTTTGAGGTGCTTTGGAGACATGCAAAAAAATAAAATCAAGTCCGTGCTTAGATGGGGGGGGGGGGTCCTAGAGCTCAGAGCAGAGGCTAAACTGGCAAAGACGCAGAACTACCCACTGGAAAGGCGGCGGGGAGCAGAGGCAGCACAGAACCCAAGGTGAGGAGAATGTGGGCAACCGAGTGAGATGCTTTCGAGAGGTCTAGTTAGAACGTAACTGAAGGAAGCTCATTAGATGTAGCCATCTAACTAATCCAGGCAATCTGGGTAGAATGGTAGGAAGGAAACCTCGATACAGTGGCTTGAGGAATGGCTGGGGAATGGAGACATGGAGACCTTGAGGGTAACCGATTCTTCCCAATTGGTGGACTAGAAAAGAGAAAGAAGGGAACATGGGATCGAGGGACGCTTTTTTCTTTCAGGCTGAAAGGAAGGCTTAATAGAGAAGAGCTGATGATTTAGAAGGGGAAAGTGGGAGGCAGTCTAGGACTGGGATAATGACTTATCATCTTGCTCTCCTACCAACGCAGCTCCATGTGGCCCAAGATGACTGCTTGAGCTCCAGCCATTTCGTCCGAGTTCAGCAAGCAGGAAGGAAAGAGGAAGGTAGGAAGATAGTACTCCTCTTCCTCTATTTTTAATTAACAAACATTTATTCACAAGCAATCTCCCTTCTTTTTAAAGGAGAGCTTCAGAAGTTCCGCGTGGCACTTTTCCTTACATCTCATTGGCTGTAACCTAACTCGTGCCACATCTAGTTGCAAGGGAGGTCAGGAAATGTAGTCTTTGGACTGAGCTACAAGGTGGCCAACTACAAACAGTTTCCGTTCCTAAAGAAAGTTGAGAAATGGATACCAGGAAGCTATGAGCAGTCTTCTCTGCCATGAAGGGGTTTGGGAGGGACCAAGTGGTTTGTCTGTTGAAGAAGAGTCTGGAAAGAATCAGGATTTGGAGCCCAACCTGCTTCATTCTAATCTTTGCCCCATATCCTGTCACCTGTGTGACCTTGAATCGGCCGCCTCCCCTCCCTGAGTCGCAGGAGCCTCCTCTGTATGATGGGAGTAAGAATCTACCCGGCAGAAAAACTACAAATATTAGGTGCAATGCGATAGAAATGCCTGAGCTGTGGTAGACGCCGATGTTTGTTACATTCAGATCTCTTTTTTTTTTAAAAGATAATAAACACATTGAGCACCCACTGTATGCCAGACACTTGATAGATGCTTCTTTATCATACACTTACTTATTTCTCACTCTAACCTGGTGAGATACGTATTATAATTATCTTTATTTTATAGAGCAGGAAATTCCAGTTCAGCAAGACCCCAAAAGATAAATTTCGGGATTTGAAACTAGGTCTTCTGACTCTGTGATGTCGTGATGTAATAAGAAATATATATTTAGTCTTGGTCCCAGTTCCTGGCACAGAGCTTCTAAAAGGGTTTTGAAATTACCCGAGTGATAGAGATGATAGGAGCATCTTTTGTTATTCATGACATGCATCTTTCAACCGTCCTGCAGTTTATTTTAATGAGATGACTGGTGGCTGATAGCCCCTAGATGACTTCAGGTTGGAGGCTGGTTGCCAGAGGAACCAACCACGTGATTAGAGGGGACTCGCAGCCTCCCCCCACCCCCACCACACACACCCACTCCTTCTCCCATCTCTGAGGAGAAGAGAGGAGCTGGGAATTGAGGTTATAACCAGCGGCCAGTGATTTAGTTAATCGATCGTGTCTATGTAATGGAACCTCCATAAAAACCCTGAACGAAGGGGCTTGGAGAGCTTCTGCATTGGTGAACGCATCCACGTGCCGGGAGGGTGACACACACCAGACTCCACAGGGACAGAAGCTCCTGCACTCTGTGGACCCTGCCAGATCTTACCCTGTCACCTCTTCATCTGGCCGTTCCCACATATCCTTTGTAAGAACCCAGCAATGGAAGTACAGCGTTTCCGTGATTCCCGTGAGCTCTTTACAGCGTGCCGTGGAATCTGAGGAGGGACTCACGGGAACCCCTGATCTGTAGCCAAACTGGGCAAGTGTGTGGGTGACCTGAGCACCTGCTACCTGGGACTGGTGTCTCTGAAGAGGGGGGCAGCCTGGTGGGAATCTGCCCTTAGCCTGTGGGGTCTGTACTAACTCTGGGTAGTTAGCGTTAGAATGACAAATTACAGGGCACCCAGTCGTGTCTGGAGAGACCTGGAGAATGGCTTGCTGTGGGAAACCCACACCTGTGGCGTCAGAAGTGTTCTGCTGTCGTAGGTGAAAACCCCTTAGCGGAAGACTCCAAGGCCTTTCCTGGCAACGCTGCGGGAGAAGCAGACCCCCCAAGTCCCCTCACGGCTCAGCCTCATCGTACGTGCGTGAAGTATCCTGAACAACTGCACCTGTTTCGTGCCTCCATTTTTGCACCTGTTGTTCCCACGCTTGACCACCTGGTGAACTTTGACTCCATCTTCAAGGCTCTTAGCAGGTGAAAGTCCTCAGACCCTCCCCTTGATTCCCACCCCAAGAATTACTTCTGCAGTCATTCTCGATCATTTAAAACCACAGTTATTGTCGGCAGTGACCTTCCTGAGGGCAGGGACTGCAGCAGGTCATGGGCCCCAGGGTGTTCTCAGATTGGGGGAACAATCAGATGGAGGAGAATGGACATTGATAGATGAGGCAACTAGGGGACAGGCCAGTCCCAAGGTCCTCGAGCAACTTACAGGGGAGCTGGGAGACTACGACTTGGAGCTTGCAGAACCCCACTCACCTCTCTTTCCACACCTGACTCCCTAAACAGCGCACTATGGCAGGTCCTCCTTCCACAGTTTCTTGGGTCTGGTTTTCAAGGGAGCAAGAAGACACTAGGTTCAGCACAGCACCTGGGAGAACAAGCATCAAGTTGGCGCCTCCTGTTTGCAGGCACTGAGCTCCCAGGGGGTGGGGGCAGGTACAAGGAACTCTGCTATAGACAGACTCCTTTCTCCCAGGGAAATAGCTGCTGGGAACCAAGCTGTGAAGGGGATCTCGGTTTCCCCAGGACAGCCCTACGGGTCACGTGGGTTTGCAATCAACCCAAGACAGGCTTCTGCCGGATGAACAAAGATACCACAACTATGGACCTTGAAAATCGCTAACACAGCCTGAGCGAGCTCCAGGCCCTATCACAGCCACGCAGACAGAAGTGCACACATCAGATAACTCCACGCCACCATGACCTTTCCAAACTCCAGCACCCAGAAGAATAGACAGCCGTGCAATGCCGTCAGCCCCCCCATCCCCGCCCCAGTCTGGGAACTGGGAGGGGCCGCGGGTGGGGGTTGGAACCGCCTCTTGCCTTCAGGTCTGTGCCTTGGGCAGCAACCGCAGGCCCAGCAGCTTCCAGCAGTCCTTCGTGTGGCCTCACAGACAGCCCCGGAGGCAACTCGGGTTGGCAGAGGCCAGCTCGGGCAGGTGACAGAAGGACACTGAAGAATGTTTTGAGGGGGAGTAACGCATTCGCCCGTCCTCCCATTATTCTCATCTTCGCTCTACGCCTTCCCCACACCGGCTGGGAACCCAGGCCGGTTCTTTGACCCGATGACCAACTGAGAGCGCAGAGATCACCTTGAGCCGGGCTCTTTGCCTTCCTGGGTTTTGCTCTGTCACAATCATTTTCCCACGTGGCTGTGTGGTCCTTGTATTGGTGTGTGATAGTCCTTTGACTCTCCCTCCTTTAAAAAAGAATTATTATTATTATTTTTTAAATAAATACACCCTCGTTTTTTTTTTAATTATTTAAATTAATTTCAAGTATACTATACATTGGTTAGACATCTATATAGTTCATAAAACGATCCCTCTGAATTGCTTCCTCCCTCCCTGGCCCTCCACCTCGCCATCACATTAATGCCAACTGCATTCCTCATCTTTAAATGTTAGCTAATAGGGTTGTTTCCAGTTGGGGCTATTATAAACAGCTCTGCAACAGTCACTCATGGGTTTAAAAACTATTGAATGAATTTCTTAGAAAAGACCCGGATGGGGAGGCTCCGGCCTGGCCCAGCGAGCGGAGGTGAAGGTGGAGGTGGAGGACGGGGATGAAGGCCCCGAGGAGCTGCCCTTCCTGGAGTCAGCGCTGGCCCCAGACACTGAGGAAAGATGTAAGGGGAGACGACTTGCTTTATGATACTGTAGCAAACAATGAATCAATAAAAAGGGGAGCGATGGAACCAAGGGGCGAAGTCTCCGTAAGGTGATGGATGCATGGGGTTTCCTGGTGCCAGTCTCTCCCTTTTTAAAAAATTATGTTTGAAGTTTTTCATCATAGAACATTAAAAACAGAGATATAAGAAATATAAGCACAGTCCCAGCCGTCAGGGAGCTCACGGTCCAGCAGCGAAAGGGACGAGGAACCCGGCCCTGGCAGAGCGGCGTGACAAGGGCTGGGATGGGGCTAAGTCTGTAAAATAATGTGCCTAAGAACACAAGCCAATTATATCGAAATGGATTTATCAAAATATATTTTTAAATTAGGCCACAGGCGTCCAAACAAGGTATGAGAGCGGCCCAAGCCAACGGGCCTGAAGCACCCAGCCCCACCCAGCCCCACTCGGCCGCAATTAGCCGAACCTTGCATGGTCGTTGTTTCCAGCTACTGTGTTCTGGAATGGTGTGTTACACAGCAAAGACTGTCTGATACAATGGGAGAGAGTAATCTTCCAGCAGAAGGCATCGCCTAAGCTTGTAGTTAAACCTGGAGCAGAAGTAGCAAATAGGTGTATGAAAAGATGCTTGGCATCTTACATCATCAGGGAACCGCAGATTGAACAAAAATGAGATACCGCCACACACCTACTGGAACGTCTAAAATCCCAAACACTGACAACACCAAATGCTGGCAAGCATATGCAGCAACGAGAATTTTCTGTCATTGCTGGTGGGAATGCAAAATGGTTCAGCCACTTTGGAAGATAGTTTGCTAGTTACTTAAAAAGCTAAACACAGTCTTATCGTATGACCCAGCGATTGTTCTCCTTAGCGTATTTATCCAAATGAGTTGAAAATCACATCCGCACCCAAACCTGCACACAGATGTTTGTAGCAGCTTTATTTATAATTGCCCAAACTGAAGCAACCAAGAGGTCCTTCAGTCGGTGAATGGATAAACAACTGTGGTTCCTCTGGACATTAGAGTATTATTAGAAAGAAAAATAAATGAGCTATCAGGCCATGAAAAGACATAGAGGAAATGTAAACGCATATCGCTAAGTAAAGAAGATAATCTGGAGAGGCGACATGCTGTACCATTCCAAATTAATGACATTCTGGGAAAGGCAAAACTAGAGACATTAAAACATCAGTGGTTCCAGTGTAAGTACTCTGTATGATGCTGTAATGGTGGATACATGACATTATGCATTTGTCAGAACCCATAGAACTATACAACATGAAGAGTGCACCCCGATGTAAACTCTGAACTTTAGTTAATAATAATGTATCATTTTTGGTGTATCAGTGGGAACAAATATTCCACACTAATGCAGGGTGTTAATAATAGGGTAAACTCTAGGGACAGGGAGACAGGAAGTATAATAGAGCTCTCTGTATTTCCTGTTCAATTTTTATGTAAACCTAAAACTGCTCTAAAAAATGAAGTGTTTCAAAACAAAAAAAGTTGGGTTATAGATATAAATGTGCTTCTTATTAATGCCTTTAATAGCCAGCTCTAGCGGGGCTCACAAGGGTAGAACGTTGAAGCGATGAGTGTTCGAGGACCCTGCTGTGCCACAGGTATTGTTAATTCTGTGGTTTGCCGCCTGCATTTCTAAGTGACAGAAGTGCTAAACGTCACTCAGAGAGGTCCCTGTAATGTTTTTGGCCCCCATCCAGGTTCACGGATCCTTGTACTACAGTAACCTTTCTTTGACCTTAGCATACACTCCTAGAAATGGTTTTGTTGGGTCATGAGCTGTTTATAATAGCCCCAACAAAACCATTCTTTGACCTTAGCATACACTCCTAGAAATGGTTTTGTTGAGTGGGACCCCTGCCACACACACAAGATTTTCCTGCACAGAGCAGTCCACAACCCAAATTAGAGAGTCTACGGCCATGCTACCCTGACTAAGCCCGATCCCGTCTGATCTCGGAAGCTAAGCAGGGCTAAGGCCTGGTTAGTACTTGGATGGGAGACCACCTAGGAAGACCAGGTGCCGTTGGTGTAAAAAAATAAAAAAATAAGGGATTGTCAGATGACGAGGTCCTTGTAATCTGTGAGGTCAACCAAGGGTTGCTTTGCCTAAATAAATAAATAAATCCAAATCGGGGTGGTGGGGAGGGAGTTCCTTACAGAACCAGTTTATATAACTGAATAGAAAACATAACATCTTAGTCTAAAGCAGCTGGATTTGGGTTTCTAGAAGAGCAACCGGAGGCTTTTACTTCACAGCTGCCTGTTCCAGAAGCATCCAGAACAAAGGGAAGGTCTTCTCTGTGAACAGAATCCCTCTCCTGTCCTAGAATGCAAAAGCCGTTTATAACTTTAAAGTGGCAGTTTCTAGCATCCGTCTGCAGTTGTAAACTGCATTCTTTCCTGGAACCCCATGGCGCTGTTATTTTATTAAAACAAATGTCTGATAACCTGGCAGATTAAAAATGGAACCTCGATTTGATTTAATTTTTATTTCTAGGATTACTAGGAAAATTGAAAGTTCTTCCTATGTGAATTGGCCATTTAGATCATGAACCTATATTTCTGTCTGCTAACATGTGGGAAATATTTTTCCCAGTTTTCTATTTGCATTTTACTTTACTTATTTATATATATTTGTATATATTTTTGACATGCTAAACGTTTACATTTTTATGTAGCCAGATCTCTTAGAATTTTCCTTCATGATTTCTGTTTTCTGTGTTATGCAGAGAGAGACCTTCCCGACCACAATTTCATATACATGTTCACTTAAATGATCACGTTTACTCCAATTTGGAGTTTTAATGCACTAGAAGGGGTCCAACTTGACTCTTTTCATATACATAGCCAATTTTATATTAAAGTCTTTTATTGAATAATCTCTTCTTTCCCCCACTCCTTTGAAGTGCTACCTTTATTAATTTTGTAAATCTTAGACACCAGTTCCTTTGTTCTTAAAATTCCTGCCTCCCAGGGATGTTCTGATGATGAAGCGAAGTAGTATCTTCAAAGCCTTTAGCTGCGGAACCTAGAATCTCCTCCAGATACATTGGTTCTCGTCTCTTCTCTTTCCCTTTTTCAGACCCATTTCCCCTTCCTCATGCCATATGCTTCCACCATTTGACCTTGGGGTTCTGGGAACAGATCCAGAGACACAGAAGGTGCTTCCTAAGGCCTCACTGTTGGGTCCTCAAACTGCTTTTTGGTCTGTTATTGCCTCAGCCAAAATGACCTTGCTGGGTGAGCTTCCCACCCCCACCCCCATGGTACTTACTCAGTGCTGAGAAGTTGGGGTAGGGGAATAGGGAAGACTTCGCAGGGGAAGGACCTTGGAACTTATCTAGGAAAAGAGAGGGATTGGGCAGGAAGAAAGGGCATTCCAGGCCAAGGGGATCACATGATCAGACTGTGTGTGTGTGTGTGTGTGTGTGTGTGTGTGTGTGTGTGTGTGTGTGTTGCGGAGAGGTGTCGGACAACGGCCGAAGTCAAGTGTGTCAGGAAGCTGGGGATGACACATCAGGAGGGTGTGGGTGCGTGGGGAAGGGTAGAGATTCATTTAAGTAGGCCAGTCATGTGATCATATGTGTGTTTTAGGAAGATTACCTGGGGCCAGGCGGCGGGCAGGGAGACCAGTACTAGGAGGCTGCTGAGATAACCCAGGTAAGATGGGTGATGGCCTGGACTAGGGTGGTGGCCATGAGGAGGAAAGGAAACCGGGCAATTTTCAGAAATACCCAGATAGGAAAGACAGAAAACCTGGCCGTGGATTGGAAGTGGAAGAGAGGGGCGCTGAGGACGATTCCCAGATGCCCGGCTCAGGCAGCCAGGTTGGCGGCGGCGGAGTTACAAAAAGCGCTAGAGGAGGAGCAGGTTTGGACCTGGGCCGGGTGGACTTGGGGATCAATGGAGTGGGGTGGGGGCGGAGAGGACACTGAAAAATTCAAAATGCGCAAACTCGGGGGATTTCCGTTTGCGGTCTAGACATCCGTTACAGAAGGACAGAGCCGAGGAAGCGGCAGGCTGGGTGGCGGAAAATGGATGGTGTGAAAAACATTCAGGAAGTTGAGTCGGTAAGGCCTGGGGGATGCTGGGAGTTTTGAAGAAAGGGACAAATCTCGGATAATTACCCCCACGGGGCACTCAGGGAGGATGGTACCTTTCCTCTAAGATGGTGGACCCGGGGAAGGGAGGAGGTCTGGCGGGAAGATGAACTCGACAATCCCGAACTGTGCCCCTACCACGTATAGGCCAGGTACTTCCGTATTTGGGATGGAGCAATGATGAAAGCCGCCCCCCCCCCCCCCGTCATGCTCATCACATCTGGTGAAGAGAGCCAGACAACAAAGACATGAACATATGTCTGTCACATGGTAGAAGGTGGTATGGAGGAAAATAAAGTGGGGATGGGGGACTCGTTCTTAAAAGGCATGACCGGGGATGGTCCCACTGAAAAGGTGTCATGTGGGCAGAGACCCGGACGTGTGAAGAGCATTCCCGGCAGAGGAAACAGATAGCGCGAGGCCCTGAGACAGGAGGAGCGTAGAGGTGTGTTCTAGGGACAGCAGGGAGGCCGGTGTGGCCGGAGCGAGGAATGGCAGAACGTGGGATGGGAGAAGTAGCAGAGGCAGATCCTGCCAGTGCAAGGGCTCCGAATGTTATGCCGAGAAAGGTAAGAAAGCTTTCTGGGGAGTTTGGAGCTCATTTGTATTTTAAAAGCTCCGGTAGTGACTTCTCTGGGTTCTGACCTAGTTAGCGACATGGCTAAATGCACCAAGAAGCTCAGAATTGGTTGGTAAATACGGGAGCCGTTATGGTGCCTCCCTCGGGAAGATGGCAAAGCAAATTGAAATCAGCCGGCGCACCAAGTACACTTGCTCCCTCTGTGTCAAAACCAAGATGAAGAGGAGAGCCGTGGGGTCCGGCACTGCGCTTCCCGCAGGAGGACAGTAGCTGCTGGTGCCTGGACCGGGCACCACTTCTGCCCTCGCGGTACAGTCTGCCATCGGAAGACCGAAGGGATTGAAAGACCAGGAGAAGCGCCCCAGTTGGAAACGTTGCTAGCCTATAATAAATGGGTTAATTCATGTCACAGAAATAAAAGCCCAGTGGCTAAGAATTCCTTGGTCTTCGGAGCCCAATTCCACCACTGTCTAGCTGGGTGGCCTTGGACACGTTGTTTCATTTCTCTGTGCCTCAGTTTCATCATCTGTAAAATGGAGATGATAACAGTACCCACTTTGTATGGTTATCGTGAGGATTAAATACAGCAGATGTAGAGAAAGCACTTAGAACAGTGTCTGGCACATTCTCAGCACTGTATAGTGGAATCCGTTATTGTGATAATAATTATTATGGCTGCTGGTGTCGAGGACAGTACATGTGACATGGGGCAGAGCGACAGGATACCCCAATATGAAGGCGGCTGAATATATAAGTGGCCCAAGCTGGGGACATACACTCTTGGGAGTGGTCAGTATACAGCGGGTGTTTAAAGCCGTGAGACCAGAAGAACTCACCAGGAATGTTGACAACAGTGAAGGTTCGACAGATGTCACCACCCAACTGATGTCACTTCGGAAAAGCCTGCAGACATTTGGAAAAGCTTGAGGAAAAAGGCTTTTGGTTTCATCAGAGCCCTCTCAAACGTTTGAAGTAGCGTTTCTAGGACGAGTAATTGGGACAGGCTTAGGAAGACGCAGAGGTGGGTGAGCAGAGGAGGACGGATGGGGAACCAAAGGCTGAAGCCTTCGCTGATCTGGAAACATGCAGAGCCCGGGGGATTTTTGCATAAAGCGGGCTTTAAGGGTACGTCAGTTATCGAAAATGTGGAAAGGTCTTTTTTAGAAAGGCCGCACAGCGGCTCAGAGCACGGGTTTGAAGGTGGGTCACTGTTGTTCTTCGGGCCCTACCTGGGGGGGAGACACTGGCCGTGCCACTCGCTCTTCTGTGGCCGAGCCCCTCATCCGCAGAAGGGGAGCAACTTAACGCCTCTGCCACAGGCGTTGAAAGGAGTGAAACAGGTCGTGCCAGCAAAGCGCTCAGCCCAGCTCCAGCCCTTAAAGGGAAAAACATGCTGTTTTCTCCTCTACCACTTGCACCAACGTTTCTGACGTGAAGTACGTGAGTCCTTCCCCCCACATCAGCCAATTCTCTGGCACCAGCTGGCTGCCCTGCAGTTCAGTTCTGTTCTGACAGCATCTACCTGGAGTTAGTGGGCGAAGGGCTCAGGCCCCCCAGAGCGCCCTCACTTCAGATGCTGATAAGTACATCCTTATGGACCTACCATCTATCCACGACCCCTTCCTCAGGCTCAATAATTTGCCAGCGTGGGTCACAGAACTCAGGAAAGCGCTTTCCTTATTATTGCCTGTTTATTTTTAAAGGACGCGACTGAGGAACAGCCAGATGGAAGAGATGCGTTGGGCAGAGTGTGTGCAGGGCACACGGAGCTCCCTGCCCTCCCGCCCTCCCAGCACCTTGACGTGTTCGCCGACCTAGCAGCTCTATGAACCCCTGGGGTCAGGACTTTTATGGAGGCTTCGGTGATTGATGAAATCATCGGCTGTTGGTGATTGAACTCCATTGCCAGCCCCCTCCCCGCTGCCCCCGACAAAAGGTGCCCCTCTTAACCATATCATTCAGAAATCCCAAGCCCTGTGCCAGGAACAGGGGCTGGACTAAGACCAAATACATATTTCTTACTAGAACACAGTATTACAGGCCCACGATCAAGTGCAGCTGTCTAATTGACAAGGAGAGTATGAGGAGAAGAAGAAGGTGGTTCAGGATGGATAAGGGGGGCGTGGAGAGGGGGCGGGAACCAGTGCTCTGGGCAGGGCTGGATCGCGGGCACGCGACCTGTGCGGTCACACGGGGCGCCGCTCGCGCGATGGGCTCAACTCTGGGTTTCCTGCTCCGCCTTTGCCGTCTCGAAACCCTTAATATTTTCTCTTCGAACCCGGGTTTCATAAGGATTAGCCGACGGGACAATGCAGCACTGTGTGTGAGCGCAGAAGAGAAGCCAGGTGGCAGCAAGAACAGCAGGCGGCGGGCAGCGCGTGGCGGGCAGTGGGCCTGGCCACCTCGTGTGCACCCACATGGCCGGGCAGTCTGGGACACCGTGGGGCGGCGCGGGGAGGGCAGGGCCAGGATCCGTGCCCAGACCGGCCGCGGCGACACATGGCTGTCGTCCACCAAGGCCGCGGTGAGAGAGGGACCCACGTGGCTATAGCCCCTACGCAAATACAAACTCTGCAGCCTAAGTCTGGGGCAGGAACTGGCAGCACACGCGCAGGAAACCGTCAATAAATCATCGTAAAACCGAAGCGTGCACGTGGAGGTTGCGATAAAGCACATCGGAGAGTGAGGATTCTTCAGAGCGCGGTATCTCTGGTTCTGGAAACTGCTGCAGCCTTGCAAGGCAAATAAGTATCCGCAGGCTTTGAAACAGAAATTAAAGATCACATTCTACAGAGAAAAGAATTCTATCTTCATGTGAAGTTTCATTATTAATGAGGAAGGCAATTTTAAAGTTAACTGTTCCTCGTGTGATCAGAAATACAGCAATTAAGTACATAAAGAGATTATTAAAATTATATATAAATTATGAAGTCATTTTCAGTTTCTTGTACAACCTCCACAAATTACAGGAAAACGTTAGAGGAAACGTTATATTCCAAATATATTTCTGCATAAAATTAAATTCAAACTTACATGAAATTGATTTGTACGAAGAGTTAAATCTTTTTAGAAAAATTGTTCTGTAAGAATCATCGGCTCTTGATACACAAATGTGAAAGCCTATAAAATATTCTTAACAACTTCAGTAACAGTTGCATCGGCAGAAAGATCCTTCCCATAGTCAAAAATTTTGAAAGATTATTTGTGATCTTGCATTTGCCAGGAATTATTGTCATAGCTTTCAATTAGAGGCATACCTCGGAGATATTGCGGGTTCGGTTCCAGACCACTGTAATAGTGTACTGCAGTAAAGCAAGTCATGGTCTTTTCGCTGGGCGAGGGTCTTGCCTTCAGTTTGTAAAAAAAAAACACAACATCTGTGAAGCTGAATAAAGCGAAATGCAGTAAAACGAGGCCTGCCTGTATGCCAGTTGAAATGCAGCTGGCAAAACTATACATTTTGCTGAATAATTTGCAGAAAAATCTAACGATCAAGCAGATATCATATTGATAAGTTATTTACTGTATTCTATAAAATGATGACAACAAAATATGGTTCTGCAAATTTAAGTTTATGGTATTAATGTAGGGAGGAGGCAAGAGAATTAAAAATGTCAATCGAGCCACATTCAGAGACTGCAATATGCTGATCCAGGCCAGGAGGACACCTGCAGAGCAAAGGAGGATTTCTGCTGGATTGCTAACAGCCGGTTCCCCACACCTGTGAAGGGGAACAGGAACCCAGAGTCATTCCCTGTGGCTACAGCCGTGGGGAACCTAAGGATTCAAGGCTGGGAACTGCCAGCAGGCCTCGCACAGTACGTACTCTTACCTTTTCAGGCTACACACTCTCCCCTTCCCCCCCCTGTATGTCCACATCGAGGGCAACGGGAACTGAAGAATGACAAACTGAATTCTCGTCCCCTCTCGGCGCCTTCACCCGCTCATTGTCCCCCTCCCTCTCTGCCTCTGAGAGGAGACCACACTCTGTCTGTGGAGCGTTACCCTGTTTCTCATCTTTCTTTTTGACTCCAACGTTGGCGTGTGTGTTGAATTCTTTCCACACTCTCCGCCAAAGACCCCCCTTCTCTCAGTGCAGGGCTTGGTCTCCCGTCCCCCGGAGAAATCTGCCCTGTCCTGCATCAGCATTACTCAGTTATTCCTGTTACCCCATCCCATTTTATAATAACATATTTTGAAAGGAAAAAGCTTTTTTTTTTTTTTTTAACTGCTTTTTGAACAACGGGTCCTATATTTTCCTTTTGAATTAGATCCTCCAAATGATGTAGGGGCCCTGATTCTAAAGACAAATCGTATTTCCCCAAATTGTCCTGACGCTGTTAAAATCCTTTTAGGCTTTTACTGACAGCCTTCCAGTCCAATGAATGGCCAGCACGTAATTTTTTAAAGCGTGGATGGCTGGTCATCTTGGAAGGCTGGCCCTGTCCGCTGTGATGTCCTTCTTATCCCTTTCTGAAAGCCATGTTCTTGACTCCAGACACATTTTTCTGAATGCCTCCCACAGACACACACCACGGGGGGAGAGGGGGAGCATATGGAGTCCTTCGAATGCAGATGTCAGTTTTCTGCAGATGTCAGTTTTCGAAGTCCTTTGGTAACTGTGAAGAGTAACTACCTGAATTATGATGAGAACAGGAAATGCAAATGGAGGGCGGTGTGACTGTTAGGTGATCACAATCCCATTGACCTTGAAGACTGGGGGAAGGGCCCATGCAGGTGGGGCCCAGGTTGAGCAGGGTGAGAGGCTGGACCGGGAGTCGGAGCCCAGCCCTACAGTGCCTGGGGTCTGCTTCCTCCAGCGGGCAGCTGCCTCAGGGCGCGGAGGGCTTCCAGGGGTGCTCGGGCTCTTTTCATTGCAAACAGTTGCAGCCCTCAGGCCTCCTTAAGGCAGAGGTGGGTAGAAGCCGGGTAGATTGCAAACTGCCACTCTCCACTTTCTCCCTGAACCTCGACCTCTTCTAGAGTCTCCACCCACTTCCCTAATTAACCATCCCTCCTCCCCATCGCAAAGGGCAGCAATCTGATAGGTGTAGTCATGGGAGGGAGTCCTGTAAAATGGCAGGTATTCACGCCTGTCCAATCAGAGGCCTAGTGGCACTTAGCAAACCCGGAGTAAGGTTGGACTTGCAATGAGCAGGGGCTTGGGCGTGGCCAGCACCGTGACTGACAGGCCCCTGCCCCGCCCTGCCAGCGCTTCTACCTGGGAGTGGTTCTCACATGTACCTCAACCCGCTTGATTCAGTCCATCATTTACTGATTGGCTCCTTCCTCAAATATATCTTGACTTTTTCTACTCTTCTCGTTGCCATGGCGACCTTTCCTGTCCCAATCATGGGCAGCAACCTTTTGATTGCCATCTGACCACCAGAGTGGTCTTTTTTAAAACACACACTGGCACGGTCACCGGCCCTTCCAGGGGTTCCACGTGACTCGGTAAGAACCATACCTCCTATGGAGGCCTCAAAGCCTGGGCTGTGGGACCCGAGAGCCCTCTGGCCCGTCCCTCCTCATTCTCTCTTCCTTGTATGTGTCGGGGTACCTGCCTTCTGCCATTCCCAAGCTCTGCCCCAGCGGGGGACCTCATGTTTCAGTTCCTCTCTCCGGAATGCTCGCCAGCCCACCTCCTTGCCAGCAAAGCCCCTGCTCACCCTAGAGAGCTCAGGTCCGTCACCTGCTCAGAGGGGCTGCCTCCGCTGACACCCTCAGCCCTTACATGACTTACGCGGCTGCTTGCATGTGGGCATATCCTCCTCCACCTTTCCTGCTGGAAACATATCTGTGAGAGCAGGGCCATCTGTTCCGGTTTGAATTCGTAGGCCCCAGCGAAGTGTCTGGCACTTCATGAGGTCTGGATAGATACCGCGCCAGCAAGGGGCCACTAACTTTAAAAGCCAGCCCTGCGAACATACGCAAACGTATGTTCTGGAAGGAATGAGGCCGAGCTCCCGATCTTGGTGGCCTCTGGGGGCTGGGGAAGGAACCAGGAGAGGGGATGGTGACGAGGTGTCCGCGTATGCGTAAGTTTGGGGTTTGGGGAAGGGGCTAGGGTAAGGACTGGCGATGTGTGTGCGCGTGCGTGTAAGCTGTGTGTGCGTGCACACGTGTAAAGCTGGGGGGGGCTGCTGGCTTCGGATGCGATGATTTTACTTCTTGATAAACAGTGATGAATAAAGCACGTCCCAGGTCAGGGGGGACAGTGGGTTAGCAGTCGCAAGCCACACGCATGAGAGACAAAAACACACTATGACACGCCACAATCCACGGGTGGGTTTTGAGTCTTCACTTTATTTACTGTCACCAGAAGTCACCACCTTCACTTGGTTCACCATGAATGGACGGACGTCATAAAGGAGGGTGCCATGGGGCCATTGGAGTCACTCTTGAGACTTGACCAGGTGGCGGGGGGAGTCCAGAGTGGGCGCCCGCGATGGGGACCGCCATTCACTGCACACACGCGCACACGCACAGATACATTTGTGGAGCCTTATATTATACATCTTATATATAGAAAATATATATATTTATACTATACACAGGCAGTAATGCTGCAGGAAGGGCCGGGTCACCCAGACAAGGGCTGTGGGCACCAGGGGAAGGGGAGTGTCACATCAAGAGACAGCGCTAGGAGGTGGCCGGACCAGCCCATCCTCTCATACTCTTGGGAGAAATGCTCCCCCTTTGTGCTCCTTAGAGAATCGACAGGGTCTTGGGCCAAGATTGGGGAGCCCCCGAGTGGTAACAAGTGGGGGCTGTTGGTTACATGGGGGAAGCCTGGGACCCCACAAGTCTCTGAAGATCAAGAATCACCAGGGAAGGTTAGAGCGGGGAGCGGACCAATGTCCTGGTAAATAGCCCCTCAGTTGTTACAGCCCTGGGGGACCAGGAGTCACACCAGGGCAGTCAGCCTGGGAGTGCACAGGACGAGTGTCAACTCAGAGGCAGGACACCTGGATCCTGAACCTCGAGCTCTGTGCCTGGCTTTGGACAAGTCACTGTCTTCCTGGCCCAGACTCTAGGAGCCCTCGCAGCTCTAGCCTTGTACGGAACCCGGTTTTCCTGGGCCTTCTCTTGTTCTTGATGGGAAGAGGGAACCCAAATGAGAGAGCAGGATGCAGGGGGCCTCCTCCGAGGAAAGGCTTGGAAGCAAGGGGGTGCAGCAGGGAGGGAAAAGGGGATACTGGTAGCCTGGGAACAAAGGCTTTCAGTTTGGGGCCCCAGGGTGTCCTCAGCCAACAGAAGGAGCCAGGCTTCCCCCATCAACCTCTCAGTAGGGGTCAGGAGTTCTGAGTCTCGTTCAAGCTCTGCCCTGCAACATCTCTCGCCTTGTTTATCACCCCCACTATTGGCTGGCCCCTGCCAGCGCCCAGCCTGCTGGTGGGCCTGCTGGCGGGGTCGTACCTCAGGTGAGTGAGGAATGCTGAGTGAGAGGATTCTGTGCCCCGACTCCTGGCGGGGGTCTTGTAAACTTTCCTGGGCTGGGGCGGTAGGGAGAGTCTGCAATCAACACCCAGGAGCTGGGTGAAGCTTAAATGTACCCTGCCCTTCACCCCAGCTTTGCCAGAGCTGGTTGGTGCTCAGGGAGGACAGGCAGGCAGCACCCTGGGGTCTCCCAGTGCCCTTCGGCAGGGGAGGTTTTTGGTGGGGAGCGGGCAAGGAGACAGACTTCTCACAGCCTCCCGCATGGACACAGAGTTTCCACCAGAAACATACCCACGCCGGCCTGCACCCTTACCCGCTCCACAAACCTCTGGTCTGGTACAGCCTGGCAGATACCATGACCCCCTCCTGTTCCCCCTTGGGCCACCTGCAGGGAGAGGACCACAGATAGAGCCCCTTCTCCGGATGGGGAAAACTGAAGTCAGCAACAACCAGCTGTCACTTGGCTGTCTGGGGTCCTCTCCCGTCACTGCTGCCCCTTGGGAAAACTCGAACAGACCTGAGTTCGGCTCCAAGCCCCACGGCGAACTCACGCTCTCTGAGCCCGCTCCCCTTTTTGTTAAGTGGGGACAATGCTACTTTTCTGCCTAGGAGATCTCTTCTCCTGCCTCATTGCTGTGCTAACTCCTGCCATCCCAGGGCCCTCCCCCAGGAGGCTCAGCCCGTCGTGCACCCGTCGGCCCTCTGCCCAGCAACGCACCCTGGTCCAGTGGTCTAGTGCTCCTCTCTGACCGACTATCAGCGCCTTATCCCAAGCACAGGTGCCCCATGCTGAATCACTGGGCAGGTGAGTGACTATTACCTGCCTCTTGGGGTTCTCGTGAGGGTGCCGGTGGTGGCTATACCCAGCACTGTCCCTTTGCCCTGCTCCTGGGGAACTGGGACCCAGGTCTTCCCACACCTTTCTCCGCTGCTCAAGGCCTCCCTGTCCCGTAAGGCTCAGTGAAGAGCCTGCTGTAAGCAGGAACCTCTCCTTGCCCCCCACCCATAACCCTCCTTGTGCCTTGGGAACACCTGCTACCCTGTCCCCTACAGCCCGTGGCCTCCAGGGGCTCTCGCCATTCATCTCGGGGGAGTTTGTCCCACAGCAGCAGCTCCAGGCTGGCCATGCAGGGTCCAGAGCCCCTGCCCTGTCTACTCACCCTCCCGCATGGACATAGATTTTCCCTCCCACAGGGAGACCGGCCCCAGTGGGCCTTCTAGAAGGCCAGAGGAGGGACCCTCCATGCCTTTGGCTACTGCAGCCCCTTAGCCCCTGGCTGACCCTGGTGAAGGGAAAGATGACACAGTGTCCCAGATCAGTTGTTTCCTGGGAGGTCACAAGGGCAGGGAACTGGGCACTGGCTGGGTGGCTGGGGCCAAGAAACCCAAGCAGCAAGCCCAGCTCTGCCACGCGCTCACTGTCACCTTGGACCGGCTGCTGCCCCTCTGGGCCTCCTCGTCCACCCAGCCCTGAGCAGGGTCGTAGCGAACCCCTCCTAGAGGCAGGGACAATGGTGAGTCCTCGGGCAGGCCACGAAGGCAGCGCTGAGTGATACGCAGGGACGTTCCCACGCTGGGCGGGGCCCTTGGGGATGTGGGGAGAGGGCCTGGAGGCAGGGCCGTCCCGCTGCGGACCATCTGGGGCCCTAGCTTGCAGCGGAATCAGGGCGTCTCACAGGCTGAGGTCCCCAAGGCGTCCCAGAACAGGAGCACTGAGCAGTGGAGCCCCAGGCTCGGGGACAGGGGAAGGGAGGGAAGACTGGGGACAACAGGTGCTCCGCAGTCAGGTGGCCTGGGCTCGGTCCCACCTCCACCACCTGCTGCCTGAGTGACCCTGGGGGGGTGACTCTGACTCCTCCGGTCTCGGTTTCCTCAACCGTAAAATGCAGACGGCCCAACGCTTCCGGCAGGGCTGCCGTGTCGCTCCTGGCAGGCGCCATCCCGCAGTGTGTCGGGGGTGCTCACACTCGCCCTGCAGCCAAACCTCCCAGCACCACCCCGGTCTCCGCCCCGCCACGCCGCGACCAACGGGGCCTCCTCCGCCTCTCGTCTTCCCCCTTCCCAGACACCATTTCTCATTCGCACCCGTGCTAAGCACGGGACAGATATGCAGTAGGCGCTCAGTGAATGTTCGATGACACAATGAATGAATGTCGACACCCCAGACTCCTGCTGGACACACTCGCACACACATGTAGACATCCCCACGCCACCCCCCACGTACACGCCTTACGCCCCGCTCCACCCTGAGCTGCCCTGGACCTCAGCGGAACCACCAGGAGGCTGGTGAGGTGCTGGGCAGGGCAGCCTGGGCGAGCAGGGGGCCGGCGTGGAGGGAGGGCCTAGGGGTGCCTGGGGCTGGGGCAGGGGCGGGCAGGGGGCAGGCGGTCACTGCGTCTCAGTAGCCCTGTGACTGGTAGCCCTGGGGCTCAGTGTCGAAGGCGTTGGCCGGCTGCTGGTAGGTGCCGCCCATGCCGGCGGGGTCCGGCCCAGCGCTGGGCTCCACGTAGGGGGCATAAGGCATGCTGGAGTCCTGGCTGGGGTCCATGTAGTCCTGGGAGAAGAGGGCCGAGTCGGCGCCAATCTGGTACCGCTTGAAGGCCAGCACGGCCTGGCCCGCCTGGGGACGGGAGCCAGTGGGGACGGGGACAGGCAGGAGGGGATGGTTAGGGGAGAGACAGACAAGAGCACCAGGTTAGTGGCGGTTAGTTCACAGGACACAGGTAACAGAGAGTTAAACATCCTCCCAGCACCAAAGATGGAACCAAGCTTGGCTGAGGGGAAGGGAGGCCGTCCTTGCCGCCAGCCCTGGAGAGGCCCGGCTCATGTCCAGCCAGAACGGACTTCAGCAGTCACCTGCCCCATGGCCCCCAATCCCAGAGGTCATTCTGGGCCACCCGAAATTCTAGAGTCTCCACTGCGGAGTGTTAAAATGGCCCAAACTGTCTTCTCAGGGCTGTCCTGTGGAACGTGGTAGGATAGAGAACTGTCGGCATCTCCTAAAAATCGTTGTTTCTCTTGCTGGGTGCAGCCGTGCGACTAGGTTCTGGCCAACAGGTCATCCCCAGTTCTTTGTCCCACCTTTTGACTTGATGCCTGGAACGCAGATGTGATAGCTAGAGCTCTAGTTGCCATGACGAACCATGAGGTCCAGGAGCCGGATTGTAGGGATGGAAGAGGCCTGGGTCACTAAAGATTTCTGGAGCCAGTTGGGAAAAACTTGTCTATAGCATACGTGCTTTTTGGAAATTCTTTTTAGGTAAAAGCAATTATACTGTCATTAAGGACAATGACATTAACTACACCGGGAATAAATTACATCTGTCATTAAAAAAACAGTTTGTAGGTTTACATGGAAAGTCTCTCCAGAGATCTGTCCAGCCCAGGTTATCTGCCTGTGACTGAAAGACGCTAACGGTCTACATGTCTCTGTTTGGGAGCTGGAGAGACCGAGGCCTAAAGAAGGGAGGCCTCAAGGCAAAGTCAGTGTCAGAGCCCAGATCGAGACACAGGGCTCCTGTCCCTTCCAGGGCCAGGGCCCTCCCTGCCTCCTTTCCTTCGATCAGCCCCCTGACAAGGCACTAAATCAAAAGGGCCATCAGGTCAGAGGCAGGTGCTCGGCATTGTATTCTAGAAAGTTCCAGAAGCCCAGTGACTAGGCATTAACTTCTGATTTGTGTCCCTGGAGAAAGCTGAGGGGCAGCCCTTTCTGGGAAGTGGCTGTTTAAAGCAAAGTGTCAGGGGCCTGGGAAGTCAGGCCCAAAGGAGCAGGGCTGGGGCAATCAGACGTGGCCCTGTTGCATTTTCCACTGTGTAGGGCTGAGGGCCTGGCTGCTGGGGGCTCAGACGCAGGAGCCTTGAGAAGCAGGGAGGCGTAAAGGCCCCCTGGAATAGCGGCCAGGCCTTCTGCAGCCTGGAGCCACCGGCGGGCCCGCAGGGGTACACGGGGCAGTGAATGAAGGGCATCTGCAGACCTGGCTCTCCCAGATCTCCCAGGCTCCACTCTGCAGGCTGGTTTCCTGCACGGAGACAGAGGGCTGGAGCAGATGACCTCTGCAGATCAGGGACAGGGCTCTGGCTACGGGCACCTAGTGCTGACTGTGGGGCTCCTGTGCCCTCACTGAGTCAAGGCCTCCCTTAGCCACTCAGTTCAAGGGGCCATAAGACAGGAGCAAAGGAGGGGTGTGGGCCCTTGCTGGACTACAGTGCAGAGGGGAGGCTGCAGTTCTGCTCAGAGCCTAGGGACCTGGTGGTCCACCTGGCCTTGCATCTTCGGAGCAGGCAGAGTCTCTGGAGCCTCTCCACTGTGCTGCAAGCAGCCTGCACTTGCATGCCTCCAGTGTTAGGAAGCTCACTCTCTGCATGCTCTGCTCTGGGGGTCTGATTGTGCTCCATGACTTCCTCGACCCCTGCAGAGAGTAGAGGGATCCGGGGGTTCCTGCCCAGGCAGCCGATGGCCCCAAAGAGGGAAACTGTGGACAACTGGAGGCCAAAGTCCTTTGGAAGAACAAGGACTCACCACTTGAGGGTTACTCCTAAAGATGATATTACGGAGGTGTCCCCGACTCCTTGCAGAGAATGAATGAATGAATGAATGAGTGAGTAAACGAAAGAATGGAAGAGCCTACATTTATGGAGCGTCTCTGTGCCAACCTTTGTTTCATCTGCACAACGGCCCCAAGAGGTTGGTCCATCATCACTCCTCAGTCCAGGGATGTGGAGGAGGCTGAGGGGTGCAGGGGTTTGGCCAGGGCCACACATCACGTGAGAGCAGAGCTGGGCCAGGCGCCCTCCGAGGTCCTCGGCCAGGCCCCCCTGGCAGCCGGCTGTGGGCCAGGCACCCGCATTGTCCATGGCTCAGGCTCAGCACCCTGGCAGCCGCGTGCCTGGAGCCATCTCCAGCCCTCTAACAGCCTGGGGCAGTCCCCTCCGGGGGGGGATTTGGATTTGTCTGTCTTCCCTGTCCCCAGCCTGTGGGCTCCTGAGGCCTGGGAGCCCATTTGATTCATCATTAGGCACAAAACTGCTCGATAAATGTTTACTGAGTGGACGGACACATGAAGAATAAACAAAGGAGGCGATGAATGAGTCAGTGGTGAGTCTTAAGTGGCCTCTCAGACCAGCCTTCCCCGGCCCCGCAAGCCCTGGCGTCCTGGCCATTCCGGGCAGTGGGCCGCCCCCAAAGCCTCGCCATGCGGCAGGACACAGGGCTCCCTGATTCTGGAAGCTGGGCAGGCCTATGGCTGTGCTGAAGCGGGAAACAGCGTGCTGTATTCCTCCTGGAAGGTAAGGTCCTTGAATCTCCGCACGGCCAGGGCGGCGGTCAGGCTCTGCCAGGAGAGAGCAGGGGTGAGGCCAGCACGGGGGAGCTGGGAAGGGCCGAGGTGCCAGCAGGGAGGCAGGCTTCCGCGGACCAGGGGGGTACCTGTCAGTCGGGGTTTCAGACCTGGCCCCGAAAGTCCTGGTGCCCAATCGCCACCCCACCTCTGTGAGCCCTGCCCCCACCTCAGGGCTTGTAGGGCTGGGCGGTTCCCACTTCCAGGGCACCTTCTCTGGTCTGAGATCCCCTGGGGTCACCGGGTTCTTCCTGCCCAGCCCTGCAGACAGAGCTATGGAGTGACTCACAGGTCGCCTCATCTAAACTCTAGCTCCCAGTATTGTATTGCGGGGAAGGGATCCCAGGAAAAAATGGATATCCAGAGCCCTCTGAAAGAGAAGTCGCCCCAGGTAGGCCCAGGAGGGTGGGGGCACAGGGAGGGCTGGCTGCCTATATAGAGCCCCGGGGACTCCTTGCAAAAGGCCAGGCTGAGGGCTGCTCCGAGGCCTGGGGGTCGGGGGTGGAGGCTCTGGACAGTGGCGGGGGGACCCTTACGATGGAGACATGAAGCCAATGTGACCCCAGATATTTGCAGGAGGGAGATGAAGAGAGAAGAAATAAATCGAGATGGCCTGGAACTCGACTCCAGGGGGCGGTCTTGCCATCATGCTGGTGGGCGCTCCAGACCATGGGGTTCAGGACTGCCCTCTGGCCAGTCTAGCCCAGACACATGCTCTCCTTGACCCACAGAATAGTTTTCAAAACTTGAATACATTGCGAACACATAAAGATCAGATTTCACATAGAAATTCAAATTCCTGGCTTCTCTGGAAAACAGAAGACCCAGCCTCTGGGGGTCCTCACGGGGTCCTCATTCCTGCTTCGGAGCAGGGGCCGAGCAGAGGGGGCCGTTTCAGGACGGGCGCGGACATACCACCGGCCTGCTCACGCCTTCTCATGCCCTGCCTGCCCGGTGGACAGCTGATCTGCGACACCTTCCCCAAAGCCAATATCCTGATTTTACAGGTGGGAAGACAGAGGCCCAGAAAGTCAGAGGCGGCCCCAAGGTGAGACCCAGGTCTCCTGACTCCCAGGCCTGGGCTCCCTCCCGGCTCTGGAACCTTGGAGGCTTAGCTCCCCGTGCAGGCCTCGGCCTCCCTGTCTGTTAGCGAGGACAGGAAACACCAGCGACCGTGGCGGGCACTCTGTACCAAAGCGAGGGTCTGCCATCACCCCGTGACTGTCCTCACCGGCGGTGGGGACAGCTTCCTTCCTCAGGGGGCAGGCCCGCCTGAGTGCTGAGGAGACAGCCCCTGGCTAGGCTGGAAGGCCCCGGCCCGTGAGCCTGGCGCGGTGGGCGAGTGTGGGCCGCGTGGGCTGTGTACTCACCCATGTGAAGATGGAGAAGAAGGAGAAGGCGATGGCGGCCCGGGCTGCGTCCGTCCCTTCGTTCAGCGGGTTGTCCTTGGGCTTGGAGACCTGCCACTGATTGGCCAGGTAGCAGAAGCCCACGAACCAGAGGAAGGCCCAGAAGGCTGGGGGGTGTCCACCAGCATCATGCAGAACGGGCCACGTGTGGAGAGAGGGGGCAGGGGGGGGAAAATGGGGGACCCGAGGAACAAGGGGAGGTTCAAGAGCACGTCTCCCATGCTCCCCCACCCCAAAGAGTGGGGAGGGGCGGAGAGGAGAGCATAGGGAAGTGAGGCAAGAACAGAGAGGTCAGGCAGATGCACAGCCAGAGAGAGACATGGAAAGGAGTCGGCCAAGGCCCAGGGAGAGCCAGGGGCAGTGGGGGGGGGGGGCGGTGGCAGGAGGGAGAGAGAGAGAGAAAGTCAGTCAGCCTGGGCTGGCATTTCTCTAACCTCTGCCAAGCACAGACTTCCCAGCCACCTCAGACTGGCCCACTGTCCACCCCGGGGCCCCGTGGCATTCTGGGAGGAGCAGCCCCTGTCCCCACCCCACTGCGGGCTCCCAGAGAGCTGGGCAGGGGGAGGGTTACGGACGCTGGGGCGAGGATGTGGCTCAACCTCTGATGTGCCTGAAGCCTCACAAGGTCCCCGAGGTTAGCGAGGGGCCCTCTGGGCCACGGTCCGGGGAGTTCGGCAGTGGGAGCCCTGTGGGAATCTCCCGTGATGCCCAGGGTCTCTTCCAAGAGGCCCAGGGTGTATGTGCCCAGGAAGTGGGGTGTCTAGAGCCCAGTCCCTCCCAGAGGCACTGTTGGGGAGCCCTGGGGCTCTGAGCAATACGGTTTGAGAACTATTAATTTTGTTCTAGTTCCTTCAAGTCTAAGGGACCCCAGACCTTGCCAGGCTCACTCTGAGAGTCCCAGGTCTGGAAATGGGGGGTGGTTCCTGCCAGAGACCTGAGACCCAGGCCCTTAGGCCAGAGAGGTGGGAAGTCTGATGACCTCCAACCCAAGCCTCCACCAATCAGAACTCCCGGACTTGTGGGACTGCCGTCAGGGTACCTCTGCCAAGGCCATCTCTGAAGGGCAAGAGCAGCAGGTCGCGCCAGCTCCCCAGCTCCAGGTTCTGACCCTCCCAGGGTCCCCACTGAGTGCCAGGGCCTTCGGTTACCGCCCTGTTTCGTTCTTGTGGGGCTCCGCCAGGGAGGTGGCAGAGAAGAGGCCACTGAGAGCTGAGATGGCTCCCTGGACACTGCACCCCCTTCCCCGCTGCGGCCAGCCCTGGTCCCACCCGTCCCTGTTGCCAGTCCTGCGACCCGAAGCCTCACCCTTCAGCCACCCCACAGCTGTGCGCGAGGATTGACCGGGGAGCAGGGCCGGGCGGCCCTCTGCACCCCGCGGTGTGGAGGGGGCGCCCTCTGGCGTGGGGACTCACCCGAGACACCGATGTCGGACAGGACGGCTTTCTTGCGGTCTTTCACGCTGCTGATCTGCGGGAAGTACACGTCCAGGGCCAGGTAAAGCAGGCAGGTGAGGAAGGCGAGCACACCCACGGTCACGCCGTAGCTGCAGGCGTTGGGGTTTCGGTTGTAGATGCAGAATTCCTCGCCCTCCGAGGGGGTGTTGAGGTAGCCCTCGTTCACGATGGAGCCGAACACCACGATGGAGAACACCTGCGGGAGGGGGCGGGGCGGGGCCTGAGAGCTGGGTAGGCCCCGCCCAGTCCCAGCCCTGGGCAGGGCGCTACCCGCCCCTCTGTGAGCCCTCTTCACCCCGAACTGCAGGCCTTTCGCGGGGGAGGCCCAGAGAGGGTGTCACGCAGCACAGGGGGGATCAACTGCGTCCTTCCTCAGCTCCAGGCACTGAGGACCTCTGACCACGGATGTGGCCCCCCCAAACCTGGAGGTCCTGAGAGGTCTTCCTGGGCCCTGACATCGAGGTTCCTCCCGGACGGGACTCCGCCTTCCAGAACCAGCGGTCTCATGCCCTCCTGGGCTGTGAACCTTCTAAGCCTCCACGCCCATCCGCGCCCCCCTCCCCTCTGCGGAGCTATGGGGCTGTTCTGGGGTCTCAGGCCCTGTCCTCGGTCCCGCCCTCGGCAAAAGGAAGGAGTGATGAATGAGAATACCACCAGTCACAGTCCCGCCAGTCACAGGGCAACCTGTACCGCCCTGTGTGTTACACGGGGCGCCTCGTGCGACCCCTGCCGACAACCCTCCCCGAATGGTCCGCGTCAGCTGGGCTGGGAGCCAGCTAAGATGCCCCGTGGCGTTCACGCCCTCTGCAGACTCCTTGGCTTGCACTGTGCGCTGGGCCTAGCGATTCGCGACCCAGTATGGCGGAACGTGGTGGGATGCCACTTCTGCGAGGAGGTCAGAAGACTCCGGCTTCCATCTCGTCCACTCTCCTGCCCCCTCTCATTTGTTCGCTCTGCTGGAAGCAGACGCCGTGTTACCAGCTGCCCGTGGAGAGGCCCGCCTGGCAGGGGACTGGGGGCGGCCTCCAGCCAACGGCCAGCAGGGAACTGAGCCCCTCAGTCCAACAGCCCACAGGGAGTCGAGTCCTGCCAGCACCACGTGAATTTGAAAATGGATCCGTCATCGGCCGTCAGATGAGACCACGGCCCCGGCTGACACTGCGGTTGCAGCCTGTGACAGACCCTGAGGCAGGGGCGCCGAGCTAAGCAGATTTCTGACCACAGAAACTCTAAGGTGACAAATGTTTGTTACAAGCCACTACGTTTTGGGGTAATTTGTTACGCAGCAATAGCTAACTAATATGAAATTAGTTATCGTCGGCATTTTGCAGATGAGGCAGTTAAGGTGCAGGTATTGGTAATGAGCCCAGAGTCACATGACGGGTGAGCGGCGGAGCTGGCTCCAAACCCAGGGACCTGACTCTAAAGTGCATGCTTTTCTTCTTGCCTCTCAGTTGCTTTGAAACTTTACGAGGATGAAGAAACCCAAACCCAACAGACATACAAGAAGACAGAGCCTCGGGTGTGGCCTGCAGTGAGCTTGTGGCGGAGGCCAGGGCGGATTCCCATGGTCCATTTTCCACCTCTTTGTTTTCCTATTTTTCTATAAGAAACTTTAATATCAATATAAGCCAGACATATTTTCATCCTCGGCTAATGCCCGGGATGGCTAGGGAGTCCAGGGCAGGTAAACCAGTCCTGGACAAGGGGGCTGCCAACACCTCTCAGAAAAAATATGAGAAGCATTCCTATGTTTTTATCTCATCTTTTTAAGATGACTATACTTCACATCGGTTTTATAATGTACTGGATATATTAGTGTAGTAGTAATATACATAAAACTAAGTTACATTTAATGGGAGGACCGATTCAAAAAGTTTTCCTGAAGGAGTGAGTGATTAAAAATTTGGAGACCTCTGGTTCATGACTCTCTGTGTTCAGAAGGATTCTGACCTAAATGCCATCAGTGGATGAACAGAGAAGCAAGTCAAAGCATATCCACACAATGGAATATTATTCAGCCATAAAAAGGACCGCAGTTCTGATACATGCTGGATGAACCTTAAAACAAGTGGGAAAAAAAAAAAGTGAAAGAAGCCAGACACAAAAGGTCAATATTATATGATTTCTTCTATGTGCTATATCCATAATAGAGACAAAAAGCCAGCTAGAGGTACAGGGGTAAGGGGCGGAAGAACGGGCAGTAATTGCTTAATGTGTATGGGGTGTTTTATGTGGTAATAGTTTTGAAACTAGGAAGAGGCAGCGACTGCACATTGTAAATGCACTAAATGCCACTGAATTGTACACCTTAAAATGGTTTGTTGTATGTTATGTGCATTTTCCTACAATTAAAAAAGAGAAAGGATTGTGGGGCTGTGTCCTGGTCCGGCCCTGGGTACAGCGGTGGGCCGCGGGCCACACCTGCTGGAATGCACGCACAGCCACGGCCCTGCAGACCCGTGCAGGCGTCCTGACTCACGGCTCTGCCCTGTCACGGAGGGGGCGATTCGTACTGCCCCCCATTAACAGAGTAGGAAAACTGAGGCTCAGAAAGATGTGACGCTGTTGTTAGCAATACAGGCTGAACGTGGACCCAGGTCTTCCGATTCTCAGCCCTGTGCTTTTTTCTGCCAGATCAAGTTCTCAGTCTCAGGAGGTGGGTCCTGAAGAAGGGGGTCATTTCCTGAGACCTGAGGGACCCACGGGGCAGCATCAGTGTCACTGGGTCAGGCGGTGTGATTGGAGAGCTGTGTCTGGTACTCAGGGGCCCGCAGGGGAGAGGCAGGAAGTCCTGACTTCAAAGCGCCTCCTGACAGTCCCTGGGGGCTGGAAGAGACCTCGTGGCTGCTAGAGGGGAAAAGGGTGGACCCTCGTCCAAAAGCAGGACAGAGGAGGGAGGGGAAGCAGGCAGCCAAAGTCTTAGCTTTGGGGACAGCAGAGAAGGAACACTGAGATGGGCCCTCTTGAGGGAGAGAAGCAGGGAGTCCTCGGAGAGGCCAGGAGGAAAGTGCCGGAGACCATATGCCCCCAAGAGGGTAAGGAGCAAGATCAAAATACCCTCCGAGGGACAGGGCTTAGGGCAGAGCGGAAGGAGGTTTCACAACAGCTCCCTGCTGCCTGTCTCAGGTCTCTGGGCCACTGGCCCCCCTCTCCACCCCATGGCCCTGGCAGACGTGGGCCTTGGTCAGGCATCTGTCACAGATCTAAGGCCTCTGGGTGCCTGGCACTGTGCTGGGAGGGGCCATCAAGGGGTAACCCCATCCACGAAGACCTTGTCTGGGAGCTGACCGTCTGGAGGGGCAGGAGTGAGGGGGCGAAGAGTCTGGGTCAGACGGTGGGGTTTTGCCAAAACCTAGCTTGGCCACTCGTCCAGTGGGTGACCTCATCTAGTGACGTGACCTCTCTGAGCCTTGGTTCCCTCCTCCGTAAACCGGGGCAGCAACAGCAGGAAACCACTGAGTGCTGTGAGGGGTGAGTGAGATCGTGCTTGCAAGACGCAGCATGTGACGCGGAGGGAGCAGCCCCCAGATGCTAGACCGACACTGAGTGAGGGGGTGGGGGGGACAGGAGGGAGGTGGTCAGGGAGGGGAGCTCGGCGCAGTGATCTCTGAACTGAGATGAGAAGGACATTCGGCGGGAGGCGCGTTTCAGGCAGACGAACAGAAAGGGCAGGAGGAGGAGGGTGGCTGGAGCAGTGACCAGGGAGCTGGGGCTGGAGAGGTTAAGAAGGGGCAGGAGGGGGCAGGAGAGGGGACAAGGCCTGGTGGGCCACAGCGGGGACACAGAATGTAAATCATACAGTGAGAGAAGTCACGGGAGAGTGACGAGATCTGGCTCCGGGGATCGCGGTCCCCACCCTGCGGCACGAAGGCCCCTTAAGCGGTTCCCACCGCCGCTGGAGACCATCCGTGCTTTTAGGGCTGGTGGCGAAGGCCTCGCCTCCCTGCGCTTCCCACCGACCACCTGCTCCTGGCCTCCTCACGCCCCAGGCCCTTTCCACTGTTTCCTCTCTGGAAGGCGGTTTCCGCACCACAGGTCCTGAGCTGTAACTCGCTTCTGTGTTTATGTTCGGTGGAGGTGGCGTGAGCTGCCGGGTGGCCCCTTGGTTCAGCATGTGCTGTCCTGGGACCTGAGCCCTCTGTACCCGCAGGGCCTCCCGCATCTGGGGCCTGGGAGGCCTCATCTCGGAGGCCAGAGACCTGGAGCTTGCCATCAGTCGTTCATTTTTTCAACATTATTTCCTGAGCACCTAGCATGTGCCAGGCCCTGTGCCAGGCCAAAGAGGCAGCAAGGTCCCTGTTCTCACCGAGGGAGACACACAGAAAGCCAATAAACGTGTAGGGAAGTCCTGACAAGTGTCCTGAAAAAGCACAAAGCAGAAAGAAAGCTGGACTGGGTAACTGGAGAGGGTGGGGGGCTCCAAGGAAGTGACCTCTGAGTAGGTGACCAACATTGCAGGGAGAAGTCTCCACAAGTACAAAGTCCTTGGGGCTCAAATAAGCTCGGAGTATTGAGGAGGCCCATGGAGGCCAATGTGGCTGGGGCGCAGGTGACTGAGGTAGGCAGGGGCTGGCCCCCTGCGCCTTGAGGGGCAGGATGAGCTCAGGAACCACTTCAGGTTCAAGAGCAGGCAAGTGACTTGATCTGACTTAGGTTTGAAAAGAATCACCCCGGCTGTGAGGGAGGAAAAAAAGACTGTAGGGGCAAAGGGAGAAGTGGGGGGACCAGCTGGGGGCTAAGCGGTGCCCCTGCGAGGGACGCGGGGCGGGGCGCTGGGCTGGCGAGGGCAGCGGAGATGGTGAGCAGTGCTGGGGTGCTGAATGTACCCTGACGGTAAAGCCACCTAAAGCCACCGGAAGCTGCTGACAGGTCTGCTGCTGGGAGCAAAAGGAGGAACAAAGGGCAGGTGGGGGAGGAGTTAGGCGTGACAGTCAGGAACAGAACTGTGCCTGCCGGGTCCCCGCAGGCTGTGCAGGGCTGGGCCAGGACGGGAAGCCTCACCTGGACCAGGCCTGGTAGTCTACAGATGGAGAAACTGAGGCTTGCAGAAGGGAAGAAACATTGCCAAGGACATACCACCAGCCCCTGCGGTCCCCCAAACTCCCTTCGGGACCCTAAGGCCCAGTTTAACTTCTCTATTTAGCTGTGATCTCCCTGACCCAGTGGGAGGGAGCTCCCCCCCTCCCCCAGGAAAAGGGCATGGGCCTCAGTTTCCATTCCTCAGCTGCATCTGGGGACCTGCCCAGGTCACTCAAACCTGAGCCTCTGAATCCAAGCTATGGCCAGCCTCTGGGGTGACTTGCTAGGGCTGGATCTTCAGGGACAGCAAGGTGCACACAGAGCAGCCACCAGGGGACCGGAAATTAAACCAGAATGAAATTCTATGCTGCGTGTTGCTGTCGGCATGGGGAAAACGCCCCGACGAGCAGGCCTACGGCGGGGACGGGAGACAGGTCTGCGGGCAGAGGCACCGAGGAAGCAGGAAGAGGATGGCGGGAGGGTGGCGTGGGGGGGGGGGCCCACGGAGGCCGCTGGTCGCCGGCAGGCACAGGAAGAGCCTCTTTCTCTTGAGCTAGAGAAAAATGTTAAAGGAAAAACAAAAACAAAACCCCACCAAGGTAAATGAGCCAAGGCTTTTTTTTTTGTTGTTATCTTTACAATCCAATCCTGGCTCTGTTTAAAAATGGATTCCAGATGGCACTTGGAGCTGAGCAGAGCAGTGTCCAACTCAGAAAAACAAATCAGAAGGAATCTCAGAATTCTGGAATTTCAGGATCTTGGGCCACTGGATTCAGCTACGCACAGACACGGAGAACTGCCGGACGGCCCTGGCCTCGGTCCCGCCCTCCCCCACTCGGCCGTCCCAGACGGCCCGGCCCGCAGCCCGCGGCCCGCGGAGTTGGCACTGCTTGCTCACTGCGCATCTGCTGTTCCTGCCCCCCCCCAACGCCCTTCCTCACCTTTGCCCTCTGTCAAATGGGAGTGAACTCCTCCTTGTCTTTCAAAACGCTGCTGGGAGGTGGTGACTCCCAGGCACCTTCTGGGACACCCACTGTCCCAGTCACTCTCCTCTACCCTGACCCCGCACACACTCCGGCTGGGGATTCACGGTCTGGTCTGTCTCCCCCGTGAGACCCCGAGACAGCTCCCAGCCTCCAGGGGGGCCTCGCGTCAACGGGAGCGCCCGACACAAATCATCTCATTTAATCCTCACCAAAGCCTCTAACGACAAAATATACCTAAAAACACCCCCACAAAGCAGGCTTCCTCGGCCCATTTCACAGAGAGGGGCGCAGAGGCTCAGAGGGGCCTGGGCTCTCCCTGGCGCCTAAGCGGGGCGCAGGGCCTCCCCGTGAAGGAGTGGATTCCAGCTCCCGAGCTTTAGCATCAGCATGAACCCCGGAAAGGACGCCGAGTGTCTCATGCCAGTCACCACTCACAGTGTAGGAGGGGCCGGGCACACCTTACTCCACACCCGCACGCAGAGCTGGCAGGCGGTGGGGAGCCACTGCCGGGCGTTGGCTCACCCAGGCCCGGGCAGAGCCGCGCCCAGGCCGCTGCTGCTCGCCCGCCCGGCACTTCCCAGAGGTCTGGCTTTAAGCATCCGTAGGCAGATGCGGAGTCTTCCCCCGGGGTAAGCTGTACACAGATGAGGTCTGGAGCCCGCAGCCCTCCAGGCTCACTAGCTCTGAAGGATACCTCTATCTCCCCCTGCACAGGACATCTGTTCCCGAGCCGAGTGCCGGGGAGGAGTCCCTGGTCCCTGCCCCACGCTGCGGCAGCCAGCTAGTGACCAATTCATCGAGTCTTGGCTGCTGTCCGCTTCCAGGTGGCAGCGTTTCTTGGCCAACCCAGTATGGCCTCCTCTCTGGCCTCTTTGCCTCCTCCAAACTGGCTCCAGGCAGCACCTGGGGTGCTCACCAACCCCAACTCTCGCCAGTCCCTCCCCCGGCTGCGGGGAAGGTTTCTCCCCCAGGGGCAGGCTCTGATACCCCTCTTTGGGCTGCTGGTCTCACCCTCAGCCTCTTCCAGCCTCCCAGCGACCTCAGGCCGCCCTCATCCTGGCTCCCGCCCGGCTGCTTAGACCCCAAACTGGGCTCATCCTTGAACTCCTTCCAGTTGGCAACCAGGCCTATTGCTTCACCTTCCCCCAAATAACTCGTGCATTACTCCATGCCACCATGCTGGTCCAGGCCGGTCACCTCTCACCAGGCGATGACAGCAGCTTCCCAGTCTCTGTGCCCACTTCTGCCCCCTGCACTGTCCCCTTTATAGCACTTGGAAAGATCCCTTTAAACCTAAGTCAGACCCTGTCACCCGCCCCTGGTCTATCCCGCCTACCCGTGCCATACCCTTCAGGGCTCCAGACCCATTCCCTTCCACTCTATGCTCCTGCTGCCTCCCCAGCTCATTCCTGCCTCAGGGGCTTTGCACTGGGCTCTCTTCCCTCCGCCTGGGATACCTAGAGTTCCCCAGATCTTCCTGATTGTCTCCTGCTTGTTCCTTCTCAACATCCAAATATCAATACAAGACACCTCCTCAGAGAAGCCCTCCAGACCTGACTCCCAGATCTACGATAGCCTCTAATACCTCAATATATTTTCTTGATAACATCGGTACTTAATTTTTTTTTTCTTTTGCTATTTATTGGTTCAGTTGTTGGGTTTTTGTCTCAGTCCCAGAGCCAGAGAGAAGATCAGGAAAGGCTTTGAGGGGAGCAAACAGCAAGCCTGATAAGATATGCAGAGGCAAAGGCGGTGCGAGAGTCAGGAGGAAGGAGTATCCCCTCCTCGGCATCCCCGGCTTATGCGCCCCCCACTTCCACACCTGTGACCACAGGGCGCTCACGCCCTCACAAGGGGGCTGCTGAGTCCCTCTCCCTCACGAGCTGCACCTGCCCACCGGCCGGTGTCCCCACCGAAGTGCTCCATCCTGCCCCCTGGGCCCCAGGGAAAGGCTGAGCGAGAAAGGAGCCTCCACGCTTCTGGGCGATGAGTCAGGCTGCCAAGGGCCCCCCCTTCATGGGAATGGGGCCCTGTCTCCCCCAAGGTCATGTGAGGAAACCGGCTGTAGCTAAGGCAGGGGGCGCGTGATGGGCACCGGGCAACCACTGGCTTCCTGAAGAGCCGCAGGGGTGAGGCAGGGTGGGTGGGGCGGCTATAGGGTCCCTGCTCTCCTCCTCTGCCCCTCACCAGTTCTGCAGCCTTGGATGTGACCTGCTGGGGATTAAGCCATAATCTTCCCGCAAGCTGTCCCCTTGAGTTCTCAGCAGTGGGGGTGGGGAATGGCCTTGGTGGGGCCGAGCGAGCAGCCCCCTGGTCCCCAGGTGCTGAGACTCGGCCTGGGTGGTCTGAAGCCTCCCCCTTCTCTCCACGGCGTCCCCACCCTCACCCTCCTGTGGCCGGGAGCCTCTTTAGAAAGGGGGAAACTGAGACCCAGAGAAGGGCCCAGGCAGAAGTACCCAGACTCCCAAGCCACGATCTGCACCCCAGGCCCTGCCTCATATTCTAGAAGAAAGATACAAAGGGGACGAGCCCTCGCTGTTCTTACAGCTGCTCACAAAGGGCACCAGGGAAGGGGGAGGGGACAGAGTGATCCCGGAAGAATCCTGGAAGGCTTTAAGGGGGAGGTGATATCTGAGTCGGGCCTTTAAGGCTGGGTAGGAGACTTGAATAGGGACGGTGGGTGGAAGGAGGAGGGCTGGGCAGTGCACGTCACACTGTCACACTGTCACACTGTCATTCACCCACGTGCGGAGTCCTGGCACGGTCTGGCACTGGGAACAGGGCCGTGCCGTGACGGACGCGGTCCCTGGCGGGCTCTCACGCTCTGCGGCACCGCTCGGCCTTCGCCATGCCCCGCCACCCCAGTCTCTGCCTGGCTGGCCTCATCCCTCTTATGGCAACTCTGCTGTCACCTCCCAGCCCTGACCTGAGAGAGTGTCCCCTCCACGAGACGGTGAGCCCTCCCCGCAGAGCGAGCACCCAGCGCACACGCGACATGTACGATAAGCGATAAGCAGGAGACGGCAGGGCGTCTGGGTCCTGCGGCTGTCGGGTCCGCTGCCTGCCAGATGCAGTCACGAGATCCATCAGTAACAACCGTCCCTGGATTTGGGAACATGCAGGTCACGGACGGACGTGGTGGAGAGGTGGGAGAAAGCCTGGCAGGGTGCGCGTGACAGCGAAGGAGACGGGGAACACTGCAGACAGCGACCACAGACAGACCCTCTGAAGGACCCGAGGAACGGGCAGGGAGGGAAAGAAGGCCCATCTGAAAGCAACCAGAGGGGGGCAGGGCGAAACCGGGCGAGGGGGGGGGCGGGCGGTGGAGAAGACGGAGGGGGGGAGCGTTGCTGGGTCTGGGACGCTGAGGAGGTGAGAGCATGGGGTCTCGTGGCGGCAGGGAAGCTGGCCTGGGCCGCCAGGGGGGAGGCGGCCTGGCGGAGGCCGCGGGGGATGTAAGCAGAGCTTTGCCAGGTGAGTGCAGAAGGCTAGAGCTAGAAGCAGGTGGGCGAGACCACTGGGGACCCCGAGCTGGAGAGGGGGACAGGCAGGACTGGGGTGAGGGCGGCACACAGTGGAGGGTCCCAGAGGTCCCAGGCTCAGAGGCCCCAGGTCCAAGGACCGCTGGAATCAAGGTAAGCGAGGGAGAGACCTAGAAAGACAGGAGGCGTTGGGGGGAGATGGCTACGCGAGCCCGTGCGGCCACAGGAGAGAACCAGGCGAGGGGTGCACCTGGCGAGAGCGGTCGGGGCAGGTGAGAACAAGGCTTCGACGACAAGGAATGAGGGCGGGGCTGGCGCTCCAGAGAGCAGGTGCCAAGTTGTGGGCATCTCGGCGGGACAGCGGAAGTGACCGGCGGCTGGCTCATAGTGAGGGCAGGGGCTGATGCTGTGCTGGAGTGAGATTCAAAGCTGGGGGAGCCCGGGGGACCCTGCCCACCTTCCTCTCACCCCACCCTGACCGTGAGTCATTTGAGGAGCCCTGGGTTGCTGGGGTCCCTGGATGATGGCGTGCTAAACAGTCTGGGTCTGACCGCCTGGGGCTATCCCAGGCAGCCACCCCTTCCCCCCAACATCCTCCTCCCCTTTAGAGGGGAGCTGAGCAAAATGCCATGCCTGGAAGAGAAGGCTCCCCTAGAAACACAGGCTTCACTGACCCAGCTCTGCTCCCCACAAAGCACTGGGCGGGGGCAGTGGTCCTGGGCATCACTTCTTTAAAGACCAAAACTTCCCAGCCTACAATCCACTAGGAGCGACAGCGGGGTTCTTTGAGGGTGGAAGGGTTGGGAACCGCCAGCCCAGTCCGACTAACCTCGTCCCGCCTGACAGATGGAGAAAGCGAGGCCTCGAGCACCTCCCGCGCCCTGCCCCGCGTCTCCTCCACCAGGCAGCTGGTCCTTCCGGTCTGGGTGCCGCGTGCGGCTCCCTCGCCAGAGCTGCCATCTGCCCTCTCCCTGTCCAACCTCCTCCTGCCGGCTTTTCCTCTTCCTCCCCCTGCCTTTGCACTTCCCTCCGAGGCTCGGGCCTGACAGCTTCGCACGAGCAGGCCATGTGGGACTCCCTGTGTGGCTGGGGACTCCCCGCAGCAGGAAGCAGGGGCCATGTCCTCGAAGTCAACGTGGGCTGTGATCCCAGCAACTCCCCGCAACCTCTCTGGGCCTCAGCTTCTCACCTAAAGTGGGAGCCACAAAACCCACTTGACGGGGACGTCACGTGCCTGGGAGCGCATCGTAGGGCAGGCTCTTCACAAGCCCGTTTTCACAAACCTTCACATCTACCCCAAACCCACACTCTAAACCCACCTTACAGATAAGGTAATGGAGGCTCGGAGAGGCCTGGGATTTTCCAAAGACCCATTCTGGGGGTCCTGCTCTTGATGCCAAGACTCAGGCTCTCCCGGGCCCCCAGAGCTGCCCCTCTACACAGGAAATGCCAAGATACCTGGCAGGATCCTGGAAACCAACATCTCCTGAACATTGCTTTGTGGCTGACCCCATCGACCCCTGCGAGACGGACCAGCCAAGGCTAAGCCACGGGCAGGCGGAGGAGTGAGGCAGGTTCCAACACTGTCAGCGACAAACACCAAAGGACCCAAAGGACCCAAAGGACCACTGGACCTATCTTCACTGACTTCGCTCCCCGAGTAAGCGACGAGAGAGCTAGGGAAGGCCAGGCTCGACGAGATCACACGCTTCCCGCCAGGACACCTGCCCCCTCCTCAACCCTCTCCCAGCCATGCTTCCACCCGGCGCACAGGCGGCTTCCGAAACACGCCTCTTCTCTGCTTAAAGCCCCTCCCTGTGGCTCCCCACGGCCGTCGGATGCAGTCCGGCTGGCGCTTCTGTCACCTGAGGCCCTTCGTGGGCTGCCCGCCCCTCCGGGCTCCTGACTTGTCACTCTCCCTCACACGCCTGGAGCCTCCGAGCACTCGCCATCACTTCTAAAACCCACTCAGACCTCGTGCCTCCAGGTATCTGCACGTGCTGTTCCTTCCACCGGGAACGCGTCGGAGCCACCTCCCCCTGGAAGCCCTCCGCTCCCCACTGGCAGAGGTAGCTCCGTCCCACTGGATCTCCTGGCAGGGTCCTCGGCCTCCCGGATGCTGCTTGTTGATTCAGTTCTGTTCTCACTGGACTGCGAGCATCTCTGGTGGGACATACAGGCTGGCACTCGGCAGGACTTGGTAAATGTGGAATGAACGGAGGCCAGAGGCTCTATCTCCACCTGGATCCCTTTCACCCACTGCCACAGGGGGCTCCAGAATTTCTATGAAGGGTGGCAAGGGCGTGGCAATCTGATTGGGAGTGGGGACGAGGGGTCTCTCGTCTTGAAGCTGCTGCGTCTGCAAAGCAAGGTCAGCTTTTATACTCAGCATTCACTTGGGACGATTGAGGGGGGCCTGATACAAACGAGGGTATAAAGCTGTCCTCTTGCAGCCACATCTTGGTGACACTGTGACCCAGACAGGGAAGCCACAGGGAGCAAACTAAATGAGGACCCTGCAGACCAGGTTCAAACTGCCGCTCTGACAGTCCGAGCCTTGAACCAGCAGACAAGTCCTCACCAGCCTGTGCCTAACTTCTGTCATCCGGGGGGGACAACGCATCCTGCTTACAGAATCCTGGGTGTTATAGCCGACGCCCTTACGAAATCAACCCTGGAAGTGGCAAAATTTCAAACGTTTTGTTGTTTTATTTTGCCAAGACAGAGTGTTAATTTTACAAACCCTCTCATCTACCGGCACCAATATCCAGTCCCACAGGTCATTTTGACCGCCTAAGACTATAACTCCGAAATGTGAGGTGCTCCTTTATACGAAGTCAGTTCCCTGCTGGAAATCGTGTCCCACTTGGCTCCAGCAAAAAGAGTCACTGCAGGCCGCAGGCTTGCAGCAGAAGCACCTCTGACCTAGCCCGGGCATGGGGTGGGCACAGCTGGTGCCTGAGGGAGCCAGGAGTAGCAAGAGATCCCCCGGCCCGCAGCCAGCACAGCCCCGTCTTCTCCCCAACCTGGGTCACAGGCAGCAGCTTGCACTTGCCCTAAACACTGTCCCCTCCTGCCCAGGGCAGGGTCTGCCAGAGGGCTCACCGGGCTCTCCTCCCACCTTTAGGAATTAGTCAGGTCCACAATCCTTGCTGGGAGCGATCGCCCTGACAGCTGTGTGTTCAAGGGGGTGGGGGGTGGGGGTCACAGGCGCAGGAGGGAGCTGAGAAAGCCTCAGTCAAGAGACAAGGGGGGTCCCAGGACTTGCTTCCGCCCCAGCAGGGCCAGGAGGTTCAAGGGGCGGGGCGGGGGGGAGGCTCAGGTTCTAGGGTGGGTCCAGGTTTGGTGAGGTCCTGAAGTGTACACACTTTGAGGGCCCTCTTTAACAGAAAAAGATTCTCTTTTTACAAATTTTACAAAATCACGAACCTGTCACACAGGGCGCCGGGCTCCTCCAGGGCTGTGGGAGGGGTCTGGGCAGCACGGGAGGGAGTCGTCCTAGAGTGAGTGACCAACCTGCGGAGTTCGTCTGGGACTGGGCGGTTCCCAGGACAGGCGACTGTCAGTGCTAAGGCCGGGAAAGTTCTGGCAAACCGGGACAAACTGCTCACCCCAGCTCAGGCTTCGCTGGGTGAAGCTTGTCACCAGTCTGCCAGAGTCCCCGGGGCGTTGAGAGGCCGTGAGGGTGAAGGATGCTCCCTAACTTGTTAAACTGTCTCAGCACACCCCGAATCTTTGAAGAAGACTGCGGGGAGGGGGCGGGGGGGAGCAGTAGCCCGCTCCAGGTGGTGGGATCTCACATATTTTCTCAACATTTTTTTATTGTGGTAAAATACACTCAAAATTTACTATCTTAACCATTTTTTTTTTGTATCCAGAAATAATCTTTATTGTCACTAGAATAAAACAGAACCTATCAACCGGCCTCAGTCCGTACAAAGTGTGGGGCCTAAGCCTGGGTTGCCCCATTCCTCCCATAACTCCCCAGGGCCAGTGCCCAGAAGTTTCATGAAGGGGAGGGAGCACCCCCAGTGCCTTCCCTTGGAAGAGGGTCGAGGGTGTACTGGGTGGGGGCTGGCCATTTTTAAGCGTACGGTTCAGTCGTATTAAGTACATTTATGTTGTTGCACAATCATCACGAGTGATTTCTGTATTTCCCAATTAATTGGCAAGCGTTACTTTTATGACCAGAAAAAAACTACATTTAAAGGGTGTTGATCAGCCTGTAACACATGCCTCTACTCACAAAGGTAGGGAGCAGGCCTAGGAGGCTGTGCGGGCACTTAGGGGGACTGGGGAGCTGGATGGGGGTTGGTACAAAGGATAAGGGGTAGGTGCCGAGATCCTCATCCTCTTATCCTTCTCAATTCTGAAATTCCAAGATTCCAAACTATTCCCGCCCCAAGGAAGCACTGGGCTCTGGAGACAGGACAATTTAGGTTCAAATCCTCCATTTGCCACTTACATGCTTAGTAACCTTGAGCCTCTTTGAGCCTCGGTTTCAAGTGTGACAAAGGCTGTTTGTTGGAGAAACTAGCTGGGTAATGGTGACAGCACTCCTGAATACAGCGGGTGCTCAGTCAGAGTCACTTTTCCTCCTCCTGCCTGGACCGTCCTCCCTGCACCCTGAAGTGCACACGCGTGAGTGGGCAGAATCCCCCGGTGCAGAGGGCTGAGTGGGGTCCCTGTTCAGACATGGCCTGATGGCTCATCCTTCCCGGCCCAAGTGGACATCACCTGCTCCATGAAGCCTCTCCCATTCCCACAGCAGCCGCGGAGACCCCTCCCCTTGTTCTGACGACCTCTGCCTGGGGGTGCCTTGCTCACTCCCCAGCTGACTAAGGGCTGTGTCTGAGTCATGCCGCCGTCCCTCAGGGCCCAGCAGACTCAATAAAGCTTTGCCACCACAGGCAGAAGTGACCCAAGCAGACAAACTACTCATACCTCCTCATAAAGCCAGTGGCTTCACACCACCGGCCAGTGGCCCAGGGGCCAGCAAAAGAGAGCAGTGCACACAGCCGGCCCACCAGATCAGGCAGGTGCCCCCCAGAGCCCTGCCTTTGCCAAGGGCATGTCAGGTCTCTGGAGAGCTAGACTGGCACAGATGAATGAATTCAGCAACACAAACCCTCATGGATGTGCCAGGGGTGCCAGGCCCTGTGCCAGCACTGGGGACCCAAAAACTAACAGAACAGGGCTTCCCTGCCTTCAAAGAGACCCCCGTCTGATGGGCAGTTGAGGAGGAAGGGGTTTCAACATGGCCACCCTTCCTGTGGCACCAGGAGGAGGTTTTGACCGTTTTAGACAAAGGAAAGGTAGCTCCAGAGATAAACACCAAAGCGGTCCCACCCGTCAGACCCTAATATGTCCCTGAAAACCCAGGAAATGAGGGAGCCTGAGCACCCTGAGGGCACAGCAGGCCTTAAGTGTAGCCCTCTGGGGTCACCGAAGTGCCCAGATCAGCCCTCCTGGTGTGGGCCCACGGGAATGGGCCCAAAGCCTGTAGAAGCGAGACCTCTAGTGAAGGTGTTTGGGCAATGGCCAGCCAACCCCCTTTCCCCCTGCCCCCAGAGCCCCAGGTACCTCCTTCCCAGACCTCAGCAGGCCTTCTTTACCTGGGATGCTGCCCAGGTCATGTGAACCCTTCTGTTCCATCCTCCTCTTCCCCACTCCATGTCTGAACAGGGACCCCAACTCAGCCCTCTGCACAGGTGGATTCTGCCCACTCCCTCAGCTAGAAGTCCAAAAGGGGTCTCTCTGTTCTTCACTGCAGGGGGTGGAGGAGGAACCCCAGCCCCCACAGGCATCCAGGTGTACCTCGTGGGGAGGGTGGTTGTCCCGAATTCATGAAATATCAGAGCCCAAGGAGGCTCCTCCCACATCTCTACAAATCGGGAAACTGAGGCATGAGAGAGGGAGTGATGCTCCCACCTCAGAATTTAACGCCTGGTTTCCTGCGAACGTTTCTTGTGTGGTTTCCAGCCCAAGGTCACGCTGCAAAGAAGCAGGTCCCGGGTGCAAGCCAGGTCTGAGGCTGGACGCATCGCTCCACACTGTCCCGGCTAAGGCAAACAAACCCGGGTTCCCTGCCCTCTCCTCCTGGAACGTCCACGACAGGAGCGGCGTGCTACGCCGCCAAACGATCCACGCCCTGATCCACCCCCCGAAAAGGCCACCTGAAACCCGGACACCGTCCCCACGGTCTCCGGTCTGCCACGGCGGCCGCGCGCAACCCGAGCCGCGAGCTGCAAGGCCGCGGCCTGGAGGTCACGGCGGTGGGGGGTTGGGTAGCGCACGAATGGGGGGCGCCGGGAAGCAAGGACCCCGGGGACGGCAGCGGGCATACCCCGCGAGCGTGTGGACCCCAGCCCCCGGGGCCGCGGAACGAGGGAAGGACTGGAGCCGGAACCCCGCAGGACGGCTTCCCGCAGGCTGCCGCGCCCCTGCCTGGGGGTCCGGTGGGGTCGGGGTCCACCGGGGCACGCCGCCCTTGCCCACGCCCCCACCCAACGCCCGGCCTGGCCAGGCCGCCAGCCGTCCTTACCCAAGACACGACGCGCAGGATGGTGTGCGGTTGCCGAACCAGGGTGTGGGGGTCGAAGGCGCCCCCGGCTTTGCCCGCTCCGTACGCACCCCCTTCCATCGTGCCTGCACGCGCGCGGTGCCCCCCGCTCGGCGCGCGCGGCCGCCCTTGCGCGTGCGCGGCGCCCCGCCCCCTCCCCGCCTTGCGCGGCTTGCGCGGCCCAGGGCGCCCGCCAGGGGGCGCCGTGCGCCGAGGGCGCGGGCGAGCGGGCGGGGAAGCGCTGCGCGCACCCTCGTGCGCGGGGGCGGGTCTGCTGCAGACCCGGAGGAGGGCGCGCTTGTCACTAGCTTGGTGACCTCTTTGCAAAGTTGGGGGTGGGGGGAGGAGGGTGTGTGCGGCAAATGCAGGACATGTCCTCGCCCCCGGGCTGCCGGTCTACCTGGCCGCCCTGCCCGTATCACAGCCTCTTCGAGCTTAATAAGGCTCTGGTCAACCCCATCCCCGTTATTTATTGGCTTGTTTCATGTTTCTGTGTCTGCCCTTTAATATAGTGACATGGCAAGGGCTGCGCTTGTCCTCCTCACAGGGTGCTTGGCACACAGTAGGTGCCGCATGAAAATTTCTCGAAGGCATGAATGAATCACGACTGAATAAGCCTTCTCTTAGAGCCCCCCAAAAGGCAGCCCCACCTCCTGGAGGACCTTTCCACCTTCGCTTTTATGCTGACGTCATGTGGGTCCCTGTGTCTGCGCAGCTCCCACCCCCAGCCTGGAGAGGCACCAGCGACACCAGCCACCAGAGGCGGAGGCTGAGGTAGGGCAAGGAATTCTGAGACATTCCCCCATCAGCACCCTACCCTCTTTGTTAATCCGGTAATTGCGTAATTATTTGCTCATTGTTTTCCTCTGCTTGTCTGTGGGTTTTGTCTGGCTTGCTCACTGCTGTAGCCAAGGGCCTGGCACACAGTAGGTGCCCAACAGATAGACCATAGTCTCCATCACTCCATCACAACCTGGGCCAGAGCTCCAGGTTTGGTGGAAACTGAGGTTGCGTGGCTCCAGTGGGTAAAACCACCTTCCGGGGCTGGCTCCTCCCATGATAACCTGGAGTCCTTAGGGCATTTCTCTATGCCTCAGTTTATCTCTATTGGTTCCACGGGCAGTTGGACAAGGATATCTGCAGAGGTTTTGACACTGTGTGATGACATCCCATGTTCTGTGGTGACAGGACACCGGAGGAAATGTGGGCGTGAGGGCACCTCTTTTAAATATTACACCGGCCAATGTCCATCTTAGGCTCTGTGTATTGAATGTTAACTCGGTGCCAGGCCCTGTGCTAAGGGCTTTACATCCATTATCTCATTTAATACTACAAACCGATAAGGTGATTTTATATATACTGTGATATATACAACTTCTAGAAGAAAACGTGAGAAAATTGTTGTGACTTTGGGTTGGGCGAAGAGTTCTGAGATACAACACCAAAAGCAAGATCCATAAAAAATAAAACAGGATACATTGGACTTCTCCAAGTTAAAAACACTCATCGAAGACATTGTTTAAAAAGTGACTAAAAAGGCAAACCACCATTCGGGCGAAAATAGGTGCAAAGCAGATATCTGGAAAAGGATTGGCATCCCAAACGTGTAAAGAACTCTAAAAAAGTCAGTAATAAGAAATCTCACTTTTAAAAAAATGGACAAAGGATTTGAACAGACGCACTTCGCCAAAGAAAATATACAGATGGCAACTAGGCACATGAAAAGATGCTTGACATCACTGGTCGTTGGGGAAATGCAAATTAAAACCAGAATGAGGTACTTCCACACACCTATTAAAATGGCTAATTTTTTTTTAAGTTGACAATTATCAAGTGCTAATGAGAATTTAGAACAACTGGAACTCTTCTACATCGCTGGTGAAGTCAAAAACGGTGCAGCCACTTAGGAAAACAGGTTAGCAGTTTTTATAAAGTTAGCTGTACATTTACTGGACGACCCTGCAATCCCTCGCCTAGGTATTTATGCTAGAAAAATAAATAGTTAGGTTCATCCAAAACTCTGTACAACAATGTCCATGGCAGTATGTAATAACCAAAACCTGGAACTAACCCACATGTCCCTCGAATGGGGAATGTATAAACACACTGTGGAACATCCATATAATGGAACATCGCTGAGGCATGAAAAGATGACACTTGACAGCATGGGTGAAACTCAGATGCATTTTATTAAGCGAAAGAAGTCAGACTCAAAAAACTACCAATTGCATGATTCTCTTTATGGGACATTCTTGCAAAAGCAAAACTATAGAGACAGAAAACAGATCAGTGGTTGCTGGGGGCTGGGAGTGGGGATGGCGTAGGGGTACAGGGTGTAGAACTTACTACTAACGAGCATGGGGAAATTTAGGGAGACAATGGAATTATTTTATATCTCATTTATGGTGATGGTTACACAATTAACTATGTATATTTTTGTCAAAACTTGCAGAACTGTCCATGAAAAGGTTTTTCACTATAGGGAAATTATACCTACTTTTTTTAAAAAAAGGAGAAAAAAGTGTGCAAGTGTGATGGGCCGAATCAATGAGTAATATTCAGATTAGTGACTAATATTCATTCATTTGTTTATTCAATAAATATCTATTTGAAGCCCACCTTGCATAAGGCTTTGTGCTGGGCATGGAAGCATAAGGAGAGAAGAATTTAGAGACTGTCCCTAACCTTCCAGCACTAAAATTTGATCACACTAATGAATTAAATCTCAGAAAGGGTGCTGTTTGGGACCCTGAGCTTTAGACTCAGATATTCTTGGGTGGAAGTCCTGGCTTCACCCCATAGTCACTGTGTGACCTTGGGTAAACAATTGATCCTCTCTGGGCCTGTTTCCTCATCTGAAAAAAAAGAAAATGGAAATAAGCATAGTACCTACCTCTGAGGATTATTGTCAGGGTTAAATGAGGGAATGCACAAAACTTAGAATAGTGCCTGATGCAAAGAATGACCTTAGTAAAGATATGTTGTTAGCCTTCCTGCCCGGGTTGGTTGGTTATCAAGGTAGTTACGTACAAGCAGGTATGCAGACATTTTTTAGAAACGAAGCTGTGAATGGTGCGTAGGTTCCCAGGCTCGAACATGAACCTCTACTTTATAGCTAACGCTGCAGGTTATAGAAACATCCTCCTTTTCTACCATCTGTATTTATGCATTCTGCATTAGCAGCAAGGCAGAAGGAGGAGGTGGGGTTGTTCTTTGCAGGTCAAGCCTTTGCAAACCCAGACAGGTAATTTGAGTTCCCAGCCCAGGCCTAGCCACATCTAAGCCTTTATTCCTTCTCTGCTGCCCCCTTGAGGCTGCCTTGGAATCTACGGTGTTAGGCATATTTTCTTTGAGCGTGGAGATGCGGGGGCGGAGGGGGAAAACGCATTCATTGTATTGAGTGGAGGAACCACAGCATAATTATAATCTTAAAACTTTGCCTCAGGTACCTTTCTGGAGAACTATTTGGCAATGTGTTTCAATTTACTACAGAACGTGCTGTTTGATCCAACAGTCCCACGTTGTTTCAAGAAAGGGAGGGAGGCAGCGGACCCTGAACCAAGTGAGCCTGTGAACACTTAGCCCTAAGCCTATGTATTGCACATTCATCTAGATATTTGTTCAGGCTGATGAGATACAGTCACAAGTTCTTTGACCCTCCTCCGGTAGAGAGGTTGGGTCTGTGTCTCCTCCCCTTGACTATGGGCGAGCTTGTGATTGGTTTGATCAGTGGAATGACACTGTGCTGTTGTCCTGGCTCAGGCCTCAAGAAAATACCACCAGCTTTTACTTCCATCTCTTCAAACCGTCTCATATAAGAAGTCTATGTTGAGACCACCGAGACCTCATGTTCATACTCAGGACCAGAATCCCAGCTACGCTCAGTCTCCTAGCCATCACCGCCACTGTCCTGAACACTCCAGACTGATCCACACACCACTTGAATACACCAAGTGACCTCACTAGATGCCATATGGAAAAGAAGAATCCCTCAGCTGAGCCCTGCCCAAACTCCTGAATCACAACATCACGACACGTAAAAAAAAAAAAAAAAAAAAGGATGTCGATTTGAGCCACTGTTTTGGAGTAATTTGTTGAGCGAGACTAGGTAACAACCATAACAATAAGTTAAGAGAAACTTCTGCACCATACGCAGAGCAGGCGAGAGAGGGCTGAAACCACCGGCCTTGCCCTCTGGATCCAAGTGGAGCCCGAAGCTTCGGCTTGTATTCAGTAATAGAAGAATACGCTCCACAAGGTGCAAAACCTGAGCCAGGCTCCTGAAGCCAGTGGCAAGGGTGGCGCTCCACCACTGGGAAAGGAAGCAAAGGAAATAAAACAGCGGGGGGGTCCCTGCCTGGGACTCTGACTTAGAGAAAGTAGAATTTCTGAAGCCAAAAGGAAGAAAAAAATATATACTACGCAAATATTAAACAAAAGATGGCTAATGGGTCGATAGGAATATCAGACGAAATGGAATTTAGAGGAAAAAGTACTCCTCGTGAGAGAGATCGTCACTATATAATGTGACAGGAAGTTCAATTTGCCAAGAAAATATGTCTAAAATTGCGTATAGCACTGCTGTATGTTGTTAAAACACAAAATTCAACCTAGTAAATGAGAAGATCTGATCGGCTTTATCGAACAATTCATAAATCAGGCAGCATTTCGTTTAGCAAGCAGGGAGATGCTCTGAAGAGTTACACAGAACAGAAGGGAGGGCGGGGCCAAGGAAGTCGGTGACAGGAGAAAACGGCAGTTCGTAGGAGGAAAGCAAGAGTTCAGGGGGCTCGTTGCTCAAGAAGACAATCTTCCTTCCTCCTGCGGGGGTAGCAAAGCAGACACAGCTTTCTGTTGAAGCGTAAAGTTAAGTCTCCTGTTTGGGCTAATTGAGGATGAGTGGTAGGGTGTGAGCGCTCCCGCTCCAGGCCTTCCTGACTCCAATTTTAGTTGAGGTGTTTCCTTTATTAATTTTCACGATATAAAATAAAATCAATGCAAAATGTGTTCAATAAAAAACGGACAGAAGCTTAAGATATTGACACATTCTGCATCATTTTAGAGGAGATATAACGTATAACAAAATAAGCTTTATATAATGGGCATATATAGTGTACCAAACAATTGGAGAATAAAAATTCTTTTAAAGCAAAGCGAACTTTAAGCATTTCTCATCAAATTTCCTATCAAATTTCCAAGAATCAGTAATGTAGAAATCACTTTTCTTGACTACAATACAATTAAGTTCGAAATAGTTAACAAGGTCTATGGCCATATACCCTGAATGTATGGGATCTTGTATGATCTCGGAAGGTAAGCAGGGTTGGGCCTGGTTAGTGCTTGGATGGGAGATTACCGGGTATGGTAAACTTTAAAAAAAAAGAAAAGAAATAGTTAACAAAAACAAATTAAAAACATTCAAAAACCCCATGCATAAACATTTTAAAACACATTACTAAAGAACCCAAGAATCAAGGAAAAATCATGAAAATTAGAAAATACTTAAGACTGAAAAATAATTAAAATTATAATTTGGGGGATACAGATAAAGTAGTAGACATTAGGAATTTTTTAAATCTTTAATACTTACACTAGAAGAAAGGCTGAAAATTAATGAGCAAAGCAATCATATCAACAAATCAGATACAGATCAACAGAACAAATCATGCAAAGTTAGAAGCAAATAAATTATAAAAATAAAAAAATAAATTAATAAATGTAAAATATTACAATAATTAATACAGCCAAAAATTGGTTCTCTGAAAAGACCAAATACTTGACAAATCTCTTGCAAGATGGATCAATGAAAAAGAAGTCTTGAATTAACAATATTAGGGATGAAAAAGGTTCCATACCTACAGATGCAGCAGAGATTTAAGGACATCATCATCATCATCATCAGTATCATAAAAAGATAAAAAATACTGCGAACAACTTTACACCAATAAGTTTGAAAAAAGACAAAAATGGACAATTCCCTATGTAGTCAGAGAAAAATATAACTTACTAAAACTGATTCAATAGGACATAGAAAAATCTATATAATCCTATAACCGTTAAAGAAGCTAAAACATGGTCAAAAATCTAGCCATGAATAAAATACAGGGCCCAGATGATTTTATGAGTGAATGTCACTAGCCACCCAAAATCAGATAATTCCATTTTCTTACACAAATTCTTTTAGAGTAAAAAAGTGAGAATACTTATTTTATAAGGTTAGAACACTTTGACATCAAAATCAGACAAAGATAGTACAAGAGAGGGAGTTCAGGCCAATCTCACCCATGAATGTCATTTCGAACAGTACTTAGAAAATATTAGCAAACTTAAGCCTGCAATGTATAAAAAGATACTATATCATGAACAAGTTGGCTTTATCCTAGGAATGCAAACTTGATTTATTATTAGGAAATCTACAAGTGTAATTTCTCATATGAACAGATTATAAGGAAAATACATAATCATGTCGGTAGATACAGTAAAACTATTCAATAAAATCACCACCCATGTAAAATCTCTTACAGAATTAAAAATAGAATGACCTTTACTTAATAAAGATTATCTACAAAAATCCTGCAGGAAGAGTATACTTAATAGATGAAACATTGAAAGCATTCTTTTTAAATATTGGAGAATAAAAAGAATGCTGGCCATTACTATATCTAACGTTGCCTTAGAGGTCCCAGTCAGCACAGTAAGACAAGAAAAAAATTATATAAGGTATGAAGATTAGAAAGGAAGAAATAAATATTAATTTCAGATAATATGATTGCTCTACATAGAAAATTCTAACAAATATGTCGTCATATTTGTTAATTATGAGATTTGATGAGTTTAGTAAGTTCGTTTATCAGAATATTAAAATACCAAAACCAATTGCATTTTTATATTCCTACAGTCAAAAGGGGAGCCATTAATAACATTTTAAAGAAGAAGACAACTAGGAAATAATTTAAAAAGGGGGTGGTGGTGGACAAGATCTTTGGGAAGGACGTTCTAAAACTTAAGGGCAATAAAGACCTTTAAAAAATGGAGAGATATTTCACGATAACCAGGTGTGAAGATTCAATATCGTAAAGATCCCAAAATTATGGATACAGCCAATGCAATTCCAATGCAAATATCGGTAAGGTTTTTAGCTGAACTTGTTAAGCTGATTCTAAAATTCTTATGGAAAAACAAAGGGCCAAGAATTGCTAATACAATTTTGATAAAGAAGAGTAAGTTCTATCAGAGAGAGAGAGAGCGAGCAGATGTAAAGATTTATTACAAAGCTGTAGTAAATAAGATAGACAAAAAGAACAATGGAGCAGAATACAGAGCCCAGAAATAGATTACTGAACATATGAAAATGCGATATACAGTACAAGTGACCCTGCAAATGGAAGATGGACCATTTAGTAAGTGGTGCTGAGAAAACTGGCTATCCATATGGGGAAAGAAATGAGGTCGGGTTCCTAGCTCACACTATTCACAAAAGCTAACTCTATGCTTGTTGGAAGGACATAGTATCAGTGATCAAAAGCCCCGCAAGGAGCTGAGCATAGGTGTGGACTGCCCGGCCAGCCTCCCTCAGGATTCACTCACCCACCCCGCCTCTTCAAATCAGCCGGCCTCAGGAATGACAGCTGGCAGGTTTCCTCCCCAGCTTCACTCTAAGTGGTTGAAGGTGAAACCTGATTACCTGGCAGCCGTATCAGCAAGGAGTGCTTGGAGCTGTCTTATAGAGCCCAGAGCTTTTCGCCCCTGGAGCTCATCCTCCCTCTACTTAAATTTTTTTGGGACTAACACATACTAAGAGCTGGGTTTTTCTCAGAGGCTAAAATAAGTGGCTGTCTGAGTCATACAACTCCCTGAAAATAAAGACAATAAACTGCGCGACATATACTATTTGAAGCTGGAGTGTTAGGACAGACGATCCAAGAATTTAAAATATGCACAATGTGGAGATAATGAGACGATATTAGCAATATAAAAGAGGAACAAGAAATAATAAAAATAAATCAATTAGAAGCATTAGGAATGAAAAATATAAAAATTAAAGAATACAATAGCTAGAGAATACAGTAGCATGGAAACGGCTGAAGGATGAATTAGTGCGGTGGATGATAACAGTGATTAAACGCTTCGGCATAGTGATGGCCATGCTGCCCAGTTGTTTGGTCAAACACCAGCCTAGGTGTTGCTGTGAAAGTATTTTATGGCTGCGATTAACACTTACAGTCAGTCGACTAAGCAAAGGTTACTCTCAGTAACATGGGTGGGCCTCATCTAATCAGTTGAAGGCCTGAAAAGCCCAAACTGAGGCTTCCCAGAATGGAAGGAATTCGGACTCCAGGCTACATCAACTCTTTTCTGAGTTCCCAGTCTGTCAGCCTGCCTTACAGATTTGGGACTCAGGACTACAGTGTCAACTCTTGTCTGACCAGCCCTGCAGACTTTACACTTGCCGGCACTCATAGTCGCATGAACTAATTCCTTAAAATAAATCAAATATATATTTATGATTGATCTGTTGGTTCTGTGTCTCTAGAGAACCTTGACTGATACAAGTGGAATGTAAAACTTTCACCACTGGGGAAGGCCCTTTACCTTCTCTGCTTTATGTATGGCCGGCATATGTGTTGTGTCTATGCATCCTGAAGACTCCATCTGTGGGAGTTGCAATAAACCTAGAGGGGCTGAAATGGAGAGGCACGGTGAAAGTGGAGGCCAGAGAGGCCGGGTTTGTCTGTTTCCTCACCACTGTGCGCACGTTACACATTTGGGCTCTTAGTTCATGAACGACGTAATGCATTTCACAGCGTACCCCATTGGGAAGGACGCCGTCCCAGGTTGTCCCACTTGTGAGTGGTGCTGTCTACATAAAGTGTTGACCACCAGTCTCCCTGTCGTTGAAGTCCACTTTTACTTGGTAATTAATAAGTAATCTGTAGGTGATAATTTGCACGACTAACCTGTTTCCCAACTGTGTTTCACCCAGTTGTTTTAATGTCTCTTGGAGATCCTTGTCTGATTCAATTAGGGACTTTAAAGGGGTGATTTTCTGTTTTTATTCTGTATTTGTTAGCAGAGCAGTCATCTGATGTATTTTGTTTTTAACAACATAGTAGTAGGTTTTGATTAGTTGAGTTAGAAACGCAGCGCATCTATAATCCTAAAGATAAGTGAAAGCGACCTGGGACCATCTATTAAAGAGATTCTGGTCCAGCCCCCTTATTTTCCAGGAGGGACTCAGACCCTGAGACAGAAAGGGATTTGCTCAAAAGCTCCCGGCATGAACTTCGTAATGTCTCGGAGGAGCTTTGGGATGCACAGAAAAGACAGTTACGAGGACTTGGATTTTCAGTTCGGATGATTTGCGCAAACTCTTCCCCCGCTGAGTGTGCCCTTCGGAATTCCCTGGCGTTCTTTTACACCGTGGCTGTGCTTACCCTTCCCCCAGCTTCTGATTTCGCAGGCCCCGGGGTGGTATCTATATTTTGAAAAAAAGTCCAGGTGACTCCTTTTCTGTTTCTTCTCAGAAGTTCACTTTGATTTTCATTTTTAAAAATTGCACAAGTAATCTAGAATGAGTACATTCTTGTGAAGAATACAGCAGGGTGTGCAGAGCCATCTGGGAAAAGCCGCCTTCACACCCACCCCTCACGCTCACCGCACTCCTCAGAAGTACCCGCAGTTTGATAAGTCACCTTCCGGTTGGTTGTGTCTGCGTTTACTCACTTCTGTGTGCATGGGCATGTACCTAATTTTGAAATAAATGAGATTATAGCATTTGTGTTGTTCCATGGTTTGCTTTTGTTACTTACCAACGTCTCCCGAAAGTCTTTTCTCATTGCTATATACAGATCTACCCAATTCTGGTTAACGGGCTGTGAACTGTTTTTCCTGTGCAGAACCATCATTGAAGGAAAACAGAATATGTTGCCTCTTTAACGTAGGAGATACTCTGAGGCCACATTCACAGGTTTTAGGCGGACATATCTTTTGGGGACAACTAGTCAACCAACTACAAGATCCATATTTATTTTCTCACGTAGTGAACCAGCTCCCCCAACTCCATCTGCTAAATGTTCCATGCTTTCCCCACTGGTTTATGATGTCACCTTTTCATGTACCGGCTTCCCCTTGGGAGCCAGCGGATGTCGGGGCTCTCTCTGCATTCTAGTCCAGTCATCTGCTTGTTTTCTGCCTCTACAATATTGTTTTTGTTACCGTGATTTTGTAATACGTCTTGATCGTTGATAGAGCAAGTCCCTACCTTGGCTCCATTTTTTTTTTTTTTTTTTAAAAACGCCTTACATTTTTTAAAATCTTGATTTTCCATCTGTATCTTAGAATCCCTTGGGATTTTGGTTGGAATCCTAATAACTTTATAGATTAATATGGAGACAACTGACATTTTAAAGACATTAGGTCAGTCCATCCGTGAATTGACTACGTCCCATCATTTATTCAGTTCTTCTTTTTTTATGTCCTTTAATACAATATGAAAGTGTCCACCAAGGCCTTGTTAGGGTAATTAGGGAAGAGCACTCTACAATTTACAAATAGCACATTTTTATATATCCTCTCTCCCTGGGGTCCTATTATCTCAACTTACAGAAAAGGAAAAGGAGGCTGAGAAGGGTGAAGGGATCTCCCCAAGGACATACAGTAGCGACAGAGCCGAGGCTAGGTCCCCCAGCCCAGCCTCTGGTAAGCACGTAAACTTGCGTATTGCATACCACCCATTCTTGTACCCAGCCCAGTAAAGGTTAGGGGACAGATCTGATGCCGTTCGACCCCTTACCGACAAAGCAAGCCAGACATATATACCAGAGGCCAGATCACACTTGATCATTTATTTTAAGATCTGCACGAAGAGAGACACGGCATAGATATACAGGAGAATGATGAGAACACAGGCCGCCTTGACTTGCTGTGCGAGCGCCTGCTTAGAGGAAGATCTGAAGGCCATTTTGCTCGTCCTATTGCTCTGGATCCTGGTGTGAATGGGCGTGTTGGTGGCCCCAAATCTACAGCCTCCTTTTCCCTTGTTGGCATCCTTGTCCCTAACTCTGAGGCACAGGCTAATGGAGGCCAGCGTGAGCCTGCTTGGGATGGCTGGGTTGGGTCCAGGGAAGCGTTGGCTCAAAGGAACAGTGGTGGCTGGAAGGATGACGGTAACTGCGTCCAGGTCTTTGGAAGCTGCCCAGCATGGCCTGGCCCACTCCAGGGGTCGGAGACCACTATGCTGCATGGCCCAGGCCACCTGTCCCACGGCCACCAACAATCTCTCTAGGCAGCGGACCAGCAGAGACACAGCCAGCTGTTGCAGCACAGCCCGCAGCAGTAGCTCCAAGGCCTTGCTATTCTCGTGGCGGAAGTTGACTAGGCTGTAGTAGGCCCACTGGGCCACGGAGAGCAGGGCTAGGCCGCCCTTCCACCTCAGGAGCCACAGGATGCCACGGTGGGCTCTGCGGATCAGGGCGGTCAGCGTCTGAAGGCCCCAGGCCCGCGCGATGGTCAGCGGCTGCCCCAGGGCCTGTTGGACTGGCACCAGCACGTCCACGAACAGCTTTCGGGCCAGGATGACGGTGAGCCTCCCACCCAGCTGCAGGCTGCTGTACCACAGGATGCAGAGGCCCAGCAAATAGCCCACGAGGCAGTGGGAGGCCATATTTGCCATGGCCATGTGCAGCCCCAGCAGAGGCGCAGAGAATTTCACCAGGCCAGGGCTGCACAGGAGCAGGAGCAGGAGCTGCCAGGCACCTCTGGCCAGGCGGCTCCCCTTCTGCGGCGCATCCCCCTGACAGCTGGTGGTGGAGGAGCAGGGAGTAGGGTCCTTCATGACCCAGAGGCTCTGCGCCCAGGTGTCCACCCTGGGGGCATGGGGCTGCACTCATGCCACGAGCTCATATTAACTGACCCTCTGGCCAAAATACCCTGTCATCTGGGCCTGGGGGTTTTGCAACAATCAACGACAGCACAAAAGATCAGAATGTGAGCTCATGTCAAAGAGAGGGGCATTATTGCTTCAATGGGCAAGGGAGGCAGCCTTCGAAAGTGAAACTGCGATGTTCTAGCTGGGGCCTCCTGTGTGCGTGTCCTCATCTGACCAGTGTGAACCGGGCCTTCGCTGTGCTAGGCCTGCAGAGGGGCCGGGCACATGGGGACAGAACAGTCTCTGCCGACACAAAGCTTCCAGTCTGCTAAGGGGGATGGACGTCGAAAAACCCTCACAACAAAGCTGCCTGACTCGGCTCCTGTCTTGCCCTCCCGCCTCCCCATTCTGTTCCTCCCCGTGGCCTCCTAACCTTCGCTATGGCTAGACCACGGCTTGGGTTTTACTTGGCAGCAGGGAACATCTGTCCTTCAGGTATTTAAGCAAAACCTTGGAACCTTTCCGCTCCTTATTAAAAGTTTGATTTTGGAAACAGCATTGATGAAAGAACTTTTGTAAATAAAAGCAATCCATTTCTTTCCAGACTCTGGATTTCATCGTTGGATTAAACCAGAAATCCAGGATCAGGTAACCTAACCCCCTTGTTCTGGCCCCTTGTGAACAGCTCGTGGGGATCAGATCGGCGTGGTGCCAGGAGTTCATTGGTCTGCACTAGGTGCACAGCCATTGTGTGTTCACTGTGGGGTGATGTTCAGGGTGTCATCAGCAACATGTCACTCTGGCCCCTTTAGGGGAACCGTGTCTCCCCAGAGAAGTTTGTTTCAAGCCTTATTTCAGGCACAGTGAACTCCTTCTTCCCACTGGTTTGTTTTTATTGTGTGGATATTTGAATCACGTTACTAGTCATATTTATCTTTTATTTGGCCTCACAGAGGCTTGGAACTGAATGGCAAGACTACTCTGGTGTAAACAGTTCTACAACGTGTGTTTGGGTGTGATCTTATTTTCCCTCTCTTACTTCCTTACTTTTTTCTTGTTGAGTTGCATACATCTTGATGTAGTCTTCGACATGTTCTTGGAAGGAGAAAAGGATATGGTGAACCCAATAGATGAATCTAAACCTACACATATAAATTAATCTATTCCTTCTAAATGTAACATCTGCTCACGATTCCAAAATGGATACCCTGACTCCCGGCCTCCCTGCTCCTCCTCCCTGCCCCTAGTCCCAGGTCCTGTCCATCCTAAATATCTCCTGCTTTTGCTCCTTCATGTCCCCTTCAGTGCTCTTTTCCAGGTCACCACCCTGATGGCTTGTGTCAGTGAAAGCCCTTCTACCTTATCCCCACCTTTTAACTGGTCTCTCCCAACATAGGTGGCCCCTTAGTGTCATTCTTAGGCAGGGCAGCCCTCAGTACACAAATGAGGAAAGAATCCCTCATTTGACAGATGGGGAAACCGAGGCCCAAGGCAATAATATCCCAGCGAGCTATATGCACAACTGGCATGACAGGGCAGTCTGTTAATGCTGTCCTTTCTCATGACTGCAGAAGGGGAACAGTCCATCCAGGACCTTCAGTGACACTGTTTGTTAATCTTTTTTAACCCTCACCACCATTTTTTTTGACATTCAATATTATTTTATATTAATTACAGGTGTACGACATAGTGGTTAGATATTTATATAATTTGCAAAGTGATCCCCACATCCCTCACCTCTGGTAAGTCTAGTACCCACCTGGCACCATGCATAGTTATTACAATATTATTGACTATATTCCTATGCTGTACTTCATCCCTTATCACAATTTTAAATTGTCTTGTTTGGTATGTTATGATGGCTATCTCGATCCCCTCTATATTTTCAGTCTGGTGCATTACCTGGCACAGAGCAGGTTTTCAGTAAGAATTTCTTGTTGAGTGAGCGAGTGACTCAGGACCCAGAGCTCCTTTTCCAGGGATGGGGTTACCGAACCCCGAGTCCGATGGCATGAAAACTCAATCTAGACTCACTCAGACTTGAGCTGTCCTTCTTGAATTGTGATTTTTGTCAAATTCTTTCCTCTTGGCCTGAAACTTAGTTTTTTCTGTAAGAGGGGATAATATGTGTCATAATCCCTTCTCTGCAATTATGAAATAAAAAAATTTAAGTTATTTGGTGGCAAAAAACAGACTGATCTCAATTTTTGAAGCAGTTAAGTCAGCCTTGAACTGTTGGGAAGCTATTTATATCTATCCTACTTAATGTGAATATTCATGTTTCTTTACAGAATTAATTAATGTATTTCATCAGAGTTTTGGGAAGATTACATAATATACAGTATGTGCACCATATTGCATGATATTATCTAAAACATGAAAAATGCTGAATTTGGAAACACATCTGGCCCTAAAGATTTAATAAGGGACTGAGAATCTGTCAGCGCTGCCTATCGGGGATGGTGTGAGGATTAAATGAGAATGTTTTTTAACAACGGTGTTGAGCAATGCCCAGGCGGGGAATCAAAGACCATGACGGGGTGGGATGGTGGTGGAAGGTGACAAAGAGGGAGAATGTGTGAGCTCCACTGCAGGGAAGAAGCTGGAGTGCTTGGTTAGGGCAGAGCCTTGTGGGGGCAGCCTCAGGAATTAACCCTTAATCCTGAGGAAACAATGCAGGGCGTGTGTGGGGGGGGGGGGAGGGGTGGGGGCATGGGAAGTAACAGAATGAGATTTGATTCTTAGAAAGATTTGGAGGGGCCAGTCTGGAGGCGGGGGGAGGTTAGGAACCTCCTGGGTCACCTAGGAGCCCCGGCAGAAAACAGCAAGGGTACCTTCATGCAGAGGGTCTGGAAGGCCAGGTTCCATGAGGCTGGGCGGCTGGACCCATGACTCCAGGGCCCCTCAAGAGACCTTCAGAACCAAGCTTGGGCCATTGCAACGGGACACACTGGTAGGATTGGCGACACGGGGCTTGGGCGTGCGTGTGTGTGTTTGTGTGCGGGGTGTCTGAAATCAGCACGCGTTGCAGACAAGCTGGTGTGGAAGCGGCTCTAGATCGGAGCCGGAAAACCAGGGGTTCAGTCTTTTCTTTCCAATTTAGAGCAGGTGGGAGTGGGCAACTCGTCCCAACTCAATGTGCCCGCAAAATGGTAACAACGCTGATCTACTCTGTGGGGCGGAAACGGATACTACGTGTGAAAGCGCTGCGGACTGAAGACCACGGCTAGGTTATTCCATTCCAGAGGTGACTGCGTTTCATATGAAAAGCGACACATCCTTCTTCCCAAAGCCGAACGGCACGTTTCGTGAAATTTGGTTGCCGCTCATGGCCGTAGGTTGATTGCATTCCAGTTCTTCACCAGCGTTTCCGAGGCTTTTCACTAAGTTTGAACCCAGCTGCTCGCCGTAGGGACTCCGACTCCTTCCTCGGAAATCAACGCTTAGTTGGGAACGACCGCTGGGCGCGGACGAGCGTGCGTGCAGACGGCACCCGTAGCCACGCCTCGACCTGACGTCCGCCGCGGGTGCGCGCTCGCACGCCGGAAGGGGCGGAGCCAGGCTGGACTTTATATATTGCGCGCCGAGCGGCGCCCGACCTCTACCGGCGGCATTCGGCGGCGGAATGGTAGGTGGTGATATGGCGGCCTACCCTTGTGTGGTGGTGGCGTGGCTGAATCCGCGGCGCATCGTTGCCATCTCGGCTCTCCCGGCGCCGGGAACCTGCTCTGGGAGCACGAGAATCTCGACGGGATCCGCAGCCAGGCCTATTTTCTGAAAACACCGGCGGCTGGCCTTGGGCTTGCCAGTCCGCTGGTGGCGAGAGGCCTTGGTGCGGGAGCTGGGCAGCGGGGCCCGGACCCCCACAATTTTCAAGCTGTAGGATTATTTCTGGGTCTCGACCCGAGTTGTTTAGGGCTAATCGATATTGGAGTCCATGAGCGTTTTGGCCAGGAGGACCTTGAGTAGGGGCACTTGGCACTATAATTGTTAAACTGGGCAGTGCAGAAATCAAAGCATCAGGGGGAGACTAGAGCGAGGGCTGTTGAGTCTTCATTCTAAAATGTTGGGGGTGGTTGGTACGACTCAGGCCTCTAGAGTTCCCCAGAAACCACAAATGATGAACTCCTTGACGGGCGGACAGAGACTCTGCTGCTGATTGTCACGTTCTGATTTGGCTCTGTCGAGTTCTAGTGGCCTATGTATATAGTAGCCTTTTAGTGTCGTCTGCTACCCAGCAGTGTGACCCAGAAGTTTCTTTTGTGGTTAGATTCTCTGACTCACCCATAAAGCCACCTGTTAAGCTATTTTTAATGCCAGCACTTAATGTGTTCCTGTCCCATTTAGAGAAAAATGGATGAGGATTTGAAATGAAGCTTCACCTCATTTAGTTTCATACTGTTTCAGGATGTATGACCTTGCAAAAAGTGAACCTAATTTAGCATTTACATGGGTTTCAATTGGATTCAGCGTTGCTGAGAATCAAGAGGAGTGAGTTCGTTACAAGTTCAGATGCTAATGTTGGCTGTTTTCTCCTAGTCTCACAGGAAGTTCTCTGCTCCCAGGCATGGGTCCCTGGGCTTCTTGCCTCGGAAACGCAGCAGCCGGCATCGTGGGAAAGTGAAGAGCTTCCCCAAGGATGACCCTTCCAAGCCTGTCCACCTCACAGCCTTCCTGGGCTACAAGGCTGGCATGACTCACATCGTGCGCGAGGTCGATAGGCCAGGATCCAGTACGTACACGCTGCATCCTCCAAGCTGCTGGCGGTAGGCGGGTAGAAATTGAGGGTGGGGACAGATTAGTTGAAGCTGAGCTGTCAGAGGACGGACTTAAGAGATCAACAGTCCCACTATAGCAGGGTGGAGATGACATATTTTAGGACTGGTTAATACATGGCCAGCACTGCTTGCTTTAAGTGAATGATGTATTGAACTCGAGCATGGTGAGTTAAGTTGTCAAGAGCCACAGAATAGAGAAGTACGTTGACTAAAAAGTTTGAATACTCCCCATGTCCCTGGGTTGTGAGGTTTGAAGTCGAAAAGTTGCCGAGTAGTACAGTACTGGTTACTTCCTCGTGGTATAAATGTTAAGACAGTTAATGTCTGCCTCAACTCAGCTGTTGTGATCCCCCATTATACTTCCTTACTATTACTGTGTTATCAGGGTAATAAGGAATTTACTTCTGGAAATTTCTGAGATAAGAACAGAAACCAGACTTAATTTGCCACTTACTAGGATCATATGTCTTTTGAGTTAAAAATGTCAGTGTGGGCAGACAAACGTGCAGCCAGGGCAGCCCTTTGGGAGTCTGGATTGCTGAGGTGGCCCTGCTTCTGCAATCTTCTGTTATCTGAAGCAGGTTGTCCTCGTGGCTTACGTGAGCGTTTCACGTTTTTCTACAAAATACTGTATCCCCTTGTTAGGGATCTTGGCACCCTCAAATCTGACTATCTGCTTTCTTTGCAGAGGTGAACAAGAAAGAAGTCGTGGAGGCTGTGACCATTGTGGAGACGCCGCCCATGGTGGTTGTGGGCATCGTGGGCTACGTGGAAACCCCCCGAGGCCTTCGTACCTTCAAGACCATCTTCGCTGAGCATATCAGTGATGAGTGCAAAAGGCGCTTCTATAAGAACTGGTAAGGGAGGGGGAGACTGAGCTGGCCCTAAGTTGGGGGCTGGAGAGAAGCACCCTGCGCAGGGCTCCCCTCTAGTAGGGGAGGGGGCTCCTCTGGTGTTAGGGTTAGTTGCTTCTTAAACAGAACACTTTCTGGGGACAGACCTTGAGCATTGGTGGTTTCCTGAGCTGGAGCAGCACCTGGAGATGCCTTTATGTTCAGCTTAGTGGGAGTGTTGGTGGAGGATTCAGTTTTCAATATTGTCCTGGTTGCTGGAAAGTACTGAGTCCAGTTAGACACTGAGAACAGTGGGACTGTCCCAGTCCTGCCCTGGGATGTGGTCTGCGTAAAGGCTAGGCCGGAGCAAGAATTTGTGTGTGTTCAAATGTTTGTGACTTCAATTAATCTTATGGACCTCTGCTCAGCTCCGCTCGGCTTTGCCCGATGAGCTCCATCCAGGCTCCGCTTGCCGGTGGAAAAGGCTCCTTAGAAGCCGGCAATGAGCCCCATCCCCACGTGGTGCCCGTGTGCCTTCCGCTCACCCCTCGGAGGGGTGATGAAGGCCTGCACCCGGGCCCCGTCCCCAACTCTGCTCTGCTCCTGAAGGCACAAATCTAAGAAGAAGGCCTTCACCAAATACTGCAAGAAGTGGCAGGATGACGACGGCAAGAAACAGCTGGAGAAGGACTTCAACAGCATGAAGAAGTACTGCCAGGTCATCCGCGTCATCGCCCACACCCAGGTGGGTACTCCCAAGAAGGCAGCTTGGCTGCTTCCTGTCCGTGGAGGTGAACTGTAATGTGTGGCTTTGAATATCAGATTTGAGATTCAGTCATCTGAGTTGATGCCTCAGCTCAAACTGATTTCGTGCCGAGCCTGAGCATGTTAGGGGGATGCTAAGGCGGGTCAGATTCCTCATGTACTTTCCAGTGATGGAGCTAGGCCAGTAAGCAGCCTGGGCCTTGTTTAAGTTACAGCAACACGGTCCAGGCACTTCCCTGCCCTTGAAGCCTGGGTTCCTGGGGCTGGGTTAAGGTAAACTGGAGGATGGCCTGAGAAGCATCCAGTGCCTCCACACTTGTGCGTTGGTGTCTCATTTGCCAGCAGAGGGCACTGTGTCCCTATTCGCTCTTAATTAGGGAAACCATATCCCATTTTAAAGAAAACTGATTAAAGAAATAGGTGATTCATGATTGATCCTGTCAAGTGCCTGACTGAAAATAGTGAAGTCAGTGGGGGCATTCTGGCTGTTTCCACTTCAGACCTGACTTGTGAGCCGAAGGAGCCCTTGGCTGGCTTGGTTAGAGTGGGTGTCTCCTTCGTGGTCTGGGCCGTTATCCTGGGTGTACACCCCGGTTCCTAAGTGCTTTATTCTCATGTAGTGACAACCACGTTAGTACTGCTTTATGGTACGTGCCCATCGCTGGATACAGTTCTGTGTAGGACACTGGGTGCTTCTTAACTAAAAGTTTTAGGCTTGAATTTGTTTTCTAACTCTTGGCAGTTTATACTGAGTGCAGTGTCCTGCTCTCCAAAGTAAAGTGGCTTGCCGATAGTCAACACAGCAGGCTAGATGGCCCAGGTAAACCAGGGCAGTGCCCCAGAGGAACTGGCCAAAAGGACAGTGGTCAGGAACATTGGACTAGTTGGTGCCAGGATCTGGTTAAGTTGGCATGTCTTGATGTGTCAGTTAAGGATGCTCATCCGTATGGGGATTCGGGTGTCGAGAGTTGAAAGGGGAATTGTACCCGGTGGGGAGTCATGGCAAGGCTTTCTTCGTGGGAGGAGAGCTTGATGCCAAGCTGCACCTGTTTCCCCCTAGATGCGCCTGCTTCCTCTGCGCCAGAAGAAGGCCCACCTCATGGAGATCCAGGTGAATGGAGGCACAGTGGCTGAAAAACTGGACTGGGCCCGTGAGAGGCTGGAGCAGCAGGTCCCCGTGAACCAAGTGTTTGGACAGGACGAGATGATCGATGTCATTGGGGTGACCAAGGGCAAAGGCTACAAAGGTGAGCTTTGCAGTGGTCCAGGTTGCCGTAGTTAACCTCTCAGGAGATCGGTCTCCGGCCCGGCTGTTGAATGATGAGGCTGTGGAATGCGTGCTGGTCACGGTGCCTGAGTCACAGACTGCGGAGATGTCCCTCGCTGTCTTCCAAGGACAGTGCTGGGGGCGGGGGGCTTAGGGCAGCATGGGCACTGCGGATGTGATCACTCGTTCAGGGTTAATTCCTCCCAAAGTCTGTTCAAGATTTACATCTAGACCAGTATTCAGCTTGGGAGGATGTGGGAATTGGAGGGTGACACACAGTGACTGTCCTTTAAACTTAGCCAGTCATTGGGCATTTGTTCACAAACGAACTCGAGTGGGGACTCGGCAGGAAAGGGCCAGTGGCATGAGTGCCAGATACCCGAGTAACAGCGTGTGTCTCTTCCAGGGGTCACCAGCCGCTGGCACACCAAGAAGCTGCCCCGCAAGACCCACCGGGGGCTGCGCAAGGTTGCCTGTATTGGGGCGTGGCATCCTGCCCGAGTGGCCTTCTCCGTGGCCCGGGCTGGGCAGAAAGGCTACCATCACCGCACCGAGATCAACAAGAAGGTGAGGTGCCGGGGGCCGCGTGGAGAGTTCAGTCCGGGAGGGGAAAGGCGGCTGGGAGTGGGTTCCAGTCCCTGTCACTGCTCCCTTAGTGGAGCTTCTGGTCATCATACGGACTCAACTGCTCATGTGATGGGCACAGTTCTGACTTGGGCGTCTGTCCCTCTCCCCACGAGGTGGTGGGGCGGTCTCCATCCGCTGTCGCAGCTGGATAGCAGTGTCTTTAGAGCCAGCCAGCTTTCCTTTCTGCTCTGAGCTGGGGACACCCCATCGCTAGGAGTGAGGTCGGGGCTGCTTTGCAAGTTAGCCCATTGCCGGGTGGGGGTGACTTGTCCCTAGTGGCAGTCCTTCCAGCCCAGCCAGCCTGCTGTCTAGGGGATGAGAGCGTGAAGGTCTCCTGCCCCGTTTCCTCTTGGCCAAGTGTTCACGCGTGTTCCCTTCTCATTCAGATCTATAAGATTGGCCAGGGCTACCTCATCAAGGATGGCAAGCTGATCAAGAACAACGCCTCCACCGATTATGACCTGTCTGACAAGAGCATCAACCCTCTGGTGAGTAGCGGGAGCTGTCCTCTGGGCTCCTCAGTCTGCTTCCGGCCTTACCTGTCACATGGGGCCCTGGTGTGTCGGGGCCTGGCCGATGCGTGGGGGTGGGTTTGCAGAGTCAGTTAATGACCCCTGCACAGCAGCCAGCTGTCTGTCTGCATCCACTGTTTGGGGTTGGTGGTGAGAAGCGGGGGCTCCGGCCCGGCTGTTCGGTGATGAGGCTGTGGAATGAGCGCTGGGCGCAGCGCCCGAGTCAGACTGCGGAAACGTTCCTTGCTGCCTTCCTTCTGAGAATAGCCGGGGGCCAGGTGGCCGGGGAGCACCTGGACCTGAAAGGGTCCTGCCTGTCTGAACTTATCTCCAGCCTCATGCTTGACCTATGCTGACCCAGTGACCTCTTTCCAGGGTGGCTTTGTCCATTACGGTGAAGTGACCAATGATTTCGTCATGCTGAAAGGCTGTGTGGTGGGAACCAAAAAGCGAGTGCTCACTCTCCGCAAGGTGAGGCGGGTCCTCTGGAGAAGGGGAAGAAGGTCGTTAACACGAGGGACCCAGACACCACTGAGCTTTGTTAGGGGAGGGGCATTCAAAGGAAAGGGGCTGCTGCTGCTCCTTTGACTTGGTCTTTGAAGTCCTGGGAGGAGGAAATTCCAGTCTGGCCCAGTTTGGTCGCTGCTCTACTCACAGCGCAGGGAGGGGGGCAGCTCCTGGGATGCAGCCTGCCAGACAATGGGCTGTGTGTGGGGGGGGGGCAGCCTGGTTTCCACAGCAGGCCGGTTCGGGTTTTGATCCTGTCCTCCGTCCCGTGAGATGAGATGGTGCAGGGAGAGGCCTGTCCTTCCTAACTAACCCCCTCCTCTCGGCCCACAGTCCTTGCTGGTGCAGACCAAACGGCGGGCCCTTGAGAAGATTGACTTGAAGTTCATCGACACCACCTCCAAGTTTGGCCATGGCCGCTTCCAGACAGTGGAGGAGAAGAAAGCATTCATGGTGAGCACCCCCCTGGCTGCTCTCAGGCTGGGGTCAGGGTGGCCCCCAGCTACTGTCAACTGTCCTGTCGTCCATTGCCGATCTAGGGCTGGGGGGGACGGTCCAGAACCTCTGATCCCATTAGGGTGTGGCTTACTCTTACTGGCCGCTTGTTTTCCTCCATCTCTTACCTCGTCCTCTGTGCCTTTCTCCACAGGGACCACTTAAGAAAGACCGAATTGCAAAGGAAGAAGGAGCTTAATGTCAGGCGCAGATTGTGCAGCTGGTGGGGTCTCAATAAAACTTATTTTCTAGTGACATTTGCCTCTGACTTACCCTTCCTAGTCCTGGCGTCTTCCACATGGGCCTGGAGCTCCCAGAGGCTTGCTGTCCTCAGCCCCTCAGCCTCACTTGGTCTCCTTGCCCCTTGCCCCTTGCCACTTGGCTGGCCCCGGTGCCTGGAGCAGGGTGGGGGTGGGGCAAAAGCCGAGCCTGGGTCGGCCCCTGAACTTTCGCAGGTGCCCTGCGGCAGCGAGCTGTGCACAATGTTTGTCACCGGGGTGAGGCGGCTGGGGCTCGTCTGTGGAAGTGTTTGCACAGCTCGGGTGGCAGCTGTGGGGATGGGAAGGAGGAGACGGTGAGGACTTGCTGTTCCCTGAGGCTTTTGGTTGCTGACGGGCGTGGCAGGGCAGACCCTGGGTCTGCCTGGTGTGCACATAAGTAGGTACTAATCCACGCAGGAGCGGGGTGCAGTTAAGGCTTGTTTTAGTGCTTTCGTAACCTGCAGCCCAGTTCTGGCGCTGGGAGAGGACAGGCCGAGAGGGGCCGCCGTGCAGAAGGGTAGCACTGCACCTGAACTGAGGGGAACGCACGAGTGCGCACCTGGAGGAAGGTGGCTTTTCTCACCCAGCACCCAGCTTCCCCGCATGTGGAGGGTAAATGCCTTGCCCAGGCCCACCCAGCCGGGTCAAGGCCTTGCATCCGTTCTGGCCTGCGTCTGCCTTTGGAACTTGGCTCAGTACCCTCTGCAGGAGGTGCCCACCCTGTTCTGTGCTGACAAGCATGTTAAGTGGGCACTAACTTGTCCAGGATCAGGGACACGAGATTCCACGTTTTGGTTGCTCCAAGCTCAAAACAGCCAGGCATCTGATCTCTGACCCTTCAGGGATGGGCATGGCCTCTCGGCCCCAGTGCAGTTCCTGGCATGCCAGTCGTGCAAGATGGCCCTGTGGATTCCCTGTTTATTCCAAACCGAGGCTGTTTGCCACATCTGGCCATGTGGCATGTTATGCTTCAGCAGCCCTACCCAGCTGAGGGCAGAGACCACAGCTGGATCTCTGACTGCCCTCAGCAGCAGTCTGGCAGATGGTAAGACAATCACCTGGCCTCTGGTCCCTCTGATCTTTGACCGAAAAAGCGATAGCCAGGGGTGGGCTGAGGTCCCATTATGTGGTGCTGTTTCAAGGACTAGAGGTGGCCCAAGTTGTCCCCAGTAACGTCTTAAAGTGTAAGTCAAGGTTCAGAGGAGGATGCAGACACAGCTGCTGAGGAGTTAAATGAAGCTTGAATCAGCGCCTCAACATTTTTGGAGCTCCTGACCTCCGGGATGGGGGCATTGGGCCTAAATAGCTACTTCTCTAATGCAGGGAAGACTACTGCAGTGCTTCCCATCGCTCTGGATCCAGGGCCCAGAGTCGCTGGAGCTGCACTTTAGGATGGAGCCACCAGGGGGTAGGAGTGGGCGGCACCTGCAGGGCCAGCCCCTCAGACCTGTAGGAGTTGCTGTACAAGTGGCAGAGTCTCCTCCCCAACCAAGGTCTCAGATCCCCCACTCCTGAGTCAAACTCGCAGCCAGAGCGAGTCAGGGCTTGTCCGTGGCAGAGCCAAGCGTGGGGCCTGGGCTCTGCTGCGGGAGCCTGTGTCCAGTCAGGTCCTGAGGAGGACCCTGAGCCGGGCAGGGCCTCCAACTCATTCCCTTGTTCATGCCTGGGCCTCACTTTCCGTCCAGGGCTCTGCTCAATTGTGGGTATAGGTAGGATGATTGGGGATGTGGGGTCCAGAAAACAAAGCCCCCTCCCCCCAGGCAGAAGAGTAGTCTGCTCCCAGGCTGAGAACATGCACACATATGCACACACATGCTTACACGCATCCAGCACCAAACCTCCAGGCTGTCACCACACGTCTTCAAACGTGAGACATGCGTAGCGAGCCCTTTCAGGGGTAGGCTTGCTCGATGTGGTCTAAGCCTTTGGCTATTGACCAGCCCCACATCCCCGACTTCCTTGTTTCTGCTCTGCCCCGGGCCAGCGAGTGACTGGGCACATCCCAGGACAGTTCCAAGCCTCAGTGTCATCTGGTGATGACTTGCTACCTTGGCAGTGGTTGTGGCACCAAATGAGGGAGATCTGGTGGGCGCACAGAATGGCTGGGACTATAAGAGCTTCCCGGGGGCAGTGTGAAGGCTGAGCCACACGTGTGTGTGGGCTCAGGTCCACTCAAGAACTCCTGCGAGCTGCTCTGGACCAGCACACCTCCAGGTGCCGGGAGCAGCGGCGAACTCAAAGGCCCTAGCTGGGGGTGGGTGGCAGTCTACACACAGGTAATCGAGACAGTTTTAGAAGTGATGAATGCTGTGAGGAAATAAAACAGGCCACGGGTAAAGTGATGAGGGGCGGGTGGGAGGCGTCTTTGAGACCCGAGGGTGTGAAGGACCCAATCTGTCGGAGCTTTCCAGGGAGAACAACGCAAGCCGAGGGAGCAGCAGGTGCAAAGGCCCGGAGGTGGGAATGAGGCTCCGGGCTCCGATTCTGGGGAGGCAGCTCCCCAGGGGAAGGTCTGTGGGGCAGGACTGGATTGCCCCTGCCTCCCCAGCCGCGGCCTGGCATGTAGTAGGTGCTCAGTAAATGTTATTCCCTGTGCCTCTGGGACTTGCCCGTGTTTGCGCATGGGTCTGGGTGTCCCAGATGTGGGTGCTCCGGCATTTCTGTGGACCTGCGGGGCAGCTGTCTCCTGCGGTCTGCGCCTGTGCGTGTCGCCGAGGCTGCATCTCAGTGCCTGTTAGTGTGTGCTTCCTGTCACCAGAACCCCCAGACAGGCTTCACTGGAATCCTGTGGTGACAGAACAAGGAGTCTCATTCCATTCCTCCCGATTTAAAAAAAAAAAGAAAGAAAGAAACCTGTTGGGAATTTCTGAGCAAGTGGAAACAAGGAGATGGCGGGAGCTGCCATCGCCTTAAAAGGTAGTGACAGCCAGTGACCTCGATGAGCTCACCTGAGGATGGCCTTGGGGGGTTGCGAGTGGGCAGCTGGTTGCCACCTCATGGGCTCACTCCAAAATGCTCTCTTCTGGATCCTCACTGACAGCCGCGCCAACGGGGCCCGAGCAGCTGGGCCCTTGTTCTCCCACCCCCACCCCGTGAACCCTCCAGGTGCCCGGTCCGCGCCTCCTGCAGCCTCGCCCTCCTCCCATCGGCTCTCGGCGCGCAGCTACTTGTCTGAGTCTTTCACGGGTCCCCCGCCCTCCGTGCGATGTCTCGCCATTCTTGCTGGCATTCAAGGTCTCCAGCACTATGTCCCCCATCCCCCACCCCAGGTCCAGACTCCTGGCCTGCTCCCAGGAGCCCAAATAACTTTCCCTGCCCTATCAGCAGCAGGATCAGAAGCTGGGCTGGACCACTGAGAGGAGAGGGGCTTGGCTGAACCCCACTCACGGCAGAAGAGGAATGCCCATGGGCATCAGAACTACTAAACTATCAAAATCATTACCATGTCCTTGGCATCCATCAGCCCCCTGGACCCACCTGTGCAATGCTGCCCAGGGCCCAACATCCCCAGCCCCTGGCCCACAGTGCCCGGCACTCACACTGACTTTGGATGCCTACAGAGGGCAGTGCCCAAGCCGGCAGGGGGTAGTAATTGTGAATATCTTACTCCTATCAGGCACCATGCTAAGTACTTTCTATATATAAACGCCTTCAGGATTACTCCTTGAGGCAGTTGCTATTATTAGCCCATTTCACAAGGAGGAAACTGAGGCTTGTAGAGGATGAGCGACTTGCTTGGAGGCACACGGTATATAACTGGGCTGGGGTTTCAGCCCGTCTCCCTTCCCCCCAACTGTCCCTATGCTATTAGGGGCCTATAAAGCTCATTTTGGCTCAAGACAGGAGGAGTAGGGTGCTCGTTTGTTGAGCACCCACTGTGTACCAAGCCTTGTGCTAGACCCTTTCAGAGTTCCTTTATCTCATCCTTACCACCACTATTCCCGTTTCACAGATGAGGACAGCGGCCGCCCAGAGTCAGAGAGTCCTCCAAGGCCGCAGCGCCAGGAGACGCTCTGCCAGGTGTCTCAAATGTCGCACCTCGCCGAGTGGTCATAGCAGCCCCACAAGTTGCCGGTTTTTGTTCCTTTTACCACTCCTGCTCTCACCGTGAGGAAACTGAGGCACAGAGAGGCTCAGCGATGGCTCCTAAGGTCAGACTCGCAGGGGTGGTGAAGCGGGCATTCCAATCCTGGCTCCAGGCCCTCAGCCTTAACCACTGTAAGCTCTGACCTCGCTGGTGGGGCCTGCAGGCTCCTGCGAGGAGGAGGGCCCCCCACTTCCCAGCAGCCGCCGCAGCCCCCCTCACAGGCTCACATGGGCCCCTGCTTGCTTCATAGGTAGGGCAGCAGGGAACTCTGCCCTCAGGGCTGCCAGCAGACAGGTGGGAGTGGGGGAGCCAACCCGAAGCCAGCCCCACCCTCCTCGAGCCCTGGCCCCACAGCTGGCTTCCAGGTCACCGGCTTCATGTGACTTTGGAGAAGTGGCGCCTCCGTGGCCCAGCGCCATGCAGCCAGGGAGAGGAAAAGCGCTGTGAGAGAATGCGCTAAAGATAGCCGGCCGCCAACTTCCCCATCCCCGCGGTCCACCGCCGCGTCTCCGTGGCTCCTCTCGCAGGCTCCCGCCCCGCATCGGGCCACTCCTCGGGGCCTCCTCGGAGCCTGGTCACCCAGCTCGGCCCACAACACGGGGGACGGAGGCAACGGTCAGGATGCGAAGCCCCACCACCCTCCTGGCTCCCGGGAGGCTCAGTAACGTGCCTCTTCTCGCTCATGCGGTCCCCTTGATGGGGGGCAGGGTGTGTCATCATCACCTCCACTTGAGAGACCGTGAGCCCGAGCAGAGGGGACACCGGCTCCCGCAGACACACCAGCCCGTTCGCACACCCCAGGGCCAGTGGACACACCTCGGCACAGCCACACCGTTTTCCACTGCGGCCAAGGCCCCGAACACACCGGCTCGGCAACACTTAGGCCCTTAAAACAACTCGCCGCCGTCGCCCATTCGTCGGTGCGCTCATCTCCGCCCACGTGGAAGCGCTCACATCCGGGAAAGCGGGGACACTACATCCGGGCCTTTCTTTCAGAGAGGTGGCGGTTACACCCGCACGCCACCAGCCTTAACCTTTGGGTCTCCTGTTGCTGACTCCCAGCGGCCGAACCCAACAGGAAACCAAAGGAGCTGGGCTCACGCAGTCCCTATAGGTCAGCGCCCTGGGGTGTGGAGCAGGGGGCGCAAAGGGAGATCGAGGTTCTGGAGGGATAAGCACAGGGGTCCAGCGCCGAGCCTGACACCTTGCTCTGCCTTCTTGGAGCCGGGCGCTATCCGGGCGCTATCCTAAGCCCCTTACACAAATAACCAAGGGCGGGCCCTCCCTGCTCCAAAGCTTCCCATGGCTCCTCATTGCACGTTCATTCATTCATATACGCAAAACATTTTTAGTTATTTTTATATAATTTTTTTTTTTTTTTAAGCGAGGCAACCCTTGGTTGACCTCACAGATTGCAAGGACCTTGTCAGCTTACAATTCCTTATTTTGTTATTTTTTACGCCTACAGCACCTGGTCTTCCCAGGTGGTCTCCCATCCAAGTACTAACCAGGCTGGATGGACCCGGTGTAGCTTCTGAGATCAAATGGGATCGGGCTTGCTCAGGATGGCATGGCCGTAGACCATGTACACAAAACATTTATTAAGCACTTACTATGCATCGGGCGCCTTGGTGTGGCATTCGAGGCTCCTCACAGTTTGGCCCCAGTCCACCTACCAGCTCATCCCAGGCTGCTGTGCCTCTACCACGTGGGGCCACTAGTGTCATCCTGCCCAGGCCTCCCGGTTGTGCCAAGGTGGCTCCATGTAGTGGGGGAAGAGCCAGCCAGGGCTGAATCCTGGCTCAGTCTCCTCCCAGGGCTGTGACGGCAATCAGGGCCATAGGGAGGATTCAGTGGGATCCCGCCTGGGATGTGCCCGGCCTGGCCTCTGGCCTGAGGCCCACACTCTCCATCAGTAGATACGGAGTGTGCGGCAGCCTTATGAGAAGCAAAATTACTTCCATTTCACTAATGGCAAAACCAGGGCTGAGATTGGGCAGCTGACTCGTCCAGGTTCACACAGCCAGCACGTGGCCCTGCCTGGTCTGGCACCCGTGGCCCACTAAGCCAGAGGCGGCAGTCAGCAGCCCAAGGCCCACGTCAGCCCCCAGCTATTGGTTTGGCCGTCAGAGTGAGCTTGTTTCACACACAGGCTTTGAATTTCGGAATTTGCAGCTTTGCTTTTATCTTTAAAAACCTGATCAGTAGCACAAACCTGGACATGATATAGAGGTCCAGTGACCCAAGCATCATTAAAGGAAAGAGTGGTGTCCTTGGCCTGGGGTTCCATTCAGCAGATGGACGAAGGATCCCAGCTACACAGGAACCTTCCGGCGAAAGAGAAATTTCCAGAGGGATCCTGGGGCATGATGGATGCCCGCACCTTTCCTCTGTATGTGTGAACACCAGTGGTGATCCAGTCTGCACTAATTGGGTAGCGTACTGGACAGTGACCGGGTTGGGCCTCGGGGTGGCCTGATCCCCATCCCAGCTGCCCTGAGCCCTCAGTGCGTGGGCCTCAGTTTTCTCATCTGAAGTGTGGGGGCTCAGGGAGGGCCGAACTGGAAAATTTCTAGAGACCTTTTAGCTCTGAGGTTAGGACTCTGAAAGCCAAAGGCCAGTGCAAAGTAAGGAGATAGGGAGACACGGAGACAGAGATTCTATGTGCTGCAGCAATCAGGGAAGGCTTCCTGAAAGAGGAAGGCTTGAGCTGAGCTGTGAAAGCTGAGCAATCCCCTGCCCGACGCTAACCTGATTAGGAACGGTGGTTCTGGAAGGGTGGGAAAGCACAATTCAAAGGAATGAGTTTGTAAGAGAGAGATCGCAGGTACAGCAGGGAGCAAGCTGAGAGGTTTGGGGGGTAGGTTGTGGGAGGTCTTCCCTGAGACCCTCCATCACACCCCATCACAAAGGGCCCCACTTCTCCAGACCAGGATGGGGCGGGTGAGGGTGTGGCGAAGTTGACCTCATGCATCATGTGCCAGGCACCACGCCCGGCGCTTGCCCTGCACTGGCTCATTTGCTCCTCATCCAGGGGAGGCAGGCACTAAGAGGGCCCCCCATTTTACAGGAGGAATTGGGGCTTGACTGCAGGCTCCTCTGAGCCCCTTTACCGGGAGGAGTGAAGGAGAGGAAGCCTTTCGCAGAAGCAGGAAGCTGAGAGTTTCTGCATAGGCTGTTCCTCTGCCTGGAATGCTTTTCCTTTTTTTCCTGTGTTGGGTAACCCCAGCTTGCTTTTGGCCTTGCCTCCAATGTCGCCTCCTCCTGGAAGCCTGCCTGGATCCCACCGGCATCGGAGTCCTCTGATATTCACTCCTCCTGCTCTCTCTGCTTCTCCCTTGCCACCCGCACCGAGACTGTCACCGCATTATCATTTGTGCTGCTTTTGGCTCTGTGTCTCTCTTTCCAACCAGGGGCTGTGTCTGTTCTGGTATTCTTGTGCCCCCTGCACCCAGCACAGTGCCAAGCGCATAGTAGGTGTTCAATAACTTCAGGTCGAAAGACCAGTTGACCAAAGGCATGAATAAACAAATACACATAAGAATGAATGAAGTGATTTCCCCCAGCGTCACGCAGATTGTCAGGGTGGAACCTGGGGGTCCTGCCTTTGGGGCAGTGCCGCCCCCCACCCCCGGCCTTCTGCACACTCCTGTCTAGTCTGAGTCCCCGCTTCCGTTCTGTACACTCACGTCTAGTCTTCACCCAGCAGCCAGAGCGACCCTGTTAAAACTTAAGTCAGATTGCATTCCTCCAAACTGAGTTTTTCCGTTTTACTTGAGGAAAAGAGTTGTAAGGATGAGTATATATTCAATACCACTAAAAGGTACACTTAACAGTGATCAAGATGGTGAATTTTATATTACGTGCGTTTTACCACAATGATAAAGAAAAGCATCCTTCCTCTGCTCGGAACCCTGCGGGGCCCCCACCGGAGGCAGAGTCAAAGGCCCCGAGTCAGCACGGCGGGCCGGGCGCCTCCGCGACCTCACTTCCCTCGCTCTCCCCACACTCGTCCATGGCTGCACTGGCCTCCTCTTCTCTCTGTTCCTCTCACGGGGCAGGCTCACCCCCACCTCGGGGCCTTTCCTGGGATGTCCCTCCTCTGGAACTTTGCTGAGATGCTACTTTCTCGGCGAGGCCTGTCCTAGCTGCCCTGGCTGTAAGCGCACCCCGCGCCCCCAGCACTGCCGACGCCCCGCCGGGCTCACCTGGCCTCTTTCCCACCGCACCATCACCGACTGCCATGTGTAGAATGACCTTATTCCTCACGTGTACTGTCCCTTTCCCACTCTTTTTTTGGTCGCCTTACCTCAGGCTTCCAGAGAAGTCGGGGTGGGGAGGGATGTGGTCTGGACCGCGTGAGAGATGGGAGAACACCCAGGCGACGGCAAGTTCCTCAAAGCAAATTTAGGAAAAGTTGAAGTGAAAAAGGCTTGGGCAGCGGAGTGCTTCCGGCCGGCCCCAGCGGCCCGGGCGTGCGTCCGTCTGTCTCTCTCTGCGGGGACGGGGTATGCAGGGGGAGGAAGGGCTCCTGAGGAAGCGATATGCTCTCTCGGGGACTCAGGGCCTTGAGCTCCGCGGTCCCTCACTTCCGGGAGCCCCCAGACTCCCCAAGGCTGTGGGGGCTCCGTGCTTCTGTCTTCCTTTCGCTGGACAGTGTGACCTAACGGGTCGGGACGTGGGCTCTGGAGCTAGGCTTTTAGGGACCCGATCCCAGCTCTGCCACTGGTTGACTGCGTAACCTTGAGGAAGCAATTTAGTCACGATGTACCTCAGTCTCATAATGTGAAAAATGGGGGCGAGCAGACGAGAACCCACTCTCTGTCGTCGTGGCCAGGATTTGAAGAGTGAAGGCATGCGAGGGGCTGGGACGAGCAGTGGGCCCTCTGGTCCAAGGTCCAGTCTGAGTGAGACCCAGCCCAGCCTCAGGGAGTGGGCGCCCACGCAGAGGCCACCACCTGCGGGGGCTGCAGAGAAGCCCAGTGTGGTCCAGGGGAGGCACGGGCACTTGGCAGGTAACTGCGGCCGAGGCCTCGGGAATGAGGATGCTCTGGCCAGAGGAGAGGGCGGAGGGAAAGGGGCTGCAGGGAGAGAGAGGGAGAGAGGTGGCCTGGCAGGGGCTGGAGCGGCTGGGTGAGACCCGTGCCCTGTGGGACCCAGGGCCGAGGCCGGAGTGCAGCCGCAGGGTCTTCCCCACGGAGTTCCAGACCCTGTTGGACTTTATCCTGGGCTGTGGGGAGCCATGCGAGGTTCGTGAGCAGGGGCGTGGAGGCTTCTAGTTCCAGGCTGATGGGGAGACACCATAATACTGTAGGCCAGGGAAGATGAGACATTTTGCATAAAACACTTAGAGAGCAAAGTCCGAGTAGTTGGAGCACACTGCATGGTGGAGTAGTAAAGTCTTCAGGGGCTAAGGGGCCCAGGGATGAGGCAGTAATCCATGAAGACTTTCTGGAAGAGGAGGCCCTAGAAATCAATGTTAGTGGAGGCAAAAAGTATGGTATGTTGAAATTTGCTGTGTGACTTTGGATGAACTGCTGCCCTCTCTGGTCTTCGCTCCCACCTGCTCTGCCAGGGCTGAGCTGGACAGACCCCTCCCCTGTGGCTCTCTCAGCTCTGACATTCTGTGGTCAGGGTTGAGAACCACTGGCATCTTCCAGGGGCAGAGCCAGGTTCTTGGTTTAGACAGACGCCCTACCTGCCTCGGTTTCCCCTCTGTACTGGGCTGAGGGTGAGGCAGGGAGGACAATAACGCTTGATTGTCAAAGACCTTGCACACCTCAGGGGTCAGATGCCAAGGATTATTTCCATTCACAGGAGGGTGGGCCCTTCCTGCCAGGAGAAAATTCCAAGCTCCTGCAGCAGGGGGGTGGGGGGTGGGGACGGTGGGGACCCTGCCAACCTCTGTGACCACATGCCAGCCGCCCAAACCTGTGACACCAACGGCTTTCTTTCTCTTCTCCTTTCTTGGCAAAGGTAGCCGCCCAGGGCCTGGAAGAGAGGCGCTCACCTCAGAGGCACCCCCTTCTTTCCCCTCTCCCACCCCCACCCCACTTTGCTGTTCCAGGCACAGAGAAATTGCCTCGAGGCAGGGGCCACACTGAAGGACCCCCACCAGGGCCTGTCTTGTTCTGCCCCTGGACGTCTACAGTCCCGGAAGTATGCAGGGCTCCTGTCCTCTGGGACAAAGGCATTGTTGTCTAAGAATTCTCTGCTTCTAAGAGCCCTCGCTCCCAGAATTCCCCAAATCCATTTCCTTGGTTTTGATCTTTGGTTGCAAGAAGCTGCATTTCTGAAATCACTTGGTTCTAAGAGTTCTTGGGCCTGAAATGGAAAATGTCCTACTATTTGATGGTCCTGACATTTTCCGATTGTAAGAACCCAAGGTTCTAGAATTTTCTAGTCTGAAGGCGCTGTGGTTCTGGAAGTTTGGATCCAGTTGTCTGTAATTCCGAGGCCACACCTTGGGGGCTGGGGGAGGGAGGAGGAGCTGGGGAGGGGGAGGTGGCGGGGTGGCCCAGTGGCAGGCCAGGTGCGCTGGCGTGGGCGTTGGCGGCAGCCCCAGCGCTGACAGCTGGGCAGGGGCCGCTGCCTGAGCTCATGGCACCTGGCCCTGACCCAGGACCGGGAGGGGACAGGCCGGGAGGGGAACCCAGCAGAGGCCAGGCCGAGAGCCTTCCACAAGCTCCGCCACCTTCTTCTCTCCCTGGGACACGTCCCTCCCCTTTTGTCGCCCACTGAACTCTCAGTGGGGCTGAGACCGTTGCGCACCCCTAGAACAACCGCACACTGAACAGGTGGGGGTCTCCGGACACGGTCAGCGAGGGAGGGGCTTTCTCGGCCTGCCGAGGACAGGGAGAGCTCAAGACCCTCTCCCAGATCTGCGGCCAGGCTGGGCCTCTTTCCAGGGGGGTCTCATGTTACCCAGACCCTCGGACACCCCTCTTTTTTCCCCCAGACATTCGGTCTCTGGGCACAGATCCACCCTGCTTGCCTAGCCCTCTCACCCACAACACCCCGCCACCCCAGCTCCTTGGCCGGGGAGGAACCAGGAGCTGGGAGCTTGACACCTGGGGCCCTCAGCCCTCCCGTCTGGGCACTGGAGGCAGCGACTCAGCCGCCTTCAGGGCTCTGCCCAGAGAAGCTCCTTCTGCCCCTCTGGCCCTTCCCCAGGCTCCCCTTGCCCTCCTGGCTCCCGTGAGGGGGGGCCCCGTGGCCCTCCCCGGCCCCGCTTGGCACGCTCCCAGCCAGCTCGTGGGAGCTGGAATCCGGAGCGGTCCCTGGCGTGTGCGTGCGCCGCCTCCCGCCTGCCAGGGCACCTCCCCTGATTTCGGGCCAGGAATTCCTCCCGCTTGCTCCCAACAAGCCCCCAGGGAAGGAGGAGCTGTGGGAAGGGGCAGGGAACATGCTGGATGTCGGACTGAGTGGGGGGTTGGGAGGGAGCCATAGTCTGAGGACACCCAAGGCAAGACAGGCTGGTGGGGGCCGAGGAAGGGTGGAGGGTGAGTTCTGACCACATCCCCCAACCCTCGTCTTCAATCCCACCACGTGTGCAGACTACGACAGTTTTAGAGCCTTTGCTGCCCTTCTGTGGATTCATTCACTGATTCAAGCATTTATTGAGCACCTACTAGATGCTGGGCATTGCATAAGGTGCTGATGATACAGCCAGGAGTGGGGCAGAGAGAAACCCTGAGCACATGGGGCTTGCGTTCTGTGCGAGGACAGATGGCAAACACGGGCACCGTCTGGGAGGTCGGTACAGAGAGAGGTTTGTGCTAGGGCAACAGCCGAACGGGTGCCGGGGCAGGGGCTGGCTGGGGGCGGCTTCCGCGGGTCAGGAAGGGCCTCTCGGAGGACACACCTGAGGAGGAGATGTAACTGACGGGACAGAGGTGACATCTGGCGGTGGGGAAGTCCTGCGGGCCAGGGAGTACGGTAGAGGCAGGAAAGGGCCCGGAGGATCCTTGGGAGAGAGTCGGACGGGAAGGGCAGCCGGTGGCTCAGAGGTGGCGCGGGGGGAGGGGACTTTGACTCATTCTGTTCGACATCACTGGTCCTTTAAGTCGAGAGAGGATTTTCTGGCTGCCGGGCGGAGGATGGACTGTGGGGGTGGCAGGGCGGAAGCCGGGAAGGGGTGAGGGGGCAGCTGCACTGGTCCAGGCGAGATAGGATGGACGGTGGAACCAGGTGGTGGCCACCGGGGGGTACAAGCGGTCAGATTCTGGTGCTGCTGTAGAGGGAGAACTTCGCTGGTGAATTAGATGTGGGCAGAGCTGGTTAACAACTAGTTCTCTGGGGGGCAGACCTCTGATTGGTAGCAACTGCCAATTTTCATGTAAAGATACCTACCATGGTCAGTTTCAAGCTACTAATGTGAAGTTCCTGAACTCGGAGAGCGGGATGAACACAGATCGTTATGTAGCATTTCCACGCTACAGAGTCAATGGACCGAAGTAACCTTGTGAGCATTGATAACAGTAAAATGTGGTAAAAAGGAAGTGATGAGTTTTGAGTATTTATTTACTTGCGAATTTAAATATTTAATTTTTAATTATAACTGTGTTTAAACGCTGACTTGCAAAATTTGCGAACATTCAATAACGTGACGGCTGAGGGGTCTGGCTCCCGCACGTCACTGGCTGTGGGAGCTCAGGGTCAGGGGTGTGGGCCGCGGGTGGGCAGAGCAAGGAGAGGGGGTCATGAGAGGAGCAGGGGGGACTAAGTCACCCTCGCCCACTGTGAGTCCTGGGGGCATGGGCCACCTGGCCTCTGGGATCCTCTTTAACACAGACCCTTTTCTCTTCCATTCCTTGTGCCTCTCCTATCACCCCAAGGGGGCGCTGGGGAGGGTGGCCCTCGGCTGGGCACGATGTCCCAGGGCGCACACTGGAGTGCAGAGCACTGTGCTGGGAGACGGGAGGGTGGGTCCCTTTCTGGATCTGCTTCTCCCTTGCTGGGCAGTTTGGGGAGAGGGACTGTCCTCTCCAGGCCTCAGTTTTCCTATCTGTAAAGTGGGGCACTTGGACCAGAAGGGATAGGAGCCCGGATGGCTTTACCTCTGGTTTCCAAAACATCTAAAGCCAGTCATCTCCCAGGGCCTTTGGCTACTGATGGGTGATGTAGTTCCAGCTGTCCACCCGCCCCCACTCCAGCTGGTCCTCCAGCTGGTCCTCCAGCTGTGCGGTCTAGAGCAGTCTGGCTTGCCAGTGACATCACTATTGGGGAGACGGTGACTTCAGGTGGGGTTACCCTGCCCCAGGCTCCTCAGGCCCAGCACCAAGCCTGCTTCTTACAGGGAGCCTTCACGGGTTATTCTGCTATTGCGAACCCCTCCCAGCTAACCTAGATCCTCGCTGTGGGCGATATCCTCATTTGGGTGTGCGTTGGGTCTCCCCAAGCTTCCCTGGTGCACCGGAAGGCAGGGCAGGGGTCTCAGGCCAGAGCAAGAGGACTGGCTCAACCTTAACCAGCTGTGTGACCTTGCGCAAGTCACCCTCCCTTGCTGGGCCTCAACCTGTCTCCTGAAATAATAGGGGTCAGTTTCCAAAGCCATCCTTAAGGCGTCTCCCAGGAGAAAGCGGGCAGGAGACCTGACCCGGAGCAGGTGGCCCTGAATCTGTGGCCACGAGAGACGGTCCCCTGATAGTTTAGATAATTCGCATACCCCCTTCCCTCGTGGCTTCAATGTCATCAACGAGCTGAGTTGTCCAACGTCCATCTTCAGCCCCGGTCCTGTGCCCGGCTGCCTGCTCCAGCACCCACGGCCCAAAACAGAACCCTGGATCCCCCCAACCTGCTCCAGCCTGGCTGTCCCCAGCTCAGTAAATGGCACCACTGCCCACCTAGTTGCTTAAACTCCAACGCCCCCTGCCACACGTCACGCCGAGAACGAAAAGCCAGGGCGTGAAAGGAGCACACGTGTGGCTCCGTGTCTGCGAAGGTCAAGGACAGACAGAGCAGGAAGGTGGTTCCCCGGGGGCAGGGGCTGGGGACTGACCGCAGGGCGCACGAGGGGGCTTCTGGGAGCGGGAAATGATCTGCGTCTTCATCCCGGAGCCGGCTTCATGGGTGTGCTGAGTTAAAAAAGTTTAATCGGTCTAGATTCTTCTCTTCCTTCTCTCCCCTCATCTACTTCATACGGCAGGAGGTAAAAACCCCAACTCTCAGACAACTTCTGTCCTGGCAGGGGTGGGGCGGGGGTGGGTGGGCAAGAAAAGTAAATATGTCAAAAGTCGGAGGTCGGGACAAACAGGGTCAGGAAGGCGAGCCCCGGAAGACTTGAGGGAGCAAGCCATGAGGCTCTCAGGTGTCAGAGGAAGGGACAGCATGCCAAGGAGGGAAATAAGGAAACATGGCCTAATAAATACTGTAGTGGGTTAGAACAGGTCACCGTGAGTGCCCAGGAGAAACAGACGCCAGGGAAGGGCAATTGTCATTTCAGTGGTTGATATTGGGAATCGATATGTTTGGGCGTTGATACTTTAGTCCCCGGTTTTATTGCCTATAGAGCACTTATCTGACCCAATGTGAGTCTATCATTTTCTCTCGAGCAGAGGCCTCCCTCACACCCAGCCCCGAGCTGTGCCTCGCCTGGCATGTGGGCTCCTGGTAGGTACCCCTTTTGTGGTACACGCATGATGGATGAGCGAACCAACTTGGACAGACTGACCTGCCACGCATGATGGACGAGCGAACCAACTTGGACAGACCGGCCTGCCTTTGTAGACAGGATGCTCATCTCCCGGCGACGTGCGGTTTGGACGCCGCTTGCCCTTGGATGCTCTCTCGGCACCGCCCACCGGGCCTGCTCCACGCCCGGCTGTTCCTGCAGGAGCCGAAGGGCGTGGGCCAGATCTCATCTCAGTTGCTTCCTTGCTGGGTGGCCTTGGCAAGCTCCTTCCCTCCCTGAATTGGCTTCCTGGGCTGTAAAATGGGGATATTACACGTGGGCAGAGGACGTCAAGCACCGGCACAGACCTGGCCCTTTGGGGGTGCCCGGCAGGTACAGAGGTTGGAAGAGGAGGTCTTAGGGAAGAGTAATTAATTGAGGGCCCCGGGATTTGGATTTTGGACTATGTGGCTTGGGATGAGCCGCCTCCTCTCTCTGATTCCTGCTTGGTTCCAAGATAAATGGCATGGCTGCCCTTAGGGGCCAGCGACCAGGACGGGGATGCTCCAGCTTGTGGAGCCCCACCTGAGAGGGGTGTGGGGCGGTACCAGAGGCTGGAGTCAGTGGCGGCTCAAAGTGTCTGGAGCAGACAATGGGCACTGTGTTCGGGGGCACGGGGCGGGGCGACCGGGTGGCATGGTGGCACCCCAGAAGGAATGTGCCAGCCTGTCCGGAAATTCGAGCACACGGCTCCCCTCGTGGCCCGCTGCCCCACGGTGGGCTCCCTCGATGGCCGCGGCCATCCCGTCACACGTGGCTGAGAGCCCGGAATGGCCAAAGGGAGCGGAGGCTGAGCGAGGCGCTGGCAGCCTGGGAGGTCCCCGGTCCCCGCCCCCTGCTAGCTTGCGCAACCCCTCTGGGCCTCGGAAAAGTGATGAAGAGCGGGGTGGGCAATGGGACGTCCCCATGCCACTGACTTGCTGGGTGACCTTGGGCAAGTCTCTGCCTCCCTCCCGGCCTCAGTTTCCCCTTCTGCGGTCCCTGATGACCCCGATAGGGACTTCCTTGGGTTAAAACATCTCTCCTGGCTCAGTCACCTCCCTCACTCAGCCTCATTCTCCCTTCTGCGAAGCAGGGACACAGGTTTGTCTTAGTCACCACTTTCCCCTCTCGCTGGCTTTCGGGACCCTTAGCCCCTCTGTGCCACTTAGCTCAGGGGATGGTCATAGGCACCCCCGAACCCCCACCTCGACGCCTCTCTCCAGGTTCTTCACGCCCCGCCTGCCCACAGCTCAGAGCCGCCCCTAACCTGAGATTTCTTCTTCCATGGCCCCTGGTTCCTGTTTCCTGCCGGACGCCGACACGTGCCCCTGGCCAAGTAGCTTGCATGACCCCCATTTTACAGATAAGAAGACTGAGGCCCAGAGAGGTGCTCTGAATGGTGCCAGGCCTGGCAGCAGGAGTCCCCAGATTTGAACCCATGTCTGTTACCCCCGTGTCTGGGGCCTTTGGCCCTGGGCAACCCTTGAGTTTTAGCTTTCCCGATGGTCACAGTACGAAGAGCTGAGAATGCTCAGGTGGAATGCCCAGCAAGTAGTAACAACAATCGTAGTCACGTTCCCAGTCTCTCTCGCTCTGGCAAAGCCCCGGGCCCTGGGCCAACAGCTCGTTCCAGGCTTCCCTCCACTCCCCTCTGTGGCAGGGGCTGTGGGGACAGGAGAGGCTGGGCGGGCGGGAGAGGCGACTGCAGTCCCGGCAGGTGGAGCCGAGGGCTGGGAGCTACCAGGGCTGGTCTCCATCCACTGGTGGGGGGCGGAGGGGCAGGCAGCCAGGGGAGCAGACAGCCTCTTCCTGGAGAACTCTGTGGCCAGGGAGCCCAGGAGCCAGACAGGCTCCCAAACCCCCGAGGTGACCTGGGCCTCTGGATGACTTCATGGGCCTTTCCCACTCATGAGTCACCTGCGCCTCACTCACTGACCCCTTGGGCACCTTTGGAGGGCGGGAAGGCGGCCTGCAGGGCTGGCGGGCAGGCTGGGCTTGGTTACCTAACGGTGCAGGGAGAGGTGGGGTGCTGCTGCGGGTACGCTGGGCGAGGGGGGCACCCCGGCCCCCTCTCCGAGCCTTAGGGGGACCACGTTGCCGCCTCTGGGGGCTTCATCTAGAATGTCCCCCCTCCATTCCAGCCGGGGACTGTGGCTTTGGGTGCACCGCGGCGAAGGACTACGTCCCTGTCTGTCTCTCCCCACCCCGCCTCAGCACAGGAGTGAATCAGCCCAGGTGAGGAAGCTGACTCACCTTCCCCACCTGGCCCTGGAGAAAGGGCTGCTTTCCCTTCCCCGCACGTTGGAATCAAACTTGGATTTGACGGTTGCTCTCAGAAGAGAGTGATTCTGCCGCGAGGGGACACAGTACCAGGACTTAGGGTGTCGGGTCTCTCTAGGAGGAGTCACTGAGCACCTGCTGAGCTCCAGGCCCATGGCCTCCGCTTGGCAGACATTATCTCAGAGAATCTCAAACCAACCTGCTGTCAGTGCCCTGGTTTGCAGATGAGGAAACTGAGGCTGGGGGGGGGGTGCACGACCCACCCAGAGCTGCACCACCTGGGTATGTGCCTACGGATGGAGGACTGACCAAGCCCTTGGTCCTTGGAAAGTCCTTGGTCCTTGTCCTTGGAAGAACTTTCTTGCCCCGTCTTGAACCCTAGCCTCCCAACCCCCCACTGTGAGCTCAGCCCCCTTTCCTTAGAGACCAGGGGAGGCTGGATGGGGCAGAGGCAGGGAGGGGTGGGGGTGCAGAGCCAGCCCTCTTCACACCCCACCGGGTCGCCAGGGAAGGGGTGAGCTCCTCCTCCACGCCCCCATCACGGGCAGGCCTGTCCCCCACCAACCTGCTGTCGTTAATCTTTAAACAGCCTGATGATTCATTAATTACCAAGAGCCGGGGGTCTCGGTTGAGTGCTCCTGGTGTCTGTGGCCAGGGCACCCTCTGCCCAACCTTTGTTACGTGGGGTCTGTTTGAACCCACGAGATGTTCCGGGAGCTTTGTGTCCTTGGACAGGATGGGCCCAGTCTGAGCCTCGGTTTCCCTTACCCATTCACTTTTCTGCTTGCCTCCTGGGGTACATGAGGAAGAAAACATCTTGAGTGGAAACTGGGGGCTGGAGCCAGCAGAGGGGGGAAGGTCTGGGGACAGGGTTCTTGCTGAGAAGTGGGCTCCTAATGCAGGAGGTGACCTTGGCCAAGTCCTTTCTTCACTTTCGGCCTTGGTTTCCCCATTTGTGAAACGAGGGGTTGGGATCAGTGAGTGCCCAGGACACTGGGAGGCCTCGAATGGGTGAGTGGGTCATTGGTGTCACACACAACCTCCCTTTGTCCTCACCATGCCTCAGGGTGCTCAGCTCACAACCCCAGGGAGGCGCTGGGCTGTGAATGTCAGCCGGCCATCTCCAGTGAAAGGGAAGACTTGTAATCTGGAGGTCAGAGGACCCCAGGCGACCTCCAGCCTGGTCAGCCGGGGCAGGCATGGGAGAAACGTCGGCCTCGCTCACACGGCCCATTCTCGCCTTATCATCGAGGGGACTGGGCTCCCACAAAACCCAAGATACTGCTCCTGGGAGATGAGGGGTCTTTGAAGACATCTGGTCTTCGGCGACTTCAGAATTTTTAAAAGTCGAAATAAATAATGACACAAGGAACACCCAAATCCACAAGCACGCGGCCATGGTCAGAAGGCGTGTTCGCCTTCTTCCTCTGGAAGGGTCGAATGGCGTCTCCCCCACACCCCGAAATTTAGGTCTGCCCAGAACCTCAGAATGTGACTTCGTTTGGCATCGAAGTTTTGCAGATGTAATTAGAGCGAGGATCTCAAAACACGGTCACACCAGAATTGAGTGGGCCCGAAATTCAGCGTGAGCGTCCTTATGAAAGGGAGAAGAGGCGTGGAAGCAGAGACACAGAGGCGGCAAGCGAGCAGCAAGGCAGCCACAAGCCAAGGACGCCGGGACTCGGCAGCAGGAGCCGCAAGACAGGACGGCTCCTCCCCCAGAGCCTCCTGCGGGACCGGCTCTGCCGACATCTCCATCTCAGGCTTCAGCCTCCGGAATGGTGACAATAAGTGTCAAGTCCCCCCGTGTGTGGCCATTTGTTACAGCAGCCACGGGAAACCGACACACGCCCTGATCCCAGGGCCCTGTGCGATCTGCTGTCTCTCTGTCCACGTGTGACCGCAACGGAACAGGCGCACAGCCCAGGTAACGTTCCGTAGGTGGCTTTCGCCCCCGCACCTGTGCGTCTGGGAAAAGGCTCCGGGTTGTTGCTCCTGCGGCCGGCCTCGTTCTTTCTCGTTCTTTCTCGTGGCAGCAGAGTCAATGGCGTCACTACCATCTCTTGTTGGTATGTCCATCTCTTGACGGACAAGTGGAAGTTTCCGTCGATGGACAGGTGGAAGTTTCCGGCTTTTCTCGATGATGCCCAATGAATGCCCCAGCGGAAGCCTCGGCACCGTCTCTTCTGTGCACATTTATCTGGGGCCTAGGAGAGTCCTTAGAATGAGCAGGACTCGGTCAAAGGGTCGGCTCCTTCACCATTCGATTGGTTTGGTCGAACTGAGTCGAAAGGAATTGGAAACTTAGATCCTTGAGAAGAGGGAAGCATGGAAATAGATGTTTGGATCGGATAGTGTTGGATACTTGCAGCCCCGGAATCGTGAAAATTTAGGACACGGGGAGAGGGGTCTTGGAGAGAACATCTATGCTGCGGTCTCACCGGGGGAACCCAAGGGGGACCACTCGCAAACACTGCCTGGGTCTCTGCCTCCCTGGGGTGGGCAAGGAGGAAGCAGAGGAGATAGGACTTGGGGACCGGGGCCCTATGGGTTTACGGGGGAGCTCTGGCAAAGGGCGAGGTACCGCCCCAGGCTGGGTGGCCAGCTCCTCTGCCCCACGAGGCTGCCCCTTCCCAGCCGAGGTGCCAGGCTGGCTGGGCCTCTGTAGCCACACCCAGGGGCCCCCTCTGTGTGTGGCATGGAAGAAGATGGGGATGTGCACCCACCCACTCATTCGCAGGTGGCCCCTGGTCCAGCCCGGCCGTGGGGTCCTATGACATCGCCAACTTGCCTGTGGTCGTTGACAACAGATCGGGGGTGATCAGGACTGGCTTCACAGGGGACCCGATTCCCACATACTGTTTTCCAAACTTCACTGGCTCCCGAGCACGTGTGCATGAAGCTGGGAGCCCTGGAGGGGGACCTCTTCATCGGACTGGGGGCTGCTGGCCCTGTGCCGCCCCGTGGAGCTTGGCGTGGTGTGGAACTGGAATGACACGTGGCAGTACGTCTATTCCAAGGAGCAGCCACAGACCTTCTCCGAGGAGCATCCCGTGTGTCTAAAGGAAGCCCCGCTCAACCTGAGTGAGACCCGGGAGGAGGCAGCAGGGGTTTCTTTGAGACCCTCCAGGTGCCAGCCCCGTTTATCCCCACGGAGTGCATGCTCAGCCCGTACGCACTGGAGCGCACAGCAGGAGTGGTTTCAGACGCGGCGGATGGGGTCGCCCGTGCTGTCCCCACCGACGCGGGCTTTGCCACGCCCGCCGCGTTGCATCGCACAGGTGGACGTCGCCAGACGCGATGTCTCCTGCCGTCTCTGCTGCTGCTGCACCAGGAAGGCTCGACATTCACAGCTCAGCTGAGTTTGAGGTTGTCCAAACCATCAGAGAGAGAGAGAGCCTGCTGCCCGTCCATCAGCCTGCAGAAGGGTGAGGCTCTGGAGAGGGAGAAGATGCGGTCCACCCCGGCCAGAGGACAGTGCACTCCACGTGGGGCTGGTGCGGTTCAGGGCCCCAAGCTGCTGTTCCGGCAGGACCTGGTAAGGGATGGGAGCAAAGGGGTTCCGCAAGGTGCTGGCCTTTGCCACCCACAAGTCCAACCTGGACCTCTGTGGCCACTGTTCCCCAACATCGTGCTTTCGAATGGCTCTATGCTGCTCAGGCTCCGTGACCGATCACTCCGTGAAGTGCAGAGGCTTGCCCCAAAGGACCCCGACCTCCCCCTCCAAGGTATGTTCAATGATTTAACACAGTTGCCTGAAGAAAACTTTTTTATAAATCATTATAATACCAATTATGGCCAAGCCCCCCTCCCCCCACCAAAAAAATGGGAATGGAAGCGGCAGGGTGGGGGGCAAAGGAAATGGGGTTGCTTGCTCTAGGACTGATTTGCTACCCCCACTGGGGGTCTGGAATCGGGCAGGGCGGGGGTCTCTGGGCCAGACAGTGGTTGCCTGCCTTGGGGCTTTTTTAGAACACTTGCAAGCCCTAATTAGTTGACATTCTTCTTACTGAAGGTGGGGGGAGGGGTCTATGTCCCCTGCCCTTGAATCTGGGCTCCGTGGATGTTTGAATAACATGGAAGTGATGGTGGGTCAGAGCTTAGACCCAGGCCGGGAAAACTGCAGCCTCCATGTCCCTCTGAGGATGCTTGCTCTTGGGACTCAGCCGCCACGCTGTGAGGAAGCCCAACGGCCCCATGGGACGGCCACGTGGAGAAGAACAGAGGCCCCAGCTCTCACCCCAACAAGCTAATGGGTCATCTACTCCCCGGCTGAGCTGCCCCAGCTGATGCCACCTCGAGCGACGATGCGCCTTCCCGCCTCAGCCCTGCTAAACTTGCAGACCTGTGAGCAAGACGAAAGCCCACTCTTGTTTCAAGCCACTAAATTTTGGGATCCTTTGTTATATAGCAATAGAACACTGGATACCCCCATGGCCAACAAAGTCACTACCGGTGCCTGAACGTGGGCTTTGGGGTCAGTCACACCAGCTCTGGGCTAAGATCTCTCTCAGCCTCAGTTTCTTCATCTGCAAATCGTGACGGTACTTGCCCCATAAGGTGCTGAGAGGATGGAATGAAATGACGCATGGCGGGGGCAGGGCGTAGTGTGAGTGCTTGGTAAACGGTAGCTATTATGACCGTCGACTGTTACTGCCGTTACGTTCATAGGCACTAAAAAGTTCAGGAGCCTCCTCCTCCAGGAAGCCTTCCCTGAGCACCCCAGGCTGAGCGGCCGCCTCCTCCGTGCACCTACAGCCCTCTGTTCTGCCCACGGCCAGGACATGGGTCCCACTGTGTGATGGTCCTGGCCTGTTTCTAGCCACTGGGCTGGGACCTCCCTAAAGTCATCATCAAAAGGGCAACAAGTGGTCGAAATGCCCAAAGTGAGGACAAGGTATGTGTGCACATGGGTGCCCGGGGAGTGCTTATGTAGCTGAGTGACCCTCGGCCAGCCTGAGCACCCCAAGTGCACACTTGGGTGGGCCTGCAGTGCAGCCCGCTGTGTGTTTTGATGGGCCTGTACGAGGTGCCTGTGTGCATGTCTGTGCACATGTGAGTGAGTACCTGTGCACATGTCTGTGGGTATGAGTGGGAGCGTCTCTGCCTGTGCTTGCGTGTTGGCGCACAGCCGTGTATACGCCTCCATGCGTGGATATGTTCACACGCAGGTGCTCATGTATCTGGATGAGCGCCGAGGGCACGGTGTGCTCACGCATGTGCAGGCTCTTGCCCAGGGGCAGGCTGCAGCGGTGAAGAGCCTCCTTGGAGCAGCTGCTACATCCACGTCCCACTAGTCCTCCTTTGGGAACTAAAAATAGCCATGCCCAGCCCTGTCCCAGGGGACAGGGGGCTGATGGGCAGCCCCGCAGGGCACCCCAGCCAAGCTGGTGACCTCCCTCTTGGGCCAGTGCCCTGCTTGCCCATCCCTGCCTTGGGCTCCCGTGAGCTCATGCAGGCTCTGCTCAGCCAGGACAGGGAGGGAGTGGGGAGTGCTGAGGCCTTGCCCACGCCCAGGCAGCCGGGCACAAGCAAGGCCTGATAAGGTCAAGCATGGAGTGGGGTCCGCCCCCGCCCTCCAGCCAGGCCCAGCCAGCGGACATGAGTCAGCCCCCGGGGGCATCGGGCAGCCCAGACTTGACCACTGGCTGGTGGCAGGGAAGGCCTGGGGCTGGGGTGGGGGTGCCTTTCTGGGCAGGGCAGGAACTGGCCAGGAGGAATCACCTGCTGGCGAGGGCCAAGCCCTGACCTCTTTCTCTGCCTTGAGGCTCCCCACCTCCACTTCTGCCCAGAAAGCCCCTCCTGAAGCCCCCTGAGGGCTTCCTGCCCTGGTCTGGCCATAACCTTGGCCTCTGGAAGGTTGATGCCCACCCCGCAGAAGGCACTCCCCAGTTTAGCTGCACGGTCCCTGGGGTTCCCTAAGCCCCTCACTCAGGAAGTCCTCGATGATCCCCTGACTGGCCTGGGTACCCTCTGACCCCCTCGCTCCCTGTCTTGGAGCCCCTCACTTTGGAAGTCAAGGTCCCCGTTCCCTCGTCCCTGGAGCCTGAGCTTCTGAGGGCGGGGAAGCGCAACTCTTCCACCTCTGTGCTCACGTCGTGGTCCCTCACTTCTTCCTTCCCCGTCATAGTCCAGATGTCATTCCGTCCTCTACAGGGAAGGAAGCCGAGGTCTTGCCGAGCTGTGACTGGCCCAAAGTCCCGATTTGCTGCGTAGCTTTAGGCTAATGGCTTAACCTCTCTCATCTCTTTATCAGAGGAATCAATGTGGCAATGCCGTGCATTGTCTAAGGAGGCACCAAAAATTCTTGAGGTACCTACTTACAAATCTCACCGCGGGCGGTATGCACCGGGGAATCCCCAGACACAGGCTGCATTGGGGCTGTGCGGCCCCCAGCTCGACTGGAGGTTCAGGGTTGAAAATGTTTCTGGCTGGAACCCAGATGGTCTTTGGACCTGGGATTGAGCCATTCCCGGAAGGAATCCAGCTGCTCTGAGCCCAGCTGGGTGGGCAGGAGATCGAGGGTGTGGCTGGTAGGGGTGGGCTGGGGGCAGCACCTGGAGAAGGAGCCTGGGGCCTGGGGCCTGGGTGGGGCCCTGACAGATGCCAGGCCAGGTGAATCCTCAGCTGAGAGCAGGGAGGACGTAGGGGAGGAGCAGGGACACCCTGAGAACCTGGCCCCTGAGCTCTGAACCAGCTCCCATAATGTCTGATTGTGTGACTCAGTTTCTTCCTCTGTAAAACCGCCTCACCTCACAGGCTTGTTGTGAGAGGTAAACGGCTCATGCAGGGGCCTGGCACACAGTAGGCCTCATCCGGGGTAGCTTCTCTCTCCCACCCTCTCTGGCTCCTGGGGAGCTGGCCTCAGAACCCCCAGGACACCAGTGAATTCCTCTTTGTGCCCCAGGCTCAGAGAATGACACGAATGACATATGCTGAAGAGCTCACACACTCACATGTCCAACAGTCAAAAGACGTCAAAGGTTTGGAGCGAGAAGGTCACCGGAGGCAGGAGAGAAATGCCCGTCTCCCGTCGGATTCTGTCTCGTCTCCTCCCAGAGGCACGGGAGAATACGGGCCTGTGCCGATAACATGCACAGATAGATTTATATTCTTTTCTTGCCGTAAACACACCCTGCAAATGGCAGGCTCTTGCATCTTGAAGAATGCCTGTATCAGGACCTACCGCGCTTCCTCATTCTGCTCCACGGCTGCAGCCTGTGGGTGTTCCCGAGTTTATTTAACCGAACTGCAGTGGAAGGATTGGTCTGTCTTTCTTTCTCTCTCTCTTTCTCTCTCTCTTTCTCTCTCTCTCTCTCTCTCTCTCTCTCTCTCTCTCTCTTTCTTTCTTTCTTTCTTCTCTGTCTCTCTCTCTGTCTCTCTCCCCCCCACCCCGCCCCAAGGGAAACGTCCTGCCTTGAGTCCGGAGTGGGGGGCGCAGTCCGAGCCCGGTCTCCGCTGTGCCCCGCACACCTCGCAAGGCTTGCTTCTCTCCTCTTAGCCTGTTTTCTCACCTGCAAGGTGGCGGCTGCATCTGTCAATGAGATAATGTTGCTGCATGGTGGCCCGTGAGGCTGTATCCCGCTTATGAATGTATTTTGCTCCTGGATTTTTTTTTTTCAGAATCTGGAGATTTCACATTAAAATCCGGATTTGTGGTTTCTCTTGGAAAATCCAAAGTCTGGCAACGGCTGGCAAGCCCCCGTGCGATGGAGCAGGGTGCTGCGCTTGGCCGCAGGCCCCCCGACTCCTCGTCACCCACTTACACATGTTCCCACCTGATCTTGTCACCTCCACGGGAGGGTCTTTGATACTGGGGTTCGGAGTTATGCAAACGTAATGGGGGCTTTGCAGACTCCCCAAGGGCGGGGTCCCTAGCACAGCACGGGCCTAGTTTTACCCTCTGAAGGGTCTGGGACTCGGTAGCCAGATTAGCCACCACAGCTGATCCAGGCCCAGGGCCCCAGAGCCTGAGCAAGAGGCTCCAGCGCGTCTCCCCCCGCAGGAGGGAAGCGGAAGTGCCGGCATCATTTCCGAGACAGGCTCTGGGCCCTGAGCCAGGTGGCTGCATCCTGGGAGGCAGGGGCTGAGGCGTCTTCTCTAGGCTGGAGCCGGAAGCTGGGCTGCAGACACCTGGAGTTCCCATCTCCTGGTCCCCAGGATGCAGATTCCTGCACACAACCCCCACGCCTTCCTCTTCCCCACCTACGTTTGGCACTCACATCCTGCCTTCAGGGGCGGGCCAGGCCTGCAGCGGGACAGGAATGTAGGTGGAGTCCCTGGGGACTTCAGGGGAATCTCTCTCAGGGACAGCTGAAACCTCTTCTTGGCCCTAGGGTGCCTTGGAACAGTCGGAAAACCACTGCTGGGAGCCCTTTTGACAGACTGGAAAACAGAGGCCTGGAGTTGGCAAAATTAGGGAGGTCAGACCCTGGGGGCCCCTGTAGCACCCCCGTCCCCAGTCTACTAGGCCTCACGAGCCTAGCACATGAAAATGTAGCTCATGGTGCTCTCAGCCCACTTCCCTCGGAAATGGTGCCCTGTCAGCCCTCCGCCCCCATCTCCTTTGTCCAGAAAGCCAGGGAGGCATTGGGGCTCCATCGCTTTTTGTGTCAGACACCCCACTTCTCCAAGCCTCACTTTGCCATACCTGCCAAATGCCCACTTCAGAGGATTGTGGTGAAGAACAAAGACGATAATGGAAATAACGAGAAGCCCAGACCTAGCACCCTGAGCTCTAGCTAGACTCCCGGCAGGAGGGCCGGGAGCACCTCATCTGTTAAAATAGATTTATCAACAGACGATTTACACACCATAGAGCTCACCCATTTAAAGCATATGATTCAATGGTTTTTGGTATATTTACAGAGTTATACAACCATCCTCACCATCCAATTTTGATTGTCCTCGAAAGAAACCCAATATCCATCAGCAGTCACTTCTGCTTCCCCTCTCCCAGGCCCTGGAACCAACCAATCCACTCCCTGTGGATGTGCCTATCCTGGACCTTTTATATAAATGGAATCATTCAGTAGGTGGTCTTTTGTGACCAGCTTCTTTCACTTAGCATAATGTTGTAGCATGTATTGGCACTTTGTTCTTTTCACGGCTGAATAATATTCCACTGTATGGATATACCACCTTCGGTTTATCCATTCATCCATGAAGAGACATTTGGGTTGTTTCCACTTTGGGGCCACTATAAAGAATACTGCTCTGAACATTCCTGTACAAGTCTTCGTGTGGGCAAATGTTTTTGTTTTTCTTGGGCCTATACTTAGGTAGGGAATTACTGGGTCATCTGAAAACTCTATATTTAACATCTTGAGGAACTGTTCAACTCTTTCCAACATGGCTGAATCACTCACAAGCCCACCAGCGATGTAGGAGGATCTCAATTCCTCCACATCGTCACCAACACTTATTATCGTCCATCTTTGATAAAAACCATCCTAGTGGGTGTGAACTGGTAACTCATTGTGGTTTTGATTTTGATTTTTCCACCCATTAAAAATGGTGATCATCTTTTCATGTGTTTATTAGCCATTCCTTTTTTTTTTTTTTGAAGAAATGTCTATTCCAATGGCAGCAACTCACTTAATCCTCACATCATGAGGTTTGTACTATCATAAGTTCCACCAATGATGGTGAAATATCGAGGTGCAGAGACTCTCATGAGAGATGGCGGGGACAGGGCCGGTGAGCTCTGGGCCTCCACGCTGGAGCACTGAATCTGGGGAGGATGGGCCCCAGGCATTCCAAAGTCGTGGGAGTGGAGGGTGTGGGTGATGGGGGGGGGGCCATGAGCATGAGGAGCCCACCCTGGAGCTACAGGCTGAAGGGACTGAGCTCCAAGACTTGTTTCTGTCCGCCTCTGTCTCATTCTGTGACCTTGATCAAGAAACCTCCTGCCGTGGGCCTCGGTTTCCCCACCTTTCCCCCATTCCTTTATTCTGCTGTGACAATCAGATTGGGTGCTACGAGAGAATTCGCTGGAGGCAAGGTGAGGGCTTGGTGGTTCCAGCCCCTGGGTCTTCCACCCTCCAGTCCCTGGCCTGCCGAGACTGGCCGCGAGCAGGGGTCTCCGTCTGGGTCTCAGGCTAGCCTGCACTCTTGGGCATCAAACACCGGGAGGTTCTGGGCCTGCAGGGAGGCCTTGCTCGGGCTGGTGGGCAGCAGGTGCACAGCAGGCGGCCAGCTAGTCTGTGGGAAGCAGCTCATGTGTCCCTGAGTGAGCGCCTCCTCCCCCACTGGCCACCTGCTGCTTCCACCTGGGGGCGGAGGTGAGGCAGGAAACCGAAAAGGGAGCAAGGCTGAGGTCAGGCTGGGGAGGAAGGTGGGCTGGGAGCCCCTCCTCTGGTAAACCGAGCAGACCGACTCACTGACTCATTCATGCATTCACTCACTCACTCATTCAGTCAGTCATCCATCCAGTCCTTCCATGGCCCCGTGCCTTCCCCATGGAAGCACTGACCACAGCATGGTCATTGTCTTGGAACTTGCTGAAGATATGGACGCTCTGAGCCCGAACCCCGTGCTGAGAGCTGAATACACCCAGCCCCGTCCTCACGTCCTCACGGACAGAAATAACCAGCTGGGGCAACCCGAGCCACTCCTCAGTGTATTTGCGAGGGCCCTTAGGCACTGTCCTTTGGTCATGAATTCTCTAGACAATACTCATGGAAGGGTTCAGCAACAGTTCTGGTTCCGGCTTTCTCATTGGTCAGCCAGATGGTGGGAGCCAGTGCCTTCGAAGGGCCTTTGGCAGGGACTGTCTCTTAGGGTGGGTCAGTGTGGGTTCTCTGGGGAGGTATGGGTGGAACCAGGCTTAGGGAAGGATGGCTTCAGCCTACGGGTCATGTTCTAGGGGACACTGGAGACTTGTCCCCCGCTCCACCTGCTCCGGCCCTGTTTATCATCTGCCTGTCTCTGGCGGCTCTTCCGAGCACCTCCTCAGGTTTCAGCTTGGAGTCTGTGCTAGTGGGATCGTGGGAGACCTGGAGGGCAGGTGGGTGGCCCCGCTGCTAGCAGGGCTCCCTGTCTCCCCGGGGTTATCTCTGGTCTGGGACAAGCCGGGAAAGTGAGAAGCTGCGTTATCTCTTCCACTTCCTTCCTGAGATAGAGCTGCCTCAAAGCTCCCTTGTTCAGCCCCCCTCATGCCCACTGGCTCCCCAGGGAAATGGGGTGGGGGGTGCTAGTGCAGCACTGCGGCCAGAGGGGGAGACGGGAGTGCGTGGACCAAACATCGGGCAGGGAGTAAGGGGTCCCTGAGAGTTTGCAAGCCCCCCTCTTAACGCACTCACCACATGCTCATTGAGTACCTACTATGTGCCGGAGTGAGGGAGGGATTTAAAACCGTTCACACCTGTGTGGCCCAGGCACTGGCCAATTAGGTGACCCAAAAGCTGGTCTCCTACTGTGTAGTTACTGGCTCATAGGGGGGTCCAGGGGTGGTCTAAGGGAGGTCCGGGTAGCATGGGGCACGTTTGAAGGCCTGGAGCAGAGGCTGGTGACTCCCAGACTGTGCTGTCCTGGTGAGAAGCCATGACAAATGTTATGTTAGATACATTTCACTATAATTTTAGAAAATTCATAATGTAATAAACCCCAAATCATTGACTTGTACACTTTAAATGGGTGAATTGCACACTTCAACTTGTATCCCGTAAACGTATGGGGTGTGAATTATATTTCAATAAAGCTGTTTAAAAAACAGCACATGGAAGGACATTCTACAAAATATCCAAGCAGCAGTCCTTGAGAGTGTCAAGGTCAGGAAAAACCAGGGAACGTCCCAGATGGAGAGACGCGGCCACCAAGTGCCACGTGGGATTTTGTGCAGATTCTGGAACAAGGAAAGAACCTCGGTGGCAAAACATCCGAATAAAGTCTGTAGTTTACGGGGTCGTGTGAAAGTTAATGCCCCGGTCGCATTAGCTATTAACATGGGAGGAAGCTGGGTGGCCCTGAATTGGGGACAGCCTTCTTTAGCTGCTTGGAATTATAACTTCTATAAAGCTCAAGTGAGTTCTAAATAAGAAATTTAAAAAAAAATAAATAAAGGGAGGGAAGAGAGTCAAAGTCAGGGAGGAGGGGTGGCGACAGAAGCAGAGATCAGGGTGAGGGACTGAATGGTGGTCGGCCCTGGCTTTGAAGACGGAACGAGCCACGGAATGCAGGGGCCTCTGGAAGCCGGAAGAGGCCAGGAAACCAACCGATCCTCCCCCCGGAGCCTCCAGAAGGAACCCCGCCCTGCTGACGTCTGTAAGATAAGATATTTGTGTCGTTTCTAGTCGCCACGTTCGTGGTCTTTTGTTACAGCAGCCGCCGGAAACTCATGCAGAAGGCGAGGAGGTGGCGATGGCGCTAGCCACCCTGGCGCATGCTTAGAAAGGCCCCGTGGTGTTCCATAAGCGCTTCACGTTCGTTAGCTCAGTTAACCTCCGGGCACCCTCTGCAGAGGGACTATTCTTACTCCTATTTTACAGATGAGGAGACTAAGGCACAGAGAGGTTAAGTAACCTGCCCAAGGCCACACAGCTGGAGGCAGCAGAGTGGGATCCTCACCCAGGCAGGCCGCGGCTGAGCGTGTGCGTGCGGCCTCTGCCCTCACTGACTGGCTTCACCTTGTGTGTGAATTCTGACCCCACCCGGTCAGTGTGAGGCCCTCTACAGAAAGGATTGAGTCAAATTTCACAACTAGCCTGTGGGGTAGATGTTCTTGTCATCCTCCATTTTACAGGCGGGGAAACTGAGGCACGTTGCGATGGAGCGAACCCCTTGCCCAAGGCTGCAAGGACAAGGCTGGGGAGCGTTCCCCAATGCTGCTGCTGCTTCTGGCTGGGGCCTGGGGCCCCCTGCTGCACCCTCCTGCATGCCAGAGGCTGAGGGACATCCCGGCCCCATTGTTCAGGCCAGGAAACCACCCCCTCAGTAGATTGCCAGGGGAGGCGGTCTCTGGGGGGAACGTTCCTTCCCAGAGAGGCGACGTCTCAGGGAGCAGGCCCTGGCTGGGCCGCGGGGCACAGAGACGCATGCCGGCTCTTTAAGGGCAGGGCCGGGGCAGAGGCCACTCACGTGAGTCAGTGCATCTCTTCTTATCAGAAACCTTCTGCGGGATGCACCCAGGACCCAGGGGCGGGGGTGAGAGGCTCTTGTTTGGGCACGGCCTCCTTCCCCTCTGGGCTCCCTAAGCCCCCAGCATTCTGTGAGCCTATGACTCCGTGGGTGCACCCCCCGTTTATTCATGATGACAGCATGAACACCTACTGGGGCGTCCACGCCAGGCCCGGTCTAGCTAAGTCTCACAACGACTGGGAGAGAAGCACGCCATTACAGTCTATTTTAGAGGTGGGGAAACTGAGGCACAGAGAGGTTAAGGAATGTGGTGAACTAATAGTGAAGTGGGATACGCACCTGGGGTTTGAGGCCACCAGCCACACACACTGTCCCGTGGTCACTGTTCACGCTCCCTTTCTCTCCTGACCCACGCAGAGCCGCATCAGGGGTTTGGGGCTGGGGAGTAAGGCTCTCCCCGGGGGTGGGTTGTGTGTGGGAACCTGACGATGGAGGTAGGCGATGGAGAATGTGGATGTTGCTGGTGCTCCGGCCTCTCTCCTTCAGCCAGGCCCCATACTCTCTCTGGATTGGACCAGGACTTGGGAGCTGGAGGGAGGGCTTCCCGGTCAAGGTGGCATCTCGGCTGAGTAAGAGTAAGCATTAAGCAGGTAGACATTAAGGAAGACGGAGAGGGCATTCTGAGCAGAGGGGAGGGAACCCTGGGTTTAAGGAAATAGGACATCTCCAACCTGACTTCTCGCTTCCAGCTTCCAGGCCCATTTTCTCAGCACTGCTTCTTAGGCCCATACAGCCCTGGGGACCCTTCTGAGCTTCCTCTGGCCAAGGCAGGGCTGTCTGTCCACCTGTGGAGATTTCTGGGACCTGACAGCTTCTGTGCTGGACTCGCGGCCAGATGCATTTAGGAGCCTGGACTCAGGAGCCAGACGGCCCAGTTCAAATCCTGCCTCGGTCGCTTGCAGCTCCATCGCCTGGCCCGAGTGGCCTCACCTCCTTGTTATTTGCCACAGGGTTTTATTATTATTATTATCGTTATCATTTCTCCTTGCGGAGTCCTTCCAGCCCAGCTCCCATGGAGAAAGGCCCATGGACTGATGTGTGTGGGAAGGTGGCCAGGCAGGGTCCGTCTTGGGCAGTGGGGGTGCTTCAGCTGAGCGGTGATCCCCAGGGACCATCTGGGAATCCGGCCCGGTATGCCCAGTTCTTCAGTGCTCAGAAGATGCCAGGAATCCAGAGGTTTGTGAAATCTCTCAATTTTTAAGGGAAGGCCAAATTTTAGAAAACGATTTGGGGTCGAGGAACAGCAGACTGGACTCTGCTCACGGGGCTGCCAGATGTCACCCTCTTCCTGCTCACCTCCACCCAGGACTTTGACATGCAAACGAGCACCTCGATTTGCATATTGCCGAATGCAAAGGCTCGTGAGAGTGCACCTGCCTTTCTTAGCTTTGCTCCTTCCCTCCTTGCCTCTGGGATGGAAACAGCTTATGACAAGGGGTTTGTCTATTTTGTTCTCTGCAATATCTCCAGGGCCTAGACCTGCTCCCCGCACACAGTAGGTGCACCTTATCTTTTGAATGAATGAATGAATGAATGAGTGAGTGAATGATTCGAGGTACAGAGGAAGGATCTCAGGTATTGCTGACTGGCTGAGTGACTCTTGGAGCCTCTCTTTGCTCATCCGTGGAATGGGCGTGGCTCAGGCCTTCGGAAGACAATCGGACAGAGTGTGCCAGAAACGTATATGACTCACTGACCCACTAATTCCATTTCAGCCACGGAGATATCCCTAAATATGGAAAAAGGAAAGCTCTCTGTACAGAGATCTACCAAAATATATTATTTATAATGTCGAAAAACTGGAAATAACTGAGATGTCCAGCAGTAAGGAAACGGCTAAGTAAACTATGGAACTTCCACTCAGCAAAATACTAGGCGGCCAATAAAAACGAGGCTCAGAGAAGAGGAAAAGAAACCGAGTTACAGAGAGCGAAACAACCCGCAAAGCGCCCGTGATATAATGGCAAGTCAAAGAGGCAGGATACCACCGTTTTTGTGTTTTTTTTTCTTTTAATATGCAGTATGATCTCAGCCATGTTTAAAAAAAAAGTTCCCAAACAAAAAACTATGGAAGGAAATACATCAAACCTTAACAATGATTGTCTCTGGGTGGTGGGGCTGTGGGTGGTGATTTTTCTTCCTTATTTTGACTTTTCTGCATTTTTCAGATTTTCCTAAGTGAACATGTATTGTTGCTTTGATAGTAAAACCATGAAAAATGAAAAAAGAATCAGAAGCAGGGGGTGGGAATGGAAACCTAAGATCTGCGCAGGTTTCTGAGAGGGAAGGTCACGCTTAGCTCCGGGTGTCGGGGAAGTGTCTGGGCTTGGGGTCGGCCACCCGAGAATCAGAAGTGGGGCTACTCTGTGTGACCCTGGGAAAATCACTCCACCTCTTTGGGCGTCAGTGGCATCACCAGTCAAATGGGGCCTGGTCCCCTATTTCACAGGGGTGTAGCAAGAAAGTGACTTCATAAGGCCTTCAGGAACTCTGACTGAATGAGGTAAACGGTGTCATTATTATCATCAGTTCCTGGGAAGGCCAGTTTTGCTGTCAGACACCTTGGGAACATGTCGGCATCCTTGTTAGGGAGCCCCGGGGGTCTTTTTGGGCCCTGGAGGTACAGATGTTCCTGACTCATTTTAGAAAGTAGATCTGGGGTGATTTCCAGAAATGCATCACTGTGCCGGGGAGAAGTGTGGCCAGGGGTTAGAATCCTAGGCCTCAGCTCTTTCCCCACTGCTGTGTGACCTTGGGCAAGTCGCTCAGCCTTCCTGGCCTCAGCTTCCCCAATGCCACAAGCTCTGGACAGAGATCACGAAGATTCTTAAACTCTGTTTAAACAAGGCCATTTCACCTAGGCCCTTAAGGGCAAGGACCCATGAGTCTGAGAGGAAGCCCCCAACCTGCTAGGGTCCCCAAAACCTTCCGTGTGGCCTCATTTCCAGTCTTCTGAGGATGCGGGGGTTTGGGGGGACATTTCTCAGTGGGTTTCTGGAGGTTCAGTCTGCCACGATGGGATTATCTTCAGTGCTCCTCAGCACTCTCTGTCACATTTGAACCCTCCAAGTGTCCAGCATCTGGGAAAAGGGTGGAGGATGCTTCGGGGCGGGCAGTGTGTACACACAGCTTACATGCTCCCAACCTGGGGGTGGCAGTTGGCCCTGTTCTTGATGCCATGAGCAACCTCGGTCCAGGACACTCCCAGCCTCCCACTCTAACACGCAGAGATGTGTCCGTACAAACCTGTCTCGTCCCTGCAGACAAAGATCAAGGACCTCAGATTTAATTATGGTCTAATTAACCACGTGGTTAATGCTTGTCCAGCGCTTCCCGGTCCAGTGAACCTTCAGAACCATTCTGTCGGCAGACCCTGAGGCTCTCTGGCCCTTACGGACAGGGACATGGAGGCTCAGAGAGGTTAAGACACTTGCCCAAGTTCATAAAGCTAGCAAAGGGGCAGGACCAGGATTTGAACCCGGGCCATCTGGCTCGAGGCAACACTTGTGACTGTGATGCTTTGAGATCATTCAGCCTCTTTCAGCTGTGGCTTTGGCAAATGAGGAGAAGCTCAGCACAGGTCAGTGCTTCCCAAGGTCACACAGCAAATTAGCGCAGAGCCCGGACCCGCTCCAGACGCCTGGGTGTGGGGAAGGGGCTCTGTGAACATGAATGAGAGGGGGGGGTCTGTCTGTCGGGGTCATCCCTGGCTTCCGTGCCTGGCATAGCTCTCGACACACAAGTCAGTGAATAATGGGCTGATTGGACCCAAATAACTACCCCATTTGTTGGTTGTTCATTCATTCATTCATTCATTCATTCACACATGTATCTATCCTTCTACTAAGATCTTTCTTGGTGCCGAGCCCTACGGCTGGCCCTGGAGGTATAGAGACCATCTTCTGCTCATAACCCAGGGACTTCCAGAAGGAAGTGACGGCTGAGATTTGGCCAGAGGGAGGAGGGGAGACAGGGCGTCCTGGGCCTAGGGAAGGGCTGATGCGTTTGGGGAACCCCCATGGTTTCTGGGGGGGTTGGTGAAAGGGAGGGAGAGGAGGCTGCGGGGTCTGACACTGCCATGCCCATGGGCGGCGAGGGGTGGGAAGTCGGAAGGGAGCCAGCCGCAGGCTGAGGGTCAGCGGCTCTGTCCCCTGCCCTCCACGCTGGAGGTCTGAGGCCCACCGCCCAGGAGGAGCGGCGGGAAGGGAGACCCCACCGAAGAAAGGATGCGGTTGCTGCTTTTCCGGGTCACAGCTGGAAAGGGAAGTGGGGCCTGGGGCTGGGTGGGGCTGAGGTCACAGGGTAGGAGAGGAGGCGGCAGAGCAGCGCCCCAGCTCTGGCTGGGTTGCGGGGGGGTCTAGTTCTGCAAGCGCAGTCCCTCAGAGGCAGGAAGGGCTGAGGGAAGCGGACCCAGCGCCCTGCGGCTCTGACCTCATCCCTGCCGTGCCGCCGCTTACTTCCTCACTCACTTCCCGCTGTCCTCGTTGCTGGTTCTCCCAGCATCCTGCTCATCCCCACCTCAGGGCCTTTGCACCTGCTGCTTCGCCCGCCTGAAATGGCTTTCCTCTTTTCATCGTTCACCTCTTTAAACGGCACGCCTCAGAGAAGTCTCCTGCCCCCCTCTAAACCGCACCACCCCTCCGCGCCCACCTCCCCTGCCCTGCGACACCACTAGGCTTTCCGCGGTTACTCTCATCCCTGCCTGTCATTTAACATCCGTTTGTTCACTCGTTCACTGTTGTTCCCCCTCTCAGGACATAAACTCCACGAGGACAGGGGTTCGGTCTATCTTGTCCACCGCCGAATCACACACAAGTCCAAGCACAGTGCCTGGTACACTGTGGTCCCTCCACAACAGCACATCGCCTCGAGCCGGGCACCGTCCTATGCGCAGTGACTCATTTAATGCCGAAGATGCTGTGGGCAGAAGCCGACCCGAAGTGGTGGGGCCTGAGGCTGGATCCATCTCAGGATCTTTAAGAACAACATACATGGTCAGGAATATGAAATAGGAACGGTGCCTTAGAAGGGGCCGTGCAGGTGAGGGTGCTGGGGCTTCGAGTTCATCAGCCACAGGACAAACCCGCCTGGGCCTCTGGGGTGGGGGATCGCCCTGCTGCATGTGAGGACATTGAGGCACAGAGAAGTTAAATGACTTGCTTTCTTGGCTTGCAAGTGGCAGCTCAGGTATTTGAACTCAAGAAGTCTGGATTCAAAGATAGTGGAAGGTTTGGTTTGGATGCTATAAACCTTTTACATTCGTTGGACACGCGAATGGCCTGTCAGCCTTCGGCCAATGATTTGCCTTCCCCGGGCCTCAGTTTCCTCATTTGGAGCCTAAGGGCGAACGCTGAAAGGGCAGGAGGGCAGCCCATCAGGGGTTTCGGTCGAGTGGAAGTGTTCTAGAATCATTCATTCATTCACCCATCTACCCACCCATTCATTCAATAGACATCTGAAGCTCTACTGCGGGCCAGGCCCTGCGCTAGGCACTGGGGATAGGCAGGAAAAACAAAAACGAAAACGAAAAGTCGCTGCTGACGGGGAGCTCAAATGACAATGGAGGAGGCAGACAACGGGAAATCGAGACGCGATTTGTCGTTGTTATTGGGATAGGACATTCGAAACACGGCAGGGAGAGGATGGGGAGTGGGGGGTAGGGTGGTCAGAGAGGTCTCCCCGAACAGGGAACAGGAGACATCGGAGCTGAGAGCTGAAGGCAGAGAGAATGGCGTGGCCCATGCCTCTGCGGGAGGGAGGTGCTTGGGGAGTTTGGGGCAACAGCTGGAGAGGACTGAGTGAGGGGAGGGGGGGTGGGGGGGAGCTGAGGGCAGCGAGGTTCGGGGGCAGACCCTGCGGGGCCTGTGGGGGCCACGGGAGGAGGGCTTTGAGCAGAGCTGTCTGCACCGCCGTGTCACTCTGGCTGCTGTGTGGCGGACAGGCTGTAGGGCCGAGGGCGGGAGGGGGGAGGCCGGCCAGGGGGCGACTGCGGTTGACCAGGCAAGAGATGATGAGGCGGGTGGAGATGCGAGAAGTGGTTGCTGGTTCCGGATTCTCGCTGAGCATCGGCCCGACAGGATTTACGATGGGTCGGCGTGCAGCGAACTACTGCCGTGTAACACACCAACTCCGAATGTAGTAGCTTAAAACAATAAGAATCATTTTATTGTGTCTCGTAGTTTCTGTGAGTTAGGAACTTGGGGTGCGCTCGGCGGGGGGTCTGGCTTGGCGTCTGCCGTCAGTGGCTGGAGCTAAAAGAGCGGCGGGGGGGGAGCCGCTGGTGCCGGCTGGGCGTCTTTCCCGTGCTCTCGGGGCCCCCCTACTCAGTCAGTCTCTCCGTGTGGGCTGGTTGGACTCCCTCACAGCATGGCGGCTCAGAGCTCCAAAGGAGGATGTCCCGGGGGAATCACGCAGAAGCTACATTGCATTTTGAGACCTGGCTCAGAAGCCAGGGCATCGCTTTTGCACGTTCAAGTTTACCCAGATGTGGGGAGAGGGAACATGGGGAGCCCCAGCATTGCGCTATGGGAGCATGTAGGGTGACAGACGGTGCTGTGGTCCTCTCTGGGAAATGCAACCTGTCGCGGAGCGCAAGAGCCGAATCCAAGTGCTGTCGCCGTGTGACATGACCAGACTGCTCAGCCTCCTCACCCCTCCATTTCCTCGTTTGTAAGAGGAGCGGATACCAGCTACATCCTCAGGCTGGGATTCCACAGGAGCCTGCCTCTCACGGGGACAGGCTCAGTGACCTGAGCGTCCCCTCCCCACTTCCTGCCGACCACGTGTCTCCGCGCTGTGCAGCCTGAAGAGGTTCTTCTCCACGGAGAGGAGGGAAATAGGCGTAGAGTGGCTGTGCCTCCAGGGGTCTGCTAACTCCGTGCCACCCGTCTGGAGCTGGACTGCCCTCCTCCTTGTGTGTGTACATGTGCGTGTGTGCGTGTGCACCTGCGTGTGTGTGCACACCCATGTACTCGTGTGCCTGTGAACACATCTCCCTCCCAACCGAGCCATGAGGGGCATCTCAGCCACCAGCCAGCTGCTTGCAAAAATCCTGGACGCATGCCCCCTGGTCCTGAGGAGCCCTCTGACACCCAGCTCTCAGGGCGGCCCCCCTTCTCCTTTCCCTGGCCAGGCCTGTCACGGTCCCCTCCATCCTGCTGGGGGGCCCTCCATGCCCCTCGGCCCTCCTCCAGGGCCCACGCGGCTGCCTGAGTGGTCTCCTAGGATACAGGCATGGAATTCTAGAAAGGGCAACAGTACAGCACTAGGAGCCAGGCCAGTGGCTGTCAGAGCCAAGGGGGAAGAGGCGTGAAGGGCCTTTTAGGGTGATGAAAACGTTCTACGTCCTGATCCAGGTAGAGGTTACATGACTGTATGCATGCATTGAGGTTTGACAACGGGTGACTTTTATTGTGTGTATATGACATCTTGATAAAGCTGACAATAACAAAACCTTCCCAGGCTCCCCGTCCATCCAAGTGCTTGCCAAGCACCTACTGTGTGCCTGGCACTGTTCTAGGCACAGCAGAGGATAAAACGGGGGCGATGGCAGCGAAAATTACCACGGGGACTATAACAGGCCATGATGCAACGGGGAGCGTCAAAGCGGCCCGGAGACAGGAGAGACCCAGCGCGTTTCGAGGCCCCCGTCTCCTCTGCGCCGGCCCCTCCCAGAGGTCTCCCTTGAGGCCGTTCCCCAGCAGACCGGGGTGGGGACTGGCTAGCGGGGGCCCTGCCGCTTCCTGTCCTGGAGGAGCAGATGACAGTGGGAGGAGACGCGTGGACACACCTGTGCTCTCACCTCAGCAGCGGGGTGAGGGGTTGTGAGCTGTTTCAGGTCCTTGTAAGCACAGCTGGGGCACACACATGTCCTCCTCAGATGCCGGTGCACACGCACTAACGTTGGACTCTGGTCCATGTGCAAATCCACACCCGATTTTGGTGCCCGTTCTCTCTCACACACATCCAGTGGCTTCCACATTCTCCGGGAGCACAACCCGCAGGCATTATAACACATACAGGCTGGCGCACACGCGCACGCACACACGCACGCACACACACGCATCTCGGCCCTGCTCACACACGGGAAGAGCTAACGCTTCCCATGCGCCTACTCTCCACGAGTTCTATCTCAGTCATCCCGACAGCCCCAGGAGGCAGGTAGTCTCGCGGTTCTGTTTTACAGGTGGGTGATGGCGGTGCTGGGGGAGGTGCCCAAGTCGGAGCCTGACAGGAGGGAGCAGGGACCTGAAGCCGGGCCGTCCGACTCTGCGGTCTGATGTTTGTGGTTCTCCACAGATGCTACCAGGTGTTGGGAACACGAGTTTCCAGTGTCCCGTGCCCATCCGGAGGCTCTGCACCCCACCTCCCCGAGATGGGAGCAGAGTGGGCCAAGCATTCCTGGTTTGCAGAAGAGGAAATGGACGGAGAAAGGAAGGTGTGGGCCTTGCTCAAGGTCATGCCAGGGGTTGACAGCAGAACCAGGACTAGACCCGCGTCCTGACTCCTGGTTCACCCGTCCTGGAAAGTGCCGAGCCACCGCCACTGCCAGGCACACCATCCTCCTGCTGCCCAAACTTTTCTGGGGAGCTGCGAGAGCGGGCAACAGCGCGCCGTGGGGGCTGGGCAGGACAGGATGCCTCTCGGTCTGGTCTTGGGGGGCTGTGGAAGTGGGCAGAGAGTCTGAGGGGCCAGGTGTCCTGGGTCCTGAAGCCACTTTTAGGACTGGCCCCCTTGGGGGCTTGAGTACAGCAGGTATGCCTCATCCATGCCTGTCTAGTGTGGGCGGCTTGTCCCAGCAGGGGGGGACAGGGGCTGGGGAGGGCTCCAGAATCCTGATCCTCTGTGTCCCTGACGGTGGGCGAGCAGAGTCCCCCTGACACCTGTCTGGGGGTAAGGAATGCCGGCCCAGGAAGTGTGGCTCTCAGCCCACCCTTGCTCCCTCTGTCCTCTTTGGGAGCAGTGCTGGCCAGGCATTGTTCTCAGGTTTAAAAATAAAGGCATCTTGGCCTGGGCCCCGCTGGCAGAGGGCAGGAGGGGGCGGCCCTGCCCCAGGCCTGAAGGGCATCTGGCTGGAAAAGGAGGCCTCGCCCAGCTCCACCACCAGCATAGCTGGGAGCGTGGGGGGTCCCAGGAGAACCACTGGCAACTTGACTTCTGCCACGAGACGCGCAGGTGGAGGGCATCTGGGTGCCGGCTGCCTTCTCCTCGCGCTGGCTCCTCGAGGCTGCCCCTCACCCTCACCGGAAGCTTCCAACAAACTGGAGTCACTGGGGGAACACAAGCTCCCCGCCTCCCCTCCCTCCCCCCGATAATGCTAATGATAATAGCTAAGTCCCAACAACCCTGGTGGGGAAGCTACTGTTGTTATTACCATTAGACAAACGAGGAAATCGAGGTTCAGAGAGGTTTAGTAACTTGGTCAAGGCCACACAGCTGGTCAGCGGAGGAGCCAGGGCTCAGACTCAGGTCTGTCTTACCCCTGAGTCAGGATCCTCACCTCACCACTCCTGCGTTCCACCTCCCCCTGCTCCAGTCCCTGGCGGAGGGAGGAAGCTTTCTGCTTCCCCTAAGTGGCCAGGGATGGGGAATCCTAGTGGGAGTGGGGAGAGGGGGAGGGAACCAGCCAGGGCCCCGGCGTGTGACGAGCTGTCACCTTATTAAAATCTCACGCCAAGCCCTAGCACAGGGGCATTGTCTCCCTGTTTTAGGTGCAGAGACAAGTTCAGAGAGGCAGCCACTGTGGAGATGGGATTTGAACCCAGATCGGCCCAAAGCTCTTTTCCTCACACTCAGGCTCCGAAAGGTTAATAGGAGTCTCCAACGGAGAGCACCATCTCGCTCCACCCCCAACAGGGTTCAAGTGGAAACCTAGAGGCACTACGGATGTGGGCAGCTAGCGGGAAGAGTGTGATGGGGGGCACTGTTGCTAGGGAACCAGCTCCCCCACTTCTGGAGGGATGGTAAGCAGAGAGAGCCGGCCGGCAGTGCAGGGCAGCCCAGTGCAGGGTGTCCCCAACCTGAGATGAGGTGGGCAGGCCGGCCCTCCCCCGTGGCTCATGGCTGCCCAGCCCCCTGCTCCAGACAAGATCCGGTGATCCCCCATCCGCCCCCGAGGCCTCTGCCGAGGTTGGCACACTGGTGCTGGCATTGAAAAGCGACATTCCAGAGGCCCCCTGCAACTCCCTGCCAACCCCGATTCCTGGCAGAGCAGGAGAGCGGGGGCTTCTGGGAGATGCGCCCGGCAGGAGCCTGCCTGCGTGGGGGCTGGGGTTGCGATTGGGGAAGACTGTGGGAGGGGCCAGAGTCAGGACACCTGTCCACAGGAAGAGGGAGTAGCCAGGCCCGAGACAGGGCAGACCCTCACCCATTTCCCAGGGGGACTAGGCATCTCTGACCTGCCAATCCCCACCCCAACAGGAGCCGGGGCAGGGTCGACAGTGCAGCCTACAGGCTGGGGGAGCAGGCTGAGGACAGTGTCTCAGACATCGTGCTCTTGAAAGGACATATCTTTTTCGGGTGGCAAAGTTCTTCTTACTACCTACCATAAAAGCCTTTTCAGGCAAGGCTCCGACTCACTGTGTGACCTTGGCCAAGAACCAGGCCCTCTCTGGGCCTCAGACGCTCAGGAGAGGACTGCAGCGGGTCAGCCTTGAAGGTGTCCTCTGGTAGTTTTTATTACCCCCAAGGCGTTATGACTTTGGCCTCTTCCCTGGTCTCCCGATAGTCCCATTCCTACACAGCAGCCAACAGATCCTTTAAAATCTGCGGGTCAGGCACAGGCTCTCCTGTGTGTCCCCCTGGGGCAGGGGACCACCTCTCATACAGGGAATGCTGCCTCCAGACCCCTTGCCCTCCTGGGAGTGGCGTCCCCATGTCCCGACTGCCCCAAGCCAGACAAGTTTCTTCCCTCCTGGGCGTCTGTCCTTGACCCTCCTCTGGCCTGGATGGGCTTGGCCCCACCCAGATCTTTGAATAGTTCTTTCTGGTCATCTCAGACTCAGCTCAAATGTCACCTCTCGCAGAGGCCTTCCCTGACCCCTTCTCTAAACCAGGGCCCTCCACCCCACCCAGGGTTCACGACCCCGCCTCTCTCTCATCTGTTTCCTTCACAATGTTTGTCATGACTGAAGCGATCTCGGTCAGGGAAGATCACTATTTACTTGCTGATTGTCCTTCTTCCTCTGGCCTGAATGCCCGGGGAGGGCAGGGTCGGACTCTGCCCAGCGCTGGGCCAGCACGCGGCCGGCCCCCAGTGTCTTTTTCCAAAGGATGACTATGAGCTTTGCGTTTCTTCCAACTTGCCAAGGCCCTGCTTCTCCAATGTGTGCTTCTCCCCCTGGCTCCCCGGCCCACCCCGTGGCCTCCCCACCCCAGGCTGCTGGTACAGTTCTTGGGGACTCAGCTCTGGGCCCAGCAGCAAAAGGGCTGGCAGGGCGGGTAGGGAGGGAAGACTCATGACCCCTGGTCCTTTGTAGATGGTGCCCCAACAACGGGAGAGCAGCCTTGGACCTGGAAACCCCCTGGGTCTGGCTGCTGGGTGGTGATTCCAGGGTGACCTCATCGCCTTGAAAGGAGGGCAGCAGGGGCAGGAAGTGGAGGACGCATCACATGGGCTAAATTTAGAGCATTTGATTCAGCTCAGCTGGACAATATTCCTGGAGTCCCCATTGTTGTAAGGGGCCAGAGGGCAGAATGTCCATTGAATGGCTGGGTCTGAGCCATGCCAAGCTGTCTGGGTATGCAGGGCTTGGGGGTGATGGGAGGGGTGGCCCCCTCCCAGGCAAGGGAGAACCCAGGCCAAGAGTCGTCAGGGCAGAGCCAGGGGGTGGAGGGTCTGGGGGCGCTGCCCTGGGGATCAGGGCTGAAGGTGGGAGGAGGGTGCCCACAGATGCGGAGGGGCTCTGGGTGGCCTTCATAACAACCGCTGAGCTCCAGGACCCTCACGACAGTCAGGGCACCCATCAGTGCTCTCCCCGACTCTGCTGTTTTATGCGCTGGGGGCCCGAGGCTCAGACCCAGGGAAAGAGTTGCTGAAGGCCACGTGGATGTCGTGTCCTGATTCCCAGCCTGGGATGCAGCGATCGGCTGTGCCCCTGGCCCATTGCCCTCCTACCAGGACCGGTGCTGGGGGCCCTCACCCCACCAGGCCAGGCAGCCTCGGGGTGACAGGAGAGAATGGCTCTGCCCGTGAAGGCTCCAGAAGCCGTTGCCATGGCAACCCGGGGTCCAGGCCTGCCCTGCTCTGGAAATGAGCCTGAAGCTGAGGATTTCCTTGGGGGAGCATGCAGGATTGGGGGCCGCCTTCTGACCCCGGCCTGCCAGAGCCCGGGACTGGGCCAGCAGCCCGGCCCAGCTGCCTGGGCTCGTCACGTGGGCCGGGCCAGTGATCCTTGAGGGTGTCCTGTTTCTGCACTCACGTCTCATGCCCACACTTTGGCCAGGCAGTTAAAGAAGGCTGTCCCCAATTCAGGGCCACCCTGGTGGGGCAAGGCTCAGCAGACCAAGTGCCCAGGGACAGTGCACTCCTGTCCAAGCCCCCCGCCTTCCATCCTAAAGGTCCCATTCGAGGCCCAGGGAACGCCTTGGGCCACCTGCCTTGGAAATGCAGGGAGAGGCCCAGAAGTGCCGACGGACCTGCTCCTCCTGTTGACCGGTGGCAGGGCGTAGGCAGAGGACCACCGATGCTCAGAGCACGGCCCCTGCCCTCTTTCCTCGTCCAAGCTCAGGGAGGGCCTTGGGAATGAAGCCAGCACCCCTCCCCCACTCGCCAGCTCATTACAGGTGAACAACCTGAGGGTCTGAGCTAAGAGATGGAGGCTTGTCTGAGACGGCTCATGGGACAGCGGCTCCCTTCCCTGTCCTCCGGGGCCCGGCCCGCGGTGGGTGCCCCGGCACCAGATCTCTGCCTGCAGCCCCACTGCCCTGCCCGGGGCGGCGGCCCAAGGCTGTTCACTGCTCCTCTTGATTTCACATCATGACTCATGTTATCATGTTTTCAAGAGCTGAGTAACCACCTGAGTTATTTATACCCTGGCTCAGCTTCCTTCCCTCCTCCCAGAACTCAGGCAGGGAGGATGGGATGGGGGTGGGGAGGAACCTGGGAGGGGGGGTGCAGACTGGGAGAAGGCAGCTGAGTACCCCCCATATGCCCTCCCCTGGGGTACCACCCCCATAAAGCACCCAAAAATAACCGTGACTCTCAGCACAACAGGATGGGCCTGGAACCACGGCATTGATATATAGGTACTATGATGGTTTGGGGAGGGGGGAATTCCTTTCTCTAGCGAGTCACCCGTCTGGAAAAATAAAGAAGGAAAAAGCTGAAATTTTTTCCTTCCATCAAAACAGGAAGGAGCTGGGGGAGGTGGGAGGGTGGACGGGGAGATGAGGGGTGGAGGCCGAGATGCATCCTCCACCCTGTGGTGGTCTTCGGGGAGGGGAAGACCCCAGGCGCCTGCACTCTGGGGCCCACTGGCCGGGAGCTGGCCCTGGGTGTCCCCTGTGTGGGCCACCCCTGGCTGCCCAGAGGCGTTTCTGTCCTCCCTTCCTCCCAGGCCTGTGTGTGCTCATGGACACACACAGATGTCCGCATGCGCGCAGACCCGTGTTACCCCCGCAGCTGCCCATCCCCCCTGCCCCCCAGCAGACCCCACGCCAGGAAAGGTTCACTCTGGCGAAGGGGGCTTGGGGGCAGTGTCTGATGTCCTGGCTTACTTGTCCCCCCTCCACCCTTGAGCACTGTCCTGGGAATCTGTCCCGACTTAAGTTCAATTTGATTTTGCTCCAACTCTAACCAGAAGGTGATCTCAGGGAAGTCACTGTCCTTCCCTCAGCCTCAGTAATAAGGGTGGGGAGGGGGGTCGTTTCCCCCGGGGGGCACACGGTGGGGACTGCCTCGCCCAAGCGAGGGGAGCCGCGGCCACAGCTCCCGTTCACTGAGCGCTCTCTGTGTGCTAAGCACTTACATTCGGTCACTAGATTAACCCCATCACCAAATGTGGTGGGTTCCAGAATGATCATGTATGGCCCGGAGGGCGGGGATTCACCCAGGGTCACAGAGCTGGGGTGCGGTAAGGGCTGGTCCTGAACTCTGGCCTCCTCAGCACCCTCCGCATCCCCAGGCAGGGCCCTGAGGCGGAGAAGGGGAGAGTGAGGGAGAAGAGTTCAGTCCGGCTTCCCTGAGGCTCCCATCTGAGGCCCTCTGCGACAGCTCTATGGCTTCAGCAGGGATGCGTCTTGGTGGCTGGGGAGCCGGCTTCGCCCAAGAAGCTTCGTGCCCACCGCTGCGGTAATTACGGTTAAGAAGGTTAGTCACTCCCACTGGGCTGCCCTCTGTTTGCTTACCGCTTTACATAAGTGCCGCCTGCGGGTGTTTGTACAGTTGTCTGGTCTTTCTGTCTGTCTTCCACCTGCCTGCCTCGGCCTGCGAGGCTCTCCAAGGGCCTCCGGAGAGGTGAGCTGGTGATGGAACACCCAAACGTGTGTGAGGACAGCCCCGGGGTACCACGCAGGGCTCACTTGCACGTGCTCCTCCAAGTTGGATTGTGTCGGGACCCCATTCTACAGATGAGGACATTGGGGTCCTGGACTTGGCTCCTCCGAGCCCAGCACTGGACAGGCCTGGGACAGCCGCTGTAAAAGGTGTAGTTCTGAAGGCCACGACACTAATTCTCAAGCCCACGGCACTGGCTCGGCCACCTCTCGATCGTGTGAATTAGGGAAGTAATGTGATTGCTCCAGGACTCGGGTTTTCTGGCCCGTAAAATGGGAACAATATACTATGTTCTCCCTGGCTTGTCAGGTGGTTCAGAGGGTAGGTGTATATTATTCGAGCCATGTGAAATCATGACTTTTGACTATTTGTGACCTATCCTTTTAGATCAGCGCTTTTCTACTGAGCACATAAGTCACTGGATGGGGTTGGGGGGGGGGGTCCTCTTAAAATGCAGATTTTGACTAGGCAGCTCTGAGGTTGGCTGGGCACTGTGCATTCCTAACAAGCCCCCGGGTGAAGTGGCTGCTGGTCAGGGGGCCACCCCCTCGGGAGCAATAGTGTAGATCTGGACTGTGATGAAAAGGTAACACGTGGGCTATGTGCTGAGCACTGGGCTGTGCCGGGCACTGGGCTGGCCCCTTTTCTCCTATCCCCACATAGGATCCTCTCGGCACCCTGCGAGGCAAATGTGGCCCTCCCCAGTCTATGGATGAGGAAGCTGAGGCCCAGGGAGATCGATGCCTCACCCGAGGACACACAGCCAGACACCGGCATGGCAGGGTCTCAAAGACAGGCCTGTGGGGCTTTTCAGGTCCTTGTCCATTAATCTGAACCTTTGCATAGGCTCCCAGGCCCTCCTGTGCTTGAGAAGCTCACAGTCCTGATGGGGACCTAAGACATACCCAGGACATGGAAACATCCTCAGGTGGTCTCCGGGCAGTGGTGCATAGGGACAACTGGCTACTCTGGGAAGCCACCCTAGGGAAAGCTCCAGGGGACAGGCAGGAGGGGTGAGGAAGAGGGTAAGACCTGGGTTAGAGAGGGCTGTGAAGGGCTCTCTGGGAACAGCATGCGTAAAGACGTGGTTTGGGGTGAAAATAAGCCATCACTGTTCCCTGCGAACCTCAGCCGGAGTCACGGCGCTGGGGTCCTTCCCTCTAGCAGAGGAGGGCTGGGGTCCCTGGAGTTGGCAGAACTGAGCGTCACCCCATTTCTGTCCCTGACTCACTGTGCGACCTTGGGCAAGGCATACGACATCTCTGAACCACAGATGCACCTCTGAACGCCCTGGGCTTGTACTGTAGGGACGGGGCTTTGAGCATCAATGCTGTGTCAGACCCTCTCCCGAAGGGGAGCTGCGTACTGGTGGTGGGAGGCGGGAGCTGGGGTGGAGGACAGGTTGATCTGTAAGTGCCCGGGCCACTGCACCTTCCATCTGCGCTTCCTTTCTAGCAGCCTCTATTGTTCCCAGTCCAACATCAGCCCAACATTGCTCGCTACAGCGAGAGGAGGCTCCTTCAGCCAGGGGTCCAGCCTAACACTCACCCAAGGCCCTTCCTGAGACAGGGTGGAGCTCAGCCAAAATATGTGGGCGAATGAGACTGGGGCCCAGGTGAACCAGGAAACTGTGTGTTTTCATCTTTACCTGGCCCGGCAGATGGGCATAGATGTCCAGAGAGTGACGCCGGCATCAGGCTGCCCAGGTTCAAATCCCAGCTCTGCCCTCGCTCATCCTGGACCTTGCAAAGCTGCTCCAGACCTTGGTGTCTCCATCTGTAAAATGGGGATCATCATAGCTCCTCTCTCGTAGGCTTGTTGTGAGACTTAACTGAGTCAATACACCTGAAGGGCTCAGAGCAAGCTGCTGACATGGTGAGTACCATGCGAACATTTGCTCTTACGAATACTGATGAAAAATGGGTGACTTCTACGCTGTGGCTGGCTTCCCATTCTTTTGACGGGCACATCATGTTTCTTGCAGTTATAAATATCGTCCTCTAGAAAGCTGGTGAGGGGGTCTTAGCCACATCCCCACCAAGAGGGGCTGCTACCACCTGCTTGCCCCTCTCTCCCTCCTGCCCCGTCCCTCCCAGAATCCCCAGTCGAACCCTCAGAACACAGTGGCAAGAACAGCCTTGTTCGGAAAGGGCTGGCCAGCCCGGATCTACTGCACAGTTTCCCATCTGGGGGGCTGCAGATGGCTTCTTGTCCTGGGGTGAGAGGCAGGCTCTGGGGACCCACTGCCTCTGGCCTTGCACAGCCCCCTCCATCTAACTCATTTAATTTTCTATGTGCAAAGTGACATGAAAAGCTGGGCATCTCCGATCCAGGCCACATGGGAAGGTGTCACATGACACAGCGGTCCCCAACCTTTTCGGCACCACGGAGCGGTGCTCCCAGGAGAATCTAATGCCTGATGATGTGAGGTGGAGCTGAGGTGGTGATGCTGGCGCTGGGGAGCAGCTACAGATACAGAGGAGTCTTCTTCGAAGCTTCGCTAGCTTGCCTCCTGCTGCGTGGCATGGTTTCTAAGAGGTACGGTCTGCAGCTTGGGGTTGGGGATTCCCGATGCACCGGAAAGGTGGCAAAAGTGTAGGCTTGGACATCACAGCCCTCGATTCAAATCCTGGCATTGCCGAGTCCTTGCTGGGTGACGCTGGCCAAGCCATCTGAGTGCAGTGCTCCCTCCCTAGGTATGAACACCCTAAGAGCACCAGCCCTACAGGAAGTGGATAAGGATTCAGCCAGCCTCGTTCCTTTGCTGATAAAATGGAACAATTACTGTACTTCCCTCATTGCTGTCAGTTCAGGTAAAGCGCTTGGCCCAGGGCCTGGTCCAGAGTGAATGCTCTGAGTGCCCCTCCGTAAGCAGGGTTGTCATGACTATCAGAGTCATAGCAAAGGGTGCAGCGAGGATGAGTCTTCTCACCAACTCCCGGTGGGGTCATCTCCCGGCCTGCACAGCCCGGCTCCCCTCACCCCGGGGGTCTTCGCTCTGCTTCCAGCCAGCTTCCAGGACAGGTAGATCTCAGCCGCCCCGTCCAAACATCCTCTTCCTCGTCTGGAGACTGAAGGAGCTAAAAACGCATCGCTCAGCCCAGGAAAACAAACACTGCGCTTCCCTTGCCTTTGTATACAGGACACAAGGCCAAGGTCACAGAGGCAGTGAGGTGGGCACCGCGGGCTGTCTGTCTGCCTTCCTGGGGTCTCTCTGGTGCTCACAGCTGCAGTGGCCAGGGGGTCTCTAACAGAAGGAGTGTCAGTTCTAGGTGAGGACACCCCCCTCCAGGTGATGTGCTTGGGCTTCCTCAGCCTTGCTTGGGCTCCTCTCCCAGCTGTCGCTGAAGTTCAGTGCGTGTGTGTGTGTGTGTGTGAGTGTGTGCACGCGTGCACACACATGCATGCAGCTTGGAGTCATGATGGCAATAACCCTGACAGCCGGCATTTGCAGAGCGCTCCTGCTTTCAGCACTCAGGATTCATGAACTCTTCTGACTCTGTGCGGGACTTACCACTGTTATCCACATTTTACAGATGAGCAAACTGAGGCTCAGAAAGGCGGAGTAACTCGTTCGAGGTCACGAGTGAGTAAATGGTAGAGCTGGGCTCTGAACCCGGGCTGTCTTTGATGGGAAGCCTATTTATTCCCTTGCCCTCTCTAGGCCTCAGTTTCCCCATCTGTAAAATGAGCACGAGTGACGTAATGCCTCCCTTGCCGGTGACTGTGGGCAGATGGGGAGGCAGGGGTGGAGCAGGCAGAGGCCCCGGGGGAGCCAATGCAGCTCTGTGGTGTGGGGCGGTGTGTGCACTTTGCCATCATACAGCCTGGGGCTGGGGTCTCAGGGCCTTTGTGGCATGGCCTTGGACTGGCCCCAGTTTGGAGCCCTATGTCCGAGCTGGAAACAGTACACTTGTCTGGCACAGGTGCTGTCAGGACCCTCACAGCCAAGTGAAGGTACCTGGGACACAGCGTTCCCGCCCTCTGGACTTGCGTTTGCCCCTGGGATTGAAACTCAGTCCTTCCTCGACCCTGGGTTCCCGCTCTTAGGGTGTGAGATGATTTTAATGGACGGGAGTGTGTGTGGATTGCTCTAAACACCCAGTCTTTAAAGGCCCCTGGCCTGGGGCAGCCCCCCAACTCTCACCCCAGCACTTGGCTGACAGCTGTGGCTACTTGGTTTTCCACTTGGCTCAGACCTATCAAGGGACTGGGGGTGAGCATTATCGGGTGTAGCCCCTACCCCCCATAAACCTGTTCTCAGCCCTCCCGGAAAGCCTGATTCCTCAGTGGCCCCAAAGCCAGAGGTGGGCTGGGGCCTCCCTGGGTCTGTGAGGGTGATGCCCCCTCCCCACCTCTCTCCACCTCTCAGGCAGAGTCCGACATCTGCGCACCAAAAGGCGAGAACTCAGAAACAGGTAAGATGTTCACTCATTTATTCATTCCTGGGCAGACATTTATCAAGCAGCTACTGCATGGTGGAAACTGGAACCAGGCCCTTGCTCACCCGGAGCTCAGTCTAGTGTTAGATGGATAAATGGGCAATGACAATATCATGGGGTACCTGCCGTGGGAACCCAGAACAAGCAACAAGCTGGGAGCGGGAGGGAGGGATTTCTGGGGGGGGGGGGTGCCAACTAAGCCAGGCCTGGTAGGAGGCGGAGAGGAGGTGCTCTTTAGAGAACCGCCTCTGTGGAAAGACCCATGGTGCCTGCCAGGAGACGGTACAGGCAAGAGGTTCTCCTTAGCGTGGCATTCAGGCCCAGCGCCGCGTGCTCCTTGCCGCCTCCATGGGCCCCGTCCTGCCACTTCTAACCAGTCGACAAGGACATCTAGCTTGAACGATTTGTGTCTATCTCATTCAAGAGCCCGGGAGGTCCCAAATGCCAGGACCGTGTCTCCTTCCTCATTCCGTTCCCTGATGCTTCCCACAGGGCCCCGCACACAGTAGGTGCTTATCGATGCCTTCCCCCCCTCGCCCCCGAGGCTGAGCTGTGCGCTCCCTCCTTCACGCTCCTCTCGCACCTTGTACACAAGGGACAGCTCGTGCTGGCATGGCCCTTTTCAGTTGGCAGAAAGCTTTTATATATACCGTGTTTGATGCTTACACAAGCAGGTCTCGTGTGACGAGCGTCGCCATTGCCATCATCATCACCTGCCAGGAGACAGCACGGCGTGGCGGTTTACGTGTGTGGGCTCTGCAGCTGGACTGCGTGGGGTTCCAGTTCTGGCTCTACCACCGCCTGGCTGTGTGATGCTGGACAATGTGTTTAACCTCTCTATGCTTCCATTTTCTCCATTTGTGAGACAGGAGTAACATATCTCAGAGGAGCACCGAGAGGGTGCTCGCAGAGTAAGAACACTACCTATCACCTCAATAATAATGGTAGCTGCGGTCACTCCATTTACAGGTCAGGATACAGAACGTCAAGGTCAAGATCACCCGGCTCTCCAGTGAAGCGGGTTTTGGCTCAAAATCTTCAGACTTCAAGTCTTGTGCTTTGGGATTACCGTCCCACACCCCACTTCCCTCGCCACCCTGTCTCCTAATTCGCATGCTTATCCGTCTGTCCTCTGGATGGGGGCTCCTCCAGGGCAGGAGCCTGCATTGGCTTGATGCTGTCTCCCCAGTGCCTGGACGGTGCTCGGCCACACTCGAAAACTGCGTCGATGGAACAATGCCCTCAACGTGCCCAGCATCCCGCTTTGTGCTTCCAGGCGGATTATCTTGTCAGAGCCTCAGGAACACTTTACGGGGTAGGTAAAATTTTTTTCTACAACCATGCTGAAGGACGATAAACTGGACTTATCAGTTTTGACAATGTATATACCTATAAACCAGCAAAGATGACATTTTCATCACTCCTAAAATGTTCCCGTGCTCTTTGAAATCCCTCCCTCCCTTCCCCTCTCCAACTATAGGTTTATCTAACCCAGTTTGCAGGGGAGGAAGTCAAGGTACTGAGAGATTAACCTTCCCAAAGACACTCAGCCAGCAAGAAGTCACTCCAGGATTTGAACCAAGGTAACCTGTCCCTGGCCTCTCAGCCACTGCTCCTTGCTGCCCAGGTGGCCATGGGCAGAGGGTGGGTGCGTGTGACTGTAAAGAGGCCACCCTGGGACGTCCTCCCTCCTCTGCGCCACCCCTGCTCAGGTCCAAGAAGATGATTAATGAAGAGATGCTGGTGTGTCTGTCTCAGTGACTGAGGGTGTGTGCATGTGTGAGGAACAGGCTGTCGCCCCAGAGGGATGTGTGGGTACAAAGGGCTGAGGAGAGAGACACTGTGAGGAGACCAGACAAAGTGTCCTACAGCCAGGAGCCAGGTGATGCAGTGAGCCTGCGGGGCCCATGGTGGGTGCTGGGCTCAGCGGGTGTGCGTGTGACTCTGTGACTGTGACCATGTGACTGCTGAAGACAGGGACATCGCAGCTCCCAGAGCTAGGGGCGGATGGTGTTAACTGTGTGAATGCTGGTGTGGGTGGGTGGCCTTGGAACCTGGGGGCTGAGGGAAGTAGTAAACATCGGGGTGACTGTCGGATCATGATGGTAGTCCTGCAAGGATGCTGCAGGATCGTGGGGGTTTGTGTGACTTTGCAGTTCAACAAATTCAAATTCAGTCAATGCTGACAGGGCCCGCTGTATGCCAGGCAACCAGCTAGGAGGAGGAGACAAGGACCCGGCTTTCAGCTGAACGGAACTGGCTGTGGGTTTTGTGTGATCACCTTGCGGATGGCTTGGGGTTGGATGCTTTCTGTCCTTTCTGGCATTAGGTCCTCATGGTAACCATACCCCACTTTGAGGCTAGCCGGAGGAGTGCAGAAAGGAAGTGACTTGCCCAAGGTGACCCAGCAACTCAGCATCAGGGCATGATATGGCAGAGCCTGAGTCCTTCTCCACCATGTCTGTGCCAAGGGTGCAAATGTCTGGTTCTGGATGCCAGCTTGGATGGCCATGGCCCTAGAGACATCTCCCCAAATACATGGCACCAGGCCACCCGGTCACTGTGTTGAGGGGCTCAGAGGTTGGGTGCCCCTAGCTCTCCTTTTCCACGGACCAGACTCCAGGGAGAGAGGTGCTGCTGGGCTCTCAGAGACCGGTAAGGGCCCCATCCTTGCCTCAGGCCTTCCCGAGCTCCTGCCCCCGCCCCCCCCCCTTTCCCTCCTGGTCTCGGCCAGAAGAGGAAAAGCTCCACCCACCTCTCGCACTCTCCCTTCTCCTTTATAAAGGCCGGAACAGCTGAAAGGGTGGCAACTTCTCCTCCAGCCGCCGGGAGCAGCCCGCCTGCCTCCCCGAGCGCCCGCAACCTCCCCCGCTGCCTCTGTGAGGGCTCTCCTCTGGCCGCCAGCGCCCATCTTTCATTCCCGAGATAGAGATATTTTGCACACACGCGCGCACGCACACACACACACACACGCAAAAAAGAAAGAAAAAAAAAAGCCCACCCTCCAGCCTCGTTGCAAAGAGAAAGCCGGAGCAGACGCAGCTCAAAGCCCGCAGAGACCGCCCAGAGTGGCAAGCGGGCGGGCAGACAGACCTACCGACTCGCGCCGCGTCCACCTGTCTGCCGCGCACGGCCCAGGGCACAGCGGGCACGCCGCGCGCGCGGAGCAGCCGTGCCCGCCGCCCGGGCCCCGCGCCAGGGCGCACACGCTCCGGCCCCCCCACCCGGCCCGGGCGGGAGTTTGCACCTCTCCCTGCCCGGGTACTCGGGCCGCCGCTGCAAAGCCAACTTTGGGAAAAGTTTTCGAGGGGAGACTTTGGCTTTGAGGCGCCCAGCTCTGCGCTTTGTGACTTCGGGGACCTTTCCAGAAAACGTTGCAGAAAAGCTAAGCCGGCGGGCAGCGGAGAACGCCTGTAGCCGGCGAGCGAAGACGAACCATCGACTGCCGTGTTCTTTTTCCTCTTGGAGGTTGGAGTCCCCTGGGCGCCCCCACACGGCTAGACGCCTCGGCGGGTTCGCGACGCAGCCCCCCGGCAGTGGATGCTCGCTCCGGCTCGGGATCCGCCCAGGTAGCGGCCTCGGACCCTGGTCCCGCGCCCAGGCCCTCCCCAGCCCCCCAACGACGGAGCCGGGGTCGAAGGCGGCGGCGCCCAGGGGCCATGCGGGTGAGCCGCGGCGGCGGCTGCAGCGGCCTGAGCGCCTGATCGCCGCAGACCCCAGCCGAGCCCATCTCCTTCCCCAGCCCCCGCCCTCCACCCTGGCCGCGGGGGCGGCGCGCTCCGTCCACGCGTCCGGGGCCCCGCGGGGCCGGGCCCGGAGTCGGCATGAATCGCTGCTGGGCGCTCTTCCTGTCTCTCTGCTGCTACCTGCGTCTGGTCAGCGCCGAGGTGAGTTGCGACCGTGGTGGGGCTGGTTCGCTTCATTCATTACCTCCGCCCCCAACCTTTGGCCGCCCCCTCCCCTCCCTGCAGTGAACTTTGGACCCTTGCAGCCCGTGGGCTTGGCGCCGGGCGCTAGGTGACCTCCGAGGGCTGAAACGCGAGGTTCAGGGGGTGCCAGGCTCTAAAGGGAGCGGGCGCGGTGGTTTTCTTTCCCAGGGGCGATCCAAGATCTCCGCGCCTTTAAGCTTCGCGAGAGGGTGTGTGTGGACCTGTCCCCCACCCCTCGGGAACCCGAGAATAAGCCTCTTCCCAGCTGAAGGGAGAGGGGGTGGGGTGGTGCCGAGGGTGCCGAAGACCGCGCGTCCTCCCAAGCCCACTTCGGCTCCAGCTCAGGTTCGGTCCGGGACCCGGCTTGCACGCAAGGTGCGAGCTCGCGCAAATGGTTGCGGCCACGCCGGCCTTCAGCAGAGGTCTGCGTCCCGCCCTGGCTCCCGCTCCCGGTCGGGATGGGCTCCCTCGGGCCCGCACAGGGCATGCCCAGCCCCAGAGCGCGGTCCCGGAGCGGCTGGCGTATTGGGCGCGGCGCGGGTGCGGAGAGACAGGCTTCGGGCACTCGGGATTAGGGAGGAGTGGGGGGCTCTTAAGGAATCCAGCCCTAAGGCGGTGTGTGCCTGCGGCCCCGCCATACCTGCGCCCGCGCCCTGCGAGAGGAATCACCTCTCTCCCTCGCTTGCAGGGTGCGGAGCGCGCCGCCTGGAAAAGCCTGGCTTGCAAGGGAGGTGGGCTACAAAAACGTCTGCAGGAGCTCTCGGGTCGGATCAGTCCCCCGCCCCTCCTAGCCTCACGTAGCAGTGAGTTGGCAAGTCTACCCGGAATCCAGGTGGGAAAGGGGGCGGGGCAGGTAGGAGGCGCGAGGTGGAGGGGATCGGAGGGCGGCGGGGACCGCGGCACGCCTGGGTCGCGTCCCGGAGCCTGCCCCTCGCCCGCTCCCGGGCGCGCTGGCCCCTCTCGGTCTCCTGCGAGGCGCAGGAAGGAGGCGGCGGCGGCGGCGAAGGGGTTACGGTGACGGGCTTCCAGGCCGCGGCCCGGCCTTGGGCCGCCGCCAGCGCAGGTTGTTTTGACCACGCAGGAGCCGTCGCCGTCTCCTTTTGTTCTCGGGGCTCCTCGAGGGCCGCCGGCCGCCCGCCCTGGGGCCCCGCCCTTCCGCGGCCGCCCCCCGCGGCCCGCACCCGGGAGGGAGGACGCGGAGCTTGGCCTGGCCGCCTGCAGGCTCCTCCCGACGCCCCCTCCTCTCCTCCCGTAGCCCCCCGGGCCGCGGCCAGCTGTTGGGGAGGGGGCGCCGGCCGGCCCCAGCTGCCGCTTCGCCGCGGGGCCGGGGGTGGGGGGGGGCTGGGCCCGGTGCCAGGGCGTCCTGGGAACGGCGGCGCCCCCGCCGCGGCGCTCCGCAGCCCACCCCGCTTGGCCCCCCGACTCGCTCACTCACCCCACGCATGCACACTCTTGGCCGGAGGCGATGCTGCGCTCCGGCTGACGGGCGCGCAGAGCGACGGGCACGCACTACCGCGGCCGGGTCGCGCGCCCGCCGCCGCCACGCCCGAACACACGCGGGGCACACGCGCGCGCACCGCACACACACGCACGGTCCCCACACACGCGGCCTGAGCACACGTGCGCACACACCCACGCACGCACGCACAGCCCAGAACCCGCTGTCCCCCGCTGCGCCACAGGTGGGCCCCATGGGCCCTGGAACCGCCTCACCTCTGTAGCGACTCCATTTCCTTCCTGGGTGCCATAAGGGAGAGGAAACAGGGACCCTCCCATTAGGTCCTGGCTCCACAACACCCACATTTTTTTTTTTTTTTTTTTGGTCAGGTCAGCTCCACGCCCTTCAAGCATTAATTACCCTCCCGTGATTAATTTTTTCAGCCACTCCCATGTGGCTGAATATGGTGCCGATGTGCTTGGCGGGCACTGTCATGTCCAGGGCCCTTTTTCGAATCTTCAAGACTGGAGGACTCTGAGCAGCTGAGGGGGTTCCCACCCCCCACTGTTCTGTCCTCTTTGCTGATCCCAGCATGCCCTGGAGAGAGGCTGGGTGACAGCTGGATAAGGCTTTCCCAGGCCTGCCCTTACCATTCCCAGCTTCATCCAGCACCTCCTCCTTCTTTCCCACAGCTCCATGGGTACATATTTCGGGGGGAGGTATGGCCTAGAAGTTGGTGCCCTTCTCACTTTAATCACAGCATCCTTGAACAAATACATGACCCTCAGGAACCCACAGTTGTGTGGTGCTTTGCAGTTTACAAAGCACTTTCCTGCTAAGCCTGAGTAAGCCTCAGGCAGCTCTGGAGGAAGAAACCCAAACCTATGGGCGTGGGGGCCAGTTTAGGCAAGGGGACTCCAGGAGGGCTTGCTGGCAGAGGCGGTCTTGGGGCTGGCCATGTCCCAGGCATGTGTGGACTGAGCCTCAGGCTGAGGCCTCAGCAGCTGGGAAAGAGGGTTGGGAGGTGTGAGGCAGGGCCTGGCGGGGGATTGGCGGATTGGCGTAGGCCTGTGAGGTCCCATCTCCATCAGCTGAGCTTGCTTCTGGGGAGGGTGACTCGCACTGTCATATGATGCCTCCGGTCTCAGCACCCTTATGGTGGGAAAGAGTGAAAAGGCCCCACAGCCCTTTGCCACGCGGCTGCCTTCTGGTTTGCTAATGCCTTAGGTGGTGGGAAATCAACTTCCTGGAGTCTCCAAGCTCTAGAACTGTCTATAAGGTTAGAATTTGGAGTTCTGGTGCAAGACCTAGGAACAATGTGTGTGTGTGTGTGAGATAGAGAGAGAGTGATTGATTCAGCACGAGTGCTAAAGAGGTGTTTGCCATAAGCCTCAAATGTCCCTCTCAAAGTCCCCCCTTGCCCCCCACTGAAAGGCCCCTTCTAGGACAGCTATTTTCATTTTTGGGTTTATGTAGTTGTTTATCATCTGTTTTTCCTCACTGGAGTGTTAACTCCACTAAGAGTTTTTGTCTTAGTCACCACATCTCTCATGCTTAGAACAGGTGCCTGGACTGAGGCGGATGGTCTGTAAATATTTGTGGAAAGGACAGCTAATACCGGGGGCAGCGGAGGGACCAGAGATGTGTCCAGCGCTTGCTGAGTGCTTTATAAACACAGCCTCATTTAGTTCGCAGCCCAGGGCAGCCCAGCATGGCCGTACTGCCCTCCGGCAGGCTTCCTCCTCTGAGCTCCACCCCCGTCTTGAGAGACAAACCCTTCTTTCTTTTCCATGTCTTGGGACTTGGACAGGACAGGGGAAGAAACAAGGAAAATTAGATAGCAAAGGTTCTGTGTATCTCGAACTGGGCCTCAGTTTCTGCGTCCTAAAAATATGAGAAGGTTGGATTAGCTCAAAGTTCCCCAAGAGCAGCAGAGTTACCGGGTCTCTCGAAAATGCAGAGTCCCGGGCCCTGCCTGGTGCTGGGAGTTGGGACAGGCAGGGTGGGGGCAGTGGCTGCCAGGACTGGATTGCTGCGCTGGCCCACTCTCTTTTTGCTCTGACAGTTTTTCTGCTCGAGGGAGAGGTGGGGGTCCCAGGGAGAGGCTGGGCGCAGGTTAAGGAGGGGTAGGGGAGTGGGACGGTCCCAGGAACAATAGGGACGGGCCATGGTAGGTGGGAAGTGCTGCTTCTAAATGGCTTCCGTGGCCTGCCCGGAGGAGGCGCCTTCAAAGGGCTTGGCTTTGGCACCGAATCTAAATTAGGCCCGAGACTCTCAGGCAGGCAGGCGCTGGAGGCCAGTCGGCTTCTGCCTCTGCCAGCCACAGACAACGCCCCTGGTCGCATGGGCAGACCCTGTTGTGTCTCTCAGCTGAACAGAAGGCCGGCAGGCGGGCTGGGGAGTGTGCGTGTCTGCGTGTGAGCTGGGGCCCAGGTAGAGGGTGGGGTCCGGGCCCATTTGATCTTCCAGCCTGCTTGGGAGCAGGTAATTCACCTGGCCTCACACTAGCTGGTGCCCTTCCTACTTTGTGCAGCTGGCGTTGGGGGTGGGGCGGGTGGGGAGGAGGCTGTTTGCCTTGGCTCCCTCGGCTGGCTGTGCCCCAGCTGCCTTCTCTCCACGCCCTCACCCTGCCAGGAACCCCAGGCCTGAGATCTGGGGCAGCTTCTTCAGGGTGCCAGGCCTCTTTTTCCAGCTCTGAGGGGAGCTGCCCACCTGAGGAGACTTCTGGACCCTGTACCCAGGAAAACCCTCACCCTGCGCTCACTCTCCCACACCAAGAGGAGCCTTTGGCCCCAAGCAGGTGCCCAGGCAAGTCTCCGCTCAGGGCACTGCATCCTGGAGCTGGCCAGAGGCTGAATTTCCTCACCCTTCACCCACCCCCAGCCCGGAAGGGACCCATCAGCCCACACTGCCCCAGGCAGTGCCAGCGTGAGGCTAGGGTGCCATTTCCTGTGACCCAGCACAGGGGATAATGCAGAGCCACACACTCTGCCATGGGCAGGCAGCTCTCCATCCACCCATCCATTGTCATCCTCAAAAATGTCCTGCCCTGCTTTCCCTCGGGTGTGCCTGATGACCGCAGCTACAGCTCATTAAATACCCATTATTTGCTGGCTGCTCTGCTAGGTGCAATTACACCTCCCAGTAACCCTGGTGAGGTATTATTAGCCCCATTTAAAAGATAAAGAACCTGAGGTTTGAGGTTGTTAAAGACCTATTCCAACAATCCAGGTTTCCTTGGCAGCTGAAGCCTTTGCTCTTTTGACCCTACAGTTTCTCAGCCTCTGCACTGTTGACATTTTGGGCCAGACAAGTCTTTATTGTGGACGGCTGCCCTGTGCTTATGAGTCTATGTAGCAGCCTCCCTGGCCCCCACCTACGAGATGCCAGGAGCAAGCTTCTAGTCGTGATGACCAAAAAGTGCCTCCAGACATGGCCCCCCTGGGGGCCACTGCCCTGGTTGAGAACCTCTGCTCTGTGACCTGCACTGGGGGAAGAGCAGACAGGAACTGAAAACAGTCCCCAGAAGCTCCTTGGTGGGCTGAGAGAGGGACAGGCCCAGCTCTGCTTGTACTAGCGGTGTTGACCTATAGCCGTCTACTTAATTTTTCTAAGCCTCAGCTTCCTCATCTGGAAGAGAGGGATAAAAATAGTGCTGGCCTCTGGGGATTGGTAGTTAGTACAGCATTTAGCTCAGTGCCTGGCTCGTAGTCAGCACTTAATGAGTTAGCTGTGGTATTATCAAATCCAGGGGCTCCTAGTGAGTCCTGGGCACCCAGTGACCCAATTACTAGAAGCGTGTGTAGGAATGGACTCTCTGCTTAGAAACACAGTGGACTCTGTAGGAGGCTGTTCGTGTGGGGGTTGGGGGAGGACTATCTCAGGTGGTCCTCCTGGTGGAGGAGGTGGGAAAAGCATGCAGGAGAGAACCCCAGGGAGAAGGGGACAGTCCTTCATGCATTTTACCAGTATTTATTGAGCACCTACTGTGTGCTTCTCCCCAGTCTCTATTCTGGGCGCTCCCCGAGGGAGCCTTGGGTGAGGAGGCCTGGATTTGTTTCCATAAGTCATCTCTTTTGCATTGTAGGCTGAATCCAGGGTATCTGCGGGGCCCGATTGGGGTCTGTCTACTCCACCAGGGCTGGCAGCTGCAGCCACCTCTCCAGTGAGCAAGGAAGTCTTGGCATGAATGCAGCATGCCATTTGGTACTGGGCCTTTGGTCCCCTCTCCTGGGGCGGTTAATTGCATCATTACTCTGTAAACAGCCTGGGAGACCCCCACCTTGGCTTTCTTCTGCTGCCTCTTCTGCCAGCCCCTGGGCTGAATTAGAATAAAATGCCTTAAACCCCCCTCGATTTACAGGTGAGAGCCAGGACCAGAGAGGGGCAGTGACCAGCCTGAGGTCACAGGTGGTTATCAGCAGTAGAGGGTGGACTTTAACTCTCTGGATCACTAGTTCTGGGGGTGACAGAACTCTCTAGGGAAGTGGCTTGTCTTGATCTTAGCTGTTCTGTTCTTGGGTTGGGTCCCATGTCCACATTTGGAGCCCACTCAAGGTGTGGTCTCACCTCGGGTTGGAGGGAGCAGCGCACGGTGGAGATGGGGGAGGACAGCAAGGGGCGGTTACGCCAACTCCCCTGCGCCTCTCACACACGCAGCCCCTGGCTCCCTGGCTGCGCAGCTGTGGACCCTGAAGGAAGGACCCTGACTCCCAGCCAAGCTTATTGCTAGGCCCCCAACCTTCCCTCCCTCGAATCTCTCGATAGCCCTAGACACCCAGCCGGGATGATAAGCTCCATGTTCAAGTGAAGAAACTGAGCTCAGGGGTTTCGAGGCATTCACTTTAAAAGCAGTTATGCCCGTGCTTCATCCTGGGTTCCCTGGCTCCGAGGTCGACTCGGGTGGCCAGAGCTGGAACCCCTGGAAGAGGTGTTCCCAGATGCCACTATAGGTGCCAAGGAAATGAAGTTTTGATCCATCACCAGGCTCCTAGCAGAGCTTTTAGGGGGAGTCCAATGGGGCTGGGCTAGAGGTGAGATGACCTTCGGATGGCCTCCCTCCCTGGGAGGCACCTGCACTAAGCCTCCTGGAACTCCAGTTCTCGGAGTGCTCACTGAGCCGACTAGCGCAGAGGCTCCTCCCTTCTTAACCCAGGGAAACTGAGGTACACAGTTATTCAACCTAAGGTTAAACAGTAGTAAGCCAGGCCGTTCGACATGCTCCCCAGGCTCCTTCCACGAGACCATGACATCCTGTGTGTGTGTGTGCGCGTGCACGCGCGTGCACACGTGTACAGGTGCGCGCGTTCACCTGCGCGTGAGTTCAGGTGTGCGGCAGCATCTCACGCATTTTCTTCGTCCGGAGGTGCTGGGTGTCCAGATCGTGCTTCTCAGCTTCTCGTCTGCCCTCACCTCTTTCCCCAGACCTCGGGCATCAGCCCCTCAGGTCTCCCTGGACCATGAGGGACGTGGCCGCATCCTTCCTATCGGGCTGCGCTCATGTCATTGTGGGACCTGTGGTTTCCCTGGAGGAAGCCCGGCTCCGAGTGGGGCCTGTTAAAGTGCTTATTAAGTTTCAAGTGTTTCTGGTAACAAGCCAGAGGAGCTCTAAAAATAGGGTTTGGGTAGGGCACGGGGCATGGGTACGCTTCCAGCCTTCCCGCTGCATCTGAGGATTCCCTTCTCCCCTCTTTGAGTGACAGACTAAATAAACATCGTTAGTACTTGCGGCCTCCTGAGACCATCCGACTCTGCGAGGAGGATTTCTTAAGCACCTCTTGTACCCATGAGGTTGGGAGTGCAGGCTCTGCCATCCAAAAGATGGGTTTTCGTGCAGATTCTGCTGATCATTGGCTATGGGACTCCGACAAAGGGAATCACCTCTCGGAGCCTCTGTTCTCTCATCTCTGATAACTAGATCTCCCATGACAAGTGCTGGCTGTCATTAGCTGTCAGATGTGGAGCCTGTCAGGTCGTGGAGCCTCCCAGAACCCGTCGAATGTTGGGGGAAATGGACGAACACAGTCAAACCTAACTCAGAGCAAGCTGGGGCTCCCACTGCAGCATCTGAGCTGGGTCGGCAGCAGGTTCTGGCCCTCAGGCCTTTGTGCTCCTGGAGTCTGCCTCTTGCCCACCCCCGGCCTGGCCCGTTCCTCTGTCTATGGCCGGGGGAGGCCCTGCAGGAACTTTCCATCGGCGGGAGGGAGCGTCTGTGTTGCGGGGAAGAGGGCCAGGGCTGGGAATCTCTTCCTCCGAGTTCACTCAGTCCCGCGGTGTCTGCCTGGCAGGGAGACCCCATCCCCGAGGAGCTCTACGAGATGCTGAGTGACCACTCTATCCGCTCCTTCGATGACCTCCAGCGCCTGCTGCACGGAGACTCCGTAGGTAAATTGAATCTTTGTCTGGTGCTCTGGGCCTCCTCAGTCCCCAGGAGCCGCAGGCCAGGGCCAGCCTCCCTTCCTTGACAGCCAGAGAATTAGAGGCTTGTCGCAGCCCAGGGAGGACTCGGCCACACCTGTCTGAGGCAGGGCTGAGTAGGCAGACGGGTTGGTACCTAGGCTGTGTGGGGCGTGGCAGGAGAAGCACCCACATGTGGCTCTGGCTTGGTGCAGAGGGCGGGGCGCTGGGAGGAGGTACCCAGCGCATCAGCCCAATGAGGATCCAGGTGAGGACTCAGCCAGGGGGCTGGGGCTAGAGGAGCCGCCTCCCTGCCCCTCTGGCCGAGGGCCTGCTCTGCAAGGTCTCTTGGGGACACCTGGCCTGGACCAGCGGGCAGCCCTGCCCGTGCCCGAGAGCAGACTCAGCGAATGGGCACGTGCTTGGTGGCACACACGTGGCCTGGCTGGCGGGCTGGGTCGGGAAGGTATTTATAAAATGCTGTCTTCAGAGCAAATTCCATTCTATTCTAACCTCTCGCCTATTCCCTGGAGCCCTGGTCAGCACCCCCCCCTGCACCCCCAGCGCCCCTTCCCTCTGGGGTTTTGTCTCTTTGTCACTTTGTAATCCTTGCCCAGAACTGCTATCTACGGGGGACAGCATTTCCTGCCTTTGTTTCCTCTCCCCGTCGAGCCCCTGGCTCCGTCTCAAAAGCATTCCCGGGCCCTTTCAAACTCTCCTGTGCCTGGGGCTGGTGAGGCAGGCGGGAGGGGGCCCCAGCTGGGCCCACCTATTGTTCACCAGGCCCCCCGCCCGACGTCTCCCACACCCCCACCCCATGCCAGACTGGCCAGCCCTGGCCAACACAATGGGGCAACTTCCAAATTTAGCCTTTCTGCTGTTTCTTTCCAAGGTCCTTCACCGCCCCTCCCCCTTGGACAGCCCTTGGGGAGCCCCTCCACACCCCGGGTGGGGGTTGGGATCGGAGACAGGTTTTCAATAGTGGGCCTGTTTCGGGGCATCCATGTGGCTATTTTTTTCCTAATCAACTTAACCTTTCCACAAAACACATCTTTTCCCCATCTCCTCCCCACCAGGGACATTCCAGGGATGGCAGAGAGAAAGGAAGGGAGCGAGAGGGACAGACAGACAGTGCTGACGTGGGACAGTGGGCTAGACGGAAATGCCCCAGTTATAGGAAAGTCTGCTCCAGACGGGACCCCTTGAGAGCCCACGGGGTTGAGCTGAAGCTTTGCTGTTGGCAGGGCCAGTGGCCTGGGGACAAGAGGTGGTCCCAGACAGCCCTCTCTTTGTTTGCTGGCTCTCAGCCATCAGAGAGCTGGAAGAGTCTGCCCACCATTCAACGTCAAGCTCAAAGTCCTCCCGTCCATCCCTAGGCTCCGGCAGCCGGCTTCCAGCCACCTCTCTAGAGAAAAGGACGTCTCCCAGGAGTGCTGATGGTGCTGAGATGAGGCCTCCCGGGCTGGGCAAGGGAGCTGTAGTCGTGACCTTAGGAATGAGTGGACAGCTTAGGGCGGCCATGGGGCACAGGGTTAGAGGGAGAGAGACGGAAGCACGATGAGAGGCTGGGAGACGGAGAGAGACCAAGACCTCGAAGCGCCCCCGCCCCCACCTCCGGCAAGGGCTCCCCCATCCCAGCAGCCCTGACTCCCCACCTCTCTCAGCCTTCAGTCCCCACTCCCACTCCTCTCCCTCCTGCCCTCTCTCCCGCCCAACTGGGCCATTGTCAGGGGCTCCAGAGGGGCTGTGTCCAGGGCACGCGGGTCCCCCCTGGGGATTCTGGGAATTTCTCCATTCAGCACTTCCTATGGGAACGCTGGGTGGAGGGGCATTGGAAAGTGGCCTCAGAGCTCTGGGTCCTTGCCCTGCCCCGGAGGCCGAGAAGGGTTCGCTTACAGTAGCGAGAGAGGGTTATTTTTAACTCCATTGACATGAGTTCTGTCTAAAAAATGTGACGGCAGAGCCAAGAGTGGGACCGAAGGCCCCCCAAGAACACAGCCAGGAACCCACCAACCCCCTCCTGAGCCTCGTGGCCACCCTGGGGGTTGCCTGGAGAGCCCCCTCTTCAGAGCTAGGACTTCGGGTTTACAGGGAGTTGGACCGCATGGGGAGTCTTCTCTGGAGTGGGGGTTCTTCCTGGTAAGGGGCCAGAGGCTGTCCCCCTACCTGCCCCACCCCAGCAGTAATCAGAGTGTGTCTCCCTGTGCCTTCTCTTGCAGATGAAGATGGGGCTGAATTGGACCTGAATTTGACCCAGTCCCATTCCGGAGGCAAGTCAGAGAGCTTATCCCGAGGGAGAAGGAGCCTAGGTAAGACTGAGGGTGAGAATGGGGGTGCCTCAAAGGTGGGGGCCCCGGGAGGGGAACTGGGGTGTACAGCTGCCCGAGGCTGCGAGGGAGGGCCTCGTTTGTTCCACACTCAGGGGTGGGTTGAGCTAAGAGAGAATAACACCCTTAAATAACCCTATATTGAGTTGAGTCATCTTGCCCCACCCCCAAAACACACTTTTCCCTAAATATAGTGTTTTTAACTTCATTCGTTTATTACTTCGACTCTTAGAGATAGCTCTTATTAACTCTATTTTATAGAGTTGGAAACTGGAGCCCAGAGAGGGTTAAAGAAGTGGCCGTGGTCACACAGCTAGCATGTGACAGAGCCGGGGTCCCCACGGCTCTTCCCGGTTGGACCCAGTGCCATGCTGGCTGCACGTCTCTGCTGTGGCTAAGGGCTTTGGCCTGGGACAGCAGGCGTGGAAGTGAGCCTGGGACCGGCTGCCTCCTGCTCTCTTGCAAAGGCCAAAAGGAGAATGTAGATCACTAGGTCCCACGGAAGCCTTCCCAGGGGAGGCAAGTGCTCACCGCAGGCCCCTCCTCCTGTCTGCCCACCTCCAGTCGCCGAAACACTGTAGACAGTGGCTGTGGGGACCTCCAGAGCACAGCTGGTAGCTTGGGATCCCCTTTTCGCTCTGTCAGTTTGGGCAGCTAGTTCAGCAATCAGAGCCTCGGTTTCTCTCCGTGTGAATAATGACGGGCCCCAGCGTTGACCGTACACTCGCCGCAGGCCAGCATCGTGCCGTAGGTCTGCGAGTGCTGTGTGGTCGCCGTTATTATCCCATTTCGTAGATGAGGAAACGGTGGCTTCGAGAGAAGCAATGGCGTCAGGATAGATTATAGTGTAAAGTGGCAAAGTAATGCGGTTACAAGATGCCGCTTGAGTAAGGGCCACACCGCGGGCACACCCACAGAGGTGTGACGTCACAAGTGCAGTGGCCGAGGGCTGGCAGAAGGACCCTGCCGTCACAGCATGCCAGCACTGTCTGAATCATCTCACTTGAGCTTGATGATGGTTCTTGGGTGTAGAGCTCGTCCTCCCCATTTGCACATGGCAACACTGAGGCTTGGAACGTGTCACCTCCTGCCCAAGTCCCACGGCTGATTGCAGCCAGGACTCGAAACCTCCCCCAGGGCGGAAGGGGGAGGGCATCGGCCAGCCATTCTGGAGGGAGAGCAGTCAGAGAGGCATTCTGCTGCGCCTTCCTGCTGGGCGTGGGTTCTGGGCAGGCCCCCCCCCCCCGCCCCTGAGAAAAGCCCCCTCTCCGTTCAGACGCCACGACGGTCGCCGAGCCAGCCATGATCGCCGAGTGCAAGACCCGCACCGAGGTGTTCGAGATCTCCCGGCGCCTCGTCGACCGCACCAACGCCAACTTCCTGGTGTGGCCGCCCTGCGTGGAGGTGCAGCGCTGCTCCGGCTGCTGCAGCAACCGCCACGTGCAGTGCCGGCCCACCCAGGTGCAGCTGCGCCACGTCCAGGTGCGCAGGCCCCGGTCCCCGGGCTGGCCCACCCCGCTGGCGCTCGTGACTCACTGACCGGGCTTCCAAATGGGTCAGAAGGCATCCCTGGCAGGCCACAGGGCCGTGTCCAGAGAGCCGGCTCAGGAAGCTCTCCAGACAGGTGTGCTGAGCACGCGGCATGAAGTAAAGGGTGCTGTCTCGTCCTCTGCAGGGGGAAAATTCCAAAACGTCTCTTAAAGAGACGTGTCTACAAATATATTAGACACTCAAAACGTTCCAGGCAGCTGCTCCGATTCTGCCAGAGCTCCCCCTGGCCTCCACCCCCCCGCCCCCCATCCTGGCCTGCCAATTTTCTTTACTCTTCCAAGAGAAAGGTCCCCCTACCTCTGAGACACCTGCTCTCCTCCCTTTGACAAGCTTTGTCTTCAGTAAGGAGGGTGCAGGGACACTCCAGGCCACAGACACTTGTAAGAGCTGGGGCAGCCCCCAGCACAGTCGGAATGCCGCATTCTGCCCCTTTTCTGGAAAGACCCACTCTGACTCAAGGGAAATTTTCGAGTCGAGGCTGTCCTGGGGAGTTCCTGATCTCGTGCCAGGCAGAGCAAGGTCAGGGAAGCGTCAGGTGGCTTCTAGTTCATGGTGAAAGGTTTCTGCACGCCCTGGGCTAGGCTCGCCCACACGCTGACTCCGGCTGGGCCGAGCTGCTGGGCCACTGGTGAGCCCCACTTTTGCTGAGTGCTCTGGCGGCTTTGCCACGCACCCCTCCCCTGCAGTCAGCCATGGCCCTTCTTCTTGCCCCCCTTCCACCCCAGGCCTGAGCCCCGTTCCCAAGATTACAAGTGTTATTTTCCACCGCACCACACACTGTCTTGGTACCTTCTGTACCCGACACTTCCAGCCTTATGGATGGACACCTGACAGCTGACCTCCCCCTTCTTTACTCCCTCCTGGATAAAGCCTCCCCCCGCTTCCTTCCAGACAACCATCTCCCCGCCTCTGCCATAGCCCCTGACCTTGGCTGGCGCTCCAGGAATGAGGACACCACGGGCCCCACGCTCCACCCGGAAATGCCTTTCTCCCTCTCTGGGAGTGCCGAGGGGGGTTGCAGCCAAGCTGGAGGCCAGGTCGGGAGGGCTTGTTTTGATGGAACAGCTACCAGAAGGGCAGAGGGCAAGGTCCCGCTATTGTTCGGGCCACAGTGTCTGCCCTGCCGCTTTCCTCGTTCCAGGCTTTCGAGGAAAGATTCTCCACAAGGAGCGATGGGGTGGGAAGACCGAGCAGGCGCCTCCCTCTGCCCCTGCCTGTGTGGTCTTACAGAGGCACTTGGGTGGTTCTGTCCTCCAGGTGAGAAAGATCGAGATTGTGCGGAAGAAGCCGAGCTTTAAGAAGGCCACAGTGACCCTGGAGGACCACCTGGCATGCAAGTGTGAGACGGTGGTGGCCGCAAGACCTGTGACCCGAAGCCCAGGGAGTTCCCAGGAGCAGCGAGGTAACTGTTGGTTCAGGGTCTGTCTCTGATGGGCCAGCCCAGCAGCCCCCTTTTCCTGTGGCACCTGCTGGCAGGGGGATAATTGGATCAGGCGTGCTCACCCCTGGTTAAATTCATCTGAAGGTTTCCATCCATCTCACTGAAGACAATCCAGATTCCTCGCCCACCTGCGAGGCCCTGTGTGAGGCCACGGTCCCCGGTTGGCCCTTTGGCCTTGCTGCCAACCAATCCCCTTCACTATGCCACTCCAGCCAGCTCGGCCTTTTTGAGTAGCCGAGTATGTTTCTGCCTCAGGGCCTTTGCACGTGCCACTCTCTGAAACTCACTTCTCTCAGCTCTTTACAAGCCTACTTCTTCTGTTCATTTGGGTCTCAGCTCAGAAGTCACCTTCTCCTAGAAGTGTACCCTGACCACCCCATCCACAGTAGCCCCCATCCCAGACTTGTTACCACAGCCCTCTACTCTGTCGAAGGAGTGTATGACATGAGGAGGAACCAGGGCCTGAACGAGAGAAGACCTCACGTGCATCGTCTTCAGATAATTTGACAGCTTGTCCCGTGGATGAGAAGTCAAACTAATTCCTGTTGCCGTGAGGAAGGAATTAGGAGCAATGAGGCAAAGCCAGCAGAGAGATTTTAACTCCAAAAACTAGTCAGGGGTCGGTGATGGAGTTATCTGCCTCGGGATGTAGTGAGTTCCCTGTCTCTGGAGGTGTGTAAGTAAAGGCTGGGTATCCTTGCAGCAGGGGCGTGACAGACAGGGTTCAAGCATCAGATAGGTAAGTGGAATCAGAGTTCCGTTCCTATCCTAGGACTTCACAGATTCACAATTTCAGGGGCATAGTTTGACTTAAAAGACTTGAAAGGGATCAAAAAAAAAAAAAAAAGGATCTGCCCCAATCGCTTCCTCCACATTTTATAGAGATGTTGCCTGAGGCCCAGAGAAACTGAGGTCTAGGCGGAAGTCACTCAGCGGGCCCCAGGTCTTGCGAAGTCTCCTCCTGCGTTCTTGAGACTGTATCCGGCTGCCTTTTCTCCCTGAATTATTTGCAGCAAGGATCAAAGGAGAACCATTAAGTTAATGCAGTTAGGTGAGCCTTGAAAAATCACAGAAGCGACTGTTTCGATTGTCAGTAACTTTCTCCTGTTAGGCGACAGCGGTCTCACCGTCATTTCTTACTCATTTCTTACTCACGAACCTGCCGAAGGCAGCGCTGTCTCTCAGCCTCTGTGTCTTATTCTCAGAGCTGAGCTGAGGCCTGGATGCCCCGGGAAGGCCGATGGTTTGACAGCTTCACACTGATGTGCTGTAAATTAATTATAGAATTAACATGGAGAATGATTTTTCTCTTCGGGAAACATTATATTCTTCTTCATGTTGAGAATGGGGTTGTTTAACGTGCATTTGTTTCATGCGATTTTCCAAACCGCTTTCTTGGGAGGCATGTCGAACTGATGAGCATGTAGATAACGTCTTGGCATGTGGTTTTAGCATTTGGCTCTGGGTGACAGTACTGCTGGTGGCTGTGCACAAGCTGGGCTAAAGCTTCGTGGTGTGGCCCCTGTGATGTGGTGGTCAGCGTCAGACCTGTGGGCTCAGATTGCTCCTCTGTCAACTCGTGAGCTGTGTGACAGCCTTGAGCTGGCTTGGGCTTTGCCAGCCCAGCATCCTGCTGGTGGCCCAGTCTCTGGATCAGAAACTCCAGGCCTGCCATGGCTCTCCAGAGTGCAAAGTCCTCGAGTCCCCAAATCATACAGATGGGCTAACTGCCTCACAGGGACTTGTGTCTGCAAAGCAGGAGGTCAGCTATTGACCCCAAAGAGTCGGGTGGGCCAGGGAAGCCTCCAGGAAGTGGTATGCCTTGGCCTTGGCAGAGAAAGCTTTCATTTTCTACCGAGGGCCCAGGAGGAAGAGTTGTGAGCTAACCTTGACCGATGCTCGCAGGCACCGTGATTTACAGCGGGGGGTGGGGGCAGGGCTGGCAGTCTGGACTCCAGGGACCGACCCCTGGGTACGAATCCCAGTCTCTCTGTCTCAGTTTCCTTATCTGTCACACGTAGATACTTGTACCTGTTGTGAGCTTCGAACATTGTCAGGTTCATGGTAAGCGCTAGCTAAGGGTTTCTAGCTATTTTCATGTATTATTTCCTAACCCTAGGAGGCCAGGTCTGCTGGCATCTCAGCTTCGAAGATGTGGAAATTGAGGCAAAGAGAGTTTGTTTATATGACATGCCCCAAACCACACGACTAACCCATGGGAGACCCAGGCTTGAACGCGGGTGGCCTGAGCCACCGCCCGAGCGCTGGCCTGGGCCCCTGTGCTGCTGCTCTCCGTGGAGAGGGCCAGGCAGACGACCGGCACGACCAACGGGAAGGCCCAGCTCCGAGGTGGGGGGTCTGGTTCCGGCCCAAAGCCAGCAGCTCCCCCGTCACAGGACTGCAAGGGGCTGAGAGGTCGGTGGGAGGAAACCTCGACAGGGGATCGAGCCAAGGAAATGAGAGAGAGTTTACAACAGCCCCTGCCGCTCGCCGATCACGGCTCACTCTGAACTCCGTGGCAGAGACGGCGGCCGTTGCCTACTCTCCGGAGTCTGTGGGCTGGCGGGGCTCGGCTGGGTGGTTCTGCTGCTGTCTCTTCCAGTCGTAGTCCGTCATCTGGAGGCCACACCAGGACAGCTGGGCCTGTGTCCCTCTCCCTTTTGTCCAGGGCCTCTCCCCCACCCCAGGGGGCCCCTCCCTGGCAGGGTGACCAGACCTCTTATGTGGTGGCACAGGGCTCCCCAAACTGCAAAGGTGGGAGCTACCAGGACTTTTAAAGCCTTATGCCTAGAACTCTACCCGCTTTTGTTGATGAACAGACCCAAGTCCAGGCCAGATGCAAGGGGCCTGGGGGACAAAAGGGGACATCAGTGGGGTAATGACCAAGACCTCGAAGCTGCAATCCACTCCCCTCTGTGTTTGCCAGCATGCTGTCCTTTATTCCTTCCACCAGTCCTATCCGGCAGGCAGTCTTCTCACCCTCATTTCACAAATGGGGAAACCGAGGCACAGGGTGGTTCGATAATCGTTCCCAGGGCACGTACAGCTGGTGAGCGGTGGACTCAGGATTTGAACCCAGGAGGTCTGGCCCCTTCCCTCAGCCCAGAGGCTCTGGGGAGGTCAGCGGCAGGCCTTGGTCAAAAGGGATAGACGTCCCCCCACCCCCCGCCCCTGCTGCCGCGGTGGCTGTCTGCCTGCTCACAGGTCCTTTCTTTCACTTGAGCAGCCAAGACGCCCCAAACTCGGATGACCATCAGGACAGTGCGAGTCCGCCGGCCCCCCAAGGGGAAGCACAGGAAGTTCAAGCACACGCATGACAAGAAGGCGCTGAAGGAGACCCTTGGAGCCTAGGGGCATCTGCAGGAGAGTGCGGGCAGGTGAGGCCCAGGAGGGGAAACCGAGGCCCAGAACCCTGTATTTCCATGGCCTGTGGCTTGGGCTGTGGGAAGGGTTGGGCTGTAAGCTCTGATTCTCTCTGCCCACTCATCGACTGAGTTTTCCCACAGAGCAGGTGGATGGGGGGCTTTGGAGACCCCGGCCCAGCTGTGTCCCAGCATGCCCTCAGAGAATGGGCAATCCAAACCTTACCTGCCCCAACCCCAAGCGCTGCTGGAAATCAGGAGCAGCTGGTTGACCCCAGCTCCCTGCCTCCAGCAAGGGGGGCACGTGAGTGTGGTGTGGACGTCCTAGGCTGTCTCTGAGCCCCGTGTCCCTCTGCTTGCCTTGCAGGGTTATTTAATATGGTATTTGCTGTATCGCCCCCATGGGGTCCTCGGAGTGATAATATTGTTCCCCTCGTCCGTCTGTCTCGATGCCTGATTCGGACGGCCAATGGTGCTTCCCCCGCCCCTCCACGCACCCTTCCGCGCCCCCTGCCAGCGCGTCTTCCCTCCGCGGCCTCCAGCGTCTTGCCCGGAAGCTTGAGAAGGAAACAAAGGACCTGGACTCCATTGCTGTCTTCCTCCCCTGACCCCAAGGATCTGGGATAAGAGTCCAAGAGAAACTGATGGGGGAAGGGGCTCCCTCCCCCAGCGCCTGGCCCAGGCCACACCTGAGCACTGCGGGCCGGCCCAAGGAACCCTGCACGTGGGCCTGAGGACCTCGGCATGGCCCGCTTGGTTCCTGGACGCAAAGCCTGCTCTGATGCGAGCACCCACAGGCAATCCAGGGTGCGTCGTACTCCTGCGGCTGAGAACAGGTCGGGGAGCACGGACTGGAGAAACCGCCCCCCGCCCCCCACACACACACAGCGCCCGGGCCTAGTCACCTCTCCTGGTCACCTCTGCTCACAGTGGCTTCCTTTCATTTTGCACGTATGACATCTTTGAAGATGTGGACTCCTCCGGGCACGTGCGGCCTGAGCACCAGGCAGCCAGGTGCCCTCTCAGAGGGGTTGGAGGTGACGTGTGCTCCGGAGGTGGGTGCAGATGGCGACCTGGGCGTCCGCCGCCTCCTCCCACCCCCCGTCGCGTCCTCCAGTCTCACCCCTCCCCCTCTGCCCTGCAGCTTCCTCGTCCTGGCCCTTCGGTCTGCTCCACCAAGGGGGCCACCTTTCCCGAGGCTCCCAGTGGCCCCAGTCGCTGCTCCCTGGAGCAGAAGACCAGGGGCCGGGCAGCAGGCGGCCTGTGCATCGTGTCCCAGCCCAGCTCAGACTGCCCGGTGAGTGCGGCACACGGGCACTGCCTGTGGGGAGCACTGTCCCCATCACAGATGTGGCCGATCCGTGTATTTATTATGACGGTTTTCTGGCAGCTGGAAGTAAAGTGTCTTGAGGAAAGGGGTCCTTTTCCTGACTGACACAAAGGCTCTGAGTGGACTAGCTGCGCCCCCGCCACGGCCCCTGGCTTGGAGCTGCGGGGCAGGAGCGAGTTCGTGGTGGGGAGTGCGGGGGGCAACCCAGTGTCCATCCGGCCTTCGGTTCCCCAAGTCCTCGGCTCAAGCAGGTGTGGAAAACCCAAGAGAAAGTCTCTTAAGGGAGGGGGCAGCCTTTGCGCCCCCATGCACACTCCCCCCCAACTTAGATGCTTTAGAGTTCCACCTCTGGTAGCTCCTCCCAGGAAACCAGCTCCTGGGCTGGGAGCAGGGAAGCCTGGAGAGGTCCCCAGGGCCCCCTGGGGTGGGCTCTGAGCTCCCGCCTCCCTTCCCCCTTCCCACTGCACTTCCCCTCCCCCTCTCCAAAATCTGCTTCCTTCAGTTTGTAAAGTCGGTGATTATATTTTTGGGGGCTTTCCTTTTATTTTTTAAATGTAAAATTTATTTATATTCCGTATTTAAAGTTGTAAAAAAAAAAAAATAACCACGAAACCAAACCAAACGAATCCTCCAGAGGTCTGTCTGTTGGCATCGTGCGTGGCAATTACCCTTTCTGCGTTGGCAGGGTTCGCTGACAGCTTGCTGTGTGTTCCTCTCACTCTAGGAGGCTCAGGCGCGCACTCAGGCACACACGCGTTCACGCATGTGTGCACACAGACGTGGGCGCACTGCTCTGAGGGAGGCCTCTGTCTGGGGGTCGGTAAGAGCCATACAGCCCACTCTGCAGGTCTTGGTCCTGCAGCAGCTCCTGATACCTGGAACCCAGGTCTCAGCCCTGTGCCTCTCACTGGCAGTGGCCAGAGGTGGCTTTCTCCAGCCCGAGGGTCTCCGTGAGAGAAGGAGAGCCTCAGCATCGCAGCGTGGGACTGGCTGTGGGGAGGGGGTTCCCGCTGTGGGGAAGGCTGGAGGAGGTCCTGGAGGGGCTGTGGGATTTTTCAGAAGGAACACAATAAAAGTTGGGTGTACGGTCTGATCTTGGCTCAGCCCTTAACTTAGCCAGCCATCTGGCCTTGGGCAAGTCATAGCCCCGCTGGCCAGAACCTCATCTGAAACACGAGAAGATGACCGGGAGACTTGTGGCCTCTAAGGTCCAGCTGTGGGGTTCTGTGCTTTCCCTTGCCTGTGAAGACTTGAGTAACATTCCATAAAAAAGATCTTAAGCGTGTTCCGGTTCCCACCTGCAGACAGACTGGGGCTGATGAGGAAACCTAGGAGTTGGAGAATCTGACTCATCCTAAGGTTGATCTAAAACTAAAAGCATTTTTGCCCCTGGAAGTAGCCCGCTCCTCATTACTGGAAATGTGGGAGTGGAAGCCGGGTGACAACGTGGTGGCCGAGGTTAGACTGCGTAACATCTGGGCTCTCCATGACTGATGGGTTGATGATTAATTGACTTATTCGTGCATTCGTTTGCTCACCTTCTTGAGCCCCTACCACGTGTCTGTCATAACAATGGGGTTTAAATGCATCCTAAGATTCCCAGCCCCGTGACTGAGGTGTCCCCCACCCCTACCCTACCCTCTCCTCCCATGAGGTGGCGGGTGGTGCAGGTCAGAGGGGTTTTCCTGGAAACTCCTACCCCTGCGTGTAGGACCCTCTCCTTTCCCCCAGCTTCTAGTGTCCTGGATTCTCAGGTCACCAGGAAAGGTTCTGGAAGGGAGGAGGAGGGAAAAGCTCCACTAGGAGATGGAAATTAGAGGGCAGCTGGAGGGCTCCGTATACATGTGGCATCTTGGCAGCTGCAAACAGCTGCGCTGTTTTTATGGACGGCTGCAGAGATTTCTCTGGGAGAAACAGGCAGAGCTGACTGCATCTCCTCCCTCCCTGGGGGGCCCTCCCAGGCAGCAGCAGTGCAGAGCCCATGGGCCCGACGGGCCCTCTCTGAGTCTTAGAACCACTAAGCTAAAATAGCATTCTTCTAGAAACCTCTATGCTGCAGAGAAGGCATTCTCTTCTTCATCCCTTTCTCTACCTTGTTGCCCATAACACAGACATGATGTCCGGCACTCAAGCAGCCACTTTGTGCCATGAGGTAAAAGTCAAATGCTGAGATTAGCGGAGCAAGATGGAGGGGGCAGGGTCCCTGACCCCTGACTGCCAGCTCAGGACTTTTTACATAAGAAAGGAAGAAATTTCTTTCTGTTTGAGCTACAATTCTCTTGTTTTTTGTCCTTCGTAATTGAACCTAATCCTAACAGCCCTCTTCCCTCTGGGACGAAGATAACATAGTGTGGCCACAAGCTGGTCTGCTTATCTTTAACAACCTTTGGGCGCTTAGCATCACGCTATGAACAGCTACACACAGGCTTCCCCTCTGCTCATGCCTGCTCAGATCCCATCTTCCCTGAGGAGAACTCTCCCCCACCCCCTGCCCGCCCTCCTCGAGAGCAGCACCGTAGCCGCACGTGGAGGCTCGGCGTTTGCTGTCTCCACAAAATAACAAAGTCAAGAATGTTTGCAGCTCATCAAGTAAAATACCTGTGAATTCTTAATACTCACAAGATTGTCTTAAGGAATAGGGGAGAAAGAAGGTGAACGGGGAAGTGTTGGCAAACCCGCGTAGAGAGACAGAGATCACGCAGCTCCTGACGGGCTGAAGCCCGACAACATCCTCCTCTGCCGACACCCTACCTGGTGTGCTTCCATGATTTTTTAGGGAACCCCAGAACCCCAACCCCTGTACGTAATCTGGGTTCTAGTCTCAATTCAGCAGCCTAGTTAGCGTGACCCCAGGAACGTCACTGCTCCTTCTCGGTCTCGGCCTGGCTGGCCCTGCCCTTTCTCCAGATTTCTGTGCAAGCGGCAGCCCACCAAGGGGGCCTGCCCTCTCCAGCCTTTCAAAGAGCAGCCCGTGCCCCAGAGCCTCCTTTTCTTACCCTGCTTTACTCATCTCCATAGAATTTATTTTCATCGGGCTCACCCAGCACGCACATCTTCCCTTTCTCCCCCATGGAAGCTCCACATGGAGTTATTTTGTTCACAACTTTATCCCCAGAGCCTAGAAGGGTTCCTGGTACCTAGTAGGTGCTCAATAAATGCCCGTTAAATGAATGGACATACAGGTCTGTTATTGGAGAAATCAAGTGTGTCTGCCCCAGGTGGCGGCTTGCCTGGCTGATCTCCCTCCCACACACCAAGGTGAGGCTGGAAACTGCAGAGTCTGAGGAGGTCGCTAATTACAGCTATCGCAGCTTTTCAGCCAGCTCTGCCCTTAGTGCCGCCTCTTTCTTGATTAGAAGATCCTCGAGGGTTGGGGTCCCGTCGAATCCATCTTCTAAGTCTATGCAGCTATCATCCCCCTGCATGTCTACACCTCTCCATCCATCCATCCATCCATCCATCCATCCATCCATCCATCCATCCATCCATCCAACTACTCATCCTTCATCTCTATCCGTCCACCCATCCATCCATCCACCCACTCATCCCTCCACCTCCTTCATCTCCTATTAATCACTTCCACCACGTCCCACCTCATTGTATCGGCTTCTACGAAGCTTGGTGCCACAGCGGGGAGGTCATGGGTTCAGCGACAGCACACCCCGGCATCGCTACCTCCTGCCGCACGACCTGGCAGAGCTGTCGTGTAGCGTCGGTGAGGACCAAGCGCTGCTCTTGGTACCTACTGCACCCTCGGTCAATGGTAGGGGTTATTTATTTATTTATTTTTAACTCTCAGCATCCAGCAAATGGTTGATCACAGTACGGTGGAGGGAAGATGGAAACAAATGAAAGAATGAACGCAAAATCACAGAGGAATTAAGAGTTCAGCTGCAGCCAACGCAGGCATTTGTATTCCAGGCACTGCCCCATTATTCTACTCAATTAACCTGGCAATCTTTCAGGCAGATATTACTGTCCTCCTGTTACAGATGAGGAAACAAGGGCTCGGCGAGGTTTCACACCGCCCCCTGCCCCGCCTGCTCCCTGGTGCACAGTTCTGTAAATGGCTACAGTCCCCGAACCCAGAACTGCCAGTTGGTATGGCCGTGTTGATAAGTTCCGCTCAATTGATCCATTCACGCATTGTCTCCAGATTTTTGGTGATATAAAATAGCCAAGTTTTGCTCAGATTTTGGTTTGGGGTGGCTATTCAATCCTGCCCCATGCCACTGTGGTCTGAAGACATGGACGTCTGGTGGGGCATTGGTGGGGGTGTCATTCCAGGGGCCCTGTTAATCTAGGACCGGCCTCATAGACAGTGAGAAGAGGCTGGCTGGGGATCGGGGGTTCAGCATCACCTCAAACCTTCTCATGTGGCTCCATACAAACGCCGAGCCCACACTTTCGTAATCGACAGTCTCACTTCCACAGAGCAGAGGTGGTGAAACTGTGGCATCAGGTAACGACATCGCTCACCATTCTGCAGGCTCAAATTTTGAGTTTCATTTTCGGCTACCTCAGCCATGTGGCTGCAAGAATTAAGAGGCACTCTAGCTTAGAAGTCCTCCGTTTTCGATCTGGGTCTTGAGCCAAGAATTTAGGACTTAGGAGGTTGTCTTCTGCGTCTTCAACTGGCCGGCACAGTGAGAACAAGCTGCCCGCACCACAGTCTGGTTCCTTGGCCCTTTCATTCTCCCTCGAGTCCGGATTCTCGGTCTCGAAGCCATGCCTTCAACGGGCTCTTCGCCATTCCAGGTGATTCCAGAACCTGAATTCTCTTTTCTCTCTCTATGCCATGGGATTCCAGGTCCCATCCCTTATTACATGCCGGACTTTGACTGTCTCCAGCCCAAGCAGTCCAGATAATCCACCCCAGCCTTTCTGAACTTCCTCCAACATCCATTGCCTGCAACCACTCTTGGCACCAATTTCTATATAAGGCAGCATTCTTAGTCATGGGCATCAGAAACCAACTCTGGTTAACTTAAGCAGAAGAGGATGTTCAAAGAATAGATGTTCAAAAGGGTATTCGAAGAATGTTGGGTGACTCATGCATCATGACTGAGCTGGAGACCCGGGCTTGTGGTATGCAAACAGGATCAATACTCTCAGAGGGCCGTGAGGTCAGCACTACAAACACCGGCAGGATGCTGGAGCCCCGGCGACCAGCCCAGCACGTCCCACACCTGACACCAGCACTCACTAGGCACCGCTAACCTAGGGGCTCAGCAGGGAGGCCCTCTGCCTCTTTGCCGTAGGAGTTGTAGGAGTTCCGTTTTCAGATCTTGGGTTGGTGCCTCTGACTGGCGAGCCTCGAAGGCCCCAGCGGTAAGGGTGGCTGTTTTGACTCGTTTTGTTTTGTTTTCCGTTTCTATAGAGGGGGCTGGTCCATGGGTTAAAGACCTATGACGTGGGGTTCAGGGAGCAGGTGGGCAAAACGACGGAACAAAACAACAGCCCGACGTCTGTCTCCTGCAACACGCTTCTTTCATTTCCTCCAGGCTAACCCAGGGTGAGATGACCCGCCCCAGTCTCTATTTGATTGTCAACTCGAGGTCGAAGAATCACAACTATTTCACTTACTGTTGGGCCCTCGGATCCTTGCACAGTTGCAGGCACCTCGTGGGTCTTTCGATGACAATATGAATCAGTCCAGGACGCGGCGGGGCAGAGGGGCAGGGCGGAGTGAGTGAGGCGCTCACCTCAGGTGCAAAGTTTCAGGGGACATCAGAAACTCGGTGATCACGATACATATTTTAATATATATATATTTTTTATATTATACATATATATTCTTTTCCTCCTCCCTCTTATGCTCCTTTTGCTGATGCCCCGCCCTGGGAGACGATAAGCTCCGTGGAGTAGAAATGGGAGGACCATAAAAGCAACCCGTTGGATTGCCTTTGCCTGTGAATAGGAAAAGCGTGGGAAAAGGGGTTGGTAGAAGAAAAAGTGGAGGTGCCAGGGATTGAACCAGGGACCTTGTACATGCGAAGCACATGCTCTACCACTGAGCTACACCCCCAACTCCAATGTTTCCTCTAATAAAAATTAATATAAAAATTCTGAAATGAACCAAATACCAAACCTCGATTAAAGACGAGATCCAGCCTTTCACTTGCCTCTCCCTCATCTGGGCCCCGGCAGGCCCTTTATTTAAATTAAAGGTAAATATCTTTATTTAAAATTTCGTGTCGGAGGAGAGTGCTTCGCTCACCTCACCCTAGGCCTGGCCCTGCTGTCCTGGCTCCATTGTCCTTCCGTGGCCTGGGTTTCATTCTCTCTGGCCCCACTCATCAAGAACTTTCTCCTGGGTTCCCTGCCCCCCTCCCCAAATATTCTGCCACAGTCCACCTCATTCTCAGCTGTCCCTGCAGCCTCCTGGGGGCCGAGCAGTCAAGTCACTCCTTTGCTCAAAACCTTCTGTGGCTCTTGTCCCCAAATGAGGGTCACACTCACCATTAAGATGTGCGAAGCGCTCAGCCCTGATCTACGTTCCGGCTTTTCCCTTCCCAGCTGCCCTGCACGCAGCCTACCCTCCTCTTTGCTGTTCAGGCTGTACCTTCTCTCTTTATCCCGTGAAGGGCCTTCTCCGCATCTCAATCCCACTGACCAGTCTTCAAGGTCAACCTCCAAGTTGCCGTAAAAGTGCCCCCGCAGGAATGTAAAATGGTGTAGCCACCGTGGAAATCAGTATGGCAGTTCCTCAGAAAATTAAACCATATGATCCAGCAGTCCCGCCTCCGAATACATACACAAAAGAATCGGTAGCAGGATCTCCAAGGGATATTCGCACACTCATGTTCATAGGAGCATCATTCACAACAGGGGGAAATAACCCAAGTGTCTGTTGACGGATGAATGAATAAGCAACATGTGGTTTATACACACAATGGAATATTATTCAGCCTTAAAAAGGAAGGAAATTCTGATGCATCCTATAATGTGGACGAAACTTGAGGACATTATGATCGGTGAAATAAGCCAGTCCAAAAAAAAAAAAAAGGCAAAACCTGTATGATTTCACTTAAATGAGGTACCTAGTAGAATCAAATTCATAGAGGCAGAAAGTAGAATGGAGGTTCCCAGGAGCTGTGGGAGCGGGAAGTGGGGAGTTAGTTTAACGGGTAAAGAGTTTCAGGTTTGCAAGAGAAAAAAAATTCTGGAGATGAATGTGGTGATGGCTGCACAACAATATGAATGTACCTAAAACCACTGAATTGTGCACTTGAAAATGGTTAAGATGGTAAATTTCATGTTACATGGGTTTTACCACAATAAATAAAAAACTTGGGGGAATCAAAGGCTTGTGGCCAGAAATGAGCTTTATCGCCTCTGAATCTAGAAATTAGCTTTATCTCCTCTGGATCCCTTTATCTCCTCAGGATCTGGTACGTTTGCTGTGTCTCACAGAGCAAGGAGAAGTTGGCACGTGGCCTGAGGTGATTGGGAAGGATGCCTTACAGAAGGGTGTTGGGGTGAACCTGGCCTTGAGGCAGGCTTGCCTGCAACAGATGGGCCAGGCCTGCAGGGATATTGAGCATGGCCAGGGCCAGGAGGTGGGGCGGGCAGGACTATGTCCTAGGAGGAGGTCGGGGCCAGGCAGGGAAGTCGAGGATGGAGCGGTGGTATGGGTTAGACTGTGGCACTTCCGAGCCAGCTGAGGGAGGAGGACCAGGGGGGCCCTGGGTTCTGGGAGGACATTTTGGCCACCTATGTTCTCCTGGAAAATCAGGCAGCTCCATGGGACGCTGGCTTAAAGGATGAGGGAGGGGACTATAGGACTGTATGTGGACCCAGGGTGGGGCTGCCTGGTCATTCATCCAACAAACAAATGTTTACTGAGCACCTACTATGTGCCAAGCCCTGTGCTGAGTGCTGGGATGCAGCTGAGAACAGGAGAAAGTTCCATGTGGAACTGGGGGTCAGAGGGCAATGGAAGCGGATGGAAGAAATGGGCACGACACTCGGGGCCAGTGCCGATGGACACACTGTGTGCGAGACAGAGAGCTGCGACCTCCGCCCCCCAGGGCCTTAGCCCAGTGGAAGAGTGCATTTGGCTCCCTTCTCTGTGGGTTTATGGTGGCTGGTCTGTGTGTCTGTGTGTCTGTGTGCACAGCTGTCTGTGGGCGTGGCTGTGAGGGCACCCGTGTTTCACTGGCAGCTGTGTGTGTGTGTGTGTGCGTGTGTGTGCGTGTGTGTGCGCGCGTGTGTGTAAGGAGGGAGGCAAGAGCTGTGACTCAGACCTTCCCCGGCTGTGGCAGAAACTGAAGTCTGGGGGGAGGATTCTCCAACACACCTGTCCCCTTGTCCCTGGGGTGGGGATGGGGTGCCCTGCGGGCGCCTGTGGCTGTGGGAAGAAGGTCCTGGTGCAGCCAGAATGTGTTTGTGTTTCCTGGGTGATTGACGACCGAGAGCAGGATGTCTTGCCGTGACAGATGTAGGAATGTTTCTGCTAATCGAAGCGGAAAGCAGGGGCGTGGGGGCCGCTGCCTGAGGCCTCCCCCAGCTCCGCGCCGTGGCCACCTGTCCGGAGCCTGGGAAGTGGTTGGGCAACGCTAGGGAGACTCTCCTAGACCCAGGGACTCCTCCGCTCACCTCCACATCCCAGGAGTCTCTGGTCAGGCTCCCCTCACCTGTCCCACACCTAAGCGAGAGAATGGGGTCCAGGGTTCAGCCAAGGGGATGATCCAGGCTGTGGAGGGGGTTTGGGGTGGGGGAGTGGAGCACCGGGCATCTGTGGGGAGCATGGAGGGCAAAGTTCATTTTTCTAGGCAGATCCAGGGTCTCCTCTCTCTTTTCTGAGTCATGGTACAATAGACACCCAGAACAGTCAGCGATGGTGAGAAGTTACCCCAGCAGAGAAGCAGAGGCAGGCCCCAGGTCTCAAGGGGATGGCATGGTCGTCCCAGCCTGAGCCGCCCGGCCACAGGCCACACGGTCTCCCAGCCCATCACTCTCCTGCTCATGGCTCATGAAGCTCGCGTCCCGGGTGGGGTAGGGTGAGGATGGGGCAACAGATAGCATGACCACACAAAGCAGCGTGGTCCGGGCTCTGCCTGGCTCTAGGTTCTGGCCATTCATCTAGGAAACCAGGCGACCCCATCCCGTCTGCGCACAAGCCTGTGGGTGGGTGCGGTCCCCGAATGCGGTCGGGCGGGGTGGGGGGCGGGGGGTATTGATGGTTGATTGCCCATCTGTATGGCTCCTGCCCCTAAGAACTCCCTGGGAGGCTGTGGTTGATACCTGTCCAGGGGTCGCCCGCCCCCCTGCTCCTCCCGTGTCCCAGTGACTTCTTCAGCATGGGCCTGTGGGGCTTGCGAGGGAGGGAAGGACTTGACCTGGTGACTTGCCTTGTTTTCCAAGCGAGCGCAGGCAGGACGCCCTGGACTCCTAACCCTGGCCCTGGCCCAGCTGTGTCCAAAGTCCCTTTCTCAGGCTTGGCTCTGAGACGCCTCTTCTTCTCCCCTTCTCAGTCTCCCCCATGAAGATCGGGAAGAGGGAGGTGCCTGTGAATCACCCTGTGATTCATGGGAGGCATAGCCAGGTGTGTGTGCGTGCGCACGTATGTGCGTGTGTGCATGTGTGTGTGCGCGTGTAAGTGTATGCATGTGTGTGCATGTGTGTGTGCGTGTGTGTGGGGGGAATGAGCCTGAGCTGGGGTCGGGGGACATGCCTTGGCTTTCTCACTTTTAATAGTAGAGCTCACTGAAGCCAGATTCCTGTTGAGGAGGCCACTTGGTCACAACATGGGTTGATCACCTTGAGTAGAGATGGGTTAGCAGGTTTGTCTTGACCAAGGGGTGCTGACCCTGCAAATGCGGGAACCCAGTGGTTGTTTGGATGGTTGCCTGGGGAACACTAGATTCGTCCCCAGAGAAAAGTGCGAGATCAAATATGATTGATTGGACGGGGTAGGGGGGTCTGGGATTCTATGCCATATGACAGGGCCTCTCAATCATTAATGCACAAAATAATCCCCTGGGGATCTTATTAGAATGCAGATTCCGACTCAGCAGTTCTGGGGTAGGGCCTGAGACTCTGTAGTCAGATAAGCTCTTAGGTGAGGCCAACGCTGCTGGTCCAGGAACCACCCTTTGCGAGGTGAGAACAAGAATGTTTCCAAGGGAAAACTCTGGGTCAGCTCAGCAAGGTTCCTGGCCCTGAGCCAGTTGTGAATCTTCCAGGCAGGTCCTGGATCAGAGCTGTATAGGATGGGATCACTCACCTCACGCCAACTCTATGTCCTGCCCTTGTTCCCCCAAGACCTGCTGTGTGCATCTGAGGGACACACATTGGGGAGAATCGCAGACCTTGGGGAGCCGAAGTCCAGTAGGGGAGATCATGGAGTTAGTGTTGTTCCCATTTTTCAGATGGAGAAAACTGAGGCCACACAGTGGGGAGGAACTAACTGTAAATCCCAAGAGGAATCGGCAGGGCCCTCTTGCTCTTGGGGCAAGGTTCTTTCACTCCCCATCCCAGAAGAGAGTTCGCAGGAGAAATAGGGGTCATGGCAGGGGGCTGGCCACCCTGGACCTCCTGCAGGTCCAGAAGGGGCCTGAAAACTTCCATTTTATTGAAGCTTTTAGTTATGTTGAAAGCATGAAGAAATATCCACATAGGATTGGTGAAGTCATGTGGTGTTTTAGGTGTCTGACTGATCAAACGCACGCTTAGGACACAACACACCACGCAATGATTGGATGTGGATCTTTATTCGTAAATAACCTCAAAAGTCAAAGTAGGTCTTCCCTGAATACGAGGCCCAAGCCCAAGGCCTCCTGACTCCGAGCTGGTGACAGAACCTTCTGTATGCGACCAGGAGCCTGGGATGAAGAATGGAGGTGGAAGGTCAGGGTGGCGGAAGGACCAGGGGGCCGGCGTGGACGCGAGCTCTGACGGGCAACGGTGTCTGAGTCTGTTTTGCTTGCTGCTGTTCCTGCGGAGTCTAGAACGGTGCCTGGCCCACAGCGGGTTCTCAGCATGTGTCGTTGGATGAGTGACGACTGAGCCGGGGTGTGGCTGTGGGGACGGAGAGAGGGCACTGGGACGGGGGACTCTCGTCCCCATTCCTCCAGGTGCAGAGGGGGCTCCCCTTTCCTCCAGGTGAGGCTGAAAGGAGAGTGGTTCCTGGGTTCCAATCCTGGCCGCGTGACAGGGCAGCTCAGTTCCTTTCTCTAAGCGTCAGCGCCCTGGTCTGTTAAACAAGAGGAGTATGTCACTTTACACCTCCAGGGTCTCAAGGCAGCATCGGAGAATCTTCTCGAGTCCTTCCTATCTCTAGGACTCAGAGGAAAGATGGGGAATGGGTTATTCTGTGGGGGGCACAGAGACAAAAGGGACAGAGGGATGTGTCCCCTAAACCCCTAAGCATCTCAAAGATGCGGGACCGTGATAGTGACGACCAGTGGAGAGCTCGTGTGAGGTCCCCCGCCCACCAGCACGTGCCGTGCATTGCTATGGTTTTCAAATCATCCCCGCAATTAGACCTCCCTCAATCAGTTATACCCCTCTCACCGAAGCGGGGCCGTTGGTGAGCTCCAGTTCTTTGTCTTAACATAGGGGTATCTGAGAGTGATGTTCCATATTTTGCTATGGCAGAATTTCCACACACGGGGTCCCTCACTTTTCACTGGATTCCAGCTGGCTTGTGCCAACCCAAACGTTTGGCTGGCCCCCCACAACTGCTCCTTAGAGACCCCGTGTTGGCCCTCGTGATTTACCTACTTCCCCGCCAGCCCTCCCACCGTCTGTGTCCTCACCCACCCTGGAGGTCCAGCGCTCCAGTTTATACTTCCTGATGTCGACATTTCTCCTTTTTTCAGCATTTAAAACATGTGCCTGCCTTTAGCCCCTGACTCCCGTCCATCCTCTAAGTTTGTTCACAGACTGACGGCAGCAGGATCAGGCGCCTCAGCTCCCCAGCCGCGGCTGGCCTCTCGGTAGCAGCTCTAGTCCCTGATGCCAGGCACTGGTCACAGCTCCCACCGAGCAGAGGCTGAGGGCAGAGGGCTAAATGTCCTTTTAAAATTAAGCTTTTTGTTTTGAGACAATTGTAGATTCGCACGCAGTTTTAAGAAATAATAGCAGAGAGATCTATGTATCCTTTACCTGGCTTCCTCCGATGGGAACATCTTGCAAAACTGTAGCACAATGTCACAACCAGGACATTAATATTCATACAGTCAAGGTACAGCATTGTCGCCACCACAAGGATCCCCACCCCCGCATCATGTGGCCCTTTTATAGCCACACCCACTCCCCTCTCACCTCCATTCCCTCCTTAACCCTGCGCCAGCAGTAATCTGTCTTCCATTTCTGCAATTTTGTCATTTCAAGAATGTTGCGTGCATGGAATCATACAGTATGTAACCTTTTGGGATCGGCTTTTCTCACTCAGCATAATTCTCTGGAGAGTCATCCAAGTTGTCGTGTATATCAAGATTGCTTTCTTTTTTATTACTGAGTAGTTTTCCATGGTAGGGATGTTTGTCTCCAGTTTGAGGCTATTATGAAAAAAGTTGCTGCACAGGTTCGCGTGTGAACAGAAGTCCATCATATCTCTGGAATAAATGCCCGGGAGTGCAATTTCTGGGTTGTATCATAGTTGGACTTTTAACTTTTAAAGAAATTGCTCAACTCTTTTTCAGAGTGTCTGTGCCATTTTGCATTCTCAGCAGCAATACATTAATGTCCCAGTTTCTCTGCATTCCTGTCAACATTCAGGGTTGTTGCTGTTTTTTATTTGAGCCATTCTGATAGGTGTGAAGCGGTATCTCACTGTGATTTAATTTGCGTTTCGCTAATGGTTAAGGATGTCGAACATAGTTTCTAGTGCTTATCTGCCATCTGCATATCCTCTTGGGTGACATGTCTCTTCATCTGTTTTGCCCATTTCCTAGTCAGGTTTTTTCTTCTTTTATGGTTGAATTTTGAGAGTTCAGTATCTGTTCTAGATGCTGATCCATTGTCAAATAAGTGGTTTGCAAATATTTCCTCTGAGTTTGTAGTTTGTCTTTTCATCCTTTAAATTTTTTCACAGAGCAAAAGTTCTAAATTTTGATCAAAGTTCAATTATCGATTTTTCCTTTTATGGATCATACTTTTGGTGTCAGGTATGAGAACTGCCTAGCCCTAGATCCCAAAGTTTTTGTCCTGTTCTTCTTTTTAGAAGATTTATAATTTTACATTTACATTTAAGCCCCTGGTCCATTTTGAAGTAATTTTTGTCTAAGATGTGAGATTTAGGTTGAGGTTTTTTTTATTTCTTTTGCTTGTGGATATCCATCCAGTTGTTCTAACACCATTTGCTTAAAAGTCTGTCTTTCCTCCATTGAATTATTTTTGCATTCTTGTAAAAAATCAGTCAGGCACATTTGTGTGGTCAATGTATGGGTTCTCTAATTTATTCCACTGACCTATGTGCCATTCGTGCTGTCAATACTACACAGTCTTGATTACTTTAAGTATATAATTCAGTTTTATATGCCTTGTATGTAAGCTTTATAAGATAAATCAAGTACATTAATTCCTCTCATTTTGTTCTTTTTTTTTTTCTGGTTCCTTCTTTGCTTTTCTACATAAATTTTAGAATGATCTTGTCTATATCTACGAAAAATCTTATTGGTGTTTTTATAGGAATTTCATTAAATCTGTATGTCATTTTGAGGGGAACTGACATCTTAACTATTCTGAGTCTTCCATTCATGAACATGGTATGTCTCTGCATTTACTTATCCTTTTTGATTCCTTTCTTTAGCGTTTTGTAGTTTTTAGTATATGCAAGTCCTATATATGTGTTATGTTAGATTGACACCTAAGCATTTAATTTTCTTCGAGAGATTGTAAATAGTATTTTAAATTTTGGTGACCACACACTCATTGCTAGGATATAGAAATATAGTTGATTTTTTGCATATTTATCTTATATCCTGCCACCTAGCTGAACTCACTTACTCTTTTGTTTTTGTTTTTATAGATTCCTTGAGATTTTCTATGGAAACAAACTTGTCACTTGTTAATAGGAACAGTTTTATTTTTTCCTCTCTGATCTGTATGTTTTTTATTTCTTTTCCTTGCCTTACTTTACAGGTTGGAACTTCCAGTACTATGGTGAATAAGAATGTGAAAGTAGATATTCTTGCCTTGTTCCTGACCTTAGGGGAAAAACATTTACTCTCTCATCATTAAGTATAAAATGTATGTTGTAGGGTTTTTGTAGGTACTCTATCAAGTTAAGGAAGTTCCCCCTTTACTTTTTTTTCTGAAGGTTTTTATCATGAATGAGTGTTGGATTTTGTCAAATGTTTTTGATATGATCATAGGAATTTTCTCCTGTAGCTTGTTAGTATGGTGGATTACATTGTTTCTCGAATACCAAGCCAGTCTTGCATCCCTGGGATAAACCCCAATTGGTCATGGTGTAAAATATGTTCATATATTGCTGAATTCTATTTGATGATATTTTGTTAAGGATATTTGTGTGTACATTCATAAACAGAATTGGCTTATAGTTTTCTATGTCTCATTTTGGTATCAGGATAATACTAGCTTTACAAAACGAATAGAGGAGAGTTTCCTCCCCTTCTGTTTTCTGGAAGAGGTTGTGTAGATTTGGTATAAATTCTTTGTTAAATATTTGGTAGAATTCTCTGGTGAAATCACCTGAGCCTGGAAACTTCTTTTTGGAGAGTTTTAAAATTATAAGTTCAATTTACAATTATCCTTGATAGTTAGTTATAAGGTTAGTCAAATGAACTGCTCCATATTGGGTGAGCTGTGGTAGTTTGTGTTCTTCTAGAAATTGGTACATTTCATCTAAGTTGTCAAATTTATGTGTGTAGGGTAGTTTGTAGTATTCCCTTATTATCCTTTTGATGCCTGTGTGGTTTGTAACGATATCCCCTGTTTCATTCTGATATTAGTAATTTGCATCTTTCTTTTTTTTTCTTTGTCCATCTTGCTACAGATTTATCAATTTTATTGATCTTTTCAAAGAAATAACTCTTTGTTTCACAGGTTTTTCTCTCTTGTTTTTCTGTTTTCAATGTCATTAATTTCTGCTTTCATCTCTATTATTTCCTTGCTTTGCTTTTTTTGAATTAATTTTACTTCTCTTTTCCTAGATTCTTGAGTGGGGATACTTTCCCTCTCTTCTAATGTGTGTATTTAGTGCTACAATTTCCCTCCTAGCACTGCTTGAGATTTAGCCATGTCCCACAAATGTTGCTATGTTGTATTTTCATTTTCGTTCTGTTCAAAATGTTTTTGGAATTCCTTTGAGACTTCCTCTTTGATCTGTGGATTATTCTGAAGTGTTTTCTTTAGTTTTCACGTGTTTGGAGTGTTCCTAGTTTGATTCCATTGTAATCAGAAAACAACGCTGCATAATTTCAGTTATTTTAAATTTACTGGGTGTTTTTGTTTATTTGTTTACGGTCCGGGATATGGTCTATCTTGATATATGTTGCAAAGGCGCTTGGAAAGAATGTGGATTCTGCTGTTGCCGGGTGGAGCGCCCTATATGTGTTCATCAGACCCTGTTGGTTGACGGTGTTGTTGAGTTCTTCTGTATCCTCGCTGATTTTCTGTCTATTTGTTCTATCACTTATTGAGAAAGGGCATTCAAGTCTTTAACTGTAATTGGAAATTTGTCTATTTCTCCTTTTAGTTCTATAAGTTTTTGCTTCAGATACTCTGCAGTCTTATTGTTTAGTGCTTACGCGTTTAGAATTGCTGTGACTTCTTGAATTGACCTTTTCATCATTATATAATGGTTCTCTTTTCCTCTGGTAATTTTGTTTGCTTCAAAGTCTACCTTATCAAATATTAGTATAATTGTTTCTGCTTTCTTTCGATTAATGTTTGTATGTTATATCTTTTTCTAACCTTTTACTTTCAACCTGCCTATACCATTTTATTTGAAGTGATTTTCTTGTAGACAGCATAGAGTTAGGTCATTTCTTAAAAGCCACCCAGCCAATTCTTTAAATTAGCATTGTTGATGTAATTAATGTGATTATTGATATGTTAGGGCTTAATTCTGTTACTTTACTTTGTCTGTCTTCTGCTCGTTCTGTATCCAGACATTTTGGGTAGTATGTTATGAGACCGCATCTTATTCAACTTTCTTTAGCTGGTTTCCAACGATGCCTCTTCAGCAGGGGAAGTGGGGAGGCTGCCTCATTACTGCCAAATAAGGCTAGAAGTCCAAGGTCCCCACCTGTCCTCTGTTGACACATGAGGTGGAAGGGCTCTTTATGACTGCTTAGGTGGGCAGGAAATCCCAGGTCCCTGCATGGCCTTCTCTGACAGCACCCTGGTTAGCTGATCGGAGCACCTTGCTATCATCACCTGTTGAGGGTGGACATCTAGGTTCCCCACTCAGACTTGCTGGCATGGATGGGGTGTCTTGCTGGAGTAGTAATTACTGTCTAAAAATTTTCTGTCTTGCTAGCTGCCTCTCTTCTGGTTCTTCGGCTGGAGAGAGAAGGCTTTTGATGTCCAGGCCCCTTGGCATTCACCGTTTGCTGGCTCCTTCAGCTCCAAGTATGGGATGAATGAGGAAAATTAAAAACAAAAACAAACAAACAAAAAAAACAACCAGAAAACTCATCACTGTGTTGTTCCTTGGATCCTGCAAATTCCATCTAATCTGCATTCTCCTTTCCTTTCAGAGTCTCCTTATGCTTGTTTTATATATAACTATGGTTTTTAGTTGTACTTAGTGGGAGGAATAGGAAAAAGAGTATGTCTACTACTTCTTCCCAGAAACAGCAAACTTTTATAATTTAAATTTTATTTTTTACTTCTAGTGGAGATTGTTGAGTTAATTTAAATCCTTGGTTCTTGGTCCACTCTCACCTGATATGAAGTACGTAAGTGCGTGTGCGTGTAAAAACTCCTCCCCTCGTCCCTGCACCAACTCCCATGCCCCTCCCTTCGGAGGCTCCCTCTCTAATATACTGAATATGTGCCCTTACATACGTATGATTCTCAACAAGTATGTAGCTTTTCGTGTGCGTTTATACGTGTTTCCAGTTTACGCAAGTGGTATCATGTAGTCGTCCCATTTTATTTATTTCCTTTTTCACTCGAAACTAAGTCTTTTTGGTTTGGCCCATGCTGTCCTGCAGGCGAGCTACTTCTCACCACCACACGCATCCACCATTCTCCACTCACCCATTTCCTGGATGGGAGATGCCTGGGTTGCCTCCCATGTGCAGCCTCTGCCAGGAACACCTTGAGCATGCGCTCTGCGGCCCTGGGTCTAGCGTGCTGTGGAGTTTACTCCGCGGCGTGCGGCTGTTGCTGGGTGACGGCACAGACTGTGTCGGAGCTGCTGCAAGCCCCGACATACTGCTGCTGGGAGGGCAGCACCTGTTTACGTGCCTGCCGGAGGTGTCTGGGAAATCCTGTTGGGAAGACTGATTAAGATAGCTTTGGGAACCCGTTGGAAAAGCAGATATGATTTTAACAAAGTGAACAAACTGCCCCCTAAATCACGTCTGGGCTTGTAAAAAACTAAGCGACATAACCCAAGTTTCCCCTGGGTTTCCTCTGGTGATCGAGGGAGAGCCCTGCCTGGTCCAGTGGAGGGGCCCGCAGTATGGGGCGACGAACCATTCGGAAGCAGGGACAGACTTGAACCCTAGATATTCCAGAAGTTAAAATAGCTGCTGAAAATTTGGCACGAATGGGAGGCTAAGGGACAGCTCCCATCATAGTGCCCGGCACACAGTAGGTGCTTAATTAACACTTATCAACTGAAGGAATGACTGAAGGAATGACTGACTTGTTCCTCTGCACAGTGCTGGGGTCGAGGGTGTCTGTGCTCCTGGGAGCCCCCACTCCGATGTTCTGCATTGGCTCTGCCAGCTGGAGGTGCCTACTTGTGAAGGGGCAGCCTGTGTCCCTGAGGTCCCAGACCCCTATCTGTGATCACCCTGCTTATCCCTTCCAGCCCCCCATCATTCACTCATTCATAAAATATTCCCAGATGCCTAACTGGGCCAGGGTTTGTACTAAGCTCCTGGGCAGTATTATTCTCCAGCCGATTGTCTGGACTTTCCTTTGGGGGCATTTATTACAATTTATGAGTATCTTTTTATTTCTGCGATGATTTAAAACTCTTTTTAAAAAATCTAACCTGTGAACTTATGACTGTTTTATTCACAAGTATATGTGCCTGGCACATAACAAGTGCTCAATAAATATTGTGGAGTGACCGTCAGATGAATAAAGGCTGAAATGAAGGTACATATGGCTCCCGAGGAGGGAGTGACCACCTCTGTCTGGGGCCGGGAGGGAGGACTTCCTGGTGGTGGTGGAATGGTGCCTCCAGAGAAGAGCATTTGCCAACCGGGTAAGAGAGCTCCAAGCAGAGAGAACCGCATGGCATGTCCAGGGAGCCGAGGATGAGCTGGTGAGAACCGCTGTGGAGGACTGTGGATAATGTAAGCTCAGGGTTTAAAAAAATTTTTTAACCTTTTATATATAAAGAGAAGTGCTCATATTATAAGTGTCCAGCTCAAAGAATTTTCACAAGCTCCGTACGCCTGCGTAACCAGTGCCCAGATCACCAGAAGGGAGATTACCAGCACCAAGAAATTTCCCTCATGTCCCCCGGGCATTATTCTTCCCTTTTTCCCCCCCAAAGGGAACCACTGCCCTGACTTTAGTGTGGTTGCGTCTGTTTTTGAAGTTCACATAAATGGAATCACCCAATGTCTACTCCTTTGCGTCCAGCTTCTTCCTCTCAATAGCATGAGATGTGTCCAGGTGGTCGTGGTACTTGAAACTCACCCATTCTCCTTCCATTATGCCATTGATGGACAGTCGGGTAGGTTCTGGGTCACGTGTCTATCAGTGGACGTGTGCGTGAGTTTCTGTTGGACGCACACCCAGGAGCGGAATTGCTAAGTACGGGGCGAGCACGTGTTCAGCCTTGGTAGACAGTGTTTCCCAGAGTGGTTGTACCAAGCTACCCTTCCTTCAGCAGCAGCGTTCTGAGAGCTCCAGGTGCTCCACACCCTTTCCAACACTGGATATTACTGTGATTTTCATTTTAGCCGTTCGGATGAGTGTATAGTGGTATCTCATTGTGGTTTTATTTCACATTCCCTGATAACTAATAACGTTTTCATGTATTTATAGGCCATTTGGAGAACCTCCTGCGAAGGGCCTGTTCAAAGTCTCTTGCCCCTCTTCTCCTGGTGGCCTCTCTTTTTCTTATCGATGTGTAGGAGTACTTTACGTATTCTGGATACGAGTCCTTTGTCAGGTAGATGTTTTGAAGATATTCACTGAACGATTCAAAACCAGGGACTGCTGTGGTTGAACTGTGTTTCTAGAAGCTCCCCCTGGCTGCTGGATGAGGGACAGACTGACCGTGAGAGCAGGAAGGAGGGCGCGATGGTGGAAGGGACCAGGGCAGCGGCCGTGGCTGGACAGCAGGGGTGGGGGCTAGAGATACATCAGCGGCAGAAATGACAAGCAACATCTGTCCTGTTATGTCACGACAAAAACGAGATGTGCGTGGCAACCGAAAGAGGGGGTGACAAGGCTGACTTCCGGTCTCTCCGGCTGGCCAACGAGCTGACGCACTCTGCCCGCCTGGTCGTGGGCAGCCAAAGGCGGCTTTGTCCTCCCAGGCCCCACCCAGGCCTGTTGGTCGGAGATGCTCCGGGGTCACCGTCAGGACACTGGAGAGAGCACCCAGTAGAATGCGAGTCTCCCCTGGCAACTGGGGGACAAACACCCTCCACAACATACACACGGCCGGGCTGGTCCAGGACAACGCTGTGCCCCAGATGGGGTGGCAGCTGCAGGATCAGTTGGGTTGGACAATGGCCCCCTGTCTGCAGCCCATTCCCCTTGCTGAGCCCAGGCTCGGGGGCCGACAGTCCTGCTCTGGCCCAGGGACAGGCTCGAAACATCCTGCAGTGTCTGGGCTTCTGCTGAGCGGTGGGAATGGGATCCACGTCCCTCCCGGAAAGCGAGGATCCCCCACGCCTGTACCCCTGGTTCATTTCTTGACAGACATCTCTCCGCCACTCTGTGTCTCGGTATTTACGTGGAAGAATCCCTGGCCTTCTTTATCTCACAGCTTTGGGTTCCGCCCATCCCAGCTCTTCCGCTGTGCTTTCGAATGAGACCTTCTGCTCTCTCCTCCCATTGCACGAGTGAACTATAGCACACGCCGTGCGCCTCGCTGGGCTCGTTGCTTCACATGTGTGACGTCAATCACGCCTCCCAATGACCTCTAATAGAAATAGTCATTTCTTCATTTTGTAAACGAGGACACCGACTTCCCCAGCTTTACACAATCAGGGTGGCAGAGACAAGATTCGAACTTGGGCCAATGGGCCTCTGCAGCCCCTTTCTTCAGTCTCCGTGGCCTCCCGATGTGAACGCCTTCCCAGCCAGTGGCCTCACCGCCGCTTCACCTGGGCCTGACCCTGGGCCGTGCTACACACAGTCTTGAGAGAGCTCAGGCTCAGACCCTGGCTTTGCCCTACCCTAACCGGTCCCTTTAGGTGAGTCACTTTTCTCAGGGCCTCGGCATCGCCATCTGAGCAATGGGGTAATCCTTACCCAGCCTTGCTCCTTGTTCTTGGGCAAGCAGGATATGGGAAAATCTGACAGAGCCGAACCCAGATGGAAGAGGTGATTGGCTTTTGTCACATGCTACTTGTTTGGCTCCCTCCTGGTGCCCAAGCTGACCTTTTCTGTTCCCTTTTTTGGTGTTAAGGAAAAGTCAGATCACTTCCCCACCCCAGCCCTCTTCGGCCCACACTTTTCCCAGGTTAATCAGTCTCCAGCTGCCCAAGTGTCCCAGGCAGGCCCTGGGTTCCGGCCAACGGTGGCCGCCCCCATCCCGGAGCTCCGGGTCGGTCAGAGGGGGCAGCTGGTCCTTGTGGCTAGAAATAACCTTGATGGGAGATTCCCCACTTTCCGGTGCTCAACCACTTCCTCTCTGGCAGAGCATGGACACTCCAGAAGGTTCTGCTGGGTGGACCTGGGGTCATGCCTTGGGTCCTTGTCTGTTGTTCTCAAGTGTATTCTATAGCAGCAAATATTGGGGGCTGCCTCCTTGGCTTCCATTCCCTGATGGGACCCCATGTTTCCCATCCCATGGCCAGGTGAGGCAGACACAGCTTCAGCTTCGGGTGGGCCCTGATTGGCTTAAGTCCACCACTAAATCCCATCCCATGCCCATTGCGATTGGTTCAGGGATGGACATGTGAACCAAGGCTCCTACTTGAGGTCTCCAGGAGGTAGACTTTCTCTCTATTGGATGCGAAGAGAAGCAGGTAGACCCAGACCTTATTGGGGGCCACACTGAGACCCCGAGGGGAGGTCAGCCTGAGGAAGGAGCAAACAGAGGCAGAGGCAGAGGCAGAGGCAGAGACAGGCCGCCTGTTTGCATGGCTGCATCAAGCTTCGCCTGAAATTTCAGACATCCTTGTACTTTTCAGTTACTGTACAGCCCATAGACTTCAGTTTTTAAAGTCACCGTGGGTCGAGTTTTCTGTTATTTGGGACCTAAAAATCCTGAACAAAGTCTATAGCACAATGAGGGTCAGGCCTCAAGTCTTCTTCCTGCATCTCCAGCGTGCAGAATGGAGCAAAGGACCCAGCCCAGCATCTGTGCTGTGGAAACATGACCCAAAAATGTTCCCGTCTTGTCCTTAGTCTCAGAGCCAGAAGGCCACTGAGAAGCCTCAAGCTCAAGGGCTGCATTTTTCAGATGGAAGCATCTGACCACCACTCTCTGCCCCTCTCCTGGTCAACTGGCTGTTCGCCTAATTGCTGTGGCCAATGGGAGGGGGTGAGAACCCAGCCGTGCCCGGCGGCCCCAAGACCCAGACCTGTGGCCAGGCCTCTGGGGAGAGCCTTTTCCTCCTTCCACCCCGGTTCATCTAAAGATGGCAGCTGCAGTCTGCATTGTTAAGCACAGAGTAGGCCCTGGGCATGCACAGAGTGTAAATACCTACTAAGAGTACTCTTAGTAGCCTGCAGGGTCAAGTCCGAACTCTCTAGGCCAACACCCAAGACCCGGTCCCCTCCTCCTTCTCTCCTTCATCCTCTCTCCTCACCCCAGGCCACGAGGAGGGGAAATCTGCGGCCGCCGTGCAGCCTCTCGTTCCCGCTGGGCCAACGCGGCCTGTCACGCTACATCCACGACCATTAATGTTGAGTTGGCCCTTGGTCTTTGTTCCAATGAGCTATTTCTGCAGCATAAAGTCAAGGCTTAAGATGACAATAATTTTATTGTCTCTCGTGGATTCTGTGAGTCATGGATTTGGGAGGGGGCCCCCCTGGGCGGTTCAAGGTCTCAGCGTGGTGGTCAGATGGCGGCTGGAGCTGGGACGTCTGGGTGTTGGCGGGGCGTCCTTCTCCGTGGACCGAGAGCTTCTCCGTGTGGTCTCTCTGGCCGGGCTCCTTGGGCTTCCTCACAGCATGGCGGCTCAGGGCTCCCGCGTGAGCGTTCTGCGACATGGCCGCTTCTCCCGCGCAGCTGCCGTGGTGGCGCGGTGTCACTTTCACCATATTCCATTGGTGACAGGTCAGCCACAGGCCTACCCAGGTTCACGGGGAAAGGAATTAGATTTCAGTTCTTAGTGGGGGAGCGGAAGGTTCCAGAAGAGCTCTTGGGGTGGAAGATGTTGCCGCCATCTTGGCAAGTGCAGTCTTCTGGATTGGCGTGGGGCAAACCTGCTACATTGCTCTGGCCTACCTGCTCCCCCTCCATCTGAGAGGGCTCTTTCATACCTTCTCCTCCCTCTGCGAACCTCCAGGGCCTGTTTCCCTTGCTTGAAGCCCATGGCCTGGCCGCTTGTTCACTGAAATAACAGAAGGAATATGGGAGAACTTCCGCCTGCTCCCGACACCCGACACCCACCTGCTAAGCCCTGCGCCTTCTCCCTGGCCTTGTGAATGGAACATCTGCGAGTCTCCATAAGGCCGTTGCTGCACGTGTGCCCTGGAGCCCGTCGGTCCCTCCTGTAAGTCACACCCCTTGGTGCACCAGCAATTTCCCCAGGAAGAATCCTAGTCCTTCTCCCACCTGCAAAACAAAACAAAACCCAAAACCAACCCTGTCTTCACCCCACCAGTCAAGCTCTCTGCTCTCAGGTCAGCCCACGCATTTGCCGGGCCGGAGATGGCCGTGCAGATGGAGCTCTGTGGGCTCTAAGCCTAAATATCAAAATGGTGTGAACACGTTAACCAACTGCTACGTCAAATATGTTCTCTCTTTCTGCTTGAGAAGTAGATCTTCTGAATGACAAGTTTAAAGTCAGAATTCTTGCACTTCTAAAGCGTGATGGCGTGGAGAGAGCCGGCCCTTCTTCCTTGCTTTGTCCTGAGCTTTTTTCTCCTGTCCTATCCGGCTCGCACCCACTGCTCTGCAGGAACCATGGTGTCCCCATCCACCTCCATGCTGCTGAGTGCTGAGCACCTTGACTGGAAACCCCGCTCTCCTGGGCCGCCCACCTCCCCGGATGCTCAGGCTCCTTTGTTGGTCCCACCTCATCTCCCCAACTTCTAAATGTTGGGAGACCCAGGCAAGAGTTTAGAGGACCCCACGGGGTCTTCTTCCTGCTGCCTTCCAAGCTGCGGCCAAGGGGCAACTGGTTTCCTGGGGCGCGGTGGACAGAGCTCAGGCTGGGCTGGGTGTCCACACGCTGGTGCTCGAGGCCATTCAGCCAGCTGTGGGTGGAGCCAGGGTGAGGGAAGAGGGGGCTGGGCTGGGGACCAGGCCCAGGGACGAGGTCGACTCTCTCCAAGCCACCATGCTTCAGAAGTAAAAGAATTCTGACTTTAAACTTTTCGTTAAGAAGATTTACTTCTCAATCCTTTGACCTCTTCTTTCTCTACATCCATGCTCAGGGGAGTCTCATCCCATCTCATGGCTTAAATGCCAACCACAAGCCAATGATGCCCAAATGTGTGTCCTCAACTGGGACCTGAACTTCAGGCTCCTATACCTGGCTATCTGCTCTGCACCTCCCTGTGGATGTCCTGGATTTACCCCTGGGCCTCTCGACCCTCACCTGTCTGACATCAGGGCCTGCTCTCCCTGGACCCACCCATCTTAAACCTGCCCCTTCCCAACCGGCTCATCCTCCCAAGTGCTGTGGCCCAAACCTTAAAATTGACCTTGATCCTTCTCTTTCTTTTCCCTCCCCCCATCGAATTCGCTGCAAACACTGTCAGGTCCTTCCCTACTCCTCACCACCTCCGCGCTACCAGCTCAGCCTGGCCCCCCACCTCTCTGCAGCCGACATTGCCCACCCCCACACCCTGAGCTGCAGCTAGGGCCTCCTTATCATCTCATAAGTCAGGTCAGGGACTTCTCTGCTCAACTCCCCCAGGGGTCCTGCTCTCACTTTCTAGTAAAAGCCCAAGTCTTCACAATGGCCCGCAAGGACCTGTGGGCCCCGTGGTGACTTGGCCTTTCCTGTGCAGCCTGGGACAGTGTTTGTAGGGTCCCCTGCTTGCAGCCCTCTTCGTCCAGGGTCCACACTTGACCCCTTTTAGTCTCTGATCAAATGCCACCCTGGGTCAGGCCTCCCCTGACCACTTCACATAAAACGAACCCCTGCCTCCCCGCGGCCTCCCCCACCCCACCTGGCCCTGTCTTTCCTCGTAGCACTTCCACTGCCTGGAATCGGGGGCATGTTGCTCATGAATTGTCATATTGCCTGTTTCCCTCCTATTCAATGGAAGCTGCACTGCAGGATCCCCAGACAGGCACTCAGGAAATATTTCTTGAATGAATGAATAAATGAAGGAATTATAAGTTGTAAATTAATCCTCGCAGTCTTTCCCCGTGAAGGTCGACTTCGCTTTGGAGTCTCTCAGCCTAGCCCTGCTGACTCCCAGGGAGTCGCAGCCGGTTCGTCACCCCCGCTGCTCAGCTCATCCATGCTGCAGGCAAAGGGCAGGCTCCAGAACCACCCAGTACGTTTCCCTCCATTACCGTATCCCGTCCCTGAAGCCCTTTTACGAGCAGTCACCTCCTCCCTGAAGCCCTCCGGATTCACCTATCTTTCTCTTTCTCTGACGCCCTCTCCAAGGTAACTATATCCCACCCGTGTCTGCATTATCTGGGACTGGCGACTGTCCTACCCCTCCCCCCGCCCTGACGCTTGGTGCAGCCACCGGGCAGGGCCGCGTCTGGTTGTCCCCTCATCCCGCACTCAGCCGCACCCCAGCCCACGCAGGTGCCCACTCAGGGCAGGCTAACTCGAGCCGAACAGTTGGCTTACTTCTATGTTCAACGTTTTCCATTAGCCCTTAGTTTCTTTTGTTCTAAATCATACTTATTTGTTTTCTAGTTCACCTTTAATCTGTTTTTTAAAAATTACCTGTATTCTCTTTTTCTGATTATGAAATTAACACGTGCCCATTGCAGAAAATGTGCAAGAGTATAAAGGAAAGACAAGATTACTCATAAGTGAGCAATCGGGAGATAATCATTAACATTCGATGTATTCGTGTCGACTTTTTCTTCTGGGCGCACAGTTTTTCTTTCACTGAATCTTATACTGTGACCATTCCCTATGTCCCTTCTTCAAAGACGTCGTATTTCATGGCTGCCGGATATTTCACCGTATCGGTTTATTTTAATTTCTTTAACCAAGCATTCCACACATGAATTATCGTGACACATGCACTGCCCCGCCCTGGCCTCTCGCACCCTCTAACACACCAGCACGCGCTCCCGTGGCTCCCGGTCTGCACTACTGAGGTGACTTCCCGGTGGCGGGTGAACAGGCTGAACAGGCCCTGGTCACGTGGACCCTGCAGGGTGGGGCTCCAGCCTTTTCCTCTTACTGTTCCTCAGACAGACAGATGTCGAGACAGACACAGACAAGACAGGCAGACAGAGAGAGCAGGAAGGAGGCTGCGGGGGCGGGGGGGGGCAAAGGAGGGCGGAGGCAATGACTTTGGGGTGTTCAGGCTTCGGGGAGATCAGGTGACTTGGAAAATGGGGTTGTGGAGACCAGGGCCCTGGCTGCACTTTGAGGGGCAGGCCCCAGACGAGGGCAGGTGACGGAATGGGGCTTTTTCTACTTAATACTCTCAAGGGTATGCAGAGGGTGGAGGGTGGTCACAGAACCTAAAACTTGAACTTCAAAATCCTGGGAGTGTTTCAGTGGGGCCAACTGGGAGGGACCTTCTTGTCCAACTCCCCAGTGATGATAAATGCAGATGCTGAGGTCCAGTGGTGAGCACCTCTCGGGGCTCCTGGTTTGAGCAGAGCCTTTTCTGTCTCCTTGGGTGGCCTGGACCAGGCGCCCTTGGTCTCTGTCCTCAGAGCCAGAGTGAGCTCTTGAACTACATGATGTGGCATTGAGTGCAGGCACCCGGAGGGGTCTCTGGGACTGGGCGGAGGGGCTTGGGGGGTCCTTGAGCTGTGGGAGAGGAGAGAGGGAAGGAGTCCAGAGGCTGGCACCCCAGACTTGACCCGGTTATGTCCAACCAGGTGCAACCCCTCCCCCACAAGGTCCTGCGTGACTCTTCCAGGCTCCCCACCGTCAGAGGGCAGCCCTGGGCAGAGGCAGAAGTGCCAGTGTCTGGGGTCACCTGCTTGCAGGCTTTGTCTCCTGCGGGGAGGACGTCTCTGAGGCAGACCCCTCGGGAGCTCCCCTGTCCTGGCTCCTTCTCAGGGTGCCCTGACTCTCATGGGTCTGAAGTCAAAGGTAACAGAAAAACATAGGTAAAAATGAACTCAGCTCTGGGTGGCTTTGGGGAGGAGCAGCAAACGCGTGGGGTCCAGCAACCTGGCTAACTGTGGGGTTTTAGACAAGTCATTTCCCTTCTAGGACCCCCCCTCCCAGACACGCCCAGGCAGGAGGCTGCAGAGCCTGCCCACTGTGGGACTGTGTCGTTTCTAGTTCTTCTCTGAACAGAGTTGGCCCTAGATATATAAACAGTAGGACCACCACGACCTGCACGAGGCCAGGCTCAGTGCAGAGCGGGGCTGGGTTTCTGACCTTGGTCGGGGGATGAGGCTCTGCAAAGGAACCATTTCTGGATGGCGACCCCACAGAGTAGCAGTGCTGAGGAAGGAGACAAAACTTCCACTTTGCAGACGAAGAAACTGAGTCCCAGAGAGGGAGAGCAACTGTCCCAGGCGCTAGGGACTGGAACTCGGCAGCCCCTCTGCCTCTCCCCTGCCCCCCCCACCCCCGCCCTGCTCCCCGACCACTCTCTGGAGTTTCCCTGGGCCCGGGAGGCAGGCTGGGGAGCCCCACAAGATAGAACTGAAAGCAGAAACCCCTTTCTTGTTGCCCCTAGACTCCCCCCCCCCCCCCCGAAATCTCTCCTTCTGTGGCTGGGCTTTTTCTGCCTCTGTGATAACGTGCGATGCGTAGGGCTGGCATGATAGGGGTCTCCTGTCACCTCAGATCCAAGGGGCACCCCGAGCAGGACGCTGCCCTGCCATGCCAGGACAGCGTGGCACTGGGCCAGTGCCCCCGGCAGCGACAGTGAGAGGCAGCTGGCTGGGGCTGGCGCCAAGAATGCCGAGAATGCAGAGCGGCTGTGTCCTTCCCGCTCCTCTTCCCGCCCCCCCCCTCGGAGAACAGGATATGCCCTGTCCAGGGAAGCCCGGGTCCCGCCCCCTTATGGGAAAACCACAGGGCATGTGGTGGGCCGTGAATGCTCTTGCCTTGGGATGGGCACTCAGTACGGGGGAGCCTGGGGGGCTGTCACTGCTGGGGACGCAGGGGTCCCGTGTGGGATTTAGCATGTGTTGACGACCTACTATGTGCTGAGTGCTTCATGGGTATCCATACAACCTCAACTCAACCTTGGGCGATTTTGTTCTACAGATCAGACATTCAAGGCTCAGAGGGGCCAAGGAACCTGCCCAAGGGCAGCAGCTAGCAAGAGGCGAAGCCAGACCTGATCCAGGCCAGTCTGACCCTTACGCCCAGGCTCTTCACCGCTAGACCGGGGGGCTTCGCCGTCACTGTGGCTGCTGGGGGCCGTTGTCTGGCATCCCAGTTTCCTGCAGAAAATGGGGGTCGTGATGCAGAGAGGCAGCCCCTTCCTGTTGGCAGCTGGCTGGTCTGGCCGTTGGCAAAGGGTCAGTATAGGAGGTTTGTCAGTGTGGGAGATGCTGGGGCTGGAAGCCGGCCTCTGGGCCCTCTCCCGGGCTGCTCTGCTCTGGCGGGGTCCCCGCACTGGGGAATCCCAGAGTTTGACCAGGGTGCAGGCTATTGGCTTTAGGACAGGTTCCTCCAGACCTTCTGTGATGGGCAGGGGAGGCTATCACTCAAGGGAACCCCTGGGAGAAGAAGTGGGGATCTGAGAAGGCTGAGGGGAGATGCAGGGGTACGGGGAGAGCACGAGCTGCACCCAAACTTCAGCCCTGTGATTCTAGAGGTAACCCCCGCCCCCACAAGCTGTGCACCCACCACTTCCCTCCTGAGGCCGGCTTGCTCCTGGCTGGTTCCGATGTGGCCCTCCCACCCGTGACTGGCCCTGGCCCTGTCCCCCAGGTGGGTGACAGAGAGGGCTGCAGAAACTTGGTTTGCGCTGCGGGGGCTGCCTGAATCCAGACCAACCCCAAACCAAGCCCTTAGTGATTGGAGAACAAGGGGCCATCTACGCAAGGGGATTAACCCATTAGAAATAGGGGAAACTGAGGCTCAGGGGACCTGCTCCAAGTCAGGAGCTGTGATTCTAATCTTGATCTTGTCTCTGGCATCCGCCAGCTCTCAAGGGGGTCTCCTCACCGGCCCCTCACCTTCGCCCGGCCTTCCCACCCGGTCCCCTAGCTCCTGAGGTCTGGCTGGTTCTGTTCCAGTGTGTTGTCCTGCACTGGCTCCGGGTCCCCTGGGGGGCTGGGGTCAGGTAAACAGGATCCCAGCCGTACTCCCTGACCTTGTTTACCTCCCGAAAGAATGTGAGGGCATTCCTCCCCTTCCCAGCCTGTGAGTCACCCCTCAGCAATGCGCCAGGCTCCGCTACTGCCTGCCTGCCGGGCCCCCATTCAACCCCCACTGGACCCCGGACCCTTGCCTCCTCACCGGGTGATGTCAACCATGTCACCCCCTCCCCACCCCAGTGGAGCCCACCGGGCCTTGAGTCACCATGACGACAGCTCACAACAGGAAGCCAGGCCCCATGAAGGCCTGCGCCGGGCCAGAAACACAGGAAGCAACGCTGAGCACTGCGCAGCATTGTCAGCCTCGTAAAAAACAAAACAGGACAAAAAGATTTAATGAGAACAATTAACCCAAAGAAAAAGGAAAAAAAAAAAAAGGCCGAAAAAACAAACAAAGCCAAACAGCCTGAAGGTAGGAGGCTGGCTGAGCTCCAAGGACCCCGTGTTTCCCCTCGCAGCACAATGCCGGGTAAATAATACTTCCTTCTCAGAAGAAGGCTCCTAGCGGGGAAAGGGGTCCTGCCCATGGCTCTGCTGCTGAGCCCCCCAATTTCTGAGGCCCCCAAGACTAGTCTGGCTCCCCTTGGCTTCCCCCCTCCCAGTAGCCCTTACTTAGGCCCAGCTCTTTGGGGGACCACATGGGGTGCAGGGGACGGGGTGCTTAGATGATGCGGCTGACTGAGGCTCAGATGGCACCAGGCAGTCAGGGAGGCCACATGGAGGACGCGGACCAGAGAAAGCCAAAAGGGGTCTGTTTGGCAGTGAGGAGAAGGGGGAGCCGTTCTTGCTCAGGAGCATGGCCCGGGCGAGGGTGTGCTGGTGAGAGAGCCACCGTCGTCTAGGCATGGGAACCGGATCCGGGTGACTGCAGCGGAGTTTGGTGTCACAGCATTGGGAAAGGCCTGCTGGGAAAGAGACGAGAGCCAGATCACAGGGAGCCTGGAGCGCTACGCCCGGGAGCTGGAGCCTGGTACTCTAGGAACCACGGGGCCACTGGTGGCTTCTGCGCAGGGTCACGATATGTGCAATTTGATCATCGAGGGTCATACCTATGGACAGGTTAGGAACAGGGGTGATGGGGGACATACCAGGAAAAAGCCTGGGAATGGGGTCTGCTGACCCGGTTTCTTTTCTTTTGAACGCAATAATAATGACACATAATAGATGCTCGAACGGTATTTATTGAGTGAATACATGATAATCACCTTATGCTGATCTTTACTTTACATACAGTCTTATTCATTCTCACCTCGACCCTGTGACGTCGGCCTCATCCTTCCTGGTTTTTACGATTGAGAAAACAGAGGCTCAGAGAGGTTGTCGGAGTCGCCCCGAGCTGCACAGCACTTAGTGGCGGAGGCAGATTCCAGCCCGGTCGATTCCACCACACTTAGTGTTTACTCTGTGCGGCTCCACGCCAGGGCCTGGGGACACACAAATAACCAGGCTCCAGATACGCCTTTGAGAACCCACCCCAGGGCTGTGGCCTCAGTTTTCCAGGTCGTAGACTGCGGGGTGGTGCCACTTCCCAGCTCCCCCACCACCCACCTCAGCGAGGAGCCACAGCATTAGGGAGCCCGGTGGGGACCCGGAGAGCAGGAAGGCTGCCCCAGGCCCAGCTGGGGGGCCAGAGTCTGAGACAAGGAAGAAGGGAGAAGTACCTGAAAAGAGATCTGATAAGTGTGTGTTGGGGGGGTCCCATAGGGAAAGGAGCAGAGCCCAGGGCTTGGTGAGGCGGGGAGAAGCAGGTGCAGCCAGGCTGAGGACATCAGACTCAGGCCCAGCCCCCGGCCCTCGGGCCCTGGGCCTGCTCAGCTGGAAGCCGGGCCGGACACACCAGATGGAGTTCGGGGCTGCACCTGGGGGCCTAGAAGAGACTCAGAAAGGACTTGCCTGCCCACACCCGGCCTGCCTCCTCATCCGGTGCCCCTCACGCACCTTCCCCGGGGGTGGGAAAGGGCAAAGATCTCTTCCAACTCCCGGTGGAAATCCTCGTGGGGGTTGTCGAAATGGGCTTCAGGAAAGTGACACAGTCCCGTGGGCGGCTTGTGTCTGCAGCAGGTGAGGGAGAGGGAGCTGGGCTTTGCAGGGAGGTGTGACAGGAGGCCGGATGGGAGCGGGGAGGTCTCTTAGGACAGGGAGGGGCGAAGGGTCTTCACAGAGGGCTGAGAAAGCGGCACTAGCCTTGGAGCTGCCAAGCCCGAGTCCTGGCCTTGGTTCTGCTCCACACCAGGGGCGGGGTCTCTATCCAGTTATTTCCATCTCTGGGCTTCAGTCTGCTCATCTGCGAAATGCGGGGCTCTGACCACAGGCAGAGGCAGCAGGCTGGCCGCGAGCTTACAAAGCGTGGGCAGCAACGGGACAGTTCCGACGCGGCCCTGGCTCGGCGGCCCCATTAGGCAGACTCAGTGGTGAGGCGTTTTAATGACACTTGGTGCGATACGGTTTGCAGCGCGGAAATGTTCCGGCTCCTTCCCTCGCCAGCTGTGTGCACCGGGCAAGGAGCTAAATGTCTCTGTGCCTGCTTCCCCACCTGCAAGAAGAGGACGGCGAGGGCACCCACTTCCTGGAGTGCCGGAGCACCCGGAGTTAACGCGCCTATGCCGGGCAGGTTGTCAGTGCCCAGAGAGCCGTCCAGGATGCTTTCTAACCGGGGATCCCCAGGACAGCTCCACTTCCAGATACGCGCCCCACCTGGCCCTCAGGACAGAGATGGGAACAAGCAGAGAAGGGAGGGAAAGTGGGAACCTGCCTGACCCAGAGGCGAGGATCACCTCCCTCTGCCACCTCGGTCTCCTGCCCCCAACCGTGGCCATCATGGGGGTCGAGCCACTGGGTCTGGCTTTGTCTGTCTCTCTCCTTGGACTGGGCAGGGGCTTAGCAGGCAGCAGGGCGATGTAAGATGCACGTGGTCCTGGGAGAGGGCGCACAGCCTGAGTTTCTCGGCATGTCACTTAACCTCTCAGGCTTCAGCATGCCCTTCTGTAGAATGAGAGGTGACATCAGTGGACCCTGTTGTGTTGCTGCTGTGGGTCCTGCAGGAGGCTCTGGCCTCTTGTGGGCTCCATCCCATGAGGGAAGTTGGGGAACATGCACAGGGCGGTCAGACACCTGGGAGTCTGGCGCCACCTGGTGGTCAGAGAGAGTCTCACTGCCCTCTGGGGCTCACAGTCGGCACTCTGGGCACCCAGCCTTCTGCAGCCAGCCTCTGTGATGATTTTCCTCTCTAGTTAGTCCTTTAACAGCATTCCCACCTCCTTCTGTGGAGCCCCAACCTTCTGCCCTCTTCTCTCATGTCTTGTTGAAAGCCAGTGTCTCACTGAGGATTTATTTATTTATTCAACATACACTAAAGTTCTCTTGTGTGCCTGGCCCCAGGCAGAGCACCGGGTTGGCGAGATAAATTAGACACGTTCCCTGTCCTGATGGGGAGACACACAGAGACCTGCAACGGGCTCGGAGCCGTGATTGAGGGCAGGCAGAAGGGTAGCCCAGCAGGCTTCATGGGGGAGGTGACGTTTGAGAAGCCTGTAGTAATAATCGGGGAGGGGTGGGGAGGAATGCTGGGAGGGGAACAGCGTGGGCGGAGGAAGGAGTCCCCGAGCCAAGCCATTGCAGGGGGCGTGGTTCCGCGTGTGTCTTTTCCAAGGCCACCAAGTAAAAGTCTCCTCCTCATTCACACAAACTCACGTGTGGTTAAAGGGGTTTGCAGCAAATTTCAAGATACCTTTATCACTCTAATCATTTAGGAAATTCCAGGGGTTTTAGGAGCTCTGTGCTACAAACAGGGAAGAAGACTAAATATACGTACTTTTTATCATCACAATATTGCAAGGGCCAGTAAGGACCAACGCTGTCTCTCTGGCGGTCAGCGCTGGATGGAGGAGGTGGTGGGGACCAGCGTGAGAGAGAGGCGCTGGTGGCCTGACCTGGGGGTGGGGGTGGCAGTGTGCTGGTGGCCACAGGGATTGGGAGGTGGGCATGGAATTGAGAGGCCTGAGAAAGGGGAGCCAGAAGGAGGGTCCAGGACACCGCCCAGGGCCCGGGAATCTGAATTTTTATATTAAACCTTTGAAAGAATATATAACTTTGTTATTAACTTTAAAAATCACACGTGAATTCAAATGAAGTACACAAGAAAAACCACATGAGTGTCCCGATAGATGCAGAAAAAGCATCGGGCAAAGTTCAACACTGTTATAATAAAAACTCTCAGAAAACTAGGAATGGAAGGAAACTTTCTCAATCTAATAGAGGGTGTCTACAAAAAAAAATCTATAGCTGGTAAAAATCTGAGCGCTTTCTCCCTCGGATCAGGAAAAGGCAAAGATGTCCACTCTCAATAATGACAGTCCTCATCGTACTGGAGGTCTGAGCTAGAGCAACGAGGCAAGAAAAAGAAAAAGCACACACATGGGAAACACAGTGAAACTCACTTTATTCACAGACACGATCATCTACGCAGAAAACTGGACGGAATGAACGAAAACGCTGATAGGACTAATAAGTGAGTTTAGTGACATTGTAGGGTACAAGGTCAATATAAAAAATCAAATTCAGTTCTCTTTCGCAGTCATAAACAATTGGAAATTAAAAATCTTTAATTCTGCTTGTAACAGCAATGAAATACTTAGGTATAACTCCCACAAAGATGTGTAGCAACTCTACCCTCTAAACTGTAGAACATTGCTGAAAGAATTTTAAAAAAGACTAAATGTTAAATGTTGTTAAATGGAGAGTGGTAACATTTTCACGGATTGGGAAATTCAATTTTGTTAAGACATCATTTGTTTCCAAACTGAGCTTCAGATTTGACATAATCAGTCGATTATAAGCAGTCCTTTTATTTATTTATTTTTTTGGTAGGAGCCGACAAGATGGATAACTATAAAGGGGGAAAACGAATCTCAATCCTAACCTCAGATCGTATACAAAAATTAACTAATGATGAATCACATACCTAAATGGAAGAACTTTTGTAATTTGAAAACACCATAAAGGAAATAAAAGAGAAGCCACAGTCTAGAAGAAAATAGGTGGAAAACATATACCTGATGAAGGACTTGGAATTTATAATAACAACAATAAGAAGACATACAACCTGATTTTAAAAATAGGCAAAAGATTTGAAAGCACAGTTTACCAAAGAGGATATGCACATGGCAAATAATCACATGAAAAGATGCACCATTAGTCACTAGAGAAATAGAAATTGTCTATGTTATATCAGTACACAGGCGATAAATAGTTAAAAGGGAAAAGATTGATGAAATCAAGTGTTGGCAACAGTGTGGAGCAACTGGAACTTTCGAATAGTGTTGATGGAAGTATAAAATAGTCCAGCCATTGTAGAAAACAGTTTGACAGTTTCTTTTTGGTTATTATAGTTGATATGTGATATTATATTAGCTTCAGGTGTACAACGTAGGGATTCCACATCTATTTATCTTCTGAAGTGATCACCGTGACAATTCCAGTAAACTTCTGTCACCGCACGAAGTTATTGTGATGTTATTGACTATATTCCCTAGGCTGTGCATTACATTCTGTGAGACGAGTGTCTTTAAAAGTTGCTATTTATCCCCCAGTGATTCCACTCCTAGGTTTCTACCCACCCGATGTGGTGGTCCTGAGATTTCTTTCCACTGGACGCCTGCATAAATCCCTGTTTATCTGCGACACCTTTCTCTTAGTTGGTTTCCACCTCTTACAGAGAATGCAGGTACTCACCAAAGTCCATGAGCTCCTCTGCTTCTGGGAGCTATGGTAGGTGACCCAGTTCTTTGCACCTATGTTGGGTCACAACACTAGTTCTGGCCAAGAAAATGTGCCTGAAAGGTGTGTTACTTCCGCGGGAGTGATGTGCCTTCCTTTCTCTCCCTCTTCCCTTGTTCACCAGCAGAATGTTCCTGTGAAGGAGTCTGAGCCCCCAGGGAATGTCAGAAGAACTAGATGGAGGAAATTTAGGTCCTGAAGGATGGTGTGGAGCAGCCTCTCCCACTCCCTGCCCTGGCTCCCACTAACCCACACTGGACTCTGAGGTGGTCAGGAAATGAACCCTTAGTGTCTTTAACTGCTGAGACTGTGTGTGTACGTGCGTGTGTGCGTGTGTGTGTGTGCGTGCGGTCTAATAGCTGGGATTTCTTACTCTGACTAATACATTGCCATTTTTGCTGAACTAGATTCTCAAATCGACAACTTCCTAATGAAGGGTGTTTAGGAGGTAAATTTCCAGAGCTCTTGCATGGTCTGAAAAACAACTTTGTTCGGCCCTTACATTTGAGTTTGGCTAGCGAGGCTAACCTGCCAGTTGCCTACTTGCTATGAAAGAAACATGGGCGTGATATCCGGAGCTGTAGCTCTATCATGTGACTATGTGGCAACAATATAAGGTAAACGCCTGTAAGAGCACAGAAATGCTAGCCGTAATGTCTCCACCTACTGAACAAGCAAGCAATGCTTCCTATGGATATCTCGTTAGATGAGAAAAGTAGCCTCCTATTCATTTAGGGTACTGTCTGGGTCGTATTTTCTGTTACATAGAACATCTACAAATGGCCAAGAAGGTATATAATTTCAGGTTAAAAGTAGTTTTCCCTTAGAATTTGAAGACCATTCTCTGCTGTCTCTGGCCTCTGTTATTGGTGATACCAGACAGATTCATGTTCTTTGTGATTGTTTTTTTAACAGAAAGCTTTTAATGTTCTTTTTATCCTTGATATTCAGATATTTCTTAGTGTGTCTAGGCATTAGTTTTTAAGAAATCTATTCTGCTCATCGTTTGCCAAGCTTTTCTTTTCTTTTATTATGTATGCCTACAGCACCTGGTCTTCCTAGGTGGTCTTCCGTCCAAGCAGTAACCAAGGCCTGATCCTGCTTAGCTTCCAAAAAGCAGACATCAGGCTTGGCATGATCAGGGTGGCATGGCTGTAGACCATGGACCATGGCTCCACTGGGAGGTGAACCCAGGACCTTCTGCATGGAAAGCGGATATGCTAACTGCTACACCATGGAGCCACTTCCAATTTGCTGAACTTTCCAGTTTGATGTCCGCATCTGTTCAGCTCTGGGACATTCCTCTGTACCATTTGCTCCCCTTTGCTCTCTTACCTTCTCTTTCCGAAACTTCTGGTAGCAGGTGGTGGACCCGGATCCATCTTCATAGCTCTTGTCTCTGCTTTCATATTCTGCATCTTTGTGTTCTATGTTCTAAGATCCACTGACTCTTCTATGAATGTTTAAAATTTCAGCAATATCTTTAATGTTCAAGAACTCTTATTTTCTGGTTGCTCCTGCTCAAGGTGGCAAATTGTACTCTAAAAAAAAAAAAAAAAGAATTCTGATTTTCTGATTGCTTTTTTTTCAAAGCCTCTTGGTCATGTTTTGTCCATGTGGTATCTCCTAAACTATTTCTGAGGCGATTTCAACCCAAGGTTATCCTTTATTTCCTGAATTATTTTTATTTTGAGTCAATGTTTCTATTACTCGTAGTATCTCTCTTTCGGCTGCAGTTCTCCCTCAACTCCCTGTTAGAATAAGGATAAGACAAAAATCCTTAACACAGCCTAAAATGCTCTGCAGAGTCTGGCCCCTAACTGTTCAGAAACATGACTTTTAAAGTTTCAGAAACATTTCTTTTAAATTTAATTTTAATTTTGGAACTGTGGTACGTAATACATTCATAAGAGTGTATAAAACATGAACATTCAAAGAATAAGAATAAAGCAAATGTACACATAAACAACTCCCAACTTTAGAAAGGAGACATTGCCAAGACTGTCCTCTGCATTCATCCTCACCTTTCTCCCCAAGAGGAAATCACCATTCTGATCTTTGCAATCATAATCTTGTTTCCTCACTAGTTTTACCATCTATGCCTGAATCCCGATACAAAATAACGTTCAGCTCTGCCTGACTTTGAACTATATCTAAGTGGCACCCTATGGTTTGTATTCTCATTTCTTTTGCTAAACATTATTTTGCAAGGCTCACTCAAGTTGATAGATTCTTCAATTTCAATGCTCGCTAATAATTCAGGATATGACCACTAGCCCAGCCTGTGGGATTTGGAGGCTGTTTCCAGTTTCCAGTCTTTACAAATATTGTTGCTGCCAACATTTAAAAACATGTTTTGTGGTGCACACATGCAAGAATGGCTCCAGGGGGTTTCCCTAGGGTGCAAATAGCCGGCTCATAGGTCACATACAAGTTTGAACTGATTCGGTAGTGCCAAAGTCATTTCCAAATTGGTGGAATCCACGTTTATTCTCCCCAACAGTGTCTGCGAGTTCACCTTGTTCCATATTCTTGTCAGGACTTGTCATTATCAGACTTTAACATTTTTACTTATTAGAGGGGGGTGAGTTGTATCTCGTTGTGGTTTTATATTTTCATTGCTCATGGGGTTGAGCAACTTTTTATTTCATTGGTCACTGGTGGTTCCTCTTTATGATGTGCCTTGGTATTCTATTAAAGTTCATTAGTCAAATTTCTTAATCATATCCTTATTGAATATATGTCTGCTTGTTCTACCAATTACAGAGCCATGTGTTTTAAAATCTCGCGCTGTAATGGTAGATTTGTCTGTTTTTCTGTGTAGCTCTCTTCGTGTTTCCTATGTTTTAAGACTATATATTTGCATGCAAATTTGGAATTGTTCTCTCTGATGGATTAGAATGATTTCATTATGAAGTGACCTTCTTTTCCTCTAGTGATGATTTTTTTTTTCTGGTATTAAAATAACTGTACTAGTCTTTTTGTTAGCCTTTGTTTGCATGCTGTGTTTCCCCCCATGCATTTACTTTTGCTCTTTCAGCATCCTCATGATTTGGAACCATCTCTTGTATCTTTTGTAAATTGCATGCAGTTAGATTTTAGCCAGTACGAGAATCTATGTATTTTAACTACAATATTTATTCCAGTTGCATTTATTAAATTATAGTGCATTTGAATTTATATGTCATCTATCGACCTCACCTGTCTTGTATTTATTTTTTTCTCCATTCTTGCTTACTTTAGGATTGATTGGGTTGATTTTTCCCGTTCTATTTTTGCCCTCTAATAATTTGGGTAAATACTATACACTGCATTTCCACTCTTTTAATGTTTACTTTGTAATGACAGTTGCTTTCTTAACTAATCAAAGTTCGAGTGTATTTGGTATCTATCTTCATGTTCTTCCTGAAGAATCTAAGGATCTTAGAACACTTTAACTCCGCTCACCTGTTATATGCTATTGTTGCTGTGTATTTTAGCTCTATTTTTATCCAGAAGACATGGTTATCGTTTTTGTATTATCAGTGTTCATTGTTCTTCATCCTCTATTGCATCAGACCTATCCGTGATGTCTTCTCCCTGACGGAAATGCCTCCATAGGAATTCCCTTTAGGGAGCATCTCCTAGTGACAGTCTTAGTTTTTGTATTTGTAAATGTTATTATTTTACTTCGTTCTGGCAAGATGTTTTCACTGGGTACATTGTTTTTGAAATAAATTTTCACTGGATACATAATTGTAAAATGTTGGTTATTTCCTCTCAGGACATCAGACACATCATTCCTCTGCCTTCTGGCTTCCGTTGCTCCTGATAAAAAGTCAAGTATCAATTTGTCACTTCTTTTTCTTCTGCGTGTCAGACAGAAGCGTTTGGACTTTATTCTGAGGACAACAGGGAATTATGGAAGGTTTATAAGCACTAGCGTGACTCAGTCAGATCTGCTTTTTCAGAAAGCACTCTGGCGCTGTGTAAGTACTGGGTGGGAGGGGATGGCGGCTCAGTGGGAAGGTCATTGTTGCAGTCCAGAGAAAGGACAAGGGGTGTGGAAAGGCAGGGCTTGGGATCAGTTGCGATGGGCGGTGGACGCCGGAGGTGCGCGAAGACTGGGTTCCTGGGAGGATGAAGGGAGATGCCGCGCTGAAACAGGAGTGGCTTGGGCTGGGTGGTTAGTTATAACGAGTTCTTCTGGGACCTCAAGATCCGATCATTCCACAAATAGTTGAACACCTACTACATGCCGAGCGCCCAGCGCGGTTTGTGTGTGTTGGGTCTTGGGGCAGCGCGGTAGCAAAATCCGTTCCCGTGTGCACCTTTAATCCGCCACGGCTACACCTGCTGCGGATTTTTGCCCAGCTGGGGGCCCTCGAAGCAGAGCCCGCGCCTGACCCGGGTGTCTCTGCATTACAGCCCACGGACCGACGGACGGATGAATGGAACTATGGCTGTGGAGGGGCCTGCACAGCCCTGGCCAAACGGCGCCGCTCTGGGGCCCAGATCTGGAGAGACCGCGGTGTGGTGACGCTGCGACAGGTTGGGAAGCGTTGGCCGTCCCCACCCTCCCTCCTGCAGTTCTGGGGTCCGCGCCGCGGGGCCGCCCGCTCCTTTGTGAGAAGTGGGGCAGACGGCCTCCCCCCTCGGCCCGTTTCCTCATCTGCCCAACCCATGCATAAGTCACCAAGGATTTTAGGAAACGCGTCTGAGTGTTGGGATCTCATCCCGCCGCGAAGCAGAGCGGGGCCCACGTCAATTAAGTTTCGTGGGCGGGCGGCCGGGCGAGCTGCGCGCGGCCCCCGGCTCGCGGGCGGGGCGGGACGGAGCCCCGACGGGGCGGGGCTCTGGCGGGGGCGGGGCCGGCGGGGAGGGGCGGAGCCTGCCGGGCACGAGCCGAGCCCCCGCCCCGCCCACTCCCCGCGCGCTCGCTTGCTCGCTCGCGCCGAGGAAAACGTTGCGCAGGTTCAAAAATGGAACGTCGGCGGCGTGAGGGAACGCGGGGGGGTGTGCGCGCGTGCGCGTGCGCGTGCGCGCCCGGGCGAGGGTGACTGGGACCCCGCCGGCCCTAGCATCGCGCGCCTCAGCCGCGGCCCCGCAGCTCCGCCCCCGGCCTGGCCCGGCCCGGCCTCGGGCCCGCTCGCCCGCCGCCCCGCATGGAGCTGTCAGCCATCGGCGAGCAGGTGTTCGCCGTGGAGAGCATCCGGAAGAAGCGCGTGAGGAAGGTGAGGTTGCCGGGGGGCGGCTCCCAAGACCCCTTTGGGGTCCCCTCCTGCTCCCAACACCATCCGCTCCACGCTGGAGGCTGGGGGAAAATGGGGCGGGGGCCCCAGGCAGCCCCGCGCTGCTGGGCTTGTTTCCCAGCCCATGCCTCAGTTTCCCCCGCCACCTTGTAGGGCGAGTAGAATAAAAGTTGTCTCCCCGGGATGCTGGGGGCAGCTGAGCCCGCCAGAGCTGGAGGTGAGGATCTGAATGTAGGGATCCTGAACGCCATCCTTCCTCACGCTCCCCTTATCCTAAATATGGGGAGACTGAGGCCCAAGTTGAGGAAACACCTTGCCTAGCGTGTGAGCGTCGCAGCTGGGTCTCGAACTCAGGACTCTGGACTCTTGGTACCAAGACCTTTGAAGTTGGAGGCGGAGCTTTGGAACAGCCTCCTGCCTCAGAAGTCTTAGTTGCTGGACTTCGACCTTTTCCGATCCTCTCTACACCCCACCTCCATCTTTCTCTCCCTCTTCCAGTGCACACCCCTCTGTCTTCCCCACCCCAACTCTCGGCCCCGCCCGGCAGGGCTCGGCGAAGCCGCCTACAGCGCTCCGGTATCCTCGAAACTCCTCCCCCTTCGCCTTGGCCTTCGCCTCCGCCTACAAAACATACACCCTGAAATTTAAGGAGGTCTCTGCCGGGTTTGGGTCCCCGCGCCTCCGGCTGGACTTCGGCGGTCCACAATTCCTGTGCACATGTTTGCAGAGTGGGCTCGTTCCGGACCGGAGGTTGGGGATGCGAGTCCTTGGGGAAAGTTCCTCTCCTGGCACTCGCCACCATCCTTTGCCCCCGTCGTCTCCTTCCTCTCTGCAGCCCCTCCGGAGGCTCCAGCCACAGGGCTGGGAGGGAGCTTAGAGGTCACTGCCTCCCATTTGAGGCAGAAACTGAGACCCAGGCAAGGGAAGTGACCTGGTCAAGGTCACACAACAAGTTAGAGATGGAAGTAGCACAGGAGCTCAAGTTGGCTGATTGCCAACTCATCTTACCAGAGGGAAAACTCTGTCCTGATATCTTGGGCCAAGGGTTAAGGTCAAGGTGGGCCTTGAGCTTCTTTTCTTCCCCCAACTCCGATGGGGTTGAACTTTGCCTTCAAGTTGGGGCTGCCCCTCCTCCTCCCATCCTCCAGAGTTTCCTGAATTTTAATTTATTCCATCGAACCCAGTGCTCTCCATGAAGTGTAGCCCAAGCAGACACAGTGATTACCCCCTTTCTGCACCGGCCTGAGGGTAGTGCCAGAGGCTGAGGAGCGTCATTCCTTCAGCCATTCAGCCATTCGTTTAAAAAAAATTTACTGAGGATCTGTTATATACTAGGCACCATTCTAAGCCCCAGGGAGGGATACACCTGTTCCCTCGAGGACCGGGTATTCTGGCAGAGATGCCCAATGAATAAGGAAATAAATACAGACGCTTTCCAGTGGGGCCGTGTGCTATGCAGACAGAATTGTGAGGTAGGAGGGATAACATTAGGAAGGGTGGCCAGGAAAGGCCTCTTTGAAGAGGTGACATATCTTGGTCTCAGAGTTCCGGCGTGGAGGGGTTTCCGCCGTTGGATGGGGTTGGACTGGAAACTTTTGAAGGCCCTTGTGAGCTGTGAGGAAGAGAGGGCCCCGGCTGGATTTTCTGACTACTGGAGGGGTGACCATCATTTCTAAAGGTGGAGACTTTTTCAGCTTGCTCTGGGGCCCTGTTAGGAACTTTTGAATTGAGAGCCCTGCCTCTCCCAGGGAGGGGGCTGGTGGGACTAGATCCTTGGGAAACACCTGAGCAAGGATTTTCTATGATTTGGAGAGTCTTCTGATCTAAAAAGGAAAGAGAGTTTTGGTCTTAGTGCTGGGACTCTGGACACTGGATCTTTGGTGATACATATACCCCCATGTAGTCTCAGTTTCCCCATGAGTGACGTGAGCTCGAAGCTTCTGCCACAGGAGCCCCAAAACAATCAGGAGTCAGGGGAACTCCTGTGCTCTAGTAGGGAGGGTGGTCTGGGGTGGTCATGTAGCAACGAAAGTTTGAGGGGGTCTCTGGGTTGGTGGGGATCTGGCGCAGGGGAGTTCCCTGGTCTGTGTGTGTGTGTGTGTGTGTGTGTGTGTGTGTGTGTGTGTGTGTGTGTTGGCGGATGTCTTATCTGCAGAGGGGATTGGGCCTTACTGTCCTGTGAGTGGTTGCCTTACTGTGTATCTCACTGTGTCTGCTTCTCTTTTTCCCCAGGGTAAAGTCGAATATCTGGTGAAGTGGAAAGGATGGCCCCCAAAGTAAGGTCCTCTGTGTTTGTCTGCCTGCCTGTACATCCCTCCGTCCACCTTTTGCCCTCTCTCCTGTCTAGCGTTTAGCTACAGCCGCTCTAGTAATTGGTTGGCAGGTCTTAATTAAATCATCTCCTCTGGCTCTCAGTTGCCCCTCTGCCAGCTGAGGGGCTTGAAGCACATGATGGTCAAGGCGGGCCCCAGATTCCCTTCTCACCTGCTCCCCTCAGTTGAGCTTCATCTTCCAGTAGGAGCCTCCCCTCCCTTCCTTGCTTTTCCTGGCACCTGGGAGGTGAAGGTCCAGCATCCTGGCTTCAGAGATGGCTGCTGGCCAGGTGGAGGGGCCTCCAAGCCACAGCAAGTACAGGGCTTGGGCAGGGGGTTGTGGGGCTGGGTAAGACAAGTCTAGGCAGTGGGGCACGAGTCCTCAGTGCCATAGAACTAGGGACAAAACTAAGCCCACCTTGCTGTTGGACAGCACTCTCTAGTCTACAAAGCAGATTCCCATACAGCCTTGTGAGGCAGGTGGGCTGGTGATCTCTAAAAATGAGGAAGCAGGCTCAGAGAAGGTAAGCCGCTTGCTTTAAGTCACACAGCAAGAGTCAAACTAGGCCTCCTCATTTTCAGGTATCTCCTTTGTGCCTCTTCCCCCTTAGAGTTGGGGGGCTGGGAGCTGGGTCTAGGACCTCTCCCAGTGGCTCCACCTATCCTGTGGAGGCCCAATCAAGACCATTCACACAACCAATCACATCCCAGCAGGGAGTTGTTGAGGGGGGTGTAAATGAGCAAGTCGTGGGACCTCCCCATTGGTCTGTAGGTGCCCCACCTCCCTGCCCTGTCTCCCAGAGACCTACTCCTGGAATCCCCCTCTGCGCGGGAGCCTCTGCTCTCTGTGCCAGGGGCTTTCTGCTGTGCTGGTGGAGGGGGCTGGCCTGGTATTGGGTCCTAGGCAGCATCTCGAGGGCATGGTGGGAAGAGACAGTAAAGGGGAAGATGGTTTATGCTGCTTCAGCTTCCCTCTCCGCAAAATGTGTTCAGTAGTCCAGGCCCTGCCCTCCTAATGGGCTCCTTCACCTATGGGGTGAAAGGTTTGGGCCTGTGTCCAGGGTGACCTGCAGGCATCCTTAGGATTGGGGTTGGTGGCTGGCCAACAAGATAATGCGCTTGTGCATTCCTCCTGCTCCTGCTACCCCTTCCCAAACACCCCAGGACTGAAGGAGGGTCCTTTCCTCCACTGGGCAGATGAGAGGTAGATGTCCGGCCTGGGCGAAGGGGCAGCAAGAGTGCGGGAGAGCTGGAAGAGGGAGATGCCCAGGCTGGGCAGCCGGAGCACTGGCTCCCTGGCACGTGCTCCCTTAGCTTCTGCACCAGAAGGCATTGTGTTGGAGTGTGGTCCCAGCTTGGTGGTCTTCAAGGCATTTTTGGCTATTTTTCCTCCTTTGTAGATTCCATCTTTTGAAAGATTTCTTTTTCTGAACAGAGGTACTTATCAATTAAAAGTTGCATCTCCCATTTTTATTAATCCCAAATGAATTATGTCCGCCCATCAGAGCTTCCACAGCAGGGAAGACATAGTGCCCCCAGAGCAGTCCCTCCATGATTCTGTTGGCTGGAGCCCTGGCCCCGGGGTCCACTGGTTTCTTAATATGCTGAGACCACCTGATGGGCCCTTCTTGACTACCTTTTATGACCCCCCAAGGGAGTTCTGGGAGCCCTGTTTGACCAGATGACTTGGGTACCTGTGGCTCCCCAGCACTTTGGTCCTGGGTTCCTGGCCTGGCTCACAGCTGGACAGCTGTGAGCTCTTGGGCAGGTCCCCAATGTGGTGGCACCTCTGCTTCCTCATCTCCAAACTGGAACAATAAAGCCTTTGTCACAGCGTTGTGAGGATTAGGTGATGGCTAGAAAGTACCTGCTGCATTCTCAGCCAGCCAAGCACTTAGTAAATGTTTGCTATTAATAGTTAGACAGCTCAGCTTCTAGGTTTCCCCTAGCCAGGAGAGGCACCTGGGGAATTCCATTCCTCACAGAAACTCAAAGTGGCCTAGAAATCATTTAGCTGAGTTCTTAGATGGGGAAACTGAGACCTAGAGGGAGGTCCTTACAAGACCATAACTTCCGTGTGCCGCGTGGTCCCCACTTCACATCATCCACTCTGTCACCCACTTCACTGGGAGGAAGACAGAGCATCAGAGGGCTCTTTTGTAACTCACTTCGTCTTCAGTCTCCTCCTCAGGGGGGTCTGGCTTGAAGCAGGAGCGGAGAAAGGTGGGGATTGGGTAGTTGGGCCGGCTGCTCCCTGCAGACCTGGGAGGCTCAGCTAGGGCAGTGCCCGCATCAGTGGGGAGGGGAGTCACTCTGGGCAGGAAGGCTTATATTAACAACAACAACAAAAACACGTTCTAAAGGAACACCAGCTCTGCGCCAGGCTCCTGTTAAGCCTTTTCATGCTTTGCCTATTTTCTCTCCCAGCAGACAAATGAGTGCTTTCCTCCCCAGCAGGTGGGGCAGAAGAGCTTTCTTGCTTCTGGCAGGTACAGCAAATGGCACAGGAAGAGGCTGGGGGCATAGGGCAGGGGATGTTTAATCATCAGCTGCAGGTGCTCTCAGCCCCGCAGAGACCTTCAGGCACCTCACTGTCCTTGCAGCCTGCCCAGGACTGCTGTTCTCCCTTTGAGACCGCGTTCCTTTCATCCTTTTCCACCTGCGAATGTTGTGGCATCTTCTCGGGAGGACCGCCTCCATGGAGCGTTAGTAATGACTTTGTCAGTGGGCACAGCAGTAAGGAAGCTGCTCATCAGTAAGCCCCTGTGATCAGGCACTGGCCCATTTAATTGACTCATGGCAACCCACTTTACAGATGAGTCCTTGCCCAGGGATACAGCTGGGGCATTTTGAACTGTGGGCTGACTGACCCCAGGGCTTGGAGGCCTAGCCCCTTTGATACACAGCCAGCTCCGGCAAAGGTGACAGAACATCTCTTGTGTAGTGGGCACTGATGGCTAGTTCAGTAGGAAATGCTCAGGCTGTAGACCCAGGCCAGGCTGCCTTTGATGAACTCCGTTCTATATATTTACCAACTGTGTGACCCAAGGCAAAGCCCCTGGCCTCTCTGCACCTCCATCTCCCCATCTGTGAAACGAGGCCCTAGCCTTAAGGGGCCCTGCCAAGGCGCGCCTGTGACAATAAGTTCATAACAGGGCCAGAGGCAGAGGTGCTTCCTTCTCCTAAGACTGGGTTTGGGCAGCAGCAGCAGAGTCCGGGACTGGATCCTTGGCAGGTTTTTGCACTCTCTAGGCTTTTGAAATTGATTTAAGGCTTATTTGCTTTTATGATGTATCATAATGAACCAAGTACTTCACATGGCTTAACACAGCTAATAGGAATATCAACCCTAAAAGCCAGGCCATTGGCAGCCCCACTTCACGGATGCGTAAACAGAGGCCTCAGCGGTTGGGTCGCTCGCGCAGGGCTTGCCGCCAGCCCACCTCGCTTCTTATTGTGGCCAGCTTTAAATCCGAGTCGGGGAATGGGGCAGGCCTGGCTCTGCGGGGCGCCCCGCCCCCAGCACTGCGCGGGCCTGCGCAGACCCGGCTCTGGCCCCAGCCGGGAGCCTGTTTACAGGACCCGAGGGGGGCGGGGCTTTCGGTCACGTGGCCGTGTTTACCTCTCAGTCGGCGCGCGTCGTCCCCGCCCCCGTCCCCCATTGGTTGGCCCGGTAAGCCGGGGTACGCGCCCCCACTGCGTGCGCGCCCGCGACGCCCAAGCTCGCGGAAGAAGGGAGGGGCGGGGCGAGGCGAAACGGGTCCTCGGCTCCTCCGCTAGTACTCCGTGCCCGCGCAGTGGGGGTTCCGTCTGCTCCCCCCTCCTGGCCCCGTGATGTCGCCCAGGTAGTGGACGCTGCCGCCTGTGCGCTCCTGTTCTTGAGCCCTTCTGTTCCCGAAATGGGTTTGCCGTCTCTGTGGCCTCTGGTTCCCCACTCTGCGGAGGAGCACTATTGTCCTCCATTTTAGGGGAACCCAAGGTGTTTGACAGACACTTGTGCTATCCACCTCCCCTTCCTTTCCCCTAGCATGGAGCAAGGCCAGGCCTCCAGCTGCCAAGTGTGACCTTGTGCTGTTCCCTCAGATCCCGTGTTTGGAAGCCCCAGGCTAGTAACAACCCCCTTTGAATCCTCCAACGCTTTCTGTACACCTACTGTGTTCCAAGCCTCGAGGTCCCACACCGAAGACTGGTCAATCAGGGTGTGCCCCTCTTCCATGGACATCCCAGCTTGGTGGGAAGCCAGATACGGTGACATGTGAGGGACCAGAAGGCAGAGATATAACTGAGTTCCAACCACAGACTGGCCACTCATTGGCTCAGTGGCTTTGGCAAGATATTTACCCTCAGTGTCTCCATTTGTAAAATAGGATCACCTACCTCATGAAGACGTTAGGAAGAGTCGATGGGTCCCTGGTGATGAGAGTCCACGCTCCCTCCTTGCTGCTACTGTGGTAGTGCTGGTAATGCTAAGATGAGGAAACGGGTCCAGAGAAGGTTAGGGACTTGCCAGGAACCGCATAGCAGCTACATCAACAAAAAATGGGCAGGATGTTGGGGAAGCGGGCAGGGCAAAGTGAGGTGACCTTTCCACAGCTGGAGAAAGGGCAAGACAGCCGAAGGAGGAACACAGAATTCCCCTTCTTGTAATTAGTTCCAGTTGCAGAAATTCAACCTTCATTTTGGGAGAGGAAGGTTTGGAGTCTCAATCAGCCTCTGGTTGCTCATAGTTGGGGCTTTACCCAAACTATTAAAAACAAAAACAAAACCAAAAAAATCTGTTTCGCTTTCAGCATTGCTTCAGGGTGAGCGAAACTGCAGTGGCTTGTAGAGCCATTCCCAGGGTGCCTGGGGAAGGGTTGCCATCTGCCCACCAGGATGCCGGCTGGGTTCATCAGTAATTATGGTAGATGCCAAGTGTAGCAGTAAGGCCATAGTGGGGAGGGTTCACCCTGCTGGGAGAGGATTTGGAGGGGACCGTTACTAGCTGGGAGAGATGTCAGGGAAAGCCGCAAGGACGTGGCTCTTAGAAGGATGAGTAGGAGTTCACTGGAGGGGGGCGAGCAGAGCATGTACAAAGGAAGAGAGGTGAGATCGTGCCTGCTCAAGCTGGGCATGTGGCACGTGGGTAGGGGCCGTAAGGCCTTAGGGTGTGGACCTTCTTTGCTGAATCCACAGATCTCAACAGGACACCGACAGGAAGTCAGTATGCAGCAGTGTCACCGAGAAAGGAGAGGATTCTGTTTTAGGGCAACTTGTTTGATCCAGATTGGACTACTGTGAGGTTCCACAGTCCCAGGACAGTTTAAAATGAAGGTTTTAGTTTGGTTTTAGTGTGGACCATGGGGGCAGGGGCCCTGCCCAGCCTCTTTCTACCTCCTAACACCTCCCTAACACCTGCCCGTCTCCCTTCGTATCCAGCAGAGCTAGGTGCAGCCCTGGCCGGAATCATATTGCTTTGGTTTTGTTTGTGCATACACCTGTGCATATACACACTGTTAGGTTTATATCTGGTATATTTGCATGTATGTGCATATGCACACATACAAACATACGTATGTTTTTAAATTTTTTATGTACTAGCATCTGTTTATGGTGAGCGATACTGGTTTTTCCACTCGTGAAAGTCATATACAGTCTGCTGTAAAAATAGAACTATATAAACTAAAAAGTGAGCTATATTAAAGGCTGATACTAAGTAAATGACAGTGCAGGTGGAACAAGGGTGGCTGAGCTCGGGAAGTGCTGAGCAGGTTGTCCCACAGGGCATGCTCTCTGGCCTGGGACTGGTAGAAGACCCCCCGGGGAAATGCCAAGCGGTCACAAGGCCTGCCATATGACCGCTGCTCCATCCAGTTGCCGGCCACTTACCAGATTCCGACCGTGTGCCGGGCCCTGATACAAGGGCGCTTCAGACCTGACCACGATGCCACAGATGTGTCCTGAGATGGGAGGGAGCAGCTCAGCCTGGGCAGAGGCTGTGCTGGGGCTAGGGTTTGAGGAGGGGTAGGGACAGCAACAGTGATGAGCACAGAGCACTTCCTGTGTGCCAGGCACTGTTCTAACCACTGAGACACATAACGCATTTAATCACCATAAGAGTCCTTTATACATGGAGAAGTAGAGGCAAAGGTGCATTAAGGAAATCATTCAAGGTTCTACAGCTAGCAAGGGCAGAAGTGGGATTTGAACCCAGGCAGCCGGGCTCAGAGTCCCTGCCCTTGCCACATACTCTTGCCTCTTCTAGGAAGGGAATCCGTGATTTAGAGGCCCTGCCCTCTTCCAGACACCCCATGCTCCTGAGGTGAACATGGGGTCTCACTGGGAGTTGGACGCATTTATAGGTGGCATGACCAGTGGTCAGAACGAGGGGAGTTCTGGTCATGCTGGAGCCCCAAGGAGGCCCCTGACCTAGCCTGGGTGACCAAGGACAGCTCCGTGGTGGTGAGGGCTTGAGATAGTGGGCCCTGGTGGAGCAGCCGCGGCCTCTGTGAATCCAGTGGGGGGGCAGGGCAGCTCTGACTTCTCTCGTTTCTCTCCCAGGTACAGCACGTGGGAGCCAGAAGAGCACATCCTGGACCCTCGCCTGGTCATGGCCTATGAGGAGAAGTAAGGGGCTCAGCCTGCCATGGGGCTGGGTGACAGGCAGGCTTGGAGGTTTCCCAGGGAGCCTGCCATTGGCTTGGCTCTGAACAAGGGGCATGGGCAGGGGGGGTCTGGCGGGGACAGCCCATTTTAGTCTGCAACTAGGGGAAAGTGTCAAGTACCAGGTCCAGGGCAGCTGAGGGCCCAGGTCCTTTTCCTATTGCTGGGTGGTGCTGGCCACTTTCCTCCTCTCCCCAGGCCTCGGTCTCTCTGCTGTAAACTGGGCCACCCCAATAACTCCTGCCGCAACTTCCCTGTAAGGTAGGGTTTCAGTTCCAGTGAAGAGCATGAAAATGCATCAGAGCAATGCCGTATGTGTGATGGGTAGCAATGTCAGCAATGCCCAGTCATGCCCTTGGGGACAGATCAGAGACGTGCTCCTTGGAGATTCCCTCAGCAGGAGAGGATGAGTCTGATAAAGCTCAGGGCAGGCCTGGGAGGGGGCCTGACTTTGGAGCCAGGATAACTGAGTTCTTCTGGTCCACCCCACCTGGCCACCTCCTTGTTGAGTGGCCCTGGGTAAAGCTGCCCAGGCCTCAGTCTCCCATATCTACCCTTGCTCTGCTGAGATTCACAGGTTGGCTCGTGGTCGGCAGCTTCTCCAAAGGCCATGAGGACACATCTCAGCAGGGAGCTTCCCAGTGTGGGGACTTTGAGCAGAATCTAGAAGGTCCCTTCTGCTGCGTGGGCCCAGCGCCAGGCCCAGCACCCAGCGGTGCTGACCTGCCAGCAGGCATCCCCCGTCCTGCAGCCTCTCCCCAGACATTAACCTGTGCAGCATGGACCGTTCCCTACAATCATTTCATTTGGCTCCTTCTGGAACCCCCAGAGACAGGGTTGAGGGTCCCGTCTGACAGGCGGGGAACCTCGCAGCTAGGAAGTAGCCCAGCCAGTACTCAGCCTGGGCCCTTCCTCTCTCCCTCATGCCCCGTCTCATCGCTTCTCTCCTGAGAGGTCTGCTGCCGATTCAAAGGACCAGTTCCCGCTGTTTCTTCTTTTAAAAAGGAGGGCGACCCTGTCCCACTGCTTGCGGGGCCTTGAGCAAAAGAGTTGTGACTCTGGGAGAATCTTTTGGAGTGTCCTGGAATGTGGTAAGGAGAGTATGGGCAGGTGTTAAAGGCCTCAATTAGAATCCTGGCCCTGCCCTTACCAGCTGTGAGGTGTTGGGCAAGGCCTTTCCTTCTCGGAGCCTCAGCTTCTCCATCCATGAAATGGGGATACTATGCTGACCTCATGGGGCTTTTGTAGGGAGCAAAGGTATGCGAACGCACTTGGTAAGCCTGTACGTGTGGACACATGTGTGACTATCTTCTCATGGTAATTGGGGGCCATCTAGTCATTTGATTTGTTCAACAAGTCTTGGTTGAAATCCTCGTACATGCCAGGCACTATTCTAGGCACTTGGGACACAGCAAGAAAGCACCGATGAACGTCCCTAGCCTCATGTGGTTCACACTCCAGCGCAGAGACATGCGATACGAAGTGCACTAATACACACGTCCAGTGTCAGACGGTGATCACCGCTCACAGACAGGGACGTGGAGAAGGATGAATGGGGGCGCTAGTTTCCATGGACGGCGAAGTGGTGGTGTTTGACCAAAGACCTGAATCAAGTGAGAGAATGAGCCCAGTGGGTACGTTAGGGACCGTCCCGGGTCAAGCACAGTGCGTGCTCAGGCCCTGGGGGGAGGACCTGTGTTTGAGAAGCAGCATGGAGGCAGGGGTGGCTCTGCGTGTGGCCGACTGGCGTGGTGTGAGCTGGGAAGCTGTGGGGGATGAGGGAGGAGAGGGGCCGTGGGGGGAGGGCAGGGGCAGCTGAAGGGATGGGGGGGTCACAGCTCGGGGAGAGCAGAGTAAGTCCTGGTGGAGGGTTGGGGTGATATTTTGAATGAGTCAGAGAAGTCAATAGTTCAGGAACACATTAGGAGCTGGAGACTCCTGCAGACCGAGCGCGTGACGCTGGCTTCCATCTCTGTCTTGGTGAGAAGGCAGTGGAAGGGAGTGATGTCCACTTAATGCCCGCTTTGCAGGCTTTTAAAAAGAGACTCCGGGGTGCGGCGAGGGGGCTCTGCTGGGGCGCCCCTGCACACCAGGAGGGGCGGGGCGGCACTGAGGGCTTGCTGCGGCCGCGACCCAGTGGTGGCCTCTGCCCTGGACAGAAATTGTCGGAGTGTCCAGGATTGACAGAAACCAGGCCCTGGGCTGGTAAGGACTGGATAGAATGGGCGCCCCACATCAACCGCCCTCCCCAACCCCTCGCAGTTTTCCGGGCAGGAAGGGGAAGGGGAGGCTGCAGACTGGGTTCCAGGCCTATCCTGCTGACCCCGCCTGGGATCCCAGCCCTGACCCTCCCAAGTTTGGAACCCAGAGCTCAGCATTTTCACCGGTGGCGGCAAGTGTCGTAATTTGGCGTCACGTGAGTTACTTAACCGCTCTGTGCCTCAGTTTCCCCCACTGTGAAATGAGGATGGTAGTAGTGCCTCCCTCACGGGGTGGGCGTGAGGGTTAAAGCCGTGCCTCGTGCAGTGCCCAGTAAGTGATGATGATGATAAATGCAGTAAACACGTTATCATCGCCATTATTTTCCCTCAAGGCCCTTCCCTTTCCCCCCTCTGCTTCCTCCTCCTCTTCCTCTCTTTCCTTTTTCTTCCCTCTCTCTTCCTCTATTATTTTAGCCTTTCTAACCCCCCCCCCCCATTTCCTAAGTACTAGGGACCTCTCACTCTTGTCAAGAGCCCTGGTGACCATCTGGGAAGGGAACCTCTTGTTCCAGACAAGGACACTGAGGCCCAGAGAGGGGAAGTGACCAGCAAGGTCTCCCATGGGTCAGGGCAGAGCTGGGCCTGGAACGGGGTGTGCTGGTGCTCAGCACTGGGTGCCGAGAGAGGATTCTCAGCCTTGAGGGCGTGGGAGGTCTGTGCTGATGAGCCTGGGGAGCTTGAATCTCAGTGCCCTGGATGCTTCTTTCAAATGCTGGTTCCCTGTGAGGCCAGCTCCGTAGAGAGGGCAGGCCCTCCACCGGCCAGGCAGCCCTGGAGACAAGTCCCTGACAAGGGCCGCTGCTGCCTAGAGGGGGTAATAGCAGAAACAGCCTCCGGATTCATGAGTTTAGCTGAGCTCTAAGGCCACACAACCAGTACGGGGCGGGGGGAGGACGGTGCTACACAAAAAGCCTAACCTCCATGGCTGAAAGACTCTGTAAGAGAAAGGTTTATTGGGCCGTCCTGCTAGCCAGGAAAGGGCCGATTTCTGGGCCCTGAAGTCTAAACCGGTAGCAGCAGGGCTGCGTGCAGGACACTCGTCGGCCGTCCTGCAGTTGGTGGGCATTTTTTTTATACATTATATTTTTGGGAAGAAACATGCACGTTTTGAAAGATTTTACATTGGCTCCAGATAAGGTGGTCGGGGGGATGGAAAAGGTGAAGTGGGGGCAGCGAAGAGTATGTAAGGAAAAAACATTCACGGCTCTGATTGTGACAGGCGGCAGTCCTGAAAGTCAGTGCCTGCGGGACGCAGCGTGGCTGCTGGTGTCTCGCGGACGCCCGGAGTTGACGTACGGCGCTGACATCCAGTCGGGAACGTGGCAGCCTTCCCAGCTGACCCTCGGCTGTGAACAGGCTGACCGCTCCGTCTCCGTTCGCTCCCCGGCCCGCGGGAGCTCGCTTCAGAACCTCTCAGAGCCTTTCTCTCGTCACTCCTGCCTTCGTATTCCTGCTGCGTCCGCGTGGCCTGTGCAGGGGGAGCCACACGAAGTGTGGGTGGAGTGCAGCGCGGTGGGCAGGACGGAACGACTGACCACCCCCCCACACACACACACCCCGCTTCAGGCCCCGGTGACGTCTCTGTTGCCCTTTCTGGTGTCTGTGGCGTGCGGCTTTGTGTGCGTTCTCAGGTTCTGCCTGCGTGCTTGCGCATTTGGGGTACAGAGAGGCACCCGCAGAGTCTGGCATCTCCCAGGGACTCAGGACAGGCTAATGTCGCTCCCGTTCCCTGGCCGGACAGTGCAGACAGATGGGAGCCTGTCCTCTCCAGCAGGCATGCGGATCCCAAAGGGGAAGGACCATTCCCAGCCTCATCGGTTGCCCTGGGATACTCAAGGCAAACTTGATTGACAGGTTTCTGTACTCTGCTAAGAGGGGAAAAGAGCGACGTTTGGGGGGGGGGGTTGGGGGAAGTTGTTTCCAGTGGCACGTGGAGCAGAGCTCATGGGCGACCCCAGAGCCCAGTCAAGAACCACATATTTTTGGAGATGCCACCTGAGTCCCACCTCAGCAGTTGGGACCAGCGGCTGTGCCCTTGCCTTTTGTCAGCTGGGAAGACCGAGGCCCTGGGAGTTGAACACATGACCCAGTTATATGGCCTAAAAAGAGCAACAGGGAGGTGCCCCTAGCCCCGAATCGGGAGGTGGCCTGTGGAGGGTGTTCCCTGCAGACAGCAGAGGGGGGGGGGGCAGGAGCAGACGCCTTACTTTCCCTTAAATATCACCAGTGTTTCCTTTTCTTCTGCCATCTGCTTTGCACCCCAGGGAGGAGAGAGACCGAGCGTCGGGGTATAGGAAGAGAGGTCCGAAACCCAAGCGGCTTCTGCTGCAGGTAACCCGCCATCGTTGGTGCCCACCCGCAGGTCCCCCTCGCTCGTCCGCCAGCCGGCCCCCTCCATTCGATCGCTCAGCTAGTTGAGCTGAACCACCCTCCCCCCTCAGCCCCATCCCGGCCCTGGGGGCAGGGGCGCTTATCCGGTAAGGTCCAACGGAAGGAGCTGGGAAAGGTTGGAATGTGGGGCTGGTGCCCCAGGAGGACAGCCTGGGGGTGCTGTGGTGGGGGGGAGGGCAGGTGTGTGGCCAATGGGCTCTTAGAATTGTGAAAGTTTAGAATCTTGTAAATGAGCCTTTTTGATGCTCACAAGTCCTTAAAACTCAAAATTGTAATATTTGAGATCCGTAGGGACAAAAACTTTAGAATTGAGGAAGCATGGAAGCTTGGAAGTTTAGAATCCAAGAAAGGGGGACTCTTGGAATTCTGGAACCATAGCCTTGGAATGTCCTAGAGACGTGTCATTCGAGTGAGAAGAAACCTGCAGGGCCTCCTTTTCCAGTCCTCTGCCACAGGTGGCATCTGCTTTGTGACATCCCATTACTTAGGTCTTGGAGGCACTTTTCTGACCTCACTGCTTCGCACTGGAAAGGGGATGGAGTCCGAAGTGATGTAGTTATGTGATTTGAGGCCATTATGTTGCGTGGCTAGTTTCTCTGAGTCAGAGTTTTCACATCTGTAAAACGGGAATGATCGGAATACCTGCTCTCCCTAATTGAGCGAGGCCCGTCCAGGTGTCGGAGCCAAAAATAAGTCTTCCTGGTCTGTGCGCAGTGTGAGCCATGTCCGGCCTCCCGTCCTCTCTTGTCGATCGCCTGAGGCTTCTGCCGGAACCGGCGGGCCTCCCCTCACGCCTGGGTGTGCTCCACAGGGCTCGGTGTGCGCTGGGTCCCTGGGAGGGAAGTGGCCTCGGTCGCACGTCACCACGCTCGGCTCCGTGCGCAGGGCTCTCCGCAGTGAGCGCGCTTCCTCTGCACAGGTGTCCCATCACCTGTTTCTGTGTCATGAATTCCCCTCCTAACTAAGCAGCCGAAAGCAGTGAACCCTGGCGATGCCGCAGTCTCGGCGGGTCAGGGGTCCAGGAGCGCCGTAGCTAGTTCCTTAGCGACTCTGCTTTGGCCTGGGATCTGCTCGTCTGACGGCTTCGCTGGGGCTGGACGACCCGCTGCCCGAGGGCTGCTCCCAGTCCGGCGGGGCGTGTCAGTGCTGCCTGCGGACAGGAGGCCTGCCTTCCTACCGCGCGGGCCTGGCTGGAGGGCCGCTGGTGGCCGCACAGTACGGCCACTTGCTTCCCCAGAGTGGGTGATCCGAGAGAGAGAGCAAGGAAGAAGCGCAGTGTCTTTGACGACCTAGGCTCGGAAGTCCCACACCGCAGTACTCGGATTGTGGTTCACACAGCATGAACTCCCAGGGGCGGTTTTGCTGGGGCCGCCTTGGAGGCTGGCTGCCAAAGCTTGTTCATCGTTTCACTGATGAAGAAACCGAGCGCAGGCAGTTTACCCAGGGCCTCACAGCTGGATTAAGACTCAGATCTGACTTCTGATTCTCCTGGATCCCTGTTAGTAGCTGTGGTTCTCTCATGGTGAGGTGGAGAAGGACGGAGCTGAGTCCGCCTTGCGTAACTGTGGGAGAGTTTACTAGTTTTTGGTCTCTGAGCCAGGCTGAAGGAATGGGTTTAGATAAACCTGCGTATCGGATAAGCCTCCTAGCATTGCAGTATTTTCCAATCCCCTCCCACTTCAGCCCTCCTCCCATCACCATGACAACTTGTACCCCATGCCCAGTGATGGGTATTGGCAATGGATGGGAGAATGGAGCCTGCACATGTGACCTTTGCTCCCAGCTGGAGATGTTTGACCTACAGGTCCCATCTGATGGCCTCACTCTCTTCCTGGGAGCTCTTGGCCTCTGGCCACAGGCAGCAGTAGAAGGTACTGTCCCAGAGTGATTCAGGCCCTGCCAACATTTTAGCACTGGTGGTCTTTCTTGGACTTGTATAAATTTCCCCCCAAAGTCAATAAGACAAATCCCCAAGTTGCAAAACTCCAGCCATTGACTGGTGGGAGAATGTTCCCTCCGGCCCATTTTAATAAGAGTGAGGCAGAGCAATAGGGCTGCAGCTCGGGGCCGAGCAGCGCCCCAGACGGGTCCAGGGGCACCTGCAGGCTACTGGCAGAGCGTCACGCCACCCCGGGCTGCGTGTCCCCCTGGTCAGCTTGCCCCCAGAGCCTCCAGAGCCCCCTGCCTTACACCACCTCATGGCTGCCTCAGCTATGAGTGCCCTTTAGTGAGCAAAGATTCTTTTCCTATACGGAAGAATAATTCCTTAATTCATCTGCTTCATAAATCCGGATCTGTTTTTTGTCAGTCAGTTTTGACTTCATGCCTCTCGTTTGCTCCTTCACTGTGTGCGGAAGGCCTGTGCTTGCGGCCCGTGTCCCTGAGCCCCCTGCAGCTCCCGAGGGAGATGAGGCGGCTGTTTGGGGCCGAGACGAGTGGCTGAGCTGGTCCAGGCCTGGGGCTGGGCTGGTCAGGGGCTACTCTCTGGCCGGGCTGGGGGTGGGCTGACGGCTGGCTCTGGGCCACGAATGGTGGGGAAGAGCACCTGGGCGGGCGGAACAGCATGAGCGAAGGCGCGGCAGTGGGTGGGAGGGCCGGGCTGACCCGCCGTGCCCTGGCTTGCCCCCGCAGCGGCTGTACAGCATGGACCTGCGGAGCTCCCACAAGGCCAAGGGCAAGGAGAAGCTCTGCTTCTCTCTGACGCGCCCACTCGGCAGCGGGAGCCCCGAGGGGGTGGTCAAGGCGGGGGCACCCGAGCTGGTGGACAAGGGCCCCTTGGTGCCCACCCTGCCCTTCCCGCTCCGCAAGCCGCGCAAGGCCCACAAGTACCTGCGGCTCTCACGCAAGAAGTTCCCGCCCCGTGGGCCCAACCTGGAGAGTCACAGCCATCGACGGGAGCTCTTCCTGCAGGAGTCACCGGCCCCGGATGTCCTGCAGGCAGCCAGCGAGTGGGAGCCTGCTGAGCAGCCCCCTGAAGAGGAGGGTAAGGTGGCCCAGCCCCTCGGCCCAGGCCCAGAGACCCTCAAGGCTGGGAAGGTCCCCTGAGTCATCAGGTTCCGCTGGCCTAGTGCCCAGAGAGGGCACGGGGTGCTCTCAAGGCCACACGACCTGCGAGGACCCTGGCACCCAGCCCAGAGCTCTTCCCGTGGTTCTGTTCAGGATCATATCAGCTCTGGTCCAGCCAGGAAAGATGACTGTCGTGCCCTCCTCGCCTGCGTCCAGCCCTGAGCTAGACCCTGACCCGGCCGGAGACGCGGGAGGGCCTGGTGGCGGGCAGCGGAGGGCGGTCTGCATGCTGCCGCCCATTCCCGCCTTCCCCGCCTTGCTGTCAGCGCCGCCCCCATCTGTCTGTCTTTCTCTCACGGTTGTAGCAGATGCTGACCTGGCCGAGGGGCCCCCTCCCTGGACACCTACGCTCCCCACAAGTGAAGTGACAGTGACCGATATCACAGCCAACTCCATCACCGTCACCTTCCGTGAGGCCCAGGCAGCCGAGGGCTTCTTCCGAGACCGCAGTGGGAAGTTCTGAATCACCATTTTTACTTTTCTTAAACTGTTTTTGGGGGGCTTGGGGTGGGGACTTCCAGAGATGGGTAGGGGTTGGGGGTGGGATAATTATTTTATTTAAAAAAATACGGAATAGGAAAAGGGGAGAAGATCCCAACCCTCTCCCACTACCCTGTCCCTTTCTCTGCACGTGATGTTTACAGAGAGGTCTCTGGGTTGCCTCGGAGTAGGAATGGGGAGGTCGAGCGCTGCTCCGTCGGTTGGGGCACCATCTCCAGGGCAGGATGGGGGCAGGGCCGCGTTCTCTGGACACCTCTATCGTTATTCTTCTCTGGAGACACAGCAGCTGGTCCTAGGGACTACAGGAAGATGAGAAGGCCCAAAGCCTCTGCCATGAGCAGCCCACCTGAGCCTTTCTGGTTGACTTTTTTCTTTTCCTTTTTTTTTTTTTGGGGGGGGGGGACGGAGGTGTCTTTATTTTTAACTTTGCACTCCAGCTTGCGGTGGGATGGGAGGCTGCTTTTGACCAGGCGCCGAGGTCAGAGAGAAGGGGCCAGAGGAAGGTGGAGATTGCTGTGGTGTGTCCGTGTGTCTGATACCTGTCTGATGCCCTTCAGACAGGCCTCTGCCTTTCCCCGGGGGTGGCTACCAGTACAGCCCCTTCTGCTGAGCGCGCCACCCTGTCCCCCACGCTGGCCTGTGAGAAGCACTCGCGTGCACACCCAGCCGCACAGATGTGCACACGTGTACTGCCTCTCCTGCCCTCGTGAGTGCGTGTGCGCGTGTTTGCAGACGTGTGCAAAGGGCCTTGCAAGCCTCCTGTGTAGAAACCGTGACCAGGTGAATATGGGGTGATTCACAGCACAGAATAACCTGCCGCCGTCACCCCGCGCTCACCTCGTCTTACATGGCCCATCACATGGCAGGATCCGGCCCAGCTCTACTCGCTGGGAGCCGTGGGCAGGGGTCCGGCCTTGGGCCGGCTGGCCTCCGGCGCCCCGGACACACCGCTGAGGCGTTGCGGCTTCGGCCGGCCAGTTGTAGGCGCGCGGGCAGCTGCACAGCTCGGAGGCGCTCAGCCTGCGCTGCTTCCTCCGGGGGCCTCTTGTTCTCTCTGACTCAGGTGACTTTTCAGCCCTTCCTACTCCCCTCTTTCTCTGTCCTCCTGTCCAGCTCAGCGAGCGCTGGGCGCGGACGTGGGCGGCCAGCGGGGCGGGAGAGTCCCACCACCTTCTCAGGGCAGCCTTGACCCCTGACACCCTCCTCCTCCTGTTCCGTGTTCCCTCCCCATCCACCTGACAGGCCGAAGCTGGGGCTGGCCTTGTTTTCCTGTGGGGGGACCTCTGACATGTCTTCCTGTGGTCAGGCTGCTGTGCACGGTGGGTCAGGCTGTTTACAAGCCCCGCCCCCCACTGGCAAGGGGTCGTGTCTGCCCGGAGGAAGGGGCACTCGTTTTCGGGTTTGCACACACGTGTCCTGTGGACTAGTAGCCTCCCCGGCAGTGAGGAGTGACTTAGCCCCTGTCCCAGCCACACTGGGGTGCGGCATACCGGGGGAGCAAGGAACAGGCGGGCTCCCTCCACCCTTCCGCTCCCGCTGCCTGCCTCCCCCAGGGCTGTCTCCCCACTCGCTGTCAGCAGAATCCCTGCCGCGGCAACGATAGGGCCGCTCTTCCTCCAGACCCCTTCTTCCCACGCTCCCAGACCAAAGACAGCCTGCACCCCGTTTCTGTTTTGGGTGACCTGCTGGCAAGATTCCAAAATCCCTGGTCTCTCTCTCTCTCCTTCCTCCTTAATCCTTCATTGTCCAGGGTTAATTCAGTGCTTCCATTGGGGTACGGTCCCCTCCCTGGTGACTTCATTTACCACCAGCCAGGGAGTTGAATCGGGAGGAGTAAGTGGGGGTGGGTCAGGGAAAGGAGGGGCAGCAGGAAGCCCCACCCACCCAGCTGTGGGACCCCTGGGAAGGGAAGGGCAGCTGGCATTGGGGGCTCTCCCAGGACTGGGGCTCCCAGCAGAGGTGAGGGTGCCAGAGGGTGGGTGGGCAGGGGGGGCCTCTCCCTAGATGCCATGGGCTCATGGCTTTGGGACATGGCTGGCAGCTTTCAGTAGGAGTCACATTTATTCTCCATCCCCAGGGGACACAGGAACTCTTCCTGCCTCCTGGGCACTTTTCAAGAGCTCTTTGTGCAAACCTGCAGAACTGGGGGTTTGGGGGGCTCTCTCGTGGAACGAGGCAGCTGTTTTTCTGCCAGTAACAATGGAACACTGCTTGCCTCTTGTTTAGCCCTTTGCAGCCCACGGCGCCCTGTGTCTCAGGGAAGGCTGAACCCCGCGGGAGCCAGAAGGGCTGTGGACTCTTAGGACAGAGACCTCTGTGAGGGGCCGGGTGTGGCCGTGCAGGCCTGCCTCCCAGCCCTGAGTGTCCCAGCCGGGCTGCCGGCTGCCGGGGCCTGAGAGGGGACGAGGCGTCGCTGACCTCCTACCCCACCTCGCCACCGCCACCCAGAAGGCCAGTACTCCCGGGGCCGGGGGCTTAGCAGCATTAGACCACCTGCCTCTCCTGCCCCCAGCGCCCACCCATTCGAATGTAGCGAGACCAGTCGGTACTTTTCTTTCGCTGCGGGGTGGTCGGAGGAGAATGTTCTCCACCCCCGTCAAGGCGGCTCGGAACGCTGGGCAGCGCGGTGATCGTCACCCCTCGACCCCATCGCCGCTTTCTCCTCTCACGTCGGAGGAAGGCGCTACGCTTCTGCAAGGCGGCGCGGCTTCTGCTTTCTGAGGGGCCCGCCCGGCCTCCAGGCCTCAGCACAATAACGCTTCCTTTGCACAGAATGAGCAGCGAGCTTTGTTCAGACGAAGTGAATGTATTCGGGAGGGGCTGGGCGCGAGCGGACCCCGGCACATGCCTCTTCTGCGTGGGCGTGTGCTGCGGGGAGCCGGAGCGGATGCAGACGCGGTTTTATTTTTGTACTGATATTGGTAAGAGACTGTATAGCATCTATTTATTTAGATGATTTATCTGGTAAATGAGGCAAAAAATTATTAAAAATACATTAAAGATGATTTTGAAAAAAGCTCTTGGGCATCCAGTTCCTTCTTTCGATAGTGTCACGAAGAAAGAGCACCAGCCGCCAGCACGCGGCCTGGGGCGCAGGTCTGCCAGGTACTGACCTTGACCTTGGACAGGCGATTCAGTTTTCTGTGACCTTCAGATGTCGAGTGAAGATTACTTTGGTCATGGGTGGGGAGGGGCTGAGAACTGGAGACTGGAGCGTCGATGGACGCGTGCCCACCGCGCGGTCAGGGTTCGGGGTTCGGGGCAGGAGTGGGCGGGGCGCAGGTGCTGAGGCCCGGCTTCCGCCTCCTGGCTCCTGCAGGGGCGGCGGGGGGAGGGGGGTCCAGCCCTCATGCTGACAGCTCCTAGATAATTTCCTTTAGAAAGTAGGGGGACTTAGCCTGCCTTGTCCTCAGCTTAGAGCCTTGACCCTAATTCTGGGTCCCCAGGAAAAGTCACGCTGGTCTAAATGTCCATCCTAACTCTCAGGTATGTTACCTGAGCACAGCCTTCAGCAGGGGGCGCTATTACTGCACCTTTCAAATACCGAGGTCATGGTTAGCGACTCAGGTCTGCACAGCTGGGCCGTAGTGAGCTGGGAATCTGAACGTGGATCTCACGACCAGGCCTCACCGGGTTCCCTTCCCATGGCTTCAGTTACCCACAGTCAATGACAATCCGAAAATAGTAGATGACAACTTTCAGAAATAAATAATTCATGCGTTTCAAAGTGTGCACCTTTCTGAGCAGAGTGACGGAATCTTGTGCCTTCTTCCCCCGCTGACCGGCCCAGGACATGAATCGTGCCTTCGCCCAGGGTCCCTACCCTGTATGAGCTACCCGCCCCAAACTGTTAGTCACTTAGTAGCTGTCTCCAGTCAGTGTCCAGGGCTGTAGGGCAGCGGCCGCCACAGGGTCGCGGCCGCAGCAAGCCCTCAGTGCCGCCCCGCCCCCCCTGGTGTGCAGGGGCGCCCCAGCAGAGCCCCCTCGCCGCACCCCTTAGTCTCTTTTTAAAAGCCTGCAAAGCGGGCATTAAGTGGACATCACTCCCTTCCACTCCCTTTCACCAAGACACAGAGAGATGGAAGCCAGCGTCACGTGCTCGGTCTGCAGGAGTCTCCAGCTCCTAATGTGTTCCTTAACTATTGACTTCTCTGACTCATTCAAAATATCACCCCAACCCTCCACCAGGACTTACTCTGCTCTCCCTGAGCTGTGACCCCCCATCCCTTCAGCTGCCCCTGCCCTCCCCCCACTGCCCCTCTCCTCCCTCATCCCCCACAGCTTCCCAGCTCACACCACGCCAGTCGGCCACACGCAGAGCCACCCCTGCCTCCATGCTGCTTCTCAAACACAGGTCCTCCCCCCAGGGCCTGAGCACGCAATGTGCTTGACCCAGGACGTTCCCTAACATACCCACTGGGCAGGCTGTGCTTTCTCCGGAGGCTCCAGGGGAGGGTCTTTCCTGTGTCTGCTGGAGGCGGGGCCTTTTCCCTCTGGCGCTGGCCACAACCCGTGACTGTACATCATCCCTCCAACCTCTGTCTTCACATGGCCTTCTCCCCGCGAGCCCATGTCTGTGTGTCTCTTCTTATAAGGACACCAGTTGTATTAGGTTAAGGGCCCACTCTACTTCGGGATAACCTCACCGTAAAGAATTACGTCTGCGAGGACCCAGCTCCGAATAAGGTCACATTCTGAGGTTCTGGGAAGGACATGAATTTTGGGGGGATAGTGTCCAACCCAGTACACACATATTTCACATTTATTATTAAAAACTTTCTCACATATGGGGTAGAACTAAAACCTACATTTCCCAGACTCCTTTGCTGCTAGGTATGGCTGAGGGACTAAGTCCTGGTCAGGGAGACATGAAGATAAAACGCCCCGGGCCCCTTCCTTGGGAGGCAGCTGGCTTGCTCCTCTGCCCCTTTCTTCTTTTCTCCCTGCATCCGTCTGACGGAGCACGTTATAGCTGGCTACTCTGTGGGCCACGAGAACAAGGGCCCCACACATCCCGAGGATGGTATAGCAGAAAACCGGAAGCAGCCTGGCTCCTGGACGACTGGGGAGTCATCGCCCCAGCTCCGCAGCTCATACCGAGCTTTCCTGTCTAGGGTAGGCGTCCATTCAGGGCTGCTGCACTACCCAAGCCAGGGGCGCCATTTGCATGGCGGAGGAGGGCAGCGGAAGGCCTTGGGCCTGTGAAGTGGGCCGCCTGGCCGTCCTCAGAGGCCCCGCTCCTGTCTAGTCGAAGCTCCTGGTTCTGGGGTATCAGTTACTTTCCAGTGATCTTAATCTCAATAAAATAGATTGTCAGTTTCTTTAATATCTAGGAGGTCTTCGTCCATGGAGGAGGATTCTCAATGGTATTGGTACTTTGTTTACTGTTCAATTTATGAAGGTGATATAACTGAAAATCCATTTTCCTTGAGCATTAAAACATTGTTAATTAGATTAATCACCGTCTCTTAAAACTTAAACGGCAACTGCAAATCTAATATGATCGATTCTTTGGAACTCTCCAGACATCTTAAATACACAAATAAAATGTTTCAGACTGATGGAGATGCAGGATCTGAGTCAGCTAATGATTGATTCTTTACTGAGCTGCGTAAACTAAGGAGAGAGAAATTGAAATCTTTGTTCATTAGGCTGAGTCTCTTTTTGAGTAGCAATAAATATTTATTTGTGGCATTAGAGACTGTTCAGTTTATCTTTGTTATAGAGGTTTTAATTTTTAAAACTTGGTATCTTTCCCAGAATGTATGCATTTTCTAAGTTTACATAACAATTTGGGGGACCCATGAGATTTCATATGAATTTTAGAATGTTTTTTCCTGGTTCTGCAAAAAATGAACTTGAGATTTTGATAGGAATTGCATTTAAGGTATAGCTTGCTGTGGGTAGTATGGACATTTAACAATATTAAGTTTCCAATCCATGAACATGAGATCTCTTTCCATTTACTTGTGTCTTTTCTAATTTCTTTCAGCAACGTTTTATAGTTGTCCACGTACAGATTTTTTGCGTCCTTGGTTAAAGTTTATTGCTAAATATTTTATTCTTTTTGGTTCTATTGTAAACGAGATCGCTTTCTTAATTTTCTTCTCAGATTGTTCTTTGTTAGTATATAGAAACGCTACTGATTTTTTTGTATGTTGGTTGGGTTTAATAATTCTTATTGCGATTTTAAGTATGATATTAACTCTTTTTCTATTTTTAGGCGACTGGTGTTGATATAGAGAAAAAGGTTTTAATATTGTATATTTTGTATATTCAACCCTCTTATTTACTCAGTCTTTTCTTCTCTTTCTTCCCGCCCCCTCCGCACCCCACATTTGAGTCCCTTGTGTTTGGAAGGTATAAAATCATCATTCACAATGACAGAAGTAAGTCAGTGTCTCATTTCTCAATGTTTATGTTAATCACGGAATTGTTATATCTTATCACGATCATTAGAACTCCAATACAGTATTGAATAAACGGAAAGAAGCACCTTTGCTGTCATGTCCCCCATTTAATTGAAACAGTTTCAACGTTTAGTTGTTTATGATAATATTTGTTTCTGTCTTTTTAATCAAAATCTTTTTCTACACTTCAGTATTTTTTATTTCTATTTTACTTAGTATCTCAATGATGGCTGACATCTATGAGGTTTTCTTCAGTATCTATTGATATAATCACATGGTTTTCTTCTTTAATCTGTTGTATAATGAATTATGTTGGTCTCTTTCCTCATATATAACTATACGTGCATTTTTGGAATAAACCTTATTTGGTCATAACATATTATTCTCTTAATACGTTGTCAACTCTCATTGTAAATATTTTATTTGTAATTTTTGCTTCTATAGTCATAAGTGAGATTGACTTACAAAGATTGAATATTCTCTTTTTTGGTACTATATTATTTTTTTGTCTTAAGGTTATTTCTTCACAATATGAGATGGGAGAAATTTTCCATATTTTTCTATAACTTGTAATCTTTTATAAACACTGAAATTATATATTCTTTAAAGGTTTGATAGAAACCCTTGTGAATACGTTTGGTCCTGGTACATTTTTTCACTGGTAGATCTTTATTTATCTTTCCAATCTCTACTGTGATAATAGCTTTATGCAAGTCTTCTATTTCTTCTTGGGTCGATTTTGTTATATTTTGCCATGAAATTATTCATTTCTTCAAGGCTTTCATAAGTTTGTATGTAGTATTCTCTTATAATTCTTCCAGTCTTTCCTACATTTTCTTATACTTTATCTTGTATATCTTTGCTATCCTTTTTGCTTTTATCAGATTCTTTCTGGATATATTGACTTTACTGGTCTTTTCGAGGAACGGATCTTTGGATTTATTTGTCTTTTCTACCATTTAAAAGTTTCTAATTAATTTCATCTTTGGTCTTTGTTAATTTTCTATTTCTAATTTTTTTCACTGCTTCACCTAATTTCTAAAAATGGATAGCAAATTTCTCTATCTCTTTTTGTTTTGTGATGAAAACGTTTAGCTTTTTTTTTTTTTTCTGAGTATCTTCTTTGCTTTGTCCTCTAGATTTGAGTTTGAGACTACATCCATTAAGGCACATTTGGCTACAATGTCTGATTGACAGTGACTTGAACAATGCAGACACTTATGATTTTACATAACAGATTGGAGGTAGATATTTCTAGAGTAGATGTTATTTCAGTGGCGAAATGACATCATCAAAGACTGGAGCTTTTTGCTTCACCATCCTCAACATATCGGCTTTCTGTCCTCATCCTCATCATCTTATAGTTGCAAGATAACCATCTTAGTTCCCGGACATCAAATGCTTTATCTCACTCTGTCAGAGGGAAAAGCAAGGGAGGGACAATATGATTAATCCCTAGTTGCCTGAAATGTCTTAAAAAAACACACAGAAAGGTCTCAGGCAGACATTTTCTTATGTTCTATTGGTCATAACTGGGTCCCATGGCCACTCTCCTTGCTTCGAGAGAGGCTAAAAAAAAATGTCTGGCAAAGGGTAGTAGGATTACATGACAGATTTAGGACTGTCGTGATTTATCCCCTGGAGCATAAACGTCACCACGCCAACCCAGCTCAGTTTCTAATCACTTTCTCCTTATTTATTTGGCTGCTATGTTGTTTGGTACATACAAGTTTATGATTGTTATATTTTACTCTTTAATTGTACCTTTTGTCATAGTAAGTCCCTCCTTAACTTTCTTGATGCCTTAAACGTCACCTCGTGTAATATTGCCATTCTCGCTTTCTTTTTAAATTTTCATTCGTCTGGTATCTCCTCGTTCATCCCTTTTATTTTCCATCTCCGTTTTTAAGAGTGTTTCCTGTGAGAACGTGTAAAAGAATTTGTTCTGTTCACATTTAGTGGGATGCACTTGATTTTACTCTTTTCACCTTGTGCTGTATTTGTTATTTATTGTACCCCTTGTTTCTTGCCTCCTGGTGCCAATGCCGACAGTGGCGGCAGCCCGGGTAGGCATTCTGCGCCAGCATCGGCTTCCGGGAGTGGCTGGTGCGGGTGGAGCACGCTGCCTCCAGCATTGCTCTCATCACTAGACCGGCCTTGCAGCAGTCTCGGGGCTCTGTCTTGGCTCCGATACCTCCAGATCTCATCCTCTCTCTTTCCTAGAGATTCACTGAGTCTCCGCACCTTTTCAAATTCTGAATATCATTTATTATTTATTTTTTTAAAAATGTATTATGGTGACATTGATTAACAAAATCACCCACATCTTTTTAACAAATATTTTTTTTTTTCCGTTTTAATTAGCCAGAGTTTGGTGCTTGCTTCTTCGACTAAGAACACTAAATAACACAGTTCCACGTGTGTGCGTGTGTGTGTGTGTGTGTGTGTGTGCGTGTGTGTTTTCTCCAATCAATTCTACGGGACAATTGCACCCAACAGAGTTTTACCCTGTTTATTAGACACATATTAGGTACTGAGAAGGAACGGAGAATGCTTGGACCACAAAATGATCCAATTCTTCTAGACTATACTGGGAATTTGCAAATAAATTCTTTTCTTGGTGCTGTAGAATGAAAGTCCTTTACAACTCATTTTTATGAGGGAAGAACTGATTCCCCCTCGAGAAGATAACTCATTAAGTTTTACAGACTTAAAAATCATCTTTATTTTATTTTTTTAATTATAAAAATAGACACTTGCTTATAAAAGAAAGGAAAAGAGAGGAAAGAAGGAGGCAAGAAAGGTCTCCTGGCCTTTGACGAAGGTCGGGCCTGCCAGGGGAGCTCGCTCCTTGCTCCCAGGAGCCAGCAGCAGGTCAAGCAGGGCGATGTGTCAGGAACAGTCAGCTCCAGTGACTTCTTAGTCACGAGGGCGGTGGGCATCCAAGGACAAATGTTTGATGGCATTCGCTAAAGCATTCAGGACTTGACTCTGCTCTGAGCTCTGTTCTGAGAACACGGCCATTGTGTTGATCTGTCGAGAGAGACATTAGGAAATACGGATTGGCCGGAAGCTGTGCCAGGAGGAGGGGAAGGAGAGGTGACACCGGAAACGCTGGGACAAGAAGCGAGCCAGGCTGAGGAGGGCCGGCGAGGCCTTGAGAGAAACAAAAAGAGTCCAAGGGAAGGGAGAGAAGGAAGGAGCTGGACGCCATGGCGGGGGGGGGGGGGCGGGCGGGGAGGAGGGTGTCGTGGGAGAGGAGTAAGGAGTGGGGGCAGTGGGAGAGAGGACGAGGAGAGGAGTGACGTGGAGGGGGAGCGGGGAAGGCGGCGTGGCGGCCCGGAGCCTGCAGCGGGACCACTCCTCACCTGCAGGATCTTCTCGAGCCTTCTCTCTGCGCAGTTACTGTATTGTGTCAGCTTGTCCCAGGGCCGGAAACGCCTGCCCTGGTTGTCCGCGAAGTTGTCCCAGCAGTAAGCAAACTCTGGGATGAAGGGGCGGGGGCGGTCACAGTCAGGCCCAGTCGAGCCTCCCCGGCAAAGCCGGGGCCTCCTCCTTCCTTTCCCCTCCCTTCTCTCCCTCTCCCTGGAAATGTCCCTTCCAGGTGGAATCACATCCCGGGCGTCAGCTGGGCCACCATCTTTCCAGTCCAGCCATCTCCCTTCCCCCGGGGGCCTTGTCCTCCCGCCCGCGGACAGCGGTCAGCCTCCCTACCTGGTTCTTTCATGACCAACACTGGGATGTTGATTTTCTGCAGACATCGCAGCCCTTCCTGGTACTGCCAGCGCCAGTGGAAATGCAGGCGGGAGGCGAAGATGCGTAGCCTCAGCTGGGGGCAGCCTTCGACGAGAGCCGCCAGCTTCCCAGCACAGTCTGGACAGGGGCTCCAGGTGGTATAGCAGGTGATTTCGTAGCTCTGGTTTGGGTCCAGGTCCAGTTTGCTGATCTTGTTGATAAAGCAAATTTCTGCATGGTTCTTTTTCTGGGGAGGGTCCCAGACAGAGAAGGAAGGGTTGGTTAAAAGAGAGTTCGTGACCTCTGCCCTATAAACTTTTGAACATGAAAACTTGCCTAAGACAGGAAAGAAACTCCTTTCTTCCTTCATTATTCACTCCTTCATTAACTCACTCATCCATTAATTCAAGATTCCCAAAACACCCACAGCTCGATCCGCATCAGACCAGGGTCCCAGTGGCCAGGGTAGGTGACGGCTTAGCAAAGAGACGCCCCCTCCAGACAGTCCGGAATGCTCCGAGGACCTGTTCTGCCATTTGCCCAGGAGCATCTAAAGTTGTGTGAACCTGGTGGTCCCAAGGAGCAGGCGAGAGCAGGGGGGAGGCCGGCGGGCCCAGTTTGGGAAGCAGATGGGAAAGCGGGCCTGTCGCCGAGCTGTCGTAGGCGGAGTTAAGGGCGCAGTCCCAGGAAGAGAGCTCGGCTTCCCCAAAGCTGATCTCTGGAGGACCAGGAAGCACTAACTTCTCAAAAGGGGGCGGGAAGCGATTCTGCTGGAGCGCAGGGCTCCCGCCGAGGCCCAGCAAGGAAGGAAGGAGGGGCCTTCCAGCGGCGCTGGGCTGCCTCAGCCCCAGCGACGTGTCGGCGTCCACCCTGCGCACTGGGCAGGGTCAGCCCCTCCTGCCCGGCTCCCAGGAGGCCCGCTCGGCACCTTTTCCATAAAGTAGCCCTTGTCAAGGGTTTCATTGAGCAGCTTCAGCTTGTAGCACAAGTAGGTCTTCCTCCGGCCTTGGGGCTCTTTGACTCGGCGCTGGTTGCCAAATTGGTAGTTAAATGTTTGTTCCGATAGCGGACTCATCGTGTTTCTGTGCAACAGGAAGGAGAAAATCGAAGATGCAGGGAGCATCCTTTGGAGCGCCCCCAGGCTCTGTCACCTTCTTGGGTCCACTTGGGACCTGGGGGTGGTAAGGGAGGTGAGGGAGGGTCTCCCCTTTCTTTGTGGCCAGGAGGACAGGGGAGTGCGAAGAGAGAGGAGAGATCTGTGTGCGCGCTGCCCCCCACCTCCCCCCCACCTCCAGCCTGGCCCCGCCCCCCATCTCAGAGGCCACTGCAGGCAGGACAGCTGACCTGGGGGGGGCGCCTTGGAAACTGGACACCGTATGTCCTTCCTTGGCTGATACACCTTGTCCTGTTTCCCTGCACCACTCTGTTCAGGTCCCACAGGCATCTGAACCCTGACAAGCCCTACGCCAGAACCTTCTCTTTGGGGCTGGAAGCTGCTCCATCCTCTAACTGTGTTCTGCTTTGTTTAGACGCATGTATCACAATTTAGTCTGTCCAAAGAGCACAAAGGCAGGTGAAAGGGAAAAGCTGTTGTCACCAAGGGAGTGTTCGGACAGAGACTTCTGGCGGAAGGAGCCACATAGCTTTTTCTCCCCCTAATTGTGATTATACTCTATAGAGTATTCCATTTTGTATCTTGCCTTTTAAAAATTGAATATTATATGGCAAAGTGACCTGGCCCATGTGGGCATTCAGAACCACCGGATTCTTTCTGAGAAATGCTGTTGGGTCCGCACAGATAGACTAGGGGCTCAGAACTCGGAGCCTTCCTGCCGGACCCCAGGAAGTGCTCGAAGCTCACCCTGGCCAGACCTCGCCGCAAGTGAACACTCGTGACCAAGCAGACACCACACAGTGTGGACAAGCTGGGGATGGAGCCCCAGCCTGCCGTCCTTCTGGACACTCCTCCCCCCCAAAGGCTAATGTGCCCTGGCTGACCACTGAGTCAGGCTTGGGGACCACAGATCTCAGACACTTGCTTTGGACTCAGAAATCAAGCTGAGGCGCCCTTCCCCAGGGCATACGGCAAGGGGCACAATTGATTTGCATACCCTGTTCCTGCAGAACCAGAAATACACCCGACATTTCCAGCCAACTCACCGAAACACCACTAATCCCGCCTACAAAAAACCGTTTCTGAAATCGGTTATGCTAATTCACAAAGCCACTAATTTCATGAATGGAAATCCAGCTCTGAAATCCCCATGCTAACTAGGAAATATCTTCAGGGGGAACTGGATGATGATTGCCAAAGAGACCATCCGTGACTGTGGCTTTTAATTATGGACCAGTGACCTCACTGGAAGTTCGTACTCCCAGTTAGGGCCACTGGCCGCCCTCGAGGTTAGGATTCGAAGGAAGGCACCTACCTATTCATCACACACTTAGGACAAAATCTTCTCGATTTTAGCACCAAAATGCCTACATTCTTGGAAATTCCCCCGTGCCGAGCAAACCCACACACTCAAGGCTGAAATATTTCAAACTTTAGACAAGAGCACTATCGTAACACGTTGACACTTGGCCTGGCCAGAGCCCTCTCCACACCAGCCCTGCGCCCAGCCCCGTGCCTGGCGCACACTCTCCGCCTGCCTGTTGAAAGAAAGAGGTGATGAGAAGGGACAGACTGGGTGAGCACGCCTGTGTTTTCAGATCCCCGTAGCTGCCTCCTCCTGCTTGACAAAGAGACACACGTCAGCATCTTGCCACTACGTTCACGAACAGGGGGAGCGGCCACCTTGTGAATGGAGCGTAGTAAAGAATCGCATTATCCAGTTCCGTTGCTGAACGGTTGCCTTGCACCACGAGGGGCTCGGCTACAGTGTGCGCGGAGCCCTGGCAGCCCCCGGGGACCCTCCTTCACTGGTGAGTCATGTCTGTCTGGAAGGGCAATTTTCAAGTGTTCCGATTTCCACACTTCTATACTTTCATGACCATTTACGTTCCGTTTAATAACAGGATTTGGTTAATGTGTCAAGATGGCAGGAAGTGTGGGTGTCCCCTTTGCTGAAGGAGAGGGAGACCTTGCAGGGCAGAGGGCGGAAGTGGGGAGGGGAGATGTCCAGAGTGGGGTGGAGGACAAGCAGGAAGGCAGGGGAGGTGGAGAAGGGGAGGGGAGGGGCGGGGGAGGGCCAGGACAGGAGGGGCCTGAGGAAGCTCTCACCTGAGGATTTCGTTCAGCTCTCTGGACATAGACTGAGAATTTCGATGCACATTCTCCCAACACATGAAGGGCTTTCCCTGGTTGTGCACGAAGTTTTCCCAGCAGTATTTAAATTCTGAGATAAAGGGGCGAACGCGGTCAGGGTCTGCACAGGAGCCCCCCAGGGCCAGGTCTGCTCCCTGCCAGGGGCCGGCACCCCTACCTCCGTTTCCCAAGCTCCCTTCCCACTCACTCTCTCTGGGGCGGCCCAGGTCCCCACTGCCTGGTCCCAGTCCCTCCCACTGCCCTGCCCCAGCTCCCTCTGCCCTCACCATCAAAGCACATGGCGTCCAGCTTGACCCCTAAGCAGTTCAGGTCGCGAAGCGCCTGCTGGACCTCTGGTTTCTGGAACATGTAGATTCGGGAGACGAAGATGCTCAGCCTCACATTCTCGTGATTCCTCAGGAAAATGGCTACCTTCTTTGCACAGATGGCGCAGGGGCTCCAGGATAGGAACCAGGTGACATCGTAATGCTCATGAGGAGACAGCTTCTCGGCATGGAACCAGGTCAGGAAGCAGATCTCTGCATGGGAGGCCTCCTCCCCACAGAACAGAAAGAGATGAGAAGGAAGGGGGCTCTGGGCTGGCAGAGCCAGCGTGGGGCAGGGCGGGGCGGGGTGGGGGCGAGGCGCCAGGGAGCAATAGCCTCAGAGGCGTGCTACTGACTGGTCGATTTCTTTTCTTTACTCGCTCCCCGCCCCCTGCTCTCATGTGGCCTTCCGTGCCACACTCATCCACTCATTCATTAATTCCGACATTCGTTCGCCCAGTCGCTCCTGCTGCATGCATTCCGAGTGCCTGCTCCGGGCCAGGCCTCTGGGGTCCAGCTTGTCCCCAGGGTGCTGTCTGCTGGGGAAGCCACAGAGCGGCGGGTCCACCGGGGAGCCGCCGGCCACACGCGTCCACCGCGCTCTTGAAACGTGGCGAGTATGAAATGCTCATCTCCTCTCAAGGACTTAGCATGAGAAAAGAATGTGAACTATCTCGTGAAGAACTCTCGGATGGATTATTATTCATTACGTGTTGAAACAATATCTTAGATATGTTACGTTATCAACAGTAAATTCGTCCACCTCTCTCAACTTTTGAACACCGGGTACCTGAGAAGGTTAAAGGGCGCAAGTGACCCCGATTGTGCCTCCACGGGGCAGTCGTGGCGCAGTGCGCCCCGTCCGCCCCGTAACGCTCTCTCCCTGGCAGGTTCTGGAAGGCGTGCAGTGTGGATGGAGAAGGGAGGGCTGGCGTGCGGGGCACAGCTTGCAGGAGACCTTAGTGGTCGCTGCAGGGGCCGCAGGGTGCTGGGTTCGACCTGGAGTCTGCCTAGGCTGCGGTCCTCATGCGGGCAGGCCTGGCCGAGGCCTCAGAGCAAGCTGGGGGGCAGGCAGGACCAGGGTGTGGGCTGTCTCCCGGGGGATCACACTTCCTGGGCGTGGAGCAGTCAGGGGTGTGTCTGGGGGAGCATCAGGCCCGCAGCGCAGTTACCAGGGCCAGATGAGGCGCTGGTGCATAAGAGGCCCCGACTTGCTAAGATGCTCTGTCCTCCCCGACTGCCAGGGGCTGAGCGGGAGACCAGACGTGGACACGAGAGGCTGCAGACCGTCTAAAAGAGGCCTCGTGGGAGAAATCAAAAGCCATCCTGTGTCAGGACGCAGGAGGGCCAGGCAGGGACATCTGGGGCCTGGGACACGGGACGATGTTGTGGGAAGAAGCACTCAGCATTTTGCATGTTATATTCTTTTCGACGTCCTCATCCTGCTCCTGCCTTTGACAATAGTAGGGGCCGTACCTGGTTTTTAAGGACCCCGCAGTCAGAGGGCTCAGGTGAGCTGTGCTGCTCTCTCTTCACCTGGAAGCAGAGGTAGGTGTCCTTACGCCCGTAGGCGAAGTCCAGGTTTTGGAATTCATAGGAGAAGGTCTCAGGGTCTAATCTCTCCATTGGGTAACTGGGGACAGAGAGAAAACCGAAAATGCAGAGTGTTCTGGAGTCTCTCCCATGAGGTGTCCCCCGAACACAGCGCCCTGCACCCCTGGGCGACGTGCCTCCCCCTGCCCTCCTTGGCCCTGAGCATCTCCTGCCGCGTCCTGGGCAGGAAGACTGGGGAGAGGCGGGCGCAGGGGCTGCAGGGACACAGGGACCAGCGTCCTCCCCGTGGGGGCCCAGGCTCCGCTCCTTCCCGCAGCACACACCCGAGCCCACCCAGATTCCTGCCCACGCGCCCCAACGCGTGAGAAAAACAGAAGCGAGCAATAAAACCCCCTCCGCTCTAAAACAGTTGCTTTTAATAATTCGGTTCGATTCAGGCCTGACTTTTCACAGAGCCATGTTATGTTTTAAATATCGAGTTAACGCCTAAACCCACAGGCTCCCGCCCGCGTGCTGAGAGTGAGCGGCGGTACCTGATCGCCGGCGGCTGTCCGCAGCACCCTTCGCAGGCCGGTCCCTGCCCTGCCATTTCTCCGTAGTGCAGCAGTTTCTTTTCCTTCACAGGCCTGGGGTGTAGGAAAGTCCCTCGCCCAAGCGACCGCCCCGCCTCCTCAGCTGAGGCTCCGCCCCCTTCCTGCTTTGGCAGCGGCGGTGGGAGGGCCCTGGGGTGTGGGCTTCCTCCTGCTCACACCCACCTTCTCTCCAATCTGAGCACCCCCACCTCCTGGCAGAGCTCCCCCTGGATATCTTCAGATAGAGACCCGCAAGTGGCATTGCGGGGTCATAAGGTAGTTCTGTTTTTGATTTTTGAGGGACCTCCGCGCCGTGTTTCATAGTGGATGCACCAATTTGTGGTCTCGCCCACAGGGGGCCAGGTTCCGTTTTCTCCACATCCCCGCCAGCCAACGCTTGTTGTTTGAAGTTGGCCATTCTGACAGGTGTGAGGCGATAGCTCATTCGTTGTGGTTTTAATTTGCATTTCTCTGCTGATTCGCGAAGTTGAGCTCTTTTTCATACATCTGTCAGTCATCTGCAAGTCGTCTTTAGAGAACTATCTGTTCAGGTCTTTTGCCCATTTTTTAAATTGGGTTGCTTCCTTTTTTTTTTTTTTTGGTGTTAAGTTCTATGAATTATCTATATGTTTTGGATATTAACCCCTTAGTGGGTGTGTCATTGGCAAATATCTTTTCCTATTCATTAGGTAGTTTTTTCATTTGTTGAAGGTTTCCTTTGCTTTGCAAAAACATTTAAATTTGGTGTAGTCCCATTTGTTTGATTTTTCTTTTGTTTCCTTTGGTGGAGGAGGTGTCTCCAAAAAATATCACTAAGAGCAATGCCAAAGAGTTTATTGCTGAAATTTTCTTCTAGGAGTTTTAGGGTTTGGGGTCTTCCATTTGAGTCTTTGTTCCATTTTGAGTTTATTCTTGTATATTATAGGGTTAAAAGTGGTCTAGGTGCTTTTTTTTGTGTGTATCTGTTCAGTTTTTCCAGCACCATTTATTGAAGAGACCGTCTTGGCCTTTTCACCTTTATCCTTTCATTTATCATTGAGGGGCACTTAGGTTGTTTCCATGGCTACCATGAATAATGATGTAATAAATGTAGGAGTGCAAATATCTCTTTGACATACAGATTTTGTGTCCAGAAGTGGGATCGCTGCATCATACGGTACGTGTAAGGGTTTCCTCCAGGATTATGGCTGACATAATTGTGGGGTTCGTTAAGCAGTGTCCGCAAGGTTTTGGCTTCACGTCTAACACTGCAGCTTGAAGTCCGCAGGATGAGTAATTTGGATAAAGGTGTGGGAGAGCGAGAACAAACCAGACCCACAAGTATGAGCTGTGCAGCACACAAGGATGAACAGAAGCCCATGTAGTCATTCTTGCCTCTGACTTTAGTGGTCTGGATGCCCTGCTGGGCCCGTTATCGTGGAGCTAATGACACACACCTGGCCCAGGGTTCAGAGATGCTCACAGAAGCTGTGAGAGAAGTCCTCTCAGTGGCCGCTTCACGCCAAGGAGGTGAATCGAGTCAGCACACCAACACTTGCACATGCTAGAACAGGCTGCTACTTCATTTGCTCCCTCTACATGAGCCAAGATAATCCCTCTTGTGGGTGCCCTGATCCAAAACTATGGGAAAAGGAATTCTAGGAAAGTAGTTTGGCCTGGCCTGGTCAATGCATTACGAAGCTACCACGAGGGGGCAGAACTCTGAGAACACGATTGGGAGGGCGTGGAATTTATAGGATTGACGTCTTAACTGTATAGAGACTTCCCTTCCATGAACATGGTATATCTCTCCATTTACTTAGGTCTTCTTTACCGTCTCTTAGTAACGTTTCCAGCATATGGGTCTTATACAACTTTTGCAGGATGATGTGCCATGCTGTTTTCAGAGACAGATTTCTACTAATAGATAACAACAAATGCTCAATAATGCTTATTATGGACCAGGCACTGTTCATAAGGTATGTGGATATAAATGTAAAAAAAAAAAACTCACTTAAACCTCACATCCACACGTGAGGAAGTTCTGTTATTTCCTCCGTTCTATATGCCTGTAATTTGGCTAAGTAACTTGCCAAGTGTCATACTCCAGCAAGGGGTGGAGGCGGAATGGGAACCCAGGTTATTTGGCTCATGAACCCTCGCTCCCGCCTTTAACACGGTCTGCTTCTTAACTGCTAGCAGTGTTCGCACAGTGTGCTACCCCACAGGAAGTCAAGACTGACACCCTGTGAAGGTGAGATTTTAATCTAATGTTCGCATTCGTTCAACTAGCTCTTCGAACTAGCCTATGACACAGCAAGATGTCTCTCTCTCAGTTGCAGCAACGGAGAGGGACATTTTCAACTCTGTCCTTCATTATTCTCTGTTTAGGAAGATTTACGAATTTTGAGAATAAGGCCATGGAACCTCAATAGTTAGCAGGAAAGTCAGTAGCAGGCTATGAGAGCCAAATTTTAGGGGGAGAAATGGAGCGAAACGTGAATACAGTTTCCCGTGAAAGAGCTTGAAACGAAGACACCACTTTCATCCACTGAGGCGAAAAATCCAAATTCACACCCATACAATAACCCGCGTCTGACTAGAGAGGGTTTAGGATATTGACCGGATGAAGAAATGAGGCTCGTGAAGAACACGGGTCCGGCGAAGCCGGGCTCCAGTGGCCTCGGTTCCCCTCACGCCCCTCACGGCCTTCGCAACTCCACCACCGTCACTGTGCCCGCAGCCAGCGTCACCAACACCAGGGCCGATGACGGCGTGAGCTCCGCCGGCGGGATCTACATGGCCGCGGGAACTGACAATCTCCAACTGTGGTAAACAGGGCATCCTGGAGAGGGCTGGATGGGGCGGGCGGGGCAGAGGGAGAGTTTCTTTCTCATTCTATTGATTATAAATTGCTAGAATGTTTTACTAGAAGCCTACAATATTAAGATAGTTCTCTATATACAAGAATGGAGTCCCCGTAATATTTATTATTGTCGGCAACTAATATACCCCACCATCATGTAGTTTAACTGCAAGGACGCGTCCTGTGGCCAGAGGAGCTGAGCCAAGGGCCAGATGGGCTGAGAGACCAAGTCAGTGGAGACATCGAGCAGAGTTTCCGTCCACTGTCTCAACAAATGCGCTCCCTTGCCCGAAAGGGGCCGGGCTGGTCGTCAGTGTGCACACAGCCGGGGGCCTTGGCTTCAGCAGCAGATAGAGGCATGAAGGGACCGAAGATGCGGTTTTCTGCCGCTAAAAGATCAAAGAGGAAAAGGCAGAATTCAAACCCTGCCAAGGGGCTGGGAAGGACATGGATGCAGAGGGACATTTTGTCATTTGTGTTGATCCGGGCACATGCATCGGGGTCCAGGGCGGCATCTCGAATAAAGTCGTCTTCAGGCCGTGGTCATGGAGACGGCTCATGCCAGGTCATCTTGGAGATGGAATCACAGAGGGCGGAGGAGAAACTGAAGGCTTCCCTTCCTGCTGGGTCTGGGGGACACAAAGCAGAATCGGGTTGGGGAGCTGGAGGGGAGCCATGACGGGAAGAGGAGGCAAGTGAGCGGGGAGGGGAGAGAACGGAGTGAGCAAGGAAGATCAGCCGCTCTGGGCAGGTGGAGAGAAGCCAAGGGGCCGGAGAGAGAGAAGCGAGGGAGGCCGGGTGTGAATCGGCTTGACCTGCTCCGACCAAGACCTTGGGAAAAGGAACAAAGCACTTCCTCTCAGGGCGAAAGGGGGCCACGGAGTCACTCTCTGCTGAGACTGGTGACGTCCACACGAGGAGCGGAGATGCAGCGGAGATGCAAAGGGCTTAGCTCGGGCCTGAGGCTGGATGCGTCTGCACCTCAGGGTCCAGGCTCGTTCAAAGACGGGCGGGAGGAGTCCTCTCTCACTCTGGCCCCCTCGCTAGCTAGGGCACGGCACCGTCACCGTCACTCGCAGGCTACCTGGCGCACCTGCAGCGGGGGCGGGAGGAGACGCAGAAAGGAGGGCATCAGCCTAGAGGACGTGCCGAGACCCCTCAGAGGGGACAGGGGAGAGGAGGAGCCCCTGGCGGGCAGGAGGGAAGTCTTCCTCGGGAAAGCCGGGACGAGGTGACTCAGGAGCAGGAACCGGCCCTGACCTGTGTCCCGGCCCTGACCGCCCTGCTGCGGCCGCCAGCGCCGCCTGTCACCATTAGCCAGCGCCGGGCGGCACGTGGCGTGAGCGGAACGTGCCGGAGGACTGAGCGTTTTAGAGCAAGAGATTTCCCCTCTATTTTATAGTAAACTCGTCCCTCCTTGAGACTTCGCTACCTCAGACCGCGTCCTGATGACTCCGCATGGAACCGTCAGGGCAGCTCTCTGCTCAGTCACTCCTCGGGTCACAGGCGAGGAGCCCAGGAGCCAGGCCTGTCCCCGCCGCAGCACACACAGGGCCTCCGTGGGAAATGCCCCCGGGAGGTCTGGTGTGCGGGGCCGACCGTCAGCCGCCCTTCACGGCGTATTCCATCGGCCCCCTTCATATGGTCTATGGCAAGGATGTGTAGGCTCTTTCTCACGCCCCCCTGGATGAGGCACGATGTGTGGAGGTAGGCGGCCGCCTCAGACCTCGAGAAGGCCAGCCGCAGAAGACACGCACCTGGAGCTGAGCTGGGGCCGGGGCAGTGTGCCGGGCCCCCACAGCATGAGTGAGCAGCTGAGCCAGGCCCTCGCGGTCCCGGCCTCCCCACACGTCCTGCTCTGGGAAACTGCTGTCATGTCGGCCCTCCAGGCCGCCTTCTGTCACCGGCAGCCACTGACCCCTGCCTGGGACCCTCTTTCTCAGAGTCCAGGCCTTAGACCCCTTCCTGCCCCTCGTCCTCTCATCGTTGGCCCCTGACCCTGCCCTGTCCCCTCCTCCCACTGCCCCTGCCCTCCCCTCCCCCCTCCTTGGCTTCCGTCTCTCCAGGTGACCTTGTCTGTCAGCGCTTCCTTTCTGGCCATGGTGACCCCTCCCTGACTCAGTCCTTTCCTCCTCCTGGGTCATGGTCATCGCCTGTCCCTTACTCTCTGTCCTTCCAGTGTGTCAAACAAAATGACCCCTCCCCCGGCTCCTTACAGTCATTGCGTGAGGTCGGACACGGGTCGGGCCCTGACATGTGAACAGGACTCTGTGAGGAGAGACCTGAGGCCTTCGCGGCCCTATGCACCTGTGCAGGACGCCCAGCTGCCAGGGGCCCACTCAGCACCGTCTGGGCTCCACAGCGATGCTGGCAGGAGAGACGTCTGGGGCCTGCGATGGGGCCCACTCGGGCCTCGGCACCGCAAAGGGCAGAGGTCGTCCTGCGGCAGGGAAGTCCCTCCTTCCAGCTCCCTTACCAGCACGGTGACATTAGGAACGGCCTGAGGACTGGGCAATTCCCCGGCCCCCCAAAACGGCCCATTCGAATGTTCTTCCCCGTGTTTACACTGAGTCTCTCTCTTCTCTTATTGCATCGTCTGTCGTTTCAAAAACAGCGCTGCTACCAGGATGATAGTTTGACAGTGAGTGTAGGTTTATAAATTCTAGATTCCCCTCATGTAAATATTACTGACTTTTACTTGACCATCGACAATTAGTGTGACCACTGCTACAAATCACTGACTAAAAAGGCACCTACTAAAGACAAAAGCATTTGCCCATTCACAAGTGTTTATTGATTTAACTATTTGGACTTCATGATACATTTACAGAAGAAAAATTTTGGTAGAGAAGAACCTTAGTCTTTCATTTGATTGCTTTTGGATTAAATCTATCAAAATATATATTTCTTTAAAACTCAAAATCTATTCTAATACTATTGAGTAGAAAAAGTTGCTAATATTTAGATTTTGAACATAACAGATTTTTAAAAAGTAAGTCTATCATATTAAAAAATAATAATTACTTATGAACTGATTGCATTTTGCTGGGTGTTCTGATCAATCGGGACGTGTTGGTGAACGGTACATTCCCTTTCCTTGAAAAAGTGTTTTGCTCTGCTGTTCCACAGACGTCTTCTGCCTTCTTTAGCGAGATCGAAGTCCATCCGTCACTCTTCCTGATTCTGGATAGAGAAGAAGGAGATGAATGTAGCAGGGAGTCGGAAAGATGAACAGGGAAGGGTCAGGGGCAGAGACAAAGGCAAGGCAGGAGGGCGGGACTCACGGGGGTGAGGAGGCACAGACGCCCTGTGAGGGGGGAAGGGGGGGGCAGCGGGGGCCCCAGGAGGGAGCAGGTGAGCAGAGGAGGCTCTGAAGGAAGGGAAGGAAAGGCCCAGGGAGAAGAGGTGAGGGGGGAGGAGGCAGGGGGCAGCAGGGAGCTAGGAGCCCTCACCTGGAGAATGTCCTCCAGCATGTTAGATAGATATTTGCTGTTTTCATCCAGGTCATCCCAGGGGCAGAAGGCTCTTCCCTTGTGAGACACAAAGTTGTTCACGCAGTCCTCAAAGTCTGCAATGGGACAGGGGAGTCAAGGCAAGCTCCAGCTCTGGGGATGGGTGACGGGCTACGAGGTGCCAGTCTTAACAGACACGTTTTCACCATCCGCATTTCCCAGCCTCCTCTTTCCTCTCTCAAAGACTTGTTTCCAAATGGAATCTGAGGCAGCCCAATTCCACCCCTTTCTGGAAGCCACCAAGGCCTTCTAGTATGAGTACCCACCTCCCTCCGCTGCCCACGTTCGCCTCTCTCCCCTGAGCTCCCTCTCCAGGTAGACTCCCCAGTCCTCCCCAGAGTGCAGCCTCACCTCTGCAGGCAGCAGAGAGGCTCTCCTTCCTCTCCCTCTCCCTGGGGCAGCCTAGGTCCCCCCTACAGGCTCCAAGTCCCTCCCACAGCCCTGCCCCTACCCCAGCTCCCTCTGCTCTCACCATCATAGGACATGATGGCCAGCTGGACGCCTGCGTCAAGCAGCTTGCGAAGCCCCTGCCGGTATTCCCAACGTTTGGAATGGTAGAGGCGGGCGGCGAAGATGCTCAGCTCTACGTTCCTGTGGCTCCTCAGGAACTCGACCACCTCGTCCACACATTCGAAGCAGGGGCTCCAGGATGTGTACCAGGTGACATGGCATTTCTCGCCTGGGGACAGCTTCATGTCCAAGGACGTCTTCACGGTGTCGAACCAAGAGAGGAAGCAGAGTTCTGCGTGACGCTTCTCACTGGGATAGAACTGGGAGAGATGGAGGAGGAAAGGGGCTCTGGGCTGGCGGAGCTGGCGTGGGGCAGGGCTGGGGCGGGGTGGGGGCGAGGCGCCAGGGAGCAATCGCCTCAGAGGCGTGCTACTGACTGGTCGTTTTCTTTTCTTTACTCGCTCCCCGCCCCCTGCTCTCATGCGGCCTTCCGTGCCACACTCATCCACTCATCCATTAATTCCGACATTCGTTCGCCCAGTCGCTCCTGCTGCATGCATTCCGAGTGCCTGCTCCGGGCCAGGCCTCTGGGGTCCAGCTTGTCCCCGGGGTGCTGTCGGCTGGGGAAGCCACAGAGCGGCGAGTCCACCGGGGAGCCGCCGGCCACGCGCGTCCACCGCGCTCTTGAAACGTGGCGAGTAAGAAATGCTCATGTCCTCTCAAGGACTTAGCATGAGAAAAGAATGTGAACTATCTCGTGAAGAACTCTAGTATGGATTATTATTCGTTACGTGTTGAAACAATATCTTAGATATGTTACGTTATCAACAGTAAATTCGTCCACCTCTCTCAACTTTTGAACACCGGGTACCTGAGAAGGTTAAAGGACGCAAGTGACCCCGATTGTGCCTCCACGGGGCAGTCGTGGCGCAGTGCGCGCCCCGTCTGCCCCATAACGCTCTCTCCCTGGCAGGTTCTGGAAGGCGTGCAGTGTGGATGGAGAAGGGAGGGCTGGCGTGCGGGGCACAGCTTGCAGGAGACCTTAGTGGTCGCTGCAGGGGCCGCCGGGTGCTGGGTTCGACCTGGAGTCTGCCTAGGCTGCGGTCCTCATGCGGGCAGGCCTGGCCGAGGCCTCAGAGCAAGCTGAGGGGCAGGCAGGACCAGGGTGTGGGCTGTCTCCCGGGGGATCACACTTCCTGGGCGTGGAGCACTCAGGGGTGTGTCTGGGGGAGCATCAGGCCCGCAGGCTGTTACCAGGGCCAGATGAGGCGCTGGTGCATAAGAGGCCCCGACTTGCTAAGATGCTCTGTCCTCCCCGACTGCCAGGGGCTGAGCGGGAGACCAGACGTGGACACGAGAGGCGGCAGACCATCTAAAAGAGGCCTCGTGGGAGAAATCAAAAGCCATCCTGTGTGAGGACGCAGGAGGGCCAGGCAGGGACATCTGGGGCCCGGGACACGGGACGATGTTGTGGGAAGAAGCACTCAGCATTTTGCATGTTATATTCTTTTCGACATCCTCATCCTGCTCCTGCCTTTGACAAAAGTGGGGGCCATATCTGGTTTTTAAGGACCCCCTGGTCCGAGGGCTTGGGTGAGCTGTGCTGCTCTCTCTTCACCTGGAAGCGGAGGTAGATGCCCTTACGCCCGTAGGCGAAGTCCAGGTTTTGGAATTCGAAGGAGGAGGAGGAAGCACTCGGTATTTTCATGTTATGTTCCTTTCTGGGTCCTCAACCGGCTCTGCTCCTGCCTTTGAGGAGAGTTAGTGGGGCCCGTACCTCGTTTTCAAACACCCCCCTCAACAAGGGCATACGTGAGTGGTTCCTCGTTCCTTCCACCTGGTAGCAGATGTAGCAGCCATAGCGTTTTTTGGGGGTGGGCCAGTTGTAGAAGTGGAAGTAGAAATAGTCGTGATACAAGCGCCGCTTTGGGTTTCTGAGGGGAAAAATGAAAACCAAAAATGCAGAGTCTCTCCCATCTGGTGTCCCCCGAACACAGCGCCCTGCACCCCTGGGCGACGTGCCTCCCCCTGCCCTCCTTGGCCCTGAGCATCTCCTGCCGCGTCCTGGGCAGGAAGACTGGGGAGAGGCGGGCGCAGGGGCTGCAGGGACACAGGGACCAGCGTCCTCCCCCGTGGGGGCCCAGGCTCCGCTCCTTCCCGCAGCACACACCCGAGCCACCCAGATTCCTGCCCCCGCGCCCCAACGCGTGAGAAAAACAGAAGCGAGCAATAAAACCCCCTCCGCTCCAAAGTAGTAGCTTTTAATATTTCCGTTCAATTCACGCCCGACTTTTCAGTTGGCGCATTATTTTTAGATACCGAGTTAACACCTAAATCCACAGGCTCCGGGGACGGGTCCAAGGGCCCTGTGTCTCTGAACTCATCTACTCCTCCCCCAGTCCCCGGGGACCCGGCCCATCTTATAGAGAGGCAAGCAGGGCGCGGTGAGGGGATTGGCCTGCCCGGGTCACTGGCTGGTGAGGGACGGCCGCGGTGCCCCGTCCGGACGCGGCCGCGTGCCGCTCTCACGGTAGGTGACCCTGTGCGGTGTGCTGTCTCGGGCGTGATGCCCTCGTCTACTTAGTTGTGAACTGGAGCATTTCTCCCGACCACGGCATCTTTGCCCCAGACCCAGGCTGGTGGTGCCGTGATGACGTGAACGCCGTGGATGTGAGACCCGTCCGCAGTTCCTTTCCGCTCGCAGGAGAGACGTGCTTGGAACGGGTGATTTCTCTCCTTGCCCCGGACAGCTAGTCTCACGCTGTGTGTATAGTGGCGCCAAGGGCATAGAAAGTTGATCAAAGTGTTTCTAAATAAATCCACCAACGGCTTCACTCAGGCTTTAGTCCCAATCTCAGTGTTCACAGAGCTCAGGACAGGTGGAGAGCAGGCAGCCCTCACAGGTGCGCAGGGGACGCCCAGCCCCATGGACGTGCGGGCTGAGAGGGGGACCAGGAAGACGGCAGGATGGGTGACGGCACGGAGGGGGCCCTTCAGAAGCAACAGTGGGATCTCCCCAGAACGGGCTGTCCCCCGACAGAGCGACCTGGGGAGAAGGAGCCCTGAGAGGAAGAGCAACCAGCCGGAGAGCCGCAGCCGCAGCCCAAGGACAGAGGCTCCGCAGGGGTCAGAGAGAGGCCCCAGGGGGACAGAGTGGGCAGTGGTACCTGATCCAGGGCTTCCGGGTGTAGCCTTCTCTCCAGGCTTCTGTCACTTCTCTCCAGCCCTGTAGGTACATTTCCTCTCACAGTGCCCAGCTGTAGGAAAGTCCCTCCTCTGAGTGACCGCTCAGCCTCTTTGGCTGGGGCTCCGCCCCCTTCCTGCTTTGGCGGCAGGGGTGGGAGGGCCCTGGGGTGTGGGTCTCCTCAGGCTCACACCCACTTTCTCTCCTCTCTGGACCTCCCTTTGGGCTCAGCTCCCCCTCCTGGTGACAGGCCCCTCTCGGCAGCAGGACCCACCCTCACTGCAAAGGGAAAGCGAAAGTGAAAAGGGCCGGGAGACGGGAGATGGGGATGCGAATGGCCCTGGCCCTGACGACGAGCACAGGACAGAGGCCCCGCCACCCTGGGGAGGGTCAGCCGGAGCCCTCCCCACACCAGCCCTGCACCCAGCCCGGTGCCTGGCGCAGGCTCTGACCTGCCCCTTGAGGGAAGGAGCAGACGGGGCGAGCAACCTGTGCTCTCTCTGGCCCTGCAGAAGGGACCTGGCACGCTCCCCCGACCCGGCGAGCTCCCCCGACCTGGCACGCTCCCCACCATGGGCGTGAGGGTCTCCCACGGAGCTTCGGCTTCACAGTTTCCTGATTTCCAGAGACAGAGTGTCGTTTTATATTCTCTGTGCCTCCCGTCCTCCTCTGCTGTAGAACTGTTGGCCGAATCTTTTGCACCTTTTTCTGCGAGGCAGTTTGTCTTTCCCTCATGCTTTATAAGAATTTTTAGATATTCTGCATTGTGATTCGTCGCTAGTTACATAAGTTTCAAACGCTTAATGCTTGGCTAAATTCTCACTCTCCTCATATAGAGATGCTATCATTTCTAATGTTTCCACAAGTATCGGTCTTACCGACTATGTATATGATGTGACATAGACATCTGATACTTAATTTCGGAATAGGATGGAGGAGGAAGATGAAAGGCTCTGGGGAGATGGAGCAAAGCCAGGGGGCCTGGAGAGAGAAAGGTGAAGGAGGGGAGCAGGGAGGGTGGGGGGAGGGCGAAGGGACTGGGGGCGGAGCAGACAGGGAGGCTGAGAAGAGCGTGGGGAGGGGGCAGGGAGGCTGCAGGAGCACCGGAGAATGGGGGTGACTGCAGAGCGGAAGTCTCCCACACACGTCAGGAAGCCCCATGATGGCTGAAGCAGGAACCAGAGGAGCCTGTGGCGGCTCAGAGCAGGGCACCTTTAAGCATCCGTGAGGCCAGGGCTCAAAGGCCCTCCCCGGGGGGTCCACGAAGTCCTCCTGGCATTTCGCAAACTCTGCTGCGGTGGAAGAGGAGACAGTCGGATTCCAAGCAGGAGCAGAGGCTGCCCCGCCATGTGTGATCCCCTGCCTAGCCTCGCCCTTACCCCAAATGTCCTCCCACGTCGACTCGGAATCTGTCCCCACGGTCACAGTTCTCACCCAGGGTCTGCTCCTCACTCCCCAAGGACTGTCAGGGGAGAGTCCCCTCCAGGCGGCGGACCTGGAAGCTTTGGTCCTCGGAGATGCCGGCTCTGGGCAGGGTCTCGGCTCACTCAGGTCTCCTGGGAGGTCTCTGGAGATGCGTCAGGGCACAAAGTCCTCGGGCGGGGTCGCCGTGCTCAGCCAGCAAGGTGGTCACATGCAGAGCTGGGCTCCAGGGAATGTCCCATGGGCCCGGGCGGCACTTGTGCACAGCGGTATATCCAGAACATTCCAGGAAGTGTGAAGCACACTCCACGTGGGGAGAATGCCCGGGGAGGAGGAGAAGGGAAGTGGGGAGCAGTGGGGTGCGTGGCCCTGCGAGGTCTGGCTCAGCCTTCTGGGACCCCGTCCTTCCCCACAGAGAAGGCAAGGCTGGTTGGGTCATTCATTGGTTCCCTCGTCCGTTTAACGATGACCCGCTGACCACCCACCTGTGGGTCACCAGTGGTCAGGAACCTGGGCTGCAGGGTGGGCCAGGTACGATCCTGACATCAAGGACATGACGGTCTGGACCCTTTGTCACCCCGCCCTCTCCATCCCACAGACCCCTCCTATATGTCCCTGTGAGCTCAGCAGTCCGGACTTATTCCCCAACCGAGGGGCGCACCCTCCCCGCCCCCAAGTCTGAGCTTCCCAGCTGCAGGCTGCCAGCATCCTTGGTCTAAATTAATGCAGGAAAAGGTGCGCGGTGAGGACCATCCTACCGAGAGCTTCTCGGCCCTGCTGCTCGGGCCCGTCTGTGCCTGTCCCTGCTCTGAAGGTCATCCACGTCCAGCAAGACGGGCGTCACTGCCCAGCCGCCCCAGACAGTGGTGTAGGACAGCCCTGTGCCACCCTTCATCCCATCCCAGGTTTTCATACTGAAAGCTGAAGACCTCTGGAGGTATCAGGCGTCTGGAGTCCAGACTAGGGCGGACAGCAAGGCACAGAAGCTCTGCCGGGGTCCTCGCAGGGGCTGGGTTGTGTTTGAGTCACCAGCCACTGGAGACCAGCCAGAGAACCTTTTATTTCCCTTGATGGTGACCTCCAGGCTCTCTGCCCTGAATTTGAGTTGGTGCAGTTGGCCACATCTCATTTCTTTCTCTGCTAGAAAGAGACCTACCTGTGTAACCCCGGCTGACTGGCTAACCCTCTCTGTGACTCAGCACTGAGCCCTCCTATGTGGGACGATGGCCCCCAGCCCTCCCAGTCACCGGCCAGGATGTTCTGTCCCCATGTCCACTGGGTGGAGCCTTCGTCCAGCGCACCAGCCGCAGTCACCCTGGAACGTTGTTCTGGAACAGTGGCCAAGACGGGGTTCGGGGCAGGACTCCAGCCCGTGGTGGCTCCTGTTCTCACCTGACCAGAGACACACCAAGATGCAGAGAACCCGGGAGGTGGCGTGTCCCACAGCCCCTCACACTCTCCCGCCAGGGGAGAAACTCCAAGAAGGTTTTCATAAGGAGGTTTGTCCGTGTGTCCCCAAAGCGTTGATATCCTGTTCTTACAAAAGTATCTGGAACCATCTGTCCAAAATGCCAGAGGATTGACAAAATTCAGAGTCGCAGTTTCATCGATGCCACCCCAAAATTTGGAAACTACCTCACGGCGTTTCATTAGGGGGTTGGCTGATTGAGTGATCAGGGGATTTCCACGGCCAGAACCCCCATTAGCAGCCTTTTGAATGTGGATGCATTCGTTTCCGTATGCGAATGTTACGAATTCACTTATGATGTGCTTTTACAGCTTGGGGAAATAGTTGTGGTGCGCTATGGAGGGGAAAGCAAGACCCCGGCCTGGGGGCAGGGGTGGTTTCCCGCGCAGGACAGGTCACGCTCTTTTGGCCTGAAGTCAGCCCTGTGTTTGTTAGTTTCATCCTTCGCCGTCTGAGCTCAGTGCTGAGGCACAGAGGGGGTGAGTCGGTCAGCTGGGGCTACACAGGTAGGAGAAGGCGGAGGAGCCAGGAGCTGAACCCAGGAAGTCTGTGCCCACAGCCCCTGTCTGTGACAGCTACGCTCTGTCATCCTTGGTGTAAAAATATCGGAAAGGAAAAAATAAATAAATCAGGCAGAAGAAGCACAAGAACGTTCTAAGGCTTCTGAACTGAAAGTCTGTTGTGAATGATGTTGCTGACTCTTCTACCCCACAGGAGGCGGGGCAGGGTCGTGTGGCTGTCCCGTGTCCATTTTTAAGTTGGTGGAAATGAGAACTTGGTGTTGAAAAAATATATTTTCTGTACTGAATATGTAATTCCACAGTGTAAACTCATTTTCGTGGTATATTTATGCTTTGAATGAGAGTAGTGTAGACTGTAAATATTGCAAGGTTCTGACTGTGAAATTGAAGGACAGGTTGACTTCCTTCCTGAAAAGCTGTAGTTCCCTAACCAGAGAGCCTGTAACTTCCGCGCCCTCCACACGGGGGCAGGATCCCGGTCACAGGCCGCGGTCCACGCTCAGGCTGCCTGCCCCGAGCACCTGCCGCGGGGCCAGGCAGGGTTCAGACACACCAGGCCCAGGAGATATTTGGCTGTATCGCCCTCCATCACGTGCTGTCTAACGCCTTCTTTTATGATTTCCCCCTAAAACTTTGTTTTTTCAGGTTAAAAAAAAAAAAAAAGCAAAAGCAGCCATTGCGTGTTTCTATGGATTTCTATCAAATTTACATATGGTTTTAGTTTCGTATTAAATTGATGACAAAGCACTTCCTAAGGGTTTTTTCCCTATAGTCAATGGAATTAGAAGGTGTTCATGTGAGGGTATACACCATTATAAATCGAAATGACAAAAGGACAACAAAAAATATCAAAAACCGAAGCCAAGGAGGCGTCTTCGTCCTCGCCAGCCTCGCCAGCCCCACGTCCTCGCCAGCCTCGGGCCTGCCGAACACTGCTCCGACGGCTTCCCACGGCCATTCCCCCCGGGGACAGCATGCGCTGTACCTCCACGTCCTGACCCAGCCCCTTCGGCACCACCGTTACCGGTGAGCATTCACCCCACGTCGTCTTCCCCGCACACCGCCGTGCCGCCCAGGTGCTCTCACTGTGTTGGACCCTCAAGCCCTCCCCTCCTCCGTTTAGACTCTATGTCTCCTCGTGTCCGCCAGGCTCCCTGGCTCCCAGCTTGTAGCGTGAAGACTCAAAGTCTCCTGGACTCCTCCCCAGTCCCCACCTCCCAGATCCTCTCCTCTGAGGCTCATTTTACGTTTAGGACAACGAATATTCTGCTGCGTTGAACACCCTTTATGTCCACAGTTTGAATCTATCGGTGGCAACGACTCGTCTCTGCAGAAGCAGGCAGACATTACCCTCCCTTACACAGTGCTGCAACGTCACTTACGCAATGTGGCTGGCGCAGTGACACTTAGGCAATGACACTTATACATCTGGAAGCAAGACCTTGAGTTGTCAAGTGCAGATTCTCCTTCTCTATGCATTAGCTGGTTTTTCCTTGACCAGTGACAATCGCTATGAGCACTAACTGCCCACATGAAGCTGCCTCCAAAAGACAAAGGCATTGGTACGTTCAAAAGTGGTTATTGAACTCTTTGGACTTCGTGATACACTTATAGAGGAAAAGTGTTTGGGAATCATTTTACATTTCTTTTTATTGGTTTTGATTTAAAACAATTAAAATACATAATTGAGTCTCTAAAAATCAAAATTATTCTGATAGTATTGAATAGATTCTTACTGATAGACATTTGGAATAACAGATGTAAATACACAATAAATCTATCAGGATTTTTAAATTCATAATTTCTTATAGCTCATTGCTGTTTGTTGGTTTCTTTGCATCAACTGGAGATGGTGGAGGATGCGAGTTTCCATTTCTTGAAGAAATGTTTTATTGTGTTCCACAGGACTCTCCAGGCTTCTATAGGGAGATTGAAGTCCATCCTTCAGTCTTCCAATTTATGGAAGAAGAGGAACGGAGCAGGGAGTTGGAAAGATGAACAGGGGAGATTCTGGGGGCAGAGACAAAGGCAAGGCAGGAGGGAGGGACTCACGGAGGTGAGGAAGCACAGACGCCCTGTGAGGGGGGAAGGGGGGTGCAGCGGGGGCCCCCCTGGAGGGAGCAGGTGAGCAAAGGAGCCACTGAAGGAAGGGAAGGAAAGGCCCAGGGAGAAGAGGTGAGTGGGGAGGACGCAGGGGGCAGCAGAGAGGCGGAGCCCTCACCTGGAGAATGCCCTCCAGCCTCCAAGATAGTCGTTCACTCTGTGCATCCAGGTCATCCCAGGGTGGGAAGAATATTCCCTGGTGATCCACAAAACTTTCCCAGCAGTGCTCAAACTCTGAAAGGGCAGGAGGGGGCGGGGTAAGGGTGACTCCAGCCCTGGGGGGAGGGGAGCGGCCACAGAGTGTCTGCCTCTTAGGGACAAGCTTCCCCAGCATAAAGTCACTGCCTCCCTTCTCTCTTCTTCCCTGGGCCCTCGCTTATCACGCCACTATTTCTTCCACCTGCAATGTGAGGCAGCCCCATCACAGGCTTCCTGGACGCCCCTAAGTCCTTCGTGAAAGTCTGCACCCCTCCCCCGCTCCCAGCACCCCTCTGTCCCCTGCGCTGTCCTCCTGTGCGCTCCCCAGTCCTCGCCAGAGCCCAGCGCCACTTCTGCAGGCAGCTACCAGGCTTCTCCTCCAGGGATTCTCATCCTGCCCGCCTCTTTCCAGCAACTTTCCAAGGCCTCACCTGCCCATCCCAACTCCCGTGAATCCCGTGCTCACCGTTGAAGGTCATCATGGCGACTTCGGCCCCAGCCGCCCTCAGTGCGCGCAGCCCAGCTTCATAGCCCAGGAATCGGTCATAGATACGGGCAGCGAAGATGCGCAGGTCCACGTGTGTGTTCTCTCTCAGGAATGCAACCAGCTTATAGGCACAGGCTGCGCAGGGGGTATAGGAGATGTAACAGGTGACCCTGTAGCGCAGCCCCTTGTCCAGCTTCCAAGAAGCCATGCGCTCTAGGAAGATCGGCTCTGCATGGCATTGTTCCCAGCCCATGTCAGCACCCGGGCACAGAAGAGGGAGAAGAGTGCTCTGTCACTGGCTGTGACCAGCGGGAAGGTGGGACCAGGGTGAGGCAGGCGGGGCGCAGGCCTCAGGCACAAAACAGAAGGGGAGACACAGCTCTGCATCACAACGACTGATGTTTCAATGCAGGACTGACGTGATCGAGTGTGAGACGAACCTCACGACGAACAGTGTCAGCATTTTACCAAGGGCCAGATCAGCAGAGGTGACTGTTTAATCAACATCAGCAAATGATGGCTCCTCGTGGCTCTGTAACTGATCAGTCCTCATTTATGTTATTGATATTTCCTTCATTGTGGAATTCCCATTGATTTTAATTTTTAAACTGTTGCATTAAATACAGTGCATCTTGATTCCCGAGAGTGTGTAGCTCCTCCCAGTTAGCACCCGAGGTCTATGCCTGCAGGAGCCTCACCTAGTCTGGCCCTGCAGGGAGGAGGGGAAGGGCTGAGGACGGAGGGAGAAGGCCAGGTGAGGTCCAGGGTCCTGAGCCTGATGCCACAGAAGTGGGTGCTTCTCCCAGCGGGTTTACCCCAGTCACCACATACTCCCCTGTCCTCACGCCCACCTGTGCACCAACAGCTCTGCAGGCTTCTGCTCTGGGCCTCACCCTGTGCTGAGCCCAGGCGAGACACTTTGCTTAAAGGTCTCACTCTGCCCAGAGAAATGGGGTGATGAGTGCCAAGGGTAGGGTGTCTGGGAAATTAGATGAATGTCATGTGCAGCTCATAGGATCATAGTGGTTTTCTCAACCTGCAGAAGAAAGGATTTGCAAGCAGAGACCCAGGGACGAGGAACCAATCAGGCCAAGTGTGCTAGTGCAGAGCCCATGGCAGGTGTGTACAGGAAGGTGTGTTTCTGCAGGGTGCCCCTGTGCATAGCATAGCAGGCAATGCTTTTGTGTGACCAGCACCTTGGCCAGCATTGTCAAGAGTAACTCGAACGACAGACAAGGAGACTTTGGGCTCTCTGGACATTTCCTGTGACCATGTGACTGGTCCGATGTGTGCCCCAAAGCCACCAATCACAGCAGAAGCTGTCCCCACCTGACTCCAGACAGAGCCACAGCAGCTGGGGAGACCAATAGTGATGGGTTTGGAGGACCGCCCCGTGTGCACTGAACCTTCTCCCTGAACGTTCCAGGTCGGGACGTCCTGCCTGCTCTGGTCAGTCACCTGGCTGTGCAGGAAGCCCTTAAACTCATCCACTGGGATCCAGAAGTCCCCCTCCCGGTATTCTACCTCATGGCACAGGTAGGTCTTGCGGGGGTAAACCAGATGACTGAAGTTATTAAGAAAGGTTCCTATATCCATCAGGGGTCTGTGGAAACAGGCGGGGGAGCCCAGAGACATGGAGCACGTCCACGTGCTCCCCTCCTCCACCCCAAACCTCTTCCCTTTCACCCTTAGTTCCCCACGCACCCACATCCCAGCGAGACCCACAGAGTATGGATGCCCACTCGATTTGCTAGAAACACCTGCCCTTTCCTCCGACCCCTCCCGAGGCTCCTGGGGAAGCCAGCTCAAGTCCTCTCGTCAGGGTCCGCCCCCAGGGGCTGTGCGCGGGGTCAGAGCCTCTGTGGAGGCTCCGCCTGGAGTAGGCTGGTCACCGCTCCTGGCATCGCCACCCCACGTGTGTCCCGCTGGCCCACGGCCCTGCTCGGTATGAGCACTTGGCACCCTTTCCTCCTGTGATGGGCGGAGTGCCCATCAGCAGAGAGGTCCTAGACTGACAGAGAAGGGCCATCAGGAGGGAGGGGCAAGCAGAGCAGCCTCTGAGGTAGGTGAGTCCCCATCAGGGAACCTGGAGTTGGGGTCAGGAGTTGGGGTGTTGCAGGGGCCGGGTGATACCTGGCCTCCGGGGCTGAGTTGGCCGCCATGTCTCAGTCCCTTCGCCGTCCTCTGCTTCTCCTCCTGGTCAGAGCTCCTTATATACCGTCGAGAGCCTGGAAGTGGCTGAGTTGGCATCTAGACCCATCCCCTTCATGACCTCGGGCCTCTGTGTCACCCACATAGGTGTAACACAAACAGGAACTTCTCTGTCCAAATGTGTCATCCCGATGCCCTCGGGGACAACTTCAGTTTTGATTTCTCTCTTTTGACGAAGGCCCTACCTGGATGCCACAAGGACTGACCATAGGCAAGTGAAGCCTTGGGAGGCGAGGGTCAGTCTGGGCAGCGCGGCACAGCCAGACGGGAGGCGAGAGGGCAGCAGAGAGGCACTGTTCACACCTGAGGAGGCCCGGGCGCGAGACACAGAGACCCGGTCCAGGCTCCCTGGGGCCTGCTGGATGGAGGGACCGTGGGCTGTGAGCCAGGGGGGAGATTCTGCTCTGAGAGGCAGCACATGACCTTCATCCCGGACTAGGAAGGGCCGGGAGGGGACAGACCTGTGCCGAGCGTCCCCTCCTCTCCGCGGGCCCCTCCACAGCACCAACAGAGACCGTCCGTCCCCTGGCTCTGCACTGCGCCCCTCCCACCACCCCTGTCCTCTTGACCTTGGTCCCCCCGGACCGAGAACAGTCCCTGGCTGGTGGCCTCAGTGCTTTTCGAGTGAGAACTCACCTGGGACGTGCTGCGTGTGTCCCACTGGTGGCCGTACTTCCCAGGTCACAGGCTCCACACCAACACGCCCGCCACCCCCGGGAGTTGCCGGTCCTCCTGAGCTGAGACGGCGCATCTACAAGGACCAGGTCGCAGACGCCAGGCCTGGGGACCCTGAGCATTTCCCCAACACTGTCCCCAGGACTTGCCTTCCGGGGAGGGAGAATGGCATCGTGATCCAGGCCAAGCTCCCCTCCCGTACCCCCAAAGTCCCCTCCAGTCACTCAACACACAGAGTGCTCCTCAGGGCTCCTCCAACTCCTCCCCTCCCCTTCAGAGGGAGGGTCTCCTGGGCATGAGCCCTGTCTTGGTGGCAGCCTGGGACCCCAAATGTGTGGGGTCCTGCTGCACAAGCCCCTGTGCCTTGGGGCTACGAACCCGCTTCTGTTCCCCGTCTTCTCATCCCGAGCCCGGCCAGTCACCCTGGGACCTTCCTATCCCCGCTGCCCCTGGCTGCCCCCGTGCGATGCAGACAACACAGGCCTAGGCAGCATCTAGTGATGAACTCTGGTCCAAAGTCCCCCTGGACAGCACCGACGTGACCGGTTGCAAGCATTCAGCTCACCTCAGGCCATGAGGTAGGAAGAAGGAAGGAAAGAAGGCCTGTCCTTCCTGGGGACTGGCGGCCCCTCCCCGACGCCCGCCTCTGGAACGCTGAGCGAACATGTGAAATGACTCCTGCGTCTGCTGGAGTTTTCCACCGAGGTGTGCAAGGGCCGAGGGGCGAAGGACCTAGGTGCCCGTGAGCGAGGGAGGGTGCGTATGGGGAGACCGGCCCCCTGAGCAGGTGCAGACTGGGCCGGGATTTGTCCCACTCTCCCGTCGGGGAAACGGGGGGCAGAGCGGGGTACCTGAGGGACCCCAGACTGGGGTTACGCAGATAGACTCAACCCACGGACCCTACGGAGGGTGCAGGGTCCACTCTGTCCTCGTTCCTCCGGCACTGGAATGCGTGGTCTGTACGTGACGAGTCTGGGCCAGGCTGCTCCGTGTGAGGTCCCAGCTCTGCCTTCCCTGCCGCCCTGGCGCCCACAGCCAGCCCAGGGTCAGGCATCGACCCCAGATTGTGTCACATCCTGAGATCCTGGATCTCAGGTCCCATGTCATGGACGAGGGTCTGTGGGGTTGGAGACCTCAGGAGCTGAGGTCATTGAGAGTTTGGGTCAGGTGAGCCTGCCCTCTGACAGCACAGCGTGTGGGGACCTTTCTCCCAATGAGACCACCTGTCTTCTACCCAGGCAATTCCCTCTGCCTAGAGTGACTATATCTTGCGGGTTTTCCATGTTTTGTTTTCAGGAATCGAGGTGGGGCTCCTGTCAGAGCCCAGAAATTGAAACCAGCGGAGTAGACGATGATGACTTTTTTTTTTTTTTATCACAAACCCACCTTGGGAGGTGACGACATCCTCTGGTTTCCTGAGTGACTGAGATAGGGCTCAGGAGAACCTTTGAGGTTCCTTCTCGTCATGTCACTGTGTGTGTGTGTGTGTGTACATGTGTGGGTGTGTCTGGTGTGCCAGGGCTGTTCCTGGGCTGTGGCCCAGACATCGTTGTGTGCCAAGCCAGGTCTTTGTCATGTGTATGACACCTGAGGTCCTGGGGACAGACACGAAGCTGCAGCCACGGCCCTGACCCCTCTGCCACCCAGGCAATGCGCTCCGCCTGCTCCCCGGGCCTCCTGCTTCCCGGCTGAGCTCTCTTCCCTCTGGGGCTGGGGTCGGGGAGCTTTGCCTCCTGGTGGCTGCGCCTCTCCTCTGCCCCTCTGTCTGGTCTGGCCCTGGACGCCCCTTCCTTCCCCAGGAACGGGCCCTGTCTGGGGTCTTAGCCGAGGTCTGCAGGGCCTGGGCAGCGCTGAGCACCTTCTGTGCGCTCAGCCCCCCACCGGTGCTGGCTTGGACAGCACGTTTGAGTACTGGTGGATCACTCATAGACTGAGTGATTTCTTGAACAGGGATTTTTCCTCTTTTTTGAAGAAAAATTATCATTTGTGAAGGAATAACTCTCTCACACATTGTCTGAAGCACTTGGTTTTCACAGTGTCATTTAACTGTCACTGCAGCCCCATGATTGGTCATTGTCGGTGCCCCCGAGATTCAGGGGAGGAGCCTGAGATCAGGAGGTAAAGTCAGGTCCAAGGTCCCTGAGCGTGGAGGAGGCTGGGCTCAGGGTCAAGTTCATGTCCTTCTGACCCTAAAGAACCTATGCAGAGACTTGTCACAGGAAAGACTGACACAGCTGCTTAGACGCAGGGGAGGCAGGAGGGGCTGTGGAAGGATCCCCCCCCCAACCCCCAGAAAGTGAGAGGGCCTCCGGGTGGGTCCACAGGTGGGGAGGCGGCGGGAAGGACCAGGCAGAGGGGGCAGGACCAGACGCAGAGAGAAGGGCCTGGAGAGAGGAGAGGGTGGGGCCAGGGCAGGGGACGCCCGGACGCAGGGGCGAGAGGGCCTCAGAGACAGGGGAGGACACGGGGCCGCAGTGAAGCCACATGGACACTGTAAATCTGTGCGTTTCTCCCCAGTCGCCCTCACCGCAGACACCTACACTGATCATCGACAGGTGTAAAGTCTGGAAGGTCTGGGCTTTGCCCGTCCTCTTCCTTTTTCCCTGCGAGGAGACCCAGAGCCTGGAGGCGGGCGGCCACCCGAGAGCCCCAGGACGGCGGCGGGAGTGGACAAGTGCAGAGAGGTGCCTCGGGGACAGGGGTGGGGCCTGAGTCCTGACAGCACCTCTGATCTCAAAAGATAAAATGTCCTGTGCGGCAGGAGCCGCCCTGGTAAAAGAGAAACGGGAGCCTGTGAGAGGACACGACCCCTGAGCGAGTGAGGCCGAGGACGCTTCAGCTGGCGTGAGGAGCCGGGAGCCTGAGGACGGCAGACTCCTGCCCCCCACCCCCACCCCTCCAGCACTCCAACTCTCTGCAAGTTGTTGTATGTGCAACATGACCACCTACTGTGAGCACAGGAGCGGGAGCAGAGACGGCGCTAGAGGATCCAGGAGTCCCTGCCCCGAGGACTTCCCCTCACCCCCCGGGAGGACGGTCCCTCTGAGAACAGAGCCACACACTCACTGGTCCAGAACTCAGGCACAGGTGACAGCCACAGCTTTCCGGAGCAACTTCAAGGTTGTCAGAGCCTGAGGAACAGAAACAGCCTCTAGTCACTTGCCTGCAACGACCTAGGTGGGCCCCGGGGTGCCCGGGGGGTTTGGGCCCATCTTGGGAGCGAAGGAAACAGGGTATGTCGGATGCAGCTACGGGTCTTCCTCTCCCTGACTCTCTGTGTCTCTCCGGAGCAGATGGACGTTCGCAAAGTGAATAACAGCCGTGATATGAGTCAATCGTCGCGTATTTATTGTGTGCTGAGGGTCACCTCACTAGCATGTGGCAGAGTCAAGATTCAAACCCAGCCGCGGCAGAGGCCCGTGCCCGACACTGGTGGCCGGGGCTGGAGCAGGAGGGCTCTGAGCAGGGAGAACGGGGTGCGCAGTGGGGAAAAGAGAAGGAGGGTCACCGGCTTGTGTCCGTCACAGCCACCGGGGTGTGGTGTGGCTGCACATCTTCCATCCATCTCCAGGCCGTGACTCCTGGGGGTGGATTAGGACAGCCAACTCCTCCTCAGGGTGTCCCCCAGGACTTTAGGAGACACAAATATGACAAAAAATGGGCCTCGCACACAGCGGTTCTTGGGCAAACAACCCAGCCAAGCCCCACCCAGACACAGAGCACGGGCTGCCCGGAAACGTGACAGTGGGCCTGCTGTCACAGTGCAGAAATCAAAACCAAAAAACGACGATGAGGTTCTTCTGGGAAAGGCAGTTTAGGAGGTTACATCATCCTCTGCTCTGATCAGAGGGAGCTGGGCATCTGGGTGTGTCCAGGGAGCCGGTTCTCAGCAGAGGATGACTCCGTGGCACCCTATCGCCCTGAGAGGAAGTCCTTTGTTCTTTTCCCACGGTCACAGGTCAGAGCAGGTCAAGCCGATTCACACCCGGCCTCCCTCGCTTCTCTCTCTCCGGCCCCTTGGCTTCTCTCCACCTGCCCAGAGCGGCTGATCTTCCTTGCTCACTCCGTTCTCTCCCCTCCCTGCTCACTTCCCTCCTCTTCCCGTCATGGCTCCCCTCCAGCTCCCCAACCCGATTCCGCTTTGTGTCCCCCAGACCCAGCAGGAAGGGAAGCCTTCAGTTTCTCCTCCGCCCTCTGTGATTCCATCTCCAAGATGACCTGGCATGAGCCGTCTCCATGACCACGGCCTGAAGACGACTTTATTAGAGATGCCGCCCTGGACCGTGATTCGTGTGCCTGGATCAACACAAATGACAAAATGTCCCTCTGCGTCCATGTCCTGCCTAGTCCCTCGGTAGAGTTTTGAGCTCTGCCAGGAGGAAGGGGGGTGCCCAGAGATGGAGTGAAGGTGGGTGATGGCATAGAGGGGGACATTCAAATAAAAGGGGGGGGTCTCCCCAGAACGGACTGTCCCCCGACAGAGCGACCTGCGGAGAAGGAGCCCAGAGAGGAAGAGAAGCCAGCCGGAGCGCCGCAGCCCCAGCCCGAGGACAGAGGCTCCACAGGGGTCAGAGAGAGGCCCCAGGGGGACAGAGTGGGCAGCGGTACCTGATCCAGGGCTTCGGGGTGTCGCCCACTCACCAGGCTTCTGTCGCTTCTCTCCAGCGCTGGAGATGCATTTCCTCTCACAGTGCGTGGCCGTAGGAAAGTCCCTTGTTGAGTGACCGCCCAGGCTTCTCAGCTGAGGCGTCACCCGCTTCCTGATTTGGCAGCAGGGATGGGAGGACATACTCCAGGCGGAGCCTCCAAAGAGGCTCTGACACCGTGCAGTGCCCCTTGGGGGGCGGGCGGAGAGAAGAGCATGGACAAGAGGTCAGAGGATCCTCAGGAACAGGATCCCCTCCATCCCCATCGGGCCTAATATACAACATTCACAGCCGGTGGAAGATTCTAGAATGAGCTGGACCCTTCCAGAAAGAGTGATCAGGTCTGCACGATGAGGGATTCAAACTCAGAGCTAAGACACGCCCCCGACCCCTTACATCCCATTGCATTTTGCTGGGTGTTTTGATCAATCGGGACGTGTTGGTGAACGGCACATTCCCTTTCCTTGAAAAAGTGTTTTGCTCTGCTGTTCCACAGAGGTCTTCTGCCTTCTTTAGTGAGATTGAAGTCCATCCGTCACTCTTCCTGAGTCTGGATAGAGAAGAAGGAGATGAATGTAGCAGGGGGTTGGGAAGATGGACAGGGAAGAGTCCGGGGACAGAGACAAAGGCAAGGCAGGAGGGAGGGACTCACGGGGGTGAGGAGGCACAGACGCCCTGTGAGGGGGGAAGGGGGGTGCAGCTGTGGCCCCAGGAGGGACCAGGTGAGCAGAGGAGGCTCTGAAGGAAGGGAAGGAAAGGCCCAGGGAGAAGAGGTGAGGGGGGAGGAGGCAGGGGGCAGCAGGGAGCTAGGAGCCCTCACCTGGAGAATGTCCTCCAGCATGTTAGATAGATATTTGCTGTTTTCATCCAGGTCATCCCAGGGGCAGAAGGCTCTTCCCTTGTGAGACACAAAGTTGTTCACGCAGTCCTCAAAGTCTGCAATGGGACAGGGGAGTCAAGGCAAGCTCCAGCTCTGAGGATGGGTGACGGGCTACGAGGTGCCAGTCTTAACAGACACGTTTTCACCATCCGCATTTCCCAGCCTCCTCTTTCCTCTCTCAAAGACTTGTTTCCAAATGGAATCTGAGGCAGCCCAATTCCACCCCTTTCTGGAAGCCACCAAGGGCTTCTAGCATGAGTACCCACCTCCCTCCACTGCCCACGTTCGCCTCTCTCCCCTGAGCTCCCTCTCCAGGTAGACTCCCCAGTCCTCCCCAGAGTGCAGCCTCACCTCTGCAGGCAGCAGAGAGGCTCTCCTTCCTCGCCCTCTCCCTGGGGCAGCCTAGGTCCCCACTACCGGCTCCAAGTCCCTCCCACAGCCCTGCCCCTACCCCAGCTCCCTCTGCTCTCACCATAAGAGGACATGATGGCCAGCTGGACGCCTGCGTCAAGCAGCTTGCGAAGCCCCTGCCGGTATTCCCAACGTTTGGAATGGTAGAGGCGGGCGGCGAAGATGCTCAGCTCTACGTTCCTGTGGCTCCTCAGGAACTCGACCACCTTGTCCACACATTTGAAGAAGGGGCTCCAGGATGTGTACCAGGTGACACGGCATTTCTCGCCTGGGGACAGCTTCAAGGACGTCTTCACGGTGTCGAACCAAGAGAGGAAGCAGAGTTCTGCATGACGCCTCTCACTGGGATAGAACTGGGAGAGATGGAGGAGGAAAGGGGCTCTGGGCTGGCGGAGCTGGCGTGGGGCAGGGCTGGGGCGGGGTGGGGGCGAGGCGCCAGGGAGCAATCGCCTCAGAGGCGTGCTACTGACTGGTCGTTTTCTTTTCTTTACTCGCTCTCCGCCCCCTGCTCTCATGCAGCCTTCCGTGCCACACTCATCCACTCATCTATTAATTCCGACATTCGTTCGCCCAGTCGCTCCTGCTGCATGCATTCCGAGTGCCTGCTCCGGGCCAGGCCTCTGGGGTCCAGCTTGTCCCCGGGGTGCTGTCTGCTGGGGAAGCCACAGAGCGGCGGGTTCACCGGGGAGCCGCCGGCCACGCGTGTCCACCGCGCTCTTGAAACGTGGCGAGTAAGAAATGCTCATGTCCTCTCAAGGACTTAGCATGAGAAAAGAATGTGAACTATCTCGTGAAGAACTCTCGTATGGATTATTATTCGTTACATGTTGAAACAATATCTTAGATATGTTACGTTATCAACAGTAAATTCGTCCACCTCTCTCAACTTTTGAACACCGGGTACCTGAGAAGGTTAAAGGGCGCAAGTGACCCCGATTGCGCCTCCACGGAGCAGTCGTGGCGCAGTGCGCCCCGTCCGCCCCGTAACGCTCTCTCCCTGGCAGGTTCTGGAAGGCGTGCAGTGTGGATGGAGAAGGGAGGGCTGGCGTGCGGGGCGCAGCTTGCAGGAGACCTTAGTGGTCGCTGCAGGGGCCGCAGGGTGCTGGGTTCGACCTGGAGTCTGCCTAGGCTGCGGTCCTCATGCGGGCAGGCCTGGCCGAGGCCTCAGAGCAAGCTGGGGGGCAGGCAGGACCAGGGTGTGGGCTGTCTCCCGGGGGATCACACTTCCTGGGCGTGGAGCAGTCAGGGGTGTGTCTGGGGGAGCATCAGGCCCGCAGGGCAGTTACCAGGGCCAGATGAGGCGCTGGTGCATAAGAGGCCCCGACTTGCTAAGATGCTCTGTCCTCCCCGACTGCCAGGGGCTGAGCGGGAGACCAGACATGGACACGAGAGGCCGCAGACCGTCTAAAAGAGGCCTCGTGGGAGAAATCAAAAGCCATCCTGTGTCAGGACGCAGGAGGGCCAGGCAGGGACATCTGGGGCCTGGGACACGGGACGATGTTGTGGGAAGAAGCACTCAGCATTTTGCATGTTATATTCTTTTCGACGTCCTCATCCTGCTCCTGCCTTTGACAAAAGTGGGGGCCATATCTGGTTTTTAAGGACCCCGTGGTCCGAGGGCTCAGGTGAGCTGTGCTGCTCTCTCTTCACCTGGAAGCGGAGGTAGATGCCCTTACGCCCGTACGCGAAGTCCAGGTTTTGGAATTCGAAGGAGGGGGAGGAAGCACTCGGTATTTTCATGTTATGTTCCTTTCTGGGTCCTCAACCAGCTCTGCTCCTGCCTTCGAGGAGAGTTAGTGGGGCCCGTACCTCGTTTTCAAACACCCCCCTCAACAAGGGCATACGTGAGTGGTTCCTCGTTCCTTCCACTTGGTAGCAGATGTAGCAGCCATAGCGTTTTTTGGGGGTGGGCCGGTTGTAGAAGTGTAAATAGAAATAGTCGTGATACAAGCGCCGCATTGGGTTGCTGGAGGGAAAAGTGAAATCCGAAAATGCAGAGTCTCTCCCATCTGGTGTCCCCCGAACACAGCGCCCTGCACCCCTGGGCGACGTGCCTCCCCCTGCCCTCCTTGGCCCTGAGCATCTCCTGCCGCGTCCTGGGCAGGAAGACTGGGGAGAGGCGGGCGCAGGGGCTGCAGAGACACAGGGACCAGCGTCCTCCCTGTGGGGGCCCAGGCTCCGCTCCTTCCCGCAGCACACACCCGAGCCACCCAGATTCCTGCCCCCGCGCCCCAACGCGTGAGAAAAACAGAAGCGAGCAATAAAACCCCCTCCGCTCCAAAGTAGTAGCTTTTAATATTTCCGTTCAATTCACGCCCGACTTTTCAGTTGGCGCATTATTTTTAGATACCGAGTTAACACCTAAATCCACAGGCTCCGGCGACGGGTCCAGGGGCCCTGTGTCTCTGAAGTCATCTACTCCTCCCCCAGTCCCCGGGGACCCGGCCCATCTTATAGAGAGGCAAGCAGGGCGCGGTGAGGGGATTGGCCTGCCCGGGTCACTGGCTGGTGAGGGACGGCCGCGGTGCCCCGTCTGGACGCGGCCGCGTGCCGCTCTCACGGTAGGTGACCCTGTGCGGTGTGCTGTCTCGGGCGTGGTGCCTCGTCTACTTAGTTGTGAACTGGAGCATTTCTCCCGACCACGGCATCTTTGCCCCAGACCCAGGCTGGTGGTGCCGTGATGACGTGAACGCCGTGGATGTGAGAACCGTCCGCAGTTCCTTTCCGCTCGCAGGGGAGACGTGCTTGGAACGGGTGATTTCTCTCCTTGCCCCGGACAGCTAGTCTCACGCTGTGTGTATAGTGGCGCCAAGGGCATAGAAAGTTGATCAAAGTGTTTCTAAATAAATCCACCAACGGCTTCACTCAGGCTTTAGTCCCAATCTCAGTGTTCACAGAGCTCAGGACAGGTGGAGAGCAGGCAGCCCTCACAGGTGCGCAGGGGACGCCCAGCCCCATGGACGTGCGGGCTGAGAGGGGGACCAGGAAGACGGCAGGATGGGTGACGGCACGGAGGGGGCCCTTCAGAAGCAACAGTGGGATCTCCCCAGAACGGGCTGTCCCCCGACAGAGCGACCTGGGGAGAAGGAGCCCAGAGAGGAAGAGAAGCCAGCCGGAGAGCCGCAGCCCCAGCCCGAGGACAGAGGCTCCGCAGGGGTCAGAGAGAGGCCCCAGGGGGACAGAGTGGGCAGTGGTACCTGATCCAGGGCTTCCGGGTGTAGCCTTCTCTCCAGGCTTCTGTCACTTCTCTCCAGCCCTGTAGGTACATTTCCTCTCACAGTGCCCAGCTGTAGGAAAGTCCCTCCTCTGAGTGACCGCTCAGCCTCTTTGGCTGGGGCTCCGCCCCCTTCCTGCTTTGGCGGCAGGGGTGGGAGGGCCCTGGGGTGTGGGTCTCCTCAGGCTCACACCCACTTTCTCTCCTCTCTGGACCTCCCTTTGGGCTCAGCTCCCCCTCCTGGTGACAGGCCCCTCTCGGCAGCAGGACCCACCCTCACTGCAAAGGGAAAGCGAAAGTGAAAAGGGCCGGGAGACGGGAGATGGGGATGCGAATGGCCCTGGCCCTGATGACGAGCACAGGACAGAGGCCCCGCCACCCTGGGGAGGGTCAGCCGGAGCCCTCCCCACACCAGCCCTGCACCCAGCCCCGTGCCTGGCGCAGGCTCTGACCTGCCCCTTGAGGGAAGGAGCAGATGGGGCGAGCAACCTGTGCTCTCTCCGGCCCTGCAGAAGGGACCTGGCACGCTCCCCCGACCCGGCGAGCTCCCCCGACCTGGCACGCTCCCCACCATGGGCGTGAGGGTCTCCCACGGAGCTTCGGCTTCACAGTTTCCTGATTTCCAGAGACAGAGTGTCGTTTTATATTCTCTGTGCCTCCCGTCCTCCTCTGCTGTAGAACTGTTGGCCGAATCTTTTGCACCTTTTTCTGCGAGGCAGTTTGTCTTTCCCTCATGCTTTATAAGAATTTTTAGATATTCTGCATTGTGATTCGTCGCTAGTTACATAAGTTTCAAACGCTTAATGCTTGGCTAAATTCTCACTCTCCTCATATAGAGATGCTATCATTTCTAATGTTTCCACAAGTATCGGTCTTACCGACTATGTATATGATGTGACATAGACATCTGATACTTAATTTCGGAATAGGATGGAGGAGGAAGATGAAAGGCTCTGGGGAGATGGAGCAAAGCCAGGGGGCCTGGAGAGAGAAAGGTGAGGGAGGGGAGCAGGGAGGGTGGGGGGAGGGCGAAGGGACTGGGGGCGGAGCAGACAGGGAGGCTGAGAAGAACGTGGGGAGGGGGCAGGGAGGCTGCAGGAGCACCGGAGAATGGGGGTGACTGCAGAGCGGAAGTCTCCCACACACGTCAGGAGGGCCCGTGATGGCTGAAGCAGGACCCAGAGGGGCCCGTGGCGGCTCAGAGCAGGGCGCCTTCAAGCATTCGTGAGGCCAGGGCTCAAAGGCCCTCCCTGAGGGGTCCACAAAGTCCTCTTGGCATTTCACAAACTCTGCTGCGGTGGAAGAGGAGACAGTCGGATTCCACGCAGGAGCAGAGGCCGCCCCACCATGTGTGATCCCCTGCCTAGCCTCGCCTTTATCCCAAATGTCCTCCCTCGTGCTCGGAATCTGTCCCCACTGTCACAGTTCTCACCCAGGGTCTGCTCCGCACTCCCCAAGGATGTCAGGGGAGTCCCCTCCAGGCAGCGGACCTGGAAGCTTTGGTCCTCGGAGATGCCGGCTCTGGGCAGGGTCTCGGCTCACTCAGGTCTCCTGGGAGGTCTCTGGAGATGCGTCAGGGCACAAAGTCCTCGGGCGGGGTCGCCGTGCTCAGCCAGCAAGGTGGTCACATGCAGAGCTGGGCTCCAGGGAATGTCCCATGGGCCCGGGCGGCACTTGTGCACAGCGGTATATCCAGAACATTCCAGGAAGTGTGAAGCACACTCCACGTGGGGAGAATGCCCGGGGAGGAGGAGAAGGGAAGTGGGGAGCAGTGGGGTGCGTGGCCCTGCGAGGTCTGGCTCAGCCTCTGGGACCCCGTCCTTCCCCACAGAGAAGGCAAGGCTGGTTGGGGCATTCATTGGTTCCCTCGTCCGTTTAACGATGACCCGCCGACCACCCACCTGTGGGTCACCAGTGGTCAGGAACCTGGGCTGCAGGGTGGGCCAGGTACGATCCTGACATCAAGGACATGACGGTCTGGACCCTTTGTCACCCCGCCCTCTCCATCCCACAGACCCCTCCTATATGTCCCTGTGAGCTCAGCAGTCCGGACTTATTCCCCAATCGAGAGGTGCACCCTCCCCGCCCGCAAGTCTGAGCTTCCCAGCTGCAGGCTTCCAGCATCCTTGGTCTAAATTAATGCAGGAAAAGGTGCGCGGTGAGGACCATCCCACCGAGAGCTTCTCGGCCCTGCTGCTCGGGCCCGTCTGTGCCTGTCCCTGCTCTGAAGGTCATCCACGTCCAGCAAGACGGGCGTCACTGCCCAGCTGCCGCAGACAGTGGCGTAGGACAGCCCTGTGCCACCCTTCATCCCATCCCAGGTTTTCATACTGAAAGCTGAAGACCTCTGGAGGTATCAGGCATCTGGAGTCCAGACTAGGGCGGACGGCAAGGCACAGAGGCTCCCCCGGGGTCCTCGCAGGGGCTGGGTTGTGTTTGAGTCACCAGCCACTGGGGACCAGCCAGAGAACCTTTTATTTCCCTTGATGGTGACCTCCAGGCTCTCTGCCCTGAATTTGAGTTGGTGCAGTTGGCCACATCTCATTTCTTTCTCTGCTAGAAAGAGACCTACCTGTGTAACCCCGGCTGACTGGCTAACCCTCTCTGTGACTCAGCACTGAGCCCTCCTATGTGGGACGATGGCCCCCAGCCCTCCCAGTCACCGGCCAGGATGTTCTGTCCCCATGTCCACTGGGTGGAGCCTTCGTCCAGCGCACCTGCCGCAGTCACCCTGGAACGTTGTTCTGGAACAGTGACCGAGACGGGGTTCGGGGCAGGACTCCAGCCCGTGGTGGCTCCTGTTCTCACCTGACCAGAGACACACCAAGATGCAGAGAACCCGGGAGGTGGCGGGTCCCACAGCCCCTCACACTCTCCCGCCGGGGGAGAAACTCCAAGAAGGTTTTCATAAGGAGGTTTGTCCGTGTGTCCCCAAAGCGTTGATATCTTGTTCTTACAAAAGTATCTGGAACCATCTGTCCAAAATGCCAGAGGATTGACAAAATTCAGAGTCGCAGTTTCATCGATGCCACCCCAAAATTTGGAAACTACCTCACGGCGTTTCATTAGGGAGTTGGCTGATTGAGTAATCAGGGGATTTCCACGGCCAGAACCCCCATTGGCAGCCTTTTGAATGTGGATGCATTCGTTTCAGTATGCGAATGTTACGAATTCACTTATGATGTGCTTTTACAGCTTGGGGAAATAGTTGTGGTGCGCTATGGAGGGGAAAGACGCCGGCCTGGGGGCAGGGGTGGTTTCCCGCGCAGGACAGGTCACGCTCTTTTGGCCTGAAGTCAGCCCTGTGTTTGTTAGTTTCATCCTTCGCCGTCTGAGCTCAGTGCTGAGGCACAGAGGGGGTGAGTCGGTCAGCTGGGGCTACACAGGTAGGAGAAGGCGGAGGAGCCAGGAGCTGAACCCAGGAAGTCTGTGCCCACAGCCCCTGTCTGTGACAGCTACGCTCTGTCATCCTTGGTGTAAAAATATCGGAAAGGAAAAAATAAATAAATCAGGCAGAAGAAGCACAAGAACGTTCTAAGGCTTCTGAACTGAAAGTCTGTTGTGAATGATGTTGCTGACTCTTCTACCCCACAGGAGGCGGGGCAGGGTCGTGTGGCTGTCCCGTGTCCATTTTTAAGTTGGTGGAAATGAGAACTTGGTGTTGAAAAAATATATTTTCTGTACTGAATATGTAATTCCACAGTGTAAACTCATTTTCGTGGTATATTTATGCTTTGAATGAGAGTAGTGTAGACTGTAAATATTGCAAAGTTCTGACTGTGAAATTGAAGGACAGGTTGACTTCCTTCCTGAAAAGCTGTAGTTCCCTAACCAGAGAGCCTGTAACTTCCGCGCCCTCCACACGGGGGCAGGATCCCGGTCACAGGCCGCGGTCCACGCTCAGGCTGCCTGTGCCCAGCACCTGCCGCGGGGCCAGGCAGGGTTCAGACACACCAGGCCCAGGAGATATTTGGCTGTATCGCCCTCCATCACGTGCTGTCTAACGCCTTCTTTTATGATTTCCCCCTAAAACTTTGTTTTTTCAGGTTAAAAAAAAAAAAAAAAGCAAAAGCAGCCATTGCGTGTTTCTATGGATTTCTATCAAATTTACATATGGTTTTAGTTTCGTATTAAATTGATAACAAAGCACTTCCTAAGGGTTTTTTCCCTATAGTCAATGGAATTAGAAGGTGTTCATGTGAGGGCATACATCATTACGAAATCAAAATGACAAAAGGACAACAAAAAATATCAAAAACCGAAGCCAAGGAGGCGTCTTCGTCCTCGCCAGCCTCGCCAGCCCCACGTCCTCGCCAGCCTCGGGCCTGCCGAACACTGCTCCGACGGCTTCCCACGGCCATTCCCCCCCGGGGACAGCATGCGCTGTACCTCCACGTCCTGACCCAGCCCCTTCGGCATCACCGTTACCGGTGAGCATTCACCCCACGTCGTCTTCCCCGCACACCGCCGTGCCTCCCAGGTGCTCTCACTGTGTTGGACCCTCAAGCCCTCCCCTCCTCCGTTTAGACTCTATGTCTCCTCGTGTCTGCCAGGCTCCCTGGCTCCCAGCTTCTAGCGTGAAGACTCAAAGTCTCCTGGACTCCTCCCCAGTCCCCACCTCCCAGATCCTCTCCTCTGAGGCTCATTTTACGTTTAGGACAACGAATATTCTGCTGCGTTGAACACCCTTTATGTCCACAGTTTGAATCTATCGGTGGCAACGACTCGTCTCTGCAGAAGCAGGCAGACATTACCCTCCCTTACACAGTGCTGCAACGTCACTTACGCAATGTGGCTGGCGCAGTGACACTTAGGCAAAGACACTTCTGCATCTGGAAGCAAGACCTTGAGTTGTCAAGTGCAGATTCTCCTTCTCTATGCATTAGCTGGTTTTTCCTTGACCAGTGACAATCGCTATGAGCACTAACAGCCCACATGAAGCTGCCTCCAAAAGACAAAGGCGTTTGCACGTTCAAAAGTGGTTATTGAACTCTTTGGACCTCGTGATACACTTACAGAGGAAAACTGTTTGGGAACCATTTTACATTTTATTTCATTGCTTTCGATTTAAAACAATTAAAATACATAATTGATTCTCTAAAAATCAAAAATTATTCTGATACTATTGAATAGATTCTTACTGATAGATATTTGGAATAACAGATGTAAATACACAATAAATCTGTCAGGATTTTTAAATTCATAATTTCTTATAGCTCATTGCTGTTTGTTGGTTTCTTTGCATCAATCTGGAGATGGTGGAGGATGCGAGTTCCCATTTCTTGAAGAAATGTTTTATTGTGTTCCACAGGACTCTCCAGGCTTCTATAGGGAGATCCAAGTCCATCCTTCAGTCTCCCTAATTCTGAATAGAGAAGGAGATGAACGTAGCAGGGAGTTGGGAAGATGAACAGGGAAGAGTCGGGGTGGGGGAGGGGGACAGAGACAAAGGCAAGGCAGGAGGGCGGGACTCACGGAGGTGAGGAAGCACAGACGCCCTGTGAGGGGGGAAGAGGGGTGCAGCGGGGGCCCCGGAGGGAGCAGGTGAGCAGAGGAGGCTCTGAAGGAAGGGAAGGAAAGGCCCAGGGAGAAGAGGTGAGGGGGGAGGAGGCAGGGGGCAGCAGAGAGGCGGAGCCCTCACCTGGAGAATGCCCTCCAGCCTCCGAGATAGTTCTTCACTCTTTACATACAGGTTATCCCAGGATGGGAAGAGTTTTCCCTGGTGGTCCACAAAACTTTCCCAGCAGCGCTCAAACTCTGAAAGGGCAGGAGGGGGCGGGGTAAGGGTGACTCCAGCCCTGGGGGGTGGGGAGTGGCCACAGAGTCTCTGCCTCTTAGGGACAAGCTTCCCCAGCATCTAGTCACTGCCTCCCTTCTCTCTTCTTCCCTGGGCCCTCGCGTATCACGCCACTATTTCTTCCACCTGCAATGTGAGGCAGCCCCATCACATGCCTTCTGGACGCCCCTAAGTCCTTCGTGAAGGTCTGCACCCCTCCCCCGTTCCCAGCACCCCTCTCTCCCCTGCGCTGTCCTCCTGTGCGCTCCCCAGTCCTCGCCAGAGCCCAGCGCCACTTCTGCAGGCAGCTACCAGGCTTCTCCTCCGGGGATTCTCATCCTGCGCGCCTCTTTCCAGCAACTTCCCAAGGCCTCATCTGCCCAGCCCAACCCCCTGAGTTCCTTGCCGACCCTTGAAGGTCATCATGGCCATTTTGACCCCAGCCGCCTTCAGTGCGCGCAGCCCGGCTTTCCAGTCCTGCAATTTCTTCACATAGATGCGGGCAGCGAAGATGCGCAGGTCCACGTGTGTGTTCTCTCTCAGGAATGCAGCCAGCTTATAGGCACAGTCTTCGCAGGGGGTATAGGAGATGAAGCAGGTGACCCTGTAGCACAGCTCCTTGTCCAGCTTCCAAGAAGCCATCTGCTCTAGGAAGATCGACTCTGCGTGGCAGCCTCGCGCATATAAAAACCCTGGGCACAGAAGAGGGAGAAGAGTGCTCTGTCACTGGCTGTGACCAGCGGGAAGGTGGACCAGGGTGAGGCAGGCGGGGCGCAGGCCTGAGGCACAAAACAGAAGGGGAGACACAGCTCTGCATCACAACGACTGATGTTTCAATGCAGGACTGACGTGATCGTGATCAAGTGCGAGACGAACCTCACGATGAACAGTGTCAGCATTTTACCAAGGGCCAGATCAGCAGAGGTGACTGTTTAATCGACATCAGCAAACGATGGCTCCTCTTGGCTCTGTAACTGATCGGTCCTCACGTACGTTGTTATTTTATTCGTCGGGTATTCGCATTCTTTTTAATTTAAAACTATTCCACTAAATACAGTGCATCTTGATTCTTGAGTGTGCGTACCTCCTCTAAGTTACCGCCCAAGGTCTATGTCTGCAGGAGCCTCACCTAGTCTGGCCCTGCAGGGAGCAGGGGAAGGGCTGAGGATGGAGGGAGAAGGCCAGATGAGGTCCAGGGTCCTGAGCCTGATGCCACGGAAGTGGATGCTTTTCCCAGGGGGTTTACCCCAATCTCCACCTACTCAGTTACCCCCTTGCTCACCTGTGCAGTAACACCTCTGCAGATTTCTGCTCTTGACCGTACCCAGTGCTGAGCCCAGGTGAGACACTCTGCTAAAAGGGCTCACTCTGTCCAGAGGAATGGGGTGCGGGTCTCCAAGGTTGGGGTGTCTCGGAAATTGGATGAATGTCGTGCAGCTCATAGGATCATAGAGGTTAGAGCATTCTGCAGGACGAAGGATTTGCAACAGGGACCCAGAAACAAGGGACGAATCAGGCCGACTGTGCTAGTGCAGAGCCCGTGGCAGGTGTGTACGGGTAGCTGGGAGTCGGTGGGGCGCCCCTGGACCGAGTGCAGCAGGAAATGCAGTTGCATGACCAGCTCCATGTCCAGGATCTCCCAGAGTGACTGAACGGACAGACAGGGAGACTTTGGGCTCTCTGTACATTCCCTGTGCCCATGTGGCTGGTTTTCGATGTGAGGCTCAAAGCCACCAATCACAGCAGAAGCTGTCCCCGCCTGACTCCAGACAGAGCCACAGCAGCTGCGGAAACCAATAGCGATGGGTTGGAGGGCCCCCCATGTGCACTGAGAACCTTCTCCCTGAACGTTCCAGGGTCGAGACGTCTGCCTGATCTGGTTGGTCACCTGGTTGCGCAGGAAGTCCTTGAACTCAACCACTGGGATCCATAAGTCACCCTCCAGGCGCTCCACGTAATGGCACAGGTAGGTCTCGTGCGGGTTAACCAGATTATTGAAGTTATCAAGAAAGGTTCGTATATCCATCAGGGGTCTGTGGAAACAGGCGGGGGAACCCAGCGACATGGGACACGTCCTCGTGCTCCCGTCCTCCACCCCAAACCTCTTCCCCTTCTCCCTGAGCTCCCCATGCACCCCATAACCCAGCGAGACCCATAGAGGACGGGCGTCCACTCGCTCTGCTGGAGCCACCTGCCCTCCTCTCTGACCCCTCCCGAGGCTCCTGGGGAAGCCAGCCCGGGCCTCTCGTCAGGGTCCGCCCCCAGGGGCCGTGCACGGGGTCAGAGCCTGTGTGGAGGCTCCGCCTGGAGTAGGCCGGTCACCGCTCCTGGCATCGCCACCCCACGTTTGTCCCGCTGGCCCACGTCCCTGCTCGGTGTGAGCACTTGGTACCCTTTCCTCTTGTGACGGCAGAGTGCCCATCAGCTGAGAGGTCTAGATGGACACAGAAGGGCCATCAGGAGGGAGGGGCAAGCAGAGCAGCCCCTGGGGTAGGCGAGTCCCAATCGGGGAACCTGGAGGAGGGACCAGGAGTTGGGGTGTTGCAGGCGCCGGGTGATACCTGGCCTCGGGGGCTGGGCTGGCTTCCATGTCTCGGTCCCTTCGTCGTCCGCTGCTTCTCCTCCTGGTCACAGCCTACGTCCTCCTCCCGTAATACTCAGGACCCGGGCTCCTTATATACCGTCGAGAGCCTGGAAGTTGCTGAGTTGGCATGCTGGACCCCACCCCTTCATGAACTCAGCCCACCGATGCCACCCACATGGGTGTGACAGAAAAAGGAACTGTTCCGTGCAAATGTGTCATCTCGATGACCTCGGCGACCAGTTAGGTTTTGATTTCTCTCTTTTGACGAAGGCCCTACCTGGATGCCACAAGGACTGACCATGGACAAATGAAGCCTCGGGAAACGAGGGTCAGTCTGGGCAGCGCGGCACAGCCAGACGGGAGGCGAGAGGGCAGCTGAGAGGCACTGTTCACACCTGAGGAGGCCCGGGCGCGAGACACAGAGACCCGGTCCAGGCTCCCTGGGGCCTGCTGGATGGAGGGACCGTGGGCTGTGAGCCAGGGAGGAGATTCTGCTCTGAGAGGCAGCACATGACCTTCATCCCGGACTAGGAAGGGCCGGGAGGGGCAGACCTGGGCCGAGCTCTCCTTAGCAACACCTCGTAAGCATAAGAACCTGGACGTAAAGCGTTTTTATGCCCATTGCACAGGGGAGAGAACAGGCTCCGGGAGGGAGCAGGGTTTGGCGGGGATGCCCGGGGAGCAGAGGGGAGCAGGGCAGCCCACCGCCCGGAAGGGGCGGCCACTGTGCTCCTTCTCTCCAGCACCAGGCCGTGAGGAATGTGGGGGCCTTGGAATTCCAGGCTCGGCGGTGAGCCTGAGCCCTGGCTGGCTGTGCTTGTCCCCGAGGGCTGCCCACCTGTCCCATCAACGCCCCATCCTGGCTCCTGTCAGACGGCTGGTGGCCTGAGTGCTTTTCGAGTGAGAACTCACCCGGGCTGTGCTGTGTGTGTCCCACTGGTGGCCGTACTTCCCAGGTCACAGGCTCCACACCAACACGCCCGCCACCCCCGGGAGTTGCCGGTCCTCCTGAGCTGAGACGCCGTGTCTACAAGGACCAGGTCGCAGATGCCAGGCCTGGGGGCCCTGAGCATTTCCCCAACACTGTCCCCAGGACTTGCCTTCTGGGGAGGGAGGATGGCATCGTGATCCCGGCCAAGCTCCCCTCCCGTACCCCGAAAGTCCCCTCCAGTCACTCAACACAGAGTGCTCCTCAGGGCTCCTCCTACCTCTCCCCTCAGGTCTCAGAGGAGGGTCTCCTGGGCATGAGCCCTGTGCTGGTGGCAACCTGGACCCCAAGGGTGTGGGGTCCTGCTGCACAAGCCCCTGTCCTTGGGGCTACGAACCCGCTTCTGTTCCCGTCTTCTCATCCCCAGCCCGGCCAGTCACCCTGGGGCCTTCCTATCCCCGCTGCCCCTGGCTGCCCCTGTGCGATGCAGACGAGCCTGGCCGAGCTTGTGTCCACATGCAGAGATCAGTGTTTCAGTGAATGACCTGTACACGGCAGCTAAGAGAATCCGTGTCCCGTGAAGGCTGGCGGGGACGTCACACGTGACAATAACTTGTGTTACCCGAGTCATAGTGAGAAGGGGCCAGAGGATAAGGAGACGCCAGCTCCGATCGATTGGGCCTTGACTCTCTGTCTCTGGCCCCCAAGTCCTTCCTGAGGTCACCGCACACCCTACCTTTCCTCCCTAAGACCGCCCTGGAGCCTTGCTCCCTAGAGACAGCAGAGGCCCAGGGACAAGTGCTCCCTCTCCCGGTCTCCCTCAGTCCAGGGCAGGACATTGCACAGGCCCCAGTAGTGTCCACTGATGAACTCTGGCCCAAAATGTCCCCCTGGACAGCGCCGACGTGACCGGTTGCAAGCATTCAGCTCACCTCAGGCCATGAGGTAGGAAGAAGGAAGGAAAGAAGGCCTGTCCGTTCTGGGGACTGGCGGCCCCTCCCCCATGCCCGCCTCTGCAATGCTGAGCGAACATGTGAAATGACTCCTGCGTCTGCTGGAGTTTTCCACCGAGGTGTGCAAGGGCCGAGGGGCGAAGGACCTAGGTGCCCCATGAGCAAGGGAGGGTGCGTAAGGGGAGAGCGGCCCCCTGAGCAGGTGCAGACTGGGCCGGGATTTGTCCTACTTTCCCGTTAGGGAAACAGGAAGCAGAATTGGGTACCATGTGGGAGCTCAGGCTGGGGTCAGAGAGACAGACTGAAGCCCACAGACCCAGCAGAGGGTGCAGGGTCCACTCTGTCCTCGTCCCTCCAGGACTGGAATGCGTGGTCTGTACGTGAGGAGTCTGGGCCAGGCTGCTCTGTGTGAGATCCCAGCTCTGCCTTCCCTGCCGCCCTGGAGTCCACGCAAGCCCAGGGTCTTGGCAACGACCCAGAATATGTCACATCCTGAGATCCTGGATCTCAGGCCCCCTGTCATGGACGAGGCTCTGAGGCTGGGGGTGTGTGGGGTTGGAGACCTCAGGAGCGGAGGTCATTGAGAGTTTGGGTCAGGTGAGCCTGCCCTCTGACAGCACAGCGTGTGGGGACCCTTCTCCCAATGAGACCACCTGTCTTCTACCCAGGTGATTCCCTCTGCCTAGAGTGACTGCATCTTGCGGGTTTTCCATGATTTGTTTTCAGGAATCGAGGTGGGGCTCCTGTCAGAGCCCAGAAATTGAAACCAGCGGAGCAGACAATGATGAGTTTTTTATCACAAACCCGCCTTGGGAGGTGACGACATTCTCTGGTTTCCTGAGTGACTGAGATAGGGCTCAGAAGAACCTATGAGGCTCCTTCTCGTCATGTCACTGTGTGTGTGTGTGTGTGTGTGTGTGTGTGTGTGTGTGTGTGTGTACGTGTGTGGGTGTGTCTGGTGCGCCAGGGCTGTTCCTGGGCTGTGGCCCAGACATCGTTGTGTGCCAAGCCAGGTCTTTGTCCTGTGTATGACACCTGAGGTCCCATGGGCTATGCTGAGGTGGACCAGCCACTACAGTCAAGCCAATTAGCCACAGCCGCAGAGCCAGGAAGCCGTGCACAAGGCCCTGGGGACAGACACGGAGCTGTAGCCATGGCCCTGACCCCTCCGCCGCCCAGGCAGTGCGCTCCGCCTGCTCCCCGCCTCCTGCTTCCCGGGCGGCCAAGCTCTCCTCCCTCCGGGGCTGGGGTCCGGGAGCTTTGCCTCCTAGTGGCTGCGCCTCTCCTCTGCCCCTCTGTCTGGTCTGGCCCTGGATGCCCCTTCCTTCCCCAGGAACGGGCCCTGTCTGGGGTCTTGGCTGAGGTCTGCAGGGCCTGTGCAGCGCTGCGCACCTTCTGTGCACCCAGCCCCCCCCCGGTGCCGGCGTGAGCAGCACGTTTGAGTACTGGTGGATCACTCATAGACTGAGTGATTTCTTGAACAGGGATTTTCCCCTTTTTTAAAGAAAAATCATCATTTGTGAAGGAATAACTCTCTCAGACATTGTCTGAAGCACTTGGTATCACGGTGTCATTTACCTGTCACTACAGCCCCATGGTTGGTCATCGTCATTGTCCCCAAGATTCAGGGGAGGAGCCTGAGGCCAGGAGGTAATGTCAGGTCCAAGGTCCCTGAGCGTGGAGCAGGCTTGGCCCAGGGTCAAGTCCATGTCCTTGTGACTCTAAAGAACCTATGCAGAGACTTGTCACAGGAAAGACTGACGCAAGAAGGCAGGAGGGGCTGTGGAAGGATCCCCCCCCACACATCCCCGCCCTGGTCCTCGAAACCGGGAGGGCCTCCGGGTGGGGCCTCAGGTGGGGAGGCGGCAGGAAGGACCAGGCAGAGGGGGCAGGACCAGACCCAGAGAGAAGGGCCTGGAGAGAGGAGAGGGTGGGGCCAGGGCAGGGGACGCCCGGACGCAGGGGCGAGAGGGCCTCAGAGACAGGGGAGGACACGGGGCCGCAGTGAAGCCACATGGACACTGTAAATCTGTGCGTTTCTCCCCAGTCGCCCTCACCGCAGACACCTACACTGATCATCCACAGGTGTAAAGTCTGGAAGGTCTGGGCTTTGCCCGTCCTCTTCCTTTTTCCCTGCGAGGAGACCCAGTGCCTGGAGGTGGGCAGCGGCAGGAGTGGACAAGTGCAGAGAGGTGCCTCGGGGCAGGGGCGGGGCCTGAGTCCTGACAGCACCTCTGATCTCAAAAGATAAAATGTCCTGTGCGGCAGGAGCCGCCCTGGTAAAAGAGAAACGGGAGCCTGTGAGAGGACTCGAGCCCGTGAGCGAGTGAGGCCGAGGACGCTTCAGCTGGCGTGAGGAGCCGGGAGCCTGACGGACGGCAGACTCCTGCCCCCCACCCCCGCCCCTTCCAGCACTCCAACTCTCTGCAAGTTGTTGTATGTGCAACATGACCACCTACTGCGAGCACAGGAGCGGGAGCAGAGACGGCACTAGAGGATCCAGGAGTCCCTGCCCCGAGGACTTCCCCTCACCCCCCGGGAGGACGGTCCCTCTGAGAACAGAGCCACACACTCACTGGTCCAGAACTCAGGCACAGGTGACAGCCACAGCTTTCCGGAGCAACTTCAAGGCTGTCAGAGCCTGAGGAACAGAAAGGCCTCCAGTCACTTGCCTCCAACAACCTCGATGACCCCAGGGGTGCCCGGGGGGTTGGGGTCTGTCTCGGGAGCAAAGGAAACAGGGTATGTCGGATGCAGCTACGGGTCTTCCTCTCCCTGACTCTCTGCGTCTCTCCGGAGCAGATGGACGTTCGCAAAGTCAATAACAGCCATGATATGAGGCAATCGTCGCGTATTTATTGTGTGCTGAGGGTCACCTCGCTAGCATGTGGCAGAGTCAAGATTCAAACCCAGCCGCGGCAGAGGCCCGTGCCCGACACTGGTGGCCGGGGCTGGAGCAGGAGGGCTCTGAGCAGGGAGAACGGGGTGCGCAGTGGGGAAAAGAGAAGGAGGGTCACCGGCTTGTGTCCGTCACAGCCACCGAGCTTTCCTCCGGGGTGTGGTGTAACTGCACATCTTCCATCCATCTCCAGGCCGTGACTCCTGGGGGTGGATTAGGACAGCCAACTCCTCCTCAAGGTGTCCCCCAGGACTTTAGGAGACACAAATATGACAAAAAATGGGTCTCGCACACAGCGGTTCTTGGGCAAACAACCCAGCCAAGCCCCACCCAGACACAGAGCACAGGCTGCCCGGAAATTGAGAGAAAAGGAACCAGCTCCAGGATCCCTGGACACACCCAGATGCCCGGCTCCCTCTGTCAGGGCAGAGGATGTCGGCACAGCATGAGCAGGCTTTCCAGGAAGAAGCTCATCTTTGGTTTTTGGTTTTGATTTCTGTGATGTGACAGGAACCCCATTTCCACATATTGGAGCAAGTGACCAAAATCTACAAACTGAAGTCACTCTGGGTAAAGGGGGCCACCCAGGGAGAAGACAAGTGGTTTTACATGGGGAGAGGGATCCGCACTCTCTGCACCCCCTGGTCTGCCATCTACCCTGGTCCCACATCTACCGAGGGCCCCATCTCCCAACGTCCCCAGTCTCAGAGCCTCGTCCATGACACGGGCCTGAGATCCAGGATCTCAGGATGTGACACAATCTGGGGTCGATACCTAGACCCTGGGCTGGCCGTGGGCTCCAGGGCGGCAGGGAAGGCAGAGCTGGGACCTCACACGGAGCAGCCTGGCCCAGACTCCTCACGTACAGACCACCCATTCCAGTCCCGGAGGGACAAGGACAGAGTGGACCCTGCACCCTCCGTAGGGTCCATGGGCCTCAGTCTGTCTCTCTGACCTCAGCCTGGGCTCCCTCAGGGTACCCCGCTCTGCTCCCCTTTTCCCCAAAAGGAAAATGGGACAAATCCTGGCACAGTCTGCACCTGCCCAGGGGGCTGCTCTCTCCATACGCACCCACCTTCGCCACCAGTACGGGGCTCATGCACGGGAGACCCTCCTTCCGAGAGTTGAGGGGAGGGGTGGGAGGAGGACTGAGGAGCACTCTGTGCGTTGAGTGACTGGAGGAGACTTTAGGGGTACGAGAGGGGAGCTGTTCATCTTTCCAACTCCCTGCTACGTTCATCTCCTTCTCTATCCAGAATTAGGGAGACTGAAGGATGGACTTGGATCTCGCTATAGCAGGCTGGAGAGTTCTGTGGAGCAGAATAAAGCGTTTCTTCAAGAAATAGAAACTCGCATCCGCCATCATTGCTGATTTCGATGCAAAGAAACCAGCAAACCACAATGAGCTATAAGAAATTGTATTTTTTAAAAATCTGATAGTTCTATTTTACATTTAACATCTATTGTCCCAACTTTCATTCAGCAAGTTTCTATTGAATAGTATCAGAATAATTTTTTGAGTTTTAGAGAAACAATTATGTATTTTAATTGTTTTAAATCAAAAGCAAGAAAATAAAAACAAAATTGGTCCAAACGCTTTTCCACTGTAAATGTATCTTGGGGTCTAAATAATTCAATATACATTGGCTAATGGGGGAATGTTTTTGTCTTTAAGGTACCTTTGTGGTCGGGGAGTTGTACCTCTGGTCACGCTAATTGTTGATCACTGGTCAAGTAAAAATCAGTAGTGTTTATAGGAAGGGAATCTGGGAGTTAAACACCTACACTCATTGTCCAACTATCATCCTGGTAGCAGCGCTGTTTTTGAAACGACAGACGATGCAATAAGAAAAGAGAGAGACTCAGTGTAAACACGGGGAAGAACATTCGAATGGGCAGTGTTTGGGGGCCGGGGAATTGCCCAGTCCTCAGGCCGTTCCTAATGTCACCGTCCTGGTAAGGGAGCTGGAAGGAGGGACTTCCCTGCCGCAGGACGACCTCTGCCCTTTGCGGCGCCGAGGCCCGAGCGGGCCCCATCGCAGGCCCCAGACGTCTCTCCTGCCAGCATCGCTGTGGAGCCCGGGTGGTGCTGAGTGGGCCCCTGGCAGCTGGGCATCCTGCACAGGTGCGTAGGGCCGCGAAGGCCTCAGGTCTCTCCTCACAGAGTCCTGTTCACATGTCAGGGCCCGACCCGTGTCCGACCTCACGCAATGACTGTAAGGAGCCGGGGGAGGGGTCATTTCGTTAGACACACTGGAAGGACAGAGAGTAAGGGACAGGCGATGACCATGACCCAGGAGGAGGAATGGACTGAGTCAGGGAGGGGTCACCACGGCCAGAAAGGAAGCGCTGACAGACAAGGTCAGCTGGAGAGATGGAAGCCAAGGAGGGGGGAGGGGCGGACAGGGGCAGTGGGAGGAGGGGACAAAGCAGGGTCAGGGGCCAAGGATGAGAGGACGAGGGGCAGGAAGGGGTCTAAGGACAGCACACTGGGAAAGAGGGTCCCAGGCAGGGGTCAGTGGCTCCAGTGACAGAAACCAGCATGGAGGGGCTGAAAGTCCATGTTCTTTCTAGGAGAAGATAGGGAAGTACGGGAGATGGTACCCCTTCCCTCCCATGCTCGGCCCCTCAGGCCACTGTGTCAGGACATGTCTGCCTCTCCCCCTGCCCCTTCGCAGCCCTAGGTGCTTGTCTGCTGCTGGCCCTCTCGGGGGTCCCTGATGGCTGCCCATTCAGACATTATGTCTCAGGCCAGCAGGGCTTGAGGAATTCGATGGGACCCACCCCAGGGGTTCTGAGCCTGTCCGTCCTCTCCATGGATACTTGTAGTTACTTCTCTGTAGGGTGAGTGGTAGGGAACCCTCTAATGTATTGTTTCTATTGGTGTTTTATTTGGAGACCCTAGTGAGCTGCCCCGAGGACAGACTGGGCTGTGTCCACCTGGAGGGACATAAAGGTGAAGCATTTATGTATCTGCTTAAAGGTTACTTTCCACACCTTTCTGAGGGAGAGGAAGTGAGGCTGGTCTGCGTGGCAGGGCCGGAACGGGGGCCGCGAAGCATTGGACAGAGGAGGGCTGGGACCGGCACGGCGCTGGCCAGCCTGTGCCCCGGCGGGGGACGTGTTCGTCACCGGCATTCGGCCCTCCACGCGCCCTCCGCCTCACCTGATAATTCGTGCTGAGGGGCACTAACTGGTGGCGTCGCCGTGCTCTGTTTCGTGGAGAGCGCTGTAGGCCATGTCCCCAGTGTGAGTCCTGCGACTGCTGCCATGGGCAATGGACAAAATGGGTATCCCAAATTCACTTCCGTTCCATGGAGCTAATAAAACTGTGATTTTAAACATGCGCCCCCATCGTTGCAGAAGATGTGCGAGATCAGGTGAGTATCCGACATATTGACCTCATCTCTGCTAATATGTACAACGGTTTTGTAAAAACTATGGTCTTAATAATTACAAAACATATATAATGTAACATTAAGCTTGGACATTTTCCTCTGTCATTTTTTTCTCTACGCAAATACCGATTTTAGACAATTCAAAGACAATTTGAATTTCGCAGTACTGTTTGGAGAAGCGTGCGGATGACCCTCTACTTAAACCTGAAACAAGGGTTTGATAAAGGCCTGTCGGACACTTGTGAATCTGGGGAGGGGCGGCGTGCTAGCCGGTAACGACTGTCCTCACGGGTAGATGACTGAGGACGAACGGGTTATCGGAGACATCTTTTTCCCTTGTCACAGCAGCATCAGCCTCTAGTAAGCATCACGCGAACTCTACAAATATGCTATTCGACGAAAGAAGTCACATATAAAATAATTCCTACTGTCCGGTTCCATTTATACGAAGTTCAAAACCAGGCAAAATCCATGTTGATAATGTAAATGCTAACAAGGGTGCCCTCTGGAGGGGGAGCTGTGGGAGGGGCCACGAGGGTCCTCCCACCGGGATTCTGCGAATAGACCCACCTCAGCCTGGGCACTGTTACACAGCCTGAAAACCTAAGATTTGCCCTTAAATGTAAGTTATACCCCAATTTTAAAAAAAATGAAGAAAAAAAGAAAGTTAGAAAGCCTCTTTTCAATATGGAAAAAGTTTTCCTGAATTCATAGATGGAAACGCAGATCAAATACCAACAGAATGATTGCTCTTAGCTTTCCTAATGAGAAAAAAGGCTATTTAAGTTGAAACAACAGATAAATATGTTTGAAAGTGAAGTCATAATAAATGCAGAAGTGAAGCCGTCCTTGCGACATATTAAAAACTAGAAAAGCTATACGATTGTGGTAATCGAAAGCGTTCGCTATAAGCCAGGAACTAGAAAACACATACGAGTGTACTCGGGGAGCTCGTCGATGGCAAACGTGGAGTTGCACAATTCAGGGGTGCCAAGGCGGTCATCGATTCTGCCGATGTTGTCGACAGGATGAGACATCGTCTACATCTCCACGGGGCAGCGGGACTGACCCGTCTCCTACACCACCGCCCATTTTGACCCTTGGGCCCCAGACCATCCTCCCCCCAACCATCCGCTAATGACCCCTCCTCAGCCTTCCCTGAGCCAACAGAATCAAAAAGGACGCCTCCCACTCTTCACCTCCATATCTAGAAGCCTGTCTTCATTTTCTCAAGCACCTGGGGGCCAGGTGCTGTTCCGGGGGAGTGGTATGCACTGACCAAGAGAGACAAAATTCCTGACGCCACAGTCCCCACAGTCTGGCTGCTCCTCCACAGTCCAACCTTCCATCTGCGCGCTGCGGCTCAGGGCCTCTCTCTTTTCGTGGGTTTCTCTCCTGTCATTTCCCACACTATCCATTGCTGCTTGGTCATCGTGATTAGCAAACCACTTGCTCAGGCATTTCCCGCTTTTAGAAACAAAATGTCTCCCTTAGGTCACACTTCCTTTCATTCTCTTCTGAGAAAAGTAAAGCATCCTTCATAGAAAAAAAATACACAACACGCATCAAAAAGTTGTCTATATGCTCCGTTCCTGGTTTTCTGCTTCCTGTTTGCTTTTATCCCATGACGATCTGGCATCTGTCGCCATTGCTCCAAGGGGACTGCTCTTGACACGGTCATCAATGATCTCCATGTTGCCAGAAAAAAGGGATGTTTTCCAGTCCTCATTGCGCCTGTCCACCCGGGAGTAAGTGACGGAGCCGAACACAGCCTCCTCCTCGAGACGCTCTCTTCTCCTGCTGATGACGCCCTCGTCTGTGGTTCGCCTCCTGCTTCTGCTCACTCCTTAGCTCTTCCTCTTCTCCTGGGTCTGGGTCCTCCGCTGTGTTTCTCGCCATCTCCCTCGGAGTCTCAGCCTACACCCCGCGTCCCCGAGCATCAGGCCTTGCATCTCTACTCCCGGTGCTCGCTCGGGCCAACCACTGAGATACCAGCTTCCTACTGGACATCTGTCCGCGGGTGTCTGATGGGCACTGCACGCTCAACCTTCTCGAAGAGAACTCCTTGTGGGGTATTTCCCTCCCAAAACTTATTTTTTCCAGGTTTCCTCTACTCCAAAAGACACTCCCAAAGTACCAACGAGCAGTGAGCTTGAGCCCAAACCCAGGAACTTCATGTTGATTCTTGTTTTCCCTAATGAACAATCCATAACCAAGTCCTGCTGATAGATGTCATCTCCAAACCCACGCCCACCCGTCCATTAATCTCCATCCCTGTGGCCCCTACCACCGCCTCTCACTGGGAGGATGGAGGAAGCTTTGGCTTCCGCTCTTCTTCCTCCTCAGTGTCCACAGAGGTGCCTGAGCTAGGCTTTAAGCAGGAGCAGGGCACACCACCAGCCCGATTCGACTGGTACCCCTAGAAACGCGCATGCGCACTCCTGCCTGTGCCTGAGCCCCACAACCTCTTTTCTGCTCCCCTCCTGCCTGAGGGTCTTTGCACCTGGATCATCCCTGTCCCAGGGTCCTTCCGAGGCTCACCCTTTCTCACCTTTTCCCTGTGGAAGTCGCCTGTTCCGAGACCCCAGTTAGAAGCGCTCCCACCACCAGTCATCCCCCGCGAGGGCCTCCCGTTTATGCGCTTCCGGCCATCACCTCGATCTGAAGTTATCTCACCCATTGCCGTATCCCCTTACTTTCTTTTTGCCTCCCTCGACCATGACACAATCCCCTTGCGGTTTGGCGTCCCCTGCACCTTCCTCAAATTTGTACCCCCCCCCCACAGTGCCTCAAGCAAACCTATCACACAGCAGGTGCTCAATGGATATTAGTCAAAAGAATGAACAATAGAAAACCAAATAGTGAGGGGCAACCACCAAGTTGGCGTGGATGATAGAGGCTCCGTTGGTCCCTCCGGCGACCAAATCAAAGTTGTGACGGAAACGAGGAGCAGCATCAAGGAAAAATCACCTGGGATCTTGACGAAGAAGCGATACTACTAGGGGAAGATCCAAGAACGCTCCCTGCAACGGCAGAAGGTAGGACGGGGCGAGGATGCGGGGCGGCCGGGTCCCCAGACGCTGAGTGAGCCGGAGGCTGCGGCAGCGGCAGACGCCTCTTAAAGGGGCCGTGTTCAGGAGCGGCTTTGCGCGGTGACAGCCCACTCGCTCTGAGCACCAGTGCCGAGTGACTGCCCTCAGGGGGCACCTGGGACTTACAGGGCGACCGTGTCGGAGTGAGGGCCGTGCAAGACCTGCTCTGTACAGAGGTGCTGGCGGTATCCATTGTCCCCTGTTGAGTCCTCCTGGCTCCCAGAGAGCAACACATCACCGCTATTGCCATGATGTCATCAGACTGGATAACAGAGATCACTCTGCTAACAGAGGTCGCTCCGCCCAGGGGATTCCCTGAAACTTCGCCTCCACCAACTCGCGGCCCCACCCAAGCCACATCCGGGTTTATCCTCAGTGAGTCAGGTGCTCCTTGCTGAGCAGCGCCTAGACTCACGCTGGAGGCAGCTGGCCTCGGTTTCTGCCCTGGCCTTTTGAGGCTATAAGCACAGCATCTGCGGACTGCTTGCTGAGTCTCTTTCAGGAAGTGCCACTGGTTACCAACATCACAAATCCACACTAGTAAGACCGGGAGACTCAGGAGCTTTGCTTACTACATAGAAACACACTCGGGAAGGCAGCCAAAATGGGAAGACAAAGAAACAGAAATATATGAGAGAACAGAACAGAGATCCAGATATAATGGTGTCAAGTAATCTAACAGATGCAGAGTTCAAAACACTGGTTATAAAGATGCTCAATGAACTTTTGGTTCAATTCACTGAGAACTTCAACAAAGGGATAAAAAAAACATAAAAGTGGAAATTGAAATTATAAAAGGGAATCCGTCTCAAATGAAGAACACATTATCTGAGATGAGAAGCATATCAAATGGAATAAACCAAGGAATAAACAGAATAAATAAAGAAAAAGATCAAATGCCCTAACTAGAGGATGGGAAAGCCAAGGACACTAAATCATAATGACAAGAGATAAGATGGCGAGACTATGAACATAATTTAAAGGGCATATGAGACACTGTTAAGAGTCCAAATATCCATCTGATCAGCAGAACTGAAGAAAATCAAAATGTTGAACAGATGTGTGAAGAAATAATGATGGAAAACTTCCCTAACCTGGTAAAAGAAATGGACATAAAACCCAAGAAAGCTCAGAGAATCCCCATAATCAAGGATCCACAGAGGCCCACGCCAAGACATATCATAATTAAGATGCCAAGGGGTAAAGACAAAGAAAGAATATTAGAAGCAGCAAGAGAAAAACAAATAGTTACTGATAAGGGAAAACCCATAAGACTGGCAGCTGGTTTCTCAAAAGAAACTATACAGAACAGAAGGGCTTCACAAGAAATATCCAACAGGCTAAAGACCCAGGATCTATAACCAAGAATAATTTATCCAGCAAAGCTGTCACTTAGAATCGAAGGAGAAATAATGAGCTTTCTAGACAAAAATAAGCTAAAGGAATATATCGCCACCGAGCTAGTATTACAGGAAATTTTGGAGGGACTTCTTTAAGAAAAAAAAAAAAAAGGTATCAAAAACAGGAATAAAGAATGGTAACAACTACATTCCTATCAACGAGTACCTCAAATGCAAAAGAATTATGTGCTCCAACTAAAAGAGGGGTGAATGAAAAGGAAAACAAGATCCTTACATGTTGCCCATAAGAGACTCACTTCAGATTAAAAGACACGGACTCAAAGGAGAGGGATGGAAAGCATATCGCTTTGATGGACCTAGAAGGTATTAAAGTCAGACAGAGAAAGATAAACACTCTATGATTTCACTCATATGCAGACTCTAAGGAATAAAGAGAACTAATCGAAATCAGACTCACACATATAGTGGACAAGATGGTGATGGACAGAGGGGAGGGAAGGTTGCGGGGCTGGAAGAATGGGGTGAGGGGTAAAGAAGTACAAACTAGTAGCTGATGGATGGACACGGGGATGGGGAGCACGGCTCAGGGAGCAATGAGAGCGAGTACCTTGGCTAGGTGGAGGGTCAGGGGAGGGAGGCAGCAGTTGGGCGAATAGTTTTATGAACTACATAGATGTCTAACCAATGTACTGTGCACTAGAAACCAATTACAATAAATAAAAAAGAAATAAAAATGAACAATAAACAAATGAATAAAGAAAGTGATGGAAAAAAGAAACAAATTATTTCCTCCTCTGCAGAAAAGGGGCTTGGAAGGTGTGGGGCAGGGTTGGTGGTAAGAGAGAAACTATAACCTTCCCCATGAGACATCTCTGTATTACCTGACCTGTTGCCTTAAGCAAATAATTCTTTAATCATTAAGTGCAAATAAAAACACTGCAGGAGAAGGTATTTTCAGGCTGACAAAGACAAGGAAAGGTAGGTTCAGCCTGCCAGGGCCAAAGTTCACACGGGCATCAAACCGCACCTGTGATTATATTACTGGCAGAAGGAATTCTGATGCAGAGCCAACGGCCAGAGGCCTACGTCAGAAAGTTGTCGCCGAAGCATGGCTCGGCCTTATGATAGACTAAAACTCACTTCCGTACCCAGGATTATGTGAAAACAGAACAAGACGGTGAAAGGAGACAGGAATGTGGCCAGGTGGTGGGAGGTAAGCCCCCGAAAATTGAACCCAAAGTGACGACAAGTCGACAAGTCGGGGTCAGTCAGTCACTCCAGCCAAAGGTTTTCAGTAAAACTGGATTTCAATCTGGCCTCTAGAGAACATCTCCACATTAGCATGTCCGAGCTGGGGCCCCGCGGCCTGGTCCCCATGTGAGGAGAGGCAAGGAGCAAGGCGTTGCCAAGAAGAGGAAATAGGGGTCACGTAGAGGGGTGTGGCAGGTGCGAGGCCTGTCTCAGGTGAGTGCTGTAGAGCAGAAGGGGAGAATGCACTGCAGCTGGGTCCTGGGGCCAGTCGTAGCCCACGTCTGTCTGTAGGCTCGTGGGGGGGGTCCCTGCACCAACTCCGAAGGAGGCCTGCACTGAGAACGCGAGTCTCTTGAACATCCGAGGGGTACCGTGGTGTGAGGGCCCAGCACAGGCTTTCCAGGCTTTTGGATGTTTCTGTCAATGCCCGCTCTGGCATTGACCTCCTCAGTGACCTTGGGGATATCATCGCTTCACCTCGCAGAGTTGCTGTTCCCTCAGCTCTTCGGTGGCGATAGAACTGCTTCTGTCATGATTGCTTCGATGATTAGATGACATAGTAGTGCATGGCCTGACTTGAGGGTGGCAAGATCAATCCTTTCAAAGCTGGGGACCAAAGCTGAGTGGCTGGATGCCCAGACAGGGTCTTTTCTCTGCCCCCCACTCCACCAAGTGACCCTACTCAGTGTACCCCATTTATGGGACTCCCTGGGCTGGGGCCCAGCATGGCATGGAAATCAGTCCATCCTTCTCCTGCCTCTCTGGAAGTGCTGAGGAGGGAACACCTGGCCGCTCACCCACTAACTGACCTGTCCCTTTCCTCTCGGACTTAGTTTCTCCCACCCAGATTGACCATATCCAGGCTTCAGGGTTCTTGTCAGATGCTTGGCTTTGGCTTTGGGGAACGACAGAGCGTGGGCTCTTAGCTCCCCTGGAGAGCTGGTGCCGGAACCTGCTACTTTGGGCAGTACAGAGACATGGCACCAGGTGAGTCCTCGGTTATTTACAGGCAGGTCCCTTCTCTGACCCTGCGTGTGTGTGCACTCATGGGCGTGTGACCAAGTCAGGGAAGGGAGGTGCTTATCACATGTCAGGGTGGAATTCTGTCTGCAGATTCAGAGAAGGAAGAGCACCTCCTGAGAACAGAGACTTCAAATGAATGGAGGGATAGAAATAGGGAGATGCAAAGCCCAGAATCAGAGCCAGAGACTAAGGATAACGGAGTCCGTCCCAGGCCCAGGCGCCCCGCCCTCTGCCGCAGCCTGGCAGTGCGTCTTCCGCTTCCCAGAGGGTGAAGTCACCTCCTCCCCGTGAGGGCGCCTCCTCTCCACCACCCTCTCTCTGGGCTCTGTCCTGCCCCTCAGGCACTGGCTCTGTTCCCTGGCCAGCCCTGCCCACTCTGCTGGGTGCCCCACATGGGCTCCTCCAGCCAGCGCCCTCCAGGCCCCCGCCCTGGGCTCTGTGCCCTATGCTGGGCTCTTTCCTGCATATGTTACCAAAACCTGTTATTCCGGCCTTTGCAAAGGCTCCTGGGCTTCCAATAGTTGCAGTCACTGCTAGAACAATGTACCTCGCCTTCTCATTCCGTAAACAAGTATGGGGAATCCTTGGGCGTGCCTACCTTTCAGAATGTCAAACTGAAACTTTGTCAAATGGGTTTAAAAGTTCACACACATACCGACAGAATATTTTCTTTGAGATCTTATGAACAAAAAGACAGATACCCTAGATAAATTTAAGCTGTTTCCTGAGGACACTGTCAAGTGTGAGACGAATATTCTCTGAACGCTTAGTTCCTGATAACTGATTGTTTCTATTATAACTACAACGTGTGTTAGCAATGTTTAAAATATTCTAACTTCGCCATTAAAATAACGCGTTCAGTGAATACCTGATAATATAGAAAATGAGCAGAGTCCAAAAGTAAATTCATACTCAAGAAGTCATTGGAGGAACTGCAAAGGAAGAGCGTATGAAAGGAACCATATACCTCTCCACCTGCAGGATTCTTTTATATCTGGCCTTTTAGATACAATTGCTGGCGAGTTAGTTTCACCATTTAATACACGTTTACAACTCCGTTTCCTTTATCAACGGAAACGCGGCTTCCCCGCCTCTGGGGAGCCCAGAGCTGCGTGTTCCTCCTGCTTCAGGATCCCGAGGGCGAAGCTGCACCTCACTCCCGTCTCCCTTCCCTCTCCCCGCTGTCTGCACTTTCACAGCCTGATGCGCATGGTTATCAGGTTCCAGGGCCAAGGCGGTACCATAGCAGAGCAGTGGCGGAGGCCCTGCAGGAGGGACGGAGCTGGGCGGGCGCCCGAGCACCAGCACAGCCACCTGTGCCGGCTGGCCTGTGGGAACCTCACCTGGCTGTGGGAAGGGCGCCCAGAGCTGCCAATCACCACATCCCACAGTATGGATTAAGTACCCGCTCGGGTCGCCTGCCGTTGCGGGGGCTGCGGTACGGCTGGATCACGATGGCCGGGCCCCTTCTCTCCCGTAATCATAGCATGAGTATTGTACAAGGGGTCGGGGGTCTCCCCGAACACAGCGAAATGCCACTTTTATGATATAAACGAGAAATAAATCACAGAGAGGCAGACAGATGATAGAGGATAGGTACGCAGGTAGATAACAGATCATAGACCGGGAGAGAGCGCGCGAAGGTTAAAGCGAACGGGAAAATGGTCTCAACAGGCGAATGCGGGTCAGCGGTGCACAGACGCTCTTTATATGCCACTGTCGGTGTTTGACATTTAAAAACCTTTAAACAGATGAAACAGGAAAACGTTCACTAACTCGAGGTTGTAATAGGGATCATTTGTTGTCCCCGATTTATCTTCGCTTTTCAAATTGCTCACAATGAGTGAGCGTTGTTTTCACAGTCACAGACGCTATTAAAGAAAGAAAAGCCTCCTGGCGTCCGCAGCCCTCCGAGGCTCTCCCAGGGCGACACCGTCTAACCAGCAACCCCTTCCGTCTGCAGAGAGCCCCTGCGAAGGGCGAGCTGCTTCTCAGGGCTGGTCGTGCACTGTCAGGGGAATGCCTCTTATGCTCCGCGTAACCCAGAAAGGAGTCCGTGCGGTCACGGCGGGTCTGGATGGACGCGACCGTGGAGGTTACACCTCTTGGGGAACGGCCTAGCTTGTGCTTTCCGGATTTCTCTGCAAGTTCAGGCTTATGACACCAGAGAACTGTGATGCGCCTTCCGGTGCGATCGTCCTCTTCTGTGCCCTGTTCACAGCCTTTCCCCAGTCTGCTACTGTGTCAATGATGGTAAGATCATCAACATACATCCTACACTTCATTAATGGCACAAGATCTTGTTTTCAAAACAGTGAAGTGACTCCAATTTTCCTGAAGTGTTAACAGCCCTCAATTTTTAACCGTGATAGCAACCATCAACAACTAGTAGTTTGGTTCTGCTCAAATCCGGCCCGGCGTCCTCCTAATTTCCCGTAGACTCCGGTCTCCACAGCACAGCCCGTCAGTCTCCTGCAGCGACCTCGTCCGCGCTCTGGCCACACCACCCGTGGCCTGGACGCAGGGCGGGTCCTTGGCCCGCTGCTGCTCCCGCCGCCGCCGGATGGGGGCGGTGGCGAGTCGGGGCGCGGGCGGCCTGCGGAGGGCGGCACAGCGGGTCCATGCGGCGCGCGGGTTCATGAGTGGTCCCACGCGCCTCTCCAGTGAGGCGCCCCCTGCATCTATCCTCCACCCCCGCAGGGCTCCCCTTCCCTCGAGCCACCCCCAGCGCCACCCAGGCCGAGGGGCGCCAGCGCCGCGCTCGCCACGGAGCAGCAGCACCACGCACCGGAAATACCTGACTACTGCGTCTGTGTGTTAAACCTCGGGAGACTCTAGGCCCAACAGTAGCTGCAAGTTTTGTTTTTTTTTTAAGTGCTATTGGGATTCTTTTTGTCAAAAATCCGTGCCAATAAAGAGTTTACTGAGTATGTGCTCCATTTGGGTGTGTGATTGGCAAACTAAAAGTGAAAGAATAGAGACTAGAATACTGAAAGCTTGAACATATACGAGTCCTCTGTGTAAAGAGATCCTCGGGGGGCGGGGTCAGGCCCGCTCGTGGGATCCTGCTGGGGGCCGATCCGTGTTAGCTTTCAGGAACGAAACCGGCAAAGGGATCCGTGGTCTGTCCATGTGCACCCCGCTGTTCCGGTCAGAACAAACAACCCCCCAGGTCTCGGTGGCTTAAATCAAGGAAACCTTCTTGCTCGTGTGAACCCCGCACGGTGGGTTTTGGGCGGGGGCCCCTGCCCCGCGGTCCTTGCTAAGGGACTCTGGCTGACCTGGAACCGCACCGGGAATGTCGCTCAGCAGCGAGTCAGGGACTCCGTGCTTCACTCATCACTGTGCTCGACAGACCTCCTTGTGAAGGTCTGAGCCAATAAATACGCCAAGAAAAAGGAAAGAGACATGATAATTGGAAAGAGGCCACGTTTGTCATTATTTCTAGGTTATTTTCCTATCTTCCAGGGGTGGCAACCTGGAAGAAGTTGGCATGGGTGTCCCAGGTCAGCACAGGTATGAGTTGGCATGTGCACTTACGCACTTAACCTACCAGCCACCTCCTGACCAATGAAAAGCAAAAAGCTTCTATGGAAAGGCAAGAACTGAGGGAAAGAGACTTAATACAAAGTATTAATGGTCTCCCGATCCTGATATATTTTCTCAAAGACTTGCCTGCCCTTAAAATCTGCTTCCATCTCTACCCCCAACTCTCTCTCTCTCTCTCTCTCACACACACACACACACACACACACACACGCACACCACTGCTACCACCACCGCCACCAAAAAACAATAAAATGCCTTTGTAAGGCTTTGGAACATCAGGAGTAAAAATACAAACATAAAAGCACCAGTTAGAAGAGATATATTGCCAGGAAAGGAACAAGAATCAGACTCACATAGGGTTTCTTGCTTGTAAGTTTTTTATGTTTGCTGTTTTTGAATTTTTGTGGTTACTTATGTCGTATTATACCTCCAGTTCACAAAAATGGATCAATGGCCCCAAAAAGGTTCTTAAAGATGTAATGATGAAAATGGCAACATAAATTTTTAGAAGCACACAGTAAACATAATGAATAAATAGTTCTCTAGTGTAACTATGAAATAAGAAGCTGCGTATTCTGGAACAAACGAATTCTTGGGCCATGATTTTACTCATGTAGCCATAAACGAAAATTGTGAATATGAGTTCAGCGTTTTCATTTATCTCACCAGCAGTGCATTTGCCCCTAGTGCTCAATAAGTTACCATTAAAATTAAAGTTTTGATAAGTAGTAGTCTGAAGCCATAAAAAAATTTTTTCATTATTTCGCCCCCCTCAAAAAAAAACCAACCTATCCAATTTTCCCAGAACAAATGGAAAATAACACTTTCTAATAGAAGAGACACTTTTTTTGTTACTAAATGTACGGAGCATACCAAGGCTAAAGAGGCATCGTCCCAAGTTGCTGTTCTCGTAAAAGCACATAAAAGTCAGTCATACAATTACCGAGAAGCCCGTGAAACAGCTGCAAAAATACTGATAAAGGCTGTGCTTGGAGAGAGAGCGAACGGCACTGTTGACGAAACTCCTCTATCAGATGACGCCGTGGGACACCGCGCGGCGCTGGGAACAGACAGAGCAGAGGCGGAGTCAGCGCTGCACACGCCGGGCCGCGCTGCGCTTGCGCGAGCAAAACCGCACGTGTGCGGGGCACGAACAAGCCCTTAGCACATGCGGGGGCCCCACGCGAAGGAAAGATGCTGCCCGGCTGGTCAGTTTGTCATTCCAAGGTGGGACACGAGGCCTTCCTTTACAGATTATTTACTTGGTGAGTCACGTGCTAGAAATGGAGCTGAGATCAGCGCCAGAGTGGCAGCCGCCATGACGGCCGTGAGGAAGGACTCGGCTCTGAGCATGAAGGAGGTTGCTCCACGCGCCGCTTGATTCAGAGAGAAGAGTAAACGGTCAACAAATGCATCTAGGCCTTGGTTCCCGGATCAAGGAAGTCATAAAAATATTACATGAATATCCTCTAATCCTGGCCGTTGAAGGCATCTTTCCAGCATGCTCTGAACACAGGCGAGGAAGCTGTAAGTCAGAGATGACCCGAAACCCAATTCCAAGTGGATAAAGCAATAATAGAAATAATTAGCTCATTTATGATGTCAGGACTCCGGCTCCATTTCGCTGCAGGTGCCTGGGCCCTGTCCTCCTCATGTTGGCGTCTTTTCAGACCAGCTTCCCTTGAGGTAGAAATATGCTTAGAACAGCATCCAAACCCACATGTTCATCCCATACCACCCAGACCAGCCCCTGATTCCTAGAAAAAGACCTGGAATTTACACAGATTGGACAGGCTTAGGGCATATGTGCGATTCTGAACCAATCGCAGTGAGGCTGGGGGCGTGGAACCCACACATTGCTACACCTTGACCATAATGGCAAGAAGCCTGCAGGGGAGCAGGAAGATGGGGTGAGCAGGAGGGTGATCTCACCCATATGAAACGACTGCTAACGTTGAAGATACTACCTTATAATTTAAAATCATCGATAAACTGTTTTTTTTAATTTTGCTACAAATTGGTGATTTCTAGTGTGAAAATTTTGAGGAATTATGCCTTAAGAGGATGCTTATTAGATCCACTTCAAGAATCTAATACCAAACAAATAAGCCTTGCAAATCCATGTTCTCCGAAGGAGCAAATGCTTACGCAGTTATTACAAACACATGCCCCCTAAGAAAACTCTCCTTCGTCCATTCCCTTCGGAGGGAATGGAGTTATTAAGTGGCAGGGAGAGAGCTGGAGGCATCGGGCCAGACTGCGGCTGCGCCATTGTTCTGAACTCTGTACTGAGCAAACACCGGTCCCCACAAGGTCAGTGTTCCCTGCAGGGCGACCTCACCGAGGCAGCGCCTCCCTCTGCCTTGTCCTCTCTAGCTCTGCTACTTCTTCAGTTCCTTCGTTCCATCCCCTCATCAGTCTGGTTTCTCTGTTTGCACAAGGACTATGATGCCTGTCCCAAAATGGGCCCTTCGGTCTCATTCTCCCTGACCTTCCAGGTGCAGCAGCCAAAGTTCACATAGGAGAATCACTGCCCTTCAGGCCTAAACCTCCAGAAGAGAGAATCTGATCGGTACATCTTGCACCAGGTGTCCATGTCTAGCCGAACTGCCATGGGAGCCTGAGGGGCCCACCAGTGTTGTGGGGGATGGAAGACAGCAGCAAGGGGACATGGCTCAGGAAGTACGTCCAGGGGTGTCTCCACATCCTTGGGAAGACATCCTGACGTCCTCCTCTAAGTGCACCTTTCGAAGACAGTTCACGAGATGAACGCAGAGTATGCTGCCCAATTAGTGGAGAGCAGCACTGAGGTAGACCAAGTAGAATCAGGACGAGCCCCCTTTAGACTGGAAGAAACTGCTCCCTAGTGATATGAGAGGAGAGTTGGCCTGACACACACCCACCGTTGGCCGCACATCTGGATCTGATTGAAGTCTGGGTGGATGCCAAGCTGATTGATGCAGGAGCTGGTGAACAACACCTGGCCGTAGCTCAGACCAAGCCTCACATCACATAGTCTGAGCTCTATCTTATTCCCCTGCCAGAGCTGTTGTGTCTCTATTGGCAATTCTAATGACGTCTTCTGTCGTGGGAAGTTTCTCATTACTTTTGCTGTCCAATGCTAAAACGTGTATGAAGCACAGAGATAAGGGGACCACCCTGGGCCATGCTGAGTTTTGATCCCATTCTCTTTCCCTCCCCAACCCTAGACCTAAGCTCCTGGCTCCAAGTCTTGATTGGCAAGAGCTGTCATGACAAAATCAGCTGTCTAACTTTTCACATGATCTCTAGACATTAAACAGATGCTTATATGGAATACGAGACCATTTTTCTCTTATGGAATTTGGGTCCTTCTCCTGGTAAAAGAAAAAAGTGGGCAGTAGTGATGGGGAAAAAAATATGACCTTTAGGGTCAGCGGGACCTGGCTTGAGCCTTAGACTCGCCACATCAGAGCAATGGGATGTTATTTGGGAGGCTCCCCTCTGTGAGCCTGATTGCTGATGGGCAAATTTGTGATAAATCTCCCATGAAGATTAAATTAAGGAACCTAAAATTAAATAGCTGACACAGTTGAATCTCAAATGCTAGTCCCTTTGCTCTCCTTTGGGGAAGGGATGCAAGCACAATTTATTCTGAGTACCTAGTCCAGCCTCTTTCTCTTACGCCCAACATCTTATCAATTCAACCATCACATGTTGACACCTACCATATGCCCTGGCAAGGAATTCATAGTCCTGTGTCTCCGACCTCACCTACAAACTTCCCAGAAGTCTTAGTGACTGTGGAGCTTTGCGATGATGATCATAAAAAAGTCCCATTTTCTTCTCCTTAGAAGTGTCTCAATAGCAGGATTGTCCAAAGGACTCGGTCAGTTTTCCTCTCTTCTCTCTGTCTCTCACATCCTTGCTTAATGATTCCCACGTCCTGGGAAGGGTTGAACAGAAGTCACCACTGCCCCGGTGAAAAAGGGTTTAACAGTGCAACAGAGAACAGAAGCTATGGTTCAGGACCATGGACAGCGCCAGGTGGGCGCCTCTTGACTCCAACAGGTGAGTCCTGTTAGTCCTTGGCCTTATTGCCATGTGCGAGAGTCAGTCTGACAGCAGAGCCTCCCCGCCTGTCACAGATTTAGCTCCTGTTGCTGGAGTAACTGGATCTACAAGAGATCCTGTGCTGTGAACTATTACAACCCTCTCCCAGGGCCTGGAAGATGGGTCTGAAAACCAAAAAATACCCAGGAACAATTTCCATTTCTACCTATGCATGGAGAAGGGGGAGATCTGACTGTTACCTTCTGGGGTAAGCAGATGTCAAAAGACTCAGCTTCGTAGATTTGCCTAAGAGCAATTTTGAAGCCAAACCACAATGCTTTTCTGCTTTACGACTCCTACTCAAGGCAATGATGTTCAGGCATAAGAGTTCACAGAGGAGTGCCCTAGCAAGGCAAGACCAGAGCCAAGCTCGAAGGATGGCTCATTTTTTCCTGCTGGTCTAATGTGTCACCTGGAAGGGTGGACCCTCCCCTCCTCCAGACTCCACTTTTAGAGTGATGCCTTTCATGGCAAAACTCAATTGCATCCCTCCTTCTTCCTACCCCCTCGCTGAAGACCTTGAACAACGCGAAGTCTGGACCTCTCTGCTCGCTCCCTCTGTCTTCCTTTCCTTCTGTCAAGCCTCAGGTTTCACCGCCTGTCTTTACCTCCAGAATCGCTTCACCGTGCTGGTCCTGAAACTCCAGGTTCTTAGGCTGGCAACGCGGACTCACTTTTGATTCTTCCTGTCCCTCCTCTCCTGATAAAAACTTGCTGATGAAAACTTTCATTCTGTCATTAAAAAATTGTCTACATCAATGAGTCATCCAATATTTTCTGAACCAAAATATATGTAGACTGAAGATTATTATCTTATTTTTCCACATAACTCAAATTTCCATATTATTCTGTACGGTTGTATTTTGCTCATTTCTTTTTTAATCTGTATTTTCATCTTCATTTTTGCTACTAAAACATAAGTAGAGGCAAAAACAAAACAAACCGCTTACTTCTATTGCTCTCCTTAAGTATTCTTCCCAATCTCTAAGATGAGTTGGTTTGGTTTTCCCTTGCCCCTTCTCACCTTTTTAACTCATTTCCCCCACCCTGTTTCCTCTCGGGTGACCATCAGTTTGTTCTCTGTCTCTATGGGTCTATTTCTGTTTTGTTTTATTTATTCATTCGTTTTGTAATTTTAGATTCCACAAACAAGTGAATTCATACCTTTTTGTCTTCCTCTGTCTGGCTTGTTTCACTTAGCATAACACCCTCTAGTTCCATCCATGCCGTTGCAAGAATAGGGCTTTAAATTATGGTACAGACTTTCAGTTGACGTTGTTGAGGTGACCACGTGCATTCAGCCCAGTCCCCTCTGGAGACCCCTCTAAGACGATAGTAAACAATAACAAGGGAATAAACCCATAATTGAGAAAAGAAAGGAAAAGAAGTCGTGGAGAAAAAAAAAATCTAAAAGACTAAAAACAGCTGGAGAAGAAAAAACTGATGATGCTTAGCCTACGCATGGGAAATCCAACCAAGAAATGGGCTGATTTGCCCCAAGACTGCTCACAACGTGGACAACAGGGCCCAGGCTCAGTGTCTGAAGCCCCTGCTTATGAAAAGACCTGGAAGCCTAGGAGTGGAGGGGAGCTCAAGCCTTGTGACCAGCGGTGACGCGGACCGCCCACTGCTGTGTAAGCAGATCAGTCTCAGCCCCAAAAGGAGCAGCAGAACAGGAACCATCTAAGTTGCCATTGTGCAATGGGATCACATTGGGGAGCCTGAAAGACTCAGCAACTGAAAAAATGGGGTCCAGAAGGATGACAGAGAGCAGGGACCGGGGAGACAGAGGAACAAAACCAAAATAGATTTCCCTCAACATGAGTCTGCAAACCCAGATTCCCGAAACCTACAAAGAAATCTAATGCTAAGAAAGGAAGCCAACAAAATCCACAAATGAAGTCTTTCTAGATTAAGTAATATTATAGAACGAGATGACAAGAACTTTAAAGCAGTTTATTGAGAATATTCACAGATTTAAACGCCTGCACTGACCCAAGTTTGGGAGACATTTGCCGCAGCCTTTCTCCTGGGATTCCTCAGACAGACCCCGCCCTGGAACCACCTGCGCACAGGGTGCAAGACTCCTCCGCCTTTCACCCCTTGCTGGATCCCGGCCCTTGAGAATATTCCAGCAGTCAGACTCGAGTCCAGTAGCCTGACTGAGGGAGATTATTGAGGCGCCCCTGAAGCTTGAGGGAGGAAGATCAAGGCGAAGATCAGCTTGTGCGTATGTTATCCTATACAGCAAAGAGAATTTTGCAGATGTGAGTAAACTAGAGATTTTTAAACAGAGAGGTTATTCCAGATTATCCCATGTGATCACAGGAGTCTTTACAAGAGGGTCAGAGGCAGAGACAAGAGACGTGACAACAGCACTAGGAGGGAGAGTGACATGCTCTGAAGATGGAAGGATGGGCCGTGAGCCAAAGGACACCGGTGGCCCTGAGAAGCTGGAAAAGGCAAGGCACAGGCTCCGCCCTCAGAGCCTCCAGAAGGAGCCGGCCTTGCCGACGCCTTGCTTCCAGCCCAGTGGAACTGGTTTTGGACTTCTAACCTCCAGAACTGTAAGAGAATAAATAATTTTAACCCACTGTTTGTGGATTTGTGGTAGTTTGTTACACTAGCACTGGGGAACTAATGTACCCAGCAAAATAGAACTGCTTACTTGTGTTATTGGCAAAAAGCTGCTCATAATATCCCCTTATCATTTTTTAAGTTTATTCTTTCTCTGAGATCATGTTTCCTTTTGATTTTTTTCAATTTTTTATGGTGCCATCTCTCTGTTTCCTAACACATTTGCCAGAGGTTTGCCAGTTTCATAATCTTTTCAAAGAACCAGAAGTTGGCTTCGTGAGTCACATCTATTTTGTGGTTTTCTATTTCATGTATTTCTGCTCTTATCTTTTCCATTTCCTTTTTTTAACTTTCTTTGAGTTTATTCAGCTGTTCCCTTGCTGACTTCTTATGTTGAATGTTTGGTTAATTGATTTTCAGCCTCTTCACCTCATATAAGCCTGTTATACATTCCAAAATGTGGAATTTTCCATTATTGGTCACTTCTAAGCATATTCTAAAATCCATTATGTTTTCTTTTTTATCCATAAATTACTTAAAAGGTTTTTTTTAATTTCTTTTTTGTTGTTGTTGTTATTGACTTCTTGAGTTACATAGTGGTCAGAAAATGTTATTTGTTCAATCCAACTTTTTGACGTTAACCAAAGATTGCTTTTTGGAAAGGTAAAACGGTCAGTTTTTATAAATGTCGTAGGTATGAGTGAAAAGAATGTGATGCCTCCAGTTACTTGGGGAAATAGTCTAGAAGTTCCCATTAAGTGAAACTTGTAGTCCCAAAATTCATTCTCATCTTCTCTATCCTCGTAGATACTTTTTTCTTTTTCTTTTTTATTTGTCTGCCTGCTGCATCCAAGTCACTGAGAAAAAAGTACATTAGACACGAGAAGAATGGAAGACAGAAGGACCAGCCGAACTCAAGGAACCAATCAGACAATTCCAGAAAACATTCTACAGGACAATAGCGTAGTTCCCTCAATTCACATTAGGAAAATACTGTTCTAAATTTAAAGAAAAAAAAGAAGATATACAGATGTAAGCAGCTTTGGCCCTGGATTCTAACTTAGGAAAAACCAGCTATAAAGAATATTTTTGGGACAATTGGTTTGGGGCTCTCTAAAGCCTGGGGCCCTTCTTGCCCAGGTCCAAGCGCATCCTGGTGTCCGCCTTTCCAGATGGCCAGTGCTTGGCTCGTGCCAGAGAAAGACTGACATCATCATCAACCTATTCCAATGATAATAAAACCTTCAGTTACTATGATAACAAAAGCTAGTCTCTAGCACCCAGAAGAGTGTCTGAAAAATGGCAGGCACTTGAAAATACTGCTTTGAATGTTTTAGAAACAGACCGTGTGCCTCATCTTACTGGAAAGGCTCTCCGAAGTCTCCGATGATGGAGTAGCATCTCCCCCAACTCTGTTCTATGTTCCCACAAAACCCAGAGCGGGCTCATCCTCACCCTTACAGCGCTCTCAGCAACCTGATGTGGCTCTGCCTCCTCCTCTGCACAGCTAGCTCTTCGTGACGAGGACTGTGTCTATTTCCCCAGGTCTCCCCAGAGTCCAGCCTGGCCAGGGCTGGTGACATAAGAACCAGCGGACCGTGGAACCTGGGCCTCCGTCTTGGCTCAGCCTCCATGGGCTCTATTTGCAAAATTCTCAACCCGACTCCCTTTACCTCCTTCATCTTCCTTTGGAAACGGAGACTCTAGTGTGTCGCAGAGTAAAAAACACATTATGTGCGACTGTGGCCCCGATAGACGGGAAAGAAGGCAGAAGTGGAGGATTTCTGTGGCCAAACTGTGACGATGTCTGCCCACATGGGTCAATTATGGGTCTGGGAATTTCCCATCTGAGGAAGTCTCTGCCCCAACCACTTATTCGAGCCAGCGACCATTGAGGACAGCTTCATCTGGGCTATGAGGCTATGCCAGACTCTCATGAGGACCCGGCAGAATGCAATCACTGTTAAGGGAAGTTGAGGAGGCCCTGGGTTTGCAAGAAAATAGATTTGATGGGACAAAATGCTAAAATTTATGGTTTTTCTCTGAACTCTGCCACTAGATGTATTCCAGGAAAATGACTGGGCAAGTGCAAGAAGACGTTGCTTAATGATCTCTTTCAAATAACTTGTTTGTAATTTCAGAAAAAATACTGGAAACAACATATAGATCTATCAATTTAGGATGTGTAAATGAATAATTGCATACCCATACAGTGGGTTACTGTGCAGCTGGTAAAGGGAGAATGGAAAGAGAATGATAGATGATAGATAGATAGATAGATAGATAGATAGATAGATAGATAGATAGATGATAGATAGATAGATAATAGATGATAGATACATACATACATAGAGACACAGACATATATGTATATATGCAGCACATGCGATATATATGCTTAACTTCCTAAGTATAATTGGCTGACAATCCTTCTCAAGTACTTAACCAATTCTTATAAACACATTTAGCTTTGAAATATGATAACTTTGCAGTTCAATAATCTGTCCCAGTATTGCATTTACAAGAGTAAGTTCATTTAATCCTCCCAATAGCCCTATGAGGTATATACTATTATCGTCTTGAATTTAAATATGGGTCAAAATGGCCTACCCAGGATCACAGAGCTGGTGAATGACATGACTCAGATCAAACCCAGGCTATCTCTCTAACTCCAGTGCCTGGCTCTTAATTACTGAAGTGCAATGCAATTGTTGAGAAAGAATTTCCAAAATGCAAGCAACATGCTTAAAAATAATAATAATAATAATCCAGACTTAAATTCCAGCTGGTTTTAATGAAGTCTTTGTGGTGAATAGGGAGAAAAGGGCAAAAGGCGTACTAAAGTTTTATCATTTTTAGAAAATAATTAATTATATACAGTTGCTATCTTAACAAAGCAGATGTTAAAAAATAATGATTATTGTCTTAAACCACTGAGTTTGGGGGTGTTTTGTTCCATTGAAAAAGCTTACTGAGATGGGCCCATTGTTCATGCTTTGCTAAAATGTTTCTTTGATATGTCTTCAGACTGAGATGCAGGGGCTGCTCCCCAAAACATACAGATCAACCTATCAGAGCTGACCCAGGCACATCCGAATGGCCGATATCAAGCCCGTGTGAAGGCAGCTGTCTGTGTGTGGTGACTGGGTATCTTAGTCCTGAGAGGGAGCCAGAATTATCTGAACAGTTATGAGTTAAATAGCTCTACCAAGGTTTTTTAAAAAACCAAGGTCCCACGTAAAAGCATGATCCTGGGTCACACTCTAACTGCCCGTGTAACCTCAACAAATTACTTAATCTCACTATGCTTCAGTTCCTTAATCTGTAACATGGGGGAAAAAAACAACAGTACCTACCCCAAGAGTGGTTAGAATTGAATAATAAATGAACAGCACATAGATCTATTCCTGCCATATAGTAGTTTGATAAATATTACAAATTAATAGCATGAAGTTCGAAGATCTTTAGACCTTTTTATATCTTAAGAGGCAAAGAAATACCAAATCCAATCAATGATACGGAAACTAAGGTGGGAGTTACAGATTTCCACAGAGGGAAGAACTAGGTGACGATTTGACTTGACCACAAGGATGTGGACCAAGGCAGTCTAAAGCGCTCTAAGCTGGCTCTGCGTTGCAGGTCTTGAGATGAGTATTTGTAAATAAGCCTCTGAACGGCCCGTCAGGGTCACGGACAGGCATTCCAGGCTGTAGCTCTTGGATCATTATGTGCCATCAGACAGCCGAGTAGGTATTCTCAAAAATGGGTGCAAAGGACCAAATGGTTTCCCTCGCGAGTAAGTACCTTATACCTTCAGGAAGATTTTAATTAAGTACAGAATTTTAGGGTAAAAACTGAAGTATTAGTATTTTTATGGTAAGGAGGTTTTGCTATTTTATACCCTTATAATGTTTGAGAGAATTTGGTTTGTTAAAATGATAGATGGCCTTGTGGTTCCAATTTAAAATATGTAATTGAGTAATTGATCTTAAACTTAAGATTTTACTCTTTTATACATAATATTGGGATAGTCCATTGAACTTTCAGGTCACCATATTTATAAGCTAAATGTGTTAGGTGTATAAGAATTGCTTAAGTATCTAAGAAGGTTTGTCAGCCAATTACACTTAGAAAATTAAGCAAACCTGTTACAAGTGATGGATAGTGCAATACGAAATGTTTAAAGGAGTTTAAGTTGGTAAATGAGACCAAAATTAATCAAAACCTCCTTAAAAATGATTGCTAAAATCAGTTAAGCATAGAATTAAATCAAGTTATTTAAGTTGAAATTAAGAGCTTTAGAATAAACTGGGATTTTCCCTTTTATGTAGCACTTCAATAAATCAAATGTTAATTATTAAAACCTAAGCAAACTCCTGAATAATCTTTTCTGCACATAAAAATGACTTTTAATGACATCAAAAAATATTCGCTTTGATGTGTATGTGTGTGTATGGGTTTGAGGTTATTTGAGACAGTCTTGTTGCCTCTTGTCTCTGCTCGTGTGGGCCAAGAATAGGACAAATCACCAGCAGGGTTCTGGGCTTATCACCTGGCCCCCCTTAAATTCACGCAGGAACTAGGCCTGGGTTATGACTCTCCTGCTCTCCTCACCCCTCACCAGCTACAGGTCACACAGGACCCAACAGAGTGTTCCCCTGCCCATGTGGGACTAAGGTTGTGGCTCACAGTGTCCCCCGGAGAGATATCCCATCTCTGTGTGACAGAGGGCGGCATGCAGACTAGTCTCAGAGTCTGAGGCTGGGGTGCACCAGGACTCCTGCTCCCTCCACGGCTCAGATATAAAGATTCGGGTGCAATTCTCTCCAGCGAAGCCCTCATGGGCACCTCCTCCGAGTGGAGACAGCAGGCCAGCCTGGTGAAGGAGAGTCCGCCTCAGGGAGCGCCCAGTTGGCTGGAGTGGTAGGGGGTGGGGATACATGGGGATCGCATACATTACTCAAAACACTCTCTGACAGCCTCAGAGGACCTGTGATGAACTTTGCTGGTGACAAAGGTCAGGAGCAGCCTTCCCATCAAGGTGGTTGCTTCCATTTAACTACGTAATCAGGCCGACCATTCTTTTGACCTCTTATTATGACCTACCTGCTCAGCTGAGAATGCCACACCCCTTGGAAATCCCCCCTAGTAATGTCTGGGAGGCCCAGGTGTGTCCCCAGCCCTGGCACCCATTCTGGTCCCCGGGTATCTGGGCTGCTTAGGTGGGCACAGCACTTTCTCTGCCCAGCCTGGCATTTTGAGGGCAGAGCTCCATGGATTCATTAGAAGGGCTCTTTCTGATTTAACCCCTAGATATTTATCTCTTAAAACAGCCCCAGTAAGATTCCAATCTTCGTTACCGCCCTAAGGAGCTCCCGCAAGACCCCAGGGAAGGCGATAAGGAGGAACAGGCAAAGGTGACAGGACACAGTGAGAGGTTCCCCTTCTCCAGCGGGGAAGGCTGGCCTCGGGTGACACCGGTCCCCCGGAGCAGGAGCAGGGACCAAGGCTGGGATGCTGGGGAGAGCAGGCCGTCAGCAGCAGCGGCAGCAGCCAGCCTGCTCTGCCCTGCCCGCCGGCCCACTCTGCACGGCAGGGCCGCCCTGCTTGACAGGACCGGCACATGGAACCGAAGGCTGCCCGGTCTCCTGCGTCACCCTTTCGCAGATGCAGCCTCGCAGCACCCACCCGTCGGGTCGCCCAATCTCTCCTCGCAGTGAAAAAGAATCTGGAGAAATTAACATTCCCCCTCGCCACCACCACCACCACCACCAAACAACTGAAAGTATTTGGGGGAAAAAAAAAAATTTTCCCCAGCAAAACAGGAAGAGCAGGAAGAGAACAAGTTTGCACAGAGCCGGCTCCACTCTGCTGGGAGATGAAAGCGAACAGCCTGCCTGCTTTACATTCACCGGGCGAGGGAGGGGTCGTCAGGGCGTGATCTGTAATCGCTCAGGAGTCAGTTCTCCTAACCGTGGCCTTGACCACCTGCCGTCGTCAGGGCGTGATCTGTAATCGCTCAGGAGTCAGTTCTCCTAACCGTGGCCTTGACCACCTGCCGTCAGTCCTGCTGGCCTCACTGGGGGCCACCAGCTTCCGCATGCCAGGCTGTATCGAAGAGAGACACAAGTCATTGTATGTCAGGGTGTCTTTGGGCAGAAGTTTAACATTCACCCAGACCAACGAGCAGACCAGGAGAACGGCTTCCTCCCGCCTTATTCATCTCTCTGTTAGAGGTGGCCAGGCTCGGAGGTTCTAGACACAGCGCTTTCCATTTTCGTTTGCAGCCTTCTGCTTCTCTGGACATATATCGAGGCGGCTGGGCTGTGGCAGATTTGAGAAGCAGCCACCACTCGGCACTCAGGACCTCTGCAACAACCCCAGGCTTTGCCTCTGCATCACGCTCACTGTGCCAAGCCCCTTCTCCTCTTGCGGTGAGTTCTCTCCCGGAGCTTCCTTACTGCAATACTCGAAACAAAGTCCAAGCTTTCCTTCATGACCCATGAGGCCTTGCCTTCCCCTCAGACTTCAGTTTCCCGACCCCTCCATTGAAGCCACACTACTGTCCCTCAGGTATAGCAAGCATGTCCCTGCCTCAGGGCCTTTGCACTTGCTGCTGCTTCTTGGAAAACTCTTGTCCTAGATCTATGCAGCTGCTTCCTCTTCCTCGTTCAGGTTTCATCTCAGGTGTGGTTCATCGACAGCCTGCCCTGACCCCCGCTAGCTGAGCACCCCATCCATATACCCTGTTCCTCTCTAGCATATCACTCTATGTAGTCTTTCGTAACATAGATCTGGCCTGAAAATCATCTCATCTTATGTGTTCATTGTCTGTCTGCTGCCCTCGTAAGAATCTAAGCTTCTTGAGGGCTGGGGTCTGTCTATCTTTTCTCTTCCATGTCCCCAGTGCCTAGAATCACGCTAGGCACATGGCTAGCTCCCAGTTAATATCAGTTAATTGGCTACCCAGTGTCAGGGAACTGAGGGGGACAGGAGTCCCTACTCTCAAGGAGCTCATGCTATAGGAGTCGAGGACAATGACCAAACAGAACTCTCCTGTCCTCCTGGAACTCTGCAAACACCCAAATGGGGCAAAAGGCTGGCTGGTTCTCCCCAGGGGCCAGGTATCGCTTCATAGAGAAGAACACCCTAGTGCTGAGTTTTGAAACACATGTAGGTGCTTCCCAGGTGAACCAGAGGTGCAAAGGTTCACCTGGGGCCATTTAGGAAACTACAGGTGGTTCGATGTAAGCAGAGGAAGAGGTTGTGCGGGATGCGGGGCAGGGAGTGAGGCCAGCAGGACGGCCTCTTTCTGGGAGAAAGAGCTTCGGCTTCCCCCTGGAGGCAGCGATGAGTCCGAGATGTATTTTTTTCCCTGTTGATATTTTGGCTCCTTCCAGTGTTGAAGAGTCTTACATGGAGGAATGATTTGGTCAGAACTGTGTTCCCATAAGCTCCCTTGGCCAAAATTGGAGTTCCTTGTGTCCCTTGCCCAATTATGACCATATTCAGGCATATCTCCAAAAGATTCTACTGCCCTCTTTCTAAAAATAGTTAGTCTTTCCTTGGGGGCACATAATTTCACAGCACGATATTTCAGAAGGAACTGTACATGGTTCAATTCTTCGGGACTCATCTCGTCACTGAACTACAAGTCTTTGCCTTTTCGTCCATAGTTTCAAAAGTCAACTTACATCACGTGGAGATGTCATCGGGTAACAGGAGGAGATGAGGAGTGTCTAGTGGACATAGAACTGATGTTCTATTCATCTTGGCACCTTCCATGTTTGGGTGGGAACCCGGCATCTTCAACAGTGAAGTGGAATAATAATAGTAGCTTCCTTGTAGGATTGTTTTGAGGATTAAGTTAGTTACTGTGGTATGGTAAGCATTTGGAAGACTCTTTGAAACATGAGTGCTATATATATAATGTATTTGGTGCTATTTTTGGCCAATAAAACTCAGTTTAAATTTCTAGAATTAAAACTGAATTTTGGTAGAACCAAAATGTGTAAGTATATACTGTCTGTGTGTGTGTGTGTGTGTCTGCATGTGCATGTGTGTGTCCATCTCTTTTTAGCTATGAGCCAGCCTGGAGCATCTACACTTCCACTATCACAGACCTAATATGTACCCAACAGAGTTCCAGATGCCACATGTATGTTATCTTGTTATTCTCACAATAAACCTACAAGATAGAAATGGTTATTCCGTTTTACAGATGAAGAAAACTGAGGCTCCAAGAGGTTGACCGCTAAGAGTTGCACAGCTCAAACTGCACCTGTTTGCATCTTCATCTCGCTATGGACCTCATTTCCTGGAAGGCAGAAATCCTATCTTGTCCATCTTTGCATTCCCAGACCCCAACTCAGGGAGGCAAGGGGATGGGACCCAGTGTTTGTTGAGTCTTTATCCTGTATATGTTATGCGATCAAAATTACTCTTGAAAATCCCTTCAATGGCCCACTCATGTAACCAACAAATATTTATTGAGCACCTACTATGTGCACGGCCCTAAGCCAGGTCTAGAGATAAAAGTGTACCAGATAGGCAAACTCCCTGCCCCTGTGGAGGGCTACTTTAGATAAGGAGGTCAGAGCACACCTTTCTGAAGAAGTGACATTTGAGTGGATGAAAGAAGGAAATAAGTCATGTGACCATCAGGAGAAAACGTGAGTGTTCCAGGCAGAGGGAACAGCCAGTGCCAAGAGCATGGGATGGGAACGATCTTGCAGTTTGCAGAGCCCGTAAAATGCCATATAACATGGTGTTGTGGCTCAGCCCTGTAGGATAGTATCTGCTCTCTGCCCAGATCCCCTAGGTTCCCTCTGTCATGGCCTCACCCCCACCCCACCATATGCTTTTCCTCCAACGGCCAGTAATATCTGAGGATCTGCTTTCTTAGACCACCCAGGGCACCGAAGCCACCTTGCACACCAAGGTAGGAACCGGGCAGTACCTGAGAATTAACATCTGTGTGCCTAACACCCTCCTCCTGCAGCCTTTAACCAGTGCCTACAGGAGGGGACAAACATGAAGTAACCAACATTCCGGAGCTCCCTGCAGGATCGGGCAGGGCCCCCCATGCAGGACTGCACCTGCCACTCCCGATTACTATGTATGGATGTGGAAATTGGACATTGAAGAAGGCTGATAGAAAAAAATAAATTGATTCATTTGAATTACGTCATTAGAGGAGAGCTCTGTGGGTACCCTGGTCCATATTTAGAAAGATGAAGAAGTGGATCCTAGAGCAAACGAAGCCTGAAACATCACTGGAGGCAAAAACGACAAAACTGAAGCTATCCTTCTCCAGGCGCATCAGGAGAGGGCAAGGTTCTTGGGAAAAGACAGTAATGCTGGGAAAACGGGAGGCAGCAGGAAAAGAGGAAGACTTAAGTATGAGACTGACTCCATAGAAGAAGCCATAGGCTTGAGTCCACAAGAGCTCAGAAGGGTTAAGAAGGGCTGTTGAGGACAGGACATCACGGACAGCACTCATTAATAGGGTGGCCAGAGTCAGAGCCAACTTAACGGCATGTAACACACATAAGAGGAGGTCAGCCAGGGGAAGGCAAAATTAAATTTGGAGTGATGCAGCCGTGAGCCAAGAACGCCAGCAGCTTCTAGAAGCTGGATGAGGCAAGGAACTGATTCTTTTCTAGACCCTCCAGAAAGAACCAGCCCTAAGGATATCTTGACTTTAGCCTAGTGACACTGATTTGGGGCTTCTAACCTCCAGAACTATGTAAGATAACAAATTCGCATTGTTTTAAGCACGAGTTTGTGGTAATTTGTTACAGCAGTCATATGAAATTAATACATCTTTATTCTAGCATTAGTCACACTATATGGCAGGTGCCTTTCTCACCTGGCAGAGTTCCTCAAGCCTGGGACACCTTTGTTTCTGATGGTTTAACACAAAGCCTTAAAAAGGGCTCAAGAACCCCCGCTGAATGAACTAACAAATAGATTAATGCTTATCAGTTTCCTCTGACTTCCTGTCTTCTCCCTCAGCCTGAAAACACATGTGCGATGTGCGCGCGCGCACACACACACACACACACTCACACTCATCTCCACACAACTCACCCCCAGTATCCCCAGGAGGGTAGCTCTATTCCTACACCCAAGCCCACTTTCAGCTGGCCAGCAAACAATATTTCTCAAGAGCACATTGATTTTCAAGGGGGGAGGGGAATTACTCCCAAGGTAATAATCATACAAATATGCCGAGATGCAGGAACGAGAAGTGGAAATTTTGATATGGCTGATTTGAAACTGCAAGAATTGGTGTTGCATCACAGAAACGTAAAATGCATCTTTTCCGATAAACAATGAGAACGAGGGATAATCCTGATCCTTACCACTTCCCTATTCCTCTCCACCTCCATCTCAGCCCCACCACAGCCACTAAAATGATGATGCAATCTGTATTTGATGACATCATCACAGGAGAAAAGCAAATTCCAAACAGTATGAATCACATGAGCCCAATTTGTTAAAAAAAAAAAAAAGTCGAACATATGTACTATATTTAGAATGTATATCTATGTATATTTGCACATGTTTCTATTGGCACAGAACAGAGACTGGAAAAAGATTCGTGAAGATGTTAACAATGGTTCCATGGAGATTGTGGACAGTTGCTTTCTTCTTTTTTTTTTTTTTTAAATCTACAGAGAACAAACCTGTTGGTGTATAAAAATAAAGTTTAAATAACTCGAAATAAAAGAAATAGAGCATTTTGTGTGGCAGGGCCACTTTGTGTCCATTCCGGGACAGCCCGGGTCTCTCAGCTCCTCCTCAGATAGGAAGCCGGGATCTGGTCTCCCCGTGAGCAATGGCGGAACCATTGGAGGAACTGCAGGTGGCAGGAGAGTGACGAGGGGGCCTGGGAAGCAGAAAACACAGACATGACCCTGCGGGTGGTTTCTGCCTAATAACCCAAGGATGATCCGCTTCCGGCCTGATGCGGAGTTCGGGGAGCCCGTTCTCACCCCTGGCCCTTTCTCCCCCTACCCCGGGTCGCCACATCTCGCTGCGTACTTCACCCCGCCTCCAGGGTGAAGGCAGGTGCCGTCCAACACTTCGCCTGAAGAACAGATGCGCAGGATCGCCGCGGCCTCCCTCGGCCTCATTCCCGCCCCCCGCCCCCCTTTCCTGCGGCGGCGTTTTTGTTTCAATTCATCTGAACTGGTTACAAAACCACACTCCCACGAATATATAAATAATGGATAATGGGGGGAGCAATGTTTTAAAGAAATTCCCGCAGGGCCTGGCAAGGCAACAGCAAATGCGTTTCTGCTGTATCATATTTAACCGTTTGCAAACTTCTGCCGAGAAGATGCACCGCGGCTGCAGAGACTCCACCGCCCTTCCCCGCCTGGGGCTCGGCGACACTTGCATGGCGGGATGAGTTTAAAAGTTGTCAGCAGTCGGCCGCCAGGAAAATGAAGAGGGGAGTGGAAAACGTAAACCTGCACTGCGCCGAACCCTGCTTCGCACAAGCCAAGAACCTATCCGTGCCCCGGCTCCCGCTACGAGGCAAGGCTCCTTTAAGAGCCAGCGCGCGCCCCCGCCCCGCGTGCGCTCATTTTCCCTAGCAACGGCCCCGGGGGAGGGGGAGGTCCTGGCAACAGCGGGGGCCTGAAGGGTCACGTGACGGCCCGCAGCTGGAGCGCGAGCGCGCGCCCCGCCGCGCGCCCGCCCGCCGGGGCCTGTGCGCTGCGGCGCGTGCGCGAGCGGTGCAGCACCGGCCGCGGGAGCAGGGAGTATTATGGGCTGTGGGTGCCGCTGAGCAAGATGGAGCTGTCTGCAGTGGGCGAGCGGGTCTTCGCGGCCGAATCCATCATCAAACGGCGGATCCGAAAGGTGAGCCGCCTCCCGAGGCCGGACGCCTCGCCCCGCAGCTGGTGGCCGGGTCCCCGGGCCATCGGGGAGAAGAGGTTCCGCTAACCGGGGCTCTCTCTTCCACCCCCGCGCCGCCGCCTCCTTGCGTCCCTGCATCCTCCCCACCCCCACTCCCCTTTTTTTTTCTTCTTTTTTCAGGGGCGCATCGAGTACCTGGTGAAATGGAAGGGGTGGGCCATCAAGTGAGTGCCGTTGGGGTCCAGGGGCAAGGGGGGAGGGGAGGCGACACCGGGCCTTTTTTTTATTCCTTGGGGAGTGCGCATGTTTGCTCCCTCGCATGTGCCTCTCTGGTTTTCATTTTTATTTTGTGCATGTGCGACTCGGCAGGTACAGTACTTGGGAGCCCGAAGAGAACATCCTGGACTCGCGGCTTATTGCAGCCTTCGAGCAGAAGTGAGTTTGGGAAGCTGGCAGGGGCATCAGGGCCGAGGCTTGGCTGGGGCACCGCGCGGGGAAACGGGGGAGCTGGGGAGGACAGTGCGTAGTGGGGCCCGAGAAGGGGCTCTTTTTAACCTTTGGTGTTTCTCGACCGCAGGGAGAGGGAGCGTGAGCTGTATGGGCCCAAGAAGAGGGGACCCAAACCCAAAACTTTCCTCCTGAAGGTAATCTGGCCCAGCCCCAGCAGCCCCCTCTCGGGCCCCTAGCCCCGGCAAAGCACGGGGCCTGCAAGGGAGGGACAGATCAGCGGCCGCCCAAGGGCGGGCCTTTCCAGAGGGGCCCCAGCTGGGCAGGGGGTGGTTGTGAGCCCCCTGACGAGCCCCTGGCAGCAGGCCCCAGTGGCTCCAGCTTCAGATGGAGGGTCCTGGCAGTGGGGGACAAGAGGCGGGTATTTCTCGTTGGCAAATCCAGGATTTGGGAAGGCCAGCAGGGCTCCAGGAAGGGAGCGGATGAAGCAGGTGGGGGCTGCCCACCTGAGCGGGTGGCAGGGAGGTCGCTTCTGCAGGTGAGAGCCCTCATCTCCCTTTGGGCTCTGCCCGGAATTAGAACCCAGGGGGAGAGTGAGCGTGGTCTTCCCATGACAGGGAGCAGGGAGGGGTTTGAGGTCCACCTGCCTCCCTACGCTCAGCTTTCCTCAGGATTTGTTCTGCATGCCTCCCTCCTCGCTGGGGCGTCCAACTTGAATTTGACCATAAATCCCTTGACTTTGGGTCTATCACGCAGGCTGGGCCACTGGCTTCAGGGCTCCGAACCTCATTTTCCCTCCACCCCTGGCTGTTTGTGGAGGTTCTAATGAGGATGGAGAGTGGGGGAGTGAAAGCATAGCTTTGGCGGAGGAGGGAGACCTAGCTCCAGAGGAAGCCATCTTAGAGTTTTGGAGGATTTATTTTATTTTATTTTATTTTATTTTGGTGAGAAAGAACAGTCCAGGAAAGGGAGGGCAGGATGACCCGAGGTGGCAGCAGAGACAGCGTGCAGACCTCCCCAGGCATCCAGTCTCCTCGTTAGGGTTAAGGTCGTCTCAGGGCCCCTTCTCCCTCTGACAGCCTGTGACTTTGTGGCATTTGGCACAGGAAGGGCAGCGAAGACTCTGCAGAGAAAAGACTGTACATGCTGCAGAAGCTCAGAATCACCAATTTGTCCAAAAGGCTCAAAGCCCAATGAGAGTGGAGTAGGCCTCTCCAGCCCCGCCTCCCCTCCCAGAAAGGGACTTGTGTATGTGCAAGGGTTTGCTTTAGACTTAAAGAGAAGTGAAAGAAATGTCGATTTCCAGAGCTATATGTTTCTGTGATCCCCGGCGCCAATCTACACACATCTTAGGGGAGCCGTGAAGCAGCCTTAACCCTGATGCTTCTTGGGAGGGATGGGGCAGAACAGCTGGAGGCTTGATGGGCTGACAGCCTCTCGGCGCCGCTGGAGCACCCTCTAGCGGTGAAGCGAGTAATGACCTCGAGCATTGATTCACAAAATGCCTTTGTTTTTTTTTGTTGTTTGTTTTTTGTTTTTTGGGGATTTTTTTTTTTTTTTTGATAGCTCTAGATCCTGAGCTAGCTATGGGCCTAACACAGTGCTGAGCCCACACATGGAGTATCTCCTTTAATCCTCTCAACAATCCTGTGAAGTAGGGAGTATTATCTCCATCTCGCAGATGATAAAATCAAGGCCCAGAGAGGGGAAGCGACTTACCCGAGGTCCCACCGCCCAATTTCATGGCTTTATCCCATCTCCTTTTCTTCACCCTGTCCCTCAGAGAACACGCATCAAGTTAAGGGAGTAAGGTGGACAGACAAACACTGGAAACTGTGAAAGGGCAGAGAATGGAAAGGCAGATGAGAGGACCTTGATCTGGAAATGAAAAACAGGTAGCACGAGAATAACGGATCTTTGCACGGGGTGGTGGAGCTCAGCGTGGTCTGAGCCCACTGCTCTGTGAGTCACTGAGAGGCAGCGTGTGTGCTGAACCAGTTACACTGAGACAGCACTTCGCGCCGGCAACTATTCTGAAGGGAACCGGAGCCCGTGAGATAGGTTGCGTTATTCCCATTTTACATATAGGAAAACTGAGGCCAGAAAGGTTCAGTAACTTGCTTGTGGCCACAGCGTCAGTGGCAGAGGCCAGGTCTTCGACCTTCCATGCCGTCCGTAGTGCATGCCAACCCCTCGGAGGCAGGCCTCTCACCTGGTCAGAGCGCAGTAAACGCGCTGGCTGCGGTTGACGTTTTTAATTTACAAGCAGACCCAGATTCCACCTTCAAAAAACTTTTAATCTGGGGAAGAGAGATGAGGATGGTTAAGTCAGTCTGTTCTTTAAAAAAATTATATTAAGAAATGGTAAAGAGTGTTTCTCATATAAAGTTTGGAAACCATGCATTAGACAAAGCCGATTGCCCATAAGCCTCCCGCCCCTCCCCGCCCAAGCATAAATGTAGTATTTATTGAGTACTTGTGTGCCAGGCACTGTGCTAAGCGGGTAACATGTACAGATGGTCCCTGTGGTGGGTTCTGCTATAGGGAAAGAGGCACAGGAGGCCCAGCAAGCAGGGGTTTCATCCCGGATCTGCCGTTTGCCCACACCCTTAGCCACTCTCCGGGGACTGTCCACCACCACTGAAGTCTGCAGAACCATAACGGCAGAGGTCCAGGGGCTCATGCAATATGCAAGAGAGGAAACACTGATCCCCCCGGGGTGATTGGAAAGGGCGGAGATCCCCTAAACTCCCATGGGGATGAACCTGCAAAAGGCCCTGCTTGCCATGCCAAAAAAAAGCTGATGGCTTCCCGCTGCCTTTGTCTGGGACAAGATGTAAGGCAACCAGTCCCCGCCTCTGCTGGCCAGGAGCAGGAGGAGCTGGCAGCCCGGGCAGGGGACGGGGGAGGTCTTTAACCTTCCGTGCTTGGGGAGGCGGGTGGTGTCACTGCTGCTGCCGTTTAGTGGCCAAAAGGGTTTTTGTCCAGATAGTCCTGGGAGGCCCTAAGTGTGTGGGAGGGCCATGTGGCATTAAAGTGTACTTCTCCCACGTTCTGAGTGAAGACACCTTTGCTTACTCAGCAAATAAGTCAGCAGACACCTCTTCTGGGGTCGTAGTTAAAGACAGCCTAGTCGTGTCCGAGGGGTGTACAGGCTACCTCTCAGAAGGTTCTAGATAAGCGTCTAGTTCTTTCTGGGGTAGTAAGGTGAAGAGACCCCAGACCACAGACCCCACTCTCGGGGAGCTCACTATGGAAATGTGTCCTTTTCTCGGCCACCACCATCTCACACCTGGATGGATGCAATCACTTCCTAACGGCTCCCTCGCCCCACCTGAGCCAGGGTCTGTAGGGCACCGATCAGTCACCCACCTCCGCCCTCTGCCCAGCCATTGCCTTTGGTTTCTTGGACTCTGCGCCGCCTCTCACCACAGGGGTCTCTGCCTCTGCCGTTTTCCTAGCAGTGCCCCTTCAGCGGGCCCGCTGGGCCTCTGCAGCCGCCTGGGGCGCGGGCAGGCTCAGGAAGGGCCAGGGCTCTCTCCTGCTCAGGCCGCATCCTCCAGGACCAGGGCCTGTGCCCCATCCGTGCTCCTCTGGGCCCGGCGCTTCCTTTGTTGTGTCCCAACCGCCTGTTACTTGTCTTCCCCGAGGAGCAGAGCCTGGAGGCTGTGTGTTCACAGCTGTGGCCCCAAACAGCTGGCACGTCCTCACTAGTAAATAGTGCAGGAAGGACAGAGAGGACACGGAGGACAGCGCACGTGGCTTTTTGAGTCCCTTGCCCTGAACCTGGGGTCCCAGGGCCCAGCCAAACCCAGAATGTTCTGTGATGTAGCAGCTGAGCTGCTGCATACCCCTGAGGCCTTACAGATGTCGTACCTGAGGGTGCAGCTGGCCCCAGGTACGGGGGACAGTATCTGGCTGCCCACAGAACCCTGCTCGGCTATCCTGCCCCAAAAGCAGTGATCACCTGAGCGGCAAGTCTGAGCTGGAGGTGCAGCCTGTTCAAAGGCAGAGAAAACACAGGGAACACCCTGCAAGTCGGTCAGTAGGGCTGGGGTGCGGGGTGGGGCAGGGAGGGGCCTCCTGCTCCTTTCTGTTCCTGAGAATCGGTCAGTGGAGGAGTGCCAGGCTGGGCCAGGCCGCGCTCCTTCACAGAGCACGGTTGGTCAGGGGCTTCTGAGCAAGGGGCTGTTCTCTCTGAGCAGCGTCGCGACTCCTGCCACTCCCGTGTCAGCAGGGGCAGCCGCCGACCCCTCTTTCCCTGGGACCTGAGCAAGGATCCGGCTCGACCGCCGACCTCACGCACTTGCTTTACCTGTCTGAATGTGTGTCCTTTTCTGTCTAAGACGAGTCGTGAGCAGCACCGATTCTCCTAAGTGCTCTCGGGGTGGTTTACTGAGACGGTCCGTGTGGGTCGCTGGTGCAGGGGTGTCCAGGGGACGCCAGCGGGAGGCCGAGCCCCCACCCACTCCCCGTGTGCCCCGCAGGCGCGGGCCCAGGCCGAGGCTCTCCGCATCAGCGATGTGCATTTCTCCGTCAAGCCGAGCGCCAGCGCCTCCTCCCCCAAGCTGCACTCCAGCGCCGCCGTGCACCGGCTCAAGAAGGACATCCGCCGCTGCCACCGCATGTCCCGCCGCCCCCTGCCCCGCCCCGACCCGCAGGGCGGCAGCCCGGGCCTGCGCCCCCCCATCTCGCCCTTCTCTGAGACCGTGCGCATCATCAATCGCAAGGTGAAGCCGCGGGAGCCCAAACGGAACCGCATCATCCTGAACCTGAAGGTCATCGACAAGGGCACGGGTGGCGGGGGCTCGGGGCAGGGGGCTGGAAACCTCGCCCGCCCCAAAGTCCCCTCGAGGAACCGCGTCATCGGCAAGAGCAAGAAGTTCAGCGAGAGCATCCTGCGCACACAGATCCGCCACATGAAGTTCGGGGCCTTCGCTCTGTACAATAAGCCACCACCCGGCCCTGTGCCACCCCCGCCACCTGGCAAGGCCGACATTGCTGCCTCCACGGCCCCAGGGCTGCTCCTGGGAGCCCCTCCCACTCCCTACGATGCCCGAAGCTCCAGCTCCTCCGGCTGCCCCTCGCCAGCCCCACAGTCCTCCGACCCTGACGACGTGCCCCCCAAGCTGCTCCCGGAGACCGTGAGCCCATCTGCCCCCGACTGGCGGGAGCCCGAGGTGCTCGACCTGTCCATCTCTCCCGAGACGGCCGCCGCCAGCAAGCAGGCATCTCCCGACGTCACTGCTGCTGCCAGCCAGGCACTTCCCACGGCCCCTGATCCCGCCGGCACCTCCTCCGAGCCTGGGGACTGGCGCCCCGAGATGTCACCCTGCTCCAATGTGGTCGTCACTGACGTCACCAGCAACCTCCTGACGGTCACTATCAAGGAATTCTGCAACCCTGAGGATTTCGAGAAGGTGGCTGCTGGGGTGGCAGGTGCTGCAGGTGGGGGTGGCAGCTGTGGGGCAAGCAAGTGAGGGGGCTCCACCGAGAAGGGGACTTTGGGGGGGTGCACTCCCTTCCAAAGTCATACTCTTGTTCCTGTCCCCGCCCTCAGACACCTGCCTGTGCTTTGCTTGTTTCAAATGGCTTGGTGTTGACCCCGGGATGGGGTCGGGCAGTTGGAGCCCCCTAAAGCCCAGTGGGGGTCAGTCTGGACCGGATTAGGGCTGAGGAGGGAGGAGGGCACTGGGAAGTCCTCCCGCTTGTCTCTTGGCACCCTTCCTGCCCATGCACAGTGGGGCCCACCGAGTGGCTCCTGGGGTTCAGCTGCCCCTTCCGCATCCCACCCCGTCTCTCCCCAGCTTGCTTCCAGCTCGCGTGCACAGCATCTGATCTCTCGGTGCTAACCCGGCAGCTGCAGGCCCCTTGGGAGCCCCTCCCAGCGCGGGCACTGTCTCTCCTTCCTCCAGCTGCCTGGGCAGGAGGGGCAGGGACGGCCGAGCCCAGGCAGGTGGAGGTGAGGCCCGCCACGCCCCTCCCTCCACGTCGACGAGCTGGCAGGGCCTAGAGGCACGGGTCTTCCCGTCCACTTTTGGAGGAGACCCAGGCGGGGCCCCTGAGGCCCTGCCCCACCCTTCACTAACCCCTGTCTGGAAGGTAGGAAGCGCTGGCAGGGACCTCCGCCTGCCACAGCCTCCCGGCATCTAAAGGCCCCTTCAGTTCTCGACCAAAGGTGCTACAAGAACCTGCTGTGGAAACTTCCAGCTGTGCGTGTGCGTCTGCCACCCCCTGGCGTGTTTGTGTGTGTGTCCGTCTGTGCATCGGGCACTCGGTCTAGGCTTTCCAGGTGACACCCTTTCGGGTTCTTGGAATAGGGTCCCTGGAGGCCTGGGCCTTCCTTTGTGGTCACCCGGGCCTGAGGAGGCCACTGGGCCAGTCCTCCCGGCCCAGGTGTGCCGGGGTGTGCCGCACCCCCGCACCCTTCCCCTTTGGGGCGGTCGTTCTGACCCGCCAGGCCTTCAGTGGCTGCTCACATGGCATGGTGGGCACTGAGGTGGAGAAGGGAGACCCCCGCCCCAGGCTGCCCCTTCCTCCTGGGTGTTGTAGGGGAAGGCGGAAGCCTGGAAACTTCCTGAGGGTCTCTGGCTCCTCTCTCCCCCTCTCTTTGGCTTCCTATGGCCGAGGCCTCCTCACAGCCCAGCCTGCTCAAAGCAGCGGAAGCTCTCCGCCGTCCCGGGCAGCTTCTCTTCCCCTCCGCTGCCAGGAGCTGAGGCATCCACGCCAGTGGCAGAGACCAAAGCCCCAGTTTTAGTCTGGGCACCGGGAGGGCGGGAGGCCAGAGTAGGGGCACTGCAGAGCGGCCTGCGTTCTCCAGGGGAACACAGGGCTGCAGTGCCTGGGCCTGCTGCACCGCGGGAGTGGGGGGCAGTCCTGGGCCGCTGTCCCCCGCAAGGGGGCGTGAGCGGTGTGTCCCCGTGGACGGCACAGCGGACTCCCCGACGTGTGCAGCAACGGGTGTCTTGGTTCTGAAGCATGATGACAAAAGGTAGGCGGAGGCAGCAAGGGGGTCCAGTTAGGGAACAGATGCCTTTGTCCTAAGCGTGGAAGGACTCTTCTTCCAAACCTCCCACGGGGGGCTGCAGCCTGGCCCCTGTCCCTCCCCACCCTAGGATGCAGAACGAGGGCCCTCACAGTGTTTGGGGGGCTGGCACTCCCGGACCCTCCCCACCTGCCCTCTGTGTTGGCTCTGTGGCCGTCCAAGTGCCAATTGGCTTCCCCCCAAATAAGGGCTGGTGTTTCTCCTCTGTCCTTAGAGGTGATCCCCCCTACCCTGACCCCTCACCCCAGGTGAGTGACCACCTGGGTGCCAGTTACAGGTGTTTCCAGAGACCATAGAAATGTGTTTTCCTGAGAGTCTGTGTCATTCGTGACTTTTTTTTGTAAAGAAGTTGTGTTTTCAGAGGTGATTTTATGACAGGAAAGTGAAAGAATTAGTTTTGCAAAAAAACGAAAAAAAAAAAAGGAAAAAAAAAAGAAAATACTGTGGGATTCCTATGGGGTTGGGGGGTGGGGTGGGGAGAAAGATATTTAAAGAAAAACTAGTAACGCAGTGATTGCACAGGTGAGGTGGCAATGTTAGGGACAGGCGCGGAGGCCCAGGCCCGGCTGGCGGGTCCCCAAGGTTGCGGCCGGCTGCCTTCCTTGTGCAAGGCAGAGTGAGCCCTCCCTCCTGCCCTGGGCCTAGACTTCACACCTGTCCTTGCTCAAAGGAAAGGATGACAGCTGATCCCAAGGGAACTAGCCAGAAGCTGCAGGGGGCCAAGCAAATGGAGCTGAGATGTGGGGAGGTGGGGTCGGCGGGGGGTCCCACCGTTGGTGACTCCAGGAAGGCTGGTGAGTAGGCGCAGTTGGGTGTCTGGCTGTCCTTCGTACTTTTGCCAGCTCGTTGGGCCATCTGGTCCTTACTACCGCCACTCCATGGGGGTCATTTCCATCCCCATCACCCCAAAGACCATAACCCCCCTGAGCGTCCCTGGCCAGATAGGGAATGCAGGCTTCAGGAAGACAGGAGCTGTGGACTGGGAGACTCTTAGGTGGCGACCCAGAAGAGCTGGGGTAACCGTAGGGAGAAGGGAATGCCTGCCTCTCTTTCCACGGGCTGGTGGGGTGCAGCCCCCACCCCCCAGACGTGCAGACCCCGCCCCGCCTCAGTGCGTGTAGAGGGCACCCGTGCACACTGCTCTGAGGCAGGCAGCTCCCCAGAGGGCAGAGGGCGCGGGGTCAGGAGCAGTCAGCCCTCCTTACCTCTCCTAGGGCGGCTTGGAGCGGAAGCCCAGAAGCCCCCCCCCCCCCCCGCCACTCTTGCACGGTCAGCCTCCCGTGGGCCCTTTCCCCTTGCTGCTTTTCCGTTTGCCTAATTACCAAGCAGAAGTTGCTGTCTGGTTTGCTTTATTTTTACATGTGAAATAGCCCCATAGCCCCGTCTCCCATGTTCGATATCGGCTGGGGCATTGTTCATCCCCCCATGATGCCACCCCTCCGTACCCGCGTGTCATAGGAAGCAGGTGAGGTCTGGTGTCTGGTCTGAGACGAGAAAAGACCCGCCGCTGTCTCGGTCTCCCCGCTGACCCTCAGTTCGCCCCCTCCGAAGTGGGTGCGTTGGGCGGCAAGGCCTCCTCTTTCAGCGCTGCTGCTGTCCGGGCAGCTGCCGAGGGTTAGGTGGGGGTGGGGGTGGCTGGCACGGGGCCTCCAGCCCCCCAGAGCCCCCTTTCTTTCTCATCCTGCGAAGGGGACAGGATCGAAATGAGCTCCATCCTTCCACTGCTCTGGAAAGAGGTGGCGACCAAGTCCCCAGCCTCAGTGTGAGGTGGGCAGAGTGGGAGGGGTCACCCCATTTCAGAGATAAGGAAACTCGCCCCGAGAGGCAGAGCTGCTTCTCTGGGGCGAAGAGCCCAGCTGCTCTGGCCTGTGACCTTTTTCAAGTCCCTTTAAGAGGTGGGCCCAGGGCCCTGGAGTTACCACAGAGCTGGCAGGCCACCCCTGAGCCAGGCATTCCTTGGTCAGGGGTCAGTCCAGAGCAGGAAACAACGGTGGGGGGGGGGGGCGGGGTGCTGGCACCAGCCTTTCTAGCCTCTGTGGGGACCCAAGTGAACATACCACCTTTCCCACCTTTTTGGGGTTTGTGGGCGTTTTGGGGGTTAGCTTTGGTTTTTAGTTTTTTGTTGTTTTTTTTTTTTCTTCTTTTTTTTTTTTTTTTGCACTTGGCCCACGCCAGACAGTGGAGCCTCTTGGTTCCACATTTGGGCTCCCATGCACTAGCCCAAGGCAGCCTCTTAGGGGCTTGTCTGGTTTAAGGAATCACTTTTAAAAAGAAAAAAAGAAAGTGTTTAAGGGTTTTTGTTTTTTCTCTGTATCTCCTCTCAGATTCAGAAAGCCCAAAATTAGGGGCTAAAACTCCACGAGAGTCTCCCCATCTTGACCCATCTTGCTGATAGTCACCAAGATGCCAGATGGGACAAGCTAGGTGAAGACCGAGGACCCCACCTTCCAGGCCTGCAAGGTCCTCCCCACCCCACCCCACCCCGAAGGAGTCAGCACCCCGCTCAACAGTGAGCGAGCGCCTACCGCGTGCAGTGCTTCCGCTAGGCAAAGGGGCCGATGGCCTCACGGGGGACCCTTCGTAAGAGGCCAGGGTGGAGGGAACGAGGAGTTCGGGCCGGCCCCTGCTGTTGGCCGGAGTGCAGATGGAGACTTCTTTTTGTTGGTTTTAATTTAAAAACACAAAGGCCTAAAGAAATGTATCTTATAATTTTTTTAATTTTTGAAAAGCTCATTTAGTGAATTGTGCACGAATGAATTCTATATATATAAAATATACGTATATAGCTCTATATTTGGGGAGGGCACTGTCTCTTTTCTCTTTCTCATTTTAAAAATGAAGTGTCGTTGCCTTTGTCTGTGGTTCAACCATCCAGCTCTGAGCTGGCTAAACTTCGCCTCCAGTGGCTAAAGACAGGAAGCTAGTGAGGTCGGCAGGAAAGGAAGTGGACGGGCCGCCCCGGCCCGAGGAGGTCCCCGTCCCCAGAGACTGCGGGTGGAGAAGACGGCTTGTTTCGGGTGCGGGTTTTGGTTCTGTTGTTCTGGATTCGGTTCGTTTCCGGGCCGGGGGAGGGTGGGGTTCGTGCCGATTACTCTCGTCTTGTACGTTTTGTTCTGCTGCTCTTCAATATTGTATCAATGCCAGGAAGGGGGATGAGAAGCCTCTTTTGCCCCCCCAATAAATTGTCACATTCCGAAGCTGAGGTCTAGCCCCTGGGGCAGGGGCGTGTGTTTCATTTCTTGCGCCTGTGACTGTGGTCTGTAGAAGGCACGAGGTCCTGCCCCTCCGCTGTGGGCGCCGGGCACGCCCGCCATCCCAAGCTCCCACCTCCCACCCCCTCCAGCCTACAGCCTGTGAGTGAGCTGAGCCGCTGGCCCACCGCAGGAGAAACACGGTGCTTCCCACCTCCTAGGACCCGGAGGATACCCACAGGGCCTCCTCCTCGGCTGGAATCGCAGCAGCCACAGAGTTGGGGGGCTGAGGGTCCAGAGCCCCAGAGCCTGGGGGAGAGCAGCCCAGGGTGGGGGACACGGGCAGCCCTTGCCCGCGGTTCCTCAGTTTGGTTCAATGTTTTGATAATTAGGAGCCGCTTCGGTTTTGGAGAAAGGTGGTTTCTGGGCACTGTGTGACTTCTGTAATTAGACACGCCGTCTTGAGCCCTCTTCCCCGCAGGGTGCCCACGGGGCTTCAGAAGCAGCACCCCTGCACACTGTACGTCCTCGGCCACGCATTCACCAGGCCTCCCCTTAGCACCCCATCCCCTTAGCCCGGCACCTCGTGTCTCCCCCACCCCTACGCCCGCTGGTCTGCCCTGTTCTCTGCAGAGCCCCCTGGTCCACCAGGCTCCATCTTGCCTTCGCCACCCCCCTGCCTCGTCCACACCAGCGGCGCAGGGCTCTGGCTCCCTGCCCGAAGCCTTCAGAGCTCAGTGCCCTCAGGCCCTTGTCCCGAGCCCCAGCCCGGCAGCCTCCCCTGGGGTGCCTTCCCCCGCTACCCGCCTCCCACGGTCTCCCCAGGTGCTCTCCCGCCTCGGTGGCGTGACCCTGTGGTCCCTCGCTGTCCCTAAGTTGCCAGCAGGACAAATGGGAGGATGTCCCTGTCTGCGACTGGGCCTACACATGAGCCACAGAAGCCCGGCAGGTAGGTGGGAAGGCGGGCGAGGGGGCGGACTCCGGCGTGAACTCAGGACTGGCCCCTTCCATGACACCTGTTCCACGTCACCCCTCCCTTCTTCCCGCCACCTTGTCTCCTTGCCTGACTATTCTCCACAAGTCCTCATTCAGTACTAAAGCGAACAAAAAACCCAAAACGAGTCAGCTCGCCTACGACATGGCAAGCACCAAGGAGCACTTGACCATCTCCCCTCAGCCCCCTCCAACCCCCCCCGCCCCACCCTACCCCCCTCACCCCTGTTACTCTCCCCACCAGTGCCCAGTGAGGCGTGAAGTGACCCCCGGTGTCCTGGGGGTCAGCGAGCTGAAGCAGTCAATCAGTTCATCTGCCCCAGGGGGCTCAGGTCTGGCAGTAGGGTGCAGCTTCCCTGTGGGCCATCTTCGTGCCCCCCAAACCCCAAGCCCTGGGATCAAGAACTCAGGGACTGCCCTTATCGGGCAAGTGTGTTCTGAGAGCAGAGTCACTGCTGTTTTTAGCACTTAACTAAGCAGCAACATCTGCTTTTTGGTTGCGGGTGAATGACCACGGCAGCTTAAGGAGGACCGGAGGGTTTGTCACGAGGGCTGGGCAAGGTCATGCCCGACAGCCCATCTGAGATGAGTCAGCTGGGTACACGCGGCTGCTGCTGGTGTCTCGGGGTCTGTCTGCCAGGCAGTGCCTGATCTGGCCCCCACCCCTTACCTCACCCTGCTCCTGGGCCTTGCCAGGGCACCGGTCAGCCGTGGGGTGAAGCTCAGCATTGGGGCAGGTAGGGAATGGGGGTTGGGAGGTTGTGAGAATGACAATTTCGTAAAGTTACTCGGTGACTTTTTTAGAAGCCGAAAATTCTGTCCTTGTCAGGCTGTGCCTAAAGTGATGAGAGAGGTCAGAATGGTCGTGTCCAAATGCCAAAAACCCCTCGAGCCAGATCACGAGCTCCTACGCCCATTCCGCCCATTCTTTGTTCAGGCTGCTGGTTTCTAAGTTCACACTTCAAAAAGCCCAGTGGCCTGAGAGGCCCGAGGAACACAAGGATGAGCAAGGACGCCTGATCACAGCAGCGAGGACATGAAGGAAGCTGCAGGTGACCCACCCTGGCCTCCAGGCATCCACGTACTCTGAGCATCTGAGTCAGACGAGGTACAAAGGGACAAGACTTGAAATAACCCCGGCGAGAGATAATGAGGCCTGGGGCTGAGGCGGTGGGGATGACAGGAAGTGGCCAGAATCAGGAGATACTTAGAATGTTGAGGATTCGATGGTTGGCTCTGAGTGCTTGGGAGAGAGGCCCTCTAGAAACCCCCTGGGGACCTGGTGTAGGCGAAGGAGTGGGTTGGCAATGGTCATGGGCCGGGACACCTGGCAGAGGAGTCAGCTTGGGAGGAAGGTGAGTTCAGTTTGGGACAAGTCGGCGTGAATCAGGCAGAGAGCCTAGGAGGGATTCTCACCCATGGGTTTTAGGCTCAGGGCGAGTTCCTGCCCACCCAGGCATTGCTGGAGAAATCTGTCCCTTCGTTGAAGAGTCTTGGTCACTCAACTGGTCTTCAGACATCCTAGAAGGACCATCAGGGACTTAGGTGCTGAGCTCCAGAGGCCACCGAGATGTCTGGCCCCACCCTCCCAATCTCATACCTTTTTCTGGATTAGGTTGTGAGTGACAGGTGGCTGGGAGACGGTGTGTCCCATCCAACAGATGAGGTAGGACGGGGTAGGGCTGAGAGCTTCCCAGGGTCACTCAGGGGTAGAAGGAGGGGGACTCAAGTTTCAGGCATGGTGGATGGTCCGTTCTAAAGAGCCTGCTGCAAGGTAGTCCTTTGAGACACTACATAAAATATAACAGACATTCTTTTAAATACCCAACCGAGCTTCCCAGATAGTAAGGAAATCCCCAAGGACCGCAAACAAAGTGGAAGACAAAATTAGAGTGACAAGCAGATGGGTCTGCTGGGGGTTCTGTGGGTGGCACAGGGACAGGGCCGGGGAGGTGTTCCTGGCCTTTGCTGATCGTGAGAACCAAGGAGCTTGGATTTTACATCTATGTGGGAATTTGAGACAAGGCCTTGGGCCCTTGCCAAAAGAGATTTGGATCCAAGACACCTGAATAAAGCTGGACCCATATCCTCAATGCAAGAGCAAATGAGAAAAATCAGCCTTCCTACAAAACGAAGAAGTCATCAGAGAAGTTGTGTGTCTCATTTTTCGTCTCTTGGAAAAAATTAAAATGAAGTCTCTCTTAAGAAATTTTATCTCTAGCCCTTCCCTAATACAAATTCGAGGTTTGAATTTACGTTACCCACATGGACTCAGAACTCCCAAGTCTGGAAATTAACATAAAAAGCAAATGTGGGGTGGGTTACACACACACAGAGCATGTGGCAGTAGCAAATCCAAACCTCTCTGGAGGGACAGCCCCACAGTAAAGGCCAGATGGATTCTCACAGATAAAACCCTCATAAACATGAGCTCACAATCCAAAATTACAAAACACACGAAGATGCAAGCCACGAAGACAAACAGCAGAACGACAAACAGGACATATGGAATCTCCTGCACCTGATACGTTATTTTCAGGTACGCGATGATTTCCAAAAATTATCATGAATCATGTAGTAGGACATAATGCAAGTCCCAATACATTTCAAGAAACTGGCATCACTCACTTTTTAAAGTTAAAAATCAAAACCTCGTATATTTGGACAGTAACCCAGATCTCCCTTTCCTCTTCATTTTGCTCCCTCCCCAACTTTCTGAAATCTCTTAGAACAGTGAGCCCCAAGGATGGATGTGAAGTGCTAAGAGACGGCAGACACAGGATGTGCACAGCCAATTGGCGTCGAGGCTGGATGGGAACAGACCCCCCTCTGGTCCCTCTACACGGGATGCGACCTTCATTAGAGCAAAAGACCAAAGTCTTTTCTGTCTTTTCCAAAGGATGAGCCCAGAGTGTGACAATGGCATGAGCCTCCATTTAAATGACAGCCGCCAGCAATCAGCCTTTATGAGCCAGAGGGTCTGGGAGACATCCGTGCAGAGCCAAGGCGAGCCGATGGAAGCGAGACAAAGCCAGGTGGCAGGGGTTCTCGGTGCTGTGACATAAAGACCAGCCCCCTGCCAAACTGCCCCTGCCTACCTCGCCTCAGGGTCTGATCCCAGCACGAGCAACATGCTCTTGTGGGTGGATTTGGAGGTCCCTGGGGCTCTCTTAAGGCTTGATACTCCCACCTGTGAGCAAGGAAATGGGACACACTTTGGAAAAGGCACATGTGGCCCCTGTTCCCCGTGGGGACTCTTTAAAGTGATCGTAATCTCACTGGCTCCCTTGGCAGTCCCTGCAGGCACTCGGGGCTCAGTTTCCCTGCGGTAGCTTCCTAGCGGAGGCTTGCTGCCCTCATCGTCCCTGACCCTCTTCCCCAGTGCTCATCCTGCCTGCCTGTCACAACTCAGATACCAGAAAGAGACCCTTGTCCAGGTTCAGGTGCCAGGTTTGAGGCTGCTCGGTCACATCCCCTTTCAGACCTCAGCAGTGAAGGAGGCCAGTACCCCCTACTCAGCAAGGTTACTCGGGAGGACTGGAAGGGATGGGCGTAAAAGGTTTTGTTCCAGCACCAGGTGGGTGAGGAGAGACATCTTCCAGATCTATGCATCTAATTTTTTTTTGTTTGTTTTTAAGCAAGCAACTCTTGGTCGACCTCACAGATTACAAGGACCTTGTCATCTTACAATCCCTTATTTTTTTATATTTTACGCCTACAGCACCTGGTCTTCCTAGGTGGTCTCCCATCCAAGTACTAAACAGGCCCAACCCTGCTTAGCTTCCGAGATCAGATGAGATCGGGTTTGTTCAGGGTGGCATGGCTGTAGACCGGATCTATGTGTCTAACCTGGACCACTCTGACTTCCTGTCTGGGTGTTCCAGCTGTCTGCTCACCATTTCTCAATGCTTTCTTCCCATGAAACAGCTTGTAGGTAGTAGAAAACTGCAGTTCAAGCTCTGCCCGCTGTGTGATCACAAGCTGGTCAGTCACTCTGTCTGGGCCTCTGTAGCCTCTTCTGTAAAATGCGAGAGAGGGCTTCTTCCAAATCCTCCTTCCAACTCAGAATTACTCTCAGAAAGAAAACTAACATGTACAGTGTGGCCTTTACAAGGATTAACTCATTAAATCTTCACAACCCAGAGAGCGCGCTATAGATGCAGGGACTAAAGTCCAGAAAAGTGAAGGCACTTGCTCAAAAATGTCTACATGGTCGAGGCAGGATTTGAATCCATACAGTCACACTCACCCCCATGCCAGCATCCTCTCCGCAGAGCCTGATGGGCGAGGAAGGGCACAGTCACTGGAGCTGGACTGTCCGCCTGGGTGGAACCCTGGGCATATTGCTTAGCTCTGCTGTGCCTCAGTTTCCCCACCTGTGAAACGGGAGATGAGCGTAACACTCCAGTGCCCGTGGGATGGCTCTGCCGAGTGCTCCACGAGCCAGGCTCTGAGCTACACGCACAATTGTCACTCTGGCGCTAACCTTCCCATGATGCAGCCGAGGAAACCGGAGAGAGAGGTTGAGTCACTTGTTCCAGGTGACACCGTCAGTAAGCTGCGGAGCAGGGATTGAAATCCAAACGCCCTGACTTCAAAGTCCACGCTTTCAATCGCTCTCACCGCCTGCAGGTGAAGCCCTCAAACTCCGTGTTCAAAACCCATCTCCGACTGCAAATTGGCACCCCGACAGGCTGCCGGCTCACCGCCTTCTCCTGAGGGGGCCTGGACTCTGTGCCTTGTCTCTGACTCATCCCTTTACGGCCAGCCGCTAGCGTCAGTGACTAACCGACCCCTGAGTGGAAAGGCCACTCAAATCCCTCCCTTTCTCCTCAGCCCTGCTGCCCACTCCAACCCAGCCCCCAAAGCTGAGAACAATGGACAGGAAGTACCCTTGTCACAAAGTGTAGACTTGCAGAGGGCCTGGGCCAGAACTGCCCCTGGTCCATCAGCCCTCCATGACCATGTGGCCAAGAAGCCAGGTAGGGGGTGAGAGACCAGAGGGGGAGCTCTCTTTAGAGACAGTTGGCATGGTCCCCAACTGAAGCCGAGCGAGACATCTGAGAGAACCTGGGAACATGGCACATGTCTACTGGGATTTGGGAGGTGAGGCGACTAGGGGCAAAGGTCAGAAGCTAGTTAGAGTTCCCTGCTTCCATGAGGGAGGGACGGAGGGAGGGGCCAAGCAGCTTTGAAAATGGCCCAGCATTCGGGGCGAGAATGCAAGCCTGTTTCCTAGGGCCCCAGCGAGAACCTTGCAGAATGTGGCTGGTTTGAGGTCAGTTCGAATTAGGATCCTGCCCCAAGAGGATCAGGGGTGGGGAAGCAGAGAAGGGCACATGATCCTCTCAGAAGATCCTGTGTTGGGCGGGCCCCCAAGGCAGGAGCTGAAGGGCGGTTGTAAGCACGAGCCGTCAGAGGACCCTTCGCCCACGTGAGAACTGCAGGTGCAAGACCCCTAGTGATGAGGGCCGTGGTCTCTAAAGAACCCACGAAAGTACCCCTAATGAGGAAGAGCCACTTCCCAGGCACCTGACCCACCTGAGAACATTCTCAGGAGTGAGAACACCTGAACCAGCCAGGTCAGACTTACCTGCCACCTCTCCTCCCTGCCCCAAGCTCCAATCCTAGAGAAAACAGAGGCACGTGGTGGGAGAGGGGAGAGGGGGAGAGCAGACCACGTTGGATCTTAGCAGAGAAGCCCGCCATGCCTCCCTCCTCACTTTAAAGCCTTTGAATTTAAGGAAGAGACTTGAGCTGGGAGAGAGGAGAAACTCTGAATAGAGCTTAAAGACCAGACTGTTTTTACTATCTAAAAAAATAGAGTGACTGAAAAAGCCGTGAGAGATGCCTGAGATTTCATCCAGAGGGAGGCAGGATTAGGTCAACAGCACGGGTTAACGAGGTAGAGCCACTGGGAAAGAGTAAAATTACTTCTGCCTGCATCCTGCCCAGCATAGCTCATTCCGTGCGTCCGGTTCACTGCTCCGGCCTCCTGACAGGCCCTCTTCACTCCCTTCCCTGATCCTGCCCGACCCCAGCCCCTCCCCATCCATCTTCTCTGCATTGTGCTTCCATCGGGAGAGACAGCGTGTGCCGTGGTGGTCGTGGTGGTCGTGGTGGTCGTGAGTCGGTTGGAATCCCACCGCCTCCACTTGGCAGCTGATTGACCTGATGCAAGTTGCTTAAGCTCCCTGCACTTCAGCTTCTGTATCTGAAAAGTAAACTGTGCACATGAATCCCTTGCTGGTGGCTACAGCTCATGCCGGTGGCAGGCAAACTGCAGCGAGGAGAGAGACCTGAGCCTGGGCCCACCTCAAGGTAGCCTGAGGGGTCCCGCCAGCAGGGCTGCCACCACCTGGGCTTGTTCACGTCCTGTCACCCTCTGAGAGAGTCTCCCCAACCTGCTCGCCACCTCCCCATGGGCACCCTGAGCTAGATCAGGAAATGCATGGTATTTGAAGAATGCCCTTGCCTGGCACCCTTGATTTATCGATGGACACACGTGAATGGCCATCCAGGTGAGATCCTAGCTACCTGCCTCGACGCTAACCCCATCACAAACCTCTGCCCTGACTCTCACTGTCCTCCTGCTCCTGATGCTCCTTCTTAAAGGGACCTATTCTCTTTCTCACAGGCCCTTCATCATGTCATGGGCAGCACAGGTCTGCCCATACCCATTTTACAGACTGAGGAAAGAAGGTTCCCCAGAGCCCTAAAACTCAGCTTCCCTGCCTCTGGGCACAGTGTCCGCGGAATCCTGGGGTTCATCAGAAAACTGCCGTTTGTAGAGGAGCTGGAGAAGCGGCCATCCGCCCTTAGGTTCCATCATGCATGAAGCAAACAGACCCTGAACCGGGTGGCAGTGACCCAGATAGGAGGCGGACATGGTGCACGACCACAGGAAGTTCTTGACTTGTGGGGGGCATGCGGGTTACAGGTTAGTGCAACCGGAAACTGGTGCTGGGTGAGGGTGGGTGGGGGCTGCAGTGGCCAGAGGGTTTAGACAGGCTGCTGGGATCAGGGAAGGTCCTGGAGCAGGGCGGACGGAGCCCAGGGCGGAAGGATGCTCCGGGATGAACGTGGCCACCTCCTCATTGGGCCCGGTCGGATGGACTCTGAGAGAGCGAGAACGTGCAATGTGGAATCTGAAAACTTCTGGGTTCAAGTCCCAGGTGTACACCCACTGAGCCCAGGAGCTGGGCGAATGACTGGCCCTCTCTTAGGTTCTACTTCCTTCCTGTGAAACAGGGATGATGAGAGTAAGGGGCTCCAGGGTTGCCACAGGAGAGGAGCTGACAGAGTAAAAAGTGTGGGGAGGAGGAACGGATTGACCGCGGCTGGGGTGACAGCGACACAGTGAGAGCACGCAAGGCCCGGCCCTGACAGCCTCGGGAAGGGGGCACGTCGCCCTTTCAGGTGGCCGCTCCCTCTGGGCTTCCTCGGCTGGGCCTGGACTCAGGCACACATATGCCGGCCAATGCTCGAGCCCCCCGCGAGGAGGACACCCGCTTCCTCCTTGGTCTTCGGCCCCTCCGGAGCTGGGAACAGATGTCCCTGCTTCCTGCCCGAGCATGTGAGCTGGGTTGGCGCCTTTTGCTGCTTTCAGGGAAGCGGGAGCCCTGGATGGAAATCTCTGGGCTTCCCCAGAGAGGAAAGCTCTCTCTTCCCTGGCTTCTGCCCCTCCCTTCTGGTCCGGCGCCCAATCCCAGCGTCTGCTGCGAATACACAAACAGTTCTGGGCCCTACCTGAGCCCTGCTTCCCCTTGGGTGGCCGCCGGCCGGGGGAGCGTTCATTGGGATGATCCCCCCAACTCTGCTCAGAAAGGGGGCAGGAGGGGCCCACAAAAGGACAGAGCAACTGTGGAGGCACCTGCGGAATAAAGGTAAAGAAGTGAAACAGGAAATTAACATGTAGTGAGCACCTAACACATGCTAGGATTAGCATGTTAACTAGCTAGTTTGCCAGCATAGTAAATAAGGAAAGAGGGTAGCATGTATTGGGTACCTACTAGGTGCTAGGCACTGCGCTGTGCCCCTGGGGATACAAAGCAGCGTGGAAAGAAATGTCCCCTCCCCCTGAGTCCCTGGGAAATCTTACATACGACAGCTCATCTGGTCTTATCCAATCCTCATTTTAGTCCTACGCGATAGAGATCATGGGCCCATTTCATAGATGAGGAGGCTGAGACGACTCTGGTCCTGGGACGGTCCATCCCTGGGTGGAGACTGGACCCTCGGGACGGAGATGTCTAGGATGCACACAGGCAGCACTCCGTGTCCCCAGCCCTCGCTTTCCCACCCCTGGGGAAAGGAGGTTCTCTGGCTCACACGCACACCCCGAGAGAGGTCGTCTTCATTCGCTGCAGAGTTCGCGTAGCCACAGTGCTGGCCCTGGAAACGTGGAGAAGAGGATGACACAGCCGGTCCGTGCCCCCGAGGAGTCACAGCCTGCAGGACACAGGTAAAGTGGGAGGCGCCGCAGTGGAGGAAGCGCAGGGCTGAGGAGCAGGAGAGGGGGAGTCGTGTGTGTGTCGTTGGATACCCATCCTGTCCCAGCACCGAGGGAGTGCAATTCGGAGACAGGGTGACCAGCTGGCCCCGTTTCCCAGGACACAGGACTCCAGCGCTGAATCTAGGGTGGGGTGGTCACCTTACGCCCTAAGGTCAAACTCTAGCATGTGCCTGTAGCAGAGACTACCAGTCCCCTAACTAGCATAGCTCTCTCCTTCTTTTACAAATGACTTTATTATAGTCTGAAGGTTTTCCCTGCCCAATTAGACCCCCTCCCCTCCTTTAAAGCTGTATCTCATTAATGGAGCAGATCTGTTGCACCGTGGACTTTACTGGGCTAGGAAAGGCAAGAATGTTCTTCCCCTCTCTCCCAGCAGAGGTAAGGACAGAAGGCAAGGGGGGTTGGAATGGGTGGTGAGGGAGACAGTGAATACCTCTCGGGGCCTTGAGACCAACTGCGGTGACGGGGGCTACAGTTCATCCTACCAAGCCCCACTTGTAAATGTCCCCTGAGGAAGAAAGGCCCAGGGGGACCTGGGAGGAGCTGTGCCCTGATAAACCTGTTTTGACACATCCTAGACATCTCCATCCCGAGGGGCCGGTGAATGTTCACTCTCGGTGTTGTACATTCCATGGGCTTGGATAGAAGTAAAATGATATGTATCAGCCATTATGGTATCGTAGAGAATAGTTTCGGAGCCTTACAAACCTTCTGTCCTCCGCCTCCTCATCCTCCCTCCCCTAGGACCCCTGGCAACCACAGATCTTTTTGCTGTCTCTATTGTTTCGCCTTTTCCAATGTGTTATTTAGTTAGAACCATACAGTACGTAGCCTTTACGGACTGGCTTCTTTCACTTAATAATGTGCATTTAAGTTTCCTCCTTGTCTTTCCATGGCTTGATAGCTCATTTCTTTCTAGTACTGAGTAATATAGTCCATTGTCTGGAGGTACCGCAGCTTATCCATTCACCTACAGAAGGACATCTTGGTGACTTCCAAGTTCTGGCAGTTAAGAATACAGTTGCTATAAACATCTGTGTGCGGGTTTCTGTGTGGACATCACCCCAGCTTTTGAGCCAAAGGTCCCAGCTCCCGGCTAATGACTGACCATGAAAAGGTCCCCGGGACTGGGAATCTCTGCCCAGTGCAAAACTTCCTTAATAGACAGTCTTGGCCCCAGAGCTCCTCGTTGGATCAACCAAGACTTTGTCAGATCTGCACTGAGGTCTGAGGTTCTCCCTGCACAATTCTTCCTCCTCCCCTTTAACCTTTCATTGGCCTAGGCCCCCAATCAACCACCCGCGTGTCTAAACCCACCTCAGTATCTGCTTCCTGCAGAACCCAGCTGTCAAACTCTACCTCTAAAATCAATCCATCCATCTCTCTCCATCACCATAACCTCCAAGCCTCTATTCCTCTTACCTGGGGGGTGACGGCCCCTAGCTGGTCTTCCCGTTTCCTCTCCTATCCCTTTATGACCCAGTCTCCATGCAACTACCAGAGTAACCTTTCACAAACATAAGCCACATGGCGTCACTTCACCGCTTAAAGACCTCCAGTTGGGCTTAGAATCAAACCCATTCCTTTCTCAGCTTGTACTGCCCCACACGACCTTGCCCGGCCGTCCCCTCCAGCTCCCTCTCTCCCCCGGAGTTCACTCTGCTCTAGCCCCCCACTGGCCTTCTTTGTATTCCTGAATCATAGCCAAGTTCATTTCTGCTTCAGGGCCTTTGCATGAGCTGTTCCCTCCGCCTAGAACACTCAGTCTGTCCCCCACATATCTGCATGGCTGGCTTCTCAGGTCATTCAGGTCTCAGCCCAACTGCGAGCCTCTTCCGACAATCTTATAAATAACGCCCATCTCCCAGCTTGCCAACACTCACCTGTAATTTTCTATCATATTTTAAAATTTTCTTTGCAGTTCTCATTGCTGTTATAAATTAACTTGTTTATTGAATTATTCATTTGTCGACTGCCTGCCTCCCCATTAAATATAAAGTATGAGCTTGTTTCCGGCTCTCCCCAATGCCTGGCACTATGCCTGGCACAGAGACGCTCTCAAAACATATATTTTGAACGAATGACTGTATTTATTGGCGGCAGAATTCCCTTTCTTTAAGAATGGAATGAAAATGAAGAAACAAAAATCCGAGGAGACGTGAGAATTTAAAGGGGAAAATATGGGACCGTTGCCGCCATACGGAAGTCCCCGTGAGAATCCTTTTCTGACCACCTCTTGAAGAATTCTGTGTCAGGATTAAGGGGGGTCTCTCTCAGAGCCCCAAAGAGGTGGGTTTCAGGACATCCCTGTCCTAGCATCCTGCCTCTGCTGCCTGTGTTGCCTGTGAGGGAACTGGCAACTCCCTGGGGTAGGGCCCCCTGCTGGATGCTGGGGATGAGATGAATCAAGGAAGGAGGGAGTGGCATTCCGAGTAGGGAACAGCATGAACAAAGGCAGAGAGAGGAGACCTTCCAGTGTTATTTGGGGGATTATGCGCGGTTGGATACTGCTCCAGGCAGTGAGGGATCAGAGATGAGGCTGGAAGGGTGAGCAGTGTCCAAATTACCAACAGTCCTACAAACCAAGAGAAGCTGACATAGTAAGACACAACGTTTGCGGAGGCTTTCCCTGTATTCCTGTTAGTCCTCGCTTCATAGACTGAACAACAGAGACAGAGAGGGCGTAAAGAACTGTGAGAGGCCTGAAACCTTACCCTCCTTGCAAACTCGGATCACACAACTGGTAACGGGTAGAGGAAGGTTTCAAACTAGCACTTCTAGCTCTAGAATCCATGCCCTTGACCATTAGGCAATACTGCCTCTTGAGATTGGACTTTATTCCATAAGGGATGGGGGAGCCAACGGTAGGTTTAAAAGCAGGAGAGTGACCTGTTCATGTCACAGGTTTAAAAAGTCATCTTAGCAAATAAACGGGCGAGTTTAAACAAGTTTCGACTCTAGCCTCTGGACCCTCTTATCCAACCATCCCCACCTCTCACAGGGCAGCTCACATAAAGGTGGAGCCATCTGGTTCCAAAGCCACAGTGCCCCTGCTGCTCTCGGTGGCAGACCCCTCCCTTGGCCTCCCCTGTGCTTCCCTGGATTTTCTACAACAGTTTTTCCTCCGGATGTTGTGTGCGGGTTTCTGTCCTCACACTGGGATTCCAGGCGCCCCATGCAAGCCTCAGGACCTCATGGCCCTCTAATGCCTGCCTTTGCCTTCAGAGAGCCTGGCCCACCTCTCAGTCCAGAGATCCCCACCCCCACCCCCCCAGGCCAGGGTTCCAGGTCACTGCTCCGAGGAGTCCAGCTCATATCCACGGCTCAGGGGGTCATGGTGTGGAGTTGCCTCTGCTTCGCTTTCCCTTTACAGCTCAGATGATTCTGACTCCCAGAGATGGAGTAAGCAGGATGGGTATCATCTTGGGGCTGGGGGTGGGGGTGTGGAGCATATGGAGCATGTGCCCAGGGACCACTTGGCGGGATCCCAGTGGCCAAGCAGGGTCCCCCATGATTGTTGCCTCCTGAGAAATGATCTGATCTTTCTCCATCACCAGCACTGTGCAGAGACTACACGGAGCCGTGGTGGTCCAGAGCCCCATTCTGAGCCTCCCTTCAAGTCAAGAATGTGAGCTTGGAAGAGAGGCAGTTCTGGGTGTGATCTGGGCTCGGGACTGACCCGGGCGTGGCCTTGGCCCATGATTCCTCCTCTCTTTTATCCCAGGCTGCAAGGTCACCCACAGCCTTCTGAGTGCCCTTCCAGCCCTGGGAACCCACTTTGGTCAGAAAATGCCATGTGGAATATTGGAACTGGAGCTGGATTGTGAAGGATGGTAGGATTTTTTGTTTGTTTAAGTTATTAATTGCAGAGTTAGTTTGCAACAAAATGTACATAGACATATTAGACAGGAGAAAGTAAAAGACTCCTCCACCACCCCCACGCCACGGCCCACTCCATTCCTGCTTGTTCCTCCCAGCGCCTGGTCCACAGCCTGCCAAGGTTTGCCATCCTCATGCAGACTGCAGTGGGGAGAGGGGTCTTCTCTCTCCATGGTCTGCGCCCCCAAGGAGTCAGAAGAGGAACTTCTGCGGCCCTTCAAGATCACAGAGGATTTTTTGTTTTCGTTTTTGTTTTTTGATGGGGGTGTAGGGGAGTGAACTCTGCTCCTTCAGGAGGTCAGGGGCGGGAAGTGACAGGTAGGTGGCCATAGTACATAAATAGAGATTGGTTCCAAATCTCCAGTCCCCCGCCCCCAACACCGGCCTCTTTTCTTCCTCTCCCCACGCCCACCCGGCTCCATTCCACAGTTGTCTGCGTCCAGTAAGCTGTGTCCAAGCCCAAAATGCCGCTCCAATGAGTACTAGCTGTGTGACCTGGGACAGCAACCTGACCTCGGTGGGCCTCAGTTTCCTCATTTGTATCCTGAGCTTGTCCACTGAGGGGCTTAATTGGGATCCAGCTTGTCGCTCTCTCAGCACAGGGCATGACAGGGGAAAAGCTCCCCGCAAGGTAGCCGTTGGGATTACGGGTTCAGGGAGGGAGCCAGAGCTCTGCAGGCGTGGGGTGGGGGTCGCCCAGGAGTCCCGCCGCGCAACCTTCGAGCTGTCGCCCTCTGCATTGTGACCGCGGCAAGATAAATCTCTCGCGCCGCTCCCCGCCCCTCGCCGCATCCCGGGCGGAGCCCCCACCTTCGCGCCTGGAGCGGAAGGCGTGCGGGGCTGGGCCAGGGCCGGCCCAGGGGGAGCCGGCGGGGCGGGGCCGCCGCACCCGCTACCCCTCCCCGCCCGCCGCCTTCTCCTCCTCTCGCTGCCGAGGCTCAGAGCGGCGGCAGCAGCGGCCGTGGCAAGAGCTCCCGCTCGGGCTCCGGCTCCTCGCGCTCGCGCTCCGGCCGCGCTCGGCCCTGTGCGCCCGGGCCCCGCGCCCCGACCCCGCCGCCGCGCCTACCGGGGGCCTCGGGCGCCCCCGCCGCCCGCCTCACGCTGAAGTTCCTGGCCGTGCTGCTGGCCGCGGGCATGCTGGCGTTCCTCGGTGCCGTCATCTGCATCATCGCCAGCGTGCCCCTGGCGGCCAGCCCGGCGCGGGCGCTGCCCGGAGGCGCCGACAACGCTTCGGCCTCGGGCGCCGCCGCCGCATCCCCGGGCTCGCAGCGCAGCCTGAGCGCGCTGCACGGCGCCGGCGGCTCGGCCGGGCCCCCGGCGCTGCCCGGGGCGCCCGCGGCCAGCGCGCACCCGCTGCCGCCGGTGCCCCTCTTCAGCCGCTTCCTGTGCACGCCGCTGACCGCCGCCTGCCCGTCGGGGGCCGACCAGGGGGACGCGGCGCCCGGGGAGCGCGAGGAGCTGCTGCTGCTGCAGAGCACCGCGGAGCAGCTGCGCCAGACGGCGCTGCAGCAGGAGGCGCGCATCCGCGCCGACCAGGACACCATCCGCGAGCTCACCGGCAAGCTGGGCCGCTGCGAGAGCGGCCTGCCGCGCGGCCTCCAGGACGCCGGGCCCCGCCGGGACACCATGGCCGACGGGCCCTGGGACTCGCCCGCGCTCATCCTGGAGCTGGAGGACGCCGTGCGCGCCCTCCGGGACCGCATCGACCGCCTCGAGGTGAGCGCCGCGCCCCGCGCCCTGCCGTCGTAAGGGGGGTGGGAGGGGCCACCCTAGGGCGTCCCGTGCTCCCGCCGCCACCGCCCCGCTGAGGGTCCCTGGCGGACCGTGGCAGGGGACAGGGGCGAGTCTCTAAGCCTCAGATCTACCATCTGTGCAAAGGGGATGGTGGCTTCTTCCCCGCGCGCGCGAGAAGCGAGGATTCCGGGAGGGCGTGCGGGCCACAGGCTGACCCCACCACAGGCTGACCCCACCGCGCCGGAGAAGGGCTCGGTTTTCCTCCAGACACCTCTGGAAGCCTCGGTGTCAGCGTCTGTAAAGTGGGTGTACGTGTCCACTTGGCGTGCGGATCGATTAAAATGTAGGTGTGCGAAATGCTTGGCACGTCCTGGGGCCTCATTAAATGTCCGTGTCATCTCCTTCTGCCACACACCCCCAAAGCAGCACCAGCCCCCGCTCCCCATGGTCAGGAAATCCATGTGCTGTGCACAGGACTCGCGGTCCCCCCTCCTGCCGAAGAGCGGGGAGCAGAGTGTACCACAGGCTAAAGCCGGGCGCCCCTCACGGCCTCGGACCCCGGTATGCCCCACCGAGGACCGGACCAGGGCGGGAGGCAGGAGCTCAGGTGGTGCTGGCCCCGCCAGGATTCTTGGAAGCCAGCTGCTCTGGTATGGGGACTGAGTGGCGAATACGACTCCACCTGGGTCCTTCCTCCTCCACTCACCTTTTTCAGACATTCCTGGCTCAGGCTTGGGGTGAGACACAGAGGTCCGACGGAGAGTCCACCCCGGGCCGGTCATTTCTCCTTCGAAGTCACCACACTCCTACCTCCCTGTGAGAACCTATTTGGAGAGAGAGCTGGACAGACTGACAAGGCAGTCATCTGGGAGGGTGTTAGCGACAAAACTGGACCTGTAGAAGGGGGGCGGGGAGGCCAAAGCACTTGCTGCCCCCTTTATCTCTCCTGCCAAACCGGTGCCCCTGGCGCAGGCGGAGGAAGGGGAGGGGCTGGAAGGAAGGAAATGTAGGGAGTCCCCCTCTCCTGGGCCTCTCTCAGTTAGATCTCTGGCCAAGCAGCACAGGTGGTGCCCAGGTGGAGAGCTGGCCACGCCCATGGTCCTGTGGCCCTCCACAAAGTCTGTGCTGGTGCCGGCACCCACCCCACAGGGTGTCAGAGGGCAGCCTGGCAGCTTTCACAGACAGCCCTCCCACCTTGCGGGTGAGAAACCTGGGCCTCAGAGACCTCTAAGGTGGGCAGCAGAGGCAGGAGGAAAGCCCGGGGGGGTCTTGTCTCTCCCATTAGCATCCCCTTTTCCCATTCTAGCCCGGGAGGCGATTTCTAGGAGGAGAGTCAAGAGCAGGAAATAATAATAATCAGAGAAACACTGTAAGTCAGCAGTGAAGGGGAGTTTCAGTCTCCTCACCTGTAAAATGGGGACAATAATAGCACCTACCACATTGGAGTGATAGGAGGATTGGGTGAGTTAGTCTTTGTCAAGGACCCAGAGCAACGTCTGGCAGAGATATGCTCAATCAATTTGCGTCATTGCTATTTTTATCATTACGCTATACCATTACTGATGTTTTAAATAGCCAAAAATAAAAAGGGGAACACAATTTCTTTTTAGGAACTAGGATATTAATATAAAAAAAAAAAAAGATTTGGTTTTCAAAAAGCTTCCTCTTGCCTGCCCTAGCCCCTGCCCCCACACCCAGATGGCACCCATGTTCCTCCCATGTCTGGGGCTGGCAGGGCAACTCATCCTGGACCTGTTTCCCCAGCACCTGCGCATTTGGCAGGGCGAGCTCCTCTCCACTCAGCCTGCTGATGCTGGGGGTATCCTGGGATTTGGCTGGGATTTGGCACCCGGTCCTTCTCCTAGGTCGGGGTAGTCCCGGCTTCGCTACACACGCCCCCTCCTGCTTCCTGACTACAGTGGACACGGAGAGAAAAAGGTGTGGGCCGCCCGCCCGCCAGGTCTGCCCTCTGAGCCTGGCAACAGCAGAGGCAGCATCTTTGGGGTCTTTGGAGGAGCTGGGGTCTGGAGCCCGGCAGACGTGGGGAGCAGATTACTGGTCTCAGTCGGACCCATTAGCCACCATCTAGTTTCTCCCGTCTCTTCTCATCCGGTATTCTCAAAAGGGTACCCCCAGATTTTCAGGGTCTACTTTCTCGTCACTCATCTCTCTTCCAGCGTGGAACACTGAAAGTGCTCATGGTGGCACCAGTGTCGACAAATGGAACAGCGTGTTTCGGTCCTTATCTTGCCGGCCCCCTCTCTGACATCTGACCCCGTTGATCGTTCCCTCCTACAGATCTCCCTGCACTTGGCTTCTAGACACCTCTTGCCTGACCCTCCTCCCTCTCTGCTTCTCTGTCCCCTTTCAGGGTCCTCCTTAATGTTCGCACCCCTCCTGGCTCTCCTCTCACTTTTCTGGGTGAGCTCAGCCGCACCCTGAGGCTTCCAACATCCATTCCGCTGTGGCGCCTCGAACCAACTTGTCTCCAGCCCAGGTTTCTCTCCTGAGCTCCAGCTGCTTGCTGAGTACCTCCCTCTGGACATCCCACTGGCCCCCTACCTTCACTGGGTCCCCACCTGAACTCAGGTCCTCTGACTTCTCAGGTGTGCTCTGAGAAGCCATGGTTGACTCCTCCTCTTTCCCTCCTCCTGCCAGTCAGCCACATCGCTCTGTGGATCCTTGCAGCAGCCTCTCCGGTCTCCCACCCCCAGATACAACCTTCCATCCATCTTCCTCCAGGCAGCCCCAAGGATTGTCCTTAAGCCCATAGGATCCCCTATGGTGCACATTCCTCAGCTTCCTTCCCAGCTGCCATTTTGGATCTGGCCCGTCTCCCAGTACATTCCTGCCTCTGCCTAGACGTCCCCCAGAGTGCCCATCCTCATTTAAGAGTATGCTGAGGACACTTTCTCCCAGGGGCCCTCCCCAATCACACTCTGTCCACTGCTTGCCTCCACCTGTGCTCCCATAATCCTCAGCACATCCCTGTTCATCCCCACCTGACACATCTCTGTATCACCCCTCTCCCATCCCACCAGGCCAACTACCAAAGCAGAGGGCAGGTCACGCGGGCCCAGCCTCTCCCCCAGGCCTCATGTGGGAGCCATGTCTGAGGGCATAGGAGAAGTCGTTTGTCTTCTTGTCTATGTTTTTATTTTTGTCATTGTTGTTGCTATTAATTGAAAGAAATCAAACTTCTTTTTGTGGGAGGAATCACATTTAATTCTACTATTTTATTTGTTTTTGTAGCTCCCTTTTGGTCTTTTATCCGAATGTAGACATTGTCCCAGAGCTGCCAGCATTGCTGGTAATTACCACTTAATGGCCATACTATCCCAGGTCCACCATGGACTCTACCGTCCATTTGTCCCCTGACCATCTCTTGTTGCTGGAAATGTGGGTCGTTTCTCATTCTTCTTCTCCTAGATGCTCACTGCAGGATCGATTTCATGCGGATATTGGGGTTTTTTTTCTTTTTAAGTCTGTTGAATTATTTCTTTAGGCTGAGTTCCCAGGAGTGGTATTACTGGGTCAGAGGATATTGACTTCTTATGGCTGTGGCCAAGAACCACTTTCCAGAAGGGCTGGACGATTTATGTGGCGACCAGCCATGTAGGCATGTTTCGGTGATCCAATTTTGCACTGATTTATGTGTAAAGTGGAACCTCGAGGTTGATTTAAGCAGTAATTCTCTGACATAAACCGCATCTCTACCCTGGCCTGGCAAGCTGGTCACCTGTCCGATCCTGGATTGGGAGCCATGGTAAGGAGCGCCCCAGTGGTGGTCGCAAAAGACCCTGGACTTAATAACAGTTATAGCTCACACTTACTGAGCACTTACCACGAGTCGGGCACTGCGCATTATTTCATTTAATCCTCATTAAATCTCTACGATGGAGGTGCTATTCTATCCCCTTTTACAAATGAAGAAACCAAGGTTCAGAGAGGTTAAGAAACTAGCCCGAGGTCACACAGCAGTGGTGCCTAAATTTGACATTATCAGTGTCTGGCTCCGGAGCTCTTGTTCTTCATCATTAAGTCTACGACCTCAACTACCTTCAGAGAGTGAGAAAGACAGGTGAGGGCAGTGCCTCTTGCTTGATAGTGCCCTGGGCCATTTCTGCCTTGGCGCACCCAGAGTGATGAGGGCCGGTCCTCACAGGCTCGTCCTGCTGGCTGGCAAGATAATCAGAAGGCTCACCTGGAGCTTTGCTGATAACAATAAATAGCAATAACAAGAAGTCACGTTTATTAGGCACTTACTACATATGTAGCTATTATGTATTAGTTTATTCAGTCTTCAGCCCTATGAAGTAGGTTGTACACATTCCCATCTTACAGCTAAAAGCAGAGGCTCAGAGAGTCTGGAGGAATCAGCGCCAGGCAACCCCCATCCCTGCTCTGGTTTCCCCTCTGTAAAATGACACGGTGGGCCAGATGCTCCCTAAACACCTTTCAGCTCTAAATATTCTCTGAAATAGGGAGGCCTGTGGCATAAAGTCGAGTTCTTGCTTGTGACTTTGGGTTAATCACGTTTCCTCTTTGAGCCTCCATTTTCTTACCTGTAAAAGAGGTGGAAGGATGGGTTAGGTTTGACCCAGGTGCTTTGGTCTCTAAATTCTGAGTTCTTGGGCAGATGCCTCCTGATAGGAATTGGGGTGGGGGTTACATGTGTGTGCAGCCCCCAGGCCCCCATCCACCGACTCCCAGACCTCCAGCTCCTCAAGGAAGTCTGCAGATAAACACAAAATCTGTTGGTTGCTTTTACTTTCCTCTTATATTGTGGCCCATTCTGGAAGCTTCTGCTCTGTGGCGGGGGCTGGTTCCCCTGACCCCGCTTCTATGGCCATGAAAGGGGCCAGCATGAGTGGTTCTTTCTGCCCATTGGCCTTTTGTTAGAGGACATGGAACCTCAGGGCCTTCCAGCCACCTCTCCCTGTCACCGGCCTCCCCCATCTCCAGGTGGGGCACCCACACTGGGAAGCCCTTAACCCCTGCTCCTGCCCGTGGGGCACCTTCACTCTAGCAAGAAATCCGGTGTTTTAAGCCCCAGCTCTGGAACCTGCTCCCTGTGACCTCAGATCTCTCTGATCCTCAGTTTCCCCATCTGTTAAATGGCAGGGCAGGGCAGGGCAGGACCCCCCGCGGACCCCCCGTGCTCTGTCATCCTGTGCCCTTGACGCTCTTCACCTCCGGCAGGCCTTCCCTCAGGAGAGGAAACCTGGTATTCCAAGCCTGGCAGGAGCTGCCTGGGCGGAAGGCAGGGCCTTCCCTATGGGACCTTTTTTTTTTTTTTTTTTTGAGGTACAGCTTACATTTGAGACGTGTAAGAGCTTGCATGTCTTACTTATATGAGACACAAACCTTAAGTGCACACCTCAATGAAAATGCATTTATGGAAACGCCCATGGAAGCGCCACCCAAGAACCAGACACTTCCAGTGCCCCAGAAGGCTCCTCTGTGACCGCCAGAGTCCAGACTCCCCCAGAGGTGCCGCGAGTGCCAGCTCCTGTCACCACGGATCAGTTTGACCCACGTTTGAACTTCGTTCAGTTGGACTCAGACAGCTGTACCCCTTTGTGTCTGGTCTTTTCATTGAACATTGTGTCTGACATTCGGTCATGCCGTGTGTGTCCATGGCTCCTTTTTCAATGCCGTGTGGCGTGTACGTGTACAGAGATGCCTTCATCGATTGACTCATTCTTCTATGGAGGCACATTTGAGTTGTTTCTGGTTTGGGGTCATTACCGATTAAGCTGCCACGAACATCCTTGTGATATCTTTCGGTGGCTGTACACCCTCCTTCCTCCCGGCTGCATCCTCAGGAGCGGGGTGCCCGGGTCCCAGAAGAGGCATATATTTAGTTTTCTGCGGAACTGCCGAACACTTTTGCAGGGTGGCAGCAAGCATGTACACGCCCACCCACGTGTGAATCTTGCCAGCCTTGGTGTGGTCGTTTTAAAAACACTCCCCGTTCTAGTGGGCGTCCAGTGCTCTCATTGTGGTTTTAATTTGTCTTCTTCCGATGACTCATGATGTCGAGCACCTTTTCTATGCTTATGGCCATTTTGTGAAGTCCCTCCCTGGGGAGAGGTAGGAGGAGGTCAGGAGCTGGCACTCCGCACCTAGTGAGAATGTGGTGTGATTCTCCCTGGAAGTGATCCCTGCCGAACCCTGGGGACAGGAACTGTGGCCGCCAACCCAGAGTGGAAGCACTTGTATGCCTTTGCACTCAAGTTCGACTCAGGGGAAGCTAAGGATCAGAGATGCTGAGTGGCTTACTGGAGGCCACACAGTACCAGAAGCTGAGCCAAGACCACAACCAGGATTTTCTGTAAAAATGGCCTGAGGGTGGGGCCTTGGTCTTTGCTGCAGAAAGATGGCCGGGCTCTGAAGGTGTGTGGGCAGGCGAGGCCTGAGAGGCACCTCTGTGGCCTCGCAGCGGAGCCACTTAAGCAGGAGTGCTTGAAGGGAGAGGCGAGGGGGCCTGGGGTGGGGGTGTCCTATCACTTACTTCTCTGGGGCCTCAGAGCCCAGGAGGGTGCATGGGACAGACCTTCCGAGAGCCTTCCCCTCCTCCCCCGTCCTCGCCCTCACCACACACCTTGACTTGGCACTCCGGTACGCAGAGGCCCATCTGTCTTCTGTTCATTACAGCTCCAAATTGGCACCGGGGGCCGGGACCAGAGATCGATCTGGCCCTGCTGCCTGCTCTCCTGCCCCTTCCCGCAGGGCCAGGCGGAGACAGAGCAGCTGGGCTGGCTCCTGGGGAGGGAGGAGGCGAGCAGGGTGGCCCCTCTGAGAGGCCTTCCTTGCGGCACCCCACGCCCCTGCCCTCAGGGCAAAGCTGGTGGCTCCTTGCTGCCACAGCAAGACCAGTCTGCCTCCAGCTGAGCACACCTTATTCACCTCTGGAGATACAGCACCTGGTGCTTGTAAGAGGCTGCAGGGCTGAGTGCATCCTCTGGGCCAGCTTGTCCTACGGGCCTTAACAACAGTCCCACAGGAACTGTGGTGCTATGACCATCCCCATTTCTCAGATGAAGAAACAGAGGCGCAGAGAGGTTGAGAATCTCGCCTGGGTCACTCGGCTGGGATTTCGGTCTTGGCAGTCTGGCTTAAGGGCCCGCAGCCACACGGTTCCTACTCACTGTGCCCTCCTGCCTCTCAGTAACAACAAATGACAATAATAATATTGGTTATAGCCATTTATCAGCTACTTATTATATGCCACACTTCACGTACGTTCTTTCGCTTTGTCGTTACTTTTATCCCCAAATGTAGATACTAGTGTTATCCCAATTTTACAGTTGAGGAAACTGAGGGTTACGAGACTTGAGCACCTCGCCCAGGGCCACAGATTCAGTAGGCGGGGGCCTGTCTGATGTGACAGTCTACAGTTGACAAATGGATGGATGGATGAATGAATGAATGAATGAACGAACGAATGAACGAATGAGTAATTCTGCCGTCCCTGCAGAGCAGCCCTCTTTTCCTCTTCCTTGGAGCATCTTCGCTCAGGCGTCAGGGAAGCCGCCATCTGGAGGGTGAGCAGTCATTGGCCAGAGAAGGTGGGGTGGGGGCGGGAAGAGTGTTCTTGGCAGAAGGAACAGCACAGGCGGGGGGCCCTCGGGTGAGAGGGATCTGGGGCAGCTGGGGACTTCCAGCGGGAATGAAGTGCAGCCTGCAGGGTGTGGAATGAGAGCTGGGATCTGTACGGAGAGGGACTATTGAAGGATTTTAAACAACGTGGCTGGATTTGCCGTGAGGCGGCTGCTTCTGGCTGCTGTCTGGAGAAGGGCCAGGCTAGGAGCCCAGGGGACGGACGGTGGTGGCCTGGACTAGGGAGAGGCAAAGGGGCCGAGCGAGGCTACGGTTAAGATTCAGGGTTAGGTTCTATCGTCGGAGACTCTGCTTTTCAATTTTTTTCCTATTTTTTAAAGAAAATCGTGGTGAAGATTCTCAGACATACACAGAGGTATAGCGAAGACCATTCAGGTCCCCACCCGGGCTCCAGAACGAGAATGTTTGCCACCGGCTGCTGTGGCTCCGAGCCTCCCCACCCCCAGCCCCGAGACGGGGTCGCCGCTGTCCTGCCTTCGCGTTTCTCTCTCCACACGTTTCTTTGTGCTTTTATAAATGTGTGCTCTTGTTTTGAATCTTTGAAACTTTATTTAAATGGAACCTAACCGTTCTTCTGCAACTTCATTCTCTCGATATAATTGAACAAAAAGATTAATGTTGGAGGTAGAGAATGAGTGGCCCCTTTGGGAGATATTTTATTAGTATTAGTAATAATAATAATTACTGACGCTTACCTAGCACTACATGTACCAACTCTGCTACCAGGGCCTTACATCTATTAACTCGTTTGATTTTCACTACAATGTGATGAGATAGTATTGTTGTACCCTTCTTGCTGATAGGGAAACTGAGGCACTCCAGCTTTACATAACAAGGTCACTGGGCTGGTGGAGCCAGAGCGTGGGCCCAGGTAGACTCACACAGGACGTGAGGGATGACCAGATGGGGGAGGTGAGGAGACCTGACCCACTCCAAGCCTCTTCTCTTCCCATACTGCCCTGCCGCCCCTGGAGCTGGACCTCATGCTGTCCTGGTCCAGGGTGAGCTGTGCAGAGGGTAAGTCTCTGGCCCTGAAGCCACCACCTTTCCTCTGCGCCCCAAAGGAACAGAGAGCCATCCCCACCTAGGGACAAGGTGGTTGGGTCATCCACATATCCTCCTAGCCTCTAAGCCACTTTGCACAGACAGGTCCTTTCTATCCAGGCCCCTCTGTGAAGCTGCCCCAAACCACGGCCTGACAGAGCCTGACAGACCCTCCCCGGCTTCTCGTGGCTGTGAGGTAGTCTCCTGCTGGCCACCGAAGCAGGCAGGGGAGCCGGCACTCTGCTCTCTCACCCCAGACTGTCAGGATAGGATGGAAGAATGGGAACAGGTTCTGGAATCAGAAGGGTCTGGCTGGGGTTCCGGCTTTGCCCCTCTGCAACCGTGTGACCGGAGCTTCGGTTCCCTCATCTGTAAAGTGGGCCTCCTACCCAGGCTGCCGCCAGGGGCCGTGGCATGTTTTCACAGTGCTCCCTTGGTGCAGAACCTGGCACACAGCCTGACAGTGAGGACAGCTGCCGTGAGCATCCTTATTACTCGTGCTAATGAGCCCAGCATATTGGCACGGAGCTGGGCTAGAACCCTGGGCTCTGGCTCAGGGCCTGCATCCTCACACCAAAGCTCACCCCAGACTCCCAGCATAACAGACTGTGGGTTCCGAGCTCCCATCTTCCTGCCGCATCAGGACCCGAGTGGGGGCGATGATGGCATCATCCTGCCCCCCACCATCTTGGGCTAAGGGCCCACTTGGCATCAGGCTGGGAGCCCACGCAGCACAGCCCACGCCTGAAGCAGATGGGAGAGTTGGGTGTTGGGGGGGGGGCAGTCATGTTCTTCTGATTCAGACACTGGGGTGGGGAGGGGGCCACACACGATCCGGTGAGCCCACCTCCTCCCCGGCCTTCCTGTTGGTGGCAGAGCTGGTGGCTATGACAAAAGAACAGCTTGTATGCCCACCTCCCTCAGCCCGCACGGTTTCTCCTGCAAACGTGTCTGTGTAAATAGCGCGCCATGGCCTGTTCCTCCCCGGCAGGTCTCCCTCCCTCTGAGGGAGGTGCACGCTTCGCCGGACAGAGGCGGCCTTGGCTCCAGACATGTCGGCTTCGCCCAGCCCCGTCGACACAGAACATTCAAAAGGGCTCGTGCCTCGGTTTCCCCATCTGTGAAATGCGGACACTAAGAGTAGTACCGACCAAAACGAGTGGCTTTGAGGATTCATGAGTAAATATATGTCAAGTGCCAACGATGGGCCTGGCATGCTGTCTCATTCAAATGTGTGCCCTTCGTGCCAAGCCTGGCATCGTGGAAGGAGGGAAACTGAGGACGGCTGGTGCCAGGGCAGAGGAAACCCGGCCACGGCCCTTCTGGTGCTGAGGTGAATGCACTCTGAGCTAATCGCCTCAGCCCACGGTTTCCTGAAGTCCAGCCACCTCAAAACGCAGTGGGTGGCCGGCCCTGTCGCTCCATGGGCTGCTGTGGTCCAGGGAAGGTTCCAGAGGTGGAGAGCTCCCCATCGGCTAATGTAGTCAAGCCTCACAGTTTACATTCTGCTTTTACAGTCCACGAGGCCTTGACGTCAACTCTCCCATCCTTGCCTCTGTCCTGGGGATGGCCAGAGTGCGGCCAGTTGTCCCCATTTACAGAAGGCTTTGTGTTTAGCCAGCACCAGAGTCAGGATTCCTAGGACCCTGGGGAGCTAGAAAGAGCCGCCCAGAGAGTGAAGGTTAGTGTAACAGGGGCGAGGCCACGTGTCTGAGGGCCAGCTTCGGGCTGGGCCCTTCGAGGTTAGAGCAGCTGCCCCCACTCCCAGGATGGAGTATCAGTCCCTCGCTCTTCAGTTCCAGGCCACGTCACTATCCGTGGTGACATCTCCCTTCGCTCAGGTGCTGAGTGTGGCAGTGACACTCTGCCTATACTACCCTCTCTGCCTCCCAGCACTTCGAGGCAGGGGACCCACTTATCCCCTCCTCGCATGGCTAGAAAACAGGTTCAGAGAGATTAAGGGACCTGCCTAATGTCGCCCAGCAAATGGCCAGCAAGACCAGGCCTAGGCAAATCGATGAGGCTGAGGAGGGGCCTTCCATACTTGCCCCCGGCGTCAGGGCCATCCAGGTGAGACGCGGGGCACTCAGGAAGTGTTAGGCCGTGCCCTCGGTTTTCTGCTTTGCCCTCAGCTGTCTCTTCGGCACCCAGCCAGGGCCCAGCCCGTCATGGGTGCTCACTGAGTATTTGCTCAGGGAAGGAACCAGAAATCAGTGAGCTCAGGTCTGGGGCTAAGCCTGGGGGCAGGGTCCAGGGCAGGCCGAGCGGAACTGCCACGCCCCTGGGGAGAGAGGAAGGTCTAATTTGAGTTCTGGAAGCTTATTGAATTATTAATTTCCCCTGACATGTCTGCCAGAGACTGTCCCTTCCCAGTGTCTGAACCTGTGACCTCCGTGGCCCTCCTCCCTCCTCCAGCGGGGGACAGGGAAGGAGAGGCCGCCCTGGCTTCTGGCCCAGTTCTCCCGCCCGCTGGGGTCTTAGGCAGAAGAAGGGGACTCTAACCATTTGGTCTTCATCCTGCCTTAGATAGTAATTGCAGCAAACAGCCTCTTTCCCTTGGCATTTATCACTTAATCATCCCCAAGAACCTTCTAGACAGGTGCAGTTGTCCCATGTGGCATGCAAGAAGCCAGCCTACTTTCAGCTCACCATCATGCACCAGCCTGACCTTGGCCAAGCCAGATCTGAAGCCCGAGCTGTCCGAGTCTGTGATCTTAATTAACCACATGCTTCTAGATACCCAGCACGTATTCATGGCCGGAAGCTGGTATTGCCAGCCCCACTCTGCATATGGGGAAGCTGAGGCTCACGCGGGGGGTTGGGAGGTCTCTGAGCCCTGTGTCCCTCTCTTTCCTCCCTCTGAGGGACCTCACATGCCTCTTTCTCTACCCTGTGAACAGCAGGAGCTCCCAGCCCGTGTGAACTTCTCAGCTGCCCCCGCCCCTGCAGTGCCCACCGCCCTGCATTCCAAGATGGACGAGCTGGAGGGGCAGCTGCTGGCCAAGGTGCTGGCGCTGGAGAAGGAGCGCGTGGCCCTCAGTCACAGCAGCCACCAGCAGCGGCAGGAGGTGGAGAAGGAGCTGGATGCCCTGCAGGGCCGCATAGCCGAACTGGAGCACGGTGGGCCTGGGCCCCGCAGAGGGCATAATGGGTGAAGTCTTGGTCCTCAGATGGGTCCTCAGGATGGTCCTCCAGAGGCTAAAGCTAGAATGGTGGGGAGGAGGCTGCAAAACACGAGAGGGAGAGACTAGCTGGGGACCGTCATTATCATTATTAACAGTTACTATTTTCTGGCACTTTTTATACTGGGAGTGGGATAAGTACTTGATACATCAGCTGGTTTAATCTTCACAAACCACGCAGGGATGGTATTGTTATTATCTCCATTCTATAGATGAGGAAACTAAACCTCAGAGAGGTAAAATGACTTACCCAAAGTCATTTGGCCATTAAGTAGTGGGTCTAGACCTCACAGAGCAGGTCCTCAGGGACTAGTAGCCCCATCCGGGAGTGTGCCCTGCCCACCCCACCCTACCCTCATCAGTTTCCACTGACCCACACTGTGTCCGCCTCGTCCACCCTCCCCAGGATCCTCGGCCTACAGCCCCCCTGACGCCTTCAAGGTCAGCATCCCCATCCGCAACAACTACATGTACGCCCGCGTGCGGAAGGCCCTGCCCGAGCTCTACGCCTTCACCGTCTGCATGTGGCTGCGGTCCAGGTCGGGTGGCACGGGCCAGGGCACCCCCTTCTCCTACTCGGTGCCGGGACAGGCCAATGAGATTGTGCTGCTGGAAGCGGGCCACGACCCCATGGAGCTGCTGATCAATGACAAGGTCAGTGGCGGTGGGCGGAGGGGGAGGGATGGGGGTAGGAGTCGCCCTTTTGGGAGCACCGCACTGCGTTGGGCCCCACACCTGTGGGACCTTGCGGTTCTCCCACTCAGTGTATTCGGCACACATGCCAAGCCTCCCGCATTCCAGGTTGGGTTTGGGGAATACAAAGACAAACCAGACCTGGGGTGGGCTGGAGGGGGGCTCATGCCCGAGAGAGGCTGCGAGCGTGGTGTTTACCCATTTGCGGGGGGGCGGGGGACACATGAGGCTCACAGCGACCCAGCTCAAGAGCAGCTCTAAGGGCTAGAAGTGTCTGTCCTGGGGACCCTGCTCTTTCTCCTGGAGAAAGAGAGAGGTCCAAGGACCTACTTACAGAGGGGCCCCTCCCAGAACCCACCAGAACCCTGCTCAGCAGGTGGTGCTTTTAATGGGTGTTCTGGAGGAGGGGGAAGGAGATGGGCCCAAGGGGCAGTGAATTTCTCTTGTGACGCAATACGTCCTAAGACGACCTAGGAAGCTAAACTATATCTATACCCTGCTACCCTGTTCTCCTCATACACCCCCTGGCTGCCGTCCTCGGCTCTGCCGAAGCGCAGCACTCAGAGCTTAGAAGAAATTCAGCACCATGGACAGGGCACAAAGCAGCTCCCAGGAACCTCTTGAACATCAACCTCACAGGCCACTCGCGCGCGGTTCCCTTTTTATTCCAACCTCTAAGCCTTTGCTCCTGTTGTACCCTTCACTTAGTTTGCCTTGCAGCGAAATGGTCCGAATCCATTATCTTTCCAGATGTATTTAGTCCCACACGCCTTTATTGTCCTCTGGGTCTTTATCGTCTGTGTACCTTCCAAATGGCTCCTGTGTTATTCGTGCAGACTCAGCTCATTTACAGCTAAGACCAGATTCACATCCCCGGTGCCCAGAGCAAGCCCTGGCACCAAGTGGGCCTCAGAGAACATTGTGTTAAATTGTGATGTCAGAGAACTTAGGAGATGGAAGAGCCCTTCGGGAGCCCCAAATCCACAGGCAGCAAGTACCTTTCATCGCCCAGGCCAACTCTAATCAATCAGCAGTGGCTTCCGGGAGCACCGCGATGAGAAAGATTCTGAGGCTGAGTCTAGGCTCGTGATTGATTAGCCATGTCTACCTTCGGCGGGAGAGGGGCGAAGGTGGCTGCATATTTGCCATCCCTTCCTGACCTCACTGTGCAGATGAAGAAACCAAGGCCGAGGAGGAAAGGGCAGCCTCCCCAGGGTCCCACAGGGGGTTGGTTCGTGGCCTCCGAGTCCAAGGCTCGTTCCCCCGCCACCTGTACTTCTTGTGCCCAGCCGTGTGCCAGGCACTGTGCGAGGTGTTCCGCAGGTGAGATTGGAGATGTGGCTTCAGCCCCACGTGAGCTGACAGGCCCGTTAGAGAGTAAATATTTGGAAACAACTGAAAAACAACACTGACTAAGCCCCTTGCGATCTGAGTGAACCTGCCAGGTTAGGTCATGGGGAAAGAGGAAAGAGTGATGGGAAAGAACCCTAGGCGGAGAGGAAGGGGAGGGTCAAGCCTTCGGTCAGCCCCGGGAAAGGAGGACATGGGTCTCCTGGTCCCCCGCCTCACTGCTGCAGCCTGGGCCTCGTGACATCTGACTTGGGGCTGGGGGACCCGTGTCTAGGTGGCCCAGCTGCCCCTGAGCCTGAAGGACAACGGCTGGCACCATATCTGCATCGCCTGGACCACGAGGGATGGCCTGTGGTCTGCCTACCAGGATGGGGAACTGCGAGGCTCCGGTGAGAACCTAGCCGCCTGGCACCCCATCAAGCCTCATGGAATCCTTATCCTGGGCCAAGAGCAGGTAAGGCTCAAGGTAATATTGGGGCTTGAGGCCCAGGTAGATGTCCCACCTGCCCAGAGCCCCTGAGGAGGAGGAGCTAGGTGGAGACCCTGAAAGCACAGCAGAGATCACTTAGTCTGCCTCAGCCATTCTGCAGGTGGTTGGGCAGACCGAGGCCCAGAGAGAACAGAGACCTGCCCAAGGGGCTAGAACTCGGGGGTGGGCTAGAACCATGGGGATGGGGCTTCCTCTGGGCCTACGGATGTGGGCGGGGGGGTGGGGCTGCCTCTGAGTCTGACTGCCTGGCTTTTCTGCTCCCTTACTCCATGTTTCTACCTTCTCTCTGCTCTCTTGGCTCAGGATACCCTGGGTGGCCGGTTCGATGCCACCCAGGCCTTCGTGGGTGACATTGCCCAGTTTAACCTGTGGGACCATGCCCTAACACCTGCCCAGGTCCTGGGCATTGCCAACTGTACTGGGCTGCTGCTGGGCAACGTCCTCCCCTGGGAAGACAAGCTGGTGGAGGCCTTTGGGGGTGCAACGAAGGCTGCCTTCGATGTCTGCAAGGGGAAGGCTAAGGCATGAGGGCCCCTCCCTTGCCTGCCACTTTGGGGACCTTATGGGAGGCTAGGCACATGCCCTCCTCAGCCTACCCACACACTGGCCTCCCCTCCTGCCCCACTCCTGGCCATGCCTCTCATTTCCCCCACCTATACCCACGCTTCCAGAATGTTCTGCCCTGTGAGGGCTGTCGCTTGATCTCACTTCGAAGGGGACAAGCAGCTCAAGTCAACAGGTCAAGCCCAGGGTGAGTCCAGGGCCTGGCAGGGGTGGGTACCGGTGCCCGTGACTCTGCCCACTCTCCTGGCATTATGCCAGAGCCACCGCTTACCCACCCTGTTCCATCAACCACATCTGACTCCACTGATCTCCGTGGCATCCGCCATGGGGGTGTGTATGGGCGAAGGCCCACTGTCTCGGTGGTGGCGGTGGCCATCCACCCCTTGTCCCCCATGCCACAGGCTTGGCTCCTTCTCCTTCAGGCCCACAACAGGCTGTAGAGCTGTGCCCCCAGTTGAGAAGGGGATGACAGAGAATTAGGAGACTCAGACTCCTCCATCTTTCCACCAGCTGACAGTCAAGGGCAGCAGAATCCTGACGGGGCCTCTCCCCTGCACCCACACCCCACCAGCACCCACACCCTCGCCCTTCCTCCTTTTTCCGCGTTTCTTTGTGTGGAGTGGGTTGACTGTTGGTTCTGTGCCTGTCCCAGCCCCATCTCCATTTCCAGGCCATTCCCTTCCTTCCCAGCTCTGGCCTGGAGGGTTAGGGACCAAGACCCCAGGAGGCCAAAGGGCCGCAGTCACCCCTTGTACCCGCCCACAGCTGTGCCCACTGCTAGCATGGTCGCCTCTGTGGCCAAGACAGGTCCTGGGCCACTTCAGCTGAGCTAGGAGCATCATGAGGCAGAGACACTGTGCCCTAGGGGACCCAGGCTCTGGCAAGGCCACATCGCCTAGCCCCTCTGCATGGCCCTGCAGCCTCTGTGGAGGGAAGGAAGGAAGAAGCCCAGTGAGCAGGGAGAAGCATGGAGTGGTACACAGAGCACTGGGTGCGGAGCAAGAGCCCTTGGTTCCTAGCCAGACCTGCTGTGTGGCCTTCTGTGAGTCCCCGCCCTCTCTCTGGGCTGGCCTCTCTTGTGAGCTGAGGCCCTTGCTTTGGTTGTTTCTGAGCTCTGCAGATCAAACGTGAGATGGTCTGTGATTCCAGGTGGATAGGGTAGGGCAAGCTGGAGAACTTTCCTGATTGACCAAGGAGCCCGGGACGGGGCAGCAGATGGGATCTGGCTCGGCATGGGCCAGGGTCAGCAGCTGGCTCCAGAGTCACGGGCAAGGGCAAAAGGCAAGGCAGCCCAACCTCATGTGCAGGTTGTAAAAATCAGCTCTCCTGGATCCCCCTGCCTGGCGCCCTTGCCTGTCTGAGAGTGTCTCAAAGGCTGGTGACTTCCTGGTCCTCATGCTTGAGCCCTCGCCAGCTTCCCTAAGAGAGTGGAAGAACATCAGAGCTGGGAAAGTCACCAGTCTGGCCCCTTACTTGTATAGCTAGGAAAGTGCACAGAAAGGGCAAGTGACTTGCCCGGGGTCACACAGCACAATGGGACAGAGCCAGGACTAAAACCCAGGACTCTGACTCCCCCTTCAGTGCTCTTCCCCACCCCCACCCCCCACACACACCATACTGCCTCCTTTTGAGGTGTTTCGAGTCCAGCCCGCACCTAGAGGATGAACATTGGAGAGGTCAGAATGCTTTCCAACATGACCACTGGAACATCCTCCTTTACGAAACACACATTTTGGCATCTCTGTCTCCTGGGAGGTGTGATCCCCAGGCACGCTGGCAGGAATGGAGAGCTGAGAACACAGGTGTCCCTCCCCTGCCAGTCACCGACCAGGTGTCTGGGCAGCTGCAGGCTGCGGAACTCAGGGGGCACGGGAGCCTTTTGCCCGCCTTTGTGTTTCCTGCCTCCGCCTCCCAGGCCACGTAATCTGTGGCGTGCGCGAGTGCCGAGTGCCAGACCCAGTGCCCTGGAGGCTCCTCTGAGACTGTCACCTCCAGCCCTGATCCTCATTTCCATTTCAAGAGCACAAGGAGACTTTTCAGCACCTCCGGCCCAGCTCCCCCTAGAAGAACCTAGAAGAAGGAGCAATGGCGTGCTTCCGCCAGAACCTGCTGAGATCTGCGTTGCCCTGGTAACAGCCAATGACATCAGCCCAAGTGCTGGGTCAAGTGTCTCATAGTGACATATGCTGTTGCTGAGGTGATGGCAGCATTTGGAACTTAGATTTCAGGGACACCGGACCCCGAGCTTTATTGGGTTTCTATTTTTGGTTTTAAGGAAGCAGCTTTTGTGGAGGCCTTGGGGGAAAGAATGGGTCTTAGGAGAGAGGTGGCAGGACTCGCTTGATGGCCAGAGCCTGCTCGGAGGCGGCGGCATCTCAAACCCTTTACGCTTCGTTCCGGCGGCCCCGAGCCGCTCTTGTCTGATAGTGACGCTGGAGCCTGTGTTCGTTAAGTGTCAGGCGCTGTGCTGAGCACCTCATGGCGTCATCTTGTTTATCCTCGCAACACGGTTATAAGCTAGGACTATTCTTAGCCCCATCGTACATATACGTGAGGAAACTGGAGCACAGAGAGGTTAAATAACCTGCCCAGTGTCAATCAGCCATCAAGTGAAGGAGCCTAGAGTTCAAACCGAGGACGATTACATTGAGGGCCCACCCCTCAGCCCAAGGGGACAGTCACCCCCACGTTGTGGAGTGGGATTTGGACATCTTCGGTCCTAATGTTTGGGCCTGAAGGAATGTGTCTGACCCCATTCACCACCCTACAGAACAGGAGGCATGATGAGATGGGCCATCCCCAGGGCAAGGGTCCCCTCGGGCGAGGCTGTGGGAGGGTCTCGGTCCCTTCAGGCGACGCCTCCCGCTGCAGCGCACCCACGGCTTCAGCCCTTCTCCACCTGCTGGAGTTTCCAGAAGGACTGAAACGGGAGGCAGACTGTGTCCCAAGAGCCCCAGGCAGGGGAGGGGAGGGCACATGTCTCAGACCCCTGCTTTGGGCCAAGCCCTGTGCGGGTGCTTCACAGCTCTTCTCTGCCGATCCCCCACCTTTGTGGCGTGTTTTGCCCCCAGTCAACCTCCCAAGGGGACAGAACACCTTGCCACAATGGTGCATGACCCCGGACCACAGACTTACACAGAAGGGCTCGTAGCGGGGGTCAGAGCCCTCGCTGTAAAGAGAGAATGCCAAGGCCCACGGAACCACCCAGCCGGGTCACCAGGAGACCCGCACCCAGCTTTCTGACTCTGCGTCCAGTGCTCTCTCCGCGATGCAGCGGCCCCTCCCTCTCCAGAACTGGGTCCCTTCTTTTCTGTTTCCCTGCACCAGTGGCCTGAACCAGGGCCCCCCTCCAAGAGATGGGATCATTTCTTCACCCTCTTTGTCCGGGTTGCCTGCAGGCCCAAAACCCACCTCCTCCAGGACCCCTGACCTCCGATCCTGCTGGGTGGAGTAGGGGCTCACGTGGGCCCAGGCTGAGTGAGCATGTCGGGCAGTTGGACACTGTGAAATGGGCACACCCTACCGGCGACTCTGCCTTCCCTCCTCCTGGCCTGATTTTGTACATAAAGTGACATGAGATGTAATGTGTGTGTGTGTGTGTGAGTGTGTGTGTGTGTGTGTGTGTATGATATGTCATGGATTTTGTTACTTTTTGTTTTTGTAAACTTGAATGTCCAAAATAAACATGATGTTTACTCTGAGGATCTCCTTGCAAGACTCGGGGTACCCCGGGAGGTGCCGGGCAGGGAGGAGGAGGCTGTGCAGGGCAGGGCAGTAGGCTAAGACAGAGGAGGTGCGGCCTTGGTGCCCCAAAGCTTCAGCGAACCCTACTTATCCCTCCAACCTGACAGGCTCTGCCGGGCCCCGGGTGCAGACGCACCCCGTTCCCCGGGATCTTTGCAGGAAGGATGTAAGGAACATAAGTCCCACGTGGAGAGTGTCCCAGTTCTGACAGCCGAGCTTTGGCCTCATTCCTAACACCTCATCCCCACCTCGTGCCCCAGTTCTGGGAACTAGGTCCCTCACTTGTTCCCTGAGATCCAATCTTCCTAAGTCACTTGCCTGAACCCCCGGAATGGTGCCTCCCTTGGAGTCCTGGGGAGATGGGGGAGGGGAGAGACAGGGGCCTGGTGTATTTCAACCTGTCCCCTCCCCATGGTCTACCTGGACACCTCTGACTCGCTTGGCCTCTAGCTGGACTCTTGACAGTCCCCCCCACTCTTCCAGTGCCACCCATCCTTAGGAGGCCTCGATTTAGTCCCCGGCCCTCTGTGTCCACACAACCTGCACCTGTCTGTTCCGTCAATAATGTCGCTGCTCTTAGTTGGACCTTGTCTTCAGATGGTCCCTGTGACATGCCAGGGGTCCAGTTGGATCGAGGGGTCACACCAGCAAGGACAGGCCTCCTCAGATGTGTCCAAAACTTTCCACCTTCCAGCAGGAGTGAATTCACCCCACGAGCACCAGGGGCTATCAGTGGAAGCAGCACTTAAAACGAGAAAACCATATTGAAGTCCACCGAGTTGCCTGAAAAACCCGTGTGCTTACTTCATTTTACTCCAGGCCGAACTCAGATTTGTTTTAAAATATTGTTTAATTACTTACCACTGAGCAAAATTAAGCTGCAGGCAGCGTCCCCTTGTTTATCCTGTCTCGCACTGATTTACTACAAACACCCTCTCTCCGTGCCTCTCGGCCGGCACTGTCCCGCCCTGGTTAAACCCCACTGTCCATCCGCCTGCTTCCTGCGGCACCCGCGCAGCCGAGCGCCGATGCAGACTCTCATTTTGAATTCATGGCCAGAGATCTCCGGGGGCGCTTTTCTCTCTGCCTCATGATCTTAGCCCACTTTCCTTACGGCTAAAAATCAGACCCTCTCTCTCCTCAAACCTCTTACAGCCTTCTACCCCTTCTCCACATTCCAGTGTGACCATACCTCATAGTCCGCTGAGGAAACAAAGTGGTTATGACCTCGTCACGGAGTCTGTCTGTAAACCTGCACTGTCTCCACGTTCTCTGGTCTCCCTCCTGACACTTGGAGTGAACTGTCCCTGCTTCTGTCAGGGGCCCCACCTTCTGTCAGAGGCCCCATCATACCCCTCATCGTCTCGAGATCGTCTCTCCTAAATCACTAGCATCTTCTTGTCTCCTTTATCATCCCAACAGGCATACAAATTTGCCTTCGGATTTCCTCAAACAAAATCTCCCACCCCGAGCCAACATCCTCCTCCAGCTTTCATCCACTCCTTTCCTCCTTTCACTGCAAGACTTCTTGAAAAAAGCAGGTGCGTGGGAATCCCCAAGACCACCCTCAGAGACTGATGATTCACTAGAAGGACTCAGAGCTGTTACACTCCTAGTTACAGTTTGTTACATTGAAAAGATACAGATTGAAAGCAGCAAAGGAAAAGGCACAGTGCAGAGTCCAGGAGATTCCAGGAGCCAGCTTCCAGCTGTTTCGAGCTTCCAGCTGTTTCGAGCTTCCAGCTGCTTCTCCCCGTGCAGTCCCAGGGACAGTGCTTCACTCTCCCAGCAAGGGTGTGTGACACATATACAGAACACTGTCAGCCAGGGAAGCTCGCCTGAGCCTTGGTCTCCAGGGTTTGTACTAGAGTTCAGTCACACAGGCATTTTACACCCACGAGTGACCTTAATTTCCCAGCCCCCATCAGAGGTCAAACTGATACAGCATGGCCTAGGGCCCTAGGCAAATAAAAACAGGCATTTTCTATACATCACTTTGTTAGCACAAACTCTCTGCCATGGCCCAAGGTATACAAAGACACTCGCATCGGGAAGGATATTCCAGGGGCTCAGAGCTTATTTACCAGGCACTGGTCAAGGCTCAGTCCTTTCTTCAGAACGTGCGGGGTTTGAGTACCCCAAGCACACGGAGTTAACCCTTTACTGCACACTGGGCCTACAGACTTCGTTGCTACTTCCTCCCTCTCGTTCACTCCTTGGCCACTTCCCACACGGCTGCTGTCTCCATCACTCCACTGAGATCACTCTTGTCAAGGCCAACAATGACCTTTATGTTACAAAACTCACCAAACCTCATGGCCAGGCCTCTGTCTTCATGTGAGGCGAGCTCCCAGCTGCATTTGACACATAGTTAACCACTTCTTGAAAGATTTTCTTCTCTTGTCTTCCAAAACACGCCTTCTCCTGGCTTTCCCTCTCCCTCAGTGGTTCTCAAACTTTAGCCTGCACCACCATCTTATTGTATCAATGTCAATACCCTGATTGTGATACTGTGCCATAGTTTTGCAAGATGTCACCATTGGGGACAACTGGATAAAGGGCACATACGATGGCTCTGCGTTATTTCTTACACCTGAACATGACTCCACAATTATCTCAAAATTAATAATCTAATTTTTAAAAGGTTCTTATTGGAGATCCATATAGTGGAGTTATAAGACACAGACTCGAAAATAATCATGGTTAATATATTCGAGAATTTAGATAACAAACAGAATTTCAACAGAGAACTGTAAACTATGAAAACTATCGAATGAAAATTCTAGAGCTGAAAAATACATTAACTGAACTTGGGATTTCCATAAATAGGTTTAACAGCAGATTAAACACAGCTGAAAAAGGAGTTTTTGAACTGTTAGACCAGAAGGAATGACCCAGAATAAGGAAGGAGGGAAAAGAGCAGAAAGTACAGGGAAAAAACCCATGAGATTAATATGGAACATAGTGAAAAGGTCTAACATGTAAGGATCCCCAGAAGAAGTAGAAAGAACAAACAGGGCAGAAATAACGTCTGAAAAAGAAAGAAAGAAAGAAAGAAAGAAAGAAAGAAAGAAAGAAAGAAAGAAAGAAAGAAAGAAAATGTCTGAGAATTTTCCAAAAACCATTGAAAGACATTAAGTCACATATTCAAAAATCTCAGGTAACTTCAAATATGAGAAATAAACACACACGCGCGCGCACACACACACACACACACACTACTAGGCCTTTGATAGTGAAACAGCTATAAATTAAAGACAAAGAAAAAAATTTCCAGGTCCCAAAGGAAAAAAAGATGTATTATTTTCCAGGAAGCAATGACAAGTTAACTTCTTGGTAGAAGGAATGGAAGAAGGAAGGTGATAAAACAACATCTTCGAAGCAGATAACTAACACTGGAGAATTCCACATTCATTGAAAACTCCTCAAAGATGAGGTGAAATAAGGATAATTTTGACAAAGGAAAAAACGAGATCCATCACCAACGGTTTTCGTCACCAACAGAGCTTCTCTAAAGAACAGACTGAAGGGAATTCTTTAGGGAGGGGGAAAAAGGTCCTGAAAGGAACCGTGGAAACTCCAAACGAAGAACAACAGAAAAGGTTAACATGGGAATACATGTAACTTAATATTGTTTGAAGAAAAAAATAATGACGATTTTGTCTTGTGAGGTTTAAAATTCACGACAACAACAGAACAAAAGGTTGGAAGCGGTTAAGTGCAGTTAAAATATTCTAATATTCCTGGCATGGTCCTGGTAGTAGTAAAAGCATTAATATTACATTCAACTTTCATAAGTCTAGGATCAATATGATATTTTCCTAAGGTAATCCCTGAAAGGGTTGTAAAAGACTATGTAACCAACTAGCTACTATAGAAGAAAATAATAGAATAATAAAACAAATTCAAAAGAAGGCCAAAAAAAAAAAAAAAAAAGGAAAGAAGAGGGAGCACAGGAAGGGTAAGATAAACATAAAATATAGTAAGTTGATTGATTTAAACCTAAATTTAATTACATTAAATATAAAAAGATAAATATTCCAATTAAAATATTAATATTGTCAACTGGATTTAAAAATAATTATATAGAAAGGTAAAATTTAAAGGATAGAAAACTATATGCTATGCAAACACTAATTCGCAGAAAGTTGGTGTAGCTATACTTAGTCTAAAGTAGACTTGAAGACAAAAGGCACTATTAGAGATAAAAAGGACATTTCATGATGATAGTCAATCTCTTAAGACGGTATAACAGTTATAACTCTGTGTGCCTGCAGTAACACAACTTCATAATATATAAAGTAAAAACTGACAGAACCAAAAGGAAAAATTGATAAATCCACAATTGTAGTGGGGTATTTTAACACATCTCTCCCAATAACTTCTAAAATTCGCAGACTAAAATTTCAATGTGAATATAGAAAATTTGAACAAAATGATTTACAAACTTAACCTAAGAGAGCAACTACAGAATAGATATTCTTTTCAACTACATGTGAAAAATTCACTCATGCTGACTATGGTAGGTAGAATAATGGTTCCCCCCCCCCCCAAAGATGTCTATATCCTGACCCTCCAGGACGTGTGCATTTGTTGTCACATGGCATAGAGAATTCCGGTCGCTAATCAGATGACTGTGAGATACGACTAACTTGGATTATCTGCATAGACCCAAGGTAACCACAAGGGTCCTTAGCTGTGGAAGAGGATGATTGAAGAGTCAGGGTCAGAGGGATGCTGGGAAAGGGAAGGAAACAGTCTCTCCTGCAGAGAGCCTCAGGAAGCAACGTAGCCCTGGGAACACCTTGATTTTAGCACGGTGAGACTCATCTAACACTTCTGACTCCAGAACTGTAAGATAATGATAAGTTTATATTGTTTTAAGTCGCAGTAGACCGAATCTTGGGGATTGACAAGAGCTGAGTCTGAAGTAGGTGAGGACCCTATCCACCTCATTCATTCACTCTTACATTTGTTCATGAAACATTTACTAAGCACCAAATCTCTGCCAGATCCTGTGTGGAATCTTGGGATGGAGAGATGAATAGGACAAGGTCCTTGCTCTCAAGGAGCCTCAAAGGGGAAGACAGAGAATTAAACTTAAGTACAAAACAATGGAGAGGGCGGTGGCAGGAACATGCCCCAGAGGAGATGGAGCACAAAGGACTCTTCTGCTTGCAAGGAATCCCAATGGGTACAAGCTTTGACCAAAAGTGCAGGGGCTTATATAGCCAAAAGGAGGGAAGGGCAGAGGGAGGATATGGGCAGAGGATGCATGAGCAAAGGTAAGGAAGTGAGAAACAGCATGGAGTATGTGAAGAGCCATGAGAGTTGGCACAAAGCACAGAGGAAGAAGTAGCAAGGAGACAAAGCCACCCACGGGCCACACCAAGGGGGCCTTGAATGCCAGGTGATAGCATCGAATGTCATCTGATAGGTAATGGGGAACCATGAAGGGAGGAAAGGAGTTATTAAAGAGAGGAATGTAGTAGTGAAATTTGGGGTTTAGAAGGATCACATTGACTGTGGTATGAAGGATGGGCAAGACTACAGTCAGGGAGTCCCAGTAGAAAGTAGTTGCAATAAAACAGATGGGATCATGGTGCTATACACACGGGGAGTGCCATGAGCACGGTCAGAAGGGGCTATAATCAGGAGTCAGAATCAGCAGGCTGGTGATTGACTGGAGATGGGTGATGGTGGGAAAGTGAAGGATGAGAGTCCCTGGTTTCTGATGGAGGTAACTGGGCGTGGTGCCATTTACTGAGGTGGGGGATGCAGGGAGAGCAGGCTAGAGGGAGATGATCAATTCAGTTTGGGACACATTGAGTTTGAAAGGCTTGTGGGACATTCTAAAGGAGATGGCCAGAGAGCAGTTGGATATTTAGGTCTGGAGCTCATGAGAGAAATACAGGAGTTATCACACTCTAGAAGATTGTCGATAACGGAACCATGGGAGTGGATGAGATCCCCAAGTACCTAAGGCAACAATTCTCAACAAGATATGCATGGGGTGGCATAACTCCCTGGGAGAGTGTTTGGAATCATCAGAGGAACTTTTCCAAAGTACAAACCCAACCCTCGATTCCAGTAAATACCCAGGAAGTGTAAGCGAGGAGAACTCTTACTGATGAAAAGGTGACTTAGGGTAGGAAGAAATTTAAGACCATTGGTGAGAAGGAAAAAAGGCCAAAGTGGGCACAGAGAGCAAAAGAAGAGCCCAATAAGCCAAAAGGAAGAGAGGTTCAAGGAGATCCAGGAGAGCGAGGTGCTCCCAGTGTCAGGAGATAGAGCAGCGATTCTCAAACGTGAGTGTGCACAGGGTACTTGTGAAAAAAAATTCAGGTTCCTGCCCCTCACCTTTCTGATGCCATGGGACCCTGAAATCTACATCGTAAAGAGTTCTGCAGTCACTGTCTCCGGGGTAGAGAATTTCATGAAGATAGGTGCGGTTGACAGGCTTATGCCAGCAGAGAGATGCCAGCAGAGAGGATGAGTTCGAGATAAAGACTAAATAAGTCTATCTAATTCCACTCTTCAGGAGGTCACTGGTAACTATGGAAGAGGAAATTTTGGTGGTGTCGTGGGAGTGGAAGCCAGATTGCAGTGGGCTGAAGAGTGAATGGGAGGTGAGAAAGAGGAGATGGCAAATATGGACCCCTTTTAGAGAAATTTCGATAAGAGGCGGAAGCAAGAGCTTCATCCCCCTCAAAAACCACCTTCCCTCTTCTGGATAAAGTTGGCAAAGAGATTTTGGGAAATATGGAAGCTGAGTCAGACATTCCCCAGACCCTCAGAAGGCACCAGGGAGGCAAGATGGGAATCAGCAAGGGCCTAGCACACCTCAAGCTGCCAAGTCTCAAAACTAAGCCCACTGTGTCTGCCTTTTGTCTACCCACTCCAAGTCTAGTCCACCATCTTCACCAGCCAAGTCATCTTTTTTTTTTTTTAACCCAAATCTGACTATGTTACTGCCAGACTTGAAACCCTCCAGCGGTTACTTCCCCGACTCTTAACTCACCCCAGGAAACACCCAAGTCCCTGAACCTGGTGTTTAAAACCCTTTTGACTTTTGTGGTCCATACTTTCTTCTGCATTTCCATCCCCACGATCACTTCCCACTCATACCACATTCTCTCTCCACCCAGCACTTCCTCAGTGAACTGTGCGCTCCATGCTCCTTGTCCACATCTCTACCAGAGCACAGGTAGAATGAATTATTCTGTATCTATCTGTTGATAAAGCTGCCCTCCTCCTCCACTAGACCGTGCCTCCTCCAGGACCAAGGTCCTCCTCTTAATTATCTCTTAATCACCAGTGCCTGGCCAGGGCTGAGTTCCCAGTAGGTGCCAGTGAATGTGATGTGGGATGTCACACAGATACCTATCATGAGAAAGTAAATGTTTAAATTATGGAATACCCCCATTGACCCTTTGATCAACCAACAAATAATTGAATTTGTAGGTTCTCCTCTTTTCCCTAGTTGTATTAATATTTTCAGATTAATTTTTCACCCTAAGGGGAAAGAAAAGGTGTCTTTAAATTAAAACCACCTCTCCTTCGGCAACTATATGAGGATGCGCTCCAGTGGCAAGAGCACCGGGGTTGATTCTCAAGAAGCTTGACCTTGATTCTTAAAGTTACTTAGCCTCTCTGAACCTCAATTCAGGTGGGGTTAGGAATATTATCACCTAAAAGAATTGTGAGAATCAGGTGAGATACCATTGTAAAGCCCTACGTAAATGCAAGTTATTACTAGGCTTTTGAGGACCTGATAAGTAGCATCTTAGTGTCACGACACCAACAAATTGCATTAGTTATTTCAAATGACTAAAATAAACTCCCAAGGTAATACCGCTCTTCACAGTTCGTCCCTCTAAAATGAGAACTGTTTGTACACGGCTCCTCAGGCCCACTTAAGACGGCTCTAAGTGAAGCCCCGCCTCCCTAGCTTCTAAACCACGCCCCTTTTGTACAACCCTCTACGATGTAGGGCCCTCCAAAATTGAAGGACACTTGTATTCACCAATAAGAAGTGAAGTTTTTGTCAACGTCCGGCGAGGGGGCAGGACTTCCTTGCTGTTGCTAAGACACTCTTGTTTTGCTCCTTGACAACCCAGACGGGGGTGAGCAATCTGCGGCCCCGCTGCAGCCCCCGCGGGAGCAGGTGAGGCCCCGAGGCGCGGCGGGCAGCCGGGTGGGGAGCGCCGGCCCAAAGGGAGGCCGGGAAGCATCGCGGGGCGGGCGGGGCCTCGCCCACCGCGGAGGCCCCACCTCAGCCTCCTCCCTTCGGGTCCCCAACCCCAGGTCCTCCCAACCCCCATCCCTCCACTTTGGGGATTTATGAGCTCGGTCATGACAGATCATTCGTCGCGACTCTGCAGACTGCTTCTCTTCCCTTCCCCAGCCGAGGCCCGGTCCAGCTTTGCGGTCTCCCTGATGCGACTTCTTCCATCCCAGCACCTTAGTTCCCCCACCGTTCGCGGAGTAATATCCTCTCCCGCGTCTGGGTCGGTGGTCGCAGGAGCCTTGGCCCAGACCACTTGACTAGGACAGTAAGTGGCATGCTGGAGCCCCAAGCTGGTCATTGCCCTCGTTGAGCCTCAGTTTCCCCGCCTGTTAAAGAGAAGTTGAATCGAATGATCTCTAAGGCCTCTTTGACCCTGATGTTCTAGGATGTGATTGTCTGACCCAACTGTAGGCTTCCCTGAGGCCGTGCTTCCCACTGGAGGAATCGGTGCAGCGAAAAGGACGTGACCAACCTGCTTTTGATTCCCAGTCGCAGGACGCTATCAAGTAACCTAATCTCCTGGGGCTCCAGGCTGCGCACATATAAAATCAGGAAACTATAGAGTATCTCCATTGAGAATTCTGATAATTTGAAGTATAAAGAGGCCAGTCCCGTGTAGATTCAGCAGTTGTTACTTTCCTTCCTTTGTCTCTTCCCCACATTTTTTCCCCTCAGAAGTGTCACCAACTTCCTTAGTGTAAGCTGTCATTTCTCCACTTGACCCTCAAGTCCAGATCTCCAGCTCTGATGTTTCTTCTGGGTCTCCACGGTTAGGGATGTGTCTGGGTGTGGATGTGATGGTTGGACTCAGTGGCTTCCCTTCTACCCCGATGATCCATGACTCAGTGATTGAGACACCTGCATTTGCTCTCTACCTATCTATTATTCTACCTGACTTCCCCTCTCTCTCTCAGTGGCATCACGATCCTCCTGGGGTATCATCCATCTCTCTGCCATGCCCATCCCGCTCAGGAAATTGTCACATTGCTTTGATTCTGCCTCTGCAAGGATCTCACATCCTCTCCATTCCTGAAGCCACCACCTGGTTCAAGTTTTAATGCCTGTCACCTGGGCCATTGGTGTAGCTTCCTAACTGGTATCCCTACCTCCCATCCCTCCTCCTGTTAAACCAATTATATTAACCAGAATAATTGCCCCAAAACACAACCATGTCACCAACCCCCAAGAGACCTCCAAAGGGCTTCGCATTCACCCCTAAAAATATCCACACTTCTTAAGCCTGGGTATTAGGGCCCTTCCACAAGCCAACCCCACCATTTTTTCCCAGCTGCCTTTCTCCCTTCTTCTTTGCCAGCGTCTGTCCTCCAGCCATATTGGACTGTCGGACTTTAACAGGAAACACTTTGAGCTTTCTGCATTGATATCATCATGTGTGTTCATCTCTGCTCAGAATGTTCTCCTCACCTTGTCCACCTGTCGGGATTCCTACTCACCTTTTAAGGCCTGACTCTAATGCCACCCCTGTCACCAAGCTTTTCTTACTGTCCTCTGTCCCCTCCAGAATTCCCCTCTTTCCCCCTCCTCTGCGTCTGTCTGGTGACATGTGCTGCTTTCTGTCATGAACCACAGTTCCTTGCGTATGTGTTGGTCTGTTGTATTAGATTGCGAACTCCTTGAAAACAAGGGCTGTCTCTCGGTTATAGTGGAGTGGTTGGAAAAGCACAAGCTCGGAGTCGTACATACCTAATCGAATCCTGGCTTCTCCATTTATTAGCCAGGTGGAGAGTCACTTCCCTTTTCTCAGCCTGTGTGATCATCAGGAAAGTGGGGATAATAGTGCCTGTCTGACAGTGTGATCAGTGGTGGTGAATGAGATCCCATGTGTAGAACACTCATCCCATTGCCTTGCTCAGGTCAGTACTCAATCAATATCGAATAGATTTGATATGCCCTCTCCTTTCCCTGGGGGCAAACGAAATATAATTTAATCACAATTTAGATATTCGTTGGTCTTTTGCCATGTGCCAGACACTGGACTTCATGCACAGCAGCATCTAAAGCAGAATAAAGTCCTCAGGCCCAGGTGATTGTCCAGACCCATGACATCCTGCTAGGTCATGGCTGGTTGTGAGATGTCAGCAGTAATTACCAAGTGCAAATGCTTTAAAAAATAAGTCATTCCAAATTCCACTTTATTTCTGTGCTAATGTCATTCTTAGTCTCATGTTCAAATCTGTTCTCTTGAGTGGGAAAGAGGAGACGGGGGACTGCCTGACCCACTGTCTGCGGCAGGCAGCTGTTCTCATGGAGAGCTGATAGCTGCATGTTGTACGTCAAGAAAATGTCTTGGTCTCTCTCTATCTCTATCTCTTGCTCCCTCGCTCATTTCTTTCCTTCCTTCCACACGGTCTAAGACACACCAAAAGTTTTCACTGAACCTCAGTAAAATGAGAAAAAATATGAGTGATTTAAAAAAAAAAAATCCCTTTGTGTGTCTGAGGTAACTATCTTTTCTTGAAAAGGACTGTCCTTTATTCTGCAGCCATTTCCTTCTTACTATCAAAACTTCTTTTATAGTAGATGATTTTTTTAATGCTCTTAGCACATTTTTTAAAATGTTAACCCTGTTTGTTTCCCCCATTTTGAACTGATCTGTGAAATCCAGATCTTCCAGTTGTTGTTTCCTGACCTCACCGCTGACATCTTGGGTGAAAGTCCCCAAGCCCGGAGGTTCCTTGCTCCTCCCTTACCAGCCAGCGTTGCTCTTTGTTTGCCAGGAGGCAGAGGGTGGAAATGTCGGGGAAAGGCTGGAGGGTGACCGAGAGCCCAAGTGCGTGTCCCTGACATGGCTGGACGTAGGGGGCGTGCCCGGACAGGCAACTGGACTGGCAGCTGCTGAGGTCGAAGTGATTTGTGTTTCTGTCTCGTCTCCTACTTGCTTGTGACAGGAGAGAAAGCACAAAAGGTAGAATCAGAAGAATAGGGCCTGGCTCTGTCATTGCTGGCCATGAACCTTTGGGCCTGCACCAGAGGGTGCCTGCGAAAGCACAGTGCGACCACACGGTGCGCCCAGCCCCGGGCCAGGCCGTGTCACAGACGTTCCTCTGGCTCTCTCCTCCTTCAGCCCGAGCTCGGTGGTTTGCACAGGGTGGGAACTGTGTACGCATCGGTCTGTTTGGCTGAGTGTTCAGCTGTTTAGGTGGCTGATGTGCGATGGACGTCGGCGTCCCCGTCTTACTGCACCGGTCGCAGAGCTTACGTTGACTGTGGGCTCTGTTCTCACTCCCAGGTTCCCGACCAGGAAACTGAGGCTTACAGAGGTAAACACTTGTCCAAGGGACCTAAGTGTAAGTTCAGTCGACAGCTGCCTGCCCTGCTCAGAGTGTGTGCCCCGTCCCTCAGCTGCCTGGTGGTGGGGAAGGGTTGGGAGCCGTGGTCTGCGGGCCAAGAGTGTACCAGGCCTGGAGTGGCTGGGGGACCGGCGACCTCTTAGGGCCTTATTTCCCAGAATCCGCTCATTTTTCACCATCCCTCCCACACGTCCTAACCCTCTTAAGGATGCTTCCCGAATGCTTCAGAAGCCATATAATAAATGGTGACCGAGGGCAGTGCCTCAAAAGAACAAGGGACAGTGGGACAGGAGACACTGACTAACGAGGCGACGAGATAACGAGCCCTGTCGGTGTCGCCTGTTACGAGGAGCAGACGGGCAAGGCTGTGGCGGCTTGCAGGGGGCGCTGGGTGAGGAGGAGAGTAATGAGCAGGAGAGAGAGCAAGGCCGCCTCTGGCCTTGTGCACCAGGGCGGGCCCTGGGAGGGTCAAGCCGTGGTACCCAGGGGATGCAAGTGCCCTGGCCTCGGGCTCACTGACAGTATTAAAGGGCTCTCTCCGAGGCCCGATGTGACTTCTTTCTGGCCCGGAGCTGTCAGGTACACCCTCATTTGCACGGAAGATTGATAAGGTTATTAAAACCTCTAGTCCTGCTATTTTCGGGAGCGTTCTCGCAGCGGCGTTTCTAATCGGGCTGAATGACTAGCTGGGCTGTAGTGATACAGCATCATAAAAAATTCTCCTACGTTTCTGTATTTGGAAGCACCATCTATAACTGTTCCTTTTTTTATTCTGGAAGTCTCATGCCTTTTAAGACCCCAAAAATACCTAGAGTGGTTAGGAAAAGCCATTTGCCATCATGGTCCTTAATAAACGTGGTTGAATCATGTCGACGAAGACCCGGCTGATAACACAGCTGTAGGAAGAGCAGTGTGATGATGCTAGTGCAGAGAGCTTTAAATTTTCAGAATGCCCGCGTGCGCATCCCGGGTCCTTGCAACAGCTTTCTGAGGCCGGGGGGATTATTTTTCCTAGAGGAGTAACTAGACTTGCCCGAGGCTGCAAGACAGGGAAGAGGGAAGAAGTCATTTCAGTTACAGAATTGGTATTCAAGCCCAAATACTCCACCTCCTGGTCCTGCACCTTCTCTACTCCACCCATGTTGTCCCTTCTCCCCAAAACCGGCCCAGTGGTTTCTCCCCCTTTGTTCTTGAAGAGTAGGCTCTGGCAATACCATTCCTGAAGTCTTCTTTCATCAGGATTGCGTATGCCCAAGCAGAGTCCAAGCAGTGACCAGAGACCCTGCCCTTCGCCAGGGCGGGCGTGTGCACGATTGCCTCTGAATCCCCTCCCTGGCCCCTCCATGCTGGCGCTTGGTAGCCCGAGGGCGAATTGAATCAAACCGAAGTATTTAGGTGGAAGATGCCTAAGCAGCTGCTTCAGCATTTCACGTTGTGGTCTGGAGGTAAACCTTAAAGCCTTTGGCCTTTGGTCATCAGCGCAGCCACCACCTGTCACACCTTAGTCATGTGGAGGAGGAGTCGATAAGTGGCCCGTCCTAAAGCAAGGAGGACAAGATGGAATGGGAGAGGGGCCACACGGTAACGAGCCAAGACAAAGTGATTCACCGGATTTCGCGAAGTGAGAAACATGAGCGGAAAGTACAATGAGATTGGGCTTGGCAATTCGCCAACTTACATGTAGCGATAAACAAAAACTGATATCCTGAATGGTACAGATGCCCAGAACCGACGCGATAAGAGGAGCCATCTGTCCCCTGAGAAATCAGAAAACACCAGTGTCGTGGGATGGCGGAGTCGGTGCCAGGCTTCCAGCCTCGCTCGAGGGAGCCGCCCGAGTGGGTGGCGCCGAGGGCCTCTGAGGCATCGGAGAGGGGTCAGATGCAAGCACATGGCACGCTCAGTGCTCGGCCAAACGAGGGCCGAGGCAGCGTTAGAACAACAGACACCGAGAAGGAAGGTTAAACATTTATCTCACTGCTGGAATAGCGTGAGCCACAGTAGTCATGCACCAGAGGTCAATTTCGAGGGTGCCTACTGTGCGTCAGAGCTGTGAGGAGGCCTCACGAGGAGGGGTTAAGAGGGCCCACCAGGGACGGTACCCAGATCCAACCCCAGCCCTGCCGCTCACTAGCCGAGTGACCGCAGGGCAGCCACCTTACAGCCTTGTGCCTCTGTTGGTGCAGGACCTAGCTCGGGGTTTTTGCAGCAGTGAGCTGAGTAAATGCTCATGAAACAGTGGCCCGCACACAGGGAACCTACTAAATGTCACCTGCCATCCCCTACCTGTTAGTTCCTATGCTAGGCATCTTCGGGGTTTGGTGGCTGTGCCGTGAAAACTTTACTTGGATATGTGAGAAATGCTAGAATGACATTATTTGCATTTGTCCAGTATGGATTGTTAACAAGAATTTTAACAACGTGGTGGTTTGTATTCATTTATATTAGTACTTCTAAGATAAAAAGTCTTTTGAATTATAGGATAAATTGAATTATAGGATAAAGAGAAACGCCAGAATTTCCAGCCACATTCCCAGTCACTTAGGATCCAGGCTTATCCCTTTAGGAAAAGCCCCATCTGTTATTAGATAACAGATTTCTAGATAACTAGATTTGGAAAGAAAAAGAAATCTCTGCATGTGTATTAAGCATTATAACTTTCCAGTCACATCCACATGCATTCAGTCATTCGATTCCCCCGGGAGCCAGAGGGAAGGACAGACAGCGTTTTGAGTGCCATCCACATGCCTGGCTCTGTGACTGTTGCTTACATGTACTGTCCCGTTTGATTCTCACAACATCCCTGTGGGATAAATGTGACTACCCTTGCATTGCCAGTGAGGAGTCTGAGGCCCAACGCCATGCTGTGGCGAGCAGGAGAACCAGCACTAACGCCTAGGCCTTCACTGCTAGACCAGCCAGACGGGACAGGGCAGTCCGAGGGGGGTGTGGGGAGGAAAAGTGGGGAGCCTGCTGTGCCAAGGAGGACACAGCGCCTTGCTGCTCCCATGTCTCCTGAAGGTCAGGGGCCTGCAGAAGCAGACGCTTGCTTGCCCGTAAACCCAGGGTTGTGGATCGTGACCTGACATTTACCTGTGTGCTAACGTCTGCTGAGAAACAGGGAGCAGGTATGTAGTGGGCCTGCAGGGAGGCTTGTTTGTTCGCTGCTAGCTCGCGGCTCCATCCTCGGCCTGGCCCGCCGTCAGTGTTTGTCTTGGTGATGACAGTGTGGGCTTGCAGCACCATACCAGTGTGTTCTTAACCAGGTCCCAGCATCTCGTGTTGACTCATCCTCCCGTCTGCAGACTTGCTGGCCATTTGGAAAAGGGTGCGGAGGAGTTAAGACGGGGAGGTGTCAAATTGTTACTGAGACATTTCTAATTTGTGATGTATGGTTTTCAAGCCAACTCTTCTTTCCTGGTTTTTCCTGTTTTCAACAGCACCCCTTGTGGAAAGACATTTGCTGCTCCCCGCAAGCTGGCAGGGCCCGCTTCCTGAATCTCCAGGGTGTGTCTTAATCGCCGGTCCCAGCACCACCTGAAAGCCCCACTCACTCCTCCGGTGGTCACAGCGGAAGGATCATGGGAGAAGCAGAAGGGAAGAAAGATGAGGCTGATTATAAACGGCTGCAGACCTTCCCTCTGGTCAGGGTGAGCCCCGGGGAGGGGGCAGGGCAGCCGGCAAGGCCCGCACAGCCTCCGCGAGAGACGGGGCCGCTTGTCCTCTGCCGTGGAGGAAGTTCAGAAGGACTTCACTGGCTCATATCTAGAGATCTAGGCGTCGACAGTGATTCTCTCATTCATTCATTCATTCATTCATTCAACAAGTACCTATTTAGGCCACTGGGCACTGTGGATATAGTAGTGAACGAGACAGACAAAGGCCCGGCTCACGTGAAAGAAAGGTTTGAACAGCACAGTTTCAGGTAATAAGTCTATAAAGAAACATAGAGCTTCTAGAAAGGTTTCTCTGATCAGAGACCTGAATGAAGTTCGGGAGCAAGCCTCGCCAAGCTCTGGGAAGAATATTCTCGGCAGGGGAAACAGCAAACAGAGAAAGTCCAAGGTGGGAATGAGCTTGGCACTTCGGAGGAACAGAAAGAAGACAGTGTGGCGGGAATGGGTTGCTGAGCGGGTGGTAGGACGTGAGGGCAGGGACAGCGGGGCCAGACCTCGCAGGCCTGGCGGGCCACGGTGAGAGACGTGGGACGGCATGCGGGTTCTATCTTGCGTTCAGAGGGGTCCAGTGGAGGGTTTTAAGCAGAGAAGTAATGTAATCTGTTTTTAAAATATCACTCTAGCTGTCGTAAGGAGAGTGGACTGTAGGGCACCAGGGCAGAAGCGGGGAGACCAGGGAGGATGCTGCTGCAGAGGCCCAGAGAGACGCGGGTGGTTGGTCCAGGCCTCAGAGGGGAGGCGCCGAGACGCGGTCAGATCAGGGCCTAATCGTGAAGGCAGAGGCGACAGTTCATCGACACACCGGGTGCTGGGTATGAAGTCAGGGCTGACTCCTAGGGTTTGTTGTTTTCTGAACGTGGGAGGGAAAAACGGTGTCAATTCCCGAGAGAGGAGAAGACGGAGGAAGAGTAGGTTTGTGGGGGAAATCAGGAGTTATCTCTGAGACATCTGAGTGGGGTTTTCAAGTAGGCAGTTGAATGTAGGGGTCTGGAGCCCCAAAAAAGAGGTTACAGCTGGGGATGAAATTGTGGGGCCCTTCTCCCCATATATAACATGAATAAGTCCACAGAACAGGCTAGGATCCCCAAGAGAGCAGATAGCCAGAGGAGAAAGGGGAGGGGCAAGCCCAGGGCCTCCAGCCTCTGGGAGTGTTAGGGGACCCAGCAAAGTGGACTGAGGAGCAGCAGCCAGAGAGGCAGGAAGGAAATCGAGCGCCATCGGGAGAGGCCGAGCTGTCCCTTCGGGTTTCTGGAGATCGACGTGTGTTCCGAGGCCGCCTGTAAACCATTTCCATAGCTGCATCCTCTCCTGCCTGAGCCGGTCTTCCTGTGTGTGTTGGCTGCGACATGGTGCTGAGGAAGCCTCTTGCCTTTGCAGAGGGGCCCGAGCATCAGCGCCCGCGCGGCTCAGCCTGATCCCTGCCCCGTCGCCCCAGCCGCATGCGCGAGTCAGGAGATGGGTCGCCTCTCTGAGCTCTGCCCAGGCCGTTGCCAGGGCAGCTGCCTGGTGGCCGTGCCTTGGGACAGGGAGGCCAGCCCAGCGGCCAGGTCACGGGCTAAGCCTCTGTCTTTGTCACCCCTGCCCTGTCTCTAGCACTCGGACATGCCAGAGGAGATGCGAGTGGAGACCATGGAGCTGTGTGTCATGGCCTGTGAGAAATTCTCCAACAACAACGAGGTATTGCCATGAGTGCAGGCGGCCTCTGTGCTGCTGGCGCCCCCTGTGGGTGAACAGGTGCCCCAGTCCCCACAGCCAGCTCCAGAGAGCCCTGCAGGGTCCAGGGTAGTACCTTCCTTGGAAGCATTCGCAGCAGCCGGGGGAGGGAAAATGCTGGTCCTGTCTGCGGGAACTGACCCGATGTTCGCACCCAGCTGAGCGGGAGAAACGCCAGAGGGGTCTCTGTGACTCCCCTGCTCCCCGTCTCAGGTGGGCTGCTGAGTAGGCCAGCTTCCCCTTGGCTCCGTCCCAGCGGAGAGCAGAGGCCCACCCGCCGTTCATTCACGTCCATTCATCCACTCCGAGAAGATGTTAAACACCATCTCTGCCAGGCACTGCTCTCGGGGCTGACAATATGGCCATCAGGCGTCGACACGGGACGTCATTCATCAGTCTGGCAGTGAGCGAGGAAAAAGTCGATGTCATGGCAGCCAGAGGGCGGGGAGGGCCTGGCCAGTGAGAGGCTGGGCCTTGGGCCAGTGAGGCCCAAGTTCAAATCCCCGAGGCCCAGTTTTCTAGTCCGTAACGGGTGGTGAGGGTGCACACACTGAGATGATGCGAAATGCTCCCTTGGCGCCCGGCACAGTGGTGGCTGCCGCCGGTCCACTGTGGGTGCACAAACCCTGGGCCTCTGCCCCGGCCTGGACCGCTTCTCGAAAGAAGCTTCTTGAAAGCGTGAGCACAGGAAGGCGTGGGGGCCTTGCCGCAGCTGAGGGAAGCAGTCCAGCCTGTCTTCAGGGAGCCCACTGAACCTGTTAGGGAAAAGGCCTTTTTATTCCCCAAAGATAAACCTGACGCCTCACAGTGACGATGATATAGCCCTGTCTAGTCCGCGGGCGCTCTCAGAGACCTGACTTCACTTAGGGCCGAGAACAGCCGGTGGTACCCACACCGGAAACGGGCACTAAGTGGCAGAGCCAGAACCCAGACCCGGGGCCCTGTCTCCAGATCCGACGCCTGCTCTGCCACCTTAGCTAGTGTCTCCGTTACTGATGAGGTGACGTCTGGGCCTCCGTCCCTGTGCAGTCGGCCATGGCTGGAGGAGGCCTGCACGAAAACCCTTTCCGAGGGTTCTGTGTGCAGGAGGACAACAATAACAAGGCAGCAGGCCTGTCTCCTCCAAAACCCCTGCCTCCCACAGAGGCAGCTGACTCAGGCCACTGTCCCCTCCGATGTCCCCCTGCAGCGAGCGCCCTCTCTGTTGCAGAGCGCCGCCAAGATGATCAAAGAGACGATGGACAAGAAGTTCGGCTCCTCCTGGCACGTGGTGATCGGCGAGGGCTTCGGGTTTGAGATCACACATGAGGTGAAGAACCTCCTCTACCTGTACTTCGGGGGGACCCTGGCCGTGTGTGTCTGGAAGTGCTCCTGACACCGTCCCCCGCCCCTGCCCCCGTCCCCTCCAGGGCCCTTTCCTGCCATTCATCTGGCACGGCGAGCAGCCCCAGACAGGTCCTGGCTTTTCGGAGAGCCTGGCGTCTGTCTTCTGTCCTGTGTACCAGTGTCCCGAGCCATGCCCAGTGTGTGACTCTGTTGGCATCCGTACCCCCAGGCTCCCAGCCATCTCACCCCGAGTCCCAGGGAGTGAAGGGGACAGCGGGCTGTGGTCCCCATGCAGAGGAGGGCGGGGAAGTGAGACAGGGTAGAAAGAGGGTGGGGAGGTGGAACTCGCAGGCACGTGCCAGCCCCCCCGCCCTCGGGCTCTGGCCTCCCCTCGCATCCCGGGAGCCCCCTGCCCTTCCGCCCAGCACTGCTGACAGGTGTCCGCTGTCCTGGTCTTTACTGGCCATGTGCAAATGGCCCCAAGAAGGAGCCCCTCCTCTTCAGGGGCACTGACCCATCTCCCCTTGTCCGCTGGAGAAGTGGCCGCCCCAGAAGCCACGTCCCCAACCTGACCCCAACCTGACCCCAGGCTGAATTATCACTGCATCTGATTGGACCAACAACTCTTAGCCCCAGCTTTGGCCTGAGGGCCAAGCAGCCCCCCATCCCACCCCACCCCACCCTACCCCAGCCCCTCCTCCCTCCCCAGCCCCCAGGCCGAGTGAACCTTCTCTACTGCCCGCACCTGCGCAGTTGGTAACCGGTGGCTGAGGGCCCAGGGCGGCTGTGGAGCAGTTTCTTGAGGCGTTGCTGAGCCCCCGGTGAGCCGCCCGGGCCAGGGGTGCGCTCACCGTGAGGCCTGTGAGGCCTGTTTGAGCAGGGAAGCCTGGCCCGCCAGTTACTTCTCATCAGGGACCGCGTGCCGATTTGTACTTCTTATCTCCGCTGGGTTTTCTATATTCTTTTTTGAGTGTGGGGAGAAGGGTTTTAGTAGAAGGGCGAATCCTATTTTACATAGCGGTCGTATTTATATAAATGTCTTGGTTTTTACAATTAAAATGGCCAAAAACTGACCTTGATCTGTAGCCTCTTGAGGTGGGGGGAAGACGTGACCAGGATCCTCAGGCCGTGGTGGGTCCTGGGAGCCCCGAGGGGCGCCTGGCCAGGCAGGCACAATGCACCTGCATCCTGTCCCCGTCCCCTTCCCATTATGCCATGAGTGTGGGCTGAGTGCAGTCAGGTAGGGCCACGTGGACTCTGACTGAGACACCCTTGGCGGCCACATTGAATGGCTATAAAGACGTTTTCAGCTTCACATAATTCAGTCCAGGTCGGAGATGTTCATTCAACAACTGCTGAGTGCCAGGCCCCCGGAGTGTGGATGCCAAGGTGAGAAGGCCACAGACTCTGCCCTCCGTGAGCTCACGGTCGCAGAGGAGCAGGATGCAGAGGCTGACGTTGCAGAGGCCAGGACAGGGCGTTCTGGGAGGACGGAGGAGGGCGGAGGGAGGAGGGAGGGAGGAGGAAGAGGGAGGATGGAGGAGGAGGGAGGGAGGGGGCAGAGGGGAGAGGGCCTCCCTGCCCAGCCTGGGCAGTAAGCTGGGGCCTCTGGTCAGCCGAGGCCTGAGAGCCAGCTCTTGAGGGGAGGAGGGGTTTGCCGTGGGAGGGGGCGCTCCAGGGCCCGTGGGAGTGAATGCAGAGGCGGAAGTGACTTGAGGAAGACGGGGCTGCCTGACAGGACCGTGAAGCCCCTTCAGCTTAGGCACTGGCCTCTGAATCCCAGTCTCAGACCTGAGAATGCTGGACGTGGGACCAGCTGGGGCGCCTGTCCTTCTCCCAGCCCACCTTCCCCACGCCCATGGGGCCCTCCTCAGACGGCCCGCCCAGCACACTCAGGCCAGGGCATCCTGGCACCTGGCCCAGTCACGTCCTCGTGAGGCTGAACGTCCAGTTGTAACGAGGTGCCCGAGTTGCTGGGCCGCGCTGTGTCAGGCTGCTGACGGCTGCTGGGACAAAGACCAGTGTGGCCGAGCCGGGACAGGAGTGCTGTGGGTTCACTCGTGACCCTGACAAGTGCTCGTCGAGTTGCTGCTGCCCACAGGCCCTGAGCGGAGTGCAGCAGGGCGGATGAGAACAGGAGGTCAAGGTCGCCACCCCACACCGACCTTCCAGTGGGGCGGCCTGCGGGATCTCACTGCGGATGGGGTCCTGGCCCTCCGGGGCTCGAGTTGGGGGGGCGGGGATGGGAGGGGAGGCGGGCAGCCCCTTGACATTGCGCCTGGCCTGTGCCGGCCGCAGCCCCGCGCCACAGCGAGTGCCACCGGAGAGGTTGGCGGGGTGCGCCGGGCAGGGAAAGGAGAGGGGGCGCCAGGGCCTGGCGCAGCTGCGGTTTGCTAACGCCTGCATCGCGTCCGCTCTCTCCTTGAATGTGCCACACACGGGGCCACACGGCGGCGCTGGCCCCGCCCGGGCAGAGGCGGCGGGGCAGGCGCTGGGAGGGTGGGCTCTGAGGGCCACGGGTCTGGCTCAGGCCAGCTCTGCTCTTCCTGACCGCTCCGCGCCTCGGTTGCCTTCTCCGCACCAGCCTCCTGAGGGTGCTGGGAGCCCCGAGCCTGTGTCTGGGGCAGGGGGCGCCCCGTGGCGTGGGCGCTTACTCCGTGGCTCGTCCTCGGGCTGCCGCTTCCCTCCCTCCCGCCCGCGGATGGGGTGCCCACACCCAGCTCCCTCAGCGCAGGGCGAGAAGTCGGCGAGATCTCGCTTGTAAAGGGCCTGCCCGAGCAGGCACGTGGCACAGCGGTGCCACATCTGTCCACTGCGGGGGACCCCCTCCCCATTCCCCCCACCCACTGGTCCCAGAGAAGGGTGTACTCACTGTCGAGTGGCCAGGAGACGGGACCATGGCCGCTGTGCTCCCCGGGGATTTCTTTTCGTGATCTCAGTCTCTTGACTTCCCTCCCCTCCCTGAGGCCCATGCCAGCAGCAGGCACCCTGACCTTCCTTACGGCGGCCGCCCCGCTCCTGGCCTGTGATTCACAGGCATTGCCGACGGGCCGGAAAGGCAGAGGGGACAGGACCATGAAGAACTCATTGTCCGTGGTGGCAAACGGCTTGCGGTCTATTGAAGGAGACAGACCCAGGAAGGGGAAAGCAGGATGCATTTAAGTGAACTCCTTGTAAAGGAGAGAGTGGGGTTCAGGGGAATGTGGGGGTTCAGAGAAGGGAGCAGCTCGCAGTGCCTAGGGCACAGGGGAAGGCGCTGAACTGGCCCTCAGCACTTTCCGGGGCAGGACTAGGTCAGGGCGGATGTGGGGGGGGCACCGCTGCTTGAGGGAGCAACGGCGTTTGCAGAAAGATGGCGGCGTGAGGAGGCCGGGTGGCCGGCTGGGCAGCGGAGGCGTCAGGGGACAGGCAGGAGGCCCAACGGTTTGCTGGGGGTGAGGAGGAAGAGACTTGCCGGGCTCTGGGCTCCCGCCTTCACGACCATGGTGTCCTGTGTCTTCCACAGACCTCGAAAGTGGTAGTCCCTGTCCCCACTTCCAGATGGAGAAACCGAGGCCTGGAGGATGCCTGGGGCCCATCTAGGAAGCGACTCAAGCCGGGACCCAAACCCGGGCCTGCTGGTCTCCACTGTCCATGTTCTTCCCGGCACGGCGGCATCCACAGGCCTCCTGTTTACTCCCATGCCCAGTGCCTCGGTCCATCTGGCTCCTGGGCACTTCCTCGGGCCCGTGCCTCAGCCTCCACTCACGTTGCAGCAGCAGAAGCAGCGACTGCAGCCCGGCCCCGGCCCCTGCCCGCCTCCCCGCTGCCAGGTGTGGGGAGCAGTGGCCCACCCACTAATGCTCACCCACTAACGCCTCGGTCCCCTCTGCTGGGGCCGGCCGGAGTCCGTGGGAGGGAAACCTACAGCCTTGTGCGACGCCTCTGGAGGCCGAGTCACTGGCCCCAGCCCACACGGGCCGGTCCCTCCGCCTGGGAGAGCAGTGAGCACCGGCCACAGCAGAGCGGGCGGAGGCGAGGGCACTGAGCCAGGCGGCGTGAGACGGTGACGGCAGGGACTGGGCGGCGGGGCCCCGTGGCAGCCGAGGCGGTGGGCACGCTGCAGGGCCAGGCCGCCTTCGAGGCTCTTGGTGGCCCGTGGAACTGGCGAGCATTTCAGGTTGTGTTGGAGGTGATGCGAGGCACCCACCTAACCTTCCTCCTCCTGGGGAGCAGCCTACAGGCAGGCAGGGGCGTGCCCCCTTGGGTTGTGGGGTCCCAGTCCAAACCCGTGACCCCCCCAGCAGGGGTGACTGAGCCCGAAGTGAGGCTCCTTCAGGATAGGAAGCAGGCGACATTAGGTCGTTCAGACTGCCCCCCCCCCAGGTTTGGGAGGAGGGTGGTTGAGAGTTCAGCCGGAGCTGCCCCCTGCTCTGTTTTCCTTTTGTTCTCCTCATCTCGTATTTAAAGCAACCGCCTCCCACCGCCAGCTGCCAGCTGCCGCTTCCATCCTTAGAAAGGTGGGGGTGGGGGCAGAAAGAGGCTCTGACTTAGCATTAGTAGCACGCCCATGCTGACAGGTGCCCCGAGTGCGCCAAACTGTCTCACGTCCCCCCTGTGAGGGGGCACTATCAGTGTCCCCCTTTCCCGAAGTGAGGCTTCGAGGCCCAGAGAGCCGAAGCCTGCACAGCGATTCAGCGGCAGAGCCGGGATTCACCATGGGTCACACCAGAGCCCCGGCTCTGAAACCTCGCCAGGGCTTGGTCCGCCGGCTGGGACAGGCCACTGCCTGCTCGCTTCCCTCCCCTGCAAAACAGTGATCACGGCTCCTGCCCCGCCTCCTTCCCAGGTTCCTGCCGGGCACTGGGGGACGTGGAAGTGCTTTAAAGTTGAGGGGAGTTGGGTCAGGGCCCGTCTAGGAAGCCACCCCCCAGCCTTGGGGATGGATGGGTGGGAAGATTCTCCAGGAAGCTCTGAGCAACAGGGCACACGAGGCCGGCGCCCTCTGCCAAATTGCCAGGCCCCTCACAGAAGACCTCAGGTTGGTTTGGGACTCAAAGTCACTCTCTTTCGACCTGGTTCCTAAAAAGCACTGGAAACCCAGACACAGGGGACACCGAGGGTGGAGGAGCACTGCGGACGGGGGGGGGGGGACGAGCTCGGGACGGACGGACGAGCTCTGCTCTGCTGTTAGACGTGATCTGCAACGCGAGCTCCGCCCCTCGCCGGCGGAGTGGCCTCCAGCGAGTCCCGTCATCCCCCGAGCCCCATTCTCCTTGGATGAAAAACGGGGAGACGTCCTTGCTCTCCCACCCCAGAAGTCGTTGGGGGGATCAGGGTATGGAGCAGGAAAGTGGGTCACAGGTTAGCCACTGCTGTTGAAGCCTCTTCCAGAGTGTCGTCATCGGCAAGCGAGACGTCACCTCGGCCCCGGTGCCCCGAGTCGGCACGTGACGACCACTGTCAGCCTGTCCCGCTGTCCTGGTGGTCTGTCCAGCCATCAGTCAGCAAACACCTGATGAGCTCTGGCACGGCACCAGGCCCTGTGCAGGGACAATAGGCCCCCACCGTGGCTCCTGCCTTCGGGGGCGCACAGTCGAGGTGGGCTTCCCAGAGAACACTGCGCGGGCCGAGCCAGGAGCCAGCGAATGTTCTGGAACTGCGCGTCCAGGCTGGAGCCCCTGCAAAGCCACCTCTGAAGCCTCCGATCAACTGCCCTGGCGGCGGGGTCAGAACCAACCCCCTCACCACTCTGTAGCTTGGGGCACTTAACGGGAGCCCAGGGGCCTTGCCCGAGGTGCCCCTTGCAGGGCTTAGCACAGCGTATGCGCAGGGCTAAGTCCTCATGTTAATAAATGCCCTCATCATCCATTTCTTCATTTGCCAAACCTTTCAGCACATACTTTGTCCCAGATCCTGCAGGGCCGTGGGACACAGGACAGTGTGACATTTCCCTCCCTTGAGGAGCCTGCAGTTAGGCAGACGTGGGAGCCAACGGGGACAGCTCCAAGTGCAAAGTGTGTCATGTGGGCGTGGGAATGCGCGGGAGGGGCTCGGAGACCAGAGGAGGGGCCTTGGAACTGCACTGGGCTTGGAGTTCGGAAGAGGAAGGAACCGAGGCAGAGCCTGGAGCATGTGCACCAGCCCTGAAGACGAAGGGCGTGAAGTTTGCAGAAAACAAGGCCCTTGGTTTGGTGGCTCTGGGGAGGTGGGCAGGGGCCGCCCCTTTGTGGCCCTCATGCACTGAAGCGAGGTGACGAGGGCAGCGACAGCATCCACATGGCCGCTGGACCCAGCTGCCACACACAGGGCAGCTTGGGGAGGGGTGGGGGGCGGGGGGAGGGGTAGGGTGGGACCTGCACCGGAAGAGAGGGCGCTGAATTGCAGAAGGCGGCAGTGTAGAATAAGACCTGGAGGACTTGTGGGGAGGGGCATCTCTGTCCTTGGGCTGGGTGGTCTCTGCTCTCCAGCCCCTGACCTGCGACCCCTCCTCCCTGGTCAGCACTGATAACCCCACCCACCTGGCCAGGGCTCCCTCCTCCTCCCCAGCCGCCACTGCATCCCCAGGGCTTTAGGCACTCTCTGGACTCCATCTCTGGGGACTCAGCTGCAAGATGCCCCCCAGCTCGCTGGCTCCGGCAGACGCCACCTCTTTCTGACCATCCTCACGGTCCTCTACCCTCCGTGAGACTTCCGGCCTGACCCAGCTCCAGGCCCTCCAGCTGTTGCCATGGCCACCGTGGTGCCACCTCTAGCACTTGGGCATCTTCTCTGCAGCCCTGCTGCTGAACTTGGCTGCTTCCTCCCCTGGGGCCTCTCTGCATGGCTCAGTCACAGCCAGGGCAGCCCTCGGAGGCGCTTCGCCAGAAGCCATGGAGGCTCCGGGAGCCGAGGGACTTCAGCAGTAGCAAAGAGCGGAGGGAGGCTGCCCAGCAGGGCTCCGGCCACAGCCCGCCTGCAGGGCTGGGGCAGACTGGCCAGCTCTCTGCCCACCATGGAACTCCCGTGCCCACGCTGGGGGAAAAGGACAAGCTCTTCCACGCCACCCCAAAGAGAAGCTCATGGACCAACAGCGAGAGTGTCAAATGGTAAAGGTCTGTGTGACTGGACTCCTGGTTGCTGCTGTGGGCCGGGCTGGAGACCAAGCCTGTCCCGCCTCCCCCGCTGGGTGAGAGGGAGGCCTGCAGAGCCTAGCTATTCAGGGACTCCACCACGGAGGCTCCTTTCTCCATCCCCTCGGGGCCCGTCTATCCCAAACTCCCTCTCTCCTCTCTTCCTCCGCTGCTCGCTGAATGCTGCACATGCTGCCGGGCCCTGGGACAGCTTGAGATGGCCAACCTTGCCATTCAGCAACGTCTTCTGTCCAGTGGGGCCTCGGCTGCGACCGAGGTGAGCGCCGTGCTCCCTCAGGCTGGGGATGCCAGGGAGAGGCCTCGATGCCCAGACAGGCCTGGAGGGTGTCTCAGAGGAAGTGATTTCTGTAGGCCCCAGAGCGGTGAAGAGGGGCCAGAGCACAGCAGCCAAAAGAGCTGTGGGCGGGAAGTGGACAGTGCTCCGGCCAGGGCTGGGTGGAGGAGGATCATGGCCTTAGGTACGGCGGAGTCCACCACTGTAATCTCACCCATGATCCCGATCCCCCAGCGCTGCCCTCCCCGACCCAGCGCATGTCTGCCTTGCAGTCCAGAAGTCTGGGGGAACCCAGCAAGATAAGCTCCTTCTGCCGCTAGGGGTCCTCTGGGAGGCGGGTCTCATCGTGGCTGGCGGTGTGGGGCGACCTCCTGTGGCCAAATGTGGGCATAACATGGCTCACCAGCGCTGTTTCAGCAAGGGCCTCCGGGAGGGTGCTGAGGGTGCTGGACCAGCCCTGGAAGGACATAGGCAGGGCGCTGGAAGGGCTGTCTGGGCTCTACCTGCACCCTCCCTGCCCTTCTCCCAGGCCCAACAGGTCACAGGCCACCTCTTCAGTTTCATTGAGCCGAAGCCGGAAAATATCTTCATTAGCAAACAACTGTGAACACCTACTATGTGCTCTGCCTGTGTGGATATTGGGGCAGCAAACTAACAGAGCAGGCAGGTCCCCACCCTCACTGAAGTAATGGTCCAGCCAGGCCCCAGCGTCTCCACTTTGCACCCTGAGCCCCATGTCCCCTCCTATAACTTCACCTGCTCAGCAGTCACCACCCACCCTGCAGGGCTGCTGTGAGGATGAAGGTACAGGTGCTCAGGACCTGGCCCGGGGCAGACACCTGGGACCTGGCAACCGCCTGGACAGATCACTGCCCACCTCCTCCACCCATTTCCGCCTTCACACTGTCGACCCTTTTCCCAGGGCGTTATTCCAAGGGCTTCCAGCTGGACCCCAAATCCCCACATCTTAGGGGCTCCATCCATGCTGGGGTACCTGCTCCGGGAGGTCATTTCAGCACTAACTCTCACTTTACCCCCAGTGAAGGGGTCGGATTAATGGAATTTGGGAAGCTTTTTGTAAAAAAGATCCTCCCATCGAGCACGGGGTACTCTAATAATCGACTTTTGGGCTCTCCTAGAGGGTTTGCTTAAAGCAGGCTGGTTCTGAGCCCAGCCCCACCCCCACAGCCAGCTGGGGCCAGAGGATCTGGGACTTAGGTGCTGCCGCCCCAGGCGTCAAAGGAAATTGCAGGCAAGGGAGCCCTCCGGCCCTCCGAGAAAGCAAGAAGTGAGGCCCTGGTCACTTCTCCACTCCGCGGCTGGGAGGATCACCTCCAGAAGAGAGCTCCCAGCCACAGCCTATAGTCGCCCTGGGAAGAGGCACTCGCCAAGCTTTACGGTTCACCCCCAAAACAAAACAAAACAAAATAAAAAGACAGAGATGTTCCTCCATGGCCACTCGCATAGCTGTGATTGCACCTGCTGAGGCCAGGTGAGGACACTGGAGCACAGAGAGGTTAAGTGACCTGCCCAGGGTCACACAGCCCCTGGGAGCTGAGCAGATCGGTGAACGCAGAGCACACTGGAGGTGCAGTGTTCTTTAGAGACCACCGGCCTGTTTGCTTGGAGCATCTCGCTCGACTTTAGGACAGCCTGCCTGTGGGTCATTTTTGGAAGGAAGCTAGCTCGGAGGGATGGGAGCTGGCACGTAAGTGTAGGGCTCTGTGCCAGGTTCTCATTTCATCCTCACCGCAGTCCCTTGAGGTAGATGTCGTCATTCCATTTGTGACAGATGAGGAAAACAAGGCCTAGGGAGGTGAAGCCACAGCCACAGTCAGAGAGCTCTCTCACGGGTGCAGGATTCTGTCCCTGGTTCAGTGGGCAAGAGGCTGAGATGCCCCTCTACCCAGCACCTAGCTCTGCTTAGTGGGAGGCTTCTGGCCACTGGGCTCCGGGACAGGGAGTCAGGCAGGGAGTGGGCAGGGGTCCTTTCCATCAATATCTATCTGGCTGACCCGGGACCAGGAGACCCCTGCCAACTTCTACTTCTCTGATTTTGAACAACAGAGTTCAGAAGTGGCTGCTTTTCTCCTGGCTAGGTGAGCCTGTCCCAGCCAGGCCCGAGAAAAACCAGGCATGGGCTTCCCAGAGTCCCCTCCGAGGGAGTCGCACGGGATGCACTTAAAGTCTTCAGCAACAAATTGTGAAAACATATGTGAACTGTTGCCTGTCAGGGAAGCTCACTAAAGACAGTGCCCAGGGTTTCATGGGGGGCTGGTCACATAGACGCCCTCTGCCTGGGTAAGTACCAAACTCCAGACTCCCAGAAGGAAGGCAGGTATTCAGCATAAACCACGTTTAGGCACAGCAAGCCACTCTTTTTAGGGAATGGAGGGACGCTTCTGGAATCCAAGCTTCCAGATGCCTGCCAAGGGCCAGTTGCAAACGGTCCTTTGTCTCAGGGCTGCTACGTTAATTCTGCCCCATTAGAGTGTAAGGGGGGCAGAGGAGGCCATGAGGCCAGAGGGGCAGTTAGCGATCACGCCATGGGGGCGGGGGGCTTCCAGGCTGAACTTGATCATGGGGGTGATGGAGCTATGGGTAGCCGATATGCTGGAAACAGGTGACAGGGTCCAACTTGTGCTTAAGGAAGATCCTTCTGGAAGCTTCGTGGAGAGGAGTGGCGGGGGCAGCTAGGAAGCTGCAGAAATCATCCTGAGTCCAGTCCTGGTACTAGGGCCCACAGGGATGACAGCAGTTTGAGAACCTCCAAGGGGCAGAGGGACCGTCTGGCGGGGAGGAGGAGGTGGTACCACGCTAAGGAGTCCCAAGGGAAATTGTCCGATCCTAGAAAGGGAGGCAGAAGGGGTGCAGGATCCGAGCAGCCAACGCTGGGAGGGCGGCTGGCAGTCAGGGGTGGGGTGTGGGGCGGAGGCAGGGACCTGGCTCCGAAGGGTCTGGGGTGGGAGGTGTGAGCAAGGGAGAGGCTGGAAGAGGAAGACTGAGAAATTGCCCGGATTACGAATAACCACAGCCACCTTGGCCCCAAGAGCAAAGCTGCTGAGGATCAGACATAGGAAGAGGATAGGGTAACAGGGAAGAAAAGTGGGGCACAGGAGAGGGAGGTGGGGAGAACACAGGAGAGTCTGGAGCACTCCGGACAGAGAGGAAAAAGAGAAGGTGCCCTGTACGACCCTCAGAGCCTGTGTGGCAAGAGCCTGGGCAGCCAGCAGAAGAGAGAAGAGGGACAGTTGGAGCAGGCATCGGACACACACACACGCACACACACACACGCACACACACACACCCTGCGAGGCCGGCACTGGGCTGGGCGTGGAGTCAGGGTGTGTCCTGGGGACTGGACAGGTTCCAGGAGGACAGCCAGAGCTGTCAGGGACAGCCGCTGCCAGCGGTGAGGGCTGAGCCCGGCATGGGCTTCGGAGGGGACCCGAAAGGCAGTTTCTTCACCCCCTGCTCTGGGCAGATGAGCGTGCTGAGGCTCGCCCAGGGTCCCAGCACTCCTGGTGGCAGCCCAGGCTACGGTCTGTGTTGTAAACACGCACAGGCCTGCACACACACGTGTACACGCGGGCATAGGCCGCAGCTGCTAGAGAGTTCTCTCTCGGACCAGCAGGGTTAAGGGGGCAGCCCTAGGCCATCCATCACTGACTCCAACCCACCTCCCACTCTTCAGCATCAAGAAGTCAATCTTCTCATATGAAAACGAGACCCTGACATATGCCGCCTACAAAAGACTCACTTCAGATTAAAAGACACACACAGACTGAAAGGAAGAGGAAGGAAAAAGATGTTGCTTTGATGGACCTAGAAGGTAAGGTAGAGAAAGATAAACACTATAGGATTTCACTTATATATGGAATCTAAGGAATAAAAAGAACAAACTAATCAAAAACAGACTCACAAATACAGTGGACTATTTGGTGACAGACAGAGGGGGCAGGATTTGGGGAGCTGGAAAAATGGGGTGAAGGGTTAAAGAAGTACAAATTGGTAGCTGACGGATGGCCACAGGGATGGGGAGCATGGCACAGGGAATGCAATGAGAGCGAGTACGCTGGCTAGGTGGAGGGTCAGGAGACGGAGGGAGCAATTGGGGGGATGGTTTTACGAACTATATAGATGTCTAACCAATGTACTGTATACTTCAAACTAATTAAATAAATAATTTTTTTTTTTAAAGTCAACTTTCCCAGGCCCCCAGCTCCTGACCACCAGGCCTGAGCCATGGTGTATGGGAGGCCCCGGGCCCCCGGCTGCAGGCCATGCTGGATACGATGTCCAGGTGAATAGACTGAGGGCCGTCAGAGGTGCTGGAGGAGAAGCTCACAGCCTGCAGGACTGAGCCAAGCAGAAGACCACATTAACCTCTGCAGCCCTGCCCTGCCCCACGTGTGTGCCACCAAAGCCGGCCCCCCAGATTCCTCCACCCCCGGAGGGCTTTGGCTGGCAGGAAGAACAGACCCCCAGGAAACAGGGCCAGTGGCACGGGGGCACAGGAGGGTAACCGAATGAACTGGGGGTCCCCAGATTGAGACGCCCTCAGCTACGACAGAGGGCCCACCAGTCCTGCACCCTCTCTGGGGATCATACTGAGTGACTCCTGAGGGAACACTCCTCCCCACGCAGGCTGCAGTGCTGGTAGCGGGGTGCTGAGTGAGGAGGGCCCCTCCGAGGTGAGTCCCTGCGTGGGAAAGGCATGCTGGCCACAGCAACAACACTGCCACCGGGCCCGGCCGCCTCTGTGGGTCCTCATGCAGCTCCTCCCCAGGCCTGGCACACCCTCTGCCCCCCGACTCATCTGTCCCCACAGCCACCCGGTGGGCAGGGAAGGTGGCAGTCACTTTCTCCACCAGGCGAGTGGGGAAGCTGAGACTAGGGCCAGGACGAAGGGGGCTGCAGTCCTGGACGAGCGCGCAGCGTTTGTGTGGCTGGGGGATAGGCTGGGGTACCCCAGACTAGCCCAGGGGATCCAGGTGAAGGACCCAGCGACAGGACGGGGATGGGGCGGAAGCTGTGCCCATGCGGCGGGCCCGGCATTGCTGGCACTGTCCCCGTGAGCTGAGCATCTTCCCGAGGTCTCCTCTGCCCAGCACCCTCTGGACCCCTCTGTCCCCCAGCTACTTCCTTCAGGTCGCTGTCTCCAGCGGCTTCCCTGACGCCTCAGCTCCGGGTGAGGGGAGTCACGGCCAGGCCTTTACACGCCGCCGGCTGTGCCAGGGCCCCCGACACTTTTAGAACCCATGAAAATGTTTTAATTATTTTTTTCAATCAGAAAGGAAAAATAGATATAATGTAGCTTGGAATGTGGTTGTTTTTATACCAACACAGATGCAAAAGAAATTTTAAATATTTATATGGAGGAAATAGCCCAAAAATGTCACACTGAGGCCCGGGTCATGGGGGACCTTTAGAGTCCTACGTCCCTCGCGGGGCGTGTGCGGTAACCTGCTCACTCAGCTGCCTCCTCCAGCAGCGCCATGTCTGACTCGCTGCAGGGCAGGCATGCGGTAGGAATCAATGAGGCTTGTAAGTTCAACGTAGTTCATGCGGACCCAGTACCTACCCAGTACCGGCACCGCGCCAAGCTCCTGTGAAGCGGACACGTTAATGTCATTCCCGTCTTACAGACGAGGACATCGAGGCTGAGAAAGGCTGAATGACCGGCCCAAGTGGTTCACCAGAAGAGCCTGCACTTGGACCGCTGGCCCAGCGACGGCCCCACGGGAGGTGGGGCAGCTGGTGGGTGTGTTGAGAGGCCGAGAGTCAGTTTCCAGGAGGGACGCGCTCGCAGATGTCAGGCAAGCCCCTTGATGTCGGAGCACGAGTCCGGACCTGTGGTCCGGGGTCCTCGGAGGCCCCCGCACCGCCCTGCCGTTTCTTCTGACCGCACAGCCCACACAGGATGTGCAGCCACGTGCTATGCTGGGGGGTGATAAGTGATCGCCGCAGTTACGCCGAGAGCCGGGCCCTAGCCCACCTAACCACGCGATTCCTGGGGCTGCGGGTGACCAGTCCTGTCATTCCAGAACACAGCGTGAGACGCGTGGGGATGAAGGGACGCCCAGAACGTGGGTACCACGTGGGGGCCAGTCCCTCTGCCTGGGATGCTGGGGGACAGAGGGGCAAGCCTTCACGGCAGAAGAGACGTTTGAGGCCATCCTTAAAAGATCAGTAGAATTTCATCTGGGTGAGAAATGAGGAAAGGGCATTCCGGGCCAGGGCACGGCCTGAGGAGACGTGCGGGAGGAGGGGGGCCCAGGGCCAGGCTGAGGAACGGGGCTCTGCTCTGGGGAGCACATGGGAGGCCCACAGGGGCTCTGTGGCAGCCACGCTCGGGAGTGGGGCGTTTGGAGACTGGGGCGCAGCAGTCAGGAGATGTGTTGATGCCTGTTTATTAGGGGCGGGCACTGTAATAGGTGCGTGTGTGTGTGGGGGGGGGGTGAGAAGTACAGAAATGACTAAGGCAGTGTCGCCCATAAGAGCATGGCTGGGAGTGTCCACCTAGGCCAGGGAACCTTGCTCTGTCCCTGGCGCCAGGTGGGTCCACTTAGTAACCTGGATCCAGCGCCTTCCCCCGCTCGTGGGACTGGACTTCTTCCATAAAACAGGCTTGAGCTCTCTGATGAAAGAGCATCACTGGACTGGGCGGGGTAGGAGCCTGTCTCAGACTCTGGAGGACCAGGGGGCTGGCCCCAAGATCCTCTGAAGTAACTGCCCGCTGAGAGCTGCCAGACGTGTTCCTGCAGCCAGCAAGCCTGACATTAAAGTGTCCCCCTCCCTGCCCCACCACTGAGGATGCGCTGCCTGTGATGGTTTAATGACAAACGCCAACACCCTGGTTGCTGACCGAGGACGGCAGTGGAGACGAAGACGTGGAAGTGGCCTTGGCTGCAGGGAGCTGGCCAGTACCCTCCCTCTTGTGGTCATCTGACACAAGCACGCTGTCCCCTACGGATCCGTCCCTGGCGCACGTTCTGGATCCATGGGGGAGGCAGACAGGTACACAGTTCATTCCACCCCCGTATGTGTGTGGGGGGGCGGGGAGAGGAGTGATGGGGAAGCCTTGGTCTCTGGAAGCACAGAGAAGCCACCTGACTTGACTACGAGTCCAGGACAGACCCGGGGCCCAACCTCCCTGCTTCTCCTCCCAAAGACCACTGGCGGCAAAGCCCGTTGCGTTTCAGCAGTTCCTCTCTCACGAACCCTCACAAACAAGGAAACAGAAGCCAGAGAGCTTTGTTGACTGGTCCGAGGTCATGTGGCCAGTCATGTGACAGACGAGATGGTTGTTATTATTCACATTGTACAAAAGAGGAAAATGGCTCAGAGAGGTGGCTGGCCCAGGGTCACAGAGCAGATGGCGCCCCTGGCCTGGAACCAGGGTGGCAGGTTCCATGCCTGTGGGCACGGAGGCCAGTGGAAGGCACTCCGCCTCCTGCTTCACAAACCAGCACATCTTGGGAGGCAAGTCCTTCTGCCAGAGAGGAAGGGAGGCATCCGGTTCTGCAATGGAGGTGGCGGGATCTGGAGACACCCCTGGAACTAGCTAGGGCAGAATGAGAGCGTTAAGCACCCTGGTGAGGAGAAGGTGTCAAGAGAGGGCCCCTCCCTTACCTAGCTGCTGACTCTAAATCTGATTCGAATTCTCATTTCACTAGTTCCACGTTCGGCAGATACTCAGACATGAGCCAGGCCCTGCAGAGCCAGCCCTTGACCTCAGGGAGCTTTTCATGTAACACCAGAAGCAACACTGACCAGCACCATTCTCTTCAAGATGCTGTAAGTGCAGGTGAGGCCCCTCTTTTCCAGGTGGGGCAGCAGTGGGCCCTGGAGGGAGGAGGAGGGAGAGGGAGGGAGGGTCATTTTCCTCTGAAGTCAACTTAGCACAAGGGCTGCGCATTTCCTCAATCCCCTATCCCCAGTGCTTTCCCCAACTGGTCTCAATGATTTTGTAATTTTTTTCTTTCTTCCTCTAGGCATTTTAAAAGCGAAATAACAACAACCTGTTTCATTTTCCCTTAGAAGAGCTTCCTTTGGAATCACAGGAAGTGACTCCTCTCAAGCTGTGCCTGTGCCGAGCCAGGGCACGGGACCCCTGAAGTCAGGCCACATTTTACTTGTTCAGTATCTACCCATGCTCAATCCACACCACACATCTGAGCAAGGCAGAGAAACAGGGAGTCAGCCTGCCTTTCCAACACCAGTTGTGGCTGGCTCCCTCCTTAAAACTGAGAAAAGCTTCTGCCCTGAAACCTGGGACTTCTGGTGGCAGCTTGGAAAGTGGCAGACCCTCCTGCCATATGTAGAATCCCAAAATCAACCCTGAGATGGAAAACATGGGCTTGGACGTGCAGAGAATCTTCTAATCTCAATTTTGCCTCTTTCTAGCTGTGTGACTTCGAGCAAACCACTTAGAACCTCTGGGTCTGTTTCCTAATCTGTAAAATGAGCATAGAAAAGCCTGGTTAAGAGGACAATTACGCATGTTTTCGACAATCGTTTGAGAGTCAGTGGGGGGCTAACTACGACCTACTCCGACCTACTCCGGCCAGGTGGGCCCTCGGCCAGGGTGTCTTCTATCACTCCTGCTCCCTATTTTCTTGAGCTATCCTCAGGGAGCCTGTGCCCCCAACCACCCAATATCTGTAAGTTGCTAGCAGCCGGGCCTTGTCGAGTCAGCCTGATGGGCGCTGGGACGCCGCGGCCATGTCTAGAATCCCAAAATCTGGATGGGATGGGGCGCATGAGCGAGCCCTAAGGTGTTTAGAACCACTGGGCCGCGTGTCAAGTGCGCAGTGAGTCCCGGCAGAGCCCCAGCCTTCCCCGTCCACGTGAGTTCTCCCGCTCCGAGGCGTCGCTCCCACGCCCGCGCTACCCACGCGCGGAGTCCCGACTGGGCACGCCCGGCCCCCGGGGCACACGCGGCGGGCGGGGCGAGCCGGGGGCCTTTGTGTTCAAACCGCCCAATGGGCGGTGGCGGTGGGCGGCGAGGCGGGCGGGGCCTGGCCAATGGGCTGCGGCCTGTCAGCGTTGACTGACAGGCGCACACATACACACTCGGCCACGCGCGCGCCGCCTTGTCCCACTCGCACCGCCGGGTTGTGCGCGGGCCGCATTGTCCGCCGCGCTCGCAGCCCCAGCCCGCCGGCCTCGTCCCGCGCTGCCGCCTTCTGCGCGCCCCGAGGCCCAGCGCTGAGCTCCGCTCGCGGGATTCCGACGCGGGAAGGGGGCGCGCCTGGGCGGCGCGGCGGGCCTCGGACGTCCCCGGCCCCGCACGGAGCAGCTGCAGCAGCAGGTAACAGCCGGCCGTGGGCCTCTGGCGGGCGGACGCGCGGGGCGAGGGGGGTGGGCCGGCTTCGGCCGCCTTCCCGCGGGCGCCGGGCCCCGCCTGACCCCGGGGTCATCATCACTGGGCCGCTCCGGCCAGGGCAGAGCTGCCCAGGCCCGGGTCTTGCTCTCCGGGCCAAGCTGGGCCAGGCTCCAGCCCCGCCTGGCGCACGCCCCTGGGCCGGCCGGGAAAGGCCAGCGCTGTGCCAAGGCCAGCCGCCCTGACTCATCTCCGCCGGGCCCCCGCCCCACTGGTCAGCCCGGAGGGCGGATGGTCTCCAGGCGGGACTTCCTGGGGCAGAACCTCCCTGGGAGGAAGAGAATGAAGACCGGGCTGCCCCAAACCGGCCCAGGGCAGTGCCTGTGTTTTCGTGCCAGTCTGGCAGTTTCCAGGGACAAGCAGTTCTCTGCCGCCGCCCGTCTGAACTCTGGGAATGGGAGGAGGGAGGCGCATTTTGTTCAGTTCTAAAAAGAAACCAAATAGGGGGCGGGAGTGTGACTTAGAGCAGAGAGGCGGGGAAGGCGGGGTGGTTGGTAAAAATCTCCGCAGGTTCACCCCGAAGGGAATCAAGGGAGAAGGGAGTTAGCGCCTGGAGCGTTTCACAGGCCCCACGAGGGAATGTCGTGTGAAAGTGCCCCAGAGTGAAAATGCCCGTGGGAGATGCTCAGGAGCTACATAAAGTCTGGCGACTGGGCAGCCAACTGCCAGTTGTGATGGGCGTGGGGGAAGGTGGAGTTGAGAAAAGGATGTGGTTCAGCTCAGAAGTGGAGAAAGGTGTTTTAGTTGAGGGTTTCTTAACTGATTGTGCGTGTGTGCGTGTGTGTGCGTGTGCCTGTGTGTGTGTGTGTGTTGGGTGGGGCTGTGTTTTGATATGCAAAAGATGTGAGCTCACGGAGGCTCGCCTCCTGTTTTGTTTTGGAGGACGGAGCCTTGACCATCTTCATCTTGTGAAACCCACACTCAGTTGCAAACTGTCTTGTGATATCAGAATGCCACAGGAAAGACTTAGGGGCACCTCTGGGAGGGCGGAGGCGCTGACAGTTCTCAGCACCCCCCCCCCAACCCCCACATAGCTCTGTCTGGATATTTATATTTTTGCCAGCCAGCCCCAGCCTTCAGTGTTGTGTAAACACGTTGCTTTGTTTCTGCCCCAGGGTGTAGGCCTCCACTGCAGCAGGGCAGGGGTTAGAAGGAGGAGCCCGTGTGGGCATCTGGAGCTTTCTGGTGGAGAGGGCAGTGGGGGTGGAATTACCTTATAAGGAGTGGAATATAGAAAAGAACGCAGGCCAGCTTCCTGCTTTGACTACTACCTTTCGGGCCCTTTACCAACACCGACCAAAACCAGGGAAGAATGTCAGGTGAGCATCCTATCTGAGAAGAGGCCAAAAAAGATCAAGGCACGAGTCTGCTTGTTTTCAGAAGAGGACTTTCTAGAATTTTCCAGCCGGACTAACCAGACCTTCTGGATTCCCTAGTCTAAGTTGCGATGTGTTAGAATCTGTGCCCACTACACGTCCCAGAGAACTAGCAATCTAAGTGTCAACCAGGAATATCAGAAGTGATAGCAAGTCGCACGGACTGGGAACTCTTGAGTGAGTCTAAGTGTAACCGTGGCTTTGTGACATGGGCTGGCAGAGGCGCCACAATGGTGATCCGAGACTCTGAGTCCGGGTTTCCAGAGCTTATCGTCCCCCGGAGGGGGAGCTCAGCCTTTTCCACCTTGGCCTCCTGCGAGTCCTCATCAATTCCAGAGCCTCGATCTCCCCACCCCTGTCCCTATAATCCCACACTCCTCTTCTGCCTCCCTGATTTGTTAGTTTGCTTACAAATATTTGTCATGTAACAACTCTGCTGGAGCCCGTTCTAAGCATATCCGAAGCTATAAAAGACTCTAGCTGGGGACAGAAAACACATTCCTGAAACAATTCGAAAACTTCATGGTGTAGTGGAGAGACTCAGGCCCCGTCACTTGTCAGATCTGAGCTCAAACCCTGGCTCTGTCACATCCAGGCTGGGTGGCTGTGGGCAAGTCGCTGATTATCTCAGGGTCCCAGTCTCCTGCCTTGTATGATGGTCATAAGGGACAGAAATGGGTGTGTAAGGAGCCCAGTACCTAGGAGGCACTTGACAAGGTGGTTTATCATCACCATCACGTCGAGAGGTACTGACGTTGCGGCAGGAGGACCGGCTGAGGGGGTCAAGCACACACCCACTGAGTGTGGGGGCCTGTGCCAGGGAAAGGTTTCTGGAGCCACAGTATGGGGCCCTAGCCATGACCCGTGAGGAGAGCTATGAGGAAGGGAAGGTGCATCCCGTCAGGGAAACGGCTGGAATGAGAGTTACACCGCTCCAGCTGGAGCACAGGGTGGGGGGACGGCGGGGCTGCAGGTCCCTGCAGGGCTGCAGCCACCAAAGGTGTTCGCTTAGCATCTCATTTATGCCTACTATGTGCCACCTGTCCGAAGGTTGTGGAAGGTCCAGTTTCAGCTGTCTCAGAGCTCAGGGTCAGATAAACTGAAAATCAGAGAACCTTGTGGAAAGCGGAGTCCACCGGGCCACGAAGCGAGCCCAGGGCAGGGTGTGGGCCGGAGCAGGGTGGGCGGCGCCCGCATCTCAGGCTCTTCTGCTCCAACGCACGCACGGGGGTGGTCTGTTCATTGGGAGGCAGCGCCGTGTCTTTCCTCCCCCAGGGAAGAGCCGCCCCAAGCCTCACGCGCCCTCCTTTCTTTCCCAAGGCTCACCATGTCTCGACGAAGCCTGCGCCTCACGCGCTACTCCCAGGGCGACGACGACGGCAGCAGCAGCAGTGGTGGCAGCTCGGTGATGGGGAGCCAGAGCACCCTGTTTAAAGACAGTCCTCTCAGGTAGGGGATCCCTGTGGATCGCGCTGCCCCACAGAGCAGAGGGCTCGGGTAGATCACCGTGCGGCCTCTTCCTGTTGTGACCTTTGTGAATGGAGATCACATCCAGTCAAAGGGGACGTTCACACCTGTGAGGAGGCCGGGACCCAGCACGCTGCTGCTGCTTCTCCCCCTGCTCCCCCTGCTGCTGCAAGCCGGGCTGCTGCCCTTGTGTTCAGAGAACAGGAAGTGAGGAGAAGCAGCTTCAAGCATGAGCCAGGCCGGAAACCCCGACGCTGCAAGCTGGCTCCTAGGAACCCCTTCTGCTGTGGATGGGCGTGTCTGCCTGGTCACCCTCCCCAGACCCACACCCATGTGTCTCGCCGTCTGTAGGGCCTCAGCTGGGCCGGCCAAGCAGCTGAGGAGAGGAGTGGGTCCCAGGGACGCCAGGAAAGGCGGGCGCCTGCCTCATCCTGCCCACCCCCCTCAGACATGAGCCCCCGTGGCAGCCCCCATGGCGTTAGCTAGCGCAGGGAGGTCTGTCTGGGTTTCCAGTGGGTTGAAGAAATTACTAATCCATTAAGAAACATGAGAAAAAAACTTTGGCTTTGAAGTTAGAAACATGGATTCGGGTCCTGGCCCTGTCACCTACTGACAGTCTCACCTAACTGCTGCTGAGATTTGGAGATAATGGGAACAGAGAAGGGACCTGTGCTGGCTCCTCTGCGGTTGGTAATTGGGAGCTGTTAGTTGCCTAGCAACAAGGCCAACCCACTCACTACGGGAGGGCAGAGCGGCAGCGCCCCATTCCTGGCCTGCTCACCTGCCTGTCCCCACTCTCCTCTCCTGCCTGACCCCCCGCAGGTCCCTGAAGAGGAAATCCAGCAGCGTGAAGCGCCTCTCGCCAGCACCGCAGCTGGGCCCTTCCTCCTCCGACACACACACCTCCTACTACAGCGAGTCCCTGGTCAGGGAGTCCTACTTCGGCAGCCCCCGGGCAGCCTCCCATGCCAGGAGCTCCATCCTCGACGACCAGCTGCGCAGTGACCCCTACTGGAGTGAGTGTCCGGAGCCTTTCTCCTGGGGTTCTGCTTCCTCTGGACACTTAAGGTCCCAGATGTGTGTTCCGTGCCACCCCCTGCCCTGCTCCGTCCCGCTATACCTCTTCTCCCCCAACCCTGCCATCCTGGTTTCCTAACCACTACGGGGCCAGAGGAGGGGCTCCCTGTCTTCAGAAACCCTTGGAAAAACAGCCAGGTGTCTGAACTTCCAGGTGATAAGGTAGCCACGCAGCTGCTCCAAAGCTGGGAGACGGAGGGGCAGGGCCCAGCTCACCCTCCAGGCCCTGGAGCGATGGGGAGAGGCCCAGGGCAGCTCCATCTGTCCATCGGAAGTGCTCCTCAGTGTGTCCCCACGAGGCCCCCCGGAGCACACCCCTCCCCCCCCCAAGCATCTCCGCCCCGGGAGAACCCTGCATTCTTCCCTCAGGCGAGGACCTGCGGGTGAGGAAGAGGAGAGGCACAGGCGGCACCGAGAGCAGCAAAATCAATGGGCTGGCGGAGACCAAGCTCTCCGAGGACTTCCTCGGGTCGTCCTCCGGCTACTCCTCTGAGGATGACTACATAGGTAGGTGACGCCCTCCCCCACAGCCTCTGGGACTGCAGGACGGTGACGGGAAGCCTGGGGAAGCACCCTTGGCGGCTTGAGAGAGCACAGTGTCCAGCGGGTGCCTCCGCAGACCAGCCGGGCATCCTTCCTGTGCCACCACGGCACCCCGAACCCCAACGCACTGGGCTGTGACCGCCCTGCCCCCAGTAGGGCTGCAGCCAACTCCTTTGTTTGGCTCATTTCCGGCAAGCATTTTAACACGGGCTTCGCACAGAGGTGCCTGATCCCTCGGTCCTGTTCTGAACGGTGGTTGAGGGACTTGCCTGTGAGGATAGGGGCACAGGCAAAGGGCTCGAGGAAAATCCAACATCAGAAACCTATTGTTTTGTCTACGGCCATGCCACCCTGAACAAGCCCGATCCCATCCGATCTCGGAAGCTAAGCAGCGTCGGGCCTGGGAGGCCACCTAAGAAGACCAGGTGCTGTAGACGTTAAAAATGAAGGATCGTAAGCTGACAAGGTCCTTGCAATCTGTGAGGTCAACCAAGGGTTGCCTCGCCTTTAAAAAAAAAAAAAAAAAAAAGAAGAAACTTATTGGCTTGTTCCTTTAGCAGACAATTACTGACCTACTAGGTGCCAGGCCTGTGTGACACCCTGGGAATGTCAAGGAGAATGATGTGTGGTCTCAAGTTGCAGTCTCAGGGAGAAGACAAGTGACAGGCGGTCTCCACGTCCCAGGGCTCTTCAGAGGGAGGAGAGGCTGAGCTGGTTCCCTCTGTCCCTGCAGGATACTCGGAGACGGGCCAGTGGGCTTCCGGCTCTCGGCTGGGGAGTGCTGTCTCTCAGGCAGGCTCTTTTTTCTGGACGGTGGTCACTTTTCCAGGTGGGTGCTGGCTGCTCTGTGCACGGTTGTTTCTGTTCTTAAAGCACTCACTTCTCACCTATCTGCAGATGGGCGGCCAGCCCACACACACAGACTAGGATCAGCAGGGAAGGCTCATTCTAGATTAACTGCCGGGCGCCAAGAGCTGTGGGAAGATCCCGTCCCGGAAGGGCAGGGGGAGCTGTGGAGCAGGGTAGAGGGTGTTGGCAGAGTGGCCAGGTGGCAGCGGAGCAATGGGTAGCCGTGGGACAGGCCAGCTGGGAGGACCGCGGTAGAGAGAGAGCAGTGCTCTGAAACCACGACCCGCAGGCCACCGGCTCAGGGTGACACTTAGGTCTAACCGTCCCCCTTCCAGCCCGGCTCTTCGGACTCCTCTACTGGTGGGTCGGCACCACCTGGTACCGCCTGACGACAGCTGCCTCCCTCCTCGACGTCTTCGTTTTAACCAGGTGAGCGAGAGTCCGGACAGTGAATCGGAAAGCCCCAGACGCCCCAGACAAAAGCCCCAGACAAAAGCCCCAGACAAGCCTGGCCACCTCCTGCTGGTCAGGCCTTAGGCTCAGGCCAGCCAGCAGTGTCTCCCAGAACAGCGAGCTTCCCTCTTAGCCCTGTGACAATGTAGACCCCAGGGTTTCCTGTCTCATTCACTGCCTGAAGACGCTGTGGTTTTGTTCCCCAAGGGCCTGACCCAGCAGAGCCAGGATTGAGGAACTGGCTTATTGGCAGGGGAAGGAAGACTGAGCCAGGCAGCCAAGGCCCCTTTGGCCACGAGCTTGGTTTCAGTGGGCATCGAACTATGCTGCGAAGAGGGGCAAAGATAGATTCATGTCACCGAAGAAAAGTGTCCTCATTTTTCTAAAAAGAAAATGTTTGCTTAAAGCGTTCCATATTTTTTTCTATATTCGCTTGCCTGGAGGATCTCTATATATGAAAATTTTAGTATTTTCAAAGACCCCATTATTCGCTTTTAACAACATCAATAAAATTCACAGTCAAGATTGTCCCCGTTGCACCCAGACCTGTAAGGCTCTAAAGCGTCCAGTCTGGCCCTGGCAAGATGAGGGGCTCAAGGCCGTCCCCCTCAGCTCTAGTTTAGCACTCAGGAAAAATCTTAAGGGACTCCCCGGGGAAGCCTAGCGGCCTGGAGCCCTCCTGACGCTTCCGCCTTCCCCGCCCTCCCCTCGTTTTCCAGGCGCTTCTCGTCCCTGAAGGCCTTCCTGTGGTTCCTCCTGCTGCTGCTGCTCCTGACCGGCCTGACCTACGGTGAGCCGAGCCGACCCGCTCCCGCGGGGATGGGGGGGTGCACGGGCCTCCGGGACAGGGCTGGTGAGCCGGAGGGCCGGGCAGAGTGGGCGGAGGCTGCGCTAAGCAGCACCGAAAGCTGCCGTTCTGGAGGGATGGCAGTCACCCACAGGCAAGGGAACGCGGCAGGACGAGCGGGGCTAGCCTGAGCACCTCCTGAGCCCTAGGCCACCCCTGCATGCTCGGGGCGTCCAGTGGGTGAAAGGGGAAACGCCCCGACCCACTGGTCTCGCTCTCAGTGTGGGTAGCTACACTGCGCTGCCTGGTGTGCCTAGAGCATCCTTGGAGCTGCCTGGGCCAGAACAGGCCCCAGGGCAGGAGTCCTGAGGTAAAAAGCAGGGACTGTGACACTTATTAGCAGGCATTTTCCCTCCGTTCCAAATCAGGACACGGTCCGGGTGAGTGAATCATTGCGCTCTGTTCTGGGGCCACATACAGCCTCTCTGGCGGGGATTCTCAACCATGTCACCCGGGAAGCTTGTAAAACACCAGCGGAGGGCACCCCCAGACCAGCGGACTCGATCTCGGGAGGCAGGGCCAGATGCTATGTGTTTTAAAAGCTCCCTGGTGATTCCGATGGAGTCTGGGCTGAGAACCACCCCCGGGGCCTCCGGGTCCCACCCCTGCGTTGTCCCTAGTGTATTTACTCGTTTTCTCCAAGTTTGGCCATCTACAGAGAGATGACTCCTGAGGAGACGGGAGAGCGCATTCAGTCCGGGGCTTTCAGGTGCAAGGTGCTGCCTCCCAGAGGCACGGGGACTGTCCTCCCTCGCGCCGCCCGCGGGCAGCAGCACAGCTCATGCGCACAGGCCGCTGGGAGCCGACGTGGGTCCCCGCCGTGTGGCCCTCGTGCTCACGCCCCCCGCCTGAGTGCCACCCTCTCCCTGCGTGCAGGCGCTTGGTACTTCTACCCCTACGGGCTGCGGACGCTCTACCCTGCTGTGGTTTCCTGGTGGGCAGCGAAGGGCAGCGGCCGGCAGCATGAGGTGTGGGAGTCCAGAGACTCGTCCCCACATTTCCAGGTGCGTAACTTTGGGTCGGGCCGCAGGTCCCTCCCTCAGCCTGTGGTTGTCGTTTCTACCCGTACACCTGACACACAGCTGAAGAGGTGCTGTCCCAGCTGGAACACCGCCTCACCTCCCTCTCTCTGTCATTCGGAGTGTCCATATTTGGGGGCAGTTTGCTTAACTATGACTCAGAACTGTCCCAGAGTTAGTTGCCATCCTGAGAGGCACAGAGAACAGAAGGAAAAGGAATCGGACAAATCATCTTGTCTGCTTTGTTCCTTTCAACACAATTTCACAGATAACTTACTGAGCACCTTCTTTGAATAAGGTAACATCCTGGTCAGGTACCTGTTAGCACAGATAAACCACCCCTAAAATCAGGGCCTGCAAAGTACAAGTGTTTGATCAGCTCATGAGTCTGCGGGTCCTGTGGCCGGCTCTTCTGGTCTGAGCGGGGGTAGGCTGGCCGTGGGCGGGCTCCCCTGTGTGTCCGCAGCTGGCTGGCCTACCCGCTGGCCAGGCTGCACCCCACCTGCGTTTCCGTCACCCAGCCGGCCAGCCCGGGCTTGTTCTCACAGCAGCCGAGCAAGGTTCCGAGAGAGCAGAATCAGAACTAGCACATTGTCACTTCTGCCGCCTTCCGTTGGCCTAAGCAAACCCCAGAGCCGGTCCAGATTCAAGGAGGGGAAACAGATTCCTCCTCTCGGTGGGAGAACCTGCAAGGCCCCGTCGCACGGCGCGGGGTGAAGGGAAGGGTACGGCCGTTTTTGCAGTCTTCCAGAGGTTGAAGGTGAAACGTGTCCAGGCTGTGGCCTCAAGGAGCCTGCGGTCTGGTGGGCGTGGCAAGTACACAAATAACCAGAATGTGTGTGTGCAGGTCCTGGGGTCCATGGTGAACATTTAAAACTCTTTCTTCCCTAATTATAGTTATATAACTTTGCTGATATCTTCCTGAATTTAATTTGGTATCATATTTTTGGGGGGTATCACATTTTTAAACATTTATTTTGGTCGATACTACTTTCCTGACTGTAATCTTCTTATATCATAAAATGACATTCTAGCATTTATGATTTTTCTTTTTTAATTATTAGTGAAGACATTAAATACAATTCAATTTCAGGATCACCTTGTTTGTAAAAAAGGGAGAGTGAATATATCTTTGTATTTGCTTACATTTGCATAAAGACACTAATAAAAACAGCTGCCTGGTTTGGGAGGGGGTGGTGATGAGGAGCATGACTTTTTGCTGTTTGTTTGCTTTTTGAGTCATGCAAATGTACTGCCTATTTTTAAAATGGAATTTTTTAAAATCAGCAGCAACCTCTGTACCCAGTCGGCCCCTGTCATCTAACTGATGGTTGACAGACTGTGTTTTATGATCTCTCTCGGCAAAGATTTTCATTGTTAAGTCAACAAGGTTCTCAAAATTCATGGCATGCTACCAAATGCCACCCTCAAGTCCGATGACTTGTATTGTCTTCTCTGTGGGGCATCCAATTAAAGATGAAAGAGAAAGGCCCTTTTAAATTATTTTCTTTTAGCTAGTTATTGATGGGAGAAGTGGAAGCTGTTGAAAGTCAGCAGCTGAATCTCAGTCCCATATTCTCCCACACACGGAGAAGGAAGGGGCGGGCTCCGCCCAGGTCGTCACCTGGCCCCCTGTGGCCATTCTATGGCTGCTTCCTGCCCTCTTTGTGGACTCTCCTTCCATTCAGACCCTGTTCTGGGAGGGCACTGTGCCATCTCACCCGGCTGCTTCTTGGGCTCCAGACCGCTTCAGCCCTGTGTGGCCCAGCGCACCCCATGCTTTGCTGTGAGCACCCTCACTGCGCCCATTTCCTGCTGATGGGCTCGCTCACCCGCAGGGCAGGGGGACTGTCCCGAGAGCCCAGCCCCAGCGAGTGCTCACATTTGGGTGTGTCCGGGGTTCTCTTCCATTTGTCTTCAGCAAACACCACTGTCACGGCTCCCTCACCTCTGTGGCTTTTCCCTCCCCGCCCCGCCAGGCTGAGCAGCGCATTCTGTCCAGGGTACACTCTCTGGAGCGACGCCTGGAAGCTCTTGCTGCCGAGTTTTCCTCCAACTGGCAGAACGAGGCCATGCGCCTGGAACGCCTGGAGCTGCGGCAGGGGAGCGCTGGGGAGGGAGGCGGCGGCGGCCTGAGCCAGGAGGACACCCTGGCGCTGCTGGAGGGGCTGGTGAGCCGCCGCGCGGCTGCCCTGAAGGAGGACCTCCGCCGGGACACCGCCGCCCACATCCAGGTGCGGGAGAGGAGCTGACAACTGAATGTCAAGTGTGGGTGACACCGTGGGCATGTGGGGTGGAGGGGGCGAGACCCTGCACACGCTGACAGCCCCGCCATTGGGCAGTTACCTTCCGTAAGCCTTGGTTTCTCCTTCTTTGGAACGGAGACGCTTGTCTGCCGCCCCGGCCCCGGCCGTGAGCACACGAGACTGTAGCGTCGCCGGCGCGGCGTGGTGCCCGACGCCACCCTGGTGCTCCGTGAGGACCGTGGGGTGGGCGGCTTGCCCGTTTCTAGGACGCGCTGCAGCAGAAAGGCCGCGAGCTGAAGGTTGCTATCAAACGGGCCTGGTTCGAATTCCAGTCACGCCACTTACAGGTGGTAAGTGGCCCTCCGAGCATGACTCGGGAAAATCCTCAGCCTCTCTCCCGTGCCCGACAGGAAGAACTGGTCACCCTGAGAGCAGAACATCAACAAGACGCAGAAGATCTCTTCAAGAAGATTGTCCAGGCCTCCCAGGTGGGTGGGCTTGTGTGGGGCCCTGATCCATTTCAACGTTTGCTCTTGGGCCGAGAGTCACCTTGGCCTCCGGAAGAGCCTGCTTGGACGCAGAGTGGGGCAGGGATGTGTAGTCTCCTGACTTCTGCTTGCCCTGGACGCCCCTGGGCTGGAATGCTCTGCAGGGAGCGCGCTTGAGGACAGGAAGGGCCACTGTCACGAGGTCTGTTTTGTTGAGTGTAACACGCCCAACAAATGAGCAAACATATGAATGTCTGAGTGCACCGGAAACAGGGTGAGGCCCTCATAAGGAGCTTGACCAGGAGGCCAGCTCGACATTCGCTGGAGCAGTCAGGAGCCCTTGGGGCATGGGTGTGGTTACTAAGCAAAGACCCCCAAAGGGAAGAGATCCTGCCCTGGGAGGCCGATCCCTTGGAGCCCGACATTGCATGCATTTATCCTTCCTTCCCGCTGACAGGAGTCCGAGGCTCAACTCCAGCAGCTGAAGTCCGAGTGGCACAGGTAATGGGCCCCGCAGTCTGGCCGAGGCCTGTCCCTCTGCCCAGCTGCCCACCCCTACGTCAGGCAGGACCAGGGACCAGAGTCCCAGAGCAGAGTTCTGTAGGCATCCCAAGCAGAGAGCGGGATGGCTGAAACCTGGCTCGGGACCACGAGCCTGCGCTGTGGGCGGCGGCACCGCTAGAGAATTGGGATTTGTGGGTCCACGTACAGACACCATCTTTTCTGTACAACCTCACGCCCTAGACATCGGGTGATGGTGTGAGCGGCTGAGGCAGAGTGAATGATGGATCTGGGCTTGGGGAGCAGGATAAGAATTCACTCCCTGGGACAGGCAAGACCTGAGCCTGTGTTCACAGCCAGGACCTCCCAAGAGCAGGCTTTGCCTTCACCTGTAGGGGCACGTTACCTGGAGCCAACGAGGGGCTCCTTGTGCTTTCCTCGACGTGGCCTTACCCCTCACCAGAGATCCAAGGCTTACGCTTCTCTCTTTGGGAGTAGGACGACCCAGGAGTCCTTCCGGGAGAGCTTCATGAAGGAGCTGGGGCGGCTGGAGGCCCAGCTGGCAGGCCTGCGGCAGGAGCTGGCGGCACTGACCCTGGAGCAGAGCTCGGTGGCGGACCAAGTGGGCCTGCTGCCCCAGCAGCTCCAGGCCATGCGGGATGACGTGAGTTGGAACTGTCCGCGTCTCCCGCTGGACGCTCTGGGCTCTGAGACCATCTGTCCTAGGAGTCTGTGCGGGGCAGGGCCTCTTTCCCTGCAGCTTGTTAGCCCCACAGGCCCTGGCCTTGGGCTTGGCACAAGGCTTCCTGTGACGGGAGTTCTTCTGTTGATAACATGGAGAGCTGTCCATAGCTCTTTCCTCCATGTGGCCCTCATAGGCCTGCACTCCTCCCTTGCCCCTCTACCCAAGCCAGGGACTGTCCCTGCAGGCCTCCCATAGTGAGACCTTTTCTCTGTCCCTAGGTAGAGGCTCAGTTCCCTGCCTGGGTCAGTCAGTTCCTACTCCGAGGTGGGGGGACCAGCACTGGGCTCCTTCAGCGAGAGGAGATACAAGCTCAGCTGCAGGAGCTGGAGAGCAAGATCCTCGCCCACGTGGCCGAGATGCAGGGCAGGACGGCGAGCGAGGCCGCAGCCAGCCTGGGGCGGACGCTGCAGAAGGCAGGCGTGATCGGGGTGACAGAGGAGGTGAGGAACTGTGCCCCGGACTCCCCCGGTTCCCCCCCCAAAACACACACACACACACTGCTCTCCTCCCTGGAGAGCACACCCCCACACTGCCAGCTCCCTATGTTCCAGGACCCAGGTGACATGCAGGAGGCTGTGATGTTTGCTTTGCGGCTGGTGTGGGAGGGTGGAGGTATGCCGGGGTGTGGCACGTGTGCCTGGACCGCAGCATGGTACAGGCAAAGGAGGGGGCAGCCCGTGTGTCCCCGGCCTGGCCCCCAGCAGTGGAGGTGCGAGGGTGGCCGAGTCTGCGTCCTGTCACAACTGCTCTGGGTGCTCGTTTTAGGAGGTACACCGCATTGTCAGCCAGGCCCTGAAGCGCTACAGCGAGGACCGCATCGGGATGGTGGACTACGCGCTGGAATCGGGAGGTGTGTGCGCTGCTCTCCGCCCTTTGCCGAACCCGGGTCTCCGCACTAGCCAGCCCTCTGGCACCAGCTGGGGCAGCTGTGCCGCTAGGCAAGCAGGGCATATCGGCAGAAGTCACCCGGCCTCGAACTCACAACAGAGGCGAGCGACAGCCCTGGGAAGGCAGGACCAGCACCATCACAGCCGCTCTGTGGCCTGGCTTAGGTGCACAGAGGGGCCTGGGGCATCTGCCCGTGTCCTCTCGTGCTAGTGGACCCTCCTTGGGCCGCCTCAGCCTTTTAAGCCTGGGGCCGGCCCTCTTGGCTGTCAAGCTGAGATGGTTGTTGGGTCTCCCCTGCCGACGTCCAGGCCACAGGTGCCCACACCGCCTTTCTTACCTGCCTCAGGGGCCAGTGTTATCAGCACCCGGTGTTCCGAGACCTACGAGACCAAGACGGCGCTCCTCAGCCTCTTTGGCATTCCCCTGTGGTACCACTCCCAGTCGCCTCGAGTCATCCTCCAGGTAAGTACCCGGCAAGGGTCAATGAGGGCCCTGAGCACAGTCACCTGTGTAGCCGAGTGACTGTCCCACCCGGGGTCAGCCGGAGCTGCACTCGGGGAGGGGTCTTCATGACCACCCCTGCGCTGACCCGACTTCCTTCCCCTCCAGCCAGACGTGCACCCGGGCAACTGCTGGGCCTTCCAGGGGCCCCAGGGCTTTGCTGTGGTTCGCCTTTCTGCCCGTATCCGCCCCACTGCCGTCACCTTAGAGCACGTGCCTAAGTCCTTGTCGCCCAACAGCACCATCTCCAGTGCCCCCAAGGACTTTGCTGTCTTTGTGAGTATCCCACCTGTGTGGGCAGGAGGGCTGCAGAAGGATCCTGGGGGCCTCTGCTTCCGATAAAGTTGGGGTCACGCTTTGGCTTGGGGGAGTGGATCAGCCTTGGAGGAGATGGCGCCAGGGCAGGAAATGGCACCTCAGTCCCAGCTGCCTCAGGCTATGGAGGCAGAAACCGAGGTCCGAGGAGCTAAGTGACTTGTCACAGAGCACAGTGCTCAGGCCCCCTGCTGTCCCACCAGGGTGGGAGGGGACCAGTGTGAGGACCCAGAGGGAAGGTGCTCCTCCCCTGGTGGCCAGGGCCTGCGTCTGAGCAGAATCTTTCCTCCATCCTTCACTCTTTTCAGGGGCTTGATGAAGAGCTGCAGCAAGAGGGCATGCTTCTTGGCCAGTTCACCTACGACCAGGATGGGGAGCCTATCCAGACGTTTTATTTTCAGGTAGAGGATTGTTATGCTAGCAGAGGCAGCGAACTCACTTTCCCATCCTTTCAGCAGACGTTTTCTGAGCACTGACCCTATGCCAGGAACTAGGGGTCTCGAGCAGGAAAGCACAGCCTTTGGTCTCAGGCAGCTCATGGTGTAGGACAGACAGCTGTCCGAGGTGGCCCACGCTGATGTTGGCACAGGGGAGGGGCCCCTTCTAGATAGGGTGTTGGGGAAGGCTGCTGGGAAGGACAGGCGTCTGAATGCGTGTGGCCTCCCAAGTCTCAGGCGGTGCAGTGCGGCCACTCAACTTGAGGAGGCCTCAGACTTCCAGGCCCTTGTTGGAAATGCAGAGTCCCAGTCTCTATCCCTTAGGGACACTGGGATCCAGGAATCTGCATTGACAAACAGCCCAGACGAACTGATGCAGGTGCCCTCTGAGCTCCATTGGGGGGTGAGGTCTTGGAATACACTAGTGAGGACTGGGCGAGGTGGGGGGTGTGGGAGGTGGAGGGACCGTGGCACAAAAAAAGGCCAGAGAGGCAGGCTTGGCGACTGGGCCAAAGAATTTCAACCCTTGGAGCTAGGGTTGAGGTAGGGGGTGGACATTGCTGTGTTTTAGGCAGAGAAGTGACAATATGATTGTGGTAAGGTCACTGTGACAGCACGGGAATGGGGAGTCTAACGGGGACAAACCTGGAGTCGAGGGGACTGGCCGGAACTGAGATCCAGAGGGTGTTGGGCGTGTGTGTGAGGCAGCGGCAAGACAGCTGGGGGCACCCTGAACGGCAGGTTGGACGGGAGCAGGGAAGGGTGGAGGTGAGGGAAGCTGAGAGAAGCCGGAACAGAGGCAGGAGCAGGTCTGGCCGGAGCTGGGGGGACAGACTGAGCCGTGAGGTACGAGGTGGTAGCGGAGCCACGGGCGCGGCTGGGGTTTCTCAGGGTCGCGTGTGGACTGAGTCTTTGGGGGAGGGGAGGACAAGAGGCTGCCTGGGAAGGCTGGAGGGAGGGGACGAGCAGGAAGGCACTGTGCCTGGCGAGTCAGGTGAGATTGGCTCCAAAAGCTGGCTCAAAAATTGTGGCTTTTTGAGCACAGAGGACAGAGACCTGATGGGAACTTGCAGAAATTCTGCTTAGTTCAGAGAAAAGAGATTCTTTTACAGTATCTCACAGCAAACCTTCTGTGAAGGTAGCTCTGTCCGTTGACAGTAATTATCAAGACTCCTGTGAACACATCGGCTACAAAGCCATTTTTATGTGGTGCTGGGTGGGTGGCCCCAGTAGGACGTCTCTAGCCTCTGGGGCTGCCTGGCCCACCAACTGGAAGCTCTCCTCCGGGGGCTGCAGACAGGAGCTTTGGAGCCCGTTCTCTGCAGAGACCTAGGGGAGCGGGACATCTGGCCCTCGGGGTGGCACCGCCCCTCCCGCCTGCCGCCAGGTCTGAGGGCTCCAACACGCCTGACGTCTTCTTTCTCTACCCAGAACCCTACCGTGGCCACGTACCAGGTGGTGGAGCTGCGGATCCTGACTAACTGGGGCCACCCCGAGTACACCTGCGTCTATCGCTTCAGGGTGCACGGGGAGCCTGCCCACTAAGCCTCTGCGAGCCCTGCAGCAGCGGGAGGCCAGCCCCTCAGCACGTGCCCTCCTCTCCGGGAGCGGGAGAGCAGCGCCTCTGCCACTTCCCCACACGCTTGATTCGCGCACTGACTGCAGGAGCAAGACCGCCTGGGCCAGCGGGGCGAGAAGTGCAGGGCTCTCCGGGCAGGGGGGCGGCGGGAGGGGGACAGCAGGGCCCAGCGTCCTCCGTTCTCCTCGTGCCAGGCACTGGGTGTCCACTTCCCCGTCAAGGGAGGGTGTATATATGTAGCATATCCCATGGGACTGAGAGGCAGGAGAGGTGCCCAGTGCACAAGTTCCAGCAGTGGTGGCTGAGACCCGAGTGCCCCTTGCCCATGGTGGGTGGGGGGGTTGGCACCCAGAAAGCTGCGGGGAGGTGTGTGTGAGATACATGTGCCAAAGCCATGGCTGGGACAAGCTAGGGCCTGGGGCAAGGAAGCGAGGCCTCTAGGAGGAGGGTGCTCACCACACAGGCCACTTTTCCTCTTCTGATGCTGGGACTGAGGGTACCTGTGCCCCGGAGAAAGCTTGCCACATTCCCCCAGGGTGCAGGGAGCCCAGACCGGTCCTTTGAGGCAGTGAGCACCAGGTCAGCTGTAACAGTGGGAGCAGGGGACTCCCTGGGCTCTCCTAGTGGTTCAGTGACAACGACAGTGATATTCAGGTGTCATGATGGGAGGTGGTCTGTGCACTGCGGGGCCCGCCGCGTCCCCATCACAATCAGGGCCCCCTGTAAGGGGCCCTCACCCTCAGCTGCCCCCTCGGGGCTCTTTCAGCTCTTGCCTGATTGTTTTCTTTCTGGCTTTTTTTCTATGGGGGGCTGTGGGGGGGAGGGGCGACTAGGTAGGAAGAGGGCCTGAGGCAGGGCTTTCTAACCCAGCAGGCCCCCTACGTTGTAAATATTTTTCAAGGTCTGTTTTTTAACTAAAAAGCCAAGAGCTTGATTCTTAGCCCCGTTCTGTGGGGCACTGGGTGACTTCAGTTCCTTGTAGCCCGGCTGCCATGCAGGCAGGTACCCTTAGGAACAGGGCTGGGCCCCGAAGGGGCTCCTGCGGGGTGGAGCTGGGGCCAGGCGAGGCCGCGGGCCATTCCCGTGCTCCGTGCTCGGCCAGCGCCAGCCCCTGCGCGGCCTGTGCTCCCGGACAACCAGGTTTTGTTTTGTGCTCTTCTGTCACAAATGCTGCACTATTGGGTTCTCAATTTTTTATCTCCAGATTCTAATTTATGCCTATGCAAAAAATAAATAAATTATGCCCAGGACTAATGGAGTACATAGTGTTTTATCTGGCGATCACAGAGAGATCTGCTCTCGGGGAAAAATGAATTCTTAGCCAAAATAGTACCTCAAAGACTTCTACTTTAGAAACCTTGGGCCTCTCAGCTAAAACCCAGGGGTGATGCATTTGTGGGGGGAGAGGGGGTTGGGGTGGCGGCTGAGGCAGGCCCTGCTCCAGTGATTCTGGGATCAAGGGTCGGCAGGAGAAAGTGGGGTGGCTTTATTAGCCACCGCTGACATCCCATTACAACGCAGGAGGCTTTTTCTGTCTCAGTGCCGTTTGAGTAGAAGGCAGAGCAAGTTACCTGCTTCTCTAGCGACCACATCTGCCTTCAGAGCTGTGCTCCTCCTCTGTGGCAGTTAGACATCTGCCCCTTGTACCTGTGCTGGGATGGGACAAGGAGGCGGGTCCCCTGAAGAACCAGAACCTGCCAGCTCGGGAGCAGGTCCTGACCTTTCCCCACAAATACCTCCCCCAGATTCAGTGCAACAAGCTGCTCAAAGGGCCAGGGGCGGTGCTGCAACTGGACTCTCAAGACGCATGTCTCTTGTCCTGACCATGGCACCTGGCCCAGGGCCAGTCCCCGTCACAGCTTAAAACATAAAGGCAGGAACAGGCCTGGGGATCAACTGCCACAGAAAGGGTGCCAGGTAGAGTGCAAATCCAGCCTCAAGGCCACGGGCTAGGTCCTCAGGGTCCCGGGAAAGAGCTAGTCCTGCACACGTCTTGTTCCTGGCCACTGCTTGCTTCTCCTCACTTCGTTTAGCTCCTCTGCAGCTAGCACTGTTTTTTGACAAAGGTGACACCCCTAAGCAGGACACCATACATCATCGGGGCCCATGCCCTCTGCTCCTGCCCCCTGGGGCCTGGTGCATACCCTGTCCACCCATGTTCAAACCCTATTGGCCCCTCACAGCACAATTCACATCTCCATGGTACATCCCGTCGCCCCAATCCAACTTACACTTCCCCCCAACACCAGGGCACCTTCCTGTTACTTTATGCTGTGCCGGGGAGGCCCATACGCCAGAATAGTGGTCCTGGCTGAATTAAAGACACCACAAATGCTAGCTGCTAATACAGAAGGGTCAGGATTTGCATTTGAGATGATCAGATTAACAACTTTATTCTTTATCAACTACAAAAGGGCTGGTGTTTTTGTTCCAAATGGATTGTTGGTAGGTCTGAGACCCATAGGGGACCTTTGTACTCCCTGCTGATGACAATAAATTGCCGCATTCAGTCAGCCCCCTGCTAGCGGTGTGGGCCTAGTGACCAGAGATCCAGACCAACCTCCTGAGTGTCTGAGGGCAGAGGCCAGAGTAGAGGCCACAGCTTCCAAATGGAAAGGAAGTGGTTATGCTCACAGGGGCCGGAAACTTCAAACAAAGCGGGGTTCCACCTGTTCTGAGGCTCAAATCCTGCGGGAAAAAAATTCCACAGCACCTGCCTTGGGGACAGAGCACGGGGGCCCTCAACGCCAGAGCCCTCCTGTTACAAAGGCGCAGGTGGGCAGCGGCCCCTGTAAGCGGAACCAGAGTGAAAAAGCAAGAGGGAAACAGCAGACAAAGGAACAGGGAGGGGCCGAAGGACACAGGGAGCGGCCGCCCTGGGACGGCACGCACGAATACGCCTGCTGGCGGCCCTGTTCCTCTGAGCTTCAGTTTCCTTAAACAGAAAAATGGAACCAACGCCACCTCCCTCACAGACGGCAGCTGCGGACATTGAAGGACATGAAGCGAGCGAGACACCTATCACAGCCCCGGCCACACAGCTGGGACGTGTCAACGCTACCTTTCTCCTTTCGAGCCTGTCCCCCAGCTTATGGCCTCTGCTATGGACTTGGGAGCAAAAGTGGGTAGTGAGTAGCATGACCGTCCACCAGGTACCCACCACGTGCTGGGCCGTCAGGGCCTCACGTACGTCCTAAGCCCTCGTCCCCCATCCCCCTCCTCCACGCAGGCATTTACCTCTTGCTGTAGATGAGGAAACTGAAGTTCAGAGAAGGCTGGCAGCTTGTCCTGGGGAAGGGCCCAGGGAGGAGCCTGGGCGTGGCAGCCACGCCTACCTGCCAGGAGAAGCTGGGCTACCTGTCCCTCCTGCTCTGAAGACGGGGGCTATAGGGCAACTGTGTTCCCGGTGACAGCACCTCCACCTGGAGGGGCCGGACAGGGAACAAGACACTGTCAACATGGAACACACTTTTATTTTGTGTGCTGGTCTGGTGCGTCCATGGCCACAGGTCAGTGGTAACTAGAACTAGTTGGAAGGCAAAGTCAACAGACCAGCAGCCCAGGAGCAGGACAACAGAAGGGTTGGAGACAAGAGGGAGGCAAGGCTGAGGAAGGGCCCAGCCAGCTGGCAGTCTGCCCCGGCCAGAGGAAGAAGACAGCTCTGCCCATCTGTCCACCCTGATGGGAGGGCTTCAGACCAGGCTGGCTCAGGGCCCACGCTGCCACCTCTGGCCTGGGCAACCCACCCCCACCCCAGGCAGTGATTCTTCCAGAGGGCTTAACGCTCAGCTTAACGCTGGGCCTGGAAGAGTCCTTTTTACTGCCCTCTCCCTGTCCTCCCTGCACCCCAGCTGGGCTCCCAGGGCTCAGGCCCCTCACTGTTGTGCTCCTGTAGCAGCCATGTTTGGGCGATGTGGCGGGGATGTGGGGGGCAGGAGGGGGTCCGGTACCCGCCTGGCTCAGAGGAACACCTGCACCCCACCAACAGGGGGTGCTCAGGAGCACGACCGTGAGCAGGCAGACCCCAGGGTAGGTCATCAGTGTCCTGACACCCAACAAGATTCAAAGGCCAAGCAGGAGGCGGCTCCTAGACAAGGCAAGAGCCTCCAGCTCAGCAGAATCACAGAGCAGGTGCCAGCCAGGCAAACACAGGATTGTCTCCAAGGGGAAAGAAAAGCCACCAGCTGTCCCCGGGTGAGTGGCAAAGGTTGGAGTTAGAGGCAGGGAGGGCCCTACAGTCCAATCACCTCTCCCCTCCACACACCTACAGGCTACAGTTTAAGAGCTTTTGGCATTACCTGTTTGGGGGGTTAAGGAGAAAAAGGGAGAGGAAAGAGGAAGTCAGCAATCCCCACCCTCCTAGAAGGCCCCAGTCCCAGGAGGGCTCCCTGAGCCAGCAGCAGCAGCACTCACACCTGGAAGCCCCCCAGCCTTGAGGCCAGCTCCACAGAGGGGCTCTGGGTGCAGAACAGCACAGGGAGAAAGGGCACCCCTCAGCTCCTGACAGCCCCTAAAGGTTCTCACAGACACACGGATGGACGGACGGACGGACAAATGCGCAGGCAGCCAGCTCCTGGAGGCTGGTGGCCAGCCATGGAAGAGGAAAGGAGAAAGAAGACTGTCCCTGACTGGCCACACTCCTGCACCACACACACACACACACACACACACACACTTAGAGGGAGGTATAATAAAAAGAATAAAAACTAAGGGCCCAGATGTACAAAAACTGTGGGTGAGAAAGAAGGCGGGCAAGGAGGCGGGAGATGGTCAGTCCTCCGGAAATCTGGCCACCTTCCTCAGCTTATAAATTACAACGCCCCTGGAAACGGGGGGTGGGGGAATGATGAGGCTCCGGCTGTGGCCTGGGGGAGGGTGGGTGGCGGTCAGAGCTGCTCTGGCCCGTCTGGTGGAGCGGTGGCCAGAGTATGAGGATCCCATGGGGGTGGGGGAAATTCAGCAGCCACTGGCAGGAGTCACGCAGGCCCCCTGGGACTTCACCTTGTGACGCTGGCCCCCTCGTCGCCGGCCCCCACTGCTGGGCTTGGGCTGAAAGAGAGAAAGGAGGAGCCTGAGAAGCAGTGGTCCATTGGGAGCAGACAGGACAGCAGAAGGGCAGGGGCGGTGGGAAGAGGAGACAACAGCAGGCAGTGGTCCCAGCCTGGCCTGAGCGGCCATCACGTGGACCGGACCACGGCTCCGCCCTCTGGCAGGTGGAGCAAGCGCTGCCCTGCCTACCGTCCTCCAGGGCAGGTGGGTCACATGTGATCACGGCTGTGTGAGAATTTAGAGAAGCGCAAAGAGAGCAGGAACCAAACCTGCCGCCACTGAAAAGGGGAAAGAGAAAGGGAATGAGGAGCCAGAAGAAAGCTCAGGGCCTGAGAGCAGAAAGGGTGGGTCCGGGCAGTAGCTTCCTTCTCCAAGAAGGGGTCAGACGGAGAAAGACTGGAAGGGGCGAGCGGGGTGAGGGGACACCAAGAATGGGACAGCGCTGGCAGGGGATGCCGAGCGAGAGCTGAGATGACACAGGGCCCAAGGCCACCAACCCCTCAGGAGGCGTCATGTCGGGGGAGGGGGCACAGGAGGGCCCTCCGCAGCAGTCAGAGCTCCGGACCAAGGGCACGCACGTCACCCACACTCTCATATGCAGTCTCCCTATGAAAGAGAAACTTTGAAATGTGAAACCAAATACTAATCACTTCCAATTAGATTGATCTTATGTAGACCACATCTCGAAGTTTGCAAACCACTGCGTTAAGAGATAAGTAGCTCACACTTAGACAGCAGTTACGTGCTGGGAGTTGTGAGAAACACTCTTATATGCAGACTCGGCAGTGGGCGAAGGCTTCCTGGAGCTCTCCTACATGTCATCCTCCACTGGAGTGACAGCCACACCCCCACCTTGCCCACAGCCCGCCTCAGGTGGTCAGGAGCCCAGGACCAGCCCGGGGGGGCCAGGAGACATGCTCACCATTGGCTGGAGACTGCTGGGTGCAGCTGTCGGCGCAGCCCCTAGAGAGCAAGCTTCGTCTCCAGGTGGGGGCACCCCTACCGCCGGACCTCCAGACAGACCCCCATCTTCTCGTTTGCTCAGGGGGCCTTTTTTCGTTGACTGCATTTTAATCTGTTGAGGCTTGGAGTTCATGGGGGAGTTGTTGGTGGTCTGGAGGAGCTGCAGGAGCCAAGGGGATGAGGATGAAGCCCGAGCTGCAGGCAGTGACATCAGCTCGGCTGCTCACTCCCCCACCTGCTCTCGTAGGGACTGCTCACTCCCTGGCCTGGCTGGTCCTGGGTGAGGGCCCAGGGTCCATGGCACAAGGGCCATGCCAGGCGCACTGAGACGGAGAGACATTCTCACCCCCGCTCAGCTTTCCAGGGCTGCCTCGGCCCAGCCCAACTGACCTCCACCCTGTCCGCTGCCCTGGCTGCTCTTCCCGCAGACAATGGGGAAACCCTGGCCCCCTCCCACTCAGCCCAGCTCCCAGCTGGAGCCTGGCGAGCTGCACTCCAGGCTCTCTTCCTTACTAAGCCCACGAAACTCTTCAGAGCATCAACTGTATCTCCAGGCCCAGGACCCTGCTGCCCTAGAACAAGAGTCGGAGGCAAGTTTTTAAGTTCAGGCCTCCCAGAGAAGAAGTGAATATCCAAGCACCTGGAAACGTCTGGAGTGTGGCTATTAGGAAATCCTAAGTACGGTCACCCAGGAGGGCTGCCCTGCTCCAGCTCCCCCAAGGCAGGGACTGGTGCCTCTGCCCCTGGCAATCGGGAGATTCTACAGGGCTTCGCAAGAAGCACCTGCTGTGCTCAAGGTCTAGAGGCGGAGTGGCCCCTGGTGTCTGCTGGGGGCAGGCGAGGTCTGCCCAGCCATACCTTGGTGATGGTGCCCACGGCCTTGGTGCGGCCTTCCCGGAACACCAGCCGCTGGTCTATGTGTAGGTACTCGGGGGTCTTGATGAAGCGGAAGTGCACGGTGGCCTTGTCCCCGGTGCGCAGACAATCCTTGTCCATACTCAGAATGGTGGCCGTCTGCCTGATGCTCCCACAGTGCACTGCCAAGGGAGCCAGGGGTCGAGACAGGGTTGGGCCACCCACTGGCCTCCACAGAGGCAGTGAATGAACGAAAGCACGGAACGCACTCGAGCTGCGGCAGGCTGCAGACCTCAGGGAGGCCACGCGAGCTGGCGGCTGCTGAGACCTGCCCCTGCCCCGCTCTCCTCCCTTTTCCACCAGTTAGACCCCACCTGTCCCTGGACCCGCGTCCTGGTTCCTGAATACAGGGCACGGGGCTTGCATGTGTGCCTTCTCTATACTGTTCGCTTCTTGAAGGCGGGGCTTTTGCCCGTCTGGTCTTTGTCCCCAGCACCCTGGCAACACCTGCCACACAGCAGCATTCGGTAGAAACTGTAGGCAGAGAGCCGCACCCGGGTTGTGTTTACGGGACTGAACAAACCCTACAGCTTGCGGGTGGAACAGAGGACATCGCTAAACAGGAAGGAGGCCTGCCTTTTGGCTGGAGCCGAATCTGTAGTGTCAGGGCTGCTGGAGCACTTCGTGGAAGTTCTAGAGTGGGGGGGGGGGGGGCCCTGGGCTGGCAATGCCCTTCGACACCTACCCATGGCCTGGTAGCGTGGGCTAATCGTGGTGGGGTGGTGGAGGACGAGGATCTCGGCCTCAAACTCCCAGGACGCTTGAGGATTCAAGCGCGGGGAAACCATCACCATGCCCTTCCGGATAGAGGAGCGCTTAATCTGAAAGAAAGAGAGAATCCCGGACCTCAGGGACAATGATGCCTTCTGGTTTCTGCCCCTGATCCCAGAGGCCCAGGAGTCCTTCTGGGAATGAGGACCACCTGAACTTGGCCTCGCCCTCACTGCACTGAACCACAGGCCTTCTAGGCAGATTCTTCTAGTGCTACCTGAGAAGCTTAAGCATTGCAACTGGGGGGCAGGACAGGCTTCATGCAGGAAGCGGCACTTCAGCTGGGCGTTGAAGGATGGGTAAGAACTAAGTGGGTGGTTAGAGGACACAGGCAGGCAGGCATTAGCTGGAAGGAACAGGGTGAGCATGACATGACTGTTGGTGGGAACGAAGTCCCACTTTGCCAGTTAATCTGGTTGTTGGGGGAGGCAGGTGACACCAGAACTAGCACCGCCCCCCCCCCAACCCCCGGGGGACAGAAGGCTGACTGAGAAGAGGATTTGGCACGGACCCCAGCTGCCCTATGTAGAAGGACCCTGTACCCAGCAGGGAGGCACCTAGCTGACCTCACCACGGAGTTCAGGACACCCTGCTCAGGCACTAGGGGAGGAACAGAGCTCAGGAGACGGGCCAGCCTGGGTCCAAGTCCCAGCTCTAGCACACGCTTACTACCTGTGTGCTTCTGGGCATGTCACTCAGGCTCTCTGAGCCTCAGTTTCCTCATCTGTAAAAGCGAGGTCAGTGACCCCTGCCTCGCAGAGCAGCCCTGAGGACTGGGGACGGCCCAGAGCCCAGAGCCCAGCACAAGGCGGAGTCTGAGGGGAGTTCTGGTATCACCGACACTCACCTTCTTCAGTGCAAAGGAGGCTGTCTGGCCCCCCCGCACCTCCTTGACAGGCATGCGCTTTCGATGGATCGATTTGACAGCAATGGACAGGAAGTTACCCAAAGGATCTGGGCCCAGCAGCAGTGTGTCATTCAGCTTAATCAGGCCCCTCAGTGTCGTCCCTGACACCACTGTCCCCACACCCTGCAGAGAAGATCCTGGCCCAGTAAGTCCATCCCCACTCAGCCCCTTCCTCCCACCACAGACTCAACCCACCACACCCCGTGGGAAGTGCCCGCCCGGCCCCCGACCCTGCTCGGCCCCCTGGGAGCCGCTCACCGGTACAGAGTAGGTGTCATCGATCTGGAACTCAGCAGGCTCCTCCTCCCGGTAGCTGGTGCGGGGGGAGAGCAGGTTGAGGAACATCTTCAGCAGATCTAGGTTCTCGCCAGTAACGTTGGAGATCTGGAATATCGGGCACATCCTACGTGCAGCGGGGAGAGAAAGGAAGAAAGGAAGTCAGGAGGCCAGCCCCTGCCTGACACGGCGTGGGGACGGCAGGAGGGCTCCTGGACCGGCTGCTGCAGCGAAGGGCCGCAGCGCCCCCTCGCCCGCCTCCCAGGGGTCCGCCACCAGCGACTCCTGCCGAACCCACTCTGGGCCTCCTAAAGCCCACACGTGCCTGCTTAAAACCCCTAACCACCTAATCCACTGCTGAGAAGACAGCCCGGATCCCGCCTCCCGACATCTCTGCGGGTTTATTTCTCTTAAATGTCTGTATTCTACAGACTAGAAAATCCTACCTTCTCCTAAAAGCTTGGGACTTTTTTGCCCCCATGTATCTGTTTACTCTGATGCTCCTGCCTGAATCTCTTCTCTCTTATCCAATTACCAAATCCTCTCATCCTTCAGAGCACATCCCAAATGCTGCTGCTTCCAGGAAACCCTTCCTAAAAGCCCTTCCCGAACGGGCATTCAACTCCTCTCAGCTCTGTTACATGTCACTACGTCTGATTTCCCATCAGTTATCCCAAAGGCCTCTGAATCTCCCATCCAGGGTTAATCAAACTCCTTGAGATCAGAAATTATATGTTCTCCACAGCTCCTTGAACAGCACCTGCACAGAATAGGCACTAGACAAAATCAATGAATTCAAATGGGGTCAGCTGAAACGTACACCCTCTGACTGACCAAATGATGGTACTGAAGACAGTGTCATGGCAGAGCCACAGGCCAGCATGCCAGGCTGCCCTAGGTCCTGTACTACAGACCACGTCAGAAGGCAGATAGATGGCTCCTGGGTGGCCCCAAGACCAGGAGAAGGAACAGAGTTAACCAAGTTCACTATTATCAAGAGAGTATCTCTGACCGCAGACCCAACCAGGATGAGGACCGTGCCCGAGTCCTCTCTGAATCTTCAGCACGTAGCTAAAGAGCTTGGCACGGAACAAACATCCAATAAATATTTACGCAATCAAAGGACACTCAAGGCCTAAAGTGATCTGTGATTTGAGAGCTTTTAAGAAACAGCAGTACAAAACACTATATTAATAACAATAGTTATAAGAACAACAGTGCTAACTGCTTTCCGTACATCATCTCCAACACTCACAAGAGCCCTGTGGAGAAGGTAGTGTGATTCCTATTTCACAGACAGGGATACTGAAGTCTCAGCTGGGATTCCAATCTCAATGAGACTGGTACCTCCAAATCTGGGTCACCTGATAGGGTCCCCCGGGCAACAGTGCCGATCTGGGAGACCTTGTGCTCAGACCAGAACAGTCTATTTCATCCAATCCCCGACGTGGGTGCTCGCCTATGCCATCACCTCTCAGAGCTGAAGTTGGAGGCCGTAACGATCACGTCGTCCTTGCTCTGCACCAGCACAGGGATCTTCCGGCAGCCGGGCGACTTCAGCAGGCGCTGCAACAGCTTCAAGGTTTCTAAAGAGTGAAATGGAACAGAATAAGGGGGACACAGCCTTCTTGTCAGCCAGATTTCCAGGGCAAGACAGGTCCACTCACTACTGATGCAAGCAGGAGACGATGTTAAATGCCACAGTGCCTGGGAAAGCAAAAAGCAGGATCAAACCGTGGAGGTGTGCTGCCGAGAGCAGAAGGCGCACAGGTGAGGCCTGCCTGCTGAGGGTGTGAGTCCAAAACCCGCCGCATTTCTCCACTCTCTAGAAGACCTGCATCCAATAAGTCAGAGGTCCCCAACCCCCAGGCCATGGACCACTACTGGGCTCTGGCCTGTTAGGAACAGGGCCGCACAGCAGGAGATGAGCAGCAGATGCTTCATCTGTATTTGCAGCCGCTCCCCAGCTCCACCTCAGATCATCAGGCATTAGATCCTCATAGGGGAATCCCTGGTGCCAAAAAAGTTGGGGGCCACTGCCATAAGTGACAAGGGGGGCTCCATTAAAAGGACAATGCTCTTCCCAGAATACTCCGCTTCCAGGGAAAAAAAAGCACCTGACAAAAGGATCTCTAGGAACTGCAGACACCTGCAGAAGCCCTCGTGACGCCCTCCAAAAGGATACCTCTCCACTTCTCTTCTGCCATCTGTAACAATGAGGGAGGAACGCACGAAGGCCTAGGCTTGCAACTCTGTTTTGAAACCTTTGGTTGTAGGAAGTAACCACCCTCTGTCCCAACATTGCCACATATATTCAGCCTACGTGTAAAATCTAACCCCTCTGCCCAGGGCTCTCTGAAAAGAGGCGCCAGATCAGGGATCTTAAGAATCTTGCATTTGGAACCAGAAAGAACAAACAGCGGGGGATAATTCGAGCTGTGCTAAGACCAAGAGCTGAACAGGGGACAAAGCACAAGATCCCAGGCTGATGGAAATTCAGGTCAAGGTCTGAGCACAAGATAAGGAAGCAGAAAATTTGGGGCTGAAGCCCTGGCAGCGGATCAAGGAACCACAGTGGGTGACAGCCCCCCAACAGAGAGCCTGCCACTAGCTTCACTTACCTTGCAGGATGTTGGCAGGACACATGTCAATCTTGGTGACCACCACGAAAACAGGCACGTTGAGTGCCAATGCCAAACCCAGGTGCTCCTTGGTCATCCCCACGATGCCGGCATTGCTGCCCACCTGCCCCAACACAGAAAAAGAACTGTCAGGGCAAGGGAGGTAGAGGTTGCTGCTGGAGGGGCACAGAGGCTCAGAAGGCGAGGGTAGGAGAGAACTCCCATGTATCTGAGGCCTCCCTCAGAACAGGACGCAGCGGGCAAAGCTGCAGGCCAGGGACAAAACGGTTATAATGAAAGCTGGGTTGGGCAAAGACCGCTTTAACTTCTGATTCAACGATGCCGGCCATCAAAATTTGAGGAGTCTTGGAAGCACAGAACAGACAAATCTAGAGTCGAGAAAAACGACTATCTAGAATCATCAAAGGAGATTCAGTTTAACATTCATGGCCCTCAGTTTCCCCATCTATAGAGTAGGTCCACTTGTTTAAATATTCTAACACGTCAAAGTATAGCACACGATGGGCATGAACCAGGTGTTCAATAATGGCAGCTGTTATTACTGTTGCCAGTCCTTCCCATAGTGTTTTTAAGTATCACCACACAGGCTGGCCAAATAAATCAGGGCACACGCGCGAGGTACCAAATGTGCCGTGAAAGAAAAGCAGGAAACTCTTATCTACTAAGATAATCTCTAAAATATATTTTTAAGAGGAAAAAATTCAGGTATATGTAGCATACTACCGATTAAAAAATGGTGACTGGATTATTGTTTGGGGGGGGGGACAGCTGTCTGACATTTGGGGAACTTCTGAAATATAAATACTTATAAACTAGGTATCGGATGATATGAGGGCGCTCTCTCTTGTCCACCTTGGTTACAATAATAGAAGACAGTTCTTTCTCTTAGGAGCTGCGTGCTGAAGTATTTGGGAGTCAGAATGTCAATAATCTACTTTCGAATGATTAAGGAAAAAAAAAACGAATAAAAACATGCATCCATCACATATACAGATAAATATAGCAAAATGTTAATTAATAACCACTGACTCTGAGTGGCAGGTTTAGGTATTCATTATACTATTCTCTCAACTTTTCTGAATGTTTGAAATTGGAGGGAGAAAATACATACACTCTTGCTGGTATGATCACAACATATCTCTGGAGAATACATCAGAAACTAAAAATACTAGTTGTCTCTGGGAGGACAGAGCCCTTTGGCACCTTTTTATTTCTGTATCATATAAACGTGTCACTTACTAAAACAAATTAAAATTACCACTAGTTATATAGTGCTTTATACATTCCAGAGTGTATTCAAGGATGTTCTCATTTGATCATCACAGCTCACAGGTGAGCCATCATCCCACCAGTTAACAATAAAAAAGAGGTCCTTTACCTGTGTTCCCTTCCGTCTACACCAAGACACCTCCACCATCTTCCTCCTAATTTTCCCATTCCCTCCAACCTTTCTGACACAACCCATACTCACTTTTGTTGTTCCCAGCCTGGTTAAGAGAGAGATTTCTTGCTTTGTTGTATGTATTATTTTAAAGATCCCTGCCTCCCCCCCAAAAAAACTGATTGCCATGGAACAGTAATGACATATTTCACTGCTCTCTACAGAAAAATTTTAATATTTGTATCATGGCCTAAAAGGCTGATAATATATTTCATCTGGGTGAAGATATTTCCATTAATTGGCCTTGCTCACTGTAGCTCAGAAAAATGCTCATTTTAAACTGATTTCTATACTTTTCTTAATACCAATCTAACACCCCCCACAAATATGACCCATGGTGCATCCATGGAAACCCCTTCTTATAGAGCAGCTTTCCTGAGCCCAGTTGACAAGGTCGGTAAGGGCTGTTTGCAATGATCAAAGATGTGGGAGATGAAATCACGCCAAGACCCCAAGAACCTTGGGCAGAGAGCCCACAAGTGTACATACAGATGCTCCTCTCTTTACCCTCCAGTCTGGAGAGACGCTGCCTGAGAACCTGTGTTTACAGTGCAACTTGATCAAGTCTGCTCTGAACAGATGCTTGTGTTTACTATACTTATTAATTCAGGCAGCTGGAGGAATTGGAATATGGGGAAGGGCTTTGAGAAGGACTTGGCAAAGTAAAACTTGCTTGCTCCCTCTCTTTCTGTGAAAGCTGTGAAGCTGCCACCAAGGCTGTGGGCCGCACTGATTCCTACTCTCTCTGTCCAGGGAGGAAGGTCAAAGGGATCCAAATACAAGCTTAGCAGTAAGATCCAATGCAGAAGCCGCTGCTCCCTTTCCTTTTCAGTTCATCTACATAATGAGCTACTTAAAAATCTGTCCCCACTAGGCTGCAGGCTCTGCGGGGCCCCAGGCTGGCCATGCATACGTGGCTGCACCTTCAGGCCCAGTGTGGTGCCAGAAACGCAGGAGCCTCTCAACAAGCACCTCGTTCCAGGCTTCAGGTTCCAGGCTTCTGACGAGGCCACTCTCAGGCCCCTCCTGAGTGCTGTGCTCGCCTCCATTCCTTCCCCCCAGCCTACTCTTCTCGGAGGGTATGCCTGGTGTCACCCTCTCAAAGTAGCCCAACCCCAGAAGAAAACATTTCTGAAGATAATAAGTACACCCCAGAGAAATCCTCTATGTCTCTTCTAAAAATGAGAGGTCTGCACATACCCTGGTTATTCCTTTGGGGGGTCCTGTCTAGGCCTAACCTAGATCAAGGTATACCCCTAAAGAAGACTATAATGCTCAGAGGACTGGGTACCCCAGCAAAGCCTGTCATCCTCACCCAGTGTCAAAACCCCAAACAGACTTTAGCCTTGGAACAATTTCAAACTCTTGTCCATAACCACACTCCCAAGAGCCCTGCTAGAGCCCCCTCAACCCCCACTCTCGCCGGGAGCGTCTCACACTCACCATGAGCATGCAGAAGTCAGGCAAGTGGCCTGTCATGCCAAACACAGTGGTCTTCAGGTATTTCTCGTGGCCCGCCAAGTCGATGAAGGTAATCACCTTAGTGGACTTCTCACAAATCTTTGTCCACTCCAGGCTGCCGCCGTGGCTGTCTGGCTTGTTCACCACGTTGCCTTCACTGTCAAAGCCCAGAATGTCGTTGCCCACGCTGCTGGTGCGACCAGATTCAATCTCATGTTTGTGGCGGAAGAGTTTCTGGCGGGCAAAGCCTCGGCCATTGTCCAGCTCCCCGTGTGTCAGGACCCCCAGAAGAGTGCTTTTGCCAGCGTCCACGTTGCCCACTACTGCTACCCTGCAGGTACATGAACCCATTTTTCCATGTGAGAGTTAGTGGGGGCACGAAGTGAACCCCACTAACTGGATTTGCAAGGACTGTTCTGCTCCTGAGCCTCTCCAGCTCACTGTTCCTCCTGTTCATGGGGTAAACACATAAAGAATGTTCCTGGAGGTGCCGTCCAGGGGGCAGAGTTATTTAGGAGGAACTGGGCTCCCACACAGTGGTTTTCTCCCTTAACTTCCACCAACTTCCTCAAAGCTGCCAGACAGGGCCTCTGAAGTCAGGAGAGACCCAAACGCTCTGCTCTCCTCCGTTACCCCGCTTTCTAGCCTTGCAGGTCGATGAGAGAGAAAATGCGGCCCACGGAGTGTATGGGCGGCCTCTCTCCCATTCTTCCTGAGTGGGAATATTTAGGGATGGGGCAGTGCGGAAACAGAGAATGGATCTACCGTGTCCTGGACACTGTCTCCATGCCTCACGAAGGGAAGGGGTGGAGCCGACACAGCAGGCGTCGAAGGCTCAGTCCTCATTCTCTGAGAAGCCCCAGACCCTGAGGCCCTGCTACGCGGAACTGCTCTGAGCCCTTCTTACCTGACCTCCAGGAAGTCATTGTCTCCTACTCGTTTCCGGACCAGGTAATCACGCACACGCCCCCCAGCTTCTTGCCGATCCCGCAGGAGGATGACATCGGCCTCTATCTGTTCTGCCATGCTCTTCACTGTAGCGTAGGAGGCCTCCATGTCAGCTTCACTCAGCCCGTACTCAGTCCCATCTGGTGACAAAAGCCCAGACATCAGCGTTTCAACAAGCCAGCCAGCCAGCCAACCCCTTAGAAAAGCCCCGCCCCAGACACTGAAGAACATGGCTCTTTCTACCTGACACTTTTCACAAACAGAGCTAATAAATAATTGTGCCATGGGCTTTCTCATTAAGCAGCACATTCATTAATTCATTCAACAGTAATCACTGAGATTCTCTTGGGTTTTATGCCAAGCCTCCTGCTGAGTCCTGGGAATACAGGTGCCCGTAGCGGGCTCACAGCCCAGGAGGAGAGACAGGAAATTAATTAACCACAATGCAGCTTGAGCACCGTACTACAGAACTGTACAAGAAGAATGTAAAGCATGAGCAACTAGCATTGCCTGGGGAAGCTGAGGACAGCTTTGCAGGGTGCTGGGTCTCTAAGCGTGAAAATGGGCCTAAAGAGAAAGAAGCAAAGACATCCTAGGCAGAGAGGCTAAGCAGAGTGCATGGCAGATCACAGCACACTGAGGGACCCGTGAGCGGCTCGGGGTGTCAGAAAGCAGGATGTCAAGCGGCAGGAGACCACAGGAGAGGTGGCAGCGGTCAAGCAGACAGACATTAGCAGCAAAACACATCAGTGGGAGTTTAGACGGGGGAGTCACGTGATCAGATTTCTAGGGGTTAGAAAAATCCGCTGGGCAGCGGTATAAGGTGCGCTGGCAAGCGAGACTGGAGAGAGGGAGCCCAGGCAGGAAGTCATTGTAACAACTCAAGCAAGAGATAATGAGGACAGGGGACAAAGGGAAATGTGGAGCAAACTGAAGAATGATTTTAGGGATAGATTTTTAAACTGAGGTAGCTCGGGGGAAATGTCCAGCAAGCAGATGGCAAAACGAGGCTGAGCTCAGGACAGGGAAGGGAAGAACCAACCATTGAGCGAGTGCCTTCTGACATTCTTACCAGGTGCTTTCTACCCGGTGTCCTCGGAATTCCCACAATGACTCCCTCAGCTTTTCCCCAGCCTGTCTCTACGAGCACCGAGCACCGTGCTCCTTCCCCGGGCTACCCGCCCCCAGCCCCCGCACGGGCCCAGACATTTTTACTACCTCGCAAAGACTCTGAAACACCTCCTCTCACCCTCCCTTCCTCCCCCCTCCACTTCTCCCCTTACGAGCAAACTGAAGCCATTCTTAAACTAGGAGGAGGGAGCCCCGGCCTCCTCCCTTGCCCCTGCTTCTCCCCTGAGCTACCTCTCCTTGAGCTGAGCACCTCAAAAGAGTAACTGAGACTTGTCACTACTTAGTTTCTGAATCTTACTTAAGAAATCTAGGAGAAACTAGTTTTCAAGTCATCAATGGCCTTCTAACCACTCATCTTGACCTCAACAGCATGTGACACCGCTGGCCATTCTGCCTTTGTTTTCTGAAGCGCTTCCCGCCCACGCCACCCGCCTACTGCATGACCCTTCCTATTTCCCTCTCCGCTCTCTGGTTCTTCCTTCTCTGTCTGCTCTGCTGGCTCTTCCTGCTCCTGTCCCCGAAAGGCCAGTCTTTTCCAGTAGTCAGCCAGTAGCCCTCTTCTCATTCCTCTAAACATCTCATACTATGGCTTCAAATGTCATTTTGAAAACCACAAAAACATTCATTTCTAGCACTGCCCTCTTCCCCAAGCTCCAGACTGAATGACTCCTAGAAGCCCAAAGATTAAACTCAACAACCCACCCCCCCCCCCTTTAAACAACAGCACAAAAACTAACACCATTAACGATGAGGTTAGTCCTCACTGCAATCCTGTGAGGTAAGCATTCCTTTCCCCACTTAAAAGTGAGCAAACGGAGTCCAGGAAGGTTTCGGAGGCGGTGAGGAGCAGAGGGGCCCTGTGAGCCTGGGTCTTCTGATTCCAAACCTAGAGCCTTTTCCTCCAGCAAGGGTTCCCCTTAATGCCAGACCGGTTCCTTCTCCTTCCAGTCCCCCAAGCTTAGCACTCAGGGCTCCAGGCCTGCTGATTCTAGCGCAGACCTGGCCCTTCTTTCTTGGTCCCTGCTCTCCTCCTTCTGCCAATTCAATGTCACAAGCTGATCCAGGCCCTTAGTGTACCTCAGTCACCATAACAGACAGATCCCTAACTGGACTTAGCAAATCCAGTCTCTATTCCGTACAACCCATCCTGCATAGACACACGCCCAAGTCCCAAACAAAGCACAGCACTATGATAGTCACATCCCAGTCGAAGCCCTGGAACAACTCTCCAGGCCCAGCAGTGTTCACTTCCGATTCCTTACAGGCCTACCCCATTCATTCCACAGCCCCTTCCTTTTTGTCCCAGGGCAAGTGGCCCAGTAACCATAATCCTTGTTCCCTGCAGGTTTCCAATTCAACACTTTTGCCCTTGTATTCCCTATTCTAGAAAGCCCATCGGCACATCTCCACCCACCAAAATCCTACCTATTCCGCTCCTCGATGGCATTTACTGCATACTACACCCTGTGCAATCAGTTTCTGGATGCTTGCCCTCCTCCACCATACATAAGCATCTCCATTCAGGACAGGAATCACATCTAACATTCCCTGAAGACACCAATGAAGGGTGCTCTGCCTATATCAAGCCCTCGAATGTTTGTAGAATATAAAACAAATGAACAAAGAGGGAGTGGTTGGGAGGAGGAGTTTCTAAATGCAAGGCCCACTGAGCTCTGGCCATCTGGGTTAGCTGTACCTCAATGTTTGCAGGATTTAGCTCTTATTGTAACTTAGGTAATAACCTAGAGAAAGAAACTGCTGGTAGTGATCGGAAAGTCAGAGTTTGGGAGCACAAGGCGTCTCCACACAAAATGTGCAGGCAGGGCATTTGTGCTCTCGTTAGAGGCTGGAAATAGATGGCTTCACTCGTAAGGTTTCTTCCCGTTTGGAGAATCTGCCACTCACTAGTTGTATGAACTTGGGCAAGTTAATTAAAACCCCTACATCTCAGTTTCCTTACCCATGAAATGGGGATAATACTAACGGTTCCCATCCCTGAGGTCTTTCAGAGGGAGGAAATGAGGTCTGACAGTGTAAAACAGCGACGGGCTTGCTGGAAGTGCTCCTCAGGGAAGGCCTGTTAACCCTGCCATTCTTGCCGGACCCCCAAATTCTCTCCACCCTTTCCTGATTCTGACACAACAAAAAGCAATGCTTTCAGGTCCTGTTCCACACCAGGGGGCAATCATCGATGCCACCTTGTCCGTCCAGGGCTCCCAGAGAATGCCCCAGCGTACCCTCCTCCTCCAGCATGTACTGCATTCCTCACTCAGTAGGACCAGAGGCAAAGGCCAAGGAGGAAAGCCACAGAGGTCCAACTACTAAAGGCCACACTGTGCCCACACCCAACCCTAATGGGACTTCCACCCTGTCATCTGACCTACCTTTCCTATATGCACTCTCCTGCTCAACCTGCTGCAAAGCTTCCCCAAACTTTTAGGATAAAAGTCTAAGCTCTTTGGTATGGCATCCAAAGACCCTCAAGAGCTGGGCCCTGCCTGTCCAGCCCACCCTCCTGACACTCCCGACCTCATACACAACACTCCTACTTTACTGAATCACCACAGTCACCAATGGGCATGCGGCTTCCTCTGCTCACTCACTACTGCCTCCATTTACCTGAAAAAACTGCTCATCCTTTAGAACCAATTCAGGGGGCATCTCCTCTTTGATGCCTTTCCTGACTCCCCCAGAAAGACTTAACACTTCTCCTATGTTCCCTGAACTTTTAATACAGTACCTTGCTCTGAGGTCATGACTTAATATCTGACAAAAGAAAAGGTTCTTTTTGAAAGAAATATCACGGTTAATCGAGTAGAGCCTGGAACCCTTAAAAATTTACCACTGTAACTACTACCACTAGCTAACATTTATAGAATGTTCACCATCACTAGCTAACATTTCTATAATGCTCACATATATGCCAAGGGTTAATCTTCACCCTGACACCATGGGATAGATTCTATTATTATCCCTATTTTAAGATAAGTTAAAGAGCCAGGAGGCGAACTCAGACCTGCCAGGCTCCAGACCCTAACTACTAGGTCAGATTGCTTCCTTTTAAAAGATCAATCTTAAAACAAACAAACAAGTAACCAACCTTAAATCAGGAATGTATACTTAAAGAGCACATTCCTCTGTAATGCTTACAATTTTTTAATGTCTAACTTATTCATACAAAATTTCTCTGAGGGAGGGTGAGGAAAGATGTCATTAATCTCATTTTATAGGCAAAGGAGCTGATAAACAGAAGTGATGCACCAAACACACACAGGAAGTAGGTGATGAAGCTGGCCCCTGGGGGCCTTGAATCTGGTTTAGTCCTCCGTTTGATGTTCGACTTGTTTAACTAGTTATAGTCTCTACCTCAAAAGAATTCCAGCAGGAAGGAGTCACTAAGAATCTAACAGCATCCAATTGACAGATGCAAAGATAATGCTTGGATGTACAGAGGTGTTAATGAATGTTTGACATCTTATACTTTGCCACTGGAGGGTTAATTAGTTGTGAGTTGCCAAGGCAAGGTAAAATTCATTAAGAGTCTGCAATAAAGAACTGGGGGAGGGGGTTATCTTAAGAATCTGGGTCTTCAAAGAATAGTCCCAACACTTGTCAAAACTGATTTAGATGTGGTTTCTTCAATTCTATAAGCATGCACTGTTCTTTGAGTAGTTCATCCTGTTACAGCAGGCCAGATATGCGCCTGACACAAAAGCTTTCAAAAGTCTGCCAATGATCCCTCAGTCACCAAATGGAATGGCTTCTTCTGAACCTGACTCTCCTTGTTGTCTCGGTACCTGACAATGCTGACCGACTCCCTCCCTTTCTTGACATGCAACCCCTTAGTCTGCCTATCTCTTGGACCATGCCTTCTTTAAGGTGATAAGACCTGGAACCAGGGGGCGGTGGCAAAGATGAAAAGGAAAGAATTGATCAGAGAAACATATCGAAGGAAGGCGCAGAGGTAATTTTAAGCCAAGCCCGTCTTCCTTCCTGTGTCACTCTCGCAGCACTTCCAAACACTGTCTTCTACTGAGGTTGTTTGTGTACGTGCCATCGTTCCTTATTGGGACGGAGACCAGATTTCAAGTATCTAAAAGTGCTTTGCAACAGTATCTAGCCCTTAGAAGATCCTAAACAGATATCTGTCAAATAGTTAAAAAGTGATTTTGAAATTGTCTCCATCTTAAACTCAGTCTACAAAAGAATTATTATTTGCCTTTACAAAGCCTACATTCAGCAAAGAACTGTTCCTTTAATGATGTACTGAGGCCTAACAGGTCCTCCTACAAAGATGACAGAAAAGCTGTGGTACAGGTTAAATTCATAATCATCAATATGCCTAGCTGCCACTTCAGCAAAGACAATGTCAAAATGAAGATGAGGGTAAGGAGGTTTGAATCGAGGGTATAAACTAAGAATGACCAAGGGGGGAAAAGCCCAAGATATAATCTGGGATTCTGTCATGGGGGCTGCTTCCTCTAAAATAATGGGCCCTCTTACAATGGAATAAGCAGGTTGGAGTACAATAACCAGTTCCTTCCAGAATGGTAACAAGCCTCCATGTCTAACGGGATCTTACTGGGAGAACTGAGGGCCTCCGTTATCACAGCTATCCACACTGAATGGTCAGTGTGGTCCGGGGCAAGGAAGCCTCGCTGAAGAGAGGAAGGAATTCTGGGTGCCAGCTTCTGGATGACATCAAGAACCACCACAGAAGTTCTCTGCTAAGCAGGCAATAGTAGCAATGGGACCCATAATCTGGGTTTGGAAGGAAGACTTAGAGCTGCCCAGGGAAGGCTTAATTCTAGCCCTGTAACTTGCTCTATACTCAGGACAGGAAGTTTCCTTGCTTTGTGCTTTATTCCCCTTTATGCAAGTGCAGAGTACTGAAGGTAGAAAAGAAGTATCTGTAAAACTGCTTGGAAAGTGACTCTTTAAAATTGAGCATATTGCGACCTCTAAGGTGGGAATTAACATTATGGCTTTGTGCTTTTATGTCCATCCCAACAGTCCTGTAGACACTGAACAGGAAAAGTGGGTGAAAAGACAGAAAATGTGCTCTAAATAATTTTTAAAAAATAAAGTGAAAGGAAAACTATGCTCACCTGATCCCTGCCCAATGACATATATGGTCTCTCCGCATCCCTCGTCCATCCTCTCCCACATCTGCCGAAGTAGGCTGTCATACTGCTCTGACGTAGGGCTCACTAGGACCAGCTAGGAGAGAAACCAACAGCCTTAGCACCACTTACTAGAAGAGCACCAGAGCCAAAGCAGGTCAGCAGCCTGACCAAAGACCCTGACTGAACCCCACAGCACCCTAATCTGAAATAGCTACACAGTCCCCTCATGCCCTCTCTCTGCCACTCTTAAATAGCCAATGAGCCTAAGGTCTTGTATAAGTTGTTATATGATGTACTAAAATGTACTGAAACATATCCCACAGAAAAGAGGGTGTGAACAGCCTGTCTCCTGCCGCTTAACAAAGGGGAAGGACCGACAATGACTGAGAATCTGATATTGTGGGTAGAAACTGATGAGCAGTGCTTCACACCTACATGCCAGTCTTCTACCTGCAGCTTGCACCGCAAAGGACAAAGATCTCCTATACCGCCATGCTCCATGCTCCCCACCCAAGACCAATGATTGCCGTAAAGAAAGAACTCTGTTCCATCTTGCCTTGGCTATCTTGATTATTTAGGAATCAGCAGTAAAAACTACTGCAAGATCTGTCTTCATCAAAAAACACCATTACCACTCAGATGGGTATTAACACCATCATTTTGCAAATCTGTGCCAATAACATTAAAGTATCAACCACTTATTTGGAGAGGCCATTTACCAATAGACATGCCTGGTCTCATCGTCTAATCATTCATGTGTAACCTTGGACAAAGAACTTAACCTCTCTGAGTCTCATCTTTTCAATCTACAAAATATAGCTACCTGTGTCCTAAGGCCACTGTAAAGACCAAATGAGATAATGTGTAATGCACCTAGTCCACACAGTAAGTGGGAAGTACAGCTTTCTTCACTCAATCATTCCTAGAAAAACCCTGGATGAAACTAGTCACCATAGTTCTTTAGTTGTTTCTCCCTTTGGAAACTTCCAGAGCCGTAGGTCTCCACATATAACTGCAGCAAATGTATAAACATATAGCTTCTAACCTTTTCTTCAGGAACCAATCTATCGCTTCACCCCTTGTCTCTCTCCACATCGTCAGTTTTTCTTTTCGATGTCATCAATATTTATATACACATAGCTTCTCAGCTTTAAAATAGTGAGGACTTCCTCAGCTAAGTGAGAAGTAACACTTCCCTGTCCTAGAACATTAAGTTGATCAGGAAATAAAGGTATTACTCTTTGCAACTCTGCCCAGCAATCTCCAACTGTGTTTTCAGGTTTCTTCAGAACCATGGCCACAAACCGACATCCAGCTCATCTGCTGTTGAGTCAAGCATCTCTCTCACAATTCCTGGGTTGACTCGTCAGAGTTTACACTTGTAAAGTGCTGCCTGGGTCTTTTGCATCGTGTCACATTGCCTCACCCATTTCCCTTGACCTGCCCTCTATCCGAGCTTGGCCATCCTCATCATGGAGGCACCAGGCAGGACCACCGGCTTCCAAGTGCTCAACTAACACTAAAGGGAGAGAAAGCGGTTGAAACTTGGTTGCTTATGTTTCTGGGAAAAGCTCCTCCAGTTTGGGCCAAGTTTCATGCACTTTTGCCACCAAAGACTGTGAAAAGTCACAAATCTTTTCAAAACTCAATAAACATCTCTATTGTGATTTTCCAACAACAGGTAGGAGAGAGTACTGGTGTTCTATCTTCCATTGGCTGCTATTAATCTGCACAGGGAATTATCAGTTATTCAGTTCACTTCAGATATTTACTGAGTAGTATGTATAAGGCACTATATACTACGTGTCACACACATTTATTGTCTTTACAAACACCTGTACTTAAAAAATGATGAAGCTGTTGAACTGAGAGGTTAAGAAACTTTCCCAAGGTCACAGAGCCTTTTTTAAGTGGCAGAGCAGGAAAGGTATCTGTTAAAAACAAAAAAACAAAATTCAACCAAGTAAATTGGCTTTATTGAACGATTCATGAATCATGCAGCATCCCGCAGAAGACTGTGCTCTGAGAGTAGTGCAAAATGGAAGGGTTTTTAACGAGGAAACCGGGAGGGATAAGAAAGTTATTAGCAAAGTAAAGAAAGGATTGTTTCAGGCCAGGTCACCAGTTTTTTGGGGGAAAGGAGATAGGGCGCTTTTATCATGCAGATTACCTCTCTAGTGTAGGTAAGGAAACTACAGCTCAACATTCCACATCTGGGAGAGGCTGAAACTGCAATTAAGTCTTGGTTTGCTGTCCTGGGAGCAAGTGACCCCACCTTGGGCCTGTTTCCTCTTTTAACAGAACCCAGCTTTGTCTGACTCCCAAGTTGGCATTCTTTCCTTTAGCAATGTTAAGCGCCTTCAAAACACCAGTCACATCTTATACTTACTTTTTATGCCCCATAATGCCAAGCAAGTGAAACCCTAACTCCTGTCCACCTTCTCAAGAGCTCAGAAGGCATGATTTGAAACGTCCTTCATTATTCCATTCATCCAAGATGTGGTTCCCCTCCCAGGATGGCGAGATTATGGGTCATCCCCATCTTTCGTGGGTGGATCCGTAAAGTGGACATTGCTCAGAAATCCTTCTCCCCAACCGTGCGACTACTTTCTGTTTCCTTTCCTGACACCAGGAAGAAATGCCTCCCCACACCCCCTCGGACGACCCGATCTTCCCGCGCCTCTGCTGCCCCAGCCACCTTCGACTCTCGGCTGCCGTGGAGAGTCCAGGATGACGGCCCCTCTCGGTCTCGGGAGAAGCGGCACTGCGCGGGGCGCCGCCGGCGTCGAGCTCTCGCGTTCCACGTGGCGGAGCCGAGGGGTCGTGATCTCGGCGGGAGCCGGACGGCGGGAGGCCGGGTCGGCGCGGCGGGGGAGGACGGCGGTGCTGGGGGCCGCCCCTCGCCCAGGAGCCTCCCGCGTTGCCCACACCGGTAAGTGGGCGGGCTCGGCCCCTCCTGCCCCCGCCGTCACCCCGAGAGTGCTCGGCCCGTCGCCCTGTCCCCTGAGCGCCGCCGCCGGCGCCAGGGCCTACCTTGCTGGTGAGGTCCAGCTCCGGCTCGCCGTTGAGCGCCTCGCAGTCCTCGCTGCAGTCCGAGTCAAAGCCGCTGTGAAGCCGGGAGGCAGCCGCCGCGGCCCTGGCCGCCCCCGGGGAGTTGGGCTCGGGGGCAAACATAGAGGCCGGGACCGGCGAGTCCATCGGGGAGCGACTCCGCTCCGCCGCCATCTTTAATAACTTAGGCTAATTCGTAGCCGGCCTCCCATCCCTCCCCGTTCATTTGCCTAATCTATGCGTGGCCCCGCCCCACCCCTCATCGGAATAATTTATGCAAAACTTTTCCGGCCGCGAAGAGGAAGACACGTATCTCTAGCTAAGAAACAATCCACCAGGCTTCTCAGCCACCAATCATTGCAGCCCTTCAAAACACCTAATGAATAATTAATAAGGCCCGAACCCAAACAACAAATGTCTGAGACGTCACGCGCCTGGATCACAGCACGGGAGTGGGCAGCACCGTATCCACGCTACCGACCGGAGAGTCTTTTCACCAACGGGAGCAGCGCACAGTGTGACTGACATGGTAGCCATCCAATGAGGAGGGAAATACACACAACGTTTACTTCACCCTCCCTCACTCTACTCCTTTGGAGAGGCGGTTCTCAGCGTCCAAATCTTACTGCAAAAACAGTCAGCTCCGAGAGCCTTGGGATGATGGACAAGATCAAGGCCCAATGTAGTCATCAGATAGGTCCCGCGCCTCGGGCCACCGCCCACGGTGATAGTAAGGCGCATTCTACTCAACTCGGTGACTCAGGGCAGTCGCTGGAAGACCGAGGTCTGACTTGCTGGCAATCTCCAGGCAATATTAATAGGCAGATCGATGCCTGGAATACTATAGCAGCCAGAGCAATGCAATTAATTTAAGGCTGACCTTAGGGAGAATTCTCCATTCACTGCCTCTGCGGAGAGAGCAATTACAGAACTAAAAAGAAGCAACCAGCCAAAATAGAAGCCAGAAGCATCTGTTAAAAATAGACCCAAAACAGAGTCACGTGTGGTAAGCCCCAGCAAGGCTTAATACCTAATTGTAGTTTCATTCTCTCCCAGCAGTGGAATTTTAAACTGGTCTACAATTTCCTGATCAACACTTGTGAGATAATCTGAAAAGACCCTCTTGCCTTCTAAAGGAAGATGACCTGGCCTGAAATAATCCACTTTTTACCACTGGCCCACCCTCCTCCTGCCTATAAAAACCTTCCATTTCGTACAATGCTTTGGAGCGCCCTTCTATTGGCTAGATGGGTTGCTGCTGCCTAATTCGTGAATCGTTTAATAAAGTCAATTAGATCTTCAGATTTACCGTTTAATTTTTTTTTGTTTTTGTGGTTCTTTAATAAACCTCACCATATTGTGAACTGTATAGCTGAGATCTAGGGTCTGTTAAGGTAGTTTCCTATGGACCGTTCAGTGTCATCTGTTGTGGACGGCCCCAACCCAAAATACCATAAGCAAAAGTTTTAGTGTCTTGAATTTGTTTCAAAAGTCTGAAAAGCTTGATGAAATTAGGGATAAGGCCACTTGTCCCAGGCAAGCAAGAACAGCCATTCGAGAAGGTAACATGCTCAATAGTTAACGGTTTGGAACACAAGATTTAGTGAGCAAGAGCCAAGTTTCAAAATGGCTTTCAGTTTCAGGGATCTACCTGAAAAGAAAGAGGCGACCTCCTCTTGTTCCTGATTTCAATCACAATCAAGTTTTATGTGTACAAAGCTACGAACTCCAGACAAGAAGTCATCCAAATGCAAAGGTCTTATTTGAATGTTTTTCTTTTTTTCTGGCTCAATTGCTCACCACTATCCTATGTACTTGCGACATAGTTACAAATATTAAAATCTTTGTGGAAAAGCCAAATATCAAGGCATTGCACTCGAATTGATATTTAGTGTTTTATCAACTGACTCTCCCAGAAAGAATTGAAGTTCAAAATGTGCTGACACCTGACGAGACCAAAAAGCACGCCTTTCTCCTTATAGGGCTTTGCCCATAATAAATATTCTCAAAGTAGGTGCTTCTTGAATTAAATAAATCTAAAATCATATTTAAGAGTGGGAATTCCCTGCTCATCTTTACATCCTTTCTGAAGACAAGTTAGAGCCTGGGTTCAAATCCTAGGTCCACTACTTACTAGCTACGTGACCTAGAGCAAATTAATCAACCTTAGCTTCAGTTTTCTCCTCCAAAAAAAAAATTAAGTACCTATATCACAAGTTAGCAGTAAATTTACATTTGCAAAGCACTTAGAACAGTGCTTACAAGTCTCAATACCTAATCTTACGTAAATATAACTGTAACCCTCAGCTGGCTTACAAATTATAAAAATTTAAGGTAATTCCAAAGTTGTCTGGATCAGCGCAGAGGATCCACATATTAGGCACTCAAGCATTTGTTAAGTGGTAACTGTGTTGAGTGTAATTGAGTCCTGTTGAAGCAGAATTAAAGAAATTACTTAATTGTAAGTGTGATCTCTTTTTTCCAATTTTCTGAACAAAAATTCAAAAGGAGGGCAGGGCAGCTAAGGTAGTTAGTGAATATTTGTTGATGCCTTTGTAGATAAAGGGGGGAAAATCCACTAGGGACTGAGTTTACCCTCCTGACACGCCCAATGCGCTCGAGGAAACCCAGAGACGAAAGCTCTGTTGCAGCCACCGTGAGGCGGAGAGGACAGTGTGTAGTAAACCGAAATACGAGACCAAGGAACTGAAATCGGATTCTTCAACTCGACTTGAAATATGACTCTCAGCCTCAGCGCTCCTGAAAAGTGCGGCGCGGTCGGGCCCACTAACCAAGAGAATTTGCGCCCGACCTTGTCAATAAGCTGCCCTGAAATCAGCTGGTGAACGGCGCGCTAGACAAACAAAACGGTCAACACAGGAGTAGCTGCTCCAGGTTCGCGAAAGCACTCTGCCGGAGTAGAATAGCCCAGAGAGAGGGACGGGGTGGGGACAGTTGCGAAGTGCAGCCGCAGGCTGGGTCGCCGCCCCGGAACGGCGCCGACGCCCGGGGGAGAGGCGGTGATGGGAGCGGCAGGCGTCGAGGCGGGACTCCGCACGCCGCCCCGCCCTGCGCAGCCCGGGGAGGAGCAGAGCCGAGGAACGCGGCACCAGCTCTAACCCGCTGCCGCATCCGGGCTCCGCAGCCCCGCATGGGGAGGGCCGCTGCCGTCGCACCCATCGGGTTGTCCAACGTTGCCGGCACCTGCCCAACAGATGCACTGCCGCTGCAGCCCCCAAAGCCGGGGCCTCTGACGTCACGCACACGTCAGACATGACGCCGCGGCGGGGCGGGATCCGGGAAGGCGCAGGAGGGCGTTTCCGGAGCACGCGCCCGGCGAGGGCCGCTGACGTCGGGCTCAGGTGCGCGCGCTCGGCCGCTCGCCTGAGCGCGGCCCAGGTGGTGGCCAGCAGCTCCAGGTGGCGGCCTGCGGCGGTGAGGGGGCGACTGGCGGCGCGGACGCGAGTAGGCGTCGGGGCCGGGTTTGGGGGAGCGACGGGAGGGCGCCTCGGCTTGCATTCACGTGACCGGCGGGGAGCTTGGGGTTTCGGTGGCGAGACGGGTGGGCCCCCGAGGGCGAAGCGAATTGTCCGGTCCCACCCCTCGCGGGCCTACAAGTCCCAGCCAAGGACCTTCCCTCGCCTTGGGGCCGGATCCGCCGCGCCGCTTCCCCGGCCAGCTTGGTACTTCGCGGCGGACCGTCTGACCGCGGGAGCTGACCGGGATTGTCTCCCCCGCAGGGCCACGGCGAAAAGGTGAGAGTCCGCGCTTTCCGAAGGAGCCGCGCCCGCCTCGACCCGCGCCCTGCGGGGCTCCACCGCACCCAAGGGGATGGAGAGGCGGCCCCGTGGCCCTTGCACGGCCCGCGATCCCACGCTGGCCGGCCCTCGCTAGCTGCTCGAATTTTGCGAACAAGGCCACCTAGGCCTTGTCTCCTGAGTCAGTGGCGTTGTGGTTCTAAAGAAATGGAAGAAAAGGAGCGATGTGACAGATTCCGTTTGGTCCTCCTGCGTTGAGGCCTGGTTGGCTTTTGCAGAGAGGAAAATACAGCAAGAAAATCGTGGTTTTTTGGAGGGGGGGTGGGAGGGGAGGGTGGGAGAAGGGAACAAGGTCTTAGATTTTATACGATTTTTAAAAATTCTGTACTTTGAAAGTGGTGGCGAAATACACTAATCCAAAAGTTATTTTTCTATTGAGAAGAGAGAAGAGGTAGATTGTTTTTCCTTTTGATTCCAACCTTTTCTCCCCGTGACAAAGCATAAATCATGAACACCAGAAAATAAGGTGGACCTCAGGAATCCTGGAAAGACTGAGAAGCTTACATTCTTCCTCAGGAGGGAAGAGTGGGGTCTTTTTAGGCCTCTCTGGAACCTAAACCGAAAAACATGAGTTGCGTGCCATGGAAAGGAGACAAGGCCAAATCTGAATCATTGGAGCTGCCCCAGGCAGCACCCCCACAAATCTACCATGAGAAACAGCGCAGGGAGCTCTGTGCGCTGCATGCCCTCAATAACGTCTTCCAGGACAGCAACGCCTTCACCCGGGAAACGCTGCAAGAGATTTTTCAGAGGTAGGGGACTCGCTGCTTCTTGGCATCTTAATACTTTTCGCTATCTGAATTTCTGTGGGCGGGGCGATGTCTCAGCTACAGAGACTTTCACAACCAACAAGTTATTCTCAGGTAGGTGCCGTTAGCAGATATGAGAGAGTGCTAGGAAAGATAATCACTACCATTTATTGAGCACTTATTGTGGACTAGGCACTGTGCTAAGTGCCTCAGTGGTGTGTCATCACAACAATCCCATGGAATGTGTGTTGTTATTTCCATTTCATGGATAAAGACAGGCTCAGAGAAGTTAAGTAATTTGCCTGAGGTAACCAGATGGAGCCCAGCTTAAATTCAAGTTTGTATCTGCTGTTGACCACTATGCTATAAGGCTTCTCACACCCTGCCCCCAAGGAGTTTACAGGGACAGGATATGTACACACTCGGTCAGAAGTGGAATGTTGTGGGTTCCATAAGAAAGGTGAATACGCAGTGCTCAGCTTTTCTATGAGGCCATGTGCTGGCCTTGGTGCTTTTCATACAAAAAGCACGATGTTTCACCTTCTCTATTTTACTGATAGAGAAACAGGCAGAAAGGTCAGGTAATTTGTCCAAATAGCCTCTAAGTAGCAAAGCTACATTGTGAAGCTAACTTGATCTCCTCCCTTTTCTATTTCATTCTCGGTGCCCTTTCTTACCCACTTTGCCAAATGCACCAGACAGGTGGATAGAAGTTCAGCTTTTTTCTCTCTGCTTTGATGTTCTAAAATTATTTTATCAAAGAGTTTGAGAATTAGTTCTGCAGTGTCTGGATGGAAACAGCAGCCTGTCTGCTGCCAATAGCAACTTTGGCAGTGAGCCTGTCTCATTCCTCCAGCTCCAAAGTGTTAGGCTCACTCAGTTTTCAGTGCAGAGAAAGCTCAAGAATTTTCAAGCCTTGCATATTGGCGGTTCCAGAAGACTTTTTTTCTGACTCCCTTCACTTAGAGATGAAATTATGGCCCCAGAAGTACCTGAATTACAGCTGGAAACAACTTATTTGGGGTGATTTGTGAAGCATAGGTGTGGACCACTTACCCTGAAAGAACCATAGCCGCCTCTTAAAAGAATGTTAATCCCAGTGTGCCGACAAAATTATAATGAGGATAATCATTTTCCACCGCCAGTAATAACCATAGTAATGCATTAGCAGGGAACACGTGGCATTTGCATCATGGCCATTATCTGGCAACCAGAATTAACTTTCTTGAGGAAATGGGCCCCTGGTAGGTGAACTAATGTGTCTCGCATCACCAAGTCATGTAACTGAAAAGATCAGAAACAAGGCCAGTCCATCAGACTGTTTCCTTTTGGTCAGCCATTAATACTTTTTCTTATTCCTAATTGGATATTTGCGAATTATTTCCTAACCTAAGATTAGGAAGAAGGAAAGGACTTCCGGTGAATGCTCGAATGGGCCGGTACTTGGGAATTTGTAACAGTCTTGGCAACAGTCTCATCAATAGTGATTCAAGGAAACTAGGATTTAGTTTAAGTAATTTGCCCAGTTTCACTCACGACTAAATTTCAACAGTCAAGATTTTGTGTGTCCATTCAGAAGTTTTTCATGCCTATAAATTAGGCCCCTGATCTGACACAATGATGGTCGCTAACAGATGAACACCCACTCTGTGCAAAGCACAGTGCTGAGTGCTTTCCTTGCGTTAACTTACTCCTCACTGATCTTAAAAGGTAGATTCTGTTATTTCCCATTTTTCCAGATGAGGAAATCATGGCAGAGAGAGTTCACAGAGCTATAGATGGCAGGATTTGGACCCAGTTTTTGTGACTCCAGGCACTGCCCTCCCAGCTGCTCTGCCGCTTCCTGAGTGTTGGAAAGGCATGTCAGAACATTATATCGTCCGTACCCGTTCACCCTGCCAGTGAGTTGGGCCTGGGTCTGAAGAAGATATGGACTATGATTATAAGTTGGCTGTGGATAATAGCAGGGCTCTTTCATCTGTGTTTTTCCTGAACGAAAGTATGCTAAATATTCCTGGCTTTTAAAACTTTAGAAGTTGTGCTACACTCCCCAGTTCCCTAGCAGCTCAATGTAAAGATCCACCTTAAAGTAATAGCAAACCAGTACATCAAGAGAGTATACCGTGTCCCCACTGCGGAGGCAGAATTCTATGCTGTATATATATGTGCATATTTAGAGTATTTATGGAAAGATTCTCTGTGGACAAATAAAAATAAAAGAAGCATGAAAAGGGAGCAGAGGAAAAAAAGCAAGGGGAGAAGAGGTGAGAGAGAGAGAAAATGGAATCTTTTAAACAAACATTCGCCGGCTGCCTGCAGTGTGCCAGGCACTGCTAGGCACTGTGGAGAAAACAGGTCGAATAGGACTCAGCCTCTGAGAAGTACATCTCAGAGCTATGCGTTGACCAGGCCTTGGGAGTAGATTAAAGTTAGAACCATGAAATCTAGAGCAATTTAAAAGGAAAAGATGATCTCTTTGGGTCTTAACAGAAAGAACAGTAATGTTGGCGGGTTTAACTAGATAATTTTAAATTCTCAGACCTAAAGCTCTATGCTGAAGATGTGGCTAATAAATGGTAGAAATGAAAGTTTTTTATTAATGCCATTTGTCGAGAGGAATTTCATCCTAGCCGTTGAATTTTAGCCAAATAAAAGAGGAGAAATACAAAAACAGGGTGGAGTTTCAATACAGTTGTGGACATGGGATGACTCATATTTGGAATAGAAATGAATAGGAACTTAGAAAGAACTAAGCTAATGACTTGGCAGCGACGTGGAGATGGGGAAGAGAGGAGTCAGAGGTGTGACAGGCTCAGTCCAGGATTAGGAGATAGCGGTAGCATCCGCAGTGATAGCAAAAAGAGGTTTGAAAAGCATCACTTTTCAAGATGTGAAGGTAGAGAAAAGATCAAAAACTGGGCTCATGTCATCAGTGTGCATGTATATAGATGTGGATATTTGATCCTATGCATTTTATCATATACGTGTCTATGCTTTGAAACAGAAAGAACCTAGGAGTCAAAAGATATAGTGGTACCTTTGCCAGGTTGTTTTGAAAATCCTTTGGTCTCAAACATTTTCACTAGATTCATCTCTACTTGTCATTGATCAACTGTCCTTGCAGCTAGGTATTTGTTCCCCTCCCAAATAAAATATCTGTTAAAATCTAAATAGATAGAAACTAGCTTGGTACCAGGGGAAAAATCGAATGAAGCTGAGACAGAGACTATAGACATTGGTGCACAACCAGCATTCTCTACCACAGAGGGGAAGTCCTCCCGCCTCCCTATTCAAAGGTCCCTGAGCAAGTGGAAGGAAACACGTTTATAGACATAGTGTCTGTAGATTGAGAAAAGGTGGTGTTGGGTGGTAACCTTTGGAGATTTGAGTTATCTCATCCAAACGTCAGGCAAACACATCATTGTTGTCGTCATAGCCAACACCTGCAGAGTACTTCTGTGTGCCCGGCCCTATAATTTGTGCTTTATATATTTAATAATTTAAAGACACCAGGAAGTTCTGAGTTAGATTTTCTAATATTACATCTCTTCAGACCTGATAAAAAGGAAAATAATCATCATGGAAGGAATCTTGATGAATGTCTCCATCTTTTGATTAAAACATGAACTCATTGTCATAGCTAGACACAGTGGTAACCACGAGAGAGGACCTGGAACTTACCTGAGGTGTGAGACCTCACTTGTAGATCAGCGGTCCCAAACTTCCCCTCCCCCGCTTCCCAGCACCAGCATCACCGCCTCAGCTCCACCTCAGATCATCAGGCTTTAGATTCTCATAGGAGCACTGGTCCCTGGTGCCAAAAAGGTTGGGGACTGTTGTGTAGATCACTTCAAATCTCATGTCTCTAAGCTCTGGCTGTGACAACAAAAGCGAGAAGCCTGCCTTGCTTTATAGTCCAGAATTTCTATCGAAATCATTAAGACAGTCCTAAACAGGAGTTTGCCAAGGAGCCTCAAGAAAACAGTTCATTGGAACAGAACAGGATCCTATGGAATTCAGTTTGTGACAAGTGTGTGGAAACATCCAGGAGACTATTCAGTGTAGCCTTAGTCCGTTCAGAGCTGGGAGGTTGAATCCTAGCTCTGCACTTGCTAGCTAGGTACGACTGGGCAAGTCACAAGTAACCTGGTCGCACCTCAGCTTCCTGATTTACATTATGGGGTTAATCTCAAGATTGGTGGAAGGATTAAATGACAAAGTTTATAAAAGTAGCTAACAGTGGGCACTTAATCACTGTTAACATCAAAGAAAGTGCTGGTATAGTAAGTACACTGGGCAGACGCCACTTATTGAAATGACCGCCCCTCTAGGAATGAGATGGAAGCCATTCTCAGCATGTCCTGCATTCATCCTTTTGACCAACACGTGGTTTACTCAGTTGCCAGTGCCTAGTTGCGAGGGATACAGAGCAGAAGAGCCATTTCTTTGGCTTCAGGAATTTACTGTTTGGACATGTATAAAACAACTGAATTCTTCAGTGGTCCTGTAAGAGGAATCGTTCACGTTTTTACAGAAAAGCTAATGGGCGTGGAGGTTAAATCTCTGTATCAGTGCTGCTGGGATGTGAACTTAGATACGCGTGGTCCTCCATTTCCCTCCTTTCCTGCTGCAAAGGAGCCAGGAAAGATTCTGGAGGAGGTAGGATGCCAGGCTGAGCCTGGAGAAGCTTTAGGATTTGGCTCGGAGCAGAAGTCAGATGAAAGAATAGAGGCCGCTGGGTGGCCTGAAGTGCTCTAAGCCCAACGAGAGGGAAACAGCAGGCTCCGGGGCTCGGAGGGTGGAGCCGGCCGCCGACCGGGCAGTCGGCTCCCTTGGCAGTTCTTCCGTAAGAGAGAAATGATGCCTTGGTGAATGTGGCAGGAACATACAGGTGAATTGGAGGAAGTTTGGAAGCAAGGAGATGAATTTAGAAACCTGTTTCAAAAGTCCAGGTGTGGGGTGAGGGGCCTTTAGGGGAGTGAGTGTGCGGGTAGACAGGAAAACATTTGAAACAGATAGAAGATAAAGGACGGGAGAAGAGACCCTGAACACTAGCCCTGTAAAGTGCACCTTCAAAACTGCGTGGTCAAATCTGTTTGGGGGCTGAGTGATACTATACCCCATCTCCTCATATTAGGGGTTCCGAGAATTCTTGTAGGAAGCCTGTTTTCCTGATTCCTGGATCTGTCGTATTGAATGTCTCCTGTGATCTGGGAACACAGTCAGGAAAGCGCGGCCCTAGCATTCGAGCCTGGTAGCCTTAGATGGTGAAAGAGGTGGAAGCCTCGGCAGCGTCTTGGTTGGCGCTTTCATGCATCTCCCGGCCAGGGACTTCACCGAAAGTAACGAGAAGCTATTGAAAAAACCGCGAAGGGAAAGGAATGTTACATATCTTGAGCTGCTCTTTCATGTGCTTTCATATTTAATCCCTGTGCCCAAGAACCCACTGAGAGCCTTTGCACTATTAAGCTAAATTTTAGGCCCAGGCCCCAGGGGCTCAGTAGGCCTTGCCTTTTATCAGCCGGCCCATACCATCCATTCTGATCTTAGGTCCTACACATAAGACAGGCACAGCTTTGAAAGCAGACAAACTCAAGTTTGAATCCTAGTTCTGTCACTTGTAAGTGATCGTAGGCAAGTCATTCAAACTTTAATTTTTTAAACCTATAAAATGTAAATTTTATAGCTTCACAGGCTTACTGTGAGAATCAATTGAGATAGATATGAAGGCAGGGGTCATGGGCTTGGCACAGACGTTTTCAGTAAATGGTAGTTACTGTTACAGTGAAAACAAAGCTGCAGAGTGGAATTTAGTGCCTTCGGACACCCTTCTTTGCCAGCTCTGGAGACAAACACATAAGCTCTTCTCATTTCACGGCTCCACTACCAATATTTACAGGAAAAGAGATAGGAGAACAAATACGAACATTTCAACAAACATTCCTGAGCTCCTGTCAGGTGCCAGGCACTCTTTGACCCTGCTGAGGTGGCATTAACAGGATGAAGAAGGCCCCTGCCGTCGTTCTGTGTGGAAATCAGACAAATGAGACATGTCCAGTAGTGACAGGCCGTAACTAAAGCGGGTGGGTGTAAGGGCAAGTGACCAGGAGAGAGCTGAGACCGGGTGGTCAGAAAAGGCCTCCAAGGCAATAATACCTGACACCCAGATAATAAGGAGCAGGCCGGCTGGCGATCCTAGGGGAAGAGCATTCGAGACATCCGCCACCATGGGTGAGTACGAAGACCCTCAGTGAGAAAGAGCTTTGTGTGTGCAAGGAGCAGAGGTCTGCGTGGCAAGAGGTGGAATGAGAGCAGGGTCCCAAGGGTGCGCAGGCCAAAGGAAATGATGTAGGTTGTATTTAAATGCTTTGGGAGCCATTAGAGAGTTAAGCAGTGGCAGGAGTATGTTTTATGTTTGAAAAATTACCAGTATGTTTGCTGTGTGTAGAAAAGTTTTTAAAAAAAATTTTTTTTGATAAGATTTCTTAAGTTTTTAGCATTGATCTAAAATCTCTGTTTTCTGGATATGGCATTTTTCTTCAAGTCCTAGCCTGACAAGCCTATGAAAGCAAAATCAGGATTGGAGATGCCTTCAGACTGACTGGAGATGGAGTGGCTAAAGAGGCCTGAGCAACAGTGGCTTTCAACTGGGTGGGCAAAGCAGACCGAGCTGAATTTTGTCTGGCACAAATTTTTTTTTCAATTGATTGATTGTGTTTTAATATTTAAAAAATGGTTTTTTTCCCCCCAAGTTTTTATACGCAAATATATATGAAATACTTTAGGGCGAGTTAGGCGTTCCAGTTTAATACAGGCATTGCTACTTTTTATGGCTTTACATCTGGCCCCAATTCATATATTTATGTCACCTGCCTGGGCTCCTGTAGGCCTTTGAGTATTAAATGATTCATGATTACCAAATATGCAAGCCTTAAATAAAAAACATTTAAATTGTAAAAAGCAAGAGTAACAATAAATTGAAATGAAAATGAAAGTAGTGAATACTCATGCAAATGAAGATATCGAATACTATTTTCCATTGTTAAGAAAGAGGCTTGTATCAGGGCCGAAAAATCATCAAGCACAAAGACTGCAGGTATGGATAGGCTGGGGATTTCATAAACGATTCCCTCATGGACAATTGTGTCCACTGTCTTCACTGTAGACACACTTTCTAAATCATAGGCAAATAGGCCCCATCGCTACTGAATTACTGTTTTGCATAAAGGTAATCTCTAAGGCAGTAGAAGCCCAGACTACAAAATACTTTGGTGAGAGCTGGTTACGGTTTACTGGAATGGGGGAAACAAACTTTTGGGGGTAGTTGTTTAAAGTGCTCTTTTGCCCTTGGTAGCGCGGGGCCAAGAGGGTTAGACCAGCCAAGTCTCAGCCCTCCTTTAATATCTATAGGTTATCTCCAAATACCATGGTGACCCCCCACAAGAAGAGCATGCTGGGAAATGGGAACTATGATGTGAACGTCATTATGGCAGCACTTCAAACCAAAGGCTACGAAGCTGTTTGGTGGGATAAGCGCAGGTAACCTGGGAGCTTGACTTGACGAGAACCAGCACTCAGGGCTGGAAGGGGGAGGCGGGGGGCCAGCTGTGGTGTGACAGCCAGGGAACCTTGAGCTGGCGTCTCGCAGCCTGACAGTTTCTCTTCCGCAGGGACGTCAGTGCCATTGCTCTCACTAATGTCATGGGCTTCATCATGAATCTACCCTCCAGCCTGTGCTGGGGGCCACTGAAGTTGCCTCTTAAGAGGCAGCACTGGATCTGCGTTCGAGAGGTGGGCGGTACCTACTACAACCTTGACTCCAAGCTGAAGATGCCCGAGTGGATTGGAGGCGAGAGCGAGCTCAGGTACCTGTGGTGGCTAATGTACTGGTGCGTCGGGGAGGTTGAGCTTTATCTTTGGTTATTTGACAAAGGAAATGAAATTCCTAGCTTTGGTTGTAATTGGATCCTCCAGCTGCCTTACTTAGAATCATAGGGTCTCAGTCTTGAAAGACCTGAAGCTTTGATAGCCCGTGAGGACTTTTAGTCTCTTTGGTAGAGAAGTTCCAGCGCCTGGGAGGCTGGCCTTCTGTCTGGTGGGACTGGTGTTGTAATGTTCTCCACACTTAGACAACCGTGACTGTGTGGCTGCCAGTTCAGAGAACGGAAGACAAATATTTAGGCCACAGAGGGTTAAATTTCCCAGGGACCAAAGAAAAAACCTTTTTCTTTTCAACAATTAGGAGTCCTTTACTGTAGTGTACTTTGAGCTGACTCTATTACAGAACTAGCTACTGTTGGCAATAATATATGAGCAAAAATTCAGATTGGAAATCTAACTGAACAGAATGAGGGGTATCCACAAGTGGAGCAGATCACTCTGGAATGTTTTGGGGACTGCCAAGGGAATAAATAATGAGGTTTCTGGTGAACCGGAATTTGCAGTTTTACCAGCATTTCACTTTCTCTTTCATCTCCTGTTTTTTCTCATAGGAAATTTCTAAAACATCATTTGCGGGGAAAGAACTGTGAACTCCTGCTGGTGGTACCAGAAGAGGTGGAGGCCCATCAGAGCTGGAGGGCCGACGTGTAACAGTTCTACCCAAGCTTCCCTCACCTCAGTCCCCTAAATCCTCTGTGATGTGCTGTGGCCTATACAGTGGGTCTGTCCTTGCCGCTTCCCCAAACATCTCATCGGGTTTTTCAGATTTGACAGTGCAATAGGCCAAATGTGTGGACTGTTAAAAGAACGAACCAGCGTTACTCTTTCCTGGGAAGGGAAGGCGAGAGCTCTGTGATCAGGGCAGGCGATGGGAGACCTTTTAGTTACAAGGAGAAAAGAAAGTGGGTCCCAGCTTATTTTCCCCTTTCCTGTGAGGACTTGACAGAGGCTCTGCTGGAGTTCACTGCTGCTGACTCGACCGGAGGTGCTGCCTCCATTTCCCCTCTCCTGGCCACTAGTGAGTCTGAAGCCACACTATATGCGAAGTGTGACTGACTTGAAAGACCCAGAGCAAAAGGGCCTCTCAGGAAACCATCTCCAACCCCAGCAGCACTACAGCATGCTGCCTCCAACCCTAAGGGTGGTGTATGGCCATCTTCGGAGTTTTACAATGAAAAGTTCTCTAATATTCCACACCAGGTGGTTGAATCCTCTAACATTCTAGCATGACTGGGTGAGCTAGATATATAGGAGGACATGGCCAAAGCCAGCCCGGGGCAGGTATGAGTGACCTGTCTGCCTCACTCTGGCACTGACCCTGTCACTTTATTACATTGATTTAAGAGGCTCTGGGGCACAAGATAAGCAAAAGGACAGTTTTCCCAGTTGACTCACTCTGGCAAAGTCTGGAAAAAATAAGTCTGCATTCAACATCAAGTTCCATGAGTTTAAGACAGCTGGGTGAAGAAAGTATTGTGAAGATAAGCTTCTCAGATTAAGAACAGCTAGAATTAATTGGTAGATGTCATAGGCTCAGAGTCACTATAGTGACCAGAAGCAGAACCCTCAGGTTAGGTGGTTATGTGCATTATTATGGGACCTGGGTTTGTCATCTTTCTGTAGTTTCCTGTACAGACTGAGAATTGACCCACCCCAGCCTCTGTAGGCCACTTTTCTCCTGCAACTTTGGAAGCGAGGAGGGAAAGTATACCACACTCTGTGCCACCAGTGGTTGTGGTGCCTCAAGGCAGGTCGGCGGGCAGGGACGACCTGTCTCGCCCTTACAGACCAGTGGTCTTGCAGGTCTGAGGGCTGCCCCACTGGCCAGACTTGTCTCCAGCAGCAAAGCCAGCCTGGGGCTTGCATGTCAAACCTGAGCAAGCTTACCGGATGAAGCTGAGGCTTTCTCCTCCCCACTGTGACTGGAGTGCATGTTTACACCAGCACTTTTTCTGCACATGTATCTTCAATCCAACAAGGCCGTTTTTTTATGCTGAGTAACAAGCCACCAAGCGGCTACTGCATTACACTGTCTCAGCAACTGGCTGCAGTCTCTTCTGCACCATTTTCTACACCAGACCTGCTTGGCACCACAGGGAGCTCTTTACCCCTGCACAATGACATTCCAACCACCACCAGCCAGAAGTTACAGCCAGCCTTGCTGATTGTCACAAGCAGGACCTTGGATCCCTTGGCACTGTCAGTGATAGTAAGCCATTTCTTGGGAAGAGGAAGAAACTCCTCTCTGCCAATCTACTTGGGCTTGTGCAAATGGCACTTCAGCGGGGTCCCCATGCACTTGGAGTCCATGAGCCAATGGGATATGCAAAGACGCTTAAACATTTCAGGGCTGGTTTCTCTGTTCATATCCAATTCTGGTGCTTAGGAACAGGGACCCACGCTGATGCCCAAGGGCAAAAAGCCCAATTTCCTTTAAGGAAAAGGGCAGGCCTGGCCCTGATGCCCAGTAAGGGGCAACCCTAGGCTTGTTTTTCTTGCTTTTATTTTCCCCTCTTTTTGTTGGCCTTGTGCTGGGTTTGTTTACAAAGATGTATTTTGTTTAACCAAATATTAAAAATGGAGAACTCTGTACATAAATCTGTCTGCCTGAATTCTATAATTATGTAAAGGGGGAGTAAACTTTAGAGTGTGATGCTGCCTTTGAAGGAATTCACTACCATCACAAATCATCTCTTAGAGATACGTTGTACTTTGGGCCAGCACGTGTCTTTCCCCTTCTAAAATGATCTATGATTTCAAGGTATGTATCACAAGCATGTGCATGACACTTTCTGTTGGAATCATTTTTAATATTTAAATACAAAAAGTGAGCACTGACTTTTTTCTCATTAGACACACACTGGTCTAACAGCCAAACTGTGCAGAGGAAATGAGCTCCTGCCCTGCCCTCCACAGGCCCCATCCTGTGGTGAAGCTGCTCCCGGCCCGCCCTCTTTTCCAACAAACGAATTCACAGTGGCTGCTTTTACACTACAGCTGTGATGCATTTTGTATTTCATATAGTGTGCACACCCCTCCCCAGCATCTCCATTCTTCAAAATAGTCGTATTTAATGGTCATGGGTGCATCCTCCCCAATGGCGTCAGTTCCTACCCCACAATGAGATACGGAGGTCTTCTGGTCAGGAGTAATTTAGTGGAAGAGGTGAGATGGCCAGAGCTGGAATAACCGTCTGCATTGCTGCACTCTGCTATCAGAGTGAGGAAGGACAGTGTGGAGGGCACGGCTGCAAGTTGGGAGTCTCTCCGTGAGACAATGTGGGGAGAATTCTCCCAACTAGGTTTGGATATATCAATGTGCCAAAGTTAAAAAAAAAATTCAGCAGTTCACACACTATTGAATTTTCAAACTTCTCCCACCAAGACAGGTCAAACATAGCAGTAACAATCTAGATCTTTCCAGGAAGTGAAGGTAGAGCTCCTGGCATTCCTCCTGACAGCCCCGTGTTAGGTCCTAGAAGTATCTGGAAAAGAAAGGAGGAATATAGGCATTATACAGGCCTAGGGATCTCATTTCCATCAATCTTGACTGCGGAGGCAGACAAGGCCTACAAAAACTGATAAGAGCACAGAACAGGGACCAGAGCCCAATGTCTTCCCACACATTAGCTACTGGTCTACTCAGGTGCTGGAGAATTAAGTTGCATCTTTACCACTGGCAAAAAGCCCAGGGTCTTGGCTCACCTGCCGCTGCTGCAGTTGTTGCTGTTGCTCCATTTGCAACTTCTCCGTCTCAAAAACAACAGGAAGAACCAGGATCATGAAGGAAGTTGTCCCAATCCACAAGGCTGCCCTGGAAAACCTGCAGATGCAGGGGGAACATGACAGCAAAGCAAAACCAAACAGCTGCATCATGAACGAATCAGTATTCAAACCTCTCAGGCCGCATACTCCAAGGTTTGTGACAAGCGTATTCTACCCAGCCCTTATACCATACTCCCAGAAACAAGTGGAGCAGTTCTGGTAGCTGTGTCTCTAGTAATAGCTGTTTCAACATCCTCTTGAATTCTTAAAAAGTTACTTATGTTAATTATCTCACATAATCTGAAGTTACTGTCGCAACGACACTGCCAGATAAAAATCCACACTTTACATAAAAGGAAACAGACTAAGAAAGGTTAAGGTACCACGAGCCCAAGGTCACTCAACGATCTAGATGGCAGGCTGGCCTCCAACCCAGATCTGCTGCTTCCAAGGTCCGTGTTCACTCACGGCCCCCAGTCACCCCCGCGCACTCCAATATCTTTGCCCTTGCCCCTTACCTGTACATTTTTTGAGCCACAAAGAGCGAGAGATCAAAAGTGGCTCCGGCCGCGGACCGGATCCTCTCCGGGAACATCTCCGTCAGACCCCAGAGTCTCTCCGACAGGGTCTCATCTAGCTGTGGTGGAGGAGGCGCGGGTCTTGGCCGAAGCAGCGGCAACCACCCCCCGACGCCGGGACACGCACAGCTCCCCAACCACCCTGAGCCAGCGGGGCCCCTAACCCCGCCTCCCGGAGAAGAAGCCTCTGCTCCGACCTCTCCAGGCTCCGCGACGCTCCTGCACCCGGATCCCGCAGCACGCGGAGCCCACACCCCCGGGCGGGCCGCTCCCGCCCGGACCGTCGCTCCCCGCCGCGCCCCGCAGAGACCCAGTACCTCCTCGTCGTCTTCCTCTTCCAGCTCCTCCTCGGTCTTCTCGGCTTCGCCTTTCGGAAGCAATTCGTCCGGGGACAGTGGAGCCCCAGGACCAGCGGCGGCAGCGGCAGCGGCCATGACCGTGGGGGGGAGGGGGACGCCGGAAACGGAAGGGAGGAGGCGAGTGCGGCGCAGATAGAGCTGCTCTTCCGGGAGCCGGAGATGGGAGGGTCGGGGCAGAGCGACGCCCCCTGGCCGGCGGTCGTCACCCGCCTTCGGCCAAGTGGAAAGGCTTCGGTGGAACCGAACATCGACGGAGACCTGCTATGACAAGTACAGAGTCGGGGTGCTTCCGCAGTAATCCTGTCCAGAGGGTTTAGGGTGGGCCCAGAAACCTGCATTTTAACAAGCCTCCCGGGGATCACACTTAGAGAAACGCTAAACCAGTTTCGTTCTCCCTGAGCGGTGTGTCGTTAGGAGTCCGTTAGAGATTCGGAGGGTTATTGGTCTTTTGGGAAACGTCAAGTAAACAGGCCCAATGTACCAAAACAAAAGCAAGAATTCACACTGAGGTATCCAAGTACCAGGCACTATTTGTGTGCGTCCTGAGGTAGTATTGTCCCCACTTTAGAACTGAGGAAATTGAGACAGTACCGGGTTGCAGTATTTCTGGAGCATAGACTTCCAGAAATGGGTTTGCTATCAAGAAGTATAAACTTAAAAATTTTTGCTACCTATTAGCTCATTGCCCTTGCAAATATATCATATACTGTCACAATAGTGAATGAAGTGTCTTTTCCCCACGCCCTCCCCAGAATTAGGTATTATCCACATTTTAATTGTTGCCTATATGATTGATGAAAATATTTTTATGATGTGCCCCACAGTTATTTAATACAAGGGTAATTTGATATACACTTTTAGCCAGGCAACTGACCATGGAATCTGAGAATCTCAGGACTGGATAGTCCAAATCCTTATCTGATACACCACAGTGCTGCAGTGAGGCTCTGTCCTCTGCGTATGCAGAGGTATTGGGGCTTGCACCACCTACAGATACAGCCCTCAGTCCTCTTCATCTTTGGACAAGGTACTCCTGACTAGAGAGAGAGTTTTTATGCCTACTCTATGATCCAATTATATAAAGTTAAAAAACGGGCAAAACCAGTCAATGGGGAGGATCATCAATTCCCTTTGAAGAGGAGAAGGGGTAATATTTGGGAAGTGACAGTGACTTCTGGGGTGCTGCTTATAAAGTTCTATTTCTTGACCTGGGTGATGTTTACATGAGTAATTCATCAAGTGTACACTTTAAGAATTATGCCTTTTCGCATGTTTTAAACATAAATTAGGTTAGTTCTGCATCAATGCAAGGGCAGCTTAAGAGCCCAGTGTCAATGGCTTTTAATTATTTTATGGGCTCTTTTTAAAAATGTTGGAAGACCAACTCTTGAAGATAGAGAAGGCAATCTTACATGGAAAGTGCAGGTACCAATGACATCAAGTGGAAAGTCACAATGTTAATATAAGAGGTTAGGAAAACTTTAATCAATTTATTTATATTCGCAAGAGCAACGTGATTAAAAAAAAAACTACATGTAAGGCTAAAGAGTTGACAATCAAAATTGTCAAAGGGTGAGAAAAAATACTGATAATCAGGCAGTGCAGAGTATTCAAATCCTTAGGAGTAGATAAGATGATCTGGAAATGGCAGAGTGGCAAGGGAAGACAGAGGATAGAGCCCTGTGGAATCAAACATTTAGAGGTCAGCAGGATACTTAGTCACAATCACAGAAGAAAGTGGAGTGTTGGTTGCCAGAGGCTGGGGGAGGGGGAAATGGGGAGTCAGTTTAATGGGTGTAGTTTGTTTTACAAGATGAAGAGAGTTCTGGAGATGGAGAGTGGTGAAGGTTGCACATTATGTATTTAATACCACTGAACAGTGTGCTTACATATGGTCAAGTGGGTAAATTTTGTTATATGTATTTTGCAATAATCATTGTTTTTTAATTAAAAAGTAATAACAACTATTAAAAAAAATTCCTCCCCTTTGGCCCCCAAAAATAAGAAGGTCAGGGTGAAGGTGCCTCTATCCCAAGAGGTTCGAGGAGGAGTTGCTGGAGAGGAAGGAGGAAAACCCAAGTGTGGCTTCACTGAAGATTTCAAGAAGAAATGCCCAGCGGCAGCAAATAGGGCATATGGTAAGACTGATGCAAGGCCAGGGGTCACAGCCAAAGGACAAGGGGACACGTAAGGGGCCACCAAGTGAGAGGTGATGCCCCATGCGGGGAGCACATGGATGCAAAGGTGACTCTGCCTTTTGCATAGAGATGGGGTATTCTAGAACCCCGCTCCCTAGCCACTCATTGCCCCTCCCACTCAGGTCCATGATCTCCACCCTTCCTGTCTGTCCCGTTGAATTTGAAACTAGTAAAACAGTAGTTCTTAACAGGTCGGTGGAGGGCATAGATCCCTTTGAGAATCTTACAAAAGCTGTAAGGCCTGCCCTCCAATAAAAAACACCCAGTAGCTCCTATCTGTACAATTGTGCAGATGGAGTTCTAGATCTCAAACCGTAAACCCTCCTCTGATTATTGCCTGTAATCCTGTACTCACTCCCTCACACCACAGAATGTTCTATCTCAGCCCTTCAGTAACAGTTCTTCCCTAATCTGACGCTTGGCACAAAAATTCACAAAACTTTTAGTGATTACAAGAGATAATAAATGTCAACCGGATAGCACTCTTTACTTGGGTGGCCCATTAATAATAGTTTGGTTAATGAAGGCTTTGAGGAGGAAGAATTTCAACCAGAACCTAAAGGATGTATCTGACTAGGTAAAATCTCGAAAGCATATAACGTCTTAATGGGGGAAAAATAAAAGTGTTATGGTGGTGAGATATGGGTAATTTCCCCCTTTACTCTGAGAGACTTCCATCAACAGGATTATCCCTGATGCAGCTCACAGTCTATATCCATCAGCAAACACTGGCAGGCTCCATCTTCAATTCATTTCTGGAATCTGACCACTTCACCTCCTCTACTGCCGCTTCCCCGGTCCCAGCCTTGACCCCTTCGGTCTGTTCTCAGCAGTGCCTTTTTAAAAACAAGTCAATCACAGCATTCCTCTGCTAGAACTCACCAATGGCTTGTTTCCCTTATCACTCAAAATAAACGTCCTTCACTGCAGAACTGTCCCACATACTGGCAGCAGCCCCATCACGTGCCAGTGGTGGTGTGGAGGGGGACACACATCACTGTAACAACCACACCTGCCCCCATGATTCTCAAGGGTTCAGTCCAAGCTCTCTCCTTTTTCCAGCTGTGTCACCTTGCTGGGCTGGTTTCTTCATCTCAAAGCAGGGGGTGATAAGCTTGAGGAATTCTCATGAGAATTAGAAATAGGTGTTTGGTATCAAGGGTGCTTGATAAATGGTTGCTAATTGACAGTGGTCTAGGAAAAAGCAAACTCTCAGCTGCTCCTGTTATCTGCACCTGGAGATTTATGCCCTGCATGTTATCTATATCCTTCTCCAATTTCTTCTGTTATTCTCTATGTCAAAAAGTAAGGTTATGGGCTGGAGCTCCTATGCATCCACTGCACGGGCCAGAAGGATGGACGAGAACCAGCAGCCTCCATCTGAGGCGGGCCCCCACCCAGCTCCTCTTCTTCACTTGGGCTGAGTCCACAGGATCCTACACCTCCACTCTCTGATCCTACATGTTTCTGAAACTCCCAGAGTCTGTTTCCTTGTCTGTGAATAGGCATGCTGATGGCCCCTGCGCCACGGGGCTGAGCTGAGAAAATGTGTGCCAGGTCCTGGGCCCTGTCCTGAGCATGTAACTGCTGACCCTGGTAGCCATCCCTGGACTGAAGCCCTGGGCTCTGTCCCCACCCTCAGGGCCCTCCCCCTTGACCTTGGGAGCTGGATTCCCTCTGACTTTGGCCAGCTCCCTCCTCTAGCCAGAGCAACTCAGCTCACTGACTCACACATGAATTCTCTCCCTAGGAATCCAGCCCTCACCCCAACTACTTGGTCCCTGCCAGATCTGGGCTTGTCCCAACTCCCCGGAGGAGGAGACAGGGGAATCTGGGCAGAGGGACTGTTCCTGTTCCAGGTCAGCCTTGCCAATGGCCAGGAACCTGGAATGCTTCTCCTGCAATGGTGCCACATCCCATAACCTAAGGATTCTGTCTTTGGATAGAGCGAAAGAAGCTAAGACTCCAGGTTCCATTTACTTCTTTAAGAACTGACATTTCTTTTTTTCACTTTGGCCACAGATTATATAACATAATTTAATTTAAAAAAAATGTAAACAGGAAAGTAGCACAAAAATATAGTGTGTGGAAGGCTGGTGCTTGCTGCTGAAAAGCTAAAGCCAGGAGGTTATGGGTTCGGGATACACATACTCTTCGAAGGACAGAGAGAGTGGCCTGAGGGGCGGAGAACCAGGAGAGCTGCTCATCTGAGACCCCCTCGTGCAGGCCTCTTTAAAGCTGGTGCCATGCCCCAAACGCCAATGTGAGGGGGTGGCAGGATAAACTCCAGCTGCTTCTCCCAACAGCATCCATCCAATGAGGGTAGAGCAGGGACAGGTACATTTTTATGTTCAGTGACTGCAGAGCACCCCAAGTCTTACCATCACCCCAGACCTCACGGACTGGCCTCCCGGTGCCAGCAGCCACAGCACATTGCTACTTACTTCCCTGGCCTGGAATCCTGGTTTTCTCCGTTACGTTGTCACTCTCCTCCTGCCAACTCAAGGGTGCCAGCGCCTTCTGGCCCCATTATAGGACACCCTCCCAGGACCTAATCCAATAGTTCGGCTATCAAACCCTCAGCTATGTCCTACTCCTCTGCTCAGCAGATTTCTCCCTGTTCTCATGAATGTCTCTGGGGCCTTCATTTCCTCCTCCGACTGACACTCTTCAGTTCATCCAATTCCTTCTCCATTAAATGGGATTCGGCAGTGGTCTCAGAGAGCTGAAAGCAAAACAGCAGACTGTTAGGACATTTCTGGGCTATATTTTAGGTTTGCAAGGTCAGCCCTGTGCACTGGCGGAAGCCCCCGGTATTCCCCTGATACTGCCTGCCAGCCTCCCTGACAGAAACCCCTTCGTAACTGGGCAGAATGAAACCACCTCAAGTACTTGAAAAACACTCACAGTTCACTCTGTCACGTGTTTGATCACCTAGCATTGCGCAGCACTCATGCGTTAAGGACAGCAGGCCTCCGGATGAAAAAAGGCAGGTACCGGCGATTCTAAGCTAAAGGATTAGTTGTTTCTGAGCTGTAGCTACCTAACGGTGACTAGGGGAGAAAGTCCTTAAAAAAGAATGTCACCTTCCTCATCAGAACCTTTCAATGACCTCTCTAAAGCAGAGGTCAGCTTACAGTGAAGAGCCACACCTCCTGAGAAATCCACTATTCCAAGTGCTTTACCACTACGAGGCAGATCCTCCTATCATGTCTATTTTATTGCTGAAGAAACTAAGCTTCTTCACACGGGTCAGTTAAGCAACTTGCCTAAAGCCACATGGCCGGCGGGGGAGCTGGGCAAGGATGTAGGCAGTTGAGCTCCAGCACACGTGCTCTTAGCCACCCCAGCGTCCACCAGCGAACGCTCTCCTGCCTCCCAACAGACCTTCACCTGCACCTCTAGGCCCAGCAGGCTGCTGGGTTTTTTGCAGCCACAGAATACCAACACCAATGCAGAGAGCACCCCTAGGCAGGTCTGCGCTGGGCACTGACTAATGCCTGCTTAGTATGGGGCATCTCCAAGCCGTGAGCAGGCTATCCTTCCTGGAATGCGTTCATCCCCAGCTTCCGGTCCTCACTTTACCATTCCACATTCAGCTCTACTGTGCCTTCCTCTGTGATGTCTCTGGTCTCGACAAAGTCCCTTTCTTTCATGTGCTGATGCCAGGCCCTGCAGACTCTAACAGCTGCCATTAACCACAAGGCACTGTCATTATATTTACCCTCTCTCTCCCTGCTAGAATGTGAGCGCTTGAGGATAGGGACTGTGTCTGATGTGGTTTTGTGTCTTTGGATTCGAAGCAACGTGCCTGGGCACACTGGCCCTCCAGAGGTACGAGCTGGCCGGGCTGACCTGGGGTGGAGCAGCCCTCCCGCGCCTTCCTCACCATGTCCAGCAGGATGTCCACTTTCAGTCGCAGGAGGTTGTTCTCTTCCTCCAGCTGCTGGTTCCGCCGCCGCAGGCGCTGCGCCTCCCTCCGGTCCACGCCCCCACTAATCCCTGTCTCTGGAGCAAGGACAGAACCATCGTTACGCGGGTTTTTCTTCTGCAATCTTATTGCACAAAATGGCAGGAAATTAGCTCACCTGCTATCCACAGGCCATTTTCAAACTTCAGGCTCTGCCCTGCCAAGTTCATAGTCGGGGTTCCATAGTCAAGGCCCAGCTCCACCTCCCGGGTTGACCGATCCAACTGTGGGGGAGACACTTCATGCCGGCTTCAGGGGGCCATAGCCAGTGCCTCCCCCGCTAACTATAGGACCCCAACTACTCATTTATTTTCCCTAATCGTTTCCCAGCACATTTGATAATTTTTTAAGTCAGAAAATCAAACAAGGTACAACAACAACTTTTAAACTATGAGAAGAAATATACTGCTCTATACAACAGATGTTTTCTGAAATAGCTATATATGCTGAAATTTGTACAATGAATTATTTTATATCTACTGTGAATAACCCTTTTTAAATGTAATAAGCCCTTAAGTTCATTTGCTTTCTATGGAGCTATATATAGCATGGAAAAGGTATAAAATGCTAATGCCCTATCACTGGTAATAGCTGTTCTTTACCATGTTTTTCAGGAGCGCCCACCCTGAGTCAGGACAAGTTCTAGGTATTCAGAGATGAACGCGACCAGCTCTGCCCTTGAGGAGCTTGGAAATGGTCTCTACAGCTGTGATATCTCCTTTTGAATGTCATTAATGGTGGCAAAACATCATCCTCTGAATATGAATTTGATTCTTAAACATGACTAAAATCATTTTCCGGCCAAGTCTTGGGAATAAAGTGAAGTCGAATTGGATAATAACATTTGGAGCCAAAAACCATAATGAGGTTGACTGTCTTATTAGCTTCTTGAATAAGCTTTGATGATGATTCCCAAGCAGGAGTTAAAAATGATTTTAGCGACAGCAATATGAATGGAAAGGATGCCCTACTACCTGGATGCCTCTGCAGGACCCCACTTCCCATCAGAGATCGGGCTCAACGCCCCACTCATGGCACACCGGGCTGAACCCCGTGCTGACACTCACATTGTGCAGGTTGGAGAGAGAAGCGGACTTCCGAGGGGGCGTCTTCTTCGGACTGAACGTATTCCCGAAGAGAGGCATCTTTGGCCTGACAAAGGCAAGGTCAATGCACCCTTGTCTTAGGGTCAGAACAAGTCAGGGGCACAAATAGTTGGGACACTGATCTTATGCCACTGCTGTCAAACACGGAAATGTACATCTCATATGTCTATTCACGACCCCAGTAGTGGCTCCCACGTGTCGAGCGCTATGTGCCGGGCAGCATGCTAAAACCTTTGCAATATCTCAACTCTCGTAATCACCCTTGGTTTAGCCCCTCTCATGAGCCCCATGTGACAGATAAGATTTGGAAAGGCTAAGTTGCTAAGGGGGAGCTAGTATTTGAACACGGATGTGTGTGGCTCCTCAGTTTCTGTTAACTGCAGGCATGTGCCTAACCCGTCTGTCTTAAGTTTTGTCACAAGTTGGCACCGCCAGCCAGATCTACAGTCTAGAGTGAGGACTGTGATTCCACTTCTTCCTGTACACTGGTAAGAATCACAGTGAACAGCCTCTGCACGTGTCCCACTTTAAAGAAATAAAGCTAGACTTATACTTCACTTTCAGATTGGTAACAGTGCCCCTCGCTCAGTCCATATGTTAAAGGTCACCTGTCCTGTATGATGAGATGTCCACTGGAAGAAGAAGGCCCATAACATGGCAGCCATAAATCTGTTTACAGCATATTACAACCTATTAAAATTCACACAGGCCCAGCTAAGTCGATTTACTGACACTGCCCATTTGAGGGGTAGGAGGTAGGGAGGAGGAAGAGGAAATCTTTTAGTGTATTTATGTATAACATAAATATAGAGAAGTATACAAATCCTAAGTGTATGGCTTCACAAGGTTTTACTGCAACACACACACGCCCTGTGTAGCCACTCTCCAGATCTGGATACAGAACATCTTATTGTCCCACAAGCCTCGCCCAACAGCTTTAGAACCACAGACTCATGGGGATGTCCTCATCCGTGTCTAGATTTTTTCACTCAACACCATGTTTGTGAGATTCATCCATGTTGTTGTATGTAGCTGTAGTTTGTGCACATTGCAGTAAAACATTCCACCACATAAAGCGGACACTTGGACTGTTTACAGTTTTTTGTATATTAAAAATGTGCTGCTAAGAATATTCCTGGATGTGTATTTCAGTAAACGTAAGTATACTGGTTCTAGCCTTACGGGTGGAATTACTGAGTCATAGAGTGTCCAGCTTTAGCAGATACTGCCAGTCGGTTTCCAATCTCTCCTCCTGCCAACAGTGTTCGAGTGATCCTTGTAAACGTTTGGCACTTCCTATCTTTCTTATTTCACCCATTCTGGTAGGTGTGTGGTGGTATTATATTGTATTTAATTCACTTTTCCCCAATAACTAATCAAATTGGGCACCTTTTCATATGCTCATTGTACATTTGGATACCTACTTTGGTGACATGCATGTTAGTCTTTTGCATTTTTCTATTGGGTTGACTGTCACTTTTTAAATTGATCTGTAAGAGTTCTTTATGTATGTTGAATACAAGTCTGTTGTTGTATATATGAGGAATACTGAAAATATCTTCTCTCAATCTAGAACATGTCTTTTTGCTTTCTTACTGGCTTCTTTTTGATTAAAGAAGTTCTTAATTTTAGTGGAATCTAATTTCTCAATTTTTTAAAATTAGTGTTTCTGTGTCCTGTTTAAAAAATTCTGCCTACCCCAAGGTCATGATATTTTCATATATTAATTTCTGGAAATTTTACTGTTTAACTTTCACACTTGGGGCTATGATTTGTCTGAAATTAATTTTTGCATATGGTCTGAGAAAGGGGTCAAGGTTCATTTCTTCCCAATATTATTCAATTTTAACTTAAATACACAAGTAGCTTAAAAAGATTCCTTCTAAGAATCTGTAGCCTGCAGATAACAATGGTGAAAGCATAAGCGAGCGAGAGTGACAGAGCTGTCACTTTCCCTACTCCTGGGCAGAAGATCTTCCTTCGCTATATTATGATAAAAACAGTATTGAGTTAATCATATCTGACAAGAAGTTGGCCAAAAACAGAGGAAAGTTCTCAAGACTATTTGAAACAAGGTTTTATATTAACTATTATTAAAAGATAACTCATAGGATAAATCCATCACAATTAGCAAGACATTTAATGAGAACATGAAGAAAAACTTCTGTGCTATTTTCAGTGATGTAGAAAGTAATATCACTAAAATGAATGATAAGAGTTTAAAAGCGTCTTTGGAGGTTTTACAATATAATACAGAAGTATATGTATATATGCATATAATATTTATAAATAAAAATAAAATAAAATAAAAATAAATAAAAAATAAAGATATTTAGCGGTGTATGCTCATGAGAGTTTTACTAGTAGCTGTGTGTTTGTTATGAAAAATATCAGTAGACCCACAACCTAGGGGATGGCCTTTGGGGTCTGGGTACAACAATTCAGAACTCAAACAAACCAGAATGCTTCCAGCGTGGTGATGAACAGGACGGCAGTGGGGACCAAGATGCTGAGGGAGTTTGAAGCTGTGCTACCACGTCATCCAAAACATGGTGGAGGCCCTGGCATTGCTTCTGCTGGAGAAAAGAAAAAGGGTGGAAGAGGGAAGGCAATTAATCTTACGTCTGTAGAGGGCAGCACAAGAATGAAACAGGAATATCTAGGAAGAAAGGTTTTAACTCATAAAAAAAAGGGCACAGTAACAAAACTACCTACTATCACTTCCTGCGTATCCACTATGGGTTGGGCCCAGTGCTGGGTACTCTTCATATATTTCTTGTATCCCTTGCAGCAACCCTATAAGGTAAGTATTTTCCTATCCATATCAGAGATGAGATAACTAGGGCTCAGAGAAGTAGACGACTTTCCCAGGGTCCACAGCCACGGTCAGTGGGCTAAAGGTGTATATCGCATTATCCTGGTATTCGTAATTTGTGGGATATATCATAAAAAGAAGCATCTCCATCCATCATATAGGCAAAATTTAAAGGATGACTAATACCTAGTGTTGGTGAGGATGTGGAAAAAAGACATCCTCATTTACTCTTGGTGGAAACCTAAGATGCTATAATTTTTAAATTAGACAAAACCTAGAAAAATTTTAAATACACATACTTTTTGGCAGGTAAGTCTACTTCAAATGTTCTCTATTGTTGATAACATTTGCTATCAGAAACAATGCGAAATGGCTACCAATGGTTGCTATAGCCAAACACGTCACAGCACATTCTTGTAAGACAACACTAAAGGGCAAGGAACAATGAGACAAGTGTACATGGACTGACCTGAAAAGCCTTCCAACACACTCTAACTTGAAGAAAGCAAGTTGCAGAACAACCTGTATACTATAATCCCATATGAGATGATCCAAAAAAAAAAAAAAAAAGTCAGTAATATATATAAGGGTGCATGTAAAAAAATTGAAAAAGGTCTGGAAGGAGACACCAAACTGCTCACAGTGGTTGAATATGGGAAGGAGAGCAGGATGGCTGACTCCGATGGAATTGCCAAACAGTGGCAATTTCATATGTTACAAGATAAAATTATGTTAGAGAAATATATACTTTTGGATTTAATGAACTATTAATAACACATGTACTACTTAGGAGAAAAACAAAACAAACAAATAACAACAACAACAAAAAAAACAATAAATAAAAGCAGCTTCTGTCTCTCCAAACATGTGGAAACATGTGAAGAAGGGGAAAAAAGCCAAGTTGTTTTTGCAAAGCCTACAACGGTGCTAAGAGCACCACTGTGCCTGGGCACATCGCCAGGACACAGGAGACCAAGTTCCTAGCCTGGCTCTGCCCCTCGACTGCCTACTGGGTTTTAAAGGGGACACTTCACTCATGACCTCACCAATTCTCATAATCCTTAAACTGAGAAACATCACCAGTATATTACAGATGCGGAAAACGAAGGGTCTGGACTAGCTGCCTTTTCGGTCGGATCCAATAATCCACAAACAAGTCTGGCTGAGATCCTGGGTTACTGGAATATTAGTGTGCACCTAGAGGTCTCGGTCGGCCCCTTGGCAGCCCTCTTTCTAGTGAAACTCCCTGGTGAAAGAAGGCTCAGAACGAATGAAGCGAAGGGAGAGCATCTGGTTCCACCCATCGCTCTGCCGCTTCCCCCCAGGGGAAGGGACCCCAGTACTTATCATCGAGCGCACATCTGGGCCTCAGGCTTCTTTATTTGTAATCAGAGAAAATAACGGCCGGCCCCAGGCGCAAAGGTTGTAAAAGTGCTTTAGTGTTTATAATAAGCTGTGGCGTGTGATTCTCACAGCAACCGTGGCAAATAAATTATGTCCCCATCTACAGATCAGAAAACTGAGGCTTTAAAGCAGCTAAATAACTTGCCCGCATCGCAGCGTGGGAAGGTGGTGGAATTGGGCTTCAAATAAGGCCTTCTTTTCTGCGCTAACCACTTCATCATGGTGCGGCGCTTCAGTTTGCAATGGGCCATAAAATACATTAGCTTATTTTAATCTAACAAGGGATCTGCGTCCCGCAGAGTTCAGAGCCGGCCAAGGACATGCCGCGCAGGTACACCGCCTCCGAGGGCTGGTGGACTCAACTGATGCTAGAGAACAAACAAACGTTCCTGGGCACGCCCTTCGCGGCCGACCTACGGGGAGGAATTGCTACTCCAATTTACAATCGAGGAAACACACTTCTAGGGGGGGGGGCGGTGACGGGCCTGCGGTGAAGGCGGCCTCTGCCCCGTGCCGGGCGCCCTCCCCGCAGCTCCAGCCGCGGGGACCCCCTGCATCCCAGGCGAACGCCCAGGAGTCCCGCTCCTCCTCAGACCTCGGGCGACGCCGGGCTTGGAGACGTACCTGACGCGATCCGGAAGTCGGTTTTTCCGCAAACTCTGAGACCACCAGTTAGTCCGCTGCGGGGGACCACGTTAGGCGTCGCAACAGCCACAGCCGGCCTCTCCGCCACTCGCCCCGAGCGCGCACGCGCAGCCCCGCCCCGGAATCTACCATCAAAGAAGTGGAGGGGTGTCCGGAGCGCCGGTGGGGTCCCCAACGAGGGCCTTTGGGAAGCGCCAAAAACGTTTGAGAGGTGTCCTCGAGATGCTGTACGGACTCCACAAAGGTATGGCCTTGTGGAGTCACTTACGTGCTCCCCTGCTATAGGCTAGAACGAGGAACGACACTCGCCCTCCCCACAAACCCATTGGTCTGGTCTCCCCACCCTAGGGCCGTCGCCGTGGTAACGGCGTCTGGCTGTGGCTCGCGACGGTTCCTTTGTTGTGGGAAAGTGGCACGTGGTTGCGCCCGACGTTGCCGGGAGAACGCCAGGACTCACAGTAGCCAAATGGGCCTCACCCTGTTGCTCCTCCTCCTCTCCCTCCTCCCCACCCCACCACAAAGCAAAGGGGGGCACTCCTTCCTGTTGGATGTGGGGGCAACGGAGGTCGGGCGTCCCATCCAGAACTTTGCAGGGTCTCCTGAGGAGCCTGTGGCGGAACTGTCCCCAAGATCGTCGGATTCCCTCGATATCGTCAGGTAAGACGCACAGAAGAATGGTGACCCACCCTGCCCTCGTCCCCGCGCTCGACTCTAATAGGCTTCTGCAAGCAGGGGAAACTGAGGTCAGCGGCCGCTTCAAGGTCTCACAGTCAGCGAGGGCCAGAGAGCTACTAGAGAATCAATTCTAGATCTCCTAAAGTTCTAACAGAGTAGATTGGTTCCATTTGAGAAATGAAGAAACTCAGGGTTGTTTAAGGGATATTTATTGCGTGCCTAGTGAGGGCACCAGGTCATCCAGCCAGTGAGGGGCAGGACCCGTGAGTCTCTGGCTTGAAGTATAATTTTCTTCCAACTACACCTCACTGAATTGAAAAGAGGAGAGTTCCATGACCTGGAACCAAATTCTGCACCGTCTAGCCCAGCACTGTCCATTGGAAACAAAATGTGGGCCATATATATCATTTAGAATTTTCTAGTAGCCATATTTTTTAAAGAGAAAAAAACCCAAATCAGGTAACATTAATTTGAATATTTTATTTAACTCCAAATGTCCCAAACATCATTTCAACATATAATCAATATATTTAAATTTGTACCGCTTGATTTTTAAATTTGAACGAACAGTTTAGTTCTTCAGTTCCACAAACCAAATTCCAAGGGCTCTGTTGTCACATGTGGCTAGTGGCTACTGTGATGCGCAACTCAAGCCTTTTCCTACCTTCCTACCCTTGCACCCCTCTGCTTGGATGGTGTTTCCCCTCCCCCTTTAGTTAACTCTTGCTCCTCCTCCAAGTCTTGACCATGTTAACTAGGTTAGTGCCCATTATGCTATCTTATAGCACTGTGTACATCCCTTTGAAGAAATTGTCACAGTTATAACTCACAGTTACTTGTGTAACTGTTTGATTATCTCATGTCTCACCTGGTAGCTATAAGCTCCATTAGGGCAGGGATCAAGACTGATTGTTAGCTCACCATCCGAGCACACTGCTGGCTTGTGTTAGGCACTCAGTAAATATTGAATTACAGAAGGTTATTAAAACACGTTCACTTAAACAAGGACATTCAAATTTCAGCTGCCAGAATATGTGCTCTATGAGAGCAGGATGTTTCTTATTCTTTTACTCATTTGCCCCCCACGTAGCACAGTGCTGGACACAGGGTAGATAGTCAATGAAGTTAGTTTTCTTACCTGAATTTTTTTTTTCTTCTTAAGTACTGACATAAAATCTTAACACATTTCAGAGAATAATTATCCTAAAACGGTATAATGAAATTTTTAGAAGGGAACAGAGTGTGTATTTTAAAACACTCTTCTCTTAAGCATAATATTCACTTTTCTCAAGAGAAGAGGCTTCTCGACAGGGTCTAAGCCTGACTTTTCAGGGAACCTGTTGTAATCTACCATAGTGTTCTCAGTCCAGGAAGAAAAGCAGAGATGGGACCAGTTTTCTGGAAGGGAGCAGAAAGTCTCAGGTCGATCAGGACCCTCATTGAGGAGATGGACATGTATCATAGAATCATAGCATTTGAAAGCTGAAAAGGGTCTTAGGAATCTCTGACTTTCGAGGTATGGCTCAGAGAGACAGAAAGATTTTATTTCATTTCTTATTTGGGAACTAGCTCGCTGGGTGATCTGGAGCCGCAGCTTTTTCAGCATTCCGGTCTCCTTATTTTATTTATTTATTTATTTATTTATTTATTTATTTATTTATTTATTTATTTCAAACACCTACAGCACCTGGTATTCATAGGTGGTCTCCCATCCAAGTACTAACCAGGCCCAACCCTGCTTAGCTTCTGAGATCAGACGAGATTGGGCACATTCAGGGTGGCATGGCTGTAGACCCAGTCTCCTTATTTTTAAAACTACAGTTGACCCTTGAATTGTATTTTTTCAATAACTACATAAGTACTTTAAATATTTCATCTCATGATTTTCTTAACATTTTCTTTAGCTTACTTTCTTTAGCTTACTTCGTTTTAAGACTGTAGCATATAATGCATATACCATACAAAATATGTGTTAATCAACTATTTATGTTACCAGTAAGTCTCCTAGTCAACAGTAGGCTATTAGTAAAATTTCGGGGGAACCAAAAGTTATACATGGATTTTCAACAGCATGGGGGGTCGGCATTGCTAACTCCTGCATCGTTGAAGGGTCAACTGTACAATAATTTTTGTCACGGCTAGAGGGTGGGCATCAGCAGGTAGAAGGAAAAAGTATATATGGCTTGAGATTCTCATTTGACAATGGGCTTCTCAGACAGAAACCTTTATCCCCCATGTGGCATGCAGCACATGCCTTTCCATCAGCCCTGCTTGCCAGATAAGCGTGCTTGTATTTTCTGAGATGGTTCTTTGTTGTTTGTGATTTCCAGGAGGCTGGTTGAACAGAGAACAAGAATAGAGTGAAAAATGAAAGGCTCTTAAAAGTGGAAACTTACTGTTTGTCAGGTTACAAGAACCTGGACAATGGCTTATTTTAAGAAGATGGAGGTCATCAATGTCATCGCCTTGCCAATGGTACCGATAGATGAGCAGCTGGCTTCCTCACTCACTGCACGGACTGCAATACAGAAAGCTGTGAGGAAGAGTCTGGAAGACAGTCCACCCTGTATCCTTCTGTGGTGCTGTTTACAATCGAGACCAAATACACCTGCTGCAGAGCTGTAACCTGTGCTCAAGTCTATAATATGCATTACTTATTAGCTTGTTCTTTACACATTCGTTAATTTTTTTCATTACTTAAGCCCTACCTATCCTCTAGAAGAATTCGAGACTGTGAAGGATTGTTTGACTTGAATTTGTTTTACTAAGATAATTAGAAAAAGCCCAAAAGAAAGAAGACTGGAAATATTTGTCGAAAGAATGAGGAAGAAGGGGAAAAGCTCATTTTTTCCATTGTCTCTTTCTTTCCCTTCTACCTTTCAAAGAATCATAGATAGCAACTAAGAAGTCATGATCCAGCCCTGTGCCCTCAGACAAGTGAACTTAAGACCCAATTTTTTTCTTTTTTTCTTTTTCTTTACTCCACTTGACCTCACCTCTTCTTACCTGCCAGGCCTTTTGCCTAGGCGCAGAGTCTGCTCCTTCTAGCATCATCCAGGCTCTACCAGAATCTTACTTCTCCAGCACTGCCTTCATTGATCCTCATCTCACTTCTGACCCTGAACTATCTCCCGGGGACCCACAGAATCCCATCTCTGGAGGCCTTAGAGCTCATCCAGCAAATAACCCTCTCTGGTTATAAATAACCCAGGTCTTTCTATCTCATGAAGAGCTCATTTCTCTTCGAGTCATGCTGCTGCCTGCCAAACTGAACGTTCCCTTCTGCGTCCTCTCTCTCCCACGCCTCTCAGAAACCCTCCGTAAGATGAGCACGCGTGATCCCATCACGATCTGCTTCAGGGTCTCGCTTTCCTGTGCCTTTTTCTAATGTCCCTCTTTTTCTTAATCCTGAGCTCATCTCAGCCTAACTAACCCATTTCACTCCCTATGATTTATTGTGTTCCTCCTTGGCATCTTCATTTGTCAAGCATCCTCCAATTCGTAAGAACACTCGAGGGTAATGGAAGTAAGAGTGAACCTTGCTTTAGATAAAGGCAGCTGAGGAGTGGTAGGATTATGGAGCTTTTACAGAGGATATGTCCCAGACCAATTGAGGCTGAGATAGAAAGAAATTCAAGTGTAGAGCTGGTAACAAGATGGGCCATTGAACTGAGCAGAGGTTTCAACAGTGATAAACAAGGTCAAGATACCCTTTGACCTAGTCATCCCTCACCTGAAAATCTCTCTTAAGGGAATAATCCAAAATATGGAAACGGCGCTCTCTGTGACTTTGCGCATCACAGCATTATTTACAATTGCAAAAAGTTATAAACAACAAATATTCAGTAGCCAAGGAACAATTAAGTGTATGAAAGTTAATCCTCTAAGTGGGTTCATATAACGCCATTTAAACTATCATGAAGATTATTTAGCCTTATGGGAAATGATCATAATAATGAGTGGAAAACGAGTCAGTAGTAAAATAGGCATACACTGAGATTATAATTATGTAGAAAAGTATGAATGTGAAGATTCCTGGAAGGAAATCTCCCCAAATCCTAACAGAAGTTGTTAGGGTGGCAACATAATGGATGAGTCTTCATATCTTTTTCAAGGTGTCTAGAATATAATTTTCACTTATAATTTATAAAGCGACTCATTTAAAACAAGATGAAAGAAATGCTGACTGTTTACAAAGAAAATAATTAAGTGGCCAGACTGCACAGAAAGGGGGTGCGCCTTCACGCCATCGGTGCGTGATTGCCACCCCGAGAGTGTCCTTAGCTGACTCCCCGCCCAGCGTGCCTCATCGGTTCCATCCGCCAGGTGAACCAGAAGATTGCGGAGATAGATCTGAGCCCCAGCCCGTTGGACAGCAGCCTGGTAAGTTATGGGTGCCAGGGCTGAGGCCAGGCTTTCAGGAAGGAAGGGCCCTGGGGGCCCCTCTGTTTATTTGAAAGCATATTTGCCCATTTGAGGTCTCGTGTGTGTGTGTATATATATATATATATATATATACACACATACATACACACACACACACACATACACACACACGTGTGTGTGTATATGTATATATATATGTATATACACACACACACACATATACATATATATATATTTTTTTAATCAATAAACTCTTATTTTTTGGAACAGTTTTGGGTTCATAGCAAAATTGAGCAGAAAGTACAGAGTTCTCTCATATCCACGTCATGCATGCCCCCCGCCCCCTGCCCCCCACCAACAGTGGTACATTTGTTACAACTGAGGAACCTAAATTGGCACATCATTATCACCCAAAGCCCATTGTTTACATTAGGGCTCTCTCTTTGTGCTGTGCATACTGAGTTTGGAAAAATACGTCATGACATGCATCTTCCTTTGCAGTATCATACAGAACAGTTTCACTGCCCTAACCCCCAGCAGCCACTGACCTTTCTACTGTCTCCATAGTTTTACCTTTTCCAGAATGTCATACAGTTGGAACCGTACAGTAGGTAGCCTTTTCAGATTGGTTTCTTTCGCTTCGTAATATGCACTTGAGGTTTTTCCATGTCTTTTCATGGCTCGATAGGTCATTTCTTTTTAGAATTGAATAATATTCCATTATCTGGGTGAACCACAGCTTATTTATCCATTCACCTACTGAAGGACATCTTGGTTCCTTCCAACTTTTGGCAGTTATGAATTCAGCTGCTATAAACGTCCCTGTGCAAGGTTTCGTGTGGGCATATGTTTTCATTTCATTTGGTACATGCCAAAGAGCATGACTGCTGAATCACATGCTAAGAGTATGTTAAGTTTATAAGAAACTATCAAACTGTCTCCCAAAGCGGCTGTACTATTGAGCATTCCCACCAACAGTGAAGGAGTCCCTGGTGCGCCACACCCTCACCAGCACTTGGTTCTCTTCTCAGTGGTCTGGATTTTGGCCATTCTAATTGGCGGATAGTGATATCTTCTTGTTTTAATGTGCAGTTTTCTAGTGACATGTAATATTAAACATCTTTTCGTATTCTTACTTGCCATCTGTATTTCTTCTTTGGTGAGGTGTCTGTTAAGGTCATTGCCCCCTTTTTAACTAAGTTGTTTGTTTTCTTACTGTTGGAGTTTCAGAGTTCTTTGTATGTTTTGGATAACAATCCTTTATCAGATGTGTCTTTTGCAAATGTTTCTCCCAGTCTGTGGCTTGTCTTCTCATTCTCTTGACATCGTCTTTGGCAGACCAGAAGTTTTTAATTTTAATAAAGTTCTTTTATCAATCGTTTCTTTCACGCCTTTCGTGTTGTATCTAAAAAGTCATCTCTATGCCCAAAGTCATCTAGGCTTTCTCCTATGTTATCTTCTAGGAGTTTCATAGTTTTACTCTTACATTTAGGTCTATGCTCAATTTTGAGTTAATTTTTATGAAAGGTGTAAGGTCTGTGTCTAGATTCATTTTTTTGTATGTGGAGGTCAGTCATTTGAGCACCATTTGTTGAAAAGACTAGCTTTGCTCCATTGTGCCTTTATCAAAGATCCATTGACCACATTTACGTGGGTCTATTTCCGGGCCCTCTATTCTGTTCTGTTGTTCTCTTTGTCTATTCTTTTGCCAATACCACACTATCTTGATTACTATAGTTTTACAGTAAGTCTTGAAGTCGAATAATGTCAGTTCTCCTACGGTATTGTATTTGCTTTTCTGGGTCTTTAGCCTCTCCATGTATAATTTAGAGTTAGTTTGTCCATATCTACAAAATAACTTTCTGAAATCTTTATTGGGATTGCGTTGAATCTGTAGATCAAGTTGGGAAGAACTGACATCTTGACAGGGGAGGGAAAGTGTACCGTACAGTCCTATGATTCCGTCTCAGTGTGTTGGCGAGTCCGTGCCCCTGGTCTGTGAACTTCACCAGTGCTTCTCAGATAACTCCGCCCCACTTAGGTGGGACAAGATAGTCAAATGAGGGTAGAGCTGGGTGTTTCCCTTCCGCTAGGCAGGTTAGGTTCTGGTAAAGTAGTTTCTTCGGAGAGCAAGAAGAACACAGTGCTGTGGTATATTTAAAATGGTGACTTTTCCTCTCTCCCTGTGACGAACCAAGGGATTCTCTGATACTTACTGCGAGGACCTAGTGGAGCCCCTGGAAGTAAAATTTAGAAGTGGGATCCCCTCACCACACACACACACACCCTGCACCCTGCCCTGGAGTTTTTAACTCTCAGCCTTGTCCACACCTTACCTCCAGCAACTTGTCAATTACAGTCCCAGTTTTATCCTGGTGCTGGTTCCCAGGGAGGTTTCTGCTCTGATAAATTGTGATTCTCTGTGTCTGCCTGTGGGTTGCTCCCATTTAGGGGACAGCAGTTTGCCCAGTGAGCTCATTTTTCTGACAGATCTAAGAAGAGTTGTTAATTTTTTAGTTTGTTCGGCTTTTCACTTGTTAGGATGTACTGGAGACTTCTGAGCTCCTCACATGCTGGACTGGGAACCAAAAGTCTCAAAGTTAATTTTGATTCACTCATAAAAAATATAAAAGAAACCAAAAAAGCCCTCCAGTAATTCGTGCACGCACACACACACACATGCATGCACGCATGTGCACACACAGCTGGCGTGTCGGGAGACAGGAGTTCTGTAGGTTGAACAGTACGGGTTGGGTTGGGTGGCACCGTTCCCAATATGGAGGCCAAGTTTGGGTTGCCACATGGTCTTACATTGGACTGCTTCATTCCTTTACAGGACCGTCTGTGTCTCTAAATACAGTGAGAGAACCTCAGATTAGATGCAAACCCAAGTCATGGGTTGGCAGTTCTGCAGACTGGGAAGACCGCCTCTGTGAGGCTGCACGTGGCCTGCTCCCTGATCTTTGGTCCACTGTGCTCCCGTGGCTCTTCTCCTGCTCCTTTGCCATCACTTCCCTCCACTTTTTTGTTTTGTCTTAACCCTGCTCCTTTACTTCCTACCAGTTCACTCCACCTAAATATCCTAACCCCTTCCCACCTGTTACCTTGCTTTGGGCAAAGTTCCTCGGCCCCCAGGGTCCCAACCTGGTGATTTGTCTCCTCAACGTTTAGCTTCACCCTCATCCCAACGTTTCCAGTACTAACTTTAGGGTCAGTTCAGCTCTTGAGTCAATCTTTTTGTTTTAGTTTCAAAAATTTAAGTAGCAAGATAATACGTGCTTATTCTAAAATATTCAAATCACCTGCGAGTATATAAGTAAATAGTCACTTTTCCCCTGCCCTATTCCCCTCCCTGGAAGAAACCATTGCTAATTGTATGGTGTGTATCCTTCCAGAACTTGTTTTTTTTTTATACCTTTAGGAATATGTAACACATATATGTGGGGCTGTTGTTTTCTTTGTTTAACATAAGCAGGATCATACCGTAAATATTGTTTTGTAATCTGATTTTGGTTTTATTAATTTTTAACAAACGTACCTCTTGGAGATTTTTCAAAGTAGATACTGTGGACCTGCCCCCATTCTTTGTTTTTAACCCCTCTTTAATTCCCCCCTTCCTTCCACCCCTCACCTACAGAGGTTGAGGCCTGGCTCTCTGAAGGTGGGGCATCACCTCCCACATGCTGGTGGTGTGTGCCTGGGGCCAGGGCCTGGCAGCCCTGGTGAACTGGGGGGGGCCTGATGCACCCGAGGTATTGGGTGTGGCTCCACCTGGGGTGCGAACCCAGGACCTTCTGCGTGTAAAGCAGATGTGCTAACCGCTACACCATGGAGCCACCCGTCTGCTCCCATTCTTTTTGTGGCTGCATGATATTCTGTAGGTTGGATATGGTGTAATTGTTCCCTATTGGTAAATATTTTGGTGGTATTTTCATCATAGTGAACATTTGAATATTTTTGTATGTGTATCTTGGAGCTCATTTGAAATTTAAAAGTGAGGGGCCATGCTCTGAGTTAACCCAACAGTTAACTGTAGTGAAATTTAAAATTTTGGTAAATACGTTCAAATTGCCTTTCACAGAGGTTCAGCCATTCTTTACTGATGCAGGACAGAGACCACTATCTTCAGTCTACCCCACCCCATTGTTAAGCAGAGCTTAGAATTGAATTGTGAATAAAAACAAAATATACACACACTATTTGGACTGATTCCATGTAAGTTAAAAAAAAAAATGTATCTGTATATGTGTGCATTTACATATGGGAAAAGGTATAGCACCAGAGTTCGGGCATAGGACTCAGAGTTTCAATTCCTACTTTATTTTCTTATGTTGTGATATTATGTAAATTATTTAACCTTTATGAGTCCTGTAAAATGGTGATAACAGTAATAAGGTATCTATCTCAGAGGGGTTGTTACAAGAATTGGGTGAGTCAAAACTCCTGAAACCCTTAGATCAGGGCTTAGAAGAGCACCTGGCTCACAGGAAGGACATTATATGGGTATGAATAATGTGTAGGGAAAAAATCTGGAAGGATGCACTGCAGGTGGAGTCAGTTCTGGGAAGGGGATGGGATGGAAAGCAAGTAAACGCTTTTACTCCACATACTTCTGTAATGTTTGGGTATTTTACAACAAGGGTGTATTTATATGTCACCTCTGTGATTTTTTAATGATAATTTTAAAACCAGGAAAAAGAATGCCATTATCTTCCCAGAAACAGGATCTGGTGGCATTTCAAGACTTCCCAGCATTGGCATAGCTCCCTCAAATTGCCAGTCACAACCATGATGGGGCTGGCAGGAACCCCCTTGGTCCTCATATGGCATGAAGGAAGGGACCCCTCGCCTGTCCTTGCTCCTCTGCCCAGGCGGCTGGTCAGATCTGTCAGATACTGGCTGCCTGCTGCCACCAGAGCCCATCACTGGGCTACCCTTCCCAACCTCTGTTGGCCGCAGTCTGCCCTTTATGTACCAGGCCTTTATTGGGCGCCCATTTCTTCTGAGTCAGCACCTCTAGCCAGACTGGTTTCTCTAGCCTCCGTCTCGCCCTCCTGGAGGGCATCTAGCACAGCGCAAAATAAGTGCTTAATACATGTGTACTGATGCACACGTGAGCCGTCTCCTGCTGAGTCCCCGATCCTCTTCCCCACAGTCGCCACAGCCAGGTCCTGTTTCTGTCCTTTCTCCCATACCCTGAGTGTGGGTCTCCGTCCAGTTTCTGGCCGCGAACCTCGCTTCTCTCCTTTCCAGTCTCCTTCCCTTGACGGCTCATTCGCCCCCTGTCACAGCTTCACCGTTCACTCCAGCAGTAGGCTCTTGCCTCCTTCTCTCTGCCTGTGGGTCGCTACCTCTGGAAAGGCCTTCTCTGCACCTTCCACCCCAAGACTAGTGTAGGTGCCCCTCCTGGGCACACTCCTGGCACCCCGTCTCTCCCCAGGGCAGCCCCATTCACGCTGTGATCACCAGCTTCTCCCCACTAATCTGTGAGCCCTCGGAAGGCAGGGACGGCGTCTCCGCTCATTGCTGCGTCCTCGACATCAGCACAGTGTTCAGCTTGTAGTAGATGTTCAGGAAGTATTTGTGAATGAATTATACGTTCACTGATTCTAGCTCCTCACCGGTATTTCAGTCTCATGTTTCCACCTAGAGGAGTGATACCTAAGCCTGACCGATCATCAGACTTCCCTGGAAGTTCTTTAGAAACTAAAAGTGGAAAGAGCAGGGTGTGGGACTAAGGACCTTGAATACTCCTAGGGGAGGAGTCAGAGACCAAGGGAAATCCCTCAAGAGGTCAAAAGTATAATGATTAATAGCAACAATAGTTACCCATTATCGAGCAGCTCCATGGGGTAGCCTCTGTGCCTGTGTTTTCAGATGCATTGAATACTTTATATCTGACCTTATAAGAACCCTGGACGGTAGGTGTTATTATCCCCCTTTGACAGAGAGATCGAACACTACTTGTAAACGGTGGGGCCATGACTGGAACCGTTCCAAATGCTGTCCTCAGAGGTGCAGGCCCTGGGGAGGGGGGGAGACGTCGCCAGGAGGAGGGACAGTGTGAGAGAGCGGGCTGGGGAGGACAGGCGGATGAGTCAGTGGCACTGCCTGCCACCACGGCCCTCCCACCTAGGGGAAGACAGTAAGGCGCCGTCACCAACTTTGCTCCGCGCCTTTTACACATCAACAGGAGAAGCGGCCCTGCCCCTGACCCCCACCCTCCGCCAAGGTTTGCACCGATCCCTAATGCCCCATTTCTTTTTGGTTTTTGAAGGCAATTGAGAAATATGAGTTGGAGAAGAAGTCTTTAAGAGAGAAAAGTCGTGGCGGCTCAGGAGACAGAGGCAAAAATCCTTTTTCACAGCCTTAGATGGTGTTTTTGTGGGGGTTGGTTTTTTCGTATCTAAAATGCATTGAGTAGGAATACAGAGTTTTGGACTGAGGGTATTTTTCTCCTCTTCTGAAGGAGCCTTAAATCTGACTTCTTGACATTGGGCAAGGAAGGAGGGAAGGACAGTAACACTTAGAGACTCCCTGCTACATGCCACGTTGCACTGGGTGCTTCCATACATAGTCCCCTGTTAGAGCTTCCAAGGGCCTCCTACCTGTGCGGTCCGTGCCACTGAATAGGCTTGGGGAACGGGAGTAATTCCCCGTAAGTCACACAGCTTGTCTGTGGCAGGTCCTGGATTTGTCCCAGCCTGATTTCAAAGCCTACGTTTGGTCTACCCCTCCTGGCTGCTTCTCCGGCTCAAGCAGTCTAATCAGATAAGGAGGGGACTCCGGATCAGTCAGCAACAGGAGCGGGATCTTGTGAGACTAATGATGTGTGTCGTCAGGCAGCTCAGGTAGAATGAAAAATCACAGCAGTGGACAGACCCGCGGTTCCTCACATCCCGTTTCTCTTCTTCCATTCTTCGGCAGACAAAAGTCAAAGAAACTTACAGTACACTTGCAGTGACTCAGAATCCAGGAACGTCAAATCTTCCGTTGTTAAAAGGGTAAGTGATCTATTCCTGGGTCTGTTTCTGACTTTTCTTCTGGGCAGGAAACCGATTTTATTCCTGGGGGGTGGGGGGGGGGCAAATACTTGGCATCTGGATAGTGATTATGCAGGAAAATTGCAGAATCCCCTTTTTAGAAGATCTTAAGGTATTTGAATAATGGTAGAATTTCTCATAACACCCTAGAAAGGGTAGAATGAGGAGTGTCCCAGAGGCCATCGGTTTATTTTTAGAACTTAGAAGGCGTTTCCCCTTAAAAGCAATGACTTCAGATTCAGTCACACAGAGTCGCTCAGAGGGGCCGTGGACAGCAGTGCCAGTTACGGCGATCACTGCAGACGCCCCGGGAAGCTGAGGTTCAGGGGTAGTCAGGTGACCTGCAGCATTGTGCAGCTTGTTGATGGCGGAGCCCCACTTCCTGCTCCGATCCTCAGCCCCACGGCCAGGTGCTCGCCGCTGCCTCGCCAGCAGCAGCCCCAGTTAAGATCCTCTGAAGTTTGCTCTTTAAACCTTTCAGTGCCGGAGAATATGAACCTTTTTCCACCTTTTAGCCTAGGAAATTCCCACACAGCATAGAGCCCAGGGGTTGAGAGTCTGCACCGAAACTGTCATATGACCCATGATGGTGGCCAAACAGATTTAAGTGTCCTGCCCAAGGTGCCACAGCTAGTACAGGGCGGTGCGACAGGTTGTCTGATTCAGTCAGTGCAGTTAATCGCTGAATTCTTCCACTGTCAACTCCGTAGTCCAAGTAGGGAGAAATTCAGTTCCTCAGAATGTTTCCAGTAGGTGCCTCTCGGTGACGGTAATTGGTTTCCTCTTTCTACTTCCCTGTATTTCTACATTTTATTATAGTCATATTTTATTTTTATTCAGAAATCCATTTAATATATATTAAGAAACACGAGGATAGTCATATTCTTTGATCTAGTATTGCCGTATTGAGAAAGGCATACTAAATAAATAAGCCAAGGAGGGGGGCAACTATATGTTCTGAGTTATTATTATTAACTTTATTACCAATATGACAGTAATATTAATTGGAAGTAACAGTGTGTAGTTGACTAAATTAGGACACATTCTCTTAACAGGACATGTTATTTTAAATGACAAATTTGAAGACAGTGTAGCAATGTGAAAAATCTAAAGTTAAGTGGATAGAGCAGGACATGAGTGTGTGTGTGTGTGTCAATGTACTGTAAAATGATTGAAGGTACATATATTTGTATACGTGTGCTCAAAGCCTGAAGGAGAAAATAGGAATCGTGTAAGTAGATGTTTGGCGAGGCGCATTGGGGTCATGAACGTACCCTCATTTTTTTCTGCATTTTGTAAAGTTGTTATATTGTCTTCATGATAAAAAGTTGTAGATATCCCGTTGCCTTAAACTGTCAGAATGATGGGCCCCATTTTCGTATCCTGCTTTTTTGCTTTAGAAAACAGCGGATAAAAATATGCTGGCAGAGCTATACCAGTACCCGCCGTTTAACGACTCCAGGCCAAATGAGCTGCCCAATGGGGTGGACTTCTGTGACATGGTTGACAATGTGGTGCAGTCTGAGAGAAGCCCCCTGACTGGTAAGGTAAGAAAGGGATGGGCAGCTCACCTCCGTGAGGTCCAGCTATGGGCCCAGCTGTACCCTACAGCCACCCATGCGACGGACGCAGCTGTCCTGTTTTACATCCCAGGAAACCGAGAGTCAGGGCAATTGAGTAAGCCACTGCGGGCCACACAGTTTGCAAGTGACCGAGCTGAGATTAGATCCCAAGCCCACGTCTTCTCCGAAACCTATATCCTGTACACCAGAGCACCGGTCTCCAGACTGTTTTGATCATGAATCCTTTTAGCAAAATATTTTGAGTACAAGTCCTCATGACGTATGTTTTTTTATAAATGATATACGTGTTTTGTTGTCAATTGCTATATTGTATATCGTTAAACTTAGTTTCTATTTTTTTCTTAATAAGACATTAGTTACAATATTTTCTTCCTATGTCACATAGCACCCCTTGGGGTGAGTTACCTGCTTGGGGAGCAGTATACACTGGGTTCCTTAGGAAGGAAAAAAGGGCCCAGAGGAACTTGTGCGTTTATGTGATACATTGCTGGCCACTCAGGAGGTGGGGATAGTTGTAAGGAGGTGTGGGGAGGGGAGGATGCACAGGAAATGGTCTTAGCAGCCCTGTAGCTGTGCCTCATCACGCTTCATGACTGCACAACAACTCCAGTGTCCCCAAAGCAGCACTGGTCATTGTCCTCTCGGCTCCTGACTGGTCACCTCAACATGCCTGGGACTCGACTCCTCAATCTCTTCTACCTGCACTTCTCACTGCTGCTTGTTTCAAACTACGGGCTCCCCCCGCCCCCCAACATCTCTCTCTCTCTTTCTATCTCTCTCTCTCTCTATTCCTCTCTCTCCATTTTATTCTTTCCCCATCTTCTTTCTTTCCTTCCTCCTGTCTCTCCTCTTTTTCATGACTTTTCCCTGCTGCCTTCTCTCTGGCTGGGTCTCCAGTTTCATCTCTCTCATTCCTCTGTGTCTTGCATTCAGACTTCCCAAGAGTGATGATCTGTTTGGGCCAGTCACTGCCAAGTATGACAGTGGAATTTGCTGAAGTTCTGGTGCCATCAACAAGTGGATATCTGCCTTTCACCAGGCGCTAGTCTCTGGGCCAGGCAGTGGTTACCCTGAGGTGGGGCACCTGATCCCCTGCTTTCCTCAGTGCAGATAGGGAGGAGCAGCGGGCACCCAGAGCATCACATTTTCTCAAGGACAATGTGAAAAGATGTTCACCACATTGTCATTTATGACAGCAAGAAATAACTGGAAGGCAGTACATCTTGGTGGTTACCTCTCTGGGCTCTCATTTCTTCTACTGCAAAATAGGGACAACAACAGTCTCTGTCTTTAAGAATTATTATAAAATTAAATAAGATAGGTGTATAAAAGCACTTATCACAGTGCTTAGTAAGTCATAAGTTCTCAAAAAAATGGCAGTTTTTATTATCAGTGTTATTAGAAACAGTTTAATCATCAATAAGAGAAGACTAGTAGTCATTTGGGGTATATCTGTCATGGACTACTTAGCCATCGAAATGATTATTTTATAAAGAGTGTATTTTAACATGCTACGCTGTGTTGTTAAATGAAAAATATCAGTATATGAAAAACTCTACAAGGAACGAGACAAGGGATGTCCACTTTTACCACTTTTATTCTACACAGTGTTGGAAGTCCTAGCCACAGCCATTAGGCAAGAAAAAGAAATAAAAGGCATCCAGATTGGAAAGGAAGACATAAAACTCGTTATTTGCAGATGCCATAGTATGTAGAGAACCCTAAAGATTCCACCAAAAAGCTGTTAGAACTGGTAAATGAATTCAGTAGAGGACATACAGACGGATAATAGATTCTCAACATCACTAATCATCAGAGAAATGCAAATTAAATTCATAATTAAATATCACCGCACACCTGTCAGAATGGCTATCATCAATAAATCAAAAGAACAAGTGTTGGCAAGGATGTGGAGAAAAGGGAACCCTCATGCATGGTGGGATTGCCAGCTGGTACAGCCACTATGGCAAACAGTTTGGCGGTTCCTCAAAAAATTTAAAACGGAACTACCTTATGACCTAGAATTTCCACTTCTGGGTATTTATCTAAAAAAACTGAAAAAGACATGTGCACCGCTCTGTTCACTGTGGCACTATTTACAATAGCCAAGATATGGAAGCGACATAAGTGCCCATCAACAGATGACTGGATAAAGAAGAAGTGGCACATATATACGATGGAATATTACTTGGCCATAAAAAAGAAAAATCTTGCCGTTTGGGACAACATGGATGAACCTAAAAGTTATTATGCCACTGTATCGTGTTTGTTACCGTCCCAGTGTCTGCTGAAGGCCTGGAATGAAATCTTTTTGAGAGGAAGGAGGAGTCTGAATAAACAAACAGTAAGAAAGTAGCACGCTCTCAGCAACAGTTTCCAAGTGCCCGGCACTGTTCTCCAGCTTCGTAAGTATTGCTCACTCGTTGAATCCTCGCAGCCGTCTGAGGTAGGGACTGTCATCATCATCATCTTCTCCATTTCCTGGATGAGGCAACGGAGCACACACAGGTTCAGTAATGTTGCTCAAGGTCACACGGCTAAGTGTACGAGCTGGATTTGAATCCTGGCAGGCAGTCCGGTACCAGAGTCTGTGCTCTTCACTGCTGCGCTCTACTGTCTCTCTAAGGAAATGTGAGGAACGGTGACAAAGACAAAGCCAAGAGCCAGGCTCAGAGAGCTTGCTAGAGGGAGGCTTGCTCATCAATGCACGAGGCCCCCAGCTTCCCAGGTAGGCTTGAGGGAGTGCCGAGGAGTTTTTCCCTGTGCGTCCCGGAAGGTGGTGAGAGTGAGTTCTCTTTGCTCTTCTTGTCAGAGGAGAGGCAGCATGTGTGGCGTCTCTGGGGCCAGACCGCCTGCGTTCGAGCCTCCCAGGCTGTGTAAGCCGTGGCAAGAGTCCTGACCTCTCAGTCCTCACTTTCCTTTCGCGTAAACTGGGGATAACTGAACACCTACCTCATAGACTGTGAAAAAATAAAGTGAAATAAGGGATGAACGTGCATAGGCCAGTGCCAGATATGTGGTAAGCCTTCAATTTACATGTTATTATGGTAGTAGCTTTAGAGTCAGCACAAGTTTCAAGACCCAGTTGCCTGACAATGAAAGCCGAATTTTCTGCCCCCCAGAGTTCACTGATAATTCCATTCTAATTTTAGTATTCCAGGTGCTTACTACCAACTCAGCAGACTCTTATGGTCCAGTGATTTGCATTTCTCTAATATCTGTGCGTTGATATTGATGTTATGAATTGAATACAGGTGAGAGCATGGAGCAGCCATCTAGAGTTATGAGTTCTGATCCTGGCTCTGCCGCTTGCTGGCTATATTACTTTGGGCAGGTGACTTCAGCTCTCCAGTCCTTGGTTTCCTCATTTGTAAAACAGAGATAATGATGCATGCCTTGCACGATTATTACAGGGATTAAAGGGGGAACCTGTAGAAACACCTGGCAAGGTAAATAGTCGGCACTCGCTAAAACGTTAGGTGTTTTTTTGTTTTTTTTGAGTTGACTCCAAAGTATGTTGACTCAGAAGATGACGGGTAGAAAGGTGGTGTGATTAATAGCAGTAACAAGGTTTGGGATACAGAGGAGGGAGAGAAGTTTCTGAGCGGAGATGATTATGCATCTGTGGCTCCAGGTGAATTTTTAAAAGAAGAACAATAACAGCAACAATAATAATGTGAATTTTGTTTCTTTTCAAGTCTTTCTGTACAGATAGAGAGTTAGAGAAGTTTTTCTCCTCTCCTTCTCTAACAGCCATATGGCTGGATAGCTTCTGGTGGATCTTCCACGAAAAGTACCAGGTAAATGCAGATCTGATCGCTCCTCTCCCTTGCTTAAATTATTTTACCGTGGCACAAATCCTCTTTAATATGGGCTATAAGCCCCTTCGATTCCACCGACCACACCTGTAGCCTCATTCAGCACCCCATCCTTCCCTCCCCCAAGTCTCGCCCATATACCCTGCGCTTTAGCCATTACCCAATGTCTTGCAGCTCCGCTGGGCTTTAGGGACTGGTCCATGTCACATGGCTGGTCAAGGGCAGGGCCAAGAGTAAAGTCAGGGCCTCCTGGTTCAGAGTTAGGGTGCTTTCTTCATGTGCATGTCTTATAAATCCTGGGCAACAAACTGCTGCATTATTTCCTAAATAATAATGAGGCTCAGTATCTTGAGAATAAGATTCCTAAAAATGAGATATATGCTCAGTTAAGAATCTCCGCCCTTGGCTGTTTCAACATGGGACTCTAGTAATTCCTTGTCCATGTTTATTCCTGGTAGCCAGACAAGGAGATCCAGAATAAGCTGTTCGACCGAATATCCCTCCACTACGCCTTTCTTTTGTTTCATGAATCCAGGTCCTACCATGAAGAGGCTATCTTAAAAGTGAGTAAAAAAAAAAAATCACATGGGATAGCCACTCACTTCTAATGCCAATGGAATGCCCTTAACATTCTTTCCATAAGGGAGTAATTAGTAAGTTGTGATATATCTGTGCACTGACTTGTAATGAAAAATGAGGTAGGTCCGTATATACTGTTTGGGAAAGATGTAATAATATATTTTAAGTGAAAAATAAGGTAATTTATACAACTCTGTTAAAAATGTATATGTATATGTGTGTTTGCCTATGAATAGAAAAAAAATCTGGAAAAATATTTACCAAGCTCTTAGCGATGTTTATATTCTGGAGAATAAGGTTATAAGAGAGTTTCTTTCTATTTTATATATTTCTGTAGTATTTAAATAAACATTATTTAAAAATTAGAAGTATGAATACACATTTACTTTTTATATATGAATGTATGGATATATGTACTGAAAAGATTGCTAGAGGGAAATATAAGTGAATATTTGCATGATTTGGGAGTGGGGGAGGACTTTTTAAATATGACCCCAAATAACCAGAAAGGAAAAGACTGATCAACTTAATTATATAAAAATTTTAAAAAGTACTATAAAGTTAAAAAGCAAATGAGAAACTGCAAAAATACCAATACCATACGTGTCACATAACATAAAGAACTCCTAACAAATCAATAAGAAAAAACAAAACACCCCATAGACTAAAGGACAAAGTATATAAACTAGAAATTCACCAGGGTAGAAATACAAACGGGGAAAAAAGTTCATCCTAATAACAATCAAAACTATGAATTAAAACAATAATAATTCAATACCCCTGTTAGCTTAGATTTAAAAAGTATTGTAAGAGTGAAAAATTCTCCAGTAAGCCAGTCCCAAGGACAAGACAGGGAGTGATATCTTCAGGCGCCAGCTCCCAAGAAAAAAACAACATTGCCGCCAGGTGCAGATAACAAACCTGTCTACCAGGCCCTGTTTGCTACAAGATTTAGGAGTCCCCCAGCAACAAGATATCTTTGTGCTAAACGCTAACAGCTGACTTTTGCTTTTGTAATCCACTTGCTTGCCTGATCAAAGCCCACCCGGCCGTAGTTTCAGGCTTTATAAGCTGCCTCCTCTAGAAGCTCGGGGCTGATTCTCTGGTGGAGAGAGTCAGTCGCTGGCCGGCTAATAAAGGCTCATAATTAATCTCAGTTGGCTCCGTAGGTCTTAGATTTGAACGCACCACAACAGTATAATTCCAGTGTTGTTAAGGATCTAAGGAAATGGCACTCAGACACTATGAGTAGGAAGTGAATTGCTACAATTATGCTGAAAAGTGGTTATGTGACCGCCTAACAAGTCACTTAGGCTTTTTGTGCCTTAGTTTTATCACCCATAAAATGGGGATAATAATGCCTCTGTCACCAAGTTGTCCTAAGGATTTCATGAGATGATGTTTGCAAGGATTCTGACATATTGCCCAACACACGATAAAACCCCAATACCCCATAGCTGCTGTGATTAGCAGTGGTATACCGTCTTCTGGAAGACATAATCTCACAGGAAAAGCTGCTTTTAATCATGCATACATTCATTCATTCAACAATTTTGACTGCCTACTATGTGCCAGACAATGAGATAGCTTAATAAATAAAAACAATTATTCAGCATAATTTGTAATGCAAAGTCTTGGAAACAGGGTAACACCCACCAACAGAGGATGTTTACGAAATTTTGATATACTTACTCAGCACAGTATTATGAAGGTCACTTGGAAAAAAGAATTCCCAGAGAGTTCATAGCAACCTGGCGAAGTGCTTATGTTATAATGTTAAATCTGGCATGATGTTATAATGGCATAAAGCCAGATAAAAGTGTATAATTTGAGCTCCATCATAGTTAAGAAACAATAGTACTACCTGTGGATAGAAAAAACTGAGTAAGTAGTACTTACTAGTATTCTCTCTGAGACAGCAAGATAGGTAGGTCAAATGTATCTTGTCACCTTCTAGACTACTATTTGGCCAAGTTGCAGAGGGGCCGAGCCACAGACCACGTGCAGAGAGTCTGGGGGAGGGGTCGCTTGCCTAGCGTAGCGTGATGTTTGAGGAGTGGTCCCCAGGTAGCATAAGGAGTCAAGCCAGCTGTGGGGCAGCTACAGATGGAAATTATTCCCCTAATAAACAGGAAGGCCACAGGGTGTCAGGTAGAGGATTTTATCACAGTTACTTTCTGACGTCAGGAGCTCTCTTCTGGGTGTCGAAGTGTCCAGAATGGTGCCTGAACTCTGCTTGCCCCTCCCCCCCAGAGGTTGCCATCACTTCTGAGCAAAGCCCTGTACACCAGCTTCTGTTGCTGCTTCCCGCAGTCCTGGTTCGACACGCAGGAATTCAAGTCTAGCATCTGTAACACGATGAGCCTGTGGATTTCAGGTGAGTGACGCCGCTCTCTCCTGGGGAAAGCGGTTCCAGAAACACGTTTTTCACCTGAGCCCGGGTGTATGATTGTTTCCCCTCACACCCCTTCGTTGAGACAGCTGGGCGTTTCTCTCTTTGACATTAACGTGTGCAGGTAGACCCCCACAGAGCACCAATTTTTCTACTTCCTTAAAACCATTCTCAGACATTCCCTGTCCCCTTTCCGTGCCCGGCTGCATCTGTAGGGAGCAGGTCTGAGCATAGCCCTATTTGCTGTCCAGAAGTCAACCTTGTGCTGTGGGCTGATGGATCCAGAACTCAGTGACTCAAAAGCAGTGTGCTGGTTATGTCGTCCTACCCCTCCACACGCCGTGTGACGCCAAGGGGCCCAGCTGTCGTCCCCCTGCAGCACGCAGCATCGGTTCAATGTTTGCTTTTCAACTACTTTTCTGTCTGCTCCCCCACTTTCCCCGTCTCAACCCAGACATTTCCTAAGGTCATTGAAAACTACTATTTACTGAAAGGTTCCAGGGTACTAGGGACTGTGCTAAGGACTTTTTACAGCTGCTACTGTGTTGAAGGTCTTCAGGATCACTGCCACATTAGATTTTCTAGGTAGCTCATAGGTTGTATTCGTGGCTAAGATTTCTTACAGCGATGTAGTAGGTAAGGCTACACGGCCGGATCATGAGCGAACAGACAGGCAGAGTTTGGGGGCGTTCACATGCCGGCTTCCTGTGCTCTCTCCCTCCCATTCTCCTTTGCAGAAGTTCTCATTCTTCCTCTTGACTCCGTCTTAGGTATACAGCCTTGCCCACAGAGCTATAACAGTTGGGACTACTCGAAACTGGATCCGGAGAGGTTTCGGAGAGAAAAACTGTGTCGGAGAAAAACACTGATAAACAGTAAGGCATCGCTTATGGACTTCTGCCCCCTCTGCCCTGGCCACACCCAGCCACCATCTAGTTGAGGCACAGAAAGGCCTTGGTGTTGAAATGCTCAGGCCAGCTTCCGTCTCGTGCGTGCCTTCAGCAAGATCCTATTATTTCCAACACAAAGCAGGAATCTGAGATACAGAGAGGTTCGTGTGCCCAAGGTTTCCCAGCGCAGTTGGGGAGCCAGGATTTTGCCCAGACGGGCTAACCATCCTGGCACTTTTGCCAGGCTTTGGCCTCTGTCCAGTTAACCATTCTCCTACCTTAGTCTAATGTCCTTAGGGAAAGTAAGGGCACTGGGCAGGAAGGAGGGACCCGCAGGCAGTGCTGTCTCACACGATGGTGAGCTTCCTGCCCCTGGAGGGGCCCTGGCAGAGCTGCCCACACGTTCCAGGTTGGGTGGGAGCTGGGGCGAGGTGCCCCCTAAGACCTTCTTTCCGAAGGGTAGGAGCCTGCAGTTGTGGGGCAGCATAAACAAGGGTAGGGGAATTGTCCCAAGACCACACTTAGGTGTGGTAATTCCCTAAGAGCCTCATGGCTGTGATTTATTACAGCAAAACCATGCAATCCACAATCTGCATTGGGAAAAGGTGCAGGGGGCAAAGTCCAGGAACACCAGGCGCAAGCTCCCAAGGGGTCACACAGGATGTGCTTAATCCTCCAGCATGGAGTCATGCCAGCACGTGTGAAATGTTGTCTCCCAGGCAGGCTCATTAGAGACCCAGTGCCGAGTGCCTCCAACTGAGGGCTGATCACGTAGACTCTCCCCGCCTGGCACGTATATCAGATATTCAACATAAGCTATAGTATTTATACAAATGGTTTAGGCACAGTGAGCCATTAAAGCACAGTTAGTGGTGGGGACCCTCCGAAAATATACGTTCCCAGATGCCAGCTAAGGGCCAACCTTGTAAGCAGAGCTCTTCGAGGACAGCAATGAGGAGTGCTATGTTAACACTTTTTTGCACAGAAGATGGATATGAGGCCATAAGGAAGATGGAACCTCGTGGAAAACCAGGGACCCTTCAAGCACTGTCGGTCAGGCCAGGAGTTGGCTGGGGCCGGCTGGATTCCATATTCAAAGTAGTTCTAAGTGTCCGCCAGCCAGTACTGGCAGATATTCCATTTAGAACTGGGAAGTCAGGGGGAGGATCAGGTCTGTGGAGAAAGGCCATAAGTTTGACCTTAGATGTGACAGAAATGAGACGATGGGGCAGCCCAGTGGGCCTGTCCAAGGTGCCACTGCTGATGCAATTAGGGAAGGATTAAGGCCGGGACTCTCAACTGCAGATTTATGAAAGCAGATGTGCTCCTTGATGTTTTTCCTAGATGAGAATATTAAAGAAGGGAGAAGAGAAGGAGGCTGAGGTCAGAGCCTCGGAGGCCTCCTGCATGCAGGAGACAGAAGAAAGGGTCCAGAGAGGCAGGAGGTGCTCAGAGAGAATGGGGCCGTGGAGGCCAGAGCAGGCTGTGCAGAGCAGGCTGTGCCAGCTGCTGCAGAGGGGGCCAGAGGATGAGGCCTAGGAAGGAGCCATGCAATCGTATATTTAGGTTGTTTGTGATCTTTATCTGTATATCAGCTTTATTGAAATATAATTCACATAACATAAAATTAACCCTTTGAAAGTGTGTAATTCAGTGATTAGTATATTCAGAAAATTGTACAGCTATCACCACTATCTAATTCCAAAGCATTCTCATCACCCCCAGAAGAAACCCCTGTTAGTGTTACAGAAATGTTGCAAAAATCAGACCCGAGAGAAACCAAGCACCACTCGGAGAGTTGGAGAACTCAGGTTTATTTCGTCAGTGGTCCCAGAAAAGGTAGTGCTCCGAAGATCTGGGCTTAGTTGGCATGGGCTGATTGGTTAATTTGTCCTCAGACAGTTACAGAGCACGGGAGTTGCTATGTGTTGGCAGTTACATTTGTTATTTGGACAGAACAAGGAAAAGGGAGGATGAGTCTTTAGTTAATTTCAAGTTCACCCTGCCCTACAGCCTATGCAGCAAGCACATCTACAGAAACAGAACAAAAAGCTGATTATAAGGTTAGCCTTTTGAGTGCAAATTCCTCTTCCTTAGAGAACTTTGGGAGAGCTGTTTCCATCAGATGGTAGGAGGCAAGACCCAGATTTCAGAAGAAGCAATGCAGAAGTGACAACAGAGGATGGCTCGTTCTGAAAGCCTCGGCCTGTCAGAGACAAGTGTGTGGGAGGAGCTGGCAGGGTTGGTGGTGGGAGAGCCACCTTCATTTAAACAGACAGCAGCATCCTGAGGTACCAGCAGAAAGGAGAGAGGATAGGTGGGGGAGGAGGGCAAGGTGGTTCTGGTTGGTTTCCTGGAGAGGGGTGGGGAAGGCTGCCCTACTGCGTTTCCTGCGAGGAGGCAACCTTGCTACTCAAAGTGGTTCAGGGAGCAGCAACAGCAGCGTCTCTCCAGATGGACTAAATCAGACTCTGCAGTTTACTAAGATCCCCTGGCGATCTCTAAGCACATTCCGGTTCGAGAAGTCCTGGTCCAGGGCACAGGGAAGAGAACATCTAACCGCCTTGGAGGAGGGTGTGGCTGCAGCGAAAGGAAGTTAGAACAACCTCAGCGCCAGGCACTGCCATGTGCTGCCTTTCTATGCACTTACAGTTTCTGACCCACTTAAGAGGTTTGCTTTCCCAGCGGTCATCATGGATACACAGGAATTTCAAAATGGAAAAAAAAAAATCTAATCTGTAAATTGTGACATTTCAGTGAATGCTAAATTTATCACTTTACGAGATCGATAGCTTGTTTTTCTAGCATTTAATCCAACATTTATTAATTTCAATTTTGCCAGGTTCTGAGTTTTGTTTTACTTTTGAAGTCGGTATTCTTTTTTTTTTTTTCCATATGGTTGAGTGCTTGTCCTGTGTTTTAGGCTCTGCATACTTGTTCTCTTTAATTGAGTCATCAGCCTATGAGGTAGTTAGTATTCACTATTTGTAACAGGACCAGAGAGGTTAAGTAACTTGCCCAAAGTCACTCAGTAGGTGTCCCTCTTGCCGGTACTGGTCCCTGCCGGGCAGGGGCTGTCTCAAAGCTACTGGTCTGCAGTGTCACTCCCAGGACAAGAAGGAACTGACAAACAGCATTTTCTCTTCCCTAGAAAGAGAGATGTCCTTCCGCCTTTCTAAGAGCTACTCCTTCCATAAGTCTCTCCAGAGCAGGCAAGACCCCGACCGGCTGGTGAGTGGGGAGACACAAACCTTGGAACCCTGGGAGCCCCGTAAGCGTCACTGACTTCTGATCGATCCCACACTGTGCGCTCCCTGCCCCTTCATCTCTGGGGGCGCCCTGGTTGTCCTCATCTACACGGATGAGTGGAGCACTGAGGGGTGGCCACAGCAAGGCAGTGGCTGTGAGGAGGGAGGAGAGGAACCAGTCTTTCTTCCAGTAGAGGCTGCAGCGCAAGGTGCTTTTTTACATCTTTTTCTCCCCATTGATCCTCATCACAAGCCTGAACCTGGCTGTGCCCCCGACACCTACCTGCCCCTCTCTGCCTTGTTCCTGTTGCCTTCTGCCTCCTTGCCAGCAGCACCCTCCTCCCCCTTCCACTCCAGGCTGAGCTCCCTTCACTGTGGCAATAGGCTCCTGTCTCCTTCAGGCTCTCCGGTACCCTACAGTCTTTTTCTAAAATGCAGACTAATTACTGCATCCCATTACCACCTGGCCCTTTTCTGTTTCCCCTCCCCCTAACACCGTCCTCTCAGCCCAAGTGAAAAACACCTTCAAAACCTCAGAAGCTTCCTCTTGCTTTGGCGTGGAGTGACCTGTGTGGTCCTGCCATGTCTGGCCAGTACCATCTCTACCCTCCCAGGCTCCTGGGGCTCCTGCCGCAGGGGCCTCCTTTCTGTTCCTTAGACACACCACTCCCCCCACCCGTCTGGCCTCTGTACCCGCCTCTTGGCGCTCCACCAGCGCCATCATCATTGCCAGCATCTCCTCCTATGAGGGGCACGAAACAAGCCAAACACTACCAATCAGGTTCTTTTTTTTTTTTCCCAAAAGCTCAATAAAAATAAATGTCCAGACAAACTACAAATGAGGCCTTTCCCTGCCTAGTTTTGTAAATAGAGCCTTGCGGGCACACAGCCACGGCCCCTGGCTCTCCGTTGTCTTCGGCAGTCTCTGCGCTGTAGCCGCAGAATCAAGTAACTGCGACAGAGATTGTACGGCCTGCAAAGCCAAAAGCGCGCACTCTGGCTCTTGGTGGCAAAATTTGCTGGCTCAAAAATAGGCTCCCCTGCTGCTCTCACCCATCACGGCTGAGTCCTCAGCATGTGGACTCTGAGGAGGAGGGTGTCCACGTGGGGTAGAAGGATTCCATCTCTCCCGTACCATGATGGGGAGGGGGCCCCGGAACAGTCTTGGTCTACCCCCATCCCAACGGTGGTCACCTTGCCTCACACACTCGGGGTGGTCGCTGGTCACACGAGGATAGACAGACAAGAACTTGGGAAATGTTACTGTGTGCAGGTTGTCTTTTCACATCCTCTCTACCCTTTACAACATTCCTGCAAGGCAGGTAAGGATTAACTTTATTTGACAAAGGAAGAAACAGACCCAGAGAGGTGAGTAACTTGCCCCAGGCCACGCAGCTGACTTCAGCTGACTTCAGCTGACACAGGAGGCTGCCCGTCTGAGCTCTTCCCGCACCAGCAAGCTGCCTCTCCAGTAGGAGGGCCTGATAACTTACACCAAGCCACCTCCTTGCAGCATTCTCTGCTCCACTACAGCGCTCTCTGAAGCCTATTAAGAATGAGCGTGGCTCTTCATTGAGTCTGGGAATGTTTTCTCTCTAACAAATCCCAATAACCACTTAAACTCTACAAACATCATAGCTGTTGGACAGCCAGCTGCATGGCATATGGGAAGTCCTTTCTGCTTTCTTTTTCCTATTAAAATATCATATCGATATAAATCAAAGTGCTGGTTGTTGAGGCTGGTGGACTGCTTGCCTGCCACTTGGTGGGTCATCTGTTTAATATTGTTAAACTCCTACTCATCCTTAAAAACAGAACAAAAGTGTCTTCTCTCCTCGGAAGCCCTCCAGGTCTCCAGCAGACAGAATCAAGCGTTCCCCACTCAGCCTTCTGTGATACTCTGCTTGAACTACGTCTGGCCTACCATTAGTAGTTTTGCAATATCTGTTGTTTTTTCTTCTATAGAAAGAGAACCTCCGATTTTTATGGCCAGATCAAAGATCACATTTCCTAGCTTCCCCTATATCAATGTGTGGCCATGTGACTAAGATCCAATTAATGAGATATACGTGGATGTGCCTGTGACGGTTTCTGGGAGCCTTCCTTAAGAAAACAGTCCATGTGAAGTCTTTGCCTCTTTGTCCTTTTTTCCATTCTGCTGCCTGGAATGTGAATGTGATGACCGGAGCTCTAGCAACCATCTTGGACCCTAAGAGGAAGGGTCTTAGGAAAGGTGGAATCATGAGCTGGAAGGAGTTGGAATCCCTAAGGACTTATCACAGCAGAAATACCATATAAGTCCTGGATTGTCTACCTTCAGACTGTTATGGGAGAGAGAAACTTCTACCTCGTTTGAGCCACTGTTACTTCGAGTCTCTGTCACTCACACGCAAAGCTAATCCTAATTTACATTGCCTCTCTAATAAATATGTGATACTTTTCTCACCTTAGTGTAATTGCCCATTTACCATTATCTCCCCTGCTGGACTGGGAGCTTCTCTGGGCAGGGACCAGGTTTCAGGGTCTGCCCAGTGCCAGGCACATTAGAAGTTGCTCAGTGAAATGTTTACTGAAAGAGATGTGGTGAGTGCGTGAACAATGGTGGCAGCGTTCATGGCGCCCCTACCGTGAGCAGCCACTCACGCACTTTGCCTGCCTAAGCTGACTTAATCCTCACAAGAACCCTCTGAGGCATCCAAGGCAATCAAGAGGTTTGATGACTTGCCCAACCAGCTGTTGAGTGACAGGGCTGGGACCGGAACCCTGGTCTGCCTCCGTCTGCCGCCCACGTGTTTTCTACACCAGCCTCTTCTCTCCGCGATGCCCCTGGGTTGTCAAGCTGGGCCTGCAAGCCCTCTCTCTGCAAGAACGACCAGCAGCGTCTAGGAATAGCAAGTATGCTTTTCGTATTTTTCTCATTACCAGTTTTACTAAGTTTGTTCTTTGTTTTTTCTCCCTCAGTCTACAAGTACATATTCGAACAAGAGAAACTCTTTATCTAAGAAGTCAGAGGATAGGTCACAAATACAGAATATCACGAAAGGTACAGTAACTACCTAAAAGGGAAATGTAGGCTTTTGACTCAGTTATTTTCTCCAAAACCCTCATTTCTTGGGTTTGTTTGAACATAATCTGCCACCCTAGTTTATACTCAGAGTTCTAGCCTGGGCCTTGGCACCAAGTAATTCCTTGAGAGGGCATAATTGTTTTTTCAGTTCCACAAGCACTGATTAAGTTCTACTTTTATAATGATGAGTTCACACAGTGCTAATATCTATGGGAAAGAGAGGTTGTAGGCAATGGAAGAAAATAAATCTAAGACCTGATCACTGTCCCTCTTCCCATCAGAAACAGGCATTTATTGAGATAGGAACTGATTTGTGCCTAGGTGTTAACTTATAAAGGTGACTGAGTGAGTACCTGGAGAGGTCAATGCCATTGAAAGAAAAGTTTGCTTTTCACAGTTTCGCAGAATCAAGAGGCATGGCTTGCCATGTACGACCATGGGAGGAAGCACCAATGTCAGTCAGGAGGCAGAAAGCTAGGGGAAGGCTTAGGCCATAGCCTTTATTGGGATTTCCTTGGGAAAGACAAGACATGACAGGGTTAACAGCTTAGTATCGGCTAGTTTGAGTAATTCTGGCTGGCTTCGGGGTATAGGAGCTGTCCTTAGATGTCTAACATCTGGCCCTGGGTTGATTTAGGTCAGGGGCATGTTAGCTTGGTGTGTGAGAATTAGATAAAGGAGGTGGTTCAGAGTATGGGCTCTGATCACAGGGGAACTGTATCCACTTTGGCCTTTAGTTTGGCCCGGTAATTAATGGATGCCACACAGACAAATACAGAACCTGAGAAAACACAGAACAGGAACTCTTAAGTGTCATCATTAGTCCAAAAAATTAAACTATCCTTTTCTTTGTTGGAGAAATGGAGGCTCAGAAAAGTTAGTATGTAAATTATATTGCAATACAGCTGCTATTAAAAAAATATTTGGGGACCACTTGTTGAGAAGTATAGCCAGGGTTCCAAGTACAGACGGACCTCGGAGACATTGCAGGTTCAGTGCCTGAGCACTCAATAAAGTGAATATCACAACAAAGAGACTCACATGAAGAATTTTTTGGTTTCCCAGTGCATATAAAAACTACATTTACACTATTCTATAGTCTATTAAGTGTGCGACTGCATTATGTCTTTAAAAATGTATTACCTTACCTAAAAAAGACTTTATTGCTAAAAAATGCTAAATGTCATCTGAGCCTTCAGTGAGTTGTGATCTTTTTGCTAGTGGAGGGTTTTAGCTTCGATTTGTTAAAAAAAAAAAAATGCAATATCTGTGAAGCTCGATGAAGCAAAGTGAAATAAAATGAGATATGCAGTAAAGGTAAATATTTGGGGGAGACTTCAAGTCCCCAAAATATACATATATATTCAATTGACAAAGATCCATGAGTCAAAGAAGAAAATGAAACTTTTATTTTCTAATATGAATGTTTAGTGTTATATACATTTCCCTCTCAACACTGAGGCATCCCACATGTTTTAGATATAGAGGTTTTTTTTTTTATTCAGTTCGAGTTTCCATTTTGTAGCTATTATAAATAATACTGCTATGAACATCCACGTTCAAGTTTTTGTGTAGACATATGTTTTTATTTCTCTTAGGTGTATGTATACCCAGGAGTGGAATTGCTGGGTCATATGTTTAACATTTTGAGGAACTGCCAAACTATTCCAAAGTGGTCATCATACATATTTTAGAGAACGTCAGAGAAAGAAAAGAGTCTATTGTATTTACCATAAATCATCATAAATATTTACTATATACACTATATTTGCCATTTACAATTTCTGTTACTTTTCATTCATTCCCAAAGTTTCATATCTCCCTCTAGGATCATTTTCCTTCCTTTAGCATTTCATTAAAAACAGACCTGCTAGCAATGAATTCTCTTAGTTTTCTTTCATCTGAGAATGTCTTTATTTTACCTTCATGCTTGAAAGTAAAAGAAAGACGTTTTTTCTGGGTACAGCATTTTCAGATGACTGTTCTTTTTCCTCAGCATTTTAAAATGTCGTTCCACGGCCATCTGGCCCCAATGGTCCAAGGAGAAATCCACAGTCATTGAAACTGTTGTCCCCCTTTTGTGTACCCCTTTTGTGTAGCGCATTTTTGTCTGGCTGCCCTCAGGATATTTACTTTGTCTTGTCTTTCAGCTGATTGATTATGATGTGTATGGGTGTGGGTTTCTTTGAATTTACCTTGTATAGGGTTTGCAGATCTTCTTGAATCTGTAAGTTTATATCTTTTGCCAAATTTGGGAAGTTTTCACATGTTATGTTTTCAAAATTTTTTTGTACTGCACACTTTGTCCTTTCTTTTTGGGACTCTGATGACACAGATGTTAGACCTGTTGATATCGGCCCATAAGTTCCTGAGGCTCTATTCCTTTTGTTTCTACCTTGTTCAGATTGTATAGTATAATAAAAACATAGATCAGGTCTTTGTCCCCAGTTCCTGGCACAGAGCTCCTGAATCTCTCAGAATTTCCTGAGCCATAGGAGTATTTTTGTTATTCATAGCAAGCATATCTGAGTCTATGCTAATAAGGTGACTCAGCTTGGGGTCACAGATAGCTTCAGAATGCAGTCCGGTTACCTGAAAGCCCAAACATGGTTAGTGGATGAAAACTTTCAGCCCTATCACCCCTGCAGCCTCTAAAGAGGAGAGGCAGACTGGAGATCAAGTTATAAAAACTCTTGAATAATATGATCTGATGAATTTACAGGGTCCTGAACACACTCAGGTGCTAGGAAGATGGTGGTGTGCCTGAACAGGGCATGGAAATTCTTTGTTCCACCCCGCCCCCAGCCCCCATACCCTGCCCTATGTGTCTTTTCCATTTTGTTGTTTTGAATTATATCTTTCCTCATAAATCTATAACAGTAAGTATAGCACTTTCCTGAGTTCCATGAATCATTCCAGGGACTTATCAAACTTGAAGATGGGTGCTGGGAACCTCTAAATTTGTAGTCAGCTGGATAGAAGTGTGAGTACCCTGGGAACCCCATATGAGACTGGTGCCTAGAGTTGGGATAGTCTTGTCGGACTGAGTCCTGTAACTTGTGGGATCTGATGCTGACTCCAAATGGGTCTGGAATTGAATTGAATTATTGGAAACCCGGTTTATTTCAGAGAATTGGTGTGGGAAAACCACACGATGTGGTATCAGAAAACACCACACATGATTTCTTTTGATCTGTCTTTAAGTTCACTGATTCCTTCCTCTCTTACCCCCATTTCTGCTATTGATCCCCTCCAGTGAATTTATTTTGGTGGTTGCATTTTTCAGTTGTGAAATTTCTGTTTGGGCCCCTGTCATAGCTTCTATTTTTCTACTGAGACTTTCTATTTTTTTTTATTTGTTTCAAGTGTTCACCCATACTTCTTACATCATTGTTATAATCACTACTTTATAGCCTTTGTCTGATGATTTCAACATCTGAGTAATTTCAGAGTTGGCGATGCTGACTGCCTTTTTCCCTTGAGAATTTATCCAACTTTCCTGGTTCTCTGTACTGTACTGGTGGCAAAGCTCAGTGATTAAGAGCTCAGAGTCAGACAGATCTGCATGCAAGTCTTGGCTTTAATCACTAATTTTTTTGTGAACTTGGACAAATTAGTTACCGGCTCTGAGCATCATTTTTCTCACCAATCAACTGAAGAATAGCAGAAGTAATTATCTGAGAGGACTGTGCTGATAAACAAAATATGCTGCATGCACAGGTTTAGTATAGCGCCTGACACATAGTAAGTGTATTATAATAATAATCATAGGTGCCTCAGGTAAACCTTGGAATTATTGGCTCCATTTTATAGTGTGTGTGTGTGGTAGAGAGACGGGGGAGAGAGGGAGAGGGAGAAAAACAAACATCAGCTTTAGCAGTTCCTGTATCACACGTTTTTGGGTATATTTGCTTAGTTTTTGTTTTTCTATTAATGTCTCTATTTCATCTTTGTTCTTGAAAGATAGTTTTGCTGGATACCCATCTACCTCAATGCTTTGGTGATTTTATTCCACTGTCTTCTAGCTTTTAGTGTTACTGTTGAAAACGCTGCAGTAATTTTAATTGTTATTCATTTATAGATGATCTGTTGTTTCTCTCTGCCCATCTTTAAGATGTTCTCTGTTAATTTTCTTCTGCAGGAAAACTATAATTTTGTGCAAGAGTTGGATATTTTTTCTCTTTTAATTACAGCACCTTTTCTGATTATGCTTAGCTTTTTAAAAAAAAGCCTTTAGTCTCCCCTTATTCTGTGACTACACTGTAGCCTCAAGAGAATTCTGTCATTGCACCTGAGGTGGTGTTACGCTTATTATTTGCATGTGTTTTTTTTCTCACTAAACTATGAATTCCTTGAAGATAGTCTACTTCCAGCACCTAGCATGGGCTCAGTACATAGTGGATGCTCGGTAAATGTTTATTGATTGGATAGATAGAAGGATCTACATATAGGTTAATAAATGGACAAGTTTATGGCCATAGGTATATATCTGGGTAAAATGCAAGTGAAATTGTATGGATTTACCTGAGCTGCTTCCTCCAGTATCTCCCAGTGGTCTGACCACACCCAGGCATTTTCACAGTAATAGGAAGCTGAGATCTGCCATATGGTCTTTCTCATCACAGCTGACCAGTTCCAATAATCTTTTTTTATTTTTTTTCTTTTGCTAATATTGCATTGACAGAGCAATATTTTCAGACTCTGGCCTTGAGGAAAGCTTCACAACAAGTCAAGAGGATATCAAAAGCAAGAGCTTATGAGGATATGTGTCCTAAGGAGGTGAGCACATGATTGGCAATTTAATAGTAGAGATGATTTTAAAGTAGCTGGGAGATGTGGTTATAAAAGCTCGCACTGTGAAGATGTCAGGGTAAGAACTGGGGTATTTCTTATTGTAGGCTCGGGTGATACAGCCAGGAAATCTCCTAAGGGTAATTCCCGACTGAGAGAGGCACAAGTTGGGTGAGAATTTGTCTGGATTTTTCCAGGGATTTAAATTACTTGCTTGAGACTCAGAAGCCTGGGTGTAATGGAAGGAGAGTCCTGAGTCTCAGTTTCCCACTCTATGAAACGGAGACAATGATTTTAAGGTTTACCTGGGATACCGATGATAATTATTTAATAAACACGATACGTCAGGCACTATACTAAACCTGTGCATGTACTCATCACAGATACCTCTCAGATGATTACTTCTGCTCTTCTTCAGTTTATTAGTGAGAAAAATGATCCTCAGAGCAAGTAACTGATTTGTCCAAGTTCACAAAGCAAATAGGTGGTAAAGCCAAGACTTGCACGCAGATCCGTCTGACTCTGAGCCTGATGCGCTCTTAACCACTGAGCTTTGCCACCAGCACTGTCCCCAGGACACTGGAGGCACTGGATTATGTGTGTTCTCTCCTCTTCTTTTCCCCTCCCCCAAATCTAACCCACAAAGTTCAGTGTGTGGTAGTTTATATCCATGGCACCTTCAGTCCTGTGTCGCGGGAGAGGCGGTTAATACCCAACCAGGGCAAGAGATTCTGGAGCTTTCCCAAGACACCAACTAGCACAGGAGTCAGGCCATAGAGTTTGGGCCACGTACAGCAAGTGTTGCGGGAGATTCCTGGAACCTTCTTTGTTTCTCCATGATGATTACTGCTGCCTATTTCCCCTCAGCGTTTAGCATGAAACTTTTGAGAAGCAGCAGGGCATGGTAGAAAAAAACAGACACAGGTTCACATCACAGCTGTGTCACTTGGGCAAGTTGTTAAACTTTTCTGACTTCAATAAAATTTGGAAAATGAAGCCCAGCAGTGTAATTAGGATTCCATTTTTATTTTTGAAGTATATTTTTGGAATGAAGTCAGTATGTCCATATAAAAAGGTTGAGAAGGATACACAGAAAAGTGTTAACATTATTTATTCCTAGGACATGTAGGTGGAGATGAGACAGACTTTTATCTTTTCCTTTATTTATTTCTACATTGTATTAATTTTTCACAATGATCATAAATTTGTTTTATAAAAAAAAATAAAGATTTTTTACTGTCAGAGATAACAGAAAATGTTATCTGAATGTCAAAATGAAGAACTTTTTAAAAAGATGTACAGTTGGCTCAGAACAAGGAAGAAGATGGCCCCACTTCAGATGGTCCCATCTAACATGTGTCCAGAGATGGGGACCAGACTGAAAATCGGACCAGGAGTTATTGAAGGCAGTGAAGATGTTTAGGTTGGAAAAGCAAGACTTAGGGAAGATGCGAGGGCTCTCAAGTATTTTAAGGACTGTTATGTAATGTAGTTTTGGAAGAAGATGGGTTGGTATTACTGAGAGATTTTTATCTAGGGTAAGAAAGAACTTCCTAAGAGCCCACATTGTCATTGTAAACTAGCTTTACCCTCTGGCTCTGCTGTAGACCATCTTCTTGTTCCAGCTCTAGCTCCCAAACCGTCATTCCTCTGGTGGGTCCCTGATGCCGACCCCTTCACTCCAGCTCCTACTCTGCTTTCCCTGCCTCTCGAATCTGATATTCCAGAACTTCGCTCCTCTTGCCCAATGTCCCATCTTTGCCCAGTGCCATGGCTGTGAGCCAGGCCTTCCCACTCCTGTGCCCAGTCCATGTACCCAGAGCCCCTCTCCTGGCTCTCACCTGGGAGGAGAAATCAGCTGCTTACTACCAGGGGAACCGGACGTTGCAGAAAGTAGCACATTCCTTGTTGACAAAGTAGGGAAGCAAAAATGGACTTTTACCCGCTGAGGATGTTATTGAAAGAATGTATATCAGCTGGAATTCTTTGCTTACAAGTAACGAAATCTGTCTCAGGCCAATATGAGGAAAAACCAGAGGAACACTGAGTCGCCAGAAAGTCTAAAAGTCAGTCCAGGCAGAGACCAGAAGAATCAAGGCCATTGCAACTCTTAAACCATCTCTTCAAAGTGACATCTTTGGAATGGGTGAACCCCAACATGTTCTCAGTCTGTATTTCACCCCTATCAAGATTCACAATCTCAGATGCAGGAGTTTTCGTCGACCAAGCTTATTCCAGGTACCCTGGCTCTGATTGGGTGGATGAGGAAGGAGCTGGCTGGCAGAGCCTGTGAAGGCCTCTGTGGACCCCTTCTGAGGCCCTCATGGGAGAGGAAGATATTTGATTTAAAGCCTCCTGGAGTCCAAATGCAGTAGAGGGCAGGTAAACCGCAAACACACAAGACTCGGAGGCTGTTAAGAAAAGAGAATGGGTACTGGGCAGCCAAAAGGACAACTCTCGGATAAATGTGAAACTAGATTAGTGAATCCTAGATCCACTTGGGATTTTTCTAGGCTTTGAAAAACTTTTAAAAATTTTTACTAAATAATTTTTTAAAACAAAATGATTGTTATTTGCCATCACCATCATTTCATAAAAGAAAAGGTCATTAATATAAATGTAGAAAAGACGATCACAGAATAAAAATCCTAAAAGTGAATAAATTTATGTTAGATGTATTATAGTGTATTTTTCCTTGTTTCTCTCATTTCCCTGGAGACCAGTGAACACAGACTGGCCCCCATTTGGAGATGGGGTTCTAGGAATCATTGGACTAAGTGACATGTAGGTTCCCTGCTAACCTCAGATTTCTGTGATTCTGGTGAGATCTTGCTATATAGAATAGTGCTTCTCCATGGAAGGGGGGCGGGTGATTTTGCCCCCTAGGAGACATTTGGCCATGTCTGGAGACATTCCTGGTGGTCACAGCTGGGAGTAGGCTGGAGTACTCCTGGCAACAGCAGGTAGAGACCAGGGATGTTACTCAGCGTCCTACAATGCACAGGATAGTCACCCACAACAATGGATTATCTGTCTCCAAACGTCAAAGTGCTGAGGTTGAGAGATCCTGCTATAGATTGAAGAAATCTATTAAGCAATTAAAACAAATAGTATTAAAGAACAGTGTGGGTAGGTACTGTTGCAGCCTTTATTCATGAGACAAAATTATTGTTTGGTTAAATTTCAGCTGCGTCCCAACAGACACCTTGATTTTCCCACTCCACTAACCTGTTCCTCCGCAGATCTTCCCAGCTCAGCAACTGGCACCTAAACCTTTGGAGTCATCCTTGACTCTGCTCTTTCTCACACCCACATTGAGTCCTTCAGCAAATCCTGCCAGTGCTTGCATGATACATTGCGAATTTGATCACTTCTAACTAAATCTTCTCCCGACGACCCAGTCCCAGCCCCATCAGCCGCCCGACCACTGCAGAGGCCTCCCGACCGTTGCTCTTCTCACGTCCACTCCTACCCACTGCCGTCGTGTCTCCACGCGTCAGTCAAGGGATCTTTAGAAAAAATTAGAGTATGTTGTGCCGGATTTAAACCTTCCAGCGGTCTCCATCACACTGAGAAGAGACCCTAACTCCTTCTCGTGGTCCAGAGTCCCCGCTCCGTCCTCAGCCTCATCGTTCGCTCTCCATTTGAGCCACACAGGCCTTGTGTTTGTCCCCCAGCCACACTAAGCTCTTGTCTGCCACAGGGTCTCTTGGACATGCTGTCGCCTATGCCTGGAATACCACGCTGATTGTCCTCCCATCGTTTGGGACCTGCCAGGATGGCTCCTCCTCAGGGCGGTCCTCCTTGACCATCCCATGGACAATGCCGCCCTTCATTCCTCACCCCGCTTGATTCTTATCTGAAGCACCTACTCTGTAATATCATGTTATTCTTATATTTGTTGATTCGTTTATTGCATCTCTCAACGATAACGCAACCTCCAGGAGGGCTGGACTTTGTCTAAATCTTGGCTGACTCTCCAGCGCCTGGAACAGTGTGTATACATAACAGTTACGCAGTAAATATTTGCTTAATCAATTGTTAACATTTCGGTAACTACGCTTCCAGTCCCTCATCTACTTTTTACCCAGATTATTTCTATAATTGTATTTATTTCATATAAAATATATTATCTACCCAATTTTGCATCTTGGTTATTTTATTATATCTGAAATGATATTTTAGAACTAACTCTTCATAAACATTTTAATAGTGGCATATTATTCCTTTTAATGTCTTCTTTAACATTTAGGTTATTCTAATCTTTTGTTATAGTAAAAATCTCTGCAGTAAACATCTTGGTGCCTAAACTTTTCCTTACTTGGGGTAATTTCCTTAGGATAGCATCCTGAAACTGGAGTTAACTGGATCAAGGAACATGAGTACTTTTACATTTCTTAATGCATGCTATAAAAATGACAATGTCTTTTATTTTTTTTCCCCCTCTTTCCTGCTCAGTCTCACCCCGCCTGCAAAATCCCTGAGATGACTTCGAACCTCTTCAACATTTATGGGAAGAGTCCTCTGATCGTGCACTTCCTCCAGAAATACCTCACTCTGCGGCAGCCTGGCACCGACGTGCTCATAGTCAGGAGAGAAGAAACCGAGACCTTGCCATATCCTTTCTTCCATGGGCGGGGCACATACTACTCCAGGCCACTGCCAGGGTGGGAGAGAGACACCCAGCCCCTGGCACAGCTCCCGGCACATTAAAGGTGCCGGTCAAGGGTGGCCATTGATACGAGCCTAAGGGTCACAATCTTGCTCATTGTAGTTCCGCATCTGCCTCATGAGGTGGCTGTGTGGGACCCTGAGCAAGTCGAATTTTCCTATGTGCAAATTCTCCTCCCATCTACCGGAATGAAAGGGCTGACTGGGTACTCTGACATACTTTGCAACTCAGTAATGCCTCCCACGTGCTCGCGGACTCCCAAGTATGTATCGATCAGGAGTTTTGGTGTCTAGGTGTGTGATTCTTCCAACACCATCCTCATACGCACTGCTCCTTAGACACATCAGCAAATTCCTGGCCCCTTCGGCGTTTATCCTAAATATTTGGTAAAAAGCTCAGATCCTAAGAAAACAGGTGTGACATGTGTCGGTCCTGAGTCTTAGCAGTTTACCAGAGAGGTCCGAACACAGATTCAGATAGACTGGGACTCACGAACCAACTCAGCTGCTTGCTAGCTGCGTGATCTTAGACAAGTTCCAGCTTCTCTCCAAGCCTCATTTTTTCATCTGTAAGATGGGGATAATAGTACTTGCCTCATAGGACTGTTTTGCAGAGTACAGGCAAACCAGCGGTAAAGCCTTAGCGTAGTGCCTTGCAGGTAACAAGTGCTTGAATGGTGCCTGTCCGCATATAGCTCCTCATCGGGAAAAGCTCGCATGATGAACTAGGCAGGACTCGTAGCTCCTGCCCTATAGCACTTCATATCCGTAGACCTATTTATATGTCTACAGGCAAAGAATAACAACTCACACTTCATAGTGCTTTGTCGTTATGAAATACTTTCCCTCATTGTTCTGTAAAGACAGTATAGTGTAGTGGGAGGAGCCTGAGCTTGGGATGTACAGCCCTGGATATGAGTTCCAGCTCAGTGACCCACCGGCCTTAAATCTCATGTGCACAGCTTAACCTCTGAGCTCAATGTGTTTATCACCTCCTTTCTAAAATAAGGACAGTTATATCAAACCCACAGTGTTGTGACCAGGATTAAATGGCATACAACTGGTACTAAATAAATAACAACTATCATTGTTATTAACATTATCCAAGGTAGGTATTACTATCCCTATTTTATAGATAAGGACCTGGAGATGTAGAGGATGACATATCTTGTCTGAGCTCCCACAGCTTGTGACGAGTGTAGCTGAGATTCTGACCAATCTTGAAGGGGTAGATGGGGCCGGGGAGGGAGAGAGGATTTTTCAACATACAAACATGAAAGCGGGAATGAGGCCTTGAGCCTGAAAGGAAAGTTGGAATCTCTTTCTGTTCACCACTGTGATAATAAAGTAAGAATTTTAAATGACAGTCTACAAAAAGCATTTCCCAGCTCTTTCATCAGCAGAAAGGAGAAGGTCTTTATTAAAAGATAGGGAACGGCCTACCCAGGGAGAGGGTAGCCTCTTTCCAAAGTGGGCCGTGGGCAAAGAGCGGAAAGGGTCATATCCTGCTCAGCCTTCAGTTGTCTCGTCCAGAAACAGATCAGTTTCCCCAGTCTGCCACCTCCCCCTCCCTACGCACTAGGGCGTCTCACTAACAATGCCGAGAGTCGAGAGTCGGTAATGACTGACAGTGTGGGTTTTCCTTGACCGTGGAAGCCACTGAGTCCAGCCTCACCTACGCCGATATCATCAGCCTGACCCTGAGCAACATGAAGAAGCGGAGGGCCTTCCTCCAGCAGCTGAACCAGCTCCACTGGAATGAGTGGAGTTATTTTGATAAGTACCTCAAGGTTCTGCGGAACAACTTCCTCAGGTACTAAGGGATTTTAGGGAAGTGGCATTTTTTCAGCATTTATCTGTCCTAGCACGTTATAATAGTGTTTGATGGGGAGCCCTCATCCTATAACGTCTTAAGCATGTTCAACTTTCTTGTGGTCAGAATGTAAACCCCACAATCACAGAGACCAGATTTTTATGTGAATAATGACTAGGTTTTAGATGATATTAGGGAATTCATTTTATTGGCATGTTCCTATTTTTAAGATATAATAGTTTTGTATTGTTGTTTTTAAAAAAGAGTCATCTCTTAAAGAGATACATAATGAAGTACTTATGGATGAAATGACGTAGTGTCTATGATTTGATTTAGAATAACCCATTTGTGGTGGGAAGCGATAGATGAGTCCAGATTGCCTTTATGTTGATACCTGTTGAAGCGAGATACTTTTATATTTACATTTTATATATTATAAAATTTTAAATGAGAAGTTTTTTTTCAGCGGTGGACATAACGAGAACAAAAGGTGGCAAATGTTGACGTGGAAATTTGCCTTCCGGTTTGCCCACGGTCACGCAGCAAGTGGCAGAGCCCCAGCTTAAACTCGGCTTGCCCTCACAGCTCACGCTTTAGCTTTCTCTCAGATTGTAGATTTCTTCACCTGTCGTCCTGATTCGAGTATGTGTTCTTTGAGTTCGGGGACCACCCTTATGCCTCTCTGTGTTCCCAGGGCTGATGCGATCTCTGGCACGTAACACGGCTTGGTGACTGAGTTGCTGCTATGTGGTCAGCTCTCTGCTTCAGGCAGTTGCCCTTGACAGATGAAATGAATGAATTTGTAAATATTTGCCTCTCTTGACATATGAGGATAGGAGAGAAAAGAATTATGCCGACTTTGTAATCTTTTCCCCACGTGTCTTTATGATTTCCTCACAGGGAAATGAAGAATATCGACCAAAGAGAAGCAGAGAAAAAAAAGGCAAACCACATGTTCATCCAACCTTCAACCTTCTCTGAGGAATCCCCTGCAAAGAAATCTGGAAAAACCCATCAGAGGGAGAGTACATTTCTTTTAAGGTTTGTTGGAAAAAAGACCACGAAATAAGCAGAAATGTGAACACTGTAAGAATTCTTAGTGCGTGGGAAGGACTATCGGAACGGGCACTCGTTTTTACATGTTGCTCAGTTCTCATTTTATTTTTTTAATTGTTAACGGCACTAGGAAGAGCTGCCAGTGATTTGGTGCTTCCTCTGTGCCTAGCGTTTGCACTTTATGGACTGTGTGAGTCAGAGCTCTGCGGTTGCAGGTGCCAGGAAACCAACTCAGCCTAGCCGGAGCTGTAGGAAGCTCTGGTGACTTCAGTAACCAGGAAAGCCACGGACGAGTCGGCCGCAGGCACACTGGACCTAAGGTCTCAATGATATTTTCAGGTTCTCTCGCCCTCCCTCTCTCAGGCCTCTTTCCCTCTGTGTGCTGGCTTATTTTTCAAGCTGCCTCTGTTCTCAGGGAAAGAAAGGGCCATGGACAGCCCCAAGCCCATGTCCTTATAGCATATGACATAAAAGGAAGAGGGACACCCCCTCCCAGACTCCAAACACCAAACCTCATAAAAGTCTCTGATTGCTTTGTTCGAGTCATGGCCCCATCCATCCTATCTGGACCAACACTGTGTTCTGGAAGAAGCAATGCTGTGATTAGCCAGGCCTGACTGTCCCTGTGGCCCGAGAGAGCAAGGCACGGTCAATGCCATGGGGTAGAATGGGCGAGATGCCATCAGATAAAGACAACATGCCCACTTTGTTTTATTTATAGCCCATCAGAACCCTAAATAACATCACTTCCATTTTACTGAATAGAAAACTGAGACACAGAGATGCCAAGCAAACATTGACTAAAGACCTATTGTACCAGCTACTAAGGACACAAAGACATAAACAAGTTCAAGTTCTGCAGTCTAGACGGAGGAAGATGTGTAAATAGGTAACATGCAACAAGTTGCATAGGTCCTAAGAAAGGACTTCAGAAGGGAACACAGTAGGAAGTGACGAGTTCGGTTCCATTCGCTAGGGAAGGCGGAGGGGAAGAATGGGTTGACACTCTAGTCAGAGAGTAGCTCAAGCCAATTTGCAGAGCTAAAAGTTACCAGCTCGCCATTGGGTCTGGCTGGTCAGAGAGTGAGGGAGAGTTGAGGAGAGAATGGAGGGGCATCAGGGGGTCTTACATGCCACATCTGAGGCTGTCGTCCTGTAGCCCATCGACAGCTACCCAAGAGTCTACTCTACAGAAATTACAGTATTCCACTCTGGAACTTACATTATATATTTCTTGATTCCCTGCCCCCCCTCCCCCCGCCTTTTAAGACATTATCTTGATACTTTTTTCAGATTGTTAAAACCTATCAAAAACTAAGCAGGATTACTTTCCATATTCTCGAGTATATCATTCCTGTTTTATGTGTATTGTGTTAGGTAATGTGATTGATCATAACAGGGACAAATGCAGTTTGCTGCTTATTCTTTTTCTCTTTATCGCAAGCAGATACATACTCTAAAGGGTTAATAAAAAGTTGTGGCACAGGATCCTAAAAGTGAGAATACACACTATTAATTTCTTCTTCTTTTTTTTTTAAATCTTGGAGTTCTTCTCAGGCCCTTACCCTCCCCCAGTCTGGTATGCTCTAGGTCTGCCCACAGTTATCATCTTGGGCTTTTTCCCCCACCATCCTAGGCCCTCCATTTGTCAATCTTATTTAATTAAAGTCTCTGTTTCCCAGATCACTGGTTCTTCTCTTTCTTATTTTACGTCCTTATTTTGCTGGAGCACATCTTCTAGTAGCTCTTGAAGAAAAGGTACATGAGAAGTTTTTTTTAAAGTCTTTACACATCTAAAATGACTTTGCTCTTGATTAATATTTGACAGTATTTTGCCAGGAGTAAAATTCTAAGTTAAAAGTCAATTTGCCACAGAATTTTGAAAAAAAATAATTTTCTACCTTCTAGTTTTTCTATTGAAAAGTCTGATACCATTCTGATTCTATTGCCTTGTATGTTATATGTCACCTTTTTTTTTTTCCTGTGGAAGGTTCTAGGATATTGTCTTTCTCCCTAGTATTCTGAAGTTTCCCAATTATGTGCCTTGGTATCAGTCTTTTTCTTAATGGTTCATTGAGATTGGGAAGTCCTCTCAGATTGGAGACTGGTGTCATCCAATTCTGAGAATTTTTATTATTTAATAATTTCCTTCCCTTCATTTTCTGGATTATACTCATTTTTTGGACCTTCTGGACCAATTCTCTAATTTTCTTGTCTTTATTCTTCTGTTGGCATCTATATGAATTTCTGTCCTGCTTTCTAGGAGAGTGTCTACATTTTCTTTTAATTGAAAAAATTAAATTCTACTATAATATTACTAATTTCCTTGAGCGAACTCTTTATTATTTTTGCTGTTCCTTTTTTATAGCATCCTCTTTCATGGATGTGATATTTTCATCTATAACTGAGGATATTAATCTTTATTTTTTAAGTTTCTTCTGATCTCCATATTATTTCTATGGATATCTTTCTTGGGCACCTTTTTATGTTTTTTGTTTATTTGCTTGTTTTTGAACTCTCTCTTTCATCTTTGAGTTTTCCCTTAAATTATCGATGATCCTGGGATGTCTTCATATTTAAGAGCAAGCTCTATAAAATTGGCAGTAGAAGTTAAGTATCAGAGGCATGGCTTCTCAAATGGTGAGCGTGCGCTCGCTCTCTTTCTCTCTCTCTCTCTCTCTCTCTCTGTTGGCAGCAAGAAAGTAAGCCAGCTTTCTCACTGACAGACCCTTCAACATCAGCATCTATGCATATTTTCTCAGAAGCAGTTTAGTTTCTTAGAAGAATCCTCCAATCCTTTGCCTGTGGGGCGTATGTCTGGCTCATGGCATTCTGGAAACAGAGGAAAGAAATGGAAGTAGGAATTCTGCATATAGTAGGCAGACTTCCACTTAACTTTGTTTTCTATAACTCTAGTATCCCCAAGCCTGGAGACTATTTGTTTCAATTTCTCCAGAAAACAAAAGCAAAACAAAATCTTCCAATTTGCATTTTATTCTCAGAACAACTCTTTGAGATAATGTACAAGTTAAGATTTTCTTTTCCTGTACCGTCTTTGTCTGGTTTTGGTATTAGGGTAATGCTTGTCTCATAGAATGAGTTAGGATATAGTCCCCCTGCTTCTATCCTCTGAAAAAAGATTGTAGATAACTGGTATAACTTCTTTCTTAAATGTTTGGTAGAATTCACCATTGAACTCACCTGAGCCTGGTGTTTTCTGTTTTGGAGGGTAATTAATTGTTTTATTAAACTTCTTTAATATATATAAGTTTAGGTTGTCTTTATCTTCTTGTGTGAGTTTTGGCACATTGCATCTTTCAAGAAATTGGTCTGATTCATGTAGGTTTTACAATTTGTAAACATAGAGTTTTTCATAGTTCTCCTTTATCTTTTTAGTGTCCATAGGATCTATAGTGATATCTCCTCTCTCATTTCTGATATTTGTTCTTAGTGAGCTAGACTCTAGAGACTTATCAATTTTATTGATATTTTCAAAGAACCAGCTTTTCGTTTTGTTGATTTTCTCTGCTGATTTCCTATTTTCACTTTCATTTATTTCTACTCTAATTTTTATTATTTCTTTTATTTTGTTTACTTTGGATTTAACTTTTTGCTCTTCATTTTTTAGTTTCTCGAGATGAAAACTTAGATGATTGATTTTAGATCTTTTTTCTTTTCTAATATATGCATATAATGCTGTAAATTTTCCTCAATGCACTGCTTTCAGCTTCCCACAAAGTTTGATAAGTTGTATTTTCATGTTTATTTAGTTCAAACTATTTTTAAATTTCTGTTGAGATCTCTTCTTTGATCAAAGTGTTATTTAGCAGTATGTTTAATCTCCAAGTATTTTGGGATTTTCCAGCTATCTCTCTGTTATTGATTTCTATTTAATTCCATTTGGTCTAAGAACAGACATTATATGATTTGTATTCTTTTAAATTAGTTAAGGTATATTTTTTTGGCCCAGAATATGGTCTCTTGTGGTGTTATGTTACATGTGAGCTTGAGGAGAATGTGTATTTTTCTGTCATTTGGGTGATGTCATCTATAGCTGTCAATTATAGCCAGTTGATTGATGGTATTACTGAGTTCAATTATGTCCTTACTGATTTTCTGTTTGCTAGATCTGTCCAATTATGATAAAAGAGTGTTAAAGTCTCCAGCTATGATAGTGGATTCATATATTTGTCCTCGAAGGTCAATCAGTTTTTGTCTCATGTAGTTTGACGTTCTGTTGATAGGAGCGTATGTATTAAGAATATTGTCTTCTTGGAGAATTGACTCCTTTATCATTATGTAATGCCCTTCTTTATCCCTGATAACTTTTCTTGCTTTAAAGTCTGCTCTGTCTGAAATGCGTATAGCTACTCCTGCTTTCTTTCTATTAGTGTTAGCGTGTTATATTTTTCTCCATCAGTTCGCCCTTCATGTATAACCCCATTCTTTTTTTAAGGGGCACTCCCAGAAGCCCCAAACAACATTTCCACATCTCATTGATAGAACGTGACTACACAGCCACAACACCGTCTTCCTTTTAAAGAAAATATTATTTTAAAAATCACTTAAAGTGCTTTTTTAGAATTATATCATCATTATTATTATTTTGTAATATTATCGAGGTATGATTTACCATAAAATTTGTTCATTTTTAGGGTATAATTCAATGATTTTTAAAGTGAATGTATGGAGTTTTGCAACAATTACTGCATTCCAGTTTTTGGACTTTTCCATCACCCCAGAAAGGCCCCTCATTCCCATTTATAGTCAACCCCTATTAATCCCTCTGTTTTTAATAATGTCTCTGAAAGTACCATACAACCTTACTACTTTATATCAAGGGCTAGATATTAGTCACGTGGTGATATTAGTTTCAAAGGAAAGTGAGAACTGTAGTTTTAAAAAAAAATCTGGGCTCATCGCCATCTTAAAGAAAAACTGGCTCCATTGTTTAAAAAAAAAAAAAACACCTAGGGAGGGGATAGTGGATAATGAGTTGGTAACTAATGATCTCAATCACAGATAGATGCTTTTATATCTCTATTTTAGAATTGAAGAAACCAACACTTACTGAGTTGAGAAATTTGGCCAAGGAAACCTTCTAATCTTACAGCTTCTAATTTAAATTTTCCTTTGAACCAGAAAAAGACCACAATAATTTGACAATAGCAGTTCAGCTTGAGACCCACCTGTTTGAGCCATGGACTCCTATAGGATCAATGGTGACTCATAAACAGCCTTTCTAATATTCATCTTAGATTCTCAGAAATATAAAAAGCCAACTCAGTCCAATGCGCTGATATTATTGTTCCCTCAGACTTGACTACCTGCAACTACTTCTTAATCTAGCTAACCCCTAGCTGAACCTTAAAACCCAGCTCAGGCGTTACCTCCAGGAAGTCTTCCTTGACTTGCCTACTCGGTATACTCATTATGTGCCCTGGTCACACTCCACAGAATACAGCCTACTCTAGTCATAATTTGCTTGTCCATCTCCCTAGATTGAACGTTTGTCCTTGAGGTCAGCAATCTTGTCCTAGATGACCTTGTTTTACCAGGGCTTAGTCCAGTGCCTGGCACCCAGCAGGTTCTCAGTCAATGCTTAGAAAATGATTGAGGGAGTCCTCGGGGTGTGTTCAGCCCTCTCCTTCAGTTGTTTGCTATTGCCAGTGTTATTGATTGATTTGTAAACTTTTTCTTTCGACACCTACCAAGATTCCAGTGAAAACTTTGAAGAATTCACACTGAATTTTTGAGCCAATCTTTGTAGATGTCTTTTTTTTCTTTCTCCCACAGGAGGAAAAAAGAGGAGGAAAGGAAACAGCGTTTGAGCTACTCTTCCTTCTCGCTTACGAGCTCTGATGAATTCTCTTCCCCAGGACAAGAAAACTCCCACGTATCCCCTGCTATTTCTAATGTCAGGTACAGTAGAAAAACAACAGGAGAAAAAGACTGAGAAATAGAAATAACTATTCCCAGCATAGAGGAAAGAGGACAGGTTTTTTGCTTGGGTTATTGCATTTATTCATGCATTTGTTCTTTTACCCATTATTTTATTTCAAATGTTATAACTAACAGTATTTATAATGTGATAATAATGATACCATTTATTAACTGGTTACTCTGTGTCAAGCATTAAGCTACACATGTTAGCAACGTGACCTCGTTTTAACCTTCATGACAGCCGTATGAGGTAGAGGTTATCCACTGCCATCTATACAGCAGCAAGCCCACATCTGGAGAGGTTTCAGAAGTTCTCTGCAGTAGACACTGGGTAAATAACAGTAGCTGCGATACAGTCCCTATTTTCCAGGGCCTCACAGTCTGGTAGAGAGATGGCAGACATATCAATAAATAAATGCCTTAAGTTCCAGAGGTGCCTTTAGACAGAGGGGTCAAAGAACGCAACGGCCTGGAGCCATGCAGAAATACTTAACAGAAGTGGTGTCCCTTGCCCCGAGTCTGGTGTTTGCCAGGCAGAAGGCAGGGGACGAGAAAAGAGGCTGGCATTCTCAGCAGATAAAGCAGTGGAGGCAAAGCCTCAGAAGTAGGGTGGCGGGAGGTCAGGAAGGTGTGTGCGGGGCTTCCAGGAGAGGTGAGCCTGGAGGAGATCCCTGGACAAACTTATGAAGGGATTTTCATGAAGCACTGAAAGATATTAAACAGGGAAACCATGTGGTCATATTTGGGTTTTAAAAGGCCCTACGGCAGATGGTGGTCTTCACAAAGGGAGCATATATGTGTTTTGGAGGATCTGCAAATTCTCCTTCAGATATTTACCTCTCTCTGGATCCCTGGTTATACCTTTTGATCAGTAGTCCCCAAGTTTTCCTGACCTTGTTTCTCAATAAAACATATATGAGAACTCAGCCCCTAATAATATATTAATTATTCATAAATCATACATATGTATAAATAGTTCTAGACTAATATGTATACCATAAAAAAATAGGAACATAGAAATTTAAAAGGATGAGATGATAATATATAAATAGAAGTTCCAGCATCTTCTCATAATGGCCCTATCATGGATCCACCTCGTGGCTGAGACAACTACTTCAGACAAGCCCCAAATGAAAACTAATCAGATAACAGAATTAGCTTTTAGTTTCCCTCACAGGAAAAGATGAAGCGGTAGAAGGAGCTTTGAATCTTTGCCCTTCCCCCTCTGTACTTTAGGTCAAGTTACCTAAATTTTCTTGGCCTGTTTCCTTGGCCAGAAAAATGTGATGGTTGTTATGCATAAAATTCTAACCCATATAAAGAGCCTGGCATAGAAACTGCCAGTAATTAATAGGCATCATGTTATTTTTTCCTAAAGCTTCTTACATTCCTTAATTCAGGAAGCCTTCTAGCAGCCTGCTTGAAAGCACTGGCCTAGCCCAGCCCAGGACTCCCTGGTTTCTGAGCCCTGGGCCAGCTTGCCACCTAGGGCAGTCCTTACCCTGCTCACTTGCCAGGGGGCACTGCCATGGTGAAGCTCCAGAAAAAGCACACATTTTTACCCACAGGGAAGAGCCTTCGAGCTCCAAAAGTTTCACATTCAGAGAGGACACAGCCTGATTCCAAAACAGTCCCCCTAGACACCTCTTTCAGAAGTCAATAAGGACTGGTGACTCCAGACTTTTCAGAGCCTGAAGAAGAGCAGACTTGCTCTTCCTACAAATACTGAAAGAGAAGTTGAGAAGTGGTCTCTGCCATCGGTTATCCCATTAAAGTAGGGGCATGTTTCATTGGTTATCTCATTAAAGTCTCAGAACAGTCCTCTGAGGTGAATTTTATTTTTCCTGTTTTTCCATGGAGGCAACTGAGGCTCACTTGAGTTGAGGCACCATCTCTTCAGGGTCTCTTTCAAAATTCTATCTCATTATGCTGCTTTTTGCTTACCACCTGCAGTTTCTCCTTATCCTCCTCAGGATCCTAGGGATAAAACCCAGACTTAGACATGAGGCCTTTACGAGGTGGCCCTGCCCACCTCTCCGCTCTCCTCACCCCCTACTCCCAACCACCTCTCAAGACACACTGAGCCCCTGCAGCTGCCCTAAGAGGCCGAGCTTCTCCTGTCTTCTACGTACTTATTCCAGTTCAGTTCATCTCCAGATTCTCCCTGTTTGCATAAATCTCCTCCCAGTACATTCAGACACTTTACAGAGTCTATCAATTTCACCTTCATCTCCCAGCCTTCTGACCTTTACTCTTGGTGGTTGATTTCTAGGCTGTTTATTGGGGATTTTCTTCATCATTCACTTGTTTTTAAATCTGTTTCTATTTGTGTTTTTATGGTTTATATACAGAAAAATCACCAAGAAGTTGAAACTAAAAAAGAAGAGGGAAGTATTCCTCCTTAGCCTCTTGTCTTCCATCCCACTTGGATGAATCTGTGTTCAAGAACCAGGAAAACTTTTTGGATGAAGCCTGCACATGTTGTTGGGTTTAATCTAAAACAAAAACAACAAAACAACAAAATAATAATACTACAACACGTCTAGTCATTTCCAGTCCATGGGACAAAGGATATTAAAGTTCACTCCTACTTGGGCCAAAGTCAGGATTTAAATTGGTGTGAAGTCACTTCATTCATGCATGCATTTATTTACTAATTCATTCACTTGTTTAATAATAACACCATAGAATATAGAATATTATATGTATGTAACATAGTAATAATAATCATAGGAGATACCATTTATTGAGCACTTACCACATGATGAGTGCCATATTAAGTCCTTTTTAGACATTATCTTGGTTTGCCCTCCTGGAGGCCCCTGGAGATGGTACTGTTACCTCCGTTTCTCCTAGGAGGACAGTGGGGCTTAGCTAGGTTGAGCAAATATTCACTAGGTGTCTGTTCTATATCAGGCTTGCTTTAGTCCCTGTGGATACAGAAGTTAACACAGACATAGCCTCTGGCCTTAAGGGGCTCACAGTCTACAAGAGGGGGTAGGATGTAAAAACCAAAAAATACATTAATGCTTTGCTAAAGATCTGTGTGGAATCCAAGAAAAACCAAGTGTAGAGAGGCTTCACTGAGGCTCAGAGGTACAGGAACCAGTGTGCAGAAGGACATGCCACTAGGCCTAGAGACCCAGCTGGTATCATTTTGGCCTCAGAGTACAAGGGAGTGACCTGTTCTGTTGGAACAATCTGCTTGGCATAGCCAGGAAGGAAGAAATCATGCAGATGGCCATTTGCCTACATTGTCTCCCACAGATAGGCATCTTTACTCAAACCCTGAGTGTAACTCCAGGTGACTCCCTTGGAGAATATTACTCAGGTAAAGAGGTAAAAAAGAAGAATGATAGGAAAAGAGCTCAAGTTTTGGCCTTAGAAAATTCAGGGTTTTGAATCCCTGCCCTCCTTCATAATAGGTGTATAACTTTTGGCCTAGAAGCTATGTGACTTGACCTTTCCAAACTTGTTTTCTTGAATGCAGTAAAGAATGCCTGCCTAGGAGGGTAGTGTTGTTGTGATGATTAAATTAGATATTTATGCCAAGTTCCCGACATAGCATATTTCACTTGGTAATTGCTACCAGCTATAATTATTCTTGTTGTTATCATTGGTGCTAAAAAGTATACTCTTCTCCTGAAACCAAGATATGTTGAGCACCTGGCATGTATAAGGTTCTCTATGGCTCAGATAACCAGAGCACTCTCTCGCCTGCCCCTTGCTCCCCAAGCCACAATCAACTCCTTTGCAGTTCTTCTAAGGAGCCATGCTTCCTCTCCTATTTCTGACCTTTTGCCTGTTGCTGCTTCTGTACCTGGATATTCGTTCATCCTGTTCCCTGTTAACTCTCAACATCATTAATTCCTGCTCCTCCTTCAGGACCCCGTGTCGATGTCCCCTCCTTCGGGAAGCCTTCCCTGATACATCACTAGCAAGATTGACACATGTGCCCCTCCTGCATGTTCTCACAGCCTTTTATGCACCCACATCATGGTAGAAGTTACCATAGTGGGTGAAATTGCTCATTTCCACCTATCTACACCACTAGCCCCTGCCTAGAAAGGAGGCGAACGTGGAACATCTTGTCATGCTAGGTCTCCTGGTTTTCTGGGCCCAGGGCAAACTGCATTGCCATCTTCATCCCCTCATCCCTGCACAGACCCTTTCCAGAAATTACTGGGGACTCATAACCATAGGCTTCTCAGGAAGTTCAAGATGAAAAGACTTATCTCTGCTCTTTGTAAATATTAGAAGGGATAATTATGGGGAAGGATTCTTTGCCCTTTATAAGGGGAAGGGGTAGAGCATCGAAGAGAACTAACATTTAAAAAGCATTTACTGTAATGTGGGATAAAACAAATGAGTAATTGTGTGATACTCCAGTTCTGTCATTGTCAATGTTACTAAGAACCAGTATTCTCAGCATGGAAGAAAGGACATTTAGGTGTCAAACTAGTAGAGATGAAATTAAAATCCTATAGTCCTAATTTTGAATTAATTATGAATTAAGGATGTGTTGTATTTTAAAAAACAGTTGCCTGAGGAACAGGATGGGGTAGGAAATGGCTAAAGAGGGGAAAGGAGGAGAGGATGGAAAGGATTACAAAGAGGCCCAAAGAAACTTTTTGGGTGATCTTCATTGTGCTGAAGTGTTCACAGGTGTAAACACACCATATATCCACTTTAAATATGTGCAGTTTCTTGTTATGTCATTTATACCTTAATAAAGCTATTTAAAAAAACAATTTCCTAACTCTGTCCAGTGAAATGACATAGAAATAAATTCTGACCCAGTAGCAACAACCCAGACTGTGGTCCCGAAATAGTATTTGTACTAAAAGGATCCAGAGGTCTTTGAAGAAGTGTCTGGTTCTAAGTGCAGGACAGGAAACTCATGAGATGAACACAGAACATCTTGTCATACTAGACAGCAAGGAAGCTACCAAAAACAGTACTCTTATCAGCTCTCTGACAACTTAGAGAGGGTCCCATTGGCTAAAGGTGGGACAATTTAAGCATCCATAATAATAATAATTGCCATGGATTGATGCACATCAAACATGTTCTTACCTATATTCATATAATTTTTCAGCCCATTCATATAATTACATTAAAAAGTTAATTGATCACCATTGAAGGACACTAGGAAACCAATTCATTATTTTGAAAACTGGTAAAGGAAACAAATCAGCATTTATCATGCCATTCCCATATGAACTGCATTGCTACGTAACCAAACAGTAGATGAGAAGAAGTGTCTCTTTTTGAAATATTCCATGTAACATATTAAGAAGGAATGCTAGAATTAAAATATCACCATTTTGTAACCCCTGGTGAATTGATGGATCTAAGCCGATCATATACAGTTGCTAACATCCCCAAAAACAAAAAGCTGTTACGTGTCTCTTGATAGTAGACTACACCACCACCTTTGAAACAGTCTTTACCAAATAATCAAACCTGGATCTGATCTAGACTCTAACTCCAATTACTGTAACAGGAAATACAGAGGACAGAGGAGTACGTTAAATGACGCCAAAAGGATGCAATCAGCAAAATTCAGACTATGGAAAACTCCAGGGCGAGTGATGCCATGTTTTTCAACAAATATGTTGCAAGGGGAAAGGGGAAATTTATAGATTAAAAGAGACCTAAAAGACATCAATAAATTGAAATATGTAGACATTTTAGGGGATCCCAGTTAAAACAAACTGTAAAAAATATACGCCATTTATGAGACAATTGTATATTTGAGTGTTTAGGTATGATAATGATATGGTTACGCTTTTTAAAAGTCCTTTTAGGGAAACATACTGAAATATTTACAGATGAAATCATATGATGTATGGTATTTGCTTCAATATAATATGAGAGGGAGGAAGTGGATAGAGGTATACGTGAAACAAGATTGACCATGAGTTAAAAATTGTTGGAGCCAGAAGATGGGGGGTATTATACTATTTTACTTTTGTATGTATTTGAAATTATCCATAATAATAACAAAAAGGCATTTACTATGGATTAGACACTTTAAAGTATGTTTCTCTACATTATTTTGTTCTGTCCTATAGGCCTGTGAATGAGGTACGATTTTCTCCATTCTCAAACTGAGGCCTTGCTTGTTTGAAGCCACCATTGCCGCTGGCTTGGACTTTTACGGTGTTCTCTTAGGTGTTCTCCTTGCCCTCTCTCTTGCCCCCTCCAATCCATTGTCCACATGGCAGCCCAAATACTTCAAGTGTATTAACCCACCAAATTCTCACAGCAACTTAGTACTAACATTATTCTTGGTCTTCAGATGTGGAAACTGAGGCACAGAGAGGTTAAATAATGTCCTCAAGACCACATAGGTAGGAAGGCTGAACTGTACTGTAGTCTGGCTTGGTTGCCTCTCCTCTGTGTGCTTATACCGTACTTCTGTACATGGAAAATAAAAGAACATATGAACATACAGTGTCTGCCATATACTAGTTTAGCATATTGGTTAAGAGTATGGACCCCAAGCCAGACTGTGAGCTTTGGGCAAGTTATTTAACCTTGCGATGCCTCAGTCCTATCATCTGTAACTAGAGATAATATTTCCTGCTTCATGGTGGGTGTGGAGCAGGTGTATTAATCAGTGGAAAGCAGTAAGTGCTATAAATGTTAGCTATCATCAGATGTTACCTTTCACTTCTCTCCTTTGCTTCTGAGAGCTCATGTCTCCCTATCACTTTTCACTCCAGCAGAGCCACTGTCAGCTCCCTAAATAAGCCTCAGTGTTCCCTCTGTCTTTCCTACAATACCCAGCTGGCAAATCCTTATTTATCCTTCCAGCTCCAAATTAATGGTTACCACCTATGTGAAGATCCCCTGGGAGAAGTCTGCTTGGTTCCTAACTGCATGTATAATCCCTCTTATTTTGCCCTTTGTGTAGTTAGCTGTTTCTGTATCTCTCTTCCCTACTAGACTCATGACTTCTTGAGGGCAGAGACCTGTCTTTATCTCTGTATCCAGCAGAGAGCTGGGACCAAGTGTTTAATAATTGTTGGTTAAATAAACTGTTATGGGCCTGCCTCTCTGGGCAACTATGTGTCAAAATTGGGAGTTTTTCAAACTTGCAAGTAAATTGAAATAAATGAGAAAGCCCCAAATGACTGATATGTATACATATGTGTGTATGTGTGTGTGTGTGTGTGTGTGTGTGTATATATATATACACTATTGTAATTGCCTATATACTTATCTGTAATCCGCCCTATCTCGTTTGTTGTTGAATCCCTAGCACCTAACACCTAGCACAGTGTCTGACAAATAGTAGGGATTCAATAAACATCTTTTGAATGAATGAAATATCTTTGAGATGTACGCAATGAGTGACCCTTCATTCTTTAGTTCTCTACTAAAGCATTTATCAACTCTGAGCTCTTGAAACTCTAAGACTATATATTACAGGCACCAGTTTGAGGAAACCCAAATGTATGCAGTGGAATCATATGCCTCTATTTAATTATAAGGTGGTTGTCCACAGAGGGGCAGTAAAGTGTAATGATTTAAAATTTGGGCCTTAACTATAATTCCACTGCCTGTGTTTTTATTTCTTGGAATACCATAAAAAATGATGCAAAATTTTTAAACTTTGTAGAGAACTTGTGGACATGCTGAAGGATTTGAGAAATTGTGAAAGTTAATTGACAGTTACTAATTGTTTACTAATTGACACAAAAGTTCTGGCGATGATTTAAACATTTAGGATAGGAAAGCAGTATCTTGCCATGCGGGATTTTTTAAAAATGTAGTCATTTTTATAAGCTTTTTATGGCTTCTGAGTTTTGTGACATTCTTATTCTGAGATAATAATTGTCTCCTATTTTCTTCTAGCACTTTTATTACTTTATTGTTCAGATTTAATTTCTTGGTCCATCTGGAATTTATTTTGGTATAAGGTGTGAAGTATGGTTCCAATTTTATTTTCCTTCCAGATGGCTACCTAGTTGTTCCAACACCATTTATTGACTTCATCATTTCCTCATTAATTTGAAATGTCACCTTCATCATATTCAGAATTTTTGTATGATATGAAAGACGTCCCTTTTTTTCTGATTCAAGTGGAAAGATCTTCAAGTGTACTTTTCTTTAAAATTTTTTAAAGTTATATATAACCATCAATATCATATTCAAACAAGATTTTTATCCTCGCTTTGTGAATTTATTACCAAGCTCGTTTCAGTTTAAGTGTACTGCACACAACCTTCAAATATTATGAACATTTCTCTCTCCCAGCTGTCACTACACCAAACTACATATGTTATATTCCCTAAATCATCTTGCTGTGCTCTTTGCAGCTCTTCTGTACAGTTGATGCCTCCATCTAACAAGTTACTCAGAAATTGCTATAATTGTTTTAGGTGAGTCCTCAAAGTGAAAACCCGGTAGCACTATCCAGTTCATCCCCCAAATGGGCATTAACTTCCATTTAATATAAAGGACAGGCTATGTTTCTGGGAAATAACAGATTTTGAAGGGCTATGGCAGTTATCTGTTAGTTCTTTAAACAATCCACCTGGGAGGAAAATGTCCTACAAAAAGCCAACTGCTATTGTGGGAATTTTTTTTTTTTTTTGGCTATTTATTCCAGCAAAATGATTCAGACCCTGAAGAAAAAAAGGTCGCCCTGTACTAGGTCTCGAACTCAAAAAACTGTTTGCACAGATATTCATCCAAGATACATCACAGCCTCCACTTCAACAGATGCTCTTTGGGATGTTTCATGACTCTCCCCAACAGCCAGTCTCTCCTTTTAAGGGGAGGAGGATGACGCTGCCAGAGACAGCTCTGCTGGCATGAAGGCTAGACTAAAACATCTATTTAAAAACTGGACCAAAATATGTTTGTCTTCTGTTGTCTATTTAAAATTTCAAGTTGAAACGAAGAAAAATTACTCTTCATCCTGAATGGGCCTCTTGGGAGCCTCACTCACAGCCTAGAGAGTGGCAAATGGTAAGAGAGTCATAGAGAAGAAAGTTCGGAACGCGGAGTTATCAGTGAAGCCAGGTATGAAAACCTGGGAGTGAAAAAGAAAAGTCTCGAACGGGGTGGGGGAAAGACCCCCATATTCGACCTCCGAACCCGAGGGTCTTCGCGAAGATAAGCCTTCTGCACCTCGCCTGTCGTCCCTCGGCCGCCTCCGCTCAGCACCCCTCCCCTGCCTCGAGGTCTTCCACCTCATGTCCCCTTCCCAGCGGCCGGCCTCTCTTCATCTCGGAACGGCCCCCACCTTGGGGCCTTCTTTCCCACAGCAGCCTGTCTTGGCCTCAGCGCCCTCCTCGGTACACGTTATTTCCTTATTTCGACGCGTCTCCTCAGGGCCCCCTTAGAGTCCTCCCCCTCAGCTCAAGGGACATCCCAGGCTCCGCTCCCTCCAAAGCTCCTCCACACTGCCTCCACCTCAGCGGCCCTCCTTCACCCCAGCGAGGGCCCCGCAGAGGCTCCTTTTGAGGCAACTCCTAGTCTCCGCTCTGTTCGGGCTCCGCCCCCTCACCCGCAGCCCCGCCCCTCGCTCGCAGCCCCGCCCAGAGCCCACTTCTGGCCCGCCTCTCGGCCCCGCCCCTCGCCCTCGCCCCGCCCACCGCGGGGCCGCTCCCTCGTCCCTGAAGAGTCCACGTCCTGCGCGTGCCCAAACTCGCGCGAGTTTGCGCCAATCCTCCTGGTGCGCGACGCGCGGGCCGCGGGTCTCCGCGTTCTGGTTTCGAGTCGAATTCCTGAGGGCTGGAAAGCCCGCGTGGGCGGGGGGGCGGAAGGGATTCAACTTGAAAACCTCGGGGAGACTGTGGGTACGAGCGGAGTTTGTGGCAAAAAGGGAAACGTGTGGAGAATCTGAGGGGAAACGCCCGGGTTCCCTTCCTTGGTAATGGTCGGTGGTCGTTGCTGGGCTCTGGGATAGTAGCCTTATGCGTCCCTCCTTCATCCCCAGGGAGAAATCTCGGTGATCTCGAGGGATTTCCAGCATCCTAATCTTAAATCAAGTCTGAGGTACATCCTGAAGAGGCCCCCTTGGCCTCCTTGTGAGGGAATCGGGTGTCAGGAAAATGTCCGTCGCACCAGGCCTCCTGCTGAGGGAGATGTCGAGGTGACCCGAACCACGCTCCCCCACAACGGGGCTCAGCTCCGAGCGCCTCAAACTGAGGTGTCTGAGAGCCCTCCAACTGTTCAATCCATCAATTGCTACTCCAGAAAGATAGAAAACAATCTTTTCGTTTTATCAAGGGGAAAAGAAATGATTTTTATTTTCCTTCAGTGAGGGCAGTCAGTTTGGAATTTTGAGTAAAATATATATGATTAAGGGACAGTATTCCAGAAGATCCCGTTTACACTGTCTCCTCGTTCCCCTCGGTTACTTTGCTGTTCAGAAGTATAGGTGGTAGCGACCGTACCTCTATCTTAGCGGTTTGTTCCCCTTCTTTTAAGTGAGATGGAATCAACCGAGAAAACATATTACTTAGACCACATTTTGTTCTAATGAACACAGTCATGCCCTGCAGATTCCTGAGATCTTAAAAGAGCTGCTACTGTGTTAAATCAAAGACTCTGCTTATTTACCCTACTATTATAGTATTGGGTATCCACCATAATTTTAAATCTTATAGAAAAAAAGTGAAAATAGTAAATACAAAACACATGTAATGTTTTATGAAGCAAAATGATATGTTACGAGAGAGCCCATTCATAATTAGCAAGCAGGAAGGCATTCATTGAGAAAAAATCTATTTATTGAGGGTATACTAAATTTAGGAGCCAGGGAGGATAAGGAAGAATAATATGAGGTCAAAGTTCTTAGAGTTTTATTAACAGAAACATGAAAAGTTTAATAGCAATATATGCAATTCTAAATAACACTCCAAGACAATAAAAAAGATATCAGACAGCCATGATTGACTGTGATACAGGAAATCAAAAGATGATAAAAAGTGACCAGTTTTAAGGAAAGAAAGAAGAAACTAAGTCCCCCACCCCCACATCTATACATCCCAAAAGAAAAATGACATGCCCAGCAGAAAAAAGATAGATTAACTCAGTCATTCCAAACTTAATGTTTCTCTAATTGTCCTGGTCCTTGGTGACTCAGATGAAATCAAGATCTCGGGGCAAAGGATTTTGTACTATATGATATTTCTTATTTTCTCAGAATTGATTATTTTTCTGCTGCTTACCTTACAATATGAAGGAGGATCAAGTTGTGCTGGAAGAACCAGGATTCCAAGATGAAGAGGTATGGCAAAAATATTGAAAGATATGTATACGTTCAGTCATTTCACAAAAATGAAGTTCCTTCTCTGTTAGCTACTATTTTTAGAAAGTGGCAGTAATAATAAAACATAGTTCTAGGGAGAATCAGCATTACAAATATGTAACAACTTGTTTGGCAAGGGATGCTAAGATTAGCTACTTAGCAACTGGCATGAAGGTATTTTAATCACCTAACAATTGATATGGCCATATTGGTACCTATGCATACTGGTACCACATAGCAGAGGAAGAAGTGCAAGATCTGGTGGGGAAGGAGGTTGAGAAAAGATACTTAAAAATAGATTAAGTGTTGTTCCACTCCTTTGGCTTAAAGTGTTAAAAATTTGAAGAGGCCATGACAAAAGTATTGAATTTCCCAGCCCTTTCAATATTGGCTCTTCTAAATATGTAATGATGTGTTTATTAAGGCATCATTAATCCTACCTCTGTTTGGCTGGAGAAGTGGAATTTGAGGCATTTGGAATGACCATAATATTGTTAACCTTTTAAAAGATGTGAAACAGTTAAATATAAAGAATCAAAATTTTGTGTGTGTTCCATCTTTAGGAATCTTTGTTCCAAGACATTGACATGTTACAAAAACATGGAATCGTAAGTATTTTTTCAATGTTGTGTGGAATTGTCCAATTCAGGGTTTCTCAGCCTAGGCACTATTGGGCACTGGGCAGTTCTTTGTTGGGGGCTGGGGGCTGGGGGCGGTGGGCTGTCCTGTACATTATAGAATGTTTAGCAGCATCCCTGGCTCCTAACCACTCACTATATGCCAGGAGCACCCCTTAGTTGTGACAACCAAAAAGTTATCCAGATATTGTCAAGTGTCCCCCAGGGGCAAAATTGCCCATGGTTGAGAACCACTGGTTCACTGGAGGTATTCAGCTGGTCTTCATTAACAGAAAATTCGATTGTATCTGAATTTTTAGAGTGATCAGAGTAAATGCTGTTTATAGAAATCCAGACTTTGAATAACAAACTAGATGAATTTCAACAGCAATCAGTTGATAGTAAAACATCTCTGACATTTTTCGAAGCCTCACGTTTAATCTCTTCTAGTTGGATTTAGAAAATAGGAGCAAGAGAAAATCCTGGTCCTTCAGTGATGCAGTTATGTGCATTCTCCAAGGGTAGAGGGAAAGAAATCTTTAAAAAATTTTTAGAAGAACATATTGGTAATGAAGTTCTGTAGAAAAAAGGAGCTGAACTGAGGGAGTGAACGTGGGATAAATTTGCTAGCTTTTCTACCAACAGACTTTTCTTTTGAATTCCTTGTTTCATTGTCACGGTCTCACTAACATTCTTGGGAAATCAGGGCACAGCCAGAACATTTGGCAGCATGCTGGGTATGTTCTACGCGGATATTTCCAGAACATTTGGCTACATAGTGGGTGGGTTCCACCTGGCTGCTTGTATAAAATTGGCATCATGGTGGAAGGATATGGACACAAAAACCCATGACATAGTATGGCAGTTTTTCAGGCTGGTATTTTATCAAATCTGCTCCATTCTTTTATTTACAGAACGTGGCTGACATTAAGAAACTGAAGTCAGTAGGAATCTGTACCATCAAAGGGATACAAATGACAACAAGAAGAGCTCTGTGCAATGTCAAAGGGCTCTCAGAAGCAAAAGTGGACAAGATTAAAGAGGCAGCCAACAAACTTATTGTAAGCAAAATCTGTTCTTTGTTTTAATTGGAAAGGCCCTGTAAGTCTCTGTAGCCTTTCTCATTAGCAACGCTAGAAACTTGTGGGAGCTCTGAGTTCCTGTAGATCAAGGTATGTTATTCCCTCTGTGTTAAATTTTTATCACTTCAGTTTCAAAGCAACAGCAATTAATTTCTGAAAGATTGAGGGAAGGGTTAAGAGACCTGGAACACTCTGAAGATGATTATTTTTACCAAAACTTTTCTTTTTGTCTCCTTTTATATTACTTTTTCTTTCTTTTTCATTGCCTTTCTTTTCATTTTGTTCTTTACCTTTCTTATTTTTGTTTTGTCTCCTCGAATATTATATTTATGGCTGTTACAAAGTGCTTAGCACCAAAGAAGTTGCTCTCTCCTGATACATATAGGCCAACTGATAAGAGAGCAATAAGTTAGAAAAAGACTAACACTCATGCAGAAGTGGGTCTACATGTATGCAGTTGAGATATTTATGACCAAGAAAATGCTCACTGAGGCAGCTGAACTAAAGTTGAGCCAAACCCATACTTTGGACCTGGGCCCACAGACTGTGAGAGGCCCACACAGCTGAGAGGCTCCATGCAGAAACATCTGCCTTTAACCCAAGCTTTTGTATAGAGCTTTTGGGGGCCACCGAACCTAGGTATGGTGGCTCAACAGCCTGTGTTCTTAAACCATGATTTTGTACTGCCTTCAAAGACAAATGATCTGTCATTTATATCAAATGATGACCCTGATAATCAAATATATAGTTTTTGGCAACATTTGAAATTGAAACCATCATCTTAGGTCCTTTTTGATCCGTTCATGTTGCCTTTCTGTAGGAACCTGGATTCTTGACTGCATTTGAGTATAGCGAGAAGAGGAAGATGGTTTTCCATATCACCACTGGGAGCCAAGAATTTGAGTGTGTATTATATATTTTATAACCATTAAGCACAATCTTTGAAATACTATATTTCTTTTTTTTCTAACTAGTCGTTGTTTCTACTATAAGTAGTAGAAATATTTTGAAGTAGTTTTTTCTTCAAAAGGCAACTAAAGCAAATAAATTCCAAACTACTTATAGAAACAAGATTAAATTTCTTGCAAGAAATTCAGACCTGAAATATAATTTCTAAATGAGTCTGTAGTAACCTACAAACCATTTAAAAATTAGTTTAACCTTTTATTTCCTTTCTCCTAATATTTATTTTTCATGTGTCTCAGTATAGTTTTAAAAACTCAAATATTCAGTTGACTTTTAAAAACATAGTCCTAGCACAATATGAAAAATCCAGTTAATAATGAGATCATTTATTCAACTCAGTTCTAAAGACTAGAATAGGCCTATTTCCTATTGGTGCCCAGAAGTAAGAACAGCAGGGCTTAGAAGTTATTTTGTTGACCCACTGGCTCATACACAGTAGAACTCGTGATCTAAACAGGTGGAGTGCCATTTGTTCAGCCAAGAATTCCTGTTCACGTTGGATGGATGGATGGATGGATGGATGGAGTGAATAGAAAGAAATGATATTAATGATATTAATACTTTCTCCTTTCTTGATATCTCTATTTCCGTTCCTGTTACTAATGCTTACTTTCTATTTCCAGTAAGTTGCTAGGAGGTGGAATTGAAAGCATGGCAATCACAGAAGCTTTTGGAGGTACATAGAACCTTAATATTTTGTTATATTTAAAAAATTATGTAAATACACATACATATAAACACATGTATATAATTAAATAAACACCAATTGTATCTATTTTGGAACTTATGATGAAATCTCAGTTATCATAATGCAGGATTATTCTAGGCTGCAATTAAAATATATTCCAACATTAACAGATGGGTCCTATTGGCATTTTTCATCTTTTTATTTCTGACTCTTATAGAATAAAATAGAATTTTTTTCTCTCATTTCTTCAAAAGGTAATTGAATAATGAGACAGATCTTATTTCTAGGAAATATATGTTCCATAAACATAGATTTTCTCTTCTCTGTTTATCTACTTTATTTTTTTCAAAACAATTTATGCATAACTATATTATACACTGTGCATGACAATTTCAGTATTTGCAGTCTTTGAAAAACTAAATCTGTTGTTTTATTGCTGATGTTTCTGTTGTTTGGAGAAATAAATCTGGTTTTCATTATTTCTGTTGACTCTCAGTCTTAGTGAGCTATTGTTTTATGTATTTATTGATATTTGTGAGATTATTGCTTAATTTTAATCTATGGGAGTTCAGTGGGCCTAAACCAGTGAGTGGGCAAGTTTTCCCCCAGAGATAATTTGCTTTTAGTAGCTAATTAGAGAGAACCTCAGCTCCCTTTAGAAGATCCCAATTCAATGGGAGAACTCCAGGCTCTCCTTCCTAAGGTAGGTCTTAAACTCTAATTTATATGACTATTCCTAAGGAAAACTTGGTTTAACTTAATTTTTACCTAAAGGAGAGTTCTGTGAAAAAACACCTTTAAATGTTATTTTTACTACTGGTATTCATATATGCATAATCCATTCATGACACAGTGGTACTTTATGTATAAGATTTGACAATTGAAAAAGAAAACTATACTCTGAGACCATATTTTATTCTTTATGAAAATATGTAAAAATTAACTATGTTTTTTTCCCTCTATTTCACAGAATTTCGTACTGGAAAAACCCAGCTCTCTCATACCCTCTGTGGTAAGGATAACAACAAGAAGAACAATAATAATCATAGCTATCATTTACTAACCTACTTTGTGTCTGATACTTTATATAGTCTCATGTAATCTGAACGAATTTACAAGGAAACTAAATCTCAGAAAGGTTAAATAAACTGCCCATGGTTGCATAGATACCAGAGCTAGTTTTTAAATGTGTGATACTTGAGGTGATGTGTTGCATTCTGAACACCTGAATGGAAATGAGAAGAAGGTAAATAAGTATATGAGTGTATAGGTGAGTAGAGGCATTTGCTGCCTCAGTTTTTCCCATTCCATCTTTTCTATGTCCTATGAACAATAATGTCACAAAATTTTTTGAGGCCTAGAATCCCTTACTTTCCATGGAGTAAGGTTAGGCCTAAGAAAGACTTAAAAACAGCCTTTTAAAACAAAGTAAAGAAAAAACCTTTTGCATACAGACATTACTCTGCATTTCTTTGACCTAAGTAGAAGGAGCATGGCAAACTGGTTAAGAAAAGGATTCTGGAATTAAAATACTTGGTTCCAGTCTTGGCTCTACTATTAATAGCTGTGTGACCAAGGCAAGTTGTTCTTTACTTTTCTAATTTTCTGCAAGAGTAAAATAGGAATAATGATAGTGCCATTGGTTAGTAATAAAAAAATATAACATGCTGTTTAGAAACTAAAGGATCATGATTCTTTGCTAGATTGACTAAAGAGGTGCATTCATCATAAATCTCATGTTAATTCATACATTCGTTTGTACAAAGTTTATTCATTTCTATTAATATTAATTAACTTTAATTGCTTTCTAGTGACAGCTCAACTTCCAGGAGCAGGTGGCTACACAGGAGGAAAGATTATCTTCATTGATACAGAAAATACTTTGTAACCTTTTTATTTAAACAAGTTGCTAACATAGTAATGACATAGTAATGTTACTATAAAAGAGAGTGTTTGAAATATATCATCTTTATTATCATCCCGTAAACCAGCGATAATGAGAAAAGCCAGGGGAAAAACAATTGCCAATTGAGTTCTCAAATCACTTTTTGTTTAAAAAGGTTTCAATTCTTCCAGAGGATTTGGTGTGAAATTGACAAAACAAATACATGAGGGAAAATTGTATTTTATTCATTTTTAAACCTTTTCTCCAAATATTTTATTTAAAGTTGGAAAGATTATTGACTCACTCAAAGTCATGGTCCAAACTAAAGGGAGAGGCATGAAGAGAACAAAAGCATGGAAGAGAAAAGGGCAGAACCTGTTTGGGTAACAAAGAATTGCAGTTTAACTGAAGTGTAAGGTATTACAGAATGCCAGGCTGGTAAGGTGATTTAGGTCTTAGACATAAAGGGCTTAAAACTGGATGATGTGTGTAAATTAGATACTTTTGCAATATTCTAGGCAAGTAATGAGAACTTGATCTAGGTTGGAAGCAGTAGAAATAAAAAGACAGAGACAAGAAATATTAGGAAAATTAATAGAACTTAATGACTATATTTGGTAGACAAAGAAAAGAGAAGTTTGATAAACCACTCAGTATTTTTTTTTTTTTTTTTGGTCTAGATACTGGGAGAGTAATAATGCTAAAAACCGAATTGGGAAGATCATGTTTCAGAGAAATGGTGTTTCATTTTAATGTGTTGAATATGAGGTACAGGAAGATATCCATATGGCAGTTGGAAGTTTTGGGCTCAGCTTGAGAGGGGGATAGGGCCAGAGATATGATGGAATAGCCAAAGGGGCAAGAGAATTTAAGAGAGAAAAGAGAGAACAGAGAACGTAACTTTGGGATGTGCCACTATTTAGAAAGGAACCCATAGAGACAGGAAATGGGAGGAAATTTGTTTGTGGAAGATGAGCAAAAGGAGAGTTTCAAGAAGAAAAGAGTGGTCAGCAATGTTCCACAAAAAGAAAGACAACAGATGGAAGGTGCAAACTGGGGAAGATTGCTAATGTTTGAAGTTAGAAGCCCAAGAGAGCATTTGCAGTAAAGTGAGATGATGGAATCTTGTTGCAGATAAACAGTAAGGAATTGAGTTATTAGTGTGTTATTAACTAATGAATAAAAGAAGAAATACAGTAACTCGAGGAGGTAGTAAGTTCAGAGGAAATTCTTATCATCAATAAGGAAGACTTGTACAAATTAATAAGGTCATCCACATTGAAGTCCCAGCCTAGCTCTCCCAGATCATTGCTCATTATTACCAGTTAGAGGCAAAGAGATTAGTTTATTCTACCCTCATCATTCTGCCCTGCTATTAAAAGTTGAAAACATTGTATGTCGGCAATTATTAACCATAAAGTGTCTCGTTTTCTTTATTCATTATGGATTCCTGCATCCCAAATCTTTTTCTTTCCTGAATTTTTGTTTTGCTGGAGTACCTACTCAAGTTACTTTGCCAGAAAAGTAATCCAGGTGGTAAACTCTGAGCCCTGGAATGTCAGAAAATGCCTTTATTTTGCTCTCACACTTGAATGGTAATTTGGCCAGTCATAGACAAATTTGCATGGTATGTTTCTATCTTTTTTGGGTGTTTGCTCCCACTATCCCTACCTCACAGTCTTTCTGAATCATACAAATCCTCTAGGACTCTCATTCGAAGGCCTGCCTTTTCTTATCTCTAATTACCCAACGTAGAAAACTTTGTCCTTCTTGATCTATCATAGAATTTACTATCTAAAATATTCCAGTAAAGGAGCCACAGCCAGAGAACAGTGTGCAGAAGACCTTATTTGGAAATACTGGGCATGAGAAGACTCTCAAGGAAACTTGTAACTTGGGGAAGGAGGGGGAAATGTATAGGGCTCCAGCAAGTGGAGCTCAGCTAGTTTCAGAAATAGCTGATTAAGGATGATTCTTGGAGGGAGAGGAATTTTTCTTACAGATTATCAGCCACTGTTTGGGTAATTTTGATTTTATCAAGAATGGTAGAGAGGAACAGTTAGGAGGAGCCAATTCATACACAAGAGGGAGTAGGAAGGAATAAGGATGTTCAAGGGTCCCACTAGAATGTTCTCATTCTTTCAGTGTCTCTTTCACAAATACTGCTCTCTCTTAAATTTTTCTTTTTATATGTTTATATTTTGCTTACTTAATTATGTGTTGTCCTTTCCTATGGCATTGTCTTATGACTCTTTATATCCTCTACAATGCCTTGCATTGATAGTTGGTTAATATAGTAATTGATTCCATGCAGTATTCAGTTAATAAATATTTATAGATTGATTTGAACTTCCCTTCAGCATAAGCCCAACCTTTATACTTCTGGTCACTTAGTAACTGAGTTTTGTAAAAATTGACCTGGTGAAAAATGTTTTTACTACCTCTTCTAATTCCTGTCTTCTTTGACTTTTCCACCAAAAACATCTACCGGGTAGCAATGGAAGATTTTAGTGGCTGTCACTGAAGCTCTCAAGAACATATGTAGTGCATTAGGATATAGGTGGCTGGGAAATCCTGAAAACAATTCAATTTGACATTTACTGAACTAGTTGCAAGTGTTACAAATAAGATGCTAAGTGGTCCTTGCTTTATAATTACTTACAGTATGATCAGTATTATACAAACACAAAGTGAAATGAGACCACAGACATGCATTTTATTTAACTTTAGAGAATATACTGTAGACATACTGTTGGGATCACCAAAGACCTAGAAATATCTTCTACTTCTTTATAGGTTAGATAAATATAATTATTAGCATCTTAGAATACCTTTGCAAGTATACTGAATTTGCCTCCCTATGAATTTACTAATTTCAGAAAGCTAATACAACTCCTTTAGAAGAAAATGAATTTAAAGCCCTAAATAAACCAAAAATTATAGGTTGATAATTCTGACCCTTGAAGTTATTTTTTCAGACTCTTTGGTTATTGTAGTTAAATTTATCATTCATTGGCAACACATGATTTAATGGTATATTAAACTATTATATTGAACAAGCAAAAAGTATGAAGGATGAATTAATTCACTGTGAAGTGACTTGAATTATAATTCAGTGATATTATCTTCCTAGATCTATTTTTATAGAACTGAGAACAAAAGGGATTCACAAATCTTAGTTCCTAGTTTTTCTCTTGTAATTGATGTGCTGCATAATCCTGAGTCATTTGCCTAATCTCTGTTTGCTAGTGTCCTCATTTATAAAATGTAATATAGGACATAACAACTAGCTTCTAAGATTAGTGTAAAGATAATTTAACCGTTAAATGCATTACTGCCTAATCATTTCTATCACCATTATCACTACCTAAAGCATTCATCAATTGAGGCACTTGTGAAAAATAAAATCTGGTATAGATTTGAAGTGATTATTAGCGTCCTCCAGAATACCCTGGAGATACATTGTTTTCCCTCTCTGTTAATTTACTTAGTCTTATTTTTTTGTAGTTGTTTTGTCTAAATATTTTTGGAATTGATTTATTGGCTCCTTAATCTTGACACACTCCAGCCGTCCAGATCGCCTCCGGGACATTGCCGATCGCTTCAACGTGGACCATGAGGCAGTGCTGGACAATGTCCTTTATGCACGTGCATATACTAGTAAGAGCCCCATGCAGTTGGATGCTCAAGCTGTTTTAACATTGGCAACATTTACTATTTGAGTGACACTTTTTGACACCATTCTTTTCTCTTTTTATTTTACTTTTCTCCAAATTAATTTAGTCCACAAATTTTATCATCTGGTAAGTCCTTAGATATTAAAGCACCCTCAAGTTATTTCTTGTTCTTTGTCTTTGAAATGGAAATTAACATTCTTTTTGGGTAATGTAGCCTTTGGCATGTATGCTAAGATAGAATATGAAATTATATTTAGTAAAGTTCAAAATAATTAAGAAAATCTTTCAAGGACTCTCTTTTGCCTAACTCCCAAGGATGTAAATGATTTTAGCCTCTCTGCTTCTTCCAACGTTGAAAACATTTTCTCACTGCACCAGGTGAACATCAGATGGAGCTACTTGACTATGTAGCAGCAAAGTTCCATGAAGAAGCTGGCATCTTCAAGCTACTGGTACAAGTTTTGAAACATTGCTCATGCACAGAGCTATTTAACATATTTTTTTTCTTCTATTGATTCTGATTCCAATTAACTTCTTTTTATCCAAGTACATATTTATTTTTACACTAATTCTGTGCAGATCATTGATTCAATAATGGCACTTTTTCGAGTGGATTTCAGTGGTCGTGGGGAGTTGGCTGAACGACAGCAAAAACTGGCACAGATGTTGTCACGACTCCAAAAAATCTCTGAAGGTAGATTTTTTAAATAAAATGGTGCTATCACAATAGCATCTGTGACTATTTGCTGAGTTGACTTTGTAGAGAAGCTCTGAATAATGTTAGCAGCAATACATTTCTTTTAAAATAAAATTACCTTTATAGGAATACAACTCTTTTTTTAAATCAAAAATATTGATTCTTATACCATAAGGTACCTTGATTATAATAACAATAACTTTAAATAAATTATATTATCAAAGAAAAAATATAATATTGTTTTTAAATAAATTTATGGCATAATGTTCCTAAACTCTGAAACCTAAACAATGAACTTTTAATTTTTGCATTGTTTTCTTAGTTTCTTAATTTTATTTCTTGATGCAGAATATAATGTGGCTGTGTTTGTGACCAATCAAATGACTGCTGATCCAGGAGCAACTATGACGTAAGCCCCAATATTCTGCTTTTGTTTTTCACAAAGGTTAATATCAAGAAGATTATAGAATAAAAAAGAAGATTATAGAATAGAAAATAATTCCAATGTACTCAGTTTTGATGTGGGTACATATCACAAATCACTTTATTGCACAGTGCCTATTATTTCCTAATTGCAAATATCACAAATATCCAGAACTTATTTTTCTCTAGTTCTTTATAAAATAAAGCAATAGTTTAAATATTTTCAAAGGTACTTTGTGTTCCTCTTTTGTCTAGGACTAAAAATATATTGGAAGACAATAAGAAAAAGATCCTAGGGAAATAAAAATGTATATTCCAGATACATGAATGGCTTCTATTGCACTGATAAGCTTTTAGCCTAAAAAAAAATGCAGGCTTTTTACAGGACATATATAAGATATATTTATAAGAGGTCCTATGAGAGTAGTCTCCTGTTTGAAAAAACAATTTCAGTCCATACTAGGCAATATGCAGAATTTGTGGAAGTATTTTTGCACGTAACACACCTCTTGATGGCTCTGTTTGAAAGATGGCAGCGAAATGGAAAGGCAAGGAAAGCTAAAAGAGGATAATGAAAACAGAAATTTTGAAGAAAGGTTAGTTGTACCATGAAAATTACGATGATTATGTATTTGAATAAACTATCAAAATAATCCTGAATTTATGACATTGTTCTTTTTAAAGATCTTTTCATCAACTTTTTATTTAGAAATTTTTTTAACTAAAGAAATGTTGCAAGACTAGTATAATGAGTATGCATATTTCACCTAGGTTCATCAATTGTTAATATTTTGCCATATTTTTTCTCTCTCATGGGTGTGCACACATATGTAAAATTTCTCTCCATACACACACATGTGTGCACACGTTGTGTGTATGTGTGCGTATGTATCTTTTGGTAAACCATTTGACTATTTTTTTCCCTGAACTATTGAGAATTATTAATGGACATCATGGCACGTCACCTCTTAATACTTCATCTATCTCTTCTAAGAACTAGAACATTCTCCTACATAACCACAGTATGGTTAAACACTCAGGAAATTTAACATTGGTATACTTTTGTTATTTAATATACAGATGTATTCGAGTGTATCCAAATGTCCCAATAATTTCCTTTATAATTGTTGGCATATTTTGTTTTGTTTTAGAGTCAGGATCAATGGAGGATCACACATTGCATGTAGTTGTCATATCTCCTTAGTCTCCTTTAATCAGAACAGCTCCTCAACTTTGTTAGACTTTTATGACACTGACATTTTTGAAGAGCACAGGCTAACGTTTTTAGAATGTCCCTCAGTTTGGAGTTGATTTTTTTTTTTCTCATCATTTAAAATGTTAAATACTTTTGGCAGGAAGACTATAGGACAATTTGTTCCTTATTAATGTTGTTAAGTTTGCTCATGTGATTAAAGTGGTCTTCACAAGATTTCTGCATTGCAAAAGACCTTTTTCCCTTCATAATCAATAAGTAATTTGTGGTGTGATACTTTGAGACTGGTGTAAAAAGTTGTTCTATAATAAGCTTTTATCTGTTTGTTTTAACATCCAATGGATGTTTTAACATCCATTCTTGCTTCCATAAATTAGTTCTCTGATGGTTACAGTACAAAGTGATATTACATTAAAACTAAATAAATACATCATATAGTAGCAGATAAATCAGTCATTGACAAGTTATTTTTTAATTGTTATTAACCATAGTCACCCTGCTGTACATTACCTCCCCAAACTTCCAATTATACAATAAATGAGTCATGGAGATTGACATATGTATTAGAAGATATTTGATATGCTTGTATACATTTTGTAAATTATATTGAAATGAATGTGTCTCTCTTTAGGCATTTTCTAAATTAACCCTAAGAGTATTGCTGCATCTTCTGCAGTTTGATATAGCTCTCATTTTTCAGTACCCTTTTATGAGTATTCACAGGAGATTCCAATGTGAAAATATTAACTATACAAATGATATTAAGCAATTTAAAAATGTTGGGAAGGGGGACTCAATCATTTAAGTCATTCAGTAAATATTTTTTTGAAAGTCTATACTATATATCAAGATTCTGGGAATTCACTTGTGAACAAAATAGACTATGTGACTTTCCTCCATAAAAAAAGAAAAACAAATGATGTCCATTTAATTCAAAATTTTAACATCTTGGTAGGGCACACAATTGTCTGTAGTCTTTGCATTAAGGCAGTCTTTTCTGTTTTATAAGGTGTCTTTCATACATAGGACATAAAGTACTTCACAAAGAGAATAATTTTAAACTGAAGGGAAATGGAAGATTTTTAAGGCTTGCTTTAAAAAGAGAAAAATGACTCATTGGCTTAGAGGGAGGAAGTGGGTTGCAGTCAAATAAAACAGTACAAGTTAAAGAGCAATGTTCTTTCTTCAGGTGCTGAGAGGGAGCATTGCAGAGGCCAACGCTGCCTATCTAGAGTTAGACAGTAAAAGCAGTCGGTGGAAATTAGGTCAGATAGGGGCCCTTTTTTTATATTTGTAGAAAGTTTCAAAAAGAGTAAAACCATTTAAATCAACTCCAATAAGACAATGAAAGGAGAAATAGAAAGGAGACAAAAAGGAAATAATTGAAGGAATTGGAGAGGGGAAGAGATTAACAATGAGGTGAGCTAAGTAAAGAGCCAGAGAAGGTAGGAAAGCTAGTATTTTTGCTGGGTGAATCTTCTTTGAAGCATCATCTCTTCCACCTAGCCATGTTTTAAGGAAACAAGGTACACCATAATTAGTACAGTATAAAGTATTTTAAATTATAATGATGCAAATTAAATGTATATCTTCATATAAAGCATGTATATTGCCATCATCGAAAAAAAAAAGGGACAGTTTTAAACTAAAGGATTTCAAATGCTTTTAGAAAAGCTCCTATAAAGAAAATATTTTTGTTTCTCAGTGTTGAGGAACTCCAAGCTGCCGCTCGCCCAGGGCCTGTCAGAGAAATATCACTATAATTAGTATGAGTCCCCAAGTACGCTGACAATAATTGAGGCTTATATCCCATGCATTGTGCTTGATGGCACATCGTATTAAAAAGAAACAAAATTATAGAGGTGAGGAGCTGCTGTGTGATACAGCAGAGCAGTAGCTCCTAGATGAGGCTTACAGATACAGATTTTGGAACTAGAACAATCCAGTTCATGAAGGTCTGGAGTAAAAAGTCAAATTATCAGCCCCTGAAGCTCACACCAGGGCAAATAAGATGAGCAATGAATAAGACCATGATGTCACCTACCTCTGTTGTGTATTCGTTTTGCTAAAACAAAAAGTCATCTTAGAACATTTGTAATCTTATAAATGTGCAGTTAGTTTATTCTCTAAGGATGTCACCTACTGATTCAACATCATTAGCATAAAATAAGAGGCAGTATGGTTAGAGAAAAAAACATTAGGGTCACTAGCATGGTGACCTTGAGCATGTCATTTAAACTATTTGAACTTATTTTCTTCCTCATCAAAATTAAGGAAGTATTTGAAGTCGATACTATCACTATTTCCCCTTTATATAGGAGGAATTTAAAAGAACTTGTATTTATTGGTTGCTTATCATGTGCCAGGTGCTTTCATCTGTAATTCTTATGTTACCTCGACATCATTCAGCCTTCTTGGGTTTCCCTATTGTTTCTATAAAGAAATCTCAATATATTGCTCCATTTTTTCCCTGCTGCCCCAAACCCCTAGAATTCCATCTTCAAAATGTTAAAAAAAAAAAAAAAAAAAAAAGTTTAGATGTTTCTGCTTGCTTTAGGGTAGGGGATTACTTAACAAAACTTGCTAAACATACTCCTCTTTTGAAACTATCTTTTTCTCCCTGAAGTTTTCCATTTTGGCAGTATTCTTCTCTCCCTATCTTCCTCTAATCTCAAAGCATCCTTCTCATTCTTGGGCATGCTCACTCAGTCTTTTTCTTCTCCGTCTCAAGAATTCCATCTATAAGCTTACCCCTTCACAAGTTAGTAGTACCAGGAGTACCCACTGTCCCTCAAGCTTGCCCTTGCCCAGGCCTTTCAAGGTCCCTACTCTAACCAGCATTTGAAGTAGATTTTACTATTCCTGATTTATAAAGGAGGAAACAGAGGTTCAGAGTACTTAGTACTTAATCACACAATTAAAAAATCGAGCCAAGATTTGAACCCATCTCTGAATTCAAAATTAATGTTCTTTTAGCCTCACTATGCTACCCTTTTCATTCCACTCCCAGAAAGATATTACCTGCCCTACCATCATCATAATCCTATACTTCATAATCCCATTACTCTAATTTGAAGTTGGCAGTTAGGTCATTATAGGTTTTACCCTTAACAATAGGCCATATTCTGTTCGACCAGAAGGGGATAAATGAAGCAATCTTTCTTGGCCCCTTTGTTTCTAATATCCACCCCTATCTCTTTCTCCTTCTCATCATACTCCCCCACTTCCTAAGAAAAGGAAGAAAGGAGAAAAAAATATAAAAAAAGGGGAAAAAAGAGAATAGGCTAAAGAAGGGATGTGGGTGGTTTTCTGAAGCTGTTTTTACTTGGTCAGAAATAGAAATAAATTAAAGCCCTCTGAAAGAATGTGGAATGCTGTTACACCTCTTGTGCTTTACCTCAAGACTTGGTTCAAAGGAAGCTTTAAGAAAAGTTTATTGGTCTACATGTCACTAAAAGGATAACTATTTTATCTGAATCATTTAGTTAAATAATAATAGTTACCATTTATTGAGTATCTCCTATGTGTCAAGATTACTGTAAGGGTAGAGCTAATGGATATGGCATAGTTCCTGGCACATTGTAGGCTCCCAACAATTTATATTAAATATATCTTGAATCCTCACAACAAGCCTAAGAGATTAGGTTTTTTGTTTCCATTTTATAGTTAAACTAAGAATAAAGGTAAGGAACTAGCCCAAGGTAACATAGATAAGTTTTTGAGTCAGGATTATGAAAGCAGATAATAATAATTAAAGTCACTGGGTTAATGCCTCACTTAAATTATTTCATTTTATTCTCACAACTACTCTACCAGCTAAGCACAGTTATTATCTCCCACTTAAAATGAAGAAACAGACACTTAGAATGGTTAAACAATTTTCCTGAGGTCACATGTCTGGCTGATAATCCAAAATTTGAACCCGGGTCTAACCCCAAAGCTCATGTACCACATAGCACATCAGAGCTGTACATGCCTGAGGAAAGGTTGGTGTGCTGTCATATGAGGATTTTGCAGGGATGTGTCCATTGCTCTGGTAAACTGACCAGAGTTCAGAGCTCTCAGCCTCATAGGCAAAGATTTGAATTGGTCATCCTACTGAGAACCAATTTATCTCTCAGGGGCAGACTTACATTGTTCAAGCTCTTAGATCCAATGAAAGATCAGAGGGCCAGTTTCCTGATAATGAAAAACGTTACTACATTTGAGGTTTGTGAACAGTGCATTCTCTCACTATCCGCAGACCTCTACAGGAATCCAAATTTTAATCCAAAGTTATTTACTAAATATAGAATCAAAGCAAAAGGAAATAATTAGATGAGTTAGAAGAGTAAGGACTGCCACATAGTAAGAACTCAATAAATCATGGTTGTTATTATTGTTATTAATACGTATCAATACCAGAGGCGGGAAGGAAGCACAAATCTAAACTTACATATAAATTTTTGTATATGTACATTTTCCTGGGGGAGAGTCTGTATTTTTTCTTAAATAATCAAAATGTTAGTGAGCTACAAGAAAGGTTAAGGGCCATAAAATCTACCTAAAATTCTATACAGAAAGCTGAATACACTGAATGAGCAAGTAAAATTTGAATTGGCTTGATATTCTCCCAGAGCTAAGGCTGTTATGCTGTTTTGCATTCTGTTTTGATCAAGTGTAATCTCTTAGTTTATGAGTCATTTTTTAAGGGCTCTTTTCTCCCCATATTTTTCCTATGTATTTTCTTAGTACTTTGGCAAATCTTATCATTTATTTCCCCATTTAGTTCACTCAAAATCATCTCCCTTTGGAGATGACATTCTTAATATTCAGGCTTTTCACTTAGAATAACAAGCAGTAATACCTATTCTCTTTTGTGTATAGGGTACCACATTGGTAACAGCAAACAATAATTTGCTAAGAAAACACTGTGGCTATACATCTAGAAGCTCCAGCTTCCTGCTCTTCTTTAGACTATCTGTAATGGGGTTAGGAAAGGATTACTTCAATTAGGGAGAAATTCTATCTTCTTTTACATTTGCCTTTCTATCAAAACACCCTTCAAAAGTTCCTTAAATGATAGCTTCTTCAAAGATATGTCACAAATTTGTGTCCAAAAGGATCTAAACCAGAGAGACCAAAATTTTCTTTTCCTCTATTTATTCAATATTTATCAAGTGCCTTCTGTCTTACAGGCACTTTTCTAGGCATTGGAGTGACAAAGATGAGCAAGGATTTAGAGTATAGTGGGAGAGTAAGACCCATGAATTAAAAATTACAATCTATATGCTTTAACAGAGGAGTATACACAGTGGTTTGAGAGCACAGAGGAAGCAGGTTCTACTCTGTTTTAGGATGTCAAGCAAAGTTCCCAAGAAGAGATGACACTTGATGGATGAGTAAGAGCTAAATGAACATAGTGGGAAAAGGGCTTTCATTTCAGAAGGAATCATGTGTGCAAAGGCATCAAGGTATAAGAGGAGTTGCTGAAATAAGTAAAAAGGAAAGAAGTTTGAGAAGGAGGGAGAAAGAATTACAACTGTAGATAAGTATGCAGGTAGCAGGTAGAAAGAAGGAAGAGTTGAGGGAGCCTCTTCCTGAGAGCTTTCATTTTGTTCGTGAAGAGCCAGGCAATATTGTCCAAAAGGAGGGGACAAAAATGGAGAATAGAACGTACGGAGATTACTGAATGTTTGGAAAAGTGAAGATGAAGCCAACCATGCTCATATAGGAGGATTACTTGGCAGTATGAGAGACCATCTGTAACACAGCTGTTAAAACTTCTCTCTGCCCATTTAGCTAACTCTGACTATCCTTTCTTGTCTTCTTTTGATAGACACTTCTAAGTGGTCTACCTCTGTAGAGCACCAATCTTTCTACAGTCCAATATTCTCCTTGGTATTTTTTAAACTTCCATATCTTAAGTTCAAAAAACATTTTTGAGCATCCACTGTGTAGCTGGTTGCTGCAGAGCTAAATACGATATTGTCTTCCTTTAAGGGATTGAGGGGAAATATATGAATAATAATGGCACTAAAGACAGAACATCAGAAGTGTAATAAAGAAGTATGAATATAGTGTTTGCAAGTTCAGAGTTCACAGCCCAGTTGAGTATATCATCAGGGCCTGAAGCAGCCCATCTATATATAGAACATAAGATTCTTTTAAGACCTTGAATAACCACCCATAACAAAGGATGACCTGGAAAATTTAGAGTCATTCCATTAAAAAGAGTGGTATTGATCTATAAACATTATAGAGGCGACTCAACTTTAGCCATTTCATCCAAATGAGATCACATTATTGCTTTGCTACCGCATTCAGCAGCCTGCATAAAACTACCTACCTAGCATTCTGACTTCTTAACTGCTGTCAGCCTCAACTACTGGCTGCTACTTTCTTGATAGTGGTTCACTCCAAAACTAACTCTCTGTGTGTGTTCCCACATTGGACCTGCTAAATCTTAACCAATCCTATTTGAACCCAGCCAGGGATCTTCTGGTCCTAAACTCCTACCCCTTTAATCAAGCAGCAGTTTATATCAGCAGACTCCTTTTCCAGAGAGCTTCCTATCCCCACCATCCTACAGTCTATTTAACTTCATGCCAATCAGCAACATCCTCACTACACCCACCGAGCCTTATGCTTAGAGTAACCAGAATCCTGAGCACCTTCTTGAAGCAAGCAAAATTCAAATTCACTTTTAACACTATTCTCACAGAACTGAGGCTAATTTGCCATAGCATGGTTTTATTTTGATCAAGTATAATCTGTTAGTTTATGTTCAGTTACCTCTATTGATGACTTCAAAGCCTAGGTTTTTTTCTGCATCACTTAAGATTATCATGTGTTTTTTTTCCCCTTCATTTTATTGATATGATTATTACATTGATAGTTTTCCTATATTGAACCACTCCTGCATTCCTAGAATAAGTTCTACTTGGTTGTGGTATATAATCCTTTCAATAAGCTTCTGGATTCAGTTTGCTGGTATTTTGTTGAGAATTGTTACACCCAGGCTTTTTTGAAAGGCTCACTAGCAGGGTTATTAAGAACTTGCCACATCTTGCTGAGTGAGTGTTAGTCCCCTAGTGAGTCTATCTCTCAAGATGATTATCAATAATATTTATAATTACCTTATAATGACAATATATTTTTGAATCCACATGATCAGATCTAGTAAGAGCTCTTTTCTGTATCATATTTTAGGAGAATAAACTTTAGGCATCAGTGATAAAGAAAAAGATATTTCTGAGATTATTTTTCCTGAAAATTCATAACCCGTACAACATTGAAGGCTTCCAACATACAGTTAACGCATAAGAAGATGTTTCTCAATCTGCTGTTATTTACGTGTAGCATCATGAAGGAGGGTTGGATATTTTTGAGTCATTAGACTAGAATAATGCTTAGCCCATAGTAAGCTATTAATAAATATTTCTGATAAATGAATGCATGAATAAATAAATTCAATCTTTGTATTTTGTAAAAAAGAAAAATTGCTTAACCCCAAGAGTTATCCTAAGACAGTGAATAATGTTTTATTTGTGTTTTTTCTTTTTTAAAAAAATCAAACAGAATATGATCTATTCATCACAAGAGTCTCAAAAGCCAGGACTAGATGGCAGCAGCTCCAAACCCTCCTCCTCCATAGTTAATGAACAAGTCCCTGCCCCACCCCGCTGCCATCTTCTGCAGAAAAGTTGCTTTGAAATTGCAGATATTACTCCATATAGTCCATATAATGAAACCCAAAGAGGTGTTTTTAATTCAGTTTTCAGGCAGACCCCAAAAAACCTATCGGCGGACACATTCTGGCTCATGCTTCAACAACAAGAATAAGCTTGCGAAAGGGAAGAGGAGAACTGAGAATTGCCAAGATTTATGACAGGTAAATATTCTGTTATTCTTTTTTAAAAATATTTTCTTATTCCTAGATTCTCATGCATATAGTATTAAATAAAATTGCTTCTTCTGGGAGGCTGTAATTATACCACTGGAAGATACCACATGTTTTAATTTCCTTCTCAAAAATTATCCAGTACCTTGGGAAGTCCCTACTATGTACTAAGTTCTAAGGATTCAGGGATTCTGTTGACAAATAGATTTTGTTCTTGACCTTCCAAAGCTTACAGTGAAGGTAGGTAATGAAATAAGCAATCCCAACTAAAGTGTAGTAAGTGCAAAAGTACGCAGTATGGCAGGAATATATTCTTCTCCTAGGCTATACCCTAGGCTATACCCTACAGTACACCTTATATTCTTTCATAGTACTTAGAATTATAAAACAATACATTTTAAAGAGAAACCTACTACATATCAGCTGTTCTAGTTTCTGGGGAAAGATTAGTGAAGAAAACAAAAAAATAAGGTCCTGCTCTCATGGAGCTTGCATTCCATTGGTAGTGATTTATAGTATAGCATATGTCATCCCTGCTAGATATTAAATACCTTAAAGATAGGAACACTATACCTGGGACATAATAGATATGTAATATTTGTGACTGATTGATTAGCTAACCTTGAGCAATAAGGGAAAGATTTGAAATAACTCTTTATCCTAGTGAGAGAAAATCAGCCAAAATCAGGTGAGTTCTTAATATGTTTTTTTTCTATGAATCACAGTACTTATTATGTATTGTCATTGAATAAATATTAAATAATAAGTTCCCATATCTAGATGGTTTTTATTCAGACGATTTTGCTCTTTATCTCCTGTCCCTGCGGAAGACCATAATATACAAATGCTGTATTTTATGGAGCTTCAGCAATCTGTAGAAATTTGTAACAAATGTTTTTGTTGAATTGAATAGGTATTAGAAAAGTCCCATGTTTTTACTAAAATTTCTTGGTCTACATCTTGGATGGATTGCTTTGCCTAGAACTTTCCCACTTTTTACTCTGAATTGCAATCAGTTGGTTACATGTACATCTCCCTCACAACAGTGACTGAGTCAGTTTTTAATGCCCCAGCACCTAGCAAGGTACTTGACACAGTAGAAACTCAATAGCTATTTATTTAATTAACAAATAATTAAACTCCATCTACATTCAATCATTTATATATTTCATCAAGTCCTCCAAACATGCAGAAAAAAACAACTCCTGCAGTCCTATAATCCTAAAAATACTAGGGTTCTGTAGACTGAATAAAAGCTAATTAAAGTTATCATAGAGGTTAGTTATGTCAAGTTTCCATAAATTTGCATGGAAACAGCAAAACTAGATCAGAGCTCAAAATGTCAAAATTTAGTTTTCTGTGCAGCACATACATCCTTCTTTCTGGTCCCTAAAGATTTCTCACAAAGAATTCTTGGCTTTAAAACTTTTAGATAGAGAAGATGCTGCTGCTAATCATGATAGGTAACACTTATTGAGTGGCTACTGTTCGCTAGACCTTGCACCAAGTACTTTATATATATTTCATTGTTTACAACAACAAGCCTAAGAGATACATGCCATTATGCCCATTTTACATATGAGAAAACCAAGTCCCTAAGCACTTAGGTAACACTGGCCCTCTACCGTCTATTTGAACACAGAAGCCAGAGTAGGCCTTTGTAAAACTAAGTCATATCTATCCTCTGCTTAAAACTCTCCAAAGGGTTCTCATCTTAACTCAGAATAAGAGCTCAGATCTCTACAGTGGTTCACAGAGCACTACATGAATGGCACTATTCCTGTTCTTCCTGCTCTCACCCTTTCTCGCACTGCTTCGAGCTCTGCAGGCACCTTAGTGTTCTATACACATGCCAGGCACACTCCTGCCTCAGGGCCTTTGCACACTTATTGTCCTCCTTGCCTGGAATAACCTTTGCGCACATAGCCCTCTTTCTGGCTACCCCCCTCACCTTCTTCAAGTCTTTTCAACAATTCCTGTCTCAGTCTCACTATTTTAAATTGCAAATAACCTCCTCCCAATTTCCACACTCCAATCTCCCTTTTGTGGCCCTTTTTATTTCCCCAAAACACTTACCATTTTCTAACATATCGCATAATATGTTTATTTTTTATGTTCATTATTTATTATCTGTCTCTCCTTTTCCAAAATATAAGTTTCACAAGGGCGGAAATATTTGCCTATTTTTTTTTCCACTCATAAATCTCAAGCAATACAACAGGGGAATAGCTAGGGCTCAATTAATATTTTCTTAATGAGTAAATGAATGGATTTGCCCCAAATCACACCACAAATAAAGGATGGAATTAGGATTAAAATCTATGCTGTCTGAATCCAGAGCCTGCACTTTTAATCATTACACTTTCTTAGCTCGTTATGGATGATCTACTGAGGGTAATCGTAGCTCATCTACCATAGCTACCCCCATGGTTTCAACTACCACCTTATATACATGTAAGAGAAAGACATTTCTTGTTAAAAAAAAAAAAAACCAAACAAACAAACAAAGAATTCCCCAAGAATTGAGCGGAAAAGTGTTTTCAGAAGAATTCCCAGGTGTACAGGGGTGACTATAAAAAGAAACCCAGCTCTTTTCCTGGAATGTCATCATAGTTACTGCTCTCATACATAACCAGAGCTGGCCTTCAGGTGTATGTTTTTCTCTTTAAAACTTTTAAGTGAGTGAATAAAAACCCCATTTATTTTATTCCACTTAGCATATGTGAAGTCAGTAGATATTAAAAAGCACTCTACTGAATTCAGAGGAAAAACACAATGCCTGATGGTACACTGGAATAATACTCAGTTATCCCTTTTGCCTATTTACAAGTTTGGGGTAATTTTTCTTGACATTAAGAACCTTACTTTTGGAAGTTGTTCCATAAATGTTTGTGAGGGTTGATAATACTTGTAGGCAAATTCTGTAGTCCACATTTAGCTGTACCAACTCAGATGTTTCTGGAGACTCAAACTGATAGGAGTGTGATGCCTGTGACAGGAATATAGTATTTATAGAAAGAGAGCTTTTTATAAACTTCTGTTCCCTTGTATTCTGTTAGTCCTGAGATGCCTGAAAATGAAGCCACCTTCGCAATAACTGCTGGAGGAATTGGGGATGCCAAGGAGTAGGTGGTGAATTGATGCAAATTGCTTCTTAGTGCTTATTAGGAGCTGAAGAAGTGGAAAAGCAGTCTCAAATTTCAGATCTTGAAGTAAGAGTTTGTTTGTTTTCATGTTATTAAAGGAAAGTCAGCAAGAAATTTAAATCTTATATTTATCTTAAAAGTTCCTGATTTATAACAATACATTGTATGTCAATTCAGGAAAATATATACATATATGAATGAATAAACCTATTGAAAGCTAGTTAGGGAAGGTATACCTTATTCTCTTACTTCAGCTTTTTAGAGTGAGCCACTAAGCAGAAGGAAAGTCTAGGAGCTCAGAAATGTCCCACTCCATTACAGATTTCCACACTTACAGAGATGGCTACACTTCCAGAGGAGGGAGACATATGAAGAAGGAATGTTTATAGGACACGCAAAAAAAGCTTTTTTTACTTACAATAGCAAACTACATTCACCTTTATAGCAAAAGAAAAGAAACATTAAATTAAGCAAAATTTTTAAATCATTTGACTTTTTGACAAGTTGAAATTACTTTTTAAAAATATACTTCTGATATATATATATATATTTATTGGGAAAATAAAATGGAAGGTAAAAAGGAACTTTATGATAAAGGTAGCATGGCTTTTGTAAGTTTTAGTTAGAGAATTCAAAATCTTTTTAAATATTAAAGTTATTTTAAATGTAAAATTTCCAAATACTAATTAGAAATGTATATAAGAATATTGTTTTTTCTAATTGTTAAACAAAAGTTTAGTTTTCAAAATGTATGTATGATAAAAATATTTAAAAATTAAAATAACATTTACAATAACAATCTTTGTAAATTTCAGATTTAATCTCTTATGTTACAACAACCTGTACAAAATTCAAGTATTGGAAGTATCATTTGTTACAAAAAGTATTTGATTATCCATTAAGTCATTCCCCACCAGCTGTATATTGAATACTAAGTGCTAAAGAATATACAACAAAGTATGTAGTCAGCAGTGTGGTCTTGGACTGTGGGGTTCAAAAACTGGGAGAGGAAAGCTTAAGCTGCAGAACAGCATGTGCACCATATAGAAGCCAGGGTTTGGAAACAAAGAGACCAACCTGACAAGCAGAATTGTTCACAGTGTTGGGTACTGAGAAATAAGAGCTTTTTTTCCCCCATTTTCTTTTTTTAAACCTCAGAAGCTGCTTCTCCACATAAACAGAGATAAAATCACCTAGAAGCAGATTTTCTATATTCTGCAAAGCCATTTAAGAAATAGCTCCTTTTAGAATACAAATGCATACTTTTTGTCCTAGAGAAGGGAACGTTTTGTTACTTGATAAAAAACTGATCCTCTCCTAGAGATTCTCTGGTATGCCCAGCCCTGGAGAGAGAATGGACATGTGGATACAGGAGCCCAGAGCCTTTTGGTATGAAGGAAATAAAAGTCCCAAGATTTGAACTTCTGAGACTCTTTCTTGGTTAAGCTGAGTACCTCCTGACCAAGAGAACTTATTAAGAGGTGGGCAGTAGGGTAGTAAACCAGGGCTCAACACAAGAGCCTACGGTTCTGTGGAGGGCTGGTTTTAATACGGCATGTGGCTTAGACTATAAACCACGCCGGTCCAGCCGCTCTGATCTGTCCTGCTTTGGAGAGAGAACGGTAGCTGAGCATAAGAATGTGAACTAAAAAACTGTAACCTTGGGGCCCAACTTTGGGACAGCATAACAGATTATGCAGTGGCCATTGAACTTTTTTCTAGGTTCAATTTGTCACCAGTGCCCAAAGCATCAGGGCTTTCCAGTCCTCCCTCTCCACCTGACTGTAGAAATAGCTCTGGCCCCTTATACTAAGGAGGCAGGAGGAACTCAAAAAAGAGATTTTATTGGTCATGACTCTTTTGGTTGCAAGCCACAGAACCTCAAACCAGCAAATGCAAGACAGAAATTCATTGGCTCATGAAACTGCAGAGTCCAGAAGTGGAGCTGACTTTAGTCACAGCTGGAGTCAAGATCTCAAATAGCACCATCAGGACTTATTCTCCCTGTCTCCATGGCCTGCTCTGTTTATTTCCATGTTGCTATCGTTCTCAGACTGGCTTTCCCTTCAGAGTAGCCAAGATGCTGCTTGCAGCTTTAGGCTTACATCCCACCATGTTAAAAAATGCACTAGAAAAAGCATGCCTTTTCTTCCACAGAATATTTATTCTGTGGAAATAAAGAGCACCAAATGAGAACAGAGTCTATTTGTTCAGAGTTAAATACAGCAAGAGAGTCAGTGACCTTCATTTGCTTTTGGTAGAGGCTCAAAGGCAGGCAAGCAATGGGAAAGCTCATAGTGGGAAAAAAAAGGAAAGGCTTCGGGCATGCTTTGATGGGAGGTTGTTGGCATGGGGAAGCTAGAGGACTAATCTGGTAGAGACATGGAAAAATGGATAAAGGAAGTAACACTGGCATCAGGGAGACAATTTAAGAAACAGTTATAATAATTCAAATGTGAGATGATGAAGAATGGGACTGGGCGGTAGCAATGAAATGGATAGACATTTCAAAGAGATTGTTGAGATTTGGTGTGAGGCTGAATATAAAGAGAAGAAGAGAAGGCAGAGTCACAGTTGGATGTTAACAAAGTTCTCTAACCCGTGAGGGAGAACATATTTGTATCATGAACAGGAATGAAGATGTGTCAAAAAGAGTTTAAGGATTTTACCTGGGCAGGTTAGTATATAAGTTAGCTAGGGCCGCCATAACAGTATCATGAACTGAATGGCTTAACAGAAATTGTCTCACAGTTCTAGAAGCTAAAAGCCTAAGATTAAGGTTGGTTCCTTCTGACTGCTGTGAGGAAGACTCTGTTCCATGCTTCTTCCCTAGCTTCTGACAGTTTCCTAGTAATCTTCAGCATTCCTTGGTTTGTAGAAAGATCACCTTGATCTCTGCCTTCATCTTCACATGGCATTTTCCCTGTGTCTGCTTGTCTTTGTGTCCAAATTTCCCCTTTTCATATGGATGCCAGTCATATTGGGTTAGAGGCCCTATTCCAGTATGACCTCAAGTTAGCCAATTACATCTACAACAACCCTATTTCCAAATGAGGTGAAATTCTGGGGTATTAGATATTAGGACTTCAATATATTAATTTTAGTGGGGACATAATCCCATAACAGTAAGAATCAGGTACAGTCAAGGGTCAAACACCAGGATGCACAAGACACAATCTGAACTCAATACCAGTTACAGTCAGAAACATGAAAGTCAAGATCTGGGGAAATGTAGTATCTATGTAGAAAATAAGGAGGTTGAAATAGATGATCTCTACCATCCCTTTCTAACTTCCCATTCAATCATTCCTTAAGGATCAAGGAAAAAAAAAAAACAAGGACAGAAAGCCAAGAGATCAGAGTAGGGTGGCCACAACTAACTAAAATAGGTAATCTGATAGGCTAGACTCAGAGAAGGGATGTCTTTCATGGAGAGGAAAAGTGTTAAGACCTTAGATACCAAGTTGCTGCCAGTCAAGCTCCTTCATCTGACTCTGGCTTCTTGGATATGGTGAATGTTCATAATTTTTTATACCGTTTCCATTTCTCCGTCATAATAAGACCCTGCTTTTCTTTTTAAAAATTACCTTTCCTCAATTCCTGTCATCTATCTTGAGACATTGGTTACTGAGTGACAATCAGAAGGATGAGAACATGAGTTAGAGGCCACTCATTTTTACAATGACAGCAGAGGCAGCAGGACCAGCAACAGTGACAGCGACCTGAGCAGGCTGTTCCTGCTGCTGGACTGCAGGTTTCTGACTCCTGCCCTACAGAGCTGCCCAGACTCCTGTCCACTCCCAGGATGGTTCTCTGGCCTCCTGCCAATTCCATGACTCCTGATGTCTTTCTGAGAAATTTCCCTTAGCTTCAGTTAGCCAGAGTTAGATTCTATTACTTGCAATCTAGAACTTCAATCAAAGCACAGAAAAGTGCCTCACAAATGCTATGTCAGGAAGGAACTGAAGAAGAGCTTGCTTAACACTGAGGTAGAAGATTCTCTGTTATTCATACTCTTCATATACTCTTCCACACCAGTCTTCAAAATTTTAAAAGGAAAGTTGTTAAAGAGACTGTATTAGTTGTGATTTTACTTGGCTGAATAGAAGAGAAAATCTCAAAGTAATAGTGTCTTAAATAAAACTGAGATTTATTTTTCTCTTATAGACAAGAAATCTGAAGCCAGGCAGTCCAGAGCTGCTATGGTGGTTCTACTTTCCCATCAGGACCCAGCCTTCTGTTTTTCTGCTTGAACCTTCTAGCGCTTGGCTTACATTCTCAAGGTCAGCTCATGGCCTAAGATGGTGCCTGAAACTCTAGTCAGAGAAACCAAGTTGAGGGAAGCAAGACAAAAGGCAGAAGGACAAAAAGTTTCCTTCCAGCTGAGTCAGCTCCTGTGAATCAGCCCTCCCACACAACACTTCTGCTTACATCTCATTGGCCCGAACTTAGTCACATGGCCACATCTATACATAAGAAGGTAGGAAAATAGTCTTTTTTGTTCAAGACAGCAACAGGCCTAGCAAAAACTCAGAGTTCTGTAATTAAGGAGGAAAGGGAGAATGGTTGTTGGGTAAGCAATTAGCAGCCTCTACAACGAAATCTACTTTTATTTCCTTGGCAATGACAAACTTATTGAATGTCTATTATATACTATGCAGGGCATTTCAGAGATTCTGTACTTGTACCAGTAGAACTGGTTGGGGAGTGTATCAGTTAGAATGCCTTCAGCTTCAAGTAACAGAAAACTCAACTCAAAGTAACTTAAATAATGAGGGACTATGTATGTCATATAATAAAAAGTCCACAAGTCAACTAGCTTCGTAGTGAGTTAATTCAGCAACTCTATAATGTCATCGAGGGCCAATTCTTTCTTCCTCTCCACTTTTCCATCCTCAGTGTGTTGATTTTGTTTTCCAAAAGCTCCGCTCATGGTCAAAAGATAACTACAGCAGTTCTACCTTCACATCCTAACATGACAACACCTGGAAAAAGATGAGACATTCTTTTAGGGACAAGGAAACAGCTCACTCATGCAGCTGTGGGTTGGCTGGAAGGTCTAAAATGGCCTCACTCATATACCTGGTGTCTTGGCAGGGATGGTTGAAAGGGCAGGACTTCTTCCTGTCATCATTCAGTAGTCTAGCTTGAGCTTCTTTTACATGGCAACTGGATTCCAAGAGGGCAAGAGCTTATCAAGTCTTTACTTGCCTCAGGCTTGCTAATGTCCCATTGGCTAAAGTCACTTGCTAAGCACAGAGTCGTTGTGGGAGGGGATTACACAGGGGTTTGAATACCAGGAGACATGGTTTTTTGCAGATCACCAGTGTAACTGTCTTCTACAGGGTATTATCTTGGGCCCTTTGGGTGGTGGGAGAGTTGATCTTCAAGAACTCACAGTATGGTCATGGACACGACACAAACTGTTGGAAAGTTAAATAGCAACACAGGATGTAAACATTATTAAGACTATATAAGTCTGAAGGCAGGTACAGAGAGAAGGGTTTCAACCTGGGAAGGTAGTTGGATTTTTCCCAAGGGATCTCATATGGTGGTGAATGTTCCATGCCTCAGGGCGAGGCCTTCAACTTTAGTCTTCAGTATGTTTAGTGTCCCGGTATGGATTAATTTCTAGAAAGATGCCTTAGTCTGCCTGCACACAGGGAGAGTATACCAGGATGCCAGTGACATTGAGGAATAGAATATAATGTCAAGGAGACCAGATATAAAGATTGATCTGAAAAACTCATTGCCTCAGTGGGCAAGTTCAGGTGAAGCTGAAGTTGCTTGATGAACTTGGATCCAGAATAAGGCTGCTTTGATTTAACCCTTGAATTATTAATGGACTCTGATGGCCTGTTACATGCATCCTCATTAATTCACCATATGTATATTTTAGATGTTTTATGATGTATTTAAAAGTACACAAATAATACAATCAAAACTTGAGAAATAAAATATTACCAATACAATTGAGGGCCCTGGATGTCCTCCTCTGGGACTGAATCTCTTTCCCTCCTCACAGAATTATTAATTTTTCTGAATTTGTTGTCAAACACTCCCATACATTTCTTTATCTCACCCTACATACATACGCATCCCTTAGAAATAAAGCATATTGCCTTGTATTTAGCCAATATTGAGACACCAGTTACGTGTCAAGTACAACAGATACAGTAATGATTAATCAAGACCAACAATCCCTGAGAAGTAGAGTTTCAGGGAAAATCACCCAAATAGCCAAACATGGTTAAGTGCTACAAACCAGCAGTACAAATAACTATGAGAGAGCTGCCTTGTCTGGGATTAGCCTGGCCAGGTTTGGAACAGATACAAAGACTTGCCAGGCACCCTGGATATTAACATTGTCTTGACAAGACACCCTCTACCTTGGGTAGCTCTTGGATGGTTGTATTGCCAACTTCCCCTTCACCCCCTTCCCTGAGTAGTTTCACCCCTTGACAGAGAGCAAAAATAACTACGATCTCAATTCAATTCACTGGTACTACCATGGAAGTCAAATCCCCATTTCCCAATCTAAGAACTGGTCTTGGCAGTGATTCCAATAGCTAGAGGAGGTAATAAAGCCGTGTGAATTTGCTTACACTAACTTACTCTGAGCAGGAACCAATTTAAGGGGAAACACCAGGCCTGTATCGTCCCTATAAACTCTCAAACATACATGCCTAGAATTACATAGATATACCAAGCAAAAGCCCTTTGACTCCCCCTGATTTCTGTACCAGTCTGAACCATTCTCAGATCAGGAGTGTGTGTGCTTGTGTGCTTAGGCTTGGTATCTTCATTTGGCACAGTCCTTCCTCGGAGATAACCCTAATGCTTAGTTGGTTTTCCTCCAAGTGTGTGTAAAATGCATTTTGCTTCTATGATCGAATTATGTAAATACCAGCGTTTTCCTTCACATTATATAATAATATGTTAAAGACACCAGTTGGTGTTTAACTGACCTATTGATGTTTTCACTGTCTTTGTCCTTATGTTCTGTTTTTGGTGCCAGCCTGTTTTTCTTCACATTATTAAGTCTTTGTATTTCTAAATTACAATTGACTGCAATATAATTATGTACTTGGTGGTCAATTTTACTCCTTTCCATTCTATTCTCAGCAGGATATTGCCAACTTTCCTGACTCTACTCATTCCCTATCTAATCAACACCCCTGTAAATGTCTGGAATTTATTTAAAAGTATGAACCTGCCCCTCTAACTCTTGCTTAGTTCCTAAGGAGTTTGGTTTCTATTTTAGCTTGTCCCTACTTCCTCTCCTCCAGCCTGTGAGGGCAGACTTTTCATCTTTATGTTTGTCAAAAGCAAACCAAAGATTATAATTGCTTCTTCCCCAGGAAAGAAGAAAGGCTTGTTTGGATCCCCTGCAAAGACAAGGCCCTGCTACAGCTTAGACAACCAGGGCTTCCCAAGCACCAGCAGTCATGATTACCAGGCCCTTGCAGGTCTGATCTTTAACTCTTAGCCCTACCCAAAAGGATTGCTCAGAGACTAGGGCCCAGCAGGTGACATGGCAGATGGTCCCTGGCCACAGTTTGCTTGGGTCATTGCGGTTTTTCTAAAACTAAAAAACTTCCACTGAAGCGGCCTCAGTCACTCAGGCTTTGGTCAATCCAAGCCTGTGAGAGTCACTTCTCTACTGCTAGCAAGCAAGGAGCCAGTAAAGTCAGCTGCATCTGGACTTTAGCTGCTCAAAACCCTGGGATTGGCTGAGGCCTTTGAAACAGAGGGGAAGGGGAAGGGTGAAAAAAGAAGAAGCAGGAATCTAAGGAAAATTACATCCCTGTAATTTACAATCTACTGGAACATCTCTGAATTTTCTCTTTGGACTGAGAGCTAGTTACCTCACATGTGGCCTCATCCCCACGGATAGGCTCTGTTCCCAACTGGCATCCATTTTGAAGTGGAACTCAGCACTCCATGGCATTGTAGTGGCACCTCTGTTAAATGAAACCCCTCTACTAGGCACTCGTGAACTTTACTGATCTTTACTGAAGGTAAAATCATCGCTTTCTTGCCCCCCATGCAAAGTTTTTTACCTATCTGGCTTTTCAAATTTCACACTCCCATACCCATCATTTAACACTGTCTATAAATTCACTTATGTTCAACAAACCAAAAAGCCTTTAACTACTACAATCCCTTAATTTAGAAGGCTAATAAGGAATTATAACAGTTTTTTCTGTCACCAAAAAAAATTTCCTTGTCCCATCCCAATTAAAAAGTTCATTTGCTGAGGCAAAGGGCAAGGTGGATGTATCACCCTTTGCATTCCACAGGTAACTGCCAAGCATTTGTATGTGTGAGTGTAGTATCTGTCACACCTTGACAATCATAATCCTAACCCCTTATTCAGAGTCTTTAAGATGCTTTAACAGTGTTAATCTCTGTCTAGGGTTGAGAGTCATTCTGCTTCTTTAATTCTGACTATTTCACCCCTAGTGAGCTGATTGAACTCTTTTCTTCCTCAGCTTGTCTGTGTGCAGTTTGTTGAGTGGAGGAACTGAGCAGCTGCCCCCCTGATACAAATGAGAACAGAAAAAATATTTTCATGTGGTTACTATATGAGTATCAGAGGACAGGAGAGCACTTCCCTGATATTCGAACCCAGGGAGAGGGCAGAAGCAGACCCTGAGTTTTTCTATGTGCAGGCACCAAGAGGGATTAATAAAACTCACAGAAGTTGGCCAAAAAACAAACAAATAAACAAACAAAACTAGGCAAAGAAGAGAAAAGAAGAGAGAATAGAGATTTGCTGAAGCAGAGGCGAGGTGAGAAGTTGGGGCCAGAATTTGGAGGGCCTTGAATGGCAGACTGCAGAGCTAACGCTGGGTCTTTAGGTCATGGAGAGCCAAAGAAAGTTTTTAATCAAAAGATTTACACAGAATCACAAAGTTGAAAAACACTTACTGAGGATGGGATTCCATCCTTCTACTCTCTAACTCGGAGAAACACACATTCAATTAGAGTCAACACCTCTGGGTCGAAATTTCTGCCTGGAAGCAATTGGCCAGACAGTCGGGCCCCACTTTAGGTGGAACATGGCTCTCCAGCTCCCTCAGGCCCTGTCTGGTCTGAGTTCACCTCTTTAGATTACTGTCTTTAAATATTTCCCCCTAAGAAAATTCTGAAAACGTATTTTATGTTAATACCTAAACTTTTTCATTGTAAGTTTAAACTGTTTTAAAGGATATAATTTATGATATGTGGAAATATTGACATTTTAAATGAAACTGTCACATCACTCTTTTAAATGCAGCCCAATGGAATTTAAATACCACATAAGTTTGATTCCCAACATCATTCATTAAAATATATGAATAAGTTCTTCTTTAAGGGTTGGATATTTTATATGTTTTTTTTCTTTGAATTCTTTTCTTTTCAGAATTTTATCCCATATTTGTATATCAAATGCCTTAGCCATCATTTATTTTTATTTATACACACAGGATTGTGGAATAAAATTAAAAAAAAATTTTTTTTCTCATTTTCTGTGACCCTGAGGCTCTATGTATTAAATTTTTTCTGGCATTACAAATATTATTAGAACTCTTAATAGCTATTAAACATAGAAAGTAAACTTCTTATTGGAAATGAATCTTTTAATAAGCTAGAGGGAGATTAAGAAAAATAGATTATGTATCTGTGGAAGACTATTATTTTGGTTATTCTTTTTTTCTCCCTTTTCTAGCCATCGGCACTGAGAAATTTTGACTACGTAATTGAGAAAACAAGAATGGAAAGGGCTTTGTTGGAGTAATTTCACTCAATTCTTTGATCTTCCAAGTTATTTTGATGTATAACTTGGAAGAAGATCAAAGAATTGAGTGAAATTACTACAACAAAAATCCAGTAATCCTCTCAAGAAGTTATTTTTAATGATCTGTAGGTAGAAATTCCACATGGTCCTACTTCCATTTTGTTAAAAGCAAAAAACTGGAATTCTCCTAATTTGCAAATGGATGCGTTACCAAGTCATTAAAATCATTTACTTTTGCAAGTTGTCAGATCTGCATTTCTAATTGCCCCTGTGTTTAGCACCTCTGGGATTTTTACTTCCATGGCAAATTCATAGTAAAATCTGGGGTAGAAGAGAAATACTCTTTTCATTTCTAAAGTAAGAGGGTGCAATTTTGAGCAAATTTCTCAGTCATAGCAATTTTAGAAAGGACTATATGTGAAAGTTCAAGTTCTAGAATTGTTTCTAGAAAAGCCTCTGTTCTTATGCATCCCTATATATCATAGTTTAAAGGCAACCACTTAAGGTTACCTTGTTGACTTGAGTACCTCAATATGTTGACCTTTTTTTCTTTATAGTGACATTGATAAATGAAATCCATCAAGTTTCAGTTGTACATTTTAGCAGTAAGGCAATATCTATACTTACATTGTGTGTTCACCTCTCATAGTTAGATTTCTGTCACCACATATTTGACCCCTTTTACCCCATCTATGTCCCCCTCCTCCCATACACTCAACCTTTTATAGCTAAAGAACAATAAACCAAGCTATCAAAGAACCAACCTAAGTCCTACCAAGATAGAAGGCAGAGGCATTATATTTCACATTTAGGCAAGTTTAATGACTACGAACTTGCAGAGTTGTAACAATGAGAAAAGAGAATGTATGTACACAACTTAGTATAGGTGGTACACAGTAAAAGTAGCTTATTAACAGAAAGCTGTTTCCAAACTTAAAAAAAAAAAAAAAGGAATAGAGAGAGAGAAATAAAATGGCGTAGACGATAGAGGCTCTGTTCATCTCTCTGGAGACCAAATCAAAGTTGTGACAGAACCAAGGAACAAACAGCAAGGAAAATCGCCTGGATCTAGATGAACAAGCCATACAACTAGGGAGAAATCTAAGAAATCACCTTGCAATGGCAGAAGGTAGGACGGGGCGAGGACGGGGTGAGGACATGGAGCTGCCAGTCCTGAGTGGCTGAATGGGATGCTGCGGCAGCGGCAGATGCCCCTTAAAGGGGCCACACCCATAAGCATATTTTCACAGTGACGGACCTGCTCGCTCGGAGCACCAGTGGTGGTTCAGCTGCACAGGAGGTACTAGGGACTTACCGGGGGACACTGAGTTGTTGCAGTGAGGGCTGAGGTGAGACTCGCTCTGTACAGAAGTGCCAGTGGTGTCCATTGTTCCTCTGTTGAGTCCTCCCCGCTCCCAGTGTGCGGACACAGTGCCGCCACAGCAGAGACGTCATCAAACTAAATAACAGAGGTCATTCCGTCCAGAGGAATCCCTGAAAACCTGCCTCCCCCAACTCGCGGCCACACCCCCAGCCACATCCAGGTATGTCCTCGCTAAGTCAGGTGCCCCTTGCTGAGCAGCACCTACATCACACTGGAGGCATCTGGCCTCGGTTTCTGGTGTGGCCTTTTGAGGCAACTATAAGCAACATCTGTGAATTGCTTGCTGAATCTTAACAGGTGCTCCCGGAGGGCCACAGGCTAGGGCTAAATTTGGCCTGCAGCTGAACCCCTCTCAATACTATGCCGCTGGACTCCTACTACACAAAGCCGCACTAATAAGACTGGGATACTTAAGAGCTTTGCTTAGTACATAGAAACAGACGCAGAAGGGCAGCCAAAATGAGAAGACAAAGAAACAGAAACCACATGAGAGAACAGAATAGAGATCCAAGAGTAATGGAGTCAAGCAATTAATCAGATGCAGAGTTCGAAACACTGGGTATAAAGAAGCTCAATGAACTTATGTGAAGTATAGATGAATTCAGTAAGAACTTTAACAAAGAGATAAGAAAAAAACATAAAAATGGAAATGGAAATTATTAAAGGGAACTAGTCAGAAATTATCTGAGATAAGAAGTATATTAAATGGAATAAACAAAATTAATAAAGAAGAGAATCAAATGACCTATATAGAGGATGGGAAAGCCAAGGACACTCAATCAGAATGGCAAGAAAAAAGAAGCCAAGACTATAGTAATAATTTAAGGAGCCTATGGGACACTATTAAAGATAAAAATATCCATGTCATATGGGGACCGGAAGGAAAACAAGACATCAAAGAGCTATTTGAAGAAGTAATGATGGAAAACTTTCCTAACCTGGTGAAGGAAATGGATGTAAAACCCCAGAAAGCTCAGAGAGTCCCAAAAATCAGAAACCTAAAGAGGCCCACACCAAGCCACGTCATAATTAAAATGCCAAAAGTTAAATACAAAGAAAGAATATTAAAAGCAACAAAAGAAAAGCAATTAGTTACATACAACGGAACACCCATAAATCTGGCAGCTGATTTCTCAAAAGAAACTATGCAGGACAGAAGGTGTTGGCACAAAATATTCAACATGATGAAAACTCAGGATCTACAACCAATATTTTATCCAGCAAAGTTATTATTTACAGTTGAAGGACAAATAAAGAGCTTCCCAGACAAAGATAAGCAAAAGGAATTTATCAACACCAAGCCAGTGTTACAGGAAATGTTGGAGGGACTTATTTAAGAAGAAAAAACGTGTCAAAAACAAGAATGAAGAATGGTAATAACTACATTCCTATCAACAAGTACCTCAAATGGAAAATAATTAAGTGCTCCAACCAAAAGATAGAGTAGCTGAATGGATAAGAAAGCAAGACCCTTACATATGCTGCCTACAAGAGATTGACTTCAGACTAAAAGACACACAGGGACTAAAAGGAAAGGGATGGAAAAAGATATTCCTTGATGGACCTAGAGGGTATTGTGCTGAATGAAATGGCCTGAATAGAAAAAGACCAATATCATAGATCTTGACTTTCATGTTTCTGACTGTAACTGGTATTGAGTTCAGATTGTGTCTTGTGCATCCTGGTGTTTGACCCTTGACTGTACCTGATTCTTACTGTAGAATCTAAAGAACAAAATCAAGACAACAACAAAAGCAGAAATAAACTCATAGATACAGAGAATATTTAGAGGGATACTAGATGGGAGGGGGGTTGGAGGGACAAAAAAAGGCAAAGAGATTAAGAGGTACAAATGGATAGTTGCAAAATAGACATGGAGATGTAAAATGTAGCATGGGGAAGATGGTTAATAATGTTGTGATAAATATGTAAGGGGAAGAAGGGTACTAGATTTAGTGGGGTGATCATTTTGCAAGTTATGTGGATCTCTGATCACTATGCTATACAACTGAAACTGGTATATTATTATATGCCAACTATAATTGAAAAAAAGTCATTGAATTGTACAATGTGAATATAAGCAACTAATTATTATATTTCAATAAAGATGGGGAAAAAAAGGAATAATTCTCTTAGTGGTTGGAAATCAAGTCTTGAGTATAAATCTTACTGCTATAACAACAGTAAAACACAGATAAAATGAAAAAGGCAATGGTATTGTTGGCAGGTGGAGTCGGCAGAAGGCAAACCACATCTGCAAAAAAAAACTTGACAATTGAAAGAGAATTATATTGATCCTGTGATCTCACAGGGAGGTAGTATAGCCTGGTGATTCCAGAAATGTGGCTTTCAATTGGAGTGGTTCTCAATGCCCCCTGGGAGACATTTGGCAATGTCTGGAAACATTTTATTGTCACGACTTGGAGGAGGAGGGAGATTCTACTGGCATTTGGAGGGTAGAGTCCGGGAATGTTACTACATGTCTTACAATGCATAGAATTACTCCCTCACAATCATGTATCTAGACCTAAATAGTGCCAAGACAAAACCTTACCAGAGCACCTAGGTTTGAGTCACAGCTATGCAAATTGCTGTGTGACCCCGGGTTAACACTTAATCTGAGCTTCAGCTTTCTTATCTGAGAAGCGGAGTGATTATAACTAACCACTAGTATATGTTGAGTGTTATGTGCCAGGCACTACTCTGAGTGATGTTTCATTTGCTCCTTCCAAAATCCCTTTGAGGTACTGTTACCTCATTTACAGATGAGGATCAAATAAAAGCTCATAGCACGTGCCTGGAACACAGTGAGCCTGAGCACTTAATAGCTGTCAGTCCTTAGATTTTTAAACTATTTTTCGGAGTAGTTTTAGGTTCACAGCAAAATTAGGTGGATAACACAGAGAGTTCCCATATAATCCCTGCCTCCACACAGGCATAGCCTCCCCCACTACTGACATTCCGTTGCTTCAATCAATGAAACTACATTGACACATAATCACCCAAAGTCCATAGTTACATTAGGTAGGGTTCATTCTAAGCAGTATACATTCTATGGGTTTGGATAACTGTATAATGACATGTATCTACCATTATGGTACCATACGGAATAGTTTTCACTGCCCTAAATATCCTCTATGCTCCACTTGTTCATCTATTTCCTCCCTCTAACCAATGGCAAACACTGATCTTTTTATTATCTGTATAGTTTTGATGCAGGACAGGGCAAATTTCTCTGAGTGACGGGGAGACCAAGCCCTGCACCGAGAGAAGAGGGTCCTTTGGCAGAGAGCAAAAAAAAGAATTCAACACACATCCCAAAGTTAAGGGTCAAAAGGAAAGTTTATTAGAAAAGGGATAACACTCCACAGAGTGTGGTCTCCTCTCAGAGACAGAGAGTGAGAGGGACAGAGAAAGATACAGCGAGAGTAAAGGCATTGGGAGAGACCCTGAGTGTTCAGGGAATTCAGTTTATACGTCATTCTTTAGTTCCCATTTCCTTTGATATGAACATAAAGTGAAGAAAGGGAAGGGTATGTAGAGTGAAAGGCCTGCTGGCAGTTCCCAGCCTTTACTCCATAGGTTCCCCACGGTTTTAGCCACAGGGAATGACTCTTGGTTCTTGTTCCCCTTCACAGGTGTGGGGAATGCGCTGTTAGCAATCCAGCAGAAATCTTCCTTTGCTCTGCAGGTGTCCTCCTGGCCTGGCTGCAGGGCTGATCAGCCTATTGCAGTCTGTGAAGGTAGCTTAACCTTTTAATTCTCTTGCCTCCTCCCATACAGTTGGAATCATACAATATATAGCCTTTTCAGATTGGCTTCTGTCATTTACTAATATACATTTAGGGCTCCTCCATGTTTTTTCAAGGCTTAATAGCTCATTTCTTTTTAACACTAAATAATATTTCATTGTCTGGATGTACCACAGGTTATTTGTTCACCTATTGAAGGACAGCTTGGTTGCTTCTAAGCTGTAGCAATTATGAGTGAAGCTGCTATAAATGTCCTTTGGCCGGTTTTTATGGGGACGTAAGTTTTCAAATCTTTCGGTAAATACCAAAGAGCGGGAGTGCTGGATCATGTGGTTAAAGTACCATTAGATTTTCAAAAAAGGTTAATTGAGCAAAACATATTTTCATTTTTTCCAACAATCTTGACTGTTAATAATACAATTACTAGTTCTCTGGCTGCTTAATGAAAACCTGTTTAGTAAAAGGTACTAAGCTTCAACTATCTTTAGTAGGAAAACACATATGTCAAGAATGAGAAATGTATACTATACATTCACTTCATAATCAGAAACTTCTCTGCCAAAGAAACTCTGAAAGTTCACTTTTTTTGGAGGGCAAAAATAATAACGGCCTAATGGCAGCCGGGTGGGGGGGGGGGGTCCTCCCGAGGCGGCCCTGTGGCGGCGCCTGTTTAAAGACAGTCAAGGGATTTCCGCCGTCTACCTTAAGAGGGGCTCCACCCACATTTTGGTTGTGAGCCAACTTTGCTGAGCCGGGTACAGTGTAACTATTCTGTTGAGAGCATGAACTGGAGCGTAGCAAAGACTGTTTTAACCCAGCTGAGATCGTCGCCACCTGACCAACTCCCGAAAGAACAGACAAGGCGCATCCATCATGGCTGCCGCCAACAGCACAGCGAGAGGCAACCGAAAAGAAATGGCGCCAAGGCTTGTGCGGCCACTCTAAGCAAACCTAGGGCAAGGCGGCGGGCGGGGACACTCTCAGCAAACCTAGGGCAAAGCGGCGGGGCCATCTAGCCGGAGCGCCAGCCAGGGACCCAAAAGACCCTCTTGGACTTTTGGCACCTAGAGGCCCAGAAGCTTAACTACTGCAATATAAAGGCCAGTTATTGTCTCTGCAAAGCAATTTGCACAGGCGGGCGCCATTCTGTCCCACGGTGGAACCCAACAAAATCCTCTATTCTCCAAACAGAATGCGTTACGCAGACTACGCATCTTCGCAACAGTGGGCTGGCTAACCACGCAAAGAATGTTACGTAGCGCCAGAGGCTCTTCTCCCCACCCCCACCTTACGTTCTAGTTCAGGCGGCAACAGAACTCTACGCCTCATCCGTACTTTGTTTTTCTTCCACCGACCGCAAAGTGCGTCCACTTCCGCAACCGACGTAAAATGCTTCCAAGAATACCCACAGTACTCCGCGAAGCCCTCGGGCTATACCGACACGCTATTTACGTATCGCCTCCGACGTACGTAGCGTTAAGCTGGAGCAGTCTCGGTGCCGGCCGCCATTTTGTGCAGTCGCCGGGAAGGAAGGAGACGCCTGAACCGCGGCATCGCCGGGTTTGAGCGTAGCCAAACCTACCCACTAACTTTATAACCCCGATTCTCTGTGTTTTGCTCCCGTCTCCGACGAGAGAGGCGGCGACGGTGGCGTCTGCGACGGGAGACAGCGCGTCGGAGCGAGAGAGCGCCGCGCCTGCCGCCGCCCCAACAGCGGAGGCGCCGCCGCCATCGGTCGTCACCAGACCGGAGCCGCAGGCCCTCCCGAGCGCGGCCATCCGTGCCCCGCTCCCAGATCTTTACCCATTTGGGACCATGCGCGGAGGCGGCTTTGGGGACCGGGACCGGGATCGTGACCGTGGAGGGTAAGGGGGGTGGAGGAGAGGAAAGGCCTGGGTGTGCGTGGGGGGTGGGGCGGTCGCTTCCTGAGCAGACCGCAGCCTGCGGTCTAGCGGGAGACGTTGAGCGGCCTGCAGGCTTGAAAGCAACGCTCCCGACCCCGGGAGGCGAGACGACCCGGGACATAATAGCGATTGTGGGCTCGGGCCTCTAGGTGGGCTTGGGCCTGGAGATCACTGATGACCTGGCGGAGGCGGGGGATGGTACTTTGGCGACGCCCCAATTTCTTGCGGACTGCCGTCGTAGCGGGGTGCGGGAGGGGCGGCTGGGCGGTCGCAGTCCCCAGCCCGGCCGATTTAGGCAAGTCATTTGATCGCTCCTGGCCTCATCCTCCTTCTGTGTAACACAGATGTTCATGTTGAGAAGAGAATGAGGTCTCCGAGTTCAGCCTAGGAAAACCTTAATGTGAAATGGCTTCCCTTATGTTATCTATCGCCACAGATGACTGTTAATGGAACTGGAAACCTGGTTTGAAACTAGAGACGGACTTCTAGTTTTAAAGAAATCTTTACAGCCCATTTAGTCGTATTTACATAATTTGAAGGACACACGTTGGCATATAAAGCAATGAATTGCCATCTAAATAACCGTGTTTAGTTAGGAAGGGAGTGTTTTTACTTTGGTCATTACCGTAGTTTTTCCCTCCATGTTTCGGTCTGGTTTTCTGTAATTGGACTGGAACAATAACTTCTCGGCCTAGCTAGAAAATTTTTGATGTAGTTAGGGCAGTTACAGAGTTGGAAGTTAACAGGATTAGAGCTGAAGCCCTCCCAGATACTGAAATTCAAATCTTAACGTCAGTTAATTGTTTAAGAGGTAGACACATGTTGATCTATTACTTTTTTTGTAGTGAAAGTCATATCTTGGATGGAAAGTAACGGGACGCTCCTTAACGTATATGTGACGTTGGTCAATATTTTAAACCTTTGTGAGCCTATTTTCTAATCTAAAGATGGGGATAATAATTGCCTCTACATTGTTCTTGGGGATTGTCTCTTTGTTAGTAGTTCTGTTAATATTTGCTCCTTTTTGTCTTTTGTTCAAATACACGTATCAGATTTTCTAGTCACAAGCACCTCAGTTATCACTTAATTTACAAAATAAAGATTGTTTTGATTTATGCTTTGTTGGGAAGGAAAATAATTGACTTTAGTGTTAAGTTTAGAGGAACGGGAGTGAAATGTTTACTTAGTGTTTCAAAATATAGCTAAATTTGGAAGTGAATTTCAGTACAACAGCTTAGGAAAAAAAGAACTTAACATTACTAGTAAAGTTGAAAATCACCGAGTAATAAATACCTCTCTTGAGCTTTATACCCTGGATTCTAAGGCCTACAAAAACTCTTGCAGACGGGCCCCAGTTGTCCTGTACAAAGTTGTTTATACCAGCATCATTCATGACAGTGTTGGAAACAGCTCAAATGTTTGGATTAACTCTAGGTATTCATACAGTAGAATAAGAAAAGAAGCTTGTATCAACATAGATGACTCACAATATTGAGTAAAGCAAGTTGTGTTAGGGTAATGCATATAAGGATACATACAAATATGACAAGACTAAAAAGCAAAAGGCATGGGAGTGGTTAAAATTTGAGATAATTTTGGTGGGGATTGGTTATAAACTTGAAATAGGCACATAGAGGCTACCAAGGTATTGGTAATATTCTGTTTCTTTCCTATGGATATTTTACTTACTATTTAATCGAATTGTAAATATGCTTTAATAATAAAAATTTGAAAAGAGAAAAGTGGATTACTGTCCCATACTTGATCTCATATTGACTTTTTAGTATCAGATGACATTTTTAAAAAACAAAATGATAACTCTTTAATAAGGTCTGCCTTGACTCTGCCTTTACTATGAAATTTCCTTTGTTTTCAGTTGCTGTTCAGTCCTTAACTGAATGTTAAAGAGCTGAAATTGATTATTCAAAAAGGGAATGAGTGAGATAAGTGTACATGTACTGTCCAAAAATGTGCAGTTTATTTAAACTAGCATGATATTGCATGTTAATATATAAATCTTCAAAGCTGCCTTTATTGTAAAGCCAAATTAAACTTTGTATTCAAAAACATTGAATGAGCAGCACAGTATGCCAGGGATGAGGATACATCTTTAAACGGTGGTACAAATGTGCTAAAAATGCTGCAAGAGTAAAAGGCTGTCTTGAATATTGAAGTCAGCATATTTATAAAGAACCCTATGTTTCAAGTTATATGTTAGTGTAAGATAGTATGTCTTGGATAATTAGCCAAGGCAATAAGGAAAAAAGAAAAATAAGTTTTTAAGGGTAACTTTGAATCAACTTTAAAAGGAACCGTATTTGGCAAAGTTCTATTTTCTAGGTCCTTAGTTTAAGGTCTGTAGCATTGGAATGCAGCAGCAGCTTTGAAATGGCACCTTTTAGGGACCACATAAATTGATATAAACTAGACCGACAATCTGAACATTGGTCTTTCGCCATTTTTATTTTCTCTGCAAGACTGTTTATAGAAACTTTGCTTTTTTATTATTTAAAATTCCGATAGTTGCTTCATTTACAAGTGGCAGGGTTGGGGGGGAGTCTATCAAGATGGTCTTTGGTGGGTTCAGTATTGAACTTTGGACCTGAGGCTGTATCGCAGATATGAATATTTTATCTTTGATGTATGTATCCCTGTGCAGTATGCTTTTCCTGTAGTATAAATAGTATTGGAATCAACCCAGTTTTCTTATTGAATGTAAATACTCGAGAAAATCTGCCATCAATCTTTGTATTTAGAGAAACTACTAGCTGAGTCTTTAAGCCAGAGTTTTAACAATGGTTTGAATTCCAGGAAATTAAGGCTCTTTAAAATAGTACAGCTACTGCCTGTCAATTATAAAGTGGCACCATCTGCAAGATGTTATGAGTGGGTTAGAGTGGAAGGGGATGTTCAGTATAGTGTTTTCAGGAGAAAGCAATGGGCTGAAAACATGCTATGCACTATTGGTATACCAAACAATGCCCCCTACTTTAATAGGTTGAAATACAGAAATGAAGGTTATCTTAGGTATTAGGTTTCTTCTAGAAAAGAACGTTTCCAAGTTCTGCTAGTGACCATATTTGTATTCCAACTAGATTTGTCTGATGTGAAAATTAGATAAAGCAAAAAGATCGGTTTTAAGTAATCTGAGTTTTAAAACATTAAATAAGACTTCATTATTTAACCGGTTTCTTTGGTAAATTTATAATAGTACTGTTTGCCTGAGAACATAAAGATCATAAAGTAAAGGTGGAAATGAAGAGGAAGGAAAGGTCATAAATCTTTGTTTTGGCTATATTTATTAGCATAAACTGAAGGTGAAGACTAGCCTATCAGTTTTTTGGAGGTCCTAATAGTTTTCCTTAGCAGATTAGCAGACAGAAGGAGTGCTCGTCACAGAAGCTGTTCAGGTATGAGGAGATTCGCTGAATGTATCTTACCCTTAATTTAAGCTTAAACTAATGTCCTCCCTTACCTACTTCTCTGAATATTACACAAGAGGAGTAGAGCCTTCAGTTTCATTCACTTCAGTATCTCAGCCACTTAAAACAGTACTTGGCACCTTATCGATACTCAGTAACAATTTTGAGTTCTAAGTCTTAGTTCTGAGTGCTTACCACACCATAAACTGTTTTAAGCACTTTACACATACTTCATCTTTATAGCAACTTCTGAAATAGGCGTCAGTATTATTTCTGCATAAGAAATTGAGGGCCAGGGAAGTGAAATTATTTGCTCAAAGTGGCAGAATCAAAATTCAAACCTCTTCGGATTCCAGAGTTTAATTGTAATTCCCATGATACTTTTCTCTAAGTATAGTGAATTTTAACTTTTCACCTACTGCAGTCATACCTGTAGCAATATTGTTGAATAGTAAAGAAAGTTGTACGAACTTCTCCGTATCCTCATATAAGAGTAACAAATGCTCTCTTTAAAGGGGCTGGTAGTATCCTAAGAGTCCCATCTTTTTGCATGTTTTCATGGCACCTCAGTTATAATGCTTTAAAACTAATAAACTAAAACTTTAATTTCTAGATTCGGAGCAAGAGGTGGTGGTGGCCTTCCTCCGAAGAAATTCGGTAATCCTGGGGAGCGTTTGCGGAAAAAGAAGTGGGATTTGAGTGAGCTTCCCAAGTTTGAGAAGAATTTCTATGTGGAACATCCAGAAGTGGCACGGCTGACCCCAGTAAGTTTTGGGGGGGGGGTATTATTCATCTGGCCTTTTTAATTTCACAATAATAAACCACGTAGACATATTAGCCAGAATTTACACATATACCGCTGTAGCTGTTGTATGTATTCTAGTACAGTGGTTCTCTTTAGCTGCTTATTAAGACTGCTAGTACTCATAAGAGGAACTAGCTTAAATATGGACCTAATGTGTTGATTGCTTGGTTCTCATTTGTTGGTTATGCTTTGAACCAATTTATTATAAATGATATTAACTACATGAGATCATGTTTTGTTTTGTTTTTTTATCTCTGAAGTTAAATTTTAAATATTAGCATTGTGTACTTTATCTTTTTAATCTCATGATTCCTTTGGTCTCTACTTATTATGGTTACTTGTACAGAAGTATCATGGAAAGAGCACTTTGTTCCAAGTTCTATATTTTATCTGTTTTCCATGTGAAAAGTGGAACTCTTATCAGCCTGTTTCATTGACTTACAAAGTTGGGGTGATCCGCACACATTTTCCATTTTAATTTCGAATTACATGACAATGGTTCAGGTGGATTGGAACATAGTTTTGCATGTTTAGAGTAACTTGTTTCCTGATCTGTCTTACTTTTCCTCCATAGTATGAGGTTGATGAACTACGTCGTAAGAAGGAGATAACAGTGAGAGGGGGAGATGTTTGTCCTAAACCCGTGTTTGCCTTCCATCATGCTAACTTCCCACGTGAGTGTTCACCAGTCCAGAATCTTAATTGTTAATTTGGGTCGAGAGGTAAACATGAGTAATAGATCATTTAAAGGTTTCAGCCCATATGCAGGGTTTTGTTGAAAACCTTAGTAGAATGTCTTTCGCGAAGATAACGATTTATATTGCGTAAATTTTTAAAAACCTGCTCAAGGCTAGAAGTAAATACCATATTGTTGCATGCTTATCTGTTACCTGATTTAGAACCCTTTTTTTTTTAGTTTCATATTCCCCTAGGGGGTTTCGCCTCTACCTTTTAGAAAACACAAGAGTGGAATGGTTTTTTAGCTGGATGTAGTTTGAATTTGGCAAACAGTGAGTGACTGCCATGTGTCAATGCCCTGTTAGATACTTAAGGGCAGTGCTCCTCAAGTTTTTGAGGGGAAAGGTAGATGGCCATGGCAGCATCTTTCTGAAAGGAAGTAGTCAGCAGGTCAGAGATTTAGTAACTAAAGAGAAAAACACTTCTCTTGGAGAGAGGTAAAGCTGAGTAAATTTTTCCTTCAATAAGCTTAAACAGTTTTATTAAATTCTTTTTGGCTGTATTCTTAGTTTTACTTAAAAGGAGTAACATCTGTCCTATTACAGAGTATGTAATGGACGTATTGATGGATCAGCATTTCACAGAACCAACTCCAATTCAGTGCCAGGGATTTCCGTTGGCTCTTAGTGGCCGGGATATGGTGGGCATTGCTCAGACTGGCTCTGGGAAGACACTGGCGGTATGTACCAGCATGGAAAGATTTTTATCATTGGGGTAACTTATTTTGCTATTCAAATTCTCTCATATATTCTCAATTCTTCATAAAATTTGAATTCAGATAGCATAGGTAATAGTTCACTTTTTTAGCTATGTGAAATATGTGGCAGCATTTCGTGTTTAAATTTACATTGCACATGTGTAACAGTTGTGAGTACTGTTGTAATTTTCTTAGTTATGCATTATCGATTACTGCAATAATTTAGAGCTTTTAAAGTAGTGGCTTTGTTTTCTTATAAGACTCGTCTCTTTTCCTCTCAGTATTTGCTGCCTGCAATTGTTCATATTAACCACCAGCCATACTTGGAAAGGGGAGATGGTCCAATCGTAAGTGTGTTTTAGTTTGCTTATAATTCTAAGAAAAACTGCAATTTTATGATTATTGTGTTTTAGGCACTGTACTGAACATGTGTTCTCAGATTTCATTCTCAGCGCCATCCTCCATATCTAGAAGTATGTTATTTTCATCTTACTGATAAATTTTGGGCAGCAGTATTAAGTTACTTGTCCAAGGTCAGATAGCTATGAAATAGCTGAGCTTGAATTTTAGTCTTACTCTTAACCACTACACATACTACCTTCAAACACAGGCATTAATTCAAGTGCAGTTCTTAATTGCTCAGTGATTTTGTGAGGGATACAAAAGAGATATGAAATGAAGTTCTCGCCGTGTTATTTTAAGTCAGGTTTGGGATGTGTATTCTTTGTGATTAAGTGATACTTCATCAATGTTAATAGGGCAGTATGATTTTCTTTGATTATTTTCACTTGTGCTATTATGCAATTTGAATAGCAGCCTTTAAACATTTGGAAAGTATATTTTTATTTTTTTAATTGAGCATGCACTTGCTGTATTTATAAAGATGTACGTTATTACACTTATGTCCCAGTATTTACAAAAAGAAATAATGTGTTACTTTGCATCATATAATACGTAAGGTGTTCCATACAGCTGAGTTAGCTTATCGTTAGGTATTATCTAATGGATCAGTACTTAGAGCAAGAGTCATTGTTGACAGTGTAGATAACCTATTTCAAACTGTCTTAATTTTATAGTACTTTGACCAACTACTTATTAGATTGCATGTCTTTGTTTTTACCTAATGTGACTGGCTAGAGCTTAAACTAGAAGTCAGAAAAGTGCCGGCTCTACTGTCATTCCTCTGTTTCTTAACCACTGTTTAATCCATGGTTTTGTTGCAGGGGTATTTTGAAGCCACTTGTTCACTTTGCAAGTTGTTTAGTTAAAACCAGGCAATACAATCTATAAATTACTTAAATAGCATACATACACAGTAATGAATTCTGTTTGAAAAGTAAACCATCGTTCTACATACTAAATACTCTTATATCTCTGCCTTCCCAACCTCCCACCCTATTACATACTTTGAAAGTACCAAGTCAGACAACAGAAAAAGAATTAGATGACCTTTGGTGTTTTTTTAACGTAGGATGTGTGTCTCAAGTGTATGTTGGTTTGTTCCAGTGTCTGGTCCTGGCTCCTACCAGAGAGCTTGCCCAACAAGTACAGCAGGTGGCTGATGACTACGGCAAATGTTCCAGATTGAAGAGTACTTGCATTTATGGAGGTGCTCCTAAAGGTCCCCAGATTCGAGACTTGGAGAGAGGTAATTTTTTTTTTTAATTCGGCATATAAGAATTATTAGTTTATCTCATTTTGCCAGTTTTCTTTGAATGAAATTAAAGAGAAAAATAGTGGGTTCCTATGGGGAAAATTGGCATTTTAGCAGTTTAAAATGTCTCAGGTATGGTTGAAATACTATTTTGGAGAAGCTCAATGTGGTTAGAGACTTAATACTTTGTGAAGATTTGATTATTTTACATAAATGCTTCTTAACATTGTGCTTCTCCAAGTACTGTGTTAAAATTTAGCTAGTCCGCAGCATTGAATATACTAGTAGAGCTAGTGCTTCTCAGTTTGCTGAGGCTTGGACGGGGGTAAAGAATTCTTAGTTGCTAGATCTTCGGTTTTGTTTTACAGGTGTTGAGATCTGTATAGCTACTCCTGGGCGCCTGATAGATTTCTTGGAGTCGGGAAAGACAAATCTTCGCCGATGTACTTACCTTGTACTGGATGAGGCTGACAGAATGCTTGATATGGGTTTCGAACCCCAGATTCGTAAAATTGTTGACCAAATCAGGGTGTGTAAAGCTGGTAATGCGCTGTTTATGTCCTTTGCCTATTGCTGTTCTTTAGCCTAAAAAAGTAAGCCTTTCTTTCTTTATAGCCTGATAGGCAGACACTGATGTGGAGTGCAACCTGGCCAAAAGAAGTAAGACAGCTTGCAGAGGACTTCCTTCGTGATTACACCCAGATCAATGTAGGCAACCTGGAGTTGAGTGCCAACCACAACATCCTCCAGATTGTGGATGTCTGCATGGAAAGTGAAAAAGACCACAAGTATGAGAGATTTCACTATTTTGATAATGCTGATAAACTTTTCCTAATAATCCTCCAAAATTAAAGAAACTAATATTTTGTTGGAGGCCTGAAAATACTAAAGGCATTGCTAGGTTTCCAACAGTTCATCCTTCATATCACTTATCAGAACCTTTTGGTTAAAGGCAAGGACTCTGGATCCTTGGATTTGAATCCCAGCTCTGATAATTAATGTTAAAAGTATTATAGCTGTAGGGGTCGATATTGCAGGCATAGCTTCTGCGTAAAGTATAGGGGGGTCCCTGGATGACTGTAATGTCACTTGTCTTCAGATTGATCCAACTCATGGAGGAAATAATGGCTGAAAAGGAAAATAAAACAATAATATTCGTAGAGACGAAGAGACGCTGTGATGACCTCACTCGAAGGATGCGCAGAGATGGGTGAGTGCAGCTCTGAGGTAATTGATTGGCCTCAGGTTTTATAGTTAGGAGTTTCGAAATTGGTATTGTGAATGTTGTATATTAATAATGCTTAACATACACTTTGTTCTTTAAATGGACACAGTCATCTACCTATATAGTCTGACAGACTTCATAATTGTATATGGTTGCACTTCTTTTTAAAGCTCAATTTCCCTCCCCCTTTTTTTTAAGATTTCTAAAATGTTGGTCACTTTTATTCTGACAGTTGGCCAGCTATGTGTATCCATGGAGACAAGAGTCAACCAGAGAGAGATTGGGTACTTAATGGTGAGTTTAAAACTAAGCATTCTTCATACTCTGTTTTAGGGATTGACATATTTTCTGTAAAAGGGCCAGGTAGTAAACATTTTGGCTTTGCAAACTCCAGCATGGTTTGTGTCACAACTGTTCGATTTTGTGCTGTCATAGCAAAAAATTGACCATAGAGAATATGTAAAGAAACATCCTGGCTATGTTCCAACAAGACTTTATTAGAAAAAAATAGGCATTATGCCAGATTTGACCTGCAGGCAAGTTCGCATAGCTCTCCTTTAGTTCACCGACTTTGGGGGGGCATTTCGGGCATATCTTCACTGTCCTTTAAGGTCACCGATGCTGGCTCTTCACACATTTTCACAACCTAAACCACCCTTTTATGTAATACGTTCGTGTCTTTATAAGTATGTGTTCACCAGCCCAGAAGCTTCCCAAACCCCATACTTTGGAGATTTCTATGGAGACTTCATCACATAGGCATGACTGATCATTGACTCCGTCTCCAGCCCCTCTTCCTTTCTCGGAGGTTGAGCGAGTGGGACTGAAAGTTCCAAGCTTCTAATCATGGCTCTTTTTTTCTTTTTTGGTACTTAGTCCCCATCAAGGATCCCATTAAGTGTCGCCTCATCAGAACAAAACACTCTATCACCCAGGAAATCTCAGTGATTTAGGAACTCTGTCAGGAACCTGGGTCAAAGACTAAATATTAGAATAAAAGGTTCTCATAGCATCTCTATTTACAAGGGTTTTAAGAGCTCAGAGTCCGCTTTCTGGGGCAGAAACCAACATATCTTTTTTCCTGTTATTTCACAGGGGAAAGTGGTTTCTCCTTTTGTTCTGCATCTTTTAAACTTGTGCCCCCCACTATTTTCTTTTTCATTTGGGAGATAACTTTAATGTCATAATTTAAGGGGGGAAATTTCTAGATTGTATAATTTTGTTAGAAATCGCCACTCCGCCATTTGCAATGACAGAGGGAGACCTAGAGGTTATTATGCTGAGTGAAATAAGAAATATAAATACCATATGATTTCACTTATAAGCAGAATCTAAGGAACAAAGAACAAACTAATCAAAAACAGACTCACAAATATGGAGGACAGTCTGGTGACGGCCAGAGGGGAGAGGGGTTGGGGGCCTGGGAGAAAGGGATGAAGGGTTAAAGAAGTACAGGTTAATAGTCGATAGATGGCCATGGGTTTGGGGAGCATGGCATGGGGAATGCAGTCACCAGTAATGGCTAGATAGAGAGATAGAGGAGAGAAAGGGAAAGTGGGGGGAATCGTTTTATAAAACTAAAGTTTCTAGCCAATGTACTGTATACTTGAAACTAATAATAAAACACTAAAACAGATTTGCCATGCTGTTTTAATGGTATTTCATTCTTAGAAGTAAATGTCTATTGCTCCTCTGACCCTTCTGCTAAAGGAGAGTGTAATAAAGATTTTCAAAAGAATTACTGTTTTCCTTAAATTTAAAAGATCTCAGCATGTTCTGGCACCATTACTTGAAATTTTGCCATGGTAGGGTAAAAAGGCCAGATAGCTAGGAATGTTTATTGGGCCATTTTTAAAGACATATCACTTAGCCTTGAGTGTATAGCTAGGTTTTCATAGCGTCATTCTTGTTTTGCAGAGTTCCGTTCTGGAAAGGCTCCCATCCTCATTGCCACAGACGTAGCCTCCCGTGGGCTAGGTTTGTATAGATAGGTGTCTCTGTCAATGGTATATGTATCTTTTGGTTTAAAGATTTGTTTGTCGTTTCACATTAGAGTTGTACATACGTGTGTTTAAATACTTAGAAGAGAAGAATACAAAGCGTGATTTTTCCCTCCCACAATTTTTTTAAAACTTGGTGTTTTAGGGGGGAGGCGGGTGTTGTTTTATTTTCGTTTTTTCTTTTGTTTTCAAAGTCTCTTCCTATTCCTAACAAACAGGCTTTGGTCTGCAGCAAGGCCTAGGCATGACTGTTCAAACAGTTAGAGGGAGAGGAGACATTCAGTTAACAGCTCAACTTCCTGGTTTTATTCTATTACCTGGCTGGATAGAAATGAGCCTGATCGAACTTAGCTGTTAGAAACTAATTTTTTCAGTTATTCTTTTCTTTATACCAGTTTGTCTGTGCTAGCTATATACGGAGGTCCAATTCTGTGAATGCTAACATAATACTATATTCTCAGGATTCAATAAGTCTTTTTAAACACGGTATCGTTCAGCAATTAAATCTGCATTGCCCGATTTTACTGAAGTAATATTATCGTGGACACTCGGTCATCCTCGACTCCCACCCATACTCATATCAACGTTATGCTGTCTTTCAATTTAAGAAGTTAATTTGAGGCTGGTGGTTTCTGGTTTTTGGCCCGTTACGATTTAAGATACATAGAGACATTTTGTTGTACTTTAGTCTATTCTTAGCTTAAACAGGGGTAACTTAAAACTTTTATATTAAAAGATATTTCTGTCACGAAGATACCTTTAAATTATCGACAGGTATTTAATTTCTTGCCCAGTAAGGTGAGAAGCACCATATTCCCTTACAATGTTCCATGTAAAGAGAAAAGTATTCAAACTGGAATACAAAAGTAACGAAGACTTTTTATACATTGCACCCATCATTCCCTCCTTCAGAGGTGGTGACCTGCAGCCATGACTGAAAATTGTCTCTGCCCTCTGAGGTCATGTCTGGATCTGTGCGGTTAGAACTTGGGCCTGTTGGGAGAAGAGGCTGAGGCCTGAAAGCAGCTTACATAAAAGCTTTCAGTGATGGTGGTTTTTAAACAGGCTTGCTATGTGCTGGTAGCTTCTTTGTGCATCTTGCCTAGACAATTAAAAATATTTGTTCCATGTCCCCCTGCATTTCTAAACCAAATCAATTGGCTACCATTAGAATAACTTAGACTCTTCATCCCACCCCCCACTCATCCAAGTGAGGGGAGACGGAAGGTACCTGAGTCTGTTTCTTGTTACTCAACATCAGTGCTTGTTTTGGGCCCCTTTGTTTGCTGCCTTGTAAAAATCAAAAGGAGGGGGAAAACCCACCAAAATGGCAGAATGCTGACCAAGGTCCTACAAGATCCTGGAAAGTGAAGGCTTCTACCTCATAGACAGGGGTGCGATTTTCAGCTGAGTCACCAGGCCTTTTTTCACTTCCTGTCGAGCGATGGCCTCTTAAATGTTCCCTTCAGGTAAGTTCTTTGATTCCCATAATGTTATACTAGTCATCCTCAGGCGCCCACTATTTATTATTCCCTTTCCACTGGGATATTTTTGATTTTTCCTTTTTTTGTTTAAACTACACACTGTTAAGCTAAAAGTATTGAATTTATTTTGTTTTGTTTTTTAACAGAAGCTTTGATATCAGCTGCAGATCACTCGGTACATGGCCGAGGCAAATCTTCATTGGCCCGAAGCAGCTCTAGATGAGCCTATTGGCTAGTCTCAGTCCCTCCCAATTAGTGATTGGAGACTGAGGCCATGTCATAGGGCTTGTCAGACAGAAAGTTGTTATCCTAGGCAGCTGGCCAAAATATTAACTTTTCAATTTCTCACCCTGCTACAGCATCTTCTCTAAAGGCAGCAAGATAATATTGTGGCCGTGCACAAATAACATCAGGGCAGGCTTGACTGGAGAAAATCAAATTCTGCGCTTGCTCTTACGTGTCCTCAGCCAGCTCTGTGTACACACACAGGACACCTTGCTAGTATGAAGAACTTGCACCATGTCTGCCCCCTATTGAATCCCTCCAGAAATACTCCCAAGTATTATCTGAACCATTGACTTCAGTCCCCCGTGCTTTCTGCTAGGAAAGCACGCGTCTGGGCATCCAGTGCAGTAATTCAGCCTGCTCTGCTACCCGTCGTCATACACGATGGGACTTGACTAAGGAGCATTTTCCCAGCTCTGAAGAAGTGGTCATGGAGCATAATTTCCCATCCCCCACCTCACACCCATCCTGCCCCGTACATTTTTGTTTTTCCCTTGTTTCATCAACGACCTTGGCCGGAGACTCACGCTGCCCCCTGTGATGACTGCCTTCTCGTCTTTCTGGTGTGATTTCAGGACTTTAGGGGTCAGTAAAGACTGAGGAGCCTTTATTGTAATAAGAAACAGACATAATGCCCCTTTCTTCACAGGCCCTTTAACAATAGCTGAATTTTTTTTTTTTTTTTTTTTTAATCATCACCCCTTCCCCTGAAATTAATCCAGTCTGGGCAATAGATGCAGTCTGACCCTTTGGATGTAACTTACATTTTTTTATTAATTATTTTTTTCTACAATCACCCCAATTATCCTTGGGGGGAGGCGTTGGAGGACCTGAAATTTTTACCCGAACCCAGGTTCTCCGGCGCTTGGCAACCAAATGGGGCTACAGAGAAGCATCTAAGCCAGTTCACAGAGCGAGCGTGTGTGGGGACTTCTCACTGCCACGGACCCTTGATGCATGCTCCCCGCGCTCCAGTGGTCCCGTGTCAGAAGGCGGAGTTTTCGAAAGGAGGCCGCCAAATATAAAAGGCAGAGAGACGGGATCGGCTGCAGCGGTTTCCCACAGGAGGAGGGAGTGTGCATCGGTCTGGTAACAAACAGAGAATGTTTCTTAATTACTTCTATCACAAAAATCTGTGTTTTATCTAGGATATTTTCTGAATATTCTTTGTAAAATGCAGATTTTTTTTTCCACAAAACATTAGGAGTCTTTGTTATAGTCTTAAATTTGTTTGTTTAAGTAGGTAAAAATAAACATTTAGCTGAAAGCATTACACTAACATTTACATACTTTAAGCATTAGGAGGTTATTCAACCCAATTCCCAGCAGTGGACAGAACATTAAACTTGTGTCTCAAGGTTTCATGGTTTTTCCCACACTCTTTGGCTATTTAATTCCCAGGTTACGTAGACAATCGATAATTGAAGCAAGTACTGAGTTAAAATAACCTTGAGTTGAGCAAAAAACCTCATTTGGCAGAGCTGGGCTTGGTAGTACAGTGAAATTTTAGTGTAATGTGCTCTCGTGGTAATTGAAAGGGGTATGTTAATTTGGTTATTTCTGTGAAGGAAACTAGATGTGTACTTGGGCTCTGATCAGTTTTTAAAATATAAGAGCAAAATTAAATATTTCGATTAAGTCTCCTGTAAAATGTCGTAATAAAGTATATGAAGTTTCTTTTTCATTTTGCTCTGTGACTGGTTTAAAGGTAAGTTTGTTACATTACTGGTAGATTTTGCCAGGCTTCTCCCAACAGAGTAGAAGTGATTTGGCCTTGTAACTTAACGGTACTACTGTCTTTTACATTCCAGTTTCAAAAAGGATAGAGCTGGAATTTGGTATAACTCCTGTCAGTATATTGGTTAAAATAAAGAAGAGGCAGGAGTTTGGATGGTCAAATGGGATTCCCTTAGGATTTTAAGCTGATAAAGATGCCACTTTCTATGCATGTCCCAAAAATCATGAATCCTCTTTTACTCTGTTGGGATGAGTCTTTTTTTGTTCCTGTTCAGAGTGGTTACTAACTTAATCTTCTCTCCTCTTGCTGTCATCTGCATTCGTGCTTCCTACCTGTTGTTGGCATGTCCTTTACCTTCTCTTTCCCTGCCACGTCAACCTACACACTGACTCATCTTTGGCTTTGAAGATGTGGAAGATGTCAAGTTTGTGATCAACTATGACTATCCAAACAGCTCAGAGGATTATGTGCACCGCATTGGCCGAACGGCCCGTAGTACCAACAAGGGCACTGCCTACACCTTCTTCACCCCGGGAAACCTAAAGCAAGCCAGAGAGTTGATCAAAGTGCTGGAAGAAGCTAATCAGGCTATTAATCCAAAACTGATGCAGCTGGTGGACCACAGAGGAGGCGGCGGAGGAGGGGGTAAGGGTAAGTCCTGGAGTTTTCCAGGTCCTACCAAGGTATCACTTTGTATTCATTGTGCCTTGTTTGTTTTTTTAATTCTGTGAAGGCTTTAAGTATGTTGCTTAAATAACTAAAGACAGTGTTTAGTAGTTTTCAGAATATCTTCTGAATAAGACGGTGAAATTGGAGGCCTGTCATGATTGTCCTTTTGCAGCACATTTCTGTAGATAATATAAAATTGACCCTTTATATTTTGAAGTACATAGTGCATGTTCAAAATTAAGCTGAATTATGGTTGCTTTCAGTACCCAATTTCACACCATTTTAGGGTAGAACGGGCATAGCTGTTGGATCTGAAAATTAGTTGAATATTCTAGGATCTAGGCCTCCTTCCAGTTTGGTATTATTTTTCTTCCCAACTAATTGCATGTTTAAGTTCTATATCAGAATTACCTGAGAGGTTTTTAAATGCAGGGTTTTTGTTTTTTCTTGAATGGGTTTAGAATTGAGCTAAGAACTTGAACTTCTTTCCTAAAACTTGTGAGATGATTCTGATGCAGTTAATTAGGTCCACAAAGCAACATTTAAAAACGACTGTACTCGGAGAGGATCCCTTTATTGTGGTTTGAGCTTAGTCGTTAGTATTTTTTTTCCCAAACCTATGGTAGGTCACCTAAATAAACCTCTTTACCATTAATTCTGCATTTTTAAAATTTAGTAATCCTCAAGTAAACAAAAATCCTAAACGAGAGAGAAGTTGCATATTCTTAATATTTATCATTCTTTTTGAATATGTCCTATTAAAGATTCAAATTATAATTTGAAAGCTGGCGTAGCTAAAGATCGAGGAAGAATGTTGAACGCTTTTGTACCTAGTAGAATATGTTTGGATCGTGTGTCTGGCATTAAAAATTTCTTGTATCCTCCCATCAGGAGGTCGTTCTCGATACCGGACCACTTCTTCAGCCAACAATCCCAACCTCATGTATCAGGATGAGTGTGACCGGAGGCTTCGAGGAGTCAAGGATGGCGGCCGGAGAGACTCTGCAAGCTATCGGGATCGTAGTGAAACCGATAGAGCTGGTTATGCTAATGGCAGTGGCTATGGAAGTCCAAATTCTGCCTTTGGAGCACAAGCTGGTCAATACACCTATGGTCAAGGCACCTATGGGGCAGCTGCTTATGGCACCAGTGGCTATACGGCCCAAGAATATGGCGCTGGCACTTACGGGGCTAGTAGCACCACCTCAACTGGGAGAAGTTCACAGAGCTCTAGCCAGCAGTTTAGTGGGATAGGCCGATCTGGGCAGCAGCCACAGCCACTGATGTCACAACAGTTTGCACAGCCTCCGGGAGCTACCAATATGATAGGTTACATGGGGCAGACTGCCTACCAGTACCCCCCTCCCCCTCCTCCCCCTCCTCCTTCACGTAAATGAAACCACTCAAGTGGTAGTGACTTGTGCAGACTTACTGCATTTAAAGGAACGCTGTCTTTCCCTTTTTTTTCTCTTCCCCTCTTCTTTCTTTTTTTTTTTTTTTTTTTATTTTTCTCCCCCAGCCATTGTGGTTCGTCTTTCTTGCGGATAGTTAGAATTCACTGCCAGGTTTCTTCTGCCCGCCAAATTGATCCCAGTCAGTAGTATCAGATTTTGTAAAGATATATATGGCTGACTGGAAGCGATTCCCCCCCGCCCCCCAACTTATTGCATGTGGAGGATATTTGAGCTATTTTTCATCTTAAAAGAAAAAGCAAGGTATTAGGCCCTTTTGTGGGAGCCCTTTTTTGTTCTGAGTTGGGGGTGGGTAGGGGAGGGTAGAGGGTTGAATCTGCAGAAGAAGATGGCATCCGTGCTTTAAATTGCTCTCATTACTGAGTAAGAGAACCGAGAGGGAGCTCCCAGTACATTTTCCATAATGCTTTTTTAATGTTTCTCAAGCTGGAAAAGGGTTCCTCAGACTCGATGAGTTTTTGAGACAGTGCTTTGCCATTGTCATTTTGGTTGATTGCTTGTTAAAGTGCATTCAACAGTTTTTAAGAAGTTCCTAATTGGTTTTGTCTCCTTTACACTCTGCCTTTCCCCTTCCCAATTACTGAAAATTAACCATTTTAGTGTCAGGTTAGAAATTGAATGGCTGAGTCCAAGTTTAAGTGTATCTTTTAAATTAAAAACCCAAGTGTTTATTGAAATGGTTAACGTAGCATGTCAGCATCTGGGTGGAAGCTGCCTCCCCCCTGCCCCCTCCATAAACAGGGACCATCTGTGAAATTCATTTTCCAGCCAGACAGCTGCTGTGGGCAGAATGAATATAAATATAAATGCTCACTGGAAACGTTATTAACCAGTTAAGTATGTATTTCACCTACAGTGTGAAAACCACCTTTTATTCTAAACAGTATACTCAATGGGCAGATTTTCTTTTTAAACTTAGTAGAGCTAGAATAAAAGCAGCTCTTTGCAAGCTCCTCATCCCTTTTGGCCAGGTTACCTTGAATAAAGAATTTCAAGGGTTTATTGAGAGAAGTTTATTCATGCTTCGTAACAGCTTTTGGATGCGAATCTCCCTCAGCGTCCATTTGCACTCAGTTTTGCAGGTAGGTAGTGCTTAAGAAAAGTTATACAGAGGACTAAGGTGTAAGTCCTTTTATTTTTCCTCCATCTAAAGGTAGGTGAGTCCATCCGCTTTGTAGTGATAACTGTTTTACCAAGGCTTCTTGGAACAGGTAGGCCTGGAAAGAATCTCCTGCTCTTGTGTTTACTGTAAGAGGAAGATCAGACAGTCCCAGAAACCTCTTCCGTATCTAACGTGAGACTCTAGTACTGTCATCGGTATTACTTATTCACAATGTACAGAAAGGGGGAAAGAAGGCTCCACAGCGTTCTTTGGCTAAGGCCTGAGAGTGCTTATTGGTTTGTAAGATACAGATATCTAAATACTTGAGGTTTTTGTTTTCCTTTTTAAATCCTTCGGGGAGAGAGAAGGGGTTGTTTCTGGGGGGTTCTGAAAGTTGATTGAATATGCAACACAGGTAGGTTGTCAGCATAAGCTGAAATACATGCATGTAAGAACTTTGACACCTTCCCCCCCGCCCCACTTTCTTCCTTAACTTTTTTTACTCCCCTTATAGAAGTTTTGGCCAAGGGAGGATAGTAGGCACAGGAAAGACGTGGCAAAATTGATCTGTGCTTTTTCAAACCAAAGTATCCGCCGCCCCCCCCCCCCAAAAAAAAATTGTCTAAGCACTAATCAGTCCATTGTAGACATCTCTACACCAAAATTCTGGGGTTTTTTTATTACTATTATTTTTATTTTAACAGGTGCCACCAGAGGGGGTGTTCTGCCCTTGCAGGTCTTACAGGCATCCTTTTTGTGGGGAAAAGTCTCTGGGCAAGCAAGCATTTTTTGTTTGTTTGTTTTTTTGGTCTGCTGCTTGCTGCTTTTTTCCACCAGGGGTGTGGTGTAATCAGTCAAAATAACAGCATATTCCAAACTCAGGCTGCTGTGGACTGAACACAGCTAGAATCTAGCAGAGTTTTTCCTACAGCTCTAACTCTTCTGCCTCCCTGTTTGTCACTCAATTCAGGTTCTGCCTTTGCTTCAGAACATGAGCAGAAGAGATCTCATTTGAGGCTAGGTATTGCCATCATGGTTGAGACTCATTTAAAGAAAAGATTTCAGTATTGAGCTATGGGGCGCTTCTCCCCAATCCCTTACAGTTCATGTGTGGACTTCTCTCATCTAAAAGGTTGGTGGCTTTTGCTTGGGATCAGTGCTCTCTATTCATGTCCTTGCTGGTCTCTGAACACATTCCTGTTGCGTTAAGACTTGAAAGATTTGTAGGTGTATGATGTTCAGGCACAGGATGCTAAAAGCTATGTTGCTATTCTTAGTATGTAAATTGTCCTTTTGATACCATCTTGTTTTCTTTTGTAGGTATAAATAAAACACTTGACAATAAGCTTTGAGCTTTTTATTGCTACAAATTCTGACTGGGCCACTGGTAGTCCTCTTATAATTTTTATTTGCTTCAAGACCAAGGTTGGGGATGTTAGAAATCATCTTAGCACCTAAAAATGTGAAAGGGAGGTGGGATTGGTCTTAATGCAAAAATTTGAGTCACAAAGCAACAAGAAAGTTGCCCCTTTTTCATTACCTCTATAAGAGAGAGTGATGAGAAGGTCTTCTAGATAGAATGGTCAGTGCTTTGCTGAAATCCACAAACATTTTTCAGGCTTTAACATTTGGTCTTAGTCATGTATAAGTCACCCAGTAGGATATTTCAAATAGCTTGCTTTGTGTCTGTCCTTAAGCTGCAGAACATCTCTGAGGGCCTTCAAATTGGCATTGGAAGACTTAACTTCTTCCCTTTAAGGACTAAAAGGAAAGATGAAATTAGAATTCACTGCATTGATGAAGGAACTCCTTTTTAACTTCATAAGTTTAATATCTCTAATCCCGTGTTCATGTAGGCATTCCGATGTTAAAGCCAAGGGGGAAACAACATCACAGGTTGACTACAGACTCTGATCCCTGTCTTGGTGATTGACACCATCCCCGACCACCCCTTAGGCCCTTGGCAGTTCCTCAACTCCACTCCCCAGAGATTTGTCCGCGTCCTTTTATACCAGATAATCCGGACAACTGCCCCATAACTAGTTTCTGGCTTTAGCTGCTTTTTCCCTAAATAGCAGCTGATGGATTGGTTTTCAAAACAATTTCTCCAATAACAGCCCTTGGCAGTCAAAACAATGCAAACCCCTTATCCTGCCTGACCTATAAGGCAGACATTGTTTGACCTGAATCTCCTCCAGGTTTGTGTATTTTGAACACTAGCTTTTCTGTCTTATCACACCAAGCTAGTTCTTGCCTCGAGGCCAGTGCATAAGCTGTTCTCGAATGGTTTTCTATATTTTTCCTATTATGTCAACAGCTGTCTTCCTTGTAGTGTTTTCACACTGTACATACGTTATCATATTCGGTATATTTTTTTCATGGCACTGTTTCCTGAAAATATTTGTCTCCCATCAGAATAAGCACAATGAGGGGCTGAGACTTTCCTCCCTCACTTCTAATCCCCTCAAATGTTGAGTGGGTGCGTCTCTGGGCCAGTGCCAGCAACCCTGTTCTCAGCACTTACCTTTGGTCACATACAAGTAGAAGAAGTCACAGTAGAAGATGGTTTGTACCACTCCAGACACCACTGCAATTTGATCATAGAAATTCTCAGTCTGGTACCGCCTGATCCAGTTAGCCAGGTAGAGTGCCCGGTACAGCCCCAGAAAGAACAGGTAATGAGTAGTGATGGTCTCGGCCTCTCCTGTCTTGCTGATCATGAAGAGCTGGGGCAGGATGGCCACTGACTCCAGGTAGATGGAGAAAGTCCAGAGGATCTGAGCCAAAGAGAGAAGTGGCCAGAGGAGGCTGATAAGAAAGGGCTCATCTCGAAGAGAATTACTAAAATGCGTGTACTGGAGAGAATACAAGAAAGTAGATGGTGTTCTTATAATTTTTAGTATTTTATTATTCCACCCCTTTTTTCTGCAAAACCATTTTTTAAAGATTCAAGTATGTTGCTTTTTCCACAACATAGTATGAACATTTCTATAGCACATAATTTTGAATTGTTGCAGAATTTTACTGTATAAACTCACCTTGAGGCCATGGTTTCTCAAAATACAGCCCATAAACATCAGCATCAGGATCTCCCCAGATCCTTATTGCCCAGACCCGCTGAGTTGAGATCTCAGCCTGGTCTCCACAGCCTTAAGTGCTGCTGTGATGCCTGCTTCGTGTGAACATCACATTTAGATGTGCCCATTTTTGAGTGGACCAGTATGGATAGTTGCTAATCTAAACTAATAGTAGGAGTGATAGTCACAGCTGCAGAAGAAAGCAAGCCCAGACCTTAGCAGGGCAGGCTGTTAGGGAGCATGTTTGCCTTTGAGAGTTAGTACTCTGGGTCCCTTACCTCCAGGGGTGTGAAGTTATAGTTTTCTAGGAAGGAGAGGCCAATGACTGGGACCAAAAGAAACTCCAGGCGGAACGTGTCATTCTCACTGTCAAATGTTTTCCGGAATTTCCCATAGATCATGTACACTGTGACATAGGCACAGAGGAGAAAAATCACCTAAAAAGGGAGAGAAACGTGGCAATTGATGAAGTCATTTTCCCTATTTGCTGGGCTTCAAAGCCCCCTGTGTTGGCACCTACTGAACCTAAGGGCTAGTGCTCTGCTTTAACGTGGAAGAGGTGAAATGTGTGTATAATTTCTCTTAGATCCAGGGGCCTAGAACCTGAAGCTAATGACCCTTTGCTAGTAGCTCTGTGCTGCTAATTGGGACTGACAGTGGTACCATGAAGACAAAGGTACCCAGGTGTCTCCTCACTGTAAAGTGTTAGGCAAAAAAAAAAAAAAGCCTGGATTGGTCTTTGTTGGACGATGTAGCAGTGGCATTCCAGGGCACCTTTAAAACCTCAACTTCCTGGATCTGTATCAATGACGTGAGCATTCTTCCACAAGGACTATCCTCCCTTGAATCCTTTGATTATTACACCTTAGAAAAGCTCTTCTTCTAATGCCACTAGCATAAAATGATTTTTTAATCTGATGTGTCAAACCTCTTAGGCCAGAGGTTCTCATATTTGAATGTTCATCAAACTCACATGGATGGCTGCCCCTTCCCTACCCCACAGTTTTCAATTTAGCAGGTCTGAGCGGGCCTGAAGATTTGAATTTTTAGCAAGTTCCTATGTGATGCTGATGTTGCCAATCTGGGACTACACCGGCCTAAAGAACTATTTGTATTTAAAAACTCAGACTAAGTTATTTCCTCGAAGTCTTTCTCACCAGAATGAGCCACACATACTGTGTTACCACAGCCCTGTGTAAAAATATTCACTGCTGCCATGATCACAGTCTGTGAATGTGACAGTCTGTCTCCCCTGTGAGAGGCGAGTCCTGTCCACTTCTGAATCCCTGGGGCCAGCACAAATGCTGGAATGAGTCCATGAAGTGGAGATCACTTCTTCATCTCCGAGAAATGTGGAAACTGACCTCTTTGTGCTTCCTAGACCTCATCTGGCCATGCCATCAGCTGGGTCTGCAGTCCCCGCCAGGACTGCCCAAGCCAGACTCGGGCAGAGAATGAGCTAAGCAGGTGGTATTTGTTACTTGCGTGTTGAACTTCAGTAGACAATGATTTCAGGATCTCAGATTGAAGTTCACACTGAGTTCAACACCAACAGGTAATAGCGGCCTCCCTTCCACTAATCCTAGGAATATGATGCCTGGAATCCCAGAGGGACATCTCTGATACCGAGAGGAGAAATCGCTCTGGTTAACTATCTTCTGGGTATTGGGTACTTCACATATATTACATCATGTCGTCTTCATAATAGCCCTGCAAGAAATGTAGGATTCCTCCCTCGTAGCCTTTCTTCCTTAAAAAAAGGATTCCTATTAGACATTGAACTCACCAAAAACTTCCCAGCCTCCTTTGCAGATAAGGATGGTCAGTGACATGTAGATGGAAGTTACTGGGTAGAGTGTGGAGAAAAGTCTTTAAAAGGGGCATACTTTGTTGGCAGGCACCCTATTGCTTTCTCCCTTTCCCTGTCCTTCCTGCCCACAATATGATGCGATGGTAGGAGCTCTAGCACCCATTTTGTGACCCTGAGGCAACTTTGAGGCTAGATATCACATTCGGGACTAGCTATATGATCTGCAGAGCCTCATATTCAAAAATTAGGAATTTCAAGGTGGCAATAGCAGAGCATTTAGTCAAGCATGGGGCCCTTCGGAACAACTGCACAGGTCATGCACCCGCGAGTCCTGGTCATATTCAAGACAGCAAAGTAGAGAGTTAAAAGGAGCTGCCAGCCCAGACCTGGACTGCCCACACCCAAATTTTGTGATATGAGTAAAGTAAAAATAAACCCTTATCAAAATAACTCAAAATGTTTTAAGTTTCTGTTATCAGTATCCAAACAGTTACATCCCACTTTATTGACTCTAAGGCCTGGGCTCCTTCCACCCAACTATGTTGCCTTAAAGAGCTAGGATGGTTGGCTAAAAGCTCAGAAAACGCTTCACTTCAACTTAACCCAACAATTACTGACCAGGGGCTGGGACATGAGAGCAGAACTGGGAGATGCTCGGTTTCTCCTTCTGTAAAACAGCCATGCTTCGAAGCAACAGCTTCCTGTCACAAAATTAACTCCAGACTTAACCTGAGCATGTGACCCTCACCCGGCCTCTGTCAGCATCTCCGCCACCAGAGCCATGCCTCGCCTGCTGAGCTCCCCCCGCGCTGGCCTTCCTGTCTTGGGGGTCTTTGCAACAACTATTCCTTCTGCTTAGAATGTTCTTCCTCTGCTCCTCACATGGCCGGTTGGTTCCTCGTGTCACTCCTTGGCTTCCATGTCATTTCTACAGAGAAGCCCTTCTTGGTCACATTCCCTGAATAGCTCCCTACTCGTTCTCTATTACAGACTCATTTTTTTTTTTTTTAATTATAATCTGATCTGCATCCCTAGCCCCTAACACAGGCCCAGAACAAAACAAATGCTGGGCAAATCACCCTGTTTCGATGATTTGCATAGCCTATCCCTAACCCTAGCCAGTTCTTCTTGATTGTTTTATCATCTGTCCCCGTGGATTAGAATGTGGGTCCATGAGAACAGGAGCCTCATGCCTTCTTCAGCTACCTGGCTCTCAGTAGGTGTTCAATACATATTTGTCAGATGGATGGTTGAATAAGTTCTTTGAAAGCTCAGAAAACCATGTTTGATTTTTTTTTTTGCTTTTTTTAACCATTATAATAGCTAATCTTGATTAAATATTGAATATGTGACAGTAAAAATATATGTTTATTTACCTTTATGACCTCGTTTAACAAAAATTAGCATCTTCATTTTGCGGAGGAGGAAACAGCCACACAGAGTCCCAAGGCCTCGCCCCAGCCCGGGTCTCGCGACCGCTAAGCTGCAAAGCCACAGCTCACACCAGGTCTCCCCGGCTCCACAGCCTGAGTTCCCAAGCGTACTATCTCCCCGTGTGGTGGTCCTCGGCAGGCACCCTCACCATGGCCGCCCATCCCCCTCACCTTCATGACTGTGTTGTAGATGGAGATGAAGTTGGTGAACAGGTCGAGGTACCTGGTGGTGAAGACGAGAGCGAAAAGAATCTGGCTCTTTCCAGAAATGCCTATGGCCAGAGGGGGACAGGAGACAATGAGACACAGACCCCCCAGGCCCACATGCACTTGAGGACCCTTGAGCGTGAGCTGGAAAGGCCTCCAGAGTGTCTAATTGCCCTTAATGGCGATACCCTGTCTAGCCACTGCAGCTCTCCAAGGGACAGAAAACACCCCTTCCCATTGGATCACTTGGGTCTCTTCCCCTCATTAGGCTGTGATCTGTCTCCCAGTCTCCAGATAAAGACTGAACATTGAGTAGCCAGGGCCGCACGTGTGCCTGCCCCAGTTCTTGCTCTGGAAAGGGTGTCGGGGGCGGTGTGATCGGCCGGGTGCGTTCGAGGCTTCTCTTCGCTCCACCCCCACCCAGGGCTCCACCGACAATCCCCAAAGCTTTGTCTTTTGGAGAACAACTCACTGACTCACCAGGGAGACCAGAGCAGGTAGAGAAGGGACCAGGGGAGCATTCTATTTCATTTTTCTAAATTTTAAAGCTTTAAAAAACCTTTTTTTTCTAGTAATAAATGTTATGTGTTATGACTATTTTCACCCTTTGTAAAACAAAAAGCAGACGATACCTAAAGCCGGAAGTTAGAAAGCGGCTGCCACCTGAATCCCCAAGCCTCCACGTGCACCCTTCCAGACTTCGTTGGCCCATCCGCACACATGACACGCGTGTGCACACATGACACGTGCGGCTACATAGAGGTGACAAAGTCGAGGTCATACTTTCCATGCTATTTCCTCACCTGCTTCGGGCTCTTTTTTTTTTTTTAGCTTTTCATTTTGTAATAATTTTAGATGTAGAGAAGAGCTGTGAAGACAGCGCGGCGGCCCGGGTGCCCCGCCCCTGGCTGCCCCTGGCGTTAACAGCCCGCGGTCACAGCACAGCGGCCGTGACTGATGAATTAGCCTGGGCGCAGCGCTGCCGCCTGAACTCCGGGCTTTGTTCGCGTGTCACCAGTTTTCCCACTGACGCCCTTTTTCCAGTCCAGGAGCCAGCCCAGGAGTCGATGCTCCGCCCAGCCAGCATGCTCCCCAGGCTCCTTCTGGCCACTTCTGCTATGTCACGGAGGAGGTTCCAGGGCGAGGGGAGCCGATGCCCTGCCTCCCTTTCTCTTGTCCCCTCGAGCCTGCACCAGTCTGGAGCCGTCCCCAAACCACGCCCACCCGTGCGCGTGCCCACACCTCTGCATCCAAAGGCCAACCTGTCCTCACTCGCCCGATCTCTCAAGGGCCGGCTGAGCACTCTGTCCGTCCTGAACCCCGTGTGTCCTGAACCACTGTCCACACCGCGGGCCTCTCGCCTCCGCTGGCAGCTCCTGTCCTCCTAGCCACCTAAACCCCTCCTCTCCCTCTGCCCCTTTGCCATCTTGTCCCACGTGCCAGGGACAGCCCTGCTCCAGACTCTCCTCTGAGTTCGGACCTCCGTATCCTTGCCGGGTCAAACCTGAACCCCCTCCTCGTCCTGTCTCCCCTCCTTCATAAATGCCACCTCCATGCCCTCCACGCTCAAGCCAGAAGACCGAGGGCCATCCTGGAGTCTCTCTCCCCTTTGTCCCTCCCCTCCCCATGTCTCAGCTCCACTGCTCCCACCCCAGTGGCCCTCATTCAGCCCAGCCATCCCACCCCAGTGACCCCCAATTGGTCTTCCCCAAGTCCTTCCTTGCTGCCCACCCTGCTCCCGATTCCAATGCTCCCAATGGGCTATTTGTAAAATAAAATTCTGCTGAAAGCTCTTAAGTGGCTCCCAAAGGCCCTTGAAATAAAGACCCACATCCGTACCAGAGGCTCGGGAGGCCCCCCCTCTGCATGGCCCCCCTCTGCACGGCCCCTCCCATCAGCGCTTATCCACTCCCTCCGAGTCTCCCAGGCTGGTGGCCTCCACGCTGCTCTCTCTGCCTCCTCTCCTGGCCCCTCGGCGTCATGCTTCAGGTCCCTTTCTGAGCTCCCTCACTTGCTCCCAGACCTTCCAAGGCTCCCTAATACCAACTCCCTAGCTCGATAGACAAGGCCCTGTCACATTTGAGCCACCCTCCAGCCCACGCTCATCTCCCTCCCCAACCACCCCCAAACCCAGGACATGCCCTGACCTCTGTGACCTCTGGGCTTTTGCACCTTTGGTGCCCTGCATCCAGCACAACCTTCCTGGGTGACACGCCCTGCCCGTCCTCCAGGACCCAGCGCAGAGATGTACCCTCCGTGAAGCCCTCAGGGGGCGGCTCTCTGCCTCCTGGGCCCCCACGAGGAGCCTGTGCTCCCCTCCGTGTCCCCTCGCCCCAGCACAAAGGACACCAGAAGACAACGTGGCCGCAGGAGGCTTGGGAAGCCGCTTAACGCCCTGGGTGTGGTGGCCGCCACCGGTCCAGACCTGAAGCTTCTCCAAACCCCCAGCAGGGAAGTCAGACGACCGGGCACCAAGAGGGACCCCTCCGGCCCTCCCCCCACCCTGGCTTCTGCTCGGCAGGGGCAGCTCCATGCCCACCTGGGCCGGGCTTGGCCTCTCCTGCCACATCACACACAGGCGGGAGAGGGCAGAGGCCCAGCCTCGGGGGATGTCTGCGAGGGGGCAGCAGTGGTGGGAGAAGGCAAGAGAAGACTGAGAGTTGGGGGCCACCGTGTTCCCACCTCCTCCGCCCCCCACCCTGGGCCCGAGGGGGAGGAGAGCAAACAAAGGGCCTAGGGCGCTGCTCTCCTGGAGCCAAGGGGGATGACCGGCAGGAGGAGAGGGTGTCGCCTCCGCCTGGTCCCCCTCCTCTTCCAATTAGCAGTGGCAATCCAGGGGAGGGATAAAGGGGGGTGTGGTTGAAGGCACAAGCCCATCCCCCTCTCCAAAATCTCCAGGGTCCTCCTTCTTTGACTATTGTACCAGTTTGCTTTTTCTTTGGAAGCGGAGCTGTGCAAAAACTGTTTCGGTCACACCCAAGCCGAAGTCCCCACCCTGAAGAGACCATCAGGACGTCTCCCTCAAGCCCTGCAGGCAGGGGACGGGAGGCTGGCCAGCAGAGGCCCAGAGGAGCCCCCCCACCCCCACCCGCTCCGCTCCGGGGTCCCCCACGCCCACCGGGCGCGCCCCTCACCGGTGCAGCACTTGGACCTCCAGATCTTCCCCAGGAGCAAGATCATGGCCAGGAGGTGGCTCAGGTCGCCGAGGATACGGAACACGTTCATGTTCCAGCCCGCGGGCCCTGCGCGCGCGCGCAGGCAACTCCTGGAAACTTTGCGGCGGCCGAGGCGGCTGCCGCGTCCCTGGCCTGCCCGTGGGTCCCGCGCGGCCCTGCGCGCGCCGCCGAGTCCCGCACTCCGCCCGGGGCGCCGCCGCTCTGCCAGCGAGCTCTCGGCCGGGCGGTGACGTGGCCAGGCCGGCCGCAGCGCGGGGGAGCCAGGAAGCGCCGCCGCCCGAGGTCCCGCCCCCGGCCCATCCCAGCGCCTCGGCTCCCGGCGGGCGGGGCGGCCCGGCCAGGCTGGGGGCTTCCGGCGGGGCCCGCCGCCCGCCGCTCTGTGCCTGCGAGGGGCCCGCCACGTCCCGCACCTCTGATGCCGGCAGAGGTGGCTGCCCAGAGTCCGAGCTCTGCCTCCCCTCCTCAACCCGGGGTCCTCCCCGCGTGACCTTGGGCAAGCCAGTGGGCTCCATCTCTCTGCCTCAGTTCCGTCATCTGTACCCACGGCTAAGGACACCGGTGCCAGGGTGGAGTCCTGTGCGTCAGTGCCGGCATGAGCCAAGCGCACTGGAAGCGCCCCGTGCGCCGTGGCCCACCGCTACTGTCATCGTCACCCTGAGGTTTGAACGCCTCCTCCTGGGGCTCCCTGGGGTGAGAAGAGCTGGAGCCTGATGTCCCCCCACCCGAGTTTATTTGAAAAGCCACCTTGTCCTGACCTAATCTGTTGGAGGGGAACAATGCTACCTACCCAACGACTCTCAGGTTTGGAGTCAGGCCGACGTCACCAATGTCTCCCTCTTCTTGACATGACAAGATGTAAAACGGGAACACAGGCCAGGAGGGACTCCGGGGCCTGGGGGACGGGGTCGGCCGCAGGCTGGGAGGCAAGCCGGGTGGAGGGCGAAGGACCACGGTTGCGGGGAGTCCTCCCAGGGCTGTGCGACCTTCTCTGGGCCTCGGTCTCTGCATCTGCAGGAGTAGCCTGCATGAGCCCAGGGCTCTTACCACACATTCGCTTTTTCCTTCTCCCATGTGGGCCCTTCATCTCTCCCTAAACTACCGGCCTCCTCCCCTCCACCCCCGGCCCCCTGCTCATGACCGACCCTCCACGGCCACCTCGCTATGACTTCCAGAGCAAAGGCAGTCCTTTGAGGCTCAAAATGTGGTCCAAGGACCAGTAGCTTCTGCACTGTATTCTGGGAATGAAGAATCCTGGGCCCCACCCCAGACCTGCTGAATGAAAATCCGTTAAACAGACCCCTGGGTGATTCGTGTGCACAGAAATCTTGAGAGGCACTGATCTAAACAACACAACAAGGGAGGTAGGGTTGTTATTCCCATTATACATTGGGGAAACTGAGGCACAGAGAGGTTAAGTACTTTGCTTAAGGTCGCACAGATACTAAATAGTAGAGCCTGGACACCAACGCACAGTCTGACTTCAGGGTTCATGCAATTAACTCATTACATTTCACCGTGGGTTGTCACAGGAGTTGATGAGCTTCCTGTCATGAGAGGTGCTTGAGCAGGGGGTGGGTGCCCCTTTGTCAGGGGTGCTGCAGTGGAGACTCCTGCCCTGGCGCAGAGGTCTGGATAACAATAGTCATCAAGTACTGAACATCTACGGGGTGCCACGCGGGGGTCAGACACATTAGTCAGATTCTCTCTGCTCAGCCTCAACAGGCTGCCTCCAGTCAGGCTTTAAACCCTCGCTTTGCAGGTGATGGCTATGAAGCCCATGGGAGGCGAGGTGCATGTTCCAGGTCCCTCCCGAAGGACGAGTCAGGCACTCATCCCGGGGCCGGGACAGGTTCCGAATGGGTTGTTCTGTTCCCTGCTCCCCCGCCGGACCCTGCCCAGATGCCTCCCTTCCAGCTGATGCCCAGAGAAGGCGGTGGCTATTTAAATACCTCAGGTGTGGCTCCAGTTCTCTCTGCCCAACCAGCTGGCATCTCCTTCTCAGCACCCACCTCCTCCCCAAGCCAGGGAAAAGCACAGACATTTGCCATTTGGTAAAACATCTGTCTTCCTGAGAAGCAACTCCAACTGTCGGGGGGCCCTGGAACAAGGCTAGAATCCCCCTCTTCCCTCTGTTTCTCTAGGGGTTCCACAAGGGAACTGGCCAAGGCCAGGGGAGGTCCAAGGAGTGACTACCATCGTGGTGGAGGGGAAAGAGCCCAGGCTGGGAGGGATCTTGTAGTGGCCATGGTGGCTTTCAGCCCTCCATGTCCCCTCTCTGGGCCTCGGCTTTCTCATCTGTTAAATGGGATAATGAAGCTAGAAGTATTGCTACCTGGTTACTTGGCCTTCCTTGTATCTAGTCTTCCCTATGAGCTGATACTCCCTACGTCTTAAGGCAGGGACCTCATCTTCCCCGTTTTACAGATGAGGAAATAGAGGCTCAAATTCGTTTCTCGCTCCCCCCCAGGTCACGCAGACCTCCTCTCCCCAAAGTTCCACCGCTCCATCCTTAGTAATCAGCCCTGCCTTTTGCATACCTACCCCATCTTCAAGGTGGAATATTTTTCAAGCACTCCCTCTTCCTCCGGGTGAAGTCGGAGAATCCTACTCATTTCAAGCCCTTGGCCCTAGCCCATGCCAGCACACTGGCCACCTGCAGAATGGGACACTCTCTGTCCCCATGCCTGGTGGTGCTGAGCCAGTCTCTTCCCTGCCTCACTTTCCTGACACCAGAAATGCATCTGTTGTAGGAAGGGAAGCCAAGAGGGGAATTTCCTTGGGCTCAAAGGGCAATGAGTCTTTTTTCCTCAACAGAGCAAAATGTACGTTTAAAGTTAGATTTACCAGGGAGAGAATGGGAGAGTTGCTCGATTAAGGAGAGGGGGGCGGGGAAAGGTACATGTGATCTTTTTTCCTTCTGGTCCTAGCCCTTTAGTATGTCTCACTGCTGCAGTGACTATCCTGCCAACTGCCTCCAACTCCGTGTGGAAGCAAAGTGTGGATGTCTGCTGAAAATCGCCACCCCCAGGACGCTCCACGACTTAATCTGCGCCCCTCGCCGCCGGGCAGGGGCGCCTGGAAGGAAGGGGGAGCTTAGGCCTGGACTTCCGGAACTCCCTTTGGGACCCCTAGGGTTCGCCATGGCTGCTTCTGGCTTCTGCGAGTGAACAGTTCCCCCCGCCCCCACCCGCCTGCCCCCGCCCGTAGGAGGAATGAACTCTTCCCAGCGAGCCCCGAGGTCTGGCGCTGGAGGCGCGGACGAGCCTAGTCCCTAACCGAGTCCAGGTGGGCTGAGGATAAACTTCGCCCGCGGTTCTACCCCAGGTGCTCTCATAGCTCTCTCCCTGACTCAATATCTATCTTTTGAGTGACATGCGGCAGGGCCACTGCGGGCCCCATTCGTACAGAGCGGGAAACAAAGGTTCCAAAGCCTCTTTTCCACTTTCAGTTCCAAGCACAGTTATTGAAGAACAGCTGGGCGCTGGGCGCCTTTCAGGCTGAACTTAGACGCAGCCTCGAGAAGCCCTTGGCGCGCGCTCTGCGGGAGGCGGGCGCCTGTGCATTGGGAGCAGAGGAGAGAACCTTACCCTGGGCTGGGGGGGAGTTGTGAGGGAAGACTGCAGTTAGGAAGGCTTTAGAGGATGCCCTGGTGGGTTTTGAAGGATGACTTGGAGCTTGGCGCAAGGACAAAACCTGGGGAAAGAGAGTAAGTAGAGTCTCAAGTAGGAACTACGTGCGGAACGACGCAGAGATAAGAGCCGACTCGTTCTCCCGGCGCATTTGATTTGCACTGCGCTTTAACAGAGGCGAAAGACCGGGGGTGGTGGGGAGAAAGAGAAAAAAAGATTAACGTCAAGGTCAGACAGACCTTCGTGGGAATCTCCAGCTCCACCACGAAAGAACTGTCCGCGTTTAGGCAATTTATTCAGTCTCTCCGAGTCACGGTGTGCTCGTCTGCGACCTGGGTATAAACTAAGCAGGACTGACTGACTGCACGGGGAAAGCTGGCTGGGCCTCCGCAGCGCCCCGCAGGAGTGAACCACGGGACAGACGCTCCGCTCACAGGACACCGAGGCCCAGGGCGGGCCTCGCAAAGCAGGGGCGCGAGAAGACGCGGAAATCCTGTGTCCTTGGAAAGCGATCATTCCCTCGCCAGTTTGTTCCCGGAGAAGTGCAAAAAAGACAATTAAAAATAACCTCTCGGCCGGAAGAAACCTTCTGGGGCGCTGGAAGTGTTCCGCGTCTTGCTCAGAGCGGTGGTTTACGAGGGTTTTATGCGTGTGTAAAATTCATCGAGCTGTACTCTTAAGACGTGTGTATTAAGTTACACCTTAATTAAAAGAAAAAGAAAAACACAACCCTAGCCGCGCCGTCTCGTCCCCTCGCCGCTGGCGACAGGTGTCTCTCAGAGACTCCAAACGCCGCTCTGGGCGCGCAGCGCAGGCCCAGAGGCCAGCGCCCTGCGCCTGAAGTCGTGCGCGGCGCTCCTTGGCCCGGGCGAGGTTCCCAAGGCAACCGCAAGCCGCTCGTCGCGTCTCCCGAGTGACGAGGCGCCAGCGACGACTCGGAGACCGGATTAATGAACCGGAGCCACGAAGCGAGGCTGGAGAGAGAAAGCGGCTGGCTACGTGCGGAGGGGAGCGACTCCGCGCGCCCTTCGTCCTTGCGCGGGCCTTCGAGGGTATCCAGCCGGCGCCACTCCCCGCCACTCCCGCTATGGCCACAAACTGCTGCCTGAACACGGCCCTGGGATTCACTCTCAGCTCTCCAGGTGGGGCGAGGGAGGGCTTGGCTGCCAATATCACAGGGCGCATCGGGGTCAAAGCCGAGCCTGCACCCTGACGGCCTGCTTGCCAGCTCGTTCCGCGCAGCCGAGTGGAAGGCGCGGAGCGCTGGGCGCCGGCGCCTCCTCGGGCCCTGGTTCCAGCCCTGCTGGTAACTTTCTGTGTGGTCTTCAAACCCCCTCTTCTGTCTGGGTCGCAGAGATGGGGACAACGCGCCACGCAGTGTAGCTCTTCCCAAGCATGTCAAATAACGAGTGGTTTATAAACTGTAAAGTGCCTCGCACGTGTCAAGGACCCTCACTGTCCTCACCCTACTGCCTTCTTGCCCTCATTGTCACCCCAGCCCCAACTGCAGCCTCATTGTCAACCAGCTTGCACGGTGAACCCGGGGCTCAGAACTCTTCATGTCCAGAGGCTTCCGGTCTGCAGGTGAGAGTTCCCTCCCCTCACTTTCCAGTTCCCAAGGAATGGGCCCAAAGCGGGTCTCCTGGGTGCCAGGGATCCTTTGGTCCCCAGCCAACCACTTAGAGGGGCTCACAGAGACATCGCCCTCCACCCACCGTCCTGTACACCTCCTCCTAATCTTCCATCCCGTGGCTGGCTGGACGGCAGAGGTTCCCCACTAAGTGAGGCGTCTGGAGGTCCCAGGCTATGACCCCTGGACCAAGCCCGTGGGTAGTACCACTTAAAGGCCTTCATGCTGGGCATGTTTGCACAGTTGTGTGTTCGTGTGTTATGAGACCGTACATACATTAGTGCGTGTGTATACATGTGCCAGGAATGCATATGTTGTGTGTGTGTGTGTGTGTGTGTACTTGGGATGCTCATTTGCATATGTGTATGTAAATGTGTATATTTGTGGCTGTGTGGTATGTGCGTGCAGGTGTGTGTTGTGCATTGGCGGCATATGTGTTTACCCGTGCATCTATTTGTGTGTATATATGCATATCTAGATGGGCATTTGTGGTTTTGTACTTGTGGTTTTCACAGTGGATGTGTAAGACTTTGAGGGCTGTGATTGTGCACATGTGGGAGTGTGCCGGGGGTCTTGAGTGTGGGTTTCTTTTCTTCCCCCTCTCCCCTGCCCCTTCTTCCCCCAGCTGAGGGCTGTGGCTGCTCAGTCTGGCTCCTGCCCCCTCTGCAGACCTGTGGCTGCCCAGGTCTTCGGCTGGAACAGGCACCAGGGGCAAAGGGTGGGTGGGTGAACCTGGGGCCAAGGCTCGTGTGTCACCCTCCTCCCCTCCCCACAGCAGGAGCAGCAGCGGGAAAGGTTGGCGGAGGGGGGCTATTTTGGGAGCGTCTCCTTAGCAACAGCTGCCACAGGCCGTCTGTGGCGGTTTTTCTATAGGTGCTAAAATATTCCACCCTGGTGACTACTGAGTACTGGGGGGTGGGCGAGGGTGGGAGCAGAGGGTGGGAGAGAGACCCCTACAGTCCTCCATCCCCAGGGCACAGCCTGCTGGCGTGGGTCCTGGCCCTCTGGACCTCCAAAACGTCTTTCTCCACCTCTCGTCTTCATGCCTCAGGGCTGCTCAGACTTTATGGAGTTCTGAGACAGGCCAGCTGTGTCCTGGTATGATTTCTAATCTTAGGAGCTGGGCTGCCTCAGTTGGTCAAATCTGCAGAATGAGCTGGCTGGACTTTGAGGAACTCTCCAGGCCAAAAACCTCTGTACTCTGTGACTCTGGCCTTGTGAAGTGGCTCTTTCCCTTCCCTCCCCAGCTTTCTCGCTTGCCTGGCCCAAGCGTCCCTGCCCTCCGGCCCTCCCAGTCCTCTGTGCATGTTCTCAGGGCTCCTGTGGGACCAGAGAGGTCTGACTGGGCTCTCAGAGTGAACCTGTTATTGAATACTCCTCAGGTCTGGAATGACCTTTCCCCAGAAGCTAGGAGCCAGTTCAGATCCTGGCTCAGACAGGTGCTTACTTCCTGAGTGACCCTGGGCAGGGCACTTCCTCTCTCCATGTCTCAGTGCGGTTTCCTCATCCATGAACAAGGGGTTGCCATAGTCTTTACCTCATAGAGTTGTTGTGAGGCTCAAATAAGGAGAATGGAGAACGGGCAGGAAGCGCTGGCCACAAACAAAGGTTTTACCATCTCTCCTCATCAAACTTTGGAGGAAGTCTCACCCTTCCAGAGAGTTGGCCACCCAGGCCGCGCCACTTGTAATGATAAGACCGAGCCTTAGTTTCCCCATCAGTAACAAGTGTCTGTGTCATAGAGTTCTGGTAAGCGTTACTGAAGTCCTAGAATAGCACTGGGCTAAGGGTGTGTGCTCAAGGGGCGCTTGGTCCCCTCACACCAACCAGGGGTGCTTCTGTGTTAGATGACCCTCTGCAGTCCAGAGAGGACAAGCAACCTGTCCAGAGTCACCCAGGTTCTGACAGCCAAATCTCCCCCTCCCCACTCACATCCCTCTCTGTCCTCCCCACCCCTGGCCTGTTAGCAGCTACTCAAACATGGGATGGCAGATGGCAAATTCCTCTTTTAGCCTTTGATCCTCCTCACCTTACACATGGGGAAATGGAGGCCCAAAGAGGACAGGTGAGCTACCCAGAGTCACACGAGTGCTGGGTGGTGGAGAAGGGACCCTTTCCTGGGATCCGTGGACTTCTCCCTGCCCGCGGCTGCCCTTGTCACCTCTCCCCACCTCCTCCCAATCTACCCTCAGCCACAGGACCCTCCTTACAGAAGATGAGCAATGGGGACCCCGGGCTGCAGCTCCAGGCCCAGCAAGGTGACCACCAGCATATGTTTCTTCTCAACCCCTGTGACGTCACGGCCACCAGGCTGCACCCTCCCCTCTCCCAGCAGCCACTGCCCTCTAGTCCCCGCCCCTTCCTTAAACTTGTGCCCAGTGACCTAGCATCAGGTCCGACCCCACAGGAACAGAAGTTCTGGATCTGTGTCCATCTTCTCCCTCCTTCCTGCCCTTCCTCCTTCCCCTGCACCCCATACTCCCAGGGCCGTCACTAGGCCAGGCCTCTGGCCAAATGAAGAGACTACAGGCCAGTTGCCTCACTCTCAATCAACAGAAAGGTGTGAGAGGTACCAGGTACACATCTGCTGCTGAGCCAGCATCCAGATGGCCTGAGTTTCCCCACGGGTACACACACCAAGGTTCATGCAATGGAACTTCAGTCCTGGTTGCCCGCCTGCAAGGCACAGCCAGGGAATGAGGGAGGCGAGCATAGGATGGGACACGAGCTATAAAGGTCTGCACAGTGGTGAAGGGAAGACTGAGAAGGGACGGATGGTCACATTTATTGAGCACCTACTACGAGGGGTACATTCTTGTGCATCTACCTCACTTATCTGCCCCTGTGAGGGGAGGGACTTCTCAGGCCCCCATTTTACAGACAGGTCAAATAAAAAATTTGCTCAAGGTCATGCAGCTCCTAAGTGCTTTTGATCTCAGGTTGGTCTGACTTCCAAGCCCACTTAACAAGAACCAAACTTGTGGCCAGTGCTGGATGAATGAGTAGGTGTGTGATGAATGACTTCTGCCAGGGGCATCAGGAGGCCTTCCCAGGGGAGGCAGCCTGGACGCTGGACTTAGAGAACAGCAGGAATTCTCTGGGCAGAGAAGGAGGAAGGGCATTTCAGGCAGAAAGAACAGCATGTGTGCGCAAAGGCAGAGAGTTGTGGAAGCATCTGGCGTGTTCTGGAATCTATGGGAATCAGGGTGTCTGTGTGGGCACATGGGGTGTGGGGCAAGGTGGGCCTGGCTGCGCCTCACGCAGATGAGTTGGGACTGAATCCTTCCAGGTGGGGAGGGGCTCTGGGGAAGGGGAGCGATCGTGGTGCCGTGTGTTGTGGTTCCTGTGCCAGTCGCATCTTGGGGGGAACAGCTTGGAGGAGCCGGAGACGATTTAATATTCGATAAGTTCCCAATCCGACTTCGGGGTGCCTCAGTCTCTCCCTCTCTTAACTTGGGCGAGTCTGAGATGCCCAGGCTCCCCGGGAAGGTTCTTCTGGCTGTCCTCATCCTATGCCCTGCAGCAGGAGGCGGACTTTCCCACCTGCTTCCTCAGAGCGTTGAAGTGAGGCCCCCAGATGGCCGCGGAAGTGGCGGGCTCACCAGGGGTTGTAAGGTGCTGGGGTCTTCTCCCCAATGTCCAGAGTGTGGGGCCTAGACCTGGGGCACAGTCAGGGCAGGAAGAAGAAGGGCGCCATCCTCCCTAATAAAGACACTTTAGAGAAATGAGGATATAATGGGATTTGGTCCGGCCCTGCCACCTCTGGGTGACCTTGAGCAAGCTCGTGACCCTCTGGTACTCAGTCTCCCCATCTGTAAAAAGGGGCGGTGCTGCCCAGGTGATTGATTGTGAGGGTCCCCCCAGCAGGGCCCCCTGCGTCTGCGGAGCGGGGTGCACAGGAGCGCAGGTACTTGTGGAGGAAAAGGACACCGCTGAGGGGAGTGGCCCAGCGCCACCGGCCGCGGCGCGGACCCTCTCGCACCCACTCCCTTCCCGGCACGAGGAACCCCCTCCACCTGCCTCTGGGGGGCTAGAAAACCCGGCAGCGGCTTCTCGGAACGGGTTCTGGGAGGAGCGCTCCCGGAGTCTGCAGAAAAACCCGGACAGGATCTGCGGCAGGAGCCCCCCGCAGCCCCCGGCCCCTGCGCCTGCCCCGCGCGGCGGGCGGGTGGGAGGGGGTTTGCTGTCCAGCCGCGCGGAGGGGAAGGGGCAGGGCCCCGCCCCGCCGGGTGCCCGGGGCTCCGGCGCTGGGGGGGCGCGGCCTCCGCAGCGGGGCGCCGCGGGTCACGTGCGAGGAGGGGCGAAAGTCTCGCAAAGCGGGGCGGCGTGCGGGGAGTTGGGAGTTCTCGGCGCGCCGCGGGCGGCGGGAGCTCGGGCTCCCGGGCAAGCCGGGGACGAGGCAGCGGCGGGGGCCTGGGTCCGAGGCAGCGGGGACCGCGCCGAGAGCGCGAGGGAGCGAGTGGCGGAGGACAGGGACGGGGCGAGAGACCGATCGCGACGCGCAGGGGAGAGAGAGGGCAGAGGCTGCGGGAGGCGACGGGGAGACCGGGAGGGCGACCGAGACGGAGACGGAGACCCCGCGGGGAGACGCGGCGAGAGCCAGGCAGGCGGCCGGGACAGGTGGGGCGACAGGGGCAGGAGAGCGACAGAGCCCCGGGCGGCCAGCGTGGGAGGGGGCGGCGGCGCCGGGGCCGGCCCGCCGCGGGGTCTCGGGGCCGGGCGCAGCGCGCGGGGCGGAGGACAGTGCCCAGTGACGGCGAGAGCGCCGCGGGGGGCGGCGCGGGGAAGGCGCCTGCGGCGGGGGCGGGGGGCACGAGCGCCGGCGGCGAGCGCCATGGGCCCCCGGAGCCCCGCGCTCTGAGCCAGGGCCCGGGGCCCGACGATGCTGACAGCCAGGCGGCGCCGAGGGCGCGGCGCGGGCCAGCGCTGAAAGTTGGGCGGCCGGCGGGGAGCGGCGCGGGACGGCGCGGAGGCGCGGAGACCCGGAGACCCACGGACAGACACGCCAGCAGCTGGGGAGGGGGGCGCGGCCGGGCCGCGGGGGTCGCGACGAGGGGGCGCCCCGGCCACCCTCCGCGCGGACGCCGCCCGCCCGCCCGTGCCGTGGGATGTAGCGCCTGCTCACCGCCTCCCGGACACTCGTCGGACCTCTGCCCCGCGGTAAGCTGGGCCCGCGCCCGCCGCCGGCGCTGTCCGTGTGTCTGTCCGGCCTCCTGCGTGTCTGTGTGTCCTGGGCCAGCCACTTTGGCCCCTCCTGCTTAGCACTTATCCCTGACCCGGTTCCCGCGACTTCCCAGGGGCTGGCGAGCTCTGTCTGTGCCTGTCAGTCAGGAGCAGAGAGGTCTGGGGTGATGCCGGAGCGGGGAGAGGTGGGTGGAACTAGCCTTAACCTCCTGCCCTGGCCGCGACCTTTCCCTGCCTCCACCCACCCCCAGTTGTCAGGGGAGCTTCAAGGCAGGTGACTTGTGGCAAAAAGGGGGGGGGGCCTCTTTTCCGCCTCCCCAAAGGCAGCCCGTTTGCAAATGGCCCTGCCGTCTGACCCTGAGCACAATCCCACTTCTCCTGTCTTGAGAGCCTGCTTTGGGCCAGGCGACCCCAGGGTGAGGGGACAGGGACCCAGTAAATGAGGCATTTCACATCTCACAGTGAGACAGGCTGTGGGGAGAGGCACGGACTGCTCTTCCCTCCCCAGGGAGAGGACCCCCAAGGAAAGAGAGGTCTGGATGCACCCCAAGCAGGAAAACTTCCCCTGCAACATGCCGAGCCCCCCCACCCCCGCCACCAGCATCAACCTCAGACCTGCCCCTATGCTCGGATTCCAGGACCAGGCGGGGGAGGACGCGAGGAGATGGCAGGCAGGAGTGTGGTGGAGGGACCGGAGACAGGCCAGCCTAGCCACGCTGGCGGGCGAGGGCCCCAGGGGCTGTGGGAATTCAAGCAGCAGGCTGAGGGCACTGGGAGCTGAGAGAGGCCAGTGGCCACACAGCAAGACCCAGAGAGGAGCCAGACCCTGTGTGCGTGCGCGCGTGTGCATGCGTGTGTAAGATGTCTATTTTGCTTCTCCCCCACATCCAGTCCCATGACCTCCAGAGCTTCAAGACTTTTGGGGGCTGTTGACAGGACTTTAGGGGCCCCGACGGCCACACCGTGGCCCGGGCTTGGCCTGCGATGAGGGGAGCACAGGGCAGAAGGCAGTGGGGCAGGGGCTGGAGGGCAACCTGGCAGGAGCAAAGGCCGCCGGCCACTGAGCTGGAGGGCTGAGCCCAGAACATTCGACTGTTCTCCACTGGAAGGAGAGGCCGTTTCTAGGGTTTTCCACACTGGACAGTGGGCCTCATATATGCTCCATTCAGGCTTCTAGAAATCAGCTTAGCTGGTTGAGGAATGAGCACCCTGGACAAGTCACTCTCTCCCAGACCCTCAATTTCCATATCCGTGGAATGAGGACACCCCTTCCTGCCCCACTGACCTCCAAGCACCGCCCCCACCCCCTTCCAGGCTCAAGTGAGCTGAGGGCTGTTCACAGTCTGGGGAAAGTGCTGGGCAGATGGGGTCAAGACTCTTTTACCTTTGGGACAATGCACGGATAATGGGGAGGGAAGATCAAAAAGAAGAGTGTCCAGGAATTAGGGTGGGGGGGATCCAGGGCTCCGCAGCTATGCCTCAGGAACCCTTGGGTTACTCTTGAAAAAGAAGCTCCTCATCCAGAAAAGGGCTTCGGGGTGACTGGGAACAGACAGAGCTGGCCTTGCATTTCTGCTGGGTGACCTTGGGTAGCCGGCTTGACCTCTCCAGGCCTCAGTTTCTTCAACTGGAGAATGGGGATGATGGTCCCGACTTCACTGGGCTGCTGAGCGATTCGCAGACTATGCCAGGTCTCTGGAAGCTGCTTGCACGAGCCTGGAGCGTAGTAGGATTTTAACAGACATTTATGGAACAGGGAATGAAGTGGCTCTAGGAGATGTTGTGAAAAGATTTCTTAGCTTAGGAAAAGAGGGGAGGAGAGGAGGAACAGTGTAGGCTTACAGGGCGGGTCGGTTCTTAATGTGGATCTGGGGGAGGCGGGGGTGAGAGCTGAGGGGGAAGTGAGGAGGAGGGGGCCCCTCTGCGGGGACCACTGAGTCACGAGGACATGTAAGCGACATGACAACCAGCAACATGGTAACCAGGAGACTAGCGGCGATGGGAAATGGAGCTGGAACGGTGTGTCGTGGGGGTTGGGGGGGGTGCAGGACCGGCAGCGCCAGAGCTGGCCGGCCTCTCCGAGTGAGGGAGGAGGCTGCAAAGCCAGGTGGTCCTGGGAGGAGGTGGGGACCAGAGCGGAGGGAGGGCAGGTGCCTCTGGGGTCTGCTGGCCAGGGGGGCTTCTCCGCACCTCCCCGGGCTCCTCGCTCCTCTCCTCCACATCTCCACTTTTCATGCCTCTCCCCCTAGGATGCCAAATTTGGCTCACGCAATCTGTCGTCTCTCTTCTGAGATTGGCACTAGGACCAAAGCCGAGCGCATTACATCACCGCAGCTTCCCCTGCACGAGGAGAGGAGAGGGAGGGACAGAGGGCCAAGGGACAAGGGACAAGCGGCCAACCCTCAACTTTCTTTCCTGTCTTCCTGCTCATTCGTTTGGCCTCGGGCCCAGGTGTTAGGGACTTCTGAGAGTGGCCTAGCAGGGCCCAGAGGCAGGACAAGGACTCCAATCTTGGGGAGATTCTGGGGCCTGGGGCAGGAGGTCAAGCCTTGTTGCTGTCCCCCTGGCTAGGTGGGGCCCGGGAGGCAGGTAGCCTGCGTTCAGGACCCCAGCCTGTCAGTGCCTCGCCTTCTGTGTGACCTTGGGCAGCCTCTCACCTCTACCCCGTGCAGAGTCGACATCTGTATAGAGAACAGTTGGCCACTCAAGATCTCGGTGACTCTCCAGACAAAAAGATGCCCTTGAGTCCTGCTGCTCTCCTGGGCAGAGAGAGGAGGAGTCCTGAATTTTAAATGGCTTTCAGTGACCTTGAGCAAGTGACTTTACCTCCTCATGCCTCCACCTCCTTACCTGTGAAATGGGGATGATGGAACTTAAAAGGTCCTAAATGTGAGAGAGGGGGACCGGAGAAGAGAAGGAGTCTCTGGCCCTGAAACCACAGGCACTCAGGGGCTCCGTGGCACACTGGGCCGGAGGTGGGGGTGGGCCCACCGGGCCACTAGTCGGGGCAGGGCAGTAGGACAATGTGTCTCAATCCAAACAGAGGGCTTAGAGTTTAAATCACTGGTTCGGTGCCCTCATTTTACACAAGTAGAGATTCGAGGCTCAGAGAGGGAAGTGGACCCCATCCTACTGCCAAGGTCACAGTGATAGTTTGGGGGCGAAGGAAGGAGAGCGGCCTGAACCCAGGGCTCCTGGCTCCTAGCCCTGCCTGGAAGTAGACGAACAGGCAGAGGAACACTTCCCATGGAACAAGGTGGCAAATCTGGACAGGACCCAGGAGCTCTGAGCTCCCAGTCCTCACCTTGGCCCCTCCCGCCTCCCTTCCTGGCCCCATCCCCACCATCTAGGGACATTAATTCCATCCCTCTTTTGGTCTATTTGAGAATCTCCCTTTCAGCCTCATTGAGAAGCCAGTTTCAGGCAGTCCCAGGCAGGAACAGGCTGGAGCGGGGGTTAAGCTGGAAGGTTTTGGCCCCTCTAGAAGATCCCCAGAGGTGGAGAAAGATGGGGGGGCATCTTTGGATGCCTTGTGAAAAAGTGAGCTCCCCAATCCCCCTCCCAGAGCTATTCAAGCAGAGCCAGATGAGTATCTATCTGCCAGAGATCCTGACCCGGTGACTCCTGCTTCCTGGATGAGGTTGAATGACATCCCACCTCCAAAATCCCAGGAGTCTTTGATATCCCCCCAGGAGGAGCTGGGAAGCAGCTCCCATCACTTGCCTGTTTCCCAGCAAGGAAGCTCACGTTGTCACCAGGCATTGAGCTGGGAGCTTTTGCAAATCCCTTCTCATTTAATCCTCCCAGCAATCCCACAGTGTCGAATTGGTGCACCAGTGTTAGAAATGGGGGAGCCGGGAGCCGCGGCTCAGAGAATCTATGTGATTTGCCCAAGGTCACACAGCAGGGAAATGGAGGAGCCTGGATTTAGTCCTTTAGTCCGGGCCAGTCTGATTCTCAGGGACTGTCCCGGAGACTTCTTTGGGAAGAGTGGAAAACGTCCCTCCCGTGGGCCATGGGTTGACAGCCTGTTGCCCTGCCAGCATGACACCCCCCTCAAGGACCCTCTGGGGGGCTCAATTCCGAAAGCATAGATATAGTTATGCACCCAAGGGAAAAACTCATTCTACAAATGGTAAGACTGAGGCTCAGAGACAGAGAATGGCCTGCCCAAAGGTACCCAGAGAGTTAGCTTTGGGCCAGGACTCTGTCCCCTACACCAGCGGGTGAGGAGGGCCTCCTGGACCAATGGCGGCATGAGGTCCAGGGCTGGGGGTGCAGACTGCTGGGCGGTTTGGCAGCCAGCTGAGAGAATGCTACGCCAGGCTGGGACTGTGGGTGGGGGAGTCAGCCTCGGAGAACAGGGAGAGCCACCAGCAGGGTCAGCTGCGCCACATCTGCCCTGTCCTCCCGGGTGCGGCCCCAGCGCCACCTGCAAACGTCAGTGTCATACAGCCCGAGAGGCCAGGGGAACCTGTGGGTGGAACCTGCCTGACAAGAGAGGGTTCTGGAGCCAGCAGCCTTGGGCGTGGTTCTCGTGTGGCCTTAGGTCAGTGTCTGGCGCGCTGAGCTTGGCGTACGCACGCCCATGCCCGTCGTGTGACCAGGAATCGGGATGTCACGAGCTATTTGCACAAAGTAGCTGCCGTTGGGTTGTCATCCAAAAGTGCTCCTCTCATCCCCACGAGGACCCTGGGCCCTGGGCGACGCGGGACAGGCAGGAACCCTGGGGGCTGGCACAACCTTTAAGCCTCCTCGCGACTCAGCCCTCCTTGGGGTGTGGGGGGATCTCCGGGCCCAGCCCTTCTTCTCCTTTTCATCTTTATTTTTCTCCTGCTCTCTCTTCTCCTCGCTACGTGGGCTGATCACTGCTCAAACTTTTAATTCAGATGGTAATTGAAATAATAATATGGGCTGAGGCCCCTCTGCTTGTGACGCTGCAGCTGGTGGAGCTCAGCTATGAATAGACCTTGAGTCACACACGCGCGCGCGCGCTCCGGCTCCCGCAGGCGCGCGCCCGCCCGGGCTCACGGGGTGGTGGGCGGGGTGCAGCGTCAGGGGGCAGGGTGGGCTCCCGCTCCAGCGTGCTCTGGCTCTCGGCCCTCCACTCCCCAACGTCTGGGCCAGGTCTGCCCTTGCGCCGTGCTCTTTGGTCCCTGTGGCAAACCGGAAGACTTGGGGCCTCAGCCATTCCCTCTACTTACAGAAGAGGAAACTGAGGTCCAGCAGGGGAGCGGCTGGCTGGACACAAGTAGAACGTGGCTGGGACTCGATGGAAACTGATGGGTTTTGCCTGATTCTCAGACCACTGTTTTTTTCAGGACGCACCGGCCCCGCCAATGGGAGCGGGGAATGCTGGGGTGTGCTCCTGTCTCCTCCCTTTGCACCCCCGTTTCTCACCTCCCAGCACACATGCACGACCATGTGCATACACACTCACACTGGCACACTCACACACTCTCTCACACACATGAGCTGCTCAGACAGACGATGCTATTGCCTGGTGGCTGGGGTCACAGAGGTTTTCTCAAGGGTCCTGCTGCAGAGTGGGGACGAGCCCCTCGTGCCAGGCTCTGAGATGAGCTTTACATTCGTGATTTCACTAAATCCTCTCTGCCACCCTGGGAGTGAGGACCAGCGCTCCCACTTTTCAGATGAAAACACTGAGCCTCAGCAAAAAGCAAGGGGTCGTCCACCTAGTTCCTAGTTCCTAGTTGGCTTCCTGGGGGAGGGAGACTCCCCTTTCTCTCCCTGCCAGTTTTCCCCTCTTCCCTGTGGCTACCTGGCCAGTCATTATCCAGCTCTGGTGTCAGCAGCCGGAACATCCTCAGTGGGCAGGGGAAGGTGAGGTGCCCGTGAGGGGCATTGACAGGTCGAGGAGAGGGGTGACTGAGGAAGGTGGGCCTGGGTGTTCCAGACCCCAGCCGGAGCCGGAGCCGTGTAGGGAGAAGGCGTTGTCATGGTGACTATCAGCTGAGGGTTTTGGTCTAGGACTACTCAGGTGGGCCCAGCGCGGAGCCTCCAGAAAGGCAGAGGGGAGACAGGGCAGGGCATGGGGGAGTACAATTGGTCAGAGGCACCCCCTGGGCCTGGGACAATGAAGAAAATCCTCCCCAGCTTTACCCAGGGGCCCGGGTCTGGTCCTGTGTCTACTTTTTCTCCAGCACTCTGGTGGGAGATGGAGCAACTGAGCCCAGAGACCACCGTGACGTGTCACGTGGCAATGATGGCAGAGCTGGGTGGGCCTGGACTGGAAGCCGGGGCTCCTCCTGGCTCTTCTGCCTCCCACTGCCAGGGCTGCCGGCTGTCTGTCTGTCTGTCTCTCTCTCTCTCTCTCCTACACTCCCGTAACTATGGGGTTTGGGGCAGGAAGGGAAGCTCTGGGTCTCATCAACCCCTTCTCCTGAGCGAATCCCCAGGGGAGCGAGGGGAAGGGGGAGCAGCCCCTTGTCACAGCTGACTGAGAGATGCTAGAGTCCGGCAGGCCTGGGACCGTATCCTGACTCAGCCGCTTGCTTATCCTAAACGACCTTGACCAGGTCACTGTCCCCGTGGGAACCTCTCTTTGCTCCTCTGCGAAACAGGGGCAACCTGTGGCAATGGGGAGATGTGCCTGGCTTCTTCCTTGTGCTGCCCCATCTGTTCTGGGCCCTCCGCCTGGGTCGCTGGGATGGGAGGGGACCTCTGCCAGGCCAGGGAGGAGGGGGTGCGTGCACTGTGAGGGGCTGAGCCCACTTTACTGAGGGGGAGATTGAAGCCTGGGGAAGGGGCTTCGTTGGCCTTGACTCGGTGGCAGAGTTGGCGCCAGGTTTCACAGTGTATCCTCTGCGACTGCTCAGAGAGGTCTCCCCTACGCAGCCCACCCTGCAGCTCCTCTCCCAACCCCCGCCCGAGCCCCCCGCAGGAGCCTCTCCTCTCCCACTGTATGCCTGAGAAGTCCAGGTCTCCTCTGCCCTGTGAGAGTTAAGATGCCACTCAGCCCTGGGACAGATGGAATGCGGGTCAGTGATTCAGGCACTTCATGAAGCCATGGGGAGGGGGTGGTGGCAGGCACCGAGCTCAAGGGGCCCTGGCTATGAGTGACATGGGCATCAGAGCCCTCTGAACCCCTCTTGATGGGAAGTTCACCATCTCCTGGTGCAGCCCACTTGTCTCTAGAAAGTTCTGTTAGTTGATAGCTGTATCCCACTTTGGCCTTAGCTCTGCACTCTGGGGCCCAAGGGACCCCGCCTGTTCCTCACAGTAGGGGTGGCTCCTACCCCCTGTGTCCCCCCTTGCTCCCCAAGGTTCATTTCCTCCACCCTCAGGAGTCTCAGTTGAGGCCTGTAGACAGGGAACAGAAGATCTGGGTTCAATTCCAGCTCCACCCCTGAGTGGCTGTATGGGCTTGGGCAGCCTTTTCACCTCTCTGGGCCTCCCTCCCCTGACCCATAAGGATGGGCTTGTGCCCCCGCATCTGTGGGGTTTGCTGGGAAGGTCTCGCGAGCCTGTGAGTGCAGCATGGCCTGTTGTTGACATGAGCATCCACTCGGTGGCACCTCCTGGCGGATTCCCAGGCCTCCAGCCCCCACACTCACCAACCGTCACCTTTAGATCCCGCCTCTCTGGCTCTCTTGGATGTCAGCACCCGATCTGTGTGCTGTGCCCGGCCCTTAGAACCTCGCAGACCTCCTGACCTGCTGGGGTGGGGGTAGGGCTGGCCGAATGCCAGTGCCAGGCCGTGCAGCTGCAGATCCTGAGGCCACCTGACCTTGGAAAGAGCCTCTCTCTGGCTGGGCTCCAGAGCTGTACCCCAGACATGGGCAGGAGCCAAGCAACAGGAAAGAGAGGGAACCGGACGGGGTACCGAGTAGGCCATGGCTTCGTGTTGGAGCTGGCCCTGGCCCCTGAGACAACAGGCCAAGAGACAGGGAGAGGAATGGACAGGCACCCTTGCAGGGAGATACAGTTGTCAGCTATACCGATAGCATGGCGGAGCCTCACTCCCTACACTCTAGCGAGCTGCCTGAGGAAGGGAGGCGAGCTCCCTGTCCCGGGAGGTATGCAAGCAGCTACAGAGTAGCAACTGTTAGGGGAGCAGCAGGGGTTTTTAACACAGGGCCAGGGGAAGGGATTGGACCCAGAACCCAGAGTCCCTATTGTTTGGGCCACAGCACAGCAGCCCTGTGACCCTAAGGGTCTAACAGCCTGTTCCAAGTATTCCATGACCTCCAACAACTGCCCGGTGGCTGTGCCTCCCAGAAGCCTATGGTCCAAGCGCGGTCAGTCACAGCTTCCAGACAAGACCAAGGTCCTCATTTCAACCTGCTCACAGCTCCCAAGCACCCCACACGTCAGTGGTTTTCAAATTGCATTCAGGCCCTGAGCCGTCAGTGTTTGTGAAATTGATTTAGGGAGTTCACGATTTATTTTTTAAAAACAAAAGAGAAAAGAAAATGGCAAGCACTTTACATGCGATGAGGGTAAGTATCGTTTTTGCGATGCTTTCTTTTCAGTTTTTAAAATATATATTATATAATGAGTAGCAATGTGCAATGTTTGTTTTCACTCTGGGTCTTGATCAAAAAGTCTGCAAGCTACTACCCCATATGGAAATTCCGGGGGTGTCACTGAGAGGCTCAGGTGTGCAGATTCCCTTTTTCCAGGATTCGTGGTTTCTAAAACCAAAAGTGCTGAGAATTCCAGGATGTCATGATTCTGTCCTCAGACCCCCCTTCCCCTTGCTCAGCAGCCCACTTAGCTCCAGGCCCCAAGCCTCAGGGTCAACCACCCCCCACCCCCGGGCCCAGGTCCCCTCTCCGCCCAGCCCAGCCCTGCTCTGTCTTTGCGCTCTCTACTTTGTCCCCGTCTTTCTGGGGACTTTCCCTCTAAGCCCCCTGGCTGTGCAGACCCTTTGTCTCTTGTCCTCAGATGCTTAGACTCAGAGCTCATCCAAACAGGGCCATATCGTACTTGTCCCCCCCCCCACCCCCGGCGCATAGTAGGTGTTCAATAAATGTTCGCGCATTCCATAATGCTTTCCGGAGCACCCATGGGCGCTGGAGACGCAGCAGGCAGGAGGGCAGATGCTGCCCGGCTCAGCATATGTTTAGGGTGATGAATGAACGAACGAATGAATGAGCAGAGTCTGAGAGTCTCTGGCCTTAGGAGCCAGCTGGGCAGATGGTCAGAAATGCGTAGTAGGCATTCCAATAGCAACAGTCACTCATGGCTGTGGATGAGCTGGAGTGTTGGGGTGGGCGTGTTCCCTGCGCTGTGTCTGGCCCTCCTCGGCCGCCTCTTTCCCTACCGGGCCCTGCACATCCCCCCAGCCAGTCCTTGGAGCTTCTCTTTTGGGCCGAGGAGCCTGGGCGTGAAGCCAGGATGCCCTGCTCATCACCCTGGGAGGACACCTGAGGGACCTTCAGAGAGGCCAGCGCTCTGTGGGAGGGTCAGGCGGAAGCCTGAGGCCTCGGACGTTCTGCCCGCTCTCCGGTGTCACAGAAAGTCTCCTTCTGGTCTCCACTCAGAGGCCACCTTTGTTGAGAGGTTCTCCCTGCCTACGGTGACAAAAATAGCTCCTCCTTGGTCACGTTCTGTCACATCACCCTGCTTAGGTCTTTTATGGGAATTATGATGGGCCGAAATTATCTTGTTTCTTTGTCAGTCATCAGATGTTTATTAAGCATCTAGGGTTCAGGGGTGAGGCAGAGATTCAAGGTCCCCGCATGTAAGGCGACTGCAAAAGACATCAGTTTGAATGGGATAAATGCTGTGAGGTGATCAGGACGCAGAGGGAGCGTGCCTGGGGGGCCTCTTGGAGGAGGCAGCCTTTGGATCAAACTAGAATGGTAGGAGGTGTGAGCAGTAGAGTCTTGGAGGATTTCAACCAGAAGGGACAGCAGTGTAAAGAGCCAGAGATGGGAATAACCTCGGGGTGTTCAAGGGACAAGGAGACAGGCCCGAGGGGCAGGGGGTGGGGTGAGGAGTGGAGGAGTTGAGGTCAGAGAGGGCAGGAACGCCTTGAGAACTCTAAGCCTGGGGGGGGACGTGAGTCCTCAGCCAATGGCGATGGGACTGCGGAGGGAGGGGAGGCAGGGGGGTCCAGGGAGGAGGCTGTGGAGTTGTCCAGAAGCGATGTGGCTCAGAGCAAGGAGCACTCTGCGGGCTGGATGGATTGGGGGTCGGGCCAGGGGCCAGGTCCCAGTCTTGGGGGTTCACTTGTCTGGGGAAGTTCCTGAACCCCCTACGGGGATGAAAATAACAGCACCCACCTCCGGGGTGTCGTGAGGATCGAAGAGGTGGCCAGGACTTGGCCCACAGCAAACGCTACATGTTGGCTATTAATACCACCAGTTTGACAGCTGGCTTTGGGGAGGGTTGAAGGGGGACGTCCAGGCGTCTAGGCCCCCTGGGAGGCCACCGGCTGAGATGGAGAAGGCAGGGGAGGGCGAGCGGTCAGTCTCGGTGATGCTGAGTTGGCGATGCCTCTTAGGCAGCCAGCGGACACCAGGAGCAGGAGCTGAATCTGCTTGCGGCTGCTTAGGAGGGCGACAGGGGCCAGGCGGTATGTCCAGCCCAGGTGAGCCTGGGCACTGCACAGTGTGTACATGTGGAAGCTGGAGGAAAGAGAGGGACAGGGGAACCAGAGAGGGCCCCTCAGGCCTGGGGGACGCACAGAGGAAGACGAGGGCCCCACGGGGCCTCCCTCAGAGCTCCTGGAGGGCGGTGGGCTCCGAGGGGCCCTGGAGGGGGCTGCAGGGAGCACGGGCAGTGACATTCAGTGGTCCCCACCAAGGAGGGCTCCTGCACTGGGCGTGCTCTGAACCCTTACCCTTCGACGCCGCCGTCCTTCGCCACATGCCTGCGAAGTGAGCGTTACCCCTCCCCGTTTTATGAATGCGACTCCCGCGGCCGCCTGCACAGCGCCTAAGCGAAGTGTTTTCAAGCTTTCGCGGATCACGGTCCCTTTTGAGGACCTTAGGAGCGCTCTGGTCCTTCTCAGAAAAATACACATATGTACACACTAATTTTAAAACTTTCTTCTCTGTGTCTTTTTTCTGTAGGTAATACATTCATATGTTTCTAAAATTAAAAAGACACAACGAGGATACAGTGAGAATCCTTCCTCCCACCCTATCCCCAGCCACCTGCTTCCCCTCCCCGAAGACAGCCAGTGTCACCAGCTTCCTGGGTCTCCATCCGTAGACAAGCACAGACAAGTAAATATGTGTATCTATAAATTTCTTTCTCTCCTTTTTAACACAAACAGTAGCTACTATACTCGGTGTTCATCACTGTTGCCTTTTTCCACTTAAAAACACGTCTCAAAGACCCACACCGCTCTTTACAGGGCTCCCGCCTCCTTTTGGCTGGCTGCGTGGCGAGCCGCTTGGGGACGGGCATCAGGCTGCTTCTAGGCTGGGCTGGGCCAACAAGGCGCTTGGCTCCTGGTGGGTGTGACTATCCGCAGGCCAAGGTCCCAGGAGTGTACACACGTGTCACGGGCAATCCCGTGGCTCTCCAAAGCCACCCAGAGCCATCCGGAGTAAGGGAGGGAGCGAGCCTGGCACTTGTCTCTGACTCCCTTTCCCCACTCCACCCCCTCCCTGCACCCCTTCTTAGGGGAACCCTGTGGGAGTGAGAGTGAGTGGCATCGGTCCCCAGTCCCCAGAGCTCTGAGAGCCCCTCTCCCTGTGCCAGCAACCCCAGTTCCTGGAGTCTTGTTTGCTGAGAGGCCAAGGCCAAGGCGATGTGGGCGGGGACAGTGATCTTCACTCCCCTCCCCCCAACTGGAGTGCTGGGATGGGGAGGACAGTCGTGGGCCATGTGACAGTCACCCCTGCTCCGGCCCCTGGCCCCCCGCAGCTAGCACCCGGCCCTAGCACCTCTCCTCCTTCTCTGCCCATGGGGCGCCTCTGCCCTTTCTGGCGGGGGAAAGGGGCCATCTAAGCTGCGAAGGGAGGTGGCGCCGTGGCCTGGGTGGTCTGGGCTGGGCAGGACCAGCTGGGCAGCTCTGCTAAGACTCCTTCTGCCTTGGTGTTGGGGCTGCTGTCCTGCTCCCCTCTCTGCTGCTGGGCTTCCATCTGCCCTGCCAGGTCCCCCCCCCCCCCAGGCATAGGAGGTGCCTGGGGCTGGCTCTGAGGCCCTCTTCCCTTCTCACCAGGATTCTGGCCCCAGGCGATCTCGTCCACTCTCCTGGCTTAAAGTATCATCCAGGAGTTTAAGAGCTGACTGGGGCGCACACACAATGCACTGTACGTGTGATGTATTATTGACTGGTACACTTGAAACCTATATCATGCTATTTACCGATGCCACCCTGATAAATTTGACAACATTTAAAAAATTTAAAAAGATCTAACGGGTCTAACTCCACCCAAACATCAGGGTCTGACACCTCCATCTGGACATTCAGAGGCCACCACACACGAGAAAGTGTCTCTCCTTAAACCTGGTCCTCTTACAGTATCCCACCGTTACCTACCCCGGACACCCCTCTTCCCAACCCCCACGTCCCACGCACCCCACTCCCATGGGGTTTTGTCCGGAACGTGTCTTAAATCTGTTTACTTCTCTCAAGCTCCACTGCCACCTGGCAGCTCTAAGCCGCCCTCATTGCCTGCTGGGGCATCCGGGAGAGTCCCCTCGCTAGCCTCCGGCTTGACTGCATCAGACACGCCTCACCCCAGGGCGTGAACCACGCTGGGACGGTGGAGGCAGGGGTGCCGCTGGGACCTTGTTGAGGACATTTTCTTTCTTAAGCCTCGTGGCGGATACAGAGGGGTTTATTATTGTATTACTCTGTATCTCTATTTGCCTTGACGATTTCACATGAAAATTTAAAAGACCAAAAACCAGGTGAAATCCTACTGCCTGCTTGCTATTCCTTACAGCCGGGAGGATCCCACAGCCCCTCCTCCCTCCTGCCTCTGCGGCCTCAACCCGGGCAACTCTCCCTCCTCCAAGCCTGGCTTCCCCTGGCTTTGCTGCACACTCTGGACATACCAAACTCTTTCTGGAATGTTCTACACCCCACCCGTCCCACAGACACACAATTCTCCTGACCGACTTGACTCCCCACTTATTACTCAGGGCTCAGTTTAAATGTCACTTTCTCAGAGAGGCCTTTGGGGACCCCTGCCAGACCAGACCCCCTCATCTTCTCCCTCCCGTCATCGCACCAGACTTCCCCCTCAGGCAGCTGACCACGGATGACCACTGCTCGCCTGTGCCCGTGCTTTCATGTGGCCAGCATCTCTCCGCAGCTGACCTGTAAGCGAGGAGGGTCCACGGCCCGTGAGTGACCAGCGGCGAGTGTAATTGAAGGAGCGACTTTGGAGGACGAGAGGGCAGGAGAATAGATCCCGAGGGGGATTTAATCTCGCCACCAGTGAGAGACTGAGATTGTTCTGGAAAAGAGAAGCTTTCTGGCCCCACTCTCGCCTTCAAATCTCGGTAGGGAAGAGGGGCGCAGGTGTTCAGGGCGTCCCCTTTGGTCAATAGAAGGGGCTCCTGTGTGTGTGATGAGTTCTCTGTCAGGGCTGGGGCCAGGAGTCAACCATTTAGCAAAGGGCACACCTGCAGGTTGGAGTAGCGGCCTTGGGCCCTCCGGCTGCCAGTTCCTGCCACGGGGCCATGACCAGAAGGCCTGCCTGGGCATTCCGCGGAACTTGCTTTTTAAGCCTGTGCACCTGTGAGCTGAGCGGCTGGGAGGAAAAGATGGGGTGTAGAGCTGGAAGAATGAGCGCATTCACCCCGCACTGCTCAGAACCCCTTTGGAGCCCAGAGTCACCTGTGTGTCTAGGCTCTGGCTGAACCTGAAATCAGGGACCCAGGTCCCGGTTCCAACTTGCCTGTGACTCAGTTTCTTCTTTCCCAGTAAGACTGACTTGACAGAACCTGGCACATAGTAGGACTTGATAAATGTTTACTAAGTGGAAGAAACGTGTGATGTTTCAGGGTATCTTCTAGGCAGGAGAGCAGTTTCTAATAAATGTGCTCTGGTATCAACTGCCCAAGTCCGCATCCTGTCTCTACCACTGAGAACTGTGTGGCCTTGGGCAAGTTGCTGAACTTCTCTGTGTCTTAGTTTTCTGACTTCTAAAGTAGCCGTGATAACGGCAACTTCCTCTGAGGTCATGGTGAGGATGGCAGGAATTGATCCACATCAAGCACTCAGAGCACTGCGGGCACAGAGGAAGTGCGTGTTAAATGCCCGGCGTGGATTTTGCAATGTCACAGCCATTGCTCGGTGGGGGAAGGGCTAGGTGTGCCATGGAATTTCAGGGTACGCGGAAGAAGGTGTGGGGGAGGAACAGCGTTGAGCACCCACTGTGTGGCCTGCACCTTTATGACAATTGACCACCCGCGTCTGGCCCTCACGACCACCCTGCAAGGTAGGCATCACTGTGTTCCTTCCCGGAGGAAGACACTGAGGTTCAGAGAGGTCCAGGAACCTGCTGGAGCTTGGCAGCACCGAACCTGCTCCCAGCCCAGCTGCGCGAGACGCTGACGCCGCTTCTCTTACTCCTCTGCTCCCTAGTGCTGGGGTTGGAACAGACTGGTCACGTGATGGGGTGCAGGGCGGGCTCTGGGTACCGCTTCTCAGTTTCGGAGGAGGAGAGCAAGGAAGGGATGGTTTAGCCTTGGACCGCTCATCGATCACTTACCCTGTGCTGGGCCCAAGACGGGCGCGGTCTCATTTATTCCTCATTACACCCTTATGAGGTAAGGACTACTATTAGTCCTACTTACAGATGAGGAGTGCGGGGACCAGAGAGGTTGAGTAACTTGCCCAAGGCCACACAGGTGGGAAGTGGTACAGTCTTCGTAGTGGGAGCCGCTGCACTGCACTGGGAAGGGAAAGATGTGGGCTCTCAACGTTCGTGAAGAGGCTGGAATCAGACCTCTCAACGTCCAAGCAGGACGGGGGCCTGCAGAGGGCCGCGGGCAGGAGGCGACACCTTGCCACAATTTCCCCCGTAGCTAGATCCATCCTTAGCTCCCTTTGACTCTTTGAGGAGCGCAGCTCAGCTGCCTGGTCCTTGAGCCTTTTTCCTCCCCCAGCAAAACCTGGGTGTTAGAGCTGAAAGGACCCCACCCCCCGCCAAACCCGGGGTCAGGCCTGAGCGGCCTCCCTCAGAGCCGGAGTAGGGGGCAGGTTCTGTGCTCCTCCTGAGCTGGGAAATGGAACAATGGTGCGAATTCCTCCCGCTTCCCCGGGGACCCCTCCTGGGGGCACGGAGTTAGCCCTTCAGCCTCCCCATGTGCCTGCTCCCTGTGATAGGAGAGTCAGCCTCCCCTTTCAGACTCCAGGGGCACAGGGATGGGCGGGGCTGATCGGACCCAGGCACGCCCTCTGGATCACCCGCCTTATTTCAGACTCTGTGCTGGGCGCCTAGTTTCATTACATCTTCCCAACTCTTCCCGCCAGGGAGCAGTGATAGCCCCCCATTTTGCTGATGAGAGGCGCCCCTGGCGGGCGCAGTTGGTGGTGGAGCCAGGCCTGGAAGCCGGGTGTCCTGGCTCCCGGTCCAGTGTGCTTATATCACCATCATCGTCGTCACATCCTGTGCATTTTACCCGCCTGTCGAACCCGCACCCAGTGTGTCTCTTACAGAATTGTTATCATGTTTGCCTCAACAATGGCCTGGTGAGGTGGATACCGTTTTCATCATCTCATTTTGCACATGAGGAAACTGAGGTCCAAAGAGGATGTATGAGGAGGCGGCAGAGCTGAGACTGAGAACCAGGTCTCGCCGCCCCAAACTCGGGGGTTCAACGAGCACGTTTTTCTCATAAAATGGACAGGAAGTCTAGGGGTGCAGGCAGAGAGCGAGGGCTGCAGGGCGCAGAGGAGGCAGGGCCTGCACCTGGCAGTGCAGCGGGGGAAGGCTTCGGAGAACTAAGGTCTAGGCCTAGGGTCCTGGGGAGAGGCGCAGGGGGCTCCAGCTGAACACGGCATTGTGGGAGGCGAAGGGGTCCCTGAGGCCAGAGGCTGGGGACGAGGGTGAATCGGGGACCCGGAGAATCGAGCGGGCATCCCAGCGTTGCCACTTCTGCTGTGTGAACCCCCATCCGTACCCCGACCCCCACCCCACCCCCACCCGAGTCCGTGCTTCTTCAGCTGAGAAGAGAAATAGTAACCCTGCCTTGTGCTGCGGTCGGTGCTCAATGCACACGTGTTCGATAAACACGGGGTTGCGGTGCCGCGTCAGTGAACTAGACCGGACAGTTCTAGAGGGTTCTTCCCTGAGAGCGGCCACAGAGGAGGATGAGGACGGTTCGGCTGAGCTGCGGGGCCTCAGACAAGTCACTTCGCCTCCCCTGCTGTCCCACCCAATAGCGACCGAGATGCATAAAGGACCCGCAGGCTGGCTAGGTGGCCCCTGGTGCGGGCTTCAGCCCTTGTCCTGCCCTCGAGGGCTGAGCGAGGGCTGAGCCTGCCCGGCACTCGGCATCTCGGCATCTCGGGACCACCACTGCCGCGGCCTGGGACTGGAGGGCCCGCGGGAGGCACACCGTGGTTGCCACTGCGTCTCCCGCGGTGGCACAGGGCGTGAGCTGCCGGAATCCGCCATCAGCTTTTCTCTGGCGAAGGGAGTTGTGGGCAAGGAGGGGGGTGTTCGGTGTCAGCAACTCAGAGGGAAGATGTAAGAGGTGACAGGAGCAGGGTCCTCTTTCTCCCCCCTCTGACCCCTGGCGGGCAGAGTCTCCGGGCCTCCGTGACGCCTCTGGCAGGTGCGGGATAGTGACGGCACCAGGAAGTGAACAGTCCCGCTGGTCACCTTCGCTGTCTCCCTGAGGCCGGCTGCTGACGTGCCGTGCCACGTCCCTGCTCTCGGACCCAATATCCCTAGTTGTCCAGTGACGTCGGGGCTAGGGACTCCAGACTTTGGACCTTCACACAGTGCAGTAAAAAAAAAAATTTTTTTTTAAAGATTCGATAACTGGCAGAGCATTGTCAATCCTTCGCTTTGCCAAGAAAGGACATTCGGTTTCCCAAAAGCATCTCCCTTCCCCATCGTTTCCCAAAAGAAAGAGCGTTTACCACGAAAGGAGTCCCAGGCTGCTAACCTAGAATAAAGGACGTCGTCCACCAGAGCCAGCACCCAGGCTGGATGGGAAGGCCTTGCTCGAGGTCACCTAGGAAGGCAGCGAGAGGGGCCTGGCCTCCCAGCGCCTCCTCCCCCGCCACCCCCGCTGGTAGACCAGCTCCCCGCCTTCCAGACCCGCGTGGTTTACTGAGACGCGATCCAGGCGGGACTCTCGGGCAGTGCAGAGTCCTCAAGGCCTCTCGCCCCTCCTCTGCGCCCCGTCCCTCTCGCCCCTCCTCTGCCGTCTGCGCCCCGTCCCTTGTCCGTTCCCCACTTTCCCCTCAGGCCCTTGTCCCTTCGCCAGGAAGCCGCGTGTGACAGACAAGGGAAGGTAAACCTGAGCTTCCTCCTCGCCACTTTTTGGTCCCACGCGGTGCGGCCGGCCCATGCCCTGGCGGGCGGACCTCCCGTTTGTGCCGCAGAGTCTGTGCCGACGACGGGAGTGTTTGATTATTGGAGCAGGTCACTGCAGATGAGGGGCTTCAGGAGGACGGGCACACACGGGGTCCTCCGTGGTGGGGGAGCACCCGTGCCTGAGGGCGGCTTTCCCCACGGCCCAGGAGTGGACGTTTCTAAGTGTCGCCCAAGATAGTACAGGCTGAGGGCGGGCCCAGGACCGGGCACAGAGCAGGGGCTCAGAAGCGTTGCCGTGACCGGCAGAGGAGGCACAGGGGCTGGGCATGAGCTGTGTCCCCATCGGGCTGGGGTGCGGAGGGTGATGCTGGGGGCTGGGGCGGTGGAAGGCCAGGGCTGAGGGGCGAGTACTGGAGTTGGGAAGTTGGGGACGTGAGTGGGGATGTGCGTGGGGGTGGGGGGTGGGGGGAGTGTAGGCCTGGGGATGTGTGGAGCCTCAGGGCCAACCCTGGGGCAGCGTGGGACTGGGCTGAGACGCCTCTCACTTCCTCTCACAAACGAGAGGAGTGAGCAGTGCCGGTGAGGGGAGAACGAAGAGCCTGTGGCCGTGGGGGATGGTCTCCTCACCCCCTCACCCCGGGAGCCCTCCTAAAGAGTAGGAGCCCCGCGAAGAACCCTCGCCTGCAGCACAAGATGAACCCCTCATCGCGCAGAGAACCAGGGGTCCCCCGGCCTTGAGCGGAGCCCTCATCCTCTCTGGGCCTCAGTGTTCTCATGTACCAAAGGCCAGGTCACCGCACTTTGTCCCCTCTGCCTCTCTTCTGGAGAGCTGCAGCCTGTAGGTCCAAGGTCTGCTGGGGCCAGGCCGATGCCCTCTCTTCCCCTAGGCCCATGGCCCACCCCACCCCGCTCCAGGGAGGAAGCCCCTCTTCCCAGGAGCACCTCGACCTTCCTCCAGGAGCTCTGGAGTAAGAGTGAGGAGACCAGGGCCCGCCCCGCTTTGCTCTGGGGCCCTTAGCAAGTCCGTCCCACCCCTGGACTTCCTCGGCCTCAGATGTAAAGTGAGGGTTTTGAAATCAGTGACCTTCCATTCCGTCTGGCTCTGGTCCCTTCTGTGGTGTTAATGGAGGCACCCAGGACAAGGGGACAGAGCAGAGATGGAGGCGTGTAGTGTCGGAAGACCTCCGAAGGTGTTCCAAGCCTAGAAGGCGCACCTGACAACCGGCCGTTGAGAATCTGAGAAGGGGGCAGAGGGGTAAAGTTATGACCCCTGAAGGGCCAGCGTCACGTGCTCACGTCCTGTGTTAGGTCTTATGAGCGACGGGTCTCACTGATCCCGTTTTCCAGATGAGGAAACTGAGGTTTAGAGCAATCAAATAACTTGACCAAGTTGCCCGCTGGACCTTGGACTTCCATTCAGGACCGTGGGACCCAGGGAGCTCCTGTGAAGTGGGGGAAGGGAGAAGAACCCAGAGTCGGGCTGGGGTGACGGCGGGGGAGGAGGGGGGCAGGGCTCACTCTCTCTGGGCTGAGAGAGGGCGTTTCTCCCTGGAAGAGGCAGACTCCGAAGCTGTTGATCTCTAAATTACAGCGTTGGCGCGCACCGGTTGCTGCGGCAACCGAGTTGTCCTGAACGGGAAGTGTATAAACATTGCCACAGATGCACAATTAGATCAGGAAGAAGAATAGAACAGAAAATAGAAACTTCCAGCCTTATATAATTCCGGGCCAACATGTTGCCGAAAGCCCGGGCCCAGGCCCGGCCCTTCCAGCCGCTGGGGCCCTGGGCAGCACCATCTCCCTCCTGGGGCCCCAGCGAAGGGAGGGCTAGAGGGAGGGTCCGCCCTCCTTGGGCCCAGCTGGTGCACCCGCCACCCGGCGGGGTGAGGGGCCGCCTCCGCTGAAACAGCTGGGGATGCTGACAGCCGAACCTGCCTCTCGCCAGCTTCCTCTGCCCCTGGGAAGCTGGCAGGAAGGCAGGAGGGCGGCTGGCTCTGACTGAGCAGCTACTGTCTCCCGGGGTCCTGCGAGGTAGGGTTTTGATCCCCATCTTGCAGACGAGGAAAGTGAGGCTCAGAGAGGTGAAATGAGGCGTCTGAACGTGACAGTGGGTGTGTCAGCCTCCCTGACTCTGGGTCTCCACACCATGAACTCGTTGATGTTGATTGACAGTACCTGGGGGCTGAAGAGTTACATGCCCCTGGACTTGGCCCTACTTACCAGCTGTGTGGCCCCGGGCAGTGACTTACCCTCTCTGAGTCCCTGTTCCGTCACCTGTGACATAGGAGTAGTGACGCCCGCACAGGAGCCGAAGCTCAGGGCTCCCCCTCCTCCACCTTGACCGTCCTTGGTGTCTTCGCCCACAGCTGCTCCCAACAGCTTTGGGGACAGGACAAGAGCTGAGGTGGGGCTGCAGGCCCCAGCACTGCCCAGGACTTTCTGCAGTGATGGACACGTCCTCTAGCAGTTCTGTCCAGTAAGGTAGCCATTAGCCACGAGCACGTGAACCTGAAGTGTGTCTAGGGCACCTGGGGAAGTGAGTTAAATTCTTACTTAATTTTGAGTAAATGTAAAGAGCCACAGGTGGCCAGTGGCTGCCATATTGGACAGCACAGAACATCCAGCCCCAGAAAGACCCGAGAAAGACAGAGGCTGAACCCAGGGAGGTGAGTGGGGGCCACAGCACCCCCCCCCCCCCGCGCTCCCTCTGCTCAGGGCAAGTGGGACAAACGGTGGGAGGGCAGGGTGAAGATGGTCGTCAGGAAATCCGTGGAATGGCAGGCCAAGAAGGGATGGAGCGGGTAGCCTGAGGGGCTGGGACTGGGACCTGGATCCTGGTGGCCTCGGCTCCCGGCCCGGCAGACCCCAGTCCCGGGGCTGGGCCCGCCGTGGGGGCGCCTGCTCAGGCCATGGCACTCCCTCGCTCCATCAGACCCACCTTCACTGTCATGTTCTGCTCGCTGGGGCAGAGGACGCCTTGGGTGCCAGTCCAGGCCCTTCCCCTCTGAGCGTCCGTCCTTGGGCGGGCGCCTGGCCACCGGAGCTGGGGTTCCCCGGGGCCCCGGGAGAGGCCGCTCCCACCGCAGCAACTTGCTCCCCCCCCCCTCCCCGCATCTCACACGTCTGGCTTCTCCCCGTCCCCCAGGCCCTGCGTCTTCCCAGGTGACCACGCCGGCTTCAGGACATGCACGGGCACAGCCGCAACGGGCAGGCCCACGTGCCCCGGCGGAAACGCCGCAACCGCTTCGTCAAGAAGAACGGCCAATGCAACGTCTACTTCGCCAACCTGAGCAACAAGTCGCAGCGCTACATGGCGGACATCTTCACCACCTGCGTGGACACGCGTTGGCGCTACATGCTCATGATCTTCTCCGCAGCGTTCCTCGTCTCCTGGCTCTTTTTCGGCCTCCTCTTTTGGTGCATCGCCTTCTTCCATGGTGACCTGGAGGCTGGCCCAGCGGTGGCCGCGGCGGGGTCCCCGGCGGGCGGCAGCGGGGCGGCTCCGGCGACCCCCAAGCCGTGCATCATGCACGTGAACGGCTTCTTGGGTGCCTTCCTGTTCTCGGTGGAGACCCAGACGACCATCGGCTACGGGTTCCGGTGCGTGACGGAGGAGTGCCCCCTGGCGGTCATCGCCGTGGTGGTCCAGTCCATCGTGGGCTGCGTCATCGACTCCTTCATGATCGGCACCATCATGGCCAAGATGGCGAGGCCCAAGAAGCGGGCGCAGACGCTGCTGTTCAGCCACCACGCGGTCATCTCGGTGCGCGACGGCAAGCTCTGCCTGATGTGGCGCGTGGGCAACCTGCGGAAGAGCCACATCGTGGAGGCCCACGTGCGGGCCCAGCTCATCAAGCCCTACATGACCCAGGAGGGCGAGTACCTGCCGCTGGACCAGCGGGACCTCAACGTGGGCTACGACATCGGCCTGGACCGCATCTTCCTGGTGTCGCCCATCATCATCGTCCACGAGATTGATGAGGATAGCCCGCTCTATGGCATGGGCAAGGAGGAGCTGGAGTCTGAGGACTTTGAGATTGTGGTCATCCTCGAGGGCATGGTGGAGGCCACCGCCATGACCACCCAGGCCCGCAGCTCCTACCTGGCCAGCGAGATCCTGTGGGGCCACCGCTTTGAGCCCGTGGTCTTCGAGGAGAAGAGCCACTACAAGGTGGACTACTCGCGCTTCCACAAGACCTACGAGGTGGCCGGCACGCCCTGCTGCTCCGCCCGGGAACTGCAGGAAAGCAAGATCACCGTGCTGCCTGCCCCCCCGCCCCCGCCCAGTGCCTTCTGCTACGAGAATGAGCTGGCCCTCATGAGCCAGGAGGAAGAGGAGATGGAGGAGGAGGCGGCGGCCGCTGCGGCTGTGGCTGCCGGCCTGGGCTTGGAGGCGGGCTCCAAGGAGGAGGCGGGCATCATCCGAATGCTGGAGTTCGGCAGCCACCTGGATCTGGAGCGCATGCAAGCCACCCTCCCGCTGGACAACGTCTCCTACCGCAGGGAGTCGGCCATCTGACCTCCGGGCCCCGCCCCCATCGCCTCCCGCAAGAGCCTCTGCCGGGGGTGGGATGCCAGGACGCCCCCTCCACACTCAGGACAGAGCTGATCCTGGCTCCGTGGACCTTCTGGAGGGAGGTGGGGGCTTTCAAGCTGGAGACCCCTTCCTACTGACTCCAGAGCCCAGGCCTGGGAAGGGCCCAGGAAACCCTCGGTCCTGTCAGCCCAGGTTCCCCAGTGCCTACATGCTGGCTGCTCGGGGACCCCAGACCCACCACCCTTTCCCCACAGACCCTTCAATGATGTGCCCCCTTTGTTCTCAGAACCTTGGGGAAGGCGGCTGGACTGCTGGGGGGTGGGCATCATGGGGTTCTGGGGTGGGCAGGGGGTTCGTTTGGGGGGAGGGAGGGCGGGGGTGCGTTTCTTTTGCATGACTGTGGCCTGTTGCTCATGACTTTCTTTTGTAAATATCTATAAATGAAGAGAAATAGAGGCACCAAATCCACCTCCTGCCTTCGTACCTGCAGGACAAGGCGGTGCGGTCCCTCTCTGTGCACCCCGTCCCCTCCCCATCCATCAAGCCTAGCCCCTCCCCCTGCCCAGCTGGCTGGTCCCTTGAGGCCCTCAAGGCCAGCCATCTTGGCCCCTGGATGGTGTTGGGTTTGGGTGCAGAGGTGGGACCCCAAGGAGCAGGACAAGGGCCATTCCTCCCCGTGATCCCTCCGAGCCCCCGGGCCCAGCCCAGATTGACAATGGAGTTTGTAACTATATATTTTTAATAAAGTATATGGTCCATTGGGGTAGGCTGGTTGAAGACAGAGGTTGAGAAGAGAGACCAACGTGATGTGAGTGTGTCTGTGTGTGGAATGTGCGTGATACACATGTGCGTATGGGGCGTGTGTGTGTGCTATGCATGCATGTGTGCATGGTTTGTATGCACGTGTATGTGTGCTGTGTGTGTGTGCCCCTTTCTGAGACACTGACTCCTTGGAGGGAACTTTATCACCTGCCCTTCTTCCTGGGAGCCAGTGGGAAGGGTCCTGCGTGGGCCTCAGAGGTTTGAGCGGGTTCGAGTCAGAGCTCTGCTGCTTTGCGGCTGCGTGGCTATCAGCGGGCTGCCCACCAGCTTGGCCTCGGCTTCATCATCTGTAGAATGGAGGAACCAAAGCTCCCTCCTCAGACATGATGGACAAGAGAGCCCTGCGTGGATGTCGGCCAGCCCTTTATACCTCTGGGAAGATGTGTAGGGCCCACCTGGTTATACTCCCCCCTCCCCCCCATACACACACATGCGCATACACACGTCAGGTGGGGCTCATCAAGCAGTTGCCGGACAGTGGTGGTGGGAAGGGCTCCAGGGTCAGCTGGGACACCCGGCCTGGTCAGACTTGCTCCAAGCCCTTGGGTAAGTCCCTCCCTCCCCTTCTCTGGGCTTCAGCTGGACTGTGCTGTATAACAAGCCACCCCAAAACGTAGACAGCCAGGGTTTATTCTTGTTTCTATGGATAGGCCGGGTGGTTCCTCGTCTGGTGTCTTCTGGGCTCACTCCAGCACCTGTGCTCAGCTGGAACGGCACCTGAGCTGTAAGGTCCAAGATGGCCTCGCCTATGTGTCAGGCTCTTGGTCTGGTGGTCAGCCGGGAAGCCCCGGTTCCTCTCCAGGGGCCTCTCCTCCTCCAATAGGCCACACCAAATTTCTTCATCGCATCTCAGGACAGTGACCTAAGAGGGTGAAGGCATAAGCTGCACGATCTCTTGATCTTGGCCTTGAACCCAAAGCATTCCATTGGCCGACCCAGGTCATGAGGCCCATCCAAATTCAAAGGATGAGAAACTAGGCTCCACCTCTTGGGAGCGTGGTAAAGCCACATTGCAAAAGGCTTAGGCACCGGGGCGGAATTGCAGCCGTCAATGGTCTATCACGGGACCTTTGAACTTGAGGCTCCTTCCAGCTCTAATTGCATTCTACATGTCAACTATGTACCCAGCATTTGGTATGTAAAGAAGCAGAGGACGCCCCCTTGGTTCCCAGGAATCTTCTGCCTCTGGAAACACAGGGAACCTGCAGGCAAGCTCACCCACTGCGAAGTGCTGTCGGCTGCTTTGTGAATGACCGAGGCTGGCAACATGACCGCCATTTGGGTAAAGCATGTGCTTTCTCAGTTTAACAGGAGGACCTGAGGCCTGGGATCCAAGTTCCCCAGCAAATAACTCGCCGTGATGTCTCTCATTTGCGTAACTCTTTTCATATCCTTTAGTTCACTGAACTACCAAAACCCAAGAGATAGGTAGGACGAGGACTTAGCCTCGGATGAGGAAATGGAGGCCCAGAACTAAGGATTTGGCTCGAACCAAGGTGAGGGCCGTCAGAGGCCAAGGGGCCTGCTTCCCCCTCACTCCTACCCTCCCGCAGGCAGGGGCTAGGTGAGGGGGGAGGGGCTGTCTCCTTTCCTCCCCTGCCCCCATCCAAAGTGTACCTCCAAGGAGCTACAGGGGCCACTCAGCAAGACATAAGCTCAGCTGCCCGGCTGCCCACCCTCTCAGAAGGGACCCTGGCGCCCTTTTACGTGGCGAGAGCACCCTGGGGTCTCACCACCCCCACACCCCAGAGGCTCATTAGAGATGTCCCTCCACCCTACAGGCCCCGGGAGGACTCCACTGGGCCTCATCCTCTCTTGCCCGCTTCATTCTCAGTGATGCTTTGGTACCCTGGGTAAGAGGCAGTAACTAAAGAGGGCCTCAGGCTCAGGCACCATTGGCCTCAGAAACTTTGACCTGAAATACATCTCAGAGGTTGCCCAGCCCTCCACCCAAAGAGGGCAAGTGGGAAAAGAGGTACACACAGTGCCCACCGTAAGAGGGGCTCCCATCGAGAATGCCATGGGAGCACTTCAAGTTCCTTCCCAAACCCTTTCCTCATTACCAGCTTCCCACTTGCTCAGACACTAGTAACAGTGGCTCCTCTAGGAAGGCCTGTCTCTTTGTCAACATGCAAGCGTGACCTGGGGGACACAGGAGAGTCAAGTTTGGACAAGAGCCCCAAGCAAGGCCTTTCTGGGGTGCCTAAGTGGAGCGCCATTGTGGGCACAGGGGACAGGGACACAGGGGTGCAGAGAGGTGAGCGCAGGCACAGCTGCAGCAGGGCCGGGAGGCCCCCCTGCAAAGCCCGGCTTGCTGCTCTGCTCTGCTCGGCTCTGACTCACCATCCCGTTCCCACCTGTTCCCTTTCCACAGCTCTCCCACCTGCCTTCCCCAACCCCGCTCCCTGGCAGGCGGCTCCTCCCGTCTCCCTCACTTCACTCCAGGCTCCTGGTGGCGCTGAAAGAGGGGGATCGTTGTATCTGGGGGTGTGAGAACCTTAGACATCCTAGAGCTTGGAATCATCAGAAGGGGCCGGCGGAGGGGGCCTTGCAGGTCCCGCCAAGTCCTTCCTCAACCCCCCCTTCGTCCCTGCCCTGCCTCGCTCTCCTGCCTCAGGCACCCCCGGGGAGTGGTGGGCGGCGGGGAGAGAAGGAGGGTGTGGTCTGGTGAAGCCGCAAACCTCGCCCTCATCTTGCCTAAAATCCCAGCATTCAGGCAGAATTCTTGGAGGTTCGCCTTTGCTTCCTTCCGGCCAGCTTCTGAAAAAAAACCTGATTTTTCCTTTGAATTCAAATTGCTTAAAGAAACGTAGAAGAGGACCGAGAAGGCGTTCGACTCAGCTGTCTCACCTGGTCAAACGCCCACCTCCTCTTGGTTAGTCCTTAGATCGCGCGGCCGCCATCTGGGCCCTTCTTCCTGTGTCTGGCTTTTCTCGCCGTAATGTTTTCTGGGTACTGACTTCTCTTGGTATTGATGGATTCCACCTATTTTCCATTTTTAATGATAACATAATGTTCATAAAATCGTAGAGCTCAGCAGGCCAACCCCTCATTTACGGGTGGGGAAACTGAGGCCTAGAGAGGACTACCTGGAACCCCCTCTCCCCCAGCTCCCAGCCCTTCCCACTGCTACACACAGAACCAGCCACACAACTCGTGGGGCCCATTGCAAAATGAAAATGTGCGTCTCTTTTTCAAAAGTCGAGAAAACGGTGCCATTAAAGGCACTAAAATGTCACGCTTTTCCTTTCTTCTGATTACGTCCTCTGCTTGTGTGCATGCAAAGTTATCCCGTTGGACTTCCCCTACAGGACACAAGTGCAAAGAGAAAATTAGGACTTTCCAGAAAGACCGCAGAGCATTGAAGCAAGCCTGGGTCCCTTCATAAAGCCAGCCCTCCCGTGAGCTCTGCTGGCCTGTCTTGCCCTCCTGACCCCAGCCGGAGTCTAGCTTCTCTCCATGATACACGGTGCTGTGGTCAACATCTTTGCACAGCTTTTTGTTTTTGTCACTTCACCTTTTTTTCTTCTCGTGGCTGTTTGCTCAGGCTAAGTAGTGGCAGCATTCCAGGCTAAGTTCGCCAGGCTCTCTCAAAAGGCAACCCCTGAGCTTCTGACTCTTCCTGCAGGACGGTGTAGACTTGGGTCCAAGCATTGGAAAGGGGAGAAGTTTTCACATCCCGTCCCCCTACCCCAACTTCCCAAGGAGCTGCAGGCCGAGGGAGTGGGCACGGATAAGGAGGAATGATTGGCAGCAGGGGACAGAGATGGCGCCAGGGCTCAGAGCCGAGAGCGCTGGCATTTATGTACATCTCTATACAGAGGAAAGGTCTCGGGTGTGAGGACCAAGGGACTCCTAGCTTTGGATGCTTCTGCCACTTCTTAGCTATGTGACTTTGGGCGAGTTGATTTATGTCTCTGAACCTGTGTCCTCGTCTCCTGAAAAAGGCAATTCGTATCGATCTCACATGCTTGTTGTGTGGATTAGATGAGCTCTCATGTGGAACCAGTCATGGCAGGGTCTTGGGCATATGAGTGGACCCCAATAAATGTGACTTGCCTTCCAGAAAAGATTCTGATGGGCTTACCATCTGAGACACAGACAGTTTGACAACTGACCTCTGAGCTTCCTGGTAGCTATGCAAAAAGGGAAACCTGAGAGATGGCTTAGCCCTCAGGAATGAGGACTGGGAAGCTAGAGCAGAAGCTTGGGTTCTGACTTACTGTGTGGTCCTGGGTTATCTCATCCTTTCTCTGAACCTCCTTTTCCTGCCTTCAAAGTTAGACCCTGGACCTAAAGACCTCCAAGGCCCTGACATGTAGGACAACCCAGGATTCTACTCCTGTGTCCTCTCGAAGGAGGTCTGGGGAGAGGGTGGAGGAAAATAGAACTGACACTTGGCAAGATTGGGAGGGTGCCCAAGTCTATCTTTGGCCCCTCTTGCAATCGCTGGCAACCTCCAGGGCCTACCCCTCACTCCACGCACTGACCGCCTCAAACCTGGTATAAAAATCCCTATACATGCCCCAGCGGGAAGCCTCCAACCAGAGGTCACCGGCCCACCCATTACAGATTTCAAAGGGCTTTTGCGTTATTCATTCATTCCTCCGTTCAACAAATCTTTGTTGAGTACCTACTATGAGCAAAAAAAGACCCTGGTCCAAGAGAGGGGGTTTAGTGCTGAAAGAAACAGGCAAAAATGTAGCTGGGACCTGGGTCCCCAGCCCTCGAACCCTGGGCTATGGTGCCGGGAAGGAGCCCTGGGCTGGGGGTCCTGAGGCCTCCGGCCCGGCCCCTGCTGCTAATGCCAGGGGGGACCATGGGCGATCCCTGGCACTCGCTGCTCAAGCCTGGGACAGCGGCTACCGTAGTTACCGTAGCTGCCCACTGTGGCTGTAGGTGCCATGGCAATGGGGTGAGTCGCCCAGAGCCCCTGCTGGATAGAAGCTGTTGTCAGCTCTCGCGGTGCCCGCGGTGGGAGGGAGGCCACGAGGGCTCCCCAGGGACACACAGACCGAGGAAAGACAGGCCTAGGGAAGGGGTTCGAGACATCACGCCAAGGGGCAGGTACGGAGCCCCATCCAGAACGGGGCTCCTGACTCCCTGCTTGTCACTAGGCTCCCCTCTTCCTGGGATGTGGCCCTTTGGGCATGCGAGTGGGTGCAGAGGCCAGTGCCTGCCCCTTGTGCTTCAGGGGCCTCCCCTGCCACGCGGAGCAGAGGCTCGGGTCACTCTCCTCTCCCTCTCAGCCCCGGGACCTTTCCAGGCCTGTCCGAGCCTCCTCCTTCCTCCTCTCCTCCTGGGCCTCCCTGTCAACCCCTGGTCCGTGGGGGCTAAGATCGATTCCACACAGGTGAGAGAGGGGAGGAAGCGGGGGGAGCGGTGCCGGAATGGAGGGGACATTATACACGGACGCGGGAGCAGGTGACAGAGATGCGGCAGTGGGAGAGACTCAGAGAGACCAAGAGAAACAGCGATAGGGTCAGAGAAAGAGAAAGATGGAGAGGGACAACGGCCGACAGAGGGGGGCCGGCAGAAGGGCAGAGATCCGCGGGCAGAGGGAGGCAGAGGGAACGCTGAAGGAGGGGTGTCGGGGTCAGGGCATGTGGGTGTGGAGGGGCAGATGGTGGCCTCCCACCCCGCCAGGGCCTGGCCGTCATCTGTGGGGACGCAGCTGGACGATCCAGGGGCCCAGGAGGGAGAAACCTCAGGCCTGCATCTAGCCAGACAGAGAGGAAGGAAGAGACCCCTCCCGGGGGCTGTCGCTGGGTGAGGGGAATCCTTGGAGGGGCGGAGGGGTGGTGGGTGCTCCGTGGAAGCGCTGGAGAGGCCAGGGCGGCCTTGCAAAGGGAGAGGCTGACCCAGAGCACTGCGCACTGTGCTGCGGGGCAGCGTGAGCCCCCTGCAGTGCCGGACAACCTGCTGAGGCCTTGCAGGGCTGGACCATGAAGCTGCTAAAACCCAAGTTGGAGATGAACATCCCAGAGACCAGGGGGGACAAAGAAGCCCACTCCCCAGTTTCGTGTGTTGGGGACAGGGGACAGGCCGATCCCGGCTCAGTGGCTGTGCGACCCGAGCCTCTTTCCTTACCTGTGAGATGGTATTGACATTGGCCCCCGGAGCCAAGTTCAAGGGTCCGAGGCCCTGTGAGGTGGAGACGGGTGGCCCCCATGCCATCTCGCCAGGTGGAGGTTAATCTCGCAGCCCCTTACGTGATCGCCATTACAATCACAGGCCCACTCCTTATAGGTTACAAAGCCCCTCACCCTTTGATTTCTTTTTTTTTTTTTTTTTTTTTGACACTCCCTATTAGCCCTGTGAGGGGGATTCTATTCTTCTCCCCATTTTACAGATAAGGAGGCTCAGAGAGGCAACCCAAGTTCACACGGCACCTCGGCACCTCGGCGCTGTACCTCGGCTCTCTGGCCTAGAGTTGATGGCATTTCAGCACCTGAGCCACAGGCGTGAGGAGAGTTTAGCTGACAGGACAGTGAGGTGGGGGGAGGGGGTACGCATGGTGGGCAGACGGCTGCTCCTGGGGGTGCTGGGCCAGGTGAGGATTTGAGGCCAGCAGACCGAAGCTCTGGGGCCCCTCCCCACGGGCAGTCTTGGAGCAGAGGAGTGAGTGATGGAGAGGGATTCGAGAAGCTGCATGTGCCCGCTGAGTGGGCTGGAATGGAAAGTGGGCAGGAACGGGAAGTTGGCAGACCCGGCGCGGGCAGAGTGGCAGCCCAGATTGGGTCCGGCCTCCGTGCAGCCTTAGAGTCTCTCCTGGGGCCTTTGAAGAAGCTGGGCGGGGCAGCGGGCACAGGAGCGGCAGCTTTCTGGGCTCAGAAACGTGACCGGCAGGAGCGGGGGATGGGGGTGGGGCGCGAGGGCGGGCGGGGCAGATTAGTGACAGGGAAATGAAAGGGATGGACTGACTCCTGTCTTCTCCGTCCGTGACAGGTGAGAGGAGGGAGGACACGGGCAATTGAGCACAGCAAGGAGCAAAGGTGGAAGCCGGAGGGGAGGATGGACATGGCTATTTATGTCCCAGGCCCTACGGGAGAGGAGTGAGTGAGGAACGGATGCAAATAGCCCCGCCGCGGGCCCCTGGCAGCCGAGAACCCAGGCGCAGAGGGCGAGAAATCAGGCTTTGGCTGAGGGGTGCCCCCGCCGACCTTGTCGCATCAGGAAGGAGGCAGCAGAAAGGGCAGGGCTCTGAAGCCTGAAGCCTCCGCCCGGGTTGTCCCGGGTGAGACACTTCCCTCTCTGGGCTCCGTTTGTAAGAACGACGTGATAATAGCAGTGCCTCTAACAGGGGCAGCGATGAGGAGGAACGTGGATGTGCTCGGTGTGTGGGGACCCCACCCCACAGCCTCAGGCACAGAGCCTGGGCTCAGCAAACACGCATTCCTTCTCCTCCCTCAGAGACAGGGGGCCCTCGCTTGAAGGCCTGGAGAATGGGCCTGCTGGAGCCAGCCGGCAGGGGAAGGCAGGCCTGGAACATTCCCTCTTTCATCCTGGCCGCCTCCCCACCCCCAGCTCTCTGTCAGCCTTCCTGGAGGGAGACATGTCACAGAGCGTCACAGCCGGACAGCCCCTTCGAGACTTGACCTCATCTCACCGAATGTATAGATGGGGACACTGAGGCCCGGACGGGGGAAGGGACCTGCCTGTGGTCTCGCAGTCATTCGGATGCCCAGCCAAGGCTGGGACATCCGAGGCCTGACCCTTCCTCACCTCAGGCTCACCTGCGAAGTGGGGATGACGATGGCTTCCTGCAGGGGCCCCGGGGCTCACTGAGCTCATGTGTGAGAGAGCTCGGCACATAGTAGGTGCTCAAGAAACAGTCACGCCTTCTGCTTATGGAGGTTACTCTCACGTACACTGTTGTGGTCAGGGGCACAGTCTTGGGTGTCATCCAGACCCAGGCTGAATCCTGGCTCTGCATTGCTGCTGAGTGACTTTGGACAAGTGACTTGGCCTCTCTGAACTTGGGTCTGTTCTTCTGGAAAATGGGGGAAGCCCAAGTTCCCTCCTCACAGGGCAGCTGGGAGGATAACACACGGCATTAGGCCCCTGGCCCCCTTGGCAGCTGCTGTCCACCCCCCAGCCCGTGCCCCTCTGCCTTGAACCCCACAATCAGTGCCCACACCTTGCCGCTCCTGCCTGGGTGCAGAGCCTGGCCCTGAAAAGACTGAGCACCCTCTCCCGTCTGGCAGGGAAGTGGCTCCAGCTCACCCCAGGCCCCCAAAATAGAGTCCTACTTCAGCTTCCAGCTCCGCCATAAAAAGGCCCAGAGAGCGGCTGGAGGGCATTTGGCTGCTGAGGGCCTGCGCCAACCCCCGCTGTCCTCCTCCCACTGCACTGGGCACGGACCGCAGGCCTTGCCTGCTTCCTCATAACTGCTTCCTGTTCTGGGCGCCCAAGGGCCTCCGCCAAGGCTGGCCTGCCTGCCCCTCCTGGCTTGGCTCCAATTCCAATTCCGAATGAGCATCTCAGTGCCACCTGGACATCATTGCTCCCACAGTGCCCAGGGTCATTATGTTAATCAGGGTCCCAAAATTCACTGCGCTATTCAAATGAGGTCCCCTGGGCCTTCATGCCAGTCTAGTTTCCACAGTCCCATTCCGGAGAGGGGCCTCCCAGAGGCAGAAGGAGGGAGACAGGGTTGCTGGATTGGGGGTGCAGCTCTTTGGCTCATCCATTCAGTCCCATGGAACCTTCTCCCGAGGGCAATGCACCTGCCCCCACTGCCCACGGACGCTGTGGGCAGTGGGGGCAGGTGGAAGTCCAGAGGCGCTGAGACAGAAGGAAGGAGAGAGGAGGAAGGAAATCAGAAACCGGGGATGGGAGACAGCGGCTGGGTAGGAAAACGTCCACCCTCTCCAACCTCAGCCAACTTCTAGTCCGATGCAAGGACAGAACTTGAGCTCTGCTGAGGCTGTGTGACCTCAGGCAAGCCACCCACATTTCTGAGTCTCAGCTTTCTTATCTGTGAGATGCAGCAGTAGTAGCACTTAGCTAATGGCAGTTGTTATTTTTATCCTCATCCTTTTAAATTTACCTTTTGATAGCTGTGCGCACGTTGTCTGCACCAGACCGTTGCAAAGCCCCTTCTATCCATCGACCACAGTGGCCCTAGTTTTGCCCTGGGCGGCACTGGTACCCCCTTTTACGGGTGAGAAAACAGGCTCAGAAGCTTGCCTGGCGGGCCCCAGGTCCCTCAGCTGGTCAGAGCCAGGAGCTCACCTGGACCCTGAAGCCTGAGATCCTTCCATCACTGCAGCTGTTGGCTGAATTGGATAAAGTGGGGGAGGGGACAATCCTTGGCCTCAATTTCCCCTCCAGCCGCAGAGGGCCCCAGAAGAATCCCACTCTCCCTTTCCCAGGGTAGTCCACGCTGGACAAGTGGACTTCTTGCCTCGTCTCCGATGGGCCTGTGCGGTCCCCAGGGTCCCTACATTGTCCCCCGGGCCCCTCCCACGGCGCCGCCTTGTGGCAACTTCGAGGACTGCAGGCTGCGGGCCCAGGGCAGACAGCCCCTCACGGAGCGCCGGGATCCGGACCTCGGAGGTATGGAGCCCTCTGCCCGCTGGGTCTCTGAGGCGTGAGCCCTGCGAGGCCCTGTCTCCGGATCCAAACCAGCCCACCTCCGCCGGCCTCTCCCGCGTGATCACCCAGAGGGCGTCTGCACGCGTCTCGTTAGCATCCCCTCCACCACCGCCAGGCAGGACTCACTCGCCCTCAGGGAGAGAGATCCAAGCTCGGAGGGTGAAGAGCACTTCCAAGGTCACGCATCGAGGACGGGGCGGAAGGGTTGGAGGCAGGCTTAGAGCCCAGGTCTGATTTCGTCCCCGTATTTTGTTTGGGGCACCGGAGTTTGCGAAGTGTTTTTCACAAACGTTATCCAACCCCGTGTTGCTCTCTCTCAGCCCCCAGCGCATCCAGACCCCACCCAGGACTGCGCTGTCCAGCGCAGCGGCCACTACCCACAGTGAGCTCTTGAAACATGGCTGGTCCAAGTTCAGATGTGCTGTAAATGTAAAAACACACCGGATTTCAAAGACTTAGTACAGAAAAGAGAATACAAAATATCTTATTAATATTTTTATTATCGATTATATAATAAAAAGATAATATTTTGATAGATTGGGTTAAATAAAATATATAATTAAATACATTTTATTTATATAGTAAGTCTATTAAATCTACGTTTACTATATATTAAAATATATAAACACATAATTTAAATTTCTATAAGGAAAATGTCACCTCTTTCTTTTTACCTTTTTATGTAATTACTAGAAAATTTAAAATGACAAATGCAGCTCGCATTTGTGGCTCACATGTTTCTACAGGACAATCCTGGGCCCCATCCTAGACTCCAATGGCCTGTCTGGGATGGGGCCCTGGGACCTGCATTTTAACAAGGTCTCTTAGCAACAGTCCCCAACCTTTTTGGCACCAGGGACCGGTGCTCCTATGAGAATCGAATGCCTGATGATCTGAGGTGGAGCTGAGGCGGCGATGCCAGTGCTGGGGAGCAGCTGCAGATACAGATGAAGCTTCGCTCACTTGCCCACCACTCACCTCCTGCTGTCCAGCCTGGTTCCTAACAGGCCACAGACTGGTACCGGTCAGTGGCCCAGGGGTTGGGGACCCCTGTCTTAAGGGATTCTATGTACCAGTCTGAGTTTAAGCTCCAGGATTGTGTCTAGTTTGTTCACAATCATCTTTCTCAGGATCTGGCATGGGGCATGGCACAAAGTAGGTGTTCATTAAATATCTGTTGGATAAATTATCTCATCCAATGCTCATAGTAGGTAAGAAGAGAAAATAAGATATTTTTTAAAAGTAGTAACTATGGTGCTTTGTATATCAGCTAAAACCCCAAATTGACCTTCATGTATCTAGAGAAAAGATGCCCAATATATACTGCTAAAAGAACATTATCTATATAATTCCATCAAACAAACATTTTTACATGAAGGACAAATGACCTGGTTTCTTCAGCAAATAAATTACAAGGAAAATTTAAAAAATAAATTGGGAACCTATAGATTGAATGAGACTTAAAAGAAATTGACCAATCACACACTCTCACAGGCCTTATTTAGATCCCAGCTCAAACAAACTGTAAGAAATGACATTTGATGATATTAGGGAATTATTGTCATAGGTTGGTAATAAGATTTTTTTTGCCATTTTCTTTCAAAGATATATATTTTAATACTTAGGGATTGATTCATATGAGATATGGGATTTGCTTCAAAAAAATACGGGGGGGGTAAATATGTTGTTTTGATTTATGTCTAAGCTGGTTGATGGGTACATGGGGGTCCGTTTTATATGATTCTGTATTTTCGTATATGTTAAAAAGTCTCCATAACAAATATTTTTAAAACAAGAAATCAAGTCACTTCTCATTAAGGCCAACTGGTAGTTTGGAAGTGATTTGACCCAGATAAGACAAAAAGGGGGAGGCAAATAAATTGTCCTTTGGAAAAAAATCAAAGCCGAAAGATTTATTACCATATTGATAACAAACTAGGCTTCAAAGCAAAAGCATTATTAGAAACAAAGATGGAAGCTATAACTCCAAGAAGTTATAACTATTCTAAACTCTTATATGCCTGATAACATAACCTCAAAAAAAGCAAAACAAGGAGAATTTAACAAATTTATTATCATAATTAGAGATTTTATCACAACTCTTGCAATGACTGATATCTTAAGGAGATAAAAAAAAAATCAGTAAGGATATAGAAGATGCAAACAAGACAGATATTCAATATCATTAGTAATCATGGAAATGTAAATTAAAGCCACAATGAGTTGGAATTTTACTCCCACAAGCTTGGCAAAAATTATAAAGTCAAACAGTTCCACATTTGATAAGGATGTGGCTCGGTGGGGACTCTCATCCATTCTGGGTGGGAGTAAAAATTGGTTCCATCTCCTTGAAAAAGAGTTTAGCCCTGCCTAATAGAGGCTGAACATGTTGCACACCCGATAATGTAGCAATTCTCACTCTAAACTTGTTATTTAAGAATACACATATATGGGGTCAATCTATAAGGAAAATCAGGGGAGGGAGGACAGCGCAGCTGCAGAGGGGGAGCAGGGATGTAGTGTGCTTTTAAGATGTTGGCAATTTCCAGAGGTGGTGAGTAAATGGGTGTCTGTATTGCTTTTCCATAAATTGTGTATCTTTTGTATATACATCTTACAATAAAAACACTATGCCTATATATTTGCATATATCAATTCGTATGCAAATGCATAAGAGGTTGAAAGGAAACCCCAGACTGTTGACAGCGGCTCTTCTTAGTGGTATTAGGGCTGGGGAGAAAGGAAGGCATTTATATTTATTTCAAATATTTCCGGATTGTTTGCATGTTTTTACGGTACATGTGTCTGACTTGGATAATTTTAAAGACCCAGTTAAAGCCAGTGGAACAAAACCAAACCCAAACAACATTAACAGAAGAGCGAAAATGCCACAAGGGTGTTTTTGGAGGCAGGTTAGTGGCTGGCAAGAGCCGTGGATTTCTGGTGAGTCACGTGATTTCCCTAAGGCTCGGTTTTCTCCTTTGTAAAATGGGCCCTGTTCTCATGCAGTCTCCGGAGAGCTAGGTGGGATGAGATGGGTGAAAGGCCTGCCTCAGACCTGGGTGCGTAGTAAATGTTTAATCCCTGGGAACACTCCCAAGAGAGGAAAGAGTATTGGGGGAATTTAGAAGAGAGAGACAGACAGTGTGAGATTCTGAACAGACTTTCAGCTGGTGGGCGAGGAAGGCTTCTGGGGGAAGCGAGGTGTGTGTGCCAGGCCTTGGGGATGGAGAATGTGGACATGGGATTAAAGAATGACATTTGGCTTGGGGGATGAGGGTGAGGTGCACCAGTCTCGTCCAGGTCTGAGGATGAGGGCCGTGCTGGGGGATGGAGAAGCTTTCCTCAGGACCAAACAGAAAGGAGGATAAGGGCTAACTCAGGCTTCATTTGGAATCAGAGAAGTAATGCAAATATATGCAAAAGACCATGCAAATGAGCCCGACTGGCGGCCCCACCTGGTGATTTTATTCCCAAAGTGCGGTCCAGAAACACCTGTGACAGAATCACCTGGAAAACTCATCCTGCTCCCCCACAACCCCCAGACCTGCTGCTTCCATCCTCGGGCTGCAGCCCAGGAACCCACATGTTTGGGGGAGCACCCCAGGTGATTATTTACTTCTGCATTCATTTGTTGAACATGCACACGGTAATGCATTATAATTATAACACATTATAATATATGCACATTATAATATGCAATATAAACATTCAACAGAAAAGTAAGTCTCCCTCCCTCCTCATTCTCCGCCCCCATGCCCAGACGCAACCACCAATACCAGTTTCGTGTGTCCTTCTGGAAGCTACTCTGCAGGTTCCCAGGTGCTTCCCTCTGACTTTTCAGGTCCACAGCATCTTGGAGTCTTAGGGCGATGTCTCTGGGTCACTCACAGACCAAACTGTCACACACTCACTCAGAATTCACTAGGAGCCTGATGAAAGTCAGGCCCATGCCAAGCACAGGGAAACTCCAGCCTGGCCCCCAGGAACTCACCCGAGAGGGGGCGCCATTTGCAAAAGACAGCACTCCCAGGCGTTATGCCCAGCTCTGCAGTCATGTTCAGCGAGACTGCCCTCCCTAAGCCTCCATGTCCTCATCTGCAGCGGGCAGTAATGGTACCTGGCTCTCAGAGCAGTCACAGTGTGAGGCAAGAGTCTCATGGGATGATGGGAGATGAGCAGGCTCTTCAGTAACTGCTGGTTTCCTTCAAGAAGACAGGGCCTTGCCTACAGCAGAGGCAAAGGGAACAGGGCGGTTTTTCTGACATAGGCTGGCCAAGGTGTGGGGCCAATGGTGTGAGCTGAGGGTGGGAAGGGGGACTTGTTACCTCTCCCTGCTCTCAGGCAGATATCTCTCCCAGCTGGAGTTTTGGGTGCTCTGGGGCCTGGGAGGGCAGCTGTGACTGCTGCAGAAGGTCCATACCCCTTGGCCTGGCCCCAGGGTGGTAGGGGAGCCCAGCAGCATCTCCATGCTCACTCTGGGTCTCTGAATCAGCACTTACCTTCAAGGCATGCCTCCTCCAGGCAGCCTTCCTGACTGTTCCAGCCAGAACGGTTTTTCTGTCCCCGGCCCCACTCCTACCTGACATGCTCAGTTCATTCTCCTCATCCAGGATGTGTGCATGCCCAGCCTGGCGGGGACCCTGCCTGGACTAGGGCTTGAATCCCCACCGAAGAGGAGACTCAGTGGGGTTCCGGCACACAGTAGGTACCTGGCTGAGTGTCAACCAATTCCACAGAGGTCCTACAGTCCCAGCTGTAGTCATTCCCACCCCCACCATTACCTTTGTTGTCACAGCCGTGAGCCTCTAAACTAGGCTGATTTTAAACCATAATGTATTTTTAAATCAACTCACTGTTTTACTTAAATGAATTTATTTTAAAAGGAAACATTCTCTCTCTCTGTAAGTGGAAACCAGTACTAACTTGCCATATACAGAAGGTGAAGGTGGAAATCCTACAATGAAGTCAAACAGGTGTACGGGTTCCTGCCAGGTGCTCCTGCCCACCAGGGCGGGGACCTGGCCTGAGGCCTCTGTCAGACGGAGATTAGGAAGTGCTGTCCACAGGATGGCACTAAATGGAGACCTCCTGACCTTCCCAAAGGGACAGTGAGAACACTGAAGAGGGAAAGGCTCACTGTGTGATCAGTGTCGCTTGGTGCTGTGTCCCTGGACTCCAGGGACCTTCTCCTGCTCTTGGGAGATGCATGGAAGGAAGGGATGGAGGGAGGTAAGCGCCGCCACCTGGAACCAGGGGCGGAGCCGGACGCTTTAAAGTTTAAAGTGCCACCTCAGTTAATCCTCAAGACAGGTGTGTGTGCGCGCACCAATTTCCTCCTGAGGGAAAAAAAGGCACCGAGAGGTTAAGGGGCAGCTGCTGAGCACCGGGAACCCCCGCCGCGATCTGTCAGATTCCAAAGCCTGGCTATTTCTGGGCCAGGGCGTAGCCCCGCGTTGCCCAGATCCCTCCGAGGCAGGGCACTGAAGCAAGCCTCGTGTTCCAATTGTAAGTAAACGCGTTCAGGGCACTTCTAGGGGTCGCAAGCTCAGGCCCGAGAGTTTCACGGGGTCAGGGCCCATCTTCTCTCTGCCTGCGGCCCCCGGGTCAGCTCATGGCTCGACGCCGAAGAGCGCCCCTTCCCCGCGTGACCCAGACCCTGCGAACCGTCGCGACCCGGCTGCAGCGTCCGCGGTAGCCACACGGGGGCAGCAGGCGCACGCCCTCCGCGCCGCCCGCCGCCGGAGTTCTAACCCAGGTCGGCATCGGCGACGCTGGGAAGGAAAAGCAGCTGAAAGACAAGGGACCTGGACTTGGGTCTGGCTTGGCTCTGACTCCACGCTGGGACTCCTGGAACGTGTCCTCACCCCAGGAGCCTCAGTTTCCCCATCCATCAAATGGACTGGGCCATCTGCAAGAGCCTTTTTACCCTGGCAACCCCTGAGCGAGCTTTAGTAACAAATGGGGAGGAGCTTTCGCGCCTGGCGTCCCCGCTCACAAAATGCGGCCCTTCCCTGGTCCGACAGAGCCTCTCGCGCCTCTCAGGTGGAGAAATGGAGCAAGGCGGAAGGTGAGTCCCCTGCGGTCGCACCTGACCCTGAGCCCAGCTTCATTTTGTGGAAATCCCTGAGTCCAGATGGGGGACCGGAGCCCCCAAAGAGAAGAGGCTTGCCCAGCTCTCACAGTGAGAGCCGGCGGCCGAGCCTCTGCCCGCCCAGTGCCGCTCCCAGGGCCTCCCCCAAGGTTTAAGGTTAGCAGCCCCGCCCTACCCCTTACCTTTACTTGGAAAACCAGAGGGATCAAGAATTGGCAGTCTGCTCCGTGCACAGCTGGAGAAGGGAGGGGCTCCTGCCCCCTTCGCGGTCTCTTGAGGGGCTGCCATGGTGAGGCCAGGCCCTGCTGCCCAGGCCCTGACGCCCACCCAGCCCCTTCCAACGTCTCCTCAGGGCCGGCCTAACGCGAGCCCCAACGTCTCCTCAGGGCCGGCCTAACGCGAGCCCCTCCATACCCCTCAGGGGGGAGGACAAAGCTGGGAGCGGCTGCCACAGCCCTTTCTAGCCGGGAGAGGAGACGAAGATACTGAGGTTCAGAGTAGGTCAGAGGCAGAGGCGGGACTCGAACCTCCCTCTGTTCAGGCCTGTCGATACCACTGAGCTGTCTGTCCCCTTCATACCTCAGGACAAGAAAGGGGGCAGAGGGGACATCTTCTGCCTTGACTGGGAGTGCTTGCTTCACTGGGTGCTCCAGCCGCTCTGAGAGGCAGCACCTCTGGGTGCCTCACTTAAGGATGAGGATTGAGCCATGTCCACCAGAGAGAGTGAGCAGACTGGGATTGGAGCCCAGGTCAGCCTGGCACGCATTGCCCCGAGCCTAGGGTCTGATCTATCTCCTGGGCAGGCCGCTTTCCCATGTGGCCCCAGACAGCAGCAAGGGGAGTGGGTTTCTAGGCCTGGGCAAGTCCGGCACCAACCTGTGCCTCAGTGTCCCCAACCCTACCCACTCACAGCACAAAAAGAGTACCGAAGAGAGCCTTCTGGCCAACCGGGGTGGCACGTTCCAGCCGGAGTTTGTGGGAGAGCATCATGGGCCAGCCCTCCGGGACCCCTCAGGTTGAGGGGAGAGGGAAGGACACACTAAGAACAACCAGGGCCACCAATGCCAGCATCAAGGGACATTGGGGGAGCAGAGGACAAATGGGGCTGGCGTCATCATGGTGAGAGCCTCGTTCCTCCTCCACCGCCCTGCACTGAGATCCAGGCAGCACCCGGCCTTGGCAAAGGGTGGTGAAGACTCAGTCCTGGCCTCCAGGGACTGCCCTGGTCAGAGAAGTAGGTCAGAACCAGAGATTCTTCTCTGCTTCATCATCATCATCATCAACATCATCATCATCATCATCATCATCATCATCATCAACTTCAAAGAAGTTCAAAGAACGTCTTTCTCTGGCCCACTCTAAGGAAGGAGGAGCTGGGTAAGAAGCCCTTGGGGGCCCCTCTACCTGGGTACGGGGAACAGGTGGAGGTCTGAAGATCATTGCACAAATTATCTTCCTGGGAGTCAAGGAGACTTCTCATCAGAGGGGGTGGCCTGTCCTCTGAGCTTTAAGAAACAGGTGTATGGTTCCATTCACAGTGGGTACCTGGAGGAGTCAAGTTCATAGACAGCCAATAGAATGGCTGGGGGAGAAGAAGATGGGGAGTTAGTGTTTAGTGGGCACAGAGTTTCCATTGAGGAAGATGATGGAGGTGACGGTTGCCTAACAGTATGAATGTACTCAGTGCCACAGAACTGTACACTTACAAAATAGCTGAAATGGTAACTTTTAAGTTATATATATTGCACTTCAATTTAAAAAATTATTTTCATGTTAAAAAACAAAGAAATGAGCAGGAATTAGGCAGGCAGAGCGGGGGAAAGGAAATCCCTCAAAATCATGGAAGAGGAGAGTGTCCCCAAAAGGCTAGGGCGCTGAAGTGGGGGCACAGAATGCCAAAGGGGAAGGAAGTAGGGCATTGACGGGGACAGGCAGGTGGCACACAGCCCGCACACTCCTGACTTCTTCCTCACAGTCGTCCGCGATCCCAACACCTCCGACGGGGCTCAGGCGGAAGCGGCTCAGGGGTTGGTGTGAGGCAGCCTCCTGTCCACCCTCTCAACTCCGCAGGCGCGAGCTGGGCTGGGCTGGTGGAGGGTCGGGAGTCAGGCAGGAGCTCTGCATTCCTGCCCTGTCCAGATTTGCTGTGTGACCTCGGGCAAGTGGCTCTTCTCTCTGGGCTTTGGTGACAGCCTTCTAGGAAATGAGGTCTCCCGGACAGTTGATCCCATGGGACATGCTCTGTCAGAGTAGCACGGGAGGGGCGGAGGGAGTCATCAAGAGCCACGACCTGTGGGGTGGGGCACAGTCAGGGCCAGGGCCAAGGCCGTCATCCCACAGAAGAGCTTTCTGGGTGTTCACACTCACTCCCCCCCCTCCCCGCAGGCCCCTGGAAGGTCAGGGCGGGGCAGAGCCTCGTCACTGACACCAGCACCACCACCCGTCCTCTTAATCATGGCCATCATCTTCCCTGCCGTCATCCCTGTCCTTCTCATCATCAAGAGGTTCAAAGAATTTCCTTGTCCGAAGGGCACCTGCCCAAGGCAAACCTGCTCTCTGCGCGCAGTGGGCTGGATGAGGAGAACTTTCTAGACCCCTGGGAGGGGGGCTGGAGGGAAGCCCCTATGAAGTTTCGTCCCTGACCTCCTCAGGGGAACAGAGGAGGGAAGGGACCCCACTTTACTGAGCACCTGCCGTCTATCAGGCACTGGGCTTTATCTCCCTAAGTTTCAAGGCGGATTCTTTCCCCATCTTGCAGGTGGTAAAACTGAGACTTAGGTCTTGAGTGCGCGAAGTGGGACTTAATCCCAAGTGCTCTCACCTTCTGTTTGTTCATCACTACTCTGCCTCTAGACAAATAAAAAAAGGAAAAAAAGGAAAAATTTGTCTCTGATGGCGGCGCCTTTCACAGTCCCATGGGTCCGTTCCCCTGCCCGGTGATCTCCTGTGCTGCGAGGCAACGGCTCTGGGGTTCAGAGCCAGGCTCTGGGGCCTTCCTGCTTGGGTTCAGAGCCAGCTCTGCCTCCTATCAGCCACGTGACCTTGGGCTAATTACTGACCTCTCAATATCAGTGTCGTCTGTCAGTTAAGTGGGGATGCTGGAAGCATCGGCTCCCAGGCTGACGTGAGGCTAAGTGGGGCAGTATGTGGAGAGCATTAGAACAGAGCCGGACATACGGCAGGTGCTCCAGAAGTGCCGGCGAGCAAAACGATCATTTCCCTGTCAGGGAAACGCCGCCTCCTCCTTCGGTACCTTCCTGACCCCCCTCCAGGGCCAGTTGCCCTCTTCCTCTTCGGTGGCCTTTGTCATCCTGCAAGGTGAGGACCAGCCACCTCCGTGCACCTTCTCGCCTCAGACCATGCCCCTCCTGGGTGGAGTGGGCTGAGAGTCCCGCAGGGCCCCTCCCACACCTGCGACCCAGCCCAGGGCTAGCCCTGGCAGGTCCTCGGGTTAACTGATGCCTGATGAGTGAGTGCACATCCGTTTCCTCCTCCCACTGCTGCCAGCCACCTTCTCACCTCCCAGGACTTTGTGGAATCTTCCCTCACCTTCTGCTGCCCCATCTCAGAGCTCAGGCCTTGTGCCCTGTGAGCCTCGATCCTCCCCAGCCCTCATCCCTTCACCTTTCAAGCACAGGAAGACCCCTGCCCCAATCTCTCCACCACCCTGCACAGCTCATGGCCTCAGCCCTACCCTCCAGGAGCCTGGAGTCCTAACATCCCCTACCCACTGGCTGTGTGGTGCTGGGTGAGGCCCTGCCCCTCTCTGAGCTCGGGAAGGAGACCGAGAACCCGCCCCTCAATGATTAAAGAGAAAGGGTGGGGAGCTCTGTAAACTGTAAAGGGCAGTGCACTTCAGAGGTCTGCATTAGTGGGTGCCAGATGCCTGCTGGAATGGGAATGGGGTGGGGGGAGCTCCGAGGTGCAATCCCACCAGGGCTCACTTAGAAACCCTTCCCCTCTCAGGAGAACTGAGCTGAACATCCCAGCCAAAGGAGAGAGGCTTACATGCTGTGGCTTAGGAATCAGAAGCTCTGGGATCTGTTCACCCTGCCCTGGCCTGAGCCCCTGCTCTGGAGCAAGACCTGTGCCAGGCATGGGGACCCAAGTGAATCTAGTTTCTGTCCCCAAAGAGCTGGAAGCCTGATGGAGAAACTGTTCTGGAAACCCTTTACCGACTCCCAGGGTGAACCAGGAGTCCAGGCAAGGGAGGCGTGACTGAGTGGGGGCCGAGGGGCCCTGCAGGAAGTGGCCCCAAGCCTGGATTTGGTGGGGGGCAGCTGCTGCACAGCGCAATTCTGAAGTGGTAGGAGTCGCCACCTCCCCCAGAACTCCCTGGCAAGGTCTCAAAAAGCTTCAGAGAAAAGGCAAATTCAGTCTTGAAAGAAACTGCCATAATTCAATCAGAAAATAATCTCATGAATGTAGTCAAAGAACCACTTAATTGAGTTTCTTTCCAAACCCCCTATTCAAAAAGCCAGGGAGTCCAAATGCCTGCTAAATTTAAAAACAAACTCCCAAGCAATCCAATGAACGGACCAGTTGAGTCAAGTCCCTGATAAATCCAGCCCGGAGGCCCACAGAGTCCTAGGGTGGCGCACTCCGTAGGCTTCTCCTTTCTTTCTTTTTTTAAATAAAAGCGTAATCCAGGCAAACAATAGGCCACTTTGGCCTGATTACCAGCAAGTTCAGGATGAAGCATGGCCAGCACCAGTTAAATAAGGAATCCGTCACGCTTGCTGACCAGCCGGGAGTGGCGTTGTGTGGTGGCAGGGCTGGGGGCGGTGGCCACCGGCCATGAATATGAGCAGGGGGTTGGCTGCCCCCTTGCACCCCAGGCTTGTGCACTCGGGGTGTCGCTCTCCAGCTCTGAGCTCCAGCGTCCACATCTGAAAAAACGGGGAGGCAGCTCTGGGGCTTATATCAGGAACTGGAGGAGGGCGCCCTCGTGAGAAGACACCTCCCCCCACCCCCCGCACGCCCTCCTTTACCCCTGTCTTTGATGGAGAGGAACCTGCAGCTCTATTACACAGACTCTTAAATTTTGTAATTTAATGTAGTTTGTGGAATGGACATTTTCATGTGGCTCAAAATGCAAAAGTTAGCAGAGTGGGTGCAGTTAAAGTCTCCCTGCCACGCCTTTCTTCAGCCCCCCATTTTCCTCTCCTGGAGGTGACCACCACATGACCAGGCTCTTACGCTGCCAGCCAGCGGTACTCGTAGAATAGAAATAGAAAAAGACGGAGGCCTGTTCTTTCTCCTCCCTGCCTTGTTACACAGCCGCAGACTATGTACTCTCCTCTGGACCATTCCCCCCCCCCCGCATTGAACAGAACTTTGTGGAGAGCTTTCCTCACTTGTACCTAAAGAGCTTCCTCATTCATTTATACAGCTTCATTACAGTCCATTGGATGAATGTTCTGTGATCTATTTTATCTGCCCCTTATTGATGGACATAAGTGGTTTCCGACACGTGTGTGTACACATACACACACACACATGCATATGCAGCTGTGAATAACACTCTTCCTAGCCCATTTCCCTCCTGCATGGGTTATACACCTGCACTTGGAGTTCCGCGGGCAAAGGGAATGTGCAGTCATCATTTTGATAGATATTGTCATTGCCCTCCTTAGAGGCTCTACTCATTTGTCCTCCCGTGGGTGAAGGTACCTGTTTCCCCGGAGCCTTGCCATCCATGTGTTACCAACGTTTTGTATCTTTCCTAACCTGAAAGGTGGGAGTGAAATCTCAGTGTATTTTCCATTTGTATTTTTTTTTTTGAATGAGGCTACCATCTTTACCTAAGTTTCAAAAACTTTTGGATTTCCTTTTCTATAAACAGTCTGTTTGTGTTCTTAGTCATTTTTATTGTGTTGGTGTTTTTCTTATTGTTTCTAGGTGTTCTTTGTATATTAAAGAAAGCATGATTTGCAAATATTTTTCTTCCGGACCTTTCCAGAGATATTCTATGCACATAAAAGCAAATACAGATCTATTACGATGGGCTCTTTGAACTCGATTTGGTTGGAGGTTCTTTTCATTCAGCGGTCCGCGTATCCGAGGGGGATCCCTCCAGTGGGAATTTTGGAGTTGGAACTGAGGACCAGAGCTGGTGGCCTTTCTCCTTCCTGGGGCAGGAGCTAATGTCTTCCAGGTCTATCTCCATCTGTTTTTCTTGTTCTTTGAGGACAAGGATCACACTCAAGTGCAGCACCCAGGCCTCTCACAGCCCATCGAATACTCATCCTCAGACTCCTAGTCCACTGCTTTTTGCAGTCCTCACTTTGTAACAATATCTGCATGTCCTAAGGATGTGATGGGCCAAGCCACACCCTCTCTCTCTTCCTTCTTCCCAAGGGCAGATATTTGTGAGAGCATGTCCATGGTGAGGATGGAGTCTTTAGCCACAGCTCAGATCACACCTCAGGCCTTATTCATACAGTGGGTTCATTCCTCTACCTTTACTCCCCATGGCAAACTCCTACACTTACTTCAAGGCCCAGTTCCAGTGATGCTTCCTCTGGGAAGTCTTCCATGATTGCCACCTCCTTCTCTCTTACGGTTCTGCTCACTTCAACTATGTCTCTATTGACCAGAGCAAAAACTGTGTTTTCCTGTTTCTCTGTCCTCCAGAATCTCTTGACATGAATTACCGAATGACTCATCAAAGGCAAGTCCCTTCACTATTTTGGGCCTTAGTTTCCTCATTTGAAAAGGAAGATCAAAATACAAAGCTAACCACAAAAAGTTGTTGAGAGAATTAAATGAGTCCTTTCGCGTAAAGAACTGAGCATAGCGCCAAGCATACAGCAAGCGCCCAATGGTGGTAGCTATTAATTAGCACTAACCCTATGACCTTGGGCAAATCACCTCTTCTCTTAGCCTTGGTTTCTTCTCTATAAACTGAAGGGTGAAATAGACCTGGTCCATGGCCATCAATGGATGCCAAAAACGTTGGGTAACATGTTAATGGGAAGCTTTAGAACAGAAGGATGAGAGGAACACCTAAAGCCACCAGGAATTTTAACATCACTCAGAGGCAGAACAGCCTGGCACTCCGTGGCTCCTGCTCTGTTGTGTTCGAACGCAACATCATCTGTGAAACATTCTGATGAGATCATTAAATCCAAATCAAATCAAGTCTCCAGCTTCTAGAGTGGGCCTCTAACTACTAGTTCATAAGAAATATGGGGGATAGTGGAGCGGGTGAAAAGACAGAACGGGGATGTAGCCGGCCAACTCGAGACTGTAGGAAACTCAGTCTGGAATATTATTCAGCCATAAAAAGGAATGAAGTACACATACATGGTTGAACCTTGCAAGCATTATGCTAAGTGATACCAGGAACAAGAAGTCACATATTTCATGATTCCATTTACATGAAACATCTATAATAGGCAAAAGCAAAAGCGGATTAGCGGTCACCATGGGCTGGGGGTGAGGGGGCAGGAAGAGGGAGTGACTCATAGTAGGTGCGGGTTTCTTTTTATTTTGGGTGATAAAAATGTTTGTTAGGGAATTAAATAGTAGTAATGGTTGTAAAACCTTGTAAATCTACTAGAAGCCACTGTGCTGTACACTTTAAAATGGCAAATTTTATGGTATGTGAATTATCTCAAAGACAGAGGGGGAGGGAGAAAGAGAGAGAGAGAGAGATTTAGAAGATAACAAGATATAATACGTGGGTCTTGTGTGGATCCTGATTCAAACAAACCCACTCTAAAAAGACATTGTGGAGACAAATGAGGGGAGTTTGAACATGGACTGCACATTAAATGATCTAATGAAAAAGTGCTGTTACTTTTGCCAGGTGTAACGTATTATGCGTGTGGTTGTTTTTTGTTTGTTCGTTTTTAAACAAAGCCTTAGCTATTAGAGATAATTACTGAAGTATTTATAGGTAAAATGACATGATCTTTGGAATTTCCTCTTTAAAATCTGTGTGGGGGGGATGAAGGAAACAAGAATGGAAGACGCCGATATTTATTGAAAATTAGTGAAAGGTAAATGAACTTATACTGTATTTTCTCTACTTTTTAGTATTATTTAAAATTTCCATAATAAAAGGTAAAACAAAACAGGGATTGGCTTTTATTTTCTTCTTTATATTTTATTGATGTCTCCAATTTTCCATGGTGAGTACCTATTGTGTTTATAATCAGAAAACTGTCTTAAGGCTATAAAATTAACCCATGAGTTTGAACTAGCTGACCTGCCAACCTTGGAGCTTGGTCCTTGGGAAGCTGTGTCCTCCTTGGGTCCCACCAGGGCCAGGCCGGCTTCAAAACTTCTGGGGTGGGAGGGAGGGTTTCAGCCTGGGCAAGGAGGGTATGATGGCTGAGCCTGTGGTTCCCCTCCACTGTCCCTGCTCTTGAACAACTAAAGCTGGTGGCCCACTTAGCCGGGCGGTCAATCAAGAGGTAGTTTCAGAACCCCCACCTTGTGACCTTGGGAATCGACCTCTCAGGTCTTGGCTCCCTCCCCTGTCCCAGGAGGAAACTAATAATTCCTACCTGAGGAATTGTGTAAGGGGCTCATCCTAGATTATAGTAAGTGCTCAGTTAATGGGAATTTCATAAAAATGATATAAGCCCATTAGACAAAAATGCAGGAAAACGGAAGGATGAAAAGCAAGCTGCACAGCGCCCCACCCGGAAATAACCACAGCAGTTTCTTTCCAACCTCATTCTCATGCAAAAAATTGTGTTTTGTTTTTAAGCCCAACTATGATCCTGCTGTCTCCACACACTTTTATTCTGCTTTTATTCTCTTAATATTTTAACATACTTCCTCATATTACTATAAGCTGTTCGTAAACATCACTTTTAAATGGTTGTATAATACTCCATTGTGTGTCTGTGCTGTTCGCCACCGCCACCCCGCCCTCCGTTCCCCCTCCCTCACCCCGCGTTGGACTTTTAGATTAGTTTCAACTGTCACCATTATAAAGAACTCGATAGTGAACACGTATTCTGGGCGACTTCCTTGGGACAGATTTCCAGAAATGAAATTTCTGGGTCCAATAGCAAGGACATTTTTAAAGCTCTTGGCTGAGTGGAAACTAATGGCCTTTCCAAAGAAGTGGTGGCCCTTTATTTTTTCACCACTAGCAGACTGGCATTTTTGACACAGAACTTCGCTAAATAGAAACAATCTCGGATAATCCAAAGAAGATGGAAAAGGTTTTCTGACTGTAGGTGTCAGATGCCAAGGTAATTTTCCCCAACCTCCAAGGGCTGGAATCACACTTCTTGGCCGCCGCCGCACCGCCCTCCCCCCCGTCCCCCCGCCCCCCGCACCAGCTTTTCTTAGCAGGAGGGGTGGGTGCTGGAGTCTGGGAGAAGTTCCGAGAAGAAAACTCGGGAAATCAGGCGCGCTCCCTCCCTCCGGGGTCATTCCTTACCCCCAGGTGATCTGAGCCTGGAATCTGCAGACCCAATAGTTCTAGGGAAACGGGTGGAGATGAGGATGCGGGGTGGGAGGGGCGGGGATCCCCACTCTTTCCTGGCTTCTCGAAGGGGCCCTCGCTCTAGCAGAGTAAGACATCCGGGTTCAGTCTGCCCACCCCCGAGGGCCGCCCTTGGAGGCCTCTTTTGGCAGGTACAGCTGATGGCTGGGGGCCAAGCCCACGTGGGGCGTACGTGTCCCCAACATCTCACCCCGCAAGCACGAGAACCACGAAACCCTGGGGAACCCAGGGGGCGGGGCGGGGCCTGGAAACCGGGGGCGGAGCTGAAACGGTGACGTCACGACCCCGCCCCCAGACGGTTCTCTCCTCCCCGCGCGCTGCGTTCTCGCGAAGTCCTCACCTGGAGGGACAGGTGTGCGCGTCTCGCATCGGAGGCCGGCCCGCGAGTGTCAGGTGAGCATCGGCAGGAGCCCCTCTGGAGGCTGGGAGGAAGGTCTGGGGTAGGGGTCCTCACTCCACGGAGAGGGGAACCTGGTGAGGCAAAGCCGGCTAGTCAAAGGGAAGGAGCTGACCTGGGGCCGCGGAGGTACTGGTTGCTCCCCGAACTCCTACCGCGTCTCTTAGTTATAGTCACGTTTTCCCGGATATATAGGCTTTGGAGAGATTGGAAGGAGAGGAAGTGGAAGAGGAAACTGTAGGTTTCCAAATATTTCAACCACAAATTTATTATGTTTTTACATGATATCTTTTCTTCCTTCTAAAAGTTATTTGCACTGGTTGACTATTTGGCAAATGGAGAAGAGTAGGAAAGAGCTCACCCATGGTACAAACAAAACCATTGCGATATTCTGGTGTATTTCCTTTCGGTCTTTCCTATGCACAATCGTTGCAGTATAATGAGATCATATTGTATTTACAATTTGTGGGTCTTGCTTTTCCCCCTCTTACTTAACATTGTGTCATGAGCATTTTCTTGTGTTGTTCTTAGTCATTCGTGTATGTGTAATCATTATTTTTAATGGCTGCATAATGTTACATGAGAGGGATGGGCCATAGTTGGGTTCCATTCTGAACATTTAGAAGAAGGATTCGGGGGGAAGACAAGAAGGTGTAAGTGTGATAGAAAAAACATAGGCTCCGGGTCACGCAGGCCAAGACCGCCACCTCCCACAGTGAGAGCGTGGGAAAGATCTTTGCTCTCTCTAAGCCTCGATTTTCACATTTGAGAAATAGCTACACAAAGTTACTTCCCCAGGGCATTGTGAGGATTAAGTGAGCTAATTTATGTAGAAAGGCTTCCCCAACCCACTGTGATCCTGTCAGAAAAAGGGCCGCATGTTTGTAATCTCTGTCTTCACCCTGTCACGCTGATTTCTGCTGCCCTGTTCTGGGTTTTGGGCCTCCTACAGCAGACTCACTCCACCAGGACAGGGCCCACCCCCAGGCCAGGCCAGACCGGGCCGGACCAGGCTCTGCTCCCTGTCAATGAAGTGCTGATTATTGCATCTACACTCAGGTACCGGGCTCTGCGCTACAGGCTTTATATACATCATGTCTTCTGATCCACCCGAAGTGAGTGTTACTGCCACCCCCACTTCTGAGATGAGGAAATTGAGGAAAGGTTCTGCAAACTCACCTAGCCACACAGCCCAGAAGTAGCTGATTAAGGACTGGAACCTAGCTTGTTGAAGCAGGGTCTCTATCTCCACGCCCACTGGATCACCTAGTGGGCTTCCTGGGTACGGGCGCCTACTTTGAAGACAGCTACGTTAGTGTTTCCAGAATCCCCTGGGAGCTTCCAGAGTGAGTGAGCAGACTGTTGATGTCTAGAGTGAGTAGGACGCATTCAGTGGGGGCCTCAGACACGTGGGCAGGTCCCAGCCGGCACTGACCTAAGGAGACAAAGGCAGATCGGGGCACAGTCCCCAAGGTAGGGTGAGGCTCGGGGTGGATCTGGAAGGGTAAATGGGAGTCTTTCAGAGCCTTTATGAACATTAGGTCAGATTCTCTTAAACTCACTCAGCCTCAGGTTTCTGCCTGTAAAACAGGCCGAGTGATCTCCGGCTCATAGGATTGTCGTAGAATTAAACAAGATCCCATGGTAAATGTCTGGTGCAGGCTCCGGTGTGTTGTCTGTCTGATGAATGCTAGTTTGCTAGTTCTCTTCTCTTCCCTTCCAGTGCAAAACTCGAAGCCCTTCTGAGCAAAACCAGTGGCTCGGTTCCGTATCAGGTGCTTGGGATTGGAGACCCTGCCTGCCTCCACCTTCCTCTTCGGCTTTCTCCCCCGGGGAGGGAAATTCTGGGCGCCCTTTGACTAGTCTTCTGGAGTGGCCCCCTCACCCCAAAATGCCTGAGGCTCTTACCGTAGCGCATTTGTTTACTCAGGCTGTCCTTTCTCCCCACCCTCCAGATCTACCCACCTTCAATCCCTGCCTTCTCCCACCCTCCCCAGGGGCAACTCCCAAATTTCTCCATAGAAGGCACTTGGGGGGCCTGTCTGATTAGAAGGGAGTTCAGGGACTTGTCCGGATACTGTTTTTGTGTAGCACTTCTCATAAGGCGAAGAAGAACCCAGTTGTGCACCTCACAGAATGCCCAGGGAGAGGGTCAGAGGGATGGCTTGCTGCCCCTTGGTGCCTCCATTGACCCCGGGCCACGTGGATCTGTCCATGGCCCCCACTGTCTAGCATGTTCTTTCCAGCATTGGTAGTATGTCCTTTTTTTTTTTTTTTTTTTTTTTTTTCCTGGTGTGTACTTCGCCTCCCCAGGCAGATCATCACCTCCTGGCAAGTAGGGTCCAGGGTGGATCTCTCAGGTCCTGCGAAGAGTTGGCATCCGGAGATGTTTGTGGACAGACATGTGATGTGGTGAGGAGATGATGAATCTCACCAACTATGCTGAGTTGAGAAGTGTTGTTGTGGGAATTGGGATTATTAGCCGTGGCAATCACCCTAATTCCCGTGGCCCAGCTAATGAGTAGTTGTGTCCTGGGAATGGCGTTCTTTGGATTCCCACAGGATAGAAGGAGCAAGTTTTGGAGAGAGTTGGCAGCAGTGCAAACAGGGAGGTTGTGCTGAGCAGAGGGGGTAGGTGAGCCCAGAGGGGCAGTGGGGTGGCAGGCCAAGTTGAAGAAAGGAGGCAGATGGATGGGGAGGGTGCTGGAGGCAGGGCGATGTGGCCCTTTGGTGATGCTGGGGTATTGTTAGTGCTCCCTGTGCCTGTGGGACATGTGACAGGCGTTCTTAGATCCTCTGGGAGTTGATTTCCCCTAGGAAGACCAGGGGCTTAGGGAATGCTGAGGGAGGGTCTGCCCCAACAGAGGGGTGGGGGCTGAGAGCCCACTGCGAGACCCAGTGGATGGGGTGGGGAGGAGTCACAGGCCTGTCTTGAGGGAAGGCCATCAGGTACCATTTGGCCCAAGCATGGAAAGCACCAGGCCCTGCCTCCACCCCCATGACTATACACCTGCCGCAGAATTCATTCCTCGCACAAGTATTAGGGGGCATTTATTACCAATTGGGCACCCACAGGAGCACTTATAGGAGGGTTTCTTTCTCTTGGACCTTATGTTCAAGGTCATTAAAAATAAGTGAGTTAATGTTTTCAGCCTATAGTAAGTGCCATAAATATATATATTCTAGGCAGAAAGACCGGCAAGTGCGAAGGCCCCGGGGTAGGATCAAATGAAAGAAGACTGGCAGGAAGTGAGGTTTGAGACGAGGCCTGAGAGGCAGGTAGGAGCCAGGCCTGGGAAAGAACGTGGATGTCGCGCTAAGGACAGAGGGAACCGCTGGTGTATTTTTGGTCGCAGAGGGACGTGATCTCACCAGTTAACAGACCTCTGTAGCATCCGAGTGAAAGACACACATGGTGAGAGGCGGCTGCGTTCAGGATATAGTTGGGAGACAGAGTCGAAGGGAAGTGCGCATGTTTTGAACATATGGGGTGTGGAGGAGAGAACCCTTTCCCACTGAGCCCAGGTATGTGTGACCTCGGGATCTTTCTCAACAGAGTTCCCCGGATGTGGAGCACATAGGTCATTCCCCATCCAGTTAAGCCCTCAGTTCACAGATGGGGAGACTAAAGAAAGAACCTTAGAGGCCTCTTTGTCCAGCCTCCCAGAGAAGGGCTGTGAATTCTCAAAGTTCCCTTGAAAACTCAGTGGCTGAGCTGGCGCTGCAACCCAGCCTCCTGGCCCCTGGTCCAGGCCTCTCACTACCCTGCTCTGCCGCCTCTCCGCTGGAGATGGAGGAGGAGGGAGGACCCACTTCTGGGGGATGATTTGACCAGACATGACGATGTGGTGAGGTCACCCGGGAGAAGCATCTGAAAGCAGCGGAGTCTGGAGAGGCCGGGGCCAAGGCGCCGATGGGAGACAGGGCGCTGCCCTGGAAGCAGGCGGAGGTGGGTGGAACGTCGTGGAAGGGGCTGGGGGCAAGGAGCTGAGGCCTTGCTGGGTTACGACGGTGCCCTGAGCCAGCATCTTTAGGCTGGCAGGCCTGGGGGACCTCTCAGAGCAGACCCCACGTGGGCCGCTCACAAGTAGCAGCCGAGAAGATGAAAGCCCCAGAGAAACTTCCTGCAGGGCACTCCTGGAGCCAAGGCCACGGGAAGTCAGAGGGTGGGGAAGGCCAGTGGCTCACCTGGGCCACCCAGGTTTGCAGACCTCCAACCCACCCCACTTCGAAGGGGCTGGTGGAGGCCCCTCCAGGGGAAGCAGAAGGTGGAGACACAGCGTGAGGTGCCAGGAGTCCAAGAAAGGGGGGCTGGATTTCACCCCCTGCCTGCTCCTCCGAGCAGCAACGGGACCTCCATCTTCCTGGCACTCAGAGCTTCCTCTGGGCTAAGTCGTTTTTGTGCACGATCATCTATATGATCCCCTTTACAAAGGAGGCTCAGAGAGTTTAAGGAACTTTTCTAGGGTCACGCAGTTAAACAGTGGCAGAGTCGGCATTCAAAGACAGCTTCGTACCCACCACAGGCTACTGTCTAGGGCTCTCTCTGTGACCTTGAGCAAAGCTCCCTGGGTCTAAGTCCTTCTTCCTATAAAATCATGGAATTAGACTAAATGAGTGCCTTGGGCCCTTGTGGCTTTTGACTAGGGCCCAGAATTGCTCCTCTAGTAGAGGGGCTCAGGAGTCTGATCGAGGGGGACAGGGACTTGTCTCGGAACTGTGTTCTCCACTAGCCTGAGTGAAGCGGACGAGGGCATGGGCTCTGCCAGGCCTCTCTCGCCACTGAGGGTGGATGTAAGGGTTGAATGATTCAATGCGGGTAATGTGTCTCATAGAGGGCCCGGCACACAGTAGGTATTTAACTAAATGAAAGCTCTTAATGTTTTGTCAAAGAGAGTGGAGGCTGGTCCTTCGAAATCCATGCACTCATTCAGCTCATATGTGTTGAATACCACCCAAGTGCCGGACGCTATTCTTGATACTGGTGACACAGTGGTGCCCCCAAATAGCGAGAACTCCCTGCCTTCACGCAACTTACATTCTAGTGGGAACTCGGACCCCCCCCCAAAAAAAAAAATTCAAATAAGTATCGTGTAAAATATGTTAGATAGTGTGCTAAGTGCAAGGGGAAAACATGAGGCAGAGACGGGGAGGAGGCAGTGCCTTGAGGCGGGGGGCGGGGGGCTGGGGGTTGGTCTCTCTGCCAAGGCGATTGAGAATCAAGATCGGAGGGAGTGAGGGAATGAGCCATGAGGTATCTGAGGGAAGAGCATAGCGGGCAGTGGGAACAGCCCGTGCTAAGACCCTGAAGCTGGAGGACAGCCTCGGGGAGTAGGTTGTGCAGAGCCCGTTTAAGGACTGCCCCGGATGGGTAGTAAATCCAAGGTGCCCAAGTCGAGACTCAGGCTGCAGATCCCTTTGGGAGGACTGAAATCTTTCTCCCCTTTGCTGGCTTCCTGTGTCATATCCTCACGATGTGACAGCTCCAGGGCTGTCCTTGAGGACCCCAGCCTAAGAGTGCCAAGGAAATAGGTACGAAATGTCAAATTGGAAAGATGCTGAGGGACCACTTCTCCTGATGCCTTGCAGAGCAGCTAAACCCCAGGGAGGGATCCACATGAGCTGGGGCTTCTCTGACAACTACTGTTCCAGGCCTAAGTACATCTTCTAGGTGGGTGTGTAGGAAGGGGGCTACTAGGACTCAAGCTGGTCACACCCTAGGGCTTAAAGTTGGGAGTTATGTCCCAGAAGGAATCACTGAGAACCTATCCTCGAGAGAAGTCAGGCTGCTAGAACTCAGTAGAATTTCTTTCTCTTAGGAACTGCCTTCATTCCTCTGCTGGCTTTTGTGTTACCTTTTGTTTCTCCTTAGAGTTGAGCTGCAGAGCTCTTCAGAAGGTTGGTCTCTGAGGGGAGTAGGAAGGAGATAAACTTGGGCCCACAAATAGCTAATCAGGAATGGGACGTGGGGAGCATCCTTCTAAGGGAGACAGTGGGTAGGGACAGCAGGGAGGAGCAGGTCTTAAGACTGGTTAGCCCGGGGAACTGACCAGGATCTTTAACCTGGGGGGTTGGTGGTTACAAGTTCTGGAATGGGGAGGGGAGCATGTGACAAGATTGGGAAGGGAAACTTGTGGTTAATGTGTGTCTGTAGGCAAGCACAGTTAGGAGTCTCAGATTCCATGGCTAAACCAAGGGGAAAAAAAGAGTAGGATTTAATCTGTTATTGTTTGAGAGGATTAAATAAGATAACCGCCTCTTCCTATGCCAGGTGATCAGTCGGTGCTGGAGAAGTGCCTAGTCCCTTCCCGGAGCGGGAAGGCCTGTAAATGGGAAGCCAGACCTAGGCTGGAAGGTTGGGGTGGTAAGGAAGGAGGATGCAGGGGTACATTCCACCTCTACTCAGTGGTGCCAGGGTCTCTCTGCTTGGGCACCGCGTCTCACTTTAGGAGAATGTGCAGCCACGGAGCGGGCTGGCACCCCTGGACACTGGAAACAGAGCCCCAGGAGTCAGTGTCGGTCAGACTGGCATGAAAACAGATAACAAAAGGAAGGGCGCTGGCAGCGAAGTGTGGCGGGTGGCCTCTAGGACCTCCAGGGGGTGAAGGGAGTCATAAAAACAGGGAAGACAAGCGCTGTGAGGAAACAAGAAGGGGCCCTTGGGCTGTGACTGAGGAAGGTGGCTGCTTCCCAGGCTGGGTGTGAGTTTGGGCTCAGCGTTACCAGTCCTCCCAGTGCTCTCAGAGAAGTGGGGAATGTGAACCTGTGACATGATATCTCATTTTAAAACATTGGGAACCAATTAACAAAAGAAATATCAAAAAAAAAAAAAACAATGCAGGCCAAGCAAAGCCCACCACCTTGGCCGGTGACCACCTGCTCCATTAAAGGTGGCACTGAGGGCAGGTCTCCAGTGGACCACTGCAGACCTCCTGGGAGAAGGCCGATCCTCATTCTCCTGCTCTTGGAAACAAAATCCTGATAGACTCGTGATCCCCGGGACCATTGGGAGAACGGAGCCATCTTGGTGTGCCATGTGGTTCTAGGCAAACCCCTTACTCATCCGGACCACAGTTTACTGCTTGGTGACAGACAGCCTGGTCTGTGGGGTCCCCACTGGTCTGGACAATGTGTGACTAAGTCCCTCAGGCTTGAGGCAAGATGTGGTTATTATGGAAGTAACTCTTCCTTCCCAGCACCCATGCTTCCGGGACTGGATGCAGAGCACTTGGGGTTTTGTACGCCCAATCACAGTTGTGTGTAGGAATGGATGTGTGTCATCATTTGGAGCTTTGCACAGCGCAGTGTAAATACCATCGTTTTAATAACTCTGCCCTGGAAACTTTCATGGCTACTCTGGAAGCCGGTAGGAAGCCTTAATTAATTCTCCTTGTGACCCGGCGGGGGAGGGGTCCTTCCCGATTTGCGGATATGGCGGCCCGAGCCCGGAACTCGGGACCCTGACTCAAGCGTCGGTGCCAAGGCAGTGTGTGCGGTCCCTCATTACACGAGTGAGAGGAGGGGTAGGGTTTGAGAGTCGGCTCTGCGCCCAGCGCAGTCTGAGCTGCTGGGAGAGGGCAGAGAGACTAGACACAGCTCTTTGCCTTTGATTTTTCCATGGGGCGAGAGTGTCGCCGAGCCCCGGCGACCTCTCTGGGCCTTTTGTCAGCGTCCTTCCGCCCCTGGGCTGTCCCGTCACATCTTTCGCTGGCGAATCGACCTGGCCTGTGGTCTCTGCAGCACCCCGAGCCGGAAGTCGCAGTGAGCCCGAACTCTCTAAACAGTCTCCGTTTTTCAACCACGCAGTCACCACCGGCCTTCGGAGGGGCCGCTGCCACTCTGCGAGAGAACCCGGCTGGGGGTGGGGAGCGAGAGGAGGCTTGGGTCTAGAACACCCCAGCTTTCTGTGCGCCCCCCTCCTCACCCCCACCTGCGCCCCAGACGGGAGCAGGGTGGCAGTGTCTGGGTGTGCGCCCTAGCCCCACCCGAAGGCCGAGTTCCCGCGAGGCGCTCCTCGTGCAGCTAGGGGGACCGTGTTTCCCGACTGCGGTCCCCCAACGTCCCCGAGAGCGGAAGGCGCGGGCCCTTTAAATCCTCCGGGGCGGCGGCGGCGGGCCGGGGATGACATCAGCGGGCGGGCCCGGGGCTCAATGGGAGCCGGCGGGCGCGCGCGGGGCGGGAGCGCGCGAGCCGGCGGCGGGGGCGGGCGGGCAGGAGGGCCGAGAGGAGGGAGGCGGCGGCGGCGAGGACCCAGAGCCAGAGCCCGGCCGGGGCCGAGCGGAGCGGAGCGCGGCGGCGGCGGCGGCGGCTGGGCCGGGAGAGGCTGGCGCGCCGGGCGGCTCCGCGAATCCTCCGGCATCCGCCCCGGCGGGCCGCCCCCGCCCGCGGCAGCCCCCCGAGCAGCGGCCCGGCACCCGCGCCTTCCCTGCAGGGTAAATATTGGGGGGCCGGGGTCTCGCGGAGGGGCGCAAACCCAGGGGGAAACGGGGACCCCTCCGCCTCTTTGTTTTTGCGCGAGAGGGAAGGGAGGGGAGGGCAGGGCAGACACCCGCACGTTCGTTCGCACTCGGGAACGGGGGAGGGGGCCAGTCCGGGCGCCGCCCGCTCGCCCCTGCGAGGACAAAGGCGCGGCTGGGGCCGAGGAGGAGGAGGAGGGGGGTGACTGTTATTTTGCAGGCTTGCCGGGGGGAGGCCCCCCACTAAGTCCGGCCCGCCTCCCCCTCACCCAGTTGGACCCTTGAAGGCCCCAGCCGGCGGAGGCGGCCACCCCCGGGCTGCGATTTGCCGACGTCGGGGGAGGGGGTCCGGGACTGGGTACTGGGGGGAACAGACACTTGATTTGAGCTTCTCGGCAAAACCCTTGGCTTCTGTCTGTCTGTTTCACCGGACAATCAGCAGCGCCTCCCCCCTCTCCTCCTGGCTCTCTGCTCCAGACCTGGGGGTCAGCAAGGCTGCGCCCTCATGTTGCACGGCGGTGCTTGGGGGCCCTGAGGTGAGGGGGTGTGTGGTCACCCGGCCACTGATTCTGTTTTCCTTTGTGGAGAGAAAGAAAGGGGTGGGGGTTATTTATCAAATCGGATTCTCGCATTTCTGCGTGTGAAAAATCCATGTTTTGCAAGTCTCTGTGGAACGTAAAACTCTGTCAGGGTGTCTCTAGAGAGAGGATTCCCAGGCTCCTCTTCACACCCAAACTCAAAGTGGGGTGAGCCCCCTTCCCCAACTTTCCTTTAGTTTTCTTGCGTATTTTATTCTTGGCTGCAGCCTCTCTCAGGGAGAAGGACCCGGGAAGAGAGGAAGGGGATCCACAGTGTCTAAGTTGCACCCCAAAATGCCTGTGTTTGGGGCTCCTTTGCCTCCGTGTCTCGGATGCCCCTCCAATTTTTATTTTAGTGGTCCAGTGACAAGGGCCCAGACCGGGGCGGGGGGTGGAGGCCGGGAGTGGGGAAACTGTCCCTGTGTCCTGTTGCTTGGTAGTTTGTCTAGTTTTAACCAGCTGAAACTCCAGAGTCTTCATGTCGGCCTTTTTTTTTTTTTTTTTTTTTTTTATACTTTGTTTCTCTCCCTCCTCCCCCATCATGGGAGAAGCAGCAAAGAACTGGAGAGCCTCTCCCCTACCTCACTCAGTCCTTTCTCCTCTGGCCGCTTTTGGGGGACGGTGCTGGGACAGTCTAGGCTCTCCCCGGGGTCTGGGTGGCCAAGAAAAAAGCAGTCTTGGTTTCCTGGAGGGTGGATGGTTGGCACCCTCTCTTACCCCCTTCCCTGCGGGCAGCCCGGTGAGTGGGGAGGGGCTGGGGTTCATGTGCAGTGTATTTATGTAAGACGCCCAGACGGAGGGCACGGGTATTTATATAACCCGGCGTGGGTATTTATGTAATATAGGATGCGGGTGTATTTATGTTCCTTTCCGAACCTGCGGCTTCCCGGCTGCCATGTGTGGTTTCTGAATTGGCGTTGGCGGAGCGCAGACTGGGGGGGTGTTTGTGTGTGTGTACACACCCGCGCCCCCCCCCCACCCCCCGCCCTAGCAGGGCTCACGGTGCGCGTCTGCTGGCTTTCTTTTTTGGAGTGTACACAGGGGATGGCGTGGATGTGAGGTGTGTGGCGGGTGAGTTTCCTGCAAATGCGGAGTGTTCGGCCGGCAGCCCCGGCACCTCAGCTGGGACCAGCCAGGCGTGTGGGCAGAGGCCCTTGGTTGAGCGCCCAGAGTTTGGCCAGCCCTCGGGTGGAGGCTACTTCCTTGTGGCCATTGGGGAAGGGCTAGTGGCAGCTCCCTGGGAACCAGGTGCTGGGCCTGGATGTGTGTCCCGGGCAGTTCTTGGTCCCGGGTGGAGAGCCGTAGCCTGCCCGTCTGTGGACGTCCCTCACCGCCCCTCCCAGGCGGGTCTGGCTCTGGGGGCTAGTGCTCCGCGTGGAGAAGGGGCAGAGCCTCTGCCTGGCAGGGCTGCTTTCTGTCTTCCTCTTTGCCTTCCAGGCTTGGCATGAAATAAGTCCTCTTTGTGAGGGTTTGAGGCCGCTAGGTAGTGTGGCGGGTACCCCATGTGGGTCCTAGGTGAGGAGGCTGCCACCAACGTGCTGCTGGGGGCTGCGGGGCAGGAGGCGTGGCCTCTCTGGCCTGAGCTCCCTGTCCGTAGACGGAGGCCCCCCTTGGTAGGCTTCTGTCTCCTCGTAGACACTCTGAAGTCTTAGGGGTCCCCCATTCCTCTCCCTGTCTATCCCTGCACAGCAGAAACTGCCCCCTGGCCATTGAGTTTCCTCCTCTGCTGGCCAGGACCCCAGAGTGCCCAGACCTTTGCCCCAGGCCAGAGCAAAGGGGTCTCTACCAGGGACCCAGATGTCCCATAGGCTTGGGCGCTCAGATTGGGGCACAGGCAGTAAGGAAGCTGTTCAGATCAGCACCTCTCTCTCAGCCTTCTGCCCCAGACCTCTCTTCCCACCCCTCGGAAGCTGGAGGCTAAAAACCTGGCTTGGGTCCCCTCAGTCGTTCAGTTGCCTCTTAGAAGACCCTCCTAAGGGTCCTAGGCTTGAAGGAATCCAGTCCCCTAAACAGTCCGTCCAAAGAAATATGTGCAGGACAGCGGGCCTGAGGTTCTCGGTGTCGCGAGGGTGGGAGAGGGAGACAGCTGGAAGGCAGAAGGGGGCGTCCATCCTGCAGGGCACGTCTGGGCTGGCAGGGTCTGGCCACTGGGAAGACCAGGCCAGGCTGCGGCCGCCTGGCCTCCAGTTCTTGGCGCTAGAAGCCCAGGCTGGGGATGGAGCCAGGGCAACCCTGTAATTTCTGAGTCCTAAAGGGGTTGAGGAGCTCCTTAGGGACTGTCTGTTCAACTTGTCCTCCCATCCCTGGAGGTTGGAACTTTCTGGTGGTTGCCATGGTAGCACCCCCAGGATGATCAGCTCCTGTGTCCCCTCCCCATGACCTCCTTTGTCCTTGATTTTCCTTTCAAGGTTTTGGCCCATTGTGGCCGGCCTGCCCCCGAGAGGCTTCTGTTGGGGGGTCCCTGAGTGAGGGTCCTCCAGCGTTTCCTCCTGGGCCTCACCTCCAGTTCCACCTCTGTCTGGCTCTGCTGAAACCTGTTTCGGGCCTGCCTCAGCCTTGCTTGCATGTGGAGGCTCTCAGGCCACCTGACACTTGATCGCCCTCAGGCAAAGCGAGGCCCGCATTTCTCTCTGGACAGTGGGAGGGATAATGCGGGTCTCCCAGTTCCTGGCGGCCCTGCCTGGCCTTCGGTGGGGGAGGGGTGGAGTCCTGCAGGCCCGCCTCCCTTCCCGGCTCCTCTGACCCCAGTGTTTCTGCTTCCCTCCACAGCCAGCGTGAACCATGGAGCTCCGTGTGGGGAACAAGTACCGCCTGGGCCGGAAGATCGGGAGTGGGTCCTTCGGAGATATCTACCTGGGTAAGTGTCCCTGGCTCTAGCTTGGTGGTTCTGGAGCCCCTGGAACAGCCTTGGGGACAAAGAGGAGGAAAAATGCCAGGATTATAGGCTCCGGAGTCAGAAGTTGATCCTGGAGCTGTAGTGGCATGTTCTGGTCATTTTGTCCCTAGGGCCATCCCAGGCGGAGAGGGAAGCTACAGGTTGGAGTGAGGCAGGCTCAGGGCTTCCTCGCACAGGGGCTTCCTGATTGCCACAGGCTGGCAGAGGGGGATAGTTAAGTCTGGTTCCAGCTGTAGATGCCCTAGGTCTCAACTCCCGCTGAGCGTGGGAGAGCCCAGGCTGGGGGAGTTCCTTGTCTCTTGCCTCCTGGGAGAAGAATGCTGGTGGACAGACAGGTCTGGGCTACTGCATTTTCCAGCTAGGCCCCCTTCCTGTGGTCTGGCCTCCTGGAATTTAGCCCAGGCAGGCTTCGGAATGACGCAGGCTTGCCCAGTAACCTCGGGGGAGGCAGGGGTCTTAGCTTTTAGGATAGCTCTCTCCGGATGCGCTTCCTGTTGAAAGTATGCGTTTGCTCTCGTTTTGTTATTTTAAACAAATCAGGGACATCTTGCCCCTGTCCTTGCCCCTGCGTCAGTAATAAAGAGGCTCGTGCCTTCAAATGCCACTTTCTCAGCTGCCCAAAGGCACAGTCAGAGTCACAGCCCGCCCTTTGCAGTTGCTGATTCTCAGGGGAGATGTCATGTTGGTCATGGTCAGTCGGAGTTGTTAGAGCAAGGCGGCCAGCCCCTGGGCCTCTCCTCACTCCTGTCCCTGTGTCCTTGGAAAGTAAATAAATTCTGTCCTGAGCAGAGGAGACCGACAGGTCGGTGCGCCATGCTCATTGATTCAGAGCTTTGTGGGGAGGGTTCTCTGCCCTGATGGGTATGAACTCTGCTAGTCAGTGAGCCGTCCCTTCTCCCATCAGAGGGGACAGGGAGGGGGTGCACATGGTCTCCGAGCACATACTCGGTGCTGGGCAGGGCCCTTTGTGAACATGGTCTCCCCTCGCAGCAGCGTCAAGAAATGGTACCATACTGTCCCCATTTCACACATCAAGAAGCAGGAGCATCATGGTCAACTTGGCCCCTAGGGTTTCTCTTGAAAGCTGGAAAAAGCAGCTTTTATACCTCCAGCCCTCCGGATGAGAGACCGTAGAGGACAGAACGTGGGAAGTAGACATCAGACAGACCTGCGTGCCAGGCCTGGCTTCGTGCAGCTGCTTCGCGCTTCCGTGTGCCCATCTAGAAAGTCTGCGTGATGATGCCTGGCTGACCTAGGGCTGTCGTGAGGCGCAGATGACATGAGTAAGCGTCGTAAACTGTGAAGCGCCAGCTGGATGTGCAGTTCATTGCTGGGCGCCTAGTAGCTCCTCTTCCTCTGTAAACGCCGCTGGAGCTCAGAGCAGAGGGGAGGAACGGTGCGGGTCGGCACCGCTGGCGAGGTCCCCTCTGGCCCCCAGCTCCTCCGGGGCCCGCAGGCATCGGTGTGCGTCCACCTTCTCTTCCAGCATGTGGCTTGCTCGGAGCGGGTGTTTAGTGAAGGCCTCTCAAAATACGAATGAGGAGATGGAGGCTGTCACGTGCAAAGGCATACGAAGTGGCCTCGCTTAGGGCAGGATAGAAGGAGGTCGGGATTGGGGACAGGTCCAGGTTCAGGTCTCCAGTCTACTTCTCATTTGCTGTAAGACCTGGGATAAGTCACTTTCTCTCTCTGAGCCTCAGCATTCCCACCTGTGAAATGGGGTAACCACCTCCTTAGCGATTGTGAAATTGGGACGAGCGTAAAGAACCCTCTTATGGAGGCTCCTGGACTCAGGACTGAAGCCTCGAGCCACCTGCTTGAGGGCAGAGGGCGTGGAGAGGCAGTTTGGGGCACAGACACACACCGGCTCCTAGACAGCACCCAGTCCAGGGCCTTCTTTTTGCAGAAGGGAGACTGAGGCCCACAGATGGGGAGGGGCAACCCAAGGCCACTCAGAAAGTCAGTGTCCTTGGTCCATGTGGCTGGAACTCCCTGGGCACAGGATTTCTTGTTTATCAAAAAGTCATCTAATTCATTTTTGAAATTAGGGCCAGATTTACTCTCATTCAGGCTCTGGAGTAAGTTCTGCCACGGTTTGGTGTGCCCTTGATTTGCCGGCCTCGGCTTGCTCGTCTGTAAAATGGGGGTGTGAGGACTCCCAGGTGGTGAGAAACAATTAGATCCCAGTGAGCAAAACCCCACACGCTTGGCCCGCTAGTAGTGCTTTTACACTGTGTCCCCCCTCAGCCCTCCCTCTCAGCTGGGATTCGCTACTGTCAAAACGTCTTTTGGGGCTTGAGTGGAAGGAGGGAGCCCATTCTCCTCTGGCTGTCCAGCTTTTGCTGGGTATGTGGGCCTTGGGGGCCCTGGCCTGCCTCAGGGTCCTGCCAGCTCCTTGCTGGGCCCATGTCTTGCTGGCGTGGGGATGGTGGTGATTGTGTGGCCTCCCTGGCTGGCCCTGCTTGGCTCCCTTTGTTCAAAGCTCTGGCCATATTTGTGTCGCTGGTGCCAGTGCCAGGGCCCGACTCCAGATGGCCTCTGCAGGTGGGGCGGGGTGCGGTCTCCGGTCCTGGCTTTCCAGGAGCAACTGAAGGCCCAGCGTGGATGTGGCTTCGAGGCCCACAGCTCCTCTTTGGGCCCCCTCTCCCTCCTGGCGGCATCATGAGGGGGTACCAGGAGAACGGGGCCAGCTTCGTTCGGGCCTCAGATGGCCTGCACAGAGTCCAGAGTGGCGAAGCCTGTGCCCTCTCTGCCAGCCACTGGCCGTGTGTCCTTGGGAACTGCCTAGACCTCTTAATCTCTGGTCCTTGGTTCTAAATGGGGAGGGAACGGTGCTGCCCACGAGGTGGTTTGGGGGTGCTTCACCTCCCACCTCCCGGTTCCTGATTGTGTCCTTGTGTCTGTGTGGGTGTCCAAGCCAGCCCCCACGTGCAGGTGGTCATCCGTCTCTCCTAGAGCTCCACGAGGTCCCAGACCCTCTAGGGCTGGCCAGGTCCAAGCCCTTCTCTGTGTCCAAGTTCATTTTCCAGACGGGCCCATCCCCACACAGAACTGCTGTGTCTGAGTGGTGGGTCACCTCTACGTCCCCCGCCCTGGCGCTTTTCACTGAGTCACAGAGAGCCGCGGGTCCTCCCACAGAAGGTGAGCTGAGTTCCGCCAGGCAGGGCTGCTTCATCTGGTCCAGGGCGCGGTATGCGTCTGTTGCTTGAATGAATGAGATGCTAGGGAATTGGAATAGAGAGGGAAAAAAGAAAACAGAGGCTTGGGGTCTAGGTTTCAAATCCTGGGTCTCGCCCAACCAGTTCTGTGTGACCTCGGGCCAGTTACTCAACCTTTCTGAGCCTCACTCAGCAGTTGCGAGAATTAAGGGAGATCAGAGTAAAGGCTGGCAGCTTCCCAGTAGAATTCAGAGGCAGTGAAGGGGTTTGGTGGGACCCGTTGCGGGGGGAGGCGGGGGCTGTGACAGGTTTCCAGCACTTGGTGGGGGTCAGAAGACTTTGCCCAGCAGTTTGGGTCCTTGTCCCAGGGGGGAAGTTTTGTGGCAGTCATTGACCTTTGGCGTCTCGATTTCCCATGTGTGGAACAGAGCTACAAAGTGGCCCTTGCAGGATGGTATAAGGGTTCAGGGGTGTAAAAGGCTCCTCTGCACTCCGCCTCGTCTCGGGGAAGGGCTCTCTCCCCAGCCCTTCCCCTCCCTGCACATATCTGCTGATCGTGAGTGTGGAAGACCCTGCCCCATCTGGACAGGGGGCCACCATCAGCTCTCGTCTAGACAGTGGCAACAGCCTTGGGTCCCCTTGTCCCCCTGTAGTCCACTCCAGCCCTTTCATCGTGGGTCTTGACGAGGAGAAGAGGGGATTTTGTCCCACAGGGGACATTTGACAAGGTCTGGAGACATTTTTGATGTTTTAGCTCAGGAAAGGGGAGAACTACAGGCGGCCAGCGGGTAGAGGTCAGGGATGCTGCTAAACAGCCTGCAGCCCCCAGGACAGCCCCCCACAACACAGCCCATCAGTGGGGCGAGGGCTGAGAAACCCTGTGATCGGCATCTGTGCCTGGCCCCGGAGTGTCAAGCTAAAGGCCAGGGTCCTCACTCGGCATCTGAGACCCTCCCGACCTCTCCCCTGTTCCCCTCCCCCACTGTCATCTTCAGCTACCACTCAGGGTTCACCGTACCCCACTCTTGTCAGGACTTTGCATGTGCTGTCACAGCTGTCTGGCACAGTCCTGCTCGGGCCCCAGGAGCCCCTGCAGCCTCCCGCCAAGGAGGCTCCCCTTTCCCGCCGCATACCGATGGCCTGTTCCCTTCCTTCAGCTGACCTGCTTACTGTCAGGACGTCTCGCGCTCATCTCTGAAGCACAGGGATTGGTACTTGTCATCAAACCTAACGTTCCTTGGGCACGTACCGTGGGCCAGGCATACTGCTAAGCCTGTTGACACCTCCGAACACCCCGATGACCTGGGTACTGTCATCCCTGACAGATAGGGTGCCGGGGGCTCAGAGGGGTAAATTGACTTGATCGGGTGCCTTGGTTTGGAGGTGGCGGCATCAGGTGGCACCCTGCTCTCGTGTAGGTGGGGGAGAGGGCACGGCCAGCGGACTGCGTTCAGTCGGCCCCAGCTCCTCTCCGTGCCACGTCCTCACTGTCTCCCGGGGACACGTGCAGCTCTCCCCAGGGATGTCGATGTGTCAGAAGCACTTTACAGTCTGGACAGCACTTTCTCCGCCATTGCTCACTGGGTTTAGTAATCTGCTTTTTAAATTTAAATTGTATTTCATGTGGCTCAAAAGTGAAAACACACAAAACCAAAAACCAAAACACAAGAACGTGTCACGCGGAAGAAGCCAGTCACAGAAGATCACAGAGTGCGTGATTCAGTTTCTATGAAATGTCCAGAACAGGCACATCCCCAGACACAGGAAGCGGATTAGTGGTTGCCTGGAGCCGGGGGGTCGGGGAGGAGGGACATGGAGGGGCTGCTAACGGTATGGGTGTTGGGGGATGATGAAAACTTTCTAAAATTGATTGTGGTGAGGATTGCACAACCTTGTGAATGTGCTAAAAACCACCGAATTGTACACTTTAAAGGAGTAACTGTGCACAGTATGTGAATTCTATCTCAACAAAGGTTAGGAAAAAATGACAGCTCATAACGTGGTATACAGTGAGATGTCCTCCCCTCCGGTCCAGATGGGTCCAGTCCTTACTGGTTCTCATGTTTCTTTTCGGTGTTTCTTTTAGTAGATAGGACCAAACACAGATACATATTATTTCTGACTTTTTTTTTTTTTTTAACTGAAAAGAGATACTTAGTGTTCTCTACTTTGCTTTTTCACTTCCTGTATCTTTGAGATCTTTCTACTTCTGCCCAGAGCGGTTCCTCATTCTTTCTCCATTGTATTCTGTTTTATGGATGGGCCATTCTTTATTTAACCAGTCCCCAGAATGATGGACTTTTGGGTTACTTCCAAGCTTTTGCTATTGCAAACAGCCTGCCGAGGACTGCCTGGTCCAGGCCCTATTCTGCACCGTGTAAGGGTGTCCAGTAAACTCCAGAGGAGGTGCTGTGTCGGGGCAGGTCGCCCGCCCTCAGTGGGGACTCAGACCACCTGGGGAGGAGTGCCCGCTGCCCCACCGCCCCATGAGAGGCAGACACGCATGTTATTTTTACGGTGGGGCTTTTGCTCATCATAGGTGAAAAACAGTCTGTCAGGATCATTTTAATTTGCATTTTTCTTACAAGGAGCTTAAGCATCTTTTCATATGAGTAAGCCGCTTTTGTATTTATGATTTCTTTCTCTGTGGAGTGCCTGTTTGCATCCTTTACTCTATTTGCTATTGAGGTTTTTGTCTTTTTCCTACCAATGTATAGGAGCTGTTATATATTGGCGATAATGATACTAGCTAGCTCTTTGCTGCTGAGAAGTTACAGTATGTTTTTCTTAGGACTTTGTTTCTGGTGTTGTTGCCGTGGAGGAGGGATTCCTTTTCTTGGAGGTGATGAAGCCATTATTTTTTAGTGGCTTCTGAATTTTAAGTCAGGGAGAAACAGCCTTGTGTACTCCAAAATTAAAAGACAATTATCCCTTCTAATGTTTCATAATGTTTTTATTTTTTAAAAAAACATTTCATTGTTTATTTGTTATTAAATGTCTAATGGATACAAAAGGATACACATAAAATATGCGCCAGGCTCCCTTCGTACCACGCAGCTGGAGGAGGGCATGCCTGTCACCTGGAAAGGCCCCTGGTAACCCGCCCCATCCTGTCCTTTGCCCCGCGCCCCACAGAGGGAACCATTACCTGATGTTTTAAATTACACTTTTGTTAAAGAGTTTTATCGCATTTATATCCCTAAATTATATGTATTTCAGTGCTATACAAGGAGTTGAGACAAAGAGAAATGTGCTTGCGCTCTGTCTTTCCTCTTTTTTAAGAAATTGAGGTGGAATTCACATAACATCAAATTAACCATTTTTAAAGTGCACAATTCAGTGGCATTTAGTGCGTTCCCAGTGTTGGGCAACCACCATCACTATCTGGTACCAAACATTTTTATCTCCCCCGCTCAGAGAAAAACCCTGCACCTCCTCCTGTTAAACAGGCGTGGTCCCTACTTCCCCTTCCCCAAGCCCCCTGACAGCCACCGGCGGCCCTACTTTCTTTCTCTGTGGATTTGCCTGTTCTGGATATTTCGTGTAACGGAGCCGTACAGTATTCTGCCCTTCTGTGTCTGGGTTATTCGCGTAGCACAATGTTCTTAAGGTTTGTGGGCGCCGAACCATGTACCCGCGTGTATTCTTTCTTCGCGGCTTAAGGATGTTCCGCGCCGCGCGCAGGCGCACGTCCGCGGCCGGCCGGCCGGCTCTTCTGACCAGCGCAGCTCCCCGCGCTCCCGTGCTCAGTGTTCAGATGCTGGGGGCCACCCGGCTGTTGCGGGCCGCGGGCATCCGCTCCTTGCCCCTGCTTCACCATGCAGCCATTCCCCTGCCGCTGGACATCCGGGTCCTCGGCGCCGTGTCCTCCTGGCGCTCACACGTTTCTGCGAGCACATACTTGGGAGCCGGCTCGCTTGCTCACGGGTCCGCGTGTGTTCGACCTCACTCGGTAAATGCCAACCTGGTTTCCGGGTGCTTGGGCCACCTCACACCCCACCTTTTATTTTTTTATACAAACTTTTGCTCCCCTTGCGATTTCTCCTGGTGTGTGGCATGAGCCGTGGTGTCCAGTTGTTCCCAGGACATCGATGGCACAGCCCCATCTTGTCCTCTGAGTTGAGGGTCCAGCTTTATCCTTTCCTAAATTCTTCCAGTCGACCTGTCTTCTAGACTTCCTGCTTTATCTGTGTGCTAAGACGACACTGTCTTCGTTAACTGCAGCTAAAGTCACGCCTGGCCTGAGAAGGAGGTGCTCTCTCAGCCTAGCCCCTGGCCCTCCAACTCGGCCCACGCATTATTATTATAGCCGGGGAAACTGAGGCAAGATGCAGTTCGGATTTGAGTTTTGTGACTTCCTGAGACAGAGCCTCGCGCTGCCCCAGTCTCTCCTCCACAGCCAACACCCCACTGGCCTCACCTTTCCAGCTCGGTGGCCCCCACTCTCCAGGACAAGGTTCCCCTTCCCCTGATGTGGCCTGTGAGCCTTTCGTGGCCCCACCCCGGCCCCCCGCGCATCCGGCCGTCTTGCACCAGCCTGTGGTTCTCTGAATGGTCCCTAGTTCCTCATTTCCTTCCCTTTGTACGTGCACCAGTTCTTGCTCTCTGAGCAGGGTCAGGTGCACTTCTGTGCCCCACAATCCGCTCTGCTTCCCTCGGCTACAATGCTGAGCCCTCTGCCACCTTTCCAGCCTCCCCCAAGGAGTACCGAACCTCTCAGATGCAGACACAAGGTGGTGCTGACTTGGGGCTGTCGGCCCAGCTGAGGGTGACCCTGTCCCTTGCTTCCCCCACCCCTGGCAGGTGCCAACATTGCTTCTGGTGAAGAAGTTGCCATCAAGCTCGAGTGTGTGAAAACGAAGCACCCCCAGCTGCATATCGAGAGCAAGTTCTACAAGATGATGCAGGGGGGAGGTGAGAGGCACGAGGGGGTCGGGCAGGCAGCGTGGGGAGCCTGAGGACATGCGCCGAGGGAGAGAGGGGTCCGGGGCCGGGAAAGACAGCCCTTGACAGCCCTGCTTCCCGGCCCACAGTGGGAATCCCGTCCATCAAGTGGTGCGGGGCCGAGGGTGACTACAACGTCATGGTCATGGAGCTGCTGGGGCCCAGCCTCGAGGACCTCTTCAACTTCTGCTCCCGCAAGTTCAGCCTCAAGACGGTGCTGCTCCTGGCCGACCAGATGGTGAGTACCCCTCTGACCCAACCCGGCCGGGGGACGCTGGGGCCTGCCGGCCTTGACGCTTCCCTTCTGACCTCCGCTGCCCTTTTATGCCCGTGGGCACAGGGTACCAGCCCTGCCTCCTGCCTCTGAAGGATGCCAGAGCAGGAGGCAGTGATGAAGGACATAAGTCAGGTCTGGTTCCTGAATCAGGGGGCCTTAATCATCAGCTGTAAAATGGCAAGGGGGTAAATGCAGATTTCCAGGCCCAGCTCCAGACCTGCTAGACTGTCGTGGGGTCATGTGGGACTCCACGCAGTGTGTGGACCAGAGCAGATGCCCACTGACGAGCGGTCCTTAGGTTCCAAACCCTTTATAAACTCAGAAGAGGAAAACTTCAAAATATAAAAGCATAGGCTTTTGGACTTGGAACGGTGCGTGGAGATCTGGTTATGCGGGGGTTCGGGTCTGTGCCTGGCCTGCGAAAAGTCTGCAGACATGCTGCAGTTTTAGGCTAAGCGTGTGTGTGCAGAGGAGGGTCAATTCTCATAGGGTGTGAGACTCAGAAGAGGTTTAGGAAATAACCAGGCCAAACAAACCCTTCGATTTACTGGAGTCTGAGGCCCAGGGAGGGACTGACCTGCCAGAGGACATAGAGTGTGCATGTATGTTACTTTAGGTGTCTTCCGCACCCCCAAATTGTTTAAAGAAGGGGCCGTGTACACTCCCAACTCTGTCGTACGTTGGAAGCCAGAGGACACATCCTGACATCCTGTATCTCGTCTTGTTTTCTGTCAGCCTTGCCAGATTCAGGCTTCCCTGGTGCTCCCGCTTCTCCCCACCCTCCTCTAGTTGCCAGAACCACCTCTGAAATGCCTCTCTGACTCCGGTTTCCCAAGTCCCCTGAGGAATAGAGCCAGGCAGGCGAGGCTCCTGCAGGCACCCAGATGCCTTTGTGGGTTTCATTTCTAGATCTCGCCATTAAGTTTTCCTACCTTGCTCTCTTCCCTGAGTCTCAGCAAACTTGGCAAACTCCTCCTTCAGAGGACCTCTCTAATGTCACTTCCTCCAGGAAGCCTTCTCCAACCTGCCCTTTGAACTCATCTTACATAGTTGCAGACAGATCTTTCTCCCTTTCCCAGGGCTGGGAGCTTGTATGCGTTTTCCATCTCTACGGCCCCAGCCCACAGCCCCCAGTCCAGGGCCCAGAGTGCTTGGCGAAGACCCCTACGTGGAGCACTCCCTGACTGACTTGCTGTCCTCCCGTCCCCCAGATCAGCCGCATTGAGTACATCCACTCCAAGAACTTCATACACCGGGATGTCAAGCCCGACAACTTTCTCATGGGGCTGGGGAAGAAGGGCAACCTGGTGTACATCATCGACTTCGGCCTGGCCAAGAAGTACCGTGACGCCCGCACCCACCAGCACATTCCCTACCGGGAAAACAAGAACTTGACCGGCACTGCCCGCTACGCCTCCATCAACACCCACCTGGGCATTGGTGAGTGAGGGAGGCCGGCGGGCAGAGTGCGCCCGTGGGCTGTCGGCCAGGGCCCTGGCTTCCTGCCGCCTGGATGTTCCCCCAGCTTGCCACGAAGCCAGGTCTTCCCCTTCAAAGAAGAGCCGTGGCATGCTGAGTGCCTTCACCCCCACAGCAGCCTTGTAGAGTCGGGCAGGAAGTTCCCCATCATCATAGAGTGGGAAACACAGGCTCACGGGTAACAGGTTGCATAAGGTCATGTGACTTAGCAAGTGCCAAAGCTGCATTTGACCCCAGCCCTGTCTGATGCCACAGCTTGTGCCCTATCCACGAGGTAGGCCAGGCAGGGAGGCACCAGGTGCCCACTGCGTCGCTGTCAAATGAACGAATGCTGAACTGGAAAAGCTAGGCCTGGATTGGGTTGAGAAAGCTCAACCTCAGGCCCCTTCTCTGTAGGAATAATAAATGCAGTGCCCCTTTGTGACAACGGTCGCAGCAAGCCAGCATGCGATGGGGAGGGGGCGTGCTGGCTACACAGGGTGGGCCGTTCCTCCTCAGTCAAGAAGCATGTCCTGGAAGAGGGGGGTCCTGGCCCCCATCGACCAGGAGCTCAAGTGAACCCTGCCCCTCACCTTGTCCTTGACCCTCCGTGCAGAGCAAAGCCGTCGAGACGACCTGGAGAGTCTGGGCTACGTGCTCATGTACTTCAACCTGGGCTCGCTGCCCTGGCAGGGCCTCAAAGCGGCCACCAAGCGCCAGAAGTATGAGCGGATCAGCGAGAAGAAGATGTCGACGCCCATCGAGGTCCTCTGCAAAGGCTACCCCTGTGAGTAGCCCTGGGGAGGCGGTCAGCCTCGGGCCGCCTGAGGCCCTTTCTGAGGGGAAGATAAGGCACTGCCCCAGACTCCAGAACATTGTGTGTTCTCTGTCACTCCTTGGGCACAACGAGAAGCCTGGTCGTTAACTAGTCCGTATTCCCCGACCCATGTTCCCGTATTGTCTCTCAGGGGCTGAGTGTTAGGAAAACGAGTCTGTCCTTCTGAGTTTCCTTCACTCTCCCACAAAACACTCCATTTCTGACACTTCTGGTTACCAAATGTGTGGGTTTTTTTCCTCCCCACCCAGCAGTTTTCAGTGACACCAGCCGGATGTCCTACTCTTTAACTCAATTCTGACACTGTTACCTGATGATAGTGTCGGATCCCATAGGTTAAGGTCCATCAGAACTGTTCTCACCACGCCTCGGATGTCAGTTGCGAGTCCAGGTTACCACCTGTGCTTCCGACTGATTGGCTATAAATATGAGGTTCCCAGTACCCTCTTCTCGGGTTTGATTAATTCATGGAACTCAGGGAAACACATTTACCAGTTTATCGAAGGATGTTATAAATGGTGCAGATCAACAACCAGATGAAGAGAGACATATATCTGGGAGGGTCCCAAGTGCAGGAGCTTCTGTCCCTGTGGAGTTGGGGTGTGTCACCCTGCTGGAGTTAGATATGTTCATCCACCTGGAAGATCTCCAAACCCAATACTTTTGGAATTTTTGTGGCGGCTGGGGGTGGGGCTGGAAATTCCAAGCTTCTGATGATGGCTTGGTCTTTCCGGTGACCATCCCCCATCCAGGAGCCCACCCAGAGTCACCTCATTAGAACGAAATGTACCCTTGGTGCTCTTGCCCCTTAGAATTTACAAGGTTTTAGGTTTTAAGAGCCCTGCATCAGGGATGGGGTCAAAGACCAAACATTGGAACAAGAGGTGTTCTAATCACTTAAGAAATGACAAGGGTTCGAGGAGCTCTGTGTTACATGTTTTCTGTTATCTTAATGAAGGCCCTCTCTTGCTCCTGATTTTCAGAGAAGGAAATGGAAGTCTTCTTCCTTTGGCTTAGGTCATGTCGAGAGTTCCCATCGGGCTTTTCACTGTCGTTTGAGTTTATGACAGCAGTTGATCGGTCACCCACCTCCATGACCTCCAGATCCAGTGTTTGACGAGGGCAGGTGAAGAGCTGCGATCTGGGGTCTTACAGCGCCCGGTTACTGAGCTGGGCTGCTCGTTCATCGTTTACGGGTCTTCACTTGTTCTCGATGAGTCTTCAGAGGCTCCGCTCACAGGCAGGCTAGGGTTTCTTCACCACGGGCAGGGCCATAGTTCCGTTCTCTCTTCATCTTGCCCCCGCTGAGACTGAAAGTCTTCGTAGGGACAGTGGGAGGTTGGGACAGTGCCGGCTGCTGAGTGCCCTGGGCGTGTGGGCCTCACAATGGCTTCTTCTGTCCCCGTAACTGCAGCCGAGTTCTCAACATACCTCAACTTCTGCCGCTCCCTGCGGTTCGACGACAAGCCTGACTACTCGTACCTGCGCCAGCTCTTCCGCAACCTCTTCCACCGGCAGGGCTTCTCCTACGACTACGTCTTCGACTGGAACATGCTCAAATTCGTGAGTCACCTGGAGGCCAAGGCGGGCTTGGGGGACTGGACAGGGCAGGCCCTGACTCACAAGGCCAAAGTGACCCTGTGGTGGGCGGGGCTCCCCAAAAACGGGAGCTATGAGCTGGACTGCGCGAGCGGCCTCACTCGGGCCCCGGAGCCCCTGCGCTCCCCGCCCTGCTCTCTCATCAGTGCCGACGGTGTGCGCCGCCACGGTCGGCTGGGCCCAGGCGGGGTGCCACCTCCCACCAGAGTCGGGAGAGCCTGGCTGGGCCTCCGGTCCCTCCTGCGTGCCCGCGGCTGGGCGCGGATGGCGCTGGCAGGTCCCCCTGCCGTCTTGCTCGTGGCCTACACCTTCCTACTCTTGTTGTTCTGCACGTCCCAAGTGGCTGCCTTCTCCGCGGCCCCTCGGGCCAGCCTGGACCCATTCAGTGTGGTGTCTGTCTTCCTGGCCGTGGGACCCTGGGCCTTGCTAGGTGGTGGTTCTGTCTCCCTCTTTTGAGAGTCGGGGGTGGGGTGGTGAGAAGCAGTCGTCGGCTGTGCCTGGAGCGCCTGAATCTGAAATTGCATGACTTGTCTCACGTCTCTTCTGGAAAAAGGGGGCTTCTTCGAGCCAGGCTCAGCCCTGTGACAGTGAAGCTATGGCACGGCCCCGCCCCCACTTCCGCCCCTGTGCTGGGCCCACGTGCTCGCCCACCTACTGGTAAGGACTCCCCAAGGCCCGGTCTTTCCAGGATTTACCTCTTGACCAGGCGAGCACGAGAGGCTGAGCCTCTGCTGTGCTTTGTGTGTCCCTTCCAGGTGCCCGGCGCCCCTGGGCACCCAGGGCCCCCCAGGTAGGCTGATGGAGGAAGTGGAGGAGGTGGAGGAGCTGCCCCCCCAAAACTACTGGCCTGTGGTCTGGACTCCAGGGCCCCAGTTCTGAAAGTACCAGATGTGCCCGAGCCCATCGGGGCCAGGCCTGAGGAGGTGTCTCTTGGCGCGGAGGGGGTCAGTGGAGAGGGCATGGTGGACAAAGCCCTGCCACGAGATTTTTGGGGATGGAGCAGCTGCCGATGAACAGAGCCGGAAGGAGGAATGATGTTCACTGCCCTGGAGGGGCCTGGGATCGGGCACCGGGAGCAGCTACAGCCAGACCCCGGCGGCGGCCTCTGTATCGAACCTGAACTTATTAAACGTCTCCCACCTGTTCCGCGCTCCATTCTGGTGTGCCTCTCCTTTCATCGCGGTGCCCTTGACCCGCGGCGGCGGGGCTTCGGTCGGAGGCCTCGTCTCCTGCATGCCGGGAGCGACGTGTGGTCTCGTGCCTCTCCTCCTTCTGGATCTCAGACGGCGGTCTGGTACTGCTCCCTAAGTGGGACAGAAGCCGGGCAGAGAACGGACCTAAGGGGTGGGGGTGGGAGGTGGGCAGTGGGGCGCCGTTCGCCGGCCCTTCCAGCTGGGCGCGTGGCTGAGGGCCCCGGGCCGGGTCATCACTCAGGGAGGGTGGGCACTCGCTCGTCTGTGCAGAAAGTCATTCCAGAGTCTGGTTCCGGGATGGGCTTGGTCCTTCTCTCAGTTCGGCTCCAAGGGCTGGTTTCGTGTTGTCAGGATCTGTGCCATTCAGCACGGCAGCCACTAGCTACATGTGGCCAATTTTTAGTTACAATTGATCGGAGCTGGAAACGTAGCTCCTCAGTTGCACTCACCACCTTTCAAGTTCTCAGGAGCCACAAGCGGCTGCTAGTGGCTTCCATATCTGGCGAGGCAGACGTGAACTTGTCCATTGTCACAGAAAGTTCTGTGGGACGGTGCTACATAGATGGCTTCTTACAGAGCCTCTCATTGGACCCTATGGCCGACAAAACCTTGTCTCAGGCCAAGCCAGGAACACCCTCCCCACCCAGTGCTGGGACTCTGACCCCTTCCCGGGGTCCCCAGTGAAGCAGGCCCTGGGGTCTGAAGACGAGCAGCTGCACCAACGGCTTCATCCTGCACCAACCTCTGACTTGAAGGCCGTCGGACTGGATACATGGGTGCCTTCGACCTCGTCACCACTGTGGTGAGCTCACCCGCCCCCACGCCCTAGCAGAAGCATCTGCAGACCCACGACGGGGACCTTCCACACGTTTCATCCTGAAACCAGGACCTTCCCACACCATACCACCCTACACGAAGCCCTAAGCAGCACCTTCTAGCAGACTGGACACCATGCTGGGCACCATGGGCTGCAGACAGTCCTGTAGAAAGGATCCCACCCTTGACCGAGAGCCTCCTCCTTGGAGTGGCCACCTTGTAGCAGGGCGCTGGACTCCCGGACGCCTGGAGCCCGCGATGCCGCTCGCAGCACACACAGCTGCCGTTCCGAGGCCCGCCCAACCAGCCAGCCAGGAAGAAACTTGTCACATCCAAGGACGAGGGTCCACACGGCGCAGGTGGATGCTCGTGTGGCTTAGATGTCGGCCTTGGTGTTTTTTCGTGGATAAATAAAAGCCAAGAGATCTCTCTGGTTTGCGTTTCTTGAGGCGTCGCTTGGGTTGGAAGGAAACATGGAGAGTAGCTCATCCTCTCTCTTGGGGCTGGCCTTGGCCTGAGCCCCCCAGAGTCGCAAAGGGCAGGGGCACCTCTGAGCATGTCACATGGCATCACTGAGCTTCAGTTTCTCTGCCCAGGGAACGAATTCCTGCTGCCCACAGGAGGTTTCATGAGTGGGCGCCGCAGCTCTGATGGCTCAGGCTTTGCGTGGTTCTAGCCGAGTTGCTCTCTGCCAGCCTGTGGCTGAGTGGGTGGGCGTGTCAGGGGAAGACCGGAGGTCAGGGGTTAGAGCCATGGCGGTCCCAGGCCTGCTGTCTGCCTGCCTGAACAGACTTGTGGGTGGGAAGATGGGGATTTTAATTTCTCAAATGTTCTGCAAAGTCCTCTAGGTGTACAGAGGGCAGGGCAGGACTGGGTGGCAGAGGCCTGAGTTCACATCCCAGCCCTGCCACGAGTCGTGGCAGGTCATGAGGCCTCTCTGGGCTTCGGTTCCTCGCTGGAATTCAGGGATCGTTCTGATCCGCAGCCACTGTCCCTCAGAGTTGCGTAAAGGCAAGGGCCACCCCCACCCACATTTCCCAAGGACTGTAGGGCCTTCTCAGCCAGGCCTCCTGGAGAGACTCGGGGTTGCAGGAGACTGCACCCCGTGGCCCGTGACCAGGCCCCGACTCAGCCCACAGCTCTCTCCACAGATGCGGCCCCCCTCACGCCAGCCCCCTGCCCTTCCCTGTGGACGACCCCAGGACCAACTAGGTAACGCGGCTGGGCACCGCTCCCGTGCTGTGCCCCTCTCTCTGGGCCTTTCCCCTTTCCTCTTGCACTCGGGGTGGCAGTGGCTGGATGGCAGGGCCCCTGGGGGCTCCTGCACCCCTTCTGCTCCAGCTTATCTGCTGGGCGTCTTTTTTCCTCGGTGGGGCTTCTAGCCCATTCCTTTTCCGGCTCCCCCGTGCTCCCATCCTGAGGCAGGCAGCATATGTATGGGTCCCCTGGGCCTCCTGGTGGTGGCCCCCACAGCACCAGCCAGAGCCATTGCCAGGTCCAGGGACAGGGGACGAACAGCTCTTTGAAAAAAATCCCTTGGCTGAGAAGCCTGGTTCAAGTCCAAGCCCGGCCTCTGCTGGCCTTGTCAGCCTCTCTGGGCCTCTGAACACCAGCTCTGCTCTGCTCTGCTGGGAAACCTTGTGCTGAGGGCACCCTGTGTTCAGAGGGGCCCTGGTTGGGAGGGACAAGGTGTGCCCTTGGTCATCCTGAGGGCATTAGCCCTCCCAGCCCCGACTGCCCCCTGAGACCAGGGCCGCGCAACTGCCCTCTGCCTCTCACATCCAGCTTGCTCCTTCCTCCGGCAGTTTGTTTCTGGGTACGGCGTGGTCGTGGGTCATCTCCAGGCTCTGCAGGCTTCTGCTCTGTGGGAAGGAGGTTGGACCAGAGGGCTTCTGCGACGCCTCATCCCCAAGAGGCCTGCCTCGCCTTCTCCCCTCTGTTCTGCCCTGCGGGGACGCTGGACCCCGGAGCACCCTGACCTCACAGGGCTAACCAGGTCTCGTCTTGCCTCCCCGTAGGGTGCAGCCCGGAACCCCGAGGACGTGGACAGGGAGCGGCGAGAGCACGAGCGCGAGGAGAGGATGGGGCAGCTCCGCGGGTCCGCGACCCGAGCCCTGCCCCCCGGCCCGCCCACGGGGGCCGCTGCCAACCGGCTGCGCAGTGCTGCCGAGCCTGTGGCTTCTACTCCAGCCTCCCGCATCCAGCAAGCTGGTGAGCGGGGACCTCAGGCCGTGAGCTGGGGACCCGGGGGGCCGGGGCGGCCATGCCCCAGACACTGAGGGCGGTTCCCCCTGCCTCACCCTCCAGGCAATACGTCTCCCAGAGCGATCTCACGGGTCGACAGAGAGAGGAAGGTGAGCATGAGGCTACACAGGGGAGCGCCGGCCAACGTTTCGTCCTCCGACCTCACTGGGCGGCAAGAGGTCTCCCGGATTTCAGCCTCACAGGTGAGCTGCCCTCGCACCGGCCCCTCCATGCCTCACAGCTGAGCCAGAGACCCCCCCGGCATGGAGTCAGGCCTGGTGGTCCTGTTCTTTCCGATTCTAATGACCTCGGAGCAAGCCCTTTTTGTTGAGCGGAGACTTGGTTTCTTTTAATCTTCTGAGGTCTGATTAGCCCTGCCCAGCACAGTCAGAAGTAACTTACCCAAACAAGTGGTGGAGCTGGGATCTAGCCCTCCCGGCCAGGGGCCCAGCCTGCGGGGGCCGCAGGGAGCTCACAGGGGAGGCTCATGGTCCCTGCCATTGGGAAGCACCCGCAGGTTCCGGTCAGCACAGGATAGAGGGGTGGGCAGACCCTGTCGGTGGCCCCACTTACGGGCCATGTTTGGGTCTAGGACGATGGAAGGGGGGAATCGGTGATTGAGCAAGGAAGGTGTGCTGGCAGAGGTGGGCAGGAGACCTACGGTGGTCCCGCCTGCGGTGGAGAAGCCTCAGCAGGATGGGCCGAGAGCTGGGCATCCCTTGGCCAGACTCGTGTGTGGCCTGGAACAACCGTTTTGCCTGCCTGGGCAATGTTCTTATGTACATTCTAAGGTCGCCAAGATCACACAGCCCTTCCTTTGGCTCAAGGGCCTTGGTGGGGTTGGGGTGGAGCTCCACAGTGGGGAGGGCCTTGCCACGTAGCCACTGCCGGCAGCTTACACCCCTCCCCATGTCTCTGCCTTCCCTCTCGAAGACGAGCGTGCCGTTTGACCACCTCGGGAAGTGAGGAGAAGCCACCATTGGACCAGTATTTGCTTAGGTGAGTTGGTGCCCGCTGCCGACACAGCCCAGCCAGGTCTAGAGACACCCGTGCTCCAGGAGGAGTCTGGCGTGTGTTGTGAAGGGGTGTGAAGTGTGGCCGTGGTACCAGGGACCCCGGGACGAAGATGTTCATGGGAGTTTAATAAAACCTTAGAGCCTGCCAGATTCAAGGTCAAGGCCTCCTCTGAGCAGGACTGGCCCACACCTGTCAATTTCTGCTGGAAACCTCTTTCTCTGTCCTTCAACCAGTCCTCCATACCACACCCTTTTACCTTAACATCTTCTGGAAAGTTGGTTTCTAGCAGAGACTGAGCCCAGATGGTTGGGTGGGGAGGGCACACCCTGACCTCCCTGGGACTTTAGCCCTATCTCAGCCTCTGGGCTGTTAAACTCTTAATCAAAGCACTTAGAACGGGGCCATGTGCTTAGACGTTTATCAAAGAGAGCCCTTGGCCTCCAAAGTCCAGGAGAGGCCCTTTGGCTAGCACAAGCCTCATGAGACTTCCATGGCTACAGGAGGCCTTGAAATGACGTATAGAGGCTCTCCACTCTGGGGCCGGCTTAGGGAAGGGGAGGCGGCAGGGGGGGTCTTTGGGGGTGTGTGGAGGAAAGTCAGCTCCCTGGGAACGTGTGCCCGTGACAGGCCTCACAGCAGCAGAAATTCGTTGCACAGATAGAGTGGGGACATAAAGCCCAGCTGCCCTTCGTCAGACCTCAGACCCAGAAACCAGCCTGTCCGCGGCAGGTGTGTGACCGTGGTGGCTGCTCACCCAGAGGACAGAGGAGGGAGAGAGATCGTGTCCTTCCTGTGAGGACGGAGCACCTGCGCGCCCCAGAGCGGGACCAGCTCAAAGACTTGGGGACAAGAGGACAGGAGCTGGAGGGGGTCTGGCAGATGGGTGACCAGAGGCAGATGTGCCCCTAATCTGTCTTTCTCCCGTTTTTAGTGTCTTCACTGTATTTTCTTTTAAAAATCAACAAGAAGATGGGGAAGAAAACCACTCAAAAGAACAAAAAAGAGAAGAAAACCCAGCACAAAACTGACGATGGATTTTGTTTCTTTGATTTTTTTTTTTTTTTTTCCAACGGCGAGAAGATGGGATGCCCTCAGCACCGAGGATTTTTGTCCCTTTGCGTTTCCTGCTGCCCACAACCTGCAGCCTGCCAGAGGCTCCCCAGACGTGGGGCTACATGTGCCAGACGCCGAGGCCGTGACCCAGCTGACGCTGACACTGGCTGGGAGGGGAGCATCTCAGCCTCGAGGGTCCTCCAGAGCCGTCAGGAGGTTGCTCGAGCAGCTCGGGGAATGGCTTGATGGTCTGGTTGGTTGGAGGCAGGTCCCACCAGGTTCTCGAGCCTCAGAACCACAGGAGACATGCACAGCCCCCAACTCCCTGAGATGAAGGTGGCCGACTTTCTGTGTGGGCTTTTTCTAGTGTCCGCCTGAGCGTTTGGGTCCCTCTTGCCTTTTCACAGAGACCTTAAGGAGTGGGTGGCGAGGTGATGGGGGCCGAGATTCCTTGTGTGCGTGTGTGTATGTATGTATGTGACCTGTATCCCAGGACAGCAGGGACCGGCGCCATCGGCCAGGCTGAATTTCTGTTCTTATCCCCGACAAGGACATGGGGTGGACAGTGACCTCCATGTCCCTCAAGAAGGGCACAGAGGGCCCTTGCCACCATCGACCCCTCAGACTGTCATCAGCCTGAGGCAGCTCTGTCCTCCTATCCTGGTCTTAGGGCAGAATCCGTGCATACTACTCCCAGAAAGCATCGGGCTCCTGGGTTATAAATGAATTCCCTGGTCCTGACTCTCCCCTGGGGCCGCCCCTCCCTGCATCCTGCCTCTCAGAGGAGCCTGGGTCAGGGCTGGGTACCACATTTATCCATCCCTCCCAGTTAACACCTGTTTTTACTTTATTTTTGTTTGTTTTCTCTGTGTGTGTATTTCCTAATTTATTTACCTCTGTTTCCCCTTTCTTCCTTTTTTTTTTTAATTAAAGAGCAAAGCTTTTTATTACTTTGTAATTTAAAAAAACTGAAAAAAAAATACTGAAGAACTTTGGGGGGAATTTTGTACTTTTTTCCTGTGTAAATATTGGACTTTTTTGAGCTTTATTGTGGTTGTTAATTTGAAGTAATAAAGTAGAAAAGGATAAAGTGGCATGGGCAGCCCTCAGTCCACCTCTTTGCCCTGGGGCTTTCTCCCCAGCGACCTGGGAGCCAGCATGGCTGGGGATGGAGCCAGCGCTTCAGAAACTGCGAATCACCTGGGGCAGATTCTGAGCCAGGAGGGCCGGGCCGGGTTGGGCTGGGCTGGGCTGGGCTGGGCTGGGGCCAGAGAGTCTGGGCTGGGGCCAGAGAGTCGTCTACAACCTAATGAGCCCCAGGGGCTGCCACAGCCCAGGACCACGCTGAATAGGAGGGTTCCAGATGCTCTTCACGACACTGTCTTATCCACATAAGAGTTTTCTGAGTTATGTCCATTCATCTTTCTGCTTTCAGATCAGGAAACTGTACAGAGGTAAAATATCTTGCCCAAGGTCACAGCTCTGGTGGCAGGACCAGGATTTGAACCCCATCGTTGACCAAGGAGCACTGGAGTCGAGTTCCAGTGGTGACTGTGACACAGGTGACCCTGGGCGGTTCCTTCAGCCAAGCCTTGATAAAGGATCAGCCCTCAGCTTGGCCCACCTTTGTCTCGCCAACTTATAAAAGAATTTATCAGCCTGCATGTATCCAACAGGGTTTACTTTCCTACTTCTCATTAGCCTGGGGAGGTGGTGGAGGGCCCCGAGAGGGTCAGCTGGGGCATTTTGAGGTGCTGGGCATAGCTCAAAACCCCTGTAGTTAAGGTCCCTTCCAAGACTGACATTTGAGACCCTGTGACCCACAGCCTGGCTCAGCCCTAGTGAAGGGTCTCCTGCTGGCCCTCCATGTGAGGACTAGGCAGAGGCAGGTCCTTATAACCATCAGGGACGCGGGTGTTCACTCAAGGCTAAGAAATGCCAGAGGGCCCTGAACTGTGGGCATTGAGTCTCAGGGAGACCTTCCCGGGGTGGGATGACCATAGAGTTTAATCCTGGGCCCTTTGAGATCAAGTGAGAAGTCACCAACTAACTGACTATGGGCTAATCCTTAAAAATCTGTCTTTTGTAGTAAAAATCTTAGTTCCTAATAACACTAATATGTTTACTTATTTGCTGTGTCCTGCAGTAAGTTTCAAAATTATAATTTTAGTATTACTACTAAAAGTAAACCTATGAAGTAAAGAACTTCTAAGGGTTATTTTTTTTTTTTGTCTTTAGAATATATCTCACTAAGAATGGACTGTCAGAGTACAACACCCAGAAGTAACGCTATAATTCTTTTCTCTGTGTGGCGTTTATTGTTTTTAATGATGAGTGAGCGTCTCCCCGCCTTTTTGGTTTAATTTTATTTTTCGGAGATCACACATACGAAAAAGTCGGAATCGCTGCCAGCTCTCATCTCCATGGGTCCCACCCACCATCCTCTCCGGTTCTGGCTGCTGCTTCCTGTGTTTCTTATTTGGGGAGCTAATGTATACGGCAGGGGGTGGTGGCTGACAGCCTCCGAGGAAGTGACATTTAAGCTGAGGCCGAGGAGTGACCAGGACACGTCAACCATGCAATTGGTTTATTTTTAATAAATATGCCAAACAACTACCAGGAAATTTTGCTTAGACTGGAGCGGGGCAAACATGGCGCCTGGTGAGTCATTTTCATAGAAGCAACAAACAAACATCGGCTGGGTCTGTGTGGGTGCCGGGGGTGCCAGATGTCGGGCAGAAGGGAGTAGAGTGCAGGGGTGAGGAGTAGGGAGCATGGGGCCGGAGTCCCGAGGGCCAGCTCGGCGCCTAGGACCCTGGGCATGGACTGCGGCTCAGTCGTCTCCTCTGCAAAGTCAGGGTGGCGATACCTGCTTCAGGGGGTTGTAGGCTGAGTTCATCGAGGGCTCACTGTGCCTGGCCTTGTTCCCAACCCTCTGCTTACAACAAACCTGTAAGGTAGATGAATCGCGACGTCCGTTTTATAGACGAGGACACGGGCTCAGAGAGGACTGCCTGGCTCCACTGCCCCATGAATGCTCAGTAATGGTAACCATATATTTTTTAAAAAAATTTTTTTCAATTATAGTTGACATTCAATATTATATTACTTTCAGGCGTACAACAGTGATTAGACATTTATATATCTTACGAAGTGATCACTGATAAGTCTAGCACCCATCTGACACCATACATAGTTATCGTAATATTATTGACTATATATTCCCTATGCTATACGTTACATCCCTGTGACTCTTTTGTAACTGCCAATTTGTACTTAATCCTTTCTCCTTTTGTAACTACATATTTCAAACACAAGGTGTAACCTTGGTTTCCAAGGGCTCGCAGCCTAGTCAGAGAAAAGACTCAGACTGCCAAATGGCTCATCCCAATCCAGAGTTCAGTATGAGATACCCAGTGTGGACTGGGGCAAAGGAGAGGGGTGTTTCAAGGATCTTTGACCTGAGCAGGAGTTTGGGGGAGGCGAGTCATTCCCAGCAGAGGAAACAGCATGTGCAAAAAAAAGGTCCAGAAGCATGAAGAAGCTCGATATATTCAGAGACTTTCAAGCACAGAGTAGCAGGGAGGAGCCTCTGAGGCTGGAGGAGGCAGAGGCCAGATCCAACGTACCTGATTTCCATCTTCCAGCATCTGCACTGTGGAGAACCTTTGATTAGGGCAGAGGGCACGTGGATGTGAACTTGAGGAATGCGAACTGGCAACCGTGGGCGGGGAGACTGGAGGAAGGAGAAAGGAGGCAGGGAGAAGGGTTAGGGAGCTATGGTCACAACGCCGAGGTTTCCAGCCTGGAAGTCTGGGACCATAGTAAGGGGAGAGGTGCTTTCTTAGTTCCAGACCCAGGGTGGGTGGCCGGAGGGAGGAGCAGAGCTGGGGGGGGAGGCACCAGGGAGGAGGGCGTGGTCAGCGGGCTTCAAGAGCAAGGACAAAAAAAATCAGGTCCCCGCTGACCATTTTGCCCTATTTTTTTTTTTGAGTTGAAGTATAATTTAGAAAAATGCACGCATCTTAAGTGTACAGCTCTATAGCTTTTCACTTGTTTCTGTACCTGTGTAATCACCACCTAATGAAGCCGTAGGCGACTGTCAATGCTCCAGCGAGTTTCCTCATGCCCCTTCGCGTGCGATATTCCCCCCATACACACACAGGTCGTCACTCTTCTAGATCCTATCAACCCGTGACCTTTTGACTCTAGGGGAGAAGAATCAGCAGGAAGTGAGAAGGGAGGCAGTGGGCACAGGAGATTGACAGGAAGAGGAAGGTCTGAGTGGGGACGCTTCCTTGGAGTCGACTGGTGGGAGATCAAAGAGGTCTGCAAGAGTTTGGAGGCCAAAGAACCCTTGAGGAGGGGGGATTAATGACTGGAGAGCAGAAGGTTTGAAGGCGTGGGGGGAAGGACACAGGCAGAACTTTGGGACAAAAGGAAGGTCTAGACTTCCTCTGAACTTGGTTCAGCCGCTTCCCCCGGCTCCTCATCACCTGCAGAAATACAAGCCCCTCATGTCACCAGGCTGCTCCCTCTTAGGCAGTGGGATCCCCTCTCAATTCCTGCCTGCATGTCGATGCACCCCCCAACCCATGGGGGCGTTGATCAGGCAGACCCCCGAGGCCAGCTCCAGTGGGGCCACCCCAGCATAGTTTCAGCAAAGGGGAAAGCCTTCTACTCCAATATTCTCTCTCCCTTCCCCTTCCCCTATTCATGCTCTATTTCAGAAAGAGATATGGGAATAGTAGCTAAGAATGCTGAGCCCTCACATCACCTCCTCCTTCCCAGAGCCTCCAACACAGGCGCCCCCAGGAACACATCTAACCACTCAGAGAAGTAAACACATTCCAAGCTCCAGCCTCATGCTGCCCAATCCCCAGACAGCTACCATTCTCGCTCCAGCCACACTTCTCTGGGGCCCTGTTTCCCTGCCAACATGTGGGCTGGTGAGGGAGAAGGGGTCCGGTGTGCAGAATAAATGTTGCCATGGTGACACCTTCATCCCTTCTTTTCCTCTGACTTGCTCCCTGCCTCTTCTTTCACCCTAGCCTCAAGGTACCAACAACATCTCTCTGTCCTCCAAAGTGTCCCATGTGAGGCCACATCCCATAGCCTATTGAGGTTCAGGAAGCTGCATATCCAGAGCTTGGCTTCACCGAGGCTGCCCTGCCCATGCAGGAGAGGCTGATGCTATGGGGGAACAGTCCAGCCAGCATCTGGGGGAGGGGAGCAGAGGGCCCAACTCTGGGCCAGGCACCATCCCTTTAAGGAGGCCCCACTAGGGACCCCTGCCACAGATCACTGCAGACAATAACTTGGACTCCTGCAGGCCCCCAGAGAATGACATCTCAGGTAATTATGCCTCCTAAGGCCTTTCATCCCAGCATCTTCAAAGTACCTGTGATTAAGGTGCGGCTCCTTTGAAGTCATCCCACTCAGGTTTACCAAGTCGTTGCAACTCTGAGACTGGGACTCCCAGGCCTATTGCTTCCTCCTCCCCTTTCCTCCTCCTTCTCAGTAAAGCCTCTCTGAGAGACCCTGGCTCCTGCCCACCCACCAGCCTCCTGCATGCCCCAGACCTGTGATCCGTCTCCTTTTTCCAATGCCAGCGTGCCAGGATAGTGGGTGCAAACTGGGATTCTGTAAGGAACTGAGACATGTTCCCAGTGATTCCTAGTGTCTCCAAGGAAACCAGTGGTAAACCCCTTTCTTTGGCCTGTTTTCACTTGCTCGCTTGTTTGTTTGTTTTGGCTAGGTAAGTTTGAAGTGGAAGTCATCCCACTTGTGTTATAGGTGTAGGCGTATGTGTGGCTGAGACGGAGAAAGGCAGCTCCTTCTCCCTGTGTCCCCAACTCAGGCTCCTTTCACGGCGACCTTTAAATCATCACCAGCCACATCACGGATTCACACACATGCACCCTCAATGGCCTCCTGGGGAGTGGCCTCGTTCTGCCTGCTGATATCCCCGAGTGCCCCCCGAATGTCACCACCCCAACAAGAAGGGCCGTGTGAAGTCAAATGCATTTTCTTTTGTTGCTTGATTTCCCTAGTCCCTGTGGGGGCCGGTGTGGGTCCTGGGTTCATGTAACAAATACCCAGGAGGGCCTCCTGTGTGCCTGGCTGCTCACGGTGTGACCTTGGCCAACTAATGACACCTCTCTGTGCCTCAGTTTCCTCATCTGCCAATTGGCAGCCACTGCTGCTTGCGGAGGTAATAAAGGGCTTAGTACATTGCCTGAACAGAGTTAATGCTCAGTAAATAGTAGTGGCAAAGATGGTGAAGAAGAGGACACTAATGCCAGCCTCTGTGTGTCAGATTCTGGGCCTGCCAAGATAATTAAGACCCGGTCCTCGTTTGCCCTCTGTTTGTGTTAGGCTCCATTCTCCTGACTACCAGAAATTCTCTATCATTTTAAATCACACACACTCTCACACACACACCAAGAGACTGAGAGGAATAGTATCCCGACAACTGTATGTGAGGCCTTAAAATCCAGGACTGCCTTGCACTTCCTAATTGAACCCTTAAATTCTCTTCCTTCACTTAACTTAGTTTGAATTGGGTTTTAGTCCATTGTACCCAAAAGAGTCTAATTCAGGTAAGAAGTTAGTTAGATCCTCAGCAGCCATGTTCTGCAGATAACAGCATGATTGTCAACTGTGTACAAAGTACCAGGCCAACATTTTCATACAGATGGATGGGGAAACCGAGGCTCAGGGAGGCAAAGCCATGTGCCTAAGAGCACACTGCTAGGAAGTAACGCAGCGGGGCCTGTGCTCTGCCTCCCGCATCATGCTGCATCTGCAGGGCACCTGGCCAGGGCTCTCTCAGTGTCCTTGGGATAAGCGAGGGACACAGAGGCTGCAGGTAAATGAATCTGGAGAGCTCTGGACTCTGGGCCACCCATCGGCTGGCCCTGGTGAGGCCTTGACTCTTTCTTCTGCCCTCCCCTGCCAGATGCTAATAGTGGATTTTAGATGCCAAGAGAATGTAACTTGGTCCCTACCTTTGAGAGGCCCTCAGTCTGGCAGCGGGGGACAGATGCATTCAGATGAATTATGATGTACAGTGAGAAGAAAACAGAAAGGAACAATAAATCATTTTTTAAAATAACTTCCAAGGAAATTATCCTTTTTCTTATTTGATAAAAACTAATTATTCTTTTTCTTATTTGGAAAATATTGCAAAACACATTTTTGGAAAATACAGAGAAATGAAGGTTGGAGAGGAGAGAGGGCAACCAATATTCATAATCCTGTCACTTAGGAGAACCCACAGTTAACAATTTGTTATATTTCCTTTCAATCTTTCTTCTAAACTTTTTTTTTTTTAATAGAGTTTAGACCAGGCTGCCACTGCAAATTTATTACTGCCTTTTTTTACTTGATATTATTCTCAATCATTTCCCTATGTTATATAAAGAGGCTATTTTAATAATTACGCAATATGCCATTGTATGGATCTACCATAATTTACTTAACTATTTGATGAGTTTCAGATTATTTCCATTTCAGGGGGGATGGGTTAAGGAGAAACTAATTAAAACAGAATCAGGGAGGGGACAGTGGGGGGCGGGGGTTTAGGGAGAAACAAAAAAAATGATATCCGATTTGATGTTTGCTGGAGGTGGGGAAGGGATTCCTCCTTTAATAGTCATCATACAGGTGGACAGGTAACAGAAGAGGTAGGCTGGAGAGTTGTTATAATTGTCTAGAAGTAAGGGAACCTGAACCAGGGACAGTGGCCCCAGGGCATGGAGAGGGGACCAATGTGAGTGGCATCTTTGAGCCTGGATGGATGTGTACTTGTTTGGGGTGGGGAAGTAGCAAGCAAGGCAGATGTTTATTTTCATTTTGGACAGCCTGGGAGAGAGGACAAGGAAAGGCAAGGAGCAACAAACCAGGGGTCGCAGTGCCATCTGTGGACCTGCCATGTGCTCAGGCCAGGTGACTTTCTGTCTTTGAGTCCCTTTTTGGCCTACAAGCCTAAAAATACTCACCACCTGCCTCTGCCCCCACCAGCCTGGGGCCTGGGTAAGTTGAGACCCAAGAATGCTCTTGATAAGCAGGGGCTAAAAACCTGTATTTGGGTGTAGTTTGGCCCGACTGCTCTGGAGGGGACAGTGGATGTCAGGTTCTGTCTGGTTGGTTAGCTTTCTATGCTAAGGACGAGCTACCTTGAGAGCTGAGACTTCATCCTGGAGGGGTTCTTGTGTAAGGAAGGAGAACTAGGAAGTCATCCACAAATGATTTCCAAGCATTTGATGATAAGCCTTGGTCAGTGTGTTGGGATCGCCTTGAGCAGCTTCCCACGTGGGGTTGGGAGGAAATTTTTCTCTAGGACTCTTTATAGTGGATCTTTGTGCATGCTACAAATAATTTTGGAGCATATTCTCTATGACAATTCTTGTAGTAAGTACTGGGATTATATCAGAAAACGAAAAGGATGAAAACCTTAGTTTTCATAGAGTTTCGATTTGACTGGCAGAAGACAAAATTAAGTGATATGATAGAGATTAGTGATATGAGACGAAAAGCAGCATGGAGTGAGGGCAATCAGCACAGCATGCGAGGGGTGGTCAGGGCAGGCCTCAAGGAGTGGGGAACGTTTGAGCAAACACTGAAGAAGATGCAGAAGGGACCGATATCGGAAGGAGCAGCAATCCCGGCAGAGGGAACGGGTAGTGCAAAGGGTTGGAAGCTGAGTGTGCTCGGCTTGTTCTGGGAATAGCAAGGGCTTAGTGTGGAAGGAAAGAAGCAGAGGAGATAAGGTCAGACATGCCTGCATGGGTAGAAGGTCAGACCAGGTGAGACTTTGCAGAGACTGGTAAGGACTTTGGCTTTTCTCAGAGTGAAATGGGGAGCCAATAGAGGGGTTTGAGCAAAGAAGTGTCATGTTCTGACTCAGGTAAAAGAATCCCTCCCGCTCCTTTATTGACAAAGACTTGGGCAGGGGACAAGCTGGAACAAAAGAAATGGGTTAGGAGAACCTTGGTTAGTTCAAGCTGCTATAGCAAAGTACCAAAGACTGGGTGGATGATGGACAACAGAAATTTATTTCCGATAGTTCTGGAGGCTGGAAGTTTGAGATCAGGGTGCCGGAATGGTTGGGTTCTGGCGACATCGCTCTTTGGGGTTACACACTGCTGACTCATAGCCTCTGTGGATGCAAAAGGGGTTCTAAGGAAAGTATCCTCGCAGGGCGATCTGATCATTAATTCCTAACTGGGCAGTTCGGGTGGGTTGTCCTCTGCAGGCATATAACTGTGTTAGCAAAAGGTTTATCTTTGCCTTAAGCAAGCCCTGTCTGTTATTTTTGTCCCTCTGGGTTAACACTCCTTTGAAATAAGCCTAACCACCCTCAAGAGAGCACATAATCTTAACTATCCTGTAATACAGACCCCGCCTTGCTTTCTCTCACCTTCATGTTATCTTTATTACATTCCCTCCTTAATTTCAAATGCATAAAAGAAACTGTAAAACCGTCATGCCCTGGAACATTTGAGATCTTGCTTCCTGGCAATTGTCAGTTTTGGCTCCAATAAACTCTTATAAAAATTCTCTACAGGTTGGGCGCCACACATGCCAGAAAGAAGGCTCCACCCTATGACCTAATCACCTCCCAAAAGTCCTACTTCTTAATGCCATCACGTTGGGGGTTAGGATTTCATCATATGAATTTTGCCCCATAGCAAGAGTATTGCAATAATCCTGGGCAGAAACTGGTGGAGAGCGGTAGCAGTGGAAATGTGGTGGAAGAGGTCAGAGGCTAGATATATTTTGCCTGTAGAGCCAATAGAGTTTTCTGTTCCGGCGGGGGAGTGGGTGGGAGGAAGGATTCAAGGATGGTTCCAGGAATTCTGGCCTGGGCGCTGAAAAGATGGGAGTTGCCAACTGCTTTGAAGGGAGGCGGTGAGGGAGCAGGTCTTTGCGTTCAGGAAGGGAGATGAGTCTCTTTGTGGGCAGTTGACTTTGAGATGCTTATTGGACCTCAAGTAATAGGTGTTGAGTAAACAGTTTATGGGAGGAGTCTGGGCTGGGATATAAATAAATCTGGGGATCTTGAACACATCGACGCCAGAAAGTTGCTTGGATTTTATGTTTTTCGGTTAACCTGAGTAAGGTGTGGACCTGGCAAACAGCAATGGGTTACGTGGCTTGAATGGATGTCTGAAAAACTTTGCTAGTTAGAGCGAGATGGGGCAAGAAGGAAGCGCCACTGAGTGAGAAGAAAGGGCCTGTTCCTCTGCTTTGCAATTTCTTCTCGCGTAATTGCACACTGAGCGCTTCGGTATGCATTCATTTCACGGTTCTACACGCACCCTTCACTCGACAAATAACCATTATATTGTTTTTTTCTTCAAAATGGGTCCAAGTGGAGGAAATCAGGGTTTACAGAAGTGAAGCACCAGACAGTGTCTGGAACAGAGCTTAGAGCCCGAGACCCTGTCCTTCTCCCTCCCGAGAAGTTATTTGAAGGGCAGGGTTGGGGGGTCGGATTGAGCTGGGGGAGGTGACGCTTGGCCGGTTTGTCTGCGAGCAGCAGGAGAACCTGGGCCGCCCCCTCGATGACGAGCCGGGGGTTCGGGGCGCGGCCCCTTTAAGGCTACGCGGGTGATCTCAGCCCCGCGCCGGCCGGCCCGCCCTCCCCGGAGGCGCGCTCCAGTGCGCAGGCGCACCGCGGTGGCACAGCGCTTGGCTCGGGACGCGCCGGCGGCGGCAAGTCTCCGGGGCTGCGGCGCCGCCCGCCCGCCGCGTCCGCCCCGCCCGCAGAGTCTGGCCGCTGCGCGTCGCCCGCACACGCTACAGCCGCCGCCGCCGCCGCCATGGGCTCTTGAGGTACCCCACTCGGCCAGCCTCGCGCCAGAGGCCCTGAGGGGGGCGGCTGCGGGCTCCCGAGGGCGGGGGGCTGCGCGGTTTTGGAGAGGCCCGTCCGTGGGGTGCCCTGTGGGCCACGTTGACCGCGGATTCCCGGGTGTGAAAGGGGCGAAGGCAGCAGGCCTGGCCGAGCAGGGAGGTAGCATCCACCACCCCGCCCATCCCGCCCTGCACCCCCTGCCCGTCCTGCAGGGTCGCTCGTGGGTGTGCCCTGGCCCCCTCCACGCCAACGTGGCGGCGCCCGCGCCTGGAGTGTAATCGGACCTGCCCGTGGGGGTGGCAGGGGGAGCGAGGAGGCGGATGGACAGGCTCTTTGCAAGTGGGATTGTGTGCGCCCGGTGGGTGTGCTGGCGCCTGGCACCGCCGAGTTAGTGGGGGAGGCATCTGTGCCTTGTGCGGATGGCTGTGATCTGGGAGGGTGGTTGGCCTGGCGAGCGGCCTTTGGGGATGCTTGCGTGGAGAGAGTACATGCCTTGCATACATGTCAGCTATTTGGAGAGGCGCCGTCAGGAACCTGGGACTCCCAAGGACATTTGTCTCCAAAGAGATCATAGAGACTAGTTTAGGGTGTGTGTATCTGTTCTCTGGGTTGTACGTTTCTTCCCTGGGTGCACTGCTTGGGTCTAGAGCTAGTTGGCTGTAGGCCATGGCAAGGCAGTGGGGTTGGAGGTGAACATGGATATCTGTTCCCAATCCATACCCCCCTTACTGTGCAAGGACAGGCATCTCTCTCTCTCTCTCTCTCTCTCTCTCTCTCTCTCTCTCTCTCTCACACACACACACACACACACACACACACACACACGTAAACACACTCAGGGCACTGTGGCGCAAAGCAAGTGTTTGCATGCCTGATACTTGTGTGTGAGGCGAAGACCATGTGTTATTTATCTGACTGCCAGGTTCTTTACACAAGGCACGAAACAGCAATCTGTGCCCTGGAGGCCCTTGCTCTGTGGCGTCCGCCAGGCAAACAAGCTCACCGGCACCTGCGGAGGAGGCGCAGGCGTTGAGACTTCTTTGCAGGTTATGTTTGCAGCGGCCCTTCCCATCTCCCTTCTCAGCACACTCTGGGGGTCCCGGAGGCTCTGCACATCAGTTCTTGTCGGAGGGGGCTGTGCGTCTCAGAACTGGGGCCACGGGGTGGGAGGGTCCCAGCAGCCAGGCCCCGGTGCCCATTTCATCAGGCCTTGGACACACACACATGATGCTTCTGTATCCAGGTCCTCTCAGGTCAGTGAGGGAATCAAACTTAGAAACAAGTAATCACAAAGATGTGAAAAATATAAAACAATAAAAGGCATGCAGAATGGGTTCAGGGCTGGGAGAGGGCAGTGTGGCCAGCAGAAAAGATACTACTCGAGGGAACAGCTGAGCTGAAGCCCAGGGTGAATAGCACTCGTCTGCCGCTTTGGTCCTTTTCACGTGTATTTTCCCAGTATATTCTTTCAGCAGTTGTGTGAGGACAGAATTTGTTATCCCTGTTTGCAAATGAGGAAACTGAGACTCACTTGTCCATGGTACATGGCAGGCCCGGATGGAGTCATCCTTGAACCAGGACCCTTCTCTAGGTGCTGTGCCTTGCTGCCTTGTAACGTACTGAGCATCTACTACGTTCCAGGCACCATGCTAGGAGCGTAGGAGTCTGAAGATGAATGGGCCAGTGCCCAGCCTCTAGGGGCTCCTGGTCTGCTGGAGAGATGGACAGAGATAGTGACCCCGATCCAGATATGAGGTCCTGATAGCCAGCGTGGGTTGAGAAGGCACTGTGAATTTCCCCCCGAGAACCATGAGCAACCTGGGGCCCCTTCATGCAGCCCTTGGGATTCTGGATCTGTAGTAAGTTGTTCCCACGCGGTGGAGGGTTATACAAGGAACCCCTTCTAACGCTCTCCAGGTAAGTAGGAAGAAGAGCTTCAAGGCACAATGGATGCCAGTGATCTTGTCCTAGTTTACTTGTGCTGGCCAAGTTCTCCGGAGCGCGGCCTTTTGCCGGGAGGCTGCTTTCTCCCCTCTGCCTTTGAGATTTTGCTCCTGGTTTCTGGTGGGCCAGCCCAGCTCTCTCCCCGAGAGGAGCACAATGCTATTTCCAGTCCCTGCTGTGCTCATTTCTCCCCAGAAATTCCCTGGAGTGGAAACAGCCTCCGTAAGGCAGAGCACAGCCCTTCATTGTTTTGAAACCGAGTAACAGCGAATGCCCTTCTGGCTCTGCGGGGCCTTTAGACGGGGGACGTGCTGTGTGAGTTGTGAAGGCCAGCAGCTGGGCCCCGGGAGAGCTCTGTGTGGGGTCTGCCATAGGACCTTTCCGGGCACCGAGCGCTCACAGAAGACCTGTATGCCCGGCACCGTGCTAGGCCTGCGAAGCGAGGCCTCAGCCGTGCGTCGTGCCTTCTGAAAGGCCGTGGTGGGCTGAGGGAGTCCAGAGTGCGGCAGATATGTGCCAGACAGTGCTCTGCTTGTGGTAGAAACAGAGGGCCCTAAAGGGGCTGGAGGACAATAGGAACAACAGCTTGTTTATCAAGCACTTACAGTGTGCCAGGCACAGTGCAAAGTGCTTTCATGGAATAATGGGTTTTATCCTCCCACCACCCAGTGGGGTGGGAACAGTTACCTTCGCGCTTTGCCACGGGGGCAGTCCAGGAGGTTAAAGGCAGGGCTGGCTGGTGGAGCTGAGCTTTGAACCAGAGAGCCTGACCTCAGAGCCTGTGTTCTTCCCCCATTAACCCCGGGGTGTCCCAGAAGTCTTCCTAGAAGCAAACTGTCCTGTGCTGTGAAGGCTGAGGCTCCTGGAGGAAAAAGAGGGTGTTCTAGGCGGAGGAGCCCCTGGGCAGAAATACCTGGCTTCCCAGGTGTGGCCATGGTGGGCTTGGGCATGAAAGACCTCTGAAGGCCCAGCTAGGCATTTGAACTTGACTCTGGTGTGGCCAACAGGGAGCCCTGAAAATTTCGTAAAGTAAATGACATCCTCGGCGGTGCCTGACAGGACCGTATGATCATCTCGCTCCTCCATTCCTGCAGAGAACTCCGAGAGCCGGCCTCCCTCTCTGTTGCGTTTCCCCAGGTCCCTGGCATTCTTTTCAGCCCTTGCCGCCTTTCCTTTCTTTTCTTCCAGCAGCTTCTGGTCTTCACGCCTTCGCGTGACCCAGGACAGGCCTCTGTAGCAATGGTGTCCACTCTAAAACTGGCCCGCCAGCTAGCTGCAAATTGGCCATGCTGCGCTGGAACCCAAGTTCTTCCTGGGTCCCACGGGTCCTCGCTGACTCCTTCTCCTGCCGCAGATCTGGAATGGACATGGGCGGCCCCCTTTCCCATTCGAGAGCTGTGGTGGCCGTCCATCATCTGTGTGCTCCTGCTCACCAGCGCTGTAAAGACAGGCAGAGGGGAGTGGGGACAGAGTGGGACAGAGCGGGAGCTGGAGCACAGAGAGCCAGGTCTAACTACTGGGTCCCACGTGGGTTCACTGAGGGGGCGCCCGTGCTACCTGCCCGCCGTGCTGCATGTCGGGCCGCAGCAGTTAGCAGCTGCTCTAGTCACCATGCTTGGGGCTGAAAGCCTAGGGGTCTTCGCACAAGACCTCTGCCGAAGCTCAGCTGAGGACAGGTGTGGGAGCTGATGGGTGTAGGATGTGACGGGAGGAGTTGGGGAAGTCTTCTGAATTGGGTGCCTTGGGAGAGGAGGCCAAAAATTCAGGAAAGGGACAAAAATGGTCACTGGTGGCATTGAGAGAGAGGGACATAAGGAGCTAAGCCGTCTGGTGACCTAGAGAGAGTTTGGAAGATGCAGTTCAAATCCTTGCTCTTTGATTATCTCTTGGCAGGTTGCTTACCAGGTTCTATTTCCCATTCTTTAAAAATAGGGGGACAACGATGCAATTTCTTTCCCCTGTGAGATGGGAGTGGTGGTCGTGTGGCTGTCACGCGACTGTCATGACCTGACATCTGCGTGGAGGTCAGCACAGCACCTGGCACATAGTACGTGCTCAGCAAACACCAGCTTTTATTATTACCTTCCAGGCCATTTACTTTATTCAAGAAAGAGGTATTTACGCACCTTCGTGCCAGCCGTCATGCAGGGAGCTGCCCTCACCGAGCTGAGTCCAGCTGGGGAGAGAAACAGCAAGCACACGAGCCGTTACAGCTGTCACGGAACGTTAGGACATTCCTACCTGGATAGGAGCTTCTCTGAGGAGGTGACATTTAAGTGGTCACCGTGAGTAAGGAAGAGGAAGTAGTTTCCAGGCAGAAGGAGGAACATGTACAAAGCAAGGGTCTAAGTTCTTGTTTACAAAATTGTTTGACTCTGGGGCTCTGCACCTAGTAGGCTCTCAATAAACGTTAATCGAATGTGATCTTCTCTGCCTCAGAAAAGACAGGAAGGGGAAGAGGTAGAGTGGGAGGGGGCCACGGGGAGAGGAGTTGGGTGGTTGCCACATTCTGGGTTTGCTCGTGTACCCTCCCCATCGTCTCTTCCTCTGCTAAGTAGGATGCAGTGTGGGTACCTTAACGGGGCACAGGGAAGCTACCGGCCTCCTCACCGGGGGTTGGTTCTGGGACCCTGCTTTTCCTAAGGGCTGGGGAAGGCGGGGCACAGGCAGAGCCCTCGAGATGCTGGAATTAGGCAGGCGTCACAGTCAGGCCGCATTTGTTCACATTCCTGTCGCTGTTTTAGCGCAGCTGAAACCCTACGCTTGGGCAGAACATAGAAGGATGACGCGTAGCCTCTGGTTGGTCGTTTTCCAGTCTTAGGCTAGCGATGGCTCAGTGTCTGACACGATGCCTTGCAATGAGTAGATGCTGAAATAGTTTTTGACTAAACAAAAGAAATAGTTGGATGGGTTAATGTTATTGCCACTCTGGGTAAAGCTGGAAGTGTTCTTGAGACGTGATGGTTATTAAGGCCGATCGGAACAGGATTGGTTATTAGAACTGTTTATTATCGGGGCCTACAGGGCATATTAAACAGCCTGTCTGATGGTCTGGGAGTCTCAGGCCTGGGCTGGGAGGCAGGAAGCCCCACAGTCACCCCCTTTTCCTTCTCCTCTGGGGCGGAAACCAGAGGGAAGATCCCACCCAGAAAACTTTTGTGCCTAATCTGCGTCACTTCCAGCTCTACCACGTTTTAAAAAGTCACACACGACTAAATGAATATTTGATGGAAAGTTTGCATTGTTGATCTCTGTGTTTCAGCCTTTAGAAAACAATAGGCTTCTCTGCTTTTGAGAATAGTAATTGTTGAGTATAGTAAACTTTGAACACAGAAAAGATTGGGGGGTAAGAATAAAAATCACCCCAAATTTCACAATGAAGAAATAACCACTGCTGAAGCTTAGGCGTATTTTCTTTCCAGGCATAATCTTGTGTCATCTCAAGATGACGGAGTCAGAGAACTCAGACGATGACCTTGGGCGAGTCACTTGCCCTCCAGTGAGGCTACTTGTACCCTCTCCGCCCACCTCTCGGGTGCCGCAAGTCTCAGGCGAGGTCCCAGGTTAGAAAGCTCACCAAAGAGAGGGGCCTGGTTTAGAGAGAGAGAGAGAGAGAGCAGGTCTTCACAGGTATGTGGAGATGGCCGGAGAAGGTATTTGTGTGAGTTCTTTTCCAACCTGAAATCTGGTGATCCCCCTGAAGACTCTAGTCACCTTGCTGGGGAACCATGTCCATGGACCCTTGTACCTATGGGCCATGGGTGGTCCCACCCCAACGCAGGGGGCAGAGTGAGACCTCTGGAAGCTGCTTTATCTGTCTCCCTGAAAGGGATTTTCACATCAGACAGCCTCCCGCTCTGGGAGACACACATGATTTGGTACTTATATTTGTCTCCTGCTACAACCCTGTGGACCGCCTACACCCAGGGAGGCCCTGTCCTGCTGGCAGGTGGCTAAGAACTTCCACTCTGCTGGGCTGTGCTGACCCTCTGGATCATCATTTACAGAAAAGCTTCAAGGGAAAACCAACTCACTCCAAGGCTGCTGCTGTAGCTGCCGGCAGGGCCTCCTTGTCCGCCTCTGACATGCGTATTTTTTATTGCATCTAGAATGAACAGAGAATCTGGGATTCCATCAACAATCATTTTGGGTGCCTGCAAGGCACAATAATAGGTGTTGGTGAAGGGATGTGCGTGAGGATATTAATATTAATATTGGCATACTAATTAATGCAAATATTACGGTCCTCACTGGACCTTGTGTAGGGCTTTGCAGTTTGCAAATTACATTTCACATATATTGTTTCATTTAATTCTCCCAATGGCCCTGGGACCTTTGAATTATTCCACCTACTTTGTAGATGGATAGATTGAGCCTCAGAAGAGCGAATTTGCCCAAGATCCTGTGGAAGGAAGCGCTAGGTTTTCCACTTTGAATCGCGTGTCCTTGCTGCTCTCAGTGGCCCCGGGGACAGCCGTGCCCTCAGAGAGCCCGCAGTCCCCGCAGAGGAAATCGCAGCTTAGACTTGGAAAATGTGTTACCAGAAGACCAGGTCTCAGCTGTGGGGGTCCCAGGAGGCCACAGTCTGCTCTGCCTGAGGGGCCAGGGCTCCCTGAGGGAGGGGCCGTGGAACTGGGGGCTCTGATGGACAGTGGAGGTGGCGGATGGAGAAGGGGGCGAAGAGCTTTGCAGATAGTGGGACCACCTGAAGCATGCACAGAGGCAGGAGACGCAGGTTGGTGAGTCTAGGAGCTGAGGCCGAGTGAGCTGTCCTGGGGCGTTTGGGGTCACAGCTCACTCTAGCAAGAGGAAAGACATCCATACACAAGTGTGCCTATGGGTTTTAAAGAAGTAGGATGTGTGAAAATCTAGATTTACCTAAATAGTGCACAGGTGCTTTACAAAGAAAGGTTGATGCACAGTGCATTGGTTATACAAATTTTAATAGCAACAACCTATTGTGTTTAAGCATGATTTGATTTATAGGTGTTCCTGGCCCTCTCAGTCCTTCAGAGCAGGGCATGGGCTGGGCTTCGGGAAGGCTGGCCAGGGCTCTTCCTCTCGAACGCTGCCCTCGGTTTGCCAGGCGGTGTCTCCCATTCGACTGGGGGCCAGTGAATTTCTTTCATTCACAGTTGTCAGTAGTTGGGCCCGACTTTGGAATGCGGGAACAAGCCCTGCCCTACTTGCTGCATTTATTCAGCTATCCTCACTCACAGGGGGACAAGGGTATCCTGAGACTCGCCTCTATCCCTCGCCAGCTCTCCGCTGGAAGCCCGAGATTTCGGTGGTCATTGCCGTCAGGAGGCAGGTCGGACATGGCAGGGAATGTCGCGGAGTGTTGAGTGTGTCCCGCGTGGCAGTGGTGTCCCTGTAGCTTGTGCCAGGGAAGCAGCAAGGGGTGCTTGTCACTCATCTGAGATGGCTGCACTGGAAACACTCACCCCTCCCCGCTCCCACCACCTCCCTCCCCCCGCCCCCAGGCCTGCCTCCATCGCACCTGCCGTGGCCTGCCCGTTCCTCCCCTGGGTACTGACGCCTTTACCCAGGGAGACCAATTACATGTGGGTGTTGTGGTGACTCCAGTCACCGTCCACCCTCCCACTTGCCCTGGGACCAGGACATCTGTTCTGGGAAGGGCCGAGGGGCTGAGCGGGTCTAGCCCTTCACTTACTGGGGAGGAAGTGCAAGTTCATGGACCAGGGCACGGGGCGAGTAGGGGCAGGTCCGGGACCAGGACCTTCTCCTGACCCGACCTTCTGCCTGCTTAAAACGGGGCTTTTCTCTGCTGTTTCTGCACCTGGGCACTCTTAAAACTACACATTGTCAGTATTTTCCCCAATAACTACGTGTATTTCTTGGATGAGCGATTTAAGCGTATCTTGCCTCTCAAGCAACATTTTCAAAATTACAGGTGCTTATATACTTTCACACATCTGAGAGTTTATCCTACAGATGTGTTAACCTGTGTGCAAAATGACTTATTTGCAAGATTTGTCATGACTGCCTTATTCACGATAGAAGAAGATTGCGGGTAACCCGAGTGTCCATCGGTAGGGGCCAGGAACAAATTTTGGTCCCTCCGAACCATGGAATGCTGTGCAGCCATACCAAGTAACCCAGGGACTCCACGCCCAGACACGGGATACCCTCCAAGCGTGCTGTGAGAGGTGCGGGCGGGGGCCCGGGCTGCCGCCCTCCGTATGGCCCTGAAGCATGTTTGCTCGTGTTTGTACCGAGGGCCTCTAGGGAGTCACGAGAAGTGATTGTGTACCTCTGGGATGGGGGCTGGTGCTGAGAGACTGTTCACTAGGGACCCTTTGTACCTTTTGAGTACCGAGTCATATGAATATATTTTTTAAAAAATTAAATAAACAAAGACCATAAGAAATGTATACTCACCTGTCGCTCAGTGCAGGAAGGTCAAGGTTCTGGCCCGCCCCCGCGCCCCCCATGGTCCAGGTATCCTGACTCTGGCCCCTGACCACCGTCTAATCAAAAATGTGTCCTTGGGTGTCACAAGGGGAACTGGCTATGAGGGTTTGGGCATTTCTTGGTTAATATGACCCCAGTCCCAGCCCTGGAGAAATGGAGCCACCGCCCCCCCGCCCCCGGCCCCTCTGAAACACTCCTGTCGACTGACTTGTCATTTTAAATCCCTGCTGACCTCTGAAACCTTCTAGAGCTTCCCTGCTGACAGCAAAATGTAAGTCGGACTCAGCCCTGGGCGGCCCAGGCCCCCTGTCCCGGGCCGCTTCTTGGGCCACACTGGACTGGTTGCCCTTTCCTCTGTGTGCCTCCTTGACCCTTGACCTCCCACCTCCACGCCTTTGCTCACGTGCCCAGATCCTATCCTCTGTTCCAGGCGCAGCTCAGTTTCCACCTCTGCATGGCCCTGTGACTTCCCCCGCTCCTTTATCTTGTCCCCTCTGCTGACACTTAAGCCGATTTACATTGTGTCCTAGGTGTCTGATTCCCGCCAGGCTGTGGGCGCCTTTGGGGCGAAGTCCACGTCAGGCCCACAACCCCAGATTTGTTAGACTTTTGCCCGGCGGGGTGAATGGTGGCTGCCCTCTTCCTAGTGGGAATGGAAGCTGTGGGGGGCACCTTTGTGAACCCCAGTGCCTGGCACAGGGCGGGCCCAGTCACGGTGGGGAGAGCAGTAGTCTCATGCCTGATGCCCTGTGTGCATTCTCCCGTGCACCCTCGCGGGGACCCGTGAGGTCCAGTGGCTGTGACCTCTCTTACAGATGCAGACGTGGGGCAAACGTCTTGCCAGGTCATGCAGCAAGAAGTAGGATTTGGACACAGGTCTGGCCGCCTCCGAAGCGTCTGCATTTAATCAGTTTCTTCTGCCACTTTCCCCAAATCACAAGTAATACCGACAGCCCTGGCCCACTCGTTACCTGTCCCCTGGCCGCGGGCCCTGCATTGTTACTCACCTGTGTTTTCCTCCCCGCTAGACTATAAGCTCTCAGAGGTTAGAGTCTCGTCTGAGGTCCCTTTGGACTTAGCACATAGAAGGTGCTCAAAGACACATATTTGTACTTTTAAACTTAATAGGGAGGTTTAACTTACTATAGTACACTAAGATGTACAGTGCGATAGATATTCGTGCCTCTGAATATCCTTGCAAACCACTGTCTAGAGCAGTCACCGAGGTAGCCACTCCTCACACCTCATCACTGTTGGCTGGTTGACCTTCCTGTACCTGGAATCCCAGAGAAAATGCTCTGGCGAGGTTCGCCAGGTCGGGCGTAGCGGCGCTCGCTCTTTCTCGCCACTGCACAGGAGTCCCCTGTTTGCGTGTATCCAACACATGTCCCCCTTCTCCTGCGGATGGACGTTCGGGTTGTGTCCAGCCTTTTTGCTGTTATAAATAGGGCTTCTGTGGAATCTGTTGTTTTCGTCTGTGGGGCACATGCAGACTCAGGGTGGAAGGCCGGCTCACCCCACTCAGCATGTATCTGTGTGAATGAAATTCAGGTTGGGATTTTTTCACCAAGGCACCCTGGGCAGGAGCCTGGCTTCTTGCTGAAGGGGTCCCAGGGGTCAGGGCAGGTTCAGGGGTCTTGGCTTAAACAACCTGCTCCCACGGGGGAACAGGACTCTTGAGGTTCAGGGTCCTGCATCTGAAGGGGACCCATTTGCGCAGTGGTGGATGACTTTAGCTGGCTGGAAAGGTGGTCAAAGCCCATCTCTTCTCAGTTTGGGAGAAGAGTGAGGTGATCAAAATTTGGCTTGCGTGTATTAAGCAAAAGACTTAATGACAAGGCTGAATTAAGTGAGCGCTCCCTGAAGGGTGTTGGATCGCTTCGTTGTCCCCTTACATTCCTGCCCCTGCTCCTCCGAGTGAGGGAATGCACATTGGATGATTTTTCTTTCCTGGCTGACAGATTCGTGGGAACTTGGCCCCAGGAGACAGGGGAGAGATGTGGAGCTGCTAGAGAGGCCTGGCTGGTCTGTGTTGCTGGGAGGGGAGGGGGACTGAGCGACGGGACCCTCCCCCTCCCGAGGGCATGTGATCCTTTTTCCAAAGGCTAACCAGGCAGAACTGGCCAGCGGCTCACAGCTCTTTCCCTCTAATCCCCTCGGGAGCGGGGCCAGGCTGGGGGTTGCTGACCTGCTCTGCTGCGGGTCAGCCTCCCCCCAAAGGCAGCCACCCAGAAGTTCCCAGAGGCAGCCAGCCCCGGAGGCAGGAGGCTTGTCCTTCTCAGGCGGCTGAAGAGAGAGCGGAGTGGCCGGTTCAGATTCACAGTGCCGGAGTCAGATGTTACCCAGAGCGATATATATGGAAGTGTTTCCATGTATAGTAATTAAAAGAGCAGAGCACAGATCCCTCCCGGGCTGCGTTAATGTTCTGGAGACGTGCGTGCAAGCGTGTGGCCCGCTTAGCCCGGCCAGCGGGGGTGCGGCGACTGCCCGAGCGAGCACTTCATGGCTGCAGCTCACAAGGGTTTGGATACGAAGCTAATGAATAAAAATATGATCTCAGAAGGCTTAGAAAAGAGCAGACAACCGGACAGGACTGGCCTGGGTTTCAGACACTGTTGGGACTGTGTGCTCTCGGCCTGACGGGGCCACAGTGGCCGTGAAGTGGAATAATCAATCACAACAGGTGACATGTGGCGCCAGGCCCTGTGCTCAGTGCTTTCCGACAGTAGCTTGTTTATTGTCACAACCCTTCGAGGTACATGTGGCTGCACCCCCATTTTACAGCTGAGGAAGCTAAAGCGGGAAGACAGTCATGTGAGTGGCCCACGCACCCAGCGCTTGGAAGTGGCAGAGCCGGAAGTCAGGTCTCGGTCGTCTGGCTCCAGAGGCCACAGAAATCTGTGGATTCGACGGGACAGCCAGGCCCGCGTGAGCGTCTCCGTTTACCAGGGAACTGCGGGCAGATGACCGTAGCCCTCCGAGCCTCTGTTTCCTCCTCTGTAAATCGGCACATTAGTTTCCTGCGTCTGCCGTAACAGATTGCCAGAAACTCAGTTACTTCAAATGCAAATTTATTGTCTTCCAGTTTTGAGTTCAGAAGTCCAAAATGTATTTCACCGGGCAAAAACCAAGGTGTCGGCAGAGCTGCGCTCCTCCCGGAGGCTCCAGGGTGGAAACAGATGCCTCGCCTTTTCCAGCTTCTAGAGGCCACTTGCATTCCTTGGCTCGTGGTCTCCTCCATCTTCAAAGTCAGCAGCTCGGCATCTTCCAGTCTGCTCTCTGCTTCCGCTGTCACCCCGGCTTCTTCTCCCTCTCACCCTCCCGCTTCCCTCGTACGAGGACCCTTGTGATTATATCGGGCCTACCCAGATGATCCAAGATAATCTCTTTATCTCTAGACCCTTAATTTAATCACACCTACAAAGTCCCTTTTGCCATGTAATAAACTGCTCACCGGTTCGGGGTTTTGAGCATGCGGACATCTTCGGAGGCCATTACTCAGCCTTTCACATAGGAATTCGGGGGATGGGGAGTGGGTACGGGCAACAGCAAGGTGTCCCCTGAACGTGAAGTGAAAATGAGAATAACACCTGGGTGAGACAGTGAGACGATGACATACCTAAACTCCAAGGCAGATGTCCGAGTTCAGTGACTACACATACGTTTGTGGCTTTTCTGGAAAAGTAGATACCTTCCGAAGGGGAGTCAGGTGGAAGACATCTTTCCTGGAGAAGGGCGGGGGCAGGGTCGGGGTTAGGGGAAGTGAGCAGTTGCCTCACTCTGAGTTTTCAGGGCCTGGTTGAATTTTACTCCAGACCCCTCCCACTTCCCTGTACTCCGATTCCGCGCTCTCAAGGGCCACTCTGGTGACTGGATTGGCTCCCTGGACCCCTCGTAGGAGGCGAAGGGGACATTCATAAAGTAGCACTCCTGCTGCTTTTGTGAGGTGGGTTTGCCCGACGCCGTTCTGACATCGCCCACCCCTTCCCGAAGCCTGGCTGTCTAGAGTGCTGTCCAGCCCGGTGGCCGGGGGCCGAGCTGGGCTCTGTGTCTTGGTGTTCTCTGTGGCTCCTCCCAGGAGGGTCTGCCTGCACCCTCCTACTCGCCCTAAGGCCCACTTCACATCGCTGTCAGGAGGGCTCTGTCAGCTCCGAAGGCCCCAGGGGGTCCCATCAGTCAGGTGGCACTACCGCCCGCCCCGGGCTAGGTAACAGGATTCTGATGCAGATGCCCTGCTCTGGGCACGCCCCTGGCCGCGAGTCTGGTGTCTGCCAACCTATTGTCTCCGTGCCTTTGTCCCGCTGTTTCCTCTGTCCCCAAAGCAGTCATGCAGCAAAATACCTTTTTAGCCTGGTACACGGTCCCCGCCCTCATGGCGCCCGGACGTCAGGGCGATAAGTCTCATCACAACCGCAGTAAAGGTACAGACTGGGAGAGGTTCTCGGAGGTGAAAGCTGTCACGGCAGGTGGGGAAAGATCTGTAGGGGGAGCAGGAGAGCGTGCCGTTCTCCGAGGCTGGTGGAGGGTGTCACGGAGTTTTAGAGTTGGAAGGAACTGCAAAGGGCAAGCATAGTCATTTGTTCCTTTACCCAGTCAAAGCTTATTGAGTATTAACTCTGTCCAGTTTCTGAGACAGGTGCTGGGGATCAGGTTATACATAAGATATGACCTCTGACCTCCAGAAGGTTGCAGGCTAGTTGGGGAGAAGACAGATGAGGGTAAATCCCCCTGTGGAGGTTCCTCAATGATGTTCCTGCCACAGGGGACTTCTAGCCCTGTTGGTTTGGGAGCATCCTTTTAGAAGCAACCAGAAGATTGCCAGACTGTTGGTAAAAATGTCTCTGTCTTGGCAGACTCTCACCATCCTGCCGCTCCCATCGGCTGGACCGGGCGTGCCCTGATGGAGCACGTAGAACGAGTCCCTTTGCCCTCCTCGGCGTGCCCTGCAGGTTGGAAGACATGCGTGGGACAGTGCAACTCAGTCTCTGTCCCCTGCCCTCACCTGATCCATCTCTCCCTCCAGTCAAATGTCCAGGTCCTTCTGCTGAGCTCTGGAAAGTGCCGATGGTGAGGAGGGGCCCCAGTGACGGAAGGCCTGTGGAATGCAGCACGAGGCTCAATGCCAGGCGTCCAGTCTCTCAGCTGATCGGTCGAGTCTTCTCTTCTGAATCCCTACTGTGTGCCGGGCACCGTGCTGGTCCTGGAGATAGATGATTCAGGTGTCAGAACCGACCTTTTGGCCCTGGGAGTGAGCACAGAGCTGCTGCGCAGGAGTAGGCTGGTCGCGGGCGAGGCCGACGTTTGGCTGACTAGTGAGTGAAGAGTCGGCACCTCCACGAGGTCGGGGCAGGGGGAGGGCACGCTGGCCCAGAGGCGGGCGCTCCACAGGCCGGTGCTCAGGGACCAGACTGGGAGGGAGCCCGGGCTCTAACTGCCGGGGCCCTGTGCTGTCTGCAGAGCAGTCCAGACCCTCCCTACAGTCAGATCCTGACATGCCCTCAGGCTTTCAGGTCGGGGGAAAGGACCCGGTCACTTTTGAAAATAAGTGGGGAGCCACCTTTGATCCCTTCCTCCTTGAGCATCGCCTCCCAGCAGCTGTAGGGGGTGGTCCAGGCCCATGGCCCTTCTCCACCTTTCTGAATCCGGAGCACTTGAAATCCCAGAGGTTCTCCCGAAGTCTGCAGCAAACTAGTTTTGTGGCAAAAATCTGACCTGAATTGATGCGAGACTAATTATGGTCTTTAAAAATATCTCATGTTTCTCTGTGGAAATACGATGTGTTTGATTTTGGGATGCTGCCCAGACCCCACTGGGGGCGTCACTGTATACAGCACTATGATCCTTCCGAAAGTCTGAAAATCTCTGAATTCCTAAACCCGCTTGGCCCAAGGGCCTGAGTACAGCACGGTACATCCAAGAAACAAATCCAGAGGTAGCCATCCTGTCACCTGCCCAGTCACAGCTAGGTGGCGGCGCCAAGATTCCGGCCCCGTGTCCCTGACTCAGAGCCTGGGACAAAGTCCAGACTGTGGCCTGACCTCTTCACAGCTGGCAGGGCAGTGTACGAATGGAAACGCAGATGTGGCGTGATCCCGCTGGCCGGTGGACCGCGGGGAGAGGCAGGACCAAGCCTCCACGATGCCTTCCGTGGGACCTGCACCCTGGGACAGAGACGCAGAGACCTTGTGAAGGGTCCCGGGATGTGTCAGCCAGTGGCTTTCCTCGTTGTTTACAGCTCTGCTCTTCCAACTTTCTTTGCTCTCATGCCCCTGTCAGTAAAAAAAAAACAAAACTTTTTGAGCCCATGTCTGTAATACGTAGATATTGATATAGTTATAACTATATACATGCATTACCTTACTGTTATCTTATGTACATAACAAAACCACCAGAAATTGAAATCAAAGGATGAGCTAAAGATGTAGTTTAAAATTTTTAAAAATTATTTCGTTGGTGGCACAAAAGCCTTCCGGCTCGTATGCTTGGTTATTTTGGGGGATTGCGCTTTAATGCTCTGTGACGGAGCAGTTGGAAGGTCTGGCTCCGCATTCATTTGTTTTAGATACTTTGGTTTAATGGCTGCCCTTCCTGAAAAAGATCCCTGCCTGGGACACGTAGCTGCACACAGGAAATGCATCACCGGCTTTCTTTCTAAATCGGGTTACTCATTTTTCCATCCCGTCCACTGCGTATGCAGAGGATTTGTTGAAATTTGGCTAGTACATTTCCATCCTCCCTGATGCCAGTCAGGTTTCTGTAAACCAAATGGAAGGTATTTCATTTTAAAGTTCTTAACACAAGTCCAAAACCCACTCAAATGCTTTGGAAATTTTTAAACAGATTAGAAAATTGCGTTACGTAGGTTTTTAGGAATTCAGATGTGAGAGTTTTTGTAAGTTACAGACTTACTCTACCGCAGCAGAAACATTTCTGAATAGCCCTTATCTAGGTTTCTTTCAAAGAGCAGTTCCTTTCTCATTCATTATGAAAACATGTCTTTCCTGCGAGGGGATGTATTTAACGTGCTTATAAATGTTTTGAAAACATCACCGGGAAGCACATCTCTGACAGTCAGTGGTCATAGGGGAAAAAAAATAGGCAAATTTGGAACACGTTTTTTGGTAAAAGAAAGAGGTGTTAGAACTCAGTTGTTGGGTGGGACAAGTCTTTTGGATTGTTTTTCTGCAAGATAGTAAATCTCAGATACAGATGATTTCCTGAGTTACTGCCCATCCCATTACAAGTTTTATGGAAAATTCTGCTGTCCTACTGTCTAAAGCTTTTTATTATGGAAATTTTTAAATGCACAAAAGTAGAGCAACCGTATAATGAATTTCTGCCTGTCAGTCGTTCTGCGTCAACAATTAGCCACCTGTGACGCCTTGTTGCATCTCTCTCCCCTTTTTTGAAGAATAAATCCCGGACGTCCTGTTGTGTTTCACCCTTAGGTAGTTCAGTGTGCATCTCCACTGGGCTTTAAAACAACTTTTTTATTTTGAAATAATCGTTGGCTGGAAGGAAATTGCAAAATAGTACATAGAATCCCACCTACCCTCCTTCCCCCAATGGAGACATCTTATAATCGCTGTAGGACAATAGCAAAACTAGAAGGTGGACGTTGGTACACTGTTATTAACTAGACTACAGGCTTCATGCAGCTTTCACTGTTTCTACACGTGTGTCGTTCTGTGCGGTTTATTCACCGGGAGACGCAGATAGGTAGCCACCACCACTGTCAGGATACAAAGTGTCTCACCACCTGCGAGGATCTCTCTGTTCTACCCTCTTTGCATTTCTGCACACCTTTGCTGTCCTCTGCCAGCCGCTCGTCTGTTCTCCATCTTTATAGATTTGTCATTTTGAGGATGTTATATAAATGGAATCAGATAGCATGTGACCTTTTGGGACTGGCCGTTTTCAGCAAACACAATGTTCCTGAGGCCGGCTGGATCAATAGTTTGTTCCTTTTTCTTGCTGAGTGGTATTCCACGGTGTAGACGTACCACGGTTTAACCTTTGGCCTGTTGGGTATTTGGATTGCTTCCAGGTTTTGGCAATTACAAATGGAGCTGCTGTGGACATTCGTGTACAGGCTTTTATGGGAACATAGTTTTTCATTTCCCTAGGATAAATGTCTAAGAGTGATTACTGAGTCATATGGGTAAGTGCATGTTAGTTTTGTAAGAAACTGTTTTTTTTTAAGAGACTGTTTTTCAGAGTGGCTCTACCATTTTGCATTCCCACCAGCAGTTTATGTATGTGAGAGCTTTTCTCTGCATCCTCACCAGCATTCGGCGTGGTCATTGTTTTTGATGTATAGTGTGTAATGCTATCTCATTGTGGTTTTGGCTTGCATTTCCTTAATGGCTAATGATGTTGAACAGCTGTTTCTGTGTTTATTGGCCATTTATCCCTCTTGGGTGAACTGTCTGTTCATGTTTTGCCCATCTTCTGATTTGACAGCTTTTTTTTTTTTTTTTTTTACCATTGAGCTTTGACCATTCTTGTTATATTCTAGATGTTAGTCATTTGTCAGATATGTGACTTGTAAATATTTTCCTCCACTGCGTGACTTGTCTTTTCAATCCCTTAGCAGAGTCACAGTGCAAAAGTTTTTGTTTTTTAGGTGAAGTTCAGTTTATCAGTTTTTCCTTTTATGGTCATACGTTTGGTGCCAAGTCTAAGAATACTTTGACTAGTCCTAGGTTTCAAAGATTTTCTCCTATGGCTTCTGTAAGTTTTGTAGTCTTACAATTTACATTTAAATCCACGACACATTTTGAATTACTTTTTTGTATGTAATATAAGGGTTTAGGTTAAGTTTTTGTTTGTTTGTTTGTTTGTTTTTACTTCTGAATGTCCCATTGTTCCAGCACTATTGGTAAGGACTTTTATTTTTATATAGCCACCATGCCATTATCACGCCTAACCAAACTGACAAGACTTGTGTATGTTATCTACATGTAAGGTGTCTTTTAATCCATAGTTTATTAGTCTCAGGGCCCAACAAGGCCCACACATTGCATTTAGTCGTATCTTTGAGTCTCTGATTCTGTGACTGCCCCTCAGCCACCTTTGTTTATAAGCCACTAGTTTGTTGCGAAAACCAGGTCATTTTTCCTGGAGATGGTTCTGCGGTCTGGATTTGGCTGCTGCGTCCTCACGGCATAATTTAATCCGTTCCACTGCCCTCTGTATTTCCTGGCTGCTGGCGATTAGTTCTAGAGGCTCGTTTTGATCCCAGTTCACTTTTTGGGGAAGGGCCCTTCCTAGGTGGTACTGTTTGCTTCCCGTGAAGCCCATCAGGAGGCTCGAAACTTCTAGTCGCTCCGTTTTAGTGATGTCTTGACTGTGGGTTCACCTGTGTGGTTCACCTTTGTTCCTTGTCAAATTCCCTGTCAGCCTTTCACGTGGTCGTTTTATCATTCATTGACCATCCATATCTCCATCCATTATTTGTACTGGGAACTGTAAAATGGTCATTTTAAATTCTATTATTTTCTCTCTTTTTATTAAGGAGACTTCTGTAAAGTAGAACAACTCCCTTGTCAATTACGTAGTTACCCTGAAATATTATTGATGAGAAAACTGAGCTCTGAGACATGAAGTCATTTGCCCAAACTTGGTCATGCCACCTAAAGACTCTGCCGTATAGTCCCCGCCACTTTGAAGCCTTCCCTGACCCTCTCCCCAGCTGTGACCAAGCAGCTGATGCTGCCTCCTGCTCTCTTCTTGCTGGGCACTCACCTCTCGTGAGTCGGGTCAGGTCCCCAGGTCCCTCCTGGTGCATGGAGCAGGGGCGTAGAGGGGCTGTGAGCGCCTCGAGGCTGAGACCGGGTCTTCCAGTGCCCAGCACAGCCTCAGGACACACTTGCTGGAAAGGTGATGCCAGCATCTCCCCTTAGGGCTCTCCGCCTTGTCCCTGGCAGAAGGTTAACATGTGATCAATTAAGAAATAGGGGGACCCGCCATAACATCTGGGGTTCTGAGCTTCACCCTGTGTATCCTTCCCACCTCAGGGTGCACGGCCATGAAGGTCCTTCTCCAGACCCCTTTCCCCAAGGGAGTGAAGGGGCTGCGCTAGCCAGCGTCGCCCCTGCCTCCCCAAGACCTGGGAGCTGTGCCAGGCCAGTGTCCTGCTTGCTCGTGACCTGGGCAGGCAAGAGAGCATTCCCAGGTCGGTGGCTGTCTTGAATGTGAAAGGATGGGACTCCCGTCCATCGCCCTGCCCCTGACACATATGCTGAACGGTTGGCGGTTGGCAGGGCCTCGCGTCGTGTGCTGGGTCCGGGGAGCAGGGTGAGCTCTGTGCACAGCCTTCCAAGAGTCGCCATTACCTGCCTCCCTCGGGTGCTGGAGGCCACGCGTCTATGAGTCAGAATGCTGCTTCAGGCGCCCTGGGGGGATGCTATGAAAACCCTCGAGGCACTTGGCGCTACTCCAGGGGGCTGCAAAACCAAATTCCACGTCATTTTTCTCATCTCCAAGATGGAGATAATGTTACTTACTTCAAAGCTGCTGTGAGAAGAATCAAGAGCTAACGTTTGGGAGGTTGGTGAACTACAGGGTGTGGTGCAGCTGTGTGGCAGGCACGGGTCAGGCCACGGAAACCTCCCAGCGACGTGGCCTCCTCTCCCCGCGCCGTGGCGGGACAGCGTGACCACGTCTGGTAGGTGGCTCTGGAGCAGCGGGCAGCTGATCCAGGCCTGGCTGGGAAACCGTGGTTACAGGACCTGGGTTTGAGCCCTGGCTGCGCTTTGGGGACAAGTCGCCCACCCTCTCTGAGTAGATTTCTTCTTGTGTCGGGCGTCACTCTGGGGTTGAGAGAGAGGCCCTTGAGTGTGAGGAAGCAGCTAGGCCTGAAGCCCGTGGCGTCACCTCCTGTGGGCAGGGTCAGAGCTCGGCAGTTGCCCCTGGCTGGGGAGACCACTCGGGGGCCTCTCCACAGGCCTTCAGAAGAGGACAGCTCAGGTGGTGAGGATTTAGGAGCCTCGTGCTTCCTCCAGCCTCCCCTTCCCAGATCCCCATGTTTGTTCATTTCATTTGGGTTGATAGACAAAGATGATGATTTACAACCCAAGTCGTCTTTTTTAAGAACTGTTTCTGGCACTGGTTTTCAATTTTGCAACCATACTTGCAGGAGCTATTCTTAGCCTCGTCACTGTGTGTCTTTTTCAAAGCTTGCCACCAGTCTTTATATAGACACCTCCATTTTTGAGTTTCTTTATATAGATACCGTCTCCATTTTTGGTTTCTAATCTAGATACATCTCTTGGTCGGTATGTTACAGATCATTTATTTTTACAGGAAAATAGAAATGTAAAGGGCTCTCCGAGGATGGAACTTAGAGCTGAGAGCGGACGTGATGTAGATGGTGGCGGAGATGCTGGAGCTGCAGGCGAGGGCCAGGGCCACGCCGGGGGGCCCAAGTCAGGCTGTGGGCCCAGGTGCACCCTGGGAAGGCCCAGGAAACCTCCCCATTGGTGGCAGTGTGTTCTGGCAAAGAATATTAGCTCAGACTTGGAAGGGGCTATGAGCTGCTCTTGGGGTTCAGGCTGAGCTGGTCGAGTTTTGGGGTTTGGCCATTTTCTAGGTCAGGCAGCAGAGGGCCTCCGGGGCCAAGCGAATCTGTGTGGGGACGCCGGGCTGGCTGGTGGGGGATCTGGGACTTGAGCTCCGGCCAGGTTCCTTTCCATAGTGTCCGTACTGTGCACTTGGCATCTGTTCAGCAGTGGTCAGCCGTTCCTCTCGTTTAGTCTTCTTGGGCCTCTGCTGCAGGGAGATTCGGCGACCCCAGGATGGCGTTGACCAACAGGTGGCAGCACTGAAAGGGACACTTGTTAGAGCCTGTGGCTCGGATGCCCCGATCGCCTTGGCTACAGATGTGCCCGGCCTTCCTGGGAGCACAGTCCAGGTGGGCTCTTGGACCGCGGTCCCAGCCTCTGGCCCGGCACTGGCCCCTGTTTATAAACTTTCAAGGAAAACCCTAACAATAGCTGTTCCGTGGGCAACATCTAGGTTACTTTTCGATGTAGAATCATTAATTCGTTAGCACATGTACCGAAGTTGCCATTGGGAAGGCTGGGGCCGGCACGAGACCCCGCCGGGGACAGCAGGACAGGACCCCGTCCTACCCGCCCCTGTCTTTTCTTCCCCACCCAGCATCTTCATGTTAATTTCCTCAACTCCGTTCCCCGCTTCTCTGTGACGTCCCTCACATCCCTTTGGAAATGACGAGTTAAAAGCAGTAGATGATAAAGTAAACCTTATAAATGGCCGTGGTGCCAGGCCTGGTGCTGGGGAGTCAAAGACAGAAGGGTGGCCTTGCCTCGAGGAGCAGGCAGCCCTAGGGGGATAAACACCTGAGCAAATGGCAGAACTGCGCGGTACGTGTAACGACAGCGGTGTGCAAAGTGGGTAGAAGCATGGCGGGAGAGCGTGTCGGGGCCAGCTTTCAGGGAGTGACGCACGAGCCAAATTGAGAAAGGTGAGCAGTTTGAAGGCACACGCAGTGGGGAAGGCCACAGCGTCTCCAACATGGTGCAGCCTGATGGCGAGGGATGGATGTCACCCGCTGTGGAAACTGGGGAGAAATGGCAAGAAAAGGCGTAAGCCCTTAGAGGCGGTGACCGTGGCAATCCAATGGTCTCAGTGGACGGGGAAGGTGGAGGCGTGGACCCAGCAGGAATTACCGAGCACCTGCTGGGTGCCTGGTGCTGTTCCAGGTGCTGGAGGTCCATTTGTGAGCAGAGCTGAGCCCCTGGCCTCGGGGAGCTTGTGTCTGGTGGAAAGAGGCAGACAGTTAACAAATACACGAGATGATGTCGTTTTTCAGATGGAGTCAGTAATGAGTAGAGAACTAAAGCAAGGAGAGTGGCCAGGAGCACCTGGGGCGTGGGGGCAGGGGTTGTCACGGTTTGGGAACAGTCAGGGCAGAGACCTAAAGGAGTGGCGTGAGCTATGTGGCTGGGCGGAGTTACGCACAGGCCAGAGGTGGGCGCAGTTCGAAGGGCAGCAGAAGGCCCGTGCGCCTGAGGTGGAGGATGAAAGCGTGCGTTGTAGGGGGTGGGGTGCAGTCGGAGCGACGAGGTCCCATCGTGCAGCCTTGTGGGCCGTGGTAAGGACGGCAGCTTCTACTCCAAGGCAGGTGAGAGCTTTGGAGAGTTTTGAGCAAAGGAGGGGCTCAGTCTGGCCAACATCTTAGGGGCTGGACAGCAAGGATGACGACAAGCAGAGAGCCGGATCAGGAGCCTGTTCCATTAACTCAGGGGAGGCGTGGTGGGGGTTGGCCAGGGTGATGGCTGGGGCCAGGGTGACGCATGGTCAGAGTCTGGCGGCGTTTTGAAGGTGGACGTGGAAACCCGGAAGTTGCTTCCCAACGCGGCCCCTTGCCCCTGGGAGAGGCTAACTGTGTGATTTCCCCTCTCCAGGCCAGTTCTCCGGTCACGCCCAGGGTTCCTCCCTGGACCTCCCTGCTGCTGGGCACCATGACGGTGAGGGAGGCCGCACTGGCCCCAGATCCGGCGTTGCCCACGACCGCCGCAGCCTCGCCCAGTGTCTCCGCGACCCCCGAGGGCAGCCCCACGGCCGTGGAGCAGCCTGTGTTCCTGATGACGACCGCCGCTCAGGCTATCTCCGGCTTCTTCGTTTGGACGGCCCTGCTCATCACCTGCCATCAGGTACCCAGGCCAGGCAGGAGTCCCCGAAGGCCCTCCAGAAGCATCCTAAGAAGTTTCCAGTCCAACGTAGTGTTAGTTAGGCTGGAGCAGGTAACGCTGCAGTAGTAAATAAACCCAGAAATCTGGGTTTCACTCAGAGGTTAATCTCTTGCTCACATCCCAGCCCAGCTCAGGTCAGATTCCGTTTTGTGGCTCTAGCCTCTTACAGCTTCAAGGCATCATCCATCTGACCACTGTGGGCAAGGCACTCTGGGTCTTCTGCCATCTAGATCCAGAAAAGACACTTGTCGCTTCTCACTTTCCGTGGACCAGAGCTGGTCACATGTCCAGCCCAAGCTGTAGAAAGCCTGGGAACTGTGCAGGAGCATGTGGAGTCAGCGACCCCTTTGCAGATGAGAGAAGTGAGACTCAGAGAGGGAGGTGGGAGGGGACTAAGTCACGTACAAGTCGGTGGCCGAGCTGGGATGGAAGTCAAGCCTCCCGTCCCGCTGTGCCCACAGTCCTAGAGGAGGCTGGCGTAGGCTGAGACGTGCCTTGGCTGCTCGAGGAAGGAGGGGTTTGAAGATGGCCCAGTGAAGATGGGAGGCTGAGCCCGTTTGGGTCCCCTGTCAGCTCCTCACCCGCCACCCTGTGTTCCCCATCCCTTCCCGAGCCTCAGTGTTTCCAAGGCGGTTGACTCATGGCAGACAGGGAATATTTTGTTCTCTTCCTCCTAAGCCCAGGGCTGGGCCAAGTGTGAAGTCACGAGAGTTGTGACGCGACTCGGGCCGCCGGGGCCGACGACCACAGTTAGAGCAGTTCTTGGCATCGTGTGTAGCCTGTATTTTTTTACCCTTGCTTTCTAAAAACTGCACTTCATCCTCCCTCTTCCCAATGAGGCAGGGAGAGCTGCCTCTGTTTACCAGATGGGAAAACGAGACACAGGATGAGGACCTCACGGCAGCCACTCAGCCAGGAAATGCTTCCACCCTTTAGAAGTGAGGGTCCCCACTGTCCTGCACTCCACACCCTAAGTTAGTTAAGGGGTGGGCAGGTGGGCGCCCACCTGGGTGCCTGTGTTTTAGCTCCACACTCCAGGGACCAGGTGTTGAGGAAGGTGGAGGCTGGGGGACACATGTGGAAAGCCTCAGCTGCACCGCACACACCTGGCTGTGCATGCAGGTCCCCAGGGGGCTTGTTACACCTGGAGAGTCCTCGACTGCCATTTGGACAGCCTTGGGTCTGGTCCCATAGCGCTCGTGCCCGGGAGGCCAGCCTTGGTGCCACCACGTGCACCCTGTAAGTTTCACGCACCCCTTGGCTTTACGCTCACAGCAGCCTCGCCGGAAGTTTCGTTATCCCATTTTCCTGAGGAGAACGCTGAGGCTCAGGGTTGAGCAGCTTGGTCAGAACTAGTAAGCGGCAGAGCAGGAGGGGGTCCCCCGGCCGGGCCCCGCCCCATGGAGCAGAGGGAGGCGGGGCCTCCGCCTGACGGTCGGGTCTCTGCCCCCAGATCTACATGCACCTGCGATGCTACAGCTGCCCCAACGAGCAGCGCTACATCGTGCGCGTGCTCTTCATCGTGCCCATCTACGCCTTCGACTCCTGGCTCAGCCTCCTCTTCTTCACCAACGACCAGTACTACGTGTACTTCGGCACCGTGCGCGACTGCTACGAGGGTGAGGACGGCGTGTGGGCGGGGCGCCAGGGCAGGCCCGGGGCAGGCGGGCTCTGCGCCCCTCCTGGTTCCTCCTTGGGAGGCCGCCCCTCACTTCTTCACCCACTGTAGGGTTTCCATCAGGGCCCAAAGCGACAGGCGACTGCACAGGTGTAGCTGGAGTGTCACCTTGCAGATGCCCTTTGAGCTAGGGCTCCCCAAATACCATCACATGTACCTGGAAGCAGGGGCCCTCAACCTGCGTCTCATTTCTGGTGTCTCGGATATGAGCGTGGGGGGCACAGCGAATGAGGGGTTCGTTTGTAGATAGAAACCCCAGGTACAGACAGGTCCTGGCTTTATCCAGGGGTCCGTGGCACGATGCTGGCGCAGCGGGGCCTCCCTCCCCATGTGTCTTAAAGTCTGAGGACTTTGTCCCAGGAGGAGCTCTACCGTGCTGCCCAAGAAGGCGACTTGCTGCCTTTCGGTGGCCTCCGTTCTTGTGCGTGACAAGAAGCGTCACCCACTCTGGTAATTGAGCTCAGAGCACGGGCTGGGCCTGGTGCTGGGCACTGGGCAAAGAGGGAAGTCCGCCCTCACCCTCTGTGCCCTCCAGGGGTCTGTGCCACCTAAACAGTCCCTGCAGGAGACAGACATGCTCTCTCACTGGGCCCCAGCAGTTCCGGCCTGGGGCGGGCAGGGAGCTGACCCTTAGAGAATGGGTCGGTGTCTGTCAGGGTCGCTGAAGAGAATCCATTCTGGGTCAAGAGGAGAGCTGATCTCAGGGCGAGAGAGGAGTCCTAATGTTACCTGGCTGGGGGCACTGTGCAGGGGTGGGGGGTGGCCCCAGTCATCGGCTGGAGGGGGCTTGGAGGTGAGGACAGGGACATACACGGCCTTGCAGGCCACACAGAGAAATTTAGCTGTTTTTTCTTACTGTTGATGCATAACCTGGAAATTGCGGGTTAGAAAAATCTGCATGTAGAGGATGGGTGACGGAGAGGGAGGAGAGGCTGGAGGCCCCAGGACAGGTCACAGGCCAGCCATGCCTAGGCCTGTACCCCAAAAGGCCAGCAGGGCTGGGAAGGAGGGGTCCTTGGATTAAGATCCCTGCTCTGACACTCACCCTCCTTGTGGCCGTGTGTTTTCCTGTCTCCCCCGACCTGCACTGCTGGTTTCCGGTAGGGCGGCCAGATATGGTTTTCCTTACGCTGTGGCTGGGCAGCTCTGACCACGTGTCTGCTTTCCTGACCTGGGAGGGCTTTGTCCTTGGCCCTGGGTGGGCTTCATCGATATTGGAGTGCAGCGTGCTTGTCCCTTGAGAAGCTGGAGTCTCTTTCCCTGTCCCACTTTGAACCTCTGTATCCCTGAGGACTCACAGGGCACAGGAAATGCCTTTGAACTTGGCGAGGAAATTGAGGCGCCTAACACACTGAGCCCTGTCTGCCCCTCCAGCCACGCCGGCCTCTTCTCTGGCCTGGGCACACAAGCGTTTGCCCAGTGCTTGGGAAGCTCCTCCTCTTCCTCTTCCTCCTTCCTGACTCCGGTGTCCCCTCAGAGAGGCCCTCCCGGTCAGTCCTTCTCCCAGCACGCTGTCTGAGTCCCATGGCCTTGCCACTATGGCTGTTAAGTGCGTGCCTGGTCTGTTCCCGTTCTCCTGAGTAGACCGGTAGCTCTGTGAGAGCGGGAACGGGCGGAGAGCTGGTGCTCACAGAGCCGGGCCCCCGGTAGGTGCTCACCGTCCTGTATTTCTTGAATGAATAAGAGACTGTATGAGACACCTGCTACGCGCCTTGTATTCATCCACATGGGGCCTCGTCGAGTTCCCAGCTGGTGTCCCTGCCCAGCCAGCTCTGCCAGGGGAGAATGCTAAGGCCAGGTGGGGACCTGTTCGGGCATAACTGGGGCTCTGGCGCCTGATGTTCCTGGAAGCACAGAGTCCTCAGGGAAACCTCTGGGTACCTGGGGAGCCGCAAAAACTTGGGTCGGAGAAAGTGGGGCCAAGAATCCTTTTCCATTCTGCTGCCAGCCTCGCATGGGGGCCCAGAAGCAGCCTCCGCCTGCCATTCCTTCAGAAGCAAAAAGCTGTCCCCTGCCAAGGCAGCCCCACCTGTGGAGTCGGGGAGGCGGGGCTGGCCCCGAAGACTGGGGCGCATGGCAGAAGGGCAGGCACAGCGAGGGAACCTCCAAACCGTCCTCACGTCGTGCCCCGGAGGAGGCAGCAGATGGTTGATGGCTCCCCACACTCCAGAAGCCTCTTTGTTCAGGCCCCGCCTGTCCCAGCCTTCCTCCCAGCCCAGCCATGTAAAGGTTCTCACAGGAAGTCTGCATCTCCTAGCAACACCATTGTCCCTCGGCCCCTCCCAGGGAGTGTACAAACAGCGCAGCAGCTGCCCTGAAGTCCCTGAGTTCACCAGCTGTGGTGTCTGGGCGGCCGGCCGGGCCTGCCTTGCCCTTCCCGGCACCTCTGCCCTGGGTCTCGGACCCTCTCATCGTTCCTTCATCCGTTAAGTGCTGCAGCTGCCCTCGCCTTGCCCCTGCAGGGTTGGTAATGGGGAACCCCTTACAGTATAAAAAAGAGTTCCCCCTTCTTTCCCCTTCCTATCTTTCCTCCTCAGTCTCCTGAGACCAGGGAAGGGGCAGGAATGGACCGTGCTGGAGAATTCTTACTTCAGATCCAGCCAGCCTGTGCCGGAGCCCCTCAGAGCTCAGTCATTGGGCAGACTTTGTTTGTTTGTTTGTTTGTTTGTTTCCCAGCAGAATTAAAAAAGTAAAATTTCACTTTCGTTAAAGTCATACATGCATATGGTTGAAACACGAAACTGCCCCAACTCCTCCTCACTCCCAGGTTTAGTGCACTTTCAACTCTAACCCGTGTTTTCCCCTAAAATAACCTAAAGCTATGCTTGTGCTGTTGTTTCTTGATTTTTCAGTTTAATGCAGTGTTGTGTAGTGGCTTCCTACTGTGGAAGGTTTGTGATGTAGGTACTTGCCTCCAGCTATACACACCCACACACAGGTTTCTTTCCTTCTCGTCAATGTGACTATACGCAGTTTTTCGCAGCCTTCGTTCCGTGTTTGCATTTTTACATGTCTGTAAATATTGTTCAAAGCCGAGTCTTCAGTGCCCCAGGATGACATTTCCTTGTACAACTTAACTTTTCCTCCACTTACTATTTGTCTTGCTTTGGGGTTTGCTCTAGGGATTATCATTCATTTATTCCAAAATGCTTCCCTGATTAAAGAAAGCCCTCTCTGCAGTCAGACCCGTCGCTGAATTTGTCGGGTCGGGTGGCATTCCCCCGGAGCCCCGCCCTCCTCGCCCCCACCCGGGCAGGCTGCTTCCAGACGCCCTACCTCCCAGCTGTGCCTGTGGCTCTTCCCTCCCCCGTAGTCCTCGGAATCCTGTGCTGACCCACCCGTTCCCTGGATGCCATTTTCCCCTCGTTCATGATTTGTTCTCTCTTTTGGGTCAGAGCGCATCTTCCAGGAACTTCCTGAGAAAAAAAGAGGGCATGGGAATTCTGTATTTTGAAATCCGAACATTGTCTGCAGATGTCTTTACCGTACTGTTCTATCTGATTACTTTTTAATGGGAATACAATTCTAAGTGGGAAATCGCTCTCCCTCGGAATTTCGAAGGCACGTTTCTCACTGTTTTTTAACTTCTAGAGTTGTTTTTGCAAAGTTTCTGGATTCTGGTTCTTAATGTCTATATGTGACCCGCTTTTTTTCTCTTGCTGTCTTTATCCCCAGGGTTCTGACATTCATTGTGCGGGGCTCCCAGTGGCCGCTTCACTGCGGGAACTTAATGTCCAGACGTCTGGGAAATCTTCTTATATGTGTCTTTGATAGTTCCTTTCCCTCTGCTTTGTTCTCCCTTCCTGGAATTCCTGTTAGTAGGATTTAGCACTTCTGGGTTGATCTTTGAATTTCCTTTACAGTTCTCCAGCTCTTTTTTGTTATGTTTTTCAGGAGCTTTTTTTTTTTTTTTTTAATCTTTACTTTTGAGCTTTTCTACAGAAAGTTTTATTTTCTTTATCATGTCGTAGGATGTCAGGCGTGCGTCCCGTTCCTTTTTTATAACCCCCGTGCTTGGTGTCGCACAGCTAATTGCAGTTTCCTGGTTTCCTGCATCTCTGTCTCCTGACTTCCTTCCATATGTTTGTTTGCTTTGGTCTTTGACCTTTGTGCTGGAAGCGCTCCTTAAATATTTGCTGTCCTTGGCTGTTTTCATATTTAAGCATGGGGCTTCCCCGGCTGGGCCTCTCAGTTGCGTGATAGGACACGGGGCATTTCTTCTGCTATTTTTATGACGTGGCGGGGACAGGCACCAAATGAAGATTTTTTTTTTATCCTGGGCCTGTTTCCCCAGAGAAAAAAATATCCTTATCTCCTGCCCGGGAGGTAAAAGCTGGGCGAGGGTGCAGAGGAGGAGCGGGCCGGGGGCGTCTCGCGCTTCGTGTCCACATCTCGTCTGTCTTTTCTGCAAGTCTCCTCGTTGCGGCCCAGCCGGGTCAGGCTTTCTGAGGACCGAGGCATCCGTCTCAACCCATCTAGAAAGTGAAAACTCAATAGCTCCTCACGGAGATTTGTAGCCAGATTTCCCATCCGCGCCCTCACGCATAACCATCAGAGTCACCTGGTGCGTCCTGTACTAGGGGTTCCTGGGCTTCTCGTCGGCTTCCTCCCCTCCCCAGGTCAGTGACCACGCTGCACCTTCCAGAGCTTCTGTTGACCTCCCTCGTCAGCCGCCTCTGGTGCCATCTCCTTGTCCTCGAAGGCTTACGCTTTTCTGCCCATTCATTCTCGTTTTAGTGGCGTCCGGGGTGGGGGTGGGGGAGTGGAGGTAAACTGCCGGCATCGGGGGTAGGACTGCCATTTTCCAAGGAGAGCGAATGACTTGCGCAGGCTCCTCCTGCGCATGCGCCTCTCCCTGGCGAGGGCCGCGACTCACGGCCGTCCACCTGGCGGCGATGCGCCGGGTGGAAACCAGCCCCCTTCCCCGCACGCAGTATTGGATTGTGGTTGGGGCGGGGGTGCCCCCTAAAGATGACTCCGAGACAGCTCTGGGGAGCTCCGAGGTCAGCGAGGTGCAGGGGGCCAGAGTCCGCAGGAGGGAGACGGTCTCCGTGTTGCCTGACGCAGGCCCCGTCTTCTCGGCGTTCGCACTGCACGGTCCCACCACGTACGTTTCGTCACCGTTCGCTTAGTCTGTCCTCCCAGCCACCTGGGGGAGCGTGTGCCATCATCCCCATTTTACATCTGTGGGGAAAAAGTCCAAGGAGGCCAGGAGACTTGCCCACGATTTCCCAGGGTATCCGCGAGGGGCCAGGCTCACCTTGGGTCTCCGAGTCCTCGGACTTGCTCGGGGCCAGGCTTAGTGAAGGAGCACAGGACAAGTGTCTCCCCTGAAAAATACACGTGCATGTAAGAAGCAAGGAATGAGGCTTCATTCACCTTGTTTCAGATTCTGGACAAACTTAGCTTCCTGGAATCCAGCCCACAATGAAACACCGTCCTAGATACAGTCAGGATGAACCCAGCGGAGAGCCACAGACACGGGGCCACTAAAGGCCTACAGCCCCGTGTGCTGCAGGAGGACTCATGGGCTAGGAGCGGCCCTAGCTGGCAGCGGCTGCGACAGAGCCAGGAATTACAAGAGCTCGATCAATCAGAATAAGAAAGATGTTCAGAAGAAACCAGTAGGAGATCCTGAGAAATCAGCGATTCAGGTGGCAGGAAGCAGCCGCAGGCAGGATCAACAGAGGACGGGAGAGCCACGAGGAAGGAGGAGAGCGCGGCTCGGCGTGTGGGGTCATTAGCTTCGGGCAGTGCCACCACGGCTGTAGTTCATTGTGTCCGTTATTGTCTTTCGTGATCATCAGTCACTGAAAGAAGAGCAGGAACATTTGAGGTCCCTATTTACTGAGCAGAGAAGATTTCTGTCCAACATGATCGAAATTAAGTTTCGGGCTCATCCGCAAGTTATCTGAAACATGGAATGCCCACGTGTTTTTGTGTAGCAAAGATGGCTAGGCCACGAGGCGGCCTCAGGTGCAGAAGGTGAGCGGAGGATGTGAGCTTGGAGTGGCCCGGTGCACCCTGGGTCATCGAAGCTCCACACAGTGCACGGCACTCAGTAGGTGCCCAGACAGACAGGTGCACCTGCCTTACCTATAGTGGGGAACTCGCGAGGACTCCCGATTTGGGGGGCTGCTGGCAGAGACGGCTGCTGTAGCAGTTTCCTACTCGGGGTTGGGGGTGCTGGGTAGGAGGCTGGGTGCAGGGCCGTCTCCTTGACTACAGCATCCTATCCAGGCCGCTTCAGGTTAGAGAAGCTGCCACTGAGGAAAGAAAGCCTTGAGTCTCAGGGTCGGAAGGGACCTGTAAAGTGTCAGCTGCTTGGAACCCTGTTATAAGATCTGCTGAGAGGCTGCCCAGTCTCTGATTTCATGCTTCCACTGGCAGAGAGCTCACTGCCTTCTATGTCTGAAGACTGCCTGTTAGAAATTATTATACTAGGCTGAAGTCCCAGGATCCATCCCAAAGACCAAGTGGGTCTTGTCTGACCTTCTGGACAAGGTCACCATCACTTATGTGAAGAGAGTGACCATGGTATCTTCCCTCCAGGCCTCGAGGATCCAGTGCAACCTTAATTTCATCTCCATCGTGGTCCTTCTCTCCTAATTGTACGCATCTGTCGCTACTTCATTTAGGATTTAGTACCTAGGATAGAGCAGAAGGTTCCAGGTACCTGATTATCATGGGAGGGAGGGTGGGAGTGTGGGGGGAGAGGGAGAGACAGACAGAGAGACACCATCCCTTTCCTCATGCCGATGCCCCTTTCTAGATAGAAGGACCTGGTCTGTGGGTCCTTTGGTCACTTATGTGTCCCCAGGACCTAGCTCAGAGGCTGTAGTGAGTATTTAGGGAGGTCCAGAGTTATTTCCTTTCTTTAGGGCCTCTCCGGGGAACCAGAACTGGACCCGTGGTCAGAAGGATAGTCAGGTGACAATGCTGCTGGCTGAGAAAGGCACTCAATCTTTTTGCTTTTCTTATGTCCCAGGGCTGGCGTAACTTTTTTCCCGGGCCGTGCGTGGAATTGTCCATTTTAAACGCCCCAGCTGGGGTGGCGGAGGTGCTATAGCATGGCTCTGCCACTTCTTAAGGCGGAGTTGATTTGTCCAGATGGTCAGTGGGTCCTGGTGTGAGCCAGTTGAGTCATCCCGAGGAGCTTCTGTCTTGTCTCCCTTCTCCGAGGGTGTGTTATTGACTCACTAATGATTGCTTAAAGGAAACTGTCAGCAAATCGGTATTATACAGACTGGCTGGCCCCAGAGCACTGTTAAAAGGTCAAGAATCTTGAGCTAAGAGATGAAATGTGGATGAAATTTGATGATTCTGACCAAACACAGAGCTCGACCACGTCATTCAGGGGGCTGCCGATGTCCGCGTGACCGGATGTGTGCCCAGGCACCGGGCTGTCCTCAGGAGTGGACTGCAGGACGGCCTAGCTTGGGAGGGCAGTTCCGCATGCAGGGGGCTGATGAACTTCAGCCCCCGTGGGTTCTCCGGGTTTTGTCTTTGGGGACCAGAAGTCCGATCACCTGGGGAAGGCACGGCTTCCCCGCCCATGAGGCGAGCTCCTTGCACACAGGGCTGAGAGCAGGCGTACCTGCCCGCCCTGCCTTGCAGCCTCACCTGGGGTTGTGACCATGTCTGCCCATCCCTTCCTCTCGTGTTGACTGAGGGTGCTTGAGTGCCGGGCCCCCGGTAGTTGTCGGGGTAGGCCTCAGTTCTATCTGCAAGGAGTTTACAGTCCTGAAAAATGCAGTAGGTAACACAGTGGACTGCTCGGCCTGGCCTCAGCCTTATCTAAGGCGCCACATTCACCACCGCCCCGTCCTCAAGCAGCCCTGTGAGGAGGGAGCTCTTGTTATCCCCCAGCGTATAGATGAGGAAACCAAGGCACAGCGTGTTTAAGAAACTTGCCTGAGGCCGCGCAGCTCCTAAGTGGTGGAACTGTGGTCCATACCCAGGCGGTCTGGCTCCAGGGCTCGTGGCTTTCCTGCTCCTTTATGCTGCTGCTTGTACTAGAAGGATCAGATGGGTGAGCAGAGATTGCGATGGCGCGGGAAGTGAACATGGCAGCAGGGCAGAGGAGGCCACCAGGGGGGATGTGGCATCTCGGCTGGGTCTGCCTCTGGGAGGCAGCGGGCCGCGCCGCCTCGGGGAAGCATAGGAGGTCCTGGCACGTGCTGGCCGTGTAAATAGTTATCCCCAGAACAGTGTGAAACAGCCCTTTATTCACGCTTAGTGCAGATCAGGAATTGGGACAGGGCACGATGGGGAGAGTTTGCTCCTGCTGTGTGATATCTGGGTGTCACCTGGAGAACCCAAAGGCTGGGGAGGGGTCACCTGAGGTCTGCTTCGCTCATGGCTCACGGTCTGGCAGTCGATGCTGGTGTCAGCTGGGGCCTCAGTTCCTCCCACAGAAGCCTGCCCTGTGCGCTCTGCACACGGACCAGCTTGGGCTTCCTCACACGGTGGCTGGGTCCACGGGCAGGCATCTCCAGAGAAGGAACCCGAGGAAAGAGGCCTTTTCTAACCCCGACATCAGAAGTCGCTAAGTGTCACTTCCGCTGTCGTCAGCCCCATCTGCCCAGATGCGAGGGAGAGAACGAGGCTACATCTGTCAGTGGAGCAGTGTCAGCGTCAGAGGGCGGGGCTGCCTTTGGAAAATACCGTCGACCACAGTAGAGCTGCACCCAGCACGGGATGGACACAGCTGTTCTACTTGGCCTTGTGTGGTTTTGGACAAGGGTCATTAGCAGGCTGACGTCAGGTTTGGCTTGATGCACCCTTCCCCCCAGATACCTCGCAGCTCTTGTCAGTGATGAGTGATCTGGAGCTCAGTGGACATGCCTGCCGTCAGCAAACATCCTGAGACGCTTTCACGCCGGGCAGGCAGTGCGTAGGGTCCTCAGCCCTGCCAAGGGACACTGGCCCTGAGGGAGGCAGGCAGATGACCAGCAATGGTCTGGCAGTCACACTGAGGGAGCGCCGCCGAATGCCAGCCACCCTTCCAAAGACTTTGCATGTTCACTTCAACCTCGCAGTCACCTGTCAAGAAAGGCGTTCCTGTTATCCCCATTCAACAGAGGAACCCAAGGTGCAGAGAGGCTCGCCGCCGCCTGGGGGCAGAGCCACGGGGCAAATCCTCTGCTAACATGTGTACAGAGGGACAGTCACAGCAGTATGGTGGGTGCCATAGGTCATGTTCAGAGGGGGTGCTGCTACCTGAGGGCCCGCACCCCAGCTGGAGAAGTGAGCCCCTAATAGGTTAGGGCAACGGTGAACGGTGTAAAGCACGCCAGGTATGTGCCTTTCCAAACTGCTGCAGGCCAGCTTTTGCCTAAACCTGTATCGCCAGGATTTTTTGTGCTTCCCCATCAGCAGGTCCAGGGGTGAGAAAGCACTGGCCTGGGGTGCTGGCCGGCGACTTCTCAGGGTGGGCGGTGCTTACAGGTCGGAGAAGTGCAGAGGGAAGGGCGGCCCGGGTCGTGGGAACAGCCAGCACAAGAGCACGGAGGGCGCAGGAACCTGCCTAGCGTGGCTGGAAAGGAGGCGTGAGGGGCGGCAGGGACCGAGTCACCCATCGAAAGGCCTCGAGTGCCAAGCCAAGGGGCTGCCCCAGGGAGCCTGGAAGGCCTTTGCGCTGCAGGGGATGGCAGGACCAGATGAGAGGGAGCCCGCCCTGGCCCGTTCGGAGCCTCCCCTCGGCCTTGCTCCTTCGCCAGGTGCCTCTCCTCGATCCCCTGCCCTCGGCCCCCCGGCCTTCTGCACCTTTCCTTTGCGGCGGCCTCGGCCGCGCGCCTCTTATCCCTTTTCTCCTTCCTCGCCGCCGACACCATGCAGGTGGCCGCCTTCGCTGTGCTGGCCCAGCAGAAACGCTGAGCAGGAGCCTCATTACAGCGCATGGCTGTACTTAGCAGAGCACGCACGCCCCAGCCCTCTGCCGTCGGTCGATGTCGGGGTCGCACATTTTGTGTCCGTGGGGCTGTCCAGCCACGTCCGGGTTCAGAGCGAGCTGGCCAGCGTCCCCAGACGCTGTATTTCGCGCACCGCTCCTGTGTCTTGTGAAGACCGAGGGGCACTGCAGGTCGTTGGATGGATAAAGGTTCTGCGGTCTCATTTGTGCTTAGAATTTGGCCTGAGATCCCTGTGGGGACTGTTTCATCGTTTTGTGGTAAAATTGTGATCCATAGCACACAAACGGAAAAGTGCATAAAACTAATAAGCGATTCCAAAGCCAGCACCCCGGGACCCTGAGCGTACACCCTGTGCCCCTGCCATGCCCACCCTGACCTCCCCTCCACCAGCCTGGGCACACAAAGTCCTGAATTTTGTGGTAGTCGCCTCCTTGCTTTTTTTTTCTCGCAGTGGCCAGCAGAGTGTGTCCGCCTCCCTAAACAACATGGTGTGCCTTTGCCTGGTTTTGGTCGCAAACGGAATAGTCCCCGTGTGGGTTCTCCTGTCCCCGAGGGCTCCCCGTTGCTGCCCGTGACTGTGGCTCTTCACTTCCGTGGCAGCTGAGAATTCCGCCCCCCCGTTTACCCATCCTGTGGGTGCGAGTGGTTTACCCCGGGCGTTCTTTTCACAGCCTTGGTCATCTACAATTTCCTCAGCCTGTGCTATGAATACCTTGGGGGAGAAAGTTCCATCATGTCAGAGATCAGAGGGAAGCCCATTGAGTGAGTATGAAGCCCCCCTAAAGCCCCCCGTACCGCTCTGTTTCCCGGGCCCGGCATTCTTTGAGCTGTCCTGGCGGCAGCTGGACACACAGACCTTTTTTGCCCATGACCTTGACCTGCTGTGCTTCTCCCGGACTTCCTTAGCGAGGCCTTCACTAGGACTCTTGGGAGGGCCTCTCTGCCTCCCTCTCCTTCTCTCTTCCATCCTTGCCTGTCTCCCTGTTTCTCCCTCTTACAGTTTTTATGTTCAGCGCTGTCCAAGTAGTTTGTTGTTGTGAGGCCTGCGAGCCCTGCTCTGCCACGCCTTACCACGTGGTCGCGGACGCTCTCTGGTGTCTCCTGTGCTTGGCCCTGGGCTCACCAGATGCCTGGGATCTGTGCCGCACCCCGACCCCACCCTGCTCCACCTTGGCCGGTCTGGATACGAGGGGGGATGCCCCCAGGCCCTCCTTTCCCATGTCCTGGCTCTGCTCACCGTCTCCTCTCTGCTTGTCTCTTCCAGGTCCAGCTGTGTGTACGGCACATGCTGCCTCTGGGGAAAGACTTACTCCATTGGATTCCTGCGGTTCTGCAAGCAGGTGTGTGTGTGCCCCAAGCAACTGCCCGGGTCAAGAGCTGCAGGCTGGCCACTAAGAGCCTGGGTCTGTGCCCCGGAGCAGCAGCTGCAGGGGGCTGCCCCTGGTTGACAGTGGCAGAGGTGGGTGTAGGGCCAGGAAGACCCTGCTGCAGGCTGCCCTGCGCCCCACCTGTGGAGTTCTCGTTTCCTGTGAGGCACCCCGAGCCCCAGCACCCACTCCCCAAGCAGTTAGGGGCGCCCCTACTTTAGCAGGGCATGCTCAGAGGGACAGCGACAGGCGTCCTGGGAGTGTCTGATACGGTCCTGGGCAAGAAGTGGTCCCAGGCTCTTGCTCACTTTGACTAAGCCTCAGTGTGTGTGAGGATCAGAGGAACTGGAATCTCGATGTGAAACCTTCTCATCAGCCGGGGCTCGAGGGAAGGAGGGTTTCTGCATTGAAGGCACAGGACCAAACAGACCTGCGCCAGCTCTGTCTCTTCTCCGTGTCCCGGTCGGCAGCCCAGCAGCTCCGGGTTTCCTCAGCTGCCCTCCCCGAGGTAGGGAGGCGTTGTGGTTACGTGTGTGGGCCTGGGTGTCTGACCATCCGAGTTTGTTTTCCATTTTCTCTTCTGACTCTGTGACCTTGGATAAGTTACCTAACCTCTCTGAGCCTTTACAGTTTCTTCTGTAAAATGGGCGTAATGATACTTATCTCAAGGGATGGTTGTGGAGGTGAGTCGTGGATGTAGAGCATTGACACAGCACTGGCCCGGAGCCCAACGTCTCCAGGACAGGGAGTGAGAGTCAGGTGTCACGCCCAGCTGTCCTTAGTCTCCCCTGGGGCTCCACAGGGCACCTCCAGCATCTCCGGGCGTCATCCTGGGGGACAGTCGTGGCTGGCAGGAGGGCTGGCCTTTAGGCTGGTCTCTGTGCAGGGCCACTGCCCCCAGCGCAGGGACAGCCACACCCACAAAGCTGCGACCTGGACATCCCGGGTCTCCAGGTGCACCAGGTGCACCTCCGCATCTTCCTTCCCCAGGGTGTTTCTAAATTCGAAATCTCCCACTGGACCTGCAGGGAAAGTGCTAAAACTCTGCGGGTTTCAGGGTGGGGCCTTCCAGAGCCATTGTTTACCAGTGGGCTTGGCCGCCCAGGGCCCCGCTGTGACTCACCGCCGTCTTTGATGATTACATTGTGTACAGAGTTTTGATCCCATGATCACTAGCTCTAGTTGCCTCATTATAAACTGTCCCCATTCCTGTGGTCTCACATCTTCCGCTGTTGTCCCTGGAGGTGGCAGGGAGAGGTGGCAAAAGGCGGGAGGACGAAAGAAGCCTCTGCATGTTTTCCCCAAGGCGAAGAGAGCACACAGCTCCGTCTCAGAGGCAAAGGATCTGAACCTCCGGGGTCGGCACCTCTGTCACTTCAGCTTCTCGGTCCTCCGTTCCCTCACCTGTAGCGTGGGGGCGACAGCAGCGCTCGTGTGACGGTCGTGAGCCCCGTGTGGCCGACCCAGGGTGGCAGCAGCCCGGGGCGGGCTCCTCCCTTTTCTCCACCCTCTTCGTCAGGGGGTGCTCGTCCCCCTTCCTCTAGGTGGGGCGGCGAGGCCGGGAAAGCGCGGTGGGGAATGCCAACCGCAGCTCTGGCTCTGTCCCAGGCGCTGCCCCGGGCGGCAGCCCCAGAGCTCAGGCCTCCCCTGCAGACCTCACTCTGCCCCAGGGTCATTGCCCAGCCTGGAGCCACACCGCCTCAGCTGTTTCAGCTACCCCCGCCAGCACAGAAGGGCCCTTGTCACTTAGATTTATCCGATTTCAAGAGAGTGGTGATCCTAGGGGATGCTACCGGTACCGCGGGTACCCCTCGGTTTACTGGGGCCTCTGTAGGGAATTGCGAAAGCCTGGCTAAGGAGGCCGAGCAGGCTGGCCGAGGCCTTTGAGTGCATGGGGGTGGGAGGCCTCCACGATACTCCTGTCTCGTTCTCCAGTCCCCGCACACGTGACCCTGTGACACGGAGGCTGGTTACGTCCATCTACGAGACGAAGTGATCACTCACGCGAGCTTCCGTAGCTGGCGGCTGCCAAGGCCAGAGTTCCAGCTCAGATGCTGGGACTCCAGACCTCTGCCTTGGTGTTTTGTGCCCTTGTAGGTCATCTGCATCCACAGGGGGACCCCAGCTTTGACAGAAACCTTAGACCCAGGCCCAGAGTGCAGAGCGAGGAGCCAGACTTGGGGTTGGGCGAGGGGGACGAGAGGAGGTCCTCACCCGCCCCGACTCCCCGCGCAGCCAGTCGCCCCGGCCCCCCACGCTCGGCCACGCCCGCCCTGCCTCTGGGCCTCGGTGCGAGCTGCTCCCTCTCCCCTCGTCCCCGGCACGGCACGTGCCTTCTGCCCCTTCTCCAGCGGCATCTCCTGTCCCCTGCTTCCCCTCCCCTCCGTCAGATGCCCTTCCTTCCTCCACACCCTCGTCTTCTCACCACACTGTCCTCTGACGTATTCCGCCTCGTCCAGACAGCAGTCCCCGCGGGGGAGGGTGCCGGGGCTCCCCGCCATCCCGGCGTCCGGCCCAGGCCCACCCGGCCAGAGGAGGTGCTCGGTACAGGGTTTCTGTGCTCATCCTGACCCTTGGCCTTTTCCCCCCACAGGCCACTCTGCAGTTCTGCGTGGTGAAGCCGCTCATGGCTGTCAGCACCGTGGTCCTCCAGGCCTTTGGCAAGTACCGGGACGGTGACTTTGAGTAAGCAGCAGGCCCCCCCGGGGTGTGTAAGGAGGAGTGTTGGTGCCAGGGTAGATGCCCTGGTTTAGGGAAGGGGTGGCCGCAGACTGGCCACACACACACACACACACACACACCCAGGACCTTCCTGTGAGTGCAGGAGCATGGCTCCAGCCCTCCTCACACCTGCCTGCACCCCTGAGCCGCAAGGCCCGAGCCTGGCAGTGGCAGCCCTGGCACTGGGCCCTGCTTCTGCCACAGGAGCGAGCCCTCGACATCCGTCACCCTCACAGGCTGCAGAGTGGTGCCCTGGGACCATTCCCGAGACAGAGCAAGAGGGTCGGGGCCCTGAGAGGCCGGTCTGGGTCCTCAGGTGGAAAACCTCCGCTGTGTAAATTGTCCACAAACTCCCATTTAGGGGTGAGCAGACGTGACCGCGTGGCCGTGTGCTGGCAAGTGCTTAGCATGCAGCACCCATGCTGTACACGCCAGGGCAGGAGAGCAAACCAGGCTCGGAGCGGCACACGACTTGGCTCACGTGAAAAGCGCAAAGCTGTGTTCCCAGCCACTCGGACGCCTGTCCGACCATCAGGCTGCGCTCCCTGCCCCAGGCCACGTTAGCTTCCACGCCCGTGTCCACCGAGGGCACCAGCGCTGTGGACCGGCGGCTCGGACATGGCCGTGAGCCAAGCAGAGGCGTGTGGCCGACCTGCCCTGGGGGCGCGTCCCCTCGCACCCCCTCACACCCCGCCATGTTTGGATTGCTTTGATCACCTGTCCGGTGGCTCAGGAGCACTGCTGAGAGCCACAGGAGCTGGCGCTGGAGCAGGGCCGAGGAGGGGGAAGGCCCCTTGTCCCTCGAAGGGCCCATCCCAGCCAGATGCCCGGTTTTGCAGTGTCGCCAGTGGCTACCTCTACGTGACCATCATCTACAACGTCTCTGTCAGCCTGGCGCTCTACGCCCTCTTCCTCTTCTACTTCGCCACGCGGGAGCTCCTCAGCCCCTACAGCCCCGTCCTCAAGTTCTTCATGGTCAAGTCTGTCATCTTCCTCTCCTTCTGGCAAGGTAAGCCTCCTCTCAGCCCCCGTGAGGCCGGCCTCTGCCGCCCTGTCCCCTAAGCCTCGTTGCTTTCCTTCTGCTTGCTGTCCCTGGGCATCCTGGCCTGGAGTTCAAAGGGGCCTCTGTCCACGGGCACCCACCGGATGAAGAGTCTGGGCCCCTGGGGGCCGTGATAGGAGCCATGGCAGAGCTTCAGTGGGACCCCAAACCATCAGCGACATCTCTGTTGGTGGCTGGAAAGGAGCTGGGGGAGTGGGGTTGCCAGGAGGCCTTGGCTTTGTGTTGGCAACCCTGCCCTCCAGGAGTGACGGTGGGCCCTGCGGGGTGTGGCATTTCGGGATGCTGCATGGAGGAAGAGACACTGGGAGGGGGGTCCAGTCCGGGCCAGACACCCGCCCCTCCCCTTCCAGGCATGCTCCTGGCCATCCTGGAGAAGTGCGGGGCCATCCCCAAGATCCACTCCGCCCGCGTGTCAGTGGGCGAGGGCACCGTGGCTGCCGGCTACCAGGACTTCATCATCTGCGTGGAGATGTTCTTCGCAGCTCTGGCCCTGCGGCACGCCTTCACCTACAAGGTCTACGCCGACAAGAGGCTGGACGCGCAAGGTATGAACCAGGGTCCTGAAGACCGCCCCTCCCTCTGCAGGGGGAGCACACCCAGTCCGCCCAGGGCCCCCCCTGCCTCCCAGTGTCCTGCGGAAGGGTCGGGGACCAACAGTTTACATGTTGGAAAGAGGCCTCAGAGGTCAAGGCTCCTTCTGCTCCTGTCACAGGGTGGGGGTGTGCCTAAAAGCTAGGTCCACCTACCTCTTGCAGCAGGTCTAGCGTAGGGAGACCCCAAGGTGATATGGCACAGTATCCCCATGGGAAAGTCAGGATGGAGATTTTAGAATAAATAAGTTTCTAAGGGTTCCTAATATCAGACACAGTGATCTGTTTTATCCTATAATTCTTCTGTCTCTAAAGTTGTTATTTTTTTTTTTTAAACCTGATTACTTCTCAGAAACAAACTTGAGATGGTAATAGCTTTTAACAGCTTTCTTTTACACCTACTAATCTTCTTAGTTGAAACAGAGACGGTGACCCCTGTTATACATTAAACACACTGGAGAGTCTACGAACTGGAGTCTTCAAAGCCTGCATCTGGGCCCCACCCTCAGAGATTCTGCAGTAGTGGGTTTGGGCTGGGGCCTTGCAGTCTGTGCTCTCAGAGCTCCCCAGGGGGTGGGGGGCAGGGGCTGCCTCTGGCTGCTGTTGGGCAGGGAGGGGACATCATGTCCCAAGGGGGCAGGAAGAGGAGGCTGGGAATGCCCGGAAGGAGGAGAGGAGGCAGGAGGCCTGGGAGGGAAGCCTCTTGGTCTAAGGCATCCACCCCGAGCTCGAGCTCGGCTGCTGCAGGCTCGTCCCCCGAGTGGCCAGGGGCTAGATGCTCACTTCCCCAGGCCCACCCCCTACAGCGCCCACCCCAGGCCCCAGGGAGCCGCGTCCTGAGCAGAGTAGGTAGAGGCAGCGGGTGTTGGTGGGTGAGGCACGGAGGGGCCCCTCGGCCCCCGCCCACTCGCTGCCCGGTTCTGGCCCTGGCTGGGAGGAGGCCTTACCCTGCCTGTGCGGTGGCCAGAGGCACGGACTGGACCGTGCGCCGACCACGTTCTCCCGGCTGCAGGCAGTGTTCCATTTTGTGGGCCACACACCCACCTGGTGCCAGGCCCTGTGCTGGCCGCGGCTCCTGCCCCACCCGCTGCCCACCAGGCCCTCCCCTCCCTGGTTGGAAGGGTACTGCAAGCACTCTGCCAGTGTTGAGGGCGATGTCCCCTGTACCCGATCCTGACAGACCCTGTGCCCTTGGGAGAGTCACCTTTGTGCCTGGAGCCTGGGAGGGTTTAAAGTGGTGTAAGGAACCACTTCTGCACATGGGGGCCGTGCAGAGGCTCTCAGCGCATGCCGGGGGCCGTCTTCCCACCCACAACCCCCAGACACGTCCGCTCCCAGCAGTGCAGCTCTGGCCGGGACCCCAGCCCAGCCAGCGGAAGCTGCTGCTCACCCTGGTCCCCTCCGTGCTGGTTCTGGCCTGCTCGCTCCCGCTAACTGTGGGGCCCAGCCCTTCTCGCCCTCCAGTCAGGCGGGGGGAGCCGGCCCCACAGTGTGATCTGCACATGAGGGCCCGCCCCAGCCTCAGTGTCCCGTCTGTGAAGTGTCATGAGGTTTGTAGCATGAGGCACAAGCTTGGCAATTCCAGCCAAACCTGAAGACAAGTCGGGGAGAGGGGCTCCTGACTCAGGTGGAGGCTGAACTTTAGCCGCCGTTCTGGGCGTCCGCCATTTGTGTTTCCCCTCCCCTCGCCGAAAGAAAAGAAAGTGGAAGTGCCACAGGAGGCGTCATCCTTCAGTGACATCCCTTGAGAGTCACCCCTTGGGGCAGCTGGGTCTGCCTGGGCCGGCGGGGCCTGGAGGGCGGAGGCGGCAGGGCGGGTGGTGAGCGCTGCCTCTGGGGGCGCGTGGCGTTCACTCAGCTGTCTCTTGTCTTCTCTATTTCTCCTGCTTCTCTCCCCCTCCTCCCCCACCCCGCGCTTCTGTCCCGGGTCTGGCCACGGGCAGTGCCAACATATGGCCCTTACGGTAGGTTCTGCTCTCAGTGTGCACGTCTGTCCTGCACGTCAGTCCTGGTTACTGTCACCAGCATGCCTCTCTCCCTAGCTCCTTCTCTGTGTCCCCATCTTCTCCCTCATGGACGCTCCTGGGTGGCAGAGCCCAGAGCACCTGCCTGCCAAGGGCCGCCCTCCGTAGAGCTCATCTGCTTCTGTCCTTGTCTGTCGTTGATCTGGAACATGCTCTGCTGAGTTCTGAGGCACAGCGCTCATCGTGAGGGTGGAAGGGGCAGGCGAGCTTGCTCTGAAGACCTGGATGCGAGTCGGGCTCATCCCTTACCTCCGGTTTTGTGGCCTGGGCCATTTCCCGCCACCCCTCCCCCCTCACCCCGAGTCTGTGGGGACGATTCATCAGAGGGAATTAGGAGGAAGCAGGGTGGGTGGTGTCTGCTCTCAGGGGGCAGCTGGTGAAGAAGCCCGCCCTGCTGCGGGCCTGGGCTCCTGCAGCTGTCCTGACGGCACGCCCCCAAGAGGGTGGGCGGGACTAGCACCCGTGGAGCCGGGGCACCCCTGGCTCCCGGGCCCCCTTCCTCAACACTCCAGGTCTTGAGCTGATATCCGGCCTGGCCCGGCCTGGCCCGGCCTCCCTGGGACGTTCCCAGCTCGTTGCCGGCGCCGTGCCAGTCTCCACCCCAGGCCCCGTCCCCGCTGCCAGACTCGGCCCCAGCGGCTGCTTACCTCTGTTCCCTTCAGGGGTTCTCTGCTCTGCACCCCGGCCAGTGGCGCCGTTTCTTTGCCTGCGCCTCCTCATGTCCAGGACCCTGTTCTCGGTCCCGGGCGGGGGGAGGCGGTCGGGTGGCAACAGCTTTGGGGTGGGGAATGGGTCCGGGCCAGGGGCAGCCCTGAGCTGCCTTGCTCCCTCCGTTCCAGCCCCCTCACCCCCACCACCTGCCCGTGCCCTGCAGGCCGCTGTGCCCCCATGAAGAGCATCTCCAGCAGCCTCAAGGAGACCATGAACCCTCACGACATCGTGCAGGATGCCATTCACAACTTCTCGCCCGCCTACCAGCAGTACACGCAGCAGTCCACCCTGGAGCCCGGACCCACCTGGCGTGGCGGTGCCCACGGCCTCTCACGCTCCCACAGCGTCGGAGGCGCCCGAGACAATGAGAAGACACTCCTGCTCAGCTCCGATGACGAGTTCTAGGTGTGGCCGCTGCGGGGAGGCTCAGCATCTTGGCCAGGGGGCAGGCTGGCACAGCGCTGGCATTGCCCTTTAATTTATTGGACCAGAACACTCGTGTATTGCTTCCAGAGGAACAGCCAGTCGCTGTCTGCCCAGGGCACAGCCCAGGCCCTCCCTCGAGCCTTTAGGAATATTTCTACAAGGCCGAGCCTGCACTGCCCGGGCGAGGGGCAGAGGACGCTGGGGGAGACTCCCACACCGTTGCTGCTCGTCCCATGGTGGTGTCATATTGGGACCAGCAGCCACAGTCCTCTCAGCCCTGTCCCCCAGGTCATCGCCCTCCCCCATGAGACTTACAGCCCCACCCCTAACACCGTGCAATACACAACCCCGGTTCTTCCCGCCTGCTCCCTCCCCTGGCCACCCTTGTCCAGAGCTAGATTAGCCTCACCCTGGGCAGGAGGCTGGAGGAGGGAATGCAGAGCTCTCCGTGGACCCCCTCCTGACCCAGGCCTGCCTGGCATGCTGCAGGGATCAGAGCCAGACACCAAGAGCCATGGGTCCCACTAGGAAGGGTGCTCCCGTGCCTCTGGGCCCTTCTTCTGTTGATGAAGCCTCTCCAAGCAGGGTCCCTGGGGCCCTGGGTGTCCTCTCTGTGGCCGCGCCTCTGCCTGCCTCATGCCCTTTCTTCCTGGCCTGCTGAGGACAGCTAGCAGCCCACACCGCCCCCTCACTCGGGGTCTTGAGAGCATTTTGGGGCAGAGCCCTTGCTTCCTGGCTGCTTGGAGGGTCAGGGGCTCCCACTCTCCTTCCCAGGCCGAGCTACCAGAACCTCTGCTGGGTCCTGTCCCCCCCTGGGGCTTCTCCCTCCCCTTTCAGGTGAAGGGTCTGAGCCTTCATGTTTCAGACCAGCTTCCAGGGAGGGTGGAGGGCTGGGGCATGCAGCGGGGGGCTGGGATGGGGGGGGGTGCGGGGGGGTGTGAAGTAGTCCCAGGCTCCTCTCCCTGTCCCCACACTCACAAGGGGCCTGGTGTCCTGCCTCGTCTGTCCTCCCAGCCCATCTCTTCTGTGCCTTAGTCACATATGAAAGCTCCCCCTCTGAAGTCCCTCAGTCTGTCCCAGACACTTTCTAGGGACTCTGTTAAGCTGCTGGCACTCAGAGCACCCCGCAGTGCTGGGCCAGGCACCCTTTGACAGGCCTTAGGGGCGGCCAGGACCACCAGTCCCCTCCCCTCACCCACCTCCACAACCATATACTTAGAGCCTCCTAGGGCCGGAGCCCCCAGGAAGGCTGGGCTTGCACTGGCCGCTGTCTTAGGAAGAGCCCCGAGGTGGACGTGAAGCTCACTCGTACTGCAGAGCGTCCTGCCTGAGAGCACTCGGTTTGGGCGCAGCAGCCTGGGAAGGGGCGGGGTGAGGGGGAAGGGCCCTGCTCTGGCTGCAGCTTTGCCGGGGACCCTCCTGCTCATTCCTGGAATGAACCGTGGCGGGGGTCAAGTGGGGGGTTCCATCCCTAAGTTGTCCTTCTGGGCACTTGGCCCTTATGACCAAGCCGGCCCCTCGGGGGCACAGAAGCCTGCGTGCAGGCTACTGAAGGCTAGCTCTCCGGCCCCTGTCCAGTGGTCCTGATACCAGGCTGCCCCGGAAGGCAGCGAGGAGATGCAGGCTGTCTGAAGATGACCTCTGTCCCCGCTCCCACCATTTCCTTTCACGAAATCTGTTTCTCTGATTCTCCTTCCAGGCCAAAGTGTGCAGCCGACTCCCTGCCCCCAGTCTCTGCCGCCCTGGCGCTTGCCCTATAGCTCAGTGGCAGGGAGCCAGTGGCCCCTGGGGAGGTGAGGGCTGGGGCCTGGGAACTCGTGCCTGACCAAGCCACCCCTCCTTCCTAGGATGCATAACCTACCTTGTCTTTTTTTTTTTTTTCCTGATAGAGTAGCTCTTTGTATATAAAAAATACTTGAAAAATTAATTGTATGATGTATGAGAAGACAGAGTCCCCTAGTTTTGTATCTTGTGTATGACTGCCATGAGTTCCACCAGAAAGTCGCTCTATTTTGGTCTCTGTGACATTTTAAATGCGTGACAGAAGTGAGCAAATAAATCGAGAAAGATATATATGAGATCATATAGATTGTATTGAAATCTCTGCCTGCGGGTGAGGTTTTTTCCTTCTCCCCACCCCCGTGGATGTGTCGGGGGTGGGTGGGTGTCGTGGTTGTGGGTGGGGGTGTCTTCGGAAACCCTCACCCTTGCAGTGTGTAACATGTAAGGTGATAGGGGGATTCACACGGCCAGAGACTAGAACTGGGGTCCACCGGCTAAAAAGCCTTCCCCTCTTCTGGCCAAAGGGATGGGCCAGCCTTGGTCACAGGTGTGGGCAGTGCGTTGATGGATCTTTGTTCATTTGTGACCGGCAGCCCCCTTCCTGCAGGCGTCTTTCAGGGGGTTGAAGAGATTTCCCGGGGTCCTCACTCCTTGCAAGCTATCTTCCCGCCTCCCTGAGCCCACCCTCTGCCCTGTGACCCTAGGTTCCACCCTCAGGGCCAAGGCCTGGAGCAGGACCTGCTGGGCAGTGGGCACTTTGCCTGCACACTGGGCCGGGTGTCTGGGTATCTGGCCGTGCAGGGCACCTGCCCACTGCCACCTCCACATGCCTTCTCAGGGCCTGGCCTGGGGCCCGGCTGCACTGACGTGGGCACTCAGGAATGCGGCGGGGGCGGGGGAAATTCCCAGCCTCAGCTCAGGCCTGGAGTTTCCGGCTGCCTTTTCCTCAGGCCTGAGCTCAGCATCTCAGGATTAGGGGTCAGGATTAGGGGTCAGGATGGGGTGGGGGTGGGGGTGGGGAGTACTGAAACCTGAGGGGGAAAAGACCAAGCTCACCCATGGGGTTTGGCCCTCCCCCAGCTCACATCCTGCACCTTCTCCCAGCGCCACCGTCTCCACACGGCTACGTGGAACCCTTCTCTGCAGGCTTGGGCACTCTCGTAAGCGTTTACTCAGCATGTTCAAGCTTGCAGCCCCAAAGGTTCCCAGTGCTTGTCATACCTACACCCCAAGTACCTTCTCTGTACAGATGGGTAAACTGAGGCTGCAAGGAGTTTAAAAAAAAAGTCATCCAAGGTGACATGACTAGAAAAATGCACACCTGGATTCAAACCCCTATTTCCCTGACCGGTACCGTCACTTGGTCCTTCTCAGGGTGTCCCAGAAGGCTAAGCAGCCTGAGATCACAGTACATTTGGAGTCTCCAGTGAGACAAAGGTTGCGTTTCGGGCCTATTGGCTGGAACTGAGAAACCCACTTCTCTCCCCACCTCCTCGTGCCTTCCGGAGCATGAGGAAAGTATTTTCTACTTGGCTGTGGAAAGTCAGACCACCATGTGAAAGTGCTGGAAAGATTATTCTTCAATCCGGGAATTCTCTCAGCGGGACTGTTTACTCACTGAAAAGATGCCCTGAAAATTTAACCCTGCATTTCATTGTCCTCCCAGCTTTGCCTTCCCCAGGGAGAATCCTTGGCTCCAGGAACCCAGATGGAAGGACAGATGTTTTGGCACCGCCTTTCTGGGTCCCTGCCTCCACCCCACCCCCACCTCTAGCGATGGCGCATAGTTTCTATATCTGAAGATTGGGGCTCACCTTACCACCCAGCAGAGAGTCCTACCTGGGGTCAAAAGCAGGACCCTCTTAGGTCTCTCATTCGGAAACCCCCACCCCCCCCAAAAAAAAAACAGCTCAGAACACACATTTCTTTACTGTAGATAAAGAGAACTTGACTTTATTTAGAAAGTCTACAAAATACAGAAGGCGGATAACTCGCTTACTGTAAGTCAGAAAATAAATAAATTCTGGGGGCCAGGCAATTTTTTATAAAACATTTTTTTGGTTGTTGTTGCCATCTGGCTTTCCCTAAATATAAGATAAAATGTGATTTATTTGCAGATATAAAATATAAAGTCCAGCTCAGGGCCACACACCACTTTTCCTATGGAGCGGGTGCCAGGGCTCTGTCTGGGGAGAATAACTTAGATTCGTGCAATAAATAAACAGCAGGGGCGGGCAGGCGCACACGGTTTCGGGGGGAGGGGAGGCCAGGCTTCCCAGGGTAACAGCAATCAATAGCAGTAGTCAGCCCCTGCCCCACAGTGGACAGACTGGGGAGACGTGGTACCCCTCACTTCTAAGGATCCCCACCGCAGGCTGCAGGACGACAGGATCTGTCTTCTCATCTCCCAACCTGCCACAGTGGTCACCTCCTCGGTCACCTCCTTTGTCCCCTTTCTCTTTAGCTGGCCAGCTCCTCCCTCTCTTCCTGTATCACCTTCTCTGTCCCTCTACGTTCCCCCTGACTCATAGAGTCATCTCCCAGGCCAGGGAGACCCTTTCACCCTTTTTCGGTCATGGTCCACTGTCCCTCTAACAACCATGGCTGGAGTCTCGGGGCAGCAGTGGGAAGACTTGGCTTTTAGGTCCAGCTCAGTCCCGAAGCATATGTGCCCTTGGGCACTGTCCCACCCTTCAGAGGCCTGTTCCCCACCCCGCTGGTTAACTGGGTTTCTCTAGGCAACTTCTAACGACTCTCCCAGTTGTGGAAGGCCAGGCAGCCCCATGCCCAAAGCAGAGGCAGGAGCATCAGCTTCCCTGTTGGACAGTCCCACAGGACACACACAGGGCCAGAGCTCGTCCTGAATCCCAGGAGGGCAGGGAGGCGCCATTGGCACAAAATGGCACAAAAAGCAGTTTACAAAATTAGGGTGTCCCTCTTCTCCTCGATGGCTCTCCTCTAATCTGCTCTGCATCCCATCCTCCCAATCTAAGAAAGCTGACATTTCAGCGGAGGGAGACCCCAGACCCCAACCCCATCCTGCCTCCCATCTCACCGAAGTTGCCCCATCCTACGGGCCATGATTTCCCAGTTTCGGGGGTCGGACAAGGAAGGCGGGATCCAGGCAGAGAACGTGCGATCACCACCAGGGCTGGTGGCTGCAGAGAAATGGCACCCGGGGACAGAGGTGGCGCTTGGGCACTTAGGGAAGGACTCTGGGGTCGGAGGGGCGTGGTTTTGTGAACGGGGTGTGATCGCGGCGCGGCGGGCACTAGGAGCAGGCGGCGGGGGCTGGGCCAGGCGCGGGGCCGGGCGCGGGGCCCGGGCTTGGGGCAGACTTGACGATGGTGATGACGCTGGCGGGCGCCACGAGCGCCGCGGGCCCGCGGGCGGCGGCGACCGACCGCGCGAAGCCCTGTAGCGCCTCGCACTTGCCGCGCAGCGCGTCGAGCTCCAGGCGCATGGCGGCGTTTTCGCGCGCCAGCTTGTCCACCTCGCGCTCCAGCTCCGACTTCTGCTTCTGCAGCTCCTCTTTCTGGCACACGCGCTTCACGCGGCAGCTGGCCGCGTAGCCTCGGTTCTTGAGCGTGCGGCGCCGCTGCTTGAGCCGCGTCACCTCCTCGGCCGAGAGCCCGCGCAGGTGCCGGTTCAGCTCGCGCACCGACAGCCCCATCAGCGCCTCGTCCGACAGGTGCGGCGTGTTCTCACTCAGCTCGCGCTTGATCTGCGGGCAGCACAGTAGGCGCATGGGGAAACTGAGGCTCAGGGTCTCACCCTCGTCTCTGGGCCCGGAACCCTGGGCCTGGCACCTAGCACGTAGCAGGTGGCAGGTGGGCCTCTCCTACACCCTTAGTGCTCCGCCTTCACTGCCACAGGCGTGAGGGGCTGGCTGGACTTCCTCCGAGACCCCGCAGTGGGGCAGGAGTCTGTAATGGGAAGCTGCGCCCAAGCAGGGTCTGACTACACAAGGAGCCACCCCAGGTCTCAGCCCGAATTCTAACCTAGCGGCCAGGCCTGGACTCAGCCAGAAAACAAAACAAAACAAAACAGGAAAGCACCTTTGAAGTCCTGCAGCCCAGCGGACATTGTCCCGATGGGGAAGCAGGTCCAGAGAGGGAAGTGGTTGCGCAGCGGGGGTGGGGGATGGGGGTGAGGGGGTTGCGTGGGGGGCTGTGGGGGGTGGGGAGGGCGTGGCACGCAGACTATGCCCAGAGCCCAGACTACTTGGTTCCCAGCCCAGAGCCCTTCCCTGTGGCCTCATGGATTCCTGCTGCCCGCTGAGCCGCTCTTGGGGATTCCAGGAACTGACAGGGAAGTTGGAGTGGGAAGCTCAACCGGGACAGGGAGGGAGGGGGACTGGGGACAACAGAGACTGTGTCCTCACCTTCAGGGCTTTGCTGGATAAGGGATCCACAGACATGTTTGCAGAAGGTGCTCTCTGGGCTGAGACCTAGGGGAGAAAGGAGGCCAAGGTCACTTTTTTCCCCCTACTTACGACAAAATCCAGACTCCCTACCCAGGCATTCAAGGCCCCTTTGTCTTGGAACTCATCTTGCCACTTTTTCTCCATCCCAGTGGTCCAGCCACAGCGGCCTCCTAGAGCAGCTCAGTTCAGCCTCAGGACCTTCGCATCTGCTGTTCTCTTCCTTTTTGTCTCCCTGTAGCAACTTTTCATCATTTAGGTCCTTGCTCAATGCCACCTCTTCGAAGAGGTCTACCTATCCAGTTAATATCCTCTTGTGTCACATTACAGAACCCCATTTACCTACCCTCATAGCAGTGACCTCTTCTGCACTTATTTTATGTTTGATGACTGGTTTACGGCCTGTCTCTCCCTCCCACCCCTCCTCCACCAAAGTGAGGGTCAAGGCCTTGCCTGTCCTGCCACTGCATTGATATGCCTAACTCAAAGCCTGGCACATAGTAGGTGCTCCACAAGTATGCGCCAGATGAATGGACCGCCCCCCCCCCCGGCCATTCTTCCACATGGGGCTCACACATGTATCTTTTATTTTATTAAAAAGTAAAAACTTTTCATTAAAGTACAACCTACATACAGCAAAGTACATAGAACACATGTGTACTCGTCGATGCCTTTTCACAAAGTCCAGCCGGCACCCCGTCAATATACGATGTAACCAGTCCCCCCACCCCGTCCCCCTGCCCAGGCCTCCCTCATCCAGACCCTTATTTTGGAAAAGCGTACCCTACCCGGGGTGCCCAGAGCAAATTCAGCACTGCCTGGGGCAGACGGGAGAGCTATACCTAGACTGAGGAGAGGCCAGCCCCCTGGTGTCACCGTCTCCCCCATTTTCACACAAAAAAACATGTATTGAGCATCTACTATTTGCCAGACATGTGCTTGGCACTGGGGAGACATGGAGGGTACACTCTAGGGACCAATGGTCACTGATCTAGGCTGGGGAAAAGGACTGTCACCCAAAACCCACTTCTGTCCGCAGCCGCTCTGCTCTTCTCCCCCATCCATTCACGGCCAGAGCTTCCCCAACTAATAATCCCCCCGGGGAGGTGCTGGTGGTGAGGAGCAGAGGAGGACAGGGCAGGAGGGTGGTCTGAGATGCAGCGTCCTGCTGATCCTCACTAGCAATGCCCAGTTTAATGGCATGAGCTGGGGATGAAACCCTGGTCCAGACCCTGGTTCCTTGAGCTGCCTGAGGGGCTGGCCTCCGACGCATTCTGGCAGGCCCCAGGTGCCTCTTGGAGACACTGGAAAAGTGGAAAGTGCACAGACTATGGCACCAGACGCACTGGGGACTTTCGGAGGTTGTCCTAGCTGTGGGATTCTGGCACATCGGCTAACCTCTCTGTGCCTCAGTTTCCCTGTGGGTGATACAAGGTGGCTGTGTGTTAAGTCAGAACACGTTACTCCTTTCTCAGGACCCTGCCATGGCTCCCATCTTACCTGGAATATAGCCGAAGTCATCACAATGGCCCACGGAGCAATACATGATGTGGCCTCAGCAAATGTCCCTCTGACTTTAGCTCCTGCTTCGTCCCCCTTCCTCAACTCTGCTCCGGCTACACCCCCCCTCCTTACTGTTCCTCAAACCCACCACACACGCTCCTCCCCAGGGCCTTCACATTGTTCCCTCTGCCTGGCATCCTCCTGGCTCTAGAAAGCCACCAAATTTGCTTCCTCACTTCCTTCAGGTCTCTGCAAATCTCATGTTCTCACTCAATTTAGAACGCCCAACCCCTGATACACACACACACACACACACTCCATCTTCTTCCCTACCTCAAGTTTCTCTATAGCGCTTCTCACCATATGTAATTATTATCACCCACATGCATTTTACCTATTTGCTCAGTGTCTGTCTTCTCATCAGAGTGCCAGCTCCCGACAGCAGAGATCTTGTCCCCTGCTGTACCCCCAGCGCTTAGAGCAGTGCCTGGCACATAGTAGAAGCTCAAGTAATGGTTTCTGAATTCTCCATGTGACTCAGGCCGAGGTGGGGACAGTCCAGGGCTTCTTAGAAATCCCCCAGCTCCTTCCAGCCCACACAGCTAGGGGGTCTGACACCCTAGAGGGAAGCAAGGAGTGTGACAGGAAAGGGAAGTTACTTCAAGAGATCCCCTGACAGAGGCAGTAACCCTCGTCCTTGGGCTGGGAGAGTCTTCAGAGCCACCCAGGCTTCTTATGGAGTAGCTGGGGGAAACTGAGGCTCAGAAAGTCCCAAGTCAGGACCCTAATGTTTCAGAGACACCACCTGGAGACCCTCATACACCACCCACACCAATCCCACCCTTCGGTACAGGCCTCTTATGTGGCTACCTTCTCCTAACGCACACATCCTTAGGGAGGCCCCAGCATGTCCGCTCATCTGCCACACAGCAACTGGAGGATCTTCCCATGTGAATGGGACCACGTCATCCCCGGACGCAGACCCTCCATGGCTCCCTACTATCCTGGGGACAGAGTCCAGGCCCACCATGTGGCTCCCGTGCTCATTTCCCACCACTGCCCACCTCTGTTCAGCATTCCAGCCACGTGGAATTCCTTTCACTTCCTCTCATCCCACGCTTTCTTGCCTCTGGGCCACCCCCACACACTGTGACACTTCTCCCCCCAGAGTTATCTGGCAGACTCCCACTCATCCTCCTGCATTGGGGATACACATCTCCTCCTCCAGAAAGCCCTCCCTGATTCCAGGGCTTGTTAGGCACTACCCACCCCAGCACTTCTCCCCTGCCTTGTAATGGTCTGTTTCCTTGCCTGCACACCAGACAGGAAGCTCCCAGGCAGGAACCAGGCTGAGTCAGCTCAGGTTCTGAGGCCGCCAGCCTGGGGCCTGGCAGGGAGCAGCACCAGGGAGGTACGGATGGATGCAGTCTCTGACACCGTCCACCACCCGGCTCGTCTGTGTCTGAACCGAGTGCCAAGCTCACGCCCTGCTGAACATCACTGAGACAAAAACCTCTCGGCCCCATCTCCAGTTCTTCCTTTCCATCTGCCTCCTTGCTTCTGCGTGCAGACTCCAGGAGGAGGGGAAGGGAGCAGAAGGGGTTCTGTCCTCACACTGCTTGGCCCCCAGGCGGGGTATGGGAAACAAGGAGAGGAGCACTGGATTAAGAGTCTAGCCCGGGTTTGGGTCCCATCTCTGTTTTTCCTAGGTTGTGTGACCTTGGGCAAGCCGTTCCACCTTTGTGGGTCTCCACTTCCTCATCAGGAAGAACACTACCTGCTCAGAGTTTTGGTGGAGCCAACGGTAGACGTGCGTGAGTGCCTGGGAAGGTATGAGAATAGCTGTCTGTCCAGGAGAGGTCAGGCCTGTAGCAATCACTGGGACTTCACTTCCACTCTGCATCTCCCAGAAAGACCCCTGCGCCTCACCACTTTACCCAGGGGGAGGGGGAGATCTAGAGAGGTGTATCTGTTGCCTGAAGTCATATAGCAGCCGAGTGACAGCCACGCCCCACATCAGGAGGGATTCCGAACACTTGTAAAGGCCCCAGGACTAGGACTGAATCCTGGTCCCTTTCACACTGTCATCGCCCTGATCTCCCAACAACCCTATGAGGTGATGCCCAGAGAGGTCAAAACAGTAGTCCAGGGTCACACAGCTAACAGGGTAGAGCCCAGGACTGAGGCCACACTGAGCCACACGCCTCTCCCCAGTGTGGCCCTCACAGGGCACTCTCTCTTGCTTCCCCACCTCTGTGGAGAGCAGGCTGGACCTGCCAGTCTCCACGGCCACCCAGCTCTGAGGTGCCAGGATTTGTTTTGGGTCTCCTAGGACGATGCAAATGACATACGGATAGCCAGGGCCCCTTGACGGCTGTTCAGGGAGTTGGATGTTAGGTGACGCCCGGGCAGTCTGGGCTATACAGAGAGACATGATGGGCGAGGGGAAGCCTTTCCCTACATAGGTTAACTGAGAGCCTGTTGGGTGCTGAGTGCTGAGCTCTGGGTGCTATGGCTGATACAGAACCTTGGAGGCCTGGCTTGGCCCTTTGAACGAGTCATTTTTCTTCTCTGGGCCTTGTTTTCCTCACTTATAAAGTCGGGGCAATTGTAATAGTATGAGTGTATAGAATACAGGAGGCTTAGACAATATCAAAAATGGCAGGTGGCCGGCTCATCTCACCATCGTCCTTCTCCCCACTCCCAACACAGGCATCGCTAGTCAACCACAGCACTTGTTCCTACTGAGGCTGAACACGGACCCCAAATCTTTCTCAACACAGTACTGTTTTCCACTGAGCTTGGACACAACCTCAGAATCCTCAACACGGCCCTCCAAAGTAAGCCCCTTACAAGGTGGAAACTGTTGGCCAGCCCGTGTTCTACATAATGGCTGAAGATCCCACCCACTTGGCTGATTCTAAGTACTTTCAGGCCCTAGGGAGGCTCTGAACCTGTTCTCTCCTTTCCTCCTTCTCTGCCTATTCTAACCTCAGCCCCCTCAACTACATCCCGACTGTCGGCTGAGGCACCCATGTGTGCCCAGGAATTCCCTAGCTCAGCAAAGTCGGGCGACCACAAAGGGAAAGTCACAAGATGGGGGAACTGTCTGATAACCTCAGGTTTTCAGCCTCTAGCCCCAGGCCAGGGGCTGCTGGGTGGTCAGCCGAAGGGCTGGGCCCTCCGCCAGGTTGACTCGGCCAGTCTGGTAGATCTTGGGCCTGAGACGGCAGCTGATCCAACCTCCTTGTTCTGTCACAGAGACAACTGAGCAGCTGTTTGGTGGCAGTGGTGGGCTGGAACCCAGGAGTCCTGACCCTGGGCCCACACTCTCACCCCAACACAGCCCTCTGAGGCCAGCAGAGCAACCTCCAGTGTCTGCAGGTTCTTAACTTTCAGTTGGAGGTGGGGGGGGTGGGGTGGAGAAATGCACTTCCTCTTGGGGGACTGACAGCTGCCCTGCCCAGTCCGCAGCCGCAAGCCCTCCTACAGCCCCCTCCCTGGCCCCCCCAGTCCATTCCAGAGACATCCTGCAAAGGGCCCACCCGCTGGCACGGGCTCTTCTCTGGCTGCTGAGCCATTTTGCTTCCTCTGTGAGGACAGAGGGAAAAAATGTGTTTTCCTGGGCCTTGGCAGCCAGCACTGGCGGAGCCTCCTCCCTGACGGAAGGGGAGCGAAACTGGGAGAACCCAGCACCTCAGGGAAGCAGGAGTCTGGGGACCCAGCTCCAGTTCCCCCACTCACTCACACTCACTGTGTGACTTCAGGTACGCCACTCCCTCTCTCTGGGCTTCAGCTTCTCAACATGCCAAACCTCTGCTAGGCCTAAAGTGTCTTCTAACACTGACAATCTTGGAGTTTAGAGCATCAGATTCTGGCTTAGAATGGAGCTCCAGGGCCACTGGCAGAGTGGAAGCCCTACAGGACAGGAAAGGAAATCAGTGAAGGCTTCCTGGAGGCAGGGGCATGAGAACACAAACTCAGAGACTGTCAATCAGCCTTGACCACTCCTCTGTTTCACCAGCATATCCAGGTTCCTTTTTCAGCTGAACCATGACCATAGCTGCCTCCTCACTGGCCTCTAGTCTTGCCTGCTTCCACCTCTGACCCCCCCCATCTCTCCTCCCCCTAGAGCTGTCAGAGGATCATGACTGACACAAACCTACAAACCTACATTCAACCCATTTCAAACCCTACGATGCCAGCCTGCTCTCTACTCCATAAAGTGGGGCCTTCAGGCCTTCACCATGTTCTCTCTCCACTGTCTCCCAGGATCCTCATGGACCCGCGGCTCATTCATTCGTTCAGTCAGCCAATACCAAGAAGCACCTATTCTGTACCAGGTTCTGAAGGCCTTTTTAGGGCTAAAAATGAATCACAGCCTCTGCCCTCAAGGCTTCACAGACAATCGCGGCTTGATCTGACAACCTGGCTCGCTGGTCACCTCCTCAGGCAAGATTTCCTCTACTGCCCTGGCTAAGCTGGAGCCCTGTGACAGGCATACTTCAGAGATATTGCGGCTATGATTTCAGACCACCACAACAAAGCAAATAATGCGATAAAGCAAATCATATGTGCATACAAAAGTTATGTTTACACGATACTGTAGTCTATTAAGTGTACAGTACCATTATTAAAAAAATATATACATAACTTAATTAAAAAATACTTTGCTGACAAAATGCTGTTACCTGTGCCTGTTAGAAAAATGACACTGATAGACGTGCTCAACCCAGGGTTACCACAAACCTTCCATTTGTAAAAAACGCAATAACCGTGAAGCGCAATAAAAACGGTGCGCAATAAAATGAGGTATGCCTGTCCAATACACTCTCAAGCCTCAGCGGCCTCCGCCTCATACCACCCAGCTCAGCTGTGGTTTTGCATTTCATATCGTGGCTCTTCCTTCGACTCATCTCCTCTCCTTGACCTAAGCTCCCAGAGGGCAGGCTCTGGATCTGGTTTGCTTGCTGTCTCATCCCCAGCATCTGGCCCATGATGGGGCCCCTGGCGATGCAGGCTAAAAGCGTCAGGAATGAGGGAGGCACAAAGGCCAGGGGAGCCCGCATGGGGTCCCAGGTCCTAGTGAAGGCCCGGGGTGATCCAATAGGGAGTTAAATCTTTCAGTGCTCGTTTTCCATCGATGACTGAGTCAAACAGCTGTTTCCCCTTGTCCCCTGGCCCTACTCAGAGATGTTTCCTGCCCAGCTTTGAGGATGGGCCTGCCTGGTTCCTGTGCTACTTGCGGCCGCCTCCCATACCGAACCATACACATTCCTGGACATTCCTGGCCTTGGCCTGGGGCTGCTGGCTGTGCTTTCTCTCCCACAGTTCTCCTGGAAAATAAGCTGCCGTTCCCCGCTCCCCTCATTTCCCCCCATTCTGCCACCTGGATGTTGCAGCAGAGAAAGATGCTGAGGTTCCTTCCCACTGTGGTAGTAGAGCTCACCAGGGCTCAAAGATTCAAAGTTAAAAGATCCTCTGGTTCCTCACCCCAGCAAGCTCAATTGCTCACTGCAACCCCCATGATTTTGTAGCCCTATGGGTGGAAAAAGGGTGAAGGCAGAATAGGGCCAAGGAATCCCTAGCCCCCAGCCCATCCCTCAAGTTACTGGGCCAAATGCAAGCTTCCTGCAGAGCCTACAAAGGGGAGTTAGGGCTAGGTTGGCTCCTACCTCTCACACATTAACCCTTTGAGCACCAAGACCACCTGTCCCACTGCCTGTTGACCGTGCCTGGCCCAGAATGAGGACTCTGGGAACTCAGGCTGGCCCAGGCCCTCATCTAGCTCCTCAGGTCCTCAGGTCCAGCCATCAATACGTACGTCTGACTAGTCCCACCGGTAACTGAAACCACCAGGAGGACAGAAACCAGTTCCACCCCATCCTCCTGTCTCATCTTCCCAGGCCCAGCAGGTACAAGCCCCAAAACTGGGACCAGCCAGAGTGGCCACGAAACAGGAAGCCTGGGATTCCGTCCTAAGGTTCCATTTTGGGTATTCTGGTCCTTCTTGTTCCTCCTGAGACTGAGGATATGGGCAACCCTGGGATGAAGGAGAGTCTGAGGGTTCACCTCCTCAAGTAACCTGGAAAACCTGGGGATAAGGACCTGGGTGCCAGGCCACCAGGGTGCTGGGGGAGCAGTGGTCTCCTCACCTCATCTCCAGCCCAGCCTGGCGGGGTCATAGATACTTTGCCCCACCTTGTGGGCTGCAGGGCGGGGAACAAACACCGCGGTCACATGGCCAGGGCCCTGGAAACTCCGGGGAGAACAGGGACCCAGCCGCCGCCAGCTGGTTGGAGGGGGACAGCCCGGACGAGAATTCCCGGACTCTGTGTAACCACGAACGGGGCCGCTTCCCTAGCCTGGGTCCCTATTCCGCGTTTACTCATGGGGGCACACCCTCTCCAAGGTACGCACCGCTGGTACACAGGCCCCAAGGTCCTCACCCGCCTGGGAGCGCGCGGGCGGGCGGACACACACACACACACACACACACACACACACACACACACACACACACACTCTCTCACTCTCCACGGTACACCGCGCGCGCGCGCACCAGGCAGGATACTCAGGACACAGGCCAGAGAACACACACGCACGCCCGCCCTCGGACGTAAACAAACCGCGCACGCCCGGCTCACGGGCACCGGTCCAGGGACTGTTCTCACCGAGTCACGTACGTGCACACACCGCCCCCGGCCCCGCCTGGGCGGACGTTGACGCTCGCCAGACCGCACTGCCCCTTCCTGCCGCGCTTCGCCGCCTCCCAGCCAGCGCCCCCAGAAAGGACCCATCACCCCCCCGCACCCTGCCAAGCTTGCTTCGGCCGCATCTCGATCCCCGGACCTCTGTCCCCCTTCCCTTCCTACACAGCAGCCAACCGGGCGACGGGTACACGGGAGCGCCGACGGAGCGGGCCCCGGAACCCCGCCCCAGGCATGTTCCCGGGGCGCAGAGACCCTGCCGACTCCAGGCCCCGCGCGCCCGTCCCCGTTCCGGACCCGCGTACTCACCGGCTTCTCGGCCCGCTTTGCCTGGCGCCCCTGGCACGCGCGGGTCCCGCTGCCGTTCGGGCTGCTGTCCCGGCCCGCGCCCTGGTCCGTCTCCCCTCCAGTCCCGACCGCGGGTCGCTCTGAGCCGGGCTTGCGGGAGCGACGCGCCGAGTTTTGTTGTGCGGCGAGAGGCGCGGGGGGCCGCGCAGAGTTGTAAGGCGAGCTTCCCGGAATTACTCACTCACAGGATTCCTTTCATTCATAAAAACCCAGTCATGCGTTGACGTCACCTCCCTGGCCGCCCCCCGGGCTCGCAGCAGCCTCTGAATCCTCAGCCCCGCCCCGCCCAGGCCCCGCCCACACCCAGGCCCCGCCCCGAGGTTCTCATCCCGAGTTAGACCGCGGGCTGGCAGCGTTCACGTGACACCTCGCGAGAGCCGCGTGGGTGAAGGTGTCATTCGTCTCATTTTACAGTCGACAGTCCCAGGCTTCTTCTCCTTTCGACCTACACCTTCTTCCTTGATGATCTCATCCAGTCCCGTGGTTTTAAATGTCATCTATATGCCCGTGAGTCCCAAATTTGTAATTCCAGAGCGAAATGGCTTCTCTGAGTTCCACTGCGAGCTTCCACATGGGTGCCAGGTGGGGGCTGAAAATACTACACAGCCAAAATCCACCTCCTGATCATCAACCCTGCCCCGGCAACCCGTACCCCCATTCTTTCCCATCTCAGTTATTCAAGCCCAATCCTGGGATTCTTGTTCCGTCCCCCTTTCTCCCTTCCAGTATCATGTATCTGTCTCCAACACCGTCTTTGCACCTGACCCCTTCTCCCAACCCCTAGTCCTACTACCTGGTCTAGGCACCATCGATTTACCTGGAAAATGGCAGCAGCCTTCTGATAGCTCCTACTTTGCCTCTAAAGGCTTTCTTCACACACCAGACAATGTTCTTCTCAAAGCTTAACACCGTCACTAGTTTGTGCCTTTAGAATATAAACAATATTCCTATCTTTGGTTTACAGGTCCCTAAGCCATCTGGCCTCTAGCCAACTCTCTGGCCTCACTTCCTGCCGCTCTGCCCTCACCCACCAGTCTTAAGCCACACTGCCCTTCTTATTGTCCCTCAAACTCACCCGGTTCATTCCTGCCACAGGTCATTTTCACTTGCTCTTTCCTTGTTCACTACTGGGCTCGTTTTCATCTTTCAGATCAGTTCAGATGTCTCTGCCTCAGAGAGGCTTTTCCTAACCTTCCAGCTAAAGGAACCCCCACCTCTAAAATTTTTTATATGAACTTAATATCGCCATAGGATATTATCTTATTTAGATATAGGTATTATCTTATTTATGTATTTCCTTACTGTTAAGTGTCTGTCTTTCCCTACCAGATGTAAGTTTCATGAAGGTAGAATCTTGTCTATCTTGTTCACTGCTGCTTGTCCCGTGCCTACGACAGTGCTCTGTACAGAGTAAGCCCTGGGTAAAAACATGTTGAGGAAACAAATTAGTGGAGGCGCAGAGAGGTAAAGTGACTTTCCAAAGTCATGCAGCTAGGAAGCACAAGAACTGGAATTTGAATCTGGGTCTGATGGATTCCTGGTCTGGATGTTTGGGGCTATTCCCAGCTGGGTGGGGCCCAGCATAAACTGAGGTATGTGTTCAGTGCTGAGAGCCCTACCTGGAAGAGCTAGCTTTGGGGGCCAAATGGGGGAGTATTGTCGTTTATTCTCCCTTTCCTTTGTTTATGCTGGTCCCACTGCCTGAAGTGCCTGCCATCACTCCAAGAGCCATCTCTTCTGTGAAGATAACATTAGAGCACCTACCTTATTTTATTGCTCAGGATATAGGACCTCCCCAATCAGGAGGTCTTTGTGTGGAGGCCTGGGCGCCAGCGAGGCTCCCCCTTCCCTTGACATAAAGTAATTTGATCTCAGCACCCTTGTTATGCTTCTCCCCCGCCCCCCCCACCACCACCTTGAGCCTTGGTCCACCTGGGATTGTGACATCTATCCCTTACCTCCCAAAGGCCTTGGGTTTCATATGTAAATTGGCCCACTAGCTTCCCAAGTGACCAAACGATGAGGCAGCTTTGTCTGGTACTCAAACAATCCCACCACCCAAACACTCAAATTGCCCACTTGACCTACATTTACATATCTAGGAGAACCGCTCTCGTTACTTTTTGGAGTATAAAAGTTCTAGATTTTAGAAATTGTACAATTGGGATTGTTGATATCCTCTACCCCCCCCCCCCTTCGCCCATGTTCTATGGGCTTCTCAAGAGCCAAGGCCATAGTAGGTGCTTGACTAGTGAACTAATCCCCAGTGGACCACACAACATTCCTGGACACCATGCTGCCTAAATCCTCTGCTCCCATTCCCAAGCTGCCCACATCAGGGGGTCAGCGCTTCAGTATCCATACAGCAGGGACTGTTCCCCAAAGATGTGACTCCCTTTTTAGTCAAGGTCAAGAAACATGGTGCAACGTTATATTTGAAAGTGGGAGCTCTCTGGCTTAAAGGGGGTGCCTACTGGCCAAATCTAGGACAATTTGAGCATCAAAAGAAATAATAGTAATGACAGATTATAACCTACTGAATAAAAGAAGAAACCATGAGTCCACACTAATATGAATGAATGAATGAATGAATGAATGAATAAGGAAAGCTCCTCCTTCCAGAGGAAGGAATGATGGAGTTAGAAAATGATCATTAGGCAACCACCATAGTAATAATAGATTCCAACAAGAATCATCAATGGATGTGAAAGTTTGATGAGAAATATATTTCTATAGTTTCAAAGTATTTCCCCACAGACAATTATTAATTACAAAAGGAAAGGTAGTAACTCTGCAGTGGAGAAACCTGGCAGATACCGCCATCGCTAAATGATCAGAGTTAATTATCACCACTGATTGGACAAATTGACATACGTTTCTCCTAAATGATGCCCTAAGAAGGACACAGCATCACCTCCGTTGGTATTCCTGCCAAAGATGTATACAAGGAATCTAATCGCAAGAAAACTGAGAGAAGATCTACAAAGTTACCTGACTGTAGGCTTAAAAAAAATGGCAAGATGGTGAAAGACAAAGGCTGGGGAACTGATCCAGATTAAAGGGGTCTAAGGAGACATGAGGACTAACTGCAATGTGTGATCCAGGGTCTCCTTTTGCCTTAGGATAATTGGAAAAATCCAAATAAGTTTTGTGGGTTAGATAACAGGATCATATCGATGTTCATTTTCTGACTTTAATCATTGGCCGGTAGTCACGTAAGATAATGTTCTTGATTTCAGAAAATATACACCAGAGTATTTAGAGGTAAAGGGTCATCGTGTCTTCAATTTAATCTCAAATGTTTTAGAACAAGATAGCTAGCTAGGTAGCTAGATAGATAGATAGATATTAGATGGATAGATGATTATAAGGAAAATATGATAAAAATATTAACAATCGGGAAATCTGGGAAAACATACAGAAATTCTCTATTATTCCTGCAACTTTTGTGTTAAATAGAAAGTCGTTTTTTTTTTCACCTCTCAAGTTAGCCTGTGGGCTCAAATCCTGTCCCTACCCCTCACCTGCTGAGTGTCTTAATTTCTCCCCACACAGTCTCCTACTTTGTAAATTGCACTTACTAACGATGCCTGCTTTATGGATGGTGAAACAATTTAATGTGTTCTCACTTATAAGCATTTGGCACAGTGCCTAGGATGAATAAAAGATCAATAAATATTGAATTGGAGAGAGATGAGTTGTCTGGAGTCTCCTAGGACACGCCCTCTGAGAAATCTGCTGCTCTCTGGTGAGAGACACAAAGCCAGTGATGACCTCACCTCCTACTGACTCCACCTCCAGCCACAGGGAGGGGCATTGTTGCCAGTTTCTGGGGAGGAGCGGCCCTCTGCCAGCACAGTCCAGCATGACTCTAACTGGCTCAGCTGGTCCCTGTCCACCTGCTTGGGAGTCCCAAACAGCAGACAGCACACCAGCACATCCCTGCAGTAACCCGGCCCACAGTATGTGTCTTGCCCAATAGCGGGTGCTCAGTGACAGCAACAAGCTTGGCCCAAGTTAGAATCTGCAGCTTAGGCTGCACCAATGTGGGGCTTCCCTTACTCCGGCCTCAGTTTCCCCACCAGCAGTAAGAGTGTAGGATTAGGTCGGTGGTTTTTAAACAACCTCAAACCACAGTAAACTTTCTTCAACTGAAAGTTGACTCTGCAGTGCATCCCACATGTGAGACAACTAGAAAGAAGCTGGGCTGCGGCAGAGGAGACCAGGGCTGGCTTTACAATTTCTCCATTGGGTGTTCTCTGGAGGCCCTTCCTGCCTTGAGATTTGATTTCTGAGCCTCCATGAGCTCCCATCCCTGGATCCTCGGGACTTACCTGCCCATCTCAGCAGGACAGCTCTCCGTCAGATGGGCCAGGTCCTACATTTCCTGTGGATCCATCTGCTAGGTGCATGTAATGTCAAGGGACCTCTTTCAGTACCTTCTGGCACTTTACCTTGTTCTGGGCGTTCCCAACCATCACACGCCTCCTGCCAGTTGTTTATTACTGCTTATTACTATTATTGTGTTTATGAGATGCTTCCCATGTGCCAGGCACTGCGCGAAGGTCCTAAGACCTATTTGCATGGTATATATTTTCCTGGCTCTTTTCTCTCACTGCTAAATAAACAAACCATTAAAAAAAAAAAGATTTGTTCATTTATCACTCAACTTTCTCACAAAGCCTTCCCTGCTGAGTGGTGGTACACATATGATCAGCCCCACTGTAAAGCTTAGGACAAATTATGGGTTCACCAACTGCCCAGGGAGCACACCTGCTTGCTGGGTGTGGTGTGTCAACGACCCTTAATCCTCTCCCACTGTCTTAGGAGTTAGATATTATCATCGCCATATGCAGGGGGGGCGGGGATATTGAGAGTCTGAGATGTGAGGAACTTGTCCAATATCACACAGCTAGTTCCTGGCAGGGCAAGACTTGAACTCAGGCCTGTCTGATTCAGGGGCCATGCTCTCTCCCTTTTGATAACTCTGCCTCTGCCCAGCTACAGTGGGGGCTGCCAGAGCTGATTGTGCCAGGAGTCAGTCATAGCTCCCAACTCCTGGCCAGAGCTGATTGGCTCGGGGAAAGCAACCAAAGTTGGCCCACTCAGAGTCCTTTCCAGGAACTAAGGGAAGAAGGCCAGTCTATTTCCAACAGTGAAAGCTGTGGGTAGCATGGGAGCTGCATTCCTCATTCCTGGGCAGAAGGACGCAGAGAAGAGAATGAGGTAGATGTGCTGAAAGGCAGAGGCCAGGGAGGGCCTGGTTCAATCTGAGGCCCCTCTAGCATTTAGCTAGGCATCTTTTCCTTGAATTCTGGGAGATTCTCTGATTACTTTCCCATCACTTATATTAATTTGAGTTGAGTTTCTGTCGCTTAAAATCAAGAGAGTCCTGATTTATTCTAATCTCCTTCTTCTTGATCCCATAGAAGCTTGCCCCACTTAGTTCCCTCTTCTGGGAATCTCTAAAAATATTATTGTGTTGCCATATTAAATTAATATATATACACTTTAGAAAACTTTACGCTGAAGACTGGGCATATGATTTTGCAGCTGATTAAGCACAGATGTTTCTGTCATCATGAATAACACATTTTTGTCTGGTCCATCACTACAGAAGTCGTTTAGGATATTCACAACTATTCTGGTTCCTTTCCTTCTGGCCACATGGTAGGACTGCATTTCCCATCTCCCTTGAATTTGGGTATGGCCATGTGGCATGCTCTGGCCAATGAAATGTGAGCAGAAGTCACATGTTACCTCTGAGCAGTACCTTTAAGAGCTGGGGCCTGATTCACAATGTGCTGATCTCCTGCCACAATGATCATAGAAGCTGATGTTGAGGAAAGCCCCCTCGGCTTGGGTCCTGAGTGACTTCGGTAAACAGACCCTTACCCCTTCCTACATTGGACAGATAGTGTGAACCAAGACAGTAACTTGTATTAAGCCAACAAGATTATGGGTTGATTGTTACTACAGCATTCCCTAGCCTATCCCGTAAGACGGAGGGACATGATCCACTGTAATTTCATGATTTCTTCAGGAAAATTGTATTTGGCTTATATCCCAGGGCTTTTAAACGATAAACAATTGTCTGGGCATTTGAGGCAAGTTTGTATTAAACTGTGAACTCTAAGGACAGGAATAGAGATCTCTTTCGTGTCCCCATACCACCAAGAATGAGGCCATACACATAGTGGGTACTTCACAATTACTGGCTGAAGAAACTGAAGTGACCAATGGGAAGCCCAGGAGCAAGAATAAAGGGGTGAGGGCCTTGCACACTCTGACCTCCCACGAACCCCACATTGGGCTCCTATCTTGAGAGGCCAGACTCTGTGTGATCATTGGCACGTGTCCCTGAAATACTCTCCCCTCGGCCTTTCTAAACCCACACCATCCTTCAGGACCCAGGTTCAGGCCAGTTTATAGCAAAGCTACCTGACCTCCTGGCCCTGAGCACTAGCCTCTCCTCAGGCCAGTCTGTCCTGTGAGCCCCTGAGCTGGGAAAATCCTGCCTTTACTGGTCAGGACTGGCTTTCTCCCTTGGGATGGGAACATGTGGCTGCTGCCTCACAGCCCGAGGTCACCTGCACTCATTTCCTTCCAGAGGAGGGCACAAGACCCAATGGCCCCTCAAGTCAGAAGCTACATAATTAGTGTAATGAGTACCCAGGTGCCTCGTGAACTCTGTGCCCTTCAGGCACCTCTCCCACAGCAGCAGAGAGATTTTTTCCACATCGCTTTCCTGCTTTTAACCTGTCTGGGACTCCCACTACCTGCAGGGCAAGGTCCTCACCCTCAGCCTGGCACTTGAGACCCTTCATGTTTGGGCTCTGCAGCTCACCTGCCTGCTCACCTGCTCATACGCCAGGTTCCAGCAATGCTCAACCTTTTGCATTTCCCCAAACAATCTACACAATCTCATGATGTTGACCTTTTCCATATGGTTCTTTCCACCTGGAATGTTCTTACTTTCCTAATCTAGCTGGCAAACGCCTATTCTACCTATGAAACCCAACTTAGGAACAGGGGTAGGGGTAGGTAAAGTTTTTTCTGTAAAGGGTCAGATAGAAAATTTTTCAGGCTTTGTGAACCATATGGCTTCTGTCACAGTTTCTCAACTCTGTCATTGTAGAAAGCGAAGACATATGTCCACAAATGGTGTGACTATGTTCCAATAAAATTTTGTTTATAGAAACAGGTGGTATAGTTTGCCCACCCCTGCTCAAGAGTCATTTCCGAAAGCTTCCTACAGGACAGAGTTCAACAATCCCTTCAGACAATGCCCTCCATACCTTACACATTTTATTGTAATACAAACCCCATCTGTAATGATTCTACAGTTGTGATGATTAAATGACGTGATGGTCATACCGTGGTCTCTCACTTGGATTTCTGCAATAGCCTCCTTACTGATCTCCCAGACTCTGTGTTGCTCTCAGACTTAGCAAAACATAGTCTAAATTTGACTTCTCTGTCTTGTTTATCATCTGTCGTCCCCACTAGACTGTGAGTACCATGACAGCGGGGACTTTTATCTATTTTGTTCACTGTGGTTTCATCAGCACCAAGAACATTGCCAAACTTTCTAATTTAGGGAAAGAAAAGACAAGACAGGTCCTGGTTCTGGTTCTGCCCTGTGATATTGGGGATCATCTCTTGTCGCACGACCTTGGTTTCTTCATCTACAAAGTGGGGATAATGGTACTACTTCTCAGGGTTCTTATGATGATCAAACAAGGAAAGAGTGTAAACTTGCAGTTAGCGTATTAGTTAAATTCCCATGTAACTTTTTGAGGAAAGGGACTTGGTCTAGTCTGAACCTCCGGATTCCGGGCTCCTAGAAGGCAGATAGATACCTTGCTTCAGGGTGTCTGGAGCTGCAAGTCCCAGCACAGCCCCTCAAGAAAAACCCTTTGATTTGAATTGCTCCAACGCAAAATCCAGTAAAAACCCAACGGAACGTATTCTCATGTGCTTACTTGCCTCTCCCTTTCCTTGCTTGCTCATTCAATGCTACCTAGTAACCCGCTGTACTTTGTCGCTTGCTTTATCTACTCATTTAACAGTTTTCACCAGATACACCCAAGGGAGGGCTCCTCAACTTCATTAGGCCCTGAAATTATATTTAATTAATTTCTTCCATGGATCTTTGAGTGTGTCTAACAATTGATCCAGCCTCTCTTGGCTTTCTCTGTATTTCAGATTCAGTTGTGTATCTGTATTGACAAACTTGTCTTGTAGACACACCTTGAACATGAAAGGTGGGTGTTTGCTGGAAAATGGGACTCGCTCTGTTGAACCTACGCATTGTCTTATATCTGACTGCTCAGTAGTGGGTGGAATGCCTGGCCTCTTTCAAGCTCCCTGATAACTGTTGCCCTAACTTCACTTGTTATGGGTGTGTAGGGCAAGATATTTTCATTGAGAATTCTGAATCTTTATCCCATTCTCTCCACTCCAAGCTGAAACTCTCGAGTAAAATTTTCATTAGTTTAAAGAGATAGTTTCCTCATCCGTGCGGATGAAAAAACAAAGTTTCATAAAAAATAACCTCATAGGGTGATCAGATCATAAATTTCTAAATGGGCAGGTCATAGTGGGTCATCATGCTCCGTGCCTATATAACTTCTCTGGTGAAAGGTTTTAAGCCAGCCCTGTCTATTGTTCTTGTGCATCTAGGTAACACACCTTTGAAATATCAGAAGTAAAACCCCTAGAAGGGAGTATTAATCCTCAAGAGAGCACATAACCCTAACTATTTTGTAATTGAATCCCCACTTTATTTTCTCTAATCTTTCTTCGGGTTCCTCCTTAATATCAAATGCATAAAAGAAACTGCAAAACTGTTATTCTTGAGAGTATTTAATGTCTTGCTCTTCAGCATATGTCATCAGCTTGGTTCAAACAAACACTTAAAATTTTGTCTAAAGGTGTGGACGTTTCTTATGTCAACATCTGCAAAATGCTGACAAGAGTAACTCAACCCAACAATGATGGATGTGAAGTCCGGTTACTTTGTAACTAACTGGTAAAGCTCTGTACAAACATTAGTTACTATGGTTATTCTATTAACCCATCTAGATTCTTAACTAAACCTTGCTCCAGTTGCACTGACTGTCCCCAGTCTGGGGACTAATACACTTCTCACGTGGACAGAGCACAGTTTCAAGAATCCATCTAGACCTAGGGTTGGGGGATCATTAGGGAATAACAGTTGTTTGACCAAGCCGGGTCAGCTGGAGAGGGAACATGATCTGCTCAATCAGAAGCGGAAGCCCTCCCCTCTTTCTAGCCTACCTCATTCTCAGTATTACTAATCATAACAACCACCATTTATTGAAATCTCACTATGTGGGAGCAGGAACTATTTTATCGTTGCCGTCATAACAACCCTGGGAGGTTTTACTGTGCTCACTTCTCAGACAAGTTCAGAGATCAAGTCATTTGCCTAAGTTTCTACAAAAAGTGCTAAGCTAGCTCGAGATTGGCTTGGGGTAGGGCTGCCTGATAACAATGAGTAATTTTTTTTTTTTTTTTAGCGTAACTATACTTAGTATTTTTTGCTTAAACTAAAAAAAATATTGATTGTTCAACTGAAATTCAATTTTAAACGGGCAGAATTTAACTGGGCATCTCCGTTTTTATTTTCGAAATCTGGCAACCCTAGCTTAGGGGATACCTGGCAAAATCAAAGCAGGTTCCTCCCTGTTATGTCTTCTGTCTTTGTTGGTTTTAGTTTTATCTTTATGAGCCATTATTAACAGTAGGGTCAGACTTCAGACCTCCCATCTTTTAAAGAGGAAGAGAGGGGGGAAAAAGGTTAGGAGTTCTGCCTCTCATCAACATGTCGGCCGAAAGCCGTCACGTGGTCCTTCCGCCACGCACAGACAGCGCCGCGCTCCGCGGGCGAAGATTGGCTGCATCCCACAGCCCGGTCTCGCTCGGCGATCGGAGCCCCTGCCATTGGGCGGTTAGAAAAGGTGGCGGAGCCCCGCCCCCGCCTTCCGCGCGCGCAGCGATTGCGGCGCGGGGGCGGGGCCGCAGGTAGGCACGGCCTTCGGTGATTGGCGGAGAGCAGCGGTCGGGCCGTCAAGAGCCCCGGAGCTCGTTTGTTTGCGGAAGTAGAAGGAAGTAGAAGTGCTGAGTAAGCCGAGGTGAGTGACGACGCAGGGAAGGCGGGGCCTGGGGGGCCCTCCCAAACTGCCTCTGCGCCCCAGACATCATGATCTTCACCTGATGCCTTCTTCGCACCTACCCCGTGTTCCCTGATCCTGAGGCATGTCGTCCATTGACCCTTGTGTGATTCCTGAGTAATCCCACGTTCCGCCCTTTGACCGCTCCCCAGTGTCCCCAACTCCCATCCCGTGCCGCCCCCCCCCCCCGGACCCCAGCTTCGACCCAGAGTTCCCCATCAGTACCCCAGTCTCCCCTGTCTGTCTCCCCCGTCTATCCCTAACTTCATGAATCAACTCCTCTCTCTCTTCCCCCATCTCTCAGTGTCCCCAGCTTTCACTCTGGCCCCACCGATTGTCCCCAGCGTCCTTCCTGTTTTTTTCTAAGTGATCTCAATTTTTCTGCCTCTGTGTATTCCCATTTGATCCCCACTTCGCCTCCATGTGTCTCCCCTGTTCTCCATTTTACGCTTCCCCTTTTCTAACTCCCTGCTTCTCCCTGATTCTTGTCTCATGGACTTCCAGATTTCACCCATGCCTACTCTCCCACTTCCTCTTTCTCCATAGCTTCCTCACCCCAGAGTCTCTCAACGCCCCAATCTTCTATTCACCTCCTGCTCCCACAGATGGCCTAGAAGTTGGTGGCGGTGTGCGTGTCACCCATGTGACCATGTGACCAGGATGGGCAGGCCCGTGGGTATGGGACAGGGAGGGCGCAGGGCTCAGGGATCTGTGCCCAGTTTTTTAATGGACTACCAGACAAATACCTTCCCTTTCCATAAGCTCCTAAGCTTCTGTGTCTTTCCCTCACCTGCCTCTTACCCGTCCAACAGGATGTTAGGCAGGTTTGGTTTGGCAACACAGATGCTCCGCCCTTGTGCTAAATGCAGTGTTTTTATTACTGTCTGTGCCTCAAAATGTTCCTGGAGTTCAGAGGCTATTTTCCATCCAAGTCTCAGTTTCCTCATCTGTGATGGGTTCATATTTCCTGCCCTCATAAGGCTGCTGTGAGGTTCAAATTTTGAGATAATGTAGAAGGCAAAGCTTTGTAACCAGTATAATCCTGTACAAATATATAGTTTTGCTATTGTGTCATAGGCAGGAAAGGGAAAGAGATAGAATGAACAGAATGAGGAGACAAAGACAAGTAGAAGGCACATTGTCTTTCACTTAGCATTTGGCAGTATTTATTGATCATTCACTATGAATCAGCTGTTATATGTTACCCTTACCATTCATTCTCATTTATTTAACGGATATGAATGGACTATTTATTATGTTCTAAACTATCTTTGATGTAGCCAGTGTTACTGCCATTTAACACAAGGAAGAGAGGGCAAGTGAGTTGCCTGAGGTCACAACAATTGATGCAGGTTGGAGCTGGAATCTGAAAACTACTTGATAACACTAGAGCCTGTATGACTGTCCTGCTGTGTAAAGGTCACTACTGTGTCTTAGTGCTTCTCCCTTCCGTTGGTTACTTTCTTGTTCAATGACGGTATCCCTAAAAGGGAATTTCCTTCTCACTGGGCAGAATGACATCAGTAATAAAGGAGGAGTGTGTGTGTCTGTGTGTGAGTGTGTGTGTGTGTGTGTCTACATATGAGCTGTAGTGAAGAAGATGCCTGTGTTACCAGCTTCACTTTGTAGAGGGTGGTGCCTAGGAGACCATTTTAACAGATCTATGCCTTACACAACTTCTTTTTTTTCTGTCCATCGTTATTTTTTTGGTGATCTCATCCAGTCTCATAGCCTTAAGCACCGTCTCTATCCTGACGACTCTCAAATTTTTATCTCCAGTCTCATCCAGTCCAGACCTTTTCTCTTAATGATAGACTCACATGTCTAGTTGTCCACTTAACACCTGAAACTTAGGCAGTTCAAACATAAAGTTCTTAGAATTAAGCTCTTGATATCCACTTCATTCTTTCCCCACCCTCCTTCCCACTCACTTTCCCATCTTTAGGAAATGGCAGTATGCTTTCAGTCGTTCAGGCCAAAGCTGTGAGATTATCTTGGATGCCTATACACTCCACAAATAACCAGAGTTATCTGTTAACATGTCACTCCCTTTGCTCCAAGCCCTGCAGTGGCTTCTCTCACTGTGCCTTCCTGGCCTCGTTGTCTCTCTGACCTCATGGAACAGCTTCCTTGCTGTTCCTAGAACTCATCAGACACGCTCCAGCCCCAGGGCCTTTGCACTTATTGTCCCCTCCACCTGGAAAACTCTTCACCTAGATATCTATATGACTTTTGCCTTCATTTCCTTTAAGTCCTTATTCAAGGTCAAGTTCTTGGTGAGGACTTCCCTGTTCACCCTATCTAAAATTTCAGTCTCTATCTGGACACTTCCTATCTTCCTTTTCTGGTTTATTTTTCTTCTTAGCAACTAATCATTATCTAAAACCTATGTATATATTTTGCTCGTTTATCTTCATTATTTATAGCCCTCTCTAAAGTATAGGTTTTAAGAGGGCAGGGATTTTTGTCCGTTTTGTTCACCAATGTGTTCTCGGCAGTTAGAACAATGCCTGACATAGAGTAGGTCCTTAATAAGTATTTATAGAGTGAACCATAAAATGGACCACCTGTACGATGCCACCAGCCCAAAGTTATGAGTGTCTCCTGTCTTTGGGGACTCCAGCAATACTTCGGGGGAAGTTTGCTTTCAGCTGAGCTGAGTGAATGAAAGAGATACCTTGTCCTTTTTTGAAAGACCATTTTCTTCTGGCTCATATGAAGGGCTGCAGTTTTAGATGAGGGCTTTACCTTCTGGAGGACAGGAGACTGAAAATCAAGCCTCATTCAGCCACTCTCCATTCAGACTTTCTCCTGAAGGCAGTCTGAGGGTGACAAGCTGGTGCTCAGGGTTCCAACTAATTGGGTTCAGATCTGGGAAGTTACATAACCTCCTGTGCCTCGGTTTCCTGGGTGCAATATGGGAGAAGTATACCTTCTCATGCGTGTCTTGAGGATTGAATATGACAATTACCTTAAAGACTTTGGGAGGTGCCTGGCGCTTAGTGGATGTTGGATGAATGTAGCAGTGTTGTTGGGTTGTAGGGTGGCGGAACGAGCTCTACCCCATTCCTCACCCGCCTAGGAAAGTGAGGGACAAGCTGGGTCAGAGTGCACATTTAGAGCAACATTTTGTTTTGAAGGCAACCTTGGAGGTCCAGATGGAAGGTGAAATGACATTCAACTTGACCCCTACTTCCGTTCAGTCTTAACTCATGCACGAATTAAGTGCCTGCTATATGCAGTCCCTCTGCTCAGTGCGGTTCAGGAGTCTGAGGAAGAAAACTTGAGTCCAGCTGCCAAGCAACACCTGCCATTTCCTCTCGCACGGCCTCAGTTTCCCCATATTCCTCACAACGCACCTTTATTTGATGGGCATTTGTGAGCTTCAGGGCAGCTAATATGAAAACCCTCTGCCAATCGTAAAACCTGGTGGCCTTGTGAGAAGATGTGGGACTGTGTGCAGAGGTTTGCTCACGTGCTGAGAGGCTCAGGAAGGAAGTCCATGTGGTCAGCACAGGCTCGGCGCTCTGATCAGGCTCTGTGTTCTCCGCCAATCCTGCCAGGACAGTGGACTTGGGGAGAGACTTTGGCTGCACAGGCGCTGTCCTGTGCCCATTGTTCCAAGCATGGGACATCTTGTCCTAAGCAGCCAGGGCTCATGAGGCCTGATTTCCAGCACGATCTGCTCCGCGTGTGCTCCCAGAATCCCCACGTGGCCAGTGCTGTGAGGTCAGCTTCCTGGCCCGGCTGCCTGTGGATCCTGTTACGCACCTCCCAGGCAGCCGTCCTGCCCCTCCGGCTAGGCTTTTTCAAGAAGGAAGCAGACGCTTGAAGAGTTTTCCTGTTTGGAGCATGAATATATATGGTATATAAAGCTGAACATTCCAGACTAAAGCTCAGTGCCACTCCCGGAGCCCAGCAGGTGCCTGATAAAGGTTTTCCTGGCATAGGGGTGAGCGCCCCCTGAGCTTTTCCATTGTGGTGATGAGTGGGTGGGAAATAGGGTGTGTGGTCTGCCGCCCCCACAAGGGCATTAGAGAGGAGGGAGGGGGTGCCTCAGAGGTGCTGGCCCCACGGGCTTCCAGTGGTTCATTTACTTGTTCTCATTTAAACATTTATTAAATACCCACTATGAGTCAAGGACACGCTAGGTGCTTGGATAAACAAAAGGTGGGGGAGGCGGGCAGCCCAAACCCACTGACCCATCCTCGTCATCACAGGGTAAGTGCTGCAGTGGGGGTGTGCGCTGGGTGGTGGAGGGTACAGAGAAGGGAGCACAGACACCTAGGGCCGAGAGGAAGAGAGACACAGGGTATGCTTCTTAGCGGAGGCGGCGTGTGGACCGTGTCTTGAAGGACGAGAAGGCTTTATTTATTGGTCCAGCAGTCCTTTATTGAGAGCATCCTCCTAGATAAGGAGGACGGGACTGAGAGGACAGTGGAGGGGAGAAGGGGGTGGCGTGTGTGCAGGGACACTGAGGCCCGAGTGCGGAGCAGCCCAGGAGGTTTCAGTGGTGCGGCATGGCTGGAGGCGGCGGGCTGGAGGGATGGACCGGGCCAGCTCACGTGGCAGCTCGCATTCTTTCTCTGGAAAGTGATGGACGGGGAGCCACTGGACAGGTGGAAGCAGGGAGTTCGATTTGTACAGAGAGGGTGTAATGCATAGGGTGGACCTGGCTCTCGTGTGTATATACGGAAAGGGCTGTAGTGTGAGTTGCAGGAGGGGCAGATCCAGTGCTCTGAGTGATCAGAGCGGGCAGCTGGGCCTTGAAGGCGAATCAGAGGCTCTGGCCGGAACGGGGGAGGGCATTCCAGGTAGGACAGGCCAGGAGGTGTCCTCTTTTACTCTGGAAGAGCAGTTTCACACATAACCATCCCGAGTAGGAGGAGAGAGGATGGGTCCAGGGCTTGGTGGCTTTGCACTTCCTCTCTTAGCTCTTACCTGAGACCTGCCAGGGTCCTGCAGGGAATTCGCGGCTGAAGAGAACCAGATATTTGGGAACTAACCACCCCTATGACTGACCCACGTGCTCCCCCTTCCTCTACTGTACTTCTTGAACTTATCTCCTCTGGAAACTAGGGATAAAGAACCCACTTCACAGGGTGGCTGTGAGCAAGGCTGGCCTAGCAGATGCCAAATGAATGGCTCCACAGTGACCAGTACTCACGGTGACTGCAGCAGTAACCATAGCCCCCACTCTGTGCTGGCCAGTCCCAATGAAAATGCTTATTGTTCCCAGATGGGTCACACGGGCTCCTGTCCCCATGTCTTCCCTTACATTCTCGTCAGTTCTGTCTACTGGGAAGGCCTCTACCTCATCCCCACTTCGAGAGTCACCTCCTCCAGCCATCCTTCTCTGACTCTTCCCCTCAAGAGACTGCACTTTTCTTTTCTTTTCTTTCTTTTTCTCTCTCTTTTTTTAAAAAAAAATTACGGTGACATTGGCTAACGAAACGCAGTAAGTTTCAGGTGTACAATTTAACAGTAAGGCATTGTGTGTTCACCTGACCGCACTTTTCAAAACTGAAACAACTTGGGTCCCCCTGTGATTACTCATTTCATGAACCCAGCTAGCTGTTTCCAGGGACCTCACCCAGGATTCTACCCACTGGTCCCAGTTGTCCTGTGATCCCAGTAAGGGTTTTTAAATTTGTTTATTTTCTTTATTGGTGGACATCATCACATCCCTTTTCAATTGCACTTTGAACACCCACAGTGTAAGGTCTCTCTGGGCCTCAATTTATTTATCTCTGAAATGGGGATAATATTCCTTGTCCTTCCTGCCTTAACAGCTCTTCCAGGGGCAACTCACACCCGGCAGTCACTGGAATTCTTCCCTGAAGAAACCGAGCAGGCAAGCTGGGCCTTTGACAGGGGATGGGGGAGCAAAACTAAGGGGAACAGGCCAGAAATATCCAGCCTCACTATAGGAGAGATAAAATTGACGCTTGGAAGTTGTGTGGAGTAGAGAACTGTCCCGTTACCACCACCACAAAAGCTCTTAGGTTTGCGTCTCACACTGTGGCATTGCAGAGAACTGCGTGAAGCAGCCCTCGGTGCCCAGGAGCGTATGGTCCCTGGCTGATGGCTCTGGCATCACCTAGGTGCCCAGGTAAAGAGCAATAAGGAACAGTTGTCAGTAGGTGAAAGCAAATGGTGACACCGTGGCACGGTCCAAGGGTCAGCAGCCGCGGGAAGCGAGAGGAAGTGGGGGGACCGGGCTGCGCGGGGAAGGAGTCGGTTGGAAGGGACCTTGCGAGTTCAGGTTAGGACCGTCAGCCCGTGCCCCAGCCCAGCACCCTCCCCCCACAGCTGTGCTGGAAAAAACCTGGGTTCTGTGGTCAGAGGTGGTGGGGACAGGAGGAAGACGACAGAAAGGAGAAGGAAGTACACCCGTGCGCTCTTTACGCTTGCCGCTTTCCCGGTCGGCCTGCGCGATGGCTCCAGGATGTGGCCCGATGGTTTTAATTTCCTTTCTTCCACCGTGTGATAACAACAGCCACTGTTGATGTGCCCACAGTTGGCCAGTGGCCTGGAAGAGCACTTTCCCTACATCGTGTCATTTCATCCTAACGCCCAGCATGGGAGGCGGGAAGAGAGCCAGGTGTGTCCTTTCAGTGGCCAGGCTGCAGTCAGTGTGGGAGGGACCCAGCTGTCAGCCCCAGGTCCCTGAGGAGGGTCTCTCCTCCGGGGCGGGGCATCTTCTTTCCATCCAGCTGGACCCCTACAGTGACCCACCTCCCCTTAACCCGAGTGGGCTCCCTGGTGCTGGGCTCCCTGGTGCTGGGCTCCCTGGTGCTGGGCGCTCCTCCTTCTCCACTTCCTGTGAGCATCATTCCCAGTGCAGCCAGCCTGCCCTCTGGGAGCCTCTCGCTGCTTTTCTAAGCCAGGCCTGACCCCCACATTCCCAGGTGCAGGCCCCAGGGGGTCAGCCTATGTTCCTACTTTAAAAAATTTCCATACTGTTTGGAAAATCAGGAAAAGAAAAAAATTGCCCGTAAACACCTCATCTACTTACTCCTAGTATTTTGGTATGGTATGTTTTTTATCAGCCTATTTTTTTCTTTTTTTTTTTTTTTTGCTGTGCATTATTTTTACTCAGTTAAACTTGTAAATTGTGCTTTAACACCCTTTATATGGGCCAAGCTTTGTGCTGGGGGTGAGTGTACAGGGGTGTAGCACCTGCCTTTAAGAAGCTCCGACTCCAGAGCCAGCCCGTCTGGGCTCCAGTCCTCACTCCTCCACCTACTACTAGCTGTGTGACCTTGGCATGTTACTTTACCTCTCTGGTCTGTTCCTTGCCTTTCTCATATATAAAATGAGGATAACAATGATAACAATTTTATAGGGCGGTGGTTCAGATGAAATGATCAATGTATGTAAACTCTTGGAAATAGGGCCAGGGAACAAGAAGGCATGTCAGTGTTTGGTGTGATCAGTATTAGGAAGCATATTTGTTTGGTGTGATTAGTATTTGGAAGCGTGAGGGGGATCAAGGCTTTTCCAGACAGATCAATGCAGGCAGATGAGGAGGCGTGAAACAGCCTTGCTTTCTGGAATCACGTATGGTTTAGAGCTGACAGGGCGGGTCTAAGGGGCAGAGGCTGCGCGGGAGGTGGGGGCTTCACAGGCTGAGCTTGCAGCCCACAAACAACACAGGGCACATCATGGATTGGATGCCACTGAGCCTGTAGCAGAATGCCACATGCTCTTCCTCAGCGGTTAGGATCTTCACAGTCATAGCTTTTAATGACCCCAAGGTGTCTGTGGGGTAAAGATATCACTATTGACATTTCCCCCTTATGTTGGGTATTCAAGTTGCTTCCATTTCTGTGTCAAAACAAAAAACGTTATATGCACATTGACATGCATGCCTGTCTTACATTTTGGGGGGGGCGGGTTCTTTTCCTGGGACTGATTACCACGCCTTTCCTTGGCATCCCTCCCCTCTCCTCTGCCCGTGGGGAGCGGTACAACTCCTCTGTTCTTGCAGTTCCCGAGACAGAAGGGACTTGACACGGGTTTCAGCATCCCCACACGTGTTCTCATTTCATCCTCGAAACACTCGAAAGGTGAGCATTACCCTCATTTTAAAGAAGGAGAACTGAGGCCCACAGTCTGCTCGCACCACATCTTACCACTTACCATAACAGGAAGGACATTACAAAGCTTTGGACGTTTTCAGAGCTCTACAGTCATGGTCCTGTAAGCCTCGGTTTCCTTGTCTGTAAAATGGGGGATGATCGAAGCCAAGAGAGCTAATGTTTATTAAACATTTACTGTCTGATAGCTTCTCTTCTTAGACACTGCTGCGGTCCCCACGTTACAGATGGAGAAACTAAGACTCGAGGAGGTTAAGTAACTTGTCCAAGGCCCCACAGTTGGTAAGTAGCGAGGCCGGGATTTGAATGGCTTTGCTCCGGAGCTGCTCAATGCATCTGCCTCATGTGGTTTTGTGAGAATTAAGTGAGCCAGTGACGTGACGTGCTTAGCTCAGGGCCTACTACCTCGTAAGTGCTCAATTAACGGCTCCTGATGTTATCATTTTGACCTTTATTCCTTATTTTGATGATTAAATGAGGCCTCGTGTTGTTCTTTTTATCCTAAAGTTGCTCCTCTCCTCAGCACAGGGGCCAGGGTGTGACTAGCTCCATTCACACGTCCACTTTCCCCCAGGGCGCCCACGCGTTCACTCTTTGCCCTTGTGTCTGACCTGCTTTTTTGCAGGTGACGTTGTGGCACAGAGGCAGAGGGGTGGCCTCCAGTTAATTGTCACCTGACTCTGGTGGCACTGCCTTAGGAGGGCAGCGTGCTTTTTGAGAACTCAGGAAATAACAAGACATTTAATTCTGTTATCCAACCTGGGGACGATTTCCATAGCATGAACTGTGACTTGAATACGAATTGTAAAATTTCCACTCAAACACGTGGTCACTGTGTCCAGTGCTGTCATGCGTCTTCATCTCCTGGGAGCTGGGCTTCGAGTTCCGTCAGAGCTTCTTGGGAAACCAGTGCAGCAGATATGAAAGGCTTTGGACAAATGCTTACATTTCCCCCGCCCCTGACGGAGTGTGAGACAATCCTGGTCCCCTTGCGGTTTCTAGTAGAAGGGACACTGGTTTTGTTTGTGGAATTGAAATGACCCCATACCAAGCTCTTCGAGCACCAAAAAGCTTGACCCTACACCTTATATGGTGAGAACTCCGTTTTCACAGGGCAGAATCACCTGTAGCAGGCGCTCCTTGGAGCAATATGGCTCCACGCTACAGATGAGGAAACTGAGTCTCTGTTGGAGAAACTGGGTGTGGGACAGGACAGTCGGTCACCTGTGCACAATGGCAGCTCTGTAATTCCCGTCAGCCCTTCTTACCCCATTTCTCTCTCTTGTCCTCCTTTGCAGGTCCCTCCAGGCCCAGAATCAGGGGAACTGCGCTGGTGGGGAGCGATCTGGGTGCCCGGGCAGGAAACTGCTGTGCTTGGTGAGGTGGGCATGAGAGACCGAGCCCCGCTGACCAGAGACCCCGTTTTCTTCTAGACTGAGGGGGAAGGCGGTGGGGCCTCCTCACCAGCCCCGCAGAAGATGCAGTTCTTCGGCCGCCTTGTCAATACCCTCAGTAGCGTCACCAACATGTTCTCTAACCCGTTCCGGGTGAAGGAGGTGGCTGTGGCCGACTACATCTTGAGTGTCCGGGTTCAGGAGGAAGGGCAGCTGATTCTCTTCCAGAACACTTCCAATCGCACCTGGGACTGCATCCTGGTCAACCCCAGGAACTCACAGAGTGGATTCCGGTGGGTGATGATCAGCCACAACTCACACCTTTCCTCTGACTGGAGGTTTCTTGGCTCAGAAGCCACTTCTTTGGGTCTATGTTTGAGGGGTCAGGAGAGAGGTGAGAGAGGGGACTGTTCTTGAGTGGAGGGAGGGGTTTCCTAGACTCCACACCTGGCCGTCAGGGTCCTGGCAGCAGGGGTGTGGGAACAGAAGACTGGGTTGTTTCCTGCAAGGCTTGACCCGTGCGGATGGAGGGAAGAGGAAAGGGAGAGAAGCTGAGAAGGGTCAGTCAGGTAAGGCCCAGGGGTCATCTGTAGCCCTGGATCTTTAAAGTCATGACTGTCCTCCTAGGGGTTGGCCAAGGTTTGTTCAGGAGAGTGTTTAAGAGGTGGACAGTTGTCACTTCTCAGGGTCTCCTGTCGGCTAGAAGTAAAAGGTGGGAAGCAGGCTGCAGGGCTGTGGGGAAAGGGGAGAGGAGTGGCTAAGGACCCACGATGCAGGGTCTGGAGGAGCTTGGGCTCCTGCAGACTGGCATTGAGTTGGGCTGGTACCGAGAGCCCTGTTTCTATCCATCCATCCCTGTGGCTGTCCTGTTGTCCCCCATCCAGTCAGCATGCACTGAGCACCTCCAGTGTCTCTGGAGTCTGCGGCGCTGGGCCAGGTTCGGCTGGTGGTGTGAGATGGCAGAACATGCTTGTGCCTTTAAGGACCATGCAGTCCTCGGGCGAGGCCACCTGCAAGCCAGGCAGTGTGAGGAGTGCTGTGACAGAGGCAGAGCACTGAACAGTGGGAACAGGAGGTGACTACTTCTCGGTGGGCTGCTCTGTGTCCGGAAGAGAGTAGTAGTGTATCTGGAGGAACAGAGTGGATAAGGTTGTTCCCGACCTGTCAAGGCCTTGGGGAGGGGACCTACAGGCGGATGGATCTGGCCGGGGCCTGGGTGTGTCCAGGGCTTGGGAGAGAGGTCGGGCTGGAGGGAGCCTCAGGATCACTCTGTTTGAGGCGGTGTGACAGCAGGAGTCTCTGAAAGTGGCAGCTGAGAAGTCGAGGTCCGGCCACCAGGGGACGAGTGAGGCAGGGTATCAGGATGTCAGCCTGTCAGGTGAGAATTCAGGGCCTGGCTCCACAGAGAAACTGAGGCAGAGGCACCCAAGCAGGCAGTTGGGCAAAGAACAGTCCAATGGCCAGTTTCGACACAGCAGGACTAGTCCCGACTGGGCTCGGATGAGCCTGAGCTGACGGCCCTCTGGCCGGCCTCGTTCAGAACCCTTCCCCAGGCCCGCAGCTGGGGGCTGCTCTTCGGGAATGCACAGCCGACCGGGCCCGTGGGTCCGTTCATCTGTACCTTTGAAGTGTCTTGCCCTGGCGGCCCTACATCCTCCCCATGCAAATCGTCACCAAGACCCCTCAGTTGTAAATATTCCGTGACAGGATTCTAGCTTTGTCTCAGGAAGCTTGAGCTCCACTCCCGGAGGACTTCTGCCCCAGGGGGTTAAACCCTTTGTTTACAGTTTATTAACTACACCTGTGCTGTTACTACCCTTGATTGGGTGGCACCTTACAGCTGACAGAACTGTCACATATGGTACAGTAGCATGTCCTCCAGCGACCTGATGAGGTAAGCAGGGAAGGCATTATTCCATTTTATGGATGAGAAAACTGAGGCTCGGGGATGAGAAATGATTTCTCCAGGGTTGCACGGGAAGCAGTGAAGAAACACAATCTGTGTCTTCTGGTTCCTAAACCATTTCTCTTCCTGTGCTGCTCTGTCGTTTCCATGTTTTTAGGCAGAATGAGAAGCATTGTTGGGTAGGATTTCAAGCTAAGCTCATATTTCCTCTCGGAATTCCAGGAATCACCTGGCTCTGGATTCTCTTTGCTCTTCTCCCTAACCGGCTCCCACACAAGCATCTTTACGTCAGCAAATGGCGTCATCACCCATCTCTGTGGTTGTGCAATCCAGACACCTAGGAGTGATCTCTGACTCCTCGGTCTCCCTCACCCCCAGATCCGGGTCCTTAACTGAGTTTTGTTGGGTTCTCTTTCCAAGTATATCTTGAGTCTGCGTCTTCCCTGTCAGTTAAATTAGGTTCAGGCCGAGCGATAGAAAACCCAACACAACAATGGCTAAACAGAATTGAGTTTTCGTTTTCTCCTAAGGGACAGCCACGGCAGATAGGGCCACTGTGGTAGCTGTCTCCGTCTGTGATGTTCTTCACCATGTGTGGCCTCCATTCTCTAGGTCACCACGTGGTCCCAGGTGGCCACGCCGGGTCCAGCCAGCAGAGAGGCAGATGGGCAGTCTCCTTCTCCTTAGGGATGCTTCTTGAAAGTTGCACACGTGCCTTCCACCTAAGTCCCTTTGACTAGGATTTTAGTCACATGACCACAGCTAACCATGAGGGAGTCTGGAGAGTGTAGCCTGTATTTCGGCCACACACCATTCCCAAACCAGGGGTTCTGCTGCTCTCCGTTTTGCCGCCGGCTCTCTTTTCAGGCGGTGGCCACGGCGCAGGTGGACTCTTGCTGCTCCCTGCCTCCTGGCCTGTTGCTCTGGTGCCGCCTTGCTCCCCTCCCATCCTCTTCCAAGCTGCCGTCAGAATGATCTTTCTAGAATGATCTTTCATCTGATTGCTCACTCCTCTGCTTAACTCTTTAAGGGCTTCTCTTTCCTTAACATATCAAATAACTAGCATGGCTCATAAGGGCCCCCCTGGGGGCCTTGCCTCTCCCTCTGGTCTCAGCTCTGGCCACCCTCTGCTCCTGGCCTTCAGGCCAGAGGAGGTGTTTCTGCTGTGTGTCCCCATAGCACCCCATCCCTGAGCTCAGTAGACCTCCTTCTTGGTGATCACAGACCCCATGAATATAGGGGCTGGGCCTGTCTCGTTCATCCCAGGACGCAGCAGGGTGCCTGGCACATGTCAGGTTTGTGAGACGAATGTGATGTACTCCTTCGGTTTTAACAGCGTTTACTGAGGGCCGCCAGGCCCTCTGTCAGGGCCAGGAGACTGTTGGATTCAGGGCTGTCGAGGGGGTGAGCTGGCAAGCGGGAGCGGAGGTTGGAGAAGGGGTTGCTGGAGGGGAGGCTATGAAGAGTTGCCAGTGTCAGCGCCCAGGCCTGTGGTGTGCCCGGGAGTGAGGGCTGCGGCGGGGCGGGCTCGGGGCACTGTGCCAGCGCCCTGGGCTTCGCACTGGGGGTGGTCATCACAGGGGTCTCCCCACGACTCTTTGTAGAGAGAAGGCTTGCTGTACCAGACGTCCTCTTCAGGAGGCTCTGTCCTTTACATGTCTCCTCTTTTACTTGCCCGGAGGGCTTCAAACTGTCTGTATGTACTTAAGTAAGGTGTCAGAGGTGGCTGTCAAGGCCCCGCATCCAGCCTTAGCTCCAGGTAGAGGTGTTCCTGCTGTTCTGTGGCCGCTGGTAGCTGGCAGGCATAGCATCAGGATGGGGGAGGGAATCGGGATCTTCTGAACCCCCAGCTTTTATTACCTAAGGCCGGTGAGTCCCACAGCACCCCTCCTGGGCCGAGACAGTGGACCCTGGCTGACACGGACAGCACCAATTCCAATCTCAGTGTCTGGTTTATTAGCTCCGCATGCACGCCAGACCGTCTCAGTGTTAGCTCCCTTTATCCTCATACCAGTCTCAGGAGGTGGGGCTCTTCTTCGTGGAGGAGGGAACACAGCTCTAAGAATTTCAGTAATTTGCCCAGGGTCACACAGCCGGTCAGTTGCAGAGCTGGCGTTCCGTCCCAGGCATCCCAGCTCGAGAACCCACCTCTTCCTTCCACGGGAACATCTGGCAGTGTGGCGTGCTGGGCGGGGCTCAGCTTATCTTGGCCCATCCTAGGCCCCTGGCCTGACATATGGTCCAGGGCCCCGGCTCTTCTGCTGTGAGCCCTGGGGCGGTCACCTGTACCATTGCTGTGTACATTATGATAATGTCCAAACTGGTGTTCCGGGTACAAATTAATCATTGACTGCTGACATTTACTGTGACATATGATATTTGATGAAACCCGCCTGCCCTCAGTGGTATCTCAGCAGGGTCACACTTCCTAGGTATCCTGGGAGGAACGAGCAAAGTGTGTGTGACACATGATCTTCACTTCTGGAAAGAGGGCTGACTCCTGAGGTCCTCTGCACTTCCGCTCTGGGACTTTGCCACGAAACCGCTTGTCAGGAAATCCCAGGCGAGCCGAGTGGCCTGTGTCCTCACCCCTCTGCACTGTCCCCATGTGGGTCAGCCCCTCATGGCTTGGATCGCCACGTGTCTGTGTGCGCACCCGTCTCCCTCACTGGACTGCAGAGCTCCTAGGAGACGGGGCCCGGGTCTGAGTCGTTTCTCCTAGTGCCTGGTGTAGGGCTGGCACCCAGTAGGTGCACGGTAAATACTTGGTCACTGGATGAATGAATCCCTGACCACAGGAGGTAAAAGTGGGCTTGATGGGGTGGGGGAGTGGGGAAGGCCTCTTGGAGGTAGTTGGGTTAGAGGTGGCCCTTAAGGGGTGAGGAGGATTTCACCAGGAGAAGGCGTGCGAGGCAGGGCCCTGCAGGGTGAGGGCAGTGATGAGCGAAGGCTTGGAGGGAGGCGCGGAGGAAGGGTGCTTTGGAGAACCCGTGGTGAAGGGCTTGTCTTCGGCTTTGAAGAGTTAGAAACCCCTGTAGCCTAATGTTTCCTGGCCAGTTTTTGGTCTAGGACCCCCTTGAGAATTCCAGGGAACCTTCTCTTCCCCCAAATGCTCATCCACACATTGGCATGCAATTTCAGGAAGTTCTCAGACCCCCTGAGGCTTATCCACAGGCTGCTCCCAGCAAAGCGACGCTTCCCAGAGCTGATGACAGGCGGCTTTAGTCTGGGGGCTCAGATTGAGAAGAAGGACACAGCACCACGAGTCCTCTAGATCTCAGCGTTTCCTCTGCATCTTTCTTTCACCTTGTTCTGCCCCAAACCTGGCCCTCCCTGAGGACATTGCTGCCCTGCAGGCCTCTCCAGAGTTTTCTCTCCCAGTCTTTTCCCCCACTAGGCTTGGAGGTGGAACAGGGTCTTCCTCGTCTCTCAGACTTGAATCTCACATCACCCTGTGATACCACCCTCTCTCCCTCCTGGTGGCAGGCATCTGCTCCCCCAGGGCATTCCCCACATCCTCAAGATGTGAGCCTGGCTCAGCTCCTTCTCCGTCTGTCCTGGCTTTGTCCTGACTCTTGGTGGCTGCAGTATTCACAGGGCGCCCTCCTCACGCCCAGGGCTGTTGGCGCCCGACCCCTCCTGGTCTACAGGGCCAATCCCTGACCTTGTCATCACCAGTAACAGCCGCTTTTCCATAAATGCAGGTGTCAAGCACCCCATTTCCTAATCTCTGCCTCCCGTCTTTCCAGCTCCTCTGTCTACTCCGAATGCCAAGTTCCTCTGCCCCCACGGACCTCGGACTGGTTCTTTTACCCTCTCGCAGCTCCAGTCCCTTTCGTGGCCGTCCTCTCTCACCCAGTGCCAACACCATGGCCCGTTATCATAATCGCACCTTCGTATACACTCTCCGCTTTCTCGTTGCTCTCCCTCCATCACGTTGGTTTTGGCAAACCCAACACCAATTAATTCCAGGTGTCCACCATGCCCACTGGTCTTACCTTCAGATCGCATCGTGAGCCACAGGTGAGCCTGTGAGCCTGGTGGGCAGTCCTGCCTCAGCCCAGGTCATCCGTCTCCAGCTCTCCTGAAAGGCATGCCTTACCCTCTCGTCCACCTCCAGCCCCTCCTCTCCATGCTTACCTTCAGCTGATGACCTGGCTTCTGTCTCAGTGGGAACGCAGTCTCCCTGCACCCCTCTGCCCACACCTGCACCTCTGTAGTGGGCCTTCCCTGTCGTCACCGGAAATGCACCATCCGAGGGTCTCATTGAGGCTTTGCCCCCCATCACGGTCACCATCCTCTCTCATCCGCTTCAGGACATATTTCAGCAATTCTTTCCTCTGTCTGCTACACAGCCTCCCCTCTTTTTTGGATATTTTCCATCACTACACAACTGTGTGTTATAAAACATCTTCCTCGACTCCACTTTCACCTCGGACACCGCCTGGACTCGGCCGTCTTCAATTCATCTCCCGCTCTTTCTCTGTAAACGTTTTAAAAACGGCGAAATAGAAAGAATGCACCTATGGAAAAGTACATATAACTCAATGATTTATCACAAGCAACTCTTAACCACCACCCACGTCAAGATTTAGGAAGCTGTGGCACTCCAGGAGCCCCCCGTTTGTCCCCTTTCCCCCCAAAAAAGGTGACCTTTAACCTGACTCTCGCGGGAATGGCTTTTGTGTCTGGCTTCTTTGCCCAGCATTTTGTCTGTGAGATTGATGCGTTTTTGCATGTAGCTGTGTCAGCCGTTTTGGGTGCAGTGGAATTCCGCTGCGTAACTAGATTGCAGTTTTACTTTTTCATTTAGCGTTGATGGGAATTGGGGTCATTTCCAGTTTTCTTGGTGCGTACGTGAATGCATTTCTATTACACGTCTCTCTAGGAGTGGAATTGCTGGGTTGAGGCCACACGTATTCTCAACTTTAGTGGAGAATTCCTCCCAGCAGCGAATGAGGTTTCTTGTTAATTCACGTCCTCTGATACTTAGTTTTGTCAGTTTAAAAGAATTTTATCATTCCACTGGGTGCGTAGTAGCATGTTATTATGGCTTTGATTTGCATTTGCCTGATTGCATATGAAGTTGAGCACCTTTGGATGAGTTGGTTAACCAGTTGGCAGTTCTCCTCAGTAAGGTACCTCCTCAAATCTCTTGTACATTAAAAAATAAATTAAAAAAAATTTTTTTTTTTAGCATTTTATCAGGGTTGTTTTGCTCATCTCTCTTGCTGTCACCCACTCAATGGCTTGCCTTTATACTTTCTTAATGGTACCTATTGATAAACTAGAGTTCTTTAGTCTTAAGGAAGTCAAACTTACGTTTTTTGTGTACTATATACGTTTGCTTTTGTGTACTATATAAGAAATTCCTTCTTTACCATGAGGTCAAGAGAGTATTTTTCTGTATTCTGGAAGCTTTGCTATTTTGTTTTTTATAACTAGATTAAAAATATACCTGGAATTGCTTTTCAAAAAAAATATATATGGTGTGAAATAAGACTCAGGTTGCTTTTTCTTGTTTTTCAGCTGGAGAGACAGTTTTCCCAGGTCCTTGTATTGCAAACTATTCCTTTTTACTTCTCTAGAATGCCCCTTTGGTCATACATCTGTGTCCCTCTACGAATGGATTCACTTCTAGTCACTGTTCTATTTTCCTCTTCTTGCACCAATGTTATGCTGTCTTAATATAACTTCATGATAAATCTTGATATCTAGTAGAACAAGTTATCACTTCGATCTTCTTCAAGATTATTTTGGCTATTCTTGGCTCTTTGCGTTTTTTACGAGAGAAAAGTTCCACACACAAAACAAGCAAAGAAGCAAGCAAACAAACAAAACCTTTTGGTCTCAATATTTTTATTGAGACTGCACTGATTCTCTAGGTTAGTTTGGTAACAATTAACAACTTTATATTATTTAATCTTCCAATCTAGAAACCAGGAATACTCTCCTCTTAGGTTTTTAAAAATTTCTCTCAATGCTTTGTAGTTTTCTGCACAGAAGTTTTAGACATGTTTTATTAGATTTATTCATAGCATTTGAATTTTTTTGATGTTATTTATTAAAATTTAATTTTTGATATTTAGTAAATGATATTTATTAAAATTTAATTTTCCATTTGTTGCTCTATATAGCCATGCAGTTGATTTTTGTATATTCATCTTGCGTTCAGCAACCTTGCTAAAGTCATTTATGGGTTTTAATAATTTATCTGTAATATTTTTTGAATTTTCTAAGAACTCAATTATATCATCTATCAATAATGACAGTTTTGTATGTTTCTTTCTTTCCAATCCTTATACTTTTTATTTATTTTTCTTGCCATACTGGTAAGAATAGTCAGTATAAAGGCGAGGCAAATATTCTTATCTCATTCATGGTCTCAAAAGGGAAAACTTTAACATCTTACATTAAGTGTGACGTTTATTCCAGTTTTTTTGTAGATACCCTCTTCTCACTTCCATTGTTTGTCAGCAGTCAATGTCAGTCTTATTGCTTATTTAAATATAACAGGTCTTTTTTTCCTCCTGCTGCTTTTAAGATGTTCTCTTTGTCTTTTACGTTCTGTAGTTTTACTGTTATATACCCAGGTATGGGTTTTTTTGGTCTGCTTTTGTCCTGTTGGGGTTCATATAGCTTCATGAATCTGTGTCCTGAGTCTTTCATCAATTTTGGGATATTATTCATCAGTATTTTTATTGCTTCTGTTCTATTCTATCTCTCCCCTCCTTCTGGAATTCCAGTTATACCTATGTTAAGCCTTTATACCACTTCTCATATATCTCTTAATCTTTTAAAATGTATTATCCTTCCTTTTTCTCCTTTTGCTTCAGTTGGGATTTATTTTGCCAACCTATTTTACTAAATTTTTCTGCCGTGTCTAGTCTGCTATTAGATCAACCTGTTGAATTATTAATTTCAGTTATTGTATTTTCCAGTTCTAAAATATCTAATTGATTCTTTCGTTATACATTTCATTTTTTATTTTCTTGAACGTATCTATCAAATTTTTAAAAGTTCCTATTTGATAACCGATATCTGAATCACTTGTGGTGGCTGTTTCTATTGTCTGTTTGATCTTCTTAGTCCTGTTTGGTCATTTGGTCTTGGTTTTTGGGCATGCCTGGTAATTTTCGTTTGCATGTTGGAGATTGTACATGAAAATTATAGAGAACATGGATGGTATTATCTTCCTTCAAAAGATTTTGTCAAGGCTGTGTTTCAGGCCTGGTTAAAGTTGGTCCATCTTGAGCTTGCCCTCCCTCCTAGGTCATAACTTTTTCTTTTAAAGTTCTCAAATCTCTTGGTTTTACCTGGGTCCTTCCACCTGGGTTGACCTTGAACTCTAATCTCTATTTCTCAAGTACTGAAAAACCGCCAGGACTTCAGCTCAGTCCTGTATCCTCCCTGCTGCCGTTTTCTGTTTGGTTTCTTGACATCTTGCTTATAGCTTATGAGGTAAAATTTCATGCAGAATTTGGGGCTCACATCCCTGATTCCTTCAAGTTCTGGCCATCTCGAAAACACTAAATGCTGGCATCTCTCTGCCTAGCCTCCTAAGAATGCTGGGAGCACTAGGATGCAGGTCTATCCTTGGCCTATATATCCTGCACCACAGAACCCAAAGTGCCCTAAGTGAAAATGTGGGGCTTCCTTCCCCGGGCTTCCCTTTTCGCTAAAGCCTTGGCCCTGTGCGCCTTGCCTGCCTTGGATTCTCTCCGCTGCCTTCTATTGCTTGTTTGAATTTAATCCTGTCTTTATATTTGTTTTCAGCAGGAGGGCTAGTCTGGTACAAGCTCCTCTGTTATAGCCAGAAGCGAAAGTTCATCCCACAAGTTTGTTACGTAAATTTCACCATGACTTCTTGTTTGGTCCATAGTTTATAGGTATCTTGCTCAATTTTCAAACGTACGGGAAATTTTTAGTTATCTTTTTTGTTATTGATTTTTTGCTTAATTGCATTGTGGTAGGAGAACATAGTCTAAATATTTTCAGGTCTTTGAAATTTGTTCAGAGTTGTCTTAAGGCCCAGCATAAGTCCAATGTTTGTAATTTTTATATGAGTGTGCTCGCAAATAATGTGTGTTTTCTACTTGCTGGGAATAATGTTTTTTATATATGTCTGTGAGGTTGTGTTTACTAATTGTTCACATCCACCGGGGCTTTTTTTGTCTGCTGTTTAAGTAACTGGCAGAAGATATGACAACATCTCAGTGTGATTGTGGATTTATCTAGTTCTCTTAATTCTGTCAAGTGTAACTTTATTTTAGAACTTTATCGTTAAGTACTTTTTAACTTATAATTGTCATATTTTCTTAGTGAATCGAAACACTTATCATTATGAACTAACTGTCCATCTTCGTTTCCAGTAATACTTTTTAACTTTAAGCTCTACTTTGTTTAATATTAATATGGCTTTACCAGCTTTCTTTTGGTTAGTATTTAATATATTCCTTATGTTTTTAATCTTGTAAAGAATATGTAGTTGTACTTTTTTCTCATCTTATTATTCCTCATATTTATTTAGAACATTTAGTCTATTTATACTTAATGTAATTCTGATAGATTTGGGTTGAAACCTCCCATCTTACTGTTTGCTATTTTCGTTGTTATATTTTATTTTCTTTATTCCTTTTTTCTTGCCTTTCCATTTATTTATCTATCTATTTATTTATTTATATATCTATTTATTTATTTATTTTAGTTAGCTTTATTGAAGTGCAATTCAGAAAAAATAAAATTTACCGATCTTAAGTGTATCACTCAATGAATTTTGATAAAGGCACACACTCATATAACCATCACCACAATCAAGAGATAGAACATTTCTGTTATCCCCCAAATTTCTTTCATGCTCCTTTACAATAAGTCCCCATCCCTCCGTAGTCCCGGGCAAACACTGATCTGTTTTCTATCACTATAGTTTTACTTTTTAATCACATAGCATGTAGTTGTATGAGTTTGACTTTTTTTACTTAGTATAATCTTTCTCAATTAATGATTGGTTTCTTATTCCATTTTCTCTCTATTGGAAGTAATACTATTATTATTACTTTTTAGTGATAACTATTATTATTTTTTAGCGATAGCTATTAGAGACAATTCTCCTTGGGTCTCTCATGTTTTTGTACATCTCACAAGCAGAAACACTGACTACCTTTTCTCCAGGCTATCTTTACAAGGATGTTTGTATATGAATAGCTTTAGAAGACAGAGAAGATAGAGATGGAGTCTCTTTGGAGAGCAGAGGGTAGGTTTACTCTCCTATATAATAAAGATAACATCTTCCTTCAGAGCAGAGCTTAGACAGATTTGCTTATTGATAATTATAAAAGATTCAAGTTCCCTGCACTCAGGGTTTCTCTCTTCTAATGCAACATGAGCAGGTGTCACTTGACCCTCTTCATGTCACCCTGTGGGAACTGGATCCCAGGGAATTGGCACAAATGCTGATACTCTGGCTGCTGTTATGGCCGTGAGTAATAAATTGCCCTTTGTCTTTGATCCAGGAATCTTGTGTCTCCTGCCAGCATCCATGAAACTGTGTCAGGCTAACTTGTTTGCAACTAGGGTAAAATCTGAAACCCTTCACAGTTCTTGATAGAACCTTAGAGATTGTAACAGACATCCTTGGCCTTACTGAAGTATAATTGGTACTTTAGAATCTTCCAGAATAATAAACAGGTCTCAGAACATTTTAACTGCATTTAGCCCCCTCCAGGTTTCTATGCCATGTGCAGTTTTTTATTAATATTTTTATTTTAAACCCAATAAGACATACTGTCAATATTTATTTAGATTCACCAACATATTTACCGTTTTCATGGTGCTTCATTTTTTTCTGCATCTTTATCTTTGACCATCTATCTGGGATCAAGTTCCTTCTGCTTGACGAAAATATTTTATATTTCCTTTTGTTTAGGTCAGCTAAGGACAGTCTCTCTCTGTCTCTCTCTCTGATAAAATGTTGTACTTTCAACTTCATACTTGAAGGTTTCTTTTTTACTCAGTATCAAATTCTCAATGGCATTCCTTTTAGGTCTTTAAGGATGTAATTCCATCATTATCTCCAGCTCCCATTGTTGAGGAGCCAGCTGTCAGTCAAATGGTTGCTCTTTGAAGATAACCTTTTTTCCCTCTGCTATTTATCATATTTTCTCTTTGCCTTTTGTTTTTAGCAGTTGTAATATGGCACATCAATTATTGCTATGTTACAATTTATTCCCCACTATGCGTCATTCTCCAGTACTGCTGTGTTACAGACTACTGCCCAAACCTAGTATTTGAAAACATTATCAGTAACTTAGCTCGCAAATCTGCAATTTGAGTGGAGCTCAGTGGAAAAGGTCCAGTTCTGTCCTACATGGCCTTAGGTGGGGTGGCTTGACTGCAGGATCCACTTTTAAGAATATTCACTCCCAACTGGCAAGTGGCACTGGCTCTTGGCTGGGAGTTCATACGGGGCTAAGGGCCCAGGGCCAACAGTCATCTCCATGGGGGCTTCAGCTTCCCTGTGGTATGATGGCTAGGTCCCAAGAGAAAACGAGGTAGAAGCTTCCAGTTCCTTAAGGCCTTGGTCTAGAAACTAGGGCAGCATCACTTCTACTATATTCTACTAGTAAAGCAGTTACAGAGCTGGATTAAAGGGTAAAGAGACATAAATTCTCTCCCAATGGGAGGAGAGTCAAAGAATCTGGGGCCATGTTTTAAAATCTGCAGAGGTCCCTAAGTATAGATTTATTTTCCTTTCTTTTCTTTTTTGGTGGAAGAAGGCTCACAGGGTATTTTAAATCAATGGTTTTCATCAATTTTGGAAGTTCACAGTTATTAATCTTCACATATGGCTTCCGTCCAATTCTTCTATTTTGTTTTTGTGACTCCATTGACATGTCTGTTAGCTCTTTCTATGATATGTTCTATATCTTTTATCTACTTTCTTGCATTTTCCAAGCTTTTGTCTCTCCATGCTTTATTCCGATTACTCCTTTCTGACCTATCTCCTGTTCACTAGTTTTCTCTTCAGCATTGTCTAATCTGCTATTTATATCTAGCCATTGAGTTCTTAATTTTGACAATGACATTTTTTAATTCCATAATTTCCACTTGGTTCTTTTTTAATAAGTTAAAAAAAGTTCTTTGCCAAAATTATACATCTTTTATTTTATCCTCTTGGATCTTATCACAGTTATTGTAAAGTCTGTCAGATAACTTTAATATTCGCAGCCTCCCAGCCCCGCCCCTGTTATAGATCTTTCTGTTGGTTTTCTTTCATGTTGTCGTATCTCCTCACGTGCCTGGTGAGTTTTGATTATGTGCCTGACCTTGGGTTTGCAACAATGCTTGTAGAAATAATTCGAAGCCTAGTTTCATATTTCCTTTATGTTTGCTTCTCACGAGTACCTGGGAACAGCTCACTCAGGATAACCTTAGTCCAGTTTCTAGAACTGAAGTTATCTGTGGCTGAGCCGCAGTCCCTGTGAGGATCTGTCTCCTCGTAACCCACCCTTATTCCTAGGGTGTAGACTTTCAGGGTCCCGACCCAGAGTAAAAGGTGGTCATTAGGGCTCTCCCTTTTGTAGACCCTTGGCCTCCAATCCCTGTCCTCTGAGCCCATGAGATTGTTAATGTGTGTCCTTTCAGCCTCTCAAGTTAACAGCATCCTAAATACCAGGCCGACTTCCTGGATTTCCATGATCTCTTCTCTCTCTGATTAGGTATCCAGTGCCTCAAGCAGATGCTTTTATATTTTATCTAGCATTTCTGGTAGTCCTCAGCAGGCGATCTGGTTCGTGTTACCTTGTCCACTGCATTTAATGGAAATGGAAGTCCTCAGAGAGATCCTGTTCTCTTTTGGATTATTCCCATCAGCATTCAAAAGCCTGCTTACACTTTCCCTATCAGCCACCTTCATTCGCCCCCTCTACAGAAAACTCCACATCGTTTGTACACACTGTCTCCAATTTCTCACATCGGTTCTTTCTTAAACCCCTCCCAGTCAGGCTTTGTTTCCCACACGCCACCAAAAGTACTCTCATCAAGGTCACTCCATGCCTCAATGGTGCCAAATCCAGTGACCAGTTTTCAGTTGTCATTATATCTGACACAGCAGCATTCGATGTGGAGCACTCCGATGTCAAGAGGTTGGTGAGATGAAACAAAAGCCAGCCAGGGACAACGAGGAATGGCCCTTCCATGTCCCCCTCTGTTGCTTGTTTTGTTTTTTTCTATAGCACTTTTTACCTGATAGGCCATTTCGCGTACGCCCTTACTTGGGTTTTTGCCTTTCCCATTTTGTTGATCTCCTGCCCCATGAGAAAGTGGGCTTCAGGAGGGCAGGGCATGTTGCCCGTTTTGTTCATTCATTTACCCTTCAGTTAGAACAATGACAGGCACCGGTCACGTGCTCAGCAGTTGCTGTCTCTGGGAAAGAGCAGGGTGGCCCCATCGCGCTGGCTCGTGCTTCCCAGGCGTTACCTCCACTAGACCCTGGCTGGCTGCTGGGCTTGCAGAGTTGTGTAGGAAGAAAACCTGGCATGTTGGAAACCCTGGTCAGAACTTCAGGTAACATCACCGACATGTAATTATTACAGTTTTTGAAGTGCTTTTACGTTGCTGTCACATCTGGTCCTTGCGGTACCTCTGTGAGATAGGTAGGACAATGAGTCTCATGTTTCACATAGGGCTCAGAGAGCGAAGAGGTTTTTCCAGGGTTGCACAGCAACTTAATAGCAGATCTTCAGCTCAAACATGACTCTTTAAAAGTGAATGAAACTTTTCTCTCTGATTATAAAAATTTATAGACTCGTAGAAAATTTGGAAATGACAGAAATGGATAAAGAACTTTTAAATTATCCTATCATGCACGTTTTGACATACTTCCTTTCAGTCTTTTTAAAAATAGTTTAGATCACGTATCATACAAAATTTGTATCCTGCTTTGTAACGTAACATCACAAAATAACATTTCCCTGGTCTTTTAATATGTCACTTTCCTGGATGTATAATATTCTACCACACAGATGTACCACAATTTATATGTAACGTTCTGTTGCTGGACATTTAGGTTAAACAGCTCTCATTTCCTTCTGACTGTGTGAGCGACTGGGGACTTGAGGCCGGGGCTCTCCGATGTGGTAGTCAAATTAGAAAGTGGACGTGACAGGAATTCGGTAAAATAAAATTTAAAAGCACCGCAGGGTGATATTTTTAAAAAGGCAAGAAAGAAAAGGAAATATGTTCAAGTGAAAAGAAAGTCCCGACTCCATGTTCGATGTGGCGGGGGTAGGAGTAGGGCGACCGGCTGGAGTGGGTAAGCGCACAGCTGGGGGCAGACAGCCGCTTACTCTTAGGGACCCCAGGCTTCACTTCCATATTTTCCTCCTTGGTCCTGGCTGCTCAGACTCTTCCAGCTGGACACGGAGGCCGATGCCCTGGTCAACTTCCAGTACTATTCGTCCCAGTTGCCGCCCTTCTACGAGAGCTCCTCCCACATCCTGCACACGGAGGTCCTGCAGCAGCTGACCGACCTCATCCGCAGCCACCCCAGCTGGTCGGTGGCCCACTTGGCGGTGGAGTTGGGGATCCGAGAGTGCTTCCATCACAGCCGCATCATCAGGTTGGAGGGGGACGGGACGCTTGGTAGAGTGTGCATGTGGATGGCGGGGCCGTGGGGAATCTCCCCATCCCGCCTCAGTTCCCCTCCATAAACTCGAAGGTTTCCCAGAACATTTGAGTTAAACAGCGGCAGCACTGCCTCCGGGTTGGAGCATAGGGATGCTGGCTGAGGTCAGAAGGAGAAATGTAACATTTCTGGAATACCTACCAGGTACCAGGCCCGTGGTAGCTGTTCGATACTCACCACGAACTCGAATCCTCCCCCAAAACCCTTGATGTATTGTCATCCCGGTGAGAGGTTATGTGACCTGTGCAGGGTCACTCAGCCAGAGAGGCTGAAGAGGCTTCAGATCCTCGAGGTCTCCTCTCACCGGTCTGGCCGCCCCCCTGGGAGCTGGACCACTTACTTTCATACATTCATTCAGCCAACACGCCTATCATTGGATGGCGCCGGGGTGAAGCTACCCTGCTGGTCACAGGACTTGGGCTGCGCTCTTGCCCTGAGGTAGCCACGCCGCCTTTGATCCTCCTTCCCGCTCACGTCAGCTCCCAGGCCCAAAGCTCAGAAGTCCGGGCTGCCCTTTACAGTCAACAGGCCCGTTCTTGAACATCAGGCATTTAATCTTATCACTGTCCATTTCCTAGGGTAGGCGTGGCAGGTAGTGTTTATGTTTTTTCGTACAGGAGGATATTGAACTCCAGAGGAGTTAAGTGACTTGCCCTTAAGGGTAGTGAGATTTCTGCCCTCTGCGTCCTTTCTGTGCCACCCACGGCCCGCTTCAGGCTGGGCGTGGCCCTGGGGCACATCTCCCATACAGAGGTGCAACCTGACCTAAAAACTGGTATGAATCACATCAGATACAGATAAATTGCCACTCAGCCCTGAGTTTGAACCAGCCAACTTGAGCATGACATGAGTGCTCTTGAGCTCCTAGCCCACTTCCCAATTCCGCACTCGGGTTTCTCAGCGCCCCGCCCACCGCATGCCACGTCCACTCACCTCCCTGGCCCTCCCCGCAGCTGCGCCAACAGCACGGAGAATGAGGAGGGCTGCACGCCCCTGCACCTGGCCTGCCGCAAGGGTGACGGGGAGATCCTGGTGGAGCTGGTGCAGTACTGCCATGCCCAGATGGACGTCACCGACAACAACGGAGAGACGGCCTTCCATTATGCCGTCCAGGGTGACAATTCCCACGTGCTGCAGGTGAGCAGAGGCGGAGATAGCGCAACTAATACCAGGGATACTTCACTGTGCCCACAGCTCTCTTTGGACCCCTGAGCTCAGATGTCACTCTGGGCCTCTCACTGTCCCTGCTTGCCCCTAGAGGCCAGAGCTTCTTTTTGGAGGATGCGCCCCCCCACACCCCATTCTTCCCTCCCCACATTTGTCAAGGAGACACATCCTTGGCCACTTTGCTCTGACAACCCTGGGAAAGCCCTCCAACCCAGCAAACTATACTCAAGGCCCAGCCCCGACTGCGAGTTGAGTTCAGCTCTTCCTGAGCAGCTCCAGTGTGGACCCCTGCGCCGGGTGAATTCACTTCAACCCCTGCCTGGAGGCACATGTGGCCCAGTGGGACCTGAGTTGAACTTTTCATAGAAACTCAAAACAACAAAACTCCATCTGCCTCCTTCGGGCCTTTGTGCCAGAAGCACTCCTTCTGTTCAGTTTCATTAGCTGGGCAGAAAAATTAAAATTGTGGGTGCATAGATCCAGTGATTTTATTAAAAGGCTATTTTAAATATTAGAAAAGGCAGAATACTGGACAATATTTTATTGCCTGGAATGAGAAGATTCCTCTAAAGGTATACCCTTGTCTCTGCCTTGGCCTCAGAACGGAACTACACGATTCTAGACATGATTTAGTGTTCTTGGGGACGGGGGTTCTGCCCCCACTGTGGCGCTCCACCCTGCCTGAGAACCTGCTGTGTGCCCGGCGCAGGGCCGTGCACATCCTGCTGCGGGCAGAGGGCACGCACCATCCGCCGTCACGTACAACAGTACGCGCCCCTTATCGTACGCCAGTCTCGTGCCTGGGTGTCCTGTATGTTTTCGTTAATTTTCAGAATACCCTCTGTGGGTGGGGGTCGCTCACTATCCTCCTCTCTTCGCTAAAGAAACAAGTTCAGTGACAGTAAGTGTGCCCAGGGAGGGCCACAGGACTGTGAGGAGTCGGGCCTCCCTGCTGTGTCCCCAGGCTGCTGACAGGCTCAGCTGGTCATACGGGAACTCACAGAGGTCGCGTTTAACCTCAGGGAGACGGCCTTCAGCTGAGGAAACAGAAGTCTCCCAGCTTGCTTTTTAATACATGTATTTTTTTTTAATTGAAAAAAATGATATCTGCACATAGCAAAAAAAATTCAAGCAGGACAGAAGGGTATATAATGGGAAGCAAGAATCACTCCCCTGCTCTCGGCCCCCAGTGCCATCCCTGGGTACACCGCATTTTAAGTTTGAGTCAGAATTTCTCATACGTGCCACCACCATGCCAGACCAGTGCCCCAGCCAGCACTGGCTCGGTCAGCTCTCTTTTTCCCTCCACGTCCTCCCTTCTTCGTTGCTTCTCTTTAAGTTCTTCTCAGTGTTCTTGTGGAGTCCCGCTTCCCTTCCCCTCAGTCCTGGAGAGAGACTGTCCCGGTGGGTGTCAGGGGAGGGGCGTGCAGGGGCTTCCGTGCTGGGCTGCAGCCCACACCACTGTGGCGCCGCCAGCTTCTAGGGAAGAATGCGTCTGCCGGCCTGAACCAGATGAACAACCAGGGGCAGACCCCGCTGCACCTGGCCTGCCAGATGGGGAAGCAGGAGATGGTCCGCGTGCTGCTGCTGTGCAATGCCCGGTGCAACATCCTGGGGCCCGGCGGCTACCCCATCCACACGGCCATGAAGTTCTCCCAGAAGGGGTAAGACCTCGCTCCCCGCCCCCGCCCCCACCGCTGTCCCGCGTGGCTGGTGCGGCCGCAGCTCTCTCACGGCCTGTCCTGAGCAGTGACGTCCATAGGCTTATTAGGTGCGGATGAGAAACTGGCACCAAGAGCTGGCCTGGCATGAAGAAAGTGCTCGGTAAATGTGTAGGGGTGTGACTATCAGTCCATGAACTCCGCTGTGTAGAGAGTGAAACTTTAAAAATTGTTCTCTCATGCACCCTAGTTTCCGACTGTGAACCTCCTTCTACCAGACTGGAGGAAAACAAACTTAATTTTCCCTGGGGGTCCCAGGAGCTGGGGCTGGGGCTCCAGTGTTAGAACGTCATGCAACCCCGAGGCGGGAAGGGCCTGCCGACCTGGGCCCTCTTCCCCCTCCAGCCCAGTCTGAACCCCTTCACCGCGGCAGCGCTCCCAGCTTCCGAGGCCGACTCAAAGCCCAGGAATGCTTGGCAGGGTGGCCCAGGGCCCCGTCTGCCCGGATGCATTTGTCCTTCTTGGCTGGTGGCACTGCTGGGACACAGGTGCCAGGCCTACGTTTCAGGGAGCTCTAGAACACTCTCATTTCTTCCTTTCTTCTCAGAGCTGGGAAACCCTGGTCTCGGGAGAATTCTTCTCTGTGTGGTGTGTGTGTGTGATGTGTGTGTGTGTGTGTGTGTGTGTGTGTGTGTGTGTGTGTGTGTGCAGGGAAGGAGTGGGGGGAGTGGGGGGAATGGGATGAAAGAGATGACTATCTCAAAATATTCCCCAGCAGGTAGAGTATCTAGAATGAGTGAATGAATGAATGAGTCATTTGGTCCCTCAGTCCCTGACACTGTGCTAAGCCCCAGTCACCTGCTTGGTCCAGGTTCCTTCCAGGACCCTAGTATTGTCCAGGTGGCTCCCTCCTCAGGTCAGACGCCCTCAGCCGTGTTCCCTCTCCGCCCCACCCAGGCCTCCCTTGTGGACCTGGCTTAGATCAAAAGGCTCAATGTGTGCGTGATGATGCAAGTCATCTCATACCTTGGATGCGCCCTACTGCTGCACACAGCCATGTTCCCACGGGACCCCAGTGGGGACATCTCTCTGTCACCGCCACCGTACGCTAAGAACCACGATGTTAGGGTTTCCAAGAGTGGTTGCCTCCCAGCTCGTCTGGGAGCCCCTGTGCTGTTTGCGTGAACTGGGCCGAGCTTCACAGGGAGCCGGGTTTGGTCTGGCACTCGAGTTCCACTTACTCTTCACGGGTTGTTAGCGTCGTGGCATGGATCAGAATCTCCTTCCTTCTTCAGGCAGAATAACACTCCACTGGATATGCCACGACATTTTGCTTTTCCATTCTTCTGTCAGCGGATGCTTGAGTCGCTTCCACCTCTTGGCTCTTGTGCGTAGTGCTGTCGTAATCAGCGGCGCACCGATACCTACCCGAGCCCCTGCTCAGTTCCTTTGCTTATACTCTAGAGGTGGGAGCGGCTGTGCTCATAACCACCCAGCTCTCTGCCTCCTCCGGGATACAGTCCCTGCATGGAACAGCAACAGCGGGGGGTCGGCGGGCAGAGGGCGGCTGTGTGCCAGGCACAGAACCAGGTACTGAAATATCTCGTTTCCCTTAATCTCCACCCAGTCCTATTAGGACTGTCCCCATGTTGCAGATGGACTTTCCAGAGGTCACTAGTGCAGAAGCTGAGGTTTGACCGCAAGCCTGTCTGACTCTAGAGCCAGTACCAGTAAGAGTGATCATTACTAATTGGAGTTATCAGGGAAGGCTTCCTGGAGGAAGGGGCTTGAGCTATGCCTTGAGGGGCTCAAGTACCCTAGACATACCATGGTATTCGTGCTGGTTGGTTTTATTGCAACTTTATTTTCAGAAACTCTCCCTAACCAATAGATGAAGCCCCCAGTCATGACCTCTTCCAGAGCCAGGTGGCCCTCGGCCTTCCTCACTCCTCCAGGGCTCCTCTCTCCCCAGGTGTGCTGAAATGATCATCAGCATGGACAGCAACCAGATACACAGCAAAGACCCTCGCTATGGAGCCAGCCCCCTGCACTGGGCCAAGAACGCAGAGGTAGGCTGAGTCGGGGGGGGGGGGGTGGGCAGGGACCAGGTCCTGAGCTACCTGAGGCGGGTCCCTGAGGATGCACTTGGCGGGGGGAACCGATCTCGTAGCGGGCCCCAGGCAGGCAAACCCAAGGAGAGGTGACGTCCTCATGTTGCTCTAAGGCTCACTGGCACAGTGATGGTGTCCCCTGTGCAGCTTCCTGTATGAATTGGGGTTCCTACGGCCTGTCCCTGGAAGCGTTGTGAGGTCAGTGAGGTGGTGCATGAGGAAATTCTTTGTAAATTGGCAAGTGCTTCATAAACAGAAGGTGGCGGATGATGGTGGTGACAGTACTGGCTCTCGCTGCATCCGCAGAGAGGCTAGTCGGGCATCTCCTCTGAGGCGTCTCCCTAAGCCACTAAGCCACACTTTGTCCCCCTGGGAGGATGGAGGCCTCTGGTCTTTCGCCTCCAGGAAGCACAGCTTGGCAGTGCACTGGATGGCCCTAAAGATCATGGCTGCTCATAACCGTGATGGGCCAGGAGGGAGGAGATACCAACCTCCGAAGGGACCTTCTTCATACCAGGAGCTAGCCACCAAGTCAGGCCCTTTCACGTATGTTTTGTCATTCATTGTCACCACACTCTGTGAGGTAGGGACTTGCATTCCCATGTCACAGCAAAGAAAGCTGAGGTGCGGAGGGGTACAGTGACCCTCCCAAGCACAGACGACTGGGGTGAAGCAGGGTTGAGCTCAGGGTTCCCGTTGTTGGTCTCAAAAGTCCAGGCTGCTCTCCATGGCCCCAGGCTCCCCAAAACTGCCAGGTGAGCAGGGCGGGGTGTTGCCAGGTCCCTCTGCAGGGAGGGATGGGGTCCTGTGAGCTCCAAGGAACGACCTGGAAGCCCCTTAAAACAGTCGGCACATCTTCAGCTCTTTGTCCCATAGTTCTGGGGGTGCTGATGCTGTGGGAGCCAAGGTTGAGGGCCACCCCCAGAACTGGGGCCTGCCGCCCGGGCTCCTCCAGTGCTGGAGCTCTCAGAGGCCCAGCACCTGGAGGCCTCCGAGGAAGTGGCAGTGCCCAGGTGCCGCCAGGCGCCGCAGGCCACAGCTGCCCCGAGCGCGCCACTGACTGGGGCCTGGACCCTGTCTCCACAGATGGCCCGCATGCTGCTGAAACGAGGCTGCGACGTGAACGGCACCAGCTCCGCGGGGAACACAGCCCTGCACGTGGCGGTGATGCGTGAGCGCCACGACTGTGTCATGGTGCTGCTGACCTACGGGGCCAACGCGAACGCGCGCGGAGAGCACGGCAACACGCCGCTGCACCTGGCCATGTCGGTGAGCCTGCTGCCCGCCAGCGCCGCTCCTTCCGTGCCCTGGCCCCCCTCGCTCCCGTCCCCCCACGTGACACTCGCTTGTGGTGCGAGAGGGGAAAGTACAACTCTGGCTACTGACTGTGGCCTTGGGCAATTCATGTCCCCTGTCAGCCTTGGTTTCCCATCCGGAAAGTGGAGGTGCCGATACCCACCTGGCAGGCACTCGGTCACTGCGAGGGATATCTAAACGACACAGTACCTGGCACAGGGTGAGCGCCCACAGCCGTTAGTTCTCCTCCCCTGCGTTTTTAGGGAACAGCATTCACCTGCATACTGAGCTCATCTCCCTGTTAGACTCCGAGCCCCCCGGACGGCAGGGCCGGCTTATGCGTCTGGGGGCCGTGGTAGGTGTTGGTCACGCTTGTGGGTCTGTTACACATTCCTGCTTTTAGGGCTCTCCAATCCGGTTAGACAGCTAACTACAGTATGAACAGATCAAGTGCAGGGGAGGGAGTGTTATTGTGTTAGACACGTGTCTGTGTTTATGTGCACGTAACCATAGTAACACTGCGTGTACATAAGTCTGTGTAATAAGTCTCAGAATGTTAGAACGAGAGAGGCCCCTGGGACTCTAGAAGTCGATTTAAGACAAATTCAGAGACATCCTGTTTTATACCACAGGTCACGATTGTAGAACAAAGTTGCCTAAGAGGCTGAAATTATAAATAAACCATGGACGTTTTTAGTACTGAATGGGCCCTTAGGATTTTCCAGTTCAGTGGTTCTCAAATGTTTTGGTCTGTTTGGTCCCTTTATACTCTTAAAATTATTGGGGATCTCAAAAACTTTTTGAATTTTTATATGAATTTTATATATCTATACTTACCACGTTAGAAATTAAAAGTGAGAAAATTTCAAAATACTTATTAATTCACTCACAAATAACCATAATTTACCAATTGCATGCTAATGTAAATAACATTTTTAATGAAAAACAACTTTTTCTTTCCCAAAACAAAAAATAATTGAGAAGAGTTGGCATTATTTTATATTTTTGCAAATCTTTTTAATACTCAGCTTCAGAAAAGACGTGTGGATTCTCTTCTGCTACATTTATTCTGTTGTAGAATATTATTGGATATGTTGAAAAATATAAAGAAAATGTGGCCTCACATAGTTACATAGTTGGAAAAGATACATAGTTACATCTTTTCAGATAATTGTGGCTATTCTTTGATATTGCACCAAAACTCAGCAAGGGGTAGTTTCTGACAAGTTGGTTGGAGTGGACACTCTGAAACAATCTCTAGGGACTTTTTATACTTTTTTATGTTAAAATCCACTGGTATCTCTTGCACTTTGCGTAGCTCTTTCACCCAGGAATGATTTTGTGTTGTCCTTGGTAAATACTGGTTCACTGAGTATGCATAGCTTCCAAAAATGTTGGCCCATTTCATTACACAGTATCAAAAACCCACATTTGTAAATATCACCATCAATCTCATCAGAAACGTCTTTAAATTTTAGGAAACTGCCAAGCCCATCATGGCATATACGAGTTTTCTGAAATTCCAATATTTGTTTGAAAGCTTGAAATTTATCATTGGCACAAAATACTGCCAGTTGTTTTTCTTGAAGCGACAGGCTCACTGCTTTCATCTTTGGGACAATGTCTTCTCAATACCCGAGGCTGAACAACTGTAGTTTGCCCGTCGTCCTCTCAAGTAAAAACGGTGTTCCGTGAAAAAAAGCAGCTAGTTCTGCTCTCAACGCAAACAGTTCCACAGTGCTTTTTCTCAAGACTCCATCATACTTTGTCATGCCACAGAAATTCAGTTCCCTGACACAGAATACACGAAATTTAAGAAAATTAGCAGGTCTTACTGCTTCATCAAGGGAATTCTTAAGCAAAACTGGCTTTTTAAAATTTATTTATTTATTTTGACTGTGAGCGCGTGGCAGAGAGTAAGGAGACTCACGGCGACAGTTCGGTGCCTCTGCCTTGCTTAGCGCTCAGGCACCTGCAATCGTAGTCACCATTATTTTTACACCATCGGTGCCTAAGTCAGCACAGTGCAAAGGGCAAGCATCTTGGCATTTTTTGCAAAAACAGTTTTAACTCGTGAACCTTCTAAAAGGGACTCACACGTTCACGGGCGTCCACAGGTCTTGCTCTGAGAATAGCTGAGGTACTTCATTGTTTCCCACGCTCGTCACACGCAATGCCGTCTTCCCCGCTTGGAGCGCGTTCGTGAACCACTTAACGGTCGGTGTACTTCATCGTCTCTCTGAGTTGGCTTGCTTTTATACTTAAATTTTTTTTTTTGAAGAAAGTGTTATGTCACTACTATAAGTGGTTAAACCAGTGCCACAAATAAAAAGTAACCACAAAAGAATTACATTATTAATGATTAAAACACACATACTTACCTGTGCCCATGTAAATCCTAATGGTACAGGTGTTGGAACAACAGCATTCTAGACACACCTCTTCATTCTCTAGGTGAGGAAATCAGACCCTGAGAAAAAGAAGGAGGTGATAAGAGCTCAGAGCACCTGGCCTGCCAGTCTTGGGGCTTTGCCCTGCCCCCGCCCCCACCCAGCCTCCTGATGGCTAATTGCAGGTGCTGTGTGCAGGGAGGCTGCACTGGAAGGCTGCCATCCAGAAGGATGTTTGATTGGCTACCTACTCGGAGCCTTCCCTTTCCTCGCTCTCCTCTCCTGCTGCTCCTGAAAGCCATCAGCAGCTGACTCTTCAGGTCCCCATGGCTCCTGGGTCAGGGGTCATAGCTGCATTGCTTCCTTTCAGAAGGAGCTGGCGGGGCTGGGGGCTGGGTGAATCACTTCCCGTATCTGCCCGGGTTATGAAACCTTTACTCAGGGATGCGTGTAAGCCTGCTTGTCAGGGCACCAGCCTTCACAGCATAGACTCCAAAACCTCAGGCTGATGGAGCATGTCTCTCCCTGCGCTGAGGAGAGGCCCACTGAGCTGATGGGTAGGTGGAAGGGGCCAGGGTCCTGTTTTTCATTTTCCTGAGCTGTTGCATATTTTCACCTCACTCCATTCCCAACAGAAAGACAATGTGGAGATAATCAAGGCCCTCATTGTGTTCGGGGCAGAGGTAGACACCCCGAATGACTTTGGGGAGAGTCCCGCATTCATCGCCTCCAAGATGAGCAAACGTATGTACTTGCCACTATGGGACAAGCGTTGGGCAGGGGTGGGTGGGGTGCCGGGACTGGGGAGGAAGGAAGTCCCTGCCATCTGGTGCCAGCATCCTGTCCATACCCACACCCCGTTGCTCCCTGCACAGGGTTTCTGGGAGGACCTGGGAAGCCGAGGGGGGAAGTTTTATTTCCCCAAGAACAGGGGCCCTGACGGATAGATGGAGCCTCCCAAGGCGTTTACCAAGCCAGTGTCCTCTCCCATGAGGCCCATCTCACCTCAGGGTGCCAGGCAGGATTCAGGGGGGCCAGGGGTGGTGTAGACAGCAGCCCCAGCAGCCCTCTTTCTCACCCTTGGAGAATTCACTGACGGAGCCACTGCGCGAGTGTGCGTGCGTGCCCCCGCTCACGGGCGTGCTGCATGCAACACATGCTCACCCGGTAAGCCTTGGCTTCAGAGCTGGGAAAAGCAGACCCTCCTCACCAGAAACCCTGAGCCCCCTCCGGAGAGTTTCAGGGGGCTGCGGAGGTTGCTGCGGGTGTGTACCTGCTAGCGCGCGTGAGCGTGCATGTATGCACATGTGCATGTGTGCACGCGCTGCTGCTTGTGGCGTCCTTTTCAGTTCTGTCCGTTAGATGGGAGTAGATGCCCATTGGCTGGCTAGTTAGTCCCTTTCGAGCTCTGAGAGGGGACTCTCCATTCAGCTGTTTTGAGAATTGCTGAATATGGAGGTCCTGCTTTCTCAACTGGAGGCGAAGGGAAAGAGGGAGTCCCAAAATACACTGTCCTGCTCCTTGCACCTCCCCGGTCCGCCCTAGAGCCTCCCCTGGCCCGCGGAAGCTGCTCTGTCGGGTCAGCACGCCCTGGCGCCGTGGGGTCACACATTCCCTCCCGTCCCCGGGCAGCCTGGCAGATGGGAGAGGGGACTGTGTGTGGAGAGGAGGGGCCTCTCACTTGCATACTGAATCATTTCTGATTCTCTGCGATCTCCCCCTCCCCAAACCATGACAAGTTGTCACCAGGAAGTCACTCTTAACTCTGCTGAGAACCATAGGGGCTGACTGCCGCTTCCCACTCCTCCAAGCAGCCCCCACGGAGCCGGGCTGCGCGCCGCCACCGCCGGTGCGTCACCCCTTCTCCCTGGAAAGATCTCAGCCCCCACCGATCTGCCTAAGCGACCTAGGTAGGCCTCCCCCTGCCCCCCGCCATCCCTCCTCTCCAGCCGGTTCCCAGGCCCTCAGATCAGAGCTCCTGGTTGGAAGGGAATGAGGACCCAGTGTGGAAGTCCTTGAAATGAGCGGGGAGGATGGCAGGATGTGTTAGCCTTGGGGACAGCCAGTGGCCCAGAGAGCCCAGAGGCCAGTGGGGTCACCGGCTATTGACCCCTGAGGGGGCACCCTGGATCCGTGTCTTAGGTCTGGGCATTTGTCATGACACCCACAAGGTGGGTGCTTTAATGGCCACTCATGTCCCCTGGGCAATAAAGAGTACTGTAGGGGGCCTGGGGCCCCTGACCCTTTGGCTTCAGTGAAGAGTGTCTCTGCCACACCACTGAATCTCTGTCAGGCCTGAGGCCTGCGTGCCCCCCACTGTCCTTTCATTGACCCACGCAGGCTCTTGAACACGGCCAGGCAAATAGCATCGGCTCCTGTGCATCCTTGCTGCCATGGTCGCAGCCTCCAAGGAGATTCTGGGTCTCCTGCGGGCTGCCCACCCGGGGCCCTAGATCGTTTGGGAGTGGAGTTATTTTCTGCTGTTGGGAAAGCAGCTGCCAGCACCTCCAGCCAGGATAGCCCAGCCCAGCCTGGAACTCAGCAGAGGCAGAGCCAGCAGCCGCTTAGTCCTCTGGCTCTGCCCCCTGCTTCCCCTCCTCCTCCCCACCCAGGACCTGCACACCGCCCCCCCTCCATCTTTATCTCTCAATTTTACAGGCAGTCAGTCACCCAAGCCAGGCTGGATGGTGGGCCTGGGGCACAGCGTCAGATGGGTAATGCCTTGGGCCTAGAGGGGCCGCAGGGCCCAGACATGCCCAGCTCCCTCCTCCCCTTCTCAGCTGCGCGGCACACGCATGCTTCCTTGCCACCCACCCTGTCGCTGTTTGCCGCCTCTCCCGGCCAGTGTCCCGCTCGTCTTGCCCATTCTGGCCACCTTCCCACCGCTTTGCAGCCTGCCTTCCCGCTTTGCTGCCGCAGACTCCGAGCGCAGTAGTGGGGAGAGCCCGTCAGAATCCGGGTGACATGGCACTGCCAGGCCAGGCACCTGCGGCTGGGCTGCTCATCAGGAGGGCAGCTAACCTGCTGGGTGGGCACAGGGGAAAACATGGATGGGTGCCTCCAAGCAGAGAGGTTGCTAAGGAAGTTTCCAGACCTGGGATTGGGACGAGGGGCATCTGAAGCGTGGTCGTTCTTTGTTGACGGAGTTAAATCCTGAAGAACATCCTGACTCAGCCTTTTTGGCTCAGTGACCTTGGACAAGTAACCTCTTTGAGCCTCATCCATAAATTGGGAATAAAGATTCTGGTCATGGTGGCTGTTAGCAGCCCAAGCCCGATGCACGAAGAAATGCATCGCGGACGGCAAAGCACAGGACGTAACAGGTGCTTGTGTGTCACAGATTTGGGAGACAGACATTGAGGGGAATCCAGGTGCTGGCCAGGCAGGGTGGGGGCCCTTCCCAGAGCAGTGGGCTCCCATCTGTTCCAACATGTTCCTCCTTGAGGGGCCTGTGTCCTCTGGCTCAGCTGTCCTGGGACAAGTAGCCCTTCCTGGGGGCAGCAGGCAGATGCTCTTGCTGTAGACAGTGGGGTGAGGCCATAGCTCCAGGTTTCCTTCAGAACCCAGGGGCAGGGGGTGGGACCTGCCTGGCCGGAGCCCACACCACCCTGTGCCCCACAGAGCTGCAGGACCTAATGCACATCTCCCGGGCCCGGAAGCCAACCTTCATCCTGAGCTCCATGCGGGACGAGAAGCGGAGGTAAGTGAGGGAGGGGGTGCCGTACGTGCGAGGCCTCTGCCGAGTGCCCACCGCGGGCTCGAGGCTTCTGCCCATGCCCATGAGGTGGCTCATGTGCCCTGTAGTTCACAGGGAGGGGACCAAGTCTCTAGAGCCTGCATCTGCTCCTTTGTCAGTGTCCATGCTACAAGCTCTGGGTCACATGATGGAGCTGGCCGCCGTCCTGTCCCCCTGCCATGGTTGTGGGGAGATGGCCCGGATCCCCTCTGGAGAGACCGGGGCCTGCTTTCCTCTGATTCCACCGCGCTCCTACCCTGCCTCCCTCCACAGAGCTGGTGGGCGGGCTGCTGGCCTACTCCACTGCTGTGCACCAGGCCCATTGCAGGAGGCAGGTCTGGGTGACAGGCGCAAGGAGAAGCCCACGCCCTGTCCTGGAAGACAGTCCTTGGGGCCCAGAATCAGTGCCCGCCAGCACGGCAGGCTGTCCCGACAGATGTGGTTCCCATCGGCTGTTCTCTCCACCCCTCCCTTTAGCGACAGATGGTTTATTCTGTTGATTACTAGCCCATGTCCCTAACAGCCTTCCTAGGGAGGTAACTGCAGAACTGGAGTCCTCCAGAGGTTAAGTGACCTGCTCAGGGTCTCAAAGTGTCGGAGAGGAGACTCGGGCCCAGGCCCTCAGGGTCGGCGCCCTTTCTGCTGCTGCGGGCTCTCTCCTGGCGTTGTCCCCGGGCCGGCCCCAGCAGGGAAAGCACCCCGTCCCAGGGCCACGTCAGGTGGCTGTGCCACTCGTCACCTGAAGCGCGCAGTCCCCTTTGCCATGTTCCACTTGTTTCCTCAGCCACCTCGCAACGTGTGCCCGGGGCGTGCACCTGCCAATCAACATTCTAGCGCTTTCTTTCCCCTGCGCCCTCCTTGCAGGTGGGGCTGAGGTGAGAGTCGGCACGGCCCTGTGGGGACCTCCCCACACGGGTCTGTGAGCCGCAGCTCAGCCCTGCTCCCTGTGGGCGGCCAGCCCCGCGCATCCTCAGAACGGTCTCTTGCATGTTCGCCTTCCCCATCAGGCCCGGTAGGCCTCCGGCCACCTTCTGGGCTTGCCGCAGGGCCAGCAGCTGGTCCAGGAAAACACAAGGGACCCTGGAGGCAGGACACAGTCCTCCTTAGTTGATCAGCTGTCTATTAACGGCTTCCTGTATGTACTGAATAGGAAAGCAGAGCCAGTCCCTGCCCTCAGGGAGAAAGAGAGTAAACGGGAGAACAAAAAATGATTGCTCTGGAGGGGAGAGGAGCTCACCATCGAGGAGGTGGGCGGAGCAGGAGCAGGCTGAGCTGGAGGGTCCTGGTGGCCTCGGGGCAGGCTTCTCTCAGCAGTGACATTTAAACTGAGATGGCAAGATGAGACCAGAAGGAAGCTTCCAGGTCTACTCGCAGACTATGGAGCCCTCCTCCCCACTTCTGCGGGGTGGGTGGGAGTGGGAGGGTGCTGGCCAGGCCAGGCGTGGCAGGACTGAGAGAGACAGGTCAGGGCATGTGGGAGAGGTGTGACTTAGGGGTCAGCAGACCTGGGGTCAGCATTGCTCACTACCCACGTGACTTTGGCAGTCACCTAACCTCCGCACTTCATTCCTTCACTGCCATGCACAGGGGTGACAGGGCGTGTCCGCCTCCCAAGGGGTTTGGGACTTTTAAGTGGGTTCATGCTGGTGAGAACCCCTCACAGCTCCTGGCACATACGTAGACTGTCCTTTCTCCCTGCCCCCTCCTCCCCTGCTGCTGCCACCTGGGTGGAGGGTCCTGATCCCCCTCTGCTACCCGTTCCTGCCCAGTTAGTTATAGGATCCAGCCTCACAACCCTGCTTAATTCAGACAGACTTTTATCCAGCACCTGCTTAGGGCAGACCTGGGAGTGGGACTCTAGACCTGACCAGAGCCAGCGGCTGCCCTCAGGAGCTCCCTGTCCAGAGTGGGAGACAGACCCAGGTGTCTGTTGATGTCGCACCTGGCCGGTTACTTGCCCCCTGCTGCCCCTTACCTTCCGGTATCTTTAGTGTACTTTTCACCTACTGAAATACATGTTTATTCCTTTATGATCCCCTGCCCCGCCCCCGCCCCCAATAGCCCAGAGCTCCCAGGAGCCTGGTCTCATGTGCTCATGTGGCTGCCACGGCACCCATGCCCAGGGACACAAGCTAGGGTGCGGACGTAAAGTGCTGGGCTATGATTGGACCTTCTTCTCTCCCACTGCTGTCCCCTCCACAGCCACGACCACCTGCTCTGCCTGGATGGAGGGGGCGTGAAAGGCCTGATCATCATCCAGCTCCTCATCGCCATCGAGAAGGCCTCGGGCGTCGCTACCAAGGACCTCTTTGACTGGGTGGCAGGGACCAGCACTGGGGGCATCCTGGCCCTGGCCATTTTGCACAGTGAGGGCAGCCCCCTGGGCAATGGGCAGGGGGGGGTGGTTGAGACCTGCAAATGTCTGGGTAGGCTTGTCTCAGCTCAAGTGGTGTCTCCTTCACGGAGCTGTCTGGGCCGTGTGATCCTGCCTGTGGGGTACTCCCCAGACAGGGTGCAGCCCCACTCAGGTGGGAACTGGCCTCAGCCTTGGCGTCCCTGACAATAATCCCTGCCCAGTGCCATCGAATTCCATACTCTCCAAGCACCCTCTGGATCTGAAGGCACCAGGAGAGGAGCCTCCTGCACCCAGAGCATTAGGGCCAGGCCTGTGCTAGGGACACGGGATTAAGTCAGGGAAGGCCCTACTCAGGGAGCCCCCATCTGATGGGGGCGGTGCAGGTATCAGGGCGCCTTCACCGAGGGAGGAGGCCATGGCTCTGCAGTCCAGGACACGCAGGGCCATGAGCACGGCCAGCCTGGGAGCCGCGGCCGTGGGCTCTGGGGACAAGACAGTCAGCAGCTGGCAAGTTGCCGGGATTTCGTCATCGCAACAGTTTCCTGCCTAGTTTTTCACATCTTTTTAATGATTCTCATCATAGCCTTGTGAGGTTACAGCTGGGGAAACTGAGGACCAGAGAGGGTCACCCAGTGAGCCAGGCAGAGCCAGGCCGGGTCTGAATCTGTGCGCTCAGCTCTCCCCCGGCTACAGGCCCCAAGCTCCCTCTCGGGTCTTCGGTTCCTGTCTTCAGTGAGAGAAGAGCCATCCCGGGCCCACCTCTGCTGGGGACATCAGATGGGGGAGGGCGGGGAAGAGGTCCTAGCCTCTCTTCCAGAAAGGGTCACTTCCTTCTTCAGTGGACCTTTCATACAGGGTCTTCAGACCCCCAGGGCTATGGAAGGGATCTGAGAAATTATCCAGTTCAGTCTCTCACAGAGGCAGAAACCCCCTCTCCACAGCCGGCCTTCTTGTACATACCCCTGGCGGGTCCTGTGAGGTACACATTGACCCTGTCTGTTGTTGGAGGCTCAGAGGACAGGGCTGGTCTTTCTAGTCATGACAAACAGGGTGGACCTAGGTTTACAGGCTTATATACATTCAGGGTCCTTTAAGGAAAATAATACAAAATTATGAATACAAAGTCAAGTACAGAGCCTTGGGCAGCCAAAGGGGACATCTGCCTGTGTGGGAAGGTCCAAAGGAGGGGCCCAGGTGCCCAGGCTTGCTCAGCGTCCTGTCCCCTGCCACTCTGGTCACTGCTGGCCTGTGGTTCCCGAGCCGGCGTGTGCTCAGGCCCCGCGTCGGGCATGACCCTTGCGTTCCTCCCCACCTCGACCCCCTTGTTTCTAGGCAAGTCCATGGCCTACATGCGTGGCGTGTACTTTCGCATGAAGGATGAGGTGTTCCGGGGCTCGCGGCCCTACGAGTCGGGGCCCCTGGAGGAGTTCCTGAAGCGAGAGTTTGGAGAGCACACCAAGATGACGGACATCAAGAAGCCCAAGTAAGCCTCCACAGTGGGGTCCCCTTCTGCTGTTTCTGGGGGCAGAGAGCTGTCGTGGTCTGGTTAAAGCTGAGGGGGTGGGGGGAGCAGCTTCTTCTCATGTAAATGAGGGGCTTCTCCCAGAGCACACAAGTGCAGAACGCTCTTGACCCATGCATTTCAGTGTTTTTCCAACAAAACAGCACATCTTGGGGTCAGAGGGGGTCAATTTTCATTCAATACATACTCAGGACTTCTTTGCTGAGCATGGCTCTGCCCCAGGCTGGCTGTGTGTGTGTGTGTGTGTGTGTGTGTGTGTGTGTGTCTGGATACAACCACCAGAAAGGTTCAGAGTCTGGTTGGGAGGTAACTGACCTGAAAAAAATAGCAGCCGGGCAAGGCAACGTATGCTTATGCTTAAAAGGGTCCAGAAGAGCCTACAGTGCCCCCACCCCAGAATTACTTTATTGTCTGTTTAAGGCCTGTGTCACCTGCCAGACAGTGAGCTGCCTGAAGTAGGAATATGACTGCCTTGTTTTTTCTTTAGCCCCAGCTCCTGGCACAGTGCCTCTCCCAGAGCAGCCCATTGAAAAGTCTTTATTAACCAACTAACTGTGGGAGCAACGGGGGCAGAGGACTGAGGGTGAGGTAGTCAGGGAGGGCTTCCGGGAGGAAGTGAAGTATGAGCAACGCCTAGAGGGTTTGGAAGGATTTCTTTTTACGATAAAGCTTTTTCATTGTAGGATAATATGTAATCTTTTAAGAAAATCAAATAATACACAGTACAAAGAGAAGGAAAATATCTATGATTTATTAACCAAAAGATATTTTAAAAACATTTTTGTATATTTTATCCTAGATGCTTTTTTCTTTTTTATGGTGAACTTACATTTAGAAAAGTACATAAACCAGTTCAATGAATAATTAATTATAAGGCAAACACTCACATGCCCACCGGCCAAGTTCGAAGCCCCTTGGGTGTGTGCTCCGCCCGTCACAGCTCCCGCCTCCTGAGCTCCACACCAGGTAGCTGCTCTCCTGACCAGTGTGAAATGGGATTTCCTGCCTTTTCTATACGGGTTTGCCACCGGTGAGTGCAGCCCCGGACAGCACCCTGCGAGCACGGTTATGGGCTCGCGTTCTGTGGGTGACCTCCTCTTTCCATCACTGCTTCGTTCGTCAGCGTGGTCCCTGCTCTTGAGTGCAGCTGTACGTCCTTCATTCTCGTCCCTCCTGTGACTGCCACATTAGGGGTCTTGTGGAGAGTGCTGTGGCGAATGTCTTAGGACTGGTGCCCTCGGGTGTGCCTCGGGGGAGAGCCGAGTCTCAGAGGGCGCTGCCTCCCCCCAGCTTCTGCCCCGTGTCCAGGGCGCTGGTTTCTCTATTCTCTCCATTCACTGTGCTCGAGTGTTCCTGCTGCTCTGCGTTCCTGCTAACGTTTGCTTATCGTCAAACGTTTTTATCTTTACAAATCTGGAGGCGGGGTGAGGGGTGGGCGTTGTAAGGTGGTGTCTGCGGTTTGCATTTTTGTTCCTCTGATGACTGGGGAGGTTGAACAGCTTTTCATAGGTTTAAAGGTCATTTGGATCTTCGTTTATAGAGTTCCTGTTCAAGTGTTATGCCTATTTTTGGCAAAATTGGGTTGTGTGATTTTTGGATTCTGAGGTTCCTTCATGATCCTCTTTATTCTTTGAAAGCTAGTCCTTTGATGGATATATGGAAATCTTTCCTCCCACTCCGTGGCTTGTCTTTTCACGTTCTTTATGGTGTTGTATTGGGGAATGGGTGTTCTTAATGTAGTCGAATTTATAAATATTTTAGACCTTGTGCTTTTTATTTTTCATTTAAGAACCCTTCCTTAACTCAGGGGAGGAAGCAGCCCACTGTGTTAAGTGGGAAAGCTCCCTAGAGGCACCTGTCATGTTTAGGTTTTTAATCAACATGGAATTGCCTGTGTATCCAGGAGCTTCATCTTTCCCATGTGAACACCAGTTTCCCCAGCCTCACCTGTGCAGAGTCTGTTTTCCCCTCCATATCTGCATGCCGTGCCTCCTGGGCAAGGGTCCTTGTTCACGTCTGTTTCTGGCTGTGTTCTGCTCCGTTGGCTGGATGATGTCCGTGCCTCTGTCCAGACCCCAGAGCCGTCCTTGTGCAGTGTTTTACTGAGTCCTGGTATTCGGGGCAGCAGGGCCTCCCAGCTTCACCTTCATCTTCAAGAGGCTTGGCTGTTCTTGGAGGCACTGTAGTGAAGTGGTTAAGGTCATGCACCCTAAAGTTTTCTTTTCTGGAAAAGGGGAATGCTATACCACCTGCCTTCTGGAGTTTTCATGTGGAATAAAAAAGTTAATATTTATAAAGCACTTAAAAAAGCACTTGGCACATTGGAAGTACTATATAAAGGTTATTTGTTGCTATTCGTGTTTCCATATAAATTGTAGGATCAGATTGCCAAATTCTACAGAAAACCAAATCCTGTTGGATTTGATTGAGGTTTGTATCAGGGAGATTTAACACAATCTGTGAGCTTATCTGGAGAGAACTGACATCTGAAAACACCGAGTCTTCCAATTAGAGAGCATTGTATAAAGTTTCTCAGTACGGTTTTATAATTTTATCTAGCGAGATCTTACACGTGAGTTCTTTTTATTCGTAGGTATTGCTTATGTTTTGTGCTATTGCAAAGTATACCTTTTTAAACATTTCATTTTCTAACCGGAGCTGGTATTTAGAAATACCATTTTTTAAAAAAGTTTTAATTGTGGTAAAATACACATAAAATGTACCATCTTAATCATTTTTAAGTGTATAGTTCAGTAGTGTTAAGTATATTTACATTATCATGTAACTAATCTCCTGAACTTTTTCATCTGGTAAAACTGACACTCTGTACCCATTAAACAACTATCCACGTCCCTCTCCTCCGGCACCTGGCAGCCGCCACTCTGCTCTGTGTTTCTGTGAGTTTGACTGCTCTGAGTACCTCGTGTATGTGGAATCGTACAGCGTTTGTCTTCGTGACTGGCCTAGTTCACTTAGCACAATGTCCTCAAGGTTCATCCATGTCGTAGTATGTATCTGAATTCCATTCCGTTTTAAGACTGAATAATATTCCATTGCATGTATCTAACACATTTGTTTATCCATTCATCTGTTGACAAACATTTGGGTTGTTTCCTCCTATTAACTATTATGCATAATGCTGCTGTGCACATAGGTGTACAAGTACCTGTCCAAGTCCCTGCTTTCAATTCCTGGTGCCTTTTATAGAGAGAATTCTAATGGATTTAGTTTGCTAATATTTTGTTTAGGATTTGCATCCACGTCTATGATTTAATTAATTGATTTAATCAGTTCCATAAACCTTATCTATCACTGTTCTTCTGTATTTTAAATCTATCTTGTTTTTTTTTAAGTCTCACAAGACACTATTATTATTTTTTCAAGGTTGATGTTCATTTAGATTTTATTTAGCAGTGTGCTGGTAAACCAGATCTGTGGAGAGGAAAGTCCCAAATTGTAGTCTTTGCCAATTCCCATGACATAAATACTCCCATCATGGCTGATTTCAAACTATTAACAGTTTAGCAACCAGCTTGTGAGATTTAGCAATAGGTTCTCATGAGAATGATACGAGCTCCCTCTGGCACACCATTGGGTATGTATGTGTGTGTATGTATGTGTTTATGCGTATACATATCCATATGTATATTTATATGTACATACATTCTTTTCTGCATCTCAGACTTCCATCTCTGAACATTTTCCTTCTGCCTAAAGTACGTTCTTTTGACTTTTCTATAGAGTGTTTACTAGTGGTAAATCATGCACTTGCAGAGTTATTTGAAAATAGGTTTATTTCACTCACGTTAATTGAAAATAGTTTTATTTTGCACTTATTCTTGTTGAGTATAGAATGCTAGGTTGGTGATTTTTTTTTTGTAGAGCATGGAGGATATCATTTTGTCATCTTTAAGCTTCCATTGTTGCATTTGCAAGGTCAGTTCCGATCTAATTGTTACTTCTTTGAAGGTAATTGGTCTTTTTTCTCTGGATGCTTTTGTTTGTTTATTTTTGGTGCTCTAAAGTTGCATTGTGATATATTTAGATATAAATTTCTTCTAACTTATCCTGCATGGGATTTGTTGGTCTTCTATTTTCTATTGTTTCACATCTCTGTTACATTCTGAATAATTTCTTCTTACCTATTTTCCAATTCACAAATTCTCTCTTTAGCTTTATCTAAATTTCCATTTAACCCATTCACTGAATTTTTTTATTCTATTGGTTTTTTGTTGCTTAATTTCAGAAGTATTTTTTGGTTCTTCATGTCTTCTAGATCATTACTTATACTTTCTTGTTCTCTGAAGATAGTATCAAGCTTGTCTTTGATGTCTTTAAACATTGTAAGCATAGCTGTTTTGTAATCTTTGAGGATTCAGATATCTGCAATCTGTGTAGGTATGTTTTGTCGTTTATGTTGGTTTATGCTGGTTCTTATTCATGGTATTTTATTTCATTGTGTGCTTCCCCCACCCCCCATCTTTTAACTATGTTGTGTTCTTTAGCATTGAAAATAATATATGCAGATTATACGAGGCCTAGAATGAGAATATCTTTCTTGAAAGTGTCTTGTGTTATTTATTTCAGGTACCTAAGTACACTACTATCTAGGGCCACTATAAATTCTTGGTATGAAGGCTTAGAGACTTCCCCCAGGTGATGTGAATTTAGACTCCAAATCTGAAGGCATTTTAGTTTGTGGTTATTCATTTTCAGTGATTTTTTTCTCCCTTCTTTGTCCAGTGCCAAGGCACCTTTCCTCATAGGGATGGGGAAGGGGCGGGTTTATTTCTAGTTCACCTTACCCGAGTGTAGCCCTTTGGGGTCCCAACCTAAAAGAGGGAGAATTTCTCATTAGACCCCTAACCTTTGGTGGGCCCTGGGCCTTGACTTTGTCCCTCTGGCCACATGAGGCCCCATCGCTGAAGTTCAGATTTACTGGGTTTAGCATCTATCTTCAGGTCAAAGCTGAGTCTGTGTGACACTTACCTCTCTGGGTTTTTTCTTATCCTCAGAATTTAGCCTGGTATTTCCCTGTCTGTCTTGTCAGGTCTTCTATGCTTCTAGGTAGATTTTTTTAAAAAAATTTTTTTCCAGCACTTAATTTTTTGTTCAGTGGGAAGATTGTTCAATTAACCTTCTCACAGTATTCCCAGGAATGGAAAACTAACAGTTTATTTTTTCTAGAAGAGTTTTTTGTTTCCTTTCCTTTATATCTATCTTTACAACGTAACAATTGTATTTTTGTTACTCTGAACTCCTTGCAAGAATGATTTTGAATGGCTGTGAAACATTTCATTGTGTACTTACTCCCTTCTGACCTTACGATTTAGATCAGTTCATTTCTCACTATAATAAATTACTCTGTAGTCTGTAGCCATCCCACCCAGAATGTACCCGACCTCGTCTGATCACAGAAGCTAAGCAGGGTCAGGCCTGGTTAGTACTTGGATGGGAGACCACCTTGGAAGACCAGATGCTGTAGGCATTAAAAAAATAATAAATTAAATTTAAAAATAAATAAATTACACTGTGGTGAATAACCTTATACAAAGAAGCTTTCATTGTAACTAAGGTTATTCCTTTAGGACAGATTTTCCAAAATGGAATTCCCAGACCAAAGAGCCAGGACCTTGCTAAGGGTTTTAACACATATTAGTTTCCAAGGGGGCTGTGCCCGTCTGTCTACCCCAGAGTATTTACGAATGTCTGCGTCTCTCAAGACAAGTCTTCTTTAACTGTAGACTCACATGGCAGGTAGAACATTGATGAGGTATCAGAGGTGACAGTGAGGTCTTCTCCCACTCCTGTCCCAGAGATACAGCCACCAAGCAGCCCCCTGCCCCAGAGGCAGCTCACTGTTGCCGGTGCTGCTCATGGGCCCTTTCAGAGTTACCTCTGACTAAGCAAATAGGTACATAGGTTTTGGGGGGTTTCATTTTTAAATAAATGGTGGCAGACTGCACACACTGTCCTGACCCTTGTTTTTCCGGTTGACCGTAAATCTTGGTGCTCAGCGCCTATCGGTACATAAAGCGCTGCTCGGTCCTTCTGCAGTGACGCTGAGTGGGGGAACCATGGGGCGGGGAGCTGACCCGCTGACGGACAGTTCGGTTGCTGCCAGTCTTTCGCTTGAACAGCCGAAGCTGCTGTTGGTAGCCTTGTGCGCACCCTTCTGCACACATGCGACAGGGTGAATTCCCAGAAGTGGATCGCCAAGGGTGGATGGGTCAGTGGCTTCAGGTGTCCTCCTCGTTTCTTTCCAGGGTGATGCTGACAGGGACACTGTCCGACCGGCAGCCAGCTGAGCTTCACCTCTTCCGGAATTACGATGCTCCGGAGACTGTACGGGAGCCTCGTTTCAACCAGAATATTAACCTAAAGCCTCTAACTCAGCCCTCAGGTTACAACCACATTTGATGCATCTGTGGGAAACAGTTGGCCTGCGAGGTGGCAGGGTGGTGGGTGGGAGTCGCAGGCTTGCTGGACACCCCCAGCCCAGCGCCCTCCCACTCGCTGCCCCGAGTCCTACAGGCTGGCAGCAGGCAGAGCTGGGGAGCTGTCAGGCCTCGGGCAGGCTAGAGGAGGCCCCTGGAGGCCCCACAGGTGCACCTGCCTTCCACAAGGATGGCAGGGCCAGACGTCAAGCCCACTCCTGAAGAGTCCCCAGCTTCTCCCTCCTCCTGCAGCCCCATACACGCACACACACGCACTCCACCAAGATCCGACGCGCCCGGGTTTTACACCAGTCCCACTAGGCCACCTTCCTCCCCAACCGCAGAGCAGCTGGTGTGGCGGGCAGCCCGGAGCAGCGGGGCAGCCCCCACCTACTTCCGGCCTAACGGGCGTTTCCTGGATGGCGGGCTGCTGGCCAACAACCCCACGCTGGACGCCATGACCGAGATCCATGAGTACAACCAGGACATGATCCGCAAGGTGAGAGCCACTCAGGTCGGAGGGGCCTGACATGACCGCACGCTGCAGCCACCCCGTTCCAGCAAACCTTCCTAAGGGCGGACTCCCAGGAGAGCAGTTGACCTTTATTCACGCGTTCATTGGTCTGCGCACTTGAGAGCAGTTTTAACTTGCACTTGAACCTGCTCATTGGTGGTGTCTCCCCGAAGCACTGTGCTAGGAGGGGTTCTGAGGCCCGGTCCGGACTAAGTGGTGCAGAATGTTATAATCAGGTAGTGTCTGCTCTTCGTGGGGAGGGCCGCATGTGTCCCAGTACATGCCACTCCCCATCCTAGCCACTGCCCAGCCAGGGGACACACACTTGCCCTTGAGTTGCTCCCATCCAAGGGAGACAGTGCGTAAACAAAGGCTCGCCCTTCCTAGTGTTTTGGGTGCTGTGATAGAGGACTGTGCTGGTGCCCAGGAGGGGCCTCACCTCTGCTGGGAGACCTGGGAGCTAGGAAAAGGCTAACAGAGGAGGAGGGGACCCCACCCTGAGCCCTCTGGGGATGGGGCAGTGCAGAGTCAGTGATCTGGAGGAGAAGTGGCCCTCAGCCCAAGGAGCTTGGCGCAGAGGTGGCGAGGCCCACACGTGCCAGCAGGGGCAGTGTGGTGCGGTGGCCTGAGCTCGGGCCCTGGGGTCACACAACCTCTGGTTTTGGACTCTGGGCCACGCTTCCCTTCAGCCACCGAATGGTGTTCCTGATGGAACTGGCCTGAAGATCGGCAGGAAGCTCCCACGTGCTCCTGTCTGTAAAGTGTTTACGACAGTGCCTGATCCTGTGTGACATGTCCTTGGCTGTGGTTGTCACTGCCGCCATCATTAAGTCCTGGACACAGCCCTGCGCGGTGCTAGGCAGGGGCCATCAGAGAGACAAGCGCCCTCTAGGGGCCAAACAAAGCAGGGCGTGCTACCTGGAGGAGAAGGGCTTCAGAGACTGGGATGGGGAAGGGTCCTCCTGTGACACACATGGGTAGGAGTGACTCACCGAGATCGCCCAGCAGATTGGCAGTGAGCTTGTTCTGGAGCAAGGGGGGGGTGCAGCACAAGCCATGCCGCCTCTGGAGGCCCATCCCCCATCCTCGCGCGTCCCCAGGCCCCCAGCACCGGCCCCTCTCTCACCACGGGGCGCCCCTCACCCTTGGAAAGGTCCACTGGGGGAAGGTCTCCCCTGAGCACCCCTGCCTGTCTCCAACAGGGTCAGGGCAACAAGGTGAAGAAACTCTCCATCGTTGTCTCTCTGGGGACAGGGAGGTCCCCGCAGGTGCCTGTGACCTGCGTGGATGTCTTCCGTCCCAGCAACCCCTGGGAACTGGCTAAGACTGTTTTTGGGGCCAAGGAACTGGGCAAGATGGTGGTGGACTGTGTGAGTATGATCCTCCCTGGGCCCACTCCCCTTGGGGCCTCAGCCCCTGGATGACGCCTTTACCGCCTTTCGTGGGACCCTGGGTGTCAGGGACACTTTGTTGACCCTCTTTAGCCAGTTTCCTGATTCAGAGTCTCAGTCCTGGCAGGGACCCTCAGTGACCACCTGTGTAGCAGGGGTTTTCAAGCACCTTTTTTAGCTGTGGGTCCCTTCCTTCAGACAGCCCTGTGCAGAAGCCCAGACTATCAGATGAACAGAAGCTGCAAGGGGTGGGGGTGCAGAGATCCGTCCACCCCGAACACACACACGTTGACCTTGAACGGGAGGGGCTGAGCCTCCTCGTAAAGCATAGACCGTGCCCCCTGATTGCACAGCTTGACAGTCACTGCAGCACAGGGAAGGGAACTTGCCTAAAGTCACTGCCGATAGGTGGCTGAGCCAGACTGGAACCTGGGGCTCCCCAGGTGGGGACCGTGGGTGTGGCGTGTGCTGGGTACTTACAGAGGCTGCTTCTCGCCAGTGCACAGATCCGGATGGGCGGGCCGTGGACCGGGCCCGGGCCTGGTGCGAGATGGTCGGCATCCAGTACTTCAGGTGAGGGCTCGGCTGGCCCTGGCCCCCAGCCCCACTTCTCGGCCTGGCCAGACCTGGCGACCTTCCTAGCCCGTCCTTGGCATGGACTTCCCCTTTCCCAAGTCGTAGCGCTTGTCCCCCACCCAGGCCAAGTGTCCTGGAGTGACCCCTCCTTGACTTGGACAGATTGAACCCCCAGCTGGGGACAGACATCATGCTGGACGAAGTCAGTGACACGGTGCTGGTCAACGCCCTTTGGGAGACCGAGGTCTACATCTACGAGCACCGGGAGCAGTTCCAGAAGCTCATCCAGCTGCTGCTCTCGCCATAAGGCTGCCAGGCCCCCAGCCACCCCCATCCTCCCCCCACCCGACCCCGCTGCGGAGGTGGGCCAGGCCCGAGCACAGCACCGCTGGGCAGAGCCAGGCCCAGGCGGCTCTGTCCACAGACCGGGCCTCAGAAGCCGCTGGGCTTCCTGCCTGAGGCTGGTGCCGAAGGCCTCTCGCTCCCTCTGCCCCAGTCTGCTGGCGCTGTGTGTCCTTCCGGGCTTAGAAGGCCTAGAGCCTCGCTGGGGCCCTCTCCCTGGCAGCCAAGAACATTGACTCCGTGCCCCCGCCCCCATCAGCTCAAACACTAAGGTGCCTGTGTATGCCCCCAACTCTGGCCTCCCGGAGGGCCTTAGGCTCTTCCAGGTCCCCTGGGGGTGCAGCTGCTCCTTCCAGTCTCTGCCCTCTTCCCTGGGAGCTGGGCTAGAGAAACTGGCCATCACCTACCCCATCAGCAGGGAAGCCCGTGCTCTGGGAATGGGGTGCGCCATTTGACTTTGCCCCTCAGCACACACCCAGCCACCTGCACCCCTCAGTGCGGCCCCACCCTGTGAGCTCACCTCGGCTCTCAAAGGTTGCGCCTGTGACTTGAGTTACCCTTCCCGACAGGCAGTGGTTTGTAAGTGGGCTGCAGCCGCCATATGCTGTGAAATAAATGGTTTGATTCCAGTTCTGCTGTGTTGTGTGTACTGTGGTGTGAGTGTCCCTTGTCCCCCCACCCACCCGCTGCCCGCAGCCATGACCTTCAGCCTCACTGTCATCTTCCTTCCCGGGTCCCCGGGGCAGGGATACCTCTTCTTCTAGGCTGCTGAGAGTGTTCGAGGCGGCAGACAGGCCTCCCTGTCCCATGGTGGGAGGCAAGGGAGAGCCTTATTTGCTGAGGGAGGGGATGAGACCCAGAGAGGGCAGGACACCGGCTGGTCACGTAGCCAGTGAGGAGGGCCAAGGTTTGCCCCCGGCTCTGTGCCACATTAGGGCTTGTGCCCTCTCCAGCATGCACAGTTGCTGGGTGGGCAGCAGCGGACATGAGAGGCTCGGCCCTTGAGACGTAGGTCCGAGGGGCACAGGGCAGAGACCCGACTACAGTGAGGACACACGACTGCATTCCGCCTCCAGGGGCTGGGTCTGTCAGGGCGGGTCCTGGAGGAGGGCGCTGGGCAGTTGTAGCCCGGTCGGATGGGCAGTACCCAGTACAGGCAAGCAGAGGGCAGGGGTCCACCAAGGGTCCCAGCTGGCCTGGGGAAGCCTTGTCCTCAAGGAGGAGGTGACCTCAGAGAGTGGCTCATCCACGAGCGCCCACCCGTCCTCAGCTCAGAGGGGTAAATAATTTAAGGGCAGGTCACATGAACCCGCCCGCGTCACAGGATGCCTTCCCCCTGGGTCTGGTTACGCCCCAGATCGCATTCTGACATCCCTGGCTGGTGAATAATTAAGCTGCCACCTCCTCCCTGGCCGGCCCTCCATCTCCAGGTTCCACTCCGCAGCCTCCTCCACCTGCCCGCCGACCAGTGGGCACCAGAGTGTACCTCCCCAGTGCTCCCAACCCCGCCAGCGCCGCCAGCCTCCTGATCAGCACCAGGGTGCAGCCCGCTCCATGGCCCCCGAGATGGACCAGTTCTACAGGTCCACCATGGCCATCTACAAGGTGAGTGCATGTGCAGCCGGGGCCGGGGCGCAGAGGTTGGGCCATCTCTGGAGGAGGGAGGGTAAGCATGGCCGGGCCGAGCTGCGGGCTGGGGCGTGTGGGCTCTCTGGAGGCAGGCAGCCACCCCAGCGCCAGCCTGAGGCTCCCAGGGAGGGATTTGTCCACAGTCACCCAGTGAGTGACAGGCCTGCTGAGCTGGTACTCAGCAGGAGCCTCCAACTTCCAGACACTGGTGAGGCAGGACAGGGCCCAGCGTGGTGTAGCTGGGAGCAGGCGGCCCGAGGAGCCGCCTGGCCTGAGAGGAGTGAGGAGTCTCTCTGTCTACCTCGCTGTCCCTGCCTCTCTGCCTCTGTCTCTCGCCTGTCTCCCTCTCGTTTCTCTCAGACTTCCCGCTTCACTCCTGAGGGGGTGCTGCAGTCTCCCAAGGCATTTATTGAGCACCTACTGTATGCAGCAGGGCTCTTTCATGTGTAAGCCTTACAGTCGTCCATCTGCGCCGTAGATAATAATCACCTCATGTGATAGATAAGAACACTGAGGCCGGAGCGTTTTAAGTAGCTTGTTCAAGGTCACCAAGGGAAGCAGAGGGGCTGCAGGGATTTGAACCAAGACCCAAGTCCAAGTCCAAGCCCAGGGTCGTTTCCGTGACCCAGAGTGCTCTCCCGCTGGCCATGGCCTGGAGCGGCCTTGCACCCAGTGGGTTCTCCTTTGAGGAGGGCAAGATCTGCCCTTGCCCCTGAGGTGACGGTGGGCAGTCCATGTGTCCAGGCCAGTGAGGACTCAGAGCGGGTTGAGCTGTGCCCAGCTGAGGGCTGTGACAGACTGGCAGGCTTCGACCCAGCGAGAGGAGACCCCTCAGCGGCATGGTCTTGAGAGCAAGTCTGCCAGCCTAGGTGTGTGAGCAGGAGCTGGCCAGGGATGCCCTGCCTGGGAGCAGGGCCCTAGGAGATGGCCTCTGAGGCCCCTGCAGGATTCCGAGTGACCCCAGGTTTCGGGCTGGGCTCCCCCAGATGCTGGAGGCTTCTCATCGGGGCCGGGGTGCCCTGCTCCTCATTCCTTCTTCCTCTCCCACTCTCCACCCTCCCTCCCCTTGTCCTCGGGGCCCAGAGCATTATGGAGCGGTTCAACCCCGCCCTGGAGAACCTGGTGTACCTGGGGAACAACTACCTCCGGGCCTTCCACGGTAAGTGCCCGCCACAGACACCCACCCCCAACTCCGCCCCTCCACATGGACACCATGTACCCCACCCATCTTCTCCGTACCCCACGCAGACAGCCACTCACCATTTCCCAGCAACACCCTGTACACTAGTACTATTGACAGAGGGTTGTGAGCCCTTATCTGGTGGACGGGCCAGAGGGACACCCCAAACCAAGTGCCACCCCACCCCTCCCTGCCTTTTAGGACTTCATAGTCAAAGCCTGCTTCCCCCACAACGGTGACCTGAGCCCACCCCTTACCCTCTCCCACCCTGTGCCTTTACACCTGTGCTTTACAACACACCTGCCCACCCCATCCTTGTGGGCACACACAGATGCCTGCACCCCCACCCACGACAGAGCCACACCGAGGTCCTGCTCAGCGCCGGCCCGACTCTGCAGGCGGAACCCACCCCCTGCTACATGCCCGCTCCCCGCTGGCCAAAGCCACATCTTCACGTGCACCACCAGGACACCCCTCCCTCTCACAGCCGCCTTCGGCCGCCCGCAGGGCTGGCACGCACAGTGTGCCCGCCTCACACTCCCTCCTGATGGGAGGAGGGCTCTCCAGAAGGCTGGGAGAAGAGGGCGGCTGAGTTGGACCCGTTTCTTCTCCTCATGCAGCTCTGTCCGAGGCGGCTGAAGTGTACTTCAGTGCCATCCAGAAGATCGGGGAGCAGGCCCTGCAGAGCTCCACTTCACAGATTCTGGGTGAGGGGCTCCCCTCCCGCTATATCCTCTCAGCGCCACTTCTGCCCCAGGCCTCCGTTGACTGTCCCGGCTCCAGGCTGCTCTGTCTGCCCCCCCGGGGCCTCCCCTCAGGCCCCGGAACCTGCCTTGCTCCCCATTCTGAGGCCCCAGAGGGGTGTCTTTTATAGTCTTGCCCTTTCGGGAAGTCCCCCAGAGACACAGCCCTTGCAGCTCAGGGCCTAGAGTTCAGACTCTTCTGGGGCCCAAGCCGCTCCCCACCACTCCCTCCAGGGATGTCACAGGGCTGGGACAGGTGCTGCCAGAGTCCAGAGCCCTGCGCGAAATCCCTGGACTTTGGTCCCAAAATCCAGCCTCAGGCAGGGAAGAGGGCATGGGGCAGGCTCCCCCCACCGAAGCCGTTCTCTGTGCCTCCAGGTGAGATCCTGGTGCAGATGTCCGATACCCAGCGGCACTTGAACTCTGACCTGGAGGTGGTGGTGAGTATTGGTCTGGGGTGGCGGGTGACTCAGGAGAGTGGGAAGCATTGTACGAAGGGCAAGGGCTCATCCTCTCAGGTCCCTTCTCAGGGAGGATTTCCTGACGCCCTTAGTGACATGACCACAGCACCTTTCAGGTACCTGCCAGGCCAGGCTCTGCTGGGCACACTTATCTGTAACGTCTTGCCGCAGCCTCCAGCCACGTGCCGGCTCTGTCCCCACTTTACAGAGGAGGAAACTGAGTCTCACAGACCTAGCCATTCACCTGAGATTCCAGAGCGAGTGGAGGAGCCAGGAGAGAGAGGACCCTTGCCCAGACGCCCCTCCCTCGCGCCCTGCTCTCCACTCTCCCGGGTGTGGCCTTGTCCCCTCCATGAGAAAAACCCTCCCCCTGCCACCCACAGAACAAACCCAGCCTCCTCAGGGAGGAATCGCAGGTCCTGCTGACCCAGAAGCCCCCGCGTGGCACAGCCCAGCCACGCGGATGGACAGAACTCCCTGGACACGGCCCGGCGTCCCCACCGATGGGCTTCTGTCATGCTGTCCTCTCAGCCTAGGGGCCCCCACCCTGCTGTTCCTCCGCGAAGCCTCCCCGACCCCTTAGCAGGCTTAGTCCCTCTTCCTCCCTCTTGATTCTGGCAGATGCTTCCATTTGTTCTTAGCACACGGTGGTTATGGACACAAGCTCTGTCGCCGGAGCACCTGGGTTCAAAGCCCAGCTCCGCCGGTTACTGGCTTCGTAACCTCGGATGAGCTCTTTAACCTCTCCGTGCCTCAGTTCACCTGTCTGGGAAATGGAGACCATCCTAATAACTGCCTTATAGGGTTCTCCTGAGGGCGAAGTGAATGCATAAGCAGACACCGTGGACCCTGTCTCCGTCCCTGCCGAGACCGGGGACCCTGCTGGGACGTGGTCTGCTCTCCGTAGCTCCCAGGCCCGGGATGGGCACAGGCACCGAGCAGGGCTTCACTGACGGTGGGAGGGGAGACCGAGCTTTGAAAAGGGAGCGGGGCTTGGCCAGAGGGGGAGGAGGGGAGCGGGCATCCGGGGAGGGCGCCGTGGGCCGAGCGTGCACGTGAGCCTGGCATCTGTCGGGCAGATGTGAGTCAGAGGCTGGGAGCGGGGACAGAGTGGGAGGGGTGGGGTAGGGCCCGACGGTGATTATCACAACTAACTGAGATAAGCCATGGTTCTCAAACACGTGCATAGGGAACTCTGAAAGTCAGGGTGCTTTTAGGGGAATACCGTTGAATACTCCTTGGTTTGGCTCCCATGTCAAAACGGGGAAGAATTTTACCAGCAGAAAGTGTGCACCCACCGACACAAGGTAAGAGTATCCCTCTGGGCCCGTCTCTCGGACACTCTGAGGCATGGCACCTCTTGGGGCTTGTGCAGGGAGTCATGGAGCCTGCTCTTGCTGGCAGCCTGACACTTCCTGTCCTTGTTTTTGATGGCTCTCCTTGTCACCTGTGGCACCCCTGGGCTGGACAAGGACAAGTGTCAGCCAGGCCCACTCTGTAAGGAGAGCTGCCATCTCTGGGCACCAGTGTCTTGGCTGTGACAGCCGGGCAGGGCCCTCGGCCAGAACCATGCTGCTGGGCTGAGCACACCAGGGGCCACCACCCCCTCGGGCTCATTCGCGTGGCAACTATTTGCTGCCATGTGCCAGGCACCGTTGTAGGCACTGGGAGTCCAGCCGACAAAAATCCCTACCGTCCCCAAGAGGGGAACCAGACCAAACCCAAGACAAGTAAGTGAGTACAGGTGTGACCGGCGAGATGCGAAATAGGCCACGAGGAAAACGGAGCAGGGAAGGGGATGGGACGTGCCGGAGGGGCACACGTTGTACCAGATGCTCGAGGAAAACATCGCTAGAAAGGTGACGTCAAGGAAAGCCTGAAGGAGGGGAGGAGCGAGCCGGGGAGAACAGGGAGTGGCGTCCGGGCAGAGAGGGCAGCAGGTGGCAGGGCTCGAGGAGGCCGCGTGGCTGGAGTGGAGGCCGCGAGGGCAGGTGTGGCGCAGGTGACCAGCCATGGACAGCGGACTTTCCTCCGGCACAGGGGGCAGCAGTACAGGGAGTTGAGGAAAGGAATGAATGACAGGATCTGACTTAGGTTCGGACTTTTCATTATAACCTAAAATGCAAACACCGAAAATCTCACGGAACAAATTAGACCTTAATGAATCGTGATAAGGCAAACCCACCCTTGAACCTACCGCCCAGGTGAAGATCTTTGCGGCCTCCCCAGAAGCCCCTCCAGGTGCCCCCATCAAAATCACAGCGCCTCCCTTCCTCCCTCCAAAAGTGACCCCTGGGCCGACACTTCCTTGTGCTTCTTCGTAGGTGATCACCCAAGTATACATCCCCAGACGCTCCAGTTTGGTCTGGCTCTGTTTTTCAATATGTTTTTGCGTCTCTGAATCTACCGATGCCCCTTCCATCCTTGTCTTTTTCTTACGTCTTGTCTGTTGCTTACCCTGGGGCCTTTTGACTGGGTTTTCCTGGTTTGGAAGTTGCTGGTCGCACACTCCTGGTGCAGTTCAGCTCGTCCCTCCATCCTCCAGATCCAGAGGCCTAATCAGTCTCAGGTTCCATCCCTTCGGTGAGACCGGAGGGGCTGCTGGGTTCTCCTGTGGGGAGGCCTGTCACATCTGCTACCCTGGAGGCTCCGTGCGTCCAGACACGTTTGCACATCAGGAGTTGTGAAATGCGGCTGTTCCCATGCCTGGGCACTTACTAGCTGGACTATGTCGAGAAAAGTTGCCTCTCCCTGTCCGCCGTTTGTGGCACGTTTCCTACGGGACAGGCAGGAGAAGGGCTCATGCGCTCACTTTACTTACCCCGTCATCTTCTGAAGGTGACCAATTGGCTTCATTTTCTTTTTAAACTAACATCATTATCGAAATGTTTTAGTATCATCAGTATCATAGATTTAAACACACTTTGATCTTCGGCAATTCGTATCTTTCTTTACAGTTGGAAATGCCCCCTCTTTGGCTAGTAGAAGCCTCTTCGGTCCGGCTCGAGTCCTTTCGGAACGACCCTAGCAGTTTGCACGGCGTCCTTGCTGTCCAGTCGGACAGCATCGTCCATTCTCCTCTGGCACTTTGCTGCTCTAGACATGGAATCAGCCTTTTCTCCATGAAGCCTTGTTTTCATTTTTCATTTTTAGTGACAAGTGGTATTTTAAGACGATCATCTGGCCACTAAAGGTATTCACTGCTACTGGATCGATCCTTGTTTTCAGGCCTTTACAGTGGCCAGTGCCGTATGACATACATACATAGGTACATACACAGGCACATACAGCAGGCACATGACTAGACGTGTTTAAAGATGACGTATTTCGTAAGTTCATACTGACACTTTCCCTGCAGATTCAGCACCATGAGACTTTTACTTCACCCCTGTATTATACTAGTATCTTCTTTGTTCCACATCGAGAATCCTGATTCTCAAAGATAAAGAGAGTGAAATCATTAGAATATCCCATGATTACCCACTTGCTTTGGGCCATTGCCTCCTAGCAACGAATGACTTGCTGACCCTACCACCTCCAATACGGTTTCCTATCGTTTTGCATTTGCCGTCCGCACTCTGTCCCCCCTCTAAAATCATTGTACTACGTCTGCCTGGTCAGCGTGCGGAGCCGCGGAGCTGTTACCCTCCTGGCCGCTCCCCTTAGCCCTCGCTGACCTTCGTTTACAAGCAGCTGCATATTTAATGTTCACCGCGGAGCTCGGGTCAGCGTCTGGCTTGTCGGTTCAGTGTCTGACGCTTGTTCTCTAACAGATGCTACAGGAAGGGCTCGTGTGAACGTTTTCTGAGTTCTGACGTGGCGATAATTGTTTGTTCTCGTATTTGAAAGTCAATTTCCTTAGATATAAATTCCTTAGCTGACTTTCTTTCCCTCCCTCCCTCCCTTCCTTCTTTCTTTCCTTCCTTTCTTTCTTTCTTTCTTTTTGGTTATCTTAAAGATGTTTTTTCTGACATAGAACATTGAACGTTGCTATTGAAAAGTATGATTATCTACTTTTTCTATTGCAAATCACCTCCTTTTTTTTTTTTTTTTTTTTTTTTGCATAGATACCCAGTGATTTTTAAATTCATTTCTTTTTCTTAAGTCTAGTAATTTTTCAAGACTATGTCTTGGTATTTGTCAGTCTGGGTCAATATTCTCAGTTATGTCATATACTCTTTTAATATGTAGTTTCGAATCTTTTTTTTTTTTTTAGTTTTAGGAGAAGTCTTGAATTACAGTTTTTGAAATTTTTTTGTTCCCTTTCTTTGCATTTCTTCTTCAGGAATTCCTGTTATCTGTATATTAGATCTTTATAGATCTATTTTAAATATCTGTCTCTTCCTCTTGTATATTTTTACTTTTTTCTTTGTTTCTTTTTTTCTCTACTTCTAAATATTATGATTTAACATCTGGAGTGGAAATGGAGCACATAATAGGAACCCTCACATAGAGACATAAATAGTCATAGAGATAAATAGATATAGATTGATATAGAAAGATATATATGTACATCAGCTTTATTAAGATGTAATTCACATTCCATAAAATTCACCCTTTCAAAATGCATTATTTTGAGAGTTTTAGTATATTTATGGTTTTAAAATTATCTCCACTATCTAATTTTAGAACATTTTCATCACCTTCACCCAAAAAATAATCTCTCCGTATTTCTGGTTTTTTTTCTTTTTATTTTATATTTTTCTTCAGGTATTCTTTATTATGTTTATTATTCTAGTATTTCATTTAGTTTTGCCTTTATTACTGGACTTATGTTTTTCTTTTCAAATATCTAATTCTTTCCTGAATACCGTCACCTCATTTCTTAATTTTTCTAATTTATATCTAAGTCGTTTCACTCCTATCTTGTATGATTTTCTCAATGTCTTCTAGTTCACTTCTAAACCATAGATTACAATTCTCTTCTCCTTTGTGGGCCTTCTGGTGCGGTTTCATGGTAGGAACGTCACTCAGTTCCTTATCTGCTTTTTTCTCATAACAGCTTTCTATTGGATTTAACTTAAAGATTTTCTGTTAGTCATTTGTATATGAAATTAGTTTTTATTAAGGTAAAATTTACATACAATAAAATGCCCAGTTCTTAAGTGGGTTTGAAGAGTTTCGAGGACTGCATACACCGTGTTACGATCATGCTAAATAAGATTTGGAACATTTCCATCAGCCTGGGACATTTCCTTGTGTCCTTTTTCAATCAGTCCCACTCCAGAGGCAACCACTTTCTGGTTGCTATCTCTAGAGATTAATTTTGCCTGTATTAATGACTATAATTGTATTAATTACTATAATTAAGTCTAAGAATTTTGTTCTTTTTCAAAATCATTTAGTCTATTCGAGATCCCCTGAATTTCCATATAAATTATAGAATCATCTGGCCAATTTCTCTAAGAAAGCCTGAGGGGATTTTGATAAGGACTGCATTCATCTATAAATTAATGATCATCTTAACAATATTGAGTCATCTGATCCATGAACATGGTATACCTCTCTATTTATTTATTTCTCATCACACTGTTTTTGTTACTTTTAGTGTAGCAGTCTTGCACACATTTTGATAGATTTACATCTGAGTATTTGATGTTTTTTTAAGCCATTCGTAAATGGCATTTAAAATTTTCATTCCCACTTATTCATTGTTTGACTAATATTTTAGTAGGGTCACTCTGGCTCCTGTGCTAAGAATAAAATGTCAGCAGGGAAGGGCAAAAGCAGAATCAGGAATGCCAGTTAGGAGGCTGTTAAAACAACCTAGGAGAGGGATGATGTGGCTTGCGAAAGGGCGGCAGCAAGCAGTGTTGAGAAGAACGAGGAATCGATGAGATTTTCTGATGGATTGGACGTCAGTTGCAAAAGAAAAGTTAGTGTAACTCCAAGGTTATAATCTGACCATTTAAGAAGGTGAAACTGCCATTAGCTGAGGAGGGAAAAATCGAGTGTGGAGCAGTTTGGATGGAGGCGAGAGATCAGGGGCTCAGTTTTACACGTGGTAAATATGAGATGGATATCAGAAAACCAGTTGGAGAGGCGGAATCATCAGTTACATGTATGAGATTAGAGTCTGGGGACGAGGTCTGTGCCGGAATATACATCCGGGAGTCGTGAGCATATGGATTGCAGGAGCTCATTGAGGGAGTGGGTGTAAATAAGGAAGGAAAGAGGCCCAAAGCCTGAGCCCTGGGTCATCCCATCCTTAAAGGGTCAAGGAGAAGAAGGAGAATCAGTAAAGGATGGAGATGCGGCAGCCAGGGGGGGCTGTAAGGAAAACCAGGAGAGGGTTCTGGGCTGGAAACCAGGGGAAGAAGGTGTGTCAGGAGGAGAGAGTGTTGAATCATGATGACAAGATAAGGCAGCTAAGCCCTGAGAATTGACTTAGCAATGTGGAGTCTTGATGGCTTTGACAAAAACATTTTGTTAGCATGGTGGGGCATAGCCTGACTGGAGGAGATTCGAGAGCAAATGAGAGGACAGGGGTTGGGGTCAGCTCACAGAAACAGTTCTGTCAAAGGGGTTTTCCTATGTGGATGCGCAGGTATTTCTTGAGTTACTGGAATAACTCAATACATAGAGTTTACAGCGCATGTTTTCAATAGTGGGGCTGCCCTCGACATCTGTGCTGAGGGGCGTACGAGCTCCACTAATGAAGTGTGTGCCCAGGAGAGGGGAGCCGGGGAGGGCAGTCTCTGTCCTGACCTGCTAGGAGTTCCTCAGCCTGTCCTGTGGTTGGCGACTTCCTTATTCCAGAAACCACCTGCTGATTGTAGGCGGTCCTCTGAATCCCCCGCAAGAGCTCAAAGTCCGCTTCACGTATCAACCTCTTAATAGATCCATTTCTTTGGGAGCTTGACGAGGACTTTCCATGGACACAGTGGTGTCTACGCCCCATCTGACTGGGACGTCCTGGGTCTGTGTCCTCTGCCCCGCTGGCAGGCTGCGGCAGTGCGAAGAACTGCAATCCTGCTTTCTCGCTCGCGCGCGCATTTCCATGGCGCGACTCCGCTCATATGTGACCGGAAGCAGAAAGAGTGATATTGTAGGACAAGGAAGGTGGTTTGTTCATTAGCGAAGTGTCCAGGCAAGAGCAGTGGGGTGGGGGAAACAGAATCAGGAGCAATGAAGAAAGCCCCCAACCTGTCTGCTGTCAGTACTTTAAGGACATTTTTAAAGAGCTCCTGCACCCAGGCCTCCCTGGGGAGAGTGCCCCCAGCCTCCCAGAGCTCTCAGTGGCAGGCAGGTGTCACCACCGCCTCCCATGCCCACCTTTGTGACAGCCCCGTGTCCTCCCTCATCACCTCGGATGGCCAGCTCTGCGGTAATTAAGGCGTTGCCAGCATGTCCTGTTGGTTTTGCACATTCCAAATATTTTCTGTGGCCTTCTCTGGGGTTCAAGTTCATCTCCCCAGGCACCGTTCTCCACTTTTATTAGTGCCTGGGTTCGGAGGGTCTGCCCAGCCCCGCATCTCCGTAAGTGCTGTCTATCCGGTGATATTGCAGGATGCAGGGATTTTCAGGAGCACGTGTTCTGTGTTCAAGCAGAAATCCCCACTGTCTCTTCAGTGGGAGGCAGGGCCAGGAGGAGGGTAAGGCTCTGGGAGGCCCCTGGGGTGCAGGTCAGGAAGCCTCACATCCTATAGAAAGGTGGACTCAGGGCAACTCATAACACTCACAGCCCCTCCCTGCCACACACACACAGCTCAGGGCATGGGCCCCTTGCAGACCAGTAGTTACCAAGACTTCAGAAACCATTGTGGGAGAAAAACTTACAATTCAAAACTTTTATAATTTACTGGTTTTTCCTGTATACTGGAAGGAAATTACCAGCATTTCTTTTCTGGGTGATGCCCGATCCTAAGGGTCAGAGCTCCCGCAGCACAACCGGGGACCCCCCGGGGCAGGAGGCAGGATTCGAGGAAGGCTCTTGAGCAGGTGCTGCTGATGGCAAAGGCCTCGCAGACCGAAAAGGCTGAGCAGAGGTGGATGGGGCCTTCTGGGAGTGTCGGTGGGACGAGAAATGCTCCTCTTTGCTCCCTGTGCAACCTGAACTCAAGGACGGGGTGCAGCTGGAAGGATTTAGGTCCAACACCCCAGCAATTCAGAGTGACCCAGGGAACACCGAACGGATAGGGGACAAAAGGGGGATATGCCAGGTGACCACTGAGACCCACAGAATCAAAGTTCATCAGGTTCGTAGGGCCGGGCCACAGAGAGCATCTGGCCACGCCTTTCCTGTTTCAGATGGGGACACTGAGGCCCAGAGAGGGGCAGCTTCTTGTTCAAATTCACGAAAGCAAATTGGGGAGAGAACCAGAACTAGTACTTGGTTCATTTGAGACTGATCCCCTTAGTCTTCCCCAGCCTCCCGGTCACCCTGTCACTGGTGGTCAGCTGCCTCCTTCTCACCTGTCGCTGGGACCCACCGCCCCCACCCCTAAGCCCTTGACAGTTCTGAGCACTTTCACGGGCTCAGCCCTGCCCGCAGTACCGAGGACTCAGGGATGGCTCAGACTTTGCGCCCACAGTGCTCGCTGTTCATACAAATGGCCAAACAAGGGCCCTTCGAGAAATTCTGCCCTGTGGCTGGAGGGCGGGACAGTGAACGAACAAGTGTGTCCACATTCCAGAAACGAAATGATCAAGCAATAGATTGCACCTGGTCACAGGGAATGGCATCAACAAGGCGCAGACTAAGTAAGACCAGGAGTGAGCCCCGGAAGCTGTTAACACATTTAGCAGGGCGTTTTGAGCGAGGCGCGAACCAGATGTTTTGCATGTTTAATGATTTAGCCCTTTCTCCAACCAGGTGCTCCTATTATGCCCATTTCTCTGATGACTGGGCAGGTACCTGGTGTGTTAGGACCACAGCGGCAACGTGCCCGAGTGGGAAGTGCAAGGGATTCTGGGTCTTGGGAACCGTAAGGCCGCCCTCATCGCCCTGCCCTGCCCTCCACACAGGTGCAGACATTCCACGGAGACCTGCTGCAGCACATGGAGAAGAACACCAAGCTGGACATGCAGTTCATCAAAGTGAGTCTGGCCACCCACCTCAGCCCCTGCGGGTCCCGGGCGAACCAGGTTCTGCGCGGGCCCAGCTGGGCCCCTGCCCCGCGTCCGGTGTTCTGACCCGCAGGCTGGGTGTCTGGAGCTCTTTGACGTGGGCGTCTCCCTCCTCTGTCCACCCCACCCAAGGACAGCCGCCAGCACTACGAGATGGAGTACCGCCACCGAGCCGCCAACCTGGAGAAGTGCATGTCTGAGCTGTGGCGCATGGAGCGCAAGAGGGACAAGAATGCGCGGGAGATGAAGGTGCCAGGGCCGGGGACAAGGCCGGGCCCTGGCGGGGGGCGGGGCCCTCTGATGCCCTCCCGAGCGCCCCTACCCAGCACCAGCCCAACTCCAGGAGTGCGGGGAGGTCAGCCGGCCCCCCACGGGGCGGACGCCCTCCACACGACCCCTTGCCCCGTCACTTCCTGGCCCTCCCCAGGTGCCCCGGGCCTCCTCCAAAACTCTAGCACCGCGAAAACCTGAGACCATCAGTCACACTGCTCCTAAACATGGTCCCGGAAGGCGGGACCGACCAGCAGCCGCCTCATCCTCCCTGCCCTGCTGCCCGGGCAGCGGTATCCTAACCCCGCCCCCTACTAAGCCCCACCGCCCCATTCCTGGCCTCTGTCCTCAAGACCTTCATCTTCCTTCCTGCCTCTTCTTCTGGCTCTTTTAATAAGCTCCTATCTCTCTTTACAATTTTCCCTCTCAAGTAGGGGGTTATTAACAACTCATTTGCACTATCATTAAAGTAACCTCTCAGGGCCCCATCGCTGAACTGGGTGCTGGGGCAGCGAATGGCTCAGCAGCCAGCCCTGTCTGTGTGGAGCACCCAGGCCGGGGGGACACAGAGCCCCAGCTCACGAGGATGAGAATGCCCATGAGAGGGCAGGCCCCGGGAGCTGGGATAGGCCAAGGGCCGGGGATGGCGGGGAGGCTTCCGGGAGGAGGCGGCGGGGTCTGGACGGACAAGGAGGCTTCGGACAGCTGGCGCTTGCGGCAACAGGGAGGAGGCACCTGCCCCTGCCTCCAGCCGGAACCCCCTTCTCCCCGCAGGAGAGCGTGAACCGGCTGCACGCGCAGATGCAGGCCTTCGTGTCTGAGAGCCAGAGGGCCGCTGAACTGGAGGAGAAGCGGCGCTATCGGTTCCTGGCCGAGAAGCACCTGCTGCTGTCCAATACCTTCCTACAGTTCTTCGGCCGGGTGAGTTGGGGGGCGCAGCGGGAGGGCAGCCACGGAGCCCTTCTGAGGACCGTGCCCTCCGTGAGCTGGGTGCAGGCAGGAATGTCCCTCCCTTCCTCCCTTTCCCTTCTTTTCCTTCCTCGCCAGGCATTTATTTCACTTCTTTACTCTCTCCATCTGTTTCTTCGTTTACACGTTCCTCTGTTTATTTGTATCATCAGATGTTCACTAATTGATTTATTCATGATTTTGTTTATTAGCGAATTCATTCACTAGTTCCTCCATTGATTCATTCACGTGTGAACATTTATTTTCTCATGCCTGCTTGCATAAACTGACCATTCACAAATTCGCTAACTTGTAGGTTTATTCACTTATCGTCTGTTAAACTTATCATATTACTTAAATCCTCTATGCCCTTGCTTTGTTCTGTCTGCTAGACCAATCATCTTTTTTCATTTCTCATTGATTTTTCTAATGGATTTTGTTTTCTGTATTTAGCTGTCATGTTGTTTAGAGCTGTTGGATTTATGAGTATTATACCTTATCTGTAAATATTGCCATTTACGCATTTAAATGCCTCTCATAATCCAGTCTGACGCTTTTAATTCTGCTTTGTCTAAGATTCGCATTGCCCTTCCTACATGCTCTTATCTCTGTAAGCATGCTGCTTTCTGTTCCTAAAACACAGCTCAGGTTCTGACTTTCGGCCCGTCCTGGAGTCTATGCCTTCAAACAGAGAAATTCAGTCCGTTCCGTTTAACCTAACAACCGATATGCCTGTCTTATTCTTTCTGGATAGCTTGATTTAACTATCTTTACTTTGTCATTTTTTTTCTCTCATTCATATTCTTGTTGTGTTGGCAGAGTCTGGGCATTCCCCTCCCCATTTATTCATTGACAAATTGAGCTGTTCTTCTCACCTCTATCGTGATGACCTCACTTTGTGACCCTATTCATTGGTTACCTACTCAGTCCATCGCTCCTTCCAACCCCACGAGCTGAGACCTTGAGAAGAACCACCGTGCCCTCTCTGGTGTTCTAAAACGAGGCCCATGGGGAGTTTTTGCTCCTTCCCTCCTTCTCCTCCTCGCCCCCCACCTCTTGGTTTTGGTGCAGGACAGACCGATTCCCCTCAGGTGGGGGCTCAGGTCACTGCGAGAGAGTCCTTGACAGTTCTTGACGGAGCATAGGAAAGAATTCAAGTGCACGCCAGAGTTAGAAACAAAGAAAAGTTTATTAGAGGAGGAATAATGCTCCGCAAACGGAGACGTGGCCTCCTCTCAAAGACAGAGACAGTGAGAGAGACCCGGAGACTCAGGGTGTTCAAGGAATTCCGTTTAAATCTGTTTTCCTGTCGGGGCGGGTGCGCGGCGATGGGGGTGCGAGGAAGTAGCGGTGGGTAATGTCAGCGGGACTTTCCCGTAGGTTCCCATCGTGGCCTGGCCATTGGCTGACCAGCCAAGTTCCCTGCCTAGCCGCGCGTAGCAGGCTCCGAGCACGACTTAGTTTAGTATTTAGTTCTCATGCCTCTTCCCTGTTTCAGTTTTGCCGATAAACTTCAGGACTTTTAGTTCCAGATCCTCACGGGTTATTTCTTTGCAGCGCGGCCCTTCCATTTCCAGAGCCTTCACCTGGGTCACACGGTCACCAGTGCCCTGGCATCACACACATGATCAGACGCGCGGCTCCCCGCGATTTCCACTCCTTGTTATTTCCCGCTCTCTGGAGGCTTCCGTTTGGATTAATGGGTGTGGCTAGAGAACTTCCAAGAGCGTTTTCTGCAGATGCGCCGTCTGAACCCTCGCGTATCTGCGAATGCCTCGCTTTCACCCTGACCGGTGGGTGAGCGGCACGTTGGCCGGCTGCCGGACTCCAGAGCTGCAGGCCCTTTCTCTCGTGGCCCGAGATGACAACATTCCCCCGTTTCTAGTGCTCCGTGTCGTAGGTGCTAAGCTGGGCACTGGTCTGTCTCCCTCCCTTTTAAGTAACTGGCTCTTTCTCTGCGGATGGTTGGAGATTTTCTTTGTGACCTCGAGACTCAGGAATTTGTCCTGGCACCATGGATGTGAGTGCTTGTCGGCTCCTTCCTTCAGGTCAGGGGAGTTGTTTTCTGTTATTTTTGTTTGTTTGTTTTTAAATTATCATTATCTCTCGGCTAACCTTTTTCTCCTTCTGGGACTCTAATCATTTGGATCTCTACATCTATGACCGTCTCTCTCACCATGTCTATCTATTTCATTTATTCTTGATCCATATTTTGAGATATTTATAACCTTGACCTGGCAGGCCACTGATTCTGGTCTCAACAGGACTGTCCTCTCTTTTAGTTCATCCGTTCAATTTCAAATCTTAAAATTGTGCTCTGTCTGAGTAAGAAGGGTCTTCGTTATGCAGCAAGTACTCTACTCAAGTTCTTAAGTTTGTTACCCCTTCTCCCAGCTTCTGGGTAGTCTGCCTGGTTCTCCTCCCTGACCGCTGGGTCCTCTGAGGTGCCTTGTTTTTTTCCTTTGCCTCCTCATGGTCCTGTTCCCACTCTGGGTTGAGCTGAACTGCACGGGTTCAGGCAGCGATGCTGACAAATGCTGGGGGGGTATGGAGCAATCTCTACCCCAGTGGGACCCCACTGTGCCCAGGATCTTCCTGTTGCAAGCATGAGCTCTCGCTCAGCCTCGAGGATAGGGATTAATTTAGCCTACTTGCGTGGAGAACCACCGCAGACAGGGCTGCTGGGGGAGTTTGTGCAGGTCGCGCCCTGCACAAGGGTGCCTGGCTTAGAGTAGGGGCTGCGCTCTGCTCTCCACGCTGAACACACTGGTGCAGACTGTGTTTGCCTAGAGAGAGGAGCATCTTTTTCTTTGCATAATGAGGTCATCCGCTCACCAGGCTCCGTCCATCCAAAGGGGACATCTGTCTCTAAATTATGAAGAAGTACCTTATGGGCTAACAGCAGTACAAGCCTGTGAACCCCTGGAACTCAGGAAAGCCAGTAGCCCCTCTCAGGCCACACTTGGGAGGGACATTCAACATTGTCCTGCCCAAGTGTCTCTATGGGCCGCGCCGCTTGGGGCTCCGAATCCTAGTCCTCGCCTGGCTTCTCAGTTGCAGGTCCTCAGGCCCCTGCCAGCCCAGCAGTGGGCAAACTTGTATCCTGCTCTCTATTGTAAAGGTCCGACAGGGGCCAAAGCCTCATAATTGCGCTCCAGGCACGGGGACTTACCTGCCTGCCTGCCTGGCCTGGCCTAGCTTTTGACCCCTCCAGAGAGAAAGGGCTGATGGAATCTGTAGGAGGAGGGGCTAGGGACATTGGGACACTATTTTCCCACCATTCCCTTGTAAATCGATGACTTTTCCCTGCATTTTTCCAAAGGCAATTGTTCATTCATTCGCTAATTTAACAAATTTTTTTGAGCCCAGATAATGTGTCACACTCTGGGTCTATTTTGTGTTAGAGAGAGTAGGCAGGTCCCTGACCCACCCACCCACCCAGCCTCTCTTCCCTGATGCCAGAAACACAGGCTCTCCTGCCCCTCCCCCACTTCACTACCCTTTGCATTACTTTCGAATTCTTTGCTTTCTGATTTCGTTTTTATTTTGATTTCTTTGTATTTTCGTTCAATTTCCCAACCACTATGCCCTGGCTTCAAACTCTAGCAAATGGTTTCATTTCTCTGAGCCTCATTTTCTTACCTGAAAAAGGAGGAAACAATCCTCACCTCACAAGGTTAATACGATCGATCGGTGGAATCCAGGTCTCCTGCCCCTGCACTCATCCCTTCAAAGATAAGAACGGAAAGCCACCATTTAGGAGGCCCCGCTGCTTGCATCAGCTGCCTCCGACAGCCAGCAGCCTGACTCCTGCCCTCCCACCTCAGGGGCCTTCCCTCCCTGAGTCTCAGTATCTGGAGCCAGGGGCCCCCTAGTGTCGAGCAGAGGTGGGCGACCTGGCTGGATGCAGTGGCTGATCTCTGGCTCCAGGTGACGTCTCTGGCTCCAGGTGCCGTTCCCTCACTGTCACCATGACACCCAGCCCCAAGCTCAGGGCTTGGCCATCTCCTGCCTCTCCTCTCTCCCAGAGCGATCCTCCAGGGAGGACCTACTTATTGTTCCTCTGAACAGTTTTTTCAAGATATAATTTGCATACCACGCAATCCCCCCCCATTTAAAGTGCACAAGTCAGTGGTTTTCAGTGTATTCAGAGCTGTGCATCCATCACTACGATCAAGCTTAGAGCATGTTCGTTACCCCTAAAAAAACACAGTACCTCTTAGAGGTCATTCTGCAATCCTCTCGTCCTTCCCTCTACCCCAGCCGACCAGCCATCTTTCTGTCTCTATAGATTTGCCACTTCTGGGCATTTCATATGAATGGCATCATACAATATGAGGTTCTTTGTGACTGGCTTCTCTCACTGAGCTTCATGTTTTTTAAGGTTTATCCATGTTGTAGCCTGTGTCAATACATCATTTCTTTTTATTGCCAAATACTATTTCATTGCCTGGATAGACCACCTTTTCTTCATGCATTCATTAATTGATAGACAACTGGGTTGTCTCTACTTTTTAGTTGTTATGAATAATACTGCTGTGAATACTTTTGTAATGGTTCTGTGTTGACATGTTTTCATTTCTCGTGGATACTTAGGAGTGGAATGGCTAGGTCATATGGTGGTGACTCTGTTTACTGTTTGAAGAACTTCCAGACTCTTCCAAAGTGGCTGGGCCATTTTACATGCCCTCCAGCAGTGTGTGAGGTTTCCAATTTCTCCACCTCCTTGTCAGTCCTTGTCATTGTCTGCCTTTCTGATTGCAGCCATCCTGGTGGGTGTGAAGTGGTGTCTCACTGAGGTTTCGATTTGCATTTCCCTGATGATAAAGGTGCCGAACATCCTTTCAAGTGTTTATTGGCCATTTCTATACCTTTTTTGGAAGCAAACTCCCTCCTGCCTTTGTCCTGAACAGTTAACCTCCAACATTAAGAGGAGAGCTGACCCCTCCACGGGCTGCCTCCTGCTGGGCAATCTCCCTCAGGAGGGGGATTGAATGAGCCCAACTTCCCCTAGGTATGGGGACTGGGTAGCATGTCCTTTGACCCAGCTGGACTTTAGGACACACAAGATCTGACTGCTAAGATAGTTAAGTGTAAATATTTACCTGTTATTACATCTACAAGCAGAAGGCACAAGATTTAGAACAAGAGTTAAAGAACTACAACTGCCTGGCCCAGTAAGGTAGCCTCATCGTCTCTGATAGCTAGTCCTTGCCTAGTCCAAGGCTAGTCAATAACATGCCCTTCTACCTCTTCCTCAGCTTTGCTGGGTTTGTTGCATTTGGTGAGTCCAAGGATGTAGGCTCCGTCATGCCAGTTCACACTTCCATCAGCAATGTGTGTGAGCAAACATTTTGGTCTTTGCTAATCAGAAAGGTAAAAGTGGCGTCTCAGTGTAGTTTTACTTGATATTTGTCTCGTAAGTGAGACGGACATCTTTTCCCGTTTCAGGACCGTTTTATTTCCTTACTGTAACGTCGGCATTTTTTCCTCCATGCTTCTTATTTGTAGGGGATCTCTACATGTTCCCGAAATTAGCCCTTTCTTGGCAAATATTTTCCCAGTTTGCCATTTATCATTTGACTTCGCTTATTGCACATTTTGCCATATTAAAAAATTATTTTTATTTAGTAACATTTATCAACCTTTTCTTTTATAGCTTATGGGGTTTGTCTCATAGTTAGAATGGCTTTTCCACTGCACAAATGTTTTTACAATTCCCCCATGGTCTCCTTTATGGTTTTGAAAGCCTATGGTGTTTCTTCACAAACACTGGCTGAACGGCCTGGAGGCAGGGCTGAAGGAAGCCAGTGAAGTCGAGTGTCATCCAGGCTGGGACTCTGTGCTGTGGCCATTATCCCCTGAGCCCCCTTGCACCCCTGCAGTTGCTTTCCATTAAATGTTCTCAAACTGGAGGCGGGGGGAACCTTTCGAAAATATGGTATGCAGAACCCAAGGGCCTCGCTTTGCTTTCCGCCTCTGAAACAAGCTCACAAAGAACTTTGGAGTATTGTCTTTGTTCTGTTTTGCTAATTATTTATGCAAGACAACAAAGAGGGTGTCCACCTAGTGACCAACTGGATGAGTTCCTCCTGTGACATGAGGCTCTGAGCCTTTCTGTTTTGCTGCCTGAGGTCTCTGTGAGGTTTTCCAGCAGCTGGGCCAGTGAGAAGGGAAAAATCATTGAAAGGTGAAGCTTTCTCAGGACAGACTACTCAGCAGGCCACTTCACTGCTTACTGGATGCGAGACCTTGAGCCAGTCATTAACTGCTCTGACCCTCAGCATCTTCTATGAAATGGAGATATAACAATTGCACCTACCTTCCAGGGCTATTGTGAGAATCAAATAAGATAATGCAGATAAAGCCTTTAACACTGGGCCTGGCACAGAGTTAAATGCTCAACAAAGAGAAGCTTTTATTATTGTTAAGGTGACAATCTTGAGCTTGGCCTTGGGGGAGAAGATGCTTGAACAGAAAAGAGAGAGAATTTTATAACTGAAGCGTACAGTGTTTTGATCGTACCTGGGAGTTAATTCATAGAGGTGACTGAGTGATGACACAGAGAGGTCAATGTCATTGAAAGGTTTATTACATATCACAGTTCCCAAAAGAAGGGGTCACGCTGTGCCATGCAGGGCCATATGGGGAAGCAGCAGGGCTTAGTCAAGAGGCAGAAGGTGCGAGGGAAAAGCATGGCCCAGACCTTGATGATGGCTTCCGCAGAAGGAATGGGCATAGCAGGACAGGCAAGTTCAATCAAGTTTAGGATTGGCTAGTCTGAGTAATTTCAGTGGGCTGTGGGCTATATGTGTGGTGTCTAGTTATCTGGTGCCTGGCTCTGGTGTGATTTAAGGCAAAGGCAATATTGGCTTGATGGGTGAGTTAAAGGAAGTGGTCGGGGACATGAGTTTGCACTGGTTGGTCTGCATACAAACGGTGTGCTCAGGGACAAGTTGTTTACTATCCCTGGAAATTATCTAGCCCTGGAAGGGGCCAACTCTCCAGGAGTTGCAAGACCTAGAGATGTCAAAGCAACATAAAATACAGAAAATTAAAAACATGATTAATACACACAGCAGATCTAACATTTAAAGCTCTCTCACCCCAAGTCGTTTTGGAATATATGCTGTTTCCCGTCTTTCAAAGTATCCAAGCAGTTAGATGCCCATGTACTGGGGATACTTGAGAAGGGATGCTTATGTAGACTACAGGGATGCACATATTTGAAAGGCCTCTTCTAGAACACTACTCAAACTGGCTAAAACAGAAAAGGTATTTATTAGTTACTGGATAGTTCCGGGTTTCAGGTAGAGCTGGATCCAGGAGCAGATGAGATATCAGAAGTTTGCCATTGTGTTGCTTAGCTGTAGTTTCGTGTGTCAGCTTCATTCTACCTATTTAGCAAACCTCATGAGGTGAAAGAATATATGTTTCCAGATTGATCCAGGGTGAGAACTGGGATTGGATTCTTTGGTCACAGTTTTTGGGTAAGTGCCATCCCTGAGTCCATCACTGTAGCCAGGAGGATGGAGCGACCTGAGTGGCCAGCCTGGATTCTACTCCTACCCATGTACGGGGCAGTGGGAAAACCCCGCCCAAAGCGCAAAGGGCAGCTAGGGGAGGGCTGGACGACGGTGGACAAACCCAAGGTGACAGACACCACCGCGCTCTCTAGCTCCTAACAGCTAGAATATTCGTTCATCCTCAGCTTGCAGGGCCCAAGCCCCCAGGTCTAGGGAGCCACTCTCGAGTTCCCAGGATTCTGGGGGCTGCTCAGATGTGGCCAACCCCTGCGTCCCCACCTCGCCAGGCCCGGGGGATGCTCCAGAACCGCGTGCTGCTGTGGAAGGAGCAGTCGGAGGCCAGTCGCAGCCCGTCGCGTGCCCACTCCCCAGGCCTGCTGGGCCCTGTGCTGGGGCCGCCCTACCCCTCGGGCCGCCTGACACCCACCCGCCTGGACATGGTGAGGCCCTGGGTGCCCCCGCCGCCATTCGCGCCGCCACTCGCGCCCCCACCTCTATTCGCGCCCCCGCCGGCCCCGCGACCCTCCGCAGGGCCCTGGGGCCTGAGGCCCTCCGCCTGGAGCCTCCTTCCCCCCAGGGTACCACTCTACGCAGCACCCCCCAGCTGGCCTTTCCGGCCCGGCGCGGCCTCGGCGCCCCCCTGGTGGTTTGGCCGCAGGACCGAGAACCCTTACGCAGACGTCTGGGACTGGGGGTGGGGGCTGGACTAGGGCGCCTCGGCCCCGCCCCTCCCCGCCCCACCCTCCCCTGCCCGTCTCCTCGCAGCCCCAGAGGCCTCTGGGAGAGTACAGCTCCCCCCGCAGCCGGCACGGCTCCGGCTCCTACGGCCCCGAGCCCAGCGAGGCGAGGTCCGCGTCCCAGCTGGAGCCAGACCGCCGGTCCCTGCCCCGGACGCCGTCTGCCTGTGAGTGCCCCCGGCGCCCGGAGCGCAGAGGGTGGGCCGGGGACACAGGATGGGGACGCAGGGACCGGGAAGAGGAACGGAGGATGCGCTGCAGCAGGAGGGATCGAGGGTAGACGCGAGGGAGAACTTCCCACCCACGTGCTTCTGCGCTCTCCCGCCCCTGCAGCCTCGCTCTACACCAGCAGCACCCAGCGCTCGCGCTCCAACTCCTTCGGCGAGCGTCCGGGCAGCGCGGGTGGCGGGGGCGGCGGCGGGGGCGCCTGGAGAGTCCGCGCCCTCGTCTCCCACTCGGAGGGCGCCAACCACACGCTGCTGCGCTTTTCTGCGGGAGACGTTGTGGAGGTGCTAGTGCCCGAGGCCCAGAACGGCTGGCTCTATGGCAAGCTGGAGGGGTCATCCACGTGAGTGAGAGCCTGGGGGCGCAGGGAGGGTTGGAAGGAGGACGGGGAGGCCTGGACTCTAGCTGCAACCGAGACTTCCCCGACGGAGGCTTCTTCTGCCCCTCCCACTGGGACCTTGGACAGCTCTTCCCTTTGCCTGTCTGCCCTCCACTCCCGCCTCAGTTTTCTCATCCATTTAGTGGGGGCAGGAAGAGCCTCCTTACCAAGTTCAGGGTGGTGGCGCTTGGGAGGGTGGTAGAGGATGGAGAATGGGAAGGCTCTCTCACTAGCGCCGGACATTAGAGGAACCTTATTGCCTGAGCACCTGCTGTGTACACGACACTGCGAGAGAGGGGCAGCTTCCCCTCTGTACGCTGAAGGTCAGCCCGAGCTCTGATGGAGGGGTCTTCCGGGAGGTGGGCCGCCCTCCCGTCGGGCACAGAAACAGTGCTGGGACCTTGCAGGCTGAGTGTGCACTCCTCTTTGCAGTCATGCGCAGTGAAGTCTTTAAAGAACCTGAACCGGGGCTTTTTGACACCTTGAGTGGCAGGCGAGGATGGCGAAGTACATTGTGGTCGCCAGCAAGCCTGGAGGAGAGCAGGGGTTGGAGGGCAGAAAGGGATTGTGCACGGATCACTCCTGCTGGAGAAAAAGGGGAGAGGCGGGAGCTTACCGGAGCCAGGCAGTGCCCGCCACAGGGCTTAATGGGCAGGAGACTTGTGTGGCTCACTCCCACTCCTGCTAAGGGAGAAGGAATGAAGGAGAACAGTAACGAGGGTACGAGTGAATGAATGCATACATGGAGGAATCAGCAGGTGCATGAGAGGGTGACCTGTGAGTTAGTGGATGGTGGACGGGAGGATGGATAAGGGGGTGGTCCTCTGGGCAGGTGGATGTGTGCTCGTGTGAGTGAATGGGTAGATGGCTGGATAGGTGGGGACTGCAGGCAGGTGGGCAAGTGGCAATGGATGGATTAGTGGGTTAGTGGCCCATGGGTGGTTGCCCACATGAATCATGGATGGGTGGGTAACAGACACACAGGTGATGCGTGGACAGGATGATGCAGTTAGGCACAGAGGTGTATAGATAGGTAGATGGCAGGTGACTACATGGATCAGGAATGGAAGGATGGGCCTGGGGGTAGACAGGTGACTAAGCACACAAATGGCAGAAACACCTGCTTTGCAGACCCACGTCAGAGGGCAGCAGGGTGCCACCCTGAAAGTCCCTGCAACAGGTGTGCCAGACTTCCTGGGGACCTGACGATAAAACCTTCTGGGTGGGTGCTCTCAAACCGTGTTCCAGGGACATCATTCTTTCTGCGACTCACAGGTTAGGGACAATGATGGCAAGTTTTACTATTAGTAGGCACTTTATGGTGAAAACAGAAATAAAAATACTGCAGTAGTTTTATTCCATCAGTTTGAGTCAAAATAGTTTCCAGTTACCTTTATGTGAGAATGTAATGGATTGGGCTGTGGGGTCCACAGTGGCTTTTTGGAGGACATTTTCCCAGGTGTTCCTGCAAGAATCCGATGGCTCCTGTGGACTCTGAAAAGGCTAAGTAACATCAATCATAGTGCCTCCCTTCAGCCCCAGCAGCTCTCGAGGTGCAGGAATGAGCATCCAGCTAGGCAAAGACTCCCGGAGCAGGGGCCTGGGGTCACCAGAACCAGAGGGCGGCAGCTGGGCTGAAGGGCAAAGAGCACTGGGTTGGGAGTCAGTCATCCTGGGCTCCGGGCCCTTCCTCTGGGCATCTACAGTTGCCCGTGGTGTCCTGCCCACCCCCAACCTGGTCCCCTTCTCTGTCACCCCTGTAAACACCTGTTTGGGTGTCTGTCTCCCTGCCAGGCTGAGAGTCTCTGGGGAGCAGGACCGCCTGGCCCTCTGGGCCTTCACGTGGTGGGCGCTCAGTGAGCAGGGAATGACGTGGTCACCATATGTCCTTGGACACACTGCTTTCCTTCTCAGACCCCCACTTTCCCCTTTCAAGGTGCTCCAGCCCCTGGTGAGACATGAGGCTGGACAGGTGGCCCTGAATGCCGAGACAGACCTCCTTCAAGGGGTTAAATGGGCTACTCTCGGCGAAGGCCCTGGAGCGAGGCCGGCAGCCGCAGGGCCAGCGACTGTGCTCCCGTAGAAGTGGTATCTGACCATGTTGTTGAGGCTCTCTGCTTCTGCCCCACAGGAGTGGCTGGTTCCCCGAGGCCTACGTGAAGCCTTTGGAGGATGTGCCTATGAACCCCATGAACGCCTTGAACCCAGTGACCTCCATGAACCCCATGAATGCCTTGAACCCAATGACCTCCATGAAACCCATGAATGCCTTGAACCCAGTGACCTCCATGAACCCCATGAGCCCTATGAATGAGCTACCTTCCAGGTACCCGGGTGGTCAGAGGTGGGGCAGGGGTGGGGACTCCAGTGGGGGGTGGTGCCACCCACCTGAGGGGGGCATCTATGAGTTGCAGTCCTGAGTGGGCCCAGCCCCCTTTAGCCTCTGGAGAAAAGGCACCCATCTCTGCCTGTGAAGGTCATTGTTTCCATCCTTCTCCCTTCAAGCCCAGTCTCCTCTCACCCGGGTGCAGGGGAGGAGCCTGCGGGCTGCTCAGGCGCCCCGCGGATGGGGTTGGTGCAGCAGGGCTTGACCCCTGGACACCTCTCCTCCCCTCCTGTCTCTGGATTCAGGTCCTACCCACTCCGGGGCAGCCACAGCCTGGATGACCTCCTGGACCGGCCAGGCAACTCCACAGCATCCTCAGAGTACTGGGACGGCCAGTCCCGCTCTCGAACCCCGAGCCGGGTGCCAAGCCATGCCCCCAGCCCTGCACCTACACCCTTGCCTGGCAGCCGCCGAGGTAGCATGGGCAGCACGGGAGTGCCCAGTGATGTCAAGGTGAGCCCCTCCCCCAAGCCTGCCCTCAACTCTGGGGTCGTCAATGGGCAGGGAGACCAGAGACCAGGGAACCCTCTCTGCTTTGCCACTGTGTCTGGCAGTGGACCCTCGCACCCCGGCCTCAGTCTGCCCAACCCTGCAGGGAAGGGTGGGGGAAGCACTCGTCTCAGGCACTGGACCCCCAGGTGTCCTGCTGGGAGCACTGGAAAAGGCCGGTCCTCCCTGCCTCCCCAGGGGAGGCCAGACCACGGTCCTGGATCAGAGCCTGGCTGGGGCAGCCCGGGAGGACAGGGGAGACACCTCCCATGGGGTCACACCTGGGGCTTGTGCCGAGCCCTGGAGATGGTACGCTGGCCCAGAGGCTGTTCAAGTCTGAAACCCATAGGATCCTGGGCTTCAGAACACCAGGGCTGCATTTCCCAGAAACCTAACAACACAGAGGCCTCTGGTCCAGTCCTCTGCCCTTCTAGAAGCGGGAGAAGGGACAGGGGCTTGCTTGTTCCTTCCCCCGCCAAACCCACCCCTTCCTCCATCCCCACTGCAGAAACTTACGTCCTGGGAGCAGCAGCCCCCAGAGCTCTTCCCCCGGTGAGTCCTTGAGCAGGGGTCGGAGGTGACTGGGCTCAGCGGAGGGCTGTGAGGGAAACAAGGTGGGGTGAGCAGAGGTGACCCAGTCGGGGCAGAAGTAGGGGTGGATGCCTGGCTCAGTGTCCAGCTGTCTTCTCTGGACTTACAGACGGACAGACAGACAGACAGCTGGGGACCCAGGCCTCTCTCACCCCAGCCTCTCTCCCCACAGGGGCACAAACCCCTTTGCCACCGTAAAGCTGCGGCCCACTGTCACCAATGACCGTTCAGCACCCCACATCCGCTGAGGCGCCTTCCTCCATCAGGGCTCTGAGGTCGCCGCCCCGCCCCCACCTGCCCAGGGGCTGCCCAGAGCTGGCGGCAGCGGAAGCGGCAGTGGGTCCAAGAAGCCTGGGCCCTGGTACTGGGGTGGCCGCCCTTCCCCAAACCGTGCCTCCAGCCTGGCCTGCAGTCTGGGGCCTTCAAAATAACACAGGCGGAATTGGGGAACAGAACCAGTCCTTCCCTTCCAGGGGCCCCAGGACTCTCCCTTGGGGGGCTACCTCATGCCCCCAACCCTTTTCCTCTTTCTCCACCTCGGTGGGGAGGAGCTCCTTGCACACCCCCTCCCCTGCCCCACACACGTCTCCCTGCTGAGCTTTTGTAAACAGTGAGAAATAAAGCAATGGGACATGGCAGCAGGTCTGGTGGTGTCTGGTTTGGGGGGCCAAGCAGCAGATGGGCACGGAGACCTCCCACTGGAGAATGGAGGCCAGGAGGGCCTGCAGGGCCCTGGCACTCGCCTGGGAGGCCTCGCTCGCTCCCAGCCCCTCACATCCCTCATCTTAAGCAAGTCTTCAGGACCCCCTAAAACCTTCAAGCTCGATCCCCTCACCTCCAGCCCTCATTTCTGCTGTGGGTTACCCAAGAAATAGCCCCTTCTGTGGAGGAGGCGGGGTGGCAGTGGTCAAGGTCCGGGACCACAAGCCCCGGAGGCCCCGGACACAGCACCCTTTGTTCTGCCCCTCCCTGGCTCTCCTCCTGGATTAGCCTTATCCAGGGGAAAGCCACAGAGGCCCCCCACTGGAATGCGGCCTGGGGTGGGGGGCAGGCAAGGGATTCCGGTGATTAAAACTGATGGGGTCTCTCCAGGGCAGGGCTGTGCCCCTAGCCCCACGAAGACCCCCCGGGGCAGGGCTCTGTGTCTCCTCCAGAGGATCTAGGAGGTGGAGGGGCCTCCTTGTCTGTCGAGCTCTCCCTAGGCAGGCCTGGAACAGGAGACACCGAGAGCGGTCTCTGCCCTGGCCCTCTCCCCTCCCAGGCGAAAGCCTCTTAGAGGGGGTGAGGGTGGAGGAACACCCTAAGCCCCGGGCCTGTGGGAGCGGGTTGCAGCCGTGAGAGCCAGGACAGCCCCTGAACTGCAGGCAGCCCAGGAGGCTTCGGCGCCCCCACCCAGCCCCATCAGGCTGCGCTTCACGGGGGAGCCGGTAGGGCAGACCCTCCCGCAGGCTCAGATGTGAGGCCGGACACCCAAACCCACGGACGGGACGGCTCTGGTGAGTGTGGGGCAAAGGCTGCCAGGGTCCACCCTCTCGTCCCATGATGGGAGGACAAGAGGCAGGAAAAGCCGGAACCTGGTCCTGGTGGGGGAGGGGCAGAGTCCCGGATACCCACAGAGCCCTTGGCATTGCCCAGCCTGAGGGAGACCCCAGGTCTGGAGGGGCCTCTGGAGGGAGGGAGGCTCCTGCCCCACCTGTGGGCTGGTCTGTCCTGCTTCTGAGCCGCCCCCCGCCCCCTGACCTGTTCTGGGGACACATGGGGCTGCTGTGTGAACAAACCCCCGGGCTGAAGTGCGAGAAGCTTCCGAGTGGGTTTCTGCATGTGCAGGAGTTGGGGGGCTGATAGGGTTTGGCCTCTCAAAGGTCCCCATCTGTCCAGGGAGGGCCAGAGCTCCAACCCCCACTCAAGATTCTCTGCCAGCCTGGGGTGATCGATCACTCATCTTACAGGCTCAGCGAGGGTAGGGGACCTGTCCAAGTCGCAGAGCAAATTCAGGGCTAAGCTGGGATCAACTGGAATTCAGCCTCCCTTGGCTTCTGAGACGAGGCTAATGTTCTGTTGTAAATGCGTTCTTGGTTTTTTTCCATAACGTTCTAATGACAATTGTCACTCCTGATCATTGAGAAAAATTAGGGACATACTACAAGGCCACAGAAGAAGATCAACTCTACCCATTTTGCCGCTGGTGCCTATCTCCCCGCCCCCACGTTTGTTCCTTTGTCCTGAGACCCTCAAACATGTACAGTGGGGGACACTGGCGGTCCCCACCCACACCTCCAGGAGCACAATGGCCTCCGCCAGGCTCTCCCGCTCACCAGGACCCTCTCCCGCCACCACTAGGTCCTGAGGAGCGAGGACTGCCCTCCAGAGGCAGCCTTCCCGGAGTCAAAACTCAGGTGGGAGAGCTCTGTTACCCTCCCCTCATTACTTCACAGGCCCCTTGGAGGAGGGGAGGCTTGGGCTGAGGTTCCTCACAGGGTTTCCCCTCCTGGCTTCATTCCCTGAGCAGGGCTCGGGTGGGTAGGCCAGACCCCACACTTGATCACCGTGCTCCTTCCTTGTCTGAGCTACAGACCTTCTTGGCTCCCTCTCGCCCGCCCCGCCCTGCACCCTCCCATCCCCCCACCCCCCACCTACCCCCCACCTACACCCACCCACACCCACCCACCCCCACCCCCACCCCCCACTCCCCACCCCCACCCCCCCGCCCCCACCACCCCGCTCCTTCAGCAGAAGCTGTGGCGATGGGAGCCGGCCCCCGGCGGGGCGTGGGCCCCCCAGATGGCGGCTGGGGCTGGGCCGTGCTGGGTGCCTGTTTCGTGGTCACTGGTTTCGCCTACGGCTTCCCCAAGGCGGTGAGCGTCTTCTTCCGCGCGCTCATGAGTGACTTTGGTGCCGGCTACAGTGACACGGCCTGGGTGTCCTCCATCATGCTCGCCATGCTCTACGGCACTGGTCAGTACTCCCTCCCCAGGTCCAGGACTGGGGGGTCGGGATTCGGGACCAGGAGAGCCTGACCACTTGATCATTTATTCCCAGGGCCCCTTGGGGCAGGCACTTCCAGGGCTGGGAGGTGCAAAGCCCGGAGTGTGTCTGCTGGAGGGGGAGATTAGCCGGCCCGAGTTGTGACTCTGCCCTGTCCGCAGGCCCGGTGTCCAGCATTCTCGTGGCTCGTTTTGGCTGCCGCCCAGTGATGCTGGTAGGTGGGCTGTTGGCCTCGGCGGGCATGATCCTAGCATCCTTTGCCACGCGCCTCTTGGAGCTATACTTGACAGCCGGGGTGCTGACAGGTGAGGGCGTCTGCTGCTCTCCTCCCCCAGGGGGCTGTGGGTGGGGATTTAGAGTCCTTGCTGCAAGAACTCCTCTCCTCAGTTTCCCCCACGAGGGGCTGTCCTCCAAGTGTGTCGGCTCAGTCCCCCAAGGTCTGCCCCTCCCTCCTGCTACGGGGTGGGGGCGCCCTGGGGAACCCGGCATAGCGCCGCCTCGCCCGCAGGCCTGGGCCTGGCCCTCAACTTCCAGCCGTCGCTCATCATGCTGGGGCTGTACTTCGACCGGCGGCGGCCTCTGGCCAACGGGCTGGCGGCGGCGGGCAGCCCGGTGTTCCTGTCGGCGCTGTCGCCGCTCGGCCAGCAGCTGCTAGTGCACTTCGGCTGGCGCGGCGGCTTCCTGCTGCTAGGCGGCCTCCTGTTGCACTGCTGCGCGTGCGGCGCCGTCATGCGACCTCCGCCGGGGCCCGGCCCTCGGCCTCGCCGGGACAGCGCGGGAGACGCTCCCGAGGAGGCCGAGGCGGACCGCGCCGGGCTGAGCCTGAGCGAGGCGCCCCCTGGCGGTCGGGCCCGCCGACGCCTGCTGGACGTGACCGTGTGCGCCGACCGCGCCTTCGCGGTGTACGCGGTCACCAAGTTCCTGATGGCGCTAGGGCTCTTCGTACCCGCCATCCTGCTGGTGAACTACGCCAAGGACGCGGGCGTGCCTGATGCCGACGCCGCCTTCCTGCTCTCCATCGTGGGCTTCGTGGACATTGTGGCACGGCCGGCGTGCGGCGCCCTGGCCGGCCTACCACGTCTGCGGCCGCACGTCGCCTACCTCTTCAGCCTGGCCCTGCTGGCCAACGGGCTCACGGATTTGAGCAGCGCGCGAGCGCGCTCCTATGGCACCCTCGTGGCCTTCTGCATCGCCTTCGGCCTCTCCTATGGCATGGTCGGTGCGCTGCAGTTTGAGGTGCTCATGGCGACCGTGGGTGCGCACCGCTTCCCCAGTGCACTGGGCCTGGTGCTCCTCATCGAGGCTGTGGCTGTACTCATCGGACCGCCATCTGCTGGTGCGCCCCGCAGGAGGAGGGGGTGGCGCGGCCTAATGCCCCTAAGTCTGAGGGAAGTCCCCTTCCTGTCCCAAATGGAATTTACGGGAAGGAGGGAGAAGAACCCCTCAATGGAGACAGCCAGGTGGGGTGGACTCCCCTTCCCATGGCCAATCAACCCCTTGCCAAGCCAGTACCACCAGCTCTGGGTGGGATTGGAAAAGCCAGGAAAGGTGCTGGGAAGAACCCAGCATTGCTAGTTGCTGGGCCACTGAGTCATCTCCAGCAGTTGGCGCAAAGGCCTCTTGACGTGCAAATCCTTTTGCAGATGAGGCAACTGAGGCACAGAGGCCTAGTACAAGTTGCAGTCCTGAAATTAGAGCAGAGCCCTGCAGTCCCAAACACTACATCGGAGTGATTCAGTCTCCCCAGCCTCTAAGGGTGACTAGAATAGGGACAGTGTCTTTGGGGAACCAGCCTTGGGGCCAGGAGCAGAGTGGGGATGCCCAGTGTGCTCACGTGGAGGAGGAGGGGTGCTGGGGTCTTCCCCTGTGTACACTGCCTGCTGGGCACTCTGCACTTATCCTGAGAAGTGGTCAGGGAGGGCTTCCTGCAGGCGCTGGCATTAAGGCGGCCCCACGGGGTTGCAGAAAAGGGCATAGGGTATGTCTGGGGGACAGTGTTGCTCTACAAGTAAGGCAGGAGCTAAGACCGGAAGGGTGGGGTGGGGACATTAGGGTCTTCTTGGGTTGTTGGTGATCCGTGGAATGGCAGGAAGCCTGCCTGTGAGCAGGCGGGAACTGAGGTCGGCTGCAGGAGGCAGCACCAGCCGGGGGGAGGCCACTTTGCTGGAGCCCAGTCTGCACTGAGATGGGGTCAGCCACCCACTGTGGGAACTGCAAAGTCTCAGAATAAGCTCGCCACCAAAAGCCACAAAAACGGCTCCCCCCGTCCCAGAAGCTCAGGGACCCATCTTCCATTTTCTTGTGCGACCCTGGGGTGGATCTAACGGGCAGAGAAGGCACATGGGGTGAGGCGAGGAACGCTGCAGGGCTGTGTGCGGGAAGGGCGGGGGCCAGGAAGGCACGTTTCGGGGACTGCTCAGGGAGGTTCAGGGGGCAGCTGTCTTAGGGTTCGCAGGGGTTCTTCCCTGATGCCACAGAGATGCAGACCGAGGGGCCACAGCCTGGTGCGGCTCAGAGATGGGGAGCCCATGGAAGAACCACACTTTGGGAGAAAATGCTTGCAATGAAAAGATTTTCCTATGACAGTAACATGTGCTGGGATAGAAAACTTGGTAAATATAGAGAAGGAAACAGGAGTGACCAACCCACAAACCCTGCCGCAGACACGCTAATGAGAGATCAGCGTAGGGTTCTGGGGCCTCCGGGGAGGGGCAGGAGGAGGCCTGGAGGTGGGGGGCTGTGACCTCAGACAGGCCCCTGAAGATTAGGTGGAAAGAGCAAGAGTGGGGGGCCCGCAGGACAGCATTTCTGAGTCCAGTGCCCCTTCTCTACTCCCACCCCAAATATCTCCAGCCGGGCAACTCACAGGTCACATGTGAAGCTTGACTCTGAGGGTGGAGGGGGCGTCTTGCAAACTGTAAAGCGCCATCTCATCAAAGGCCCCATATCACTTAAGAAATTGAAGTCCAGGAAAGTGAAGTGACATTTTTAAGGTCTCAAATGGCAGAGCCTGCATGGGGTTTGGTATCTGTAAAATGAGGATAAATCTGGGGCAAGCATGCGTGTCATCTGCGAGCCCCGCTAAAAGGACACCGTTCTTTATGTGAAGCCGTGGAGTGGGGGGTGAAGGGCAGGGTCCCCCCGCCCCCCGCCGGCCCTTACCTCATTCCCACCCCCTTTCACCCAGGCCGCCTGGTGGACGCACTCAAGAACTACGAGATCATCTTCTACCTGGCGGGCTCCGAAGTGGTCCTGGCTGGGGTCTTCATGGCTGTTGCCACCAACTGTTGCCTGCGCCGATCTCAGGACGCCCCGCCCAGCCCAGGCACGGAAGGCGGGGCCAGTGATACCGAGGACGCGGAGGCGGAAGGGGACCCTGAGCCCCGGCCCACCGAGGAGCCCCGGGGCCTTGAGGCCCTGGAAGTGCCAAGCCCCGGGGCTGGGCCCGCAGAACCCGAGGCGCAGGCAGGGCCAGGCAGGGCCTTCGAGTCTGTGTAGATCGGAGGCACTGAGCACGGTGGCTGCTGATTTCGGTAACAGGGCGTCCCCTCCTGGAGCTCAGGCTGCCCCAGGAGGGTCCGGCACACTGGAGGCTGCTCTGGGGTGGTCGCCCCCGGGGTGCAAATGGGGAGTGCAACTCCTTCGCCTGCCCAGTGGGCCAGGGCCAGGTCCTGTCCCCACTCAGTGAAACTGCTGTGCCCGTGCAGGGTCTTGGCCGTGTGAAACTCAAGCTCATAAAGCTCAACTGAAAGACACAGGTTCTGTACCTGCACCTCCACTGCGGCTCCGGCTGCAACACGGTGGGCTGGGGAGTCTGAGAGGCTCTCCCGGGGCCCTCTGACCTGGCAGGTGCTGGGGTAGGAAGTGGCAGAGGCAGAGGAAGGCGGTGGGGAAAGGTGTTTCCAGGCTTAGAAGAACTAGGGCAGGGGGTGGCCTGGCACTCCGCTACCACCAGCCCCAGCCCCGCCTGCAGGCAGCACCTGCCACTCAAGGGTGGGCTGCTTGCAAGGAGGGGCCTGGGACCACCTGTGAGAAGAGTTCGGGTCTGTCGAGGACTGGGGTTGATCCTGACCCTGAGCTCGGGCTCCTCCTGCACACCGGAGGCTGACAGTCAATGACTCCGTCCCGTGGCATCTGGGAGCACGGGCCAGCACCTGCCCTGTGACCTTCTGCTAGGTGGGCCCACTCCCTCGCCTTCCCGAGAGGGACCCTCTCCCGGCCGAGCTCCGAGTTCCTCTCTAGGAGATAAATGGGTGTCCTGAAGCCTTTCTCTGGATATTGTGTCCCTGTGGACACCACACGGCCCTGTGGGCTGCCCGGTCACCCGCTGACCCTGCACCTGCTTCCCCCGTGGAGTCTCGGGGTGTCTCTGCTCTTGCACTTTGATCCAAGTGCAGGGAGCTCGAGGTCTCACCCGCCTGGGGAGACTCAGGATCGATTTCCTCTGCACTTGTCCTCTTCCCACAAAACCGACGCCCCTTTCTTTGCCTCCCTCCCTACGAATCTTGTGGTAGAAACAGCCTTCCCGCCACAGACCTCGCTCTGTCTGGCCATGCTCCCTGGCAGAGCCCACCCTGCTGGGCACCCCGCCTTGCTGGCCTCATTTCTCCCGGGCCCCAGGAGGCTGTGGGAGCCCTGGCAGATGCCCGGCCGACTGACCCTGGGTCTGCGGTTTCTGAGCCACTAGAGCAGTAACTCCATCTCAGTTTATTTCACAAACACCGAAGACTGCGCCAGGCACAGCTCCAAGCTCTTCGTAAGTGGTGTCTCATCTAATCTTCCTAACAACCCACTGAGGTAGGTGCCATTATTAGTCACACTCACAGATAGGGAAACTGAGGCGTGGGGCAGTTAGGGAGTAGTCCCGGGTCGCAGAGGCTGTGACTGGAACCCAGCGGTCAGTTCTGGTCTCGCTGGCCTGCATGCTGGCTGCCCCTTCGATCTGACAGCCCTAGGAGACGCATGTAGACCCTGGTGACAGCCCATCCCTGCCCCCAGCTCCCAATCCTGACATTCCCATGCAGGCTTCCGCCCAGGACCTGCACAGTCAAAGCTCCTAAGCACAGAACTAGCCCCTCTCCATGTTGGCCTCTGCTCGCCCCTCGCCCCCTCCCATTCTCAGGATGACCATGTAATTTACTGTCCAAACCGGGGCACTTTAAACACGAACAGGGACACTTACTAATTCACTGGGACCACAGGTGTGGACTGGGACTGCCCAGGTGACGCAAGGTGTGCGGTCACCCTATTTCTACCACCTTCTAGACACAGCACTGTGTGGCGTTCTCCGCTGGGCTTCTCCCTACGGCCCTGGCAGAGGGCGGCCCTGGCAGAGGGCGCCCCTGGCGTGGCCGGGGCACCCTTACCATTCTCTCCTACCTGGGGCCTTGGCCCTCCTGACCCGGTGTCTGTCCTGCCCTTTCCCAAATCAAGGGTTAGTTCAGGGCCAGAAGCACTGAAGAATCAGTATGAGGGCAGATGTCAGGGCTCCAACGAGCAGAAAGCCTGGGAGGTGGGGGGAAAGTCGAGGCTTTCCCACCTGGCAGATCTGTATTCAAATCCCACTGTCCCTCTACAGTGTGGCCTTAAGCAAGAGACGTCTCCGAGCCTCGGTTTCCTATCTGTGAAGGGGGACAACAGTACTAACCCACAGTGCTACTGTGAGGAATAGTGACCGACGAAGGGAATGCAAATAAACCCTGTTGGCCACCCGCCCTGTGATCAAGGGGGCAGAGAGGGGGTGAGGAGGGGAGGGTCTGAGGCCACCGCAAAGAGCCCGGCTCCATCTGGGTTTGTTTATTCGATACAGGCCCAGCGTCCAGCCCCTCCCCAGGGAAGTGGCTGAGCTAGGGGAATGAAATAAATAAAGGCCGCGGAGGTGTGAGTGTGGACGGGGCTGGGGCCAGCCTGGGGCCAGCCTGGGGCAAGGTGAGGATGTACAGAGACAATGGCCCCAGCCCTGGCTGTTCAGCCCCAGCCCCCACTCCTGGCAGGCTCCAGGTAGGGCCAGCAGAGGTGCCCATCAGGAATGGATCCTGGACTTCCTGCCACCTCCAACCCTTCTTCCTTTCTGCTTTCTCCCTCCTTCCCAGGGCAGGGCCAGAGACCAAGCTACCTTCTGGCTGGGGAGGTGGGAAAGGAAGGTGGAGTGGCCAGTGGCCAGGTCCCAGGTCATGACCCTAGTGCCTTTCCTGGGAAGGGGCCCGGGTTCGCTGTGCCAGGACAGAGGAGCAGGGAGGCAGGCGCCCCAAGCCAGCAGGCCTTTATGCGCCACCCTGTTGCACGGCGGTCCAGCCCCCGCTCCCTCGCTGCCATCCTCCCGCTCCCCCTACCCCCCAGATCTGCACCCCGAGGGTGCACTAGGAGTCACACCAGCTTCCACCTTTGTCCAGGGGCCCGGCAGCCCCTCGCGCATCCCTGGATGGCTCCCCAGCTGCCGTGTCCTCCTCGTCTTCCTCCTCCTCATCCTCCCCATCGGTGAACTCGTCCTGGCTGAGGCCGTAGGCCAGCGTGGTGTGGGCCAGGTCCACCTCGATGGGGAAGACGTCGGCATCACGCAGCACTGCGTAGCAGTCGTTGTAATACTTGGACATGGTGGACACGAAGCGCTGCAGCTGGAACACGATGTCCTGGACTGGGGCAGGAGGGCGGGCGGACAGGCACCAGTGGGCCGCGGAGCCTGGGCCCGCCTCCCCGCCCTGGGCTCCCCATCATGCACCTCCCTGAGCCCTCGCGGCCTGGGAGCGGGCGAGGAAAGGGCTGCCCAGCCCCCTACAGAACCCGGGTCTCCAGCTCCCAGCTCAGGGAGTGGAGGAGCCTGTCAGGGGGATGCGCTGTGGACTGCACCCCAGGAGCCTCAGGGGCGTGGACCAGTCCCACCCAGGCTCCAGGGAGGTGGGTGTGCTCCTGCCAGGACTCTCCGTCTTGGGTCTGACTCAGAGCTCTGCATGGCCTGGCCCTGGGACCCCAGCTCTGAAATGGGGAGAAGATGGGTTCCACCCCGCCATACTGAGGATGGTGGAGGGACGGACTGAGGCAGGGCGTGACGGTCAGGGCCCTGGCGGCCATGCGGGGCCCTCACCATGCTTCTGGTCCAGCAGCTCCACCTTCTCCAGCACGTCCTTGCGCATCTGGGAGAAGCGGGCGCGGGCCTCCTGCCGGCAGCGCAGGATCAGGCGGTACTCGTAGTTGCCTGTGCTCACGCGGTACAGGGGCTCCCCTAGGGCCTGGGGCAGCGGGCAGCACATCAGGGACCCTGGCTGGGATGGGGGGGCTCTGCTCTGGGACGGACGGGGACAGGGGGCAGGAAGGCTCACATCCCTTCACCACCCGGCACTTTTCAAAGCTGCCAGGTTCCTCGTTCTGAGATGCCAGAGATTGCTAGAAGCACTTAGTAACAGGGTTGTGAAAAATCAAATAAACCCAAACCTCTTCACATTAAATAAATGAACATTCGGTCATAAGATGGACCTGATATTAAAAATATTACAAATTAAAAAGACAAACAAGGCCTCTTAGAAGTGAGAAAAGTCAGCTTTTCCCTGCAAGGAAACCTCACAAAGTTGGGGGGCAACATCTGGTCTGGGCCTGGGCTGGGGGAGGCGTGGGTGGCCCTGAATCTCTAGGAACACGAGCCCAGCCAAGACCCTCGGGCCTCCCCTGGGTGGGTCTGTGTGTCCCTGGCAGAGCCAGGACTTTCTTGGGGCTCCGCGCGGTGGGCGGAGGAAGACTTTCTGACCCCGGGGCTGTGTCCCCCTCACCCCGTGACACTCACGATGCAGCCGTATTCCTCGTCGTCCATCTCCTTCACCTTCAGGCAGTATGACTGTGGGACAGGTGAAGCCAGGCGGTCAGAGTGGCTGCACCTCCTGGATGGCCGCCCTGATGTCCCCGGCCTCCCCGACGCCACACTGCCCCTAGGCCGTGCCAGGCCTCCGGGGCCCTGCGGACCCCTGGCTGGGATGGGCTGAGACACGTCAGGGAGAGGCTGGCGGCAGGGCTCAGGGACACAGAGGGTGAAACCACCTTGTGTGGAGCGGCTCGGGGAGGGCGGCGGCAGTCGGGGGAGGGCACTCATCGGGGAGGGTGGAACGGCCTGAGAGGCAGCCCACCGTTTACCAAACTCAAGTCCCGAGAGATGCTCTGGAAAAAAGGCTTCCATGGTCAAAGGGGCTTGGGAAGAAAGAGCCTTGTAGACTCGCGCTGCACATGGGCCAATCAAAGGCTCTGAGAAGTCCTGCAGCAGAGGAACCCTCGCTTGCTTAATAGAGCATTTTCCCTCAACTCTTTTGACCATAGAATTATTAAACATAAAACTCATGAATATCCCTTGGCACCCACTTTATAATCAATGACCTAGTCTAACCTATTATTAAAAGTGAAAAAAATACCACGGGGTCAGATGGTCCGGAGTGAGGGCTCTCCCCGAAGCTCTGGTCACTCAGTGCGGGGCCTACGCTGTGACCCGATTCCCCGGCACCTCCCCAGGCCCCGGCCGCATCCTCAATCAGCTATGACAGGTTCCAGCCCTGTCCTGCTTGCTACTGTGCGGCCGGCAGAAGCAGGGCCAAGCTCCAGGCGGGCTGTCACCTCAGAAGACAGGACCTGTCCCTCCCCAGGGGTCGCAGGCCACTCACGAGGTACTCAAACTTCACGTCCAGGTACTTCTTGATGGTGAGGCGAGTGTCCGGAATGGCTTTGTTGAGGTACGTGTTCAGATCCGTCAGCATCTGGAAGGGGCGAGGGGGACGCTGCTCAGGCCCCCCGCAGGCAGGGGGCTAGGCTGGCCGGGGTGACAAAAGATGGCACCGACGCATCAGTCCCACAGGACTCAGACTGTCGGAGTGAAAGCGTGCTCCCGGAAGGCCATGTTCACTTCACGGACGAAAAGACAGGCCAGGCCAGGGCAAGCTGCGAGTCAGTGATGGAGCCAGGGTCACAAACCAGCCTGGAGGTCAGCACCAAGGCCGAGGAGGCGGGCTGACTTCCCCAAAGCCAGCTGTGGAGGGGACCAAGTAGGACTTGCGCTCAGGCGTCCTGACTCAGTGCCGGGCCCTTTCTGCATGAGAGTGCCCCCTCTCCGCCCTCACGTGCTGACACTGCACACGCAACGGGACCTACCGGCTTGATGGTTTTCAGCAGCCGGATGCCAAACTTCTCGATGCTGCGGTGGGCGTCGGCGAACTTCACGAAGGCCTCGCTCGCAGCTGGCTGGGGCTCCCGCACCCCAATCACGGAGAACACGTCCCCAAAGGCTGCATGACAAGTTTGCCCTGAAGGCTGCCCCTACCTGGCCCTTAATGGAGAAGCCAGGGATTTGTGGGGGAGAAGCAAGGCGGGGTATGGCAGGCTGGAGGCCAACGTCTGCACGGGGTCTACGCCCCAAGGGAGCTGGTCTATACTCCTGAAGCATCTGGGCTGACATCTCTGAGGGAGCTGGGTCTACACCCCAAGGAAGCTGGGTCTATACCCTGAAGGAGCTGATCTACACCGCCCTCATTCGCCTGAGCGACTAGACTGTGGGAGGAGGCTGGGCCAGGCCTGGAAGAGGTGGCATTGTTTGAAGGCAGAGCGCCAGTTTTGGAACTGGATGCCTGGGTCCGAGGGTCAGCTCTTCCCCTTAGGAGCTATGTAACCATTCCCTCTGTCTGGGCTTCACTTTCCCAACTGTAAAACAAGATTATCTGGAGCTGTCCTGTCCAGCTAAAGGACTTGGAGCAAACAAGACCATGAATAAGGAAGGGCCTCGTAACTGGCAGTGAGGACAGACAGAATGGGGCCCGGACAAATGACTGTGCCCTGTCTGGTTCGTCAGCTGGTCAAGATGCTCCCCACTGGCCCGAGGCACTGCCACCTCCCCGCACCAGTGCCCAAAGCTGGCCCAAGGCCAGATGCTGTAGTGTCTGCCCGAGCATGAGGACACCAGAAAATGGCTCGGCCCCACCCTCGCTGAACGGGGGGCCCTGAGTCCCGAGAGGCAGAGGGATTTGCCTGGGGTCACGTAGCAAGTCTGGGGACTCCCTCACCCCGGTGCGTCTGTGATAGCTCATAAAAGGCCCGTAGGAGGTTCTTGGTGTGTTCGGTCATCCCTGTGGGAGAGAACACACCGAGGGGGAACGGGGCATGGGGTGGGGACCACACTGGCCCAGAACATGGCCTCCAACCCTCCACCGCACCCCTGAGGCCTACACCGTTCCCAGGTTCAGTGACTTTCCCCACAGCCCCGCTAGGCCCAGGGTTGCAGGCTCAGGCCCAGGCCCAGCCCCAGCCCCAGCTATGAGGAGCCCCCAGCAGACAGGGGAACCAGGGCTCTGCAGGGACAGGAGGTGAACAGGTTTCCTATGGGCTTTGCTTCTGGAAGAGCACACCATTCTGGGGACTCTCACTATGCTTACATGTACACTTATTTGAATTTTTACAGATATAACATTTAAAACCAGAAAAAGTATGTCTTAAGACTTTTTTAAAAGAATTCTTAATGGCCACGGTCCTAGAAGTTTGTAGCTTGGGATTCCTGCTCCCACTGCCGCCATTTTTAGACGGGCCTCTAAAGCTCCAACCCCGGGCAGAGCCAGCGCGAGTACTTCCTGGAGTGGGAAACCCTCGCCCACCACAGGGCTGCCGGCCAGAGGTGCACTGCCCACCTTTATACAGCTCGGCGGTCCGCTCCAGCTCCTCAAGTCTCTTGACAAGCCCGTCTGTGGGGACAGGAGACAAGGGAAAGTCAGTGGGTCTCGGCGAGGAAACAGCGCCGGGTGGCCTGAGCCAGACTTGAGGGCAGGCAGAGGGAGCCCCCAGAGAAGCAGGATGGGCACAGAACGGGGGGTCGGTGGAGGAGCCAGACAGTGGCCAGGCAATGACTGGCAGTGACAGGAAGGGCTGTAAGGTGAGGGGCAGGGGCAGCTGCCTCACTTCGAGGGCTGGAACTGAGAGCAAGTGGGTCGCCGGGGCTGAGGCAGGCCTTCCAGAGCAGGCAGGGACGGGCCAGGGCGCCACCAGACAAGCTGAGGGCCAGGGCATTGAGAAGCCATAAGGAGCAGGGATTCCTCCAGCAGAGCATGTCACCTCCCCGCTGGCAGCAACGGCAGCAATGGCAGCAACTGCAGGCCAGGGGCCCCGTGTCAGCTGCTTCCTTGCCCAGCCGCCCCCCAGGCAGGGTTTGGCCTTCTTGAGTTATTGTGCTGTGAGCTGCGACCACTCAAGGCGCCCGCCACACATCCCAGTTCTTCCTCCGTTAGCCTTTGGGGCAGATACTACTTCCTCATTTTGGAGACTACTGAGGGACAGAGAGGGAAAGCGATCTGCTCAGCGGCACGCGGCCGGTGGCCGAGCCCCGTCTCCTGTGTTGACCTGGGTCAGGGTTTTCTGAGTGGGAGGAGGGGAGGAGCGGAGGCCGAGTCTGGGCCCTTCTCAAGACGGCTGCTGTGAGGTGGACTGTCCAGGGAAGAAGGTTCGAATGTGGGGAGGGGGAGGGAGCACCTGGGAGGTCTTCAAGAGGCGTGGGCCACCCGCTGGCCTCCAGGCCCTGGCACCTGGCCAGGGAGGAAGCCACGTAAGCGCCGCGCTGTTGTTTTTAGCTGGGTCATGGGACATCATGACAGCTTCAATTTTAGAAACCCTATTTAAGGCTGGGGAAATTGCAAGGTTTGGGGGGAAAAACACAACAACCAGTTCTAATTTCATCTCAACACATGGTAACTACAGTAACAGGGATTTATAGACACCACGACGACGAAAATAGCAGCCACCACTTTTGAACACCATTTGGAATGAGCGCAGACCCCACCCCCACGTCCCAGCCAATGAAGCCCAGTGTGCCCAGCCGAGCATACAATTTATATAGGTATTTATATCTACCCCCCACACACAGCAGAGTTGCTGCCGCTTTTACACTCAGGCTGGCGATGACAGGAGCAGGACTGAGTGTTTCACTGGCCACCCGGGGGAAAGAGCGTGTGTGCACATGCATGTGTGGGTGTGAATGTGCGTGTACACGGCGTTCCCTCTGCACAAGGCTGGGCAGCCACCTCCAGCCCCGGGCAAAAATCAGCGGAGACAAGGGCAGCAGCGCCACCTGCTGGAGAAAGTCAGGGACTGATATGGGCAGTGTGGGAGCAGCGGGCGCGCTAGGGCAAGGGGGTGAGATGGAGGGCACACCGTGGCACTGGGGCCAGGACCGGGGCCAGGGCTGGGGCCTGGTCATGTGAGAGCAGCTGGGGGCACTGATGAAGGCATCAGCTCTAGGAGCTGGAGAAAGGTGCCTCCCCAGATGGGCAGGTCTCCTCATCTGTGACCTGGGCTGTGAATCCTTGCCTGGAGGTAGGGGGGACACAAGTTGTAAGACAGCTCAGAGGACCGCTGTGGGTGCTCTGGGAGCTAGAGAGGCCTCCAGGGATATAGAGATGGTGACTACCGGCCCCACAGGCAGGGGCCAAGGCCAGGCCAGTGGGACCCACAATGGCTTGGTGGGTAGCCATGATGCCCCGCCCCCTGAAGAAAGCCCAGGCCTGAGACCCCGGCGGCCAGAGCTGGGTGGGAGGAGGTGACTCACCATTGCACAGGATGGCCCGGCTCAGGCCCAGAGCATCTGCGGTCCCCGAACTCATGTTCTCCACCAGCCGATGCTTTACCTTCTTCAAGACTGAGACCAGTGAGAAAGGGGCTCAGTGAGGTGAAGCCTCCAGCTGGGTCCCCCGGCCATCCCTCCCCCACCTCACCACAACTCACCGGGGGCAACACCAGGGGCAGAAGGGGCCAAAGTGGGTGTGGTGTGGGGTGACTATGAAATGGGAGTGTCCCAAAGCAGGGTGCTGGGCCCTGCCCTATTCCCTCTCTACTTCGGGGCAGAGTGAGAGCCTGGAAGGAAGTAACTATGTAAAGAGCTTGGCCAAGGGCCTGGTACTGCGGTGGCTGCTGGCCATCACTGAGAGCCCAGATGCCGCAGGCTGCAGGTAAGCCGGGGAGCGCCTCTCCCCCTCCCCGTACCAGGGGAGCAGAGACACCATCAACGACAGCTGACCCTGGCCCCAGTACTGTATATATGGTTGCACACTTTGTCCTTGGAAGGTGACTTGGATGGGACCAAAAAGTTTTAGACGAAGAATCCTAGGACAAACTCAGTCTGCCCTTGGCCTCTTTCCTTAAAAAGCAGGAGACAGCTCTGGCCCTGGGGTATAGGAGATGGGAGCTGGACTCGAGCCTCGAGATCTGGCTGTGCGTTCTCTTAGGGGACACAGGGCTTCTCGGGGTCTCAGGCCTTGATCTGCAATGAGGTGGTTGGTTCAGAGGACCTCTACGGCTGTCCAGCTCTAGAGCCTTTAAGTTTCTATAGAATCATGGCTCAGCCCCTACAGCAGGAAGCAGGGGCTGGCCCCTGACCCTCTGGCCAAGGCCTGAGGTCCAGTTCAGACCTTGAGTTTTCCTGGGAGAAGCCGGTGGGAGAAGTGGCCCGGGTGGAGTGGGAGTGTGCAGGTGGGCCTGGTGCCAGGCTGGGACTGGGGTGCCCTCCCAGTGAGAAGGGTGAACACCTGGGCTGCAGTTAGCTGAAGGGCTGGCCTACAAAGGACAATCCTCGGGCAGCAAGGTCCCAGAGTGAGAGGCGGGGGGCTGGTGGGGGTGAAGCACGGGGCAATGAGAAACCAGGGACAGGTTCTAAGGAACAGCTGCAGGCACGGCACCCTGGGTGGTCCCTGGTCCCTGGCCCCACGGCCTGGCTTGGTCAGAAAAGCCATGACTGCTGACGACAAGGGTCTGGGGCTCGTGGAGCCACCAGACACCGCTGCTCTGGCCCAGCTTACCAATGTCCAGGGACATGCCCTGCTTGGGGTCCGCCTGCAGCTTGTTGTAGTGGATCGTCACCTCCCCCTGGAAAAGCAGGACGGGCAGAGTTGAGATGGAGTTTGCTGGGCCCCAAGGCCCCTCCCCAGGGAGGCCTGTTAGCCCCAGAACCTGTGGTGGTGAGAGGATTCGGCCCCGCCGAGCGAGGGCCGTGCCGGGGCCCTGCGTTGTGACTGGTCTGCTCCCAGGTCCCTCCCTCTCTGTGCGCCAGGCCCTGGGGAATCAGCAGGGACAAGGGCAGACGTGGTCCCCGCTGTCACAGAGCTCACGGCATGGCAGTCTCTGACGTCCTGTGCTGCGGCCAGATCAGGTGCCCCGCCCTGCCCCACACAGTGTCTTCCCCTGCGCTCTCAATCACCCCCTCTCAGGGTCCCTCCGTTGGCTCAGTGACCATGTCTCGGCACCCTCACTGTGCCGGTGCTGGGCTGCCCAGGGGCAGGGGCAGGGCCCAGGCCAGCAAGGGAGGCCCATGCGAATCGGGGAGTTACACAACACAGTCCAGTCTTAGTAGCTGGAAAAGAGGTGCCGGCTTCTCCCAAGAAGTGACCGTGAGGCCACTATGGTCACTCTCATCCTTGCAACCCTAAAACCCTTTGACTTGGGACCAAATCCCTTCAAATACAAGACAGGTTTCAAAGTCGAGCCCTGAGGGGAAATCAAAATAACCCGACATGGACAGAGCCGGGGGTGGACGGGAAAGGCTCCCTCAGGACGGGGGCGCGTGCTGGGGGCCACCACGGGCAGCGGCTGAGGGTAAGGGAGGCGGCACTGCAGCGGGAGTTGGGGTGGGTGCTGGGCCAGCTGTGTGGCCACAGGCAAGTCCCTTCCCCACTTGGGGCACTGACAAAACGAACAACAGCCCTGCCTGGCGCCCCAGCATGAGCGCTGAAAGGCCCCGCGTCAACCCTGGGAATGTGCGCATGCGCGAGGAGCTCCGGGCTGCGTGAGAAAGGCGAGGGCCCGGCCCCGGCAGGACCCGGAGCGCCCAGCCGCGGCAGGACCGGGAGGGCCCTGATGCGTACTGACGCTGCGAGCCGAGGGGAGGGCCCGGAAGAGCACGCACAGCCCGGAACCAGAATGAGACAACGGCCACCGTGCTCCATGGAGAGCTCCGAGCCAAGCTCCATGGTGAGCTCTGAGGCCCAACAAGTAGTGCCCAGGACAGTACACTCCAGACCAGGTGGAGCGGCGCCTGGGCCCCGAGTGAACCTTGTCACTTCCTTCCGCACAACGGAGCCCGGAGCCCCGGCCCCCATCTGTCCCAGCTAAAAGGGCTGGAGTAGGAGAAATGACAGGATCAGACTCTGCCATAAGGGCAAGGGGAAGAGGGGTGGGGGTGACGCCGGGGTAGAACAGAAGAATAAAGGGAGAAGACGGAGATGGCCCTGGGCTAAGGCCAGAAAGAAGGACGTCAGGGGATGTTGGTACCGGGCCCTTAAGACATGGAAGATGGAGGCAGCAGTGAGGAGAGGTTTGCCTGGAGGGGGCGAGGGAGCTAAGATACTCGGCCAGGCTCAACTTCCGTTGGGACCCTTGACTCTTGGACTTTTAAATCATCCTTCACTGCACTGGTTCCTGAGCTACTAGCAGAAAATCTCTAGGAAATGGCAAAAAGGCTGCACGCTTGTGTTAACCAGGGGCTGGGATGCCACCTGGGAGTCAGAAGCAGCCTTGGCCTGGAGCAGGGGGCTGGGGGGAGACAGGGAACAGGCGGCGTGACTGTGGCCTGCAGCAGAAAGCCAGCAGCTGGACCAAGAGCTGCCCCAGAGCCAAGAGGGGCCACTGGGGGTCTGTGAGCACAGGAGGACCTGCTGGACTAGAAGCTCAGACAGGGATGGGTAAGGGGGCTCCTTTTTCCCTCTCGGCCCCTCCCAGGCCCAGGATGGCTCAGCTGACATCTACTCAGTGTCTATGACCCAGGTAAGTTCACCTTGGACTTCTAGCTTCAGCTCCAGCCCTGACTGGGGACCCACTGGCTCACCCTGAGGTTCGGTTCAAATGTGACGGCTCCCTGAGAAGACCCTGCGGTCTCAGTGCCCAGGCCCAGCACAAGGCCTGGAGCACGATTAGTATCCACCAAACAGATGTGGGAGAAACCAGGGGAGGTTAGGGTGTGACCCAGATCCTGACACTCTGAGAAGGGGAGCGGTGACAGGGCCAATCTCCCTTCTGGGCCTGCTGGGGCCCCTGGCGGGTTGGAGGTCTCAAAAGTGGCTTTCGTGACTCAAGGCCCCCACCCCACAGCAGCCTTTACCTTCACTTCTTGAATCATCTTTGCCACCTCCACCTTAGTTTTTCCTTTGATTGACCTGCCATTGACACCGGTGATCTCATCGCCAGCTGCCACAGTGCCGTCCAGGGCTGCTGGGGTGTTGTCAAATACCTGGGGGTGCGTACGGAGGGTGGGGTGGGGGAGAAAAAGGAGAACTGAGAAGACATGCAGCAGGAGACAGTCGCTTCCTCCACCCCAACCAACACCCGGCTCCATCCTGGCCTCCAGCCTCCAGTCTCTTAAGTGGTGCTGGAGAAAGGAAGGGGAGAGATGCCCGAACAGGCAAAATGCATGACCCCACCCCCTTGGTGGGGAGGAGCAGGAGGACCGAAGGGAAATGCCAACCAGTGAGAGTTCCCTTTTCTAATGCTGAATATGCCAAACCTTACACGCCCATCTGAACTTCTATCTGCTCCTCCAAAGTCATTTCTTTAAGAGATCTTTCCAACAATTCTGCTCCAAGCTGACTGATATTGATTTAGCCAGAAATTATAAAATAACTATGTTGGGAAGACGGGGTGAGAGGAAGCGGAGTAGTCTTGGAAGAGAGTGGTTAACTAAGCAGGCACATGGCAAGGAGGCCAGGCCTGGGGGAGATCTCCCTAACACCTACTGGGCTGGAAGAGGCCAATCGCTCGCAAAGGCAGCACCCTAAGCAAGCAAGACCAGGTCTCAAGAATCTCCATCTTCAAGGCCTAAAAGTGACTCCTTTGCAAGATTCTCAGAGACCATCATTTCCCATCTGCCACCAACAGCTACTTAGCTGTTAGAACAGGTTCAAACAGGATAGAATCCAGGTCAAGTTTATGTCCAAGGTGACAAGCTTCCTTCCAAGGCTACAGAAATGTCACTACCTATCCCCACTCCTGAGTCACAACTATTATCAGGGCAGCTTCTCCTACAAGGGACCACAAAACTGTTCATTACCATTGGCAGATCATCTGGGAAAGAGAATAACTGCCATAAAATTAACAGCAGCTACCATTTAATGAGTACTTATTAAGTGCCGCACATTGCGTTATGTCCTTTTCTTTAATCTTCACAGTAACCCAAAATCGCTCGTATCTACGTATTTTATATTCCCACTTTCCAGGCGAAGAAACTGAGGCCCAGGGAGGTTAAGTAACTTGCTAATTAGCAAGAAAGCTTGCATTTGAACTCAGGCCAACAGCATCTCACAGTCCTTTAGTTTTTCACTACACCGGACTTGTGCTAGTACTGAAGACTGCCGTTTTTTTGATTCGCTGAAGACTTTTTATTGAAAGTCCACTCTATGTCAGGCTAGGTGAAAAAGCAGCCTGGGATTCTGCCCTCACGGGACAAAGAGTCTGGAAAAGCAGCCGGTTTTGGAGGAACCAATGAGCAAACCCACGATTACAGACAGTGACGAGTGCTGAAAAGAAAAACACCACACCGAAATAACAGAGAAAAACAAGGGCAGCCCTAGCAAGAGTGGTGGCTGGGGAGGCCTCTCTTAGGGGGTCAGGCCTCAAGAATTAAGAGTCAAGACCAGCTCCACAAAACAGAGAAAGGAACCTGCCTTTGTCATGCCCAAGTAGGGAGGGGCTCGCCCCACCAAGACCTCCCCCCGCACTCCCAAAACGCCAACTACCTGGACGATATAGAGGCAGGGACAATACTGGGCCCCTCCTCCAATGCTGATCCCAATCAGGTTCTGAGCATCCTTCTGCAGGGTCACCTTCCCAGGCACAGTAGGGATTCCGCTGGAAAGAGAAGCGCATGAGGCTGAGTCACCTGGAGGATGGATAATTAGCTGGGACAGGGAAGAGGGCGGGGGCTCCAAACTCCCAAGAGGCTCCAAACACCACACAGCCTTTTCTTATTTGGCCAAAGAGACAGCATTTTATGCTGAAACGTGCACAGCTCTTAGAATCATGCAGGTATGGGATCACATTCCAGCTCTGCCATTAATCAGCTATGGGACTTGGATATGTCACCTTTTTTGCATCTCAGTTTCCTCATCCTTAAAATGGCATGGGTAAAATGGCTACTTTGTCAAAGTTCTTGTAAGAAAGTGCATAGAAGGCACTTAACAGCAACCCAAACCACAGCAGGCACTCCATAAAAACAGGTCCCTATTCCCTTTCCTTCATTCTACCTGAGGCTTGAGTCAGACTCTGTCCTTGTCATCTTCTAAGGCACATATGGAACATTATGGCCACCTCCTCTGAGAAGCCTTCTCTTGTTAAACTAGCCATCATTTATCTCCCAATTGCTCTACTCGATCACCTGTTTTCACTATAAATTAGCACTTATTTTTCATAGTAAATATTCTCATTTAGTCATTTATTCATTCAACAAACACTTGCTAACAACCTGACATTGAGCATCTTACAAAGGGCTGAGGACACAGAGAGGATTGGCCCCAGTCCTTGCTTTGAGGGAGGATAATTCTAATAAGGAGATTAACTTAATTGTTGAAAATCTTTCCCACTAATCGTCTGCATTGGGGAGGAGAGTATAGGAGAGTATGTTTATGATATTTCTATTCATTCTTCAGAACCTGGCTCAAATGCTACCTCCTCTGTGAAGCCTTCCCTGAACACCCCTATAAGAAGCACTGCTCCACCTGCTCTGCTCTCCTTGCAGCCAGGTCATTCTCTATTAGGACCCTTATGGCCTTTAATTGTCATTATCTGTTAATGTGTTCACGACTGCCTACAGATGGTGAGCTCTTGGGAGGGAAGGTTCCCTTTCTGCTACAGTACAAGCCCTAATCCACCACTGAGAAGCGAGGGGCGGTGGAACTGGGGAACTTGGGGCACCTGCACTTTTGGGATTTGGAGGAACAAAATACTCACAGTTTATCCTCTTCGATGTCATAATCCAAGTCTGCAAACATGGTTCCGAGAGTTGAGGTGGGCTGGCCAACTGCCCAGCTCGGCAGGGGAATGGGGAACTGGATTCGGGAGAGAAAGGAGCATAGGGTTTAGGAAGCCGAAGTGCCTAGATGCCAACCCCAACCCTGGCGATCCTGGCCCTTCTCCTCCCCTCTGGACCGTGGTGGGTTTCCCCGGCGGGTGCGTAGGTGATTCTTACTAGGTACAGGGGGGTGCTCCAGGCCAGGGCGGTGGGTTCAAATCCCAGGGCCTACTCGCACGGGTCTCCAGGCCCCCTGTGAGCTTCCTCTGTCGCTCACCGGAAGCGTCAGTACCACAGTCGGGTCCGGGCCAGGCTGGCACCTGAACCCACCTGCCGTTCCACCTGTCGGCGGCCGCGACTGTCGCGTCACTTCCTACAGGACGCGGAAGTCCCGCCTTCCCCTCTGAGTATTCGCCCCAATCCCTGCAGGCAACCCTTCCCTCCCTGGCTCCCGGGGCTCCCAGAACCAGGAATGAGAACGAGCATTGACGGAAGCGCGCCGCTAGCATGAGAAAGCGGAAACAGAGGAAAGGTCTGGACAGGCCGACAGCGCTCGACTCCGCCCCTTGCCCTATGGTCGCCGCCATCTTGGTAAGGGCAGAGTTCGTCCCAGCTTCCTCAGCGGGACGCCGGGGACCGGGCTGGCTAGGCGGTTGCTGTGGCAACGGAAGCATCCTTGGATAGGGAGACATCCGGCGAAGTCCAATGGCCTACAACCCTGTCTTAGGGTGCTGTGACTCCTTTACTAGAATTACATGTCGGAGTCAGCCTAATCCCAGTTTTGCAGACCAGGAAACCAAGTGCCAGAGAGGAAGGGATTAGCATAGAGCCATCCACAGTTGGTATAAAATCCAAATCTTGACTTTGAGAGTCCGCCGCCTAGTCCAGTGCCCTTTTAACACCTGCACACTTATGTTCAGCAGATCTGCTATGAACGACAGATTGGACAAGTTACCTTCCCTTCTCCCTACGTCCCTCCTTTCCCCGTATGCAAACTAATAAACACTGAGGCAAATGCTCTCTATGGTGTTTGGTGAAAGATTCCTCCCACTCCTTCATCGTTAGCCCCCGAGAAGCAGCCCCCTTGAGGTCCCACCGAAGGTCGGGAAATGCCATCTGCGCTTCCCAGCTGAGGAGTTCAAATCTCATCTCCACACCAGCCTCTGCTGCCATCACTGTTGTGTAAAGTGGGTTCCCTGGAGGGGGTTGGTACTTCTGGAGCCACAGCCCTGGCATGCACCTCATCCAGGCAGCATAGGCCCAGGCCTGCCCAGCTTCCTTCCCTAGCTTCCCCCAGGGGCTGTGGAGGAAGGAGAAATGCAGAAAGATGATTATCTGAATATCCCACAGCCAGATGGGAGCCCTACCCTACCCGCTCTTTAGGGAGCTAATCTGAGTCTCAGCATTGTGCAGAATGCCACCATGGCAACAACCTTCCCAGGTACCCCTGCTCTGCAGTTCAGATCACTTTCACAGGATTTTAAAGTTCACCATGACCCTGTGAGAGAACGAGTATTGTCAGCTGCGTTGTGCAGGTAAAGAAACAGAAGTTCAGAGAAGCAGTGCCCCTTGTCTCACACGCGGCAGGCAACAGAGCTGGGGCTGGGCCCTCCAAGCCCTGTCTGCAGGCCAGAATTTCAGTTTTGAAAAGCAGCAGCCTCCAGACCCACATACTTTAACATAAGCTGTGGCTCATTCACCCCACAGTAGCCCTAGCACAAGCCCAGACTCTGCTATTTTGTAGCTGGGGGATCTTGGGCAAGTCACTGCCTGACTCTGAGCTTCAGGTATCTGAGCCTGGGGACAATGATCCTCCCAACAAGTACTTGTGATGGTCAAGGTAAAAAGGAGAAACAGGTGTGAGTGCTTCGTAAACAATTTACATGGCACAGATGTCACTCAAGCCTCCTGAGCCCAACCTACTTGGGAACCTCTTCTCAGGTGAAGGCAAGATGCCCAGACTCCTCTTTTTTTTGTCTTATGCTCCCCATTTCCAGGCCCAGCTCTAATCCACCCAGGCAGTCTTACCAGGCAATCCCCTCTCACAAATCTGCTCCTTTTTCTGAGCTCCTGAAATAGTTGTTATTTAAATGATTTACTTGGCAATTAATTATGTATTGCCTCGGGAAATCCCTCATGGCTTCCCTGTGCCAATTATGTGTTGATTAATTTATTACATGCTTGTCTTTTGTCTGGGGAGGATTCTCCCCTTTAAAATGGAGCCTAGGGCTTACATCTTGACAAATTATAAACTGCTTCTCCCTGTCTCCCTTCTTCCTGAGTTCCCTGTCTATACTTACTTTATAATCCCTGGCACTTCCACCTTTTATAGGACACTAGGAATCCATCAAGAGGTGTCACTGTGACAAACAAAAAAATCAGATCGCTTTGTCGTGCCTGTTAGAATGAAAGTATTATGACTCACTTTATATTTGGCAGTGGAGGTGGTCTTCTGGGTCAGCTCACACAGCATGAAACCTGCTCCAACCAATTAAAGGAGTGAAGTTGGGACCATGAATTTATTTGAAGGGAAAGAAAGTTGGAGTACCTTGTTCCATCACCGAAGTAAGCACTTCTTGTCAAACCAGCCAAACAGGCAGCCCCTGGGGACAGGTCTTGCCCTTCTCCATACTGCCCACAGAGCCTGGCCCAATACCTGGCTGTGGATAAAATGTATAGAAATAGCTGGGCTTTATTTGAAAGGGGGTGTTCTCTGGGCCTCAGAGGAGAAAATGTGGATGGGCAGAGAGGGAACAAGGTGACGGGGGCCTAAACTTGGATGGCAGCAGTGGCTTGAACTTCCTTCACGGGGCTGGAATCGCCAAACCAGGTATAGGTCCTGAATTTTGGAATTTCAGTTTTCAGCAAATGGCAACCTCCAGACCCAGGAGCTTTAACATAGCCTACAGCTCTGCCTCCCCAGGAGGACCCCAGAACAAATCCAAGCTCTGCTAGTTTGTAGCTGGGTGGTCTTGGGAAAAGCCCCTTTTGCCTCTGAGCCTCAGCTATCCTATCTGTAGAATGGGAATGAAGATCCCTCCCAAGATAGAAGATATAAAGATGAAGATAAAAGGAAGAGGTATGAAAGTGCTTTGTGAGTAATTCACTTGGCACACGTCAGAGGTTTATATTGTCATTCCTCATAATCATTCTGCCCAGTACTTTGGCGGGCAGGATGATGGCGCACGCTCAAAGCGCCTTCGGATGCCCAGGCCCTTGCGTCAGACTCATCCGGGAAGTGTCTTACATGCAGATTTCCGGGATCCGTCACAGATCTGTTGGATCCGAGTCTCTGGGGAAGGAGAGATCTTTAAGGCTGCATTTTCACAAAGCTCCATGGGTGGCTTCAGTGCTGACTGCAATGGACCGCTGTGTTAGAGGCTCAGGATGGATCAACAGTGTCATGCCTGTACACACACAGGTGGGCCAATTCGGGTCCACCAGCAATCCCTGCCTCAGAGGCCTCACCATCAAGAGGAGCCAAAGGCCAGGGAAGGCTTCCTGGGGGATGTGACATCTCAGCTGAGTCCTGAAAGAGGTGCTGGTGCCTGGGCCACGAAGAGAGGCTGGGTGACACAGGCAGGGGCACAGGTGGTGTAGGCGGTGAGGGGCACAAGGTGCGGTCCATAGCCTCAGGAAATCGTTGCGGCGGGGGTAAGGGGGACCGAGACAGACAGTGGGTACAGTGGCAGGGGTGATGAGGTCACCATCAAAGTCCCACGTGGGAGTACCTTCTTCAAGTTGGGTAGGATTCTAGGGTTTGAAATTGGAGTAAGGACGTCTGCCCACTTCCAGGAAGCTGAGCCAGGGCTGGTCCTCAGACCCTCACCTCCAAGCTTGCTCCTCCTTGCTTCTCCCCAGCTCTGATCCTGAGTCTCTCCAGGCAGGCAGGTGACCTCTCACCTGGCCCAGCCCTGCACTGAACGCTGTGGACCCTGGGCAAGTTCCAACCACTCTCTGGGCCTGAGTTCCCTCCAAGATCCGAAGCGCTAGAATCAATGTGAAAAAGCCTGCCCCGCTATCCCAATATTCCTTGGGAAGTGCTGCCACCCAGTGGCCTTTGGGAGAATCACCCCCCAGGGCACCATAGCTGCTTGGGAGCCCCCTGACCTTTCCACTCCTGTCATTGTTACGGCCCTGCCCAGGCCTCAGGAGTCTCTGTGGTCTACAGGAGATGGATGAGGCTGGTCAGTACTGTGCCTGACGTGCCCGCCCCTCAGTGCTGCTGTGGCCCCAACACAAGGCCTAACACCACTGGCTTCGCAGGCCCCTGTAAAAGTCAAGAAACTAGGGGTCCGTAGGCGGAATTCGGCTCATTCCATCATCAGCATAGGTATTTAGAACATACTTTTAAAATCAAACAGACACTAGCAGCCATGCTGGGTATTTACTATGCGCCAGGCCCCAGGCTGAGGCCCTTCCGTTCATTGTCTCATCTGAATCTCGCCACAGCCCCTAGAGCTGAGGCTATCGTTTCACCTATTCTTTCGTTTGATAAGTAGCATCAATCACCTGCTGTGTCCGGGCCACGAGGACACATCAGGAAACAAGAAAAGCAAGGTCCCGCCCTGACATGAGTGGCAGAACCAGGCCATGTACCTGGGTAAACCTCCCGCTTCAGGGCGCCGGGTGAGGCTCCAAACCTAAAGGGGAGCCCAGTGGGAAGGGGTGCCCTTGAGGATTTGACGGCGAGCTGGACAGAGCATTGGCTCAGTAGCAGCTGTGTGACCACAGAAATGTCTCTTGCCCTCTCTGAGCCTTGGTCTCCGTGGCTAAAACAGCTATCATTAGAGGCCAAGTGTTGGTTTTCAGTTTCAGTTAGACCATGACACTCCCTGCTCACACCCCTCCAACATCTTCCCATCACGCACAGAATAATCCCCAGGGATCGGGGCCCGGCTGCTCCTCCAGCACGCAGCCCACCCTTCCTCCCTGTTCACACTCTGTGCCAGGGCCTCTGGCCGCTCGCTGTTCCCAGACATGCTGGAACATTTCTACCTCGGAGCCTTTGCTCTTGCAGCTCCCTCTGCCTGGAATGTTCTTCCCCCAGGTAGGCTCACTTCCTCACTCCGTCCTCGCCTCTGCTCACATGTTACCTCCTCAGGGAAGTCCTTCCTGAGCGCCCAGCTCAAGTACGGGCCTGGCACGTCTCTGTTACTCCTGCCAGGCTCATAACACAGTTTGGGATGACACATTTATTTGCTTGTTAATCAGCTCTTTGTCTGTCTCCCCACTAGACGGCAAGTTCCTGAGGGCAGGATCCTGGCCTGTTCAGGTCACATTGCTATTGCCAACACCTAGTATAGTGCCCAGCAGGTAGTGACATTCAATGCATTCCTACTGAATGAACGAATAACCAAGTCGCTGAGAGCAAGACCCAGAGAGTAGGCAGTGGTCAGCGAGGCTGCCCCCGTCGAATCAGGCACCCGGACGCTGTCAGCCTGGCACTGGGAGCCACAGGAGACTAGCTGAGGAGGGCTGGAGCAGTCAGAGCTGTGTGTTGGCTGGAGCCCACTGGCTACCTCGGCAGGTTGAGGTGAGGGGATTGTCTCCCCATTCTGAAGGAAGCTGGGGGAGCAGGGACAGGGTGCTGCATCACTGGGAAGCTGGGTTGGAGAAGCAGAAGGGAGCCCTGGCTGGGTGGGCCAGCCCTAGGGACAATGAGTCTATTGGGCCAGATCCTCTAGGGACAAGGAAGCTCCTCCCATTAGGGCAGCAGTAGCTGATTAGGGAGATTGGCTTTGCTCAGAGGCATTTGCATCCTTCCAGAAACCCACTCCCAGCTTTGATGGAGCCATGGACCTCACTGCAGCTCTATCCTCTCTTTTTAACTGCCTCCTGGGCTGCCTCTGGCCAGAGGTGGAATGTGGGCCCCCAAGTCCCCCCAACCACCCCAAAGTAGCTCTATTCCTGGCTTTGCTAGGCATGTAATGGGCTGACCCCTGACCTCTCCTCCCCCCTGCCTAGTGCTCTGCCCCCTGGGTTAGGTCAGTGATGAAAGCTGGTGGAGCCTAGCGGGATGGAGGGAGGGGGACAGTGCCTGATTGTTCCCCGCCCTTGGTAGCAGGGCCACACTGTCTGCAGAGTGACTGGCTCTTTGCTCTCATCTTTCTCTCCCTTTTCTGCTCTTATTCTCATTCTCTGTCGTTCTTCCTCTTTCTCATCCTCTTAGTCAGAGATTCTCCAACTCAGGTGGGACCTTAGTGATCATGCAGACACTGGGACATCCCCAGAGATTAGGAATCAGAGGGTCCAGCATGGAAGCATGTGGTTCAGACATGGGGCTGGGAAGCCTGGCAGGACCCCACAGTAGAAAGAACCTAGGACCAGAGACAGAAGACCTTGGGCATCGCTGGCCTTCTCTGAGCCTCCACCAAGAATGGAATGGAGTCTTGGGATGCTGAGAGCCGAGCCGGCCCCACAGGAAATTACATGTGACACAGACGTGACTGTGTCTCCTTCTTTCCCCCCGATCTGTCACACCCCCACCTTCAATATCTATACATATCGGGTCTGTGTCAGACTGTTTTGTCCCATCGGTCTGGCTGTCCATCTTACACCAATAAGTACCACACAGCTTGCTACCTGGAGCTTTATAATAAGCCCTGGTATGTGGTAGGGCAATGCCCTTCTCTCGTTCTTCTTCAGGGGCCTCAGCTATTCTCAAAGCTTTGCCCTTCTTAGTGGTTTTAGAATCACCTTGAAAACTCCACCAAAACCCTGTGGGGGTTGATCAGGACCATACTGAATCTAGACATTAATCTGGGAAGAACTGACATCTTTATGATACCGAATTTCCCTCTGCAAGTTAGTGTCTGTCTCTGCATTTATCTAGGTCTCTCTTTTACGTTTTAGTAAGGAAAATTTCAAATGTTCAAAATTAGAAGAGAATAATACAGCTCTTTTTACCCAACGCCAACCCATCCCTCACGGCTGCTCTATCTTCAGCCGTAACCCTGTCCATTCCTGCAACTTCTCCCATCCCAGCATTATTTTGAAGCAAATCTTTGAGATCTTCTTTAATGTCTTCCAGTAATGTTTTTGTCTTAGTTTTTTTTGTTTTTAAATGATTATATATTGACAGGAAGTTGCAATGGTGGTCCAGAGAGGTTCTGTGTACCCTTCGCCCAGTTTCCCCTCATGACGATATCTTATATTACCCACCATAGTACTTGACCAAAACCAGGAAACTGACATGGGTACCATCCACGGACCTGGTTCAGATTTCACTGGTTTTACCTGCATTCATTCATGCGCGCGCATGTGTGTGTGTGTGTGTGTGTGTGTTCCATGCAATTTCATCAGCTGTGTGGATTCACAGACTCACCACCACAATCAAGATGCAGAAACTTCCCACCACCGCAAAGACAGGCCGTGCTACTCACGGTAACGACACCCGTCTCCCTTCCCTCTCTCCTCCACAACTCTCCAACCACCAATTAGTTCTCCATCTCTAGAGTATTGTCATCTTGAGAATGTAATAGTAACAAACCACGCAGCACGTGACCTTCGGAGACAGGCTTTTTTCATTCTCATAATTCCCTCGAGATCCATGCGGGTTTTGCATGTAGCAATAGTCCGTCCCTTTTCATTGCCGGGTGGCATTTCATGGTCTGGATGTACTTTTTTAACTATTCTCTCACTGAAAGGCATCCTGGTTGCTTTCACTTTTTCGCTATTACAAATCAAGCTGCCATGCACAATCGTGCCCATATTTTCCTGTGGATATGAATTTTTCTCTGTTAACAAATGACCAGAAGTGTTATTGCCGGGTCACGTGGTATGCTTATCTTCGTTTTTTTAAGAAACAAAGTATTTTCCAGGGTAGCTGTACCTCAGTAATGTCTTATGCTTTCCTCTATAAATGCTTTGTTAGATTTATTTTTTATTTTTATAAATGAAGGATTTTTTAAAAAATAACACATCATTGCTCTGATGTTTATGAGTTTATTGAGATATAGCTTATAGATCACAAAATTCATCATTTTAAAGTGTACAATTCAGTGGTTTTTAGTATATTCAGAAGGTTGTATTTACAACCTAATACCAGAACATTTTCATCACACCAAAAAGACATCTTTACCCATGAGCAGTCACTTCCCATCCCCTCCTCCTGGCCTTGGCAACCATTAATCTGCTTTCTGTCTCTATGGATTCGCCTATTCTAGATGTTTCTTATAAATGGCATCCCATGATATGTGGCCCTTTGTGTAAGATTTCTTTCATACAGCATATTTTCAAAGTTTATTCACGTGTGGTAGCTGCGATGTTTTTTATATTGATTAGATATAAGAATATCCTATGTCTATCTCTGCTAAATTTTTCGTAGTTCCAACCATTTACCTATAGAGTATTTGGGGTTTTCTCCATAGACAATCGTATCATCTGCAAGTAATGCCAGTTTTGCTTCTTCCTCTGCAATCCTTATCTTTTTAATGTCTTACTGCCCGGGCTAAGACCCCAGGCACAACGCATGGATGAGGGCAAACTAATCTCCCTGATTTTAAGAAATGTGTCTGTTGCCCTGTTAAGAACTATGTGCTGGGTTTTGTAGAAAATCTTTATCAATTTAAGGAAGTTTCTTCCTATCCCAAGATTGCTAAAACATTTTTGTTATAAGTGGATGTCGAAATTTATTGCCAGTGCCGATGATTATATGACTTTTCTCCCTTAATTAATGTGATGAATGACATTGAGTTTTTTAATATAAAAACACATTTCTAGGATAAATCCAATCTGTCATGATGTCTATATATTTTTTATTTATTGCTGGATTTGTTTGTTAATATTTTATTTGGGGGTTCTTGCATCAAATTTCACCATGGGACTGGTCTATGATGTCCCTCTGATCTACAGCATCTCTCACAGTGTCTTGTCTCTCTCTCAGGTCCCTCTCTGGGGTGCTCCTGTGGGTAGCAGAGGGTGGGAGGTACCATCAGACCCCCGAGGCAGCCGCAGAGGGTGGGAGCTGGAGAACCGGGACCTGGAGCTTTGGAAGGGCACACAGAGCTGTGACATCGCTTCTGAGCCCCTCACCGAAGAGGGAGGCTTAACAGAAATCTCCCCTCCCTTCTCCTTCTGTGGGTGGGGGAAGCCCTCCAAAGGAAGTGGCTAAAAAGGGGCCTGGGTCAGGGGTTAATGACCCCATTGTGCTCAGGGCTGACGGATGGCCCCGCTTGTCAGGCCAGTGGCAGTGGCAGAGCAGTTGCAGCCCCAGGGAGATACCCCGCCCCCTCCCAGCCATCATCTGAGGGAGGCGGCCCTGCTGGCCTTTGATAACCACAGGGGGCCACCGTCCCTGCTGGGGGGATGCCAGGCCAGCCTCTTTGGTGGGGCCTGGTGTGCTGAGGCCCAGAATCAGCCCTGCACCTCCTCTGCTTCACGCCCCACCCCCATTCCCTACCACAGGTGGCCACAGTGAAGGTTCTGACGGAGCTCAGGCACCCAGCTCAGGCTGTCTCATGCTGGCCCCTCTCGGGGACACCCAGGTCCTCAGAAGGGATCTGATGAAGCCCACTCTCCCAAATCCGGGTCAGGGAAACAGGGTATGACTGGCTCAAGGCTCTCCTCAGGAGCAGGAGCAGGATACAGCCAGGTCCTGCGACTTCCTGCTCAAATGTGCCACCACAGGGGCCAGTGTGGATGCTGAGGTGAATCATACAAAGTCCTCTCTTGAGGGGCTCACAGACTGGGGAGAAGGGGGGAGCATGTGAACAGAAAAGCATAACTAAATGTGGTAGATTCAGTAAGCCCTGAGTACTGTGGGTGTGAGAGGAGGAACCCCAGACCAGCCAGGTCAGAGAAGCTTCCAGAGGGATGGGGCTGATCTGAAAGGGGGATAGGAGTTAGGCCACAGGGCTGGGGGCGGCAAGGAAAAGCATTCCGGGAGGAAGGGCAGCATAAGCAAAGGCACAGAGTACAATGGCGTGCTGCGTGTGAGCCACGGCAGGTCAGTGGCGAGAAGTGAGGTCAAGCAGGTCAGCAGGGCCAGGTGTTCCGGGGCCTCGCACACCATGGTAGATGTTTAGACTTGACAGATTGTCACTTGGGTGGGGATGAGAGCTGAGAACCAGGTTCTGATCCTGTCTCCATCCGTCTGTCTAGTCTTCAGTGATCCTTGGGCGGGTCACTTCCTCATGAGAAGCCTTCCACAAGCAGGACATGCACTGGGCTGTGCGGTCCCAGCCCCCCAGTGAAACCTGGACGAGCACAACCTCCTCAGGGCTCCTGGGATTCTGTGATTTTAGACAAGGTGGCTGGGGTTGCTGTGAGCTGCCTAAGTCCCCTCTCCAGCGCCCCCTCCCCCCCCCACTCCCCCCCCCACTCCCCCCCCCCCGCCCGCCTCTCAAGGAGTGTGTGGGTGGGTGGCGGCCCTGGGAAGAGACTACCAGAGCTAGAGTCAATTAAGCGAGCACCAAATCCTGGCTGTGTATCCTCTCTGTGCCTCAGTTTCCTCATCAGAAAAATTGGCATTGTCACTCTGTCCCTGCCTGACTTGTAGGGCCATTGGGAGGGGACAAGGAAGGGGACAGTGGACAGAGACTGTCATCCCAGCGAGCTGACATTTCAGTATCTGTCTGGCCTCCTTCCACTTCCATCTCAGATACATTCTGCTTCATTTTCAAAAACTTCCAGTAAATTTGGTTTTGGCGTTTCGCTGCAGGCCAGCCCCGTCTGTTTCCCACGGGTCGGGGCATATTCTGAGGGCTCTTTTCTTGGTGAGGTTTTGGGGGAGCAACACGCAGCTCGGTCCAGCTGCAGCGCCCGCTCACTGAGTCGCGGGGACAGACGGACACTTACCCCCCTGAGCCTCAGCCTCCAGCCCCGAAGACTGGGCGTCACTCCCGCCCCAGAGGCCGCTGTGCGGAGCAAGTGGCGGTGGGAAGGTGTCTTGTCTGGGGGCAGGGGGGCGGCCTGGGGTGGGGGCTGGGGGACGGTGGGGGGGGTCCCCGCTCACGGAGGCCAGGAGGTGCACCCGGGACGGCACGGCGCGCCCCAGGCACGCGCTGCGGCCTCCACGGCCTGCCGGGAACGGCCGCTTCCAAGATGGCCGCGGCCACACGGCCCGGCTCCCGCCCGGCCTCGCGAGAGCGCGGGCGCCACGGCCAGGCCACGGTCACTCCGCGCCGCCCAGGGGCGCAGCGTGGGGCGGGAGGCGCGGGGCGGGGGGAGTGGGGTGGGTGGGGGGCCGGGGCAGAGCCGGAGAGGGGCCGGGAGGGGAACAAAAGGTCCCTTTGTGGAGCGGGGCAGGGAGAAGAGCGCGCACATTACCCAATGCCCAGAAGCCATGTTGGTAACAAGAGAACCATTCTCTGCCTCGCTTGGAAAACAACTTGGAGCAGAGAGAGACAGGGAGAGATTTAACCCCATGGGCGCGGGGCGCAGGAGCCCCGGGCCACTGTGGGAGGCGGGGACGGGGTGAGGGCGCGCTCGGGGCCTTTCGGGCCAGAGCCGGGTGATTTCCTGTCTCCCGGGCTGGCCCGCGGTCATGGCCCGGAGCCCCAACGTGGCCGCGTGGCCAAGTCCCAGCAGCCGTGGACCCGAGGACCGGAGCCGTGGCTTCTGCAGCCTGGGCCGGTCAGGCGTGTGACCCCCGCTCGCTCCATGCTCTGGGTCCTGGCCCTCCCAAACTCCAGGGGACCTCCCTGAATCCTTACATCTTTGGCTTCAGGTTCTAGGGGCCCAGTTCCTGCTCCACCCAGCCTCCATTTGCCTCTTTTGGTTCATAGGGAGTGCAGTTCCTCATGAGGAAGACCCCTCCATCTTTGCACAGTTTCGTCTGTGAGAAAGTTTTTCCTAAAATTTAATTACATCTCTTTCATCCCCACCCAGCTTTCTACCCCCAGCCTTGGATCTCAGACTCCTAGAGAGCACAACTGATAATAAGGCAAATGATACTAAAAACAGCCTCTGTGTTCTGGGCACTTCACAGATATTCATTTAATGATCATGGCTACCTGGGGCCAGCCGGGTTCAAGTGAGTCGCTGCCCACTCTGCTGACAATACTTGTTCAAAAAGTACCTAAGGGCAAGGCCACACGTGGGAGCCACTCCATGAATGAAAGGTAGTAGCAGATTGCTCTCATTAGCAGAAGAAATCCTTCCTCCCTTCCCGTCTTCTGCAAATATGAGTTGAGCACTGGCCAGGTACCCAGCACTGTCCCAGCTCTGGGGCTGCAGCAGTGGACAAAACGAAGCACTCCTGCCCTTGGGGAGATGGACAAGTAAATATACAAGGTAATAGGCGGCCACAAGCTCTACGATGACAAGCAAAGCAGGATAAAGGGAGAAAGTGACAGGAGGGGTATTATGTTAGACATGGTGGCCAGAGAAGTCAAATATTTGGTGACGGAAGGAAATTTAACTTTGGTGAACACGCAATGCAACATGTCTATGACATATTGTTGAATTGTACACTTGAAGCTCATTTGATTTTAGTAAGCAGTGTCACCCCAATAATTTTAATAAAATGAAATACAAAGAAAAATAAGTGGTGGTCAGGAAGGCCCCTGCGAGGGCATGACATTTGACAAAAATGTGAATAAAGAGAGGAAGACTGTCAGATGGGGCCCTGTTCCTTTCAGACAGGCAGGTTCCTAAAGAGAGCAAGGTAGTCCCCAGCGAGTCATGACAGTAGGGTTCCTGGTGCCTGAGGTGGAGCCACGGGAGGGCACACCCTGCCTGTGGACGGACTCCCTGGTCGAAGGACAAGACCTCCTCTTCGGGTGGTTTCTAAAGCTTCATGAATGGCTCTCAAGGCATTTCCACCCCACCCCTCAGCCCCACCATGCTATGACATGGCACGTGGCCCAGAAAAATCAGGGCTCAGTGGCCCGCCTCCACCACTTGCAGGTCCCTGGCCCCCCAGAGCCACAGTATCCTCATCTGTGAAGCAGCGCGCACCTCGCAAGTTCGGTGGGTGCATGAAAGAAGGCAGCTCATTCTTCCGGGGTGGAAATGGAGGCTGTGAGAAATGACAGCTCATGGTCACCAGAAGGCAAGGGCAGTGACTCCTGCTCCCTAGAGCCAGGGCTTTCCTGTGCCCGCTACATGTCCTGGACGCTCCTGTGGGGCCTCGGCTCAGCCCTGAGGTGGTCAAGGGCTGGGAGCAGTGGGGTAGGGTGGGCCAGGTGTTACAGGAGGTAGTGACAGTGTCAGAGGAGCTTCAGACTGCAGACTGGCCAGTGGGTAAGAGAGGGAGGCTGTGTGGCCCCGAGAGACACAAGCTGAGCAGACTTAGGACTTCCAACGGAACAGAAAGGAAACATGCCCCAACTAGGCCCCAGCCCTGGTCCAGGCACCTTGGGGCAGGTGAGAAAGACCTATATGTTCCTATCTGCCCCCCACTGACTTTCTGTGGGCCCTTGCACAGCCCCTGGCTTCTTGGGCCTCTGCCTCCTCATCTGTCAAAAGGGCTCCCATCCCTTCTAGCCCCATAGGATGGTGGCGAGGATCAGGCGAAGTGAACGGAGTGCGGACACGGGTGGGTGTAAAGCCCGCATGGAGGCTGCTACAGCAGGGGTCGATTTGTGTTTATTGGGCTCCTGCTGGATTCCAGGCCTGTGCGGCATTTACAACGTGACCCAATACAGTGGGTTTGCAGTGGGCAGTGCTGCAAAGGAGGGCGATAAAACAGGAGCAGGAGAGAGAAGGAAAGAGATGGGGGTCGGGGGTCGGGGGGATGCCCATGGCATGGGGCAGAGCAGGCTCCCCAGAGGAAGCAGTTCCAGTGTGTGGATTGTGGGAATTAGGCAGGGTTTGCATAGGCCAGCAGTTGCAGAAGGGCTTGTAGGCAGAGGGACCAGCACAAGGAAAGGCACAGAGGAGGGGACCAGCTTGGAGGAAAGGAAAGATGACATCAGCCCCTTGGCTGGGATGGTGGTAGGGGAGACTGGGGAGCCCCAGCTCCTCCTAGGCCAGAGCCCCAAGTCTCACCTTCCCCTCCCCAGCCCCCAGCTTCAAGCTCCTGGTTTCCCCCTCCTGCCTCTGCTCAGCCCTCCCTCCCATTCCCCCTGGAGCACCCGCCTAGTGTCATCGCTGGCTGATCCTGACTCACTGTCGGGAGCTGTGCCACATGGCCCCCTCTAGGAAGCCCTCCCCGAACCCCAAGCGGGTTGAGACTCCTTCCCCTGGGAGTAGTTCATTCCATGCCAAAGAGAAGGCACTATTGTCATGCCCATTTTACAGAGGAGAAACTAAGGCTCAGAGAGACGACATCGTTGTCCAGTGGCAGAGCTGGTGCCAGAGCTGGGACTCTAACTCGGAGCCCTGGCTCCTCTGAGCGACTCCATTACCTCCCCCACCCCGCCCTGCACCAGACGCCTCTGTCTCCTTAGATCCAGCGCCAGGAGGTTGCTAATTCCTTAGTATCACCCCCATTCCCTGGAGGAAGAAGCGGTAGTGGTAGCCGAGAAGCCTGGGACTCGCCTGCCATCACACAGCCAGAAGGGGGTGGAGCAGATTCCGAAGCCGGGAGTGGACCCCTCTCCTACTGGTCCGAGAAGGCACAAACGGGACTAGGCCCTGGGGGGCGAGCGAAAGGACAGAGGCCAGGCTTGAGGCCCAGTGACCAGAGCATGGGCGGCCCTAGGAGGAAGGAAAGATCAGTGGGGACAGGTAACGCCAGCGTGTCCAGGCCTGGGGGAAGCCAGGGGACAGCTGGCTGGTGGGAAGGCAGCAGGGCCGAAATGGCGGTGGGAGGAGTAGGAGGACAGGGAACCGGCCACACTGCTAAGAAGGGGCAGCTGGAGAGGTCGGCGGGGAGCCGTGGGAACCGGGGTCCCGGGATTTCGGGGCACCCAGGTACTTCCCCCGGGGTCGTGCTGAAAGTGGGAGTCAGGTGGCGGTCACGGGCCTCTTACTTCATAGGCAGAGGGGTTGGTCCCCATGGAAAGTGCACCAGAGATAGTGAGGGTCACGCGGAAAGTCACCCAGTGTGGGCTCTGTGCCCTGGTCCACGTCACACACTTGCTGGGCGACTGCAGGACGGAAGCCTCGAGGCCCTTCCACGAGGCTCTGTCATCAAGAGAGTCACATGGAGGGCAGGCAGGCAGCCAGGCCGGGGCGCCTTCCGGTGGCCTCCCGCCTCCTCCCCGCCCCTCAGGATCCTGCCACAGCTCTTGGAAAACAACTGAGGAAATCAAGTGGAAACAAAAATCCGATCCCCAGTCCCTCCCACTCCCTCGGGCCAGACCTTCCCCACCCCAGTGCACCCAGGAGGGGGCCCAGCCACAGAGGCATGCCAGCCCAGAATGGTTGGCCTTGGCAAGGCCCAGTGGGCATGATCGTCGATCCTGGACTTCCAGCAGCCAGGCCCGTCACCCCCTCTGGTCCCGCAGAGCCAGCCCCTCTGCCAGCTCCACGGACAGGCCACTTTCCTGCCTGAAACACTGTGCTTCCACGGAACTCCACCTTCAAGACCCAGCTCAGCGGGCTCGCCTCCACGGAGCTTCCCGACTCGGGCCGAAGGAGCCGCGCCCTCCGCCCTGTGCATCGTGCGGCACAGTGTGGATGTGTCAGGCCTGCGCCGCCGTCCGCCTTCGTGTCCCCAGTGAGAACGTGAGCCGTGTGTGGGCAGCACTTGCGTCTCAGTCATCCCGGAGTCCCTGCCTCGCCCTCAGCACTGGGCCTAACAAAGGGGAGCTCGACACATGTGCCTGAGCGGCGGTGCACGTGGGCGTGAGTGTGAGTGTGAGCGTGACCACTACCAGAGCGGGCTCGGGAGATGACCTGCAGCAGTGTGGGCAGGGTCCAGGTTCACTGTGGTGCCCCTGCGTACTCCACTCCGGGCCCTGTCCTCCCCCAAGACCAAGTCCCCAGCCTCTTCTGGGCCCTCTCGGCCTGAGGGAGCAGCTCGGCTCCTTGCCGACAGGGGCAAGGGCAGCTAAGCCCCTGCCAGGTAGCAGCTGTGCGTTTCTAGGAGGAACGTGATGGCGGAACTTCAGGAGCACTGCTGGGGAGATGGCGTGATGAAAGGGGAGGGGACGTGGCCCCTTAGAAAGTAGACAGAGGGGACTAGAATCCCAGGGAGGGGACAACGGATGTGAGAACCGTTTTGAAGGAGAGACTGTCGCGGCGGATGATTAGCCGTTGAGGGGATGAAGGGGGGGCCGATGAGTCAAAAATGACTCCGAAGTTTCACGCCTGGGTCTCGGGAGAACAGAGGAGCCATTGATGGGGCAGGGCAGCGGGTTGGGGCTGCGTTGGGGGCAGGATGGTGACTCGGGTTTGAGACATAGACTCACAGCATTTTCGGCTGGAAGCAACCTCAGAGATCATCGAGGTCACACGTGAGGAAGCGGGGGCTCTGTGAGGAGCAGCCACTTGGCCGGTATCCCACATGGGTCAGTGTCGGGGCTGAGGCCGGGGTCCTGGCCAGGGTCATTCCCTCACCTGAAACACAGCGGGAGGCCTGTGCTAGGCCAGGCACTGGGCTGGGCTCTGGGGCCCTGGGGGCAAATCAGACCAATCCCCATCCTCAGGGGTTCACTGTCCTGTGGGAGAGGGATACTGGCCATAATCACAACCTGATCAAAGGGGTCCGTTCCCACAAGGCATGGTGGGGACTCAGAGGGCCAAGCCAACCTTGGGGAGTTGCGGAGGCCAGGGGAAGCGACCAAGGAATAATAATATCCCAATGATCAGAAGCGGGGCCATCTGTGCCAAGTTCATCTCATGTAACCCTTGCACCCGTCCTGTAAGCTACATGTCATCATTGTCCCCATTTTACAGATGAAGTTGAGAAACACTGAGCATGTGGTCCAGGACCTCACAGGTCTGATGATGCCCAAACTCGGGCTCTTTACCCTCGCTTCCTTGAAGAGGTGTGCTGGAGCCGAAGCCCGATAGATGACTAGGAGTTTTCCAAGCGACAAGGAGGGAGGGTGTGGCACCAGGCAGAGGGAGCAACATGTATCAAGGCTCAGAAATCCACCCTGCCACCTGCAGGGTTTGAAACATCGGTGGTCTGCAGCCCAGGCCCCCCGTGCGGCTTTCCCTGCCCCCACCCCCAGCCTAGTCCCCAGGCCCTCACTTCAGAGGACCCACCTGCCCCACCTGCTGCTGGTGATCTCGGACTTTTTGGCAAATGCACTGAAGCGGGACACGGGGGAGGACGGGAGGCCTGTCCCCGATCCCCAGAGAACCATTGTCCGTGTGCCCTGCTGCCTTCCCAGCCCAATCCTGGCCCCACCCCGGCTTCCCCAGGGGGTCACCTCTCAGCCCAGGAGCGATCCTGCAAAGGGAGTTAGCCCAGAGGAGGGAGGAGTTGGCCTGAGTCCCTCAGCACCTGAGCAGTCGAGCCAAGGCTCAAACCCACAGGGCCTGGGTTCTCAGACCATGGCAGAGCCCCCCCCCCAAGCTTGGACGAACCAGCGGGGGTCCTCCGGGGCGCTTCTCCAGCCCTGAGCTCCCATTTGCCGGTCACCTGAGAGTGAACTCGGAGAGAAGGAGTGTTGAGCCCTGGGAACTACGGCTTATAACCCAGGGCGCTGGAGTGAGCTCAGACCAAGCTCATGAGAGCCAATTGTTAAATTCTCTGGAATTTTCCAAGCCTGTTGCTGTCACCTTGGAAGCTTAAAATGGGCGCAGGTGGGAGTTTTTACATTGTGGAGATTGGCAGTCCACTTCTCTACGGCCTCTCCCTCCCCCGACAGAGCGGGTTGTTGGGCGCTTACCAGCACACCACTGTCCAGGGACCCCACCTCCTGGCTCCCTTGGAGGCGTCTGGGTTCAAGTTCCCAGACCAGTCTTGGGCTCTTGGGGGAGTTGCTTTTGCTCAAAATCCATTAACATCTACTGCTTGCCACAGATTAAAGCCCGAACGCTTCCCCCGGGCCGTCCAGCCGCAGCCGCAGCCAGTCTTCCCAGCTGCATCTTGAGCTGTTCCTTCGCCACCCCACCCCACCGTAGCCACGTGAACATGGAAGATGCTCGTCGACCCGGCCCTTGCGTTCCGGCATCCGCACCTCTGCTCATGCTGCGCCCTGCTCCTGGAATGGCCCTCCCTCGTCTCTACCTCTTGAAATCTTCCCCACCCTGTAAGGTTTATTGGTAACTGGTGCCCAGCGAATGTTCTCTGACGGAATGGAAGAGGATTGAATCGAGGCCCTGCAGCCAGCACTGAACTGGGGGCTCGGCCAAGGCTGGGGCCCTGGGAAACCCTGAATCCGCCCCCCTGACTCAGAACAGAAACATCCCGAGCCCTCATGCCATCGCAGCCGTCCCATAGTCTCTGAGGCAAGGAGGTGTTCGTGGAGGACAGACTGGTGGCTGCCCTCAGGGATGCCAAAAATAGGAACACACTCAAACCGCCCAGGTTACTTGCAGACTAAGCCTTTTGAACTTCTCTTCCTCCTTCAAAGCCCAGCCCAGATGCTACCTCTGACAAGAGGTCTCGCCCAGATAATAGTTCTCCACAGCCCCCTCACCCCTCTGTCTTGTGCATGCTGCGATGCTCACGCTCATGGTGGTGGGCAGGGCTTGCCCGTCTGTGTGTCCACTGCCCACAACACCGAGCCAGTGAGGCAGCGCAGGCCCTTACTTACGGCTGAGTCCTCAGCCCGGTGCCCACAGGTTTAGGAACCACTTGTTGAATCAACTTGAATTGACTCCGTCACTGTCCTGGGCAAATCATCCCCCGCCCCCCTCCTTGGGCCTCAGCTTCCCCTTCCGTATAAACTAGGCTTGAATGAGATAATCGCCAAGGATGTTCTACCTCTCACTTGCTAGGATCCTTTGAATACACACCCCTCCTTCTCCATCGGTCCCAACCTTTAAGTCTCCTTCCCTCATCTCCCGGCCTTCCAGTGGAAGGGGCAATGCCCCTGCCTCAGACGCCTTCGCCGCCCCCGCCGCACACACAGCAGACCACACTGCTCATGCCTCAGACCCCCAAACTCCTTCTTCGGGGTGCTCTTTTGTCTCAGGCTATGAGTTCCTCTGAAAGGACAGAGGCCTTGCCCACCCACCCCTGGCCCTGCCCACAAGCCAGGCTCACAGTCACTACCCGTCAGTGCCCATCGATGGGCTGTAACGGAGCGGCCAGGGCTTGCAGGGCCCTTGGCGAGTCTCAGAGTCCCTGTTCAGACAGGCCCAGAGCTGCCTGCCTATCACAGCAGGGGTTCCCCCTCGAGCCCCCAGGGCAAACGGCCACATCCAGGTCTCTGCCTGTTCTATTGCAACCCCCAAAGGGTGTGTCTGTGCAGGAGAGTGCAGGGGTAGATGGCTACCCCTTCCTCCCAGTCTCACACACAGGATGCAGGTGGCTGTGGGGCCACTGTCCTCCCTCAGTCTCCCAAGCACACCCAGAGACACACATGCGCAGGGCACACGCAGACAGAGTCGCGAGTGCATGCACATACGTGCACGCGGAGGGCCCGAAGCCCCGTACCAGTCACCCCACGCCGACATTTGGAGCACAGGGAAGTGTCAGTCAAGCCATCGGGTATGTTGGCTGCAGGGGGACCATGTGGCATTGCGAGGAGTTCTGAGTCCCTTGTCAGTCCTGAAATCCGAGCACCAAAGGCTGTCCCCCACCTTAAGGCAGCGTGGTCCAGCAGGAAAGAAGTGACCCCAGCCTCCCACCCTGGCCCTGCCTCTCTAAGTCCCAAAGCCCCTCGCAGCTTATGTGAGGTGAACTTCTGCAACCCGGCCTCAGTGGCTCAGTGTCCCGCCGTCTGTCACACGCACACAGCGCAGAGTCAGGGCCCAGGGATGGAAGGGACGGGGCAAGCTGCGGGATCCTGGAGGAGAATCCGGTGTGGGCCTGTCCATCCCAGAAGACTCCAGGGAGCAGGTGGCTCTGGGGGCGATACGGACGTTATGACTTAGAGCCAGACTCCGATGCCTCCTCCCTAGGAGCTGGATGATCTTTAGCGAAGTCCTCACCCCTCGGCATCTCAGTTTCTCCACCTGGAGGACAGTGGTAGGTAATAGCGCCTGCCTTATGAAGTCGTGATGATTAAGTTAACAGATGTCATTCGCCGTGTCTGGCGGGCAGTAAGTGCTCAGTAAACATCAGTCATGGCTGTTGTAAGTGCAGAGGAGGGGTGTCCAGCCCTCCTTGCTCCTTTCCTGAGCATGGAGGGCTGTGCGCTCACCCTGTGCTGGGAAGACACCCAAGGTCCCTGCCGCAGTGAGCTCCTGAAGGTGAGGGAGGGTGCAGACAGGGAGCGAGTGAGCAGGCCACCCTCTGCTTCATGCACACGTGCACCTGCCTCTGGGTGCCCCATGGGAGACAGGCAAAGGCCGTGAGAGACCGAGCTCTGATGCAGAGAGTGGGGAGCTAGGAGAGGCCCCCCAAAAGGGAGGCGTGGCCTCAGAACAGCAGAGAATAAGAGGAGAGACTTCCCGGCAGAGGAAGGAATCGTGGCTAGGGAGGTGTCCCAGAGAAACCACCGGCTTCAGGATCATCACTACTGACAAGGGGCTGCGCTCGGCCCCCTGTTCCCCCATCATGCACGAGGTCCCCATCTCCACTCAGGACAATGCACCTGCTTTTCGTGCCTCTGCACTTTCGTGTATGAAGCCTCTTCCCAGAGGTACCACCATCTCTAAGATCATGAACTTGGCGTGCTTTACTGTAATCATCGTGCCTCTCTATCCCATCAAGATAGAAGTGCCCTGAGACCTGTGCTTGGTGGGAACACAGCAGAGATTAGTTGAATGAATAAATGAATGAATGAATGAACGAACGAACAAATGAAGGGAGTGACTGCCTGCCTCATCCCCGCTAGACACTGGTGATTCACCTGATGACGGACACCATCCCGCACCCTGTGACCACAGTGCACAACCCTCAGGAACTCTGACACACCCAGCCGGGCCATCACCACGTGGAAAGCGGCTCCCCCCTCCCCGCCGGCCCCCTCCTCACCCACCCTCCCACCCACACGCACTTTCCCTCTCGCCTGGGGCAGCTGGTGGGAGGGTGGGGGCGGGGTGGGGCAGGGCCAAAGGGGCCTCAGAGGCAGGGGGGGGCAAGGGGCTGGGGGAGGCTGGGAAAGTCCAGGCCTTCTCTCCTGGGGGGCGGTGGGTGGTGTGGGGGGGCGCTCACAAGGATGAGGGAGGGAGGAGGGTCGTCGGCCCAGTACAGCTGCGGTCCCCTCCCCAGCAGCCTGCCTGGGTGCAGAAAGGCCTCTTTGTTCTCCGCCTTTAAAGGGTAAGAGAAACACTTATGCATAGCAAATTAGCCCAAAAATGTATTTCTCTAAAACACCCAATTGTCTCACCAAGCCTGCAGCTGCAGGGAAGTTCCAGGGAGCTGGGGAGGGGGCGGCTTTAGGGTGACCCTGGGGGACAGGGAGAGGAGGTGGAGAAAGAGGGGCCATCTCTCTTTCCCTCCTCTGCTCTCAGAATCTCACAGCCACAGAAGGGCACAGCTGGGGAAGGCCCTGGGGTCAGGCAGACCAACCTTCTGGTGTCGCAGACAGGGAAACTGAGGCTCAGAAAGGCGGTGTGACTCTGGCAGACTGGGTGCGGCTGGCAGCCGAGAAGGGGCTGATCACAGCCTCTTGGACTCTTTCATCTGTACCCACAGCCTGGCCCATGCTGGAAGGGATGGGGCCCTGGGTCCCCGAGGTCAACCAAACCAGCTGTCCTGAGCACGAGGGACAGAGAAGGAGACTGGTGGCTCTGCCCGCAGGCTGCCCACTCAGCGTGTCAGGGCCCAGGAGGATGGACAAGGGCACCGGCTCAGCCCCACCTCCTCCTCGGCCTGGCACATCTGAAGGCCAGCACACCCGGACGCGATGGGGGGCCAGGCGGAGGAGCCTGAGGAAAGCTCTCCGCCAACGCCTCCTGCCAGCGCGCCGGTCAGGATTGAACCAACCCGTGTGTGGGGAAGGGCTGGGTGCACATGCTGCTTCTTTCACATTCTCCGGGAGCTTACTCCATGCGGGCCCCGGGAGCATCTCTGGCTCCCAAAGGTGAATCAGAGACAGTCCTGTCCCCAGGGAACACGTAGTCCCACAGGAGAAACAGATGAATAAACAAAGGAACAACGATCATGAAAGAATCCCACAGAGACGGTCCAAACTGAGTGTCGGGAACATGGGGGTCAGGATGCTAAGAAGGAGAGGGTTCTTGAGGACGGCCCAAGGGCTAGGCCCTGAACGTCCAGCCTGAGAGTGGGATGGGGGGACATTTCAGGCAGAGGGAACAGCACAAGGACACAACCTTGGCTCTCGAGACTACCCTTAGACATCGGAATTCAGAGTCATTGATTTAAGAGAATTTATTGAGCATCTTCAGAATTCCAGCCCACGGAGGAGACACAAGAGACGGAGAAAGCAGGGTCCTGACCCGGGGTCTGGCCAGCTCGACAAAGAGAGTTTATGACACAGAAAAGGCACCCAGCGGGCCATGCGGTGTCAAAAGGAAGGTGCAGGTCCCGGCCCCCCAGCTCCTGCGGCACCATCAGCTCCCCAGGCTCGGCTTATGCATCTGTACAATGAGATGATGATATCTACCAAGGAAGGCCGTCACGAGGAGCATGGCAAGAGCCAAATCCATCGGCTGACACCCCATAATAAGTCTGGAAATGAGAGAGAGGAGACGGTGGCGGAGGGCAGACTGCGTGAGTGAGAGAGAGTCTATGTGAACGTCGCAGCTGAGAGAGTAAGAGTGTGTGTGTGATCGCGTGCGTGCGTGTGTGTATGAGCGAGCGGATGTGTGCGCGTGCGTGACCTGTGAGTATGTGCTGCGGCTGTGTGCAAGTGCATGTGTGAGTGTGAATGCTACGAGTGCGTGCGTGTGTCCGAATGCATGAGTGTGTGAGCAAGCGAGTGTGCACGCGTGTGTGTCTGCAGTGACAGGATCACATGTGGAATACTTGGGGAAGGCGGTCGAGCTACGCCTTGAAATGTCCAACTTATGAGGAGCCAAGGGGACCGGAGAACGTCCTCTCGAGGTGGCTAGAGGAGTCGGAAAGAAGACCAGACCCCCTGGGCTTGCAAGAGCCTTGGAGGCACTGAGAAGGAGGGAGAAACCACCGCGGGGTGGCGGCCAGCCTCCCCTGCTTCAGGGGAGCACCAGCAGTTGGGCCAGACCCCGGGGAGGAGAAAGTCTTCCTGAGGCCCCCTCCCACGCGTACCCGAGAGTCTTCATGGCTTAACAGGCTCCTTAGCAGCATCGGCCACACTCTCCAGGGTCTGGTCCCCGCCCCGCCCTCCCTGCTTCCCTCCCCCCGCTAGTCTCCTCCGCACCCTACTCCTCAGCCAGGTCAAATCACCTTCACAGACACATGGCCTTGCCTCCACCCTCCACGTGGTGCCCTGCCACCCCGTCTGCCCGGGGATCCTGGGTCAGCCTCCAGGTGCTGGTCTTCCCCATTTACCCCTTCGCCTGCCTCGCCGCACCCCCATAACGTTGTCTTGGGTTCTCGCATACATCTATGAGGGTTTCGTACATTACTGTGCTGTAATGTACAAAACTGTGATCACTAGACCTAAAACCATGGGAAAACTTGTCAAAGAATGCTCTCTATAAAAGAAACCGGGAATTGAAAGCGGGGACTCCAACAGGTATTTGCACACCTGCGTTCACAGCAGCATCGTTCACAACAGCCCAAAGGTGGAAACAACCCGTGTCCTTTGACAGATGAATGAATAAGCAACACGTGGTCTACACACACGAAGGAATATTACTCAGCCTTAAAAAGGAAGGAACTTCTGACACACGCTACAAGGTGGATGAAACTCGAAGACACTATGTTAAGCGAAAAAAAAAAAAAAAAACAGACACAAAAAGAAAACTAGTGTATGATTTCATTCATAGAAGGTGCCAAGAGGAGCCAGATTCATTGAGACAAAAAGTAGAACAGTGGTTGCCAGGGACGGGGGGAGGGAGACTGGGAGTTAGTGTTCGGGGGGGACAAAGTCTCAGTTTGGAAAGATGGAAAAGTTCTGGAGATAGACGGCAGTCGGTGATGGTTAAACAAAATGCGACTGTACTTAACGGCACTAAATTGTACAGCTAACAATATGTTAAAATGCTAAATTTTAGGTTATGCACAGTTTACCACTGGGGCAGGGCGGGGGAAAGGCACAAGGCACAGTTTTTCAAAGAAGTTCTTTTCAGATTTTAAGAAATAGGTGTTTCTTCTGTATAACCTGTTGTGAATAACAGAAAAAGACAAACAGACCCCTACTTCCTTCAAGCGTGTGCCGAGTCTCCTGCTCCTGGGCGCCCCAGGACCGGCACGGCGGGGCGGGACAGGTACACAGTGGAGTCTGCTGATGGCAGTGGCTTCTGTGACTCGATTCCCTCCCCTTCTGCCTCTGGGATGACCACGCGGATGCATCTTTCCCCCTCGACAACCCCATCTCAGCCCAAGAACCTTCTGAGAGGGATGGGATACCCCAAGAGAAACACGAAATGGCCCAGTGGGGTGCAGCAAGAAAATATTAGCTTTCATTCCATTTTTATTTTTACTCTCATTACTTTAAAACTTGCCCTGTGTGTGTATTTAATAGAGCAGCACGTGTACACAATTTGTAAATAAATAAGTAAATAAACCTCTGCCTCGAGATCTGACCCGTGAACCGAACAGATGTAGGAAATTTCTTTCTGTCTCCCTTCACCCTGCAAAGCTCAGGAACCAAACGCATTTTGGTAATGGCCTCAGTCATCAAACCTGGCATCTGATTGCTGCCATCCAAATTGAGGAGCCGAACAGACCCTGATGGTAAGGAATATCTGGACATGTTTTAGGACTTTGTGCCCCCACGTTTCTACCGAGAAGGATGCACCATCAACAAAGTCAGAGGCAGCTGCTTTAGACCTTTGGAGGAGTGAAGTCTTTTGGCCCCATTTAAGAGATGGGAGAAGTGAGACCATCATTTTCACATTGCCCCCCTGGAAATAGAATCCATTACCCCCTTTTAAAGATGATGAAACTGAGGCTCAGAGCAGTTAACTAGTTTCTCCAAGGTTACAGAGCTAAGAAGCATCAGAATCAAGACTCGACCCACCTGGGGTCTAACCCCCAAATGACACTGCTTCTGGGGGAAGAGTTTGGCAAAGGCAGCCCCCGGGGGACAAGCTCCCTCTTTGTCAGCAAGTTTTGGGCCTCTCCCCCATGACACACACACATATACACGCCCTGCCTGGCCAGTCCCCCCTCGTCTCCACACCTTTGTTCAAGGCCACCTTCCCCAGCTGGGCGCTCCCCTAGCCTGTCCCTCCCTGCTGGCTGTTGTCCCTGGCAGCAGCGGTGGACGCCCTCTGTGCCCTGGACACTCAGCCAGGGGCCTACTACGCAGTAGGGCTCGGGGAATGGTTGGGAGTAAAGGGGCAGAAGGGACACACACAGGAGCCCTCACACTCAGCCACACGTGCAGGTATGGGGCTTGGGTCCCTTCTGGCGTTGATACCCTACAATGACCTTGACCCTTAGCTAGGGAAGTGAATGTGCAACCAGCCCTTAGACCAGAAAGAAACCCCAGAGGTCTAGGTGGGTAGAGGTGAATGCAAAATAGGAAAAGGAGAACATAGAGGAAGGAGAGCACAGGGTAATGGGCGCCTTTTACCCATTAAGCCTCTGGCTGGTGCCGGCAGGAAAGAACCCAGAAAGCAGTGGCCATGGGAACGCGGGGAGCAGGCAGCCTTCGGATCCCACCGGACGGACCTGCTCACATGGCCACTGAAGGCCTGGGCTACAGCTCGCCTCCACCGCCCCATGACAAGAGATGACACTGTCCTCCCTGACCATGGTACGGCCTCGGCTGTGCCCCCATCTGCGCCCACCACTGCCCTCCCATGGGATCTGCCTCTTTGCCTTGGGCGGGTTCCTGTGACCTTTTAAGGATGCGTTTGGACCACTAGGGAGGAAAGGTGTGTGCTACACAGGGGTTATGACCATGACCCATAACCACCTCTCAAGGATATCCTCGGCGAGGCCCTGGACCGTTCCGGAGAGGGTACTCCTGGAGTGTCTCCTGCTGCCAGGCAGTGGGTCACAAGCTCTCAGCTGATGCGTCGTCCAGGACTCAGATGCTGGTCACGTGGAGATGGCCGGGACCCTCAGGGGCTGAAGAAGGGGCACCGGCAGCTCGGGGATGGACGGATGGAGAGGGTGGAGGATAATGTCATCTTACCCCCATCCTGACGCTGCCCATGTACCCCCAAACACACTTGCAGTCACAATCGCACCCCCAGACACAGTTACGTCCACACACATGCTCACAAGCACAAGTACATCGCCATTGCCACCTTCTCAGCGCGTGCACACACACGCGTGTGCACACACACGTACACACATGTCCACACGCACATTCACTCATCACCATTCAAAGCACAGGAGGAGAGGCCGGATGTCCCTGAGATGACTCTGTCCCTCCCATCCTACCCTCTTCCTCCCCGTCCCACCCTGGCCATTCTTCTCCACAGCAGCCACGTCTCCCAACTCCAAACACCTCCAAGAATCTGTTGGGAATCCTGAGGCTGGGGGCCTGGTTCCCGCGCACCCCCAGACAGTCAGGACCTCCCCTGCCCAGGCCATCTGCCCAGGACTTCACCTGACCCCCAGCCTCCTGTCCCGCACACACCACACCCTGGCCTCCTCCCTCAGGCTGCCCTCCTGCTGTGCTCTCCCCACACGCCCCTGCGCTGCTGGCTGTGGTGACAACTTCTCGTGACTGGAAAACTCTGCTGGGCGGAGCCATTACGGAGCAAGGTGCGAAAGCCACACATTTGGAAGTTCAGCCCCAACGAAGGTCACCTAATAGTCAAAGACACAGCCTCAAACTGAGTCCTGACCCACATCAAGGTTGAGGCCCGAGCACAGCCTTGACTCTAGTTAGAGACTGTCCATCAAACCTGGGTGATAGCCGGAGCTCTGACCCCAGCCTGGACCTAAAGCCTGACCCTGACCCTGACCCCAGTCTGAGGTCTGACACTAAACCCAAAACGAATGCTTAGAGCCTTGATCTTGGTCACAGACTGGACATTGATCCCGACTACAGAAATGGACACTTACCCTGGTCACAGCCTGAGCTCTGACCCCAGACTGAGCCTTTACCCTGACTCCAAATAAACCATCTCTGATGCTGTGTATACAGAGCCTTCTACCACACCCTAGACAGCCCCTGTCCTAACCCTAACCCTAAGCTAATCCTCTCAGAAAACTCTGCCCAGATTCATGAGAGGAATGTCCTCACCCCTTCCCGAGGACAGAGACCCTAGCAGAAGCCTGGGAAGATCTGGAGACCTTCCCACAGGATCCACAGGATTCACTACGTGCAGAAGAGCTGGCACTATCATCCCATTTTACAGATGAGGAAACCGATTCTCAGGGAGGCGTAACTTGTTCCCTGCAACCTAAAGGCAGAAGCCATAGGGGCACAGATGGCAGAAGGAACTTCCCCATAGCCTGGCTGGGCAAGGACAGCAGCCGCGTGCGGTGGGAGCTCCCTGTCACTGGAGGTGTGCCAGCAGGGGCGGATGACTTGTTGGCTGGTGCTACAGAGAGGCCTACAGGATGTGGCAGGGAGGCCCCTGGCCTCAGAGGGCCCGTCAGCCCCAAGATGTTGAAGGGTTTCACTCCTCGTTCAGGTGCCCTGAGCTCTTCCTCCCAGCCCGGCGGCCAGCAGCGCAGGGGCCCCGGAGCCCCGCCGTCTGAAGGAGAGACCCCGTCCAGCCAGGAAGGGCCGGAGCCCCGCCCGGCCCTGCTCACGCTCCTCTCACCGCTCACCACGCTGTCCGGACCAGGCCGAGAAGGGAGAGGAGGCCACCTTGCCAAGCTGGCACTCGGCCTGTCTCTCTGGGGCAGTGCTGGGCATTCTGTCCCATTGTGAGTCCTCGCTCTGCCCCAGTCTCAAAAGTACAGACCCAGGACTAGGGAGGACATGACACTTTTTCCAAAATGTTACAACCGCCCAATTCCTCCACCATTCCCATTTTGCAGACCGTGGGCACCCAGAGAGGCTAAGTGCCCAGCCGAGCACGGGCACCTCGGGATGCAGACCCCAGACCCTGGCATCTGCCCCACTCTGGCACAGCTCCACAGCTGCCCCAGGAGGGGCCCCGGTGCCAGGCAGCAGAGGCTGAGGTGGGGGGCTGGATGGCCACTCGCACCGCTGCCCCCCCAGGCGCCCCGGCCTGGCTCCTTCCACCCAGCCGCCCAGCTGCCGGCACATCCGCCCGGGCCTAGACATCAATCCACACCAGGGCCCTTGCTCCCTCTTTCTTTTCTGCCCTCCTCTTCCCTCCCCGACTTGAGTCTTTTTTTTTTTTCTTCTCCTCTCTCTCTTCCAACATGTCATTACAGTAGAAACAAAAAGCGCGGGGACAATGCGGGCATTGATGGCAGCCCCCTCCCGCCCCCTCCCCCCTCGGTGCGTGCCAGCACTCTTTCCACCCGCCCAGGGCTGGAACCGCTGCCAAAGGAGCCCTGCTAATAAACAAGAGGAACCAGATAAACCAGGAACACAATAGAGGGATTTGTTGCACTTAGAATGGTGGGAACAATGTCAACGTCGCGCGCAGCTGCTTCTAAGCCCCCACCCCACCAAGCCCTGCCAAGCAGCCCCCTCTCCCCACAGCCCCTCTGATTTATGAAAGGTCAGAGGGCATCATGGCTAAAGGGCCCCTTCCTTGCATCCCTCGTTAACCCTTCGGACACAATGGTCCCTTCTCTGGGAGGTGGTGGGTGGGGGCGGGTGTCATGCGCAGCACTTCCTGGAGCATCCTGGGGCCGGCTGGTGGTGGCGCAGAGGGAGGAGCTGGCTGCAAGATGCCTTCAGGCCAGGGGCTTCGTCCAGAGTGATGGCCTCATTGCAGGTGGCCTTCTTCTCAGTGATCCCCAACTGTGTGGCCAGAGCTCACAATTAGGTCTACAAGATGGTGCCCCAGCCTACTGTGGAGCTGTGCATTTGGAGATTCGCTGATGCCCTGGTGGGTGCTGCGTCCCTCGATAGATGCTAGGATGTGAGGATGAGCAAGACATAGTCCCAAATTTGGGGGAGCAGAGGCAATGGATATGTGGGAGCCCAGGAAAGTAGGCCAGATGCTGCCAGTGCTGGGCGGGTAACATGGAAGATGGTCAGAGAGCATTCTGGAAGGAGCTGAAACTTGAGCTGGGGAGGCAGCACAAGCAAAGGCATGGCAGACAGGTCCCAGCAGAGGTCAGGAATCAGACGACCTCCTCTGCCACCTGACAGAAGCTTCTCCATTATCAAAATGAGAAGAAGAATAATACCTATCTCACAGGGTACTTGGGAATGTTACATTATACAAATAATGTACTTGGAACATACCCTGGCAGATGGCAAGGTTCAATAGGTGTGTCCATTATTATTGTTGTTATGGAAGCTCATAAGCACCCTGAGCTTCATACCACGGGCCCCACAGACAGGGCGACTGGGGCCGGGTCTCCCTTCTGGTCACACAGCTGACATTAATGGAGCAAGGACTCCAGCCCAGAACTCCATACTCCAAACCCAAGAGTCTTTTCTGTCTACTCAACTGCTTTGGGATGGACACCCAAAACTAGGAATCTGAGATTGAGAGTCAGAGAAGTATGAGATGACCTATTTGGGGGGTTGATCCCAAAATTGGCTTTAGCATGTCTTCCCTCTTTAAAGAGAAAATCACACGGAATACTCTCAGTCCCTTCACGTTTAAGCCCAGCTGGCAGAAGGAAGATGCATAGGAAAGTCTCCTGTTCACCCACCTTTCGCCTCTGCTGAGCAGGGGCTTTCTGACCACCCCTTCCCCCCGCCACCCAAACCATCCCACCATCCCCACTGGGGCCCCAAGCCACTTCTGCAGGCATCGACTCTTTCTCCAACAAAGGAAAGACAGTGTTCATAATAACCACTAAACTCCAATCCTTTAGGAAATCCTGTTAGCATTATCTTCAAAACAGTCAGAATGTCCAAACTCACTTTTATTCAGCATTGTACTAGAAATCCCAGCCAGTGTAATAAGGCAAAAAAATAAAATAAAATAAAAGGTATACAGATTAGACAGAAAAAATAACATTATCTTTATCCACAGGCAATATAATCATCTATATAGAAAAATCTACAAAATAATCTACAAAAAATCTACTCAAAAATAAGTGAGTTTAGCAAGGTTGCAAGGTCAATATACTAAAAAAAATCAATTATATTTCTATATATTAGCAAAAACAATCAGAAATTTAAAAATTTTTACGTATCATTTAAAATAAAACCATAACGTATGAAATACTTAGGGATAAATGTGTCTTACAGATATATGACATAATGACACTGGAGAGGGTAAAGAAGAAAGAACCTGACAGAAATAACTGTGCGTAGTGGTGTTTCTAGCAGATACTATAATGCTAAAGACAAAAATAACTGCACAAATACTGTGTGCTAGTTGGTAAATTTGTTTCTCATAAGACATGGCTTAGCAATTCTGAGACGATTTTACATGTACACTAAATTTCAGCAAATAGGTAAGTAAATGTACTACAGATAATGAGAGCCAGGTTTTTCACTGTCAGAGAAAGAAATTACAAATAAGCAATGGGTGAAGACTACGGTAAACCCTAACCATGGAGCTTAATTTCCCTCTCCTTGATTGTGAGCTGGACTCACTTCTAACAGATAGAGAATGAACAAGAAAAACAGTATCTTCATAGTGGAGGAATGTAGGAAACACCACCTTAACCAAGTGATCAAGATTGACGTCGCTGATAAGACATATCAGTATCACGTACCCCTTAATATGATGCAAAGAGAGGGGTACATCATATGTGGTATTACCCCAAACCCGTAACTTCAGTCTAATAATGAGAACATATTAGAAAAGCCCAGATCGAGAGACAGTCTACAAAATGTCTGACAAGCGCTCTTCAAAAATGTCAAGGTCATGACACACAAGGAAAGACTACTGAGGAACTGTCACGAACGGGAGGAGACTAAGGAGACATGACAGCTAAATGCAGTGTGGAATCTGGCTTGGATCCTGGAACAAACAAAAAAAAGGATCTTGGAGGAAGCTGGGTGAATATACAGGAACTCTTTGTACTGTCTTTACAGCCCTTCTGTAGGCCTAAAATTATTACGAACTAGAAAGTAAGAAAGAAAAGCCTATCACTTAACATAGCACAAAAATAAGAAATATTTAGGTATAGATTAGACAAAAGAAGAAACCTATAAAACATCGCCGAGAGAAATTAACTATGTAAATAATGCAGAGATATACCACATTCATGGATTGAAAGACTCAGTATTGTTAAGATATCAATTCTCCCCAAATTGTTCTACAGATTTAATTCAATCCCAATAAAAATCCCAGAGAAATTGACAAGCTATTCTAAAATGTATGTGGAAATGCAAAGGATCTCAAATAGTCAAAACGATTTTGAAAAGGAACGAAATTGGAGGAATTAAATTGCCTGATCTCAAGACTTATTATAAGGCTACAATAATCAAGACCGTGTGGCATTAGCATAAAATAATAAAAAAATAGAAAGCTCAAGAATAGCCCCACACATATAGTGGGTCACTTTCAACAAAGGTGCAAAAGACAAGTCAACAGAGAAAGGAGAGTCTTTTCAACTAATGGTACTCAAACAATTGAATAGCTACACATAAAAAAAAAAAAAATTGACATGGACCTTTATCTCACACAATATACATAATAATAATAATAACAACAGCAAGGATAATAATATCTCAAAACAGATCAAAGATTTAAATGTAAAATCTAAAAATATTAAACTTTTAGAAAAAAATATAGGTTAAAATCTTTGGAAACTTGAGCAAAGATTTCCTAGATACAACATTAAATGCACAACCCATAACAAAATTGATAAATTGGACTTTGTCAAAATTTAAAAATTTTACTCTTCAAAATGAAAAGACAAGCCAAAGATGGAGAAAAATATTTTAAAATAGTATATCTAGTAAAGAACTATAATCAGAAAATAGGAAGAACTCTCAAAACTTAAGAAAAGAAACAACCCAATTTTCTATGTGGGCAAAAGATTTGAAGAGACACTTCATCAAAGAAGATAGATAGCAAATGACCACATGAAAAGATGCTCAGGATGATTCGTCATTAGCGAAACACAAATTAAAACCACTACACATGAGACACACCACATTTCCTAGATGGCTAAAATTTAAAAAGACAGACCATCCCAGGAACTGTCCAGAAACTCTCATACTGTTAGTGGGAATGTAAATGGTATATAACTGCTTTGGAAAACAGTTCAGTAGTTTCTTAAAAGGTTAAATATGCACATCGATCATCCCACCCAGCCCTTCCGCTCCTAGGTATTTGCCTACTGGAAATGGACGCACACGTCCACACAACGACTTGTATGCGAATGCTGACAGTGGCTTTATTTGTAAAAAATTAAAAATTTTGGGAAAAAATACAAACATCCATCAACAGGTAAATGGATAAACAAATTGTGATCGATCCATACAATAGAATATCCTTCAGTAATAAAAAGAATATATTATCGATAACATAAGAACGTGGGTACATCTTAAAATAATTATACTTAGTGAAAGAAGCCAAACCAAAAAAAAAAAAAAAGAATATAGACTATATGATGCCATTTAGATACAACTCTAGAAAATGCGAATTAATTCACAGTCACTGGACACAGACCAGTGATCGCCCGGGGATGGGTGGGTGGCACAGGGGGCTGGGGGGATGACCAAGGGGCAGGAGGAAAGTCTCGGGGCGACAGATATGTTCATTTTCTAGGTCGCGGCGATGGTTTCCTGTGTGTATACAGACGCACGTCAAAACTCATCAAAGTGGACATTTTAAATACGTGCAGTTGATTGCATGTGAACTCTATGTCAATAAAGCTGGTAAAATGACGATTTCTAAACAGGAGAGACAAACACAGCCGGGTGTCTGCTGGCTTCTCACCGGGGCCGCCCTGGCTGTCACCGCTGTCCTGTGTGTCCTCTGGACCGCCTCAGTGGCTTCCGCTCCCTGGTCACCGGACTCCTGCCTGGCCCTGCAGGCCATTCTCAGGCCCGTCTCGCACCTCTTCCCCTGCTGCACGACCCCTACTCACCGCTCCTGGCCCCCGAAAGCCCCAGGCACGCTCCCCCCTGAGGGCCTGTGCCCGGGCTGCTCCTTCCGTCTGGACAACTCTTTCCCAGAAACCCATATGCCCAACTGCCAGAACCACCTCAGGTCTTCATTCCGGCACCGTCTCGGGAGGCCCGCCGCAGTCACCCACTTAAAACCACGAGCCGCCCTTCTCTCTGCTCCCCGCTCAACGCCCCCCACCCCCCATGTCACAGCACGTACAATTCATTTGGGATTTCACTTGTTTTCCTCCACTGGTTGTATTTTTGTTATAGTTTATGAATGCGGTCTGAGGGCCCATAGCAGGTGTTCAATAAATATCTGTTGAAGGACTGCTTCGTGTGTACCAGGCACTGTTCTAAGTGCTTTTCACAGGTCATAATAACCCCCAGAAGTGGTGGTGTAATGCTCTCCCCTTTACAGATGGGGAAACAGAGGCACAGAGAGGTCAAGCAAGCCCCAGCTTGCGCCAGAGCCTAGCCGGGAACCAGCGAGCTCTGCCATCTCCTCCAGCCTTTGTGTCCCGGGGTCACAGCTTCTGATCACACCTGGCATCTGCAACCGATTCCTCCCGGCGACGGGAGTCCGGCACCCCGCACCCACACCTCGATTCCAGGAGCTGAACCGGATCTTGTAGCAACAACAGAAACGATAAGCCTTCCTGCTTTCCCCTGGGCGCTCGCGCTGCCTTGGTCAGACAGCGGCATGAGGGAGCGAGGAAGGGTTCGAGGAACACAAAGGGCTTCATGAGCAGGGGGCGGGGGAGTCGTGGGGGCGGCAAGGGGAAACGCGGGCAGGACTCTGAGGGAGGCGGGACCCGCAGACCGCGCTCGCTCTGTGTGGGGCCCCAGCCTGCCTGACGGGGCCGAAATCCATAACGTCCTCAGCACGGAGATCACGACGGCTACTGCTAGTTTTAGTTCCCTCTCTCTGTCACTGAGGAATTCATGCATTCACGACTGATCATTCATCGAGTACTTACAGGACGCCTACTGTGTGCACGCCCATGCCAGGGACAGCAAGGAACAGAGAGCCTCAGCCACCTTCTTGCGACCCAGAGGCCCCGTGTGCTGGCTCTATCATTTGTCCTCCATTAGAACTGCTGGGAGGGACCCCCCCTGATCTTGCAGACGTGGAAGGGGGTCTTGGTGGCATGGGGCTGCTCCGCTGGCTCCCTCCTCCCCCTGCCATGGCCCCGGCCTCTCCCCGCCTCCTCTGAGCCAAGCGCCTTCCTTGTTCTGGCTCGTCCTCACAGGTCAGGACTCCGGCCCCTGAACATCGGTCCCTGCAGACGGGTGGCCCCTCCTGCCTGTCAGCCACCCCACTACGGCCCACCGTGCCAGTCTCTCAGAGCCTGTCCTGTCACAAGCCTGCTCCCCCTCTGCCCGCTGCCCTCTTGGGAGGTGCCTCCAAGCAGGTATCGTCCTGGGGGCGGGGGGTGCTGTCAGGAGACCCAGAGAGGAAGGGGCAGAGCCTGTCACTAGGGCGGAGCGCCTGCCGAAGACATGGTCCCTGTCACCCAGGCGCTCGCCCTACTCCTCGCGGGTTCTCGGGATGCCGGGTGCCATGTGCTACATGCACCTCGAGTCAGCAGTGAGGTTCAAGTTCTCACTCGTGACCTCAGGCACATCCCTTGTCCTCTTTGGACCTCTTGGTTTTATTCACTGAAAAAATGGAGCACATGTATCTAGTGAAATCCATGTTCCTTCCAGGTTTCACGAGCCTATGGTTTCCCAGAACATCTACAAGACAGGTGTAGGGTGCACCCCGGGAACTCAAACAGTGACCCCAAATCAGCCCACTGTCCTCTCCAAAGCTCTTTCTAATCAGGGTGGGTTTTTTTTTGTTTTGTTTTTATCATTTCAGTTATTCAAGATAAGGACAGAGGACCCCAGGATGCCCATCATGCAGAAGAGGAAGCTGGAGGGTCAGAGAGGTGCCCAACGTCCCCAAGATCACAGCACAAACAGAAGTGATAGAACTGGAACCATGGCCGCCAACCCTGTCCTGTGCTCTGTCCCCCGCCCTCCACTGCCCCTGCCGTGAGCCAGGCCCTTCCCGTGCTCTGTGTGAGTTGGGCAATGGATCAAATAGGATGGAAAACCTGCTCCTTGCTCCCCTTGTCTGCTCCTCCCCAGAGCCAAGTTGACCCCCTGCCAAGCTGGGACTAGCGTGAGAGGGTGTCAGCTCCGACTGGACAAGGACAGACCTGGCTCGCCTCCTCTGCAGCCTCCGCATGTGCTCCGGCGCCTGTCCTGGCCCTGAGTGTATGTTTGCTCCTCAGATAGTCGCTCAGCAAACGGCTGGAGAAGGGTGGCCCTCGCTACCGGATGAGTGGCTGTGGTCAGCATCCCATGGTCACTCTGACCTGAGGACCCCATAAATAATCCCAAGGGCCTTTGGGTGCATGCGCAGCCACACGCACCCGCTCACTGCCCTCCCTGGACACCAGCTGTCCCTCTAAACCAGCACTTCTCCAGCTCGCTGGAGGAAAGGAGAAACTTTAAAAACCAATGCTTTGTGGACCAACACTTTTATAAAACACAATAAAAACTAATTACTAAAACCCAATCGTACTCTTGGAAATTACAGCAATGTCAAATTACTACACGGGTTTCTAAGGACCGTATTTAACTATGGTTTGTACTTATTCCTTCCAGGAAGGTACCAGGCATCACTTGGAAGGGGGCTACTCTAGATTTCTTCATTTCAGGTGCTAGGATCACCCCTCCCATCCCCACTTTGACTGGCAACCTTCACCCTGCCACCTAGACAGACCAGTCACCAGTTCCATCCTGATGTCTTGTTGGTGGGACCCCTCCTCTCCGGCCCCACACTCCCAGCCACTCTTGCAGAAGCAGGGTGTCCCACCTGGCACTGTCATTGGTCCTGCACATGAATGTGCCCTCGCCCCACAGAGCCTGTAGGCAGCTGCTCAGAAATCCTCGAATTCCGCCCTGTGGACAGCAGGTGCTCACTCATCGGGAGCTCTTATTTTTAATGCAAGACGTTTCTCTCTTAATCACAACAGCCCTACGAAGTTGTTATTGGCGTCTTTTGTCAAAAATGGAAATTAAAGGACTCACCCAAGGTCACACTCCCAGAGATTCTCAGAATCAGAATTCCAACACAGGGTTCTGATCAGTTCTGTCAGCCTCTGGAGTTCAAACGTTTAAGTATTTACACTGTGTATTTGTTTGCTGATGGTAAAGCTGTATCCGGCAAATGCAGATAGTCAGAGCTCACAACCTTATTACCCGACAAGGTTAGGTTTAGACCAAAGGCGTTAAAAATTATTAAAAAGGGGATTTATAACGCTAAAAGTTAAACGTAATAAAGACATAAAAATACAAACATTTACGCACCAAATAACATAGCATCAACCCCCATAAAGCAGAAATTATAGGATATTCAAGGAGAGATTGAAGCACATTGGAAACTGAAGATTTTAACCTGCTTCTCGCGGTCCCTGACGGATCAAGTGAGCAAGAGTAAGAATCTAGAATAGTTTGGTGACTGTGAAGTTGATGTAAGCCCAAGTGCTCATATATGCATGTGGTCAGATGCACCCAAACACCTGCCCCATCCTCCGCCTCGCCTACTGTGCATTGAACTTCCCAGACAGACGCGCAGACACATTCAGATGTACACATAGCTGTACACACTCAGGGATAAAAGTGTGAAAAGCACCTATACAAACTGTTACCATTCTCTAGACAATGAAAGTAGGAGTAAGTTTCCGTGTTCTTTTTGTTCCTATTTTCTAATTTGTCTACAATGAATGCATCTCACTTACGGTTTCTTAATATTATTTTTCAAGCGCAGGGCACATAGAATTCTGGTTAGTTAAAGGTTCATGTGACACAGATTCCGGTCAAGTGGAGCCTGCTTCCCATCTCTCTCTCCACGAGGGAAATTAGAGGATACAGCAAGGAGATTCATCATAGAAAGGGCCGAGCCAACAGCGAGCGCGCAGGAAGTCGCAGGTGTTGGCGGTACCGCCTGTTTCCAGCATCTCTCGCTCCAACCATTGCCTGGTTAGTTCTCAAATCTCTCCTCCTCTTTTCTCCCCACCTTTGCCCTGTCCCAGCACAGGTCCTCATCATCTTTTGCCAGGATTAACACTTCAGCCTAACTGGCCTCCCAGCTTCCAGTGTCTCTCAGCATCTCCTTCCTCTCCTCACCAACTGTGAACCTCCCCTAATGCTTTGGGAGTAAACTTTAGAAAAATAAATAAATTTGAGCATGTCGCCACCCACTTCTCTTTCTTAAAACTTATCCATGGCTACCCATTCTGCTTAGGATAAAATCCCCTGCCAACCTTTCTAGTGTCACTCTGGTCTCTCCTCCCCTGTTTGCCATACCCTAAATCCAAAATATCTTGCATTCCAAATAACGCGCTTCTCTGAAATTCTTCATATGCTTTCCTTTCACTATACTTTTGCTCATGCATCTCCTTTTACCTCAATTAACATTAGGCTGCTTTTCTCTCTGTTTAAAGCTTTCTTTCTTTTTAAGGCTTAATCCAAATATCACCCCCACTGGGAAGCCTTCCTTGATTGCCCCAGGCACAGCTCCCTTTGCTGAGTACCCTCAGTCCTGGTTCACAGAATCATTTCATAAGACCCTGGTAGATCTGAGACTGACCCCACATCATATCAAGGATATTAAAATACACCCTCATAACATACTAAGTATAATCATTTGGCTATAAACCAATTTTAAAGGATTTTTGTGATTTTTTTGTTTGAAAATTTTTATTAATATCTATTTTGCTATTTTCTTCACATATTTTGAAACTGGTACTCTTTTCTTAGTTTCCAAATGATTTTGTGGCCCGGTAAAAAGCCCTGAGCCTTCTCTGCCAAGGTGAAGAAGAGCTCACTGGCGCTGTCCCCACCCAGCGCTGGGCGTTTATCTGCCTATCTCCTCCTGGGTGCCATGAACCTCAGGCTCAAGGGGAAGTTCTTGATTCCTCTCTATGTCCCCGGTGGCCAGCAGACAGCCAGCATGAAGCAGGCACTCAGGTACCGTCCGTGGAATGAGTAAATTCATGAATTCCTCTAAAAATTTTACTTGTATGAACCTAATACAATGCAACTCATATTTATTTCTGTATCTATCACTGTGTCTCTATAAAATAGTTCTATAATTTACATCTGTCCTCTCCAAAGATCTCTGTTCATGTCACACTGTTTGATTGGCCAGCGTATATGCACTTGAAAACCTACTATGCACCTATGTTTTGAGCCTTGGATCCATGAAATAGATCCTATTATCCCTATTGGGCAGATAAAGACACAGAGGTTCAGAATAGGGAACTAGCTTGCAAATAAAAAGGTCGCAGGATGGGACGGTGAACTCAGGACTGTCCGACTCCCAACCCTCCTGCCACCTTCAGCACCTCTCCCTTGCCGGCTGCAGGTCCCGCTGGCAGCCATCACTGTGTACCTGTCCGTTCCTCGGCTTCCAGGCAAGACTCACACTTCACCTCCACCCACACGCTTCACCTTGCCAGCAGTGGCGCTGTCTCAACACCATCACCCCATTCAATCCCAAAAGCGTTTCCTGAGTATCTACTGTGTGCTGAGCACTATGCTGAGAATAAGAGCTCAAATAATGAATGCCAAGGTCACCAGGCTATGAGTTCCTCAAGGTCAGGGACCCGGCCCAGAGCAGAGAGACAGTGAGCGGGACCTTGTCAGCCAACCCTTCACTCTGAGGATGTTGGAGAATGTCACATTCAAATACCCACCACCTCTTCCAAGCTAGGCAGGGACCCCCTGGGCTGTCCTACCTCTTACCCACATTAACTCTGTTTCTCTAGGCTGGGGGCGCCAGCCACCCTCGACCCCTACACGGGGTTTGGAGAAGAGCATGGGGACAGGCCTAACCCACCCCCCAGGGTCTCAAGACCAGAGGGTTCATGGAGTGTCCCAAAGTGATCTGCTTAATAAACCCGCATAATTGTAGGGCACTTTACAGTTTGTAAAAGGTTCCACCTCCTTTCTTTCAATAGATCTTCTCCCCGGCTCAGCTAGAGGGAAGGAATCATCCAGTCTACTTGGCTCCTAGAGGCGGAGTTCGGGCCGGGACCCGGGAGTCCGGACCCAGCCCCGTGCAGGGGAGTCCGCAAGCTCTGCCCATCTCTCACTGGCCCAGAAAGGCCCTTTGCTTAACCTCAGCTCCCTATCTGTGCCATAAGGGGGCACGGCGGGACAACCTCTGCGATCTCTTCAGGTTTCACCATGCCCACAATCTCCCATGCGGAGGAAGGCTGGCCGTGTTACCAAGGAGGACACTGAGGCACGGAGCTTTCCAGAGCTCTCGCACTGGCTGCACGCTCGTCCCCGCATCGTGCTGTCGGGGCAAAAGGCACCACGTTCCTGCAGAACCAGGAGGATAAGTCACCAGGTGTGGAAATGATGCTGGCACAAGGGAGGTTTGGAGGCCGGAAAACTCGCCCCCACCAAAACCGCAGCCGGGATTCCTAAGATTGGCCCGGGAGGGCACAGGCTGCCAGGGCCAGATTTAGACAGTCAAACGCACACGGTGTGCCTTTCAGCCCAGGGGCACTGGAAGCGCCCAGACCTCCAATAATAATCATCAAATCATCACAGGAAAAATAGCAGCAGCACTCAGCTCTTGGGTCGGGTACTGTACACCTGTTACCTTGTCTTGCCTCACAACAAAGCTGGCTGTTGAGCATTAGACAGCGTCCTGATCCTGAGGCTGGACAGACTAAGGAGCTCGGCCCCAGACCACGCAGGTGGGAAGTGGGCACCCCCTCTGACCCCCGCAGGGGCCCCCATCTTTGCACCCGGTAGCTCTCTCTGCCCCACACAGTTGAGGAAGTTTTCATTTCAGCTCAGAGGCGTGGCTGACGCCTGGGAGGCCCTCGGTGGGGCAGAATCATGGCACTGGGCTAAGAGGCAGATGACCCGGGGCCAGGTGGGTGCCCTCTGGGGCCTCAGCCTGAACCTCCTCGAAACTAGAAGTTTCACCTAGAGCTTCTCCAAGGCCCTTCCTTAGGCTGTGTCATTCGAGATGTCTCCCGAGGCCTGTAGGAGCACGCTCACAAGCCAGGGCACAGCCAGCATGGATGAAGGGGCTGAGCTCCAGAAGGCCCTGGTGCCCGCCCTGTGCAGGCAGCTGAAGCTGCCTGTGGTCATCCAGCAGGGACGTGGCTCAGCTCATCTGCAGCCAGGCCGCTGGACCCTGCCACAAACGGCACAACCCGGGCACCCGAGCTAGCTCTCCACAGCACCGGCCTCAGGACTGTTCCCACAGGGAACACCAGGGACCCCTAGGCAAAGATGGGACCAAACTTGGGGGTGTCCCGGAGAGTGGGCCATCAGCCCGCCCCAACAGGCCCACAGCCTGGGCTGGGCTCCAGGCCTCGAGGGAAACAGTCACACATGGGGGTGGAAGGTACAGCCATCCTGGGAAAGGGGGAGGACAGAAGGGGGAGACCTTTGCTAAGGGGCTCACAGGAGCGGGCTCTATCCTGAGTTGGGACAGGGGCGCATCTGTGAAGAAAGGCAGGGCTCCCATCTTGGGGCTGTGGGCCCACCCACCAGGGCGGGCTCCTGTTACCAGCGGACCCTGATGCCCTTCCTTTGACATCTCTGCCTCAGGCCTCTCCCTGTCCTCCCCCCCCCCCCCACAACTCTTTCTTTTTCTCTCCCTCTCTCTCCCTTGCATTCCTCTGGGAGCTGATCAGGGCTTGAATGACACCCCAGATGACTCTTTGCTATTAATTCCCACACACAGAATGGGCCCCTTGTTCTCCTCTCCTGGAGGAACAGCCGTGGCCAAAGCCATCCCAAGAGTTCCTGACTTAACCCTTCTGGCTGCTCCTCTGCATGTCCCCACACCCGGGGCCATGCGGGTGGTGGGGCGGGGTGCAGAGAAGGAGTCTGGAAGAAATAGGGGCTCTTCCGGCCCAGAGCTCCTGGGGTGAAGTCCCTAGGATAGGAGCAGGACCACCCAACCTCCCCAGGAGCCTGACCCAGCTCCTTGCCTGAGGCTCTGGGCCAGGCCCCGGTGGCCAGAAGGCCTCTCCACCAGAGCATGGAAGGCCCAGGGCCTACAGCCTCCCCAGGACCAGCCTGTTGCCTCCGGCCCCCAGGGAGGCTCCTTGGGGAGATGGGGGCGTGGTAGGCTCAAGAGGCCTCGGCCCTTGGCCCCACCCCAGCCCTGAGAGAGTTAACAGGACTGGAGGCCAAATGCCACCTGTCCTGGCAGGTCACTGAGGAAAAACAAGAGGTGATTCTTCTGAGCCTGCTGGATGGAGGAAGAGCTGGCCTGCTGAGTCGAAGCCCACCATTCCCGTCATTCCCTGTCCCCACTCCTGTTCCCACCCCCACCCCGCCCCAGACACAGCGCCTCTGAGGGGGGCCTCAGAAGCAGTGGGGAAAAGCTGGGAATACGAAGAGGGAGATGGACTGCTGGGCAGAGGCCCGAGAGAGCGGCAGGGTGACCAGGGCATGGCTGCGGACCAGGCAAGCTGGCCTGAGGAGAAGCAAGCTGGGACCGTGAGCTGCAGCCAGGCGGGGCGGACCTGGAGGTCCCGGAGCCCTCAGCCCTGAGAGCTGCTCCGCAATCATTTCCAAAAGTCCTGGTTTCTCTAAGTTGTCACCTCTCCCCTTCTTGCTCATTTTACCAGGACCCTCCACCCCTTGGCAGCCTCCCTGCATTTCCAGGTAGGGGCAGGGCAGATGAGGGGTGTGGGGGAGGGGCACAGAGGCAGAGAAATGTGAGGGGTGGGGAGCAGAGTCAGGGGCTAGAGAAAGAGGGAGACCCGGACAGAGACAGAGCGGGCCGGAAAGGGAAGGACAGTGTGAGACAGAGACAACCAACTGCGGGGTGAGAGCTGCGAGGGCCCCTAGAGAGCCGGGGCTGTAGACAGAGAGAGGACTCGACGGCGAGAGAGAAGGAAGTCAAGGCAGAGAGAGTAAAACGAGGCCGTGATCAAGAGGCAGAGAGAAGGCGGAAAAGGGAGAAAGCAAAGGCTTCGAGGAGGAGGAGGAGGAGGAGGAGGAGGAGGAGGAGGAGGAGGAGGAGGAGGAAGGGGCTTGAGCCCCTCGCAGGCTTCTTCGTGAGCACAGCCCCCACCCGGCTCCCTGCGCCCTGTGCAGATACCGCGCCCCGGTCACAAGAGGACAGAGGACGAGGCCTTCGTCCGCCTCAGGGAGGCTGGGAGTGCCCGCCTGCTCAGCACAGCGGCGAGGAGGGTGCCACGAAAGCGCAGGGCGATGTCTGCCGGAGGTGGGAGTGTTGAGGCTGGGGGGGGGGGGCCTTAGAGATCATCTGTGCCAACAGTTCCCACGCCAGCTGCATCATCATCTCCGCGGAGCTTTTACGAATAGATTCCCACCCAAATCTAAGACGCGGAATGGAACCTGGGGATCGGTATTTACAGTAAGCTCCCCAGAGAGCTGGTGGCAGCCCCAGATTTGGGGCGCACTGGCAGTTGAGGATGCTGGTGGCCACCCAGGGCCTCACAGCAATCCCTGAAGAGCCAGGACTCCGGCCTCCCAGGTCCCAGCCGGCGCTGCTGGGCGGGTCCGCCCTGTACCAGGCACACGGGAAGGACTTCAGTGGCAATGCCCTCTCCCTTCCCCTCCGTCCTCGAGGCCCAGGCCCAGCTCTTCAGGGGCCGCCAGGGCGGTCGCCATCCCCATGCGGGGAGGAAGGCATTGAGCCAGAATGGGAGCTCTGTCCCCATTTCCCTTCCCCCGCTCCCCACCCCCGTTCCCTTAGTGCCAAGGCCTAGGGCTGTGAGCTCCAGCCAGAGATGGGGGTGGAGGGTGGGGCAGGAGGGAGAGGGGAAGACTGGGTGCTTCCTTCCCCCCTTCCTTCTCCGTGGGCTCAGGGCTGGGTCCTCTGGGGCAGTGGCGCCTACAGCTGACAGATCTGCCCTGTCCTTCCTGCCCGCTGGAGGAAGGGGTGGAGCCGGCTGGGGAGCTGGCTGGATCCCCCATCCTTTTATTCTCCTGCCCTAGGTCCTCCGGGGCTTGGTGTCCCACTAAACCCAGCCCGTCCCTCCAGGAGCGCCCAGTTCCAAAAGAGAGAAGAGCACTGGGAATCAAGACACCCGCCTCCGTTACATAAGACCTTGGACGAGTCTCCAGTCTCTACCCTCAGCCTCCCTCCTAGCTCTCCTCACCTCTCCAGGCCTCCCATCGCCCCTCCCCACCCACCCTCCCCATGAGGCTACCTTCATTCATTCATTCATTCATTCATTCACTGGCCAGTGTGCCACGCACTCAGCTCACCAAGGATTCACGAACGCAACATCCTGAGGGAAGACAGACAACAAATTTCACAATAAAATACATAATATATAGTATATACAATAATACTACGCAATCTGTATTATATTATATAACATAAATATATGTAAATATATAAATATAATATATAAGTAGATATGTAATAATAACAAATACTCTCACAGTAAATATGTAATCTAAACTTGCAACGAGTGCTATAAGGGAAAAGACCAGCGTACCATGGAGAAAATAACGGATCCTGGAGGGGGGCGGCGTGTCTCTGAGATGGAGCTTTAGGCTGAGGCCAGAAGAGGAGCAGGCGCAGAGACGGTGGAGGAGGGGTCAGCAAAGAGAGGTCACCTGCGGAGGCTGGAGGCTCAGAGGCAAGAAGCCCCTCCTGAGTTTAAGGAAGTAGAAGATGAGACACTCTGGCCGGAGGAGTCCGGGGAGGAGAGTGGGGCCGGGTCGGGCTGGGCCCAGCTGAAGACTGGGATTTACATCCTAAGAGAGAGAAGGAAGCATGGATTCGATCTGTCCGTGACTGGGAGTTTCCTTTACCTGTGCGCACACGTGTCTGCCGCTTCTGTGAGCCTTAGAACAAACGAGTGAAAGGCTGAGTGTGGGGAGAGAATGTGAGTCCTGCCCCCAAAGAGCTAACAGGAATGCTGTGGCCCAGGCCAGGGGGCAGGCTCTCTGAGGAGCGGAGGTGGGGGTTGTGGGGGGGGGGGCTAGTGGTGTTCCACCAGCACTTACTGAGCACCTGCTGTGTGCGTGCAGGTCCAGCCCTGAGCAGCTGCCTCGGGGAGACAAGACCAGATGTGGGCCTTTTCCGATAACCCCTAAAATCTTGAGAGTGAAAGAACCCCTGGAGATCTAGAGGCCACTGCCTCACTGTACAGATGAATGAGCGAGTGACCCAAGAGAGGGCGGCTGACTTCCCCAAGGTCACACAGCAAGACGCAGGACCTCATCGGGGTCAAGAGCAGCTCTCCCCACCGCACAGGCCGACGACGGCAAGACTCCCCCTCAAGGCCGCAGCCCCCAGACGGGAGACATTCGAACTGACTGCACGCCTTGCCACCTGGTGGGGCGGCGGGACGAACAGCGGGTCCCGTGCCTGGCAGCCTCGCGGGATGTGGCACCGTCTGCCCGCACCAAAGCACCCCGACATGTGAGCAGCACACCCCAGGGCTGTGTGCAGGGCCCTTGCTCTCATCACAGTCCGTGCATCTCTTCCCCCCAGGAAGGGAGGAGACTCCCCAGGTGTTATTATTTCCCAAACACTATTATACCCAGTACGTTAGCCGCCCCGCCCGGGAAACGCTGGCCTTCGCCGCCGCCGAGGTGACCGAGAGGCCGAGCACTGTGTCTGCCTTTCGTCTCAGGCGCTCTGCTAGGCTATTTCTCGTTTTTTTAATTTTTTTATGTTTCGTTTTTGTGACATTCCCACAAGGCGGTACTATTATCCTCATTTTTAAAAACAAGAAAATTGAGGTGCAGGAAGATTACGCGCTGGTCCAATCCCATCCCTGGCACAGGGCAAGGATGAGGTTCGCACCCCGTCGCTCTGGCTGCAGATCCGAGGCTTGTGAGCGCTCGTCCCCTTTTTTTAATTACAAAGCGACATCATTCGAAGGACAAGGTATTGCGGGGAGGCCGCCTGGAGCTCCACAAACACTGGGATCCCACTGGATCGCTGCATTTCCACTTTAGGGGGACGGAGGACTCGCTCGCTGTGCCACCCTCAGTGGGCGTCCACCCACGCCCAGCCCAGCCCCCCGCCCCTTCGGTTACTACAGCCCTGGTCCCCGGTTATGCCCTGATGGCAGCGAAATGGCAGGGAATCGGGAGTGGGAAGGCCTGGGTTTCGCCAGTCGCCTTGTAAGCCGGGCAGCCTGGTGAGCCCCTCCCCCCAGGCTGCCCAGCTGTCTGCCAGCCACGGAAGGACAAAGGCCTCCCGTTAGTCACACGCAGCCCGCCCTGCTCCCCACAGGGGCAGTCCCCTCCGGCGGCAGCACCAAGGGTCCCATCCCATAAAGGCCACTCTCGGCCGTCCCTGACCTTTCCTTTCCTCCTCCTGCCCACCATTCTCTTCATCCCCACGCACGTCTGCGCCACATCGCCTACTAAGTGTGTGGGAATGTGTGAATGAATGAATGACTCGTCAACGGGCCCCTCCGAAGACAAACCGAACACTCGCCCCTCTTCCCTACCCCCACAGACAGCAGAGCCTCGCCTACAGAAAACCCGGTGCGAAACGTTAAGGCAGAGAGGTCGCGTTCCATGACTAAAGAGTCACGTGACCACAGTCAGTCAGTCAGCCGCTTCCCCTTCTGCTTTTGTTCAGCGGGATGACTACCCTGCCCTGGCTCTGCCAGCCCTCGGGGCAACTGGGAGCCAGTGGGAGAACATCCCATGAGGGCGCTTCAGCAGGATAAGAAGCAACGACTACTATCGAACCCAAGGTCGACCTACAGCCACCTCTGCAGGCAGATCCCCGAGATAAGGCTGCCATTTACATAGCCCCATTATGCACCAGGCACTGTCCTAAGTGTTTACATACATTATCTGGCTTAATCCTCACCACTGCCTGGAAGGAAACTGAGACTCAGAGACCTTAAGTCGTTTTCCCAGGACACAGGGCTAATAGGTAGGGGCGCCGGGAGTCAGAGTCAAACCCAGAGCTGTCTAACTCGAAAGCGCCACACCTAGCAGCAGGCCATTCATTCGTTTGCATCACTGCGCATCTTCTACGTGCCAGGCATCATGGAGGAAGGCGACATGGACCCAGTTCACGGGTACGAACCCCAGCAGTCCCAATGTCCTGCTGGAAAGGCGGGGGAGGCAGGAGGCAGGGGAGACTCCAGGCCTCAGCCAATCGGCAAAGTGTCCCACGGACAGGGCTGGGCCTGTTGAGGCTTGGGCCACACTTGGGAGCGGGGAGAGTGGATGTGGCCACAGCTCAAGTCAAGGGTGGGAGCTGGTGGGGTGTGGGACTTGTGGAGCCCTGCGTTGGGATTGCAGGGGGGCGAGGGATTGAGGGCAGTGCCCTAAGGGACACCCAGGCCCTCCCTGGGTCAGAGCTTCGCAGAGCATGGCACCTTCTCGACTCTTGGGAGGCAGAAAGGGAGAGAGAAAAGGACCAGCGTGGAGGAGAAGTCAGAATCGGGGAAAAGAATTTTAAACAAAGACTCATTTCTTAACTGCAGCACTTACAGTTGTTAACGACTTAACAGGCCCTGTATCTCCAAAAAAGAGGACGTGGAGAGCAGAGTCTCCCACACTTATTTCCCCACAAAATCGTCTTTCAGGAGATGCAGTCAATGTCTGAGGAACAGCTGAGGGGCCACCTTGGAGACACTAGCTCAGGCGTCGGCCTCTTGCTGTGAAATATAATTCGTGGACTATCAAATCCGGAACCACCTCCAGAGATAACCTGGCCTGCCCCTCACTTTACAGATGACAAACCGAAGCCTAAAGAGGGAGGAAGGTGGCCGAGGTGACACAGGGCCTCCACAGCCCCGCTGGCACTTGACCCCGGCCCTTGGGGCTTCGGTCACCCGTGTGGTCAAAAAGGACCTCGGCCGAGCCTGGGTTCTGAGTCTTCACATAGGTGTCTCCCATCGGGCTCTGAGCTCCCCAAGGCCAGGCTCTGGCCTCCGTCGCCTTCCCGCGCGGGCTCCTGGCCCAGTGCTCTGCACAGAGGATACATTCACGAAAGTGCACCACAGCGTGAGACGTTCGTTCGGGGAGACAGCAGGAAAGGCTTTCTGGCAACTGGGTTTGGGCGACAGGAACGAGCAGTCTCCTTCTCTCAGGGCTTCTAAGAAGAGGGCAGAGGTCAGCTGCCCCAAGGCACCACTGGGCACCGCTCCCACTTCCCTGTTCCCGGAGAGGGCGGGGCTCGGGGGAGTGGGGAAGGAAGGCTGAGGCCCCAGGAGCTGCCTTCCTGGCCCAGGTCCGAGTCTGGGCCCCTACGCTTGGACCAGAAACAGGGACTGGCGAGAGCCCCTGTTGGGACAGGCCCGGGAATGCTGTCCTCCTCCCCAAGAGCTCAGGTCCTCCACCTCTGAAAGCCACTCCTGCCCGCAACGGCCTCCCTGATCTTTTTCCCCTTAGAACTATGACAGCGACTCAACTCAGGGGAGAGACTCCCAGAGGCCTTGTCTGGCCTTGGAGAAGCTGAGACCAAGAGGAAGACGTGGCCTAGCTCTCGGGGGCTCTCGGGAGGACGTGGAGACTGGCCAGGGTGCTGGGCTGAGTGTGAGGAGGTGAGGCGGGCACAGAATGTCTGTCTCACCTCCGCGGGGAAGTAATACAGGCGAAGAATTCCAACCAAGGCTACGACCAGGGTGCATTCCTGAAGGGAGGGCCTCTGAGCTGGGCCGGAAGCAGTGGAGGGTGGCAGAGCAAGTGGAAAAGCCTGGGGGTGGGGAGGGGAAGTGGGGGACCGGCCGTGCGACCGTGCCTGGCCAGGGTCTAATGGCCGTGGAGCCCGGTGGTCTGAGGCTGGGGCTTGGAAGGTAAACTGCAGGTGGAAGTCTCGCCCTCCCGCGTCAGCCGGCTGAACCCTGGCCCATCGCTCTTTGTGCCTCAGTTCCCCTCCCAGAAGGAGAATGATCACAGCTCCTGCTCAGCGGGCTGCTGAGAGGACCGAATGAGTCCAGTGACAGGGGCGCTCAGGGCCGGGCCGGCCCAAGGGGCGGCTCTAGAAGTTAGGAGCAGAGGCGAGGGAAGCTCACCCATGAGAGACTGAAGTTGGGTGTCGGCAGGCAGGTCGCAAACCCCCAAAGGCAAGGCCGTAGTGGCTGCTCGGTAAATACTCGTGCACTTGAACTGGAGCGAGTTCTTTTCCCCACCTCCCAGTACATAAATTACTTTTACCAATTACCATGTATTGAGTACTTACTACCTACCAAACACTGAGCTAAGTACAAATGTGTGTGTGTGTTCTTATTAATTCTTCCATCACTGGAAAATGCAGTGATATATGCAATTATCAACATTTCACACATGCAAACACCAGGTCCTGAGAGGTTACCAGCATAATTTGCCCATGGCCATGTGGATTACTAGTGGCCGGATTGCCTTGCCTTACTCCAAGTCCAGTGCTCTTTCTCCTGTACCCCAAACTGAGAACACAGCCTATCCAGAGGTGGGGGTGACCTAGGAAACATTCGAGGGAGCCCCCACACGCTCCCCACACACTCACCCAGCTAAGTTTCTGTCCTGGTCACTACTGTATCCTTGACCCCTGACCCATGCCCCTCAGCCCTTCCTCTCCCCAAAGCACAGCCCCTCCCCTGCCATACCCCAGTGTAACTGCGCTTCTGGCCCCCAGCCCTCTCTCCCTCCCTTGAAATATTGGGTCCTGAAGGGGTCATCAGAGCCCCAGGCCTCCAGAGAGCTGAGCGAGGGTGAGCAAGGCCTTAAGGGAGCTTCAAAAAGTAAACATCTGGACCCCATGCCCAGAAATTCAGAATTAGCCAGTCTGAGGTGGCATATGGGCTTCAGTATTTTTTTTTTTTTTAAACTCCTTTCAATTCTAAAGCGTGGCCAAGAGCTAGAACCAGTGCTCTAGGTAGCTGCCCAGGATCTGGTCAGAAATGCAGAATCTCAGGCCCCACCCCGGACTCAAAGGATGGGAGCCAGGTGGTTGTGCACCTTCACACTGAGCGCACTATTCTAGGCCAACCCTCTCTGCACGAACCGGTGGCAGGGGTGCGAGGGCCCCCGCAGGAGATGCTAGTGTGTGTCTAAGGTGCTGGGAGAGGACACAGGCCGGAGGGGACACAGGAGACAGCCGGGACCACGCAGCGCCATCCACAGCACACCTCAGGGCGGCGGAGTGCTCTCCCAGTGTGGCCCATCCGGTCCTCAGCCCTGTGCTCCGAGGGAGTGGGGAAAACAGTCTCATGCCCACCTGGGGAAACTGAGACTGGAGCAAAGGCTGGACTTGACCAGCACCGCCCCTCACCCCTGCACGGCCCCTGGCTCTGGAAAACGCACATTTCCCCACCTCATCTCAGTGTGTCCTGGGAGGGAGGGAGGGCAGGAGGATGATCATTGCCCCAGGTGACAGATGAGCGACTGGGGCTCAGGGCAGAGAACCGAGGGTGGAGCCTTACACGAAGCAGGACCAGTGCCCTGGGAAGAGGGCGCAGGGAGCTAAGGGGTTAAGGGTCACTGCTGACCAAAGCAGCTCTGCCAGGCGGGGTCATCAATGGGCTTTACGTTTGATTGACAGAATTTCATTCTTTCTCCTCCTTTCAGGGGCCAGCTGAGGAGTAAATCTGGGACCAGTGTCAACCAGCACCCAGGGTGGATCCCAGGGAAGCCCTGGCGCTCCCAAAAGTCCTCTCCGCCCAGGGTCGGGAGCCTGAATCTCCACCAGCACACTCACACTTTGGGGCCCTCTCTACTGGGGAGAGAGGAAGGTCACCACGCCTCACTGGGGATGGGCAGATTGGATTGGGATGTGGTGAGGGACGGGCCCTGACCAGCATCTCTGGGGAAGGGTCAGGAATGAGGGGGAAAGGGACCCCTCCACCCCCCTCCCAAGCAGGGAAGGGAGCGAAAGGTGGTGTTGTCCTGCCAAGGGTAGAGGCCCCCCGTGTCTTCAATGAGGACCCCGCCCCCCTCTCCAAACGCCCTGTTCTCCAGGAATGAATATGGGGCTTCGCCCTCCCCTGCTGGAGAAAGCTGGACCCCCAGAGCCTGGGATGGGATGGAGGGGATCGCAGTTGCCAGCGGGGCGGGTGGAGGAAAGTGTTCACAGCAGGGTGCCCCCGCCCCCACAGCCCTGGGCATCTGACAGCCCTTCCCCCCAACCCCTGAAGGCCCACCTGCCTCATCTAGCACCTCTCAGCAGAAAGCCCAAGCATGGCACTGAGGAAACCGGAGGAGAGAGGGACAGAAAGAAACAGAGGGAGGAGGAGAGGCCCCCCTCTGTCCACCGTCGCTTCCCTGCAGACCCAGAGCGCCCACTGCCATCCCCACCCCCATCCTGGCACAGCTGGGCCGAGAAAGATGAGGGAGGGGGCGGGGGAGTCAGAGAGAGGAGCCGTGGGACCCCACACCCGGCTTCCAACCCTGGGCCCTCGCCCTCCACGGCCACCCCTCCCTGCCCCACGGGGTCTCAGGATGGAGTCTCAGACACCATGCGGGTCCGAGAGGCCCTTTACTCAAAGAGGAGGAACCAAGGGTGGAAGGGCGAATGGGGACCCACCGGGATCGAGAGATGCCAGGCAGGCGGGCAGCGGGCGGGCAGCAGCGGGTGTCGGAGACGGCTGCAGGCAGCCGGACACGACCGGCTGGATGCGCGTCCCTCCGTCCCTCTGTCCATCCAGGGCGGCTCCTCTCCGGGCGGTTCTGAGGCCAGGCGGGCGCTGTTAAAAAGCTTTTTATGTGTGTGTGTGTTAATCACATGATTGCCGTTCACCTGTATTTCGAACAAAGACAGCTCACTGTTTCAAGGCCCCGAACAAGAGTCTGGGCACAGGGAAGAGAAGGGAGGCGGGGGGAGGAGGGTTGGCAGCGCCGGGGGTGGCGTCGAGGAAAACTGGGGGGAGATTGTCCAAGGCCGGCAAGCAGGAGAAAGAGAAAACCCTTATCAAACTCCTAATTCACTGGGCTCCGAGGCCCCAGACACACTGGCCCGATTGTCTGGCTGGTTGTGTGTGCGAGCATGCGTGTGTGTGTGTGTGTGTCCGCTCCCCCCACCCCCAACATGCCTTCGCCTCGTGTGACTACCTCATTGTGTCCCACTACCCACCCCCCTCCACCCCCTTGGCCCTTCCCGAGCACGAGGCCTTGCCTAGACCCCCTTTCCAGCCCCACTCCAGACGGGACTCCCTTGGGGTGGGCCGGGGGCTGTGCCCAGCTGCTGAGGAGCTGAGAACCATACCTGGTGGCCAGTGTGGCCCAGGCTCCTTCTGGCCCTCCATGCAAGCCCCACCTCTGCCTCGACACCCACCCACTGAGAAGACAGGCTGTGACCTCCGGAAGAGAGAGCTAGGAAAGAGGAGAGAAAAAGGAGCCTTGGGTGATGGGCAGCACAGAAAAACTGAGGGGTTCACCCAGCTGGGGAGAGAGCTGAGGGAGAAGTGGGCAAAGAATAGGTAGAGGGAGGCGGGACAATTCCCTCCTCTTCCTTGGGGTGGGGACTGGAGGACTTCATGATAACCAGGACCGGGACCCCCCTCAAGAGAGCGTGAACCCAATGTGCAGGGTGTTGGGGCCCAGAAGCCTTTCACGCCTGCTAGGAGAGGACCCTCGGCCCCACGCCCAGCCTCCTGGGAACTTCCGGGGAGCTAGCGCACCCTTATGGGTCCCAGTCTCCGAAGAGAAGGAACCAGGGGTCTAGCCGGGGCATCTGCACGGGGCAGGGGTTCCCAGCTGTCCCCTGGCACACCGGGTGTAGACCTGGATCTCCGGAAGCGAGGCAGAGGGGACAGCCCGTGTGGGGGCCGGGACACAGGGAGAGCTGGGAAGCAGGGCCTGGCCACAGGCACTCAGGAAGGCACCTTCACTGGAGCCAACACAAGCCAGAGGCCCTCACGGGTCAACAGAACCTTGACCTCCCTTCTTCTCATACTTCCCCAAACTTTTGCCAACTGCCTATGGCGCCAAGGGAGGCAGAGATTGGGGGGTTCCAGTTGGGCCCAAAATTCCTCCAAGCAACAGGTCCCGACCCCATCCACCTGCATCCCTTGGCTTTCCTGGCCTGCCTGCCCCAACTCCTACACCTCCCCAACTAAGCTCAGACCCCAGGATGGGCCTGGGATAGCAGCTCGGAGAGCTGGGGTGGGGGCGCCTAGCGGAGGAGCCCTGAGTGTTGGGGAGAAGGAAAGCGCTGGAGGCTCCACCTTCTGCCCTTCCCTCCCTCCCCTCCCCCTCCCCCTCTCCCCCTCCTTCCTTCCCCAGCCCTCAGCAGCAGCTCGGTGCTCAGTCAGTCTCAGGCTGTCCGGCCAGGGTGGTTGGTGGTGAGGATTCAGGCTCCGTCCTGACCAGGCCGTGGCCTGAGGCTCAGGGCCCCCAGCCCCTCCCTCCCAGCCCACCAGCGTCACCCCCCAGCCCCGAGCTGGACCGCACACCTTGGGACACGGTTTTCAACTTCCTAAGGACGAGCCCCAGGCTGGAGGAGAGGTCCGAGGAGGTGAGTGAGTGCGCAGCCCGCTCCTCCCTTCCTGGGCCCAGGCCTGGGACCCTGCTGTGGGGCGTGGGGTGGAGAGAGGTTGACACCGCACCTGCCCCCCACCCAGCTCCTCTAGACTCCGTCGGGGGCAGGCGGAAGGGAAGAAGGAAAGGTGAGAGAAAAGGTGGGAAATTCCAGGAGCCAGGATTAGAGCAGAATAAAGAGTCCGTTTTTCTTCCTTTCCATCAACAAACCTCCACCCAAAAGGAGGTTTAAAAAAAAAACCCAAACCCACCCACACCAAGAGACGGTTGGGACCAGGAGGCGGGAGCTAGGAGGCCAAGCCGGGTCTGGCATGTGCGCAGGCCCCGGGGGCTGCAGCGAGTTGGGGGGGCGCGGGGCGGGCGCCACCTCGGGGCTGCGCCCGCGTCGCGTCCGGGGCCAACGTCGGGGCTGCGCGCACGGCTGCTCCATCGCGCCCTTCTGCCCGTCCAGGTGAGCGTGGGACTCTTCGCGAGGACCCCGGCGGCGGGCCCCGGGGAGGCGGCCGAGGCGGCGGCAGCCGGGGGCGAAATGGCAGAGGAGCAAGACCTCTCCGAGGTGGAGCTGAGCCCCGTGGGCTCGGAGGAGCCCCGCTGCCTGTCCCCCGGGAGCGCGCCCTCTCTGGGGCCCGATGGCGGCGGCGGCGGGGGATCGGGCCTGCGAGCCAGCCCAGGGCCCGGCGAGCTGAGCAAGGTCAAGAAGGAGCAGCAGGACGGCGAGGCGGACGATGACAAGTTCCCCGTGTGCATCCGCGAGGCCGTCAGCCAGGTGCTGAGCGGCTACGACTGGACGCTGGTGCCCATGCCGGTGCGCGTCAACGGCGCCAGCAAGAGCAAACCGCACGTCAAGCGGCCCATGAACGCCTTCATGGTGTGGGCGCAGGCGGCGCGCAGGAAGCTGGCGGACCAGTACCCGCACCTGCACAACGCCGAGCTCAGCAAGACGCTGGGCAAACTCTGGAGGTGAGCGCCCGCCCGCCCGCCTCCGGGACCCCCCGCGGGCCCTCCGGCTGGGCGTGGGTTCAGGCCAGACAGGGATTCCTCGGGCCCCTCTCGGGGGACAGCACCTCCTGATGGGGCTGGAAGACCAGGTGCGGGTATCAGGCCGCCCTGCCCCCACAAGTACCCCCTTGGGGTGGTGCTGGCTCAGAACTCCCGCGGCCTAGGCTGGCTCCCCACTCGGGGTAGCGGGCAGGAAGGCGCCCCCTCGTGGTTGGAATTCTGTCGGTGGCAGGCTGTAGGGCCGGGGCTGCCTCCTGGGGGAGTGAAGGCGGGGAGCGAAGGATGGTGGAAGGCTCACGCCGCAGGCCTTCCCTAACCTCTTTCCCACAGGCACGCACACTCCAGGGTGCCGCTGCCACCAGTTCTAGCGGTGGGAGATGCGGGGGAACCGCCTGGGGAAGAACTGAAGGCCTAGCAGGAGAGGCAGGGAAACTGAGGCAGCCAGTTGGAGTAGGGAAAGTTCAAGGAAAGCAAGGAATTCAGACAGGAGTCTTCGAAAGAGTGAGGGCTAGAAAAATGCTGAGGGACAAGTCTGCAGGGTCCTGTCCTATCCCAGTTGCTCACGCTGTGTCTTCTTGACGCCACTCTCCTTAAGGTGGGGGGCTTCTTCCTCCCCAGGGAAGGAGACACACAGAACAAAAGCTTCCCCTTCCCACCTTGTCCCCAAGCTCCCAGGCCTGCCTCCCTCTCCCTCTCTCTTCCAGTTGGGCGCCATCTTCCCTTCCAGGGCCCCACCCAGCATTGAGTAAGCTCCTACCTCTCCAGCCCTGAAGCTGGAGCTGAGAGCCCTGGCCGGGAGGAGACCTTGGCCCCCTTCCTACTCACGGTCCCTCAGAATCCCAGGCCCCCTGGGACCAGCCCAAACCTCTGGGGAATAACATCTGCCCAAGGGGGAAGTCTGCCAACCCTCACCTCAAGTCTGGGTCTCAACCCTGACCCCTTGGGGACATGCTGAGCAGAGCAACCCCTACTCCAGAGTCCTGCGCAGCCCACAAAGAGAACAGGGGCTCCAAGAGATGGAAGCCTGCAGAGGTCACTTAATTCCCCATTAGACTGCCCAAAAGATATAACCGAAAGGCTAAGGGACCACAAAGGCCATATAACAGCTGGTGGCAGGGCCAGGGCCAGAAACCAGGTCTTCTGAATCTTTGACCAGTGGTCTTTCCCAGCCCCACCCTTGATGACAACAGTGGGTCACCCCTTTACTCTAAGCCACGGTCAGGAGGTTGTGAGGGTCAGGGCAGAGAAGAGGAAAGCAGTAAGCCACCTTGGGGTTTCCGAAAGTTTGGGCTTTGTCAGAGGAGCCCACCACCCCCCTGCTGCAGCCCTCTCGCTGGCCCCCAGGACGGTGGGGATTGGGTCTAGAAGGCCAAAGGCATAGGGTGGTGGAAGGAGCTGGAGGGCCCCCAAGAGACCAAGAGGGATTCACATCCAGCCCCCTGGCCCTGTCCTTGGCCATGTGTTTGCTGAATGCCTGGCACCCCCTCGCCCCCTCTCAGCCCTCAGCGCTCTGCTCATCCTGGGCGGGCCCCAGGCTCAGCAGCCGGCCTGCTGCACAGACCCAGAGGGTCCAGCTCTGCCCAAGAGCAGAAGTAGAAGTTAGCTCCTCTGCCCAAGGTCCATCCACACCCGCACCCAGGCCAGTGCCCTCGGTGCCATGAGACAAGGGAGAGACAGACCTCCAGGATGGGACAGACAGGCAGACAGGCCCTGGGGACCATGAGCAAACCACAGCTCACGCCCAGGGAGAGCATCGGAGGAGGGATAGAGCCCCACTTCTCCCACCACCTTGTCACTAAAGACTTAAGATTGGACCCTCCACTGTCCCTGTCCACCTGGCCCAGACCCTGGGCTTGGGTTCCCTCAAAAGGACTGGTTCCTGGCCACTGCTCAAAATGTGCGCGCAGGGGCCCAGGGTGCCCCCCATGGACCAGTGTGGAGTGGGGAAGTCAGGAAAGCAGGCGCTGCTTGCTCAGGACCCGATCCCAGGTACAGGAGGGTGGCGAGACTGTGGCAAGGGCCCAACTACACCAGCATGCGGGTGGGCTGCCTGAATCCTGGGGGGCTCTTGGGGGACGTCTGGATCTGGACTGGGCTGGCCAGTCTCCCCGTGGGCTCCTCCGGAGGTCCCCATCAGGCTCATGATTCCTGGGCCATCGGGAAGGTTGATGATTAGGCCGACAGATCTGGAAAACAGGGGCCCTTAACCTGAAGAGAGACAGATGGACGCAATGTGTGAGGTGCTGGAAATGGGGTGGGGTCAGACACACCGGCGTCCAGGTCGTGGTTCCTAAGTGGCTGCATGAGCTGTGACGGTCACGCTAACCTTTGGTTCCCGCCTGGGAAAGGACTGTTAGGTGCGGATCACGTGGCCCTGGCTGTGTGTTGTTTGACCTGCCTGGAGAATAATTAGAGCCAAGAGATTAAAAGTAGCAGGCTGGAGCCCCTCCTGGCCCGCGGCCCGCAGGCCCCTTCCCTGCCTGGAGGAGCAGATGGAGTAGTAGCCAGCGCCCTGCCTTGGGAGCCCCCGCCACCAAGGTTGGGGTTTCTGGTTTGGGTGGGGAACCAGCCTGCCCTCTCCCCACCCCTATTCCAAACCTCCGAGACCTGGAGGACGGACGGGAAGTGGGAGGCAGACGAGGATGAGGTTTGCAGTTCGAGCTGTGGGCGACATCCGGGAGGTGAGGGCCGGCGCTGGAGTCGAGGTTAGATTTAAGATTGGGTCGATGGGATGGGGCAGGACAGGTTTGGGGTTAGGAGAGAGCCCGGGGTTGAGGTCGGAGGTGGGGTTAGCCTCTGCAGCCAGAGAAGGACTGGGCTGGCTCCCCCTTTCCCTCCTGCCCAAGGCTAGGTTTCCACTGAGGTTAGGGTACTACGGGGAACTATCATGGAGGCACAGTGGGATGCAATATCGGAATCTCTCTCTTCTGGCCCGTGCCCCCCCTCCGTGCCCCCTGCCACTTTCTCGCTGATCCACAGTCAGTTGCCAGCTGGGCAGAAGGCACAGAGAACATTTGTGGGGGGAGAGGGAGCTCGGTGTCCCTAGCCATCCCAGGAGCCTCTGTGCTGGCTGAGTAGCAGTTCTACCCCCCACCCACACACACCTTCAGGGCCTGCCCCACCCACTCCCCTGGGCCCAGCCTCCCGGAGACCTGGCCGGGGGACATGGCTGGTGGGAGGAAGTGTGCATCCCACTCTCTGACCCCTGAGGCCCTGCTCTGGGGTCCCCATCCCATCACTCATCACTGGGGACCCTTGGAGAACGCTGGGCTAGGGCTGGGCTCCGCGGCCTGGGGGAGGAGCCGCGGGGGAGGCTAAGCTGCAGAGGAATGCTGCTGCCGGCTAGGAGGTGCCTGGTATGACCACCCCCTCCCATCCTGGGCGGGGAGGGCTCTGCCTTCTGCTGACTGGGGGAAGAGGGCACCCGCTGGGGGTGCAGGGAGCTGGAGAGAGTGGCACTTAGAGCAGAGGGACAGAGCTGCTCCTGCGGAGCCCCTTATGTCTAGGTCTGTGTTATTTCCCCTTAGCATCCTCGCAAGGTACCCCATCCTACCCTCTTCACGCGGGGGGCAGCTAAGCCCTGAACACTCCCTTCCCCAGCCCTGGCCTGAGACTGGAGTCGGGTGGGCAGGGACAGTGCCTTCAGGGCTGCCTTCCATTGGCTGCTCTCAGAGTAGGGTGAGGATCCGTCTGCCACTGTCCTGGGTCTGAGAAGAGCTTCCTCTACCCTCTGTCACCCCTAGATAGGATATGATCTCTCCCCAAGAGGCAGTAAAGGGCACTCACATCCTGCCCTGTGGCCCCAGAACACTGGAATTCACAGAATCAGGATTCTAGAGTTGAGACGGGCCCACCCCAGGTCCTCCGGTCCAACCCCCCCCCCCACCCCCCGCCAGGCGGCATGAGAACAGCATCGATTTCTCAAGCGCCCGCCCCCCACACCGGGCCTGGTGCAAACGCTTCGCTTCCATTATCTTGGCCAGTCCCACACCCCGTGAAGTAGGTATTGTCATCCTCACTTTATAGGTGAAGGAACTGAGGCTCAGAGAAGTGATTTGCCCACGGTCACACCGCTAGCAGGAGGCAGAGACTGGGCTTTTGCCCCTCACCATGCCGTTTCTCTGTTTGTGCACCTCAAACCCCAGGGGGCTCACCGCCCCCCATGAGGCGGCCAGCCCCACTTGCAGATGGCTCTGCTGATGAGGGTGTTCCCTCCCCTGGGACACATCTGCCCCTCCTAAGTGCCAGTGCTACTTCTAACTCCATCCTCAGGACCGACCAGGAGCAGCAGGCTGACCCCTCCCTCATGCCTCAGCCCGAGAGATCTGAGGGTGAGACCACAGCCCTCGGAGCCTGGGGCATCTCCAGTCTCACATCTTCCAGTTTGTAGGTCAAAGGGCAAGCTCCCATGCGGAGCCCTGCCCGCCGGGCTCCCCATCCCTGGGAAGACCCTCACACTGGCCCCTCTGCTGTCTCTCCCTCAACCGCCCCACCCCAGGCTGCTGAATGAGAGTGACAAGCGCCCCTTCATTGAGGAGGCGGAGCGGCTCCGGATGCAGCACAAGAAGGACCACCCGGACTACAAGTACCAGCCTCGGAGGCGGAAGAACGGGAAGGCGGCCCAGGGGGAGTCTGAGTGCCCCGGTGGGGAGGCCGAGCAGAGCGGGGCTGCCGCCATCCAGGCCCACTACAAGAGCGCCCACCTGGACCACCGGCACCCAGGAGAGGGCTCCCCGATGTCGGATGGGAACCCTGAGCACCCCTCAGGTGAACGCTGGGTGGGGAGCTGGGGTGGGGTGGGGTGTGATGGCGAGCTGTTGGTGGGGGGACCTGGGCAGTGGGGAGAAGCGAAGCCTGGATGGCCTGAGGCCCTGACACTCCGCAGTAGCCCTGGGCCTGGGGAAAGGCTTGCCAGGCTGTGCGGTCGCCCCACCTGGGATGCAGGGGCCCAGAGGGTGCTCAGTGGGGACTCAGGTGCCAGAGGAGGCAGCTGGGCAAGATGACTCTGGCTAATGGAAGAAGGCTGTGCTGCTGAGTGAAGAGGCCAGTTAAGGAGGCCGTGGGGTGAGCTACAACCGGGAGAGGCAGGACAAGGTGATTCTGAGAAAGGGGAGATCGGACGGAGAAGAGATCATTGCCGTTTGCCCTCCTCCCAGTCTGATGAAGACACAGTGTGTGCCGTTGAGCACATGCCATGCAAGGGCCAAACATTGTTTCACTCTCATAATATTAGCAGCTAACGTTAACTGAGCATCTACTGTGTGCCAGGCACTGTGCTAACTGCCTCATGTGTATTAACTCACTCAATCATCCTAGACTGGGATGAGGCAGCCACTCTGCCTGGGCTCAGGCCTCAGCTGTGAGGCTTGTAACTCTCATAGGAAGGATGAGAAAAGTGAGAGTAACTTGCTACGCAGCTGAGGTCTGAGCCCAGGCGCGTTGGCTCCGGGGCCTCTGCGGGCACCACGGCTTGTGCTCGTGATGGATAGAGCACCATGCACGGCTCAGGCCCACGGGAAATCCGCCAGAGCAGAGCTCGGCCTGCAGAAGACGTGGCCGAGACCTCCTCTGCGCCAGGCCCGGGAGCAGACACTCGGGCCTGAGGGAGGGAGCAAGGATGAATGCACGTGAATGAAGCACAGAAAAGAGCAAGGGCACACGGAGCCACGCAAGACCCAGAGGGAACATGACCCGAGGGATGAGTCACCGACTATCCTTCCAGTCAGGTCTCTGAAAATATCCAGCCACCCACCAGACTCTGGTGAAGGAAGGCTTCTGGAAGGAGGCCGTATCTGAGCTGCTCGGTCCTGTCTCCGTTTTACTGATAAGGAAACTGGTTAAGAGAAGACAGGGATCTATCTGCCCAGGGTCACACAGTGAGTGACAGAGCCAGGACCGAAACCTAAAGCCCAGAGTGCACGGCCAGTGCAGGACTCAGCATCGCCCTGGTCTGATGGCGGAGGCACAAGCCTCCCTCTCTGCTAGGACCCCCAGTCCAGCCACACCTCCCCCACGCAGGTGTGCACCACCCTCTGAGATCCAGGGACACACACGCGCGCACACGCGCACACACACACACACACCCCCCAGAAGACCCTGGACCATGTACAGAACCACCACCTCAGAATATAACTGTGGGCATGGGCTTTTTCTCTGCCTTCAAGGCCCGGCTCAGCCCCTCTCCTCAGTGGGACCTTGGCCAAGTCCCCAGGGCAGGGCGAGCAGCTCGCTCCGCGGTCTCCTGTGCTCTCCGCCTGCCCCATAGCCGCAGCACTTCCGAAGCTGTACTCCGGCCGCGTGTGGGTCTCAGATCTCCCCAGGCCTGGGAACTTGTGCGGACAGTGACCCGTTTTACTTATGTCTGTATTCCCCGCTCCTGGCACGGTGCCCCCTGAGTGTTTGCTGAATGAATATGTGAGCGAGGAAATGAACAAAGGAGTGGGGCGGTGGGGAGGTCAGTTATCTCAGCGCCTTTCTGAACAAGCGGGGGACGGCGGCCAGAGGAACAATGCACAGTGCAGCGTGGTGGGCGCTGAGGGCATGGCCAGTGGGGCCGGCTCGGGGGGAAGGGTTCCTGGAGCGAGCGGCCTTGGGAGGAGGGAAGGGCTTGTCGGGGCCACAGCTCTATTTGGGGGGGGGGGGCAGGGCAGGGCAGGAGGAGGCATAGACAAGCCAACAAAAGTGAAACAAAGAGTTGGAGAGTCAACGAGAAGGGTGGGTGGGTGAGGTCAGCAAGGAGAGCAGCCTGCAGAGGCCGAGCGTGCGCTGCGGGGAGCAGGCGAGCTGGGTGCCTGGCCAGACCCCACTGGGCTCAGCAGCCAAGGAGCAATGGGAGTGGGGGGGGGGGGCGGCTTCAGCTGATGTCTGGGAAAATGTTCCAATGGCAAAGGCTTTTCAAAAGGAAGCCGGAGTGGGGTGACAGGGGGTTCCGTTCTAGGTGGGAGGCAGGACCCATCCCTAAGATTGGGGAATTTCATGAACACTTGAAGACCAACCCAAGACCGTGATATAAATAAATGCCACCTCAGGCTGCCCGAACGTGTAAAACGCACAAGGTCACGCCGGGGTCAGCCCTCAGCCTCCTGGGGGCCTCTTGTGCAAAGGTGAGCCACCGCAATCCAGAAGCCTCTGACCTCGTGTCCTCCTTCTCTCTGTCTCCCCTCCGCCCAGGCCAGAGCCATGGCCCACCCACCCCTCCGACCACCCCAAAGACAGAGCTGCAGTCGGGCAAAGCAGACCCCAAGCGGGACGGGCGCTCCATGGCGGAGGGCGGGAAGCCTCACATCGACTTCGGCAATGTGGACATCGGCGAGATCAGCCACGAGGTAATATCCAACATGGAGACCTTTGATGTGGCTGAGTTGGACCAGTACCTGCCGCCCAATGGGCACCCAGGCCACGTGGGCAGCTACTCGGCAGCTGGCTATGGGCTGGGCAGCGCCCTGGCTGTGGCCAGTGGACACTCCGCCTGGATCTCCAAGCCACCAGGCGTGGCTCTGCCCACAGTCTCGCCACCTGGCGTGGATGCCAAAGCCCAGGTGAAGACGGAGACCGCGGGGCCCCAGGGGCCCCCGCACTACAGCGACCAGCCGTCCACCTCACAGATCGCCTACACCTCCCTCAGCCTGCCCCACTACGGCTCCGCCTTCCCCTCCATCTCCCGCCCCCAGTTCGACTACTCTGACCATCAGCCCTCAGGACCCTATTACGGCCATTCGGGCCAGGCCTCCGGCCTCTACTCGGCCTTCTCCTACATGGGGCCCTCACAGCGGCCCCTCTACACGGCCATCTCTGACCCCAGCCCCTCAGGGCCCCAGTCCCACAGCCCCACACACTGGGAGCAGCCAGTATACACGACGCTGTCCCGGCCTTAAAGGGGGCGCTGTCGCCACACCCCTGCCCAGCCCCTCTGGGCAGCGCACCCCTTCCCCCAGCCCTTGCACCCTGTTCCTTGCCCATCTCAGGCCCGGTGGTGGCTGGGGAGGAGGCTGCAGAGGCTGCAGAGGCTGACGGCTGAGGGAAGGCTTTCTGTCTGGCCCATTGCCTTCGATGACCCCACCCCGTCCTATCCAGGCTCCAGCCCAGGCAAAGCCCTGCACGATTGCTGGGCAGAGGAGAAGGAGGTTGATGGTTGCCCCTGGACTGAACGCTGAGGGGCTGCGCCTTCCCCCCAGGATGACCCTCGATCCCGGGACCAGAGAAGGACCCGCTCGCCCTCCCCTGGGAAAGAGGAAGCACCCGGGGTCGGGTGGGACTCGGAGGCCTCGCCACTCCTGTGCTGGTTTCCTCTCTCGTGGAGAATGAGGGGTCTGGCGTAACCCACGCCCCCTGTGCCACGTGCCTAAGATCAAGGCCAACCAGGGACCTGAGTCAGTGCCTAGCGCAGGCTACATCTGCCCCTCGGGGGCCGAGGACAGCTTTGAACAGCCTCAGAGGGGGTGTGGGGCGTGAGGGATCAGAGGGTGGTCTCCTCATCCTCCCAGTCCCCCCTCCCCTCCTGAACACAGGAAGGAATTGGCACAGAGGCCCCCAGATCCAGTTCTGCGCCAGTAACCTCATTCTTTGTCTCATCGAGAAAGAGGGCCCCCGGTCCTACTCCATCCACCACAACCTCCCAGACCTTGAGGCACATCCCCAGAGGTGAGGAGGGGATTCAGAGACAATTCACAGAGCCTTCCTCCCGGCTCCCCAACTCCCTCTTCCCTCACCAGGCTCTGTGGCCCCTGCTCTGTCAGCCCCAACTCCTTGGGCTTCCCAGAGAGCTACAGCTTCTCGGGCCCAAACCCTCTGCTCCAGGGGGAGACGCAGGGCCCAGCACCCAGGTTGCTGGCGGCAGACTGAAGACACTAAACTCCTGACGTGTACATTCCGCCCTGGCCTTTCGCCCTTTGCCTCCCAGTGGTATCTGAATAAAGTACGTAGCGCTCTCCGCCCCTATTTTCCTGTTCTGCAGCCCCCACAATCCACATGTAACTCATTATTGCCCCCTCTTATTTATCTCAGTAGCTCCCTCTCCCCTCTCTCCTCTCCTAGGTTCTCCAGCCCCTATTAACTCTGCATTAAGCATTCCACATAATAAAATTAAAGGTTCCAGTTACCTGCTTGGTGGGCCTGACCTGGCCTGTCTCTTGGTCTCTTATCCCCGTACCTGTGCTCCCTCAAACACTCTGGAAGTAGCTAGGGGTGGAATGCAAAGGATCGATAGCCCAAAGTTCCCCTCTCTCCCCCAAGAAGGTGGGGGCAAGACAGTGGTTTGGGACAATTGGCAGGGCAGCAAGGTGGGTCTGTGCTCAGGAGCTGAGGCCTCAGATAGGGGGCCTGCCCCCAACCCCGCTGTGCCCACCCTGAAGGTGGGCCGCTGGTTGGCTCAAGCTGGAACTCAGGCAGGGCACCTTCCAGCAGAGGGGAGGGGGCTCACAAAGAATTCAAAGGGCAGGTATTTGAAAGAGGCGGGTCGGGCCTGACTTCTTGCTGTCTATAGCCAGCAGGCCTGATCCTTTAGGGTGTGTGGCTGGGCCTTCTCTCTGCACCCCTCCGCTTGCCACCTCCCCCAACACACACACACACACGCACACACACCTGGTCCACTCCAGGACCTACCCCATCTTCACAGCAGCCTCCGGTGTCTAAGTGTAAACCCAGGATGGCAGACGTGTAATCTAATCATTCGGGGCTTACTCCAACCTGTGCTCAGGGGCCAGGAGCCACTCCACCTCTGGGACAGGGGAACCCTCCTCACCACTGTGCTCCACTGAGGGATGGCTCCAACAGATGGAAGTCTTCCTTATACCCAGCTGATTATAATATAGTAATGGCTACCATGTAGTGAGTGCTCCCTGGCCAAGAGCTTTATGTCGTCCAGGTCTACGAGGGAGTGGGCCCTATCATCATCTCCATTTTCCAGACGGGGAAACTGAAGCTTTGAGAGGTTCATGCTAAAGAGTGCTGGTGCCGGAATGCGCAGGCAGCTCTGACTCCATCTTTGCACACATAAGCATCATCTCTTCCACCTGTCCATTGTCTACAGGCCCTACTTCTACTTTAAATCTGAAGTGATGCTTCTTTCACTGCTCCAGACCAGCGTGCCCAGCTCCCTTATCCACTGCTCACCTCCTAGTGAGGATCTGGGGTGGGACGGGGAGTCTAGCCCAGTCTTCCAGGGCGACCGAACTCCCATCTGGACCTGCGTCATGTAAGCTCCTCAGTAAACCTCACCCAAACTGCTGGCTCCCATGAAGCTTAGTAGTAGCTGCAAACCTCTGATCCTGTGGACGGTGTCTGCTGCCAAGTCAGATCACCCCAACTGTATATAAGCTGTTTCCTGGTGCTTTGTTTTGTTGTAGATAAATGCAGGATTTTATACTGATCTTTAACAGATTTCATCTTATTGGGTTTGACCACTTCCCACCTTTATTAAACCATTTGGAATCTTGAGTACAACTTATGAGCTCTCCTGAGTTTTATGTGTCTGCAAACAAATATCCTCATTCAAGTTCCTCCTAATAAAAGGGATGACATGAAGAGGAGCAGGCCCTGTGCACACCACCAAATCCCTCTCGATCATCCGTTATCTACAGTCTTAGGGAAAGACTGGCAATCAATTCTGAATCTATCTAATGATAACACCACAAAGTACACACTTCTCCATCACAGCCACACAGAGACTGCCCAATGCTTTGCTAAAATCAATATTCGCTGTATATGTGGCATTCCTCCGACCTACAAGGCCAGTCACCATTGAAAAAACAAAATTTGGTTCATTTGGCAATATTCTTACAAACCCTATGTTAGTTCCTAGACCTCTTCTTTATGTTTTCAAATATGCAATAACCTATTCTAGAATCATGTTAAGGATCAATCAGTACTAACCTTTTGTGCTCGTAATTTCTACAACCCACTTTTTTGCCTCTACTGAAAAACAGGACATTAGTCCACTTCAGGTCTGTTCACTGCTCCTGCTCTTGGTGGGGCTGTGGACATGGAGCTGTGGGCAGGGGAAGGGCTACATCCAGATGAAACCACCACCTCACCTCCAGGCCCTTGCATCTCATGCAATCCACTGGGAAGTCACTGGGGATATGGGAAGAAGGGAAATGGCCCCAGAGAGGACAAATGACCCTGGAGAAGTGGGAAGACCTAGTCTGTGCTCGTCCCTTAGACTCAAAGTTCCGGAGGTGCTGGGGCCTCAGGTAGTGGCTCCACGTGTAAGGGGAGAAGGGACCAGGTGTTTCTGGAGAGATTAAAGCGACTAGGCCCAGGTCTGGCCAGCGGAGTAGCTGGGGATCCTCTGAAGGAGGAGCAGAATGGGAAGGGGGAGGCGGGAGGAAACGCACCCCTTTCTCCATCTCCTCTACGCCCTATCCCCTAAGGGTTAACCCCCCACTCTCTCTCCCAGCCCCTTCTCTCCTCCCCCACCCAAACCCCATCTCCCTTTAATCACATCTGATACTGAGCGGCCCAGCAGGAACAAAGAGGCCATTTAGAGAAACGGGGCCGAGAAAGTGACCCCCGCACTCTGGGGCAGCCGCCTGGATGCTGGCACAAAGGCGGCATTTCAGAGCTGAAATTTCAGCACCCAACTTGATTAAAGGATTCCACAGGCTTGGAGGAGGGTGGAAGGGGGTGCGAAGTCCACTGCTCCCTGAATTAACCCTTCTCCGAGGCAGCAAATGCCCCCCTGCTCCTGGGGCTGCTCATCGCTCCCAACCTGTCCAGGGCGCACCACCCCGGGGGGCCACAGCTCTCAGAGGTCAGGCTAGCCTGGCCGGCCCTGCCTCTTCCTGGAAGGGAACCTGGCAGCGGAATGAAGGTCAAGGCTGGAATATGCAGGGAGCCAACCTTCCCTTCTCTCTGGTGCCAGTAATCTCTCTCTGCTCCCATCCAAGGGAGGGAGGAACCAAGGTGACTGGTTGTGCAAAGGTTGGGGAAGCAGGGTGAGAACAGGACCCATTAGGACCTAGGGCAGAGAGGATGAGCTCCAGGCCTGATTTAACATCACACCTGGAAGCCAGGACCCCCGCTTCCTGACCTACCGTCATGCCAGCACCCATCCCACTGGAGGCCTCAGGGGATCACAGGCCCCACCCAGAAGGGAAAGGACATCTCCCAGAGGCCAGGAATGATAGGGTATGGGTGTGGCAGACCAGAGAGGTGGACCGGAGGGCAGTGTGTAGGCATTGGCCTGAGGAGTCCGGGCAGCAGGGCAAGGTGGGCAGGTGCTCAGTCCGAGCTCCAGCTGCTGACTTGTCCGGCAGGCCTCTGCGTGGGGAGGGCGGGAGATCACCCAGTCCCCAAGCTTCCTGCTGGGGCATTGCTCCTGAAAGGGGATCCGAGACCATGATAAGAGGCTCGAGGCAGGTCCTTAGAAAACAATGGGTGGCTTGATGAGACCTGCTCTGTGATACTCCTGAGAAGGGAGAAGCCCCTGCAGCCAGTCCCACTGGAAAGGAAATTGGGGGTTTCCGTGGCAACCAGCTCCCTGGGCACAAAGGCTCGTCTGTCTGCTGGGAAGGCAGCTGAGGTGTCTCCCTGCAGCAGCCTTTACTCTGGTAAACGGGGAGATGTAGGGAGGGATGTGGGGTATCCACAGGGAGTAAGGGCCCCTGGTGCTTCTTAAAGAGCTGACAGTCACGAGGCCACCTGGATGGGTGCCTCCTCCGGGCAGCAGGGAAAAAGCAGGTGGGCACAGAAGATAGTTGGAGGCAGAGGGAGTGAAAAGGCTGAAGTTTATTATTTACATGTAGAAAGAATGTGAGAAGTTGGGGATGAGGCACGTGGGGAAGACGATTCCAGCTCAGTCGGTGATGATGAGCTCGTCCACCCCCCAGTCTTCGTAGCTCCCATCTGGCAGGTATCGCCGAATAATGATGGGGATCTTTCGGGCCCTGTGGCAGGGGAGAAGTACAATGCATGAGGACTGGGTACCCAAGCTCTACAGCAGGAGGAACAAATTGTGTACAGAATGCAGGGAAAGAAAAGTCTTAGGAGCATCCTCTTGGGGCTATGAGTGTACTTTGTAGGAAAGTAATTATAATAAAAAGAAAGTTCTTGCATCCCTGATGGGATGGTGGGTATAGAGAACTCTGCCATCCCACGGCTGACGGGAGGGAGGAGGCGGAAGGGCATGTGTGTGTCGGGGGAGCGGGGGATGGTTTTGGTAAGGCCAACTAAAGCAGGAACAGGGAATCCTGACAGCCAGGAGAGGCCATGTCTCATCTGTGCCCTTCCTTTGCTGCCCCTCCACGCCTTCCTTCCTTCTTCTTGGTGGGCTGAGGCCTGAATGAGCCAAGGATTCACAGAACAAGCACCGCTTCCCCAGCCAGGAAGTGGGGGTTGGGGTGTGCACCAGAGAAAGCAGAGGATGCCTCCCAGGGCCCTGGAGCAGTGAACCGTGACCTGGGTGACTTACTTGAGCTCTTTCATGGCGATGAGCAAAGGATCTGTCTCCCCCTCCAGCTCCACCATCACGGGGGCACACATCCTGCGGGTATAGGGACAGCTGTTGAGGAGACCGCAAACTTGGGGAGAAGGGGCCAGCAGGAAGTCGGGGAGAACTTACTGCACGAAGAGGATTGGATCGGCACCCCAGTCCTCTCCTAGAAAGGTTACCGGGCGTGGTGGGTGGGGCACTGACAGTGTGGGCACGGGAGTGGGAGCCGGAAAACCAGAGTTAAATTTAAAATAGTGTCCAAGGACATTAAATTTCTCTCCAAATATCAGTATCCTCATTTAAAAATGAAGACAAAAAGCCCTGCCTCTGCTGGATACGGCAGAATATTCCAGCACAGAGAAAAAGTATGTGCAAAGGCTCACCCCTGACCGTGCGAACCCAGTGGCCCCAGGCCCTGCCGCAGGGCCCAGCTCCCGGCTTCCTTCCCCATCTTGGCAGCACCCCCTCAGAAGGCCAGCTCTCACAGCCTCCACACGGGGCCCGCGTCAGGTGCTCACCCACTTACTAACCTCCCATGATGCCCCACGGCCAGCCGGCACAACCCAGTCTGGCCCCTGCTCACCTTCCTAGTACCTTCTCATGCCACTTGCCTATATTTACCCCCACGTTCCCACCACACCAAACTCCTACAGTTCCCTGGACAAACGCTGCTGTTTCCTTTTTGTACCCTCTTACGGGCTCTTCCTCTCCCTACAGGCCTAGGAGAGGGTCAAATGCCTCCACCCTGGAGAACGTTTGCTGGCTTCTCGGCGCCTGACTCATATACATGTGCTTCTCCTGGCATCGCTCTCACTGGCTGTAACTACTTGTTTGATGTTCTCTGTGTTAGACCATGAGCTCCTGGTGGCCCCGGACCACGTGCCCTGGCACAATGCGTGACCCACGGCAGAGGCTCTGCACACAAATGTGCAGTTTTAGGCCCACCTCCTCTAAATCAAGTTTACACCAATGGATCCCAGAATTACCAGGAGAGCACGACAAAATTTCAGGTTCCCAGTCCTTCCCCAGACCTTCTGAATAGAATCTCCAGTGAAGGAGCCTGAAAACCTGTATATACAAAGCTCCCTGTGTGATCCTGGTAACCAGCCAGTCTGAGAGCCACCAGTTTATACTGAATAATTTACCAATTTTATTACTAAATATTAGGATTTGTTCATCCCAAAGGCCTAAAAATCTCCCAAGGGCAGAGACCAAATGTTTAATTTTCCCTATATCCTCTCTCAATAAGTATTTAAATTTCCCCCAAATTTAAAGCTTTAAAGCAGCTTTTCGCGGCAAAGTGCTTTTCCTGATCTGCATATGCCTGTCTTTCAAGATATGAATAATTCGAGAGCATTTATTCACCCAGCCCTACTATGTGCACACGATGTGCAAAGTGTGACAGTGTGCCCTTGGGTCATCTCTCTGCACCAGAACCTCTACAAATGAACCCAGCCACGATCCTCAGGAAGTGGCTGTGGTCCACACCAACCGCTAGGTGGTGCTAAGGAACTGGACAGAGTGAGATTTCATCCAAAAACTGTCTAAGAAATGTCTGTTCACTAAGTGCAGGGTTGCATGCCTAGTGCTAGGGATAAGCTACAGCCCTGGCTGTCCTCTGGCTCAGTAGGAGAGCTGCCTAGCCTGTCACTGGAAGGAGTGCTATAGACCCAACTAAGTGGGATTGAGCCTTACTCCCAAAGAAACGCAAGATGCTGGCACCTGGTAGGGGCCTGAATGTCTGCCTCCAAACTTTTAAATGCTCCACACTGCCCACCAAATGCAGGCCAATCTTCTGAACTTGTCACTCAAGGTTCCAAAGACAACTCTTCCAGTCTTGTGCCCCAAGCTACTTGCTATTCCCCCATGAGCCACACTTGCCTCTGTCTTCCTGGACCTTTCCTTGAGCTGTTTCTGATCCCCGGTATACACTCAAAACCACCTCCATTTCCCTGTCCCTACCTGAATTCTAAGCTCCTCATGAGGCTTTCCCAGTCATCCATGCAATTACTTCCTTCTCTTCTTCTTTGTGCCTCTTGTAAAGCACCATTCCTGTCCACCTTGGGTTCCGGGTATTTGTGAAGGGGCCCGTTCCCCTCACCAGGCTGTAAACAGCTGGAAGACTGGGGGATGTGTCTCTAATCATCTTTGCATCCCCAACAGGGGTAAGCATAGTATCTTATTGAATGCTGAAAGACTTTACCTTGCATACAATCAGTTTACTTGTTTGAAAAACAATTTACGAATTATTCTTTCTGCCTGGTCATTTTTAGCAGTGATAAGCCATGGAAATGTCTTCTACCTACATTATCCATTATAAGTCCCAAAAAATGTGACTAAGGAGACTGAACTACCACATTTTAAATTTTATTTCATTGTACTTAATTTAAGTTTAAACAGCCACATGTAGCTAGTGGCTACCATAATTGATGGTGCAGACCTAGAGGCTCCTGACCCCAGGGATACCAAAGTTATCACACCAAGTGCAGCTCTAGTTTCCCCCAGCCCAGCAAGGAGCGCAACCAGACTTGGCAAGACATCTACAGCTGCGCAAGAGATGAGGAACGATGTTCCGCGCCCATACAACCCTTTATCAAGGTGGACGCGTGGTCAGCTTCACCCCACAGGACTGGAGAGCAAGTCCAATGCTGACTGAAAACTAGGGAGGGGAACGCAGGGTCAGCATCACTGTTCCAGCACGTGAAACTCCACAACTCTGGCCCCGGCTTCCTTTCCAGGCTAGATTCCGCTATTCCCTACTGGAAGCACCCTGACTTCCAGATCCCCACTATTTCCGACACCAGCGAAGTCTGGGTAACGCTGCTTTCCTCGGCCTCGTGTTTCCCTGGGAGACCTGCTATGAAAGCAACAGTGCCACACCCGCCCTCTCTGTCCCTTTACTTCTCCCCAGGAAGGAGGAGTCACTCATCTGACAGGGGAAACAGGAAAAAGCAAGCATCCGTGACCTAGCCTTCTTGAGGATCCCTGTTTTCTCAGAGCCACCTACCTGCAGAGAGGGCACTTCTGAGGCCCACGACCTCAGGAGGCAGGCTTGCCCCTGCAGACAGTCTCTGGAAGCCTGCACTGCCTGAACACACAATCATCGGACATCCTCGTCTCCGCCTGTCTACTAGCTACCTCCCGAACCTTGTTTTGCTTCAGATGGTTCCAAACTTGGGAGAGAAAGGTTGCTAATTCAAATCCCCAGAGCCCCACCACTGCTCTGTGTTGTCCTATCTCTAGCATGGCCTGTATGTGGAGGCTGGCCATAGTCTACTTACTACCTTGAGTCAAGAACCACCTGAAGCCCAATGGGTGCCTTCGCAGCACCCACAACTAACGAGGCCACAGTGGTCCAGGGCTCCCAGAATCCACACTTTTTTTTGCCTCACTAAATTGACAGGCAGTCATCGAGACCAGTATTTTTACTGTTATTCTTCTATGCTGTTATTTGGCTTCTCAGATATTCGTGTCTTATTCCTCCTGTTGGATCTGACTCCGAGAGGCCTGGTTTAGCAGAGTACCTGGCACGCAGGGACGGCACCCCTCCTTGTCTAGCACATGAGAGCAGGGAGAGTCTGTTTTCAGGTGCCCGGCTGTGCCACATCGACAGCCTGAAGGCTCACCGTGGCCTGACCGATGGAAAAGAGAGAGAAGGGGCACCACTCACGCGATCTGGAGGGCTCGGGTGCCCAGCACGCGGGCTCGCTCATACTTGGTCATATATGGTGTGGTGATTCGTTTCTGGTTGGCCTGCGGTCGCTCTCCAGAGGGGAGGATTTCAACGTTCTCCTGGCCCTCCTGGACACCATGGCAGAAAGAGGAAAAATCTCAGGGTACATTATTGAGAGGGACAGGGAAGATGACTATGACAATGATTATAACCACCACTATCACTATTGCTTAATACATGCCAATGACCTTGCAACTACCTTACTGACACCTCATTTCATCCTCGTAATAAACTTATGACATAGGGATCACAGTGCCCATTTTAGAGGCTCGGAGAGTTAGCTAACTTGGTCAAAGTCTCAGACCTACTAAAAGAGAGGAATCATGATCAAGATTACAAAGCCAGCTGCCTCATTCAGAAGAGAGAAGCAAAGGTCCTAAGACCGGGCAGTTCCAGAACACTGGCCCCATACAAAGAAATCCTTGAGCATAGACTACAAAGCACCCTAAGCATGGAGCGAGGAACAATCTTGGAGACACAGTAACTGAATCAATGGGTCAAGTGACTAAAAAGTCAGAGCGAAGACAGGAACATACTATATGTATTTTTCGTGTATATATATATGTGTGTGTGTGTATATATATATATTCGCATATTTAACAACTACTTATTAAGCCGTCTGTCATGTGCCAGACATCATAAGAGGTGGTATGACAGAAAACCAAGTTTCTGCTCCAAAGAATTCATGGTCTAGGGAGGAGACAAGAGGAAACAAAACAGCAGGTGCTTTGAAGATACGCAGGTGTGCAACAAAGTTAACAAGGTGGGGGATTAGGACAACTGGTTAGAAAGATGGTCCAGAGATAAGACTTGAGCTTGTCTAGAAGGATTAGTGGCACACCGACAAAGAAGGGAAGGTCCTTCCAGGTAGGCTGAATTGCATATGCAAAGTAACAGACAAGGGAGAGAATAATACTAGGTTTGGACAACTAATGTGGAGAATGATTACAGCAGAAGTGCATATAGGGTGGCAAGCAGGAGAATAATTCTGTAGTAATTAAGTCAACAAATATTGAGTGCTTACTATTGTCAGGTAGTATTCTAAATGCTTGGGATAGAGCAATAAGATAAAAATTCTTCCCCTATAGAGCTTCCATTATAATGAGGAGAGATAAAAAATAAATAATCAACAAAATCAGTAAGTAAAATAAGTAGGATAACAACAGAGAAAAAAGACAGGGAGTGCCGGGTCAGTGGTATGGGAGGAGGGGGAGAATGCTACAATTTCAAATAGGATGGCCATAGAAGGCCTCATTGAGATGACACTTGGACAAAGACCTGGAGGAGGTGAGGAGCAGCTCATGTGCCTCTCTTAGGGAAAAGTGTTCCTGGAAGCGGCAACAGCATGAACAAAGGTCTTGAGCAGGAGTCTGTCAGGCAGTGACAAGGACACCACGAAGAGGTAAGGTTGCAGAGGGAGCAGGTGGCCAGATCATGGAGAACTTTGTACACCTTTTTGGCATTTACTCTGAATGAGATGGGACGCCTCTGAATGAGGGTTCTGAGCAGATACGATTTGAATGAAGATTTAAAAGGATCACTCTGGATACTTTGTTGGGAATACTCTGTAGGGGGCAAGGGCAGAGAGACCATCTAGGAAGACCAACAGTAATCAATCACTTGAGCAGGTAAGAAAGATGCCTCTGGCGGCAGAAAGGCAGCTGGAGTGGACTGAAGGCAGGAAAACCAGGAACACAATTTCTGCAGTAATGTGGGTGAAAAGCAATAAAGATCTCAACCAGGCTGAGACACTAGGAATGGAGAAACGGAACAGGGTTGAACCATATGTAAGAGACAGAATCATCAGGACAGGAATGGAAAGAGTCAGAAGGATGGAAAAAGAGGTTTCTGACACAGTGAATGAGAGTGCCATGCAGAGAGAAAATTCAAGTAGAGGGAAAATTCAGCTTCCTAGCCTAAAAAAAAATCAAGGCACTGCTCTCTCTCCAGGAGACATAAAGCATTTCTTCCATCAGTCACATAATACAGAAAGCCGTATTTGATTCTGGAAGCTAGTAACCCGTCCACCTAGTTGCTCAAGCCAGATACCTGGGAGTCATCCTTGTCATCTCTTATTTTCTTAGCTCCATATCCAATGCACCAAAACATCTCTTTCATCTGTTTTCTCATCATTAACACTAGCAGTGCCCAAGTGCAAGCTATAGGTCTCTTACCTGGAGATCTATGACGGTTCCCTAACTGATCTCTCTCGTTCTTGCTCCTCCCCAATTCGTTCCTCAATCTGGAGAGAGAATGCTTTCTAAAGTGTAAACTGGATCGTGCCACCCTCTGGCTCCAAATTTGTCAGTGGCTTCTCACTAACTTTAGGCTACAAATTCCTGCCTGATGTGAGCCCTTACTCCTCTAACTTTATCCCAGGTCACTTTTCCCCGCTGTTCCTAAGGAGCCCCATGCTGCAGAGCACCTGGCACATAATAAACATTCAACACACATTTGCTGATATATGAATGTGACATTGCACCCATTAGTGAATTAACTGCCCCAGAAGCCATGGACTATGATCCAAGTGGACAAAAGCCCTCAGGCCCACCCTGTAGGCTTCTATACCACCCAGGACTGAAACTCTGCTCTAACTATGGGTGCTGGTGGCAGGCGCTCTGATTACTAACAGGAGGCAGATGCATTTAGGCAATTATCATTGGTCAAGCTATTTGGCAGCCTAGGCTGCAGAGGGTGGAGCCCAAGGCTAAATACTGACCTCTTCTGCATTCTCCAAGTCATCTAGCCCTTCATCCTCCTCCACATCATCAAAGTCATCGCCATCAAAACTGTACAAAAAGAAGAGAGGCCAGTTAGTGAGAGCATCGCTTATTAGAATCAAAGAGGGCAAAGAGTATCTCATCCAATATTTAGGAGGTGCTCAATAAACATTTACTTAATGAATGAATCAAACTTCTGTTTCATTTCACTCCTTCAAACTTGTCCCATCAGCCCCCAAAATCTGCTAGGACTCATTCATCACCACTGTTTCTTTTCTCTCTCTACTGGATCATTCCCATCAGCATGTAAACATGTAGCTATTCCCCCATCTTAAATAACAAACAAAACTTCTCTGTTCTCTCCCCACGGGGCCCCATTTCCATGCTCCCCATAGGAGCGAAATTCATGAAACAGTTACCCATTGTCACTGTTTCCAATTCTGTCATAATTTCACTCCAAGAAGACAACCACCTCCATGGCTCCATTAAAACCACTCAAGTTTGTTAATGATTTCCATACTGCTAAATCCAGTGACCTGTTCTTGTTCTCATTCATCACTAGGCCACTCACTCTCACACTCTCGCTCAATACACTCTCCTCACTTGACTGCAAAGACACCTCCCTCTCTTGGTTTTCCCCCACCGCTGGCTGCTCCTTCTCAGTCTCTTTGACTGGTTTCTCCTCTCCCCACCCTCAGCCCGCCCCCTGCCTAAGCACTCCTTGTTGGTATGCTCTTTCAGTCATCTCTTTACTGACATCTCTTTACTGATCATCTCGCCTATTTCTTAGTTTTGACTAATATACTTATGCTGACCACGCCCCTATTTTTATCTTCAGAACAGACCTCTCCTCGGACCACGCATATCAGGAAATCTTGGCTCTAGCTTCAGAATAAATCCAGAATTCAAAACGACTTCTCACTACCTCTACTACTAGCATCCTCGTAGAGGCTGCTACCTTCTCTCATCTAGATTACTGCAACCCTTCCAGACCTCAAAGTCTCACCAGACCTTCCTCTGGAGTACTTTCATACAGTAAGTCCTCATTACTCAACATTGTTGATAGGTTCTGCGACTTTAAGAAAAAGGGATGCATGAGGAAGCCAATTTTCCCTTACGCTAACAGGGGTTAAGTTCCTACAGCATCTCATCAACGTTAGAACAAAACCGCGTTATTTGAAGACCTGCTGTACTACACATTTTCACTGCCTAACCTTATACGGTTCCTATATTATCTGTTTATGGACCTGTCCCTGCTTCTAGAAAGAGAGCACGTGGAGAGTAGAGACCATGCCTAACACCATCTAAATATTCCCAATAAAAAACACAGAACCCAGCTCAGTCGAAGTTTGCTAAAAGACACCTTTTTCACTGATCCTCTCTGGACACTCGAGCATGAGTCCTTCTGTACCCAGTCTCTGGCTATGCTTTGGGTTCCCCACCCTTCGTTTCTCCAGCTCCGAGAGTCCCCGCAGGTACCACCCTCCTGGACGCCTGGCTCCTCAGCCTCCAGCGACCCAGGCTCCCGCCTCCCCCGCCCCTTCCGAGGTCCCACAAAGGCCACTTTGCTCCCACACTCACTTGTCCTCGTTGTCTGACATGACACCCGCGCCGCAGTGCCCCGGCTTTGCGACCCGGACCTGCGCGGAGACCCGCGAACAGCAAGTCTCCGACTCGCACGGCGCCACGCGTACTCTGCGCCTGCGCTATGACCCCGAGAAAAACTACTTCCGGGAGGCAGGCCAGCGCGGTAAGTGTGCGCATGCGCAGAGAGGCATGTGCTTGTTACCATGGTAGCCAGAGCGTCTAGTGGCCGGCTGTAGACCCCAACATCTCAAAGTTTTCTGCGCGGCCCCGGCGCGGTGCCGCCTTAGAGCTGTGGTTTCGGTCTCCGAAGCCCGGCTGCGGTGCTCTGTGAGGAGGGGCGCGCCCAGCCGGGGTCTTACTTTAGGGTGAGGTTTCAATTTGGGCGAGACACAACGGGGAATGTGGTGACCATTGCTATCTTGAGGACCCCATTCCCCCAAAGGGCCTTTCCTGCCACAGGCATCGGGTTAAGATGAGGTCTCCGTTCGTGTGTGTGTGTGTGTGTGTGTGTGTGTGTGTGTGTGTGTCGGCCTGTGTGTCTTCGGGGTGGGAGGATCAAGCACTGTCGCAGTAGTGTTGGGAAGCATCACGATTTTCTTGTGGTCGACCCCGCTCCCAGACTTTGGTGGAGAGGAGTGCTGGAGTAGAGACAGGAAATGTGTCATTGTGTTTTTTCCCTCCTCAGGGCCCTCCCATGGCTTCCCAGGAGAAGGTGGAGGCAGTGACCAAAGGAACGGGGCTCTGGAGTTGCCCTAGGCAGGGCACTTACACCCCTGGGACTTGTGAGCTCCTGAGAGGTGGGTGCGCTTAAAAAACAGGTGGTGGTTACAGTTACCCTCTAACTCAGGTCTCCCTTTCATGACTTGTGGCTTAGCAATTGCTATTTTAATGTTACGGAAAGATTCAGGTCCTACAACTTGCAAATGGCCAAAAGTCAAAGAACTAAAAACTTTAGAGTAAGTAGTTCACGACTGTGAATCCCTTAGATCACACTTTCAGTTTCCCAGGGGGAAAACTTATCTCCTCCCCACCCACAACCACAGTGGAACCAACTGTTTTGTGCCCACACACTACCAAATATCTTTTCTTCACTGGACTTAGTGCAACCTGTAGTCAGATATTTTGTGTGTCCCATTGGACCAGTATCCATCTACTCCTTTAGCCCATAATTTCATCAGGGCAGGGATTGTTCCTCTTTTGGCTCACCATTATACCTCCAGCCCCTGGTACCTGCTCCTTTGTTCATTCATTTATTCGTTCACTCAATAAAAAGTTTTTAAAAGCCCACTATGTGCTTTATCCATTGTTCTAGGTGTTATGGATACAGCATTAAAAAAGAAAAAAAAAGCAAGAATTCTGGCTCTCAGGGAGCTGATATTCTAGCAGGAGGGTAATAAATAATAAATAAGTAAAATATGTAGAACTTAGATGGTGATGAGTGCTATAGAAAAAAAAATGAAGCAGGAAAGGAAGAAAGGGAGTACTCAGGTACAGAATGGGGGTAGGAGGTGATAGAATTTTAAATTCCAGTGGGTGAGATGAAGGCATCTGCCTGCAGCCCAGGAGGCTTCATAGAAGTGCTTTATCTTGCAGTGATGATGAAGGACTCCAAACTGACTAAATTCCAGCAGCGCCACATCATGGACACCATGAAAAGTAAGAGGCAATCCACAGGGGCTTCTCCGGCAGAGGGATTCTAGGCCACGTATTTAAAGCTCCTCCATAGCGAGGGGTAGGGAACATCATTCTAAAAGACTAAAATGGGATAGTGTAGTATTTCTGACCTTTTACCTGGGGAAGTGACCTTGAGGGGCCTTTGTTCCCCCACCCAGACATGGGTCCTGCCACAACAACAAGCCTCCTGTAGGCTGGCTCTAGCTGACCTCCCAATCGAGAATTTCTGCCCAATCAAAATGGTCTCAAAACTGTCATGTCTGCAATCTATCCCTTCCTGTTACAGACATATGTAGTCTCCAGAGAAAAGGACTGTGTACCTGTCTTATTTGTCATTTCATTCATTCATAGATTAGCTAGCAGAAACAAGAAAACTAACAGAATCCCAACAAAGCTTTCCCACAGCTCACCTCTGACCACACTTTGAATTGTTTTTAAGGAAAACAAAAAAGTGGACATACATGGGCACAATAGCAAGGGACCCTCTAAAACCTTGAAAGCAACCTTGCTTTCTGAGATTTAACTGAATCAACATTTAATGGTTCAGAACAGAGACCTGTAAAGTTGCCTTTGAGAGAGGAGGCCAATTTTACTTGACTCTACTGAGAGCTTTTGCCTTCTCTGAAGAAAGAACGTGCCTCAGGAGCACATCTGATCAACCCAGAAGCACAGGAACAGGAGAGTCAGATACTGGCAGTGTGTGTTCAGCACTGGTTGGGGGAGGAAGGCTCCATCGGGCCAGGTCAGGAGTCAGATGTTGTTCCTTATTGTGGACAAGGACAACTCAGGCTGCCAGTGTCTCATGCCATAATGTATGTGAATCACAACTCACTCTTTACACTCAGCACTCTACTAATAAATTAGTGTCCCCTTAAGCATGACAACAAGGAGACTTTGCTAGAAATTCCACTAAAAGTCAATACCAAGAGAATAAGGACTGTGTCTGCCTTGTTCACCACAGTAGCCCTGGCACTCAGGCGCTCCTTTACTCAAGGACTAATTGCATTAGTGGGGAGACCAACACAGGTAACTGGTTCCCCTTAGAAGATTTTTTCTTTTATTGCCTCCAAGCATTGGTGTTGAGTCTGTTTTCTTCCAGAATCTTCTCTTTACTTCCCTCCTCTTAACCAAATCCCATTGTTGTTTTGAGCCTTAGTTCAAATTCTATTGCAAGCTACAAATTCCTCTTCTTCATCTGAATTCCCAGAATTCCTCGGGGCATAATGATTTTCTGAAAACAGCCAAAGGAAGAGGTAGCATTTGGCACTGAAGAGACAGACATAGGGAGTGGAGGGAGCAGGAGGGACATTCTAGGAGGCACGGCATCTCTTCAGAAAAGAGCGAGCCATAAACCATGGTGCGGCACCAGGGAGAGGATGTGAGAACGGGAAGGTTGGTGGGAAAAAAGCGCCATCCTTCCGGTTCCTCAGGGCAGACACATCAGTCGTCCTTGACTCCTTTTTCCCAGATACCACATCTGACCCTTCAGCACCGGTTTGCTTGACCTTCAAACCATATCCTGACCGCCTCTGCCATTGGTCCCCAACACTGTATTTTCAACGGTAGCCAAAGGGATTATGTCACCCCTCTGTCCAAAACCCTCCGATGGCCTCTGAACTCATACAAAGTAAAAGCCAGTCTTTCCAGAAGCCTACGAGGCCCTGTACTTCTCTGGCCCTCCATGACTCTGACCTCTGCTCCCACTAACCACACCCCCCCCTTGCTCATTCCTTTCCTGGCACTCTAGCCTCCTGGCTGTTCCTCAGACTCTCGGGGCACATTCCCACCTCAGGGCTTTGATTCTAGCTGTTTTCTCTGCTGGAAATGCTCTTCCCCAAAATACTTGCATGGTTGGGGCCCTCACCATTTTGGAGTCTTTTCTCAAATGTTACCCTCTTTACAAGGCCTTCCCTGGCTTCTCTGTTTATCTCATAAATCCCGCTGTGACACATTCTATACGGTCACCACCCACCATACTATATATTTTACTTATTTCATCATCATCCACACCCATGAGGGCACCCTGAGGGCAAGACTTTGTCTTACCACTTTACCCCCAGCAGCCTGGCTCTGGCCCAGTGTGGACGCTCATTATATATTTGCTGGGTGGATGATAGGAGGAGGCTGGGAAGGGAGAAGAGGTAAACGGGGGCGAGATCCAAACAGTGGGTGGGGCCTGCTGAGCTCGCGTGTGAGAGGGACTGTTCAACCACACCGGAGGTGACACACTCGGCGGGCCTGGGGAAGGAGCCCCAGGTCTGGGCCCAGGCAGTGGGGATGGACAATAGGAGGGACTGGTGTCTATTAATGTCCAAACCATTGCTCCCTGCCATGGGCCAAGCAGGTTTTAGGCATCCATCTATAGAAACAAAAGTACCAGTATGAAGGTTGATGTATAAGAATGTTTATTGCAGCATTGTTTGAAGTAGTTAAAAAAAAAAAAAAAAAAGGAAGAGAAAAGAAACAGCCTGAATTTCTGGAACTAGGAAACTAGTTGGATAAATAATGTTGCCATTCTAAGGACTAGTATACAGCTATAAAAAATAAGTTATATATAAATGGAGTGATCTGGAAAGATATCCATGATAAGTTGTTAAGAGGCCATTATTGAATACAGTATAGTCCAGTGTTTGAAAAACAGATCTTATATTTGCGCACATATCTTGGAACATGTTTATATAAGCATCAAAAAGAATCGATGAGACCACCAAATCGTTACCATGCTCACTGTAGCAGGGGTTGGAGGGGAGAGGGGAGGCGCTCCTGTACTGTTTGCCTTGCAATAACAGGCAGGTTATCGCTTTTATAAATTAAGAAAAAAGCCAAGTGGGTCCTGCCACCCCAACCCTTCCTTCCCCAGGAGGAAACACTCTGCCCCTACAGTGCAGCCCAACATCCAGCCAGAGGGTCTTGCCCTCCAAGCCGCCAGCCTCGGCCATCTACCTGCCTCCCATCCTGGAGGCCCGGTCCCATCTCCGGCCTGCCAGCCTGTGCCAGGCCAACGGGGCCTACAGCCGGGAGCAGTTCAAGCCTCGAGCCACCCGTAAGTGGGAGGGCCTTGACCAGAGCCCCTCATCCACCTCCCTCCACAAGGGGGACAGGGGAGTGTGGGGACGGGGACAAGCTGCCCCCAGGGCGGGTGCACATGTCTAGTCAGATTCTCAGTTTCTTGAGCCTTGGCACATTTTAGCTGGGGGTATTCAGGGTGCAGGGGAAACCAGTTAGGTGGTTCTTTTTGAAAATTTTTCCAGAACTCTAACAATTAACTGGATTCTACCAATCTCTGATAAATAGCTGGCTCTCAGGTCTCATGGCCATTGTTCTTTCAAGCTCACACGGTACCTCGCATCCAGAATTCCTCTGTACTCCAGCCTGCTTCATGGAGCCATTTACCCCCTTCCTCCTCGGCACTTGACACAACTCGTGGCCCAGAGCCCCCGGCCCTCCACGCAGCCTCTACACACAAACCGCCACAATGTTGTTCATTGAGCTTTTAGCCTCATTCTGCACCAAAGCAGGGTGTGGGTTTCGACAAAGCTCCCTTGGTTCTTTTGACTTCTTTTCATTCCTGCCTTTCTTGACATGACAGGCGCAGGAGCACCCTGGGTGGAAGGGGCCGGGATTGCAGAGGCCTTCTGCTTGTTGCCCACCTGGGAACAGACTACGAATGGAGTTCCCTTCCTGCCTTAACCAGGCCATTTCTCGGCCTTACAGGAGATCTGGAGAAGGAGAAGCACAGGCTCCAAAACATCTTTGCCACAGGGAAGGACAAACAGGAACGAAAAAGAAAACCCCCTCCTGTGCGACAGGAGAGCCCAGCGCTGGAGCTGGACAGGTTTGAAGAACGTAAGCTACCCGTGGGCCAGTTATGGAGGGGGAGAATGTGTGCAGAGGCCCAGAACTGGGGGAGGGGGTGACCCCCGAGGGCCCACTAGTGAGGAACACTGACCACAGAATTGCCCCCTCTCCCTGAGAGGCAACCCCTGCCCCCGCCACCCCTGCCAGGAGCCCGAAGGCCCCAAAGCCCGGTACACTAATGCCCCTTCTCCCTGTCCAGTGGTGAAGGAAATCCAGGAGAGAAAAGAGTTCCTGGCTGACATGGAGGCCCTGGGACAGGGCAGACAGTACCGAGGGATCATCCTTGCTGAAATCTCCCAGGTAGGAGAAGCAACAGGGATGAGTGTGGAATACGAGATGTGAGCAGAAAGAAAGGGTCGGCTGTGGCCGAGGCTCAGCAGTCCGGCCCTCCCCTCACGTCGCTGTGGGCTCTGAGAGTTCCAAGCCTGATTCCAGCTTCCCCTGACACCCCTGCAGAAAGTACGGGAAATGGAAGACATCGACCACAAGAGGAGTGAGGAGCTTAGGAAGGCTCTCGCCACCACTTAGTCAGTCTCCAGAGACGGGGGCGGAGTAGCCCAGCCTGGACCACTGGAGCCCACCCCCTTGCCGAGCAGGGCCATCCTCAGGTCAGCCCACCCACCCTGGCTTCCAGCCATGTCAAACGGTCGGTCACACAGCAGTGCCCTGGCCTAGGGTGCCCCGGGCAGCTACAGCATCCTAGAAAATGGACCACATCAGAGAAAGAACTGGTTCTTCTCGAGAATGGGTCAGCTGCACCTGTGAGACCCACAGTCACAAACACGAACACACACGTCGAGCCTGTTCTCGGGGAAAGAGCCCCATGTAGTGAAAGCAAGGCCCTAGTCTCGCGATATTGCACGAGTCTAAAGGGCATCCAGCAGGCCCTCTTGCCACCACCTCCACCCGCTGTGTGTCCCCACATTTAGTTTTCTGAACTTAGGAAAGAATGTGATGCCTTTCTTCTTACCTACCTCTCTTAGGACCTACTTATTTGACTTCTAACAGCCTTAGGCAAATGTTTAACCACTATGATTAATTGGCCAATAAAACGCATTTAACGTAGGTCATTATACACAGCATTTTGTTTTCAGAGGGATAAGGCTTATTTGATCAAGGCGTTAGAACTTTTCAATCACGGTGGCTTCTAGGTGTTTTCTAGCCATTTGCATATTTCAAGGGCAAACGGGAACCAGTGCTCCTGAGCACCCTGCTGGGCACCCTGGCAGGTGCTCAGTTTCACTCTGTTAATCCGCTCGATAAAGTCCAGTGATGATGTGTTATCCCCGTGTGGAAACTAAGGCTCACAAAGACCCTGCCACCAAGGTCATTTCACCAGCAAGTAGCCCAGTCACAATTAAACTAACTTTGTGTCCTTCCACTAAACCCGGAGCCCATGGGAGGACACCCAAAGGCGGGGAGGGGTCCAGAGAGCCCTGGCTTCGCAGCGCTGGTCCCAGCCCATGCTCCGTGAGCCTGGGCGAGCCCCAGCCTCAGCTCTGATTCTCATCCGTGAGGCGCGGCCTCAAAAGGCTGCTGAGGAGGCACCTGCCCACGAGAGCAGCCCCCCAGCCTGGCACAGAGCACGTGGCAACCCCCGTTTCTTCTGACCACCACGAGCCTTACGTTCTCCTGTGTTCTGTCACGCTCCCATCCCCATAAATCAAAATATTTTGGAAATGTCAACCAACGCTCCTACCTGGAGGGATTCCCATAATCCTACAGGCCATATGACCCAAGTCCTGGTTTGCAGGATAAACACCGCCTGCAGCCTCAAACAGATGAGTGTTGAGGGCCAGATCCAGGGCTGGCCCAGAAACATTCCATAGGAAGCTGGTGTCCACACACCCTCCGAAACCCGAGGGCAGAGGCTGTGGCAGGATGAGGACAGCTGGTTCTGCCTCAGAGGCCGCACCACATGGCCCAGTGGCAGCACTGGAGAACCCCAGCATAAATTCAGCCTACGCTTGATTTAAATTCAGCTTAGTGGCCAACATCTACAAATCACACACACACACACACACGGTGTGGATTTCTAGCTGCTTTTGAAAAACAGGAGGCCTGACAATGCTGGGCCACATTCTCACAGGTTCCAGTTGACTTAAGAACTTCCCCCTTTAGTTGTAGCATAGACACCCCAGTTCACCCCAGTCCCCACCACCTGAGTCTCCCGACACAAGACCCCTGATGGAGCCATCCCTGGTTCATGTGTCCTGGAGTCGGTGACCCCAGCTATAGGCCAACAGGCACGTTCAGAAGGAGACAGCAGCGGCTGCACAGGGGCCGGAGCCGCCTCTCCCCGCAGAGGTGGGAGTCCGGGCGAGGCCCGGAGCCCTTCAGTGGACAGCCCCTGCATGGCCCTCCTGGGCCACCAGAGACGCCTGGCCACAAGGTGCAGCAGGGGCAGGAAAGGAGGCAGATGTGGCCAAGGGAAAAGCACCCATGTCTGCAGGGCACGGTAACGCGGTTGTCTCCATTTATTGGTGGTGAGGAAATCCTCATGAGTTAATACAGTGCAGTCTCTCCCCAGAAGTGCGCTGAGGGAAGGGAGCCCTAGAGGAGCCCCAGGAATAGCTTATAGCAATAGTGCTTTGACCAAGAGCTGCTGGGCACAGTCCCTGGGGAAAAGGCATTATCCCCATCGGCTCCTCTCCCACAGCCATTCCGAAGGGGTGAGTGGCCATCAGTCCTTCGGTGGGAACAAGCCGGGAAAGAATGAACAACAGACGAGTATGAGCAAACTGGTGACGACCACACACAGGAACAGGCCCCCGTCCCCTCACCCTGGGCACAGGGAGCCTCAACAAGGGGTCAGACTACAGTGTGTAGTCTGAGGTTTCCTAGAGAGCGAGGAAGATGAAGGAAGCACCGAGAACTTCAAGGGACAGAGAGTATAGAGGGAGGGTTTTGTCCATCAGGCCCATTCACGTCAGAGGACACAGAAACCAACCAAAACTGAATCAGAGACTTCATAAATACAGCTCCTGAATGAGGAGAAACAGATTCAGGGCCGCCTGCCCTGGAAAGGAAGACAGAGACTCAGAGCCAGGGCCGTGGCACGAAGAAGCCGGGGCCGCCAGGCCCTGCTTTCTGGCCTGCCAGGAGAGAAAGAACCCTCGAGGTGGGACACCAGGCCAGAGGCCACCCATGGGCAGACCTCAAGGGTGGAAGGAGCCTCAGGCCAGAACTCTGACAACTACGAGGCCCCGTCTGGACCTCGTACAGAAGGGAGGACCAAGGAGCTGCCTGTCGCGGCACGGGCTGGGCGAGACGAGGGGCGGGTGTGCTCAGCCACTGCCACTCCCTGGACCGAGGACCCCGCCTGCTCCTTGGGTCCATCACAGCATCTGGAGTCACCGGAACCAGACTGGGAAGGGCTGAGCCACAGATGCCTGTGGCTCGGAGAAGAGGGAAGGAAAATTCTTTGGTCCAGACCAGCCAGAGGACCCTGAGGAGGGAGAGGCCGTCACCCGGAGGCCCCCTCCCCTTAAGTCATCTTTCCTCTCAACTGGTCCTGAAGGGAAGTGGGGTGCCCCCTCCAGTGGGGCACAGCCCAGGGCCTGAGCTGGGAGGGGGTGGGTGGAAGCCCCTCGCTGTCAGCTCCTGTCCCCGGGGGACTTGCTCTTGGTGTCACGCTTGTTTCCGAGCAGCTTCAGCACCTTCATGGTCTTGAACTTCCCCTTCCTCCTGCCCTCGGGTTCAGCCTCCTTCTGGAACTCTGCCGGAGAGAAAGGGGAGTCTTGACCACACGGTGCAGGACAGGCCAGGGTTAGTGACGGAGGTCGGGGAGTGCCGGCCCGCAGGGGCTCAGCCCAGCTCCAGCCCCTCCTGGGGAACCCCGGGCACGGCACCCTCCACCCCTCCGAGCCTCCAGTTCTTCATCTATAGATGGGAACCATACTCTCCCCAGTGTTCCGGCAAGGGTCTAAGAGAGCGGAATGAGAGCCATCTGGGAACGCTGAAGCCTGGCACACATTTATCTTTAAAATGATGACGTCCCGGGCTAGTGCTCAGAGCTCAGTGGGTTCCAACACAAACAGTGACTGTCACAGCTAGAAGAAACCTCAGAAATCATCTCTCCTAGCCTCTAATTTTGTAGACAAGGAAAATGTGGGTTTGAAATAGATACCAACTGATCTCTTTGTAGGTGCAAGGCCCTGGGCCAAGTGCTTTACACCTTATCCCAGCAGTCAGCACACACCTGGGAGGTGGGGGCCTCTATCGTCCCCATTCTGCAGACAAGGAAAGTCAGGCCTAGAGGGCGGGGTGGCTGGCTCAGGTATCCCACTAGTAAGCACCAGAGCTGGGACTGGAACCCGAGCAGTCTGAGTGGAGTCCGGACTCAACCACGAGGCCACAAAATGAGTCATGGGTGGAACGAAGATTAAACCCAGATCTCCTGACTCCTGGTCCAGTGCTCTTTTAACCGTTTCAGGAATTCTCTTATTCCCGGTAGGCACTGCGACTCGAGCCCACAGACCCCTCCAAGACCAGCTGCAGATCTCGAGGAGGAATGCACAGCGCAGGGCAGGATCTGTGCCCCACGATCCTCCCCGTGGGCACCAGGGCATCCCATGCCCCTCCTCCGAGCCCCGGCCACAGCCTTCCTGGTTATAGGCTGGCCTGCCTTGCTGCACGTGGCCTTCCCAGCTACCAAAACGGCTGAGAGGTGACACACGCCATCCCTGTGGCGCCAGCTCCAACCCTCTGCTCAACCTGTCCCCCCCACTCCAGGAGTTCAAGTGGGCCAGAGTCCCAGGAGGGGCCCTCACCTTTCTTCTTGATCATGGCTTCCAACATCTTATCTTCCTCTTCCTCCCTGCATCAAGAAAGGGAAGCTAAGGGTCCCACAGGAGAAAGGACCAGAAAATCTCTCGGGCCCTTCCCGCCTCCGACTCCCCTCAGGTTGAGCAAGGGTGCACTGGGATCGCTGGCAGGGAGGGCAGGGCCAGCCCGACTTGCTCTGGGCCCTTCCCCCAAGGATCCCCCAAGGAGGCCCCTGACCCAGCCACGTCACCTCTGCCGGTCCTCATCCAGGCAGTTGATGATGGCGTTGCGCTGCTCAATGAGGGTCACAATCTCCTGCATCAGCACCTTCTCCCGGCCCCGGTCCTCCTCTGTCCAGTCCTTTTCTGTCCAAGGAGGAAAGTTATAGAAGAGACTAAAGATACTGGTCTGCCTACCAAAACACCCTTCTGGGAAGGCCGGCACACCTGTTCTGAGAACAGAGACCGACGCATGCCAGACGGCTTCCTGCTTCTAGTCGTTCATTCAATAAATGTTCAAGGTAGTTTCTTGGAGGAGGCAGGACTTGGGCTGGGCTCACTGAGAGCCTCTGAGGGCGGGCTGGCCAGAGTGGGCAGGGGTGGGGAAAGAAAAGGGCACCCCAACGGTCCTCATGCAGGAAAAGCAGTGCGACCCGTGCGGCATGCTGGGACTTTAATGCCATGAAGAACGGTAGACTGGAGGGACCCTGGGGACAGGGACACCAGCCGGGAAGTGTCCCTGATGTCTCCAGCCTCCTCGCAAAAACCCTGACGACCACCCTAAGGCCCTACCTGCCCTCTCGCCCAGCCCACAGGCTCCCAGAGGATGGATGCCCACACTTGGCCTTCCCTCTACATCTTCCACAAGAGTCCTCCCTGTCTCAAAATAAGCATCCTGAGTCCCCCTCGGCCATGCCCCAACCCCCTACCACCTCACCTCGTCAAAACTCAGGGGCAGGTGGCCCAGCATAGTTCTAGGGACAGCATGGGCTTCAAAGTCACCACCCCAGTTCAAGTCCTACTCTGCCACGTCCCAAATCTGGGTCCTAGACAAGCTATGACCCCGATCTACATGTGGGAAAACTGGGGCTCGGGGAAGTTAAGTCTTTGACCAGTGTCACACAGCAGGGGTGGAGCCAGTATTGAGCCTGGGCAGCCTGATACTCCCAGGCTACAGCCCTTGTGGTAGACATGGGTCCAACCCACTTGGGGGGCCTCATAAACCAGTCTCGCCCCGCAAAAGCAACATCTGATGAGCCCAGGATATGCTGCCACCCTGCAGAGAGCTGGAGAAGCTACACAGTAGGGCCAGGCTGGCCTGGGGTACACAGGTGCTGTGCCCACTTTGGCCACAGGGTGTCTCTGTGGCTCCCTCTGAGTGGCAGCCACATCCCAGCCCCCGAGATTTGGGAGTGAAACAGCAACAGAAAGCTAGGTCTTTCTACGGCTTCCCCATGGACCCTCCTGCCTCTGGGTCTCATCCAGCCTCCCAGCTTCCCAGGATCCTGTCTCTCCACTGACCATGTGTGTGCAGGGAGGGGCACAGGCCGGAGCCAGGAACCAAAGCTCAGCTCTACCACCGACAGGCTCTGCCTCGCCTGTCTTAACACCTGAAGCCTGAGGCTCAGTGAGGCTGAGAAACCGGCCTCCCATCCCCGTCCACTGGCATGTTGGTGGCTGAACACGGGACTGTCTCCAAGCCCAACCCCTCCTGCTGCCCCTCCACCACTTGGGTCCGTCCTGCCCCTCCCTTCCAGAGTCACTCCAAGTCACTCCGAGCATGAGTCACTCTACCTTCCCTTACCCCTATCGTAATGTCCTGCCATGCTCTGGCCTGATGGCCGTGAACCCACAGCTGCCCCTGAGAGGCCTCTGCTGTCACCCACTTAGCGGAGCAGCCCTGGGGCCTGGAGCCCCTCCCCGCTGGGAACCAGCCCACCCACATGTTCGGGGAGAGGGGACGGCCACAGGCAGTCTGCTCCTGAGCCTGACGCTCCCTGTGAGCCTGTCATCCCCGACACCCCTTGTGTCCACATTCCTCTCTCACCGTGGCTCAAGCCTGCCAGCCCAGACGACACCTCCAGGCCCTCTGCTCTGACCCTGTCTCCAGAGTCTGCCTGTGTGTCCCCGTCAGGGCTCTATCTGTCCACTTGCCAGCGTGGCGGGGAAGAACCAGTCCCTGGGGCAGGTGCCCAAGGAACGCATGCGGCTGCACGCACCTGGTTTGTTGAGAAGGCACCGGAGCTCGTACTCCACGTCAGCCTGACGCTGCTCCAGGTTCTGCTGCTTGAAGCTAGGGGGTGGGAATAAGCTATTAATCCGGCCCCACGCACAGCTGCCCTGGCCTGCGCTGTCCGTGATGAAGGAAGGAAGACAGGGGGCTCTCTGTCCTAAGGTCTGCAGATTCCAGGAAGGGGAGGAGCCCAGGGCAGGGAGGGAGGACTCACACATAGATGAGCTCGGACTCCCGCCGCACCAGCAGGTGCTTCTCGTGGATGAGCTTGAACCAGTCCACCAGCATGTCGTCCTCACGGCTCTCTGGAAGCCAGATGCGCACTGAGGCCAGGGCTGGCAGCAGTTCCCACTCCCCCCAGGGAGAGGGGCTCCCGCCAGCCCTGGGTCCCGCCCGCCAGGCGCTCCCAGGAGCCCGCACCGTTCATTCCCCCACGCAGCTTCTCCTCCAGCTGGACCCCGCGGTGCTCCAAGGCATCCAGCTGGCGCTCAATGGTGTCCACCTCCCTGTGGATGTCATCCTCGGGGATGTACTGGTCAGCCTGGACCTGCTCAACAGCACCCCGGTCACCAAAAGGACATCGCCCTCTCCTCCCGCCTGCCTGCTGCCAGGAGCTTTGCCATTTCTCCAGCCGGCACTGGCCACCACGGGCCCAGGGCCCAGCTCTGTCCCACGCCCCAGTGGGGCGAGACGCGGGATCCCAGTGTGGGGAAGGGTCGGTGTGCAGACAGCCGCGACCCCTCCATGCCCCTGGCTCCAGCACGGACAGGCACACCCAGAGGGAGGCACGACTCCCTCCCTGCCTGTCGCGGCAGCCCTGCCCCCTTCTCTGCCACTCCCAGTGTGAGAGTGACCCCATTAGAAAGATAAACTTGAGAACACTCTAAGCTATTTATCCAGAAGTGTATCACGTGAGTGCTTCGATCCTTAAACTATTATTAGAAACAAGTGAAATGCACCACCCATCGCTCCTGAACAGGTGATGCGCCAGAAATCCCTCTGGCTGCGAGTTAAACCTTCCAGCTGGGTCACCCAAGGGCCCCCTCTCCGACATCTGAGGGCAGCTGCCCAGACGGCCCATCCTCTTGAAGCGTCCCACGGGGAACCTAAAGCGACCAAGGAGGGGCCGGGCCCAGGCAGTCTGGGAGCTCCCAGCTGGTACCTTCCGCTTGATGAGTGGGAAGCCATGTCCTGGGGCAGGAGGCCTCGCTGGCTTGGAGCCCTTGGTGGCTTTCTTTGTGGCTGGGGACGCTGTGGGTGATGCCTTCCGGTTAAAAGGATTCTCCTTGCAGGAAGACTAAAGGCAGGGCAACATGACAGAGGATAAGCCTGTGGAGGGGGCAGGAAGACCCCAGTAGCCTTATCACCTGGGACTGTGGAAAGCAGGCTAGACCCCACAGGAAGGGGGAGGAGGGCCCAGGCAGAGAGAATCTCCCAGCTTCCAGTCCCCGATGCACTGTCATTCAACAAACGCTCCTATTTCCCAGCACCTCCCCTGTGCGGTTGCTCGGCTGGAGACTTGTATGTGTTCTTATTGAATTCTCACATGGCTCCCAAAGTGATGAGTATTGTCACGCCCATTTGACAGCTAAAACTCAAGTTCGGGGAGGTTAAGTAATTGGCTCAAGGCCATGTACTTCCCGATGGCCCAAGCTAGGGTAAGAATCTGTTTCAGGGCACGACAGTCATCCAGCACTGGGGACAGTGGACATGGATTTTCAGGCCAGACAGAGCTATAGTGTAGCTCATTCAGGACTCACAGCCACCCTTTCTCCAGCAGGCGCACCGGGCTCAGAGAGGTACAGCTCCTTGCCCAGCGTCACACAGCCAGGAAGTCCGAAAGCAGAGATTCCACCTCCATCCGACCAGCAGATGGAGAAGGGTAGCTCCCTCCCCGCCCAGGAAAGACCCCTGTCCTCTGATGCTGCTCTCCCTGTGCCCAGAGCCCTGCATCTTTCTGTCCCTTTGGGGAGAGCCCTGCCCTCGTGAGGCCGGCACAGCCGGGTGGCCCAGCGCTGGGAAAGGGACCTGCCTGCCACATGGGCCACACCAACGACCTCCCGTCACTTTCCCCAGCTCACTGGAAACAGATGCATCATCACGACCCCAGGGCATCCAGCGGGTTCAACCCAGCGGGTTCAACGGCACTCCAAGGCCTCGGTGAAGAGGCCTCACTTGAGGCTGTGGAGAGCTCTTCTGAGTGTTTACCCAGCTTTCTCCCAGCAGCTGGGGGAGGCAGGAGGGGGCCCTGCTCACCTCCCCTGCACCAGCCCGTGAGAAATTTTCTCAGACCCATAGCTGCTCCGAGTCCGGGCAGCGCAGGGAGACGAGGTTTGGTTTCCGCAGGGCAGCACCACCCGAGCCCCCTGTTTCCTGCCCCTACTGCCTCTGGGCTTCTCTCCTAATTTCGGGGCTATGGGGCACCCCAGAAAAAGCCCACTTGGGGCTCTGCCTCACACCCAGAAGGGCCTAGTAGGGCCCAAAAGCCTGACACCTTAGCCCCTTTGCCTTTTCTTAGCCACCCAACTTCAAACGACCTTTTACACACATACCCCCAGGACAGAAAACAAGTGTTTGAACAAGCTGCCAGTGGGGTAGCTGTCCAAAGCCAGCCCCTCCCCCACCTCCCACCACCAAGGAACCCTGGGGCTCCTTGAGCCAGCTAAGGCCCCTAGAAGGGGCGAGGCCTTCTCAAGGTCTCACAGCAGTTGGGCGGCAAAGCTGGGCAGGAGGCCATTGCCCGGATGGGGAAGGTTAACAGGGAAGGTTATCTGAAAGGCACGTGGGGAGCCACTGGACCAACAGCTCAGCCCCCTCCCCAGCCTACGCTGTCAGGCCAGGCCATGACCACAGCTGCCCCAGGGGCACAGCTGCCCCCTCCACCAGGGCTGGACAAGCCTTAAGCCTTCAGAGGGCTGCAGAGCGTGGGGTAAAAGTGGACAAAAGTGGGTGATAGAACCTAGGAACTAGATGCCCAGAGGAATGTCTTGACCCCTGGCGACCTCCAGTTCTTGGCATGAGATGGAAACAAGTGTGCAAACAGCCCACAAATGTCATCTGGAAAACGAACTCCCTAGGTCGCTCGCCTCATGTCCACTCCACCCCCAAGAAGACAGAAGAGTGCAGAGCGGGTCTGGGAAGGGGCCTCTGGCATAAACAGGGCCTCTGTGAATGGACCAGCAGACGGAAGGATGTGCTGCTGATGGACAGTGGCTGGGGCCAGGCAGGTAAGCAGGTGCCTGAAGGCATCCATGCACGGAGGGCCAGGCGGGTGGAGAGATGACTAGATAGATGGTGGGGTCTGGCCCGTGGATGGAAGGATGGATGGCAGGATCTGTACCTCAGTGAATGGAGAGGCGCATGGCAGATGGACATGGCCAAGGTCAGTCAAGAAGTCAGAGGCCAGCAAAGATGGAAGGCCCTGGACATTCCTCCCCTGAGACCAGACTCCCCACCCCCCATCCACTAGACAGGACGGCAGCTTCTAGTGAGGGCGACACACTCACCTTTACCTGGAGCTGCGGGGATGAGGTTCCAGGGGAAGGCACAAGGCTCTTTTCTCCAACCGACAAGAGAGGGGTGGGGACAGCACCACTGCAGGGCTTGGCTGGCTGGGACCCCGGGCCGCCCCTAGGACTGGGGGCAAGGCCAGGACTGGCTTGAGGTGTCTGGTCCATGCTGGGCTGCACCAGCTCCCCGGAGGAGGACAGGGAGGAGTTGGCAGAGAGGCTGGCAGAGGTCCCAGGGGTGCCAGGGGCATGAACGGCAGGCTCTGAGGAGCTCTTAGGCACAACAGGTGGCTCCAGAAGCTCCCCGCTGGGGGTCTGGCTGGAGCCCTCGGATGACAGGCTCTCCACGCTGAGGGCTGGTGATGGGGTAGCTGAGGGTGGTTCCGAGTGTGAGAGGCGGGAGGCGTGGAGAGCTGTACAAACAGATGAGCAAGTGGGCGCACGAATGAGGGGGCACGGTCAGAGCTTCCGGCCTCACCTAACACGCTGCGCTCTCGGAAACCCATGTCCTTCCACGTCCAGACGAAGCCAGGGCCCAGACAACCCACCCTCACTCCCTCACCCAGCGGGGCTGCCACCTCCACTTCTCCCGCGTCTCATCTGACCCAAAGCCAAGCCGAATTTAAATGGCAAATCTGCCAGGGGAGGGGAGGGCACAGGCATATTCGAGACTGGCCTCTCCTGCGGCCCTGCCCCGGAGCAGAGGTGGGAGGGAGGGCAGCAGGTGAGGGCAGGAGCGGGCAGCCCTCGCCGCGGCCGGCTCTGGGCAGGCGCCGCCCTGCACTTTGATCATCGTGCAGGTGAGGGCTACTACGCTTGAAAGTATTGTCGTGTTTTCCAAGTGAGACAACAGGCTGAGAGAGGAGGCACTGGCCTGAGCGAGGGCTGGGGCGAGCCCGGCTGTGTCTGACTCAGAGCCCTCCCACTGGCTGTGGCCCACGCCTGCCCGCCACCTCCACTTGGCTGACCACACTCAGCTAGAGGGTCCCAGGGATCCAGCACGGGCCAAGGCGGGGACCCCACACCACCTGAGCACCTGCCTCTGATAATCACTAACATGCTCTCGGCCCCACTGTCTGATGGGCTCCCACTGAGGTCTCGGGGGTAGCTGGACCCCAGCCATGGTGGAAGGTGACCGGGCCCAGAGCCTAAGACTACAAGCCAGTGAGAGGCCCAAAGTACAATGTTCCTAGAGGAGAGAGCGGGTGCTGGGTTGAGGGGGTACCACGCCCAGGAGCGGACCCACCACCACTTTCCGTTTGGGGGACCGAGGACAGACACAGGGAAGGAACTACTCAAAGTCACAAGGCCTGAGTCACAGGGCCGGGGCAGAGCCCGAGGCTGCCAGCAACGGAGGAGAGGGACTAGATAGGGACGAGAGTCCAGCTAACCCACGCCTTCCGTGAGCCTGACTGTGCTAAGTGCTTCACCAGATCATGCACTTCATTCTCACGGAAGACCCGTGAGGTAGATCACGCAGGATTAGGCGTGGAGTCTAGAGCCTAGGTTCAAATCCTGCTTCCACTGCTAAAGTGCTGTGAGGCCTTGGGCAAATCGCTTACCCTCTCTGTGCCTGTTTCCTCGCTTGCAGATGGGGGGATGCTACCTACCTCGCAGGTTAGCTCCAGCATTAAGTGAGAGGACACACGTGAATCACGTGGCAGCTGGCCGAGAGGGGATCCCACTGCACCACACCCCCTGCCCGGCCCTGGGGCCCTGGGCTGACCCAGGAGCCCCGCCCCCGAGTGGCGACTGTCAGGAGAGCTCGCAGGGATGGCACTCACCGAGTGGGGACGCGCTGGGCGCTCGGGGGGCAGGGCGCTTCTTTGTCTTGGGGCTGCTGGTGGGGGTGATGCCATACCACGGGTGTAAGGACTTGGGTGTGGACTCTGGGTGGGCCTGAGCGGGGCCGGTGGCCTGGCTGGGTGCAGCCGGGGGCTCCTCCTCCTCTTCCTCAAAGGGGTTGTAGGGCTTGGGCTCCGGGCCAGCCACCGCCGGGCTCCTTGGGGCGCCCCCCTCTACGCCTCCATTCTCCACCCGCCCACTGTGCCGGCACGGAGACCTGGGGCTGCCGCTTGGGGGCAGCGGGGCTGGCTTCTTCTTTGGCTCTGCCTGTACCAGCGTGATCCATGGGGGGTCCTTCCTGGGGGCTGGCGTCCTGGAGAGCGGCAGGAAGAGGCAGAAACCGTTAAGAGGCAAGGGGGACATCGTCCTTCCCTCTGGACGGTTCTGAGTCTATTTCAAAGGGGGGTGAATGAGAAACTGCACCTTGCTCCTCATCCACCCCCAGCCCAGTGGGGCCACTCTGGGCCCGAGGATAAAATGGACTATTAGAGTCACATCCCAGCTGGGCCCTGTGAGGCCCAGAGAGGGTAAAACCTTCACGTCACGCAGCCTCCGTAAGCGCAGCCCAGGAAAGGGCCCACAAGGGGCTCCCTGTGTGACCCTGAGCAAGTCACCCGGCCTCTCTGCATCAGTCTCCCACCATGACATGGAAACAAGCAGCAGCCTCACCTCACAAGGTCACCGTAAGGACCCAGTGGGCACCTGGCACACGGCGGGTGCTCCCTGAGCATTAACTGCTGTTGGGCTGTGGCCCACCTTCCGCTCAGACACGCAGGAGAAGCAGAGCTCCAAAGAACGGCTGGAAACGGGTGTCCTCGCCTGGGACGCAGGGTCCCAGGGTCGAAGACCTGAGCCACGTAACGGCTGAGCCTTTCTGGGCCCTTTTATACCTGGCTGCTAATTCTCACAGCTCTATGAGCCAGACCTGGGTCTCCCACGCTACAGAGGTGGTGGAGGCTCAGAGAGGTAAAGGGACCCCAGAGGGGGCTGTCTCCATCAACCACTGCCACCCACAGGGGAGGCTCCAAGGGGGGCCTCGGGGAAGGGAGCGCAGCAAACCTGCCCCACCCAGAGATGAGCCCTGCCCATGCCCAGGAGCGTGTGGGGTGGGCCAGGTGCCCGCAGAAAGCCTCGCACCCCCCACAGAGGCCCCAGGGGGACCCCCATTCCCACTACCAGCCCCCCTGAAAGCCTCTCAGGGCCGGCATACCTTTCCGACAGCTTGGGCGTCCCTCTCGGCTTGGGGACGGGGGGTTCGTGCAGCCTTCCTAGATGAGAAAGGAGAGTAAGACAGGCCTTCATGGGCAGCTGTGGGCTGGAGAGCAGAGAGGCGCACCCGGCGAGGCACCTGGCGAGGCGGCCAGAGTGCCTGCCCCCCCAAGGCCGCCCTTCCTTCCTACAGGCAGCTCGGCCGCACCTGGACACACCTACTTCCCCAGCCCGGCACTCAGGGAGACCAGATAAGCTCCGAAGGTGACCGGTAGAGAAGGTCAAAGGGGCCAGGCCAGGGCACCAGAGACCCCATGTGCACTTCAGTTGAGAAGAGGAATCCAAGTGCCCCGCAGACACTTCCCCAAAGTAGACAGGAAACACTGTCACAACTCAGCCCCAGTGTCACCTCCTGGAAGTCTGTCCCCTGACTTCCAAGAGCCCTTGGTGAACCCCATACAGCCTCTGCTCCCCCCATCTTAACAGGCATCTAAGTCCTACTGAAATCCCCGTGCCTGGGCCTGTCTGCCCCTGGAGACTGGCAGTGCCTGAGAGCAGAGACGGGTCCAAACAATATCTCTGTCCCCAGTGCCCAGCTCAGGGCTGGGCTTGGAGCAGAACTGAACTGAACGACCCCGAGCCTCTCTCCCGCAGGCCCCTCGTGGTGTCCCCTAACCTAACCACCGTCCCTAACCAAATGATCAGGTCCACCCAGCGCATCTCAGGTCACAAGGAGCCTGGGGAGCCCAGCAAGGTCATTTGAGAAGGCCCTGTGATGGGGGGTGGGGCAGAGGTCTCCACCACAGTTCGGACCGGCCTAAAGGGAGCCCCCAGGGGCCCGCTGCCCCCTGCCCCCAGCCCAAGACCTACCCTGCCAGTCGTCCAGACACTGAGACAGGCGACAAGCACATGGGCTGGGCGTGAGGGGGGAGGTCGCCTGGGGTGTGCACTCAGACTGGCCAGGACATTTTTTTGTCCAGCCTGTGGCCCGAGCATGGAGAGCAGAGCCCGGCACAGGGCCCTCAGCCACTACCTGCTGCACAAACTAACAATGGCAGAAACAGGCGCCGCCCACACGAGGCACACGCAGGCACCCAGGGTGGCCCCGTGAACGCTCCCGGTGTTTAAACACCAGACGCTCACCGTTCACCAGCCCGCTGCCGCCACCCTGCTCCGCCGAGTTCTCAGGCTGCAGACTGGACCGGGGCCGGGGCGTGGGGGGCGTCAGGGCTGTGCTCTCGGAGACCTTCCTGGGGGCAGGCGTGGGGCAGCCCGCTGGGGGGCTGGCCAGCTCCTGAGGTTTGTCAGGAACCTGAGGCTTGGTGGGGATCTGGGGCCGGGCCTCGGGGCTGGCCTTGGGCGCGTCCACCTCAGCTGCGCCAGGTCCGGGGCCGCCTTCCTCCACATCCGCGGCTCCTTCTGCTGCTTCCTTTGCTTCTTGCTGTTGCTTCGGCTGCGGAGGGGGCCCAGACTTGGCTCCCGACCGCCCACCCGGGCCCAGCCTGGCACACGGCTCCGCACACACGAAGGTGCCCTCCTCAGGCCCACTCCTGTAAGCCCCGGGGAGCAGGGTGCTGGAGCACTGCCGACACCTGCCAGGGAGAAGGGGGACAGGGGATCTGACCTGGCTCGGCAGCCCGGCCCAAGGCGCTGGCCACCCCGCCGCCAGCAGCCAAGGCTGCCGCCTCCCTCCCCTCCTCCCACCTGCCAGCCTGGATTCTCTCCATCCTCTGGACTTTCCAGAGGAAAAGGCAAATGGCAACTGTCAGGATCATAGTAGAACAATAAAACCACGTGAAATCAGCAACATCAATCCTGAAACACGCCTTCAGTTTAGGCTGCACGAGGAAGCAAAGATGTCGCCCCGAAGGGGTGCCATCCGGTGTGCAGGCTGCCACTCATTAGTGGCTCAGGAAATCAATTCGGCAGTTTTCAACCAATCAGGGTTGTTTTTTTTTTTTCATAGAAGAGAATAAAATTAAAACTAAATTAAATGTCAGAGTATATCACGCTTGTTTCATGAAACTCTAATTCTAGTTGTGTATCTCTTTATATACGTTGCGCTTCAGGTATGTCTTTACAACTGGTCAGTGTTGAATGGATTTCTTACTGGGGGTCATGTAAAAAATTTTAAAACACTGCCCTAGTGGACAGATAGGTCCGGGTCAGTGTAACGGTTCCCCTCCCTGAGATTCTTCCCCCATGACATCTCAGGTCGGCAGTCAGGTCCCTGGGTTCCAGGTCCGGCCACACACGCCACATACACACACACACAACCACGACCGAATGCATGTGGCAACTCTCAGTCACCGGCTCCCCTTGACGTCTCGATTTTCTTTTCTGATTTCTTTTTGTATAACATGTAAAATGTTCTCACACATTTTCTAAGTTATTTGCATCTTCCTGGCCTCTTATTCTATTTTCTCTAAGCCTGGTTTCCTTTGGGAGCCATACAAGAAAAGCAAGTTGTTACTATGATTCTTTTTTTAATCGTTTTTTTTTCCCAGTGGCATTTAAAGCCTATTTTGCTCCTTAAACATCACCGGGTAGTTCACCTCAAAGAGCGCCGGCACTGGAGGCAGAACCCCTGAGCTCCGGCCCATTTCTGTCTCTAATTATGGGACTGAGCAAGTCTCGTGCCCTCAGTAGGTCTCAGTTTGCTCCCTGGTAAAGTGGGGATACGCTGGACGCTCCAGCAGAAAGAGCCTGCCACGGGGCCTGGCGCGTGGGGGCGCTGAATCCACGGACGCTCCCTCTCTGGTGCGGGAGTGCTAGGAGGGAGGCCCCTGCCCCCAGGCCCCGCCCCCCCCCCCCCCCCCCCCCGCCACTCACCGGAAGCAGTGCCGGTGGTACAGCTTGCCCTCGGCCAGGTAACGCTGCACCAGGTGCACGTGCTGCTGGCAGGCCGCGCAGGTGCTGCTGGGGGTCCGGTGGGCACCCTGCTCCGACAGGCAGCTGGAGGAGAGCTCCTCGCCCTGCAGCGAATGGGGTGAGCATGTGGGGGTGGGGCATCGTCACCAGCCTTCGTGAGGGCTGCTGTCCCCCAAGGGCGCCTGAGCTTCACGGTGCTAATGCAGTTCATCAGAGCCCCAGAGGGGCGGGTGGTGGAAGTGGCGCTGTTTCATAGATGAGGAAGCTGAAGCCCAGAGATGGGGAAAGACTTGCTCAAGGTCACTGAGTCAGGACAGACACATGAAAGTCCTGTCTTCAGTTTCTGGGGCCTTCCCCCCGCCCCAAGAAAGGCAGCTACCGGCTGAAGAACTTCTTCCCCTCAGCTGCTCTTGCGCCTCTCCCGTCCAGGCGGGCTGGCCCCCAGCAGGTGACTCTCTTCTTAGGCTCACCTCACCCGCCTTCTCTGCCTCCCCTCCTAGAGCCCCAGCAGGTTTAAGCCCTGGTTTCTCTACTTCTAAGCACCGTGACTTTGAGCAAGTGGTTGGTGTCTCTGAGCCTTGAGTTCCCACCTGCAAACTGGAACCCTGTCCCCTGCCTGTCTGGGCCCCGCACCTGCTCACTGGGCACCGACCCTGAGCCCGGAGCCTCCGACAAGGAGCAGATGGAAGCAGGAGGGAGAGTCCTTCGCACACTGTGAAGTGCTGTCCAGATGTGAAGGGCTAGTGTCATCTCTCTAAGCACCTGGAGCAGGTGACTGGCTGTGTGACCCCCACTTCCCAGCTGAGAGACCTTGGGCAAATGACCAAGCCTGAGTTTGTCTTCTCATCTGTGCATCGGGGCACACGATACTGACCTCCAAGGCTTGTCGAGAGGATTAAGCAAACACCATGGGAAGTCGAAATCTCTGTCTCGACAGGAACCGAGGGAGCATTTACCATGTTGTTAGATCCCATGAGTCCCAGGATGGCAAAGCCAGTGCTGTGGACTGCGCCATGCGCCCTTCCCAGGCCCGGCGTCTCCTGACACCACCTCCTACCCTGGCCTGTGATTCTACTTCCAAAGCCAACAGGAAAAGGATAGACCACTCTGTGAACTCTGCATTGGCAGTTGTACCCCGAGGCCACCCTCTCCACCTGCACCCCACTCACCCACCGCAGATATCTGCCTACCTGAGCCTTATAACCTGCTTCCGCTGGAGCAGATGCTTCGGATGGTGGGGAGGAGGGTGCCAGGCCCTTTCTGGGTGGCGAGACCCCAGCTGCCAAGAGACAAGAAAGAGGCTCTGAGACAGGTGGAAACCCTGGAGTCACAGGAAGCCCCAGTCTGGCCTGAGATTCAAGGTCCACAGGCATCACCTTCGGTCCCAATGCAGTGAGACCGGAGCAGCCTCCCTCTTCACACAGGCCAGGGGACACCTCCAGTTCCAGGCTGAGTGCTGAGCCCAAGCTACTGAACCTCACTGAGCTGCTGCAAAGGGGGACAGTGACTCCTACTGCTTGGGGCAGTGTGAACAATAAAGCAACGGCGCGATCGCAGAAGTCACGGCACCCAGTACGTGATAGGACGGGTCGCTGCCCTCCCCCCGGGTAAGGGGGCCGAAGGGGACAGGACGGTGCTGGCCTGAAGGTTCAGGAAAATGGGCTGGCCCTCTGGGCCGACAAGGAGCTGCCCTGCCTCCGCCCACGTGGGCAGGTGCGGCCCAGAACCCTGCCTGCTTGCCCTCCAATGAGAAGAGACCCGCCCATCCCACCCCCATCGGCCTCCTCCAGCACTCCACCCCTTCATTACTTCAGCAAATATTCAGTGAGCATCTACTCTGCGCCCAGTGAGTAAAATAAAACCCCCAAATTCACGAACTGTATTCCAAAAAAAAAAAAAAAAAAAAAATGGTATTTTATTGTATAATTAAAAAAATAAAACCCAAGTTCCTTACTGTGGTCTAAAACAGCATTTATCAAACTTCAGGTCATAATCCGCTAATGGACCCTGAAATCAATTTGGTGAACTGCAACCAGCACATTTGAAAAGTGAAATAGGACAGATCCGCGTGCATCACATGTCGTGAGGGGAAGAATCATTTCCTGAAACTTGTTTCAGTTACATACATGTGCATCAACTGAGATTGTGCTGTGAAATGTTATTTCTTACCAAGAGTCATGTTCACACACTTTTGGGGCCCAGCAGCCTAATCACGCCGCAGTCCCTACGGGCCCCTCTGTCCTCGTCTCCTCCTTCCCCGCCGCCTACTGAGGCACACGGGCCCCCTGCTGCCCCCTCGCCTGGAACATTCCTCCCCAGATCTTCGCACGGCCTCCCTCTCCTCCTCGTTCAAGGCTTAGCTTAAACGCCACCTCCTCGGAGAGGCCCTCCCTAACCACTCATTTAAGGCAGCCACCCTTTGCTCCTACCCCCGTTGCTCTCCATCCCATTACCTTATTTTCCTTCCATATTAGACTCTCCTGAAATTATATCACTTATTACTTTGCTCTCTCTTCTCATCCCCCATCCATTAGACTGCAGGCTCTGTGAGTCTGTCCTGTTCTCATCCCTCTGCCTAGCACAGTCCCTGGCACACAGTAGGGCTCAATAAATATCTGTTAAATGAATGAATAAGTACCAGGTGCTGGAGCTACATAGATGTAAACTAGGCGAAGACAGTCTGCAGGGGAAGAGAGAGGAACAATCAAGATATTATCACTAGTCTTATGTTCACCTGGGGGCAGGGGGCTACAGGAGCATCTGCAATATATCAGGGCAGGCTGCTTGGAGGTGGCAAAAGGGAAGGTTAGAGGAGGAGTGGAAAGAATGTGCGAGGGTGAGAAAGGAAGAACAGAAAGTGGAGTTTGGGGCTGGAGGATCACGAAGAAGGCTTAGCAGGGAAGAAACGTGATGTGTTCAAAGAAGCATAAGAAATTCAGTAGGACCACAGCTGGGGCAATGAGTGGCTCAGGTGAAGTGGGGGGAGGCCCTCGGGAGCCCCAGTAAAAAGACAGATTTTATCCCGATGACACCCATCCCTGCCACCCTGTGGGGCAAGGACCTCTCCTCTGATTTCCCAGAGATGCTGGGTGCCCTTCGCTCACACGCTGGTTCCAGACCAGGAGTGGCTACTGGCAGTCAGGGGTCAGCTGATGTGCCCAGGGTCACCGGCACCCATGGAGCCTGGCACAAGCTGAACGCTCAGCAAGCGCTGCGGTGTCTCAGCCAGGGCCGGGCTCCAAAGTTACGCGGCCCAGTGAGGTCACCCTCTGAAATCCCCCCACTCGCCCACAAGGTACAGTACGGGCGGGAAGAACCTAACAGCCGGCTTTGCCTCCCGGCTGGGAACGCAGCACAGCGTTTCCTTTGGTTGAGCAGCAGGCGGGATGAAAATGGTTCGCCTTTGGGGACTGAGTTGTATGAACAGCATAAGCTGTACTTCAGGAACAAGAATCCCCACCGGCCCGGGGGGTGTGGGAGCTGGGCTACCAGCTCCCCTCCCCCACTTAGGTGCCTGTGAGGACCCAGGAACAGAATGGCTACCACCGACAGTATTATTGAGGGTCCCTACCCTGAAGCTCCCCAGAAGGTGGCCCTCCAGGGAAGAGGATTGGGGTTTGCAATAAGGAACCCTCCAAAAGATAGGGCTGGACTGTGATTCTAGGTAAGTAAGTTCGACTCTACCCAATGGAGTGAAGACATCCTACTAACCCCGAGTCCTAAACAAGAGCCAGACACAGGCTCACACTTCCTCACATCAGCACTGTGAGACAGGAGCTGTTCTCACCCCCACTGCAAAGGGGAAACTGAGGTAGGGAGGTGACCATGGTGGCCCACTGTCACCCAGAGAAAAAATTTTGAGTCTGTGTTCTTAACTTCTACCCTATTGCCTCTCATCAAAGACTTTTATTTTGATTTCTATCAAAATACACATAATGCGATTTATTCAAGTATGACATTAATCTCTAGCATTATCTCAGGAAGGGGGAAGTAAAGAATTATTTTAATTGTTATGCTCTTTTCTCTGTGTTCTAAATTGTCCACACTAAGCATGTTTTACTTTTAAAAACTAAAAAAAAAAAATAAAAACCTGACTTCACGGAATGCTTTTTTAAAGAGATGGGCTGGGATTGTCCACGTGGAGAGCAGAGGCAGGAGGTAGGGCTGAAATGGGGCAGGGGAGGGGCGAGGCGCCCACCCCCTCAGGACCTTTGGACAGCAGTGACCCAGCGCAAGGGTCAGGACACCTCGATTCTCGACCCAGCCTTTGAGCTTTCATGCTGTGTGCCTTGAGCTCCCTCCTTCCCCTCTCTGGGCCTACTTCTCTGCAGAAGGAGAGGCCCAGTTGTCCCCAGGAGATTCCTGCACAGAGATTCTCTAGGCAGGAGGCTCTGTGGCCCCCCAGTGACCTGACTCAGAGCAGAGAAATATGCTTGTGCCCCCCAAACCCCCTTCTCCCTTGCCCACCCACCCTCAACTCCCCGGCTTCTCCATTCTCAGTCCTTAAAGGTCACTTCTGGAGAAGACAAGGCGCAATAGCCCTAGGAGGCCACTTCCCTGCTGGAGGAAAACCCCAGGGAAGTACCTGCAAACAGGAAGTGAGGGCGGGTGCAGAGGTGAACTCACAGACAGCAGTGAACCCGCCCTGCTTTGTCTCTTCTCACATTATTTTGCTCGATTATAGGTTTTGCTCAATAAACAGCATTTCGATGCGTGAAGGAATGATCCAGTGAATGAAGGATGTGCTGCCTTCCTAGCTGCCTGCTGACACACACCCCCAGTCTCACCCCCAGGGCCAGTCTCCCTGAAAGGCTGTCTTCCTCTCACCTTGGCCAGGGCTGGCGAAGTGGTTGTAATACTGGGACACGTAGGTCATGATGCTGAGGCAGTCGGGGACACTCATGGAGACCATGTCATTGGGGTCCAGGAGAGCAGGGATCCCCAGCTCCTTCTCGGCCACTTCAAAGGCCTGGGGTGGGGACAGGTACAGGGGTGCGGGCAGAAGCAGCCACAGCAGGAAGAGGAAGAGGAGGCAGGTTTAGCGGGTGCCCCGTGGCTGAGGCTCAGCTTCTCTCAGGGAGATGGGGGGACCAGGGCAGAGGCTCCCCTCAGCTCTGGCCTCACACAATGACCCAGAGAAGGGAGAGGCCTGGTGCTCTGGGAACAAGTGAGTTAGACCTAAGCAGGGGGCAGGGGAGAGGAGCGGCCAGGGCCCGAGTGCCGGGCACTCCGAAGGGAGCTATCCAGGAAGGAGCCCCCGACCACAGCTCCTGCCCTGCAAGACCCCTGCCCACCCCCCACCGCCCACACAAGGCCCCTTGGGCTGCCATCTAGCTGCGGACTCACCAAACGGTTATTCTCGAAGACATTGTCCTTGGAAAGTGAATCGAAATCTCTGAAAGAGGCAAAGGGGAGGAGGAGCGCTGAGGAGGTGACTGTGCAAGGGTGTGAGTCCAGGAGCCGGTGGAGGTGACCTCATCCCAGGGGGAGGACTGTGTGGACTGCTGAGGAGGAAACCGAGGCAACAAGCACACCCTCGGAGAGCCAGGGCTGCCCGGTGGGGGCACGGGATGAGCTCATGGCACCCGGGAGCATCCAAGCGGAGACTGCAAATCACTCAGGACAAGCAGGGCTCAGCTCCAAGCTTTCAAGTTTAAATCCCTTCCCTCTTTTCAAATTCTGGACACCCTTCCTCAGGAAGCCATGTCCTGAGTCAGTGGCAAAGATAAGACTAAGACGAATGCTTGTAATTACAGGGACATCCATGGCATTTGGGCCTCATGCGGGCACTGTGCTGAGCTCCTGTCTTGAATTTACATTATTTTCGACTCTCTCTGACGGGTATTGACCCCATGCTCCAGATGAGGGCACTGAGGCCTGGAGAGGGGAAACCTGCCAGCCCTGGAGTCCATACTCCTGGTCCTTCCACTGCATGTCACAAACCTGGAGAAGCCACACCAATCTGAAACGCAACCCAGCCTGCAGAGGAGTGTGTTTTTTTTGATGGGCCCAGGAATAGAACAAGTTTGAACAAGAACGGAAATCGTACATACTTACAAACACTGAATGGCTGATTGGCCCTGCCGTGCCGCTTCTAGGGGCACTTTCTCTTGGGGGGACAGTGAAGGGTTTCCTAGTTTCTAAGCTGGGACAGGCGAGAGGCAGCGAGGCCTGCCTGGGAGACCCCGGGAGGGGACGGCTGGCCAGCCTGCTTTATTTCTCCCCCTCTCCCTCTCCCTGCCCCAGGCTGCTGAAGTGGCAGAAACCGGAGGAGGCAGCCTGGCCTTCTTGCCGCGCAGCCTCCTGGGTGCACCCGCCCGGAGCCTTGCCCTTCTATGGCTAAAAACTGCAGCCTGCCTGCCCGATGCAGTGGGCCCAGAGGCTGGAGAAGACAGCACATCCTCCAAGGTCTAGGTCCCAGGCCCTGTTCTTCCAGGTCGAGCTGTGTGACCTTGGGCAGGTCAACAGTCTTCGCAGCCTTCATTTTCCCACCTGTGAACCGGGCTAGGCTCTAGTACCACCTTCCAGTCCAGGACTGGTGTCCAGGCTCGGTAAAGGGCTGGCCTCGCAGATGTAGGGAGCAGGCAGGTCCGCCCTCCTCTCCTTGCCCGCCTCCCACACACCCCAGCTTCTCCAGGCAGAGTCCAGGTACAGCGAACTGGGGCAGAGGCAGGAAAGGGTGGCTTGAGAACCGTGGAGAGAGGTACCCCCAGGCTGGGTAGACTGGGGAGAGAGGAGGCGACAGTGTGTGTGCCTCAGCCCCCTTTTGCCACCTCTGTCCAGGCCACTTCCTTCTCCCCCCAGCTGGGTCCCTAACTCCCCTTGCTCTGCCACTGCCTAAGACTGGGACTCTCAGCGAGCTATCTAACATTGCTAACCCCGGTCTGTGACGCTGAACAGGGTGAGGGGACACCAGCCTAAGCCCCCGACAGAGGCTCGTTCCCAGGCCAGATGAGACAAAGCAACTTGTCTCGGTCGTTCATTTCAATCTCCCAACAGTATTTCGAGAAGGCTAGGGTCACATTTTGTTCACCCTGTGTCCCCAACACCCTACACAGTTCCTGCTACTTAGTAGATGTTCAATAAATGTTTAGTGAATGAAGAAACGTGGGAAGCAGTGCGAAAACCATAAAGGCCCCCGAGATTCTACAATTCTTCCTCCAGTCTCTTCCCCCACCCCCATCTCTGTCTCCAATCAGCATCTGGGCTCCGTAAGGTGGAGATTTTTCTGAGAGTTTTCGAAGGCCCAGGGAGTTCTATTTGCCTGGGGGAGATGAAGGGCACAAAAATGAAACCCACGTGGTGTCTGCGCTCGAGGGAGCTTAAGGATGCCTGGGCTGGGGGTAGCGGGCAATGCACCAGCCTCCTCACCCGGCAGCGGAACCCCGCCCCCCGCAGAGGCAGGGCCCACAGGGCCACTTTAGGGGATGATTCTTGCCCCACCGCTCCTCTCGTGGAGATCCTCCCCTACCCATCGCTGAGGTCCTCTCTATGCCTTATGTGACCCTTGGGCCTCGGTTTTTGTCCTGTGTTGGCAGGACAAAAGGACTGTCCTGAGGGACAACGGGCTGGCAGCCCAGGCGCTGGCCTGCCTTGTGAAATGAATGCCTGGGGTGATTCCAGATCTCTTCTCAGGAGGGGGCTGCCCTCCATTCCACACCGACTTGAGTCACATCCCCCCTCCAAGCACCTGCATGGCTCCCCATGGCCCCACCCACCCTCCTTAGCCAGCAAGAGGCCCTACGCACCGCACCGCACCGTGGCTCAGCCACTTCTGGCCCTCCCTGCCGTGTGCCATGGGCAATGCTGCCTGTGGCTCTGCTCAGGTGGTCCCCTCTGCCCAAACGCCCTTACCTGGCTCCTGCTATCTCCTGGAAGACTAAGTGACATCGGGGAGGCCTTCCCAAGCCAGCACTTCCCACGTGGAATTATTGTCCCTGCTTCTACATCTGTTACCCCCGTAGGCTGTGGGAGACTGTGTGGGGTTTGTCTCTTTGTTGGTTGCTGTCTCCATCATCACCCGGCACAGTGCCCAGCAGAGTAGTAACTCTGTAAATACTTGTTGAATAAATGAAGGAATAAGACACTTTCACCACCATCCCCTACTGCCTGATAACAAACACTATTTGCATAACTTACGTTAATTGAATGCTCATTACCTCATTTAATCCTCAGGACAATCCTGTGAGGTCAGTCTTATTATCTATCAACCCCATCTTACAGATGAGGAAACTGATACCCGGAGGGATCCGGTATTTACCCAAGGGAGCACAAATACCCAAGGGAGCACACATGAGACAGCAAACCAATCAGCATGCACTTTGACGCTGGAAGGCTCAGACCCACTGCGCGGCTTAGCTTGACACCCGAGCGCCTGCACACACTGGCCCTGTCCCCTGCCTCCTGGTCTCGCCGCCTGGCCCCCAGCCCAGTCCTCCACTCCAATCCAGGTGCCATTCTCCATCCCACCCCTCCCTGCCCACTTCCGTTAGTGCAGTTGTCACATGCCCCACAGCAGGCAAGACCCACCTATGTCTCTACCTCGTCTTATTTATTTATTCTGCATCCACAGCTCTAAAACTCTCTCCTCCAGGGCCCAACCACAGACACTGTGCCACATGGTACGGAGCCAACCAAAAGCATGAGCCATCGAATCCTTGAGGCCGTCCTTTCCTTCCTGCCTGCCTTCCTCAAAGCCCTCCCAGGTGCAGTCCTCAGGGAGTGCAGGTCTTACGGTGAGTCACATACAGAGACTCCAGATCCTGCCAGGCTCCGGGAGCCCTTGGTCGGGCCTGTAGGCAAGAGAGGCAAGTACCATGACTCTTGTCCCCAACTTGCAGATGAGACAGGAAGCAGAGGAAAGGTGGGCACCAGATAAACTTTCGCTCAGTGTTTTTATGAATGAATGAATGAATGAATGAATGAATGAGATGCTAGGGCCTAAGGTAAGAGGGAGCTGAGATAGAAGCCCAAATCAATTGTTCTAGGGGTCTGAATAAATTTTCCCATGAGAACCTCGCTGGGCAGCTGGGGACAAGAATGGGCCATTTCATACCCTGGAGCAGCCTAATGGTGGCTGTCAGTCAGACACCAGTTTATACTGGGCCTTCCTGCCCCCCTGAGGAGGGCAGGCCCGGGAGGCAGGTCCGTGTCCTGACTGGGGGGTGGGGTTACACCCATTTATCCAACCACTGTTAACCTAGAGTTTCCGCCCTGCCAGGCACTGTGCTAGTAGTGCCCCAGCGACAAGATCGATCGCATGAGGGAACCAGAGAAATGAGGTTCACTGTACTCAGAGCAAGCCCCCCCCCCCAAGAGGCCTCAATGCCTCACGGGGAGGAGGGTGCTCAGTGTGCCTGCCTGAGAAGAGTTTAGTACAGAAAAGGCCCAGAGTCCCCCCAAGGAGGGCTCGGCGCCCCTTCAAAGGGCCAAGGCCTTGGAGGCTGTCCCTTAAGCCCCTTAGGCGGAAATCCAAGCCCTGTGGGCGGGGTCACCCCTTCCCCCCCACCCCTGCAGCAGAGGGACCAGCACGCGGCGGGTGCAGGGTCCCCCCAGTGGGCAGGGTCAGAAAGACCTAGTGGGGGAGGGGGTTGCCCCGGATTCGGGGGCGGGGGGGTGTCTCGGCGCCCATCGAGGCGCTCAGAGTCCCTCCGCAGGGTCGGGTCTAGGTCTCCGAGGGGCGGCGCCTGCCACCGCCCGGGCCCCGCGTCACTGAGGGGGGCGGGGGTCCCCAGCCCGGGCCCCGCCGCCCCACGTCCCGGCCCGCCCGCCGCCCCGGCACTCACAGCAGGTCGGGCCGGTGCCGGTGCAGGATGGCGCAGAAGGCCAGGCCGTCCCGGAAGGAGCTGCTCAGGTCGCGGACGTCCACGCCGCGGTAGCCCTCGCACTGGCGGCGGCACCAGGCCAGCAGCGCGCCCCGCGGCCCCGCCATGAGCCGCGCGGGCTTCGGCCCGGCTCCGGGCGCCCGCGAACAAGGCCTCCCCCTCGTGCCCGCCTCGGCCCGGGCTCCGGCGGCGGCTCCCGCGCCGCGCTGCCGGGCGCTGCTGCGAGCTCCGGGCGGGCGCAGGGCGGGGAGGAGGTGGGGCCACGGCCTCCGAGTCCTCCGCCGGGCTCCGGCGCGGGGTCCCGGCTCGGCCGCCCGCGCCCCGCCCCGACCTGCCCGGACCTGCCCGGCCGGCCGCCGCCTACTCGCCGCCGCCTGCTCCCGTCTCTCTGGGCCGGCCGCGGGCGCCGGCGTCCGGCTGGCCTCGGTCCCCGCCCGCCGCTGCCGGGGAGCGGGGAGGGGGCGGCGGCCTGGCGCCCCACCCAGCGGCGGCTCCGCCCCCAGACGCGGACCCCCCCCCCCCCACACACACACACACACACACGAGCCCGGCAGTCTACTGCCCCCCTCCTCGGCGACCCCCAGTGACCCCTTCCCCACGGTGACCCCTCCAAGAACACTGGGACAGCCCGTTAACCCCTCACCGACCGCAGACTAGCCCCTCTTCACAATGACTTCCTCCACCCACCACCTCTACCATGCTGCCCACCAGGAACTCTCCTCTTCCTCCCATCCTGACTTCTTCCCACTCTTTGCCCTGACGACCTGCAAATCCCCCACACTGACTTCTCTAAACCCACCCACCTCCCTTGCCTGAAACTTTGGAGAGGCATCCCCCCACCCCAGGCCAATGAGGCAGTTCCCTGCAGAACCCGAAGCACCCCCACACGGCCACCAGCTTCCTTCACTCTGTCTCACCACTCCCGAACGCCCCTGACCTCCAGGTAGTTCTGTCTTCCCCAGCCCCTCTCCCCGAAGCCTGCCAGAGATGCTCCATGCTCCCCACTCAGAGATGTGTCGAGCCTGACCATTTGTCCTACAAAGGTCTCTTGACCCACTGTGTGGGCTCGGGGATCTCCCCGCTGCTCCCCACTGGGGCGCCTCTCCTGCCTCTCCTGGGTTGGGCTCCTTTGGGAAGGACCTATGGGAAGCAGGCCCTTGTCTGGCAGGGCATTGGGGGGTCTGCCCTGGATCTTCCCCAGCTTTACTCTCCATCTGCTCCCCCTTTAAAACTTGGGTCTGCGACCCCTCCCCAGAGGCCTTTCCTCCTCCAGGAGATGAATCAGCCTTCCACACGGCTGGCCGGCTGCCAGCCGCCTTGGCAGTGATATCACTCTGAGCCCTGCAATAGTTAGCTGGATATGTCTGTTGCCCCACCCCACAGGAGAAGGAGCAGGGTCTTAGTCATCTGTGTCACCCCTCAGCCCTAGGGGGCCAGGGGGTATGGAAAGAATAAGGGTTTGGGAGTCATATAGACCCAGGTTCGAATCCTTGCCTAGACATGTGAACTTGAGCTGCCCTGAATCTCAGCTTCTACGTCTTAGAAATGGGGATAATTTCTTTACAAGGTGGCTGAGAGGATTAAGATGTAATGTACCCTGACCTTTAGTCATCACCCATAAATGTTAACTATCGATATCTGGTACCTAGTAAACAAGTAAAATGAATTGAAAACATTTCATACCTAGCTTGTCACCTGGGCCTTTTTGAGTAAATTATTGAGGAGAGAGGCCAACTTGGAGAATCCCACGTCCTCAAAGGTCCACTGAGTCCCAGTCCAGGATACAATGATGACCCAGGGCCAGGGATCCCAGCTTGCCAGCCTGGGGTCAGCCTCACACTTTGGTTCTGTTTGAGGCTGGAAGGCCACCCTGTAGGCCCCGAATGTGGACTCAGGCTACCCAGGAAAGGGCTACCATGCCCAGCTTCCTGGCCAGCCCTCCTGGCCCCTCACAAGCCTGCGCAGCCACCTCCTACCTTCCCTGTCCTCTGAGGGAAAGCAACTTCAGGAAAGAAGGTTTCCAGGTGCTCTCATTTCATCAAGAACTTGGCCTCAGGACCCTAATACCAGACCCACCTTGGCCTTCAAGGGCCAACAGGACTCTTTTGTTAAAACCCAGGAGGGATTATATCCCTCTCCTCACCAGCCAGAGGGGCTCTCTTCAGGACCCTGAAGACAGCTCCAGAACTGACCTTGATCCCCATTGCCATAATAATAGCTTACACACAGCCTTCTGGGCCCCCATTAGCCATTTGTGGGTTTTATAAGCTCATTTCTGAGTCAGCTCACCATGATAGGAAGTAAGGGCCTGTGTGACCGCAGGCCAGACAACTCACTGCTTTGAACCCCGATTTCCTACCCTGTAAAATCGGGATAATCTTTGTTTTGCCAGTTGTGGGTAATCAGGTGAGATAATAGATGGAAAAATGCTGTGCAGACTGTAAATCTGGATTCAAGCGGGAGGTGGGGCTGTGTTTACAGGTGAGGTCAGAAGCCACAGACGGCTAGGCAAGTCACTGGCCCAAAATCATGCCATAATTTCAGGATTAGGATGGAGGGCTTTGGACCTTTCATTCAGTGTGTTTGTTTGTTTGTTTGTTTAACTGTCAATTGAGAAGTGAGTACATTCTCCTTATCTAAAATTTAAAAATAAAATAAAGCTAACGTTCCTGCTTGCCTGCATGTCTCAGTCCCAGTACCCTCCGAGGTAGCAGCAGCTCCAGCTGTCAGATTGAAACAGCCTTCCAGACGTTGCGCAGGCATTTATATTCAAACATGATTCAACAAATGCTTCCTGAGCACCTGCTGCCTCGTCGTTGCTCACGGGGCGAACTAGACAGGGTTTCTGCCCTTGTGGAACCTACGTTCTAGTTGGGAAGACAGGCAGGAAACACGTCAACGAATCAACAAAGATCATTTCAGATGGAGGGAGGCAGTCAGAAGAAAGTAAAGCAAGGCACTGTAGTAGAGACTAGGCAACAGGGTGGCCAGGGAAGACCTGCTTAGGGTGAGGACATTTGAGCTGAATAATACCTATCCCTCAAGAGAGCGAGCTGAATGTGAGCCAGTGAGAGATGCCATGGGAGGTAGAGTTTGAATCCTTTCTAATTTATTGCAGGTAACAGCTGCAGGAATCCCAGTAGGAGGGCAGGATTCCAGCAGGTAAGTGCTAGCTAGTCTGGTGAGCGAGACAGTCTCCTCGCTTCTCTGTCCAACATGATAAGGGGCAAGGGGAAAGGAAGCCCAAGGAGCAGCAGGCATCCGGAGGATGCCCCCGACTAATTGGGGTCTCTTGCCATGCTTTCCATTTACCATTCCTCCCGCCAACCTGCTTTGTAGGAGGGCTGTGAAGGAGGGAGGGACAAAGGCAGGAAGCAAAAAACAGAACCTCTGGGGGTGGGAGAAAGTTAACAAAGAAAGATCACTGGGAATGAACGAGTGAATGAATAACCAAGACCTGTGGTTTACCTTTATTTCACACAGATATCTCAAGATAGATTACAGAAAGATGAGAGGGAGAGGAACCACCACGAAGGGGGCCTGAAGAGGAAGTGGGAAAAACTAATTTCATCATTGCCCAGACAACCTCTAGCTGTTGAGTCCACCTGACTCTGCACCTGTTCAAAAGAAGGTTGGTGGGCTGCTTATTTCTCAGAGCCTGAAGTCCATGTGTGCACGTGTGTTCCTGGGGGTGGAAGGCAGTACCTGGAAGCCCCATGTCACCCACCACTTATTCTCTATGCCACTGACTTGCTGAAAGACCCTGGACAAGAATGTCACCTGTCCAAGGTTTAATGTCAACATCAGTTAAAGGTGGGCATTTGCCCACACTGTGATGCAGCAGGCCCATTTCTAGGATTCTGTCCTCCAAAATAACTATCCTGGGGGCCCCGAATGTTCATACAAAGATGTTCATTGTTTGCTCGCAGCAAAGCACTGAGAACAACCTAAATGTTCATTAGCAAAGGACTGTGTCATTCAGTTTCGACACAGCTGAAAATAGAAAAACACACAGCTGTTAAAAAGGATGTCATGGAACTATATCCTCAAAAGAGGCGAAAAAAGTGAAAAATGCAAGCTGCGGAAAAACAGGTATAATGGGATCCCATTTTTGCAAAACACAGTATCACACACCTGTATGTCATGTATATTTAGGTATCTAAACATTTACATGTGCGTGTACATGGAATTGTAAGACATCGGGAAGAAAGGACGCCTGCCCAAATGCTATCGGTGGCGAATTCTGGGAGTGAGATTGTGGGGTATGGCAGATTCACCTTTTACAGGTCATTATGGTTTGAATTTATAACAAAGGCAGGTATAACTTTTTAAATAACAGCTTGAAGATATAATTCACATGCCGTAAAATTCAGCCTTTTAAAGTATGCAGTTCAGTGGTTTTTAGTACATTCGGAGTTATGCAAACATTACCACTATTTCATTTAGAACATTGTTATTGCCCCCAAAACTCTGTACCTTTGGGCACTCACTCCCAATTTCCTACCCCTCCCCCCGCCCCAGCCCCTGGCAACCACCATTCTACTTTCTATTTCTGTATTTGACCACTCTAGGTACTGAATATAAGTGGAACCATACCGTATTTGTTGCTAATGAACTATTAAACTCTTGTTCTGGTCATAGTATTAACCAGTCACTTGAAAAAAAAAAAAGTCATTCTAACTTTCTCATACCAACACACGTTATTTGCAGTTCAATGTTGCGAGAAGCAAATCAGGCTCTAGTTTTAAAGTAAAACCAGCCCCAGATGAACAAGAGGAAATTTGCCCACACAGCACCAGGGTCGCTAGCAGATCAATGGAAGATGAGAAATCTGGGCGAGTCAGGTGGAGCAAGGATAACGTTAGGATGAAAACATAAAAGGTGAGGGAGAGCCGCTGCGGAGCCGGGCCGTCCCTTCGGTCCAGGCGGCCTGGAGCCTCGGCACCCGTGGTCCTCTAACTCGAGGATTTTATTTTTCTAAGCTTCCCTGACTGCCAGACTCTAGGATTCTCCGAGTTCCATGTGAGTCTGACCACTGCTCTTCTACCTACCCAGCTGCACCCAGGATTCAGGGCCCTGCGTGGACCCTGGGCACTGAGCTGCTCCCTGCAGGGGCAGACTATGCACAATAGGAGCATTGTGGGACCTCAAGAGTGGGGGCCTAGGGACAGTAGGAGGCGTGTGGGAGGCTCGGGTAGCAAGAGTGGCAGCTGCCTCGCAGCTTCCCTACCTCCTCACTGGGCCAGAGGTATGCCCTGAGCACGCCAGGACATCCTGAGTTCCGGCCTGCCTAGATGTGGCCTGGGTCCCCTGGAATCCCAGCTATGTCTGAAGATAGTTCGGTCATCCCAAGCCTTTCTCCACAGACCATGCTGCTGCCCACATATACACACAGACATATTCTGGGATATCCTTTCGGGACTAAGCAAGTAGACTTGCATCCTTACCCCCAAACCAAACAACCCTCCTACTAACTGTTCCAGAACAGAGAGGACCACATGTGCCTGAGAGGGGAGACTGGACCCCATCCCCCTGGCCCTCTCTCTCTCTGTGCCACAGGCTGCTTGGTTGGGTCTCAGCCCGCTACACTGTCCCTTGCCCCTTTTAGCTGTTCCTGAAATGCCTATCGCTACTGTTCCAAACCCTACATAGCCTTCAAGGCCCAGTTCAGCCATCTCCTCCTCTCTGAAGCCTTCCCTGATAGGCCTAGACAGAAGCCACGACTCTTGGTCTTCTCACAGAATCCAATCCTTAGAATCAGATGGAACCCAGAGGGAATACCCTTGCTGATTTCAGAAACGAATCCACATGCTTCCTCTGGAGGGACTGGCAGGCCAGCGTGGAAGACAGTATGTAAACACCTACGCAAACATGGCCCCAGAAAGAGAAGATAAAGAATGTGATAGGGAGCTAAAGAAAGTGCACAGGGCTCCCAGAAGGAGCCTCTCATTTCCTGCCTCGGGACTGAAGGTACGTGTCTGAAGGCTGCATGAAATAGGGGGCATTTCGGAGTTGCCTACATCTTGTGGCATTGCTTTGTACATATGTATCTCTTCCCACTGTACTGTGAGATCCTCAGCAAAGAGAGCTAATCTTTATGAGCACTAAGCATAAGGTAGCTGTGTGTGTGTGTATGTGCATGCACGATGTTTTCGTCAATGGGCACTACCTTTTCGATCCCTCGCAACAACTCGGGGAGCCAGGGACTATCACATCATCCCTGCTTTCTGATAAGGATAAGGCTCTGAGAGGTGAAAGCCTGCTGGAAGCCACACAGCTGTCAAAAGGTGCAGTCAGAAGTCTATCCAGCCCTTTCTGACTTCACAAAGAACTTGCACCACTAAGATGTGTCACTGGTGACTGAGGCAGGCGGTGTGTCCAGTTCGCCACTGCACACCTAGTTTCCATTCATGGTTGTGTACCTGTGAGGTTGGTGAGCAAGAAGCTCCCAGGAGCCCCAGCTTCACAGCCCCTGGAGGCCCTGGCCACAATGCTCCTACCTCACTTCCAACCACAATACACATACTGGGTCCTGGGATTCTCCCAGTAGGCTCGCAGGGCTGGCGCTGGGCTCCTGCTGCTCCACGGGAGGGGCTCAGGGCAGAAATTTGGCAGGAAGGAGCTGGAGACTGGAGGGCCTGACTTAGGGTTGGGTCTGCAAAACCAGCCTCTGTTTATGCTTTGACTCTTTAGGGATGCCTGGGGTTATGGTGGAGATCATGGGGGCTGGAGCCCTCCCAACTACCCGTCCATATCGACCTGGCCAGCTCCACGAGTCAAAAGCAGGCAGAGTGGAAATGGTTTGAGCCTTCCTCACACAGGAAGGGTACCTCTCCTCTGAGGACCAACTGACAAAGAAGGAGTTGTCAGGCTGGAGCGATTTCAGTTAGCCAGGTCAGATCACCCGACAAGGCTGTCAAACACTAGAAAAGGACTGTTTGTGTCCCACTTACCTGACTATTCACACGGAATGGTGAGCATGGCGGCTCTTCCTGTCTAAAACAGGAAGTGAGACTGTCCAGCCTCTGAGAGTGAGTTGCTTTTTCCTCTAAATAGAATACAAGTTAGAGAGGGCACATCTCACCTCCAGGTGACACAATATAACACAACTGGGATGAATATGAGTAACACCAAACACTTGTATCACACTCTACGACTTTATATGCTGAGACTTAAAAGTGCCAGGTACATGGGGAAGAATTTTTCTCTTCATTTGATGAGGAAGATGCTCACAGAAGTTAAGCAACGTGTCTGAAATCTCCCAGCTTCTAAGAGAGCAGCATCAGGTTGAACCTAGGTTCCCTGCCACTTCCCAGCCGTGACCAGTGAGTGACGTCCACTCTCCCATGTCCACTGACCCCAGGAAAAGATACCGGAGTGGGGGTGGGCGCAGAAGGAAGGTATGTGGACTTTGATCAAGCGGCTGGATAAAGACAGGGTGGGGCCAGAAATAAGGAGAAGCTGGGATTTTTCAGCTGCAGGCTTGAAAGGAATGTGGAGCCACAGGAACCAGGATGACTCGCTGATTCTCATACCCACCTTCCTCTGGAAAACATCAGGAAATTGCTGTTCAGGCTTTGGACCTTCAAATGGGCCACCCCTGCCTCCTCCTCAGCCTCTTCCTGATGCCCTCCCCCCACACCGGAGACCAGCTCCTGACTCCCAGCCACGGCACACTGCAGCGCATCTCCAGTCTGCAGGGCGGGCAGGGGGAGGATGAAAGGCCACTGTTAGGAAGAGCCAGTGACGACACAGCCATGGTTTTCATTTGCTAAAAGACTGTGCCAGACAGTGCATACACATTCATCATTTATTCATTCTATAGCTCTATGTGCCAGAAAGGACTTAAGGCACACCTCATCACTTATTCATACAGTAAGCCCTCACTTAGCATTGTCAAATAGGTTCTTGGAAACTGTGGCTTTAAGCAAAATGACATATAACAAAACCAGTTTTACCATGGGCTGATTGACAGAAACAAGAGTAAAGCTCTTAGGGCATATTTCTGGTCACAAAACATCACCAAACTTCTAGTTAAGGACCCAAAACATTTCTAATATTAAACATTGAACTAAATGTGAGCTACGCATACATTTTAGAAAGATTCACAAAAACAAGTAGGAATTATTTTTCAACCTGCTTATTCCAGTTCAGGGTCACAGGTGGCTTCACCCCAGCAGCTCGGGGTGCGAGGTGGGACCCACCCTGGACAGGATGCCCTTCCTTCGCAGGGAGCACCCCCCGCCTAGCCACTCACTCAGACTGGGACCATGCAGACATGCCAGCGCACCTCCTGCACATCTTTGAGATGTGGGAGGGCACTGGGGTAGCCAGAGAGAACCCACACAGACACGGGGGAACGTGCAAACTCCATACAGTGGCCCCAGCTGCGGACTGATTTTTTTTCTCGTCAACATTATAATTAAATGACATTGAATAAAATGGCATTATTCAAGGACCTGCTGTACACTTACATCGTTTCATTCAATCCTTGTTCACTCACTTCCTCATGCATTCATCATTCATTCATTCATTCATTCATTCATTCAACAAATTGTCTTTACTGCAAAGGCCATTGATCTCAAGTAGTGCTTCTTTCCTTAGGTGATTAAATAGGGCTCCTGGGCCAATTCTGGATGTGACCCAGAATTCGAGAACTGCACGACTGCAGCCCTCAGACAACGGCTGGCCCCAATGCCTCATTTTTCAGATGAGGAGGTGGTCAGTAGCCACCTACGGTTGAGGCCACATGGAAAGAGAAGCCCCATCTTGGGCTCGCAGTCCAGTGTATGAGGAAGCCAAAGACACTGTGAAAGGAAGCCAAGACTACCAGAGGCTGGTCTACGTGGCAAGGAACCAGGTCTCAGCCTTGGGGTCTGAAGATCCAGGTTCCAGCCCCCGCTGTTGACTGCCTTTACCCAAATTCTTATGCCCTGGGCATCCCCGCTGGGATGTCCCACAAGTTCTTCAAAGTCATGTGTGAACCCAACTGTCTACCCACCTGCACGGGCCTCCCGTTCCAAAACTGCTCCACCTGCCCCATCCCAGAAGCCTGGGCATCTCGCCCACCTTCACCCCACATCCGGCCAACTGCCACGTTCTGGCGTTACCTCCCAAACGGCTCGTGAATTCCTCTGCCTCTCCCCATGCCTGCTGCCACCCACCACTCTGTGTGAGGCCCAGCTCCTCTGCAGCTGGGCTACTTTAGACAAGCGTCTCAGCCTCTCTGAACCGACCTCTACGCTGTCTCTGCACAGGCCTGCCTTTGGTGCACGGAGGACTAGGGGATGCGGGGAAGCACCTAGGTGAGTCTGGAGGCCGAGTCCCAGCTCCACCACAAAGCAGCCATGCTGATCCACACACGACCTTTCTGCCTTTATAATCTATGACTCTGATTTCCAAGGCTACAGACAGCTAATAATGATCTTCATTCCTTAATCATACTCTATGGCCCAGTGCTATGCTAAGTGCTTTATATAATTTAATCAACAGAACAATCCTGAGGCAGGTGCTATTCCCACTTTATAGATGAGGAAAATGAGGCATTGAAAAGCTAGGTAACTTGGCCCCTGATCACACCGCTAGTATGTGGAGAGTCAGGATTCAAACCCAGGTCTAAGCAAGCCCAAGCCCACCCATCTGATCTACTTTCTCTTGCTGGTGTAGGAACTTTAGGTAACTGGGAGCACCCAGAGCCTCCCATTCCCTGACAACAACTCCCTTTACTCATGGGAGGATTATGAACCTACTTCCTCCTCTCTGGGCAGATGGAATAAAGATCCTGCGAGTTGGCTGCAGCTGCTGAATGCCCCGCATTCCTCGAGCGGTACCAGGCAGAGTTCAGCTGTGCCTGCCCCCTTACAAGAGCTGGTGGCTGCTCGGCACTGCCACTGGACCTGGACCAAGTCACTGGGAAATGGCCCAAGCTGGGTGCACACTCTGGGTCTGGGACCTTGGGCTCCTGACATGGCCTGTCTCCCAGCAAAGTGAGAAGAGTGCCGAGAGGCTGTGTCAGACACAGCACACCTTGATAGGGCAGGATTTTTATACTGGAGACAGGAGACTCTGGTGTTCAAGTCAAACCAAGTTAACCCCAGGGGCTGCTCAGGTGGGTCTGAATTCCTGAGCCAAACGTCAGGAACAGTGGTGGGTACAGCAGAAGAGATGCTGCTAGATAGGCCATTCTTTAGGAGGCCAGGGAACCAGAGTAGACAGGCCCAGTGGGGGGTAAGGAAGCCTGGCTGGCACTGGCCTGGCCATCAAAACACTTGGCAGGATCCCAACTCTGCCATTCATTAGGATCCAGGAAGGTAAGAAATGAAGTACTTGGAAAGCTACCAAGAGTCCTATGAATGTTTGGACCGACTATTCGGAGGCTGCTTGTGTTTTTCCTTCCTTTGGGAGGCGGGGCTGAGTTGTAGGATGGTGTTCCAGAAGGCACAGGCCTCAGAACCGGGCTGACCCTGGTTCAGCCTCGGCTCCTCTTCTGCTCTGGTCACTTGGACAAGTCCTGTAACCTCCCTGGTGACAAGTGGCAACCCCCCTCACTTAGACTCAGTCACAGTCCTTACAGTCAGTCACCTACAGGGCACTCTGTGGCCCGGAGCCTCACCCCTCTGGTGTCCCCTCCTCCCTTCCCCCTTGCTCCCTCTGACCTTTCCGCTACAGTCTCTCAACACACGGAATGTGCTCTGGCCTCAGGGCCTTTGCACTTGGTCTCCTCTTCCTGGAACCTCCCCAGGTTTCACAACGCTGCCCCCTCCCTCCCTTTAGGCCTCTGCCCAAATTCTACCAAACGGCACTCTTTTCTGTCCTATTCGAAAGGGTAACTCCTACCCTTGATTTTTCTCCATAACACTAATCTCCATCCAACATATGAAATATGGTTTAGCACCAGGCTCAACCCATTAAAATTAAAGCCCATGAAGACAGGGATTTTCTTTTATCCACTTCCATTTCCTCCTGCCCTGTCGCACCTGGCAGGCTCTTATAGGAAAAGGACCCAACCACTGGGCACGAAATACTACAACGGCCTGATGTGGAGGAGGCACTGTATCAGTCCCTAGGGCTGCCTAACTAGTCACCACGAACTTGGTGGCTTAAAACGGAAACTTATTCTCATGGTTCTGGAGGCCGACAGCCCAAAATCAAGGCGTCAGCTCTAGGGCAGACCCCTTCCTGCCTCTTCCAGCTCCCTGGTTCTGGGTGTTCCTCAGCTTGTGGCTGCGTAACCCTAATCTCTGCTTCTGTCTTCACGTGGCCTTCTCCTCCTCCGTCTCTCTGTGTGTCTTATAATGACACTAGTCACTGTACTTAGAGGCCACCTGGATATCCAGGATGATCTTGAGATACTTAACCTACACCTGTGAAAACCTTTTTCCAAGTGTCACATTGACAGGATCCCTTATTACCAGAACTCAAGAGAGACCAGTCACAGCAGGAGAGCACAAAGTCTAGTGTGAGAGTTCATAGCACCCTGTCATCGGGAGGGAGGGACGGCCTCACCAGCCCTGTCCCCCCGAGTTACAGGAAATACCCCTTCACTTTAGGGCTCATATACACACCACGCAGATTTTCATGGGTTACCTACTGCTGTTTCACCTTTCAGCCATTCTTAAGGTAGGACTTTCTAAAATAAAAACACAAGTTTGGGAAACAAAAGACCTGACTTCACTACTTATTACTTTGACCTTGGATGAGCTATTTAATTACTCACCCATGTAATTAATAAACTTTCCTCACTTTCCTCAATAAAGTCAGGACACCAAGCTCACCATTCCCCAGAGACAGTGAGATAACGCACGCACTGTGTGCAGACGTGAGGGCTTCCTCCTGACTACAAAGTTTCTACAGCTCCAAGAACGTTTCACCTTGGCTGAGGAGGTCGGGTGAGACCCTGAGACAACCGGCTTCAGTCAAGTTTTCAATTTTCTTAGACGTGCATTGTCTGTGCTTTGTTGGAAAAGTTTTAAAAGTGGCTGATAAGAAATAGTCTGGGCTGCTGGATGTTGAGGTACGGAAGATGCCGCCTCAGAGAAGTCCCCAAGATGGCAGAGCTCATGTGGTGTCTAAGGGAGGGATGGCAGTGAGAATGAAAAACAGACACAATTCAGCTGTGACTGGCCATGGAGGTGCCAGGACGCACGCAGCGGCACCACACTCACGGGGGGGCAAGAGGCTGCACACCCCATAAACCAGAATTTTCAGTGCGAGGAGACAAACACCGGGCAACAGACAACAGAAGGGAAACGTAGTCGTTTGGAGAGAACTGTTGGCCTTTGTATAACTTGATCAAGGCACTTAATCCCCCAAATCCATTTCCTCAACAAAATGGGGACACTACTGCTGGAGCCGGGCTGCAGGGGTAAGCGGCGTGCGTGGGTTCCTCTCAGTGTGGCTCCTGCCAGGGGGGGTACTCGGCAGCACTTCCGCTAACATGCATGCAAACCATGGCAGGTCGTTTAATGCTCACAGGGTTCTTGTGAGGTGCGAATAAAATACTGAATGTGCAAACGTCCTGTAAACTCTACGGTACTTTAAGGACACAGGGATTAAATAATTCAATTTAAACATCAACAACTGAGGCATCGAGAGAAAATATCATGACACGTGGACCATCACCTATTGTCGCCCTGTCCAAGATGCTCCCCAACAACAATGAGACGACAAATCTGGCTCCAAAGAAGATCCTTTACTGAGACCTACTTAACACATCTGTCCTTGATTCAAATAAATTTCAATTCAGCTGACTGGCTGATGACTGAAATAGGTAAAGGCTTCACTGTGGCAAAATGACGTCAAAATAGGTTCCTGGCTAATGCAGGTGTGAATGTACTCAGGGTCTCTGTCCCATCTTCTTCAGAGTTCGATTGAGCTAGAAGGAAAAGAAAAGCAAAGTCAGATAGGGGGTTTCGCCAAACCTTTTCCCATGGTTTGCGCGATGACCAGATCAAAAACTTCCAGGCCGGCCCTCTGAAGTCAGGGAGGAGTGCTTCTGATGTGAGCAGGGGTGGCTACTCAGTGGGTAAAGCCCCATTGGGGCCTCCATTAGGTCCTCCACCCATCATTCACAGGAGCCCTCACAATCCATGCAGACAGCTCTACCTGTCCTTCACACTCGACGAACAAATCCTATACTGCTGTGTCCGTTTCACACACAGGAAGGGACTCAGAGTGGCTCAGACATGCCAGGGCTGTATTACCACCCCGCAAGAGGAGCCCAGCGGTGTGAACCACAGGAGAGTGGTGACCTCTGCTGGAGGACTCAAAGCACCAGGACACAGTGGCTCCAGCTATGGCCACAAAGAAAGACCTACGCCCTAGTAGTGTTTGGCTTGACCCACAAGACCTCTCCTAGGGCAAGATATGGAATGCATTGAATCTGTCAAAACAGAGCTCCCTGTCTTCTGCCTGTAGGAACTGGCCAAACCTGTCTAAGTTGCAGAATAACTGCCAAATGGGGAGGGACGGGTGAGAGAAGGCAGTGAATCCACCCATATTAGGAAATGCCAGAGAGGGAGAGGAGGATCACTGGCCACCCGCAAAGGGAGATCTTGGAAAGAGATGCCCCAGAGAAGGCTGACATAGCAACTTCTATAGGCCCAGCCCCACCTCCCAAACCCCAAGCGGCCAGCCAGTCTAGCTCAGAAACTTAAAAGGGTCAATTTCAGGCCTTCCTGAAAATAAAAATGAAAAAACAAAACAAAAAAAAAAAGGTAAAACTCCCCACACAGTCCCTAACCTCTGTCCCCGGCCTGCACACCTCTCTCAGGCCTCTCACCTCCTCGAATTTGTGAATCTGCCGGATGAAGAAATCCCCATAGCGCCTGGCGACCTTGGTGTCTGCGATGTGAATCATGTCCTGTGGAAACAAGAGTCACAGGAAAGCAGTGAGGTGGAGTCACGTGTGGATTTATGATGCTAAGTACAAGATAAACACCTGAATAACTTTTCCAGTTAATAGCAGCTCTTTCTTTCAAGATGATTTTTATTTTCTTCTTGTTCACTCATTTATTTTCATTTTGTAGTCTTTTTCAATAAACATGAATCTTTTGCCAATAAAAACATTTAAAACAGCAGTTTATTCTCATATGCTATTGACTAGATTCCAAATTAGCCCAGATTTTAAATTGTTTTTTAGCTCAAAATATTTTGTTGAATGCCATTTTAATTGTAAATTCCCACATAACCTAGGTTAAGACCGAAGAACTTTCTGAATCTTTGAAAGGATTTTTTCAAGTCAAGGATGAAATAAGACATGCCAAAAAAAGCATTTGCCAGAGATGAACCTGAACCAGAAAGACAATGAAAACAAAAACATGCAGTTAAAAACTTTTTCAAGTAGGGACTTTGAATCATACTATTATTAATTTCACCTGATTTAATTTTACAGCAAAATTTTTTCAGTTATAACCAAGTTACTAACTCAGGAGAAGTGTTTTACTAAGGACCATCCGCATGGTTGGGACTGGTTCTGCCAGGTCCCTAAGAGACAACAGGTATAGCAGGTTCCTGACACTGCCAAAGAATGCGCACGTGGGCCACTGGGAATACATGCAGCAAGGGCTTTAGGTAGTTGACATGATCCCTCAGGGGACAATTTTGTTTAATTTTTAAAAGCATGATTTAAAACAACACTAAAAAACTTCCACTATTGGTGTGTTTCTACTTTCAATGAGTCTGTTCAAGTCAGGGATAGCTAAATTCTGACGAATATCAAGCCTTTCAAAAGCCATAAAGTCTAAATGAGAGCACTTGGTTTAACAGGATGGGCTTTCAAAAACAAACTGACCCGGCAACCAGGTATATACCCAAGAACATCTTCACACAAACACTTGCATGCAAATATTCACAGCAGAGTTATCCACAATAGCCAAAAGGTGAATATTCGCCAAATAATCACTAAACGAAATGAGATGTAGCAATACAGTAGAATATTATTCAGCTATAAAAAGGAATAAAGTACTGATACATGCTACAGCTTGGATAAACTTGAAAACATGCTTGCTGAAAAAAATCAAATACAAAAAGCCACATGTTTTATGATTCCGTTTATATGAAATGTCAGGAATAGACAAATCCTCAGAGACAAAACGCAGATTACTGGTCTGCCAGGGATTGGGGCAAGGAGAGAATTAGGAATGACTACTAATGAGCAGGGAGTTTCTTTTCGGGATGACAAAAATGTGGAATTAAATAGTGGAGATGACTGTACAACACTGTTAATCTACTAACAGGAAAGTGTACCCTTTAAAATGGTAGTCTGTTGTGCAAATTACATCTAAAAGACTGTCATATGTTTAGACCAACACTTTTTGAAGACAATTAAAAATGCAGGATACATTATTTTTTAAAATCTCCTTATAGCATCAAAGAGCTGAAAAGAGAATAAAGAACTATTTAAGAGAAAACAGAAACTATTCTAAGCAAAACAAAGAAGCCCCACCTCTGTTGAGGGTACCTGCTAATCCTAGCCATCTTGGGCTGAGGGGACAAACCAAGGCCAGGCTGGTCCAAAAGAAGACCCTCCTTGTGACACTGAGATCCTGAACAGCTCTGCCCTTGAGCTAATGTTAAACCAGAAGAGAACTGCGATCCCATTCCTTACATCAAGCCATGCTCACCAAGTCGGGGGAAGGGAATACAAGAAAAAGACCCATCCCTGAGATGTTATAAACACAAGCTGATTCTTTGGACAGTCTGGAGCCGGGGCTGGTCCAGGAGACCTCAGGCTCCAAGCTCAGTCTATGGTGGTCCCAGATCAATAATATCCCCAGGTACCTTGAAGAGGCAAAAGGAAATCCCCTCTAGGGAAATGAACATTAAATCTAGCCTTCAAAGACCATGACAAAGAGTTTTTAAAGAACAATGACTATGTAGTAAAATACAACCAAGTACGGAAGAAAACTCTGCATCATGAGTGAAAAAAAAAATCAGAGAAAGCAAGAAATAGAGCTGAAGAAATTAATTAGGGATAGCATGCTCAAACAAAAATTATCCAGAATAAAGGAGAAAAAGATGGAAGATGGGTTTAAGAGACATGGAGGACGGAGTGAGGTCTACATACATTAAATATGAATTTCAGAAGGAGAAGAATAGAGCAGAAACAATATCTAAGAAATACTGGCTAAGAATATTCTAGAAGAGATGAAGGATACCAGTCCACTGACTGGTATAAGTCCTCATCAGGGTTCCCAGTGTGTCTGAATACGTTTCCTTTACTTGTGAGGGTATGTACAAGGGAGAAACAAAAAGGGGAGGTGATATTTCAGGGAAAGAACAATTCTAGGAGTCGAGCATATTTTAAGTCTGGAAAATCTCACTTAACGAAACAAATTATTTCTTCTAAAAATCTCATTAGGATAATTAAAATGTCCAATTTGAACTTAAAATCCCAACAGTGAAAACTAACACTGTTCCTCAACCCACTTCTCCTCCAGAGAGGACATCGCCGCTACACTGATTGTGCATCCTTCCAGAAAGAACTCTGCATACACAGCGTATATATCACTTAAAAAAAACTTAAATGAAGCATTGACAACCACTCCATAAAGTCTTAAGTGTACTTTTTGTAATAGCCAAAAACCACCCAAATGTGCATTAGCAATAAGAATGAAAAAACCGCAGTCAATAATTACAGGTATCAGACTATCACAGACTACGAAGCATGAATGAACTACAGCTGCACACAACACTGGGTGGTGACTCTCTCAGGTAAATGCTGAGTGAAAGAAGCCGGATACAAAAAGAGCACATACCGTACGATCCCACTATAAGAAGTTCAAATCAGGTAGCGCCCATCTAGGGCCGAACGAGCCAGGACAATGGCTTTCCATTTGCTCAAGGACTTCCAGCAGTCTACCGAGCACCTGCCCCTTCTTTTCCAGCCTCCTCAGGTCATTCTAGCCACACTGCAGCAAGGTCTCCCAAACACACTGGGCTCACTCCTGCCCCAGGGCCTTTGCTCTAACTGCTCCCCCTCTGCCTGGCATGCTCTTTGCCCAAAGATTTGCTTGGCTAATTTCCTCACCTCCTTCCATCTCACTATCTCAACAAAGCCTACGCGGGTCTCCTCATTTATTACTGTGGCTGGTACCACCACTGCCCTGACTCTAACGCTTGGCAACTCCTTAACCACCACGTGGTTTGCTTAATTATCATGCTTATTGCCAAGTTTTTTACTCTAGAATATCACCAAAAAGGCAGAAATCTCTGTTAATTTTATTCACCAGTATATCCCAAATGCTCAGAACAGTGACTAGAAGACAGTGAGAGCTTAATAAATATTTACTGCCGAATGAACAGAGAGTGCCCCAGAGAACCTGGCCCAAGGGGCAGCCATACCTTATCGATGTAGAAGTCAACCTCAGAGGCTGACTGAAATTCACCGTCCAGAGCGGAGATGCCGCTGGTCCACACCAGGTTCTTCATTTTGTGTTTGAAGACAAGAAGCTGGATACGGAACTCCTGCTCTGTGAGGTCCAGGAAGCCGGCCAACTTGGCCACAGGCATGGTGGTGTAGAGCTTGAGGAAGCTGCGGATGGTGGAGAGCTGAGCCTGCTGCTGCACTTCATCAGAAAACACCTTCAGCTGCTGCAAGAAGGGCTCCTTGTGGTAGTTGGGGTGCACATTGTCATAGTTGGGCACTACGGGTGACAAAAATTTGGGGCAGGAATAGCTGAAAAGTTCCTCGTAGACCTGTGGGTCTCCCTTCTGCATGCGTAGCATCTTATCTCCGTATTTCTCCCGAAGCTGGAGGTGAATGCTCTCGTCAATACGCATGGGGTACATGGTGAGGGCGATGGCCAGCAACGCGTGCATCTGCTCATTCTGCTTGTTAATCTGGGGGAGGAGAGATTGGTGCGGGGACCAATGAAATGGACTTTCCAAGGTCCCCACTGCCAACGTGGCCCCACCACCCTCCCACGTGTTCTGCACAGATCTTTGACTTCTCCCTTTGTCTTACGCCAGTTAAGTTTCCCCACGTCTCTCCCATCCCTCCCTCTAGCTCTATTCAATTCCCGCCTAGTGCCAGGTCCTCCTTAGTTGTCTCCTGGACTCTTTACTGGTCTCTCCAGCTTGCCACACACATCACTGGCAGGTCAATCTTCCCACACTAGTTATGATCAGCTCACCCCGAAAACCTTGATGGTGCCTCAATGCCTATAAAGACTAAATACTTTAGCTGGGTAACAAAGGTTACCCCTGAATCTAACACCCCAATTTGAATACTCTCTTGCCCTCCTGCCAAAATGGTTTACTGTGCAGCTACATTACCACACTTCCAAGTCAACAGCTTTACTCCACCTCCAAGTATCCCCCAATTCTATGCATGTCTTGGACCTTCCTTCTCCACTGTCTTGAGGACAATACCCAGAGCCTAGAGAACACTAGCAAACTATTGCTAAATAAACAACTCTAGGGACTGCTGGGGGACAGTGCCAGCTAAAAGATACTCTCCTTGTTGTCAAGGTGTAACAGACAAAAGAAACTCTTATTAGAGTAGACCAGCCATTAAAAAATTGTTGTGTTGAAAAGGCATACAAAAAAGCAAAAATTTGGATGGCGTTTACCAAAAACTGCTGGCACATGTGCCAAAGGAGTCAGGTAGTCGGAGGCCCCTTACCATCTCATACTTGTACGTGGTCCTCTGAAACATGCTCTTGGTCCTCTGAATGTAGAGGAGGATGTTGGCAAAGACCCGGATGGCATCCTGGTAGCGACGCATCATCAAATAAGCAAAACCAACGTAATAGTATGTGGTGACCTGGCACTCGGGCACACGAGAGTACATGCTCTGCGGAAAGAGACAGAAGCAGCATTCATGAGGCCCAAGACCAATTCCCCCCGATGGGATCTGAAAGTTGGTGGAGCCTAGTGTCAGCTGAGGCGGAAGCACTGAGAGCTCCCTGAACGACCCAGAATAGCTCTGGCTCCAGAGTCACAGGCTCTGAGCACAGACTGTACCATTCACCAATTAAGTCAAGTGATGTGAGGCAACTAGAATGGTAAAATCTGCCATCATCATTTTGAAATCAGAATCAAAAGACTACTGAATATTTTAAGTGTTAAGCATCAAAGAGAAACCACCTTGTCCAGGTTCAGATTTTCACCTGAGTGGTTTCCCAGTTCTCAACTTTCAGCTAACCCGGGAAAGAGTCCTCTCTCACCTCCCCAATATTTGTCGTAATAGATGTTTCTCTTAAAGCAGATGGATTTTATGGCGCTGGGAAGATAGGCAGAAGAAACAAGTAATTACCTTCTTGTTCAGTTCGATATTCTCTAGCACCTTGATGGCCTGGTAGTAATCCCCCAACAGTGAGTGCAGACGAAGAAGCCCCACCAGACTGAAGTAGCCAAGCATCTTGTAGAGGGAGTGCCGGCCATACTCCCCAGCCACACTTTCGGGGTCACCTGAGAGAGAGAGACACTGTACGCTTCAGGATGGCAAGCCTGACCCTTGTCGCTCAGTGAACTCTTCACCCACTGCCAGCCTGTACAGCTTCCCGTAACAGAAAATAGTTCTGCCTTCAAAGGAACTCCAAGACACAGCATGCCTGGCCTTATGCTAGTCTTAAATTTACCGAAGTTGGGTACAACATAGCAGTTCTTTTATTTTTTTGGTTCCAAAACACTTGCAAACATGAGAGGGTTCCTCTCATCAGTAAGTTACTCACCAAGGCCCCTCCTTTCGAGAAGTCCACGAGGTCAAAGCTATTTTCCTAATAACACTAAGATGCTCCTTGCCTTTCCCACTGAGTTGAAATTTGCACAACGATACAAAAACAATGCTAGGCAAAACTACTGACAACTTGGCATAAATCAGGCGGCGGCACAGCTATACTGGCCATCACTGTACCATTACACACCTGCAGTAAAAGAATTAGCCACTTTTTTCCCCCGCAAAATACTATTTTTCCTTGAAAGAACGATGGACATACAAACTAGGGTTATTTAGATTTGAGTACTTAGCAGACATTTTCTCAAACATGAATGAAGCTAGCCTGTTTCAATGAAAGCACCTGATGGTGTTCACTGCCAAGGAAAAATTTCAGTTTTTAAGCAAAAATTAGAATTTTATAAAACTTGTAAATGTCCCTATGAGCTCAACAGCTTCCAAATCAAATACTTATCTGATAAGATTGATGGCAAAAGTAACCTATGATTTTAATTAAATTGTATTAAAAATGTGTCCACATTTAGGAAATCTTTACAACTTAATGAACCATTATTTTACAAAATCATAAATGTGTCAAAGACCCATTCAAGCTGCAGGAGACCAATATACTTTAATGTAATAAAGTAAAAGTTCACTGCTATGGTTTCAGATTCTTCACTGCAACTACCCTGAAGGACACCACCACTTGTCAAGTTTGGGTGCGTTATCAAAGACCACCAGTACTACCTGAAGAGGCTGTTTGTTAAAAAAAATTCCTTTTTCCCCAACTACGTATCTTTGTGAGGCCAGATTTCCCTTATAGACGCCAAATGACACAGCGCACTGCCAACAGATTGAAAGCAGAAGCAGAAATAAGAATCCACTCTTCTAAAAGCCAGACACTAGAGAGATTTGCAAAAATGCCACTCTTCTCATTGAAGAAAAAATTTTTATATAAACTTTGTGATTCTCAATCTTTTAAGAGTGTAAAGCAGTCATGACACCAAAAAGTTAGAAAAGCGCTTCATCTAAACAAAGGCCCTGGAGACACAGTGGAGTGTTTACAAAGGCGCATCTCAGAAGTGCCGCTTCAGTCTGTCTGTCAGCCAACAACTGCCACGCTCAGGAGCCAAGCTCAGCGCTCGGCTACTGTTCACACCCAAAAGCAAAGACAAACAACAGCCCAGGACCGAGGAGAGTCTCAGTGACCCCTCCGCGCTTCCTGCGGGCTTTGATCACTCAGAACAGATGGCAGGCAGCACTCACCTCCGCTCGTGTACACCTCCAACTGCCGGTTGATGTTGGACTTGTCTACCAGGGAGTGAAGGACATTGAGGACACTGTGAACATTCCAGATTTTGGGATTGGAACGAAGGAAGTCAATCTCCTCTTCCGACTTCTTGGCAGTCTTACAGCGGTACTGACTAAATGACTGAAACTGTTGAGGAAGAAGGGAAAGAGGCAGCAGTGGCATAAAACCCACAGTGACAGGCCAGGTGCTAAAGATGAAGCGACGGCCAGGGCTCTGGGCTGGGGAAAGGCAGGGGGAGGCTACTGCTCCTCACGCCAAACCGCTCTGGAGTCAAACACAGCCTAAAATCGCTTGTTATCTCTGGGCTTCAATGCAGTTAACCTGGACCAGAACCAGGTGGTTTGTGACAGATCTCTATCCACATGGCTTTGACGGGTTCAGGACTATGAACGCAGTGAGATGGGGTAGGCATCTGTTACATGCATCTTTCCTACCAGAGGTGACCATCAATTTACCTGCAATAGGAACCCAGTCTAAGTCACCTCTGTACCAACCACAGAGCCTGGCTAAGTGTAAAGAACACACAGGGGACATGCCACAGTATTTGTCTGGGGCAGTGGTTCTATCTGGGACCAGTACTGGGCTGGCTCCATCTGTCATCCAGAGAATAGCACAGGAGACCTACCTACTCAATCAGAATTTCTGAAAGCTCCCTGGTTGATTCTGGTTGGGAATCTAGTGACCTAGAAAGGCTCTAGGTCTTAGATGACCTCAGATTGTTCAACTCTAAAATATTATCTTCCTCTAAGAGTATGAGAAAAAGTTCCCAAAGTTATAATAAAGAATAGTATCCAGAATAATATAAGGAATTCTCTTAAGTTAATAACTACAAGATAACCCAATAGAAAAATAGGCAAAGGATACTGATGATCACTTCAAAGAAAACCAGGATTGGTTAATTAACAGGGAAAATGGTCAATCTTTTTAGTTATTAGAGGAATGTAAATTAAAATGAGATTGCCATTTCTTTCCCATCAAATGGACAGAAATTAGATCAATAAAAACCAGAGTAAAAAGCTTGCTCTCAAAAGCAAGTCGTAGTAGTATAATCTGATACAGCCTTTTGGGAGGGCAATGTATTACTATTTAAAAATTCAAAGTGACTGAAATGGTCTATATCTTGATTGTGGTTGTTATACACTTGTCAAATCTTATCAATTACACACTTAAAATTGGTATGCCTCTATAAAGTTGATTTTTAAAAATTTAAAAAGCAAACATCCTTCAACCAATGATTCTACTTTCTGTGATCCCTAGAGACATACCTAGGTGTAACACATTTGCTGTTTGTAATAGTGAAAATCGAAAACCCAAATGTTCACCACCGAAAGTGGTATATCCCTATCACGTACACAGCACAAAAGGACAGGGCAGGTCTCTCTACAGACATGCTGTCATAGCAAATTACACAATATCATAAGATACCATTTTTTAAATGACATTTTTATATGTATGCATTTATGGAAATGCCTGAGAAACATTAACGTAGCGCTTTTTTCTAGACAATAATTGATGCCTCTACAGAGACAAGGAAGATTTTCACTTTATCTGTAGTTCAGAGGAAAAAAAGATTTTTTTAAAGCAGTATTAACATAATCGTATATTACTTATACCAATAAAAATAAACCAAAAAGTAGCAGGGAAGAGCCACTCACCCCATGTGGCATCTACCTGGCTGGGAGGAATCTCCACGCCCTCACTGGCAAGTCTTTGTTAGAAATGAGTGCCTTAAGCCCCTTAGGAAAAGAACACCCGCTAAACCCCAGGAATTATGACTGTCTTAAGAGGGATGAAGACTTTAGCACAGATGATCCTTCTCCACTTGCTGAAAGTCAACGAAACTGCCAAACCTTCTAAAATTTGACAATTAGAGACTGACACAAGCCAAGAAGCCAAAGAGGGCAAATAAGGCCAGTGAGGTGTGTGGCCTGGACTGCACAAAGGCACTGAAGCCTCACCTTGAGCAGGAAGCCTCTTTCTCAAAGAGCCTAAGAAAGGTTTGCACAGCTCACCAATTGCATCTGAACACTCTGTAGTCACAAAGCCTCTTTGATCTATGGAGCTCAAACAACATCTGTTATTAAGAAACTGATTCTCCCAAAATACCCAGTGAGAGCTATACTATCCCCATAAAACACACGGAAAAGACATTTTTCCAAATTCAATTATTGTTTTTTAATCTTTGTTTTATTTTAAAGAATAAAACTGGGCTAAAAGAGGGTAGTGAATAATGATGTTATTGACTGTCATAACAACCAGAAACACCTACTGAGTAATTATTCTGTGACAGGCACTGGGCTAAGCACTTCATACATAATCCCCCAGTAACCTTTCCAACAATCCCTGTTTTAGAGAAACCAAAGCACAAGGTGGTTAGTAATTTGTCCAAGGTGAACAAAAGAACCTGAACTTCTACCCCCGGGCCCCAAAGCTGCAGTACTTCACGACGAGCACGGTTCCCAGTGGAACCTCAGCTATAGCACTCTGAGCTGTGTAAGAGTTCGTTCTGATAAAAATGCTGCTTTATTCTGACCTAGCATGTACTTAAGTAACCACTACCACAATCGGGATTTAGAACATTTCTGTTTTACAGATAGGAAAGTGAGGCTCGGTGAGCTTGAATAGCATGCATGTCACTGTTACAGAGCTACCATCCCAGACTAGAATCCACTGCTACCTGGCCCCAAAGCCTGTGAGGCCTGTGTTCTTCCTGCCAGAGACCTCTAAAGGTCAGGTAAGAGCCTGGTAAGAGCTCAACCCTCCTGACTTCTAAGTTCTGGAGCTCTTCGGCCTCACTGACGTTTCAGAAAACCACAACGGGAGTCCTCCGCCATGCAGTACTTCACACTGCGATGCGCATACTTTTATACCCTGCATCTCTTTAACAAGGGTAACAGCTACTCCTTGCTTGGACCGGTTATTTCAACCTAGGCCAAGGGCTGACCAGATACCTGATAGATGAACTCATCGATGATATCCCAGAGCCACTGGTTGGGTAGTTCAAGGGGGGCGGGACCATCAGCATCTGTGCAAATCATAAAAAAGTCAGACTCAAAGCAATGACTATGCTCATTCGGTAAGGCTGCAGAACGCATTTTGTAATTTCTTAAAAGGACCGTGAATCACAAGACTCCTCCTCTTCCCACCTGCACATTAAATTCTGCTAAAAGGAACTAGAGGCCACTGCTAGTCCTCATCATAACCTCCCCAGCATGGTCAAACCCCGAACTCACTGAGAATGTAGTTGAAGAGATTGCAGTAGTTGTAATAGGATTCAAACCTCTGCTCCAAGGAAGGTCCCCCCTATAAAGAGAGCAGAGACGTCGAGACATAGACTTAATTTAAATATTTTTTACTCACGGCCTACCATGGCGGCTGAAAATAAATACATGAGAATTACGTCTGCTCAGGTGAGAGTGAAGACAGTAAGTGCCACAGCAGTTCAAAGGGGCGCTGAGTATCAGTCCACAATGGCCAGGTTTTTGGCAACAACCTTAACCAAATGTGAGAGAATGGGCATGCCAATCTGGCGAAACAATAAAACGACAGTAACAGTTACTCCTTGCTTGGGCCAAAAAACGGCCAAAGGCTGAGAAAGGAAAGCATTTCAAAAAAAAACAGAACTAACAAAGGCAAAGAGGTAAAACTGTGGCACTTGAACATTGGAGAGTAAGAGCAGACGATGCTACACTGGACGACACCGGGCCGGGAACGCTGAGGTCTTTCAGTGACAATTAGGAATCTAGGCCAGAAGGCCAGCAAATCCACCATCACCTGTTTTTGTAAATAAAAAATTTAATTGGAACACAGCCATGCCCACTAATTGTCTATGGCTGCTAGAAAGGCATAGTTCAACATAATAGACAAGAGACCATCATGGCCCTTGAGGCCTGAAATACTATCTGGCACCCTACATAGAAGGTTGCTAACCCCTAATCTAGACTTTATGAGATTATATAGTGCCTAATATAGTAAAGGCTCTTTCAATGAAAAACCTCCTCAAGGGGCTTAAAACTGATCACGTATGTGAAAAGTGCCCCATTTGGTACCTAGCACAGAGGTTACGGGGTTGTAAAATTCTGCTGAATCTTTTTATCTACAGACCAAAAGGAACAGGGACGTGGTGAAACCAGCTAAACTATGATTTTATGATAATGTTTTAAACTAGGGTAGCAGCAGTGGTGGCGGAGAGAAGTGGTTGGTTTCAAGAAGTTTGTTGAAGGTAGAGCCAAACAGGATTTGCCACAAACCTGGATGTCAAATAAAAGTCAAGAATGATGCCTAGGTTTTCAGTCCAAGTAACTGGGTGAATGGTGGTACTGTTTATTGAGATAATGAACACGGGATAAACAGGTTCAGAGAAAAAATAAGCGTTCAGTGTGGGGCATGTTAAGCTTGGGATAACTATCAAACAACCAAATGGAGATGATGTATAGTCGAATATAGAAGTCTGGATTTGGAGAAACTGGGGCTAAAGATAGAAATTTCTAAGTCATTGGTGTATATAATAGTACAGATGGAATTTTAATAGGCTTCAGGCAGTCCAAAAGTAAGGAATCAGTCCAAAAGTAAGGAATCAGGAAGAGAAGAATCGAAAAGTGACCAAAGTTGGGGTAGGATGGTAGAAAGAACACTCGTGTCACAATAGACAAGTCTGGGTTCAAGTTCTGTCATTTACTAACTGGGAAATTTGAGAAAAAGCAACCTCTCTACATCTCAGTTTGCCTACTTTGCAGGATCACTGCGAGGATTAGAGACATGTAGATGTGTGCCATGTGCCCAAGATTGTGCCTGGCACACAGTGACAGTTTTATGTACGTTTAAGAGGGAAGAGGCTCACTGGCGATGTTCTGAAAAGAAGAAAGGGCATCCCAAGCAGAGGCAGCAGAGGTGCCTGGGAACGCACTGGCAGCCTACAATCCAGTGCACGGCAATGAGTGCCCGGCCAGGAGAACTGGGGATGGAGAAATTAAACAGGATGTTCAGGCTATGCAGTGTTACGGTCTGTCTGGAACCGACACCCAACTTTCAATCATCCTGCTGCTAGTTCTTAAAAGCAAACATGCCAACATTCTTGGACACTGAACCAATATAACCTACTGACTGTGTTCCAGGGACAAATGACACAAAGTTTAAAAACGGCCAGCAACATTTAGATACTCACACTGACTTTGGCATATATGTGTCTATAGTACAATTCTTTGTACAAAATCAGGAAGACGGCATCTGAAAAAGATGGTAGAGGGGTGCTTTAGTAATCCACAAAACAACTAGGGTCTTCTGGCACTTTTAGCCCTTTGGGGGCAACAAAGGGATAACCGTGATATTAGACTAAAGAACATCTAAACTCTAATGCTTATAAGTTCCAAGAATACAAGTAACAAGAAAAGTCATTTCTTGAGAAAAGGAGACTACACTTCGGATGGTAAGCACACAGCAGAGTATACAGATGTCATACTATAAAGCTGTACACCTGAAATTTATATGTTATTAAATTAGATAATTAAATGAAGAAAATAAACTTCTCATTTTACTCTTTCAACTTCATCTTAATTTCATTCAAACCCATTTCTGTTCACCATTTAAAGGTCTGTGCTATCCAGTTGCTTAAATAGACCAGCACGTAAATAAATGGTAATAGCTCCATGAAAAGCAATATGATGCCATATAGCAAAACTGCAAACCATCTACAGCCATGCTACTCAGAACAAGCCCAATCCTGTCTGATCTAGGAAGCTAAGAAGGGTCGGGCCTGGTTAGTACTTGGATGGGAGACCACCTAGAAGACCAGGTGCTGTAGGCATAAAAAATAAAAAATAAGGGATTGTAAACTGACAAGGTCCTTGCAACCTCTGAAGTCAACCAAGGGTTGCCTTGCCTAAAAAATAAAAAAATAATAATAAAATAAAAAATAAAAAACCGCAAATACATGGGTAATCACTGACTTAGAAATCCTATTTTAAGGAATTTACACTGTTGATATAACCATTAAAAGGAAAGAAAAAAAAGAAGCTCTTTGAGTACTAACGGTGTGCGCAAAGAGTTAACATAGCAGACAGATAACATTTGCTATCCTTAGAAAGGCCTGCTAATAAAGTTAAGTTTTGGCTAGCACCTGGGACCTAAATTTCAGAAGGCTCTCCACCGCCCTGATGAGGGTGCTCTGCTGTGCTTAAACTGTATAAACGATATGGTTTACTCTGACCACCGCTTTTCCTTCTGGGAATCTGGAATTTTGGTCTATGCTAGGCAGAGGGTGTGCCTACATGACCAGCCCCCAATAAAGTCCCTGGACACCAAGTGTGTAGTAAGCTTCTCTGGTAGACAACTTTTCACACATGTCAGAATTCCTTGCTTGAGGAATTAAGCATATCCCGTATGACTACAGGGGAGTGAACTGTTAGAAGCCTGCACCTGGTCCCCACTGGACTTCACTGCATGAGCCTTTCCCTTTGCTGACTTCGCTCTGTATCCCTTTTACTGTAACTCTCAGGGCAGTGGAGACAGCTATACACTGAGTACTGAGTTCTACTAGCAAATCGTCAAAACTGGGGGTGGTCTTAGGAATCTTTGAGATGCAGAACACTCTCCCAAAACATAAGGAATTAAAAAATGGAAAGGGGCATTTAGTCCATGTAAAAAAGGAACAAGTTACAGCTGACCCTTGAACACGGTTTGAACTGTATAGACCACTCATACGTGGAATTTTTTCGGTAAATACCTATACTATTTGCAATTGCGGTCAGGAGTCTGCAGATGCAGAGGGCCGGCTGTAGGCACTGATCGGTGCCATTTTACACAGGGGACTTGAGCATCTATCTGTGCCTTCTGGTATTCGCAGGGGTTCCCTGAACCAACCCCAAAAGATACTGAGGAACAACTTAAGTTTGGGGGGAGTCAAAAGTAATATGCAGATTTGACTGTATCGGGGTGTCAGCACCCCTTCACTGCTTAGGGTCAACTGTATTCCTAATTTACTTATATATGCATAGAGTACTGTGGGATAAATAACAACAACACTAGATGGCTCCAGAAAGAGAAATCCAATATTTGGGAACAGAAGTGAGAGGGGGATTTTTATAAATATTTTATACTGAGTGCTATGAATCTTCACTCGCTTAACAATACATATTATGAGACTCCTAATGTTTTTAATATACACATTACATTCTTTAAAGGCAAGTAGGCTCTATAGCACACGCTCTACATTAAACAGAGCACATTTTCTGAGCAACATAGAGAACATTTCCTTCAGCGTTCTAAACATTTCAGAGTAATGAGGATGATACTAAGTGTTGAAAAAATGTTAGCTATAAAAAAAATGGAAGACCTGTACACTGAAAACTACAAAACATTGTTGAAATAAATTAAGACCTCAATAAATGGTAAGACATCCTGTGTCCATGAACTGGAGGACTTAATATTGTTAAGATGGTAGTATTTCCCCAAATTGATCTTCAAATTCAAAGAAATCCCTATTAAAATCCCAGCTGGTTACTTTGAAGAAGCTGACAAGCTGATCCTAAAATTTGTATGAAAATCCAAGGAACTCAAAAGAACCAAAACAATCTTAAAAAAGAAGAACAAAGTCGGAGGACTTAAACCTCCTGATTTCAAAACTTACTACAAAGCTATAGTAATCGAGACAGTGTGTAGCACAAGCATAATAATAGACAGATATAGATCAATGGAGTCAAATTTAAAGTCCAGATATAAACCCTTACATTTACATCACAACCAATTTTGACAACAGTACCAAGACAATCCAATGTGGAAAGACTGGTCTTTTAAAAAATCGGTGCTGAGACAGCTGGATATCCACATGCAAAAGAATGAAGTTGGATCCTCCTACTTTACAGCATATATAAAAGACACCAATAGAAAGTGAAAGGTGGGAGGTTAAGGAGCTCATTCCAAAGGCACTATAATGACCCTCAAAATACAAGTCAGGACAAAGAGCTTAATTTCAGCTTTCATCACGTATAAGAGATCTCTGTCCTCTTCATTTATTCAGTCATCACCCAATAAGGAACTCAGTTATTTACTAAGGATCTACTATGTACCAAGACCTGGGGAAATAAAATGGTGAACAAAACAGACACAGATCATCCTGACCTTTCCCGTGACTCTCAGTCACACAACACAGCTCACACCTACCGTTGCCAACCTGTGGAGCAATGGCTTCAGCCTCAGGCCAAGGTGTATTCTTGAAGAATCTTTCTGTCAGCTTCGTCCAGCTGAAAACCAAGCAAAAAAATTCTAGAACTCCAAAACAGAAAGGATCTGAGAGGTGTAACCCTCACATTTTATAGACAAGGACCCAGGCTCAGAAAGGGGAACATGTCACAGAGCTAGAACCAGCGCCTGAACCTTTCAAGTCTATAACTTTCCTACATCTCAGACAACTTTCTTAATACAGTAAAATGCTCCTTTTTACATCAGTTAGGCACCCACCAAGCTCTTCAGGATCATCTTCTGCCTGTACATCGTAAGCTCTTGGCCATATTTAACTGCTTGCTAGACCCTGATTTGAGAACCACCTTTTAGAACTCCCGTCTCCCTCCCTTAGCAATACTGTTTCCACTTCCTGGAGCACTGTGCCTCCTTTCCCTCTCCAAACACAGGCAAATCAGTTTGTTGCAGTCTGACACCACAAAGGACCTACCGCATCCAACCCAAACAGCTGCTGTCCAAGGTACATGACAATCCTACAAGAAGTTTATTGGTTTTCTTTCTCCTGATCCCTTCAGCAGCTACTTCAACTTTCCCCGGCTCTCAAGCCCCACCTCTCCCCCTTCTCCATTCTCTGTTCAACATAGAAATGCTCAAGTCCCCCTTCAAATCACAGAACAAAACACAAAAGTGTTTCAAAAACCCTGTAAGTCCTCTACACTGAACCAATTCCCCTTTGTCAACCTGCATTTATTGCCCCTCTGTCATCTGGCTCCTGCTTCTACCACTCCACTGAAACTGACTTTGCTAAGGTTACCGAGTACCTTATAAGTTGCCAAATTCAACTGACTCCTTTTTCACCTCAACCTTCTTAAAGCACATAAAAGTCTCTTCTCTCTTTGGTTCCTGGGACACTTCTCTCTGCTGATTTAGTACCTACTTTTTTTGCCCACACCCCCAAAGGACATATTTTCCAAAGTGCCAGCAATTCTTCTCACTATACATTCTCCTAGGGAAACCGCATACTTGACTTCAACTGCTATCTCTATTTCCCTGCACTGTCCAGTGAATTAATTTTAGTTAATTTAAATTAAAAAGTAATAATAATACTTAACTCAGTTATTAGAAAACTTACAACTTTTTCAATATATTTTATATTTGGAACAACTTCGGTATGTGCATCTACTTTTCCAATTATAAAAATTACGAAATCTAACGAGATCAAGTATTTCTATTGCAAACTGAGATGCACTACAAATGTAAAATATGGGATTTACAAGACTTAGTGTAAAGAAAAAGTAAAATAGCTCATTAGTATTTTAACACTAATTATGTGTGGAAATATTTTAGCCAAATGTATTAACAAAGATTAATTTCACCTGATTTTCTGTATTTTTTTTTTAGATGTGGCTGATGAAAAATTTTTTTAAGCACACAAGTGACCAGTAGTCTATTTCTCTTGGACAACATTGGTCTATACATTCCTAACCAGAAAGACCCAAGCAATGAAGGAAAAACAGATCAGGGATTAACTCTTATTCACTGATCCAACAAGCCTTTGGCTACTTGCTTTTTTCACCCATCCTTCCAAATGTTGCTTAAATGCTATCTCCTTGGTAAAGTCTTTCCTGACTATCCCTAGTAGGACCAACCTGTCTCAGTTCTAATGCCCATTACAGAAGGCCAGTCCCCTCAAAACCAGAAGCAACCTCTCAAAGCTTGGCTCATCCAGTTGTGCACTGACAAGTTACATAGTTTAGAAATGAAGCTCTGGTGTCAAGACTGTGCAGGTTCAAAACTCAGCACATCCACTTTATGTGATTTGTCCTTTCTGTGCTTTACTTCCTCATCTGTAAAATGAGGAAAACAACAGTACCTATTTCATGGGGTTACTCTGAAAGGTAAATGAATAAACACAGAAAAAGCACTCTAGACATCACTTGATTTGTACTGATCATACATACTAACTGCTATTCTAATTATTGATAGTGATGTTATCTTAGGCCTTGGACAAATTCTAGGGATACAGAGTCCAATAAAATAACATGTCCCTAGCCCAAGGAACCACAAAAACCACTTAGGCATTCTCTTTACAGAAAAATAATTAAACTGCACCCCTTCTTAGGGGTTGTATCACTAAATCTGTCCGATCCCAAAAGAGACCAATTCAGCCAGAGGCCGATACCTGTTCTCATAGATGTCCTGAATTTCATACACTTTTTGGTCAATGACATCGCTGGAGACACGACTGGCCTGCAGCTCATACACCTTCTGGTCAATCAAATCCGAAACGGTTTTGTGGAAATACTGGATGAAGTTTTTGATCACTTCGGGGATCACCTGATAGGTCTGCTGTTCATACTGACGTTCATAAGCCAGATCCTGCTTTGGATCTCCTAGAGGTAGGAGATAATCAATACTTTAAACATTCTTTCAGATACACATATGTAACATAACAAAAGTCCAAGGCCATCTCCCAAACTAAACTCAAAGCTAGAAAATCATATATAATTCCCTTTTAAACATTCGGAGATATAATCCTCAAGTCACTCCTAACTCCATCTCAGGTTTCTTCAGAACGCTCACCACTACTTTAAGTTACTTATTTATTACCTGTTGCCCCCACTAGAACCTAAAGTCTACAAGGGCAAGAACTTTGTCTGTCTTATACCCAGATGTACTCTCAGGACCTAAAAGAGTTGTGTGTATTGAAGGTGTGTGTGGAGGGGTGGGAGAGACTGTGGGGAGTAAGCAGCAGGTACTTAATATTTTTTGAATAACTGTCATTTTCTACCTATATGACTTGGTCCAAGTTACTAAACTTCTCTGTGCTGTTTTCTCATCTGTAGAGACATTAATTTACATTCTTTACAGAACTGTTTTAGGGACTAAATGAATCACTTCACACAAAGTACCCAGAACAATGCATGGCATTTACTAAGTGCTAAGTCAAACCAAGTCACTATTACATTTCAGGAAAACTTAAAAATCTTCCAAAGGGCTTGGTTTGAATCACTTTAATTTTCTACAAGATTTTCTTCTTCAGCTAATAGTTTAAACGAGGAAATCACAGCTAGGATAGTAATCCTTCCCTTTGAGGTGGACCATGAAAAAGGCCTATTTATTAGGCTCTATACCACCCTCCTGCTGAGAGCTACCAACTGACGCCAACTCTAGACCATAATGAAGCAATTTGTACACAGGTGCCCTTCAGAGCTGTTCTGAGACATTAATAAAGGTGCCAATCCCTGAAAGTACCCAGCTACCCAGACAAACCTGTAGTCTCACCTGTGTGCATATCATAGTCGCCTGGGTAAGCGTAGGGATCATACGCAGCCTGTTAACAAAAGAAACAAAGTCAAGTACAGTCACCAATTTGTGAATCAAAAATGCTCGTCCTACGGCTTAAACGCCAAGCAGGACCCTAAAGATCCCAAGGTGAGTAAGACACAGTCCCTGCCTTTGAGGAGCTCGCATGCCTGTGAGAAAAAGAACAGGCAATGACAACACGACCTCGTGGGTGCTGTAAGGTAGAGCAAAGCAGAAGTGGCTGTGGCAATCGGCTGGGTTTGACAAGACTGAACCCGAACTATAAAATGCCTGTTACAGAAACACAGAACCCCATAACCTCCATCCCGGTTTTGGAAAAGGAGAGGAACATGGGACCGGACATAGGAAGTGGGCGGGCAGAAAGGACTGAAGTGTCTGGAGTGGTGGCAGCAGCATGAGGGCCGCGCACGCAAGGAGGCAGGCTGGAGCTGGTCGCGGCCCGCGGGGGCTCCCAGAGAGGGCCAGACACCGTGTAACCGCGGGGTCCAGCGTCCACAGAGCCCAGCCCCCGCTGCGGAGCTCAGCACTCGCTTAGGGGCAGGTTACCTCAGACTCGTAATCATCAGCGGGGTAAGACATGTCTGCGGCGCTCGCAAACACCGCGGAAGAGAGCGACGAGAGCAGCCCGCGCCTGCGTCATGAGGCCGGAAGTTCAGCCCCGCTCGGCCGACCTGGAAACCGGAAGCCTTTCCGGAGTGGAGGGCAATCTGAAGCAGCCACGTTAGGAAGGACGGAAAGACTAACACCTAAACATTTTTTTCTCCCCTTCAAAAAGAGACTTTACAAGGAAGGAGACTCTGTAGTACTTACATAAATTCAGAAATGAGGCCATGAAGTAGCTCGGAATAATAAAGGATGGACAAAGAGAAAACATAATGCCACACAAAAGATGGCTGACAGCTCCCGCGGGCCAACTTCTCGCGTGAAGGGAAATTCGGAAATGGCGAGGGGGGTGGGGGCGGTAGCTAGATATTGGATTTAAGTGTAAGTGCTTTGCCCGCGGCGTGAAATACGTTCAAATGTTATGGCCTCAAAAGACTAAACTTACCGAAAGTTGAAACTTGGTCCCATGCAGTGAGAGAGCGTTGAGAAAAGGCGCCTCCCGACTTTGGACGTTAAGGTCGGAGCCGACAGATGAGGCCCGCTGTGGTGTGAGGCCCTGGAGGGAGTCCTGAGCGCCCGGGCTGTGGGTCGCGTTTGGAATCCGGCCATAGTAGGGTGCGTGTGAGTCCCGGGAAAGCCCTTGAGTTATAAAACAAACAAACAGAAGCCGGTAGGTATGTCAGTCAAGGGCCGTAGTTCAGTCATCTGCCCATCAACAACACCTAGCGAAAATCCGGATTGCAGTCCCTGGCCTGCCACTGACTCGCCGTGTGACCAGGAGCATGGCTCACCCTCTCTAGGACCAGGCCTCTGCATCCTCTTGTCACACAGGCCTCCTTCCTTTTCCCTGTGAGGCACACACCGCCTTGGGGCTTTTGCATTCACAGTTACCTGGTTTAGGTTCTAGAACGCAGCCCTCCTAGATGTCCGTAGGGCTCGCTCCATCACCTTCAGTTGTTTACTTAGGACTGGGATCACGCAGAGCATCCTACTTAGAATTGCTACCCCTGCCCTGCGCCGGTTTTTGCTTTGCATTCCTTCTCCGTTATCGCCAAGAGGTGATGCCATCATAGAACTAAAGCCTAAGCCTTAAGTACCATCCACTCCCCCGGACTCTTTCATGGCTCAAGGACGGACTCCAACAATTTGCTCCCATGATCCTATGTTTTTGTAAAATTTGCAAAAGTAATATTTTTACCGCAATCACTTAAAATTGCGCGCTCTTCCAGTTTCCCCTTTGTCATACTTTCCTTCGTGTTTAGTGACTTTTGGGATCCAGCTAGATGAAATCCAGCTGGCAACATGAGTTTAGTATAATAAATTTATGAGATACTCTTCCATGTATAGTTAAGTTACAGCTGGCCTTCCATGTGTAAGATATGCCTAACATCTACTGTGATCAGTGAGTGTCCTCAATGAAAGGACTGTAATTACCGGATTGTCCCCCTGATTATAGACCTGAGTCTCGATAAATTTTATGTCCTAAGACTTAATGATTAAAAACCAATATTAATGAAATGAAGTTTGTGTGCAGTTACACTATTTAAGGTTAATCGGGTCACTAGAAACCTTGAAATTATCTGAAATCTTACAGTTCATATAGGACAAAAATTTGATACAAGTTGCCCGCAACTCTGACCATTCACAAAATATTCATGACATTACTAAAAAGGAATTGAGAAGTCGTAAGTTTTTTCTAAAGTATCAATAATTAAAAAAAATAGATCTAATATGCTCAAGGAAAGACTGAATTCTTTCCATTCTCATGGCAGAAAATGATGACACAAAATTGTTGTCATATAAAGAGGCGATCGAAGAATATTCAGACTAAAAGAGAACATATTATGGAGCTATTTAAGAAAATTAACAACTATGTTTCTTTTCTGGATTGTGTGTTTATACTATTTGTCAGCTTTTTTAAATTACAAATTGCAATTTGTAATTGTGTGATTTCGCCCACAATTTGTGTTGTAATTCCTGTCCTAAATAAATATTCTCTTTCCTATCTAGTTTTGGTTTTGTCATTTTCTGTTCTTTATTCTTCATGTAAGCTTCAGTCACCAGAAAACCTGGACTCCTCGTTTATAATCCTCTAATTCGCATTTTATTTATTTATTTATTTATGACTTTTTACCTCTTCAAGGATGTACGCTCTAACTTAGAGAATAGTAAAGGCTCTTAGAGAATAATGAAGGACCTTCCTCACTGACTATTCTTTCTCCTTTTTCTCTGTTGATTCTCCTCATCTCTCCAATCAAAAGAGTGGACTGCCCCTTATCTCTGAACTTGGTCTCTTCTCTATCTGCCTTCACTCCCAGAGTGGCTTATCCTGCCCAGTAGGTTTAAATATCATCCATATACTGTTGACTCCCCACATTTATATCTCCATTGCAGACCCCACCCCTGAAGTGGGCTCGGTGGCCCATGTGAATACCTGGATGTCTCAGGCACCTCAAACATAACATGTCCAACCTGAGCTTCTGATTTTCTGCCTCAATCTTGTTTCTCCCACGGTTTTCCCATCTTAGTTAAGGGCAACTTCATTCTTTCAGTTGCTCAGGCCAGAGCCTTCAGAACTACCCTTGACATGACTCTTTCACACCACACATTTGATGCGGCCGAATTTCGTTGGCTCTACCTACAAAATAGTTCAGACTCTATTTTCATCACCATGATTCTATCATTTTTGTCCCAGCCTCCATTATCATCTCATTGGCATTGCAATAGCTACCTCCCTCTGCCTGCTTCCAATTCTCAATCCATATTTGTAGAATTACATTTGAGTTGAAACAGGCCATTGCTTAGCATCACATTAAGTCCACTTAGAAATGCAACTTTGATCTAGAAGGAGCTGGAACCCTATTACAGACTATGAAGTTTCTGATCACAGGGTGTTTGATTTTGCAAGGCTCTCTTGCTAATGGGAAAGCATTACATCAAAGAGAAAGAAACTGTGGACAGACCAAACCTGGAATTTTACCTGGGAGAGTTGTTAGGAGAATTCAGCAGCTGAAAAGCTGCCCTGATTCTCTTGATTTTCCTTTGCCTGGGATTTGAGGCAGAAAATTCTCTGTTGCCATTTGTTATATATTACAGTGTGCCTGGGCTCTTCAGCTTGGTTAATTTAAAGCTCCATTTCCCAAGAACCTCTTGTTTGTCTGGCATTCATTTACTGTCCTGTTTGTTTCACCGTCCTGAGCGTGATCTCACAAGCCCCTGCCCACCCCCCTTTACTGCAGTAATACGTGAGCCCTGGGAGAGCAATAACCCAGTCTTTACAGGTCAGAACTAGAAGAGTCTTTAGGAATCCTCTGGTTCAGAAGTCCACTAGATAGTACAAAACAATCAAGTAGTAGGCTTTTTCCTGACCGCATGTTGTTATATCCCTTTTTTCACCATAGACAATGAAGACTTGCTCTTGCCCACAAATAAATGTTCACTTACTTTTCTGAAAACACAGGGTCTTCTCTCTGTATAGCCTAAAAGAACTATTCTCAAATTGTTAAAAATATAATTGTCATGTTCTATATCTTGACTGGGGCAATCGATTGTTAAATGAGTATATAGTGTTCAAAAATCATCAACCTTGCACACTTAAAATGTGAAGCTTTTACTGATAAAGTTGATTTTAATATTGTAAGTCAAGTTAATAACAAATAACTAACCCTCAAAATTTGTAACATATGATGAGGACAGATTAATGCCCTTAAGAGATTTAAAACATAATTCAGTTACTGATAAAGAGTCAGCTCATTTAATAGTTAATGAAAGAACCAACAGTATGACACAGGTGGTTTGAAAAGAATTTGAGAATATTTAGTGAGCAAAGGAATGCTGAAATATGACTGCTGGGTTAGAGCCAAACTTCTTTCACGTCCTACAGGATAATAAAATATTAACCTTTGGGGCTGGTTATCTTCTCCATTGGACATACAAAAATCAGTTTCCTACAAATTAACCTCTAACTTTACAGAATTATGAAACGCCGCTGCCTCCTAATCAATTGTTATTCAAAGTTAAATTTCTCCAAAGAGTCAGATGTCTCTCATGTGGATTTATTAGAAACTCTCTACCATGGTATTAAAAATACACATAATCATCACAATGTCATATTTTTGGATACTGGATAATTTCCCTCCACATGTTTTCATTATTTCACATTTGATAAGAATAAGAAATATAATACTTCCTTATTAAATCTACCTAAGAAAAACAACAGCACAGTATGACAATAAATGGCAACTGCACTTTAGGCCTCAGTGTGGCAGTAACAGAAAGTGGTGAGGACTATGGCAAACCAGAACACCATGCCCCATCTTACAGGTAAGGTTGCTATGCAACTCCAGCCAATTGTTGTCACGTGGGAGAGCTGGTCTTGTATTGCCATACCTTCTCGTTTTTAAGGGAATCTGGACATAGAAAATTTTATGCGGAAGCTTTCAATTTTTAAATGTTGACGAGAAGTTCAAACCGCTCTAAAATTCTGTAAAGGCCAACAGGATGAGAGAAAGAATAAAATACCTGCTGTATCTGTTCTGAATCAGTGTCATTATTCAACCTAGAGCAATATCTTCCTATGGGAAGACTGAGGCCCATAGAAAGAAAACAGTCCCAAATCACAAGGGGAGTTTGGGCCAGGCAGAATTTAGAACCCAGGTCTCTGGATTCTCAGGCAGCTTTTCCCATGAGGCAAACATTAGAGGTATTTTCTTTGTCACCCACCAAGTGTTTCATGTTTTATTTACTGACTGACCAAATATAAATTACTGTGTATGAATGATTGCAGTACCCCTAGGTCAAGTTCAAGCTAGTGCGATATGCCCACTGTTCCATAGGATTTGTATGGGCTCTAGCCTGCATCCTACCCTTATTTACAATAATAGTAACTACCATTTTTTGAACACTACCTCTATGCTAAGTTCTGTACTAGATACTTTACTCACATATCATTTAGTCCTGTGATAACCATATGATACAGTTACCACTGTTACCTCCATTTTACAGATGAGGAAACTGATGCTCAAAAAGATAAAAGCACTTGCTCGAAGCCATAGCCCCACATATTTATGGCTCTGAAGTTGATGGTCTTAACCATCTTTACTCATTCATCCATTTATCCAATCAGTCAGTCAAATATCTCTAATTTGCTGGTGCCAGTTGCTGAGCCAGGCATTACGGGGGACTACAACTTCATAGACCCAAGTTCCAGTCTAAACTCCTGAGACTGAGGCTAGCTGGATGCACATTCAACCCACATCCTATTCTTCTAATCCAAAATAACAAGTGGTTCTTGAAACACACAGAGGGCTGGGCTATGTAATTTATAATTCGAGAAAGGTGATTTAAAAACTAGAAGAAACAACCACTTCTAGATGTTTAGGGTTCCTGTTCAAATTAAAATTTGTGACAATGTGAACATATTGGTAGACCAGATCTCTTGAAGACCAGTCTGACTGGTGGGAGGAAAACACTGGTCTTGACTGCTAGGATAAAAAGTTTGGATTATGCTTGAGCTCGACGGGCAGGCAGATCCTAGAGTCTTAAAGAGGATGGCATTTGAGGCAGAATGTGCACCTTGGATTCTACGAAGGGAGACTGAAGGGATGAAGACTACTTTGGAGGTTCTTACACAGAAAAAAAAAAAAGGAAAAATGAATAATAAAGTTATTTCATGGTACATTCAGCAGGAGTAAGGTATAAATACCCAGATGTCACTTAAAGTCTCTAGAGCCAGGTTTCCAGCAGGACCTTCATTAAAGAAAGCAGTGTGATGGAAAGAGAAGACTTTTCTGGGTTCAATTCCCCGTTCTTCAACTTTCTTCCCTGTACTCTTGGACAATCCATATAACATCTCAGGATCTCAATTTCCTAATTTGCAAATGGGTATAATATCTGCCTTCGAAGCTTCTTGTGAGGGAGAACTAAATGGTATAATATATATCAAGCTCTTGGTAAATGGTACATGTTCAGTGTTTACTTCTTTCTTCTGCTTCCTTCTAGCTACGAGTAGAGTTGGCACATAAACTTATAGGTTATGGGACAGAGGAGTTCAAATAACAGCATTTTCTTCTATATACAGTACAGTGGTACACCTCACAATGGTGTTCTGAGACCACTGCAAATTCTGAAAGTGTTTTTCACCGTTGGAGAAAGATTACATTTTAACTGGGTTGGATGAGAAGAAAGAACTTTGCCTGAACACAAGCCCTCATCCCAAGAGAGCTGGACATCCATAAATAAGTCCCTTATCTCTCTGGTTTCAGCTTTTCATCTATAAAATAGAGACGGTCTTCCTTGCCCACCTTATAGAAGTGTTAGTAGGGTATGTCGAACAAACTTGAAAAGGGTCTGGAGGCTTTGGCTAGAAATAAATGATAACGATTTATTCAAGGGTCTTAGAGTTTGCAAACTGGGAACAGAGCTAGGCAAAAGCCAGAAATGTCCCAAAGAAGAAAGAAAAGTTAAGAGTTCTTATAGAGAAAAGTGCATTTTGAGAATGACTAGTCATGCGAAAATTATCAGTCATGCATTCTTAGCCCTAGGATTGGTCCAGGATGGTCATCAGTCAGATGTCAGTTAATCTAGATAATAGATGTCAGGTGGTCTGAATATGTGAGTCTTTCAGGGGGGAAATGATCAGAGGGTTATCTGGAGGTCTGATGTACATCTAGATGTATATTCAGGCATTGACACAGGGCTAGAAAGTTAAAAGTTTAAGTTACCAGGCTAGTTAGAACAAGAATAAAGTCTTTCTTTGTGCTTCAACCTTCATATCAATATATTTTGCAGCTTGGTTAAAGTGACTTTATTTTATATTATTTCCTCAAGCACAGGTTTGTAGAAATTTTAACATCTAACCCTGTAAAAATTTAACGTGGGTTGAATAAGAGGGAAGAACTTTTGCCTGGACACAAGCCATTGCACTGTTGCTAAGCTCATCATTACCTGCTTGCGGAATATTTCCGTTTCTGGCTTTGACTTCTCCCATGCTGAGGGAGCAGCACGTCAGCGGGAATGGAGTCTGATTTTGCATTCAAAACCTAACACTCAGAATTACCTGATTCAGTGACTGGCTTTCGGAGTCGGGGGTGAGGGGCAGAGGGGAGACATCGTTCTACTGTAACTTCGTTGAATTAAAATTCTTTGTAAATCAGCGATCAACTTCAGGGTTACCGAGAGAACCCTACCTAAATAAAGGGATCTATAGCATTTAGAAGCTATTACTCCTCCGTTTGTGGCGATAGTCCCAAATTTTAACATATCCTTATATTCCTACTTACTCTATGCAATTGTTGGAAGTTCTTTTTTTCATGTTCATTGACTTAAAATACACCTCTATCTCTCCCTACAGTTTGGCTTCTTGATGTTCCTTTATGATTGGCTGTAGATTAACCAATGTGATTGGTTAAAGCATCCGCCCGTTACCTTTCCCATGATCCGACGGAGGAAATGGAAAAAAAAAAAAAAGAGTGTCTTAAATTCAGCTGTTTTATTGGCTCCGGTGTAGCTACGTACAGCGAGGGAGTGGCCACTTCAAATTTGTGGTTGGTTCTTCTGTCCGTCCGTCACGCTGCCGGAAACCAGTTCTATTGCCCGAACTGTACCCTGGTGACGGGAGGGGTTTAGGCTGGAAGGGTTTTCATTGGTTCGGAGCGCTCCAGCGAGCCCGACCCGCTCTCGGTTGCCGTGGTTGCAGGCTGGGCCCGCCCCCTCGCCCGCTCACTGCGAGGCTTAGGGCGGAGGGAAGCAGGTCGGTTGGTCGGTCGGGAACGAGGCTTCCGCGGCCAGGCCCGCGCGGAGCTGTTGCCATGGCAGCTGCCGCCGGGGGCGCGGACAACGATCCACGCTCGGGCGGCTCGAGCTCGGATGGCGAGTGCGCTGTTGCGCCGGAGCCACTGACGGGCCCCGAGGGCCTTTTCTCCTTCGCTGACTTTGGATCTGCGCTGGGCGGCGCCGCAGGCCTCCCGGGCCGGGCGTCCGGCGGGGCCCAGTCTCCGCTGCGCTACCTCCATGTCCTGTGGCAGCAGGACTCGGAGCCCCGTGATGAGCTGTGCTGTAAGATCCCCGCCGCCCGGCTGAGGCGCGCCGCCAGGCCCCACCGCAGGCTCGGGCCTACGGGCAAGGAGGTGCATGGTGAGGAGCGCGCGGGAGGCGGGGCTGGCCCTCCGCTGGGAATCTGGCCCCTGGTCTCTCTCCAGAGCCCCTCATTCTCGAGTCCTCCGACGTCCGATCTAAGATCCCGGAGTAACCCTTGTGTCTTCTTTCAGTAGTAATAATTATTAAAACTGCTAAGGACCATGAACATGGGGCGGCGGGGTGGGGGCGGGAGTCTTCCTGCTCAGAACCAGTCACTGTAGGCTTTTCACCTTTGGTAATTCCTGAATAGAAACTTTTCATGACTCCTGGTGTTCATTAGTAGATAATTAAATGGCGTACTGGGAAATAATTTTATTATCAGAGAGGGGAGGCCAGAACCTGTAGCCAAATCTTACCAACTTGTTTCAGTGCACTGACCTGGATTGGACTTCTCTACCTCATTTCCGCTTTAGGCAAACTGTAGAACTTCTCAGCCTTAGTTTTCTCATCTGTAAAATGAGTATAATACCTGCCTTACAGGGATGTTTCAACAGTTAAGTGAGGTAATGCATGTAGAGCTATTATTCTGCTTTTGTTGTGTGCCGAACGCTGTTGCATGATATATGATAATTTCTAATTCTCACAACTCATTGAGATCCAGATACTTTCTGTTTTATGGAAGAGGAAACAGGCTCAGAGAATTTGCCTTGCTCCAAGTGACATAGCTAGAAAGTAGCTGTACTGGTATTAGAAGCCAGATCTGCCAGAGTCAGCCTCCTGCTCTAGTATATCTACCGTGTATTCTTTTACAGTTTGCGGATGACGTGGAAACCAATGCCTTGAAAGATTTAAGAAGTGGGGGACTTTTAGGATCCCTTTGAGGTCTATAATTCCATCCATATCTGAGTGGTGTTATAAAGATTAAATGAGATTTGAGAGCATGGTATAAACCATAAAGTGCTCTATGAATGTAAGGAATCCATATGGATCTGAGTTGCAATTTTTGACCATTTCTCTGATGACGGAGGCATTGCTTTCTCTTGGCCTTTAATATAGCGTTAGTGTCATTGTAGGAGAAAAATGTTTCTGCTTAGGAATTACCAAATTTAAGTAAGTTATTTGGGAATGGCCTGTATTAAAGGAGAATATAAGGTTATATCTGTGTAACCTGTACACAGGGTTTCCATGTAAACATCTCATTTTGTCTTTACAACAACTCAGGGTGATAAGGATAGAGCTCAGCTTTGTTTGCGAATGATAGACCTGAAGCCAGGTCTATCAATTTGCTCAAGTCACCTAGCTACTACAAGTGGCAGAGCTGAGATTTGGCTCAAAAGGCCTTGGAGGATTTGCTACAGAATGCAGGCTTCTGCACTGGCTGCGCCACATTTCATGTTTCTCCTTATTCCCGGGATGGTGTCTCTCGTATCCTAGCACTTTTTTTTCTTTAGATGTTACTGTGGCTGAAAGGTGGGTTAACTAGGAAGCCATTCACTTTCTACTTCATAATGGCTGTTTTTTTTTTTTTTAACTGGCACACACTCTTCCTCTCTTCACAGCTCTGAAGAGGTTGAGGGACTCAGCCAATGCCAACGATGTGGAAACAGGTGAGTATGCAGAGCAGATCCAGCTCCGTGGGCTGGTTGGGGGAGGAAAATTCCAGGGAAGATGGTGCTTGCATTCAGTCTGCCAGCTCACCCCATGGACCAGGCTCACTGCAGTCATCTTGCAGAAGATAAGTCAGACTTAGATTGTCACTATTCCCATGCTTTTCTGTCACCCTGAACTTTCTGATGTTGTAATATTTATGGGGACCTTGTCTCCTTTTGTATCCCTGACAGCCAGCAGCAGCGTAGAAACTTTGGGGAACTTCTGGTTAATGGGAATGAATAGTCAATTTTAGCTGCCAGAAGAGCCACCAACTGCGCAGAGCCGCCACCTTCTGAACTGAAGCTTTGTGGTAGTCGGGTCACTGGTTCTCAAACTTGTTTTTGGCAGAACATCTGGAAGGCCTAGGAGAGGCTTCTAGCAGGACACCGTTCTGTTTTTTGTTGTCTTTGCTCTCCAGCGTTCACTAGCTGACAGGGTGTTAGCAGTATCAAAGAACAGGGACAAGTTATAGGGGAAAGCTTTAATTTTATCCACTGACTTAATTCTTTCTGTGACTCAGGGAAAAGGGCCTATTCATTTTCTATGGCTGCTCTAATAGTTTAGCACAAATGGTGGTATAAAACAACGCAAATTTATAATCAGACAGTTTCATAGCTCAGAAGTCCGACACAGTCTTCCCCAGGCTGGAATTGAGGTGTCTGCAGGGGCATATTTCTTTCTGGACGCTCAAAGAGAGAACCCGTTTCCCTGCCTTCTCCAGCTTCTCGAGGTTGCCCATATTCCTTGACTTGCAGTCTCCCTTCATCTTCAAAGTCAGCAACAGTGGACTGAGTTGTCACACTCCATGTCTGGATCTCACAGCAGGAGAAGGTTCTCTGATTTTAAGAACTCATATGATTAAATTGGGCTTAAAAAATCCAGGATATTCTTCCTAGCTCAAAGTCCATAACCCAAATCACATCTGCAAAGTGCCTTTTGGGGATGTAAGGTAACATATAGTGGGGTGGAGGGACAGGCGGGGATTAGGTGTGGGATCTTTGGAGGCTGTTACTATGCCTACCTGGAGTGGACATCATTCTGTTTTGGTGGTGGAATGCTGTAGGTCCCAGGCTTGGCTGGTCCCAGGGCTGGCTGTGATCTAGGCTCATGGCTAAGAATAGGACCCCGTATTTAGAATGTTACATTAGTGTAGTAGGGTGCCTGCACCTAAAATATGTAAACATAATTCAGCTTACTGTATCACGCACATAGTGGACCCCTTGTGCATTCTTCCAACTGGGGGTCTCCACCGAAACCTTCCCTTGATCAGTGATCAGCGCTGACAGATCAGTGCTGACAGATTCCGTAGTCAACAGATAAATTGTGAGCATAGATCGAGGGCCAGGGGATAGGCGAGCAGGCGGGGAGAGGTCGTTTACCTCGGGAGCTGGGGTGTTGCACACTGGGCCTTGCAGTGGCTCCCTCATCCCTGGCGCAGCACAGTGAGCAGGCCTGGAAACTGAAGGGCTTTTCAGCTCTCTTCACTTTGGTCTCTTTCTCATTAACTTTAACACTTTGAAATATTTGGACAGCAACCTCGATAGCTTTTCAAGGAAAAAGGATATGTATTCTCTTTTTAATCTCTCTAATGTGTGACTAGAGACTATTTTAATTTTAATTGTACTTTCCTTCCACAGAAGGTCTAGTTCATCTCAAATCAGGTATTCACGTGGTAGTTTTATTATTTTGATAGAAGTGCTGTAATTTTCCATTCAGAGCCTCTAACACACCCATCTTCACATCTAAAATGGCTGTTAGATTTACTGGGCTCTTGCAGAACTCTGATGGGGAAACTGGCTGTAGGATTAGCCTCTTCACTCCTTATCTGTTATAGTTTGCACTTGTTTTATTTCTTTGCATGGTGATGGGTATTTTGTCTATATTAGCAATTACAGTAGACATAAAATTCATACCCTGCTATTGTTAAATCATAAGTGCTTTTCTATGAATAATTATTTAAAATGTTTCACATGTGGAATGTATGTATTTAAAATATTTTACGTATGTTTTAAATATATGCATTTAAAATGTTTTGGAAATTAGAGAAATATTCAAGAAAAACATTTGTAATATCAGCAGAGGAACTAACCTCTGTTAATATTTTGTTGAATATCCTTCTTGCCCTTTTTCCTATGCAGAGGAATTTTTTATAGGCTTCAAACAGTGCTTTACACACAATTTTGTAGCCTGCATAATTTTCTGTGTATCATAAACATTCCCAGAGTCTTTGTAATCGTTGTTTTTTTTTTTCAAAATGGAAGCGTCATTTTTTCCGATTTATAGAACGAATACATGACTATGATTTTTCTAAAGCAAAAAGCAAAAACACTTTATAATTTTAGTCCCCAATTATAACCACAGCTTTTTAATGGATGCACACTTTAATGGATACTTTAAGGGACAAAGCAAGCGTGATTTAGTCAGTCATATATTTGCACATTGCTTTTCATTTTTAAGGTAATTTCCCGGATATGGGATTCTTCCATCAAAGGGTTTACAAATTTTGATGGCTTCTGAGAGAGATTGCTAAAGTGCTTTTCAGAAAAGACTATAATTGCACAAATCACAAAATAGAATGGGCTATTTTAGCTTTATCTCTTTGGTCCTGGCTATCTTTTGGTGAATGCACCGATGAGCACTGAGATGGCCCGATGCTCTTATTTCTCCTCCACGCTTATAAACCTTTTCCTTCATTCATTTATTCAGTCAGTCAGCAACATTCATTGAGCAGGACAACTAATATTTTGGTCTGAGGTTTTAAGATAGAGAAAACAAAAATCCTACAATAGAGTTGGAGATGGAGAATATAAAGTGATATCATTTTGAAGGCAAAACCCCCCAAAAAACTGAAGTTATGTGTTCAGTTGGAGAGGTCTAAGTTCTGGAGCCAGAGAAGCCTGGGTGTATATCCCAGCTTGGCCTCCTGTCAGCTGGCTGAACGTGGCTTGGGCACTTCACGTGGTCTCTCTGGGCCGGAGTCCGCTAATCTATACAATAGACGTAGCAGTCAGGTACCCGATTCCTGGCTGGTGCTCAGTGCACTAGGAGATGCGGGGAAAGGAGCGGCTAACTCAGCTTGAGGAGACAGGAAAGATTCACGGAGGAGGAGATCTCTGGGCTTTGTCTGGAGGGACTCGAGTCCTTGAGGGGTTTGCTGGGGCAGACGGAAATGTCGCTTGCCCTAAAATGCTTTTGGCAGCAATTTCTACATTTCGGTTGGATGTGTACATGTAATAACATAATGCCTCACATTTTATAATGGTTCCATACTTTTTAAAGAAGAAATTTCACATCCATTATTCTCATCAGTGCAGCTCTGGAGAGTGACAGGGCAGATTATTCCCATTTGCTGGTGAACTGGGGCTCACATCTGGGTCTGCCTACTCCCAGCCAGCTCTTCCCATTGCCCCGTGCCATCGGCAGTGTACTGATTTCTTTTTTGCTTAGCTCAGCCTGGGATTTAGTCTGTGTGGTTCCAGAACCTATGCTCTGTCCACTGACAGGCTGCCTCCTGGGAGCAGAGTAAGCGTCAGCCAACAGCAGCTACGTCCAGCGAGAGTGGACGTGTATTCAGACTCAGAGGGATGAGGCCAGAGTTTTTGCTGGCGATTTCTGTGACTCTAGAATTCCTGACTCTGAGGGCCAGGATCCTTCTGTGATGTCCTACCCCTAGACAGGTAGTTTGAGCACGCAGAATCCGTAGTGCTCAGTTGTGCCCTCAGGAGAAAGTCCCTTGTCACCGTACTCCCTACGGGACAAGCATCCAGGAGCGTCTCTCTCCCATCCGCACCCTGCCTGGGCGGCCCCTGCGCGGCCTTCTCCAGCCCCGGGAGCCTACAGCTTGGCTTACGCGACCGCTCTGTCCCCGCTTCCTTCCCCTCTGTCTTGGTGGTGTCAGTGCAGCAGCTGCTGGAAGATGGAGCGGATCCCTGTGCAGCCGATGACAAGGGACGCACAGCCTTGCACTTCGCTTCCTGCAATGGCAATGACCAGATTGGTGAGTTCTGGGGAGAGAGGAGGGAGTGGGCTGGGCAAGCAGCATCTCTCTTGAGGTGCTAGGGAAGGACCTGCTTCTGCACAGACAATAAGTAGTGCTGGATGTAAGGAAGAGCCAGCAAGGTGGCGCTTGTCCCCCTCACTGCGTTAGCCTGTGGAACTGGCACTGCCAGGCGAGGAAAGAGGTAGACCTGAGGAGAGCGCGGATTGCCTCTGAGGTCGGGGCCAGGCCTTCAAGACATGCAGGCCGCGTTTCATCAGTGCGAAGGGCAGCAGCAGGACAGACCCCCCCCCCCCCAATTTTTTTTTTTTAAGTTTTATTTTTACTTCGCCATATTGACTAGTGCTCCAGGTTTTTTATTTTTTAGGAGTCTTTTTCGAGTGTCGTATAATTTATAAACTGAACTTTCTGTATGTGTACGCTGGTGTAACCACCACCTGGATCAGGACAGAATATTTTCAGCACCCCCCAGCCTGACTCTGCCCCACCCAGTCCTCACCTATGTGGACTTCATTCACCAAGGAGTAATTTTGCTTGTTTTTGAATTTCACTTAAATGGAAGCGTAGAGTACGCGCTCTTTTGTATCTGGGCATCTTTGACTTAATGTTATATCCTTGAGATTCATTCCTGAATGTCGTGTTTGAATGTTGTTTGTTCTTTCTTATTGCTGGGTAGTATTTCATTGTGTGATGTACCACAGTTCACCCATTTTACTATTGATGGACTTCTGTGTTGTTTCTAGATTTGGGCTACTGAGAAGATTCTCATACAGGTGGCTCGGTGGCTATAAGCACTTATCTATGTTAGATATAAACCCAGGAGTGGAATCGTTGGGTCACTGGGTTGGGTCGCACATATATTTAGATTTAGTAGATACTACCAAACTTCTTCAGCAATGTAAGAGAGTTCCGCATATTTCCATATCCTTGCTAATGCTTGGTTTTGTCTCCTTAATTTTAGCTATTCTGGTATAATGGCATCTCATTGTGGTTTGTTTTGCATTTTTCTGACAGCCAATACTGTCAATCACATCTTCATGTATTTATTGGCCATTTTTATATCCACTTTGGCAGTATCTATTCAAGTCTATTATCCATTTTTTAAACAAGTTGCCTGTCTTTTTCTTATTGATTTGTAGAAATTCTTTATATCTTCTGTTTACAAGCCATTTATCAAATATAAATGACTTACTTTTTCTGAGCTTGCCTTTTTGTTCTTTCAGTGGTGTCCTTTGATGAATATAGGTTCTTGATTTTAATGTATTTATCGATCTTTTCTTTTTTGTGTGTGCTTTATCATTTTTTTCTTTTTTATCAGTCTTTTCTATGGTTAGTAATTTTGTTTCCTATTTGAGGAACCTTTGCCTATCCCAAAGTCATGAAGACATTCTCCCGTTTCCTCCTTCAAGCCTGACTGAGCTTTCGCGTGTAGGTCTGCGGGCTCTCCGGAATTAGTTTCTTTGTATGGTGTGAAGCTCATCCTGGCCTCCACTGTGACTTACTCTGGCTGCACATCCGTCTGGGTAGTCGATGAGTCCCTGACGCTATCACAGCCCACCCTTGAGACTCTCGAGGAAGGGGTGCTCAGCATCACTTAGTGGCCTGATTCACACTATGGCACTCGACTGTGAAAAGAGCATAAACTGCCTTGAGAACCTTAACTAGAACTTTATTTCACCCTTAAAATCTCAGTTTTGTAACACCTGCGTAGGCCAGGAGGCCCTCTCAGGATGCTCAGTGCCCAGCCTGCAGAGGCCTGCACATAGACCCTGTGAGTGAGGGAGTGAGTGAGTGAGTGAAGGAAACGATGCAGGAAATCGTGTTTGTTTTCAGTGTCCACACTTCGAGTGAGCCTATTTAGCTAGGTTAGGGGTCGGGGTTGGGATGCAGTCCATGGAAGCCTCTGACAGCTCCTGTTGGGTTTTCCTGTTTCCAGTGCAGCTGCTCCTGGACCACGGGGCTGATCCCAACCAGCGAGATGGGCTGGGGAACACACCACTGCACCTGGGTGAGTGCCTCAAACGCTGCCAACACACCCTCCTCTGCAACACAGACGCGGTCCTCGGATGGAGAGCCTGGAGTCCTATGGGCTCCCAGCAGGATCTCCTGTCATCTCGGGGAGAGCCCAAGCCCCCAGGATTGCACCCAACTCCCGCAGTCTGTGTCCCATGGACTTCCCCATCGATCACTAGTTGGCTGTGCCCTAAGCAGAGCTGATTTAATAACCTAAGCTGGCTCAGAGGCGGCTCTGCTGGGGGAGGTGAGACCTGCAGCCAGTTCTTGCCCTGTGGCCGACTCACACCATGGCGCGTGGTGAGGCAGGTCCCATTGTCAGGCCTCAGTTGCCCCAGTGGTACAAGGAGGGAGCTGGACTTGATTGCTGAGCCCCACCCAGTTTCTGCCTTGGCAATGCCTTCTCAGGAGGCACAGGCACACTCGGAGACACGGTTCTGCTCCCTCCAGCGGGCACAGAGGGCCGAGCCCTCTTCTTCTTCTCAAGTCCCTGTTCTTCCTCCTCAGCGGCCTGTACCAACCATGTCCCTGTCATCACCACACTGCTACGAGGAGGTATGTGGTCCCTTCCCTTTCTCCCTCCTGTTTCGCCCTCACCCCAGCATGCTCACTCTTGCCCTGTCCCACAGGGGCCCGTGTCGATGCCCTGGACCGAGCTGGCCGCACGCCCCTGCACCTGGCCAGGTCAAAGCTGAACATCCTGCAGGAAGGCCACTCCCAGTGCCTGGAGGCTGTGCGGCTAGAGGTGAAGCAGGTGAGTGCCCCGCTCATGCTGAGCCCATGGCACCAAGCAAGCCCCGGACAGGCGCTGCCCTCACACAGATGCTCCTGCCTCCAGCGCCAGGGCTCTCGAGTCACTTCACTCTGACCCCAGTTGGCACCTGTTCCACTGTGCCTCCCAGGAGGGACCCTCTGCAGCTCAGCCCACCCCCTCTTTTCAGATCATCCAGATGCTGAGGGAGTACCTGGAGCGCCTGGGGCGGCACGAGCAGCGGGACCGGCTGGACGACCTGTGCACTCGCCTCCAGATGACAAGCACCAGAGAGCAGGTGAGCCGCAGCCACAGGTCCAGACCCAGGGCCTGGCAGGAGCCTCAGGGCCAGTCCATCCCTGCTCCGAGGCAGCCAGACCCTCATCGTAGAAAGAGGCCATGGCCGTGGGGTTGCAGCCCACTGAGGATCTCAAAGCCTCCACCCACTTCCTTTGAAACTGCTCATGGCCCTTCTCTCTGGGATAGTCTGAGATCACCTGGTGTTGAGAGTCAATTCTTGGACATCTATTCCCATAGTTACAGTGAAGCCACCACCTACCCTGGGAGGAGAGACTATGTCTGCCCTCCAGGCCTGTGGTAATGAGGAGGAGACCAGAGCCTGTCCGGACACCCTGTGACAGAGCCTTACTTCTGTCCTGCAGGTGGATGAGGTGACCGACCTCCTGGCCAGCTTCACCTCCCTCAGCCTGCAGATGCAGAACATGGAGAAGAGGTAGCAAGAGGGGCTCCCTGCCTTTCCTCCCTGCCCTGCCCACCTGCCCTGCCATTACAAAGAAAAGCCTAGTGCCTGCGATCATGGAGCTGTACTTGTCGGGCGGGCCCTCGCCCCCAACCCCAGATGCGTGGGCCAGACGCGGTCTCCATCGTCTCTGCGGGCCGGGACCACAGTCCGCAGCTCCTTCATCTGACTCCCGTAGCACTGCAGCCACACCTCAGCTCTGGCCAACACACACCACCCTAGCAGGCCTCACTTGTCCCTGGCACTCTCTGCGGGCCTCGGACCCCTCTGCGTCCCTTCCCGACCACGGGCTTATGCGGCCAGCAGGGTGCAGACTTCAGGCAGGTACCCTCAAGCCTACGGGGCTTCTTGGCTTGCCCTACACCTCTCACCAGCACTTAGATTTAGGCCTAGCACCTAATTTGCAAGGAGACATTGCAGTGAGTTCCTCTGGGTTGCCGAAGCCCAGACCTTAGAAATACAAGGTTAGGAATGACCCTGCTGAACCCAAAGCAGAAAACCTCCAGCCTTTCTTCTCTGAATCACTGGGACACCAGGAGGGCATAGGAGTTCTGCAGCCTAGTTGTAGTAGGCTGAATAATGGCCTCCAAGGTGTCCCTGTTCTAACCCCAGGAACCTGTGAACCGGACCTTACATGGCAAAAGGGACTTCGCAGACATAATAAGTTAAGGGTCTTTGGACAAGGCGATTATCATGGATTATCCAGGTGGGCCTGGTGTAATCCCAGGAATCCTTAGGGAAGCTGGAGATCAGAGAGGAAGTAGCAGATACTGTGACAGAGCCAGAAGGCAGAGTAATAACAAGGAAGGGGTCACAAGCCAAGGCGGCCTCCAGAAGCTGGAAAAGGCAAGAAAATGGATTCTCCCTTCAGAAGTTCCAGAAGGACCAGCCTGGCTGACACCTTGACTTTAGCTCAGTCAGGCTGATTTTGGAATTCTGACCATCAGAACTATAAAAGAATAAATCTGTGTTTTAAGCTACTAAGTCTGTGGTTATTTGTTGCAGCAGCAACGGTAAACTAATACTAGAGGCGGCTCAACACTCGCTGGAAAGGAGGTACCTGCTCCCACTCCCACAAAGGGAGCCACGGACGCACAGAAGGCGGCGGCCCTTGTGGCAGAGGCCTGCCGCGAAGGGGACGCTGAAGGCGGGGCATGCCTGGCCGAGCCCTCTCCAAGGGGGCATTTGACCCATGGTACGGACAGATCGTACCAGGGCATCAGTTGTGTCCCCTTTGGCTCTGCCCCACTTTCCCTCCTGACTGCCTTTCAGATTTAAACTCATGGAACCCAGCTGCTCTCCTGACTTGAAGAAAAAAGGGTCCCTCTGTGGGTAAAAGATACAGGCTTGGGCGGCCTCCAGGGCTCTGAGAGGGAAGCCGAAAGCCCCACCATGTCAGCAGAGTTAAGGAAGGGACAATGTCATGGTGGCCCCGAGGCGGAGAGAGAGGGCAGAGGAAGCAGTCAGATGTTCCCATGGAACTCAGGCCGCTGCTGCTGGGAGTGAGGAGGCTGCCCGCTGGCTTGTGTTGGAGCGGGAGAGGTACCACGGGTGAGGCGGCTTTTGTCCCTTCCTGCCCACTTGGGCCTCAGGGGCATGTTTGAGCTGGCCCTCCTATAAGAGCTGTGCTGGGGCTTGGTGCCTGGACACAGCCCCACTTACCCTAGGACTGCCAGGGTGGGCTGGCAGGGAAGTAGGGCAGTGGAAAGGCAGGGGATAAGAGGGAGTGGACCTCAAACAGGTGGGTCTCTTCTTTTGGGACCAGCTTCTCTGGGCCTTCCCCCCACCACCACCCCCTAGCTTGGGGCCCATCATCCTGGAGAGAGTTGAGGCAAGGTTTCTCAACCTCAAGTCTAAGGAGTTCAATTAATAGGCCTTTAGAGAGGTATGAACACCCTGAAATGATGCAAGATTCTGTGTGGAGAATGCGCATGTCTGTTTCTGAGAAAAAGGTCTGTAGCTTTCATTCTCAGCAGGGTCCACACTCGGAAAAGGTCAGGAACTTACTGTAGAACTTCGGGAGCAGACAGGTCAGGCATCTGCCAAGGGCATCCAGGGGACTGCCTGGGCCCTTCTGGGACCCGGTGTGCCCTAGGGCAGGGCTGATGGTGGGTGCATGCTGGGCCTTGGTGAAGCTGCTGGTGTTTCCGTGATGGCCTGGTGTACGGACTCCCTGGCCTGGACCAACCCATCCCCACCCGGAAAGCAGGGCGCATCCCTGCAGCATCCTGCATCCCGGTGGTGCCCCACCCACCCACGACTGGCCCTGTAGCCCTGTAACCATGAGAACCGCCAGTAGGGCAAGTGGAGGGGCCATTGTCAACGCCTTCCCCTGCCACATAGACAGTGAGCGAAGGGCTTGACAGATGAAGGTGGCTTCTAGAATAGTCATCAAATGCTACTCTCATCAAATGCAGTGAGGCAGCCAGCCAACCTGCCTCGCCCCATTTCCAGCCAGTATTTATCCTGCAACCTCAAATCTGTCTTAAGAGCCAGCCAGTTCAAATCAGCCCCATACAGAACATGAGTCAGAAAACACACAAGTGGGCCCTGAGCTGGCTGGGCTGGGCAGGGGGCAGGAGGGAGAACAAAGGTCGCCTGCACGGGAGTTAGTTCTGTTACTAGCTGCTCCAGTTACTGAGTTAGTGGGGAATCCGGGAGGTGGGGGAGGAAGAAATCCATGTTTGTTGATTTCACCTCTGGGGAGGGTCCTTCCCTTTAGATCTCGCATTTGTTTATGTTAGAAATACTGGGCACTTGCTATGCGCTGGGCAGTGTTCTAGGTGCGAACACAGCGGTGAATTAAAAAGCAAAATCCCTGCCATGGTGATCAGTGAGAAGCTCTTGGAAAAGACTTCGCAGTTTCTCACACCACCATCCTGTGAGATAACTGGCCTTGCTGCTGCCTTTAATCAGTGAGAAAATGCAGGTTTGCCCACGTCCCGCGTCGCCCACCCAGGCAGCTGGGCTGGAACCTGGATCCACACCCGAGCTCATGTGGTTTCCGCCAGGCCTGAAATCACAGCCTTCTCAGAAGGAGTTTCCTGAAACGGAGGGTGGCCACATGTGTTGAGTTCTGCGTGCTGCACGGTAGGCCCTTCGTGCGAGCCCTTTGACTTAGTTTCCAATAAAATGTTAGGCAGCCAGCGCCATTGCGCCCACTGTTCTATATAGATGCAGGAAATTGAGGCTCAAAGAAAGCAAGTTACTTGCTTAAGATGAGGCAGATGGTGCGCAGGGCCCAGCGCAGGTCCAGTGTAATCTCTGCCAAGGTTTCCAAGGCGCCAATATCCCAGTGCCCCTGGGACCCGGTCGGTAGGAACCGACGGGCCTTACTGAGTGAGTCTGTGTCTCCGTGACCAGCCTCAAGTGCGGCAGGGTCTGGCCCTATCCTCACTCAGCACGGGATGTAGTGTGCGCTTGGTAGACAAGGCATGCCCATGGTCACCTGGGAGAAGAGAAAGGACAGCAGGAGGTGATGTGGCTGAGCTGAGCCTGGAGTGGTCCTTGCTGATCTTTGGTGGCTGCCTCCCATATTACAGGCCTTCTGAGGTGGTTGGAGAGCTGGCTATGGGACCAGGAGGGCGACAGGCCAGCCAGAGAAGGTGGTGGGACCAAGCAGCCGAGGTCTGAAGGTACAAAGATCTGTCCTGGTGGCAGAAACCAGGTGAGGCAGGCTGTCGTCTCTACCTGGAAGTCAAATGTTTCCTTACCCAGAACAGCACCATGAGTTCTGAGAGAAAATGCCCTCTGGGAGGAAGCCCCTGTCCCTACCAGGGCTGCCTGCTCTCCAGACTATGTCAGATGCTGAGCCCAAGCTAGGGTTAGGAGGTCAGGGAGCTGGACTGGTTCCTGGGTAATCCCAACAAAGTCCCTTGTCATCCCCACCTCGTCCCCAGCTATGAGACCCACAGGGCATTACAGCCCAAACCCCCTGACGCTGGCTCACCAGCAGACACCACGGCCTCAGTGCCTGTGGGGAGAGATGCTCAGCTCACTTCACAGAGGAGGAAACGGGCTCAAGGAAGCAAAGGAGTGCTGCCCCGAACCCCAGACCACAGACCAGAGTGTTCTCTTATCCCCGTGGCTGTCCCATGCCGGCCTGGTGACATTCTTACTTTGGGAGCCTGGGAGGGTGGCATATGCTATAGAAGAACTTAGCAGTCAGCATGCCCAGGGCAGAGGTGGGTGAGTCCTACCTCCTCAGCTGGAGGGTGAGAGTTTTGATGGGGATCAAGATGTGCCTGTGGGAGCCCTCAAAACATCACCTATGGCTGTCAACAGCAGGTGAGCAAAGAGAGGCTGTTTGCCTCCAAGGGGACCTGGCTCAGACAGAACTTGGTTCTGCAGGTCACCGAGGTACAGAAAGATCAGAGCTAGAAAGTGCAGGAGCTCGGATTCCATCTCGACTCAGAGTCCATGCCTTGACCCCGCTCTGCGTTGACCTGGGAGGTCCACTCAATGCCCAGGCCAGCACCCTCCCCAGACCACACCGTCCAGAGCACTCCCAGGTGCTCCAAGCTGGCACCTTCCCCTCGACCCGTCCTCATCACCTTTCCTCCTGTTTCAGTCCCACCCCTCCACAGAGCCTAGGCCACTGAAACAACGTGGCACCAAGCAGGTACCTCAATAAACCGGTCCTGTCCTCTTACGCTAGAAAAAATTCCAGCCTGCGCAGCCGGGCCCTCTGGCCTCAGGCCATCTTGAATCCAGCTGGCAGCTTGCAAATGAGCCCTGCATCAGGGCTGAGGAAATGATGTTCATTAATAGGAAACCCTGGGTACTTAATTGGTATTGATGTCCCCAGGTACACACCACGAAGTTGATAGATGATTCTGTGCCTTAGGCAGGGAGAAGGGTTGGTTAACGTGGCCACGCTAGGGCCCTCACCTCACCCACCCTCCCCAGGGCTGAGTTTGAGCCCTGACTTCAGTTGCTACAAGGAGTCGGGTGGGGGTCACCTCCTTTACGCATCCAAGTTCCTCCCGGCCCTTTGACCAACTCTTGCCTGCCTCTTCTCTTCTCTAAAGACTATGGAACTAAAATCAGACAAACCTAAGCTAAAGAACCCAGCTCTGTTTCTGGCTAGCTCTGTGATCTTGGGCAAGTTACTTAATCTCTCTGAGCCTCAGTTCCTTCATCTTCAAACTCTAAAGCAGATAAAACACATGTTCCAGGCGAAGCGCAAGGCCCGAAAGGTACTAGGTGGCCAGTGCACTAGTGCCCTGTGGACACCACTCATCGCGTCCCACAGGCCCCTCAGTTTCAGCATGTTCCGACTGAGCTCAACATCTGTCCCCTCGAACATGACCCCGCCATCCCCACTGCCACCCCAATAACCCGAAGCAGAAATGTGGGGTGTCATCCAGCACATTTCTCTCTTCCTCCCATAATGTTCAATCACCCAGTTCCAACGACTGTGCCCCCCAAGTGGCCGTCCCATCTGTCCCTATCTCCTCGTGTCTCCCCACCCGCTGTCGAGGTCTCGGATATCCTCATCTCTGGGTTCTCGCTCCAGCCTCTGAACTGCCCTCCCTCCCCAGGAAAGCCTGCGCGCAGCCAGAAAGAGTTCCCTAAAGAGCAAGTATGATCAGGTTGTACTTTTATTTAAAAACTTTCCGTTGCTCTGCATTGCCCTCCGGACAAAGTACAGCCTCAGTTTCAGACAGAAACACAGAGTACTTTGTGACTGCCCTCCCTCCACTTCCTGCTGGGCTTCCCCTGTGCCCTATTCCAGGCCTTCGGCACATCATGCTGTGCCTGACTCGTCAGCCCATACACGTGTCCTTCTATCTCTCCCTTCCCCATCTGCCCTGATTAAGTCATGCTTCAGGACTTGGCTTGGGTATAAGCTCCTCCAGGAAGTCTTCTCTGCCTCTCCAAACTGGCTGAGGGCCCTCCTCTGGCCTCCTACAACCCCCCCATCCCTCTGTCTTTTCTGCAGGGGAACCCTTACCTACGAGGTGCTCAGACATGAATGCTACGTGCCCATCCCTATGAGGTTTGCACAACTAGGAGGGTGAAAGGGATGCAGAATTTAAACCTCCCTCCAGCTAAGAGGGGTTCCTGCCCAGCCCCCCAGGCTGCCTCAAGCCCGGCCTGAGACCTTACAGAGGGCTCAGGTCAGGTGGGTTTTCCTGGGCACCGGGGGCAGCGACCAGGGCCCATTCAGCCTCTTCCCCCTGTTGTCTGCCTGTGGCCCTCCAGGACTCACAGCTCTCTCCTAACCAAAAGAGAATGAGTCCTGACTTAACATCGTTGACAGGTTCTGTAACTCTAAGCAAAATCACATAGAATGAAATCAATTTAATTATAGGCTAATTGATATAAACAGGACTTAAGTTCCTATGACATCTCATCAATGTTAAAATGAAGGAAACGACATTGAACTAAACAACATTATTCGCGGACCTGCTGTATTATGACCATCTGCTCTTCCAAGCATTTCATTAGCCCCCTGATGCAGACCCGGGAACCTCTGGGGCCAGGCCCAAGCCCAGCAGCAGGCCATCAATCTTCCTGACAAATCCATAGCAAAAATCATTTCCCAGCCCCAGGCCCTTGGCAGTGGCTTTCCTGCCCAAGGGCTCACAGAGCAGTCTATTGATTGGGCTCCTTGCTGCCAGCCTGGCACCTCCAACCCAGCCTCTACACAGCAACCCTGATGCCTTTCTGACCACATATCCGATGGGGCTTCTACCCTCTTGAAAACCTTCAATGGTATATCACCGCCCACCTGAAAGGGGAAGTTGCAGCTCTCCGGCTGGCCTAGGAGACCCTCGTGGTCTCATGGCACCCACCCTCCCCTGCTTCAGCGGTATGAGCCTATTTATTGCTCCTGCCGTACTTGCCATGGCACAGGCTGTCACTCCACCTGGCCAGCCCTTCCCACTTTTTTCCAGGAAAATGCATATTAAATGTTACCTCTTCTGGGACTCCCGCTTGGATGGCCCAGGAAGGCAGGAGTGTCCTCCTCTGTGCCCTTTCAGAGCTATTCTTCTGTTATGGTCCCATCACACAGTGCTGTCCGTACTTCTTTTGGCTCTCCAGCTAAACTGAGCACTCCTGGAAGGGAGGGACTAGGTCAAACTCAGCCCTGCAAGGCCTAGCTTAGGGCAGGCACTCACATATTTGGAGGATAAAGGAAAGAAGGAAGGGCAGGGTCATGTCTTTCCTTGCCTGGCACCTCTGTCCTCAAGTATCAAATATCTGCCGTGTGCCTACTCTGGGCCACCCTGTACTGTCCTCCATTAATCAAAGCCTCTGGGCTTCTTTAACTGACTCAGATGGGCCAGAGAGACCTGCTTCAGAAGTAGGAGGCCTCAGAGCCCAGCCAGAGGCCTGGTCTATACAACTGTCCCTCTACCAGTTGAGCAGAGACACAGGCCTCTGTGGAGGGCTTCCGGTGACTACCCTTCACGCTGAGGCCTGGAATTTCATACAGGTTCAAACTCTGGCTCTGCCACTCCCTGGCTGGGTGAGCTTGTCTCCTGCCCATCCTAGTTGGAGGCCGTTCCCAAGTTGCCTGTCTGTGCCGACAGAGGTGACTATGGAGGAGCAGCAGCCTGGCTGGGAGGCCGGACCAATAAAGCATAAGTCAACTCTGGAGAGTTTGTTCTCTTCTGCTTTGCAGGTACTCACCATTGTCATGCGGCGAACTTTGTCAGATGCTCTTAGATTTTCCCAGTGCCGCCTGGGCAGCCGTGAGAGCCAACCCCAGGGCCCAGTTAGGACCCCAGCTCTTCTGCAAATTTGCCACTTGGCTCTGGTCAAGCTACCCCAACTCCTTGAGTCTCAGTTTTTGCTTCTGAGGATGGAGGTAATATTCCTTGCCTGCCGAGATTGGCACGAGGCCTGGATGAGCCAGTGGAGGTGTGAGTGAGGCCAGAAAGAGAAGCCACAGCGGGTGCTGTGGAAGCGGGCAGCATCACACTCCCCGGCCTCCTGGGAACATTCTGACTGCTGTAGCCTGAGTCAGCCATGGCGACCCTGGCAGAAACGTGGGAGAAAGAACACTGGACCAGGTGCCCGGCCCCAGTGCTGAGCCCTTGAAGCAGTTGCTCACCCAGCTGGGTCTCAGCCTCCCGCTGTGAAGGGTGACTGCCACTCTGACCCAGCCTGGGTCTGTGGCAGGTGGCAGGCAGTGGTCACAGCAAGCAGCTGCCTACTATCAGGGAGGGGCTCTCCCAGGGTGCCCAGCAGCTAAGAAGTGTGCCGAAAGGTCTCAGGCCTCAGCCAGAAGCTGATAAACGTTACTGGGCTGTGGTGAGGGAGGGAAGTGGGCGGCTCTGCAACCACTGAGACTGATTTATTGGTTAATTAGGTAGTTTCCACAGCCACAAACTACCCCAGCTGCGTGCAGGCACAGGTAGGGAGGGGAACTCAGGGGAGTCAGGGCCGGTGGGAAGCCAGCTGGGGCCCCAGTGTGGCTCAGTGACTCCTCTGAGCCAGGAGCACAGAATGGCTGAGGAATGTTGCAAGGGGTTCGGGTCAGGCAACGGGCCTAGGACTGGAAGCCCATCAGCACCCTCTGGGCCGAGCACCTGAACAGAACTTTCCTAAAGATGGGGACTGGGGGCGCTCCGAGGTTTCTGGAGCATCCAGTTGAGTGTAGGGGGCTGTAGGTTGGGGGAAAAGGGCTGATGCAGAGTCAGGAAGAACCAAGAAAAATTTTGGAAGCCACGGAAACTGAGAGCAACGGCCTCAGAGGTGGAGAAGGAGGTTCCACTGAGCAGAAAAAGACAGCGGTGGGTTCGAATCCAACCTCTGCCAAACACCAGCTGTGTGACCTTAGGCAAATCACTAAACCTCTCTGATTCTTGATTTTTTTCACCTGTAAAATGGAACAAGTTATATTGACCTTGCAAAGCTATTTTGATAATCAGATTGAAGAATGTGGCTCCATATAACATACATAGTGAGTGCCTAATAAATAATTGCTGTATTAACTCAGGACAGGGCTTGGAAGAGAGAAGGGGCTTGGTGAAGGGTGGTGGAAACCAGGCTTAGAAGCTGCCTGTGGAGAGATGGGGAGAGAGAGGGCCTGCCCTCCCGCTAGACTGACTGTGGTCAGGGTCTGGGGGCTGCCCGCCTGGGGACCCGGGCTAAGCTATATTGACCCATTTTCACCATCCAGGGGTGTCCATTGGGCTGGAGCCCCAGCTCAGCCACTGCTCCTCACAGGGCTCCTGGCGTGGGCCCCACACTCTAGTAAGGTCCTGCCCTAGGGGGAGAGGAACGACAGAAGGACGGACACGCTGCAGGGTGGAGACGGACAAGGTTTATTCCGGTCCTCGGGCAGACAGGGCTGGTCCAGCCTCCCCGCCGCGGGCAGGCTCCTCCCCGGGCTCCCCGCCCCAGCCGCCGCCCGCCGGCAGCCTCCCGCGAGGCCGCGCATCCCCGGGGCAGCCCGTAGGGTTCGAGGATGCCGGGCGGATGCGACGGAGGGAGCGACGGGCGCCCGGGGGGCAGCAGGCGCGGTGGCGCCGGCGCCGGCTGCAGGGCCACAGGCGGCGGAGGCGCGCGCGGAAGTGGCGCGAGGCGAGCGCGTAGACCAGAGGGTTGAGGCAGGAGTTGGCGTAGGCGAGGCAGTGCGAGGCCAGGCGGCAGGCGTAGGTGGCCGGGCTGAAGGCGAAGCGGCCGTACCAGAAGCAGAGGATGAGCGTGTGGTGCGGGCCCCAGCAGAGCGCGTAGAGCATCGCCACCGCCAGCATGGCGCGCCCCGCGCGGCCCGTGGCCCTCCGCCTGGCCTCTGCGGCCGCCGCGCCCGCGGGGCCCACGGCCACCCACAGGAAGCGCAGCGTGCGCGCGTAGGCCAGGCTCACCACGGCCACCGGCAGCAGGTAGCCGGCAGCGAAGGTGGCCACGTCGAGGGCGCGCCGGCGCGCGTCCTCCCAGGCCGGCACGCAGAGCTCGAGCGCGCCGTAGCGCACCGTGCCGTAGTAGCTGAGGTAGGGCGCCGAGAAGAGCGCCGCCAGCAGCCAGACCAGGCCCACCGCGGCGCGGGCGTTGCGCGGGGTGCGCAGCGCCCGCGAGCGCAGCGGGTGCCGCACGGCCAGGTACCTGCGGGCGGTCGCTGGATCAGAGGGCGTCGGGCCCCGCATCCCGCATCCGCACCCCCATGGAGACGCTTCGCCCGGGACCTAGGGGCTGGCAGCCTTGATTTCCGCGTCGGAACAGTGAGGGTGACTGCGTGACCTGCCTCCCAGACTGATGGCGATTAAAGGAATTAATGCTTGAAGGGCATAGAGCAATGCCTGGCATTTAGCAAGGAGGGTTTGGAGGCACACCGGTGACTTGGCCAAGGTCATCGGCTAGAGAGTGAGCCTGGATTTGACCCCAAGCTTCAAGCCACGAAAGCAGGTATGACGACCAAAACCGGGGCTGGGCATGAGCGATAATAAAATACCTGAATTTAGTCACGTGTTCCTTTTGCTATTCATTTCATACTCATAGAGCACCTACTATTCGCCAGGCCCTGTGCTGACACTTGAGACACCAAGATGTCCTGGGGAAGCTCCCAGTGGAGTTGGAGGGATGGCAAGATGGTCCCCTCGAGCATACCCTGCAGGTCCCGAGACTGGATGGCGGGGGCCAAAGAGCTCTTCCTCTTCTCCCTCTCACCTCCCAGCCTCTCTCTCCTAAGGCCAGTGAGTATCTGTTCAGGTCTTCCCTCCCCAGCCCAGACCCAGCCGGGTCCCAGCACAGCGCACCTGTCCACTGAGACAGCAGCCAGCGTGAAGCTGCTGGCATACATGGTGAGGTAGATGAGCAGGTGCACAGCCTTACAGACGAGGGCCCCGAAGAGCCAGGCATCCAGTGTGTAGATGGCAGCTTGGAAAGGCACACAGCACAGGATGAAGCAGAGGTCGGCCACTGCCAGGTTGAGGATGAACAGATCCGTAGTGCTGCCTGGCTCGTGCCAGGCACTGGCGCCAGGCTGCAGCAGCACCGCCAGCACCAGCCCATTGCCCACTGTGCCCAACAGGAAGATGAGGGCAAAGACCACAGGCACTACCACAGCTCCCACACTTCCTGGGCTGTCTAGTGAAATGTTCTGGGCATCAGCCATCTCTGCATCAGACGGTTACCTGGGGAAGAGAAGCTGGAGTTTTCAGGCAGGGGCCCCGAGCTCCAGTCACTAGACCTAGGGGTCTAGTTCCTCCAGCCTGAGCCCAGCTGGGTCTCCTGGGCTAGAAGCTCATGAGGGTGGGAATTGGGGACACGGCCAAAAGTTATCACTGACACCCACTGTACAAGCTCCTAGCACAGTCACATTGATGTCTGAGGTGTTTCAGTTTCCTAGGGAACATGTCCATAGCCTAAGGCATGAAGGATAATTAGGGAGTTGATGGACACCTCTAACCAATGATTCAGGTAAAGACACAGGCAGAGTGGGGTGAGGACATGACAGATGGGGGGAAGGGCAACTCCAACCCCAGGAGCTGGCATATTTCTCAGTGGGGATCTGAAGCTCAAGCAAGACTCGGACATGGGTTGAGGTCAGCAAAACAAGGGTGACATCCCTGCGTCACAGGAGAATCCTTTAGTGAGCCCCACAGTGGTACATCTGGGAAAACCATATAGGTCACTGCCCCCTTTTTGCACACAAGAAAATCAAAGCTCAGAAGGGGAATATGGGAGGCTAATGATCGCATTTTTAGTGGCAGATCTGGGGCTGTTGCCACCCTAGTACTCTGACACCCAGGCTAGGGCACGCATCTGCGTCTGTAACAGGTGGTGCCTCTGAGCTGTGTGCGTGTGTGTGCGCATTTGTGCAAGCTGTGCCCACCCTCACTCCTGTCCCATCCACAGCCAACATCGGCTACTACCTGTGGATTTCCCCGAAGCTTGGGTTTTCTGGAAGGGTGGTGGGTGGAACAAATGAAAGGCAATGGGGCCAGGCAGGGGAGAGGGATGGGATATTTTGCCCACCCCAGCATCCAGCATGCAGCAGACCCCCTGAAGCACAGTATGGGCAATACCTACCTTGACCCTGAGCACTGGGCTGCTGCTTGATCCTGAGTGAACCAGCCTGGCTGAAGCTACCTCCTGGCTCAGTGGCTGCCCCTCGGTGCCTTCCTGCAGATAGAGGTCTGCCTCTCACTTCTCCCTCTTCTTTAAGGCCCCTCCTCTTCTGAGCCGGACTTGGGCAGTCTCTCCTGAGTGCCCAATGACCACCTACTCCTCAGTCCTTGGTTTCCCACGGGTGGCATGCTCTTTTGCCTGGCTCTTCCCTGCCTTTCTGCGTTGCTTCTGCCTCTTTCTGCAGTAACCCATTGATTTCGCTGAGATTCGTTTTGTGGTTAACCCCTCCATGCCCAGGGCCCAGCCCATTTTTGGCACTCCCATATCCTCTGGCCCTGCCTGATGAATCCACTCCCCCCCCTTCCCCTTCCCTACTCCAATCTAAGCTCACAAAGGATTCCGTTTTGAATGAGCTGGCCTAGGTTAGGAAACCAGAACGAGGACCTTGTCTACAGATTTCAGATAGGACTCCTACCCCAGGCCCTATGAACCCTGCAACTCATCAGCTTCCCGAAGCTTCATCCAGGGGTTCCTTCTGGCCAGAGATGAGAGTGCTTATGTGCCCATTCAAAGAGTCTGGCTTTAGCCCAAGGGTAACGGGGAACTACTGAAGGTTCTAGAGCAGGGACATGACCTGCCCATTTATTTTGTAATTAGTTTATGGCCTGGGGTGAGAACAGAAAGGGAATGATTTAATAAGTGACCCATTAGGAGTCCCTTGTCTAGGCAAGGGCCAGAGGTTAACAGGTCTTGATGACTGGCTGGTTCAGTCATGCTGTCTGGCCTGGCCTCTTGGAGGAGTGGGTCATATGTCTCAATGCTTCCAGAGGGTTAGAGACTAGCACCTGGGGGTAGAGTGTGTGCGAAGGGCATTAGATTTACCAAAGAGGAGGCTGTTGGTAAAACTGACAGCAGTTTGGTACTGACGGCAGAAGGCAGTCTGCAAGGAGTTAAAGAGAGAAAGAGTAGTAGGGACTGTGTGTGGAGTCCTTCTAGAAGCTGGAACGTCAAGGGGAAGTCTGAGAAAGTGGAGAGAAAAGTCTGAGGAGATGCTGATGAAGCCAGGACTTGCATTCAAGGCCTGATGGGCTGGGGAAGATGCTTTAGAATCGGCTTCTCCAGGCCCCTGGGATTTCCACCAGAACTCAGAGGTGCTTCTCTAATGCTTGTTGTCACTCATCCCAGGTGCAGAGCATCCTCCAATTTTGGGAAGCAGACTCACTGAACTGAGGATATTGGGAATCATACCGTGACTCCCCAAACCTGAATTTAGAGCTCTCAAAATTTAATTAAGGAATTAGAATTGATTCTTATGCTCACTGAAGGACAGAACTGTAGGATTCTAGACTCTGTGGTGAGATTTTAGAATCATTGATGCTAGAGGCCCACAACTATCCTCCATGAAAGGCACCGACAGGCTCCCAGAAGCCTGGACTCAATAACGTGACATACCTGCACCCTGAAATCCCCTGAGATCCCTGACACACCATCCTCCCTCCCCTTGGGGGCCCCCTGCTCGCTCCAGGCTGGTTCTGGGTGGGCTGTGGCAGTACTCAGGCAGGGTCCGCAGCAGTGGCATGGCTGAGCAGCTGATATGATAGCAGAGGCCGAGGGGAGGAGGGGAGGACGGAGGCGACCACAGAGGGCCCCGTCATGGCGCAGGCAGGAAGGGCACAGCATCATGCCCAAGCTTCAGTGCACCCCTGGCACTACCTCCTCCCCTTGCTCCAGGTGCTGTTCCTGACCACCGCGGCATGAACCCTGAGCCTAATGCAGACGGCAGAGGACATGTACGGCTTGTCCTGGGAGCAGCCCCTGAAGGCCCAAGCCCTGCAGTACACAGAAGTACAGGTGACCCCCAAGCCCCGCAGGACACTACAGCCTGTAGCAGGTGTGTGGTGGCGACTACCAGTATGCGCCCAAGCCACAGCATGTGTGCCCGGAGCTGCTGCTGCTGCACCTGCCGCAGGCTCCCACGACCCCCTCTGGATGATGCCCTCTGGATGGTGGCAGGCCCTAGCTGGTTGACATATGGTGCATTCCTGTCGTCAGCCCAGGATGTCTCAACGCTGGCACTGCTCACGCTGTCCACTGGGGAGCACTACGCCAGCTGCGGAGCCCGGAGCTGCAAGAGGAGGCAGCGCACACTCTGTGCCGCTGGCTAGTGAATCTGGGCCCGTGTTCTGGCCCCACTCCTACGCCACACTGACTGCGGGGTATCCCTGCACAGCTGCTTTTGGCCACCGGGTGTGATCTTCCAGGCTGCACGGACCATGCACATCAAGCTGCTGGTTGGGCCTTGGGTTGGCGCCAAGCCATACACCCTTGCTGCTGCAGCCGTAGGCATGGCACCAGGTGCCCTATCCTGTGGTGGCAGCATGTAAGTGTTCCTGTCACTGATGTGACCACAGCAGCCCTTCCCCTGGCTGCACACCCCAGCACCCCAAGCTCCTCAACCTCAGCCTCACCCTCCTCTGTATCACAGGCTAGGAATCCCAGAATCCTAGCATTAAGAGCCTGCAGGATTGGGCTGGAGCTGGCCCATAGTCCATCCCAAGAAATCCAGGCTAAGGGGAGGGCTGGGGGTGCGGGGTGCTAGAACCCTGATTGTTAATGAAGAAGGGACTTTTCATCCTCCTACTCTACTCCAACCAAACTACAAGACTCCCAAGGCCACATCATGAATTGTGGTGACTCACAAGTCATCCCTGACTCCCACCAGGTGCCCAAAGGCTGAGCGGGGAAGGAAATAGAGAAAGGACCAGGGGCAATGACTGTGGGAAGGGGTGTAATCTCCAGTAGAGGTGCAGGGAGCCCTTGTGGAGGACAAAGGCAGATGGGGCTTTGGCAGCAGTCAATCTGTCTTCCTGCCCTTGCCAGCCCAGCCCAGCCCAGCCCAAGGCCGGGAGTCTGGAGGGGGTGGGGTGATAGTGGCCAGAGCCTGAGTTCGCTGCGCCCCCTGGTGGCTGATCATCAGGCCAGTAGGCCATGGTATGAGAGAGATGGAAGGGCCCCCAGACATGGGCAGGACACCCATTCTTGGTACAGCGGCACACACAGGGGATGGGGCCTGCTCAAGGCCACAGGGTCAGGGACAGGTAGGCTATAACGCAGGGTTCCAGATTGTCAGGGGCCTCTCCAGTAGTGATCCACATGTGTTCCTTTGGGGTCCGAACCCTCTGCCTCTCCTCCCAAACATGGATTTGGGTACCCAGCCCCTTCTTATCTGGGCAGCTATAGGCCATCCTTTGGACAGGGAGCAGAGGACAAGGTGTTCACCAAAGCTAGACTCCGGAGGCTGGGGAGTAGCGGGTGGGTGGCACGGGAAGGGGTCTGCCGGGGTTAGTGCTCAGCTGCTCTCGAAAGCAGCATGGCATCCAGCTGCGCCGGACAGCGGCCCCTGCTATCTTACCCCAGCTGCTGGGTCTCATCTCAATTTGGGGTAGGTGGTCAGTTCTGAAGTCTCTTACAGTCCTCAGGAGCCTGCCTGCAGAGCCTCGGCTCCCGCCTGCGTCTGCGACCAGTCGCAGAGCAGGTCAGCCTGCTCAGAGTGAATAAAGCAGACAACGTGTTACAGTGTTTCCACACTGTTGCTTCACACTCTGCAACAAGCATAGGTCTTGCCCCAGTCCAACCCTAGGACTTTGACAGAGCTCACAGCCTCTGGCCTGGGCTATCAAAGGCCCCCTTTGTCACTATGGAGGGAGGGGGACATTATCTCTGCTTGTCACTACCCAGGGCTCATGGTAGTGCCCTGAGCAGCCGCCCCACCTCCACGAAGGCCTCCACACAGCGGTAGATGTCCTCCTCACTGTGCACTGCTGAGAGCTGTACTCGGATCCTGGCCTTGCCCTTGGGAACCACTGGGTAGCTGAACCCAATGACAAAGATGCCTGGGAAGATAGAGAAGGTCAACCTGGGCCTCACCAGGGCAGGCAGGCTCTGGGTCTGGGGCATGACATACAGCTCCTACTTTCTTGAGGATCACAGTGGGCAAGGGAGCTGCACAAAGTGTCTCACATGGGACTGCCTCATGGCCTGGAGTGTTTAAGCTTGGACAGACAGGTGCTCTAAGAAGGTGGTAGGGTGGGAGAAAGGGAAAATATTGACAGTCTAGGGGTTCCCCCCTCTTTTCTCTACAGCTAGTACTCTTGTCCTGGCCCCCTTCTCTCTTTTTAGCATGTCATCTGCCATACAAGAGGCCAGCCTGGCATCACCCAGCATCACAGGGCAGATGGGTGATTGGCTCCTGACACGGTGAACCCAGCAGCCTCCATCTTACTGCTGAGCCTGTGGGCACAAGCCAGGCGTCACAGGTGCTGGGGGACTGTGGGGAATTTGCACTTGCTCCCAATGGGCATGTGACCCAAGATCTGTGCCCAAGTCTGCAGGGGCTACCAACAGGGATAGAGATGTAGATGCAGAGTCAGATGGGAAGCCAGGCAGAGGAACAGGCAGACCAAAAAGGGAGGTGGAAAGAAGATTGCACAAGATGGGGAGACCCAGGGTCACTCACAGAGAAGTGCACCAGGAAATGGAAGGAAAAGGCCGAGGAAGAGAGAATCGGGAGGAGGGCTGGGTAGGCACATGGGGGCTCCCCTACCCCCTCTTTCCCCACCCGCGAGGGACTGCATGGCTGGGTCTCGGCTGCCATAGGCTGGCCAATGGCAGTGCTCCCCATGAGCAGGTCCAGGGCCTTGGAGGCACAGCCAATGATGGCGGGTGGCAGGCTGTCGAAGAAGAGGTAGGGCCAGGCACGCTGCCCTATCAGGGACACCAGGGGCCCCGGGGGGCAGTCGGAGGCCAGGAGCCTACCTGCAGCCCCTCCTGAGAGTACAGTCCATGCCACCCTCCTCTCTGCAGCCACAGGTCTCCCCTCCCAACCTTATCTCCCAGGCCTCCAGGGCCCTGCATGGGGATAAGGGGACTCCGGGCGCACAACCCTACAGGCACCTGATGCTCCGCCCGGCACTTTCCCCAGTGTGGAGCTGATGATGGTGACCTGGTCCATCACGTCCCGGAGCTCATCCGTGCCCCTACGAGGGAAGCTGCCACTGCCACCACTGGCCACCTGAGCACCCAGCAACCACGGGCTGGGCTGGGGGCTGGCCTCTCAGTTTCCTACCCACCCAAGGCCCAACCCAAGGCCTCGGGTACCACATGCTCCCACGGTCCTGTGGTCCCCAGGAAGCCAGTGGTGTGGCATTCGTCCACAAAGACCAGGGCATCATATTGAGAGGCGAGGCAGCAGATCTCCTGCAGGGGTGCAATGTCGCCGTCCACGGAAAAGGCCGCATCAGTAGCCACCAGGCAGACTCGATGCTTCTGCAGGGAAGGCAGGGACAGTGGCAGCTGGTGTCACAAGCTGAGCCAAACCACCCACCTTCTGTGCTACTTGGGGCTCTAAGAGCTTACCTGGCCCCCTGCCCAGAACAGAGGTGGTCACGCAAGCACTACTGTTTTGGGACCAGAACATCTTCTCCCTCATCTATGCCTGTCTGAGCCTTACCCGTCTCTTCCGGGGCAGTCCAGAGCCACACTTAGCGCTGGGCAGTGAGGATGCTTTCAGTCTCCCCTTCAGAGGGTGGGGTGGGGCCATTGCTTTCCATAAGCTCATCTCACTATTATGCCAACTAGGGGTCTGCCACACATAAGGTGTTTAAAAACTTCAAAGCAGCGTGGTGTAATGGAATAAAGCTCCGAGTCTGAAGGATTTGGATTCAAATCTTGGCTCTTTCAAACTTGCAGGCTGTTTGTCATTATGGACTTGGCCTCACCAAGCCTCCCTTCGCCAGGAAGTAGGCTGAGGATAAGCCCAATCTGCCCCTGGAACCCACGGCATTGCCCTGCCTGGGCCTCCTGCAGCCTGGCCTCCAGGTCAGCCATGTCCAGGTGGAGGTAGCGGTACTTGTGGGTCTTGCACAGATGGATGCCGTTGATGATGGAGGCATGGTTCAACTCATCTGACAGGATTGTGTCTTCTGGGGTCAGCAGGGCCTGGAGGAAAGCAGCTGGAGTAAAGCCATTGCTCAACCACCTTGGGATTCTTCCTCTCCTATGACTCTCTTTAAGTCCAAATTTCACCACCAACCAGGGGCATTCCTCCAGGCAGGGAGGCAAGGAGCCTTCTGTCTGAGTTGCCAGAGCCCCAAGACTGGGCCAAACCAGGGCCCTGCTCTAGTGAGAACATGTTTAGCAAATGCCTGGCCCCTGCCAACCCCAGCCTTCCAGCTGATGTAGGTGAACCCCTAAATACTCTGGAAGCCTCAGGATTCTTCCTGGAGCCTCTACTTGGACCATACTGACTTCTGAAAGAAATGAGCACTGGAGCCTCTAGCCATGGCACCGGCACAGTTCTCCTGACTGCCCACTTCCAAGCCTTCCACAGCCTAGCAGGCTTCGCCAACTCCCACCCACAGCCTCCATATACCTCAAAGAGGCCAGCATTGGCATCAAAACAGCTGGGATAGAGGATGGCATCCTTCTGCTGGTGGATATGGGCTATCTTTTCTTCTAGATCCTTGTGGATGCTCTAAAGAAAGTGAGTGACATGGGTGTTAACGCCTGTGGGACAAATCCTAGGGACAGAGGCTTAGAAGGCTGCAAACAGATCCAGCCTTGGCTTCTCCTTTCTTCACCACTAGAGTTCTTGAGAACTGACAGGAATCTCACAGCTGGTTCTCACTGAGGAATTAGGGGCTCGCTAGGTGCCCCTTCCAGGTTGGCTCTTCTTTTTGTAATGGGGGGTCAGAGGTGGAATTATGGATGGCAAAGGAAGATGTGTCTTCCGGATATAAAACTGAGCGTCTTTTTTGGTTGCTTCATGGCAAAGAAGAGGATTACACAAGTAATTCATTTGAGCCTTAAATCCTTGGGTTTGAAAGCTGTGCAGCCCGGGTGAGGGTTCTGTTGGAAAGTGCCCTGGCTGGAAGTAGGGAGCTCCACCTCTGACATTCATTTCATCTTCACCTTCTGAGGACAGGTAATAATAACCGCAAATAGGAGCACGAACTTTTGAGTCAGGCCACCTGGTTCAAACCCCACGACAGCTTGTGTGCCCTTAAACAAGTCGCTTCACTTCTCTGGGCCTCAGTGTCCTCACCTCTTTAAGAGGGACAAAAATAGCACCTATCACTTAGGACTGTTATGAGCATTAATTTTTTGTAATGTTCTTAAAATAGTACCTGACATATAGTAAGCACTGTAAGTTTCATGTTTATTTTGTAACATTTACAAAATAATAACCAACGTTTATTGAGCACTAATATGTGTCAGGCGCTGTTCTAAGCATTTTTACATGTATTAACTCTAATTTGCAAAGCTTCTATTAAGTACCAATGAAGGGACTGAGGCACAGAAAGGTTGACATTTGCACACAGTAAGAGAGCCAGTTGAAGGTGGAGCTGGGAACTGAGCTCAGACAGAATAGCTCCAGAACCATCAGTCTCAATCTCTGCCTACTGCTGTTTCTTTCCCGTAGGTGAAAGAGTGAACTCCGTTCTGCAGGTAGAGAAATGAATGCCCAGAGAGATAAGGCTTCTTGCCTAAGGCTTTGCAGCAAAACAGAAGCCTGAACACAATCTCTCTAGTGGACAGATCTTGGGCTAAGAGTGAGCCCAGGGCCCTGGGATGGGATGAGCTGAGCTGGCTAAACCAGCCCTGCTGACTGCGGGAAGCAGACCGCTGTGGTTGGTGCCCAACACCTGGGACAAGGCTCCCTCCACCTCATCAACACCCGCTGTTTACCTGGGTCCCACAGAGGAAGCTAAGGCCAGCTCCAAACTCCTCCAGGGCTTGCAGACCTGCCTGGATCACCTAGGGGTGGCTGCTCAGGCCCTGGTAATTGTTGACACAGATGTTAAGGATTCCTGAGATGGAGGACAGGGAACAGACAAAGAAGCTCAAGGCCCTAAGGAATGATCTGGAAAGGTGTCAGGGCCAAGCCCTGGGGGTCTAGAAAGTAAATTCACCCTTGAGGAGGCAACAACCAAACAGTATGATCTGTTCTGAAGCAGAGGCAGGATGGAGAGCTGGGGGCTCTTAGGAGGGGCACCAAATCCACCAGCTACAGAAGAGGAAAGGTCAGGAAAGGTCAGAGCGATGCCTTGAAGGATGAGAAATTTAAACTCTGGCTCTGAATCACATTCTCCCCAAGGAAGAACCCAGCCCTGCCTCACTGGCTTCTCCTGTCCCTGAGGACCACCAACAACCTGTCATCAGGGCCTTGGTTTCCTCGAGAGTAAAAGAAGAGTTGGGCCAGACACCAACCTCAGTCCTCAAACTCCACAGTTGACTTTGCTGCTTGGTATAGAATCACAGGCCCAAAGGTGGTGCCTCTGAGACCTGGACCCTAAATTATAAAGCCCAGAGTAAACACAAATGACCCAAGGAGGAAAGAGGCCTGAGGAGGGCAAGGTTCTCTCAGCCTGGAAGAAGTAAAAACAAGACGAACACCTGAGTGTCCTAATTTCCCATCTTTTCACCTGCTCGAAGTTCCCCTGGGGAAAGGTAGGGTTTTCCTGGGACCTCCGTTTCACAAATGAGTGCAGTCGCACCAAGGATTCCATGCCTATTTACTGGGCAGAAGGCAGGTTTGGAGGCCTGTTTATAACCAGCATCCACCTGGCACAGACAAGAGGGGTAGTGATCAATGGTTAGACAGAAATGAGAAAAGCCAATTCATAGCGTGACTCCTGCAGCAGTCCATGAGCCCCTTGCTCACTGTGACTTTGGTCAGGAAGTTGGCCTCTCTGGCCCATTAGGTGACCTTCCAGCTCCAATATACCAGAGGGCCTGGACCAAAGTTCAGCTCTGCCTGGCTAACTGGGGGATATCAGGCAGCCTACTTTATATCTCTGAGCTTCAGTTTCCATCTGTGTAAAATGGGATGTCATTCCTACATCCGGAGGTGTGCAGGAGTCCACGTGTAGCAATTACTAGAAGCCTGTACAAAGCAGAAGCTCCAGAAAGGTGGGGTTTAGGGCTGCATCTTCCCACCATCCTGGGGTTTAGGGCTGCATCTTCCCACCACCCTTACTTGAAGTACCACGGTGGGACCCAACTGTGTGTCTCTCTTTTCCTCACATTCTCCTAGGACTGGGTTTCAGTCCAAGCCTGTCCTCTGAGTCAAGAGATGCTCCAGGGCGAATTGTCTCCATCCGTGGAAACGGGTTTTACCAGGTTAGAGTTAACACTGGGAAGCCGTAGAGTCGGTCTGAGAGCCGAGAGAGGAGCCAGTGCCTACGTGTGAAGGGGCTCCCGCCGCCCACTGCCTCCAGGACCTCCATTCACTGCAAGCCTCGGAACGGCCCTCTAACACTCGGCCACGTCCGGCGACTCCCGCGGAGGGGAATTACCTCCGGAGACGCCGTCCACGTGGATGCGCGGCCCCTGACGCGACGTAATGACCCGCTCGCTCTTCCAGGTACCACCCCCATGGATCCCGTTCAGCTCCTCCTCCAGGATGCCACGCAGCTGGGCCAGGGCTGAGTGTGCACGGCAGCCGCGGGGGGCCCCGCAGAGCGCGGCGCGGGGTACGCAGCTAGCCACATCGCACCCACCTCGCCTGCCTCCTCGAGCGCGCCTGCTCGTTTCAGAGCCTTGCGCAAAGCGACCGCGTCACGTGGCCGGGGGCCGGGCCCCGGCGGCCAATCGGAGCAAGAGGGGCGGGGAGGCGAGTGGGCGGGGCTGGGCGGGATGCGCAGAGCAAGAAAGTAGATTGATTCGTAAATTGAGACTGGACCGGTCCCTAAAGGGTTAGGGGTGGCGACGCGGCAAAAGGCGGCGCGGCAGGGCCCAGCGCACCAGACCCCCACCCCATTCCCATCCCCTGCCTACAAACGTACCTCTATCAAGGAACGGGGTTGCCCTGGAGTCCGAAGGCAGGCGCAGCCAGAAACACGTTCTGTCCCTTCCAGCCTTAAGGTTTCCCTGGTCTGTTGAGCTTTTGGAACCCTCACCCCCACTCAGGTGCAAATGTCCCAGATTTCCCCCACTGTTCGTTCACCTAATTTCTCTGCCTTCTCCTTCAGTCTTAGAAGTGAGGAAAAACACAGCTCAGGGTTTGTCTTTTTTCAATTTTTATTTTAAAGTTTTGAAATTACAAAGACAGCAAATTCTTCCCGGCACAAATAACACTTGTTTAAAAAAGGGGCGGGGGGACGGACGGCGTGCAATTGCACGTTTCCTATTTTATAAGACTGTACAGGTTTTTTCTCCCAGCTCCCGGGTGTGAAACATAAGTGCTAGCTCTAAATAGGTATATACACATTTACACGCACACAAACTTAGCTCTGTAAAACTACTTAGCAATTCAAAATCGACTGCAGTATGTCTTACTGTCCACTCCCCGCCCACTACCCCTCCCCCATCTACTACTACTTAGAAAAGACTCAGAAATAAAGAGGTCGGGAGGTTTTTAAGTGGTGGTGGCAGGGCTGCAGCCCTTCCAGACCACCAAGCAAAGCCACCTCTTGTACAGGAGGAACCAAAAACCAGGAGGGAAAAATTCCTCCTAGGATACAATCCAATTGCATGGAAAAACCCAAGTTTCAACAGGGAACACTGAGGCACTTGGCTGACTGATTCCCCACCCTTCCCCAAAGTTTTCACTCCCATTTAACAGGAGACTTTCAGAAGCCACAAAGAAACCCCCTCCATGGCTAGTTTCTAGCTGACTGAGAGAAGCCGCGGCTTCTCAGACTAGCTGTCACTCTGACACCCTCCCCTTCCCTAGGACAATAGGGAGGCCACAAGGGCAGACTAACAGAAGTGAGAAGGAAACTCGACTTGAATACCCCACTGCTCACCACTGGGAGGTGGAAGTCAGGCCAGGGAGGGTTTAATTCCACCTCCCTCCTTTGCATTCAGCTGCTGCCGCCCCTCTCCTTCCCACTAAGGTTCTGAAACTCACATGGGCTGCTCAACTTTGCTAGCTAGTCTTAAAAGATATCCCTACAAACCTTACAATTCCTGGGCTCCCGCTCATCTAGCCAGAACAAGCTGCCTTCCCGATCCCCTGCCCATTTTCCTTCATAGCAAACAAACCACCCAACTAAACAAAACACAAACCCACCCCCAAAACAAGTAGATTAACAAATTAAAACAACAAAAAAAAATTAAGTACATTCTCATCATTACAGAGATGAGATTTGTTGTTGCTGTCCTTGCACGACTGGTTAAGGAAAAATAAACTATTCCCCAATTTCTGAGGAATCCAAATTCTGTCTCTCATAAAGTCAGAATAGAAAGGGACAAGGGGCTGCAGATGAGGAGTAAGAGAGAAGGAGAAAAGTATTTACAGAAAATAGGAGACAAGCAGGAGTGTCCACAAGAAAAGCTTCACTGTCACTTCTTCTTGCTGGCCCTCTTGGCACTGGACTTGGCTTTGGGCTTCACTGGTTTGGCCTTCTTAGGCTTGGATGCCTTGACTGGCTTGGCTTTGACAGTCTTGGGTTTTTTGGTTTTCTTGGGCGTGGCAGCCGGCTTCTTCTTGGCCTTCTTGACTGGGGTGGCTTTGGGTTTCTTGCTGGGAGCTTTGGAGGCAGCCTTCTTAGGCTTGGCTGCCTTCTTTGGCGTGGCCACCTTCTTGACTTCCTTCTTCGTCTTTTTGAAGGCCACTGACCTCTTGGGTTCATCGCTCTTGGCCAGCCGGAAGGACCCCGAAGCACCCACTCCTTTGGTCTGCTTGAGGACCCCGGTGGTAACCAGGCGCTTGATGGACAACTTGATCTGCGAGTCAGCGTTCTCGCCCACCTTGTAGTGGCTCTTGATGTACTTCTGGATGGACTGGCGTGAGGAACCAGCACGGTTCTTCTCCGCCTGTATGGCAGCCACGATCATGTCTGAGTACTTGGGGTGGTCTGTTGACTTCTTGGAGGCCTTGGCCCGCTTAGGCTTGGCCGCAGGAGTGGATGTGGAGTTCTCGGTCATGGTGGCCTGCCTCGTCCTGCTGTTGAAGAAGGCGCCTTCAAAAAGGCCAGCCCCTGTCGGAGACGAGTGAAGCCTGACACGGGATCGAGTCTAGCGCCCCTGACTCCGAGACCAGTCCGTAGCCCGGTTCTTAGGGACCTGGCTTGGGTCACAGGAGGACTCGCTGAGCCGGTTCTGCGTAGCACAGCCCCGCCGGTGGGTCGGTGTCGGTGCCCGGCTCCGTCTCTGGCTCAGGATCTGTCTCTGCCACCGCCTCCGTTGCCTCTCTTTTCCCAGCTCCGCGTCTGGCGCTCGGGCGGCGCATCCGGGTATTTAGCGGCGGCGGGCGGACCGCGGTGAGGACAGGGCTGCTGGCTGCCTGCTCCCGGCCCGGAATGGCGCCGCGCCGCCGCCATCTGTGTTTCTTCCGCTGAGCAAATCCGACCTTTCCACCCGGCCCGCGCCTTGCCGCCCCCCGCTGCCACCCGGGGTCGCTGCCCGGGTCTCTGGGCTCCCCCACCAGGCGGCCCGCCGGTCCGGTCGCCGCCCCCCGAGCCCGCCAGGCGCCCCAAACGGCGCCAAGGACCGGTGATGCGCCGGCACATTTCCCCTTTGCGGGGGGCTGGCTCTGCGGGGCCAGGGAGCCTTGGTGCGGGAAAAACCCCGTAGCAAAGCTACCCCCTGGGGCTACCGGGGACCCCACTCCCGGCCCGCTGCGGGGTCCCCCAGCCCGGCGGAGCGGCCGGAAAGCGGCCCCAACTAACACACGCGGCCCCGAGCCGGGCGACTCCCAGCCGGGCCGAGCCGGGACAGGGGGGAGGGGTCGCTCCCCCGGGGTCCGGTCACCTCTCGGGGGTCATCCCGCCACTGGGCCCCCAGCACCTTTACCCCTTCTCTGTCTGTTGGGCCCCTAAGCAAACTTTCCCTGGAAGAGTTAGAAGGGCACTTTCAAACTTTGTCCCTTCCCCCTCCTCGATCTGCTCTCCCCCAGTGAGCCCCCTGACCTCTGCGGTCGAGGGTCTCTCGTGAGGCCGAACCCCCAACGCTGCCTGAGTCCCTTGAGGTAATGAAGTGGGGTCTAACGAGTCGCTTCTTCCCATCAAAGATCCCCACATCCCCCATATATCCTAACCAGGAATTCATTTATATACCTCTCTCAGCCTAGGAGTTTTGGGGTGTCAAAGGCAGAACCCGCTGCCCCCACCCCTGAGGCCCAGCCTTGGGGGTCCAGTCCCCTTCCCAAGTGCCCATGAAGGGGAGTGTGGGGGAGAATTAAGGGGGGCGAGTGGACCACAATGGAGGAGCTGCCCCACAGGCTCTAGCCTAAGACTGTTCTGGGGGCCCCTGGGATGAGAGGAGGCTCTGAATGCTTTGGGAACCTGGAATAACGGGGCTCTGAAGAAAAATTCGAAGAGAGGGTCGCATTCCTTGGATCCTGACTAATCCTCGGAAAGTGTAGTCATTCTGGGAACCGGGGCCGGGACCACCGCCATTTTGCTGGGAGGAGGGAGGATGCGATGTCTTTGTTAAAATGTATACATCTTTTCCCGTGCTTGGCAGGTATAGATGAGGCAAACAAGGGGCGTCACAGTCTATACGGAGTCTTGGGGGTTCTGAGGGGTTTTAGGAGCCAGTGGAACGGACGCCAGAGCTCCTAGGATGCCTTGTTTGCAGAAGACATACTACTCACTTGCAGGGTCCCGCTTGAGATTGTGGGATGCTTGCTCCGTGAGCCCCTTCCCACAACAAACCTGCTCTTCTTATTCCCTAAGCAGAGGCCTATGAGTCTTCGCTCAAAACAATACCCTGGGAGTGGGGTGGGGGGGGATATAGCTGGTCAAAATGATGAACGTGGCTCCAGTAGTGCCCGGGAGCTGTTTGCAGACACTGGCAGTTGGGGAGGGAGGAGGAAAGGGTTGGAGGGTTTAGATAGGGGATGGGAGTCACAGCAGGGGTGGGAAGGGCTCGTCCTGGACTTGGGCGGCTCTGAGGCTGGGGAAATTAGCGGGTCTCCCCCCCAACACACACACACACACACACACACACACACACACACACACACACACACACAGACTTGGTATCAGATGCCTTTTTTTCCCCCCGGGGTTATCTTGGTAGCACAGATATGGTAGAGAAGGGAAGCGATGAAGGGTCAGGTTAGTTCAAAAGGTCAAGGCTCTTATTTGAATGATGTCAGCCCCCCCCCCTCGCCCCAAGTTTCCTGATTTGAAAACATAACACTCTGGTGGGTTGGTTTTGGTTATTTTCAAAGACAATTCTCGTTCCCACTAAGATCTGGATGGGGAAATATGTATCCAAACAGACACCTCCAGGTATAGAATGTTCCAACCTGCCCTCCCAGAGGTATGTCATCGCCCCCCCACCCAAGGTCCGTGCACATCTTAGAATAAGCGCTCGATGAATCCAAAGGCACGATGACGAAATAATTTTATTTACACCGGCGCATTACAGTTTGCAAAGTGCTCTCCACCCATTTCTTGATCCTTTGCGCCTCCAGCCTGGGGAGGCGGGAAACGTGGTCACTCCCCGCGCCCCGCCATCACCCATTTTACCGTGGAGGCCGCAAGACTCGGAAGGGTGTTTAGGGGGGCGCGCTGTGAGGTTCAGCTCCTGGCGCCCCCAGGCCCTCACATGGCATCCTTATCCCCGCCCATCCCAGCGACCTGTAAATTCTCTCCCGGAACTGAAGCCAGAAATGGAGAGAGAGATTGCTTAGAGGTCGCAGAGGCTTCCCGCCGGCGGACAGTCCACCTCCCTCCCGGCAGCCGGATTCACCGCCCCCTGTTCGAGAGAACTGAAGGGAGAAGAGGGTCCGGGAGGGGTTGCTCGGGAGTTGGGCGCAGAGTCCGAGGCCAAGGAGGGCAAGGTGAGGAAAGGCTCCCTCCAGATCGGCTTGACCTCACCACGCCTCGCTGACACCGCAGAGCCTGGGGGCTTCCTGACTTGGGTCAGGCCTCGCCCGAGAACCTTGGGGCATGCAGCCCTCTGGCCCCCACCTAGCGCACAGCCGTTTTCTGGAGAGCAGACGGCGAAACTCCCTCCGCCCCCTTTAACGCGATCCCTTTAAAATCCCGAAGCTGCAGAACTGCGGGCAACTCCTCCTGGGAAATGTAGTTCACCGGCGGAAGCTGAGCACCGCACTGCGCCCCTCGCCCGCGACCCTCGCGAGCCTGGATACTGGACATTGTTCGTCCAGTGGCGCGGAGAGTGACCCAGGCCTCTTCGTTGTTTTTTCACCTGTAAAAAGTGGGTTGTACCTACCTGTGGGGTTGGTGTGAGGGTGAAGTGAAATCCTATACGGTAAAGCGTAAATCGCATTAGAAGGACAGGGATCGTGTTTTATTCATGTGCGTGTGCACGTGCCAGCATTTATTGAACCAACCCTTGATACATAACATCTTCATTGTTCAGCGAGGAGGTCTAGAATGGCTAAAGGACTTGTCCAAGGTGCGTCAGCCTGAAGGGGGGTGACCGCTGACAGATACCAAGCAATGACTTTCCCACTGCACATATTTATTATTTTATAGTTCTAGATGTCATGTCAGTAGTCCAAAATGGGTCTCACTGGGCTACAATCAAGGAGTCGGACGGGTGAGCATTCCTTCTGCTTTTTTTTTTTTTACCTTTTTTTTTTCCAACTTCCAGAGACATCCTGTTTTCCTTGGTCTGTGGGCCCCTCCATTGTAAAAGCCAGCAACAATTTATTGCGTCTTTTTCATATCTCTGGTTCTGACTCTTCTACCTTCCTTGTCCTCCATTTAAGGACCTCTGAAGATTCCACTGGGCCCATCCGGATAATCAGGATAATCTCCCATCCTGAGGTTAGCTGATTAGCAACCTTAATTCCTCCTTACCATGTGGCACATAACATATTCATCAGGACATGAACATCATTGGGGGAGTCGTTATTCTGCCTCCCAAACGCGGCTACCCACATGCGTAACTGGGGGATGTGAGCGACATCCCTTCGCACCCACTGTGGCACCAAGTGAAACCCAGCTTCCATCCAGGTCTGAGAAATCCCTCCTGGGGCAGGGAGCTAGAGGCAGCGTGGGTACCTCTCAGTCCCTTTACGGCAGTGTGACTGGTAAGGAAGGAGGGAACATTGTAAAAACCCTTTGGCTGGACTCTGTTAGAGCCCTCATATCCCTAAATGTCCATCGTTTTTCAATTTAAAGAGTCTAAGTGATATCTAGCCTGGTTGGGGTGAGGGGCCGCTCCTGTTTCTGGCAGGTCCCCAGAAAAAGAGTAACCACAGAACCTTGTTGAGAGGAGGGGACCCAGCCCTCCAGGGCATAACAGCCATCCCTCCTGAGGGGACTACGTTTGTTGGCCCCGTCTCCCCCACCCCTTCCATCTCCAGGTCTTGTTCCCTTTCTTTCTGGAGTCCCTGCTCTCCCATCTGCCTCATCTGCCTCACAGAGTGTGAGCCTCAACTCCAATTGTACAAGTCAAAGCCCTTAAGAAGTGGAGGAGGCCCAGGCGGGCACCCTCACAGACCAGGCGCTTGGCCTCCTGAGCCTCAGAGTCCAGTGGGGAGGACAGCATTGATATCATTGAAAATCGTGACTGCTTCATGCTCCAAGAAGCAAAATAACAGGGGGCTGTGAGAGAGGGTGACAGGCGGGCTTAGAGCAGGTGCCAGGGAAGGCTGTGTGGCTGGATGGGAACAGTGAAGGGGGGGCGCAGTGTGAGATGCCATCAGAGAGGTGAACTGGCCTGACACATGGGGATTTCGGTCACGGCCAGGGGCGTGGATTTCATTCTAAGTGCACTGAGAAGCCACTGCAGAATTTTAAGCTCAAAATGTTGTTTCTTTAAAAAATTAATCCAGTTATTTTGAAATAAAATTTAACTATGACAAATATCATTCATACTAGAGAGTGTGCAACATATTTATGATTCTAAAACTAATATGAAGAACAACAACTGTGTTCCCACCACTGAAGTAAACCTAAACACCACCAATGAATGCCTTCGAAGCTCTGTGTGCCCTCCCTGGTCGAGTCCCCAGGACCTCCATCCTCAAATTATGTAAACGATGCTCCCGTTTTTCTTTATCGTATCCCCATAGATGGACTTATCCCCGTGCACTTAGTTTTGCCTGGTTTTGGACCACATACAAATGGAGTCATGTTGTGGGGGGTTTTATTTTCTGTGACTTGCTTCTTTTACTCAGTGTTATATTTTTGAGGGTCACCCACATTGGTGCAAGTAGCTGAGGTTCATTTGTTTTTGCTGCTATGGTCAGAGCACATGCTGATTTTGTAGGGCCTAAAGTTTCTACAATTTGAGGGGTCCTTTTTAAAAATATATAAAATTTATTAGAATATTAGGTAAAAAGTGAATTTATATTTAGAATGAGAAAAGAACTCACAACAAAGTACAGATGTTGTAAAAAGATAAGTCTCACAAGCCTCACAAAATCTAGAAATATATTATTTTTACTAACTATCTGATCCACATTGGCAGGGTCCCTCTCAGAGCCTTGCGAGGGACTTGGGGATTCTCTCAGGGCCTTTCCAGGGATTTGGGCAATGGAGGGACCCTAAGACTTCATTCAGTAAAATCAACTTCACAGTGTATCCATCTCAGAATGTGGTACATTCCACTACAGGAGGAGGCCACAGTTTGCCTCCGTCTACTTATGATAGAATGGCTCCGAAACATGTCCGTGTCCTAATTCCTGGAGCCTGTGAATATGTTCTGTTACGAGGCAAGGAGGAATTAAGGTTGCAGATGGAATTAAGTTTGCTGATCTTGAGAAGGGAGATTGTCTTGGATTATGCAGGTGGCCCAGTGTAATCGTAAAGGTCCTTAAATGGGGAAAGAGGGAGACGGAAGGATTAGAACTGGAGAGATGGTATCATGAAAGAGACTTGCCCCACCATTGCTGGCTTTTAAGGTGGAAAAAGCTCACAATCCAAGGAATTCAGGCTGCCTCTGGAAGCTGGAAAAGGCAAAACAAACAAACAAACAAACAAACAAACAAACAAACAAACTTCCCCCTAAGCTTCTAGAAGGAACACACACTTGCTGACACCTTGATTTTAGCCCAGTAAGACTCATTTTGAACTACCGACCTCCAGCAGTGGGAGGTAATAGATTTGTGTTGTAAGCCTCTGAATTTGGGACAGTTTGTTACAGCAGCCTTAGGAAACTAATACACTAACTACTATATGGTTATATGTTTGGATTGTTTCCAGTTTCTTACTTTCCAGTGTTGCTGTGAATTTTCTACTTCGGGGAGACAGGAAGAAGCCGCAATATACGCAGCTTCAGCTTGCACCTGTGCTTTGTACAGGCTACAGGGTCAGCGATGGATTAGGGACGGGCAGAACCAGGATGGTGAGACCAGTAAGGGCCGGCTCAGCTATGCAGGTACTGACCTAAAACTGTGGCAGTGGAGGTGGAAAGGACGAGCAGATGTGAGAAATATTTAGGAGGACAAGTCCACAGGACGTGCTAAAGGGTTTATTGTTGGGGGTTAGGGAGAAATTAGAAAGACTCCCAGGTTCCTGGAGCAGAAGCAAGGATGGGGGCGGGTCTAGATGTGGTGATGTCCAGGGAGTCTGACACCAGGCCCTTCCTCAGTGGGCCTTCTACTTTCCTGCCCTAACTGACTATTTTCCTTTTACAGCCTCCTACTGGGGAAGCTGACCTCTCACCTGCTTCTCCCAAGTTAGGAAAACTGTTGCAACCCCACATGGATTGAAAGTCAAATGATGAACCAACACACAGTCCTAGGACAAAGGAATGAAAATGCAGGTGACGGCTTCACAGTTAAACTTCAACTGATCTAACCAAACTAAACGTTAACTCGCTCCCTAAGATTTAAAGCAACGGAAGACATGACCAGGGCGCAGGAGAGGAGGCTGCCTGCGCAGACATGTGAAATGTCTGTGGGGTGCTGAGAAGAGCAAGCTGAGAAAAATGTGTGTGGAGGATCTCATTTTCATAAAATAGGGAACTTCAAAAGCTCCCTCCAAGTATATAATAATAGTTTACATTTATTGAGCAGTTTCTATGTGCTTGTCACTGTGCTAGGTGTGGACAGAGCCAGGGGTGGGGCATCGTGACAGGGCAGACGTTATGTGTGGCTTGCGTTGGAAGCCCTGCCGGACCCACCCATTCTGGCATCATGCCCACCTCAGGAAGGAAGGCCTGAGCTCACGGTGTGAACGAAGGGGCTATAAACTTGGGGCTCACTGGCAGGCAGGCCCGGCCATTGTGGAAGTGGGACTGGCCTCCTTTGGATGGAGTAAGCCCCTGCGATTCTCAGACTATTCTAGAAGAGACCTCAAGAGGGAGACGCTGGGTTTAGCAATGAACGCATCAGGGTGCGTGAGAGATTCGTTAAAGAAAAAACCATATAGCACTGTGACCGGGTCGTTCTCCAAGCTGGGCAAATGGGCCGTAAACGTGTGTGTGGGTCCACTCTAGTTATTACTTGCGGTTTTCTGTGAGAAGTGGAATTGGGTCATAGAGGGCTTTTATTTTTTACTTTATCCACTAGAAGTGTTAATTTTATATACTAGTATAATTTTATTATACGCTAGTTTTCATTTGTACCTTGGTGTTGTTTTAACCTGATAAATAATAAGCATGTATTACTTTTGTAATAAAGGGAGAACCTTCATAATGCCCAAAAGATACATATGATGAAAAGGTAAAAAATAGTATAGAAAAAATCCTTCAGAGTAAAAATCCTTCAGAGTAAATATGATAGTGCTAAATACCTTTAGCATGTAGATTGCTGTTACAATTCCTTAAGAGAAAAACAGTAGCGCACCAGTGGGAGAAAGTACATAAACAGATCATTTATAGACAAGTAAATAAACACCAGTAGCCGCTTTAGTTTCAAAAGTAAGCAAAGCTGTGCAGCTTGAAACAAGAGCGATGTCATGTTCGTCGCCTTTCACGTCCACTAAGGTTCATAGAAGCGAGAACAGTGCTGGGAGTGAGCCGGGCACTCTCGTCCTGCTCGAAACGTACACAGGACATGACATTAACATGTTCGGATAATAACTTGCCACTAGGAATCGAGAGCTTTAAACTTTTCAAACTCGACCTGATCGAATCATGAGAAGAACCGGACAAACTCAAACTGGGGGACATTTTGCAAGATGACCGGCATGGACCCTCCATGAACATTAGTCATGAAACACGACAAAAAGCAGGAGACGTGTTCTAGGAGGCGAAATAGACCGGCTGACTAAACGCAATACGTGATCTTTGATTGGACCTTGGATTTAAAAAAGACAGTATTGAAACAATCGAATGTGGATCGTATATTAGACTATACTGTACCGATGTTCCATTTCCTGAACGCGCTCACTGATCATGTCAGTGACTGTCCTTTTACTTAAGAGATGGACACCGGAGGATTGAGAGTGTCATGACGTCTGCAACTCAGATCACATGGCGAAGCGTATACATTCAGACAGAGATACAGACCGATAGATCGATATATATGTAGACGTAGATGTCAATAGATAGCACAAGAGAGAAGGCAGAGGTGGCAAAATGGCAGCCACTAGTGCGCCGGGGCAAAGGACGTGTGGGTGTTCACTCTTGCAACTCATCTGAGGATTTGAAATGTACAGAGTAAGTCGGAGGAAAAGCGTTCAAGGCCAAATGAGTCCAGAGGCAAAGCCCAGTCTCAGCCCCACACCTGAGTGAGAGAAGCAGGGTGCATCAACCTGTGAGGCTGACCCTGGCCCTGGTCCCAAACGCCGCTGCTCCTGCTCTCCCTGTCCTTAGAGCCTCAACTTCAGCACCTTTAGGCCAGAGACCCTTTACAGGCCTATCTAGGGGCTCATACCACAAGTCACCTCCCACCGGGCCCTCCTCCAGGTCCCTGAGCCGGTCCTCTCCATTCAACCCCTCATCTCATCTCATCTCCAACCCGGGATGAGGCCAAACCCCACCTTGGTCCTAGACTTGTCACTCACATCTGGACTGCGTCAAGGAGCCTGGGTCCCAGTTCTGCCTCTGCCTGTGGACTTGCCTGAGTCTCCTCCCCACTGAACGTACATCTTAGTCCTGCTCTGGGACCATTTCCTCCCTATAGTTGCCCATCCATCATTTTGAACTCTCAGAGTCCGTGTCTTTTCCAGCCATGGGCAACTGTTGGACAGGCGGCCAGGAAAGTCATGGAAGACCCCAGAAGTGGGGGACTCCTAGGAGAGGCCCCAGAGCACCCCAACCTAAATCCAAGGCCCTACTTCTGCCACTCAGAGCAGACTCTGCTGTTGAAGCCCAGGGCACAGGGAGGGGCTATTTGTGTTTTTGTTTTTTGTTTTTCAAAAAGCAGTAACACCCAACGTCAGCACCAGCTGTTTTCCGAACCTTGGGACATGTGCTCTGCTATCGAAGATGTCAGCTGAGCTTGAAGCTGGGGGCCCCTCGTGCAGCAAGAGCCCTCTTGGAGGAGAAGATAAGGAGGGGTCCCTGGGCGGGGGTACTAGGGCATCCTGAGAGCAACACAGAGCACAGATGATGTGTTTACTCACAAGAAGACCAGAGGTCAGGAAAAGATAGCGAAGTACACAGGTCACCGTGGCCCCTTCCCTCCGATAGACCTAAACCAGCTGCCCCTCCAACACTTCTGTGGGCTCCAGGCAGCTCACTTCCTGTCTGCCCAGGGGAAGGAGCCATGGCCTTCCAAGTCTCAGCTTTTGAGAATGAACATCAAAGACTTCTAGAATCAAAGAATTCAGAATAATCACATTATGAAAGCTGAGAATTCTGTACTCACTTATATTAGAATTCTCAGGTTAGAATTATAAAATATAAAACATCAGAATCACAATCTCTTATAGCTGGAAAGTAGTTAGGCAGATAGGCAAATACTATTTTTCTATTCCATGTACCACACTTTTAAATGTACTAACTGGTGCCCTGACTAGCACTAGCAGCCAAAGGGCCCTGGAGCTGAGGCTGGGAAGCCTGGGATGGCAAGGGGGCCCACACTCCAGGCCTGGCTGCTACGTGGCAAGGGCCATGCCCTACTAGGGCCCCACTGCAACTGGCATCATTTCCTTCAGGTGTTCAAAGCATGCTTTGGTGTTGGCTGAGAGCAAAGTGCTGCTCCCAGAGAGGAGTGGGGTGAACTCTGGGATATCATGGCTGATTCAGAAAGGTCTGAGGCCCTTTTCCCATGGACAGCGAAGATGCTTAAACACAACGTAACAACGTAATGCAGATAGGAGAAGCACCCAAATCTGGGTAGTTTGCTAACCCTCTCTAGGCCAATGAGTTCTCTCCTATAAACTCAGGCTTTGGTTGGATCTCATTAACCCAATAGAAGTCCACAAAGTCTAGCATAGTGGCCAGGTCTAAGCACCCATAGATCTATGTCATCTGGGTTCAAATCCCAGGCCTATTTATAGGTATGAGGCTCTTGGCAAGTGACCTTTCTGTGCCTCAATTTCCTCCCCTGTAAACTGGAGATAATAATGGCACATACCTGGTAGAGTTTTCTTGAAGACTAACTGTGTGTGTGTGTGTGTGTGTGTGTGTGTGTATCAATATGTGTATGTAATGTAATAAATTATATATATCATATTGAGAAAGAGGGCAAGCCTGACACATAATCAATATAATTTAAGTGTTAGCTGTTATCATCACTGTTGGTGTTTCAGACACCTGGACAGAAATGATGTGTTTACCCACAATAAGATGGCAGAGACTCACAGTGTGTTAAGCATTTTTACTTTTGGCCAAGATTTATGTCAGTTCAATGTGGGAACAGTGGATTTTCTCCTGCTGATCCACAGCTTTGACAAGTAGTTCCATATGGCTTTGCTAAATTTTTTTAAATGAAGGAATCTCTTATTTCTGAACGTATTTTGTTTGAGAGACCAAAACTTTTCAACAAGGAAAGGACCCACTTATAGGAGGAGTCTAGCCTAAGGAAATAACCAGAAATTCACACAAATATTTGTGTACGAGGATGTTTACTGCAGCATTATTTTTAAACTTAGAAAAAAGTGGAAAAAAACTTACATGTGAAATAGAGAGGGCCCAGTGAACTACATCTGGGTCTTATGAAGTCAATAAGACTCACAGAGCTCTCCAATTTGTTAGCAAGGAGAGATGTTGATATGAAAAGAGGTGAAAAGGTTATATTTCAACAGGGTAGTTTTTAGCATTTTGAAGTTTTTAAGGAGCCTACGTGTAGCATGATCCCATGAAAAGTACCTAAATTTTACATTAAAAGAAACATATAAGTATGCATAATTATGTGTTTACATAGAATTTCGAAAGTCTGACAGGATATTCAAAAAATGAATAAAATTTAGCTCTAGGTGGTCGGTTTATTGATGATTCTTTTTCTTTTATCTCATCTTTTTCCCACTTTCAAAAATTAATGTACCTCCCTCATACAGTAAATAACAATTTTTTAAACTTAAGAGAGGATGTAATAATAATGGCCAAAAAGCTGGCTCCTGTTAGAAAACTCCGGGTCCTTTGGTAGCTGAGTCTTATCCCAGGTCCCAAAGACTTCTGCTGAATCAGGTGACCCCCATCTCTCTCCTCTCAGATGTGGTTTACTGAGGGTCCCTGCTGGGCCCAGCACTGTGCTAAGTGCCCTGTGTTCCTGGTATCATTGCATCTCCATGACTTTCCTTTGAGGCAGAGATGATTATTCCCATTTTATAGATGAGGAAGCAGAGGCTCAGAGAAGTTAAGGGGTCAGTTCAAGGTCACACAGGTGAATGATGCCAGAGCTAGAACCAAACCATGTCAGACACTAAAGCACATTCTCTTAACCATTATGTGGCCATCTCATTCTTACTCCGAGCTCTGGCTAGCAGAAGTTACGGCCAGCCTCTCTCTGTAGAGGCTGGGGTACAACTTGAGTCCTTTCTTCAAATATGGTTTATGTGTCCTGAAAAAGAATTCCTGAAAGCTCTCTGAATCTTAGACAGCTGAGTTAGCAAACACTGATAATGGGGGAGCCACTATCCGTATCCCCTCAGAGCACAATGATATAGCCTCTGATGTTTGGCTCAGACGTATGGCCACCCAAAATGGAGACTGCATTTCCCAGCCTCTTTTGCAACTGGGAGTGGCCATGTGACCAAGTTCTGGCCAAAGAAATATGTGGAAGTGTTGTGCTAGAGCTTCCTTAAGAAAAGCCGGCATAGGCTCTTTGTCTCGCTTTCATTTCACTTCTCCTACCTGCTGGATGGGATGAAGATGCGTTGACTGGAGTAGAGCAGCCATCTCGGACCACGAGGTGCATTTGTGAATGGAGGCTGTGCATGACGGAGTCTAGGTCCTAGACATAAAAATGTAAGAAGTCTGGATCTCAGACGCTCGGGCTCAGCCTGGGATCCCTCCCCCTTCAGGCTTTTCCAGATAAAATAAATAAACATCTTTCTTGTTTAAGCTATTGGTAATGCCACTCACATCCAACTATATCCTAACTAATTCACTCACTGATGATCACTCTTTGGCAGAATCTGGTGCTGGGAACAAAGACAAATCAGACATGAACCCTATCTTCATGAAACTCCCATCTCAGAGGGGAGATGAACATGAGATTAACAATCCCAAAGCAACTCTATTTTCAATTTTATACAATAGGCAGTTAACACTGTCAACTGTCAGTGTTAACACTGTCAGTTAACTCTCGCTAGGCCTCCTAGGTGACAGCTGGCACTGTGCTGAGTGAAGGGACACCATTGCAGGTGGCCCTCAAGGGGCTCCCAGGCTAAGAACACACAATGATCCTGGCACCTTCTCTCCATCCAGAGGAGCTGGCCTCTGATCCACTGGCTCCAGAATAAAACTGTATCTATTAAACACTGTTCTCAGTATGCTACAGGAACTGTCTTATGTAACCTTCATGTCCATATCAGGTGGGCATGGTTATCCCCAGGTTAGGGGGGAGGGAACAGAGGCACAGAGAGGTTAAGTGACTTGCCTGGGGTCACACAGGTAGTCAGCAGTCTCTCCCCAGTGTGCACTCCTGCCGTGCCCCGCATGCTCAGCCTGGCTTGCAAACACCTAGAGCATATATAGGCACGTGCGTGGGCTGTATTTATGAGTAAGGGAGTCTGTGTAGCATGGGGCAGGTGCACACACAGATGTTTATGACTGTGCGCATCTACAACTGTTTATGTGACGTGTCTACAGGTGTGTCCAGCCCGCTGCTCCTGCCTGGAGCGTCCTTCCTCCCCTCCATCTCCCGATTACGTCTACTGATCTTTGAAGACTTGGCGGGGCCGCGTCACCTCTGCCCGCAGCCTGCCCTGGCTCCTGCAACAGGGTCAGTTGTGTCATCTGTCTTCCCTGGGGGGAAGGGGCGGGGAAGGGCGTGTCCCTTCACATCTGTGTCATCCGGTGCCTGGAACAGGCCCGACTAGGACATTAACAGTAGTGATAACAGCTGCCACACGGTGTGGCAGGCACAGGGCAGGAGCAACACCCTTATGACCTCACTTCCATCCCATGCGCTAATCCCATCTCAGGTAAGGAAGAAACAGGTCTCAGAAGGTAATGGACTGGGGCAGGTACGCAGCAGAGCCAGAACGTGAACCCCGAGCCTAGCTCCAGCTCTGTTGTCCCCATACCATGCTGCCTTTGGGGCTGCCTCATTATTTTTTAAACTTTTATTTATATTGGAATAGAGAGCATATGCAGCTGGGAAGCATTCAGAAGGTATAAAAGTGTATAATGTAGAAATAAGTGTCCCTCCGCCCCTGTCCCCCAGCCTTCCCACCCCCTGCCTGAGGCAACCGCTGTTTCCGGTTCTTGCTTGTCTCGGCCCCCTTCACGTTGGGTCTTCTTACTCTGAGTGCATGTGTGTGCATGCGCCTGTGTGTGTATGTGTGTGAATCCTTCCACAGAGGTTCTAAGCACATATACACCCATACTTCGGTTTGTACCTGCCATATTTTTTTTCTTTTACACAAACAGTGCCACGTCCCACACCTGGTTCTGCACCTTGCTTTGTTTACCTCACAATACATCTTGTCACTCTCTCTGCATCAGCACACAGAGAACTCCCTCGCTGTTTAATAACTGCTCGACACCCACGGTGGTAAGTTTATTTAAATACTTCCTACTTCCAGTGCTGTGACGAATGCCCTTATGTAGACAGTCTTTGGTTAAATAGATGAATGGGTCAATGAACGAATAGGGAAGAGGTGAGAGAATGCATGAGGCTGGACCCCGGGTTATGGGGGGGACCCTGGGTGTGGGGCCAGAGACACCCGCAAATCTGTCTTCCTGAGGAAACAGGAAAACGTGAGCATCTGCCTAAGTCCAGAGGGTCACAGCTGGCCAGCTCCACGAGCAGGTGTCTCATCAGAGGGTCACAGCTGGCCAGCTCCACGAGCAGGTTTCTCATCAGCTCCCCCTCGGCTCCTCCTCCTCCATGCGGTCAGGTCGCATGGCTGGCGAAGTGTGTCCGCCATTAGTCACCTTTCAGACTGGCTCGGCCGGTGCTGCCAGCTGCCCCGCTCCTGAGGCCGGGGCCTCGCTCTGGAGGTTCTTCACCTACGATCACAGGGCCAGTTGGTGGCCAGGCGAAGTGACCCTCTTTGGGATGCAGGCCCCCGCCCTGCACTGATACAGGAGATGGAGACACAGAGATAACTGTGGGCCTCACCGAGCCATGGCCTCGAGGAGCTGCAAGGGAGCTTGGAGAGGGTGCCTGGCTGGGTCTAGGGTGGCCGGGGCTGGGGAGGGTCTGGCCTGGGCGTCCAGGGAGTGGAGGCAGAGGGCTATGCAGGGAGCGAGTGGAGGAGCTTTGGGAAGGCAGTGTGGCTAGCTCCCCCTATGGGGTGAGTCTGGAGCTGCATGGCGGTGAAGGCGTGAGGACTAGCCAACAATGCGGGCATCCAGGGAACACCCTCCCACCCTTCCCAGGTGCCTCCAGCCTTCCTGGCTCCCTTGGAGCTCTCGTTCTGCTTTACTAGGGAAACTGAGGCAGGAGTGTGGCGGTGGCTCCACCAACTCAGTCTCGCAGAGGTACATCCAGACCTCCCCCACACCTACAGCTCAAATAAGGACCCAAAGCACCTGGTCTCCAGGTGGTCTCCAATGAATAGACCTAGGTCAGCTCAGGAAGCCACCTATGTTGTGAGACCCACAAACCTGGACTCTAGCTCTGTGACCAGGTGACTTTGCTGCTCTTGAGTCCCAGCCTCTTCACCTATGAAGTGGGGATAATTTGCACCTTCCTCACTAGGCTGTTCTGGGGTTTAAAGGAGGTAATGAATGTGGATGCTTATTGCAGAGCCTGGCACACTGTAAGTGCTCAACAAAAGGTAGATATTATTACTGTTAGGGCAGGTGGCCTGAGTAAAGAGAAGATTTGGGCTCTGGAGCCAGACGTGCCAAGATATGTCACTAAATTATTGACCTTAGTGAGTCACGTCCCTTCTCTGAGCCTCAGTTTCTTCCTCTAAATGGGGACAGCAATGGGCACTTCAAAGGGTGGTCGCGAGCATTAATAGGTATGGTGTCTATAAAGTCTGCTCATGGCAGCAGCTCAAAGCAAGCTCCTTCCTCCCTGGGCCTGAGAGGCCACAGGGCCCTCGTAAAGTCCAAATGGGATGCTAGGATGACAGGGTTGACTCACAGTTACAGCCCGGCTCTTTCATGTACCGGAAACTGCCATTAACTCCCAGCCCTTTGGGCTGGCTGCTGAGCTTCCAAGCTGGTTTATAGGGAGGCCCAGCCCTGTGCCATTTGGCATGCAGGTGGGGCTGAGCCCGTGTCTGTGCCAGAAGGTGCCTGGCTGGGTAGTCATTCATTTGTGGTCAGTTGGTCAATCAGTCAATTGATCAACAAACCCTCATCCAGCTGAGACTCAAGTGTTCTCTGCGCTGGGCCCTGGGAAAACAGAAGTGAATCGGAACTGGTCCCTGGCCTCAGAGACTTCAAAGTCAAGGGGTCTACATGGAAGAACATGTCAAGTGGAGGGGCTATGGAAGCCAGAGCAGTTATCTAGCCCCAAATGGAGGCTCTGGGAGGGCTGCCAGGTGGCAGAGGATGACTGATCTGAGTCCCGACTCTCTCAGGTGAGGGCAGGGAGTGGGCAGGTACATGAGAGCAGCGAGGACGAGTGCCTGGACACCCTGGGGAGCTGCAGGTAGCTTCACGTGGAAGCCTGGAGCCCAGGAAGCCCGAAGGGGCAGGGAGAAGGGGCTGCAGCAGCCTGAGGGGCTCATGTGCCAACACTCAGTTCTGAGGGAAGAACAGGATCAGGGTCGGGCTTCAGGAAACAACTGGCGGTGGCACGCAGGACGAGACGGGAGCGGTAAAACCAGAGGCCGGGCCCTGGGAAGAAGCTGAATGAGGCCACGGTGTGGGGACCCGGACAAGCAGCTGCAGCCAAGGCCAAGAAAGGGTGGAGGGAAGAGGAGCTGGGCGGTTCCCGGTGGCCAGGGCGGATCCCTCCCAGACTGCCCGGTGCCTCCACGTGGCAGGGGTCAAGATGGTGCAAGGGGCAACGTGTCGAGCTTCCTCATAGGACATTCTTTTCAAGAGGATTTATTGCGGAACCACTCAAGGGTTTATACCTAACAATACATCCCATCCCAAGAGAAAGGAAGTCGCAGGAAAAGTGACAGGTGGGAACCTGTCCAAGTGGAAGGACAGGGTCTGAACTCTTACGGGCCACGGAATTGGGATGTGGACCAAGTTTAACCACATCCCCTGGGGATGCTGGAGGGCAGGGGCATCCAGCTGACTTCTGACTAATACTAATAAGATCACAGCTCCCGTATCCTGGGCCCTGTGCCATGCATTTTACTTCCATAATTTAATTTAATCCTCATAACCACCCCATGACAATAACCACCACAATAACAGGCAACGCGTGTACCGTACTAGGTTCCAGGCATTCTTCTCAGCCATTTACACGTCTTAGCTCATTTCTGATCTTCCGACACTTCCGCAAAGTATGCACTACTATCACCATTTTACGGAGGAGGAAACCGAGGCACAGAAAAGCTATATACCTTGCCCAAGTTTGCCGAGCTGGGAGCAGGGATGCAGATGGAGCTTTCTGCCTCTGGCCCTGAGCTTACTTCTTCCTGTCTGCCCCCCACAGCATCTGCGCAGGGTGAGGCAGAGGCATCCAGCGTTGGAGCAGGGGCAGGGGTGTAAACAAGGGCACTGCAGAGAGGGAAGGGGTGTGGGTGGACGGGGGTCTACGCCATTAGTGCTTTGAGGTGGACATGTTGTGGGGTGACACTGTCCCCTATCTGCCCAGAGGTGCTGCAAGTCCCTGAGGCTGACGACAGTCTTGGGTGGTCCTGGAGCCCCTGGATGGGGTGGGGCTGGAGCTCCAGGCCTTAGAAAGGGAGGAGGAATAAAATCTGACCCATTGGTGACAAGGAAATTATGACTTCTCTGTCCTCCCCCACTGCCCCCCACCCTGTGGCCCGAGGAAATTCAGAAGACTCCTGTGGGCCTTTTCTTCCAGCCCCTGTTGGCCACTTGCTTCTTGAAGCATTTGCTCCCTCCAGCTACTGCGAACCCAGGAGGGCTGGTGGGAGGCAACGGTGACAGGCAGGGCTCTGGACTCAACTGCCTGGGCCGCCAGTGGCAGACATTCTGTCTCTGAGTGGCTCAGGGATGCTCCTTCCGAGACGAGCAGTCCTGAGGAGGGCAGCACCAAGCCTGGGTGATCTGATGACTCAAGAGTCCTGGTTCTTTATTCTCAGCCATCTGTAGCATAAAGCAAGCCAGTGGCAACCTGGGGACTTCACCAACATTGTCCAGAGGCCGGTAGAGAGGAGCCGTCCTTCCTTGTGACCCTTTTTAATAGCAAGGAAGACTTTCCCAGATGACCCCCTCTAGCCCTCTTGCCCTCCGCCCCCACCCAAGACTTCCCCTGGCATCTCAGTGGCTGGAAATGTGCCATGTTCCCACTCCTGAACCCATCGCTGGCAAGGGAATGGGGTCCATTGTCCCACACCCCACACGTTTGCTCCCCCTGTCTTTCCCTGAACACATCAGGGATCGTCACATGGGCATCTGCTCGTGCCGTTTCCTCGCTGGGAATGCCCTTCCAGAGTTTTCCATCTGGAAGAGTCATATTTCAAAGCCACCTCCAAAAGCTCTTTGACCTGCAGGCTGGGTTGAGGTCTCCTCTGGGTTCCCACAGTTTTCTGGGACCCAACCTGATGTGGTCTATTTTAGCGGCCTTGCGGGGGACAGGGCCAGTTCCTGTTCGCCTCTATGCACCCGTGTGCCTGAGTTTGATGGGAACAGCCGTGGAGGTGAGGCCAGCTCGAGCTGTCGTTTCATCTTCATCGTCTCAGCCACGGCCCTGCAGATCGGACACGGGCTAGCCCTGCAGAACGGGGCCTCTTCCCAGCCCCGCCATGATCAGCACAGCCAGCTGGCCGGATGAGGACCCTCACATCCAGGGCCCCAACCCCAAGCCTGCCCAGGGCTGGACACGACTTCTGGGCACAGCCTCAATATCGGAGTGAGGCTAAAAGGCACCCATTTGGTGGAGAAGCAATCAAGGCTCAGAACGGACGTGGTCTGACAAGGTCAGGGGCAGTCAGGGGCAGTCTCCGCTCCAGTCCTGTCCGAGGCCTGGGCCCAGCACCCGCTCCAGGGCTTCTCAGACTTCGAGGTGCACGTGAACCACTGGGGGGCCATGTGCAAGTGCGGACTCTGAGCCGGTAGGTCTGGCGGGGCTCCCTGGTGGCGATGTGGCGCTGCTGGTCTGCAAACCCCGCGTGGAGCCTGGTGGGGAACTAGATTCTCGGCTCTGCCCTCAGGAGCCCACATGCCGTCCTCTAGGAAGGATGGAGTGCTGGAGGGCAGGGGGTTAAAAAATCCCAACCCCTCTAACCCGCCCTGCCCCAGCCACCCAGGACGCCAGAGCTGCTGGAACATTTTATTAAGTTAAGAAGGCTGATGGATTCTTTAGGAGAGAAACGCCTTCATGGGGCGGCTCCGGCGGTCCCATGCCCAGCACCCCTCAGAGGAGGTGGGGCCGTGGGGCCAGCGGCTGGCTCCCTCTGTCCATCTGTCCTTCCATCCAGAGTCCCAGGGTATGGGTACCCCCAGGGCAGGAAGTAGTTAGTAGGGGGTAAGGTCGGAGGAGGGTAGCTGGCTCTTTGCCTCCCTGATCAGTCACCTCTGCCATGGCCGCTGCCAGACCCAGGGGCAGGGCCATGGGCCCAGAAGTTCAAGCGGGAGGCTGGAGACAGAGGGAGAGCCAGTGTCGGAGGCACAGCCATCAGGAACTGCTTTTTAAAAAGTACAAAGTGTTTCGGGGAAAAAAAAGGAAAAAGTCTATATAAAAATCTCTTCACATATAAAATCCTGAAGGTGCAAGGTAAGACCCAGTGCGAGGGGCGCGCTCAGATACGCAGAGTATGTGTGTGCACCTGTGTGTGATGTGTGCACCTGTGTGATGTGTGTGTGCCTGTGTGGTGTGTGTGTGCCTGTGCATGTGTGTGCATGTGTGTGGTGGGTGTGAGTGCATGTATGGCCCACAGAGGGTGGGAGAAAGCTTGGCTTCTGACTTCCATCCGGCAGGGAAGAAGGGCAACTGGTCCCCTTGGGCTGGGGGTCTGCTGCGGGGCTGGACCATAGGGACCTGGAAGACAAGAGTGGGGGAGCTGAGGGGTGGGGAAACCCTGGCCTTGGCCCTGAGCCCTAGTACAGCTTAGGCCAGGCAGAGGTGGCCAGGGGCTTCTTCCAATGCCTCTGGGCCCCAAAGGCTAGGCCAGATCTCCTCCCCTGGGCTTCTCCCCAAATAGCCTGGCCCACAGGATGGCCTTTCCCAAGAGCCTTAGGAAGTCCACAGGGACCTCTCAGAAAGCAGCTTTTCCTTGATCAGGATGCCCAAGTGCAAAGCTCAGTGGAGGGAATGCCGTCAGTGATCAGTGATGCGCGCATGCCTGCTGCCAGGCCTGAAGTGGGCGGAGACACGGGACTACCACCCAAGCCGAGGCAGATCAGCCAGGGGCACTGCCAGCCTTGAGGAGACTCACAGACGAAGCAGGCAGTGGCTGCGCAGTGTTAAGTCCCGCGGTCACACGGGGACGTGGCAATAATCAGATCCCAAACTGTACTTCCCCATCTCTGAAGAAACATGCTCAAGTTTAGGAAGCACCCTCTTGCAGAGTCTGACTGATCCCCACAATGACCCCAAGTTGCTGGCGTCACTCTCTCCATTTACAGAAAGGGAAACAGAGGCCAGGAGAAGGAAGTACCCCAGCCCAGGTGGCCAGTGAGTCGGTGTGTATGAGCCTTGCGCTCACGCCTCCAGGCCCGGTGCCCCCTCCCGGCTGCCCTACAGCCCGCCCCGTGGTGCAGCCCCGGGCGCCCACCTCTACTCGGCCACGCTGTTGCGCATCGCCTCCCTCTCCTGCAGGGCGGCCATGGCGAGGCGCAGGTGCTCCTTCAGCTGCTCGATCTCCCGCTCTGACCGTGTCTTGATGTGGTTCAGCTCCACATACACATCCTGGTACTTCCCCGAGGTGAAGCGCTTATCCTGAAGGGAGAGGCAGGGAGGGGCTATGAGGGCATGAAGCCCTCCCTACCCGGCCCTGCCCACCTGGCACATGCCCACCATGCGCCCTGCTGGCCACGTCTCTCCCAGTGTCCCCCTAGGCAGCCCCCAGCCCTGAGCAAGCCCCTCCCAGCACCACCCGGTGACACAGGTTTCAGCATCCTTTGCATGCTGCTCAAGATGACAGCTGAGGCTCAGGGAGGTGAAGCTTTTGCCCACGGTCACATGGCAGCGAGTGGGTGGGATAAGGACCAGGTCAGTCTGGCCCAGTGCTTGGGCCTTTTCCATGAGTCTGGCTCACACGTGCTCCCAGAGCCGCCAATACACAGAGGGTGTCGAAGACCCAGGGACACGGCATCAGGCAGGCCAGACTTACAGACCTGGGACCAATCCCAGCCTGACCAACTGCTGGCAATGCAGCTTATTCCTCGCTGGAATGCCTGCTCTGCACGGGCAGGGATTTTGGTCTTTTTTACTCAAAACTGTCTCCCTGGCACATAGCAGGTACTCAATAAATACTGGCTGAATAAATAAAAGCAGTGTGGCCTTGAGCAAGTCACTTCCCCTTTCTTAGCCTCAGTTTTATGTGTAAATGGTGACAATGAGGCGTGCCCGGCACCGAGCAAGTGCTTACAGGATGCGGTACCCAGGTGGATCCAGAGGTCCCCCAGCCACTGACACCCCCCTTCGGCTGACCGGGACCTACCTTCTGCATCATCTGGAGCTCATCCCGGAGGCATTGCACCTCCTTCTTCAGGTACTGAAGTTCATTCTCCTTCACTCGCAGCAGCACCTGGGGTCATGGATGCCAGGCTGACCCAGGGCCAGAGGCCAGAGCTACCTGACCTATGGTACCCCGCAGCCTGGCTTCTCCCTGTCTCAGACCCCTAGAATTCAGGTCCCGACCTGCACTAAGAACCACTACACCCCAGGGGCAGACTCCTCCAGAGGAAGCCCCCTCTGATTTCTCTGTGCTCTTACCTGGTCCATACTATGTGAGCAGGTGTCTCATGGTCACCTCTGCTGTGGCACCAGACAAAAGGAAGCCACCGTGTAGCCCTACTGTGAACCAGAGAGGCTAGGACTCCCTGTAGACTACCTCGTTAACCCCTCCCCAAACCCTGAGGGGGAGCGTTGCTCTCCTGACTTGACCAAGGAAGATATAGGTTCAGCCATACTGGGGAGGCTTGAAAGCTTAGATTCTGCAGCCAGACCGCCAAGTTCAAATCTCAGCTCTCACACGGACTAGACTAGCCGCGCGACCTTGGGCCAGGTACTTGACTTCCCTGTGTCTCAGTTTCCTCATCTGTAAAATGGGGATAGTAACAGCATGTACCTCCCGAGGCTGTTAGAAAGATTCAGTGAGTTAAGATACAAAAGGCTTACAGAAGTTCCAGGCGCGAAGTAAAGCTGTATATAAATGTCTGTAAAATAAAATACAAGGGTGATCCTGGGATCACACACACATTTCTCATGTACCTTCAGTAAGAAAGGTGCTAGCCCCATTTTACAGATGAGTGACTGAGGCTCAGAAAGGTGAGGCGACTTGCCCTGGTCACACGGCAGGTGGGGAGCAGGACTGGGATAAAGGGCTGGACTCTGGCTGCGGCAGTGCTGGGCACACGGGAGTCCTTCCCGGCTGCACCGGGGTCTCCTCGCCGGGGCCCAGCCCCTTGGATCCACGCTGAGGGCACGCCAGCCTATCGGGCGCTCTCCCCAGGCCCGGGCCCCGAGCACCGCCTGGCACGACGGTGTTGCTCACCTCCAGCTCACAGGAGCTCCGTTCACTGCGCCCACAGCCACTGCCCGTGCCCTGAGAGGCAATGAAGCCGCGCAGCCGGTCAATCTCCTCGGACAGGCGGGCGTGCAGCTCCTGGGGGCGGGAGATGGTCAGAGCAGGGCCGCCGGGGCCACGCACGCCCCCAGCCCGGGGCCAGGCCCACCTGGTTGTGGCGCAGCAGCTCCTGGCCCTCCTGCTGGCAGCGCCGCAGCGTGTGCTCCCGCTCCTCGGCCTGCCGCGTCAGGGCCCCGATCTCCAGGCACTTCTGCGAGTACTGCTCCGACAGCACCTGCAGCTCCCGCTTCAGCGCCTCCATGTCTGACCTGCCCGGGGAGGAGGGGCGGGACGGCATGGGCTCGCCTGGTCTCGGATTCAGGTCGCGACTCGGGACTCCTGTGTTCCCGCCCTAGTCACTGTCCCTGTGGACCAGTGACAGCCTCTCTGGGCTGCAAGTGCCTCATCGATGAGGGGGTGGGTTGGAAAAGCCTATCTCTAAAGCCCCAGCATTCCAGAACCATGCTCTGTGGCAAGGAAGGACCTTGAATGGCTAAGGGTAACGCTGCAGGCTAGCTCTAGGGGACCCTAAGGAGGGGAAGGGGTGGGGGTGGGGGTGGGGCTGAAACCAGCTCCCAGAAGGGGCTTGAAAAACTGTCTATGCGGATGGCAGGGAGGTCGGGCTGAGGTCACACTGCTTCTGTTCCATGGGCCACACAGTCACAGTGGGAGTCTCAGCCGAGGACAAACTGACATGTCCTTTGCCAGGGGGCCTCAGCACAGGTCATAACCACCAGCGTGGGCACCTGGGCCCCTGGCTGGGAGAGAGGCGCCACCCACAGACCCTAGGGCCCAGGTGCCATCTTACTGGTGCTGCTTCCGGAGGCCATCCGGGCCCTGCTGAAGACTCCGTGTCTTGCTCAGCTCCCGGCTCAGCTCCTCCTGGTAAGCCTTCTTCATGGCTTCGATGGCTGGAAGCATGGCAGAGAAGCAGAGGGGATTGGGGAGGGGTCAGCAGTACCAAATTCCACCCCCTCTGAGCCTCCACATGTAGCATGGACACAAGAGCAGGGAGGGGTACGCAAAGAGCTGGACCAGGCTGTGTCACGAACTGAGTGGCTTTGGGTAAGCTGCTCGCCCTCTCTGAGCCTGCCTGGCTAGGGGGAACAATCGGTCTGGTGGACCCTGCTGGGCGACGCCTCAGTGGCGGACCAGTGGCGGACGCTGGTGCCTGTCGTTAGCGATGGCTGGGTGAGACCCCACAGGGTCCGCTGCGCCTGCACAACCCAGATGGCGCTTTAACAAGGCCCGTCTGCCCGGCCCCGCCTGGCAGTCAAGAGCGCAGGTTCAGCTGTCGGTATGAAGTTGGGTGACCCTGCTCAGGGGACTTAACCCCTCTGTGCTCCAGGCCCCTTATCGGGACAGTGGGGACAAGAGCGCCTTCTCTCAGGCGTCACTGGAGGACGTGTGGGGAGCACCGAGAACGTGTGGCACAGACATCCGCTCCCGCTGGTCTGTCTCTCAGACTGTGAGTTCCCGGGGACCGAGCGTCTTTGCACACTCACACGGGGCTGTGAGGGTTAAACGAGTCCTCATCCATCGTCTCACCCACATTTCCAAAATCCAAAAGCTCTGCACACTGGGAGTTTTTCATAACTCTTTTTGATGACAGTCTCTGACCTGAATGGACATGAGGCTACTTAAGGTCATTTTTACCCCACTTGAGTGTGACCTTGAGAAATTTTATTGTAAAAACCTTAGTGCTAGATTCCAGGGTGAAACCCAGACCCTTCTGGGGTGGGGGGCTATCTAATATATGCACATCGGTCACCAGCCTGGACCCTGGCAAGACAAGGAAGATCTGACCCAGCTCTGAGTCCCCAGGGTCCAGGCTGGGGACCATAGTGCTCTTGTCCCCACTGGCCAGATAAGAGGCCTGGAGTACAGAGGGATTAAGTCCCGTGAGCAGAGTCACCCAGATTTGTACTGACTGCTGAACCTGCACTCTTGACTGCTAGGCTGGGCCAGGCAGACGGGTTAGCTTTCTAAAATGCAAAATGCACTGATCCCAGGGTTTGCGATGAGGGACCACGGCTTGAGTGCATGAAGCACTTGGCAGATGGTAGGTTCTAGATCATGTGACCTGTTTCATCATTTCCATTATTCTGCGACCACCCCTGGAGATATCGAGGCTGTATCAGGCACATGCAGCAGGTGTGCAGTGGACAGAGGTGGAGTTGACCAACGTCTCAGTCAGGCATCCCTGTTTCTGGCTTGGGAGAGCAGATGGCGGCGTTCAGACCATGGCCTTGTAGTCAGAGTCCTTTAGGCTTCAACTCCAGCTTCTGCTACCTCCAAGCTGTGCCATCTCAGGCAAGGCACTAACCTCTCTGAGCCCATTTCCTCATCTATGATATGAAACGAGTCACTTCCTCAGCACGGCAAGGACTAAGGCGCTCATGTGGCAAACAGCTCAGTAACTGCTCATGCCTTTGCCCGCTCTCCCCGGCGTCCAGCCTGTGTTCCCAGTGAGCAAGCCTACCTAGAACAGGGTCTGAGACTCAGCAGTCTCTCCCCCAGCACACAGCATGAGCCTGGGCACGAAGTTGAAGCTCAGTGTGTACTGTGGCTTGGGATGGATCTCCCAGTGGCTGCGGGCCCCAAGGGAGAGTAGTCACAACCCATGGGGTTTGTGTGTCTTATTATGGACGCAGTTTCCTCTTTTCTTTCTTTCTTTTTTAACGCCTAAAGCATCTGGTCTTCCTAGGTGGTCTCCCATCCAAGTACTAACCAGGCCCGACCTTGCTTAGCTTCCGAGATCAGACGAAATCAGTTTCTTCTTTTCAGGTAAGGTCAGAGGCCAGTTCCAATCCCTCCTGATCCCTTACCCCAAATCTGGCACTGAGACCCCAGGCTCTTATTTAAAGGCCTCCCCAGTTCAGTGAGAAGGAGCCTCACCCTGGAGGCTCTTAGGCCCAAACCCGTCCATATCGCTACGGCCCCAAGTCCTCACCTGAGGCTGTGGCTGCCGTCTCCTCCGCCAGAAGCCACTCCTTCTCCTGTTGCAGCCTCTGCAGCTCCCGCTCATGGTGTCGCTGCAGCTCCTCCATCACCTGCTGGTGCGAGGACTCCATCTCTGCCAGGCTGCGCTCGCACGCCTCCTGTGGGCGGGAAGCCAGGGGGTCATGGGCCTGCCCCCATTGCCCGGAGCAGCGACCTTCCTCCAGCCTGAGGTGAGAAGCCTCCGGGGCAGGCCTGCCTTAGTCCAAGCCTCACCACCTCTCCCTGGATCCCAGTACCGCCAGCCTGCATCCGCCCCCATCCCGCCCTCTACCTCCCCCATCCACGAACCTCGACTTGTCAATCTGCTTCAAAACTTTCCGAGGCCCTCCATCCTGCAGGGTCAACTCCCTGTTCCCATGTCTGACTCTTGTAGCCTCATCCCTGGCCCTTCCCCACCAAGAAACCCCTAGTTATAAAAATAATTCACAGCATGTTCATGCCTCTGAGCTTTAGCTCATGCCAGTCTCATTGCCTGGAATATTCTTCTGCATCTTTTTCTTCCTAATTCACTTGGCCTGTAGCCCAGCTAAATGTCCTCCTAGCTCTGTCTCTGGACAACCTCTCCCCTGCCTCCAAAGGCTCTGCTCCCCTAGACCGTAAGTTCTCTGAAGACAAGGAAGATATGACCCTGCTCTGAGTCCCCAGGGCCCAGGCTGGTAAGGTGTGGCAGGTGCTGAGTAAGAGAGCTGAGATTGATGACTTACCACAGAATGGGGTCTTGTGGACCAGACTGGCCAGTATTTAAAAGACTGATAATACCCACTGCTAGGAGACTTGCAGAGGGGGGTGATTGGGGGGCAGTTCGGTGGCATTGGTGCGTTTTTTTAATGACCCTATTCCTCGACCTAGCAGGTCCACTCCTAGGAATGACCCCACAGAAAGTCACATGTGCACAATTGCTCTTGGACAAGGGTATTCCCTACGGCAACACTGGGACAGACAAAACCTGGAAACAATCTAAATGCCTAGCAGGGAACCCTTAAATAAATCATGGGCTCGAGCCTTACAAAGGACCTAACAGCTGTTAAAAGAGCCGCCCACGTGGACTGCTGGGAAGAGGTACCTGGAAAGATGGTGATGAAAGCTGGTTTCTGACAATATGTATGGTGAAAATCCCACGCACGAAAACCACACACACACAGACGGACATATGGGCACACGCACGGAAAAACAGAAAAGGTAGGGAAGGGCACTGTGAGGCAGGGCACTGGCTCCCAAAGATGTCCCCGTCCTGCTCCCCAGAACCTGCGGATGTTACCTCACCCGGAAGACGGGAACTGACCTTGCTAATCAGGTGACCTCAAAATAGAGTGACTATCCTAGACCATGTGCTGGCCCCATGTAGCCACAGCATCTTTAGATGCAGAAGACGGGGCAGGAGAGCGAGTGAGAAGTGATTGTGGAAAGAGGTCAGAGTAACGTGGAGTGAGAAAGACTTGCCTCCTTTGCAGGCTCTGAAGATGAGAGGGGCGTGAGCCATGGAGTGTGGGCAGCCACCAGATGCTGGAAAAGGCGAGGAGCCAGATCCTGCCCAGAGCCTACAGAAGGGAATGCGGTCCTCCAGGTGCCAGGATTTTAGCCTGGCGAGATCCATGCTAGACTTCTACCCCCCAAAACTGTGAGATGATAAACAGGAAACTATACAGATGTACTCAGATGGTAACCTAGGTGACCTCTGGGAGGGAGCACGCAGGGCAAGGAGAAGTCATGTGCTTTCTAACCTTTTAATTTGTTTGAACTCTTTTTGAAAATATAAACCTATTCCTCATGTAATTAAAAAATAGTTAAGATTAAAAAGGGAAAGGGACAAGCCAGGGAACAAACTGAGGCACAGAGGGCCAGATAAGAGATTGTATTCTCTCCCACGCCGCAGAGCACCTCATGGTGGTGGGGACGACCCCCACCTCTCCAGCAGCCATGCCTGGGGGCTGTGAGGGCCAGTTTGAGGGAAGGGCTAAGGCCAGGCTTCGTGGGTCTTGGGCATTCTAAGTGGTGAGCAGGGGATATCTGTCCTACTGGGCCTCTGTGCCTGTCTTCTGTGTGTCCCCTGAGTTAGAACAATAGAACACAGCTTTGGAGCCCCACAGACTGGGTCCTAATCCTGGCAGTACCATGGGAGTGCACCTGAACAAGCCAAGCCCTTCCCTCTGAGCCTCAGTCTCCTCATCTGTAAAACAGGTTCCATAAAACTAACTCACAGGAGTCCCTCAGGTAAGCCAAGATCACCCACCCACTCACCCACCTGCAGAGATCTGAGAAATACGGGGGGTGGAGACCTGTTCTTAAAGGGCCAGATCAGGCAGGTGCAACCAGAGGCTAACAGGGTGTCAGGGGGCTGATGTCAGGAGGTGGGAACCATCCCAAGAGGAGGGGCTCCCAGAAGGCTAAGTGGTGCTTTCTGACCTACCTTCCTGAGGGCCCAAGGTGTCAGCTGCCTCCCCTAACATTGATAAAGTGGATAAAGAAATGCCCATGGCCCCCACTGCATTAGGCTGGAAGGGTCCCCCTTGCTAGAGAGGTGCTACAGCCCCAGTGGGTGAAGCCCCAGGCCCCCCAGCTGCTGTCCTGTGGTGGCGAGCCCCACCAGGTGAAAGAAGGGCACCCACAAGGCCCAAGAGACCAGGCTGGGGGATCCCACCCCGGCTGTCACCGCTCCAGGGTCCACTGAATCTCCGGCCGCGTCTGGCGCCTCAGCTCCTCTTCTCTGGCTCCCTCGGCATCTTGGGCCGCTCCTCCTCTCCCGTCTTCTGCGCTGTTTCCCCTTATTCCCTTCTCACCTCCCGCCCGCCCCCCCAATTCTGTCTGCTCCCCTCGCCCATCCCACCTAGCAGGACGAAATGCTGACAGCCCCTGGAGTGCCCAGTGGGGGACCTGGGGACCAAGAGGCCTGCATTGCAGGCACAGGTCTGCCTCCAGCTCGAAGGTCTCCCCTCCTCCCTGGGCCTGTTTCTCATCTGTAAGCTGAGAAGTTAGAGAAATGCTTTTCAAACTTCATTTCAGTGACAGATACCTTTTTCCAAAGGAAATTTAACACACGTTCTAATAGTAAAATGGACAAAGACAGAGCTGCTCCTGATTACGGGTTGATTCCTGAATGGACCCACCCAGAAAGGTGGCCCCTGGGCTTCCAAGGGCACAGCTTGGAACCCTCTAGGTGGGGGTCACTGAGGTGGTCTCGGCTGCCTCAGGCCATGGGGGTAGGCCACCCCTTGCCTGGAGATGCCCCACCCATCTCTGTCTCTGGCCTTAGGGGAGCCTTTAACAACACCTGTACCTGCCTTCTCTCTACTTCCCATGTCAGGTGACCCCCAAGCTAGCCCTCCCGTCAGGTCCCAACTGCCCTTGGCCCTTGTCTCCCTTCAACCGAATTTTCCATCAACCACTCAGCCCCGGATGGGCCCCCTGGCCCTGATAACAGCCCTGGCTTTAGGTCCCCTTGGAGGGTCCCCTCTGTCTTCCTTGGGCCCTTAACGCTCCTCCCTCCACACACCCTCCTATGTCCTTTCTCCCCTAGTCACTGTTCTAGCTACTGACACTGCCCCTTCCCAAGCCCGTCTTCACTTCAAAACCACCTTCCTGATGTCACTGTCAGACCCCAAACCTACTCAGGTGTGTTCGACAAAATCCCAAACCCTTGGCTTGGCAGTAGAGGTCTCTAGGATAGCCACCCCACCAACCTACCGCCTTCGGGCACAGCCCAGGTGCCTCGCCCCCGCCGCCCCACATCCCCGTGCTCGACTCGGAGCCTACCCCCAAGAAGCCTTCCTGAGAACCCTGCACAGCGACCTCCCACGTTAGAACTTCTAGAAGACACCCCTGCTCAGAACCTGGGATCCCAGCATCCCTTCCAGAGGCAGCTGACTGTCAAATTTTTAGGAATTTTGGACACAGCTGTTAAGCACGGCCATTAGTTAAAATTATATAAACTTATAATTAAATGAATTACATTAAAAACAAAGCTGATACTCAAAATACATCACTTCTTAATTATTTCACTGCATTTTATTGTCATCTATGCTCCCGAGGTTATTTATGTCTTCAGTATCTGTAATGTTCTCTAACGGCACACACATATCTTCCCAACTCCGTGTTCAGGTCCCTCAGCCACAGTGAGAGTATTTACACCATGGACATTGGTAAACATTACAAATCAGGACTTGGTTTGTTGTTTAGGCTTAAGTAAGCGATAAGAAAATGCTAATAATGCAGATTAAACTTAAATGTGCGCGGGATCTACAACCATCACATTGTAAATAGAAAAAAACATGAGGAAATAGTCTTAATATTCTCAATAGAAAACTATTATCCAATTCAGCAAAGAAACTGCTCATGACATTGACCGAGTAAAGTTTCAAAGTGTCTTCCCGTCTTACTCATTTACATAAACAAAAATGTCAATCAACACTCATGTTAGAATGACACCCGTTTGTCAGTTAGCTGTGGATACAAGCATTCGGAAAAAATCAATGGAAGTATTCTTTTGCTATATGAAATTCACAATAAAAATTACTATGTATTTTTTATTCGTAAGTTGTACACTAAACATCCTTTGTATTAATAAAATTTATAATCAACATATTTAACATCTATTATTTTATATATATACGTATATATGTGTGTGTATATATGACACATGTAAGTGTGTATGTGTGTATACACACATGTATTTTTTTCTAGAGAGCTAGTTGTCCCAGTGGTGACAATTCAAAGTACCTCCAGGCATGGCCAAATGTCCCCAGAAGAACAAAATCAGCCCCAGTTGAGAACTGCTGTCCTAGGCAGACCACGCCTCTCCCCAGGACCACTGGAGGCTGCCAGGTCCCACAGGCCACCTTGCGAGGGCCTCGGCCTGGCAGGCAGGGGCAGGATTTCCCTATTTAGGGAGCAACTCCCAGGGGTCTGCCTGTTGGGGGCTCCCACTCCCCATTGGCTCTCCATTTCCCCAGGGTGGTGTGGGGAAAATGGTCCAAGTGCAGAGTGTCACATGAGGGCAGTCAGCAGGACCCGACCTCAAATCCCACCTCTGACATCTGCAGGTTGATTGACCTTGGGCAAGTCACACAACCTTTCATAGCTCAGTGGCCTTGTCTGTAAAATAGGCACAGTGCTCACCACCCACTGGGGAGACTAAATGAGACAAGGCCTGTCAAACGGCTCACATGGTTCTGGTACCCAGAAAGGGATGCCCAAATTTAGCTGTTTTCTGAAAACATGGCAACCAGAAACTTGCCCCCATCGCCCAAAAAACAGCTCTTCAGCCTCACCTGTGAGATGTAGCCTGGGGGGATGTGACCATCCTCCTGGGACTTGGGTGCACCCTGAGGAGCCTCCCCTTGAAGACGCCATGCCTCCAACTGGGCACGAAGAGACTGGACCTGTGAAGGGAAGAGGCGAGGTCAGTAGGGGCCTGGAAGCAGGGAGGGGGCTGGCGGGAGGCAGTGAGCTTTTGGGGGGAAGTGGCCCTGGTGGGGATATGCAGGAAAGGGGGATCTCCCAGCTGTTTCCTAAATAGTATGGTCAATGACTCGGAAACGCTTTAGCCCAGAGAAGAACAGGACATGGTGGTCACAGGTATTCACATTATGTAGGTCGCAGGAAAATATCTGAGCGTCACCTTCCCCATCAGTAAAACTGTGATGAGGTCCACCCTGTGGGACCATGAGACTGCTGTGAGGGTCACGTGATTAAAGAGGGCCCAGCACAAGATGCTCAATAAATGGCCTCTCCCTTCTCAGCGCTCTTCCCTTCCCTATGGTAACTGAGGACAGAACTAAGGGCTGGGGCGGGTCGGGGGGACCTAAGGTCTGGGAGGGAAGATTCCAGTTCACAAGGAGTCTGAGGCGTCAAAGTGGATCAGAGGCGAGGTCCCCATCTCTGTAGGTATGCAGGGTACATGCCATAGCATGACTGCAGGGATAGGAGGGGTGCTGGTGGGCTGAGGGGGCTCCCAGAAGCCGGCTGTGATGCGTACCTCCTTCTCTAGTGCCTCGTGGCTGTCACCTGGGGGCCCGCGGCGCTCCCCACGGCTTTGGTTGAGCAGGGCGGTGAGAGGTACCCGCTTGTTCTCCCGCAGGGGCAGCTTCTCCAGCTCCTGCCACTTCTTCTCAATCTCCTCGCTGAGCCGACTCTGCTGGTCCTCAGTCAGCGGGGCGCCCAGGCCCCGGCGTGGTCCCTCGCCGGCCGGTGTCTCCGTGGCCTTGCTATCCACAGACTCAAACCACTTGCGTCGCTCCTCGGAGCGCTGGGCCAGGTCCCGCTCCAGCTCTTCCTGCTTGGCCGGGCGGTCGAGAGTGCGAGCCGGGGTGCGGGCCCTCTGAGGGGAGCCCTGAGTCAGTGGGGAAAGCTCCACGTAGTCCAGGGATGGCCGCTGTCCGTCTGCTTTCCGCAGGCCGCCCCGGCCGATGACCTCGGAGCCCACGCGCTGCTCCCCCGCCTTCAGGGAGCCCTTCTGCGTGCTGTAGCTGTGCAGCGTGTTCTCCTTATTGCAGTCTGAGAGCCTAGGGTACCCACAGAGCTGCGTCAGGCAGGACCCCGCCCACTCCGTCCCCAAAAGAGCACTTCTGGGGTGCCGCCCGAGTGCCGGGGCCCGTGGACAACCCCAGCAGAGGAAGCAGCCCCACCCACAGGTGAGAACTAGAACGTCATCATTACACACCCTGGGAACTGTCCCAGCGAACCTCGGCCACTCATCTGTAATTGGGGACAATGCCTCTCACAGCATACGAGGACTGGGTGGGCGAGTGTGTGTCAAGCACCCAGGAAGCCCATTACGAATGGTGATCAGAGTGTTAGTATTAAAAGTATGGTCTGAGTCCAGGTCCTGGGTTCAACAGGCTCACAGTGGTCGCTGCCAAGGAGGTGAACAGTGACTTCTGGGCGCACAGGGCGCCAACTGTGGCGACAGCAACCGTGGCAGAGCTCTTCTTCCGCCCTAACAGCAGCTAGGTGTGGTCATCACACCTAAGACTATACTTCTCAGCGTCCCTTGCAGCTATGTGTGGCCACGTGACCACCTTCTGCCCAGTGGGAATGAGAGGTGACATCCTTAAAGGACTGGGTATGAGCTGGCCTGGCTTCTATCTGGGACTCCAGGAGGAGCTAAGCAGTCCCCTGAGCCAGAGCCAAAGCTACAAGTAGAGAGCCAGGAGCTGCCCACCAGGTCTGGACTAGACACCTCTGGGCTGCTCTGAAGAGGGAAACCTCTCCCTGTTTAAGCCACTGTGTTTGAGGCTTCTTTGTTACAGCAGCTGAGCCTATATATCAAGTAACAGTCCAGCCACATTGTGCTTCAGTTCACGGGGGGCCTCTGTGCGCATCCTCAGCACACTCAGTCTGATGGATGAGGACTCTGAAACTCAGGCAAGAAAGCCTTGGGCCGAACAGCCAGACTGTGGCCAGACAGGGGGACCTCCTGTGCTCAGGGCCCCTCAATACTATGTTTCCATTCCTGCTGCCCACAGGCACAAATCTCAGCCCGCTGGGCATCTGGGGTTCATAATGTGTGCGGGCTCTACCACTAGGTAACTCAGCCTTCCCGCCACTCTACCCACAGTGACTTCAGGGGGAGTGAGCCCCCCTCCCCCACACTGCCTAGCCATCCCCTCCCCCTAACACAGGGTGAACGTAGCCCCCAAAGCACAGACAGTCAGCCACCACCGGGGGCCTTTGACTCATCCGCATCTTCACCGAAGAGCCGAGCCCTCTGCCCTCTTTCAGGATGTGGGGGATATAGAAAGACAGAAGTAAAACCCCAAATTCTTAATGTATTTCTAGAGAACCGCTTAGAATGCTCACTACTCTCCCCATTTTGTTGATAGAGAAACTGAGGCCCAGAAGGTACAGCCAGAGAGCCCCCAGATGAGTGCCAGACCCCAGGGTAAATGCTTCCCCAAGGCCCCAGTTCAGCCCAGCACGTACTTGGTGACATCTGGGGCTGAGGTGGGACGCACAGTCTTTCTCAGAGCCTCAATCCAGTTCCTCCGAATACCCGAAGTCATGGCCGACAAGGTATAGACAGCATCCTTGGTCTGCAAGCCCACCGCACAGATTTGTTGCCACATGGACAGCCCCAGCGCTCCCCGCCACTATGGACCCCAGGGAGGGCAGCCCTTCCCTCCCAAGAGGGTGTCTTGAGCCTGGAGATGAACGGAGGAGGGTGCAAAACCGCCCCTCCACTACTTGGAAGAGCACTGCAGGGCCCAAGATCTCCCCAGCATTTGAACCACCCCTGCCAATGATGCCCGGATCTTCCGAGCCATGCTAAGTGTTGGCGGCAGAGCTTCTGACTAGCTCCGGGGACAGGGCCTCTGGGTAAAGGAGTGACAGGAGCCAGTCTCTGGATGGACAGCTGTGCTCCACACCAACACCTCCCCTAGGGGGCCCTCCAGGCAAGCCTCCCCCACCCCACCCCCCACCCCTGCACGCAGCCTCACGTGGATCTGGAAGCCATAGTTGCGCTGCACTGCGTACTCGGTGACATCCGTACAACAGCGCAGGTCAATCTCGCCATCCAGCTCATCCGCCTGCAGCAGGAAGGCCACGAAGGTCCATGTACTCCGGGGGCCCCACCCGAGCACCCCGAAGGCCCTTCCAGGGGACCCCAGCACCCGATGGGGGAGGAAGCCCTCCCGCGTCGCCTCACCTCCTCAGCAGTGGAGTCCCTGTAGTACTTGAGGCTTGAGTCGGTCAGCACAAACCAATGCTTCTTCCACTGTGAAGGAAAGGTGGCGGTGAGCAGAGGGGAGGGGACTGCACGAGAGGGGAATCAAAGAGTGCGTGTGCCCCTCTGCGGCGCCCTGGGCAATGCCAGGTCCGCCGCGCTCACAGCAGGGGTCTGGCACCCTCATCTGCCCTGCTGAGGGGCAGGGGACAGGGCATGGTGCAGTCAGAAAATCCACATGTGAAGGCCGGGCCTCCATTTCTTCTCGGCCTATAAAATGGTCGGCACCTCCTCGGTGACCGCATCCTCCCTTTCCTTTCGGGGGCCCTGCTCTGTTTTGAGAACACTTCTACAGCCATCCGATCCTTTCCCCCAAGATGGCCAAGGCTCCTACAAGCAAATCCCACTAGGTGCAGACCAGGAAGGGGTCATGACCTGTGTAGAGTCACCTGCCCAGCAAGCCGGAGACCAGAACGTCCCCAATCTTTTTCCATATGCCCCTCTGGATCTCCTCGGTGGCCAAAGACAGGTCTCGCAGAGGGCGGGACTGGAAGGTAGCGCAGGGGGAGGCGTCTCAGCGCGGGTTGTGTTCTGCTTCTCGGTCTGGGTGCTGGTTACATGCGTGCCCAGCTTGAGAGGCGTTATCTGTACATTTATTATTCGGGCCCCTTTCTGTAGTGCTTCCCTCGGCTCCTGCCAGGGTTAAGTTGGCAGGACACACGGGAAAGGGGTGGGGGTACCAGAACAACTTGATATTAAATGTGCCAAGCTCAGCCCTCCTCTGGCTTCTGGCCATTCACTGGAATGCCAGTCAAGGCCCACCCACTGCCAGATCAGTGCATGTCACCCAGTCCCCAGGATCTCCTGGGGATCCCACATATCACCAAGCCCTATCAACTATTATTTGAAGTACTTAAGTTTTTTTCCTCAAGAAGACGGCAAGTTTTTGAGGATGTGCCAGGATGACACTTTCTACTTGCCACGCTGCCTCCCCAAGAAACAGGGTTTTAGCATCCCAGAGACCCAGGTTATAACTATTTTATCTCTTGCTAGCTGTGTATCTTTTTAAGTATCTTGACTTCTCTGAGCTTCAGTCTTCTGACTTGGAAAGAAGTCCCTAATCCTTCTTGTAAGGTTAGAAGTTCCTAGCCCTCTCTGTATGTCTCTTGTGGCACTTGGCAAAGGGTCAGGTGCTATATTGTTGGGAACTGTTCTAAAAGGCTGGCCTTCTCACAACTAACTACCTTGCCCTTACTGAGTGGCCTGAATTGCTGCTCAGGACCTCAACTGTCCGTCTGTAAAGTGGGACAGGGGTTCTGTGCCAAATGATCTCTTTGGCCCTTCCAGACCTAGTCTAAGACCATCTGGGATGGGAGCTAAATGGAGCTCTGTGGGCCCCAGGCGCCTTGAATTCTAGGCCTGGGTCTGCCCAAGGTAGTGCTAGGCTTGAAAGAGATGGAAGCCCTTGTGGGCCTGTTTCCTGTCTGTGCACCAAGGGCTGAGCTGGCCAAACTCCCAGGGCCCTTCCAGTTTGGACATTCCAAACCCTGTGAAAGAGAATGAGTAAGGCCAGTTCTGGGTGGAGCCCATATTCTCTGCCCTCCACAGACCCTGGGCGGGGAGGCCAGGACGGGTCACTGGCGGGGTGCCAGGCCTTGTGTGCGCCTGGAGCACAGCCACCAGCGGACCGGTGAGTAGGCAGCGGGTACGGAAAGCTGTGGGCTGGAGGGAATAAAGCACGTGGGTCGGATAAACAATGCAATTCCCTTTGGCTCCGAGCCCTCCCGGCATGTGGGCTGCATGCAGACCCAAGCCGCGAGCGCATGCAGGACAGGGGCAGGGAGACGTCCCCTCCCAGGCTAGGTGGGCAGGAAGCCAGCTCCAGCCTGGCAGCCGAAAGGGCAGACACAGTAAAAGGCCACTGTCCCTTCTGGTTCTAGGGATGGACACATTAGAGAACGGAAGGGTTATTACTGAGGCCCTGGGGGCTGTGTGGGACCCTTTGCATGGTTGATCTTCAAGATTCTGTTATCCACCCTGTGAAATGCCAATTTCACAGATGTGGCCACTGAGGTCAGAGGAAGCTGTGACTCAACCAATGGGGCCTCAGGTTGAGGTTGGCGAGACTGAGAAGTGCACTCTGCGCTCCATTCCCAGGGTGGGGGGCTGCTGCATGACTGAGTTATTGGGAATCTGTTCGTGTCTCAATCGACTGCAGACCCGTGGATACCCAGAAGGGTCATCAAGGGGTCGGAGGACCAAGGGCTCTTGGTGAGAAGAAGGAATGGGGTACAGGGCCTGAAGGACTAGGAGGCCCCCCCCCCTGGTGACTCTTACATACTGCAGACTGCTCCAGGAGGCCTCTGCCTTCCCACCCCCACAGCCCAAGGCCCTCTTTCTGACTGAATGAAGAACACTCTGCCCTCAAGGGCCCCACTCTGACCCCCACCCTGGGCCCCCTCCACCCCGAGACCAGAGAAGCAACTCAGCTTCCTGGGCTGGCCCCAAGGATGCTATGGGCCCTGCAGCAAGCCACCCCTGTCCCCTCCACTTCAGCCTTCCTACCTCTCCAGGCTCGTCCAAGATCGACATCCATCCCTTCTTGAAGTTGAGCAGATCAGGCTATGGGGAGATGTGGAGGCAGATGAGTGAGACCCAGTGGAGAACCCAATGGGGCTGCGGAGAAGGGAGTACTGTGCCTATCCTGGCCAAGTCTGATAAGTCCCTGTCCCTCTGCAGAGGGGCCTGGGAAGCCAGCAGAGAGAGCTGAGGGCCCAGGTAGCCCCCAAATCCAGTGGCTCCCCAGCCACTGAAGTAGCCTTAGCCCCTTTCCCTAATATCAGGCAGTCTCTGGAGGCTGAGAGGGTGGGCCAGGTGATTGGCACATCCACTAGAGAAGTCCAAGTTCCCCTCCCACCGGCCTATTTCCTCACCCAAGAATGGGAGAGAGGGTCTGAAGAGAAATTACCTGTAAAGAGACCCTTAGAGAGCTCAGACAACAGACCAGACCAGCAAGGTGAGCAAACCATCCAGGTCCTCTCACTGACAAGGCCAGGCGGCCCACCAGAAAATGCCTTACTGCTCCCACCCACCCCCAACCCACCCCCAACGCACTGACACTCCTGTAGTCCAACCAGCCCTGCCCTTCCTTTATCTCCGGGAGACCCTGAAAGATAGAGCCAGGCAGAGGCTGGGTCCGAGATCACCTGGTCCCCTCTGGTTCTTTCAAAGGGCCAATCCTAACAAGTCCTACCTGCTGGGTGCTGCCCAGGGGGGCACGGCCCCGCTGTAGCATGTTCCACGGGGGTCTATGAGCTATGTACTCCCACCTAGGCTTAGATGAAGGATCTGCTCATCCAGCATTTCCTCTGGCCAGCTCCATCTGGTGGGTAGCAGCTGTCAGACTCTCCCTGCCCATTGGGGAGATCTCGCTCTCTCGTCTAAGTCCCTGTCCCTCTGCAGAGTCTCAGCTCCTGCCCACCAGCAGGGAGGAGAGCAGGGCAGGCCAGGCTGGTGGGCAGGGAGGAGGCATCCACCTGTTGCCATGGCTCTGAGCCCACCTATCAGCGCCCACATCGCAGCCTCACCAGGCCAAGGTGTCTGGTTACACGGAGGGAGCCGGTGGCGTGGCTCAGTGGGGTGGGCTGTGAGAACGGGCAGCTGGAAACCTGGAAACCAGAGCCACCTGACCTGGCCACCTCCCCTGACCCACCTTCCTCCCAAGGAACCCCATTCTCCGCTTCCTCAGGTGGAGTAAGTGACCTGAGAGAAGCTTAGGCCAATAGCCTGGACATCCAGAGCCAGCCACAGCTGTGGGACCAGGGCCCCTGGGTCTCAGCAGGCCAGCAGCCCCACCCCTGTGTTGCTGCCCCTCCCAGCATACCTGTCTGAGGGGAGGGACACAGACTCTGCTCAGACCTGGGAAACCCCGGGTGGTGTTCTCCTCATCTGTTCTCCATTCTTCCCTGCCCTGTAACCCCTGTGTACAAGAAGCTGTCCAGGATAGTCCCAAACTAAGACTGAAGGCTGGTAGCCCTGCTCAGGATCACCAAGTCACCTGGGTCCACCTGCATTCAGAGTGGGACCTTCTGTGGCCCCCAGGACTGGGCATGCTGTGGCCAGACCCTTAGGAAAAACTGGAAATATCCACCTTCTTCTACCTCCTGTCTAACTTTCTGTGCTTTGGAGACAGTCCCCACCCCCGCCCCCTGGTCCCGAGGAGCTATGCTTTCTGAGATGGCTCATGGAGAGCCCCTGGGAAGGAGACAATGATCCACCCAATGGGACTGGGCCAGGACTGGGAGATCAGCCATTGGCTTCCAGAGGCTGAGGAAGGGCTCCCCAGCAGGAATGACAGACTGACTGGGACCCCATTGGGGGGCTATCTGGGAAATGGGGTCATGGTAACCTAAGTCACATCCCTTCCCTGAGCCTAGCTGCCTAATGTTTTAAGAGGACTGAATGTGCCACCCATGGAAAAGCTCAGAGATCCTTTGGAAGCTGGTACAAATACGTCACACGCATCAGGCACAGGATGGTGTGGTGACCTTGGAGAGAGGAGGCCACCAACGTGCTTTTAAATTGCTGGCAGAGGAGGAACCCCCTCTACGAGTCGAAGTTCTGACGACCTAAGTCTCTCACGATGCACCTTCACACATGGCTGCTCAGGCCCCAGCCGCCTCTCCTCCACCTGCAGGAAGCCTGCGTTTTCCTTTCTCCCTTCAGAAGCACCAATAGGCCCCACAGCCCACCCTCCTTTCTGTGGCCACAGGGCCGCACTCCCTCCAGCCCATTCGGACCTTCGAAAGGGCCTCCTCTAAGCACAGGCTGGCGGGAGGACTCACTCAGAAAGGTCGTGTCACAAGTCTGCTTAAAACCCCCAGAAACGACTCCAGGTGGCTTCGAAACAAGGTCCAGTTGCCTTAGGATAGCACAAAAGCTTCAACCCACCCTTCTGGCTTAGCCTCTCCCCTGCTTTGGGGTCCCTGGGTTTATGTCACCATACGTCTCCTCCGATCCCCAACACATCAGGACTCTAGGCCTTCCACAAATGCCTGTGTCCTCTTCCTGAACATCAGACAAAACCTCTACTCACGCATAAGACCCAGCTTAACTGCCTCCTCTGAGGCCGGTGTCCCAGTACACACCACACCTCCCACGGTCCCTCAGAGAGGCCTCTGTTGTATCCATGATTATCTTGAAGCCATTTACGTGTCCCTCGCAGGCTCTACTAGAAGCAACTCAGAGGCAGGAACGTGCACCGTTCACTCCCCTGCCCCAGGACCCAGGGGCTTGGAGAATGTTTATGGAGTCTTTTTTCTTTTCTTTTTTTAAGCATCGCACACTGTTCTAGACCAGGAAGTCAACTGTGAATAAGAGATGTGGATCCTGTCCTGGTGGAAGTCACAGGAGAGGGACAAACAGTAAACAAGTGAACAGGTATATAATTTGATGCCAGGGAGTGGTTGGGGAACGAGGCTCTGGAATAAGGCTGCACTGGGCTCAGGCAGGAGGTGGAGTGGATCCCGACTCTCCGCCTGGTTTCCCAAAGCCTCTATGCATTTACCCATTCACAGCTCCTTTGCTGCTTGATCTCTACAGATCCCTTAGGTAGAGAGATGGGCGGGAGAAAGAGAAAGGGTGTGAGGAAGGTATAAGAGGGACACCAGCCTGGAGCAGGCTCAGGTCTGCAGGCAGCTAGGCTGAGACCACCAAACACTGTCGGTGGTGAGCGTCAGCTTCCTATCTGCTCAAAACCCTTCACGGCTCCCCAATGCCCCTGACCAAAGGCCAAGCTGCTTTTCCTGGCCTTTGACTGGCCCCTTTTCTCCAAGAGCCTTTTCTATGTTTTTGCCATTCCCAAATGTAACCGCCAGCCTTTGTTCACACTGTTCGCACCCTCAGTCCACTTCCACCTGACGAAGTCCTGTAATCACAGCAAAGCTTCTCCCACCAGCAGGGCCGTGCTGTCCCTCCTTCCAGCACCCCACATGCTACCCCTAGCAGCTTCATCCTTGCTGAGCACGTGCTTCCCCGGGAGAGGCAACTGTGTACACTTATCTTGCCCCACAGAGAAAACTGGGACAACCCCGGATACCAATTCTGGCTCAGCAGGGCCCAGCTGTGTCACTTGGTGCATGTTACTTCACCTCTCCACAGCTAAGTGCCCTCCTCACCTGTTGGATGGGGAGTTGCCATCCACCTCAGAGGATCGACTCTGATCAAGTGAAAGCACCTAGTTCAGGGCGTGGCAGGTACCCTGGGGTGGGGGGAAAAGGACACTGGCTCAGCTCCTCCCCCCACATCCCTCTCTGCTCTCTGATGGGGCAGGGGAAGCTGCTGAGGACAGGAAGGGCCAGCAGGGAGGTGGCAGGATGTGCGGAGGCTGAGGAAGTCCAGGCAGTGGCCAGGTCATCACACTCACAGGGCAGGGGCCCCTCTCAGCAACCGCGGCCACCATCCCTAGCAACCCAGTCCACTCCACTCACTTTCCTAAAAAGGGGACAGGCGCACGCACAACACACTTCGCTCAACTCCCCTCTCCCCATCAGATGTCGGAGCCTCCCCAGGGCACTAGTTAGAAACCAAAAGCAGCCCTGCCCTTCCCTTCCAGAACAACACAGGGCCAGAATGACCTGGAAAGGGGCTACTCCTCCTTACAGTCAGGCAACTCACCAAAGCCTCTCCCCAAGCCTGTTTATCCGAGTGTCAAATGGGAATATTGGTGAACCTAGCTGTGGGACGCACAATAAGGCACAGATATTGATGGAACTAGGGTTCATCCCCCAAGAGAAAGACAAATCCCGCCAAGACGTCCCCCACCCCCACTCCCGGGCTTGTTCCACCCAAAGCCCCAGCGCCTCTGCGAATGGGCAAGCCCGGGAGACCATGGTATCATGCCGCTTCAAAAATCCTGGGATGAGCTCCCAGAAACGATGGGACGCGGCGGCCCCTTCTCACCCACCCAACCTCCGGCCAGCGCCCATGCCGATGGGCGGTGTTCCCAGGCCCAGGTCAGCACGACCCATCTGAGCCAGGGGGCGCCTCTCTCCAGCCCCGGGCCAGGTCCATCTCCGCTCCTCCCACCGTCCGGAGCCCGGAGAACCCCTAAGGATCTCGAAGCTTGGGGGAATCAGGTCAGGTCTTCACCAAGGGGGCAGGAGGGGAGGTGGGAGAGCCACCCTATATCAGTCGTGACTGGCCGCGCAAAAATGAGGAAGGGGGTGCCTGGGACCAGGCGTTCTCATGTCCTCGGGGTCGCCCAGGCTCCTGGGCCGGAAAGGTAGGGAGGAGGCTGAGAGAAGGTAAGGCAGGACGGCCAGCCCTGCCGCTGGAGTCTCCCCGTCTTCCGGTCGAGACCTTCTCTCGCCTCCGGGAAGTGAGGAGGGGGCTGCTCAGGAGGGGAGCGGCTGACTCGGGCCGTCGCTCTCATCCCGGCCTGGGGAGAGGAGGAGCTGCCCCCTGGGAGTACTCACCGTCATGGCGGCGCCCCGGGGCAGCGGGAGCAGGAGGCAGGAAGGTGGAAAGGGCTCTGCGGCCGGGCTGAGCGGCGCGGGATTCCCGCCACCGCCACCGCCACCCCTCTCGGCCGCCCGTCGCCGCTTCTCCGGCCCTACCCTTCCCCGGTGCTGCCCCGGCCCCTTCCATCCGCCCATAAAACTTTTTTTTTTTTCAAACTTCCTGGGAGGACCCGGGCCGGCCAATGAGCGGCGGGGAAGTTGGGACAAACAGCGGCGGGGGCCGAGGGCTGGCCAATGGGAGCGCGGGACAGGCTGGGGGCGGGGCCTGCGGCGACGGGACGGGCACGCGAGGGAGGGCCTGGCGGGCCGGTGGGGGCGGGGTGGGGAGGGAGAGGGAGGCGGTCCGAGCTCCGGCCGCAGGCGCGCTGAGCGGAAGAACGGCCGGTAGTGCAGGTGACTCCGTCCGGCTACCGCGACGGAGTGTGGGGTGTGGCCCCCACGTCGTCCCGGCTACGTCTCCTCCGCCCTAGCCGGGAGCCGCCGGACGCAGCAATGGTCCACTAGGGCTTGGCGCCTCGGTTTGAAGGGGACATGGGCAAAGCACCCAGCACTAACAGTTCATTGTGTCCCATTCACCGAGTCCTGCTTTACCTATGTAATAGACTTTCGTCCTCACCACAGCCCTGACAGGAAGATGTCCTCGTCCCCATTTTACTGAGGAAACAGGTTCAGAGAGATGAGCCGACTCGCTCGAGGTCACCCGGTAGTAAGAGGCGGCATTCCTAGCAATCTTCACACAGAGTTCTGGAATGGTGGTAGGGTCTTCCCCAAATGCGCCCTCCTTATGAGCAGATCTTTCTGGGCTTAAGAACCTCGTTTTGGATTCTTGGGTATAGGTGTACACCTACGTTCCCAGAGTACTTGGCAGTTTTTAAGAGGCTTCCGGCCTGCAGGAGCTCAGCTAAGCCCTGCAGTAGTGGAGGGACCTTGGTAGAATTAGACCCTAAATGAATGTAGTAGCTTGTGTGCCATTGTGATTCAGATCGTACAAGGTACTACTTATCTCTCTGTGCCTCAGCTTCAGCCTCTGTTAAATGGGGTAATGCTATTATCTCATAGGGTCTCTATAAGGATTAAGTGTTAATTTAAAGTACTAGGACAAACCCCTTTATCCCTACCTAGCTATCCTTTGGTAGGGTTGCAGGGGAGCTTGGAATAACTGACATTTCAATTATTCTGCCATCTCAGTTTGGGGTCAAAAATTATTGCTATCATAATTATAATTCCTATCCCCATTTCCCAGATAAAGAAATGGAAGCCCAGGGAGCTGAAGATCATTTCCAGTATTTCTCACTGGGAGTCTCTCCTCCACCCTGAGGATGAAGCCAAGGATAAGCTCATATTCCTCTAGACACTGGCCTTCTGCACCCCCATGCTGAGTTTCCTACCCTACCCCTGTACCTCACTCAGGCATTTGGTCCTTTGGAGAGTAAGTGAACAAATCTACCACCCGTGCCTTGGTCCAGTGGCTTGGGCTCCTTACTGATTTCCTGGCTTCCGGGACTCCATTTCTAGGACTCTCAACCCAGTGATCAGATAGATCACTGCCCTGCTCAAAGTTTAGCAATTCCCCAGTGCTAATAAATCAGCTCTATATTCTTATTCCAGGCAGTCGGCATCCATCACGATCTGGCCCCCGCCTGCTGTCCTCCATCTTTATACACACACATTTTACATGCCAGGGTACACAACGCTGGACTGCTGAGACTTCCCAGAATGAGCCAGGTCCTTTGTATCTCTGATGAGACTGCACATGTTGTTCTCTGCCATGTTTGGAACATTTCCTTTCCTGTCTTCTGTGTGCCGCCCCCCTCCACCCGACACACACATACTCTCCTTTACTCTCCCTCCCCTTCCTCTAAATATTTGTTTGCCTGGAAAATTCCTTCTCATCCTTCAAGTCTCAGACCAAAGGAAGCCAAAATGCCCCCAGCACAGAGTTATCCTCTCCTTGCTGAGCGCTCCCTGAATCTGTACTTTCCTCTACTAACGTGATGACTGCACTGTGTGCTAACCAATCACATGTCTGTGTCCTCACCAAATTGCTTTCCTTGTCAGCAGGGATGCAGTGTTTTTTGTCTATACCTCAGAGGCAAGCCCAGGGCCTCAACTCCCAGTAGGTCTTTAGTAAACATTGGTCAAATGAATGACAGCACAAATGAAGGAATGACTCCCTTACCACGACTTGCCCTGGTCAGACAGAGATGGCATAGGCTTAGGGACCAGGGAGTGAGTTATTAAACAGTGCCACCACACTTTGGGGTAATTCAGTCTCAAACCATTACTCTATCGAGGATAACAATGTGAGGCTAGGAGAGGGGAGACAATGGCCCAAAGCCACAAAATTAGTGCAGAGATAGAACTCAAGCCCAGGCTTCCTAGCTTTTGACCTTAGACTAATTTCACTATCCAGCTTGAGAGATATTTGAAGCTGCTCTAAATAACTGTCTGGGAGTCTCCACTGGCAGCCAGTTCTGTCCTTCAGCTCCTCATTCTCCTCATTCCCAGATGAGAGAAAAGGTGCAAACTCGCTAAGCCTCAGTCGCCACATCTGTCTAATGGGGGAAATCTGTGGAGACTCTCGGGGCTGCAGGGAGGACTCAGGGAGGGCCAGATGCACAGAGATGGCGAGGGCATCTCGAATCTCAGCTCTGCCTCTTGTGTGACCTAGAACCAGCTTCATTTCCTCATCTGTCAGATGGACAATATGTACAGTACCTGATATGCCTATTGGTGAGGATTAAAACAATCAGGCATTCTGGGCACTGAACACAACTGAGCACATAGTAGGTACACAATAAATACTGGTTATCATCAGCAGCATTATTTCCCCAGAGGCCTTTCCCCATTTCTCTTCCTCTCTCTCCACCAGAGCTGCTTCCTGTTGGTGACCTTTGGTTAGGCTGATAAGGTAATTCCTGCTCCTGGCTTGAAGATACCACCCAGCGGTTTTCTGAACACCCTCTCGCTTTAACCCCCAAAGGGCAGTAGAGAGGAAATTATGAAGTGGATGGGAAAGTTAGTGTTTGGACGTGCTGTCCCCACCTCCATCATACTTCTCTGCATCTTGATCTCCCTGAGCCCTCTCTCCAGCCCCTAGTGTCTGCATGGACTTTTCCCCATTAGATAGATGTGGCAACTGAGGCTCATTGAGTTTGGCTGCAGCCTTTCTCTAATCTAGAAATGAGGAAAATCAGCAAGAGGCTGGCTCCTCTAAGCCCTAGCCTTTTGACCTCAGGCAAGTCTACTGGCTTCCCGGAGCCTTAGTCCCTTCATCTGTAAAATAGGTAAATGGTCTCTAATGAGCTAGTCTAGTGATGGCAGAGGAGGAGAGCCAACACGAGGACCAGAGTCCTCCTGTCGTGGAAAGAAGAGACCCCACGAGCCAGCCAGCAGCTCCTGGAGATGGCTAGGCCCCTTCTCGCTAGCTGTGGAGGGGGCAAGCAGGAACAAGTCACAGCTGCCTCCCCTCCCTGCCCTTGAGGAAACCCCGAACCAGAGGCCTGAGTGTTTACAGCCTCTTTGGGCAAAAGATGGGTTACGTAATGCCAGATGTTTGTGAAACTGGCTCAGGCCCAGAACTGAGACACACTTTGCAATCCCAGAGCCCCTCGCAGGCCCTCCTTCCTCTCCCCTCCCCGCCAACCTGGCTCCCCTTGGTCTGGTCGCTGATGGGGAGTTTTCAACTGCATAGGTTACTCGATCGCCCCTCGCCCTGGAAGTGGGGAATCCCACTCACTTGCAGATACCAGCGGGTGCTCGGTACTCTGCTTTTATCTCCTTTTCCACGTGGACCCTCACTTTCAGGCCCCACTCTCTCTTCTTTGACTAACACCGACCCCTTCCCTCTCCTCCCCCTCTCTCCCCACCCCTACCCCTTCCATCCCGCTGGAGCCAGCCTACCCTTTGCCACCTGAGGACCCCCAGAGACAGCAGGAACGGATTGAACAGCGTGGGACGGTCACCGGGCATCCGCCAGGAGGTCACCAGTCGGCCCTTGAGCGGGCTCCCAGCCTTGCCCTCTGTCGGTCTCTTGTCTGCCTGTCAAACAGGGTCCAGTGTTGGCCCCCAGGTCCCTTTGGCAGGATGGGGGAGTCCCTGACTAGAGCCTCCCCAGCTCATTCTTTCATGCCCACCTCAAAGGGCCAGGGTTCCCATCTTCCTTCTCTCCCAGAGCTACAGAGAACAGAGCTTGTTACCTTGTTCACACTATATGGTGTTTGCCTGACAGGGCTCTTGGGGCTCAGTACCCATGGGGACATGCACTTCACCACCCCAGAGTCGAACCCCAGGTGGCCAGCAGGCTACAGATGTGTGTTCAACCCGCACAGGGTTTTCAGATTATTTTACGTTAGGGTCTATTGTTAAAGAATCAAGAGATTTAACATATAACTACATATTTCCAGTTTCTCCAAGAGGTCATACGAGGGCCCCCTCGGTCCCAAATCTCCCATCTGCCTACTTGCCTCACCTTTGTGAAAGGAATGAATCACAGGCACCTAGAGCCACACAAAGCCCTCCCCGCAGGCCCCCAAATGTGCTGCCTTTGGAGGAAACAGGCTCCAGCCAAGCAGAGGCGTTTGCCCGAAGTCATAGAGCAGACAGAGGTAGGAGAGAGATCAGGTGTCCTGACTCTGGAACCGAGAGCTTCACCAGAGACGGAACATGAAGCATCAAAGCACAGGTCCAGGAGGGCTTTGGGAATGACCGCGCCGCCTTGCCGCCACATCCCCCAACATGGCTCTGACCGCCGGACTGCGAGCTCCAAGCTAGTGCTCTGATCCACCTCTGCCCACACCCAGACATGCAGAAGTTGCTCCCTAGGCGCATGTGAATGAATGAACGAATAAGGCAATTTTCAATTCTGTCCATCCCAGGCTGCCTGGGGGTAGATTGGGAGGTTTTCCGTACTACTGGGATAGGCCCATTTTGTGGAGGCTAGAGGGGACCCCTATATTATTATTTCCTCTTTGTTCACGAAACCCTGACTCCAGGAAGTATGAAGAAATAACCCAGAAAGAGGAAGAGCAAAGTTGTCAGGGCCCCTGTGAGAGCTGGAAGTGCCTTTAGAGATCAGACCCCGTCCCCTCCCATTTCGCAGATGGGAAGACTGGCCCCCAGGCGCTTGGAACGCTGGCGCTGCTGCTGCTTCTGCTGCTGCTGCTGCTGCGCAAAGCCACACAAAGAATCAGGGCAGGGCCAGGAAGTGGGGAGCAGGTTGCAGAGAGAACACTGGGTGAGGGTCCCAAGACCCAGTTCTAGTTTGAGTCTAGCCACTGACTGGCTGTGTGACCTAGGACAACACCCCTGCCCCTTCTTTCCTCATGTACACAGTGAGGACTTGGGCGGAATCCCCCCAACTCTGACTAGCAGCAGGGCCAGAGTTAGAGGCTCCAGGCTGCTAGACAGATGCCCCCTGTCACGCCCAGCTTCTCAGAAGGTGGCATGGGGAACAGCAGAATAACAGCAGGATAAGGAAAGCATAGCCCCAAACAGCCTGTCTCCTTCCCCCTGCTTCTGGCTGCCCCAAGCCCTTGGCTCTGAGCTCACCTCTCTGGAGGCTGAGGGTGATGAGAACAGTCTGTTTGGCAGGTCACAGGGAGGGGCGGGGCAGAGCAATACACTCCAGCTGCAGCCAGGCCTCAGAGCAGCGTCAGTGGGTCCCACCGCCTGCATACATCTCTCCTACCCCAAGACCCTGGAAACTGTCCAGGTCCTGCTGACTGTGGCACCTCCTCGACTCTCTTCAGCACTTCTCTAGCTCCAGCTCCTGGAAGCTCTACTCTTTCTCCTGGCCTGGCCAGCCCTCCAGAACCAGAAGGGATCTTGCCTTCAGAGACTATCAGGGCCAAACTGCCATTTGCAAGGAGGGCATTCTAGCTAACTTTTTCAAAGCATTCTAATGAGTTAAAAACAGAGCCCTGGGCTATGACCCCACCCAGGCCTCTAAAGCAGAAGGTGGCTCTGCTACCCAGATCCACTAGAGCCCCTATTCTCAAGGCCCCAGCATGTATACAGATGACCCCATGGCAGAGTCCACTTTGGTCTGGATGACCCCAGAGGCTATCTGAGGACCTCAGCCCACCTCCAATCTGATTTCCTTCCCTTCCCCTCCCCATGGGCTCACACCCAAGACCCAACTACCGAGTCTGCCTGCTTCTGGTCAGTCAGTGAGTCCTGGCCTCCTCCTGGTTCTGACTCCTCAGGCTCTTCTGATTGGAACTGGAGATAAGAAAGAACACATCTTAGTCCATGTTACTCCCATTTCCATTTATCTATCCACCTTCATATCCATCCATTCATCCTCTATCCATCCAACATCCATCTGGCATCCAACATCAATAGATCCGCATATCTATCTATCCATTCAACATCCATCTGACATTATCCATCCACGCATCTATCCAACATCCATTATCCCATTTATACATCCATCCTCTACTCATCATCTATCCATCCATCTTACATCCATGTATCCTTCCTCAATCTATCCAACATCCATTCGTCCATCATCCATCTACCCATCCAATGTTCATTCACCATTCATCATCCATATTCCACAACACTTACCCATCCATGCAACATCCATCCATCCATAGTCTACCCAACATGTATCCATCCGTCCATTCATCACCCTATTCATCAGGTGTCCAGCATGTATCACTTATCGTCACTCATTAACACATCTATCATCTATCATTGATCCATCGTCTACCCAGTGACCCTCCCATTTTCCATTGGTTCCTTGCATGCATTTAAGCCTCTATGTATTCACTGATCAACCCATCCACTGAGCCGAGTTCCTCCTTGTGTCAGGCCTTGGGCTGGGGCCAGAGGTATAGAGACAGAGTCGGCATCGCTTTTGCCTCCTTTGAGCTGGTGTTACTTATGGGGGAAATGACAACTAGATGTGACCAGATGGAGTAGCAGAACCACCAAGCCCAGAAGGGAGACATCACCGACCTGAGAAGGCGTCTTAGAACAGGACTTGAACTCATAATAAGCAGGCGTTTGGTGAGTGGAGACGGAAGGGAAGAGCATCCTGGGGAAGGGGAACAGCATGTGCAAGGGCAGGGGGATGTGCTTGCAGAGCTCCGCAGCCCGCTCCGCACAACCAGAGGGCTAATCTGGGGTGGAAGGAAGGCCAGGAGGCCTTAAATGCCATGGCAAGGATTTTCATAGAGGGCGAGCAGCTGGAGCCCCAGCAGGACCCGGTCAGTGCCTCTGCTGTCATCCGTGAAATGCCCTTAAGCCCTTCCCCAGGTGCCACCTCCTAACGTCCCAGGGACCCGAGCCTTACCATGGAATAAATCTAGCTGAAGAATCTTTCAACCCTCCCTCTTCCCTTTGACCCAGCCGGCCTGCAGCATCCCAGCGTTTAGTGGCATCCCACTCTCCCTGGGCCGCCTGCGGTCCACCTGCCTCCCTAACGAGCCTCACAGCATCTTCTTGTTTAGGGACCCCCAAAACCCCACTTTGTTCTAAGGGCAGGACCTAGTTGGCTCATCCCTGCATCTCTGGTGTCTGTGCATTGAATTAATTAGAAAGCAAATGGATAAAAGCCGTAGGGAAATACAGGGGAGGGGACTCTGTAGTCCTGCCATGGGCTCTGGGGCCTCACGACACGGTAGGCTTGGGCTTTGGAGCTGACATTGTGATCTTTTTTCTCATGACTTATATGGGTATGATCCCCAGCAAATGCCTAACAGGGCTGAGCTTTGTAAAGGCAGAGCATGTAAGCACTGGGCCCAGGGCCTGGCACACCACAAACCCTCCTGTCTTCCATGGGGGAGGTGGCGCTGGACTGCACATCGAGGAGAGGAGGAGGGTTAGCTGAATGAGCAGGAGCCTCACATCATCCCAGAGGTGGCTGTCAGGGAAGCAGTTGATCCTACCACACAGGAGAAGACCAGGACCAGGAGAAGCTGGGAGTCCAGAACTACATGCTGCATTCCCAAGAAGCAGAGGCAGCCTGCAGGTCTCTGGCCTCCAGGACCCTCCCCACCCACCACCACCTTCGGATAAATGCTCCAAGCAGCACCAGAGTACCACTGACTCTGTGACTCTGCGCTGGGCCAAGGAGGCAGGAAAGGGACTTGGTGGGTCCTCACTTAAGCAGCCTGTCTCAGCAGCCGACTCAAACCAACGAGCATTTACCCAACCTCTTCTCTGTGCCTGAAAGAATCTGTAGGGGTCAGAGGGGGTACGTGAGGCCGTCCTGGACTTTGAGGAACTTGGAATACTGCAGGGGGCGGGGACACGACCACACGGGCTGCAGTCCCAGCCAGGGTCAGGCATGAGACACCAGAGTCAACACAAGCCAGGTAGAGCGGGGCTGGGAGCGGAGACGGCCCTGCCCAGAGCGTCCCGCTTGAGGCCTGAGGGCAATCGTCACCGAGCAGAACTGGGGTCCACGCTCGCCCCAGGTGTGTAATCCTGGGCAAGTGACTTAATATCTGCCTCAGTTTCCTTATTTGTAAATTGAGACAGTGCCTTTCTCATCGGGTGGCTATGAAAATTAAGTGGGGGAAAATATCCATAAAACATGCAGGCCAGGGTTTAGCACATAGTTAAAGCCCACGGAAGTGTTGGTCAGTGTTATCACTGCTGTTCACTTTGGGGGCTGGCAAAGGTTTCCGTCAGGAGAGAGGAGTAGGGCTGAGCTTTGGAGGGTGTGCAGGGGCTGAGAGGAGGCCTTTCTAAGGACATTTGTCTGGGGCGAGGCCGCCTGTTGGGCTTCCCCATCAGAAGCAAGGCTGACTTACCTCCCACACTGATGAGCTGGGGCCCCCTGCAGGGCTCCTGCTCCCCAGATGATCCTGCTCCTCCAGACCAGCCATAATTGAGGTCTCTGGTCCACTCGTCACTTTGGTCTTTGGCCACTGGGTGGAGATGCAGGCAGGGCTGGGTGGCTGGGCCAAGCTCTGCGGCCACTGGTCGGGGCTGTGTCCATTGACTAGGATGGGCTCCGTCCACCCTGAAGGCTGGCTGTGTCGCTCTTGTTCCAAGGCATCCTTTGTGCCTGGAGAAGCCAGCTCTGGCCCTGAAGCTGTGGTTGGGCTACCCCAGTGTCCAGCTGGGTCCTTTCGAGGTAGCTGGGCCTGCAGGAGCTCCAAGAGGCCTTCCCAGTTAAGCCTTGGAAGATAGGAAGTGAGCGTTGGCTCCTCCCTGCGGGCTGAGGCCCCCTCTCTGGGTACCCCTAGAAGGCTTAGCAGGTCCCTCCAGTCAAGCCCAGGTCGCCTCTCAGGGCCATGCAGGTGCGGGCATTCTCCCTCCGTTCCCCAGCCCATAGCTGTGGGTGTCTCAGGCTTCCAGGATTTTGAGAACTCTGCTGGGCCTTCCCTGGAGTTTGGGGAGCTCATAGGCTGGTGAGGACTGAACAGCTCTTGAAGGCTGCCCCAGCCCCTCCATGCTGGCCTGTCAGGGGACTCTTGCAACCCATTACTAGGGGGCCCCGTCCAAGCCTCTGACTGCCCCCTGTGGCAAGGGGGGCCACTCAGCTGCCCCCAGCTCTCCTCAGACTCTCTGGGAGGGCCCCTACATGTTCCCTCTGGGGCTCTGACAGCCCCCTGACTGGGCTCCTTGAGTTCTTGCCAGCCCCCCAGGCCTGGGCCCTCCTCCTGGCTGTTCCAGCCTCTCTCCAGGTGTCTGTGAGGGCCCTGAGACCCTGGCAGCTCCTCCTGGCTCTGCCACCCCCCAAGAGGCCGTCTTGGACCAGCCCAGCCACTCTCTGGAGGTCTCTCTGTCCGCCGCTCCCTCTCAGAGGTCCTGGCTGATGTCCTTGGGGGTGGTGAGGAACCCTGGAACCGCCGGTCCCCCTCGGGCTGCCTCTTGGGGCTCCTGGGATGAGGGGGCTCTGCTCGGCTCCGGGCTGGCTCTGCCTGCTTCGCAAGGGGCGTGGTTACCTGAGAATGAGGTGAGGTTGTGGGTGAGGCTCCAGGACCCTGACTGGGAAGCTTCTGTCTAGGAGCACAGGAAACTGGGCTCTTAGCCAGGCCTCAGGGACAGGCAAGCTGTGTCCCCACAGCAGCCTGGATTCAAACAGGTCAAAAAGTACCTAGAGTCTCTGTATTTTCCCCCAGGGGTGTCAGCTCTTCCCTCTCACCCACTTTCCTCAGTTCTGGAAAGAGATCTGCGAAGAGCTGCTCACTTTTCTGGCTCCCCCTCCCCCAAGATATTGATTCCAACCTGGGCTATCAGGTGCCGAAATTTCCACCACAATACTATGTTCCACTGGGTTGGGCCTTGCCCTCTAAGCGTTTCTTAAACACACAAATTTTCACTCTGGAAGAGACAGACAGCCCTTAGAACCAGATGGATGCCTCCGAGGCTTTCCCTGCAAACTCAAGGCAGCAGCAGCTACCTAATAAAGGAAGGGAACAGCGCCGAAGAGCTGTTGTCAAAGGATTAATTTGGGGTCCTTCTCAATTTTGCCAAGAGCTGCTGGCTCTTTGGGAGAGGGGAAAGCTGGACACCCATAACTGGAACTCTAACCCTTTCATAAAGGCCCTCCCCTCCCAGGACCCCTGCCTGCACCTAAGGGAGGGGAGGAGCAGTGGCTCACCCCTTGGGGTGCAGGGGCCTGGGGCAGGCTGGCAGTGCTCACCTCCCTGCTGAGAGCAGGGCTGGACTGTCTTCGGAGAAGTTGGCTCTGACCTTGGCTGGGCCTCTGCGACCGCCCCTCGTCCCGGGCCTGGAAGGCCCCCGGTGCCTCGGACTTCCTATGAGCAAATGCAGCCGCCCCTCTGAGGGCCTTTGGGACTGTTCCACTCCCAGCACCCCACCTCCTCTACTCCCACCCCCAATGGGAGAAGATGTGGGAGATCCAGGGATCCACAGCTAAACGGCCCCAAATGGGGGATGAGTCTCTCAGGGCCTCAGTATCCCCTTCTGAAAAATGGCGATGGTTGACACAGCTCTACCTGCCTCGTGGGACTATTGTGAAGATTAAATGAGAAAAGAGATGAGCAAAGCTGGAGGCTCAGCCTTGGCCTTGACCGCCTCCTGTCTCACTCGGTACTTTCTATTTCTGACTGCTACCCAGACAGCAGCCCACCTCTTAGCCCCAGAAACGTTAGACTGGTCTTCGTGGGAATTAAATTTATTGAGCACCTACTGGTTACCAGGCACTGTTCACACATGATCGTAACAGCAAACATTTATTGAGCGCTTCCCCTGTTCCAGGTGCCACGCGCTTGGCCCACCTCCTTTCATCTCACGCAGCCCGTGAGGTGGGAATGGGAGATGCGGAATGTTACAGGCCCTCACATTCCACTCTTTCCGCCCTCTTCCTGTCCACACCGTAAGTTTTGGACTTCCCAGGCCCACCTTTATTCCCCTGCACTTGGCATTGGCAACTCCAGGCCACCCTGGCTGTAGGTAACAGAGCTCTTAGCAAAATCAGAAAGAAGAAATGTTCTCTTCCTGCACAATTCCAAGAAGGCCAACATAAACTATCTCTGCAAATGTCATCTCTAAGACACCTGGACTTCAGGGATTGCTGCCACGTCTGACGAAGATGACCTCTAAGCTATGAAAAGTCCCTAGCTCCACTCAGTTGTCTTGCGTAATCATTGGTAGCCATGGTTATTGGTATTTAACGTGACATCTCTGTTGAAACAGGAACACTGAATAGAATCTGTGCCCATCTGTCCTCTCCCATACGTAAGGGGTCAAAACAAAAGCCCTGACCACTCCACTGTTTACCTAGTCCAACAGAGTTCGAGAGTCTGGCTCCATCTAAAGTGACAAATGGAGCTGTGTCTCTGGTGGCCCAAGAGAGCTGGGAGAAGCCTGAGAGATAACCCGGGTCTGAGCCTTGACTGAGCCAACAGAAAGGGAAGTGAGAGGAACTTCTACGCAGTTCTGAGAGGGGACCGTGCCCAGCAGTCTGTCCCCAGCTTGGGAACCATGCTGAAACTCTATAAGGGCTCTGGATAGTAAATAAATGTTGGACTTGGGGTCTGTCATTGTCTTACAGTTTTCGCCAATGTCATTAGAATTGGGTCCATAAAGTAACTGAAGTTTTTAGCAGTTTTTGGCAATTGATCCACAGGGAACCAAAGCTCCCTACTCTGGAGCAGATGTTTCCAAGTTTGAGAGCTGCCTAGTCAGTTTCCATTTTTAATCTAATTTGAAGAGAGAGAGGTTCCTTGTTCTGTGAGATCTGGGGCCTTGAGGTGCATCTGCCTCAGAACCTGGGTGTAGGGGCCTCTGTGAAGCAAAAACCCCAAACGTGACCGGGTAGGGAGGACAACAGTGGAGAATCCTCAGCGTTTCCCCACAAGCGAGTGCATTCTCCATATAAACTCCCGCTTGCTCGATGCCTCCTGAGAAGTGTCTCCCATGTGGAACTGAGAGATAGGACCGAAGAAATCAGGAAGATTCCGAGCCGCCAACAGAGGCCCAGCCTTTCTGATGCTGAAGCAACAGCACTCTGGGGCCAACCATCCTGTTCCCGAGGGTCGGTGTGGGTACACCGAGGGCGACAAAGGAAATGCGTTTCCTTTGGAAGTTCAGATGGGCTCTCCCGCCTCCAGAGAGCATTAAAGGACAAAGCTGTTGTCAAGTCCAGCAAATTCCACGGAGGCTCTGTTTTCAATTCAAGAGACTAAGAAGTGCTTATATGATTCTAAGATAAGAGATTCTAAAGGCACCTGGGGGAAAATGAAGGTATCAAGCCAAAATTCCTAATGCTTTACTGTGATAACTCTTTAAGGCTTCAGTTAGAACGATGTGTGGACAGAGTAGATGCTCAATAAATACATGTTGAATGAATAAAAGGGAGAAAATGAAAGAATGGCTCTATAGCCACCCACTCATAAATGTCAGTCTGTCCCTTCCACATACTTAAATAGGTTGTAAAATTTCATCTTCAGGGGACAAATGGTATTCTACTTGGAGAAGTGCCATACAACAGGAGAAAATGTAATTACTCGGTAAGTTATAAAATTTTGGTTTAAAGGTAAATAATCTATTTCACCAAAATATATATGTTACATATATGCAATTTTTATATATCAAGTATACTTCAATAAAGCTTAAAAAAGGTAAACAATCTATTCCGAGAGAATAAAATAAAACGAATAAAAGTATCTATGTAAAAACAATTAAATGATTAATAAAAGTATAAACATTCTGGACTTTAATTATAAACCTTTATCTCTCTAACAGTTATCTCAGTAAGAAAAAAAAGAACAAAAATTTAACTTTGGCTTAAAGACCGCAGTATCCCTACTAAGTTATCAGATAAAGTCAAAGTACGCAAATTAACATTGGACTAAAAATAGTAATCGTAAACGGGCAATGACGAAGCGGGGTTTTAGTGCAGTAAAACTATTCTGTATATCGTCATGGTGAATACATGTCATTATACATCTGTCCGAACTCACAGAATGTAGGCCACTCAGAGTGAGCCCTAATGTAACCGATGGACTTTGAGTGATAACGTGTCATGTAGGTTCACGGTTTGTAACAAACGTACCCCTGTGGTGGGGATGCGATCGTGGGGGAAGCCTGTGAGGGCGACGGGGGGCGTGAAGGAACGCTGCACTTTCTACTCAATTTTGCTATGAACCTATTAGATTTTTTTTTTTAAGGCCAAAGAAAGAACATTAATGCTGGAAACCATAAACATTGTCACTGGATAGCAAATGGATTGAACTGACTGAAAAAGGACATTTGAAGAATAAGAGATGGTTTATCATGCAGAGTCAAATCTAAGAGAAAACGTCGTCGCCTACAGGACAACAAAGAGGGATTCTGGATGCGAACTCTTCCTGCTCTGTCGGTTAAGGGATACGTTCTAAAGTGAGATTGTGGTAATGGTTGTACAACTTGGTCTCAATAAATACTCTATAATTCACTGTACACCAAAAGTTTCGAGACCTCTAGTCCTACTTTTATTGTTGTTCTCTTGACCCTAACTAATGGAATTCCAGCTCTGATCCTGAAAATTCCAAGGCTGGAACTGATGGAGAAAGAAATCTCAGCCAGGTCAGGGGAACGTTTCCCCTCCCCACGGCTGCGGAAAAGCAGATGCTCTACTGGGTAGTAAACCTCCTGCGTGAGCAGCGCTGCCAGACCCAGGAGACTCGCAGGATACCTGGACGCCAGGCATGGCCCCCACGTCCCAGAAAAGTAACCTTTAACCTCTAAAAAGTCTGGGACTCTGAGTTCTCTTATTCAAAATAATGGCTCTGGCCATAGGTTTTAAGTTGACATCTGTTTTCTGGGAGGCATGGGTACCTGTGAGTTTTCGTTGGTAAGGCAGAAAAAAATCATGGGCACCTTCTTGTCCCTCACGTAAGGAGGAAATAAATAAATAAACCTGTGACTCTGGATCCAATAAAGGGTCTGAGAGTTTAACCTCATTTATTTAATGTACTAATGTTCTAGTTTTACAGACGAGGAAACTGAGGCTCAGGTAGGTTAAATCGCTTTACCAGGTCACATATATTGGGGATTTGACTCCAGCCTGTCTGACCCTGGTCTTTACTCTTAACCATGAGGCTCTGCGCAATATCATTTAATTGTCAAAAAAGACCCTTAACGTGGGGGAAACAGACTGATGAAGTGACTTGCCCAAGGTCACACAGCCAGTAAGTAGCAGGGCGGGGGTCTGAACACCATCCACTTTCCATCCGGCAACCTGAGCCTAGGACCCTTCCGCCTGTCCTGCTGCCCAGCCCCGCCCCCAGCCCACAGGGTCGACCCCGCCCTGGGCTCACCTGCGCTCTTGCCCGAAGAGGCGCTCCACCTCCGCACGGCCCGGGCTGCGGGCGCGGCCCCCGTTGCTGCCCTGCGGCCCTGGCTTCCTCTGCGCCAGCCTTCTGGGCGGGGGCAGGTCAGCCAGCACGGTGTACTCCTCCCTCTCCAAGTTGTGTCTGGTCTCCCCAGGGGGTGCTGAGCCCCGGGAGCCCCCCGAGCTGCCTGGCAGCGGTGAGGGTGCCAGGAGCGCTAGGTCGCTGGGTGGGTGGCGGGGTGGGGAGGAGGCTCGTGGTGCATCCCGGTGCCCGATGCACACCTGGGGGGGCAGCGTTGGGGAGCCACGCAGAGAGTCAGTGGAGGGGGCCAGGCTCTCCATACTAGTCCCAGGGGGGTCCTGAAAGAAGAGGGAGGGCTCCGGGGCCTGGCGTGGTGGGGATGAGAAGGAGGGTGCATCCCGGTGCCCAATGCATACAGGGTTGGAGATGTAGGGGGGCTCGTGCAGAGAGTCTGTTGAGGGGACAAGGCTCTCGGTGCTGGCCCTGGGGAGATCCTGGAACAAGAGGGAGGGCTCTGGGGCCTGGCGTGGTGGGGAGGAGGCCCGGGGTGCATCGCGGTACCCAATACATACAGGTGGGGGGAACTGGGGTGGGTCATGCTGGGGGGACTGGCTCTCAGCATCTGATGTGTCTGGGAGGAAAGGGAAGGGGTCGAACTGGGTGTGGCGAGGGGGCGAGGAGGCCCGGGGGGCATCCCGGTGTCCAATGCACACGGCCGGGGGGATATAGGGTGGCTCATGGCGGGGCGATTCACTCTCAGAGGCACGGGGGTCTGGGAAGAAGGGGAAGGGGTCGTGTTGCAAATAGCGAGGAGGCGAAGAGGCCCGGGGGGCATCCCGGTGCCCAATGCACACAGCCCATGGAGGCTGGGAGGACTCCAAAGAGGTCTGGGATGCCCCACGGGTAGCGGGGTACAGAGGCGAGGAAGTCCGAGAGGCACCGTGGCGGCCGGGGCTGTGGGAGGAGGGAGTGCCCTGGGTTGGTGAGTGGTGCTGGGTGGAGCTGGAGGACTGGGGTGGGTCACGCTGAGCTGGTCTCGTGGGAGACGAGGTCTGAGGCTTGTCGCCTTGGGTTGGCCGGAGAGCAATAGATGCCCAGGGAACCTCACTTTGCTTGGAGCGAGACGGGGAAGAGGTTCGGGGACCATCACTCTGGGTCGGCCGGAGGGAAAAGGAGGCCCAGGGAATGTCTTTGTTGGTACGGTGGGGAGAAGAATTCCTGGGATTGTTTCGCTGAGTGGAGCGACGGGGAGAGGATGCTCCAGGATTGTTCTGTTGGGTGGAGCACTGAGTGGAGAAGGTTCCGGGGTTGTCCCGCCGAAAAGAAGAGGGGTGAGGGTTGTCCCGTTGGATGGAAGAGGTTCTGGGGATGTTCGGTTGAATACAAGAAGTTCTGGAGCTTTCCTGCTGGGTGGCTCGGTTCGGAGAGGAGGCTCTAGGGTTGTCCCGTGGGGCACAGGACGTCCTGGAGCTTTCCCGCTGGGTGGCTCGGTTGGGAGAAGGGGCTCTGGGGTTGTCCCGTGGGGCACAGGATGTCCTGAAGCTTTCCCGCTGGGTGGTTCGGTTGGGAGAAGGGGCTCTGGGGTTGTCCCGTGGGGCACAGGATGTCCTGAAGCTTTCCCGCTGGGTGGTTCGGTTGGGAGAGGGGGCTCTGGGGTTGTCCCGTGGGGCACAGGATGTCCTGAAGCTTTCCCGCTGGGTGGTTCGGTTGGGAGAGGGGGCTCTGGGGTTGTCCCGTGGGGCACAGGATGTCCTGAAGCTTTCCCGCTGGGTGGCTCGGTTGGGAGAGGGGGCTCTGGGGTTGTCCCGTGGGGCACAGGATGTCTTGGAGTTTTCTCGCTGGGTGGTTCGATTGGGAGAGGGGGCTCTGGCGTTGTCCTGTGGGGCACAGGAAGTTCTATTTTCCCGCTGGGTGGCTCGGTTGGGAGAGGGGGCTCTGGCGTTGTCCTGAGAGGCACAGGAGATTCTGGAACTTTCTCGCTGGGTGGTTCGGTTGGGAGAGGGGGCTCTGGCGTTGTCCCGTGGGGCACAGGATGTCCTGGAGTTTTCTCGCTGGGTGGTTCGGTTGGGAGAGGGGGCTCTGGCGTTGTCCCGTGGGGCACAGGATGTCCTGGAGTTTTCTCGCTGGGTGGTTCGGTTGGGAGAGGGGGCACAGGACATTCTGGAGTTTTCCCGCTGGGGAGAACACGTACGAAAAGAAGTCTGAGCGTTGTCCTGTTGGGTGGAAGAGGTTCTAGAGCTGTCTTGTCGGGTGGCTCTGGGGGAAGATGGAACTCGAGAGCTGCTTCGTTGTGTGGACGAGGTTCTGGGGTTATCCCGTGGGGCGACTCTTGGGGGAGAGGATCCTCTGGGGCTGTTCCGCTGTGTGGGAGAGGCCCTCGGGGTATCCTGTTGGCCGGATGCGGTCTGGGAGTTGTCCCGTCGGGCGGTTTGTTGGGGAGAGGAGGCTCGGGGGGTGCTGAGTTGTGTGGAAGTAGCCTGGGCAACATTGCTTTGGGCAGAGCGACGGAGAGAGGAAGCCTGGGGGGTGGTACCCCGAGGTCCGCTCTGTGGCGTGGCAGAGGAAGCCTGGGTTGGTGCTGACCGGTGCCGCTCCAAGAAGTGCCCACTTTCCCCACGGAGCTTCGCCCAGTGCTGTCCGGCACTTCGGCTCCCACCGCCGATATCTAAAGAGAGAAGAGGTAGGTTCAAGGAGTGAGGTTTGCAAATTGGAACGTGCAAACGTGCAAATCTGAGAGGGGTGTCAGGAGTCCTAGCTTCGCAGATTTGGCTAATTCCTCCTGAGCCCCGGCCCACTGCCTGCATTTTGGGACCCTACCACCAGGTGGACAGTGGTGACTGCCTTTGATCAAGCAAGTCACAAAGTGAGGCTCCCCACACCATGCTGCCCATGTGTTTAAGAGCAAGAAAGCAGTATTCAGTACCAAATCCGGCCTGCCTATCACCGCGCTCTCACTGGGGAGGTGTCTAGTCTCCATGTATTATTACTACTTCTCCCTACACCGTCTCCCCCAGGGCCTGATGGGGCAGGGCAGTAGGGCATGGGGTGGTGACAAGATAATGATTAATGTTTTTAAAGATGGCTTCAGCTGCTGTAATGGGAACGGACTCAAGGGGGCCAGGCAGAAACTGGAGGCCTTGAGGGGGCTTCGGCAATAATGCCGGCTGGTGGCAGGGGTGGCTTGGCCAGGGAGCAGTGGTACAGATGCCAAGAAGGGAGCAGGTCAGAGGCGTGCTGTGGAAGCAGTGCTGACTAGAACTGCTGATAACTGGACATGAAGGGTGAAGAAAGAGGAATTGGGGTGACGTGAGACTTGGTGCCTGAGCTGCTGGACTGGTGGTGACAAAGAACAGACTGTCCCAATAATGTCATAACTTTTCCCATCTCGGATCCAATCCGGGATCCCACGCGGCATTTACTTCCCTGTCTCTGTAGCCTCTTTCGTTTGGGAACAGCTCCCTGGGCCGTTTTTGTCTTTCATGAAGAGTCCTGTTGATTATTTGCAGAATGTCCCTCAACTTGGGAACGACCTACGATGTTTTGTCGGGACTAGATACGGGCGGTGTGTTTTTAACAAGAAGACTCGGGAAGAAAGCTGTGCTCCCCTGTGCATCGGATGGGGGGACGTGGTGCTCTTCTGTCCCACACCGGGATGCCGAGCGGCCACTTGGGTAAGGTGGTATCTGCCGTATCTTCCCAGCCTAAGGGTGCCTTTTCCCTCGTAATCAATGTGTAATCTGAGGGGTGACCCTTTGTGTGAATATCCTGTTCCCCAACAACTTTTCACACAGGAATTAGCAACAGTCAGTGATTCCTGCTGGAACCAGTTTTCATTACAGTGGCTGCAAAAGTCCCTTTACTGGTTTCTCATCCCTCAACCTCGCCCTGCTCTAATTCGTGCTTCACGCCTTCGCCACGGTGAATTTTCTCAGGCACAGGTCCAATCACGTCACTCTCCTCCTCAAAATCCTGCCATGGCTCCCTACTACGTAGAGAAGAAAGTCCAAACTCCTTGGCTAGACTCTTGAGGCCCAGCTGGTCTGGCCCAACTGTACATCCCCGTCTACGGTCAAGCCGTACATACCAGGTTACTCCCTACTCACACCTCCCAGCCTTTGCCCAGGCTGTTTCCTCGGCCTGAGCTCCACGTGCAGGAGGTACCCCTCTGAGTCCCTCCCTGGCTGGCAAGTTCTCTGTCCTCTGCCCCCACCCTCCATCCGGCCCTTCACTTACAGCACTGTCCTGGATTCTGCTCATCATCTCCCACCTGCCTGCTTTACAGGACGATGAGCCGTTTGGGGGAGGGACCACATCTAACTCCTCTTGAACACCCAAGGCATCTAGCACGGGATTTTAGCCATAGTTAGTGCCGGCACGTTTGGTGATTGAATGCTATAGGAGCCATGGGAAGCCAGGACCGCCCACTGGGGTTAGGACACGGAGGCCCTGACCCACACCCCCAAATCCTGATGATGCCGAAGACACAGATTAGGAGGCAACACAATGTAGTAGTGATAAAGGGTCCAAGCTTTGGGGTCCCGCACATGGGGCTCACATACCAGCAAGATGCTGCCCAGTGTCATGGGCACCTGTGGGCTTGGTGTGATCAGCTGCCTTTTTCCTTTCCCTGATTCCCTTTGGGCCATCTTTTCTTCCCCACTCTCAGGCCATGAGGTTTGCACGGGGGCTGCCCCCATTTCTGATCTCCAGGTTGGGCATATGACCCACACTGGGAAGACTGAGCCTTCTGTCTATGGGGGTTAATAAGCAAGTAGGATACATCCTGACAGTCCTGCTGCTCATCATGCCATTACGGGGGAGGGTCTGGCTGAGGAGGAAACCACTACAAAAGAAAGCAGAGCAGAGACCAGATGTCTGATGCCGTTTGAACACCTGGATCTAGCCATGCCTGAAATCATCTCCCCCTAGACTTTTCACTCAGCCAGTTTCTGCCACTTGCAACCTGGAAATCCTAACCCACCAATTGTGAGAAGATGGATTTAAAGCAGGTCGATTGACAAATCATGGCTGCTCCATAATTATATGGGACTATTACTATTAAGACTTGAGTGGCCAAAGGAAGATGTGCCCAAGGTACCCAGTAAGATGGCTATCTGGGCACCAGGCCCCTTGGCCATCGCCATACCTGGAGTGCTAGGGACCAACCGGGCCTGGCGGAAGGACTCACCCTCCTTTCTCTGGCCCGCAGGGTCTCCACCCACGGGCGACCGGGTGAGGAGAGATGGAGCTTTTCGGGCACTGTCAGTTCTCGGCCCCTCTTGCAGTTTCCGAGGGATCATCACAGCCAGCTCGTCCCAGCTGGGGGCCTCCTCCTGCTTCTCGACAATGTCCCAGTCCTGCCGGGGAGGGGAGGAGAAAGCGTGTCAAGAAGAGAGACCCCCGGGCCTGCACTACCTGCAGGAGACAGATCGAAGGAAGGGACAGGAAATGACATTGAAATAACATCAATTCTATCCTCAGCACTGTCCTGGGTGCTTTGCAGGTATAAACTCAGCTAATCTTCAAGAGACCTCATTAGGTAGGTACATCCATTGGAGCTAAGAACCTGTCCAGTCACACGGCTGGGAAATGGTGTACATGGGAAGGAACGTGAACCCAGGATAGTGAGACTCTGCATGGTAGGAGGGCCTTGGCATAGCAGACCTCACCCCAGAGACATCCCTAGGGTCCAGAGCAAAGTGGGTTCAAAGCCTGGCCCCACCACTTACCAGATGTGTGGCTTCGACTAAGCTGCTTCCCTTCTCTGAGCCTCAGTTTTCTTGCCCCAAAATGGGGCCATAAAAGTCTCTCCTTCAGAGGAGATCAGTGAGCCTGAGCCCATGCCTGCCATCTGACCACTTCCCCGTCACGTGCCTCTGGGGGTCTCATGGATAGTCTGCCTCTTCCACCCCGTAACAGCACTTTGAGGGGTAAATGCCCAGGAAGTTCCCCTGAGTCTCTTTGCTGGGCTACATGGACCCCAGCCCTGGCCAGGCACCCCCCAGCCTGCTCCCTGCCCTCTGTGCTCTGCTGGGGCTGGTCATGGGGCTCGGCAGCATATGACCGCAGCAGGGCCCACGGCCAATCCCATCCTTGCTCTGACAACACGTCCAATATCTTGGCCCTCTGTGACCTTGACCTCAGAGGTTTTGGCAGCCTGAACCCACTGGTGATTCATATGGAGCTTCCCATCAACTGAAACTCCCCCATCTTTTCACAGCCAGATCCCAGCCCTCTTGGGCCGGCCCTGCAGAGACCCATACCCTTCCCAGGTGGGTGGTCTGGGGAGCCCAAGATGCCTGCTAAGTCTCCAGAGACCCTTGGCCCAGTTCCCCAGTGTGAGAGACTCAGCCCTCCTCTGGAAGTTTGGATAGGACCCCAGGGCTGGCACGGAAGGGTGATCCTCTCTGGCTCTCAGGCTCCCGCCCCCAGCTCACCACAGAGGACAAGTCGCTGGTATCATCAGGGGTGTCCCAGTCAGGACTGCAGCTGGCGCTAGAGTCAGGACCCTCGTCGAAGCTGTCACAGAGCGAGGAGACTAGGCCCTCCAGATAGGGCACTGCCTCAGGGTCTCCGCTCCTGCTCCTGGGGTGAGCTGTGGGCCCGTCTGCAGGGAGCCCTGCAGATGGGCCCCTGGGAGAGAAGACAAACCCGTGACTTTTCCCCCAAAAGTAACGAGAATTAAGGAGTAACACCCCCAGCCAAGTACACACACATCTCCCGCTAGAGTGGAAGAGGAAGCTGACACGGAGGGCTCTCCGTGCTGGGCCCTCGATGTGGGCTGCCTTGTTTTTCTACAACAGCTACAGAGTCCCATTTTACAGATGAAGAAGCTGAGGCTCAGAAAGGCCAAGGGACTGGCCAAGATTGCAGAGCAGAGTTGTGAACCAAGGCTGTGGCCTCGGCTCCAACCCTCTGTCTCTGGAGCAGGAGTGACCCCAAGTTCAGTAAGACTAAGAAGACAGAATTGTGCTGAGCCAATGGGAAACTCTGAGAGGGAGCCAAGCTCCAGGGGCGCTGACAGGGCCCCCGGTCTGGATGCCAAGGGTGGGTGCCGCAGAGAAAAGCCTTGCTTTAGAGAAGCCAGTTGGGGTGGCCACGGGCCCAAGTAGGCTTAGAGCTCACAGCACCCCCAAAAGAGTGACCCATAGATTGGCCTACAAGATGGAAATGAGTGATCGCTCCTGCAAAAGTGGTCTGTGGTCAAATAAGTTCGGGTCATATTATACACTTCTACCTCTCCCATTCAAAAGCGCAATGCATGCTTGCAAACTGAAGGCTTTGACAAGTTCTGCAAGAAAGATACTCAAGTTTATTTATCACAGACTTTCCAAAACATATTTGATGGCAGTGCTTTTGGTTTTTCAAAATAATAATAATAATGATGATGATGATGATGATGATGATGATGATGATGATGTCTACCAGTGAGGAACACATGTTCCTGAAGCAATGCTGATTTAACTTAATTCTTATATTTTAAACAGGGAAACTGAGGTACAAAAAGAGGGAAATACTTGCCCATGGTCCCATAGCCCAACAGGGTTGGAGCTGAAACCGGACACCAGCTTTCTAGACCCTCAGACATGTCCTTCCACAGTACCTTAGCCCCAGAGGGGGACTTCAGCTCAGCTCAGGACTGGGCGGTGGGAACCCCAGAACCACAGTCAGGTGAGTGGATGATAAACCTGTTTAATTTTTTAAAGCTGTGCAAAGGGAACCAGGAAAGGTGAGCGGGCTGTGGACTATGCCCAAGGCAGGGTGGGTGCATGGCTGCTCCATACCCTGGAGCGAAGCTGACCTAGGCCCCAAGGAACATGCCCGCTCCCTGACTGTGCCCGCCGTACGGACTGACCATGTGACCCATGCCAGTGGCCATAACAGACGCTGCTATCATGAAGCGGGGTGGGGTGGGATGGGTGAGGGCAACCCCAGGAAGCCCCTCCCCACGTCCTGGGGCTCTACCCACCTCTCAGGCCCTGGCCCAAGGCCCAGGCCCACCACAGACTGGCAACTGGAGGCAGAGGCACTGAGCGGGTCCTCAGAGGCAGGCCGGCGGCAGGGCAAGTCGCAGTAGGGTGCCTCAGCACCTGGAAGGCTCCTGGGCTCCTGGGACAGAGTTGGAGAGAGGAGGCACCACATGGCCCACGTGGGGGCTCCCCTCCCCTGCACAGCCCCTCCCCCCTACCAGAGTCTCCAGGCATCTCCTCCTGAGATCTCAGACTTCTCAAGGAGAGCTGTCCATCAGGCTGAGAGCGCCCCTGGGGACCCAAGCTGGGGGCTGGCGTAGGTACAGGGTGAGTGCCTGCACACGTGTACAGGTATGTGTGCGTATAAAGGTCTGTGTGTGTACGAGTGTGCACACGTGATTGCACGTGTATCCAAGTCCGGCGGTACACTAGTGCCTACGTTTGCATCAGTCCGTGTAAGTTTGTTTATATGTGTGTGTTGGCACATAAGTAAGTGTTTGTGCTTGAGGATGTAAAGTGCACTGAAGGACCCAAAATGGTTTTCTGTAGCTAGAAGATGAAGACGAGGAAGGAGGGCAGAAGGAAGGTTTAAGCTGGCCTGAGAGTGGGGGAGAAAGAGGTAGTCTGAGGGAGGGGATGGGAGGCCTTGGAGGAAAGGAGAGATTTGCATCGCCGAAGGAAAAGCAGGGGCCTCCAGGGCTGGCGGGTCAAGGACCCAGGGGGGGGGCAGAGGTCCGGAGCTTCTCTCTCCCTTCGCCTTCAGCAAGGCCACACCTGCGAAGGCTGGTGCTGGGCTCACCCAGGGGGAACAACTGCTCACCTCCGGGAAGGCCCCCCCATTCCTCCCCACCTCCTGGGGTGGCAGAGCCCTCCCCTGGTGGTGGGAGCCGGCGGCCACAGCACCCTGTACCCCGCCTCCTCTCGGGTTACCTGGGCGGCGGGCTCCAGCGGTGGCGGCTGGCGGCTGTCAGCACCCTCGTCCCCGGGGGGCTCCGGCTCAGGCCCCCACGTTGCCACCCTCCCAGGCCCCGACTCTGGGCCGTGGCGGCGGCCGAGGCAGCGGGAAACCTTAGAGGGGCCGGCTGCGGGAGCAGGGGCCCCTCATTACTGTTTCATAAGCCAGGGCCCAGCCAAGAACAATGCAGGACATGAAACCACAGGAACCTGATCCCCACAGCTCACCTGAGAGCTGGCTGGGTGGGGGCCTGGGTATGGGCTCCCTAGGGACCCTGGAGCCCAGGGCTCAGGGCCAAGGCCACAGCCTGGCCACAGCCCCAGGGTGGGCACAGACTCTCTGGGTTCCAAGAAGATGGCCACTAGCGGGACTTGGGCAGGGCCAAGGACTGGGGCCAGGGTGTCTGCCCTGCCATCCAAGCCAGAAGAGCCCATCCGGGTTCAGTTTCGCCCCCTGCCCTGGAGCCAGATTCTGATCAGAGCTCAGCAGCGGGAGGTGTCAGGTCCACAGCCCCGCCTGGCGCCTTAGCCACTCTGGGGACCTCACCGCATAAACAAGGAGGGAGCAGTTAGCGGAGCCTTGCCAAGGGGTCCCAGCCCAGCTGGACCCAGCAGGAACCCCAGACTATCATGGCACCTCCTCCCTGCTCTCACCCCAGCCCCCATCACTACCCACCGCCGGCACGAGCAGGACCAGCAGCCAGTCCTTGGCTCTGATTTCCTGTCTGCCGGGTCAGCACGGGCTCTGGCCTCAGACAGACATCAGGCCCAATCCTGGCCCCTCCACTTCCCGGCTGGGTGACCTCAGCCTGGTGGCTTCCCCTTTCTGAACCTGGTTTTCTCATCTACAGAACTGGGATGATAAGGTGACTCATCACCTAGGGGTGTTCTAGAATTAAATGAGTTACTATTTGTAAAGGGCTTAGAACAGTGTCTGGTCTATACACCCTAAATATAATAGATAATGTAAAAGCATTAAGTAGAATTTTATTCCTCTTACATAGATAGAATGTTAAATACACTTAAGAATAAATACATTACAAAGGGATGTGTGGTGCCTGACATACACCAGGACCTTCACCTGGGGCCCCTCCCTCCATCCAGAGCCTGGCCATGACCTGGTAAAGGCGGAGTGATTTCCAGAGATAGCCCTGCCCCCACGCTGAGAGTAGAGCAGAGAGCAGGTATCCAGAGCCAGCCTCCCAGGGGAGCTGGAACGGGCTTCAGGGAGGGAGCTGCCCTGGGGCCTGAGCCACTCCTGCAGGGAGGGAGCTGCCCTGGGGCCTGAGCCACTCCTGCATGTTCGAGGGTAGGTAGAGATCTCAGAACCGGTTCTGCTCCCTGGAGATACCTTTATCAGGTGTAATTAGGGATTCGGGATTCGGCTGGGAACCTCAGAGCCCTGTGGGTAGAGGATAGGGAGGGCTTCTTTAACACACTGGTTTTGTGACTCCACATGTTTGAAACTGTTCATCCATGAGCAAGACTGTCATCAGCGCCAGATCCTGATGACTGAAAAGCCTCTATGTCCTGCAGACGTCTGGCTCCTGGGCTGCATAATTCAGTAACACTCATCTCCAGAGTGGCCCACAGGCACCTCTCACTCACCACCCCAAATAACTCCAGACGGATCTCCTATCCCAAGTACCTGCCTCAGGAAACAACTTAGAAGTCAGCCATGTTCCTCACGTTCCTCAGGTAGCAAACCCTTTAGATTCTTCTGTTCCGTTAGCTCCGAAATGCGCCCATTTCTCTCCATCCCAAAGTCTCCGTCCTCTTTGGCATGAGTCATTGCGCATTTTCCTCACTGGTCACCCTGATTCACTCTCACTCCCTCCACTCCATTCTCTGCCCTGCAGTCAGAGTGACTTTGAAAAATGCAAATCTGATCACATCACTTCCTCGTTTAAAACCTCCCTGTACTTCTCGGGAAAAAGTCTAAAGTTGGCATGTCCACAAGGCCTCACAAGGCCTGGTGAGACCAGCTCCCTCCTCCAACGTGCCTCCTCCTTTCTGCCTCGGGGTCTTTGTACCTTCTGCTCCCTTCCTTTCCTCCTCCCCCAACTTCACTGGCCAATTAATTACCAAGCTTATACCAAGCAGCTGAAATGTCATTTCCTTGGAGAAATCTATCATTTACCCTCATGCCACTGGCCATTCCTTACAGCATTTATCACAACCAGAATTATTTGCATGATTGATGTCTTAGTCTTCATTTCTCTTGCTAGACTACAAGCCCCATGAACCAGGGACTGTCTGTACTTATCACCGCTTCCTCGACACATAGCATAATGCCTGGCATGTTTTAAGCACCTATTCAATATGCGTGAACACGTGCGCTAGCCTGAGGTCTCAGCCAGGAAGTGGTGGGACTGAGACCAGGACTCAGACCTGTCTGAATGCAGACTTCTCTTCCTGTTCATCACTTGCGAGAAAGTCCTTTGTATGGGAGATGGACTTCACAGGGTTTTCAGGCACCAGTTCTCTGAATTTGGGGGTAATGGTAAGTGAACTGTTATTGCAGGTATCAGGACAGGTAGAAAGGAATCTGCCAGGTTCACTTTTCTGGTCAGGAAGGAGGAAGAGAGGAAACTAATGTGTATTGAGTGAGCTACATGTGACGTGGGCTAAGTGGTGCCAGACGCCCTGAGTGAGAAGCTTTGTTGCCCCACTTTACTCTTTAGGACAGTGAAGCCAGAGAGGGTAAGTGACTCAAGGTCACTCAGCAGGGAATTGGCAAACCTAGCCCTAGAGCTCTGGCCTGCCTGGCTCCAAAGGCTAATGGTGACTCCTTTACAACGGCCACCTCTTGGGAGTCTAACCCCCTGCAGGGTGCTGGCTGCCAGGCTCAAGAGGAGCCTCATGACCCTCTGGGAATGACAGAGCCATAATGAGTCAGGGCTGGAAAGGCCGTGGAGATTCACAGGTCCCATGCTTCTCACCAGTGTATGCCTGCCATTCTCGGTTTTTATGTGTATTGGGATTTGGCCTAAAACCACATCAATCCCACAGTGAGAAAACACCTCTCCTTTCACTCCTTCAATACCTTCAAGGAGGAGTTCTGCAGTTTGCTCTGGGGTATCATTAATGCCTCTCTAACACCTGTCAATCTCCCTTGTTAACAGAGAGACTGCAGGACTCAGGCTCAGAGGCTTCAGCCAATAATACTCTCTAGTTAGAATTTACTGGCATTTCTGTTTTTATTTTGTCTTTTCTTTTTAACCTTCTACATAAAAGATATGATCCTGGTTTTCTATTTGTGGTAGTGATGCAAAGTTCTGTTTTAGTATAAGTGAAAAAAGGGTCTTGATTTAAAGAACAGTAAAGTGAGTTAACAGATTACATGAGGCTATGGCACGAAAATCATAAAAGCAGGAGAATGACTGGCATTTGGGAAACATTGACATAGTCCCACTACCTCATTGTATAGCTGGGAAAACAGAGGCTCCGCCCAGGAGGAAGGCATGTCTGGGCTCAAATGTGAGTGAATGGCCCAGCCAGGCCCCAGCCCATCTCAGACTCCCCACCCCAAACCACCCTTGACCACTCTGGAAAGCTGACCCACCTGGTGCCTTGCTCTGTGGGCCGCCTCAGGGTGGAAGCAGTTTTGACAAACATTGGCCTCAAAGTGTTCACAGGGGGCATTCCCAGCCGCCCCCTCCATATCGGCTGAGTCAGGCCAGGGCGGCTCCTGTGATCTGATGGGAAGAATGGGGGTGAGGCAAGGGAAGAATGGGGGTGAGGCAAGGACCAGGTGACTGGCTGGAAGCCCCCCACAGCCACAGTTTGCCCCTGGACAGACAAGGACCAAGGAAATAAGATTATCCATCCATTCATTCATTTGTTCATTTAGTCATTCAACAAATACCCATAAAGCACCTGCTAAGCACTAGACACTCTGCCAAGCATTTGATATGTGATTTCTAGTCGTTACTGAAGTGTTGCTCCGAGTGTGTTCTGAGGACCCTGCATTAGACTAGGCCAAGCTGCTCATAAAATGCGTATATTGTCAGTTCCCTCCCCAGATCTGCCCAGTCAGGATCTCTCCAGAGATGAGGCTTGGGGGTGTGTGTCTTAAACAAGTCTTCGGTGCACTCCAAAGTTGCAGTGCCCTTACATTACAGTTTTCCCGCATTGTAGATAACATTAATGCCCATTTCAGATGAGGCGATGAAGGCTCACAGAGGTTCCATAACCTGCTCAAGGTCCCAGCGGCTGGACTGGATTCAAACCCAGGTCTGCGTGCCCCACACCCCCCTTGGAGGCGGAAGCGAGGGGCACTGGATCACACCGCCAACTCACATAGGTCTCTTGGAAAATCCTGGGAGTGAGGCAAAAGGCCAGCCAGGTATTTTCAGAATTGAGGACAAAGTCATGGACAAAAGTGAACAACCTCAGGTCGCACAGCAAGTTTGTGGCAGAGCTTGGCCAAAGAGAAACCCTGGTGTTCTGACTTGAGCACAGGGCCACTGAGGGCTCCGATGCCATGTATGTGTGTGGAGGGCGGAAGCCCCGAAAGAAGATGGACTTGAAGATGCCCTCCTAACCCACACAGAGCCCCAGGAGGAGACGAGGGTGAAAGGAATCCACACTGCCAAACACACATGACGCTCCCAGGTCACAGCCCATACCTGTCCTCACCTGGAGAGTTTCTTCCACAGTGTCCCAGGGGATGAGGACTTTGTTGCCAATCTCACCTGAGAGCTGGGGAATTTCACATCCTCCCCTGGAGCAGCCAGGGCAAAGGTTCCAGGTTCCGTCACCATCAGACCTGGAAAGGTGGCAGGGCACTGTGTGGCAGGGGGTGAAGGGGCATCCACTGGCCCCTTGGTGGCCCCAGGGTCTCCGATCTTCTCTGGGCCACCATCTCCCTGCGTTGTTCCCCGTTCCCAGTGGTAGAGGGGGATGCACATTCGTCCTCCCCAGCCTGGGTAGTTCTTTCATGGTCCCGCCACAAAAAGGAGCATCTCTTCAGATGGAGACTGCTGTGCAGGGTGTCTCTACCCCACTGTGCCCCTCACTGCTCCACTTCCTCCCCCCACCCCCGCGCCCCCAACCAATTGGCAGAATCTTTTTCTGAAATGCACTTGAGGTGTGGATATAACAATGAAAAATCTTCAATGGACACGAATGCCCCACCCGAAGAATGGACCCCGGGACCTCTCTCCAGCCAGCCAGCCAGCCAGTCCCTCCGCGTATGCCTCGCCCCTCTACCTTTTCCCCCTCTCCTCCTTTCCACCTTCTCCCTCCTCCCATCCTTTCCGCTGTGCTTTACTAACCTCAGCTCAGGTTTCCATAAACAGGGGGTGCTGGGGCGGGGGATGCTGAGGTCAAAGCCTCTTTATTTTAACAATGAATCAGAACGTTGCCCTGGAGGTGGACAAAGACCACGCCCCTGATGCTCTCATAGGCTCTCTCTAGGTGCTTTATTTACATGAAGACTGTGGGATTGGACAACCCGAAGACTAGAGGCAGGGCGGAGGCGGGTGGTGCCCAGATGCCTCTGAGCGCGGGACCAGCTGCACGTTTAGCCTGAGCAGCCTGGTCCAGGACCCAGGGGGCCCTTGAGAGAGCTCCTAGCCGGCTCCTCCTGATCGCTTTCCTTGCTCTGTTCATTTCCGCTACAGTTCCCTAAGCTGGCTTGGGCTAGAGACTTAGCCTCTCTGTACCTCAGCGCTCTAATCAGTAAAATGGAGGTGGTAATAGTACCTGTGAGGATGAAATGAAACGCCCAAGGGTTTCCACCAGCTGTTTGCACACTTCCACTGACGCGACACTCACAGAACTCAGAGCTCTCCCTTTTTTAAGTCTGCCCCCTTTTACAAGCTAACATGTATTCTGCACTACGTGCTAGCTCCTGTTCCAAAATCTTTACATTTATGAAGACATAGTAACCCAAAGGAGTAAATGCCAAGATCCTCATTTCACAGCAACTGAGGATCAGAGAAATTAACTTGCCAGTTTCACACAGTAAGTGGCAGAGGCCAAGACTAAAACCATGGCGTTTCTGACTCCACCGGCGTCCGCAGAGCATCCTCACTAATTCACTCATTCACATGTACCTGGTATGTGCCGTGTCTGAATAGGCCGCTGGGGAGGTGGTAACATGAATGAAATGTGGTTCCTTCTGAGACGAGGAGCCCACTGACTAGTGGGAGAGAAGCCCTTGAACAGGTCATCCTGGCCCAGGATGGAACAGGCAAAAACACAGCTTCACAACACGAATGAGCTTTCTGCTTTGTCCCAATTACTGTAAGCAAAACGAGGACTAGTGAGATTCACGTTCAGCATCTAGCTCTAGCACTTTCTGGCTGTGTGATCTTGAGAAAGTTACTTGACTTCTCTGAACCTAGGGTGGACACTGGGCCTGAGTTTGAAGCTCAAGGTATGGCCTCAGCCCTCTAGCCCCCACCAATCAGTAAAACCTAGAGCCGATCAGACTGGTCCTCCCAACAAGTCATTAAATCTGTATGGAACCCCTACTTTGTCAGTTGCGTGTGCTGAGGATACATCAGTGAACAAAAGATTGAATCTCCTGCTTTTACGGCGCTTACATTCTAGTGGAGACAGACTGCAAACAAGATAAATAAGCAATATACGAGGTATGTTAGCAGCGGATGATGGGTGTTAAAGGAGAAAAATGAAGCGAGGGTGGGGGCTGAAGGTGGCTGGTGCCGGCAGGGTATTACCTTTTCAGTGGGGTATCAGAGAAGGCTACCATGAGATGGCAACATTTTAGCAAAGACCTGGAGATGAGGCAGTGAGCCTGCAGGCCCCACGGGAAGAGTGTTTCCGACTGAGGGTACAGAAGTAGTGACGCCGGAGTGGAAAGAATGAGCAAGGGAGCCCCTAAAGTCTGTGCCTGCTCATCTCCGCCTTTGCTCATGCCATTCTCGGTAGCTGGGACACCCCTCTTCAGAGATTTGGGGAAGCAGAGGTGTTACTGACGGTTCTACCCCACTACGCCTGTTTCCTCTCAGTCAAGTGCAAATGGTCATCTCAGCCCTGTCCACAGGCCTGTTGGAGAATCATGTGCTCTGGGCAGGTAAGATATAGATGCAGAGGGCTGTGGTCCTATTGAGCAGGGGCAGGGTCATCAGGGCTGGCTCCAGCCAATGGTTACCCTGCAAAATGGTGACCCAAAGTGGCCAGACTTGCTTTTACTGACCCCTTTAGAAGCTCGTGCCTTGATAAAGCTCTTGGAGGTCTCAACCCACAGGGTGCACAAAGTGGGGAGCGGTAGGAGTAAAGACTCCAGGTGTGAAGCATGTAGAGAGGGCAAGATCTAGGAGAAGACAAGATCTCCGGAGGGTTCTGATTCCACCTCTCCTGATTCTAGGACTGGCGAAACCACTGTGACACAATTTCTCGTTTGCTGGAGGAACTGGTGGCACACGTAGGAAAGAGCAGCTGAGAATTTAATACTAGTACATTACGAATTGTAGATGTAAGTAGTGAATGACCCATGTCACTGGGGATGGGAGGAGACCGGGTCAGATGGATCTGCAGCCAGCGGCAGCCGCACACACACTGAAGACACACCGGGGAGGGCCAGGTCCACATGCTTCTGCCTCAGAGCAGCCCTAAGAGGCAGCTGTCTTATGTCGTCTGTCACATGGGGTACAGACCCAGGGAGGTTAGCATGGTGAGAAGCTCACACTGCGGCCTAGTGGCAGAGCCAGGATCCAAACCCAAACCTTGCTGTGCGGTGATCCCCTGGGGCTCAGCTCTCCCAGTGCAGGGGCCTGTGAGGGCGAGGCTCACATGCGGCTCTCCTGGTTTGCATATCAGAAGCACCTGGGGAGCCCCGTAACAGGACCCACCCTCTGCCCTGCAGTGGAGGCAACCAAGCAGGGCAAGTTGCCCCACCCTACGCACAGGGGATGACAACTGGAAGGCAGCAGAGAGAGCAGGTAGGAGCGGAGAAGCCAGGTGACAGGGCCTCCTGCTCACAAGCCCTGAGCTCCACATGCCTGTGCCCAGCTGTGGCCTTCTGATACAGCCCACATCAGCCACATCAGACATCACCAGATGGTGGTTTTTCAGGGTGACATGGGAGAGCACCTGTCCACCCCCTGCTGGAGCCTAACAGACGGCGTTGCAGGGCTGCTCCTGGCAGGCCCTCTATGGGGCGCATGCAGGGAAGGCCCACCCTGCAGACTTCAGCTCCTTCCCCTCCAATGTCTCGCACATCCCAAGGCCACAGACCCTGAAGCTGTGCTCCCATCACAGTGCTGTCCTGTCACCTTGATCATCTCTCTCAGTCCACGAGCCAGGGATGACAGCCCATCTACTCCCCTTTCGGCCATAGCGTTAGGGCCCAATCCGGTCCCCTAACCAGGGTACAACACAATACCCTTGTGTCCCGGCCCAGAATCACAGGAACCAGTAAGTAGCGAGATGGCGGGGAGGGTGTCCGACACTGCTCTGGCTGGCCTCGCTGGTACCACATCCTACTTGCCACAGGAGGACCTGGATTCTGCCAACGGCCCTGCTTGGTCAGGAGAACAGTGGGGTGTGTAAGTGACGTGGGTCACCCATAAGCTGGGATAAGGAAGGCACAGGGCTGGTTTTTATCAGCTCTGAAGCCACCCAAACACCAGCTGGCCTCCTGAGGGGTCCGCTAGGACAGGCCACACTTTTAGGACAGACACATCTTTAAAAAGGATCAACCTCTCCCTGCTTCTGGGGGCTGCTGGGAGCCTGGGATGCTCCCCTAGTTGGGGGTGGGGAAGCCTCCAGGACCCATCTGCTTCTACCACTGTGATTTCAGCTGAGGCGACGAAGAGGGTTAAGGAGAAGGGATGGGCTCCAAGTCAGCAATAAAGAGCAGAGTCTGGCACTGCTCATCTACCTGCTCACTGTCCAGAACAGCAGGCGGACTCGAATCTACCAGCGCTTGTACTGGTCTGCGCCCCGGCTTATGGGGCCCAGACAGGATGCCGCCTTTTCATGCTCAGAGGGAAAACTGCTGCAGGGTGAGGATGGACCCATTCCCCACCCATTCCCACCACCCCGGAAGTCTGCCCTTGGCACGTGGCACCAGGGCCAAGGACGAACAAACCACAGTGCACTTAGTTTTACAAATCTGATAAGGCCCAGTGGGATATACGTTTGGGAAGACACTCCAAATCTGGCCTCGAAGGCTCTTCCTGAGGGAGGGTACTTCTTAGCTGCTTGCTCCTTCAGGGGTTCAAGCCCCAGGCCGGAGAGGTGCTGGTCTCCCAACTCTGGCTCTGGAGTCACCATCGCGATGCAGGTTGGGTTGCAGGGACAGCCAAGCAGAGACAGGACAGGTTTCTTCAGCCTAGGCTGGGGCCTGGCCTGCTTCTCAGGCTCACTCTCTGCTGTGCTGGGCTTTGCCGGTCAGCCGGCGACGCTGTGTCTTACTGGTACGAGTGGCACTCGGGGGCTTCTTGGTGGAGTCCTGGGCCCGGCGGGGATGTTTCCTCTTGACCTTTTTGCGACTGTGTGCATGAAGTGAAGCTGTGAGAGAGGAGATCCTGTGGGAGGGAGAAAGTCAGGTAAGGCTAGGGCCTCAGTTTACCCTGGGGAACAGGGCATAAGCGAAAGGTTGGTTTAGGGGTGACTGACAGCCCAGCTCATGAAGGGGAAGTCAGGACAAGCCCGAATACTGGGAGTACCAAGTCCATTCCAAAGGCAGCCTGTTCTGACCCCAGAGGGTCTGCCATATCCTCAGCTCAGAGATAGAAAGGCCCTTACCCCAGGCACGAAGGGCACCCAGGGTTAGCTGTTACTGGGGGATGGAGGTGGAGGACAGCAAGGGGCTGATGACAGGCTGAGCAGAGGGTTATTTGGGGCTTCACGCAACCCCCCCACAACCCAGCAGAAGTTGACTCCACAGGCTAGGTCACTAATGCCAGCCATGTGGAAGACAGGCCAGGGCTCACCGCTGGGACAGCAGAGGATCTCTGGACTTCCTGGGTAAGGCTTTGGTTGGCTTCTCCATGGATGACACCTCCTCCTCAGACCCGTGCCCAGCCTCTTGCTAAAGAAGCACAAAACAAAGATTGTCACAGAGGGCAGTGGATCAGGAGACCTGGGCAATCATAGCTCTGTTGAGTGGGAGAGTGACCCGTCACCTCCCAGGCCTGGGTCGGTGCTTGGAGAAGGCAGTGTATGCCCTGAAGCAGGAATTATGCAGGGCAGAGCATGTTTCAGAGTCCTCCACTGCCTCAGCTTCCAATGGACACTCAACGCCCACAGATGAAATAACTCTAAAATCGGGACAAGACATGTCTTTGCATCAGACCTTTCAGAAGTATGAGTACAAAACAGAAAGTGAATATGAGATGCGATAAAGTGGTGACTCCAGGACGTAAGAATACTGTAACTCATGATAGGATATGTGGTTTACCCTGTAACTGTGTACATACATGTATACAGATACCTACACGACCCAGGCAGATACGACTTTAACTGAAAGAAACTTACTATGCAATGCTTTCCACTTTTTAAAATGCTGGCTGCAACCTGCTAATAAGTCACAACCTATAGGTTGAAAGTTCATTGTCAATGGAAAGCAAAGTGCCTTTTGTTATTGCTGCTTATCATGCAATGGGAGTGATCACAATAAACAGTTATCTTAAGTGCTTTTTGTGGGTTTACCACTTTTAACCTCACAGCAATCCCACAAGGCAGGTGCTATCATCTGCGAACTGGTGAAGGGAAGAGGCAAGACAAAGATACTTGCCCAAGCTCCCACATTGCCCAGCGGGAGAGCTGGCCTCCGAAACCTCGGAGCTAAAGGATTTCGTCCAGAGGGGAAAAAGCCCCTTGCACTGGAATCTCTGTGACAAGGACCAGCACTTTACACCCCTGACCAGCTGGTTTGTCCCTGTGTCCCTTCTTTCCCAGGGTTGGGAATGACACCCACCTCAGGCGGCAACAGTCCGAGCAGCCGGGCCCCTGACAGGTCCAGGTCGCTGATGGTGGTCACGGTGACTGTGTGGTTGGGGTGGTCATACTGCACTGACTCTGTCTTTGCCGTCACCAGCCGGTCTAGTTCGTCTGCCTCCTCTGTGGAGGGTGGGCACAGAACTGGGTGTCGGCCCCAGGCACAAGAAACCAGGTTCTAGCCCCTCCCAACCCTGGACTGCAACGGCCCCCTCTACTTTATGGGAGAGTTTCTGGGAAGTCCCCGGCTCCAGAACCTGGCCAGCCAAACAATGTTGTAAATGATCCGACTCTTCCCTTCGTGTTCCAGGGAGACCTCAGACCACCTGGTCCCCTTCTAGGACGAGCCCAGTGTAACACCAGGAGCTGCTGCTGCTCCTTCCCCTCCACTCCCAGTCTCTTCAGGCCTCGGAAACTGGGTTGTCTGCTTGGGATTGCTTTACCAAGAGGTTGGGTCTCCTCCCTATCAAGATCCACTCTGATCTCAAGAACCACCCCTGACCCCCAGGTCACCACCAAGACCCCTAGAACAAAGGAACTCAGCTTCTGTGCAACACCTCACAACCCCCCACACACACACACTCACCAAGGAATAAATAAACCCAGGCCCGCTGGCTAGTCTCCAGGTCAGGTTAAGAATAAGACTTACCCAGAGCCTCCTCTCTCTCTGCCAGCATCTTCAAATATTCTTGGTGGCGCTGAAACCAAAAGGTTGGGGATCAGAGTAAACATGGCCTCTCGGCCCCACCTCAGGCAGGGGCATTGCTCACCTCCAGAGTGAGTAAGGAAAAGGCCAGGAGTTTCCATTGTAAACCTTCCCCAGACGTGGTGTCTCCACCTGTGTCTCAAACTGCTCCCCAGGCCTGCTCACACCTCCCCTCATCTCCGCAGAGGCCTCTACTCAGGCCACCCAAGGCTGCAAGTCCCCAGGGAATCAGAGTCTCCTGCCCTCCTCTTCTGCACCTCCTCCCGGAGCTTTTTCTGCTCCTCCTTGAGCCGTTGTTTGATCTCCTCAATGGCTGCCTTCTTCCGCTCCACCTTCCGCTTATGGAAGCCTGTCAGGTACTCCCTACAGGAAAGATGCAAGGGAAAGTCAGGACATACATAAAGAAAGTCTTGCTACAATAAAAACAGCTAACACTACACTCATTATATGCAAGGCACCATTCCAAAAACTTTCAAGTGTTAATTCATGTAATCCTCACAACAACCTGTATAGTAGGTACCAATCTCTGTTTTACAAATGAAGTCGCTGAGGCAGAGAGAGGCTAGGTTACCTGCCTAAGGTCACAGAGAGTGCAAGGCTATGAAAAAGAGGGAGATGCTGCCACTTTCCACCTGGTACCCTCCAGAACTCTCAGCTTCAAGCAATAGAACTAAGTGATGGGCATAGGTTATGGACTTTTGAACCTACAACAGGTGGAGGCCCCTTCTATACGGCTAAATTCCATTTGTCAATGAAGTCACTTCTAACAGGACTTTCAAGGCCACCTTCATCCAGACCGCCACTTTCCACTGGACCAATACTCCATTTCCCAGGACACCTATCCCCCTGGACCCATCTGGAAGGCCTGTGGATGCCCCAGCATTTCCCTCCATCTGATCTCAGCCCCTTCTCAGCTCTGTAGAGCCGGCGGCACCATTCCCATCTGTTCTGAGGTCCAACACTAGGGTTTTCGCTGATCCACTGAACCCTGAGTGAGGGATTTGGTAGACTGGATGCTGAGGCTTAGGGGTCTAGCTAAGGGGTTCCGATGTCTGACACACAGAACGAAGGAGTAAAAGTCTGGTGAGTGAATAAATGAACTTAAGCCACTTATTTCATAAACTCATCATTCATCAACAACAGATGAGAATTACTGCGTACGGGGCCACTGTACTGGGCTAGGGAAGTCGAATCATAGCTCAGAGACTCAAGGCGCCAACCCTCTAGACATGCACACAACAGTAAGCGAGTTCCGGCGCCCAGAAAAGCGAAGGGAAGGCGGGGCAGGCGATTCCATTCCACAGGCCAGGGGCAGAGTGTGGGAGCTGCCATTCAGGAAGAGGGGGAATGTCCAAGGGGAGCTTCGGCCACGCCAAGAGGGCGGGGCCGGAAGGGCCCTCTGCGTGGGCGTGCGCGGCCCCGACTGGCCTCGGCTTTGCCTGGCGGTCCGAAAGGGATCTGGTCCAGCCTTGCCACTCACCGCCGTTTCTCCTCGTCAAAACTGAGGATGAGCCGCGGTCGCCGGCTGTCGTTATCTCTCTTCTTCTTCTTGTTGCGGCCCATAATTTTGAGGCCTGGGTGGCGCGGCTCCTGCTCGCCTAAGGCACTTCCGGGTGTCGCGTTTTTGGCCTTCCGGCGCTCCTCACAACGGTACTCCGCAGTTCCGCTCATCAAGCCCAGTCTTTTAAAGGGTCCGCACCAGCCCGTCTCCCCGCCCCTCCCTTGTGGGTGTTACAGGCAGGTCCCTGCCCCGCGACTCCCAACCGACTGTTTCTCCTCTACTAGCAACGATGGGAGCGTGGTTCTGAGGTCCCAGTGCCGAGCAACGTACCTGACACACAATAGGCGCTCAATACAGAGTTATTATTGAATAGGCAAAGATTGCCGATCCTGCCTTTGATTCTAATGTCAACTTGGTGGTGGTCTCCAGGAACACGTTTCTGGAGACAAACTACCTGGGTTAGAATCCTGGTACCCCAATTAGAGCTGTTGGACCAGTTGCCTTTGCTGTGCCTGAATTATCCTGTTTGTAAAATGGGGATACTTATAATGATTTTGTAGGATTATTGTAAGGCACTGTTTTTCAAACTTTGATGTGCACCAGAATCCCCTAGAGGGCTTGTGAAACACAGATCGCTTGGCCCTCACTAGAGTTTCTTGTTCAGCAGGTCTGGAGTGAGCCCCAGAATTTGCATTTCTAACAGGGTCTCAGGTGATACTGCTGTTTCTTGTCCACGGACCAAAGAACACCTGGAGGGGAATTTTAGTAATTTGGATTGTATGCATGAATCCCCCTGTAAACAATAGCATAAACAGAGCCAATAATAAAAATTTTTAAATGGAGCTGGCGCTGCCATCCCAGAGGAACTGCCTTGCACATCCTACGCCTCAAATCTTTATAATGTTAAAACAGGGCAAAATAACCTTTAGACTGGGCCTAAGCAACCTTGTTTCCCAAAGAACTATTTGCAAAGATAACAAGAAATCAGTTATGACTACTGGGCTGATGACTACTGGACTGAAAATTAAAAACATTGTTTAGAATTAACATCACTGTTATGTTTATTATCTGCACCAATAGAAATACCTTCCTCCTATTGATGTAATTGTCCCCTTTCCCATTCTCATAAATACCCCTCGCCTTTGTCTCCTGATGGGTACCTTATCTGGACTTCTGCCTGAATTAATGATACCCAAATAGCTATTATTATTGATCTCAAAAAAAAAAAAAGACTTGTTGCCTCTCACTATGAAAGGCCCTTTTTGTCTCTGGTTAGCACCTTGTTTTCAACTCATCTGTGCTGGGGGGCCCCACAGGGTCAATGATCATTATAGTCTATAGGATATCTTTGCAAGGAGAAGCACAAGAGGCTGCAAGAGCTCGGGGTTGGCTCCTCCAGTGTAGAGGGCTTCCCAGAGGAGGTGACCCCAGAACTGGCTAAGGATGAGGATAACAGAGGAATAACAGACTCTTAGGACCCAACCCTCTCCTGTGACAAGTGACTGGATTCCAGTAAGCAAGCAAGCACATGTGTATTGAGTGCCGGCAGAGCGCCAGGCACACAGAGAAGGAAAGAGAACTAATATATTATCTCAGAGAAGGGAAGTGACTTGTCCAGGGTTACAGTGCTACTCTGGCAAAGTTGGAACTTGAACCTGGATCACTGGCCTCATGGCCCAGCATCCTGGGCCACTCTCTGGAGGGATCACTCTCCCAGTAGCTAGCATGGATCCTTTGGAGGAGAAGATGCAGACCCTGACTGTGAATCTTGGAAGAAGCCAGGCACACAGGAGGCGCATCTCTCTGTAAATGCTGAACCCACTTCATGAGGGTCTTCTGCCTGGGGAATTCCATGTTGGTGCTAAGTGAAAGTTATCCTCAAACCAGGGCAAAACGGGGGGTGGCCTAAATGGTGGGGTTTTGGGGTAATAACTGCCCCTTTGACCCTCTGCCCCCTAGTGGCCACACCCTGAAGCCCCTCTTGGTACCCTCCCTCTGGGAAGAAGCATTGCCCTGGCTGCAGTCATGCCCACCAAAGATGTCCAGAGAACAGCCTTCTGCTGAGCTGAGCTGCCTCCTGTGAGTCCCAGGCACTGGGTCTCAGGGCTGCAGCCTGCTGTTTCCCAGGCTCCACCCAGCCTGGTTATAGGTGGAAAATAATGGGGGTCTGCTGCCGGACTTGATAAATCATAAAGCTTTCTGGACCCCTTTCCTCTCCAAGGTTTATTCATTCAGTCTCCCACTTTGGTGAGGAATGTTCTCAAGGCCTCACTTGGATTATCTGTTAGTCTTTGCAATGTCCCTGTGAGGTTGGAGCTGCTTTCATTCCTATTACACAGGTGAGGAAAAGGAGGCTCAGAGAGAAAAAGTGACTTGACCAAAGTCACCCAGTTAGGAAGTGGTGTACAGAACCATCCCCTGACCGCTGCCCTGGAAGCAGGGAGGTTCTGCCCTCCGGAGCTTGCAGTCTGGTGCAGAGATGGACCGAGTGAGTATATAACAGGTCCTTGTGTGGGAGCTCTGTGTAGTTGGCCTTTGCCACCCACCCAGCCCGAGCTGCTGGCCCACGTGGGGCTCAGATAGGGCTCATCTGCAAAAGCTCACGGTGCAGAGTAAAGTCCGCCACCTCAGGCGGTGCTTTTGCTTCAAACTCTTCCTAGGGAGTTTCAGATTCATGCCCCAGGGAAGGAGGCAAGGGACTGGCAATCCCGCCCAGAAAAAGCTCGAGAGCCTTTTACTGCCACTCACGGTCTAAAATACCCACCATCCTCTTGGGCATTACTTTTGAAATATTTGTTTATTGCCAGGCACAGTAAGAGATGGCATATTTTCTTAATAGAAATGATAAAGATGATGAGCAAAAGGAATTTTGCTATTTATTTAGCCCTTTATTATAATTATGTCTTTTGAGATGAGCCCCATTTTATCGAGACTCGGAGAGGTGCAGTCACTTGCCATAAGTCATGCAGGCAAGAAGAGCAAGTGCTGCGGGTCGAGCCCAGGTGGGGTAAGGGCAGGGCTCTACTTAGTTTCTCTGATCCAATTTTATAGGCTCTTGAGACACAGTGAGTCTTAAAAGAGGTGAAGGAAACCAAAATTTACAGAGCCCTAACTGTGTACCAGGCACCATGCATTCTTCTACATTATCTCAGCTAATCCTTACAACCCCACAGGGTAGATACTAGTATTAATACAATTTGATAGATGAGTAAACTGAAGTTCAGAGAGGTCGAGTAACTGATCCAAGGGCACAGTGATGGAACTGGGGTTTGATCATAGGTCTGATTCTGAGTCGTTTCCTTCCTCCACACCCAGTGGTCTATTGTGGGTGTTAAGTCAGTTTAGGGAGAATCAATGACATGGGTGAACTGAGGACCAGAGAAAGGCAGTTGAAGGGACACTTTCCCCAATGTCCAGCAGAGGGCGAGTTTCCACAGCCAAATTTACAAAGTTGTTTCTCCCTGGGTGGCCACTTGGGTGCCCCAGGAGAGCCTGGAGATTGGGTGTGGCTCATAGGATGTGCACTTCGACCTCCTTGGCCCTCTTTTAGAAATGTGCCACCTAGGGGGCCCATCCACCCAAAAGGGCCCAATGTGAATAATGACCCCCATTTATAGATGAGGAAATGAAGGCTGAAGATGGAAGAGGCCCACCTAGGGTCCCACAGCTGTTGCTGGCGGTCTTGGAGAGTGAGATTTTCCCAGCTCTAAGCTCAAGCCTCAGCTGGGCCTGACACAGACAAGGGAGTTATGTTGTCACTCAGAGCCTGTTTCCTTCCTTTCAAACTGAGCCTTTACCATGTGCCACACACTGAACTTGGCCTCCTTCACACATCTCACTTAACTCTCATGATAGGCTCTGTGCTACTAGTCCCTTCATATAAATAGCCAAGGCTCAGAGAGGTCAGTTAACGCACGCAGGGCCACACAGCTGGTAGCCACCGTCTGAACCTGCTCTCTTTTTAGATCATGAAAACAAACGAGAGGGGCCCCAGTTACTCTTCTGTACACAGATACCATGGCATGAATCAGTCTGTCCTTACCTCTTTGACCCTGGATTCATTTATTTGACCTCTTTTGAGCACATCTTGTGTGCTGGGGCCCACTGGGTCGGGAGCTGTTTGAGGGCAGTGACTGGGTCTTATTTAGTAGTCGCCAAGCCCCCTACTGTGTACTGAGCTCTGCTTGGCCCAGGGGACTCAAGGGAAGATGTCACTGGCGCTTAGCAGGTGTGCAGCAAGGAAGTGAATGGAAGTGAAGGAAGGGGCAGGGCCTGGGGGAGTTGGTGGAACCCACCCTCTTACACACACAGACACACGCAAGGCTGGTTCAGAGAGAACAGAGGCAGCTGTCTTTATTGGGGGCCGTGGGTTGGCTGGCTTCATTCAAAGGCCACACATTTGATCTTAAAATCACCTTCTGCTGCCAGATAGTTGATGGCCTCCAGGTTGAGGCGGTTGGGGAACTTGAATGTGTAATCATCTGGCAGCTTGATGGTCAGGTCTGCCTGGTCGAAGGAGATGCACACCTGGGGGGTGGAGAAGGGCAGTGAGCAGTGTGGATCCCCCGGTGGGAGCCTCAGTGCAGCCAGCCATGGCCTGCAGGCCATGGTCCCTCCCAGAGCCCTTTCCTCCAGGAACCCTGACAACAGCCCCACTTCAGGGGTGAGGCCTCTGAGGCTGGGGGAGGGGGATGACACAGCAGGTGAGTGGGGGAGGGGATGAGGAGGGGAGGACCTAGACCTCTAGCCACCAAGCACACCCAGTCCCGTGGTCCCCAGCCCACCTCCGCGACACTTCCAGGCTGGAAGGGGAAGGCAGACTCCCGCTGCTCGGTCCCCCAGGCCCCGCCATCCTTGCTGTTACACACGATGGTGTTGATGTCTCCGTGTATATTGAAGCGAGGGTTGAAGTGCAGGCACACGTTGTTGCTGTCTTTGCCCAGGTTCAGCACGAAGCTAGGTGGTAACAGGTGGGACTGAAGCCTCCGGGGCCAGCGGCAGCCCCCTGGGACTAACCAGTCTGTGCCAGTCGGTACACCATTAATGCATCCAACTGAGAGAACTCATCGAGCCAGGAGGCAAGAAACCTGAATTCCAGCTCAGGCTCTGCCACCTCCCTGCTGTGTGACTTTGAGCAAGTCCCTGCCCTTCTCTTGGTCTCAGTTTCCTCATCTGCACAATGGGGACTGCACAAGAAGGATCTGTATAGATTTTGCTGTGCTGATAGCCAAGACTCTTCCAAACATCGGTGTCTCAGCCCCTTTGGTCAAGGTCGGAGACTCCCTCTAGATGGTGACTTCTGGGAGGGCGAGTGTCCTGTCTGCCTCATGTATCTCTGTACCCCTGGTGCCCAGCATGACGCATGACACACAGTAAGTATCCAAAAACTGCGAGGCCAATGAGCAAATCATAACGACACATTTGATGAGTGGAGGTGGTAGCAATGCTTGCCCCTGAGGGTTTGGTAAGAATGAAATGAATAGTGCGGGGGGGGGGGGGGGTGGTGCGCGCCTCCTTGACGTCAGCTCATCTCCTGGGCTCTGAGAGGTCTAGCACCTCACTTCCTCCACACGACCACCCTCCCCCTTGTTTTGATCTACTAATGGACAAACCGGGGCTCAAGGCAGTTGGTTGACTAGTCCAAGGTCACATGGCTGCTGAGAAACTAAACCAGCTAGCTGAATGAACGAGTGAAGTAAAAAGACTGAGGTAATGAAAGGCTGAGTGACTGAAGGATGCAGGAAAGAGGGACATCAGAACGAGAGCGATGGGGATGACGTCCCCCTCTTTCTCTCCCCGCCCCACCCCCACCCCCCGCGGCCTCAGGTCCCGCCCAGAGTCGGAAGGCGGGGGCAAGCCGACGGAGAGGAGGAGGCCGCAGCTGTTTTAGTTTAAGAGGCTCCAGCAGGGCGGGGAGGGGGCGACCGTGGTGCGGGCATCCAGATCCCGCGGAGGAAGTGACTCATCCAGAAAACGCAGTCTCTGCGGCCGCCTGGGCTAATCCCCGCCCCCCCCCCCCCCCCCCCGCCGCTGCGCCAGGGAGTCGGGAGGAGGGTGGACCGGCCACGCCCCACCCACCGCCCAGCTAGACCCCCCAGCCTCCCTCCGCCCGCCCTCGCACCCTCACCTTTTTGCGTCGGGGGCCACTTCGCCCCGCACTCTGAGGCACTGCCCAGGTTTGAGATTCAGGTTGCTGGCGACCAGACCCTGCGCAGACAAGACCCCGCCCAGCCGGGTTAGCCAGCGCAGTGTCCAGGTGGATGGGAGTGGGTCGTCCCCACCCTGGATCCTCCGTGCAGGCCATCTGGAAGCCTGGGGAACCCTAGGGCAAGTTCTATCCTTTCTTTCTCTGTGTGGTCCTGGTCAGGTCCCCACTCCCAACCGGGTCAGTTTCCTGTCCCTAACACGACTGATGTTCTAGAAACCAAGATCTAGAACTTTTTGCGTTCAGCTTGGACATTTTGGATTCAGAATGGCCTGGGAGGTGGGGTGCAATGCCCCATTGCTTCATGTAACAGATGGAACCTCGTGTAATAGTGAGTGGGAGTTTCTGGCAAAGGAAGGTGGGGAGGTCTGCCCCTCGGCTATAGAGGAAGGGGTGTGGGGCTGGGAGATCCACCCCCACACACACCCACACACACCCACACACCTACACACACACACACACACACACACACACACACACACACACACACAATTATCCGCCTTCAAGCACCTCTGCAGAGAGGCACAGGGTTGGAGAGGAGACCCCAAGGAGCCGCGGCCTGGCCCCTCCACAGAACGGCGTCTGCAGCCAGGCTGGCTGGGGGTTAACAAGATTGAGCAGACAGTCTAACTGGTTGTGAGTGGTTCCTTCTGCCAGAAACTTGAACTCTTTCCCTGGAGGCCTGATGAAGAGCCTCGCTCCTTCTCTCTCCCAAGCTTGGCTGAGTGGGTGGTGGCGAATTCCCCCAACCCCCACCTGACGGGCCTGGACAGAACCACCCTCCAGCCACTAACCCAGGCAGGCCCCCTCCAGTGCAGCCTGTCTCAGATGCTGGCGACTTTTCAGAACTCTCTAGAGCAGAGGGTGACTGCCCTGGCCCCGGTGACTGGGGACAGCTGCAGGGGGGAGGGGACAGGAGGCTCTTTAGGGTGGAGAAGGGGGAAGGGACAGCCCCCCCCCACCCCCCAGTTGGCCACACCCTTCTCACTCCTACTTATCAGAGCTGCAGGGAGAATGTCAGACCTCGGCAGAAATAACTGTGCTGTTAGACCCTGGCGGAATCTAGAAAATTCTTAGGCCAGAGAAGGCCTTGGGAGACTTAGTTGCTCACTCACATCTTAGAGACGCGGTCTCTGAGACCCAGAAAAAAGAAGGCACTTGCTCAAGGCCACACCGTGGAAACTAGAACCCGGATCCTTACTGTCCCCAGCTGTCAGCCCCCACGCCATCCTGGGCTTTAGGGCGCGGTCCCCACACTCACACAAGCCATGACTGAAGACAGGAGGATGGTCCCGGGACGGTAGCACCAGCGAGCTGAAGACTCCACCCAAGAGATGCGACCCCGGGCCTCTCCCACCTTTTAAGTGGACCAGACCCCGGTGAGTACCGCCCCCTAGGAGCTCAGCCAATTGTAAGTCAGTACAGGGATAGGGGCCACCGGAGGCGGGGTTAGTGGAATTTTGAAGCTAGTTCTGGAGCAGAGGTGACCAATCAGTTGACCCCATTCCTTCTTCGCCACACCCCAAGGTCCAGGCTCCACCTTCTATTCTCCTTCATCCCTCCCCACCCCCTACAAAAAAATTATGCTGTGGCAGGGATTGGGGGAAGCCAATGGAAAATAGTTTGAGGATGAGCTAGGTCGAGGAGTTGGCGGGAAGGGCCTGGAGCCAGCAGGCTAAGCGCAAGGGGTACTCAGAGAAGAACGCTGAGGGGTTGCATGGTCCTTCAGGGATTTAGAGCCGGGGTTCCTGAGGCAGCGCCCTGGCGGGGGCCAGGGCGTGACTTCCTCTGTGGGCCTCTGCACAAGGCCCAGGACCCATCAACCACAAGGCCCTGGCCCCACCCGGGCCTCCCCCGGAAGCAGAGATTGTGGCTGCCACAGCGCGTGCTCCTCGCTAACGCTAAAGAGAGGCTGGGCGGGATGCCAGGTCTGAGGCTGTGGCCAGGATTCAGGGCTCAAGCCTGGGCCCTCCTGCGGGACCTGCTGGGGATCCTCCAAGAGCCCTTGTTTGATAGCCTCTGGCCTGAGAGAGTCAGACCTGGGAGGGAGCCCAGGCTGAGCCCAGCCATGAGGCGTTAGGGTCCTTGCTCTGTGATCTGGGGAACAGCGAGTATCTGGGCGTGACTGGAGTTTAGGGTATGTTGGGGAAAGATAAGTCATGAGGCTAGGAGGCTAATGGTACCTGGATCACATCGGGCCTCATTGAGGGGATTGGACATTGTTTTATTGGAGGGTGCTGGGGAGCCACGGAAAGTTATAGGGAAGGTGAGTACTGAGGCTGGATTTGGGCTGCAGGGAAGATCACTGTAGCAATAGAGTTGGGGGGTATTGGAGGGGTGCTCACTTCACACCCAGGAGCCAGGTGGAGAGTGGCATGGGGAGCACTGGGCAGGGAGGGAGGCTTACTAGGGGAGTTAACAGGCCCTCCTTCTTCACATCACTGTCCCCCTTCCGAAATTGCCAGCACCAAAGAGGGAGGAAGATGTGGACCAGAGGTGACTCACATCTGGAGGCTAGGCCAGCAAACCCGCCCGGCACTTTGATGCCTCCCCGGTCCATCTGCCATTGTTCCCCACCCCATAGGCCATTTTCCCCCCAGATGGCAGAAGCCCACTCTGGCACAGGAGGAGTGGGGATTGCATGGCAGTTGGAGGCAGGCCGGGAGAGGGGGCTGGGCCGCACCCCCTGTGAGCCCCTTACGCCTCCTCCCAGCCCAAGCCAACTGCCTCAGAAACCAACCACAGCAGCTTCAGTTTTTCCTCCAGGGCCTTCCCAAAACCTCAGCCTAGGGAGGCGCTGGGTGGGGCCCCGCTCCACGGCCTCTCCACTTTCCCTCTAAGGGCCACAGGCACCTTCTCCGCCTGATCAAGGAACTGGGGCATTTCAGGAGAAGGCCTAGACCAAGAGCAGAGATGCTTCAGACACAGTCCTTGCCCGACTGCCACCAGGCCAATATAGCTGGCTGTTCTGGCCCAGTGGTTGGGCTGTCAGGACCCCAAGAACTGCCCCTCTGGTCTTCCCCCAACCCGGAGAACACACCCAACACCAGGGGTTGTTCGCTGTTGGACCAGGGGACGTTCGACTCTTCAGCGTCTGGCTGGCCGCCAAGGGCTGGTTGAGTGTGGCATGGTGAATAGGCCCCCAGAAGGGCCCCCTTTAGGAGTCTAGAGACGGGTTTTGGTCCTAGGCTGTTGCAGGAAGCGACACCTCGACAGAGGAATTGGGACACTCAGACAACTTTGTGTCGAGGAAGGAGAATTTATTAGGCTGGCGGAGCATGTGGGGTTAACAACTCCATGCACGAGCTCGCTCTAGTTGGATTTATTACAGCGTATATACTTTTTCAGTGTCTGTGCAAGGGGCACGTGATTCCTTTGTCTGAGGTTTTATATGCCCCTCCTTACTGGGGGGGGGGGCTTCGGGTGGGAGGGCTGCAGGGCAGGAATTTCTAGACCCCTGGTCTTACAGGTCGTTTGTCTTGTACAGCCTGAGACTTTGGTGTTATCAGCACTATTATTGGATTCTTGAACAGAGAGACGGGCCTCCGAGCTTATAGACAGGGAGCAGCGCTCGTTGATGTCACGCCCGCTCAGCGAGTTTCTTATCCGGAGGCTGAGCTCCAACTGTAACACGACAAACAGTTCCACACAGTCTCGACATTCATCCGCAGCTACAGAGATAAGGCAGGGGCTGGAGAATCCTTGAGGTGGCGGGTGCAGCTGTGGAAAACATGTTAACTGAAGAGCGTGGGGCAGAACGGGGGAGGAGAGAGCAGCTTGGTTATTTCCGCCGGCCCTTTCCTTTGCATTTTTTCAGATGCCTCCTCTCCTCACTCAAGGCCTGCCACACCCTCCCCAAGGCATCCTGGCAAGTCCCTTCTCCCTGCTTGCCTCAGTCTCCCCGTCTCTAAATTAGGAAGGTTAAACCCTGCTCTCTGCACTAGGTTAGTACAGGGTGGAGTTCTGGTCTGTTGTACTAAATAGATGATTTTTTTTTTTTTTTTTATCGTCTCACGTTTTAGCTTCTTTTCCCAGGCTGTTCACCTTCCTAGGGGTTAACACCTCTGGAAGGTCCCTCCACCCCATCTGATCCCCATCAGCCCCCTCCCGCCTGGGCTAGGGCAGGGAGTCTCTCCAGATTCCAGTGTTCCCAGTAACAAAACGGTAGTTTTCCTGGAGGAGGGACATGGACAAGGTACATTGTGCGGTGGCGCCCACTTATCTGCCAGGCCTCCTGCCCGGCGCCTCGCTTTCATGCATTATCTCATTTCATCTTTGCCTCACCTCTTCTTGTCTGCCAACTGGGCCGAACGGCACAGGGAAGCTGCTCTGGGCCCTGAAATAAAGCTGATGTTACAATCAGGAGAACAGAGGCAAGTCTTGGTTTGGGGGTGGCCTGGCTGTGACTGTAGCCAAGTGCTTGACCTCTCTGAGCCTGTTTCCAGGCCTGGAAAGTGGAAATGTTACCCAGTGGCCGGCTGGTTGAAGGGTTAGGGGCATGAAGTGTGAGGGGTTCAACGTTTGTTCTCTCTCCTGCACCCCCAGGCCAGGGCCCCCTCCCTCGGGGACTTCGCTCCCCACATCACCGTCCCACAGCGGAGGCAGAGGGCTTCTGGAACTCTTCTGCCTTACTGACCTGTTCTACAGGCTGGAGCTTGGCCACTGCATGAGATCTCAGCTCACCCTCCCAGGGGGTCCAGGCCAGCATGACCCTTCCCAGCCTGCCCTGCCTTGTGCCCATGAAGGCTGTGTCTCCTGCAGCAGGCTGTGGTAGAGAGGGCCGCGGGGCTCACTGAAACACCACCCACACCCCTGCCTGAACTGCTCCCTCATTTGATGACATAGCAACCACCCAGCGAGGATGACTCCTTGACAAATGTCACCCAAGAAGCTAGGGCCCAAGTCATGTTATCTGTTGAGCCAAGGAAAGAACACTGTGGGCCTGGAATACTTGGACCTCGAACAATGATTCTTTTTGGGTCCTGCTCCTTGAAGGGTAGGAAGGACTAGTAGCAGGGGGAGGGGAACCCCCCTCAAGTTCAGGCACTTTTCCAGCTGCTTTTTTTCCAAGTGCGGGAGCCCACCCCCACTTACCTCCCTCGTCCTCCCTGCCGTTAGCTTGTGCTGCTCCCTCACACAGACAGCCACCTCCCCAAATGCAGTGGTCGTCTGTCACTTTTGCCTTCCCACCTGGTGTCTGTCCTGGCTCTGATCACACGCTCCAACTTGCCTTTGGGGAACTTCCCCTTTTCTCATGTGAGGTCTGGCTGGGGACAGGCCCTGTCATTCCTTAGGCCTTCGGGGCTTGGGCATGAGTCTTTTTTAGTTTTTTTTTTTAACGTTTTCTTTTGTCATAATTATAGACTCACAGGAAGCTAAGAGTTTTTTAAGAGCTTAGAAAATATTTGGGACCTGAAGAAAAAAACATGTCTTGGCTCCAAAATACTGAAACTGCAAAGCTGGAGTTAATAAGTGGTCGCCGTGCTCAAACTTAAAAGGCGGCAGTCATGAAAACTGTGTTACATTTGAAAACAATTTTGTAGGTTGAATTTTCTTACTTCAAAAGTGGTCCCGAGTCTTCCTAGAGGTTGGTCACTCCTAAGTTAAATCCCCATAGCCAGATACTGTTTAAATCAAAAGTATAAAAATACTTAGAAAAATGTATAGCAAAAAAGAGCCCTCCATGTATGTATGTATGTATGTACGTGTGTGTGTGTGTGTGTGTGTATTTTAATCTGGGATAATTTGGGGGTAATTTTTAATGTTTTCTATGATGTGCCTGGGGCCTGTGTAGTTTTTGGCTGTAAGTCACAGAAAGCTTGATGGAAATTGCTTTAAAATGAATGAAAACAATTCACATAAAAAGAAGGCTGGAGCTAGGAGGTTTACATAATAGGTTAAATCAATGGTTCATTGAAATCATCAAAGATCCGGGTTCTTGTATGATCGTGAGTTGTGCCCGTATAGACAGTCCTTGCTCTTATTAGACAAACTAAAGGCTTTGGGGTGAACCGTCTTAACATCTGCAACATACTGTCAAATAAATCAGTTAAAATGTAGATCTATACATAAAGAGCAATTAAACAAATTGGGCAAATATCAACAACTGGGAATCTAGGCGAAGGGTATATGAGTGTTCATTTGCTGTTCTTGCACCTTTTCTGTTGGTTCGAAACTTTTCTAAATTAAAAGGTAGGGAGTGTCAGATAATAAGAAATGTATATTTGGTTTCTGACCCCAGTTACTGACACAGAGTTCCTCAAACTCTTATAATTTCCTAAGCAATGAAGATGCTGAAAGCATCTTTTGTTCTAATATTTGGCCTATGACCCTGGTTCCTGATACAGAGCTACTAAATCTTTTAGAATTTCCTGGGTGATTTTTGCTCTAATGAGGTGACTCTTGGTGGGCTCCTGGATGGCCTCAGGATGGGGGCTGGTCACCAGAAAGGACCAGCCATGATTAGAAGCTTGGATCTTTCAGCCTCACCCCCCATCCTCTGAGTTAGAGGGAGGAGAGCTGGAGACTGAGTTAATGACTCATCATGCCTGTGTGATGCAGCCTCCATAAAAATCCCAAGTTCAGGTCTGGAGAACTTCTGGGTTGGTGAACACATCTACATCCTGGGAGGGAGGCAGAAGTTTTTGTATGTGGGATGCTCTGGACCTTAACCCCCTCTCTTCATCTAGCTGCTCATCTGTGTCCTTTATCATATCCTTTATTATATAATATCTGGTAAACATAAGTGTTTCCTTGAGTTCTGTGAACTGTTATAGCACATCATCCAACCTGAGGAAGGGATTGTGGGAACCACCAATTTAGAGCCAGTCGGGCAGAAGTATAGGCGACAACCTGAGACTCGTGACCGGCATATGAAGTAGGGAGGGAGCCTTATGGGATGGAACCCTCAACCCATGGGTTCTGCACTAACTCCAGATGGTGCCAGGATTGAATTAAACTGTAGGGACGCCCAGTTGGTGTCTGCAGAAAACTGGAGAACCGCTTAATGGAGAAAAGCCACACGCTTGGTGTCAGAAGTATTCTGTGGGTAGAGGAAAGTTTTCCCTTTTAGCTGGCGTCAGAGAAGTGGGGTTTGCTAGAACAGCCCTGGCTCATGGCAACATGTGGTTTGGGAAGGGAAAGGAGAGGAAGGAAGGGTGAGCATGAGGAACCTTCAGTTCCTGGTGCCACGTTGTCACCCCTGGTGTGGAGCAGCAGCTGCGCTGTACTGTTACTAAAGTTAAAAGTTAGCAACAGAATTTAGAGATAAAGTGTCAGTTTATCTCCTGTTCTCAGGGAGCTGGTTTACTGGATGCAATAGGAAACACGAAAACAAACAGCGAAGTATGTCAGTCATCCTGTGGTTAGGGTTATCTGTAATAGCTAAAATGAAATCAAGAGTGCTGGGTGGGACCTTGATGCTAGACCAAGCTCAGATTTCAGTGAGTCTGAGTTTTGGCCACTAACTTCAAAGCCACCCCCAAAGGGAACAATTATTCAAGGACAATGGGAAGTACTTCCGAGGTCACCAAGAAAGTAGTCAACATGGGGGAAAGGCAAAATCAGAAAACTATTGAAACCAGTGGGTACAGCATGGCGTTGTTTCATTTTGTGGATTGGGGTCATCAGCTTCCTGAAATATTAGCTGGAAATCCAGGTGAAGAGTATACTTGCAGTTTCGGTCAGTTTGAAACTTTTTAAAACCAAAAGTCGGGGGTGGGGGGGGGAGGAAACAAACCCAGCATGTTCCTCTCACCTTTTTGCTATCACCTGAAGCAGAGTCACAAAGCAGAGAAATACGTTGGGTCTTGCCTCATAATCACAGAATGGCTGCAACAACTTCTATACCCAAAGCTCAGAAGAGCGAGTCCCTCCTCCAAATCCTTAAGAGTGAGGCCAGCATTCCCAGAATCTCCCCGCAGACCTCTCCTTATGTCTTATTGGTCAGAAGTGCATCACAAGTCCATAGCTAGGGGAAATCAGGTGGCCATGATTGGCTTAGACGGAAGCCTCAATCAAGATGGCTGAGATGCTACCCCTGACTCCTGACTTGCCACCATGTGCTCCTCTGACGGAAATCAGGATTGTCAGCAAGGATGGTGGGGAGTAGCTGCTGGGTCCAGAGCGGGGCCAGGGAGGCAAGCACTGCCCTCCTGGCGGGGGAAGGCCTGATTCAGGCTGACCACTAGCTGTGCTCCATCTGCTTGGGTACAGGAACCCAGGCAGGCCAGAGAGTCTGCCCTGAGATGTTGGTCAGGTGAGAAGCACCCATTGTCTGGGAGGGAGCACAGCAGAAAAGGATACCTGGAAAGTGCCAGACCAAACCCCCTCCTACCTTAGCCTGGGTGAGCTGTTTATGCCATGTCCAGAGGTATCCACGAATGCACATTTGCCCTGGCTTCATGACGCAGCCAGGCTCAGTCAAGCACGCCCTCTTCCCAAGAAGAATCGCACTGAAGAGAATTCCCTAGACCTCCAAATTCCACCCCTCACTTTACACATGAGGAAGCAGGGTGAGCAGGAAGGGGCTTATGCAAGCTCAAGTGACAAGTCAGTAACAGGCAGGCCTGGAACAGTGAGAGCATCCCCCACTCAGCTTCTGTGGGACATAATGAGCTACCCTGCAGCCAGCTCACAGCTGGGCACTCGCTCTGCACGAGGCATTGGGGAGGCAGCAATGAGCACCCGGCCTGCGGACGCATGCATCCAGCAGGGCAGCATCCCACGTGTGAAGGTGCCTGAGCTCCCAGAGGGCAAGGACACTTTCTAGATGCGTGCCCTGGTCTAAGGTAACATCGCATTTCCCATCCCGATTCCCCGAGTCCTGTGGTGGAATGGGATGTGATACAAGCCAGCTGGGTTCACTGAGGGACTGAACAGTCAACACGTAAAGACTCGGCAAGAGATGATGTGCTACCGGCGTAGGGCACGACCGCACACTTTGTGCAGGTGAAGGTCACAGTGGGCTAGTTCCGGGAAGACCAGGCTCCGCCGGGGACTCCTCCCACCCTGCCTTGGACAGACTTGAACCCACACGGATGCTCCTACTCGCACTTTATTAAGTACGGGAGGGCTGGTTACAACGAGTAAGGGTGGCAGGGGAGGCCCAGCCCCCGCCCTCCCCATCACCAGCACATGGTAATAAATAGCCGGGGCAGGCACAGGGGGACAAGTGGCATGGCAAACACTGACAGCACAGGGAGGGACACGAACGCCCCCGTTCCAAGCTGTGGCCGCCACCAACACTGGACTGGCACCACGATGGGGGGCGGGGGGCAGCGCTCTCAGCTACAGACGCCCTGAGCCACTGAGGGCCCCTGGAGAGAAATCTTCGTGGAGGGGTGTCATCAGCACGTGGACCCTCATCAGCGGGAATCTGGACCCCTGGCTGGTTCAATCAGACCCATACTGTCAAGAAGCCACTGTCTCTCAGACTACTGGGTTGTTCTCTTCAGCACTGAAGGGACCAATGGGTCATTACCACCTGCTGACTGGGCTGTCCAGGATCTAGGACTTGAAAGGGTCCTTGTCACTTAGCCTTACGATGAGTCCACTAGGGCTTTTGGACATCAAAGGATCATTATTGCTTAGGCAGCCATCTGGTCTACTCAGGACCCAACATCAATGAACTACTATGACCTAAGCTTTCTGACTGGTTTGTTCTGGGCTCAAGACAATAACGGTTTGTGGTTACCTAGATCTGATTGGTCAACAGGAACCCAAGGCCAGGACCTAGGGGAACAGGTAGAGATCTAGAGACCCCAGGACGGGTGAGGGAGTTAAGTGCTCAGGGTTGGGGGGCATCTTCAGCCAGCATTGGGGCCCAGATTTCAACAAGGGGAGGTCACAGGGCAGGAAGTTAAGTCCACCTGGCTGGGTCAGGCCAGGGCAAACTGGTAGGAAAAGGGGGGCAGCTTCTGGGACAGCAAAGAGTACCCGGCCATTGCCGGGAGGGGATGCCAGGGCCCTAAAACTTTCCCTGGGTTCTGGCCCCACTAGGGTGTAGAAACTGGGGCGAGAGAGCCAGTGGCACTTAATGCAGCTCTCGGGCCATCACCTCCATCCATGGGACCTGGGTGGGGAGAGGGTGGGGCTGTGGCTGCAGGTCAGCCGGGCTCAGTCCTCCAGCCCTTCTACCAAGTCTGCAACGCTCTCCACATAGTAATGGGGCACGAGGTCGTGCTGGCCGGCTGCCAGGTAGGCCTGGGCCTCCTCCAGGCGGGAGACGCCAGTGAGCGTGAGCACGGTGGTCATGCCACAGCGGTGGCCGAAGAGAATGTCGGTCTCCAGGCGGTCGCCCACCATGAGTGTGCGGGCAGGGTCCACGCTGAAGTGCTCCGTGATGCACTCAAACATGTAAGGGCTGGGTTTGCCCACCACCAAGGCCTGGCGTCCCGAGGCTGTCTCCACGGCGGCGGCCAGGCTCCCAGTGCCTGCAGGGAGACGGAGACTCATCAGTGTGGGGGGCGGCAGGGAGGGTACCCGGGCCCTGGAACTGGAGCTCTCAGGGAGGTGGCTTGGCATGGGGGTACTACTATCAGGCACTGAAGTGAGTCAAAAGGCCTGCCTAGTGGGAAAAGAGTCCGACCTCTGCAACCAGATGCCTGCGTTCAGACTCCATCTTTACATTTCTCAGGCAGCATCCCCATCCCTAACATGGAACTTATCTCTTGGGAGACTGAACACGCCACTTCATGGAACTGAATCTGGGTCAGTCAGTCCTGCCTGAGGTTCGCTATTTCACCCTGGCAGCTGTGTGCCTTCGGGCAAGCTACACCACCTCTGATTTCCTTGGACGGGCTGGGAAAAGAGGATCTAAGGGACGTGCACCTTCAGAGAGGCGCCGTGAGCATCACGGGGGCAAGTGCTTTGGAAACGGAAAAGCGCCTCCCAAGCCGCAGTTGTGGTTATTGCTACAAGAATGTGCGCTCCAGGCATCGGGGAACTGGCTTGGCCCTTTTGGAACTCAGCAGGGAACAGAAACGTTTGCACCTCTGACCCAGTCAGCCTCCGCCAGGGCTGTGGTCACAAGGAGAGAATTCAGACTGGAGACAAAAAGCTACATGCTTACAGACGTCCGTGGCCACAGTAACTGTTAATACCCCAAACTGTGGACCGCGCCCGAGTGCTTAACAATAGGAGGACTGTTTAGGACAGTTCTGACTCCCGACCCAGTACCATCCTGCCCCACACAATGAGTTCACTGTGCCCATCCCACAGGCACGTCGCTGTGCCAGAAAGTTCTGCCTTCACACTAATGTCCCTCAACAAATGATGATGATGATCACAATTTACTAAGCACATTCCAGAGTGCTAGGGGCTGTGCTGGGTACTCATGGAAGCCCATTTTATAGATGAGAAAGCTGATGCTCAGTGATACTAAGTAATTTGTTCAGGGTTGCACAGCTTCATGAGTGACAGATAAAGCATATGCATTCATGTAGGTCTGGCCTAGTTATGTGCTGGACCAGCTTGTACTGGTTTCGGAGTGATGAATGTTTCATTTTCAGGAATTCTGTGAGCTGGTGGTTAAACAAAGACACTTTAAAAGTCCACTAATATCAACTTACAATTAAATGAATTATGTTTAACACAAAAGTAATAAATTCTCAAAACTGATCACTTCCTAATGGTTTCACGATTATCTATGCTCTTGAGATGATGTCTATCTGTACCGACAGGAATGCTATATAATAGTGCGTACACATCTTCCAAGCTCCGTGTTCAGGGACTTCAGGTTGGGAGCTTGAAAATTTGCTGCCGTGGGAGTATTTACCCCACGGACACTGGCAAATGGTATAAACCAGGGATCCCCAAGTTACCAAACATTTATCAGTACACCGCTGATCCGACCCCAAGCGCTCTGGCCTGCCTCCCTTCTCACAGCATAGTTAAGCCAAAGGCTCAGAAGGGTAAGGCGGCCCTGGACAAGGAGCGACACCGCTGGGAGGTTCTCCCTGACATCTGACTGAGAATTCACCTGCTCGTTTCCATTAGTAACCGGGTAGGGAAGAAAAGCCGTTTGCCCTCTTGGTGAGAGATCCCTTCCAGTGTGGGGAGGGCTCAAGAAAGGTCTCGGCTGTCAGCTCCTTCCTTTCCCACCAGGACAGAGTGGATCACCCTCAGCCGCCCATTCCCACTTCATCCACTCAGCTAATATTTACTGAGGCCCGAGTACACACCAGGCACTGTGTCAGGCACCGGGCTAGGGGAGTGAACTCAGCTAAGATCCCGGGGGAGCAAGATTCCTAGCAGGGCAGTCTAGGAACATAACTCTGCCCTCGGACCACCATGATCCCCTTCTCTTAGCATCTTAAAATCTAAGACTGTCACATGTTTTGCTGGTGACGTATTCCTAAGATAGCAGGTATTTCTATTTGCCAGCTCAAGTGGCTTCCCTGTGATCACAAGGTAGACATACAATTTAGGAGGCTTGCAGGGGCAGGGGAAATTGGGGTGAGAGATCTGCATTATTTCAGGTTTTATGAATAATGGGGGCCTTTCTTACTATTTGTATACCACCATCTCGGAGCTGTGCCATTCAGTGCACGAACGAGACAGCAGCGCTGTATTTGTTAAGCCTCTGCCTCCCTCTCTAGGCTGTGGATGTGACCAGCAGGGCCGGCAGGCACAGCTAAGCGTGTGCTGAGACAGAACGGGCAGGCGCGGGCAGGGCCTGGTCTCTCCCCAGCTCGTCCACACCACCCTTCCTGAGCCCGGGGGGACCTCTTAACCCACAGCCTTAACCTGTGCTTTGAGGCCTCCAGGCAGCTTACTTTTCGTAGCATGGCCTAGGGCAGGCAGGAGCTGCTGTAGCTCGGAGCCTGACCAGGGCCCTTGCCTTGGATTTATGGGGAAACTGAGGCTGAAGTGGTCATGCAGCAAGTAGGTCTGCAACAAAGCTAGGACAGGCCTAGAACTATAGCTGCCCAGCCTGGAACTGGTTCTGCCAGTTCCCTGAATGCCCCGTTCTGCAAGATGTCTCCTCTATGAAGCCCTCCCAAATCCCCTTAAGCTCTAGGCCCTCCCCGCCACCCCATCATAATACTGTCTACTCCTCAATTGGTACCATCCTGACCCACAGGGATTTAGTATCAATGACTGCCTGGGTCAATGACAAGGAGTGGCCAGCAAGGAGTGATGGCGATCTGTCCCTGCCCTCAGCCTGCTGACTGGGGTACTGACCTGTCCACACACACACCACTGTCAGTCAACCTCTGCTACCATCTGCTCGTCTGACTTGAAACCTCCAAGATGTAGTGTTTACCTTGCTCCTGCTTCCTCTGCAGGTGTGAATGACAGCAGTGAAGAGTGCCTTGGATGGAGGAGGTGGGGGTTGGGGTGGCCGCAAGAGCCAAAGTCAGATCCCTGTGCTCTCGGGCAGTTTACGTCCCCTCAGCTTCAGTTTCTTTAACTGAGAAATGGGACAATAACCCCCATCTTCAGAGTAATTTGGAAACTACTGAGGTGCTGTAACATGACAAGGCTCTGGATACAACTTACATCATCTGAGAACCTGTGTGTCCAGATCACTCTGCCGCGGGATGAAACTGGCCTGGTGAGCATTCCCATTGTACAGCCAGGACAGAGATGCTCTGAGGTTATGTAACTTAAGAATACAGAACCCTGGGGCTGGAACTGTAACTCAGGTCCAACTCCAATCACCTCCTGTGCTTCCTCACACATGACTTGCTCCAACAAGGGGACAATCTTTCCAGGCTTTGTTCTCAAATCTGCGACCTCACCCTGATGAGACAATGCAAGAGTCCTTGAGGCTGGTTCAGAAAGGGTGGAGCTGGGAGTCGAGGGACCTGGATTCCAGCGGCAATCTCAAGAGCCACAGTGGGCCTCGGTTTCCTCGTCTGTCAAACGGAGACCCCACTGCTGCTCCTCACATTGTGGCGGCTGCAAGAATTACCAGACGTGGACAAAGCACCCTGGGCTCTTACTGGGGGGCGGCCGCCCTCGTAAGCATTCTGTTTCCAGCTTGTCACCTGGAGACGCCCCCTCCCTGCCTCCCACCCCCAGGCATGGAGATGAAAGTGCAGGTCGCCCCTCCCCTCGGTTTCCTCGCCAGCCCGCGCTCACCGGGGGTCCGGCTGCCGTCGCTGAGCGGGTGCCACGGGTCGCGGTCGGTGGCCACGAGCAGGCAGTCGGGGTCGCGCAGGTGCGCGCACGCCTCGCTCAGCTTGGCGAAGGAGAAATGCTCGTCGTAGCCCACCAGCACGGCGCGCACGCGCAGGGCCGCGCCTGGGTCCTCGCTGGGGTCCCCCGCCAGTCGCAGCCCCGCGGCGCGCAGCTCGGCGCGCAGGCCCTCGCCGCCCAGCACGAACACGGAGCCTGGCGCGTCCGGCAGCCCGAGCAGGCGCTGGCGCAGCAAAAGCGCGGCGCACAGCGCAGAGCTGAAGAGCTGCTCGGCGCGCAGCCCCCCGAAACCGAGGCGCGCGAAGCGGAGGGCCAGCTCGGGCCGCGCGCGCCTGCTGTTGTTGCTCACGAACAGCGCCGCCTTGCCGGCCCGCGCCAGCCGCTCCAGCAGCTCCGGGGCGCCCGGCACAGCGCGCTCGCCGTTCCACAGCACCCCGTCGCAGTCGAAGAGGACCCCCTGCGCCCGGCCTAGCACGTCGCGCAGGGCCGCGCCACACAGCCGCTCGCAGCACGCCATGCAGCCGAGTGGCTGCCCGCACGCTCGCGACGCGCTGCTCTCAGTCCGCGGGCACAGCGCACTCGCCCGCACCTCGCGGGTCCTCCGCACCTGCCAATCGGCACGCCAGAAGGTCCAGGGGGCGGGGTCATGGCCTGGCCTGCGGCCAATGGGGGCGAGAGTCTCGGACAGCGGCGAGGCTGTTAGCGAACGCGGCTTGAAGAAAAGGGCGGAATCGCGGCCGCCACCGAGCCTGGGAGCCAATGATGACCTAGCGTGGTCCTTCGCCCCGCCTCCCGGCTGTGCTGGGCCAGCCGCTGCTGAGTTTTAATCCCGACCACCCTCTTACAGGCTGGGAGTCTGGGAGACTGATGCGATTTTTGACGAATAACGAGTTATGAGTAGAAAATGTCACGAATAGCAGCCTTGAGCTCCCCAGCCAATCAGAAGCTTAGGGGGAAAACCGATGAAAGGAGACGTCTTTGGATCGAATCCAGTTGCCTTCTGAACCGTGGACGCTGCTGTTCTGAGCAAGGTCCTGAGAAGTGTGTGGGTATGATGGGGAGACAGGCGCTCGGTGTCTTGAGTGCTGGAGCCCTTGGCCTAGACCACCTATTGTCCACAATGGCTGTACTGTAGAGTCCCCTGGAGCACTTACTTATTCTTTTAAAATATAATTTATATACAATAATATGAATAGATCTTAAATGTAAACTTTGATGACTTTTGATAAATGCTTTTTGCATGGTAAGGTCCGGAGATTCTGATTTAATTGTTTAGGATGTGGCCTGGCATTTTTTGGTTTAATTACTCAAGCATTCTATTGTGAGGCCAGGGTGGAGGCCCCGGCAGAGGCGGCCTGTCATCAAGCACCTCTGGGAGGGAAGGAGCCAGAGCAGAAGCGGCCAGTTGCCAGGGCAGTGATGGAATGACCCGGCTGCCTGGGTCCCCACTTGGGGAGGGAAGTCATAATCCTGAGTTTCTGTGCCAACTCTGAGAAGGCTCTGAACACCTGTCTGACTCCCAGGAGCAACTGGAGCTTCAAAGACACGGGAAAAGCCACACCCCATCACCCAGCCTCTAAGCTCAGATACTTTCTGCTTCCCAATGCTCCTGGCCTTCGCACAGGTGCATAGGTGGTCTCGATGGCTTGGAATGTTGTTCTGACTTTTTCACCTGGCCAGCTCCTAAAAGACTCCTCTTGGACATCACCTCCTCTAGGAAGCTTTCCTTGACCTCCATCCTACACGCGCGCGCGCATGCACACACACGTCTGGGTTAGTAGCTCACCCCTAACTGGGCTAATATGGGCTCCCCGCACCATGACACTTGATTCTCCCATCCACGTACTAACCAGGCCCCACCCTGCTTAGCTTCCAATATCAGATGAGATAGGGCGTGTTGAGGGTGATATGGCTGTAGACAACACTTAATTCTAACGGTCAGTTCTGCCTGTCCCCAGGAGCAACCTGGCTGTAGGGCCAAGTTGGGGACCTAGCCCAGGGTCAGGGTCCTGCAGAGCAGCCTCAGGGATGGTTTGTGGATAGATCCATCCCTGCTCCTGGGGGGAGCCTTCCCTGCCTTCTCTGGGAACACTGCAAATTGGGGGAACCGGCATCACCAGGAGCCATCACTTACACTATAAGTCTTATAGGGTGTTTCTGTGTGCAAGGTTGGTGCTTTGCTCTTCACAGGACTGTCTCATTGGATTGTCAGAACAACATTTCTGTGGTGCAAGCTGTTACCCAGTTTCCCGGATGAAGAAAGCAGAACACCAAGAAATTAAGTAGATTGCTTGGGAAGTGAGGGACAGGCCCAGGGTCCAGAATCTCAGATCTGGGAGGTCCGTGCCTCGCTTGCCATGTGACCCTGGCAGGTCACGTTCTCAGTCTCAGTCTCCACACCTGTAAGACGTAATGGCATTTACTTCCTTGGGAGAGGATTAAATAAAAATCACGTACAACAAAGTGCAGTGCATAGCCTCGAAGACTAAAGCGCAGCTAAAAACTTGGGTTCTTATTTCATTCAGGAAGAAGGAAAGGAGGCAAAGAATAGGTAATTTTTCCCCCTTTGTGAAAGTGGCTTCTTTATTTTGAGTACAGAAAATAAAGCTATCTTTTTGCCAGCTGCTCCGGTTTTGTCCAAAATAACTTATTTCCCAGCCTTACAAAAAATACATTGGCAAAAGAAAAGTGAAAGTCTTGTAGGAACAAGCAAGCTCTCTTTCCTTCTGGTGGTACCCCTGGGACCCTGCCAGAGAGTGGGAGTCAGCTGAGGGCCCCCCTAAGCCCAGGTGGATCCAAAAGGAAAGGACAGGAAGTGAAGGGCTATCCTGAGTCCTCCTTGCTGTGGGGGCCGACCCAGCGGACACCAAGGCATTTGTAGGAAAAGGCTGGAGGCCCCCACCACTTGGGGGGAGGGTGAGGGCTATGTCCTGGAAGGACGAGGTCGGGGGGGACACTGAGGGCTGTCAGGGAGAGGCCACCAGCTCAGTCAGTCTCTGAGGCAAGGCTCCTGGGCCGGGGCTGAGGGGGTGTAGCTGGGGGAGTCAGGGCCCTGCCTACGGCCTCAGGGCCCCCTCCCTCCTCTGTGGCCGCCCCCAGGTCCACCTGGGCAGGCATGCTCAAGGAGACTGGGCTGGGGAAGGTCGGGCTCAGGGAGGCCTGGCTGGGGGAGCTGGCTGGTGAACGCCTGTTCTGGCGCCGGGCAGGCTGGGGGGCGATGGGGGGCAACGGGGGTGGCACAGTCGGGGCTCGAAGGCTGTTGCCCACCAGACGGCGAGGCAGAGCCCGGGGGATCACAGGGCTGCCAGAGCCCGGGGGGAGGGGTGGGGCTGGAGGGGAAGAGCGCGTGCTGGAGACCTGGGGGGGTGGCATGGTGGGCCGGGCTGGTGCTGGACGCTTGGCTGTAGAGGAAGGAAAGGGGCAGTTAGGTGTCCATATTGCTGGTGGCAAATCCACCAAGCTCAGTCTCACCTCAGGACCTTTGGATCTGCTGTTCCTTCTGCCAGGAACACTGTTTCCACGCTGGCTCCTCATCACTCAGGCCTCTCTCCACATCCTTCAACCCCTCAGCGGGAGTATTCCCCTGCCCCCATCGCTGTCACATTTTTCGGTTGTATTTTCTTCACAGGACTTGTTGCCCACTGAAACGGTCTTGCCAGTTTTTATGTTGCTTATTGCTTGTCCCTCCCACTAGAATGCAAATTAAGTGAGGCCATCGTACGTGTGTGTGGCTGGCTAGCACAGTGCTGGGCACAGAGTAGGTGTTCAGTATGTATTTGTCGAATAAAGAAATGCTGCCTGTTTTCCCTGACACTTGGGTCTTGCTCACCTCCTCTCAGAAGCCCACCAGAACTACCCCACCCAGCTCAGAGATCCCACGGCACAGTTCTGACCTCGAGAGGCAGTTGAAGGGCTGGGCGGGGCCAGGAGAGCTGGACTCTGGTCCTAGCTCTGCCTCTATCCACTGGGGGACCTGGGCAAATTGCTTGCCCTCCTGAAGCCTCAATTTCCTCATTGGTAAAATGGGATGAATACCTCAACCTCCCAGGGCTGATGCGAAGACCACCAGCTCAGGTGATGCTGTGACAATGCTTCGACTTGTGCTCCAGTGAGTAAATATCCCATACACTCCCAATTCAGGAAAGGTGGCTAGATGCTCCCCCTCCCCTCCCGCCGCCAGGCACTGCATGAAGGTCCCTGTGCAACCTGCTAGCTCCCTCTGGTCCAGAGGCTCCTGCAGCCACTCGATCTACTCCAGGCTCTACACTGAATAGCCAGGTGGAAAACTCTAGAGCCTCCTGGCTGGGCCTCCCAAGTTGCTAGTCACCCTGGCAGACTCCCCACGTGAACCTTCGGCCTTCTCACCTGACTAGCTTTTGGCCAAGTCAACGGGCGAGTGTACCACGGGGTCTCAGAAGGAGGCCCCTGGTCTCTTCCCACCACCAGCAACACCACCTCCCCTCCCTCATCGCCCTTTGAAGACCCCATCCTTCCTCTACATCTGTGACCTCCGGGCTTCTTGAGGGACTGGACACCACTGCCCCCCATGCTCACGATGGCCGAACTTTATCAAGCATTTACTGTATGAGCCAGGCAGCACCATTTAATTCTCCAAACGGCCCTACAAGGTAGGTGCAGGTACTGTGTTCTGTGACAGAGGAGGAAGCTGAGGAGCAGACAGGCGAAGTCACCTGCCAAGGTCACAGAGCTGTAATCTGAACCCAGAGTGTCAGGCAGCAAACCTGGCTCTTAGCTACCTGGGTTCCTGGCCTCCCCTGGCTGCCGGAAAACATGGGAGGGTCTGGATTTCCCACCCCCATTCTTGCCCACCCTCTGTCCCCATTCTCCTTCCACAGCCAACTCACTCTTCCGAGCCGTGTCCTCTGCTTGGGCGGCTACCTCCGGAGGGCTCCTACTGACCTTGGGCGAGGCTGGTCTGGGGGGCACCTCGGACTCTGTCCTGTGAGGGAAGGAGAGGGTCAGGGTCAGCCTCGGCCATCTCCCAGAACTCTCCTGGGATGCTGAGGAGACTCCCAGCCAACAAGCTGAGTTTGGGTCCTCCGCCTTCCGGCCAGGCCTGGGATCTGTCCCCAGACCAGGACCCCCCTGGGGAAGACGCTACTGACATTGGCCGGAGTTTGCATCCACTGAGCCTTTGGCTTCGGCGTGACACTGTGACAGTGTCTGTGGTCCCCCGCGGGGCCAGGATAGCGGGCAGAAAGCAGGGCTCCCCTCTGCCTCAGCTCTCAGCCTCCGTGTGATCTTTATGGGACGTTCCAGCTACGAGAAGCCAGAGAGCGGATGAGCGAGCAGCAGAGGGGCAGGCGGAGGCTCATTCTTGGCTCCCGCTGGGCCGGTCTTTGTTCAGTTGGCTGCTCCTCAGGGAGAGGTCTTTTGACCCCGCAGCTAAAGCAGCCCCTGCTCTGTCCCCCCACCCTGCTCTGTTCTCTTATAGCGCACACACTGATGTTGTACTGTGCTTTTTAGGGTGTACTTGTTGATTCCACCCTTAGGAACGCAAGCTCTAAGGGCAGCATTTGTCTGTCTTGCTCATCTGAAGAAATGACTGTAACAACCGAACAATACCTACTCAGCATGGAGGCAACATGGTACCGCGCAGCCTTTCCAGATTTAAGGGATCAAAGAGAAGATGGGAAGGTATTTACAAATTCCAAAATGATCAGATCCCTCGTTCTTTAAATCCCCAGGGCCTGAAACAGTACCTGGCCCATACAATGCTCAGTAAATAGCCATACAATGAACGAGAAAACATGTCCCAGGCTGAGAGGACCACCACCTCTGAGTCTCCACCCCATCCACTCCAAACTGGCAAATGTGGTATTTGGGATGAAAATACAAATACAATTATTACATTTCCTAGAATGCTGTCTGAAGCTCCGAGAGATGGTGCCTCAAGCTGGGCATCTTGGGGCCAGAAGAGGGGCCATTCATACCTGTCAGTCTTACCTTTCCTTCGTAGCCATTGGGGCCGAGGCTGGGACCGAGGCTGGGGCCGAGGCCGGAGCTGGGGCCGGGGCTGGGGCCGGGGCCAGGGTGGGCACGGCGATGGTTGGAAGCTCTTCAGAGGCCGGCCTGTCGCTGACCTTATCCTGGGGGGCAGGGGCTGAGAACAGGCCTGACACATTGAAGTTGATGTCTGCAGACAGAAGGGAGCAGGTCTTAGCTTCCAGAGCCTCCACCGGCCTCTGCCTCGCGGCCAGGGCCAGGACCACTTTCCCTTTCCCTTGACATTGTCTGGACCATGTTTCACCTTCCCACCCCCACGGGAGCCTCATAACAGTCCTGTGAAGCAGGCGGGATCATCTTTGTGTTACAGATGAGGAACTAAGGCTCAGAGTGGAGAAGCAATTTCCTCTAGGCCTCATTGTGAATTTGTGGGGCTGCTAGGGACTGAAGCTGGTCTGAAGGGCACCGAGCTGGGCAGAGAGGGCACAAAGGGGCACGTGCGCACAGGCAGGAGCTTCACCTCCAGGGAAGAGGGTGTCTGTGTTTTGTATCAGAGCCTCCACCACGCCTACCACCTGGATGGATGAAACTGACGCTGCATCCAGCTGGGCCTGGTCCCTGGGACAAAAAGGAGTGAACGTGACTCATCGTTTAGCAAAGTCTCAGTGACCCCAGTTCTCTGGCCCTGTGCCGGCCACTGGGAACACAAGGATTGACCACGTCGAGTCACTGTTTTCAAACGCTCACAGACTACTACAAAAAGCAAACATGCCACTCACACACCAAATTTTCCCTTCCTTCACCCATGACAGGCATTGGCAGGTGGTCATGCAGTTCTGGGCTCCAGGCAGCCTCTACCAAGTAAATGCACTCAGCAAATGAATGAAATCCTTTTGCCATCCACGGCCAGTTGAATAACAACGACCCCGCACATGACGGCACTTTATAGTTTGTAAAATGTTTCTCCATTCATTACCTCATTTAATTCCCAGAGCAAAAATCCTCAGACTTTGTATAATTTCTTTCTAATTTATAGACAAAGAAATGGAGGTTGAGAGTGACTTCCTAAGGCCCAACTCTGGAAGGCAGAGTGCTGGTGGCTAGAACCAGACCTCGGACCCCCAGCCTCCCAAGCACCCCATTGCCCCCTTTACCCAGAATTCCCATCTCCAAAGTCCTGTAGGGTCCATGATTCCTTTGGGCCCCCTGCACGGCAGCCTGGAGCACAGGAGCTGCTCGACCCATCCCGAGGCCCCAGGGGAAAACGAGCAGCAGACAGCTGGGGTGGGGGCTGCCACTGTCCCCCCACCCTCGGGCACTCACCCTTCTTTCTCAGGAGGCCACAGCAGGTTGGGCCCCAGGACGATGGCAATGTTGCTAGGTGTCATCTTGTTCACCTCCTGCTCCTCGGCCAGCCGTGCCAGGAACTTCATGAGGTACCTGGGGAGACAGGAAGTAGTCCTGGGCCGGGGGTGGGGCATCGGGTCACAGACACCCACACCCACCGGTGCCTCTGAGGCCTGAGACCTTCCCAGCTCGGGGTTTCTGGAATATGGCCAAAACACCACATGGGAGTCTGTTCAGTATTCAGATTAAAATTGTTAATAGTTAAATTAGCTGACCTACTGAGTGCCACCTGTGTGTGGCACTCTGGTACTGGGCTAAGCTGGGACTCTCCCAGCTACCCTACGGGGTAGGGACTGCGTTTTCTAGCCCAGGCACAGAGAGGTCAAGTCGCCAGCCTGGGGCCGCACAGTGGCAGAGGTGGGATTCGAAGCCAGGTGGTGTGGCTTCCAAGGTTCAAGGTATGTGTTTAGTTCAATGTGTGGTATTAGAAAATATGACCAGTACATCTAAGCTGTTTTCAAAAATATTGCCTAGGACAAGGAGGCGGGACTCGGACCCAGGCTGCAGAGTCCCAGCAGGGCCAGGCTCCAGGGAGGCCAGGGGCGGCTCGGGGCTCACCTAAGGTTATTGAAGTTCTCTTGGGGCAGGCGGCTGCACACCTCTTGAAGGGCCTCTAGCCGAGCTCCGGGCTCCTTCAGGCTGGGGAGGGGAAAGAACTGGTGAGCCAGCCCAGGGTGGCGCCTCTGTAGCCTCTGCCTTCCCCAGCGCCCCCACCCCCAACCTCACCTGGCTGCCCGCATCCAATCGTCATAGAGGTCAAAGGTCATCAGGGGTTCGGGCAGCTCCCGCAGATAGGACTTGAGGGCACCTGAAGTGGTGGCAGGGGCTCAGACGCAGCCCCCAAGCCCCCACCTCTACCCCAGTGCCCAGCTCTCTTCGTCTGTAGGAGCCTCCGGCCCTCGTTCATACTAACATGTCTAGGTCTGATCATTTCTTTGGGCTATGAGACCCTTTAGAGAAAATGATGAAGGCTAGTGATCTTGTTCCCAGAAAAACAATACATACATTTCCAGGGGTTTGTCATGAACCCCATTTTAAGGACCCCTGTGTCTCCTCAGTAGATTATCAGGCCTCAAACCACACTATCATGGGATTGTTTTCGGGCAGCTGTGGTGAAGAGATTTGAGGGGAAGGCCCCCCACCCAGGGCTCCTTGGAGCGGGCACCTGCCACGGCGTGGGGGTCAGAGCAGAACTCCTGCAGGCTGCGGGGGTCCGAGGCCATCGTCTGCTTGAGGCGCTTCAGCACCGAGGCCCCAGCGGCCAGGCGGAAGAGGCCCTGGGTGCGACAAGGAACGTGTACGGTCAGGGAGGGGTGTGTGGGGCACCCTGGCTGGGAGGCCCTAGCTCACTCATGGCCTGGGGCAGGGTGGCTGGCCCTCACTGGGCCTGTGTCCCCACTGGTCTGACAGGCAAACTGGACAGCAGTGTCCACAGAGCCTCTCAACTCTCAAGGTCTGGGATTCTGGGCAAACGGGAAGTCCGGGAGAGGCTGGGAAAAGCCGTGGGGAGACAGGTGTCTGGTTAGGAACGGAGGGGGAGAATGGAGGCCCTGCGGGCTCGTCAGGAAGCCTCCGTCTGTGAGTAGTTCCGCCTCCGAGGCAGCCGAGGAACTACCAGACCGAGGCATGAAGGACGGGGGAGGCCAGCGTGCGGCAGTGACTACACCCGAGTCCCTGGCTTCATTACTGCTCTCTCACGTGCCCCCAGGCGTCTACCTCTTGACCTCCATCTCCCCTTGTAAAACAGAGCCACTGACGGCTCCCTCTGAGGGTTATTGGGATAATTAAACAGAATTAAATTCCTCAGTGCGAAGGGCCGATAGCACAGCGCTCGGCCCACAGAGCATCACTAAGTAGGGGGTGGTGTCACTTCAGTAACGGGAGGCCGTGCCTTCTTCCCGGACCTGTGCTCTAGGGGCGCGATTATGGGCACGGCATGGGCAGCATGAGGGAGGTTTGGGACAAACCGAGGACCCCCACACTCCCTCCCCACCTGTCCCAGTGGGTCCCACCTCTTCCTTCACGCCCTCAGAAAGCAGCATCAGGACGCAGGCCTCAATGGGCAGGGCAATGTCCTGGCCCAGCTCTTGCAGGTGAGTTCCCAGTGACACCCCATACACCCTGGAGAAGGGGGTGGCCGTCATCGAGGGGGAGGGGTCTGCAGGGACGAGACAGATCAGCGGCCCAGGGTCCTTCCACCCCTGGGCAGCCAGGGGCACCCCACCAGATGTCCTCGAGGGACTACTGCTTTGGCCAATGGTACCACCTCCCACCTGACCATCCATGCCACTCATCCTGAAATCATCCAGCACATCTCTTGAATCTGTTCACTGCTTCCATCTCAGTCCAGGCCACCGTCACGTCCCTTCTGCTTCCTAACAGGTCTCCTGGCTCCAGTCCTGGCCCCCTCATCCACTCCCCACTCCGCAGCCAGAGCACTGTCCATCACAAATCTAACTGAGCCCGCCCTGCTCAGAACTCATCTGTGGCTCCCTATTGCTTTTGAGCATACAATGCAATATAGTGTAAGCCTCTCAACATGCCCTGAGCATGGTGGGGGTCAGGGGGGTGGGGTTGGGAGCCGCCCGTGTCCCTACCTGCTTGGCTGTGGTTCTCCCTCAGCTCAGCCAAGGCCGTGTCCAGTGAGCTCAGAGACTTGCGATGGTAATCGGCCTGAATCTCCATGAGCTGTGGGGACAAAGGGGCACCCCCGGAAGAAGTGAGGGAAGCTGAGCCACCCTCAGGGTCCACAGGAGCAGACCCCCCCCCCTCCCACCATCTCATAGTGGGTGTCAGTGGCTCCTGGCTCTGGTGTCCACCCCTGGCTCCGGGTGGTTGAAGCCCGGTCTCGGACTCACATGGATGAAGTAGTTGGCATAGGTGTCCTCCTTGGTGACAAAGTGGTATAGGTCGGCCAAGTACTCATCCTTGGGGACAGAGAGAGGAGGGCTTACACCAGTGAGGCTGGGGCTCGGAGGGGAAGCTGGGGCTCGGCAGGGTTAGGAACTTGCCCAAGCTGTGTGTGGAGGGTCCTAGCCAGCTCTCCTCTCCCTGCCAAGGCTTGTGCTTGGGGACAGCCCACCCCCAAGCCTACCTGGCTGCCCTCATCCAATCGTCCAAATTCTCCAGGGCTTTTAGAGTTTCTCACCTCTGTGTCCCCACACCCTTAGGGCAGTGCCCTGTGTTATACACCATTCATCCATTCACTCACTTACAAATACCCCCAGGCCCTGGTGAGTGGAGCATCTCTGCCTCCCAGGTGTTATTTGCATGGTGTAGACGGAAGAGGCTACAAGGTAATGGCTAAACAAACAGACCTTGGAGGCTGACTACCCGGTTTCAAACCCCAGCTTTGCTGCTTCCTACTCATGTGGACTTGGGCAAGTCACGTCACCTCCGTGAGCTTGTTTCCTCATCTGTGAAACGAGGACAGTACCCGCCTCTACCACCCCCACATCCAGGGAACCTCGAGGGCCCCTCACCTTGCACTGCTCCACCTTCTTCTTCAGGTCCTCCTCCTCTTCCTTCAGCGTCTCCACCTTGTTGGCCGTGGTGGTGTGGCTGTAACTGCCCGGGCCGCCACCCAGGCCCTGACTGCTGCTTGAGCTCTTAGCTGCCTGGCTAAGCCTGGGGACGATTCCAAAGTGGGGTGGTTACTGTCTCCATTGCATGTGCAGAGCCAAGTGTCCCCTCCATATGCCTAACCACACAGGATTCTGGAATTTATAGACTGAAAATCTCACAGCTTCCCTGGGCCTGGGCTACGAGTGTTCAGGGGTGCCACCTGGTGGTAGGTTTGGTGGTCACAGCCCTCCAGCTCCAGGGAAGACCTCCAGGGAGGTCTTCCTGCCATCCAGGGATCTTGGAGAACTGTTTATGACTACCCTAGGCTTTGGGGTCACCCCCAGCTGACACAAGCACATGCACACCCTCACACATATCCTCACTATGTGCACACAAGTACACACTCTGTACCCAGCGGGCCCTGCAACGTCCTCCTAGTGTGGGAAGGGCCTCAAACCTCTGTGGGCCACCTCTGTGGGCTAACCTGGGCATGGACCCACCCAGACCCTGTGGCTCCCACCTGCTCTTGAGGGTGTTCCAGTCTGACACCAGCTTCTGCAGGCTTTTCTTGTGTTTGAGGATGGCTGGCAGTTCTTCCTGGGGGCAGGCATGGGGAAGGAGGGATCAGAGGGCTGGGGAGCTAGGAGCTAGAGGCTGGGGATGCTGGGGTCAGCAGGGAGGGTCACCTCACTCAGCCTGCTGAGTGGCTGCAGGACATCTCTCTCCAGGGTCATCTCAAACTCGGCCAGGATGCGGGCCAGCTGGTTCTGGATGGCGCAGCTCATCTCTAAAGCCTTCCTGTGGACACAGCACCCAGTGGGTCCAGGCTCCCATAGCCCTTCGCTCCAATCTGGAAATACTAGTAGAGTCTCTCCCCTCCACCCTCAGTCGTCTCCTGCCCCTTTGATCTCTCCTTCATCTTCTCTGAGCCCAATACCCTCCCAGGCATGGCCGCCCTCACTGAGCTGGATATTGTCCCCAGCCACAGTGGCTGCCTTCCCTGCCCTGGATCCCCTCCCAGTCCAGATCCCTCCTTGGCCTCTCCAGGTGAAGGCTGAGGCCCCTGTCTGTGCTCACCCCATACTGGAATCAGGGTCCAGCTCCTTGAAGCTCTCGGCCATCGTGGTGGAAAGAGCCATGAGAGGAAGCTTCTTCTGCAGGGAGGGCAGGGCTGGCTGTGAGCATGAGTGAGTGCCTGTGCTTGCCCACTGGGCCTCCCTTCAGCCTGCCCGAACTCATGATGTGTCTGTCTCTTGGGGGCAGAACTGCACCAAGGCACTGGGCGTGGTGGATGGGGAGCAGGGACCTCAGGAGGGTCATGGTCAGGTGAAAGTGGAAGCAGGATGATAACTAGGCATGGTAGGGGTGACCTCTCCCTGGGACCAAGTACAGATCACCCACCCCTCTGAGGCCTCCTTTCTCCCTCCCAGGAACTACTTGATCGAGGTGGAAGGAAAGACCAAGTCCCATCACAGGCTGGAAAACTAAGAACACAGGACTTGCCGAGGTCACACAGTTGCAGGGGGTTGGAGGAGCTGGGCAGAGGCCTCGGAGTGGGCTCTTCCCCGCCCCAGGGCACAGGTGGCTGACCCGGCCACTGCGGAGCGCAAACCGTCCACAGCTCCCATTGCTCCCCCTCCCACCCGGAACTCTGGCCACACTTAATTGTTGACTGATTCCAAAACATGCTGGACCCATCCCACCTAGAGTTATGGAGAGTACTAGCTTTGGTCAGAGTGACCAGGGTTCAAATCTCAGTTTTGCTACTTACTAGTTGTATGAACTTGAGTGAGTCACTTTCTCTCTCTAAGTCTCCATTTCCTCATCTAGTGAAGCGCTAATAAAGGCAGCCTCCTCCTAGGGTTGTCAGCATTGAGTGAGGCAATGCATTGACGCATCTTAGCCATCGGTCCATAAATGCTGGCTCTTGATTAATACAAGTATCATTCAAAAGTCCAGCTCAAATGTCACTTCCTTCAGGAAGCCCCCAGATTGCCCCAGTTGAGAGAGCCTGCTCTGCTCTAACGGCTGACTGGACAGAGAAGTTCAGGTGCAATCAGAGCGTGGTCTTGGTTCAGGAGATTGGTGCAGAGGGGGGCAGGGTCAAGAAGGGGATGGGGAAGAGATAAGACCTCATGAGTGGGGTTCCTGGGGGCCTGGGGACAGAGAAGTCTTCACCTCCTTGGGGCTAGAGGCTCAGACCGGCAGGGAGACCCCAGCCCCAACTTCACTGCCCCATTGGACAGAGGTGTCCTGCCCAGGCCCCCTTCTCCCTGGGACCCCCACTCACCACCCGTTTGTCCATATCTGCCCCACTCTGGCCCTGCAGACAGGCCTGTAGTCGCTTGTGGACATTGTGGGCTGCTCGTTTGGCTGGTTCCAGCCGCTGCTCCACCTGGGGGAGGGCATGGCGGGAATGGGTCCTGGGAGGTTGTCCCCCACCTCCCACCGCCTTGTTCTTCCCCAGAGCAGGAACCACCTTTCTCTTTCCTCCTCCTGGGGACCCCATGGCCAACAGCTTGGGGAATGACTCAATCTGGTCCCCCAACTGGGATCTCCGCCCAGCCCTCTGCCAACAGCCTGCATAGGCCTGCCTTGCCACCCATGGCTGGCCCAGGCATGTACCTGCTGCAGGTCCTCACCCAGGAACTCGGCAGTCTCCGGGGTGCTGTGGGGGGAGAGAGCTTCTGCTGAGCTGGGGCAGGTTAGGAACCCCCCTGCTCCGCCAACAGGGCACCTGGACCCCAGTTGCTTCCAGTGCCCCTCCCTGCCTCTCCCAGTTGGGGCCTGCCTCATCCCAGTCGGAGCACATTCCATAGGGGTGGCAATAGGATACAGGGCTTTTCCTCCTCCACCCAGGGCTGTGTCCTGAGAGAGGGTGGATGAAACTGAAGGGGGGACTGGGGGAGCCACCCCAGGGCTCAGCCTCTCTTTTCTGCTGGCCCTAGGGAGAGGAGGCCTGGGCTGGCCCCAAGAACGGGAAGTGTTTGAGCTCAGACAGTCACACAGGACGCTGGACCGTTGTGGTGGGCAGGCCCTGGGCCCCTGCCTGGGGATTCATGGGGACACCGTGGCCCAGAGCAAGGTGGCCTGACGGCACAGACCCACATGGGCATCCGTGGCAGGGTGAGACGAAAACCAGGTCTCTGGACACCCGATCTTCTCCCCTGGGCCCAGAGATGGGAAACTCCCAAGGCAAGGGAAGAGGAGAGAAGACAGGCCCAGGGAGCTCCCCAAACTTCTGGCCTGCACTCCACCAGCATAGGGGCTGGGGTGGTAACGGAGGGGGGCCTGGGAATGTTTCTACCTGAGGCCGAGAAAGCAGAAGCAAGACAGAGAAGCAGGCCGCCCAGGGACTGGGGGGAGGAGGGGCACACGACAGGACCCGGCGGGCCCCTCCTCCCACCAGGCCAGGACCCAGTCTCCTTACGTCCTCTAAGGTCTGGGGCCCTGACTGCCCCTCCCCACAGACAACCAGAGATGGTTAACTGTCCCCACTGTACAGAAGGGACAAGTGAGGCCAGAGGGGAGCGTTCACTCAGAGGCTCACGGAGGCAGAGAAGACTCAGTCAGCATCCCTGTTTCTCCCTGTGCCCCCTCCAATCAGGGGTGGGGGTGCCCCTTCCTCCCCAAAGTCAGCGCCTTTCTCTCCAGCTCTGGCTGGGAGGCGAGGGTGGCATTTGGAGGGGGAGGAGCGGCAGGACTCTGGCAAGTCAGAGGGTGGCCGTCCAGCAGTCCCCAGCCTCCACCTTCCCTCGGGTCAGGCTGGGGTGAGCGTGGGGCTGGATGGGGCCGGGTGGACACTCACCGTCCCAAGCTGCCCGTCTGGGCCAGTTGCCGCATGCGATGCAGCTGCCTCTTCATCATCTTGGGGGCGGGCTGGGTGCTGCAGGGTCACGGTGCGGGTCGAGGGCAGCAGCCCCCAGCCCAGCCTGCTTCTGCCTCAGCCAGCGCTCTCGCCCCGGATGGGTGGGCGGCGCTCTCCGCTTCCTGGGCCAGCGCGCTCCCGCTCGCTCCCGCCTCCCCGATGGCGGCTCCGCCCCCGGCCCCCAGGTCACTCCTCTCGCCAAGTTTGGGTTCTCGCTCTCCCTGCCTTCCGCCCCCCACCCCAAGGCCCCTGGAAGGTTCCCGCGAGTGTTGGTCGACCCGCCGCCCGGCAGTCCACAGGTTGTGTGCGCGGCTCCTCCCCGCCCAGCCCCGGTGGCGGGAAGCAGGTAAGCCCGCTCCTGCCACTGCGCCTGCCCCAGGTTCCTGCCCCACCTACCGCCCGCCCGCCCAGGGTATAAATAACTTTTGCACTTCTCTCAAAGAGGAAAGAGGGTTCTGTACTTGCGAGTCAGAGGCTAAGGACAGTCCTCTCTGACCTGTACTGGCCCGTCTGGGCTTGCCAAAGGGTGCTGCCCTGGGGTCCCTCCCCAGAAGACCTGCTGGCCGATTGTCTGGGGGCTTTGGCTTCCAGGAGCCACCCTGCTGCCGTGTGCCCTTGGACAAGTCCCTGGAAGGTGCGACCTGCTGTTTCTAAGGGCCAGATGCGCCAGCTGTTCTGGCCCTGCCCGACCCAGAGTGGACCAGAAAGATACCCCTACTTGCTCCTCCAGCGCCCGTGCTCCTCCTCCTGTCGCCCCTTTAAGGGGGGAGGGGACGCGGGGAATCTGCCACCCTCCAGCAGGGAACGGTCCCAGAGCAGTTCCCGGACACCCTGCTCTCCCCCAGCCCCCGCGGCTTCCTCCATGTGTAACGCCCCTTCTCCGCAAACGGCCTCAGTCCCTGCCCTTCTTGTAAGGCAGTGATGCGGCCGCTGCTCTGTCTCTCCAAACTCAGTGGTAGTTATCTCTCTGGCGCCCCACCCAAAACAGCTGAGCATACAGTAGGTGCTCCATAATTGCTAGTTAATACAAGAGGAAGCCTTTGGAAAACAGTTTCCCCTTGCTCTGAGCCCCTGCACCTCCGGCATCAGGAGCCCCAGAGGTGGGGGAGGGGAGGAGTCCTGCCACACACAGCACTTTGATTTGTCAGTTTCAGTAGGTTGGTTTGAGGATCACCTGAGCACCTGTTTGTGTGGGTGGGCAGACTGGGCACTTCTCTAGAGCAAGACCTCAGCCTCGGGCATCTCAGTGTTTGGGCATAGGGCCTGGCTCACAGTAGGCACTCCCTGAACTCTGGTTGCCTCTCCACTCCCCAAAGGGAGAGCCAGACACCCCCAGTGGGGTGAGGAGGGGCAGAGAAGGGAACCCCCAGCTGTTGCTGCTTGAGCCAGAGGCTCCCACTTGAATGGAATCCTCGGCAGAAGTTGGGAGGCTCCTGGATCAACGGCTCCGGCCAGGATGAGGAGCTCCTAGGCAAAGTTCTCTTGCCCATCTCCCTTCCCCCAACTGGAAGGCCCCTTCTAGAAAGGGGACCGGGCTTGAAGAACACCTTCATGGAAGGAGACACCAGAGTCTGGACACCAAACCTGGCTTCTTAAAATGTGGGGCTGGGGCTGCAGTGTCTGGGTTCTAGTCCTGTCCTCCACTTTCCTCACTGGCCAGACCCCAGTGGGGCTGGTGGCTCAGTTTCCCTCGTCTCTGCAATGGGCTCAACCTACTGTGTGCAGAATTAGGAAACTGAAGACTCCTAAGCCAGCAACTCGACACCAGGTTGGCACCATCCTGCTGCCTGGGAAAGCTCAAGGATACAAGGTGTCCTCCCTCACCCCGGTTCAGCCCCGCCTCAAACTCAGACCACACTGGGCCTGGGCTTGTCCACTTTCCCCAGCTGTTCTTAAGGTCCCTAAGGGTAAGGACTGGCTTTTATAACTCTGTCCCTCTTAGTCCTGCCCAGACCTGAGCCCCAGCTCCAGCCTGGGGAGGGGTCATTCTCTGTGGGCTGTACCAACAGCTGCCGTGGAAACAACCAGAGCCATATAATCAGGCCACCTGAGCTCCAGGCTCCCTTCCAGTCAGACCCAAGGGCCTCTGCAGGAAACGCACCTGGCTTTTCTTTGTGTGGCCTGGGCGAGGCTGCCGTGCCTTTTGGCTGGGTGGGGTGGGGAGGTATATTTAAGCTCAAGTACACTTGAATGTTGAATCATAATGAGTTAGAAGCCCCAAAGGTTGGATCCTAGGTTGTTCTTTCAAAAGATGTTGTGATCAGAGACTTTTGGATTCACGTTTTAGTCAGTGGATGTTGAGATTGTAGTTTTAGAACTGCAGATGCAGAAGGGGGACCTCCGGGGTCACCAGCCAATCCCTACTCCGGTCACAAGACTTTTCACATTGCACTGCAAGGGCTTGTTGACCTTTCTGGGTCTCCTCCCCAGGAGGGCCTGTCTGGATCATGCTGAGCCCTCCTGGGCCTAGCAGTGTGCCATTGTCACGGGAGCTCAAAAATCACAGCTGACTTGAGTCGCAAGTGAAGACAGTGCATCAACGGACACTTTCCAACTCAAGAGACAGCGAAAACAGAGCTTAAGCTGTGGATGGAGCCAGCTAGCCGGGCGAGCTTCTCACTAGCTGGGCAAGCTTGGGTGAGGTAGTTCACCTCTCTGAGCCTCAGCATCCTCCTCACTAAAGTGGGACTAATAATACAATCATCTACCTGTTGTGAGGACTGCATGAAATAACACGTAAAATGCTTCGAATGGCGTCTGGCCCTATTTCTTATTATTCACCTTGAAAAGTCAGGAAGGAAAGATCTTTTACCCCACCTTAGTTGCCCCCTAAATGTGCCTTGCTGCCTTGGGACAATAACACTTATTGTCATGTACTTTAGCACATCCTCCAGTGAGGTCGGTATCATTGTCCCCATTTTACAGGTGAGCAGACCAGGTCTACTGGTCCAAGGTTCCTAGCTGGCCAAGCGGTAGAGGCAGGGTTAGAAATTATATCTGACAGGCTCCAAAGCCCCCACTTGCTTTCCTACTGTGCCCGATGTCCCTGCCCTGCCTCGATTGCTGTGGCTGCTTTGAGGGGCCCAGAGGCCTCAGGGAACCTGTGACTGTGTGGGAAGTATCTGCTGGTGAAGCTGGAGCAGGATGTGGGCAGGGAGGTCAGTGGCTGGGCGGTAGGGCGGTTGTAGCGGGAGTCGGCTGCGGGGCCGCAGGACTAAGCAAAAACAGCCCATTTGAGACACTTTTGATAAATTGCTTGTTTGTGGCCAGGTTGACTCTGCCCCCTTGAGTGGTGGCTTCCGCTCCTAACAGTGAGGCACGTGGTGTCATTTCTGGGGCCCCCAAACTTTCCTGCCTCCTCCTCAAACCAGAGAAATTCCTAGGAAACCCTGGGGTGGCACCGAAGCACAAGGACTCCAGTACGATCTCGGCGGCCCTGGAGAGCCCGTACCCTACCCCCAACCCGAGGACAGCAGCTGACGGAGGGCTGGAGGCCGGGGAGGCAGGGGGCAGTGTGTCCTCATGGGGCACACCGCACAGGAGGCTGCTCAGACGTGGGCCCTAAAACGGAGCCGACACGAAGCACCCTGGGGGATGTACTGAAGCACACGACAATACGGGTCCCTTATGTGCTGCTCTCCGAGCCTCAGTTTCCTCATTTCCACAGGGTGGTTCTACGGATGGAGGGAGAGGCGGTGTGCGGCGGGTCCAGGACAGTGCCAGGCCCAGGGCTGGCCCTGCTGCCGGCCTGTGCCGGTGTGCTGGCCAGGAGCCCCGGGGAGACTGGGGGCAGAAGCATCGTGGGAACACCAGGGACAGGACCCCCAGGCGAGCAGTGGCCTGTTTCTCTTGGCTGCTATGGACTGATGAGCAGTATGCTGCGGTTGCTAAAAAAACAAAAAGAAAAAAAAAAAAAAAACCGAGCTGCTGCCTCTAACCACACAAATAGAAGTGGAAGTGTGGTTTCAAAGTCTGGGAAGTCCCCCCGGTTCTGGGGTGGGGGTGGGGGTTACCCTTCAAGAGACAGAACATGCCTTTCCTGGGCCCCCCACTTCAGCCGTGGTCTCAAGGCTCTGGGTCTCTTATACAGGGTTCCAGATCTCTGTCTGAACCAACAGTATTTGGGGAATGACTCCCCCAGGGAGTGGAGGCCAAGGGCCCCCTCTTCTGATCAGACCCCCTACCCAGCCCCTCACAGATGTGGGGCTCGCTGGGAACCCCATGCCCCTCCCTCCCAGCTCTCAGTGTGTCATGCTGAGCTCCTGGCTCACAGGTTCCATACCAGGTCGTGAGCTCTGTGAGGACAGGGCCATGCCTGGCACAGGAGCTGCTCAAGAGGCACTTGGAGGACAGATGGAGAGACAGACGAACTGACTACGAACAAGGGAAGGTAGGAGGTTTGAACAACTGAAGGGGTCTCCCTGTGGCTCTAACATCTGGGTCACTCCAAGTTGACAGTCTGGGGGATTTTTTTACCCAGACTCACCAGAAGGCATCAGAGGGCACCTTTTCAAACAAGGAACCTAAAGATCAGAGAAGGAAGCGCCTTGCTCAGAGTCACAGAGCAAGCCAGGGGCCCCACTGGAAGCAGTCCCATGCTCCCAGGTGGCAGCTGCACATTCCTATGCCAACCTGCAGCCCTTCACTGCCAGTGTGAGACTGCTCCAGATGGTGCTTCTGGGACCCCAGAGACCTTAGGGAATAGGGTTTTCACTGAGAAGGAAGACCCCTCCAACAGGTTGTCTTGTGGAGACATCCATCACAAGTGTTCAGCAGTCCAGCCTGGGGGTAGGGGTGCAGGAGCCAGGCGGGGTGGCTGGGAGGGCAGTGGCAGAGGATGCTAGGAGGCACCCGCAGGCGGAACTGGAAGGCCCTGCTCTCGCTCTCGTGCGGCTGATGTCGGGAAACTCCCCACGCACTGCGGTGTTCCCTGGCACAGAGAACTGGCCCTCACTTGCTGAATGGAAGCTGGGGAGTCAGGTGTGCTGGGCTCTGGGAAAACTAGCGGGCTGGGCTGTTCTCCAGCACACCTTAACTCTATCGATGGAATGGAGTTTGGTGGCCAAGTTCAGACTGGGTAACACTAGGTTAGACAAAGTGAAATTGGTTTCTTAAATGCAGAACTTCCCATCATCTGGTAGGGAGGGGAAATGGCAGGCAGCCTTCCCCAGACTTATCTGAGCAGGAATGGTCTCTGGCAGAGCAGCATGGAGGGCTGGCTCCATGCCACGGGGCAATTCCCTGGACTAAACACCCCCTCACACAGCTCAGCACTCGTTGGCTCTCTCAGCTGCACGGCCTCTAAGCCACTTCCCAGCCTGGACCCCAGCCTCCCAGTTAAAACACTCAACAGTGCCAGGGGGAAGTGAGCTGCAGCTGGGAGAGGCAGGAGGCCCACTGCAGGGTCCCTGGGCCTCTCCAGAAACGAGCTGCTATTGGCACCGTGCTTCCTGGGAGCAGCCTCTGGGGAGAGGGAGAAGCCGAGGCATGGACTCCAGGGCGGTGCTGCGTCGCAGTCGTGTTTTGATGGCTGAGCACAGCAGAGGGAGTTGTGAGAATCCCAGGGCCTCCCCCTCAGCGTCTGCAGCAGCTGGGGCTCCTGGCAGGCCCCGAACAGCCACTGCTTCCAGCTGGGATGGCTCTGGGCCTGCCGCAGCCCTCAGCCCTCTCTGGTGACTCAGCGCCGGCCACAGGCCCCCAAGCAGGGCCTCTTCCTGTGCAGGGCTCAGCGGTGCTGGGGAGAGGAACTATGGCCTGATCGCCAAAGACAAGAGGCAGAGAGGTCTGCGGGCCGCGCCGGGACCTCCCACTTCGGGACCTCCTCTGGTCTCCCTCCACCTCAGAAGGGCCACGAGAGAAGATAAGCGGTCCAGGAAAAAGGACATTTTATTTCCATAAATACTCCTGCCCTCACTCACACACTGACCCCGCCTCCGCCCATGGACAGATGGATGGACAGAAGTGAGAAGCGCACAGGAGGCCCTGGCAGAGGCCACTAAATGAAGGAGACACCGAGAACACCAGTGTAGGACCGCCCTTGTTCGGAGGCCCTGGAGCGCCAGGCTGGGGCCACCTGTTTCTGGCTTTACCCTTGGGCCCCCACAGCCCCTCAGGCCTGACAGCAAAGGAGCCAGGCAGGTGTAGAGACCCCCTAGGAGTGGGGGACAGGAGGGCTCCCCCAATTGGGCCCCCTGAGATGGTGACCACAGGGCCACTCTGAAAGAAAAGCTGAGTCAAACCACACACCAGAGAGTGCAAACAGCTGGGGGTGCAGGCGTCACCCCCCTACCCACCGTCACCTGGTTCCTGCGGAAGTGGCCTGAGCTGGTCCCCGGCTCCAGCCTGGCCAAGTTATGGCTGGGCCTTCCCATAAGGCATAAGAGGCAGGTGGGGATGACCCCACCCCAGGCTAGGGTCGGGGCTGGGCCTGAGGTCCTGGCCCTTGCCTGACGGCCATGCTTCTCCCAATGACCCCAAGTCCTTCCAAGGCCACACAGCCCTTCCCTGCTTCAGGCTCCCACCTGTGGTGAAGGTCCCCAGCAGTGCAAACCCAGGCCCAGCCTCCTGCTGGGTTTGGCTCAGCAAGGGAGGGGTTAAGGAAGGAAGGGGCTGCAGGGGTGAGGGGAGAAGCACCAGGCACAGGGGATATGGCCACGGGGACAAAGACTGTCCTAAGCCATCAGAGCCTCACACTCAGGCTAGCCAGTGGCCAGCCCTATTGCTGTCCCCTCCTCCTCTCCCCTTCCCTTCTCTGTTCTAGAGGCTCCCCCAGGTCTCAGGCGGGGGGAACTGGTCCACATCCCCCATCTCATTATAGGTCTGGTCGCCCATCGTGAAGAGGAGCTTGTAGCGAAGGCGAACCTTCTCCTGGGGCAGAGACAGTGAAGGCAAAAGAGTCAGAAGTGGAGAAGAGGCTGCCCCCAGCCCCCCTGGCACCGTCACGGCCAGCCCCTCACCTTCTGGGGGTTGGCGAGGAGCAGGACCTGGGTGATAGCTGAGGGGTGGACGATGGGGTTGAAAGCCGGCAACTCTGTGCCTGAGGGTGGCTGCAGCTTCACTTTCATGACCTGAGGACAGGAGGGGAGGGTGGGCACAGCTAGCCCTGGCTTCTCGTCCTCATCCCCTGAGAAACCAGGCCCAGCCTGTCCTCCTGCTCCTCCTCGGGGTCCTAGGGCTCTGTCTTCTCATTCCCTTCTACACCCCGACTCCCCAGGAAGACAGACCCTGCTCCCCATCCAGCCCTGAATCACCCTGCCTTGATAGGAGGGAGGCAGGCCCATGTCACCTTGGGGACAGCTGACTGGAAAACGATGTTGCGGATGGGCTGGGGGGCGGTACTCAGCATGGAGACCACCACCACCAGCACGTCAGAGCGTCCTGGAAGCGGGTCTCGGGCGAAGTGGAAGAGGACCCGGAAGCCATGCTGGTCATACACAGTCACCGGCAAGATGCTGCCTGGCGGAAGGGAGGGGGAGAGGGTGATGTGTGGTGCCAGGCCCACGCCCAAGCACCTCTGACCAGCTCCCCCAACCCGGCTCACAGCAGGCGGTACGCTGCTCGGCTGGGGATGAACGACCAAATCCACAAACTTCAGTCCTTGCCGCGACCCTGGGTGGCAGTGCAGCCAGGGGTACAGACTGGTGCCCCGAAGGGGCAGGCGAATTTCTAGTGGTGGCAGAGGCAAGACATCCAGCCCCAAACTGATGCCCCCCAGTGCCATACAGCTGCTTCCTGTGCTCACTGTGTGACCCTGACCTGGTCACTCTGTGTCTCTGAGCTCAGGGTCTTCCCTACTGGTAAGATAGGAGCACCGCTACCTAACTCCTGGCGACACTGAGGGTGTGACACCTTCGGTCACGATGAGCTCACCACACGGATGAGACCAGCCGGGTCTGTCTGTGCAGAGCCTGGTGTTGGCAGTGGACCACCCACTGCTCCTGGGTGGGAGAAGCCCGGATCTGGACCTGGTTCAGTTCTGCGGTCTTGGGGAGACCCTGAACCCCTATGTCCTCGCCCTGCCTTCCTGGGGAGGGAGGGGCCCAGGGGCCGTCCATAAGAAGTCCTGCTCGTGTAACCCCGGACTTGATACAGCAGTTTTTTGACCACTCTGGGACAGATGAGGACATGGAGTGCTTGGAATGGGAAGGGTCTTGCCCAGAGCTCCCCAGAGTTGGGCAGTGACAGGACTGGGAGAGCCCCATTTTCCCCCTGCTCCCCACAAAGAGCTCCTGGTAGGACGATAAGGTAGCTGGTGCCGCTGGGCAGTGAGCTGACCAGGCCTGGCCTGTCCCTGCCCATGCCCCTGCCCCACTCACTGGGTTTGATGGACTCCAGGGGCACGGTGATGTTGGCCAGGGAGAGCTCGGTCTGTGAGGGCTGCTGCGAAGGCCCAGGAGGCTCGGGGGACGCGGTGTGGAGGCCAGCGGCACTGGAGCTAGGTGAGCTGCAGCTGCTTTTATTCTGCAGGTCCCGGAGCGTGAGCCGGGGGGCTGGCTGCTGCTTCTCCCTTAGTGGGGGATGATGGATCGAGAAGTGGCCAACGGATCAGGGGGACGGGAAAGGCTGGGCTTCCTGACTGTCCCTGACACCTCCCCGTCTCTCTGGCCTTGGTCTCCTCCCCTTGAAAATGGGCAGCCCTTGCTCCCCCCTCCCTCTGCCCACTTGGGCTCCGTGTCCCTCTCACTGCTGGCCTCTTGGGCCTTCTGTCTTTCTCAGGTGCTGGGATGCCTAGGGGAGGGCCCGTGGGACCCAGGTCCCCTTTCTCTCTCAAACGCCATGCTCTGTCGAACAGACCCTGCACCTCCCTTGGTCACTGCTGTGCCCCTTAGGCCCAGGACAGCGCTGGCACGTGGTGGTGCTCCGCGGCCATGGTGTACAGGAATAAACCAGCCCGGGGCCTCTCCCTGGTGCATCTGGGCCAGGCAAAGCCCAGGAGAAGCTGCTGGTTGTGGGGACAGGGAAGGCTCCCTCCACGCCAGCCAGGGTGTGCCCTCACCACCGCATTTGTTGGGACTCCGGGGGCAGCGACTGCTGCAGGAGGGTCTTCCCCAGCAGGTCCAGGTCATCCAGACCACTGCTCACTGGCAGGGACATCTGCGTTGGGGGCCGACTGTCCATGCTGGGGGCCGGAGTGGGGGCTGGGGGTTCTGTGCCATCAGATGACTGTTGGGCATACAAAGGATGCAGGTAGGTGGGATGGTGCTGAAAAGATGTCCTTTGTCCTGTGCTGAAAAGGTGCTGAAAAGGAGGCCCCTTCCCCTCCCTGCAGGTGACATCTGAGGGAAGAAGCAGCAGGGATGGGGACCACGTTCCTGCCGGGCCCAACCCCCCTCTCACTCCAGGGTTGTCAGTGGGTTGGGCCTGGTCTGGAGTTCTACTTTAGAAACCATCACATTTCAGGGACCTCAAAGTTACCCACAAGAGAAAAAGAATAAGGAACCCCCATCTCAACCCAAGGGAGGCCTAAGGCTGAGAATGGCAGGGAGATGCCTCTGGAGGTGAGGACTGCCTAACTTCCTCCACCCCGGGACAGGAGCCTCAGCTTCCTGGGCCGCCCCCTGCCCCTTGGCCCTTCCGCCATCTCTCCCCTCATCGCCCCCTCAGGCTATCTGTCCCAGGTGCTCTGCCCCCAGGACAGGTTAGGCTAGTGCCTGGCCCCTCCTACCTGGAAGCTGTTCCATCCAGCACCATCCAAGCTTGGGCCTGGAGAGGGTGTGGGGTCACTTAGGCCTGCAGGGAAGCAAGGCAGAGGTCAAGAAGCTGGATTCCTAAGCAGAGGCAAGAGAGCTAGGGGGACTGTGCTGGGTCGGAGTGCCCTGGCCCCTACCCTCCCCTTGCACCCCTCCTCTGTAAGGCTCAGCTCAAAGTGGAAAACCCCCACTCCAGCACTTGTAGAGGGAAACAGCAGCAGAGCAGAAGTAGAAAGCAAAGATCCTGAAAGCCCATTCCCTGGGCCCATGCACGCTTCCTCTCTTTCTGCTCAGAAGCCAACTCCACTGCAGAAGTCCAGACTTTCGTCTTCATTCATCAGCTGGCTGCTGGTGGGGTGGCGTGTGTGGGGGGGTGGTGGTGTGTGTGTGTGTGTGTGTGTGTGTGTGTGTGTGTGTGTGTGTGTGTGTGTGTGTGTGTGTACACATACATGTATGTGCACAGGGATGAGGAGACACTAAGTGAGGTTCCTAACCTCAAAGGTCCAGGTGGGGAGGGCCTACTGACTGGACAGATGCCAGAAAGGCCCTGTGGTGCAGTGAACGGGGCCCTGGGCCCAGGCCTGCCCCATCGTGCGGCCATGGGCAAGGTGCGGCTGGGCCGCACGACGCAGGACTGGACTAAGGCAGACTCTGATGGCCTCATTTGCCACTGACATGTGCCAACAAGGCTGGCTGATGTGCCAGGGAGAGCTGCAGGCCCTTTGGAAGGCCCTGCTGGTGGGTAGAAGGCAGGTTGCCAACCTGTTTGACTTCTGCCTGCCCTAAAGCATTCCACAGCCAAGTTCACCCCAGATTTTACCTAAAGACAAGTTATCCTATTTCTAGCAAATCCTGAATAAGTGAGGTCCAGCCTCAAGTGCTGGCTGACAGGCAAAAGCAAGATGCAGGAAGCTGCGACTACCAGGTCTCTTCCTCGGGACACAGCTCCCTGAGTCCGGGGACAACACGGCGATAACCGCTAACATTTCTCACGCCCCCTGATGTGTCAGGCACTTCAGACTTAGGTCTCACTTAATCCTCAAACAGCCTTAAAAGGCAGGTGTGCAGTTCTCATCCCTCTTTTAAGGATGAAGAAATAGAGGCTCAGAGGGGTTAAGTAACCTGCCCAAGGGCCACAAGCTGGAAGGTGGCAGAGTCTGTACCTGGACAGAGCATGGCCTAATTTCTGGAGTCTGAATACAGCTCTGCCACTTGCTGTGTGACCCTGGGCTGGCTCCCCGTGCCTCATCTGTAAAAGAGACAACACCAGCATCCACACCAGAGGTCTGTTGTGAGTAATAAGACAAATCAGATGAAGTGCCTGAACAATGCCGGAATGCTCTCTCTGCCAGACAGGAAGTCCTCACTGCCTACCCCGCCCCTTACCCCTCACCCTTCCTGCCACAGACAACCGTTTCAGACAAGCCCCCTTTGTGGTCCCAAGGCTTCCTCCACTCTCCAGAGCTGGGTGGGTACTGCCCTGGCGCTTCTGGTTCCTGTTCCCACAATTTTTTTTTTTTGCCTTTGAGAAGAAACCAGAGGAAGCTGGAGGCTCAGGGCTCTGCTGAAGCGACTCAGGGACAGGAAGTGCAAAGCACACCTCACTTCTTGACAGGAGGTGGCTTTGTCACAGCCACTTGCTGGGGGGCCTGGGCCACGCACACCAACTACCCGGTCAGGTAGCTGCTGCCTGGTTCTGGATCTGTGAGGGACACAAGCCTGGGTGCATTTTCTCATCACTGCCATCCTTCACCTTTTACGCCTGGGCTGGGATCTCTGCCTGAGTTGGCCCTGGCTCTGAATGAGGCGAGACTCATAAGTGGCCCACAGACACCCTAAGAGCAGACCCTCTAGGAAGGGTGCTGGCTGGCAGGCCCACAGAGGGGAACTCAATCTGGTCCACTTTCCCCCTCGTCCCACAACACCTCACTCATCCTCATTTCTCTTTCCTGGGAGGGGAGCAGAGAGGCTCGGAGTGAAGCTTCAGAGTTGGCGTGCCTCATCTAGACCCTGGTGCCCTGTTTGGGCAAGTCCCTCAGCCATCCTAACTAAGCCTTGCTTTTGCATCTGTGAAACGGGGATGCTGACAGCGCCCATCGCGTGTGCTGGGAGGAGGAGAGCGGTCTGAGAGGCGACGGTGCAGCAGCGGTGGTCAGGGCAGCGCTCCCTGAACTCCGGGCCGCCCTGCCCGGGATCCTGGCACAGCATTACTCCTTCCAGTCCGTTGGGTTTGGTTTCACCGCCGAACTGGCTCAGAAGAACAGAGGGACTCTCCGCTTCTGAGCCAGCTCCCCAACATGCTCCTCTGACAAGAGTCCCACTGCCTCTGTCTAACCTCAGGGATACGACGAGGAAGCTGTGATTACAGTTTCCTGCTTCCAAGATCCTACAGCTGAAAACCCAAGACTACCTGGCTGGCTGGGCACCCTCTGCTTCTTCCTCAGGGGCAAGCCTAGTTCCCTGTTGGGCTCTGAAGCCCTAACCCTGCCCTGTAGTGACACAGCCCTGGCCCAGGACCAGCTAAGGTCACAGAGTGCCTTGTGCTCTGATGCCAGCTTCCCAGGAGTTTCTGGGTGCTATGGAGCACGGAACACCCCCCTCTTCCTTTCAGTGAGTGGGGGAAATTGTTGAACTTTTGTCTGGGCAGGATCCAACCCTAGGCTCTCATCTGCTGCAGGAAACCCCTCTGCCTTCCCTTGGGGCCTGGGCATGGCTGGCTTGTCATGTTCAGGGGCTAGCCAGCCCCACCCTGTGACAATCTGACCTTGCACAACTTCTTGATTTCCCTGAGCCTCAGCTTCCTCAGCTGTGAAATGGGCTTCAAGCTCACCCGCCATGCCCCACAGCACACAGGAGTGACATGTTGACTGACCAAGCTCTGCAAGCAGCTTGTGAGCTGCAGGCATCCCCCCACCCCAAAATGCAGCCAAGCCCGCCCTCCTCTGGGCCTGGCCCCTTCCTCACCCAGAGACATGAGCTCATCGTCAAGCAGGGAAACGGAGATGCTGGGCTGCTCGGGGCTGGCCTGGTTACCAGGGCAGGTGGGCGAGGCTGGATAGGTTCCTGCGGGAGGGAGATCCAGGCCTGAGAGGTCCAACAGGGCCGAGGTGCTCCCTGGGGCAGGAAAGGAGAGTCAGACAAGTCCTGGGGGAAGGACACTCATGTTCTCAGAGTCCATGGAGGTTGAGGGGCAGCAAAGTGTCCCCTAACGCTTCACAACCCTCCTGCGTTCCCCTCCTTGGCCACCAGGCCCTTTCGTTAGCACACGGCGTTCCTTCTGCCTGGAGCGGATTTCCTTCCTCTACTTGGCGAACTGCCTCCCATCCTTTAGGGCTCCGCTCAAGCTCTGCTGCTTCTGTGGGCCAATTCTAACCTCCTCTGCAGGAAACGGAGCAGTCTTTCCCCCTCGCTGAAGCTAAGCCTTGGGGCTGTCAATTAGCCGCATACAACAGGTGCCCGATTTGTCAATGAAAGGTCTTCCTTCTTCTCCTGTCCTTGCCGAACCCTTGGCTCCCGTCCCCTCTGTCCCACATCCAGACCCCTCCCTCCCACAGCTGCGGGCTTGGCATAGACTTCTCCTCAGCTCTCTCTCTGGGGGCCTCCACCATCTTAAGGGGCCAGCTCTGAGATCGGAGCACCGCCCTGGGCTCTCTGTCCCCCCTCTAGCCTGGTGGGTGCCTAAGGCTCCTGTCACCTCACCAGGGATGGAGCTGGCAGCAGCATCACCGTTGACCTCCTCGCCCCGCACCAGCTGCTTGTACAGGTTAATCACCTGGGTGAGGTTGTCGTTGGCCTGCAGGATCTCCGCTGGAATGGGCAGGAGGGGAGAGGCCAGTGTGAAGGAATGCGGGGGCTTCTGAAGGGAGCCGAGCACCTAGCACCCATCCCAGCGCTGGTGAGGGGGCGGGGCCAGGGGCATACCCTCATCTACTCAGACTCAGGCCCTCTGTTCCCCACTTGCCCCATCTCCCCCACGCTACCCTGTGCCAGCCCCTGAACCCAGTGGCATGCTCTCGCCTCTAGGCCCCCACATAGGCTCCACTGGATGCCCCCCAGATCTGTGTGGCTTTCTGCCTTCAGGTCTTTACCCAAACGTCACTTCAGGGAGGCCTTCCCTAACCACACTCCTGTACTATGCAGTCCATCCTGTCCCTGCTTGTTTTTCTCCATGTCATTTAGCACTATCTCACAGCTGCCACCTCTCAAGTCCCGGGTTTACTGTCTATCTCCTCTCATTAGGCTACAAACTCTATGAGGCTATGGTTTTTGTCCATTCTGATCACTGCTTAAGGACCTAGAACAGTAGTACTTAGCACACACTAGGCCCTCAACAATATTACCTCCCCAGGGGCCAGGGCTTAGAGGAATCTGGGCAGCGAGCCTCTTGGGTAGGGACCAGGTCCCTGGGCCCATGGGAAGTGCTCAGTAAGCTCTTGCTGAATGAAAGGCGGAGATGATACCAGACTACTGCCCAAGAGGTCCTGCTGATGTGGTAGCAGAGAATAAGATGAAAACCTGATACGTGGCCCTAGGAGAAGCCATGGGGCCCAGCTCTGGAATTACTTGGCCTGTGGGCTTCATCCTTGGTTTGCAGCCCTTACCAGGGAGGCAGTGCCTGTTGGGAGAGAACCCTGCTCTGCCAGGCTCTGCCACTATTCTGCTCCGAGATCTGGGCAAGTCGCTCCCTTCCCTTAGCCCCAGCTGTGAAATGACAATTTTCCCTCCCGTGTAGCTTGTGGGCAGTAAATGAGGTGTCTGTGAAAAGACTTGGCCCCATGGGTCTCTCAACTAGGTCCGCCCCTGCTCTCTGCTTCCTTCTTTCCCAACTTGGAGAAACCCAAAGTAAGTGGTGGGGAATGGGGCCCCCTGGTGGTGGCTCCTTCCCACTGCAGATACTCAGCAGGGACTGAAAGAGCAGGAGGTGAGGGGCCAGCTCTGCCCGGGGCTCACCTAAGGCCTCATCATTGTCCTCCGTGTCGCTGGCAAGTCGGAAGAGTGTGGGCCGCATCCGCTCACAGCGCTGGTACAGTTCCTGGGGGCAGGAGGGTGGGCGGGTCAGGGCTGGCAGAGGCCCTGGAGTGCACTGGGACAGGGCGGAGAAAGGCGCACCTTCATTAGGTCCTCACTGCTGTGGGCCGCAGCGCCGCCCTGGCTGTGGTTCATCACCATCTCCGTCAGCAGTTTCACGTTATTGTTCACCTCCTCTATGGCACTCACCCGCTTCGAGATCTTCTCCATCCGCTTCTGGTCCTGGAGAGGCATCGGCAAATGGCCCCCGGAGAAGCTGGGTCAGGCCTAGCCCCGAGCCGGGCACTGCCCACACCACTTTGGACAGTGTCTGCTGGCTGGCCATGAGGTCAGTGGCTGCTAAGTGCCAGGAAGGGGCACTCTGGTCCAAGAAGCCCTCGACCAACCCCACTCACGTCCTCACCTGCTGCCAACGAACCCTGGACCTGGGCCTCTGCAGGAGCCCAACAGAATTTCCTGGGCCCTTGGCCAGAACCTCCAGGGTTCCTAACATACTCGCCAGGTGATTGTGGATCACCAGGATCCTGACCTGCACTTGCGGTTCTACTCAACCCTGGCCTTCGTAAGTCTTCTGAAAGAGGACATTAGTGGTCACCAAGCGCAGCCTACAAGCTAGTGCAGGGACCCCTTTCAATGTCTGTCGGTGCCTGGCATGTGGGGAGCTCACAGCCTTGAAAGGCTGCTGCAGAAGTACCCCTGCTACCCCGGCCCATGTGGCTTCTACGCATGTTTCTCCCTTGTGGAATGAAGGGTGGGCTTGTGCTGTGTAGTCTGATAAGTCACCCTCCTCTGAGAGGGGTCACCCCTGACTCTCTCTTGCCTGTCAGAGCATGCAGCTTGCCTTTAAGAGACAATCCAGAACTGCCCATTGGGTGTCTAGACTGAAAACTTTTTGATGTCTTATCTTTATCAATAAAAAAGTTTCAGCACACACCCACGACATATGTATAGAGTCCCCTTATGATTTTCTGAATTTGATGGTACAAAAGTGATATGCATAATAAATTACAAGAGATAGTCAACAATTTTATAAAACAGGCTTTGTGTTAGATGATTCTGCCCAACTGCAGACTAATTGAAGTGTTCTTAAATTAGGCTATGCTATGCTATGATGTTTGGTGGTAGGTCAGATGTACTAAACACATTTTTTGATAAAAAATATTTTCAACTTACAATAGCTTTGAGATGCAACTCCATTGTAAATCAAGAAGCATCCATGATTATTTATAAACATATAATATTTTCTCCTCCTCTCTCTGTGCGTGTGTGTGTATATATATATACGTACACACATGTTCGTTTCTAATTTTTATAGAAGAGAGAGTCAGCCTCACAGAAGCCCACGCGGGGCAGGTGAGCTCGGCTGCTGGGAGATTCTTCCCTCTACATGGTGGTCCTGACTCGGCCCACTGGGGCCCCTCAGAGTCAGTCGGCTTTTTTATGGCTGTGACAGCCCTTTAGCTGGGTCACTGCAGGGTTCCTCGTACGCGCAAACACAGCCCCACCTCGGCGGCCCAGCTCGGCATCCCCATCCCGCCTTCTCCCTGTACTCTGGGCTCTGCCATCACCTCTTGCACCATCTCCTTGATGAGTTTGTTGGCTGCTCGGAGGTCCTCAGGGTGGGAGCTCTTCAGCAGGCGGGCCAGCATCTATGGACACAGAGGGGCGTGACTGTGACGGCAGGACCTGGCCCTGGGGTCGCATTCTGGCTCCCCATTTCCTGGCTGTGGGATGTGAATAAGTTACCTAAGCTCTCCATGAAACAGTGAGAATCTATTGACACCTGATGGAGTGGCCACAGAACAACTAAGACAAAAGTGCTCCCCACAGCACCCAGCAGAAATAAGTTCCCAACAAAACAGTGCATAACATTCTATTACCATCATCGGAGAACGCTTCTGAAAGGATGCACAGGAAACTTTAACGGCAGTTACCCTCTGGGAGCAGACTGGCAGAGAGGAGCTTTTCCTTTTTATTTTACCTCCTCCTGTACTGTTTAATTTCTTGCTCGAATACATGCTTTTTTAACAAAAAGCTAATAAAATTGTTGCTGAAAGGGTCAAAGACATAAAGGCTTGCAAACTCCTGGTCAACCTCTGAAATGCCCTCAAACCAACCCCAGGAACACCAGACACGCTCTGTGTTTACTGAATGCAGGGGCGCTGGATGGGGGGTACTCGGCATGCAGTTGGTGCTCAATAAATGGTGCCTGTGACCCACTACAGTGGCCATGCTTATCGTGAGCCTCTGTTCCAAGGGCAGGGCAGCCAGGAGCTAGAATTCACGGACCCCCAAGTGGTTCTTAGAGCCCTCATTTGCCCCTCCTTGGAGCCTCACCTTGGATTTTTCCTCATCTTCGAAGATCACATTCTTGGGCCGTGGAGGAGGAAGGGAAAAGATGGCGTCATCCGGAAGCTTGGGGTCGGACTTCACAATCCCTAGATGGGTAGTAGGAAGGCTGTCAACAGGGCCCAGGCCCTGCTGGGGACCCAACCAGGCAAGTGCGGAATGGAACACCCTGGCTCTGGACTTTGGCAGGCCGGGGCCTGCTCCTGACCTGTCATATCGAACTGCATGGGGGAGAGTTCAAGCACCCATATTTTGAAGCCACTCCATGGGGATCATTCTCTGAGGCGAAGCCTGACCCAAACCCGCCTTCTTTCCGCCCAAGCTAGCCTCAGGCAGAGCCACAAAGAGGCTTCACTAGCCATGTATGTCCTTACGAACTTAAAGGGAGACACATGGCCTTGCTGCCAGAAGCCCCTGAAGCTCAGCTCAGGGAGGAGGTGCTGGCCACACCGCATACTGGGACCTCACCCTGCTTCTTGAGCATCTGGTAGGCCTCCGTGATCTTCACTTCCTCAGGCAGACCGACTGTCCAGCTGTAGAGGAGCTCCAAGATCTTGTTCTTTACCTTCTCTGATGTCCGAGAGCCCAGGTACTTCAAAGACAAAGGGGAGGGGAAGCCTTTGACACTGCCCAGCCCACTCGCTGCAGCCCCATCTTGGCTGTCTCCCCAGAACTCCCTCGGAAACCTGGCTTACAGGGCCCTCACATCCCACCCAGCTGGCCTGGCACAGAAGGAGCTCACCCCCTAGCTCTCACTTGCTTGCTGTGCCAGCCCTGTTATGAGGGTGACAATAGTGGCACCATAGTGAGGACACAGCTAAAGCAGAGAACCCAGTGCCCACCCAGGGCCAGCTCGCATAAGGCTTAACTGGGACCTCAGGAAGGAGTCACCACGCTCCAGGCTGACCAGGGAAGGGGCAGCTGTGGAACTGGTTGGCCCTGGGCCCCACCTAGCCTCCCAGCAGCAAGCAAGGCTGAGGGAACTGGCTCTTACACCAGTCACCTCCTGGGAGGAGAATGGGAAGCCAGCTGGGTCATTCAGCTGTTCTGGTCAGTGACTTTGAGCAGCAAAGGGGGTGGGGCCTCGACCAAGGGGCACCAAACGTGCTCATGCTCTATGGGAGGGCTCCTGGGGCCATGCTGGGGGTGTGGCCCATCTGTAACCAGCAGGCTCCATCACTCAGGTTTGGGGCCTCAGCATCCAAGGCCTCAAGGGGACCACTCTTATGAGGTGGGGACAGGGAAGACCCTCCACTAGAGACCTAGAGGCCAGGTGGGGCGCTGCAGCCGGGTCTACAGGGAGAGACGGAGCCAGAGCAGCCCCTGCCGGTGCAAGCTGCACGCACACCCTGCCATCGCCCTTCCTGAGCAGCTCCAGGGCTGGCCCGCCACCGGTCAGCGGAAACACTCCTTTCTTCTAGAAACCAGCTTCCCAGACTTAGCTGTATGAAGGGGACCCTGAGAAAGGGTCTGTGTTTGTGCCAGGCTAGAATTCTAATTGGGGCTGAGGCAGCACTAGAAGCAGGAACCCCAATGGGAGGCCCCAGGATGACAGCGCAGGCCAGGAGCACCCACCTTGGGAGACACGACCTTGATGAGCTCGTTGAGAAAGCGGAACTTGCCCACCTCGTCGTGAAACCTCTTGCCACAGCTCTTCATGCATGTTTCCAGAACCTGGGGACAGGTGCAGTGCGGGGACCCCCAGGGAGGATCAGAGGAGGCAGCCTCCCTCCCACGCCTTGGCAGGGCCCCAGAAGCTCAGGGATAGGTGTTTGTAAGGGAGAAAGTATCTCATAAGGACAAGGGGATTCTGAGGTTCAGAGGCCCCAGACACCACAGCCTGGGGGACAGGGCAGGGCAACACCCCACATGCAGCACTGCCATAGCCCCTCTATGGCATGGCTGCATCTAAATACCACTTGTAAATTATTTACTTACTATATTTGTTTTTAAAAACTCAAATAAGCACTATCTACGTTGGCGTGGCCTTATCCTGAGCTATGTATCTGTGAAATCCTAGGACTAGTGTGCATTTGAGAAAAAACAAAACAAAAACCTAATGTGTTAAATACATAACTATCAAAAAGAAAGCTGTTTACCTCCTAAAATCACCTCTGCTACAAGGCAGTTGCTATGTGACCCTTGCTTAGGGGCCACGGTGCACCCCCTACTCTTCTGTTACTGGCGCAGCTTCGAAACCTCTGACCTGAGCCCAGGTATCACCCCTCACACCCTGTGGGAATGACAGTGTTCCCGTGTCTGGCGGCCACTGACGGGCTGGGCTGGCTCCACGATGCACATGGGAACTTTGTAAACATCAATCCTGGGTGTAGGTACGGCAGCTCTGATTCAGTGGGTCCGGGGTGAGGCCCTGATTTAGTATGTTTAACCAGCCTCCTGGAGATCTGATGCAGGGAACCCCTGAACCAGGTAGTTCAGGAGGGCTTCCTTCCTATAAGAAGCCTACCTGTACACGGTCTGGGGTGGGAAGCCAGCCAGCCCACGGGTTGCCATAAGACCTTTGGGGGCTAGCTGGGACCCCGAATCTAGGTCATCTTGGCACAACTCCCTTGGGCTCTACAGAGACTGATGGGATCCCAAAACCCTCAGTCTTGGCCCCCCTGGTGTTATCCACGTGTTTGGGGGACAGCTGGCACCCTCTTCCCCTTCTCCTCACCGTCAGGGCCTGGATCGCCTCCCACTCCTGCGGGGACTGGATCTTGTGAGCCAAAAGCCGGGTGGCAAGTGGAGGCCTGGGTGAGAGGAACAGACAGAGCCAGAATAGCCACAGAGCTCAGGCGCCCCAGAGGAGGGCTGCAGTCCTCAGTGGCTTCTGCAGGGCAGATGCAAAGGCCCAGTTCCTTCTCCAGATCGTGGATGGGGCTGGAGACTGTGGCAGGACAGGGCAGGGCTAGTCAGGGAGTATAGGCCCAGGACCTTCAAAAGGCGTGAGCTCAGGCCCTTGGCTGGCTTTACTGAGAGCTATGACTGTTGTGTCCTTGCCTTGCTGTGGAGACAAGTATGGAAAGATGACCGCATGCTTCAAGTCTGGGAGCAGGACGTGACCTAGTACCATGATAAGCAGACATAGCTGTCTGGTAACTCAAGGTGGCACAGGACATTCTGCTGGGGGGAATCAGAGCAGCTTCATGGTGGAGGTGGTAATACTAGACCATGAAAGACCTGTCCCCAGTGATGGTAACAGTGAACATGTACTGAGTGCTTGTAACGTGTGAGGTACCTCACCTGCATTTTCCTCACACGCCTAACCTTCATAAGAGCCCTCCAAGGCAGGCAGAACTATCACCCCACTTTACAGTTAAAGAACAGAGGTTCAGAGGCATTCAATCACCTGCCCAAGGTGACTTAGCTCAGAGGGGATGGAGTCGCACCCGAGCAGCCAGACTCCAGAGCACACACATCATCTGTCAGTAAGGCCTCCCCGAGCGGAGTGCCCCACCGGGGGGTGGGGGAGTGGGAAGGGGGGGGCGGGAACAGTGGAGGTGAAGCGTACTGAGCTGTGCTCCCCAAACTCAGCACTGTGTGGGGAGCCTGCCAACATATCCACCCCATGCCCCGTCAGACTGTCTAGTCTAAGTCTAGGTGCAGCCCAAGAATGTGCATTTTGACAAACCCAGCGCTATGATTTTCTGTGAGCCATTGGGGCAACTGCAGAGTCCCCTGAGCCTCAGTTTCTTCACCTGTAAAATGGGTCCAGCAAAGGCCACCTCAGAGGGTGGCTCACACAAGCAGCACTCAGTACAAAGTGCCCACTACTATTATTAATTTGAGCACACTGGGAATGGAAATTGGGTCCCAACCCATGCACGTCTCTGCCTGAGGCCAGAGTCTGGAGTGTGCATGGAAGGTGCGCAGCGGATTCTGCTGAATATGAGCAAAAGAGGGTGAGGCCACCTACCCCTCGAAGTCCTCGTTGAGCTGCTCACAGAAGCTGTTGATGCTGGGCCAGTTCAGTTCCTTGTTCAAGGGGTTCGTGGCTCTGTCTGAGGAGGAGAGAGGGCCAGTGTGGCCTAGCAAAGGGCTCTCTGCCTCTTCCCCTCCCTACTCCGGCAGCAGCGGGCAGGGTGTATGACTGAGCACACAAAAAGGCCTCCCCCTTGACTTCCTGTTCCGACAGCCTCAAGACCCGGTGCTGATGTTTCAGTCAAGTCAAAGGACAGATAAGCTCCTGTCCATTGGCTTCCTCTCATGGTTTCTCCACCAAGGGTCCCACTTTTAAAGACTGTGCTCAGGGGTCATTCCCCTACTCCCCTACAGCTGTATGCTTGTCATGCCTGACCACACTTTCCGATTCTGCTCCTGAAAACGGTGTCCCCACAATTCTCATGGAATTTACACTCAGAGGAGATCCAGAGGCAGGAAAAAATCCCATAGCTCCTCCTTCGAGTGGCTGCCTGGCTGGGAAGTGGGCCAAAGGAAGCTAGGTTCTCAATACAATGAGACAGAGGGAGGCAAAGGGGCCACGGGAACCGCAGGAGGGAACTCACTTGAGCGTGGGGTCCGGGGAGGCTGCTTGGAAGAGGCAATGCAAGCAGGGGCTGGAAGGAGTTAACGAAGCTGGGTACGTATGCCTTTGAACAGCTCAGGGCTGTATGAGAGGAGATGTAGAGAACTGAGCGCAGGCCAGAGCACGAAGGCCTTGGTAAGGAGTGTGGCTCAGGTATCACCTCCTCCAGGAAGTCTTTCCTAACTCCTACTCCTCCCCATGTTGGCACTGCTGGGTCAGTTCTCTCTTGTGTCCCTCAGACATGACCTTGATCATGGGCCCGAGCCTGCTGCTACAGTGCATCTCAGCCACTTGTGTACATGCCTGCCTCCCCTGATAAATGAATGAATGAATGAGGGCTCAGCTGTGGGCAGGCAGAAGTGGTCAGGAGGGGGTAGTAAGCAAGGCCAGTCAGTCACCTCCAACAATGGTTAAACAACAACCAAGGATATCACAGAACTTCCCCGAACCTTCATTTCCCCACCTGTAAAGTTGGAGTAAAATATGGACTGATTTGGGATGACGACTACTTGACGCAGGGTAGGGCTGTGGCGGCAGCCAGAGCTGATCTCCACCAGGCTTCACCCTGTCCCGGCCAGTTCTGCCCAAGCCTGAGCACTGAGCCGGGAGAGTGGAAGGAACACAGCCCAGGAGGTGGGAGAGAGAGAGATCTGTTGACAGGAGGAGGCTGGAGACCCGGCATGTGGCAGCTGCCCACTTAAGGTCCTATGCTGTGGCAGAAGGCCTGGAGCCCTTGGAGCCCCGGGCCTGGCAGCCGTTCATTTAATTCATATTTGTTTGATAAATATTCTGAGTGCCGGGGCCACGGCAGCGAACAAGACAGAATCTCTGCCCTTGTGGAGCTCACAGCCCAGCAAGAGAAACACTGACTACTCAGACAAACAAATAATACTGTATACGCCTGTGAAATGCTGTGAGAAAAACAGAGCAGAGAGAGGGTGTAGAAAGTGCTGGGGCAGGGTGGGAGGCTGCTCTCTGGTGCAGCCGAGTAGAGATCTGAATGAAGCATTTTTTTTCTGGGTACAAATCTACGTTCCCAGAGCCCTGAAGAGCCCTCCAGTCCTCCAGAGAAATGAAGCTCTGCTGACTACACAGGGAACACCAGGAAGAGGCACACCCCCTTCGCGGGATAAGTGCGACTGTCTACTCTGCCTCCTAGCTCCCCAACATGGCCAGAGGCTGGGGAACACCAATAGGAAGTCAGAAAGAGAGAATGGGGCTAGATATTACCCATTCGATGACACCAGGCTAGGGGACCCTAAAATAGGAAGTCCCTTCAAGTATCAAAGACATGTGAGCCTGAGTGAGGATAGAGAGGCTCCTGAGTCAGAAGTCAGGGAGGAAGCTGTGGAATTATAAGAGGTCAGCTTTCTCCCCTGCATCTGTCTTGGAGCAAGGGCCTCTGGGTTCACGGAGATCTGACCAGCTTCTCTGGCCCCTGCTCCAGCCCCCAGGTCTCTTACCTCTGAGGGGGGGCACTTTCCCTGGCAGGCAGCAGGGGAGAATGCCTCCAGGGAGGGAGGAAGGGAGGTGTTTCACAACACAGTGACTCCACCCTGTCACCTCATAGTGGTGACAATGTCATCATTTACCCACCAGAAGCTACTCTTTACCTATAACTACCTCAAGGGAAGAGCTTACAATACTGCTAGGGCACAAAGGAGAAGAAAAAGAGAAAACAGTGTCAGTCCCAATCTATTATGGTCCAGGCTCCTGCCAAAGCCAGGTGTCCTGATTCCTCTGTTTCTCAGATCAGACTCTTTAGTCTCTCAGAAAATCCCTATTGTTGTTAAACCTGACAGAGCTCAAGAGCTCAAGTCCTTCAGCTCGTCACATATGTCGGCCGAGGCCCTGCCCATCCCCCCAAGTTGCTGCTGAGACCTGGACACTTGTGGCGTTCCGGAACAGTCTCAATGGCCAGAGTGGCTCCTTTACACTCACTCTCCCTCCCCCCACCAGACTGACTCTGAAACATCCCTGGAGATGGTGTGGTTCTGAGGCCAACCTCAGGGTTCGACTCTGCTCAAGACTGGCTTAAAAGGTGTTGGTCATGACCCCAGATCACCCTGTGTAGCTCCCTGGGCTGTTCGGGGCCAAGTGGCTAAGCTGAAGGCAGATCCAGAGGCCTCCCTGAGGCCCTGGCATACACATGGGCCCAATTCTAGTCCAAGGAGAAGCAAGCCACAGCTTTCCGGGGCAGAGTCCAGAAGCAGGGTCTCAAGACCTAAGGATGTCAGCAATCTAGGGTTGAGTGAGGGCTGGCAGGCCTGAGAAGCAGAAAGCTGTGTCTGAGGATTCAGAGAATGGTGTGCAGGGACCTTTGGAGGAACTTCAGCAAGGTGTGGGAATGAAGTCTTGGGTGGAGGTGCAGAGTCTGAGGTGCTGGGCTGAGGGTAGTGAGAGAGAACTTGAAATTACTTTTAGAGTTAGAGACGGGCCCTCCCAAGCCTGTAGGGTTTGGGGGTTTCTTTCTGTGTGGCTAGAGCCTGAGAGATCAGATAGGCCGAGGGGTCCTCCCTTCCTGGGCTGGAAAACGAGCAAATTTTAGTTGCAGGTTTAAGCAAGGGATAGGAGGGAATCACGACATGCAGGGGCAGAGAGTGGAGGATTTGGGGCCCAGGGGGAGCAGGATCCCTCGCTTTTGGGTCTAGGTGCAGCCCTGCACTCGCTTGCTTCCTCCCGGCGCCCCTCAAAATGACTTGGGGGTCCGCTCCTCGGCCTGAGACGGCTGGAGACTGATCTCTGTCCCGAGGGTCTGAGCGCAGAGTTGGACGCGGCTACCTCCTCCACGGGGGTCGCCTCCCAGGGATCGGATGGGTGGGCAGCGCAGCTGGTAGGGTCTTCTTTCAACCCAGGATCAGAGGGACCCGCTCAGGACACCGCCCATTCTGGGCCGGGGGCGGGGCGTGAGGAGGGGGCGCCCCGTACCCCGCCCCGCCGGGAAGGGGCCCGCCTTGTGCCCCCGGTTCCGGTTCCGGTCCGGCCCGCGCCCCTCCCGGACACTCACTGATTCGCGCCTCCAGAGTCTCCGGCTCCATCTCGGGCTCCATCCGCCACGGGCCCCCGGCCTCGGCACCGCCCCCCACTCCCCGCCGCTCTCGCGGGACCTCCTCGGCACCACCCTCCGCCGATTAAAGGGGCAACGTCCGCCCCAATGCGCGGGAGCGGAGCACACGAACGCTTGGCACCATAGAGATGCGAACGAGCTTGTCTAGAGCGTCACCTGGTCTCCCAACCCCTCCCCCAAGCGGCGTCTGCGTCGCAGACGGGCCCCGCCTTCTGCCTTCTCGTTCACGATGCTCAGGCAGGATAGGAAGTGGAGGAACTAGGGGCTGAGGACGGCACCATGGAAACCTCACGGGACGCTCTCACTCGTTTTGCGTCACGGAGACGCCTGTGACCGCTTCCTGAGGAACGCTCCGCGGCCATGTTTCTGAGGGGCTCTGAGGTCACTTCCGGTGTCCTACGCGTGTACTTCCGTTTAGATGCCAAAGTGGGCGGGCCCCTTAAAAAGGCAATGACGACTGTTAGCCACCTTGAAAATGACAAGGAGTCAAAGTTTGTGGATTTCTTACAGCGGTCAGGCATTGTTCTAAGCACTTTTTGCACATAAATTCATTCATTTCTCACAGTAAACCCATGAGCCAAGTAATTAATTTACCCGAAATCACACAAGTGGCAGAGCCTGAACCCAGTACACTCCTGCATTCATTCTGCAATCATTTAATGCATTCTGCATTCGCTCACTGGAAAAGTAAGGCCAGGCATTACACAATGTGATGCGGGACGCCCAGTGAGATAGTGGCAACACAGGAGGGACCCCCACCCCAAACTGGGGGTTTAGAGATAATGGGGAGTCTTGTCATGGGAGGTTTCACAGGGAAGGTGATGTTTAGCTGAAAGGCAGTCAGATTTCTCCAGGTATACCTGGTGCGAAAAGATATTACAGTTGGAGGGAACCAAACGTTTCAGGGCTCAGAGGGAGGAAAGTATGATGAATTCAGGGAATTGAAAGTATTTCAATAAGGCTCCTTAGGATGTTGGGTGGGGCAAAATCACGCAGCTCTTGTGTTTAGCTTTTTTCTTGTAAGCTATGTTGGAGTTGTCGTTAAAGAGTTTCACAGCTGGTAGCAAAATCGGGCTTTTGTTTTAGAGAGAGGTCTAGGCGGCAACAGTGGGCAAAAGATACTGAGGGCCAGACTGAAATCAGGAAGGGGTAGAACAAACTTCCCAACCTCGGCGTCTTTCCCCTGCCTTTTCTCCCGTCATCGAAGACCCTCCTCATCTCCCTTTCCCACCGGTGGCTTGGGACACCTGGGGACATTACTCCCAGGGAGGATCAGGTAGGTGCCTGGTTCACTTGGATCCGTTGCTATTGGTCGCCCCCTGGCGGCCCGCCGGGGATCCAGCCCGCGGCGCCCTCTCGAGACGCCTTGTCTTCGGGAAGGTTAAAGCGCGACCAGGACTAGAGAATCTGGCGAATCCAGTTCTGCTCCGCTGTGGCCTTGCGAACGACCTCGATTCACCTTACAGAACCGCAGTGACCTCATCTGAGTGGTGGGAGGGTTTTGCTGGGTCAGTTTTTCCCCTAAATTCAACCATTCAGCTGTGTGAGACGCTTTTCTAAATTCTCCGCAGGCTATTGAAGTTATACCGGAAAGTGATATGTATATTTACTGCATTTCTCAATAAAAGCTGTAACGTAATATGGACTTAGAGCTCTTTTCGTTTTTTTCTTTTATTAGTGAAATTAATTATTACAAAAATAAAACAACCACATTTACCACACTATTTAGCGACATATACACTATGTCAGGTGTCACTTTTTAAATAAGCATAGATTTGACCTGGGTTCATACTCTGCCTTCATGTCTGTCTAAATCATTTGGCCTAGGGCAAGTCACTCAGCTGCCCTATTTCTGAGGCTTCTTTTCTGAAACCAGGTTGTGAGATTTCAAGGAGAAGGTGTCTGCAAAGTGAAGCTCCCAACAGAGCTCGAACCTACTTTCTCTGCTGAACTTTTCTCCTTAACACTTACCTCCACCTTTCTTCATCGTGTTTTGGTCTCTCTGCCCCACCAGAATGTAAGCTCCACGAGGACAAGGCTTCTCATCTATTTAGTTTGCTGATGTATCCTCACGGCTTGAAAGAGTAGCTGGCATGTAGTAGGTGTTCAATAAACATGCATTGGATAAATGAATGAGTAGAAACCATAATTCATAGGTTTTATGGATAGAGCGGTGCAAGAATGTGCCAACTAGCACAGCGAGTGTGTGTGCGTATGTGTGTGCGCGTATGTGTGTGCGCGTATGTGTGTGTGAGCACCCACAGGTGCATTGCAGGTTGTTCTCTTAACCAAGGCTCTAGGCTGGGTTTCTGAATTATGGAGAGCAGGTATTGGTGACAGAGACTCAGGAGCTGCACTGGGCAGATAGAGCTTGGCCTGGACTAGGGGTCAGGGTAGGAGGTGTGGAAGCAGGAACCTGAGGATAGTGAAAGGAAGAACTAACACAGGAAACAGGAAATGCAGGAATTTGGTCTGTGGCCCCTGTTTCCAACTCCACCATTTGCACACATGTTGCTCTGAGTGACTTGGGAATCCCTGGGAGGGAGAGCAAATAAAGCTGAGCTATCCTTGAAGTGGCTGTAATCAACTAACCCATGCTGACCTCCAATGGCTTAAAGCCTCAGGCCTTTCCCAGGAAAAGCCCTCCAATACTTGAAATTCTGGTGAGGATGGATAGGAAAGGTGGAAGAGTAGATGGGGAAAAAAAACATAGAGGAAGGCTATGTGGGAAGGCACCCAATCCTCTCTTGGGGGAATTGTAGAAGGTCCAGGGAACAAGGTGAGATATGGCCTCAACACCAGTCCCTGTGATGCCAGTCAGATCCTGGCTCATATCTCCCTTCCAGGCCCTTGAGGGCAAGGGCTCAAAGGCCCATGGCTGTCTCCTATAAACTTCACACAGACCTCAGAGTAGGGTATGCTCTGTTTTACAGATGAGAATTCTGAGGCTCTGTGTGAGGATGTGGTTGGCCAATGCCCCCATATGGTCTCCATCACAAGAGCCCATATAAGACCAAGTCCTTTCCTTTAAAGATAGAAAGCACAGAAGCAAACAAAATACACTAAGATAATTACAAAATTACCCAAATGGGATGGTGTGAGGGGAGTGGAGGCCATGCGTGGAGTGGCCCAGGCAATCCTTTTGGAAGAGTTGACATTGAAGCCGAGAAAGAGCCAGCTAGAGGAAGGCTGTCCAGGTACAGAGAACAGCAAATGCAAAGGTCCTGAGGTCAGTTAAAAAGACCAGAGCCAAAATCCATACTTAGTCCCGGGAAACGCAATTTCAGGTGCCACTTGCTGACTGCAGAGAAGGCAGGCTGATGAAAGATCCTAGAGCACATGGAGTGTACGTATTCAACCCCTTTATGTATGTGTGCAGGGGCAAGGAGGGGGCTCATATTTCTAAACCAGAACCAAGCCACACTGTATTAGGAAGAGGATTGCCCTGATTTATGAATTTACATAAGTGAAAAGGTTCACAAAGTATTCAAATTTAGCTCTATTTCTTTGTACATGTGATATATTATCATTATCAAAAAGAACGACCTTTTAGGTTGAAGGAGCTAGAAATTCAGAGCAAATACAAAGCCTGTATTACAGAAGATGATCCAATTGGTTGTTTTCAATTAAGTCTTTCCCAGAAAATCTGGATTGCCTGAAATAATGGGGCCACATTAATAAAATTTGGTTCAGGGGAATTGGGTCATTTCTTGTGTGTGGAGGGAGAGGACTGAAGCCACTAGAGAAATAAATTTGTTCATTGGACTTGTCCCTGTCCTGGGCGTGGTTGAGGGGTGTGAGAATCTCCCTGTGACAGTTGCTTTCATCACCTTTGCTCTGATTCCATGATAAAGATAATTTGCTACCAGTTATTGACTCACCAGCTGTGTGTCATGACTTATATACATCATACCTTTGAAGCAGGGATTAGTCTCCCCATTTTACAGAGGAGGAAACTGAGGTCCAGAGAAGTTAAAGAAAATCTTGACTGAGGTCACAAGTTAGTGGGGGACTGGGACCAAGTTGTGCTTGATTTCCAGGGTTGCACTGGGTCTATTCTGCTGGTTTTCTCTTAGCGACTACCTGTGTCAAAATCCCCTGGGGAGCTAAATAAGGCTGCAGGCTCCTGGACGACCTCATATTTGGCTTTAACTCTCTGGGGATGTGATCCAGAAATTCGCAGTCCAAAGTTATCTTTACCCTGTGCTCGGTCCACCCCCTGCTCCCTGAACCCTGTGCTTCTGCCCGCTATGGTTCCTCAAGGACCTTCCTTAGATGACAGATGCGCGTCTAGGGTGACACACTCACCCGAACGTCTGGTTATGCGGTATGGACGATCTCTGCAGCACAGTGGACCCTGGTCCCCTGCCTCCCACAGCCCCAGCTTTTTAAAAACCGGCCTCTCCCAGCTCTGGTGCCCAGGTGTACTAGACAGGTCATACTTGCTGGTGACTGAATTGCGTACCAACCCGGGCGGGAGAGCCGAGTAATAAAGCGGCTGGGGAACCAAGTCTGAGCAAGCCCTTCCCCTGCGCTCCTCCCACCCTTTTCCAGAGGGCAGGTAGAACTGGTTTGCGGGGGGTGTGGCCTCAGAGGCCGACTCTATGACCCACCCAATCACACTGGCTGGAGGGAAACTAGAGACTCCAGGCTTCACCAATAGAAAGGCAATATGCAAATATTGCCCTAGTTAATTGGCTAATGGACTATTCATTCATGTGCTCTGAGATTTAGCGTTTGTAGCATAATTTACACCTGGAGGTTACACAGGAAAACAATCATCGTGAGCCCACCTTGTGCCAAGTCCTGTGTCAGGGAATACAGGGGTGAATAAGGGAGGCAAGGCACCGCCTTCGTGGAACTTACATTCTAGCAAACTAACAAACACGTAAACGACCAGTGTTATTTCATATCGGGGCGGCGCCGAGAAGACCGCGCACCAGGGAGCTGTGAGCTGGTGGCGCTGCATCTCCTCTAGGGGTGTATTCTCGTAGAACAGAAGACCAATCATCCCGGGGTAGAGGGAGGGGTGAGAGAAGGCGCCCTAGAGCAGGAGTAACTTCCTCCCCAAGTTGAGAGGGCTGCAGGACGCTGTAGGTAAGATCTTTAGAAACCCGATAAGTATGACACGGCTGGAGGGTAAGGTGTGCAGGGCAGAAGAGAGCAGAGTTATATGACTTTGGGCCAGTCACTTCACCTCTTGAGCCTCAGTTGGCAAAGGATTGAAGACAAAACATGAAACACTCAGCCTACAGTAGGCACTCAATAAACGCTAAATAAAGAAAGCTCCAAATGGTGACTACTGTCGTCATAATGGGAGAGGCTGGGTCCTATTCTTCAGGTTTGGGGATTTGGTTCTATACTTTTCACTTCCTTTCTGCCCAAAGTTTATATTTTCAGGGCTTCTGTTTTCATTTCTCCTCTGGGAACTTTGCACACTGGCATTTTGTCTTCCTGCCTCTGTGAGGGACAAGGACTTCAAGTATAGCAGGAAACACTTGGATAAACTTCAAGAAAGAACTTCCTTGTCTTCATGTCAGAGTCGCAGCTGCTGGGAGGAAGGGGACAGGGCATGTTTCCCATAGTTAAGATAATTCTGGAGCTGGAAGAAATCTGTGAGATCATTTATCTAGTCCAGAGCTTTTCAATCTTTTTTTTTCATTTGTTTTTGACATCCAGTGTAAGAAATGTACTTTATATCAGGACCATTTGAACTCAAGTTTGACGGAGCCTGAAGTTTGTAAAAATTTTGAGACCTCTTAAAAACAAGAATATAAAATTACACATGCAAAATGAGATATTTATTTAGGTTGTGAAAATATATTCCTGTAAATTATAAACTTACAAAAGCTAACAATACCATAATTATAAGATCAGAACAATAAGAAATTTTTATGTAACTACCTGACATGTCACTATAATACATTTTTTCCTACAAATTTGGGCTGCATGCTCTTCATAAAACAATGATTTTATTATATTTTCTATAAGGAGAAAGACAAGTCAGACTTCTAGTATGTTTGATCAAAAAGTTGTTTTATTTTAGAAAAGTATTTTTCAGCTTCATAATCTGTTGTTGGTAGTGTCATGTAAATCGTAAACTTTTAACACTGTCAAATTTGGAAACGCCAGATTTTCTATACGGTATCATCAGGAGCTGCCAATTTTGTTAGAACAAAATGTTCTATGGTAAGATACAAGTCCATGTGTTATGATCCATAAAACTTTTGATGTCACATGCAGGTGTGCTTGCTGTTCGTAGTACTGCTACGAGTTTGTGTCCTACAGCAGAGGCATTCTGGTCAATTCTACTGTCTACAGTTCCCAACAAAAAAGAAACTAGCACGTGGTACAATTATAATTTCATTTGCTGTGTTACTGATTGTCTTCTCAAGGGTATGGAGTTCTGTTGTAACCAGGTGTCTGTGGGAACTCAGTCCTTCACTTGTAATTTAACAATTTAACATGTGCGAAAGTTGGGAGTTTTTCATGGACTAGTTTCTGACTCCATACTATGCAGACCTTGGTTCTCTGCCACTGGTCACTTTCTTTCCATGTCAGGTGCCTAGGACGTATGTTGTGCCGATGTAGTGATGTGACCTCTGTCCCCCCTGCACCTTTATGTCAAGACACCAGGTAAAATAGGAGAGGGAGTATGGATGATAGGAGTATTTTTGGAAACCATTCCTTACACTATGATGAGCAAGCGACCACCTGACTATTATAGACATGACTGTGAATCTTATAACTATAACCCACTAAACTCAGACTAAGCGTATGTTCAACTCAACTTCCCATTAGTCAGATCTCAGATTAGCCAGACCCAGCCTATAGAAAGAAAAAAGTATTTTACTGATATGGAACAATCTCCAAGACGTATTGTTATGAGAATAAATCCAAGGCACAGAGCGCGTGTATTGGCACAAGGGATATTTCTGGAAGTAAGAGTGAGAAGAGTGTTTGCCTCTGGGTGGCTCAGGGTAAGAGGGAGACTTGCTCTTCCCTGTAAAACCATTTTGACCTTTGAGAAGTGTTTTTTTTTTTTTTTAATTATGTGAGTATCTTAATTTTTCATTTTTTTTTTGAGGTAGATGGTTAGCAATTGACAAGCTATTTGTCTTCCTGATTTAGATTGTTCTCTTAGTGGCCACCAGGAGGAGGCAAATGTTTTCTCTCTCCTAGAGAGAGGGTACTCCTCCCACGACCCTCTAAAAACACACTGACAGAGCCCTGTAGCTGGAGCCCAACTCCAGATGAGGGTTTAGAAGGAAAATAAGTGAAATAAGTTGCCACTATGAACTCTGGAGTAGCTCCAATTAAAAAAAAAAAAAAGCTTTATTGAGATATAATTCACATATAACAGGATTCACCCATTCAAAGTGTACAATTCAGTGTTTTTTGGTACTTGTGTGTCATGTGCTGTTGAGTCGACTCTGACTCTTGGCGACCGTTCGAACAAGTGACATCCACGATTTCCTGTACTCAACAGCCCTTCTCAGCTCCTGTGGACTCATGCCTGTGGGTTCTTTTATGGAGTCACTCCATGTCCTATTTGGTCTCCCTCTTTTCCTGTGGCCTCCTGATTTCCCAGCATTCCTGTCTTTTCTAAAGAACCCCTGCCTTCTCATGATGTACTCGAAGTAAGACAGCTTTCAGTTTTGTCATTTTTTGCCTTCAATGGTGTTTCAGGCGTAATTTGCATGAGGACCACTTGTTCAACAAGTTGCTGTCGTCCAACACCACGTTTCAAAAGAACTAATTATTTTCCTATCAACCTTTTCACTACCCAACTTTCACATTTGTGCATGGTAATTGGGAATATGTATTATTACATTATTAATTTTTAAGAATTATTATAGCAAAATAGGTCCCTCTCGGTGCCTTTACTGTCTCTCTCACTGTCCTCATCTCTCTATTGTCTTTGTCCCTTCTTTTTATTTTTTCCTCTTTAATTCTCTCCCCCCACCGCCACTTCCACCCCTGACCTAGGATGTTGCCACATCCCTTTTTTTTTCTTAAGAGCTGGATCTCTGAAGGTGGGGCGTCCCCTCCCATGCACTGAAGTGTGTGCACCTGGGCCTGGCACACCTGCTATATGGTCCGTGGCTCCACCTGGGGCACGAACCCAGGACCTTCTGTGCGTAAAGCAGACGTGCTAACCACTACACTATGGAGCCACCCCTCTGAGTCTCTCTTAGGCTCTCTCATGCTTTGCTTCTGAGAGGAGAAGACACTCTGTCTATGGAATGTTACTCTTTATCTAATAAAACTTTGACTCTAAAAAAAATTGTAGCAAAATAGATATAACATAAAAATTTCCATTTTAAACTTTTTTTAAAAAAATTCTTTAGGTAAGGCAATTCTTGGTTGACATCACAAATTGCAAGGACCTTGTCAGCTTACAAACCCTGATTTTTTTATTTTTGTTTTTTACACCTACAGCACCTGGTCTCCCATCCGAATACTAACCAGGCCTGACCCTGCTTAAGCTCTTGAAATCAGGTGGGACTGGGCTTGTTCAGAGTAGCATGGCTGTAAACCCATTTTAACTATTTTTAAGTGCACAATTCAGTGGCATTAATTACATTCACAGTGCGGTGCAACCATCATCATCTCTTTCCAAAAGGTTTCATCACCCCAAACTGAACTTCTGTAACTGTAAGGCCCTGTTCCACTTCCCCTCGACCCTGGATCCTCTCACTTTCAGTCTTTATGAATTATCTATTGTAGATGTTTCATAAAAGTGGAATTGTACAATATGTGGCTTTTCGTGTCTTCCTCCTTTCACTGAACATACTGTTTTCGACTTTCATCTATGTTGTAGCACGCATCAGCCCTTCATTCCTTTTTAGGGCTGAATAATATTCCATCATGTGCATGTACCACATTTTATCTATGCATTCATCTGTTAACAGACACTTGGCTTTTTCCATCTTCTGTCTGTTAGTGGATAACGTTGCTATGAATGTTGATGTGAAAGTATTTGTTCAAGTTCCCTGTTTTCAACTCCTTTCAACTTTCCCTAGGAGTGAATATGTTGGGTCATACAGTAATTCTAAGTTTAGCTTTTTGAGGAACTGTCAAACTGTTTTCCTTAATGGCTACACCATTTTACATCTCCATCAGAAATGTATGAGGGTTGAACAACTAAACAGGTGTTACCTGCTTGCCAGGAAATGAACAGACCCTGGTGAACTGATGGTGAGATCGCTTATCCTCTTTGAAAATCAACTCCTGTGGGCTGCGCTAAGGACATAGGTTGTGAAGAAAGGGGAGGGAGGAGCTGGGATCCTTTAGAATTCTGCAGGGGAGAAGGGCTCAGGAGTCTTCGAGCGGGCCAGTGGAAACTTCAACCTGTGACGTGAGTGGTAAGGACAGGGGGAGGTGGCAGAGGGAGTAACTGAGACCCAGAGATCACTAGACATTGAGCTGCTCTCAGCCCCTCCTGCTGCAGCTGGGGAGACAGAAGGTTGGGGGCTGTCAGGGGTCCAGAGGTGTGGGGCCTCAAAATGGCCTAATGCTTAGAAAACATTCAGCAAATGCCAGCCATTAGCTATTAGCGATGGAATAATAATAACTGAGCACCGACTATGTGCCCGGTGCTGTATGCCAAACCCAGAAGAGATCACCCAATCAGGCTTAAGAAGACTTAATGACAGTGAACATTTATTCAGCACTAAACACAGGTCGGCACTGTGCTCAGCTCTTCATATACATTCTCCCTTAAGGGTCACATCTACCCTGTCAGGTGTAACAATTAAAGTTCCCACTTTACAGATGGGCAAACTGAAGCCTAGGGGGGTTTCCTGACTTGCCCACAAGGTCACACAGCTATAGAAAGACCTCCCTGTGCCTGAGGCTAAGCCACCTGAAGAAAGACTATGGGAACAGGAAACGTTTTGATCTGTACAGAGAATGGAAAACACAGATCATGAGCCCCAGCTCTGTCCAGGAGAGACGGGATCTCTAACTTGCTGTCATGAGCATCTGGCCCCTTTGAGATGGTACATCTGTCTGTCACCAGCATCTTTCTCCTCACCTCCTACGCTCCGGTCTCAGGCTCCTAATGCTCTGTGAAGATAGACACTAGCTTCCCAAGGAGACTTGTCCTCCAGGGGCAGGGGAAGCAATGGCTTGCCAGCCAGAGTTCAGGCTGTTGAATGCTTGTCCCATGTGCTGCTCATTGCAAACTCACGCCCAGTTTCCGCTCCGTCACTGTCCTCCTGGACACCTGCCTTCATCAGCTCAGGTAAAATCTTTACCCATTTAGAAATTCTCTCCCAAAGGAAAGAAGCAAAGAAGACATGTATGTATGTATGTATGTATGTATGTACGTATTTATTATCTATTATGTGCCCCAATGCTACATAGGTTAACTTTTTTAATTAAAAAAAAAATTCTCACAATCCCCTTGTGAAGAAGGTGCTATTAGCTCCTTTTTACAAATGAAGAAACTGAGGCTCGAGGTGACTTTGCTGTGGCTGCTCTGCTTGCAGGTGACAGAGCCAGGACTTGACATTCACCCATTTGATGCCAAGAACTCTGTGCTTTCCTTGTCACCCCCTAGCTCCCTCTGTCATTTCAGAACGAGAATGTTGGGGACACGGTGAGCAGGGAGGGAAGCAGAGACGAAGAGACTGATGCGTTGATCTGTTTGTTCTTGGGGAGGAGAAGGACCGGAGAGGAGACAGGCAGGGATCTCGGAGACCTCGGGATCCAGGTCCCCCACCAGCAGGCAGCGGGTGGACGACAGGTGCCGGAAGCCACGGCGCACTCCTCCGTTAGGCACACAGGGCACAGAGTCTCAGACCCAGGACAGTTTAGGGACCACAGAACTGTTTCAATGTCTTGTAAAATCAGAAGACGAAAATGAACTTTTAGGTAGGAGAAAAGGTTTTCATATATAACATTGATATATTCATTCGATGCAGTTGTAAAATGTAATTACATGTGTGTGTGTTTATGTAAGTGTATTATATATATATATATATATATATATATATATATATATATATATATATTTTTTTTTTTTTAATGTAGGAAGGGGCCCCAGAAGCCAGAAGTACTTCAGGCATAGAAGAGTCATAGCGGGGCTCAGGAGGTTTCATGGAGAACAACCTCACAGGCCTGAGAGCTCAGACTCAGGACCAGGCTGGGGGGCGGGGAAGGGGTTAGGGGGGTGGAGAGGTGGTGGGAGGTCGAGCTGCCTCCTCACAGCCAACAGAGGTGGAGCACGGGGCTCCTCCTGATAATAACAAATATTATCTGTTAGCTATTAACGAAATGCCAGGCTTTATCTCCCTTAATCCTCACAATACTTATTGTTCTCAGTTTACAGAGGAGACTGAACTGGAGAGGTTAAATAACTGGGCCTGAGGTCACGCAACTCAGAAGTGGTAGAGCCAAGATTCCAGCCCTATCCCGACCTCCAAATGACATTCGAGGACTTCCTCCTGCTCCCAGGAGTCTGGGACTTTCTGAAGTTTTCCATGGGGGTATAATGAATTCTTTTCTAGTTCTTTCCCGTGCTCAAGCTTGTCTCTTTACTTGACTTGGTTTCTTTAAGGCCCAGCTGTATTTTATACTTTTCTTCTCTGGAGGTCCTTGAATACATGCGTTTGAATAAAGTCATATGTACTTGCGTTACATGAAGGAGACCTTGTGAAGTCAGCTAGGTGAGCTTCTTCTTGGCACCCCAGATCCGCACACATCAGGAGCTTTGTTATGGCAGCTCCTCACCATTGCCTTAGTGTAGACTGGTGGCTTCATGTACAGTCAGTGAGGGCAGATCTGTAAGGGGCCATCACGAAGTCCTGGGAACCTGCTTCTTTAGCTGGTTTATTCACTTAATGCTGTACCATGAGCAAGGAACCGTGGCCATAGAGGATCTCCAAAAAATGTGATTCTTGATGACCACATAATAGTTTATTTATATTTTCATAGCATCATTAACCTAGCCAATTCTGTATTATCAATGTTTCACTTTCCAACTCTCCCACGAGTATTAATATTATTATTATTTTTATTATTTAGTAAGTCAGCCAATAAATATTATTAAGCACTCACTAAGTGGTAAGAACAAGTTTCTAATCGTCCAGCTTGATTCAAGGGTAACATTTTGAATACTGAGCAGAACATCCAAAAATCTATGCGAATTGGCCAAAGTGGTAGTCAGAGGAAATTGTATAGCCTTAAATGCATTTGTTATTAATAAGAATAGAGGGGAAATCAATGAACTACTCATTCGCCTTGAGAAACTAGAAAAGGAGCAATAAAATGAAAGAAACACTAGAAGAAAAAGTTAATCAGTGTAAGGGAGGAAAATAAGAAAAGGAAACAAAATCAATAGCTGGTTCTTTAAAAAGATCAATATAATAGAATGTCTAGGGACATGCACAGACTGTAAATTCTTTAGTCAAGAGGCCTTCATGAATATTATTTCTTCCACCGAGCTTTTGATAACAATTGCTTGGCAAAGTGTATTAGTTATCTGTTGCTGTGTACTAAATTAGTCAAAACTTAGGGACTTAAAATAAGAAACACGTTTCTTACCATTTCTGTGGATTAGAGATCCAGATAGGGCTTAGCTGGATGCCTTCTGTCTCAGAGTCTCCATAAGGCTACAATCATGGTGTTGGCTACACAAGCCATACCAAGGCTTAAGTGGGGGAAAATCCACTGCCAAGTTCACTCACGTGGCTGTCAGTAGGCTCTGGTCTTCACTGGCAATTGGCTGAAGACATCAGTTTCTTGGCACATGAGCCGCTCCATAGGACTACTCATAATATGGCTTACTTGCTTCCTTCGGAGCTAAGGCAGAGAGAGAGGGAGAAGGAGAGGAAGATGGAGCTCATAGTGTATGTGTGTGTGTGTGTGTGTGTGTGTGTGTGTGAGATATTTCTTTTTGCAATCAGTCTTTTGTAACCTAATTTTGGAAGTGACATCCCATCGCTTTTGCCTATTCTAGTATTCTGTTAGAATAGAGTCACTGGGTCCAGCCACACTCAAGGGGAGCCAGTTATACAAGGGTGTGAATACTGAGAGTCATCTTGGAGGTCGCCACTGTCCAAAGAATTTAAGATCATATTCCTGGAGGCCAAATATTCTTTTCACTAAGTGAGGGCAATGTTACATGCCTTGACAGTCATCTGGGAAATGGATTGGTAGACGAGACAAGCTCTACTGCTTATTAGTTGTATATGTCTTGGGAACCTTTGTTCCCTGTCTGAAAAATGGAGTAATAATAAAGACTACCTTGAGAATTCGTTGAGTTTATTGTGATGAGGGCTGGAGAAAATGCTTTGTGAAGTTCAGAAGGCAGGCGTTATTAAGAGAATAAGGTTGGAGATGCGCAGGTAGATGATTTTCGTGCGCTAATTTGTGGGGTGGAGAGAGAGAGGAGAGAAAGAAAGAAGAGGAAGGAAGGGGAGGAAGGAAGGAAAGAAAGAAAGAAAGAAGGGACAGAGGGAGGGAGGGGAGAGGGAGGGGAGTAGGGTAGTGGGGGAGAGGGGGGGGAGGGAGGGTGGGGAGCGTATTGATGCTGTCGTGTGCGGTTAGGTTTGCTTCGTGTGAGTTATTTCTGGTCTGTCGTTCTTTATCCTCCCTCCCTCCCTCCCTCCCTCCCTCTTTCTTTCTTTCTTTCTTTCTTTCTTTCTTTCTTTCTTTCTTTCTTTCTTTCTTTCTTTCTTTCTAAAAACTTTCCTTGTAAAACATACACTCAGAAAATTCCCGATTCAGAAATGTGTCCCTTGTCTTTAAAGACTTTTCTAAAACCAGTGAACTTTTAGGTTTTTTACTTTGTGCACTTTTCAAAACTGTCTACAGTGAGTTAGAATTATCACTAGACTCAGAAAAATACCACCTTTACAAGGCATAGTTTTTGTTGATCAGAGAGTTTCCTTCTGTGTATAAAGCACTTTGAAGCTCTTTATCTTGCTCGAGTTTATCATTGCCCTGGGAGAAAGGCCAACGAGGAATTAATTTCCTTGTGAATAAAATGAAGACGCCATCTTCCTCCCCAGGCGGGCAGAGGACTGCAGGTGGTGTCCCCTGTGAGCACTAGGCAGCGAGCCGCCTGTTGGCTCCTGGCATGGGAGGGCCCTCGGCTGGGCAAGTCTCCCAGCACCTCGCCCAGAGAGGCCACCACCAACTCTAATGGAAAGTGTTCCGGCTTGCCAAACCAGGGCTCTAGAAAAATCCTATTTCTGGGAATCCGCCCTGAATAAGTTGTCACGATGCAAATCGATTTAATGCAGCAGTGTTTTTAATAGCGAACATTTAGGATTAACATAAGTGGTCAGCAGAAGGAAATTGGCCGCATAGACTTAGTCATCAAAAGGTGTAATATTTCATTCATTACCATTAAAATATAGTTCTGAAATATAGATTTGTGGGTTTTAATGTTTACTGAATGAAGTGGGATCAACAGTTGCACAGATAGAGGGGTGTCTAAGATATAAACCTGTAGAAAACCACCAATGGAAGAAAATGTGCCAATAGAGTAAGCGGGTTTCCTCCCGGCGGTGTGGTTGTGGTGATGGCTCTCTCCTTCATTCACAGCTCTAACTGCCAGTGATAAGCATGTCAATTCCATAAGTAGCAGAAGCAAAGAGTGAAGTGTTTAAGTCCCCAGCAACCTCCCAACCTCAGCCCTCTCACTCCCATCTCCACTTCGTAGATATTTCTAGATGTTTCTTTGACTCCACTATGTATTGCTTTTAAAGCGTGCACGTACAATCGGCAAAATTACAGGGTGAGGGGAGAAAACAAAACAAAGCGTCCTCAGAGCGAACCTTGATATCACAGAAAACAAGAAGCTTAGCGGTGTTTCGCAAAGCAGGTTCCCTGCTTAAGGACGAGGAGGCAGGCTCGGGGATGCTGGGCGGCCTGCCGAACTCACCTGGGGCTGGTAACACGGGCTCCCAGAGGAGGCGGGAGGCCGGACTGGATGGAGGCCAGGATGCCCCGGCTGGGTGGGGAGCCCTCGCCTATTTGTTCCGGATACTGAGAGATGTGGGTGGAGAGACACCTGGGAAAAAGGAGCCAAAGTCTCCATTTCTGGCTTTGGGGAAGTTAATATGTAATATGGCTTTGGGGAAGTTAATGTATAATATTCTAGGGTATAAGCTGGAATTGTGGGGGAAGACCTTGAGCCCAGGCCTCCGGGAGTCACTGAGAACTTCCCCCCAGGAGCTGCAACCAACCATGTCGGGGAGGATGCTGACCTGCCTGCTGCCCACCCACTGTATTCATCCACATCTTTGCCCGGATCGAGGTGGGCGGGGATGCTAGGGGAAAAGTGTCGCCGCCCTTCCCCAGGCCTGGTTGCCGTCTGTAGAGTGAGGACAGATCATCTCCATGGCCCTCTAGCGTGGGAGTTCCTGCTTCTAGAGTTTTACAGATTCTTAGTTTTGGATAGATCAAGACCTGCATGCCTTTGATACAGGTTTTTGTTTTTGTTTTTGTTTTCCTGTTAGGAAATTTGAGTTCAAGTTTGTGTGGTCATTAAGCATATCCTTGTTTGGAGGATTATGCTAAGGCCACTGTGCCTTCTTCACTTGAACACTGTGAGGTCAGCAGAGACCATTCTAGCCATTTCACAGAGGGGCAAACTGAGGTTCCCTCAGCGGGGCCCTTCGTTTCCAGATGCAGCTGTTCTTCTGGTCAGGCTGGGATGGATGAGAGCAAAGCAAAACGGGCAAGAGCGGGGGCTCCGGGAAGCTTCGATCGGAGGATCAGAGCCCGCCCGCTCTTCCGCCTTCCAGCTCAGCGCCCTCGTGTGCATGCGCAGTGGGCGAGCGAGACCCGCGGCCCAGTCGAGATGGGATAACGCTCATGAAAAGCATCTGGGCGTGTGTGTGTGATTGACCTTTTTGCAGAAGGTTTCTCCGTTGGGAAAGTTTGAGATGACGCGCATGGACGGACATGAAGCTGGGGACAACCCTGACGACGAAGGGCAAGATCGCCGATGATGTTAATGGGTGAGCAAGGGGGGTGCTGGGGTGTGGGAGAGAGAGGGGGGACTCTCCACCCGGAACAGGCCGGGAAGGTGGGGGCAGGCGAGGCAGCCTGGTGAGATGGTCAGAGTGACCTCAGGCTAAGTGGACCTTTTTTACATCTTTGCTCACCCCTGCTGGCTCCTTTCCTGTTTGGACATGCCTTTCTATCACAATTTCACAGCTGACACCATATGCTTTATCCCTTGGCCCCAACAGACACTGAAGGGGCAGGTGGAGAAGCCCCTGGAGCTCTGCCCACCTCCTGAAAACTCAAAACCCAGGGACATCACCCTCTACCCAGCTGAGAACTGGGGGCCAGCCTTTCACACACATTAAACCAGGGCAGCCACCAGGGGGTACCAAGTGGCCTGGTTTGCATCCTCCCCATCAGAAGCAGACACATTTATCCACCTGGCCAGTTACAGCTCGGCACTGGGCTCTCCCGTGTGTAGAACAATTTCAGCATTTCTTGGGACGGATGTCCATCACCTTTCGGTTGAGAGGGGACAGGCAGACGGGATAGGAGCCAAGAGAAAAGTCACCATTTTGTCCTAGTTGGGTCCATCAGGTGGGCTATCTCTGGGTCCATCAGGTGGGCTATCTCTGGTCTGAGACCTCCTAATGAAGGCACCTCACAGCACAGAATGTCCCACTCTGAGACCCTGGTCTAACCCAGGCTTCTATAGTGGTCCTACCAAGAAGTCACATAACCCCAGATTCCATGTGCCGAATGACAGGGAGCTCCCCTTAAGATGATGACTGTTTATGTCAAACTTAATAGGTCTTCAGATAGCTAAGGACAGCAATTCTCTTCTCCAGGCTAGACATTCCCAATTCCTGAAACTGTCACTAGTGCTCCTAATGGAAGGTGATACTCCAGTGCCAAGTCTGACAACACTGTCACATTCATTGTTTTAAGGCACGCACCTCAATTAACATGACCCTTTTTCGGTGATTCCTCCAGGTCGTGGTCAACCAACACCCTGCAACCCAAGCCGTTTTACCCAGGGCTGGCCCTTCACCCTTACCTGTTACTCCTTCCTCTGCCGTTTTGTGATTGACCAGGGCCAAGGAACGGATAAACTGGACCTGCATTTCAATCCACACTTCTGTGAATCCACCATCGTCTGCAACTCATGGCATGCATGGCAACCAGTAGGGACAGGAGCAAAGGGAAAATCACATATGCTTTGGCCCAGGGTCAGAGGTCAAGGTGAGGTCAAAGGGGAGAGGGGCCTGAGGACGATGTCAAAGGGAGAGCACAAAAGGAACATTGGCCCAGACACGTGCTGGCAGTTTGAGCCGCCGGGCACTGCCTTGGCCCATTTCTAGGTGCCTCCTGACTCCCTGACACCTTCCTTCCCACTGCAGTTCACCGTGACCTTTAGGAGTGACGGATTTAAGGTGAAGCTGCCAGACGGGCACCGGCTGACCTTTCCCAACAGGCCGGGCCACAGCCACCTGAGCTACCTGAGCAGCCGGGCGGGTTTGACATTTCCTTCTTCAAGGTTGACTGAGTGGGCAGCACCTCTCCAGAATGACAGATACAGCCTCTGACCCCTACCTTGAATTTCTTCTCAGTCACATCGGATCAGCAGCCCCTGGGTCCTGGCTTCCCACCTGCAGTTCCTTCCCCTCTGACCCAATTTCCTTCCCCCAAGATTAAGGACAAACTAAAGAATTCACCTTTATCCAGTCTTTCTGACAGAAACTGTGGTTAGTGTTTTCCAAGCGTTTTAATGCTCATAATATGGAGGAAACTGAGGCACAAGGTCATAGGACTGCCAAGTAGGGATGGAGACATGCTCCCAAACACCTCTAAGCACCCACTACTGCCTATCTGTCCCTGGTTATCACAAGGGCAAGTGACAAGTTACCCTGTGGGATTATGGGGCAGGCATTGGTTCCAGGTACCTGGGCCAGGAACTGCAGATAAGGTTCCCACCTGGGCTTCTTATCTCAGGAACATTCATTCCAGCCTGGTTACTCATTACCCCGCCATGGTCCCTCCCCTCCCTGGGGGCCCTGAGGGGGTCCTCGGCTTCCAAACTGGAGTTGAATGAACTAGCTGAGCTGTTCTCCCAGATCCCCAAACATCTTGCAGGACACTTTTACCAAAAAAAGCCTTTTTTAATCAGGACTCAGTGGCAGATCTGGGGTGTACAGGAAGCTGGGAGGTCACCCCTAATTTTTCTCTGAGGCTTCTGGGACAAGTCGGGGTTCAGGTGGGAACATTGGGGAAGCAGCCTTAGCGAGGGCTAGGACTCAAGGATGTGGTGGGACCCTGCTGGGGACAGCTCCAGGATGACAGGCAGTCCCTTTGCAAAGAGACAAAGGCCCTGTGTGGTATGCTCCCTACCCCCCATCCAGCAAGGACAGCTCCCCAGCACAAAGGCAGCACTGTGAGGCCAGGCCCTCCAGCCAGTGGGGGCAGGGCTGAAGGAATGGCCACAGGGTCCAGAGTGGCAGCAGAGGGAGGCAGGTCAGCCTGGCAGGGCTCTCCAGAACACCCAGGTCCCCAAACAAGCCTGGCCTCCCTCCCATGTCTGTCCTGCAGAGGCGTGGAGGGGTTTGGGGGCAACTTGGGTCCTCCCTTCTGTCGTTGCCAGCACCCAGCTGTCAGGTGAGGGACTGGCTCTGTATCTGGGCTCTTGGAAAGTGGCCCCGAGGCCTGGCGGCTTCCCGAGCCCATGCTCGGCCACTCACACCTTGACTTCGTCGTCCTCCTCAGCATCGGCAAACTCAAAGGTGTTTGCCTGCACCGAGCTGGGCACGGGGGTCCTGCTGCCTGCCTGGGGTGCCCCCCACCCTTCATCCAGGCTCTCCCAAGAGGCCCGAGCCTGGGGCGGCACCTCCACCAGCTCCCGCTGAGCATCTATCTCGGTGTAGTGGCAGTGGTCCCAGCTGCCACCGCAGCCTGCTCCCCGGTGCCTGCCAGGGGCCACGGCAGCAGGTGCACGAGGACACTCTCCCACTGGGTTGACCCTTGCCTCAGCCACTGGGCCCAATCCAGCGGTCACCCCATTAGGGTAGCGTCCACGGGGTAGAGGGCTCGGGGCAGGGGCTGGAGGGTTTGCTGCAGGGGCTGAGGGTGGGGGCGTTGCATTAGAGGCTGAGGCTGGGGTCTCAGCTGCAGGGGCTTCTGAGAGACTCATGACCCCCAGCAGCTCACTGAGGAGAGAGGGCCCAAGGTCGAGGTCCAGGCGGAAGGACAGGAGGGAGTCAGAGCGTCGGAGCTCAGGCTCGGAGGGGAAGGAACTGTCACGGTCTGGGTCTCGGTCACGAGGCTTTTCTGGGCGAGGCAGGCGAGAGATGGTGCAAAACCCGGAGTCTAGGCCTAGGAGAGAAATGGGGATCCAGGTCAGAGCTAGGGTCTCTAACCAGGAACTGAAGAGGGGGGAGAGCCAGAACCAACCCCATGTTGCGATCTGGCCTCAGTTTCTCCCATCTTTCCAGAACGGTGAAGCCCCCCATCAACCCTGGAAGCTGAAAATGGACATACACCTCATTTGCATTTTGTGGCTGAAGAAAGTGAGGCTTAGTTGGGGATGAGGCAAAGGGCTACAGTTTGATGGGGTGGAGCCAAGCCGGGAGCTTAAATAGCTCAACTCTCAGTCCCGGCTGTGAACTTGGCTATGGCCCCTGGTCTCCTGCCATGACAGTGGCCCATCACTGAAGATGAACCAACAGCATGTGTGTTGGTCACAGGGAGGAACTAGCAGCCAGGGTCTGACTGCACAGAAGTCACAGACTCAAAGAACAGGCAGATGCCCTCCACAGGTCCAGCCCCTGGCTCCAGGACTACCAGGCCTGAGACATAGTGGGGTTACTGTGGACCAGACCTCAGTGGGGTTCTGAGCAGTGACCTGCACAGGGAACATTAGAGACAGGCAGCCACTGGTGTTGCGACAAGGCTGCAGGGCAGTAAATGGCCACCAGGTGGCAGCAGGAGCCCTGTTCCCAGGTGAGCTGTCCAGCAGAGTGAAGTGGGCACCTGCTTCTCTCCACTAGGACAGGAAGGGCCTCTGGTTTCTGTCCGTGTGAGTGGCTTTCCAAATGTGTCAGTGTATTCTGGAGAGTGAGCTGGTTCCCACTCCTTGACCCCTTCCCTGTCCATGGTGTGAAGTTTGGGCCTGACCTCCATGGTTAAGACCTAACTACTGTGGGGAAAAAAGCTCACTTGGAGGCTTGGCTGAACCACCAAACCCTCTTGGCCTCAGCACCTGAAAGATAGGAAGTAACCCAGGCCCTCACCATAAGTGGAGCGGCCGTCCGTGGAGCCAGCGGGGCTGCTGTCGAAGCTGATCTTGTTCACCACAAGGCTGTCGTAGGTGGCCTGGTTGAGCTGGGGCAGGGAGATGGCGTTCTTGATGATGGGGGAGATGGCAGGCGGAGCAGGCGAGGATGCCTGCGGGGAAGCTATCCGCCTGGGCGGCACCCCTACTCTGCGCACCTGCTGTAGCTTCTTGGCCAGGAAGCTGCGGGGCGAGCGGTGGGTGCCCCCGGAGCTGCCTCCATGGTTGCTGAGGAAGGAGGTGTCGCCAAAGACGTCCCCGCCGCGGCCCACATGCATAGTGTGGCGGAAGTCCCCGAGTGGCGGGCTGATCATGTCTGCAGTCAGCCGCCTCTTCCCCTGTGAGCTGGACGCCCAGCCCACCGGCGAGAGCTTGCCCAGGTTCATGGCAGGGGCTCTTCTGGCCCCCTGGGGGCCTGGCATCGGCTCTGGCTGTTCACAGCTGCTGGTCCATGCCTACCTGGGGCTTGGGGTGGGCGGTGGGCTGGGATCAGGGTTTATGTCTCAGCTCCTTCCTTCTCAGTGGAAGGGGGTGGACGGAGGTTGCCCCTCTGTTCCCCTAAGGTGCTGCCCCCAAATGCTGAGACCATGAGGGGTCCATGGCTTGTCTCTCCCTGAGGCCTGGCTCCTGGACCTGTGGATGCAGCCGTAGATGTTCTGTTGAAGAACAAAGAAGGTATAAGATGTGCCTCAAACGTGACAGGGTGGAGACCTGAAAGACGGACAGAGAGAAGAGTGACGGTAGGCCTGGGGGATCCTAGGCCCAGATAATAATAGCTAAAGAGAACACACGGTGGCAGCCAACAACAGAGGTGGGGATCACCGACAAAATGCTGAGCGGGTGCACAAAGGAGGACACACTGTGTGATTCCACGTTTAGGACATTTAAGAACAGGCAAAACTAAACTATAGTGATAGAAATCAGAGTAGGGGTTGCTTTTGAGTGGGTATTGACTGGGCACAAAAAGTTCTTGGAGCTGTACACTTAAGATGTGTCTGGTTATTATACAGGGCCCTTTATGAAACCCCAGAGTGCCAATGACTTATGCTCATCACACAGTTAACTCACGCGACAGCCCTGAGGGAGAAACAGAGGCAGCAAAGAACTGAAGCGGCTTGCCTGAGGCTACACAGGAGAAAATGGCGAAACAGGGCCCCCCAAATCCAGATCCCTTGAGTCTCAAGCTACACCGCCTCCTGCGAGTCACCTCCCTTCTCCATGGGTTAAATTGTCTCGACTCAGTGGCGAGGAGGGAGGCGGTGCCCAGGAAAGGCTTTGTGAACGCCTGTGTAAACAGCCCAACAGAGGTTCCTCAGAGCCCTCCGCCTTCAAGGTGCTTCCTGGAGAAAGGATCCTGTGGTCAAATGTGGCTTTTTCCAGATGCCTCCTTATGCCTGTGCATATTCACCGTCGTTCGTCCCAACATAGGAGCTTTGTCGTCAGGTAACGAGTTTTGGAAAAAGCTCAGCTGGTGCCAAAAGCTATTTCTTGCCCACCCCCGCCCCTCCCGATTTCCCCACGGCCCTGATCTTCTCTAGGCTTCTCTTGGTCTGACCCTATCTCTTCTAGTATCTTAGAAAGTGTAGGCTGAAGGACAGACCCCTACGGGCTTATGGTCTAACCTCTGGTTTTCCTGTGGCCCAGAGAAGGGCCAAGCTTGCTCAAGGTCACATCGAGAGAACTAGTCGGGACTTGAACTCAGAGCCTCTGACTCACACAACTCTTGACTGGCTCCTGGAGCCCAGTCTTGTTTCCCCAGATCGGCAAAACACTCCGAGGGTGGGGCCGCTGCCTGGATTTTCTTGCCTTCCTCCTTCCCAGCACCCAGCCGGGGCTTTGCACTCGGCGTGGCAAGTGCCAAATCAATATTGGTTTAATCAGGAGATCTGCATGCCACAGGATAACTTTCATGCTAAAGGATAACCCTTTGCCACCTTCTGAGTGAGGTTAGGTGGGAGATTTGGTGGTCTTACCACGTGATCTTGGGCGAGTCACTTACCTCCACAGGCCTTGCACCTCAGCTGATAATAATCATTAAGAGAAACCTAGATCTGAGTCTCGATTAAAAAAAAAAAAAATTGCTGCCACCTCCAAGCGTAAAAATCTCAATAATGCCCTTTGACTGTTATTTGAAATTCAAAATAGGTTAAATAACAAGATAAAAACAAAGAAAGCAATAAAACAAAGCTTGCTTTGTTTTCTGACTACATTCTCTTCCCTTCCCACCATCTGATCCTCCCCGAACCTTTACTCCTCCTCCTCGGGGCGGGGTGTGTGCGTGTGTTCTGAATCACCCCTTTCCCTGGCACCCCTGGCACCAAGAAGTCCTCGTGGAATGTTTGTTGTAGTTATGAGGCGCTCTGCAGTTGGCCAACCACAACGTGATGTCACCGACTCTCCAACAGCCCTGCAGAGCTGCAGGGTCAGCCTACTTCGCAGGGAGAGCCCTTCGGAGGGACGGGAATTGGCCAGGGTCACATGGCAGGCACATGGTACAGTCCAGGTTTCCCTGCTCCGAAGATGAGGGAGGAATTTCTGGGGGAAGGAACTGTGAGGGGGCTCATTCTGAAATGTCACGCGGAGGGCATCACTCCATCTGCCATGTGGCCATACCCGCCTCTCTCCTAGCTCCCAACTGCCCTGGCTTCTTGAAGCAGCCTGTCCTCTCTCATCAAAAAAGGGGTCCAGCTCCCACCCAACCCCCATGGCCACTGTGACCTGGGAGGCCAGCTTCTGCCCCAGGCTTGTGATGATGCTCTCATCTCCCGCATGGCTCTGGGCATCTTCAAAAGGTCTCCACCTGCCCGTGTGGGGCCAAGGGCAGGGCCCTGACACTGGAGACCTGTTTTTCCCACGTGGAAAATAAGAAGAACCTCACAGGCTGGTCCCCTCCTGGGAGAGTCACAAGAGTGGAAGGTGCTGTAATTGATGCCTCGTTGCTGGAGCGGGTAGCTCTAGATCCAAATTCAACATCCTCGTACTCACATCTCTCATTCCGGGGCCTCTACTTGGCACTTGACACTGCCCCCAGGGTATTGCTGGTGATGAAGTGTGCCCCACCTTGTGCCCCACCTGGCCCTGGAGTAAGCAGAGCTCTGGGTGTCCTGGTGCAACACCTGTCTCCCCTCGCTGGCCCTGGAATACTACCTGCTCGTGCTTAGAACACCCATTTTACAGATGGAAAAAAAAAAACCAAGGCAAAGAAAAGGAATTAACTTGCCCCAGATCACAGAGCAGAAAAAGTGATTGGCTGGGGCCCTCCCGACATCAGCACTGATTGCGGGGGAGGGGTGAAGACTCCAGGGGTTTGGGGGAGAGCTGTTGGAGGAAGCCACCGCCAGCCAGCCACTGAGCATGGGAACGGCAGGCCTGGGAGGCAGGGGAGACTCAGCTCCGCAGATGCAACGTGCCATGACCTGGACAAGAGGAGTCAGTCACACGCAGGCTCCGTGTCTCAGGAATCCTTATATCTTCACTATAGAGCAGTGGTCCCCAACCTTTTTGGCATCAGAGACGGGTCCTCCTATGAGGACCTAATGCTTGATGAGGTGGAGCTGAGGCGGTGACGCCAGCACTGGGGAGAGGCTCAGGGACCGTCTACCTCCGCCTGTGTCGCCAGGCTCCTAGCAGGCCACCTACTGGGACTGGTCCGATCCCGGGGTGGGGAAACCCTGCTATACAGTTAGGCCTGGAGCGCGGTAGCAGTTTACTCGATGGTGGTAATGACGAAAAGATGCTGGAGGTCTCGGGCAGGGACCATGCATCAGGAGAGACCAACAGAGGCCGCTGTGGGGGCACTGTGGTTGGGGGCCGGCCAGGAGCCCGTCTGACTGCGCGGGAGGCCGAGGCGCAGGCTGGGCAGCCGCACTCTGGCGCTCACCTGGGGGTCACGCGCAGGCCGTGGGGTCCGCCAGCGGCGCCACCTCTCATCCTGGAGGCCGCTCGCGTACACACGGCCTCCTTGCCCGAGAGCGCCCGCTGGGTAACACAACCCCTACCAATGGACAGCGGGACCCTATCTTGGTTAGGGCTGCTCGGGTCCCTGGAATAGGGGTTAACTCCCTGGGGGCTGGCTTCGCACGCCCCTCGAAGGGAAGCCGCGCCAAGGTTGGGAGACTGAGAAACTAGGAGCGGGTTAGGAGGGGGCACTACGGGCCATAGGGGAGGGTCTGCCGGCCAAGTCTGCCGTCGCCCTGGGTTACGGCGCCCGCGCCGTGTTTCGTGCGGCGGTGACCTCCACGTCAGTCCCTTCCCCTCTCCGAGCCTCAGTTTCCCAGTCCAGAAAATGGGCTTCAAACTTCGCGGGGCTTGCATGGTTGCGGCAAAGGCAGAACACGTAGAGAGGGCAGTCGGGATTGGATTTAGCCGAGAAAGAATTTAGCCACAGAACATTTCCTCTGGGGGGCAGCGGGTTCGAATGTGGAAGGTCGCTGGGCGCGGGAAGGGGATAGATAGCCGGCTGCCTTGGCCCGAGGGGAACCGGACAGAATGACCTCATCCGCCGCTCCGTCCTGGAATGCAGCGGTCGGGGAGGAGGCAGGGCTCCCGCTCCCTCTCCGCAGCGGGACCCCCACCACCACCCCCGCTTCCCGCTCTGCGCGCCGACATTTCGACACATCGCCCCCGCCACGTCCCTTCCCTTCCCACCCCAGGGCAGGAAGGAGCGCAGACGGCCCTCTGCCCCCCCCCCCACTCTCGTTCTGCCACCCGTTCTGCCTCTCTCCCCCTCCGGTTCTCTGCCCCCCGCTGCCCACCAGGAACATGGAAAAGCCACCCGAAAACTTGGAGCGCCCCCGCGCCGCTGCGCGCTCGGCGCCCCGGGCCTTCCTGTTGGCACGCGGGCGCCTTCGGCAGGCGGTCCCCCTCTCTCGCCCGCGCCCCAGCCGGGAGAGCCTAGGAGGGCGCAGAGTCCCCGTGGGCGCCGCGTTCCCCCGCCGCGTCCACGCCCACCCGGGGCTGGGGGAGCCGCGGGCCGGCTCGCTGTTACCTTCTTTCCGCGAGCCCCAGGGACCCGGGCGAGGGCGGGCGCGGCGGCAGTGGCGGCGGCGGCGGCGGCGGCGCGTCCCGGCGCGTAGCCGGGGCGAGTCGCTGGGCCGGTCTGCGCCGCCCTGGCCGCGGGCTCCGCGGGCTGGCTCCGGGGCGGGGGCGGGGTGTGGGCGCGCGCCCTCCTCCCGCCTCCCTCCTCCCGCCCGCAGGCGGGGCCCGGCCCCCTCCCGGGCACCCAGCACGCTGCCCGCCGCCCGGAGCGGCGGCGAGCTGGAGGGGGAGTGGCGGAGGCGCCAGGCCAGCGGTCCCGGGCAGGAGGAGCCGCGGAATGTGCGGGCTGCCCAGGCTAGGCGACTTGGGTCGCCGGCAGCCAAGCCCTCCCCCACGGGCTCCGCGCGGGGCCTTGGGGCGCCCTGACTTGATAACTCGCTCCTGGGCTCTCCAGCTGCTCCCTGCAGGGGTTTGGGGAACAGGGGAGCCTGACCGCGTCGGCTTTGAACGCCCGAGGGACCTGCTTAGACCTCGCGTTCTACCGGCTGGGGTGTCCGCTCGCTTTCTCCCAGCCCTTCATTCTCTTCAATCCTATGCAGGCCTCGCGGCTGCCAGACTGGGGTGCAGGCCGTGGCAGGTCGCTGGTAGAGCGGTGTGCCGTGGATATCAAGAACGTGGGACCCTGGAAGCCAACAGCCTGACTTCCTATTCTGTCCCCGCTGCTACTTAACTTTTCTGTGCCTTGGTTTTCCTACCTGTAGAAGGAAATGATAAAAACGGGCATCAGATGTTATGTTATTAAGCGCCCTCTGCTCTGTCAGCACCTAGGAGGCTTGTGGAACAGGTAGGTGAGATCACACCTCAGATGGATGAGTTCAGAGAGCACCTTTCAACCCTGCCCATGAGGGTCAGGGAATCAGCTGTGCCCAGGACCCTGTGCCATCCTCAAAGCCAGGAGATAGATCTGATTCCCGCCTCACGTTTTGTTCTCCTCATGTTTTGATACTCACCCGGGACTGTGAGCTCCCGCCTGACTGGCAGGAGTCCCGGGGTCTGCCCTTGCATGGAGAGACCTCCTAACACAGCTCGCCGGGGAGGGATCGGCGGGAGCTCACCAAAGTTTCCTCGAGGAGGTGACCTCTGAGTGAAGTTGTAGAGGACACCTAGGCAGAGGGAAGGGCAGCTGGAAGTACACATCTGGCAGGAGAGGATACCAGCGATGCCTCAGAGGCAAGGATCCCGCATGGAGGAGGCAGGTGTGGCTGGAGGAAGTGGTCTGAGCCCTGACCTGGCTGGGGATGAGGAGACACGTTTACACACAGGTGGAGGAGACAAGGTTGTGCTCACAGAGTGCTACGTCTTTTTCATTGGCTTCCTGAATCCTCGTGCTGGTCACCAAGGGAAGGGGTTATTTGCACAGCTGGAAAAACGGAGAAACCGAGGCACAGGGCATTCCAGCCCTTGCTGCAGTGGCACAGCGGTGGGATTGGACCGCAGTCAGTCTGACCTCTTTCCTGGGGTCAGGCTCCCTGCCAGGGAGAGTTGGGAAGAGTCTCAGAGGCACAGCAGAGCATGGGGGAGGGGGAGGAGAGGCTGCCGCTGAGAGGCAGGGACCAATGGGTAGGGGACACAGTCATGGGCTGGGAGAGAACTAGGCCAGATCTTGCGGGCTTCACCTTGGGCCAGGTGTCCAGCCTCACTGAAGCAGGGATGGGGAGCCAGCCGGCAGGTTAGTCAGGTGTGTATTTGGAAGCTCTCGCGTGAGCACAGAATGGACTGGAAGGACGGGCACGAAGGCAGTAGTAGTAACCAGCATTTATTGAACATCTAATACGCATCCGGCTCTACAGCCTCTTACATGCATCACTACATTTAATCCTCGTGAGAGCCCCATCGGGACTGGCTGCCGTCATGCCCCTTTGCGGGAGGAGTGGAGTGACTTGCCCAAAGCCGCCCACTGAGGCAGGATGTCCACACTTTCTGGCTGGTCCAGGACGGTCCCAGATGAGGCCTGCTGTCCCAGTGTAATTATTAATAGCACTTCCTTTCACTCTCAAAGGTGACCTGGTTAGACGAATTACTCTAGGTTGCCCTGGTCAGAGGGTCCTCAGAGCCGCTTGGAAAGGAGCAGTTTGGTGCAGTGTCAGAGGCCCTGAACCCAAATCCTGGCCATCAGCTTCCCAGCCATCGCATCACTTGGCCTCTCTGAGCTGCAAGTTTCTTGTCTATCCGTAAACGAGTATAACTCCAGTGCGGATATTGGTACTTAACAGGCATTTACTACTTGTTGTGAGTCCCAGAGAGTGGCTAAGAAAGTGGTCTAAATGAAAATGGTTACACCCTCTCACACACTCGCTCCGTCCTCTGGCTCCAGGCCAGGGGTGGGCAGGGGACCTTCCTACTACGCGCCGGTCACTTTGTCTCTGGCAGCTCACCGCAAGGCAACCTATGAGTCAGGAATCCTTTGCCCCATTTTACAGATGGGTAAACTGAGGCTGGAAGGGCTCGCTTCCCTCGTTCAAAGCTTTTCTCCAACTAGAAGTTCCTCTCTGTGTAGGCTGAGTTCTTGTTCTGGGTTCCATCCTGATTTAAGGATCCAACTCGGTTTTTCGCTCTGGAAAATGGGAGAAAGGGACGGGTCTGGGGAACCCCTGTGAAGGATGCAAGGATGGGTGGTGCCCGCTTCCCATGGTTTCCTCCTCCCCCAGTTGTCTGTGGTCCCCTGCCTTCCCCTGTCCAGAGGCTGTGCTCAGGAACGCAGGGGTTAACCCTGGCAAAGCTGTAATCACCGTGCAGAATGCAGAACGAATGCCTGCCAGCTGGGGACTGGGGGTTGAGAGGTGGGACAGCCTGCCCGGAACTCAACTCGGAAATCCCCATCTCTCCCCTTTCCTGGAGGAACCAGGCCCCTTGGGCCATATCACAGAGCTCAATTGCCCCCTCAACTCACCCCTGCAGAGGGGTGAAGCATGGGGCTTATGGGAAGGAGTCAGTTCTGGGCAGGGAATTAGGGCAGAGGGGGCAGGGCACAACTAGAGAGGGGCGCTTGCCTCGTAGGGACCCAGGAATGCCACTGGCGGCCCACCAGGCTCCAGCGAGGTTTGGAGTGGGAGCCTTGAGCTGAAAGAGTTGGTTTGGCCACATCTACCAGCCCCCCGCCCAGCCCCTCCCTAGGGAGCATGCGCACTTTCCATCCCAAAGCCTGACTGGGCTTTTGGTCAGTTTATGCATCTGCTCATTTTTAATTTTAATTTTTCAATTAGAATTGAAATTCAATATTATTTTATATTAGTTTCAGGTGTGTTAGACATTTATATCATTTATAAAGTGATCCCCTTGATTAGTCTAGCATTCACTCACCTGGCACTATACGTAATTATTACAATGTTATTAACCATATTCCCTATGCTGTACTTTACATCCTGTGACTATTCTGTAACTACTAATTTGTATTTCTTAATCCTCTCACCTTTTTCACCCAGCCCCCAAAACCACCCCTCCCATCTGGCAATCGCCAGTTTTCTCTCTGTATTTATGAGTCTGTTTTGTTTTGTTTGTTCATTTATTTTGTTCCTTAAATTAAGTGAAATCGTATGGTATTTGTCTTTGTCTGACTTATTTCGCTTAGCTAATACCCTCTAGGTCCATCCATGTTGTTGCAAATAGTAAGACTTCATTTTTTATGGCTGAGTAATATTCCATCGTATATATGTACCACAACTTCTTTATCCAATCCTTGATCGATGGGCACTTGGGTTGCTTCCATATCTTGGCTATTATAAATAGCACTGCAGTGAACGTAGCGTTATATATCTGCTCATTGACCCATCGATGGGTCTGCCGAGTCCTCTCTCTTTTGAATGTCCATCCACCCCCAGATGCAATTGTCAGTCCATCCATCTACCCACTGCCCATACACGTGTCTTTACCCTCTACCCACTCCTCCATTTACCCACCCCTTTACCCATCCATCTACTGACCTACCTCCCACTCATCCAATCACCTAACCACGTACCCACCCCTCAGTTGATCCACTGCCTACACGCCTGTCCATTCAGCCCCGCCCATCCATCCACCACGCCATGCACCCCTCTACCTCCACCCATTTATCTACCTATGTATCTGTCCACCTATTCCGTCCAGCATCCCTTGGCCTACTGCCCACCCCTGTACTTGCCTACCCACCCACTTGTCCCTCCACTTGGCCCTCCGTGATTCGCCCACTCATTTCCTTGTCCATCCTGTGATGCTCTTACATTGACTCACACCTGGCTTCTGCCGACCAGCATGGCTCATTGAGCATATCCTCATCTTTCTCACATGCGGAAACCCCGCTTACCTTCATCAGTGGTTTCCCCTTGGGCAAAATATCCTTGAAGGGTGTTTTGGAATGTCACCTGCCCCTGGAGGTCCTCCTTCAGAGTGAGCCTCTCCCCGGCACCTGGTCCATCCTCCATATTGGCATCTGTTGCCATGTGAGATCTTCAACAAGACAGTGGTATCTGTGTTCCTGGCATGTTTGGAGAAACGGTCATGGCCAGCATAGAAAGGGGGGCGGATCCTTGACCCCCAACTGGACTACAAGCACCATTAGGGCAGGCGTCCTCCTCCTGGGACCACTCCAAGGACCCTCTCCATGGGCTGGGCTCCTGGCAGGGGCTCAGACATGCCTGGGCATTGCAGGGGGAGGGAGAGTGTTGCATTCTCCAAGAGGTTTGTGCTAGGGGAGACTGGCAGTGGGCCGAGGGGGCTCCTCCATGCTCCCACCTCTATGACCCAGCATGCATTTTCAATCTGACAAACCAGAATTCAAGCCTGTCTTTGCTTCTCACTTGCAGAGTGAACTTGGACAAGCCACTTCCTTGCCTGGGGACTCATTTGCATTGTCTGTGATGAGCCATGAAGTTCACTGCCTGACCTATGGTCCATGGTCAAGGAAGAGTAGCTATTGTTATCATTTTCCTTTGCCTGGGAGGTGATTTCATCTAACACACGTTAAATAAGTGCCTGCTATGGGCCAGGGCTCAGCTGGGTGACTTGTGAGGTGGTGGCGATGAGTAAGAAAAGCAGTGCCTGCTCTCAAGAGTCATAGTCTGGAGAGGAAGACAGAGGCCAGGATATTGGTGGAGATGAAGGACCAAAACAACAGTAGAAGGGGCCAGGGAGGCTTCCTGGAGGAGGTGGCATTCGAAGTGGGCCTTGTGTTTTGGGGTAAGATTGCCCATTGGTAGAGCTGGGGAGAGAGCAGCCCTAGGGGGGGGTAGAAGGTGAGCTGGGAATGATCTACCATGGAGCTGGGGAGAGAGGCCTTGAACACGGTGCTGAGGGAGGAGGGGTGTGGGAGGGCCCTCTGTGGCATGGGCTAGGCCGGGCCACTGTCCTGCCCCCAGTGAGAGCTGCCCTTAGCGGTCACAGACCTTGGGTTGCCTTGGAATCCTTGTTGGGGGTTTCCTCATTAGAGGAAGCCAGGCGGCAACCTTGCCCAACGTTTTTTTCCCCCTGGCTGACTTTGAGAACAGAAATGCGCTCTGAGGGAGTAGGGGATGGAGACCCTCCTGGAAGGAACCTTAGCCTTCTGGTCCCTTCCTCCTGCCCCAGAGTCCCTAGAGTCAACACTTGGTGGGGAGTTTCAGGGCCTCAGAGGGCATCTGGGGACACAGCAAGTCCGCAGTGGAGCTGGGAGTCCTCATAGTTGCCTTAGTGTGTGTGAGCACCTGCTGAGTGCCTACTGTGTGCCAGCTCCCAGCCTAGCAGGATATAACAGACAGGCTCACAGACAGTTAAGGCTCAGACAGAGCACAAACTTGGCAGGGCTTCCAGGAAGGCTGCCTGAAGGAGGTGGGACGGAGCTTTATACAGCCTGTGCAAATCAGAAGGCGTGAGAGCCAGGCGGGGTGCACCAAGTGTGTGTGTCTGGCAGGAGTGTGTGCACATGAGGAATCATTAGCCAGAGTGATGACTGAGATGCTGGGAGTCGGGGCCCTGCCTGGGGCTGGCAGGTGGCCTGGGGGCCAGGTGATGGCAGATTAGTCCCTGGCTGTCCCGATAGCTGTTTCTGGTGGTGCTGCCTGGGTGTGAGTGGGTTCTTGGGAGCCAGTAGCGTCAGGATGAGAGTTAATCCCATGGGTATTTTGGAGGGCGTGGCCTCGAGGCCCACAGGGAGAGCCTGGCTCTGGAGGCAGCAGCTGTCAGGGCCGGAAACGCCTCTGGAATTCCAGCTCTGGGAAAGGGGCTGGCTGTGTGGAAGCGTTTTCTCAGCTGGAGCCTTCCAGGCCGACTCAGCTTTCGTCCCCTCACTGCTCCGCAGGGAAATGGGGGCGGGGCAGGGCCCCCACCCCGCCAGGCTCCCTTTCTCCTGGAGAACAGGACAAGAAGTTGGCCAGGAACTGAGGAAGGATGTGGGGTCAGTTCCTCCGGCTCCACCCTTGAGGAGGACAGTCAGATGGATGGATGGAGGGGGAAGTCAGGGTCTGAGGCTCCTGTAGCTGCAGGGGGTGGGGACGAACAGCAGAAGGGTCAGGGCCAGGTAACCCTGCCATCCCAGGGGTGATGGGACTGGGTTCTCCAGAGCTGGGCCCGGCACCCAGGAGCCTAGAGGTGAGGGCAGTGGGGAGGGTCCTCCAGGAGATCTTCGCTCTCAACGTGAGGGGGGTGGGGCGGAGAGGGGAGGGGCAAGGAAGGGGCAGGAAAAGTGTTTGAGGAGCAGAAACAATGGTCTATTCTCTGCCGTCCAGCCTGGGTTGACAGATAGGCCAGTGGGCTGGGGGCCAGCCCTGCCTTGCCCTGACCATCTCTAGCATCACCTCCTCCTGCAGCCCAGCCCGTGGGGTCTCACGTGGCCCTGCCTGGGTAGGGTAGGGGCTCCCTACTCACCTCCATGACCACGGGCTCATTCCTGGAAGCTTGGGTCCGTCTGTTTTCTTCTCACAAAAGCTGGCCCACTTGGGTCGATGAAAGGTTTTCACGTGCGTGATCTCCTTGTAGACACAGAAACAGAAGACGGAAAGCAGCTTGCTCGGGGCACCTGCCTGTTTCCCACAGAGCTGGAAATCGACCAGGCACCACTCCTGGCTGAGTCCCGGGTTCATCCACTGGTCCTCCACCTCCACCACTTCTTAGCTCCCGGTTTGCTCGTCCCTTTCTCAGACTGATGATGAGAGGAAGCTTATCAGAAGTGAGGGGAGCTAACGCTTAATTAATACTCAGCATCTCTTAAGTGCTAGACAAGTGCTTTCCTTGCATTTGCTCTAATCCTCACAATACCAGAGGAGGAAACTGAGGCCGAGGAGGTAAAGTTATCTCCTCAACCTCTCACGGCTTGGAGGTGGTTCCTCTGGACTCCAGCCCAGTCTACGGCATCCCCGGTGTCCTGCTGCTTTGAGGGCAAAGGCTTGGAGACCACTACGGGGCCATTATCTCGCTCTCAGAATGTGGGAATGACCTGTGTATTGTACACACATCCTCCTGGGGCCGGGATGGCTCAGAAGCATCCCTAACTGATGCGTGTTGCCTCTACTTATACCTCTTTGGTGATGAGGCGCTCACTCCAAGAGGACAGCCCTGTTAGTCAAGAATTTCTCCCTGAAATGGAACAGAAATGAACTCCTCATAACCTCTGCCCACTGCTCCTCTTTCCTCCTGCCGGGGCTGCACACAGATGCCCCTGGCTGTCCCCCCTTTCCAAGTGTCTCCCCAGGAGTCAGAAGACCTACCTCCCACTAGTCTCAGCTGTGGATCGTGGGCAAATTCCTTAGCCTCCCTCTGCCTCAGTTTCTCGTCTGTAAAACGGGAAAGAAAAGCCCTGATCAAAGGACAGCTTGGGGAGGAGCTCCGCAGACCCAGGCTGGGGGCGCATCGTAGCTGCTACAGATGTTCAGGCTCCTTGTGTATTTCCGAGTTGTGTCATGAATTTAACTGTCACATCACACAAGCTCTCACTAAGCGCCAACTCGGCCCCTGGCAACAGGGCACGGCTATCGCCTTTGAACTCGGGAATTTGTGCCTCAGCTCCAGAGGGGGGACGAGACACAATGGCTCGTATCGTTTTATGTGTAGCGTAACCTTTATTAATTTGTAAAGACTTCAACCACACCCTCACGGGTCAGTAGAGGATCTCACAGGTGAGGAAACCGGCTTAGAGAGGTGAAGCGACCTATACGAGGTCTCACAGCATCTTTCCACAGGGTGATTGGTCAATTGATGCTCTCTAGAGCATCCTCCTGTCAGACCTGCAGGGGTTAACTGGGTTGGCTGGTGCCCAGACAAGCAAGGGGGAGGGGCTCATGGAGAGTGAGGGGTGGGCAGTGGGCAGGCCCCTCTGGATCTCTGACTCCACCCCGGTGGGCAGCTTGCGCCCCTGCCAGCCTCTTGTTGACTCAGCCGGCTTCTCTTCTGCCAAGGCCTGCTGGCCAGAGCTCCCATGGGGAGGGTCAGGCCACATTCTTCTCTGGCTAAAGCCTAGAGGGTGGCTGGTACCTCCTGGCAGAGTCTGTGCTGGTTTGTGGGTGCTGGGACAGATGCTAGGGTGAGGCAGGGAAATGTTTTTTTTGGGGGGGATCAAGGCTAGGGAACCAAGAGGCCACTGCAGGGAGAACGGATTAGTCTGGGAGCCAGGCTGCTTGGGCGCGTGGCTCAGCTTTGCCATTAATGAGCTAGGCGATCTCAGCCAGCTGCCCATCCCCCCCGACCTCAGTTTCCTGGTCCATCAAATGGATACAGTGATAATAAGCCCAGTCCACCCTACCTCACTCAGAGCTGTTGTTGGGAGGATCAAAGGAGAAAACAAGTCGGGCCGGAGTGAACCACCTTTGTAGTTCAAGGGCCCGCACGCACGGGCTGGCCAGCCAGTCTGGCGTTCTCCAGCTGGAGTAAGCGAGGAGGGAAGGATGCAGAGGCAACGCTCAGCTGGGGCCGGAGTCTGCCCGACATCTCCGCGCTCAGCTGGGGCCCGAGTCTGCCCGACATCTCCGCCTCCTCTCCAGGTCTGACGCAGCGACAGTAACAATAATACCACCTTCCCGGTGCAGGTGCAAGTCTTTGCGGGTTTACAAAGTCCTTCCATACCCATTAGCTCAGGTCACCCTGCCACCTCCTGCAGGTCACCCTGCCACCTCCTGCCTCAGGGCCTTTACGCTCCTATTCCTTCCGCCCAGCGCATTTTCGCCCCAGATGAGTGAAAGGCTGTCTTCTGAGCTCAAGTGTCACCTGCTGAGAAGCCTACCAGACCGCTCACCTAAATTAACTGTCCCCTGCCCTTGGCCCCATTAGCACTCTTCTTTCGAGGCCCATGCCATGCCTATTGTTTATGTAGGTCTTTCAGCGCCAGGAGGGAGGGACTGGACTGCCTTCTTCATTGCTCTGTCTGGAGATGGACTCCAGCCTTCCTCGGTGGCTATTATTACCCCATCTTACAGGGAGGAGCCCGGGATTCACAGGGGCCAGATGACCTTCCCTAGGCCACATGACCAAGGAGGAATGGAGTCTGTTGGGGGCTCTTTCCAGAACTGCCCCACAGCTTCACTGTCAGCACCCTCTGCAGGGCCCACCTGTCCCCCTCACAAGGTCAGGCCCGTGCCTCCTTCCTTACGCATACTATGTGCCGTGCACATATCTGTTTGGTGGAATGGGGGGAGACAAAGATTTGATTTAGAGGAGAATAAGCCCCTGGATTGAACAAAGTCAGGTTGCTGCCCTAGCAGGCCTCTGGGCTAACACCCTGTGCCAGTGTGGGGGGCATCCCAGGGGCCCCCTCTCCCTGCTGAGGCAGGCTGGCCGGCCCAGTAGCCCTCCCAGAATTGCATCGACAGCTGCCGGGTGGCCGGATGCCCCACCCCCCAGGGGCCTCTGGGCCTCAAGCCCAGGCTGAAGGCGGATCTGTGGCTGGCACTGCTCCTTCGGTTTGGGGTGGGAACACCACAGGGATTTTAAAAATAAAGGGCCTTGAGACAGTGGCCTGGCCCAGCCTGCCATGGGGCGGGGTGGGGGCCAGACAGGGACAATAGGATGTTGAGGTTTGGGGGCTGTCCACCCACAGGGAGCAGCCAGACCGGGGGAGCCCCATTCTCCCCGCCCCCCAACAGCGTTGCTCTCCCAAGAACACTCCCTCTCCACCTATCCTAAACAATAGGTCTCAGGCATTTACTGAGCACCTACTATGCGCTAGGCCTTGGCGACGGCAGGACGGGAACCTCCAGCCTCTCCTCCTCCCAGCTGCGCTGCTCTCAGAGCAGCAGCCCCTCTCCTCCTTACCCAACCTCGGACCACATTATTTCTCGAGTGCCTACTACGCTCCAGGCTTGCTCTGGCTTTTCCCCTCCCAGCCTCTCTATACTTTTCTCCTCTGCGCTCACACTCCCTCAGGCCTCTCCCCATCTCAGGTCGTTCCTGTCTTCCTCTCTCCTCTGGCCCAGCCAACAGGAAGCAGCCGGAGAGGTCAAGGGCCGCTGGGCCTCCAGAGCCAGCATCTGCACACACAGGGGCCTGTCTGGGGGGAGGGAGGGGCCGGTGGACGACTTCCTGTTTATGAGAATCGCAAGGACCCCCAGGGCGGTGCCTCAGACAGCCCTCCCGGCAGCCCCTTTAGTCTAGACCTCAGTTGCTCCCAGAGAGGCCCCCACATATCCTTATAGGCCGCAGGCAGCTAGCTCAGACCCAGGCCACTGCCCTCCCCCTACCGTGGGGAGGGCGAGAAGGGAGGAGGAGAGGAGGAGTCTTTAGAAAGGCCAGGAATGTGGGAGTCGAATGTCCGCAGGAAGCATCCATGGCTCCAGGGCCCAGCCCCCGAAAGTCTGGGAGCCCTGCCCTGCTTTGATGGGGGAGGGGCTGAGGGCGCTGAGAAGGAGGAGGCCAGACCCCATCCAGCCCCACTGGGGCCGCCGGGCTCCAGCTCTGGCTTGACCAGGCTCTGGCAGCCTCAGTCTCTCTTCTCTGGGGAGCGGGGTGGGCCAGCGACTCACTCTCTCAGCCTTGTTTCGGCACTGTTCGGCTTAGGCCTCCATGCCTCACTCAGACCAAGAGGCCACTTCACACCTCAAAAAATACCTCTGTGTTCAGAGCCCCTGCTCCAAGGGTGGCGGTGGGGGAGCAGCCAGAGGGGTGGGGCTGGCCAAAGGTGCCCCTGGGGAAGCAAACAGCCATGTCCTCCTCCCCCTTCAGGCAGCCCTGGCCAATCTGGTGATTGGGTTGCCCAACAGGTATTGACCAAGGGCCTGAGGGTCAAGGCCGGCTGGAAGAAGCGGGGAAGAGGGAGACTCTCCCTGTCTCTCTTCTCTTACTGAACCCAGAAGGTGAGTGACAACTGTCTTCTGCCTCCCCTCCATACCCCACACCTCTCGGCTCAGAGTACTGTAGACAGACCCTTAGGATACAACATCGGCAGTGCTGGGGTCAGTCATCCCCTAGGGGGCAGCGGTGGTGAGGAGCCAGCTAACACAGAGGAGGCAGTCACGGGGGGCTTCCTGGAAGGAGGCCACTCTCTCAACATGGAAGCCTAAAATTAGTAGAGACGTGTGGGCTCCAGGAAACAGCATGGTCAGAGGCACAGCTTTCCCAGGGAAATGCTGAAGCCATGATGGGGCTGGAGCAAGGCGCGGGCGAGTGAGTGCTAGGAGATTTGTTGGAGAGGCGGGATGGGGTGTGGGTGGGGACGAAATCATTCACAGCCTGCGGGGCTCCAGAGCGCCCTCTTTTGCCCAGGGCCAGGAGGTGGAGGGGAGTCCTTCGATGTGGCTGTGAGGGGAAGGGCCTGGAGACTGCCCGGGACCCTGGCCTGTAGCTCTGCGAAGCTGCCTCAGGCTTTCTAGCTCCTGAGAGGCCTGCTCCAGGTTGGAGCACCTAAGCACCTCGCCCCAAGACACTGGAGCTGCTTGCACGGGCCACACCATGGTGGTGAATAGAGTCCTTCCTGGCTCTGTCAAGTTCCAGCTTTGTGACCCTGGACAAGTTATTAATTTCCCTAGCCTGTTTCCACCTGTAAAATGGGCTAAAGACAGGAGCGGCCTCAGCGGGCTGTTGGTGGACGGCGGTCGTCTAGCAAACACCAAGCCCTAGCCAGTGCTTATCCCAGTTAACAAGTATTATTACTAATTGGGAAAAAGAGAAAGCTGGTTTTTCTCCAAGGACATGCTGACAGGTGGGTGAGGTGTGTCACCAGAAGAGGTTTCAAAAAAAGATTTGATCTTCAGCCCCTGGGATTCCCAGACTTACCTAATTCAGTGGACCCTCTGGACTCGAGTTAAAAATATCAGCTTTCTACCCCCTACACTCTGTACTGGCAGGTCTGGGTGGGACAGGCCTGGGACTTATAAGGAAGCCCCAGGACTGAGCCTTCTAGAGACAGGTGTGGGGAACATTCCTCTCTGATGAGAACAGGGATTCGCTCCAAATGCTTCCTTCTTGGAAACCAATTCCTTCAAAATCCCCTTTTAAAAAGCCGCTCTTTACTGGGCATGCACCACCTGCTCTAAGCCCTTCTGCGTTGACTCCTAGGATACTTAACGACAATCTAAAGATGTGTAGGTACTTAGAGTCTCTCCCATCTTACCGATGGGGTAACTGAAGCTTACAGAAGCTAAGAAACTTGCGTGAGGTTGCAAGAACTCTGTGATTTGTCAGGAGTCAGCCTGAGATTTGAACCTGACTGTGCCCTAAACCATTGGGTTGTAATTTCCCCACCTGCCTTGAGCCTGTGGGACTGCCTCCAGGCAGCTTGGGGTAGGACCTGGGAATACATACTTGTTACTCCTTTGTCCTCTAAGGTTGTGACCCTTGAATCAAGAAATGGCCAATGGCTAATCCTGCTTGAAATGCCCCTGGAAGGCAGAAAGCTAAGATTCAGCTTCCTGTGTCCTGCTTACTTCCTGCGGGCGGTCTCAGGTAGTTCCTGCTCCCTGAGCTGGTTTCCCTGTGCCCAAAAAAGGGATGCAGCACTTCCCTGGGGTCACCAATGGGTTGTTGAGACCAGGGCTTGGGAACTGTTTGGGCTGTGGGTTCTCTGGGACCTGGGAGTGGCAGGTGCTGGAGAAAGGGGAAGGGGGGCATTCTAGGGGTTCCTCAACATCACCTGCACTGAAAGCTAGTATCACAGAGGCTCCAGGGGCTGGGGAGGTCACACAGTGATGACAAAGTTGGGGGTGGCAGGAGTAGGGGGAGGTTGACAAGTAGCTGGCTTCTCCTTCCTGCCTGACACCCTAACACGTCCTGGCTGGTGGCTGCTGGTGATTCACCAGCTTTAAGCCCTAGATTCAGCTGCAATCAGGAAACGGGCCACTAGAGTGCCTGGGGCATTTTCCAGAAAGCCCGGTGTCCTCCCAGAAACCTGGGCAAGAGGCTCGGATTGGGGGAGAGTGGAAGGGAGGAGGCAAAAAGTCTGGTTCCAGAAAATTTGCATAATTCATCTTTTCTTTGAGGACGAGAAATCCCCAGGACCTGACAGCCCTGGAAACCATTCACTCATTCACTCATTCATTCCAGTTTATCGAACCCCTTACATTGTGCCTGTTACCACGTAAAGTGGGGTTTTCCAGGAGCTTCCTTGATAGGGAGAAAATCCGGTAATCGTGTTTACAAAATTCAGAATCCACGGGAGAGAGAGCAAGTTGGAGCTGGGCGGTTGCGGCGTGGATAAGGGGAGGTTGCGCCAGCTCAGTGCCACAGTTCCGAGGCCCCTACGCGGAGGAATGACCATGCAGGTTTGGTTCAGGTCCTTCTGCCACTCCTGAAGTTAGTTCTTCGGCCCACCTGTGAACTGCACACAGTAGGGGTGCCTTTCTTCTGGGATTCTTAAGAGGATTCCAGCTCCTGGTGCCTCCACGGGTTCCTTGGCGGTGGCTGCATCACTCCAATCTCTGCCTCTGGTTCCATATGGCCCTTTCTGTGTTAGTGATAAGGACACTTGTCATTGGATTTAGGGCCCACTGGGGGATAATCCAGGATAGGTTATCTGGAGATCCTTTTCTTAATTACATCTGTAGGGACTTTTCCAAATAAGGTCACATATGCAAGTTCTGGGTGCAACCACCTTTTGGGGGCCACCATTCAACACATTACAAGATCCTGAATTCTAACCCCTAAGTGCAATCCCAGATGAAGAGCATCTCTCCTCTTCCCTCCTCTGGGCCTCCCAGCCCCTCCAGTCCTGCCTGCTTGAGCGGGGACCCCTTCCAGGTTTACCTTCCACCCCCAGGGGCCGAAGCGTGTGTACGGGTGTGCAGATGTGGCTCCCTCCTTGCTCCCCTGCTTCTCTCCGGGAGCCAATGCCCTCAGAAGCTGGGAGCATGGGGGTCCTGTAGGGAACGGGCGCCACCGTGCGGCCCTCTCAGAGACGTGCGGGCAGAGGCTCCAGGTTGGTTTCTGCCCTGCTGACTGCAGGTCCCGCCCCTTCCAGAGCTCCTGCTGTCCGCCAGCCACTGCACGCACATCGGTCTGTTCCTCACGGCCTCAGCATGAAGTGGGGTTATTACCCTCATGTTTCCAGACGAGGAGACCCCACTCAGAGAGACTGATACATGCCACAGTCGCACGACCTTCCACGCCCGTCCGACTCCAAAGCCTCCAGCAAAACCCAAAGAGGTGCATGGCAGTGGGGCGGAGCCTGTAGACATCGACGACATGCCCCGCGACTTCTCAGGGTCTCCGCTTCCCCATCGGTAAGGGGTGGGGTGCACGTGAGTCCCCCGCCCCCCAAGGAAGCCCCTTCCAGTTCTCAGACCCCAAGAGAAACCGGAAGAACCCATAACTCAGCCTTTTGCTGAGGTACCCCGTGGACCTCGCTGCCTCGGAGTACTTTCAAACGTTAGTCTTTTTTCAGTTTGCTTTTTTTTTTTTAGGTGTTCCTTGTTTTTCTATAAATGTCTTCATATGTGTGAACTATTTGGTAATTAAAAAAAGATATATATATATATATATACACATACACACACTTATACTTCCTGGGCCTCCAGTTTTACAGGCCTCCAGTTCCCCTCCTAAAGGCAGTAAGCTGAGCACAATTTCCTTCTGCATTCTTCCAGGGATGGGGGATGTTTGCATGTACCCGGCCACACATATATAATCCCACCCCCACCTTCATTTTTTAAAAACAAAAGGTGGCATGGAATATACATTTCTGCACTTGCTTTTGTCACTTAATGACGTTTTTGCTTTGAATTCATATGATTACATATAATTTGCTTTGGACGGGTACCATTTTCTACTGACATACAACACACACACACACACACACACACATTCTAAGTGTATGCAGCATGAACACAGCATGCAGCTAGAACCCAGACAAAGACGGAACACAACCAGCCCCCATGAGCCCCCTGTGCCCGCTTCTAACTCTCCACCGGGGGAACCGCTGTCCCAGCCTCTCCGACCTGGATCTGTTTTTCCCTGTCCGAGGAATCACATCCTCTTCTCTGTGCAGCTGCTTCCACTCAGCAGTGTGTCTGTGGGGTCCGTCTGCGCTGCTCCCGGTAGTTGTGTGATATTTATTCGCATCGCTGTGTAGTACTCCAGTGTGCGAATATACCAGACTTTGTTCTATCCATTCTACTACTAATGGACCTTTGGGTAATTTCCAGGTTCTGCCTATTACGAACAGCGTCGCTGCAAACATTCTAGTGTGGTATGTGTCTTTCGGTGAATACGTACGCACGTTTCTGTTGGGTATATACCTAGACATAGGAGTGCTGGGTCAAAGGTCTGCATGTGTTCTCTTTCAGCAGAAGCTGCCAAAAAGTCTTCCGAAGTGACAGTGACAATTGACATTGCCACCAGTAAGCTCCGATTACTCCACATGCCACCCGCCTGTGGTATTGTCTGCCTTTTTCATTTTAACCGTTATGGCCAGTGTATAGTGCAATTGTGTTGTGGTTTCAATTTGCATTTCCCTGATTACTAATGAAGCTGAGCGTCTTTTCATGTGTTTATTGGCCATTTTGGCTATTCTCTTTTATCTGCAAGTCTTTTGCCCATTTTTCTGTTGGGATGTTTGCCTTTTTCATGTCGATTTGTAGTTCTTTATTTATTCTGAGTAGTTTTTTTTGCTATATATTTTTGTTGCAAATATCCTTCCCACTTTTTGGGTTGTCCAAAGGTACTTTTTTCTTGGTGTTGAACATAGTTCTTAGTTTTAATAGAGTCCAATGTAACTTTTTTTAATGGTTAGTGCTTTAGTTTTTGGTTTAAAAAAACTGCCTGTTCCAAGGTCGTGAAGCTGTTCCGTTGTGCTTTCTTCTGAGGCTTTATTGTTTTAGGCTTTCATATTTGGGTCTGGAATTTACTTTTGTTTGTAGTGTGAGGTAGGGGTTGTGGTAGGCTGAAAAACAGGCTCTCGAAAGATGGGCGCATCCTAATCCCTGGGTTTGTGAACGTTAGTTACCTTTACAGGTTTGATTAATTTAAGGATCACGAAATGGGGAGATTAGCCTGAATTTTCTAGTTGAGACTTAAATGCAACCACATATATACTTATAAAGGGGAGGCAGAAGGAGATTTTACACACACATACATGGAAGCCAGATGAAGATGGAGCAGAGAGAGATGGAGAGATTTGAAATTGCTAGCCTTGCGATTGGATTGGTACAGCCATTAAGGGAGGCGTGCCGGCAGCTCCAGAAGCCAGAAGAGGTAAGAGGCAGGTCCCCTCCCAGAGCCTCCAGAGGGGGCTTGGCCTTGCTGACACCTTGATTTTGGCCCAGCCATACTGATTTGGGACTTCTGGCCTCCAGAACCGTAAAGGAATAAAGTTCTATTGTTTTCAGCCACACATTGGTGGTAATTTTTTTTTTTTTTTTCAGCAGCTTAGGAACCTATGACGGGGCTTGCGGTACATACCACCCCTCCCCCCATATTCCATCCAGCTGACCCAACCCTATTTCTTGAAAAGATCGTCCTTCCCTCTGGGCACTGCAGTGTCGCTCTGTCACAGATCAGGTGTGGGGTCGTTTCTGAACTCTATGCCCTTCCATTAGTCTGTCTGTCTGTTATTGCACCAGCACCATTATCGAAATTTCCAGACTTACAATAGTTCTCGGCATCTGGTACAGTAAGTTCTCTAGTTTTGTTCTTTGTTTTTGTATTGTATATAAATGGCTTTTCCTTTGCCTCTCCATAAAAATTTTAGAATCAGCTTATCAGGGAAAAAACTTCTAGGATTTTGATTGAGACCGCATTAAATTTGTAGAGTGATTTGAGAATTGGTATGCTTATAATATTGTCTTTGAGTCTGTAAAAATGGTATGTCCCTCGGTTTATTTAGATCTTATTTGATTTCATACAAGAATGCTACTTAAAAATTTTAATTGCGATAAAAGTCACATACGATAAAATTCACTCATTTTTTGATTGTTTTATAATTAAGACTATTTTGCCCAGCTTTATTGAAATATAATAGACAATTAGTTGCTCATATTTACATTGTACAATTCAATTAGTTTTTTCAATTATAGTTGGCATACAATAATATATTAGTTTCAATTATAGTTGGCATACAATAATATATTGTATAGCGTAGAGATTAGAGATCTATATAACTCATAAAGTGATCACCCCACTAAATCTAGCACCCCTCTTCCCCCTTACATATTTTTTTACAACATCGTTGACTATTTTCTTTATGTTACACTTTATAGCTCCATGACTATTTTGTATCTATCCATCTGTGCTTAATTCCTTTGCCCATATTCACCATCCCCCAAAACCCCTCCCATCTAGTAGCCCTCAAAATATTTTCTGTATCTATGAATTTGTTTCCATTTTTGCTGTTGTTGATTTTGTTCTTTAGATTCCACATGTATGTGAAATCATGGGGCATTTATCTTTCTCTAGCTGACTCACTTCATTCAGCCCAAAACCCTCTAGGTCCATCAAGGCAATATCTTTCTCCATTCTCTTCCTTTTAGTCTGTGTGTGTCTTTTAACCCGAAGTGCATCTCTTGTAGGCAGCATATGTAAGGGTCTTGCTTTCTTATCCATTCAGCCACTCTATCTTTTGGCTGGAGCACGCACTTCTTTTCCATTTGAAGTACTTATTGATAGGAATGTAGTGATGACCTTTACTTTTTCATGTTTTTGATAAATATATTCTTTCCTCTTAAAGAAGTCCCTTCAACAAGTCCTCTTATACTGGCTTGGTGTTGATGAATACCTTTAGCTTATTTTTGTCTGGGAAGCTCTTTATTTGTCCTTCAACTCTAAATGATAGCTTAGCTGGATGAAGTATTCTTGGTCGTAGATCCTGTGTTTTCATCACTTTGAATATTTTGTGCCAAGCCCTCCTGTCCCGCAAAGTTTCTTTTGAGAAATCGGCTGCTGGTCTTATGGGGGCTCCCTTGTATGTAACTGGTTTTCTCTTGCTGCTTTTAAGATTCTCTCTCTGTATTTAACCTTTGGCATTTTAATTATGTGTCTGTGTGCGGGCCTCTTTGAGTTCACTTTTTCTGGGACACTGAGCTTCCGGGGCTTGCGTGTTTGTTTCCTTCACCAGGTGAGGAAAGTTTTCCATCATTATTTCTTCAAATATATTCTCGACGTCTTGTTCTCCCTCTTCAGGTACCCCTTAATTTTGTTCCGTAGGCTCCTTAAATCATTATTATATTCTTGGTTACTTTTTTCTTGCTGTTCTGATCGTGTGTCCTTGGCTTTCCCATTCTCTATATTGGTGGCTCGATCCTCTTCTTCATCCGGTCTGTTGATTTCCTTCATGTCAGATAATGTATTCTTTATTTCTGACCGGTTCCCTTTCATAATTTCCATTTCTAGTTTTATGTTTTTATCTCTTTGTTAAAGTGCTCGTTGAGTTCACCTACATTTCCCATAATTTCGCCGAGCATCTTTCGAACCAGTGTTTTGAACTCTGCATCTGGTAGATTGCTTGACTCCATTATTCCTGGATCTCTGTTCTGTTCTTTGTCCTCCCATTTTTGGCTGCCTTTCTGTGTCTATTTCCATGTCCTAATCAAAGCTCCTAAGTCTCCTGGTCGTATTAGCACGGATTTGTGAAGTAGGTGTCCAGTGGTACTGCCATGACTGGGGTTCAGCTGCACGCCAAGTTTAGCCCCAACTTGTGCCCCTCCAGGGCCACCTGTTAAGATTCAGCAAGCAATCCCCAGACGCTGTTCTTATAGTTGCCTCAAGAAGTCATGCCGGAAACTGAGGCTAGCTGCCACCAGTGTGGGTCTTGGAGCTGCTCAGCAAGTGTCACAGGACTCACAGAGGACGCAACTGGATGAGGCTTGGGTGGGGCCAAAATTCACTCGTTTACAATGTAGAATTTAGAGTTAAAAAAATTTTTTTTTTTTAGTATATTAACAAAGCTATACAGTCATCACCACTATCTAGTACCGGGATATTTTTATCACTCCCAAAAGAAACCCCATATCCATTAATAGTCTTTCCCCTACTCCTCACTCTCTCCAACCCCCAGCAACCACCGATCAGCTTTCTGTCTCTGCATTTGTCTGTGCTGGACTTCTCATACAGATGGAGTCATACAACATGCAGCCTTTCGTGTCTGGCTTCTTTCACTCAGCATAACGTTTTCAAGGTTCACCCATGCCGCAGCACATATCGGTACTTCTTTTTTTTGGCTGCATAATATTCTGTTGTATGGAGATACACATTTTGTTTGCCCATGCATCAGTTGATGGACATCTGGGTTTTTTCCACTTTGGGGCCTTTGTGAGTAGTGCCGCTGTGAATATCATATTTTCAATTCTCTTGGTTATTGTATGCCCAGGAGTGAAATCGCTGGGTCATATGGTAACTCCATCTTTAACTTTTTTCGAGAAACTGCTAAACTGTTTTCCAAAGCGGCTGTACCATTTTACATTGCCACCAGCAATGCGGAAAGTGTTCAAGTTTCTCCACATCCTGGCCCACACTTATTGTTTGTCATTTTAATTACAGCCATCCTAGCGGGTGTGTCGTGGGATCTCATTGTGGTTTCTATTTGCATTTTCCTAATGACTGCTATACAATAATGTTTTGTAGTTTTTTGGTGTGGAGGACTTGCCCACCTTTTGTTTAATTTATTCCCAGGAAGTCGATGTTTTTGATACTCTTATAGATGGCTTGATTTTTAAAAATAGATTTTATTTTCTTGTGCAGTTTTAGGTTCACAGGAAACTTGAGTGGAAAGTACAGAGAGTTCCCATATGTCCCCTGCCTCCATACACGCACGGCTTCCCCCACTATCAACATCTCTTTATTTCAGTCAGTGAAACTACATCGATACATGATCACCCAGCATTCATGGTTTACATCACTCTTGGTGATGTGCATCCTGTGGGTTTTGACAAATGTGTAGTAACATGTATCCATCACTATGGTACCATTCAGAATAGTCTCACTGCCCTAAAAGTCCTCTGTGCTCTACTTATTCATCCCTACTTCTCCCTAATCTCTGGTGACCTTTGGCCTTTTTACTGTCTCTATAGGTTTGCCTTTTCCAGAATGCCATAAAGTGGAATCATATAGTATGTAGCCTTTTCATGTTGGCGTCTTTCACTTAGTAATATTTATGAAGTTATTCCATGTCATGTCATGGGTCGAGTCTTTTTGGCAATGAGTAATATTCCACTGTGTGGATGTTAACACAGTTTATTTACCTGTTCACCTATTGCGGGACATCTTGGTTGTTTCCATGTTTGGCAATTATGAATAAAGCTGCTATAAACATCCCCGTGCAGGTTTTTGTGTGAACTTAGATTTTTAAATCACTTGGGTAAATACTAAGAAGTGCGATTGCTGGGTCATATGGTAAGAGTGTGTTTAATTTTATAAGAAACTGCCAAATTTTCTTTTGAAGTGGCTATACTATTTTTTCATTCCCATCAGCAAAGAATGAGCATTTCTGTCACTCCACATCCTCGTCAGCATTTGGTGTTATCAGCGTTTTGGATTTTGGCCGTTTTAATAGGTACAAGTATTATTTCATCTCCCCCTCCTCATTAACCCCCCCCCCCACACACACACTTCTACCTTTGACCTATGGATGTTGCTGTTTCCCTTTTAAGGACTGGATCTCTGAAAGCGGGGGCATCTCCCCCCACATGGGGCCTGAGGGGCCTGGCACATGTGGGGTATGGTCCGTGGCTCCACCTGGGGCACGAACCCAGGCCCTTCTGTGTGCAAAGCTGACATGCTAACCGCTACACTATGGAGCCACCCCATCTCATTATGGTTTTAATTTACAACTCTCTAATGACATATGACATCGAACACCTTTTCATATGTTTGTTTGCCATCTGTACATTTTATTTGGAGATGTCTATTCAGATCTTTTGCTCCCCCCCTTTTTTTTTAGGTGGATTGTTTGTTTTCTTATTGTTGAGTTTTAAAGTTTTGCATGTTTTGGATAACAGTCCTTTATCGGATTTGACTTTGGAATATTTTCTCCCAATCTGTGGCTTATCCTCCCATTTTCTTGACAGCATCTTTTTCAGAGCACCAATTTTAAATTTTAGTAAAGTCCGGCTTATCAATTATTTCTCTCACGGATTGTCTCTTTGGTATTGTATCTAAAAAGTCATTACCAAACCCAAGGCCATCTCGATTCTCTCCTATGTTATCGTCTAGGAGTTTAATGGTTTTAGTTTTAAAATGTTGTTTTATATTTGTGGCCAATGGATAGAAATATAGTTGATTTTGTATATTGATCCCACCTCTAGCGACTTCGCTAAATTCAGGCAAATTCGTTGAGAGATGTGGGTTAAAGTCTCCTACGATGACTACAGATTTGTCTGTCCTTCTTCTTAGTTTCATTAAGTTTCGCTTGTATTTTGAAGCTCTTCTGTTGATGCACACAAGTTTGGGATTATAATATCTTCCTTTTTGAAATGTCCCTTTTGTTTCTAGAATGTTTCTTACCGTAAAGTCTACTCAGTGACATTGGGACAGTGACAGTAGAGGTTTTCAGTTATTGTTTGTGCGGGATATTTCTTTCTCTCCTTTAGTTTTCCACCTTTCTGTGTTCTTATATTTATTTAAACCACGTCTCTAGTAAATAGCTTATAGTTAGGTTTGTAATCGTTACCTGGCTCGATAATCTTATCTTTTACTTGGAATATTTGGAGTAATTAAAAAAAAAACCCACATTACAATTTAATCAGCATGAATTGGGTATTTGAAAGATAAATCAGTTGGTTTACACTTTCCCCACTTCCCTTCCGATTCACTTCCTAGTCACTAGTGTTCCTAACATTTTTGCTTTGTCAGAGTTTATAACATTTAAATTCTGTTTTTTTGTCCCCCCCCCCCCACCCATAATTTCTTCACTTGCTTAGTTTTACTCCTGCATGTCAGTGGACTCGTTACTCGCCTCGGTCCTTTTCCCACAGCTCCTCCCCGTCTGAGTTTGTTTGTTTCGAGGCGTCTCTTAGCCCGTTGCTTGTCATTATCAAGCTGCGTTTCCAGAAGGGCTCACGTACACTTTCGGTTATTACTTTTAACTTAACAATATGAAATCACCCGCATAAATATAAAAACACATAAAATAAAGCCAAACCAAATAAAACAACAGCAAGATGCTCCCGCGGACTCCCCATCGCATCTAATAGCCTTCGCTTTCGTTTCATTTCTCCTTTGATCTGTCTTAGAAACGGTGGCTTTTATTTGGTGAGATTCATTCAAAACACTGGTTTCCACTTCGCTTCCAATAGATTGGCTAAGATTAAGCGGACCACATCAGGTGTTGGTGAGGAAGTGGAACTCACACCCACTGCCTCTGGCACAAGCATTGGGCGAGTCTAAGTGGCAGATGTGCCGAGGCTGAACGTAGGGTGACCCTACGCCCAAGAAAGCCCACTCCGGGGGATGAGTCCGACACATATGCTAATCAGACAACGTGCGTGTGGCTGTTCGCGGCCCCAAACAGGAACTAGCCAAATGCCCACGAAACAGCATAGCCGTACAATGGAATAGTATCCGGCAATGAGAACGGACGATCCGCGAGAGCACGTGGAGGCGTCTCCCTGACACGCGGTGAATGAAAGTCCCCAGAGCCGAAAGAGCACATGCACTGTGCGATTCCACTCATGTGAAGAACCGAAACAGGTGAGGCCGACCCGGGCGGACAGAAGAGCAGCGGCCTGCAGGGGGTGCCGGCTGGGTGCCCGACGCATTCCGCGTCTTCACCTGGGTTGGGTGGGTGGTGGTCGCCGAATGTTCCGCAGGTGAAAATCCATGCGCTTCCGCTGAGGCTCTGTGCACCTAACCATGTTTCGCACTTAAGTACAAAGTTTTTAAAAAGGTTTGAGGCCCCACCAGTCACCTTGACCCAGGACCTGGAGACCGAACCCGCCATGCACGGGCAGGGCAGGCTCCCCGGCGGACACCTTGATCTAGCTACGGTCACCCGCTGTGACAGAAAGAATTTTCTAAAAATGTCCCGCGTGGTATTGTCCACTCCCCGCACGCTCTCCCAGGACTTCGCCGGTCCCCCGTCAGGAGGCACCACCTATGCCCTGTCATCCTCTCCCCAACCCGGGCGAGATCGTACCTGCTTTGACCAGCAGGGTGTGACAGAGGTGACGCTGGCTGACTGCCAAGGCCAGGTTGTAAAGGGCGATGGCTTGCTCTGGTTTTCTTCTGACATACGTCTTAGAAACCGCCATGGAGGGCGCTGGCTGTCCTAGTGCCACCATGCAGTGAGACCACAGAAAGATAGGAGCCCCAGGAGCCTCAGCTGTCCAGCCTCTGGCCACCCTTTGAGCTGAGCGTACGATACTATGCGAGCAGAGTGGAGCTACCCACCTGCAGATTCACAAGCTAGAGCAATGGTGGTGGTTGTTTTACGCTGCTGTGTTCTAGGGTGGATCGACATGCACCGGTAGGTAACTGGAACACCTGGGAACTGTTCCCCGGGGCGTCCTCCAGGCTCCCTCTACCCCAGCCAGGCCGGCCGCACCCGGGTCCACTCTGTTCCCTGAGGCAGGAATGGGTGCAGGACCCCGTGGCCTTCCTCCAGGAAGGCTTTCTGTTTACAGAGTTGGGCAGTATTCAAAAGCAAGCCGAAGGTGGGCGATGGCGATGATGGGGGAGGCCCTGCAGGCACGGGGGTGGGAGATATACCAGGAATCTCTGTCCCTTCCCCTCAATTTTATTGTGATCCTAAAACTGCCCTAAAATAAAAGGTCTATTAAAAAACAAAAAAAAAGCAAGCTGACTCTAAAGCCAGACCGAGTCTGGGTCTGAATTCCAGATCTCTTACTTCTCAACTGGATGCCCATGGGCAAGCTACTTAATTCAGAGCCTCAGTCTCCCCATCCATAAAATGGGGTCATAATAGTGGCTACTTCCCAGGTCTGGTGTGAGGATTAAAGGGATTAGTCTATGGAAAACACTCAGAATGACCCCGGCACACAAAAAGCATTCTGTAATGTTGGCAATTATTATTATCACCCCAGACCCTGGGGTTCTGTCATGTCTGAGCTCTGGGAGTTACTCAGTGTGCGAGACGCATTGGGAACTTAATATGTTTTCTCATTCATTTGTTCTACCCCTATCTCTGGAGTGCCAGCTGTGTGCCAGGCACTGGGCTAGGCTCCAGAGGTATGGCAATAAAGGAGGTAGGCGCCATCTTTGCCCTTGGGGCTTACATTCCGTTGGGGATGGGAGTAGACAAATGCATCAAAGATTTGACAGGTTGTCATGAGAACCTCAAAGGACAAAAATAAGGTGGAGACAGAAAAATAGTTGGAGGACAGGGAAACCTCTCTGAGGAGGAGACATCTCAGCAGAAACTCCAAGAGGATGGAGGAGCCAGTCTCGAGGAAAAGGGGAGGGAAAAGCATTTCAGACGGAGGAGGTGGGGCTGGTGCTGAGGTTCCTGCGGGGTCCAGGTGTTTCGGGACTTAGGCAGGATGAGGGGAGGTGGCGCAGGCTGCAAGGCGGGCAGAACCAAGGAGTCTTCCCAGGAGACAGAGCCCTGGTGGATGGCAACAGCCAACGCTGTGCTGGACGCCTATCACGTGCAGGGCACTGTATGTGTAAGACCTCATTCTATCCTTGCAACAGCCCGATCCCATAGGTAGTAGTATTCCTCCCATTTTACAGGTAAGGAGACCGAGGCACTGAGAGAGGGGTTCGGATGCAGACAGTCTGGCCCCAGAGCCTGTGCCCGGCTGCAGGTTCCTTTCATTTCGGCCAGCCCCACCTCACGGGTGGGGACGATGAGGCCCAGAAAGGAGGTTCCAGCTCCATGAAGCCCTGTAACAAATCAGGGATTTGGACCTGGTTTCCTCTTCCTCCTGGAGGCTGCTCATTCTCTCAAGAGCGAGCTGAAGTCACCAGGTTCCTGGTTGGCACAGGGTAGCTTCGCCTGTGGCCTTGGCTTCCTCACTTGACCCTGGGACAGTAAGAGGCCTGCCCCTGGGCTTGCGTGCGATGGAATGAGCTCAGCACTCAGCGTAAAGTTGGAGTTCCTTCAGCGACTGCCAGCGGGGTGATTATTCACTGGTCTGTGGGCAGGACCCGCCCACTGCCCTGGTCTCCTCCCCTGGTGGGAGGGTCTGAGTCATGGGGACTATGGTGAGACGGACTGATGGCTGAGAATGGTGCAAGTTCCAGCAAGTGAGAGGAATGAGGGGCCCTTTGCTAGCATAACATGAGATTTCTCGCCCCTGGGCTTTTGCACTGGCAGCAACTGCTGCCCGGGCCGCCCTGCCCTTCCCTCAGCTTTAGTTTTTGATATCCCTGGGCCCTACCTCGGGGGGGGGGGGGGGCGGATTTGTGAAGAAGATTTAAGGACCTAATTCTGGAAAACGCTTGTACATGATATGTCCTGAATATGATGCATTCTTAAAACTGTTTGCTGCTGTTGTCCGCGAACACCAACTTTGTGCCAAGTCATTCATTCGACCACGCAACAAGGGCTATTGTCTCCACCGCTCACTCCCACTTGGGGTCGCGATTTCACGGAAGGAACAGGACTGGGATTTGAACCAGGGTCTGTGTGATCCCATGGCTGGTCCCAGCAGGCAGCAGAGGAAGAAGGCAAGCAAGCCAGCAAGCCAGCGGGGCACCGATGACTCAGAGCAGGCAGGGCCCCCAGCCCGCCCTGTCCTACTGACTCAGCCAGGATGATCCCTCAGGCCTTCCCCTGGAATGCGGGGCTCTAGGCAGCGCTCCCAGGTGGTCACCTCCACCAGGATGCCCTCCCTAGAGAGCTGGCAGGCCGCTCAAGCTCCCACGGAGGCCTTCGGCAGTGTCCTGTGTCCCTTTTGGGGTTTCCATCTTCTCTCAAGAGTAGGGTCGGCGCCTTGGCGAGATGGACATCTCCCTCTGATGGTGGAGTGGTGTAGAGGGGGAAACCGAGGCACAGGGAGGACCAGTGATATGGCCAGGCGGCACAGCCACAGTGAGAAGGGCCGGGCAGAGAAGTCCGGCTTCAATCCTGGCCCTTTTCTCCGTCTTCTCCTAGCCCTTCTCAACGCTCAGCCCAGCCTGGAACCCCTCGCCAGGGATTCCCCTGCCTAGCTCAGCTCCCAGCCCCACGCCGAGACCAAAGACAGGCGGGCACACCTCTCTCTGTAACTGATCCCAACAGGGATGAGGGTGAGTCACTATTTCTACTCCCGGCCCCCCTTCCCCATACCAAGGCTGCTGGGGGTAGCCGTAGGGGAAAAGGAAGGTGAGAACAGAGCCATCCCCCTTCCTCCGGCCACTGCAGAGTTCCCGGCATCATGTGATCCAGGAGGACCGCTCCTGCAGGCCATTCCTCCCTCTGCCTCACATGCCCTGAGCCCAGGGCTCACTCAGGCCACGGCAGCCTTGGGTCTTAGTTTCTCCAATTTCTGTAAAATGGCAGTATTTTTTTCCCCAGTTTTATGGAGATATATTGACATATACCATCATATTAGTTTAAGGTATACAACATCACGATTCGATTTACGTATATATTGTGAAATGATGACCACAATAAGTGCCCACATCGTTACAAACTGTTTTTATTTATTTATTTATTTATTTATTTATTTATTTATTTACATATTTTAGGTGAGGCAACCCTTGGTTGACCTCATAGATTACAAGGACCTTGTCAGTTTACAATCCCTTATTTGTTTGTTTGTTTGTTTGTTTCTTTATTTTCTACACCTATAGCACCTGGTCTTCCTAGGTGGTCTCCCATCCAAGTACTAACCAGGCCCGGCCCTGCTTAGCAGCCCAGATCAGACAGGATGGGGCTTGTTCAGGGTGGCATGGGCGTAGACACAAACTGTTTTTTATTTTGTAATGAGAACTTTTAGGATCTACTCTCTTAGAAACTTTCGAATATGCAGTATAGTATTGTTACCTACGGTCACCATGCTGTCCGTCACGGCCCCAGAACTTACTAATCTTGCAACTGGAAGTTTGTGTCTTTTGACCCCCTTTGCCCATTTTCCACACCCTTGGCAGCCACCAATCTGTTCTCTGAGTTCTTTTTTTTTTTTTTTTTTTTTTTTTAGATTCCACGCATAAGTGAGATCATACAGTATTTGTCTTTCTGTCTGACTTATTTCACTTAGCATAATACCCTCCAGTTTCATCCTTGTTGTCACAAACGGCAGGATTTCCTTCTTTTTTTTTTTTTTTTTTTTTTTTTTATGACCGATGTAAAACAGTAGTCACAAAGACCCTTCCAGCCCAGACTCCTGTGACTGGTTACAACAGACTCCTCAGGCTCCTTCCATCCCCAGCCCCATGGAATAGGTCCCAGGGAGGGGACCTACTCCATTGAGGTAACTTAAGGAGACATTAGGCAGTGGGGAGGGAGACAAAGTGCCATCAGTCTGCAGGCCGGGGTGAGGGAGCCCAGGTTCCCCACATACCCACATTTACAGTCTGGCAGAAGAGGTAAATCAAAGCTCCAATTCCTGGGATGTGATCAGAGGCTGCTAAAGAAGAGGCGAGAAGGTGCCTGGGCCAGGGGCATCCTTGTAGCATGAATGAAAAAGTCGATCCCTGCCTCTGTGGGCGTTGTGGCTGGCGTAGGGAAGACAATAATAATACAGTATTATGAATGATACATGGGAAAACCAAAGCCTTGACAATGACCTGCATGGCCTTCCGCTCTGTACCCCGCTTCCTTCTCCGACCTCCTCTTCTTTCCTACGCCATTCCTCATGCTCGCTGTTCTTGGAACAGTCTGGCCCACTCCTGCTGACCAGGGATATTTCTGTTCTTGGAGTAGAAGCAGCAATGACGAGGTAAAGAAAGCGAGAAATGGGAAATGTCTGCTGGAGACAAGAGCCAAGAAGAAAATAGCACAGAGGGGTCTGAGCAGGTGCATGCAGGGGTGCTCTCCCCGTGTGGATGCTCACGTCCCAAAGGAGGTGCCATTCGATGTGGAACCCGAAGAGCTAGAAGGAGCCTCCATGCTAGGAACTGAGGGACAAGAATTTTAGGCAGAGGGAACAGACTGGATGAAGGCCCCGAGGTAGAAAACCTGACCAGTTTCAGGAAGAGGTTGAGGCCAGTGAGTGGAGCAGTGGGAGAAGAGTGTGGAGCAGCCGGCATTTGTGTGTTATTCCACTTATGTGGGAAACCTTCGGAGGGTTTTAAGCGGGAGAGGAAACTGTTCCGTTTTTAAAGTATTCCCTCTGGCTGCAGAGGGGACTGTAACCTAGAGCCCTGTGGGTGAGCGGGTGTGAGGCTTGGACCATCAGGGTCAGAAGTGTGGGACGCAGACTGGTTTGAGACCTAGGGACGTGTTTTGCTATGAAGCAGAAAGAGGACTTGGCGTCCCTGTACCCATTTCACAGCTCAGAGGCAGCCTCTGCCTAGGGAGACTAGTAGGCCTATTTTACAGATGCAGAAATTGTGATGGGAAGGCATTTGTCCAAAGGAGACATAACTGAAGTCAAATGTAGATCCCTAGGGCACTTTCTCTGCTTCTAGACAGTCTCCCTCTCTAGGTGTGGCTGAGATTACTCAGCACCTGGTGTTTGCAGACAAGGAAATTGAGGTTCCAAAGAATAGCGCTCCTGGCAGTGAGCCTGGGACAGAACCCGGGGCTCCTGGCACGGGGTCTAGACCTCCCGTCTCCCCGTCGTAGTCCCTGCCCTCCTGGCGTGGCTGTAGAGAGAAGATAAACGGGGCAGAACTCACAAGAGAACAATAACAGAGGTGATGCTTAATTGCACATTTCCACCCTCAGTGCTGTGGATGCCCAGGGACTGGAGGCAGATGAGGAGGCTCTGCTTTGAGGGGAAAATGGGTCCATCCCCACCTGCCTTCCACTTGGCTTGGTGCCCACTGTGGGCGAGTGTGAGTGTGTGTAACTGCATGTGAACAAACATGCGAGCATGGTGCCCGCAGGAAATGTGGCTTCTTCAGGAGTGTCAGGCACCCAAGGGTACTCAACAACTCCCGCTTGGACCCAATGACCCCTTGCTTCTCTGTCCACTTATCTACAGGCCCCTCGGTTTCTATGCCTTCTCTCAGAGCCTTGCTTGGGCTTCTTGATGAGAAAATAATTAACCACAGACTCCTTTTGCAAGACTTGCATCTCGTTCTCCTGGCCAAGTTAAAAATATTCACAACGTGCAGGGCTGCTGGCGGGAGGAGTGCAAGGGGCCAGGGGCACCCAGGGCCACAGGGAGGAAGGGGTGTGTTTGGAGGGAGCCTGGGCACAGAGCTCGGGAGGGGAGGATGGTGGGTTGGGGCTCTGGCCTTGACCCACTGTGGCCTCACCGTGTGAATCTGGGCAATTTCCTTGCCCTGTTGGGTCTCTGCTTCTTCCTCTGTGAATTGAGGAATTTGCACTAGAATTCAGCACTTCTAAAGCATTTCCCCCGGATGTAAACAGGTGATCCTCAAAACAAAAACAAAGTGAAAATAATAATTAATTATTGTTAATGGTTAACTAAGTTTGGGAAATGACACCAGGGTATAGAAAGTCAAACCAGTTTCTTTACTGCAGGAGTTTTCAGAGCCTTTAGTCTTTGAAAACTTATTTTTTTTTGGACAAATAACACATTCACATGGCATTTAATCCTGATGGTATGGAAGGAGTTGGGGGCGCTCAGGCTCTTTCCCCTACCAGTTCTGCCCTCTCCATATCTGCTCTCGGCAGGCACCATTAGCAATTTCCAGTGCACAGAGAGATAATACCACACTTACCATCAGATGTGGGTATAGACTTCCTCATAGTAAGTGACCGTGAGTTCCCTGAGGGGGGTGGGGGGTACCGACACAGCATTTTTTGCACTTATTTGACTTTGACCACGGACCCACTCCCAAGGATTTCTGCGTCTAGCATCTGAAGGTATATTCTTTGGGAAATGTGGGGTCCCCGGTCCCCATGTTCTCTGATGAGACTTTATGTAGGTGAGGAGTTAAGAGTTCAGACAACCTTCTCTGAGGTGGACTTTGCTGTCCGCTGGCGGTTGCCCTGAGCTTGAGGGAAGATACCAGAGCTGGGAGTCTATTTGAGGACACTGAGGTCCAAGAGGGCAACCATTTGCCCAGGTCAGGAGTGAGTCAGAGGGCCGGCAGGGTCAGGATCTACTGCCCCCACGCAGTGCTCCCACGCAGAGCACCCCAGTGGCCCCACGGCTGAGCAGGGCCTTAGAAGTGCTTTGGACACGGGAGAGCCCTGGAGGAGAGACCTGTGGGTGTTCTCCGAAGCGTGGGAGTCTTCACCCCAAACTTCAAGGTCATTTCCTGGGAAATGGAGCAGGCAGGGTTGTGACCGGGTGTGTGACACATGCACAGGGCGAGTGCGACATGTAGGTTGTGTGGGACCACTGTGCTGTGGGAGCTCTGGGCGTGATGCCGTGGGCTGGTGTGGCCCTGCGTGTGTGCTGGAGTGACCTGAGCGTCCTGCCGAGGTTCGCGCCAGGTATGAGCCGGAGCCTCGCGGGCTGGGTGGGGGGCGTGCTGTGGGCGTGGGGAGCGGCGCCGCGACACCGGGAAGGTGTGTCGCGGCGTGCGGGAGATAGTGAGCGTGCGTGTCCCGCCTCGCCCCGCCCCGCCCCGCCCGGAGGCCGGGCAGGTGTGGGCGGGCCGCGCGGACCCCGCCGAGCTGGGCCGGGGAGAGCCGGCGGGAAACAGGAAGCGGGGGGAGGCGCCGCCGGACAGCGGGGAGGCAGGGCGTGCGGGCGGCTGGCCGGCCGGACTCTCGCCGGCCGGGGCGGCGATGTGGGGCGGTCCGGGCAGCCCCGGCGGCCGCGGGGACGGGGGCGGAGCCGCGGGCGCGGCGGACAGCGCTCCCCTGCGCCGGCGGAGCCGCCGCCCGAGCGCAGAGCCGGGGGCCCGAGGCGGCTGCGGCGTGCGGGGTGAGTCGTGGTCGCGGGGGCCGCGGGGACACCCAGTGGCCAGTCGCGAGGGCGGCGCCCCCTGCCCTGGGCCACGCCGCCGACTCCCGGGGCTTGTGGTCCGCAGACTCCGAGGACGCAGTCATGCCGGGCGGCGCCGAGGCGGCGGAGGCCGAGGAGGAGGCCGGGGCCGGCTCGGGGTCCGAGGCGGAGGAGGACGCGCTGTGGGAGCGGATCGAGGGCGTCCGGCACCGGCTGACGCGCGCCCTCAACCCGGCCAAGCTCACGCCGTATCTGCGCCAGTGCCGGGTCATCGACGAGCAGGACGAGGAGGAGGTGCTGAGCACCTACCGCTTCCCGTGCCGCGTCAACCGCACCGGTGAGCCGCGGGGGCCCGGGGGTCGGGCCTGAGCCGGCGGTGACCCCTGGCGCTGCGCGCAGGACCCTGGGGCGCGAGGCCAAGGGCTCTGCTCCCCACATCCGTAGGGGAGATGGTTGTCGTGCCCACCATCCTGCTTCCTCCCAGACCATCATTACGACCCAGCGAGTCTATGGCGCCCACACCGGCGTCAGGGTTTTATCTGTCTTGGGGTTTCCTCCCACTTCCTGGGCCTATAGTAGGGTAAGGGGTCGGATGTGGTCTCCAGGGCAGGCTATGCCTGTGACCTCCGGGTCACAGCTGGTGGACTTGGCGTCCTCCATTCTCTTTGATCTCCTCCGTCTCTCTGCCTCCTCCCTCTGTGAACTATACACTCCTTGGAGAGTCACTTTCCCCCAAGTGCTTTAAGATCCATCTCAGCTGAATGAGGGTCTCCTCTCCCGCAGGGCTGCCAAAGGGCTGAGGGTCTAATGGACTTCCAGGCATTGACCAATGGAAGAAACATTTTACTTTCAGTCTGGGGATGGAGGGGCCTTCTCTGTGTCCTTGAAAAGGCAGGCAGTGTTTGCTGGCCCTGCATCTGTTTGTGTGTGGGGAACAGGCGGGGGTTTGGGGCCCCGTTGAAGCACAGGTGCCATGGGAGTGCAGTGGGGTCCCGGCCTTCCCCGCTGTGGCAGACTGGCTTTGCCCCTGATGTGTCGAGACAGGTCCCTGTGTGTGTTAATGGCTTAAAAATCTGGGGAACTTGAGCCCTGGAACATCGGCGGGAGAGGAAGTGGCCAGGTGCTCCGGGAAGCCCCCACCTTGAGTCCTGGGCACCCTCTCGCCCCTCCCAGGGCGCCTGATGGACATCTTGCGCTGCCGTGGCAAGAGGGGCTACGAGGCCTTCCTGGAAGCCCTGGAGTTCTACTACCCCGAGCACTTCACGCTGCTCACTGGCCAGGAGCCCGCCCAGCGCTGCTCCATGATCCTTGGTGAGTCGGTCCAGCGTGGGTGCCTCCCTCTGACGCCACCACAGATGTTCCTTGCCCCATTCCTCTCAGGGAAGCACTCCCATTATCTGTGTTGACCAGATGGAGAGACTGAGGCACAGAGAGACCTGAAGCGGTTTGCCCAAGGTACCATGGCAGGCTGAGCGCGGGGCGGGGTTCTCATCTAGTTAGTCTAGGTTGGGAGCCCATAAACCTAACAAAGCCCTTTCCTCCTCAAGTTGTTTTTGGACATGTATATGTCAGACATACATGAGTTTACAGTCTCTTGTGTAAAAAAATTCAAACACTCCAGGTGACTTTAGAATAAAAAGGAAGGTCTTCACTTCTTCCTTCAGCTCCACTCTGCTGGTAACAGCCTGGCAAGTCTCCCTTTTCTTTGCATTTACACACATACACACACACGTGCACACTTGCGCGCACGTGATCATTCTACATGTGTTGCTCCGTATTTTGCTTTTTCTCAGAACAGTGGATTTTCGTGATTTTTCTGCATCTGTTACACGTGTTTTAAATGACTACATAGTATTCATTAGTGACATTGTGCCATAAGTCATTTTACTGGGTCCCTGTTGATGATGTCTAGGTTGTTTCTAGTTTTGCAACATTACAGACAATGCTGGGAACATCATTCTATGTGCGTCTTTGTGCAAATGTGTATCTCGGGAGGAGAGGTTCTGAGAAGTAAAATTTCTCAAAGAGTATGTGTATTTCACATGTTAAATCAACATACATCCCACCAGCAGTGTATGAGTATCCATTTTTCTGTACCCTCATGCATCATGGGGATCATTTAAAACATTTCTACCAGTTTGACATGTCAAAATAATGTTATTTTGAATTTGTCCTTCTGAACTACTTGAGAGATGTAGTTCACAATTTACTACTTAGTAAACTTTGGGCAAATGACTTGAGGTTTTTGTGCCTCAGTTTTCCTGTCATTAAGATGGATACAATAATAATACGTGTTATCGTGAAGATTAAATAAATTGATATATATATATATGTAGCCCAAAGAATAAAGTTAAACGTTAGTGACTGTAACTATTATTATTGTTGGTGAGTTAGAGCATATTTTCCTATGTTTGTTAGCCATTTTTTGGGGGGGGACTTACCTGCTGATAGTTTTTACCTGTATTATTATTTAGTTGTTTATCTTTTTCATTGATTTGTAAAAGCTCTTTATATATTGTGGCTCTGAATCCTTTGTCATATTTTCCTCCCACTCTGTTGCTTGTCTTTTAACTTTGTTACACCTTTCATCATTCAGAAATTTTAATCTTTTTTTATGGCTTTGTCCATCTTTCCTTTTATAGCTCCTGGATTTTGTGCCTTGTTTCGGAAGGCCTTCCTCACTCTCAGATTATCGAAATATATTCCAGAGTTTCCTTCTAGTATTTTTACGGTTTGACTTTTTTCTGTGCAGTTTGCTATCCCCTCCAGATTTTCTTTGCCTGACATGACTTTTTTCTCCCGTGTCCCTGGCAGATGAAGAGGGGCCTGAGGGCCTGACCCAGTTCTTGATGACGGAGGTGCGGCGGCTTCGGGAGGCTCGCAAGAGCCAGCTGCAGCGGGAGCAGCAACTGCAGGCCCGGGGCCGGGTGTTAGAGGAGGAGCGGGCGGGGCTGGAGCAGAGGCTGCGGGAGCAGCAGCAGGCCCAGGAGCGCTGTCAGCGGCTGCGTGAGGACTGGGAGGCAGGCAGCCTGGAGCTGCTGCGGCTCAAGGATGAGAACTACATGATCGCCATGCGTCTGGCACAGCTCAGCGAGGAGAAGAACTCGGCCGTGCTGCGCAGCCGCGACTTGCAGCTGGCGGTAGGCCCTGGGAGACAGGCGGGGTAGAGTGGGGAAAGGGGCGACCTTTGCGAAAACTGACAGCTGTGGTAGCCAGCTTGTGTTCCAGAGCTACCATCTGCCAGCTGTTGGACCACGGGCGAGTCCCTTCCTGGATCTGTGCCTCAGTGTTTTCATCTGCAACATGGGGGTGTTGATGGCACTTATTTAATCAGGTTATGACCATGGTTCTCAACTGGGGGGGGGTGTGGTTTTGCCCCCAGAAGCATTTGTCCATTTCCAAATATTTTTGGTTGTCATAACTAGGAGTGGGATATTGGCATCTGGTAGGTAGAGGTCACAGGGAGGCTGTTAAACATCCTGCTAAACAGTGCACAGGACAGCCCCACAACCCAGGGTTAGTGAGCCCGAACAGCAGTAAGAGCCAAGGTGAAGAAGCCGTGGGTTACGAGGGCTCCACGAGTTTCAGACAGGTACAGTGCCTGGCACAGAGTTAGTGCTCAAAATCTGTATCATCGTTAGCCGTTGTTGTTAGTATTTTTAAGTGCTGCTCTGTGCCATGCAGGTGACATGTGTCATGCCATTTGACCCCACGAAGACACCATGCACTAGGTTCTCATTTTGAAACAGACACCGAGGCTTCGATTGTAAAGGGACTCGCTCATCACAAAGCCAGGAAATGGAACAGCCTGGATTTGAACCAGGTCTGCCTGGTACCTGTGCCGGCCTCGGCCCCGTGGTGTTTTTCTGCCCGCTCCCGTCCCGGTGAACTCTTACCTAGCCCTCTCCAGCAGTGAGTGAGGCTGCTCCTCTTACAGGCCTGGGAACTGGGCTTCACTTTCTTGGTTTCTTCTTGGCACTTAGCATGAGGATGAAGCTGGTATTTTACTGCCCCAGGGAATTGTTTCAAGGATTTAACAAGCTAATGTTTGGCAAGGATTTCACAGTGCCAGCGGCACACAGTAGGCTCTCTCCAGCAATACTGTGCCAGGTTCCATGGGGGTGCGGGGAGTCTGAGCGTGGGATTTGAAGCCCCCTGACCCCGTGAGGCTGGCCGAGGGTGTGGCATTGCAGGCTGTGACAGGCGCCTGTGGGAGGCTGTTGGTGTGGGCGCCCCGGTGCAGGAGCCTGGTGCATGGCAGTAGACCGACGTTTGGGGAGGGGAGTCCTGATCGGGAGTGTTGAGCCCACAGGTTGAAGGGCTCAGGCTGCCAGGCCCGCTGGACGGTGTAGGAGGCTGATACATGGTGTGAAGAGACCAGGAGACTGTCTGTCCTCTAGGGGCCAGCCTGGTGTTTAGTGTGAGATGGGGCTGTTCGAGGTCCCAAAACTGGCTGCAGATTGAGCGAAGGGTGGCACGGGGAAGGCGTCCCTCTCTACGCTCCAGTTTCCTCATCATTCTGGAAGCAGGAGGTCATGGAGAAGAATGATTTAACAACAAGACAGCACCTCCTATGCGCCAGGCATGGTACTGCCACGCACCAACTCCTTGAATTCTCTAGCAACTCCGTGGGGGCACTATTATTGTCCTCATTTATGCACGAGGAAACTGAGGCACAGAGAAGTTGGTTGGAGCACTTTCCAGGGTCCCAAGATTGAGAATTTCTGACTTTACTCGGCATTGCTGGGGTGGGGCGGGGTGGGTGGCAGGTGGGGAGAACTGGGGTTCCCCCTCTTTACCCATGTCCTATTTTTCCAAATGGGACATGAGACAGGCTGTGAGGTTTTCTTGGAAGAAAGGGTTCCGTCACTCAGAGACGACAGTGTGATGGCCACCAGCCCAGGAGTGTTGGTAGGGGCTGTGGCCGGACTGGCTTGTCTCACTTTTGGGTTGGGTGTGATTCTGAGTTGGGCACCCCCCGAAGTGGCGAATGTATGCATGTGACTGGGGGGAGGGTCTCGTGTGTGTGTACCGCCATCTGGGGTCTCCTGGGGTGGAGTAGGGGGATGAGGAAGTGGCGTTGCAGGTGCCTCTGTGTCTCCATATTGGTTGCAGGTGCGTATAGTATGAGCACCTAGGGATAAGGTAATCTGTCACCAGGCAGAGAATGGCTGCTTTTTCCTAGTTTTGGCGGATAGAGGGTGAGGGGTAAAATTCAATGAGTAGGTACATTTTTCTTTAAATGTAGCTACTATAAATTTGCCTAAATTTTTGGAGATTTCTTTGCCACAAAATTAACAAAGGCGTTGCAGATGGAAATGAACAGAACAGCTGACGGCACCTGTCTTGGCAGCTTGGGTCCCCTTCCCCCAGGGACAGGTGTGTGGTGGCTGTGATTTAATACTGTGTTTTATGAGGTGTGAATTTAATGAGCCGTTATTTCTAAGCAACATAGACTTAAGGAACCAATGCTATAATTTTGTGCTAAGTGAGTTTGTACACCGGGATTACATGCATCCGTATTTCCTGGCGTTCAGCGAAGACTCCCAGATGTCTTATCCCCTGAGTTCATCGTGGGGAGCGTGCTGGCCAAGGGTCGGGCGGGAGGCCATGGTGCGTGGCTGTGGTTTGCTAGAGAGGGTGTGACCACGTTTGCCCTTGTAACTAGCTGTCTGTCTTTGGCGGTTCACAAAGCATGTTTTGTGAGGGGAAAGGAATGTGAGAGTCATGAATTTCTGAGGTTTTTGAGGAGGAGGAGTATTGTGGAACAACTGCCCGACCTAGCCTCCAGACCCGTGTGTGTGTGTGTGTGTGTGTGCGCGTGCGTGTACGCGCTAGGGCCCTTCTAGGGCACCAGATGTTGGCATGCCTGTGTGGAGCACCAGAGGTCATTGTGCCCTTTTTCCAACAATGACTTCATTTTGTAGCCTGCCACCTCCTGCTGCTCTTGTCACTGTCTAGCTACTTCGGACCGCACATGAATTTGGAGCATAACCCTGGCCGAGTGCACGCATAATCCAGCACACTGCCCATGCGTATCCGCTCTCAGCCAGGTGGCCACCAGCTGCCCGTCCGCCACCCTGGCCAGCTTCCGGCTGCACACACGGAGCGGGTCACAGGTTGGGGTTCTAGGATTTTATTTAAAGCTATGAAGACAGCCACTGTCACACCTCTGGCAGTTCTACAGCCAGCCTCTGACAAGTGTTAAGGTCCCTGTCTGCGCTCTGTCTTACTCGATTCTTGCAATGACTTTGCGAGGCTGGTGGTGGAGCTGGGGATTGGATGGGCCCATTTTTCTGATGAGGAAACTCAGGCCCAGAGGAGGTAAGCGACTTGTTCAGGGTGACAGAGGGCAAAAGCGGCACGATTGAAACCTGGGCCCTGTGCTTGGAGTTCTCGCTGGGGACGAACCAACGGCACTGTCTTCCTGAGGCGGGGCCTCGGCAGGGATGTCTTTACGGGAGGATCAGACTCACCTCTGTTCCGTGAGTGTACGTAGTGCTGGGAGGCTGGGTGGCAAGGGAACCTCCTGGCTCTCAGGCTGGGCGAGACCCTCAAAACAATCCTCCGCCGCCTCTGCCCCTGGAGATGAGGAGACTGAGGCACAGAAAGGGGCCGTGACTTGCCCAAGGCCACGCTGAACTCGAGGCAGACCTGGGCCCAGACCCTGGTTCCCCCTGTTCTCGGTGTCGCCCTCCTCCTCCATCGTCACCTGTGCCTCACGTCAGACGTGTGGGATGGACAGGTGTGTTGTGACGCAGCACCTCTGCCCACGATTCCTGGGGGGGTCACTTGGCCTTGCTGCCCCCTTCCTTCCTCATCCTACATGCCCAGCCTGTACTTTCTTCATAGATGAGTCTGGGAGGACGGCTGCCCAGGCCCCTTTCCCCCCGGGGATCCGGGAGGCACCCCGGAATGAGGAGCAGGACCTCTCGCCATTGGCCTTGTTGGGGCCCCTCCCTGGACTGACCCATGTCTCGGTGCCCAGGTGGATCAGCTCAAGCTCAAGGTGAGCCAGCTGGAGGAAGAGTGCACCTTGCTGCGCAGGGCCAGGGGCCCGCTGCCTGCGGCCGAGGAGAAGGAGAAGGAGCCCGACGGCGCCGACCTGGTCTCCGAGCTGCGCGCCGAGAACCAGCGGCTGACGGCGTCCCTGCAGGAGCTGCAGGACGGCCGGCAGCAGGTATGAGGGGTGGCACTGGGGGGCAGAAGCAGGGGCAGACGCTCCTGCTGCTCTGTCATCCTCCTGAGGCCAGAGAATGAGGACTCTGTCCCCGGGATCTGAGGACTGGGTGGAACCCTGGCTGGCCTCTTGTCTAGCTCTGAGCGGAGGGTGCTTAGTGCTTGGCTCTTTCTCCCTGGGGCTAAGTCTAGAGTCTCTGAACTCCCTGAAACTGTGCACCTGATTTTGTATGTGAGCATTTTTTGGGGGGAGAGGGCCCCCGTTTTTCCTCGCATTTGTAGAGGAGTCTATGACCCTGGAAAGGTTGTGACCCCGAGGTCCGAGTTGCCCCAGGCTTGCTGAGTGTCCTGTGGCAGGTCAGTGGTAGTGTGGGCGGGGCGCCTGGTCTTTGCTCCACACAGGAAGTGGGAGATGGGAGCCAGGGCTCTGGTGTATTTCATAGGGTTGGGGTCCGGGTCTGGATCTTGGACCTGTGGTCTACCTGCCCGGGCCAGGCTCAGCAGCTGGGATGACCCCTTGTCAGGAGGGTGGGGGATAGGCTTTGGAAATAGCCACCCGTCTGCTGTCCTGGTTGATGGGTGGGGACCAGAGCAAGGGAGAGCGGGCCTGGTTTTTGTTTAGGAACAAGGTCTTGGCCGAACTGTCCCAGCACGCCCTCACCCACTTACCTCATTTACACCCCAGATGCTCCCTGGAGGGTGGGCAGGGCTAGCGGGGCTACGCCCATGCTACGTACAGGAAACCGAGGTCCAGAGCGGCAAAGGCCCTTGGCCAGCGTGGAAGAGCTAGTGGGGTGGGTCCGAGGGCCAAAAGGCTACGTGTCCCCCTTCCCTCTAATACATGAGGTGGGCCCTGGGCCAGAGGCTGAGGCAGCCCTGAACTCTGACCCCCAGGAAGCAAGCAGGCCGGGGGCCCCAGGCTCAGAGCGCATCCTCCTGGATATCCTGGAGCATGACTGGCGGGAGGCGCAGGACAGCAGGCAGGAGCTGTGCCAGAAGCTGCTCGCTGTGCAGGGGGAGCTGCAGTGGGCTGAGGAGCTGCGGGACAAGGTAGTGTCCACTGCGCGCCATCCCCTCCCCCCGCCCTGCCCCCACCTTCCTTCTCACTAACAGCCCGGAGAGCCTCCTGGCGAGGGGAGGGTCGTGGGCATCGCCAGTTTACTGGAGCCAACCTTTTCTGCAGGGGTGGCAGGCACTGTGCTAGGACCAGTGCATTCATTCATCCTCACGTATTTATTGAGATACATCACTAAGCCAATGTCTCCTCCCGTGGAGAGTAAATTCCAGCAGGGGAGACAAGCCACGTGCCATACACGCAACCCTTGTCAACCACTTCACGTAGCGGAGGGTGACGAGGGCTGTGGAGGAAGAAGCAGATCGCAGATCGCAGCTAAAACGAGGAGGCCAAGGTTGGCTGGGAGGGTGTCATTGTTACTGTTAATCTCATTTTATAGATTAGGTAGCTGAGGCCTAGTGAGGTACAGTCAGGCCTAGCCGGGGAGGTGGGCACTTGTTATTGGGGCTCAGGCCTCTTTCTGTGGACCTGCTGGGCACCTGCTGGTTAGCTTCCCCTGGTCCCCAGCCCTGTGGTCTGACCTGGGCGGTTTCTACCCTGCACCACTCTGCCTGCCCACCCGACCACAGTACCTGCAGGAGATGGAGGACCTGCGGCTGAAGCATCGCACACTGCAGAAGGACTGTGACCTGTACAAGCACCGCATGGCCACCGTGCTGGCCCAGCTGGAAGAGATCGAGAAGGAGCGAGACCAGGTGAGCCCGGCCTGCTGCTTGCGAGGCCCTGGCCTGGCCACTGGTTCTCGTACAGCAGACTTGAGAAGCGGGCAGGACTAAAATTGTAGGTAAAAGACTTTCGCAGCGTACTGACTGGTTTAGGAGAGGGCGCGTAGGCCAGGAGAGACACAGACATGGGACCTTGAGTGCTTGAGATGTGCCAGTCTTGCCCCCTGAACACACCTATCTCACCTGAGCTTCTGGGGCTGTTAGAAAGCTGGTCCTGGCACTATTCATTTCCGAATCCCTGTTCTCACCACGTCGCGGACAAGGCCTACACAGGGGAGTTGCTCGCAAATATTTGCTGATGAAGAAATTCTCAAAAGTTCTGGCTCCAGGCGCTAGGCATCATGGCCCTCATCACTTGAGGTTAAGGGGTGGGCTGAGGACCTGGGCCAGCTTCTCCAGGGCCCCAGCCCTCCTGCGCGAGGTTCCCGTGCAGGGGAAAGGCAGGGGATTTTGTCCTTGGACCAAGTTTGAATTCCACTAGAGGAGTTAAAGTCTCTACACATTAGAATGGGCTTCGGGATCCCCTGATGGGCTTGATGAAAAGACACATTGGAGGTTTCATCCCCAGACATTCTGGTTTTGTGGTCTGGGTGGGCCCAGGGATCTGTACTTCACGCTGGTGCACTCAGCCCCTGGGCCTCTGGCTCCATTCCCCTCCGAAGCAGTGAATGGCAGGCCTGGACCACAGGCCCAGGTTACAGACACCCTGTGGGGAAACGTGCTTTGGATGCAGAGGGGTGGGTTCGTACCCAGACTCCTCTACTAGCGGAGATGTGGTGGATAAAGCCAGCAGCACACAGTAGGTCTTACAGTTTTGAATTGTTTTTAGGAATTGGGAAGAGCCTGGACCGTGCAGCTAGACTGCCTGGATTTGAGTCTCAGCCCTGCGCCTGCTGCCTTGGTTTCCTTATCTATAAAATGAGATTAATGGGAATCTCTAACTTGAAGAGTTAGCATGCAGATTCAGCGAGCTGGTATTTAGCACAGGGTCTGGCGCACGAGAAGTGCCATTCCTACCGCCGCCCCCATTTGTGCGGTCGGAGGCCAAGACACCCTCCCTGCCTGCTCTTCCCAGGCCATCCAGAGCCGTGATCGCATCCAGCTGCAGTACTCACAGAGCCTCATCGAGAAGGACCAGTACCGCAAGCAGGTGCGGGGCCTGGAGGCCGAGCGGGACGAGCTGCTGACCACGCTCACCAGCCTGGAGGGTGCCAAGGCCCTGCTGGAGGCACAGCTGCAGCGAGCCCAGGGTGGCTCCTGCCTCAAGGTGACAGGGGCAAGGGAACAGGGGTCTTGGTGGGTATGCCGGGGTCCTGGCAGGAGCTCTTGGCCAGGACTGGGAACACGCAGGACCCTGTGGGAAACCTTAGCCGGGAGCAGGAACATGGGGGAACTGGCAGGAGTCCTCAGCGTGGAGTGGGACTTGGGGGATTGGACGGGAACCTTTACTGGGAGTGGGACCACATGGGACACGTTAGGACCCATCAGCTGGGCTGGAGAAAATGCAGGCTCTGGGAGGGAATACGTGGGTCCTGGCCAGAGCCCTCACCCTAGGTCAAGAACATGCTGGTCTTGGAGAAAGCTCTTGGCCAGGACAGAGAATATGCCGGTCTGGTGGGGGGGCGCCCAGCCGGGATGGGTGCAGGTTGCTGCATCAGATAACAGGAGAGGGGCATGTGGGTCTCTGAGTTTCTGGGGTTGTCCCTGGAGCACCAAGATTGCCTTTGCAAACACTTGGAGAACCCTGGCTGCCCGAGGGCCCGTGAGCACCTTAGAATGCAAAACGTGGCCTCTCAAGACCCTCAGAGACCAGTTAGTCCTATTCCCTCATTGCACAGGGCCCAGAGAGAGTCAGGGCCTTGCCTAAGGTCATAGAGCCAGCCAGTACTGGAGCGGGGCCGGGGCGGGGATGAAGCCCTGGACCTGTGCCAGGAACTCTGACGTTTTCCATCTTGGGTTTGCTTGGAGATGATTAACTGGCCAGGTGTTTAATACTTGGAGGAATAGAACAAAGGAAGTGTGAATCTGTGACTTCTCACTTTTTAACACCCTCAGTGGTTTTTTGCTCTTAGGTAGACAAAGCCCCTTACCCTGTCCTAGAGGCCCTGCAGGTGGGCCCCTCCCTCCCTTTAGCCTGCTTCTCCGGGTCTCAGCCTTTGAATTCCTGAAATGAGTCACAGTCCTGTCTCAGGGCCTTTGCACATACCCTGCTAGCTGCCTAGACTATCCTCCCCAGCTTTATCTACTTAGCACCTACCTATCCTCCAGTTCTCAGCTCAGACCACGCTTTCTCTGGGACTCCTCTGATGTCGCCAGGCTGGGTGGGCCTCTGAGTGCTGTCCCTGCTCTGCAAGCTTTCCTTCCTGCCCTCCCAGCAGCTTGGGGCTGTTTCCTTCATCTGTTTGCTTGTTTACGGTTTGCGTCCTTCTCTCGGCTGAGAGCTCCTCGAGGCCAGAGTCCCGGCTCTCTTATTCCCACTGTGCCCCTGTTCCTGGCACACGGCAGGCATTCAGCAAGTGCCCATGGATGTCCCTGGCCCGGCACTGCTGACCTGTGTGCTCCCCTTTCTTCTCCCAGGCCTGCGCCTCCTCCCATTCCTTGTGTTCCAACCTCAGCAGCACCTGGAGCCTCAGCGAGTTCCCCTCCCCGCTGGGAGGCCCAGAAGCAGCCGGGGAGGCAGCCATTGTGCGGGGACCTGAGCCCCACACCTCGGTAAGATACCTGCCCCACCCCAAACGCGGGGAGGACACTGCTGATATTCACATCATCACCAACATGCAGAATGCTTTCCAGTTCGCTGTCAGGTCATTTCACATATGAGGAAACTGAGGCCCACGAAGGCCAAGCGCCTTGTTGCAGTCACCAAGAGCCAGCTCCATGCTGGGCCTGGGTGCCAGGAGGAGGCCCACGGTGGGGGGCCACTCACGTATTGTCACCCTGCAGAGCCCACTTCCCCACTCTGGGCCCCCGTTCTCATCTGCGAAATGGGCACAAGCAGGTGTGTTGAGCTGTGGGGACGTGCAGTGGAGGTGACTGTGGCCCTGTCATGACCTTGCAGGAGGAGGCCACAGACAGCGAGAAGGAGATCAACCGGCTTTCCATCCTGCCCTTCCCTCCCAGCGCCGGCTCCATTCTCCGCCGGCAGCGGGAGGAGGACCCCGCACCTGCTAAGCGGTAAACAGGCTGGGAGAGAACCACAGGGGCCCGGAGAGGGGGTGCTGCTCGTTCCTGAAACTGCCACCTCCCAGCACCCCTGATGCCAGAGCCAACTTTAGGCAATCACCTCCTTTTAAGGCCTGTAAGCGTCTGGAGCTCTGGAAACCCAGGCCCTGAGTGTCACAAGCATGACTGGGGTCAGAGGTTAAGACAAGGCCCAAGGGCAGAGGGGGCTCAGCCCCAGCCAAGCGCCCTGGGGGGAGAGTCACTAGATATCGAGCCTCAAAGTCCCTAAACCCAGCGGGGAGCCTGGGTGGTTCAGGACGAGGGCACGCAGAGAACGTTTCAAGGGGTCAGGGACCTCAGGCAAGAAAGCCGGCCTCAGTAGCCAATGGGGCCCTGAAAAACCAAGCCATCTCCACTGCTGGCAGGGCCAAGGGTGGGGACGTCCTGCCTCCTAGTGTGTGTTTGTCACGGGGTTGAGCAGATGAGTGAATCTGCCACAAATGGGTGTGCGATGATGGGGTCATGGTCTAGTGTGGGAGGCAGGCCCAGGAGCCACAAATGACAATGTAGGAAGTGAGGGTGAGATGAAGGGTGAGAGGTCAGGGGAGGCTTCTTGGAAGCAGCGGCGTCGAAGGACAGGCCCGGGCGTTCTAGGTAGAGGCCATGGCGCTGAGGTCAGGGCGTTAACTTCTTGCCCTGTGGGTTTAGGGGCCCTGGGTGGCATGAGTACCCTGTGCCTCGGACCTCAACCTCGAGTCTTAGCCTGTATTTGCTTGGGGGCTGAAGGACCTTTTAGCTGCATGGGGGCAGAAGGAGGGCGTGGGGCAGATGCCCACTGAGCCTCAGCTCCTGCCCCTCCCCGTCCTCTCTCTGCCCAGGTCCTTTAGCAGCATGTCAGACATCACAGGTAAGGGCCCTCGGGGACTGTGGGGAGGGCTCACCTAGGCCCGTGCTGCCCGCTCTGCCCTTGGCCCGAGTTCACCTCCCTGAGGCCCCGGCCAGGCAGGAGGGCTACGCCTCGGAGGCCTCTGGGGGAGTTGGTGCCCCCCTGAGCCCAGTCCTGGTCCTGGCTGTGCTGTGCTGGACCCCTCCTCAGTTCCGGCCCACCCTCCACCCCCTTCCAGGAAACCGAAGGGTCATCCAGGCCCAGCTCTGAGCCCAGTTGGCCCAAGATATTCCTGGGGTCTCAAACCTGCCAAGGCCACTGGGCCCTCCCCTCATTTCTTAGTCCCTCTGCCTGGCACCCCTGAACTTCACTTCTCTTCCCCAGGGAGTGTAACGCTTAAGCCCTGGTCCCCTGGGCTCTCCTCGTCCTCATCCTCCGACAGCGTGTGGCCTTTGGGAAAGCCGGATGGCCTCCTGGCCAGAGGCTGTGGCCTGGATCTCCTCAATAGGTATGGAAACTGGGAAACCGCCTGAGGTGGGTGGCGGCGGGAGGGCCCGGTCTCAGATTCCTGGAGAAGCGTGTGCAGGGGCGAGGTGGGAGGGAGCAGCAGCTAAGCCTTCGCTTTACGCAACGGTCAGAACAGTGAGGTCCCTAGACTCAGGCTGAGGGGTTCAGATCCTGTCACCACTGCTTATTGTTTGTGCGACTGGACACTTCACCTCTCTGGGCCTCAGTTTCCTCATCAGCTAAAGGTGATAGTGATCTCTTCTGCATGTGGGTATTTCGAGGTTTTGGACTCGTCAGTAAAGCACCCGGCTTCGCCAGGTGCACAGTAGGTGCTTAGTAAATGGTAGGAGTTAACTTGTGCTGACATGCACACTAGGCTCGCCCATCCTTCCCAGCTCTGAGCTCCCTCAGGACTGAGCCATCCAGCGAAGCTTTGTGCCAGGGGTGGGGTGGGGCCACCGAGGGAGCCCCAGCACCTGGACCAGCCGCAAACCCGTGACAGGAGTCATGAAACACATTGGCTCAGAGTGTGCTGCAGGCAGTGAGCTCTGTGTGTTTGGTGGATGAGTGGCCTCCCTGGTAAGATTGTGAGTGGACCTCAGGATGGGTGATGGAGAAGGCCATGCTGAGAACGTGGCCTTTGGACTCAGCCATGGGGAGAGTAGGTAGGGAGGGCAGCTGGGTGGCTGTAAGGGGAGAGAACAGAGGCTGTCTGCGGGTGGGCTTGGAGTTTGGTGTTGACTGGAGCACGCCCGGGGGACAGGGGAAGGCCGAGCCACAGTAAACTTGGTGAGTCAGGCTGGACAAGCGTGGACTTTGGCTGGCGCTCTCCGGGAAACCTGCGAGAGTTCAGCTATTACTAAATGCAGGCCAGCTGCTGGCTGCCTTACCTCAGCCTCTCTATCCTGGTAGGTAGACATTATTAGGATTGTTCCTGTTTCAAAGAAGAGGAAACAGGCTCAGAGAGGTTAAGTGACCTGCCCCGGGTCACACAGCTGGGACGTGCCCCGGCCGAGGCCTGCAGGGGCCTGAGCAGACTTGGGCTTTGGAAAGCGCGTAGGAAGCACTGATGTCAGAGCTGGAACATGGGGATGCTGCATGCAGAGGACAGGTCGCACAAGAAGTCAGGGCGTAGCAGGACCAGGGGCCTCCTGCCTCCTGGAAGCAGCTTGGCCAGGCCCATGTCCAGGGCCCTGCCCTCACCCTCACCCCCGGCAGCAGGCCCAGTGTGACATTGTTTCTCTCTGTGCAGGACATGCTTCTGGGGGAAGGGGTGGAGGCACCTCCCTTCCTGCCTGTCTCGGCCCTTCCTCCCTTCCTCCAGCTCAGGCCTGCAGCAGGGGTCTTGGCTGCCGTCCAGGGGGTGCTGGGATGAGGCAGAGGGAGCAGGAGCCATGTGGTCGTGGGGCCACCTCTGCCCACACTGTTCCCGGGGAGGAGGGGGATGGGGGAAGAACACAGATTGTGGGAGAGGCAGCGGTGGTGGACGGCGAGAGAAAGAGGTGGATGGACGGGTGGAGAGGGAGGTGAGGGGTGGAGAGGGAGGCGGGGTGCCAGCGCACGCGTCCCGGAGCACGCTGGGAAAGATTTTGTTGGCCAGCTGAAATCCCAGCTCTGTTACTTGCTACCGTGGGATCTTGGGCATGTTACTGAATTTCTCAATGCCCCAGTTTCCTGCTCTGTAAAATGGGGTCACAATAGTGCCTGGCCCCTAGGGTCATTGTGGGGGTTCCAGTATTCTTACTTGAGTCCTTAGGGCTGCGCTGGGCTCAGAGAGAGCAGTAATGTTGGCTCTTAGCTAACATGTTGTTGCCCTTGCTTAGTCGTCAGAGTAACCTGCAGGGCTGGCATTTTTAGCCCTGTTATCCAGATAAGGAAAATGAGGTTCAGAGTGTCAGTCAGGACTTTGTCACAAGGCCACTTGGTGGTGGAGTTGGGGACGCCACGGTGCCTTCCTTCCGTCTAAGCTGCTTTTAATCTCACGCTCGTGGCCAGGACTTACTACGTGCTGGGCATTTCCCGCCCTCGTCTCTGCCGCCCCTCTGGGCTCCTCGGGCCTTGGGGCAGGTCGGTGGGGTGCTGGGGCAGGCCGATGCACGGACAGACGGACAGGCTGGGAGGCAGCGCGGGAGAGCTGAGAGCGGACGTGAGGTGCTGAGGAGGAAGGGGCTCTGGGGAGAGCACAGGCGCTGTGTCCTCGGCCAGGGCCCGCCCCGGCCCACACGCGCTCCCACGGACTCAGCATCTCTGGCACCGTCTGTCTGTGTACAAGGGTGCGAATCGGTCCTTTCCGGATTTCCGCCAGTTGAGTAACCCTCATCAGGTTATGCTTCCCTGTGCCTCAGATTCCCTCTTCTCTAACACAAGGGGAATAACAGACGTCTCCTGCAGGGCTGTCGGGAGGATTAAATGAGGTCCTCTGTGTGGCTTGCTCAAGCCCCGTCTTCATAGGTCCCTGACCTGGAACAAAGCAGTCGTGTACGCCGCCCAGAGATCCTCTCACAGTGCCCTGGGCTAGGGGTGCGGGGGACACTCACTGAGGCCGCTTGGTCCATCACTGCTCAGAGCTGGCAGGGCGACGGACTCGCCCTGTTTCCACCTGTTCCTCTGTGACCCGACGTCCTGACCTGACACTGGGGGAGGGGCTGGCGGACAGGGAACGCCCATCCCTCACGCTGCCCGCAGGCAGGACGGGGGTCAGACTGTGTTGCTGGAGATCGGGGAGTCCCTGGAGGTTGGAGCAGGCAGCTCTGTCCCCCCCCGTCCCCACACCGTGTTCCTCTCTCCCCCCTTTCCTGCTCGTTTGCACAGAAAGACTGATCAGAACCCTGCCCCTAGCCAGCCCCCTGGTAGACTCTGAAAAGTGCTGGGACTTGGTAGCCCGGGGCCGTGGAGGCTCAGAGAAGTCACATGGTCGCTCAGGGATGTGGGCAGAGGTGCCCTGCAGGAGGGGGTGCTAGAGCTGGGTCTTCAGGCATCAGCAGGAGTTGGCAAGAGGAGCCTGAAAACTTGGGGTGGAGGGTCAGATGCTGGAATCACAGGATGGGGAGGGGCGTGCCCAGGCATGGGGTGAAAGGCCTGGTGTGGGCTGCTGGCTGGGTTCTCGTCTGGGAAAGCTGTGATGGGGAGTGGACCATGGACTCGAAACGGGCAGAAACTGTGGGCCACAGAGGGGGACTTGTCTTGACTCACCCCTGGTGACAGTGAACGTCTAATTTTCACCGAGCACTCAGTTCTTACCGGGCACTGTTTTAAGAGCGTTCCATGTTTTAGCTCCTTGGGTTAATGAAACAGGTAGATGCAGGCGGGGCTGCCGAGGACTGGCGGCGAAGCAGTCCACATTTCTCAAACTTTTCTGTCTGCAGCCCACAGTGGGAGAAACCCAATGCATATGCCTGAAACGAAGGGGCCACGAGACAGGAGTTGGATTTACTCGAAGGGAGACAGGCTTCTACCTTCTATGTCATTCCATTAAAACGTCGACTTCCACTTCCCGCCTAGGAACAGGCCTGCGGTTGGAGGGCCCCCGGAGCCTCTGGTCTCCTCTCTTTCTGCATTAGCTTTATGTGCCTTTCCCTGGAGCGGGGAGACAGGTGCCATCACCCTCCTTGCCTTGTGGATGTGGTGGCCTAGAATCAAGCAGCCAGCTCGCTCGCCCAAGTCCAAGTCCAGGGCACAGTTAACACTGGGGTTCGGCGCTGGACTGTGCTTTTCCAGTCATGAGGCCGATGGGCGGTGAGGCCAGGCCCGGCCCCAGGCCTCCCAGCTCTGCCCAGGCCTGTCCACGCCACCTCGATACAGCCAGGACAGTCCCGGGACTGGAGGAGCCTGCGAAGGCAGCGCCGATGCCTCCAGCTCCCATGTCCGGCCCCCGGCCCTTGGGCCTGGCTCTTCGTTTCCACTGAGAGGGCAGGAGCCAAGACAGGCTCCCCGGGGCCAAAACTGAGTCGAGGTCCTTGCAGCCTTGCTCACCCCAGGCTGGCAGCAGGGGGCAGTGTGGCCACGTGTGCTGCGGCTGCCAGGGTGGGTGAGGAGGTGGCTGGCTCCCTGGACTCTGCCTGGGCTACCTCTTCAGCTGGGGCACGCCCGCCGACCCTGGCTTCTCCCCTTCCCAGCACCAGGGCCAGGAGGTCATGGAGGAGACTTCCGGTCCGTTTCTCTGAGGCCGGTCATAGAGCCTCACCAAGTCTCATCTGGGGACAGGCAGAGACCTGCCACGATGGGGTTCGTGGTGACTCTTTGTCTTAACCATCAGTGGCTCCCGCTGACTGTGAGAGGCAGGCCAGAGGCCGAGCCCTCCGCAGGCTGGCTGCACCTTGCCTTTTCTGAGAGCTGTCCGTCATGATGTTAAATTAGTTAACTAGGGCATGGAGCCTCGCGTGGTGTCTGGCGCAGGGGAGGCCCCCACTAAGCGTCGGCTGCCGCTATCGTTGTTATTAGATTTTCCCACATATCCTGTGTTCTGTCCTCCGCGCCTTCGCTTACGCCTGTCCTCGAGCCTGGAACACCGTCTCCTCTCTGTCTATGGCTGAAGTGCTTCTCCTCTTGACTATGGAGTAGCCCAGCTACTCCTTCCTCTGACAAGCCACTCCCTTCCATGCTCCCGCTGCCAGCTGTGACCATCTCTGATCTGTGTCGCGTTCTCATGGGGACCTTCCTTCCTAGACTGTGAGCATAACAAGCTTTTTATTAGTCATCTACTGTATGCCGGATACTGTGTTTGGTGCTAGGGATGAAACACAGGGGAACACGCGGGGTGCAGACGGTCCGCCTGTGTGGGAGGCCCCACCCCTCCGTGTGTGGAAGTCCGGGAGGGAAAGGTTGCTTTTGACCTGAGCCCTGAAGGATGAGTAGAATTCGCCAGGCGGCGGAGAGGGGGAAGGGCAGTCCAGGCAGTGGCACAGCAGGTGCAGTGGACTGTGGAGAGTGAGTCATGCTATACTTTGGGGATCGCTGTGGTTTTCCAAGAATGTTGAATCGAATTAAAATACTGACCGAACTCCAATTCCCATCCTCCTTCTCTCTTCTCAGGTCTCTGGCCATCCAAGTGTCTGGCCGGAGTCCCCCGGGGGGACCTGAGACCCAGGACAGAGGCCCAGATGGCCTGCCGTTTCTTGGGGACAGCTGGTCTGGGGCCACTGTGGTTCGGAGAGTGCTCTCTGGGCCAGGGTCTGCCAGGGCGGAACCAAGAGAGGTGAGGCCCCCAACTCTGGGCTGGGGGCAGAGTTAGTGCTTTAGCCAGCGCTGGATGCCTTCTGATTGGTGGATCTAGGTCACCGGGTAGAGTTTCTGGGAATGGGCCAGGAGGAGGCAGGGTCAGTGATTAGCTGCTGGTTGGGCCTCCCTCAACCAGCATTAAATGAAACCTGATTGGGCAGGAGCTGGGACGTGGGGCAGACTGACAGCACATTGATCAATCTCCCCTTTTAAATATGGGAAGGACCTGGATAGACCTGCTGGGTGGGGAGTCCTGTTGATGGGAGCAGGGTCTGACTGCCCTCTGAGGTGGAGGCATCTGAATTGGGAGGTATCGTCAGTCCCACACCCAGTCTCCCTCCAGAGCCAGGGCTGTCCTGCCCTTGGAAGCTCACTTCTTTCCTTCCCTGCCTTGGTTTTCTTCCAGCCAAGGGCAGAGGCTGCTGGCCTGGAGGGGACAGGCCTGGAAGGCGAGGCCCAGCAGAGAACCTTGCCCTGGAACCAGGTGTCCACGCTTCCCTTCCTGATGGACTCCAAGGGTAAGTCTGGCCTGGAGGGAGGGCCTAGGAACTCACCAGTCCTAGCAGGTCAGAGCTGAGGGCCCACGAGAGGGCTCGTGCTGCCCGTGGTGGAGGGGGGACAGCTGACCCCCGAGAGGGAGACGCTCCGCTCCCCGGCTTTGGCAGCGCGCTTCCTTCCCGTATCACTGCCTCTTGCTGGTTCTTATTGTGTCTCCCTCTGTCCTCAGTAAGCAGCTGATACAGGACAGGAGTCCCGACATCTGGGCTCGAGTTCTGGTTCTGTCCCTAGTGGGCTCGCTCCCTCTGGACTCAGGCTCTCGCTTTGAGAAGGGGAAGGCGGGGTCCTGGCAGCTTGGATGTTGAGAGGGCCGTGTCTCTGGCCTCTCCGAGGCTGATCCCTGACCTCTTCCTCCTCTTGTCCCCCGTGCTGCCCCCTGCCTTGCTCACGTCCAGCTTGTCAGTCCTTCCACGAGGCCCTGGATGCCTGGGCGAAGGGGCTTGGTGCCGAGCCCTTCTACATTCGAGCCAACCTCACTTTGCCTGAACGGGCAGACCCCCACGCCCTGTGTGTGAAAGCCCAGGAGATCCTGCGGCTGGTGGACCCAGCGTACAAGCGGCGGCAGGAGTGGTTCTGCGCACGGGTCGACCCCGTCACGCTGCGGGACCTGGACCGGGGCACGGTGCCCAATTATCAGAGGTGACGCAGAGCCCGGCGCCTGGCGACGGGGTCCCACTGGGGAGTGGCTCGGGTTGGGGGCCTGTTCCTCCCTCTGCAGCCTGTCACCACCCTCTGGGCAGGATGGGGGGCTAGAGGAGAGGAATCGAGGGGCTCCCCATCTCCCTACAAGCATGTGACATGACCCCTTCTCCCTAGTGCCCAGCAGCTCCTGGAAGGTCAGGAGAAATGCCTGCCCTCCAGCCGGCACCGAGGGCCCCGTGGTAATGTAAGCAGGGCTGGGCCGTTGGGGAAGGGTCTGGGGAGAGGGGCTGCCAGAGGTGGGGTCTGAAAGGGAGCAGCGAGGCTTCATTCTCTGCAGCTCTGGGGGAGGAGAAGAGGGAGGCCCCACCTTGCTCCTTCTCCCCGACTTGGTTGATCATTTACTATGTGCCGGCGAATGGAAGAACAGGGTTCACATCCTAGGTATTTAGGACCCTAAACGAGGTGGAGTGTGCCCCGTGCTCGGGAGCATGCCTGGCATGTGGTCAGCGCTTGACAAAACAACAGTCACATCCCTTTTCCAATCCCTGGGTCAGGGCTGGGCTAGGCAAGCCTCCCCCAGTCCACTGGGGCAGAGCGAGGCTCAGAGAGGCTAAGTAACTCGGAGCCAGACTGCCTGGACTTGAATCCCAGCTCTGCCACTATCAGCTGTGTGGCCTCGGACAACCACCTGACGCTCCCTGGAGGCTCCGTGTCCTTATCTGTAAAATGGGGAATTACGCTGCCTGCCTGGCCCCTCGGCAGAGAAATCTCAATTGTTCATGCACGTGTGGGGCCTGGTGAGTGCGTGCCACATTGGAGGCCTTCGGCACTTGTCAGCTATTGGTCTAAATGCTGTCGTTGTTGGTTTCGTTAATCTTCCCTTCCAAGGCCACATTGCTAATTCATTGGAAGAGACCCCAGAGTTTGTCTCTTCGGTGACGTTAGGTTCCTTTGCTCTCTGGGCCTCGAATTGCCCATCTGTAAAATGGGGGATAGACCCAAGGCTCCTCCAGCTCTAACTGGCTCTGACAGGCTCCCTTTCCTGGGCCCATAGGGATAGCTGCCTTTGCCTCCCTGGGGGCTGTGCCCGGCCAGGTGGGGACAGAAGAAGGCCTGCTGGGAAAGGCTCTTCCTCGGGGCCTGGACCGCAGTGGCGCAGGGCCCCCTCTGCCTGGCGTTGGGAGTGCTTTTCCCTCTCCCCGAGGGTGGGATGGTGCCTAGCCCCTCCTTTCCTGTGCCTTCCCCAGCTGAAGAAGCGAGCTCTAGACCAGCTGCGGCTGGTGAAGCCCAAGCACGCTGGGAGCCCTACAGCGGACCCCCCAGAGCAGCTGCTGCTGGAGCCCAGCTCAGGTGCGTGCCCAGGTGCAAAGGTGCAGCCTGGGCTGCCCTTGGAGTCCAGCAGTGTGCACCTTTGGCCTGGAAGGGCCAGTAGTGAGGTTTCCAGGGGGATGAGGCCTGCGCCTGGGGGAGGGTCTGAGAGATAAGGCGCCCCCTGCTGGGAGCTGGGCCGACGGGTTTGATGGGGCTGGCTGGTAGGGGTACGTGTGTCCTGGTGTGTTGTGGGTCTGTATGAGTGTGGGGCACACAGAAGCATGGGCCCGTTCTTGTCTGAAAGACTGTGTGTAGCTGTACTTCTCACAGATGTGTGGTGGGCGGTACCACGAGGACTCCAGAGTGGGTTCTAAGAGGCAGCAGGGTGAGGCTTTGGGCCACATCAGGGAGAAGGAAGTGGGTGGGGGTGGGGGCGCCTAGATGAGGAAGTAGCAATCCTGAGGGGCAAGGAGGAGAGGGTGGTGAGGGAAGAATTCCTGGAAGAGACATTGTTTGCACTGTGGCCTTCGAGGATGAGGAGTTTGTTCCTGGCAGAAGGCGCAGCCTGTGCAGACGCACACAGGTGTAGCCGTGCGTGCTGTGTTTGGAGGACACTGAGTACAGCAAGTGGGTCTCGGGCGCCGGCCGTGTCATGCTTTGTGCTTGATCCAGAGGACACAGTGGTCCCCCACGCCTCACTGCCTGCTGGGGGTGGGGGGAGGCAGATGCGTGTCGGCCAGATAATCCTACCCATGAGCGTAATTGCAAAGGGTGACGCTTGTCGTGAGGGGCGGGGGGCGGGAACTGGGCGCCGTGAAGCTCGTGCTGGAGGCCCTGCATGTCTGGGAGCCAGGGAAGCTGTGACCCGGGCCCTGAAGAGAGTGTGAGGGTTAACTGGGCCAGGAGGGGCTAGGGTGGGGCTGAGGCCTCCCCAAGGCGCAAGAAGGCCCCATGATTGGAGGCAGCCGCAGGGAAGTCCGGGTGGCGGGGGTAAAGTCTGTGATGGGGTGCGTGGCTCTGGCAGGGCTGGATAACCCACGTGAAGGATGTGGCCTCTTCGCTGAGAGAGTCCTGGGAAGTCACGGGCACCTTGAGAGCAGGGGAGTTACAGGGTCTGACTTTAGTTTTAGCACCTCTCTCTGGCTGCTGAGTGGAGAACGGCCTGTAGGGGGTGAGAGCGAGGCAGAGGATCGGGGAGGAGTCTGTAGCAACGGTCCCAGTGAGGGAAGGGGCAGCATTGGTGTGCGTGTGAGTGTGTGAGTGTGTGTGTGTGTGTGTGTGTGTGAGTGAGTGTAGCAGCAGCAGCACTTAGGGAGGGAGAAAAGGTGAGGGGCTTGAGAGGGGGCGATGGGGTTTCGAGGCCGCCCTGGGAAGGAGCTTGGGGCCCACCTGCCTGCTGCTCATCTCTTCTGCATGCCTCCCCCCGACAGAGCCGGAGCGGAGCCTCAAACCCTACAGCCTGGTGCAGCCGCTGCTGGTGCCCGCCCTGCGGCCCGTGGTGCTCTTGCCCGAGTGCCTGGCACCCCGGCTCATCCGCAACCTGTTAGACCTGCCCAATTCCCGGCTGGACTTCCAAGTGTGCCCAGCTGGTGAGTCTTTGAGCTGGGAGAGGGGCGGGTGCAGTGGCGTCTGGGGCAGCCGGGCCCACTGGCCCTTCATTCCTGCCTCTCCCTGCTTTCCAGAAAGCCTGTCGGGGGAGGACCAGTGCATACCCTCAGCGCCTGGAGCACCCAAGGCCCAGTCTGCCACCCTGGGACTGGGCAGCAGGATCCGAGCTATCCAGGAGTCTGTTGGGAAGGTATGGGCCGCGGCCCTTCTGGGTCCAGGAGCCTGACTGGAGTGCAGGCCTGTGCTGCTCCCTTGCGGAGTGACTCTGGGCAAGTCCTCTCCTTTCTGTGGGTCCCTTTTCTTCACTGTGAATGGGTAGGCTGGGGCAGTTGACCTCAGGTGGGTCACCCTCCACGTTTTTGGCTCATCTCACCTATTCGGCTCCTTTTCCTCCTGGGAGTTGGCCCCGGCTGTGGGGAATGGGGTTAGCTGAGGTCCAGAGGGGCAAAGTGACTTATTTCCCAGGTCTCTCATCTTCTCTTACGGTTCTTCCCTCACTGGCAAGTTCCCTTTGGATGGGGAATCAGAACCTATAGGGTCTGGTGTGTGTGTGTGTGTGTGTGTGTGTGTGTGTGTGTGTGTGTGTGTGGCAGGGAGGGGGCGGGGACAAGGAGGTTAGTGTCTCTGGGCGGGGAGTAAAATGTAGCTTTGACCCCCCGAGAAGAAACACTGCCTGTTGGAGCTGGGTGTGCGGGGCGTGCGGCAACTGGTCCAGAATGAGATCTACCCCATCGTCATCCATGTGGAGGTGACCGAGAAGAATGTCCGGGAAGTCAGGTGAGGCAGGTGGGGAGATGGGCAGGACCCCAGATCTGTCTTTATGTCTGTTTGTCTTTCTGTCTGTCTGTCTCTCTCTCCCCCCACCCCATCTCTTTTCCATCTCTCTCTGTGATCTCTTTGTCGTCCTCCACCTGTCCATCCTCTCTCTCTGACTCTCCGTATCCTTGTCTGTCTGTCTGTCTGTCTGTCTGTCTCTCTCTCACTCTGCCCACTGCCCACTCTCTTCTCTCGGCAGGGGTCTTCTGGGCCGGCCCGGCTGGCGGGACTCGGAGCTGCTGCGGCAGTGCCGTGGCTCGGAGCAGATGCTCTGGGGGCTGCCCTGCTCCTGGGTGCAGGTGCCTGCCCACACGTGGGGCCACTCGGAGGAGCTGGCCAAGGTGGTGCGCGGCCGCATCCTGCAGGAGCAGGCCCGCCTCGTGTGGGTGGAGTGTGGCAGTGGCAGAGGCTGCAACAGCAGCAGCGAGGCCTGAGGGCCCCTTCTGATGCCCGCGGCTTCCTCGAGCACTGCAGAAGCCACCAGCGGAGACCCTGATGCCTGCGGCGGAGCCTGGTCCTCCCTGTCCTGAGCCTTCCCAGACCCTTCGGCCTCGGCTCTGGGCTCTCACGGGAGGGATCTCAGCCCTTGGGCAGAGTTTCCACCCACCCCGTACATGCTGCTCTGGGCCTTTCCATGTACCCCCGTGTCTCTGTCCCCACGTGTGGGTCTGTGTCCCTCCATCATTGCTTATCCTGAAGCACCTGAATTCTCACTCCTATGTACCGGTTTACACACCCAAGTTCTCACAGGGTAGGCTTCTGACTCTCCCTACCCCCTGGGCACACGAGGTCTCCTAGGCGCTCCGCCTGTGCTGGTCCCAGGAGCCTTGGGCCTGCGTTTGTGACTCCCACCTGTCGAGCTCACATTTCTTGTGTGTACCTCCACACATGGGCGTTGTGGCTTCCCTGGTCTACCGTTACCCGTGCCCCTTGTGTCTTCTAGTCACACACACGTCTGTGGTTCTCTCCTGTGTAAATGTTGTGCCTCACACCCCTGTGACACTTGGGCACGAGCACACCTAGGACCATGTTCTCACAGTGCCCGCTCCCCGCCCTGTCCCCTCTCAGAGGGACAGGTGGAGAGGGGGCTGGCTGCTCCATCACAAGAATGTATGGCTCATGAATTTTTAATGGGCCTTTTTTTACTCAGAAGCTGCACATTATGGAACATTAAACAATTTGTCATAGAAGTTGGTGGCCTTTTGATTGCTCGTATCCCTGGCCTGGGGACCCTCCTGTCTTCTCCTGCCCCACCATCCCTACCCCCCAGCTAAGGCTGATACTACCTTTCAGGTCCCCGCTTGCCCATGGGGAGGGTCAGATTTCACTCCTGACTCATCCCTGAGCCGCCCGCCATCTGCGCTGGCATCACCTTACCTGCCCTGGAATGACCGGAGGAGGGCCCCACAGATGGGCCACCCCCACGCCCAGCCCTGCGTCTGATCATCAAAAGAGCGTCCCCTGAAATGGGGACATCGAAGTCAACAGGATGTGGTCTTAAGTTTAAGGGGCCTGGCTACTAAGTCCAGGAGACCAAGAGGAAACCTTCAGTGTGCAGTCAGGCCCCTGAGTCAGCGCCTCCAGAGAGAGGAAGGTCACCTGCAGTGGGAGAAATCCGGGCGGGCTTCCTGGAGGAGGTGCCACCTGAACTTGGGGTTTGGGATCCTTTCTTCACGAAGCATTTATTGGATCAGCGTGTCTATGTGCTGTCCTAGGTCCTCCTATACCTGTCCTCAGGTTTTGGGGGAGTGGGTTACTAGGTAGAGAAAGCCTCAAGAGTAAAGGCTCAGAGGCAGAAAATGGGTTGAGTTTGGCCACTGGGAAGCGGTAGGAAGTGAGGCCGGGAAGTCCAGGGATGGGAGCTGCCTAAATCTTAGTGTCCTGTGAAGTCTGGCTCAGACTCCATCCCATGAAGCTGGCTCAGTTCTCTCAGCCCTCAGGACTTCTCCTTGGCCACGCCATGCCCTGCCTAGTGGTGGGATAGCGGATCTCTGGAAGGCTGTGGGCTCCTCGGGTGAGGAGATGGGGCCACGCTCATTGAGTAAATGACCCTCTCCCCTCCGTGCTGGGTGCCTGGCCCAGTCCTTGGTCTAAGGACCTATGAGTCTGGGTGAAGATGTGGGAACCCAGTGGCTCAGCTGTCTGCCTGGTCCCATGTTAGGTAACCTTTCCATGGGGGTAAAGAAGCCCCTTAATCCTTTAATTCTCACCAAGTCTTATTTTTGTCCCCATTTTACAAATGATAGGAAAGCAAAGTTCAGAGAGGGAACGTGACCTGCCCAGAGTCACGCAGCTAGTGAGTGGCCCAGTCAGGATTTGAACCCTGGTCTGTGTGGCACAAAGGCAGAGATCACGTCTTGGTGTGAAGGGGCCTGGTGTGGGGCGGGCCCATGGGAAGCTGAGTCATAAGGGTTGGTTTTCCTAGTGCAAGGTTGGACCACAGCAGGCCCATTTCAATTTGCCAGCCATCTGGTACTTTCTTGTGTCTAATTAACAAATATTTATTGAGCTCCAACTATGTACCAGGCACTGTTCTAGGCACTGGGGAATTCCGTGAATCAAAAATAAAAATAAAAAATAAAAAAATCCTTGCCCTGATATTCTCGTGAGGAAGACAGACTATACATAAGTCAAATAGACAGGACGTTGGAAGATGAAAAGAGCTGTGGGGACGACAGCAAAAACGGGGGCCTGGGAAGGACCCAGGGGCCTGCGAACTAGGGGGTGGGGAGCAGGGGTCGTAATTTAAATCAAGTGGTCCAGGAAGGCCTCATGGGGAATATGCATTTGTGTGAAGGCCTGAGGGAGACGCGTGGCTCTCTGGGAAGAGGCCCAGGCAGGAACAGCATGCACGAAGGTCCTGAGGGCGGGGAGTGAGGGCCTGGAGTGGCCGGGAGCCCAGTGGGTCTGGAGTGGAGGGAGCCAGGGGAAAGCAGTGGGAAGCGGGGGAGGAGTGGCGTGGGGGCCCGCTCCTGCAGGGCCTATAGGCTGGTGTACGACCTTTGACTTTTGATCACAAAGGAAGGGGGACGTGCAGGGCTCTAGTAGGAGCAGGACGAAGTGTGAGTGATCTCGTGCAAAACGGGGCGGCGGTGGCGGCTGGGGAAGGCCCTCTGTGTGTCCGCTGTTTTGGCTGGGAGAGAGGCAGCAATAAAGCTGGCTGAGAGAGATGGGTACCGAGGGCCACAGCAGGACAGGCTCCCTCAGGGGTCCTACCTGGCTCTGTGGCTGAGTTGCTGGATCATTTTAGATCATTCTGTGGCGTGTGCTCGGCTATAAACTGTGAATAACAATGCCAGTGCTGTTGTGAAGACCAAAGGAACTGCCCAAACTACTGTGGGAGCCCCAGAGGGTGGGAGGGGGCATCGGAGAAGGGCCCGTGGAGAAGGGACTCTGAGCTGAGCCTTAAAGTCCACATAGAATTAAGTCTGGTGGAGGGTACGTGGATGACCATGGCTGAGGGAGAGCGACCAGGAGGAGGAACAGTGTGAGCAAAAGCTGGAGGCTGGATACCAGGACACCATAAAGCGAAGGGTGTTGAATGAGCTACGCTGCCCATCTCTGGGGAGTAGGGGGCGGGGGAGCGCTGGAGGGCCCCTTCCTTCCACCCCCACTGCAGCAGCTGGCAGGGTGGGGGCTGTCCCTTCAGCTGCCTCTTTTCCAGCCACCTCTGGGACTCTCTTGGGGCAGCCCCGCCCCTCAGGCTGCGCGGGAGGCAGGGGCGGGGCCAGGCGCCCCAGAGCGGCGGCGGGAGCGCGGCCAGAGCAGGTGGAGGGCTGGCGGCAGTGGTGGAGGGGCTGCCATGGCTCGGCCTCTGGGGCCAGAGCACTAACTCCCACCTCTTCCCTCCCTGCCGGTCTCCGATGCCTGCCAGACTCTCGCCTTTGCCGGGCGCCCCGCCTGACCAGCCTCCCCTCCCCGTCCAGTTGGGATTCGGGGGCTGAGCTGTCTGGGGTCCGAGGGCCAATGCAGTGCCGGCTCCGGGGCCTGGCCGGAGCCCTCCTCACTCTTCTGTGCACGGGGCTCCTCTCCCTTCGGTACCACTTGAGCCTGTCTCCGAAGGGCGCGCAGGAGATCCCGGGGCTGAGCCCGCCAAGCCATCGGCCCCCCGAGCTGCAGCTGCGGGATGTCTTCATCGCAGTCAAGACGACCCGGATCTTCCACCGCTCCCGCCTGGAGCTGCTGCTTGACACGTGGGTCTCCAGGATCAGGGAACAGGTGACGAGCTGGCTACTGAGGGCCCCAGGAGTGGCGCCTGGCCTGAGGGACTCACAGAGGCCTTCCTACTGGGTTGGGGTCCTCGGAGGCCTTACTGGAGAAGCTGCCTGTCCACCTCCCCACTCCCCCAGACTCCCGGAATCTGGGGACTCCTGCGGCCCTGGCCGTGCCCCTCGCTGGCCTTGGAGCCCACTGCTCCACGGGCTCACTGCTCTGTCTCTTTTGGAGGTTGAGCGCCTGTCCCAGGCTTCTGGGTCCCTCCCAGGGGTCCCTCTATTCCCTGGCTGTTTCAGTGCAGGCTTCACTCCTGCCCTCTGGGTCGATGGTGGGTGTTGGGCGGCTGCGGCGGAGGCCTCGGAGGTCCTGGCTGACATGCGCCCAGGCCGATGCCTCCAGTCCAGGCTCTGGGTGACGTCCTTCTGCCCCGGCTGTGAGAACAGGGGCTGAGCTGCTGAGGAGGGGACCATAGGTGGTGCCCGTTGGGGAAGGGGCCGGTGTGGGGGGCATCCTTTCGGAATTCCTGACAGCCCCTGCCCCCCATGCCTCTGGTGCCGAAGGCGTGCCGAGGGGAGCGGCGTCTCGCCTCCTGTGCCCATTTCCTGTGGGGCAGTTTCCGAGGCAGGAAGGGAGGCTATGTGCTGTGACGGTGGTGGCTGAGGCAGTGGTGGGCACGAGGCCGGGGTAGGGGCCTACGCAGCACGTGGTGTGTGTGTGTGTGTGTGTGTGTGCGCGCGCGCGTGCATGCACGCTCACATGCATGGAGCTAAAGTGTGTGTTAGGCATGCTATGGCAAGGGGCATGTGGGTGACGGCTCCTGGCTTATGTCTGTCCCTGGGGGCAGCTCTCACAAGCGGAGTCCCTCCTGGCTCTCTCCCTCCCCACCCCCAGTGCCCACCTCAAGCGAAGTCAGTGATTTGGGGGTGTTGGGAACCATCTGTGGGGGTGGTGGAGGGGTAGGTTTAAACAGACACACACACACACACACATGCACACACGCACACACGCACACACACACACGCACGCACACACTGTCCCCACTTTGGCAGCTGGCTCAGTGGGAGGAAGTGACTGAGCCTTCAGAGGGGGTTGGGGACTCCTGGGAGACTAAGGAAGGGGGAGGTGATGCCTGATAAGAGGTCAGAGCCTCCTGGGGAGGGGGCACCCCCGCATGTCCTAGCACCCTGGATTAACACTTTCTCTGCCAGGCCCCCGGCACCCCAGACTCTTCCTTGAAGCCCCCGCATAACTTCTCCTCTTGGGGAGATTCTGGTTCTACTTGCGGAAGCAGCTGAGCCTGGCCCTCCCCAAAGACCTTCCTGTTTATGGCGCCGTGTCTGTGTGTACCCGGGACTGTGACCTCACATGGTCTGAGGCCCTTTCCTGTCTTGTCTTGATTACTATGATGGTGCTCTTGCCTCAAATGAGGAAACTGAGGCCAGAGAGGAGGAAGTGCTTGCCAGCATTATCCTGAGGGGGCAGAGCCCAGTGGGACCCAGTGGGACCCAGTCCCCACCTCCTGGCTGGGGCCCTACTTTCTCTGCTGAGACCCGGGATCCCAGGACTGCTTGGCCACTGGGCTACAAGAAAGGGTGTTTGGGCCTCCAGCCTAGGTGGCAGGACCAGGCCAGCAGAAGAGAGGCAAGCGGCCAACCCCTCTGGGTCCTGAACTCAATCCCAGATGCCAGCCGGGCAGCCAGAGGAGTGCCTGCCAGCCGCTCAGCATCTAAGGGGCTGCGTGTCAGAGGCATCGCCCTATTTACCCCTCAAGTGGTAGCTATTGTGGGGGTTGGGAGGAGTTCCCTAGAAATGTGCCTCCCTGGCATGCCATTATTTCAAGCCGAAAACAATTCAAGCCCAACAAACTCAAGAAGAGGTTTCTCCTCCTGCCTTTCTTTCCCAAAGAGATTCAGCCAGAAAGAGCTGCTTCAGGGAGGGAACCCTCAGCTTTGTTACCTTAGCATATTCGAATCGAGTGTGGCAGTCAGAGGATTCAAGCAAAATTCTGTTCGTTAGATTCTCCTTGTCGTCCCATTATTTCTAGCCCTGTAAAAATTTGTTTACCAAAAGTTTGCTCTTTCTCATCTACCTCTGAATCGCCTGCCTCTCCCCCCTTAGTCCAGAATCCTCGCCGTCTTCGGCATTTTCACACGTATGTGAAGTCCTCATGCACCCCTATAAAAATTTGACCTTCTCCTGCTAATCTGCTGTGAATCATTCGAATTATTCAACCAGCCAGAAGAACTAAAGGGGCAAGGGGAAGGTTTCCCCAGCCGACGCTATCGATATTCCCCTTTCACGAGCGAGGAAACTGAGCACCGTTAAGCAGAGGTAGGAGATGAATTCACTCAGACACCTGCCCTCAGCCCCAAGTGCAAGGGGCAGAGTCTAGAATTTTGTCCTTTAAGGCAGAGTTGAGAAAAGGAAAGATGCTCAAACAGAGGAAGAAGAGGGAACATGGGGAGACCTACGCTCGCCCCCACATCTGGGCCCCCTTTGTCTCCACCCTTCGGCTCATCTCTGACTTTGACCGAGAGCCTCCATGTTTTAGCCCTCAGTTTCCCCATCTTCACGGGACAGAAGGATCTTGGAGCCTCTCTCAGCTCTGCCATCAGGAGCAGGCCTGAGCTGGTTAACTCCAGGGCTGGGCAACCACCCCAGCTGGTTAAGGGCGGCCTGGCGGCAGGTGGGCCTTTGTGGAAGCGGGCTGGGGCTCGTGCTCTGGCCCTTGTCCCATTCAGAGGGGGCGGGCTGGAGGAGGCATGTTTTGTGATCTGTGAGGAGCCTTTCTCTTCCCCACAATCCCCTTGGGGGCAGGGGTAGGAGGGGTGTGGGGAGCAGTGGTGGCCCCGCATCTCCCCTCTTCTGTAGCAGATGGCTTCCGGCCAACCCCTCCCTTCCCCCCGGCTGGCTGCCTGTCCTTTTGTTTTCCCGCAAGGATTTAACCATTGTCAGGGTCCCCTCTTTAAACAAACCAAGTACGACCCTGCTGCTGGTGCCAGCCTCAGGCTTGCCATGCACCCTGCTTCAGGACCCCTTCCCCTCCCACCCCCGCATCGCCGATTCACTGGGGCTTGCTTGCCCATCGGCACATTCCGTGACCCATTTGGCTCATGCTGCAAACTTGAGGGAGTTCCACTATCTCCACTGGCTGTTTGGTGGCAAAAGGTTGCCAGGGAGCAGGAGGAGGAAGGCCTGCCTTAGTTTACTGGCTCCCTTGGGAGCTGTGTTGCAAACAGACATGAGGTTGGGGGTAGGGCAGAGCAGGGAGCCCAGGGAAGAGGTGACTGCGGCAAAGCAGGCAGGAGGGGACGAGGGTGACCTGGGCCATGAGGTGGCCCAGGAGGCGGGTGGGGAGAGGATGTTCCCCGGGTAATAGAAAGGTTGGGTGGACAGGCAGCATTTGCTGACAAACCGATAGGGGTTGTGAGAGAAGGAGAGGGGACATGGTGACCCCAAGTATTGGGTTCAAGCAAGATGGGGAGACCAAGAGGAGTACAGGTCTTGGGGTGGGGGTGGTCCGTGCTCAGTCTTGAAGCACTGAGTCTGAGGTCTCCGGGGACAAATGGGAATAAGTCATGGCTGCCAGTGGGGTTTGAGAGCAAGGGAGAGGTCCGAGGCCCGTGGGTTTGAATCCCAGCTTACACTTGCCGACTGTACAGCCTTGGGCTGTCCCTTAGCCTCGGTTTCATCCTCGGTGAGGGGGACAGAGTACAACACCCGTCTTGGTGCTCAGTGAGTTGTGAGGGCCCAGGAGTGTGCAAGGTCCCGGTGGGGTGCCTGTCCGACCTGGGAGGGCTGGATCGGGTCATGATACGAGACTTCCGAGGTGTGTCAGGGCTCCTGCACTTGCACAGGGAGTTCGTGTGACCACGAAAGTTGTGACTCTCTCCCTAAGTGGCGTCCCAGTGTGTGGGCCTTTTCACATCAGGATTGTCTCCTGACAAAGCGTTGTGTATAAGTGATTGTGGAGGAGCTAAGTGGGACTCTGTGTGCGTGTGTGCGTGTGTGTGTGTGTGTGTGTTGTCTTGGGGAGGGTAGCTGTATGATGTCTTAAAGGAGTGTGTGACTATGAGAGGGATTTGTGTCTGTCACTGAAGGAGGACCGAGGTCTACTATGTGTGTGTCTACCTGGACAGGGGTTCGTCGGGGCTTGGCTGTGGTGGGCAGTGGGCTGACCCCCCAGAGTGCCCTGGGCCGAGCCCAGTCCTGACTCCTCTTTTTCTTTCCCAGACATTCATCTTTACTGACAGCCCGGATAAAGGCCTCCAGGAGAGACTGGGTAACTCTGCCTGACCTGGGTGGGGTGGCTGTCCCCTGGCCTGGGAGTCCCCAGGAAACAAGGCTGCTCATCCTTGGCATGTGGGGATGCTCCTTTGCTCAGGATGGGAGCAGGCTTCATCCCTGGAAATGGGCGTGGGTGTGGAGAGGGATTGTGCGGGACAAGACTCTGGACATCTGGCCCCCAGCCTAGCTGCTGTCTGTCAGCTCTGGGCTTCTGGGAAGGTCAGCCCTCCCTGACCTCAGTTTCCCCATGTGTAAAATGGGAGTGGGTAAACTACTCCGGGCCCCCCAAGGCCTTGCTCTACTTTGTCGCAGGGTGTACAGAGCCGTGGGGAGGAACTGGGCGGAGGTTCTTGACTAGTCTTCACTTCCCCAGGGCCACACCTCGTGGTCACCAACTGTTCTGCAGAGCACAGCCACCCCGCCCTGTCTTGCAAGATGGCTGCTGAGTTTGATGCCTTCTTGGCCAGTGGGCTGAGGTGAGTGCACTGGGGTCTCTGGGGACAGGTGTGACATTTGTCTCACGCCAGTTCCTGAATGGGGTGTTGTGTTGAAAATGTCATTTTCAAAAAAGGGAAGTCGTCTGAATCCTGTGAATTCCATCATGCAGGACCGACGGTGGTCTGTCTTTGGGCAGACCGCCTGGATTCAAATCCTGCCATCTACTGGCTGTGTGATCTTGGGCAAGTGTCTTAACCTTTCTGAGTCTTAGTCCTCATCTGTTACATGGGCACACCTCCTTCAAGATCTTACACAAGATGCTGCCTGGCATAGAACAGGCGCCTTACATATGAGCCACCCTCCCCGTAACTGCTCATCGACCAATGTAGGGGGCACAGGCAGAGTATGGCTGGCTGGCAGCCTTTAGGAACCCCGCTCCAAGCTCACTGGCTACATGTCCATCCCCACAGGTGGTTCTGCCACGTGGATGATGACAACTATGTGAACCCAAAGGCTCTGCTGAAGCTGCTCAAAGCCTTCCCGCCGACCCTCGACGTCTACGTAGGTCGACCCAGCCTGAACCGGCCTATCCACGCTTCTGAGCCGCGGCCCCACAACCGCACGGTCTGTTCCTCCCTGACTCCTTCATATGCTGGCCACCGCAGCCCAGGCCAGGCCAGATTTGGGGTCAGGGCTGGCCCAGGGGAGGGGCCAGGCTGGGGCAAGGGCTGTGGAGGAGTCGGGAGGGTTTCTGGGTTTCAGATGTGGCCTGGTCGCTGTGTGTTTGGGCTGGTGGATTTGTCTCTGATCCTCAGCCTCCTCTGTGAAACGGGGAGACAGATGATGCTGGTAAGGCAGAGGGACTGGCACATAGTAGGGCCTTGGTCATTGAGGAGCACTGGCTTCTAAGGAAGCGCGTGTGGGGTGAGCTGAGGCTCCCAGCTCCGCCGCCAGGCAGCTAGTCACCTGGTGTCATTGTGCAGGCATGCGGGTTCCTTAGATGCTGAATGCTCCTGGACCAGGCGGTCAATTGCCGCTGCCTCTGACCCCCTGAATCTCACCTCCCCTGGGCGACCCCCCTGCAGACTTCACTGACCAGCAGCTGAAGAGTTGACACCTGGCACAACGGGGTCCCTCGCTCTAGCTTCAGCCCCCGAGCTTGATGGACACGGACTAAGCTTGCCAGGTTTAGAAAATACATAAACGAAACCCAGGACACCCGTTAAATCTGACTCTCAGATAAACAAAGAAGAATTTTTCAGTCTAAGTGTGTTGTATGGTTTCCCTCCGGCTCCAGGATGCCGCCAGGCTTTCGGGACTGGGGAGGCCCAGGACGGTAGGGCTTCTTCGGTCCCAGGAAAAAGGCAAGTCAGGGGGTCCCTTCCCCGGAGGTGGAGCCTGCAGCAGGAGCTGGGCCTGGCTGTGGGGCTGCCACCCTCCCTAGGTCACCATCTGCTTCATCAGGGAAGCCAAGAGCAGGAAACACAAAACCTTAATTAGCGGCTAATCAGCCTCTGAGTCTTAATTACACCCTCTGGGATGTGTGCATGTGAGTCGTTCCAGGTGGGTCTAGGGGTCTCTCAGGCTCCCACTCCATCTCGCCCCTGACCTTTGACTTTCAGGGTTGAGAGCTCTGCTCCGCAGCCAGACTCCCTGGGTTCACGTGCCAGCCCTGCCATCTCCTGGCTTCGTGACCTTGATTGAAGTCACCTTACCTCTCTGTTCCTCAGTTTTCTCATCTGCGAAATGGGTGATAATAGTCCCTTACTTAGAAGGTGGCTGTGAGTGAAAAAGAACTAAGCGTCATCTATTTAAGTGCTCGGGATGGGACCTGGCGTGGAATAAGACACTGGTGTTAGCAATCGGTACGCGACTCAGCTCAGCCTTCCTCTCTGAGCTGTGTTCTTCCTGTGCAGGTTCGGCACCCTGCTGGGCACACCCAAGCCCCACCCCGCTGAACAGGCACGAATGCCCTCCTTGGCACACATCCTACCAGGGGGATGCTGGGACTCTGCCCTCGGCCTGTTCAGATCCTGAGGTTCCTTGGGGTGGCTCCGGCTTGAGGCCAGTCCCAGCTGGGACCTCAGGCGAGTGACTTTGTTTCTATGAACCTTAGTCCCCTCATCTGTAGCACAATCCTTAGCAAAGGGCTTGGCACAGTCGATGCTCAGGGTTAGGCAGCTCTTTGTTACTGCTGTCGTTACGGTAATTATCTGGGAGTGGAAGCCATGTACTCATTAATTCATTAAATAAGCATTTATAGTTATGAGCATTTTCTGTGTTAGCTACTCAAGAAGCCATTCATTCTGTTTTATTGAGCTCTGACCTCTCTCTAAGCCAGTGGGATTTCCAAAAGTAAGTGCACAGAGGTTTTTAGGGGGATACCTCTGGGCCAGGAAAACCATCAGATTTAAGAACTTAGAGCCGATGATGCACTCACAGGTGACAGATCAGAGGCCCAGAGAGAGTCAATGACTCTCAAAGTTCTGCTCTGAGCTGTGCAGTGGAGGAGGCAGGCTTCCCAACTCCCTGATGAGGGTTCTTTTCACTGCTCATCATGGGAGATAACCCAATGCAACATGCATCAATGAAGCACCAACTGTGTACCTGGGAGAAGGTAACCTTAGGGAACTTGTTTGACCAGGAGATGGTACAGCCGAAAGGGGATATTGTTTCTCAAAAGCCTTAGAGGAATCCATGGGCGAATTCACGGGTCCTCACAGAGGAGGTAGAAGAGGCCTTGGTGATGCTGGGCAGGGGAAGAAAATGGTTTAAATCCCAAAGGGTTGTTACCGGTTCGTGAGATTGCAGTGTCAAGAGTTTGCTGGCCTCAAGTGCTCACAGGACTGTCTATTCTCTCTTTACTCTATGAAAGGCCTCATTCTCTCCTTTTGTGGAAAAGTTTTCTTGGTCCCAGGAGTTGGGAGTAGCGAGGCCAGTGCATGTGGCCCAGGATAGGTGGCATCAGGATTACAGCTTCCAGCCTGGTGACCCTGTAAAAGCATCTCTTCTTCACAGTTAGCGAGATAGAGCTCAGGAGAAGACTCTGATTGGCTGGCCTAAGTCATGTGCCTATTGCTGAGCCAATCACTGGGTCAAGGGGTGTGGCCCTGCAATCATGCCTGGGGCATCTGCTCACCTCTGTAGCCTAGAGGAGCAAGTTCTGTGTTTGGCAGCCCCTCCCAAACCACATGGGGTGAGGTTGAGACATTTCTCTGGGGAAAAGGAGAAGATATGTCAGGGAGACAAATAGACACATGTCCTCTTTAACTGGAATTCAGCCAGATTGGGGTCTAATTGGTGTCCCTATCACTCTTGATAAGCTATATGACTTTGGGCCTCGATTTCCTTATCTATAAAATGGGTATAATAATGTCAGGCTGTTGCAAGACTCTAGTAAGTGGTAAAATAAAAATCTTTTGAGCCATGCTGGCTGGGGTGAGGGGTGGCCTGCCTGGTTGTTGCTCCGCTCACACCAACTCCCAGGCTTACTCTGCACCTTGCCCCTCCTGTCCTCTTACCTCCAGAGGATGGTACAGTTCTGGTTTGCCACCGGGGGTGCCGGCTTCTGTATCAACCGCAAACTAGCTTTGAAGATGGCTCCGTGGGCCAGGTAAGCAGAGACCCCCAGGTGGGTGGGGGAGGGCGAGAGGCGTTGAGAGGTGGCGGCACCTGTTGTGTGTGTGGAGCCTTTGCAGCAGGAAGAGCTTGAGAGAGAGCATAGGAGCTCACACGGTACCCAGGAGACAGATGCTACAGCTGAGCTCTGCTCTGCTGGCTGGTCCCAGTGGAGGGCCTCCTGGGAGGCAGGGAGAAGCTCCAGGTGTGGAGGGCCCAGGCCAGTGGCATTGCATGGCTCTGTTCCTCAGCGGCCCCCGCTTCGTGGACACATCCGCCCTCATCCGTCTGCCTGATGACTGTACCGTGGGCTACATCATTGAGTGCAAGCTGGGCGGCCACCTACAGCCCAGTCCCCTCTTTCATTCCCACCTGGAGACCCTACAGCTGCTGGGGGCTGCCCAGCTCCCGAAGCAGGTAAGCCAGCCTTGGGCAGGTGGCAGTGGGGGAGGTGTTTGCGTTCAGGCTATGCCCTACTGATGGGGAAACTGAGGCTCAGGGTGGAAAAGGACCCACTTAAGGGTGTGCAGTGACTCGCCACCTCCAACCCTCAAGGGCTGGCAGTTGTGAGGCTAAAATTCTTGATCTGGTCCCCAAATGCCAGCTGGAAGGAACTGCACAGACGAGATGGAGCTCGTCGTCAGGTTCAGACAGCCCTGCTCCCCACCTGCTGCCTCCTGTTCCTCCCTTCTTCCTCCCATCCTCCCCACACCCCTCCGAAGGGGCCGGGCCTGCCCTTTCCATGCCCGTCAGTAGCCCCTTCCTTCATCCGAGCTTAACTGTCCACTGCTCGCTGCTTTCCCTTCTAACTCAGATGTTACTGGGAAGGACCAGGTCTTCAGGGAGGACGCTCAAGCGTAAGGTGGTGGGATGGGATACACCCCCCATCCCGCCACCCAGAACGTCCAACTGGCGCTGTCTAGCAGTTGCCGCTCTCTAGCTCATGGGTGTCCAGCCCTGTCTAGAAAGGCCCCTGGGATCTGCTGCCCAACAGTGTGAGTCAGAACCTTTTCGGCTGCAAGTGATAGAAAAGCAGCACAGCCCGGGCCTGCGTACCTGAGAAGCTGAGGGCTTGGCTTCACTTGCCGGTTCTGGCTGGGTCTGGGCTCTCAGACTTTCTTCCCTTTCTTACCTGCCCTGCCCCATGCTGGCCTCGTTCTCAGGCATGCAGGCCCCTTGTGCTGGCAAGATGGCAGCCCCAAGTTTCTCTCACTCTTGGGAAGAGAGCGCCTCCTTCCGTCAGATCCCCAGGCTGGCCCTCATTGGTCTGATGGGCCCACTGGGTCACATGACCTGTCTCCTACCGGCGCTTAGAATCCGTATAATTTGGCTAGGCCTGGAACCCGGGGTGTGGAGTTAGTCCCATAAGGACCAGAGGGCCTGAAGCCAGGAAAGTCGGGCAGATTTGGGGTAACCAGAACCAAGGCACCCTAAAGGGGCTTCTGGAGCACCCACTGAACCAGGCACCACTGTGGGACTCTATCCTCTTTATCTCTCTGGTTCTTCACAACATTCACATGTGGATGGTGCTAACATTATTCCCATCCCTCAGATGGATGGAGGCCCGGAGGGTGGGGCTAGCCACGGCACACAGTTAGTCCACAGAAGAGGGGCATTTGAACCCTGGTTGGGTGGCCCCAAGGCCCACAGTCTATAACCACCGTGCCTGACAGCCTCTCCATTGGGGTCATTCTCCTGAGTCCTCATTGCTCATGGACAAACCTGAGGCCCTGGGTGGAGAGGGATTTGTCAGGGCCCCACGGCATGTCCCAGGAAATCTCCATCCATGCCTGGAACTTACTGGAAAAGTGCCTTCCCCTCTTGAGCCTCAGTTTCCCAGTCCATAGATGAAGGAATCATTCCAGCTCTTAGGTAAGCTGGACTGTTGGGGGTGCAAATGAGATTTGGGCCTGAAATTGCCCTATAAGCTTGAAGAACTTGGGGAGTGGGGTGGGCTCCTCCATGACACACCCACAGCTAATGAGGTTTCAGGCTCAGAGGCAGCTTTTCTGTGCCCTCAGAATGCCCTATGTACCTTCCTGCTTCTCCTCAAATTCTGTGCTCCTTGTGGGGTCCCCAGCAGAGCACCCCAACCTTTCCTCTCTTCTCCACTTCTCTGTGCCCAGGTCACCCTCAGCTATGGTGTCTTTGAGGGGAAGCTCAACGTCATTAAGCTCCAGGGCCCCTTCTCCTCTGAGGAGGACCCTTCCAGGTAGGTCTGGGGGCTGAAACTGTAGAACGGGAAGGGTGGGGCTGAGTTCAGGCAACCAACGATGAGAGACCAGGAAGAAGGAAGTGAGAGAGGCCTTGGGGCCAACCGAACAGAGCTGGGATCAGAGGGTGTGGATTTCAGTTCCTGCTTTACTGCTGGCTTGCTATGTTATCTTGGGCATGTGCTTTGCCCTCTCTGGGCCTCAGTCTCCCCATTTTGTAACACATGGAAGCTGAGTGTGGCGGATCCGAAGGGCTCTTCCAGCCCTGATCTTCTGGGATTCTTCAGGAGACCTTGGAAGTCTGAAATGTCTTCACCGAGCAAAAGGGGCATTAATGGAGGACCTTCAAGCACTGATGGGGAATTTTTATTTGATCCTTTGTAGGCTCTTTGTATCTTTGATACTCTTCAGTGGTTTTTTTCAGTGGATACAGGGTTGGAATGGGGGGGGGGGGCGGCTAAGATGCCAGTTGGGTGCCTTCCAGTTCTATCCCCAAAACTGGCTACAGGGAGGTCAGTGGTGTTGAGCTCATCCCTCAGTTGCTGTAGCGCAGCTTGTAGCACCACCTGTGACATATTGTGGCAGGAGGGAACAAGATGCTCTCAAGAAAGTAAAGGAAGCCCGTTTAACTAGGAGAGGAGGGTAGGAAGAGAGGAGGGTGGTGTCAAATTCAGTTGTGAAGTTGGCAGGGGACCCCTCCAAAAGGCCTTCTGTCTGAACTTTGTATTTATCTGAAGTATGTAACCCTTGGGGGAGCCAGGACTCCTGGTTCTGAAATTCCACAGAGATGTCTGTTTGGAAGCGGAAGGCTCACAACTATTCTGAGGGCCCTGGGGCCCGGGAGCTGCCTTCTAGTGGGGTGAGTCCCCCATCAGTGGAAGTGTGCAAACTATGGCTGTACTGGTAGGAGGTTTAAGAACTGATGTTAAATTCTTTCTAAGCCTGAAGGTCCTAGAATCTGTAGGTTTCTGCCTAATGGGGCTGGAGTCAATTGGTGACTCAGATATATGTGGTTAGATGGTCCGGTCTCAGCTAAAGTCTCTTTGTGGTTTCTCTGGCCTTTAAAGACTCACATTTGGCAATGTCTGGAGACGTTTTTGATGGTTATGACTTGGGGAGATGCTATTGGCATCTAGTGGGTAGAGTCCAGGGATGCTGTCAAATATCCTATAATGGACAGGACAGTGCCCACAACAAAAATTATCTGGCCCCAAGTGTTAATAGTGCTGAGCTAGAGAAACCCTGCTCCAAACCATCTTTATGATGTGCGCTTCCTTAGGAGCCCATGGGGGTGACCGTCTTGTCCATTTCTGGTCTCTCCATAGGTTTCGCTCCCTACATTGTCTCCTCTACCCAGATACTCCCTGGTGCCCACAGCTGGAGGCCCAATGAACCCCCAACTGCTGGGCAACTGTTGGGCTGAGACCTCTGGTTGTTCCTCGCCTCCCAAGGCAGCCCCGAGTGCTTGTGGCAAGTGCCCTGGGGTAGGCAGTCCCTGGCAGGGCCTCCAAGTGGTGGGCAAGCCCAGGATTGGATGGTGGATGGTGGTGAAGGCATCTCAGGTCCCTGGGAGGAGGGTTGGACAGCCCAGGGACCAGGGCCAGAGGGACCCCAGGGGTTGGGCTGCCATGGGCCCTGGGTGGTTAAATTAAATGAGGATGAGGACCATTAAGCTGGGCTAGGGCTCAGTGGTCCTAATCTTCTAGAGAATTACATGGGCCTCTTGGTGGGGTCTGGCTTCCACCCCGACTCTGTCCTCTCAGTCATTCCCCTGGCGTCGAACGCTGGGCCACCCACTCCTGGATCCCTTAGCCGAGTCCTCAACCACTGAGGGACCCAGGTGGAAAGTGGCAGAGTGCAAACATTGTGGCAGATGCTGGTTTTGGTGACCAGTCTCCAGCTCCTTGCTCCCTACGCCTTGCTAACAGAACCCGATTTTGTTTGGAGTATCATCCTGACCCATCACAATCCATTATCTCAGCCTCCCTTGCTGTTAGGAGCTACCATGTGCCTCACCTGGCTCTGGCTGGAGCCAGAGCTCTGTCTGTTAATGTGAACTAAGCAAAGCCAATGGAGAGGATTCTGGGGAAAGTTTGTGGCCCCATACCTCATCTTCCTGCTGTGAATGTGGGTGTGATGTCTGGATCTGGGGCAGCCACCTTGCTGCCCTGAGGGAAAGGCCAAGACAATCATCCACCCCTGTCCTTTCCAGCACCTGGTTCTGTAAGAAAATTAAACCCTTATTTGTTTAAGCTTCTCCTGGTCCAGTTTTTATTTTATTTTATTTTATTTTATTTTATTTATTTTTTTATTTTTATACATAGCCAGAGTGTTCCTGATCTGTTTGCTACAGTGGTGATGGGAGTGCTCATTTGGGTCCTAAGCTATACATCCTTGCTCTGCCCTTGCTGGCTGTGTAACCTTGGGGAGTCCACTTGCTCTCTGGCCTGTTTGCCCATGTTATAGATGAGAAAAAGAACACCATGTTCACGGGCTGATAGACAGTGTTTGTAAAGGGCACAGCACAGAGCCTGGCATGGAGAAAGGAGCTTGGCATAGTGAATGGTGGCTGCTATTAGTGTGTGTGCCGTAGCGTGCCAGGGTGTGTTAGGGTGTGCATGGGTATGTGTGTGTGGTGTATACCCTTTTACACACGTCCGAGCATAAGACTTATGTGTGGTGTATGTATGTGTCTGTGCCCTATCACGCATGTGTGTATAATGTACACATGTGTGAATATGTGTGTGCCATGAGGTGTTGGTATGCGAAAGCTATTCCTCCTTTCCTCTGCCCTCAGGGCCTAGGGTGGGCATGGCCTGAGAATCAGGGAAGGCAGAATGCAGACATGGAGCTGAGGGATTCAGTCTCTGGTGTCAGATAAAGGGGCGATTTGATCACCAAGGTGGGAGCTGAATGAATGCCAAATGCCCTTAGAATTTCAGGTCCCAAAGAGGTTGGATGAATGAATGAAGGGATCATGGCGGTGTATGGTAGGGGAGGGTTAGGGGTGGGAAGTCTTTTCTCCCACCCGTATCATGCCCAGTGTGCAGCTAGGTCATGGTGGGGCTTGGGCTGGGGGAGGAGGGAGGAGAGATCCTCAGGGTTGCAGGGGCTCTGACCTACGCGTCCCGGGCTGGGGCCTGCTTTGGAGCACATCCTCCCGGCCTCGAAGGACCTTGTCTCTGCTGCAACTCTGTCTGCGATGTCTGGGGCCACTGAGCACCAGCGCTTCAGCCCTCGTTTTCCAGGGAGCAGACTGAGGCCCAGAGAGACGTACCACGTGCTGCGGTCCCTCAGGGGGTCAGGCGCTGAGCCAGTGCTCGCGTTCTTCCGAAGCCTCCTGTCTTTCCGGGCTGTCCTGATGGTGGGCTTGTGGGGTGTGAGTGAGCAGGGGTAACCTCTGGCTCTGCAGCCGGGCAGGGATGGTCCTCTCCGCCCTGTTCGTGGAGGACTATCAGCCGGGCTGCTCTGAGAACCGGCAGCAGGCTTTCTGGTTGTTCTCAGATTCTTAGGGTCGGGTGGAGGGAACAGGCCATCTGCTGCCTCCATTGTCCCAGAATAGCTGCGGGAAGGAGGGGGAGCAGAGTCAGCAAGGACCAGAATTGGGATGGAGGAAGGAGTCTGGGTTTAACCCTTTGTGTGTCTGTATGGGGAGTATGAAGCTGCCTGCACTCAATGCTAAGGTGACTCACGTGGGCTCCACAGGCAGGGCTGGGAGTAGGGGGCACGGTTGGACCACCCAATATTGGCCTTGCTGTGCTCCTTGGGCAAATGTTATTTCCAGTTTACAGATTAGGAAACTGAGACATGGAGAGAGAGAACGCCCTTAGTCCGGGTCACAGGGCTTAGAGGTGCCAGAGCCAAGATTTGAAGCACCCTGGCCCTGCAGTGGTCATCTCAGCGTGGGACGACTCTGGAGGGTCAGAGCCCCACCAGACCTGGGTCCACCCTCCTTTCCACCTCTGGCTCTCTACCTTCGAGCAGGTGACTTCGCTGTTCGCTAGCCTCACCTGTAGAACAGGTACAGGTGACTTCTACGCAGCATGCTGCGCGGTCTTGAGAGACTGCACAGAGAACCCCTGGTGCAGGTCGCTGTTCAGTGAACACCGCCTTTTTGCCATTCTAAGCTCAGTGCCTCAGCCGTGAAAGTGGGTTGCAGGGGTGCCGGACCGGCCATCGCCCCCACCGTCAGTCCTGGCGCTTTATCACAGCTGCCTCCTCACTGGCCTCCCCTTTGCTCACCACTTCAGCATGCTCGTTTACCCCCAGGGGGTGCCCGAGTTCTCTGCCTACACCAGCTCTTCCCTCGCCCTGTACTGCACCCCTATTTCTGCATGGCTGGATTGAGCTCCAATACCCTCTTCTAGGAAAGTGTCCACCTGAGAGCAGTAGCTGCTGTCACCTCACTGTATGGTAGCTCTCCGCGTAGGTCCAACCTTCAGAGACAGGTCTCTGGTTGGTGCATCTGCTTACTCATGAGTTTGTTTGTGGTCTGCCCCCATCTGGCTGGAGGCTCCATGATCCCAAGGATCATGTTGGTTCTGTTCACGGCAACTCCCTGCGTGGCACATAGTAGATGCTCAGCAGATATTTGTGGGATGAGTAAGAAAATGAGCAAATGGATTTCTCAGATCTTTTCCAGCTCTGTCTGTGCTTGAAGATTCTGTAAAAGGCGCTAAAACCACTGGGTGGCAAGGTGATGGGGAGCTTTATAATGGAAGGATCACGCTGGCGAGACCGATCATCACCCAGAAGGAGAAAATCTGACCTTGGGTGCTCCTGATAAATGCAATAGGAAGAACACAGCAGCACCCAGGAAGTCGGCTTGCCAAAATAATTGACCCCACATAGACCAACCATCTGGGTCTAAATACCTGTTTCCGGAAATAGGTGGGGGTCAGGGTGGGAGGAGAAACAGGAGACCATGTTAAATGACACCATGAGGGATGGACCCACCAAATCAACAATGAGGACAAAGGACCTGGTTTCTTCAAGTAAAATAGCATAAAAAAGGAAGGGAGAAAGGACTGTTAGAGATTAAAAGAGATTTAAGAGTCACAGCAACACAACATAATATATAGACCTTGTTTAGATCCTGGTTCAAATAACCTGGTCCTAGAAAGACATTTTAGAAAAAAACGAGGAAATTTGAACATGGACTTCGTATTAGATGGTATTAAAAGTTGTCAATTTTATCGAGTGTGATAAGAATATTGAGTTTTTCTCGAATGTTCTGATATGTGAGAGACACATTTAAAAATATTTATAGGTGAAATAAAAAACATCTGGAATTTTTTTTTTAAAAAAGATGCTCGAGGGGAGAAGGAAATAAGAATGACAAAATGGAAATGGTTTTTTTGAAAGCTGGCTGATGGCACATGCGGGTTTATTATGCTATTCCCTTTACTTGGATGTGTGTGTGTGAAAATTTCCATAATAAAAAATAAAATTAAATAAAGAGGGCCTGTGGCTATTGCATTTGGCTGGACATGGCCCTCCTCACTTCCCTTTCTCTTTCCCCTGCCCCCTCCTCCACACCCCACATTCGGGCCCAGAGAACATCTGTCTTCGTCAGACACAGCTGTCCCGACTCCACTTCCTGTTCTCTGCAAACACCCAGAGAAAGGAGAGGCAGACCTTGACCGGAAGCTGGCCCCTGCCTGATTCGCACTTGGCCCGTTGCCTGGCCCCGAGGCCCACTCTGATTTCTTCTGGTTCTGAGCACTCATCCCAGCTGTTTTGTAACCCAGGACCACTTTCCTTGGCGCAGTCATTGGACACATTACCGTTCTTCCCAATCATCCATCCAATAAGAATTTACTGCTCCTCTCCTGGAGTGTATGTGTATGTGTGTGTCCCTATGTTAGAGGCTACACAGGGGAATCAGGTGCATGCCCGACCCTCAACGGGGAGTTCGAATCCCAGTCGGGGAAGTATTGAATACATGGCATGTCATGTAACTGATGATTACATGCAACCATGGGGCACAAGGAAAGGACTAAAGTCTGGGGGGTCTTTGGGACAGTGAGGTGATGTTAGATCTGGGTCTTGAGCCATGAGGAAGTCAGAAAGAGCAGAATGCGTCACACACTGCCTTGCAGAGAGGGGATGAAGACCCGAAGGAAAGGTACAGTGTTGTGGTGGTGAGCACTACTGTTTATACAAACCAACTTATCTCACCTTGCGTGATGGAGGTAAAGTGTGTGCCCGGCACAGTGTCCACACAAAACAGAGGGAGTATTTTCCCTCCTTCCCTCCCCACACCTCCTCCTGAATGACTTTATAAATGCTGCTCTCCCCCCCCGCCCAGCAGAGACCCTACGCAATGCATCCGTGTACCTTGCAGTATCTGGAGCCGTGCTGGGCGCAAAGCAGGCACTTCACAAAGATTGTCTACTTAGGTGGGGGAGTCGACCTCTTGTCGGTACCAAGACTCACAGGTGCTTGGTAAAAACGTATTCCAGGGCCCAAACCCAGATCTTCAGAATACAAGTCTCTGAAGAAGAGGGCAGGTAGTTTGTACTTTTTACCTAGCTCCCCAAGAGGCTCTAAGTTGCTGCTAGGTTAGAGAACGAGGTGGGGTTGAAGGGAGTTCAGCACCACGGACAGAAACCCACTGCTGCCTCTACTCTCCTTGCTAGCACTAGCTGGGGCAAGGGTGTTCTGTGTGTGTATGTGTGGCAGGGGCTCATGGTCTCACCCTGATGACGGCTAGGTGGCACCTGTAGCCTCAGTCCTTATGCGATACAGCCCTCGTCTGTGCTTCAGGAGGGAGTCTCAGGACGGCACTGGTCCTGCTGTGGGAGACAGCTCTAACTCTGCACAGGGAGGGGCCGTATAAGAAATACCCCTCCACTTCTTTTTTCAGTTGTAAGTGACCCCCATACTGTGCAAGCAGCAAGGCATGAAGCCTGAGCCGGCGTGAGCAAATTAATCCCCCAAATATGGTGTGAGCACCTACTGTGTTCAAGGACTGTGCCGGTAGCCAAGGGGCGCATAGGGATGAGAGAGATACAGCTGCCGCCCCAAGGAATGTGCAGCTTGTCAAACATGGTTCATTGATTGTTAGAAAGGAGAGCAGCCCTGAAGGTAATGAGACTAGAGTCGGCGAGTGTGTGTACTGGAGAGGCAGCCAGGAGAGTGGAGAGAACAGACCTTTTGCCGCAGAAGCTTCCTGCGTTTGAGACCCGGCTCTGACAGACTGCCTGTGTGGCCTTGTGCATGATGCTTGGGTCTCAGAGCCTCAGTTTCCTGATCTGATAAATGGGCACGGCTACATTTCTCCCTCTGCCCGCCCCCAGGCATTCATAAGGGAAGTGCCCGCTCAACCCAGTGCCCAGGACCCGGCCCAAGCACCCATTCATTTGCTCATAGACTCTATGTCTGAGCCAGGATGGTGCCAGGCACTGTGAACAAGACAGACGAGAACTGGCACCCAAGGGTCTTATATGAGGGGAGTCAGCAGAGGGGCTCTTCCTCTTTCTCCCCATTTCAAGCCTCCCTTGCAGTCAGGGTGGCCATGTGATGAAGTTCTGGCTGATGGGTGTACCCCACATGCAGATCTGGCCCATGAACCCCACATGAGATGATCTCTCTCTGTCCTCATCACTGGCTGGCTAGAGAGGCCTCTGGTTTAGAGGAGAATGGAGCCTGGAGATGGAAGGGGCCCAGGTCGCATAATCTCCTCCCAGCTTCTTCCCTGGGTGGCAGTCTATGCACCAAACAGCAGCAAGGAACACTTAGAACACCTAGACCTAGAAACGAACTGGTGTTCAGTTGAGCCCCTGGGTTTTGGGGTGTTCGTTACAAGGCTTAGCCTACCCTGACTCATACAGGGGGACACATGGGGAAACCATCAAGCTGGAGTTCCAGTGAGTGATGGAGTGATGAGGGAAATACACAGGAAAGAGTGGAGATCTTTGGGGGAGGACACATTGTGGGTTTGTGTTTAAAATCTCCTGAACTTAACTCATAAACCTTCAGCCCCTCAGTGGTTCTGGTCTGAAATTCTCTTGCTTTGACCACATAATTTTCTTCTCAGTCCTCTTGGAACCCCCTCGTGCGTGACATGCAAATCCCTCACACAACCCTTCCACATTCTGGATTTTATTTCAAGGACCCGCTCACCAGGGGTCCTGCTGGGGTGCAAGCCATGCTATGCAGCCCTTGTGACCTTTCTCTATCCCACCCATATCTTTGCTTTCTGGGTAAGGGGCCCTCCGGATGGACAAACGCTCCTGTCTCTCCAGCCCACTTATCCCTCAGCTTCATTCAGTAATCAGGTGAAAGCGTCTTTGTACTTCGAATGATTTTATAGAGGCAGGATACAGACCATGAGAGTGAAAACACCCAATTTACCAGTTGGTTTGTAAGAGACATTCATGTAGTCCAAAGCTGTTTTATTTGCATCTGATTATTCGTAAATTAAATTGCAGTACATTTTAATACATTGCTAATATGCCTACTGTTCTGTTCACCCGCCGCTGCACCACAAACTCCCCTAAAAACTTAGTGGCTTAAAACAGCAACACCACTTATTTTGCTCACAAATCGGCTTACGGGAGAGCTCAGTTTTGTTCCCCTCGGTGTCAGCTGGGGTGGCTCGAGGCTGGGACTCGGATCCTCTCTCTAATGTGTCTGATGTCTTGCTGCCCTCGTTCCCTGTCTCCATGGGGTCTCTGTGGCTGACGCTGCAGGGTAGCCAAACTACCCTGCAATGCTGGCTCGGGCCTTGCAGCCGGGAGAGCGAGGTCGACACCTCTTAGGACCCAGCCTCAGATTCAGGTAGCCTCCCTTCGTTGGAAGCTGGTAACCAAGGCTGGCCTATATTCAAAGAGAGGGGATTTAGACTTCCCACAAGCCCTCCTTTAAAAATTGCACTGTCCATTAAAAAGAAAATTGTGTTAAAACATATTACATAAGATTTTCCATTTGAACTATTTTGAAGTACAATTCCGTGGCATGAATGACATTCGTGATGTTGTGCAAATGCCACCGAACGTTTTCGTCATGTCTGAGCATGACGTTTCCGAGGTCCATCCCCGTGTGGGATGCACCAGGACTCCACTCCTTCCCGCGGCTGCCCACATTGTACGTGTGTCACTTTTCGTTCATCCGTCGATCTACCCACGGCCGCTTGTGTCGCTTCCATCTCTTGGCTCTTGCGCGTAATGCTGCTGTGAACACAAGTGTATAAATATCCGTTTGCATAACGTCTTTCAATTCTTTTGGGACTATACCCAGGGGTGGAATTGCTGGATCACATGGTAATTTTACGTCTAGTTTTTTTCCGATGAACTGCCATACCATTGTCTACAGCCGCTGCGCCATTTAACGCCCCCGCCAGCCGTGTAAGGGTTCCAATTTCTTCACATTCTTGCCAACACATGTCATTTTATTTATTTATTTTTAAAGTACTACTCAGTGAGTGTGGGGTGGTATCTCATCGTGGTTTTGATTTACATTTCCTTAACGATTAGTGATATTGAGCACTTTTTCGTGTAATTATTGGCCATTTGTATATTTCCTTTGGAGAAATGTTTATTCAAGTCCTTTGGCAAGTTTTTAATTGGGTTTTGTTGTTGTTGTTGTTGTTGTTGATGAACTCTTATTCTTTTTTACAGCCATGTAATATTTCAAAGAATAGTTATACAGTTATTTATTAACTAGACCTCTACTGTTCCCAAACATGTGCTGTTCAAACAATGCTACAATAACTTTTCCTGTGCATATGCCATTATGCTCCTGTGTGAGTATACTGGAGGATCAATCTGTAGCAGTAGGACTGGTGGATTAAAGATACTGTCTGATTGCCCTCAAGAGCAGATGTAACGGTTTGTATTCCCTGTAGCCATGTAAGAGAGGAGGGCGCTGGTTGAAAATGAATACACGTGCTTTCCACATTATGCCAAAGATTTCTTGTTCCTCGGGCATGCTAATCGGGCATTTCCTAATACCGATTAAAATATTGGCCTAACACCACACTCTGTTAAAGGATTTGCAACTTAATTGCATTTGTTCATAAGATGGAATTAATATCGAATAACTTGCCATTAACAGAACTAATTTTGACCCTGTGCTATGAAAAGTCTATTCATGTTTTATGTTCTAAAAAATCCGTTTAAAGTTAAAAAAAAAAAAAAGCTGCTACTTGAATACCATTAAACTGATACCAAAAATCCGGCTCAATCTCGGTTTGAATGTTAATCTTCCCAAATAGTACAAAATTTATTTTTATCAATTCTTTCTCAGAAATAGAGACATGAAAATTCATGTTTGGAAATGCTTTTCTCTTATCAATAGTATCAAACAAGACAACGGATCAACTCACATTTTAAATATTAACTCAGCCTGCCCGTTCTAGACTATGTGTGGATTTAGAAGCAGACAGGGTCCCTTACAAACCCCACACCAAACACTCCCTCAACTTTTAATCAAGAAAATAACTGAAAATTGTTATGAGCCAATTAGAATCCAATGAAAATAGATAAACAGATTATAACCACATTAACAAAGTTATATTAATATACATTCATAATTAACTTGTCACGGTTTTCAAGAAGGGGATTTTTTTAGGGGAGAAAAGTCCCATAAATGAAGAACGTACTTGTAAATAAACTCAAGACAGCAAATTTTATATGTTCCACACAGAAAGTAATGTAATATTTATATTAACTGAAAATAAAGACATACGCCAAATAAAGCATGATGTGCAGGGTGACTACGTACGAAATAATCAGTATGTTAAAACCATAGTAAACACACATTAAATTTACACTTGGTGTCAACTTAGAAGCTAGTTTACATAAACATTAGCTCACTTTGCTTTCCTTGTGCACCTTCGAGTTCGTCTAGTCCAAACTTTCACCCGGCAAAGGAATCCCAGGCCACCCAAGACCAGCTTGCTTTCTCCAATGACCCCAGTCTCAGCTGCATTAAGTCCACGCTGCTCCTTACACTGTGCCCAGACTGCATGCTTGTGGCTTTCCCCTCTGGGAGCTGTTCAGGACATACCAGCTTCCTCCTCTGACACTCCACATTCGGAGACACACACCTGACCAGAGATATTTTTTTAAAACTCCTCAGTGGAGTCCATAGTACAGCCAAGTTTGACCTACTGCTCTGTGTAGATCTTCTATAATCATCTCTTCATGCGTTCATTTATTACACTCCCATTTATTGAACACTTTCTATGCTAGGTCCTGAGGCACCTGCATGCTATTTACCTCATGTTTTTCTTTACATCGACCCTTTTTACATAAAGATATTTGTTTTAAAAAGAAACTTCATATCATGGATTTGATGGACCAGATATGTCAAACGCACTTCAAAATAAGTACAAATAAGTTCATCACTATTATCTGAATATGACCTTGCATATTACTAGTGATATTTCCATCACCTTTTAGGAAACTATAAATTCATGTCTTCATTCATCCCCTCATGCCTTGATCCATCCATCCACACTCCCTGAGCCCCTCCGACGGGCCGTGCTGGATGCCGGGCATCCGCCCCTGCCCTCTTGCTTGGTGTCCACTTGCCACCTAGGAGCCGCTTATGCGCCCTGCTGCTGCACAGGGACGGAGCCGTGCCCGCCTTCTCCAGGCCCTCCTGAAGCTCCTTCTCAGGGCTCCACGCGCCCTTGCTCAGCCAGGCAGTTCTGGAGGTGCGCTGCTACCTAGACCCCTGGTTGGAGTCTCAGTGGGCAGTGCAGGTCATCACCACCAGGGGGCAACCCTGCCCCACCGCTGCCTTCACACCCAGGCCCAGGGCCAGGGCAAGGGGAGCCTGGCTGGCAGGTTAGGAGCCCCGCTAGGTTTGGGAAAAGCCTTGTGGGGTAAGGGGGCATGAAAATGGACGCCTTGCACTCCGATTCTAACAAAACCTCCCATTCTCTCGCAGTACATCTCTGTATCAGATTCAGCAAAACGTGACCAGCTGAGGACAGCAGCTTTTCGTTAAATCATCCTGCCATTTGGTGAAGGGCAAGGTCACCCACATGCAGATGCTGAGCCCACCAGCAGCACCATGAGCATGCCTGTGGCCAGATCCTGGACCCGTCCTGTACCTCAACCCTTCGCTGATTCTTTCCAGGGAGAGGAGACAGGCAGGGAACGGGATCGAAGGCCAGAGGGGGCCTCTGCTGGGGCCTGGGGCCGCTCTTCAGCCAGGAAGACCAGTCCACGTGGCTGGGCCTTCTGCAACTGTTCTTCCCCAGCCCCCTGGGCCTCAGTTTGCCCTGTCTCCCTGGGGAGCACGGGTGTGAGAGCTGCTGCAAACAGCAGAGAGCAGGTTTAAACGGAAACCAGACCCTGCGATGGGAGCTGCTACCCTTCCCCCCACCCCTCCCTGCGTTAGACTCTGCAACTCTGTAACCTGTGCGAGGGCGTCTGTACCTCACCAGGCCTTGCTGCAACTGGTAATTAGGTGCGGTGGTGGCTTCTACCTTGCCCTCCAATGACTTTTCTCTAATTGCTCTAATCTGTGTTTTCACACACTTGCTAGAAAACGAGAAGAGCCAACAGCTTCATGGAGGGGAGTGAGCCCCAGAAAGGGGAGGGTTTGGGGCCCAGCGCCCGCTGCAGGTAGCCCCTGTGATATGGGCTGGGGAGACCGCAGAAAAATGGCAGAAAAGCGTTCCTGGGTTCTCACAGCTCCCAGGGCTGGGAGGGGCGTCAATGGAGGAAGGATGGAGAGTGAGGAGACTCTGAGGGGAGGGGCGAGTCCTGGGAAAAGATGGGGGAGGAAAGGGAACCCTGATGGGGTTGGGCTCCAGGGGCTCCCACGGAGGAAGGAAGCTGAGAGCGTCTGGGCGCGGAATGCTTGGGCGGGGGCGGGAATGGGCACGCGGGGCGAGAGCGCCCCGGCAAAGTGGCCCGAGTGTGCCGTCCCTCTCTGCGGCGCCTCCCTTGTTTCTGGGGGTGGCTTTCTCCCTGACGGAATGGCTCTTAGTCGTCTCGCTGGACTTGTCATGCCTTCAGGGGGACAGTTCAGTGTGTGTATGTGTCTAGTGTGTTGTCTCTGACCGTGTGTCCGTGCACCAGTGAGTGCGTGTGTGTGTGTGCGCGCGCGCGTGTGTGAGCGTGTGTGTGTTTGTGTGAAGGAGAGGGCTGTGTGTTGCCACGGCAGCTCTGTTGGATGCAGCTTCCAGCCCTGCAGGATTTCCTCCCCGCACCTTGGGACAGAGGTGGCTGGTGCAGCTGGGGGGCGGGGGCGGGGCTAGCCTAGATAGCGGCTTAAGTCCCTACTGCTGGGGTAAAGCGATTATGGGGTGTGTGTGTGTGTGTGTGTGTGTGTGTGCGCGCGCGCGCGTGCGCAGGCGTGCACGCACATGTGTAGGTGAGTGAGACCGGACCCAGCCTTCAGCGGCTGCAGAATCCTCAACTACCCTGAGAAGGTCCAAAACTTGCCCGTGGCATTGCCCTCCCCGTCCTTGTCTTGGTTCCCTCGCCCTGGCTGACCCGGATGCGAGCATTTGCTCCAAGACGCTGTGCCGCTGAGTTGCTTCTCCTCCTAGGGGTTCTCTGGCTCCAAGGGTGGAATTTCAGTCAGTGTCAGAGGGGAGACAGTTTGGGATGCTGGGAGCTTCCTGGTGCTGCCTGACGACATGGGCAAATTGCGATTCTTGACCTTGTGCTTGACAGATGAATCGCTTATAACCACCACTCATTTTTACTTGCATCAGCCTAAGTGAGAGGAACAGCTCTGGGTTGCTCTTTCTGGCGCCAGGAGACTCTACACAGGGTTAATTATAATAAAAGCCGTGAGTGTGAAGTCAGCGGGCGAAATGTGCCAAAACTGGTGAGTAAATTCAGTTTCCTCTAACAGATAATGAGGAAATGAAGGTCTCACCGTGATCACAACAGCTGATCCTTAATAACCCCTCCTGAGCACCTGGCGCAGCTCTAAGCTCTTCCCAGGTCAGCTCCCATAATCCTTCCAGCCACCCCAGGGTGCCCGTTTTACAGATTAAGAAACTAAGGCACCAAGAGGATAAAGAATTTGTCCCGAGATGACACAGTTAGTGGAGCAGCGATTTGGTGCCCCTCGTCGAGGTCTCAGCCACCGTGCCGTGTGTTGTAGGACAGCCCCGGACGGTGGTCATGGGCTGCAGGAGAATCACAAAGCTTAGTTGTGCCTGAGAGCTTCTCACCAAAGACTCATTTGCATGTTGCAAGGGCAGAGGAGGAGTTTAAAGGAGACTCCCCCCCCTCCCGCTCCCCCACGCAGCCGGTGTTCCTTTTGCTGGCTTGTTTGCCCTTTGTAACTGTTATCTGGCTGCCCCTTTATCTCTGCAGCGGGCAGGCCACCCGGGCCAGGGCTTTGCTGCCCCCACGGCACTTGTGTCAACAGCTCCAGCCGCAGATCCGCATGGAGCACCGTTGACATTGGGCTGTGGCCCCACTCCAGGCCAAGCCAAGGCTGACTCACAGTTTGCTGGGAGCTGGGATTTGAATGCTGGTCTGTCTGGCAACCGGATCTCTGACGGGGAGGCAGAGAGGCAGGAAGGCTGGGGGTGCATCTGTAACATGGGGATGAGAGGGGTGGGGGTTGCACAGTAATACTGCCTCACAGGCCTTCGCCTGTCAGTTAGGGATCGCTTCTCATCGCTAAGAGACTGGAGGTAATGGTAGCTTAATGCAGACTGAGGCTTCTCTCTCTCTTACATGAAGGAAGCCAGGAGGTAGGCATCCGGAGCTGGCGGGGGCCTCAAGAGAGGGACCCAGGCTCCTTCTCTTTAGTCCCACCAACCTTAGCATATGGCTTCCACCCTGAAGGTCACCTCACGCTCCAATATGGCTGCTGGATTTCCATAATCACTTCTACTTTCTGGGGGTGGGGCTGGGTGGGGACTGACAAGCCAGGTGTTCCCCTCTATCCTACTTAACGGCCGATGCTCATCCCTAATTGGCCTCTCCTAGCTGCAAGGGAGTCTAAGAAATGGAATCTTTAGGCTGGGCACGTCGCCACGTGAGTGTTTGTTACTAAGGTATGTGGGAGGCAGGATATTTTAAGGGTCTCTGTCAGAGAGTACAGTAGAGTCCTGTGTACTCCAAAGGGAAGCCTGTCTCGCTTTCCAGGCCCTGTGACTATTTCAGACCAAGCAGCCAGAGCGGGTGAGGGAGAGAGCCCCCCTCCAGCGGCTTGTAGTTTGGGCTTTAATTTTTCCCTTAGCATCTCGTAGCAGTTCTAGCCCTGGGGAAGGAGGTTCTGCTGGACAACCATGGGGGGCTAGGGGGAGAGAGAACAAAGCATGGGCTCTGTGCCTGCAGACACGTTCCAGAAGGAATCGTGATGACGGCGGTGATGGTGCAGCTTGGCACTGAGTTGGGAGGTTCAAGGTGCTCTCCTGGGAGGGGGGGATACTGGCGGGCTGGAGTCCTGAGCATGCAGGTGGCCAGCAGATGGTGGCCCATCTGAGAAGACTCCCTGACACTCTCCTGCAGGCCCATTCCAATATTGGATGTTACCAGTACTTTAAATTTTGGCCATTCCTGTGGGTGTGAATGGTAGGCGACAGTGACTTCAGTCATCATATTTCTGATTGTCGCTAATGTTGAATGCCTTTTCATGTGCATATAAGTCATTTTGATATTCTCTTTTGTGAAGTGCTGGTTCCTGTCTTCTGCCTATTTAAAAAAATTGTGTGCTTTTTTCTTGGCGATTTCTAGGAATTCTTTGCATATGCTGGATACTCATCCTATGTCAGATATATGTATTGAAATATCTTTTTTTTGCATCTGTGGATTGGCTTCTCTTTCTCTTAATGGTGTCTTTTGCTGGACATAAATTCTCAATTTGAGTGAAACCCAATTTACCATTTTTTCTTCTTTTACGCTTCATGTTTTTTGTGCCCAGTGTAAGAAAGCTTCGCCTCCCAAAGCACAGTCTTTGTGACGCATGACTCGACCTGGCCTCACCCCACCTGGCTGCTCTTTGCCTCCTCAGCTTCTGTCAGAAATGCCGCCCTAGAGCAGAGGTGAGGAAGGTAGAGATGGGATGAGCTGCAGCGAAGTTAAAGCCGGGATTACCAGCCTCCTCCCCAGGACGCCAGATCCCACCCCCACCCTCTTGCTTTCCCTGTGTGGATTTGGGTTTATGCTGGGCTGCAAGATTAAAGCCAAAGAGATTAAAAGATTACCTTTGGCTGGGAAGGCAAATTCTGACTCTTTGCTCCTGGAGGGGGGGGGTAGGGGGGTGGGGGGTGGGTGGGGGGGGTGGGGGGGTGGGAAGGAGGGTGGGTGGTGGTAGTGATGGAGCCACCTCTAGCTCCAGGGCCCTCCCCTTCCTGTTGGGAGCCCAGGCCTGGGTCACCCTCATTGCCTGTGGCCTTGAGCACTCTCTCACCTCTCGGGGCCTCAGTTCCCAAGGACAGAGTGGGCAGGGGAGCCGAGCTGGAGAGTGAGTGCCAACCTGGGCTTCGCTGGGTTCTCAAAAGTGCGGATTCCGAACCCCAGACCAGCAGTTCCAGCATCAGCTGGTGGCACGTGTTAGAAACGCGAACTTCAGGCCTCTCCCTGGACCCAGTGAGGGCGAGGGTGGGTGGTGGGGCTGCCCGCCTTCTAGGTTTTAACTGTCCTCAGGAAATTCAGATGCACACAAATGTCTGGGCACCAGCCACCAGAGCTTTTAATTCTGGTAACGAGTGCTGATTTTTGGAGCATTTAACTGTGCTTACCAGTGACTCTTCTAAAGAGTATGTATCCCTTCACTTAATGATGCACATATAATTACTCTGTCTACTCTATGCAGAAGGAAACGAAGTCACAGAGAAGCGAAGCGGCTTGCCCAGGGTCACACAGCTACCACGTGGCCCAGCCTGGATTTGGATGTGGGGGAGGCTGGCTCCAGAGGCCGAGTCACTGACCACTGCACTATATGGTTTTGAGTTCTCAGTGCTGTGCACACTGGACCTTTGGCAAAGCCCACGGCTTTCGTCATGGCTTCAGGGGTGGTGACTGTAAGACTGACAGGCCCTGGAGCCCTTGACTCTCCAGGTTCTTTCCCGGCTTCGCCCAGAGCTCCATCCACAGGGGGCGCCTTCCCACTTTCTCTTCCCACCTCCTGGAGAAGTAGCTGATGGGCTGAGGCTGAGGGATGCTGAGAGCTGACCCCGGACGCACAGTCGGAGGACCAAGAGACAGAGACCCACAGCGCTCCATGTCTCAGAAGTTCGTTTATGTCTCGGTTCAGTTCCTCATTCAGTATTTAGCGATCCCATCCGGAGAGGAGTAGAGGCTGGCAGGAAGCCAGAAGCAGAGAGAAGGAAGAGAGGGGAAGAGACGACCTGTCCATTAATTTTATGACTCTCCTTGCCTGTCCCCTCCTGCCGCTAGGGATGGTGAAAAACCCCAACCCTAATGCTGGAAAGTGATCGAGAAACAGCCAAGGCTGAGAGGAAGGGGCTGATTTATGGGGAGCAGGAGTGAGTGTGCCAGAGGCAGGAGAGAGCAATTCATCAGAGCTCCCTAGGACAGCAGAGCGGGCCAGTGCCCAGTTCCACTGCCTGGGCCCCGGAAGCCCGGGCCCCACCGGGCCACCTGGACTCCCCTGCTCTCCGCCAGGTCACCCAGGGCCCTGCCCTCGGCGGGGACTAGGGCCATGCCCAGGGCCCCAGCATCCCCATGCTCCCCACTTCTCCTCCCTACTTCCCTTGGGCCTGCAGCCTCTTTGAAACTTTGAGTGAGGGTGGGGTTTGGAGCACAGACCCCTGGCTGCAATCCTGGGCAAATCCCTTCTCTGAGTCTCAGTTTCTTCATCTGTGAAATGAGGGCCTCGGCCCCGTGGTGCTGGCCTCGCAGGGTCTGTGTGGAGCTGAAGCGATGTGACAGTAAGCGGCAAAGCTCTGTCAAGAGGGAGGCTGGAAAGAGGGACTCGCCTCCTGCTGCTGTATCTCTGGGCAGGTGCTGAGCTCTGTGTGCCGGGGACGGGAGCTGCTGTGTGCCGGTGTGCCCACCTGTGCACCTACATGGTGGGGCTAAAGCTGCAGCTGCATGGGTGGTACAAATACGCATGTGTGTGCATGTGTGGGCACACGTGTGTACACGTCTGTGCACGTGCACCGACAGCTTGGGCTGCAGCTCCCCTGTAATCCCTCCACCCCTGCCGGCTCGGGGGGACCCCTCTGGGACGGCAGTGGGGGTGTGACTGGGTGCTCATGCCCAGACCTCATCCAGCTGGTTATTTATTGATTAATTCTGCTGCCAGCTGATGGATGCCAAGCCTGTGCCGGGCGCAGGCCCTGGGCTGATTTACATAATTAAAAACCATCAGTAACAGAGCCAGGCCTCACCCGCCAAATGCTTCCTCTAGCGTGACAACAGGCTGAGCCTCCCTCCTCCACCCCTCCGCCCTCCCCCCCGTACCCCAAGGCTTCCTCACCTCCCTGACCCCTCGCTCCCCTGTCCTGTCCTGTGTTGGCCCACCCACCTGGGCTGCTCCTGGGCCGTGATGCAGAGATTGTGGTGTTCGGGGATTCTCGAGTCACTGACTCGGAGATTCTATTAGTTGATGGTTCTAAGGTTCTTTGATGGAGAGTCTCAGATTATAAGATTCAGCTGTGATCCTCTGAGTATGTGATTTTTCAAGAGTCTATTACTCTATGTGACAACGGGGAAAAATATTTGCTCTCAGCAGTTCTGCCTGCTCTCAGGGAGGCGGGGCTGCTCTCAGAGGGCCAGGCAGTCTGTGGAGGCTGCGTGGCGTGGCGGGGGACGTGGTGGGTGTGTCAGTCACTGCTTTGCAGAAGGAGGGGGAATTCGTCACTGCAGAGGGCTGAGGCTGGGGGCGGCCATGGCAGGATTCTGGGCAGGAGGAAGGAGGACCTAGGGAAAGCAGGGGAGGGCTGGAGGGAGAGATCCTCGGTGGCGTCCTGGCCACTAGGAGGGACTTCGGAAAGTATCAGATCCTGTGGCGCGTGTGATATCAGCCCCCTGGCCTGAGTCACCTTCTGTGTCCTCAGAAGGGGCTCTCACATTTAGAGAGGCAGTTTTGGGTGATGAGGTGATTTGGGCTTCTCCACTTGGAGCTGTGTGACCTTGGGGAAGTGGCCCAACCTCTCTGAGCTGCAGTTACCTGCTCGCCTGTAAAATGGGGGTTCTTATAAAGACTAACGTTAATCGGTGTAAAGTCCTTAGAATGCAGCCAGCACCTGCTGAACCCCGAATGAACAGGGGCTGTTAGGTGGGGGTGGGGTTTTTGGAGAGATCTCCATCAGCTGCATAGACGTGGTGAGGATGGACACACAGGAGGGCCAGGCCTTCCTACCTCAGTACGCCAGCTCCCAGTGGGCACAGTGCTCAGAGGACATTTCTTGAATGAATGAATGAATGAATGAATGAATGAACGAACGAATGATCCTCTCTCCTCTCGGCCCTTCCCAAACATGGCGCCGGCCCCAGCCAGCTGGCCGCCAGTTCAGGCAGGGTGCCCGGGACACGTGGCTTCTCTCAGGCGGGACCCCGGGCCCCGCTCTCTTCTCCTCCCCCTGTCCCATCCCTGCGTCTTCGGCTCTGTCCCACAGCCCGGCTCTGCTGCTCAGCAGGACTTCTTACCCCTGCCCAGCCCCGTCCCCTGCAGCCAGCTTTCCTCTGAAGAAGCTGTGGTTTGGGGAAGACATAGCCGACTGAGGCCGCCCCGCCACTCCGGCCTGGAGTGCACTCACAGGCCCTGTCCCGCAGCGACAAGCATCTCAGTCCTCTAATCCAAGAACCTCAGAAAACCCCCAGGGGAACCTTGCTCTGACCAACCACCTGTGACATCTCGAATTATACAATGGCACAAGGTGCCCAGGTGAACCACCGATCGTAGGCCAATTAAGAAAAGCTTTGTCATAACTCAAAAAAATCTAAATGAAATATGTTTAAAATTAATGATAGAACGTAAGATGGTGCAGCTGCTGTGGAAACAGATTGGCAGTTTTTTAAAAGATTAAATACAGAATTACCATATGAGCTTGCGATTCCACTCCTGGGTACATACCCGAAGGAGTTTGAAAGTATCCTGAAAGCAGAGACTCAGATGTCTTGTATACGAACGTTCACAGCAGCATTATTCATGATAGCCAAAAGGTGGCAACAACCCAAATGTCCATCAACCGATGAATGGACCAACAAAATACAAAAGATATGCAAACCTGTGAAACAAACACATGCAATGAGGTATTACGCGGTCTTATAAAAGGAATAAAATTCTGCTCACATGCTGCCATATGGATGAACCTCGAAGACACTGTGCTAAGTGAAAGGGACCAGACACAACACGACAAATCTTTCATGATTCCACTTATATGAGGTACTTAGAAGAGTCAAATTCAGAGAGACAGAGAAAGTAGAATAGAAATTCCCAGAGGCAGAGAGAGTGGAGGAACAGGGAGTTAGTGTTTAATGGGGACGGAATTTCAGTACATTTTAAAATGGTACATTTTGTTATGCACGTTTTATCACAATAATAAAAAAAAAAAAGGCTTCCTTTCATCGAGAGAGAGGATTGTGTTTTTTATTGTTCACCGCTGATCGTCCAGGGCCCTGTGTTCCTGGCACATAGTAGGCCCGCGATCATTGCTTGCCAGGCGGACGAATGGGCCAGGCCCCGCTATCTGGCCCGGTGACAAGCTAGCTTGTCCAGCAGCACGTGGTTTCCAGCCAGGCAGCTGCTTTTCTTTCAGTGTTAGTTTCGCCGAGCCAAACAACCCATCACTCGGCCACAGGTTGTTGGGGATGGGGACCAGGGCCCGGTTCCGGGCTTTGCCGATCGGACACGGCCCCTGAGGCGACGAGGAAGCGATTTCTCACGGAAGCCTCCTTCTATCGCCCATCAGAAGAAAAGCTGCCACGGGCAGCGCGCTGGAGGGCTGGGAAGTCGCGGGGGACAAACAGCCCGCTTGGTTCCGTTCCACACGAGAGAGGATTAGGCTTCCTTCTCGGTGGCGTCCGCTCTTGGAAGTGGCTTTAATATGCTCACTGCTGTGTCATTGATTTCTCCCCCTGAGCAGTGGAGAAAATCATCAAGTGCCGGTACAGAGTCAGGCTCTTGGGGATGAAGAAATGTGCCCCATGGTTTGGTCTTCCAAGACCCTGGTACCTTTTCATCAGCTGTGAAAATGAATTTAGCCCCAATGCAACAGAATCCGATTATTCAAGGTGCTGACTGCGGAGACAAGCGATGTTGCTTAAAAGCAAAGGGGTGGCTTTCCCCGGTGCTATTGTGTCCTAGAGAAAGACTTTTAATCTTGTCCTTCATTTAAAAAAAATTTGACGTGCACCTTCGTTCGACAGTGAGAGTGGCCCAGGTCGGAAAAGCAGATCTTTATTTGGCGCATTTCTTCTGACAGCTGCCCCAAAGAAGTCCACTCAGTGGCCTTGGTTCGATCGCACCAATCTCAGGTTCTCCTGGTGCTGAGTGAAGATCAGGAGTCACGCTGCTGCCTGCCAGCTGCTCACCGTGACTCGTGCTGAGTGCTGGCATTCCCGAGCGGATGCCTCCGTCCACGGAGCTGTGGCTGTGCCCTTCCTTGCAGCCCACGCGGTGGCCAAAAGGTAGTCCTGATCTCTGTGTCCCTTTCCGGTCTGCATCGTGGCTCACAAAGTCATCAGCTTAACCAAGACTGTCCTCCCCTCAAGCCTCGATGTTGCGTAATGAACGGGACCGAAGTCAATTGTGGGGCACGTTTCCTCGTATATGTGCAGATCGGGCTGCCGGTGATGGAAAAAAAAAATCCAACTACAAGTGCTCTAATTAATACAGGCGCATTCCTGAGTATATAGGTCTGTCTGCTACAACAAAAGCCAAAATAACGGTGATTTAAATAAGATGGAAGTTTATTTTCTTTCTCGTGTAACAGTCTGAGCATAATGTGACCAGTGCTGATAGGCTGCAGCTTTTTAATTTTATCTCCTACCTTCCTTAACCCGTAGGTGGCTCTGCCGTCTGGTTTCAGATGGCTGCTCCAGGTCCTGCCATTGCATTCCCATTCCAACCTAGGGAAGGGCTGAAAAACAAAGGAGAGGTACACATCTTTCCTTTTGAGGGCATGAATAAGGAATCGCATAACTTGTCTCTGCTCTCATTTCTTTGGCCAGAATGCAGTCATATGGCCACACCTATCCCAGCATGGTAAGCTGGGAAATGTTGTCTTTATCTGGTTAGCTATGTATTTGGGAAAAACTTTTATGTTTTTGTCAAATAAGAGGACAGTGGATATTTGGGGGACAATTAACAGTTTCTTTATTAATTCAACGGATAGTGTCGAATAACCTGCCACCCCTACGCCCCACCCGTGATAGTAAAGATGGAGCAGTGAATGAGACAACAAACATTCTCACGGAGCTTACTCTCAGATGAAAAGAGAGGGTTTCAAGGAGGAGGGAGTGGTTGGTTGTGTCTAATGTGACTGACAGGTCAAGTCAGAGGTGAGGTGAGAACCTGGTGACCTTGACAAGGAGTAGGAGAGGAACAAGGACCACCTGGAGGGGCCTGATGGAGAAGATTTGGGGTGAGCGAATACAGATAGGTCTTTGGGTATTTTTTCTTTTTACAAAGGAAAAGAGAGATAAGGGAATGTGAAGTCTACAGATTTTAAAGGTGAGGAAATATCATTACGTGTGTGCTGCTGGGAATGATCCTGGAGAAGGGAAAATGAAAATGAGGATGTGGGAGCGAGAGGGGGAATGCAGGAGGAGCATCCTCGGGGAGGTGGGGCGGGGCGGTCCTAGGGTATCATGGAATATCGGCCTTGTGGAGTGTGGGAGTTGGCAGGGGCTCTTCTCCTTGTTCTGCTTCTTCGATGACTGCGGAAACAAAGCTATCGATGGCTTGGGTAAAAATGAGGAGGAGAGATCGGAGGTCTGGGGACAGAGGAGATGGTACATGCCTGCCACTGTTTTCCTCATGTGACAAGAAGCCTTGATGAGGGACAAGATGGCTGCCACAGTTAGCCTCAGCATTATGTCAGCATTCCGAGTGGGACAAAGAGGGAAGAAAGTTGGGGTCCACCAGGTGTGCCTGACTTCTTTTAAAAGGAAAGGTAAAGCTTTCTTAGAAACCCTCTGGCTAGTTCCTGTTTAGATCCTATTGGTCAGAACTGGGTCACATGGCTAACCCTAGCTGCAAGGGAGGCTGAGAAGTCAGGAAAAGGATTCTCAAGACTGGCTGAGAGCAGGGCACATTGCCTCACTGAATGCAGCCAGGGTTCAGCTAAGAGAAAGAAAGGGGCTTTCCTGCCACACACTCCCATACGGGTGCCAAAGTCTGAGATGCCATGACCTCTTCTGGTTTTGTGCATCTGTAAAGGGCAATATTGGCCAGCACACCTGTGTGATAATTCTTGATCTTCTACATCATTGGCCATTAATTTCATGGACTCTCCCACCCACTCCCAATAGTATTATTGGATAAAAAATAAAATAATTTTGCCAATTGCTTAACTGCTTTCTCCGACTTGTCATTTACTGTGTGTCTGGCTGGCTTTATAAATGTCCTGGCAATAGAATGGTTTGTACCTGGTTTTTCTATGAGGCCAGCCACCTCGAATAATACCTCTCTCTGTACTTTTGGTCTCTTCTCTGCCTTTAGTGATGGAAGTCATCAATTTTGTGTTGAAAAGCTTTATTTTGTGCTGTTCTAGAAACACTCCATTGGTTCCCAGAGCAATGCCTTGATTGTTTTGTGGGGAAAAAGATGTGGAAACTTCAAAGGCTCCTGGCCAGCACCAGACGACCTGACATGAGAGACCCCACACTGGTCACAGAGATGACGCAACTCCATTTTCAGGTATTTAGGGTTGTACTTTCTATTTTTGCTTTTCTTCTTTGCTTCTATAAAATCATACTTCTCCGAACCAGTACATTCCACAGGCAAATCAAGTCCTATTCACTATTTATGGTTATGCTTTATTCTGAATTACAGAATTTTTGTTAATATTTCCATCCCGACTTTAGTGTTTCGACCAACCATTTTGCATCGTCCGTTTCTGTTCTTGGGGGCTATAACACGTCCGAGGGCTTACTGTGTGCCAGGCATTATTCTAAGTGCTTGATGTATATTATAGCAGATTTAAAACATGCTCCCAAGGTGTTGACACTCCTCCTGTTAAGAGGTGGCTTTGGCTTTAATCTGGGCTGGACTTAGTAGATCGCTGATCACTGATAGAAGGCAGCGGAAGCGATGTTTTGTGATTTCCAAGGCCAGGTACGAAAAGGCCATGTAATTTCTACCTGTTTCTCCTGGGATGCTCATTCTGGGGGAAGCCAGCCTCCACGTTAAAAGCCCATTTCCCCTGATTCTGCCATGTTGGAAGCAGGCACTTCATTCACCAGCTCCAGCAGAGCCAACAACCTACAGTGGGCGACAAATGCCAGCCATGCGAGTGAGCCATCTCGGATGTCCAGCGCAGCCCGGCCGAGCACGCAGACGAACGCGGCTCCATTTGGCATCTGACTCCGCCCGCATGAGAAGCCCAAGTGAGAACTGCTCGGTCGAATCCTTCCAGAATTCCTGACCCGCAGAACTGTGAACAGAACAAGATGGCTGTGTACGTGTTCTGTTTGTTTTGTTTTGCACCACTAGAATTTTTAAGCAGCAATAGTAACCAGAACATTTAGAACTCATTTGGTCTCGGTTTTTCAGATGAAGAAATTGAGCCCCAGAGAGATTAAGCAACTGGTACATGTTTTCATGGCAGAGATAAGAGATGAGTGCAGGCAAGCTGATTCTAATATTCTGCCTCTTGACAGTAAGGGGGAGGGAAAAAAAGCGAATTTAACAAACAAGCAGTAATGCACAAAATATAAAAATGTGTCAGGCTGGCTAACAGCTCCCTGTCAAGGGGAAGGAAGTGCCTTTGGACCCCCCTATTGGAGATGGATCGATGGCCTTTGGAGCCCACGACAGTTTTAAGAACTGTGTGATTATGGCAAAAATCACAATTAATTTTACATTTCAAATTGGCAAAATGAAAGCGAATGAAATTCTCCTGACCTTTCTTGTTTCCTCTAAAACCTCAAAACTGCTCAGGGATGTCAGGGTTTTGAGACAGCATGAGGGAAGTCCTAACCCCTGGACTCTGCATCTGAGACACAGGAGCTCGGAAGCTTCCTGGCCAAATATATATATCTATATATATTAGAGCCATAAAATTAAAGGACATCAAATGTAACCATTGAAAGCATCTCATTCAACCTTCCACCCAGGGCAAGACAAGGAGAAGCCATGTGAGAGCAAAGTAACCGCTCGATACAGCGCCCTGAGCAGCATCGACAGGCAGCTTGTGATTAATGGCCGAGGAGCTGTAGAGAAAATCTGGCAATCATGTCACAGGGTGAAGGTGGTCACTGCGGGATGGGGACTGGGCCGGCTTCATGGGCACGTGACTTGTGCGGTCTCTCAGGGCCCCCCGCCTTGAACAACCCCATACTTGGTTTAATGCTCTGCATTGCTGTCTTGAAATTCTTAATAACTTTTGAACGGGGAAAGGGGAGGGGCGTCTCACATTTTCATTTTGCTCTGGGTCCCACCAAGTATATAGCTGGTCCCGGCTGGGGAGGTCTGAGAGCCGGCTCTGTAATGAGTATTTCAGGCAGGTGAGGAGGGCGGGCAAAGCCTGGGGGCTAGAAAGCCCCAAGTCGGCTCGGGAAGCAGTCACTTGCCCAAGACCACCTGGTTCGGAAGTGGTAGCCCAAGGGCTGAACCCAGGCTCGTCGAACTCCAGGGCTCGTGATCTTCAACACTCTGCTGTCCTGTCTCCTGGGACAGACTCGCACCCGAGCTGGCCTGATTTTTCCTACAATTGCAGCCTTCTCTTCCAGGGAGACTTCTCGGATTGTTCTGGCCCAATCATGCTCGTCATTCCCTCCTTCCTTCAGCCTTCCTACCCAGCTGAGCCACGGTCCTTGCTCCGGCCTGTCTCCTTTTTCTCCCCCTCCTGGCTAGAGTCTGTTGTGGCTTTCGAGCCCCCAGGGCAATCCTGGCAGGGCCTTGCTCCCCTAGAACAAGTCTTGGGCTAAGTCCTCTCGCTGCAGCCCTCATGCAGTTTCTACGAGCAGCCTTTCACACGTCCGCATTCCTAAGTGGGCTCCTGCACCATTGTCCCTGCCTAAAATGCCAAGGAACTGTGGGTTAGTGGGAGGCAGACGGGCCTGGTCCGCATTCTGTCCCAAAACTCACTCTAGCACAAGCAGCTTAGCCTTTCCAGCCTCTGTTTCCCGATCTGTAAAGTGAGAGATGACCCTGCCTCAACCAAATGACCAAGGTTAACATCGCTAATCATGTGGCCGTCATGTGCCCCCCACCCCCGAGGTGCAAATGACAAGGGTACCACACCTCCGTGCTCTGCTCCCCCACCCGTGAACCAGACCAGTCATGAGAAAGCGTCCGATAACCAAAAATGAGGGACATGCTGCAAAATACCTGACCGGTCCCCTTCACCACTGCCAAGGTCATGAGAAGCAGGGAACGAGTGAGAAACCTTCACAGGCCAGAGGAGACCGAGGAGACGGCATGACTAGGTGCAGTGTGGCGTGCTGGGTGGAATCCTGGAACAGAAAAAGGACATTAGTGCAAAAGCGAGGGACTGTGGATGAAGCCTGAAGTTTAGAGAATAGGAATGTCCCAGTGCTAATTTCTTAATTTTGACAAATGTATCTTGGTTACGTAAGATGGTAACATCAGGGGAAGCTGGGTGCTATCTTTGCATTTTTTAATAAATCTAAAGTTATTACAAAATTTATTACAAGACGAGCAAAGCCTGCAGTGCTGCCGTAGCTTCCGTCTGCCCAGGGTCTCTCTCCCATCCTTCTGCTGACAGGCCTCCTTCCGGCCACAAGAGGGGCGCGCGCAGTGGGGCGGCACTTGACCCAGGCTGGACCGTTTCTCTGCCGTCATGGCTCTTGTCACAGTGACTGGTCTGAGGGATAGCATGTGACCCATGCTGGGCCAATCAGAGTCCTTCCCTAGAGTTGTTTAGATTGAAAGTGGAAGAAGTACTTCTAGTCTTGCAGTGACTCTGTAAGCCTGGGGCCGTGGGTGCTCCTGACTCCGCTGCTGTGGGCACGGCAGCCCGAGAGAACTAAGCGAGAGAGAGAGAGAGAGAGAGGTGGGCTGATGGCATTCAAGATGGCTCCTCCTCCTTCCCATCTTCCTCCGGCAGACCCTCCCCACCCTGCCCTGTTGTGGGAGCCAATACATCCTCTTCTGAGTTTAAGCCAGTTCAAACTGGGCTCGTGTCGGGTTTCTGTCACTTGTGACCACAAGTCCTGACTGATAACATCCTCTCAAGTTGTGAGGATTCAGTGGCATTTGCATATAACCTAACACGGGGTAGCCATCTGTAAATGGTGACAGATATTGTTATCTTCTCCAAGAAGTCCGGGCCCTGCCCTGAACTCTGGCCTGCTGCGCTGTGACCCTGATGCCTGCTTTGTTCCCCGTCCTGGCTCCCACACAGCCCAACACAATGTTGGGCTTCCTGGCTTCACACACCCCCACTTGGCTTCACCTGCCTTCCCACCTCCAGGCCCTGGTCTGGGCCTCCTCCTCTTGGTGCTGAGAGCTGAGTTGGCAGCCATGGGCTCTGCTCTGGGAAGGGCACAGAGTGGGGGAGAACTCAGCCTCTGGCAGACAACTCCCTTCTCAGAAATGGGGGGAAAAAGACCCAACACTGGCCTGGCCAGACCCAGCAACATTGAGGTGCAGCGGGGTGTTTGGGATGCCGAGGTGTGTCTAGTGCTCGTTCTGAGAGTGAAATGTTGGGGCTGTGGAGACCGGGTTCCACGGGCCCCAAATGTGAGGCGGGCGGGGAGCAGGAGACGTGCGGCGAGGTTTGAGAGTAACCACAGGCCAAACAATCAGAAGGATTTGAGTGAGAAAGGGCAGAAGTTGCTCTTTTATCTCAGGTCTGGGCTGTGGGCCAGAAAGAGAGAGAGACTGCCAAGGAAGTCCGGGGCCTCTACGGAGGGCGTGCAGCCACCTTGCCTGAGGAAAGGCGAAGGGATGCCTGGACTGGGGCTGGGAAGGACCTTGCCGAGGCCAAGGAGGGACGAGACAGGGTCCTGGGTCGTCTTCCTAGGCCTCAGGTGCCGCATGCCGTCCTGGCCATTTTGTGTCTTTGTGGCTGTCATTTCTGGGCACTCTGCCTGTCTGCGCTTCCCCACCCGTCCGACCGGCAGGTAGTGCAAGCATCTCTTCTCGTGTGAAGGCTGCCTCTCTGCTCGCCCTAATATTTTCCTTTTTTCCTTCCTCCCTCCCTTCCATTCTACCTTCTTTCCTTCCCTCGGGCATGAACTTGATCATTTTATTCAACAAATATTGTTGGAACGCCTACTGCACACTAGATTCTGAGCAGAGGTGAATAGGACAGACCTCGTCTTTGCCTCTGTGGCAGTGACAGGGAGGGGGTACGGTTTGGATGCAGAACTTACGGAAGTTGTCGATGAATCAGATTTGCAGGGAGCCCAGGTGGCATGAAGGTGACATCTGGGTATTGGGCCTGAGTAACTTGGTAGAGGCCACACGCACCTGTCATTTCCCACAGAACCCGGGGAACACACAGCTACTCACTCACCCACAGGGACCTTCAGATGCTCAAGTTCTAGACTGAGAAAACTCTAGGTATAAAGGGAAGGTTCTGGGAATGACGAGCTCTCTGAGGGCTAAGCATGGGATGGCCAGGCCCAAATCCCCCAAGAGTCCTGCAGCCACAGCCTGGCTTCATTCGCAGGGAAGCCTGGCCGAATAGTGCCGTTGCCTCTTCCTCTCTGTGCCTTCTCGGTCAAATCACTTGGCATCTCTGAACCTCATCAGTAAAATGGGAATAATAACACTAAGTCCCTCGCAGGATTGTTGTCGTCATTCACTGAGACTTTAATTCATGGGGGAACGCTTGGCATCCAGCCTGAACGAGAGAGTAAACGCCCCCATTCTGAGCTATTATTATGATTCTAGGTAGAATGTGGCCAGGTTTCAGAGAACTCCAGATGTCGGTGTAAGGAGTTGGCGTTTTACCCCGTGGAGTCGGAGCCTGGAAGTTTTTGAGCAGAGAAAGAACACAAGGAAACCGGCCAGTCAGCGCCTCTCCGGGCCCTGCAGCATCCGGAGCCTCGGAGCCGGTGGCGGCAGGTCAGCAGTGACAAGCCCGTCTGTGAGGCCAGCGACCTCCAGCTCCCAGGGGCCTCCGGCTGCCCCAGTTCCAGACCTAGGCAGTAGAAGGGAGTCTGTTCCCACCCCCAGCATCCCTCCGGGCAGAGTCAGATAGATGGTTTAATAACACAGGCTGCCTGGTTGACCGCATGGCCGCTGAGCCAGCTGAGACTCACGTCACCCCTCTGCAGTGAGCGTAGGGCCCAGGCTTCAGCAAGATCCTTGGACCAGAGAATTCTCGAGCCCCACATCAGAGCCTTTAGACCCAAACGGCACACCCCCTGACAGTGCAGGGCTCAGCGGCCTCTGGCTAGTGGGCAGCTGAAGTCAGACGCAGAGAAGCCCGAGCCCCCCTGCGTCCCGCTCCAGCTCTCCCTGGGGGTGTCTCAGAGGAGACCCCTGGCTCAGAAGGCTGGCAGGGAGGTGGCCTGCTACAGGGCGTACATGCCTGCAGACCTCGCCTATGTTGGAGAAGGCCTCTGGAGGGCGAAGAGGACACTCAGTCTGAGCCTTGCACTGTTGCAGGGGGACAGGGGGGACAGCTCACGAGAACCCTCCCGGAGCACCCCCATGGTGCCTGGCAAAGGGCTGGATACCGAAGACACAGATTGGGTCAGACATGGCAGGGTCTGGGCGTTGTTCACATTCCAGTGGATGCACCAGGAGTCAACTGGGGGATCTCCATTCCTTCCCTGTCTAGGGTATACTTCAGGCCTGTTCTGCTGAGTCTGACAGGGAGGCAGGCTGGTCAGCCTCACCACTCAAGAATCTCAGCTCTAAGCCAGGCAAGCAGGGTGCCTCAGCATCTCTGATGAGGTTCCCTAAGAACCCTCCCTTACTGGATTTTTGGGTCAAAGGGTATCCACCCAGACACTTTAAAATATCCCCCAGAGTGTGGCCTTGGCCTCTGGCCCTCACAAGCATCTTCTCATAGGGGCCACCCTTTACTCTTGTCTAGACTCATCAGGAAATTTCCATACACACTTCATGCCCCATTAGCCTTGAGCTGCCCTTGATTCATGGACCATGAGGACTAGAGACTCTCAAAATCATAGAATCCTACGGACTCAGACCCTTCGCCTCTGGTAGCTACACTATTTGTTCTGTTTTTGCCTTTGTTAGTCTGGATGCAGAACACAGAACTTCATCTATTGATCTCAAGATCATCGGCCCCCAGCTTGGCTCCTGATGATACGTCCCTCCTGGAATTCACGCTCTGTGTCATCCGCTCCTGTAGTGAACAGGGCAGACCTGTGCAACCAATCGGAAACTGCAAAAATGAGTGCGTAATTTCTGAGGGTGGGTCGTATAAGACACTGCGGCTTCCTCCTTGTTCTCGCTCTGGGGGAAGCAGCCACCATGCTGTGAGGACATTCAAGCAGTCTCGTGGAGAGGTCCATGCGAAGGGAACTGAGGCCTCCTACCAACGGCCAGCAGCAACTTGCCAGACACGTGAATGAACCACTGTGGAAACAGACCCTCCAGCCCCGGTCCAGCCTTCGGGTGAGTGCAGCCCCCAGCCCAACACCTTGACTCTACGTTAAGAGAGACTTCAAGCCAGAATCACTCATTCCTAAATTCCTAACCACTCGTTGTGAAATAATAATTTTTTTTTCTGATTTAAACCACTGAGTTTTGAGATAATATGTTACACAGCAACAGAGGACCAGCATGATAGGCATGTAGAGTTTTCTGAAGGGATGGGGGAGGGTAGGTGGCAGGGGAGGCTGACGTGGGGGAGGGGCTTACATCGCACACTCCACAGAAAAACTACTTACAAATCTATTTTAGAAATGTGTGTGTCCTCCAAAGTCCATTTACACCCAGGCCTCCTCTGGGGGCTCCTCTCCCTCTCACCTTCCTCTTGACCTGTAGTCCCCTCTCCTGCCTTGCACCCACTTTTCCTCAACCCCAGCCCCATATCCTCTCCTCCTTAAGAGGCCCAGGAATTATTCATTCCCTACCCCCTGCCTTCAATCTTGCATACCCTGACCTGTCAGAGTGCCCAGCAAAACAAAATCCGCCTCGATAAAAGCAGCTCAGTTTCCACATCTTCATATTCTGTATGGGATGGTTCCATGGTGGGCAAAGGGCAGAGGGTTTATTAGGGGGAAATTTTATTTTTTTATTTCTTTTCCTCCTGGATTCTGCATTTTTCATCACTGGTTCCTGTCCCCAGTGATCATAGCCCTCACTTCCGGCATTGGAGAGGCACAGCAGAAAACCTCACTTTTGGTCCAAAACAGGAAGGTGACGACCCACACACGCTCCTGCGTGTGCTCGAGTGTGTTTCTCTAAAAGCACTGCTTAACCTAATTTTCTTAGCGTCAATGAGAAAGGCCACGGAGACCAAGTGAAACCTAAGTTCAAAGGGTAGATCTTGTTATTTACCATAAACAGTGCATGAAAGTTTTTAGCGTTTATGTGTTTATCTCTCTGGCTGCTCTGTTCCCTAAGTGCTACGGAAAGAAGGAGCGCCTGGAAAAGGTCTTCGCGGTGATGTGGACAGGGCGGTGGAGTCATCTGCTTGTGAGCCACGTGCGGTCAACTCAGCTAAAAAGTGCACTTATTGGTCGGCTGTCGGAGGCAGCTTCCAGGCCCCACTGCGAGATCTCAGAGCAGGTGGGGGTCTGCGATTCAGAACAGGGGTCCGGGCAGCTGGAAATACCTGCCTGTCCTCTGGCACCGAGGCTTCTGGGATGGTTCTGCTTCAACCGTTACTCCTGTCCACACACCAACACTCTACCCACGACTCGACGAGCTTAGCTGGGGGCGGGGGAAGCACCTCGATTCACATTCCTCTAATACTGTACATGGCAGTGGGGAGAGAGGAGATTGGGGTGTTGGTGGGAAGGGGGGAAGATGCCGGGTGCCCAGAACAATCCCCCTGATGTCCACTTTGGTGACTTATTAATGAGAATAATGTATGAAAAGGGCCCTGCATAGTGCCTGGCCCCAAGTGAGCGTCCGACACATGGCAGCTATTGTGATAGAGGTGCTAGATAGAGTGAGGAATAAGTTAGAGGAGGACACGTGAGAATGAATAATAACACGATGTGATGTGTGCTATCCTTAAGACCCACATTCTGGGAGACAGTGGAGGGAGAAGTAACTTGGCCAGCTGAGCTTAGGGGTAGTCAGGGGAGGCTTCACCGAGGAGGCGGCCTTTGAGCAGTACCTGATGATGGACTGGAAGTAGACAAGTGGAAAAGGAATAGGAGAGGAGGAGAGGCTTTCGGGCTGAAGGAACAGCAGGATCAAAAGCACACAGGCGTGGAGATTAAGGGGTGAAAGATTCATGGCATGTTCTGGAAAGGGCAGGTATTGGTGTCACTGGAACCCAGAGCATGTGCGAGGTGAGGTGAGATAATGCTGGAGGGTGGGTAAGGGCCCACCCGCAAAGGGGCTTGTTTGGGGAAGATGAGGAGTTTGGAATTTGTTCCCCAGCAGAGAGGGTGTCCTGTTGGCCTCTGTGTCTGCACCTTAGACAGATGTCGTCAGTCGATCATGACACTAGCTTCAGAGGGGCACCAAGGCAGCTGCTGCTGCTCATGCGGCGTCATAAGGAATAAAACATCCCGCATAGCTGCATGGGCTCTTGGGAGCTACCGGAGGGTTTTACTAGGTGGGTGATGAGGGGAGCTGTTGCAGGTGTCCAGGTGAAAGATGGAAAGGCCTAACCTGGGACAGTGACTATGGGGATGGACATGTTGCGGCCTACGTTTGTCTCAACCTTACCTGTCCACGTAGAGATTCCAAGCTATCTCCTCATCACCTCCACACCACACCCCCACCCCTGGGCCTGGTCAGGGTGCTCAGGGCCCTATGCATGCGTGCGTGCGTGTGCGCGCGCGCGCGCGCGCGTGTGTGTGTGTGTGTGTGTGTGTGTGAGCTCTCTCTAGACTCTATTTTATTGAGGAGGTTGCCATCTTTCTGGGCCTGACTATCCAACAGATTTGCCACATGTAGCTCTTTGAATCAAAATTAATGAAATAAAATTTAAAAGTTCAGTTCCTCAGTCCAACTAGCTACAATTTCAAGAACTCCATAGGCTCCTGCAGTTAGCGGCTACTGTATTGGACAGGGCAGATATGCAATGTTTCCACCATTGCAGAAAGTTCTATTGGACAGCACTGGTCTGAAGAAAGCCCAGTTGGGTGTCCAGAGGTGTGGTCCACCATGACCCACCGTTAGCCCAGGCCAACTCCATCTTCTGTCTGGTACTGTCAATGAAGTTAAGCGCTTGATACTCTTGCAAATTTATGTCTGCCTGGTATGGGCAAACTCTCCAAAGGGAGAATCTTAGAATGTCTTAGAGCTCAAAAGCAGCTCAGAGCTAATCAGTCTAGACCTAGGGGACCCAAGGCAGAAGGGAGGGCCCATGTGGTGAGCCCAGCATTGTGCTGGGGTCAGGGCTGCTTTTGCCATTTACATTTCACGAAAGAGGAAACAGGCTCAGAGAAGGGAGTGATTTGCCCTTTGGAAGATGACTGGGAAAGTCATGCAAACAGAACCAGAAGAGAATATTTTGCCCCCCCCCCCCGCCGATGCCTGGTATTTCTTGAGATCATTGCTCAGTTTCTTGGGCCGGAGCAGGGACCTTCTCCAGTGCCCCACCTCTGAAGGGGGTCTGCGTGGAGGAGAGCAACAGTAACGGAGGGTGAACCAAAGAGCTTTCTGCAGTTTCGCGCTAGACCCGCCAGAGGGCGCATGGGCTTTCGTGTCTGCGCCTGAGGTGGGCGGGGCGGTGAGGCAATGCTCTTCCATCAAGGACTTTTGGCTGGGACCCTACTTCATGTCCAGACCTGCGCGGGAGACATGTGTTCCATAGGACCTCTGCCCTTTAGACAGGCTCAGTTTAGAGGACAGAGACGGCATAATGACTTGTTTAGGTCTACAGCGAGGAGCCTTGAAGGGTGGGTAGGGATGTGCCAGGGAGCCTGGAGCTCGAAGGGGGAAGGCCCGCCTGAGGTTGTCTGCCCTCCCAACCTCACCCGGGATCCGTTTTCCGGTTCTCAGTTAACAGGAGGGAGGGATTTCCGAACAGAAGTTCTTTTTGCTCTAGGAATACCCAACTGCGTGGAGTGCCCTGCACACAGACACAAAGCCTTTGCACGCGCTGTTCCGGCAGCCTGGGACATCCTTCTTCACCTTCAGCTGATCTACTCCTACTCATCCGTCAAGATTCAACGAGGGCAGTGGCTTCTTCCCGGAAGTTTCCCCCATTCTTGGCCTGGATAAGATGGTCCCGGCCGGGAGTCCCTGCAACCCTGGCCTAACTACCTGAGGACAGGCGGCGGCTCCTGCGGCTTCATCAAAGTGCCCAAGGCTGCTCCAGGCAGGGCTTCAGCATGTGGGTTTGCTGGTCCCGGAATTCGAGAGAAGGCACCCGTTTCTTCTTATACTGGTGACACAAACCGAGTCCCCTGCTCCCCCACCCCGGTGCTCAGGTGCCCCAGTGCAAGGGTACAGGCCCCAGATGCCAGAACTCCCCCCACCCCGGTGTTTACTCCTTTGCAGGTGGCGCATGTATAGGGGGCGTTGGCCAGGGAGGCGCTAGGGTGAGGCTTTAGGAAGCCGTCTCTGGGCTGCAACAGAGCCGAGAATACTCCTGGGCATACTCCTCCAGGGGTGGGGAAAGGCAGTGAGCGGCAGCCAAGAGCCTTTGCACAGAGTAGAGAGATCCGGAGTCTAACACTGCCTCTGCTTGCTGTGTGACCTTGGGGGAGTCACTCCTTTCACCCAGACTCAGTTGTCTTGCCTGTAAAAATGGGTATGAAGTAGTCGCACTTCTCGGACCGCCAGCAGTTGAGCACGGGACGCGGGCGGCGGGGGATGGGGTCAGGAGGGGGTGTCCAGCCACAGAGGTGGAGCTCAGGGGGCGCGGGCGTCTTCGGGCGGGCGCTGGGGGGCGCTGTGCACCCTGGGCGGCCCGCCCCGCGGCAAGTTTGCCTCCAGCTGTTGAATGCGCTCTAGACAGCAGCGGCGGGACCGGGAACCCGCGGGGTGAGCCGGCCTGGGGGCCGGGGCGGGGCTGAGGGGGGGCGTCGTACGGACGCCTGAGGCTCCGCGGTCTGCGGGGCAGCCACCGCCTCTCCGGGCGCTGCAGCTGCAGCCGCGGAGCCAGGCGCGGCCCCCGCCGCGCGGGTGTGTGGCTGCGAGTGTGCGTGTGTCCGTGGAAGGATCCAGCCGACAGAGGGGGCGGAGGGGTCTCGCAGTGAAAAGGCCTGCGAAGGGAGCTGGCGCCGGGGCAGCGAGGGCCGACGGACAGACGGCCGGCCTCGGCCCTGACGCCCGCCGCGCTCGGCCCCCTCCGGGCGGCGGGCCCCGCCAAGGCAGAGGCGCGGCGGCGGGAGGCGGGGGTGGCGGTGTCTGCGCGCACACGCTCGCTCACAGACACAGACACACACACACACACACACACACACACACACACACGGGCCACGCCACAGACACACGACACGCGCCGAGCCCGCCGGGCACCGCGCACACCCGCACCCGCGCTCACACTCACACTCACGCGCAGGCCCCGCAGCAGGCGCTGCGGGAGGCGGCGCTCGGCCCGGATCCCGGCAGGGGCTGGAGGTAAGTGAATTCCTTCGGATCTGAGCGCCCGCGGCCGGGGGGAGACGGCGAGATGTGGGGGGGACGGGAGGAGTGGGGGCTGAAACCGGAGGACACCCCCTCCGCCAGTGGGGGTGGGGCTTGGAGGGGGGACCCAGCAGGGGGAGAATGAGACCGGGAAAGCCACCCCCACTGCCTCCTGGGTCTGGGGATCCCTGTGAAACCCCTGGGGACCACCCTGTGGTGGTGGGGGGGGAGGGAGGGGTGGCGCTGTGGTGGGCGGAGGTGGGAGGACGCGGAGGACGGTCCGCGAGGCGAGCATTTTTTGAGGGTGGTGCAGAGGCTCTATGGTGGACGGCTGTGCCAACCAGGGCCACACCGCACCTCTCTGCCCCCATCTTTGCGAGCTGGGGGCCCTCGCCCCCCTTTAACACGGAGTGCTGCTGGGGTCAAGGAATTTTTCTTTGCTGGTAAGGGGGATTTGATTGGTGCTGGGTGACAGCTCCAGGAGGAGGGCGGGCGGGGTGGGGCTCACCCCCCTTCCCCGCAGGAGGGCGATGGGTTTTGTAAGAGGACCGGAATTCAGGAGTGGGGCAGACCGCAGGGGTGGGGGACGCTAGCAAAGGCTTCGCCCTTTCTCCTTGGAGCTGGTGTGGGGCAAGCAGGGAGGCGGCTGAGAGAAGCGGCAGAAATCGGCAGAGACTGCAGCTCTGGCAGGGCCAGGGCTATGGCCGGGCTGTGTGTGTGTGTGTGTGTGTGTGTGTGTGTGTGTGCGTGCGTGTGTGTGTGGGCTCCAGTAACTGGAAGTGTAGGGGGCAGGGGGGTGGGCGTGTTGGCTGGCGGGGAGCTGTGTGCACGTGGGGAGGGATGTGTGTGCACACAGGGCTCTGCACACACACACACACACACACACACACACATGCACACACACACACTGTCTGTGGTCTAGCAGAGTCTCCTCAGAGCTGGAATATGTGTGTATGGGTGCTCGGGGAGCTTGTCCAGCACAGAGACAGCCAGGGTGCCGCGTGTCAGGCATGCCCAAGGAGGGAGACGGGATGGGGAGGGTGGCATTGACCCTTCTCACCTAGGGAGGACAGGGTACTCCAGGGCACTTTCTGCAGCTCTAGGGTCCCCTGCTGTGTCCCATCCTCCCTGGCCTCCTCCCACCCCAGCGACTGCCTCTGGAGGGCACTGCTTGGTGCCCTGGCTGAAAGACACAGGTGTTGGGCTGGAGTGTGTGTGTGTCTGGAGGCTGCGGCTGCCGCTGTCAGCAGGCCGGGCTGTGGGAGAGAAGGCGGAGGAGGAGAAGGTGCCGGCAACACCTGGAGGAATGTCATGGAGGCTGCAGGCCCCAGACTGCCTGCTCGAGTGGCCAAGGGACATTTTCATCCGGGAGCTGCATCATGGGAGCTGGAGTACTTGCATGTGTAGACGTGTGTGTGCCTGGCTCACACGCCTGTTCCTGTGGTCTGTAGGCACCTGTGGGACATGCGTCTAGGCCACCGTGAGGACATGTGGGCCTGCACATGCGTGTGAATGTGTGTCCTATGAGGGAATGCACGCACGCTCACACGCACGTAGGTGTTGTCTGCAAATTCCTGTGTGTCCTGGAGCTGGGTACGTGGGTGGGACCTCTGGGCTCTGGCCCCCCTGGGGAGGAAGACAGAGAAGTAATTGAAGGGGGCATCAGGGAAAAGTGTGTGTGTGTGTGTGTGTGTGTGACATCAGCGAGAACCTCTGGTTGTGACATCAGCTCCAGGTTGCCGGTGACGTCACTGGGACAGCAGCGTGCGGGGTCACCCCCACCAGCCAGGATGTGTGATGTCAGTGGGAGTGTGGGAGGCGTCGCTGCGCGAGTGGCTGAGTGGTCCTGTCCCCTGTGTTGTGCAGGGTAGAGGTGGGGAGGGATGGAGCTTTACGGCGAGTGGTCGCTCCCAGGAGGCCCCATTTCCTGAGCGCTGTGGGGCCCCTTTCTTTACGGCCTGCCCCCCTAATAGTGCATCTCCTCTGCCCCTCATGCGAGTCCCCTCTCAGCTCCCCCTGTCCACGCCCCCACTAGGGCCTGTTCTGGGCCCTGTCCCAGCCAGGTTGCACACACCCTTGGGCACATGTGTACTCGTGACTGAGTGTGTGTAAGTTCCTGTGACAGCAGAAAGTGGCCGCGGCCAGGGAGCCAGAGACTTCTGGTTTTGATCCCAGGTCGTCACTCTTGGTGTTTTGTGATTCGGGCATTCCCCGTCACCTCTCTGAGCCTCAGTTTCTCACCTGTTACTTGGGGGGGTGGTTAGAGGGGTGAGGGGGGATTACAGGAGACAGTGGGCCTCTGGGCCGGGTTCCTGGCACACATGGGGGCTCGGTTCATGTGAGCTCCATGCCCTGGCCTCCCATCCCCCAGCCCAGGGCAGCTGCCCTCCCCTCTCCCACAACCCCGCTGTTTTAGTTTAAGTCTGACTTTGTAAAGAACTTTCTTTTCTTTCCTTGGGTCCTCATAGCAGTCCTGGGAGGCTGGCAGGCTGGCTGCTATTATGTGGACATTTGACAGATGAGCAAACTGAGGTCTGGGAGGGTAAAGTAAGCTGTTGTCAGTTCATTCCTTAGTGAGAATTCCATCTCTCTCCAACCCTTGCTCCGGGGGTGCAGGGAGACACATTTGATTGGCAGGTCACTTCCCTAGGACACTCTCATTTTACGAAGGGACAGAGTGCTGTGTGAGGTGGGAGTGGGAGTTGCTAGGGCGAGGGTCCCAAGGGGGAGAGGTCATTGGCTACAAGAGAGGCTGCCCTTGACTCTGAGTCCAGTACTCACTTGTTTTTTCACTTCCCAAGATCCAGAGATAGTCAGGAATGGATAGTGACAGAAATGGGTACATCCAGCTGCCAAGCCTTCTTCGGTGGGGTCGGCGCCTGCTCCCCCATGGGGGCTCCCTTGTCCCATGAGGTCTATAGAGCTAGTTCCAGTGGCACCTCTTCTTCGTCCCACATGTGACTTGGGGGTCATCCTCTCTGACTGTCACAAGGCTACTTGCTTTGCAGGTTTGCCGAGTGAGTGAGTATGAGAATGCCCATCACGGTTACCCTCGCCCATTCCAGCCACAGTGCCCCTGGGCCCAGGTCCTCCTTCCTGCCACTGTTCTTCCCTTCCCCTCAATCGGCTGTGCCAGTTTGCTGTACAGAGCAGGCGGCCAGGAAGCAGGATTGCCTCGAAGCCCAAAGCCCAAGTCTTTTTAATAAGGGGCAGCGTTAATAGTCCAGAAGGTTAACTCAGTCCTCTGCCTCCTGCTGTCCCAGCCCGATCCCCTATTAAATTAACCTTCTTCTGGCTCAATTAGCACCTGGGGCAGAGGCATTGTCATTATTACTGGAGATGTGTCTTGGGGGATAAGAATAATAGACCCCCCCCTCCTACTCCTCCTCAGCTTTGCAGACAGTCCCCAGGGAGACCCCAGAGAGCCACGTGGCACTGGAAGGGCTCTGGCTATATGGTGCTGCTGACAGCAATAATTATAGAGATGATAATAATAATAACGATATTAGCTAATATTCATTGAGTCTGAGAGCCAGACCCAGTGTGCAGCCTTGTATAAGCGGCAGTCCCTGAGCCCCGCCAAGCCATCCACAGTGGAGCTGCTCTTATTTCCCAGACAAGGAACAGGGAGGTTGCAGACCAGCTCAGAGCCACACAGCGGCAGGACAAGGACTGGAAGCTCCACAGAGGACGCTCACATCAGCTCCACTGGTTGTTGAACTTCTTTGCCCTGGGATCTTCCCATCTTGGGTGTGTCCCTTGCTGAGGGACCTCTCTGGGCTGTGCTTTGATTAGCTTTCGATGAGGGCAGCGACTCTGCCAGAGGGAAGCAGTGGCTGTGGCGGGACCCGCAGGGATAGAGAGGAAGAAAGGCTCGAGGGTCTCGGGCCCTCTCCCCATTCCTCCTGAGCCCCTTCCGCCCAAGGACTTGTGACATTCCAGCAGCCTGCTCTTTTATTCTCTCCCATGGCACCTGCACAGTGGGGGTGCGCAGCGGGCTCTCTGTGGGGCTCCCCTGGGGGGTACAGGGGACGCTGCTCCCAGATCACCATCTTCCCCAGGCCCTGAGTCTATCGTGGCCTCAGCTGTAGCCCCCCGGACCACTTTGCCGCATTCTCCCCATCTCACTTATGGAAAGGGCAGGGGCTCAGGGTCCAAATTCTACCTGTTTTCCTCCTTGATGTATCTGTCTTCGGGGTAAGTTCGCTTTCACTTCCACAAGGCCCCATTTCCTCAGTGTAAAGTGGGGATCAGATCGTGGTACCAAACTCCTAACTCCTCCTCTAGGTCGGTTATGTAAGAGAATGTCAAGTGTGTAGCATTGCGTCTGGCACATAGTAGGTGTCAATTTGATGAATTCCCTCCCCCTTCCCATCTGTCTCCTTGATTCATTTCTGGTTCCCCGGAGTGGGTCTTGTGGTGTGAGTGTGTGTTCTCCTCCCCTCCCTGGTCATCCTTCACTCTCACCACCAGAAATGCGCAGAACCTGTTTCCTGGAGCCAGGCGGGGGCCCGAGGGTGTGAGGAGGGCCTGGGAGCTCTCTGCCCCCCGGCTACTGTGTGCAGAGCACTGGGGAGGGGACGGGGCACAGCTTGGTGTGCGTGTGCGTGTCTGTGTGTGTGACTCTTCGTGCATCACCTCCTCTCTCGCGGGGGAGTGGGGAGCAATCCCAAGGGCTGCCTGACCAGTCTGCGTTGGGCCCAGCTCCAAGACTCAGGACTCAGGCCTGACTCAGTTTCCGTCCTCGGCCTGTCTCTATCATCTCTCTCCCCCCACAATTCTCCCTAGACCTCGGGGAGATAGAGGTTGTGGAGCTGGCATGTCTTCCCTCTCCTCTTTACCCTTCTCATTACCTGGGAGGGCACGTGGGCGGGTCAGAGCCCTGCTCATTTATCCATTTCCTGTCTGTCTCTCAACCCCATACTCAAATAGTACTTGTGGAACAACTTCCTTTTATCCGCATGCTACTGAGGATAGACCAATGCATTTTGCCCTTGGTGCACATACACACTCACATACACATCCCGACAAGCACGTCTCACCCAGAGGTAACCGGAGATGAGCTCCTGTCCTGGAGGAGACACAGACACATGGGACATTTGTCAAGTGCTCAGCATGGGGCCTGCACACAGTAGGGCTTGCCTGATAGTGGTTCTCCTTAGTTGGTAACCCCACAAGGGGGGTCCGGGGCTGGTGCTGCAGGCTGGTGAGTGGGCACAGAGGTGAGAACCGCTTCTGCTCAGGGCATTGCAGGACTCCCATGATTGCACACCTGCTATGTGCCAGCCACAGGGTGAAACACTCTATTATCTTGTTTAATTTTGGCTGGAGGATTGCGAAAGAGGTCCAGCCTGCCTGTGGGTGGGGGCAGGCCAGGTGGAGAGAACACAGGATCCAGGTTGGAGGTCAGAAAGCCTGGAGTGGATTTTGGGAAGATGAGTCTGGAACGTAGTTTGGAGATCGGCGCACGAGACCGTAAACTCTGGACTAAAAAATGGAGCATTATCCTTTTTCTCACGGAGTCCCTGAGTCTCTGGGTGGTGGTTAAATTCAGGTTCTTGGGCCCTGCCTGCTGAGATTTTGATTCAGTAGGGTCGATGTGGGCCCAGGAACCTGCATTTTAATGCATTTCCAGATTAATTCACCCATGTTTCGGGGTGGCAGGCAGTAAGGCTGCTACTTGTTCCCAGGGATCTTCTGGACTCCTCCCACACACCTCGGGAGACAGCGAAGCCATCCTCATTTTCCAGAGAAGTCTGGGCTCAGCGAAGTGAGGCTCCTTGTAAGTGAGGTACCTTGCCTCGGGTGACAGGGCAGCAAGATCCAGGCTGATACTCATACTGATGAATAATTTTTCTGGTTCACTGGCAGCCGTTCTAAGCCTGTTCAAAGGGTCCCGCATTCAATCCTCAGAACGACTCTGCATCATTCCTGTTGCACAGAGGAGGAAACAGAGGCAGAGTCTGTGGCCACTGGTTCAAGGCTGCACAGCTGGTAAAGGCATGAAATGTGGCAGAGACAGCGAGCCGGGGGAGGGCCTGCGCCGGCATCTTGGACGGAGCCATGCCCTCTCCTCTCTCCTGATGCGAGGGCGCGGGTAGAGCCGAGCCTGCGGCTGTGCGCGTGAGCAGAGTCCAGAGGCGGGGGTGGAGGTGGGAGTAGAGAAGTCGGAGAAGGGCGGAGAGCCTGGAAGGCGTCCGGGAGGAGGCGAAGCAGCAGAGTCGCTGAAGGTGTAGGCCGGAGCCATTTATCCGTTTATCCAGTGGGCGCTCTGGCCCGAGACAGATGCAGGTCTAGCGGACCGCGGGGTGTGTCGGTCCCCGGTGCGCTTCCCGGGGGGCTGGGCTGGTGCGCTGTAGCCAGGCGGCAGGAGCGGCGGGCGGGCGCGGTGGGCGGGAGCTGCGGGGGCGGTGGGGACCCAGCCCCGGCCACCCGCCCTCTGCCTGCGCTGCGGCCCGCGGCCCCGCGGGGTCCTGGGCCCAGCTGTCCGGAGCTTTGCGATGCTCCCGCCGCGCGCGGCCGGCGGGCGCGTTTCCGCCTTACTTCCCTGTGCTTAGAATTTGCAGCCGCATCCCCTGATTCTCAAGCCAATTTCACAGTCTCTGGGCCGGCGCGGGGCGGGGGCTGGCGGCGGGTCCCCAGCTGCACCTGGGGGAAAGGGGCAGAAAGGATGACAGGGGCGAGGGCCCGCGGAGTGGTCGGCAAGGGCGTGCGTGCAGGGTGGGTGTGGACGCGACGGAGGCACACGGCTGGGAAATGCCCCGAGGAGCCGTGAGGGTGTGCCGGCGTGGTCACGTGTATGGTGGGGGGGGCTGGCACTGGTTCCCCATGTGTGGGGACATGCTTAGGGCATGTGTGTTGTGGCGCGTGAGGCCGTCCGGGCCCCTGTAGCCGTGGGCGGGGTGGTCTGGGCGTGTACAGCGCAACCCGCGCGTGCGTGTCAGGCGGTCCACGGTGCATGGGAGCCAGTGCGTTTCCGTGGGTGTGTTGACCTGTGTCTGTGCAGTGTCCCCAGGCACGTTGGCACCTGCGTGTTGGGGGGGGGGCCCTTACGTCTGGGTTCTGTGGGCCTCTGTGTACAGCCCATCTGGGGCTGTGTGCATAAGTGTGTCTGAGGGAGTGTGAAATTCTGGTGTGTCCTTGCTGTCCTGGTGTCCTCTGGGTGCAGGTGTAGTGTGCAACCTGGGGTGCTGTCCTGTCCCTGCTGGCTGCTGGGCTTAGGGTCCAGTGTGAGCCGGGCAGCTCTGGGCGAGCCTCCCTCCCGCGGCCTGGGCGCCCTTCGGAGGAGCAAGCCCGCTGCTGCCTCGTCCTCTGCCTCTGGGCGCCGAGAGTGGAGCTGGGGCGGCCCGGGGCCCGCGGTGCGTTTCCAGCCTGTGGCTGCTGCTGGCTGCCAGCTCTGGTGGGGCTGCATATGTTTGTGAATGGCAATGTCGAGGGGGCTGAGGTGTGAGCCCCTGCCTGCTGGGGAGGGCCAGGAATACCATCTGGGCTGGTGGGGGGGGGGGCGGTGCAGGGCCAGACAGGGAGAGGGGCCTCCGCAGGAAGGGGATGAGCGTATGCGCCTGCATGTGCGTGCTCAGATGGAGGGAGGGTTCGGCCAGGCCCGTCTGCCTGGGAGTGTGTGCGTCTTTGCAGGTGGAGGTCGGGCAGGTGTACTGGCGGGAAGTGGGGCACAGGCTGTGGGCACGCCGGGGGAGGGGTTTCGGGGTGCTTGTTTCTGCAGCGGAGGGGGTCGGGCCCAGCCGTAGAGGGAGTGGACTGTGTTGGTGTTGGGGTGACCGGCAGAAGGGCGGCATGGTCGGTCACGAGGAAGGAGAGAGCCGTGTGGGGGGCACTGGACGTTAGGTCAGTGTGAGGGTGTGTGTGGCCACCCCACCTGGGTGTGGTGTGTGTGTCCAGGACTGTGAGTGAGGCGTGGGGCTGGACTGTGACTTGGGAGGAACATCCAGGCTGCGGGGCCCAGCAGGGCGTGAGGACATGGGCGGGGTTGGGGGGCAGTGAGGGCCCTTGTGCTCTCAGAACCAGAACCTCTCCCCTTCTGTTGCTCGCTCCTCCTGCCCAGGGGCCACGGAGGGGTTTTGCAAGGCCCCTGGTGCCTCTTCTCCCCGCTGAATCCTGCGCAGTAGGGTCGGGGAGCCCCTAGCCCTCCATCCGGGTCTCGAGGTCGTTTCCCTCCATCTCTCTCGGCCCATCACGCTTCCTGCCCCCCCCATCTCCCTGCCTCTACCTCGCTCCATCTCTGCCTCCATCGGCCTCCATTCCCTCCCTCCATCTCCTCCCTCTCTCGCACACTGATATTCATTTGTGGTATATTCGGTTGCCATGGGAAACCTAAGAAAGAAGTGAGTGTACCCTTCAAGACTTCAGCATTTTCCCCTCCTCCCTCCCTCCCTCCTGCTGTCCCCCTCCCTCTCCTTCTCTCCTCTCCTCTCCCTCCCTCCCCTTTCTCCCCTTCGCCTCCTTGCAGAAGGAGAGGACTTGGGTGAGGAGCTGCTGCTGTCTGAGCTGGGCCAGGACCTGAGACCCCATTGCCACCGCTGCTGCCACCTCTGCTGCCGTGGGGACCTCCCTGAAACCAGGCCAGGGACAGAGCCTTGCTGGCTGGAGGGGTCCCTTTGCCCACAGACATCTGGTAAGGACAGGGTCCTTTTTACTGTGTGTGTGTGTGTGTGTGTGTGTGTGTGCGCGCGCGTGTGTGTATGTGAGCCAGGCTCACATGACCTGGCCTTGCAAACCCGTGACATGGCCCAGCCTCTGCCTCTTGTCTGTCCCTTCCAGCCTTGCTCAGCCCTGCCCCCAGCTGTGGGCACCCTCATTCTTCCCCTCCCCAGCTTCCCTTCTACAGGGCCTGTGAGGCAGCTGGTAGAGTGTCTGGCTGGCCTTTTGGGGGCTGGGACTGGTCCACTGGGGAGGGCGGAGAGGAAGCTGCTGCTGGCTCAGAGACCCTACTCCTGCCCCTTCACCCAGCTGAGAGGCTTAGCCAGGCCCGCTTGCACCCCAGCAGGGCTAGGGGCACCTGCTGGGGGTGGGGGCTGGCTTCCAGGGAATGGCCTGGGAGAACATGGCCTCTTCCCCCTTAGGTGGGGGGTCTTGCTATTGTAGAGAGGAACAGGCTGAGGGGCTGGGAGTGAGTTTGGAGCAAGAGAAACGTGGGGCAGAATCAATACCCGATCCAGCGTCTTGGATTTTGGAGGCAGCAGGGAGAATGAGCCGTCTGACACAGGCCAGAAGGCAGTTCTGTCCTGGCTAGGGCTGGTGGCTGCCCCGGAAAGGAGAGGCTGAGGCTGTCGCTGTCACCTAAGCTCTTGCTGTCACTGAGGCTGTGTTGGTGGTGGCCACGTGGAGGGAGCTGTTGTCCGGGCAGGCGCTGAGTGATTCGGTTGCCGTGGAGAGGGACCGCCTCTGTGGCATTGTGGTCTCTATGGAGAGGAGGAGACAGGGGAGGAGGCTTGCTGTCTGGCCCAGCGTTGGTGGTTGCTAAGGAGAGGGAGATGCATTTCTAAGATGCGGTGGTCCCCACGTGGAGGGGCTGTGGCTGCTGGGGTGTCTAGGTCCCCAGAAGGGCTGGTGGCGGGTGCTGTGGAGGGGGCTTGTGCAGGGGCAGAGTGGTGGTGGCGGGTGCTCAGAGGGGTCGGTGGCGGTGTGGCGGGGGAGGGGCTGCTGCCGTGGACTTGGTGTCGCTGGCACAGGCCGAAGGGGGCAGTGAGACACAGTGGGTGGTCCGAGCCGTGCTCCCCACTTCCATTGCTCATCCGTGTGGCTGGCCTAGAGACCCCATCGGTGTCCCTCCTCCCAAGGTCCCCTCTCGCCTGTCCTTCCCTCCCACTTCTGTGACCAGCCTCTCCTGCCTCTGCCTCCTCAAGCCCTCTCCCTCCTTTGACAGTACAGGTCCCTTGTCTAGACTCGTGTTTCTTCCTTTCCCCCAACTAACTTCATCCTCGTCTTTCATATTTGCTGTGCTTGCCCAAGGTCACACAGTGGGCACGTTCTGGGGGCTGGGATTTAACCCTGGGGAACCTGCCCCCCCAGGTGTCCAACCAGGCCTAATCCTCCCCCAGGAGCCTCTGCTGACACCCCGTTTAGAGTCGTCTGGCTCTGGCACTTGGGGCTGTATGACCCCATGCCTCGGTTTCCCAATCTGTGAGATGAGGATGACGCGCATGCCCCTCGAGGTCGCTGTCGCCTGGAGTAATGTATGTGATGCTGCCGGTGTGGTCCCTGGCACTCAATAGACTCTCAGTCAGTGGTAACCACCACCACTATCATAATTCCTTTTAAAAACTGATTTTAAAATGATTTTCTCACATGCCCGGGGAGGACGGCAGTGCCCTCTCACCAGAGATCTGCCTTATTGTGCCCTTCTCCCTGTGACCCTTGAGTGGTGGACATATTGAGCTGACTCGGAGGTAGCAGGAAGTGGGGCCTGGGGTAGCGAGTGGAACCAGGTGTGACTGGAACCAGGTGTGACTGGACACTGTCCCAGGCCCCCATCCCCCCATGCTGCTTGCTCCAGGGGCCTGGCCGTGCGCTTTAATCAGGTGGGCCTTGTCCCCCCAGCCGTCGCCTGAGCCCCCTTCCTTCTGGCTTCCTTCGTAGTGCCCAGGGTGTCAGGTGAGTGGCTGGTGGTACTCTGGGAGTAACAGATTAGGGGACATCCGTCCTGTCAACCTACTCAGCAGCACCAGGGGACAGGCCAGGCAAGGGACTGAAAACGATGTCAAACGAGAGCTATCCGAGGGGTTAGGGGGATGGCAGACAGGGTGACTGTCTTTCCAGTGACGAAGATCTGCGTTCAGATCCCGAGTGCACCACTGTCGAGGTGGGTGTCCCTAGGCACGTTTTTGCCTTGTTGGGCCTCCATCTCTTCATCCGTACAGTGGGGATGACAAGGATCCCTCCCTCCCCTCCCCGGTGCGAAGCAGGGGGATAGAGTCAGAGCACAGGGCCCGATGCCTCGGAGGTGCTGCCTGGAGCAGCGGCTGTTCTTTCGAACGCATCAATCTTGTTCGCATCTCAGGTCGAGCTGGGGATGAGGGGAGAGGGCTGCCCTGGCTGACCCCAAAGGGCAGAAGTGGGACCGAACAGGCGCAGACCTCCGTTCCTCCCAAGAAGAGATTTTCTAACCATCAGAGTCGTCTTGGGACGGGATGGGGGAGTGGTAGTGAGTGCTCTGTGTGCGGCGAGCCCACGGAAGGCTGGCAGGAGCGTAGGGTTTGGGGTCATAAGATCTGGGCTGCATGCAGGTGTTGCTCGTGGCCGCTTCCCGGGCGTGTCGCACGGCTGCGTCTACTCCTGCTTGTTGTCGGTTCTTCAGGGAGGCCCCCCCGGCCGCTGCGTTCCATGTTCCAGGCCTTCTCTTGCTTTGTTTTCCTACAGCCCCTGACGCAACCAGATGCCGTTTTGTTTATTTGCTTGTCACCGACTGTAGAGTATTAGTTATAAAGGCAGGAGCTTTTTCTGTTTCGTTCCCGGCTCTATCCCAAGTGCTTTGAATGGGGGCCTGGCACATAGTAGATGTTCAATAAATACGTGGTGCATGCGTGAATGGGTGACCCCGCCAGTGCCCTGGGAGGCCAGCCTTGTCATTCCTGTTCACTGCATGAAGAATGTGGGACTTGGGAAGCTTGGTGAATTGCCTGTGGACGCATAGCCGGACGTAGGTGGCAGACCTAGCATTTGACCCCAGGTTGGGCCGACTTCAGGTCAAGTGTTTTTTCTGTTGCACTACACTGCCCTGTTGGGGCACCTGGAATTTCAGGCTAGAGAGTTTGAACTTCACTCTGAACAGAGGCAAAACCACAGAAAGGCTCTTCTGTTGGGGAGGCTCCTGCCATAAGGAAGAGCTTTTGGTAGCAGCCTGAATTGTGAAAAGGGACTAGTTCATCTGTTTAATAGCTGTGTGACCTTAGGCAAATTAGTTAGCCACTCTGGGTCTCAGTTTACTTGTCTTAAAATGGAGATAATGTCTTGGCTGGCTTAATAATCTTGGCTGGCTTCTTGGAGGCAGTGGGCTTTGAGCTTTGATTTGCAGGCTTGGCTCCAAGGCCTCCTCCCCAGATTGGGAAAACCTCCTCATGGCCCATCCCTGAGGGATCTGAGATTTTGACTTCTGAATAGGGGACATTTTAAGTGCTTGGGACAGGCCTTTTTCTGCTCTGTCAGCCTGGCCTGTCTTGTCCCCCAGCTATGCCCCCGACCCCCACAACCAAAAAAAAAAAAAAAAAAAAGAGAAAGGAGAGAGAAGGAAACTGGTTTTAACTGGGAACCAGCTTTGTGCAAGGGACGTTCCTGTCCGGAGCCCTTTTCAGTCGCAGCATTGCATGCAGAGTGGGAGTTACTGTGCTCATTTTACAGATGATGATACTCAGGTTTGAGGAAATTCTCTGTAGAACAGAGAGAGGCTCCTGGCTGTACTGTGTCAGGAGAGGAGAGAGAACACAGAGGTGCCTGGGACGGGGGTGTCCTGGGGGTACCTAGGCAGTGGACTGTTGGTCCCGGCCCCAGGACGAAGCTTAGAGTGGCCCTGGTTTCAGAGGCTGGACCTCGAGGGCGTGCGGAATGGACAGACTGCTCCCCTCAGCCTGGGTGCCCTCCCCGCCACTTCTGGCAGCCATGCTAGCCCAGGGAATAGATCTCGCGTTGTGTGCAGTCGTCCCAATGTCTCTCTCAAGACTCCATTTGTTTGGGGAGGAGAAAGGGGGGTCTGTGGTGACCAACAGAGGTGGGATTCATGGATAAGCTGGGGGCCGGGGGCGGGGTAGCCTGCCTGGTACGAGCCAGGCCTGGAGGGGCACTGGCGGGGGGTGGGGCGGGGTGAGAGGAGGGGGCTGACACATGGCCTGGGGTCCTGCTTGTGCCCTGGGGGCAGAGTCTTGTACTCTGGAGTGGTGACTGTGTGGCCGGAGGTGCGGGAGGTGGGAAGTGGGAGTCCTGTCCACTCTCATGACTTTCTGGAGGGCATGGCGACACTGTCTTTAGGGAACCCCTAGTCTTAGGGGGTTAGGGGGAAACCATGCCATCAGGATCCATGTCTGAGGGGGACACAGCTCTGACTTCAGGGAGTCTCTATCTGAGAAGGGAAAGAACCTCAACTCCCAGGAGCCCTAGTTTGAGGGTGGAGGCATTGTCGGGGTTCCAGGCTCAATCTGCTCCCTGAATGTGAAAGGAGAGGACAGTCCCACTGAGTGGCACCTCCATGAATTGTGGGAAGACTTCCTGGAAGAGGCAGTCCCTGAGGATTGGGAAGGGGTTGGATTCGGGGCAGGGGCTACAGGAGGGAGGGTTGGAGAGAGGAGTACCTGTACACAGCGGGCCCTCCGGGCTGCCAGGGTCTGTCTGCATGGTTGATAATACCTGAGGAGTTCGAGAAGCTTCCGAAAACCCTAGACCCATCCCCTCCCCCACACTGGGTCACAGCTCAGCCATTCCAGCTGCAGTATTCACAGGCACAGGAGGAAGGGTGGGATCTGGCTGAGTCATGGGATGGAGACAAGGGCTATCGGGCTCCTTCCTCCCTCCCAACTTGCTGTGCGACCCTAGCTAGTGCCATGCCCTCTCTGGGCCTTAAGCTGGGACCTAGCTCCTGCCATTCCGAATGCAACCTGAGATCTGTGGGAAGACAGAGCTTTCCCCTGCTACCCAGGGCGGGGCCTCAAGGACAGAGATGGGGGCTCACCAAACACCCCGAGCATCCTGGGAAAAGCTGGGCCCCAGAGAGGAGTCAGTGGAGGAGAGCAGGTGCCCCAGACGATGGTGGCTTTGGGGCCCTCCAGCTAAGCAGAAGCTCTGGAAGCAAGGCCTTTGCTGTGTCTGCCAGACACTCTGGGGTGCTGGCCTGGGGACGCTGGGTCAGACCCGAGAGCCTCCTGGGTCTGTAAGATGTGGTGACACAGTGGTCGAGCACGTGGGCCCAGGCCTGGGCTCAACTCCCGAGTCTACCCATGACAAGTTGTTGCACCCGTGTGTGCCTCAGTGTCCTCATCTGTAGAATGGGCATGAAAGTAGCACCCACCTCCTGGGTCGACCCTATAAAGCACTGATGCTGTGCCTGCCGCACAGCGAGTGCTCAGTAAATGTGGACTCAACTCGATGCTGGGTTTCCTGGTGGTGGGAGCAGGGAGGCGGGGCTTCCGTGGCCATTCCAGCCACCACCTCTCTGGCTATTGGAGGCAGGCTGTGGCCTAGGGTCCCAAGGCCTGGGACGCTGGGTCAGGAAACGTGGGGGTGTCTGCCTCTCGGGCTCTTCCCACTCTGCTCAGCGCCGGCTGCGCACGAGCTGCAACGAGCTGGTGAGCTTTGGAGTAGGAAGCGCGGGTTGCACGCCAGCCCATTCATCCCTCGGACGGCTGCACGGCTCCAGGCAGATCAGCTCCTTCATCTGTAACGTGGGATCGAGGGCCGTGAGGATTAGTGAGACTATGCGGGAAGGCGCCATCCGTCCACCCCTCCTCCGCGGACACACGTCAGTGACTGTCTCCTGAACCTGCCCTACTCTTCCCCTCTCTGCTTGGCGCCGGGGCCGATGGCAGGGGAAAGGCTTTGGGAGGTGGGCGCCTGGCTTGGCTGAGATGGCCGCTGACCGGACGGACGTTCGGTGCTGGATTCAGGGGAAGCTCGAGGATGCGGGAACAGTCTTTAGGGACCATCTGAGCCTGCGGGGCAGCTCCAGATGCTGAGGGGTGTGGGGCGGGGTTGGAGCTGGGCCTCGGCGGGGTGTCAGGACCACTTGCTGCTCTCACGGGCAGGCGATGCCCAGAGAGGCGCTGGCCCAGGGTCACGCCGCAGTAAGTGGCGGGGCTGAGGGTAGAATCCGGGTCCCGCAGCTTTCGGCTTGGGCACTTTCACTTTCCACATCGCCTGGGCCAGCCCAGAGTGGGTGCTTCTGAGCGGGGTCACCCGGGGGTCCGGGCCCAGATTTCTTACCCTGCCTCTGCCTCTCGCTCTGTCTTCATCTCTCTCCATCTCTCTGGCCTGCCCTGTCTGTTTTGGGAAGTCTTCTGGTCCCTCCCTGGGGAAGGGGCCCCATGAGGAAGTGGGTAGGCTAAAGTTGGGTGTGCACGTGTGTCCTGGGTGATTCGTGTGTATTTGTTGTGTGTTAGAGTGCATACACGTAGAAAAAATGTATGGGTGTATATGCCCCTTTCTAAGTAGGAAGCTGACACGTGCTCCCTGTGTGTGTGGGGGGGGGGCGTGAGAGGGACAAGCTGCTGCCCCCTCCCATCACTGGCAGGGCTCTTGCCATGTTTCTGCGCCTCTGCAAGCATGAGCACCCCAGCTGTTTTTAGCCATGTGGGGTTGGCCTCGCTGCCTAAGCCCTTCACCGGGCCCCTGAACCTGTGCCTTCCACGCCCCAAACATCTCCCCTGAGGCACGGTGGGAGCTGCCCCGTCCACCTGGCGTGGGGTCCCATGTCGTGGGCGGCCGGCTTATCCACTTTCAGCAGCAGTGCATGACTTCCAGCCAGGTGGGCTGTGACATGCGCAGGCTCCTTGGTGGGGGTCTGCTTCTGAGGATGCGTGTGGATGTCTGGATTCCTCTCCCAGCTGTTGGCTGAGGGCTTGGGGGGAGAGGTCTGTGGGGGTCCCAGGCCAGGAAGCCCTCGGCTGCCTGGGGCAGAATGCCAGCAGCTGGGTCAGCTGTAGCAGGTGCGAGGAGGCCACTCCATCCCTTCGCCCTTCCTGGTCTGCTGTGTCCCAGGACCACTGGGCCTTGGGCCCTCGGCGCCAAGGGGAGCTATGTCAGCATGTGGCCACAGGAGTGCCTGGGCCTTTTGGAGCTAAGGATGGGGCAGAGTCGTGAGTGCCAGCCTGTCCTTGCGCTCCTGTCCCATGTCATGTCCCCCCGCACCTTCCTCAGCCTCCATAGGGTCTCTCTCTACCCTCTAGGACCCGAGCCTTGGTTAGTCCTGGGACTTCTTCATCTCTTGGCTGAGCTGGAGATACCTTGGGGATGTAGGAAGGGAGCACTAGGCAGGGAGTCTTGGGTCCAGCTTTGAGTCTCAGCTCTTGGCCCTTACCCTCCGTGGCCCCAGTTCTCAGACTGTCCATACGATCAAAGGGAATCGATCGTTTTTCCCTTTTATTTATTAACACCTAAGAAGCACCATGTGCCGGGCTGTGTTCTGAGAACTTTACAGAAATTAAATCCTCACGACAATCCAATAAAATAGCATTACCCCCATTTTACAGATGGGGAAACCGAGGCACAGAGAGGGCCCACGTCACGGGGTGGCTCACACAGTGAGTCAGTGGTGAGACCAGGATTTGAACCTGGGCCGTCGGTTCACAGGCTGTCCGTCTAACCTTCTTGCCGTGTGGAGTGCCCGTGCTAATCCACAGAGAGTGGTACTTGGACAGGGCCTGGGCCAGCCCGGTCCCCTAGTCTGAGCCCAGGGCGTGGTTTTTGGAGTCATCCTGGCACCTGGTAGGTGTGGCGTCCTGGGATCGGGTCAGATTTAAGTCGCTAGCTTACCATTTACAGAGTAAGTCGCTTGGCCCAGCCGAACCTTAGTTTCCCCGTCTGCACCTCAGGGTAACAGTACTTACCTGGCAGGGCTGTTGTGAGAATTTGGGGACGTAGTGGGCATTTCGTGTGTGTATGTGGGGGGGGTATCTCTAATGGCACCGTGACAGGGTGAGAGGGTGGCAGTTTAAGGGGTGCCCTGTGTCAGTGGAGTGAGCGTGTACCCTTGGGAACCCGTGATTCGGAGAGGTTGGCACTGCCGGCCCCTCTCATCACCAGGTGTGTTCATTGCGTAGCTGGATTCAGGGCCTGGAGGTGGTCAGCTGTGTGTGTGTGTGTGTGTGCGCGCGCGCGTGCACGCACATGCCGGCTCACCATAGTCCCTGGTGTCGCACACAGACACATACCCGCGATGGCGAATCAGCTGAGAATCCTTGCTTGTGAGGTCTGGGGAAAACCTTGGAGACCATCGCATCCTATTTTTTCATTGTGCAAATGGGGAAACCGAGGCCCAGAGAGGGGAAGGGATTTGTACTGGGGCCCACAGTGAGTTCAGATCATCGAAGTTTCAGCCCCGTCCCAGCCACCCTGGCCGCATCCTGGAGCATGAGCGCCCCGCACAGCGCCCTTCTCCATCCCGCGCTCTGTTGACCAGTTTACAGGTTGACTCGCTGGCTTGCCCACCAGGGTGGAAGCCAGGAGGACAGGGACCTTGTGCATCTGTTTGCAGCTGAGCCTGTGAGTCCAGCACAGAGCCCGGAGCGCGTGTAGTGGGTGCTCCGTAAGCATTTGCTGAAGAATAAGTGACATCATTCCCACCAACTCTCGCACGGTGAAGTCTGAATTTCAAAGGGCAGGGACTTGTCCTGGGCTGAGCTGGGAATTGACTCTGGGCCTCCTGGTTTCCAGTCCTGAGCTCTCTTGTTTTGTGCACATGTGTACACATGCAACACACACACACACACACACACACACACACACACACACACGCTTACTCACACACAGTAGGTAATGATCCAAAAGCTTCACTCTGATCATGGTTCGATTTTCTAGCCTAAAAGTATTCATCTGTCCATCTTTCTGCCAAAGCTGTGACTTGGACACCTACTGCGGCCCCTGTTCTGAGGCCTTCCCCCAGCCCGGGGCTGCCTCCCAGATGGGGCAGGAGGGGGGCCCTGGGAGGGTGAGGCCAGCCCAAGGGACACCCCTTCAGGCACACTTCCTGCTGTGTGCCCAGTTGATTCTGTGCCCCCGGCTTCTGGCCACATCCACACAGTCCCACCTTGAAATCCCATCTGTCCAGGCCTCCTGGATCCCCTATCCCCCTTGTCCCTGTATTGACTCAGGCTTTGAGGGAAGGGGGTGTCCTTCCCGGGGACCAGCCTCCCCCTCTGCCTCCCCCAGGAAGTCTGCCCTAATGCCCGGGAGGATGGCAATTAGTATGAGGCAGGCTGATTAGCTCAGAAATTAAGTCTTTGTTTCTCTGGCTCCCCAGTTTCCCTAATTGAGCAGATGCAGAGCGGGGGAAGGGGAGAGGCTGGCTGGCTGGTCACGGGGCTGGGCTGGGGCACGTGTGGCTGTGTGGCCGCTGCAGAGGTTGGCAGGGGTGGGTGGGCGGGCGCGGACGGGAACACGGTTGGGGGCCCTGGTAGAGAAACGTGGGGGGCAGGGTACACTTGGGGGTGGCTCTCCAGGCTGAAGCGCCTCTGAGGGTGTGCTCGTGTGGCTCCGGGAGGCATCGCACACAAGACCCCACTGCGAGTGCTTGTCTGCATTCGTTGGTTCCTTCGGGCCTTCCCATCCAATCACCGATTATAACTGCTATCGTTTATTGAGCACCTACCGTGTGCGGTTCCTGAGCTGGACACCTTTTGTGTGTTACCTTGTTCAGTCCTCAGATGATGGTAAGGGATAAGAACCCTCATTTTTTAAAGGAGAAACCTGAGGCTTAGAGAAATGAGGTGACTCGTCCAAGGTCATGCAGCTCGGAGCAGCCAGGGCAAGGTTTAGACCAAGGTAATCTCACATGGCTCTATCCTGTGGGAGAGGGGGGAATTCTATGATCAGTTGGTGGCTGGTCCAGGTCCTGGACACTAGGGCTGATGAGGCCTTTGTCCTTCTCATTTGTCACATGGTGATCGCCACATTCCTTTGCTGGGTTATTATAGGGAGCAGCGGTAACAACGGCTGTACTGGTAACAACAGTGATGATTTCTTAGTGCTTGCTGTGTGCCAGGCAGGTGACCGATGCTTCACGTGTTTACATGTTTTATGCTCACAACAATCCTATGAGCCATGGGTGGGTACCCTCATTATCCCCATTTCACATTCACAGAAGCCAGGGTTGAGGGAGGTGAGGGGCCTTCTCCGGTCCCATGGTTAGTAAGTAAGAGACCAGGGATTCGGCCTGGGCCATCCGACTCAGAGCCTCCTTGATCGCGGCCCTGGATGGTCTTTACCACATGTGAGATGCCTGGTGCAGAGTAGGTGCTCAACAGAGGTTGGTGGCCTGCCCCCCTCCCTGAAGGAGCTGATCCCTGGAGATCCTGCATCTCTGGGGCTGAGCCTAGGGGTTCCAGGGGGACAGCCCTCCTCATAATAACCTCTGGGGGGTAGATATCGCTTTTATTTCCATTTTACACATGGGGAAGTTGAGGCTCAGAGGGGGAATGACTTGCTCAGGATCTCACAGTTGGCGAGGTGTAGCCGCTGGGATTTGAACCCAGATGGTCTGGCTCCGAGTGCTGCCGCGGGGCAGGCTCCTGAGTACCAGTGTTCACTCTCTTCCGACCTGGTCCTCAGCCCCTGCTCTGTGGGCAATGCCTCCCCTCCCCTGCCTCCTCTTCGCAGCCCCGTGCAGGGATGCCCAAGGCTCCATCCTCTGCCGCGTCCTCCCTCTGACTGTTGGGCATTGGGGATAGCCACCTTCTGACTGGACACATCCTCTGGGGTGTTCCTCTGGCCCCTAAAAGTCAATTCACCCGACACTAGACTCTGTCTTTCTGTGCCCCGGCCTGTTTGCTCCTTCCCTGAGGCTCCCTGTCCTAGGATGGCCACTACTATTGCTCAGACTCCCACCTGGATCCTGGGAGTCATCTCTGAACTTCACCTTTGGCCTCCCATCCTCGACCTGTAGGCCATCAAGCCCTGCTCTCAAATCGTCCCATTGCCTGTCCACTCCGCTGCCCTCGCTTGCGTAGAGGGCATCGCTCACCATCATACTCACTGTCACTCTCACCCCTCTGGTTCATTCTGTACCCTTCTGTCATAGGCGTGAGCTCCCCAGCATGTCACTGGCTCCCTTCTGTCCGTGGGCTAAGAGCCAGAATCCTTTGGCTTCTGAGACCTGCTGGGACTTGACTGAGCCTCGGGGGCTCCTGCCTCTCACAGAAGCACCGTGCCATGATCCAGTCCTCCTGGCCTCATTCCAGTTCCTCAAAAGTGCCACCCTCTGGTTACTGTGTGGGCGGTTCCATGACCAGGATCGCCCTCGGCCAAGCCTTCTGCGACCCCAGGACAGGCTGGACTCCTCAGGTGCCCCTGCTCCGGGAACAGCTTTCTGATACTTCTGAGAGCCCTTTGAGTGGAGCAGTGTTGCCCATTTTGCAGTTGGGGAAGCTGAGACTCCCAAAACTGAGCTGGCATCCGAACCCAAGGCTCTCTCACTGTGGAGCCTGTGTACTCCTTGGCGTGTGTGTGTGTGTGTGCGCGCGCACACCGCAGGCACTGCTGTCCGCTCCTTGGGCTGGGATGAGCCGCCTCTTTGGGAGAGGAAGTCTGAAGTGGTCTCTAGTGGCCGAGCCTGTTTCTTCTTGTCAGGTGGGAATGCTACGTGTGAAGGAGGGGGTGTCAGCCCCTTGCCAGCTCCTGGGACCGCAGCCTCCTAGCTCCTCCGCTTCATTCCCCTTCCTTCAAAACAAACACCCGCGAGCCCAAACCGCCCATCCAGCCAAGGCACAGATGGAGCCTGAGTTGGAATTAATTAGTCCTGTTGCCAGAGCAACCAGGACCTGGACGGAAGATCCAGCCTTTTGTCTCAGCCCGCCCCCACCTGCCAGGCCCCACCCCTGCCTCTCATGGCCCCGCCCACCAAGGCCCTGGCTCCACCCTCTCCACCTGCAGCAGCTGGCTGTCCCTGGAGGGAGAGAGGACGGGGATGTCTGAGAATTGGGTTCCGGTCCCCACCCAGCTACTCTTGGCTTGGTGGGAGCTTGGGAAAGTTCTTGAACTGCTGGGAGCCATGCTTTGTTCAGTAGGAAGAATGGACCAATGGCTAGACCTGCCTGGGGCAGGGCATGGAGGGGCGATTTGAGACGCAGGAGAGGAAGGATTAAGTGGCCTGAACTTGAGGTGCACTCAAGGTGGAGGCTATAGAGGGGCCTGAGGAGAATGCACCAGCTCTAACCCTCACTTCCCATCTTTTGCATGGGCTCTGGTGGGGCTTGGCACACGGGAGTGCCACCGTGGCTTGGCGTACTTGTCACTGGGCTGGAGGAAGCCCAGGGCAGGCCCCGACTCGTACTCGGCTCCCACCTGGTCACGGAATGTGCTGGGTGAGCCCCATGGAGGCCGAGCACTGTCTTTCTCCCACTTGGCTAACAGGCCATTCGCTTTTCTGTGTGCCAAGGAGGTGTCTCTCAAGCTGGCCTGATGGCGCAGGGGCTCAGGAGAGAAAACGGGCTGGGACGGGTGGCGGGACTCTGTGGGCTGCCCTTCCGTGAGCCTCAGTTTCCTTATTTGTCAACTGGGCCTAACGACGCATTCCATGAGATCAGCTTTCGAGAGGCATAAACTGGGAGGGTGGCAAACTCAGATACCCACAGAGGCCAGGTCACGTGAAGGTGTGCCTGCGTTTCCAGTAAGGCAATAGGGTATGGTGGGGCCCGCGGTAAATGCCAGGGCTCCGGGTCTGTCTGGTGGCAGCAGACTGGGATTTGTATCAATACTGAGCTGGCCAATGAAACTGTTCCGCAGGCTGCATTTGGAGCTGCCAGCTTGCCCCAGAAGGCACACTCTACAAATGGATTAACTGGGGGGTATTTAACTCTCCTTTACATAATAAGGAGTGGCTAACATTTACTGGGGGCTTGCTCTGTGCCAGGAGGAAGCTAAGCACTTTACTGGGATTATCTTGTTTGATCCTCACACCAACTCTGAGGCAGGGAGAGTGCACTCGCAATTCCCGCTTGGTAGATGAGGCAATTAAACCAGAGAGGTTAAGTCAGAGCCCAGTGCCACACAGCTGTGGGGACGGGAGCAGGGCTCACCCCTGGCCCTTCTGATCCCTTTTCTGGGGGTTTCCCTGTCTGGCTTCATTGGGGCGGGGTGGAGGGAGGGATGGGCAGACCCACTTGGCACAGAAACACCAAAATCTGCAGATTTTCCTCTCTCACAGAGGAGGCCACGGAGGGAGGAGAAACAAAATTAAACAAACGAAGGGTGTTGCGAGGCCGAGGAAGAATAACTTATTTTTTTACGAGCTTGTTAACATTTGTGAAGTTAAGTAAGCAGAAATTTATGCCCTTCATTTGCATGCATTAAAGGGAAGGCTGCCCGGCCCGGCCCGGTGTAGTTTCTGTAGTTTCGGGAAACCTCAGCGCCTCCTCGGGCAGCGGCCTCTCGGCCTCCCGACTCTCATTCAGCAGCTCCCGCCTTGGAGGGCTTCTTCGGGCTGTTGTCAGTGATTCCTTCAGATTCAGCTGCTGCCGTGTTTCCTGATGGCTCAGGGTGTGCTTGGCACACCCTGTAGCTGTGGCTCTTCTTGTGTCTGCGAGTGGCCGACCTGGATGCTATCAGAGCAGCTGGGCCCTTAGTTCAGAGGCCGAAGGTTCTAGAAACTGTTTCCAATCTTCCCAGGGGCCTCAGCAGGTGCAAGAGGCCCAAAGATGACCGGCTTGGCTGCCCAAGAGCTGGAGGATCTGAGGCATGATGGCTTCCGCTCGCTCTCTGGACCTCAATTTTCTCATCTGTAAAATGGGGACAGAGGGTCCTCGTTGGCTTGTGGAGGTAGCAGGCCCCCTTTGCTAGCTGGCGTGGCTCTTTGGGTTCCTGTCGTTTCCCACGGGCCTGAGAACACGATGACCCTTTTTCCGGTGCCTTACTAGACACTCCTCCCCAGCCTAGGCCATTTCGTCCTGCAGCCCTGCTGCTCCCCACGTTCCTCCTGCAGTTACTGGTCTTCTGCACAACCCCCTTTGAGCTGCGAGCTTCCTCGAGGCAGCGCCACGACTGTCCTGATCACCGTGGATGCCCGCGCAGGCCTCAGGGCCTGAGAAGGGGTATTAAATAAATGGGTGAGTGGAAGACTTAACCTCAGCCTCAGTTTTCAACTCCTTTGGTATGAAAAGTCCCCGCCAGGTGTGTAGCGACTTATGGCTGTGAAAGCACTTCCGGGCCGATGCCATCCATCATCCGATCCCCTTTAGAGCCCTCTGCAAAGGAGACGAGGCAAGGAAGGCGATCGACGGTTACAGATGGGAAGACAGACCTAGGCAGAAGCGTGGGATTTGAACCCAGCACTCCCTCACTCATTTGTCTGTTCAAGGAGATTTTTGAACTCCTGCTCTGTGGTAGGCCTGGGGATCTTGGGAGGAGTACGATGGGGATCCTGCCCTCCAGGGGCTGAGAGGCTGCACTTAGCAGGCCCGCATAGTGAGGGTCGGAAGCTGCAAAGTGAAGAAACGAAGTCAGGAAAGGCTGTGTATTTTATTCCCACCCAATGGGACTCAGCAGGCAGGTGAGGGTGGTGGCAGGGAGGAAGGTGACAGCCACTGTAGTAGTTCAGGAGAGCAACTGGAGGCTGGTGGAAGTGGGGAGCAGAGGGTGGATTCCTGCTGGTGGCTGTTGGCTAATGAACTCGTTCCGTTCCCGCTGCCTCCGGGAGCTCAGGGAGCGCGCAGAGGGAAGAAGTCTGTTTATTCGGCAGATAGTTCTAAAGCATCTGGTGTGGGCCAAGCATTATGCAAAGCACCGGGGGGCCTGGGGGTGAATGAGAACAGCCCCTGCTGTCAGGGATCCCACAGCCAAGGGGGAACCAAGGGGGAACGTAGAGAAGGGTGACTGATGGGCTGGAAGGTATCCTATAGGCCAGGGGTCCCCAACCCCCGGGCCACGGACTGTACAGGTTAGGAACCAGGCCACACAGCAGGAAGTGAGTGGCTGGCAAGTGAGCGAAGCTTCACCTGTATCTGCAGCCGCTCCCCAGCACCGGCATCACTGCCTCAGCTCCACCTCAGGTCACCAGGCATTAGATTCTCATAGGAGCACTGGTCCCTGGTGCCAAAAAGGTTGGGGACTGCTCCCTAGGGGGTGGCTTTGAGTCTGGTGTGAGGAGTGGCATTCACAAGGTGGGGTGGGGCAGGAGGGAACACCAGGTCCTGGGACTTTTAAGAGGAAAGGCCAAGAGATAGGGCCTAGGAGTCCAGAAGGAGGACCCAGGAGTCGGGGTGGGGGGCGGGGGGCGGAGAGAAGGGGGAGCCTAGGCCGTGTCTTTCAGCAGCAGCCGGGACTTATGCCGGGCATTTAGAAATGGATGTGGACAATGCGTTTCAGGACTGAGAGCGGAGCGGGAAGAGCTGAGGACATGCGGAATGGAGTTCCTGGAGGTGCTGGTCTGGGCCTGGGCTCCACAAATAAGAAGCCGGCGGTGGGGGTGGGGAGTGTTGAGGGCAGAGCCCAAGTAAGGGAGGCATCTGGGAGGCCAGCACCTAGGTGGAGAGGGGCAGGCATGTGCCCTATGTGGGCAGAGCTCAGTTCTGACGGTGTTCTCGTTATAGGAGGGGGTCGCGGGGCACATTTGCAGAGATGGGGCTCAGCCAGATCCCGAGGGGGTCTTGGATGCTGACCCACAGCCTTCGTGTGCTTGGGGAAGTTCCCTCCGGCAGCTGTGTGGAGGATGGGCAGAGGCAGGGCTGGGGGAGGCGGTTGGTCTCTGGTCCTCTTTTGGAGACTGCTGCACCTTTTGGGGAAACATTACTGGGTGATGGCAAAGTGACAGAGAGGAGGTAGGGTGACAGAGCACAGGGCAAGCTGTGGAAGAGGTGGCTTTTGATCAGGGAGGCGGAGGGCAAGAGGGTTGGGCTCCGTGGAGGGGGCGGAGGGGGGGGACGTGGCAGGTCTCTGGAGTGGAAGTGGGGGAGGCCGGTCTAGTCAGGATGCCCCATGCCTGGCATTCTCTACGCGGCCGTGTGCGCCCAGCTCCACACAGATGGCTGAATGGCTTTGGGTGGGTCCCCTGACCCTGGGGCCTTCCTTTTGTTGTCTGTAAGATGGGGATCCTGTTAAAGCCTGCCTCTTGTGGGGTCGTGGCGAGGGTTAGATGAGGTAGTACACCTACAGCTGGGCCTGGGTGCTGCTCCCTAGTGATTGGTCGTGGTCCTTGAACTACAGTCTCTTTGAACACTCGTGGCAAGCCTGTAGGGCAGCCTCCTGTCCCCAGGGACAGATGAGGAATCTGCTCAGAGAAGCCTTTCAGCCTGCCAGAGGCCACACAGCAGGGAGGGGTCCGATTTCAAGTGGTTTGGGACCCCCGACTTGGTTCTCTGTCCTCCGTGCCGGTGGCCTCCCAGAGCACCTAAAATGCTTGGCCCAGGAAGCTCTGTGAATATCGTCACCTCCTTCTGCTTTGAAAGCCCCTGGATCCAGTGCAAGGAGAGTGGACAGGAGTCCCGATCTGACCCCTAGCTCAGCCCCCACTGGCCGTGAGCCCCCAGCCAGCTGCTTGCCCTCCGAGCCTCAGTCTCCTCATCGGTAAAAGCGTCCATGTGTGCCCAGATAAAGGCTGCTGGCCCAGGCGAGGCTCGTGGCCGGGCTCTTTCCATGTTCCCTCAATATCCCTGCACCCTCCTGACCACAGTGCCCTGAGCGGGCGGAGGCCAGTGTGGGCCCAGGACCCGCGGCACTGGTGTGTGCTCTAATGGTCATGATGATGATAATGACAGGGAGCTAAGAGGCCTGTTGTCACCAGTATCAATAATGAGCCCACTCAGCGTGTGTGGCAGGGTAGGTGGTTGGGGACAGAGGGCCTCGGGGAATTACATGCTTTTTCAATTTCCCACGCCCCAGGCCTCCTGCTGGCACTGGGGGCACGGAAGGGCACCTGGTGCTGTCTTGGCCCTCCGGAAGGGAAATGGTGACCGTATGTGGCGGAGGGGGACACCACTTGATGCTGGCGAATGTGAAGGTGCTGAGGAGTGGTGAAGCCAGATCTAGGGTTCAGGGTGGGCTTCCTGGAGGAGGTGCTGCCCGAGCTGAAGCCGGCGAGGATTCACAGCGTCGGCGGCAAGTAGCAGGGAGAGGGAAGGGTGTGTGTCAGTGCGGGAGTGGGCAGCCTGCTGTGGGCAGGGACCGTGAGGAGGGCAGCGTGCCGGGGCGGGAGGCGAGGAGGGGATGGGCCAGTAAGAAGCTTGGCCTCTGTCCCTGGGCTGCAGGGAGGCCTGGCAAGGTCTTGAACAGGAGAAGCAGCATCAGAGCTGCCCTCTGGGGGACTCCTGGCCGCTGTAGAGGGGCTGGAGGAGGAGGCCACGGTAGGCAGCCGAGCAAATGATGGTGGTGGCCTGTCCCGATGAGTGAGGAGCGAAGAATGAACGTGGGAGGCATTCTGGGGACGGAAATGGAAGACTTCGTGGCTGGTCTAGTCATCATTTTCTGGTGGGAAGGAGAGGAGTTGAGGAAGAAGCTGGGATCTGCGTCCTGAGCAAGCGGGCAGGGTGGTGGTGACCTTGACCAAGAGGAGACGTGTGAGCAGGACTAGGTTTGGATGAGAAGATGACCCACACCTGGGGTATCTTAAGGCCTCTGTGGTGGTGTCCAGCAGGCAAAGGCTGGGATCTGGGTGACCAGCGGCATGAGGCTACCCACACCTAGGTAGGTTGAGTGCAAACCCTGGAGGAGCATCAGGGGCAGGGAGGGGAACCCCGAAAGGAATAGGGTGTGGCCACTAGGCCTTGGGCGAGGCTCTCGCCCTCTCCTGCCTGTTTCTCCATTCAGCGGTCCTCAACCTTTCTGGGACCAGGGACCAGTGCTCCTATGAGAATCTAATGCCCGATGATCTGAGGTGGAGCCGAGGCGTTGATGCCGGTGCTGGGGAGCGGCTGCAGATACAGATGAAGCTTCGCCAGCTCGTCTGCCTGCCACTCAACTCCTGCTGTGTGGCCCGAGTCCTAACAGGCCATGGACTGGTACCAGTCCGCAGCCCGGCAGTTGGAGCCCCCTGTATATGACAGAGGGGCCCCTGGATGTGCTAAGGGAACTAACCGCCAGCTCTGACCTTCTCTAAAATACCCCAGAGGATCTAAAACTGAAGAGTGAGGTGCACCGGAATGGGGGCGGGGTTCCCACATACAGGAGTTTTGATTCCGGGGCACAGGAGTATGCTAAAGAGTTTGCTTGGCTAGAATTTACTGAGTACCTGCTGCGCGCCGGCCCTATGTTGGAGGCTGGGACAGAGTGGGGACTTGGCCGTGGTCCCCACCCTAAGTGCTCACACTGGGTGTGCAGTGAGGAAGCACCCAGAAGGCCAGGTGTGTTGTTTGTCTTTAAGCAACTTTAGTCTGTGATAATTCACACATTTTGAAAGAGAAATTGGAGACTGGTTATTTATTTTACAAAATAATTTCCCTAAGTACCAAGATGCTCCAATGGGGGTGTGCTGAGTTTCCGTCTGCCCGAGTCCCCTGCTGATCTGCGAGTTCCTTGCTCATCTTTTTTTCTTCCACTATGTGCCAGGAATCTTTGGCCAGGCATACAGCAGGCGCTCAGTAGACGTGGAATGTCTGGGTGGCAGGGCGCAGCCCCTCTGGGGATGCCCAGGCCCCTTGGGTGGTGGCAGGTCCCCAGAGGTGCCAGGCCCTCCCAATTAATCACCAGCTTCGGTAGCTGGGGGTTAACCACACCCTCGGCCTCTCTTCTGGCCTCCTGCTGGCTTCACGGTGCTTTCCGTGATAGCAGGCGGGGACTGGCACCTGCTTGCACCTGAACCCCGAATGTGCTCCCTGCCCCTTTTCACCCTGGGTCTCCCCCTCCTTGCCGGTCCCCTGCAGGCCAGAGACCAGCTTTGCCAGCCCAGGGCCTGGTGTATAGTAGACCCACAGGTGGGCAAATAATGTGCCACCGCTGAAGGGACCCCAGGGGTGTCTCGTCCACTCCCTTACGGATGGAAGCCAGAGCCCCGAAAGGAAGAGGCTCGGTTCAAGTCCTTGCGGCCGTGGAGCTGGCATGGTGAGGGGAGGGGCCAGCACGGTGACGCCTGTCACCCAGCGCTCCCCCGGCAGCGGAGGGCCCGGGAGAGAGATGCGAGCATGCCGGAGGGCAGAACGGCCCCACGGCTCCGTCTCGCTGTGTCTTAGGCTCCTCCACCTCCCAGCTGTGTTCCGTGGGGCAAGTGGCTTCACTGCTCTGGGCCTCGGTTTCCTCGCCTCTCAAATGGGTGTAATAATAGTGCCCATCTCAGGGCTGTGGAGAGGGTTGAATGAGTTAATTATGTGAAACGCTTATTGGGGTCTGGTGTGCAGCGAGCACTGGGTCCCCGGGCTTGAGTCTCAGCCCCACAACTTACCAGCGGTGACAGGGAGGCCACTTTGTTTTTCTGAGCCTTGGTTTCTTCATTTGAGAGATGCGTCTGGTGACCTTTTACGCTGTCAAGTAGGGGGCTGTGTCTGCTTGCAGATGAAGGTTGGCAAGGCCTTCATTATGGTCCACCAGGTTCCTGGCGGCATTGACCATGGCCCTGTGGATTTATGGTCTTGAAAGGATTGCTGTGCCGATTGTGCTGGGGGCCAGAGCTGCCGTGGGGAACACGCTGTGCTTGGTGGGCGGCCCCGATGATGTGGGAGTACAAACATCCATCACGGGGTCAGACAAGAATGGGGAGAGTCACTGTGAGGGAAGGGGGAGCCGCCCCGGGGAGAGAGCAGGGGGGAGGGTCTGGAGTGGGCGGCTGGGCCAGGACTCGTGGGGCCTTGACCTTCAAGAAGACATCTGGCTTTGGCCTCGGAGCCATGAAAGCTTTGGAAGGGCTTTAAGAGAGGGGCCTTCAATGGGTCCTTCAGATAGATGGTATTTGAGAGGCTGTCTGGCAGCTGAGCAGAGGAGAGGAGAGGAACCCAGGAGATGCTGGGAGGTGCTGGTTGCCATAAGGACAAGAGGCATCGGTGGCTCGGACACACATGGGGTGTGGCCTGGACGGGTATTGAGATGGATTGGAGATGGCGGCGCTGAGGCACAGAGAGGTTTGGTAAGGGGCCCATAGTCACACAGCCATTGGGTCGGGGAATGAAGCCTCAGGCCCGGCATTTGGTGGCTTGGCCTGCTGCTATTGGCGGCCCTGCAGCCTGGTGAGTGGCCCCGCACAGAAGCATCGTGAAGTGGAGGTGGAAGGCAGGCCAGAGCCAGCAGGGCGATGCCAGCGGTGACACCTTCATGCGGGATTCGTAGGCTCTGCTCTACGAATGGAGATCGATCAGGGCGTCAGCCAGGGATTGGGGATCTGTTCTGTGTTGGCCACAGCTTCCTTAGGCAGGGATCAGCACATAGAGGAACCGTTAGGGAAGGATGGAGCCACAGCAAGATGGTGGCCGAGGGTCCCGCCCCCAGCTGGCATGTGTGACGGTGAAGAGGACCCCAAGTGAGAGAGACCTGTTTCACAGCTGGTGCCAGCATTTCCTGAGGAGGTGGCCTGGACCCCGCCGGCCTCCGTTTTCCCATTTTTAAAGTGGAGGTAGTTTTAAGAAGGATGCAAAAGGACAGGACTTAGCCCAGGCCTGGGGCATGGTACCTGCTCAGGAAATGCTGGTGCTATTATTATTGTTGTTGTCATGTTGCAGCTGGAGTCCATCTTCGTTGGATGTGGGGTTGGTGGCCTCTCTGATTTTGGACATGTCACTGTCTTCCAAGCCAGCTTAGCTTGGGGGCAGATGATGTCCTCGAGGTGATGGGCCCATTGCCAGGGCCTAAGGCCCACTGGCTGCCAAGCCCAGGCCCAGGTATGAGTGGAGGCCACGGGTCGGGGAGGATCAGGAAAGCTAGAGAGGCTTCTGTTTCATGGAGAACAGAGGTTATATGAGTCTAAGAAAGACACATAGTACAGGAAAGGGGCTCAAGAGTTGGCAGAAGGAGGGGACAAGGCTGACTTTGATGAGCCTGGGTGCTTAGAGACTATCCTTTGCCTGATTTTACCAGGTAAATGTGCAGGAGGCCCAGAGAGGGTGAAGGCCTGGTTCAGGGTCACACAGCAGCTGGCGCTGGGAGCAGACCTTCCAGCTTGGGGGCCTAGGTTCCCCCCCTCTGTGAAGGAGGGACATGATCATTTATCAAGGGAGTTTAATAATGAATGAAGTCGAATGTCTTTAATGCAGGCAGCAAGCCCGAAGTAATAAGGGGCTCTGTATTAATTCGGAAGTTAATGAATATGCAGGTGTGTCTGAATGATTAATGGGGCTCCCGAAGCCCTTGGAAAGGAGTGTGTGAGCTGCTGCTGATGGAAATATGAATATTGCATACATCTGAGAAGCCGGATACACTGGGGAGCAGGTGGGCATTAATGAACCAGACGACTTAAGCACCATAGACGCTCAGGGGCACGTATCCAGTGTCATGGCTAAGTGCTCTCGTCTCTTGCCATGTGATCTTGAACAAGTCACTTAACCTCCGTGAGCCTCAATTTCCTTATCTGCAGAATGGGTGTAAGAATAGTACCTAACGCCTAGGATTCTGAGGATGAAATGTGTGACAAGCCCTTAGCACAGGGGCAGGCACATGCAAGCATCTGACGACTGTCGTAGCCTTTCTAGAAAGGAGGGCAGACAAGTGGCTGAGGAAGGCCAAGGAAAGTATAACAGTAACCATTGAATTCCCTTCAATATTGACAGCACTTTACAGTTTGTAAGGGGGAGGAGTCTCTTATCCATCTTCCCCTTTGTTCCTCGCAGGACCTGCGTGGGGTCCGGCAGAGAAGCTGGAGCTCAGAGAGGTCTGGGCACTACTCGGCCAGCAGGGGCAGAGTCGGGCCTGGCCCAGGTCTGCACGCCTGGCTCCGGAATCCCAGAGGGGCTGGAGGTGGAACCTGCCGGCTCAGCAGGAGGGTCCCTCCGTGCATGTACCGCCTTCCGAGTATTTGTTGGGCCGGGAATTGGGGGAATCCCACATCACTTCTTGGAGCCTCAGTTTCTCTGCTTTTTGAGTGAGGGTCTGTCTGCCACTCAGGGCTTGTGTGAGGCTTTGATGAGAGGGTGGGACACTGACCCCTCACCTGCGCCCGGCCTTCGGGGGGGTACCAGACCCGGCAAATGTGGTCCCTGCGAAGCTTAGAGCACCTGTACCAGGAGTTTGTATACACCAGCCCTGGCCTGTTTCTGGGGCGCTACGGGTGCTGGGTCACTTTGCAGCTTTGGGTCCTTTTGGGCACATTCCTTAGCCTCTCTCGGCCTCAGCTTTTTCATCCTTCATGTCTGTTGTGTATTAAGTGTGTGGACCTGGCACACAGTTGGTGCTGGGCGGGGCGAGGTACCTCCCCCGCCCCGCCCCTCACATCACAGCCCTGTGCACAGGCTCCCTCTTTTATGCCTTCATGGTGCCTCATTCATCCTTTCAGCCCATGAACATTTATGGGGCACCTCCTGGGTGCCGTGTGGGGCCCTGGGTTTACAGGGCGAGTGGGCGAGGGAGGCTGCCCTCCCTGTCCAGGTAGAAGGCAGGTCCCGTGATGCAAGCTGGGACAGGCCGCGGGAGCCAGAGGACAGCCCTACCTGGACGCGGGCAGGGTCGGGGGAGACGCGTTTCTCATGCCGTCTTCCCCACTAGAGCTCCCACCGGAGGCTGTGTCTTTTGGCTGTAAGTCCTCTGCTCTCAGCAGGAGATGCTCAAAAAATAGCTGTTGGAATGAATGGAAGAGTGAATGGCTGGCGTCTAGGCCCCTTTCCCTGCCTCTCCCAGGCTCCAGGCCAGCGAGCAGAGGCACAGCAAAGCTCCTCCCTTAGCTGTCCCGGGGGGATCCAGTACGAGCCTGCCTCGTCTCCTTCTCCTTTCCTCCCCGGGTCTCTGGCTGGGACCCCCAGGGCCTCCGCTGTATCGGCCTGTCTGGGTCATGGATCTGTAGGTTGTTGGGTAAAGCACCTGCGCTGTTATGGTCGTGGTGTATCCTGCTGCTGGTAGACGAGGAAACCGACGCCCAAGCGGGGAGGGCCGTGGGGCAGGGCTGGGGTTGTAGTCCCCACCGGGCTGCCCTTCGGATGTGGCCCTGTTGTGTCCGGCCTAGCTGTGTATTTATAGGCTCTGCTGATCTATATTAACACTGGGGCCAGCCCAGGACTTTGCAGCCTGTGGATCTCAGGATGGCTTTGAACCCTCTGGGGGCTGTGGAATCAGAGCTCACCCCTATGAGGAAAGGAGGTCGTGGCTTCTCACCTTTCCCTTCACAGCCTTGGGACTCATGCCGGGCCCTTTGCCTGGGCCTGGCCTGGGCCACCCTTTGGAGGGCTCGAAGACTTTGTCCGGGGTTTGTCGTTATGCCTCACTTCCCTCCAGCGCTGCAGGGAGACTGTACACAGCATGGCGTCTAGTGCATGGGTGTGGGGCCTCGGACTAGCTGCCCGCCTCTTCGAGCCTCAGTTTCCTTATCCGTAGAACTGGGTGTAATTCCCACCCAACTTTGTGTGTCAGGCTCTGAGCACTCAATGCTTGTGAGCTGGAGTCGCTGTTTAGACTCCTGCCATCTCTTCTGGTCCTCGTCACAAGCAGTGCTCAGAGCCCCTAGGGACTGGAGTGTCACCTCCACTGGGCTGGTGAGGCCACTGAGGCCCTGGGGCGGCGTGACTTGCAAGGGCCATGCCGCCTGTTGGGACAGAGTTTGGACTCATCTAAGTCCAAATGTTCCAGCTTCCCAGACCCCATCTCCTTCCCAGGGCCCGCGGGGTCCTTGGGGAGGCTGACTCCTCACCCCGCCAGCTTGGTTCCCACCCCCCGTCGCCACGGGAACAGCTCCACTAACTCTATGCTTCTCTTACAGAGCAGAGACGACTGGCCGTCCTGAGCGCAATTCAATTCAACAGACATTTACTGAGTGCCTACTATGCGCCAGGCCTTAGGCTAGGCACTGGGGTGTGGGGAGCAGAGAGGAAGATGGAGGTCCCGTCCTCAGGTAGCTCTGGGCTGGGGGCACGGAGAAGACAGGCAAGGGCTGAACAACAGCTCGGAAGCTGCCTGCGGGGCTGGAGGCAGCCGAGATACCTGGGTTCAAGTGCATCCCTGGAGAGCTGCTGTCCCTCATCTGTGCCTCAGTTTGCCATTCTGTAAAACAGGGGGAGGAAAAGGGGGGGGGGTGAGACAATCCTTAGGATCCTTCCAGGATTCTATGGGGATGGAATCGGGATGGGGGCAGAGCAGGGAGGCTGTCACTTTCCCTGCAGAGAAGAAATCTCTGAAGGCTTCTTGGAGGAGGAGGAGGCATGAGGTCTAGGCTGCAGGGGGGTGGGGAAGGGTGAGAATGGCACCCAAAGCTCAGGAACAGCATGAGCAAAGGCCCATAGGACATGCAGATGGGCAGCCCTGCAGCTCCATAGGTTGTGAAGGGAAATCGTGGGGTACGAGCTCAGAGAGGGAGGGAGGAGCCCACGTGGAGGGGCCCAAGGGCTCCACTTTGGGGTGTAAGCTCTATTCATCAGACTGTGGAGGACGGAGAGTCAGAAACAGATGCTTTGCCCTGCCCCCTTATCCCCCGCCCACTCTTCAGGATCACGTTCTGGCAGTGCCTGCATCGCACTAGGCACTCGGCACATGAGTCCCAATCGCAACCCTAATACATGAGCATTAATGGGGCTGCTTCACAGATGAGGACCTCAGGGCTGAGAGAGGGAAGCTTTTTGTCCGAGGTCATGATCCTACCCACAAGCTGCCCATGCTTCTCCCCCTAGGGTTCACTGAGGGGGGTGGTCTCTGTCCTGAGTGACATTTCCCATCCTAGGAAGGAAACCCCTAAGCTCTGAGGAGGGCCTGCCAGGGAGGGCCACCGCAGCTGGGTTTGGAGAATGAGCGGGGAAAACTCTCAGATGTCGTTTGCAGGACGGGCTCTCTCCGAGACCTGAGTTTCTGCCCTACAGCAGCCCTCTGAGATGGGGAGTGAGGCGGGGCTCCTTCCCACTTTACAGATGAGTAGACTGAGGCCCTGGGAGTCAGGTGTCTAGTCCAAGGACGAGGCCGTGACAGCCTGGGTAGGGAGCCCCATCTCCTTATCAATTCTTATCTCAGGTTCAAGTCCCCTGAGATCCGTGCAGAAGCTGAGCCCCACAGCCCTCCCCAGGGAGTGGAAAAGACTGGCATTGGAATCACAGACCTGGGTTCAAATCCTGATTTTGTCTAGCACAAATGGTGTGATCTTGAGCAAGTCATTAAATACTCTGAGCCTTGGTTTCCTTATCTATAAAGGGAGAGATCAGGCCTCTTTCAGTCATTAGCAGATCTGGTACCTGGTGCTGGGCTCTAATGGGGAGTCCAGGCCCTTCCTTGAGAACTAAGTCCAGGGGTGAAAGCAGCAGTTATGATGCCAGCTGCGATGGAGGAAGCCCAGGAGGCTGGGGGAACCCATAGGAGGGACCCCAACCAGACTATTTGAATTGGTGGAAGGAGGCACCAGGCCAGGAGAGGAGAGCATGGACCAGCTCAGCAGGACCCCATGGGCTGGCCTTGGGGATGTCTGTTGTTGGAGTTTCTCCAGAATCAGTAGGAAGCCAACCATGCCCAGTGTTACGTTTCAGAATTTGCTGAGTAGAGGATGGATTGCAGGGGTGGTGAGACTGGAGGTAGAGAGACCAGTGAGGAAGCTGACTGAGAAATTCGTTTTGGGCAGGGGAGGAGGCTGGGGGCAGAGCAGGAGCAGTGGGAGGGTTCGCCTGAAGACGGCCAGGTGCTGGGAGCTGGCGAGCTGGGGACACCTCTCGCTGGTCAGGGGACAGGGACAGAAGCAGTGGTGGGGAGTGGGCCGGCAGTGGGAGGTGAGTCCAGTCGAGGATGTGGATGAGTTGAGTTTCAGGTGCCAGGGAAGAAGAGGCAGCTGGGATACGGTGGCTTTGGTATGGTCAGCACGTAGAAGTTGATAAAAGAAGCCTTGGGAAGGGCCGAGATGCGCAGGGTGGGGAAGGGGCCGGGACCAGGACCTTAGGGAAGGCAAAGAGCCGGGGCAGGAGCAGCCTGGGAGGTAAGAGGAAGGCCAAAGTCTAGGTCCCAGCAAGAAGGTGTCAGGACTCAGGTCAGTGGGAGGTGACAGAAGTCACACGGGTCAGGCACTTGGCCTAGGGCCAGACGCACAGGAGGGACCCAGGAGGGTCAGTTCCTGCCTTTCTCTTTACTGGAAAGCAGACCCTAGTCTGTCTCCTTGCCATCGGAGGAGGAAGGTGTTTGGGAAGGAGGGAAAGGGGAAAAAGCATTTGCATGCATAACAAGTCTGGAGTGAGGGAGAGAGAAAGAGGGAGCAGGAGATGAAAAGAAATTACCATACGCCAGGATCTTGTTATTCAACCCAATTTTCAAAGGACCACAGCTGTCGCACTGAGATAATCCATTAATTATAACAGCCATTGTGCTCAGCAATGGGAGAGAAACCGAGGCTGGGGAGCAGGCTGAAGGTGGGGGTGGGAACAGGCCTTTGGGGGGCTGGACCTGTGAGAGGCGGCAGGGACAGGAGAAGAGCTGTGTGCGCCCTCAAGTCCAGAAGGAAGACACTGTCAGGGGCCAGGCCTCACCCCTGTTCCACTGCCAGTGGACATTAGTGGGCGAGGGGGACCCAGCCCGTGACAACCACACCAGCGGCAGCTGACTTTATTGAGCACTTACTACATGCCAGCCCCTGCTCTGTAGCGATTCGCTCTCCCACTCTCGTAGGTAATGCCTTTCTGGTCCCATTTTACAGAAGAGGAGACTGAGACTCAGAGGAAAGAGGGAGCTTGCCAGGGCCACGCCGTTGGTTTCGTGGCAGAGCCGGGATTTGAGCGGAATGTGGCCCGCCCTTCCAGGAGAGCATTATGGAGGGGTGGTCTCCATGGGACTGGCCACGCTGACCTGGTGGCCATGCCTCCCGAGCCATGGCTCCTCTGCAGCCAGCAGTCATGGGGCAGCCCTCCCCCCTGGGCATTTCCGGGGCTCCTCCGCAGGGACAGAGAGCTTCCTTGTTCTCCGAGGCCACAGCTGCAGGCCTCCATGAACTCCCCCACCAGCTCCCGAAGAACTAGTCTCAGTGCCAGGAGAGGGACCCCATGTGACTGCCCGGTTTGGGGTTGTGATGAGCCGTGGCCCTGGGAGGGGTTCTCAGCAGGGCCCTGGCGGTCTCTGGGCCCCAGGTGCTGGGGCCTGGGGAAGCAGTGGGGAGGACAGGCAGGAGTCCCCCGTGGAAGGAGCCGTCTCAGAATCCCCAGGGCTCTTGCTGAGAGCACCGCTCTGGGGTGGGGCTTCGGCAGCCGAGGCCTTAGACCTCCTGTCGTCGACAACGGCCTTGACAGGAATCTCAGCTCAGCCTGGCCGGCAGGGTTTGATGAAGTGGGGATCTAACCCTCTAACCCCAACAGGAGCCCCAAACTTGACACAGCAGTCCAAGCAGCATTGTTAGAGAGCCAGGGGCCCCACAGGGTGACAGGTCTGGGGTGCTATCTGGGTGCTCCCCTAGTTTGGGGTTCCCGCCCCAGTGGGCCTGCTTGGAGCCAAGTAGATGGGGGTCGTGGGTGAATCAGGGCAGCTTAAAGTTCTGTAGAATTGGCGACCACAGAGGCCAAGACAGTAGCTGTTTAGGACCAAGGAGTTGTAGTTATATCGTAGAACTCTTGAGTCCTAGAATCATAATCAGATACTCCCCCCATGCCCCCCAAAAAAGACCCAGAGCCACTGAACCAGGGGGTCAGGGATGGTGGCATCCTTGGGTCCCGGCCATAGAGGCTCATGGGATCCCTCACTCAGGCTGGAATCCTAATTGTCCCCACCCTGGCGTCCCTTCTGTTGCTGGCCTTGAAAATGCGAGTGCCGAGAGGTCAGTGGGAACCTCAGCCAGAGAGGCAAGGAGGAGGGGTGAGCCCGCCCTGGCCTGTGCTACCTGCCGTGCTCCTAACGGGGTGCAGACTGGGCAGCCCCATCTTCCGGGGTTGTCAGGGGATTCCAGAAATGGGGATCTTAAAAATACAATCTCCCAAGTTTTCAACTTGGCAACTAATTAAAATAATTAAAAAGAAAAAAAAAACCTGCCCAAATGAAACAGGATTCGACAGCATCTCTTGACCCAGAGCCGCGTGCCACAGAGGGTCAAAGCCATTGAGTAGCAGCTGGGAGACCTCAGTTTCCACCTCTGTAAAGTGGGAATAATAATAGTGCCAACTCATAAGGTCGTGCCAAGGATTAAAAGAACTAACGTGCGGCATGTGTAAGCCCAGCCCACGTGAGGCCAGGACTCTGTCTTCGCTTTGGCCCGGCCTGTGCGTCCCTCTCCCGCCAGGCTGCCTCTGAGCGGGCCGCACTCTCGGGCCCCCAGAGCCTCCACTTCTCCTGGGGGGCCCCCGATACACCCCTCTGCCTTGGGACAGCACGCAGGACGTGGGAAGGCAGGGAAATGTTCACCCCGCGGGGCCCTGGAGGAGGAGCAGGTGGAGGCAGAGCCGGGGGCGGGGTGGGCCTAGCTGGCGCCTAGTACATAGTAGGTGCTCCATAAATGTTTATTGAATGAATGAATGGAGGCCACGCAGGCAGAGGCAGCCGCGTGTGCGCAGGCACTGGTGAAAGAGCGGGTCCAGTGGAGACTGGTGAGTAGTGCCCGGGGCTACAGCTGAGCGGGGCCTGGGGTTTGCTGGCGCCAAGGCCGAGAGGCCGATAGAGACCAGGCGGGGGAGGCAGGGGCCAGGTGGGGTGGCAGGGGCCAGGCGGGTGAGGCAGGGGCTGGGTGGGGGGGAGTCAGGGGCCAGGTGGGGGAGGCAGGGACCAGGTGGGGTAGCTGGGGCCAGGTGGGGGTCAGGGGTTAGATGGGCGAGGCAGGAACCAGGTGGGATGGCAGGACCAGGTGGGAGAGGCAGATACCAGGTGGGGAGGCAGTCATCCGAACAGCCTGGAGGATTCTGGGAAAGCCAGAGATAAACCCCTGGGATGGGGCTAGGAGATGGAATTTTACTGCAGGTCATCCTTGGCTTTGGGCAGGAGGATCACATGCTCCACCAGGTGCCTGGCGGTGGGTAGGTCGGGTGCTAGGCTGCTCGGGGCTGGGGAGCGGGTGCCCGGGAGTGGTCCGTGTGAGCTGGGCCATCTGTGAAGAGCTGCCCACAGAACCAGTGTTGCGGCCTCTCGGGCTGCTGGGCGCTTCTCCAGGGCTTGGCCTTTTGGTCAAAACCCTTGTGTCCTCCTATCTACCTCCTTCCACCGAGGCCTAGACACGGCAAAGGGCTGATGACAGATGGGACACCCCTGGGAGCAGGGGAGGCCCAGGGACCAGTCGAGTTCGTGGGAGATGACACTGTAGGCTGTTTACAGAGGGCCTTGGCGTGAGCCCAGTAAACCAGAGACGCAGGTACACAGCTCTTCTCCCCAAACAGATGAGGAAACCGAGACTCAGAGCGGTAGGGCACTGACCTGCCCAAGGTCACACGATGAGCCAGCCACCGATGTGTCATAGCTGCCTGTTAGACTGCGCCCGAGCCCAGCCCCCTTCTCGGGCCAAGGTTGCTGGGCTTGCAGCTGAGTCCCCAGTCCAGCGAGGCCTTGCAAACCCGATTACATCCCCCATCTCTGTCAGCTGTTGCTGCTGTTGGGGTGGTGATGTCCTTCTTATGAAGCCCTTTTAGATAAATTGGAGCGCGGTGAAGGCAGGGTGTATCTGTCTGCTACAGTGCCGGGCACGTAGCAGGTATGCAGTAAATACACGCGGCTGTGTGAGGAACGTGTGCGAGTGGGTAGCTGGTGGAATAGCATGCTCCACCTGCCCCGGGGCCGAGCTGTGAGCCCGGTACCCGTTTCCCTGTGACATGAATACAGAGGCAGCCGTGGTCCAGAGCAGGATGGCAGCGAGCCGGGAGCGGGTGCCGGGCACCGAGGGGCAGAAGCCGACTCCCCCGAGATGTGGAGCAGCTGGCATGAAGGGCTGAGACTAACAAGACATGATTGAATGGGGGTGGACGGAAACCCAGCACCTCGGGCGCAGCCCGAACAGAGGACGCTCTGAGGGCACGGGAGCTGCTTGGCAGTATGTGTGAAGGGGATTCGGTTGACATCGGGGACAAGGTGAGGACATAACGCTGGTGTACGCGCTCACACCGCTCCGATGAGCATGGTGCCAAGAATCAAGGGAGGCATAGGGCCCCTGGCGCCCATCGCTGCCCAGACCACGTTGGCGACGATGCTTGGCTCCAGGTGACACATTCGAGGAGGGGCCTTGACGGCAAGCATGACCCTGGGCAGCTGGACCCAAGGGCGGGAGACTTGACACCGAGGCGTCGGAAGAGCGGTGGAGGATGGGAGGCTGTGTAGCCCGGATAAGCAGATTGCAGGGGCGCGAGATAGCAGATTAGCAAATATCAGAAGGGCTCTCGAGGCGGGCTGTTGGCTGTGTTCTCAGTGGCTCCAATAAACAAGAGGTATAAACAGCCAGATTTGGCTCTGTAATATAAGAAGAAATTCCTACCCATCGGAGCTGTTAACAAGGAAATAAGGAGCCTCAGATTAGTGCCGAGATCCCTGTCACTGGGGGTAGGCAGGTTGGGGGGAAATCACCTCCGCGGGGGTTCTGGAAAGTCTGGTGGTTCTAAATGCTCGAGCTGCTCCGGGTTCCTGGCTGTGCGGTCTTGGGCAGGTCACTGTACCTCTCTGAGCCTGTTTCCTCACCTGTAAAGTGGGAAAATACAAGGTGGGTCATGAGGCTAGAAGGGCCCCATGGGTAGTGGGGCCCTTCCCTCTCACATTTGACACCCCACTCCTAGCTCTGAGCCCTTGTTCTGCACATCATGTCCTGAGCACCTGGCACGCGCCCGGCCCTGTTCTAGGCGTGGAGGTTGCAGCGGTGAACGAGGATCAAAGCCGGCTTCGATTTCATGGCGGGGGTGCGGAAGGTGTGATAGTAGAGAACGAAGTGATGTCCGGCAGCATCGCGTGCTCCAAAGGGACCATGCGCAGGGTCGAGTGACTGGCGGGTTGTTGGGCATCAGGTGAGGTGGGGTCGGGGGAGAGCCGTTGAGCGGAGACCTGAATGAGGTCGTGGGTTGTGCAGACACTGGGGAGGAGCATTCTAGGTGGTGGGAACAGCTCGTGCAAAGGCCCCGAGGCGGGAGTGGGCCTGGGGGTGTGAGGGGCGTAGCTGGCCCGGAACGGGCGCTTCCTCGTTGACGGAGAAGCTGAAGTCTGTCTCGGCTCGTGTGCGGTCCTCGCTCACACGCTTTCCCGATAGAGAGGCAGATGCTGATCCAAGGGCCAGGAAGGCCACCCAGGCGGCCCACGCACGGCAGCCCCTGCCACGGGCCCAGCTATCTGGAGGAAGGTGGGGAAGAAGCGAGCCTCAGTTTCCTCATCTGTAAAATGAGGCCAACAGCACCAGCCATGCAGGGTGATGTAAGATTTAAGGAACGTGGATGCCAGACACAAATGAGCCACTGCTTAAGGGGTTGCCATGCCCGTCTTATGGGTGAGGAGACTGAAGCTCAGAGAGGTTGGTTAAGGCGCCTTATTTCCCACAGCTCAGCATTCAGTCCCAGGACCCTTTGCCTCCAACATCCGCGCTTCTTTCTCTCTGCCCTGCAGTTGGGGCTCATTGTACCTGCAACCCAAATGGTAGTTCCGCGGCGAAGCCATGGTTGTCCCATTTTACAGACGAGGAACCAAGCCCCAGAGCAGCCTGCGCAAGGAACCCTGATGAGCTGGAGACAGTGACAAGGCCCAGTGTCCAGCCCCAGGGGCTGGCAGGCTTTGTCCCAGAGGGCAGAGAGTGTTAGTAGCCGGTCTCTGGGACACCTGGCTCGCTGCTGTGCTTCCCGCAGCGAGAGGAGGTGAGGCGGCTGCCTGCCTGGGGTTCTGGCTGGGCCCCAGGAGTCCTTGGTCTTCCTAGTCCTGGGTAATGGCCCTGACGTGGACAGTGACAATGGCACCTCCAGGAGCCTTGGCCAGCCTGTCCCTAGGGAGGAGCCTGTGCCAGGACTTATCAGCTGGTGCAAATGAGATTTCCCGGGCTAAGCCTCATGTCCCTGCTCCTGGGAGGCTGGGACACAGCCTGCCACCCCACCTGATTCCCGGACCCCTCCAACGTCCCTGCGGGAGTGTGGCTGTGTGAGCAGGAGCTCACGGCGGTGCATTTGCTGGGCCTCCTGCTCTGTACACAGCACGTCCACTTCTACCACATCCTGGGGTTTCGTTGGAGCTGTGAGAGATGGGTGGCCCTCACCTTGCCATGCAGGTGAGGAAACTGAGGTTCAGAGAGGACCTGCGACTCTCCGGAGGTCTCCGAGCTGGCCGGCCCTGTGTCTTCCCTGCTGATCCCTGCTCCCCGATCCCTCACTCCATCCCTCCTCAGCCAGGGGACACTTAGGAAGACCACACCCTGGCTGTCCTTCCTCTCGGCCAAGGATGCTGAGCCCAGGGGAGCCCTGGGAGCCGGCTGCGCACATTAGCACATTGCAGCCTGGGGAGGTAGAAACTATTCATCCCACTTCGTGGGCAAAGAAACAGGCTCCTGCCCTGTGTCCCAGGTTAGCTGATGGGGAGACCGTGTTGGGGCAGGAAGCTCCCGGAGGGGATTCGAGGTTGGCAGGTTAGGGTCTCTCTGCCTGTTACACTGCCACCCTGGGTTCTGAACCCGACTACCCGCTGGACATGTCCCTTCCCTGGTCATGGACTCAGTCACCCCTCTGAGAAGGGCTGGGGCTGGGCTGAGCGAGGCTGCCCTCTCTCCTTCCAGCTCTGAAGCACTAGGATTCTGAGTCTACAGAGGGGCCGTGAACCTTGTTCAGCCAGAGAAGGGCACAGAAACCCACTGGCTCGACCACCGACTCAGGCTTGGGGGGCGGCACTGAAGCCCAGAGAGGGGGAGCCATTTGCCCAGAGCGACTCATTCTGCGGCTGAGACCCCACCTCAGCTCTGCCCCATCCCCTGGCAGGCCTCGCTGACTCATCTCTCTGCTATCTAAGGGTGTCCCCATGAGAAGGGACATCATACAGCGTGTAGCCAGCTCGGCTGGGGCCCACCCCAAGATCCCTGCCCCCCAACTTTGCCACATTTCCTCTGTCTGTGATGGAGGGGCAGTTGGGCTTGCTTCCTGCTCTGGCCAGAGGTCACTCACTGCTGCCACACCTGCGTGTAGGGGCGGACATCGTTGGGGGCGGGGGGAGGCAGGGGAGGGGAGGGGTCTCTGCAGGCCACGTCAGCCAGGAGCACCGGTCCACGTTGCGCTGTGGGCCACACCCTGCCAGGCTTGGCACCACCAGGCCTTGGGCAGAAAAGGCCTCTGCTCCCAGCGGCCGCTTCATGCCCCTTCTCCCGCTCCCCCTGAGCTGGTCACAGGCCGCGTTCCGGTGGCTAGTCCGTCTCCCCGGTCCCCGGATGGGTGGGCGGGTGGGCAGCAGGGGCTGTGTCCGCCCACCCCCCGTCTATCGTTCCGCCGTGCCGCTCTGCCGACCTTTGCCTCCTCCACCTCAGATGCTGTCCCGCGTCCCCCCCTGCTTGGCTCTCTCCATGTTTTCGCTTTTCCATCCTTCCCTGTCCTCTCCTCCTGTCTGCGCCTACCTCGCCTCCTTCCTTCCTTCCTCGCTCACCCCCAGGTGTGTGGGGGGGCAGGGCCCTGCTCCTCCCACTAGTGTGTGTGCGCTAGGGGGTCACCCTCACAGGAGCAGGGGGAGGGCGTGACCTCTGAGACCCCCAGCCCCAGGCCTGAGAGCACCACAGCCCCCTTCCCCCGCACCTTGAGTGGGTATGCAGCCGGCTGGGGGCCAAGTGCCGCGGTCAGCACCTTGCGATGCCTGCTCCCTGGCTGCGTCGGGTCTCGACGGGTGGTGGGCAGGCAGCCCAGGGACAGGGACATGGTGGCTGACGCACACGGGATGAGGTGACGGGGAGCTTGTTCCCTCCCTCCTCCGCCTGAGTCACGGGGGAGAGCGAGGGGTGGGGGGAGCTGGCCCTTGGCCCATGCCATCCTGGAGACCAGGAGGAGCTGGAGAGAGGCCCACAGGTGTGGTCACCTTGCGGGCTCACGGGCATAGAGCTCAGAGTGGCTAGGGTGCGGTGTGGGGGGCCTCTGCCGGACGCTGGACTGTTTGAGAAGGGAAGAGATGGGCCAGGAGTAGCCCCCACCCTCAAGCCTGAGCCCCTTCTCCTACCTTGGTCTCTTCGTGTGTCCCCGGCATGGCCTGGGCTGTCCCAAGTCTCTGGCCACCTCCGCTTTGCTGGACAGCCCTTGGGTCTGGCTGAGACGGTGCTGGTTTGAGCAATTCGAACCTGAGGATAGGGGGCGAGGGTAGGGCAGCTTTGTGGGGCTAAAGTTGCACACGTGCACACGTGTACACGCATGTAACATAATGTGTGTGCTTAGCATGTCGACATGTAGGCAGGTGTTTGCCGGTATTCCCCTGAGAAGTCCCTCAGGCATCTGTTCCCACCCCTCCACGTGCAAGCATGCCCACGTTCGCTCTGAGTACCCCTGTAAGTGGCTACAAGTGCACACATCCTGTGCACGTGGGCCATACGTGTGCACACGCTTGCCCGCACATCCGTCCGCTTGTGCATTTCAGCACACCCCTGACAGGGGCTCTGAGCCAGCGCACACCTGCACGTGCACCTGCATACAAATGCGGTCCCCAGACGTTTCCAGCCAGAGGAGGTGCAGACAGGGTTCTGTGGCAGGGCGAGCTTGGGGACTCAGCTTCCTCTCCTCCAACATCCTCGCCTGTGTGTGGGGGGAGAGGGGCGGGAACTGGAGCCTCAGCAGGGGCGGAACTGGCCCGGGGTCCCCTAGGAGCCAGCGGCTGCGCTGGGTGGGAGCCCGGGTCTCCGACTCCCGCCCTGAGAATTTTTGTGGCACAGCCAAGGACAGAAACGCCGTCCCTTCGTGCTGACTGCCTTGTCTGGCCCCTCAGCCCGAGCTGTTCCTGTAGGGGACTGGGAGGTACGAGGTCACCTCTCCTGGAGGTCCCGATTATTACAGCCTCTGACTCAGAGTCAGCCTTTAATCTGAGGGGTCATCTGGCTGCCCTGGTCACCTGCCAGCAGCCTTGACACTCCTTCAAGCATTTCCCCCTCCACGCTTCCTGTTCCTCTGTCCCCGCAGCCCTCTGGGGCTCAGGGCTGTAAATTGGTTTTGCTTTAAAGGAAAAGGTTTAGCATTTTTTTCTCAAAGTGCTTTCCTTCCTGGAGGTTCCCAGGAGGAGCAGCAGGAAGCAGAGGTGGCTCTTGTGAACGGTCTTTGGCTTTCTTTGTCCAAACATGGATTTCTCTTGCCTAATCTTCACATCCCTGGCCACCGGCCAGGGCAGACGGAGGGAGCACCCGGCCCTTCCCGCAGTTGAGAGAGCATTGGGTGGGAGCTGGAGCCCCGTCTGGCTGAGGGGCTCCGTCTGCCTTGCCAGGCCACCCAAACGAGCCTCCCCGGGACTGGTGCTGTTTCTCCCCTTGGAAAATGAGAGTCTATAGGCTCTGAGCCCCGCACTGCCTCCCCTTCCCCTCTGTGACTTGGGTGGTGGTGGCCCCGCTCACCTTCTATCTTCCCCCACCAAATGGCCAGGCGGGACCTGGTGCCCGCTTTATCAGTGTGGAAGGAGACTCAGGTGGTGCGCCTGACCCACCTAAGCGGGCCCGGTGGACAGGGCTCCAGGTATCCTCGGGAGTCTCGGTCCTGGGACTTGTGCAAGTCCCGGCCCCTCTCTGGGCTTCTGACTCTCCAGCCATGGAGGGGATGCGGGGCTTTCATCATTCCGGAAGCCCCTGGCTTTTTTGCCCGCCTGAGCCCTCGCCTGAGCCCTCCCCCTAGCCAGCTCTCTGCTGGCAAGGACTTTGAGGAGGTGGGATGGAGGGCATGTCGCTTCCCACTTCCCTCGTGGGCCCTCTCTTTCTCTTGCTCCTCTGCTCCTGCCTGTAGGACGGACTCTTGCCTGCATCCCAACCTCCCTGCCCCCATTGTGGGAGACCCCAGCCTCTGCATCCCCCTACTGGGGGGGGGGCAGAGCCACGCTTTTCTGGTCCCCCTCCCCCATGGAAGGCGAGACAAGGGAATTATTTTTGGAACAAGAGCGGTTACACAACAAATGAATTATTTATCTCTGGGCACGGAGGAGAGGAGGCATTTTGCTGGGCTTCTTAATTCTTTACCTAGATTGGAGGGTGCCAGCCTAGGTACGTGGCCATGTGCGTATGGCCCATTTGTCCTACACAGGGCTAGGTGTTCGTGTGTGTGTGTGTGTGTGTGTGTGTGTGTGTGTGTGCATGCTGGGGTGTCTGGATCATGCAGGGCGTTGGGTCTTTGTGCAGGCAGATGGATGAGTATGGACGCGGGTGTGCTGGGGTGTGTGCGTGAATGCCTGTGAATGGGTCAGCGCGCCTGACCCGTTAACTTGCCAGCCTCCCTTCTGTGCCCAGTGTCCATAGACTCTGCCCCTCCTCCCTCCTTCCAGGCCCCCAGCTCCTCCCTCTCTTGCCACCCACCGCCCTCCCTCGTTTCATGTAACAGGGACCCCAGAGTGCTGCTGGCACAGAGGCCCCCTGCGGGGAGGGGGTGGGGAAGGGACTGGGGCCTGTGCTGGACTTCGGGGGGAGGGGCTGCTCTGAGCCTTCACACTGATCTGTCACCCCCTCTCGGTGCTGCCTTCCAGGAACCAGGTGACAGATGGGTCTCTTCCTTCCTGCCCCTGTCTCACTTGCTCCCCCCTCAGAGCTCCGCTCTCCAGCCTTCCGTGGGGATCGTCTGAAGTTCTGAGCCCAGAACCCAAGGAGGAAGGAGAGGAGGAGGAGGAGGACGAGGGAGAGGAAGTCAAGCGCCGAGAGCCTGCGCACCTTCCCAGCGGGAGAAGAGCGACGTGGGGAGCAGGCTGCGGGGCCCGACGTCCCCCTGGCCCCAGCTCGGCCCCGGTGCCCAGCCGGAAGGCCCCCAGCCGTGGGCACTGGCCGTGCCTGTATCACCTGGGGCCCCTGTGCTGGGGGTCGCCCCCAAGATGGTGGCGGCCCCAGGAAGGACTGTGCTGCCCGCCGCAGCCTCTGCCCACTAGGCGCCCTCCACCACGCACCCCGAGCCCGGCCTGCGAGGGGGCTGTGGCCGGCGCCATGCTGCGCCTGGGGCTGTGCGCGGCCGCGCTGCTGTGCGTGTGCCGGCCGGGCGCCGTGCGCGCCGACTGCTGGCTGATCGAGGGCGACAAGGGGTACGTGTGGCTGGCCATCTGCAGCCAGAACCAGCCGCCCTACGAGACCATCCCGCAGCACATCAACAGCACGGTGCACGACCTGCGGCTCAACGAGAACAAGCTCAAGGCCGTGCTCTACTCCTCGCTCAACCGCTTCGGGAACCTCACCGACCTCAACCTCACCAAGAACGAGATCTCCTACATCGAGGACGGCGCCTTCCTGGGCCAGTCGAGCCTGCAGGTGCTGCAGCTGGGCTACAACAAGCTCAGCAACCTGACGGAGGGCATGCTGCGTGGCATGGGCCGCCTGCAGTTCCTCTTCGTGCAGCACAACCTCATCGAGGTGGTGACGCCCGCCGCCTTCTCCGAGTGCCCGAGCCTCATCAGCATCGACCTGTCCTCCAACCGCCTCAGCCGCTTGGACGGCGCCACCTTCGCCAGCCTGGCCAGCCTCATGGTGTGCGAGCTGGCCGGCAACCCCTTCAACTGTGAGTGCGACCTCTACGGCTTCCTCACCTGGCTCGTGGTCTTCAACAACGTCACCAAGAACTACGACCGCCTGCAGTGCGAGTCGCCGCGCGAGTTCGCCGGCTACCCGCTGCTGGTGCCCCGGCCCTACCACAGCCTCAACGCCATCACCGTGCTCCAGGCCAAGTGCCGAAACGGCTCGCTGCCCGCCCGGCCCGCGAGCCACCCCACGACGCCCTACTCCACCTACGCCCAGCGGGAGCCCGACGAGAACTCGGGCTTCAACCCCGACGACATCCTCTCGGTGGAGCCGCCGGCCTCGTCCACCACGGATGCGTCCGCGGGGCCCGCCATCAAGCTGCATCACGTGACCTTCACCTCGGCCACCCTGGTGGTCATCATCCCCCACCCCTACAGCAAGATGTACGTCCTGGTCCAGTACAACAACAGCTACTTCTCCGACGTCATGACGCTCAAGAACAAGAAGGAGATCGTCACGCTCGACAAGCTGCGGGCGCACACCGAGTACACCTTCTGCGTGACCTCGCTGCGTAACAGCCGCCGCTTCAACCACACCTGCCTGGCCTTCACCACGCGGGACCCCGTCCCGGGCGACCTGGCGCCCAGCACCTCCACCACCACCCACTACATCATGACCATCCTGGGTTGCCTCTTCGGCATGGTCATCGTGCTGGGCGCCGTCTACTACTGCCTGCGCAGGCGACGCATGCAGGAGGAGAAGCAGAAGTCCGTCAAGGTCAAGAAGACCATCCTGGAGATGCGCTACGGTGCCGACGTGGACGCCGGCGCCGTGGTCCACGCCGCCCAGAAGCTAGGCGAGCCGCCCGTGCTGCCCGTGGCCCGCATGTCCTCCATCCCCTCCATGATCGGGGAGAAGCTGCCCACTTCCAAGGCGCTGGAGGCCGGGCTGGACACGCCCAAGGTGGCCACCAAGGGCAACTACATCGAGGTGCGCACGGGCACGGGCGGGGATGGCATGGCCCGGCCCGAGGATGACCTCCCGGACCTGGAGAATGGCCAGGGCTCGGCTGCCGAAATCTCCACCATTGCCAAGGAGGTGGACAAGGTCAACCAGATCATTAACAACTGCATCGATGCCCTCAAGCTGGACTCGGCCTCTTTCCTGGGAGGTAGCGGCGGTGGCGGGGACTCCGAGCTGGCCTTCGAGTGCCAGTCCCTCCCTGCGGCCACCACCACGTCCTCAGCCACCGCCCCTGGGGCTCTGGAGAGGCCCAGCTTCCTCTCGCCCCCCTACAAGGAGAGCTCTCACCACCCGCTACAGCGCCAGCTGAGTGCCGATGCCGCCGTGGCCCGCAAGACCTGCAGCGTGTCGTCCAGCGGCTCCATCAAAAGCGCCAAGGTCTTCAGCCTGGATGTGCCTGACCACCCGGCTTCCGCAGGGCTGGCCAAGGGCGACTCCAAGTACATCGAGAAGGGCAGCCCTCTCAACAGCCCCCTGGACCGGCTCCCGCTGGTGCCCGCAGGCAGCGGTGGGGGCGGCGGGGGCGGCGTGCACCACTTGGAGGTGAAGCCCGCCTACCACTGCAGCGAGCACCGGCACAGCTTCCCGGCCCTGTACTACGAGGAGGGCGCCGACAGCCTGAGCCAGCGCGTGTCCTTCCTCAAGCCGCTGACCCGCTCCAAGCGAGACTCCACCTACTCGCAGCTCTCCCCAAGACACTACTACTCAGGGTACTCCTCCAGCCCTGAGTACTCCTCGGAGAGCACGCACAAGATCTGGGAGCGCTTCCGGCCCTACAAGAAGCACCACCGGGAGGAGGTGTACATGGCCGCCGGCCACGCCCTGCGCAAGAAGGTCCAGTTCGCCAAGGACGAGGACCTGCACGACATCCTCGATTACTGGAAGGGGGTCTCGGCCCAGCAGAAGCTGTGACCCTCTCTCTCCTCCCCGGTGAGGTTGGAGGGGGAAGGCGGGGGGCACGTGGGGAAAGGGCCCAGGAGGCCGGGCAGGGGCCCGCGGGGGCCGAGGCCGAGGAGCGGACGCACACGCACACCCGCACGCACGCACCCACGCACACACCTGACCACCACCTGACTGTGAACAACCACCACCCGACAATAACGGACAGGAAAACAAAGACACGTTCTCCTTAAAGTTTACACACTGATACCGAAACCAGGCGTCTTTACTGTGCTGCCCAGGGACTCTGCGGGGGCGTGCGGGGCTGGGTGCTCTGGGAGGCAGGCCAGGTAGCCGGACGAGGGTGGGGCCTGGGGCTCTGGGACTAGGGGCAGGTTTGGGAGCAAAGGAGCCTGGGGCAGAGATGGACTGCAGCCACTGTGGGGCAGGGAGAGGTCCCCTGTTGACGGACAGGCCACCCGGAGATTTAGCACCAGGTGGACATTGGGCGTTGTTTCCTTCCTTGATCGATGGGGAACCTGAGGCCCAGGGAAAGGAAGTGATAACCCCAGGGGCATGAGGCAGGTTAGAGTCAGTCTCCCAACTCCCAGCCCAGTGCTATGCCCGACCCCTAGTGGCTTCCCTGGGCCCCGACCCTCCCTCTTCCCACCACCCCCTTCCAGCTGTGGTCTCTTGGGGCGGAGGAACTTGAGAATCAGGCAGGTACTTTTCCTTTCTGGCAAGCCCCACGGAGCTGTGATTCATCGTGCTGGGGGCCCTTGGTCCCCATGCCAGCACCCAGGAGAGGCGGGAGGTCCTGCTGACGGGAAAGGAGCAGAGGCAGGGGGACATTCCACCAGCCCCTTCAAGTGTCTTCCAAGCAGCCTGGCAGCTGCCCGTGGGGTCTGAGGAGCGGTAGGGGGCCAGTTCCCATCACCTCTCAGATGTAGGCCCCCCAGGCCTCTGGGCCTCCAAGACTCCTCCTCACCCCAGCAGGGCAGCAGTGAACTGTGATGCCTGGGGGCTGCATGGAGGTGGGGTGTCATGGGGCCTTCCTGCCTGTGCCCTCACATCCTGGCCTCTTACCTGCCTAACCCCACCATGGGATCTCCGGGCAGCGTCTCAGCCTGCCCAGAGGAAGGAGGGCTGTCCCAGGCTTTCTCACCCAGCCCTTCTTGGCTGCCCTTCCCCGCCCCACCCCAGGCCCAAGGGGCTCCCATATTTCCGTGGAAATATGGAAATGTCCACTTCCCTCTTGCTGACCCCCACCCAACATCGAACAAAGCACAAACAGTGAGCACCCCCGCCCCCGCTTGGGGGGGAACAGGCTGGGTTCATGGGGCCCCTCCCTGTCCCTGGCCAGCCTCTGTCACCATGGCAACCCAGAGCCTGGCAGTTAGGACCGTTGGGCTCCTGGGGGTTCTCCCAGTGTGAGCGGCAGAGGGAGGGCAGAGACAGGGGGCAGCCGCCTCGCTCACAAACTAGGGGCTCCTCGAGGCCAGCTCTGGGGGCAGGTCTGGGGTCCTGAGACTGTGGGGTCTTGAACACTGTCCAGGTGCTGAGGGGCCGGAGTTAGTTGTCCCTTCACCTTTGTCTGGGAGGTGGGCCAGTGGGGGGTGGGGACAACTCTAGCTTTGCCCACTTGCCAATGTGCCCCTTGGCTCTGCATGCACCTCAGGATGGGGAGCAGCCCACTCAGCCTCCCCGCACCCCTGCCAGAGAACCCCGACCTCTGTCCGGTCACCCAGTTAGGTTTCTTAAGATTTGGGGATTGTGACTGTGGGCTGAGGGTGGATGCTGGGGTGGGACCAAGGCCTGTACTCTGTGTAGGGATCTGACCGGGAAAGCTGGCTCACCCCCTGGGTGTGGGGTTCAGTGATCTTCCTGCCGGGGCGGAGCATTTGAGGAAGGACAGTGGAGGGCCAGGGGGCCTCAGGGCTCAGCTGAGCGCCTCTCTCATACCCACTTGGGGGACTGACCGAACTTGGGGCTCACTTTGGGGGTGACATTTGCAAAGAAAGGACTGTTCTCCTGGGGAGTGGAGGGGAGGGGGCTAGCATAGATATGCAGAGCAGACCTCCCCCAATTCCCCAAACCTGCCCCAACCCCTCCTCACACCGGATTGGCAAAACCGAGGAAGCAAGCAGGCGGAGAAGCCAGCGGTGTGAGAAAGCAGATTCCCTGTTATATTTGCATGACAATTTTCCTGTATTTTTCTGAGCAAACATCTGTCGTGTATGTGCCGGTTTGTCCAGACACCCCTGCCCCGCCTCCACCGCCCCCCTGTTCCCACATTCCCTCTGTCGTGATCTGACAAGCAGCTCTTGACACCCGGGGAGGGGCCAGCTCTGCAAAAGACCCAAAACAGGTGCCACCAAACACAGCCCCTGTCCCATACCCGCATCCTGTCTTTCTGGACTTTGGGCCCCCAAGTGCCGCCCACCCTCCTTCCTCTGTCCCTCACGTCCCCAGTTCCTTCCCGTCTGTCCTCATCCTCACCCCTTCCTACCTGCCAGGGAAGGGCAGCCCCGGGAGAAGGAAGGGCTTCTCCCTTGTCTCACTTGCTCCCATTTTGCAGATGAAGAAGTTGGGGCTCCCCAAGAGGAAGGGGCCTGATGATTTGGCTACTGAGTAGGGTCATGGGGAGGGTCAGTCACACTGCTGAGTACAGGAGGCCAAGAGCTTGGGGCTTCAAAGGCAGCTCTGTAGGGAGGCTTGGGGCCCTGAGGGAGAAGCCCCTGGGAGGAACAGGGGCCTGAGGCTGGCCTGGCCTCACTGGAGTTGGAGCTGCCCACAGGGAAGGTTCTAGCAGCAGGAGTGGGAGTCCCACCTTGCCATTCTCCCATCATTCCTGGTTGAAGATGACCTATACAAACCTCGGACCGGCTTTAAGGATAGGTCCCCATCGTAACAGTGATGGTCTTGCCACTCCAGGGTGTGAACCAACCTCATGACCCAGGTCACACTGGTCTTCGGGGCAGAATTGTTTCTGAACCTCTGGCCCCTGAAACTCCAAGCCAGGCCCAGCACCTCGCTCTGGGCAAGGGACTGCTGCGTCGTAGCCCGGTCTGGGGGGGGGGGGCTTTCCTGCACCTGTGTCCTGTGTCCTGTGTCCTGTTCGGGATAATTCTTCACCAGGGGAAAACAGAATATTCACAAAAGATAAATGAGCATTTATGTCTAGGAGTCAGGCTGGCCAGGGGCTCATGTTTGTAATGGTGATGGACACAGTGGAGTTGGGCCGTGGCCTGGGCAGGACCGGAGGGCAGGCAGCTGGGGGAGAAGGGACTGGCGGAGTTGGGGGACAAGCTGGCTGGAGATGTGTGCCGCGCCCTGTCCACAGGCCTCCCAGCTTCGGGTCATGCCTGGGCTTGCTGTTCCTGTCGGAAAATCTCCAGAGGAAATTCCTGGGTCCCCCTCCCTGGGAGGTGGCACCAATGGGTCCACTGTCTTCTAGAGGGCATGGCAGGTGTTGCCGACCCTCTGTTGGAGCTAATGACCTTCCAGAAGCAAAAAAGCGGTGGTCTGGTGGGAAGAAAGCTTCGTCTGGTGCAGACGCTTCCTCGTGGGTCCCGGGTTTGCTTCTCCCTTCGGCAGGAGGGGCCTCTCTCTCTGCCTGCAGAGGGCCCCTTGCCTCGGCACCCCTCCTAGGGGACAGCCCATGGGAAGGGCTGCCCATGTCCAGGCCGAGGAAGCAGCTGTCTGCGGGTGGTGGGGGCAGAAAGAGCCACTTGGGAAGAGTAGGCCTGCATGGCCCTGGAGAGGCAGACGAGAGCCTGGGCCCTGCCAAGAGTCTCCAGTGTTCCCAACTGGAAGTCACTTGCCTGTCCCCTCTCCTGGGAATTTAAGGAGGAACAGAAAACGGAGGGAAGGGAAAGAAGGAAATTTTCTAGGGTTTCCAAATCAGTTAAGGACAGATTGAGGCCAGGAAAGGGGCCAGGTAAGGGGGACAAGACAGGTCCCAGCTTATAAGGGGCTTACATGCAGTGAAGGGACAGCCACCAAAAGGTCCCCAGTGATGGTCACTGTGCAGAGAATTAAAATAGGGTGCTGGAGGAGGGAGGAGCTGGGGTGCCTCTCGGGAGAGGAGGTGACCTGAATGACCTGAGCCAGAGGACTAGCCCCCTGGCCATGTGAGGAAGAGAGCGGAGGGAGAGTGGGGTTGCGGTGGCCGGATGTCCAGAAGTACCTCCTCGGTCACCCCCGCCACTCTGCCCCAACCCTCCGAGGGGACCTACCATTTAGCAGCATCACACCCCATTTGTGGCAAAGCAGAACCCTCTTTCCTGGGTGGTGGATGGGTGGGCAAGGCGTAGGGAAGCCCTGGGGGTGTCTGACGCTCACGCAGGCGTAAGGAGCAGGGCCGAAGTTGCCCACGAGGCCAGTGTGAAGGTTGGGGCTTGCCCCATCCCAATGCTATTTTCCTCTCTGCTCCACGGCCACCTCAGTCCCAGAAGCTGCCATGCTTCTCGTCCATCTCGACCCTATAGCCTCCCACCTTTAAGAAAGAACCAGTATTTACACTCGTTAGACTCTCAGGCCTGCCTCGAAGTCCCCCGTGACAGGCCCCTCACCGACGTGAGCAGGAAGGAGTGGGGAGGATGTGGAATGAGGTGTGGTGGGGAGGTCTGGGTCTCCTCTTCCTTCTCCTGCCCCTCGCCAAACAGGCGCAGGGCTGGCCAGGGGCGAGGAGTCCATTTTCACGCCCCTGCTCCCTCCCTCCCTCCACGAGGAGCCGCCAGCCTCTCCGCACTGGCCCTGTGTCTTGGCACCTGGTTTGGGTCCTGCAGAGTTGGGCCCCCAGCCCTGGGCTATGAACCTGTGACCCCTAGCTGTGTGTGGACCTTTCCTCCCCTGGGGGGCCCGAACCCTCTCCTTTTCTTCTTTTAGGGGGGTAATTTCGTTTATTTTCTCTTCCCTATATCTGCCTCTTCTTCCTCCCTAATTCCTCTTTTAAACTGAATGGCACGAAATTGTTTTCCTCAACTCGAAGATTCCTGTATGGAGAGAATCAATTTCTATATTTGCAATAAATTTCTTATTTAAAACAACAGGGACAAGCTGTGTGTTGAATGTCAATGCCTTCCGGAAGTTGGAGGCTCAGCACCTCTGGTTTCTGGTGCTCGGCGTCCCATGTCCCCTTCTCTCAGAGTTAAGGCATGGGGTGCATTGAGTGGGCAGTCACCACCCATGGTCAAGGAAAAAGGAAGTGTGCCTGCCACCCAGAGGGTGGGCCGGCGGGAGACTAGAGGGTCACTGGCCACAGCCCCGAGCCTGGCAGGGATCTGTCCTCCTGAAAACCTGGAAAGCCCTCTGCCAGTGGCCCCTGCTGCCCTTCCTGGGGGCCTGGCCTCTTGTCATTCCTGTGTTCAGACCTCTGAGATGGAGGGGCATTAGGGCATCGCTGCCTCGCTGATTCCGGGGGATGCTTTTGGAGGGTTGGGGTGAAGTGAGACCCGGCGGGTCTCCGGCCATGGCCGGGCCAACTTCCAGCTTCCCAACCTGTCTGCTGCCTTTTTCTCCACAGCTATGAACCCCTGCTTCTCAGGGATCAAAGATACAAGTTGGCCAGGCATGGCAGGCGTGGAGCTCAGTCTCCATCCAGTGACCTCAGGCTGAACTGCCAAACTTTCGCCCAGGTGGGGCCTGGAGCCCCCTCCAGCCCCCAGCCTCCTCGCCCCACGATAGGCAGAGCCCTCCCCACCCTTCCTCAGACCCCTGCTCTCCAGCTTCCATCAGTGTTCTCAGGGAAGTGCCTGGCTGTAAGGGTTCTCAGCGTGAGCTCCCTGGCACCGAGCGAGTCCCCTGTGAGTGATGTCCCAGGGTGGCATTCGGCAGCTCCGACCCTGGGTCGGAGTCCCTGTACCCTGGTGGCTCTCAGCCCATGGGACTTTTCTGATCCCTTTCACCTTCCTGGGAGTTTGTGTGGGCTAAGGGGAACCTTCTGGAAAAGCCCAAGGCTGGAGCCCCAGCTGGCCTCTTGTCCCCTCCACGCCGCCCTTAAGCACCCTCGGTGCTGCTGTCCCGAGGTCCCCTGCTGTTCCCTGGCTCTTCCCCAGGGGCCCATGTCCTGCTTCCTGAGGGAACGTTCCTGGGAACTGGCACCATGGCCAGAGGAGGACACGGGGCAGGTGCATGTGGGTGGGCACAGATGAGCAGGTACTGGAATCTCACAAGCTCTTGTCCTCTCAGGCCTGCAGCTGGGGCTGCCAGGGTCCCCCAGCCTGGCTCAGGCTCCAGGGGGCCTCTGTGACGTTTCATCAGTACGGGCCTTTCTTCTTGGGGGTTCCCATTACTCCTCAGGAAACAAAGATGTTTCCCAAAGGTCACCATGAGCCTGGGGGGTCTGGGCCAGTCCATCTTTCCTGCCTGCCTGCCTCCAGCCCTTCAACAGTCCCCCATCCCCCCCCCCCGCCCCCGCTGCCACAGTAACCGGCAGTTACTGGGAACGTGGAAGTGTCCTCCAAGACAGCTTGGCTTTTGTGTACAGGAAGACTCCTTCTGTTACTACTCAGGTTTCAAAATGAACTTTATTCACTAAAGTTACAAATTCAGAGGCCCGTACCTTTTTTTTTTTTTTTTTAATTTCAACACAAAACCATTGTTCTATTTATAAATCTAGTAAATTTTAGCATTCACAATGGAGGGGACTTCTGGTTGATTTAGGTCTTGTTTACGAATGTCATTAGTTCAATGTTCTTAACTACCCCAAACTTTGTCCGGAAGTTTAATATATCTTGACTTCCTTCTTAAGTGCCTTATTTATCTGAAGAACAAACAAAACCTTGTGTCCTGATAACTTTCTCGGAGTTTAGGCTAACTGTGGCTTGTCGCGCCATAACCTTTTTATCGCATGAGTGGTATCTCAAGGTAAATTGGAATTATGAATTAATCCCTTATTCGCAAATAATCGATTTGAATTTCAAGGACACTAGTGCTTTGAAGAGCAAACATCACACGTACCTAAACACACACGTCCAGATATCTTAACACAAACGCTGATTACACAAACCTGACAGGTGTGCTTTATACCGCCTCCTAATTCTCTGGGGTGAGGATATGTATTTATCAGCAATAAAACAAATGTCACTCATTGGGCTGTCCCTGTGGGAAGTTTGGGATAAGACCTTCTTGCTGGCTGTGGCTCCCACAGATCAGGGGTTTCGTCTGGGACAGGGGACTGGGCCCAGTACAGGGGAGACCCCAATACTTACGCGTTCTGTGTCATGCCATCTAAATGCTTGCAGACCAGTGCCCACGGGGCCGAGCTGCAGGCGACCTGGTCCCTCTGCCTTCTCCAGGAAGTCTGCAACCCCAGCCGTGTTCTCCCAACCTTGTCCTGCTCAGGCCCACTTCCTTCCCCTCCAGATTCATAAACGCCCCTCTCATGTCGGGCGAGCTCATCTCTCACGCTTTGTGAGTGCTCTCAGGACTTCTGCCTGGGCTCACAGGGGGCCTGGTTTGAAGGTGTTCACAGTTCCAAGATTATTCTGTGACCCCCTCCTCGCTGCTGGCCAGGGAACTTCTAAGCTGTGGCTTAGCTCCGTTCCCCCTCCAAGCTCACGCCTCGCCTTAGCAACAGCAAAACCTCTTCCTCCAGAGATGCCCCAAAATAAGCCCCCGTGCCTGGAGCGGCACTGGGGACGCCACTGGGCCTCAGCTGGTTCTCGGAGGCAAGTCCCTGAGGGCACGTCCCTGGGCTGTGACCCCCCAAGTGCTTCCCCCTGGCCTGCGTTGTCCTGCCTCTGCCTCAGATGGTGGTTTCTGTGGGACCCAAGAGCGTCCTCCCGGCCAGGGCCAGGGCGGCCTCTAGGCCTGGCCTGATGCCTGGCCTGAGCCACCTCGCCTGCCTCACCCACCGGGGTCTCCCCAACAGGTCTGCTCTTCGTTTCTTCAGGGCTATGAACCTCCCCCCACCGCAAACACACACATGCACACACGCGCCTTGCTCTTTCTCAGAGATGCAAGTTGGCCAGGCATGGCAGGCGTGGAGCTCAGTCTTCATCTAGTGACTTCAGGCTGAACTGCCAAACCTTCGCCCAGGTGAAGCCTGGAGCCCCCTCCAGCCCCCAGCCTCCTCGCCCCACGATAGGCAGAGCCCTCCCCACCCTTCCTCAGACCCCTGCTCTCCAGCTTCCATCGATGTTCTCAGGGAAGTGCCTGGCCTCAGCCTGGATCACTCTAAGGGTTCTCGGCGTGAGCTCCCTGGCACTGAGCGAGTCCCCTGTGAGAGATGTCCCAGGGTGGCATTCGGCAGCTCCGACCCTGGGTCAGAGTCCCTGTACCCCGGTGGCTCTCAGCCATGGGACTTTTCTGATCCCTTTCACCTTCCTGGGAGTTTGTGTGGACTAAGGGGAAGCTTCTGGAAAGACCCACTGAGAGTGGCAAGTTTCTAGGAGGGGACAGAGGAGCAGGTACTGGAATGTCACAAGCCCTGTCATCTCAGGCCTGGAGCTAGGCCTGCCAAGTTCCCCTCCACCCCCCGCCTGGCTCAGGGCAGGGCTACCCCGCCCAGCTGCCTCCCCCTGCCCTACTCGAGGCCCCTCTTTCCATGGTTGTGAGGACGGAGGCCTGCTAGTTGTTTTTTCTAGTGATGCCCTCAAATTGTACTCCTTAGCCATAGGGTCTGTAATGTGATTGTATAGCAGCTGAGATGTTTTCCTTAAAAATGTCTAGATTGTGGGGTTGGAGAATTGAGTTCTGGGTCTGAACTTTCTCTTGGCCTCAATTTGTCCCAGTTTCCTGGATTACGAGTCCCGGTCTGTAGCTTCTCAGCCTCTGCATTTGCTGTCCATCTCTCACGCGGGTCAGGGCTCGGCCCTCACGACCTCCCTTCAGAGGGCTGGCTCTTTACCTGCAAGAAAGGAGACCTGGTGCCAGATCTGAGTCAGAGGGGAAGGTGCTGGGCTCTCACGCTCACTGGGCTCCCGTCGCTCCCCCCGTGGGGGTCACCCCTGGTCTCTGTCCCCGGCCCTGCTCTCCAGCCTTGCCACCTGGGGAACTCAGCCGTCATTTCTTGCCTCATGCCCCCAGCTCTTGGACCGTCCTCCCCTTCATGCTTGTCTTGGGTTCCGGGATGATCTGATGCGTGGGTCCCCACGGCAGGGTCTCTGGCGCCGGAGCCCTTGGCAGCAGTTCACTCAGGCTTGTCTCCTTTCCCCTCTACTCCTGACTGGAGGGTCCGGTGACTTGAACTCCAGGGTCCAGCCTCCAGGGCAGGTCTGGGGCTGCCTCTCTGGCCCGGGTTGGGCCCCCTTGCGCCTTCCCTAGGCACTGTCTGTTCTCTTCCCTCCTCAGTGGCGTGGCCGGCACACCCATTCCTGCCCGGCTCCCCTCCTAACTGAAGGCCCTGCCTCCCCGCCACCCCCTCCCCTTTCTTGGGCTAACGTAGAGATCACTCGCATCTCTGATCACCTGCCTTTAGGCCTCTTGCTTGTTGCCAAACTAAGCAAGATCAGGTGGCAGGGAGCTTACACAGTGATAGGGTGGAGACCAGGGATGTTGAGGCCTCTCAGGATCCTCGCCTGCCCTTTTTCTGACTTACTCCTCCAGCAACCTTCCCTCCCCCACTGTTTAGAGAGCTGCCGGAATCTGTGATGGCCCAGGAGAGAAAACTCAGCCATCTCCCCCTTCCGCCTCTTGCTCTTGAAAACGATATTTCTGACCCACCCTCTATCTGTGAGGCACAATAGCTGTGATTTATACATTTTGGCCTGGGCTCTGTTGCAGAGAACAGAATTCTCTATAGATAATTTAAGCAGGGCAGGGATTGATGAGAGGAGACCCACAGGTGTATGGAATTACTGGGAGGGCTGGAGACCCAGGCTGGAGCTTGTGTTTTCTAGACTTGACTTTCAAAGTGACAGTGCGGACCTGGGCTATCTAGGAAGCTGCTGCGCCTCGGTGCGCTAGGAGGTCCCGGGCTGCTGGGGTGAGGACCATAGCCGCTGAATGGATGCCCGTGGACGCTGGTGATGGGCTGAAGGTTCCTCTACTAGGGTAGGAGGGATGGTCACAGGAGCGGAATCATACCCTCTGCCTCATTGCCTCCTTCCGCATCTGTCTGAAGAGTGATCTGACCTACCCTTGGTTTCAAGAGGGTCTTGGCAGGTGGTTTTATAGCTCTCTAGCTTCCACAGTGCCAGCAGGAATCTTGCAGGAGGGCGGGCCAGTTCCTCCCATCTAGCATCTATCTATCTATCTATCTATCTATCTATCTATCAATCATCTATCTATATCATCTATCATCTATCATCATCTAATTCAAGTTGCACTGAATTGCCATAGCAACCCTGTGAAGTAGGTGCTTTAGCTGTTTTACGTTTTGGGGAACAGGATCAGAAACAGGAATTTCTGTGAGCTGGCACAGCTCAACAGCAGGCTGGGACAGAACCCCACCCCATTTGACTCCCAAGCTTTGCTTGTTCCTCTAGATAGCTTCTTCTAGACATCCCCTCAGGCCATGGTCCAAAGGCCTGAGGCCCAGGCAGAGCACTGTGGGTTATCCTATCCTGTAGGCCAGCAAGGGGTTGAGGGAGACCAGCTCTGAAAGAGGCCCTGGGCCTGTGACTGTCCTGAGCCTCCGACATAATGTAAAGATGTTCCAAGTACATCAGACCCTGCTTTCCAATTCTTGCTGTTAGAATCCTGGTCACTTCTGAGCTATCTGTTATAGGTTCTTCATTTAACGATGAGAAGAACAAACTCCAGAACATACGGGATGGGGGGAGCCCTCCCAGCTCACAGGGAGCATGGATGACCTGGGAGAATGGAGATCAGGACTTGCAATATGTCGATTAGGCCCCAGAGATGGGAAGGGGAGAAGGCAGATGGGACCAGGGTCAAGAGGGGCCCCATGCTCAGCCGTGCACATGGTGGAGGGCTGGCTTCGACATTCTCCTCCCTTGAGGGCGATGAATCCTGACACATGCATGCCCGGGGCCTCCCCATTTCTAGATCCTGCTCAAAATACCTGGGACCCCAGATTGTCTACCCAGTTGGCTCTAGGCCTGCTTTTAGAGTTTGTCCTCCAAAGTGCAGACTGTGGGCTCCCCTAGCATGAGAGACAGCCAAGGGACACCTGTGTGTGGGGGGCGTGGACAGGGCTTGGATATGTGGGTTGGGGAGCTATATGCACATGAGACCCCTTAAGTTGAGGGATAGTGCTGAGGGTGAGAAGCAGGTACGCCGTGGGCTAGGAAATGGGGGCTTGCTTTGGCCGGGCTCCCACACTCAAAAGCCTAAGAATTAGAAATTCCGATCTGTAGCAGGTCATTATGAAGGTATATTTGTCAAGGCAGGAGGATGTTCTAATGGTTTGTTAGCTTGATTTATAACTTTTAAATCTTTGCACCCACAGTGTTTGAGCTTCCCTTGCAAGTACTGGGGTGGGGTGGGCCTGGGCTTGGGGTTACAGTTAGATGGTGGGAGGCAGGCCCGCTGGTTGGAAGAAAGGTTCTAGAAATGGTGTTGGATGAGGAAATGGTTTTGCTTTTTTTTGTGATTGGGCAGGAGCAGGGCGGGCTTGACGGCTGGTCACATAGGGGAGAATGATACTGCAAAGAGGGGTGCAAATGGAAGCAGAGATGGCACAGCTTGGGCCCAAGAGTTGACAGGGGTTGCGGGGGGGGGGGGGAAGGGGGTGGGGAGCTGGGGGGCTGGGAGGGCTGAACTTTTGTCTCCTGGAGGAGAGAGCGGATGATGGAACTGGCTTCTGAAGGAGAGGGAGGGGGAGGGGATAACGGGGAGGGGGGGTCAGAATGTCAGTTTACACTTGGGGTGCGTCCTCCTTTTGCCTTTTTTCAGCTGAGTCAAAAACCCTATTTTTCCTTCACTCTTCTGCTGCTCAGCAGAATCCCACAGCCTAGGTGGTTTTCCTAGTTTCTTACTCTGAAGGTCGACCCAGGAGCCCCGCTCTGTGTGCCATCTGGCTGGCCTCTGCAGTGGAGAAGCCTAAAGGAAACACAGTCTCTGTCTCTTGGAAGCCAAGAGATGCTGAGGCAGGACAGGGGCCTTGGGGGCAGCACGCTGGTGAGAGCCAGGCGTGGGGAGTTGCCGGGATGCGGCCGTCCCTTACCTAGAAAGTTCCTGTCTCATTCCCCACGTGACGATGAAATGCTGGAGTGTGACCTAGGGCACAATGCGGCCTCACATGGTCAGCCTTTGCCTGGATACCAGTCCAAAAGCACAGTCCGACCATCAAAGCAGTGAAAGAGGAAGGCCGCCCTTTACTTAGCTCTCTCGAAGAACATCTAGACTGCATTTAGGATTCACAACAATCCTTCTCAAAAACCCCTTCTTTATTCTGCTCATCTGTCTCATACCCAGAGGTGGTTCCAGGGCCCTCGCCCCTTCACTTCTCTGGTATTGCTGCTATCAGCTCTGATCCCGTATCTTCCATTTTTTTTGGTCCCTGGAGGCCCCCTTACCTGACCCCTTCTGGCCTAAGGACCACCCCAGCTTTAAGACCTGAGGGTAGAAGTCTCTCCGCCAATGCTCCATGGACAGTTGCCAATCGTCTTCTCATAGTCAGTCTCTGAGCTATCACTGTGCCAGGCCTGCTGTGGGATGCTCTGGGAATCGGGTCGAGGGAAGAAGTGATTGGTCCACGGAGGATCGATCCCTCACATAGGGACAAACCAACGACTGTGTGTCAGCATTGTGTTTACACACAGAGCTAAGCGTTTAAACCTCACAAAAGCACACTGAGGTGGGCATTAAGCCATTAGGTCTTTGTGGTATGCCAGCGAAATAGTTGCGGTTACTCTGATCCCCTGTGTACAGACCAGGGAACGGAGGCTCAACAAATGTCGACTAATGTAGGCAAAGCTAGACTCCCACAGCTCTTGCCCTTGCCCCTGCCTCTGCCCCAGGCCTGGCTGACCCCCAACACCCATCAATAGAGGACGAGATGTCCCAAGCCTGGCTATGAGCCGAGGGCTGGACTGACCTCCAGAGGTGACTCTGCAAGGGGAAGGTGTATGGCGGCCAGGCGCTGGGCCTTGGAGCACTCACCTGAACTCCAGAGACTCAGTTTCCACCTCCGTGAAATGGAGCTAGCGACGCCTACCTCAACGAGCTGGAGGAAGGCACGAGAACAGGCCTGAGAGTCGAGAGGCAGGCCTACCAGAGCCTGGCCCACGGGGCTGCCGGAGGATGTAAGCGGGATGGGGGAGGGTGTGACAGAGTTACGGTCGCAGCCCTGGAAGCATATGCTTGTCCAAAAGAAACAGACTCCAAAGAGGGTGTGCTGGGGAAGCCAGGGATGGGAGGTGGGAGGCGGAGAAGCTTGGAGTGGGCACCTCGAGGTGACAGGCAGGCAGCAGCTGCTGGTCGGGGAGGCCGCCAGGCGGGCTCCCAGGAAGGACTAGGTCCAGATGCGGCAGAGCCTGGTGTGCTGATGGTGGGTGTCTGACCCCTATCGCCCGGTCCTCTCTGAGGCCCCAACCAGGGGGTTCCCTTGACCCCTTTCTCCCCTTCCCTGCCGCACGGGGTTAGGCTGTGACATCCTCCAGTTTGCGTCTTCGATGCTTCTGAAGCTGATCCCCTCCTGCGCGGCCTCCTCAGGCCGCGTCTCTCTTGCGATGGCTAGCGGAAGGCGCAGCGGCACGGGAAAGTCCACTCATTGATTCTCTACTGGAGGCACTCTCCAAAGTCCCAAGGCTTCAAATACCATCCATATGTTGATGACTCTCTGCTACATATCCAGCCCAGACACCCCCCCACACACACACTCGGGCGGCACCCCGACACTCCTGCTTCCTGTGTGAGTGGCGCCGCGCAGCTGCGCAAGCCAACGCCTTAGGCGGTCTTTCCTGAGCTGTCCCCTCGCTCCCACATCTGATGCTGCAGCATGTTTGTCCTATTGACTTCACCTTGAAGCCTAGCTCGAATCTGACTGATCCTCTCCATGTACGCCATTCCCCCTGTGGTCTAAGCCACGCCACTCTCCACTGCAGCAGCCTCCTAGCTGGCCTCCCTGCCTCCTCTGTGAGCCCGGCACTCTCTCGGCAGCGGCCCGAGGGACCTCGGCGGGTATGCGGCTAGTCGTGCCCTTATCTGTTTAACTAATCTTACTGCTGCCTTCGGTCGGGCTGAAAAGGCCCTTCGCCCAGCCACGCACGTGGGCCTTTGAACCTGCTGTTTTCTCTGCTGGGGGTTTCCCACTAAACCTCTGTTTCTTCCCTTTACCTTTCTGAAAAGAAGCCTCGTTTTGTTCAGGCCCGCTCTCCCCGACACACAGCACGGGACGGTCCCACCCCGAGCCCCAGACTGGATTGGGCGGAGCTAGTCATGGTGGTCCTCCCCCCCTTGCCAGTGATTGGTTTAGGAATGGCCACGTGACCCAGTTCCGCCCCTGAAGGGAAACCTCTCCATCAGTTTCCAGGGAAGGGTCTGTCTTCCTCCGGGAGCCTTGGCGAATTTAGCCGAAGAACAGATACTTGGACTGCTGCAGCCTCGTGGCCACGAAGACCCACTCTGAGCAAAGTTGACACACTGGAAAGGCCAAGTGGAAAGACAATAAAGCTTGTATTTGAAGAAATGGTACGACTGGGGATCCCACCTGGCCTGGACCTGCGGGCCTCCGCCTTCTCCTGTGAGATGATGCCTCTTTTGCTTGAACTTGAGTTGGGGTTTTGTGTTACTTGCAACCATATGCAGATGCACACCATCAACGTGTAACTCTGATTCCAGGAGACGGCGGTAGATTTGGGCTCACTGTGCTTTCGTAGAGTGACAAAGCTGCTTCGAGGGCCGATGGCAGCCATGGGCCACAGGGGTCAAGGCTGGGGGAAGTGACGGTTTTATACTCTTCTGTTCTGCCCAGACCCACCTGGAGAAGCTGTGGTCACTTTGGGGTTGACTCTTCCAGGAGGGAAGTTGACCCACCTGGGTCGATGTGCTGAGAACAATACCATATGGAAGAGTCTGAAAAGCCTGTCACGTAACGGACAAGTGAGAAAATGGGGCTTTTTAGTTCGGCAAAGAGAAAGCGCAGGGGAGGCCTCATTCGTCCCTTTGGGACACGTGTGGGGCAGCTGAATGGAGGAGACACCAGCCCATGCTTGTGCTGCTCCAGATGACAGTGACAATACGTCAAGTTAGGGCGTCATTCTCTCCTGTGGTATTTGGTAAAACCACAAAGGCCCAGGCCCTGGCTTTCCATGAGGCTGGGCCTCTGAGTTCTTAGCACTCCGGGGGATTCCGATGTACTCTGGGCGGCCCCGACGTAGGGGAAGGAAGCCAGCTGCGGGGTACCCAAGACAAGCCGGGTGCTGAGCTGCGCCCGGCACGGCGTCTCCCATTTGATTGTGACACTAATCCTTGGAGAAGCATTGTTGTTACAGATTGTTTTGGGGAGCCGTGAGTTCCCCATAAAAAGCATCACTAAAAATAAGAAAGGGATAATCAATGCAATAGAAATAGGAGAATATGAAAGATAATTCTTAGGCAAAGAAATAAAAATGCCCAAGAAACCTATGCAAAGATACTCCTCCAGTGTGGCAGAGACCACAGCTGTTCTGCAACATCCTCCTTCCCTTCTTCCATAGGAGCAGAACCCTTGATTTTGGGCTGGGCACATGGTCATCCAGAAGAAAGACACTCCCCAGCCTCCCATCTAGCTAAGGCCATGTGCCCCAGGTTCTGGCCAATGAGAAGTAGCAGATACCAGGAACCTTCATGAAAAGATAGGTGGTAGGTGCCCTTCGTCCCCTTTTTCTTTATTCCTTCTTTCTTCCCGTGGATGGAAGACAGGAAGTGATTGGTGGGGGGTGGGGGAGGGGAGGGGCTTCAGTAGCCATATCGGACTGCGGACTGCGAGGAAATCTTAGGAATGGAGATCACACCCAACAAAGTAACAAGAGAAGGAGCCTGGATGATTGACGCCATCGAGGGGAGCTGTCATACCAGCTCGGGACTGCCAACCTCAAGATTTTACTTGAGTCATAAACTCCTGGCTTAGATTTCTTATTTGTACCCATGCTTAATCCTAACTGATAAACTGACGATAGAGAAATGCAAAATAAGACAACGAACTGTCTCTTTTCTCTCATGACACTGAAAAAGATTATTATATCATTAGAGACAATGTGGCAGTGTAGTTAATATCCCAGGTGAGTTGGACCCTGCCCTGAACTTACCATCCAAGCTATGGAAGCTTGGATGAAGTATGCAACCCCTACGCCTCATGCCTTCTTCAAGTATTTCCTCACCTGAACAAAATGATTGTAAGAACCATTACTAGTCTGTAAAGTCATGATGAGAAATTAATCCTTAGAGACCAGGGTCCGGCACAGAGTACGCGCTGAAGTGCCTTGTTGCTCTTTTCCCTTAGCTATCACATTGGCTGTTGGGGTGCCGGCACGGCTAGGGCGTGTTCACAGGTGGTCCGAGGGAGTGTAAGATGTAGGCGGTCATTTCAGAGGGATTCTGGCCATATCTGGTAAACCTTTATGAGTAGATCCGAGACTCTTGCCAATGTGTCCCCTCTAACCCAGCAATTCTACCCCAGGAAGTCTTGGGGCCACACGTGCTCCAGATGTTAGGAAGATAATTTAGAACACATGCCACATTTTGTGTTCTTCTCCTACAGGGTCTGGGGTGCCCCATGCTGCAGAGTCCTTGGGCTTTTCAGCCCGCCTCTTGATTTCAGCCTCGTGCAGACAATGCTGACCTCGGCTGTAGCTGGGAAATTGCCTTTGGGCAACCCTTAGCTGGGAGGGCCTGGGGCAGGTGGGTAAGTGCTCAGCAACCCGCAGTCCTCCAGGAGAGCACTCCAGGCTTCTCACCAGGTCCCAGAGGAATTGACCTTCCTCATTGCCCCATTGTCCTTCGCAGTGACCTTGACAATGACCCTTTTCCCTATCCCTGTCTCACTTCGCCTCCTACTTCCTGGCATCACCTTCCAAATAAATCAACTGCACCCAAGTCCTGTCTCTGGCTCGGCCTTTGGGGAGCCCAGCCCCAAACAAACCCCCTAATGAAACACATAAACATTTCTTCAGCAAGTTGCATACATATTCACAGTAAGTGAGATAAACAGAGACTCTAAATAGCCCGACTTCAATTTGGATCAGGTTTGCTGTTAAATGTGTAAAGAAGAGGGGTTTGGTTTTCTGAGCATTTGAACTTCATGGCTGTGGAGAAGGGACTGACCTGTATTGACCCGGTGCACAGAGGCGCACTTTCTCATGCTCGGTGCAGTCAGTGGTGCCACAGACTGCTCCCAGAAGGCCCCAAGGACATAGCAGTGACCATGATGTTGCAGCCCTACCCTCAGGAAGCTGACATTCAAACAGGAAGAAACGGTTGATAAACCTAGGTACATAAGGGGCGAGGCCTTCAGCAACACAGGGGAAGGAGATTCCAGGGTTGGGGGACAAGGCTGCATTCCATGGGGTGCTCAGGGAAGGCCCATGTGCAGTGGCGATGTCCAAGCAGGGATCTGACTGATGAGATGGAGCCGGGAATGCTGATCCAGGCACAGGGAATAGCAGATGCGAAGGCTCTGAGGCAGGGTGGAGTTTGCCCTGTTTGAGGAAGGGTAAGCAAGCTGTAGGGGGAGGCACAAGGCTGGCGGGAAGGTGGGAGCAGGCCCAAGTGAAGAGTTTCTAATTTTTACAGCAGAGAGGTGTGCTGACAAACTTCAAGGGGAAGGGGTGTGGGCGGAACCACCACCTGGTTTGGAAGAGCCTTCTGCTTGTTGCTAAGGGAGTGGATGCAAGCATCGGCGGCAAGAGAGCAAATTCAGAATCAGCAGAGCCCGTTTGCTGTCCGCCCGGCACCCACGCCACCCCTCGTGCGCTCACCGCATCCATGGCCCCCACAGAGCCAGCGCCCCGAGGAACGAGAGCTGCCGCAGCTGCGGCGCTCCTGATTGGTCGAAGGGTGACCACGCCCCTGCCAGCGATAGGTTGGGAGCGGGCATGTGACAGTCCTGGATAATGAAACGTCAGGGAAAGTTGGCGGGAAGGGGCTCTGCCACGGAGTCCTTGGACACAGCTGGCTTGAGGGTGACACCTGTGACACCAGTGAGATTGGGGGTGGACAGAATGAGGGAAGAAGCTGGAACTCAAAGCTCACGCCCTGCCTCCTGCCGCACGGAACCGGAGAGTTCCTTGTGGTCCACGCCAGACTGAGCAGGGGTTCCGGTCACTTGCAGCAGGAAACCTTTGGATGGCTAACGAGCAAAACGGCCATCAGAAGGGAAGGCTTAACAAGCCAGGGCATGTCTGCACTACGGAACACTCCGGAGCATGTTGCACAGGCTGAGTGGAGGCCTTGTGCTCTGAGAGGGAACCAGCCATCAGAGATACTGCTGGTTCTCAACTCGGATGATTTCCGTCCCCCACGTAGGTTGCCACATGAAGAAAATAAAAATGCAGGAAACCAGGGTACATTTGAGTTTGAAATGGCAGATAATTTTTTAAAGTAAAAAAAAAAAAAAAGCCCCCAGATAGTGCATATTGACTGGGTGTCCTGTATTTTATCTGGCAATCCTACCCCCAGGGGACATTTGGCAATGTCTAGAGACATTTCCGGTTGTCGCACCTGTGGGGAACGGCACTGGTGGGTGGAGCCCAGGGATGTTGCTGAACACCCTACAGTGCAGAGGACAGCTCCACCGCAAAGAGCGGCCCAGCCTAAAATGCCAGTAGTGCAAGGTTAAGAGCCTCTATGTTAGATGAAAGACAACAACCCAATAAGATACGGTAGAATCCCATTTGCCTTTTTTTTTTTTTTTTAATCCCATTAAGCTACGCGATTGCATAGAGGAAAATACAGAAGGTCACACTCCAAAGACATGCGGGGCAGGGGATGGATAAACCTCTCACTCTAAATCCTTCTGCAGGGTTTTATTATATTTTTAAAGTTAATATATTTGAAGTAAATATATAGGCGTGCACACACACACACACACAAAGTACACAGATCAAAATGATAGATTTTTCACAAAGTGAAAACACCCACGACACAGCCTCAGAGGATGACTCAGAAGGCGACCAGCACTCCCGGAGGCCCCTCGGGCCCTCCCAGTCTCCGGCTGCCTATCAGGATCACAGCTCTCCTGCCTTCTATCCTGCTTTGAACTCCACATAAACAGAAGGGATCGTGCAGTATGTATTCATTTGTGTGTCTGGCTTCTTTCCCTCGACAGTGTGTCTGTGAGAGTCATTCATGTGAAGTGTTAACAGTAGATTGTTCTCATTGCTGTGAAATATACCGCCACTTACTCATTCATTCCGCCGCTGATGGACATTTGGGTTATGTCTCGTTTGGCACTGTGACGAATCAAGCTGGGATGCACATTCCTCTGCAAGCCTTTCTGTAGGCACGTGTACTCATTCCCGTCCGCTACGTACCTAGACGCAAATAATTGAGTCATAGGGTGCGTGTGAGCTCAGCCTTTACCAGATATGACCAAAAAGTGTCCAAAGTGCTTGCACCAATTTACACGCTCCCACACCAACTGTGTACCAAAGTTTCGGTGATGCCGAATCCTCGCCAACACTTGACGAGGTCTAGCAATTTTATTTTAGTCCTTCTGGTGGGTGCGTAAATTGGAAATCCCTGTGATTTTCATTTGCATTTCCCTGATAATGAAGTTGAACACGTTTTCATTATTGACCCTTTGGTTATCCTCTTTTGTGAAATGCCTATTCACACTGTTTGTCCATTTTTTCTCTCAGGGTATCTCCTTTGCTCTCATTGATTTGTAACCGAGTCTTATGTGCAAATCTCTTTTCTACTGTGCAGCTTGCCTTTTCCTTCACTTACAGTGCTGCATCCTTTCCTGGAGCCTGTCATCACCCAGGCTCAGATAATAGAAGGCGGACTTTTAGTAAAGTGACTAAAGGCTGAAAAGGTAGCAGACACTCTTTGCATAATAAGGTGCAGGACAAAGAACAGCCAGAGGTTAATCTTTGCAGTGTGGAAGGTCTGGTTGTCTTTTATATGTGCCACTGTGGGACTAGACCCAGGGAGGGCTCTGCTCCTGCCCTCCCCTGAGGACCTGAGGTCTCCCTTCCCCAGGGGGGCAGTCACACCTAGATACAGCTGCGAGGGATTGATGACAGCCCATGCTGAAGGCTGGATGCAAGAGGAGATGGGGCTCTGGTGGCGAGAAGGAATTCAAAAGAACCAGGGCGCAGAGTGGAGGGAAAAGGAAATGTGAAGCGGGGAGAGGGTCCCAGGAAAGATTTTTCTGCTCTCATAGGCGAGACATTCTATTCGTCAGAACCACTTCTCTCCACGCTGCCACCATGCCTGGGCCACCAGCGTCTCCTGCCTTATCTCTGGCCTCCCAGCTTCTCTTCTTGCCACGCCGTCCTCAATCACCCATTCAGTGACAGCAGCCAGAGCATTGAGATCATTTAAGATGAACAATAGACCACTTTTCTCTTGTGCTTAAATCTCCAGGGGCTGTTTGCTGTGCTTAGAATGCATCACCCACAACTCCCAGGGCTAACCAGGCAAGACGCGATCTGGCTCCCACAGTATCTCCCGGCCACTCTCCTGGTCCAGCCGCACTGGCCACCTGCTCCTCAGATGACCATCTGTCAGCCTTGGGGACTTTGCACTAACCTTTTCACACTGGCTTCTTCTCATTCAGCCCCCATCTCGGCGTCAGCTCCGCCGAGGGGGTCTTCCCAGAGCCCTCGAATGTGGCCCTGCCCTGAGTCCCTTTCCCCTCACTCCGTTTTATTTCCTTCTTAGCGCCGGTCACTGTGAAGTAAGCGATCTACTTTCCTATTTGTTCGTTTGCTGACTGTGAGATAAGAAAACTTGTCTGTCGGATTCCTCGTTGTGTCCCCAGAGTCATGGCATGCACCTGGCACACAGTAGGTACCTGATGATGATTCTTTCCTGCCGTTTGCTGGGATCGGGATGACAGGAGGTCCTCTGGGACCCTGTGTAGGCTCCACCAGCGGAGGGAATGTGTATCCTGTGCGAGATGCTAAGAGGCTACTTGTTGGGGTTACTTATTACCTGGGTAATTAAAAAATAATTACCTAAAGTAATAATTACAAAAAAAAAAAGCTATCAAGCTGGGTGAGACATCAGTGTCCTTGAGCCTTGCCAACTTATGACATCCGCAACGTCTGTAGAACCGACACCGAGCTGGACCCTGCAGCCTGGGGATGGCTTTTGATGGGAACAGGTAGGGGACAGGGGCAGGTAGGCAGCCACTAGATCTGCCTGGGAGGAGGCAGAGGTGGGGCTCAGGTTACCTAAGCGCCCTTCGGCCTAGGTGGCCGCCGGCTCAGTCAGGGAGCCCAGGGCCCCAGGAGGATAGGGATGCTGCCCGTTCAGGGCCAGGTGCCCGCGAAGCTGAGTGAGGAGGCCTCGGCGGCAACAGAAGAAATAAGGGATGAGAGGGTCTGTGAGGTACTGGAACTCTGTCCCCGGCCCAAAGCCATTTGCAGTGAAAGCAAAACCAAGACAAAAAATGTGGCCAGCCGCCAGGACAGGCGTGGAGTGAACTGCTGGCCGCCTGTTGCTTCGGGTGAAAAACTAAGTCCTGGGGGCCACACGGCCCGAGCCGGAAGGGCTCAGGGGAAGGGCAAACTGAGGCCCAGAGAGGGGGACTGGCCAGGACGAAGGCCTCCGGACCACCAGCTCAGGGCCCCATCTTCCAAGCTTCAAATTCTGCCCATGGCCAGAGCGCAAGGGAGGGAGGATGGTGGAGCATGATGGGTGGGGGAGCTGGCTCCCACTGGGGAAGTGAGAGGAGCCCGCAGGCCCGGGAGGAGGGGGAGCAGCAGAGGGAGTGGGGTCATCCCCAACCCCGCACCCAGCCCTGCTAATGGCAGGGAGAGGCCAGGGAGGAGGAGGGTAGCGCCTGGGCCATTAGGATTCTAGGCAGCTCCAGACACCCAATTTTCCAGCTGGGTGCCCTAGCAGGCTCTCTGAGCATCCTGCCAGAGCCTGTCTAATTGATAGGGAGAGAGGAGGCTGCTGGGGGTGGAGGCAAGGGTGGGAGAGGAAAAGGGGGGAGAGGGACAGAGATGGAGGGGAAGAGGGAGAGGAGGAGGGGGAGAAGAGCAAGAGGGAGGAGCTGGGGGGTGGAGAGGAGGGGGAAGAGGGCCCAGGAGGAGACAGAGAAGGAGGGAGGAGGTGCGGAGGAAGGTAGGAAGGAGGGGGGCAGGAAGAGGCCGGACCCCTTGGAGCGGGCAGGTGGACGCGGACACTGGTGAGAGGAGGCTTTACAGGGTGCTGCAGCTGGCAGAGCGCGGAGAAATGCCACCCCCTGTTTCAGGAGAGGGGGCGCAGCGAGAAGCACTTACCTGGGGCCTCGCAGCCAAGCAGCCGACGGGAGGCAGAGGCAGGATGAGAGGAGCCAGCGGGTCCTGATTCTCAGGCTCAGGAGGGAGGAAGAACCCTGAGGGGGCGGGAAGGGGGCTTCTGGGGCGCCTGGAGGTGGGGTGGCCCCAGCCTCCGCCCTCGGTCACGGCCAGGGTCACGGGAAAGTGCTCGGGCTCCGGCTGCCTGCCGCCTGCCTCCCCGCAGGCCCTCTCCACCTGGAGTGGCAGAGTGCTGTGGAGAGGCATAATTGGCACTTCTGACACTGGGTACAAGCCGGGGTGGGTGCCAGAGCCGCCCCCTCCCCCCTTCCCACGGTGCTGATTGGAGTAATTAGCACTAATGGCAGGATTAGGGGCTCTGTTATCACACACACTCAGGCCTGCTGGAGCGAAACCCCAGGGCGGGCAGGCGAAGAGGCCTGAGGTGGGGACAGGGTGAGGGGGTGAGGGGAGCAGGGGAGGAGGGCCGGCCAGCTCGCTGCAGCCCCCGAGGGGCCCTGGGTCTGTCCCACAACGCTTCCCAACAGTGCTGGGTCAGTCGCGGGCGTTTTCCTCAGCCAGCTGGGCCCAGAATGTCCACCCTCCCCTCAGACCCCACGTCCCCAGCAGCGGCTTAGCTGAGCGGCACCCTGGACTGTCCCTCAGGTGGCGAATCCAAATGGAGTTCACAGGAACAAAAGGTCACCTCTTCCTTGGACCCCCACCTCATTCCTGCTTTTTATGTGGTTCTGCTCCTTAGCCCCTCCTAGACAAACTCAGTCCCCATGGGGATTCTCCTGTGACCCACTTCCAGGGTTCTGTCTGGGTCCATGGGCTCTGGCTCATGGATATGGGCTGGACAGTGTCCCCTGGGTTGGTGCTGCCCGGTCCTCCCTGTCACTGTGTTCTTCCCCAGGGAGCCCTCTCTGTCCCCCTGTTCCTCAGCCCAGGCGGCACCCACACCAGGAGCACCCTACACTGCAGGGTACCGTACATCCCACTCCTCAGGCAGAACTGGGGGTTTCTCCTCACCCCGGAACCCACGGGGGCTTCTCGCTGGGTAGGAGCCCCCCCTCCCCCCCCCCCCAGCACTGAAGCCACATCAGCCCTTACTCCTCCCCGGCCTGGTCCCCAACCCGGAGGATCCATTGCTCACTCTCTTTTGGCTCGGTGCTGCTCGCTGACATAAGTTTCAGATTTTTATTTCGAAACTCAAAAGCCGAGCCTTCACTCCTGTGGACACGGCTACGTTCTGCAGGCGGCGAGCCTGGAATGTTCTGAGCTGGAGAAGCCGGCAGCGCAAGTCGGTTGTGGCGACAGCAAGGTATATGCACGGCACGGGCTGGCACGTGTGCCTTGCAGGGTCCCCCATGCATTCGCGCCCCCCCGCCCCAGGCGCCTGGCGATTCTCTGACAGATGTGGATGGCGGGGGAGGGGGGAGGGCTGCGGCATCCATGTACCTGGGAGGGAGGAGGGTCCACGAAGGGGGTCCCCACGCTTGAGCTCACCTTGTGCGGAGCTGGGCGTTGAGTGGGTGGGTCTAGGACAGAGCTGAGGCTGGAGGTGGGGGTGGGCGGGGACCCTGGGGGCTTCTCAGGAACCTCCAAGTATCCTTGAGCAGAAGTAGGCCGGTCGGCTGAACTGGGGCAGATGCGAGGAATCTGGGCCAAGGACCTGGCCGGTCCCCGGGGCTGCGCCTCGTGTGCTGGTGGCTCTCTGCTGCTCGTCCCGATGGGGGTCCAGGGCAGGGCCGCCTGGCCACCCACTGGTCAGTCCCTGCCCCTCTCAACGCACAGCCCTTTGCTGACCCGCGGCTCCACCGTGAGGGAACTGAGGCTGGGATCTGCACCCAGGCCTCCTTGAGTTGGGGCTTGGCCTTTTGCAGGCCGCCACATGCTGCAGAGGAGCCAGGGACCTGGGACTCCCTTCCCTTGTCTGGTGAAGCCACTCGCCCCTTCCCTCCTCGATGCAGGGCCCTATGTCCCCTGTCCCCTACCCCTGTGCCTGTCTCTGCTGAGTGTGGAAGGCTCGAGTTAGGACACGTGGAGGAGGCTCCGTCCGCGGTTTTGGTTGTGATTTTTGTCCAGCCAGGCACTAGGGAGCCCCTGATGGTTAATGAATGAGGCAGTGATGACCAATTATGAACACCTGCCACTTCAGATCTGGAATGGATCTTCAGAGCAGGCCTGGAAGCAAAGCGCTCCCAGAAATAATGAAGGTGAGGTTTATGCCAGAGCAGGATTCACTGGGGTGTTGGGGGTGGAGGCAGAGAGAGCTGGGGGTGGAGGTAGTCCAGCTGTGCGCCCCCTGCACTGCTGAGGGGGCAGCAGGGAGAGGGCCGGGGATCCCGGAGGGGTGTACAGCCTGTTCGCTGAGTGGAGGGTTGTGTGTACGTGCGCGCCTGTGCACGCCCGTATGTGTGTCGTGCATGTGTGACGGCGTGCCTGTGGTGTGTGCGTGTGGTCTGTGTGCATGTGATGTGCACGTGTGGGTGCTGGGGACCTGTGCCCTCCTGTGTACACCTGTATTCTGCTGTCGCAGAGATGCACGCAGGCTCCACCGTCCCTGGACAAGGGCAGAGGAATTTTTTATTTCCGTGGCCTTGCGTGGTGATTAAGTCTCCAAACTCTTCCTTAACCATCATTTCTTCAAAATGAAAAACCAAATTGCATCTTCAAGCAGCTTGAAAATCGATTTCTTTCAAAATGAACTTTTGGAGAAGTGATTCCAAAGAGAAATAAGAGGAAAGAGGTTGGGAGGGGTGCGAGGTGGGGACAGAGTGGCGGCCAGGGCTCCTGAGGGCCAGCAGGAGGCGAGGAGACATGGGGCGGTGGCCAAGAGCGGGCAGGAGGCGCGGCCCCAGGCCCGAGGGCGCTCCGGGCTGCTGGGTGGCTCGGCTGGTCCCTCCTCCCCAGCACCAGCCAGGGCACTACCTCCACCCCTGTGGGTCCTCGGTCAGGACCCTCCCCCAGGGCCCTGGTGCAGGAGACTTCGGAAGTGACCCCCTCATGCACAGGCGAAAGGGGTCCCAACAATACATGCAGGAATGACGGCGGCTGCCAAGTTTTCATGTGATTCTTGTATCAGTTCCGGGTCAGCACTACCATCCCATTTTAACGATAAAAGCAAAACGAAATAAAACACCATGGCCCAGAGAGGTTAGTGGGAATTTTTTTTTTTTTTTTTGAGGAATTCGCAAAGAAGGTTCTAGCGAGGACAGGTGTGGAATGCTTAGCACGGCATGTAGGATCAGTACGGAGGAGTCGGCAGATGAGGGGGCCCTCTGTGCCTAGGAGTCACAGCCAAGTCCAGGATAAAAGGGAAAACGGGATGGCCCTTCCTGGGGGAGAAGGCGTGTGCTTCAGGGTTTGTTGAGCCCCTACTGTGTGCCACGGACGTTGGCATTCATCCGTCCATTTTACACATAACTAACATATAAGGCTCAGAGAGGCGGAGCAACTTGCCTGAGGTCACAGACAGGGAGAGAGCCCAGGTTGTCCTGGGTCCCAAGCCAGTATGCCAGTCAGGGTCACCCTACAGAGCATGTGGGGAGGGCTTTCTGGAGGAGGTGGCATCTGACGGTGACAGGGAGTGAGCAGTGGAGTGGGTGTTCCCTGCGAGGGATCAGGATGAGGGCCTGGAGAGGCAGGCAGCTTGTTTCGGGGCGGCAGAGGTGGACTCTAATTTCCTAGGGTGTGACAAGGGCACCCTGAAACCAAGCCTTGTCTGTCTGCTCCCAGCGCATTATCCGCCTGGCGGCTGTGAGCGGGCAGTGCCCGGGGCTTTTGTGGTGGGCTTAGACCTCCTGGGTGGGCGGGGCGTGTGTGAGCGTGTGTATGTATGTGTGCGTGTGTAGATTTACATGTGTTTGATGTGCAGGTGTGTGTACGGACATGACGCAGCCAGCCCAGGACAGGGTACCTGTCTCTCAGGATGGGCAGAGCGTGGTAGGCTCCGGTGACTAGACAGTGGGGGTGGGGTGGGGTGGTGGCTGTGCCGCTGTAATGTAGGAACTGAGAGTGGCTCTCAGAGACCCTAGTCCTGTCAGGTGGCCCGTGGCTCCCCTCCCCCACCCAGGGCAGGTAGTGCTCGGCCCTCCGCCCTCCCTCCCCCTCCCCCCCCTGCTCTGCCCCACCTCCTGGTTAACAGCCCTAGGGACCCAGAGAACTGAGGTGGGAAAGGCCTGGAGGGGATTAGGGTTGAGAGACCTGGAGAGGGCTAGGAGGCTGGAGAAGCCTGGGGGTGCCAGAGGGGACTGAGCATTTGAAAGGAGGCTCTGGCTGGAGGATGCTGGGGACCGGAAGGAGCTGAGAGGCTGGAGGGGGCCGGGGGCGGGGCAGTTGGCGAGGCCGGGGCGGGGGACTGGGGGACCATGGAGATTTCCGAGCCAAGACGGAAAGTGCCGGCGAGGCTGGCTGCTCGCTGTCGTCTCTCCTTCCTCACTGGTTGGCAGCTGGGGTTTTGATCGTCTCCGCAGCACTGAGCAGCAGGAGCACTGGGGAGGGGGCACGCGGGGTTAGCGGCGGTGCGGGAAGCCCGCCAAGGTGGAGGTGGAGGAGGCAGGAAACACAGACAGGGAGCCACGGGGCCGGCCGAGAGACAGACAGGATCGCAGACTGGAGGCGGGCTGACAGGGGTGAGGCGAGGTGGCAGGCGTGTCCTTACAGCAGACGGAGAAACGGGCTGGCGTGGTGGCCAGCGTCTCCGGGGAAACGGAGGCTGGGGTGGCCAGGTGGTCTCCAAACCATCTGGTCAGAACTGGGATTGCAGAGTCCACAGTTTTGGTGGGGGGAGGAAGAGGAAGAGGGAGGAGTGGGGAAGGGGATGTGTGGATTAGACTTTGGGCTGCGGACAGACACCTGCCTGGGGATTCCTGAACAGGGGAAGGAGCCCTCAGGCCAGTCCCCATCTTATGAGGCCTCACTGTGTGTCCTCAGCAAGTCACTGCCTCTTGGTGGGCCTCAGTCCCTCTATCCGAGAAGTGGAGGAGGCCTAAAACTAGACCGTCTGCCATGTTTTTTTCAGCTTTTGTGACCTAAACCCCAAGAGACCCACCTTGCCAGTATTAACGGGAGTGGAAACAGCTAAACTCCCTACCCAGGACTGTCCCTTAGCTTCTGGGGACCTTGGACAACTCTTTCAATCTCTCTGTGCCTCAGTTTCCCCTTGCTCTAACGGGGGCTTGAAAGGGACCTGTCTGCCCAGGCCTGGCACAGAGTAGCCATATGGATGCGGCTTCCTTCCCCCCCCCCCTCCTCCTCACCCCCACCCCCACCCCCTCGCCCTGCCTCCAGCTCCCCCAGCTCTTGAAGCCTCTGCAGGCTGGCTCTGATGAAAGGTTCATTTTCCTTTCATTGTGCAGGTGACAAATTCTGCCGCCAATAATCACTTGTGAAAAATCAACAGTGAAGCCCAGAGGCTCCTGGGCCCCTGGAGAAATTCGAGTGGATTTCCGGAGGAGCGGAGTGGAAAAAACCCAGGGGCGGCTGTGGGATCTGGGGGAAGGGGGGCTGAGGAGAGACAGCCACAGTCAACAGCGTGCTCCCTGGACCGGGCTGGCCCTGCAGAGGGAGGAACCCTGACCTTCTTGTCACGCAGGGAGCCTTCGCACACACAGGCTGGACCGCATAAGGGGATGGGGCGGCCCTCGAGGCTGGGGAAGGCCCTAGGGTGGTATGATTGACAGTGCTCCCAGGATGCTGGGGAGGCAGGCCTGGCTAGAGGGGAGGGGAGGGAAAGGGGATGAGGGGGGAAGACAGAAGGCAGCTGGGGTTCTGCTCGGAGGGGCCTGAAAGGCCAGAAGGAGTTCGGCTCATTCGGAGGACAATAAGGAGCCACAGAAAGTTTTGGAGCAGAAGATGGATGTGAAGAAAACTCGGCCTCGCCCGTCTTGTCCGCACCCCTTCGCAGTGGTGGCCATCGAGGGAAGACTCGGCCTCCAAGGACCCAAGTCCGAGTTTTCTCCTGGGGGAGACCGGGGGTGGGGTGCATGGAGCAGAGGGAGGGAGGCTGGGGGTGGCACCCACCTAATAGAGGGTACCACCCTCGTGCTAGGGCTCCCCACACGCGGATGTGAGTGGTAGCTAGCCGAGCCTGGCTTCGGGTCGAATCTGTCTGACTTCAGAGCCCTGGCAGGAAGAGGATCTTGGCTACGACCCATCTAGGGAAGGAATCCCCCTAAATGGCCTCATTTGTGCCTCTCCCTCCCACATTGGCCCATTTTACAGATGAGAAAACCAAGATTCAGAATTGTCAAGCGTTAGAGGTCACCACGGACACCAGTATGTCTGACTTCTGGACCAGTGGTTGGCACATAGTAGGTGCTTAGTGTCTAGGTAAAGTCAGGATTCGAACCCCCGATTTGGACTCTGGAATCAGTGCTCTTCAGATGGCACCAGAGAGTTTTCTCTGAGCTGGTGCTGGCATCAGACAACGCGAAAGCCCCAGAAACAGAACCATGCGGGAGATGTCCAGCCATCTCGGAAGCACAGCCCAGAGAAGGAAAGTGCCTTGCCCGAGGCTACACAGCAGCGGAGCCCGGACCAAGACCCAGGTCTTCGGACGGTTCCCCCAGCTCTGGGCCCAGGCGGGGGGGGGGGGGTGGCGGGGGCGGGTCCCGTGGACTCGGCCCTGAGCTGGGCAGGAAGGGTGGACACTGCCTGGCTCCGTAGCTGGATGGGAAGGCCCAGGATGGGCGGGGAGGGAAGAAGGGCCAGCGCCGTAGCCACGAGCCGCAGCGATGGGGCCGTAGTAGAGCAGGATGCTGAGTCCTCTTCAGCTCTTGGGGAACCCCTCAGCCACAGCCAGAGCCCCCAGAGGCAGGCCTGGTTCCCCCAAGACCACCTCTGCCTCCTCCTCGCAGCTCCATCGACCCACGCAGCACCGAACTTCCATTTATATCGCTGGCCCCTCGGCTGGGCTGACGGCGAGCGACGGCTGCTCTCATGATCCCTCTCGCTCGCCCTCTCCTTCTTTCCATTCCTCTCCGTCCTTCCTCCCTTTCTCCCCCCACCCCATCTGTCCTTGTCTCTCTCAGACGTTCGCCTCAGACAGACGTGGTTTCGAGGCTCCAGCCCAGGCGTTGCTCAGCTGCGTGACCTCCGTGCCGCCCTGGCCGTGTGCCCACCGCCTTGCCCACGCCTCACTTTTCTCATCTGTGCAGTGGGGTCAGCACCCGCGGCGCGGGTCTTTCAAGGTTCCCCCTGCCTACAAAGGCTCCTGAGCATTCAGCAGGTGCTCCCTCAGCGGGAGCTGCCAGACGGCGGCGATGGGGACTGGGATAGGAATCATCGGACTCCCAGCGCCTCCCGCCCACCCGCCGCCCTCCTTCTGGCTCTCCATCACTGCCAGCCCCCGGCTCCCTGCTACGTCTCCTCCAGAGCCTCCCGGGAGGTTAATAGCAGCTTCTCACGGGGATATTTAGCTCTTTCGGAGTCTCTTCTACCCCTTCCTTCTCTGTGGGGGAAATTCTCAGAGAAGGAGGGGACACCTGAGGCTTTTGCTGATTGAGGGGGCACCTAGGAATGGGAGGGGGGCTTGGTCCCGGCTGGACCTGGACCAGGCAGGGCTTGTCCCATCAGCTCCTAAGTGCTGGGCTGGGCTTAAATGCGGCAGAAGAGGCTCGGGAGTGGAGATGCGGGCGCCACCCGCCCCGGCCCGGGGTATTTGGCCTTGGGGGGCTCAGCCTGTTGGGTCCTCGGTCTCCTCTTCCGGAAAATGGACCTGATGATCCATGCTTTGCCTCCAGAGGAAATGACAGAACTCTGCCGAGCCGCAGATGGAGGTGCAGACCAGGTGACGAGGTGACATGCCGGGCGACAGGCCTGGCTGGCAGAGACCCCAGGATCTCTCTGGCTCTTCACTGGGTCCTTGGGCCCCACCCTGTCCTGAGCTCGGCGGGCCCTACGCCCAGCAGGAGGGCAGAGCTCCTGGAAGCATTTCTACTCTGCTGGCCCAACGCAGGCAGACCCGCAGCTTGTCTCCCCACAGCCTTCCCGCTGTGAGCCCCAGCCAGCTTCCTGCGGTGGGGCTGATCCCCCTTTTTCTGTATTTTTAAATTATAATAAAATGTACTACCTTAACCATGTTTAAATGCGCAGTTCTGTGGCACTAAGTGTATTCACAACGTCGCGCAATCATCGCCAACATCCGTCTCCCAAACTTTCCACCTCCCAGACAGAAACCGTACCCACTGGACGAGAAGTCCCCCTTCTCTCCTCCCTCCCTCAGCCCCTGGAAACCAGGATTCTGTTTTTTGTCTCTATCAATTTGCCTCTTCCAGGTACCTGATGTCAGTGGAATTAGACAATATCTGCCCAAGCTCGCCCTGTGCCAAATCCTTTCCACCTCCTCTTCACCGTTTCCCCTCACCCCTGTGAGTGTTTCAGTGAGCCTGTCACTGAGGAAGAGAAAGCTAAGTGCTCCAAGGCCCCTGGGGGTAAGAACCCCTGAGCTGAGGGACTCCAAGAGCAGTGCTCACACAGTCAGGGCAGCTGCTCACCTCTGCCTGGGAGGGCGGGGGGCGGGGGGGGGGCGGGCTGGGCCACTCCCAGAGTTCCATGGGAAACACGCCAGGGAACATGCTGTGGCAGGTCCCAGTGCCACTGCAGTGGCCTCCGGCTGTGCCGGGCGACACCTCTCCCTGGAGCTCTCTGGACAAGGGCCTGGGGGGAGGGGCGGGACAGGCTATCAGAGCAACATGGCTCGAGGAGTCGCTCTGGGCTAAGCAGAGTCTGATCAGGGCCGTGGGCCCCCAGGTGACCCACGCTGCCTGCTACGGTCCCCGCTGCCCGCCTCCCTCGGGCGTCCCAGGCTCTGTGTGCTTGGAGAGGGCCGGGAAACCCATTTACCGTGCTCTTCCGTGCGAGCCTGAGGACGTAAGTGAGTCGGGCATCTGGTGAGGGAAGGGGGGTTGGAAAGGTTTCCTTCAGCTCCCACTCACCTTCTCAGTCTAACACTTAAGGCCTTTTGCCATCTGGCCCGTCTGTGTCCACCTGTGAATGCTGCTGTCCACTGACCCTTCCACAGGTTCATTCACTCACTCACTCCTTGGGCAACTGTGGCTACGGCCACAGCTGTGCGCAAGACACGTGTGCCCTGTTTGTCTGGGGTTCCTGAGCGTGTGGTCCAGGGACAAGAGCCACCATTATGCGAACCCTCAGAAGATGTGCGACCTCAGACCTCAGGCAGTGCCCAGGGCTTCGAGGGGCGGGCGGGGGTTGGCGGCTGTCAGGGCCTTGCCGGGGCCTAAGAAGCGAGCTGGATTCAGGCTGGGAGCTGGAGGAGGCCTTCCCTGCGGGCCGCTGAGCAGAGGGATGGACGGACCAGCCAGTTACAGCGTTTTAGGAAGTATCCCCAGCAGAGGGAACAGCGCGTGATGTGACGTGACCCAGGTGCAAGGGAACTTGGTAAGACTGGGGAAGCAAGGGAGTGAGGGAGCAGCAGCCATAGCGGGGGGGGGGGGGGGAGCCGGGGGCCTGGGGCCTGGACACGGGACTCACCGTAGGGGACAGGGTGATAAGAGTTAGAAGGGGACAAGGAGGGGAGATTCCCCTAGGCCAGGGGAGTCTAAAGATCATGGAACCAGGTTGAACATTTCAAGAGGGAGCTGGAGCCTTGGAGGAGACGGGGCTGGCCCAAGGCAGGCAGAGAGGGGAGAAACACCCTGGCTTCTCTCCTCCCCCCGCCCTCCAGGCTCTCAGCAGTGTCTCCCATCGGCCTAGCCTAATCGATCTAGAAGCCAGTTGATAGGGGAGCCCAGGAAGCTCCTAATCTCTCCGAGCCTCGGTTTCTTCCTACGTTAAAGCGGCCAATCACACTGACCTTGCGGGTCTGTGGTAAAGGGGGCTGGTTCTCTGATCCTTCAGGAGTCACTCTGTCCCAGAGGTCCTGGAGACGCAGATCAGACATGGGTCAGCCTGCAGCCTCTATGTCCTCAGCCTGGGGTCTGGGCTATGGGTGCAGATTGCACAGACGGATCTCACAGAAGGTGGGCAGGTCAGCGCATTTGGCTCCCAGAAAGGAGACAGGAGAGTATGGGGGGGGGGGGTGGAGTGGGGCTGCACCTTCGCAAAGGCCTTCTGGGGTAGGAGCTTCGCCTTAAAGCGCAGGGAGGATCATCGCAAAGAGAGGCTGCGTACGGCCCTCCCTCTGGTTTGTGTGGGGACAAGGCCCCGGGGACGGAGCTGCGGACAGTGTGAGGGAGCCCAGCGGGGCCAGGTCTGAACGGCCTTGAAGGCTGAGCCTAGGCGTTTGACATGCTCCTCAAGGCTCTGGGAGTCACCGATGGCTCTGGAGAGAGGCGGAGACCCAGACCCAGCAGATGTGCACTGGGGAAGGCATGTTAAGACCCAGGCCAGTGTCAGGCCCCTTAAGACGTGCCTTGTGGAGAGTGGCCTGTAGGGAGTGAGGCTAAAGACAGGGAGACTATTAAAGATTTTTCTAGGGGGTCCCAAGACCCAGTCCCCTGGATTCCCAGCCAGCCTCAGCCCTCGGGCCAGCTCTCCGGGGCTGCTAGGGTGAGCCCTCTCCCCTGTCCTGGAACCCTGGGAGATGCTGCCACCTGGATTCTGTAAAGGGACCCAGTTCCCTGGGCCAGCCCTACTCTGCCATACCACCAAGCGGAGGCCATACCACCAAGCCTTGGACTGGCCCCAGGTACTGGTTACTTGTTGCCTGTTTCTGGTTATATTCTTGCCCAGAATGTGGGGAGGCGAGTGGGAGGAGGCTGGGGAGGGGCGGGGAGGGGAGGAAGAGGGTGTCAGTGAGAAGGGGGACATTAGTGGGGGCGGGGGGGGGGGCGGGGGGAGCTCTGCAGTGTGCAGTGCGATGGGGTTTTGATGATGCTGTCATGAGCTGTGTGTGCACTTGAGGGCTTGGAAGGGGGTGTACCAGGGATTCTAGTGGTCCACCGGGGGCTGTACCCACTGTTTTTACTGTCCTCTCCTTTACTGTCACCCATCAATGATTCAATTGGAACCCTATAAGCTCCAAGAGGGGAAAACCCGGGAGTTGGGCTGAGAACCCCCTGCCAAATGGGGGTCCTGGGGGCTGGCGGGAGGCACAGCCGTCCTTACCCCTCCCCCGGGCTTCACTGGGGCGCAATTTCACTGTCCTCACTCCATCCCAGGAGATAGGCTCCGGGGTGGGCTGCAAGGCACTTCAGCACAGGGAGGGGCTGCAGGGAGGAGCAGAGGCGGGGAGAGACCCGAGAGGCGGCAGGGAGAAGGTGGGGGAGCGGGCGGGACAGAAATGGAGAGCAGGCGAGCGAGCGAGCTAGCAGCGACAGTCAAAACAGAACGGTTCCCTGCAACTTCTGTGTCTGCTTCACATACTTGATTCCTTTTAATCCTCACAACAACCCCCCCCCTCCCCCAGGGACTAGTATTATTTCTGAAGTTTAGTTGGGTAAATGTTTGCAGTCTTTGTATATTCCGATATTTAAGTTAACCGCGTGTAATAACCGGACCTCCTCTCTCCCCGTCCGTCCGCAGGGACCAGGCTCCGCTCACTGGAGGCAGCCAGCCTCCCCTGCGACGCTCCGGCGCGTTCCGGCGTGTCTGCGCAAAGACAAGCGACAAGCAAACACACGCACGGGAACGCGAACGTGCACACACACACACACACACGCACACGGCCCCCGCCTTGCTAACCCATTAAAGGTAGCATGCCATCTCCGGGGTCGTCTGATTTTTTTTTTTTTCTCCACTTAAATCAATGTATTTTGCGCCAGAGGGCCACCGCTAGGGCCCAGAGAGGTTAAGACATCCGTCTGGGGTCGCAGAGCAGGGGCGGAGAGGTGGGCGGCGCCGGCGCAAACCCGCTGGGTGGGAAGAGGGTCGGGGGCGGTGGGTCGATGCGTTTCAGGGAAGCGGGGCGGGAGGAGCGGGGGCGCGCGCCGGGAGGAGGGAAGCGAGCGGAGGCGCGAGGCGCGAGGCGGGGCGGCAGAGGGACGCGTCAGAGGCGCTGGCGCGGGCGGGCGGGATTCGGGCTCCTGCCGCCTCCTCCGCGGCGGGCGCGGGCGGCGCGGCCCGGAGCGCTTCCTGCCTGTGGTTCTCCGCTCGCTCCCGGATTCTCTGCTAGGGGCGGGCCAGGTCCTCGCCGCATTCCCAGCCGCTCCGTCAAGTCTGTCTCTGGTCCTACTGCGGCCTTGTGACCTGGGACAAGCCACCTGTAAAATGGGTGTGTAGTGGGGTGGGGAGGTCGAGGTTACTCAAGGCCTTTCCCGCCTCGGAGGTTCTGGGGTACGCTCTGTGTTGACACTGCGCCACCCCTATTTGCACACACACACACACACACACACACACACTCCCTGAACTCGCGCTCCATCCTTCCTCCCCTCCCCCGGCTTTGAGGAGGGGCAGTTCCCAAACTTAGGGAGTCCTATTGCCCTTCGCCCCCTTCCCAGTTGTTCTTGCGCCGACGCCATGGGTTGGTGCTGCAGGCGCCCAGGCGCAGCCGCCGCGGGCAGCCTCTCGGTCGCTGGGCTTTAATGAAGGCCTCTTGGCATCCAGCTAATGAGCTCTGGGCCCCCGGCCAAGCGTCACCCCAAGCGGCCCCTTTGCCCTGCTCGGTCCTAGAACGCTATGTCACTAATCCACCCTGGGTGGGAATCCCGACACAGACACGGCCCTTTCTCCCTGCTTGAGCTCCTGCGAGAGATTTCTCGGAGCTTCACTTTGCTCTTCTGTAAGGGTTGGGGGCGGGGTGGGGGGTGGGCTGGGAAAAGAGAACCCGTCTCAGGACAGTTGAGAGGATAGAAAAGAGCTAGCTCAGTGCCTGGAATGAGTGAATGCTCATTAAATGTCTCCAGGATGATAGTGATAGTGATGATGATGTTGATGATGATGATGATGATGATGACCATGACCATGATCACGATTCCAGCTGGCTTGGCCGGAGAATTCTGGAATCAGATTGGACCTGGGAGAGACCTCATGCATATTCCCAGCCCCTTCTACACTGGAAGATGAAGGAGCAATTTGCTCAAGGTCTAGAACCAGCGCTGGGGAGAGAATGTGGTCTCCAGGTGGGAATTTGAGGGTTCTTAGCTCTGGACTGCTCAGCAACCTGTTCGCCTAAAAATAAAAGGCCAAGGTGAGAGGCAGCAAGCAGTTATTTGAGATAGAAAGAGAGAGAAAGAGAGAGAGAGAGGGAGGGAGAGAAGGAAGGAAGGAAAGAAGGAAGGAAGGAAGGGTGAGTTATTCAGCTACTTGGGATGCACTGATTCAGGCAGAAGCCTGAATGTGTTTCGATTAGGAGACAAAGGCAGTTGGTATTTATGAGAAAGGGAAAGGGAACAATTACATCAGTAGAAGAAAGGCATTTCTACTGGTGCAGATAACATAACTTGGTGATGCAAATTCTAAAAAATGTTTTTAATTTCCAGTCTGATAGTCATCATATCTGCTTTCTTGTTATCTTTGCAAACAGTTCTTTGGGACACATTGTTGCTTGAGACCCAGTCCAAAAGTTATTTTGCTTTCTTTTAACATTCCAAAGGTTGGAGGCATAAGAAATACAAGGCAATTCCTCTGGGATGGCAGCTCTGGCTCCATCTTAAAGTGGTTCCATGTACATTGTTTAGAAACCTTTCTCTCCCATTAGTGGGTGCCACACCTGACTCCCCCTGACCCCACCCCACCCTTTACTCTTTGTCTTCACCCCTTCCTTTGAAGTGTCTGAACTGGAAAGGCTGTTAGGTCATCTGGCCTAACTCTCTGGCTTGCTGTGTGACCCTGAGGTAGACACTCAACCTCTCTGGGCCCATAGTCACACCTGTCAACTAAGGGGGCTGGACTAGTTTGGCAATTCCCAAACCCCAGCCGTATTTAGAGTCATCCGGAGAGCTTTTAAAAAGCTGTCAGTCGTGGGTCCCTTTTCAGTCCGGGTGAGCCAAGATCCAAGTGGAGGAAACTGCGGCCCCCAGACCTGGGCCTGGGAGGCACAGACCCAAGGGCCTTCCAGCTCTTAACTCTGAGCCCCTCCCCCACCGCGTCCTGAGACCCAGAGAGGGGAGGTCATCTGCTCCCTTCCAGTCTCTTCTCTCACTGCCCTCTCCCTGACCCGCCCCCTCCCAGCTCTCTGCCCATTCTCTTGGGGTGAGAGGAAGCATAGCATATAAGGACCAGGCTGACCTAGAGGGTGTATGGGGGGCGGGGCAGGCAGCCGCTACCTGCCTGTGGCTGACGACCATCCTTGTGCCCTTGTCATCTGCTTCTGACGCCAGGGCCAGGGACCTTGCCTAACTTTTCTGAGCCCACAATTGTAGGAATCTCTTGGGTGCTCCTGGAATACTTCAAGTGCCCACAGGACCCCCTCCCTGGGAAGCAGGGGTGGGGGGGACCTGGGAAGGACAAGCGTTAAGGTGGTGGGGGAAGGGCAAGACAGGTACGCAGGAAGTAGGCTCATCTGTCTGTGGCCTTGAGAAGCTTGCATTCTGGTCCTGGCTCCTCTTAGGAGGGATGGTTTGGGAGAGGAACTAATTGAAATGTACCTTTCATTTCGGGAAATTAAAGTCCTTAATTTGAGAGCATCGTGGCAATTAGTGTTCAATCACGGGAGGGCAGAGCATAGGAAAGTGTTTTTCATCGCATAGATGGGTGGGCTGATTATCAGCCATGCTTCCTCGAAGTGGGGGGCCGAGGCTCATCCCTCCCTTTCCCCAGGACAGATTAAAGGTATAATTTAATAAATCAATTTGTCTTCTGGAGGAGGGAAGAGGGAAACAAAAATATCATAGCTGGAATCAAACTGTTCCATCCTGTCCTGTAGGAGTCATTAGGAAGGGGGCAGGGAGAAGAGGCAGATCCGGGACAGGAGGCCCCAGGCCTGCCTTCAGGTATTTCGCCCACATGATTGGCTTTTGAAGTCTCACAGACCTGAGTTCAAATCTCGATTCCGGCACTTGGCATTTATCGGCTGTGTGACCTTGAGAAATCCACGTAACTTTCCTGTGCCTCCATTTCCTCATCTCTAAGATGGGGGCAGCTCGGCAGGGTGGCTGGGCTAACATTTGTAAATGTGCCCCATGCAGTGTCTGGCACATAGTAGGTGCTCAGTAAAGGTGACAGGAGAGAGAACACTGGGTTTGGAGACTGGCCAGCAGGGAGGAGAAGGAGGCTGGAGTCAGGTTGGGTAGAGCTGAGTTCATTGAGCCCTGCTGAGCTAGGCTCGGGGTACTAGGCCAGAGGGATCTCTGTGAAGCATCCTTTGGGTCCTAGCAGACGGTTCACAGTAACGGGGACTTCTAGGCAGAGGACAAAATCTCTAAACAATGGGCGGCAGGGGCAACTATGTGGTGCCAGGACCCTGGTTTGAGGAGCAAAAATAATCTCTTCCTTCCTCCCAGCAGTCTCCCCATCACCCTAAACCTCCCCTTGACTGCCATCCTGTTGCCCTGTGAGCCCTGGCGGGGCTGCGTGGGGTGGTGGGTGCCTCGTGTGCCAGGCGCACAGCAGTCCTCAGTCAGCGTCGAGCACCGTGGAGAGCTGGGGAGCAGGGGCACAGGGTGACCGACTGACTCTGGTGGCAGCTGGATTGGCCAGGAGAAGCTGGGCTGCAGCTGAGAGGGCTCAGACCGACCTGGGTTTGAATTCCTGGCCGTGTCCGGGGCGAATTGCTGCCCTTCTCTAAATCTCATCTGTAATTTACACTTTCCTGGGACTGGTTATTATTAATAGCAACATTTGCCTCCTGCCTTCTCCTAGCCCAGGTGCCCTACAAGAGCCTTAGCTCAGCTCCTAGGGACAGCTTTGGGCACAGAAAGGGGACAGCGGGGATGGAGAGAGGAGCTTTGCTCCATTTACTGAGTACGAGCCACATCCCGGGCCCTGCGCTAAAGTCTGTCTGCCCCTTATTTGACTCCCCTGTATGGCAGGGATAATTATTCCCACTTTCCAAACAGACACTGAGGCTCAGAGAGGTTACCTGGCTCTCTCAGGCCCACCAGCGAAAAGCCAGTTGTCAAACTTGGAGCTCTCTCACTCAGAGTCTGGGCCCTGCCCAATGTGGCCGGCACTGTGGGAAGATGGGGGACTGGGCTGGAGGCTGCAACTGGGCATAGGTGGGCGGGCGGGCCCATCGATCTTGGCTAATGGTCCCTGGTGGGTCTGACACTAATGGGCACTGAAAATGTCAAGAGCTGATTTAGTGAGAAGGCAGGTGCTGGCTGTCGTGGGGACAAGAAGGAGGGGGCAAGAGGTGGGAGTTCCAGCTTCCACGGGCTCTTTCGACGGCCTCGGATTTCCCTTCTGCCCAGTGGGCTAATGAGCCCCGCCTCGCAGGACTGTTTTGAGCACCAATGGCAGTGATGTCTGGGGACGAACCTTGTAAAAATCAGGCCAGTTCAGGTGGGTTGCTCTCCCCCTGCCCCAAAGAAAATGCTTTCTCTGGGGATCCCAGAGTCTTGAGGATGCAGACGGGTACCCTCAGATTATGCTGGGGCCCCCCCTTACCTCCCTCAAAGCAATCCTAGGTGAGAGACCGCACAGCCCGGCCTGAGTGGGTGGGTGGGTAGCGCTAGCTCAGCCAATAAGTGCCTGCTTCTGACTGGAGGGCTGGTTTCCATGGCAACCAATTGATTGCTGGAGCTGCAGAGACTCAAGAGGAATGAGCAATGGGCCTTTCTCCCAAGCCGGACAGCTTGGGCTTGGGCTGGGAGGCCAAGGCAGGGAAGATACCACGATTCTCTCACTGGGAACAGGAGGGCACCTCAGCTCAGCCCGGGAGCCACTGTTGGGCACCTGCTCTGTGTATGTCCTGAGCTCCCAACGGGATGGGCGGAGGGGGAGGCCTAGCATTTATGAAACACGCACAATCTGAAAATGAAGCTCCTGCGACTCCAACTTGGCCCGGCAGAGTCCCAAGCTCATGGGGCTTAACCACTAGGCTATAGAGCTTCCCTGTGACCTTTGTGAGGACTAAGCACATTTACGGGTGCCTGACACGCACCCTCGGCCGCCAGAATGTAACCCTGGTAGCAGCGAGCCTGGTAGCATTGAAGGTTGGGGCTGCAGTGTCTGAGGGCTGGAAGAGCAGGCGACACGGACTGGGGGTGAGTCGAGGCTGGGAGGATGGAGTGTTTGGAGCAGGCGAGTAAAGGCCTTGCTGGCGGGGGCACTGGCTCAGACAAGGGCGGGGAGGTTGGAAGAGCAGGGCATGTGGAGTCGGACCCTCCATCTGCGATTGGGACTTGACTAAGCTGGGATGGCAGTAGTGTCTCTGGTTCGTCTGTCCCAGAAGTCTGTGCTTGCCACACCCTACACCCCATCTCAACCCCTTCCTGTGCCCCTCCCTCCTGCCTCCTGTCCGGTCTGCGGATAGGCCCGCCTCGACTCTGCCTCCCTCTACTCTGCCGGGACTGGGTGAGTCCTTGGCCCTCTCTGGCCGCACCAGTCCCACCTGCTAAAGGAGGAAGTTGGCACAGGCAGACTGGTCCCAGACTCGAGTATCAGCGGCTCCCACCTCTCCTTTCCCTGCCCACACACCCCTCTTGGATTCCTTATTTCTCTCCAATTCCTAAACTGCTTCCATTTCTCCCCTGGCCTGGGATGACTCCTAATTCCCTCAGGGTCTCTCTTCCTGCCCCCCACCCCCGGAAGGGGGTGATTTTGTCCTGACCCCAGCGCCAGCCCCTCCTCCATCTTAAACCCAAGCCCGGCCTGGGTGTTATGATTCCTGCCCAGCCTCGCTCCTCCCGTCCCCGGTTTCGCCCCAGCCCTGCCCCAGCCCAGCTCCCATCCTATGCTTTTGCCACTCTGGCCCTGCCCTGTTCACCCCACTCCTGTCCAGCCCCTGCCCAAGCTCCATCCAGAAACCTTAAACCTAAACCTTGCCCCTCTCCTATGCCTGCCTCAGTCCCGCCTGCCCCCTGCCCCTGTCCCTGTCTTTACTCTGAGCCCCTGTCCCAGCCTCAACTTCCCAGATTGGCTCGCTTAAGTCGGGGCCTCATTGTCATTCCGTCCACGGCAGCATCAGTCTCTGACTGCAGGCGCAGTCGGGGTTGAGGGAGAGAATGAGAAGGAGAGAGGTCGTGGCTGTTGGTCGGGAGCTCTAGGTCTGCTCCCTGAGCCTCCTCTCTGGGCAGTAGGTCTTGGGCCAGAGCTGGAAATAGCTACTCCTTATCGAACGCCTACCACGCGCCAAAAACTTTAGACAATAGCGCCTTGAACTTCCCAGCAGCCCTGCGTGGCAGGTGTTAGTCTCCAGTTTACTCCGAGGGGTGCAGAGATGTCCCTATTGTAGATGTTGGCAGGATTCACCCTGGACCTTGGTCCTGTTGGTCGGGCCCCTGCTCACTGTCTTTTGCAGAAGGTAAGAATAGCTGGTCCCCTGCTTCAAGTGCCCCTGGGTCCCTGAAGCCCTGTGGAGCTCTAAGGATGGTCAGGGCTCCCATAGATACAATGGCAGTGAGTGGGGACACACAGGGAGGGGGAACCCCTTGAGCAAATGCTGGGAGGCTGGGACTGTTTAGGGAAGACGGCCTGGGGCATGCAGTTGGAGGCATGACCAGGAAGTGAATCAGAGCCACTTCATAAAGGGCTTGAAGACTTGAAGACCAGGCCGGGTGGCGGGCCTTTACCGAAGAGACCTGAGGAGCCACGGGAAATCATTGAGCAAGGGAGGAACAAGATCCCATCTGTATTAATTCCTCCCTTCCTTCACTGACTCATTTACAAAAAATTTACTAAATGCCTTCTCTGGGCCATGCCTTTGCTGGCACTGGTGATACAGAAATGCCATCACAGTCTTGGCCCTCATGGGGCTCGCTGGAAAATGCATATTCATGCCCTTATATTCATGCATATTCATAATGGCACTGAAGTCCCGCTGGGTGCTAGGATAGCTTTGTAAACTGGGGGCAGTGGAGGTGTGGGAGAGATCTGGAACGCTTTCGTAGAGTCGGGGCCTGCACTGAGGCTCGGGGGGTTGAGTAAAGAATATCGGGCCTATTGGAAGATAAAAACGGTTTTCGGCAGAGAGAGCAGCACGAGCAACCACCCGGAGGCCTGATGCAGCTTCTTGGGTTCAGGGAAGTGCAAGCAGTTTGGGTGTTTGCTAAGATTGAAGACAGGCGCTTGCTCAGCGCCTTGTGCGAGGCCGTGTGGGAGCACGTGGTCTGAATGGTGGAGGGGGCAGTGAGGAGCCAGCGGGAAAGGGGTGACATAGGCAGGTCACCCTGTCCGCAGGGTGGGAGGTGAAACGGAGAGAGCTTGAGGCAGACAGGGAGGCCTGGCAGGAGATGAGGAAGGTCAGAGCAAGGGGAACGGAGAAAAGGGAAAGACAGCAAGGCATCCACCCAACCGTCCGTCTAGAAGATGTTTGCCGAGCACCTACTGCGTGCCAGGGACTACGCCGGGCACTGGAAGTGGCACCAGCCAGGCTCGGTCACTCATCGGATTGGGGGCTCGGTGGGTGAGCATGGAATGAGGATAAGCAGGATTAAGCGGTGGGTGATAGACACTCTGAGTTCCAGGTGCCCTCGTCCAGGCGGGTGTGGTTCCAGACGGGGAAGCACGAGGGGCAGGGGCTGGGAGAAAATAAAGGTATTTCCGGTGGGGGAGTAGGAGGGAGCTAACCGTGCATGGTGCCGTACTGGTTTCCTTCGTCCAATCGGCAGTTAATATTATTCCCATTTGTCCAGATGAGGAAACTGAGGCTCAGAAATTCTAGCACTTGTCCCTTTAGTGCAGGGATGGGCAAACTTTTTCTGGAATGGGCTAGGTAGTAAATATTTTCAGTTTTGGGGGCCATACCTCTGGGTCAAAACTACTCAACTCTGCCGTTGTAGCAGAAAAGCAGCCATATTCAGGACCCCAAACGAATGGGCGTATCTGCATTCTAATAAAACTACTGCACACAAATGCACGTTGGAATTTGAATCTCATATAATTTTCACATGTCAGGAAATATTCTTCTTCTTTTGATTTTTTTTTTGAAAAAATTCAAAACTGTAAAAACTATGCTTAATTCCAGTTGTACCTAAACAGTTGGTGGACAGGATCTGGCCTGCAGGCCGTAGTTTGCCCATCGCTGGTTGGGAGGTGGTAGAGATGGGTTGGAACTCAGTTATGCAAGTCCGTGGATTTCCAGACCAGCCCAGTTCCAAGGGTTATGAATAGCCTTGGCCTCCCTCCCGTGGGCTCAGCTCAGTCTGTCCCCCTGTCTGTCCCCTGCTATCTGGTCGTCCAGGGATGCACATGCGCACCCTGCTCCAGGCTGCCTTTCTTGGGGAGGAGGCTGTGGGCTCTGGAGCTGCCACCCAGCAGGGGGTCCCTGACCACCACTCATCATCTGGGAAGACTCGAAAAAAAACCTCTCCAGGCCTCAGTTTCCCCATCTGTAAGGTGGGGCTTAGCAGAGAACCCACTCTCAGGTCAGGGTTGCTGTGAGACAGCAGAGACCGTGCCTGAAAACGTGCCTCCGCCATCGGCTGCCTCAGTTTCCCTCCTCCGCGTCTCGCCTCTGAGCCTGATCTAGACCCACGCAGAGGCCCGTCCCCTCCGCCTGCCTCCTTGAAGCGGAGAACGAAGTCCTGGGCGACTCCCAGCTGCCTCTCACGACATCCATCGATTTCTCCACAGCTTTTAAAATTGAGGCTCCCTGTGGGCAGCGGGCGGCGGGGCTAGTCCAGAGTCGGGTCTGGCGGGGGAAGCTTCCTCCATGGGTGGCAGCTGCGCTCAGCAGCCCCTTGCGGAGATCTGTGGCTGATTGTTATGGAAGTCAGGCCCAGCAGCGTGCCCAGGGGAGGCGCGGGAGCGGGAGATGGCACAGCTAGTCCGCAGGGACTCCGCGGCCAGCTCTGGGGCCTTAGGGGAGGCAGGACTTTGAGGTCCTGAAGTCCATTTCCTGAGACCTGGGGACCTGAGGCCGGGGGTGCTGTACATGGTTCAAACAGAAAAAGGCTGCGGGGCTCACGCCCTGCCCAGGAAATAGAACTGGGCACAAGACAAATCTCATTTATCGAGGGCATACTTAGCACCGTGCTAAGCACCCTGTGGCTGTTAATCTGTTTAAATCTCATTTTAGAGATGAGAAAATAGAGACCCAGAGAGGCAAAGCTCGCAGGGTAAAGCACCTGAGGAGAGATCTGAACTTGGGGCTAAGGCTTTATGGCCACTTCTTATAGCCTTGGCCATCTGGTCCCCGGCTGGAGGATGGACCACTGGAACTTCCGGTGGCCCCACCCAACCCGGAACTGCTCCATGCCTCTTCGGAGAGGCCTCTGCAGCTGGGAGACAGGCAACATGGCTTTGTCTGGGGCAGAGCTGCCAGTGCAGGGTGGTGGGTGGTGCAGAGAGAGAGGACTGTGTCTTTGACTGTGCCTTGCGCTGTGACCAGAGGTTTTGAGGTGAGTCAGGAGGGCACTCTCCCCCCGCCCCCCACCTGTTGAGGTGCATGCAATCCCATCATTCAAAATCCAATTCCTTTATATTTTTCACATTCTGGAGAAGGGAGACAATTTAAGCTTAAAAGTGATAGAGGAAATAAAAATGGGAAAGTCAGATGGATTTGGCTACTCGGTAAGATAGAAAAATGACCTCAGTAGAAAGGCGTGCAACAACCTTGGAAAATTCTTGTAGCAAATAAGACCGGCCATCGGGTCTGTCATCTTTGCTCTATAATGAGCCCAGACGGATCGTGAGGGGAGACAGAAACCTGCAGGTAATGGACAAAGGGCAGGAGCAGACATGTCACACTAAAAAGGAGAATCAGGTGCTTAACCGCCACATGGAAAAAAAATTAATTCCCACTCAGAGACATAACAGGCATAGGAACTTTAATAAATGCAATTCCATTCAAGTTAACAAATATTTTAAAACATAGAGTTATTTAATCTACCACTGAATAACTATAACGGTTTTTAACTGAACCCTCGTGACATGCCATTCAGATGTTAGCCGTGCTAATCTTCACAGTGGCTCTAGTTCACAGATGAGGAAACTGAGGCCGAGAGGTTAATTATGTAATTTGCTCAAGGCTACACAGCTGGTGAGTAGCTGAGCAGAATTTCCTGTTAGATTACAAAGCGAGGGGGGGCAGTGTTTAACCACCAGGCCAGTGGTTCTCAAAGTGTGGTCCTAGACCAGGACAGCCAACATCAGCATCACCTGGGAACCTGTTAGAAATGCAAATGCTAGGCGTCACCCCAGACCTACGAAATCAGAAACTTGGGCTGGGGTCCAGCAATCCCTGTTTGACAAGCCTTCCTGGTGATTCCGATGCTAAGAGTTGAGAATTAAATTTGAGCTCCAGTGAGTGTTCAGAAGCAGGCACCTGTTTACGGTGTGGAAGGCAAGGTGTGTTGGTCCAACCTTTTTGAAATAGGAACGGACAGCAGGTATTCTGAACCCAGAGAAGGGCCAGTAATTACACTTCTGAGAGGCCGGACGGACAGGTTTTATTCATTAAGACATTTAAGACAGCGTATTTATATGCAAGTAAAACTGGGAACGATTCAAGTCATCGACTGTAAGGGATTCGGGAAGAAAACCATGACTCATCTCCTTGATGGACTGTTATGCAGTTGTTGAGAAGCGAGTTTGCGAAGAGTGTATAACATGGCACAGTGAGGGTAAACAACTCGCTCCGGTTTGCCTGGACTTTCTCAGTTTCGGCTCTGACAGTCCTGCATTCCAGGAAACCCATCGGTCCTGATAAATGAGTCATCCTAGACAGAACTGGCATTAGAGCTGCCAGCCATGTATTTCTGTCTTCCTTCTCGATAGGCAAGTGGTAGGACGATACTTCCCTGCTCCCTCGACATCAGGTAGCCGTGTGGCTCACTTTGGCCAACAAAATGTGAGTCACAAGTGACGTGTCACATCCAGACAGTGCTCTTGGCGACCTGTGTCGGGCTGACATCTTTTCAGCTTGGGGCCCTGAGTGACTGCGAGAAGCACTGACCCCTGCCCAATCCTCTACTGGAACATACAGTAAGAGCATCACATAAAGTCTTGTGTGTGAAGCCACTGAGATTTGGAGCTTATTTGTTACCACAGCATAACCTAGCCTGTCCTGACTAATACACAGGGTGAAATATGGCTTTCCTGGTGTTAAGGACATGTTACAGACCTGCTTATGCAGTAGCAGGGCAGAGATGTGACACATGAAGCAGATGGGTGTGCCGGAAATAATCTGAAATGTTCGTAATGTCAGCTTGAAGAATTCTTGATCTAAGTAAGATTTTTTTTCCCTAATCATTGCATTTTCCAATTTCCTCCAATGGACGTGTTTTATTAGTATGTTTTTTAAAAGGGGACATTTTAGTCAAAAAAATCATTTCTTTAGGTCAAAGCTGGGTCATCCCCGGGCTCTTATTTATGAAATGCAAATCCCTTGGAAGAGGAAGGAAGAGAAGAAAGTTAAGCTTTAGCTTCAAAGGATCAAAGGGACTGACTGTAAAGGTCAGGAGTTAATCCTCCTCTTCTGCTGGAAACTGCCTGCGGTTCCTGGTTCCTGAGTCCTCCTGGCCTTGATGACTCAGTGGAAACAAGTTGATCAGCCGCCACTTCCTGGCTGTGCATGACTCTGGTTAAGTCGCAACCTCACTGAGCCTCCACATCCTGCTCTGTCAAGTGGGAATAATCCTTTCCGCCTGGTGGGCTGCTGGGAGGATCGGGTGAGAGGAGGTATGCTTCATGAGTGGTGCCGTCTTCTGCCTCTGTCTTTTTCATGGCGCCACCATGTCGAGTGACCTAGAATTTGTCTCGCGACCTCTGGGAGCCTCAATTTCCTCAAGAGGAAGGAGAAGGGAGATTTTACAGGCTGAGGCACTCTCGGACGGGGCTAGAGGACCCCGTGTAGAAGCAGAGAGAGGGGGCCGGGATGGTGAGGGTGGACTTCCTATAGCTTCCTATAGCTTCAGCTAGTCCTAGAGGATAGATAGTACGGCTGGTACCTGTGACGGTTCTTTCCAGAGCTCTTGCTCTCAGATCCACAAGGAAGACCCCATCGAAAATAAAATAGTGGCAGCTACCGTCTGCAGAGATGCTGAACCAGGCTCGCTGTACTCGTGACCAGTCCACACTGCACCCCTTTGGGTCAGGACTTGGGGAGATGAATAAAGAGGAAGTGTTCCTTGGAACTGGATGGTGGTAGAGGCCTGGATCCTAGCCCACTCTGGATAAAGTAGCTGCTCTTTGCTTCTTCAGGATTAAGCAGCGATGCTCACATCCCTGCCAGCTTGCAGGGCCACCTGGGATGTCCCCCTTTCCTTCTGGACTCTTGTAGATATGGCCCATCTCTAGGGTGACCATATGTCTTGAGGTGCCTGGGGCTGTCCTGGTTTACTCCTATTGTCCCTATATCCCCTCTAATCCAGCACTCTAGAACTCTCAGAGGGGTCCTATTTTGGATGATGACTTAGTGGCCATGCTAAATTTAGATAGTTCTCAAGTCAAACAGCCTTGGCTCCATGCTGGCTGAAGCCCTTTTAGCTGGACCATGTGCCCCTGCGGGCCTCGGAGTCCTTAGCTGCAGAGTGGGGATAATTGTGACCACTCTGGAGAGTTTTGAGAGCTTGGAAAGCAGCATGTTCGCAACAGCTCTGGTCCTAGTTAGTCCCCATGATTGCTGGCTTTTGCCATGACATATTGCTGCTGGGCATGGTGGGGGGCGGGCAGGGGTGTCCAGGTCAAATTTGGAGCACTTGCTGCTAAGAACTCACAGGAGACTATAAAGGGACACCTCCATGAGTATGTTTTCGAGCAAAGGCGGCAGGAGCATCAGCACCTCTTGCACTGTGGGTCCAGGGGAAGCCAGGTAGGCTTAGGAGGATAAAGGACTCATGTGACCCATAGAAGTGTCCTTCTCCGAGGCAGGCCTGAGGTTCGAGTAGCCCCGTAGGCTTCCAGGTCAAGATGGCTCCCAGCCTGTGCCATCCAGAGAGGCCTGGGTCTCCTCAGGCCATCCTGCAGACTCTGGGGACCAGGACTGCTGGTGGGAAGCCCCTAGTCTTCAGAAGTGGGAGTTGCCACCCACAGCTTTGAGTTGGGGAAATGAAGTCCAGGGATGGTGGGGTATTCGGCCCAGAGCCACACAGCCAAGGTGGGGGTGGGGGGTGGGGGTTAGTGAGGGGCTGGGATTCAATCCCAGCTCTGCAGGCAGGCCAGGGTCCATGTGCTTGTCAATATATCCTCAGGCCAGGACCGGATGACCAAGAGGGCTGCTGAACCCAAGGTTAGGTCACCAGCAAGGTGGAGGGAGGCAGAAGAGGAGGAAAATAGGGCGAGAGAGGGAGGGAAGGAGGGTCAAGTGCAGGGAGAAGGCTCGGGAGGGGGCAGGGGGAGGGCTTTATCTTGGGCCCATCTCTAAATTCAGGTTGCGCTGTCCACCCGGAAGTCCTATAGGCCCCTTCAACTCATTGTGACCCTCTTTTTCTCCCCTCTCCCCCAAAACCTTCCTACCCACTTGCCCTGCACACCTGCTCATCACTGGACTGTTGGGGACTACCCTCACCTTCCCACAAGTCTCAGCCTCGGGAGCCCATCGGGCCTTCTTCTTCTTCCTTCCCCTGCGCCCATGCTGCTTCCGTCCAGCCCCCTGTCCTGTCCCTTTGTGATTCTTCCGGCCCCCTGTGGCCTCTGTGTCTCCTTAATCCATCCCCGAGATTAGCCGGTGGGACCGCTGGATACAGGCCTCCAGCTCCGTCTCCCGCGGTGAGCCCTTCCCCAGCTCCCAGTGCCACTGGCTGGCCAGTCTGCTCCCAGTTTCTTTTCTACTCTGGGTCTGGCCTTTCCAGGGACGGGCCCCTCTATGCCGGCTGACGAGTCCACCACTTTCCCAAACGCCCTGTGCTGGGCTCCACGCATTTCCCTGCACCGTCCATCGCATCTGGATTGCCTCCCCCGCCCCTTCCCGACTTCCTGGCAGATGTCCCTCCCCACCTGGACGGCCCCTCCTCCTCGGCTCCTCCAACGCCCCCTGCAGGCCCCCTTCCCACACCCCTACCGCAGCCTCCAGTACTTTGCCCCAAGAGGCGATCATTTCTCCCTCCTCTGTCTGTCCTGCCTCTGGCCTCAGACTCTGACTCATCTGTGTTTCCCCTGGAGCCTGGCACCAGCCTGGAACCTGGTACTGGAAGAGCATGTTCTCCCCCAACTTGAGGCCCTGTGGGAGCTGGCTTTTCTCCTGGAGGAAAGTTGGTGGGTTTTAGGCAGAGGAAGCTGCGCTTAGGGCTGAAGGAAGCTGAATAGGGTGGAAATATGACACCGCCAGACAGGGAGGAGGAGGTTGGGTCCTGGCTTGGGAGGGATCCATCCTCTCCGGTGAATGTGAGTCCAGAGAGGGCCAGCCACTTGTCCAAGATCACACAGCAATTTGAGGCAAGGCCAGGACTTCGACCCAGATCGTCTCACTAAGAGGCTTTGCTCCTCAGCCATTCTGGGGAGGTCTGGCAGGGTGTGTGTGGGGCATGGCATGCAGGTTCGTGTGGCTGGGTGTCCGCTGCCCCTCAGAGACACTCACGGGGTGGGCCCTCCATCCCTGGAAGGAGGGGCTCGAGGCTGGCAGAGCCCTGGTAGGAGGAGGCCTGAGTTTTTGATGCTCACACTTTGTGGACCCCTGGGGAATGACTGAGTCATCGCTGAGCCGGCAAACATATTTAGCTCCTTTCATTGTCCCTAATAAATCAATTTCTCCAGGTCTCTCACACCTGCCGCTCGATTGCTGGCTGCCTGCCCCCCATCTCCTGCCCCTTGGCTTCCAGGTGCCTGGTCCCAGCTCTGGGTTACCTGGTGTGCCGCCGCTCCTCGGGCACTGGGCGGGGGACCCCCTTACCTTCTCAGAGCCCCCATGGCCTCTCCTACTTCATCCCAGGGCATCCTGCGCCACATTTGTCCTCCCTCGTTCTGTGACGGCCTCTGTTCAGCAGCCCTATTACTGAATCTCCAGTCAGAGCTTGGAAAGGGGCATAGTGGCCTTGGAGGTGCAGGGATTATGGTATTGAGCACACAGCTCGGGTCATGCCAGAGCCCAGCCCCCCTCAAACTTGCATCCTTTGGGCCCACTGGGGCTTGTTTTGGGGGCCCGAGGGAACCCAAGAAATACCTTGCCTTGTTATACATCCTTATCATGGCTCCTCTTGGCCCCTCTGGCTAGAAGAGCCAGGCTTCCACTTTGCTTATCTTGAATGGGCATCTCTTCCAAGAAGCCTTCCTGGATCTTCACCACCCCCATCCCCATGAATCTTGCCTCCTCCAATGGCCCCAGTCTGCAGTATTGCCATGAAGGCATGTACACATTCTGAGTAGTGAATAAATTAATAATGATGATGATGATGATGATGATGATGAAGAAGTAGCATTTAATCCTAAATAGGCGCTCAACACTGTTCTAGGTATTTTGTCCATATTTAATTATTCCCATTTTATAGATGGGAAATCCGAGGTTCAGAGAGTTTACGAAGTTTAAGACATAGGGTAGAGGTAGTCCCAGGCCCTTGGGGTGGTCCTCACAACTCTCCCTGTGGCCTTTCACAGCAAGAAGCTTTTGTGGCCCCTCTTCATGTGCCACCCCACCCCCTACACCTGTCTCAGTTCACCTCAGGGCAGGGACTGCATTGTACCCAGGTCTGAGAATCCCTTGCACACAGAAGTCCCTATTAAAGGTTGTCATGCAGGTCCTCTGGCCCAACTCTTCAGGGAGGAAGATCGCACCCAGAGAGGGTAAGCCACGAGTCCAGGGACCCACAGCCAGAAAGTGAGAGAGCTGGGTGTCCCGACTCCCAGACAGAGCCCAGCATGAAGGTGCGGGGAGGCCCGTGCACATCTGTGCCGCGGGCATCCCCGTTGGGCTGGTCGAGCCCGCAGGTGCTGGTAGACCAGGAGCCTCCCCTGGCAGGCTGCCCAGGCCAAGGCTCTGCTGCAGGCAGAGGTTCTGTCCCGGCCAGGGCTCCTGTCCCAGTCCCGCAGCGACATGGGAACGTCTCATTCACGTGCGGTGAGAGCCCCCTGCTGCCCAGATTGGGGAGTGGCAGACTAGCCAGAAGGTGAGCAGAGGCCGCCCAGGGGAGAGGCAAGGGGGCCTGGGCCAGTGAGTCAGAGCCCACCCACCCGTTCTGGATTGTGCTGTGGCCCTGTCCACCTCACCCGCCCCCCACTCTTCCCACAGTTCCTACGTCTCCAGACATTTGCACCTGCTGATGCTGAGGCTCAGGGGTCATTTCGTTGGCTTCAGTCTAACCAACAGTTATTGTGTAGTAGGCACTGAACCTGTGAGGAATTTTCAGTGTGTGTGTGTGTGTGTGTGTGTGTGTGTGTGTGTGTGTGTGTGTGTGTGTGTGTGAGAACAGACATGAGTTGCACCCAGTGAAATCTCAGACGTGTGTCTTTTTGGCCCCCTGGCTGCCAACGCTCAATCAAGCACAGCGCCTCTGAGAAGTATCCCCGGGGTGCCCCGCTGCCCAGGCCAGGCTCCACAGGCCCCTGCGCCCCCGTCTATAACAGCATGGGTCGGCCTGGGCTGTCACTGCTCTGTCCCACCTGTCTCCCTCACCTGATCTGACCTCCTTTCGAGGGCAAAGGCTTTGTCTTAATCATCTATGGATCCCTGGCTCTGTGTGAGGAACTGGGTACACAGTAGATGCTCAATAAGGGGGGCTGAATGAATGAATATAGGGATAAGGTGGTCAGTCCAGTGCCTTAAGGTCTTTAGGAGTGACTCACTGGTGGAGTTTCAGGCAAGGGGCTGGGTTAGGGGGCGGGGGCCACCTGGGTGCCCTACACATCCAAAGGGGTGTAGAGTCTTAGAATTCAGAACTACCAGAGCATAGGCCCCATGAGGGGAAGGACTTCTGTCTTGTTCCACAAGTGCCTGGAACACTGATGTTACTTAATAAATATCGTGGCAAGTACAGATAAATGGAGGTTACTGAACTTGAGCCCCTTTGTGCTCATCGGAGCCAGTCTGTGCTTGCATGCCTCCGTGGACAGGGAGCTTATTACCCATCTCCAGAGGCAGCATCTCTTTCTCCAACACAGTGCTGCCTTGGGCAGTGTTTGCCTGCCCCTGGCTCTCTCTGCCCTGCTCGAAGGGAACCCTGTGGAAAATCCAGCCCCCCAGGGACATCTGTCCAGTGTCCTGAAGAGGGTCCGGGGCCCTTTGAGTGCTCACTCTTCCCTGTTTGGCCCTTCCGTCCTCAGCTAGGAAAGTGATGAAGGTGAAGGGCCAGGGCGGGGTCCAGGATGGTCACAGAGGACAGAGCCCCGCTCAAGGGGTGGCTCACGAGCTTTATTTTCTCGTCTGAGTGATTCCCAAACAGCCACTCATGGCCAGAAAACCACCGATTCTACCCCCTCAGTGACAGGGAGGAGGCGAGGACCAGAGAGGGGCAGGGGGTGGACCAAGACGACACAACCACTGTACGCCTGTGGCAGGAGAGGACCTCGGACTCCATGAGCCCCAGGTCCGCGCTCTCTCTATGACCCCTGGCTGCCCCTTCACGGGCCAGCGTGGTGGCAGAGGCGGCGCTCAGCTCCCAGGCTGACATGGGGTCTGCGGAAGTCCTGAAATGCCCTGCAGGGCCTCCTCCTGCTGTTGCCCAACCCAGACCCTCTTCAGTGCAATGTCATTACCAGGCACTTGCGTGCTCCCAGAGACAGGACCTCCCTGCCTCGCAAGGCAGCTACTCCATCCTGACCCCGTGGAAAGCGTGCGTCAGGGGTGGGGGTAACGGGGAGGAGAGGCTGCCTCCCCTCCCAAGGGAAGCCACTCGCCTGCTGAGGCTGGTGGTGGGGCAGAGGCAACCTCATATCCGGCTTTTCTGCCAGGGCGCTGCCCTCCGGGGCCTCCCCCAGGGCCCACGTGAGGGGGTGAGAAGTGCTTCTCAGAAGCGTGTTGGTGGACTCCTCCTCCATGTGCTGAGAAGTCAGCTCAACCCTTGATGGTGCTGCCGCAGAGGGTCTCAGGATACAGGGACCCAGCGGGGCCGCCCCTCACTACCGCGGGACCCGTGCTCAGTGGTGTCACAGGAAAGCCTCGGCCGAGACTCTGCCTTGAGCTTCTGTGCTACTCGCAGGCGTGGCCGCTGCCTCCAGGCAGCCCTCTTGGTCACCACACCTGCACAAGTCTCTCTTCTTGGCTTCTTGATCGTATCACCGGTCTTGCTGCAGCACGTCTCTCTGGGGTTACTCTGCCGTTTTCCTGAGGACGCTTACCCGCTCCTCCCGCGAAGTGGACCTCCTGAGGGTGGAGCCCTCTCTGCTCTCAGTTCTCTGGCAGCTTGAGGTCCAGAGTCCCCTCCAGCTCAGTAAACAAGTGCAGACACCTCCAGTCCAAAGCTCCTCAGGGAAGCCCTGTTCTGCCCCAAGGAAGAGTCTGAGAGGAGGGAGGTGGCCAGCTCACCGGTCCCTGGGACCTGCACTGGGGCCGTGCCTGCCGTCACCCGGCGGGGTTGCAGGGAGCACAGTCCGTGGCCCCACGACATTTCCCTCCAAACGCTGTAGTTGTCCAAGAACAAGGGGAGGAGTGTGACTTGGGCAGAGGGCACACAGTGCATTGGAGACAGAGCTCAGGGGCCCATGGCCCTTCCCGCCGTGAGGACCGACGGCATTTCAGAGTGCAAGGAGATGTTCACAGAAGAGGAAACTGAGGCCCAGGGGGAGGCTGAGGGGCCGGGTTCTGGGGCTGGTTTCTCTCCGCTTGCTTTCCTCAGGCCTCTCCTGGCAGCGGCTGGGTGCCGAGGGGCCCCGTTGCCCAGTCCGAGCCCTCGGCAGTTCCCACCCACCCTCCTGAGCTCTACCTCCCCCTCCCGTCAGCTTGGAGTCACGGGGGAGGGGGAGGGCAGCTGCAGGTGAGTCTCCAGTCACCACCGTCAGGGGGCACCCCAGATGCCCGGCCCCCAGCACCGCCTCCCAGGAGGCTCACTGCTTGCTGGCGATCTTCTTCTTTCGAGCAGAGACCAGATCATAGAAGGGGACACGGGTGATGCTGGCCCTGGAAGGAAAGGAGGTAAAAAGGGTTCAGGGCTCAGCCGACCATCGACAGGGTCTTATCTCCCGGGGCTTGCAACAGGGCTGTGGGTGTCCCTGGGAGGTGTCAGTTTGCCCCACTGCAAGGGAGAGGCCAGATGACCCCAACCAGGACACGGCCAAGGTGAGTCCAGCCTCCCTGGCCTGATCCAGAGTTCCATGAGCTGGAGAGAGCTGGGAGGGAGCTGAGAGCCTTAGCAATGCTGCCTCCGAACGTCCCTGGACCCCTTTCCAGGCTCTTATCGGACTCTTGGAAGAAGATGGAAAGAGCCTGGGTGGAGTCAGCAGATCCGCGTGCTCTGTCTCTCACTGGCTGTGTGGCCCCGAGCGAGTCCCTCCCCTCCCTTCTCTGGGCCTCAGTTTTCTCGTCTGTAAAACGAATTAGGCCTGGCAGCCTCATAGGGCTGCTACAAGGCCTGAGCGGAAAGACCCTGCAAATCTCTGGGGCACGGTCCAGGTCCAGAGACTAGTCCCGTGTCTTCCTCTGGCCCACAGGACGTGCCTTTGCCTGCATCTTCCCGCCGCTCAGAATCAAGGTTGTCACACTGCCCCTCACCTGGCTCCTTTCCAATTGTCCCTCCATTGCCCATCTTAGTAAAACCAGGCCCTGCACTGCGGCCTTTCTCACCTGGCCACATCCTTTCTCTATTTGTCAGTCTATGGCTCCCCAGTGCCCCCAGGAGAAACCCAAGCTCGTTGCTATGGTGACCAAGGCCTTACCATTCTTTGTAGCCTCATCTCCCACCGCTCAAACCCCACAGTGTCTGACCCTGCACAGCCAGGTCCTTGAACCGCCCAGCATTTCCTGGTCCCACACTGCCCAACACCAGCTACGCAGGACCCTGGGGTGCTGTCCAGGTAGGTCACACACTGACTTGCCCTCTCGTTTTTGCCTGCACTGGTCCTTCCACCTAGAAAACCCTTCCCTTCACCTCCACCAGGTCTTTCCAGGGTTAACAAGAATGCCTGCTCCTCCCACCAGCCTCACGAAGTTGGCATCTCAGTCCCCTGTGTCCCGGGGCCTGGCATTGTACCTGCCCAGAGGAGCTGCTGACAGGTTCCGGAGTTAGCCCCCTTTGCAGCCAAGGAAACAAGGCCCCGAGAGAAGCAGGGGCTTCTGGGAAGTGACGGGAGGCCCAACCCCAGCAGCTGGCCGCTCCTTACCGGATGGCCTCGATCCATTGGTCCCTCTCCTCGGCGCTGGAGGCTGAGATGCGGTAAGACTCGTGCTTGCCCTCCACCACCTTGCCGTCGCCATCTGTCTTACAGGCTTTTATCTTCTGGCCCCGGCAGCTGGGGTTGTAGAGCTCCAGGCAGAACTGTGGGGAGGCGGCCAGGTGAGGGCAGCTGAACTGGGCTCTCCAGAACGCTCACAGAGGACTAGATACTCAGGCAAGACCCGTGCTCAGACAAGCAGTAGCATAAGCCCCGCCCCAGGCCTGCCTCCTGTGAGACGTGAAGAGGCAGGTAAAGGGTCCATGGCCTCAGGAGGGAGACTGAGGCAACCCTGGGCCTTCCTGCCTCTCCCCCTCAAGACCGGCTGGGCCTGACCTAGCTTCCTGGAGAGCCCAGCCCAGCCACCCTCTCCTCCCATCCTGTTTCAGAAACTTCCCCAGCCCCTCCCACCTCGGGCCCCACCCCGGCACCTACCGGCTTCTTGGGGTCGTTCACCTTCTGCACTGAGAGATTCTCAAGGGGTATGATTCCCCGTGGCTCCTTGTCCTAGGGAGGAACAGCAGGGAAGTTCAGGACCAGCAAATGGAGCCCCGAGGCAGAGGACAGGGAGTGAACAGGTGGGGCGCCCCAAACCCAAGAGGAGCGCACCCATCTTTCCAGATTCTGTCCAGCCCTGGAGGCGGGCTGGGAGAGCAGCGTGGGAAGAGCTGTGACTGGGAATTAGGAGACCCGACTTTAATCCCTTGGCCCGGCCCCTCCGCCTCTCCGTAGCTCAGTTTTCCCCATCTGTAAAATGGGTGTGGAGGTGGAGCTCGTGATCTCAACGGGTCCCCCAGCTCTGTGAGTCGGCTGCTTAGTGGGAGTCCGGAAGGGGCTAGCGGTGGGGGCGAGGGGCGGGGCGGGGGCGGGGCGGGGGCGGGGCCAGGCTCACAGTGGTGAACTCAAAGTAGTAGAGGCAGCTGTCGGTCAGGATGAACCAGCGCCGTTTCCACGTCTTCACGCGGCCTCCTGCAAGAGGCCCACCGCGGTCAGGCTTCCTCTCTGCGTCACCAGCACTGCCCTCCACGGAGAGCGGGGCCTTGGATGGTCTCCCCCGGGCCCCCGCCTGAGCCCCTCACCCCCGAGCCCGCCACGCTGCCCGCCCAGGTGTGTGTCCTTCTCAAACATCTCAGCACCTCCCGTCGCCCAGGCTTCCCCTGAGCCGCGAGACCCAGTATTCGAGGCTCCTCCGTGACCAGGCCTCAGGATAGCCGCTGGCCTCTCTGAGCCTTCCTGACGCCCTCCCCCCTCGGTTTGCTCCCTGCCTGGCACTGGGCCAAACATTTCATCTTTCATTTGCCCGGCAACGTTCTAGAGGGTTCAAAAAATATTCACTATTAATCGCCATAACCACCTACGAGGAGGGGACCATTATTAATTCCACCTTCTGAATGAGGAAGTCAAGTCCCTGTCAAGGTCCAACAACAGAGCTGAGATTCGAACCCCAGTGTCCCAGCTCCCGAGCCAAGCGCTTGTCCATTTCGCTACACATTCAACCCAGTGATTATTTATTCTGCCAATTTCGCAGCTGGGGAAAGGGAGGCTGAGCAACCTGACCACTTGTGCTGGCTGGAAGATTGGGGAGCTGTGGCTTAGAGGCTCCCTGGGGCTGAGAACAGTTGACTGGGCAGGAAAGGAGGCCTCACGGGCTGTAGAAGAACTAGAATGAAGGCAGACTAGAATGTGGGCATGGAGAGATGCCGGGCCTGCGTGGGCCCCCAGGCCAAAGCCCCTGCTCCAACTCAGGTGCCCTGCTCGCCTGCCTCTGAAAGCCACTGTGCCTGGCTGGGCGGTCCCTGCTGACAGGTGTCCAGGAGGGAGAGTCGGGTCAGGGGCAGATGGCTGGGCCCTGCTGCTCCTCAGCCAGTTCTGCAGCTGCTGCCCCCACCACCATAGCACCCACCCACAGCTCCTCTCTGCCAGCCTCAGGCCCTCCCTGCCCCCTAGTCACGTTGAGGGAAGGCTCCCCTGAGCCACATCCTGTCACACGCCCTCCCCCATCATTCAGGGACACCCAACTGTCTGCCCACCAAAATCCGCCACTTGCTGCCTGTGTGGCCTCAGGCTTGTTGACAGTTGGATTCCTTAGAAAGCCTCTGGGAAGAAAGACAGAACTGCAGTCGAAGCTTCTGTCTGTGGATCGGTGAACCTCTAGTCTCCACCTCCTGCTCACCCCTCCCCTCCCTCACTGTTTCCTTCATTCCCAGGACAGACAGGTGGAGAGATCGGGCAAGCAGGCCATTGCCCTGCGAGTCAGGACACCTGGGACCATCCCGACTCCACCCTGAGGCTGCATGTCAATGCATGTGCGTGCCTGCGTGTGCCCGAGTGTGCGTGCATGTGTCTGCGTGTGCCCGAGTGTGCGTCTCACCCAGCTTGAGCAGCCAGCCCTCGCGGTCGGGGTTGAAAAAGGTGTGAGTGAGGTCGTTGCCGTCGTCCTCAGGAATGGAGAAGGGCTCGCTCTTGATACTGTCGAAGAGGTTCTGCCCCAGTAGAGAAGGAGAAGAAAGTCTTAGCGGTGACGTCCCTCCCATTCTCGGGGTCCCGGGCCTGGCCTGACCTGTGTGGCCTCGGGCGGGTCGCTGGACCTCTGGGCAAACTCCTTCCTCTCCTTTTAGCTCATCATTAGCCCCCGGCCTTCTTGGTGAAACCCTCCCCGGTTTCCCCAGGTCTGTGGTGCTCCCCGCCCCCACGCCCCTGACACGCCAACCCCTGTGCTTCCCGTGGGGCAGAGCGAGTGGGGCCAGAACCTCGGGGATCCTGCACCTGCTGCCTCGCCCGCGGCCCCCATGCTGTCCGTATTTCAACATCAGTTGCTGGTATTGAACTCCCCAAACCGGGGAGCTCCTCCAGGGCAGGACTGGGTGTCATAGTTCCCAAGCCCCCAAGGGCCCGGCCTAAAGCACGTTGGCAACTGTTTGCCGACTACGAGTGGATCATGGTCCTCCCCAACCCCCACCGGAATTCCAGCCAGTGGCACGGACACTCATGGCGGGGCAAGAGCCCTGGCTACGGCATCAGGCCATCTGCGTTAAAACGCCAGCCTAGTCACTCCACGGCTGTGTGACCCTGGGTATGTCTCTCAACCTCTCTGAGTTGCTGCGTCCTTACTCCATAAATGGAGAGCACAAGGCTGACTGGCCGGGGCTCTGGGGGGAGTACGTGGACTAAACAGGGTCAGAGCCTCACCTCTCCAAGTCAAGAGGAGGTGCTGAGGAGTGGGCAGTACAGACCCCGTCAGCACCTCGACCACCCAGTGCCGTACTTACAGGCCAGGTGAGCGAATCGAAGACTGTCATCCTGTGCCTGAGTGAGGATGTTGGAGGCAAGGACATTCAGCTGGGACTCGTACACTCTCTCTCACACACACACATGCACGCAGACGCACACATGCACATCTGGGGCACAGCAGCCGAGGTCAGAGCCATGGTGGGGGGCGGGCCTCTCATCTGCTTAGGTGCAGTGGCAGAGACTTCCAGGTGCACCCTGGGTGAGGGGCTGGCTGGAGGACAGACTCAAGGTAGGGTGCTGACTTTGGATCTCAAGGGCAAAGACCTTTTCTGGGTGGGCTCTGATTTTAGGCGTGGGGAGTTCCCAGAAAGCAAATTTCAGTTCTCCACGGAGGACAGTCTAGCAGTTAGAGCTGCTGAAATATGGGAGGAGCAATCTTCTAGGGTAATGAGTTCCCTGTCACTGGAGGTTTGCAAGCCAGGGCTGAGAGCTCCCCATGGGCAAGTCGTGGATGCCAGCGACGGATCCCCCCTGTGTGTTCTGAATCCTCTGGGGGCACCGTGTTCCATGAAACACATTACAAACTGTCTGTTTCTGCTTATTAAAACCAGACACAGTGCTGGGTCTCCATCTTTAAGATAACTAAATAATGTCTTTCTGTTGCATTTGTGTGCGCTGCTATTCAGATGGCTTCCTTGACATTTTTAATGAAAAATTTCACAAGTACTGTTTGATACCGCCCCCCCCTAAAGTTTTAGGTGAATGGCGTTTGCTGATTTTTAAAGGTCTTTTCTGACCTGAGAGCTCAGGGGTGGGGGTGGGGCAGGCAGAAGCGGGTTTTCCTGGGCTTGACAGAAGTGTGTTACAGCCGCAGACTCCAGTACCTGGGCTCAGCCTGGATGTGGTGGGTGGGCATGGCAAAGGGCAGGGACCACGAGCCCTCTCTGGAGCCCGTGCCTCCCCTGGAGCAGTCGAGAAGCCCCATCGCCCCTCCCGCCCGAGCCCAGTCTGGCCCTAGGAATTCCCAAGTGGCACAGGCTGGTTAAACAAGGGCCTGTGGTGGGAAGGCCTTGTCAGCAAAGCTGTCAGCACAGACAAATATTTGGAAGGCCCAAAGAGGCGGGCAGGAGAACAGACCGGCCTCGGCTTCCACGACACCTGCAGGGGGCCCTGTCCGCCCCTGCGGGCGCCATATCAGCCTGCACATTCTGCCCCCACAAAGAAACCAGCTCGGCTCGCCCACATTTCCTGTACCTTGTAACACCAGCCCACTGCCCGCCCCCGCCCGCCCTGCTACCAAACCGCTGGGTCAGGCTGCCTTCTCCCAGCCGGGCAGTCGTGATCAGAGAGACAACTGCCGCCTTCCGGCGGTTCTGCGGGCCTTGCATTCGTCCTTCTCCACCCCCTCAGTTTTCCTCTGGGGAATCACCCTAATTCAAACACACACTTTCTGTTCAGGTTGCTCGGGAAAGGGGGGGTTGCAGGAGAGGGGTGGGGGGTGGAAGGGGCAGGGAGGTTAGCCCTCACTGCCCCCTAACCCCAGGCTCCAGGGTGGGTGCGAATGAGTCTCATCTAGCTAATCAGAACGTTTCATACTGCTGGCCACAGTGACTGGTTTAGGGAGGGACATGTGACCAAAGCTAGCCAATCAGCCTTAATTCTGGGACTTTCAATTGCTAAACGAGATGGAAGCCTGGAGCTGCCTGAGCCACCTCTGCCACAGCTTGGGGACATCCTGTTTGAGAGGAAGCCAACATGGAGGGGAAGGCTGCCGAGAGTGGGGAGACCAGACTGAGGCCTGACCTCACCGAGCACCTGGATCTAGCCAAACCTGAAGCTGACAGACCTGAAGCCAAAACTGATCCCTGATCTTTTCCATTACACGAGTTTAGAGTCCTCTAGCTAGGAAACAACTGTCTGCAGAGACACACAGCCAAGTTCTCTGTTCCCAAATTGTGCTTCTGATCACTGCAGAGGGAAGGGCTCTGCCGTCAGACAGAACGTGAACTCACAAACTATGAGCCCCCCTGACCAGCTATCTCCGAGCTCAGTTTCCCTCACTGTAAACTGGGGATGGTACCTTCTGCTGAAGGTCATTGGAGGGATTTAGTGAGAACATGAAGTACCTAGAACTGGGCTCAGACAAAGTCAATTCTGATGGAGTCATTTGGACAAGGACCCAGAAGGTCTGGGGCAGCCCACAGCAGAAGATGCTCTGAACTGGGAGACTGTTCCCGTGCCCAAGCCTCAGTTTCTCCACCTGTAACCCTCCTCCCTGTTCCCCCTCCTTCTCCCCCTCCTCCCCTCGCTCCCTCTCCAGGCAGCTCTCTCAAGGTGAGAGATTCCTCTTGGTATTCCTCAGGCGCCTGCCAAGTGCCAGGGACTTCAAGGGCATCATCTCTGCCTCTCAGGAGGATGACATGAGGTAAGCGTCAGCCCACTTTGCAGACGAGGAAACTGAGGCTTACACTCAAGGTCACACAGCCATAAGGGCAGAGCTGGGATTTCGTTTAATGCCCTCTGAGCCCGCCCTCCCACCTCGTACCTTTCTGAAGCCTTTCCCCTTGGCTCACCCTCACGGTCTGCGAGCCCTTGGGGTGACCTCTCTTAAGGTCATGTATCTGCTTCAATTTGCTTTCATAAATCAGGCCACTTAGAAGCACATTGTCCTTGGCAGAATATCTGAAGGTGCTGAAAGCCAAGTGCTTGCTTTACATGTGGAGAAGACGAGGCCCGGGGGGAAGGTGAGAAGACACCCCCCCCCCCCCACGTCCCCAGCAACTACCTGTGAAAGCTTTGCACAGCAAGGACCGGGCCGTGTGGCTCTCTTTGTGCCCTGCAAGGCTTCTGGGTTAGTTTAGCCCCTCCAACTACACCAGGCGCTTTGCTAAATACCTTACTTTTTTTTCTTTTTTTCTTTTCTACACTAATCCTATGACCTGGAAGCTCAGAGGGGTCAAGCCACTAATGCCACACAACCAGAACGTGGGGGAGCCAGGACCTGGATGTGGCTGTGACTCCAGAATTCTGTTCTCCCCCTGCTTGGTCCCTGCCTCTCCTGGCTGCCAAGGAGGATAATAAACCCTTTCCAGACCTCCCAAGCAGAGTTTGAAGCTAAATTGAGATAATAGACCTGAAAACCCTATGAGGAGAAAGTTACAAGCTCTATACAAATGCGGCACATTGTTATCAACAAAAGGCTTAAATTGGGAAAAATATCTAAGGAGGGAGATGCTGAAGAAGGCTTCACTGGGGGCTGGAGCAATAATGTGGCACTTGGGAGATCCTGCAGGACTGGGGCCGGCTCGTCATTAACTCGTAAACTGCCAGACAAGGTGCGTGCCCGGCTTCCTGCTGTGAGTGCCACAATGAGATGAGTCAACAGTTCTCAAGTGCCTTTTATGTCGCAGGCATTTTACTAAGTGCCGGCATTTTTAAATTATTATTAATTATGCTTTATGGTGACACAAGCCACCATTTAGAGCCTGTGCTATGTACCTGGCATGGACTATGCCCTTTACGTTTAAAAAAATTACCACTCATTACAGCTCTGTGACGCAGGCATCATTGTCCCAGGTGAGGGAATAGTGGCTTAGAGAGGGTGAGTCATTACCCAAGGTCACCCCAGCAGGCAAATGGGGGGTAAGGGGGATCGGATTTGACCTGAGCTCCCCACCATGATTGATCTTCTCTTCTGGGGACAAAGGAGGGTAGTGGGCTAAGGTGGCCCTTCTCAGACGAGGGAGGGGCCACCAGAGTCATTCCAGACGCAGGCCCCTCACCCCCAGACTTCTGCAGCAGGGTGCTGAGCTGGGAGGGTGGGCTTCATACCCTCTCCCCACTCCTGCTGTGCTCTGAGCAGGAGAGGACCGAAGCTCTGTTGAGCTCTGGAGTGTCTCTAGTCCTAGAAACGAACTGTCCATTCATTTTTGCTGAGCCGGGCTCTGACTCTCACTCCCGTGTTTATGAAGCTGCTTCTGGCTCCCTTTTGTCCATGGGAAACAGGCGAACTCCTGAAGCCATCATTCGAAGCTCCAGACTCTCCGGCCCCACCTTGCCGCCCATCGCTGTGGCACTGTCCAGATGCGCCCACAGCCCCCGCAGCCGCTCTCGATGCCCCTCCTCTTCCCATGCCAGGCCTGGGTTCTGGCCACTTCCTCTTCCTGGAATGTCTTCTCCGTGCCTCTCTGGGGTAACCCCTACTCAACCTTCAAGGCCCAGTTCAAAAGTCACTTCCTCTGTGAAGCCTTCTACGACGGCTCCTTTCCCTACGTTCCCATAGTGGGCACAGCACGAATCACCCAGAACCGTAATTCACACGTGTATCATTTTTTCCACCAGACCCTGAACTTGGCCTGGCTATGTCGATTCATCCCTGGGTGCCCCTTGCCGGGCACAGGGTCTGGCGCAATGTGACAGGGGTGGCGGCCGTTTGATAATGAGACGACAGGCCTGGGTTCAGCCCTCGAGCTGACGCACAATCTGGTGGAAGACCTCAGTTTCCTCCTTGCTAGAGGAGGGTGGGGTTTGGGCACAGAGTGTGAGGGTTTTCAGCTCTGACACACTGAGAACCCCAGAACCTGGGATTCTAAGAAATTGAAACTTCCTTTCTAGGAGATGTGAAGGGTAAGTGCCCAGAGTCCCCCAGGGCTTGAAATCTGGCAGGACCTCCTAGGTGGTCTGCCTCTGGACATCCTCCTTAAGACAGGGGCTGCTCAGAAAGGGTCATCTCAGGACCGACCTCTATTTGTGGTGGTCCATCTCAAGACAGCCACCGACTCTTGGGCGGTTCACCTCACAGGGGTCCACCATTAAAGTTGTCTATCTCAGGGAAGTGGCCCTCGGGCTGTCAATCTAAGACAGCCCCCCCCCCCTCCGCCCCCGTGCCTGGGGATGGGGACTGGGCTGGGTGGGGCCACACCCCTCTTACCCGCAGCAGCTCCTCTGGCAGGTCGCTGCCGTCATTGATGCCACGGTTCATGGACACAAAGCGCTCGAAGGGCGGCCTGTCCCGGACGTTGGGGTTGTGGAGGCTGGTGTTGAGCATGATGATGGAGAAGGACAGGACGTAGCAGGTGTCTGTGGTTGGGGACAGCGGGTCAGAGTCCTGGCCCTGGTCTCTCTTCCCTCCTCTGCCCTGAGCCCTTTTAGGGATCAAGGATCAGCCATCTCACAGCCCCAAAGATCCACTCTGTCCTCCTGGCTTGGCATTCGAGGCCCAGCCTCACCTCCCACTCTTAACTGGACTCCCCGCTTCAAAGAAACTCCAGCTGTCACGTGCCGAGCCCCTCCGTGCCTTCCCACCCCTGCACTTTTGCTCCAGCTGGCCCCCCCGCCAGGCACGTCCTCCCCTTCCCTTTTCCGCCCATTCGAACGACTCCTTCTCTTCCAGCTCCAGCTCCGGCCCTCCTCCCCGCCGAGCCCTCCCAGCCCCGCTGCCCACTCTGTTCTTTGCCTCCTCGGATCTCGGAGAACACTTATTGTTGGCACCACTGTTCAGGGCTTAGTCACGTGTTGCTTGGTAATCTGGCTGGCATTGTGGGGCTTCTGGAGCCAGAGCGACTGTTCTGTGATTCACACATTCACGTGCAGGGGGCAGCGAGCCTGGGTGGAGCACTCGGGAGGGAGGTAACTGCTCCGCTGTGGTGCACGTCCAGAGCCAGGGAGGTAGGTCCTACTGTGTCCCCAGTTCTCCAATTGACCTTGGGAAAGTCCCTGACCTCTCTGAGCCTCGGCTTCCCCATCCGTGACACTGGGAGGTTTAACTTTGAAGTAGCTTCATGTTCTAGAACATTAGCAATTCTACCTCTGATAACAGTGTCAGCTAACGTTGTTGGCGCTTGCCCTGGGCTAAGCAAGTCCCACCTGCATGACAACCTTGTGAGGCAGGTATGAGGAAACTGAGGCACAGGGGGGTTCAGTTACATGTCTCAGGTTACAGAATTAAGATGCAGTTGCACTATGATTCAAATCTGGTGCTTTAAAATTCCTGTCTTCTTACAAATATTTATTGAGTGCCTACTAAGTGCTGCGGGCTGGGGCCTCACAGGTGAATAAATAACTCTGATACGGCCCTGCCCTTGTGGGACATTTAGACTTGTGGAGCTGGCAGATAAAACAAGCAGGCGCTAAAATCATCATCTATCACGACGAGCCGGGGCAGATGCTCTGTAGGACTTGTCCGTGGACATGCAGCCAGGGAGCGGTGTGTCCCTGGACAAGTCACTTTACCCCTCTGAGTCGGTATTGCATGCTGGGATGAGAGTACCACAGACCTCATCGAGTAGCTGTGAAGATGAAATGACTGCACGGGTACAGCACTTAGCACATGGGGAGACTCGAGAAATAAAACTGGTTACTGTCGTTATGGTAACTTCAGATCCCGAGCAGAGTCCAGGACCAGTCGGCCATGATGGCTTCTCATGCACCCTGTGCTAGAGAGTAAGGACTGACCTTTTTGATATTCTTCTGTGCGCCTTTGCCTCCTATGTCCTGCTCAGGCTGTTTTATGTCTCTGGGTCTTTTCTTGAACTAGAACTCCTGACCAAAAGGCCCTTCCACCCTTTGACTTCCTGGAGAACTCCTATTCATTCTTTGAAACCCCATTCAGATCCCTCTGCCTCTGGGAAGCCATCTTGGACATGTGGACTCCTCTGGCCCTGCCCTCAGACAGGTGCGCGGCTGCCCTGACCCCCTATGCCATCGTTTCCTGACATCTCTCGCCAAGGGTCAAGCCCTGAGGCAGCCCTGCCCAGCAGGCGCCCAGCAAAGGGCCTGGCACAGGGCTCCCAGGTTCTGGGTGCTTGAGGGAAGCCCGAGGGGGTGGGGTGGCCATGGCACTTTGGGAAGTTAATCAGTGTCTGACAATGCCAAAGGGGTTCCGGAGCCCCAGATCCCACCCCACACTGGCACCTGTGGACTGGAAGACGCCTGGGTTGCAGAGGCAGTATCGAGTGGCAAAGGTCTCCATCATCCGATCGATCTTCTGGGCCTCGCCAGGCAGCCGGAAGCTCCACAGGAACTGCCTGGGGAGGGAACAGGGCTGTGGGCAGTGGGGTGGGTGGGGACTCTCAGGGACACCTTGAAAAGCTACACTGCCGCTCCCACACGCTTACTCTCTTTATCCTGTAGATGGGCGAATCTGCACCTGTCATTCGGCTCATGGGGCATTTGTCCTGGTGAGCACCAGGCATGCAGGAGGGTTCCAGAAAATGCCTTTTTTTTTTTTTTTTCCAGAATATGAGAGTAAGTATGAGTGTCCCATTGCCCATCTGAGTCCTATCACCTTTTGTGGACCAGGACACCTTAGCCCATGAGGAACCTTTGCCTGCCCCGGGTTCCCCCTTCCTGACTGTGGGGCCCTGGGCAAGTGCCTTCCCTCGGCTTGGACTCCTTTTCTTGGAATCTGAGCTTCCAGCCCTGGAAGTTGATGACTCCCACAGCTTTACGTTCTACCCCTTGAGGTCACGTGCTGTGCCTGCTCCCCTCACATCTCCTGCGGGGACTCCCATGGGCCCGGGCACCCAGGAGCTGCTCTGTAAAGCATGTGTGAATGAATGAATGAATGAATGAATGAATGCTGGAGCCTACCCCCTCTCCCTCAGAGAGCATGGCAGTTAGAGGGAAGGCCACGTTGCCCGGGGGGTGTTGTCTTCTTTCTTTTCTGCCTTGAAAACTCCTATTCAGCCTTCAAAGTCCAGCTTGAATGCCCCTCTCTTGGGAGCCAATTTTTCCAGGCACTAAGCAGCAACAAGACTTCCTAAACATTTGCTGTGGGCCAACCCTAAGCACTTTCTCTTTCAGTCCTCAGAACTGTATGAGGTTGGTGCTATGATCCCCATTTTTACAGATGGGGAAACTGAGGCACACAGAGTTTTGTGTGTGTGTGTGTGTGTGTGTGTGTGTGTGTGACTTGCCCAAGGTCATACTGGGGGTCAGTGGCAGAACTGGGATATGGACAGGGCAGTCTGGCCCCAGAGCTTATGTTCCTAACTGATATGCTATAATGCCTCCTGTAGTCGTAAAAGTAAGACTAGGAGCTACGATGCAGTAATTAAAAAATAATAAGTAATAATAATGTAATACACACCAAGCTGTATTAATAGAGTAAATAAAGCAAGCTCTATTCCGAAAACTGGTGGGACTGGCAGTAATCACAGCGATACCAATTACGATGATTAAATATTATGATGATAGCGCTGGGCTGTGGCAGCACCAGCAGGGGAGGCAGCGGTGAGCCGGGCGCCGTCCCAGGCGGCCCGCGGCTCTCATCTCTCTCAGCCTCGGCCGTATGCGGCAGGGACTGTCATTCCTTAAGTTTTGCTCCTGACACTTTGTGGCCACGTGGATCGTGACGTCCCCGACCTCCCCCAACTCCTGGCCGTGCCACCCTCGAAGGCCGGGGCCCTGCCCCCTGGACCTCTCACCTGAGGGCCTGGACGAGGTTGAGGTTGGCGAACTCATGGCAGTCCACGAAGGCCTGGAGGACCTGCAGGTTGATGGGGTCCCTGGGGAGGGGGCAGAAGGGAGGGTGGGGTGCACTGAGGAACTTTCTGGTACCCACCTCCCAAAGAGGGTCGAGGCGAGGGAAGGAGAGGAGGGGGTAGCTGTCCTCCTTCTGGATCCAGCCGCTGTCTGGTCTGCTCACGTTAGGGTCACCCACGTCAGGGTCACCCACGTCGTTCCCTTTGGCCACTGCACGCACATGCCCTCCCACCGGTGAGCAGACCCCCAGCACCCCACGCCTCACCAGCACCGTTCTCACCTAGGAGGGGGGTCCGGCTTTGGAGCGGCTTGCCCTGACTCGAATCTTTCCTCTACCTGAATGAGTGACCCAACTCAAGCCGCGTGACCTCCCCAAGCCACAGTGTCCTCATCTGTAAAATGTAGGCAATCATGCCTAAGCCCGTGCCCCCCTCTTCTCAGCTATTAAATCACGGAGTGGCACCTGTGTTCCCCACTTGCTCCGGAAAAAAAAATGTGTCCTCTGGGGAGCCTGGGGGAAGGGTTGCTGGTGCGCTGGCCCAGCTCCACCCTTGTCCCTTACAGTCCAACCTCACCCTCAAACCAGCAGCCAGAGGGGTCCTCTCAGGCCACGCCTCTGCCCAGAACCCTCCCATGGATCCCCACCTTGTCACCCACTAAACCCTCCCTCCTTCCCTCACTCCCTCATCTCACTAGCCTGCTAGCGAGTGCGCCTCTGCCGTGGGGCCTTTGCACGGCCATTTCCCCTGCCTGGGATGCTCTTTCCCCAGACCCCTACTCTGCTCTCCTCTAAGTCAAACGTCGCCTTCTCCGTGAGGCCATTCCTGTCCACACTGAAGTCACAGCCCTCGACCGTGGTCCCCAGCACTTTTCACCCCCCTTCTCTGTTTCATTTGCATTCCAAAGAATTTATAATTTTCTTACATGTTTCACATATTTGGGGGTCTGTCTTCCCCACTAGAATGTGCCCCCCTGAGGGCAGGAGTTTTGTCTGTCTTAATCACTGGTGTAAATACAGGGCTTATGACAGTGTCTGGCATAGAGCAGATAGTAACAAATATCTATTTGTTGGAAGGAAGGAAGGAAGGAAGGAAGGAAGGAAGGAAGGAAGGAAGGAAGGAAGGAAGGAAGGAAGGAAGGAAGGAAGGGCAGGCTTTTGTTCAGAATCTGGAGGGGCGTGATCAATTTGCCCCCTCGAACCCCAGGAGTCATGACTTTCCTAATGTAATTCACTCCCTCATTCACTGTGCATACACAGATATCCACACTCACCTCGCACACTTGCACACCCTTATTCCTTGCTTCTCCAAAGCCCTATCTCCTTACCTCTCCCCCAGGTAGGCGCCGATGGCCGTCTTGTTAAGGCCCTCGCCCTTATACAGGAACTGGGCGATGTCCTGGGCATCCGGGGTCAGCAGCTTGTGCTCAGTGAGATACTGGATGCCCTGGAGATGGTACACAGAGCCATGAGCAGCCCCTGCATAGCAGCTGGCTCGGGGGCAGGAAGGAAGGGAGCCCCCGTGGCCAGAGCACAAAGGCCTGGCATTCTGGTGCCAACGCGGCCTGTTCAGGAAGTTGTGTCCCTCCCAAATAGAAGCTGCCTTTGTCAAATGGTGAGTTCCCCATCACTGGAGGTATGCAAAGAGAAATGGGGTTCCTGCACCGAACCAGGTGCTGACCCCAGGGTCCCCTCCAGTTTGACACTCTTTGATTATGTGCTTCGATGATCCCATGAATTCTTAATTTTAAGTCAATGATTCAGCCATTCCTTTTGTCCTCTTAAAGGTCACATTATTTAAAAATAGCATTTCATTTTTTTTCTCTCGCTAGTAATCTATGTCCATTGTATAAAAATTAGGGAAAAAAACAGCTAAATCAAAAGGAGAGGAAATTGCCCAAGTCCCACCACTTGGAGGTAGACAGTTGCTATGGTGGTGACTTTCGTTGAAAGTGGGAGCACGCCACGCCCGCCACAGCGAAACCCGCCTTTCTGATTTGACGATGTCACAAACATCGCTCCCCACCACTCAGGCACACTGTCATTTTAATCTACGCGTTTTGGGAGTTGGCCTCTGGTTTTCTGTGATGGTTCCTTTGTGCCCTTGTTTGTTTTGGAGAAGAGGCTTCTGAAAGATGGGGGAGGCGTCCGTTTGTGGGGGGCTCTGCGTGACAGGCAGAGGGTCCTGGGAGCCCCTCAGTGGCCCCTCTCAGGTGCTTGGGTGGGAGGGTGAGTTAGCGTGCGAGTTTGTGTGTGTGCGTGTGCGTGTGCGTGTGCATGTGTGTGTGTGTGTGCGTATGTGTGTGTGGATGGGGGCGGGGTCTGATTGTTGCAGCTATGGGACGTGAATTGGTATGTGACACTGGGCCTGGGTCGGGGAGGGCAGTCAGCCTTCTGAGCCAGAGCAGGAAATTTCCAGGGCCCCTCGGCTGCCCTGACCCACCTCCTTTGTGTGTCAGCTCGTGGCTTCCTCCTGTCTCTGTTCCTGCAGGAGAGGAGCCCACGGCCACCTCGCGGGGCAGGGGAGGGGGCTGGGGTTGCTCTTGGGCCAGTGAGGTTGTTGTTGGGGGGGAGGGTTGTCAGGGTGGGGAGAGCAGTAGCTGAGCTCTCAGCGCTCTGCGCTAGCACCCCAGATCTGCCTCACCCCCCGCCCCCAGGCGGGTAGCTGGAAGACACTTCTGGAGACTGAGCTCCAGAATCTAAAGTCGCCCCTGTCCAATGCCCCGCTCCCAGGGGAGGAAACAGAGGCTTAGCACCAAGGGACCTCAGGTCCATGGACATCACAGACTCCACCCATCCTCCGGGCTCCCGCCCCATGCCTGGGGCTGCTGTGCTGGGAGTGGCAGAGCCCCCAGCTGTGACTGGCTGTGGGGCACTGGACAGAGGTTGAGCCCTGCTGGGTCTCGGTTTCCTCATCTGTAGGGCAGATTGTTGTATCAGCTGAGGGTACCAAGAGAACACTGTGGAGGTGCCCAGCGTGCAGCACCCCTGACCCCATGACCCAAGTTCCCCCCCGCCCCGACCAGCTGCCTACCTTCACGGGGTCCATATTGAACTTCTTGCGCCCAATGCATAGCTCCTTCCCCTTCTGAGCCATCCGGCTGTAGAAGTGAAGAGGTCAGTGTGGGCTGCCCCAGGACCCCAGGGCACGCCCTCCAACCCCCAAGGGCCCTCGGGGACCATGAGTGCTCCCCTTGGCTAGAGCCGATATTCCCTAGGGGCCTCCAAGTCGGGAGAGGGGTGTCCCCAGGCCGTGTGTTGAAATCACCTGTGAGAGCATGAGAAATTCAGGGTCTGGGCTCTCCCAGAGCTACCACACCGGACCCGCCACTCCAGACCCTTCCAATGGGCCCAGCGCCACGGCCTGGGGAGCCCAGCGAAGCCTTTGGAGGGTCCCTGTGCTGGGAGTGCGGGCAAGATGAGGGGGAGGCTGGGCGGAGAGCACAGGCTCTGGATCTGGAGCCCGCCTCCTGGTGCGGATCCTGCTCTCCCACCCACGGGCTCCGGGCTCCGGGACAAGCCTCGGCACCTCTCCGGAACCCAAGTTTCTTTGTCCATGAAGTGGAGCAACATCGCCACCTGCCTCCCAGCATTGTTGGGCGGTGAAGGCACTGACAATAGCTGGTGGTGGGTGCTCTGGCGGGCGATGTTACCGTTGGGGCGTGACCGGAGACTCTGGGGACAGGGCCACGTGGGAGTGCACGTGTGTGCGCCTGTGCGCAACTGGGGGTGGGGCCCAGGCCAGGCGGGTGGAGGTCAGAGGCATCCGAGAGATAACAGGGATAACGGGCAGGGTGCGATTTCCTGGGACACGGGATGTAAGAGTCGGTGCCCTCGGGCCCTTAGTGGACTGTGTAGAGAGCAACGTTCTCATCTTGCGAGTGGGGAAACTGAGGCCCAGAGAAAGGAGGCATCAGCCCAGGTCACAGAACCAGAGGGAGTTTTCCTACAGAAGGGGAATGGTGAATGACACCCTGCAGGTGGGACGAAGTGGACCGGCCTCGGTCCAGCCTCGGGCTCCTGTCCCCCGGAGGCCCTTGGCTTCTCCGTTCTCATCCTTCTCCCTGGCGCATCCCATGGTGCTCCTGGGTGGCGATTATTCAGGGGCTGTGTCAGAGTGGGTTGGGAGGGACTTTGGATGGAGGAAATGGGAGGATGGGACGGTCTCTCCAGACGGAGCCGGCCGTCTGGACGCAAGGACGGAGTCTCAGGATGCGCTACTCCTGTCTCGCCACTGCTGCCTCCTCCTTCTCCGGGGGGGCCCTGATTCCTGACTGCACCAGGGCCCCAGCCCAGGTGTGTCCCCTGCTCATTAACGATGTGTGACACCCTTAGGAAGCCACCATGGCGGCTTCCTAGGGTCCCCTGGCCAGGACCCTCACCTCTCCTGTGCGATCTCGAAGCAGTCGATTTGGGCGAACACATCTGCGATCTCATCCTTCAGCTTCTGCGGTGGGGGGTGAGGGGCGCGTAGCAGGGAGGGAGAGTCAGAGGGCGGAGGCCAAGACAGAAAGGGTTTCACGGCCACCACCACCCCCAACACACGACCACTCTCACCCTTGGGCGTGACTCCCAAACCGCTTTGTCTGGAGGGTTCCCCTCATGTCCTCAAAATCCCAGGCCAAACTAGTGCCTCTGTCTGTACGCTTTCTTCCACCACCTCTGACTTGGTGGGGGGCAGTCCCCAAGTCCCCACCCTTTGCCCCGCTCTGTTGCCAGCCTTCCCAGCTCTCCCCTCTGCAGCTGTGAAGTCTCCTGCCCTTCAGCCAACCAGCAGACAGGCCGTCCTCCACCCGGCTGCCATCTTTCTGAAGCACACTTGGCACCTGCCCTGCCCCTGTTCAAACTCCTTCCGTGGCTTCCTCCGTCCCCCTCCGCGCCCCCGCCAGGAGGCGCGGATTCTGGCCCCGCGGGCAGGCCCCCGCTCTGCTTCGGTTTCCCTCCGTCCGTCCGTCTGCTCTGCCACTTGCCCCTGACTCGGTGCCTGCTGTGTGCCAGGTACCGTGGGTACACCAGGTACCAGACAGCGCACGCCCTCTCCTCAGGGACTTTGCAATCCCAGTGGAATTTACAGAAGAGGACACTGAGGCACAGAGAGGTGAAGTGACATGTGCAAGGTCTGCCTTCAGGCCTCTGCTTCCCCTGACTCCTCCAGCCCTGTTTCACCTTGACCCTGCAGGGGGCTCCCGGTGGCAGAGGAGGGTCCCCTAACTCTGCCAACTGTCACCACCAGACAGACAGAGCAAGGTGGCAGCTCCTCCAGCACCCCACTGCAGGGCAGCAGCATGAACATTGGCATGAGACCCCAAAAGGCACCCGGCTCTCCCTTACCTCCCCCGAGATCCATGGCATGGAAGCGGTTCCGGGGGCCTGTCCCGGGCTCCAGGGGACAGCATGGGGCCTGGAGCCTGTGTCTGAGTTCAGTCAGCTCCTATCCGTGTGACCTCTGCTGAGTCACTGAGTGGCTTCCCCACAAATAAAGCGGGGTTCACTCGCAAATATTAATTTCAGTACCTACTATGTTCTGGCAATCGGGCTGTGGATACAGTGATGGGCGAGACAGACCCAGGCTCTACTTACACGGAGCTCACGGTCTAGTGGGGCTGGAATCATGGGAAATGAAATGGCAGTGCAGAAAATGATCACGGTAATGACATGGAGAGAGCCTGGCACGTGGTAGGTGCTCAGTAAAATGCTTGCCGAGTGAACGCTTTGGCATGTTCGTCCTTCCCTGGAATCTTAGGGGGACGTGTGTCGGCGGAGGTGGCGGGGGGCGGGGGGCACTTAGTAACTGCAGCCAGGACGGTCAGGGTGGCCTCTGCAAAGAGGCAGCATCTGAGCTGAGAATGAAATAACGAGAAGGAAGAGCCACGACGAGAGCTTGGGAGAGTCCCAGGCTGGGGCGACGGCGGGCGCAAAGGCCCAGGGGCAGGACTGAGCGGGAACGGACCCGGGGCCTGTCTCCGAAGAACCAAATGTGCTGGCGTCTGAAACACCGGTGAGCCGGCAAGTGTTGGGCGCGTGTCGGGGTTATGATGGCCCGTGGTCTCCACTCAGGGGGACGAAGCTGAGATCCACATGGGATGAGAGCTGACCGAGGCCACCCGGGTGAGAGTAGGACCTACTATGTGATGAGGTGTGTAGACCCCCTGGCGGGCTCTATAACACAGTAGGGGCTTAATCCATTGCTGTCCTTCCCTCCCCCACTCCCTTGGCTCTCTTCTGGAATCTAAGCCCAGGAGGGCGAGAGGAGTGGGGGGCGTCCCTTGGGAATTCTGTTCTTCCCCATTCCTGGGGGGCTGGGGCCGAGGCTTGATGTGGAGGGAATCTGGCCTCCCCCGTGACCAGGCTGGGGTCTGGGGTGCGAGCATGTGTGAGTATCTGTGAGTGTGTGCTTTGAGGGTACGTCGGCATGGATACATGTGCGTGTGCAGACACGAGGGTGTGCATGTGTGAGTGCGAGTGCTTGAGTGTGCGCTCACCTGGATGTCCTCCAGAAGCTGCTTCCGGTGCCACTTGATCTGCTGCAGCTCCTCGGTTTCCACACTGCTCAGCTCCACTGGGTCTGGAGAGAGAAGAGCCCGCGGTCACTGGCTCGCTTACCGCCCTCCCCTCTGTCACCCAGCCCCAGCCGCAGTGGCCAGCTCTCAGGGCCCTCGTCCCTCCAGAAACCCATCACTTGCTCGTCCTTTTCACTCAGGCCTTGGCTCAGATGTCGCCTCCTCCAAGAGGCCTTCCCTGACTATTCTGTCTAAATTGACCCCTTCCCCATCCTCGCCTCCTACCCACCTTCCCGTTTCTTCTACCTCCTGGGAACAGATTCTCTGAAATGATCTTGTGCATTCGCATCTTTTCTGTTACATTCATTACTTCCTCGGCTCCATGGAAGCCGCCACTTCAACTATCTCGTTCACTCTCGTATCCTCAGTAGCTAGAAAGATCCCGACTACGTAGCAGGTGCTCAATAACATCCTTCCCTGGAACTTTAATTTACTTCCTTATTGAATCATATGTCTGTCATCTATTCACTTATTTCTTTGCATGACCAGGGAGTGGTGTATCACTTCCGTCTCACATCCCATTGGCCAAATGTAGTCACATGGCCACACCTAGCTGCAAGGGAGGCTGTAATAGAGGAGACTGGATTTGGGGAAACATTTTGCATTTTCTGCCTCAGATATCGAGGTTCAGAGAGGTGAGGTGACCTGGTTAGGGCCCCAGAGGGACAAGATGCTGAACCAGGGCTGACCTTGAATTGGGCTGACTACAAAGCCTGTGCTCTTCCTTCTTTACCTTGAAATGAACTAAAAGAGCTGGTATGTGCTGGTCGGTCTTCTGCCGTTCCTACGCCCAAGTCAGATGGCCCACCTCTACCTCCCGTTGTGCTTCCTGTTGTATCCACAGCACTCTCCTGGTCAAAATCTCCATGGACTCCCTATTACTTAGATGAAAAAGCCCTCATCCCGGTCCCGTATAGTCCCGCTGGCCTCTCCAACTAGCCTTTCCCTCACGATTCTAAACGAGAGCCTTCCGGTCCGGCTAGCCAGCTTCTCCCTGCTCCTAAATTGCCTGACGCTCAGTCTTACTACTCCCCCACCTTTGCCTATGCCGTACCCCCACTCGGGGTGCCTTCCCCCGTCTGCCTATCCGACTCCTCCCTGGCTCTCAAGTTCTAGCTCTGAGAAGGGCCTGGTCACGTTTCTTAAAGGTTTTACAAGGACGGACATTATCTCCCCTGAATGAAAACAGAGAGACTATCAAGTCCTCCATTTCCCTACTTATCCATCCTGTTGACTGAGCAGCCAACCTGGATTTTGAGATGGGAGCTGGGTACAGAGATGGCAGGTCACCGAGCCAGAAGGCGTCTGGGCCCTGGGCGACTGTGTGGAGAAGAGTCATCATATTCACCTCGACCAGCTACCCACTCGGACTTTTCGATGAGAGATAAATAAGTTTTGAGAATGTCTCCGTCACCATTATTCTGAGTCTCTCTCTTTTTTTTTTTTTACAGCAGCCAGACCTGAAACTTAACTGATACAGTGTCCTTATCTATGAAACATGAACCATAATCCTTACCCAGGATTGTGTGGTTGTCAGTATTAAAAGAGCTGAACTTTGTCAAACACCCAGTAAATAAATATCTGACACACGATAAGGATCCAACACATGTATAACGGATGTTACGTTTCGTCACCCAGCTTTCCTCTCCAGGACCAAAGCACCCACTCCCACAGCTGCTGGGAGTATAGCCTGCTGATGGCTCACAGCTGAATCCCTCCCCAGGAATGCGCCTCAGGCGAACGGATCTGTCTCACCCAAGGACACGCCCCTAACAAAGGGCAGTCTCTGAACCTGAGCCAGTTTCCAGACCCAGAATCTACTGACCGAAGGACAGGCCGGATCCCCAGAAGGAAGAGTCCTGTGACTCTTTTGCAAACGTACATGGCAAAGACTCCCCTGGTCAAATAGCCAAGAAGGATCTGTCTGACCTACCAAGTTAAAGTTAAACAAGCCCAGTAGCGATCCTTTGTACATGGTTCACCTAGGGACAGGCGTGAGCAGAGTCAGAAGTCTCCAGTCAGCCCTATGGATAGGCGGCCAAGAACCCCATGTCATCTGTATCTGTTGCACCAGGACTTGTCCCTTAGCTCATACCACGTCTACATGAAAGGGTTCCTGGTGACCTTCTGACAAAGGAGGAAAATGTTTGCGTTTGGTTCTGGCTTTGGGTACAAGTTAAAACCAGACAGCTATTGCACTATATAGCCTTGCTCAAAGGTGCCCTGGAAAGAGAGTGGTGAGAACTTTGGGCAGGGGACCTGTTAATCCATTTCATGTGGAAAGAGAAGTGGCCCGAAGTAAGAATATACATATATTCATGGGCAGTAGAGGATGGCTTGCCTTCTTGTCCAGAGGCTGGAAAGAAGAAAGGCTAGCAGATTGGGAATGGCGAGGTCTGGAGAGGAGGGACGTGGATGGCCCTGTGGGAGCGGGCACCGAGCGGGAAGATTTTTGTACAGCCTGCTTATGCTCCCCGGCAAGCATCCACCACAGGAGAAGCGCTAAACCACAAAGCAGCCAGGATGACACACCCAGGTGACTTAAGCCAGTCTCTGAATGGCCAGCCCGGTGCCGGTACAATGGCGGATGAATGAAGCAGCCGCGCGGCACGGGCGGAGGCGATGTGCAGGCCCCTCACCCAGGCTCCCTGTGCTACTGCTGCTGCTGAGTATCTGACCTGTCAGCAGCCCATGTTTCTTGAGAGAGACCCACTGTTTCTTAGTGGCAACTTGGTAGCGACTTGGTCACACTGTATCCCTTCTATTCTGCAGAGGCCAGCAATTCGTCTCGACTGCAATCCACACGTGTTACGGATTCACAGGTGTGGGGGCCTTTTCTGCCCACAGAGCCTTGGCTGGCATCGGTACCCAAGGGTTTCCAGAGGGTTTGAGCTGCTGACACAGAACACTGCGTGATGTCACATTGGACTGAGGGGACCTTTTTAAAGGAAAGGAGGTGTGGGAGGAGCATGTGGCCACGGGACCCTCTGGTCCTCTCAACATTTCACAACCAGAAGATGCCTCTTAAAGGTACAGCAGAGGTGTTGGCTTGGAGACAGCATCCTGCTTGGAGGGACACTGGCCTCCAGGATGCACTCTGCGCCTTAAATCAATGACCGTTAGATGGCGCTCTGCCCTCAGTAGGTAATCCACATGGATCCTGGAGCAAGGAGGAGGAGGAGGAGAAGGAGGAGGAGGAGGAGGAGGAGGAGGAGGAGGAGGGGCTCCACCACGATCCCCCCCAATCCTCCTCCAGGTGACTCACTGGGGAGTTTCCTTTCTGTTCCTGCAACTCTGAGCTCTGCAGGTCTCGAGTTCCTGGTTACCAAGCGGTGGGAGAGGTGGCCCTCACACCAGAGGACAGAGCGGGCGTTCCATTAAGCTTTAAGTTCACCTAGTCCATGCCAGCAGCTCCATATAAATTGTGTCATTTAATCCACACAGCTCCATCAAGTGGGTCTTTTTCAGAAAGTTTAAGACACTGAGGCTCAGAGAGGCAAGTGATTTCCTCCCAGGTTACATAGCCAAGGAGTGGGAACCCAGGTCTGTTGACACTCAAGACTCTGTGCCGGGAGAGGTGGATTCTGCATGCTGTGGGGACATTCAGGGATGGAAGGCCTTAGGGGCCATCTACACGGAGACACTCTCAGGAACATGGCAGGAAGAGCAGCGCTCGAGGCCGGGCCGGGAACTCCTCTGTCAGGAGCGGCAGGGAGGCTGAGCGCTACCGTGGAAAAACCCAGGCACCTCTAGTTGACTTCGGGGGTGAAAGATCAGACTTTTGTTTTATTTGTTTGCTTCCCATTGTTTTCCCGTTGGCTGGGACTTGTGTCCTGAGACCAGTTTCTGCAATACGCTGGTGGGGGCCACATGATTTTTTCAGATCGGCTGATTGTCCAAGAGAAGCCAGGATGGGTTTTAGCCTTTCAGTGGATAATCCCCAGCGTCCCGAGATAAGCTGTGGGCTCCCAGGGCCTGGTTCTAGGCTGACTTCTCTCCTCGCCAGGTTTCTTTAGTTCTCAGCTCCTCTTGTGGGCCAAGGAGCCACCCCGCCACCCCACCCCGACGGCTCCAACCCCTTCCTGAGTTTCAGATCCTTCTATTCACTTGTCACTGCAGCTGGTCATTGTCATCAAACCGGAAGTCCTAGAATTTGCCAGTTTTCTCTGAGTTCTTGAGCTCTGGGATGGTCCCCTAGGTACCCCGGCCAGAACCCCCGGAGGCACTTGGACGCACACCTCCGTCTCACCCTCCCGTCTCCTCTTAGGCAAGCCCTGTCTGTGTTCTTTCTGTTCCCACGGCCCCCAGACTCACCCGGACCGTGGGCTCCCGTCTCTCGGGGACGCAGGACCTCCCCATGTCTCCCTGCCCCCCTCCACTCCGCCTTTCCAATCCAGGCTCCCACGGTGTCCCATAGTCCTGGGGATAAAGACTCCAATTCTTACTGCAGGTGTGCCCCCATCCTCACCTCACGCCGTACCCTGCCCCCTGGCCACGGCTCAAGGCCTCACTGGCTGCCCTTCATTTGCTCCCGTGAGCTCCTGCGTCCAGAATGCCCTGCCTTCTCCTCTCTACCTCCCGCTCTTCCTCGCGACGTCCTCTCGGGTGACTCCTGTGCGCCACCAGGGAACCGTCCTCTCCCTCACCTCCTTCCCGCTCACTGCAGCGGGTCTTGGATCCGCGTGGCTCAATACACGAGCCCTTAAGCCGTTGGTCAAGGAAAAGCGTGCCAGTTGAGGCCCTGCTGTGTGACAGGCCCCACGGGCTCGAGGCTCTTCCCGTCTACTATCTCATCTGATCCTGACGACAGCTCTGGAAGGAAGGTATTTCTAATCTCATTTCGTAGATGAGATACCTGAGACTCAGAGGGGTTAAGTGACCTGCCCAAGGTGACTCAGCTGCAAGTTGGTGGACGTGGGATTCACACCCAGGCGCACCTGGGCTTCTGAGGCCTTAACCCTGATGTTAACCATCTGAAAAGAGCCATACGAACTGCCCAAACCCCATCAGACGCCAACCCTGGATATTCGGACATAAAAATACTGGCCGTGGCCACATGTTCGGAATGAAGACAAGATGCGGAATGATGCCTACGGTCTGAACCCCTTTCTTTTTTGGGGCGAGAAATAAAACAATGCAAACATCTTAGAGCTAGGGACACTGAGGCACGAGTGTGGATGGAAACAGTTCCCCAGGAGGGTGGGATGCAGTGGAGGGAATGAGAGGGGCCGTTCGCATGTCTTTTCCTACAGCTCCTCTTGCGGCTTGACGGGTAGATTCGTGGGTCCTCTCGGTCCCCTGCCCTCTCTGTCCTGGTCCTGACCCCAGCAGGTGGCAATGGGCCAAGTGCATTTGAACCTGAGAGACAGTGCCAACAGCCCCAGAGACTGCTGCTCACCCATTATAGGGGGACACAGGGGAGCCTTCCAACCCTTCGCCTGTTTGTTGAAAAGTGGGGGTTTCCTCCCCATTTCAGAAATGATGAGCTGAGGTTCAGGATGGGTGAGAAGGACACATCCTGAGAGTGGCTACTTCTGATTCCCAGACTGTTTCAGTCATTGGCGAGGCTCACGGGGGGGGGTGGATTTTTAATAATAATAATAATAATAAAAATAATAATAACAACAACAACGACTAATAAAATATAAAAGATAACAACATGATAATAACAACTGTCACCCCACAAGCTCTGTTTACCCCTTACTTGGCTCTGTGCTTTTCACACCTCCTATCGGCCACGGTGGACTATGGCACCCAGGGCCGGGCTCGGGCTGCCCTCCGCCCGCAGTGCCAGGCCAGCCACGCATGGCCCGGCGCCCGCCCGACCGTCTCCCTGACTCCGCTCCACTTCCCCTTCGTCCTTCCTCTTTCCCATCACATTTTTAGCAGTCGTTCTGCTTACAGCCCCGCTTCCAGGACAGCTGGCTTCGCTTCCCGTTTTCCAGAGCAGGAGGAGAGTGCTCTGCTGAGGCCCGGAGGGCAAAAGCTCCTCAGAGCCTGGTGGGAAGGCCACTGGGGCAGAAGCGGGGTGTCTGGCGAAGCTGCTCCCCGCCCCGGCCCGCCCCGCGGGCGCACGGGGAGCAGCGCATCCTGCGGCTTCCTCCCCCCACCCCCCCTCGCTGAGCCACCTCTATTTTTAACTGCACCCATCCTCCCTGCACTGAGCCGTCTTTGGTCACGCTGGGGCTTTGTTGCCTGGACTTCTCACCTTCCTGGCAGGCCCTGGGGGAGGGAGGCTGACCTGCTTCTAGATGTCATACACCTAAGCCTGGAGGTGGGGAGGCAGCCCTGGGGGGACCTTTACCACAGACCTGCCCATTGTGCAGGTGGGGAACCAAGGCCCATCATGACTGTGGGCAGGTTGGTGCAGAACTGGGACCTGAGCCCAGTCTGGCTGACTCCAAATCCTGTTCACTGCCCAGGTCAGGCAAGGACAATGGTCCCCACTAATAGATGACAAATCTGAGCTCAGAGAGGGGTAGTCACCAGGCCATGGAGGCATTTCGATTAAGACCCAGTTTGCATAGTACAAATGACCTTCCCTTCCTCCTTCTGCCTCCTCCAGGAAGTCTTTCCAGGCCTCCCCTGCCCGGGTGGAAAGAGTGGCTTCCTCTCATGCTCCAGGTGCATGCGCATTTGCACATCTGCCCTGGGTCACTGTCCTGCAGATCTGTCTCCCTCTCCCCTACATCCCGGCCCAGCAGCTCCCCAGGTTGGTTCCTGCTGTCCCGAGCATTCCACAGCACAGGGCCTACACGCCAGAGGACTATTTATAGAATAAATGAATGAATAGAAGACCCAGTCAATGGAGACCTCAAACCCCGCAGCGGACTGCCTGCATTGACCCCACTGAATCCAACTCCTTCCAGGTCAGCCTACAGCAAAGCGGCGATCCCCCTTCTGGCCTCCCCTGACGCCCCCTCTCCACCCACAGCCCAGGCTAACGCGGGCTCTCTCCCCTCCCTGGAGCTTGCCCCTATTCTGCCATTTACTGGTCACCTGAATCTGGGCAAGTCAGTCCTCTCCTCCACTTAGTTCACCCCAAGAGCTTCGGTTTCCCCATTTGCATCATGAGGACAAACACCCCTATTCCTAAGCTCTTGGGGTGAACTAACTGGAGGAGGGGAGACCCCCAAAGGATGAAATGATAACGGTGGGAAGACAGGCATGCGGGAGGTCGCCTCTCGGTCTCATGTCTCCCCTGCACCTGCTGCGACTCTGAGCCAGAGGCTTCTCCTCTCCGGGTGTCCTGCCTTATTGGCGTCTAAGACCTGTTCACTGAGCCCACACTGTCTATGAATCCCCTGCCCCCAAAAGCCCACAGGAAAAGCTGGGAGGTCAGAGAGAGAGAGAGAGCACTGGGCAGGGCATTCAGGGGTGGGGAGCCATCCGCCCCAGCAAGACTCCTCCCCTCTCTGAGTCTCTTTTGTTCCATCTGTAAATGGGGCTGTTGAAATGGATGGATGGTTCTCTGTCTGTGGGGCCAGGCGGGCCCAGGGGGCGGGGTCGGATTGCTCTGTGATAGGTTTTGTCTGAAGAAAGGTTTCTGTTGCTTAACAGGGTTGAGGCCATCTGGACCTGAGCGCCCCGCCAGCTGCTGGCAGCCCTTGTTTTCTGGAATGCTAGGCGACATGGGCACTCGGGGCACGGAGACTTGGTTCCTCTTCTCTCCACCCCACAGGAACTTGGCGTTGTCCGTTCTCTGCCATACACCCCGTGCAGCCGTCTGCCTTTCCTCCTTTTCTGCAGACACACAGCCCTGCGTGCCGCGGAGGGTCTCAGCCACGGCCCTCTGCGGCTCGTTCCTGGCCCCCTCCACGGGCTCTGGGCGGCGTCCTTAGCCTTCCAAAGGCCACCCTCACCCCGCAAACGCCAAACATGGGCTCCAGGGCTTTCGTACCACCGAGACAGACGTCACCGTCACCAACACTGTCACCTTCGACATAAGCGACCTTTCTCAGTCTCACCTCTGGACCTATGCGCTAGCTGCTCCTTCCTCTTAGAGCTTTTTTTTTTTTTTTTTCCCTCAGAAACCCACGAGGATCACTCCCCTTCCTCCTCAGGCCTCTGCTCAAGTGATGTCTCCTCTTGGGGGCGTCTCCACGGCCCCCTCCCATCTTCCTCATCCTGCTTTACTATGCTTCGTCCTGCTTGTGATATTAATATAGTTGCTGTCTGTCTCCCCTCTGGAACGCGAGTTCACGAGGGCCAGAGCAGCACCTGCTTTGTTCACTGTGCTCCCGGCACCAGGGACACAGCTTGGCAGCGAGCGTGAGCTCGAGAACATCTGCTGCATGCTTCTGCAAGTTCCACCCTCGCCGTATCTGTTTACATATCGATTCCTTCCAGGATCCTATGATCTCCATTCTACAGAAGAGGAAGCTGAGGTCCAGAGAGGTTGGCCCCAGGTGCTTACCTGGGCGGCACAAGTCCATTCTGGAGCCCCTGGGGAAGGGTGGCTTGTGCTCCCGTTGCCTGCTGACCCGGCTGCTGCTTGGGCTGCCCAAGCAGATGTGTCACCTCAGCTACAGCAGGCCCCTTCCCGCTTGCCCCGCCCCGCCCAGCATGGGGAGGAAGTCCTGTCCTGCGGGTCTGGTGGTGCGTAGGCTCTTAGTGTAACAGCAGCACTTCCTAAAAACCAGCAGGGTTTTGAGTAGTGAGGGCTCTTTGCATTTCGGGTGTGAGTGAGGGAGGGATAGAGGCAAAAGGCAGAGGGAGGGGCGGGGTATAAAAAGAGAAAAACAACGAGACAGAGATACACACACATACACACGCACAGATAGTCACTGGAGGACAGAATCTTCTCCAGGGGATGATGGGCATTTAATCAGAAACCTCCCCATGTGTAAACAGAAGGGTCACTAACTTGGACAGTCTAAGCTGGGCTCAAAAGAGTCTAGCCCACAAGCTCTTTTTCATCAACTCTCATTTGGGAAAAGAAAATTAATTCAGTGCTAGGAAGGGCTTTGCTTTCCCCTTGATGAAATGTCTGGTTTTATCCTGTCTAGTGCCCGCTTGGGCAATATGTTCAGTTTCCCTTTTCCCCCAGGCTGCTAGGAAACTCACAGTCAAATCTGAAGCTCCTTTACAGCTGTTGTATCGTGCGGTATGGACTTTGGGGCCAGATTCGGCTGTGTGACTTTCAGGTCTGCCTTCAGCCCTGTGTGAACTTTGGCAAGTCACTTATCTGAAGTGAGTCTCAGTTTGCTTACCCATAAAGAAAAAAAATATGGAAAAAAATAGAGGGAGATAATGCGTGTAAAATCCCGGGACATAGTGGGTACTCGATAAACACTATCTTCTTTCTCTTTTTGGTTTTGATTTTCTTCTTCAGTTAAAGTTCACCCTTTTATTGCTTGTACCTTTTCTGGAAGGTTGATTCAAATCCTTTGTGGGAAAAAAAGTACGACATCAAGAAATGTTTATAAATTAAACGCTCATTCCTTATAACTTTGTGGCACATATTGGTTAGTCATCTGTTTCCCTATCAATTTGGAAAGGCCCCGTGAGGACAAGGTCACCTCTGTCTCCATGTCTGGTAAATGCTGCGGACATAGAGGGTATTCAAGTGTGAAAAATGAATGAATAAGTGACCGGAGAGTAGGGGAAATGGTGTGGTTAAAGCAAAAGATGGTTACAGTTTCCACACCTCCCTGTGTCCACATCCCTTTGCACTGTGACGTGGAGGCTTTTTCTTCTCCCCTTGAATCTAGACCAGGCCGTGTCTTTCTTGGACCACTATAATGTGACATTACATGATTTTCGAGGTCAGGCCTTAAAAAGTTTTGTAGCTCCCACCCTTGTTTTTGGACACCCTGCCCAGCTGCCGTGGAAAACAGCCTGGGCGAGCCTGCTAGAGGTTGGGAGACCACATGGAGGAAGGCCCAGCTGTCCCGACTGGCCCCCGGTGACAGCCTTACGGGTGAGCCCAGGCAGCCCAAGAAGAAAAGCCACTAGGCTGAGTCTGACCCAGGTCACTGTCACATAGAACAGTGAGACATAATGAACACCACCAACTTTGGGGGTGGTTTGTCACTCAGCAAAAGCTCACTGATACAGATAAAATCCAGTGCCTTCATTTCATTGAAGAGGAAACAGGAGTTCGTTTCTGGGACACGCCTGGCCACATTGGAATTTGAGTTAGTGGCCAGCTCGGGCAGAAGCCAGGCCTGCCGACTGCCAGTCTAGGGCTCTCAGGAAGCTTTGAACCAGCTGCCTCTGCTCTCCACCATCACCTCCTCACCCCTGCACACCAGTTTTTTGCATAACTCAAGATTATTTTCTAGGAAATTTGTCAAAATTATCTCCACGGCAAACTAAAGTTTTCACAACAAATCTGAACCTGTGGCGCGCGCGCGCGCACACACACACACACACACTCACACACACACAAACATTTCCTGGGTCACTTTAAAAGGAGAAATAGGGAAAGAGGTGTAATTCCTTGTGCAGAAAAGTGTGAGCCTGGCAGGTCTGAGGCTGCTATCCTTAGAAAGGCTTGTTTGCAAGTTTGGCCCTTGGCTGGCGTCTGGGAACTTGGGTTTTGGGGGTGTCCCTGCCATCCTCTGATAAGAGTAGCTCCCTGCGCCTCAACTGTTTGTGCAAACGATGTGGTTTATGCTGAACATCTGCTTTCCTTTTGGGGATCCGGAATTTTGGTACGTGCCGGGCAGAGGGAGCCTACGTGACCACCCCCAGTGAAGCCGTGGGCGCTGAGTCTCTGCTGAGCTGCCCGGTTGACACCTCGCATGTGTTTTCCCATTTCGTTGCTGGAGGAATGAAGCGCCTCCTGTGTGACTCCAGGGAGAGGACCAAGCTCATGCCTGGCAATTTGCTGATTTTGCTTTGCATCCTTTGGCTGTAGCAGATCCTAGCTGCGGGGAAGACTGTATACTGAGTTCTGTGGTCCCTCTCGGTAAGTCATGGAACCTGGGGATGGTCTTGGGACCCCAGCACATGTTCTAATGCTGCAGCCAGCCCCGATGGGTGCACCTTGCCCAGGGCCATGGTTTGGCATGTGGAATTTCCTTTTTGGTCTGAAGGGCTGATTGAATGGTTCAGTTTTTCTTACTATCTCATTCTCTAGGACCCGATTTAAATACCACCTCCTCTGTGAAAGCCTTCTCTGATTATATCTTCCCTCCTCTTCCCCTACAGCCCTGGTCATCGCTAACAGCTTGTATGTAGGTAGCCTGGGAGAGAGGGACTATCTCGCTGTGGGTGGGAAAGGATTTGGTAGAATCTATGGCAGAGGAGCCATAGAGACCTGGGTTCAAATCCAGATTCAGCATTTGCTAATTACGTAAACTTTTCTCCACTGAGCCTTGTTTTTCATCATCTGCAAAATGGGGACAGATAAAATCATGTTTGCTTACATGAAACATAAAACCCAAATAACAGTGATTTAAAGAAATTACAGGTAAATTTATCTCTTATGAAAAAGAAGCTCTAGGTATGTAATATAGGACTGCCTTCATAGAAACCTGGTAATCAGGGATCCTGGCTTCTTCTAACTTTCCGCTTCTGTCCTCAAGGTCTCCTCATGGTCCAGCCATTGTACCTGAGTTTCAGGTAGGAAGAAGGATGAAGATGGGAAGGGGTCCCCTTAAGGGGATCTTCCTGAGGCTCTTTCTGGCTTGCAGTCAGCCTTTCTCAAAATATGGCTCTGCTTCCTCCCTGTGCACTAAGTGGAGGCCCAGAGCTTGTGATGGGACAACATACAGCAGTCTCTAGACGTGGGGTCTGGGAGGTCCCCAGATAAACACCACTACCACTTAGAGAGTGCTCGCTCTATGCCAGGCACTGTGTTAAGTGCTCGTACGTCATCTTATTTCATCGTTTCCACACCCAATGAAGTGCGTTATAATCCTTGTTTTATAGATGTGGAAACTGAGTTCGGAGAGGTTAAATCACTTATCCCAGCTCGCACAGCCAGGAAGGGGTAAAAGTTAGATTCGAGCCCTGCACTGTCTGACTTCGTTCCCACTCTGAACTAGTGCAAACACCACTTCAAACATTTAGAAGAAATTCATCAGCCTGCTGACCCCCAGGGGAGAGATAAGAAAGGCCCAGCACTTAAACCTAATCTTGCCAAACCACATGGGTGGTGCTTTCTACTTTTCCCAAGGCTCAGAATTCCTCACCTGGACATAGGGAGCTCAAGAGCAAGACAGCTGGATGGAGCTTAGAGTTGGTTTAATTCAATGACTTTGTTCTATTCATGGGGGAAAGGAGATTTGGAGAGAGAGAAGACTTAGAGTATGTAAGGGGAAAAACCTGAACCCACAGTTAGAGTACTCCATCCATCCACCCATCTATCCACCCATCCATCCACCCATCCATCCACCCATCCATCCATCCATCCATCCATCCATCCATCCATCCATCCATTTATCCATCCATTTATCCATCCATTTGTTTGTTCAGTTGATGATTATTGAAGGCCTATTATGTGCCATGCACTCTTTTTGGCATTGGCACAAGACAGATAAAAATTCCAGTGCTCATGGGACACATAGTTAAGCCGGATGAGCTGTGTGGGACATGGTTTGTGGTGGGCAGGATGCGTGTCTGGAATGATTTATCTCTGAGGTCTCTCCCCTTCATGATTTTCTCTGATTTCTCTCTTTTTTTTTCTCATGAATTGGAACTGAAAACAGCCACTGCCTGGCAGATGGAACATCCCTGCATTTTGGGACTGCTGAAGGGTTAGCCTGTGAGACCTGAGCTGTAGGTGGGGCTCCAGAAGCCCAGGGGCCCTCCAAATGTGCCTGATTTCCCCTACGCCTGTCATTCCTTGTCCAGATCTGGCCACAAGACTTCCTGGGAGCCTATAGCACAGGAAAGAAGGAAGTTGGACCCAGGAGAGTCCACCCTTCAAGAAGCCAAAGGCAGAAGGATCGGGGGTCAAGTGCAGTAGAGTACACTTTGATGTTCGAGTTCACATCTAGAAATGCACATATGTGGAAAGGGGTGAGCACACGGAGGCTCCTCCCAGCATCACTGACAACTGGAGAATTGAGAAAGAATTTAAATGCTCATCAGGGGCTGAATGTTTAATAAATTATGCTGCATGCAGGCTACGGGCCAGCATGAGTCATTAAAGAGAATAATGATGATATAGAATTCAAGTCTTTTGGTTTTAAGTAAACATAACTCAGTCTAGCTTAAACTGAAATTTACTGGCTCAGCTCCTGGAGAGTCACAGATGGAGTTAGCCTTGGAAATATGATACCAGAGGTTCAAATGTCCTTGATCTCTCTCTCTCTCTCTCTCTCTCTCTCCCTCCCTCCCTCCCATTCTCTCAGTCTGTCTTAGTTATTTCCTTATCTGAATTTAGGTGGGTTTTCTCCATAGTGCAGCCAACCTGACCACAGAGAGCTCTAGGCTCACATCAGACCACCTTTGACTTCAGAAAGAGGGCCTACCAAAAAGATTCTCAGGGAAAGATTTTGATTGGCTAGATCTGGGTCACGTGCCCATCTCTGGACCAATCACTGAAAAGCAGCATGGGAGGGACACCATGATTGGTAAGCCCGGGTCACATGCCCAGCTTAATGAAGGCGAGGGGATGGACAGCCCCAGTAGAACCACCAGGAGAAAAGCAGTTCCTTAAAGGAAGGAAAGCTAGGCAGATAAAAACAAAAAAATACCCATTCTTATTATTTTGGGGTAAGTTTTTGTCTTTTCTGTTTCTTTTGTTTTTATTATACAGATGACCCTAGACTATATTGATTGATATGAAAAATTATTCTTAACATAGAACTGAGTCTATGTGTCCATAGCATGGAGGTCAAAGGCAAACTCTAGGGCTAGACTGCTTGGGTTCGAATCTCAACATTGCCACTTGCTCATTGTGATCTCGAGCAATTGAGCCTCAGTTTCCTCATCTGTAAAATGAGCGTAATAATAGTGCCTCCCTCATACTATTGCTGTGAGAATTAAACAAGTTAACCACTTTAAGCATGTCTGAATGGTGTTTGGCATGGAGCGGAGTAGATGTCAGCTATTATAGATGCCTAGAGTAAGGGTTGTCAACCCAAATTCTCACAGAGGTCAGGCAGGTAAGTAAACGAGGAAAGTGGACCTACTTGGGGACAAACAGGGAATGGTGGGAACTGTGGCAAAACAGAGAGGCTTGTCCCACACGAAGTGGGCAGCTCGTCCTCAGCTCTAGCCAGCTGTTGCCATGAAGACGCAGGGGCCCGGGATGACCAGATCTCTGTTTTCTAAGGTTAGGTGGATTTATAAATTTTTGTGTGATATTAATAATCAATTAGCTTTTTCCTTTTTTATTAAAATGATTAGGGCGACATTGGTTAATAAAATCAAATAGGTTTCAAGTGTACAATTCAATAATACATCATATGTATATTGCATTGTGTATTCGCCACCCAAAGTTACATTTCCTTCTGTCACCAAATATTTGATCTTCTTGACACTTGCTCCACCCCTTCCCTCCGGTAACCATGGATCCACCGTTCGTGTCCATGAATCTCTGTTCATTTGTCATGTTTGTTGCTTTCAGTTTTATATCCGACATATGAGTGAAATCATATGGTTCTCAGCTTTTTCAGTCAGATTTACTTTGCTTAGCATGATAATCTCAGGATCTATTCATGGTGTTGCAAATGGCAATGTTTCATCTTTTTTTATGGCCGAGTAATATTCTACTGTATACATGTACCCATCTTCTTTATCCAATCATCTGTCGATGAACACTTCGGTTGTTTCCATGTCTTAGCCACTGTGGATAATGCTGCTATGAACATCAGGGTGCATATATCTTTGAGGATAAATGTTGTCTAGTTTTTTGGGTGAATATCCAGAAAAGAGATTGCCGGGTCATATGGTAATTCTATTCTTAATGTTTTGAGGAACCTCCATACTGTTTTCCATAGTGGCTACATCAATTTACATTCTCACCAGCAGGGTATGAGGGTTCCTTTTTCCCAACAGCCTCTCCAACACTTGTTATTACTTGTCCGGTTGGTGACGGCCATTCTAACAGATGTGAGGTGATATCTCATTGCGGTTTTGATTTTTATTTCCCTATAGTAGTGAAGTTGAGAATCTTTTCATATGTCTGTTAGCCATTTGTATGTCTTCTTGGGAGAAATGTCTGTTCAGATCCTCTGTCCATTTTTTAATTGGATTTTTAAAATATTATTTTTGAGTTGTGTGAGTTCTTCATGTATTTTGGATCTTGGGCCCTTATCGGAGGCGTCATTTGCAAATATTTTCTCCCATTCAGTTGGTTGCCTCTGTGTTGTGTTGACGGTTTCTTTTGCTGAGCAGAAGCTTTTTAGTTTGATATAGTCTCATTTATTTATTTTCGCTTTTACTTCCTCTGCCTTTGAAGTTAAATTCATAAAATCCTCCCTACGATTAGTACCTGTTTTCTTCTAGGCAGTTTATTGTTTCAGGCCTTATATTCAGGTCTTTGATTCATTTTGAGTTAATTTTGGCGTGTGTCGATAGATAGCAGTCTAGTTTCTCAATGAGGTTTTTAAAAATTGCAAAATGCCGAGCTGGAGAACAAGGTGAAAGCTAGCAGAATGGGTGGATCTGGCTTCTGGCTCACTGGTTTGAGGCCTGGGATATAAACACATGACGGAAGAATAGTCACCCGAATGTCAACAGACATTGTCATTATGTTGTGCAATTTAGGATGAATTGACTCTCTTTGTATTTTCTATATATTTGAATGTTTTATTCAACAACATCAACAATAGCCGAGACTGCAGGGGTCGCGTGCAGCTGGGTGGAGAGCACGTGGCAGGAGGAAGCAGAGAGGGTAACAGCCCAGCAAGTCAGTCCCGCCTGCTAATGGGGACTGGCCTTCACCCTGAGCGGGGGCTGAGCAGGCTGGGGCCAAAGCCGCATTCTCAGTAGTGGCCCAGGCCAGTGATCTCCTCTCTTGCCTGAGGAGCCCTGGGCTTGGGCTCAAATCTCAGCTCTATCTGTGTGGCCTGAGGCATGTGACTTGACCCTGTGAGTCTGCTCCCTTACCTGAAAAAGTAAAAACATCTACTTCTTTTCTCTGTGGGTGAGGAGGTTACAAAAGCAAACGTGTGAGTACGTAGCCCAGGACGCAGGATCACAGGTGTGCCGTCCGGTTTCGGCCTCTGAGGACGTGGCCCTCCGTGCTGGAGAGGCATGTGCTCTGTGGATGCTCAAGTGCTTTTCCCCGAGCGTGGGACTCTCGCGGGGTGAGATTTGAAGGCAAGACGAGATTTTAGGTGAGAGCTGTCACTTCACGGGGCGGCCGACCAGGCAGCCAGGAGTTCCTGAGTGCAAACTTTGTGCCAAGCCGAGTATTGGGTGCTGGGGACAGAAAACTTAACAGCCACCAACGACATTCAGTGATAAACCCCTGGTGGGGGGAGGGGCGGGTTGAAGGGGCCCTTAATCCATTCAACAGGGCTCCACAGAGCAGGGTGACTGTCTGGAGTCTTGGGTCTTGGTATGAGGAAGGAAGGAAGCCTATTGGAAGTCAAATAGGAGTTTGTGCTTTGGAAAAGGGGAAGGGGAGGGGGTTCGGGGTTCAGGGACCAGCATGAGCAAGAAGACTCAGAGGCTTGAGATGGAGTGGAGGATGGGACTTGGGGCGACTCCAGGCCTTGACCTAGCTCCCCCTCCCCCGCCCCTCCTCCTCTTCCTGGGTCTCCACCCTGCACAGAGCGGCTCCCTCACTCCCACTTCCCCTTTCTAACCCTGGTGGCAGCAGTTTTAGGGCAGCAGTTTTCTTCTGGTGACAGGAATACGCACTTGCAGGTAAAGTGCATGTGAGCACCTCACATGCATGCAGGAGGTGACCCAGATTCTACCCCTCTCCCAAGCTCGCCAGACTAAGAGCCCGGGGGAAGCAGAGGGTCTCCAGTGGGCTCAAGTGGCTGGGTCGTGGGGCGGGAAGGGGCTGAGGTCTGAGACAAGCCAGAGGCAACGTCTCCCTGTGTCACGTCTCCCTCATGGCCACCAGATATCTGTGTAGCCTCAGGAGTTTCATACCTACTTGTCCACGTACACTTGGATGCAAGGGATCCTGGGAAATGATGCACCTGGCGTTTCTAGCATCCAGGTGGGAGGTGGGACCCTCCCAACTGGGGAGGTGGAATGGAGGGGCCGTGAAGGAAGATGCCACCACGGGGCCGAAGGAGAGCAGCCGGAGATACAGGAAGAAACTCAGGAGGAGTCAGAGGCCCAAGGCGATGGTCCTTCAAGAAGTGACCAGCATGTCCTTGTTGTGGGGGAGGCGAAGGTCTCCAAGCATCCAGGGCGTTAGCACATGGGCAGCTAGCTGGGGGCAGGAGTTGGTGAGGCAGGGGCTTCGGGCAGCGGGAGCTGGTAAGTGGTGGCCCTGAAGGGGCCGCAGTAAGAAGAAGGTAGAGGTGGGGTACGCCTGAGTGGCGGGGCAGACTGAGGAGGATGTTTCAAAGAAGAGAGCGAGGTTACTTGAGTCAAAACGTAAGTGAAATAGGGGTACGGCGTTGTGGAAGTGCATCTGGCTTGGCGAGGCCGCGGTGGGGACAGCTGCTCCCTCCTCGCCAGCCCTGCGGCCGCTTGTCTGGTTTTCGTAGTGCTCCACGGGGACAGTAGGGCCTTGCTTTATGTGAGATTCAGGAAAGATAGTCTCAGGCAGGGGACCTCAAACCTGAATGTGCACCCATGTCACCTGGGGTGACTTAAGGGACAAACTGCCAGGCCCCTGACTCCTGAGTTCATCCTCTGGTGGAGGGGCCCGAAATCATTACTTTCAACATATTCTCAGATGCTTGTGACCCCGGAGGGAAATGTTGTCCTCTCCTTTCTGTAAAAATGTCGGGAGACAGTCTGGGCTTCAGAGTTCTGGGATCTAGGGAAGAAAACAAGGAACCCGCATCTGTGCTCGCTATTGGAGGTGTGACGTCACCCAGCACCTCTTACATCAAGAGCTTGCTTCGAGCTTGGTGTCAGGAAAATCCTGCTCACCATGGAATCGGCAGGCTTCCTCTTTTCTAGTAAGGAGAACTGAATAACTTACTTTGTTTCCCTCTTTACTCTGGCTGCCAGGAAACGCACGCGAATTTGAAGCCCAGCTGCGGCAACTCGTCATTTGGCACATTTACTTTCTTTTCTCCTTGGTCTTGATTTTCTTCTTTCACATTCCTCGTTTTTGGTGTGTCTGTGTGCTGATCTGGGAGATGCAAATTCTCAATATAAAAGGAAGGAGAGAAGAAAGGAAGGGAGGAAGGGAGAGAGGAAGGAAGGAAATCAGAGACAAAATGCAAGTGCAGCAGTCAGGGGAGACCAGACTTAAAGTTTTGGCCACCAGCCTGCTGAATGCCCTTGGACCGCTCACACACACTCCCTGATTCCCTCCGACCTTCTGACCACTCTCAGTCTTCTCTGCAAACTCCTTTTTCCTCCTGTCCTGAAATGTTCATGTTTATGAAGTGCCTACCTGTTCTGCTGTGTAAGAAACCATCCCCAAACTTCTTAATCGATTTGTTTTGCTCAGGGGTCTGCAGTCTAGGTAGGGCTCAGTAGGGACAGCTGCTTTCTGCTCTCCTTGGTATCTGCTGGGATAGCTCGAGGCTGGGCCTGGAATATCTTCGGGCTCGCTCTCTCACGTTTGATGGCAGGTCTGGGAGGACCCTAACAGCTGGGGCTCAAACATCCAGAACTCCTCAGGTAGCTCCCTCTTGCTCTCTGTGGCCTCACCTTGTGGTCCCTCCAGCATGGTGGCTCCAGAGTAGGCGCTGGCCTTGGAAGCCAAGGTGCACATCACGGGGCCATGTGAGGTGGGACACGTTGGCGCTGCCATCTTTTGAAAATGCTGCCTGCCACTGTTTCTCATGCTGAGTAATGTGCCAGGGCCGGGGGACACGGGTACAGTGGCGTGTGGGGTGCTGGGGCTCCCCCAGGGCCTGTCACAGCACCTTTTTCTGTATCTGACACCCCCACAGTCTCGCCTTCAGCCCCATGCTCTCCTCTACCTCTGACCTACATTTCCAGTTTCCTACTGGAAACATCTGGCTGAGGGGCTCTCAGCTCAGTGGGTCCCCAACGGCCTCTCATTCCTCTCCTGCGTTCTCCAGCTTAGCGAACGCACCACTGTCCCGCCCAGGCGGGACCCTGGAAATCTCCTCTTCTCCCTCCTTTCTACCTCGAGAATCACCGTCCCCTGGAATCTGACGTTTCAAATGACTTTCCAAGCCATGCATGCCCCGGGTACCCTTGCTGCCACCTCCCTATTTGGGTCGCCATCATTTTTCTTCTTGCGACAGCCTCTGCTGATAGCCTTTGGCCTCCAGCCTCACCCCATTTCCACCCAGAGTCTTTCCCTTCATAGTATCCAGACAGATTTTTCTTTCCTTTTTATTTTCACCCTCTTCCCCCTCCCAGAGCAAGACCGATTTTTCTAAGACATGACTCTGATCACGTTATTCTCCTCCTTAAAAACCTTCAGGGCCTCCCCACTGCCTTCAGGAGAATGGCATTGAGATTCTACGACGGGAGCCACGAGGCCCTCTGGAGCCCGACTCCCGCCTGCCGCTCTGGCCCTCTTCGCCCTCCCACTCTATGCTACAGCATTAGGGGCCGTCTTCATTTAGCCTTGATCAGGCCATGTTCACTCATGCCCCAGGGCCTTTGTACATGCCACTCCTTCCACTAGTAGTGCTCTCTCTCCTCCTTCTCTGGCCAAATCCTGCTCATGCTTCGGATCTGGTCGTAATCTGTCTTCTCTGGGCAGTCATTTCCAACCCAGGTGCTCCGGGCTCCCAGCACGCCCTGCCGGCGTCCTAGGACCCGACTCTGTAATTACTTGCTCAATATTCATTTTCATTATTTGCATCCTAAACTCTGTGAAAGACGGAGCCGGGTCTATCTCGTCAGCCTGTGGCACATGGTGATGCTAAGTATTTGCTGAATGAATAAATGGCTGGGGTGGGGGACAGGGTTTGACCAATGTGGCTCTGGAGGCCTGTTGACCCCTGACTTTCTATTCTCTGCAACAGTAAAGTTCTGTCCAACCAAAAGGCAGAAGACCAGCAGGTTCAGAAGATGGCGTCTCTTACTTGCCCAGTAACCCCAGCCGCAGAGATGGTAACACTTACTCCCAACATGGCCTGGGATAAAGCAAGAGCTGAGTCCATCGGCCATTCCCACCCATTTCCCGATGTTAAGCTTGGCCTCCTCCCTCCCACTCTGAGCCTGGGCATCCTCTACTAGAGTGGCAACTCTGTTAACCAGAACCTTCGGTTATCTGGAAGCCAGATCCCTTGGCCAGGCTGGGCCGTGGGGTCCTGGCCAGGGACGGTGAAATAGACCAGCTTGTAACTGCGATGAACTCACAGTCCTTGATCTCTCCTCCCCCTGCCCTGAACTGAACGGAAGGGCTCTTACTGAGTCTGAGATCTCAACCCTTACAGTTACAGAGGAGAAAACCTCGGCGGGTGGGCAGTGGGGAGGTGTTCCCAAGTGCCCTGAGTTCTGGTTTTCACTGTCTTTCCTACGGTCCTTTCTATCCCCTCAGACCCAGCCATTCTGCTCAGACCAGGCTGTCAGCGTGCAGGGGAGGAGGCCACGTCTGGTCCTCTGCCTCATCTTGGGCCTGCGGGGTCCTAAGATAACCCCGACACAGACAGGGGTGCAACTTGCCTGAAGTCAGCACCAAGGAGGGGGGGACAGCGGGCTCAGGGCTGCCGCCTGCTAGTTTCCTACCTGGGCCCAACTGAGTCTGCAGGCCAGGCGTGGGGCCTCAGGCAGGCGTCATGCTGGGTGGGCTAAGGGCACAGATGGTACAGAGAGCATGGATGGGGCTTGTGCTCAGGTAGACTCCAGGCCTCTCTTGCTGCTTCTGGACCTTGGCCTCCGACTCTGCAAAATGGAACTGCTGGCTCATTTATTCCTGAGACCGGCCCAGAATGCTCCCTGCAAGGCCTGGGGCCACGGAGACCGATGCAGAAGCTCTGGGCATCCCCGGGGCGTTGGCGTAGGCCTTTAGAGAGGACTCCCTCTCACCACAAGCTGTTGCCTGCAGGGACTTTCCCTCTCTGGGGCTTGGTTTCCTTTTCTGCAAGAACGGGATAGTTATGGCACCTCCCATGAGGGGAGGCGTGAGGGATTTCCTGACAGATCCATGTAAAGCAGCTGGCACGGAGCTGGACCACAGTCAGGGCCCAGAACCCCTCTGGCCCGCCGAGTAGGAGGGCTTGGTCTGGGTCAGACAGGGAGGCCCAGGAGGCTCTGGCCCCTTCCCTCGCCCTCTTCCTGGGTTTCCCGAGACTGAAACAGCTCGCGGGCTCCGCCCTGTGGTGGCCACTGGGACACCACTTAAAGAAGCCACAGCCTGGGGCTCCCTTGTGCGTCTGGGACCTCAGAGGGCCCTTCACCCAGATACCCAGGGATCTGTGGGTGGTGATTGAAGCCCGGACCAGGGCGAGGGGCTGGGAAGAGCATGGCTGCTCCGTCTTCTCTTTCGTCCTCCATCTCATCCTCTCTGACTGTCCGTTGCCGGCCCGGTGGGGGCAGTGATAACATAGAGGTAGGTTGAGGGTGATGGTGGCCGGTGGGGTCGGGAGATGCCGGGGTCGTAGGTAGAGCCTGGACCGAAGTGAAGTGGACGAGGTTGTGCAAATGCTGGGTTAAAGTCGATCTTCATTTGAATTTAAATAAATAAATTAAACTTTATTTTTTGGTATTTTTCGTCATAATTTTGTATCAGTTTCGATTTATAAAGATATCACATAAAGTAGTATTTGTCTCGATCAGTGAATTCCTGGCTTCCCCTTCGATTCTGCGCCCGAGGCGAGCGCCTCAGTTGCCTCACCTTAGCCCAGCCCTGTTTGGGGAGCAGGTAGGGAGCAGCTGGGGTACAGGATTCTCATGGAATCCTCCTGACTCCATCCATTCTTCCACCCACCCCTCCACACCTGTCCATCTGTCCATCTGCCCATAGTCTTAAGAACTTGCGTCCTGCATTAAATGGCCTGAGTTTGTCTCCTGGCAGCCCATCCTGGGTGACCTATGACGTCCATTCAGCATTTACATTCTTTTTGATATATTTTCACATTTAAAACATATTCACGTAATACTTGTTTAACAAATATTTATTGATCTCCAATCTCCACACATTCAGTAAAATAGATACGAGGAACCGAGGCCCAGAGAGTGAAACGTCTTGTCCAGGGCCCCGCGGTGTAGGAGTGACAGGGATGTGAGACCTGCCGAGTCCGAATCGCAGGCTGGCTCTGTCCATCTGTCATGTCGCTGCCCTGCTCTGGGTTGAGTGAGGTCCAGCCTGGGCTGCCTCCCCCCAGAACCTTGCCAAGCGAGGCAACAGACCCGTGCGGGTTCCGCTGGGTTTCTCTTACTTGCAGCGGAGTGGAGTCTGCCAACGCGGAAAGCCGGACGAAGGAGCCCAAACCAATGCAAGTGGCGTGTTTAAAAAGTGCTTAAAGCAGGAGGAAGTGGCCGCCAGGTGAGGGATGCAGAGCGGCTGGGAGGAGGGGCCCGCGGTGGAGCCTCGGGGTGGCTCCGCTCAGCTTGTTCGCCTCGCGCTCCTTTGCTGCTTTGTCCTGGAGCCTGGAAAACGAACCTTGCCGTTTCTCCTGGATCCTTTGCAGCTGCGGATCTGGGTGTGAACCGGACTCTGCCAGTGAGACCTGCTCCGGAGCGGTGCGGAAGGTGGCCGCCGGTCCTCTCACTGCCCCTGGAGGGCGTGGGTGTTACAGAGCAGCTGCAGCAGAGGAGACAGTGGCTGTTCTCTGTGTCATAATGTCCAGGCACCTGCTTCTTGGGGGTGGGGGGTGTGGGGGCGAGAGGCAGGTGCAGCGGTGGCCGTAGCTTCCTCAGACCTGGTGGCAGTCGCAGTGGTGGGTTTGGGGGTGGTCTCCGACTCTTCCCTGGTCCGCTTATGGCCTTGGCAGCAGCTCCCCTTGGTCAGTTCTGCAGCGTTCTGGGGACCCACTCATGCAAATTTTGTAAGCGCTTAATTCCCAGTGTTAAATCTCTGTCTGCTTAAGGTACCCAAAGTGGTCGTTAGTTCCCATGCTGGGGCGCTCCTGACACAGGGTCCAGACAGCCTTTGGATTTAGGAATTCAGAAGGCACTGGTGGCTTTTGAGAGAGTGGTCTCAGCGGGATGAAGGTGGGGAGACATCAGTTTTAGAGCCCTATTGGCTCCCTTTAAGAACATGACTTAATCCATAGAAGTGGGCGGAGCCCAGAAGCACAGCACATGGAAACACCTGGGTACGCAGAGTCAGTCCCCAAACATGCTCTTGGCCTGTTGAGGTCCCTGGTCCCAGCTTTTCTTGGCCTAGTCCCTGGATCTCCTATCTTCGTGTGTAAATGTCTGGCTCTGGTCTTGCCACAAAGGACACCAGATGACGGCAGGGGAGGGGTTTCCTGGGAGGCCAGGGCGCAGAGACGCGTGGGCTGGGAGGGGAGGACGGGCGGTCGGTACTGGGGGAACCCGGAGACCAGCGCTGGGTGCTTCTGTATGAGATGGGGGAGGCCCGATGTGGGAAGCTGTCACATGAGAGAGAAGATACTCAAGAAAGCCAAATAGAGTGCTAGCGAGGGGGAGCGGGTGGGAGACGAAAAGGGGGAAAAGCCAGCGCGGCCGCAGCTACCCCGTTACGGAGTGTCCGCAGCTCGCCGGGCACAGTCTAGGTGAGTTACGCGCACCACTCGCCTCGTGCTCACAGTGAGGGGGTGACGCTGCCTGCCGAGGCCGCAGGGGCAGCTAGTGGAGGAGGCGGGGTGTGAACACAGTCGACTCCGGGGCCCACGAGTGGGTGAAGAGGACGTTGGAGGAGGACCTGGCCCGTCTCTAGGTGGGTTTGGCTGGAATGGAAGCTGAGGTCGTCTCCTGAAGGATAGGGCTGCTGGCTCCGGAAGGGGGGTGGCTGGGGGAGGAAAGCGTGTGACCCTCTGGGGTCAGTGAGGGGACGGCTGAGAGCGCCCGCCTTGCTGAGCCGAAGGCGGAGTTCACACGGGTGGACAGGGGGGTCTGGAGGCCCAGGTCCCAAAGGAGAAAGGAATTAAGAGTGTGCAGGAAGAGTGATCTGAGAACGGACTGCTGGCTGGGGGTGCAGAGGGAGGGAGGGGATGGGGGGCCTGGGCACGTGGCCAAGGTGAGTGCAATACAGCTGAGTGGGAGGCTGGCTGAGGGCAGGGCCTGAGGAGAGAACAGGTATGCCCCCGGGTGTGCAGCAGGAAGGGGTTTCGCGGCCCCTCCCCCTCCCAGTTCCTGCGGCGCCCCTTCCCTGGTGGCCTCGTGCCCCTTAATCTCGCATCTATATCTGGACAACTCCACGCTTGCGTCTCTGTCCCGGATCCTTCCTCCTCCTCCAGACTCATCATCCAACAGCACGCCTGATATCCCCATGTCCAAAAGCCTCCTCAACCGAAATGTCCAGAACAGAAGCTCAATTCCCAACCGTGCGAACTCCCTCCTCCTCAGTCACCCCTTTCCCGGTTAAATGGCGCTTTGCCAGGTTGCCAGGAATGAAATTGGCATCATATTTGACTCCATCAGCAAATCCTGCAGAATGTACAACGTATGTCCTGGGTCTGGCCACTTCTCGTACCCTCCACCATCACCTTCCAGGTCTAAGCCGCTGCCCCCTCTCACTGGACACCTCAGTGACTGCAGGGTCTCCCAGCTCCTGCCTTTGTCCCACTCTGGTCTATTCCTCATACGGCCACTAGAGGGCATCTTCTAGATGCCAGTCTCGCCGTTTCCCAGCTTGCAGAACGAATGCCAAGCCTCACTGGTGCCTCCAGGCCCTCGGGCCACTCTGCCTCCGCACGTCATTCAGGCCCCACAGGGCTTCTTGCTGTCCCTGAAAGCACTCGCAACTCCTTTCCACCTTCGTCCTGGGCAGGTCCCTCGGCCCGCAGTGCTCTGCCCCTGTCCGCAGAGCACGGTCTGGTTTCTCGCCAAGTCTGCCCCTTTCTTTCCCTGCCATTGTCCTGTCCCCAGCCTCCTTTGCTATTTTTTCCTGGCGCTTTCGACACCTATATTATCATTCTATTTATTATCTGCTTTATTTTCTGTGTCCCTGCTGGGATGTGAGCTCTCTGGGGGCAGGGACTTTGCTTGGTCCACAGCCGTTGTTGCCCCAGGGTCTAGCACCCAGGAAGAGCTTGTTAAATATGTGTGGAGTGATGAATAGTGCCTGGCAGCCTGACAAGGCAGGCAGGAGGCCATCCTCCTCAGCCCCTGGGCCGGACCCCATTGAAAGTATCTTCCCCTCCTTGCTCAGCATCAGAAGCCCCTGGCCCACCCACCACTGGAGTGGGCAGAGCCAGTGGCCAGGGCTCAAGGAAACGGGCAAGAGTGAAGGGGTTAAATGGCCTGGGTGGGGCATGGAGGGGGGAGGGGATGCTGAGAGTCAAAATCAAAGGCCTGCGCATTGGAGGAGATGGGAGTGGGCGGTGCACGGGATGGCAGAGAAACTGCCCTGAGCAACCACCTCTGTCAGCCTGGAGCAAAGGCATGTCCACACCTGGGCTTGGTCCGTACAGTTCGCACATGTGCCCAAGGCTGACAGGCAGGCCGGGGGTGGAGTCTCCGCTCCTACCCCGCCATGGTAAGGACAGGAGCTGGAATAAGGCGTGGGGAGTTGAGCAGAGGGTGCTGGGGCCCTAGGGGGAGCACCCAATACTGAATCCTAGAGGAAAAATAGGATCTGATCAGACAGGAAGGGGGGACAGGGACTTCTAGGTTGAGGGACTAGCAGGTGCAAGGATATATTGAGTGTGACATTTGAAGACCTTGTAGGGCTCTGGCCTGGAGATGGCAGAAGGAAGCAAGAGATGCAGTGGGAGAGCGGGCAGGGACAAGCCCTGCGCGCCAGGGGTCCTCATCCAAGAGAAAACAGGATCCCGTTCACGCTGGGAAAACTCACGGCCCTCCTCCCGGGCACTGACACTTTCATACGGTGCATTCTGGGGACAAATGCTGAGTCCCGAACCAAAGCTGCGAGGTGGCAAGTGAGAGAAGGAGGTAAATTCAAGAACTAACAGGAGGGAGAAACCACAGGGCCCAGAGGTGCCTGGTTGCCAGGGTGGAGAAGAGAAAGCGCCAGGAACGCTGCCCAGTCGGAGAGTAACTTTCAGTACATGTGCAAATTCAGTATAGAATAAGGTAACTTTTCAGTCCAAGGGGAGGAAATACAATATTAGGATAAATGGGGTTGGTCACTGGGTAGCTATCTGGAAACAGTAAAGTAAGATCTGTACCTCGCACTATACAAGGAGGTCATATGAAAAATATCACATAACTAAATATAAAAAAATTAAGCCATAACACTACAAGGAGAAACCACAAAAGAATGCTTAAAAAATATTAATTTCAGAGTAGCAGAGGCCTAAGAATCACAAAGAACCTAGAGGCCATTAAAAGACTGACAAACTAAACGACCGACCGTAAACGTGAAGACGGCCTCATGCCTCAAGCCGCTCTTACCAAAGCCAGTGGCAATCTGGGGAAATGTGGTTGTTGCTCATGTGATAGACAAAAAGCTAATTTTCTTAATATGGAAATCAATGAAAAGGATCAGAACCAAATAAGAAAATGGGCAACGGGCATGAAAACACAGTTCACAGAAAAGGGAAATACAGATGACTTTTAACTCTGGAAAAAAAAAAAAAATGCTCACTCATACTAAAAGAAATGCAAATTAAAACTCCATTGACGTATTGTTTTTTTTTTTTCTTTCTTTCTGCCTATTGGATTATCAAAAATAAGAAAGTTGTTTAAAAGACTGTGTTGACGAGAAGGTGAGAGACAAGCTTTCATGCACTATGGATGAATGAGTGCAGCTCTTTGGAGGGTATTTGGCACAAATGATGCACCTTATGACCCGGGAACTCTCCCAAAGGGAGTCAGCCTTCAGATACTGGCCCCTGGGCAAAACAGTACGTGCACCCCGTTAAACATGGCTGCGCAGTTAGAGTAGCAAAGGTTGGGGGAGAAACCTAACCTTTTCTTCAGTAGGAACAAGTCAGATGAATTCCAGCATGCCCAAACAATGGAATTCTGCTCACTGCCAAAAATGAATGAAGAAGCTCTGTGGGAACAAATACAGAACGAACTTTCAAGGTAAATAGGAACCGGAAACCAGCAATGTGCAGGACACCTGGCGTCATGTGCTCCCTTTGAGCGTCGGAGAAAGGAAATAAAAAAACGCTTTCTTCTGCTGGAATATCCCTGGGAGGACACAGAAGAAATTGGCAAAGGTGGTGGCCTCCTAGGAGCGGACTGGGTGGCTGGGAGATGGGCTGGCAGGCTGATGGGCTCTCGTCGTGATAGGCTCTTCTGCACCTGTTGGATTTTGGACCATGTGGATGTATTCCTCATTCAAAGGTGATATGAAAATATTAAACTGTAACAAAAAACTTAAAAAGACTGTTTGCTGTCCAGCTCCCAATTTAGGGAAGTGGGATGGTTGTGTCGCACTGGGACAGAGGGGGTCATGGGCATCTTGGGTGGGGATGAAAGGCATCTTTAGCAGGCCTCTGGGTTGCTGATGGGCACCATCGGCGTGGCTGAAATGGCCCCCGAGGGTGTAAAGAGAAAGACGGAGACAGTGTCCTGACGGTCAGGTGTCTGAAAGAGAGGAATAGGAAGGCACAGCTGCACAGGGCCCTGGGGGAGCTGCTCTCATCAATCCATCAATTGGAAGGTGGCCTGTGATGCCAGAGGGAGGGCTCCCTGGCATCTGAGAGTGGGGGCAATAGGAGTCTGGCTGTGCTCAGTCTGTGGGTGTGTCTGGGGCACAGAACCTGATCCAGGGGCAAAAGGAAAGCCCCTGATTAAGACGGTGGCCAGCACTCTGCGTCCAGGACTTTGTGGGGATCTCTAGGGGAAAATACTCTCCTCAAGCCCTGAATTTGCACCATGAAGCTTTAGGTAAGAGTATGTCTACTCCAGCAGCAAGGAGGATGTGACTGAGCTGAAGGGTAGTCCCAGGCCATGGAGCCCAGCTGGGTAATGAGGATCAGGAACAATCTGAATCACAGGACTCTGACCCCAGAGCCCAGTCACTCTGCGAGGACTCGCCAGGATGGGGAGCAGACTCCAGACACTGGGGAGTGTCCAGAGCTGGCCACTCCTATTCTGACACCTCTCCTGGCTGTGACACTGAGTGTGGGACTGACCCAAGGGAGAGTGGACCTCTGTTCAAACAGGTTCCCAATTCGGCTTCCAGGGGACCTACCAGAGACCCCGAGGGCACTCCCACCCCTAAGGGCTTCCTTTTTTTTTTTTTTTTTTTTGAAGCTCTTATTTCTGTAATAATTTATTAAGTGCCAGCTTTTTGCTGACTCTTAGACTACAGAAAATACGTAGAAAATATTGACTGCTATTTTAATAAAAGGTTAACATTTTTATGAAATCTAAAGTTGTATGCTTTTGATGATAGAGCCTAAAGATTTATAAGGGAAAAATAAAAAGTGACTGAATTACAAGGAGAACTGACAAATTTACCACCATGGTGGGAGAGTTAACAAACCTTTCTTAGTAACTGACCTTTCTTAACAAACCTTTCTTAGTAACTGATAGATTAAGTGAGAGAAATGAAAATCATTTGTAATGATGTAAAAGATTTGAGCAATACAATTAACCACTTCGATTTATTAGACATTTAGGGATCACCGAATATAAACACATTCATGAAAAATGAACCCCATGCTAGGTCATACAAAAAGCAAGTCTCAACAAATTTAAAAGAATCAGGCTAAGTTCTTTGACCACCATATCATTAAAAAATAGTAAAAAGATAACAGTCCCATGTCACAATATTTGAAATATTTAATAACACACTTTCAAATAACTCATAGATCAAAAAGAAAATCATAATGAAAATTTAAAATACTTAGAACTAAAACATAATAAAATATTACATATCAAAGTTGTATGTTGTGGTAAATTTTATGTTACATATATTTTACCACAGTTTTTAAAAAGCTGTAGGTTGTAGCTAAAGTAGTATTTGAGGAAAATTGATATCCTTGAGAGCTTCTATTAGGAACAAAGAAAGGTTGAAAATTTATGAAGTAAGCATTGAAAACTGAGAAGTAAAGTAAGAACAACAGAAGAAACCCAAAAGAAAAAAAAGGAAATTATAAAGATAAAAACAGAATTTAAATAAATCGAAAAAATATCTATGGTATAAAGAATTAACAAGGTTCTTTGAAAAGATTAATAAAATTAAATTTTGAGAGCAATTAAAAGCAAAAGTTGGAGGCCAAAAATTAATACAGGATGAAAAGAGAAATATAACAGACATTTAAAAGAAGAGATTTAAAAGATATATAATAATACTATGAATAGCTTTATTTCAATGAATTTAAAAACCTAAGTAAAATAGAAAAACAGATAAAATATTTCTAGAAAAATATATAAAAGATGGCTAAGAAGTAATAGAAATTTCAAATTGTCCTATATCCATTAAAGAAATTGAATTAGTAGTTTAATATCTACTTCTTCCTCCTCTCATATAATTCCAAAATCAGATCCAGATGACTTTACAAATATTATAAAACCTTCAAGGAAGAGATAATTTTATATTATCCAAACTTCTCTAAAAATAGAAAAAGAGATAATATTGCCACTTCATTTAATGAAACTAGTATAACCTTGATACCTAACCTCCCTCTAAAAAAAAAAAAAGGGAAATATGAGAAAGGCAAATTAATTACTGGCCAATCTCATTGATGAACATAGGAGCTCCCCGATTCTCACTCCATTTTGAAAACTTTAAGCCACAGATATAGAAAAGGCAATCACCATGACTGCATTTGTTAGGGCAGAGTTTAAGCTCTGATGGCAGCTTAATACAGTGGCTTCAAGAAGACAAAGTGTGTTTTTCCCCCCGTCCAGAAGTGAGTGGTCCTGACCTTCCGTCTCCCACACATCTACGATTGTGCTGGCATCTCTATTTTCTAGCCAGTAAAGAGAAAAAACATGCACAGGAAAAATGGTTTAGTCTTCTGGGAGATGATGACTGAGCAGTGGCACCCATCATTTCCATTCGTCCCCTTTCCCCCAAACTTAATCATGGGGCCACACCTCGCGGCAAGAGAGACCGAGAAATGTGGTCGTCAACTGGGTGAGCTGGCCGGCTACAAGCTCTGTTGTTAAAAGAGAAGCTGAGAATGTCTACTGAGGGACAGTCGGCAGCATTACCCAAAGTGACGAAGTTAGGTTTCTGCAGGATTGCATGGGTCATTGAACATTAGAAAATGTATTAATGTTATTCACGACATCTCTATAGATACAGAAAAAAAAATCAATAACATTCAACACTTATGATAACAACAAAATAGTTGTCACTAAGACTAGTGGGGAAAGTTTTTTTTAACTGATAATACTATCTACCTACTTCATCTTCAGCGGTGAATCACAGAAGAACTCTTTTTAAATTCGGAAATAAGGCAGAGATGCCCGCCATCACTGATTCCATTGAAAGGGCAGTAAAGGCTCCAGACAACCCAAGGAATGAAAGTTATAAAAATCAAGAAAGAGGAAATAAAACTGTCATTTTCCACAAATGCCAAGACTGTCTACAAAGACATGTTTGTAGCAAAATCTCTAGATAAATTATAAGAATTCCTATCCAGGTTGCCATATATAAAAGTCCGATATACAAAAGTTTACATTTTTCCTACATGTAAGCAACAAACATTAAATGCAATTTAAAAAAGCGTTTGTTACAGTGACTGAATGTAATACGGTATCAAGCAACAAATCTAATGAAAAAATACAAACAACCTTCCTCAGGGGAAATTATAAAACTTTATTGAAAGACATAAAGAAGAAATAGAACATGTTAATGGATAGGAAGACTGAGTTTACAAAGATGTCAGTTCTCCTCAAATTCCTTTATAAACGGAACAGAATTCTAATCAGAATCCTGGCATAGTTTCTCTTGGGACTCGACAAGCTTATTCCAAAATTTATATGAAAGAACAAATGGTCAGCAATAACTATAATAATTTTAAAAACATTTAAGAGGAGAGAATTTGCCCTGCCGGATATAAAGACCTGACACAGAATTTTGGTAATTAAGGCGGTATTGTACTGGCCCCAGAGAGGACAATTAGACCAATAGAGAAGCTAGGAATAGACAGACAAAGACAGACACCGGCCATGTTACAGATAGGGGCAGCTCACTGGTGAAAAGGCAGGCAGAATGCCTCAATAAATGGTGCCACAGTATCTGGTTGTGGAGACGATGAAATTAAATCCATATCTCACGAAACCTGAAGAAATTCATATCTCACTACAACTTAAAATCCATGCCAAGTACGTTAAGACCTGAATATGAAAAAGCGAAACTTTCAAAGCTTTAGAGAAAAATGGAGGAGAATATCTTTATGAAATTGTGAGTAGGGAAGGGCTTCTTAAGCAAGAGTCACTCTAAAAGCACAAGTCATTAGGGAAGAAATGTAAACTGGACTACATTTAAATAAAAGTTCTGTTTATTAAAAGTCACAGCTGATCAAAAGACATCCTAAAGACTGGAAAAAAGATTTGCAGCGGATACAGCAATTTACGTTTGGAAATCAGAATATACAAAGAACGTTCCCGAATAAACATAAAAGAATAGAGAAATGGATAAAAGACATGAAAAGATATTTTATGGAACAGGAAACCCAAATGCTCAATAAAGATGCTCAGTATCACCAAAAGTCGGTTCAAGTAAATTAAAACCACAGTGGGATGCCAGTTCATACTTACAAGGTTGGTGAACATATAAAGACTTCCAAAACCGACTGTGGGTGAGGGTGTGGACCAGGAGGATGATGCAGAATGAGGGGTGTGCCTACAGCTCTGCCATCCCCCTTCTGGGAAAAACTCAAACGCCAGCTCCAAGAGGCCACAAATATTCATAGCGGAATTATTTGTGAAACAAAGATGGCAAGCCTCCTCCGCATCCATTAATAGGAGGTTAAAGAAATATACTTTGATACATTCGTATCATGGAATGTTATACCCCAGCAAAAATCACTAACCCGGAAGTATGAGTTAAACATTTATCAGTACACTGCTGGGTGGATGTTTTGCCTCCTGAATCCTAGAGCCTGGAGGAGGGAGGAGGGAGCTGGGTGGCCCTAGGACAGAAGTAGGACCTCTGAGGGGACAATGTGAGGAGCTGAATTTGAGCTGAAATGAAGAAGGGTTTTCTAACAAGCTTGCTCCCCAAGGGTGGAAGAAATTGTCTCCTAAGGGAATGAGTTCCCTGTCATTGGAAGTATGTAAGCAGGGGCTGGGCAGCTGCAGTGTGGGCCGTGAACCGAGCATTGGATTCCAGTGGTGCAAGGGCAGGGTTGGCTAAAGATGGCCTTTCCGTGTCCCTCTCTGCATGCCCAGAGGCCCCATGGTTCTGTGATTCAGTGCGTTTGCAGAGTGCGGTTAGAAGCAGACAGGACTGAATGAATGACCAAGCTGTGACACATCTCCGGCTGGAACCCTGCTCTCTAATGAGAGGGATGGATCCGGCACACGAAACCACGCCGATGACTCTCAAAAACACACAAGTGAAAGAAGCCACACGCAGGAGGCCTCATACCGTGCACTTCCATTTATGTCAAATTCTAGAAAATGCAAAGTAACCTATAGCAACAGTAAGTCCGGGCTTTGGCGTGTGGTGCGGGTGGGGGGACATGGACTGCCCAGGGGCGCAAGGAAACTCTCCATGGTGATGGAAATGCTCTGTGACGCTCTGTATCTTGGTTGTGGTCGAGGTTTCGTGGGTGCGTGTATCTATCATGATGAAAGGAATTGTACACTTTTCTATTCTTCCAGATTTTGTATCCACTACAGTCCTACGCCCAGAGCTAGGCATTTAATTGATGCATGCAGAACAAAGGAGAGGGTCAGAGGGCCCTAAACCAGGGAGACGACTTTGCCTGGGCTGTCCCGAAGAAGTGGCTTTGTCAGTATGGAGGACAGGTGCAGCTTTAAGGTCGCTGTATTTGGGCAGGTTAAGTACTGCCTAAGGGAGCCCCGCTCTGAGGGTGAACGGGCGATAAAACATATTCCCGTTTCTAAGTCACATGGCCATACTCATCGGCTACGACTTCCCAAAGAGGCGCATCCTTCTTTTTCCTTCTTCTTCTTTTATTTTTTAAAATAGACATTTTCTTTTGTAATAACTTTAGATTTATAGAGAAGTTGCAAAGATAGTAAGAAAGTTCATGTATATTTTCCGCCCGGTTTCCCCTTAAGTTAAATTATTTACATACCCCCGGTGGATTTGTCAAAACTAAGAAATTCACTTTGGTACCGTTAACTAAATTTTGATCTGTTTTGGATTTTACTGCTTCTTCTACTAATGTTCTTCTGCTCCAGGATCCAATCCAGGATACTACATTGCATTTAGTACACTGTTTTTTTGTTTTTTGAGTGTTTATTTTTGTTTTTGTCTTTTATATTAATACAGAGTTTGTCCTGCAGTGGTTGGGAAAAGAAGGTAGATATGGGGGAATAAAGTCCTCAGGCGGTCTGGGAGGGAGGAAGCCGGGGCTGGGTCATGACTGGGAGGGGACACTGCGGAGCAGGGGGCGGGGGCAGGGAACACTGGGCCTTCCTGACCCAGGCTGGGCGCCTTGAAGCGCTTTGAACAGCCTCAGCTCATCCTGTGCAAAACACAGAGCAAAGACCTCGAAGTTCATTGGCTGGTTTTGATAACCGACGGGCCAAGCGTGGGAGCAGGCCCTGGGGGGAGGCTGTGTTTCCTTGTCTGCAAAAGCCACTAGTGCCAACCCTGGAGTCTGTGTAGACAGTTCTAGAAGGAGTCAGCTTCCAGGTGCCTGGGGGAATCCTCAGCTCTGTCCCCAGGCCGGGGAGTGAGTGGGATGCTGGTCGCCCAGCAGACCCCGAGCTCCACACTCTCCTGTGGTTTTTGGGTTTGTCCTGAGTGAGTCCAGGGTGGGTGACCAGTGTCTCTGCCCAGCGCCTCCCCACTCCCGGAGCTGGAGAGGCGCTGTGTGTGGGGAGCAGTGGTGATGGATAGTGGGTGAGGACTAGGGGAACTCGGAGCCCATTGGGGAGACGCGCTGCTCAGACCCAGTCTGCCCTGGCTCAAGGGGAGCGCTCTCTCTGAGAACCACAGAACTCAGCCTTCGTCCCCCAGACAGCAGCTGGGTGCCAGGAGTGTCTGGAGTCACCTGATTTCGCAAAGCCTCTGTTTCTACATCTTTAAAATGGGCCACAGTTCCTAGTTCCAGGGTGTCTGGTCCTACGGGGCTGCCTCCAGCACAGGGCCTGGCTGGCACGGGGCGCTGCCTGCCAGTGCCCTTCCATTTCCCTTCCTCCATCAGCGGGCCCTCACCCCGCTTCGTGCCTCATCGCCCTCCCTCATTCTTTCACAGCTCGGGGTTCCCACACTGCCCCGTTTGTGGGAGTCTCTGAATCTTGCTCACACAGTCCTCTCACCCTGAGTGCCCCTCTCCACCTTCGTGTAACTTTGGGGTCCCCTCTCTGTAGATCCCCTGTGACCCCATCACTTCCTGTCTTGTTTTATGAACAACCATGATGAGTTCTCATCTTCCCCAAGGAAGGATATACACCTCGCATCCTGGACCTACCAGTACCCGGTACTGTACCTGGTCCACAGCCAGTGTTCATCAAATTTATAAGTTTATAACTTAGAATTGAGGTGAACTGAACTCTTGGAAACCTCAAGTCCTTGGAGAACAACTCTGGCCCTGCCTACAGACATGAGTCCCCAGCCGAGTGGGTCCTTAGGACTCCAGCTAGTGCCCCAGAGCAGGGATGCCATGGGGGTGGCCAGGGCCCAGCCCAGCACCTGAGTTTCCCCTCCCCCAGCCCCGACTGCTCCGCTAAACTGCACGCTCCGCCTTCTGCAGTGGCCGTGGTGGGGGCCGCAGTTTGGGCAAGTTCCCCTTCCGCTTCCTCCTGCCTCCCGGCTCACTGCTGCTGCTCAGTCGGGGTGCCGCACTAGGTTCTCCGCACCCCTGGTGCCCTGCCCGCAGAAACACTCCACGCCCCGAGCTGTCACCACCGCCACCTGCCAGGCCCCGGACACGATGCAGGCCATCAAGTGTGTGGTGGTGGGAGATGGGTAGGTACCTGGCTGAACTTCCTCACAGCCCCCTATGGGACCCCTGAGATCCTCCCGCCCTGGCATCCCTGAGGAAGCCCCTTGCTCTGCACGGGTCTCTGAGAGGTGGCCATGTGGACCGTCCCTTTTCCTCCCAGCAACTCTTAGAGGGAGCCCCTGGGATAGGCTGAGGACAGCTTCATGCTCTCACCCACCTCACCCTGGAAGCTTCCTGGGTGGAGGGTACAGGACTGCGGGTGGGGGTGCCTGGGGCCCCTCGTCTGCACCCTGAGAGCTGGGGCAGGTCTCCCATGGGACCTCAGTCTCTAGCTCCGTGGATGCAGGTGGGGGGTAGGGAACCAAAAATCTGGCCTTTGTCCCCAGGCCGACCTGAGCTGTAGTCAGTCACTGACTTATTCTGCTGTTTGGCCTTGGGCGAGTCTCAGTGCCTCTCTGAACCTCCTTGGGCATCTGTAAAGAGGCTCATGTGGGGTCGCTTCGGGCATTTTAGTGGTCGTCCTGCACATAGCGTGTGCTCGTCCCACCCCGCCTCAACTGCCCGGTTGGGGAGGATGTGTGGGGTATGTGGGCGAGGAGCAGAAGCAGGGGCATGAGAGACAGGGAAGGGGGGTGACGAAGAGATGGGGTGATTGTGTGGGTCAGTATGGGGCAGGCTGGGCTGAGGCACCTTCTCAGCCATCAGATTTGTGACCTCAGCTTGTCACGTCCCCCTGCGATCCTCAGTTTCCTCGTCTGTGAGGTGACAGTTCCAAATGCCACTCTCTCGTGCTTCTGAGCAACAGTGTCTCAGGGTCTAGCCCCCCGGTTCACCCCAGGGGTGTCCGTAGGTGCAGCTTGGCTCGGCACAGCACGTTCCTGCTGGGCGGGCCTCTTGTCCAGCTGTCCTGTCCTACAGGGGGGCAGCCTGAGGCCTCGAGAGACTCCGCCCTTTGCTGCCCTGGGCCCCCGTGGCCCCCGCTGACTTGGCTCTGCCGGGCTGGCGGGCGCGCCGGCTGACCAGGCTCCCGATTCCCGTGCTCCGCTGGCCGTTATCTGCCCGCCTGCCCACTTCTGCTTTGTATCAGATATGAGGAGGGGAGGGCGGAAGCCAAGGGCAACGTTCCAGTCATTCAAAGGTGCCTCGTTGGCAGGGCCTGGGGAGGGCGAGGTGGGGAGGCCGGCCGGCTCAGAACAGGAAGTGACAAAACAGTGGAGGGGGGCCCAGGGCTGCCCCTTTGGGTTTCACCCGTGCCCCCCCCCCCCCAGCCCAGCCGCCTGAGGGGAAGACAGCGTGAATAAGGCATGACCACTATTTTCTTAGCACCTGTGTCAGGCCCCGGGCTTGGTCACACGCCTCTGTTTCGCTCTCTCACCAACCCTAATATTAGGACCATTTACAGGTGGGAAAACTTAAGCTCAAAGAAGTTAAGTAATTTGCCCAAGACACTATGGGATTTGAACCCAGGTCTCTCCGCCGGCAGAACTCGGAGCTCTTAACCGCTGTGCTCTCTGGTGAGGGGGTAGGGAAGGCAGACAGGTTGTCGCTAAGATCTGCCGGTGGCTCTGCTGTGCCTGGCACTGAGCTCAGCTCTTTCATGGGCTTCATCTGATTTACGTCTCAGCCCACTTCTCTGAGGATGGACTCATCCATTTTCTAGGTGGGGAAACCGAGGCATGGGGAAGGTAGCTAACTTGCCCGAGGTTGGGACACTGGCAGGTGGAGCCCAGGCGTGATGGCAGCTTGGTCGGGCACCGAGGGCCCTGCAGCGTTGTCCAGTCCAGCGGGTCTCCTGGGCACCCCCTGCCCTTAACCCTCTGTCCCACGTCGGGGTCACCTGGGAAAGGTTTCTCAAAACACAAATGCCCAGTCCCACTCCACTCCCCCGGATCGGAATCCCTGGGGAGGACCTGAAGTCTGCCCTCTACCAAGCACTCCTGGTGACTCTGTGGCTCTTGGGTTTGGACACACAGATACGGAGATCCTCGCATGGGGGAAACCGAGGCCAGAGGGGTGGGCCTGGGTCTTCCCTGAGGGCTGGGCTAGGGGACCGGGCAGGTGCACAGAAACTTCCCCACATCTCGGACAGGGCCCGTGACCTCTGTCCTCTGGAACTTCCTGTCTTTCAGAGCTGTGGGCAAGACCTGCCTTCTCATCAGCTACACCACCAACGCCTTCCCAGGAGAGTACATCCCCACCGTGTGAGTCTCGTGGGTGGGTGGGGGCGCTTGGAGGATGGGGAGACACGCTTCACCAAGCCCACCCCCTTTTTAGGCATTTCCTGTGTGCCCGGGTGTGTGTGGGCATTTGGGGGGTCAGGCAACCGGGAGATGCCCCAGCCGGTCTGCCTGGCAGAGCTGCCTGATGACATGGCCGGGCAGGCAGCCACCAAGGCCAAGAGGAGCTGTCAGGGCGAGGGCTGAGGGCTCCCAGGATGGAGAGAGACCGGGTCAGGGTCGGGTGGTGCTGAAGGGGAGCAGGTGGCCTTCCAGAGGACCTCGAGGAAGAGGGGGATGGAGAGGGCTGGCCTGAGCAGGAGCAGGGTGGGAAGAGGGGCCGGGTCAGAGAAGGGGAGGGGAGGGGCGGGGTGCGTGGAGGAGGAAGTGATTGAGGGCCTTGATGATGAGGAGCAGAGACGTCAGGACACACGCGTGTGTTGGGGAGAAAGCAGTGCCATCTGGAAACCAATCGGAGGCCCCATCCACTTGTCGAATGTGGAGGCAGGGTTGTCACCTGACACATACGAAAGAGGGTGTGGATGTCAGACTCAGGAGGGAAAGATAAGGGGGGAAGCACCGGCCTCTCCTCCACCATCCCCCACTGGCCCCCATCACGCACAGGACAACGTCCCAACTCCGTCCCAACTCCGCAGCCCAGCATTCAAGGCTCTGGGTGGTCTGCGGTCTTCTCCCAACCTTCCCTTCTAGCTTCACGGCCCCCAAACACTCCTGGGGCATCACCCCTTCAGGGCCTTTGCTTAAGCTGTTTCCTCTGTCTGGCCGCCTTTCCTTCCCTGAGACCTCCAGGCTCAGCGCCAGTGCCCCCTCCTCCAGGAAGCCAGTTCTGACCTGGCCTGAGGGCTCTCTCACTCCCCAGAGTAAGTTATCTGATCTTCCTTGTAAACATGAGCCTGTGAGGGCAGGGAGCCTCCTTCCGTTTTATTTAGGTCACCCCATTGTCTTAGCACAGCATCTGTGCACACTATAATCTATATGTCGTCTTAGACACAATAGATATGTTTTGAGTTGACCTAAATTGCATTTCTTGGGGAGGTCCCAACAGGACTGATCATAGCTACTGCCTTTTGAGGGCCTGCTGTGTGCTGGCTCCTGCACGAAATGTCACACACGTGTGATCTCATTTGATCCTCATAGGTATTATGATACTAGATCACCCATGGGGAGCTGAGGCTCACAGCCACTAAGGAGCCTGCCCCCACCCCCACCCCCCCCGACCCCCACACCCCCAGGCTCACTGGTGCCTTGAGCTTCCTCTACAGATACTTTCTCCTGGGACACTGACCTGGCCCAGGCAGCTGAAAGTCAGGTGGCCAGGAGAAGGCAGAGAAACCTGGGCAGGAAACCTGGAAAATCAACTTCTGCTCCAGTTTGGTCCCTAACTCCCCATGTAACTTGGTGCCAAGTGCAAGCCATCCTTTGCACCTGCCCTTATCCGCCCATTCACCATCAATCGTCACATGTATATCGGCACCTCCTAGTGCTGAGGGAGGGCTGGCTCTAGACTTGAGCATCGAGGCAGGTGTGGACTCAGGTAAGGCAGCTCCTACGGAAGGCCACTGTCACCAGGAGTGTGCTGGTACTGCCTGAGTTTCTGCTTCTGCCTGTCCTCGTTGGGCTGGAGGGCCCACCAGCTAGCTTAGCCCAGTTGCTGCCTCTCTCTGAGCCTCAGTTTCCCTTTTTACAGGAGGCAGGGGCTGGGCTGGGAGACCCCAAGCTTAATGCATGGCACTTTCCCGGCAGCGAACGGAAGACATGTTCTCCAGGACAGGGTGGTGGGACCAGCGGCCAGTCATCTGGCGAACTTGGTTGCCCTGGGCAACCTTGCGTAAGGACAGACAGATGGCCCAGACAAGGTGCACCTTCCCAGGGCTCTCTGAGGAGTTGGGCCAGAGACGAGGACTGGCTTCGTGGGTGCACCATCGCGGGTGTGCAGCTGCACAGGACCCTTGGCTTAATCACCTCCTCTCTCCGTCTCGAAATTCTTAATTTTTGAGCAAGGGGCCCTACGTTTTTATTTTACATCGTGGCCAGTCGTGCCTCCCATCCTCCTTCGTCTTCCAGTACCGAGTTGCCCAGCTCTGGAGGATCCCCGAGCCTCTGTGACAGGGAAGAGAAAACAAGCCACGCTGAGCCCTTGACAGTGGAGGGTGGGGGCAGCCGGGGAGAGCGGCGTTGGGGCAGCTTGCATATCTCGCGAGAGGCCGAGGCTGGGGATGGTAGGCTTTGCTGGGACAGAGTGGCACATGCTGCCCACACGAGCTCAGATAAGCAGAGAGCCAAGTTCGGCTCGCTGCCAGCAGCGAGGGGTGAACGTCTCAGGGCCGAGCCCCATTTCACAGATGGGGAGACCGAAGCCTGCGCCGTGGATGGGTTTGTGCTGGGTGTTGGAGATAGAAAGACGTGGCAGGAAGACCGTGCTCTCGGGTGCCTGTGACGCAGGGGTTCCCCCCATTCCGCCACCCTTCCTTGTAGCCGTTCTCAAACGGAGGCCCAGGCGAGCTTTCAAACGTGAAAATTAGATGAAGCTACGCTGTCTGAGATGGCTCCCCTTCATCCTGACGCTCAAAGCCCTGGACGATGCTTCTCCTCCCCCATCATCCCAGATGCACGAGCTTCCCCCCAAGCCTCTGCACACCCTCCTTCCCATCATTCAGTTTCCAGCTCAGGTACCACGCCCACTGCCCCTTGGCCTCCTGTCTATAGTGTCCGCCCCTCCGTCCAGGTCCCCTCCATCCCCCACCCTGCCCGATGTTTCATAGCCCATCCCCATCTGACTTCCCCGGCCACGATGGACGCTCCGGGAGGACAGGGCCCTGGTGTGTCTAGTTCACTGCTGTCCCGCCAGCTTCTAGAACAGAGCCGAGAACACTGCAGGCAGGACACGCTCCGGCCTGCTCTGAGAAGATGCCGGAACCCGGGCGCCCCTTTCGCCTGTCCCCGTTTTCCTCCTATACTCCATTGCAGGGTCACGGGGAGTGAAGAAAGAGGTGCACAGACTCTGGGTGAAAACACCCCGTCTGTGCAGGGCACTTCTGGTCTCTGATTCTCGGTTTCCTCGTGTATAAAATGGGAACAGTGGTAGGACCCGCTTGCTGGGCCCACCGAAACGGTCTAAGCGTGAAGGCGTTGTTACGGCCGCAGGCGCACCTGTGGGCCCGGCGGCTACCTGTGAGCTACCTGCCTGCCCCAGGGCTCAGGGTCGCCCCCCACGCCCCGGCTCCACTCTCCCCGGCCACGAAATCGCAGCGGGGCTTACCACACGGGCCCCGAATTGGGTAACAGGATCTATTCCTGGCTCTGCCACCAACTGACTGCGACATCTTGGGCAAGTCCCTTCCCGTGCGTGAGCCTCACTTTCCTCACCTGGAAAAAGAGCATGAGGGTGGGCCAGAGTGGCAGCGTACGGCCCCGCGGTCCTGGCTGCCCGTGGGTCTCTGAGGTCAGGGGGCGCTCCTGGGAGCTGCAGATCACTGACTGTCGCTGCAGGAAGCCCTCAGGCTCCGGCAGCTGCCCTTTGGATGGGGGGGTCGGTGGAGGGGTGTGTGGGGACATCCAATATGAGACTGCTCAGCTTCTCAGCGTCTCCCCATGAGTGGCTCGAATGTCCTCTGTCTCTTCGATTCCTCCTAATGGCCCCAAAAGATGGGGCTTTTTTTTTTTTTTAATTTCTCAGAGAAGCTAGGTTACTTACCCAGAGTCACACAGCCAGGACCGGGCTTCGCAGGAGATATCTGCTCCCTCCCAGCTCTGGCCGGCTGTCCGCAGGGTGGTTTGTCCACTCACTCGCTCATTCACGGATGCCGCGGAAGAAGCAGCGCTGGAATCCCAGCTCCTGTGCCGATGAGCTGGCTGGTCTTGGAAACGTTACTTAACCTCTGGGCACCTTGGTTTCCTCATCTGTCTGATGGCAGTAACTTGAGGTCCCTTTGTCGTGGGTCACGTGGGTAATGTGTGACGACCCATAGTCTTCTGCCTGGCCCCAGAGTAGGTGCTCGGGCTGCTACAGGTCCCCGGATGCAGCTTTCCCCCCGTGACCACAGCCCCTGAGACCCTGGGGGTGGTCCAGAGAACACAGATGCTTTTGGCTTAAGGAATTTGGGAGGCTTTTCGGCGCTAGAGTTTCAGACTGGACATTGGAGGAGAGAGTGTCCCAACACCCTAAGATCATCCCAAGGGAGTGTTTCTGGCCAAAGCCAAACACGACATAGATGCTTCTTTTCCCATGATGCCTAGCAGTGTCTCCCTGGACCGGAAATCCTATGGCAGTGTGGGTGTTGTCCAGAGTAGGCGCGCTGAGAACCAGCCATGTGCCCAATGCAGTGCTGGCCTCAGGGTGCAGTGAGGAAGAAGCCAGGCTCGGTGCCTGCCTTTTGGGGTGCTGACTTCTCCACAGATTGCTGGGTTGGGAAGCCGACCTGGCTGGGGCTCAGGAAGTGACATTGAGGAGGTGACATTGAGAAGGGGCTGGAGGAGGGACTGAGTAAGAGTCAGCAGGCAGTGGGAGGAAGAAGAGTGGGAAGTCGGGGAGGGTTTGCCGGAGCATTCCAGGCAGGAAGGAGCAGGGCCATCTGAGGAACTGAGAGGCGACCAGGAACATACTCAGTGTGTTAAAAGCGTCAGGCCTCCAATTTCTGGTTTTTAGTATGCGGGGTCTTTCTCGGGACAGGTGTCTTTGGAGTTACTCCGAAGCATTATGGCTTTGGCCACCCGTCACTGAGCAGTGTTCTGTGAAGGCTTCATGGAGGAGGTGACACCCCAAGGGCTTCGGTTAAGTGTGGTTTAATTCTGTCCCACCTGAACTCACTGCCAGGCCCGACACGTGGAGCCGAAGCGGGCACAGGCCCCCCACACGTAGCAGGACAGAGACACCTGCCCAAGGTCAAGGCAGAGCAGTTGCCTGAGGGAGGGAGTGAAGAGTGCTTTCCAGGTAGGGGACAGGGAGGGAGGTGGCCGGGAGGTTTCCCCACAAAGGAAGAACTGCCTGGGTGGGGGTCTGCTGCATGAATAGGAGGCAGGGCGAAGAGGGGGTGCAGAGGTATTCCAGAGAGAGGCCCCGACAGGAGCAGGACTGGAGTGTGCGGAGGACCGCAGGCCGGGGCGGGTGGGGATATTCGGACACGGGAGGTGGGAAGGGCGTTCCAGGCGGCAGCACAGCGTGAGCAGGTGCAGGGAGGTGGGCGGCATGAACCTTGCCCGGAGACGGCTTGGCTGGTGTGTGATGGAGGAGGAGGAGGAGGAGGAGGAGGAGAAGCTGGGAGAGCCTGAGTTCTCAGTGGGCCAGTCAGGAAATGAGGGCTTGTGAGGGTGACCTCAATGAAGAGCGACGAGCTGGTGTCCCTACCTCTCCGGGACAGGGAGCAGGAGCATCTGTGGAAGCGGGATCAGAGGGAACTGGCTTCTCACCTGGTTCGTCACTCACTGGCTGTGTGGCCTTGGGCAAGTCACTATACCTCTCTGATCCCAGTTTTCTCTTCCGCGGCGTGAGGAACAAGCACCTTGCTCTCAGGGATGTGTGTAGTGAGAAATACATTTGGGTTGAACTTTTATTTATTTATTTTTTTTTGATACGGAAGCTCATTCGATGGCCCGGAGACCTTGCTTGGTGCTGGCAAGGAGATTTCGGCAGTTGCTGTCAGGTCCCCACCCTACCCCTCCTGCACGTGTCCCCAGTGTCTGCTGGTGGCATTTCCCAAAGGTTCCCATGACGATGGCTTTCAGTGTGCTCTTGGTGGGGCTGGAAAACTAGAGAATTGATGCCCAGGACATCCCTCTGCCAGTGGAAGACGGAGATGGTGGATAAACACCCCGGCCTCTGGCCCCCTCGGGCGGGGCACACTGAGAATGGTCCACGCTGTCTCCCAGGGGGCCAAGCAGGCCCCAGGCCCTGCTGCCCACAGCAGTGAGAGCTCACTAGCCCGCCCTGTGCTGGCTCTTGTCCCTTCCTGGTCTCCTCCCCTCTGCCCTCCCGTAGCTACCTGGGCTCACTTCCCAAATAAAACACTTGTATCACCTCCTCATCACACGGTGTGCTTCTGGGGGGACCCAAACTCAGAGGTGGGGATAAACACTTGTTCAGTAGATACCGGGTGACCAGCCTCAGTGTCCTGGAGCATAGGAGGTGGGTAAATTTATTCCGATGAAGCCTTGGAGGGAATGTTATGCAGCCTCGAAAAGTCATCTCCCCAAAGGACAGGCGAGGGCAGAAGCAATGTTTTCCTCTTTACGCTTACCTGCGTTTACGATTTTTTATGTCGTGAATCAGTAATGAAAAGAAAGCCAGTTGCGTAGTGCTGTCTGACTTCGGGCCGTTGCAGGCCGTCTCTGGGTCTGAGCCTCCGCCATGAAGCAATGCGGGCTGGACTGGAGGGCCCGGGCCCTGGGGCCGGACGCTGACCCTTCTGTCTTGTGGGCTCCACTCAGGTTCGACAACTATTCAGCCAACGTGATGGTGGACAGCAAGCCCGTGAACCTGGGCCTGTGGGATACTGCAGGCCAGGAGGACTACGACCGCCTCCGGCCACTCTCCTACCCGCAGACGGTGAGCTGCCTCCCCACCCCCACCCCACCTGTGGGCCTGTTCCCTCGGGCCAGGCTGGCCTGGCGCCTCCTGACCCTTCCCTTACGGCCCAGCTTGAGGACTCCGCCTTGTCCTCCCCGGGCACAGCCAGGGACCCCTCCCCCTGCCCCCAGCTCACCATCGGTCCCCAGTTACCACTCAGCCTGCCTTCCCAGCCCCGCTTTGCCCCCACAACTTCATGGGCTCTGGCACCCCCTGGCTCTGCGTGTGGGGCGGGAGCCTTAATGGGAAGCCCAGGTCGGCGAAGCCGGGGCGCGCTGGGTGAGGGGAAAGGAGGGGGGCTCTGCGGCCGCCGGGCACCCCTGGTGTCCTTGACTCTCCCTCCGGGGCTGGTGCTGGCAACCAGGTGTTGGAGTGGTGAGTGCTTGATTGGGAGTATAGACCTCGGAGCTCCAGACAGCCGACCGTTAACCTTTGGAGCCCCCCTCTCCGCAGCTGTGGAATGGGGGCGCGGTAGCACTGCTGCAGGGTGCCGTGCGAACCGCTGAGGACATCCCGGCCCCTGGGAAATGCTGGGCAAACAAAGAGAGGCCCGGCGGCAGGGGCAGACAGGCGTCCCCGCCCTGCCAGGCCCGAAACGCGCAGCGTCCCCCGGGCCGCCCCCCTGCTCGGTGCCGCCAGGGGTGGGACACCCCCGGGCCTCCCCTCATGGGTGCCCGTTGCCTGCTCTGTCCCCAGGATGTCTTCCTCATCTGCTTCTCCCTCGTCAGCCCAGCTTCCTATGAGAATGTCCGTGCCAAGGTGAGCCGGGCAGAGCAGCCTGGGGTGGGCCGGGGGGCAGGTGGCCCTGGGAAGGGGGAGGGCGGGAGGGGGGACCGGCAGCTTGGAACCTCTCCCTGGGGCAGAGATGGTCCCCAGTGACGACCAGGCCCCGGGGGCGACTCAGAGGATGAGACTCGGAGGGGGTCCCAGAGGGGGCTGGGAGCGTCAGCTTCACCCTCGGGCCTCTGTGACCTTGTCCTCTCTCCTCCCCGCACGACCTCGTGCCCGCCTCTCACCGTCTCCCAACCTGGTGCCCGTCTCCTCCCCGACTCCCATGCCCCCTCTGCTCCCTGCCCAACCTCACGTCCCCTCTCGCGCCCGCACGACCTCTCGCGCCATCCCGGCCGCCTGCCCAGTGGTTCCCTGAGGTGCGGCACCACTGCCCCAGCACACCGATCATCCTGGTGGGCACCAAGCTGGACCTGCGGGACGACAAGGACACCATCGAGAAGCTGAAGGAGAAGAAGCTGGCACCTATCACCTACCCGCAGGGCCTGGCACTGGCCAAGGAGATTGGTACGGGCGTGGGGCGCAGGCAGGGGAGCTGGATGCGGGGACGGGGGGAGCCACGACTCAGCCTCGGGGTGACCGCGAGCACAGGCTCTGGGGCCAGGCTCTGCGGTTCGGGCCTCCGCTGTGCCGTGTACCGGCTGCGTGACCCTGCACCAATCGCTCGGCCTCTCTGTGCCTATGTTTCTTCATCGGTAAAACCTGGCAGTAGGACTCGCTCTGGGCGGTTGAGAGAATTGAGTGAATTAATTCGCAGAGCAGCATCCATACGTGAGGAGCAGTCGGTGTTAGTTATCACTGGTAGTAGCGTAACCCGTAATCGGATCTTGAAACAGAGTGCGTTTTGCACAGACAGAAGCAGGGGTGGAGTGGGCTGTGCTCTGGCTGCGTGGAGGATGAGCGGCCAAGTTCGGGTTGTCAAGGAAGGCTTCCTGGAGGAGGTGCTTTTGCCGTGGGTTTGAAGGGGGAGGCCTTCCCTGCTGTCCCTTTACCGCCCTCTCCCCACCCTCACGGCTTCTTAGCCCAACTCTTATTTGCCTCTTAATCACTGCACCGGAGAAGCCAAGTGGCTTTTCAAGGTCACGCAGCTAGTAGGTAGAAGAGCTGGGATTTGGACAAGGCTGGAGGCCTCCTCGTGGTGACTCAGGCCTGCCTGACCAAGGGGGTGGGGGGGGGGGGTGATGACCGATGGGCCAGGCTTCTCCCGCAGTGTCAGGACCCGCTGTCCCCGGCCGGGCCCAGCCTGCCTGCAGCCTGGGGGGCCATGCTCCCCCAGGGGCCCCGGACCGCTAGCAGCTTCGGCCGCTTTAAGCAGTGGCCCAGCTGCCCAGGACCCTCTGCCTCACCCCAGGGTATTGTCAGCTCAGGGTTTGGCCCCCAAATCAGTCGGGCCTCCCCCCACTGTCCCTGCCTCGGCCCGACCGCTGCTCTTCCTTCCGCAGGAACTGGGAGGGCCCTGGCGACTCACATCTCTTCACAGGAAGAGAAACCGCAGCCGCCACCTCCCCCTTTCCATGACTAGCCCGGTGACATGGCCATCTTCCCCAGGGGGCCTCGGGCTGCTGCTTGAACCGTGTGTCCCATGCCCCACCCTGGGGTCTCTGAGGTGCAGAGAGGGAAACTGGCCAAAGTCCTAGCCTGGTCAGAGGCAGAGCTGAAGTGAGCCCAGGACCCCCTGCTCAGGACCCTCACTCTGGACACCACTGAGCCAAGAGGAGCCAGAGGGTGTCAGGTGCCAGGGAGACAGCTGGTGGGTGTGAATGAGGCGGTCGCAGGCTACGGTCCTGCGGCCAAGTGCCCAGAGACACCCTTCTAGGCACACAGGGTTACGGCGCCCAGACTCCTAGGCGCTCCTTTCCCGCCAGCCAGGCTCTGGGGCCACTGCCCAGGCTCCCTGGGGTGCTGCCGCGTGGAGGGAGCATCAAGCGTGTGACTTCAGATAAGCGACATTCTCTCCGAGCCTCCGTTTCCTCACCCCCGTTCCATTTTCTCTTTCTCCCCAGCCCTGGCACGGGTGGGCTTCCCCTTTCCCAGGGCTGCCTCTCCCGACATCCTCCTGGCTTCCTGCCCCTCCGCTGTGTGTCTCTGGGCCCATGGCTTCCCCTCTCTGGGCCTGTTTCCTCGCTCGAGACGCGGGGAATCCCATGTGTCCTCACAGGGTCTTCAAAAGGGTGCTGGCGGGGCGCAGGTGCCCATCAGCTTGTGTCCTTCCTGCTCCCCGGAGGACTGGGCTCCCCCTCAAGGAGGCCAAGTTCCCCCTTCCTGTCCCCCTCCTTCCTCCCCTTTCTGAAATTGGCCCCCAGGCCTCTCGAAGAAGGGGTTTGTGGTGCCTTGCTTCAGGAAAACTGGGCTGTAGCGGACGTGGAACTCACACAGGTTCCCTCTAGAAGGTCATGGAACACTGGCCGTGGGGGTGGGAGCTCAGTCTGTCCTTGTCATCGTCTGTGCCCCGGGCTTCGGCCCTGAGTGGTCACGTGGGAGGAGGCCAGTCTCCTTCTGAGGGAGAGAGGAGCCCTCCAAGTCCCACGCCTCCTGCTGAGGGCCCGCAGCTGCCCAGAGGTGGAGGAGAAACGTCCAGCATGTGACCTTGGACAAGCTATTGTACCTCTAGGAGCTTCGGTTTCCTTATCTGTAGAATGGGGTGGTGCTAAGGAATGGTCAGATGACATGTGGAAGGTCCCAGTGGGTGGGGTGTGAGTGCTTCGGGCCTCCTAGAGAAGGCATGGAGGCAGGTATGTCACTGTCTTCTAGAAGAAACTGAGGTATGGGGAGAGTCAGTCACTAGCTTGAGCCCTTTTCTTCCCAGGGAAATATAAAAAGTCCTGCCTGCCTTCTGCAAATTAAGGGCTTGTGTGTCCAAGAAAGACACCGACCAGCTCTTGTGGTCTTTAACCCCTCCCACTGAATTTAATATCCCCGTTTCAGACATGAGGAAACTGAGGCACAGAGAGAAAAATTCCCTTGCTCTGACTGACACAGCCCAGGCGGCCCCCACAGCCTGGTGCGGTTGTGTGGCTTGGGAGGGGGTTTCGCCCAGGACCCAGCCCTGACCTAGGCCTCTGGCTTCTTGCTGCCTCACCCAGACTCCGTGAAATACCTGGAGTGCTCTGCCCTCACCCAGCGAGGCCTCAAAACCGTCTTCGATGAGGCGATCCGGGCCGTCCTGTGCCCCCAGCCCACGCGGCCGCAGAAGCGCCCCTGCAGCATCCTCTAGCGGTGAGAGCCTACCCCCGACTGCTGCAAGCACCCCGTGCCCACCACACAGCAGGGTCCAGCTGGGAGGTGGCGTCCATCCACTGCTCTGTGGCCTTTGGTTTCGCTGGGAGTGGCATTTAGGCCAGGACAGGGAGGGAGAAGCAAAGTGGCCTCAGTTTCCCCATTTGCCTGAGCCAGTCCAGCTCAGCGAGCCCAGAAGGAAGGTCCACGGTCTGAGAAAATGCCAGGTGTTCTGAGCCAAGGAGTGACGGGCACTGCACTTCCCCTCTGCCCTTCCTGCAGGAGGGCCGGGAGGACGCGGGACATAAGGAATGCCTCTGCCCCTGCCCCTGGGGAGCTCAGTCAAGCCGGGGAGACCTGAAACCCACATACAGGGGCGAAGGCGGGCAAGACTGAACTTCGAGACTCCTGGGGCGGAGGAAGGATTGAGAGAACCCAGTGAGGCGGGACTAGCTAGCAGGATGGGCAGTCCCGATGGGAGGGGCGAGCCGTGAGCCAGGAAAGTGTTGAGTGGGGGTGCAGATCTGGTTTTCCCTAAATTCTCACCTCCTGCCTGTCTCCCTTCCAGGTTGCACCCAGTTCTCCCAGCCAGATGGCTTTGACCCTCCTAAAGCCCGATGGCACCCCGGCTGGCCATACTGTCCCCTCCCTGTGGCGTTTCTTAGCAGATGGCTGTAGAGCTTGGTCGATCATCTTCTCTGTGCTGGAGGCCCCCTTGGGCCCGAAGGTGTGAATTTGTAGGTGCTGCATCCCGATGCCCTCATGCTCCTTCCTTCCAAGGGGCCAGAGGGGAGCCCCGGAACCTGATAAGCCACCCCTGCGTTACTGCGGTCAGTGCCAGCTGCCACCTGCGGTAGCATCGACCCATGTCCTCCAGTCCCACTGGATGCCTGAATCCCCTCCAGAAACTTTGGGCCAGATGGTTGCCGGCCACCACTTGCATACCCTCAGAAACAGGTCTCTCACTCCCTCCCAAGGCAGTCTACTCCAGTATTGAGGATTCTAGCTTGTCCGACAGTTCTCCTTCTGCTGAGCTAAAATGAGGGTCTCGGAAGTTTGTCCCTCTGGTCTTTGTTCTCCTTTTAGGACGACATAAAACAAACCAGATTTTGTAAACCTCTGTGGGCATCTGCCCAGCCAACCCAAAGCCTGGGCCCGGCGGACCCCTGCCACCCCCAAGTGTTTCTTCTACACTCACAGGATCCAGAGCTGCATTCACTGTGAGAGTCTTAAACTTTCAGACCCTGCCAGTCAAGACTTTTGCTATCGCAGACAGAAAACCCGATTCAACCTGCTTAAGCAGAAAATAAATGTATTGATTCAAGTTTGGAAATATCATGACTTCAGGTGCAGCATGATCAAGGGGGGGGGCAAATGACGTCATCGGGGCTCACTTTTCTGTACCTCTTTGCTCTGCTTTCTTCTGTCTGCTGCGTTCTCAGGAAGGTGACTCTCTCAGGGTTTCATCCTTCCAGGGTCAAGTTCAGCAAAAAGACCAAGTGTTTGCCCTAGGCAAAGTTCTAATTAAGGTTTACTCTGATTGGACTAGCTTAGGTCTTGGGCTCCCTTCTAACCAATCATATTTGGCAGGGAGGTTCTGTTCCCTGATTGGCCACTTTCCAGCTAGAGCAAAAAATGGAGGCAACCCTGTCAAATCACACACAACAGGGTGGAGGGGTTGGTCCCCAAATGGAGACTCAGAGTCTTGCTGGAAAGAAGGAATATGGGCGTCGGGCAGCCAGAAATCCCCAACTTCTACGACTGGGGGTCACAGGAAAGTGTCCCCAGCAGTGTAAGGGAGCAATGATGGCCCAGCAGGCACTAAGCAAAGGCAGGTTTCTTTAAAAGAGAGATAAGGCCGTTACAAAGGTTTGAGAAGAGCATCCATAAAGCACAACTGTGCCTGGTATGGAGTTGGTCACCTTAGTGTCTGTCAGTTTACAAACGCCAGACTTTCCACTCCTGAGGACAGTTACGTGTCTCTCCCTAAACTTCATCCATTCGTGCAACACCCACTCTGCGCCAGGCACTGTTCTAGGTTGGTGGTGGTTGGGGACATCCAGGGGCAGGGATTCAGTGGTATACACAAGTTCCTGATCTAGTGGGCTGACACTCTAGAGAGGCTAAAACAAAGGAATAAAAGAAAGATGGAAGATCCTGTTCCTGACAGCTCAGAGGACTCCCATTTCCCAGCGGCTGAAATGCTAATAGGTTTCTATTTTCTTCTCTCCCAGAGATCCAGCCACCCCTTTGGCCTCCAAAGACCTAAAGTCCCGAGGCAGGACCCTCCAGCTCTCTGGCCTCCTGGGAGGCTCACCCTTTTGAAAGGGACTGGGTGCTGGTCGGGGGAAACCCCACAGCCTTGATTATTTTCAGCTCAGGCAAGTTCGTTATGTTTCTAAAGTTACTTCTCCTATGAAATAGACAAACAAAAAGCCCCACGTTAAAACTATCACACACAACACAGACGCAGACGTGGTGGGGCAGAGCCCACACCCAATCCACACAATGTTTAAAAGCCCCGAGGCGCCCCCTTTGAGGCCCGAGCGGAGCTGCTCACTGCTCTTCCTGGCAGCACCCCACCTCCCTCTCTCCTCCCTCCCTCACACCTCCACTGTCAGACTGAACTCTCATTTCCTCAAAGCCACATTCACGCTTCTTTTACCCTGAGGCCTTTGAACAGCTGAACTGGACCCCTTTCCTCTAATCATTTCCTCTAATCATTTCCTCTGCTCCTCCATCCTTTCCCGGGCAGCCTCACTAAGCGGGCTGGGCTTCTTCCCCTGAGCCTGACCCAGCAGACACAGTCCTTGTTTTATTCCCGTAATAACATCAGTAAATACATTCACCATTGCGGGGTCTCACCTGGCACATATCATCTCCTGTAACCCTCCTGGTAGCCTTCCGAGGTAGGTACCAGCAGCTCGTTTTCGCGGAGAAGGGAACGGAGGCACAGGAGGGCACAGGAGTTAGAGCTCAACCCAGGAAGGCAAACACTCTGCTTTTTCGCCCTCTACCACCATGCCCATCCTCCTTGCTAACAAGCTCCTAATTTTGTGCAAAGCAGCGATGTAGCTAGCCCCAGACAAAGACACTTGTTTGCTTAGCCTGCTTTGTAGCTGGAGTTCCAACGTCGCACAGTTCCGGCCAACAAGACATAAGCCAAAGGTGGCATCTGTGGAAATGTTTGTTTTCTTCTGTAAAAAATGATAGACCCAGCTGACACTGCCCTTTGTCCTGTCACCCGGCCTGCCTTGAATACCAATGCGATGTCTGGAGCTGCAGCAGCCATCTTGCAAACTCGAAACCCCGAAATGTGAAGATATATGCTAACGTGCTGAGAACAGAGGAGCAGAGAGATAAAAAGAACCTGGATCTTTGACAGCTTTGGCGAACAGCTGAACCAAGGCCAACAGCCGTCGTACTATGGGAGCGGAATGAAAATGAAACCACCTATTTGTTTACTTGCCGTTGGTCAGGCCTTCTGTTACTGCTAGCTGATGGCATTTGCAACTGAGGTCTTAGGACTCCTGGCCCTGTACTCTTTCCAACATATCATAGTTCCCAGCAGTCACTGGACACGGGGTAAGTCACTTATTTCTGCTCTGCAAATAGGCTGAGGACCAGAGGCCCTTTCAATAGGAAAGAGTAACCTGTTTCGAAACAGGAAGAACTGTTGGTTGTGGGCAGGAGCCAACAATACGGTGATGCTCACTCATTTGACAGCTTCCACGCCCAAGTACCCACCTGCCCAGTCCAATGTATCAGACTTGGCCCTTTGCCAGACAGTCATCGCCTGGAGGCCAGAAAGCACTGGCCAGGTGAGACTACTTCATTTGGGGCTCTCCTTCTCAAATCCTGGTTGCTCCTCTTCCAAAGCAGAGGCCTGGAGGTCCCTCTGGCTCCTCTCACCCCCTCACCCCAGCATTCACTGGTCACCAAACCTGGACAAGTCTGCCTCCCAAGGTCTGTTAAACTCATCCCTTTATCTGGCCCACTGCTACTTCCTACTCTAGGCCTTGCATCTCTTCCCTCGATGGTACTTACAGCCTCCTCACTGGCCTCCCTGTCTCCACTGGGCAGCCTGGGGGATCGTCCTCATTTACAAACATAATTGTGCTACTCAGCCTTCAGAAACGCTTAAAGAGTATTGGGTCATTCAAGCATGTAATAATTCAGCAAATAGTTACTGAGACTGTGTGCCAAACACAGGATTTGAGAGTGGGTCAAGCGCAGGATTTCTCTTAGGAGCTCATAGTCCCATTGGGACCTGCTGAGTCTTCAGAGAGCCCAGGGAAATGTCCCGTCTGAGTGAACAGCTCACCATGACACTAGCTAGAACCTGGTAGATGCTGGATAAATGTTTGTTGTTTATGTAAATGAATAAGCAAATGAAAGAATAAACTTTAATGGAGAGAGAGACCCAACCTTCCAGTGACTCTGCTGAGACCAGCCTTCCAGCCATGCTCACCAAGGTACAAGTTATGGGCATAAGTCATCTGGGATATGCTATCCTGGTCAAGTTTCCAGATAACTGCAGCCCCAGCCAACATCACATGGAGCAGAAGAGCCACTCAGCTGAGCCCAGCCACCTACAGAATCATGAGAGATGATAAAATAGTATATTGAAATAATTTTCAATTTTTTTCCAACAATTTTTTTCTGACTTTTTGGGGCCCAAGTTCCTTCTGTCTTTTCCTTTGATCTTTTACCTCTCTTCCCTACCCTCTTCACTCCCCCATTGCCCAAGAAATGTTCACCTCTGGGGACATTTAACTCCAGCCAGGCTTCATGGCATGTGAGAGGAAAGGCAGAGTAGGCTCCCTGGAGGGAGACAGAGATCTAGGAAGGTTCTAGGAGACTTCCAAGGGCCTCGAGGAAAGTGAAATAATGAGCAGTCACCTGTGTCATCTGAAGTGCAGCTCAAGTCTGTCCGCATGTGCTAACCATGTGCTCTGTGCCAACTGTGCGGGGGCTGGAGGTGGAGAGATGGCTGAGACCCAGCCGCGTGCTCCCCAGGGGCTCAGAGGCCCGTGAGAGAGACAGACGTGTCAATCAACACCCGCCCTGTGCTTTCATCCGCATACTGCAGAAGTGCGTTCAACAAAGAAAGGAAGAGACTCTAGTCTCAAGGTGCCGAGATAGAGAAGTTCCAGCTCCCCCCACCTTGCTGAAAAGCAGCCGCCACAAGGCGAACGGGAAACAGAAACACAAACTCTCCTCTTCAAAGAGACCAGGAGACATCTGTGACCCCAAACCACAGCGCCCGTGCAGCAGAGCAGATGGAGGGGTGGTAAATGATTTAACAGAGCCCCAGAAAGGCAACTCCAACTGCCGGCTGTTCCGGGGCCGCATGGAAAACTGGCCTTGCGGAACCCCAGGGAGGCTCCCAAGTAAGGGACCCAGACGCCACAGATGGCGGGGCAGGATGCCGAAAATGGGGCTGTTTAAGAAGCAGTGAGACCCTGGGTCTTGCCCTCGGCACTATGCAGCCAGCACCACCTCTCCCTGACCGGGGCAGGAAAAGTTCAGCCAGAGAGCTCTGGGCCCGAGGCTACCGCGCAGGCGGGGGTGAGACCCCAGACTGATTATGGGGTGTGTGGGAGCTTCGATGATGCTTAGCAGGCAATCGCTCCCCTCAACACACACACACACACACACACACACACACACACACACACACACACACCCCTCCAGGGGAGGAGCGCACTTCCGCAATCCACTGATGCTTGGCCTTGGCCATGTGACTTGCTTTCGGCCAATGGATTGTTAGCATACGTATCACAAGGAGGGACCTGAGTGTGTCTGTGCCCCTGGGCACGCTCTATTGCGCTGACAAAAGAACGCACCCTGGCAAGCCTTCTGGCTCAGAGAATGTAAAGGACACGAGAAATAGCACCCCTGGGAACTGCTCCTGTAGTAGCGGATTAGGTAATTCTATCACTGCGGCAACCCTATGCAGTAGGCGCTGAAGGTGAGGGACTGGAGTTCAGAGAGGGGAAGTCACATATCCAAGGTCACACAGCTAGTAAATGGTCAAGCGGAGATCCAACCCCACCAGGACCCAGCAAGAACTAATGGACCAGAGGACACCCTGAATGCGGATTCCAGTGACCAAGTTCCAGGGGCCAGGAAGGTGTTTTGGCTCATTGGGTCTCATTTGAGAGGACAGACCTCAGCATCTACAGCGAAGGCCCCTACCCTGCACTGTGGTTGGTGGTTGGCTCCGGCCTGGGCATTGTGGGGAAGAGGAGGGAGGAGGAGGCTCTGTCCTGGCTCTCAGGGATGGGAGGCACACATGATGGACTCAGGGAGCCCTCCGGTCAGAGGGTGGAGACATGGCCCTAGTTTTAAGTACGCCGGAGTGTGATGGGAGAGGCATAGCATTGTCCTATCTTGGAGAGACAAGACAGGCAACCCCTCAAGGTGGACATGATAGCACTGAAGTGCCAGGTCTGGACATGAGGTTCGAGGCAGTCACGCTCCAGGACCTCAGTACCAGGCAGAGTGGGGCCGCCCCGTGGTTCCCAGAAACCCAGCATCCCCTGCTCCCCGAAGCTCACAGGTGTAGAGTTGCACTTCCTCTTTCTGCCCCAGGAGGGGCTGATCAGGCTCACTCTGGCCAGAGCAAGTCCCCTGGGCGGGAGACAGGGTCTGACTCAGGTCACCCTGCCCCCAGCCTGGCGCTCAGGACCCCTCGCCACCTCTCCAGCCTCCAGCCGACGCTCAGCAGAGCACAGTCTCCCCAGCTCCCACCACCCTGCCTGCTAACCATCCATCTACCCTCTTTTCCTCATTAAACACGCAGCGAACGCCCACTGTTGCCTGGCTAAGGCCAGGTCTGGGGACGGCGTGAGGACCCACACCGTCTTCCCTTCCGGAGCTCACAGCTCAGCACACAGGACACAGCCTCCTGAGCTGAGCCTTGGTGAGCTCGCATTAAAGGCCACTGTGAGGCCCGGGGCCATGGGGAGTCTAGGGGAGGAGTCTAGCTAACCTAGGGCAGAGAGGCTCCAGGAGGGGGCCACCTGAAGGAAGACTTCCTGTCACATGCGGTGGGTGGCGAGGGAGTGTTGGGTGGGGGCTGACGGCCTGTGCAAAGGCCCCGAAGCGAACCAGCGCTCACCAGGTCCTGACTGGTGACACTTTGAAAAACATGAATCAGGTCACGAACTCCTCTGCTCAAGACCCCGAGACCCCGTGAAGCTCCGGACGCAGCCAGACTGGGAGTACAAGGCCCTACGTGGTCTGGCACGTGATGGCCTCCCCCGCCACCCTCCTTCCCAGCTGCACCTGTCTCCTCCCGCTGCCTCAAACCCACCTCAGGGCCAAGACCCAGCCCTTCCCTCTGCCTGGGGACCCTTCCCCCGACATTCGCTCAGCCTCTCGCCACTTCAGAGAGGCCTCGGGAGCTCAGGGAGCTCACTCGTCTAATGAGCGAATGAAAGACTGGCTGACTAAATGAATGGGTGAACAAAGGGACACGGCTGAGCATACCTGGAGTACAGGTACAGAAGGGAAGTCAGCAGAGGAGGAGACGGGGCAGGTGGCAAGGCAGGGACTGTGTAAAGCCTGGTGGGTGCTGAAAAGCCAAAGCCTGCCTTGGGCGGGGGAGGGGCAGTACCCGGGGGCGGGGGTGAGGGTGGGTGCCCTTCCCTCACTCCCAGGAGCTGCTCAGAGCCCACCTGCTCCTCATGAACTTGTGCAGATGGCAGACTGAAGCCCGGAGGAAGGGCCTTGCTGGGCCCACAGTGAGTGGAAGAACAGCGTCAAGAGGCGGGGGCCCCCGGCTCAAGCAGGTGTGTCACTGGTCCTACTGTGCGCCACTGCAGCCAGGGTTCTCTGAGGGCCCACTACACACCGGCCCTGGGGATCTAGTGACCAAGTAGGTCTAGCCCTGGTCCTGAGGAGTGGGGCCTGGAAGGTGCTTGACACACAGTAGGTGCTCAAAAAAGACTCATTTCCTTCTTCCTGCCCTTCACTGATAGTTACCCCTTGCCTTCCTGAGAAGGGGTCAGGCCACTCGGTGGCAAGGTGCTCGAGGGCACGCCTCTGGCACCAGGCTGCAGGGCTTCTCCACTCCCTGGCTGCGAGATCCGAGCAGACCACCACCCCTCGCTGAGCCCCGCCTCCTCAGCCGGGAGCCAGGTGCGCCAACACTGCGAGCCGTGGCGGGCGTGATGCCACGAGCCACGAAGCGTTGCTAACTGACCCTTTGGCGTTGGTAAAGCTCACATGAAAGACGACCTTAGGGCTGATCTAGTCCAACCTCCCACGATCCAGATCAGGCAACTGAGGCCCAGGGAGAGCTGACTCGCCCACTGTCCTATGGCTGGTCAGCACAAGCTGAGGCATAGCTTCCGGGGGCAGCCAGCCAGGCCTGAGCATGGGTCCTCAGACAGAGCCTCGTAGACCCCGGGGCCAAATCTGCCACCGCCTGCTCATGCACAGCCTGCCAGCTAAGGATGGATTTTACAGATGCCCACTTGCAACCTATTTGACGATGGGAAATATTAACTCTGGACCCCAGTTAAGTCAAATGTTATCCCCCCACAAAAGAATCCTACTCTTTCAGCAGCAGACCTATATTACAAAACATTGTTCTCAATTATTATTATTACATTTCGAATTTTGCCGATTTACAAAGAGTGCACATTTGTATTCTCCTGTGTCACATCTGCGATTTTGCCTCTTGGCCTCAGACCCTGCAGTATTTATTCCTTACCCTGTCCTTCCATGTCTCAACCTTGCTGCTGGGGTCCTCCGGACTCGTCCAGTCTCAGGAATGCCCACCTGGCCTTCCTCTGCATCTAGTGTCTAATCTGTGACCAGTGAACAGGACGTTGGACTCCCAGCCCAGTGCTCACCCCTTGTTCCCAGCCCTCCTGGTTGCACTGCTCAACCCCACTCCCACCTGGCCTCTGGACCTAGCTGTCATGGTGGTCCGTGGAGGTGAGGGGCGTCTGGCCCTTGGCTCTGGGCCCCCAGCTCCTCTGAGCACCCCACTCTTCTCTCCAACCCCCTGCGGGAACCAAGGCCAGCGTGGGTGGCTGAAATCTCCCCGGTAACAGGGCCTGCCCCCCCAGCCTCCTCCCCTACCCTGCTGTCCCTCCTCCCTCACCCCAGCACCTGCTCTCCAGCCCCTCGGCCCCTCCTCCCAGCCCCTCCCGCACCCCCCACTCCGGATCCCTCCTTCGCTGGCTCTCCATGTCACCATCTGTGGCACAATCCTTCTCTGCCACTCTCCTTGCCACCCCCTCCTTCTCCTTCCTCCTTCCTCACTCCCCATCCCCATCCCTGCCCCTCTCTCCGCATCTCTCCCTCTCGCCCTTCTCTCGCTCTCTTTCCTCCTCCTCTTCTCCCTGTCACGCATTTCTCATCACTCCCCCTCATTCTGGCTTTCCACCCACTCACTGTCCTCTCTCTCTCTCTCTCTCTCTCTCTCTCTCTCTCTCTCTCTCTCCCTCCCCACCTCCGACCGACCCCCCCCCTTTCCCTCTATCTCTATTGGCTCCTTACAGTCCCCTGTTCCCCATTTGTCTTCCTTCCTTGGGAGGCTTCTCCCTCCACTCCCACCCCGGGCTCCTGCTTGCAGACCCCCCATCTGTGCCCCTACCTTCCAGGACGTGTCCCAGAGATGGGGGGGTGACGCACCGGGCGCTGATGGGAAGTCAGGGCCGAAGACCAGATGGGAGAGGCTCTGTGGGCAGACGTGGTCACTACGGGCTTAGGAGGGGGCCAGGTGCCGCAAGCCTGGAAGTGGGCGCTGTGTGGGGGACCCCAGCTAAGGGGTGTTCTAGGGGGTACCTGGGGACTGCGTGGGGAAAGGGGGCAGCAGAATGATAACCAGCTTGGCAGCAAGGAGGGGAGCCCTCCCCCAGTGGGCAGGTAAGGAGGCTGGGGCCAGGGTGGGGTCCTGCAGAGTGGGGTCCTGGAGCCCCCTCCTCTGCCCGGGATGAACTGGGTAGGTTGGGGCTGGGGACTGGGAGAGGAGAGAGGTCTTCCCGTGACTTCTAGGTGGGCTGCAGAGGTTGGGAGGACGTTAATCTTGGAATTTCGTGCCACGATTCTAGACTCTTGGAATCACAGCACAGCAGAGTGTCGGAGCTGGAAGAAGCCAGATGCATCACGTTGCTTGGCCTCCTTGGCCCATGCACCAGCTTTCCTGAGCTCCCTGTCTGCCCCGGGCACTGTGCTCCACACACTCCCACGGAATCCGCGCAGCAACCCTGGGAGGTGGGTACGCTTGTCTTCATTTTAATAGGAAGGAAACTGAGGTCCAGAGGAGGGAAGTGACTTGCCCAAGGTCACATAGCAATGTGGCATCATTGCTCTTGGCAGAGCCCAAGCTCCTAACCTAGCCAGGGCTTGTGGGGTGTGTTCATGGGGGTCAGACCCAGGCCTGGGTTAGGAGTGAGTCAGTTGGCACTGATTAGCATAATCTAGGCCTCTTGGGAGAAGGCCAGGGGAGCAGAGGGCAAGCAGAATGCAGAGTTGGCCATCGGCCTGCATTGTCCAGGGCTGTTCCAGCCCCTCATTCCTCTCAGCCTTCAGGGAAGCCAGCAGGGCCAGGAGATACTTATGGTTCAGGAGTAGACAGAACTGGGTTTGAATTCTGACCTCCCATTGACCATCTGTGCAACCTTGCACAACTTACTGAACCTCTCTGAGCCTCAACTTCCTTCTCTAAAAACCCTCTCTCATGAGCACTGTAAGGATTTCATAATGTGGGTGTGAGGCCTCTGCCCAGGGACAAAACCCCACCTCCCCTGGCATGCTGGTCGCTGAACTTCTTCGTCTATTTACATTTCCTGATGTTCTGGGTGCTGAGCTAGGAGCTGGGGTTAGAGAAATAGAGAAATAGAGAGCTCAAGGTCCCTGCATCCAAGAGTCAGCATTCTCGAGGGGCAGGGGGTCGAGGAGAGCCAAATGGAGAATCACTGGGGTGTTGGGCGCCATCCTGAATTGCTGTGGGGCTCAGGGCAGCCACTCACCTTCTCTGGGCCTCTGTCCTCCCGAACAGTCCTCTGAGGAGTCCGCCCCCAGCTTTCAGGCAAGCTTATGCCAAAGATAAACCAGACAGGGAGAAAGAGTCCCTCCGCCCCCAGGATGAACTAGATCATGCACAGGGTTCCGGCTCCTTAAAGAAAAGGCGGCTCCTAAATTGTGGGTCTGGCCAACTCCCACGGGAAGCTGTGGTTTCCCTGCTCTTGGTGCCCTGGCACCTTGAGCTTCCACAGGGAAGATGGGCCCAGGTAAGGATGGAGACAGAGGGTGTCTTGTGCAGTGGGGGCCGGGGATCCAGGAGGGGCTCATTCCTCCCTGGTACGAAGGCAGGGCCTGCTGGGTCTGCTCTGTTCCCACCGGGGCTGTGCATGTTGGCATGCATGCTTGTATGTGTGCATGTCGGGGTGCACACATGTGTGCTCTGGAGGGTGGGGGGCTGTCCTCGGAGCTCACCCCCAGGCTACCCGGGAGATATCTGTCCCTGCAGCCTGGCAGCCAGGTTTGCCCGGCTCACTGCTCCTCTCCTGGGAGCCCAGCATGCCCCTCCCTCCCCCAGCGCTGGTTCGGGTTGGCCGCCCAGTGAGGATGCTATAGAGAGGATCTGCACACTGTTGGGCGAGGTGGGTGGACAGGTGACTTAGGGCTCCCTGGCCAAGGAAGCCAGGACTCTAAGGCCCCAGATTCCATAATTCCAGGTCTAAGAAGGGCTGACTCCAGCATTCTGAAACTAACATTATGATTCAAGGACACGGAGTTGAAAAATCTACGGCTCTACAACTTAGAAGAATCTCAAATTCTATTTTTAGGTCTCCAAGCGTCTAGGGATTTGGGTCTATGATTCTAATAGTTCAAGCAAGTAGATCTCTGAGTAGGCTTGTGGGAGAGCTGGGTGCCAGCGGGGTGCCCTGATCGTGACGCTTCGACCTTCCCCAGGCCTGGCCTCAGTCTGTCCGCCTGTGAGATGGAGGTGGATGGAGATGGTCGTGAGGGTCCTGCCAGCTCTTCCCCTTCCTTGCCATGTGACCAGAGGGGGGCCTCATCCTTGTTGCCCGTGTGCACGGTGGGAATGACAGACATTCGTGCCTTCCTCGTAAGACCCCATAAGGTGCAGCACGTCACCAGCTTAGCCTGGAACCTGGCAGTCGGGCCCAGTGACAGGCGCTGGGAGCACTGTTAGGACCCCATGAGACCGCCACTGTCAAGACAGCCCCTCTGTTAGTTGTCATTGTCCCAGGCTCAGGAGAGCTGGTGGGGGCCTGGGGTGAGGGGTGGCCTGAGGACAGGCTGGGGGGGTCTCTCCCCGGGCTAGGGGAAGCAGAGTTGGTGCGGGGCAAGGCACTCTGAGCCCTGCCAGCCTGCGGTGTCATTAGGAGGAGCCACGGCCAAGGGGTTCTTTGCCATTCTTGGCATTGCTTTTCTGGCACTCGGAGCCCTTGGAAGCCCAGGTCATCGGGCAGGGACTCCCAGGCACACTCGCCCACCCGGAGGCATTTGTTCCAAACTGGGGCACCTCCCCTTTCCAGGACCGGTATCTTGATAGAGCAGGCCATACCCCAGGTCCCACCGGAGGAATTTCAGGCCCAGGGTTGCGTCAGCAGGAAGGTATTGGATACTAAGGAGATTATTAGGAAGAAGTGGGGAGGTCCAAACCCGATGAGTCTCCCGGATTTCGGCCCCGGGCTACCTGGGCCTCCTGAGAGCCAGGAAGTCCTGCTGAGGGAGGCTAGTAAATCCTGAGGCAGGGGGCCTTTCCGGCAGGGCCTGAATTTCCACCATCAGCAATTCACCCTCCCTTCACGTTAAGATTTGTCCACTCTGGTTCCTCTGATTCACGCGATGCCGCACACACCCTGATGAAGAAGAGTTTGTGCTTGTGTGAAAGGGACAAGTGGGAGACGGAGAAAGGTTCAAAGCTGAATAATAGCATCTCCGCACTCCAGGAGAATCGAGTCTAGCAGCGGGGCGGGTGGGGGAGGGGCAGAAGGAGGCCCAGCTCCTCCTCACGCACAGGAAGTGTGACGAGAAAGGCGCCCGACCGAGTCGGTGGAGATGCTGGTTCCCACTGTGCCCCTGGGCATGCTCTTACTCGCGCTCCACGACCCATCTGAAATGTCCCCTCCTAGGGAAGCCTGTCCTGCCAGGGCAGGGGGAGGTGGCTTTCTCGTGCCTGCCTCCAGTGTGCCGTGAGTTTCTCCATCGTTAAGTCTCCCTCTGCGGGGAGACAGGACCCCAGCCACTCACCTCCCGCCCCAGGTTTACAGCCAGTCATCCTGGGTAGGGCCTTTGCGAGTGTGCAGCGGGATGGGCTTGGCTGAGAGGGCCCCCAAAGGCTCTGGCTCCCAGAGGAGGGGGTACCCCTGAGCCTGTGGTTCTTAACCTGATGAAAGCTGTGGATTCTGCCCAGAAAAGAGACGAACACATCAACTTTCACCGGAGTTTTAGGGGGTCATGGGTGCTCTGACGTTCCTCTAGAGATCTAGGTTCAAGGTTAAGGTCGTGTGACATGCAGCAGTGTTTTCCAATGTGGGGGACGAGACCTCGTGGTGGGCGTCTTAGTCCGTTCAGGCTGCTACACCAGCTCGCCAGAGACTGGGTGATTTAAAAACAGCAGAGATTTATTTCTCACAGTCCTAGAGGCTGGAAGTCCAAGATCAAGGTGCTGGCTGATTTGGTGTCTGGTGAGGGTCCACTTCTTGGTTCATAGAGGGTCATCTTCGCACTGTGTCCCCACGTGGCAGAAGGAGCAAGGGAGCTCTCTGAGGGCCTCCTTTATAAGGGCACTAATCCCATTCACGAAGGCTCCACCCTTATGACCTAATCACCTCCCAAAGGTCGCGCCTCTTTAATGCCATCAGGCTGGGGGTTAGGATTTCGACGAGTGACTTTGGCGGAGGGACACATTCAACCAACAGCAGTGGGCGGTCCGCTCGCGGCTCTGCCAGCTGGGCCCATCATAGGCAGAAAGGGCAAGTGTCGTTTTGTGAAACAGTATGACTTTGTTGGGTTGCCATGTGAAATGCGCTGGTGTCAAAAAATGTTTGAAAAGCACTGGTATGGCGGAAAGGGCCTATGTCGTCATCGGCCGGTTGAATGGTTCGCTCACTCCTTATGGGAACTTTGTGGAGCACTCGGCCCGTGCACAGGCGAAGGGACACAGTGGTGCACGGGCCAGGGCCAGCCCCCGCCCTTCGGGGACAGGGGAGCCTGCGTCCCACGCCACACCCTAGCTGGGTGACACAGGGCGGTCACTCCAGCTCTCTGACGCTCAGCCTCCCCATCCGAGCAATGGGGCTGCCGTGCCGGCCTGTGCAGAGCGGATGAGCTGGTGCGTGGCACACTCCGGCCGGGTGCACAGTAAGGGTCTCCACGCTGAGTGTGTCGGGGGGCGGGAGCCGCAGAGAGAAAGAGATACTCTGATACTGTGTCCTCCCTCCTCCAGGCTAATAGCTGACTGCTGACCACCCTTCCTTCAGCCATGGACACCCCTGGCTATCCTTCATCAATGCCCACAACCTGGGAACCCGGGAACACCTCCTCAGCCTGGCCCCTGGATGCCGCCCTGGGAAACGTGTCCGTAGCCCCGAGCGCAGCCGGGCTGGCCGTCAGGGGTGTCCTGATCCCCCTGGTCTACCTGGTGGTGTGTGTGTTGGGCCTGCTGGGCAACTCGCTGGTCATCTACGTGGTCCTGCGGCATACGGCCAGCCCGTCGGTCACCAACGTCTATATCCTCAACCTGGCGCTGGCCGATGAGCTCTTCATGCTGGGGCTGCCCTTCCTGGCTGCCCAGAATGCCCTGTCCTACTGGCCCTTCGGCTCCCTCATGTGCCGCCTGGTCATGGCCGTGGATGGCATCAACCAGTTCACCAGCATCTTCTGCCTCACCGTCATGAGTGTGGACCGCTACCTGGCGGTGGTGCATCCCACCCGCTCCGCCCGCTGGCGCACGGCGCCCGTGGCCCGCGTGGTCAGCGCGGCTGTCTGGGTGGCCTCGGCGGTCGTGGTGCTGCCCGTGGTGGTCTTCTCGGGCGTGCCCCGGGGCATGAGCACCTGCCACATGCAGTGGCCCGAGCCGGCGGCGGCCTGGCGAGCCGGCTTCATCATCTACACGGCTGCGCTGGGTTTCTTCGGGCCGCTGCTGGTTATCTGCCTCTGCTACCTGCTCATCGTGGTCAAGGTGCGCTCGGCGGGGCGGCGGGTGTGGGCGCCCTCGTGCCAGCGGCGGCGGCGCTCCGAGCGCAGGGTCACGCGCATGGTGGTGGCCGTGGTGGCGCTCTTCGTCCTCTGCTGGATGCCCTTCTACGTGCTCAACATCATCAACGTGGTGTGCCCGCTGCCCGAGGAGCCGGCCTTCTTTGGCCTCTACTTTCTGGTGGTGGCGCTGCCCTACGCCAACAGCTGTGCCAACCCCATCCTCTATGGCTTCCTGTCCTACCGCTTCAAGCAGGGCTTCCGCCGGGTCCTGCTGCGGCCTTCCCGCCGTGTGCGAAGCCAGGAGCCCCCCACGGGGCCACCGGAGAAGACGGAGGAGGAAGAGGAGGAGGAAGAGGATGGGGAGGAGGGTGTGGAGGAAGGGAACGGGAAGCAGGGAGAAGGAGAGGGGACGAACGGCCGGGTCAGCCAGATCACACAGCCTGGCACCAGCAGGCAGGAGCAGCCACCCCGCCGCCTGGCTGGCAAGGAGAAGCAGTTCCTGCCCCAAGAGCCCTCAGCTGGACAGAAGTCAGGCACACTGCACATCAGCTGTCTGTAGGGGCCAGGGCAACTCGAGGACAGGGCAGAGGCTGTGGATGCACGTGGGGCATGTTGCCCGCAGTGCCAGAGGCCCATGACAGGGCTCTCAGATCCCACTGCTGCTGAGACTCGCTGTGTGACCTCGAATAAGTCGCTTGCCTTCTCTGGGGCCTCATGTTCTCCTCCATGACTCGGGTGGGAATAATTGGCCTAGACAAGCTCTGCCAGATGAGAAGCCTGGAGGGGCAGCAGCGCTGGGCCGACCTTCTTGAGCAAGACCAGGTTGAGGTGACAGGTGCAGATTGGCCAACCCCTTCAGAGACAGAGCATCCTGATGAATTGTCCTGAATCTCGGCCGTCAGAGGGATAAACCAAGGCCCAGGAATCCTGGCCGCAGGGGCAGGTTCCCAGGAGAGGGACTGGGGCCCAGGTTCATGGGGAGCTAGACCAGGGCCCCAAACAGAAGAAAGTCTTACCCGTGGGGAGAGGGGATGTGAGACTGCTTGGGCCCCTCATCAGCTCTTTCCCACTTGCTGTGAGGCCTCGAAGCAGCTCCTTCTCTGGGCCGTAGGCCTCTCCTGCTGAGCAGCCCAATAACCTCCAGGCTTTCTTGGCCCAGACAGTCAGGCCAGGACTCCTACACTCCCGGACAGGAGAAGAGGCGGCTTTTCCAGGAAGCTCATTAAGTCCAGCTGCGGGGTCCCTTACTGCCCCTTCCAAGGCCCTGAGTCTAATTTTGTACCTGTAATTTTATATTGCTTTTCTTAAACGGAGACTCCAAATTACGTAAGCTTAGGCTGCCCAAAGCCCGGCTCGGCCCCTGCTGAGGGCAGCTGCCCAATCCCCCAGAGCAGCTCACTTTGTGTCCTGTGGCTGGTGGTCTCTGGGTCTTCGAGTGCTCCAGGAGCCTCCTCAGAGAAGAAACCATCCCTGTTCTTCCCCTCCCAGCGACAAAGGCAGGGACTTGCCCAGACAGACTGGCACGGAAAAGCAGAGGGTCTCGACTTGCTGAGAGGAGAAAGAAGCAGAGGAGGAAGAAGATGGAGAGGAAGGAGAAGGAGGAGCACAAAGAGGAGGAGGATGGAGGACAGATTGGCTCCATGACCTTGAGCTTTCCTTGGCCCCTCTGGGCTGAGCTCAGATGCTGCATCGATGAAACTGGGCTGCCGATGTATGGCCCAACCGGTCTGAAGGAAAGGATGCCGTCAGGGTGGAAAAGCAAAAGCTGAGAGAGGTGCAGGGCCAGCCGCCCTCAGGGCCTATCAGCCTGGCAGGAAGGGCTGGGCCTTGATGGCAGCTGGAGGGCAGAGCTGAGAAGCAGGGCCTGGCAGGTAGGGAGCAGGCCTCCCATCCTCTAAATTCCTCAGGGCTACAGGATCCAGAAGGCCCAGGGAAGACAAGACAAAAGGAGGCTGGAGTGGGACCCTAGAGAGAGGCCATTGTCCAAGGCTGGGCCTGGACAGGCCTGGACTCCCTCCCAGAGCCACAGCAAGACTGGCCCCAGGGAGGGTCGTACCTCTGGCTGAGTGCTCCAACCTTCCACCCTGCTAAGGGCAGAGGGTCCTCAGGGAAATCACACAAGCCACAGCTTGGGAAACCTACATCTTTAACTGACCTCTGCATCCTGGCTAGCCTTGACCTCTCTGGGCCTCAGTTTCCCCATCATAAAATGGAGATGGTTGTCCCAGCTTGCCTGCCTCCTGGAACTTGAGAAGGAAAATGGGCCACGCTGGGTAAACTGCCATAGGCTCTACAGTGAGTGGGAGTGGGTTATGTCAGATTGTAAAGTGGAGGTGGTCTGCCTGACCTTTACCCACTTCCCCTTTACCTAGGGACTGCTCTGTATCCAGCCCTTGGGGGCGAAGATACTTCATGACATGACAAAGGGAGAGTTGGAGGTCAGATGCCAAGGATCAGAGAGGCAGAACTTAGGAGAATGTAAGACCCCCTCAGAGAGACGAAAGTTCACAACATCAGACTTTGTGTGGAGGCTGGGGGCGCAAGGGCCGGCGCTCAGTCTGGGGTTCCTCTGGGAAGGATCTGGAGGTCTGAAGGAAGAGGGCCCCCTAGCATCCCAGCATTCTCTGGCTGACCCTGATTCCTGATTCCTGGAGCAGGTGAGCCTGTTCTGCGAGGGTGGCTGGGAGGCCGCTTAGGAAAATTCTTTGCTGCTTCTACCCCTAGCTTTTGTCAATAAAGGTGGTGACAGATGACAACAGCCATGGCCTGGGCCAATTCCTTTGCCAGGTGCTGTGTGTCCAGGGCAGTGTGCATGAGTGGGCATGTGGATAGGTGTCTATCTCTATCAGGATGCTGCCTCTATCCATCTCTCAGGTCTGTGCACCCAGGCTTCCCAGAGTCCTGGCATTCCAGGGAACAGGCAAGATGCCCCTGACAAGACTCAGCCTACGATCTTACAGCTGTTGATCCAAAAGTGATAGATAAACGCTCTTCCCATGTCCAAATATTGTCTCATGGAAGAAAGCTGATTGGCTCTAACTAGGTCACATGGTGGCTCCTCGGGCCAATCACCAAAGACAAGGTGATAGATGGCCATGATTGGCCAGGTGTGGGTCATGTGACCACCCTTCCGGCCAGAGAGAAGGTGGGACACTGTGATGGATAGTCTGGTCTGAACAATGGGGTGGGGGGGGGGTCAGACTACAACTGCAAAGGGAGGCAAGCCAGGCAGCAGCAACAGCAGGTTGAGCCAGGGGGCAAATGGGTTGTAAACTTAGTGCAGGGTGCATAGTAGGTGCTCAGGACATCTCGGGCATATCCACGACTGCACTTGCATTGTGGTGTTAAGACCAACGGCCTGCTGTGCAGGTGGCCGGTGTGCATGGGGGTGGGAGCAGAGGACCGCGGGCGGCCGAGTGGCGCCTGGGCCAAGGCTCCCCCACCTCGCTGGATCCCACAGCCCTCAGCAACCATATGTCACTGCCTGTGCGTGCTCACGTGTACGCGTGTGTGTGGGTGTCCTGCTAGCCTTGTGCCTCCAGGCGGGCACCGTGTCTGATTCATCTCTGTTTCCAGGCAGCACATGGGCCCTTCATGTGTGTATCTGGAATAAATGAATGAATGAGGAGAATTCCATTTCACAACTCCAGGGGGCAATTTTTAAACTGTACGGGAGTTTGGGGCTGGAATCCGTGGGTTTTGGGAGCCTCAGAGGCTGTAGGGTGAGGGGAGCCTCTGAGGTCGTGAGGCAGAGCATGCAGGAAGGGGTGGAGATGACCCTCCCTGCCTGACTCCTCTCCAGACGTCCAAGTTGCTCAGACTCAAGACCTTCCCTTGAACTTATCTCAAAGAGGTGGTTGCCAAGCAACAGCCCAGGGCCACCAGGCTCTAGACCAGGACTTCATGTATCAGTGTCAGTATCAGAGGAGAGGAACTAAGAGTCCACAGGGCCTGGGGTAGGGGCGGCCAAGGCCCCAGGGCTTGAGGCCCTCCTCATCTACAAAGAGGCCTCCATCATGGGGGAAGTGACAGCCTGGGCTCCATAGGACTCCAGATACAGAAGAAAACACCCTAAAGGTGAAAAGCACCCCAGGCTGCAATGTGAGGGGCTCTCCCTGGAGTCGTGCAAGGAAGGCCGTAGTCCCTTCAAGGTCTCCGAGTGTTCCCCTGTCACTGACAGGCCCTGGTGAGACTCTCAGTGAGTCTACTGGAAGGCTGTCGGGGAAGTGCATCCTCTAAAAGTCACAGAACCCAAAGTTAGGAGGCCCAGGCCCTAGGCCCACTCTGTCATGAACCTACTGTGTGGCTTTGGGACATTCACTTCCCTCTCTGGGCATAGTTCATTACGTGAACAGAGATCTTTCTGAGCACCCGCTGTATGCAAGGCCCTGACACTGGGCTGGGCTACAGTGGAGAAGAACAGCCACACAAGTAAATATGTCACTATCCAGTGGCGAGGGAAGTGACATTTGTTCTGAGGGAGCATAATTATTGTGGGGGCTGCACTGGGAGCAGAGGATTGAGCATGAGTGTGCCAGGTAGAGGGACCTGTGTGTGCTAAGGCCTGGAGGCTGGAGGAAGGCAGTGCATGAAGGCGAAGAAGGCAGACGTGAGGCCCAACGCAGGGACAGACCCCTCGAAGGTTAATTCCTATTGCGGGTTGAATTGTGTCTCCATCTCCTCACCCCCACCCCAACATGCAATTCATATATCTAAGCCCTAACCTCGAGGACCTCAGGAGGGTGTGACTTTATTTGGAAATAGGGTCATGGCAGATGTAAATAAAGATGAGGTCATACTGGAGCAGGGTGGGTCCCTAACACAACATGACTGGTGTTCTTACGAAAAGATTCGGACACAGGCCTGCACGCAGGGAATGCTCTGGGGCGATGCTTCTAAAAGCCAAGGAATGCCGAAGATCGCCCACAAACCACCAGCAGCTGGGAGAGAGGCCTGCAACAGATCTTTCTCTCACAGCCTTCAGAAAGAAGCGACCCTACCTGACACCGTGATCTTGGACTTCCAGCCTCCAGAACTGCAAGAAAATAAATTTCTGTTGTCTGAGTCACCTGGTCTGTGGTGCTTTGTTACAGCAGCCCTAGCAAACTAGCAAACGAATACAAGTCCCCACCTGCAAAACGGAGATGACAGTCCCTCCACTCTTGAATCTCCAGAGGACTTATGGAATAACTCCCCATTCCTTCATTCAACAAGTGTTTATTGGGCAGCTGCCATCTGCAACAAGCTGAAGGTATATAGTAAGTACATGGTCCGTCATTCAGGAACCAAGACGGGCGATAAAGAGGCAGTTCTTAAGCCCCTGCATTCTGGGATTGCCTGGGTTTGAATCCCGGCTCCTCCATTCACTACGTGCTTGACCTCAAGACAGTTAATGAACCTTTCTGTGCCTCACTTTCCTCCTTTCCGAGATGGGAATAAAAGCAGATGTCTCTATTGTTAGGAGGTTTAAATGAGTTAAGTATTTAGAAACGGCTGAGAGAAGTGCCTGGTGAATGGCAAGTGCCATGTGTTAAATAAACCTAAGAAGTTCTTTGACAGAAGCAAGAACCCATCAACGGGTGGGGGTGGAAGTCTCCCCAGGAGGGGTTACGGCCCAGCTGAACGAAAAGAGGAAACCGGAGTTTGTGCACAGAGAAGGAGGCGTGGGAGATGTTCGAGGTGCTGAGAGCAGCTCTGATATCCATTTTATAGCTGAAGACAGTGAGGTCTAGGATGGTCATGTGACTTGCAGGGTCACAGCACGAGACAGGACCAAAAACCTTGCTTTCTTAGGCCCTAGTCCAGTGTCTATAGTTTTTAAAACTACAAAAATGGGGGTCAGGGTGTCAGAAGTGACGCTGAGGGTTGAGAGAGCTCTGAGGCCACTGGTGTGTCCGGTCCTTCGTGGTCACGGGGCAGTGGCAGACAATGCCTCAGGCAAGACTCAACAGGCATGAGGGGCAGTGCAGACCCCCCATGCGGACCTCGGTCACCTCCTAGAGGCCCCACCACCCTCCAGCGAGCCCTGTAGCCTTGGCAGCCCAGAGCAGCGTGTGCACAGAGGGAAATGACGGATACACACTCAGGCGCATGTGTGTGCATGGAGGGCGAGGCAAGCCTTCACTTTTTCACAGCCTCAAAGAAAGTGCCTGGCCCACACTTGGCATCTTCCAGGGTCTCAGACACCTCCGGTCCTGGCTCAGGCACATGGGGACACAGCCTGTAGGCAGCTTAGGAGTCCAAACCCTCTAAGGCTGTCTTGCTAAAGGTGGGGAAAATGAGGACTTGGGTGGGACGTGGCCATTCCCTCCTGCTATCTGCTTCAGTGACCAGAAAACATGTCAATATTTGCACATGGGAACTGCTGGCCCTGTGGCACTTGGTCAACATGCCCAGAGCCTGTGTGGTTTGTCCACCTGTAAGAGGAGGGGTTGTCTCTCAGCTCTGGCCTCCTTTCTGATCATCAGACACGGTGGGTCTCTCCTTTTGGCCATAATAAATGGCAGCAATTATGAGGACAAAGCAAACACACAGTGCCCATCGCAGTGGCGGGTAAGCTCTTGGCCACTCAATCAGGTTCGAACCTCAGCGCCACCATTTAGCTCTGTGTGCCTTTGGGTCAGCCTCAGAACCTCTTGCAGCCTCAGTTACCTCATCCGTAAAATGGGCTGCATGCCACTACCCCATCCTCCCACCCCCGCGTTTCACAGGACTATCAGCCGGCGCTGGTGCTCTGTGGCCGGCAGGGGGCGCTCGAAACCTCGCCCTACCACGTTGCGCCCGCCGCGCTGCTCTGGGGCGCCCTTGGCTCTAATCGGCGCTGCTTGGTCAGACTCGGCTATATTCGGCCGGACTCGCTGGGCTCGGCCAGACTAGGCAACGCTCGGCCGAACTCGGGTCTGCTCGGCCAAGGTCGGCCTTGTTCGGTTCTGCTCGGCCCCGGACTCGCAAAGATCCCACTAGGGTGCAGCAGTGGCTCCTCCCTCCTCTGCGCCTCCGGCTTCCGGGATTGAGGCGGGGTCGCCGGAGCTCAGCCACCTCTCCGCTGGCTGGGGGGCTGGTGTCCCCGCAGCGGGGGTCAGGTTTGGCTGAGTCTTTTCCCAGTCCTTGAGGCGGAAGCTGGTGGGGGTGGAGGGTCTCCCCTGGCCTGGGGTGGGAGAGTCGCTCTCCTTAATTCTGCGGATTCGAGAGGGGAGGGTTGGCGCTGGCCCCCCCATGCGCCCTGGCGACTCCATCATCCTGTCTCCGCCACTAGTCGCAGGTGGGGAGGGAGCCAGTTGTTGCACGTGTCTCAGAACCGGGAAGCAGCCGGAGCCCGGAGCTGCTTGGGAGAGAGGGTCCCATTGGACCCTCTGCCCACTTTGCGCGAGTGGGGTTTGGAGGGAGAACGGAGGGAGCGGACGCCCAGCCAGCCCTTAGCTGGCTCAGTGGGCCCTTCATCCTCCTCCTTCCCCTCCCCTGTTAGCGCCCCGTGAATGGGATGCAACTGACATCAGACAGGGCAAATGACCGTGGGATAGTAGAAGAGGGGCCTTTGGTAGAAGGTGTAGAAAGAATTCAACACACTCACCAAAGTGGGAGTCTGAAGGAGAGTTTAGGAAAGGAATAGCACTCCACAGACAGTGTGGACCTCAGAGGCAGAGAGTGAGAGGGACAGTGAGACAGTTAAAGGCATCGAGAGGGACCGGGAATTCCGTTTATATGTCATTCTCTAGTTCCCATTTCCTTTGATATGGACGTTACAGTGAGGAAGGGTAAATCTGTAGAGTGAGAGGCCTGCTAGCAGTTCCCAGCCTTTAATCCTTAGGTTCCCCACAGTTTTAGCCACAGGGAATGACTCTTGGTTCGTGTGTCGTCTTCACAGGTGTGGGGAATGGGTTTTTAGTAATCCAGCAGAAGTTTTTGCTCTTCATGCGTCCTCCTGGCCTGGCTGCAGGGCTGATCAGTCTATTGCAGTCTCTAATTGTGGCTTGATTAACATTTTAAATCTCTTGCCTCCTCCCTACGTTATTCCCCCCACAGAGATGCTATTCCCTTAATCTTAAAGAGTTTTGAGAGACTAAGATCTGTCTTCTGTAATTTCTTTGAAGCTGAGCTAGGGCTGTAGTCCCTGCCTACCAGGAATGAAAATCTCTGGAAGCCTATTCTAAGAGCCCCTGAGGCAGAGAAGGTGAGGTCGTTCCAGCATGTGTAAGTGGTAGGAAGCCTTGCAACCTAGAAGATGTAAATTTTGCAATAAGTTTCAAAAAGACAAAAGTCAAAATTAATAGTAGAGGTAATTGACAATGAAGTTTCCTTTTCATGGCAGTTTGTTAATTTGAGGTAAAGGTATCTAGTGAAAGGAAATGGAATCGTTTTGAAGAGAGGAGTGGCAGACAGACTGGGATAAAAGAATAATTATTCAGAAAAGTTCCCTGATTCCCTGGGACATGTGGACCTATCTAGTTTCCGGAAGGAGAGCTGAAGATCTTCCATGGGTTCACAGGAAATGGGTCGCACTTTCCAGTTTATTTTCTGGAGGAACCTGTGAGGACTCATAAAAAACTGGTTTATTTGAGATAAATATACCCAGCAGTTGATTCCTTGTAATTTGACAGCAGTTGGGGCCTTTTGTTTGCATTGAGGGCTGAATTTCAGTAGATAGCCAGGAGGGAGCTGCTCTGTTCATAGAAAAGCCTGACAGAGAAGCGGGCCATCTATGAATGGTTTAGCCTTAAGTTCCCCACAAATGTGCTTGGTGTTATGGGCAAGGGGGCAGCCCCCTTTCCGGCTGTGTCTTGTTTCCTGGGACGAGGGTCTCTCTGCACGACCCTGGTCCTGATGTGCAGCGGAGAATTTCATTGCTACTCCCCGTTTCATAATAGGGAAAGTAAATTAAGCTGGCTATTTATTCCCGTTACTGTGTAGTTAGCATTGGAGAGAGGCCCATGGGACGGATCAGGACTGAGTAGGGAGCTCCAGCATCTAGTAAAAATTCAGTTTTTCTAACCGCCATGTGGAGGGCCACCTGAGGCTCCACTGTAGTGGATTTTGGTTGATCTCGTGAGAGGCTTGTTATGAGGGGAGAGGGCTTATGCGGTCCACCCCTCCGCAGCTTCCCAGGGCTGGATGGACACTCGCCCTTCCAGTGCCCTTCCTTCCTGTAGTTTGTGCATTGATTATTATGCCCCAGCCCCTAAGATGCCAATCATGGCCAACCAAGGTCAAGGCCCTCCAGGCCTGCAAGGTTTTTATTGCTCAGGGGTCACCTTGAGATGGTCCCTGTATTATGGCAGCTAAAATTTGTACCTTTTTGTACTCTGCTTCCTTCTCTGCCTGGTCCCAGTTATTGAACACATTAATGACCTCTGACACCAAGGTAGCCTGCAGAGTTGGGGTCCAGGCTCCAACTTTGGGAGCTTCCTTTTGAATATCTGGTATAGCTTGAGTTATGACATGTATAGTCAGGAGTGTCCGGCCCTCAGACTTTGGGCCAACGTTAGTGTATCTCTAAAGGCCTTAGAAAGCTGGTTAAGGCAACAGAAAACACAGAAATTATTTTGATGAAGCACAGAATCCTGGTGTTCTACTCAGAAAACTTCCATAATATTAGCAGACCAAGAGTCTACGAAACATTAAAACACAACTCTAATTTTGTACTAGCTTTTGACATTTAAATTTCCAATATGGTTTAGCTTAATCACATAAAATTTCCTCTCAGGATTTCTCTTCACAAACCTTCTACTACCTTCCTCATTCCTCAGTTTGCCTCTTCTCACTTACTCAGAAATAACCACCTTTCCTTCATTTCAAAATATATCTCCATACTTTATACTTTCTGTTACCAAAAAGATACACTTCCCTTTCCATCATAATTACAATTCTTAACCATCATCTTTATATATATATAATACCACAACTACAGATCAGCGGTCATGCACATACTCTTATTAGTTCCCCATTATCAGTATTTGTAACTTCCTGGGGGATGCATATCTAGTTTCCTCTGGGACTGATGAAATAGATGGGGTCCCCAGAGAACTTGGTCCCCCCTCAGAGTGTGAGGGTGAAGGGGGAGTGTGGCAGCCTGACCCTGCCCGGCCATTTCCTGCTCGAATGAGTTTGTTCCTGACCCTCCCCTCACCTCAGTTTTTCCATGGCTCGCCAGCCAATTAACATTCTTCCTAATCTCTGTAGCTGTGTAGGAATCACAAGACTGTATAAAACTGCCTGTTATGTTACAATCTGGGGCTCAGCCTTTGGACAGGAATCTGCCGAGCCGGTGCCGGCATCAATAAACGCTGCTTCCTGCTTATAGTCTCGGGGTGTCCCGTCTCTCCCTTCGAGAATCCTGCGACAGGAGGAGAAAATTCCCTGATTTAGTTTGAGAGCTCCGGGAAGGTGCTCCTATCATTGGGCCATCTAATAAGTCTGGGTCTTGGTAAAGGAGCACAGAAGCTGTACATAGGGGACTTATTCCCACGTTTCCTATTTCTTGCAAAAAAGATCTGATTGTAGGATAGTATTGTAGTTAAGCAAACCGTGTATGGGCCACACTTCTTGCTCCCCACTCATGGTTGGTTTGGAAGGAGGAGGGGCCCCTACGGTCCCCGGGGCAGGAATTGCTGCCTCGTGTTTCACTGACGGCTGGGCCTGGGCCGCTGCACTTCCCCCCTTCCCTGCAGGGCGCAAGCCGGGAAGTGCCCGAGCCGCTGGGGAGGGAGGAGGAAAAATATTCTCCCCTTCCTGGGAACCAGACCTGGGAACCCTGGGTAAAAGAGCTGAACCTTAACCCCTAAGACACTGGGGAATACAATCTTGGCTGTGCCTGAATGTGAAAGTGTGTCTGTCACTCCACCCCAGACGGGTGTATATGTGCCCTGTGGCGTGGTGCCCCCTGGAAAGGGGGGGAGGCCAGGGCCGCGGGGGGAGGGGGCAGCATCGGTCTGGGCCTGTCATACTAGCAGGGGCAAGTGCGGGAGGGGTCTGGGCCCACGACTGCCACGAGCGTGCACAGGAGTTCACCTGCAGCTGTAACAAGGGGGATGCAGGTGGGGGTCCTGGCCCCCCTGCTGCCAGAGGTGGAATGGGTCTGGGCCCCGTCACTGCCCCAAGCCTGCACAGGGATTTTACCTGCGGCTCAAGGGAGAGAGACAGAGAGGCACAGAAATTCAGGGATAGCAACAGAAGGCTAGCTTTGGGGGGGGGGGGGGTAACTACCTCGAAGTCCTGCACTGTAGGGGATGCAGCCAGGGAACCCGATGCATTTGGGGCTGTACCCACCCCCCCCCTCCCTCTACGGGTGCTCAGCTCTGAGCTATATACTTGGACCGCTCTGAGATTGTTCTGGGGGCCCAGAGCCAATCGAGAAATGAGGACAGGACAGATAGGGGACGAGTTAGGAGAGTTCAGTAGAGCTGCTACTGTGACCCCGCCTCCTCCAGGTTAGAGTTCCCGCAGGAGAGGGGAGGGAATGAGGAAAAGGCTAAGGGACACGATCGGGGAGTAAGCCCGGGCAAGTTCCGCAGCCCCCTGCTTCCCCGGCTGTGAGCCCCCAGCGAAAATGAAAGCAAGGGGCTGAGAGGAAGGAACAGAAGATTCCCCCAGGGGCTCCCCTGTCCTGTTGTGGCCGAAAGGTGCTGCGCAGACTTTTAATTTGGAGTTTGGACGGGGTCCCTATGCAGGTATTCTCTGCAATTCCGATGGTGACACCGAGCCAGGGCAGTTAGAGGGAGAAAAGTAGGGAAAGTAGACAGGACCAGCAGACACCCGCTCCGTTAGAGAACACATCTCTCACCAGCCCCCCAGAAACGGCATCGACCGTTTGCCCAAGGGCGGTTGATCTGCACGGCGTAGGGAAATGGACCCCAGCCACTCTCAGATGAGAGGAGCCCTGGCGAACTTGGGTGGGACGAGTCTATGTCCTTAGTGGCCACGGGTGGGGAGAATCGTAGGCCGCGGTTGGGGGAGGGGTGGGTTTGCAGGGCGGGATGGAAGCGCCCCACGCCTCCGGGCGCCCTGGCTCTCTCCAGTAGGTGGCGCTCGCGGTTTCCTTTGTTTGGTTCCTTAATTGGTTACTGTACCTGAACAATTGGGTCTGTGATTTGCCTTTCGCTACTTGCCTGGCTGACTCCAGAGATCATGTATTGTGTTCTCTCACTTTTTGACGGGCACACGTTTTATTTTTTAAATACATGCAGGGTTCTGGGGGCTTTGTAAGCCCTGGGCCGGAAGGTGGATGTGGGGAGGAGCTCGGTTCTGAGAGTCAGTGAGTCTGTGCCTCATTTTCCTCGTTTGTGTGCATGGGGGGAATGGGTTCATGCCCTCGCCATGTTCAGGCTTTAACCGGGGAGAAGCACTGATGGCCAGCCGGTGTCGAGTACCCCCATGGGGTGTCCCGCCAGGCTGCCAGACGGCCTTTGCCACCTCATGTCCCTCATACCTGGAGACACCAGGTCTCGGAGGTAGGGAGACATGCCTCCTTCTGAGAAGGAGGTGGGCCTGAGACATCAGCCAGAATTGTTTGCCTCAGGCCTGGAGCTCTGTCTCCAAAGTACCCAACCTGCTAGGGAGCTTGTAGAGAGGGCTGGGAGACCGCCATGCACACAGATGGACGCATTTTAAGCATGTGAAAGAGCGGAAGGAAAAGCATTAAAGTATAATGTTTCTGAGTCCTGGTCACTTGTCTGCCCAGCCTCCAGCCAGCTGCCCTAGACCAAGGGGGACAAGGGGCCTTTTTCTGAGGCATCCATGTGTCTGGGGACCAAAGGAGCCGGCCCTAGAACCTGGCGAGCCAGACGTGGTCCCACAGCTCAGCCTCCTCACCTGCTAGGTAGAATGAGCAGCCTTCCCTGTAGGGGGCTCTTGAGTACCCCATGAAGCACAGTGCTGGCCGGCCACGTGATAGACCCCGATAAAACCATTCCTGTGTCCCCCTCCTGCTTCTCCTCATCCTCCATCCATTTTCCTTCCCTTCCCCCTCTCCTCAGATGCTAGGCTTTCTAAGCCAGAGAACTCGGAGACAGCCAGCTGTCTCCCTCTCCAGTGCTGCTGACTCAGCCCTTTTCCTGGTGGCGGCAGAGCGGGGAGAAGGGGAGGGTGGCTCCCCTTGGCTCCTTGCCTCCGCAGCCCTGGCTCTGAGCCCTGGGAATGCTGCCTGGGGCAGGGCCATGTAGAGGACACAGCCAGTGTGGACTCGACAGTTTTCCCAGCAGCCATAGTACTTCCATTTGCTTTTCTTTGGGGCCCCCTTGGAACCCTAAATACACCTGGGGGGGGCTCCAGGTGAGCTTGAGGGGGGCCACAGCACAAAGCTAGAATGTGGGAGAGTCTGGCTCTTATCCCAGCTTCGACTCGCATCTACTGTGACCTTGAGCCAAAGACTTGTCCTCCCTGGGTCACAGTGTCCCTGTGGAATGGATTAAGGAATTGAATTAGGTCATTTCTAAGGGTCTTTCCAGGCCTCGATATTCTGCTGATTTGATTATCTAATAGGACTAATAGGACAACAGGCCCAGATGTGAGAGCTGGTCAGGGACACACAGTCCAGGCGCTGTTCCATCCTCCACGCCTCGTCCAACTGTGAGTGGGGACCGGCTGGGTTTAGTGCCCAAAGTCTCAGATTTCAGTCAGTCCCCCTCAGGTCTCTACGCCTGTGCCTCCTGAGGGTGGTAATGTTACCATCTCTCTCTTCCCAGAGCATGGACCCTGAACTACAGCCTTTGCCCACAATTGCGCCCACTGTGCCATCGTGGGAAGTCTAGAGGGATGGTGAGCACTTCCATTCTGTAGGGTTGAGGTTCCTCTTCACTAGCTGTGTGACCTCGGGTAAGTCACATCGACTCCCTTTCCCAAAGCTAGAGTGGAATTCATTGAAATAGTGAATGTAAAGACCCTTTAGGTACCCAAAGCCCTGCAAAGTAGAGGCCTGGTCCAAACAGGAAATACTCAATAAATGTAGAATGAGAGGATGTTGGAGGGCAAGAGACATTTGACGGTCTTTGCACAGGGGTCTCTGGCTGCAGAGAACCAGGGTTGCAGCTTTGCTAAACCTCCCGCAGCCTAACCAGAGGAAGAAGCTAAGGCAGGATGCTGCCCACACTGCCCAGGCCGAGGGCCACACCAGACAGGCTTCTTGCTGTGAACTTCTTGGGGTCATTAGCACGGAGGGATTGGTGCTAGACCAGGAGGATGAATTAATCATGGCATGATTCCAGGCAAAGGAGGAGGACTGGCAACCATAACCATTGGGGTGTGGTTTTTGACCTGGCTGCTACCTTTACTTGATACCTGCGGAGATAATACCTTTACTGGACAAGACACAATTTTACCGAGTCTCCCCTGTGATGGCAGGGATGGGGCTGGGACCGGAGCTCTACAGACACCTAGGGTGTCACTGCCGAGTGGCAGTACCAGGACATGAACCTGAGGCTGCTGGGCTGCAGCCTGTGTCCTCTCCACTCTTCAGCTTAAGCCGAAGCCCCGCGCCCGATCCCACTCCAACGCTCCTGCCCCGCGGCAGGATTCCAGCACTGCCTCCTCCTTCCCGAGCAATTTATGGGGTTCCCACCCCTCCCCTTCTCCACCTCAATCTCCCAGCCAGCACTTTAGGGGCCTCAGACCCCTCTGGCTCTGACTTTACTGGGCCTCTGCATCAAATGAGACCCCACCGGACCACCAAAGAGTTAAGCAGAGGAAATCCAGAGCTCCCTTTATCTCCGAAGAACCCAGCGGCTGGAGAGGAGGGAGCAGGGAGGAGGGGAAGTGGGAAGCCAGCTCAGCTCTCTCCCTCCGCCCTCCCACCCTCTTGCCCGGCCTCCATCCCTTACTCCCTCCCTCCTCGGCTGGGCCTGGGGGTCTGGGCCAGCAGTAAGTTATTATCGCAGACATGGGCCAAGGATCCAGAGGCTGCCCCGAGGCCCGGGGTCCGTGAGCTGCTGTGCAAGGCTGCAGGACACAGGGTGAGTGATGGGAGGTCCTGCAATTCCCACGGCAGGCTGGCAGGGCTGAGGAAGCTGGGGTCAGAGCCTGGAATTCCTCTCCGCCCTCCGCTCTTCCTGGACACACCTCTGGCCCTGCATTATCCCTCTGACCCTGGCGAGGCCCTCCAGGCTCTCCCCTCCGCATTCCTTCCTGTGACTGAGACCTTAGCCTCTGGTGAAGGGCTGCTCTCAGCTGCTCCGGACTTGTGCCCCCCGCTGCTGGGACACACACCAACTCAGCTCAGCAGTGCCTGGCCCCTCCCCTCACCCCAAAGAGGTCCCAGCTCCCAAGTGGAGACATTGGGGATCCCAAAATCACCTCCAATGACATGGTCCTTGCACTCAATCCCTGCCTGGCACTCCCCCACGGCCAGTCTGCCAGTGGATCCTGGCTGTGTCCTAATTGTTACTTTTGTTAAAGTCTGCTTTGCTTCCTGCTTCCTGCAACCCCCCTCCCCCACCACCCATCACAGTTCATGTCTCAGAGCTTTTGATTCCCGTGTGGCTAACAGAAATGTGCCCAAACTGAGCCAGTCCCCCGGGAGCCGTTCTGTTCTTCCCATCTGCCTTACCACCCTGGGCAGGCACCCGCAGTGTTGGCTGGAGGAGGAAACAAATTTTTTATTAGAGTCTTTTACAAGTCAAGCACCTTCCCTGCATTTAAATCTTTCCAAACAACCAGGGAGAGTGGTGTTGTCATTTCCTTGTAAGTGTCAAGGAGCAGGAAGCCCTGGGAGGTTAAGCCACTAGCCCTAGGTCACACAGCTTGTAAAGTATTCTGGGATCTCAGGTCTGTCTCTAAGGCTCCACCTTTTCCCGTGAGGTCACATTTTGACCAGGAAAAAAAGGAATTTTGCTTTTCTCAACACCACTGGGATGTGTAATTTACAAATAAAAAGCGAGGGTGTAATTTTGGACTGAGGATGTTGAGATATGGGGTTTTGACCCGCCTTATGAGCAGAACTAGGAAACAGGACCAGGGTAGGGAGAGAGGGTTTGGGGAACTGGTCACCAGCAGGAGGGAATGATGGCTCCAGGGGCTGCATGCTCCCCCCCACCCCACCGGCTTTCTCCAGGGAGGGGGAGGTACTGGGGGGGGGAGGGTGCTCCTGTCCCTTTAAAACCTAGCTCTTACCACAGTGCTCAGCAGAGATAGGATGGCATTTAAAACAATAATAATTTTACCTTCTACATGTATTAACCACAGAAAAATATTTTTGAATTGTACTAAATGTTAAAGGAGAACAAAAAGGAAATAAACAAAGAAACGCCAGAAGTGTAAAAACCAGTCTGGTTTCAAAAGCTGAGTTTCTGATCCTGAGATAACTCGACACCAGCCCCCAAACACTGCCACCACCTCAAAGGCTCTCTGCCCGGCTTCCTGCCCACCCGGCCCCCGGCCTGTCTCCAGCAGCTGGTGTCCAGGCTACTTCCTGCCCCTCTCCAGGAACTCTGGATCCTTTCTTTGGCCAAGGCCAAAAGAGATCCTCACAAACCCTTGGACTTCTTGAATTTTCCAGATCTCCTAGTCCTGCCTCTTAATTCTAATTTACCTCCTTGGCAGCTGATTGGCAGACCTAAGATGATTGACACAACCACTGTCCAATGAATTAACTCTCCTGGGCCTTCCCTGCCAGGAGGGATTCTGCTGGAAGGTGGAGTTGCATATGTCATCCACTGCACAAAGATGCTAAGGGGGGGTGGGGGGGGGGAGACACCAGCCCTTGCAGGGCTCCACAGCTTCTGTGGTGCTTTCTCTTGTTTCTAATTTGTGTGTTCTGAGGGGTGCCTTCCTCTTCCTTGCACAAAGGCATTGTATAGGCCGGCCGTGGCCTGCAGCCTTACAACTCAGCGTACCTACTCCAGACTTCTCAGCAATATAATCCCAACGCCACGCAGAACGCCCTGCGTTTTCTCTGGTGGATGGTCACTACCTGTCTGCTAGAATAAATGAACTTGCCCATTTCCTTTGCCAGGACCCTGGTGCTCATGTGCAGAATGCTCTGTGTTTGTCCCTAGGGCCCACTGACCTCCCTCAAGCTGCACCAGGGCCGGGTGCTTGTCAAACATGGTGGAGTCAATGGCAAGAAAAGAAGCCAGAGGGAGATGGGAGGACAGTCTCAGTGCTTACGACGCAGGGGCGGCTGGGGCATCTTCCTCACCCACCCCAGCAAAGGCCGCCTGAGGCCCTCCTCTGCTCTTGGATGTGGCTCTCTTCAGAGGGGCTTCCTCCTTCCGGTCTCTCATGTGACAGAGCCTCCAGGGACTAGGTTCCTTCTGGGACACTCAGGCTCCAGGCTTTGCCTTGCCATAAGTCTCTGGGACCTTGGAGAACTTGCTCCCCTCCGTAGACCTCAGTGTTCTTGTTTGCTAAACAGGGGCAGTGACGCTCTCTCCCCGAGTTATGTCAGAAGCACACTTGCTGAGGGTGGCAGCATCCGCTCTGGCCCTGGGCACTGCGGAGATGTTAAATTAAATATGGTTTCTGCCCCTCTTTCCCTGCTCCAGGTCGCCATGGGGGTGGCAGTCCCGCACCTCCTCTGGGCAGTGCTCCTTCTCCCTCTCTGGGTTTTTGGGGTCCCCACCGAGGAGCCCACCTCTGGGGAGGCTGTAGCCTCCAGTCTCCCTGGGCACTGCCAACGGTGCTGTGACTCCGAGGACCTCCCGGCCCCTGCTGATGCTGCAGATGTGTCCTCGGCCTCACCGTCCACCCTCCCATATGTGATGCCTGAGGTCAGGCCATATGTCAACATCACCATCCTGAAGGGTGAGTACCCATACGGGGCTCGAGCTGGCGGGGGGCAGGCAGGGCATGAGGGGGGTATCTTCCTGGGCTGGGAAAGGTGAGGTGGAGGAACCAGGGGTCAGTGGCGGGGGCTGCACTGGGAGCGGAGGGTTGAGCCAGGCAGAGGGCCCTGCGCGTGGGCGTGACCTTTTTCAAGATATAGTTAAAAGAACCAAGACCTCAGCCACGTAATGGCCGGGGTCACACAGTGGGGTATAATGTCAGCCAAAGGCTGCCTGGGTCCTAACAGGGGGTGTTTTACTGGGGGAGGAGGTGGAGGTATTTTCCTTGATTCTTTCTGTATGTCAGAAACGCAAAGCGCATCTTGCCACCCCCCACATCTCACTGGAGCCTGGCTGGGTGTAGTGACTCCCCCCACATGGCTGGGTCTGGCCTCCCTGAGCCCAGAGTGGGACCTTCACAGCTGGAGGAGGGGATCAGGCGCAGGCGTGGAGACAGGTGGTGGCTGAAGTCCTGCCTCTCCTCTCCTGAGCTCCGTGACCCTGGGCAGGTCACTTACTACCTCTGAGAGTGAGATGGTCATGGTGTCCTCTGCAGAGGGGTGTTCAGGGAGGCAACACCTTGTGCGCAGTAGGTCCTTCTCCCAGCAGGGGCAGAGCCCTCTGCAAACAAGCGTAGGTACTGCCTTGGTTCAGGCCTGGGTGCCCCACCTCACTCCTTCCCTTCTTGTCCCCACAGGTGACAAAGGGGACCGGGGCCTGCTGGGCACGCCTGGGAAGCTGGGCAAGGAGGGTCCTCGGGGTGAGCGCGGTCCGCAGGGCACCAAAGGCGCCAAGGGGCAGGCGGGCAGCCCCGGCAGCCCGTGCCAGATGCGCTTCTCCGCCTTTTCGGTGGGCCGCAAGACGGCCCTGCACAGCAGCGAGGGCTTCCAGCCGCTGCTCTTCGACACGGTCTTCGTCAACCCGGACGGGCACTTCGACCTGGCCGCCGGCCACTTCGTCGCCCCCCTGCGCGGGCTCTACTTCTTCAGCCTCAACGTGCACAGCTGGAACTTCAAGGAGACCTACGTGCACGTGGTGCACAACGAGGAGGCGGCCGTCATCCTGTACGCGCAGCCCAGCGACCGCAGCATCATGCAGAGCCAGAGCGTGATGCTGGCGCTGGAGCCCGGGGACCGCGTCTGGGCGCGGCTCTTCAAGCGCGAGCGTGAGAACGCGGTGTACAGCGATGACGTCGACACCTACATCACCTTCAGCGGCCACCTCATCAAGCCCGAGGACGATTAGTGCCTCTCGTCCTCCGGCGGGGCAGCCCATTGCAGGGCCCTGGGCACGTCCCACCCCCCGCAGGGCCTCCCCGTGCGCGCCTCTGTAAAGGGGGCCGCGCGGCGCAGCGCGGGGCGTTCCGGTAGTCCTCCTCCTCTTTCCTTCCCTCCCAGTCTGTTTCTGCCGGTCTCCTCTCTTGGATGCATTTTAAGTGGCGGTGGAACCTAAACGTTCTAGAACTTTCCCAGCCTTTTAGACCAGTGCATCTCAAACTGGTTTTGAGACTATGCATATGAATCATGTGCAGATCATGCTGAAATGCAGATTCTGATCCAGCAGGCTTAGCGTGGGCCCAGGATTCTGGGCTTCTTAATGAGTTTCTGGGTGACGCCGGTGCTGCTGGTCTGTGGAACCCATTGGGGTAACTGGATTCTAGTTCTTTCACAACATTCCAGTACTTCCTGAACATTCTGGAATCCTCCGAACATTCTAGAATCTTCCCAACATCCTTAAATTTTCTCGTTCCTCTGTCTTGCCCCTCCCCCTTCTCACTCTCCTCTGCACCCCTATCTGTGCAGCTGATGCTCACTTCTCCTACACCCAACACTCGCCGGGTGCTCACTCTGTGCCAGGCCCCGGGAAAGCTGGGGGTGAATCAGACGCAGGCCTGGCTCTGGAGAGAATGCGGTCCAGCTGGGGTGGGGAGATGCGGAAGGTTCGAGGCCTGACGCTGAGGAACACAGGGACTCATCGCACACGCCTGGGTTCTGGGAGTTCAGACTCTGGCCTTTCATTCCCCACTGCTCCCCAAGGCCGATGGGATGGGGTCCTTGAGGTGGGGAGTGTTTCCTGCCTCCTCCTCTCCTTCCTGCCCAATTCCCGTCGTTAAAGCAGACCTCCGAGGGCCTTGGTCAGGGCAAGGGTGCTGTGAGGAGAGGACCCAGGGACTTGGGGGCATTTGGGAGTGAAGGGGGCCCCTGTGGAAGGGAGCACAGACCCATACAGCCCCACACAGCTCGTAGGAGCACCTGCGAGGACTTCTTCCCTCCCTACAGCACCCCCTCCCGCCCTGCTCCCGGGACTCCGTCAAGGCCTTGCTCAGCCCGTCCTGCCGAAGGTGCATGGGCCTCACTTCCCTCAGGCTCCCAGCCGCGGGTAGACACCGATGTCTATCCCCAGGTGCTCTCCGGCCCTCCTTGTCCCCTCTTGCCAGTGCCATGCCCCTGGCTTTCCAAGCTTTACGGTGCTGAGGCCCTGGTGGGTAGCTCAAGCCCAGCAGCGTCTTCTTTGGCCTGGTGCTGCCTTTAGAAACGGCACTGGTCAGTGGGCCAGGATAGAAGGCACCAGGCTTTGGACCCCTCAGCAGGTCTGGGGAACTGAAGCGGGCAAAATTCCAGGTCAGTCAGGAGGACCCTCCTCTGAGCCATGATGCCAAGAGAGGTATTGGGAGAGATCCAGGCCAAGTAAGGGACATCAGGCTTTCCGTCCCTTCTCCCACTCCCAGGGTGGGGCAGCCCAGCAGCCCCCAGCCTTCCTCTCCCCCTACCCAGGTGTCCTGACTCTCTTCTCAGGAGGAGGCAGCCTCCACGCATTGGTGCTGATGCCGACTCCGGGCAGAGGCGTCCGGCGGTGGTCTCTGGTGCTCACTCACAGCCGGGGGAGCCATGGCTGTGTGGCTGCCGCTGGCCGCAGGGCCTGGCCAGGTGGGAAGGCCGGTGCTATGCAACCACTCCCAGCCCATCCGCACCCTGCCCTGCTTGTCAATTAAAGGCGTTGTGTCTTCTTGGAGTTTCAGTCTGGTTCTTTCTGCTTGGTGCCCTTTTCCCACCCTGGGAGGCCAGCCAGTCCTGGTTCCCCTGGGACCCAGACCCAGATCTCTGAAGAGACTGAGGGAGCCCAGAGCTCCACGTTATGGGCTCCCCACCCACAAAGAGACCAGCCTCCTGCGTCCCTCAGGCATCCGTGTGCCTTGGAGTTAGCAGAACCAGCTCAGAGTCTGCTGTGGGACTCCCTGTCTGTGGCCTCAGGAAAGTCCCCACTTCTTTGAGCCTCGGTTTCCGTCTGTAAAATGGGGATGGCCATCAGGACTAGGAGAGAGGTGGCCCAGTGGGTGCCGCGTCCATCCTTTGAACCGCACCCACTGAGCACCTGCCACATGGTGCTAGGCACGGAGGCTGCAGTAGGGGTCATGACCCATTGCCTCCCCTTGGAGACCACCTGTGGGGCTTACGCTCTGGTCAGGTACTCGGAAGTTCTGGACAAACCACAGGCTCTCATCTGGGGATTCTGTCTCACGTGTGTTTAATATTTACAAGAAAACTCGATATTCAATGGAGGAAACACACACCAAGTGGGCTTACTTTCTAAACTAGCGTGGTGGCTACTCACACACATGTATCTGAAATAATCCACGTCAGCTCTCCTTGATGCATGGGCACCCCATGCTGCTGTGTTTGATGGCTTCCTGGGCACTGTGTGGAAGAATATTCTATAAAGAACAAACCACCATAACTGTCCCAGGATTCGGCAGAGCCCAGCAGCCAGCCCAAGCTAAAGGAGACATGAGTCTGTTTCCTCGGAGCCCACCTGACCACTGAAGGAGGCGTTCCCCACCCCTGAACGCCTTGCAGCTCTCCCCCGGGGGGCCCCTCACAGGCCCCTACCCCTGGGTGCGATCTGTCAGCACACATTCGGCCACATTAGCCCGAGGCGGGCAGCCCCTCTGTGGTCTCATCGGACCTGCTGCAAACACTTCTCCCACCCCTGGTTCAGATGCGGTCTCCGGACTCTCTGGGCTGGTTTCCCCTGCGGGGTCCCAGTTCCTGACTTGGTGGCACAGCCTAGACGTATGTTAAGAACCACTAGATCTTTGTGATGGAGACTCCCCTAGCAAGCAAGGTCTTGGCTGGGGTTGGGTAAGTGTCCCCCAAGCCTGCTGCCAGGTCTGTGGGGGATAACATCCCCCAGCGGAACTGCAAAGCTTAGTTCTGCCGACTTCACCGAGACGGTGAAATGCCCACACAGCCACCTCCTCACCTTGGGCCATCTTTGCAGTTCAACACATGATGTGTTCTCTCTGAAATGTTAAGCAACAGAGAAGGGAAAGGAGAGGAGGGTCAGGAGGAGAAGCAGCCCATGAAATGGAAAGTACCCTAGAGTGGGAATCAGGGGACCTCACCCCACTTTGCCATCGCTTGGTTGGGTAGCCTGAGGAAAATGCAGGAAATATTGGGGGGGGGGGAAGGGTGATCAAACCGTGATCTGAGTTGAAACCAGGGGTCGAGCTGGTACAGTGCCCCCGGGCTTGCTCCCTGGATAGATGGGCTGGATCCATTCCATGGGCGTGGGTAGGGTGTGATTGGAAGCAGTCAGCCTTCCTGAGAAGATCCATACAGAAGCCCCTTCTTCTGCCACATGGGAATACAGGGACGAGAGAAGAGTATTCTGGAGAGGGTGATCAGGGAAAGGTTCTTAGCGGAGGGCCCATTTAATCAGGGTCTTGGAAGAGGAATAGGAGCTTGAAAGGCACATATTATGGGGAAGGGAAACAGTGGAATGAAAGAGTCGGAGGTGGTATAATAGTCTAAGTTCTGGATAGTGGTAGGGACCAGTATGCTAGACAAATGTTTGGAAATGAGGGAGGGAGGGAGGGAGAGAGAGCGAGCGCACAAGCAAGCAGGGTGGGATTTGAGACTGGAAAGGTAGAGGCCCAGCTTTGAAAGGCCTTGAACATCAGGCTAAGTCTGGACTTCCTAGGTGCTGGGAAGCTGCTGGAGGGTTCTGAGCAGAGTGGTTACTGGATAGAGCTGACTTAAGAGGCAGATCCCTCTGCTGGCCAGGTGGAGCATGAATTACAGAGGGCAAGGCTGGAGGCGGTGAGGGGGCTGTGCCATGTGGTCCAGGGGAGGACATGGGATGCCTGGAAACTGGGTGAATCGTGGATACCATCCCGGAGGAGAGGGCTGTGTTCCTTCTGCAACATCCTTGAAGGAAGCAAGAAATTTACTAGCAGAGGGGTGAGAGGAAGTAGCCAGGTGGGAGTCCAGCTCGGGCAAAGGGTCCACCAGTCTGTGTTGTTCCTCTAAGACTTTTCTCTGACAGCAGGAGGAGGGCAGGCCTGGGCGCAGAAGGTGGGCTTCTGGGCCACCTCTGCCCAGTGAGTCACCTGATTGGCTTGAGGACTGGAGGGTGCTGGGTAACTTGTCTAGCCTCTCTGGACCCCCTCACTGTCCATATCAGTCACATGAGATTAAAAATCCCTCCTCTCTTGCCCCATTGAGGCCTTTGGGGGGGGGGTAACCAAGGCTATATGCAGTAACTGTATTTTCAGAAACCCAAATTATGATCTATAGACTGACAATGGGGCAGAAAGTGTAAAATTACTGATGACTGTTCCAGAGATATATAAAGTGCATGTGACAGGGGCTTGGAGAGATTCAGAGAAGCTCAAATTTCAGAGCGTGTGGGCTCTGGCGCCAGGCCGCCGGTGGCCTTCACGGACCGCCTCCTGGCTCAGAACAGACAACGTTGGTCTCCTGTACTTGTGACCTGGGCTTTTCACATTTTCCCTGCAAGTCTCAATTTGTTCCTAGTGAGGACTGACTGTGATGTGTTTTGTGCATTCTCGGTGGCTGGCACATAGTGGGTGCTCGAAGGAGCATTTATTGGATGCATGGCTCGCACTGAGCAGCAGAGGGAGAGAAGCTGTGGGAAGCAAGAACCAGACGTTGAAATCATGCAAGTCTCTTTCCTGCCCCTTCTCCCCCTGCAAGCTCCAGGCCCCTCCCAGTAGCCACGTACTGCCACGTGTACAGCTGGAGGAAGGGAAAAACATAGGCAGAAACTCAGCAGGACCAGAAACAGATGGCGGGAACACTATGGGTGGGGCCGAGTCGAGAACTGGGGCCAGCAGGCAGGAGCCAGAGAGGAAGGAGGGATTTCCATGACACGAGTCGAGAGCGCGTGGGGCCAAGCCACATGGCTGGGAGCCGCTGGCCTGCAAACCCAGCAGGACTGGAGGCTGGGGTAGCCAGGAGCCAGGGGGGCTTCAGGGCAGGGTCAGGAAGGGGTGCGAAGTTGCAGCTTGGGGGTAGTAGTGTGGGCCGGAGGAAGTAGTAATTGGGGACACAGAGGAAGCAGGGGACCCTCTGTAGGACAGCAGAAGGGGGCGGGGGGAGGGGTTGCGGGTGGCTGACCTTCATCTGGTTGACTGCTAGTCACCACTGCGGGGTATGAATCGACACCACAAACTCAGATGTACATGCAATAGAACTTGCTTTATTTCTGCACAGCTACATTTAATTTCCATTAGGCGCTTCCATTCCGGTGAAATCAAAGAAATCGTGCTTTTGGCTAGCTGGGGTTCCTCTCCCACCCTGAGGGAAACTGGTCTAAGAGCAAAGCTTATTTTTGCAGGGCCTCCGGGTCGTGATCCCTCTTGGGACATCCAGGTCCCCTCTGCAGAGGCGCTTACTTCGCAAATTCTGGGTCCCTCAGTGGGCTGTCTGAGTCCAGCCCCACATACCCGGATATCCTATATGGCCACGGGTGGAAGGGCTAGGATCTACTTGGGCCAGGAATCCCAATACTGACACATTCCTTGCTTTCTCTCTGCCCACCTTCCTCTGGGGGCATCTTGGATGTTGAGAAGAGGGGACTGTGTCTACTTAACATCCTCTCCCAAAGCTTTTGGCTGGACACACAGATTCTCTTTTGTTTTGAAACTTACAAACCTGGAAACGACTCCCTCCCTCCCTCCGTTTTTGCTACATATCCCTTCTGTGTTCGTTAGGATGCTTTTAGGTGCAAGGAACACATATCGACCTCAAAAAGGATAAAGGAAAAATAACCCTATGTCCCAAGGTAGGGCAGAGCCAAGCAAGGCTGGTTAATTGAGCAGCTCGGCAGCATTACTGAGGACCCAGGTTTGTTCTGTATTTCCACTAGGCACCCTTAATGAAAGAGCTTTGCTCTCAGACCAGTTTCCCTGAGAACTACAAGATGGCAGCCACAAGCTGGTGGCCATGAAATTGCTGTCCCCGTCCAGATGTCACATCAAACTTGAGGAGGGCCAGTGAAAGAGGAATCAGATTCTTTCATCTAGCAGCTTCTTCTCACTTTTCACTGGCCAGACCTGGTCACATGACCACATGTAACCCAACCTCCGGGAAGGAGAATAGGATTATGGGAAGCAAGATTTATCTCTGAACTTCCAAGCAAGACCAACGGAGGGGTCATGGGCAAGAAGCCGTTGGGAGTACAGCTGGTTCATTTTTCATCAGAATTCTTTGGCCACATTATCAGATGTGGGTATCTGTCTCAACCACCATATCTTGATTCTAGGACGGCTTCTCAAACTTAGAGGGTGCCTTTGGCCTCGATTGTTACCTAATTACAGTGCTTATCAGTTGTCAGCCCTGCCCATTGGGCTTCATTGGTGAATGAATGAACACATGATACCTGAAGGAAATTATCCGGTCTCTCTCCACTTCGCAGTTTCTTCTGTAAAGTGAGAATAAGAAAGTGTCTACCTAACTACCTATTACAGGTTCTGCACTGTGCTAGGCACGGCGGGCAAAGCAGTGAACCCTAAGTCCCAACCGTCCCTGCCCTCACCTGGTCTGCAATCTCCAGGCCCTCACACTAGGGTAAGTGCTCTCAAGGAATCATGGGAGGTGGGGGATGTCGGGGCAGCCAGAGAACGCTTTTCCAAGGAAGAGATTTGGCTGCGAAACGGTGCTGCAGGCGGAGGGATCTGCAGAGACGAAGGCTTGGTGCTAGAATCCTGCTCGACACTCCCCAGGAACTGAAGGAAGGGCCGGGAGTCAGAAAAGGAGCCAGGATTGCAGGACCTGTGATTTTGGATCAATCCAGTGGGTGCCTCCTGAAGGAATTTCAGGTCGCCGGGTCAGAGGTGGGCCCAGGATTCAAACCCAGGCCTTTCTGACAAGTGTCCAGGACCAGAGCTGTTATTTCGCAGAGGATGGCTGGAGGATGTAACACCTCCTCAGACTCTTTTGGTCAGTTTCGTGATAGGGTAGGACTCTTACAGAAGGCTACGGGCGGCTGGTGCCCCTGGCCTTCGGCACGCACAGCCAATGGTGTGCGGGAGCAGCTGGCACCAGCGGGCAAGAGCCGATCGCATGCACGCATTTGTTCCCAACTTCAAGTTCAGAGATGTCAGACAGGATGGTAGCTTGAAAATGGCTATAGGGGCAGCACTTAACGTCAAAGAAATTGGCAAGTGTTACAATTTTACTTTTTACAGAGCGAGGCCCTCATTAAAATTTCAGCCTCCCAGCAGCGAAAGGATGTTCCCTGCTACAATTGGCCCCATCGTGATGACCATTCCAAAGAGGCTGGAGTCCTGGACTTCTCACACTTGGGAAAGGTGATGGGCAGGCTTGGGTGGGGCAGGGCCTCCCAACGGAGGTACCGCGGATGTGGTCCCTAGTCTCAGTGACCTCCTCTTTCCCTGGGACCCCTCACCACCCCACCACCCTGCACCCCACCCGGGGCCCATCTGAGTCCTGCTCCTGAGAGCTGAGAGGCAGAACCACAATGTTTGCGGACTGGATGAAGATGAATCCTGGGATCTGGGGAGGGGAGAGGCCTTTCCTGTCTGCTGCCACCAAGAAAGGCTCTATTTTGTTTTGTTTTGTTTTCTTTTATTATTTCATTTAAATTTTATTTTATTTTTGTTTCCCACATGTGTTCTGTTGAACTGGCACATTCTACGTCTTTTATGTTCATCGTGACCCCGTTTTCTAAAGACACCTATATAGTCTGAAACTTATTTTTCTGTCTCGTTAATTTATTTAGGGTTACAATGAAATAGCTTATATTTACTCTTACATTCGCTATCAAGACTGTCCTGAAAGTGAGGCCAATGTTCATGGTACTGACGTGCTCCCTAAGAGTTATGATTACTTGCATTTGTCCTAGCTTCATACTAAGATAAGTTTCCTCGAGTTAGGCAGACTTCAAGTCCCACATGTCCTCATAACTCCCATAGCACCCAGCTTGGTGCCGCCAGCAGGAACGCAGTAAATCCGTGTGGAATTAATGAACGGATGAATAGATACCTCCTCATCCTGATAACAAGACCTTCCTTCCTTTCATTTTTCCTCCTTTCTTCCAGTCATCTATCCATTTATCCATCCGTCCATCCATCCACCTGTCCTTTCGACAAATACAATTGGAGCTCCTACCCTGAGCCACAAGTGACTTTAGGCACTGGAGAAGCCATGGGACTCCATGGACTTGACCCGGGATCTTGAGGAGCCAGAGTCCAGCCAGGAAGACAGACACCAAGCAAATCCTCTGCCAGTCCCCAGCCAATTACAAATGAGAGCAAGTGCTGGGGGACAAGGGCAGGTGCTGGGACCGAACAGACACACATGTGCTTTCGTTGGGGTGGGGTCTCTCTGAGGAAGTGACCACAGGCTGAGGTGGCAGCATGAGTGAGGGCCAAGGCCCAGAAGAGCTTTGAGCCTTCCAGGAACTGACAAGGAGTCTGGAGCAAGGGCAGCAGGTGAGGTTGTATCATGAGTGCAGCGGGAACACCGCAAGGCACATGATATTATTATGTGATTTATTTTAAGAGGCCAGTGGCTGGGGCAAGGGAGTGGCAGTGGGACTTAGGAGGCAGAGTGATGGACGGACGAGGGGAGGGGAGGGCTGAGAATATGGGTCAGGGCTGGGGGTGCAGGACTGCGGGGCCTTGGCACTCAGGGACAGTTAGGGCTGGAGGTGGGGGGTGGACGCCAACACCAGAGCTAAAGGAAAGAGACCCAGGAGGTGCAGAGGGCTGGGGCCTGGGGCTGTCTCAGGAACACTAATGGCTGGGGCCGGGGGAACGGGGTGCACTCATTTCTGACCTTCTCTGGCTAAAGGAAAATGAGGAGCCACCTGGGTTAAGTTCTCTGCTCTCCCAGGGTGTTAAGTTAGATGAAGGGACCTGGGAGGCTGGGAGCCTGAGTTCAAGCCTCCACCCAGAGGTGTGACCTAAGGCAGATAGCTGCCCCATCGGAGCCCAGACTCATCATCTGTGCAGGGAGGGGAGGGAGCCCCCGAGATCCCTTGCCGGTCACTGGTCCTGGCCTTCTCTTCCTTGGGCTGCCTTCATGCTCTCTTCCTGGAACCCAGGGGCCCTGCTTGCTTCCATCTCTTGTCTCGCTGGTGCCTGGAATTCCCAGGGCGGAAGAAACTGCAATCTGGGGCATCAATCTTTGCCTTGGCCTTTGTCTCCTGCAGAAGTCCTTGTGTAGAGGAAGCGGAGAAGCAAGCATCGCCCTCTGGTGGCGACTTCTGAGCCCACACGTCACTCTTGCTGCGTTTGCATTCAAGTATTCTTAAAGCAATTATTGAGCGTCTTTTGTGTGCAATGTCCTGAGGCAAGGGCGGAGGAGGTGGGCAGTGAGGAGAAGGGGGAAGGAGCCCTGAGCGTGGTGCTCGGTGCTCCGCCCTGGAGTCTGCCGACCTCATCCCTCCTGAGTCCTGGCTGTCTCCTCCACCGTACAAATGAAAATCCCAGGAGAGGCGCTCTTGTGGTTGTGGTGAGTGAGGATCAACCGGTGTCATGCAGGGAGTGGGCGCCAGCCTCACTCTGGCCCAGGCCGCACTTACAACATGCGTGCTCAGTGCCTTCGAAGGAGACAGCTGTCCGGAGGTGCACACCGCTGTGCGTGCCTCGGGGTTCCTGCAGGCAGGGAGGGGCTCAGGGGCTGAAGTGCCATCCCTCCAGGGCCATCCCTCCCATGCAGTGGAGGGTCCCCCAGCGACTGCTCCAGGCGGGGACTCCTGGCTGTGCAGGTCCTCTGCAGATACGCTCTGAGTGACGGTGGCATTTCTGAGTAGCCGGGACTTCCAGGGTCTCAGGGTGTGGGTGTCTGCTCAGTGCAGCAGAGACCTTGGGCGTCTCTCTCCAGTTGGCAGCTGGGCTGACTGGATCTGCATGGCTCAGGTGTGCCTGAAGGAGGCCCGCAGGTACACAAACACGCCTGCGTGTGTGTGCCAGGGCTGGAACGGGCTCGCTCCTCTTGGAGGGAATGATCTCCTCGTCACAGGAGGGATTCGGGGCGGTCTGAGCACTCTGGGTGAGGCCCTGTGGAGGGGAGCTGGGCGTTGGATGCGGGCTGGACTCCGGGATGTTTAAAGCTCCGGGCCTCTGCTTTAGAACCACACAGGCCTCTTTACATCCGTGTCCACTGCTGCCCCGCTCCTTCGCTCAGGCTTGTCTCTGACCCTTGCCCTGTATTAGGCCTGGCTCAAAGCCTCCTCCTCCAGGAAGCCCACCCTAAAGACGCACCTGTCCAAGGAGTGTCTGAACACCTCGTGCGAACGCCAGCTATTTTTAGGGCGCTCGTGCGTGTGTTATTTTCTGTCTCTTCCACTAGGCTCTGGACCCCTTGCGTCTCTGAGCTCCAGCACTCAGCCCGGAGCTAGGGCGATACAGCTACTTGACAAGTGCTCCACGCCGACCGCTGAGTTCTATGCCTGGGAAAAGCATGATTCAGACTCTCCCTGAGGAGGCGGGAGTCAGAGAAATGGTGGGAAGGCCAGAGAAGGTTCTGGAAGGCCAGAGCAGCACAGCCAGGACAGGCACAGGATGGCCGGCAGCGCCTCCAGTTCCCTCAGGCCGAAGGCAGTGGCGGCTCAGCACCGAGCAGCGTGTCCTCTGGAGCCAGATGACCCGGGTTCACGTCCCGGCCCTGGTGCTGACCACCTGCATTACTTCAGGGAAGGTACTTAACCTCTCCGTCTGTGCCGTAGTTTACGCTATAAAATTGGATCCTAAGAGTACCTACCCGGGTGTGTTGTTGCCAGGATTAAAGGAGTTAATACGAGGTTTCTCTAACTTCTGTGTGCACACGAATCACCTGCAGATTCTGACTGGGTCCGGGGGTCCTGCCGTACCGTGGGACCTCGAGCCCCACTTGGTGTATTTGGAAGTTAATACATGTAAGGTGCTCAGAACAGGGCCCAGCACATAGTAAGGGCTGGGGCAAGTGTTGCTAACGGCTGTTACCTGGCATCTTTCAAGAAGGGTATGGCTTCCGGAACTTTCTATCCTCTCTGTCCTTCATGGTGCTCTGTTCTCTGGAGTCTCGGTGATGCCGTAGCCTGTGATGTCTCTGAGGTAGGCTGTTCTAAACCTCCTCTGGGGCCTGTGCTCTGGGCCCTGAGGAGTTGGAGGGCGGCAGAGGGCGATTTGGGGAGAGCTGAGAAGGAAACAGGAAGAGGGCTGGTGGCGAGACATGGCCCCCTCGAGTGTCCGGGCTTGCTCTAGTGTGGGCTCTACAGCCTAAACCACACACCTCACAGCTTCCCCCACCCCCTCTGCTCCTGCCGCCCCCTGCTTCCTGCAGGAAAGGCACAGGTAACTTCCGCCAGGGTGCCCCTTGCTGGAACTGCAGGCCTAAAGCCATTGGCCACATCCTCTTGATCGAAATGTCCTGTCCCCGTCTCCGGCCGCTGGTGCACTGGGGGCCTGGTTTGTTCCCTGAGGCCAGGCTTGGGCAGACGTGAGGCTGGGGTTCCTAGGTGCTTTGGAAGAGGCGAAGGAAGTCGAGAGTAGGGGAGGGGAGGAGCTGAGGGGCAGGGGGTGCAGGGGGAGCACCCTCTTGTGGAGGCTGCATGGTCAAGTGTCTGACTCAGCTCTGTCCCTACCAGCTCCCTCAGCCTGGACAGCAGCATCTCATGGTCTCTGCCTTCCGCCCTCCAGGGCGGTGTCAGGGGGTCCTGTGTGCTAACCTGTGGGAAGTGGCCTGGGAACACCAATCACCCTCATCAGTTGTGAGTGGCCGAGGGCCTCTGGCAGGTGCAGCCAGGTGCTGCTTGATCCATTTTGAGGTCATTTCCTGGGGAGCAGCTCCAGGCCCCCAGAAGTAAACCAGTCACAGTGCTCCTCTGGCCTTACCCTGAGAGAAGGTGACACAATCTGAGGCCCTTCATCCTCCGCTGCTTTCAGATTGGCTCATGAGCTCCGGGAGGCCCACGAGTTCAAGGTCACCGGTTCAAGCCCCATGCCGGGTGTAGAAGTGAACTTCTCTCTTTTCTACTCAGGTGGCAGCCCCCCTGCCTGGTTCTCCCCCAAACAGAGGGCCTCAGAGTGGGAGCACAAGGCATCCTCAGGGCGGAGGAGAGCTCCTGCTCCCCTCAGGGAGGCAAGGTACCCGGTTTGGATTCCCCTAATCAGAGGATGCTTTTCATGGAAGAGCTTTCAGGATCATCGGCCCAACCCCATCTTCGCAGGGCTGGGGAGGCTGGGCCCAAAGAGGGGGGCTGGCACCTTTGGATCTTGGCATCATCTGGCCTTCTGTTTCTGGTAGCAGCACCCCATTTCTCTTTGGAGATCTACCTTCCTATGATAGGTAAGGTCTTGGTCAAGCTGTCCACTGAGTACCCCGTCCTCCCCAGCCAAGGGTGAGCATCTGACCCATCTTGGCCAACGAAACTCTGAACTTGAGCGGAACAAAGCCCAGAAGCACCTGGAGGTCGGTGCCTTGATGTGACCTTTGCAGCGAGGCCCTTTGCTGCTGCTCTGGAGTCTGTTCCCCATGAGGTCTGGGTCTTCATCTGTCTCCAGGACCTGTGAACCATTCCAGATCCTTCTAGCTAGATCTGTTCGGCTCACGTTTGCCATAGCCCGTTCCTAAGGTCTATAGCCCCAGAACGGTGATTGCTGCAGGGGAGGGACATGCAACTAAGTGAGTCGGTGGCACTGCTGGGACTCAGACTCAGGTCTCTAGACCATGCTCATGTCCCCTGGGAGGAGCCTCTGGCCTGAGAGGAGTGGTGGGACTGAAATAAAGTAGAACCGAAGGGAAGAAATGAGTGTTCTTGTATGGTCAGGTGTTGGGTGGGGGGTGGTGGCGGTTTGACTGCTGGGCAGGGTGCGAGGGGCCACATAGAAGCCGGGCAGGTGGGGGGAGGGAAGGAGTCACCAGCGAGGCCCCCCGTGGCCTTCACACATGCTGTGGCCCCTGCCCAGCACCCCTGACGTGTGGTAGGAACTCTGCACTGGGATGGGGGTGAGGGGTACGGGGCCCCCACCCCAGGGAACAAGGATTTGGTAAACACGGTGCATGCTGACCTGGTTCAGACAAGCCATAGCGGGTGTGTGAGCGTGCGGTGGGAGGACTCGCAACGGGGCCATATCTAACTCACTCTGAAAGCGAAACCAGCCACCCACCAAATACAAGGGCCTCTGCTAGTTCTGAGAGATCTGGCAGCCTGTCTTTTTATTAACCAGCACCTAAAATGGAAACCAGTCAGCGAGATGATTCAACGTCAGCCAAGCCCGCTGGGTGCGCATGGGCCTTTGGAAGTCAGGCATCCGACCGTGCATCCAGCCAGGGAGATGCCCAGCTGTGACTCCCTTTTGAGAGTACACCAGGCAGCTGGAGGATTTTTGCCTTAGATCCTCCCGTGTTGCTCCCTAAGATCCAATGCTCACACTGGCTGCAAGACAACCTATTCCAAGGGCCCAGCAGGTAGAAAACAGTGAAGGTGTACACGCTCGTCCCACTGCCCTGCTCCCTCGATTCCTACGTCACCATCGCCCAAGCTGGTCAGCCATAAGGTAGTAGTTGTGGGGGCGGTGGGGAGAGCTGGTAATTAAAAATGACTTCAAGTCTTCATCTCTGTGTTAGGTGATGATTCCTCCATGCCGGGCAAAGGCACGCACCTGTGTCTGCCAGGAATCTTAGTTGCAAACCATGGAACCCAGCTCAGCTACTTTCAATAGAAAGGGAATTTATTCGGGATCTTCTGCAGCTCAGGAGCCTTTGGCAGGGCGGGCGAACCGGGCTTGGAGGGGAGCGGCGTCTGCGGCGTGACGTTCCGAGGCCGCCCTCGCCAGCCTGCTGGACTCCCCTGCCCGCTCCTTCGCATCCCTCTCCCATGCTGAGGTCCGGGGCACAGATTTCAGATCGGGGAGCCTGGTCACACACCCACGGCCCCAGCTGCAAAGGAGGCTAAGAAAGGAGAGTTTGGGCTTGTTCGAACACCACAAACACAGGAAAGGTTTGCAAAGCTGCTGTGTGACCACAATGCAAGATAAATATCCGGCCAGCACTCGAGAAGAAGCGCCCCTGACGAGCGTCCTTGTCCGACCTGGTTCTCACCTCTCCTCCTCCCTCGCAAGTGGCCTTTCCTCACGCCTCACTGGGCCAGCAGGCCGGGCGGGGGTGTTTTGTGGTGTGCTTAAGTTAACATTAATGACCAATATTTTAAATGAGAGAATTTCGCATTTTTTTTTTTAAATCTCATTTTTTTTGCTTTTCTTGAAAATTCAGAATTTTCTGGCGGTATCGAGCCAGCATTCCCAGCTGCCGTCTCTGCTGTGGACTGAGTCTCCAGTTTGCTGCGGATGCTCCCACCCTGCCGCCACCCGCCCGACACTGTGGACCCTGCCTGTCCCCATGGGCGTCTTAGTGGGCGACTCTTGCCCAAGCCTACTGTGAGGGAGAGACTAGGCCTCCTCGGTCGCATGAAAGCCATTGATGTTGAGCGGTCAAGAGAGTAAGGCGTGTTTTAGTTAATTGCCGATTGTCCCCAAACGCCGTTTGGCCCATGATGGTTTCACAATGCAGTTGAGGTGAGCCTTGAGGTGTGCCCACAAACTTGGAAACATAGAAACAATGTCAAGAGAATCGCGTTTTAAGGTAGGTGGCGGACCCGTGTGCGCACACGGGCGGGAAAGGCTTTGGGCCGCAAACGCAGGTGCCGCAGGGATGGTGACCGCCCACGGCACGGTGCCTCTGAGAGCCGCCCTGCTCCGCGAGCCCTCGTCGCCGGCCCAGCACTTTCTGGAGCTTTGTTCGTGGCCAGAGCGCCCCTTCCCCTGGCTCACTTCGGTCGCTTTACTATGAGGACGAGACCTGAGGTCTTTTCTGTAGCCTCCTTGCGGCCTGTTTTAGGATCTGCCAAGATATAAGTTCGGTCTTTGCTCTCAGCCCTACCTTATTTAGATGCGTGAGGTGGCAATGAGCCGGGCATGTCAGAGTGCCAAGTGTCGGGGACCACGGAAAGATTTTATGGTCTCATTATATGATGCGGGGCCAGGTGGTACCTAGATCAGGCCCACTTTGCACCTGGCTACTGCCTGAAGCTGGCATCGTCACTGTTCGGGGAGTTCAGGGTCCGCTGTTCCCTGGGGTGCAGGGTCCCTGACGCAGGAGTCGGGGTTGACTGGGGATGTCGTTCTAGAGCTGGGGTGGGTTTCTGACCCTATTCACGGCTTTTCTTGTGTCTGAGCTGACACTGTAGGCAGTGGTGACAGCCAGAGGGACATTTAAGTTTTTTTCTGATTTTTTAAAAAATAAAAACGCTAAGAAAAAAGAGGAAGCGAGCATAACTTCTAGATACAGAGGATCTTCTCACGGACAATTTGCAAACATCACACGTCCTCCTTCCTTGCTTTAACACCTAGATCGTCTGCTGAGAAAGATCACAGATCTTGGCGAAACTTGCTTGAGAATAAGAAAAAGTGAAAAGATTCTTTTCTACCTGTTTCCCACGGGACAGGAGACCATTGTAGTGTTGTCAGGAGGTCTTTGGAGCTTTCCCGACTGTCCCCGTGACAGGACTCTGGCTTGACAGTCAGGAGACGGGGGGTTGGGAGTCACTGTCACTTCGGGCAACGTACTTCCCATCTGGGTTCCATCAGCCAGGGAGGGAGTCCCGTAGGCCTGGTGACTCGGGACATTTTCAGGTCCTTTGGGATTGATTAGAGATGACCAAGGGTCGTCAGGGGGCTGGTGTTTGGGAAGCCTTGAGGGACACTCTGTCTCCCACAAAGGGTCCCGCACTCTTGATTTTGATTTTGATTCTAATTGTATTTATTTCCTTAAGCAGGTGTTATGTTCCCATAAAACAAAGCTCAAGTGGTACAAAAGGTTCTTCAGTAAAGTTTCACTCCCTGCTCTGCCCCCGGGGTCTCTCCCAGCACCCCTCCCTGGAGGAAATGCAGCTACGGGTCGCTAAGGGTTCCTCCCACAGGCACGCGGGCACGTACATGCTAGTTCATGAACACGCTCACACACACACACTTGTGCACACATGCATATTCATCTTTACACACGCACATGGAGCACACGCTCACTTACACACGCCTTCTCAAACTTACGCACCTGGGCCCTCCCTTGCAAATGCACACACCCTCACGCACCGAAGGCTCACCTCCACACCCATCCCACTCACCTATGCCTACTCACAACTGCTCATCCTCACACCCTCACACACGTCCTTACAAATGCATACATGCATGTGCGCACACGCAGTCAGGCTCCCTCTCAAAGCCCGCAAACACCCCCTCACATTCGCTCACACCTTTGCGTCCCTACTACGTGAGCGGTGGCACGCTACACACTCTGTTCTGAACGTGGCTTTCCTTTCACTCCACCTGACATACATCTTGGGGATCGTTTCTTGTCAGAAACAGAGAGCTGCCCCTTCCTTTTGGTCAAGGTACATCGTGTTCTGCCGTGTGGATGTTCTTTAACGTAATGTTATTTCATTCCCTTACCAGCATCTCGGCTGCCTCCAGTCTTGCTGCTACTGCGTGAATTCCTTGGCACACGCATTTCCTGCATGGGCACGCATGTCTCTGTAGGACGAGTTCGAGATGTGGTACAAGACATGAGCCATGCTCTAGAGATGTGGTAGATATCGTCAAACTGTCTCCCCAAGAGGCGGTACCACTTGGATCACACGCCAGCAAGGTGACTCACCCTGTAAGACCACTTTTGGTAGAAAACCTTCTGAAACTTCAAATACGTTATTCCCAGTGTTGCTTTCAACTTATATTTTCTAGACTCTTTAGGATATTAGAGCTTTGGAATCTTCGATTCTTTCTCTTTTCCTTTATTCCCTCCATCCCCGCATCGGGACACCCCCTGTATGTCAGGTCATTTTTGAGGCTCGGGAACAGTCCACATGGACGGCACACATGACACGTTGCAGCGACAGGTGTATGCACGGATCCGACCTGGCTTGGCCGGGAGATCAGGGAAGGACGGGTTTTAAACTGGGGAGTTACATTAATGGGAAAGAGGTGACCAACCCTGTTTTGGCATTGAAGGTCCTACATCTTAGCACCCCCTTCAGGTCTAACCAAAGCCAGACGGCGGGTCCCCCTGAAGCAGTCCTGTCAAGGATCCAGAACGAGGAGTGACCTTCTACATGAACGGCGTGGTTTGCATGGGACAGGAGTAACGTGGGTGCCAGTGCTGGAGAGGCCAATGAATGGCCACTCACAGAGGAACCCGGGGGGCAGGCGAGGAGGTGACTCTGTGGCAAAGCGGAGATGGTGAAGGTGATGGCTTGGAACTGGGAGGTGAAGGAGAGGAAGAGCCGTAGAGGACGGCCACATTCTGGCTTGGGGACCGGTGAGTGGGTTGTCCCAGTGAAGAGTGGATGTCAGCTGAGGGGCTGGCTCAGAGCAGAGCCCTCGGGGTGGCCAGCCGCCAGACTGCTCTTTCTCCTTGTCCTGCTCTGGTCACTCTAAGGTTCCCTTCTACCTTGTCCTCTTCACTGATGTGAGGGCACCCCACGGCCAGGGGAGGGGGACCAGGCTGAGGGTTGGATGCAAAATCATGCATGGTGTCCCGTCCCTTACTAGGGATGAGGCCTCGTATCTGGTTGTCGGTGAAGCCTGGTGCTGTCGAGGCACAATTTCTTCCATCTGAGGACTCAGATACCTGCTGACTTGCAAGAAGGCAGGTCATAGCACCTGGGGTGGGGTGAGGTGCAAAGACTTGAGGGTAGGGTATCTGCTAAATGAGCAACTGTGCTATCCATGCTGAGTGAGGGAGGGAGATCGTGAGGGGTGGGTGGCCCAGGAGATGCTGGAGGTTTTCGTGATGCCAGAGACAGCTAATGGTTTCTCCAAACCTGTTTCTTCTGCCTGTAGAGCTCTGCTTATAGCCTGGCCCATTTCCCAGCCTCCTTTGCAGCTCGGTTGGTCATGTGACTTATAGCTAACGGGATATGAGTTAGAAGGGTCAAGGGCAACTTTGGGGAAGGGTCCTTAAGAGGAAGAGGCAACCCCTTCTTTGCTCCTTCCTCTGCCTTCCAGCTGCAGGAACACAGACGTGATGGATGGAGCTTGAACAGCCCTCTTGGTCTATGAGGAAGTAGAAAGAGACTGAAGATGCCCTAGTAGCAAGACAGATTGAGCTCAGGCTCCTGATGACATCAGAAAGGCCCTCCTCTAGCCTCAGACTGCCTGCCTCTGGACTTCTTTTATGTAAGAGAGAAATAAACTCTTTGCCGATTTTAGTCACTGTCATCCTCTTCAAGTCCTCTTTGACACACACAGCTGGGCTTCATCCTAATTGGGACATCGTTGTAGGCGGAAGAGGCTTTCAGCAGCGAGGGGGTGAGATGGCAGCTCGAGGGGTCTGGGTTGGCACAGGTCCGAGTGATGGCAAGATCCCAGTGCGGGCTGGGCCTGGGCACTGATCCAGAGTCAGGCCAAGCGTCCCTGGGGAGAAGGCGGTGCAGGAATCCGGAGGCTGTGACAGGGACCTGAGGTCTCCTGGGAGGTGGGGAGGAAGAGGGAGGGGAGAGGAAGGCACCAGGGCTGAGGCGGGCACGGGGGGTGTAGCAGCCTGTCTTGACCATGGAAAGAGGCAGCCTTGTGATGGGCAAGTGGAAAAGTCACGGTCAGGGAGGGACGTGGAGCCAGAAGACCCCTATTTGTGCTTGGCTGATGGAACCCATGAGAGTGGGGGTCCCTGAATGGGGCTGGGTTCAGTGTTAGTTAAGATGCGGGGGCTGTGTCCACAGAAGCTGAGGGTGCAAAGGGACATTGTGAGGATACAGTGGGGAGAGGTGGGGGCAAGAAGGGGCAGGGGAGGCAGTTAAAGGAAGGAGGGCTCGATACGCTTGGTGGTTCGGGTGCTGGGAGAAGAGGGGAAGAGTCTGGGTCTGACCCCCAGAACTCCTGAGACAAAGGTCTGGGCGGGCCTAAGTGGACTCTGTCAGACCCCTGCCATCAGAGAAGCTTCTGGATTCCTTTTGGGTCACCTCAGAGAGAGTCTGATGTTCTCCGTCAGACAGACGCCAGTTCTAATACTGACTCTGCCACGTTCTAGTCGGATGACCAATGAGCCTCATTTTCCTTTCCCGTAAAATGGAGAAGGAAGAGGCTGCTCTGCAGAGGGCGATCTCAGCAGGGACCAGCATGTGCAAAGCCCCCAGGCGTGGAGGGCTTGGCATGTTTGCTGAACCGCAACAAGGCCTGAGCTGGTGGAAAGTTCAGAGATGACAGCAGAGCCAGCTCATCTTGAGGTCAAGACGAAGAGTCTAGATTTTATTATAAATGCCCTGGGAATTCCTGGAAGGTTTTGAATGGGGGTGGTGCAGTGGAATGACCTGATTTGGGTTTGGGAAAGATCATTCTGGCTGTTGAGTGAAGAATGGACTGGAGGGGTTCAAGGGTGGAAGCAGGGAGGCCGGTCAGGGGGCGACTGCGGGCCTGGGGTGGGGGGAGACGCTGTCAGGTGGGGTGGGGGTGGGGGCCGCACGAAGCACTTGCACTTCTGCGTGCACCTGCTCACAACCCCAGCCTTGGGGCCTGAGTCTGGTACGCCTTTCTCACCACCCTTAACTGGGGTACTTTCTATATTAGGGTAATGCCCACTAACTGCTGAAATGAGAACCTTCCATTCTCAGAGGCCCAGCACAACGTGAGTGTATTTCTTGATCATGTCACAGTCCAATGGGGGACCGTCCATGCTTCACATTGCTCCAGTGGATTCCTGCGGTAGGTGAGGGGAGCGGAGGAGGGGAGGAGGGGAAGGGGGGGGGGCAGGGGAGAGAGAAGGAGGAAGAGGAGGGGGAGAGGGAGGCACAGAAGGGGTTTCGGGACTGGAAACAGACCAAATCGCTTCCACCCACATCCCACTGGCTCAACTCAGCTCATGGCCCCAGCTAACTGCCAGGGAGGCCGGGGCACGGAGTTCAGCAGATGCCCAGCAGGGAGGGGCGCATGGACCTCACCTCTGCACCGCGGAGCATCCCCCTCCAACGTGCATCCACAGCTGAGGTTTAGGTGGAGGATGCTGAAACTGCTCAGTGCTGAGGTTCTCCCGGCTCAGCATAGCCCACCCCCTGCCTTTCCACTTGAGGCATCCCGGCCTGAGCCCCTTGGCAAAAGCAAGACCCACGGGGTCTGGGGTGGCAGACGCTGAGTGTGGGGACTGTCTCCTTCCTCACTGTCCTTCCTCTGGCATAGGCTACACTTGCTGCGTCCCCTCCCCCAGGGCTTTTAGCCGGTTAGAGCCACCTCCCCTCTCTGCCCTGGTCCTACTGTGGCTTGTGCTGCTCATAGAGGGGGGACCTGTGCCAGTCACCTCAGGCTCCTCTGCACCTAGCCTGGACGCTGGGACATCTTGGGTGCCTATGAATGGAAGTGGGAGAGAGGGCTGGAGGAAGGAGCGCCTCGGCCAACGCCATCCCCTGCTGTTGGCAGAACCTGGGTTCGTGATTTCTGGCTTCGCCAGGGGATGTATTTTTTTCCCTTTATTTGTGTTTTTAAGTTTTAACCAAATTCATGTATTCTGGGGCAGGAAATACGTTCATGAAGCACGAAAGGGTCTATAGTGAAAAACATCCCTCCTACCCCTTCCTCGCCTGGCTTTCTCTCCTAGCAGAACCATCATTCCTGGTTTCTTGAGAAGCCTCCAGAAACATTCTGGGCGAAACACGCCTCGGCCAGTATGCGCATCTCGGGGGCGGGCGTGTTGCTACACTGTCCAGCAGCCAGAAAGCTTTGCTCGAGGGGGCGAGCGGAGGTCAGGGGGGAGAGGAGCCGGCCTTCGGTGCGGCCCGCGGTCTGTGGTCACGGCCACCGCTCGGCCCTCTCGACGTACCTGGCAGGAACTGTCCCCGCCTCAGTTCACGGGTGTGGACCCTGAGGCTCGGGGAGGCAGGGTCACTTGGCTTCTGAGCAGCCTGGAACCAGGCCTTCTCGGCAACACCAACCTAGTACTGCCTCCTGCTCAGAGTGGAGTCGGGCCTGAGTCTCTCCTCAGGGTCCTTAATCCTGCCTTCTCCCTTCTGTGCGGATGGGGGTCAGAGCTGCCCTGCGCACGCCCCCTCCTGCTCGCCTTATTCTCTTCTTTGAAAGAGGCATCAGCTTCTGAGACCTCCCTCTGCCCCCAAACAAGGCCATTGCAATCAGGAGAAAGGGAGAGAGAGGAGCTGCTCCTTCTGGATGCAGGATGGAACTTCACAGGGTCCCTGGGCCTGTGACATTGAACACAAAGAGACGTGCGCTTTTCTAAAGCGGGGTCGCCGCGTCTTCATCGTTAAAAAAAAAAGCCCTGTGCTGACCTCTTCCCCCACCCCCAAAAGAAAGAGGAGGAACAAAGATTAGGAGCCATGACATGAGGGGAAGAGGAAGGTTCTAGAATGTTCAACGAGTGGCCGTCGAATTGCGCACAGAGCGCTGACAAAATAGTCACCTCTGAAGGCTAAACTGAGTGAGGAGCTTCCTGGAGGCCGGAGTGAAACGGGAGGTCTCAGAGAGATGGGCTCGACAGCGGCGAGAGGCGCCGGGGGCACCTAAAGGGGCACGTTTGTGTGAGGCCTGGGTGTAAGTGGGTGTGTGTATGACCCAGACGAAGGCGACAAAGACTCGAGATGGCCTGTGTGAGATGGAGCGGGGGTGGTGTGGGGAGAAGAGAAGGGGCTGCACCCCCTTGGGCTCCCGTGTGCAGCAAGGTGTCTGTTTGAAAGTGATTGTGTGTGTGTGTGTGTGCACGCTGCCACAACCCCCCCATACACACACCCCCAGTGGAGGAGGGAGATCTTTATCTGACCTAGGTGCTTTAGGAGTTTCAGGCTTCTTCAGCAGCCAGATCGTCCCGCCCCCCCACCCCCCAGGCCTTGCCCCCTCCAGGAAGTGGGTTGTAGTCTCTGCTGGCCGCCTCTGTCTGCTACCTGGGCCACCAGAGCCAGAGCAGGGCCCTGGGGAGATGGCTGTGGTCCCAGCAACGGAGAGAACCGAAGAGAGCGTGCCACAGCCCCATGTCTCAGCCAGGTAATACCCCGCCTGGCCCTCGGCCTGGCCCTCGGCCTGCCCCTGCCCAGTCCCCAGGGACCAGCAGCTCCCTCATGGCCCCTGCCGCCAGCCCCAGCCCCGAAGGAGCCGAGAGTAAAGGTCACGGAGATGACTTCAGCTCTACCTGAGGTCCCCTCGCGGTTTCTGCCTGAATGTCTCTCTCCCAGCTGAACTTAGAATCCCCCTGAGGACGAGGCAGACCCTGCTCTCGTGGCTCCCGGCTCGAGAAAAAGCTGGTCACCAGACTGAGGCTGCCCCTTCTCCCCTGGGGAGGCTGGGGGCTGCCGTGGGACGAGGGGCCTCCCTGGGCCCTGTGCCGGGTTCCCAACCCAGAGAGGTAAAGGGGGAGGAAGGAGGACAGGGAGGGGAAGGCCGCCTGAGCCTCAGATGGTCTGGGTGCTCAGAGAGGGTGCTGGGATGTGGGTGGGAGAGATTCAAGCCACCTCCTGACGGCTGGGGAATGGGGCCCACACTGGGGAGGCCCCCTCTGTAAAGTGCTCCCTGAAGGGGCTCGCGGGGTGAGGGAGGAGGCCTGGCGGTGAGGTGTGGGTGTTGGGAGGTCTCTAGGGTTTGAGTCTGGATTTGTCCCTTAGCTGTGTGCCTGGGCAGGTCAGTAGTGCTTCTAGGCGCTGCCCGGGTAGATGGGACACCCCCCTCTGGGGCCGTATGGAGGGGATGCTCTCTCGCTCCTCCCCTGGGCGCTGACTGTCCTTAACTGTGTTTGGAACACTGAGGGGAGCCATTCTCAAGGTTCCCTTCCTTCCCCCACACCCAGGATCCCGCAGTGGCTGAGGAGATGCCCCCCAGAGTGAAACAGCAAGAGGGGGCCACGTGGGTGTATGCGGGTGGGGGCAGTGGTGGTCTTAGGGGATGAGCCGGGGGCCTGTCAAGTTCAGAAGTCAGGAGGGACACATCTCTGTGTCCTGAGCTCCTGCTTCACCTCCTCCCTCAGCCCCCATGAACCCCCACATTCCTCAGCATCCGCCCCACTGGGCCTCAATCTGCATCTGAGCTCAAACCCAGCTCCACCCACCTCTAGCCTGGGCAAGAGGCTTCTGTGTGCCTCTGGCTCCTCATCTGAGAAAAAGAGTCATAGTAGTATCTGCTGGGAGGGTTGCCGTGGGGATTAAATGAGGTCGTACATGCAAAGCGCTAATGACCACGCCAGGCACCAAGCCGGAGCTGAGCATTAGTCACCATCGTCGCCGGCGTCATCACGGCCATTATCGGTGTCATCGTCATCATTATCGGCATCTCCTTTTAACTTGAAATCAGATGACCTGGTTCGAGTCCAGCCCCTCGGGCAGCTCTGCACATTGGCCCCGGCGTCTATCAAAAAGGGGACAGCGACACTCACCTCGAAGCTTGTGGTGGGGACCTAACGAGTCGGTCGAGTCGGTCGATGTGAACGGCGCTTCAGGCGTGAAGGGCGCACGTGGGCGTGTGTGAGAACCCGGGGCGGAGGTGCTTGGGACTCTGGGGTCTGGCTCGCCCTCCCTGAGGATGGGCCTCTTCCTTGCTCTTGACCTTGAGCAGGTTTCTCAACCTCCCTGAGACTCAGTTTCCTCTTCTTTGGAGACTGCTAGGAGGCCTCCCAGCCCCCACCCCTCTGGCCCACTCCACGTTCTCCCGCCCTGTCCTGCTGTCTGTCCTTCCGCGTCCTCCCCCGCCCCCCGCCCCGTGAACTTTGCCCTCTCGGTGTACGGTGTACGTTGCTGCATCCTTCTGGCTAGGGCTGTGGGGAGCTCATTCCAGACAACGCTGCTCATCCCGCCAGGCTCTCCACTGCCAGGGCTGCGGTTTGGCTCTGACTTTCCTGCGATCTTGCATGCCTTAGCCCCCCACCTCCTCTCACACTGGGGCTTTGTGCCAGGCCCTGTCCTGGGCATGGGGTTGCCTGCTGGCTGGGGCCTGGCTCAGGGCAACACTCTCCAGGGAATAAACAGTGCCTGTGCCTCAGAGTCGTGATCGAATGACTAAGGTGAACAGGGGGGCTTGCTGGGAGCCCTTTTGCTGGGCTCTGTACCTTTTGGGGTCCTAACCCCATGCCCTGTGCTATTTGGGAGGGTCTATAGAAAGAGACAACCAGCCCTACCCTGGGGAGCGCACCCTCCTGTGGGGATGATGGGCTGGACAAGTAGGAGCCCACGGGCGCCTCTTTGGGCTCCTTCCCACCCCCAAGCCAGATGTTGGCCTGTGCCCGTGTGGGCCCTGACTCCCCGGGGCAGGGAGGCTGTCGGCCTTCCCTCTGGGACCAGTGCCTGGGACGGCTGGGCAGGGTGGGACGGCGTGAGAGAACGCTCCTTGGGACGGAGCCTGGGGATCGGACACCGGAGAGCCTCTTCTGTGCATGTGACCTTGGGCAGGCTAATGACTTGGAGCCTTAGTCCCCTCATCTCTGTAAGGGGATAGTACAAGCACCTCCCCCCCAGCCCGGCTACCGGGCAGCTTAATCGAGCCAGTGTACACACAGTGCTCAGCACACACCGCCAGTATTGTTCTGAGGTCACCGGGACGTGTCTATTGGTTGTACGAACTATCTCAGTGGGCGGGAAGAAACAGTCCGAGAAGTTACAGGAGGGGGTCCTGCCTGGACTCTGGGCAGTCCGCCCTGGCTCAGGTCCACGTCTGCTTCTCACCAGCTGTGTGGCCCTAGGTAACTTGCTTCACCTTTCTGTGTGTTTCCTCATCTGAAAACGGGAGATAATAAGAGTATTTCTAATATAGATGCTCTTATCGCTGTATTTAAAGAGTTTAAAACAGCCTGGCGTATAGGAACGCTTTGACGAGTAGTTTTGGTGTGGTTCAGGGGCCGCAGGGTAGAGCAAAGGTGGGCTCTGATCCCAGCTCTCTGCTGGCCTCCCTATGTGGACATAAGTAAATCTTTCCCCTTCTTGAGCCTGTTTCAGGAAGAGGTTGAACCAGGGGCTGAGCTCGCTCAGAGAACCCTTTCTCGGCGATGACAACGTGCGGGTCTCTGACTCTCGTGCGTGGGGCCGAGGGACCGGCGGGTGCAAAGGCCCTGAGGCTGGACTGCGTTGTGTGGTGGAGAGGACCCCAGCGCGCGGCATGCCCGGGAGGGGCAGGGCCAGGGCCAGCCCGCCTCTGCGCCTCTGCGGAGGGAGGGACGCGAGTGGGTGTTCACGTACGCTCTCTCCCTGCCTTCTCTCCCCCAGGGCTCCCTTCCCTAGCTCCCACCTACGGATGTGATGGCGGCTCCTGCTCGGTCCTGGTGTCTGTCCCACCTTGCCCTCCTCCTGGCGCTGGCCGTCCCTTGGGCGTTCACAGCAGAGAACGGTGAGAACCCTGACATCTGGACAGCTGTGCTTTCCCTCAGGGATGAGGCCGGGGCCTTTCTAGAGCCCTCCCGGGACCCCTGCTTCCGGGCAGAAGGCCCATCCTCAGGGGCAGAGGCAGGAAGGAGGAAGACAGGGGCAATGAGGCCAGAGATCAGGTTCCAAGTTTCCCTTTTGCCCTCCATCCTGCCCCGGTCTATCCACTTGCCTCTCCGAGCCACAGGAAGATGCTGGCTTTTCAACCCTGCCCTGCTTCGGCCCGCCTCAGGGGAACTTACAGGCTATGGGGCTCAGTTTTGCTCTCGGAAATGGGTCCGCTAACCCCTTTACTGCCTGCCAGAGTTGCCTACCTCCTCGTCTGGTAGGCATGGGTACCGAGAGCAGGGCTGGTAGGCAAGCCCCGGAGGGCGGGTTCATGGGCACTGTGCAGCCACTCACGGCTCATCTTTCCAGCAGATGCTTCCAAGTTGACGTGCTTCTACAACTCCAAAGCCAACATCTCCTGCGTCTGGAACTGGGACGGGGCCCTGCAGGCTACATCCTGCCACATCCATGCCCATCCAGATCGCCGGTGAGTGTGGGGTCGACGGGCAAAACTTCAGAATCCCAGGATGGTGGGCCCTTATAATCACTGATGTCTAGCCTCTTGGAACCCTAACTCTCAGACTCCAAGACAATTGCACTTCAAGAATCTCGGACTAATAGGACCCACAGAGTCTTGGTATCACCGAAGTCTGGAAAATTTGGGAGTCAGATATTTAGGCTCCTGGAACCTAGGTGTGAATGGGGTGTGAGAGTCCGGGCTGGAGATGAGCTGGACAAGGTAGACTGAGAACGTGGGCCTTCGAGCCTCCTGGACTTGACTTTAGAGGCAAGGGGAAGAGGAAGGTAGGGAGCTCTCCAAGCTTTGTGAGTCACATGGGATTTTGAGAGACCCCGCCCCCCCAGGGCAGCTGTAGGGACAGGGACTGAGGTGTGGTTGAGAAGCTTGGAGCGTGGGTGGGAGTTGACGAAGGGATCTCTGGGATGCAAACATCCCTCTGGCAGCAGCAAAACTGGCTTTGGGTTTGTCCCTGCCTCCCATGAGGCTCCCAAGTCCCAATCAAGCCCCAGGGAACACTTTGAAAGGCTTTAGGTGGGAAGGCCAGGTGTCCTGAAATGGTTTGTTTCTAGAAGGTCACTCTGGCTGCCATGGGCCAGGCTGGGGTGGGGAGGGCAGAGAAAGCCTGCGAAGGAAGTTGGGGAATCAGGACCTCTGAGAGGTTGGCATAGAGCACCCGCACGGACTGCCCTCACTGCATGGGGGACCATCCCAAGGGCCAGCTCGGAGGTCCCTCTTTTGCTTCTAAGGAGGTTCTTTTGCCTCGACAGGCCTTGGAGCAACTCCTGTGATCTGCTCCAAGTGGGGCCATCATTCTGGGCCTGCAACCTGATCCTCGGACCCCCAAATGTGAGTATCTATAGCTGAGGGGAAAGGCCGAGGGAGGGTGGGTGCCGAGGGGCGCCCTTCCGGGAGAGGAGCCGGGGCCTGGCAAGCCAAGCTGCAGTGCATCGGGCTGCCTGGGGCTGGGAGGCGGGAGGAAGGAGGGCAGCGTCCAAAGGCCAGAACTCAGGCCCGACCTGTGGGGACGGAGGCACGCACCTGCCTTTGCTCCCGCCTTCTCCTTCGTGCGGGTCCCGCGACTCTTCTGCAGTCCTCATCGAGTGGGGCGAGCACCCCAGTAATAGTAACAGCCACACATCCAACTCTTCCTGATGTCTTAGCAAGTGCGGGGTGGTGTGGGGCCAGGAGTGTGGTTCCCGGAGCTAGATGGTCCGGGTCGCAGCCCTGACTTCACTATATACCAGCTGGGCGGCCTCTGTGCCCCACTTTCGCCTTCTAGAAAAAGGGAATGATAATGGCATCTACCTGTAGGATGGATCTGAGCGTTGAAGCACTCGGAATCCCACCCAGAGGAGAGCATGCACTTGACACAATCGTCAGTGGATGTCTATGACGTGGGGCGGGCACCAGCATTGTCCCCTTAACTGATGAAGAAGCTGAGGCTCAGAGGCGTGGTCCTTGCCCAAGATCACACAGCCAGGGCGTGGATGAGCTGGCATTGAGCCGAGGTCTTGCACCACGGCATTAGGCAGGTGGCCATGTCCATGTAGCTATGCAGCAAATGATTGTCTGTCAAACCCTCCTTGGCAGCGGCGGGCACTGGGGATGCCCAGACCACACTTCCCAACTATCACCAAGTTTATGGATTCTCAAGGGGCAGGAGAGGATGGAGGTGGGTTTGCACAGTGTAGCTGATAAAGGCACAGCCTCTGGAACCAGACTGTCTCCAAGAACTCTGCAGGTGGTCTGGCTTCAGATCCTGGTCCCACCTAGCTGTGTGACTTTCTTAGCCATGTGACCTTAGGCAAGTCCCTAAGCTTCTCTGTGCTTCCTTCTCCTCAGCTTTAGGATGAGATAATAATAGTGCCTGTCTCATATGTTAAGTGCTGAGGAGAGTGCCTGCCACAGACTAAGTGCTCAACAGAATGTACTATTGGCATCTTAACAACAACAATAGTAATAATAATGATGATGATAATGCTATTATTAGCTGGGAAAATCTAGCCCCCATTAAAGCTGGAAGAAGGCTGGGGCAGGGTCCTTGGGGTGCAGAGGGAGGAATTGTTCTCAGCCCTGGGAACTCTGATGATCAGGTTTAAGGTTTACGCAAAACGGGCCCTACAGCAGGTCAGACAGGCTGTGCCCTTGGCCCTGGACCTGAAAACAGCATGCCGGGCCCCAGGACGCGGGTCCTACCTGGACCTGCACGAGAGCCGCCTTCTGCAGCGCCGCCCTCTGCCGCAAGCCGCTCACTCAGCTGCCCTCGGGCAGGCACGACAGGCCAGGGCTGCAGTTTCTGTGGGGCCGCGGACACGGCCCGGGTTAGAATCTGGGTTCCCCTGCTGACCAGATGCGTGCCTTTGGGCAAGCCCCTTAACCAGCCTGAGCCTCAGCTGTCTCGCTTACAGGATTGACAGCTGTGAGAATCAGCCAGAGAAGAGGCTACAGCACCGGAGCAGGGCCTGCCCACAGATGCTCAGTACTGGGCCATTTCCTTCCAGAAAAGTCAGGGTGTAGAGTGGGGAGAGATGGGGGAAGGGAGGCTTTCACACACAAAGCTATGACACAGGTACAGTTCCAGCCCTGAGCCTTCTTGGAAGCTCATTCTGCTTGTATACCTCTCGTGACGGGAAACTCTCTCCTTCCCAAGGCAGCTCACCTCATTTTAGATATGGGGTTGACAAACTACTGTGGCTCACGGGCTAAATCCAGCCTGCTGTCTGTCTGCTCTTATAAATAAAGTTTTATTGGCACATAGCCACATGCTGTCTATTGCAGAGTTGAGCAGTTGTAACAGAGACTATGTGACCCAAAAAGCTGTACCTTTTTACTGCCCAACCTTCTACAGAAAAAGTTTGGTGACCCCGACCTTTGACAGCACTGCCGCCTTGGCTTCCTCTCCCGTCCACCCGTCCTTCCCCGTCCTCATTCTCGCCGGTCCCCAGCCCCACCCCAGCTGCTGGCAGTAACGTCCCTGCCTCGCTTCCCTTGCAGGCTCAGAAACTGACCTCAGCGGATGTCATCAACATGACAGTGGTGTGCCTCGAAGGGACGACGCGGAGGGTAATGACGACCCAGGACTTCAAGCCCTTCGAGAACCGTGAGTGAGGACTCCAGGCGAGGCTGGGGCGTGGGTGGGCACCTCCTCCCCTATCTTGTCTCCGGGATTGCACCGTTCCAGTCTTTCTCCATTAGCTTCCTCATCTCACCAGCTCACTGCCCACTGCCCCTGGGGCGGAGCCCCTGCTCCTTACCCTGTCATTCAAGGCTACTTGGGATTCTGCCTGGTTTCTCTCTCCAGTACCCTCCTCTTGTGGCCTATATTCCTGCCACGCCAAAGGCCAGCTCTCCGAACTCACCTTCCCTATCCGTGCCCCTGAACCCTTGCACGCACTGGTCAAAGCCTAGAAGGCCCTTCCCACCTGGAAAATTCCCACTCACCCTTTTAAGCTCAGTGAAGAGTCACCTCCTCCAGGAAGCTTTCCCAGACTCTCCCAGCCCTTTGTACCTCCTCTTTCAGGATGTTTATGTCCTGGGTCATCACTGCCTGATTATGCGTCTGCTTCCCTCACTGGGCTGTGAACTCCCTGAGGGCAGAGCTTCTGCCATCCCTATGTCTCTGTTCCGAGTGCTCAGCACCAGATCTGATCTGGGCAGTGCTCTGGGAAGGTTTGTTGAATGACTGAGTGCCTGGCCCCAGCCCCAGCCCTTCCCGTTTCCACTTAGAACTTGGGAGCCATCTCTATGGAGGAGGTGGGGCAGAAGGTGAGATCCCGGCAGGGAACGGAGTGCAGCCCTGACTTAACCGGGTGTGATCTGACTGGCAGATCATTTAACATGTCTGAGCCTCGGTCTCCTCATCTGTGAACGGGGGATAACCAGTTACCTGCTGTGCGTGATTGTTGTCAAGCCCACTGAGCCACGACTCAGAAACTGCTCAGCACGTGCTCAATAAATATTCGCTTATTGTTATTTGGGGAATTCTACAGAGTCTCAGGATTATAAAAACGTAGGCTGATTTAACTTCAGAGACTATACAATCTCATAATCATAAAAGATTAATGAAATGAAATTAAAAAGACGTCTATGTAAAGCTCTTAGATTCTTTCTGAGTGCAGAGAATGATTCATTTATTGAGCGGATATTTATTTAAGCGCCCACGCCTTGCCAGGTAATGGTTCTCGGCACTGAGGACAATGAGCGAACCAAGTTTCTGCCCTCAGTGAACTCACAGTCTGGTGCGGGAGACAGTGAATAAAGAAACAAAAATAGGTGTTCAATATGTCAGGTAGTAGTAAGTGCTAGGAAGAAAAATCAGACCGGTGAGGAGGCGGAGAGTGTCAGATGGCTGGGGAAGGCTTCTCTGAATAGGTGACATTAGAGTGATGACCAACAAACCCCGGGGCGGGGGGAAGGGCACGCCAGGAGGGAGAGCTGGCAGGTGCACAGGTAGGGGGTGGGCATGTCTTGGCTTTATTATCTCAGCGTCATGATCTAGCCTCCCCAAAGCTCGCGTTCCCTTCCTCTCTCTCGCCTTCAGTTCGCCTGTTTGCTCCTGACTCCCTCCGAGTCGCCCACATAGGGACCCAGAAATGCAACATAACCTGGGCCGTCTCCCACTCTTCCCACTACATAGAAGAAGACCTGGAGTTTGAGGTCCGGACGAGGTTCCAGGGCCAGAGCTGGGAAGTGAGTACATGGTCCAATCTGACCTGCCCTGATTCCTCCTTCCTGTCCTGGTCGGCACGTCCATCTTTTACCTCAGCAAAGGCACAGCAGCCCCCAGGGATCCCCTGTCGCTTCTCCATACTGCCCGCCCCCACCTCCCCCTCCCTTCACGTGCGCCCTGATAACCCAGGTTTTCCAGCTGGTGGTGAATTCCAGGCTGGCACCAGGGCAAGATAGACATAACCAAGAGGCCCTGGGATGCCACCTCGCCACTCTTCAAATCCAGCCAGCATGGTCCAGGTCCACAGGGGTCTGTTCTTATCCATTTGCTCACTCGGTCACTCAACAAACGTTTACTGAGTGCCTACTATGTGCCAGACACTGGGAAGAGAATGAAGGGCAAGACGGCCAGGTTTCCTGCTCTCAGGAAACTCACATGGGGTGGGGAGGGGCCCACAGTCGACAAACACAGAAACTGGAGACTATGGAATATCGATAAACGCTATCGCGGAAATGAAGTAGGATAATAAATCTGAGAGGGATTGGGACAGCCCTTCAGACTCAGGTGCCCAGGAGAGGTTGCTCCAAGATCTGAGGGTCGAGGAGGAGCTGACCCCGCAAAGGTCTGGGGTAGGCTTCCTGATTGGGGGACGCAGCCATTGCAAAAGCAAGACCCTGCCTGGCTGTGTGGGGAAACGAGAAAAAGCAAAAGGAGAGGTGCGGAGGCGGGAGAGGTCTGTGGAAAAGGCCCTCTCTCTGGTCGTGCGCAGAACAGACTGTAGAGAATGCGGTAGAGGCAGGGAGACCAGCTCAGGCCTGGCAGGTGGTGGGAGATCAGACCCGGAGCGGGGAGAGAAGGAGAGAAGGAAGGGTCCAGAATAGGTTCTGGAGGGGGAACCAGATGATTGGCAGATGGCTGTGGATGGAGGGGATGAGAGGGAGGGGTTTAGGATGACCCTGGGGTTTGGGCCTCACCAACTAAGTAGTCGGGGAGCCTTTTGGGAGGATAGAGTGGGGGTGGAGTGGGGAGTAGCTGGAGAGGAGAAAGGAAGATACTGCTTTGCTCAGCCTTCCAGCTGTGGGAGGGGAGGCGGATGGCTGGGGCGGTGGGGGGCTCTGCTCTGACAGCCTCCCCTTCCCCCCATCTCTACCCCAGGAGGCCTCGGTATTGTTCATCAAGCAGAACCAGCAATGGATCTGCCTCGAGACATTCCTTCCGGACACCCGATATGAGCTTCAGGTGCGAGTGAAGCCCCAGCTAGACAGCCACGAGGTTTGGAGCCCCTGGAGCCAGCCCCTGGCCTTCAGGACGAGACCTGCAGGTACTAGAGGGCAGCGGGGGTAGAGACAGCGCTCGGACAAGAGAGGGTGGCTGGGGCGTGGCTCTGGGGGCAGCGGGTGGGGGAGGTTTGAGGCTGGGGCTACAGTGGTCCTCTGTGATCATTAGCTCACTTGATGGGACCGTGCAGGGTGGGCAGTGTGGGCATAATTGTGCCCATGGGAACATGGACTCAGTGAGGGGGATGGGACTTGCCCGTGGCCTTGTGAGTTAGTGGAGAGGCAAGAGAGTCTCTTTCACTCTCTCCACCCTGAAACCTCAACTCCTGGTTTCTGGCATTGTCGGGGGTAGGCTGCTTTCACCCCTCAGCCTCAGTTTCTTCATCCGTAAAGTGGGTACTATGACATCGAGGCTGGCCGGGATGACCCGTGTTGGCCTGACACACAGCAGATCTGTGGGCCGGCTGGGACTCTGTGAAGGTCTCGGGTCAGAAGTCAGCCCGTCCTCCAGCACCGGGTCAGGGGTGGGGGGATGCTAGAATAATCCGGGTGAGTCGGGGTACTTCTCTAACCCCTTTCCTTGCTTCCCCCCGCCATGAGCAGGGAAGGAGACACTCTCTTTGCTGGCCCATGTCATGGTGGGCCTCAGCGGTGCCTGTGGCTTCATCGTCTTAGTCTACTTGCTGGCCAGCTACCGGCACCTTGGACTATGGTAAGAACGCGCCCCGTCTGTCCTGTGTGCTCCCCTCCCCCCGCCCCCCCTCCGCCCCTCACACACACACACACACACACACACCCTTTGCCAGGTCAGAATCTGGGCTAAGGTCCCTACCTGGACACTACCAGAGCTCCCTCAGCCCTCCCAAGGGTCCTCCCTGCCTCACATCTGGCCTTTCCCTATGACCCATCCCCAAAGATGGAACCCCGTGGAACCAGCCTGAGGGGAGCAGGAGAGGGAGCGCCCCAGGGGTCCCTGCCCAGAGCACCACTCTCTGGAGCTGAGTAGGTGTGTGCGCGCATAGACCAGCTGTCTGCGTGTGTCCTTGTGGGTCTATCTGGGTTTGGTCCTTCATTTGTTCATTTCTTTATTTACTGAGTCCGGCTCAGCACCAGCTGTGGTGCCGAGTGCCGGCGAGGCAAGGGTAAGCCACAGGCGTGTGGTCTCATCCTCCTGGAGCTCACAGTCCTTTGGGGGGCGGTGGGGGGTGGTGGGGGGTGGAAGGCACACACACAATGACAGGGCAGGGCGGTGGGATAAGGGGTGCATCGCGGGCACAGGAGACGGCATGCGCGAAGGCCCTGGGTGGGAAGCGTTCTGGAACCGGAGAATGCAGGGAGGTGGGTGCGGCCGGAGACCAGACGCGAGCGGTGGGGAGGGCTGCCTTGAGCCTGGATGTGTGGGCAGCAGCCGGGCTCCCTGGGGCCTCGAGGCTGGGGCATACGTTTCGACACAGATGCATACAGATACTGGGGCCCTCGGCTTGGCAAGCAGAGCGTGGGCTGGCATTCAGCCCCCACTCAGCACCTCCAAACCAGGTGCTCTTGGGCAGTGCACAACCTGAACCACCATCCATGGCAGCCCTGAGCAGGAGGCCCACAGTCAGCCTCTCTCCGCCCTCCCCCCTGGTTCGCTCCGCTCCAGCCTCTCTGCCCCTGACCCCTCTGGTTCCCCCACACCCACGTTCTTCTCCGCCATAACACTTGGCTCTTGGTCGCCACAGAATGAGTGGTAAGGTTTCGTGCTTGGTTCTGTCTCCTCATTAGAACGTCAACTCCTCGAGGGCAGGGCCCTTCTCTGCTGGCCATTCTTGTGTCCCTGGCGCCCAGTAACCTCCCTTACCGGACATTCAAGCAATACCGACTGGATAAACAGCTCCGTGCCCCGCCCTCAGGACCGTGGCTGAGGGCAGGACACTGGCCCCTTCACTTCTCATCCTCCTCCCCTCCCTCTCTCTCCCCTGCTCAGGCTGAAGAAGGTTCTGAAGTGTCACATCCCAGACCCCTCGGAGTTCTTCTCGCAGCTGAGCTCAGAGCACGGAGGAGATTTCCAGGTAGGACTCTGGGGTGGAGGACAGAGGCAGGCCGGCCGGAGCGTGGGCAGTGGTGCCCGGGGGCGGGGAGGTGGTGCAGAAGGAGCGGGTTTTGCACGTCCGAGGGCGGACCAGCGCTGGAGCGAGCAGCCTCTGGGGCGGGCATGGGCCCCTTTCCCCAGCTCTGGTACCCGCATTCTGAGGCTGAATGGTACCTCCTGTCTGAGCCAGACTTCCTGGGTTCTAACCCTGGCTCCGCCACTTACTGGCTGTGTAATCTTGGGCACGCTCTAGAACCTCTCTTTGCCTCAGTTTCCTCACCTGGAAGATGAGGAGGAACATAGCATTACTATGTATATGGCCCCGAGAACACTGCCCAGCACACGGTCAATGCTCAGGGGGCCCTTGCTAGAGTTAATGTCACCAGGCTGTCGACCGAGCGAGCAGGTCTTGCCAGGTGCAAGTCCTCCCCATACCGCAGAGCGCAGATTTGTGGTACAGTGCCCCCTCTGCCCCTGCGAAGAATCCCAGGGGAGGCTCCATAATGTCTCACAGATGCTGACAGGTCCTCTAGGCACCCCTAGCCACACACACAGTCATCTCCCCTCCCCCAGCCCACACTGCTTCAGGAAGGAAGCTTCGAGGGGAAGGGGGATGTGGTGGGCTGCTTCTACCACCCTACCCACCCCCTGCCCCAGGCTCCCTAGATTTGGGGTGGGGGAGGGGACGAGGTAAGGGTGGAGACAGGTCAGGGGGAGTGCTGAGGGGCTGGAAAGTCAGGCTGGACCAGAGCTGTCATGAGCTGGCTTGGGAGTTCTCTATCAGGGCCGGCCAGGGCCCCTCCTGGAATTCTTTGGACAACTCCCAAAGACAGGATATCTTCTCTATGGTACTAATGATATCGGGGGAATGTAGCTCCTTAAAATTCTTCCTTCAGCCCTAAAGGTAGTGAGCTTCCCCATCGGCAGAGGTATGTAAGCAATTCTTGGCTGACTAAATGTCAGAAACATAGCCGGAGGGACTCTTACATTGGAACTGGCCAGAGGCTGGACTAGATGCATTCTCGGTTCCCTTCCAGCTTGCAAGCTTCTGATTCTATGGGCCTAGGACGTTTGTCTGCTTCCTAGACAGCTGCAAACTCCTGCATCTTCCCACGAGGTCATCCTGGGCCTAGAGGCCTGCCTTAGTGCATGGAGGAGGCTCTGGGGACTCACGATGTGGCCGGGGATGCGGCTGGCCAAGAGGGACCGCCCCCCCCCCCTTGCCCTGTGCATCTGGGCGGGAGGCCTGTTCCTCTCTCTCTCTCCCCCAGGACTCCCAGCTGCAGGGCCGCAGGCCCACTGCCCTGCCCGCGGGGCCTGGGAGTGCATGCGAGTGTGCGAGTGTGTGTGAAGGGGGACGCGCTGCCCCTCGTGCTCCCCTCACCCCGCCCCCGCTTCAGGGCACCGTGGATGGAGGCGCAGGCCCAGGAAGTGGCTGACCACACACACCTCCGAGGGGGCTCAGGAAGGCTTGGCACACCAGCGCTAGCCACAGGCCTGGCCTCTCCTTCCGGCCACGCATTCAGAGCTGCTGCCCAGCCCTGCCCTCCCCTGGCTCTTCTGCCGTGGGGACCCCGCCCGACCCCGCCCGACCGGCGCCCTTCCCTCTCTCCTAGCCCGTTGCTCTTCCTGGCCACCCTCGGTCTGCATTAGTGTCTCTCACCCTCGGCTGCTTCCTCTGTAACACAAACTCCTGGTTTGGGGGAGGAGCAGATTTTGTAAAGAGGTGTGTGTGCACGTGTGCATATGTATGTGTGTGTGGGGTGGACGTGTCGTGTGCGTGCATCCGTACAACAGCCAGCACAGCCCCGGGAACTCGCTCTGCGGAGGGACAACCAGGACATTTCTCAACTGGTCCATTCATTCATCTGAAATATATTGATTGGCCCCCAGGCCCCGTGCTGAGCACAGGAGGGGACCTTATCATTAGGCCTGGTCCCTGGCCTCTGGGGACCACAGCTGCTGAGGGCTCTCAGGACAGAGAGCTGTTGGAGTTCTCAAATGTACCGACTCGAGGACCCCATCACACCACCCCGAGGGACGCGCCACCCCGACACCTCTGTAGTCTGCACCGTACCCGGTGCCAGCTTTCTCTACCTTCATTTTCTTACTTGACAACACCCTGCCGGCCGACAGGGAGGAAGTAGCAGCTAACTGCTGGGGAACTGAGGCTGGGCGAGGTGCAGGGACCTGCCTGGGGTCACGTGGCTCGTGAGAGACAGGGCCGGAGCCCAGTCTCCCCGCTTCTGGCCAGGGCTCTCTGGACTCTGGGGCGATGAGAAGTGTTCTGATGGGGCTTGACTCTCTGTGGAGGGGGGCAGGGTGTGGGAAGTGGGGGGAACGCAGAACGCTGGGAGGAAGAGGTGAATTGCAGGACCCCACTGGAGCTGTTTCCAGGGCAGTGTGAGCGTTGAGCCTGGGTCCCCGCTCTGCCACCAGCTGGCTGTGTGATAGGGGCCAGGGCATACCCTCTATGGGCATCTGTAAGGTGAACAAGATGTGCTCTCGGGCCCTTTCTGCCTTGGCATTGGTTGTTTGGGGGCACACTAGCCCTAGTGTCCACCAGACACTGACATCCTACCCTTTGCCTTGTCCCTGGTACCTGGAGCAGCAGCAGCAGCAGGCACTCAGGAAGCAGCCACTCATTGAGCCAACACATTTCCTGGGCACCTGCAGTGGGCCAGGAAGGTCCATGCTGGGGCTGGGAAGCAAGCACCCCCCAGGGCTGACGCAGAGGCTTCCCCACGCCAGTGGGCAAGTGGGTGGGGTGTGGGGGAACAGTCGGGGAGGGCTTCCCAGAGCCGGCAGCCCCGAGTGGCTTGCTGTAGGAGGAGGAGGAGGAGGAGTTAGTTGTCGCTGGGAATCTGGAGCCGTCCTGCTCATCTTCTGCTGGTCTGTCTCCTGGCAGAAGTGGCTCTCCTCGCCCTTCCCCTCGTCGTCCTTCAGCCCCAGTGGCCTGGCGCCTGAGATCTCCCTGCTGGAGGTGCTGGACAAGGATGCCAAGGCCGCCCAGCTGCTCCTGCAGCAGCAGGACAAGGGGCCTTCGCCCTCCCTTGAGACCAGCGGCCACTCGCTGACCAGCTGCTTCACCAACCAAGGCTACTTCTTCTTCCACCTCCCGGATGCGCTGGAGATTGAGGCCTGCCAGGTGTACTTCACCTACGACCCCTGCTCCGAGGAGCCCGATGAGGGGGGGTCCGGGGCACCTGAGGGGTCTCTCCTCCCACCCCTGCCGCCTCTGCCGGCAGAGGACCATGCCTACTGCACCTTCCCCCCTGGAGAAGACTTGCTGCTCTTCTCCCCAAGTCTCCCTGTTGGCCCCCCAAGCATGACCCTGGGGGGCGCCGGGGCCAGTGAAGAGAGGCGGCTTCCATCCCAGAATGAGGGGGCCCCCAGAGACTGGGCCCCCCAGCCCCTGAGGCTTCCCACCCCAAGAGCCCCTGACCCAGTGGATTGCCAGTCGGCCCTGGAGGGTACACTAGGAGAAGGGGGAGAGGAGGGCCCGGCCCCTTGCCCTGGGGAGGGGGCTGGCTTCCCCTGGGCTGGCCCTCCCAGGCAAGGCCAGCTCAGGGCCCCCATCTCCTGCCTGACGCTAAACACTGATGCCTACCTGTCCCTCCAAGAGCTCCAGAATCAGGACCCAGCTCACTCTCCATAGACAGACAGCCAGGGGAAGGGGGCAGGTGGCTGCCTACTGTTGCCCCAGATTCAGTCAAGGACTCTCTGTCCTCAGGTTTGTACATTGCTGAGACACCTGGTGTCCGGCTGCCCCATGGACATCTCTGTCCAGATGGACCCCACCCAGCCCTGCACATTCGACCATTAACTTCCAAACCTCAGCTGCTGTTCCCTGGACCTACTGCCCAAGCCAGGAACTTTGACTGCTCCCCTCTCTTGTCAATCAAGGCATCTCCTGGGTTTTCCCTCCGAAACATCTCTCCTTCCCAGCCTGCAAGCTACTCCTCAGGGAGAGTTCTCAGGGTTCTCCAGGGGTCTGCACCCCACCCTTCTAATGGGACTTCTAGCTCAGTCTCAGCTCCTGTCACTCAGCCTCCAAAAGGCAGCCTGAGCAGTCTTTCCGAAATGCAAACGTGGCTGTGCTGCCCTTGTTTAAAACGCCGCCGTGACTCTCCCCTGCCCTCAGCCCCACTTTGTGGCCCAGCTCTTGCCCCGCCCGCACGATATTGGGTCATTCCCTTATGGAACTCTCTCAGTGGTCCTCCTGAGTCCTTCGCAGCCTCCTCATGGCCCTACTCCTTGGCAGATGATGTTCTCTCTGCCTCTAGTGTCCTCGCCTTTCTCATCATGGTGACAAAACTCCCCTCATCCTTCAAATGTCAGTTCAGCTTCCCCCGGAGGAAACGCTGCCTCCCTTAATGCGCCCAAACCTTGAGTTTCAGTGCTGGAGGGACACAAACTCTCAGGGTCACAGAGAAGCTGGACGGAGCAGGCCTTGGTATCTCTCGTGACCTCAGAATGCTTGGCTACTACGTCTTTAGTGCTGTGGCCCAAGTATGGACACAAATCCCCTGGCAAAGTGCACACCGGCTGGATCCTTCCCCGGCAGCTTCGGAGAGTCATAAGACATGATGCTGGAAGGAAACCCCTCCCAGTGGCAGGTCCCGATGCTGTCACAGGGAACCCCCTCCTGGGCCCCTCCCACTCTACCGTCCACTGCAGGGGTCTCTTCTGCAGCCCAGGAGCTGGCGCGCCTCCAGAAGGGCAGCTCTGTTCACTGCACTGGACACGGGGTGCTTGGCACCACACCGTGTTCCTCAGACGAATGAATGAACTGCCTGGCACCACGTTGCCTGGGTTTCCTGTGCCCAGCTTCCTTCTCGCAGCAGGCACCGTCCACCTCACAGGAGCACCCTAGGCGCCTTGACCCTTCTGAGGTCAAGACTTGGAGCGGCGAAGCCTCATGCCCACTAGCTTCCGGCATGCTGGCTCCAACAAGGGACTCATCCCTTCACGTGGCAATCCTCCCCCCTGCCCCTGCCCCTGCCCCTTCCCTTGCAGGGGTCCCCACCATCCCTCCACTCCTTTTTCCTCTGTCTCTCGCATTGATCACAACTGTGATGTCTGCCATAACTTACCCCCTTGTTTGGGGGTGGGGTGGGGGTATTTACCTCGTTCTTTACAACGAATTCTAAGCTAGGAGAGCGCAGTGCCCGAATTTATAGGCCCTACTCACAGCTGATTGGGTATTTGATACAAGCAACACCCCCACCCCCCAAGAGGCTTCCCTACATCCTATGAGGTGGCTTAGAAAAGAAGCTCTGTCCAATCAGGAAAGCCAGGCCTGAGCTGGCCAATCAAATTTCTCTGTCTTGGGCGTTTAAACTTTGCAAGGGAGTGGGGGCCTGGGAGCAGGTGCAAGTGGAAAAGGCATGGGGAAAGGCTGGAGAGGAATTGAACCCTGGCTCCTGATTCAGAGACGCCTGCTACAGGGCGGGGAGCTACAGGCTGTTCATTCAGGATTCCTGTTTGCCTTATGCCCAAAATAAACTCCCTTTCCCGCGACTGCCTGAATCTTGGATTCTTACCACGGAATAACCTAATTACCCAGAGGTTTCACTTCTCACCTCACGATGCCCTGTGTTCTGGGCCACAAATGTTCTCAGTCCTGGCCTGAGCCTCGGACCCCAGCTCCGTGCCCAGACCTGTCCTGGGGTAAACTAGGAAACCTCTCTGAAAGTTAGTTTCTACTTTGCAGAACTCTTGGGAGACTTACATTTCTCAAGCAGTGGTTATTTGCGTCACATATATTTTTAATGATTAGTGTGTACCATTTTTTATTTTGTCTACTTAATGTTTTTCTTCAAGTCAATTCACATTTTTGTTGAAATGCTTTTATTTAAAGAAAAATGATATACTGCTTCTGTAAGTGGAAAAACTGATATTCACTATAAATAAAAGGTAACTACGACGAGTAAACATAATAAAAAGAAATGTTTCTGTTCACTGTCTGCCGGAAGTCTGCTGTCTCTTAGTTTAAAGGGGAGATTAGCAAGTGTTGGAAGCCTTTGAAGGGCAGCACCAAATGGAGACCCCCTCCTTGAAGAAACGCAAAAGGGTCGTGAAGTGAATATCTTTTTCACTAATTGGAGTCAGTTTTATCTTATCCCGTGTTTAGATACCATCTGACATGGTCTCATGGGAAAATATTGTACCCGATTTTTACATACATATACGATTTTTTTAAAAAATATATTTTTGCAATGCCCTTGACTTTGACAAGTTGCATCGGATCATGGATGGCAAAATCTGGCACCCACAAAACAGCCTTTGTGGCAGACATCGCTAAATGATTGTGGCTCTCGTCCCTCCGAAGCTTGGGTGCAGCTCTGGATTCTGTTGGCAGGTCCCGATTGATCATGGCTGGCACCTGGTGATAACCCTTAAGGTCCCTCGCACGATAGAACCTCAGGTTTTCTGGGCAGGATAAACAGGCTGAGGTGGTGGACGCTGGAAAGCTGAGAGGCACCTAGGAGCAGGCACTCCTAGGGAATCTGGCTGTCCCCACCACGTCTGACGAGAGACCTGAGCTGGTGGCGGGCAAGGTGAGGGGCCACCGTACACACCAGGTGGAGATGGACTGGCAGATCAGACTGGATTCGAGGACGGGCCGTGGGAGAAAAGGAGAGAGCAGCTGGCAAGGGTGGAAGGGGCGAAGGAGGGACAGGCCTGTCCGGGTCGGATTGCAGGGGAGAGGAGCGGCGCCAGCTGGGGACCAGGCAACCTGGGGCTCGGAAGCAGTCAGGTGCAGCGTGCGAAGCAGGCGGCAGCCAGGGCAGGTCGGGGAGTAAGAGAAAAGGAAAGATAGGGGGGCGGCCCTTTCAGCCTCTCGGGTCTCCGATTTCTTGAGCTGTATTTGCTCCTTTACCTCCCCGATCCTCTAGTATCCCTGCTCCCTCCCACCTCCCAGGTCTCACTCCAAGCAACTTCCAGGGTCCACAACGACCAGAAAACCATGGTGGAAACAGAACAGGACTCGGATGCATGACCTGCCACTGTCCTAATGATCGACGTTCCGAATAGCTCCAAAAATGGTCAAGAAGCACATTCAAAAGGGATAAGGAAATGAATATTTATGTTCCGGACACGGCGCCGAGCACTTCCCAAGCAACATCTCTCATCCCCTGAAAGGGACCCTGAGAGGCGGGTGTTGCGTTCCCCACTGCGTAGGTTAAGAAACCGAGGCTCGGGGAGGTCAAGAAATGCAGCCAATGGTTGATACAGCCAAGGTTCAAACTCAGGTGCACGTGGCTCCAGAACTTTTAGCCTTTTGCAAATACAAGGCCTCATGGGAGACAATTATACCGATGGGCAAAGCAGAAAGTGAAATTCCATCCTAAACTTCCCAACGACCAATTGAAAACAAACAAACAAAAAAAAAGCACACATTCCCTGACTGTGACTGTGGTTGAAACCATCCTCACCCTGGTGACCTGCTCAGCCTCCTCCTGGGTCCACCTATACCCTGCCGCCTGCCCCTCTAATCCTCCACCTCTGAGCCCTGCTGGGTGGTCTTCCTCCGGTCACACCTGGCCACGCTACATCCCTGCTTCATCGCCCAGTGACTCCCTGTTGCTTTTGGATCGGTGTCTGAACGCCTTCGTGTGACAGGCCGTGCCTTGGGAGGACTCGGGCAGGTCCCCTCTGCTCTCCTGTCCCACCTGTGAACGGGGTAGTCATATTGGATGGTTTCTAAGTGCTCTTTGAGCTCTGACATTTTGTGGTTTCAGACCCCACACGGAACGTGGCTTGTGGCCAGAACTACATGTGTTTCACTTCGAGATTCGGGCTAGGGGTAAAGGCGAGGACCGCAACTGATTCATTTACTTTGGCATCTGCCGGTCCCTGCGTTCGAAGTAGTTCTCACGCCCAAACGATCTACTTCCAGATTCATGCACATCCCCCAGGACCCCATGCAAGGATCCCCACTTTGGGGAGGCCTTTCAATTGGTCCCAAGTAGGGTTGGTGGCTGCCTCCTACTGTTCCCTTCTGAGTTCCCTCTGTTACACCACCTGCTGTGCAGTGGGCCCGACCCTGCGCTAGATTCTGGGATGTAGGAATGATAATTACAGCTGCAGAGGAAAATCAATTGGACCCCATTAGCATAGCCCTTATTCAGAAATACTAGGCTTTCGAAGGCTGTGGAAGAGCCTTCTAACTTAGGGAAGGATGGATGGAGGGGGAGAGGAGCAGCTGTAGGTACAGGGACATGTGAGGGCCACCGTGGAACATTCTCAGTCCTTCAGGGTGTCTTCGAGAGCTACATTTACTGAGCGCTGAGCATGCATCAGGCTCTGTTCTAAGCACATTGTGTTATTAACAATGTCAGGAGAGAGGAGGGAAGAATTATTCTCACCCCGTTTTACGGATGAGAAGACTGAGACACAGAATGTTTGATGACTTGCCCAAGGCCACACGGCTAGAACACAGCAGAGCAAGGATTGGAACCCAGATGGTCCTAAGCGCTCACACGGCAAGCTCTTTATGGCTTTTAAAGTGTGTGCGTGTCTAGTCTCAAAATCTCTCAGTGACCTAGCAAGACAAGAAGGATCGAACTTCTCGCATCACAGATGAGAACAGGAGGCCCTGAGAGAATGGTGCCATCATCCTAGGCAGGAGGGAAGGACTGGAACCCTGGACTCTGACCCCTACATCCTCATGGCCGTTGTCACTGTGGATGAGGGGCCGTGTTGGGTTGTTGATTAAAGCTGAGCTCAGCACCAGAGGCCTCTCAGCCCAGCCCCTGAGACAGACCCGGGACATCCCCTTGCTGGCTTGCTCAGAGACATTTTCCACCACCACAGGTATGACACACTCGATGCTCCCATCACAGTGTCGGGAGGGGCCATGGTGCTCAGGGCTGTGGGAAAGCAGGGCAGGAAGTGCTGAGTGGGGAGAGAGATGCAGGTGGGGGGAGAGAGGTACCCAGTGTACAATTCCAGGAAGCCAGGACGCAGAGCGGAGGGCGGAGCTGGTGGGAGATGCATCATCTTCTAATCCTCCTTGCACCTGGCCTCGTGCCAGGCACTGGCTACAGAGAGGCGGCCAGCTACTGCCCTGTCTGCAGAGCCCCCAGCCCTGGGGGGGAGGGAGCGACCATGGAGGACACAGAGAAGAAACTGACTGTCAGACCCTGCTGCTTGGAAGAAAATCAGCCAGAGCCTTTGCTGGAAAAGCCCGGCTGGTGGGAGCTGCTCACTCAGGGAGGGAGAGTGAAATGGTCTACAGGGCTTTGGCGGGAGCCGTAGTTCAGCTAGTTTGGGATATAGTTGGTTGAGGATGGCCCTTGGAGGAGGCAAACTTTTTTTTAGAGATTCATTCATTCATTCACTCAACAGGCATTTAGTGAGAACTTATTAAGTGCAGAGCATGGTGCCAGGTGCTGAGGATCCAGCAGTGGACAAAACACTCTCCTCCCTGCCCTGAGGCCCCAGCTGGTGTGGTGATTAAAGCACTATCTCTTGACCTGGCCCACCTGGATTAAATACTGCTTCTGCAGACTGGCAGCTGTGACCTTGGGCAAATACCTAAACTTCTCAGTGACTCAATCTTCTCATCTGTAAGAGAGGGGAAGTACCAGGACAGTTGTGAGGATTAAAATGTGAGTATATGTAAATTATTTGAAAGAGGTGGGACAGGCAGAGACAGGGCTAGGACCAGGGGACACCTGGGGCTGCAGGTGCGGAGGCATTTGGCTGGCTGGCTTGCCTCTCACATGCTCTCCACTGTCTTGGTGAGGCCATTTGGGTGAGGTGGCCTGGACGCCGTTGTAGGTGGGGTTCTGCTGCCTTTCCCCCTCCTCCTTGCCCTTTTCAAACTCTTGTTCCTCACTGTCTCTCTCCCCCAAGCACCTGGGGTAGGTCTTGGGGTTTATAGGTTTAAGGCATGACCTTCTCTAGGGGTTATCCAAACACCCAAAAGGACGAATCTCTGATGAGGGGATTCCAGGAGGTGTGACAAAGGTGAAATGAAAGTTATTGGGTCTTCCACCCACCTCTCAACTCCAGCCTTTGTACCTCAGTCTCTTCGTCTATAAAGTGGGGTGAAGAGTGTGAGGGAGGGGAATCTATCTTACCTGGAAGCTCCCTTCTGGCTGAACCAGTCTGTTCTGTGATCTCTGGAAGAGTGTCCCCACTCACTCTGGCCAAATTACCCAAATTACCCAGCACATTTGCCATTACTGATTGGAAAAGCCCCATGGGACATGCTCGGTGGCCAACCTGCAGCAGGCAACCCATTCTTCATTTATTCCCATGTATTTATTGAGCTCCGACTACGTGCACTGCTCTGTCCAAAGTGGACATTCGGATGGGAAGGAGCTGAGACTGCTCAGGACAGGGCTTGGCGTTGGTCAGCCTCAGTGTTTTTGGCGGGTGAGCCTGGCCCAGGGTCCAGCAACTCTTGTAACATTAGATATAAAAGAGGTGCTGCTCCTGCATTGGTCGGTCAGAGCTGCCCGCTAGGGACTGCAGAAGCCAGCGAGAGAATTCTGTTGTCTCTGATCTATGCAGATGTGAAAATGAAATGAACAAAAATACTCCTACTCCTGGGATCCCCAGCTCAGATGGGGCGGGAAAATAATAGCAACAGTGTTGAAAGTAATGTCAGCGAGGTGTAATGGGCACTTAGTACGTAGGTACAGGCTACAGGCGGTGTTCTAAGTTTTCCACATGGTTTATCCCTTTTCGTTTTCACGACATCACTTCGTGATCATGGTCTTATTTCCTGTGTGAGGAAACAGAGGCACAATAAGATCAAGTAACTTGTAGCTCAAGGTCATGGGGCTTATAAGTGTCAGAGTCAAGACTTGAACTCAGGCTTCGTTCTTCAGTCCTTGTGTTTTTAAGCAAACAGGAGTGGTGAGGTCTGTGTCTCACATAAACTGCTCAGGGCAGACACCGCTCATTATTACTGTGTTGGGAGGGAGGATGCATCTTCTAAATTTTTAAGAGAAGCTGGAAATTGAGGTTTATACGGTGTGTCCTGAGTTTTAAATATTGGCCCACTAAGTTTTTTAAAAAATGTAAAACTCAAGCAGACCAAGCAAAATGTGCACACTTAGACAGGGAGGAAGAAAAAAAATCATCCTATGAGATTTGTTGTAAAGGTCGATTCTTCCTGACTCGGCTGAGCTGGGTGCTCCCTCCGCCGACCCCCGCGCTCTCCGAGCTCAGCTATGACTCTCTGTGGCCCTTGACCTTGAATGTCCCATCCATCCCGGCATTGCAGCACCTGCCACAGGACAGCACCTGCCACAGGATGTTCATTGAATGCATGTGTAGATTGATGGATGGATGAGCAAAGAGAGGAAAGAAGAAAGGAAGGGAAGGAGGGACAGTTACACAGAGGTTCTAAGAACCTTGATTTGCATATAAATTAGACAGGCTTTAGAACATCTTGTGCTTCACCCGCTTCACTGGGAGAAAAGTTGTCATGAAGAGAGGCTCCCAGACAGGCCTGAGGCAGGCTGGGTGCTGCCTCTGATGGGCTGTAGGAAGGAGGCTCCCTTGGAGAACCTTCTGCTCCCCCGGTGTCGAACGGGGCTCCCCTGGAGGGCAAGAGCTGGACCCTCGAACTGAACTACCTGTTGGAGAGAAGCTCTGGCTGCGACAATATTTTGAGGCCAAAAAAATTAATGTATATGTTGAACTTTGGAATTCTGCATGCCTTGGAAATTTGTATTAACTCTTTGCTTAAGGACGTGCATGTCTAATAATGATACTGCCCTTTTATTGTTAAAAATTTATTTTGAGATAGAGTACTGGAAAGAGTGCAGGACCGGGAACCAGGTAACTGGGTCCCAGTCAGAACCCTACTGCAACCTTGCCATGTGACCCTGCGTGGGTCCCCATGATCACCTGCCGGGTCTCAGTCTTATGTGTTCTGGGAGCTCTTCCTTCAGGGACCCCACTGTGGAGGAGGCCAGGCTGAGGGCACATGCAGGGTTTCCATCCTGTGTCCCCGATGGGGCTCGAGCCAGCACCATCCAAACCCCAAACCCCAGATCAGAAGCCACTCTCCTGACCACCTGGCTGAGAAAGCAGAGAGGGGACAGGCCAGGGGCCTGGAGAGTTCTCCTCCAGTGGTTCCTGCGGACAGAAGCCAGAGACCAGGACCCAGGACGGAAGGGGCGAGGGGCCCAGGGGTAGTGGAGCGGCAAGGAGGGACAGGGCACAGCAGCAGGTAGCGCCAGGGGAGCTCTGAAGTCAGGAGGTCCTGGGGTTGGAATCCCAGCACTTCCTGGATGCATGGCCTTGTGCGAGACTCTATTTCCTTATCTGTAAAATGGGGCAAAATGGCCTCTTTTTTTAATAATTAAGGGATGGAACCAGTGCTGTGTGTGTTAGCCTATGAGAAAGTCACAGTCTCAGGCCTCCATGAGGGTTTTAGAGGCCCTTACGGACCTCAACGCTCTCGATACGTGAGGGAAGATGGGCCACTGAGCCAGTGACTCCCTCGAGGCGCCACGTTTGAATCGATGGCAGGCCACCCTCACGGATTCTGCTTCCTCGAAGCAGTGAGACGCATCCCTAAGCACTGCCGAGGGCCCTGTCAGGTGCCGCAAGGACAGAGGGAGGGACGGAAGTGCCATCGCTCGCTAAGTGTCTGCCATCTGAGCCACTGTCTGTCTTTCCTGGCTGGGCCGTGTCCTTCAAGGACAGGGACTCAGCCTCGTTTGCATGGTCTTGGGGCCCGGCACAGGCCAGCGCCGTGCTGGCACTCAGCACCCGTTTAATGAACACGGGAGTGACATGCGGCAGGAGGCTGAGCGCTGGACACAGGTGACAGACGTGACCTCTGGGGACTCCACCAAGGCAGCCTCTGGAGGCTTGGTCAAAGCAATGGGAGGGCTGTGTGCAGCTCATGGAGCTTCCTGTCCCCCCACCACGTGGCTGGGGCACACAGAGCCCGCCCTCCCACTCTCTCAAGCAGCCCCCGGCCGGTGAGCCCTGCACATCCCCAGAGGGTTTCAGGGAGAGGCTCAGCCAGCAGAGAAACTTCTCCAAAGTGGGCTGGACTCCCAACTCACCTGCCCCTGATGATGACCTCCTTGAACTCTGAGGCTTGGCTGTCCCACAGGACAGTCTACCCAGAAGGGGTGGCTCCCCCACTGTGTCCCAGCTTGACCCCTCTAGAAGAGGACCATCACTCCCTGTATTGGACTGAAACTTGACTGTGACCTCATTTGGACGTGGGGTCTTTGCAGATGTAAGCGAGTTAAGATGAGGTTATACTGGATGGAGGGGGCCCGGCACCCAGTATGACTGGGGTCCTCCTAAGCAGAGAGGAACTGGGCACAGGGATGCAAACGCACAGGGAAGACGGAGGCGGAGACTGGAGTGATGCTTCCACAAGCCAAGAAATGCCACGGTTGCAGGCGACAGCCAGAGGCTAGGAAGACGCAGGGAAGGATTCGCTCCTAGAACCTTCGGAGAGAGACTGAGTCTGCCGACACTGGATTTTGGCCTCCAGAACCACCCAGTTTATGGTAATTCGTTATGGCATCCCGAAAACTGATATATCTCCAGGCAAAGAGAACAGAGCGGAGTTCCTGTTCCACTGCGATGGGCCGTAGGACCCGGGGCAGGTCAATCCCTCCTTCTTAGAACCTCAGTCTCTTCTTCTGCTGAATGGGGACATGTAGCTCCCAAGCCTGGACATGAGGTGTCACTGCGAAGGGCCCAGCTTGGGGCCCGGAGCTCAAAAGCCTTGCTGTATTATCATCAAAGGAATTGACCGTAACTGTTTGTGTGTCCCATGTGCCAGGCACTGTAGGTTCCAGGACCCAGCAGAGGACAAGACAGACGAGCGTTTGTCTTCGCGGGGCTCTCAGTCTAGTGCAGGAAGCGGGAGATATGACGAGTAAACCGCTCACGACGCGGCATCGCCCGAAGGCCTCGTAAAAACGCAGCTGTCTCGGCGCTTCGGCCTCTTGGGTGGACAGTTGTGAGCACCCGCTACGTGCAGGGCCCAGAGAGGAAGCCGAGCACCCAGAAGGCGTCGCCGTGGCGTTTACCTGACACGGCTCATGGAGCATCGTGTTGGTTCGTAGAGGCTGCGTAACCAAGTGCCACAAACTGAGTGGCTTCAACAGCAGACATTTATTGTCTCACAGTCCTGGAGGCGAGAAGCCCAAGGTCAAGGTGTGGTGTGGACAGGGTTGGTCCTTTCCGAGGGCTGTCAGGAAGAATCTATTCCATGCCTCTTTCCTACTTTCGGGTGGTTTGCTGGCCACCTTTGGCCTTCCTGGGCTGGTAGAAACATCGCCCTGATCTCTGCCTTCATCTTCATGCCTGCCTTCGAATCTCCCCCTTTTATCAGGACCTCAGTCATATTGGATCAGGGGCCCACCCTGCTCCAGTACGACTTCATCCTAACTAATTACATCTGCAGCAACCCTATTTCCTAATATCACATTCGGAGGGACACGGGGTTAAAGCTTCCACACATGAATTTGGGGTGACACAGTTTGGTACATCACAAGCACCTTCTTTGGGCCGCCAGCAGGGTGGGCAGCAGCCATCCCTCTGGGAGTCACCAGGTCAGGCTTGTGCTGGCCTGGTGGCCTCCCTCTGAGGGTCGCCTCATTTTTGGAATGTCTTCCGAAGCGGGATGTTGCATGGCCGACTCTTTTCTTTCCACAACAACGACTTCCGTGCAATGTCTAGCTCTGCTGAGCAGAAGTCAGACATGTCTCCTTCATGTCCTTGTTCCCAGTGTTCGACACGAGCCTGACACATCGTAGGCACTTAATACAGGTTTGTGTAAATAAGAAACCAGGAGTCCCAAGTTCAGATTTCACCAGGGCCTCCGTTTCTGCAAATTGGGGCTAAAAATAGCATCGACGAAAGGGTCGTTGTGGGAAGAAAATGAAGTGACCTGTGATGCTCCGGGCACGGCGTCCAGCCCATAGTAAGTGGGTGTCACAGCGTCGGCCAGGACCCGGGGGACCATTATCATAAGGCTGCTGTGGAATGTGAGGGGAAGACACAGGGCCTGTGCCTGCTCTCACCTCCACCCACACCTTAAATGAGCGAAAGGCAGCTAGCATTTTGTTAAGGCCTCCCTCGTGCTGGGCACGGCGCCTGCAATTCACACCCATTTTTCCGTCTTCGACGACCCAGCTTTATCACCCCATTCCACAGATGATGAGGGGGCAGCTTGGGGAGGTAACGTGTCTTGCCAGGTCACCAACAGGTGGAGGCACTGGACTTCTGGCCACATCCGCTGACTCTGCAGCCCCTGGCTGGATCCTTGTCACCGGAGCACGGTGGGCATGCTAAGACCTGGTCTCCAAGTCCCGCTGGCCAGGCTTCCAGGGCGCTTCTCTGTTTCTAGAGACCGAAGGGCCCAGGGTTGGTGTGAAATGCAGATTCCCAGAGAATGCCGGGGCCTTCATCCCCCGTCTCTGTGTGAATGTGTCCCTTTGCTGCAGGGACAATGGTATCCAGGCCACACGGTTGCCCTGGTGACGGAAGGACGTCCTCTCTCAGTGGCCGGCTGTCCCTCACCCCGTCTCTCTGAGCTCTTGGAGAGGTGGCGCCCTTGCCCTCGCTCCCCATTTTGCTTCCCCCCATCCCAGCCCCTCCCCCCAGGCTGTGGCCGATAGATTGATGACTAGGCGGGTGACAAGTACAGAGGACATTGATTGTGCAAGATTTTCTGCTTTTCAGAGCGTCCAGCTACCAGCCTGCTTGGTCCAGGGGCCTGGGCCATTTACCTTTCGAAGGATGGGGAGGGGCACAGAGGCAGGGCTTGGAGTGTCTTTGTCCCAGGCCCTCGTGCTGTCCCTGCTCCCATCCCAAGCACCTCTCCCTTGGAAAGTTTGCAGTGCGGTGTGGGCCAGGGCCTGGGAAAAGGGGAGGTTGAAGGGAGGAAGACAATTTCCTGGCTCTGGGGCGATGGGGAGTGAGACAAGGTGGGAGTCCTCAGTCTCAGGTTGGGGTCAGGCCCCTGGGCAGGGGGCAGGGCTCAGGCCTGGGCTGGGCTGAGCAACAGGAAGAGAAGCGAGCAACGGACTCCCTAACCAGCTGCTCGGTGCGCCCAGGCCCAGCGTCTCCGGCCTGGAGACGGCATGCACTGGACGGAAAGGGTGCCCGGATGCCCCTGTGCAGGGACCGCTACTCCTGACAGACACGTGCAGACCCCATACACCCCCGACACTTGCACACGCGGGCCCCTTGCAGAGTACACACAGCGTCGTGCACATGCGAGTGTGTGTGTGACATGTGTGAGGCGCCGCGTGGTAGGTGTTCCACAGGCAGCCTTCCCTACCTTCGCCCACAACTCTTTGCACATGCTGACCTGGCGCTGACACACGGGGCACAGGCACACACCTCACAGTCCACACACGCTCACACTCACTCACACACACACACTCCGGGACCCACCTATCACAGCACACAGGGTCTCAGGTGTGAAACATCCCCCCCCCCCCGGGACAAACATCGGTCAGCCTGCACACACCCGGGAAACCCTGGTGCCCAGCACGTGCTTTGGAGCCCGCTGAGGTCGGACCCACCGTCTCTACCGCAGCCCTGCTCGCTAGCGCGGCAACTCTTGCAACTCTTGCAACTCGCATTTGCGAATTTCAACGTTCTTCTTGTTGCTGCACTTGTGGTTTCGATATGCTAATAGTCACATTAAAGAATGTGAAACCAAGCAAGAGAAATGAATGTTAGCGATATATTGTATTTAGCCCACTATAACTGATATGTTACCATTTCGACATGTACTCACTGAAAAAAATTCCTATTGAGGTAGTTTACATTCTTTGCACTATGTCTTCAAAACCCAGTGTGCATCTCAACCACGCGGTACATCTCAAGTCAGACAGGTCACGTCCCAGGTGCTCAGGAGCCAAATGGGGCCAGTAGCCATCAACATGGACAGCACAGCTCTATCGAATCAGGTGGAAATTCAAATAACTTCCAGCCTAACAGAAAATAGCATCGAACCCCACCGTGCACTCCACTCTCTTCATTTCTGTCCCCTGAATACAAGAGCCAGGCCTTCTTTTCTCTCTCAGGCTACTGGCACCTCTGGTCTTACCTGTCCAGGTAAGGAGACCTGTGTAAGCCCCCGTGAGCCCTGCACAGGCCTCTTGGCCCAGCGCCCAGTCCTCAGACCCCCACCTCGTGCTCTAGGGGACCAGTGGCTATAACCAGGCAGAAATGTCACCAGGCAACGGGCCTCGAGGGACAGCTCAGGTCTCTTGCACCTGCCTGCCAGCCTCTAGGGTGCCCATGGGGCAGGATGGGGCGGGGCGGGCATAGCCTGTTTCCTGTGTCTGGACTGTTTACCTGAGCAGTCACAGTGCTCTCCTGCACTCAGCAGTAGGCCCATGGAGCCCAGGGCCACAGGCCACAGAGGACAAGGGCCAGACAGCCTGGCTATGGCTCTGGGCCATTGATCCAGCCCCAGCTGTCCAGGCGGGGGTGGGGAGACCTTGGCCTGGACAAACAGAGGCTGTGAGGTCTGCGTGCAGGCCTGGCACCCACTCACCACTCCCGAAGGTAAGAAGGGGCCTCTAGGGCGGGGAACTGGGATCTGTGAATGACCCGATGACGGCGTCCACTCTGAGAGCTGGGCCTGGCTCCTTGGAACCTGAGCCGTCTGCCCTGCTCTGAGACCGGGTCTGCAGGGCCTCATCGGCCAGAGAGCGACCGGGTGAGCAGAACGCAAGGGGTCCGCAGAGCTGGGGCTGAGGCAAGACAGGGCAGAGTGAGAACAGGTGTACGGATAGGCAAAGGGGCGGTGGAGGGGCTGCAGGTTCCGGGTGCTGGGAGGCCCGACTTCCGGTGGGGCTGGCGGACTCTAGGGCAGGGACGAGGCAGAGGAGAGGCCTGACTTGCTGGCCGATCACTCCACCTTCACTCTGAAGGACTGGCCATGCTGCCTTCTCTGCACCCAGGTACCCCACTTGGGCCTTCTCTGTACATAGAGCCCCACACTGCACTAAACGGGGGACCCTTAGCTCCTAAGGTTGAATGCAGCTGGCAATGTGTGTGTGTGCATGTGTGCACGTGTGTGTACACGTGTGCACAAGTGTTTATAAAGTGGGAGTGTGCGTCTATGAATCTGTATCATGGATAGGTGTGCGCTTCCATCTGTGTGTGAGTTTGTGAGTGTGTTTGTGTGTCTGTGGGAGGGACGTCTGCCCACTCCCCCCTCACCTGGGAACACACAGTCACAGTAGCTCATAGCGAGAATTTACAAATGGCCTCACTTGAAGGTCCTAGATCAGAATCCTAGCTCTGCCCTGGTCTGCCCTGCCCTGGCTGAGTGACCTTGAGTGAGTCATTTCATCTCTCCAGACCTCAGTTCTCTAAACATTAGATAGAGACAGCAAAGCCGACATCCTCGGCTGCTGGAGGCTGAGAGGGAATGTGGTTTGCGGCCTTGCCCAGCACAGGGCCGGCGCACAGGAGGCGCAGCCTCACCCCCGCGAGCTCAGCCTCCGGTGGACAGACCGAGGACCCTCCAATGGTCGGAAGGGCAGGAGGGAGTGATGAACATGTTCCGGGGTGGGATCCAGGTGCTCAGATCAGAGGAGAAGCTTCAAGCCCCTGTGGCAATTGGGGCACACCTAGTACTTCCTTCCAGGGGCTCACTATCAGGAGGACAGAGAGGATGCCCCCAAAGTGAACTGCGCATTGACAGGAGCAGCTTAGGACACTTCAGGAGGGGTGGGCCGTTGCCTCTGTTAAGGAACTCTGGGTGCGTGGGAAAGCTAGGTGGTAAGCGAGAAATTTCATCGTTCAAGAACCAACCTGCATGATGCTCTTCACGCAGGGCAGGCTAAGAGACCTTTATCTGTAACAGTTTTCTACCATCTTCCTCATTAGAATTGCTAACTGAGAAGTTCAATGTCACTGGGACACGACAGGAAAGAGAGAGCATGGGGAGAAAGGAGGCGGGAGAAGTCAGCCAGGCCACGTGAGCTCACGGCACCTGGGAGGTGTGTAGAAGGCACTGGGATCTTAGCATTCATTCATTCAGGGTCGATTACGGAGTACCAAGTTCTGCTCTTGGAGCAGGGCACACGGCAGTGAACAGAAAATAGCTCTTGCTCCCAGGCAGTTTACAGCCAGAGAGGAGACAGATAAATGACACATAAGCATCTCATGCAATTTAGGTCTCAAGAAATGCTGTGGCAAAAAAAAAAAAAAAAAAAAAAAAAATGCAGCAGAAAGAGGGGGTAGTCAGGGAAGACATCACTGAAGAGGTGACATTCGAGCAAAGACTTGAAGGAGGTAAAGGAGGAGGCCATGAAGCAAACCGAAGGGAAAGCATCCCTGGTAGCGGACACGGCACGTGCAAAGGCCCTGAGGTGGTACGTACTTGTTGCGCTGATGGCCTGGCAAGGAGCTGAGCAGGGCTGCAGCGGAGGGAGGGAGAGGACAGACAGATGTGTAAGGACCAAATTATGTCGCCCCTCGTGGGCTGTGATAAGGACTTTGAGCCCTGTCTAGGTGGATGAGACCCACGTGAGGCTTGTGAGCCGTGCGTACGGTAAAAGCATCACTCCGGTGGTTGTGCAAGAAATCTTATACTGAGGCTGGGCGGGTGACCGGCTATTGCAGGAGCCAAAGTGACAGATGATGTTGACCTAGGTGATGGTAGAAGCCATAGAGGTACCAAAAAAGAGTTGCATTCGAGGGGCCACAGATTTTCTGATGGACTGGGCCCTCGAAACGCTGGGACGCCACTGTGTTATTGCAAAAGACAAGAGTGGTGTGGTCATCTTCGCGCCTGTCAACTGTCACGGTTGTCCACATCCTCCTAGACGGTCAGCCCCAAGGGGATGGGAATGGGGTCTCTTGTATTCACCAATGTTCCCCCTCCCCGTGCCCAGCACAGAGCCTGGGGCCAAGCAGGTGCTCGACACAAATCGGGCGGCTGGGTAACTGAACCTAGGGCTCCACGGCCAACACTGTCATCCAGTGCCAGGCCTCACAAGTCCTGTTTCTTGGAGGAGGCAAGATGCGGAAGAGAGCACTGTGCCGAGAGTCTGGAGACCTGGGCTTCTGTGCGATCATCCCTTCATCAAACATTCATTCACGTGACAGGCCCTGTGCTGGGTCCGTTAGGAAATGAGGGCTGATAAAGACACAGGCCTGTTTTCTTGTGAGGGAGAGAAATGAGGCCCAAACCAGGCAAGTTGTTGATCTGACCAAGGGATGCCCAGGAGAGGAGGCGGCTTACTACCCAGGGCCTGGGGACCCATTGCCAGCCAGGTGGCCTTGACGTTCCCTTTAAGGGTCCTTAAAGTCCTTCAGGCAGAGGGTGTGGCTGCACAAAGGTGGGGTCTCACGGGCCTGCAGGGTGATGTGCGTGATGGGAGTTAGGGGTGCAGAAGGGGTGGGCGGCAGCTTGGTCAGGAAGGGTCTCGGTGCCGTGGCGAGGGGTTCGGAGGTGACTGGGAGCCATGAGAAGGTTCTGAGTGGTGAATGGGGGAAGTGGGCAGCGGAAGCACTCTTGTGACCACGTGGAGGAAGTGCCGGAGCGGGAGATGGGAGCCCAGGTAGGAGGCTCCCCTTGGCGTCCAGGTGGGAGGCGACGGGGAGCCCAGGTGAACAGCACCGCTTCCGTTTGGGCTGTGTGTAATCTCGGGTTTGTACACAGTGGGTTTTCTGAAAGTGGGTTCCTCTGTGATGCTCAGATGGATATGAGGGGCATTTATGAGAACAGCAAAATCCACGGGTGCAGGCCTGGCCTGGGGGAAAGACGCACAATGGTCCCCGCATCCCTGGGGAGAAGAAGAGAGAGGCCTACTGAGTGTCCTACCCTGGACTGCTCCCCTTGGCACCTCCCGTAATGGACCTGTGACCTTCTCTGAGCCTTAGTTTCCCCCTTAGTACCCCGATGATGTGTGAGGCAGTGGAGCCTAGGAGTCAGAGCGTTACTCTGAAGACAAACCTCTGGGGTTTGCAGCCTGGATCTGCAGTTAATCGACTGTGTGATCCTGGCTAAGCTGCTCAACCTCTCTGTGCCTCAACATCCTCATCTGTAAAATGGGGATAATAAGAGGTGGCTTATTACCTCCACAGGCTCTGTGTAAAGTTTACACGAGAAAGTGCACTCAAAGCACTGGATGCAGTTGAAATCAATGTCAACCGCCATCATTTCCAGCGCCCCGAGTCCCCATTGCTCTATGAAGCATCCCAAAATAAATCCTTGGGATCCAGATTCAAGAATATTTGGGCAGTGAGCGGGAATGTCCCATCCATTGCGAGGATATCTACTATCCTTGGCCCGGCCCCATAAAAGCCAGAGGGGCTGCCCACACATCTGGATGTCTCCTGGTTAGGGGCAGAAGAGAGTTCCATGCTCAGCTGAGAATCACCAGCAGTTTCTCCCTTCCTTGCATTGGATGAGGCCACTCAAGACGGTCGCTGTGGCTGGATGCCAGAGACCCTTGTCTGGGAACAATGCCAAGAGGAGTGGCAGGGGGTAGGGAAGCAGGAGATGAACCAGGGGACCCTTGTATGTAGCTGGGACGACTTTGAGCATCGCTGAGAAGCCCTATTTTGAGAAAAACCCACCCTGTGGAAATCCAAGCCACAGAGCAAAAGAACCTCTCCCCACCTCACCCATCTGGGGATGCATTTCAAAGCCATAGTGGCATTTATGCACTTGATAAAAGGAGACTAGCTTCTCTTCTCCGTGGTCTGGAATCTTTGTTCTTCTGGTGGGTGGGTGGATGGAGGGCCTTCTCCGTCCTGTGGGAAAACCTGCCTGAGAAGCCATGTAATCATCAGAAGTTCGCTTGCGGGGGTCCGATGGTAGAGCTGCAGACCCAGGGCGCTGAGAAGAGTGACAGTTATTACAAAATCATGAGTAACAGCTCATTTACAAGAAGCAGCCTGGAGTAGTGGAAGGAGCAGGGAGTCAGACACCCGGATGCAAGCCCCGCATACCTGGGCAAGTGGCTTAGCCTCTCGGGGCTTCAGTTTTGCATCTGTAAAATGGGGCTGGTAGTGAGCACCAGATGGTCAAACCACATTGGGAAATGAGGCTACGAAAACCTTGGACTGAGTTGTTGTTGCTAAGACACTCTGGGCCTCGGTTTTCTCATCTGTCTAATGGATGCAGAACCATGGAAGGTGGTTGGAAGGTACTAAACAGATTATACATGTAGAGTGTCCACGAAGAGTGGGTCCGATGAAGAAGAGCGCACAGGGACAATGGTCCCTACAGCCTTGGGTGACCAGAGGATAAAATGAGGCGATACCTGTGAAATGTCTTACGTGGGCACTAAATGAATATGTGTTTCTGTCTCCTTCCTCTGCCCCGAGGAGGTTTTTGGGCAGGCGGGGAGAGGAGAAGGATGGCATTCCTTGGAGGGCAGTTCCCTGGTCCGGCACAGCGCCGGCTTGGGGCTGGCAGAGGAAGGGCTAAGCGAGCTGCCTGCATCAGTATCGCAGGAAGCTCTGCTACTGGGTACCGGGAGGAACGAAAAGCATCCCCCAAATTAAGGGAAGCCGAGGGCGAGAGGAGCTGGTTTATGGAAATTTGCACCCCGTGTGCTCCAGTTTCATCTGTGGGTACAGCCTCTGGGGGGTGGGGTTCAGGCACTGAAACCTCCTCTGTCCTCTGATCACTGACAGGCTGGTGCAGGTGCGAAAGTAAGGGTCCCAGAGCCAGCCCAGTCCAGCTCTGCTGCTGGCCCTCCGCAGGCTGGCTCAGCGCCCACCTTCAAGCAGTCCTTCCTCCCTGGTGCCGTGCCCTGTACTCCAAAGGGGCAGACTGTCTTCCCCCTGTGCGTCGTCGGCGTCCAGCAAAGGCTCCCTTGCAAATGCCAGGCCATTTCCAACTCTGGTCTTTATTTCTGCCAGGATGCCCGTGGCCGAGGCCCCTCAGGCGGCTGGGGGGCAGGGTGATGGAGGCGATGGCGAGGAGGCAGAGCCGGAGGGGATGTTCAAGGCCCCCGAGAACTCCAGGAGAAAAATCCAGGACTGCCTACGCCTGGCACCCCTGTGGCTGGCCCTGGTTGTGCTGGCTTCAGGGGGCTTCCTGCTCTGGTATTTCCTAGGTAAATGCATGGGCCCACCTGGGAGAGGCACCTAGGAAGGACTTGGGGTGGTCGTAGGGAGTATAGCAAGACAGGCCAGAATTCCAGGCTCAGCAATGCCTAGCAACTCACCATGCAACCGAGGGCAAGCACTTCCTCTCTCTGAATCTCCCTTCCTATCCTGTGAGATGGGAGTGTAGCTGAACCTATGTTCCAGGTCCTGGGGCTCAGGTCGAGTGCAAGTTCCTTGCTTGGGCCAAGTGCTTCCAGCTTCCAATAGCTGGAAAAGGAGTGTTCTCCCAGCACGCAGTGAACCAAAAAGCCAAAGGAGTATAAACATTGCTTCCTTTTGCCTGCAGCCCTCGAGGGTTGCCCCTGGGGTTGGACCCAGCTGACTCTGCAGGAGCAGGCCCAGTGGCGCTGGTGGCTCCTGGCACCAATTAGTGCTTCTGCTCACTTGAGTCCCATCTGAGAGCTTGTGTAGGGTGGAGACCACAGCTCTGTCACCTCTGGGTCTTCGCGGCCCAGCATGAACGGGGATGAAGGGGAGGCAGGACACAGAACTCAGGCATCTGGGGTGGGGAGGGTGTCCATGCACGCAGTTTGGGCACACGTGGAAGTCAACACACAGTGCAAAGGGCCCTGGAGCGTCCAGAACAGGTGGCTCGGGGCCTCTCCCAGGTCCTGAATCTCGGCCTCCCTCTCTGGAATCACAGCTCTTACCCAATCCGCTGGAGCCCCAGAAGCAACCGGCCCATGTTCTTGGTCCCTTTGTTCATCTTTTCAGTCATTTAGTCATGGATCCAATAAACACTCGTGAGCACCTACTATGGCCTTCTCTAAAATAGGTGGAGCTTATACCTCATTCCTTCAGCTCTCGGTGATAGAATGTAATGAATCAAGCGAAATAGATGGTACCTGTGAAAAAGCTCCGTGTACACTGGAGAAGTCTCAGTCAATCACTCATTCACTCGATCAATCATTCATTTATTCATTACAGAGCTCCTCTTACATGCCAGCTCTGTGCCGGGTCCTGAGGATAGTCCTGCCCCACGTAAAGCATGGCATGTGTCGAGACAGAGGAAGCTGAGGGGCTAGGGAGCCACAGCAGGAACAAATGATCAGCGACTTCTCACGAAACACTCTTTTCAAAAGTTGATAGCATTCTTACTGGCTAAATCTTATGGCGGAATTTCAGGCCCATCGAAAGGAACGGGGACCCGCTTTGGAGCAGTCATGGGGCGATCAGCCTAGCCCCAGCTCCAGAGTTGCTCAAGGTGGGGGTAATCTGGAACCAGGGCCCTGGGAGATGTTTTCAGGAAGTCCATGTCTGATGCAGATCTGCCTGCCATGACTCAGAGTGGCTGGTAATTCTGCTCAGAACCGAGCAGCGCCAGCAGGGAGTGGAGGCTGTGTGCACTTCACCACCGGCAGGAAGCCAGTTTCCCAAATAGCACGGGGCTGCTGAGGCCTCCTTAGGCTGTAGGATAATTAGTCTTCAGGGTACACCTCAGAGCATATCAGACTAGAGGACCAGGAACTCACCTGCCAATTGTCTTTCTTTGCAGATGAGTCTAATTTCTCCTGGTTACACTCCAGGAGTAAATAGCCCCCTAGGGTGTGCTCCATGGGGCTGAGGACCCAGGGGGTGAGTGCACCCAAGCTTCAGTTAGGGGAAACCAACTCTGCCCACCCCTCCCCGCCCAAAGGGATTAGGGTAGAAGAGACACTTCAGGAGATGCTTGAACCATTTCTCCTGCCCTGGCAGGCTGTGCTCCAGGTGCTAAGCACTGGGCAAAGAGGTCTGGAAGGGGAGATGAGCAAGGGGCCTGTGACATCAGAGCAGGATAAACCCAAAGCGAGTGTTATAGCCTGATGCTCAGCGGTGGAGAGGGCAGGGACCAGCTTCCCCAGGCAGATGGGCCTGGGCCAAGGGGGCGCATTCTTCTCGCAGGGGGGCCCAACTGTTTCTCTGGTCCTTTCCCTCTCCTGCTCTCCTGGGCAACAGTTTCATGCTTTCTTCTTGAACCTGCCGCACCCCCGCCCACTTTGCCACATGTTTCAATGAGAAAATGGAGCCACTCAGACACGAAGCCCCGTAGATGCCAGCTCCACACCCTCCCGGCCGCACCCGCGTGCTCTGCCCTCCCGCACATCCTCAAGGCGAACCATTGCTGCCCCACCGAAAGCCGGCTCTCCTGGGCCCCACATGGTGGCTGGGCCCCAACACTGCTCCCCCTCTCTTCCAGCCCCGTCATCCATCAGGAGAGTTCTCATTGCTCCTCTATCCAGTCGCTCTGGTGCCCCTCATTTCTCTGCTCCCCTTTGCAGCAAACTCTTCGGAAGGCCGTCTCTACACGTTGCTGCCTCCACTTGTGCGCTCCCCGTCTCTCTGGTACCCTGTCTAGTCTGGATCTCACCCCTCCCCCAGCTCCAAGAGGGCTTGTCAAAGTCGCCAACCCTCATGCTAAATCCAGTGGCCGGTCCTCTGTCCTCAGGGCATGCGACCCATTGGCAGCACTTAGCCAGGCATTGCACCCCCTCCTCCTTGAGACCTTTTCCTCACCTGACTTCCAGGCGCCCACACTTTCTTTCCCCCAGCTCAGGTGGCTTCTCTTCCGCGTCTTTTGCTGGCGTAAGGGCTCTCCTCCTCTCTCCTTCCTTCTGCTTCTTTCAGCGTCTCAGCTGGTGCCCGCGGCCTTGGCTTTAAATGCCCCTTATACTCTCACGACTCCCACTGTTTGCGTTTCCAGTCTGGGCCTCTCTCTTGAGCTCCACTCAGTCATGGGGCTTGCCACCGCCGCCCCCGCCCCGACCCCAGGCTGCCCAAGGGCCACCTCAGACCCCACGGGTTCGACATGCAACTCCCCATCACTCCCTCCGGACCTGAGCCCCCACAGCCTAGGGTGGCCGTTTCGTCTTTCTCGTGGCTCCCCCTTACTCCTCTCTTTTACACCTCAACCGCAACTTACCAGCAGAGCTGGTCATCTCTAGCTCCAAAATATAGCCTGACAGTCCTACCTCTTCTCAGCCTCTCCACCAGGCAGCCTGGCGCGGGCTCCGGCACCTCTCACCTGGACCCCTCCCTGCAGGAGCCTCCTCCAGGTCGCCTTGCTTCTGCCCTTGCCTCCTGAGAGCCTGTCCTCAACACAGCAGCAAATCAAATCATCTCACTTCTCTACTTAAAACTGCCCACAGCTCTCATCTCCCTCGGAGTAGAACCGAAGTCCTCCCAGGGCTCGCGAGGCCCTCCGGGATGTCCTCGCCCATCTCACCTCCTCTTGCTTCCCCCTCACTCACTCATCGCTGTTCCTCAAACACGCCAGACAAGCTCCTGCCTCAGGGCCTTTCCACTTGTCGGTCTCACTGCCCAGAGCCCTTTTTTTACAGATTAAGGTCCACCTGGCTGATGCCATCGCCTTCTCCTCTGGCCTCCATGTGGCAGCCCCGAGTTTCCACAGCACTCACCCCTCTACCATGTCATATAGAATACGTGTTATTTATTGTCTGTCTTCCTTTCTAGACTACAAGCGTTTAAGGTCAAAGTTTTTTTTTGTGTGTGTATTATTGTTTTTACTCTTTGTTTTCCAGTGTTATACTGGTATATACACAAGTGCTCTAGGCCAGTCCTTACACATAGTAAGTTCTCAATAAATATGTATTGAATGAATAAATAAAAGAATGAATAGGGGTATAAACCTAGGGCTTTGGCTCTAATCTCTTCACATCAGCCAAAATGGTCTTTGCAAAATGGAAATCTGATGATGTCACCCTTGGTTTTAAACCTTTCATGGTTTCTCTTGCTCGTTGGGTAAAGACCAAAATCCTGCCCTGCTGACGCCCCGGCCCCCCGCCGCCCCTCTTCCTATCCGATTGCTCCTGCCAAACGGACTTTCAGCCTGGCGCTGACCATGATCTTTCTGCCTTCGCACATGCCATTCCTTCTGCCCTCGAGGTATTTTCCTCCTTCCCCTTTCCCACTTTATTCTCCAGTTCTCTTATCTCAGCGGGAGGGGCGCCCTGGCCTAGGCCCCATTCCTTGGCCATGTCCCCTCCATGACACTTGGTGCCTGTCCTTGAAGGCCTCCTCGTGGGTGGATCCTACATGTCGCGTGATTCCTGGACTTACCCACTGCCGTCAGCTCCTCATGGAGAGGCACATCTATCTTGGTTTGCTAGGGAACTCAACACAGTAGGTGCGACATGGACAACCTGATGAGTAGAAGGATGCACAGGGGCACTAACCCATGAACTTGACCTTCTGGGCTGTGTGGGTTTCCTGGCCTTCATGTCATCCATGTCCTGGACTGATTACTATGTCAGCTTCTGACTGGGGGTCTCTGGAGCACTATCCATCTGTGGACCTCTCTTCTCCCTTGTACCTTGGTGCCAGTTTGTCACCAAAAAAAATTGGATGATGATGATGACAATGACAAAAATGGTGCCTTGGAGGCCTTGGAGGTCCAAAATGCTGGAGGCTGAGCTGAGGGTTTGGGTGGAGGAGAAGGCCAGGGGAAGGCAGGAGCCTTCCTCGTCTGCTCCCTTGGTTAATCTGCTCGTTTCTTCCTGGGCAGGGTACAAGGCGGAGGTGACCGTCAGCCAAGTGTACTCGGGCAGCCTCCGTGTGCTCAATCGCCACTTCTCCCAGGACCTTGCCCACCGGGAGTCCAGTGCCTTCCGCAGTGAAACTGCCAAAGCCCAGAATATGGTAGGGAAGGACTTCCGGGTGAGAGGGAAGGTGCGTGGCGGTGGGAAGGGGTCGGGGGCGATCATGTCAAGCCTGTTGGTCGATCCATCCAGAGAACTCGCTGGGAGCAGAGGCCTGTTTTGGAACAATGGAAGGGGACATGGTACAGGGTAGTGATTGTGCCACTTAGGAGGAGCGTGACCTTGGGGAAGTTAGGGCGTGCAAGGATGCTGTCGGAGCCCACCGCATCCCCTCCCTCCTCTCCAGGGCCCTGAGAATGGCCTCCCAATGTCCATCTCTACTCCCAGGCTGCAGGACTGCGCATGCCAGGCGGGGCAGGCCGGAAGTGCCGAGTGTTGCCCCCAGAACCCACCCTCAGCCAAGAGAAACTGAATGGGTGGAGAAATGCCCTAGCACCTGGTGGAGGGCAGTTCTGAGGATGACCCTACCATCTCCCAGGACTCCCCGCGGGACCACGCCTCAGTGGCCCACAGCTGTACCCGGCCCCTTCACAGCCCTGTCGGCTCTCCCCCGCCCCCTCCGGCCTCTCTTCCCCCCACCCCCACTGGTGTTCCCCGGAATCACTTCCACATTAAGCCACCTGCCTCACTTCCCTGACTCAGGACCTGCTTCTGGGGGACCCGCCCAAGGCTGTCTTTCCTCCTCTGTAAGGGGCGGGGAAGTAAACTAGTAAACCAAGGTAACAACAGTGCCTGCTCACAGGGCTGTTGTGGGGTTGAAACGAGAGAATGTGGGCATCGCCTTCATGCTGCCCCGAGGGCCCCATGAACACACAGCCCTGCTGTCCCATCCTGCCATCTGCTCTGTGCTTGAACAGGGCCAGACCCCAGCCAGCTGAGCTCCCACAGCTGCTGGCTGGAGGCGTGGAGGGCACTCAGGGGCTGAGTGGGCCTTTCGATGACGGGGACAGAGGCCATGGCTGGTCTGATGGAGGCTAGAGCTGGCCGTGGTGGTGGGGAGACAGTGCCTGGGGGTAGGGGGAGGGGGAAAGTGGAGCAGGCCTGAGGTTTGTGTCCTGGTGTGGCCACTGCCTGTTGTGTGACCATCGTCGGCAAGACTCGCTGCCTTGTAGGCACCTCTGTCAAGCAGGGCTGCCTGGTGGGCATAGGGCGACTCGAGGTGGGAGGGGTTTCCACAGACGGTCACCAGGGGCCTGTCATTTCCCCTCCTTTTAGCTCAAGGCGCTCATCGTCAGCACCCGCCTGGGCACTTACTTTAACTCCAGCTCCGTCTACTCCTTCGGGTGAGTCGCCTGGGCCTGTGACCCACTCCCCAGAACCTCTGACTCAGAAAAGGGGAGGGGACACTCTCGGCGGCTTCTGATGTTCGATTTTGGTTTTTAAAAACGGGGAAACTGAGGCATGGAGAGGCAACTCGCTTCCTGCGTGTGACCTCCCTTCGCTGTGCTTGGCTTCCTCCTGTGGAGTGGGTGCAGAGGTGTGGTAGGGATTCCCCACACGATAGCTGTGACGTGCTTGTCAAGGGCCTGGCACCATGCAGGCGTCAGTGGGGGGTGGCCCAGCTGTCCCACTCACGTCTGGTTCTGCCACTTTGGACGTGGTCTGTGGTATGCAACCTTGTGCCTCAGTTTCCTCACCTGTAAAATAAGGACACTCACGTCAGGAGTGGTTAGGAGGCTTCCCGTGGAGGTGGAGGGCAGTGCCCGGGATGCAGTAAGCTCTCAACATGCATAAGCCACAGTTGGCGTCCTCCCCACAGGAGCAGGGGCCTGGGCCAGGGAGACTGCAGGCCCCGGCCCCAGCCCCTCTCGCTTCTGCCTGCCTTAGGGAGGGACCTCTCACCTGCTTCTTCTGGTTCATCCTCCAAATCCCCGAGCACCGCCAGCCGATGCTCAGCCCTGAGGTGGTGCAGGCACTGCTGGTGGAGGAGCTGCTGTCCACGGCCAACGGCTCAGCCCTTGCTCCCTACAGGGCCGAGTATGAGCCGGACCCCGAGGGACTGGTGATCTTGGGTCAGTACTGCGGAGGGGGAACGTGGGACCGTCTGGTGAGGCCTGGGAGGGCTGCCCACCAGGGCTGGCATGCTCTCAGAATGGACCCCCAGGGAGCCAGGAGCCAGGACCAGGGTCGGGGGCAGGGGGAAGGTCAGCATTTTGGGGGTAAATCTCAGACAGGCTGGCTCTGATGGTCTCTTCTGGTTTTATTTCCATTTTATTTATTTATTTATTTTTCGTAGTTATTTATTTGTTTGTTCGTTTCCTTTTAACAGAAGCCAGCGTGAAAGACATAGTTGCACTGAATTCCACGCTGGGTACGCTACTTTTGTTTTTTCCTCTCCACTTTTGAGTTGGTGGTTTTCTTGGCTCGGTGGAGTGTTAGGGGGGGTCACATGGCTACCATGGTGGGTGCAGGGAGCACTGGCCTGGAGTCACCCAGGGCATGTCACGGTGAACGCCGCGATGGGTCCCAAGCAAGGCTTGGAACCTGTGCGGGGAGGAGAGCAGGTGTTGTGAACGCATGTGTGTGTGTGTGTGTGTGTGTGTGTGTGTGTGTGTGTCTGTTCACCAGTGTGTGCGTGTCGCCAGTGTGAGCGTGTGCCTCTCCTTTTCTGTTCCGGAATTCAGCGTGCACTGGTGGTTGAAAAGAACCTTGCCAATTCGAGGTATATCAGTCACTTTGGCTTGAAAACTTGGTCTTTTGGAGCTATTTCTGTCACATTCAAGGATGCTCCCTCCACATTTTCCTTCCCTTTCTCGGCCAGCCGGGCTACTCTGCCCTCTGCCCCCGCCCACCCCTGTGCCATATTGCTAGTCACCTTACTTTTTTCCAAGAGGCTCTGCTGAGCCCTGGGAAGCAAAGCACCAGCAGGGCCACCACACTGCACGCCAGGGGCACTCGCCACGCAGTCGGCTGTGTAACCGGCAACCCTCGGACTTGCACAGTGCGCAACCTGTACTACTGTACCTCATGTTCCTGGGCACAAGCCCCCAAATTCTCAGGTTCTTCCTATGCTACCTAGAGTTTCTACCCAGAGCGGAGGCTGGGGCACGGACCTCAGCCCCTCTCAGTGTGGGAGGCAGAGTTTAACTCCTGGTTTTACCTTCGCTGACCTTTCTCTCATCCCATTTGGCTGGTCAAATGCTTTCTTCCTTGGTGGATGATGGCGATGGGATCAAAGTACATTTTTCAAAGAGTTAAGATCATGATTCTCATACACAGATATAGCGAGCATGTCGGCGATTTGTTTAACTCTTTAATGAGGGATCCAGTTGGTTAGTAAGCTGGTCCAAAGGAGAACACAAGACGCTGATCTATCTGTCTGTCTATCTATCTATCTATCTATCTATCTATCTATCTATCTATCATCGTACACTGCATCGGCACGCACGTTGCCTTGACCTTCGGTCTGAGATAGGCCTTTCTGTTGCCCTTGTCTGTGCCAGGTGTCTATCTGTCCTCAAGTTTCTGGCAGTTGCTTTGTAATTACCTTTACTTGGTTCCATGAATGTCTGGAGCCCCTGCCTCTGGGAGCCCAGCGTCTAATGGAGGGGATAACAATTCAAATCCGTTCTTTAGACAGGCTTTTTGAGCACTTCCTCCATGCTGGGCCCCACGCTTGCTCTGGGGACACCAGATGACCACATCTTCACCCCTGTCCTCAGAGGAGCTCTGAGCCTCATGAGGGAGACAGACTCATAAACAGAAACTCACAACCCCAAGTGCCAGTGCTAGAACTGAGGCCCCAGAGGCGGTGAAGAGAGAGAAGGGCGCTCTGCCCTGGGGACAGGCTGCAATCCAAAGCAGAGGAAGAAACGTGCCTCTAGAAGGAGGGAGGAGTTGCTGCTGACTGGGGGTCCTAGCAGCCTTCCTGGAGGAGGGGGCTGCAGATTCAGACATGGGCGGGGCAGAGGTAGGAATCTGTCAGGTTGAGAAGGGGAAAGGGCATTCCAGGCACAGGGCGTGGCATGAGCAAAGGCCGGTGAGCAGATCGCATAGGCAGGTGCATTTGCTTTCTCCCAGTGACCAGAGGTGCCAGGTTCCCCGAAGGTGTTTCTGATTATCAACAGGGACCAGCACATATCTATCTATTTAATTAGCGCCCCCCCACCCCAAAAGTAATTGTTAAAGTAGCAAAAGCAAAGCATCAGTTTGCAGCAAGATTTAAAGTATGCACAGACCTAAGAACGACCAGGCGCCTTTCCCCAGAGGCTGGCCACAGCAGATATCACAGGCCCTGTCCCTTCCCTTTGTACATGCCAGAGGTCTCTCTCTGGGGGAGGTCAGCTCCCTACTGGGGTCGGGATGGCCAGGGGTCAGGGAAGGAGTTGAGCGACAGGCAGCAGCAGCATCAGAGCCAAGCATGATCACTGGCCATTCCCTTCCTGGTCCTCAGAAGTACCCGGAGAATGAGGTGGGACAGGCGTTATTGTTATTGCGTCCACTGACGGAACTCAGAGTGGCTAAGTGGCTGGCCCAGAGTCACACGGCTGCTGACAAGTAGCGCCGGGGCGATGAAGCAGAGAGTGGGGTCCCCGCACGCCGGGCTGCCTCGCAAATCTGGGCCTCACACTCACATGCCCTCTGCTTCCTGGCAGAGAACCCATGCTCCCTACTTCACTGGCTTGTGGCGGGGTTTAAAGGAGATATTTATGCTCCACGGGAGAGATTTGTTTGTTTACCGCTGATCTCTCTGGTGCCTAAATCAAGCACAGTGGCTATGTTGAATGAATGAATGAGTGAGTGAATGAATGACGGGGGTGGTACTGTTGTGCAACTTCTAGCCCTGCACATGAAGCTCATGGATTGCATGTCAGAGAAAAGGCGCAGCCACCGGGGGTGTGGGTGTGGTGTGGAAGGGTGTGTCTGCGTGATGGAGGAGGTGTGAAGTGAGGGCAGCCCAAGCGATCGGCAGCATCTTAGCCTCAAGTGGGGGCAGCTGCAGGGTGACAAGTCACAGAACTTTCACTCGAGCTTCACCTTCTCCCTTTACCCCACCTGAGGAAGAACAGCCACAGCATCTCCTGCGTGCAAGGCGCTGTGCGGAGAGCTCGAACACACACACCGTCCCTCAGCTCTGTGACAACCCCACGAGGGTGCTGTCACGGTCTCCATTCTACAGAGGAGAAAACCAAGTCTCAGAAAAGATTAGGTGGCGGTCGGGTGAACCCAGGCCCGTCTGCCCCAGGTCTGTGAAACGGGGTGTACCGCCTTTACTTAGCTCAGTTCCAGCACGTCTCAAGCACTTGCTAAGTGCCATTGACTTCATTCTCCTTGTTCCATTATCATTAGCTAGAGATCACTTCCTCTACCTAGGGCTGCCCGCAGGCCCACCGGAACACACTGCCTTCTGTCCACGTGAAATGAACCCCTCACCCTGTTCCCCCCTCACGCCCACCCCCCGTATGGCACAGCTGCCTTTCTGGGCTCCAGCCTCCCAAAGTCGCTCCCAGCAGCCAGAGGAGTTGGTGACCCAAGGTGGCCCCAGCCCCAGCCCTGCTTAACTTTACATGGTTCCCGTGGCTGCAGGAGAAAGCAGCTCCTCTCCCGGGCGAGATCCGGGCCCTGCCTCGCTGCTCCAGGATGCCCTCCTGCCTCCAAGTCCCCGGCAGGCCTTGGCCTTCAGCGATTTGCGCACATTGTGACCTTTTCCCACAAAGCCTTGCTTGCCCCACCGCCCAGGCCTGCAGCCCTCACCTCCCGAGCTATTACCGCGGGGCTTCGCATCTGCTCGGGCTGTTCTCAGCTCTCCCAGGCAGTGACTGGGCTTGTCTCTGGCACTCACCTGGCAAGGAGAACTCAGTGAGTGCCGAGTGAACTAATGAATGACGCGGTGAACGAATGCGTGCGTGAGGAGACTGAGGTGGAAAGCACAGGAAAACGGAAAGACTGGACGTAGCTCGTCCGGGCTGCCTGACTCCCGCCCAGCGGCCCTCCCCGCCCCACTCCGCCCGGCGAGGACCTGACAGGGCGGGCTCTCCCTCTTCTCTCCTCCCGGCTGATAGAGGTCAGGGGGCCTGTCCCTTTCCCCCCTCCAGGCTGCTACCGCTACAGCTACGTGGGCCAGGGCCAGCTCCTCCAGCTGAAAGGGCCTGACTACCTGGCCTCCAGCTGCCTGTGGCACCTGCAGGGCCCCAAGGATCTCATGCTCAAACTCCGGCTCGAGTGGACGCTGGCCGACTGCCGGGACCGGCTGGCCATGTACGACGCGGCTGGGCCCCTGGAGAGGAGGCTCATCACCTCGTGAGTCCCTGGCAAGGCTGGGGGTGGAGGGGAGGGTTTGGGGAAGGGAGCAGTGCTGTGGGGTCAAAGGTCACACTCAGCATTCTGAGCTCAGGGGCTGTGTGACCTCTGGCCCTGTATCTGGGAGACAGAGAGGCTAGCCCAGAGGGAGAGGGGGAGGGGAAGCTGGAAATGGCTGTGGACTGTGGGCAGTCCCCCAGCCTCAGTTTCCCCATTCGTAACAAAACGGTTGTACTAGATGACTGCTAAGTTCAGCTTTGGGAGGTGACATGCTTCAGCATCTGGCAGCCCTGACTTCCAAACCCCATTCTGCTGCTTCCTAGCTGCGTGCCCTGAGGCAAGGTACTCCGCCTCTCTGAGCGTCAGTTTCCTCACCTGTAAAATGGGTACATAATCATGCTTACCTTGCAGGGTTATCGTGAGGATTCCAACCCTCTGTGCCAAGATCCTCACACAGTGATGCTATCCATTATTACTGTCATTATATGTGGCCCACCTGGGGCTGGGTCACAGAGGGTGTTGGGTGCCAGGACCGATTTCCACTTTAGGGCTTGGGAAGTGGGAGCCTCACTGAATGTTCTCGAGCAGAGCGGTAGGGGCTTCGGGACACAGAGTATGATGTGGGCTGCAGAGGTGACCAGGTCAGGGCAGGTGGGGGATGGGAGACCATAAAAGGGCTGGACGTGGTCTTGGCCTCCAGGTGCCTTGTCACCTCCGCACAGGGTGGGGAATGGGTGTCGGGGGCCTGCCAGGCTCTGCAGGAGGCAGGGGAGACCCCGGGAACACCAGGCTGCTGTCTTCTGTGCTGCGCTTGGGCAGGACTGGCTACCGGGCGGGGTGTGGGGGTAGGCCCGTCCCCGTGTTCAGATCAAGGGCAGTCCTGGAGGGAGAGCCGAGTGAAGCTTCTCCCCAGCCCCCTCCCCCAGGGCCTGTCTGGAACTCCAGGCCCTGAGGTGCACACTCATTCGCACCCGCCCCTGCCGCCCTGTCATGTGGTGACCTCGATCTGGGTGTGCGTGGGCCGAGTTCCTGGAGGGCCCTGGAAAGCTCAGAGAAGCCAGACACTATCTGATTACCAGGCCCGGGAAGGGTGGGGACACTTACGGGGTTCCCCTGGGGCTTCTCTGAGTTCCCCTGCCCCACCCCACCCCCAGCCTGCTGTGGGTGGGGCCTGGTTGCTGGGTTCAGCTCTGTCCCTACTCACTGTGACACGGGGCAGGAGGCTCACTCCGCCTCGGACCCAAGGTGGTCTAAAACGACAGACAGGATTGGGCCGGGGGTCTTCAGATTTGCACCCTGGAGCTTGAGAGGGAACTTTAGGGGCGATGGGAAGAGGGAGCAGACCCTTCGCCCATCTCTAGCCTCGTGGCTTGTTTCCATGTGTTCCACTGGACTAGAGACCTTTTACTTACAACAAGGCTCTGCTGCAAAGAAAAGAAAAGAAAAGAAAAGAAAAGAAAAAAGAAAAGAAAAGCCCTCAACAGTAAAAGTTGCATTAAATATGACCTCCAGGGCCCTCTTAACATTACTGTCTCCGCCTGCAGAGGTTATGAGCAGATGAGGCAGAGGAAGGCGTGGTGTGCGGGAGGATGGGGGGCACTCAGCAGTGAGAACAAACCAGTGCAGTAAAAGCCAGCGGGACAAGGAGCTGGGGAAGCAGCCGGAGGGACGCCAGAGACCGGGGGAAACGCCTCCTCCCAGGACGCCTCGGCCCCAGGACCCGCCCTGGCATTGCTCACGCCCCTCTGGTTTTTGAGAGGCTGTGTGTTGGACCCTGTGCATGCACTTGCCGAGATGCCTGCCGTGTCCCCATCCGTGGCTGAGGCATCGTAGGCAGGCAGTGCCTTGCTGCTGTATGGTTGCACGCTCGCTCTGGAAGGCAGGGTTATTAGCTTCCTGAGACTCGGTCTGCCCATTAGCAAGGAATCAGAGGATTCTGTCAGAGACAAGGGGTAACTTGATGGAGGTTGGCGAGAGGCGAGGGAAACCAGGAGCACCCCTACCGGAGATGGGCACACCAGGAGGCGCCTATTGGGAGGGGCGGCGTCCAGTGTACCTCTGTCTCTGCAGTGGGGCCTTGGCACGGTCCCCAGCCTCAGTTTCTCCACCTAGAAATTAAGCAGTAGCCTTTGACAATCTTCTAAGAGCTTTTGCAGGGCTGAAGTTCCAGACCTCGAAGAGTCTAGAAATCTAAAACACCGTTATTTATTCTGTGCACCCCAGGCATCGAGCTCTGGGTGGAATCCTGGGGTGTCCCAGGGGTCACCAGACCACACTCCCACCTTCTGTTTGTCCCAGCTCAGAAAAAGTCCAGGAGTCAGGGAGTGGCTGGCCAGAGGGTATGGTCCCCACAGGTGCCAGCCTGGTCTTCCTGTGGGCACAGACTGGGCGCTCAGGCACAGGTCATGGGAATTCTGAGGGAGCAGAGGAGGTTCTGTGGGGCTCAAGTCAGCTGGCATTGTCGAATTGTGAGCTCTGGAAGTCTGGGCAACCCCCTGGCCTCTCTCACCTGAAATGCCGGTTTGCTTCCGACAGGGCTGCCAGTCAGTCTCCTGGGCCAGAGAGGGTCAGGAACTTGTCTGTGAACACACAGCAGGTGGACCGCGTACGTGGGTGTACAGATCCCCGGCCCACCCTCCTCCGCACCCCCGCCAGAGGCCCTTCCTGGGTGCCAGCCTGCCCTTGCCACCTTTCTCTGTCCCCCCAGGGTCTACGGCTGCAGCCGCCAGGAGCCTGTGGTGGAGGTCCTGGCGTCAGGCGCCGTCATGGCCGTGGTCTGGAAGAAGGGCCTGCACAGCTACTACGACCCCTTCACGCTCTCCGCGCAGGCGGTGGCCTTTCAGGGTGAGGGGGCCGGGGGTCCCCGGGGTAGGGGAGGAATGCCGTGACAGAAACCGAGGGTGCTTCCCTGGGCATGCCTTCACCTTCTCGGCTCTAGTTGGGGTGGGACGAGGGGAGAGGGAAGGTTCTAGAAGCGCCTCGGCTCTCCACACACCCCCCGCCCCGCGACACCCACGCTGTTCCTCCGTTCTCAGCTCATGCTCCCCATCTCCTGCGCCCTCCTCCCTCCCCAGCTCTCTTCTCCTTGGCTCATCTCTCCCGGTTCTCACTCTTCTCAGTCCCGTCTCTCCCGCCTTCTCTCTCTCCCGCCTTCTTCCCATTTTCCTTCCTGCGTTTGTCTGTCGTCTGTCCTCCCTCCTCTCTCTCCTTCTCTCCTCATCCTGGCCCCTCCCCGCCTCTCTTCCCTCTGCACCCCCCGAGGGTGAGGTCTATGGTCAGCAGGCCTGAGAACTTGAGATTCACCCCCACACCACCCCAGACAATCGTCTTACACTGAAGGTGGACCCACAGATCTCCATGGAGGTGCGCAGGGGCTCAGGGAGGCTGACTACGCAGCATCTCATGGGAAAGGCTCTCCGCAGGCCGCCCACTGACCCTTCCCCAACCCGAGAGCACACACAGCTGCTGCTTCCCGCCCCCCCACCCCGCCCCGCTCCCCCGGCTCTGTCTCTTTCCACTCAGTTTCCTCTCCTCACCTGGTGTCCACCCCTGAGATCTTCCGGCAGTGGCCCAGGTACACGGGAGACCCTGCCGGAGAGCTGGCTGTTCTTGGTGGGGTCCTGGGGCTGAGGAGGGGCCAGCGCTGGCTCGGTTCTCATGGGAGCCTCTGACGCAGCTCGAGGCAGAAGGGAAGGAGGGCTTTCGGGATACTCCGTGGAGGGGCAGCAGGACAGCTAGGGACACTCCAGCTCCTGATCATTCGCCCTCTCGCTGTATGACTTCGGCTAAGTCACTCGTCTTCCCTGAACCTCATCTTTGAAAAGGGGACCGATTCTCCCTCCCCCAAGCCCTAGGACTGAGGCTCTCCCAGCACTGAGCAAACTCAATGAAGAGCCCAGTGCTGCACAGCGAAGGTCGATAACTAATAACACTTATCAAGCACGTACTATATATCAGGCTTTTTGAGAGTTTTGTGTCTGTTTGATTTACTCAACTACCCTATGAGGTGTGTACTATTACTGTCCCCATTTTACAGATGAGATCACTGATGCCCGAGGTCACACAGTCACACTCAACCACTAGACTTCACAGTTTCGTAGAGGCAGGGTGGGCGGGGTTACGGCTGCCCCCACTTGCTGAGAGAGGCAGCAAGGGTGGGGGGGGGAGAGGGGAACGGGGCCAGGGGACCCTGTGTAACCCCTGTTCTCCGGGCCCAGCCTGCGAGGTGAACCTGACCTTGGAGGGCCAGCTGGAGCCGCAGGGCGTCCTCAGCACACCGTACTTCCCCAGCTACTACTCCCCCAGCACCCACTGCTCCTGGCATCTCACGGTGAGCTCCTCACCCCGCCCGCCCCCTGCGCTCTTCCCAGAGCACCCTGTGGACCTCTGGGAACCCCGGCTAGGAGTGGGGGCACCGTCCTGCCTCTTCTGAAGCACCCGTAGGCTGAGCCCGGGTCCAGATCCCTGCGGGAGAGGGGAGGGCGGGTGTGGCCAAGGTCTGGCTCTGTCGACTGCATCAATGCCTGTTTGTTGAGTGACTGACAAAGTTCAGTGCCAGCCGGAGCTCTGTGTTGGCAGGCCGGCCTCCTTCTCCCTTCGTCGTCCTGGGAGGTAGGGTCACCAGACCAGCCGGAGACCGCAGGCCACCTGGTGACCGGCTCCTCTGTCACAGGTGCCCTCCCTAGACTATGGCCTGGCCCTCTGGTTTGACGCCTATGCACTGCGGAGGCAGAAATACGACCTGCCGTGCACCCAGGGCCAGTGGATGATCCAGAACCGGAGGTACCCCCCGCCCCGGACCTCTTTCCTCTCCCCACAGCACTGCCCCCTGGGGAATCCAAGTCCCGAACCTCAGAGGAGCCCCACAGAGGGAGGGCAGAGGCGGAGCCGCTCAGGCCTGTGGCCTCCCCCCTGGCCCGGTCCTATCTCACCCCCGCCCTGGCCCCGGTCTCCCCTCCTGCCACCCAAGGGTCTCAGACACACACGTGTCCTCAGACAGCTTGGACGTTGATCCTAGTTAGAGTGAAATGGTTTCATTTCCTTAGGTGCTGTCACCCCACTGTCTAGTGCCCTAATCGTTAAATGAGGTGACGTGGGAGCCCCAGGACCCAGCAGTGCTAGAGCGCCCTTCCCTAAACCGCCCAAGTGCAGTCGGAGGCCCCTCTTCTCTATCCTGCTCCTGGTTAAAACCACGTGGCTTCCTGGCTGGCGGGCTGCACGGCCAGGGCCAAAGCCGCTTTTGCTGACCCGACTGCTTTTTCTGCCCTTGCCCCTACTGGTGACAAAGTTTCTGAGGAAGGAATGAGTCCCTTGGGGAGGTGGGCAGGACCCAGCGGGCCCAGGCCATGCGAGGGGCCACCCTCAGGTCAGCCGTGGCTGCAGTTTGGTCAGTAGGATGGGGACTGGTCAACGCCTACTGGGGCAGGGGCATCCTGGGGCCACGGGTGGTCCTGACAGCGCCAAGGTGTGGGGAGGGCAGGGGGGCAGGGCAAAGAGACGGTGCAGACATGCTTCCCCTTGTCTGGGAGCGGAGGTGACTAGCAGACATTCAAGCGAGGGGATATGTTCAATGGGAAGGACTCCATGTCTATATACCGTGTGGGAACTCTCTCCCTGGTAGAGAGAGTCTGATGGCTAAGGTTCAGGCGCAGGTGCTAATGGGCAGCATGGAGGGTGAGAAAGAGGGGGCCCTCCCAGGCTCTGCTGGGGAGTGGGGCCGAGGCTTGGGGAGAGAAGAGGGATCTTGGAGTAGCTTTGCAGAGCCAGGGAGACCCCTCCCTGCCCAGGCTCCAAGGACGTTGAAGAGAAGATTCTACATCTAATAGCAGGTTGGAACTTTGTTCTCTTTTCCAACGCCAGGATTCTGGGGAGTCTAAGTGGTTGAGGCCCGACTTCTTGGCTTCACAGATTTTGAGTGTTCAAGATTCTAATAAACTATAATCAGAAGGTTCTAGAACTCTGGAATGCTCAGATTCTGGGATCGATGTCCACATTCACCAAAACTGGTTCTCTGCTTAGAGGCTGATCTTATTCAAAAGCATCAATCAGCCAGACGAAGGTGACAGAGATTAACGATGTTCGTTGACTTGTCGTTATCCTTTCCAGGGCTTTTGCAATTTATCAGGAACTGTGATTAAAAAGAAAAAAAAAAAAGTAAAAGAAATGCCAACAGCGTGAGTTCGGGCCCATGCTGTTCGGGCCTGGCATTCACAGGTCTTCGAATGATGACGGCTTGTTTTCCCGCTACCCTCTGAGCCCCAGAGCTGAATTTGGTATCTGGGAGAGGGGCCGGGAGGGACCGAGAAGGGCCCTGGGTCTGAGGCTCCTGCACGTGCCCCCACCCAGCCCCGCCCACACCCCACGGCGAGTCCCCGCAGCCAGGAGCCAGGCTCTGGCACCAGGAGCTCAGCTGCAACTAGCTCGGCGCTCAACGCAGGCGTTCGGTTTATTGGCCCAATGGCCTGCGACATCCACAGTATCATCATTCCACTTCTGAGAGGAGGGACTCAAGGCTCAGTCGGGTTAGGTGGTGCAGGACGGGTCCACAGTCAAGGTCTCTCCCATGCCGGCCACCATGAACAGCAGACGCATGACAGCCACACCATGCTTCCTACCCTCCCTCCCCAATGCAGCCAGGAGGGGTCGGACCTGGGTGCTGGGGACTTCATGGACCACCCTTGTATTTTAAAGGTGGACCATGGATGGAGAGAGACAGTCTTAATCAAAAGGAATGATGCCATGACAGTGGGATTTCAGACGCTGTGACAGGTTCTAACGGGGTCGGAGTGGGGGCTCCGTCTCTCAGTGTCTCAAAGCACCATTGAGCTATAGAAAGTGTGAGCTGGACTGGCCCTCGAGCCCAACCCTCACCTGTAGTACAGGTGTGGAAATTGAGGCCTACAGAAGACTAAGGACTTGGCCTTTTGTCCTTGTCATTTTACCTTGAAGTGGCGGGGGGAGGGATTTCAGGCTGTGGCCAGATGGTGGATAGGGTGGGGAGGGTGAGGCCTGACAGGGGCCTGTTACCCCTACCCCTTTCCCCTCTCTTCCCACACACCGCCCCCCACCCCCGCCTCGTGAAAGCTTGCTCAGGAGACCCTGGCCACCTGCTTTCTTGCATGTAACTCTGGGGACACCCCGGGTCTTCCTCATCTGTGAAACAAGGAGGTTAGGCCAGCCCAGGGCCCCAACTTTTTATTACCCATCAGATAAATGTCACCCGCAATATGTTATGTTTATTATCTTCTAGTGAAATTTCCTTGTAGAAAGAGCTTAGGTGTGGAAACCAGACAGAGCAGGTCTCAAATCCTGGCTCCTCTCCTTGCCACTCGGCAAGGACTCACCTCTCCCAGCCTCAGGTAACTCACCTGGAAAATGGGCATGAAACAGACCCCGCCCAGGGAAGACTCCATGAGGTAGTGGATGGCTCGACGCCGGCTTCCGCAGGCCTGGGAAAAGGGCAACTCCAGAAGGCACCACCCAGGAATGAATACCTGGCCCTCGACTGTCCCAGGCAGGCACCAAGCTAAGGGATCTGCGATGCCATTTCCTTTATCCCCAACAAGCTGGTGAGGAACCGGGTCTCCCCTGCTGCCTTCAGGACCGCCCCCCTTCCCCCAGGAACATGAGACACAGAGAGACAGAGACATTTGCATAAAACCACCCAGCTTGTAACTGGAGAAGCCAGAGCTGAGTAAGGCAGTCTGACCCAGAGTGCGTGTGGGTGTGCGCACGTGTGCCCGTGTGCGTGCATCCACGCACATATGTGCGCGCACGCAAGTGCTCGCACTCTGCGGATTCTTCCCGCAGGGCCTCTGAGCAGCCGTACTGGCTGTTCTGTCTCTTGGCCAAGGCATTCCTGACCCATCTGTTGGCGTCCCGGTGACAGGGCCGACAGTTTGTGTGGCTCCCGCCAGTTCCGAGAGCAGCCTGGAAAGTCCCATTTCTAGCTTCTCAAGCCAGACTCCCTAGGTGGAGACGCATGTCACCTGCCCCCAGGCTTCTGTCCAAGTCTGAGCGAGGAAGGGAATGCAGAGGCGTACCTCCAAACCATGAGCGCTGGACAGACTGTTTCCTCTACTTATGATCTTTTTTGATAGTGATCATCCTATGTAGATGCTGAGAAATTCTTTGAATGAGCATTTGTTGGAAAAACTGCCTGCGTGGGTGGCAAAGATATGAGAGTCTGGGGAAGGGTGTAGATTTCCAGGCACAGTGTCTGTGGGGAGGGGGAGGCACAGTCCTCGGACCCAGAGTGACCGTTGATGAGGAGCAATAGAGAGTGGGTCGGGCAGAGGGTGTCTTGCCCCTCAGGTGCCAGCGTAGTACGGAAAGGCCGGCCTGGGCTCCCTGCACTGGCTGGGTATCCTTGGGCACGTCGCCTCACCCCTGTGAGCTTTCTCCCTCCCTCACCTCCTTGCTTTCTACCCAGCTTCTCCCGGTGCCCAGCTGACTCTGGGGCTGAAGGCTTATGCCCTTTGAGTGGCCTGGAAGCAGGGAAGGGACTTGGCTTTGTGAGATTCTAGCCACTGGCTGCTTGGTTTCACAGAACCCACTCTGGCTGGGCGTCACCGCAGCAAGGCTTCCCTCTTTCCGGGAACCTGCCTCTCATCAGCTTCCTCTCCTGTGACATCATTTCTCTTGCGATGTGCCCAACCATTTCCATCTGATGGGTGACAGGCAGAACCACTGGCTCCTTAGACCTGCAGGAGCCCCTGCTGGCCTGGCCTGGCCCTGCTGGGCAGCCCGTTTCCTCCCCTGAACTGCTGGGCAGTCAGGACTGCCTGCGACCACGGAGGTTTCCTGGCCACTGCTGAGCGTCGGACCTCATGCTGGGTGCTGGCAGTGAGGAAGGCAGAGCTCCGGCTGCCGCCCTGGAGGAATTCACAGCCTGACGTCAGCAGCTTACTTTCAAATAAGTCATTTTCTCGTTCATTCCTTAAAACATCCTACAGGGGAAATAATATCACTCACATTTTACAGATGCGAAAACTGAAGCTTGCTAACTTTGAGTCATATGCCCAGGGTCACACAGCTGCTTTATGTGGCAAAGCCCAGGCCTCAGACTCAGCTTCGCAGCCCCAGATCCAGGGCTCTGAGAGGCCACATCAGACGCTTCTGTCCTCCTTTCTTTAGTGCTCGCCTTCCGTGACCCTCCTTCCTATTTAACCTGTCCTTAGGGAAGGGAATGCATCCATCCATCCATCCATCCTCCATCCATCCATCCATCCTCCATCCATCCATCCTCCATCCATCCATCCATCCATCCATCCATCCATCCTCCATCCATCCTCCATCCATCCATCCATCCTCCATCCATCCATCCTCCATCCATCCACCCATCATCCATCTATCCATCCACCCATCCATTCATCCTCTGTCCGTCCATCCATCTATCCTCCATCCATCCTCCATCCATCCTCCATCCATCCTCCATCCATCCATCCACCTACCCACCCTTCCATTTATCCACCCACCCAGCCACCCAGCTAGTCTTTCTTGGATTCTTCCCTGTTTGCAGTTGCCGATATGCAAGAAGTTTGACAGGGTCCCTGCTTGCCATCTGAGGCAAGTAGGAAAAGTCCCTAAATCCAGAGAGGTGAGAAAGCAAGGTGGCCACAGTGCAAAAACTATGCCTTCGGCACGTCGTAGCTGAGACGAGGTGGGCGCCACAGCTTTCAGGCTTCTGGTGCTTCTTGGAGAGGGCTTGCAGGGGAGGAGGTGGCGTTCGGTGGCTAGGGAGGAGCCGGAGGGCTAGGGGATGCATACTCTGCCCCTGGAGGCTCTGCAGCAGGAAGCAGACCACAGATGTACAAAGGGGCCTGGCCGGTGTGTGGCTCCACTAGGCAGGCTGCTTGGGAGAGAATGGGAGAGGCGCGGGACCTGGTCAGCCGGGCCGCAGGAGCCCTGCCTAATTCAGTGGCCTCGAACACCAGCCAATGTTTCTGGGCTTTATTTTTCAGGACAAACAAACATCTAAATAATTATGTTAAATTGGCTGGCAAGTAAATTTGAAAAAAAAAATTGTAACACCACATAGACTAAACATCATCTTTAAGTTGAATGACTCAGGCTGAATCACTAGACTATAGGTTCTGCCTTGGATTCTTGTCTGGCCCATGCTAACCAAGAGACTTGCCCGGGAAATCTGCTGTCCTAACATCACCCAGGCCGGGCAGGTTCCTGGAGTCCAGGCTGAGCCATGGGCTGGTGCTGGAATTCTCTCTCGGATGCCAGTAAACACCCTTCTTCCCACAGGCACCAGTACCGTACGGCCCCTGGCCGAGGCTTGGGGTGACCACGAAGCCCTCAAATTCTCGAAACGTTCCACTCCCCTCCAACCTGGCTCTGGTTTCTTCCTGTCTCTCTGCAACGTCGAGGGACTGTGTGGGGACAGTGCCCTATGTCCCTGAACCTTAAGATGTTCAGGGACGCACTTGACTCTTCGTCCCTGCTCCCCCCGCCCCTCGCCCCGGCCCAGTGTTTCCAGCCCCTAGCTCCTTGTATGCTCCCCAGGGCAGGTCTCTTGGAATAATAATCCATGATAACATTTGTTCATTCACTTTAAAAACGAGCAAAAATGACAAAAACCCCTCGTTTCCTTAATTTTAAAAAGACAAGGGCCAGGCTTGTGCGAGGGTGCCCCCTGGTGGCGCCTCATCCCCTGGACTGCGGGAGTCTTGGTACCGGGCAGGGGGTTCTCAAAATTTTCCACCTCGGGACCCCTTGATACTTTTTAAAATTATTGAGCATCCCAAAGAGTTTTAATACAGGTTGTATAATCTACATGTACAGTATTAGAAATTAAAACTGAGAAAGTTTAAAAGTATTTTTCAAGTCATTTAAAATAATAATAAACCCATTACATTTTAACATAAATAATGTATTTTATTTAAAAGTTATATTTTCCAAAATCAAAATGATTTGGTGAGAAAAATATTATTGTTTTACATTTTTGCAACTTTCTTTAATAACTAGATTAATAGACCACAACTGGATTTCCACATTTGCTTCTGCATTCAGTAGGTTACTAAACCACGCATTCACATAGTTTCCAGAAAATTCCACTGTATCTTTGTGAGAGAGTGAGAGTTAAAAATGCAAATGATATCTGAGCATTGTTATGAGAATAATTTTTACTCTAGTCTTCCTGGGGTCCCCGGACTGCACTTTGAGAACTGTTTGTTGATACGGGGCAGGAACATGGTCACCGCGGCCAGGCAGTATAGGAAGGGCAGGTCTGTGGGGGCACATGAGGAATCTGAGGGCTCAGCCCCTGAAGCTCATATTGCTGTGAGAATCAGGGTGCCCATGTCCCCCTGAGCAGACGGAGTGGGTCCCCCTGGGTCCCAAGGAGGCTGGATTCTGGCCCTGAGTGGAGTTGCTTCAAGAACCTCAAAATCCTTGTATGATGAGGCCTTGCCAAGCTGCTGCCGATGAAAGAGGGGCCGGGTGAGACGGTCCAGCTGTGCCCAGCCCCTCCGCTCCACACCCTGAGATGTCCACATAGCCCCAAAGCTCATCCTCAGCTGTTCATTGATTAACCCACTGCTTAACTAATTAAACTAAGTGCTTAGCATGTTCTAGAATCTCCAAGGAAGGAAGCACCTGGCCTCTGGAAATTGGTGACGTGCTCTGTGGCATGTTCCCAGCATGCTTTGGGGGCATTCCCACCTGCTCTCTTGACTCCCTCTGCCCTTCTCTGCTGGGGCAGTTTCACCTCTCTCTGGAGCTCTTTCTACCTGATTCTGTAAAGGGATTCCTATTCACTCTGTGAGGGTATTCCCTTCCCTATGGGGACGTTGCCATGAGCTGATGGGGCTGAGCCATCTGTTCCGTGAGCGGGACCCACTGGGGATGCAGGAAGCTCCACACTGCAATCTGGGGAGGGTCACGCCACTCTGCGGGCATAGTCGGGTCCGCTCCCCGCTTGCTCTGTGAGGCAAGGTTTGTCCAGACTCCAGGTGGGATGAGCCCCTTGGAAATGGGAGGTTCCGACCTGCTTTCTGGGGAGCCCTCCATCTCTCTGAGAAGGTTCTCCCACGTGCTCTGGGAGGGAGGGGATCCAGCAGGGATTTGGGGATGGTCCCGCCGGCCGTGGCCATGCACAGAGAAGGAGCCGCCCAGTAGCAGCAGTGCGCTGCTGGTCCCAGAGCAGGACCGGTGCCTCCCTTACGCCGGGGACGGAGTGTCCCAGGGAGACCACCAGGGCTGTGGTGGCATCTCGGCATCTCGCAGGGAGGGGCAGTGCCGAGTGAGAGCGTCGCGGCCTTCGCACCCCACACCGAGCACCAGGGGCATGTCCTCTCCTGTCTGCGGAGAGCAGACCGGTCAAGACTTCTGCCTCTGCCGACACTCTGAAGTCTCTTTATCAGATCCCAAGTCAACGGAGATCGAATTTCCCTTATTTTGTAGAGGAGGAGAATGAGGCTCAGAGAAGGACCCGGCCATGCTAGGTGACGGGGCCTAGAATCCAGACTGAATTTTATCCTGCAGGCTGTGGGGAACCATCGAAGGTTTTTCAGCTGGCGAGTGACATAGCCAGGCTGCTTTCTAGAAGATGACTCTGGGGGTGAGCGGTCACCCGAGGGAGAAATCGAAGCAGAGGAGATGGGGGTGGCGGTGCGGCTCCCCCTTCCTCTGTGGCTGCCCTGTCCTTGCTCTGTCCACACCGGGGCCCAGGCTGTCCCTTCCCTTGGACAGGCTCCTGTGGCCCTGAGTCTGTCTCTGGTCATGCCTAGGCTGTGCGGCCTACGCACCCTGCAGCCCTATGCCGAGAGGATCCCCGTCATGGCCACCGCCAGCATCACCATCAACTTCACCTCGCAGATCTCCCTGACCGGGCCCGGCGTGCAGGTGCACTACAGCGTGTACAACCAGTCGGATCGTGAGTGTGGGCTGCGGCCGCGGGCGGGGCGGGCGCCCCCACTGCCCCACTGCCTCCCCAGGCCTCTGCCATCCCTGGGAGCACCAAGAGGCTGGACAAAGGGAGTGTGTGCACACGCATATGTGCATGCATGTGCGAACATGTGTGCATGCGTTTACAAGTGCATGCAGCTTTGCGTGTGTCCGCACGTGTGAGGCAGTCACATGCATTTGCTAGGTACACACATCCGTGCCTACCTGTGTGTGTGCTGTGTGCGTGTGCCTGGACATGGATGTCCACCATGGACACAAGCATGTGCACATGTGGATACATACATGTGTAGCACACAGATGCCACATCTACCTGTGTTTTCATGATGACATGTCCTAATGGTTCCGTCCGCCTCACCACCCCCAGCTTGTCCTGGAGAGTTCCTCTGCTCTGTGAACGGACTCTGTGTGCCCACCTGTGACGGGGTCAAGGACTGCCCCAACGGCCTGGATGAGAGAAACTGTGGTGAGCAGCGCACCTGCCCCACCTACCCTACCTCTCTCCCCACCTTGTCTGTGCTGAGCTGAGCAGAGCCCGCCCACCCTACTGAGTACACACCCGCCCGCACATGCGGTTCCTCGGAAGTGGGAATCTCTTTCTGTGCTGAGATGGTAAGATGGAAGCCCCACCGCCACCCCATGGGGAGTGGCAGGGACAAGCTAAGACCTGGTCTCCTGATCCCCTAGCTCAGGGCTTCTCCCCACCAGATCATAACTCCCACTCTGTCCAAACCGGCCATGCAAGAAGGAACAGGGCAGATGGCAGCAGAGCCAGGAAGGAAAAGGCTGGTAAGCAGGGGCAGGCAAGCCCTGGGTGGCCAGGGGAGAATCCTCTCGCCCACCCTTGAATGGGTCCTCAGCCTTCCACTTGAGGGGTTCAGACTAGAGTTGCCGACTCTTACTGGAGTTGTGTTCACCACTGCCCAGCCCCACAGAAGGAGCTCAGGGTCCTGGTGGTCCCCAAGCCAGGGCTTTCTTGAAATAATACCTCTTCTCTGAAGGCTGGCTTCTGGCCCCCAGAGTCGCCATCGGGGCGGCCTGTTCTGGTCTGATCTCCCCAGACCTCTCCCTCCCCCATCCCATCAAAGTTTTGAATATGTGGGGAGAGAAGCAGGAGGGAAGGGAGACGAGCCTTCCTCTGCGATAATCGTGCCTGATGTTTGGAACCAGAACACCTGGCTTCGCGTTATAGCTGAGCCCACTGACCTTGGATAAGTCACTTCATTTCTGTTTCCACCAACAAAACAGGGTATCTTGCCAGGCTGCTGTGAAACTCAGGTATAGAGTAGCCGAGAAAGAGATTTGTGACTGCAACATGCAATACATATTCTACAGACATCTCAAAGTCCAAGCCCTGGTTTTCCGGCTCCCTCCCACCTGCCCCCTCTCTGTGTCCCCACACAGTCTGCAGAGCCACCTTCCAGTGCCAAGAGGACAGCACCTGCGTCTCACTGTCCAGGGTCTGTGATGGACAGCCTGACTGTCTCAATGGGAGTGACGAGGAGCAGTGCCAGGAAGGTAGGGCGGGGTATGACCGGGAATCTCAGAGAAACCAAAGAATAGGTCTCCGCCAGGCAGCCCGGCCCTTCTGCATGCTTCTTCGGCAAAGGTTTCTGCCCTCTTGTCCAAATATTGACCAACCTATCCGTATGTACACCTACATGTCCATCCGTGCATCCATCCATCCATCCATCCATCCATCCATCCATCCATCTTCTGATCTCTCCAACCAGAACTTGAGTGTTACATCCACTCGGTCATTCATCCATTGGCCTGTCCAACCACCTGTCTCCCTATCCACTGAACCGTCTAATTTACCTACTTATTGGTTTACCCAACTACCTATCCGTGTGCCCATTGTTCCATCCTCCATCCATGCATCCATGAAGACATGTATGCAAGCATCCATCCACTGACCCCTTGAACTACCTGTTCGTCCACTGGTCTTCACGACTGCTTAGTTATCCATCATTCTAGCTGTTTATCAGTCTCCCTACTGGGCCATCAATCAACCCATTTGTCGGTCTGCCCAATCTCCTACCAGTGTCCATCCATCCGTCCATCCATCCATGCATACAACTGACCGACCAGCCAACACTTGCAGTCTAGGCAAGGGATAGGCAAGGCAGAGGAAGGAGCTGGGAATAGAAGATGCCAGAGATGTGGTCCTTGCCCTCTGGAGATTATCTTTTAGGAAGAAAACATGATGGGTGACTCTCTCTGCCCAAAGCCTTCTGAACATTATGTCCAGTGGCATTGAAAGACTGGAGGGTGAGGAGATTAGGCAGGAAAAGCTCCGTAGAGGAGGCGGGCTTTGCACTAGGCCTTGAAGAGAGGTAACATTTAAATAGGTGGGAGGAAAGGAGACCTGGAGAAGACCAAGTGGTGGAGCGGGAAGCTCTTCAGGGTAAAGACGGTGTGGAGCAGGTGGGCAGCCAGGTGGGGTCAGGACCTGGAGGAGGACTGCCGGGCTAAGTGAGGAGCCTTAGTCTGATGGGAGAGGCAGAGCCCTCCTCTTACAAGACTAATCGCGAAGTAGCACAGTTCTGCCTTCAGGTACCACATCTGGGAGCGGGGAGGCATGACCCTACGGTCAGGAGCGGGGAAGCTGTGACCCTACAGTCAGAAGATCCAGTCTGAGAGGGGAGACACAGCCTTGCTCTCAGCAGCACAGCCTGAGGGGGGCTGGCCGGTGGGGAAGGGGCACAGCCAACTTGAGGAGACGCTGAAGGGGCCTCAAGAGACCCTTCGCTATGATCAGGAGACCCTTTACCAGTCACCTCCTGGCCTCTTCCAGCCTCCATCTTCCATGGGCCTTGTTTAAAGGCTCCCGCAGGCTCAGGGACCCACCCCCGTGCCCTGCCCTCACCCCCTCTATCCCAGGGGTGCCCTGTGGGACGTTCACCTTCCAGTGTGCGGACCGCAGCTGCGTGAGGAAGCCTAACCCGCAGTGTGACGGGCGGCCCGACTGCCCAGATGGCTCGGACGAGCAGCACTGCGGTGAGCCCACCCTGCCCCGCTGCCAGGGGCCCCGACGCGCCTGGGAGGGAGGGAGGTGGTGCCCACGCCACGAAGCCGGAGGGAAAGCTCACCGTCCGTCCATCTGTCTCTCTACCCTCCCTTTGCCCCCTTGTCTGGACCCCGCCTGCCTTTCTCCCTCCTCCTGCCCTTCACTCCTTCCTTCTACTTCCTCCCTTTGCTCTCCCGCCATCCCCCGCCGTCTCACTGCCCTCCGCCTGCCCCTCCACCTCCGTCCACCCCTGCCCTCTTCCCCACCCCCAGACTGCGGCCTCCAAGGCCCCTCTGGCCGCATCGTGGGCGGGGCCGTGTCTTCGGAGGGCGAGTGGCCATGGCAGGCCAGCCTCCAGGTCCGGGGCCGACACATCTGTGGGGGCGCCCTCATCGCTGACCGCTGGGTGATCACGGCAGCCCACTGCTTCCAGGAGGACAGGTGAGAGGGAGGGCGTGGGGACCAGGACCGCCAGAGATGGCAGAGGAGGCCGTGGCGGGGACGGGTGTCGTCTCTGAGCTCTAAGCAGAAAGAGGGCGGGATGGTGAGGAGCCGCCCAAACTGGCTGTTCCCACACTTGCGGTGGGTCCTGGCTCCACCACGAACGTGCTCCGCGGCCCCGGACAGGTCGCTCAACCTCTCCGTGCTCTGCCTTCGGTGTCTTGTCTCAAGTTGGGTCAGTGATTCATTCATTCGCTCACTCATTCATCCATTCAGCAATATTCGTTGACTGTACCAGGGGCTGTGCTGGACACTGGGGGTACAGCAGGGGACAGAACCGCCTGGCTTGGTCACAGGCCTTCGTCTTCCTCCTCCAGGCGTGCCTCCAAGAGGGGACTTCTCACCCAGCCTCGCAGACATCCTCCCCACCTGCGCGGTAGTGGGCCCCCTCCCCACTCCAGCCCCCTACTCTGGGCCCCCGGACCCCGCCCCCAGCGCCACCAGCCTGGACTCCTTTACCCACACCGCCTCCAATGTCCTGGGCCTACGGTCCGCGGCCAAAGGCTTGGAGCCACGAGGGCATCCCCTCGTTCTTAGAGTCAGAACCAGACATCGAGTCCTCTCCCTTCTCCAGACGAATCCTCAGACACTGCCTGTCCACACTGCAGCCCGGCAGCCCGGAGCCCACCTGCCTTTTGCCCAGGTGCCCAGGGGCTCTTTCTGAGTGTGGTCTGGCCACCTCACTCGCTGTCACTCCATCTCAGCCTGTAAGGGAAAGAAAGCCCTGACGTGGCGTTCAGGGGGCCAATCCTCCACACTCCACTCTCCCCCTGCCCCTCCCCCTGGGGGGGGGGGACTACCAGGTCTCAGTGGGTTCACAGCAGCCCCATCTGTAAAGTGTGCAGATAGAAGGAGAGAAGTACTTGTCAGGTGCCTGGCACCGTGCCTCACGTGCACAGTCTTACCGCCTCCTCCCGTGAACGGTGGAGCAGCAGATGCTCTTCCCATCTCATAGATAAGGAGACTGAGGTGTAGAGAGGCGCGCACCCGTCTAGGAAAGGATGAAGCTGGGGCTGGACCCCAGGCAGGTGGGCTCTAGGGCAGACGTTGGACACTGTACCACCCACTGGCTACCAGCCTTGCAGAGGAGGGAGGTGATGGCCGCGGGGCACGGCGTCGCAGGTGGGGCGGCTGGATATCCCAAGGTCGGGCAGGTGCGAGGCGGCCTCCGAGCAGCACAACCCTCCCCGCCCCCAGCATGGCCTCCGCGGCGCTGTGGACGGTCTTCCTCGGGAAGGTGTGGCAGAGCTCGCGCTGGCCGGGCGAGGTGTCCTTCAAGGTGAGCCGCCTGTTCCTGCACCCGTACCACGAGGAGGACAGCCACGACTACGACGTAGCCTTGCTGCAGCTGGACCACCCCGTGGTGCGCTCGGCCGCCGTGCACCCCGTCTGCCTGCCCACGCGCTCTCACTTCTTCGAGCCGGGCCTGCACTGCTGGATCACAGGCTGGGGCGCCCTGCGCGAGGGCGGTGAGCAGGCTGCATGGCGGAAGATGGGTGCGGCGGGCCTCCCCTAATATCTAGCCTGGGGGGGAGGGGCAAGGGGCTCCTGCACTCCACTCTTGAGGCCTGCTGGCCGGGAGATTAGGTTGGGTTGGATTTCACAGAAGTAAACAATCTTTTACTCCCCATGAGCTCCTGCCCTCCTGGACCTTCCCTCCCTCCCCCAAGGGCATTAAGGAGGACCTAAGTCATAGAAGGTTATCTTGAGGGATATGCATGGGGCGAAGGGGCAGGCCAGGGACCCCGCCACCCACAGGTAAGCTCCTTGGACAGTGGGGGTTAGGAGGGTATGTGTGTGTCGGAGGGTGGGGAGAGAGGCTCTTAATTAAGGTTGGATTTTAAGGAGACGTGATTTCATTTAATCCACCCACAAACCCTAGGGGGGTGGGTATTATGGCCCCACTTTGTGGACGAGGAAACCGAGGCTCAGGGACATTTAGCAGTCGCTTAAAGTTATATAGCCAGAGAGGGTTGGGGCAGAAATAAAACCCAGACCACCTGACCCCAGAGCCCTTGCTGTTTCTGCTACTGTGTCTCAGGACCTAGGACGTCCTCCCCTTCCTTCCTAAAATGACAGGCGCTGGCCACCTCTAAACGCCACCCCTAAATGCCACCCCCCCCCCAGTTCCGTGGGTACAGGAATACAGCCATGCCTGCACCCTACATGGCGGTGGCTTCAAAAATGTGTGATTTATAATCTGGAGGCAGGCAGGACTGCAGAGATCCTTTATAGATGGGGAAACCGAGGCTCAGAGGGAAGCGACTTGTCCACGAGGATGGCGGAGAATAGTGATAAAGCGAGGGTGGTTCGCTCGCTCGTTCGGTGAATTCGACAACCCGTTTTGAGCATCTGCTAGATAGATGGAAGCCACCGAGCTGGGTTAAGGGGATCTAAAGATGAAAAGAGAACATTCCTGGGGGAGACAGGCTGTGTAAGAGCTGAGCTGGACGGGCAGGTACAGGCAGCCCGGAGGAGGTGCCCGGGCAGGTGGGTCAAGCAGGCTTCCAGGGCGGGGCAGGCTAAGCCGAGGCTCAAAGGATGAGCTGGCAGAGTCCTGGTGAAAAAGGAAAGGCATTCCCAGCAAGGGACAGGTGGCCACCCAGCCCCAGCAGGAAGCCTGGGGCAGATAGAGCTGGCTGATGATTGGCGGGGAGGAGGGGCAGGTCCTCTTGGGCCACCGAAGGCTCTCAAGCCAGGGTTCTCCTCTGACCTGCGCTTTGGAACCACCTGTGGGCTTTGAGAAAAACACGGATGCCCTGGCCCCACCCCAGGCGAGCAAAGCATCTCTGGGTGGGCCCAGGCGCAGTGCATGCTGGGACTCCTTGCGGGTTCTACAGCAGCCCTCCTGGGGAATCCCTGGCTGGGCTGGGCCGTGGGGGGATGCTCTCTAGTTTTAGGGGGACAGTGGAGGTGGCCGACTGTGCTCTGGAAAAACCCTCCGGGGCTGTCACAGAGCAGAGGGGAGGGGCCAGGAGGCCCCAAGCAAGAGGAGGGAGAGACACTCGTCCAGACAGGCCTTGGGTAGGGCTCTGTCCTAGGAACTACTCAGAGGAGGAGCCAGGACAGTGGGCAGGGCAGGAGAGATGAAGGGGGTTCTTCCTAGATGCAAGAGGAAAAATAGAAGGAAGAGTAGGGGCTTTGATGGGCACCTCAGATCTTTTCACCTCTGCCCTCTGCCCTCGGCCCCACTGGGCAGGCCCCACCAGCAATGGCCTGCAGAAGGTGGACGTGCAACTGATCCCCCAGGACCTGTGCAGTGAGGCCTATCGCTACCAAGTGACACCCCGCATGCTGTGCGCCGGCTACCGCAAGGGCAAGAAGGATGCCTGCCAGGTGACTCCTGCAGGGCCGGGCGAGATGGGGGAGAGGGTGACGCTCGCGTCACCTGGGGCCTGGCCTTCTGCTCACTCAGCCTGCTGAAAGCTCGCGGGCTCCCAGCCCGGTGGGGATGGCGTCCCCCGTTTACAGATGATGAAACTGAGGCCAGGGAAGGCCGAGGGACTTGCCCCAGGTTGCAGGCCGCCTGTGGTGGGCAGCTCTGAGGCTCAAACCCAGTTCTGCGCCTTGTCCACCATGAGGCACTTTGCCCGAGGTGACATAGTAGAGAGGACTAGAAGGAACCCACGGAAGGAGTCAGAGGTGGGAGGGGGGCAGGGGGACATACGTCCCCAGTTCCATGATAGCCAGGACCTGCCGGAGGCCAGGCCAAGTTACAGGGGAAGCGGAGGCTTCAAAAGGGAATGTGACTTTTTTTGCTGTCATTCAGGAAACTCCTGGCAGCCGGGAGCCTCGCTTGGGATGGATGTACCCTTATCCCAATGTGACGCTGTTCCCCCCTCCCCATTTCAGGGTGACTCGGGTGGTCCACTGGTGTGCAGGGAGCCCAGTGGCCGCTGGTTCCTGGCAGGACTGGTCAGCTGGGGCCTGGGCTGTGGCCGGCCCAACTTCTTCGGCGTCTACACCCGCATCACAGGTGTGATTGGCTGGATCCAGCAGGTGCTGACCTGAGGAGTTGCCCCATGCAGAGCCGGGGCCCACCTCCTGGACTCAGGCGTGCCCAGGGCACCCATCAGGACGGGGAGCGAGTATCCTGGGGCAGCAGGGCCCTGCGGAAGCAGGAGGTGGCTTCCCGTCTCTACTTTGTGACTTTGCCCCAGAGAGGGCACAAGGAGGGGAAAGGGCCCTCAGCTGGGGGTCGAGATTTCCCTGCAGGGCCTGGGGTGGTCCCCAGCCCCAGCTGGTGGGTTCACATCCAGCCTGTCCCCTCCTGATTCTCTCTCCTCCTTCCCCTTCCTCCACTGCTGACTTTGGTGGGGGAGGGTGGGAATGGTTCGGCAGCGAGAACACGGCTTCCAGGCCCCAGTGGGAGTGTCTGAGCCCCCTCCCCACTCCCAGTGCAGAGGCTGCTTGGGCAGCACCCTCTCCAGGGGGCAGATTCCAGCCCGTGACGCCTCCAGCCTAACTAGAAGGGGCTGGGGGCTCAGAGCCCTGGAGACAGCCAAGGGGGCCAGCTGCCACCATGAGCCAAAGGGCGGGGGTGCTCTGGGTCCAGGGTCCTCACGCCCCCGTCCCCCGACCCCCGGCCTCCATTGCCCACTCTCGCCTGGAGGTGAGCTCAGCTCCCCTGTGGAATAAAGCCATCTGGTCTGTGACCCAGCTCTGGGGATTGAATGGGGCCTCGGGCACCAATATCAGCCAGTTTGCAAGCGCCCTGAACCCAGGTAGGGGCAGTGGAGGCAGGAGGAGCCTCCAGGGCAGCTGTGCAGGTCCCAGGGGCTACCCCAGGAAGGCCATGGTTTGGTGACCCTCAGGTCAGAGTGAGGGATGAGGCGAGCGACGGGGTCGTTCGGGAACCTTGGAAGGGAGCGGGCTCAGCGAGGGGCAGCCATCCTCGCGGTCACAGGTCACACCGATCACATCACACCGGGGGGGGGGGGGGGGGGGGCTGGGCGTGGTGCCTGCTGGGGAAGCCCTGCCTCCTGGTTCCCACTTCCCCGCCACGTGACACTCCCTCTGCATTCTCTGAGTCATTTACTCGGGGCGCATCTCACAGTTTCCTACTACGGGGTCACAGACGTGCACGGAACGTGGCTCCTGACTTCGGGAGCGGCGGGGTCAGCGATCCAGTGTGAAGGGGCTTTGGGGTCCAAGGCGGCCGAGGCGGGGAAGGGCATTCCAGGGGGGAGAACAGCATGTGCAAAGGTACAGAGTCCGGAAAGAACACGGCGTGTCGGGGAACGGTACGCTGTGTTCGTTTAAACAGAGCTTGAGTAGGGGAGGGCGAACGGGGAATTGAAGGAGGGGAAAAAAGCTGAGGTTGGACCACAAGGAGCCTGGAGTCGAGCGAAGGGGTGTCCCTGGGGTGTCCCGGGGAGCCACGGAAGGCTGAAGAGCGGGGGAGTGACTGACACACAGGTGGGTTCCCGTTTTAGAACCGCCAGGGCGGAGGGGGCGGGAGGCAGGGAGGCCGGTGAGGCCGCCGCAGAACTGAGAGGGGCAAGTCAACCAGGGGTCTGGCCCGAGCAGCTGGCCAGTGGAGGGCCTCCTGCCTGACCCGGGGCGCCTGCGAAGGGCAAGGCTGTGGGACGGTGTCGTGAACTTGGGGTGCCTCTAGGAGGGTGGTGTCCAAGAAGCAGGTGGAGCTTGAGAGAGGTTTGGAGGGATGTTAGAGCCACCACCCATGGAAGGTGACGGGGGAGCCTAGGGGTGGGGCAGGGGGACAGAGACACGGTGGCCAGGGGCCGAGCAGCAGGCTGGAGGGGAACTGAGAGGGGGCAACCAAGGCCGTGGCCTGAGCGAGGGTGGTCAGCGACGCCCACGGGGCCGGGTCCTGGGTCACTGGTGCCTCTTGGGCACAGCGGTAGAGGGGAGGAAAGGCGGAGTCAAGTGTGGACACGCCTTTCTTGAAGGCCAGCTGGGAGAGGAGGAAGGGGTAGCCTCAGAGACCTAGACTCGAAGGGGCTTCAGAGCCAGGGAGCTGCTACATGTCCACGGTGGATGAGGGCGCCTTGGGCAGAGGGGAGAGCGGCCGGGGAGAGCGGCCAGGGTGCACGGTCAGCTCCGGGGTCCTGTCTGGGGGAAGAGACGGGACAGCAGGTGGAACAGACGCTGTGGGCGACCCCTTTGGGGTGGGGGAGCTGTGTCGGAGCGTTCCTACCCCAGCAGGCCCTCGGGGTTCTCAGAGGGGGATGCGGAACACTGCGCTGGGTGCTTTGCTAAAATGCAAATCGCGGGTGGCGGTGGGTAATCTTTAACAAGCCTCCTGGTGACTCTTTTGCAAGAGTTGGACACAAAGCATGAGGTCAGCTTTATCAAGCAGAGTGACCCGAGGGGAGGTGGTGCGGCCCCCTGATCACTGAGTGGATGGAGGAGCCTCAGCTGGCCCTGGGGATGCCTAGGGGATCCCTGCTTTGCAGGGTTGGCCCCTCAGCAGTGCTAAGAAAGGGATACACTCAGCAGGATGAGGGAGGAGAGGGGACTTGCCAGGTGGGGTGGGGACCTGGCTGGGTAGGTTCAGGGGACTTGGAGAGGTCAAGTGGGCATTTCGGTGTTTATATTTCCTCCGGAGTGTGGAGGTGACCAACAGGTGTCTTTAACGGGAAGCAGAGGGGGCGTCCTGGGTGTCGGGATGGAGCAGAGGTGGCCTGGGGCAGCACAGAGTGAAGCCAGCAAGCAGAGTACCGTCTGACAGCGGAGAAGGGTGAGGCTGGGACGTGGGAGGACGAGGAGCCAGGCTTGAGAGGACCAGGCCTCGGAGCCCAACCCCCTACCGCCTCAGCACCCCCAGCTGGCCCAGGGCTGCCTGGAGGCAGGATGGGACCCGCGTGACTCAGGCCTGATCCTTGGAAGTCATCTGGTCCGACCCTTCACTTTATAGATGAGGAACCTGAGGCAGGCACTTGCCAAAATCCCCCTGGCCAAGCCGGAGAGGAGCCCTCGGTGACTGGCCACTGGCGGAGGATAAAGCCATGACCTCCCTCCCCTTACACACGCAGGAGGGACAACGGGGCAGGGTCGCTGGGCTTTAGGAAAGAGCCCCATTACCTCTGGGCCATCCACCAGTGGTTCCAACCCTTATGGCCCCAGGCACCGTGCGAGAGTCTAACGCCTGATGCTCTGAGGCGGAGCTGAGGCGGGGATGCTGGCGCTGGGGAGCGGCTGCAGATACGGGGGAAGCTTCGCTCGCTCGCCTGCAGCCCGGCTCCTAACAGGCCGCAGACAGCACCAGTCTGCATGCAGCCTGGGGGCTGGGGACCCCTGGTGCACCTTGAGTTTAGCCCTTGTCCCCAAAAGTGCTCCAAAGAGGAGGAGGCGGCCAGGCCGGTTGTTTCTTCAGATTTTATTACACGGTGGGGTCAGATGCAGCTGAGAAGTACCCAGCCGGCGAGTCAAGTCGTAAACGCAGGGGGGCCCTGGGCAGAGGAGGGAGTGCCCCCCGTTCCCTCGTCGCCAGTTCCTGAATGGCCCCTCGGCTCCTGCTGAGCCGCTCCTGGCCAGGGCACTCCGTCCACAGCAGTACAGACGGGGTGGGAGCAGTCAGGCGAAGGCCCGGTCGCCCGCATCTCCGTCCGACAGGACCAGCCGCACCCCTTCGCCCCCCACCAATACCTGAATCTTATCTGGGGCTAAGCAGGTCCTTCCCCCTTGAAAGAAGGGTGAGGGGGGCCGCCCAAGCCTGGCACTTACACACCCCCTGAGGGAAGGCTTTCTAGGGTTCCGCCCCTCTTAGATGCAACCTCACAACAACCCTGTGAGGTAGGTGAAGGGGAGGAGTGAACCCATCTGACGGACAGGGAGACTGAGGCTCAAGGAGGTGACGTGACGGGGCCGGGGGAGGCCGTGTCTGCCATGCAGCTAGGGGGCTCGGGGGAGGGGACATAGGGACCTGGGAGACACAGCCGGACAGCGCCGCACTTCGACCACAGGCAGGCGGAGGCGGCTCCGCCCAGGGGTCCCAGGGCCCACCCCGGAGGCAGCGGGAGGCCACAGCCCCGCAGGTGTAGACAGAGGTGGCAGCGGGGAGAGTGCTTCCTCCACCTCGGGCCGGGGGCCCACCCCATGGTACAAAAATAAAGGACTTCAGATCGGAACCCCAAGTCCCTGGAGGTGATCTGGGGCCTCACATCCGGGTGCCTCTGGCTTGTAACAGCTAGAAAATAAGAGGAGAAGGGAGGAAGGGGTGGGGAGCGGTCAGAACACCGGGAGGGGGGTGGGGGGGGCGGCAGGGAGGGGGTGATGTGGGGCCAAGAGAGGGCAGAGAGGAGATCGAAATGGAGGGAGGGAGGGGTGGGGAGACAGGGAGAGAGAAAGAGGTAGGTGAGTCACAGGGTCCCTTGTGGGAGGAGGGAGGGGGCTGAGGCCCAGAGAAGGTAGATTCAGAGCCCAGGAGGAGGGGGAGCAGGAAGGGGCCCCAGCTCGCCTGTTGAGGAGCCCCATGCCCCATCCTGGGTTGGGCGGTGGCTACTAGGAGGCCAGGTTCTGCCAAGACTCTGGCCAGGGAATCGAGGCCGAGAGAGGCAGGTCGCAGAGAGCAGCTACCTGTTCCCATTTGAGAGACAACTAACATTTCAGTAGGGACAGTTAACTTGCCCAGGGTCACATAACAAGATTGAGTGGGGCCTTGGGGGCACCTGGCCAGGACTTTTTCTGCCCCACCCCGATCGTTAGCCAGCTGTAGCGGACCCCTCTCCTCGTAGGCCGGGGGGAATCCGCGGCCTGTCCTTCCCACCCCGCTGGGATGCAGGAGCTCCTGCGTGCGGGGGGGAGGCCAAGGCACCCGGCCCACTCCCCTGCTGTCCCCCTTCCCAGCCAGGCTCTGGCGCCGACGGGCAGGTGGGAGAGTTTCTGCCCCCTTTCTTCTCTCAGAGCCTCATACCCAAGAGGCCCAGATAGGCTGAGAAATGGAGGAGGAGAGGAAAATCAGCCGAAAGTCTGGCTCAAGTCCAAGGAACAAGAGATGAGCACCCTCCTGGCTTCCGCCCCTCCCTCCAGCTCCGCCAAGCTACAAACCAGGGATGGCAGCTCTGGGGGCGGGCGAGGGGCCGGGAAGAGGCCCTCACTGCGAGCGCAGCCTCAGGTCTGAGGGGGTGCGGGCAGGAACCTGCAAGGAGGAAACGTGAGGAGGAGGCGAGGAGGTGAGGCGCCGCCGGGGTGGGGTGGCCCGGCCTCAGAGGTGCCCGGCGGGGTTGGCGGGCCCAGAGGAGGTGCAGCTGCACCCCTCTTCCCCAGGCCAGGAGGCAGGAGCTGCCAGAAGGGGTGCAGGAGGTGGCGGGCAGGATGCTCTGAGATGCAAGGCCGGGGCGCCTCCGTAGAGGGCGCGGGAGGCGGGGACCAGGGCGGCCCCGGGATGGAGGTGTGAGCAGGCAGAGAGGAAACCCGGGCAGGGGCAGAGAGGGAAGAGGCAGGGTGCAGATGAAATCCAGGAGGAAGAGGAGGTGGATGAAGATGAGGCAGGACCTCCAGCGGGAAGCGGAGGAGGAAGAGGCGGTGGTGGGAGGGAGAAAAGGTTAGCGGGATCCTGAGATGACTGGGCTGCAAAGAGAAAGTGAGAGAAGGGATGGTTATGCAGGTGAGGCGCCAGGCAGGCGGCTGAGCTAACCCTGGTGGCCCCCCCCAGCGGCCCCCGGCCCCCCGGGCCCTGCGGCTGGCTCCGGCGGGGAGCGGGCGGGAGGCTCGGCTTGTGTTAGCGATCATTCTCCTCGGGGGGTGGCTGCACCTTTCTCCTGTGTATCTGCCTCCACCTGCACCTGTTGCACCTCCACCTCCTCCTCCTCCTGCTGCTGCGCCTCCTCCAGCTGCTCCTCCGCGCTCTGTGGACCCGCCGGCAGACCCAGGGAAGAAAGAGTGGAGAGCTAACGAGGGGGCCTGTGGGCGGCTTTTCCCGTGGGCCCCGGCTCGGGGTGGGCGGGGGGGCTAGATGAACGGGGACCTCCAGGAGCGGGGGAGAGCTACAGCCAAAGAAGCTGGGCGTCGTGTCCAGTCCCCTGGGAAGCCTGGGAAGGGGCTGGAGGAACCAGCAGGAAGGGCCTTGCGGGGTGCTCACTGGTCGGTCTGGCTGCTGGGTGACGGGGGAAAGGGGATCAGGGTGGGCGTGTGGCTGGGGTCCTCTGAGAGGCTCCTGGGAAGGCCTCATTTCAGGAGGGCTGACCAGAGTCGAAATAAGGCCGGGAAGGCTCGGGACAGACCCCGCCCAGGTCTGGGATGCCAGCAACAGGCTCTGGCACCCAGGTCCCGAGGCTTTTGTCCAGAGGGGCAGAAGCGGCAGGCTCACTCTCCACCCTTGCAAGGCAGTGCCGGCCACTGGCCCTGATGGGGGTGTGTGGGCAGAGGAAGTCAAAGGACAGGGAGGCAGACGGACAGGAAGCCGGCGCTCCCACGTCTCCAATGCACACGGACAGGCCCCAGCGGGATGGTCCCCCTTCCCGGCCTGGCTTGCTGTCTGTCCCACTGGCCCTACCGAATGCCCTTAAGGCTTCTGAACAGCCGAGCGTCCAGGTGCCAGGACCTCCTCTCAGGCCCCCGCCCCACAGCCAGCTGATGCTGCCTCAAAGGCCAGCGTGGAAACACGGAGCCGGACCCCACAGGGCTCCTGACCCCTCTCCTGCAGAGCGCCAGAAGAGGAGGCCTGGGAAAGGGGCACAGATCTGGCTTCCCTGCCCTGGCCCACGCCTGCTGGGGCCATTTATCCGCCCCTGGGGATAAACAGGCCCTTCGGACCCCAGGAATTCCAAGGCCGACAGCACCACAGAGGACGTGATCCACCCCGCTTACTTCTCATAGAGAACAACAAAATTCCCCAGGGGACGGGATTTGCCCAGGGCCACACCGAGTGTGGCCCAGACCCCTAATCCAGTGCCCTCCCCTTGTGCATGCTGCTCCATGGCTACCATGTGACCACCACTCAAATGGCATCTACGTCACTCTCGCCATGCCCTCGGGATGGTCCCATCTCACTGCCCCCACCCCGCAGCCTGGACCTGGGTAACTGGCGTGAGCAGACAGGACCATGGGTGGCGTGGGATGGATGGCATCGGCTGTGACCGGGAGTTATGCGTGCGCAGCAGGAGGGAGAAAGGCGAAGCCGGGAGGGCTAGGCGGGGGGGAGGGCGGGGAAGCGGGGAGAGGCTGAGGTTGGGGGCTCACCTTGGCCTTGCGGCTGGACTCGGAGCTCAGCCCACGCGGGGAGCTGTGGAGCTCCTTGGACACCACGCACAGGAACTCTGCCTGGTCCTCGCTGCCGTAGTTGTAGGAGGAGCCGATGTTCACCAGCTGGAGGGGTGGCACACGGGCAGAAAGGACAGGGCCGGGTGTGGGCGGCGGGCCGTGGGGAGGGCGGAGGCGGACGCCGGCTCTTGTCAGGATATCCGCCGGCGTCCCGACCTGGCCGTTCTGCTCAGGCTCATGCCTGGGTTTCCAGGGGGCCTCTCTGGGTCGAAAGTCAGGCTTCTCCCCGTCCTGCCCCGCACCCCTGGTATGATTCCCCAGAGCAGCCCCCCCACCTGGCCTGGCCGGGCCTGGTCCCCGCAGGAGGGCGGCAGTATCTCCGCTGCTCCCCTTCCCACCCCCACCCGCAAGCCCGGCTCCGGAGGCCGCCTCCTAAAAGCAGGAGGCCCGGAATGGGCAGTCTGCCGCCGTCTGCCCCAAATGTGGCTGCAGCAGCCCTGGCTGAACCAGGCTGACACGACGGAGCCCCCCAAAACATTCGGTTCACTCCTAGAAGCAGACGTAGGCAGGTCACCCAGTCCTCAGGCAAATGACCAGTGGCACCCGACCTGCTGGCTCACCCTCTGAGAGCCCATGAATTGCTCTCACGGGCAATCCTACTTTTGTCCTGAAGTCCCTAGAATAACCACACCCACAGGGCCCCTCTGGCTGATCTGAAAGGTCTCACTCAGCCCTCAGGGCCCCTCACCCAGCAGGTGGAAAAAACACCAGCCACTATGGCAAACGAGGCCTGGCGAGGCGGTGGCCTGCCGGAAGTCCCACAACCAGGAAGAATGCAACGGGAGTTAGAACCCGGGACTCCGGGGCCTCTCTGGGGTCCTACAGACTTAAACACTGCTAATTATTCACATGATGCCAGCTGGTTCCAATGTCGAGTCCTGCCCCGGGCTGGGAACTTTTATCAGTGGTCCTTCTGTCTTCGCGACAGAGCTGCATCACAGACTAGAAAGCAGTCTCAAGGAGGAGTCACACGGCATGTCCCTGGTGAGGCCTGGACGTGAGTCAGGTCCCCGGCTCCTGGTCGGGGCTCCTTCCTCCACCTGCCCGGCCATCCCAGGGAGACCGGTGTCCTCCCTTCTTCGACCTCCACGTGCGAGGGAGCACAGATGGGAGTGGAGAGAGGGCCAGCCAGAGCTGCCTCCTTCCCCAGGCGCAAATCTGACCTGGGGTTAACTCGCTGGCCCCTTTCCCCCGGAAACCTGTCAGGTGGGACGCCAGCTGTACTACTGGGGCCATAACCGCCTGCGACAAACATTCCTCCTGCGGGGTGAACCGCATCTGGACTTGGAGGAACCAGAGGTCACTCTAAATTCCTCGGGGGAAGTCACTGCTTTGGGCGTCCCCTAATGTGGCTGTACCTGGGCATGTCCCTTGTGGGGACCCTGGAAGCTGGGCCTAGGGAATTGCTGCAGGAGGTACTGACCCAAGGCGGACTCCACTCACTCACCTATGTGGATCTCGACTACCCGCGCCAGACGCTCGTTCATACTACAGTGTAGACCACTACCGGCAGGCTGCGAGGGCTCCCACCGAGGGGGACGCCCAGAGCTGCCCTGCGGCAAACGGGGCTTCCGGCCTCGCTCCGGCTCGGTCAGCCTGCTGCCAGGGTGGCCTTTCCCAATCGCGTTTGGTTTGATTTAAGACGACCCCCTGCGCGGAGGCGGCCGTGGGCAGCAGGACAGTCAAGGCTGGGGCTGTGGGAGGGGAGGGGCCTGCTCTGCCCAGAGGCTGGGAGGTCCCCGCCTACCTGCTCAAAGCGCCAGCCGTCAGACATGGTGGAGACCATCTGCGTGAGCTCTTCCTCCTGGCACTGCAGCACGCGGTACACGTGCTTGGGCGGGACCTGCAGGCAGAGGGGCACCGCGGAGGGCGCCGGTGGGAGCGGTGGGCGCCCAGGAGGAAGCTGAGCGCCTGCCTCCCGCCGGCTTCTCCTCTCCCCCTGTGCCATATACCCCGGGAAGGGGAGACGGAGGGGGCGCAGGCAGGGAGGGAAGGCGAGAGCCATGTTTTGGGTGCCAACCACGGGCCGGGCACTCGACCTTCGTGATCTCGCTTACTCCTTCCAAACATTCTGTGAGTTATGGGATTTTCGTGGAGGCTCAGAGGGGGTCAGTTACCTGCCCAAGGTCACCCGGCTAAAGAGTAGCAGAACCAGAATTGGAACACAGATGAGACAAGGAGGGAAGGGAAGGGTTTGGGGGACATTCCGGGTCACTAATGGAGGCAGGCCCTCCAGGAGACATGGAGTGTCCCCGCTTCAACCTGGGGCACTACCCGTCCCTTACCACCCCCCGCCCCCCGTCTCCCCCAGGGAGGGCTGGGAATCTCTCCAGCTCCTCCTACAGACTGGTCACTGGGGCCCAGGGTCCAAGCTTGTGCTGCACCTACCAGGGGACGACATAACCCCACGAAATGGACAGTTTGCCAATCCTGCATGGCCCCCCCGCACCTCCACACCGACCCCATTTTGCCTGTGGGGAAGGGAAGGGAGGGCACTTCTCGGCACCTCTGCATTCCACAAGGGGAACTCAAGACCCAGAGAGGGGCGTGCTTGGCCCGCGGTCACACAGCGAACAGATGCAGGGCGGGGACAGAACCAGCGTCCATCTGCCAGTCTGGGGCTTTGCCGGGCAGTCAGGGTGCTGGAGAACCACCCGCCCCTTACAGGGTAACTCAGCCTCCCCAGGCTGAAAACGCCGATCCGCCTCTCCCAACCTTTCTCCCGCCGCCCCCTCTCTCCGCCCACCTCCCTCTCTCCGCCACGCCCTGCTCCAGCCATGGGTGCTGCCCTGCTGCTCCCCTGTTCCCAGACCTGGGTGACAGTGTAGTCCTTCTCCTCCATCCGGTCTTTGATGATGCGGATCAGCGGGCCGATGTTGTAGAACTCCGCTTCCTCCAGGACCCCTGGCACAGACAGCGGCCCGCGTCACTCCCACTGCCCCCGCTGCCCTGTTCTCCCCTGCCTCCTCCTCCGCCTCCGAACCCACCCCCTGCTCCCGTCACACGAGGGTGACCAGCATCTCTGAGTTCAGGGCTCAAGCAAGAGCGAACATTTCCTTCCTTGGATCCCACACTCTTTGTGGAAGGAGCGAGAGGCCGCCACTCGGTGGCCTGACATCTCTGCTGTGCTGAGCATGGTGACCGAGGGGCACTCGTCAGTCCCCTAATCTGGGGGCTGCTCTAGGGCTGGTTCATTGGGACTGGACCCTGGAACGCCGCAGGAGAAGGGCCCTAGCTGACCCCTATGACGGGCTCCCATTTGTGAAGCACACGCCAAGTGCCAGGTGAGGTGCTAGGCATTTTCCATTCTTTATGGCAGTTAATTCTCAGAACTAGAAATAGGTACTTCCGTCACCCCCAGTACACAAATGGGAAAAGTGAGGGCCAGAAAAAAAAAGCAGTTTATCCGAGGCCCCAGAGCCAGTAAGTGGCAGAGCTGGGACTCAAACTCAAGCTCCTGACTTCAGAGCCCGCTGTAAATGCATAATCTTTGTGCATGTGCATATCCCCGACTCCCACACTCCTGTGCTTATCACAAGCCCTGGGGACATAGGAGAAGCAGGCATTATTGTCCCCATACCCTTAAGGAAACTGAGTCTTAGAGACCAAAGGTGAAGAGGAACAGCCCCAGGTCTTTGTACTCCCTAAGCCCCTTCACAGCGGGGACCCTCTGGTCATTTCCATGACAGGCCTCTGGGCTCCCTGGGGACAGGGCCCATGTCTGATTACGCTATTGTCCTCAGTGCCCACACAGCACCTAACACAGGGTAGGCAGTCAGTGAGGCTTGCTGCCTGAGTGCTCCTCACGGAGCCCTGCAGGTGACAGACAGCTAACAGGGCATCACTGGTCCTCAGTGCTGGGTACCACACTAAGCGATGCACTTGTATTAGCTCCTTTTATCCTTATAGCAGCACAGCAAGGTGGTGCTACTGTCACCCCATTTCACGGATGCTGGCATGCAGGCAGAGAAGGATAAGTGACTTTCTCAGTGTCACACAGCTACTAAGACTCCTCCCAGAGCCCCCGGCCTCCTGGATGGGGGCCCTAGCTCTGTCTGAGTTGCAGAACATAGAGAAACCCAGCACCTATAAACAGGTGTTGGCGATGACGCAGATAGAATGTTTACCTCCTCTTCCAGAGGGACCTACTCCTGGGCTCGGGCCACGCCCACGGTACCTGTGCCCCTGGAGGGGCTGTCAGGGAAACTATGGGCCCTGCTGAGCCGGTGCCTATGGTGGGCTCTGATTTTGAGGTCCTGGCCCACTAGGGACCCACTAGGGGGATGGACCATGGGCCACAGTGAGGAGGGATGGGCTACGCTAGACACCCAGAGCATAAGTGCCGGGACGCATACATTTATTGTCACAAGATACGCTCTCCTTGGTGTAGATCACCACTCCGACTTTACTTACACGTGGAGGCTCAGAAAGAAGTGATATAGCCAAGCTGGCCTGGCCGGGCTCGCTGACCCACAGCCCCGCCCTGTGCCCCAGTGAAGAGCTGATTCGGCACTGACCGTAGGCTCTGCCCCTGGCTGGGGCCATCCCTCCAGGCACAGTTTCCCCACCATCTGCTGGGCCCTAAAGTGGGCATCTATAGGGCCTTAGCCACTCAGGCCTGGGATGGTCAAAGCTCCCTGGAGAGCAGGCCCCCTCCTTCCCTGTCTCCACCCACAACCAGCACTGTGCTGCAGAGGCTGCCAGATTTGGGGAAGAGGCACCTGTTCCACCCACCTGCTGACTGCAAGCCCTCACCAGGCATCTGAGATGCTGGATACACCTGCCCAGCTCCACCCTGTTCACACCTGGTTTCCCAGGAGGCCAGGAGAAAGGACACCCCGGCCCGCATGGCCACCGCCAGCCTCTCTAGCTCCCTCTAACCTCTGCCTGTGTATTTCCGTTACCTCCCTAACAGTACCCAGTGAAAGCTCAGACTGGTCAGCTTGGCAGAGCCCCTAGGCTCAGCCTGGGCAGAGGCTTTGAGATTCAGCTCTGTCATGGATAAGAGGAGGCAGGGAACACAGAGAAAAACAGATGTCCCTCCTGGCTGGGAGAAATGGCTTTAGACCCCCCACAGAAGGCCTGGCAGGCTGCAGAGGGCAGGGCTAGCTTCCTGGACCAACTCACCCTCCTCAGCCATGTCCTTGTCCAGCACCAGTTTGCCATGACGGAGGAAGTTCAGGATGGGCCCGAAGTAGGTGGGGTCGCGGTCAATGAGGTAGGCCCCGGTCTCATCCTATGCGGGGGAGGGGCACAGACTGTGAGAAGAACGAGGCCTCCCCCTGCCCGCCCCTTCACTCAGGCCAGGTAGAACACTGGAGGGAGAGACAGAGTGAGCGTAGAGTTTGTTTTTCCCTGGAATAAAGTGGCATCATGGAGCGAAAAGGATTTGGGGTCAGATACACCTCGGTTCAAATCCCGCCTCTGCTTTCTCCTGACTGTGACCTTAAGCCAGAGATTTGTCCTCTTTGAGCCTTACTCCTCTCCCCCATAACTAGGGGTCACTGTGAGCATCCAGTGGGGTCTCAGTAGCACCTGACCCAAAGGAGGACTGTCCCTCTCAGAGCTTGTGCCCCCGAAGCCAGCCCTAGCGTCTGCACCAGATCCCCAGCCATTCTAGGGAGGTTTGCAGGTTTGCAAAGGAGCTGCTCTCCTCCGACACCCTCAGACCGCAGGGAGGCTGGGCGGGCAGCAGCACAGCTCCACAGAGAGAACAGGGAGAATCGAGAGGGGAGGGGACTTGCCCAAGGTCACAGCATCAGATGGTAAGGCAGTTGGGGAGAGGGGGTCTTGGAAGTCATCTCCAGACCAGCCTCCTCTGGTTACAGACAGGAGGCTGAGCCTGCAGCAGGGGAGGGTCCCATCTAAGGTCACCCAACAGTTTACAGCAGAGCCGGGATGGTCCCCAGAACTGGTACCTGCCAGGCCAGCACCCCTTCCAGAGGAAGCCCAGCTCTGGAGCCACCCTGGGCCTTCTCCACCAGCTCCCTGCACACTGAGGCCACCTACACCCCAAAGGGCAGGGAGAAGCTGCCTCAGCCACTCCTTTCTCAGTGCAGGGGTCCCGTTTGGGAAGGATGAAGGCCGAGGTGTCTGTCTGTCCCCACAGCCCCAAAGGACGGGGGAGAGTAGGATCTGATTCACCAGCCTCCTGGGGTGGGAGCCCAGGGAGAACTCAGAAGCTCCAAATGGCCGCGGCCTGGCGTTGTCCCGTTGCCAGGGCGATGGGCACATTCCTCACTCTCGGATCCACTTCCTCCTCCCCCCTCCTCTAGCCAGTTCTTCCCGCCTCCAGCTCTTTAGAAATAAAACCAGCCGGGTTCCCAGCCTGGCGGGCCGGCCAGACCGTACAGCCCGACTCCAGTGAATGGAGGACCCCCAGCCCCACGCCGCCCACCCCGCGGGCCTCACCCGGTCCGACTGCAGCTCTTCGCCCTGGCACAGGCGGCTGAGGAAGGACTTCTGCTCCCGGCACAGCGTCTGCCGGGTGGTCAGGAACACCGTGCCCCCCACGTTGAGCCGCACCCACTTGCTCCAGCCGCCCGCAGCGCGGCCGCCCGCCCCGGCCGGCGGCACAGCCTCCCGGGCCTCCATCCTCATCGCTGGCCCTGGCGTCTGCATCCTCCCGGTTCCCAGCGGCTGGAGGCGGGCAGGTACTGCGCGCGGGGCATGTTGGGAGCTGTAGTCCATGTCGCCGGCGGGGGGGCGGGCCAGGGGGGAGGGTCCGCAAGTGCCAGCCATCTGCCTTCCCCAGCCCAGCCCTATTTTGCCCTGGGAGACCCACGAACCCGGGTCTCTTGAAGAAGCCGTTGGTCAAATGACTGTATTTGGGGAAGGTCAAGTTCGGGGTCACTGGGAAAATAGTGAGTGGTACCCCAAACCAACAACCCTCCCACTTGTTCTCCACAGTATTGATCCAGGCCGGGTTATCAAACGGCTGACAAATATGGAAAGAAATGTTTCTCTCCCAGAATTCCATATTTACCTGTACCTGTTTTCTAATATTCTTTCATTCTGCCCTTTGTGTGGGTGAGGGATGAAGGGAGGGGTGCTGGGTTCTTTCCCCACATCAGTTCTTTGGGGACAACTAGTTGGGCTTAAAGTTGACCGAGGGGGCACGGTGTTCCAGACGCTTCGTGTGTCCGTGTTATTCACTGACGCTCTCAGCAGCCTGGTGAGGCTGCCGTTACTTTACCCATTGTACAGATAACGACTCAAGTGAGTGATCTTCCTGACTCACTGCTGGAGAGTGGCAGGCTGGGCCGCGCCCAGGTGGATTCCAGATGCATTTCCACCACCAAGGCCCATTTCCTGCTCCCCTGCCGCAGCTTGTCAGTGCTCCTTGGGAAAGATATCCAGGGAGGAAGTGTGGGGAGGGCACGAGATCAAAGTCAGGAGAGCTGGATCTCCATCCTGACCTTTGCAGGATGAGCCGTGGGAAGAGGTCTCGGTTTTCCCATCCCAGCTTCAGGAGGGGGAGGAGGGCTTGATCGTGTGGGTTTCCTTCTGAGCCAGAAAACTTGGAGTTGGGACTGATATTGTGGACACTACAGGACGGGGGAAGAGGGACAGATCCTCATGTCACCTGAGACCAAGGAGGGACAAAGGCTGAAGACTATAAGCTGTCCTCCTTAACTTCCTCTCCTTCTCCATGTTTCAGTCCTGGTCCTGGATTAAGGGGGAGGGGTCCGAGGCTCCCCTCATTGATCCCAGTGTCACACACGCTGATCAGCCTGACCTTGTGCTGGGGGAAGGTTCTCCGTTACCACCCAAGGCTCTGTTTTTGCCATAAAACCTTTCCTCTTGGCCGGGACTAGGTCCCAGCTGTTAGAATCTTATTCCCAGGAACTCGCCAGTACTTGAGCAACTCCCTCTCTGAGTCTCAGTTTTCTCTTTTGAAACATGAGAATTATAGTAGTCCTAGAACATTGTTGTGAAGATCAAATTATATAATGTCTATAAAACACCTGGCATAGTCCCTGGCTTTTAGTACATTGAATGAATGAGTGAATGAATGAAGTGGGGGGGGGAGGGTATGAACTGGTCTTGAAAGATCAGCAGCATTCCTGGCTCTCAGGGGGCCCTCAACCATTGTTAGCTAAAACAAAACCAGAGCAGGAAATACTTTTTTTTTTTTTTTAAATCCACTTAAGGGTTGTAGGCAGGTTGTGATTTGCAGAGATAAAGATGTCAGGGGTGGTTCTTGGCCTAATGGGGCTTCGGTTTGGAGAGGTGGGTGCAAGAGGCTTTGACAAAACACAGAATGGAATCCAGGACAGACCTGGCTGTAAGCATGGGTTGGCACTCGTCATAGTTTTTGCTGTCTTTTCCACTTAGAGGATAAAACCAAACATTCCTTAGATGCTTTCTGGATGATGGTTTCCCTGGAGGAGGGCCAGACTTCAAACGCCTGCCTGTTACATTGCCTCCTGCTGTCTGCTTCTGAGAAGAGCAACTTCAGGTGCTTCTGAACATGGCTCTGAATTCAACTTGAAAGTGAGCCAGGACAGAGGTGTTTAAGCGGCACAGGTTCCCAGACAAGGATGTCAGCCCAGGCTTTGTGGCTTGCTAGCTGGATGACCTTGGGAAACTTACCCTCTCTGAACTTCAGTTGCCCCATTTCTAAATTGAGAATGATAATAGCACCTAGATTCATGCAGTTGTGAGGATTCAACAAACTAACACGTGAAGTCACGTGAAGAGCACGTAGCCCAGTGCCTGAGCAAAGCCTCAGTGAAGACCGGCTTTCCTGAAACCAGTCCTGGACCCAACATCGGTGCCCGAGCCAAAGGCCACCCCTTAAGATCCATTCCCATTAGACAAGGATGAACCACCTGACCAGCACCTCCCTGCTGGGGTTAGAGGGGAGAGAGAGGCAGAGAGGAAGGCCAAATGACCCAGCCTCCAGAGCAAAGGGCCTGCCATTTCCTCATGCTAAAACCCCAGGGCCAAAGTGAAGTGAGAGTCTTTCCACTGCCAGACAGGGCTAAAGGAACATGAACTACATCCCAGAGTTCACACCCGAGCACATCGCCTGTTTCAGACCCTCTTGTCTTCTTAGCAGCTGCCCCTACATCGAGCAGCTCATTTCACATCTGCTGTCAGTTCCGTGACTAAGCTGTCACTCATTCCTGCTGAGTGATTGGGATTCAGTCCTCCTTCTCCCCCAAGTTCAGAGTTCCAGAACATTCTAAACAGCGTTGACTTTTTTTTGGTTGTCGTTCTCTACATGAAATCCAATCCTATCGCTGCCTTGGCCATCGATTCTGCCTTTTTTGGAGAGGGGTTTGTTAGTTCTGAATTGGCACCTTTTCAGGTCACCTCAGTAGAGAAACAAACATACCGAGTCAAAGAGAGTGTGTCCTGACCAGCCAAAAATATTCCAGAGGCCGTGGTGCAGGGTTTGAATCTCTGCTGCATGGCTTTCTGGCTGTGAGTCATCTAGCTAGTCACATAACCTCTGTAGCTGGGGTGGCGGTGACGCTAGCCCACCTCAGCCTTGGCCCAAGGAGGCCTCAGGCTCAGCAGGCTCCCAGCGGGTCCTGACCCACAGGAGTGTGGCCAGCGATTGGGCTCCGCCAGCAGGGGGCGCACCAGCCTGGTCCGGCCCTCGGGGAGCCTCCTGCGCAGCACCGCCACCCACGCGGTCCACCTGGTCCTGTTGGTTCTTCTTTCAGGAGCTCAGCTCCCGGGTACTGACAATCAGCTCTCACTAGCCCCCTCCAGGGGCCCCACTCTTCCCCTGCAAACATCCCTCTGGCTCCCGTGGATATCATTTCACATCCTAAATCCAGATTCCAGTGATCAAGCTTCAACCAAGAATCTTCCTACCCCGCTGGGCACCTTGGCCCCCTGGTCATGCTGCCAGAGGGACATTTATGAGCACGTCTATGGGCCCGACTCTGTGCCAAGCACTCTCATGGATTATCTCTTTTAATCCTAACCCAACAGGGAGATGCGACTGTAACCCCCATTTTACAGAGGAGGGACTTTCCTGGCCCCCAGACTCTCCTTCTGCTCCTTCGTGCTCCACCACCTCAGTTCCTCCATGGCCAGCGTGGAATGAGGGTGGGAAAACACAGGTTTTCCTTGCCTGGCACCCATGTCCTCTGGGGTCCCTTTGCACTGGCTAGAGCAACGATTCAAGCTGGCTTGTTTTCTACCCTGGGTGATTGTTTTGAGGGTCCTTTGAATCCCCGCTTCTCAGAGTGGTTCACATCCAAGTTTCCTTCCTGACCAGGGCCCTCTCTGGCTGGCTGCCTGGGACGCCCCCTCAAGGACCACCTCCCTGGGTCCCACTGCCCACCCTCCTCCCACGCCCACCCCGCAGGCTTCGTGCGTAAGGTCCCTTCTGGACAGCTCCAAGCCATCCCTCTTCACCCAGGTCCCCTGGCAGCCACAGCATGCACCCCACGGACAGGTTCGCCCTGCACAGCTGCACCTTCTGACGCCAACACCGAGCAGCCCGCCAGGCCAGCATCCCACGTGCAAGCTTTCTCAGCCTCTGAGGCCCCCAGAATCCAGGACACATAGGCTCAGCTCTGCAAACAGCCTCCTTGAAGCCCCTCTCACTCAGCCTGAGGAAGGCGGAGGCATGCCATGCCAACCCCCCATTAGGCAGGAGAAGTAAAGTGCCACAGCACCCCAATGCCGCCCCTAGAGAAAGGGTCCTCTGCCTTCCCACTGCTCTCACTGTCATCTCTCATGTCTCTGTCCGTAGGCAGGAGGTGCGGCTTCCCAAGGTTTCTAAAACTAGTTCTTAACCACATTGGTTGAAAGAACTACTTTAGATGGTCTAGCACCTTGTTTTAGAATGTGGGTGCAGTTAGCAGCCCTGGCTGAAACTGAATCATAAAAAGCTGTGCTTAAAAATAGCATTTTACTTTGAAGTAATTTCAGATTCAGAGAAAAGTTGCAAAAATATCCTGTTTTCCATCAAACTAATTTATCTCATCATTCATTTTGGTATTCGTTGATGATTCTTGCTATAAAAAGTGTGACTATGATGATTGCCAGATTTTGATTTTTGTAATTCTATCATTCCTTCTACATTTATTGTGGCATTCTATTGTAAGGGAGATAGTTCCCTTCATTCATTCATTCATTCATTCATATCAGAATGGACTAATGGATTCTTATTTTACTCTATGGGTTATAATCCATTACTATTATGTATTTTGAGGGCTCAAATTGTCTAAGCTTTTGTCAATGGGAGCTCCTCCAAGGTGGCTGCTATATCTTTTTTTAAAAGATGCTCAACATTGCTAGCTATTAGGGAAATGCAAATCAAAACCACAATGAGATACCATCTCACACCTGTTAGAATGGCTATAATCAAGAGGACAAGTAATAACAAATGTTGAAGAGGATGTGTAGAAATAGGAACCCTCCTCAGACACCTGCAAATTGGTACGGCCACTATGGAAAGCAGTATGGAGGTGCCTCAAAAAACTAAGAATTGACCTACCATATGATCCAGCAATCCCTCTACTGGGTATTTACCCCAAAGACTTGAAAACTCATATTTGAAAAGATGTTTGCACATCGATGTCCATAGCGGCATTAGTCACAGTGTCCAGGACATGGAAGCAACTGAAGTGTCCTACGATAGATGATTGGCTAAAGAAGCTGTGGTACATACATACAATGGAATATTACTCGGCCATAAGAAGAGATGAAATACTGCCATTTGTGACAACTAGGATGGACCTTGAGATAATCATACTAAGCAAAAAAAGCCATACAGAAAGGTTGAAAGTCACATGATATCACATATGTGGGATATAAACCTAAAAGCAACACACGAACAGGACAGACAGAGACTCATGGGCATGGACAAGGGACTAGTGGTTACCAGAAGGGAGGGGAAAGGGGGGAAATAAAATAAATAAAATGGTAAAAAAAATTATGTATATATAGTATGAAAAAAAATAAACTGGCATTTAAAAAAACAAAAATAAATAAATAAGAGGTTCTTAAAGAAAACACTTCAGCTTATTAAAAAATTGTGGTAAAATACACCTGACATAAAATTTACTATTGAAGTGGCCCAGAATATGCCACTGTGGCATAAAACAAAACATTTGGCGCCGAAGGTGTTGGAGAATAGTTTTTTTTCCGTGAACTCCTTTATTAGCTTACAGGCCCAGACTCCCAAATGAATTCAAAAGAACTTAATTGTCTTAAGTCCCCTTTCTGGGAGCCACCAGGAAAGACTGCAGAGTGGAAGTTCAAACCACACCTAAGTAGACATTGTCACAAAGCTAGCAGATCTCCCATCTATTCTCCTAAGGACCCATTTATTTGTCCTAAAAATAATGCGTTTGCCCATCAGTAACCTTTCCCCCTTCTCCATTAGGAAGTCATTTGTTTTCCTCTACGTGCCCTTCTCCTCCTCTCCTTCCCTTACTTAGATGGCACATAAGCCCCAAATTCTCTCTTTCGGTCACATTTCTTTGTGAACTCCCATTTGTATGTATGAGTAAAATCTGGCTTTTCTCTTGCTAATTTGTCTTTTGTCCGTTGAATTCACAGGCCTCCAGCACACACCTAAGAGAGGAGAAGACACATTTTCCCTCGACACTGTCTTAACCATAATAAGTGTATATTTCGGTGGCATTAAGGACAGTCATACTGGTGTGATACCATTACCGCCATCCCTTTTCATTTTGAAAAACTGAAATCTGCATCTGTTAAACGATAACTTCTGAGTCCTCCCTCCCCCCACCACTCCAGCTCCTGTATTTCTTTGGCACATCCCTATCACTCTTGGAGCACTTCCCTGGTTTCCGGGACAGCAAAATGACCAGGCTCACGTTGTACTTTCCCTCCCCAGCTGCTCCCATCCCTTTTTGTGGATAACGGTACGTAGAACCGAGATCTGGACACTGGGGGGGGGTTCATTGCACAAGGGTGTCATTGCTTCTAGGCCCCTCAGAGGGCCTAGAACTGGGAGACGAGCATGCCTCACACACACACACACACACACACACACACACACGCTATATCCCTATATCCTGAGCTCACACTGGTACCTCCAATTCCAACTCACACCACAGATTTCTTTCTAGCCTTCTTTCTTTCCATCTTTGTTTTTCTTCTCTCCAATAGGGAGAATGTTGGTTCCCACGTCCTCAATATATTTACTTATTTTGCTCAGCTCTAGTTTCATAATCGGCAACCCATAATGCCGTGAAAAACGAACCAATAACCAGAGTTTAATATTTATTTCCAGGGCTTTTGTTGTTTTGTTGTTTTGTTCAGCTGGGTTATGTTACCCATTCGAGGGAGTTAAGTTTGCCTGTTTCTTTCTGTGTTAACATTTCATTCCCCCCGCCATCCTCGTTAATTTAATTCATTTGTTAAGCATGTGAAGCATAGCATAGTTCTAAAAGTCAAAACGATGCGAGAAGTCACATGAAGAAAAGTAGGACAGAGTCTCCGCATCTGCCCCACCCTGTCCCCACCCGCCCCCACAGACAAGCAATCTCATTCGTTTTTGTTTTATTCTTCCTGTGTTTCTTTTTGCAGGAATGAACAGATACGTATGTGTTTTCTTATTTCTCTTTCTTTATCATACAAAAGGTAGCATACTGTGGAAACGCTTTTGCCTTTTGCATTTTTCACTTAACAACGCAGCCTAGAAATCCATCCACACGTTACATAGCCCTTCCTCATTCTTTTCACCATGTGCAGAGCTCTCAGTTGTGTGACTGTTCTTCCATATATTTACACTTCGCTTGTTTCTAACATCTTACACTTACAACTAATGCTGTGACAAGTAACTCAATTATCCATATGTGTTTTTATATTGTTGGAAGTGTATCTTCAGGGTAAATTCCTAGAATTGAGATTGCGGGGTCACGAGGTAAGTGTATATGTAGTTTCATTAGCTGCCTATGTGATTTGCAAGCTTTTCACGGCTCAGAAGTGGGGACAGGCTGCGAGAGGCCAGAGTGAGGGGTGGAGCTAGCAGCAGGGGAAGAAGGCGAGAGGAAAGAGCGGACACGACCCAGCGCTATCAGGCTAATAACTCTCCCCACTGCACCAGTTCCAGGAGCCTCCCCAGTACCCAGCCCACCTGGGGTCTCCTGGAGGCCCCTCCCATCTCATTCTGGACCACAGGACACTGCAACTCATCTCATGCTTTCAGTTAATCATTGTGCCTGGTTTTTAGCACCCAATTAATTGCCTTCTTCCTTGCATTTTTCTCTGCCGATGCTACCACATACTTTAAAGAAAGGGAATACATCTTTCATACAAGAGTCCTGGAGAAATGTATCAGAGTATACATCTAGTCCGCAAGCCAGTTAGCCTCTGGTTCCTTCACTCCTCACCTGTGAATAAGGGTGTGAGCATGTGTACATGTGAATGTATTTGTAGGGGGCTTATGAAACCTCCCCCACCCAGAGAGAACCCCTACCCCTTTTCTATGACCCCTTCCCCAAGTCTGTCTTGCAGGAGATGAACGCCCTACAGTCATTCCATCCAGGATTTCCATCCCAGCCCTAACCTTCTTGTGACTTCGAGTGGATCACCTGACCTAAGTCCCTACCTTTTTTACCTGTAAAATGGGGGCTAATAACACCTATTTCTCAGGGTTGTTGGATTAAATGAATATAAAACACTTAGCATTCCTCTCGGGATGCAAAAGGTGCTCAATAAATAGGAGGAATGATCAGAGTCTCTCTCAGCCCTACCAGGATATACGGCAAACATCCATTCAGCATTGTCCGTTTGCATGCTAAGGCCAGGAAGAGAACCACGAATAGGATGTCACCCTCAAGGGCGTACGGGTCAGCGCAGGAAGGTGGGAGTGAGAAGTGGGGCAGAATATTAGTCATAGTAATAGCACAGGTATGCAGTGCTTACTGTGCCGGGCTCTGTTCTCACTGCTCCGTGTGAATCCATGGGGTGGGCACCAGATTATCGCCACGTCACAGATGAGGAAAACAAGGCACCTGCCCACTGCCAGGGAGCGGGAGATCCAGATGCCTCCAGGGGCTGTGCTTTGAACGCCGTCCCCTGCTGCATCTCTGCATGGAGCAAGGGGACACGGCCCAGGAATTCACAGAGGGGCTGTCAGCCCAGGGTGGAGGTGCCCCTCAGACCCAGGACTGCCCGCTCTCCGTCTCCCGTTCTGTGTGCCGTCTCTCGGATACTCGTCACCACGCCTGTCATAATCTGTCTGTCCCTATTAGGCTGACTCCCCTCTGAGGGTCTGTCTTCATCCTCTATGGTCCTGGTACAAGGCCTGTCCCTGAGGGTGTGCTGGATTAACAGCTGGGACAGGCTGTGCCTGCGCGTGTGTCTTGGGCGTGGTAGGTGGGGGACCTGGGCCAAGGCAGTGGGAATAGAGGTGGAAATCCACAGGCCTTGGTGCTGACTGGCTGTGGGCAAGGGAGGTGGAGTCTAGGAGAACTCGCTGCCAGGTCTGGGCACCGGTGACTCCTGGGTGGTGGCTGTGCACACTGAGACCAGCAACGTGGACTGAGGAGCAGGCAGTGGACACAAGGATCTTAGTCCAATGAGCTGCTACAGGCCCAGATTCGAGAGTCCCCAGCTCAACACAGTGGTTCAAGCCCCTGGAAGAGGTGGCATCGTCCATGGAGAGAGGGCCCACCTAGAAGCTGGTGACTCCTGAGGAGTCAGCAAGGTCGACTGGGTACTGCGTGGCAAGGACTTGCGCACCGGAAAAGCACATCGGCTGGGCCCCGCGCACAGCCCTGGAGGCATCACCGAGTGACGCATTGGTGGAACAAAGCCATCGAGGATTCAGGTACCCTCAATATACCATGTTCCACCCCCTAATAGGTTAATCTGGTAAAAATTTGGGTGCTTAAAATTATAAAGCTTCAATTGACCTGAAAACTTCATCTCCTCCCACGTGACTCATCCGCTGCGAGGTAACGGGTGACAAAGCTCTGGGTGACTTTGGTAGGAGTGACGGCTCATGTTGCTGAGCTTCATCTGACATGACATCGCACCCGCCCTGTGTGCTGGCAGGGCTGAGCTTGCTCCCGATTTCTCAGGGGAGATGGCTGAGGCCCCGCCTGGAAGGGTCTGGAAGGCAGACCTTCTGGGGCCTGGTGCAGAGCTGACTCCATGGTGTGTGGGGTAGGGGCCTCTTTGGGCTATGATCCCTCGAGGGAACATCCAGGGAATGGCCACGTTCCAGTGCAGCTGGTTAGAAAAGGCTGGGAAACTTCCAGCTGTCCCTGACACAAAGTGGGTGCTCGGCACATATGTGCCCCGTGGACAAAAATTTCATCAGCCTCACGTGGTGTTGCAAGTTCCTGCCTGGAACCCCTGCGGTGGGTGTGACCAACACTGGCCACACTGGCAGAGGCTGGGACCGTGCGCTGAGTGGTTAATTATTCTGAGAACTCAGGCTTGCTAGAAGCAGGGAGGAGCTCATGGCGGCCCTGGGTTATTCCAGCCAGCTCCTGCAGAGTTAAACCCAAGTTCTGAGCATCCTAGTAAGGCAGACTCAACTTCCTTTTTCCCACATCTGGGCAGGTCTCCTCTGAACCTGTGCAGACCCATCGAGAACCTTCCCAGGAAGAAAAAGCCTCAGCTGGGATCGGCCTGGGTTCCTCGCTGAGGGGGGTGGACTGGGGTGGGGAAAGGGACCCCAACCAAACTCCCTTGCTTAAAACCCATGGCTCAAGGTGTCTCGTGGTGGGGCTGGCGGGAGACACATGGCCATCTTCCATGAGCTTGCCACACATGTGTTTTCAAACCCTGCATTTTCAAACATTCCATCCTCCACTGGATCCCGAAATCTGGAAAAAACCACTGCGGGTTAGACCCATGTGCAAGGCTCCTACCCTGAGAATTCCAACTCCTCCTCTCTTGAGCTAGCTGTGTGCCTTTCAGCAAATCACTCAACCTCACTTGTAAAATAGATTTTTCACATTACTCCCTTCTCTCTGGAACTAGGACACAATGGGCCTGTTTTTTCTCCCTGGTTGGGAAGGTTTTCCCAGGCAAACACATAATTTTCATACTCATTGCTCTCTCACCCAATGCTGGAAGTACAGGAGCCACTCGACATGCTAAATTAGTAAAAGTCCTTTAAAAAATAACAATAACACATGCTGTTTACTTGGTGGTGGGCACCAAGCTAAACAGTGTCTATGGATTCTTGTTTAATCCCCGTATTGCTCAAGGGAGGTACTATCACTCTCATTTTAAAGATGAAGAACCCGAGACTCAGAGAGGCTCAGCAGTGTGTCCAAGGCCGGGCAGCCTTGCACGGGGTAGCTGAGACAGAGGCAAAATCAGAAACTCACATGTGTTTGTAGACAAACCCCTCTCCCTAAAGAGCCGAGGGCATTCCGGGGAGAGAAAATGAGGCTTGTCTGACAGCAGCATGAAAGGAAGCTTTCTCCGCTGTTGAACTTAGTCTCTGGAGGAAGAGAGCCCTCTAAGGTTAGGATCTCTGTCTACACTGCTCCCGAGGGCTGTGGTCAGCTGTGTTATTTGCTCCTACAGCAGTGGCTCTCAACTAGGGGGGTGATTATTTGCCCCCCAGGGGACATTTGGTCATGCCTAGAGATCTTTTTGGTTGTTACAACTGAGTGGGTCCACTGGCAGCTAGTGGGTAGAGGCCAGGGATGCTGCAAAACATCCCACAGTGCACAGGACAGTCCCCCAACCAAGGATTGTTTGGCCCAAATGTTGTAGGGTTGGAGTTGAGAAACCCTGAGCCAGAAAGACAGGGCTCTGCAATGGGATCTTGATTGGTCCTTGTCTGAAATCCCTTCTTCTGAAGTCCATATTATTCCTGTTTACAGATGAGGAAGCTGAGGCTCAGAGAGGTTGGGACTTCAGAGCTCTTATCAGGAAACCGGGATGCTGTCTTGTTGGCTGTCCCCGCCACTGCGGACCTGGGAGACGACCCAGCATCACTGGAGGAAATGTGATGGGGGTTGTAAGTAGAAAGAAGACTAAATTCAGAGTGAGGAAATCTGGGTCTGGCCCCAGCTCTGTCGTAAATCCACTGTGTGACCTTGGGAAAGTTATTGACCCTCTGTTTTTTTCTTCTAGGGTTCCCCCCAATACTGGCTGGACTGGCCCTTTGCTGAGAAATGCCCTGGAGGCTTGAAGATGAGGAGGGCTGACCCAGGTTCTGACATGGGGCATTTAGGGCCTTCTCAGGCACCTCCATCTATGTCTACACAGAAGACAAAGCCAGAGGGAGGAGAACAGAGACCCTCCCCTTGGAAAGCCTGGGGGAAGAGGTTTTCCTTGAGCAAAAAGGATGGAATTCTTGGGCCTGCTCACCCCTTGGGAGGTCTGGAAGCTAGTCTCCAAGTGTGGACTCCCAGAGACTAAAATTAGATTCTCCTCCAATTCAGCTAAACTCAGCCCTCCTGCAGTACACCCCGATGGGCTGGGACAGGCCTCCCCAGCGTGCTACAGCTTCCTGTAAAGTTTTGGACCCATCTCTGTCTGGGAATGAGATGTCCTGCTTACCCGCTGGGGCCTTTGGGTGAGACTCCAGACATATCACGGCAAGATTCACCTTAATTGGCCCAGAAGCCAGAAAGGAGACCCCAGCATTGTGGGGTGGAGGATGGTTTGCTGGGGGCATTGCAGTTAGAGGAATGAAAGGGCTCGGGGTCCCGGCACTGCTCAGAGGCAAGGACAGGATCCCTAAGACCCTCGGGCTTCACAGAACACCCTTTTATGGGTGTGCTGGAACCCCTGGCTCTTTAGGAAACTGAGGCAGCCCTGTAAGTAGAAGCATTTAGCACTTGGCTATTTTATTTTCTCACCAGTAAAACAGAAGGGAGGTGGGGCGCATCTCCGCACCCCTTCCCCAGTGCCCGCTGCCACCTTCTCTCCTTCCTCCCCTGGGAGCCCATGAGTCAACGGAACTTCTGGCCTCTGGGATGTCACCCCATGTGCCACCTAAGTTGGAGGAAGAAATGCTCTCCTAGTCAAGGCAGCCTCAGAACAACCAGGCTGGGCGCAGCTGGTAGCCGGTGTCACCTGAACTTCCAGTCGTGTCCTACTCAGCCTCAGCGGGTCTTGCCCCGGCCCTCGGAGATGATTTCCTCAGGCTGGGCACGCATGTACCACTCCACCCAGGAACCATCGTAGATGGCCACGTCGGGCTTGCCACAGAGGTAGGCCCCCAGTGCCACATGGCAGGCTGTGACGCCGGAGCCACAGGTGGCCACCAGTGGCTGGGACAGGTCCACCTTCTTGTCCTGGAACAGGCGGCGGATCTCCTCGGGGCTCTTCTCCAGGCCCTCCTCTGTCAGGAAGTCCGTGAAGGGGATATTCACAGTGCTGGGGATGTGGCCAGGTTCGATGCCTGCAGCAGGGGAGCAGGAGGAAGGAGCAAATACAAGGCAGGTAAGAGTGGCCCCGTGGCACCGACAGCCTCCCACGCAGCTACGGCGCTAAACCCTCCACGTGCACCATCTCGCATGGCCCTCACCTGCAGAAACCCAGGTGCAATTTACAGGTGTTCCCATTTTACAGACGGAGATGCTGAGGTTCGATACTGCCCAAGATCATGCATCTAGCAAACTGCTGGCTGGGATTTGAACCCAAGACTCAGAGTCCACCAGAGCCACACTCTGCCTCAGGTTTCCTGAGGACCAACTACACGCCCCGGGGCAACAAAGATAAAGAAGACTTCTGCTTCGCTAGAACAGGCAGTACTGACAGTCAAGGAGTTTTGATCTGGCAGAGTGACAGGCAATAACGGAATAATTACAAGTATGATGAATGTTATCAAGAGGCTCTACTGCAGGGGGGCGGGCACACCGTAAAAGATAACAGCTGACCTTACTGAGCACTCGCTTTGTGCCCAGCACTGTTCTGAGCCCCTCGGCTGCATTTTCTCCTTTAATCTCCCCCAAAACTCTACGGGAAAGAAATCACTACCCTTCCTTTTGTACAATTGAGGAGACTGAGGTACACAGACTAACTTGTCCAAGTTAGTAGGGGCAGAGAGGCCCCAGGGCCTGCGTGCTCACCATCAGGCAGCACTGCCTGGGAGGGGGTGGGGCATGGATGCTGTCACGCCGGAGCCACGTGCGGCCACCGGGGAAGCTTCCCTGAGAAGGCCCTGAAGGGTGGGTAGAATGCAGCCAGGCAGAGGCGCCTGGGCCGTGGGCGCTGCGAGCATCCCAGGCAGACGGGCTCCTAGGAGGCAGGGAATAGCATGGTGCTTAGAGGGGTTAAAGGTCATCGTGGCATAAGCCCAGGCGGCGGGGAGGCTGAGGCCCAAGGGGAAACCCAAGGGGATGGGAACACTTTAGCAGGCCTGGATTAAGACTCAGAGCTCTGACATGACCGTGAGGGGAAATGAGACTTCCAGTTTCCAAAGATCGCTTTGATTGTAGCATGGAGAACCTGGGAGAGGCTAGAGATCCACTCAGGAAGAGGGTCATTTCTTCGTCCACATCTCCCCAAACCTCCCCAGGGCTCCCAACATGTGTTTCGTTTTCACCACCCCCTACGAGGCAAGTGTTACTAATAGTCCCATTTTCACACTCAGGACTGAGAAGTGTAACAAAATAAACTCTCACAGGCGATGACTCAAATCTCAGCCATTCCGACTTTAGGGTGGCTTCTGCCTCAGTTTCCTCCTGCGGTGGAGTGACTCTATACAGGATTTCATGTATAGACAGACAGCACTCAGAGTCCATAATGAGGCTGGAATGTGTCACGGATTCCCATTTAACAGATGCAGAAACTGGGCTCAGCCAGAGACGTTACATAGAGACCATCCCAGAGCAAGGAAGCAGGGCGAGCTCTCAACACAGGTTGGTTACTGTCAGAGCAGGGCTGTCCCCATGCCTGAACGCCACCAAGCAAAGCAGGCTTCCTCTCCCTGCTGGACCAAAGTGGCAAATTATAGGCGCGCTTGGGTTGTGGAATGGGAATGATGAGAACGGCGATATCCTATCATGGTATTGGTTTGGATCCAGCCTTTACAAGGTGTCGTCCACCTTGACAACAAGCTTGCTAGGTGTGTCTCCATATTTTCCATTTCACGATGAGCAAGCAGACTAGGGTAAGTAAAGCACCTCCGTGAAGAGCCATAACCAGAGACGCACACGTTAATTACATCACTTCCTACTTCTTGAGTGCTTTGCACACTTGCTTCCATTTGACATTTGACCCTCATCAGACCCTTTCAGTTCTGTGTTCTGCTCCCACTTTTCACATGCAGAAGCTATGGTTCAGAGATCAGATGACCTGCCAGACGTCACTCAGCCAGTGCAACCTGGGGATGTGAACCAAGGTCTGGCTCCGGCTCACTGTCCCATGTTGCTCCACACCCTTGTCCCCACCCCTCCACGCCCCGGGGGCTGAGCTGAAGGATCCAACAAGTTTGAGGCGGCATCCTTATTTGGCTGAACTGTATGAAACTGCCACATACGTAGGTTCAAAAATGGCTGGACATCAGCAGTTTCCCATGGTTTGGCATAAGGTAACATTACTCTGCAGGGTTCCATGTGGCAGGGACCATGCACATTTACAAAACCTGTCTGAGGCATCAGTTCTGTGCGAGCTACCGGGTTAGCTTCACGATGCACAGGGCGCAAGGGTGTCCTTGCCCTAAGGCCATCCAAAACAGTGCTAGGACAGGGCAGGCCCAAGCTGCTCTGCCCGCACAGAGAAGCTCCAACCCCAATGTGGGTGCCATTCAGGGAGAACTTCCCAGGGGAAGTGGCAAGTTCCATACACCCTCCCTGAAGCAGGTATGAGAGAAATGACTGAGGAATTCTTGGCTGCTCATTGACGTGACATGTACCGGCTCTGAGTTCAACTCTTGGCTGGGCTGTCTCTTGAGACCCAGGGCAAAGTCACCATTCTAAGGCTCCATTTCCTCTTCTCTGAGGTGACAGTAGTCACCCCGAGGGATCATTCAAAAGCTCATACCAGGTGGCCACTGACTCACCTAGTTTGTGGGGACTGCTCCCCACCTCATAAGGGGCTTCCCCGCAGGCTCCTGGCCTGTGGAATCCAGCCCCAGGCAGAAGGCCTTGTCTCAACCCAGGCCAGCAAACACCCTCTATTCAGTTTCTGCCCCAAAGTGGGGCAGCGACCTCTATTACTGCCCCCTCTCTCCTGCCCCTGCCGGCCTTGGCCCCATGAGGGCCCTCCCTTCACTCCCCGCCTCAGAGTCCTCCCGCCTTCCTCTCAGGGACTCACTCCATCACCCTCAGGGATGATCCGGACCTGATCGGGCCCCGCCCCTTTGAGGCTTCTTCCAAACTGGGCCCGTCCCCCACCCCTCCTATCTGCAGTGACCCCTACGCCCATAGGATTTTGGGTTCTCATACCTACATAGGGCACCCTGTGTTCCCAATGAATTTGGAGGTGGTCACTGCCCCAAGCACCGGCGAGGGGCGCAAGGGGGGCGTGGCATGGGGTGAGGCGGCAAGATTATTGCTCCCGCATCAGGAATAAAGCCAGTGGGGCTCAGAGACTGAGGCTACTAGAAACCAAATCTGGTCCTTTAAAACCATACAGCGTCCTTTAAAGGCAAGGGCAAGGCCAGGGCTGTGCCCAGGGTGCTCCTGACTCCGCGGCCCAGGGCACCTCCCAGCCCCTGCGCCCAGCGCGGTTACCTTCTCGGGGCTCAGGCTCGGTGCCCCGGAACCGGCCGGCGGCGCGGGCGTCTACCACCTGGAAGCGCCGGGACTCGAGGTTCTCCTTGATGTCCTCGTACGTCTTGACGAAGGCGGGGTCCAGCGTGGCGCGGAACTCGGTAGGCACCGGGCGGCTCCTGCCGGAGCTCAGCGGGAGGCCCTGGCGTAGCCAGTTGCGGAGGCCGCCATCAAGCAGCGACACTGTACGGTGGCCAAAGGCGCGGAACATCCACCAGACACGCGGCGCCGCGTAGAGGCCCTGGTCACTGGCGTCGTAGATCACAACGTGGGTGGCGGCGCCCACGCCCAGGCGGCCAACGTACTCGGAGAAGTGCGACGCGCTGGGTAGCATGTGGTCGTAGGGCGAGGTGCGGTCGCTGCACTGGTCGATGTCAAAGAAGGCGGCGCCGGGGATGTGGCGCTCTTCGAACTCGCGGCGCGCGTCGCGGCCCAACTTGGGCAGGTACCAAGAGGCGTCCAGCAGCTGCAGGGGCTGCGCGGCGCGCGGGGCCCGCAGCGCCTCCACCACCCACTGCGCCGACACCAGCGCTCGGAAGAGCTGCTGCCGGGCCATTGGCGGCGGCCGCTGCTGCGGCGACGCTGGGGCTGCAGGCCTGGGCGACAAGGAGGATGTCAGGAAGGAGTCGAGGAAGAGGCCCGCCCTGGGGGATTGGGAAACGCCCAAGCCGCGGAGGCTGGGGCTGGGATAGAGGCAGGGGCAGGGCGGGCGCGGGAAGTGGAGCAGGAGGAGGGCAGAGTCCCGGGAACTCAGAAAACTAGCGCTGGCGACCCCGGTGCTCACTTCGGTCACTGGGATCTCCCCTCCTTCCCCCGCCGGGATATATATGCCCAGCAGAGAGTGACCAAATGACCATGAACCCCGGAGAGGGCCAGGCAGGCCCCTCACCGCAGCTTGCTTGTGGCAGCGGGAGGTGGGGGGGAGGGCGGAGCCGGGGGAAGGCCCTGCTAGCACTTTTAGGCAAGTAGGGGCAAAAGCCTTAGCCCGTCCCTGAAATACACCCAGCTTCCCTTGCAAGCCGAGGAAGGTTCCGGGAGGAACTCATTCACTAGGAAGAGTAGCTGGAATTTACTGGGTTCTTGCTGTGTACCATTTAATCCTCACAACATCGTCAAACAGACACTGAATAGGCTCTAGATTATTTGTTGAGTGAGTGCCCTGAAGAGGTTTGGTACTCTGTCTCACTGACGCTCTGAGCCACCGAGGCTCACAGAAGTGCACTAACTCCACCGAAGTCAACAGTGCAGGGGGGGTGGGACACCAGAATCCAGACTTCTCGCTGACACTTGTGCTGTGCAGGCCCTGGGATCCAGCAAGGTCAGATTTTGCCCCTTGAACCTGAGCTTTCCCTCTGGACGTTCTTGAGGCAACAGCAACAGTGACTTAGTGCTTCGCTCCTTCCCTCGGCTCCCCTGCGGGCTGAGAGTGCTCCCGTCAACCAGCCCACCATGACATGGCAGCCCACAACCTTCCCGGCCTGGGATGCTCCATGTGCCGAGGCCCTGTGCAGGCAGCCCCAAGTCTGGCAGGATGGAGAAAGGCGCCCCTTCTGCCAGGCAGATGCAAAGCCCACCCCAGGGCACATAGCTGGGTGAGTAGTAGAGTGTGAGCTGCAGATCACCTCTTCGGCTGTGCACCCCACTCTCTGTGCAGGGCACGGCCATCCACACCAAGGCAGTCCTGACACCAAGGGGAAGGCATGGGCAGAGAACAAGAGTTGGAAGGAGGGACCTGCGAACCAGGCCACAAGCTAAGCACCGCAGCCTTCAGTAGTGGGTCACAGAGGTGGTCGGAGGCAGCCTCAGGATTTGAAGCTAGATTTCAGCTTCTGAGGCTGGATTTCTTCCCCAGCCCCAGGTCAGTGATGACCAGGGCCTGAAGAGTCGAGGGCGCACTTCCTTGTTCAGCCCCTCTCACATTCTCATGGCTGGCCAGCTGACTTTGCCCACATGGTCAGGCCCTGTGCTGGACACTGAGAAACTCTTGACTTTCCCAAGCCCTAGAGGCAAAGACAGGCCATAGGCCTACCTAAAGAACAACGGAATTGAGGAAAATCTGGAGTTCAGTGTGTGCACAGAGGGGCCGCTGGCTCAGCCTGGGGTGGAAAGTCATCCTGGAGGAGGAGGAAATCTGAACCGATTTGACCTTTTCAGGGGACCAGGAAACTGAAGCCTGACTTTCAGAATGAAGAGGCTGCCAAGAGGGCTTTGGCTAAGGGACGATGTCACTATCTGTGGGTTACACCACAGCTAGATGATGTTGAGGGATGCTGCTGACCCCTTCCTGAAAAACTCATTTGTGAACCACAACAGCTCCTGCTCTCTGCCATCATGGGACTCCTTGACTGATTCTTACCCGAGGAATATGAGGGTGAAAGTGACGCGTGTCTCTTGTGGTCCGGGGCTTGTAAGAAAGCCTTTCTCCCTCCCTTCCCTTCCCTTTTGTCCCCTCCCTTCCTCTCCCCCACCAAGGATCCACTCATAGTGAAAAGAACTCTAGTTTGGGAGTTAGACACCCGCCTTCTCCTTCAAGCCAGTGTAAATCCCAGTCTGAGGCTTAACAAGTGATGTGAGGGTGGACATGTTAGGCCCCCTGACCCATTTCCATTTCTTATAATGTGCCTTCCAATCCTCACCTTTTCAGTGAAGGTTAAATGATGAATGTAGAGGGCTATCACGATACACTGTATACGACTGGTTTTAATAATCATTAAAACCGGTTTAATAATAATCCCATTATTTCTTCAAAGTTACTCTCATAGATGGTCTTTGAACCAACATCAGCAAATGTAGATTCTTAGAATTTCAGGACTGGGTGGGGCGTCAGAGGTCTTAGGTCATCCTGCTCTGCCCTCCCTGCTAGATTGGCAGTTCTCGCAAAGGACTGAGAGGCAGAGGAGGGTCTGGGAGAGCAGGCTCTGGGAGTCACTGAAACTGCTGGAATCAGACCCTGTGTGCTTGGCAGGCCTGGACCAGCGCATCCTTGAGAGTGCTCTGGGAGTGAAGGACTTCTGGACATACAGGACAGCCCCAGGCCCATCTGAGGGATGTGTACACACGACAATAAGGAAAGTGTGACCCCCCCCCCCCCGCCACTGTCTGGGGTGGGCCCTGGAAGAGCTGGGCTCCAGTCAGACTGGATATTCCTCAAGGACTTCGTCCAGCCCTGTCCTTCCTGGCACCCCCTCTGCCTGCCACTGCAAAGCACAGAGCTCAGAGGAATCGCTGGGTAAATGTTTATTTAAGCATGAATTCTCACAAGTTCCTGAGAGAATAAAATGAATTTTTGAAAGGGGGATGAGAGAAGCAGTCCAGGCATATGTAACATATGCAAAAGTTGAGTAGAAAGAACAGTGCTATCCCACCGGCCTGCAGGAACCAGTTGTTAGTCTCAGGAATTATGCCAACAGGTTGTTAAACACAGCCATTGTTAAAAATTAAGTTATATAAACGCGATTAAATTAAAAAACAAAGGCAATTATTTTTAAAACTATGAGGCCTCCAGAGGGGATCGACAAGGTAAACAAATGCAGCCAGGCCATGTGGGCTTCAGATCCATCACAGGCCTCAATCATACTGGGCCTCATTCTGGTCTTTAAATAAGTTTCTGGCCTGCTCTGGCAGGTTTGTTGTGGGAACGAAGTAACACCCGCAGGAGCAAAGTGCCTCACCAACCAGGTGGTGACAAATGTTAGTTTCGTTTCACTCCAAGTTTTTTGCCAGTTTCTCCTTCTGACACCTCTGGGTCAGTTGGCTCCAGGACCCTGGCTTCTCCATCGGGCTTTTATTAGTCCTCCTCCCTCCCTCCTACCGTTTCCGCTGGCACCAGGGGACCTCTCGTCCCCTACCCACAGCTCCCCACCCGTCACTCACCCAGACCCCACCCTGCAGGGCGCCCCAAGCTGTTGCCGACAGTCATCATTAGGGCAAATCCTCCCTCTGAGACTGCGGCCCCCTCCTCCGCTCAGGCCCGAGGTGCCCTGCGCCGCTCACCCCAACTACCGACCACCCTCTAAAGAAATCAGGCGCGACGCCGTAGCGGTAACCCTGGTCTCGGGCTCCCGGCTTCCGGCTTCGGCCATGGCCCCCTGCCTGAAGACTCACCCTCCCTGCGCCCGCAACTGTCCCCTCCTCCTTCCACCAACCTGCCTGCCAGCCAAAGGGAGGAGACTCCGGCACAACCCCTCGCCGCGTCCACTCGGAGCCGCGGCTGCCGGCGCCTTCCACCGGCCTGGCCGGGGGGGGGGGGCGCCCGCGCCGCGAGCCCCGCCCCGCGCCGTCCCGGTGCCATCCGGCGTTTCCAGCGAGTCCCCCCGAGGGGCTCAGGGGAGCCGTGCACCGGTGGCGGCTAGCGGCGGGCGCGGCGGGGCGGCGGGCGGCGCGGGCCGAGGAGGGCTGCGCGCGGTCCCCCTGTGGGCGGCGGCGCGATGGTACCGGCCGGCCGGGGAGTTGCGGGCTTGGTGTTTGAACCTCCAGCTTGTTCAGAGGGCGAGGGTGGGGGCGGGCATCACCAGGGCGGCGGCGAAGGCGAGTAAGTGCGGCGCGGAGGGGGCAGCGGCCAGTTCCCCGGCGGCTCAGGACTGGGCCGCCAGGCGGACCACCTGCCGACCCAGGGGAGGGTCCCTGTGGCGAGGGCAGGCGGGATACCCCGGGAGCCCCTGACCCATCTGGCCAGAGGGCACCGAGCCGGGACTGGACTTGGGAATCCTGAGGGCGGGGGAGCCCCAGCTGCCGAGAAACTGCAGGAGGGTTTGGAAGACCCAAGGTGCGAGCAGGGGCGTGCGCGGGGTTCCAGCGAACCCTCCCCCACGCGCCCATTCCCCTGCCTCCCAGGAAAGGGTGCTCGAAACCCAAGATGCCCTCTTCCCCATCCTGGGCATCTTTACGCTGCTCTTTTCTGACAGGACCCCGAGGGCAAGTTTGGTAGCTTCTAGGGCCAGCTCACCCTGGACTCCTCAGAAGCTCTTGTCCCGCTCCCTTCCGTCTGGGGACCCAGGAAGGGGCGGGGAGGCTTTCCTTAGGGAAGCTGCAGACTTACTCCCTTGCAAGCCCCAGCTCTGCTCGGTTGGTATAAACACGCCCTCCTCGGGGGTGAGGAGGATCGATGGGAAGAAGTCCCTCCTCCCGGGCCCCAGGCGCTGCACACAAGGTCCTCATGGCTGTCTATTTTCTGGTTCCCACTCGCGCCAGGTGACGCGCAGAGCTGAAACCATGGTTCATCAGGTGCTCTATCGGGCGCTGGTCTCCACCAAGTGGCTGGCGGAGTCTGTCCGGGCTGGCAAGCTGGGGCCTGGCCTGCGGGTACTGGACGCTTCCTGGTACTCACCGGGCACTCGGGACGCTCGCAAGGAGTATCTAGAGCGCCACGTGCCGGGCGCCTCCTTCTTTGATATAGAGGAGTGCAAGGACAAGTCGTCACCCTACGAGATGATGCTGCCCAGCGAGGCGGACTTCTCTGACTATGTGGGCCGCCTGGGCATCAGCAACGACACGCACGTGGTGGTGTATGATGGCGACAACCTGGGCAGCTTCTATGCGCCGCGGGTCTGGTGGATGTTCCGAGTGTTTGGCCACCGCACTGTGTCGGTGCTCAATGGCGGCTTCCGGAATTGGCTGAAGGAGGGCCACCCCGTGACATCTGAGCCCTCATGCCCAGAGCCCGCAGTCTTCAAAGCCACACTTGACTGCTTTCTGCTCAAGACCTATGAACAGGTGCTGGAAAACCTAGAATCTAAGAGGTTCCAGCTGGTGGATTCACGGTCCCAGGGGCGGTACCTGGGCACTGAGCCAGAGCCAGATGCCGTAGGTAGGTGTCCCAGTGGGTGGTAGGTCCCTGAGCAGTAACGCTCAATGGAAGGATGGGGAGTAAGGATGTCTAGGACCCTCTTCAGGTTTTGCCCTCAGTTCCCCCCATATGTAGGCCTCAGTCTTACCATCTGTAAAATGAGAGGATAGAGCCAAACCCAAGGGCTCTGATGTGTGAGGATCCCCATATGTGTTCTCATAGCCACGTGTAACAAACAGCCTAGGGTCTGGCATCAGCAGAGGAGGCTGGTGATATATCTGCCCACATCCACGTGCAGGCACTAGCTTCCACACGTGCCCAATGGCGTGTCTGTGAGCTGACATGTGCATCACTATACAGATGCCTCTGAAGGGGGAAGGGCACTGTCAACGACTGTAAGGGTTTCTGGGAAACAGAGTCCCGGAGAAGCCGGGTCTCTCATGGCCCAGGCTGGCCCCTCCTGGGCCAGTGGCTTTGTCCTCAGTCAGGGTGCCTCTGCAGAACCTAATTCCTGTGAAACATTTTGCCTAACTTGTTGAAACATATCTCTTCGTCTGTGCCTCCGAAAGAGAGAACTCTGAAAGCTGTTTCCAAAACTCTTAGAGCTGGAGGGGCCGAAAGGTCACCTCGTGGGACAGAAGGGAGACTGAGGTGCACAGAGGAAGAGACGGGTCAAGGCCAAATGGCTGGGTAGTGGCTGAGGCAGAGCACAGGGCTCTGTCCTCCCCATCATGGTTTTTTCCAGGCCCAGTGTTTTCCTCGCTGGGCTTGTTCTTCAGAGTTGAAGGTTCCAGTTCATTTGGCACCTCCCAGAGACTCTTGGCCTTGATTCAAGATGCCTTCTTTTCTTGGGATTTAAGCTGCCACTGGGGGAGGAACAGGGAGTTGTTTCCCCTAGCTTCCCTCCAGCTTGTCCTCCAACAACCTGAGAATAAGCGAAGGGAGAGTTTACAGATGCCAGACCCAGCCTGCTCACCCCCATTTTAGAGATAAGGGCACTGAGGCTCAGAGAGGGGAAAAGTCCTGCTGTGGGTGATACCTCCCAAAGGCCCTGAATTCTCAAGCCCCTCCCCTTCCTGTGGCCCTACTCCCACCTCCTCCAGTTCCCATCTGGAGCCCCAAGAAGTGTGGGTTCTAGTCGAAGTCAGCCCCTTGGTGGTGGGACCTTGATCTAATTGTTCAGCTTCTCTGGATTCACTTCCTGTAAAACGAGAAGAGTAGTGTCAGCCCTACCCACCTGGGGTGTATTCATTTAAATGCGGCAGTGGCTGGAAGAATAGAGAAGGGCGAGGAACCAGGAATGGGGAACAAAGGCGGGGGCCGCCTAGAAAGGTGTGGAGGAAGCAGCACTTCCCCCCATTTTCTGGGAGGCTTTGCTGGCTTCCTGTACAAGACAATTTGAGGACGCAAAGGCACATGAGGCTGTGCTGAGTTCATGGTCGCCAGCTTGGGGTGGGATCAGGAAGGCAGCCCATGGGCTCACTAGTCCAGATGTGACACCCAGGGGAATTTGGGGGGCAGGACCTGGGCATCCCTTGAAGGTGGGACCCCCAGGAGCAGCTGGAAGGAGGGCCTTAGAAGCCTGACAGCCACTTCCTGCAGACCTTAGGCAAGCACCTTCCGCTCCGGCCTCAAGTGTTCTGCTCCCAGTGGCTTCGGTCCTGTTTGTAAAGGGGCGCAAGGTGAGAGGCAGATACCTGCGTTTATATCCTGGTACGGCACTTAGGTGTGGCCTTGGGCAAGTCCCTTCACCTCTGAACCCTTCTTAATGAAAGGAACACTGCTTATTTTGTAAGAGCTTGGGGGAAGGGAGTCGACAGAGGTGGGGACCGATCCAGCTCAGAGACTGTAAACCTCATTCTCTTTTCCTTCTCCCAAGTCCAGTGGAGGGAGGTAAGTAAGGAAGAAGAGGGAGGACATCGACCTTTAATGGGACTTTATTTGTAGAACACTTTATATACTCCCCCTTGACACCAACAGGTGGGAGTTAGAATTGGTCCCACTTTGGAGGTGGGGAAAGAGATCAGAGACTTATCTAACGAGGCAGGATGGCCAAGACCTGACCTCGGTCAGCAGGTATCAAAGTGTGGCTGTTTTCCAAGGGTCACTACACGTAAGCAGACATGGGGACTGGGCGGAGAGATCCCAGCTCTGCAATGTTGCTTCATGGGGTCGTGTGGCCCCTCTGCCTGTGTCTCCCTTGTAGGGCTGGGGCCTGGGCTAGCAGCGGGGCAGGAGGGTGCTGAGCTGTCTCCCAGTGGCCAGGGTTAGCGGTGACCCACCGGGGCTGCCTGTACTGGATCCCTTAGTGTCTTTAGGAAGAAAGCAAGAAAGAGCCGGACAGCTTTTCCTGCCCTTGAAAATCCACACCTGTCAGTAGCCTCACCAACTTCACCGGCCCCTCGGCCAAAGCTGGAACACAGTCCCAGCCCTCTGAGCAGTCGAGGAATATGACAGATGGTCTCACTGTTCTCCTGCCTCAGCGCCCTTTTCCAGGAAGGCTCAGGGTGGTCAGAGAACACAGGCTTCGGGGTCGACAGACCCAACTGCACTTCTCACACCTGTGCTGTGTGTCCTGGGACAAGTTACCTTACCTCTCTGGGCCTGAACTCCCCATTAGTGCCGGGAGAATGATCTCCCCATCTTTGCGAGGATTAAGGAAGATAACGTTCTTGGGATAACGCATTGCTTGGGGGCCTTATACCAGAGGTGACGGGCATGGTGGCATGCCTGCTGGGGGAGGGGAAGCCGAGTCCCCTGGAGCTGAACTGGGGTGGGGGGAGCAGCAGGAGCTTCGGAGCCCACTGTGCCTTTCCTCCAGTTGGCTGTTCTCCAGGGTTCTCCAGCCAGGTTCCTCCCTGCCCTCCTTCCACACAGGCAGTCAGTTCCTGCTCATTTAAATTCCTCAGACTGGCCCAATCCCTCCCCTGGCGGAGATGAAAAGGAGGACCCCACCTCCCAAGGCTCACCCAGTGTGGAGGCCAGATCTGCCTCAGAAACCCCTGACTTCTTCACTGGGAAGAGGTGCCTTTTATGTAATCAGAAGCAAACAGTGGAGCTGTTTCCTAGAGAATGGGGGGAAAGAAAAACGGCATTCAGAACACAAGAGCTTGTGTTTTTAAACGCACCAAGTGCAGCCCACTGTTCGGATGCTGAACATTTTGAAGTTGGGTTTCTTGGCAAAGAACGCCCTCGAAGCCAGCAGAGGAGCTGTGCCTCATTGGTAGCTCAGCACACATCTGATCTCAGATTTAAAGTTTCCAGACAAAAGGCGAAATCACAGGAAGAAATTGCTATAATATTGTAGGTTGAGTGCACACCTGTGTGCCCAGGGTCATTAGGGGCTTTTACCGACAGTAGCTAACTTACCCCACAAGCCTGTGAGGTAGGTGGGATTATCTCCCCAATCCACAGTCGGGGAAACTGAGGCTTGGAGATGCAGGGCCTGCCTGGCTACACACTGCCCCAGTGTGTGCCCTGGTCACTGCCCCCCACCCTCGTCCTGCCCTGCCCCACTGCCTGGGTATAATGGGAGAGAGGGGATTTTGGAGGAAGGGGAGCCCAAAGGGATACCCAAGCCTGCCTTGGGCCCCACTGCCAGTGCCCAGTCTGCCAGGGTGTGGGGTGCTTGAGGAAGAGAGGGGCAGCCTGGGCGTGCTGGGGCCTAGCCCAAGGCCTTGGCCCTGCGGGCGGCACCAGCTCTGGCTGTGGTCCAGACTACTGTGGCCAATTTTCTGGCTTTTCTGAAGCCATATTTGGCAGAGGGGACTCACTGGATGCAGAGACAGTTCTAGAAGGGATCCCAAAGCCAGCCTAGACCCCCATTCTGCTTCCGTCCAAGCGTCAGGGTTGCTAGGAGAGGCCCGAAGAGCCGGACTACACTGCCCGCAGTCTCACCGGCCCCCGGGGTGGGCGGGCCAGCCTCAGTAGTTGGTGCTTTGCTCCCTACGACAGCCCCGACTCACATGACTACTCCCGTTCCCACTTATTAATGCGGAAACAGGCTCAGAGAGGTGATGTGACTTAAGGTCACCATGTTGGTAAGTGGCAGAGCTGGTCTTTGAGCGTATGTCCAACACCAGATCACGTGCTCTTTCCACAGAGTGTGCCTAGCAGGAAAACCTGGCGACTCCGAGTAACCCCGGGTCTGCCTTTACCTCTCTGTGTGGCCTTAGGTAGGGAGGGGCATTTCATTTTGCAAACCTCAGTGTGTGCATCCGTAAAATGGGGTGACACATAAATGAATTATGTGGTTACCTGTGTAACATCTCTCTTCCTTGCTAGACCATACTCCCCAGAGAACCGGGGCTGTGTCTGTTCTTAGCCGCTGGCACAGCACGTAGCATTCCCATGAATCGTCTCATTTGCTCTTCTGAAAAACCCCGTGAGAAGGGTCTGCACAACTCAGCCCATTTTTCGGGTGAGAAAAACTGAAGCTCAAAGAATTGAAGCGATTTGCCCAGCGTGAAGGTTAGTAAGTGGTAGCGCTGAGACCCGTATCCCCATCCTCTCAAGCAGGTACGGTTTGGGACATTCCTACTTCAAGGCAGGTTTGAGGGAGGGGGGCACTTCGTCTTCAGTCATGAGCATGGACTGTAGGAAGGGCCAAGAATAAGTCAAGATCCGAGACGGGCAAAGACGTTATTTTTGTCCGAGAAGCTCTCTACCCTCATAGCCACGGCTGGTTGTGGCCTCCAGCACTCGCTCCCTCCCGCCCCTGTGCCTTTCTAACCCTGTCCTTCTCTTTGACCTCTGCCCCCCTGCCCAGGACTGGACTCCGGGCACATCCGGGGTTCGATCAACATGCCATTCATGGACTTCCTGACGGAGGACGGCTTCGAGAAGAGCCCAGAGATGCTCCGCGCTATGTTCGAGGCCAAGAAGGTGGACATTTCAAAGCCCCTCATTGCCACGTGCCGGAAGGGTGTCACCGCCTGCCACATTGCCCTGGCCGCGTACCTCTGCGGCAAGCCTGACGTGGCCATCTACGATGGTTCCTGGTCCGAGTGGTTCCGCCGGGGCCCCCCAGAGACACGTGTGTCCCAGCAGAAGGATGGGAAGTCCTGAGCAATGGGCTTCTCCTCCGCCTGCCTGTAACTTCCACTGGCTTAGAGGCTGGCGTGACCTGTAGCTGGTTCGTACCTCTTCGGCAGAGGAGATCAACAAGGTCTAGAATTGCTGTGTAAAGCCCTCCTTTCCCCCAACAACACTGGAATAAACGTGGCCTTTCCTGAGTCTGTGTCTGCCTGCCTCTACCCGGCTCCCGTCCTTGCCCCAGACTTCCGTCTCCTTCACATTCCTTAGAAGCCACCAATTGGGGAAGCCAGCTGGGAAGTCACACTGAGGACACCCCTTTATTATTTAGTTTTGACAAAGGCAACCACCTGTCGTCCCATGTCAGGTGGAGCATGCTGGGACCGACCTGGAAGGGGGGTACCAGTGAGCCAGAGTGAAGTGAAACCATAGCTAGCCAGGCACCAACCCCTCCTGCTGTAGGCATAGTCCTCTGGGTGTAGGGCAAGAGGCGTGGGTGCAGCTGGCCTTCCAAATGAGTGTTCAAGAGATGTCACGAACACGGGCCCTGAGGCCTCAGAAGAGGTGACGCTCAGAAGCAGGCCAAAGGAAGGTGGTGCCGCCTGGGGTGGCCTTGGCTAAGAATAAGACCCTCCCCCAGGGGAGTGCTGGGGCAGAAGGTCTTAGAGCTTTGCCAGGGTGAACCAGGAAGCTATGGTAGAAGAAAGTCACCCCATAGGGCTGGACTTCCAGTTTTCTGGAAACAGGTTCTCTAAACCCTCTGAGGACTAGGATGATTCCTGACCCCACCTACTAGGAGTTCTCTCCTCCCCATTGTGCGAATTTGAAAACAGTTAAACTGTGGGTAAAACGTTATCAAACAGCATCTCGTGCCACAGAGAAATCATTCATGAAAGGCAGAGTCCGTTTATGTAGCAAACTTCGTTATTGTCTTATATTAAGAAGTTGCCACTGGCACCCCAGTCTTCAGCAGCCATCAGCATGGAGGCCAGACCCTCCACCAGCAAAAAGATGATGGCTTGCTGAAGGCTCAGATGATGGTCAGCATTTTTTTAGCAATAAGTGTTTTTTAATTAAGGTGTGTACATTGGTATTCTTAGACGTAAAGCTATCGCACACTAAACGGACTGCAGGGTAGGGTAAACATAACTTTCACATGCACTAGGAAACCAAGACATTCATGTGACGCACTTTATTGCGCTCTTTGCTTTCTTGTGGCGGTCTGCAACCGAGCCCACAGTATCCTCGAGGCTTGCCGGCGCTGTTCTGTGCCAACGGGCCATCAACCCAGAGACAAGAGCAGAAGCAGGAGACAGTGAGGAGGCGAGTGTGTTAACCCAGGCCAGAGGTGGTGGTGGCTTGGGCTGGGGTCCGGGGGGAGACATGGAGGTGGATAAAGGGGTCAGAGTCATGTCCTTTAAAAGATGTGCTGATGGATCCCTTACAGGGTCGGCTTCGAGCTGTAGGTGAGGTCTCTGTGCAGGCAATGTTCTAGGCACTTCACAAAAATGACTTCATTCAGTCCTCACTCTGACCCTTGGAGACAGGTTCTATCTGTTTCACGTATGAGGAAAGTTCAGCTAAAGGACTTGACCAAAGTTGTTCTTCTACCATGGCAGGCCGAGACTTGGGGGACCCCAAGTTTAACCACAATGCGCTCTGGGGAGGCCCTGAAAGGCTGGCCATGCAGGAGGCATTTCCTGTACCCCCACCCCTGCTGAGCCACAGCCAAACAAGACTGAGCTGCCGCTGGCACTAACTGCAGAAGTCACTTTATTTAATCTTCTGTAGCCCTTGTGTTTCAAGTGGAGCAGCGTAGACCCTCACTGTCTCACCCCTGCTCTAATTTTTCTCCTTGGTCTCTGATTCCTTTACAGCCAGCTCAGACAACTCCAGGTGAATCTTTCCTTCTTCCCTTCCCCACCCCCCTTGACCTGCCTTTGCGCTCACAAACATATCCATGCCTTTGATATTTGAGTCCCTTCTAAACTGTCGAACTCCTGATCAAATGGCCCCTCCGTGAGCCCTGCGCCTTTTTCCTAGACAGAACTAGTTACTCTATGTGATACTTAGTAATCCCAAGAATGCCCTTCCCATTGGATGGCATCTGAGCCTTCTGCGCCTGGCACACAACCTGGCACAAGGTGAGTGCTCAGGGGGCAGTACTGGCTTTCCATGGCCTTTCACCCCTTTGAGGTAACAGAGCCCTGTGTATAGTGATCACCATGGCAACTCCAATGAGCAGCAGGGGAGGGCTGCTCCCTAGCAACCATCCATTGGCCTTCACAGCAGTTGTGCCGTGGGGATCTTACTCCTGGACTTCGCACACACCAGAGCGGTTCGCGTGTCTTCTGACGTCATGAAAGAGAGTGGAGAGGTCAGGCAGAGACTTGTGAGATGGGCCAGGGGTCTCTCGTGACACAGGTTTCATCTTCCTTCTCCCCACTCAGAGTTGCTTATGAGCGAAGAGTGCCCAGGCTACGACTGGACCTTCGTTTCCGCCATTCTTCACCAACGTCTCTTGGGACCTTCTCTCCAGGTCAGAAACTGGCAGTGAGTCCACATTTCTGTCCACGCCCATCCAGGCTGCTCTGGACTAGGGGTGCCGTTGGGGGAGATGGGAGGCTGCTGTGGTACTCCTGGTGGGGGGCTCATAATGGGGAGCGAGGACAGGAGCAGAAAACTCACTCAAAAGAGATAGAAGATGTGGTGTTTGGCTTCGGCACCCCCTGGGTGAAGTCCTATTTTCTTCCTGAGCTTCAGTTTCTCTATCTATGAAGAGGGTGAGTTAAGGGTTTCTCCGAACACCTCGCCGACTCCTTGTGAAGACAGACAAACCTACTAGACTGTATAACAAATCACCCTTACACTTAGTGGCTTAAAACAACAGCATTTATTATCTCATAGTTTCTGTGGGTCAAGAATACATATACAGCTTGAATGGGTCCTCTGTCTCGGGGTCTCTCCCAGACTGTGACCGAGGTATTGGTCGGGGCTTCAGCCTCGTTTTAAGGTTCAATTAGAGGAGGCCCTCTTTCAAACCACTCACGTGGATTGTTGAACTGAGGACCTCAGTTTCTCACAAGCTGCTGGTTGCCCTCAGTTTCTTGTCCTGTGGGCCTCTCCAGAGAGAAGCTCATGATGTGAAAGCTACTCCATCAGAGTGACCGAGCCAGAGAGATTGTGAACAGAGTCATAGTCTCTTATGACCTCATCTTGGAAGTGGCATCTCATTGCTTTTGCCATATTCTACTAGCTAGAAGCAAGTCAACAAATCCAGCCCACACTTGTGGTGGGGACCAGTGGAATTACCCAAATGCGTGAATACCAAGGAACAGGGGTCACTGGAGCCATGTCAACTGTCCACCTCTAGCCCCAAATGATATATATCCCTTCCAAATGTAGACACATTCATCCCCTCTCAAGATCTCCAAAAATCTCATCCCATTACAACATCAACTGAAAAGCTAGAATCTGGCCCTATAAATCAATCATGGAGGTGTGTCGCTTCTTGAGTTCAGTCCTCCTGTAGAGGTGTATCTGTGAAAATAATCTGCCCTGAACGGACCTGACGTAAAAGAAGAACCGCAGACATTCCTATTCAAAAATGAGGAAAGCAGAGGCACAAAGGAGTCACTGGCCCATAGCAATTCTGAAATCCAGCCACACAAATGTTGGACTTTCCTTATTAGATTTCAAGCCATTGAAATAACTCTCCATAGCTCTCGGCTCTGCCCTATGAATCCCTGCTTCCACTCTCTAAGTTATCCACCCCACACACTTTTTAAAAAATGTGGTGCATGTTTGCAGTTGAGTAATTTTCTCAGGCTACTATCTGCCAGTAGAATCTGGGAGTCCACTGGTTTCTTTTCGTTTTGAGCTGTTTGTATCCCTTTCACTCCAAGCTGGTAGTACTTTTGCACATATAGTTTCCTCAAAAACTGTGACACTCTGTAGATAAGTCTTCTGCTGAGAGATAGCACTCTTAAGCTTCCTCTAGGCCCTATTCTTCCATTAAGAGAATCTGTGAGGCATATTTTTACCTCTTGTAAGAGCCCATCGTATGACTGGAGAATATTCTGATCCTTTCATCTCTCTAAGGTTTTAATAAAAGGTTGCATAATCACAATCCTTGGCTGCATTTTCCTGACAATGCCCTGAAGCCGTTTCTTAATTTTAGCATCTTTTGGCATCCGGAGTGGATGAGAATTTCCAATGTTATTAAGTCCTGCTGCCTGTTTCTTTGCCCGTCCTTCAATTTCTCTCTCTCCTCTCACATTTCACTACAAGCAGCAGGAAGAAACCAGGAGGCACCTTCAACACTTCGCTTGGGAATCTCCTTTGTAGGTCACCTGGCCAGTCACACATTTTGCTTTCCACAAAACTGCCGATGGCTGTGTCGCTAATTTCCGTCACTATAGAACAAGGCCACCTTTTCTTCTAATAACATGTCCCTCACTTTCTTTTGTGCCTTCAGGGGCAGCATCCTCCAAATCCAGATTTCTACTAATAGTCTGTTCAAGGCAATTTAGGCTTATTCCATTGTGTTCCTCAAAATCTTTCTAGGCTCCACCCACTGGATCTGAAGCCACTCCCACATATTTAGGCATTTGTTACAGTGGCCTCCCCCCCCATCCTTGGTACCCGAATACATATTAGTTAGTTATTGCTGCATAACAAATTACCGCCAAGTTTAGCAGTTTCAAACTGTATGCCTAGAAAAAGGACACATTCCTTATGTTACAGTTTCTAAAGGTCAGGATCCTGGGCGTGGCTTGGCTGGGTCCTCTGGCTCAGCATCTCCCGCAGGCTGTAATTAATGTGTCAGCTGGGCTGTGTTCTCATATGCAGGCTCGACTGGGGAAGAATCCACTCCCAAGCTCATTCAGGTGGCAGGATTTATTCAGTTCTTTGACGCCTGTTGGATTAAGTGTCTTTGTTCCTTATGAGCTCTTAGCCAAGAGGCCTTGTCAGTTCTTTACCACCTGAGCCTCTCCATAGGGCAGCTTGAAACATGGCAGCTGCTTCCATCAGAACCAGCAAGCCAAGGAGAACCAGAGAAATAGTGTGAACAGGACAGAAGTTACTAATCTAATCCTGAAAGTGACATCCTCTCACTTTGGTCACACCGTTTTGATCAGAAGCAGGTGTCACTAGGTCCGGTCCACACTCAGGGGAGGGTTTTGCATGGTGTATGAATACCAAGGGGTTAGGGATCGCAGGCAGTTGTATCAGAAGCTACCTAATCACAAAACTTTTACTAAGTGTCAAAATTAATAGGGTGTTTTGCTTGGCAATTTTTCAAGAGGATAAAATTAACCCAGTTCTTAAACTGCTCGTAATTTACCTGCAGGACAACTTGCTGTATGGCCTGAGACAAGTCGCTCTCCCTCTCTGGGCCTCAGTTTCTTTATTTATAAAATGAAGGGGTTGAATTAGTGAATCTTGAAGATCCCTTCCAGCTCTGACCTGCTGCTTCTATGCTTCCCTTATCACAAAGATACTTACCACTAGGTCTAGGGACTAAACATCTGTTACACAATAAATTGTCTTATTTATTGTACTCCAAAATTCACAAAAACCTAAAAAAATATGATAAATTAAGAGAATCCGAATAAGAAAAAGATCACCTAGGAAGAGAGAACACAAAGCTGGCCAAGTTGGTTCCCTCTCCTTGAGCTTGATGACCAGCTGGTAAAATTGACAAAATCCTATTTGCAGGGAGGCAAATAGTCGCCAGGATGGGAGGCTTGGGGTGATGCATCCCACAGCCGGGGGGTGTTGGTTGATGCGGAGGGGGAGGGGGAGGAAGAGGAGCCCAACCCCTCGGGCTGGTTGAGCAAGGCCTTGGAGGCACTCGTGGTGGAGGGGTGTGGCGGGGGCAGGGGAATCACCAGGGATTTCTGGAATGGATTGGGCCTGCCGGGGTCCAGGAGGCAGACCCAGTGCCACAGGTGGTGGGTGCATGGGACGGGGGGCTCACCGAGTGCCAGAGAGCACTAGAGGCAGAATGCGGGACCTCTGGTCAGGGGCTGGGCAGATGGCCACAGGCCTCCCTGCTCCGCTCTCCGCTTGTCCCCATTCAGGCAGCCTCTGTGTCATCTGAGACCACAGGGTGTGTTTCTCTGTTTGCAGGACTAAGCTTGGAGCAAGAGTCCATGCAGCTGGGCCACCGAGCAGGTAGGACGGGCCGAACCGGGGCATGCTGACCAGGGGCACTCAGTGCACGCCCAGGGCTCCTGGGGGGACTACTGGGGGCAGCAGGAACAACCCCTCCCCCTCTCGCCGCGTCTTGCTCAGGCTTCCATACCCTCTGTGTGCCCCTGACCTCCTCGGGGTGTTCTGTTTGAAGAGAGAAGGGCAAGGGGAGGGAAAGCAGTATTGCCGAGTGCCCCCCCCCCACACCGCCCCACGCACACACCACCTCCAGGCCTGGGGACTATGACCCTGCCACGGTGCCCCCTTCAGCTCACAGGGGAGGTAGCAGCCCCCTGTACTCGCTGTGTCCATGTAAGAAACGTCCAAACCTGGAGAAAATGTTTATAAGAGTTTATTTGAGCCAAACTCACAACATCTGCTGGCGAGCAAGATCCCAAATGCTCAGGAGACTCGGTTTGCAGCGTCTTTCAAGCATTTGCGATTAAGAAGAGCATGTGCGGAAGATGAACGCGGAGGCGGGAGAAAACGAGGCGGGGGCTGGATGACAGGGCGATTACGGCGAGTTGCTGGCTCGAGCCGGCTACATCTTAGAAGGAGAAGTCTGACAAGCTGGTCACGTATTAGAAGGGGGTCGAGAAGAGGTAGTTCAAAGGCCTGTTAACCTAGATGCACAGACACAGCGGACAGGGCTGGCTTGAGGCAAAGATAAGCCTTCGCTGAGGAAGTTGTATGCCCGAGACGTGACACCCACCGTGACCTGCCCAGTTAGGAATTTAGGATCTGATCACCCTATGAGGTTACTTTCCATTGAACCCCTCTTTTCATTTACAACCAGAGGGCAGGCTGTGAGAGAACACAGAGGATTGGGGGTGGGGGAGCCTGGTCTCTGGGTGGGAGGTACATATAGGTCATGAGTAAGCCAAGCCAGGGGGTGCTGTAGCCCAAGGAGGGGAGGAGGAAGTGTTTCCGACTTGAGGAGCAGTGTGGGCAAAGGTCTGCAGGGGAGAGGGGGCTGGTGCCATTTTTAAAATTGTTGTTATTTTGAGGACTGGCGCTTCGAAGGAAATTCAGTACGGCTTGAAGGCTGGAGAAGGGGTTGGGAGAGAGGCCAGACCAGGTCTTGGGTGGATCTCTGAGGGTGGAGGCTAGGCCCTGAGGACAAGGGCAAAGGTTTCAGAGCAGTTGTGACAGGATCAGGTCAGCTCTGAGAAAGGTGTCCATGGGTGAGTGGACCGTGGTGGGGCGGACACATGGGACGTGGGAAAGCTGTCCAGGGAGACCGGGGCAGGACTCCCGCTGGAAGCCTTCCCCGATGACCCGAATGACCAGGGGCCGCATCAAATGCCCAGGTTCTCATCCCTTCCCACGGGGATCCTGCTACAGCGGCTCTGGGAGGGGCCTGGAAATCCGTATTTTTAATGCGCTCCCCCAGGAATGCTGGTAAATGGCCAAACCTGAGAAACTCTGCTGACTCGTCATCCGAGCCTCCCAATAGCAAGTGACAGAGGGTTTCCTCTGCCCACCTTACAGCCGAAGGAACGGAGCGACAGAAAAGTGGCCGCAGACGTTCATTCATTCACTCAACAAACATGTGACTCCAAGAGGACAGGGTCGCCCCATTTAGCTCACTCACTGTTTGTCTCCAGTGTGTGGGACAGCATCTGCCACACACTTGAACTGCTGAATATACTGGCTTTCTGAGCCAGGACACAGGTCATGGTCCTGGCTATTAAAAGGCCCATAACCCCGAGGGGTTGGCAGGGCAAGCAGTAACCCCACAGGGCCGGCGGCGCGAGCGGGCAGTTCCGCAGAATGTGCTGAGAAAGGGGTAGGCAGGAGCACAGCCTGGAAGAAACGGGGAGCACTGCCCTGGAGCCCGGAGCCCTGAATGCTGGAGGACCTCAGGAGGAGTCCACCCCAGTGCAAGGCCTTGGTCTCCTCATGAGCGGGAGGAGGGGTCATGGTTGATCGGGGGGGTGCTGAGTGCCCTTCAAGCTCCCTATTGCCGCTCTTTTGAGAAAGGGTCACCATCCCCATCCTGGAAGCCTTAGTTGTCCCCGGGGGTGTCCCTTTGCCTAGCTGCCTGCTCATTGGGGCAGAAGCCAGGACAAAGGGAGGGAAGGCTCTCTGGTCTCACCTTAGACTCGATGAGGGGCAGCGTCACTCTGGGTCCGACACTCCTGTAGCCACCTGCTCCTTCCTGTTCACGTAAGCAAGGTCCCAACCTGTAGAAAAACTTTATAAGAGTTTATCTGAGCCAAACCGATGACATATGCCAAGGAGCAAGATCTCAAATGCTCTGGAGAATGACAGTTTTGAGGCTGCTTTTATGCATTTGAAATTAAGGAGAGGACATAAGGAAGATGACGTGGAGGAGGGAGAAAGCCAGGCAGGATTGGAGTACAGCATAGTTAACAAGGTTACGTGCTCTCCTGAGGGTTAATACCCACTTTGCGGGGTATTACTTCTGGCATTTCAAAGGTGTGCTAACTCAATGCAGGAGAACAATGGACAAGGCTGGCATGAAAGTTTTCACTAAAAAGTTATAGGCCTGGGGCATGACTCTTCACCATGACCTGCCCAGCTAGGAATTTATGATCAGATCACTCCGTGAAGTTCCTTTTCACAGAATCTCTTTTCTCTTGGTCCACGTTCCGTCACCCACGAATGGACTTCACCTACATCTCAGATGCACAGGGCTCTGATGGGTGCCGTGGGGCCCAGGATGGACTCACCTGTGGACCCCACCTCGATGACTCGGCCGCTTCACCCCATCTAGGATGGGACACGAGATGTTTTGTGGCTCACAGTGATGAAGAAAAGGAAAACCCAGGGTTGCAAGAGACGCGTGGGGCGTGTTGGGGGCCAGCGCTGGGAGGTGGGACATCCCGGGGCATGGTGAGGAGGGAGCAGCGGTCTCTCTGGCTGGATTCGGGGATGGTGGAAGATGAGGAGGAGACGTCACAGGCGGAGGGGCGCCGGGGGCCCTCTGGGCCCGGCGGTCCGGCAGGAATGCGGGTGGGAGGAAGGGTGGGGAGAGGCGCGGTGTGAGAGCAGGGATAGCACTGCCTGATTAACTCGGGGAACAGAGGAGGGAAGTGAGGAGCAGCTCTGAATGGAGAGCAAAGACGGGGACCCAGATCCAGCTCTGCTCCTTTCCGGCCATGTGACTTGGCCAAGTCAAGTAAGGCCTTGTGCCAGCTTCCATGGCGACTGGCTTTTTTCACTAGATTGTGGGGAGGCCGGGGTGGAGGGTGGCTCAATGGGTTTGGGGGGGCGGGGTGATGAGGAGAGAATGAACCAAATGCAGCCAGAGACACTAAAGCACAGAGAGATCTAACCCCTTGCTCGAGATCAGACAGCCAGGCCCCAAGGCTGGACAGGCATGGCCTGTCAAAAACCGCGCAGGGTGACCTTGTTCCATGCGAGGCTCGGCAGCCGAACTACTTTCCTTCTTTGTCTCTCTCTCCATTTCTCGCCCATGCTTCTGGCTGCCGTGACTTCTCTCTGTTCCCATCTCTTGTTTGTGCTCGGAGTCTGTGTCTGTCCCTCCCCACTGCTGGCTCCCTTCCTGTCCATAACCCCGAGGGGTTGGCAGGACGAGCAGTAACCCCACATTTATCCATCTGTCTCCTTTTTTCTCTCTCTCTGTCTTCCCCCTGTTCAGGTACGACCAATTTGCCCAGGGTCCATGTGAACAGCAAGGAAGACCAGCAGTACACGGACCCCAGGAGAACGGCTCACAGCCCCTCGGATACCTCCGAGTTCAAGTGCCGGGCCCCAGTCTCCCCGCAGCCATTTCTGCAGCGGGGAGACAGCCCCCTGGGGCAGGCCCACGTGGAGGGAGGCCGGTGTCCGCCACCCACAGCTGTCAGCAGGGACTCCCCCGGGATGGACCCACAGCCTGGGTCCCTGAAGAGGGAGGGCTACAGATCCTCCTCGGGGGAGAGCAGGGCCACCTCCCAAGAGGGCGCTCAGCCATGCCAGGGGCTGAAAGAAAACCCCCACCTGGGGGCCCAGGGCCAGAGAAGCAGCGTCATTCCTGACAACATTCGCCACAAGTTCGGGAGCGACGTGGTGGACCAGCTGGTGTCTGAGGAGCAGGTGTGGGCACAGGGCACAGGAGGCTGAGGGCGGCAGGAGGGTTCTGCGCGGAGACCTGTAATTGAGGACCTCAAAGGGACCTGCTCTTGAGAACAGAGTCCCTGTAACAGCATCGTCGAGAAGCAGCGTTCACCGGGCATTGCTATGTGCAGGCACACTGCCTACACTCTTCGCAAACGACAGCTCGTTTCATCTTCCCAGCAAGGAAGGTGCTCTTACCTTCAACTTAGAGATAAGGAGCTCGAGGAAGGGGTTAAGGGAGTTAACCGAGTTTACCCAGTTGTGTAGGATAAGGACCCACACTGGGCCAGCAGCTGCTGGAGCCCTGGCCCGCCATGACTTTGCAGTTCTAAGTCTAGCGTTTGAATTAGATGCTTTTAACTCACACAGATCTGAAGAAGACAGCATTGAATAGAGGGACAGCCTTGACTGGGAATCAGAACACTTACTTGAGTCTGAATCCTGGCTCTGCCCTGAGTGCTGGGTGACTCTGAATAAGTTACTTTTCCTCTCTGGACTTTAGTCTCTACATCTGTGAAATGAGGCAGCTGGACTGGATCAGGGTGGCAAAGGTCAAATACAAAGGGCTCTTCCCACTCTGGCATACTGGGACATGTTTTCAGAGCCATTCGCTCAACCCTCATAGCAACGGCATTGTCCTGTAGGCTGAGCGGGAGTTACTGCTTCCTTTTTAACAGATGGTAAAACTGACCATCTGTGCAGTGACCCTTGCTCAGGGTCACACTGAGCAAGCGGGTGGTCCAGGATCACAAGGCCGTGAGCCAGGTCACCTTCCACTTTGTCACCTGAAGGCGTGGTGAGCCCACCAACCGGCCAGTCTGGGAGGTCACAATCCTCAGTGTTTTCGCTGCACATGGGGCATCTTGTCCCCTTGGCCTTGGGGAGGTATTGTTTGTCTCCTCCAGGAGGCCCAGAGAGGAACAAAACCAGGCTCCTTGGCTCCTAGGCCTGGGCTCAACCACTCTGGGCCTCGGTTTCCCCACTGGTACAAGGTTGGCCTCCATGCAGTCGAAGGAGCCACCTAGAACGGATGCCTCGATTCTGGGAGGCGAGGCGGGCTCGGTGGCTTACCCGGCTGTGTGAGGAGGCAAGTCCCCGCCCTGAGACGGGCTTCCTCGTTTATAAAATGGCGGGACTAATATCACCTTATAGAGCCCTCTCCTGATGAGGTATACAGCAGGTGCTCAATGCAGGAGGCAGTTTATGACGACTGTCATCTCTGATGCCCCCGGCCCATGTGGCGGGAGGTGGGGTGGCCGGGGAGGGTGGAGGGAGCCTTCAGCTGTTCTAGCTCCCCAGGCCTGGGGATGGGTTGAAGGCGCAGGCTAAGAGTGGGCTACGGGGTGGCGAGGGCAGAGTCAGAGTTAAAGGGGGCGATACGGGGCCGGGCGCTGCTTCCCCACCCTTTGTCTCTTCACCGTCTCTTTCCCCTCAGGCTCGAAGGGCCATTAACGAAGCCTTCGAGGGCCAGAAGAGGGCAAGCTCGTGGCCCAGCAGGACCCAGAGTTCTGTGGAAATCGCCTCCGTCTTCTCCGACTACTATGACCTGGGCTACAACATGCGGTCAAACTTGTTTCAAGGTCAGGGCAAAGGGCAAGGGTGGGGCCGGTGAACGCCCGTGGGGTGTCTTGCCCCTTCCTGAACCTCTATGGGTAAGACCCTAGGCTATGTCCCCAGAGACTCCTTTCAGCCAGACCACCGAGGGCCTCTGCTTCGCCAGGCCCTGTGCCGAGCGCTGGGAATGTCCCATCCCCTGGCGCGTCTGTCCTCACCGCGCAGACGATCCATCTCGGTCGGCCGTCAGACCTCTGGTGTCCTGATTTGCCAAGCGGAGACCCAGGCACCCCTGGCCTGGGCACCTTCGGTCTCAGCGACATCAGGTTTCTGATTCAAAGCTCTGCCCAGCCGCCCACTGAGTGTGGCCTCAGGCAGGACTGCTAACCTCTCTGAGCCTTAGCCACTTTCTGGTACAGGGGGGGCGATATGGTAACGTGGCCCTCACTAGGTGGACTCTCCGAAGTGCCGGGTGCAGGCACTCGACCTGTGGGGTGCAGGGAGGGCTCAGTAGGGGGCGGGCTGATATTTTTCCTTCCCGGAGCCCGGCGGAGGCACCACCTGGGCCGAAGGGTGGGCTGGAGAGTCCAACATCGACCGTGTCCTTCGGGTCAGACCTGTTCGTCACGCGGGCGAGGGTGGGGAGGGCCGTTAGCTCCATTTTCACATGTTGGAAACAGTTTGCCCAAAGACCCCTCAGCAGTAGGGAGGCAGATCTGAAGCTCAAATGCAGGGTTTTCTTCTGTCGCTAAACCCCTGGGTCACCTCCCTAGCTCTAGCTCTGTTCCCAAGCATTTAATAAAGGGTTCAGACGGGGGTCCGGGGTTAGCACGCAGGGGCTTCTCTCTGCCCCCGTGCCCCAGGTCAGCTTCATTGCAAACTGTCAAGTTTTTCGGGTCCTCTTCCTTCATCTTGCCTCGCTCCGGTCTGTCTCCACTGCCCCCGGGGCCTGACAAACTGCCTCACCTGGCTCACGTCCCTGTCACCCGAGGAACCAGACAGCCACTGGAACTTTCTGGGTTTTCCTTTGAGCTTGGAGAAAGGGTGACGCTGGGGGCTGGCGGGCAGGGAGAGACTATAGCTCAGATTGTCCTCTGCTCTGGGCCTCAGGATTTGGCCTTAAACTTGTCTATTTAACAAGTATCAATCAACAGTTCTTACGTAAAACCTTATATGGTAATGTCTACATAAACGTAAAAGAATAATTTTGTTTTTAAAAAAGAATAATATATTTTTTAAAACCCACCATTTAGCCTGAGAAACACAACCGTGTGTCACATCAGCTCATAAGAGACGATTATTAAATTTCCCTGGACTGATGGGTAGGTATCACAATGCTGTCTTACAATTGGCCAGGGTGGTATTTACACCCCAGAAACTTTCAAGCACTATGAATTAGGATGTCACCTTTAGCACACCACTGTCTGTGTGGCTCACCTGTGCCCTCTCTCCATTTTCACGCACCCAGGTGAGCCTCTGCACACGCTGTTCCAAGTGGGTGAGGCTCCTGTAGCCGGACAGGTGTGAGGGAGGAGGAGAAACCAGAGTGGAAATGGGCGAGGTGGGGTCTTCTCTCTGTGAGATGGGAAGCCCAGGGAGGGTCTTTCAGCAGGAGGACGGCCTGGTCTCACTTAGGTTAAAGCATTGCTTCCGGTTGGCTGTGCTGAGACCAGATGGGGTGGAGCTGGGATAGCAACGGAGAGCAGAGAGGAGGTGACCACAAAAATCCCCGTGAGACCGATGGTGAGAGCTTGGCGTGGGGAGCAGGCCCCAGCCTTGCAGAGGTCTAGAGGACGCCATTGTGTGAGGCTCAGGGAGGTTAGAGCGGAGTAGGGTTCTGGGTATTTGTCTAAGTCGGAGCTGAATGAATGCATGGGGGGCGGTGTGAGAGAGGAATTAAGGTTGATGTCTTTGACCTGACCGACTTGGAAGAGAATTGCTGTTCACTGAGGGAAAGAATGTTCCAGAAGGAGTTGGTTGAGGAAACCCTAAACTGTGCTGAGTCATAAAGATGATCTTTTCTTTAGTCTTCTAAAATATTTAGTTTTGTGTTTCACATTTAAGCCTTTAATCTGCCTGGAGTTGATTTCTTTTTTGAGCATGAAATGGGCATTTTTAATTCCTCTTTGTGGATGACCAGTTGCTCAGTCCTTTTTACTGAATGGTCCCGCCTTTCTCCCCGGTGACCTGCAGTGGTACCGCGGGTCTCCGTCAAATCTCCTATGAGCACAATTCAGTTTCCAGGCTCTCTCCTCTGCCCGTCGTTCTAATATTACACCTTGATTACCCAGGTATTGTAAGTAACCTGATATCTGCTCAGGTAGTCTCCCCCTCCCCTCCCCCAATCCCACCGCCACCCTCTAAAGTCCTGGCTACTCTAGGTCCTTCACTCTTCCACACAAATTTTAGAATCAGCTGGTCAGTTTCCGTGAAAAAACCATGTTGGGATTTTGATTGGAAGTACGTTGACTCTACTGCTGAATTCAGGGTCAGAGGTTGGTTTTATGATAATGAGTTTTCTGACTCATAAATATGGTGTTCAGCTCCATTAATTTGTCTTCCTTCAATATCTCTCAATAATATTTTATAATTTTCTTCTATAAAGATTATGCAGGTTTGGGGTTAGATTCTTGTTGCTTATTGCAAATGGCATCTTTTTTAAAATTACATTTTCCAATTTTGCTGCTTGTATACACAGAGGCATTTTAATTTTTGTGCATTAATCTTATATCTAGAAGCCTTACTCGAGCTCACCAATTAATTGCAATAATTTGTAGTCTTTGGAGCTTTTTAAAAATAATGATAATAGCTACATATATGCATGTAACATGTGCCAGACACTGCTCTACTTTACATACGTTTTAATTTTCACAAGAACTTTATTCAGTAAGTGCTATAATTCCACCCCCCCTCCCTTTCTGGGTAGGAAAAAATGAGGTATGGAAAGCTTAAATAACTTGCTTACGATCCCATCTGATCTTAGAAGCTAAGCAGGGTCAAGCCTGGTTAGAACTTGGATGGGAGACCACCTAAGAAGACCAGGCGCTATAGGTGTAAAATAAAATAAAATAAAATAAAATAAAATAAATAAATAAAATAAAATAAAATGGGATTGCAAGCTGACAAGGTCCTAAAAAATAAAAAAATAAGAGGTTATAAACTGACAAGGTCCTTGCAATCTGTGAGGTCAACCAAGAGTTGCCTAAACAAACAAACAAACAAACAAATAGCTTGCTTAAGGAATGGTCAGCATTGGAATTTGAACTCTGGCAGTCGCAGTCTGGGGCCAGAGTTCATATTATTAACCACTTGGCTCTTTCTGCCTTTGCACCATCATGGCTGACTTGTCCAAGACAATTATTTATATAAACAGGGAGAGCAGGTATCCTTATCTCCTGGATTCTCACATTTACCTTTAAATATAACATTTTAAGAATAACTTTGAGGATCCTCTTTTATCAGGTTAAGGAGGGGGGTCCCCTTTATTCCTCGTGTGCATATTAATTTAGAAAAATTGCGAATGGGTTTTGAGTTGTCGTAACCATTTATACAGCAGTTATTTAGATGATGATATGATTTTTTTTTCCTTTTGCTCTGTCGATGTGGTAAATTATGCTGATTTCCTAATATTAAACCGAACGTGTATTCCTGCATTTAAACCAGTCTAGATGCATTCTTTTTCAATTGTGAAAACTACCACCCGTGTAGAAGAGAGTACAAAGCTCGTGTGTGCGGTTTAAAGAACAGTGACAAGTCACTGTGAGTCCCCTCCCAGGTTGAGGGAGGGCTTTACAGGAACCTGGGAAGCCTCTGTCGCAACAGCTGCATCAACCCGACTTTTGTCAACAATCCCTTTGCTTTTCTTTATATTGTTAGCCACTCTGTATGAACTCCTAAGCGACATTAAGTAGACCAGTCAGGGTAGACTCTTGGAGCAGGTGACATGTGAGTAAAGACCTGCAGGAAGGGAGCAGGTCAGGCAGTGAGTGGATTGCTGGGAAAAGAGCAGTTGGGCAGAGGGACCATGTCAAGGACGTCGGCTTGTCCCGGCCTTTTTACTGGGAGAGTCATTGCACGATTCTGTGCAGAGGAGTGACTCACGTTTCAAAAGACCCGTCTGGCTGTTGAGTTGAGACTGGGGTGCAGAGAGGAGACCATGAGGGGCATCAGATCAGGGGTGGGATTTACAATGGCTCCAAGGCCCTTCCTCTCATCACACTTGGTTCACAGAAACTGTCAGCCTCCCTCGTACCTGAGGAAGGATGGCTAGCCCGCGTGCTCTCTCTGCCCTGCCATGTCAGGCCAATGCCTTTTGTTCCAAACTTCGGTGCCTCCCAACTTCTCAGGCTATGATATATATCAAGCTCCTCAAATGGCCCCTATTAAAGTCCCTTTCATTAGATTTAATGTGAGAGACGGGTACCACCTTCACTTTGGGGAGGGGCGACTCAGCCCATTTAAAAAAAAAATTCTCTTAAAACACCCTAGGCCAGTTTCCCTTCATCTGATCATTTTATAGCCTCCATGCAGGTAGGTTTTTTTCACAGATTTTTAGACACCTACTTTAAATTTCCATCTGGAGGAGTCTGTTTCATACTTCACTTGGATATCTGATCTCTATCATGTTTAGGGCTCCCGTCCAAATTCCCAATTTAACATTCTGTTATGGAAGCATGTAAAGTCATACATGACAAACACACTAAAATTTGCTTTAAAAAAAGTGGATTTCTAGCTCGATGGCACCCTTGTTAGAGAACATGGCCTGTAATGGTTTTACTTCTTTGAAATTGTTGAGATTTGCTTTATAGGCCAGGAGACAGTCCTTTTTTGTAGGTGATCAATGTGTTTGAAAATAATCTTTTGAGTTCAGGATTCTGTGTTTGTCTAATAGAGCTGGCTTGCTAATTATTTCTATACAAATCTTCTAATTCCTTGTTAATATTCTTCACTTGATCTATTAATTACTAAATGATGTACCTTTCGATCTTTCCCACTGAGAGCCAATTTATCAATTTTTTTCCTTGTGGCTCTGTTAATTTTGCTTTAACTGTTTCAAGATTATTCCAGTGAAGCAGGTTTAGAGTTATTATGTCGCCTGAATGAATTGCAGTCGTTTTTACTTCTCATAGCGCCTTTGCTTTACAGTCAGCTGTGTCTGATAATTTAATGCAATGAGACCACATAGCTTTTGGTTAGTATTTGTTCAATATATCTTTTTCTATATTTCCATGTTTATCCTCTCTCTGTGTCCTTTTGTTTTAAGTATGCTTTGAATAATAGATATCTGGAAATTTTTTTGTAGTCTGATCATCTTTCTTTTAATCAATGGGCTTAGTCCGTGTATATTTATTCTAATTACTGATATATTTCGATTCGTTTCTATGACCTTATTTTGTGTTTTTTTATCTGTGCTGCCTTTTCTATTTTGCTTTTTTCTCCTTCCTTATTTTGAGTTCGAGTGAGCTTCCCCCCTCCACAGTGTAATTTTTGTCCTTACTTTTCTTATTCTTTTTATGATTACCTCTGACGTTTTTACATGTGTAGTTAACAATCTCTAAAATTACCAAGGTATTTAGTTTTACTGATTAATATAGGAACATTAGAAACCTTCAACTTTATTCTCCCCGCCCCCGTCTCAGCTTCCATGACATTATTTTACAGAATTTTAATTTTGCATAAATGAATAGTCTAAACCGTAGATTCTGGAGCCATAGGGTCTGGGGTGAGTCCTACATCTTTTACTTACCAGGTACGTGACTTTAGACAGTGACTTAATGTATCTGTGTTTCATTGACTTCAGCAGTAACATGGAGATAATAATCATACCTATTTCTTAATGTCGTTGAGAAGATTCAATGAGTGCGTTCCATTAAGCTCTAAGAACCGTGTGCTTAGCACATGGTAAATCTTAAAAAAATGGTGAGCTATCATTGTCATCATAACCTCACCCCGTAAAGTAGACACCGATCCTGTTTTTATAACTGATGTGTGTTTGGGTTTACGTAAGGTTTCCATTTTCTTTGCCTACTACTCCTTGTATCTCAGATCTTTCTTCTGGGGTCATGTTTTTCCTTTCCGAAGTATGTTGTTTAGAAGATTTTTTGGGGTTAGACTCTGTTTTTGGTAAATTTTAGGCTCAGAAAAGACTTTATTTTATTCTCATTCTTGAAAAACAGTTACTGTAAATAGTTTTAGATCGTCAGTCCTTCCTGTCAGTACTTCAGTGTAATATCATTCATTCATTTCCATCCAACTTCGATGGTTAATCGAACTCATTGTTATTCTCTGTAAGTAATTTGCCTTTTCTCTATGGCTACTTCTAAGATTACTTTGTCTCTGGTGTTCTAAATTTTACTTGGATACACTTAGGTAAGAAATTCTTTTGACTTATGCTATTAAGGAGCTATGATTCTTGAATCTAATGATTCATATCCTTAGATTTTCATCAATTCTGGGAAAATTCTGGCCATTATCTTTTCAAATATTACCCCTCTCCATTTTCTCCAGTCTCTCCTTCAGAACTCCAATTAGACATAGGTTACACCTTCCACTGAGCCTTCATTTAATAGCTTTTTCGTATTTTCCACATCATTTTACTCCTCCGTGCTCAATTCTAGTTAATTTCTTTAGATATATCTTCAGTTTACCATTTTTCTTAGCTGTATCTAATCTACTATTTTAGCTATCCATTGAATTTGTTTTTCAACATTATGATGTCAATTTTCAAACTTAGAGAAAAGTAGAAAGAATAGTTTAATGAATAGGTGTTTCACTCATCACCCAACTTCGACAGTTATTATTAATACATGGCCAACCTTGTTTACCTTTTCTACCACTCACCCATCCACCCACCCCAGATTATTTCAAAGCAAATCCCAGAGCTCTCACGCATTGAATTTTAAGTTATTACATGTTTTATTTCTGAAATTTCATTTGCATCTTTTACTAATCTGTTCTTTCTGGGCACTTTCTTATTTCTTGCTTAATCTTTTATTCTCTTTCATGACTCCAGACATTAAATATACTTATTTCTTCCCCCTCTTTAATTCTCCTCCCTGCCCCCCACTTCCACACCTGACCTATGGATGTTGCCGATTCCCCTTAATAACTGGATCTCTGAAGGGGGGGCATCTCCTCCCACATGCTTGTGGCATGCACCCAGATCCTGACGCCCTGGGGCCAGGAGCCCCCGGTGCACTCAGGGGGCCTGGTGCACTCAGGATATGGCCCGTGGCTCCACCTGGTGCACTCAGGATATGGCCCGTGGCACGAACCCAAGACCTTCTGCATGTAAAGCAGACGTGATAACTGCTACACTGTGGAGCCGCCCCTAAATGTACTTATTTTATATTCTGTAATGGATTTTTAAAATTCTTGCTAACTTTTGGGATTTGGTTCTCTGTTTGATGTTTCTGCTGATTCTTCATCATGGTAACTTATTTCCTTGTGTTTGGTTTAACTTTACACGTAGACATAAATTTCCTGAAAATACAGATATTAATTGTCACAAGCCATATGCGTCAAGAAATTTCCAATAGTGTAACCTTCCCCATGCAAGATCATTCCATTAATTTATCTTGTTGAATAGATGAAGAGACCAAAGCTCTGAGAGGTTAAAAACTTGTCTGAGACCACACCGCCCATAAATGATGGAGCTGGGGTTTGAGCCCAGGTCTTTCTTCCTCTGCTTACTCTCCCCATCCCCTACCCTCCCATAATCCACCATCCACAGAGAAAACTGACATCCAGGTCTGAACGCTAGAGCTCCTGATCTCTGTTGACTTGGGGTTTCTGGGGATTTCTTCATGGGGTTCCACAGGGGCCCCCCAGGAGACGAAGAGCCTCATGAAGGCCTCCTACACTCCAGAGGTGATTGAGAAATCCGTGAGGGATGTAGAGCACTGGCATGGCAGGAAGACGGATGATCTGGGTAAGCGGGGAGCTGGGGAGTAAGGGAGGAGTGCACCCCCATAATAGGGCAGGGTGTGTTGGTCCCAAGTTCAGAGAGAAATCAGAGCAGCACAGAGAGTCCTGGGGTGGGCCTGAAGAGGGATGGGTCACCTCTGGGGCCTGGGTACTCTAGAGGTCCTCTGGGTGACCTGTGCTGGCTCCTGCCTTGCTCTCTGCAGGACGGTGGCACCAGAAAAACGCTATGAACATGAGCTTGCAGAAAGCATTGGACAAGAAATATGGAGAAAAGAGAAAAAGCAAGAGCTCTAAGTAATAGACACAACTCAGAAGAGGTGCCCTCGACTCAGAGAAAGTGCTAACAATAAAGAAAGGCACAAATCTAAACCCTTCTTCCCTCTGCCTGGTGCCTTCCTTCATGTTGGGGTGCGGGCCAATGTTCAATGCTGGAAAGACCAACTGAGAGAAGATAGGCCCCAACTCTCCCTCAGGCCAGGCCCCTACACACACACACACACACACACACACACACACACACACACACGCACACATACCCCTTCCTCCATAATTCCAGGAAAGGGCTTAAGACCTGAGTGGGACTCTGTCTCAAGCCCAATATGTCTGGCTTCTCCCTCATGCTCTATGTGGTGGGGTCCTATAGCAAACACTGCTGGATCTTACCTTCTATGCCCTCCCTAGCAGAACCCCAACTACTTCCAGGGTTCGTTCCTTCTTTAGGAGCTCACAGACTTTAGAGGAATTGGCCACACCCTCCTTCAATCCAGGAGCAGTTTTGTTTGGTCTCATAGCAACTGATCCCTCCTTCCACACGTACAAAGTGATCTGTTCTGAAATGGGCATGCAACTCAATCTGGCCAATGAGATGCAAGGAAAGGTTGAGAGACAGAGAGAGAGAGAGAGAGAGAGAGAGAGAGAGAGTAGCCTTCTGGGAGATTCTTTACTCAGAGAGCTGGGAAGTGTCCCTCTCTCCTGTCGTGCTGAGTGAGGACCCACACACAGCCTGGATGACCTCACAGAGCTGCTTCATCCACTGGCCAGAAGCCACCCACCTCTGCACTTACTATAATGTAAGCCTGGGCACAATCACAGTGTACCACGGTGATCGCGCTGTGGCAAAATCAAAAGCAAATCACTGCCAGAAGAAGGGGAACCTGCCCCTCCTGGATGCAGTGTGTGTGGGGGGGGGAGAATTTGGCTTTGTTTAATATTTACTGAGTACCTACCCATGTGCAAGGTGCTGCATTCAGCTCAACTTCCTTATTGGTACCTGATTTCTGTAAGGGGCTGCTCTTGTGCTGGAAAAATCAGACTTCATTGAGCAGCTACGATCTGCTCATCGCATGAGGCAACTGAAAAAACGAGCCACCCGGAGTATTGTAGCTGAAGCAGACCACATACCGTTTGGACATAAGCATCCCAGATGCATGTGATAACGTGCCAAATGCTTTATGCACGCAACCTTATCTCATCCTCACATCAGTCCTTGAAGCCATTATCATCTCTTTTATGAAGATGAGGAAACTGACCCTTAAAGGGGCCTTGTAAATTGTCTAAGATCATACCCATAAGAAGCTGGGGTTGACAATCCAGGAATTTCTGACCCAATCCATTTTGTACTCTATCAGGCAATCATATCTTCCTGTCAGTAAATACATATGAGTGCCACAAACACTTGGCCCTGTAAGGCACTATAGGGGACAGTGAAATAAATCCAGTATAGGCTTCATCCTCAAGAACTTTACAATCTGCAGAAGACTGATGTGGAAGAAACTGAGGCTCTTCCATCCATCTGACGAACATGCAGCGTGCACCTACCCTCTCTGCCCGGCCCTCATCGATGAACTGGAAGTTCAGAGATGGATAAGATATGGCATCTTTCCTTTATGTGTCCAGAGTCTGGCGGGGAGCTACATCAGTAAAGAGACAGCTCAGAAATTTTATACCTGCAGCGAGAAGTTCATATGGGACCAGTGGAAGCACAGAAGAGAACCTGGGATGGGAGAGGGGCTGGTGGTCACAGAATGCCTCATAAAGGAAGTAGCTCTTGGGATGAGTCTTGGGACATGAGTAAGTCTGTTCAGGGCAGCTGGAAGGGGCGCGGCCTTCTAGACGGGGGGCACAGTGTGAACAAAAACCCAGTATGAGACATTTGGGGAGCTGGGGGTGGCTTGATAAGCTTGGTGAGTAGGGGTGCAAGGTGGGCACAGAGGACAGGTGGAACAGGTAGAAAGAGAATCTGTGGTTGGATGGGGCCGTGGGTGCCTTGAGAGGGCTTTGGATGTGAGACCCAGCCCCTTCCCCAGGAACTTACAGTCTGGCTGGGACATAAAGGGTTAATAATCACTGAAGGAGCCACACAGAAGAGCGGAAAAGATGCTCAATATCTCCAGCAGTCAGATGCAAATTAAAACAATAAATTCATCGGGTTGGCAAACATTAAAATGCGAGTGGAGGTGAGAAGGAGGAAAATGGGAACTCTCATGCACTCAGTGAATTATGAGCGTAGCGCAGAAAGGCAAGGAAGAAAACAAAAATTGAAATTATATTTTATAACTTAGAAACTCCATTTCTACGTAGCCTAGAGGGTCTCTTCAACATGCGCACCAGGAGAGCCACACAAAGAGATTCCCTGCAGCATGGTTTGTAATTGCAAAAACATACGTGTCCGTGAGCGGGAGAATGGACAGATGAGGTAACGTGCAGCCGTGGGAAGGAACGGACCGTGTCCGCACACACCACTGCGGAAGGTTCTCACAATATTTCACTGCGGGTGGAAATGGCAGTCTGCAGCATGAGCCCCACGGTATGAAACGTACCATTGTGTGACCTTCAAAAGGCACGCACACAACCACTCCATCACTCGAGGACACAGTTGTGCGAGTGTGGAAGGTGGATTGGAAGGATGCTGCAGAAATTCAACTCCACATAATTATACTGAGTTTAGCCCTTTACGGATGCTGCTTTGCTTTCTACACCTGCGAGAGAAAGCCACCAGAATGCCCTCCGAGAGAATGCCGATGCTAGAAAGAATGGCTGAGAACGGAACTCTGGGGAGCTGAGCAATTTCAATTTGGACATAAGTGAACAAATGATACACGCTTCATGACTTTGCTTCAGTTAAAGATTTGATTTCAGCATCTTACGAGGAGCTCTTTTAAATTAAACATTGCATCTTTTGGTGAGAGAAAAGCTGTAATCTTGGCAAAATAAAACATGCATAGAGTTTTAAAACTTCAGTCAGGCCTTCACGCCACTGATGAAGCTTCCAACAGTGTTTCTTGTTCTCTATGCTCGTGAGGTCCCTAGATGGTGGAATTCATAGTGATTCTTAGGTTTCAATGAGGTACAGGGACTAGATCTTAAGGAGTAGTAAGTCACATAGTAGAAAAGTTACCCTTTGATTCATGCAGGGTTCATAGTGATTCAGAACCACCTTCATAATTTCCGCTATATCCAAGTACCACCTGAGGGGGATCCTGTAGAAGCAAACCTGGGATGCTTTAACCTTGACTCCACATAGTCGAATTCCTACTCCAGCTCGTCCTGTGGTAGCAGAGCCTCTAAACTGCAGGCTGAGTACTAAGGTCTCATAAATCCAGGATATAAGTGCGAAGGAGGGAAACTAAAGACCGTTTAAATACATCTTTCTAACCATGTCCCCACTCATAGCTCCATTTTATAGATGAAGAAACTGAGACCCAGTTGAGGTCATTTATGTCTAATTGGGAAGTAAGCAGTCCATGCTGGCCAGCTTTGCAAACTGTCGGTGCTGGGTGGCAGGCAGGGCCTTTTTCTATTCTCCTTTCAGAAATCATGTTCTCTATGGTTAACAGGAGCAAGCAGGAGCTGCAGCAAATGCAGAGGAAAATCCAAATGCAAGTTTGTGGTCAAGGGGCAACGAGAGGACTTTGCAGCCCTGGGTGACCCTGCAGCTGGCCTCGAGTCCTTAGGAAGACCACCTTGCTTCTCAGAGCCTGGTTCTCATTTACAGGAGTCATAACATCCCCTTTAGAGGTGGTTGTAATGATTGCCCAAGAAAACGCATGTCCAGGACCTGACGCACGGCATAACCCTCTTACTAGTGTGCAATAAATGCTTTTCCTTCCTTCTGGACCAGGTTTCCCAACTACGTATTTCAAGGAACGCTGCTGGGACAGGTTAACAGGTGCTATCAAGGTAAGAACGTCCAGACCTGTAAAGAATTTTTGTAGGATTTTATTTGAGTCAAAGTGACAATTGCCAAGAAGTAAGATCTCAAATATTCCAGAAAATGATGAGTTTTTTTTTTTTTTTGCAGTTTCTTTTATACACTTGTATTTAATGAAAGAATCTAAGGGGGGTTACCTGAAGGCAGAAGACAGCAAGGCAGAGGATAGTTAGCAAGGTTACACGCTCCCCTGAGGGTGGTTTCTCCTTCGAGGGGTCTGGGCAAGAGAATTCCCTCTGGCATTTCACGAGAGTGTTTGCCCGGGTTCACAAGGACAAATTTGTAAAAACTTCTTTAGTAAAAGGCTTATCTTTGCCTTAAGCTTGGGGTGTGACTACTTAGCCTGACCTGCCCAGATCACCCTGTGCAGTTACTTCCTCTCACTGGACTTATCAGCTGGATTACAGAATCGCTTCTTCATCCCCGGTGCTACGTGAAAAACTGCCCCAACGTCAGATGCGTTTGGGTTATGTTGGTTTAAATAACGCTGAACAGAATTGTTTCGTGTGAGACTTCTTAGAACCTGGACTATGCTGAGAGTCACTGTGTCGCTCCTAATTATTGCATGTAGTGTTCACCGTTCCCCACGGCGCCTGGCTTAGGCAGAGCCAGCCATTAATAGCTGTGACAACAATAATGATTTTATTAAAACTGCAGGTTCAGGAGCCTGGGAAGTCAGCCTGGGAAGAATAGACCTGTTTTGTTTTGTTTTGTTTTGTTTTGTTTTGTTTGTGGGGGAGGGGGGCAGGGTGATGAATAGATTGACATGGAAACCAGGATGCTTGTTATCAGGGCTCATGTAGTAGCACTATGTGTGCCAAAGGGCCTGGCCACCTCTCCCCTGCCAGACCCATGGGGAATAGGTAAGTAATCAAATATTGGCTTGAGCTGTTCTCAAACAAAAGGGATGAGTTTCAGGCTGGCACAAGTCAGGCTGAGGGAGGGCTAGCCCAGCCCCCCACTCACTGCCCTGCGCCACTAGCTTCTCTGGCTTACAAGTGAAAGAGTGACCTGCCCCAGGCAACGGCCAGTGGTAATGTTTTCCCAGTGGGCCAGTATTCACTGAGCACCTACTATGTGCTGGGTGTTCGGCACTGTGAGGGAGACAGGGGTGTAGTCCTTCTGCTCAGAGAGATCCTGGGTGAGGGTGTGACAATGGGGGACGTAGACAAGCGTAATACGAGGGAGAGAGTGAGGGGGGTCAGGAGAGGAGGGAAGAGAGGGTGCACTGGGGGTGGAGTGGGGTGCTGGGGCCTCCAGGGCGGGAATTTAGGAGCTGCGAAGCACTGCTCCAGGCCACAGGGAATTGGGGGTGAAAACTGCTGGAGCCCTGGAGAAGGCCAGGGTCCTGGTGGCATAGAACATTCCAGACCCAAGAGAAGGACTTTGTAACTGCTGGCCTTTTAGAGGTCAGATGTGAAGCGTGCCGCAGCTGCAACTTGCTCCCCAGTCGGCTCCCCAGCTGACTCCCCGGCACTTCCCCTCGGGCTGTCTCTAAGTTCTCAGGCCCTCGTAATTACAGATTCTTCCTTCTATTTTTCTTAGTCTGTGACTCCCAAGGGATTTTCCCTCGGTCTTGTTTTGTTTTCCGTCAGGTCTATTTACCCCTTTGCCCAGGGTAACTCCCCACTCCCCAGCCTTGTGCAAATGTTTACCACAGAAAAGTTGAGTCATTGTGGAGAGACTGTTTCCTCAGCCTTAAGAGTCTCGAAACCCAGGGCGACCCCGTGAAGAATAACAGTTAGCACTAAGACGGAGTTCGAGATGCATTAACTCAGTCACAACACCCCTGCGAAGCAGGTGCCTTGACTGTCCCCATTTTACAGATCCAGGAATTGAGGCACAGAGAGGTCCAGTGATTGCCCAAGGTCGCACGGTGAGTCAGGTCAGCGCCAGGATTGGGATTTAAATCTTGTGGTCTAACTCTGAAGTTCATGCCCTTAACCAGTAGGTCATTGCTTGGAGATGTATAAACTATAGTCTTCTCAGGAATTAGTGTGGGCAGGAGTAGGGCATTCTAGAACATTTATATACAAAGTCCAGAAGAGGAAGTTCACACAGAGGTTGTTATGTTTGCTGCTATTTCTTAAATTCTTCCTGGCAGTGAAATGCTAGTGATCTTTTAAAGCTGGGGATGGAGGAGGACGAGCTGCAGAGCCTCTGATCTGAGTAAGAGCCAGGCGACATCCACTAGGAAGAGGAGCCCGGGGCTGTGTGCAGGCCGCCACGTGTGCAGGGCCTCGGGGACTGTGGACCTGACGCCACCAGCTCACGTGCTCCCTCCCCGAGGGCAAAGGCTGGATGGTCTTTGCAGATCCTTTGTACCCCTTTATTTGCAAACGGGGAAACTGAGGCATGCTATGGCAAGTGAAGTGGTACCCTCTCGGCGACCTCATTACCTTTGCTAACTCAGCTCGCAGTGGGCAAAGCTGGGATTCTGGTGTCAGGATTCTTCCTGGTCGGATGCCAGTTCAGCTGCCAAACAGCTTTGAGGTCCCTGGCGAGTGGCCGAAACCTGCTCTGTGCCTCAGACTCCTGTAATGGGACAGTCAGAGAATCGAGCTCATAGGGTGGCTGTGAGGTCAACCGTGAGGGTCCCCAAGTATAGTGCACTGCAGGAGTGCCTGGCTTAGAGTCGCGCCTGATAAATGCTGTGCAGGCTAATTTGCCATGCACTCGTGGTCCCCAGAAATCATTAAAAGAGAAAGGACCAAAGAATAGAAATAAGGAGGAAACTCTGTCGGGAAACTGAAAAGCTGAGAGAGGAGATGGAGGGCAACCCTAGGGTCAGAAATCAGATCCCAACACGTGCGCGCGCGCGCACACACACACGCGTGCACACACACACGTGTCCAATTACCTCCTACCCTTCAGAGCGATGCCCACAGCTCACAGAGCTCCCGATCAAGGTCCGCCTGGGATTCTGAGGGGCTGGCACAGCATCGCCCATTGGTCAGTGTGGCTGGGATGTGGCCAGCGGCGTCTGTGGGCCGGCGGTTCCGGCAGCTGGGATTCTGCCCTCGCACGGCCTGGGAGACAGAGGCCTGTCCTTCCTGAACATTGCATTTCCAAGGAATGGCTTTCATTCAGGGCCTTGAGAAGGACACTCCTGGGTGTGGGAGCCACACGCACTTCTCAAAGGGACAGAGGGAGGATTCACAGCGGCGAGCCAGGTCTAGCGGGCGCTCCGAGAAAGGGAGGATAGGGACGTGTTGGCTGGGACAAACGGTACATCCCCCTGGCACACACGGACCGTTGTCCTCTGTCTCACTAGGTCTTGCTCTTTTCTCAGGTCTTGTCTCACACTGAAAGTTCCCACAAAGCTCCCCGCTCAGCCTCGAAACCAGTCCCTGAAGATGAAAACCCAACCCTGCAGCTAGAGGGGCCGTCCCTACGGAGGGGCGAGGTAATGCCTCCTGCCGGCCTCTAGGTGGCAGCACCAAGCCGAGCCAAGCCTCAGCAGAGGCCAGGAGGGGGTGCGGGCGAGGAAATGGGGAAATGGGTGTCGCAGAGCTGCTCCCGGAATCTACCCTTTTCCAAAAAGCGCGAACATTTCCCAAAACGACAGCATCTCTGAAGCATTACCTAGTCCGTTCTTCTGTGCCTATATTTCCAACCAATTCATTCTTTTCCAGCCATTTTTAATATTTTTCTTTTTTTTGTTTCTTAAATTTTCCCCATTACAAACGCGACGCAGAGCCTACTACTTAAGCACCTACACATATTTCTGTACAGATATAAACACATATATAAGTGTTCTATTTCCTCCCTAAATAGACTCGTCCTACACACCTTCTTCAACTTACTTTTTCACTCAGTAGGAGCCAGTCGCGTTTGCGAGTCGGTGTGCATAGATCTGCCTCAGCTTTTAAACATCCGGAACCTAATATTCTGGAGCCAGTTAATTGGACAGTCTGCACTCGGCGTGAACGTGAGACCGTTTTATGTTCCCCCACCGTGGCCCCCGCCCACGTGGCTGTGGGGACTCTCCCCTTAATGACATCCGGGGTGAGTTCCCCAGCTTTCTGACCGCTGCCAGTATGTTCAAAGTCCACCCCGTTTGATTTCATTCTTCCTCCTGCTAAGGTTTGACCCTTGGCTGAGGGAACTGGAGGGGGAGAGAGCCATGGTCATTTTGTCCTCCTCACCCCTTTCCGATGACGTGCAGGGGCGGGAGGGCCCCGGAAGGTGTACTTCTTCTCCGGTGTCTCTGTGAGCAGCCTTTGTGGTCATTGCTGCTTCTCTGGCTGGCTCTGACCAGCCGTCGGGGCCCTCCCTGGGAGAAGGGGTGCATGCTCCGTGGGGGCATTCTGCTGCACAGCGTCCTGACGGAGGAGATGCCAGGGGCTCAGCTGTCCCATCCTGCCCTGCCCTCCTCCTTGGAACACCCCAGTCTCTGCCTGCTGGGGTGCCCTCGCCCAGCGGCCTGCTCTGCGTGGATATTCAAGCCTTGTTACCTTCCCCGGGGTCCGCTCAAACTTTGGGAAATTCCCTTATGCTTGTGCCATCAGGTGGGGGGAATAAAGGCAGCCCCCCCTCCCCCACACTCCTCCACTACCCCAACCATCAACTCTCTCCAGCTTTCTTTCCTCTCTGATCAGAGGTTCAGAAAGCAAAGCAGCAAGCAAGTCCCTTACAGGCACGGTCACCTAACTGGGGAATAAAATGTCAGTCTCCCTTTCTGCAGGCACCACCCTCCAACTCCACTAGAGGTTCTCATCCTCACTTGGTCTGGGTGGTGGGAGCACCTGCCGCCTTCCCCGTGGGGAGGCAGGAGAAGGTCGCAGCTTTTCCCGCTGGGCCAAGCAACCCACCTTTCTAACAGTCTTTCCTCCTCTCCACCCAGGCGTCTGGGGTGGAAGAAGGGGGAGGGCCAGAGCATGTTATAGAAGATTTGGGGTTGCAGAGCCCAGAGAGGGCACCTGACCCCATTGCTTGCGATTCTTTTTAGATATGATGTCCTTGATGCCTCTTTGTCTAAATTTGAAAGAAAGAAATTGGATCCTTTCTTATACCACATACGGCCCATTCACTTGAAATGGATTAAAGACTTAAGTGTAAGAGCTGAAATTGTACAACTCTTAGAAGAAAACACAGAGGGAAAAAGCTCCTTAACATTTGTCTTGGCAATGATTTCTTGGATACGACATCAAAAGCACAAGAAACAAAAGTGGAAATGAACAAGCAGGTTTACGTCAGACTAAAGAACTTCTGCACAGTGAAGGAAATCATCAACAAAATGAAAAAGGCAACCTACAGATGGAAGAAAATATTTGTGAGCCGTATTATCTGATACAGGTTAATATGCAAAATATACAAGGAACTCTTACGACTCAATAGCAAAGAAAACAAATAAACAGCCTGATTAGAAAGTGGACAAAGGATGTGAATAGACATTTTCCCAAGAAAACATACAGAAAGCCAACAAGTACCTGAAAAGAAACTTCACATCTTAATCATCAGGGAACTGCAAATCTAAACCACAGTGAGATGTCACCTCACCCCGGTTAGAATGGCTGCCATTGAAGGGATAAGAGCTCACAAGCACTGGCATTACGTACAAGTTATGTATATAATGGAATGTTATTCAGCCATAAAAAAAAAAAAAGAAGGAAATCCTGCCATCTGTCACAGCATGGATGAACCTGGAGGACATTATGCTGAGTGAAATAAGTCAGACACAGGAAGACGAATATTGTTTAATCGCATTTACATGTAGAATTTGAACAATTCAGACTCATAGAAACAGAGAGCAGAGTGGTGGTCGCTACGACCCCGGGGGGTGGGGGAAATGGGGAGATGCTGGTCACGGGTACAGAGTTTTGGTTATAAGATGAATATAAGAGTTCTGGGAATCGAATGACTAATACTCTATCGTTTACTTGAAAACATGGAAGAGAATCGGTCTCAAGAGCTCTCTCCACACGCGGTAAAAGGTGCCTGCGTAAAGCGATGGAATTGTTCATCGATGGTTGTGATCATTTCACGGTGTGTACGCATCGATCAAATGATTACATTGTGTACCTTTAAAAGAATCACATCATACAACCTAAATATGTGCAGCTTTTATTTGTCATGCCTCAATATGGCTCGGGGGGGGGGGGTGGAATTAAAAAATCATTCGTTGTGCTGAGACAGGGCGAGGCCTATTGAGGATGGAGAAGCCCGGTTTCCGTCAGTCATCTGGGGACATGGTGCCGCACTGCGGTGCAGATGTGCAGCTGCGTGAGACAAAAATATTACCTAATGAGCATGCCGGGTGCCTGCGCGGAGCGAATCGCTGTTAGAGCGAGTTCATAAGAGGACGTCATTTGCGACGATGCGCAAGCGCTTGGTGGCTGATAAAACTAGCTGGATCTCTCAGGTGCGACCTCTCCGCCCCCGCACGCTCTGTGGAAACACTAAGGGAAGGTGCGGTTTACTGTCGGAAGAAACGAGAAACAAAATGCTTGACCGAGAGGCCTTAACTCCTTATTCTCTTTGGTCTATTTGTATCCTTTTTTTTTTTTTTTTTTAATCAAATAGACCTTTGGAAATGTGCTAATTCCTGCTACAGTGGTGAGGGGAATGCCAGCCTCCTTGAGAGGCTCTGTAGTGGTCTTTCCTTGTAGCCCAGGGACCATCGGCAATGGAAGATGCCACCTTTGAAATGGGCTCCCAGAATTCAGTGGGGGCATGATGGGATCCAGGTGTGGCAGAGGCCAACGGAAAGAACGTCTAAGGTGGGTGTGGCTAGCGTGACAGGAAGCAGAGATGAAGTCTAGTATGACCCGAGAGGTCGTTAGCGGAAATTGATTGGTCTGACCTAGTAAAGCTTTAATCTGTACAAGTGAACAAATTCTTAATGAACAGAGATGTGACCTGAGTCACGTCGCCGGGGTGTTATGCCTCCTCGTCACTTCTTCGAACCGAGCCAGCTCACAGACCAGAGCATCTTGACTGAAAGGGAGAGTAAGTTCATGCAAGGAAGGGCCCTGTTACAGCTCCAAAAATGTATGTGGTAAATGTTTCTTTTCACTTTTCCCAAAGGGGCTGTGCCTGGGAGAAAGGCAAGTCCCCTGACTTTTTGAAGATGACTGACTGCTCCCGGAGCAAGGCTGGACCTGGGACTGGGCTTTCTTAACAGCCCACTAGCAAAAAGTTTGTTCCATTCTACCTCTGGTTCTCTTGGGCCACCTAAAATCAGTCACAGTGGACCCCACCCCTCCTCCCTCTTTTCAAATCTGTCAGTGTTTTCTGTTAGGGCTTTTGGGTTTCATTTCTTTAATTATTATTCAACAAGTAGCATTTAAACATCCCGGACACGTCCGACACACTTGCTACTTCTGGGACCGCAACAGTAATAACAGACCCAGATGGTTCCCCTTCTCTCCTGAACCGTATGGCACTCCAGCCCTGTTTAGAAGGACAGTTCCTTGTGAAGAACATAACAGCAGTTGCTTACATTTTTTCCTAGTACTTTCATGGTGCTATATTGTTTTGTTTTTAGATTTTCAGCCAGTTTGGAAATTATTTTTGTGACTAGTGATAGGTAGGAAAATCCCTAATTCCCAAATAAGAGCTATTTCTTGCAACATTTTTATTTGTATGTGCATATTTCATCATTTCACCATGTTGTGAAGTGATGTCTTTGTCTTACAGTAAATTCCCACATATCTGGTTTTATTTCGGACTCTTGGGGGTAGGCAGCCTGCTAGAATGGTTCCCAGTGATTCCTGCCTCCTGGTACCCATGCCCTGCCCGAGACTGTGGGCTGGACTTAATGACTTGCTAACCGAAAGAATATTGCACAAGTAATAGGATGTCACTTCGAGGTTAGACTACAAAAGGGTGTGACTTTTTCCTACTGACACTCCATTCCCTCTCCCTTGCTAACTGTGGTGAAGCCAGCTGCCATGTTGCGAACTGCCTGATGGAATGGTTTCTGTGCTACGAAATTGAGGGCGATAGGCTCTGGCCAGTAGTCAGGAAGGAACTGCAGCTCTTAGCCCAACGGTCCACGAGGAACTGAATCCCACCAACAATTGCTGAGAGAACTTGATAGCAAATCCTGGCTCAATTGAACCTTGAGATGACTGTGGCCCCAGGTGGGACTTTGACTGGTCTTACCTGAAACCTTGATCTAGAGGATCCAGCTGAGCCACATCTGGTCTAACCCAGAGACAGGAGATGATACACAGGGTTGTTTTAAGACAGGTGCAGCTTTGTATGGTTTCTAGTCCTCTGCTTGATGGCGGGCTTCCTCAGCCTCTGGGCTGCCTTGCGGTCTGGCTTTATACCAGTTCTCCTATGGACATGACAACACCTGGCCCAAGGGACCCCCTGCAACAGCCAGATGGAGAAGTTACCAGGGTCCATCCAATCACAAGTTTCTTTGATCTCACTTGGGATAACGCTGCAGCCAATTTAATTTTAAAGAGAACTATATGTACATATAAATAGCAAGCAAGCAGAATTCCAACCACAGAAGATTTTTTTTCTAAAATGTAATTTTGGAAAGGCAACGTTAAACAAAGAACTTGCAGACATGTGTAATTCCTTCTTATTTGAGAGAAGCAAACTCTCCTTGGAAGGGACGTGAAGCCCTCAGCATGGCTGCTTAAGAAAAACAGACAGCAGTTAGGAAGAAAGGAAGGAAGAAAGGAAGGAAGGAGGAAGGAAGAAAGGAGGGAAGGATAATACTCTTCTTCCCACCAAAAGCAATCTTAGGTTCCATGCAGAGAATTTTCCCAAAGGAACCAAAAAAGACCGACCAAGGTGGAATGTTTATACTGATGAAGTTATAACTCAGACTCTTTCTGCTTCTAGATTAGAGAATATTTTGCACTGAGGGTATTATCGATCTTAACGATTACATCAACAATTTTATCCTTAGTGTTGTAGGAGCCTGAATGCTGCCCCCTGCCTACATCAAAATTTACAAAGAGAAAACAAAAATATGATGTCCTGATAAGGAAAGTAGATACTGTTGTAGACCTAGAGAACGTTAATAGATTATAAGAAATATTATGTGCAAGTTTATGCCGATAGTTTGGAAAATCTAGATAAATGCACGATTATTGTGTAAAATATGATGTAACAAAGCCACTGAAAAAGAAGTAGAAATGCTAATGTAGAAGAAAAAAAGATGAGACTCTTTCCGATGTTGGTTTTAATCTGATGCTCAATTTAATAATACGCTGCATAAGAAGCATATAAAATTAATCATGTGCCGCAGAAGACAGGCCGGCTCCCGGGAGTGGCTTCTACTTTGGACAGAGACCCTCGAGTGATGAATGCTAACTGTCATGTAGAAAAGAATATTTCTCAGAAACCAACAAGTCTCCTTGTAAATGGAAAAATACTGAAAAACAGAATAATCGTAGAAAACAATGGGAAACAGTATTTAATAATTACTACTTACGAATGCATCAGGCCCAGACAGTTTAATAGCCAAGTTAATAAATTTTGAAGTTCATTTACGTTTTTAAGGTTTTTTTTTTTTTAAGGTAAATTACTTTTAAGCAACAGATAAGTCCCATGTTATCTAAATGCTCCCAGAGGAAATGTAAAGATGGAAGAAAAGCTTCTCAATTAGTTCAGTGCAGTTTCCACATTCCTCCAATGTGGGAGAAAGACCATAAGTCCCGCTTTATAAAAAAAAAACAAAGATGAGGAGGATAAAGGTCCTTTTCAGAATGGAAGTCTGCTAGCAGCGAATCTGAAATGGGCTGGCTGGCTGGCTGGCCCATTCCTTAGTTTAAAACTAAGGAAAAAGCCTCAAACACAAATGCATTTTCACTTGACCTGAACTTGAATTGCTGTCTCTCAGAAAAGCTGAGAAACATGTTCCTTTACTCTTTATTACTCTTATTTAGACTCTTAGAATAATTTGGCTGTTGCAAATGCTTGTGAAATGTTGCTCAGGCTAAATTATAAAATTCGTGAAAATTGATGATGGTTCAAAAATTATGCCAGTATACATAAATGATTCAACAGTAAACTTAGCAAAATTCTTAAAGAAGTGTGGCATTCAGGGAGTACGAAGCCTCAATGGGTGATTGCGGCATTGTGAGAGGCGTCTCTCTCTTCTTTTACTGCAAGGGAATTTTTAAATACATTATATGTGGCAGCTTTTTTATCCTGAAAACGAAATGTAAGGCAATGCTTTTTTGTTACTATATTTTTAACATTTTTGTCCATGTTCCTCAAATCTGATAAAGCTAGCATAAAAAGTGATCTATACATTAATCTTACTTATAGACGCAGACACAGAATTGTCAGTAATATACTGGCAAATCAAATCCTGTTTTAAAAGAATATCTGTCTCAGCAGAATTTATTCCAACCATGCAGTGACAATGCCGACTTAGGACATCAATCAGCACAATAAATTAAAGGAGACCATACAAGTAAATCCCATGACATTAGAAGTCTCCCTATAACCCAGGGCAGTTGTCTCTCTGGTATGTTTGGGGTTCCAAGAGAATGTCCCACCACCGTGGCTTCCATGTCACCAAGCTGGGCATTGCCAAAGCAAAAATTATACCAGGAAAACTTAAACGGAGAAGAAGGCTTTATTCAAAGCTATTGTAATAGGGAGAGAGAGACTAGAACCAAGTCTGAACTCAACTCTGCTGAAACCAAAGCACGGAAGGGTTTGTAAGTGCTGGTGTGAGAAGGAGATCATGGGCCATTGCGTTTGCTAATTAGCTTTACCCAAAGGAGGGAGCTTTATAATTTGGAGCAAGGTGCCCATTGAAGTTAGGCGTCCTCCCTCTCACAGAGACTGGGTGATAGAGACACTATCTTCCTTTTTCTTATCTAAAGCAAATGGTCTAAGGAAAGGGAAGGCAGAGACTAGAATCAAGAAGAAGCCAGCCTAAGGTTTGGTCAGGCCGAGGGGAATGTTAAGGTTTTCTCGGTCATGGCCCCCAGTCACCTACCTGGTGTCCAGCTGGAGGGACCTTCTGGTGTGGTCTTAATCTGAGGTTCATTTTATTAAAACACTTCATGCAACTACCTGGAGGGTGGAGCAGAGGCACCTGCTTGGACACACAGCTCCTGGGAAGTGAAGGCTCCCTGTCACATGTAGAATATTTTTAGTAGGGTCTCCTTCACAAACAGGACAAAGAGTAGTCTTCAGAAATCGATAGTAGCCTCTCGTTGAATGGTGAAGCATGAGTCATCCCCACACAACCCCACTGAGGACGGACATGCGCAGTACCATGTTTCGTTCATCATTGTTTTGAACTTTCTAGCTAATGCGACTGGATGGGAGCCAGAGGTGAAATGAGTATTAAAAATGAGAGGCAAACTGCTATCATGTGGAGAAGCTATGACTGCGTTTCTAGAAAATCTGTAAGATTTAAAAAAGAAGTATTCAACAAATGAGACTCAAGAAGAGGCTGGGTATAATCTCATACAAGTCTCAATGGTTTTCCTTTAAACTAATGATAACCAATTGGAATAAAATGGGTTGGGGAGATACGAGCTGCAAAATAAAAAAAGAAGAAAGAGAGACAGGAAGGAAGAGAGGAGGAAGGAAGGAAGGAAGGAAGGAAGGAAGGAAGGAAGGAGGAAGGGAGGAGGGAGAGAGGGAGGGAGGGAGGGAGGAAGGAAGGAAGGAAGGAAGGAAGGAGAAAGGAGGAGAAGTGAGGATTGGAGGGAGGAGGAGGAAGGAGGCAGTAAGGAGGCAGTATGAGAGGTAACCCTCGAGGGACGGAGGGGTCTGCCTTCAAGAAGGATCTCCCGCTTCAAGGGGAGGGTGGGACCAAGGAAGGAGGAAGAAGGCAGGAAGGAAAAGGAGGATGAAGGAAGGAGGAGAGGGAAGGAGGAAGAAGGAAGGCAGCAGAACCTGAAAATCTTAATAAACCGGAGATAAATAAACCTCAGCAAAGAACCAAGGAAGAAAACTTTTCGAATTTACTGGTGAAAATTCCCAAATAAAGAGAGATCCATAGATGCTGGATGTCAAAGCTTTCAAGCCTTTCCAAATTAAGAATTAAATTGATGCAATTTCAATAAAAATTCCAAGAGAATTTTTTATGACTTAATAATTGATTCTAAATCTGGAAGAATAGTAGCATGATAATCTCCAAGAATACCCAATGTTGAAAAAAAGAGTAATGAGTGAGGATACCAACTGTCAAAGCACACCATCGACTTACAGCCATTGAAAAGTAGGGTGTAGCCATGGGAACAGAGCGATATTTCTGTGGGACACAATTGTTTTAAAAAGCCCCTCTGCAGTTGGAAGTCTGCTTGCTTGCTGTTTATATGTGTATATGCTTCTCTTTAAAAATAGAAATGATTTGCATCATTATTCCAAGTGAGAGAAAAGAAACTTGTGATTGGATGTCACATGGGCCCTGGTAACTCCACCTGGCTGCGGCCGGGGGTCTCTAGGGCGGGGCGGGGGGCAAAGCCCACTAGTGTTGCCATGTCCGCAGGAGAACTGGTATAAAGCCAGACCGTAAGACGGCCCAGAGGGTGCGGAAGCCCATCGTTAAGCATAGGACCGGCAACAGTGGGTTGTGCCTGGCAACGTAACAAATACGAAATGAAAAGGATGTTCCTTGGCTCTTCTCAGTCTCTTGGAGTTGGGCAATGGCTGCCATTTCACAGGGTTCAAAACAAACCAGAGTGCAGAGAGGGCAGGCGTCCCCAGCCGTGGCCGGCCCCTGGCTCACAGGATGGCAGAGGCCGTCCACCGTGGCCTCCAGCCCACGCCGCAAAGGACTTCCTGGCCGCACGTGTGCTCTGCCTGCCTCTTGTCACAGAGTAACCAGCTCTTGTCCTGGTCAGAGCCTGATGCTACCCCATCCGTACTCGACCGCCCAGCCCCTCACTGCTCTAGGCTGGGCGACATCCTGCCGCATCCGAGCGGCTGCCCAGCACGACTTTCCGTGTTCAGCTCGCCTATCGGATCACTCATGACAGACGAGTTTCTGTGAGTTTCATAAATGGAGCTGGGGTCCGGTCAGCTCTGGGACGCTGGAAACACACGTTCTGGGCCTGGGAAGCTAGAAGCCCAGTGTGGATCACGCCCGTGAAGGCATCCAGATAGATGCCACCCTGTACGACCGCATGGTAATCATACCAACAGTTTTCCCTTGTCACTGTGAATAGATGGGTCTGTATCTCTCGGTCAAACTCATCAGCCAGCAGACAGAATGTTGTGGCCAAGGCAGGTCCCCAAAGTCACTGTGGAGACCAGGATAAAGTTTTCACCGTCCATTGGTGGAATGAGAAACCCACAGAAAATGAGGGACATGTAAGCAGGCTACCTGCCCGCTTTCAAAAGGGACCACCCCGTCACCTGAGATTAGAATTCTTTCTTCCTCCTTTGGTATTGAAATGTCCTTTTTTCAAATATAAAATAATGTTAATAGTAAATGATAGCTTCTTTTAAATTGTTCTCGATTTAAAATGAAAAGTTACTACTCTCCTTTTCCTTTTCTTTTTTAAATTTTGCTCATCAACATCAATGAGAACTCAAAGTCTGGAAACCGCACATGCAGAGGTTGGAGGCTGAGAGGAAATGAGCAGTAATAGGGGGAAAGGCACCCCCACTCGTTAACGTGGAGGGCTCAGAGAGGAGGTCTCCAGCAGGAAGGGGTCCCCCCTCCAGGACACGGGAAGCTCTGTGTTCTCTCAATCTGTGATTCCTAGACCTCCGAGGTCCACCTCTTGGTCTCAGTCGCCCTCTCCGTGTTTGCGGGGAACGTCCAATGATCATGTGACGCCTAACATGCGCCGAAATGAATGATCTCGCGTCCCTCCTCCCCTGCTTTCCCTCTTCCCCCACCCCCATCTCCCTAATCACAAGTCTCTTTCTTAGTTGTTCAGTTCAGAACAACCGATCAGAACCTCGGGATCAGCCTTGCCCTGACTTTCTCTCAAATGCCACATCCAGTCCTCCAGCAAATTCTGCCCCCTCTGTCTTTGATACGCACTTGGGATTGGACCTTTCGTCGACTGCCTTGCCTCGGCGCAAGCTAAGGACCCCGCACCCTCGCCACTGTCTCCTCTCGGGGCTCCCCTCTGCCATCCTCACTCCCCGCCGTTTCTTCCCAACCCAGGAGCTTGTGTGATTCTGTTCACACACCATCAAATTATCCCCTCCTCTACCCGAAACCCTCCGAGAGCTCCCATCCTGGGGAGACTAACAGCCGAAGTCCCTGTCTCAGCCCACAAGGCCCAGGCAGGGCCTCTTCGACCTACTTTCCTCTCCCACCCCCGCCTCCTGTGGCCTCTTCCGAGTGGCGGGCCAGTCCGGGCACATCCCTGCCTCGGGGACTCTGCGGGCATTGATTCCTCTGCTTCCCTTTGTTCCCTGAGGCTACAGCTGCCCCCTCACCTCCCTCAGGCCGTCGCTCATTGTCACCGCCTCTGCGATGCCGTCTCTGAAAGTCTTATTTAAAATATTTCTGCAAAGTTGTCTGCGTGGCTAAGTAGATCAATGTTTATATATATATATTCCCTAGGAATAAGAGAAGAAAGCCTAACCTCTATTTATATACTTTATACATATTACATTATATGTTATATACCTATAAATATACGTATCCACCTACATAATCTCACTTGTTAATTATTGTTTGGTATAAGTTGCTTCTAGAGGCAGTAAAGAGGGTAATTTCTCCAGTTCTATAGCTAGAGTGTGGGGGTTCAAACCCCAGCTCAACCACTTACTACCTTAAGGCAAATTCCCACCCGCTCTGCGCCTCTGTTTTCAAATCTGCGAAATGGGTAATGACTGCGCCCATCTCGACTGGCGGGGAGGATTGAGAGAGTAAAGTGTCTGGCATAAAATCAACTGCTATGTAAGTGTCCGTACGTATAATTTCTCTCATTCATTCACACGTATTAACCGAATGCCTACTGTGTGCCTCGTACTGGGGCTAGCTCCTTGAATCTTTATAAATTTGTTTTATTTATGTGATTTGCCAAATATGAAACAGGTGTGTTAAAATTTGCCAACGGGGATTTTAGTTTTATCGAGTTCTCTTATATTTATAAGGACATGCCTGACAGATTGTCCTATGCTGTTCAGTTTTAAAAGGTTTGTGATCATTGTATCTGCAACGATTGTTATTTTCTTATTGTTGTAAATATCCTTCTTTGTCCTGTTTGATACACTTCGCCCTAAATGTTTACTATGATATCGACACTGCCACCTGCATTGTGTTATCATTATTAGCATTTGCCTAATTTGTCTTTTCCATCTCATTACTTTTAGCTTACAAATCCTCCGTTTGGAGCCTGTGTCTTGAAAACAGGCTAGAGCTGCATTAAAAACAGTTTGATCAGATCTGAGAATCCTTGCCTCAGCGGCTGCTTGCTCTTATTGTGATAACAAATAGATATTCGCTTTTGTTCCATTTCTTTTTCGCTTTCCTTGTTTTTGACACATTAATATACTTTTTTAAAAAATCTTGGCTTTATTTTATACAAGTAACACATAAACATTAAAGTGTCAGCTCGAAAGTATGTTGAATAAAAATGTCCTGATTCCCTCACCATGGGAAACCTCTGTCATGGATTGCTGTATGTTCTTGAAAGTTTTCCCCTCTGCATTTATAAACTGGAGCTTAGATTGATTACTTCCCTCCAGCCTCCTGCAAAACGTGATCCTACTCCACAGACTGTTCTGGGCCTGGTTTTTAAAATTAATGTGTCTTGGAGATCTTTCGATACTATTCTTTTTTGTTTTTGTTTTTTTTCCAATAGCTACATAGTACTCCACAAGATGAACATGCCACATCCCTTCCTATCCCAGGGAGTAGTTAGGGGAGCACATCCTTGCCCTTTGTATGGTTTCTATTTCTGGAAGGCAGATAATATTGCTATAAACATCTATCCACCTATATTGGCGGGGGGGGGGGGGAATGTGTCCCAAATATTTTTACAAACAAAATTACAAGATCAAATGGTATGCATTTTTCATTTTGCTTGATGTTGTCTAAAAAACTACTTCCCAATAAAATAGTATAAGAGTATCCGGTCAAGAGAATCAAAAGACAAGCCACAGACTGGGAGAAAACATTTGAAAAAGCCACATCTGATCTAAACAAACAAACAAAAACTATTATTGAAAAATTTAAAGAACTCTTGAAACTCAACGATAAGAAAATGAACCACCCAATTGAAAAATGGACAGAAGACCTGAACAGACACCTCTTCATAAAAGATATACAGGTAGCAGATAAGTGTATGAAAAGACGTTCCACATCATACATCATTAGGGAATTACAAGCTCAAACAGTGAGACACCACTATACGGCTATTAGAACGGCCCGAATCCAGAACGCCGACACTACCACATGCCGACAAGGATGTGGAGCAACGGGAATGCTCATCCATTGCTGGTGGGAATGAGGATGGTTCAGCCACTTTGGGAGGCAGTTTCGCAGTTTCTTACAAACCACATATACTCTTACCATGTGATCTAGCAATCACGTTCCCTGCTATTAAATCCCAAAGAATTGAAAACTTATTTGTACACAAAAACCTGCACACCAGTGTTTGCAGCCGCTTTATTCATGATTGCCAAAACTCGGAAGCCACAGACACGTCCCTCGGTAGGAGAATGGATGTGAATGAAAGACTCAGGCACTGCTCGGCTCCCTGCTCAGGAAAGGACCGACAGCCCAGCTACTGACAACCTCCAGCTTTGGCTCCTTCCTTCTTCTGAGGGGGTCCCTAGCTGCCGACCGACACCATAAGGGTCCCAGGGCCTGGTCATTTCCGTCCAACATGGGGCTCTTTCAGCAGGCAATTTTTGCTCCAGGGACTTCAACGAGTGAGAATGTGCGCTGTTATTATTTAGCTCCCAGAGAAATATTTTCATGGTCCCTCTGTCTCAACCTCTACCCTCCCCCGACTCAGCTTGGCCTGTGGATTCTTCTGTCCTGCCAAGCATATGAATCATCTAGCATCCGTGTATGGATCTTCAGGTGAGAGACTTTGCTTTCAAGGGCAGGCTCTGAACCACAGGGCCAGGGTTCGAGTCCCGACTCTGCCATTTACTGGCTGGTTGACCTGGGACAAGTTATGCAACCTCTCTGTGCCTTAGTTTTCTCACAAGAAAGTGTTGATAGTTTCTGCCTCAGAGGGTTGTAAAGATTAAATACATTGATCCTACTAAATCAATTGCGCAGGGCCCCCCAGAAATAAGCTCTCGACAACTCTCAGCTATTTTTACGGGGGACTCAGTCTCTTAGTTCTCCACTCTCATTAGAGAGCAAATACAGGACACCCAGTTAAATTTGAATTTCAGAAAACAACAAATTTTTTTTTTTAGTGTTTGTCCCCCTAGAATTTCTGTTCTCATTTAAACTGTCCCTAAACTCATTACAGTGCCCCCAAGACCAAAGTCCCTTCCGTGGAACAGAATTCAGCCTTCTTAACACAATTAAGGTTTCAAATGGTACTCTTCGCTAACAATTTCAACACACTTACATAAGCTTAGGATTTGGTTTTATAATAAAAAAATATTTTATTGCAATTTTTTTACAGTTAACAGTGTCCGAACATTTTGGAATTAAAATACTGGACTTCTTTCTAATACACGTAGGTCCACCTCGTTTATTTTTAACACAGGTTTCTACTTTAAAATGTAAGAAAATATGGTTACTGGTTTCACTACGGGAAAATATTTAAGTCCACCACAAACGTTACTGCAATGAACAGAGATTTGCGAATACAAGTCACAAGAACATTTGCTCCGCCAGGGATTAAAACATACAAAGCTAGAACGATTAAAATGGCGAGCTGCCGTCGAGAGAACCATGTAATAAAATTGAAAGCCTAGAAACCGACTAGGGACATACGGGGACATGCTATATCATAAACGTGGCATTTCCGATACATGGATGAAGAACGGGTGACCCCACAAATGATGCAAGAGCACCCGGGCCCCGGGGGGCGGGGGAAACAGGAAGCCAGCTCCCCACCTTACATGCGTCCATTCCAACATGGTTAGAATTTTACGTGAAAAGCTTGAAACACACACACATATATACACACACAAAACAAACCTAGAAGAAAATAATAAATTAGGACACATGCAGTTGTGGGTGGGGACGGCCTTTGTAAATCTGACACCACGAGTGTCGCTGGGCAGGCGTTCCCCAGGGAGAGTTTCGGGCCGACACAGGGCGGTCCACATTGCGTGTACCCGGAAGCCTCGTGCACGCCATTAAAAGTCGAGTCACAAACTAGGACAACAAAATTGGCCCAGTAAAAACATACTGATGCCCACAAAACAGGAAACTATGTGCAAACCTGAAAGTTATCAAATAATGCAAGTTATAAAACAATTTAATGCCATTTTTTTTTTCATATCAGGAAGGCGAGTATTTAAAAGAACCATAACCCTCTACTGGGCCCAGACGCAGACCAAAGCCCCTCGAACGCAGATGGCTGGTGGCAGCTGGAGCTGTGACGTGTGTTGGGAGCATGGACAGCTGGGTGGTTCGGAGCACCGGCCCTAAAATACGCGCGCCCTTTGCCCATTTTGCTTTTCTGTTGTTGAGCAGTTCTTCCCAAGTTTTCCACAGTAGGCTTGGGTTCAGGACGCCCCTCTCCTCCTGCATTTTTCGGGCCCCACCAGCCTGGGTGCAGGAAGGAGACCACTTCAGCCAGGAACCCGCACTGCACACTGGTGGCCTGCCCAGGGTGCAGGTCCGGCAGCCCCCGGAGACTCCCCAGCCACCTTGGTGAGACCAGCGAGGCTTCCGGTGAGCTCACCCCTTTACCGCACGAGTTTCTTGGCATGACCATCCAGACTGGCACTTTGCCGCCACCTCCGGGGCTGCAGCGCCTGACCAGGCAGGTCCAGGCCTGTGGCGCTCTTCCAAGCCTTAAGCCCCAGAGGCCCCTGCCCCAGCGCCTCCCGCACCTGGGCTGGCATCCTGAGTTCGTGCCTGCCAGGGGACTCGGCGTCAGAACAGGCTCTGACTGAGACGTGACATCCCGGAACAAGCTGAAACTCCCTCTAATGTTAAATCAGTGAAAAAGAGAAAGAAGAAAACAGCGAAAGCAGGAAAATCTGAGAAAAAAGAAAATGAGGGCAATGGGATGGGTATATATGGAAGGCTCTAAGACTTGAGAGCCTAAAAATATGGGAGAGGGAGAGAGGGAGAGAGAGGAGCTTGACCTTGCTGAAGGTCAGAGGGAAAGGCAGCTGGCTGACCCACTTTCCTGGTCTCTTCTCCTCGGCTCTGTAGAATGAGTGTGGAAGGGACCAGGGGCTGATGGGAGAGAGACAGGGCAGGAGGGAAGACAGACCTTGTCTTTCCCCTCGGCTCCCCGGGGGGGGGGGGCGGCCGCAGGGTCTCAGCACACCTCCCCAGGCCTGCCCACGTCCCTGGGGGGCAGCAACAAGTAGTCCTGCTGCTTCAGGGCTTTGAAGAGCTGAATGGCCGGCACCTGGGGAATGGCCTGGCAGGGGGGCCTCTTGCCCTGGGGCACTTGGTCTGGGTCCCTGATCTTGGGGCAGGGTCCCAGAGAAGAGGACTTGCTCTGAGGTGAGAGAAGGCCGGACTCCACTCCAGGAAGGTAGCAGTAATCCCCCACCTGCTGCAGGACCAGGAGGCCCTCGGGGTGCGGGGAGACTGGGGTGACCTCTACCTGGGGCTCTCCTGGGCTGAGGAAAGGGCCACTAGCTGCAGGTGGGGCAGGACTGCCCAGAGGGGACTTAGGGGACTGGCCCATGCTGGGAGGGAGCGCCACATAACCCTGATACTCTGGCTTCAGGGAGCCTGGGGCTACAGGGAGCCCACTGGCCAGTGCGGGACTGAGGCTTTGGTTCTTGTCTGAGGGGAGACCCAGAAGGGGAAACTGGGAGGCAGACGGGGCCCCTTTGGGTGGGGTGAGTGCCAGGTCTGCTGTGGTGACATAACCAGAGGCCATGACACTGTCCTCAGGACCCCGAGAGGCAGTGGACGGAGCTGTGGGGCTGTCCTCTGGGCCCTGACCACCCATCGGCCCAGGAGCAGGGGGGGCAGGGCCTGCCCCTGACTCCAGGGAGGGGCTCCCCTCATCCCTCAGGCAAGGCCTCCTCTCCACACCCGTGGCCTGGCCTGGTCTCCTCACTTGGGACAGTGGGGTCAGCTGTACCCGCTCCCCTGCGGGCAAACACAGGTACTCCAGGGAACCCGAAGGCTGCGGCTTCTGACTCGTGCCCGTCTGTGGGGGAGGCTCCTGGCCCATGAGGTCAGGCAGGGAGAGGTAGGGGCCGTTGAAGTCAAAGCCGAAAACCTGGCTCTCGGGCCTGCCCAAGGGGGCCGAAAAGCAGAGCTGGGGGCTGGGGGGTGGCTCCGTGGGCAGGTCCGAGGCTGCTGGAGTCGGGTCAGCCTCAGAAGGTGAGTCGCTGGCAACTTTAGGGTCCTCTATGGTGAGAGGTGACACCTCGCTGTGCCCACAGACTACAGGGAATACCCTGTGGAGAGAACAGGTACAGGGCCGTTGGGACAACTCCGGGCAGACACCTCAGCTGAGGCGCCAGGGGCTGCAGGGGGCGGGGGCTCTGCCAGGCCTGGAGCGGGGCAGGAAACCCCACGTGCCTTCTGCCTCCCCTGGGACCCGGCCCGGGGCCCCGCACTCTGGTGCAATGCCTTCCTCGGCCCGACGTGCCCCTCCCGCCCTGTGCCGCTTCCCACGAGCCCAGCCTGTGCACACTCGGCCATTCCTACACCCCTTTAGACCAGGAGCGCAGTCCCCTCACCTCAGGGTTAGTGGTGAGCTGGCGGCCCCAGTGCTGGCCATGATGGGTCGGGTGCCTCTCGGTCACCCCATGAGGCCAAGGCACTATGGCGTCTCCCTGGGCAGCGGGGCACGGAGCGGTCAGCTGCTCCTGTCTCCCACCTCTGCTCAAGCCTGAGGCGTGGCCCTTGCCCGCGGGGGAGTCAGGTGGCTCTTCCCCATGTCCAGCCCCGGGATGCTCTTACCCCCGCTGCCTTAGGGCAACCCACCTGCAGGAGTCTCTCTACACTAAGCCACAGGCCAGAGGCCACCTCCTCCCCGATGTGCGCTGTGGGGCCACGCCCCCACCTCCCAGGGACCCTGGGCCCAGATGCTCACCCGTCCAGCCTAGGGAAGACACTGGGCCCCGGGCCCTTGCGTGAGGCGCTTCCGCTGGTGAGGACCGACGTGCTGTCTGGGAGCCAGAGCCCCGCACTCCCCTGCTGGAAGAAAGGCCATTCGTGCCTGTGGTGTGGGGCCTGGAGAAGGTGATGGGGGTGTGGGGTGACGAGGGAGTCGGCAAGCCCCCGGGCATGGGAGGAACCTTGGCACACTCAGGCCTGGACACAGTCTTGTGGCACTAGGAAGCAGAGGCCAGAGGGGCCTGGGACTTCCCCAGGGTCCTCTGCCCCAGCGTCTGAGGACAGGGACCCTGTCGCAGTGAGCCTGCTCATCTGGGGCGTGGCTGCCCCCACGCTACCCCGTCGTCCTCCCACACTGGCCTGAGACCCTCCGCCGGCAGAGCCGGCCCCGCCTGACCGAAGGCCTCCCTCCACTCTGTGGTCATCCTGACCCCCCGAGGCGAGCCCGCAGCCCCGCTGCCCACCTGCTCAGTTCCCTCCGTGAAGTGGTTCTGTCTCCGACCCCATATGCCTTCTGCCTGCAGTGACCTTCCCCACCTGGCACCCACCACCTCAAACGCCAGCTCTGCTGCCCTGGCCTCGCGAAGCCACTCTGCCCCCCACCGCCCCAGTGCCCGCAGAACGAACCCCTTCCCGAGCCCGCCCTGTGCTCCTGGCGCCCCCACACCCGACTCTCTCCTGCTCCACACGGGCTCCTGTGGGCAGGGCACCTCATGCACCGGGGGGCCCAGGGGTCTGCAGGGCTGAACGTGCAGGAGCTGGCCCAACTCTCGGAGCCTCCCGGCCCCGCCCCCCGCCCCGGCCCTGCAGGCCCCGTTTTCAAAGCCCCCACGAACGTAAAGAGCATGGGGGCACGGAGACACGGGCACGGGTTCTGAAGAGCCCCTACCATCCCGGCCGCCCTCCCAGCCGGGTCCTACCTGGAACAGGTGGCTCTTGCTGGGGTTGGGGATTTTCTCCTCCCACTTCCGGTTCAGCCTGGAAAGACAGCAGGGAGGTGATGGCGGCAGGGACCTGCGCTTGCTCCGCGGTGGAGGGGAGCCGGGCCCGGGGGAGGGCAAGGTCCCGGGCGCCGGGACTGGAGGGAGTGGCCGTGAAGTTCTTGGGGCCACCTGGGGCTTTGGGTGCCCCCCATCCACGGCGGAGTCCTCTTACCTGTACCCATACATGCCACAGAAGCGCAGGGCCGGCAGCAAGGCGAGGGTGATGAAGACCAGGATGACCACCAGGACCCACATGGGCAGAACTTCCGGGTAGCCAGGAGGGAGAAAGGAGCATTAGCATCTGGGGCGGGGGGAAGGCTGGAGGCTCTGGAGGTGGTGGCAGGCGGAGCCATGCCAGGGCCCCTCCAGACCCTGCTCTCTGCTAATACAGTGCTCCGGAAGCTCACTGCATTTGGGGGTGCGGAAGGGGAGAGGGGGCCAGACATGGGCTAAGAAGAAGAGGCGGTGGTCTGCCCCCCGACACACAATGTTCGCGTGCCGGGGAGGACACAGTGGAGTGGATTCTTTTCAGCAGCAGGAGGTGCTTGCAGGGGAGACAGTGACTGTGGCTTAAGGAAACCGTGCGGGACTTCCTGGAGGAAGTAGCAGATAAGCTTGGTCTGAAGGAACGGATAGGATTGGAGAGGCAGAGATGGGCAAAGTCATGCCGGCGGAGGAACTAGCCGGTACGAAGGCCTCGAAGGGCCCCCATCCTTCCTGCTGGGCAGCCTCCAGCTCCTCAGAGACTGGGCCCCCGTGGGACTTCCCTGGTCTCAGGCCCAGTAGTCCCGCACTCCTTCCTGCTTGACTGTGGCCATCTCCCTGGGGCTCCTCCCCCGGCCAGGCCGCCTGGGACTGGGGCGCTCGATGCCAACGCCTCCTCCGACCTCTCTCTGCAACCACCTCCTAACCCCGGCCTTGTGCGTGTCTCCTGGCGGACGCCACAGTGAAAAGTGAGAGGCAAGTGAAGGCGGCAAGCGCAGGGAAACGGGGAGCATTAAGGGGTCGCACCCGCATCTTCCCGTCGCGGGCCTCTGTTTATAGCTCCTGAGGCTCGCTGCCTCAGCAGCGGGGATTTCAGGCTGAGTGGTCGCTGGGGGAGGGGGGGGGGGTGGCCGCCACAAAGACCGAGGAGACCACGGGCCGTGTCAGCAGAGGGCTAAGGTCTGGCGAGGGAGAAGTGCCGATGAGACCCGCTCTCTCGAGAGCTTCTCTGCGGTCTGTTGCATGCCACGTGTCACTGGTGACAGGTGGAGAGAAGGGCGCTTGGGAGGGTCACCTCTATGTGTCCGCGTCACCCTGCCCTCCTCCCAGCTGGGCTGTAGCAGGAGGGGTGGGGGGGGCCGGGGAGACGTACCCCACTCAGTGTCCCAGGAGCGCTCCTCACTCCATTCGCTCCAGATCCCGCTGTAGCCGCCGTAGGGCTTGACCCTCACTCTCGCCTGGTACCTGGTGGAGGGCTCCAGAGGTGGCAGCGACATGCTGTGGGTGTTCTGGAGGGGCTCCGTCTTGCTCTCCTGTGGGCGCAGGTGTGTGAGCCGGCGTGCCGAGGCCGAGGCAGCGCTTGGGGCGTGGCTGCAAATCCCTCCCACCTCGGCACCCCAGCTCTCTGCTCCCCGGCAGCTCCCTGCTGAGGTCGCGTGCGCAGGTCTGAGGCAGGTGCGATCCTACCACGCAGGACCCGCGCCTCGGCCCACAGACAGAGTACTCCGGTGGGGAACAGGGACTGCACCTTTTCCAATGCCCCCGTGACATACGACAACACCAAGGTTCAGAAACTCTGAAGGGTCACCAGGTCCCACCCTCACCTCACGACCCCTCAAATTCCCAGCTCCTTGGGGACAGCCTGAACCCGAATTATGGCCCTACCCAAGAATGCAGTGCAGGTGGCTGGATGAGGGGCTTAGGAGCCCGGGGCTTGATCCCAGCTCCTCCACTGACCCACCCCTCCTGGCCTCAGTCTCTCCATCTCCAGCCTGAAGGTCTGGGGCTGGCTCCGTGGTTTCCGCCAGTCTGGCCTCTGTGGAGCCTCGGGTTCTGCACACGAACTGGAGGCTGCCTCAGGGCAGAGCCGGAGACCGCGCCCCAGCCTGGGGCCCTGCTGCCTCAGCAGGAGCGGCTCTGCCCTTCGTGGGCAGGCATGTGCGCTCCGGATTCGACTCCTCTGAAGAAACGTCTCCTTTACCACTTTCGAAAACCCTTCCTCCAGCGTCTCTCAGCCCTCCCTACCCTGACATCCATGCTCCCTCTTGAAATTCAGGGTCACATGTGTTCATTTTGGCTAAGTTACATCATCTTATGTAACTTGCTGAGTTTCTTCACCAAGGGATGGGACAGTGTCCTGCTGACCACACGAAGTCCCAGTGGCTCCCTCTGACAGGTCACTTGCTGGGACCAGGTGCCTGGCGGGTGGTACCCTCCTGGGTATGGTCTCACATCCTTCCCCCACCGAGCCCCACCAGGGCACAGGCCCTCACCTGCCACGAGGCTGCGTCCTTCTTGTACTGCACCTCGAAGGTGTGCTGTATGTGCCCGTAGGTCATTTTCTCCACTTCCCAGCGCAGGATGTAGCCGTCTCTGCCCTTGGTCAGGTTGAGCGTCGGGGGAGCCATCTGGACTGGAGAAAGGAAGACTGTTAGGGCACATCATCCCTGACGTGCCCCCCACAGAGCATCCCTGCGTTCCACGCCAGTCGCAGGTGCCGTCTCCACTGGCCCAGGACCCCAGACCCTGCCCATCTCGGGGTCCTTGCGTTCCCGTATCATGCATTGTGACCTGAGCAGCCCTGTTCTTGGTAGATGCTGAGTTATACTTGTTTTCTGTCTTTTTTTTTTTTTTTTTGCTTACACTTGTTTTGTAGTGAGGTGACCCAAAGCATGAGTTACTCCTAGTATTTAAAAATAAAATCACTATAACGAATTCTATTCCGGAGTAGCAACTGTTTTAGACACTGCTGGACATGCCCGATCTGCATGGATTAGTTCACGCAATTCTACCAACAACCCTACGAGGCACAGAGGGTGTTAACGTGTCACATTTTACAAGACAAAGAAACTGAGCCCCAGAACAATTTAGTCGCTTGCCAAGGACAGGCAGGTAAGAGGTAGCGACAAAGGTCGCGGCCCGGGAGATGCCCGGAGAGGAGGAGGTAGATTCAAACCCAGGCGAGGAAGACAAACCGGCCACCGTCAGTGAGACACACTGGAGATGAGGAGGAAGAACTTGGTCGACCAGAAGTAACGCGGGGGTTCTGCGCACGCGCCCCCTGCTCCGCAACGGGGCCAGGGATGTGCGCCCACCAGGGACGGCGACTTATCTGCACACACCCTGGCCTTCGGGGGAAGGAGTAAATCATGGGACGATTTTCTTGAAGGCGGGAAAGATTTATCAGGGAGGACTTTGGAAATCTGAAAGAGGAAAACCCTATCCGTGTCTAAAAGGAAAGGAAAAGTTCAGTGGGAGGATCAGGAGGGCCTGGCTGGTAGCAGCAGCCTCAGCGCGGCTGGAGAGAGAGAGAGAGAGAGAGAGAGAGGGGATGGAGGAAAAGGCGTTAAGGACGCGTCCCTGGGGCAGAGCAGCTGAATCTTCCTTCGTGTTATTTGCCACTGTCATTGTTGTATTAGTGCTTCTTTAGAAATTCAAGAAGAGATCCTAATTACGTTTGTTCACTTTGCTCATGGGACTGCATTTCATTCAAAGTGACAAACGTGAAGACCGGGCCATGTGGAAGTGGGATCCAGACTTTATATGGATTACACCATGAAACAGCACCGTCCTCCAGACGAACCCCTGGCCCCCTGCTCCTGCCACAGAAGGCTGGGGGCCAAACTCACTGTTGTTCGAGCTCTTGATAAATTTCTCTTCCTCCTTAGGCCGAACAGAGACGATATACTGGCTGTGGCTTCCGGGATCGGGCACGGGAATCTGGCACCAGTGCTGGATGTAGCCGTCACTGGCCTCCCTCAGCACCGGCGAACACTCCTTCTCCCTGAGGACCGTGTGGAGGTGAGGGCGGGAGGAGGCAGGGTCCCCGGGAGGGATAAGAACTTGCCATCGGCTGCAGCTACTGCTGGGGGCCCCAGAGGCAGGGGGAGGGCAAGACTTGGGGCGGAGGGTGGAGTGGACAGAAGACGGAACAGAGGAAAAGGCCACTCACTGTGTATTGGGGCTGGACTTGTAGAAGAGGGTGAAGGAGACTGAGCTGGTCACCCAGGACCTCACTTCCCAGGAGCAGCTGAGCACGGCGCCTCCGTCGAACAAGCACTGGAGGTTCTGGGGCTGGGCCTCGTCGCCTGGGAGGAGAGACAGCCCCTCACTCATTCCCTCCTTCCTTCATTCCCTAGCTCTCAGTGGCTGCCCGCCACGAGACTCATCACAGAGAGACCACGGGTTCGGGGGCACAAGAGACCAGGTAAACGTCATCCTGCACCTGCCAGCTATGTGCCCACAGGTCAGAGAGCGAATTCCGCGAGCCTTCGTACCTCCCGTGTGAACGGGGAGAGCATCTAACTGCAGCGTCGGGGGATCTGACATAAGAATGGGGGTTTGCCCGCGCGTAGTACAGCTCTCGTGAAAACACAGCGGCTCGTAAGGCCCCTGTGATGATCGTGGTCATTATGACTCGCCAGACGGTGCTCAGACACCAGGCCCAGAGTGCGTGAGGTGCCGCTGCCGCCTCTGCAGAGTCACAGTGGGGCGGGTGGGCCCACGAATGGCTCTAAACACACGGCGGGGAAGATGAGTGGAATCCTGTGGTATGGACTCTGGTCCAGGCCATACCAATTTGTCTTTTGCACAAAGGAGCATCGTCCTGAGCCAGCTCCATTACCTGGCTGGGAGTCCCAGCGGACCTCTGGGCTCCACTGGCTGGGCCGTCCCGAGAGCCCCGAGCCCGGGCTCAGCCGGGTGCGTACTCGGGCCACGTAGGTGCTGCTGGGTATGAGGTGTTCTGGTCCCAGGATGGCTTCGGGGGAGGTGGAGCGGAGGGTGGAGGCCTCCTGTTGGGAGAGAGGGGAAGCTGGGCAGACGCTGGCTGGGCTGGCTCCTTATGGGCTTGGGGCCGAGCCGGCTGAGGTCCGTACCTCCCAAGAGTCCTGAAGCCGCCTGTAGACCACCTCAAACTCCCGGTGTGACAGCCACTGGCGCTGGAAATCCCCGAGGGCCTCACTCCAGGTCAGCACGAAATGGTCCCCGGTATCATTGATGCGGAGGTCCTTGGGTGCGGGGGGCTGCACTGGAGGGAGAGAAGTTAAGGGCCCATGGGGGCTTGATGACCATGGGGGTGGTTAATGGGCCTGCACGGCCTTTCTGGGGACAGCTCTGGGTTCCAGGATGAGCACTGCCCCCACCAGCCAAGTGAATTTGGACAACAGGTCGTCTATGGACTTTAGGCCCTTTATCTGACAAACTGTGGGAATTCAACGTGATCATGAATGAAGGTTGTGCAGATAGCAATGCATATATAACATAAACTCGATACAAGGTGCTGGCAATTAACCTCTAAAGGCAACCCCTCTCTGTCCCCAGGTCCCCACTGCCCGAGGATACAGCCCGTGCGGCTCCACCAAGCCAGCAGAGGGCCCTGTGGCTCATGTTACTCTCTCTCTGCTGTCCACCTCCTTCCCCTCTCCACCCGCCCAGTGGCCTGCACCTCTCAGTGCCCAGCATAAGAGTCTCCTCTTCTAGAGCCTTCCTGGCTCCCCTCCCCTGGGCAGAGTCCTTTTCCTGTCCCACCACAGCCCGTCATATGGTCCTTACCCGGGTTCTATGTGTTTAGTCATCTGCCTGCCCTAGTTGTCAAGGGGCTTGTAGAGTGGCAGGGTTTGGGTCATGGTCCCCTTCCCTCTCCCCAGGGTCTGACATGTTAGTGGTTCAGTGAATTTAAGGGACAAAGTGAACGAAAACATGACTGAATTCACGTAGGCGACCTTCGACTTCTCATGAAATCGTTCCACCAGCCAACAGCAAGCATGCCTCTGTAGGGAACTACAGGGCCGGGCAAGCAGGTTCGTTAATGAACGGCGCGGCTCCTGCCTTCCTGAACCTTTGGTGCCTGAGTGCCCAGAGATGACTTTCAGACACACAGAATTCAACGAGAGCCCAAACGCGACGTGCGTGTTCTACGCTGGACATGGAACGTGGCGTGTTAGAGCATGTGAGGGCTGGAGCCATCAGAAACTCTTCCGCCCAGGATGATGGACACATTACACCACTTCCCAGCCACAGCCAAAGCGGGCATCGCTGATTGCCATTGCCCCTCAGCAGGTGGCATTCACCTGCATTCAGTAAGTGACCACGGCAGCAACACCTGGAGTTTCCCCTCCAGCCTGTACACACTGAGCTCCCCCCGGGACTTGATCCTTTCTCATCCACCAAACACTTGTTTGAAGTGAATTCAGCATGGCCTAGCCCTCCCCCTCCCCCAGGCAGCAGTTTTGTGCTGCTGTGACGAAAAGAGGCAGGAAGCCAAGGCCGAGCCCCCTTCCCCATCCGACACTTGCAAGGAGCAACACAGGATGACTCAGGGTTTGGGACCCATGACATTAAGTTCAGACGCCAGCATCTGAGTAACGTGGCACGAGCTCCTTGCTCTCTCAGCCTCAGTTTCAATATCAGTGAATTAGGATAAAAATAGTGCACAACACTGTATGTTATTGTAATTACTAAATAATACTGGGCAATGTTTCCTAGAGGACAGCCGTCTATCTGCAGGGCTCTTGCCATGGGAATATTAACTTTTAAAAATGACACGCCTTAATCTTTATTTTGGGCTCATTCTGAGCACCAACCCAATCGAACCAATGAGATTGGAGTGTTGGTTATATTTCTGTCTAATGGACATCAGATGAAGCCTAACTATTTAAAACGATCGTCAACACCCACCCAAGACCATGGACTGTCTTGGGCCACTGTGTGACACTGGGGGCCACTCAGCAAGGGCAGGAAGGCGGTGAGCTCCCTCTAACACGTCAGATGGGTCTGAGCCATCACGGTCGCTTCTGCTCAGTGGTGGCACTTGGAAAAGTTACAAAACCTCCCTGGGTCTCGAGTGCCTCGTCTATAAGATGGGTCCTTGCAGACGCTGGGTGAGACGATAAAGACGAAAGCGTTTTATAAGCGGATAAGTTTTAAGTTTCACGTGAATCATAAGAATGGGTATTCTGGAAGGCAAGCCTCCAGGGCTAGAAGGCAATGGCTTGGCAGGTGGTTGGGCTGCCAGGGCAGGGGTGAGGGGGGTGGGGGGCAGGGGTGGGGATTGGGGGGTGCCTTTAGCCCAGGGCTCCTCATGTTGTACATGCTCCACGCCTCCGTCATAGGAGACCTTAGCCTCTTCCCTCACAAGACCAAACCAACTGCAAGCCTGCGTCTCCACCCCTTGAAGACTCTCACTCCCTGGCCCACCTCCTGCATTCTGGCCTCCTCTGGGGCCCGCTCTCCACACCGAGACCCACCCTTGGGCATGGACTCAAGGCCTTACCGTGCTGGGCCAGAGTAACGGTGAGCTGGGTGTCCAGAGGCCTGTCTGGTCGGAATGAGAAGTAGTCTTTATCGGCAATGACGAAAAGGCCGTAGTTGATGGTGCACGTCCTGGGCACACAGTGGAGGGACGGGCATTCTGACCAGGGCATGTCGTCGCTGAGATCACAGGACACCGGCTGTGGGAGGCCCCTGTCAGCATAAGACATGGGTTCATCCGCAGTGAAGAAGAATTACTCATTCACTACATTACCGAGTGGCTCCCATTACCGAGGGGGCCCGGCAGTGAACGACATACACACACACACACACACACAGATCCCCGACCGTGGGGCCGACATCCTGGTAGAGGGAGACACACAGGAAACAACTCAGTAAAGTAGGTCGTGTGTCCGAGAGAGAGGGAACCTCACAGAGATAAGCGCAGCGGGGAAGGGGGACGAAGAGGCCGGGAGGACTGGGGGGCGGGCCATGCAGTTGGGAATAGGGGAGACAAGGAAGGCCTGGAAAAGGTGACGGTTTAGCAGAGACTTGAAGGAGGTGGGTGGGGGAGGAGCAGAGCAGGTCACGGGGACAGGGGATTTGGGGTAAAGGCCCCGGCAAACGCGAAGGCCCCGGGGCAGGCTCGGGTTTGCGCGACGGCGTTTAGACACTGCAGCGTGCGTGAGGGTGGCAGTCCTGGGAGACTGACTGGGAGAGGCGACAGGAGGAACTTGGATTTCGCCGTAAGTGGGGGAAATTTAAGAGTTAGGAGCGAAGGGGTAAATGCATGCCGGCACAGGCTTCGGACGCGACCCTTCGGCTGCGGAGCTGCCGACAGACTGGGCCGGGGGCGATGGCGGTGTCAGAGGCAGAGGGACCCAGTCTGCTTCCGGAACGGCCCACGCGACAGGCGGTGGTGTGAGCCAGGGTGGCGGGGTCAGTACTGGCCAGGTGCGTGTTCTCTCTGAAGACACAGCTAATGGCATTTGCTGATGGATTTGATACTCCGATGGGGAAGGAAAATTGGTAAAGGGATTAAAACGGCAACAGTAGAACCGCCCGGCCGCTTGGCTTTAGCCACTAGGAGCCCCCATTAGCGAAGTGAGAAGACGAGATGGGAGCAGGGGCGTCTTCTGGGGGCGGAGCAGGAGTCTGGTCTAGGAGATTTAGGGTCGAAGACACCCGTTTTCTAAGGGGCAAGGCAGAGAGGCAAATGCACCTACTGGACTGGAGCTTGGTGGGACTCTCGGGGCATTAAAAAGTGAAGGTCCAAGGACCGAGCTCTGGGGCATCTCATCCTTCGACTTCAAGACAGAAGAAGGGAAGGGGACAAGGAGAGAGAGGAAGGTGGGCCAGGGGCACGCGAGGAGAAGGGGTGAGTGTGGTGGCCGGAAGTCAGGAGAGGGAGGTGTTCCCGGAAGACGCTGTGGTCGGCCTGAGTCACTCACCTGTGCCTGCGGGTCAGGAGGGAGAGGGCTGGGACTGACCCTCAGACCTAGCCCCGGAGAGGGCTTTGCCGACCTCGGCACAGTGGCCTGATGGGGGCAGCAGAGTCTTGGGAGAGGGGGTTCAGGAGAGAATAACCGGAAAGGCACCGGGTACAGTGGGGTCTGGACAACTCTTTAGAGGAAAGCAGACAGAGGGAAGCAGGCGACGGCCCTGGCTGGAGGACATGGGGGCACCCTGGAGCCGCACACCTTCTTGGCTTCTGTAAGCGGGGCTCAGGCACGTTGGCTCAAGGTCGGGCATGATCCCGAGGGGTGAGGGGGAGGGCCCTTCGATGGCACAGGGGAGAGTGGGGACCGTGGACGCAGCAGCGCCTCGAGCAGCTGGACCAGAAGAGACCCTGGCTGTGGCCTCGGAAGGGACTGGAACAGGAAATCACGGCGGGATGATCTGGGGAGGCTGCGGACTTGTGGGCAGGCGGCGAGATCATAGAGGGGGCTGGGGGCTTCTTTTCGGGGTGTCTGGTGTCTCAGTGTGGGAGGAAGCAGGGCGCAGCCGAGGCGGGTGGGTGGCAGGGGCAGCGAGGAGGGTGGAGAAGGGAAGGCAGAGGCTCCCAGGACTGCAGGAGAGAGCCGACCGGCCATGCAGCGGGTGTGACAGCCGGCTCCTCCCCCCAGGGTGGCCTCTGAGGCTCCCCAAACTCCGTGACGTCGGTTGTTTAATTATTTCTATTACTGTGACTTAGACTCTCACCAAACCCTGGCATGGTGTGAGGCCCTGGCCCAAACGGCTGTGTAAGAAGAAAGGACAAGCCCCTCGCTCTGGAGGTGGCAGGGCCCGAGGGAGACGCCGAGCCCAGCCCTGCAGTGGACGCTGGCCACCGTGCGGCCAGGGGGAGGGACCGCAGCCCCACGGTCTAGGTTTCCTCATCTGTGAACTGGGCACCACGTCCCCGCCCTGCCCGCCTCTCCGTGAGAATGAAGTAAGACGGACTTGTGTGGTGCAATTTTGCTAAACGGTGATGAAGTAAGAGAAGGTTCTCACCATCGGTTCCAGCAACTTTATCAGAGATGCCCTTCCCGGAAACCCCAGCATTACATGCAACCACCTGGGCCTGACAGGCCGCCTGGTGGAGCAGGAGCTCCTGGGCAGGCCCCCCCAACTTCTGTCCTCTGTCCAGCCCCCACTCAGCACAGCCCCACACAGCAGTGCCCTCCCCGCCCTCTGACCCCTGGGCCCCGGGGTCACTCACTCATTCAGCCTGCGGTAGAGGGTCATGTTGAGCCGCTGGGCATCCTGGGTATCTGCCCACCTGCAGACGATGCGACTGGTGTAGTCGTTATGGCAGCGCAGGGTCTTCATCGGGACGGTCTCTGATACGAGAGAGGCAGAAATGGGGGTCACACACACCTTTCCCCTCCAGGTGCTCCTTGTTGCCACTCCTCCCAGCCCTTCCTGGGTGCCCAGCACTGGGAAGGGGTCTCCCAGAATCCTTTAGAGTCTCCTGGCTACCAGACAGAGGTCCCCAGGGATCCCGGGCGAGCTGGGGGCTCTGAGGGTGTGAGGATGCTGGCTCTGGACCCCCCTGTCTGGATAGACACATCATATTCTAGTTGATTCACAGCATCTTTCCTGAGCTCCTGGAACAGGGTCCCTGGTACCCCAGAACCAGGACGAGCACCAGGCCCAGGCCCTGCCCCTGGACTCCCCAGTGCAGCCCAGGAGGATAGGCACAAACCCAACCCTAAGAGGCAGTGGGGCAGAGCCCTGCTCTGGGACCCCCTGCCCTCCCTGGTCTTTGGTTGGCTGCCAGGCACTCGGAAAGGGTATGTGGTTCCCATGGCTATCAGAGAAGTCAAGTTCTCTGGGAGCCCTCGGAGGCGGGGTTTATAGGCCGGCCTCAGGCGCATCCCAGCTGGGCCTCCAGGAATGAGGAGGTTGTTGGGGCTGAAGCAGGAGGGGTTACTGAACTCGAAGCAGGGAGAGACCTTCAGGCTGAGGGCCCCAGCGAGGTGGTCGAGGCCACTGTCAGAGGAGCAGAGTGTCTGGAGGAGAAGGTAGCGCAGAGAACAGGCTGGATGGGCCGGCCTGGAGGCAAGAGGCCTCGAATGCCACACTGAGAAATGTGACACAGAAAAGTGACACAGTGGAGATGGACTTTACAGGAGGCCTGAGGAGAATGAGTAGGAGCGCGGGAGGAAGGAATGCAGGGTGGGGGCGGGGCGCCAGGGAAGGTCAGGAGAGCGAAGAAATGGGGGACGGGAAGGGAGAGAAGAAGTCCAGAGCTGCCTGGGCATGTGTGAGGGACAACCTCGCCCAAGGGGCCCAGAGAGGAGAAGGACTGGGGGGAGGGGAGGAAAGGAGAGGGTGCACTCGGGTTCACCTTGGGCTCCTGCCAGGCTGGGCCCCCAGCACAGAACCAGCAGGGCGATGTGGAGCAGCCCCCAGGTCGGCATCGTCGGCGGGTCAGCGCTGGATGAGACGGGGCTGGCACGGGTGGGCCCAGGTCCAGGCGGGGTCCAGGTCCTCACTGGCCTGGAATCTTCCTCCCCGGCTGGGGGCCGGGCCAGACCCAGGTCATCTGCTCCTGCACGTCCACTCTCCAGGACTCTGCCATCGCCAGGCCTGTGGAGGAGAGGTCATCTGGCCGTCACCCTCTCCCGGCCCCGCAGCCTCAGGCACTCGGCCCACATTTGCCGTGAAGCCAGGAGCGGCCCTGATGCACGCGCTCTGGCCCCCACTGCTGCCTCGGCCCGACACCCTGGACAGTCCCTTCACCTTCGCCTCCACGTCCTCCGGCGTGACCACGACGGAGATGCACCAATGGCTTCTGTGCAGTGCCCTCGTGGTGGGAAAACTTCGGAGGAGGGCCTGGTGTGGGATGTGCCCTGAGCCGCCCTACCTCTGCCTTGGGGAGTCACTGAGTGCCGGGAGCACGGGGCCCTCCCCTGAGTGTGATCGCATGTACACTCACACTCAGGGCCTGGTGCGGTCCCCACCTCTGTCCCATTTACCAGCATTCCTCCCACACCACTGTCTGAATACCAGTTCCCTTTTCTCAGCAGAAGGCCGGGGCTTTTCTTTTTCATTTAGTCAGTCCCTGGGAAGTACCCAGATGAGTAGAGGCTTGTTTCCTCCCTGTAAAATAGTCCAAAGCCATGCAAGCTGTGTGTGTGTGTGTGTGTATGTGTGTGTGTGTGTATGTGTGTGCGCGCGCGCGCACGCGCATGCGCAAGTACACGAGCATGCGCGTGTACGCACGCATGCACATGCGCACACACGCACGCGCACACACAGCGGCTGTCTTGCTGGGAGAAGCGTGGCTCTGGACTCAGCTGACCTGACCTTCAGCACAGGCTCTGCCCCACCCTTGCCAGTGGCTTGGGCCGACTCACCCACGCTCCCCAAACTTTGCTCTTTGCATCTGTGCAGCAGATGCAAGTACGTGTGCCTCACATGATGGTCAAGAGGAGAACCAGATGCAATGATGCTTATAGAGCGCTTAGTCCGGTAACTGCAGGTTTGTTTGGAGCGAGGGGAGAGTGTTTGTCCATTTAGCTCCTGCGGATAGGGCAGTGCTGGGGTGGGCAAGGGTGACTCCGCCTGGGCCGGCGTGGCTTTGGGCTTTGTCTGCCTACTGGGACTAACTCAAAAATGCAGAGCTTCTACTGCAGTCTTATTGCAGTTAGAAATACTACACGTGTGAAGAAAGCGATCCATCCCAAAATAAGTTATAGGTTTAACACAATTCCAATCAAAATCTAAGATCTTTTTTTTTCAAGAACTCAAAAGAAAAAAATACATATAAGAAGTTAATGAGATATTTAAAGATAGGGAGTCTCTACCCAATAGCAAAATTTATTAGAGAGATCTGACAAAAGCAATGCGTCGCTGTCACACACACACACACACACACACACACACACACACACACGATAGATCAGTGGACATAATGACCAGACAAACTCTATTGTATCCAAGAACGTGCTATATGATGAAGGAGGAATCATGAACCAACATAAAGTAATTGAATAATAAAAAGTTTTAAGATAATTGAATAACAACGTAAAGCTTATCAGCCTAAATCCCTTTGTCACAAATATTAGGTTCATTTAAAATTTAAATGCAAGAATTCGAATCACATTAAACTTGCAGACCATAGAATTAAATACCCTTAATACCTATTTAAGTTTAAAAGCAGTGGAAGAAATCAGAGAGACACAGTCTGACAGATATAAGTACATAAAAGCAAAATCTTCTATATTTTATAAAAATAACCAGACTGTAAAGCAAAGGACCAAGTGCAAAAAATAAATAAATAAATAAATAAGTAAGTAAGTAAATAAATAAATAAATAAATAAATAAATAAGTTTGCAGCAAAATTATGGAGAACAAATTATTACCTTTACATTGTAAAGTGTTAAAACAAATTATCACAGAATATAAGCATAAAAATTCACTTACGTGAAGAAAATTCCTATTAGTGGCTAACGATTATAATAAAATGCTGACAGTGAGCCAGGCACTGTTCAAAGGGCTTTACAAGTATTAATATACCGAATGTGTAGGTTACTGCTATTAGAATCCTTGCCTTGTAGATGAAGAAACACATAGAGGGCTCACAATCACACGGCTAGTGAGGGACAGGCTGGGACTACGGACTACAGCAGGTGGACGCTAGAGTTCGTGCTCTTAGCCACAGTGCCAACAGTGGTGGTGATTTCCCCGTCATCGTACGTGTGTATTCTGATGCATACTGACCCAACGGACACTTCAGCGGACACTTCCTACAGACGTGCACAAATACAGCAAAATAAAACAAAATTTTAAAACATCTTAATTAGCACCCAGGAAGATTTGAGAAATCAAAGCCATTTAAAAGAACAGACGGCTATGCAAAGAGCAAATAAATGGAGATCTTGGAGTGTGATTGATTGTATGAGAGCCATAACATTAAAAACAAAACAAAACAAACAAAAACAAAACAAAACAAAACCTCAGTAATGGGACAAATTACAGAGTGAATTCTATAATCATGTTACAAAGGTACATACTGAAGACAGAGAAAACCGGCAAGTAGATGGTAAGTCTTAAAGAAAAGTTGAGACCTGGAAAAGAAATCCAGAAGTTCCACATCTAGAAGCAGAGGACAGAGAGAATCGAGGGCAGCTATGGCACAGTGTGAGCCCACTAGCTGTTCCCTTCCTCCTTGATAACAGAAGCTCAGATTTCAGCTGGACTTTTTTTGCTGCACAGAACGAAAGACTGTTTTTTCCTACGGTCTCCTATCACTCGATGTGGTCACGTGACTAAATGTTATCCAAGGAGACGTGAGTGGAAACGTTGGGTGTGATTTCCAAAACAAGCTCCTTAAAGAGAGCTGGCTCAGGTGAGAAAGGTCCGTTTTTGCCCTCCTACCTCTCCTCCTCCTTTCTGCCTGCAACATGGAAGTGATGGCCAGAGCTCTAGTAGCTGTTTTGGGCCATACATTTACCTTGCAGATGGAAATATTGTGAGACAGAAAGGAGAGAAATTCGGATCCCTCTTGTCACTGTGGGGCAACAATATCAGCCTGAGACTGACTAATTCTGGACATCTTTTATGTGCGGGAACGACAACTTCTATATTGTTCAGCCACAGTTATTTGGGGATTTTCCATATGTAACCAAACAGATACAATTAGAAATAGAAGAAGATATCACAAGGCTTTAAAGAAGACAACAGTCCACTAAGCGAAGAGCAGAATTAATTTTTAACAGTGCTATTCAGTCACATGCTGACGAACTTCCAGTCACCCAAGAATAAAAGGGTAACCCTTGAAGTTAGTGACCTTGAACTCTAAATAAACAGTGATGTCTAGAAAATATTGAAAGAATACATTTTTAAGCCTAGAATCATAAAAAGTCAAGCTTACTTTGAAACAAAGGCAAAAAGAACACATTTTGGAAATGGAAGGACAAAGGTGGTTTTTCAGATATTTTCTGAAAAAAAAATTATTCTGTGATGTATTTCAGAAAGAAAAAGTTTAAGAAGAAAAAGAAGAAAGCATGCGATACTAGAATCAGTGGTGAGAAAATAAACCAATAAATTTCCAGCTAAGTAAAGAACTGTTACTGTAGAGAGTGAAAATAATACACGATAACAACATTGAGGTAAAGCTCAGGCGATTTGAATGTGGGAGTTGGCTGGGAGGTTGGGGCGGATAGCAGAGAAGTGAAAGCTTGCTAAAGACCTTTTCTCATTCAGAGGAGTGTATACGTGTCACTTAAACCAACTGCTGACGGAAAATAGAAGTTATATACGTGTGTTAAAAATGTAAGGGTTAAAAATTACTAAGAGCAAGGGATGAGCATAGGGGCAAGAGGATGACAGAAAGAGGTAAAGGAGGAGGAAGGAGAGGAAGATCAAAGAAGAGAAAAACCAGACACTTTCTCACTTGGACTAAACATACACACATAAATCCTCAAACTCTTCAAAAAATTTAGCGGTAAAACTAAAACAGGAAATGAAAAAAAAAAAAAAAAGGAAAATACGAATTCACTCCAGACAAAAACAATTTCAGAGGACAATCTGACAAAGGCTTTTAAAGGAAGAATGCATCACGGCCATGGAGGGGTTATTTCAGAAATGCACAGCGAACCATTAAGACATCTATTTGTGATTCAAAGAAACAGATTAACATATTAAAGGAGGCAAAGGATGTTTATCTAGACAGATGTTCCTAAATATTCAATAGTACCAGAGTCATTCTTGATTAAATAAACCGACAAACCTTCCCAAATGAGAGGCTGAAGGGAAGGTTGGCATTTCTGGTATCTACTAGAAACCTCTGGCAATATCAGAGGCAAAGGAGAAACATTAGTGCCCTTCCCATCGGAGGCACAAACAGGAGAAGCTGCCCACTATTGTCAAATGATCTCTAGATTCAATACGATCTAAATCAAAATTCCAAAAAAGTTCTAAAAGGATTTTTAATGGGCCTGACAAACTAATTCTAAACTATAACAAACCACAGATGAGAGATTTACTCTGTTAGCTGTAAATATTATGAGGAATATAACAATAGACAGGTGGAACAGAACACAGGAAAATAAGCAAGGAAATTGTGAAAGAATAATTTTGGCGTTTCAAATCACTGAGGCAAGGATGGGCTGCATACTTACAATTAACGATATTGGGACGATTAGCTAATAATTTTTTTAAGTTGGATTATTACTTTACATACTACTGACCCCTCCAAATTCCAGACAGATTAAAGATCTAAAAGTCAAAACTGAAATTATAAAAGCATCACAAATATATCTGGAATCTTAGGGGTTGAACAAGACACTAAGTCCAGAAAGCATAAGGTAAAAAATAAAGACGGATTTGACTTAGAAACAAGTAACGCTTTTTTATACATACATATGAAACGAGGTATTTTAAACATGGTGAAGAAAAGAGACAAGTGATAGTCTGGAAAGATGTATTTTAACATACTAGAATACATTGTTAATGCATATAATGAATGAATCACTCTGAAGGTGAATACATAAAAGACAAAGAACCCATCAGAAAAGAGACAAAGGATATTTCTATGCACATCACGAAAGGAACCCGAATAGCCAATAAACATATGGAAGATGCACAATTTCACCCATCCTCGGGAAAAAGAAGAATCTAAACAAGAACCAGAAAATGTTCATCCATTACTTTGGATACAATTTAAAAATTGGTCCTTTCCTTAATGAGAAACTTGCATGACTGTGGAAGTGTCTGTTAATCTTGCTATTTGGAGGATGCTTTGACACTATCTATTAAATTTTTAAACACACAATCTCTGGTCCAGCAATTCTGCTTCTAGAAATCTGGGTTGCAGGATTTTTATAGGAGTGAAAAAATTGGGAACAACTTAAGTGTTTATCAGTACGGGATTGGGTAAATTGTGGTGTGCCCATACTAACAAATGCCACATATTTCCTAGGGTGAATAAATAAGTTGAATCTATATGTATTATTGTGGAAAGTTGCTGAAACATGACATTAGGTGAAAAACTAAGTCATAGAACAATATTTATGTAATAATCCTAGTTTTCGACATAGAAAAGCTATCTATTAACAGCGTGCTTAAAAATGTTTTGGAAGGATGCATGTGGTGAAGAGGGTAGGATGTGGGACCGGTGGATGGAGAGGATTGGGACCTTGTCTTTTATGCTGCATAACTGGATTATTCTAATTTTCCATACAGCTGATATCCACGCACTTACTTGTTTAATATTAAATATGTTCATTAACTCACAAACTATCCTGTTTTATTGTTAGAAGAAGCACACTGTAAGTAAAACTAATGAATAAAATAAAGTGACCTAAAGCTACTAGAAAAGGTTTAACTCATTATAAAGCTATTAGAAAAGAAGAAAGATGATAGGCAAAGAAAAATTAGAATCTGGTCATGTAAAAATGTAACAGAGCCTTTGAAGACTAAAACTTGCACTTAGGCAGCCTGTCCCTGGAGGCTGTCTGGGAGTCCCTACAGTCTTGTACCCCGATGCCCATAGAAACACCTGTCCTCTCATGCACAGGGCAAATAAGTACATCTGCACACACCTGTACATAAAAACACATACATGCAGACGCCCCGAGATGCCCACCCACCCAGCCAACACCCTTGGGGACAGAACACACACACCCGGATCCAAACCCAGCTAAGTGACAGTGGTTCAGGGTTGAGTCTGATTGATAGTAAAAACATTCTTTCGGGGAGAAAAATATGTCTGTGGGCAAGGGACTGGGCCCTTCTCATCTTCCGAGGGAGCTTCCCACACCTCAGCAAGCCTCCGGGTTTCAGCCTCCGCCTCCCAGCCTCTCTGTATCCGGGCGTCCCCAGGGACACACACTCATACTCTCTTTCTTCCTAAACCAGGCTGTCAGGGACTATCAGTGCTCTTCGTGTCCCAAAGATGAGGACACAGAAGCCCAGGGCAGGGAGAGGATGTTCTCACTGCCACCGACACCGTAGAGACACCGTGGTAAACAAAACAAAGTTGTATGATACACAGGGGTGTGACTCCCAGCCCCCAGCTCTTCACCTCCCCCAGTGTCCTTCCTGCTTCCAGGACAGCTGGATCCCGCCAGCGAGGCCCACCCTCCCCTCCAGCACCCAAGGGGGTCGGCGCCCCCGGCTGACTCCTCGCCCGCCAGCTTCCAGTCTGGGCTCAGGTCCTCTCCAGAAGTGAGTCCTGACCTCTCCCAGCCCCAGACACACCTGCGCACTCAAGGCTCCCCCATCCCTTCTGTCCCAGTCTCCCCACATTCCCTTGCTGCGTCCCCACCTGTCAACTGGCCAGGCCGTACCTCTTCGCGGCGGGACAGACCAACATTCTCCTGGAGTTTCCAGGCGGCAGTGCGCGTCTCACGCTTCCTATTTGTACTGACGTTGTTAGGAAATGGAGAAGCAGAAAGAGGAAGCAATACCCGGGCCTGCTTCTGTGCAAGATTCTTATTCACGAGATTGCTTAGCTTCTTAGAACTGTGGACACCGAGATAACCAACTTTTTCTCAAAGCTTTAGTGATTTTGCAAATATGGTTCCTTCTACCAGAAATACTTCCACCCCCACTTTGTCTCCCCATAAACTCCTACACGTCCTCTGTCATCTCAGTGCAAAGTTCGTCCACGCAGCTCTCCTGATGCCACAGGGGCATGGTGGCTGCAGTGACCAGAGCAGAGGAGAGCCCAGCACCTCACGGACCTGGGCCGGACTTCCAGCTCCACTACCGCTCAGCACGTGATCACGTGCAAATGACCCGCATGTGACTTCGCCCGGTCTCAGGACCCCTGCCTGTTACTTAGAGGGATCCGGAAGCCTCGAAGGGCCGTTGAGAAAACCCGATGAGACGCGGCGTGGCCAGACCGTGGCTCAGACCTGGCCACAGCAACCCCCAAGGTAGAGCTGGTGTCATTTCGATTTCCCCGGTGCCCTTTCGTCTTGCACCTCCCCACCCTGTCCCATAGTTCTCAGCGTTCGTGGCTGTTGGTCCCCAACACTGTCTTCTGTGTGCCTCATACTTCTCTGCCCGGCACCCAGCACATGCCATGGTACAGAGGGGGCCCTTAGTGACTGTGTGAGGAACGAATGGATGAATGAATGAACGAACGAATGAATGAATGAAAGAGAAATTCCCGCACACAGCAGGGGTGGGGTTAAGACGAACTGAATGAGGCACCCCATTGGGTACAAAATTTAAGGGGGCACCAAACACTCAGTAGCCAAGATAAATAATATTTTAATGCGATGTTGTAAACAATCAAAATCGATACCAAAAAAAATCCACGGTGAACGAAATGTGAAATTTTAAATAAAGACGGGCTCGGCAACAGTGCCATGGTGAGGCGCTCTGGAGTCTGAGGCAGAAGGAAAAAGAGGTGCCTTTTTTCCTGAGCAGAGACAGAATGAGTGAAGAGGACAACTTCCCAGGAACCAGGGGACAGTCCCAGGAATGGGGACAAGGGGCAAGGAGGGCGGGAAGCTGTAACAGAGCCACCGGGCTCCCGGCCTTCCTCCCGTGGGGAAGGGTGCGCCTGGCCTGGAGCAGCCCGGAACGCCGGCCGGGGCGGGGAAAGCCCAGGCTGGGGGGTCGAGTGGCAGCCATGGGACCTGCCTTCTCTCGGAACTTCTGCGGGTGTGGAGTCCCTTCCTGGAGTGGAGAGGCCATGCAGGGGGACCGTCCGGAGCAGGAGACGAGGGACTTAAAGTCATGTCCGTGCCTTTCTCCTCCCTGGGGTGCTCCCCCCAGATCGTCCTCCCTGCACTCCTCTGTGTGCTGGCCAGGCTGAGGGCTGGGGACCCCGGGAGGGGCCCTGCCCAGGCCCAGTCATCTGGAACCTGGTTCGGGGGAGCGAGGCCCTTCCAGGGGTCAAGGTGGGTGGTATTCTCCTGCTGTCCGTGTGGCCCATCATTGGCCTGGAGCTTTGGGGCCTGAGACGATCCGACAGGGCGCTGGGGGATTTCTCCCGCCAGGGAACCCCATTTCATTGCCCCAAGCGAAGGCCCAGCCCCCACTGCCCACCAAGAGAGGGCAAGAGACCCACACTGCGAGAAGTCCGGCTCCCGGTCCCACACCTGAGGGTGGTTTTCAGGCCTGACCGCAGGCAGAAGCAAAGCTTTCCCCGACGGGCCTTTGGGGCCACACACGGTGCCCGGCAGTCCCTGACTGAGGGCCTGGGGGTCAGGGTCTCAGGCCCCCGGCTGGCCATACCCTGTCCCGTGTTCCTAGGCCTCTTCCCTGAGGCCTCGGGACGAGGGCCCCTTCGGCGCCTCTATACCGAGGCCTCCTCGCCTCCTCGTCGGAGCAGAAGGGAAGCCAGGCGCCTGCGCCACCCCCTCTGACGCAGCATCCGGCACTTTCCCTTGCGCGCCCTCTCCTCGCGCCTTCCCCGGACTCCAGGGAAAGGGAGGGAAATGGAAAACGGGGGTGTTGGGGCTTTCTTGGGTTTTACACTCGTGATCACCCCACCGCCACGATTAAGGCTTGACCCTTGCGGTTCTGTGTCTCGGTGCGTTAACCGGCCACCCCCACACCTGGCAGGTCAGCGGCCTCTCCCAGCTCAGCTGAGCTCCTGACAGTGAATGGGTCATAACGCCCTTTCCCAGGTGGGCAAAGGGGCACCTCAGCTTCCGGGCGCCTTGTGTGATGAGGATTCAGCCGTGAGGTGAACTGAAAATGAGATATCAGAATTTAACCACGTTCGACTTTGATAAATAAAATTGCCATGGTATAAAAACAAGCAAGCAATAACAGTAAGTCAAACAAAAATAAAACCAGAAGAGCTTAACCATGGTCCTGAGGGAGGCTTCCACATGGACGTGAGAGCCCACAGGGGAGATGGGGCGGTTACGTGGCCCTGGTGACAGGGTGGGGACTCTGTGGGTCCCCTCAGGTTCACAGGAGGCTTCCTTTTCTCAGCTCTGGCACCTGCACAGCTGTCTCAATAGTCAAGGAGCCCAGCTCCTCTCTGCCTGGAGCTAAGAGGATTTTTTAAAAAATTCTTTAAAAGTTGATTGTATAGTACTTACATTTAAATTTACTGTATCTGCCTTTAATTTTTTAAAAAATGTCCATATACCCTCAGTACACAAATCTTAAGTGCACAGCACAGTGAATATTTATAAATCTATATCCCCATTTAACCACCACTAGATCAAATATAGAACAGTCTAGACTCCAGAAGCCTCCTTGGTTCCCTTTCCCTGTCGTTATCCCTCAAAGGTAATCACTCCTCTGATTCTCTCACTGTGAATTAGTTGCATCTGTTTTTTTTTTTAATTGTGGTAAAAAGTACGTAACATAAAAGCTTCCATTTTTACCGTTTTTCAGTCTATAGTTCAGCAGCATGAAGGACGTTCACGTTGGGCAGCCATCACCTCCGTCCATCTCCAGAACTTTTCTATCAACTCCAACTGAAACTCTGTCCCCATTAAACACTAAGACCCCGCTCCTCCTCCCCCGGCCCCTGGTACCCACCTTTCTACTGTCTGTCTCTATGTATCTCACAGAAGTGGAATTATACACTTCTTTTTCTGGCCGGCTTATTTTGCTTGATGTAGTGCCTTCATGGTTCATTCGTGTTGTGGCGTGTGTCAGAATTGCCTCCTTTTTAAGGCTTAATAATATTCCATGAATGGATACACCACATTTTATATATCTACTCATCTATAAATAGATACTTGGGTTGTTTCCACCTTCTGGTGATTGCGAATAATGCTGCTGTGAACATTGGTGCACAAATGTCTGTTCAAGTCCCTGCTTTGCTTCTTTTGGGCGTATACTCAGAACGGGAATTGCTGATCACATAGTGCTTATATTTAAATTATTAGGGAACAACCATACTGAATTGTGCCTGTTTTTGAACTTGACTTGTAGGGAATCGTTTTATGCTTGGTCGCATCTCAAATGCTTCAATTAAACAAACTGCCGCTCAAAGGCTTTCTGATACTAGCATCGTTCACGAGCCGACTTCGTTCTGCTTATTCATTCCAACTTGATTATGGTTTGGGTGACCCCATATCCGACTCTGAAATTACGGTCCAAGACCCCCTGCAACTCCTGAGGTGCTGTTAAAAATGCAGAATTTAGACTTCCGGGTTAAAAGAGAGAGTAAAAGAAAACCCGAGACATTGAATCGAACAGTTCAGGAGCACTGTCTCCAAATGCGAAGACGTCTCCCGCCAACTTCGACCAATTCGTTTCACTTATAATTTCCTTTTTGCGTAATCGATAGAGCGACATAGGATTTTTTTTTTTTTAAATCTACATTCGAATAAGTCTAAAAGAGCTCTCCCGATAAGCATTAAAAATTCTAAGTGAGAAGAATCACTTTGTCAATTTATTCGGCCATGTTTTTATTTTCCAAGTGGCATATAAAACCATAACGTGTCTCACAATGAACGATAGTTTAGAGTCTATAAAACCCAGTGAAATATTGACGAGAACATAACACTCATAACGACCACAGATTGAGCACTTACATTATGGACACTGGTTCACACGCTTTATGCACGTGATTTTTTCTATTTCTCACAATATTCTTTAGATATTTGTTATTATTTTCGTGTTACAAATAAAGAAACTAAGGCATAAAGGTGAAATAAGTTGGCAAAAGTAACGTAACCCATCTGTGCTAACGCTGCATTTTTTTTCTTTTTCTTTTTATTCTGAAACAATTTCGAAATACAGAAATAGTTAAAGGTGATACAAAGAACTCCAACTTTTTAACTGCAATATCCCGTCTACATTTATGAGTTGGCATTCTACTATAAGAAAGAGCTTTTTTCCTCCCCAGGTTTTTATACACTTTAATCCATGTGGACTAATGGAGTCCTATTTTATTAAATGGATTGCAGTCAATTCCTATCATTATTTGTTTGGATGTTTGAATCACTCAAGGTCTGGCCAATGAGAGCTCCTTAAAATCGGCTCCTGTGTCCTTTTGACCTATCCCCGTCATTCATTAAGGCCTTCCTGATTTTCAGATATGGTGAAATACTCCCATCTTATCTCGGACTTCTCACGCCCCAGCCTTGGGCTTAAGCGTCTCTCCAAGGAGCTCTGCTTCCTTTTAGTGAAGAGTGGCATTCGGAGCTCACTGCTGCCGGGGTGTCACTGCCCTCAGGTCCTCTCAGTGGCCAGAGCCTGGACATGAATAAATAAGCAATGATTGAATGAACGAATGGACATACCTAGTTACAGCCATATGTATTTCCATATCTATCATTTTGAATAAGATACTCGCACTTCCAATCCAAAAACACTGGGTTGTCCGTTTCATTCCTCTCGAATTTCTCTGTACCTCTCCTCTTGGCTATGAGAATCCAGACTATTATCTCTAGTGTGTTTACATAATTGTTCACCCACCAGCATGTAGCCCACCTCCCTGCTGGGCTCCGACCCTGCTATGACACCTATATTATGAGATTGAATTTTGCCCCCCCCCCCCAAAAGAGACATGTTGAAGTCCCCACCCCCAGTATTTCAGAATGTGATCTCCCTTGAAAATAGAATCTTTACAGAGATAATCAGGTAAAAACGAGGTTATGACTGGTGCCTCTCTGAAAGAGAAAGGAGGACAGAGAGACGTACGCAGAGAGAGGAAGATGTGACTGCACACAGAGAGAAGACAGCCGTGTGACTCGAGTGATGCACCCGTAAGTCGAGAACCACCAAGGATTATTGGCAAAGACCGGAAGTTAAAAGAGGCAACGAAGGATTCTCCCCTAGAGCCATCAGAGAGAGCATGCCTGCGGACGCCCTGATTTTGGACTTCCAGTCTTCAGAACTGTGAGACAATAAACTGCTGTTCTGAGCCGACTCATTGTTGATTCTCTGCCATGGCAGCCCTAGGTAAGGAACACACCCTCTCTGCTTCAGTCCTGGCCCCTCCGGCCCTGTTGGCCCTGTCGGGCCTGCCTGGGGACTTTGAGAAGGAAGGCAGGAAGGGAGGGAGGGAGTCTGGAATAAGAATTTGAATAGAGGCGCATTTCTCCCCCCCCCCCCCCCCGCACCGCCCCCCCCACCACCAAGGCTGTGTTCTTGATTAGTCCATTCACTTCACAGAATAACAGGAGAGACCAAAATAAGCGTTCTTAGCAATCAGATCTTAATAAATTCTATAGCAGGGGTTGGTATACAATGGGCTACGGGCCAAATATGGATTACAGCTTGTTCTTGTTCAGCTTTTGAACTAAAAGTGGCTTTAAATTTTTTAAATTGTTGGAAAAATCAAAAGAAGAAAAGTATTTTGTGATATATGGAAATAATGCGAAATGTCAATGTCCATAAAGAGTTCTATGAGAACATAGCCATGCTCATTTATTCATGGTTTTGTGCTGAAGTCGGGTAATTGAAACAGAAACCATATGGCCTGCAAAGCCGTATTTACTATCTGGTCCTTCACGGAGACCATTTGCTGACCCTGTTCTGTAGTTGATATTCGAAAAGCATCTGAGGAGAGTATGAAGAAAAGAAGGATGACTTCTACCTAGGGAGGCAAGGGTGCAGAGACGCTGGCTTCGGGAAGTGAAGGAGGATATAAAAGTTTGACATACATTCATTTATTCACTCATTTATTCATTCAGCTGAGCACCTGCAATGTGCTAGGTAATGGAACCTGAGGATGAGTAAAGCCCAGTGCCCGTTTACAGGGAACTCACAATCTAAGGAGGATGATATGCAAACCTCTCCCCACAAGGCGCTGCGAGGAGCCCCCACTCACAGCGGACACCGGAAGCGCATCTGCTGGGAGGTCAGAGGAGGAGGCTCCTCTGAGGAGGCGCACCTGAGCTGGATCATGGCGTGTATGGAGACTCAAGCAGAGGAAAAGGGATATCTGGGAAGCCTTCTTGGAGGTGAGGTCTTTTGCCCTCTGACTCATCATCCTTGGGAGCCTCTCATTGGCCTGACTAGCTAAGGAAGGTACCGGGCTGTCAAGAAGGCCTCCGCATAGGGCTTGGCCTACACCCCCACTTCCAGTCTCGCAGGCAGTGAGTGGCACCCTAAGGTCACAGCCAGTTACTGGCTGGCTTGAGGCCAATGCTATCTCTTGTGACTTTGAGCACAGTAAGGGATCTTAGGAGTTAATGTGAAGTGCTAAGTTCCCTGTACCCCTGCCCCTCCCTGCACTTTTTGGTTCCTGGGACTTTGGGAAGAAAGATGACCAAGGAAAACTCACCGATGTGTCATCTCCACAGGAAACTCAGCACGAGAAGGAACCTTACCCCTCCCGACCTTCTCCTGCCTCCGCCCTCCGTCAGTGGCCCCCGGAACCTCCATTTTTGCCTCTCTCACATTCCGTCATAGTCGCTTGCATTTCTGCCTCCCTTGTGAGCTTGACAACTAGTCAGAAGCAGGGACCATGCCATTTTTTTTTTTTTTATCTGTGGTGCTGAGGGGTTGTAAATGCTCCATTAACATCTGCTGAAATGGACTAGAACGTAGTTGAATTGAACAGAGTGGACAGGATGGAATTGGTTTAAATAGGAATGTAAAGGCACCGAAGATGATCTCAGTAGGGCATAGGTGACCTCCCTACATGAACCTCAAAGGTCACAGACTCTTTCAATAATCCTTTTTTGGATAAGTAATGAATTCCTTTTATGGGTCATGTCTGGGAATTTATCTGCAACCATATTTTTAAAAAAAATTATGGTATCTAAGCGGACTTCCTCTTGTTTCTTGGCAAATGCAACTCAGTTTATTATCTCAGTTTATTATCTCAGCACAGCCAGCTCCTGTCCTGAAGCTCTTTCCATGAATGATCTACATTCGGTACTTCTGACCCTCTTACCTTCCCATCCGCTGTTAGGTCTGAATTTGTATTAATTCTCCTCTTGGCAAAAACTCAGGCTTCTGTAGCTCTCCACCTGTTCCTTCTGCCACCCCTTAGTCAGGCCTTATTACGTCTCCAAGAGCGTCTCATTGGACGGGCCTGCCTCGCACCCCTGTCAGCACCCCCTTTCCTCACAGGGCCGCCATGTCACACAGCTGTCGGGAGCACCGTTCACATGTGTTTTATCAAACTGTGAATGGTGTCTCCTGAGTTGTGCGATGTGGTGTCTCTGGAGTTGTCACCAGAGTGACCTGTCACTCCCTTGCTTAAAAAAAAAAAAAAAAAAAAAATCAACCCTGGGATTTCCATTATCCAGAGCATTAACTCGGAGCCCTTCAGAGTTGTTTAAGATGCTCCATGAACCTACCCTCCCAGCCCACGTGACACCTCTCCCAACTTCCCCGAACCAGACTTTCTCTCCGAGAATGCTCTGGGACACCGCGTGTCTAAGACCTCCAGCCACCAAGTCCCACTTCTCCCTCCTGTGTTTTTAAACCAAGAGTTTCCCTCAGCCATAAACATAACCAGGCTGCCGCCATCTTTAAAAACAAAACTCTCCTTTTCCCTCACAGTCTTCTCAAGCCCCAACCTTCTCCTCCTCATTCATTCATTCATTCATTCATTCATTCGTCTGTTTGTCCAACCAATATTTTTGAACGAACACCTACTGGGTGCCAATCCCTTGTTCTAGGCATTGAGGAAAAATCTACCGGTGAACAAAACAGATGAGCCTCTCTGCCTTTGGGACTTTTACAGTCTCACGTGTGACCTACAAGGACCAGGCTAGTTTAGTAAAGAATGGAATGCATACAGTGTTCGGGAAGGGGACAGCGCTGTGGCTAAACGAGGTAGAGCCATTTAAGGGCACCGAGTGGGTGAGAGGAGAGCAGGCTGCAGCGTTAAGCGGGATGGTCAGCGGGCACGTCCTCGGGCAGAGGAGAGGCCTGTCATCTCTAAAGGGTCTTGTCTGCATTCGCCGCCATTGTTTCTCACCCCCCCGCCCCAGTGACTCCGCAGCCTAGGGAAACCTGCTCCCTGAACGCTGCTTCTCCTGAGTCCAACAAGCATGCCCGGGTCGCCGAAGCCAGGGGCGCCTTGCAGCCCTGCGGAAGCAGAGTTTAGTGCTGTCGAATGTCGAGTACTTGACGCATGTTTGTGCCTTGGCCTCTAGGATGCCACACGTTCCGATTTTCTTCGATCTTTCCTTTGCCGTTTCTTTTTTTTTTTTCTGCCTGTCTCATCTGTGCCCTCGGCTCATCTCAAGCTGCATTTCCGCTAGAGAGTTCCATTCACTCTGAAACCCAAATCTCTGTTTCGGCTCTGACCTCTGGGGAGATCTGCCGGCTCTTCTTCGTTTGTGAAAGGTGAGGCCCCTGCTTTCCTCCAGAAACTTGCTCTGCATAACTAAGTTTCAAAGGTCTGGGGACTTTCTTGGTATAGCAGGAAGAAGGCAGTGGAGGGTTAGGGTTAGGGTCTGAGGTCTCGGGTAAGAGAAGGAATAGGAAAAGGCCTGTGTTGGGTTGTGGAGACCCTGGAAATATGGTCAGAGGCGAAGCCCAAAGACGGAAACCACCAGTGAGAGCTCTTCGAGGGGTGGGAATGGCCATCTTGGTGGTGAAGCTCTGTTCTGTGCACACCTAATCCTGAATCTCTGGTAAGGGCGGGCCTGGATTGCCCTGAACGGCACAGAGTATCGGGGGAGAGAGCACCCTTCTCTGAGTTCCTGTTTTCCATGGTTTCCCTCCAGGCAGCCATGCTGACAGAGAGAGCACATGGACATGCAATTATGTGACTTGTTACAAACACAAACTTAGCCAGTCACCAGGAGGAGCAATGGGGCAGCTGGACCCCAAATGGCTGTTTATCACCAAACTCTAGTTAACCGTTTGTAGAAGACACTTTTTTTTTTTTTTTTTTTTGCTAAACCATGTGTTGACTTTCCACAAAGTCACATCCTTCCACACATAAGCCCATAATTGAAAATCACTAAATGCACAAAGACACAAGCCACCATGGGGGAGAGTAAACAGAAACACCAAACAATAGAGATCGACCCCAAGAGCCAAGAGCCAAAGAGCTTGGAGTTATCTGATCTTGAATAGACTCCTGTCTGCAGTTCAAGAAGGCAGGGTGTGCTCATGGCAAGTTCCCTCTTTCCAGCAATCGGCTTAGAAGGGTCACACACACTCAGTCTGGCCAGTGAGACACCCTTGGGAGGAAAGGTATCCTTTCAACCTCCGGACACTGTCCTCCGCCCGTGACATCTGGAGCCACCTCGACCAACATCACCCACATTCTGAGCTGTCAGAGCAGAAGGCGGGGAAGCATGTGGTTCTCGATGAGGCCGAGACCCTGGTGACTCACCCAGTGCTGCCCCGTCCCCGGGTTCCACGTCTCACTGCTCAGCCGCTTTCAGTGGTTTTTGGTTCTTCGCAGCTGGCAGAAGCCTCGCTGCTGTGCCCTTTTCCGTATCGTATGTCCTTTTTCCTTCATGATGCCCCTCTCTGTCTGCTCAACAAACTCTCCCAGATCTCCCCTCAAGGCGATGCCGCACACGCCCTTGCTACTCAAAGTGCTGGGTCCCCAGGCCAGCAGCAGCAGCATCGCCCAGCAGCGAGTCAGAGAAGCTCACTCCCAGGCCTCACCGCAGACTCTGCGGATCAAAATCCGCATTGTAACAAGATTCCCAGGCGATGTGTGGAGCACTTGAAAGCTCAAGGATTAAAGGACGATGCCACATATCGATCGCCTCTTTCTTCTGAATTTGATTTTTCTCATTATTAATGCCATCGCCATGAGCATGCGGGGCAGCCAGAGAGGAGCAGAGACAGGGCGGCCCAGAGCACACGGACTCTCCCCGGCCGGGCTGGGGCACTCCCTCCTGAGGGTAGAGGAACGTGAGTTGATGCTCAGTTATTGTTTCGTGTCTCATTCTCCACTCCAGATCTGACTGCAGAGCAAGGGCACGACTTAAACTAACAAACTTAAACTGCTTAACGCAACCTACCGAATTTACCTGTGTAACTCCTTGATGATTTTCCTTCCTCCTTTCATATCACAGATTGCTCTCCTCGATCAATACCCCATGCCTGCCCCAACATTTCAGTTTTTCCTGTCGGGGGCCCTAAGGCAACCCCCTCTGTGAGCCTCAGGCCTCCGGCAGCTCTGTCCCCAACACAGCCTTGTGCGTGCGAAGCGCGTTGTGGGGCATTACCGCAGCTCGGTGTCCACCCAAGGGACACCTTTTTTTTTTTTTTTAACTCCGATGTTTTGAATTTTTCCCCTGCAATTTCATCTATTACTTTTATAATCCTGAAGATATTCTGGTATCGGAAGTTGTTAATGCATTCAGCTATTGTGCGTGAAGTCTGAGCGATCTGTCGTAAAGGTTGCAATAAAGTAATAAGCTATGATCGTAACCCTGCTACAATCTAAAAACAACAGGAATCTTCTGTCCTGTACAGACAGCGAAGAAGTCATCAGGAAGTAACTGCATCTGAAAGGATTTGGACGTCTTTTCATTGATCAATGAGTACGTCCAGCTGAGAACCCGGATCGGACTTCACGAGACGGGCAGCCTCATAAGCCTTCCATTTACTTTGACATGATGCCAAATATCCATTGAAAATTTTATGTTGAGCTGCAAATTGGCCTTTCCCTCACGGTCCCTCCTTAAAGCCAGCCTGGCCCTGTGACCGTATGACAGTGTCATGTGGAAGCATGAGCCATGGTCCTTGGTTTCTTGGTTTCTGATTTCACCAGAGTAGATGTGAAACACTCTGTCTTCCCTCAACAACAAAAAAAAAAAAAAAAAAAAAAGGGATTAGGGAGGTAAGAAAGATACTAACCAGATGGCTTACATGCACTTTTCCAAATTTTTACTCTAGGGATGTAGTACTTTTATAACTATTTTCAAAAAATATATTAAAACTCAATTTTTAGATTTGCCTTTGAGTGGGAAGGAGACTTACGGGATCGGGGTGAGAATTTTCATTACGGATCATTTTACACATTTCAATTTAAATTAAATATTATTTAATTTAATACAAAAACATACTTTGTATTACCTACTCAAAATAGATACAAAAAACATAAATTCTATTTATCCTTGAAACCCATTTCAAACTCATTTCCTTTCTCCAGGAAACCATGCTCAGCTCTGCATCCCGACACTTCTCCCTGTCCTTAACCCTCGTGGAAAAGTGTAGGACATGGAATTCTTTGAACAAGATGTCATCGGGGCCTTGACATCTGCCCTATGATGTGCTCTATCTCAGGGGTCTCAGACTTTGGAAAGTTACACACCAGTAACAATCTTTCGCCCCCAATTATTACAGTTGTCGATACAGAGTTGCTGGTAGTAGGTAAGGACATTTTGAAAAGTAACTATAGACCAGTCAGTTCCTTTCTGTTTCAAGACTGCTCACGTAATTTGCCATCAATTCCTGATTCTTAAATTGGGGATGTTGTTATTTTTCTACTTCCTTTCCTGGAATGTTAAGAATTAAAAAAAAAAAAAAAAAAACTATAGTTTGCAAAACCAAAAATAGTCACCACACTGTCTACCATTGCTGATTTTACCAGAGAATGGTTTTTGTCAGAACAGAAAAGGAAGATAGAATCTCAGAATAAAGAACAGGCCTTTAGGTTCACAACAATTGCTTTTATTTTCTCCATTATACTTCGCACCGGTGAGAACTTGGTCTTGGACTTGAGCTTGGGAATGGCTGGTTAGTTGCTCTTCCTGGGAGGGAACCTCTGCAGGTGTGTTTTGTTCCACTCCTGGATCCGGAGTTTCTGGACGCTGCCTCGCCTAGCAGCAGCGGGGCTGAGGGGAGGTACACATCACATGCGCTTGTTCTCACTGGCCAGGGCTCTGTCTTCTGGCCACACTCTGGTGCAAGGGAAAGTGGGAAATGCACTCTCTATTCATGGCGCCTCTGCGTGTTAGTGCCCTAGAGTTGCAATAACAAATTACCACAAACTTGGTGGCTGAAGACAACGTAAACTTATTCTCTCACAGTTTCAGAGGCCAAAAGTCCAAAACTTGTGTCAGCAGGGCTGTACTTTCTCTGGAGGCTTTACAGAGGATCCAGGCTTACCTCGTCCGCTCCTAGTAGCTTCTGGCATCCCATGGCTTGTGACTCCTAATGTGCCTCGGTCCTCACGTGGTCTTCACTCCTTCTTCCTGCATCAGCAACAGGAACGTGGGAAAAGCCGAGAGCCATTTACACACTGGCCCCAACATTACCAAGGCACTGCACCAACGCCCGTACCCCTCAAAGATTTAGTCCGTGAAAAAGAATCAAACTGTTGCAATCAAACGAATGCAACTCTAACTGAACAATACATTAAGCTCCTACTGTGTTCTGGGCACTGCGCGGGGCTTAGAGCACAGATCAGTGAAACAAGCAAAGCAGCCACGGTCTTGCCTCCGTGAAGCTCAAAGTACGGAGTTAACCAGCAAAAGTGTGATGAACCTTTCAAAGCTGCGTAGCAGGAAAATCGCAGCTGCTGTGAGCTCGGCAGGGCGGCCTCACCTCGCCTGGGGTTTAGGGAGGGTGTCCAAGGGGGACGTTTCCTTTAAGCTGAGGCTGTTTGCTTTGGGAGGGAAGAGTGTCCCGTAAGATGAGAGAATGTGAAGACTTCGAAGAACCAGGAAGAGCTGGGGATGGAGCCCAGAGAGGGAGCGGGAAGAAGGGAGAGTGTGAGGAGGTGGACGTGTGGGGACAGCCCAAGTTCTGCGGGGCTTCGGGGCCATGGTAAGAATTTGGGACTTCATCCTAGGGGCTCTGAGAAGCTGACAATTGCAAGCAGAGGAGCAATACGATCAGACATACTCTTTGAGCAGATGGCTCGGGCTGCCATGCTAAGAATAGACTGAAGATATTCGGGGACACCCCGAGCGGGCAGTCACCGGAAGGGAGATGATGCTGGTTGGAACTTTGGTGGTGACAGTAGGAACGGAAGAGTGAATGGATTCTAGACATAGTTAAAGGGTCTGGTGATGACATTATCATGTAAGCCTAGGGAGCTGGGAGGGGCGGCCACCTGGTTCTTCTTTGTGCAGGTGAGTGGATCAGAGCAGGGGCAGGTCTTGGTGGGGAAACGAGGCCTCCAAGGGCAGTTGCTATGAGCCCTGCACATGGAAAATGTTCTTCCCGGCAAGAGGAGCTGGTCCAACTTCCTGGAATTGAAGAATTTGTGTTTTGAACCCTCAGGATTCTACCTCTTGTCACTGGGTCATCTCAGTAGCTTCACCCCGGACCACTTGCTCTTCCAAGGCCAGAAGAGTGCCCCACACACGTTCCCTAGCCGGCCTGGGTGTCCTGAGTCAAAAATGGGGAACTGCAAAGGAGGACCCTGAAACTGCTGGCTGTTTTCTGAGAGTGGGCCAAGGTGGCGAAGGCGATACCAGATGCCAAACTGTGGTTTGGAGTCATGAGGCAGATAAGAGCCCCGCAGCGTTCCATCTGCGCAGAGGCAGATAAAGCGACTGCTCTCACGTGAGGACTCACAGGAAAATCCCTGCTCCACAGACCGCGGCCTCTTGAGAGAGGGGTCTGTGTGTGGCACAAGGTGTCCAGGTAGGACAGTTCAGAGCTGAGACGTCAGCTGGCAGGCAGCAGCTGCCCAAGGAGAGAGGTGTGTCCACTCCAGGCTGGTTACAGTCACAGGGAAAGTAGGTTTGTTCTGACAGGCAGGCTGCCAGCTGTGGGCGGGGAGGAGGGGCCAGGAGCACCACCTGCAGGTTTAGGAAGCCAGCCGGGGAGGGGCAGAGCAAGGCAGGCCTGCATCTTGAGCTTCTAAAAAGATATTTTAAGACATTATATTTTTTTAGAGCAGTTTTAGGTTCGCACCAAAATTGAGAGGAAGGTGCAGAGATTCTCCATATACCCCCCTCCCACCCCCACACACGCAGAGCCTCCCCCAGTATCAGCAAATGCGCCACTGATGAGCCTACATGACACATCATGATCACCCAAAGTCCACAGACTTTGGACAAATGTGTAGTGCTGTGCATCCACCATTACAGTACTACACAGGAGCATTTCACAGCCCTAAAAATCCTCTGTGTCCCTAGTCATCCTCCCCCAACCCTAGGCTACCACTGACCTTTTTACCATTCCCAGAGTTTTGCTTTTTCAGCAATGTCATACAGCTCGAGTCATACAGTATATAGCATTTTGGACTGGTTTTATTCACTTAGTAATACGCAGTTAAGATTTCTCTGTGTCTTCTCCTGGCGTGATAGCTCATTTCTTTTTAGCATTCAATAATACTTGATTGCGTGGATGAAATTTGTTTATTTATCCATTCACCTTCTGAAGGACGTCTCGGTGGCCTGCAAGTGTTGGCAATTATAAATGAAGCTGCTGTAAACATCTGTGTGCAGGTGTTTGTGTGGACATAAGTTTTCACCTCTTTTAGAAGAAACCACCAGTCTTCCCAGGTGGCTGTACCATTTTGCATTCCCACCAGCAAGCGAGGAGAGCTCCCATTGCTTCGCATCCTCGCCAGTATCGGGTACTCGGTGTTCTGGGTTTTGACCATTTTAATAGGCCCGTAGTGGTATCTCGTTGTTGTTTCAGTTTGCATTTCCCTGATGACATATGACGCGGAGCACCTTTTAATATGATTATTCGCCAACTTTACATCTTCTTTGGCAGGGTGTCTGTTAAGGTCTTTGCCAATTTTATAACCAGGCCGTTCGTTTTCTTATTGTTGAGCTTTAACAATTCTTCGAACATTTTAGATAATAGTCCTTTATCAGATGTGCCTTTTGCGAATATTCGCTCCCGGTTCGTGGCTTGTCTCCTCATTTTCTTGACATTCTCTTTCACGGAAGCTTTTAATTTTAATAAAGTCCGGCTTATCAATTGTTTCTTTCATGGATCGTGCTTTTGGGGTTTTATCAAAAAAAATCATCATCATAGCCCAAGTCATCTGGGCTTTCTCCTGTGTTATCGTCCAGGAGTTTTATAATTTTGCCTTTTATATTTAGGTCCATGATATACTTCGCGCTAATTTTTGTGAAGAGTGTTGGGTCTGTGTCTAGACTCACTTTCTCGTGGGTGGATGTCTAGTTGTTCCAGCACTGTTTGTTGAAAGACTGTCTCTGCTCCATTGTATTGTCTCTGCCCCGTTATCCAAGTTCAGTTGACCATATTTATGTGCGTCTATTTCTGGTCTCTTTATTCGGTTCCATTGGTCTGTCTGTCTGTTCTTTAACCAGTACCACACTGTCTTGACTGCTGTAGCTTTACAGTAAGTCAAAAAGCAGGCAGTGCCCATCCTCCGGCTTTGTTATTCTTCAGTATTGTGTTCGCTATTCTGGGTCTTCTGCTTCTCTATATAAACTGTAGAATCAGTTTGTGGGTGTCCTCAAAATGACTTCCTGAGATTTTGATTGAGATTGTGTAGAATCTGTAGATCAAGTTGGGAGGAACTGACATCTTGACAATATTGAGTCTCCCTATCTGTCAACATGGAATCTCTCTCCATTTATTTATTCTTTTTTTAAAATTTTTTCCCAGAGTTTTATAGTTTTCCTTGTATAGATCTTATACATATTTTGCTAGATTTATATATAAGTATTTCATTCGGGGGGGGGGGCTTCCTTAGTAAATGGTATTGTGTTTTTCATTTAAAATTCTACTTGTTCATTGCTAGTATAGAGGAAAGAATTGACTTTTGTATATTAACTTTGTATCTTGCACCCTTGCTATAATCACTTATTATTTCTAGGAGATGTTTTGTTAATTCTTTCAGATTTTCAATGTAGGCGATCATGCCATCTGCCCCCCTCCCCCAAAAAAAGATACTTTTATTTATTTCTTCTCAATCTGTATACCTTTTACATTCTTCTGTCGTCTTATTGCATTAGCCAAAACTTCCAGCTCAAGGCTGACAAGCAGAGCTAAGAAAGGGACATCCTCGCCTTGTCCCTGATTGAGTTGCTTCACGGCTAGTATGGTGTTAGTGGCAGGTTATTGTAGGTGATCTTGTCCGGTGGAGGATCATCTGGAGCTTCTTAGGGTATGGACTCTGTCGCGGGGAGGACCATAAGAATTCAGCTGTCAGATACAAGCGGGCCCTGGCTCTCAGAAAAAGGTCGAGGAACAGCCGTGACCCTGTGCATGTCTCCTGTCTTGGGTCAGGGCTGGTTCCAGGGCCGAGGACGGATCTGAGTCTCCGGCGGGGGAGTGAGAGGGGTGGTGGCACAGCCACGGGGAGAAGAGCACCTGGGGACGTCAGTGAGAACGCTGTCCTGTAAGGTTGAAGGCTGTGCTCCAGGAGAGGGTGCAGCGACTCCTGGAAGGCATTTTGCAGAGAGAGGCCTGGACAGACAGATCCTATGAGTGTGACTCAAGGCATGAAGCTGCCTCTGACCAAGGGCGTTCTGAGGGCGGAGGTGCCAATGGAGCAGCCAAGAGATGTGGGTGTGGAGTGCTGGGCTGGGTTGGGGTCCTGTGCAGCCACAGGGAGCCTGGGGCACTGACCCTGGTCCTGACAGAGAGATGGGAAGGATCTCAAGGCCCCCATGGCCCCTCTCCCCATCCTAAGACTCCCTGTCTCACCCCAACCCATCGTCGGCAGGACCTGCCCTGCCAGGACTCGTGGAGTGCTCAGACTCCGCTCCTACTTTCAGATGCACCTTCCCTGCGGCCCTGCAGCAGATTCTGCTTCTCTGAAGACCGTCGTTTTCGTCAGATTTCTATCTCTAGACTCTTCTTTCTGTGTTGCCTAATTTGATTCTTTTGCATTGATAGCTTGAGTGCAATGAAGGAAGTGGTGAGCATGTGTCTTGGGGTGATTAGTATGGAAATGGGGGTGGAGGATGACTGGACAGACGTATGTGGTCTCACACTACCACATCAGGTGATGGGCCAGGGGAAGACTGGGTTTGGTGAGGAGTCACAGGAGGAGAGCTGAGTAGATTCAGAGTACACCGGGTCATCGGCCCTGGGGTCCAAGGCCATCAGGGCCTCTCCCATCTGGGTGATGCCCCAGGGACTCGACCCCCAGCACTGTTTCTTCCTTTCAGCCTGGCCGACGGGGTGGCCTTCGATGCGATGGATCCTCTTACGAGATCCAGAAATTCTCCACGTCATCTGACTTGCTCCAAGGAGCCTCTCCCTCCGCAGCCTCAGGGATTCTTGCTCCTTGACGCCCATAGAGGTGGGGTGCCTCGAAACTTCCGTAAAAGCATTCCCGAGTCTTAGGAGTTTTGTTTCCGTACCTATTGCAAAATAAAACTTGGCCATGGAAATCAACTCGGTTCATTGAGGGAAGTCACAAAGGTCCTGGAACTTCCATGGACCTACACTGCACAGAATGGTCAGGGGTGTTTGGTGATGCTAACTCTGCTCTGACGGCCTTGGGGGAGACCTCCTGTCCTTTTAGTTGTGGGAGGAGCAACCCTCAACACTGCCTGCAAGAGCCTCCACTTGCCACCAGACACAGAACAACCAAGAGTGGAAGAGAGGGCAGCTGTCCAGTGGCCACAGGCCAGCTGCAATGGGCCATCAGAGCAAAGGCTAGTGATTGACCTCCTGGCCCAATCCAGTCACTGCCAGAGCACAGGTTCCCAAGGCCTCCCCCATGACCCAGAACCTTATCCCAGAACACCGTTCATGCTTCCCAGTCAGACCCCTTGTCTGACCCCTGAGCCTTCCCAAACCCTTCCCTGTACTCTTGGGAACTCAGGGAACAAAGGAGGGGCCCACCCTCTTGGTCTCCTCTCTGACTGTTCCCTTCATTCTTGCTAAGGGTTGAATCGCACTCCCACCCCCAAATTCATGTGTTGGAGTCCTAACCTCCGGCACCTCTGATGGGACCTCTTTTTTTTTTTTTTTTGGAGATAGAGTTTTTACATAAGCAGTCAAGTTAAAATGAGGTCATCGAGGGTCAAATGAGGTCAAAATAGGCCCTTGACCCAATATAACTGGTGTCCTTTTATAAGAAGAGTATGTTTGCAGACAGACACACACACAGAGAATGCAGTGTGAACATGAACATGGCCATTTACAAGCCAGGAAGAGAGACCCGGACAGACCCTTCCCTCACAGCCCTCAGGAGAAAGCAACCCTGCCAAGCCCTTGATTTTAGACTTCTGGCCTCCTGAACTGAGACGATACATTTTAGTTGGTTAAACGCCCCGTTTGTGGCACTGTGGTAGGCAGCCCCAGCAAACTGCCGTACCTTTTGGCTCTGACTCAGACCTGCCTTGCCCTGAGGACTCTGCTTCCTCCGCAGCTCTCCCTAGTGACGGACGCTTTCCTCCCATTCCTGCCGTCTGGAAAACTCAGCTGGTTTGAAGGTCATGGCATCGGACTCTAACCCCTGCTCCCTTCCACGTCGGTGGCATCTGCCCACACTCCAGTCCACCCCCGCCAGTCCCTGGTGAGTTGAGCACCCGGCTCACTGTCTCCTTAGGCTGTCTGTTCGCAGGACTGAGCCGTCCAGTACCTCGGCCTCTCAGTCACGCATCGCGTTAGTGGCAGAGCTGGGTCAGAGCTGGTTCAGAGCCTGTGTCTTTTCACGCCACGGCCAGCAGGCGAACCACAGGAATTTAGATCCAGCCTGCCCAGGGCTGACATCTATGCTGTCACCGGGAGCTCTGAGGCTCTGGGCAAATCTTTGAACCTCTCTGGCTATCAGTGACCTTCTGTGACCTCCAAGGATGATACTAGTATCTACTTTATGGCATTGTTTCAAAGACTGAATGAGAAAATACAAATAAGGGATTATGAGGCACATAATAAACTCATAATAAATGGTAGTATCAGTATTAGTATTAGGATTAGGATTAGTGTTAGTATTAGTACCTGTATTAGGATTAGGATTGGGATTAGGATTAGGATTAGGATTAGGATTAGTGTTAGTATATCCTGAAAATAAGAGCAGTCTAGCAGGTAGAACTTTGTAACCCAAGAGGACTGGAACAGAGAGGACGAGCCAAGGAATTGTTTGCTAGATTATTTTATAAACTAGTAGTGAATCAGGTCAGGAACACAGACTTTCCAAGTCCCAGACAGTGACGACGAAATACATATAATTGACTTATATTTATTGTGCATGTCAGGGTCATGCACAAAGACAGAAATCACACCAATTACTTGACCAAAGAGAACTTAACGTAAAGGATTGTTAGTCAGCTCTAAAGTTGACTAGATAAGTATATGTGTAGAGAGAGAATGTTGAGACGTCTTGGAGGAGCAGCCGTAGGAAGCAGCTACCAGCTTGAGGGCTGGGGAGTTAGAGAGGGAAGAGTTGGGAATTATAACAACGTAGAAATGAAGAGGCGGTGGAGGCAGACCTCTGCGGCGGAGACACTGTTGGCTGGCGCTGGTGTCTTGGGAGTTGGGGGTCGCTACTCAGTGAAGCTGGATCTGCCAGGGTTGCCACAGGAAAGAACGGCAGCTTCTGGAAGGCAGCAGCAATGCTGGAGCGAGGTTCATGGGAACAGTGAGGCAGGAAGGAGCCGGTCCCGTCTGCCTCCTCGAGCCTCACAGCTTGTCCCCAGTAACAGACACGGACAGGAAGCCAGCTGACAGAGCGCAAATGTGGCTGGAGAATCCCAGGCCCAGCAATGTGACAGAGCAGAAGACAGAAGATGGGTTTGGACCCGAGGGACAGTAGCTTAACGATTGGCACGTGCAGGTTCCCTTCGTGGTGGGAGGGAAATAAGGAAACGGGCTGCGGGTGAGTTGGAAAGGGGCTGGGTTATCCAATAAAAAGGTAAATTCCGTAATGAAGACCAATGAATTGTACACTTAAACTGAGGATGCTGTTGCTCCCTTTCATACAGGTTCAGTAGGCCAGTCCCTGGGCAGTCCCGGGCAGAAGTTAGCATCCGATATGTGCTCTTACTGTCATTATGCTGGACCTTCTTGACTTGGAGCGGTTTTATTTTCTCCATGTTAAATTGCTTAAATCAAGCGAATTGTTCGTTACTCATGAAGTATGTTTTAATCTTCAAACTATGCACCTGGCAGAAATCGATGCATGTGGTGCATCTTTAAAATATTTTACTTATCTTTATTTTCTCTTTTAGTAATAAGTTCTTTTTTTTTCCAAAAGAACTTTACTTTTCCCTTTAGCAACAGACCCTAACACTTTTCAGTTATAGATATTTTCTGAGTTATTGACTTCCTTCGACTTCCTTTTACGTCTTTTATTAACACTGAAGGACGCAGTATTGGGCGAAGCATCTAGCTTCACCTGGCTTCATTTTGGGGCCACCTCTCTTCTGATGGGGCATGAGATTGGCGGTGATGGCACCTACTATAGATCCTCTGCCTTCCCCAGGACAAGGGAACAAACAGGTAGCACCACTGATGGGCATCACAGGTATCTTTCTACTTCCGGTTTTAGAAACGTTCTGTTCTTTTTGTGTGACTTTGATCTCATTCATCCCACGTTGGTTTTGTTGTTTTGGTATTCTCTGCTCCGCTTGCCTCTCTCAACACACACACACACACACACACACACGCACGCACACCCCCCTTCAGAGATTCTATGATTAAGTCATGGGGATTCTAGGCTTCCAATCGCCCAGGTTTCTGAGGTTATAAGACTTTCAGATCTGCAAGAGCTATTGTCTCTAATTTCCAAGTAAGAAGGACTTACTTTCCAAGCAGGAAGGATGTAAGCTCCAGACCCAAATCACCAAACATTCCACCCGGGGTTGTTAAGGCCCAGTGTACATTGTTTAAATGTCAAGTGGATAAACAGGTCAATCTGCCTTACAGGAACTACTGATGAATTCTCATAAGGCATGAAATGAAAAGAACACAGCTCGCAAATGTCCACTGGACAATAATAGCTGTGTCACAAGCACGGTTCCTGGATGATTTCACGTGTGCCGGGGGCAGCTTTTCCTTTTGAAGGACTTGTTACAGGACTGGTCGGTTGGGGGGTCGATGGGAAAGTATGATTCCCTCCAGACTCCTGCCAGCCTTCGCTGCGCCCCAGTCCCCTGACGTGCCATGGTCCCCAGCTCAAACTCTTCAGTAAGAGTTTCTTACTAAAGCTCAGCGACCTCTTCGTAGGCGCTCCTCTTTTCATTAAGTCTGCATTTATTGGGTGGGCGCCATGTGCCAAGCAATGTGCAAGCTATAGTTTTTTTACTTTCACAAAACCCTATGACAAAGGGAGGCAATATCATGATTAGCCCATTTTGAAAGGGAGGAAGCAGGGTCTCTTCGCCAGGTGACCCAGCGAGGAAGTGATGGAGACAGCACCGTGTTTTCACCTTGGGGCCAGACAGCAGCCTCCTCACAGGAGCCTCCAGCAGCGTGAACCTCCCTCTCTGCCCCTCCCCTCCTGTGCCATTATACCCACCCTGCCTTCCTGTAGTCCCGTTCTCCCTTGGCCCTAATGACAATCTTCCAAACCAAGGCTATTTTAAGGATGTACTGTACTTGCTTGTGAGGAAATGGAACATTAACCAGAACTTTAAATGTAGAAAGTCCCAAAGTTTTCAGCCTGGGAAGAGAGTGCCAAGTCCCTCCCCCACGACAGTCACAGTCTTTGGCTCCTGCCCTAGCCTCTCTTTTCCAAGGCCAGGCTCACTAACCCACAGCCTTATCCGGCCCTATTTTCAGAAAAACCCCACTTCCATCACCTCTGTCGGCCAGAACAGTAGAGAAAACCTTGATGCAGCCCTGGCACAACGAAGGACAGAAGTCATTTCTTTTCAGAAACACCAGCATTCCCCCAATCACGACAGAGAAAGACAACTCCACTCCCTCGCCCCACCTCCCCCCCACCCCCCCCCCCCCCGTTTGGACATTGAGTGATCAGTGTCACTCAATGTCCAAACATGCGCAGTGACCCAGAGCAGGGAGGGAATGCATGCTCTCTCAGCACCGTAGGTCAAAATAAGTCATTCACACAAAATGAAGACAAAGTTCTGGAAACTGGAGGATATGTCTCCCACAGAAACAGACATAAACCTTTAATCTCTGTTATATCTTTAATTTGATACATAGAAAAAGAATATGTGTAGCATATAGATAAGCTACAAAGTGTAACATAACAAACAACTGTAAACCTATCACTCAAACACACTAGAATGCATTACCATCATTGGTAACTACCTGCGTCTTCCTCCCCTGCATTTCCTCCCTCCCCCCCCAGAAGAAATTACTATTCTAAATTTTATGTTTGCTATTTTTTTGTTTCCAGTTTTTGAGCTTTATAAAACTAGGGTATCTTCTGAGACTTGATTTTTTTTCACTTGGTGATGTTTCCAAAAATCACTCCTGCTGTTGTGCGTTTCACCATCTTGTTATAATCAATGAATGAACCCACTGTTCTCTCAATGGATGTTCAGGTTGTTTACATTACAGGGGGGTTATTGAATGAGAGCTACCGTGAATATTCCTGCTTATGTCTCCTGGTCCCATGCAAGAGTTCATTGCTGGGTCACAAAACACAGGAATGTTCAACTTTACGAAATATTGGCAAACGATTTTCCAAAAGATTGCATTAATTCACATTCCTCTTATTATTATTAGGCATCTTTTCATATATCTATTGGCCACTTATTTTCTCCTCTTCATGGCTTGTGGCTTTTTTGCTCATTTTTAAATACAATTGTCAGTGTTTTTCTTATTGATTATGTGGGAATTCTTTATATATTCTTGGTACTAATCTTTTCTCAGTTATATGTCTTACATGTGTCTTCTGTGGCTTATCTTTTCCCTTATAACTTTTCATGAACAGAACTTCCTAAGTTTAATGTAGTCAGATTTATCGATATTTATTTATTCATTTTTATTTTATTTTATTTTATTTTATTTTATTTTATTTTATTTTATTTTATTTTATTTTATTTTATTTTTAAGAAATCCTTCCCTATCCCAAGATTAGGTAGATAATAGCCTAATAGGTAGATAACAGTCTATCTATCTTCTCAAAACATTGCTTTTACTTTTTATGACTTAATGCATCGAAATTGTCTTTCGAAATGGTTTGAATTAGGGATCCAGTCTCACTGGTTTTGCGTTGCACGATATTTCTGGGCTCTCCTACTCTGTTGCAGAATTGTCAAATCCCGTGCCAATAGCTCACTGCTTTCGTCTCCAGCGCTTTACAGTAAGTCTCGCTATCTGAAGGGCACGCCCATCACTTTCTTCTTCTTCAGGAGTATGCTGGCTATTTCAAGTCCTTTACTCTTCTATATAAATTTTAGAATAAGTTTATGAAACTCTAAACAACTCCCCCCTCCCCAGAAAAAAAAAAACCCAAACGTTTTGGAGAGTTTTTTCTTATTGCATTAAACCTATGAATATCTGTGGGTCGATGAGGAAAACTGAGCTGACACCTTTATATGATATTAGCTTCCTATTCATGAGCGTGGATTGTCTTTCGATTTATTTTGGTCTTCTTTAATCTTTCAGTTGAGTTTTATAATTTTATGCATACAAGTCTTTAACACCTTTAGTTAGATTATTTCCAAGCACCTTAAAGATTTTATTGATGTTGTAAAATTCTTTTCAAATTGTTTATTGCTGATGTATAGAAAGGCAGTCGACTTTTAATGTTAATATAATCCGCCACATAGCTAAACCCTGTTATCACATCTAATGATTAGTGTGTCAATTCTAATGGGTTGTCTATGTAGATAATTATATCAAATGCGAATAACGGCAGATGTGTTTTTGCCTTCCAATCCTTATACTTTAATTTTCTTCTAACACTCTACTGACCTCTCTAGGACCTCCAATGTTGAAGAGATGAACAATAATGGGCATTCTAGCTTTCTCCCTGCTTTTTAAAGGAACTGCTTTTAATGTTCTAATATTTTCCTATTAAGAAATGATGTTTGTGGGGTGGCTCCATAGTGAGGGGGTCAGCACGTCTGCCCTACACGCAGAAGGTCCTGGGTTCGCGCCCCAGGTGGAGCCACAGACCATACCTCAGGTGCGCCAGGCTCCCTGAGTGCGCCGGGGGTGCCCAAGGGCCCCAGACCCCGGGGGTGGGGTGCCCTAGGCCTGGGGGGCACACCCCCAGTATGTGGGAGGAGATGCCCCACCTTCAGAGATCCAGTTCTTAAGGGAGACACCAACATCCATAGGCCAGGGGTGGAGGTGGAGGAGGGTGCAGAATTAAAGAGGGGAAAAAAAAGAATGATGTTTGCTATAGGTTTTCTTGAAGACAGTCCTTAACAGGTTGAGGAAGTCTCTTTATTCCCAGTATACTAAGAGTGTGTGTGTGTGTGTGTGTGTGTGTGTGTGTGTGTAACTTAATCATAAATGGACTTCTAATTATATCACTTTCTTTTCTCCACATCTGTTGGGGTAACCACATAGTTTTTTTCCATTAATATCTTATGCAGTTGTGAAAATTTGCAGATGTTTAAATGCTAAGCCTCCTTTATATGCCTGGCTTAAACCCAATGTAGGCATTTGTATTATTACATTTTTTTTGTATCCTGCTAGATTTATTTAGCTAAAATGTTTATCTATGTTTATATACGGGATTGGCATATACTTTTTACTATTTGTACTATCTTTGTTTGGGCATCAAGATTATTCAGGCTGCACAGATGAGTTGGGAAGTCTTTTTTCATCTACCTTCTGGAAGGCTTTTTGTCAAATTAGCATTACTTGTTCCTTGAATGTTTGGAGGAACTGGCCCATAAACCTGTATTTGCCTGGTAAGGCTCAATACTTCTACTTCAATTTATTTAACAGTTAAAGGAAAATTCAGGTTTCTAGTACTCTTCGTTTGTTTTATCAAATTATACTATTCTAAGTATTTGTTTTGTCTAAAATTAAGATACACTTTTGATAGATTTTGATAGATATCTCTTAGTTTCTTTTAAATCTCTATTTTTCTGTAATTATGCTTCTTTTTTTATTCCTAATGCTGTTTTTTCTTCCCTCTTTTTAGCTTAATCCTATTTTTCCAGAGTCTTTCCAAAGAACTCATTTTTTGGCTTTGTTCATCTTTTTCTATTGTATTTATTGTTGTTGACATTGAGTTCCATCTTTTTCTTTATTACTGTTTCTTCCTACTCCCTTTGAGTTACTTCTATTGTTTATTATTTTTACTTCTGCTATTGGAAGCCTAATCTGTTCATTTCTAGCTATTTTCCTTTTTATGAACTTCATACATTGTTATACTTGACAATTAAAACGTTTTTTTTTTTTTAATCTCGCACATTTAGAAATTTAAAAACACACTTCTAAGTGACTGGCAGTTCAAAATACATGGTCATAATTGAATTTAAAGAACATTGACGATTGAATGACAATGGAACATATCCAAAATTGTGGGGTGTGGCAAAGTCACATTTTTAAAAGTTAGAGTCATTTCGGGGTCCTCGTGCCACTGAGCCAGCAGGCAGAGACAGGGGTCACCGTGCCGACTGGGGCTGTTGATACCTGTTACCAGAGAGTAGGGAAGGAGACATTAAAGTGTTGCTATACAAGGGAGACAATGTCTGGGACTACAGTGATTCACGGGGGTGCCTCGTAACATTTCCTTACCCATTAGTTCTGATCAACGGAATGCAGAGGCAACTCAGTGAAGATGAGAAAACTCAGATCCCATCGGAATGAAGTCTTGGGTCACCCTACCAAATGAAGACCCCTATTTGGCCAACGTGTTGGCAGAGAGTATGAACAGTAAATGAGTAGTGGGGGGCAGAGGGGGGAGACGGATAGTTTAAACTACCAATTTAGGACCCGTGACCAGCTGGGGATGCAGGGACTGTAACAGCTGTGTGTCTATTATTTACTCATTGCCTCTCCCACAGCTATATATAAAGAATACTTGTGGCGGCTAACGTTTTAGGTTTCGGTTGTGAGAATGTCTGGGTTGACATTGCCTTACACCGCTATTGCAGCTGATAATACTGACCATGTTCCCTCTTTAGGGAACACATGTGGACAAAGGACAAGAGTGGACTGTCAGGGGCAATATGGGTGGATTGTATCGATGTCTTCATTTGCCCATTCCTGTCTACTCTACATCCTTCCCCCTGCTCCCTGCTCTCTGACCCGTGTGGATTATAACAGACTAGTCCGTCCTCTGGTTTCCAGTTAAATCTGGCAATGGGGACACTCCCTCCTCCCCCTTCAAAGGGAGCTCAGAGGGAGGAAGTAGGAGGAGGATGCGATATTTATTTCTCTGGTTCTTTCCTGGCGCAGCTACTTTGAGTCAACTATGTGCACCACACAAAGGTCACTGGTCCTCCTCAGGGGGCCCACACTACACAAATCTCTCCTTCCAGGTTTGTAAACCTTCCTTCTTTTATTCCTATGGACCCAGGAACGTAACAGGTCCACAGTTCCCTTGATCCATACTTTGGAATATTGAACCACACTTTGTTGTTTTCCTGCGTGCTGCCCCCATCTTCGTAAGTAGTTCCTTTACTAAACCCTTCTGAAGTATCCTAATTCGAGAATGCCATAGTTTTCTTTGGACATCTGGTAATGAGTCAGAGCCAGGGTTCTCAAACGAAGAAGCAACATTGCAATTGATTTTTTTAATGACTCCTTCCAGGGGTATGTCCCATTTACTTAGACTCCTACCTAAGAAGTCTATTCCTAGTTAGGTAATTTGCCATTACCTTCTACTTATTATTATAATTGCAAATTGTTCAAGGCTATTAGTTCAATGATCGCAAATATTCACCATATTATAAACGAGAACGTTTTCATCTGTGTTCATTATAGCAACACTGTTATCACGATTAGCAGTCAACTCTGATATGTATTTAACAACCACTTCAGCAATTTCCCCATCGCACAAGGAAAAAACAATAGATGAATCATGGAGTTCATCATTTCTTTGATATCAGCCCCTCTCACTTATTTACGCTTTTGGATGATAAACTTTTTGTGCAAGCATGAAGCTTTATATTATCATCTTTCATCAGCTTCAAAAAAAGTCTTCAAAGCCCACACGGGGAGGCTCATTTTTCCAACATCACTGTAGACAGAGTCATTGTCAAGCACCTGTGAAGGTTGATTTATCAGCATCTTCACAAATAGAGGGAACTGCAAATGACATTCTTAAGAATGAATTCTTTGGGGGAGTCATGGAGTCTTAGACTTTCCGATTGTAGTAAGTGCACAGTCTGAAAAATTTGCTCTAAAATTCTTTGTACACAGGCCATAATACACATATCCCACTGGGGAGAAATAAAAGCCAAAACACTACTGCTTTTCCCAAGTTCAGGAAGGAGGTGTGCATAGCAGGTTTCCAGGAATGATGATAACATCTTACAATTGTTTTTTTTCCCAAGCTCGAATGCCTGCGATGTGTTTGCACTAGTGATACAAAGTGGTTATCAATTGGCTACAAAACATTTCTCTGGTTACCTGAGCTGCCTCGTTTGCACAATAACAGACAGTAAATTGCATACACCCTTCAAAGATGGCACAAGTTAGCTCGTTCCAGTTAGTTGCCAACATATCCCGTGTGTCCCTGCAGCATTTGGCACACCAGGAGCAGTCACAGGGTGGAACCAACTGGTGGGCCCTCGTCAGCCATTCTGCAGAGCAGTTTTACTCCCACTGTCAATTGATCAGGTCAAAGTCTTCATCAGATAATACCATGGCAAACCCAGGGATGCAATTTTCAGCAGCTTCATTATCAGCAAAAGCTTTTTCACCTCTGATGTTGACATGTCCTCACTTCGGTTAGACAGAGTCAAAAATCATTCCCCAAAAGCAACAAAATATAAAAGAACAACAGGGGTTAGTGTGGCTGGTAAGCAAAACTCCTCAGTTCAGGGTCCAGAACTGCCACCAAATGTGTTTTGGTGCCAAGAAACAGACTGTGAGTCCGTATGGACCCTCCCCCGCCCCCACCAAGCTGTCCTTTGCTTAGCAGTTGACAAGAACATCTTTTTCTCTGCTGTACTTTCCATGTTTCCATGTCCTTAGATTTTCTGTGTCTCTTAAGTGGGTGACACTTACAAGAACTTTTTTTTTAACTCCACTCTTACAATTAATCTTTTAATTGGTGCATCTTGAGTTCATCTATGTTTACAGTATCAAAATTATTGATATATTTGGACTTATTTTTACCAACGAGCCTTTTGAATTCTACTTCTCTTTTCCTTCTTGTCTTTTTTCTTATCCATTTTGATCTAACTATTAGGAAATACATATGTTCTATTTCTATTTTTTTGAATTTTTATTGAGATTTTACCACGCACATTTAATTTGGCCAAGTCTGATAGTTGACAATTTTTTACTGTTTATGAATAGCAGAAGCATTTTGGAATGCTTTAATTCCACTGTCCCCAATGCAACACTATTATTATTATCTAGTATTTTAGCTCCACCCTTTTTTAACCAGACAAATTAGACATTATTATTACTTTATAGTCAGAATGTTATTTGAATCTATATGTATGTATATCAGACAGGGTTCCATCAGAGAAACAGAATCACTAGAAAACATACAACAAGAAATTTGCTTTGAGGGTTCAATCTTCCTCAGTCGTGGGACCTGGTTAAACTGTCTATATGATGCTGTCACATTTGTGTCAGGCAGTCAAAAATAGAGGAGGATGCTCATGAAGTAAGAGAAGCAAGAACTAATTGGAACCTGCAGATATGAGCTGGAACCACAGACAGACTATAACCAGTCAGTCTCTCACTTCCTCCATGACTCCAATGAGGGTGACCTGCAGAAGAAACCGATGTCCTTTGTCATGGAGCTGAACACACGTCTGACCCAGGAGAAGGACAATCCACAGGAGCTTGGACCTGACATCTAGAGGGTTACTGAAAAGTCTGCTTATCCGTATAAGTGTTGTTCTTTTGTAGTGATGTCAACTTTACCTGACTGCTCTGAAGACCTTCCCTTTGACTTTCGTGTTCTGAAGTTTCAGAATGGGAACCAGCAGACAAGCAACAATGAACATGAGCTGGAACAGCATCCCTTATCTGAAGTGAAAAGAAGTTGGCTGCTGCTTCGCATTTGCCTTTGAAATGTTACAAAATGTCTCTGATCACTCATGCTAATCTGCATACATACAGGGAGGAAATTCTTGGAAATCTGGTTACAGTTTAGCTATGTCAACAAAAAACACATCCGGCACAATGCTTAGCCGTGTCTTTGCTTATCATTTATTCTTTCATCTCGGATAAATCTCCAAGGACCATTTTCACCGTCACTGATGAAAGATGAGTTTACTAAGTATGTAATTCTTGACAGAGTGTTATTTTGTTTAAAAAATTCGAAGCTATAATTCTATTGCCTTTGGCTTCCATGGGTGCTGTTGAGACATTCGCTTACCATCCTGATTGTTATTTGGTAGTGATCTCAACTTTCTTTGACTGCTTTTAAGATCTTTTCTTTGACTTTGGTGTTTTGTAGTTTTAAAATATTGTAGCCAGTTGCACACCACTGTTCCTTTGTTCTGCTTACCCTGGTATGCTTATGTCCATAGATTTAAGTTTTTTATTGCTTTTGAAATATTATATCTGCCATCTATCTAAATGTTGCTTCTCCATTCTCTATAGTTTTTCTTTCTGAGATTCTGATTTCAAAAGAACTCTTATTCTATTGTTCATGTTTCTTAACTTTGTTTTCAGATGCTCCAACTACTTATCTCTCTGTGTTATATCTTGGGTACTTTGGTTTTAGCTTCCAATTTGCTTGTTTTCTCTTTACCTCTGTGTAATATACTATCTAACTCATCCACTCATTTTCCTGTTTCAACAGATTTACACACACACACACATACCTATATCTGTGTGTGTGGTGGGGGGTGTGTATCTTTCTTTTGCAAATCTGCCTGGTCATTCTCTTTAGCTCAATCATTGTTGTGGTTTCATTCTTTATTTCTTTAAACATTTTAGTCACGTAGTTCAATAATCCATAGTCCCTGGGGCCCTAAAGCTTATTTGTTGTGAGAGGGGGGAGCGGGAGGGTCATTGAAGAACCCCACTACTTTCGGCTCATGATTTTTTGCAGCGTGTGTCCTATCTAGGGTGTAGTTGATTTTCAGCAGTCGGGCCCCTTGGTGAATCTGTCAGGCAACATGTTAGAAGGCAAACAATTGGGTTCATGTGAATAGATGTTGTAAGGTCTGCTTAATTTTTCTTAAATGGATGTTTTTGCAGGTCCCTTCACTGCCCACAGGGACACTGTCGGCTCAGGGGAATGTGTTGTAGACCCTGTAGTCGTCCTTCTGGGTGATGTGCAGCTTCCAGGGGAAGAGACGCTTCTGGGAGGGGAGAGCTTGGGCCCGCCTCACCATGAGCCCCACGTCCTCATCTGAGAGCAGCCGGACCAGGTCACCATCAGCATCCCGGTAATTTAGGGCAATGTCCTCCTTCTGGAACTCCCGCCTGTAAAGGAAAGATCAGGGTGAATGAAAGGTCCAGCAGCCTTAAGCCTAAGCCTGGGGGCAAGGGGATGGGGCAGAAAGAGTTGTAGGGACTCGATCTAACTTCAGAGTCTGACACAGGCCTTACCCTCCAAGTGGGCCAACCTCCCACTGTACAGATGTAGAAACTGAGACCCATGGGGCAGGGTGGGGATTTTCACTCTAAATTAGTGTCACAGCCTGAAATGTCCTGTGTGTCAATGTGCTGAACACTTAAGAACTGTTGTGGGGAAGAGGAGGGCACAGAGTAGAGCAGGATAAAGTAGAGCAGAGACGAGACACCTGGGAGCAGCTAGTGAGAGCTCGTTACGGGCTGGGGCTGTCTGATAGAAGGTACAGGTGGGTGGGCACACTTACACCTGGCTGATGGAAGGAACAAACGACTCAGCCTTTCTATGGCTAATTTGACCGAACAGGTCAGAAGCCAAATAGACTTGCAAACACCTTGATCCCAAAACTCCACTTTAGAAAATCATCCTAAGGAAGTAACAGGGCAACTCACCAAATATGTGAATCATATCATTACTTATGATAGTAAAAATGTGGAAGGTAATTTGAATGGCCAACAAACATGGATGGGCACATTAATCATGGTGCATCCACAGAATGATACTATGTAGCCAATTAAAGTAATAGTTATGTGGAGGGGGCAGAGGGTGTCCTGAAAAATCCGAATGTACATCAGATAATGAAAGGAATTAATTATGAGGTTATTTCGCTTCTTTATACCTTTCTGTGATTTCTGACATTCTTTTTTGATATAATAAATAGGTATTACTTTTACCGTCAGGAAAGTAACAATGCCGTTTCCATTCCATGAAATCACTGTCCATAACTAAACTGAGTCTCGAGAGGCGGTAGTTCCGGGATGGCGGAGGGTCCAAGTCCAAGGTTTTTACCTAAAGAGGCTTTAGCTCCAGCTCCAAATCCACACTCAACAAGCCGTGTGACTCATCCAAGCCCCTTCGCCTCACTGCAGCTCCCACTCTAACGTGGGGGGCTGATCCCCACCCTGCAGGGCCGAGGTGCGGATAAAACAAGAAAGCAAAGGAGATGCAGATAGCACCTAAGGCGTTGTATTTCTCCGTCTGATCTCGTCTCCGTGGGATGTGACCCACCTCACCTTCTGCCTTCCCACCCCAAACCCTCACCTCATGAGTTCCAGCAGGTCCTTGAATAGTGGAGTGCTACTGAGGTCTTCCTCCACCGCGATGTCCCTAAAGGAACAACAGGCATCAATGAGGAGACATCCGGCCGGAAGGGGGACATGGGAATGAGGCTGGCCAGGCCACGATGGACCTTGACATCTCGTTATGGTGATCCGGTTTATTTGGAGGACAGTGGGGGCCACTGCAGGCCTTACGTGTGTGTGTGTGTGTGTGTGTGTGTGTGTGTGTGTGTGTGTAGGGGGCAGCATGAGATCAGATTGGGGTCTCAGAGCCCAGAGAGTGATATGGGGCCGGGGAGGGGGTTGGGAGTGGGGATGGGCAAGGAGAGTGGCCTGGGCCCTCCCTCCAGGAGGCCACGAACTTGATGGTGCTGATGGTGTCCTCGTAGTAATAGCAGCGCAGCCAGTTGGTGGGGTCGTCTTCTTCAGGGAAGTCCTTGAGGATCTCCACAAAAGACCGTGGGAAGATGCCTGTGGCTCCTCGAACAGTGCCCTGAGGAGGAAAAATGGGGCCGCTCTGCCAGCATGAAGAGGCAGAGGCCACGTCCTAGGGCCCCCAGGCCCCTTGTAACAATGGGGAAAGACCGACGAGGTCTGGGTCCCCTTATACAGAAGGAGGAGAAAAAGTGACCAAGGTTACCAAGAGAAGATTTCCATTTTAGGACAGGTCGAGATCTGAATTTATCTGGAAGGTGGCTCTCATCTTTCATTCATTCACTCCCTCATTCATTCATTCAAAGACTTTTTGAGCACCAGCGCTGTGGCCAGCTCCGGACACTCAGAATAGATGAACGTCATTGCCCTCCCTCGTGGAGCTGCCACCACAATGGGGAGCAACAGACAACGTGCGGGTGAACAGATGAGCTTCACGGAGACTCAGATGGTGGTCACGGCGAAGGAGGAAGACAGAACTGAGGGGAGAGGGGGTGGTTCCCACTCATTCACTCACTCCACAGACACCACCGAGCACCTGCTCAGGCCCAAGCGCCAGAAATCTCTCTGTCCAGCCCCAGCCTCTCCCCTAAACTTCAGGCTAAACCTTAGCCACCGCGTGTGCTGTTCCTACATGGTTTCACAGTCTTCAAGACCCTACGGAAGACGTACTATTTACATCTCATTTCGCAGACATATACAGTGAGGCTCAAAACAGTCCTCCCCTGACCATCCCCTCGACCCGAGGCCAGAAGTCGGCCAGCATACTGACTCAAAGAACTTTCCAGAAAACAAGAAAGCGAAAGACATTTCCTTGTTTCTGACCCAGCGACACCCCTCAGGCAGCTGTCGGAGCTGATGAGTACCTAAGACAGACTCCAGGACTGGGGTGAAATCAAAACTCCCAAGTTGGCAAGGCCGATGCTCCTTTCTCTTCTCCAGCCCTCGATGCCAGGGACCCTCCCCTGCCCTTAATGGTCCCCCTGGGACCTGTCCTACAACTTCCTTCACACACTGTCCCCCAGGAGCCCTGAGAGGTGGGACTCTTGTTTAAGAACAACAGGACTTAATCTAAAAGGCTGGCACTGGGCCAGAGCCTCCCACCCGGTGACCTGCCATCGCAATTCACGGAGTCACTGTGAACCCTTGTGTGGGTCATGATGACTGCGTGAGTGACAAGGCAATGACCAAGACAGGCCGTGGCTCCAGAGTCTCATTTAACTCTTTGGACAGCCCTGGCACCAGCCAGAAGCCATGTGCCCTGACTCTCTATGAGCCACATGCTGAACAGCCAAATCTGCCTTACCCCTTCCAGGAACCCCGTGAAGAAACTGCCAGCGTTGCCTCAATTTACAGAAAGGAAACCACAGGGTTGAGCAAGTTTCCCAAGGTCACAAAGCTAGTTAAAAACAGAGCTAGGATGTGACTGACACTAGACAGGCAGACTCCAGAGCTCAAGCCCTTCAATTGTTACATTTTCAGGCTGCCTGCAAGGTCGATAACATTCTCTCAGATTACAGACCAGTGCATCTCAGCTGCCGTTGATTTCAACCCCCAGGGCCAATGTCAGATTGTTGCAACTTGGAGGGGTGCGACTGGCACCTAGTGGGTAGACACCGAGGATGCTGCTAAAGAGCCTACAGTGCACAGGCCGGCCCCACAACAAGGATTTCTCTGGCCCCAAATGTCAATAGTGCCGCAGCTGAGAAAACCTGTGACAGACCAAGAAATTAAACTCAACAGATTAACTGACTTGCTGTGTGGGCTCCAGACTCTTCTGCCTAGCCACATACCTGTCACCCCAGAGGCTGTATTCCCTGTGGCTCCCCCCACCTACCTGCCCAGATCTCCAGAACTATCCTCAGACGGCACCTCCTCCCTGGGGCCCTCCCTGCTGCCTCCCCATTCTCTGATGCCGATGCGGCCACCGGGCTTCATCTGTGATTTCGCCTCTTCCTTCTCCGCCAACCTCACCTCCAGCCAGTCTTTGTTGATCCGGCTGAGAAGGAAGATCACATCTCCGGCTTTGAAATTCAGCTCCAGTTTGCTGTTGCCAGTGAAGTCAAACAGGGCCTGGGGAGAAGAGCCGAGGAAGGAGTAAGGGGAAGGGAGGTGCGTCCGCTCCTAAAATGCTTACACACGTGGGTGTCCCATTTCACAGGTGAGGAGACTGAGGCTCAGGGAGGACAAGTGACTTGTCGGAAGCCACTTCTGCGGTTAGTGGAGGACTTGGGATTAGAACTCAGGTCTCCCTGACTCTAGCATGAGTACTCCTGCCGGACCTGGTGTGATGAGCATGGAGAAGGAAGGAGTTGATCTCCCTGGATCCAGCACCTTCCCTGGACCCCAGGCCTCAGTGTGGGATCCAGCACTCCCCTCACCCCTGACCTGGTTCTGAAATGCACATTTTGGGGACAGGCCCTTGTCTGAGCCATCACGGAGGCTTCGCTCCCCAACCGGGGCTGGCCCAGAGGGGGCCTGGGAAAGCTTGCTGAATGAACGATGGAGGGACAGCCTCGTCTGCCTCCGCGTGCCCATCACGTCCCCTTCTTGAGCTTCCTCGGTGTCCAAGGCTGAGGCTGTGGCCCTTCTTCCCTGCAGCACCCAGCCCCACCCTAGGCGGACGTCCAGCAGGAGGGGCTCCAGGGCTGAGGGTGGAGCGAGGCTGCCGCCCAGAGGTGACGCATCGGGGCCTGGCCTGCGGGGTACCTCTGCTAGTGGAGCTTCCATGCGGTCTGAGCCGGCGCTTTGTGGGGACTCGCTCTTGCTGTGGGGAGAGAAGAGGGGGGTTCTGTGGGGCCGGCTCTCGGCTTCGGCATCAGAGGAGACTGTCCCCGGAGGCACGAAAGCGGGGGGCAGAGAGAGGATGCTAAAATGCAGCTACGGTTGCTCCTATGGGCCATCGCGCTCCTCCCCCTGCCCAAGTTTTTACCACCCTGGAGGGGAGACTGTACCCCTTTTTGCAGACCAGGAAGCAGAGGCTGAGAAAAGAGACGGGGAGGAGGTCGCATCCGCCTAGTGCCATAACTCGCTAAACGTCTCACATTTGTGCTTTCTTCTACTCCTCACAGCCGACCCCTGACATCATATTATTCTGATGTTTTAGCCAAGGACACAGACTTGGAGCAGGGACAGGCCCTGCTCCGGGGCCCAGGGCTGTCCTGTGGCATGGTCGGAATTCAGCGTGCGCCTGCCTGGGTACGCCAGGGAGACGGCCGGGCACAGACAGGACGCTCGGAGATACTCGCTGCAGGAAGGAGGGAGGAGCTGGTGGGGAGGAAGGGGTTTGGGGTTCGGGGTTCGGGGTTCGGGAGCTCTGTCCCTGGAATTCTCAGAAACTGCACCCTCGCCTTCGGAAACCCGGCACTATTTCTCCAGCCTGGATCTGCAATGATTACTTCCTGCTTAGGAGGGCCCAGAAGGCAGCGGTGGGCTCCCTGGAGGAAGGGAGTGAGCCGCAGCCTCCCCTGGGGGCTGGCGTGCCACACGGGGAGCCAAAGCTGGCCCCACAGAACTAAAACTAACCAGTGACAAGGTGCCCCGGAGATGGTCTGCAGCCGAAGCAGCTGCTCCCTCCTGTCCCTGCTCCCCACGCCCTCCAGGCGCCCAGAGCCCTTGGGACATCCCCAGTGGTTGCTGCGGCAGCAAACCCTCCCCGTGGACGGCCCAGCCCCTGTCCTCAGGTCCTGACTGGCACACACAGCAAAAGGCCCCATCTTTTGTCCCCCCAGCCCTGCGCTCACGCTGGTCTAAAAACCGGACATCCTGGAGGACTCGGGGAGGGGACTGATCTCTACTCCTCCCTTTCCTCCAGGAAAAAGACGGGAACAGAGCGCCTGGGTAGGAGGAAGTAGAGGGGGGCTCTGGCCACGGCGCGCAGGGACGGGCCACTTACACTTTCCGGGTGCGTGGGCGGAGGCGGCGCAGGGCCTGCGGCACCTGCTCTGAGTCGTAGGGCGACTGGTAGAAGAAGATCCGGACGTCCTCGTCCATCAGCACCCAGATGGGCAAGCTGAGGAGGCCCTGAGTTCGCGCGAGAGGACAGGATGGGGTGGGGTGGGGAGGGGAGGGGAGGGGAGGGGAGGGGGTGTCAGCAGAATCCGGCCCAGCTGCCCCATCCTCCTCGCCCACACCGGACCCCCCTCTCTCTACCGATAAATTCTCTGCCTGATGACAGAAACAAGATACATCTTAACAATTTCAACAGGCTAAGGTAACGATTCACAAGCTTCGCTCCTGCGTTCAAGGTGAGGAGGGGACCAACTTGAGAACAGTTCCTTTGGGAAAAACCGGAAGGCCTCGGCCATAAAGGTGATACCAGGTAACATGTGACATGGTGGCAACTGTCCAGGCACCGCGCTGAGTGCCACACCGGTGGTGTGACCTCACTCCATCTCTTGGTAACCTGGGAGGTTTGGTCCGAGAGGTGAAGGGACCTGCCTAAGGCCACACAGCCTAGCAAGTGACAGCCGGAGCACGCAGAGCCGTCTGCCACCAAGGCCCATCTCTTAGTTCAAAATGAGACCGCAGCGGGGGAGGGATCCCCCACATAATCCAAATTAACCACAATTAGTGATATTATAGCCTAAAAACATTTCCTGATACTTTACAGTTGGGGAAACAGGCTCAGAAAGAGAAGATGCCCAGCCCAGTTGGCAGAGTTAGAAGCAATGGGGGCCGGGACTCTCCTCAGGTGGAACCTGAGGCTGGCTATACCACCACCCTACAAAGCTTCTGAGGCTGTGAGGACCCAGAACCTGGCAGGGTCACTCCCCAAGATGCACCCCGCACAGGTCCTCACCCCTTGGCTGCACGCCACTCAGGCCACCCACCCCGGGGACACTGTGGCTGGCTCATGGGCGCCATCCGAGAACCCCCTAGAGCTAGCAGGATGGGCGGGGCCGGGAACCCCCTCCCACAGGAACTGGGAACAGAGCTTGAGAAAGACTCGGCCGTCACAGGGGAGGGCTGGGGGCAGCTCGGAGCTGGATCGAAGGGCACAGACACTGAGCCAGGCTGCGCCCAGGACCGAATCCCAGCCCTGGAACCCACCAGCTGAGTGACCTTGGGCCAGCGTGCCTCTGGGCATCCACTGATAAAATGGGGATGGGAGCAGTATCTCCCTCGTGCAGTTGAATAAGGATTAGATAAACAAGCGAGTACGTACACAGCACCTGGAACAGCACCTGGCATGTGGCCAGTGACCCACCGAAGTCAGGTGTTACCGTCGTTGTTGTTTTGATCACCGCACAGCACAGTGGGTGGAACCCAACCCTGGAGTCTCGGAGATGGGAATTCAAACCCCATTCCTCCTACCTCGCTGCTTAGTGACACGGAGCGACTCTACCTCTCTGTGCCCCCTTAAGGATAATAGCATCTAATTTACAAGTTATCGAGGGAATTAAATAAGCCTATTCGTTTATCCACCAAATGCATATCACGTGACCCATAGTCTTCACGAGGACAGAGTTGAGACCAGTGGGTGAAAATAACAGGGAATCTGTCTTTTCTAATAGCTAACCGACGATGGGGTGAGTGGCCTGGGTAAGGGGAGAGTGGTAGTGAGCTCCCCGTCTCCATAGGCGTGCAAGCACAGGATGTGGTTTTGATGGCAGAGATTCCTGCACCTCTGGGGTTTGAGGAACGAAACTGAACACACACAGGCCGAGACGGGATCCTCCAGGCTGCTGCCTGCTAAGACCAGGTGTGGGATGAAGACTCGCAGCTCTGCAGCCTCTTCCTCCTCCCTCCAGAGCACACTCGCCTCTTCCAGCTCTTTGAGAGAAGGGCGGCACTTCCGGCCACCCTGAAGGAGCAGCTGTCGCAGAGCCCCCTTGAGGGGAGAGGCCTCCAGAGCTGGAGCCCACAGGGCTGCCCTTCCCCCCTCTTCTGGCTCAGAGCCCTGGATTCCTGCAGCCACCAAAGCAGGCAGGGCAGCCATTCCTCTCCCCGCTCCCTCCTCCCTCCTCCCTCCTTCTTCCTCCCTCCTCCCTCCTCCCTCCTCCTCTGCACTCGGCTCTTTCACTCCACTAGGAGTCGCGATCTCTTGTGTTCTGGAAGCAGGTTCACAGCTTAAATGGCACTTTTCTGTCCTTTACACTGTAGATCCCAATGTCACTTCTGTGAGACCAGAGCTGGAGGCAGCGCCCCATTTCACAGGGAAGAAAACCAAGGCTCAGAGAGGATGGGCAACTCGCCCCAAATCACCCAGATGGTAGACGGCGGAGCAAAGACTAAAGAGACTCCCTGTTCAGTGCTCCTCTGCTGTGAAAGCGGACGGGTAGGGGAGCCCTCGTGTCTGTGAGGACGCCTCTGCGTCCTCCTCCCGTTTCCTGAGGTTGATGTCAAGCCATGGCTCGCATGCCTCTAGTGACGGGGTGCTCACCACCTCATGAGGAACAGTGTCCCTGTCTCGCATAGCTCCGTTTGGTGGAAGGATTTTCCTGCCCAGACCGATTTTTCCGCCTCTGTGTTCCCTTCTCCTGGGGAGGCAGACGGTCTACAGGATGGGGACTATGCAAGGGCACCAGCCGAGCCCCGTGACTGCAACCGATCTTCAGCCCGTGCCCTGGCGAGGGGGCCTTTTGTCCAGTCTGCACGAAGGTGCCGTGTGACGGGGCGGAGGCCCCGGTCCATCGCGCCCCCATTTCACAGGCCAGACCCCTGTGATGTCGTGAGCCGCATGACCGTATTCGGCGGGGCAGCGGGTGCCTCGGGAGCGGGCACCGGGTCCCACTCGCCTCTGTATCAGCCCGCCCGGCGTGGGTGTTAGATTTGTCAGTTCTAAGTCTGGCTTCTTAGACCTTCCCCGCTGCTCCCATGTCAGCCCCTGCCCCCAGCGCACACCCAGATACACGCCCCGGGACTCGGAGAACGCATCCGGTTTCTCTCCCCAGGCCAGACCGTCAGGGATGGACCTCGCAGGCCATCGGAGCAGGAGAACCAGCCTTAGTTCCCTGAGGGACGGTCCGCGGGCCACCCCCGTCCGGCAGCACCCCGCGGCCTCACCTTCATGTAGGCGTTGAGGGCAGGTATCCGTGTCTCCGCAATGTCCTGTTTCACTCCCACGTAGACTTTGGCTGAGGAGAGGCGGAGCCGTCCTGAGAGCCCCATCCGAGAACACGCCCCCCCACCCCCACCCCCCCCCCGGGGTCCTCTGCGCTGGTCAGGGCCCTTCCCCTCAACTTCCCACGGCCCTGGAGGGGCCGCTCTGAACCAGCTCGTCATCCGGCGCGCATTCTCTGAGTTGCACTGTTGGCGGCTGACATTTTTCTTGTTTTAATAGATTATTTGCTGCCTATCCAATCTCCGAATGGTCCTCATCCCTGGCTGTACATTCAGGTCACCCGAGGAGCATTAAACAGCTCATCGTGTGTGACTCCTAGGGGTGGGGCTTGGACAGTAGCATTCTTTGAATCTCAAGTGATTTCCAAGATTAAGAACAGTGGGTGTAGAATATTGCTCAGATCAATAGATATTTGTTGAGCAGATGAATGAATCATTCCTTAAAAGCAAGGTCCAAGTGTTTGAGGGTGGGGGGAAAGGGAAACAGACAATGGCTGACCAGGGACAAATGTCCTCTTCAGGAGCCCCAGGCAAGGACCCCAGTGGACCCGTCCACCCAGAGAGCCCCCTCCAGAAGGGGAACATGAGCCCTGTCTGGCTCCCGCTGCCCATGAGACGGGCAGGGCTGGTGTCTGACCGTGCAGGATACTGTCTGCGGTCTGGGGTAGAGACGACACTTGGGAGTTAGTAGCCAGAAAAGGACAATTAAAGCCTCTGATAGGGCTCAGATTGCCAGGGATGGTGGGTGGTGGGCAGGGGCGGGGAGGCATTGGGAATGAGGAAGCAAAGGTGCAGAGCATGGCTGAGGCTTCTGGAAGGAGACCTTGGAGGAGCAGCAGGGGAGGTAGGAAGGGAACTGGGAGGCACTGGCACCATGTTTGGCGAGAGCTTCCTGGAGGAGGAAGCAGGATAAGGAAGACGTGAGACGTGGCCTGAGATGTGTCCACGGAAGTCAGAGTTAGCAGGTCACGGGCCACCACCTCGAGCGGAATTCAGCGGAGCAGCAAGAGCCGCAAGCGAGCCGGTGGGCTGAGCAGCGGATGGGCGATGAGAAGGTGCGACGGAGGGAAGATTTATTGTAAAAGGAAGAAAAGGAGATCTCTGAGGATCCTTGGGGCACAAGAGGCTTGTGGCAAGAATGCTTACTTACGGCACGTGTTTGTTTAAAGATAGAAGAGGACCGAACTTGCACTGAAGCTGGCAATAAAGGAGAATGTGAGTAAACAGGGAACACGCCAGACGAGCTGTCAGGGGGAAGCCCCAAAGGAGAGGAGAGGTGGGCCGAGAGCAGGAGCGCATCCTTCCCCTGCAGCCCAGAGAGGGCGAAGGGCAGGTGCAGGCGGAGCCAGCTCCAAAGGAGGAAGAGAGGCGCCAGGAGGCCTGGGGGGCAGCGTCAGCTCGTCAGCTCGTCCTGAGGCTCCACAGGGAGGAACCACGGGCATTGGCTCAGACGAGAGAAAGCAAGAGCGAGTGGCGGTGGGGTTCGAGTTTTAAGAAGGAAAGAGCAGGCGAGGCTCTGTCCTTTAGGGAAAGGATGCTTGTATGTGGCCTGCAGGGTGTGGAGGGCCAGGGAGACCACTCAGGTGGGGTTCGCACCTGCGGGGCCCAAGCTCAGGTGCTGAGAGGTTGGAGGTTTGGGCCTGTCCAAGGCGCAAGTCAGGACCGAGCTGGGGAGGAAGGCCGGAAGGCCAGGGGGCAGGGGGCTGTCCAATGCTGCCCACCACGTCTCAGCAGGGCGGAGAGGGAGGGGAAGCCATGGAGACCAGAAGAAGCCGGGGACCACAGTGGCAGAGGGCAGTTCTCAGGGGAGGGCTGCAGGGAGGGCTGGAAGATGAGTCTGTGCGTTTACCTGCGGAGACACAGAAGGCCTGACTCGAGGGCGAGAGGCCGGTGTTCATGGGCTCGAAACCGTGGCCTCGGTCTCCGGTGGATGGCTGAAGCCATAGAGGCCATCGGAGCACAGGAGGTCAAGGGCTAGGAAGCCGGAGAGCTAGAGGAAGCAGCGGCGGCTGCCAGTAGGGGACCATGGACCCGAAGAGCAGTTCTTGCACAGGCAAACAGAATAATGGGTACAACCGGAGGCAGAGCCGAGGCGCAGCTCTGTCCCGGGCAGGGGACCAGCAGCCTACCTGGGAGGATGGGCAGCTTGCAGGTGAAGGGGCTGATCTTGCTCTCGGGCCCGTACCGCTCCTCCAGCTTGCTCTGCAAGGCATGGAACTGGCGGTAGCGGCGGTAGATGAGGTACTTGGATCCCCCTTTCGTCTTCACCTCGATGACGAAAACCTAGGGAGGACAGAGGTCGGGGGTCGGGCCTGGGAGGCCAGGGGCAGAGAGAGGGGGAGGTTTGGAGATCCCCGGGGTTTCTCAGCCTCAGTACGACATTTGGGGCCAGACAAGTCTTTGCTGTAGGGCTGTCCTGTGCACCGTGGGGTGTCGGGCAGCACCCCGGGATCCCACACACCAGATGTCAGTAGCACCCCCACCCCAAGCTGCAATAATGAAAAATGCCTCACGATAGGCACTGTCAAAATGGCCCTCCCGGGGTAGAGAAGCTGAGAGATGAGAGTGGAAGGTTCAGAGGTCAGAGGGAGAAGGTTCAGAGGTCAGATCAGTGGAGCTGTAGAGAAGGAGGGAGAAGGTTCGAGGCGTCTCTTACGAAGTAGCTGGCGAAGCCTCGCTTTTCCTCGATGTCGGCGATGTTGGCTGAGATGGCGACGTCATCGGGAAGCTGTTCGAAGTCGCTGAGGGGGGCGGAGGGGAAGACGCCCCGGTCATCGCCTGCGTTCGGCGGGCCCACGGGGCCTGGGGCGGCGGGCAGAGCGAGCCCAGGCGCCTGCGGCTCTCTTCGTCCCCGGGCCGGGCTCCGGAGTGAGGGCACCGGGAGCAAGGACCACAGAGCAGCAGTTGCAGATGGCCTTGTGACTGCTCTGTCCACCCAGGGCCCGTGCTCCAAGCGCCTCCTCCACTTTGGGCCCTGCTCTCGGCCCCGGGTCCCAGGGGTAAACAGAGTCAGCGCACACCCCACACAGAGACCGGCTAATTATGCTCAAGTTGGGGAAATCCTCACAGAGAAGGCGACATTAGAGCCAGGTCTAGGAGGAGCTGGAATCCCCCAGGTAGGACACGGTGGGGTGGGGAGGCCTTCCAGGCAGAGGGAGGGAGCAGCCCAGGTGGAGGCTCTGAGGCCCACGGAGTGGGCCAGGTCTCGTGCGCCTGGGGTCTGGTGTGATCAGGGATCGAATGGGAAGGCGAAGCCAGGCTGAGCAGTCGCTAGTGCTGAGCTGAGAACGTTCTACAGGCCGCGGGAAGCCACGCGAGGCTTCGGAAGGGGATGAGAACAGACAGAGTGACCCCGGCGGTCGCGGGCCGGCTCGGGCGGCTGCGCAGAGAGCGAAGGGCCGAGGTGCCTTCCGGGGAGGCCCTGAGGTACTTCGGCGGAGAGGCGATGTGGGCCTGGCCCGGGCAGCGGGGACGGGAGCGCAGGACAGACGCGGGACACCAGCTCGGACGGACGCCGTTTCGTTTGTTACGACCCTCGGGCTCTAGTTTCGTTCGGGGTGGCAATGCGCCTCGCTCCAAGGTGACAGATCACAACCGGGTTGAGCCGAACATAAAGACCCTGTGCCTGTCCCCCATCCTCCCTTGCAGCCAGGGGCAGCCAGGTAACACGTTCCGACCAAGTAGACCTAAGAGGGACTCTGCCGCAAGGGCCTTTTGAGTGTGTGTGTTCGTGATCCGGAGAGATGGGCAAGGCCGCCATGGTCCCCTCCCCTTCCCTCGAAAGCAGGTGTGACGTCTGGACCTGCGGCAGCCACATCGCATCCATGAGGCAAACGCATGGGGAAGACCCCGGGAATCTCTGGGATGCTGGTCCTGAAGTCGCTAAGCTGCAGAGCCAGCTGTGAACCTCTGGACTTCTTGTGTGAAAAAATAACCCCCTGCTTGTTTCAACGACTGTCAGTTCCTCTGTCTCCTGCGGTCTTGGACATTGCCAAGGGACACACTACCAACCTGCGAGTCACCCCTGAGTTATGACCAGTGAGGTCTGGGCACTGTTTGATGTGGAGTTGAAAGGGCAGTGTGAAGAGCGACACCCCCATGTCACCCGCACTCTGACCAGGACAGGTGGGAAGGAGCAGGGTTGACGGACTCATTTTTGGACACCCCGGTCGAGGTCCAAGAAGAGCCGGCGTGCGGCTTTGGGGCTAAGGGGAGAGGGGCGGGCGTCTCGGCCGCAGTGGGAGAGGTGTGAACGATCCACCTGTGACTTGTGGTCAAGACCCCCGGCGAAGAGCAGTGAGTAGAGAGAGGAGACCGAAAGGGACCGGTGGAGGAAGGGAAGACAGACGGCCGAGGAGACGGAAGAGGTCTCCAAGTTCAGCCACGGTAGACAAATGAGGAAACAAGAAGCAACCATGACTCCACCGTCGCAGAAATTGGGAAACAGGGTAGGAGCTGGGGGGTCCGGGGAGGGGGGTTGTTGCCACATCTGAGGCCTCAGAGCTGGCCAGGACCTCAGGAGAAATCTGTTTCAAAGTCTGTATACCCGGCCCCACCCTCTGCTGGTCCCCAAAGGACCTGGGCTGCTTGGGGCCTCAGGCCACCTTGAGACACAAGGAGGCCGTCATCAGGACGTGACTCAGGGTGGCAGTGGGCGGGCAGAGGAAATCCCCAGCACTCCCAGAGCAACTCAGTGGCCACGGGCAACCTCCCCACTCACTTTCCACACAAGGCCTTATGGTGACACCCTTGGGACATGTTTCCTCCTCCACTTTCTCCCCCGAGGCCGTGCGTTTCGTAGGTATTTCATCCGCAGTGTGATGGGCATGGGGCAGGAAGGAACCAGGGGTGTAGAAATGGCTCCGTGAGCACCAGGCATTGGGCGGGGAGGGGGGGGGCGGAGCTGATGATGGCCGGCTGAGCGTGCGCTGTGCACCAGGTGCTCTTCTAAGACAGTGTCACCCTTCTTACAGACAAGGAAACCGAGGCACAGAGAGGTTGACAAACTTGTCCAAGTAAGTCGAAAGGCTGGGTTGCCCCCAGTGTGAAGCACGAAGTAATAACAACAGCGACCTCTTGTTAGCGCCTCCGGTAGCTCAGATACTGTTCTGAGCGCATCAGGGCATGGCCTCTGCCTGCCTGGGCCTCACCACTGAGTGGAGAAGTTGGTCACTAGACAAATAATTACATCATTTCCATGGTCGCAGATGCAGCAGGACCCTGGACGTGTTACAGGCCCTCAGAGAATCAGTATGGCAGGCAGACGCTTCTAAGATAGGGGTTGTATCCGTCAGAGAGAAACGCAGAGGTGCTGTGCATGTGTGATGGCCGGTCTCTCCCAGAAGGAGGGTGGTCAGGGAGGGCTTCCCGGAAGCAGCGGCACCAGGTCAGCTGGAGGCGCAAAGAGGAGCTGGCCACAGGACGACAGGCAAGGGAAACAGTGAGTGCAAAAGGCCCCCATGCAAGAAGGGGCAAGTTCAAGGAACTGCGGGGTCAGGGCGAGGGCGTCCGAGTACAGGAAGAAAGTGATGCCAGAGGAAGCCAGGGAAACAGGCCCCGCGCCTCCGCACCGAGGGCCCCGCGCCCGCCCCGGGGCGGCAGCGGCGGCAAGGCGGGCTGAAGCTGGGAGGCCGCAGCAGGAAGATGCAGAGCCGAGTCCCGCTCTGCCGAGGCCAGCGGGGACCTCGGGACGAGGCCTCTCCGTGCTCTGCCTCCTCTGGCCCTCTGGAAAATGGGGACCAGGGAAGTATGTGCATCCGGGAGGCTGCAGAGGTCCCACTGGAACAAGCACCGCCCGAGAACTCCCACGAAAGCAGGGCCTCCACCTGCTCTGCAGCCCCAGCCCTCGGAACAGCACCTGGCACACAGTAGGTGGCTCAGCAAGGGCCGCGCTCTGAGTCTGTTTTAGCAAGTCCTGTGGTGGGCAGAGTGGGAATGATCCGGCTGCTGGTGCAGTCAAATCTAGGAAACCCCGCACTGGGACTGGGGTGCAGCAACCCCAAATGGACGTCCCCTTAAAACAGCTACTCCCCTAAGGACCTCAGTCAGGACCCGTCAGAGCTTAAGTCAAGTCAAGGCCTTCTTGGGCCGTGATGCTCCGGGTTCATACGCGCTCGTGTTGTTCATGAAAAGTCCACTTGGGACCACCTGGGAGAGGCCGAAACGGCAGCTAGTTCAGGGTCTGTAGCTCCTGCACATAGTAGGTGCTCGAAACATGTTCGTTGAAACCAAACTCACTGCCCTGGCACAGTCCCTCCCATCTTTCGACGGCTCAGGGCTTGGAAAGTCCTGCTGAGGGAACTCTCCCGCCCTCCCACTGGATCTTCTGCTTTGGCCTCAAGCAGGACAGGCATAGGGCGCACTTTCACATAAGGCCCCCAAGGTGCAAGGAAGCCAGTGACCCCAGGCCCTGCTCTGTGGCCCCACGAAGGGCTGGAGGAGGCGGCCCCCCTCCTCTGAGGGGCGAGGGGGGCTGAAAGGGGCAGCGGGTGGGAGGGAAGGGAGCACAGAGTCCGGCCGGCCAGCTCGCAGTGTCATCTCTCAGATCCACATCCCCTACAAGAAATGGGAAGTGTCACAAGCCTCCGACAGCAGCTGCTTCCTGAAAGTTGAAGTGTGCGTGTGTTGGAACCAGTTTCCAGAGAGGACTTGGCGGGAAGAGCTGCGGGAATCTGATGGGGCCTCACCCTAGCCACCAGCACCACCTTCAGTGGCTCACCAGAGCCGTCCTCGATCTGCCCTATACGCACTGGTTTCTGCGGCCCATCCATCCACACACGCACGCACGCACGCACACTCACATATGGCAACAAGCCTTCCTTTTGACGTTCGAACTTTGAAAATCCCACCCCAAGTTCCATTTCCAGCCCAGTTTCCACCGCAGGCCTTTTGCCACCCACTTCGGCCCAAACCTCCCCATGTATCTCCCTCGACCCTCCGAGTCACCTCCCCACGGTTAGTACACTCCGTGTCTAATGTCACCTGCTGTTCCGATTCCGGAAGGCAGGAGCCGAGCCCTGTGTCCTCAGGTCCCCCACAGCTCAGGAGCACGGGCCTGGCGACTGAGGAGACATTCAGAAGATGCCACTAGACATGAGGCCGGGTCTTGGCGAGGCCGTGCTCCAAGCCCCGGCCTTGTCACTCACTCCCTGTGCCCCGAGGAGGCATCCTAGCCTCCTTGGGCCTCAGTTTCCTCGTCTTTATAGCGACGAGATTGGACTAGAAGACTCTAAGGACATGTCCAGCTCAAAGATCCTCGCTCATTCATTCAGCAGCATTTACCGAGGACTGGGTCTGTACCTGCATCGTTCCACATCCTAGGGATACAGCACGGTCAGAAGAGACAAATACTGCGCCCTCATCAAACTCGCTTTTAATGGGGAAGCCAGGGATAAAGGAAACAAATAAATGAGTCTAGAATATTATGCCAGTAATATAAGGACTATACAGAAAAAAGAAACGGAGCAAGGAGTCGGACTGAAATGAAGGGGCAGTCAGGGGAGACTTCTCAGAGGAGGTGACATTTGAGCCAAGCCCTCAATAAAGAAGGAGAACAAGCCAGATTCTGTGATTCTGTTTGAACAGAAGAGAAAAAGCCATTTCTGACCACGATGTGGAGCAGTGAGCCCAGCCTGGGACCCAGACGACCTGAGTTCCTGTCTAGACTCTTCCACCTACTCTCGTGTGACCCTGAGAAAGTCACCCCCCGCCCCCCGAGCCTCGCGTCTTCATCTGTGCCTGAGGGAGGTGAACCAAAACTTGGTTTCCTTAAAACAGTCCTACGGGTCTGCGTTTCTGAGTATTCAGGCTCTGACTCAACTCCAGCCTCTCGACTCTTGTTTGGCAGTGACGTGGGCCTGCAGGGGGGTCAGGAGGGCCGGGTTTCGTCCCCCAACACCTGTCGGGAACAGTGAGGAGGCCCAGGGAGGGCGGCAGCCCTGCACTCACCTCTCAGCCCGCAGCTGCTGGGCCACGGCCATGGCCGTCCGTGGTCCAGGGGAGCGGGCGATGGAGGGTCTCACCCAGCCAGGCCCGGGCCGAGTTCTCCTCTCACTTCCTTCCAGCCACGTCGTGTCTCAGCTGTGGTCCCAGGGGCTGCTGCTGGGGAGGCCCCACCCCTGTTTCTCGAGATCAGCTCTAGAAGAGTCCCCTCCTCAGGCTCTCTGGTCCTAGCCAGTGGCTCTCACTTCCTTTTCCCCGCCTCCCAGCTGCACTGCAGTTGAGGAAGTACCTTCGCTCTGACAGCAGGTTCTCAGGAGTCCACTGATTTGGGGGCCTCGAGGACTTCCTCGAGGATGCCAGATCTCAGTCGGGGATCCCAGTGCTGGCTCAGCCACCAACGGGACTGCCTGGTGACCTTGTGACCGCTCCTCATCTTCTGGCTCATCAAACTGAACCCAAGCACCTTCACTGCTGAGTCTTTGCCCAAACAATTCCCTCAGCCTGGAATGCCGGCCTCTACCATGCCCGCTGTCCCTCAAGCCCAGCTCACACGCCACCTCCTCCAGGAAGCCTCCCTGGTTTCACCAGCAGGTGGTACTCACAGGATTCTCTGTCATATTAGAGTATGGAAGCTGGTCTACGCTTCCGTCTTCCGCTTCCCCTGGAGCTCCGGGCTACACTTTCCTCATTCCTAGATCCCACATGGCTGGTCTTCTCTATGGGGCTGCCAACCAGAGCGAGCTGCACATTACAAACCCGACCACACCTTTCTCTCTGCTGAAACTCTTCACCTGCTCACACTGTACCTAGGAGAAAGTCCAAGCTCCCAGCCCTGCCCGCCTCCCTGCAAAGCCCCAAGGCAGCGCTGGCTTCCCCAGCACCCTCTCCCGGGTTCCCCGCTTCCCATGCTGGCCTCCACTCCATCTCTGCGATGCCCCAGGATGTCCGCCCCTCAGGGCCTTCATGCATGGCATTCCTCTGCTGGACCACTCTTCCCTGCCTCCTTCAGGGCTTAGCTTGGAGGTCACTTCTTTAGAGAGGTCTTCCTGACCCCTCACCCTACACGAAGCCCAGGTCTCTGTACGTCTACTTCAGTGCATTCAGAACTACTGTCATTCATATTTGTCTGCGTAGACATGTGTGACAACTGCCTTCCTGGCTAGCACAGTGCCTGGCACATTGCAAGTCCTCCACTGGTATTCGGGACATGAGTGGAATGTTCCTAGTGGGTTACTCTGTGGCTCCTCTACTGCATTCTGAGAAGAAGTCCGCAGCCACACCCAGTAACCCTACCTAGTCACACTCACACACTCGCATTCACACTCACTCATACATTAAAGCAGAAAGACAGAGGGAGAGGACATGAGGACACAGCCCTGCCTCGGTGTCCATGAATCATAGATGGGGCCCTTCTGGCTCCCTCTGCTCCAAAGCCATGCTGTCTTAGGACTCCCAGGACTGGGACAAGGGTCTTCTGGGACAGAGTCAGCTGGATGGAGCCTAGAGCCATGGCGGCCCACGCCAGTCCCTTTGTCACGTTCCAGACAAAAGCTGGGACAGGAGCCACTCTCAGGATCCCGAGAGCTGTCTGACTCCAGGGACAGAGAGCCCCTGGCGCCTCCCACCCTTCCTCTGAACATCCTCTCCGCTCCACCAGCTGTCCCAAGGGAACTTCTACCCCAGGTAAAGTTCAGGGTGGAGCAGAGTCCCCAGGAGAAAATGTGCTCTGAGCCCAGCCCTCCAGCCCCAACCCAGGAGGATGGCCCTCTCTTCATCCAGCGAGGCCAAGTCCAAGGGGTCTCCTGAAACCAAGATCCTTTACTGACTCCTCAGGAGGCAGAGACAGAGCTGGGGAAAGGCAGAGGAGATGCCAAGAAAGGAGAAAAAGGGAGGGAAATACTCAACCAACAACCATTTATTGAACAAGGTGCTTGAAATACAGAGATAAATTAAGATGGCAGCGCGAACACAAGTTGAAATTTCCCATCCTTCTCCTGGCACGTACAAGTACGCTGACTGACATATTTTTAAGTATTTTAAACATATGGAGCCCAATGCAAAAGCAAGAAAATATAATTTCCAGGTTCTAAGAGAGGAGGAACCTATACCAGGGAGAGAGGCTGGTGCCCCGCACCCCATGGGAAAACCAAGGGTAGATATGGGTTGTTGAGGCTGAGATTTGAATGCCTAATCTGGGTCTAGGTTCAGGCTATTGGTCCTGCTGTTGGCAGGAAGTCAAAGCTGAGATCCTAGTGTGAAGTCGGATGTCAAAACCAGTCTGGGTCGCTGCAGGAACTGAGATACCCTCCCAGGCCATGGGTGGCACGAGGAATTCGGACAGCAGATCGGAGCCCCATGCCTGAAACATGCCCCGGTGTGAGGCCCAGATATATGGTACCCACTCGGTGTAGAACCCCCAAGCCGAGGCATTACATCCAAATGGTCTAGAGGCCATGAGCCTGCAGGGGCAATAAGAAAACTGCCCCGTGAGCTCACAGCCCCAAATCACAAATCGTGCAAAGAGCATCCACACTGTGAACGACAATGTATAGACTCACATGCTGAAGAATTCACACCTGAAGAGCTAGAAATAATACAATGACTCTGACCCAGCCACTGGGGTCTCAGGGCTCCCAGTCCGAAGGACAAAATCACTCAATGAGCAATACTAGGACAGAGTTAAGTGTGGCTGATGTGGCAGGTAAATACCAGGAGGTACAAGCACCTAGCCACGGCTGGGGACGAAGAGGACATTGGCTTCGAGTGGGTCAAGACGACGGGAAGTGACAACTTTTGCAAGGAAGAGTGATCCAGCCCCGGCATGTGATTGTGTGTGTGTCTTTATATGTGTATAGCTGAAAACACATTGGTGTGTATTAAACACATACAACTATTTGGATAAGTGTGGGTGTGTTTACATTGTGTCTACACGAGAGCCTGCAATGTGTACGTACAGTGGTGACATTGCATGAGGGTCTATTTACATGCTCGAATATAAGTGGGCGTGTAGTGAGCATAAGCGTGAATACATTTATACCATGGGAACTCGGACAAGCTCGTGTGCACCTTCTGATCCTTTCTTTACTCAGCCGGAAAACAGGCTTGCTGAACGGGGTTAGAGTAAGGACTCATGAGAAAAATGCATGAATAGTGCCTAGACACCTGAGAATTTCTTATTGTTGTTCATAGTTTCCAGTATGTGTGTGTGTGTGTGTGTGTGTGTGTGTGTGTTGGGCAAGGCAAGCCCTCAAGTTCAACTTCCCCTGTTTCTCGAGGTCTTGCGCTCCCATCTCCCGCCCCCTCTGCCCCAAGAAGCCTCCCATGGCCCTGACTCAGCCACTTTCCCAGCATGGGGATGAGGTCATTTAGGGCAGGACCCAGGGCCCGCGGTTTGGCCAGCTCTTTCTTGCCCCTTCTTCTCTCACTTTCTTCTTTCTGTCCCCGCCGTGGTCCTGCTGAATGTGGGTGTTTCTCTGGCTCCTCTTGTACAGAACTCTGCTGCTAATTTTATGCCTGAGTTCTGATACAGTGTAATTTGAGGCCAGACACTCCGTCAGCAGTGGGCTCCCATCCTAGGGCTGCTGCTGTTCCGCCTCCCCTCCCCTCCCCCCACCCCTGGTCTCCAGCAGCTGCTGCAGGGAGCAGGTTGGGGGGTGGGGAGGCAGGGGAACAGCCAGGAAGAGGAAGAAGATGCTTCACCCATTCCTTTAAGCAAATATCTATCAGCTTTCTGGGTGGGTACAAGGGAATGCCTGAAGCAACCTCTTACATATCAAGAACCTCTCCTCCTCCTGCTTGCCCCCCCAACCCCACTTCCCCCTCAAGGCATTAAAATTCCTGTATTTTTTTGTTAGAAATCTCTGGCCCTCCCTTCCTGCCTTGTTACTTTGAGAGCACACCTACCCTAACAACTCAAGAGATTTTAAGCAATGACTTAGGAGGAAGGAGACTGCTGGAGGCAGTCAGAAGCAGATGACAGTTAAGTGACATTCTGACAGTGACAAACAAGATGGAAAGCTGAAAAAAAACTAGGCTCAAGAAGTTAAAACCAAAGTCCAGGGGCCATTCAGAGAAGGGGCGTCGCTGCATTATGAAAATGACACCATTTTCATAACCACATCTCCAGAAAGAGGTTCGATACGTTCAGATGTATCCAAGAGAGTTCCGGAGCCTAAATGAGGGCTGGATCTAAAAGTCGCAAATGCTCATTCGGGTGCTGGGTACACAAGATAGATCACAGCCCTAGGTTTAGAGATGAGGAGCTGGTGGTCAGGCCCAAGGCCCCAGCTGTGGGAAATGGAAGGCCAGGGCCTCGGGAGGAGGGGAGAGCCTTCTGCAGGACCAGGAGCTCATTACGGGAGCTGGGCTACGCCCGTTGCCTGAGCCAGTGACTCTCCTAGGCAAGAGAAGGAATATCCCAGAGTAGACCAGCAAGGTTCTGGAAGATCCTTCGTACACTGAATTCTCCAATCCTGACCTACATGTGTCTGTCTTCATAATTTATAAGGGGAGTTTCACTGGCCGGACTCCCTGACCTGTAAATAGCCATCCCTTGGCAGGCCTCGGGGAGCAGTATTTGAAGACTGGGAGGGTGTGGATGAGGCCAGTTACACAGCAAACATCCTGAAGGCAGAGAGTGTCTCTGTGAAGCCCCAGCACACAGCAGAAGGGGTCTGGAACTTGGGTGCCTTGGCTCTGCTATGTGCTAGCCATGGATCCTCTCTGACCATGTTTCCTCTTTCATTTTCTGAATGGAAATGATACTATTTGCTTCATAGGATTACTGCATTATTCATTTGTTCAAAATATATTGAGAACCTACTATGTGCCAGATGCCTACTGTGTGCCTGGCACCAAACAAAAGTCAGTTTTCTTGTGATACACCCTTTCTGGAGGTGTGTTAAAGTAAGACAATGAATGCCGAGTGCTTAAAACAACTCCTGGCACACAGATGGTAAAATATAGATGTTAGTGTTGTCGTTATTATTGATGATGGCTTCCCCGGTACGGCTTGGTCCCTTCTCGGTCTATCCCCTCCTGCACACTTTGTTCCTCTCCTTCTTAAAACTCATCATATTAAATTCTAATTTTTCCCCCCACATTTGTCCTTCACTCTCAGGGCACTCGACTTGTGGAAACGGTTTTGCGCTTAACCAAAACGTTGACAGAAACGAACCACCAGGGGGCGCCACAACCCAACGGGCCGGTTTCCTCTCTGCAGCGCCGCCTCGAGGAGGAATCTCATAGTCGCAACAGAAGGACCAGTCCAACTAGAGGGTCAAAATTGTGAGCTTGCCTGGCAGAGTGCTGCCTGCTGGATGGCACCGCGTTCTCCAGATGGCCCCATCAGTCAGAACATGATCAGACAGAATCTGAGTGAGATACCCACAGATGCTAAGGGTCCTGAATCTCCTCCCCATTGATTATAAATATAACAGCCAATATGCACTGAGTTGACTGTTTAAGCACCCCTCCACTTATATCCAGCAGGAGGATATAAGTTAGCGCTTCCAAAGCCCTTCCCACAATGCCCCGCCCAAAGCTCCACTCAGTACATACTGGCTCCGATTACTGCTACTTATCACACCAGTTCCCATAAAATAGGTCACAATTTTATCCTGAGTCATAGTTTTATCCCTGGAGACGAAGAAACGATGGCACTGCTGGGTTAGGAGACTGAACTAAAATGACTTAGTGAGCAAGCAGCAAATTAAAATTTTGACCTCAAATCTGGCCGACTCCAAAAGCCACACTCACTGTTAATCACTGTGCTATGCTTGCTCCTCTTCATGCATTTATTCGCTGCACGAGCATTCATTCAGCATCCAGTCTCCACAGGTGTAAAGATTACAGACAAATCTGGCACAGTTGCTGCCCTCAAGGCGCTGACGCCCCTGCTGGAGTGCACATATAGATGTACATGCACGTGTGTGTATACACATGCGTATACACGGACATGCATACACATATACACAAGCGCATGCACATGCGTGCATATGCATAGACTCGCATGCACGTGCCTGTGGATGCATGCATATACACAGAAATGCACGCGCACATACACACATGCGTACAGAACAAAGCACAGGTCAGGGAGGAATCAGGAGACATATGCGAAGAACCCGGTTTCTCTGATTCCATACTCAGTGCTGTCTCAGTCCCAGGAGCCTGACAAATGCAGATGTCTCCAGGGGCCTAGCAGGTATCCTCCCGGCTTCAGATGGATCCGAGGTGGAAAGACAAGAGGAGGAGGGCTCGTCTGTGACTTCCCCCCACGAGGGCTCCAAGATTTCTAAATTCGAACTTGGCCTTCCGGCCCATCACAGAGGCATACCTGTTGAGGTAGGAGAATAGCATTTGTCTTATTAGCTGTTTGTTGGCCTGATCTATAGCTTTACATATTTAGACGTGTACGTGGGCCCCCATTTGTACTATTGCTCCTGCCTCTGCAAGTGTCGGGGTCAGTAGGCAGGGCGGAGGGGCCTGTAAGCCACAGTAATCCTCTGGACTTCATTCAAAGAGGAAAGAGAATCCATTAGAGGGTTTAAATAAAGAGTGGTATAATCTGATTAACGTTTCTGAAAGATCCCTTTGCTGCTTAGAAGGCGGTTCACAGGAGGTGGCACTAGAAATAAGTAGACTAAGTGCCCCCTTCTAACAGTATTTAACTCAATTTTTTAAAAACCAGCTTTATCGAGGTATAATTTACATACGGTAAAACTCACCAACTTAAATGGTACATACGGTTCCATGAGTTTTGACAGTTACGTAACCATGCATCACAATACAGGACGTTTCTATTATCCCCAAAAGATTCCTAGTGCCCTTTTGCAACCAATCTCCTCCCTTCCCCACCCCAGGCCCTGGCAACCACCGATCTGCTTTCTGCCATTCTCTTTTGTCATTTCTGAAATTTCATACAAATGGGATCATAGAGCACATGTCTGGCTCTTTACACAGAGTATAAGGCTGTTGAAATGCATCGATATTGATGTGCGCGTGCATCAGTAATTTATTCTTTGTATTGCCAAGTAGCACTCTATCGTGTGGATATAGCCCCGCGCTAAAATAATTGGTGTGCTTTCTGTTTTCCCCACACCTGGCCACCCCAGCAGGCCCCAGGGCTAGCTCCCGGCTGGCTTTGGGAGAGAATCAGATGGTCAGGCAGGAGGAGCCTTGTGCTGGAAGCAGAAGAATGGGCCCTTGGACGACCCACCCCATCACTCTGGTCGTCGGTTCCTTTATTCATAAAGGGCACCCAGCTAGAACCTGAGGGAATTGAGGGCTCAATAAATATCCGAGGACGTGGGGGAGGAGGCATCTTACGTTAGTTATTGACCCTGTTCGACTTGTGCATGTTGCAGATTTTACTCCCGTGCCCTGTATGAGATGAAATGTCCTCCCCCTCCTCACTCCGCGCTTTTGTTCTTCTTGACTAGGGATTGTTAAAACCCCCTAGAATCCATGCGCCCCTTCTTCTTTTGGTGATTAAAGTGTCTGAGTTGTAGCTGGACTGGTGGCCACCCAGCTAAAGGTAACATTATCCAATCCCCCTTCTAGCAACATGTGACTAAGTGCTGGCCAATGGGATGGGAGGGGCAGGTACGACTTCCTGGCTGTGCCCTCAAAGTGGGAGAAAGTCTGTCCTTCTTGTCCCTTCTCCGCTTCCTGCTGGCTGGAGACGCGGAGGACAGAAGACATTTGAGCAGCAAAGTAGAGACACCTAGGGTCTCTGACCCAACCCCAGGTGGCTTATGCTCTGACTGTTCATGAGAAAGAAATACCCATTGTGTTCAAGCCACTGATATTTTGACCTTTGTTACAGCAGCTTTAACTGTGCCCCGTTTTTTGCACTAAAGCCTCGGTTGGCAAACGTTTTCTGTGAAAGAGACAGATAGTAAATATTTTCAGCTTTACAAGGCATTGTTCTCAGTTTTCATGCTGTAGGAACATGAAAACAGCCATAAGCAGTAAGTAACTCATTGAATGGGTGTGGCCATCTCCCAACAAAATCTTATTTACAAAAATAGGTGGCCTCATCAGTAAATCAAAAATAGCCAGTGTTGGCGAGGATGTGGAGAAAAGGGAACATTCGTACACTGCCGGCGGGACTGAAAATTGGTACAGTCGCTATAGAAAACGGTCTGGAGTTTCCTCAAAAACTCAAAAATAGATCCACCTTTTGACCCAGCAATTGCACTTCTGGGTATTTATCCAAAGAAAACCAAAACAGTAATTCCTAAAGATCCGTGCATCCCTGTGTCCATGGCAGCATTATTCACAATAGCCAAGATATGGAAGCAACCGAAATGCCCATCCACAGATGATTGGCTAAAGAAGTTATGGTTCATATATACAATGGAATATTACTCAGCTATTAAAAATGAAATCTTACCATTCTCAACGACATGGATGGACCTAGAGGTCATTATGCTGAGTGAAATAAGTCAGACAGAGAAAGATAAATACCGTACGATTTCATTTAAAGGCTGAATCTAAGGAACAAAAAGAACGAACTAATCAAAAACAGACTCACAAACATAGAGGATACTCTGGTGCCGGCCAGAGGGGAGGGGTTGGGGGCCTGGGAGAAAGGGGTGAAGGGTTAAAGAAGTTCAAATTTGTAGCTGATGGATGTCACGGGGATGGGGAGCACGGCATGGGGAGTGCAGATGGCAGTCGTGGAATGGCCAGAGGAGAGAAAGAGCAATCGGGGGGTCGTTTCATAAACCGTATAAATGTCTAACCAATGTACTGTATACTCGAAACTAACAAATTTTTTAAAAAATAGATAGCACATGTGGCCCTCAGCCTGCAGCAGAGTCAAGAGCCAAGAACCATCCTGGACACAGTTCACAGAGACTCCAGGTGAGAAGAACTGGGAAGAGCTGGGGAAGGGAAGGCAGGTCCTTGCTGATGAGGCCCGGCAGCTACCCACGTGCTTGACCCTGCCGCCCGCCTCTCAAGGGTCACCCGCTGCCCGGGGAATCTACCTCCACTTGTTGGTGCTACCACGATGCTACTGCCTTTTAACCTTTTCCGGAAAAGGGGGGCTCCTCTGACTGCGGTTTTGCACAGCCCGGACCTGTTGGAACTGACTTTCTTAAAGGCACTGAAGGAGGGGAAATAGAACCAGCAGAAAAGCCGAGGCTCCAGGCGGTCCAGGGTTGGCCCCGGGGGCTCTATTCAAAACTCACCGCTGCTTGCAAATGGTAACTAGAAAGGAATGCCAGCCTTCCCTTCTGGAAGGTCCTCTCCTCCACCCGCACACTGTGCAGCTGCTCCCTCCAGGCCCCCACCCCGCCCCCAGGGAGTGCCACCCTCCCCTCCCGGAGATGACTCTGGCCTCTGGCCTGTGCCTCCTCCCCACTGCCCCCCACCTCCACGATTTGATGGCTGTTCCCCATCCTTTTGATTCTCTGCATCACCTAAGATTGGAAGCTAGTCAAAGACTTTCCCAAAGGCTGGGGTGGACTTTCTCTTTAGCTTTAATGAGTTGGAAGTCTCTCGGAGTGTCTTCCAGCCTCGATCAGAGCATCTTCCAAACTTTCCGCCTCTTCCTGCTAAGGGTTATGGGCCACGAGCACATTTAGGTCAAGGACCATGTCATATTCATCTACGAATCTCCAGTTTCCAAAACAGGGCCAAGAGTTTGTGGGAGGGACGGAGGCAGGAAAGGAGGCAGGCGAGTGGGCTTCTGAGCCACAGGCAACCCCCTTCCTTGGGCCAACCTGGACCCTGGTGACTGAGATGATGTATTTCCTCTTCTCATGGCCTTTGGCTTCCACGTAAGGTAAGAGCTTCCTCCCTCCCAGCCCACGAAGTGCAGTAACTGCCCAGAGCACCCCACCGCCCCAGAATTGCACACCCAGGAACCCGGCAGCTCTGCAATAGCAGGTCCTGGAAATTCTGTAACTGTCTTTCCGTCCCCTCGTCCTTTGGCAATCCACTCCCACCCCTGAGGCCCTCAAACCTCCTGCCAGGGCCACCGGTGGCCTCCAAGATGCTGCCCTCAGTGCGCCCTGCCTCGCCCTCACCGGGGGACCCCTTCTCCAGCCCCCAGACGGCTCAGTTCCCCACCCCCTCTAATCACTTGCCCGCCATCTCCTCTTACGGGTCTGGGGTTCTTCCCAGGCAACTCTCATCTGCTTCCTCGGCCCCTCCCCACCCCCACATGACCTCTGCCTGCTGGCTTTGCTCCTGCGCCTCCACTGCTGTCTGCAGACCGATGGTCCCCTCGTCTCTCCCCGCAGAGCCAGGCCCACACGTCCAGGACGCCCCACTGGGTGCCCCCAGCTCTCCAAAGCTGGCGGCCCCTCTCTCTTCTCGGCGGCTCCTCGTCATGCATTCTGTCCCCGCTGGTTGCTGAAGCTGGTAACCTGGGAGCCACTGAGGCCTTCCCTCCTCCGAAGGTCCCCCAGCCCGGTCTTAACTCAGACTTCCCTCCTCCCTCGCCCAAGCTGTTTCGGCTGCGGCCTTAGTGTACATGGTCTTCCACGCAAAGCTCCCCTCCGAAGAGTGTGCGGTCAGCCTCCTCTCATCTGTTGCTGCCCTGTCCTGTTCCTGTCGTCCTCGTGGGGTTGTACATGTTGCGTTTTTTTCTCTACAATGTCAGCAGTCGCTCAGGAGGGAGGAGAAGTCAACGCCCCCGCCTTTTTTCTGCGAAGCGTGTGCAAACGTCTTCCATCCAGACTTCGTGCTTGGGAGGCCTCCCTTTCTTACAACGACACGGAAATTGGTCTTGGTGTTTTTCTGAACTAGGAAGTCGTCGCCCTCCAAGAGTGGAGCATAGCAGGCTGTATTCTTTCTTCTTCTCTTTGCATTATTGCTCCCGTTTCACTGGTGAGGAAACCAGCTTAGAACGAGGAATGAATTGCACAGGGTCCTGGAGCTGGGGCTTGAGTTTCCTTCCTCTCGTACCGAGGCCCGGCCGCCCACTTTACGCCACACAGCCTGGCACCCAGGAGTGCAGCTGATGAGAACGCAGGTGCGGGGACTGTGCACTGGCCAGGTGCTTTGCCTGGCCCGTTCGGCCCTGCTGGCCGCAGCCGCCCCCATTTAGACACGTCCTCATGGGACAGGCCCCGTCATAGGAAGCCGACCTCAACCATTTCCTGCTTCTTCCCTTGCAGACATTTCTAACCCTGTCACCAATCCAAAGATGGTTTTCCCGGCGGACCCCACAGGCATCCGATAAGCTAATCCATGGGGCGCGAAGGAAACCGGGAAGCAACAGAGTGGTTTCCCTTCGGAGCCATCATCCTCCGTGGCCGGTGGGGACCCAGTGGCCCGGAGAGGCCGAGGGCCCTGTGCAAGGTCACTCGACTCCCATCGACCCAAGAGCTCTCCACTCTCACCAGCTGAGGGGCCGCGCTCTTCATTTTTAATGTGATCACTAAACTGTTGTCTCAAAGGCTAATCCAATTTGCAAACCTATTTGGAGGAAGGTCTCAGGTGGTGATCATCATTTTGCACGCTGCCCCTGCTGTTTGTTCTGTGCGTGTGTGTGTGTGTGTGTGTGTGTGTGTGTGTGTGATGGGGAAAGATGAGGAGAGCAGACGGGGACTCCGGTCCCCATCCTGAGTGTGTGTGGTGGGGGAGGGGGGGTAGGAGGACACAAACCTTTAGGCTAAAGAGCCAGGCCAGATGGGAGTCCACAGTGCCATGTGGGGAGGAAGCCTTTCCAAGCCCTGTGGACAAACTCCGGAGAAATAAACAGGTCACCCAAACCCTGTTCAGGCTTCAAAATAAAAGCCTGCAAAAAGAGATGGGCTGGAGGTGGCCAGCAGGGTAACGGACAAGGTCTGGGGACTCTGGGGGCAGGGGATAGAGCAGGGCCAGGGAGGGGGAGGGAGCTTTTCGGGCAAACAGGCACAACTATACCAATGTTTCAATATTGAGATGCTTCTAACTCCTTAAAAAAAAACACCACCCCTTGACACCTGTGCCCCTAACTCTCCCCCTGGACCGCCAGAAAATCTTCACAATCTGACAGCTAAAGAGTTAGTGCCTGGGTCATGGGGAGGCCTGCAGGACAGGATTGAAGACCAGACAGATGATGGTGGTTACAGATTTTGAATATGACCCCTGGAAAAAAAAATGACATTAACTGCCAGGGAGGCCACGCTAGCTTAGAGGACTCTATGCATTTTTCCACAAGCTCATACATGGACCAAGGTTTACAGAGCCCCTGGTGACAGGCCCTGTGCTAGGTGGGCCTGGGGAATCAGGCAGGAGGCGGGTACAACCCAAAGTCAGGTGAGGCTCAGAGATCTGGGAGCTGGTTTGTTCGGCCGAAAATGGAGCAGGGGAAAAGAGAGGGGAGAGGCGGTCCGCAGGGGACAGACCACAGAGGGCCTTGTAAGTCAAACTAAGGAGTCCGAACTTTATCTGGCAGCCCAGGAGCAGCCAGGGAGGGATCTGAGCCAGGCAGGGGATGGATCTGATTTGTGTTTTATGGGAAACACCATGGAAGCCAAGAGGAAGATGGTCTAAGACAGGGTAAGACTAGAAGCTGGTGGAGTGGGGAGTGGGCTGCGTGCGTATCAGGGGAGCGGTGATAGGGTCTGAGGAGAGGGGCAGTGGAGATGGACAGATAGAAAGCGGGACCGCAAAACCCCTGGCTGCTTGCACGGGACCACTTTGTGCACTAAGCAAGGTTCAAGGTCATCCGCCTTTGAAAGACTGCGAATGTGAAGGCTCCAGAACAGGAGATGTAATCCACCTTCACTGAGTGCTCACTGCATTTCAGCACTGTTCCAGGGGCTCTACAGGTGAAGGACCCAATGAGGTGTATTTTCCAAAATTCCCATTTTACAGATGAGGAAACCGAGGCTAAGAGTGTGTAAGCGGTCCAAGGTCACATGGCCAGGAGGCTGTGGATCCAGATGAACCCAGGCAATGTGAGAAGAGGAGAAAAATCAGAAAGAGATATGCTGGTTTTGAAGAAACGTAGATTCATTCTGTGTGCCTTTGAAAGGAAATTCCAGGAACAAATGAAATTCCAGGACTAAAAGGAAATGCAGCTGAATATAAAGGATTTTTAACAATCCAGGCTGCCCGTGGAGCACTAAGCTGTTGGCTGATGACAATAGGCAGGAGTGAGGCCGTGCCACGCAGGGTGAACCCCTGAAGAGGAGAGGTGTCCCTGAGAAAGAGGGGTCTGCCTAAAAGGGGAGCTCTGGATCCAGACGAATCGGGTTCAGTTCCCAGCATGCCACTTACCTACTGAGTGAGTTTGGGAAAGATGCTCGGTCCCCTCACGGCTCAGTTTTGTCATCTGTAAAATGGGGCTAAGAATAGTGTCTATTTCATAGTGTGGTTCAACGAGTTAATGTGTGGATTCGCTCACCATTATTGGCATCTTTACAGCACCCCTGGGGATGGGTGGCCAACGGCACCGGGCCCAGGGAAGTAGGCCAAGAGCTAATTAGTGGAGGACTCGAGAAAAGCAATCTTCCTCTGGGTTCTACTGAAGGACAGACCACAGCCGGTTATAGACTGCTAGTAAGCTGAGTGGGATTGGCTTAAATTCACGCCTTCTTTGCATTTCCTTCTCGGCTGTCCTCCTGTAGGGTTTAGGAACGTCTTTTTCGACAGCTTCGGGCTGATTCCGTCATTCTGATGAGTGCAGGGGGGACTTTGCGGCTTCGGTTGGGAACTTTAAAAGGATAACGGCGTCCCTTTCCCAGCCCTTGGGGCCAAAGTGGAGGTGTCGGAAGGGGTCAGACCCAGACTCATGGAAGGTCCTGGCCCCTGCCCACGGGGACGTCGGACTCTCTGTGCTCCGCCTCCATCTCCTGACGCTCACACCCTTGCCTGTCGGAATTGTCGCAGGGGAGGGAGAGAGCTCAGGAGGGCGTGTGAGAAAACCCGCCACACGTCTTCGCGGTCTTCGCGGTCGAGCCTTCTTTCTGATGCAGAGTGGTGTTAGACAGCCCGATCCTCCCCACCATCTCCCTCTTATTCTCATTATTCTTTCCAAACCTGGGGTCTGAAGAATGATTATTGCCCCAAACGAAAGTTACCTCATGCATCGAATAGGAGAAAGCACAGCAGCCATTTTAACAGGGAAACTTTACTAGAGGGACGTATTTAGCCAAGCTTAGAATCTAGAAGTTCAGAGGAGGGACCCCACAGAGCTGGGACCTGGACCGCTGAGGAGGGGACGCTGCCCCGCTGGCTCTGGGATCTGGAGGGAGCGTAACGGGGCTGGTTTGCGGGGTGCTGGAAAAACGTGGAGACGGTAACCAAGCGCTACCACCAAGATGAAGAGCGATGGCTGGGGCGAAGAAGGGCGTCTGGGCGATCGATGCTCAGAGAACAGCGGGCAGAAGGGAAAGCACAAAGCCCTTCTTCCCCCGCCGCCCGGCCGGCTCCCTCCAGCGCCCTCTAGTGGCAGAGCCTAACGGGAGGCAGCTGGCAGTGCAAACGGGGGCTTGCAGGGCCTCAGCCCTAGTACCGCAATGTGGGACGCAGAAGAAGGTGGGCTTGGGGCGGAGATGACAGCTTAATATAACCAGCACACCCTGGAAGGAAATGATCTTCGCCACTGGAGGTTCGCAAGGAAATGGGCCACGGGCCTTGCAGCAACTCCCAAAGCGAAATTTAGCGGGACAAAAGCTCTTTCGAAATAAGTTCTGATCTCTCTAACACTTGTTGACCATCTACTGCGTGCCAAGCGCTGTGTCAGGCGCTATGGGGAGGCTCGGCGTGTGCAGATGCTGGCTCTTTATCAAGAAAAAAAAAAATCACAAGGCAAATGCTGGCCGCAGGGCGACTTCAGACAAGTCACAATTTTGACCTTTATTTTCTTGACCATAAAATACAGGTGGGGTGGTCCCCTTGTATGTAGACCGCATGACACACTGAGGACAATCGCACGAGCCAAGGAATGTCCAGTGCTCTGCCCACGTGGCCTCTGGTCGGCACCTCCCTTTTCCCGTCTTTTTGGTTCACCTCATCTTCGTCCCTCCTCCGCTCCTGGTCTTTTTTTTCTCTCGTCTTCTACCATCATTGCCACCATCACCATCATCACCCCTACTTATTGGTCCCCTCCCACATAGATTCTGTGTGAAACTCTCTGCATGCATCTATTTGATTTACTCTTCACACAAACAATCCTATAAAGTGAGGAATATTATTATCCGTATTTTCCGGCTAAAAAGGCTGAGTCTCAGAGAAGTAAAATCACTCGCTTAAGGTCACGGTATCACACGGGAGGGATGCCTCTCATTTGCACGAATGAAACACTGAGGTCCAAAGAAATGAAACGACTTACCCCAAATTATCACACATTCTAAAAACGGCAAATCGAAGCAGGTCAGGTGCCACCTCCGGACCCCGTGTCTGGAACTCGGCTTACTGAAACCATCCGCAGGTTTTTCTATTTTGTTTTATGTTACATGTAATTAGGGTTTTTAAAGTCAGAAAATAAAAACGGGTCAATCATCCTGTGACCCAGATTATTCACGTAAACATTTTTAATAAAAATAAATTATGTACATGGTTTTAAAAAAAAAACAAACTCCACAGTATATTTCATTGTAGGCTAATTCATGGGTGTCTCTGTTGATGTAAAGTTAAAATGTTAATAATTTGTTTTGCTATTACCCACATCTTCTGAAATAAACATTCCTTCGGGAGAATACTCATTAGTATCTGTCTGTAGGGTAACTACTTAGTGGTGGAATTGCTGGGTCAAAGGGCTTCTGCATTTTTCATTTGCATAGAAATCACCAAAGTTCCCTCCTGAAGGGGAAATTTACATTTCCTCTCCTCATTGCCATCACTGGATACCATTATACTTCACAATTTGTGCCCACCTGACGGGTTTAAAAAGTGTTTCATTTTGCTTCGTGTTTTCTTGATAGTAGATGGAGCTGAGCAGATTTTTATACGTTTATTGGCCACGGTATTTCTTTTCCTTTTACCCTCCGTGTGTGCCCTGGACTCTTTTTACCCACTGGATTCTTCATTGTTTTCTCACTGACCATGAGCTCTTCGTAAACCAGCGGCATGCATAGTGCAGATATGTCTTCCCATTTTGCTGTTAACCTTTGACTATGTCAGCGGCCTTTTTGCCTTGCGGAAGTGTTACTCTGTCCTGCAGTCAGGTTTGTCCATCCATTTGTGTTTCTGGACATCCTCGTGGCTTTAGAGCTGTCCCTCTCCTTATCGGCAGGTTGCAGGTCGGAATTATTGCTCTGGGTTGCTGGGCAACTCGGTGACTGGCTGCATCCCTCTGTTGCCCTCCACGCCCCCATGCGGAGATGCTGCCCCCTCGGAAGCTTCGGGAGAAGGCTGCTGCCTCCCCCTTTATGGCCGGCTTCAGGAGGCAACCCACTTTGCTTCTGCCCAAACAGCAGCTTCTTTTAAGGAGTTACACATCTTAAATGTTCCTAATCCTCCAACTCAATTTACCAGCCCTTGCCTACAGCCAAGATGTCACCTAAATTAAACTTCGAAGTCGCAAACGGTGTAGCAGGAGCCCCTCCGTGGTGAGGGGTGGTGGGAGCAGCCACGCCCCACGTGTCCTGAGGGCTCGGGGTCAAGCTCTCCCGGTCCCTTCACTCAGAAATATCGATGTCCCACCACCAGGACCCCATTGACACCGAGCAACTTCTACCATCTCAAGGATTCATTCATACATTCGACAAGTATTTACTGAGTATTTGTTTGTTTGTTTGACAGGCGTCGTTCTGGGGATGGGCAAACCTCTGAGATTTTCCTCTTAGTGGAGGAGACAAATAAATGATGGGCAAATGAATGTGTGATCCCCAGTAAAGAGGCAGAACAGCCTTGAAGAAATAAAGCAAGTAAAGAGAGAGAGGTGGAGGGGAGGGCTGGGTGTCGCCACAGACGTGGTGACCAGGGGAGGTGGCCGCTCCCACTCAGAGAAGTGCTAGAGAGCCGCAGGATAGCACACCTTGAGGGTCGAGGCCTCGAGGTGAGAATATTCACGGGGCGTCCTGGGGCCAGCAGTGTTATCGGGGCTCATAGAGCTGGTGGTGGGGGAAGGGCAGGGTGGGAGGAGAGGTAGGAGAGAAGGTGAGCGAAGGTGCAGGTCACGGGAAAGAATGGAGATTTCCTTCCACGGGGAGTCACGGGAGTCACGGGAGGGTTAAGAAAGGGGAGTAAAGTGATCTAATTGCCATCTTAACTGGGTTTCCTTTGCATTTCCCCTCTACAGCAGCCTATGCGTAGGAAACGCCAGAAACGCCAGACGTGGATTTCCGCTAAGGAAGCCTGGCTGGTAGCTCCACGCCGGCTCTGACGGACGGCAGCGTTGCAGGCCCCTGCGGCTGCCACTGTTCCGTCACGAAGGTGTGACGAGGCCCTCCCCTCACATGCACAGAGCCACATGCAGCAAGGTCCACCTGGCCCCAACCTGTACCCTCTCACCTGGGGCGAGGAAGCCCCTCCATCACACCTGAGGACTTAGACCCTGTGTCCCCTCGCCAGGCTCCAGCAGGGGATGACTGTTCCGGGCAGACACCACACACCGGGGCTGGCCAGCTGTGCTGAAGGCTCCAGAGTTGAACGGACCAGGGTACCCAGAGCGGAGCCAAATGTGCAGCCCTGGGCCAGCTTGGGAGGCTGACAGGAGGAACAATTCCAAAGCACCTTGGCGAGGCCTGGATAAATACAGCTCCCTCTCAGCCACACCACAGGCGGGACCTGCAGACCTCCTGCGCTCTGAGCGCTGAGAGGGGACCAGCCCAGCAGGAGCCCAACCGCAGCTCGCTGATTGGACATTGGCCGTGTACACATGCGCACACAACACAGAGTCTGCCCCACTTCTGCAGAGGGCAGGCCCCAGGCCCAAGCGTTAAGCCCCAAATTCTACCCTTTAATTCTACCTGGACCACCACACCCTCACTCCATTTGACTTTCATTGAACATACAGAGCAGGGTATGCCACTAAAAATGCCTCTTCGCCATTCACAGTGCTCCGGTACGTCGAGGGAGAAATTTCACACCAATCAGAGAAAATATTGCCTTTTGGGAAGGAATCATCAAACCTTTACGTGTCTAGGTCCTACTGTTAGAACATCTACAAATGTCAATTGTGCAAATGCAACCTGTTGGTCAATTCAAATATAGATATGACCACGCCTTCTTTTACGATATGCATTTTCATCTTCCTGCATAAATCGTCATCCAGACCAAAATTCGCTCAGGAAAGAGAAAAGAGCATTCCTCTGCCATTTCCACTGCGAGCGAATTCTTTTTTAGTTACCGGCAAACATGAGAGGAAAGCACTTGGGAGCCGAAGTGATGACTCAGCGTCACCAGCGCCTCTGCCTTGTTAATGTCATCAAAGGGAGAAGCTGGGAGTGAAAACACCCCTTGACAAGGAGCCCGTCATGTCAGGGGCGTATGCAGCAAGTCTGAGCGGCTTAATTCCCTCCTGGCATCAAACATTCCTTCTGATCACAAAGAAATCTGCTTGCAAGTCGCTCCAGCAAATCACAGAACTGCTGCAGGAGGGCTGCTGAGTGACAAATCGCGACCTCGATGGTGACAACAAAGAGAGAAAACGAATGTCTCTGGATGCAGCTTCGTCCTTCCCTGTCATCCTCTATAAACTAAATCCCCCACCCACCTACTATACCTCCACTAGAGAACTGTAAGTCTTTCACAGCCTTGTATGAATTAGACTGTGAAAAGACGGAGAGGCAGTCAGGTGGTCCTAGGGAGGAAAGAGGACGAGAAGGTCAAGGTGAAGTCACAAGGTCAAGAATTCTGCCTGGATGCATGGCGCCTTTCTGAATGTCCACCATCTCGGGCATCAGGCAAAAGAATTTCCCAAAGTGTGTCACATGGAACATGAATCACGTAAGATGCTCCAGCTGAAAAGTTTCCAGAAAGTTTTAAGAAAACGGCATGGTAGAGGCCTCTTCTCGCTTCCTTGGAGAGAAGGCTGCAAGTAAAGACTCTCATTTACCTTTTGTTTTTCCATCGTGTGTTACTTAAGCTTATTTGGCCATGGAACGCTCTGTTCATCAAACACCTGAAACAGTATGTTAAAATGAAAGCAATTCCGACTAATTGTCAACTGGGCATCCAAGACAAGAACTGCCAACTGTTTCCACATACCAAAGCGAGACTCTAGATTGGAGAGATTTTTCTTAAAGGGCCAGATAGTACATACTTAAGGCTTTGTGAGCCATAGACCGCGAGCCATTAAAATAATTTAAAAAGATGGTTGGCTGCATTCAGGCTAGAATTTGCCATGCCTCATACTAGACTCCTTATGTTGGTTTTGAAGAAATAAGAGGGTAAAAAACAATTTTGTGACTCTGGCCTCTCATCCACTGAAAGCTAAAAAAGAGTTAAAGCTGGCAAGGCAGAGAAGTGGAAGACTATAGATTTTTCTTTAGAAGGAGTATTGAAAGGTCAAGTGCCCCAACCCCGAAGCGCAGTTGTTGAAGTGTGTTTGACGATATGTTACTTTGCGGGGAAATAAACGACTCAAAACTTCCTCTCCAGTGTTATCCTATCTCTAACGATTCTTTGGGTTGGGCGCCTGGGTAGTTCTTTTGCTCCATGTGGCATCTTTTGGGGTTACAGTTGGGAATTTAGCTGCAACTGGGAGCCCAAGGTGACTTCACTCACAAGTCTGGCACACCCACCAGAGCAGGCTGGAAAGGCCGGAGGCTGGCTGGGCCCTTCTATCCATGTGGGGCTCTCACCATTCATTGGTGTAATTCAAGCTCTGCTACATGGTGAATGCGTCCAGAGAAAGCCAAGCAGAAACAGCGAGGCATCTTGAGGCCTAGGCGCCGAAGCTCACTCCGTGTAACTTCTGCCCATACTGTTGATCAAAGCAAGTCACAGGGACATCCCAGGGTCAGGGAGATGGAGAAATAGACTCCACCTTTCGCTGGGAGAAGTGGCATGCACATGAAAAGATAAGAGGAATAGTTGGTGACCATCTCTGAAGATAATCCGCCACAGCCTTCCCTCTGGCTGCCAAAGTTTATAATCCTCCAGCAGGCGAAATATACCCCTCCCTGCCAAGACCTCCCCCCCCCAGAGCGCCATCCAAGGAGACAATCCACACAATGGAAAAACAAGAGATGCCAGCATCTCTTCATCTGCATCAGGCCCGGATGCAGAAGAGGTTTCTCAAGGGCACCTCTTCTCGGGGCGGTGACTGAAACACTGGAAGCATCATTTATTTGCACCTCCTGTCTATCTACCCGCTCCCGACATGCAATGGTGAGGCGGGGGCAAGGTATCTGCGATGGACATGTCATTACAGAATAAGAAGAGAGAAAACAGAAGGCAGGCCACAGGCCACCGCGATTTGAAGTCCGGCAGACACACGTCACCAGTAGATTCGATGTTTGCATAGGTTCAAATCTCACTTCAGGTCCCAGCTTTGTATCTGGTTTCCACTGCGGAATAAATGTTAAGCCCAATGTCTTGCATGTTAAAACAACAACAGCTGTTTATTTGCTCATGATTCTGTAGCTAGTCAAGGCTTGGTGAGAACAACTTGTCTCTGCTCCATGGGGTGTTGGCTAAGCTGCTTCAGCTCAGGCTGGAGGATCCAAGGTGGTTTCGCTAACGTATCTGGCACCGCAGAGAATGACTGGATGGGCTGCGGGCTGGTTAGGGTCTCTCTCGCCCCTTGCCGTCTCTCATCCCCCAGAGCCTCTGTCTCCAGCTGGGTGATCATAGTTCCTTATGTGGTGACTGGCTTGCTACTGAATTGTGTTGGTCAGAACAAGTCACAGAGCAGCCTGGATTCAGAGAGCAGAAAGAGACTCCACTTCTTGAAGAGAGAAGGTACAAAGAATTCATACTATATCCTTAATCCACCACAGTCTGCCCTTTGGCCACAAATATCCCACACCCAAGACCCCCAAAAATCTCATCTCATTTTGACCTCACACTTGAGGTCCGGGACATCATTATCTCAATCAGGACCAGGTGTAAATGAGGCTCCTCGAGTTGATTTTCCTCTTGATTCAGAGACATGTGAACTAAAATACAAGTTTTCTATTCCTCAGACGTCCAGCATATGATGGTGAGGCAGGGATGAGCTAACTACAATAGACATGACACTCCCTTTCCGAAAGGGACAGAGGGGAAATGCATAGCAGTCACAGTCCACAGTGGCTCCACCCACTGAGTCATCTTTCCTTTTCTAGAAGAAATGACTCATATTTGCAACAGATTGGCTTCGTAAGCTTGCTTCCTAATGATAGAAAGTTGGGATCCCAAAGAATTCTTTTAAATTTAATGTTTCTTTGATTCTAGGCTGGTGGTCCTTTGACCAATCACTTTCCTTAAACATTTTATAGGTTTCTCATGGATCTTATCAGGAATTATTCTGAGCCCCAAAAGACCCACCCATAATTCTTTCCAAGACAGAATTCTTTCAACTTGGAGCATGGCAAGTTGTGTGGAAAAAACGCCCTTAACATTTTTTAAACCCTTTGTCTAGCCGAGAGGGTCTGTAAAGAACAACCTTAAATCTTTCAAAAGTCTTAAAAGAGATCATCAGCCTTGCTATAATCTTTTTCCTGAAGCCATATTTTACTGGTAGCACCCTCTCTTCAGGTATTATCTTTGCCCTGAAACTGTTCCTTACTTTGAGAATTGTTTTGCTAACTGGAAAGACAATTCTAAGTCTTCTGTTTCCTCAAAATTTGACTTCAGAATGAAACAGTTTCTTCTTTAACTTATTGTTCTATTGAACACATTGTTACCTAGTACTAAAAGAAGCCAATTGTTGCTTTCAACATTCAGCCTGCAAAAACTCCTTAGAAGAGTCACAAATTCAGGAGGTACATTTTCTAGCTTCTGTATTATTGGAGGTAATGGTGTTCTAAAAGCTCTGCCGCCATATAAAAGGGTCTCCTCTCTATACAGCCTCTAGAAGCAGCTTCTCACTGCTCCTGCAGCCTCCACTAACCACCTCCCCGCCCCGCCCCGCCCACCCCCCTGCCGCCGCCCTTCGAGCTTAACCTGCCACCAGGTCCCAAAGCCAATGCCATGTCTTTTAGGTTTTGTTCCAGCAGCACCCACTTCCAGGTACCAATTTCTAGTTCGGTTTTCTACTTTTGTAGTTAGTGGCTTAAAACAACAGGGTATTATGCCCATGACTCTGCGGGTCAGCTGGGCTTAGCTGAGCAGCTCTGCTCCACATGGTGTCAGTCAGCTAAGGTCACTCATGTGGCTGCATCCAGCTGAAAGCTGGAGGGGTGGGAATCGTGGGGCCGGCCAGCCCTCTCTCTCTGCATGGGGTTCCTGATCACTGAGTGATCTAGTCTGAGCTTCTGTACATGGAGACTGGACCCCAAAAGAGGAAAGGTGGAAGCTACACCTCTTGCTGAGACCAATGCTGTGCACGTACCAATGTGAGGGGTTAACTGGTGGCCATCTTTGCAGATGAGTCCACGATGGAGTGCTTGAGAAGCTCCAAGGGGACCAATGGAAAAGGTTGACCTAAGTATCCTGGATACTTTCGGCCCTGTGCATTGCTGTCTGATGAAGTGGCTGGAGCAGCAGAGTACAGGACTCTGATTGGGAAGTAACTGTCCTCCCAGCTACAGTAATTCTAATGCTGTCTGGGGAGTCTGTCTTCTATAGATGTGGCCACGCAAGAGAGCGAGCCAGCATCAGATCATCTCAGACCCTGCCCTTGACAGCTGCCTGGAGGGATGAAGAGATCCCAGCAGAAAACTGTTGAAGGGGGAAATCTGGATGCCCAGGGGTCGGGAAAGGGTCTTCCTGAAAAGTGTCAGCCACATAAGGGAGAGGAGTCCCTAGAAGTGAGGGTCTCCAAAGAACCCACGTAAAGCTGTCTTGAAAGACAGCTTTAAACATCTGCCAAACCCAGAAAGAGCCGACACCAGTGCCCAGGAGTGTCGGAGAGGTTAGAACGTCCCTGCTCCCCGCCATCGATTCTTAGCAAGCGAGGGGATGGGCAATAAAAGTGAGACCTCGGAACCCGTCCCTCTCGCGCGGCAGGCTCCGACTAGAAGAGGAACGAAGCTTCGCCTCTGAGTACAGTTTGGAGTTTTGATCATTAAATAAAATTAGACTTACTAGTTAGTGAACTTCCAGACTGGGGGGTGGCTACCAACGGGAGAGAGCTTCTGATCACCTGTAAGGGAGACATTTCCTCCAAGAGCAAAGCAGGATCGGCCCCATAGCAGTGGGGTGGGGCGGGGTAGAAGAAATTGCTTTCTGGTTATCCCTGCTCTGTCGATGTGACAGTTATAAATCTATTTCCAACCCAGGAGACACTGCTTGGGAAAGACTCTGAGTGAAAATTTGCAGGACGTGCTGGAGCCTCGTTTACACCAGCAGGATCTGATTCACCTGGTGATGTATGTGCTCTTGTTTCCGGCTTCATCTAGAAGACTCCATCCCATGCCATCCCTGTGGACCAGATACCAGAACATCTCATCCACCCTACATGCCCTGGGTGCAATGTGGTGGCTCCTAGCATGGGATTTCGGTGAAGAAAAACCTAGTTCCAAATCCTAATGCTCCCACTTATTGCTCCCGGGAGCTAGAATGATTCACTGGATTTCTCCGTACTTCGGTTTTCTCATCCATAAAATGGGGATATTATTATGCCTCCCTCGCAAGGTTGTCAGGAGGTGTTACGAGGCCACGGATGCCATGCATTTAGCTGGCTCAGAGGAAATCCGCAATGTGTGTCCGCGTGTGCAGTGGGGGACCTCCCAGTAATAATAAAGCAGAAGGCCGTACCTGTCTGGAGTTGTTACATAGACACAGAATATCTCTCAAAGGAAATAAAGAAGCTGAAAGCAGTGGGTGCCTTCGGGAAGGGAGCACGTAAATGTAGTAACTATGCCAAAAGTCAATTTGAATGCTGAATCTTCCAACTTTTTATTATGAAAAGTTGAATTTTCCTGAACACCACATACCCGCTGCTGAGAATGACCATTTTTGCTATACTAGCTTTAGATTATATATATTACATTTTTTAATAAAAATGAATGGATCTCTGAGGCCAAGGCAAGTCACTTTACTTATTAGAATCATGATTTTTCTCTCTGTAAAATGAGAATCATGGAGTATTACAGTTATTCACTACACCCAGAGCTGTTGGCTATCTTGCCCATATGCCATAAGCTCCTCTTGGGGTGGGTCTCTTGTTTAAAATAGTTTCCTGTCCTTGAGAACAGCTCCCTGTCACACACGAGTCCCTAATCGCTACATGGAGACTGCATGGCCTTACCCCGTGGGACAGGCGGCCCAGAGATGCAAGAATTGATATCCTTGCTGCTCACTGGTATTTCAGATTCTCCTCCCCTCAGGCCACCACAGAGGACTGCATTCCCTCCTTCTTGAAGGCGGGTGGGGCCATGTGACAGGCTTTGGCCAATGAGAGGTAACTGGAAGTCAGGTGCATCCCTTCTGTGGGAAAAAACATATCATACGATATGTGACCTTTTGTGCCTGGCTTCTTTCACTTAGCAAATGTCTTCAAGGTTTCATTTGATATTGTATACCTTTTCTAGTTGAGGAGGAGATATCAGAGCTCCCTAGGTATGACCCGGCCTCTCCTGCACAGGCCTGGGCTCTCTCCCTCTACCCCTGCTCTTCCCTTGGGCATGGCCTACCCTCCTAGCCTCCTTCAGGGCCCGGAAGGTGACCCCCGGGCTTGGGCGTGAGTCCTTGCACTGTCATTTCCCACGGACGTGCTACGTCCTCTCTGAGTCTTCCCAAGAGATGGTGGACACAACAGTGTAAATATACCTAACACTCCTGAACCACGCACTCAAAATGTTGACGATGGTAGATTTTGTTATGTATTTTTTTTATCACAATTTTAAAAAAAAGCAATATAAGGGAAAACCTCAATAAATGAGATGGCTGAACTGACCAGTTGATCACTCAGGGTCTCCCAATTCTATAGACCTCTGAGACCAAGGACTCACAATTGAGAGCCGGGAAGAGAAAGCCTGGCAATACATATTCGATAAGAAAAAACGATGGTTCCATCATGTTCTTAGGACATGTTGGTCACGTCACCCAGGGCGTCACACTAGGTACCAACATCGCGCTTCCCCGCGTTGGCTCAAATGCTACCGAGACGCACAGAGAGACCACACGTTCCAGATTTGCTCAGCCTGGCTTCAATACCCAGTTCCCTGTCCCCGAAGCACCTCCTCATACCGGAATGTGAGCCGCGATTTTGGGTCAGGAAGAGAGAGCCCGTGGATATGAGGCTCCAGCCCCAAGGGAAGATCCCAGTTCCTGAAAGACTAATTATACACCAGCAGCTGCCCCTGAAGTGCAGGTGAATAAATGGACTTCGGCGGCGTTATAAGCAGCGAGCCAAGAATGTTTTAGAGAACAACGACCACTGTCCACACTCAACCAAAAATGAAAACGTCGCGTCGATTTATTCCCCTGGGAGGCCTTCCTGGAGAGAAGCTGGGTGCTGGTGCTGGTGCCTCACAGGCAGCTGGAGAATAGCAGAAAATGGGGGGCATTACTGAGGTAGTGATTTGGTCAATGAGGGTGGAAGGAGGTCAGGAACCGGGGCGGGGGGGGGGACCCTGGAGGGCTTCCAGTAAGCGGTGGCACCCAAGCTCAATCACCAAGGGCGATTGATTGGCGGGTAGATGGCCCAGGAGGGGGAGAGAAAGCAAAAGCCTCCAGAAAGTATAACAGAGCTTGTACCTGGGTAGCAATGGATTATTGGCGATGTCCCCTCCCTTTTAGCCTCTCTATTAAAAAAAAAAGAAAAGAAAGGTAACCATTTCAGAGGGCTCGGAGAGTTTTCATGAGAACGCGGTCCAGTGTCTGTGTCATAACGGGAAGGGAGAGACTGTCCCTCTTGCACCCACCCCAGCAGCCTCTTTCTGTAGCTGGCGAGGAGTGTCTTGGGGCTGCCGCAACCAAGAGCCACCAGCTAGGGGGGCCTAGACAACAGACATTTACATCTCCTCACAGTTCTATAAGCCGGAAGTCCGAGATCAAAGACTTGGCAGGGTCGGTCCCTTCCGAGGCCTCTCTCCTTGGCTTGCAGACGGCCGTCTTCGCCCCACGTCGTCACGTGACCTCTCTCTGTGCATCTGTCCTGACTTCCTCTTCTTACGAGGACACCAGTCACATTGGATCAGGGCCTGCCCTCGTGACCTCACGTTAACTTCACTACCTCCGTAAAGACCCCCACGTCCAAACACAGTCACATTCCAAGGTCCTGGGGGTTAGGACATTGGCAGATGAATTTTGGGGGGACAGAATTCAGCCCATAACACTGGGGTACAGATAAATGGTGTTAGATGAGTCCTTCGGTTTTTCACTTTGCTATGGGAAAATTCAGAACATGAATATTTGCAAAGATGCTGAATGCTAGAGAGGGCACGTGTGGATTATTATCTCTCCAGCCCACCTGGGGGAAAGTGCCAGGTGCTGGGCACCCCAGGAGCCAGTCCTGAGCACATTGGCTAGGGCTCGCCCCAAAACACATGGAAACTTATCATCTGCCCCCTATGGGTACATGTGTGCACACACACCTCATACGAACACATAGACACGTAGATACACACACACGCACACGCGCACACACATACATACACACACTTCTTTCAGCGATCATTCTAACTCTGTGCTATGGGATGCGGGTCAGTATGGTGATGGGCCTGAGGCAGACGCGGATCGAAGAAGAGATGATAATGTGAGAAGAAGCCGTTGCTTTTAAAGTCTAGGGTTGCCTTAGCAATCTGAGCTGGGCTCAAGACCTGATGTGTCTGCTCCCCCGCCACCCACCCCTGGTCGGCAGGCACCTGGGAGCCTAGAGAGTTCTTAAAGACGCTGCAGACCAGCCTCTCTCTGCTTCTCCATGCACGTCACCCAGCACAGCCCGGGAAGGGGGAATCCAGACGCCACGTCTCACCAATTTCTACCAGGCCTTCTGATTTCCACAGCCACGGCCTTAGGATGTCCTGCCTGCCTTTATGACACCAGCCCGCACGGGAACCCAAAGCTTCCCTGGTTTTCTCTGGGCGCCATTGAGACAGGATGCCACAAGCCCAGGTGGCCAAGAGCCGTAATGGCCTCGGCCTGCACAGCCCCGGCCCCGGCTCCGTCCGAGACCACGCTGGGTCTGAGACCGACTCTCAGCGCCTTCCAGGCTGCACTTTCTCCCGTTCTCCGCTCCCGCCTCCCATCCGCAGCCCCTGACTTCCCTGGCAAGGACCTGCGTCCTGGTCTCAGGGACCGTCCTGGGAAAGCTGGGGGTGGCCAGGGGCCAGCAATCCCTGCTTTGCCACATTTCTATCCATAAAGCCACTCAGGGGCTGTCTCGTTCAGTGGAAGGATGGGACCCAGGCTAAATCCCTCGCAATGATGACCACCTGATTATCATTTGTGCAGGATTTTGTAGCCTCCAAACTCCTTACTCAGACACGACCTCATTTATTATTCACCATAGCTTCCTCTTCAGCTCCATTTGACAGATGAAGAAACTGAGGCCCAGAGAGGTGAAGCAACTAGCTCAAGATCACACAGCAGGTGAGTGGCAGAGCCAGGATAGAGTCCCAAGGAGGTCTCCCTATGTGCCCCTACCACCGTTAGGACTTTCTACCCGTTGGCTTCTCTGTTGGTGATAAAGTTGGGTGAGCGGTGGGAGGGGAAACAAGGCCATGGCTTCAAGATCTGGGCCTCAGAAACGGGGCCAAGATTCCTTCGAGTCAATACACCTCTCACCAGGCTGACCTCATGCATATCATTAGATCCTGCGGCATTCACCCGGCCCACCAGGGCCCTAGACGTGAGGAAGTCTGTATCATGTTTCCGGCCACAGCAGGTGGAAATGGTGTGAGCTAATGAAATATTACCAGAGAAGCTAACAGCTGAATGCTCGTCTTCTGGCAGACCGCAGCTAAGAGACTGCTGACCCACAGACACTGGCCTCCTCCCTCCATCAGCTGGGAGGTCGGCGCAGCCTCCGGGGAGAGCACTGGACCAGGCTCTGGTCTCTGCGTGCTGTGTAACCTGGGGCAGACGACTGCACTTCTCTGAACCTCAGTTTTATCATCTGTAAAAAGAGGAAAATGGGATCCGCTTCCGTAACTTGCATGCAGGAGCGTCTAGCTCAAGGCCAGGTGCAGTATCGGAACCCAGGAAATAGAAGAGGTGGGGTCATTGTGAGACGTAACATCCATCTGTCCATCCAGCAGCCTCATCATTGTTCAGAGACGGGAACCCTGAAGCTAGGGGGAAATTCCCCTGGGTGCCGCTGCCGCCTTTAAGCAGAGGCCCAGGGCTGGGAGTAGCTGCCCGTTATGCCTCACGAGGGACAGGATGGGGTTGGGGATCTCGAGTCCAGAAAGGCTACTTTGGGCCTCAGAGTGAATCATCGTTAGCAGTTCGATGCCTTCTGTCATCACGCTCGCCAAGGATTGAGGGCGTAAGCCTCTCTGGTGCCTGGCACGCTTGGGCGGGAGCCAGAGACTCGCTCAGCAGATAATTCGCAGGCTTACCTCTTGGTCAGGAGGGACGGTCCTTCCCCCGCCTCCTGCAGCTCCAATGGTGTTAACATGCCACCCCCTGCCCCAACTCGAAGGTGCCTCCGTGGCGAGGTTTGTACAATTCCTGCAGTTAACAGTGACTGGTTCCCTGACGGCATGTGACCAACGCGAGCTAATCACAGTCAATGAAACTCAATTCTGGGGTTTTTCATCGAGATCTTGGGGGCGGTGGACTCCCTTTCTCCACACGACTTAGACCTGAAAGTTTATAGCAATGTGGGGAAGGGCCATCTTGTCACCCTCAGGGGACAGCCAGTCTGTGGAGGTGGCCAACGCAGCACAACGTATTGCTGAGAAATAGAGAGAAACAGATCCTCATGGCAGTGTTTGAGATCCGGAGCAAGCTGTACCCGGACCTGCCTGGACTTATCAGTCACAGGAGACAATAAATCCCCCTTTTTATGAGTGGGCGGGGCATGGAATTTGTTTTTATTGAAGTATAACTGTCATACGGTATGATACAAGTTTCAGGTGTACAACATAATAATTAGGTATTTGCACGTATTATAAAATAATCACCATGATAAGTCTAGTTCACATCCCTGACCTCACACAGGTACAGAACCAATACGGACCGAGTCAGGCTTTCCGTCACTTACAGGCCTAATGAACCCATCGTCTGGCATTGCAGCCCCTGTGAAATCAAATTAACAAAGTGATGGCTGCTTGAATTAGCATGATATTCAGAGCAAAAGAAACTGGAAAAGGTTTCAAGATACTCAGGCATTAAGACAGCCCCACACTACTTCAAGTGTGTGGGGTAAAAACCCTTTAGAACTGGAAGCCTTGAGTTTAAACCTCAGCTCTCTCATTTACTCGCTAGCTGTGTGACCTTGGACAAGTCACTAAACCTCTCTGAGACTCTATTTCTTCAAATGTCCAAGGGCTATACCGAGGGTAAAATGAAATAATGTGATACGGCGCTAAGTACACAGTACATCCTCAATAAATGCATGCCTGCAATATGGGTCAGGCCATCTAGATGTGCTTAATTACAGGCCCATGAAGAAGACATATAGGAACAGAGAGGAAGGCCACCCTGATTCCGGAGGATTCCCTCATGGTGGACACAGCCCCCAGCGTGTGCCTTCTGTTGGTCTCGTCAAGAAGCAAGATTGTACAGCAGAAAGGAGCAAGGGCTTTGGGGTCAGACAGGTCTGGGTTTAAGCCTCGCCTCTCCTTTGTGACCGTAGGCAAGTTGCCTGACCTCTCTGACTCTCGTTCCCTCATTAGTGAAATGGAAAAGGCAGCGCCTCCCTCCTAAGGAGATACAAGGACAAAAACATAATGCAGAGTACACCGTACCTGGCTCATTGCTCAACGAACCAATGTGTTTATTTGCCCAGGCCCCCACCAGGGACCTTCCTCAAGGGTTGGTCCCCAAGACTCTGCAGCATTTCCACCTCTCTGACCTCAGCCATTCCCATAACTTTGGCTTCCTGACCTCCCTGATGACCACCAAAGCTCCGTGTCCAGGCCCGGAGCTCTCTCCAGAGTTCAGACTCCCCGAGTGTCTCCACTCGAATGTCCTTCAGACACCCCTAACCCAGCACAGCGTCCTGGCTCCTCCTACTCTCCGTGTGACTTGGGTCCATCGCCTTGGCCTTGGTTTCTACATAACACAAGCAGGCTGCAGGTGGAAACCTTCCTGGCCTTCACACCCTAGGATTCTGAGTTCTAATCTGTCCTCTTCCCAGCTCAGCCCCACCTCCTCCCCAGACCCACCATCTTCAAAAGTGGCACCTCCATCCTCCAATGGACCCCAGCTTAAAAACTTAGAGTCAGCTTGTTTTTTGTCCCTCTTGTTCATCACACCTCCCAAGTCAGATAGAATCTCCCTTGAAAATGCTACCCTATCCCTGCTCTCCTCCTTGCCGCCATCCCAGTCCAGACTCCATCCAGGCTCCAACACTGGCTTCCACATCCAGTCCACACTCTCCTTCTTCCGCCCTTGGAGCTGATGGTCTAGGGCAGCTTCTCTTCCCAAGAGCCTTTGCATGAAGCCTAGGGCTCCTCTTGTCACCATCAAGAACTGGACATCACTATTGACAATGTCAGCACCCCGGAGATTCTTTTTAAGTTTGGTGATGAGAAAGCAAACCTTTCATAGTCTTCATACTAGATAATAAGTATTTGACAAATTCATTTATTCATTTGTTCATTCATTCATTCACGGTTTTCAAAACACACCCCTTGGATGGTCATCTCCAATTCAAGACAGACCACACCGTGAAAGCTATGGGCCTTTGCTTCACAAAAGTGTACCTGCATGTGGCTTTTTGCATATAATTTCAGGAGGTTCATAGTCACCCAAAGCCATCTATAGAGCAAAGTTTGCTCCTGTTTGAGCTCATTTTACAGACGGGAAAACTGAGCTGCAAAGAGAGGAAGGGACTTGTCGGAGAACGTGCAGATCATGTCTTTCCACCAGGCATCTTTCTACCAGGGATCTCTCTCACACCAGGCGCACAGCTGTGAGTAGTAAACAGGGTAACAGCGAGTCTTTGCGCAGTTTCTGCATCTGTTTGAGAGGTACCAGGCCTGTACTGCAAGGCTGTAGTGAGATGATGTGTATATAGGAACCCAGACCAGCCCTGAGCATGGGAGACAATTCCTGTTCTATTCCTTTGCTCTTGCTTTTCCTTTCCTTGCAGAATTTTGGAAGGAAGAAATATTGCTGCCTTCTAAAGTGGTCACGGAAGCCTTCGTGGAAGAGGAGATCCTGGCCGGAGCCTCAACTTTGGGTGGGGAGGCAGGGGCCAAGGTTATTAATAGGCCTAGATGGATGGGCCCAGGGAGGCTGAATGTGATACAGAAACCCAGCCTCACAGTGGAGAGTACCTGACACCGGAAGGGGAGGGGGCCAAGGGCTGGGGGGAGGGCCACCTCCCAAAATAGCCGGAGCAGAAGCCTATATATGCGGCCATCCCACCGCCAGGCTCACTTCAACAGGACTGCCCATCAGCCCAGCCTTTCTCTGCAGGTCCCCACCCGAGGTGAGTGGCAGCCACTGAGGTTGCAGGAGGATGGAGGGATGCAGTGGGGAGGAGGCCAGCTGGAAGGGACAGCCACCTCTCCCCTTTCCCCAGTGACACAAGGGCTGCCAAAAGGTAGGCAGCTGTGGAGTCCAGGCCGGAGAGTTTGAATTCCTAGGGTCTCCTTCCCAACTCTTGGTGTGGCCTGGGGCAGATACACCCCCTGGCCTGGTCTCAGGTTCCCTGGCTGCAGAAGGAGGGGGTGGAGCCAGACGTCTGTGCACTCTGGTGATGCCATCGGAGGAGGCCCATGAGTGGGCTCAGGAGCCAGGAAGAAGGGGTACGGAGGGCTGACGAAATGACATCGTCTGCTGCTGTGGTGGGTGTCAAGTTCACGGGAGGTTTCTGCAGCAGAAGAGACGGAGGAAGGCGGGAGGACGATGGGCCTCTGCTGAGCCTTCACCCCGGGGCCAGGATTTGGGGACTCTCCAGGAGACGGTGTGTGGCTAAGCCCTGTGGAACTGGATAGGGCTGGGTCCTGGGCGTGGAGAAGGAGCCCCACGGAGAGGTCACTGAACTCCAAGTTAGCAGCCCTGGGAGTGGGCACCTCTCTGCTGCTGCGTGGCCTTAGGCCATTCGCTGACTCACTCCGGCCTCAGTTTCCCCATCAGTAGAGTTGCTCCAACTAAAGCCTCTGGCATGAACTGAGCCCAGGGGTTGACATGACAGCACAGGGGCCCAGCATGTCCAAGGTAACAGTCCGGCCGGGGACGGGGATAGCAGGGCCAGCTGAGGGGTCCAGAGAAGGCCTCACATCAGAAGAGGCTGGGTCAGAAGCTGCAGCCTTGGCTGGTGGGCTATCGCCTGAAGGTGCTGACTCATAAGGAAGGGGCGGCCAGAGCCAGCAGGTCCTAACATTTCCAGGAAGGGCAGCCACCCAGGGCCGAGCTGAGGGACAGTGTTGACAGTGAGTGGGAGGGAACTTGAGCTCCTGGGCAGCTGGACAGTTCTCCACAGGCCCCTCCCCACCAAGGACCCCCAGTCTCAGCCCCTGCCCACCCACCCACACCTTAAGTTGAAGTCTCAAAATCCCACCACAAAGAACCACCAATACCATCAACACAGCAGAAAGAGACGGAAAGCCCAGAAATGGGGACAGTCACAAGCCAAGGTCACACGGGGACTTACTGCAGCCCCAGATCTAGAACCCAGGCCTCCCGACCGTGCGCCACATGCTGCAGAGGCAGCTGGTAGTAGCCTGAATCCTAGGGAGACCGTGGGAAAGAATGCAACTGAGTTCTGGCTGCAGAAAGATCCATGTCACGTTTCCCAGAGACGAAGTTCAGGCCGTGGAACCTGCTTCTGGTGTCTGGAAAGTGTGGTCTAAAGGTACCACCCTCTCCCCACCCCTGGGCCTTCTGTTCTCCAAGAGAGATTTCAAGTAGCCTCTCCAGGCCCCACCTGCCCCCCAAAGCTTTTAGGGGGCAGGAGTCTGGACCAGCACGATAACCTGCAGCTCAGGAGACCAGGAATGCAAGTAGTTATGGGGATCTGAGAAGGGTACTTTCAAAAGTCAGACTAGGAAAAAAAAAAATCAGGTTTCATTATGCGCATCCTCGGCCAGATGTGGGATGGGGCACCCGCTGAGAGCCCAAGGAGAGCCCGCCTACCTGGGCCACCCCCTCCCAGCGTCCAGTGGGTCAGGTTTCCAGACCTCAGCGCTCAGATTTTGCGGCATAAATTTGCATTCAGGACAGACCAGAGCGGAGGCTGAGGTAGGAGAGGAGAGAGAGTGGGAGTAGGGCCAAGGGTGCTAAGAGGGTGTAGGTCTGGCCTCTGCCTGTCCGTGTCCTCCCCTAAGCGCCGGGACATCCTCCGAGATGCACCGACCCGAAATCCTGCGCTGCCCCGGGCCAGCGCCTCCTGCGTGCCCTTGACGGCCCGCGAACCCTCCAGACCCGGCCGGTGACGCAGGCGCCCCGTAAATGCCAGAGGTCGCCCTGGCCGCAGCCTGCGTGGGAAGGCGAGGACCCCCGACCGCGACCGGGCGGGGCGGGGCAGGGGAGGGGGCAGCGGCAGGACGCGCAGCCGGACAGAGCTACCCTGGCCTGGCGGTGCGCCCAGCCCCGCGCCCCCTGGCTCTGCGCCAGGCCGGCCCGCGTGCGCCCGGCGCGCAGCACTGCAGCGCCGGTCATATGAGCAGAAATGATGAGAAAAGCACTTTTTAATCTTTTCGCACTTGCTCTGCCCGCTCAAACAGTTGCAGGATGTCGATGACAGACTTGCTCAGCGTTGAGGACATCAAGAAGGCAGTGGGGGCCTTTGCCGGTGAGCAGCGCGCTCCCCCCCACCCCAGCCCTCTCCCCTCTTCCACGCCCCCGGCCCCTGTGCACGCACGGCGGGCGGGCCTTCCCAGCGCCCCTCTGTCCGCGCACCCCGTCGGGCGCCGGCGGGGCGGGGAGGTGGAGGTCCTCGGCATTTCTCAGACTCCATCCGGGCGGGACTTGGAGCGGGTAGGGAGGCAGGACGCGCTGCGCGAGCAACCGAAAGTTGCTGGCGCCAAAGGCTGGGTGGCCGTGCTGCGAGGATTGGGGTCCGGGACCAAAGGCTAAGACCGGTGGCGGAAGGCAGGACTCTCCGGTCCCTGTGGGCGCTCGGGGCTTCCCGTGTAAGGCAGGCACTCACGCCTTCTCTCCGACCCCTTTTCTTGACCCCCGTTTCGGACAGGACTTTTCTTGCCCAGCGGCGGCGGCTGGGGCTGGCCCCACCGCTGTGCGAACCCCCATTCCAAGGCTCAGAGCCCGGTGACCTTCCCAGCGCCGGGGCTTGGCTCTACCTAACCGAGCGCGAGCATCCTCCGCGCGGGCAACTTCCAGCCTCCTCAGGCCGCCCCGGGAGGGAAGCGAGCTGGGGCGCCTCGCTGAGCTGCCCTGGACTTGAGCGCTCTGCTGCCTGCCTCTCTTCCTCCCCCCTCCCATCACCCAGACTGGGGAAACTGAGACTGGGAGAGGGTTGGAAACTCGCCAAAGGTCACCGAGCAGGCGCAAGGGAGCGATCAGACCGGGGGTCCCCTCCAAGTCTTGTTCCCCCACCCTAGTGTCAGAGCAACTTTCTTCCCTGCAGCTCGGTATGGGGGGGGGAGGAGAAGACTCTCAACAGGACCCCCCCCCACACGCGCGCGCGCGCACACACACACAGTGGCTCGGTCTAACACTGTACCCTTTCCCAGGTATTCTTAGAAAGTAGATCGGGACATAGAAAATTGGGGAGGGGGATCTCATTTCCTTTCTACTTGGCACCTCCCCTGGGCATGAACAATCTGGGGAAGCCCCTGTCCCAGGGCGCTGCAATAACCCACCCACTTCTTAACCCGACTTGCTCTCTTTGAGTAGAAACTTAACTGGAAATTCCTGGAGAGCTTTTTAACAGCCCCTCAACTCCCACGGGTGGATTCCTGCAGCAAAGCCCGGACTGCTGAGTCCTCCTCCCCTTCCTCCCACTGTGTGACCTTGAGAGAAATTTGTCCTCTGTGTCAATTTTCTGGGAACACAGTCTGTGGCCAAGAAAAATGCTGCCCCTCCTTTCCCCTGCCCCCACCCCAAAATATGCACACCGTGTTCACACCCCTTCCAATTTCCCTGCCCACTCCCACTCAGCCATTTCCCAAAAGGCTTCCTGGAAAATCAGGGAGCCCCTCTGCCTTTGAAGGCTACCCCCACTATCAGCGAAGGGTACAGCGAAGGGTGGGGGACAGGCTTGGGAGCCGGGGAGATCTGGGTGCAAACTCACCTCTTCTACCTCTAGCCCTGTGACCTTGGGCAAAGCACCCTCTCACCCCGCAGCCCCTCCATGGGGGCGCATCCCCTCCATCCCTCAGGATTGACACAGGGGAGTCAATCAACAGATGCTGTGACACCCCGCTTTCTCTCCCCTTCTCTACTGCCCCTTCTTTGTCCTCATTTAACCTCATTTAACCCCCCCTCCACTCCCACCCTCACCCCAACAGCTGCTGACTCCTTCGACCACAAAAAGTTCTTCCAGATGGTCGGCCTGAAGAAAAAGAGCCCAGACGAGGTGAAGAAGGTGTTCCACATCCTGGATAAGGACAAGAGTGGCTTCATCGAGGAGGACGAGCTGGGGTACACAGGCCCGCGGCTCGGGGGACGGGGCCTGGGGTGGGGATGCTCGCTTCCGAGTTTCCATCAGCTCTGCCCTTCTGCCTGCCCCCTTCGCAGAAAATAACCCGGCCTGACCACTGGTGCTTCCGAAAAGGGCAACTAATTAGGTTAAATGATAGCCACTTAATATTGCTAATGGAATGATGCTACTTAATAATTTAATACAATCGAAGAGGTCGTTTTTCTCTGCCTGAACATAGCAAGACAGAGAGCACTAGGTTGAGGATTTCACTGATTTTCTTTCGTCTAAAAGGCACCTGCCACCACCCTGCAGACCCCCACCCTTCTGCACCAGTGAGAGTAGAGCAGTTTCTGGGCAAATCGGGGTCGCAGAACCAGCTTTGGGGGTCCAGGACGCAAAGCTAAGTCCCTTCGCTGATGGGGTTTCGCCTTTCCCAGCTGTGCCTTTTGTCACTCTCTGGCCAGGACTGCCTCGGATTTTGACAGAATGAGAAGGAGGGGCTTACGAAGGGGAGCCTTTCCAGTTTCACCCCGAATGACCCCCACAACATCTAGACCCTTCTCCTTCTACCCGCTCATGCCCGATGCGTGCACGCGCCCACACACACACACAGGCTGGCTTCTACCTGTCCTCCAGCCGTCCCCTTGTCCAGGAGGCGTCCCCTGACTCTTCCCCTCGCCCCAGGTGGGGCGGAAGTATCCTCCGAGCAGCCCTTTCTGCTTCCCCATCATCGCATCCACCGCACCGCGTGGTCTGCCTCAGAGTACTTGACCCCTTCTCCTTTTCTCAGGCAGCTTTCTAGAATTACCTCTGTGCCCCCCAGTTTCCGGCATGGCCTCAGCACAGAGCAGACGCTTTTTGCGTCGGTCGCGTCGGCGGAATAAATACACGATGCAGGTGCCTTGCCTGAAGTGAGGTCAAACTTCTGCTGAGGACAGCCTGTCCTTCCTGCACACCCACCGACGAAAACAGCTGTCCCAGCGCAAACGCACGCACGCCCGCTGCCCGCCGCCCGTCCCAGCTGCCCGCGTCCCCTGCACAGATGCCAGCCCACCGTCCCCACGGTGTTCCTGCAAGGTGACCTTGACCTGATTCCCTCCCCGGCTTTTCTCCCCAGATCCATCCTGAAGGGCTTCTCTGCAGATGCCAGAGACTTATCTGCTCAAGAAACTAAGACGCTGCTGGCCGCTGGAGACAAGGATGGGGATGGCAAGATCGGCGTCGATGGTGAGTAGCCATGACCTGGGGCGTGAGCACAGCGCACAGGTCTTGGGATGTCCGGATGCTAAAGGCTCGGAGCTGCGTCTGTCATGTGAAAGAGGGAGGAGGGGCCCTGCACCCCCGAGATCAGAAGAAGAAAGGCAGTCTGTTAGGTCGGAGAGCTCCGTCATGTAAACCAGGCAAAGAAAAACTGGTGCATTTTTTTCTAAATTCGAACAACCCAAAAGGAACAGATTCCTTTTTCCTCCCTACCTTGTAGGGAATCCAGGAGAATTAGGAATTTTCCTTGAACTTTGCCTGAGCTTTTGTCTGGGCTCTGATCCCAGCTCTACGTACGCTGGCTATGTGACCTTGGAGGGTCTCTGTCCTTCTCTGGGCCTCAGTCTCCCCTCTGTAACCTGAGGAGATGAGGCCAACGGATCCCCCAGGACCCCGCCGGCTCACACGTTCTCAGATTCCAGGGATGGAAATTCCTTATCTCCTATCCTCCCCAACATCTTGCCCAAGTGTCCTGTAACTTCAAGTCTCAAAACCTGTTTTGGCTTCACCCAAACAAACGATTCCAGCATGGTAGGAGAGCCAGGAAAGCCAGCCAGCCAGGGATCAGCTGAGACTCAGGAAAGGGAATATCTTGTTCTCCAGGCTTTGCTTTCAGTGGGGCCCGGGGGGTCCAGCCTCTCACGCCCTTCTCCATTCGGATCTGACCCACATTCATGGAGCACATCCCAGCGTCGTTCTCTTTCTTGGCATCCCAGCACCCCTGGGAGCTGTCTCCATTTTGCAGGTGGGCAAACTGAGGTGGAAGGTGCTTTAGCCTATTCGAAGAGCGAGGTCACCAGCGGTGGAATAGGGATTTCAAACCAGGTCCGAGGAGCTTTCCAACATGCCGTGTGGCATCTGGTCCTGTGGTTGTCCTTTCCGCTGGCCTCAGAGAAGACCGTGTAGGTGCCTGGCCTCTAGGTTCAAGTCTCTTGGGGTCAAATCCCAGCGCTGCCGCTCTCTAGCTCTGTGACTTCGGGCAATTCAAGTAACTACCCTGAGCCCCAGGTCTCTCGTCTCTGAATGAAGGATAACACTAGTTCTTCTCTCATAGGATTGTCGTGAGGATCAGTTGTGTTAATGTATAAAGTGTTCAGAACCGTGCCCGACACAGAATAAGTGCTGCATATGTTTATTAATTGTATTTATCCTTGATACCTAATATGCAGCCCATAGCTGACCTATAGCAGGCACTTAACAAGCATCTGTTGCCTGGGTAGAAAGTCCAGTGCCTCCCCATGCTCTGCCTCCTCTTGCCCTTCACCAGCTGTGACCTTGACCACGCTTAGGTTCCCGTGGCAGACAAATGGGGTGAACAGTTTTATCCTAGGACCTGCTTGGACTCACTGTGAAAATTAAGTGTCTAGAGACAGAAAATTGCTTTGGGAAAGGTACAAGGATTCTGAATGTGGGTGTCATTTGTTAAAGTTTTATGCCAGAAACAAGAATGGAGAACCTCTAGCAAGGTCAGATGCAGTGAGTAGCCTGGCCTTGTGATGTCAGCTGCCCTTTTTGTGGCTGGGACAGAGGGAGGTGGTTTTAAAGGAGCCAGAACGGACAGTGCTGGAGACAAATTGGTGGCTGGTCTTAGGGACTCCAGTGAGTGGCACATCTCCCCCACACCCCCATCATCATCAAGCCACTTATCAGATACTTCCGCCCAGGCCCAGATTCCAGCCGTGACTCCGTCTCGGGCTTCCAGGCCAGCCTCCCATTTTTACTTGCAGCCAATATGCCGCAGCTCAGAAGCCTAAGGCAGGGTCTTTGTGGCTGGCTGCTCACCAACAACCTAAATGATCAAGAAAAACCAGGCCAGATACTGGCCTGCTTCTCTGCTTCCCTCCCTCCCTCCCTCCTTGCTGAACTCGGGTCTTAAAGAGCTCGCTAAACTCTTCCAACAGACATTTACTGAGCGGCAATCCTGGGCCGGGCAATGAAGGAGGTAAAGTTGAATCAGGCCCAACTCCCAGAGACACCATGTCCTGTCTGGGTGGCTCTGAGCACCAGTTCAGGAGCCCTGAGCCCCAGTTTCTTCACCTGTAAATTGGGCACAATAATACATAGCTCACTCGGATTCTGCAATGTATGGGAGTGGCAAGTGCAGTGCCCAGCACGTCGTAAGTGTTCAACTAACGGCACCGAGATTCTGCTTCTATTCGAACTGCATGTTGCTTACAGCTCCGTGTGTGTATACGCAAATGAACGGTAATACCAGGCAGAGGCCGGGAGGTACGGACGAGCTCTGTGGAGAGGGAGACACGGCGGGCTCTAGTGAAGGTCTGGAGGCTGCGGGCAGGAACGCCACAGGCGGGGAGGGCCGGGGGAGAGAAGTCCAGGCAAGGCGTTGGGATCAGCAAAGGCACTAAGGCCGGGGAGTCTAGGACAGGTTTGGAAAGGGGCAGATGATTGATTCGCCCAGGCTGGGAGGTGAGAAAGAAGTATTACCAGGGAGTGTAATGTGTCCCCAACCCAGTGCTGGGGTCTGCATGAGTTTCACCTCGTTTGACCTGGGTCTGCCAGCCAGCGCAGTGCAGGCTCGGGCCAACCTGGTGAGGGTCAGGGGGGTCAGGGCAAAACAAAACAGAGTGGGGGAGGACAAGGGCAGATGCCCCCGAGGCACTGGGGCCCCACGCTTCACGCTTTGGGACCTGAACAAGTGCAGAACCCCTCTGACCTTCATGCACCTGCTCTTTAAAATCAGGAGTCGGTCGCTGGAGTCCCTTCCAGCTTGGGGATGCTGCACGTGAATAACCCTCTAGACAAGGCCCAGCTCGGTTCTTAGACTCAGTCGTGTGACCTTGAATAACAACACTAATATCTAGCTTCATGGAGCCCTTAACGTGCGCCAGGCCCTGAGCTTAGCATTTCACTCGTTGGAACTTCCTGGCTCTCTTTAAGGTGGGTACTATCACGATCCCCATTGTACAGATGAGGCTCCTGAGGCTCAGAAGGTTACTGGTTTGCCTAAACTTTCATGCCAAGTAGGGAGAGAAAAGGTCAAGATCAAAGTGCAGGGCTGTGTAGATTCAGGGCACATGCCTGTGCTGTCTGCTTCATTCATTCATTCGAAGCTTAGTGAGCTTCTACTGTAAGATGATTTATCATTGACTTATTGCTTGTTTCTATTTCCCCCACTGGCATGTCAGCTCCACAAGAGCAGAAACTTTGTTTTGTTCAGTTCTGATGCCGGCACCTAGAACCAAGCCTAACACGTAGTAGGGGCACAAGATAAGTTTGTCGAATGAATGAATAAATGAATGAATGAACGAATGAATATGTGTCCAGCTCTGGGACACAATGATGAGGAAGCATGGTGTGTAGGGAGAGGTCTGCTGGCTGAGGCTGGAGACCCTTGTGGACTGGGGGCTTGTGGGTAGCAGGTGCCGAGGGATTCTAGAAGCAGGGAGTGCCTCTGGCTCCAGCTCTGTCTGCCCTTCTGAAGGTGAGTGGCATCGACCAGGCTCTTTAGGACCCCAGACTGAAAGGAGGGGACAGAAAGACAAAGTTCTAATAATAACCTTCTGCATCCCCATCTCTGGGGCAACTCCTTCCAGGAAGCTGAGACTTTTATAGATGTGGTCGATTGATTCTTGAAGGCCACCCAGGAGCAGAGCTGGCAAAGGGGGTTTTTAAGGCAGAAAAGGAGAAGCTGGGCAAAGGGGGAAGATGCTCAAAGACCCAAATAGCAGGCGAGGCTAAGTGGCAGCTTCCTTCTCAAGTGCTTGTTCTTCGAAATGCTGGGTCCCAAGTGAGAATCACCCAGAAGGCTTTTCGCGACACGAATGGCCATGCTCCATCCCCAGAGTTTCCGATTCCGATTCCATAGGTCTGGGGTGGGGCCCAAGCATTTACATTCCTACCAAGGTCCAGGTGCTGCCCGTAATCCGGGCACCACACTTTGAGAACCGCTGCCTTGCAATCGTCCTCGAAAGCAGGTGCCGTCCCTCTTCCCATTTCACAAATGAGGAAACCGAGGCGCCGGGAGGTTCAGTAGCACGCCGGGTGTCATTCAGCAGCAGAGCCAGGACCTTCTGCCATCCTGCCTCTCACACGGGCACGTGTGCCCAGCCCGGGCTCTGCACACCCAGAGCTGCCCACCTGGGACGTGAGGGCAGACAGGAGGAGCGCTCACCATCGCGTGGCACTTCCCGTGGCCCGGGGGAAGGCGCACCCGCCTTCCCTCCTAGCTCATTCAGTCCTCACGACAGTGCCACGAGATGTGTCCTCACTGCACAGACAAGGCGACTGAGGCTCAGGGCAGTGAGCGACTTGCCCAGGATCGCACATCTCTTCAACACTGGGGTCCGCTTCAGACCTTGACATCGACTCCAAATACCTCTCTCTGCCCCACCGTGCTATAGATAAGCGCGCCCCGTATGCACACACATACACACACACCCATGCACACATACTCGCAGGCACGCACACAATCCCCGTTAGTTTCCCTGAAACCCAATCCCATTCCTATGCGTCGAGCTGGTTCTAACTCAAGAGCCTGTGGTTTGCTTTTTGCTTCTGTTGCTGCAAAATTTAGTCATAATTACCGCTAGAACTTTGCAGTCTGCTCCATTCACATGCCTACAGGCATTCGTCTTTTCTGCTTCTTTCCGGCAAAATCCGTTCTCTTTTATCCATAAGCAGCCTTTTTAATTTGTGGGGGTGGGGGGGTAGGAGGGAGGAAGCCCCGGGGCTGGAACACGTGAAGTCAGGCATTTTCTCTCTCTGGGCATCCATCTGGACACCCCCAAAATACCCACCTCAAAGGCTTGTTGCTTGACTTAGTCAGCATTCTGGAAATTATTCCTTTCCTCTTATTTTATGTGAATGCTTTCTCTTGTAAGCCACCTTAAAACCCTTTGGAAGTAGTGGAATACCGGTCCTCAGAGGAGATGAAATTGAGTCTAAGATGGGAGGGAAGTGAGAAGGATGGATGGAGTCTCGCCAGCCTCCCTGTAACTCAGCCTTCTGGCCAGTATGACACGGCGTCTCTAAGCCAGGCCGGATGTGCTCATCGGGGCCAGTCCGCGGTCCTGCTGGCAGAGCACTACAGTGTAGAGTGTTTTGCCCCGTCTCTTTGCATCCTCGATAAAGTCGGGAGGACAGTCTGGGATCCCTACTGACGGATGTGGAAACCGAGACCCAGTGGGCCTTGAGTGCCGGAGTCACAGAGCAAATCCTCGGTGGAATGGAATGGGGTCTCCCGACTCCGCCCACTGCCTCCACCAGGCTGGGCGGAGACATTCGAGTTATAAACGGTTTCTGAGTTTAGCGAGATGCTCGAGTTGACTCCCACGTGGACCTCCCTAACCCCAGCCTTACCTGCACTAGATAAGATCTAGCAGAGGGAGAGGAAGTGGCCCTCCTTACGGGACCGGACCGCCTCCCATGAGCGGGAGCCGCGGTGAGGGCGAGGGCGGAGGGAAGGCTTGATCCCCCTCCTGCCTCTGTGAGTTACAGCTTGAGTCAGAACCCAGCCTCAGAACGGGATGCACCTGGCCGGAGCCGCACCTGAGGTAGAATCCTCCTGGCTGCGTAACTCTCAGCCTCGGTTTCCCTGTAAGTAAAGTGGGGATAAGAGAGCTGGCGAAGATGGAATGGGATGGCACACGGGGGAGTGCCCGGGACAGCCTGGTCCCCCAGAACTGTTTACGCAGGCGCCTCACGGCTGCCGGGCTTGACCCCAGGTGACCCTGCCTCCCCGTTCTCTGGATTCGAAAAGTGATCCCTGTTTGCAATAGCAATTTATAAGACACCCAGCCCGGGAGCTATTTAGAGGCGAGGTGATAAACCAGGCTTCGGTGCCCTCCTGGTCATCTCGACAGAGGGAAGGAAACAGCCTTCCAGACGCTGACTCAATGTCCATCTCGGTTTCACCTCGAGCCATTAGGGTGTGCTGGCCTCACCTGTCAATGGCTTCTAAATTTGTCCAATCCCCACAGCACCCAGCACTGGAACAGACCTAATTAGGCCCATTTCAGTTTCCTAAGGGAAAGGAGAGAACTGAGTCCTCCCATCCTCTGCCCCTGAGTCTGCTGCTTCCCAGCCCCGCCCCTAACACTGGTCTCTTTCTGATTGGATGATGAAGAAGCCAGCAAGCTGGCCGCAGGGGCCTTGGGTGAGGCTTCCACCACAAAGGTAGGGCTACAATTGCATTCTGATAGGAGGAAGGACTCTGGATCCCTCCAGAGGCACGCTCTCCCTCACACCCCAGCAATAAGGTTGCTTTCCTTGCGCGCCCTGTGTATGGCGGGCATCGCTGGACAAGCCACGTCTCTCCTCCATTATCTCGCGCAGTCCCCACCCTCACCCGAAAACGAGATACCCTCACTATCCCCATTTTACAGCTGCCGAAACCGAGGGGCAGCGTTTCCATAGATGGCTATGCCGGAGGCGGGACCTGAACTCCGATGGGACAGATAGTGTCAGAAACTTCTACCAGCTCAGCTGCTTGCTCTTTGGGCTTCCTCGTCTTAGTTTCAGGACTTGTGTGGCTGCCGTCACCACTTCAGAGCTCCGACCTGTGTCAGCTGTGCTGACATCCAAGGGAAGAGGAGCTGACGTGTGTAGACCACGTACTGTGTGCCAGGCCCTTTCTGTTATCGCTTCTGGTCTCCCGAATCGTCCTCCAAGTAGGCGTGATCGCAGAGAGAACCGAGGCTCGGAGAGGAAGGGCGTGGCCTAAGGCCACCCAGCCAGGAAGTGATGGAGCGAGATTCAGCTCCAGGGTTGCGAGAAGGTTGTCTGCAGATACCAGACAGGGACAGGAAGCAGTGGGGGGACGGCAACAACAATGCCGAGACACAAAAATCATGGTGCCGTTGGTAGGGTCCTCGCCAGGCGGCAGCAGCCAGGCGTTTCGCGGGCTTGCAGCTGTGGAAGCGTCTTGATAACCACAGCTACCGAATGCTGGGCGCTGGCCTTGTATTGGGCGTGCGACGAGAGCTTTAGGGCTGGCTCCTCTGAACGACCCAGGGAGCTCCATTTTACAGATGAGGAAACTGAGGCACGACAAGGTAAAGTAGCTCATCCAAGGTCACGGAAGCAAGAAATGGCTCTCCCACAGTGCACGCACTGTGGGAGAGCCGGAAAGGTATCTTCTCGGCCTGACGCTGCACAGGTAAGAAAACCAGGACCTGGGAGGGCGAGGCGTCTCGTTCAGGGACATGGGTGATGGCAGAGCCAAGACTCGAACCCCGTCCTCCGATGCCCCGTTCTCCTCCCGGCTTCCTACCACCAAATCAGCTGACCGAGACTACAGGATCTTGGTACGTCCTTGTTTGTCTCTAAGGAGGAATGTGGACATTGTAGAGGAGACTTTTTTCCGATAGGAGGGCTGTCTGTTAATTGGTTTGCTCCTAAGAGCTCTGCCTTGAGGGAGATACCACCGGAGCAGAAGAGGTGACCCCTGCCCTCAATTTGTCTGCAAAGTGCCCTTCTCCGGGTTCCGGGAGGATAAAATTAGAATCCCGTGTTTTCTGCAAAAAGCCAGGGCATGTGGCATTGTGACATCTTGGCCACTTCGGAGTGGATCACGGGGTGTTTTCAGAGGCTTTTAAAAACCCTAAAGGTCCAAAATAGGTCACATAATCAGACCCCCAAATGCCTGACTTTCTACCTCGGGAGCGTCCCTCGGTCGGCGTTCCTTGGTCCCCCTCCACCCGGATGCCCTCCCGTGCGAAGGTGGTTAATGGACTTTTTGCTGATGGGCAGCCAAGAGCCCGTCATTTCTAGGGTGAGGGTCAGAGAGGTCAGTGCAGATCAGGAAATAATAAAATCCTGCTTCTCCTCTTGACGCTCTCGCCACAAGCTGGTGTTGGTGGATGGACTCACGTCTCCTTTACCCCAGGACGGAACAACTCGGTGCCCAAGGACGTGGTAAACTGGCTCTGACCAGTTTTCCAGATTAAATAGCAGATTGAATCAGGGGAGAGTTCCTTCATGCTTCCACCCCATCTGGGGTGCCGACCCCAACAGAAACGACCTCTCCACATTCATATAGGGGTGTTCCTGAGGTTACAGGCCACGTCCCGCCTCTGCCTCGTACTTTCTCGTAACCCTGACCCCCATTTCCCCATCTATGAAATGGGAATCATCCTTCTTACCTCCCAAGACCGTCGCGAGAGTTATATGAGGTGAGTCAGTACTCATTGAACCCTAAGAAGAACTCGTGGGCCACCCGTCCACCCCTCCCTCTGTCCTGCGGCCCATTCGTTCGGCCTGTGTGTATTAGCACCTGCCCCGCCAGGCCTGTCCTGTTGCTAAGATTGTGGAGAACAGGACAGACCCGCCTGGAGTTTACATCCTGGTAGAGGGAGACCGATAAAAATAAGCACGTAAATAAGATCATTCCAGGGTGCTAAGTAGCAGGGAGTAAATTAAAAAGGGCTGATGTGACAGAGTCATGGTGACGATATTTGAGCTGGCTCATGTGTCACTCTACACCTAGGTCAAAGTAGGTCGGGAACCTCCGGGGTGAAGAAGGGAGGCCAAGCGCGCAGCTTGGATCGCGTCTGCTCTCCGATCTTGGTTGAGCTACTGCACCCTTGGGCCTCAGTTTCCCTACCTGTAAAATGCAGGAAAAAAGCATCGCTTCCGTGGGGTAGTGGCGAGAACTGAATGAGATGATAATGTGCTCAACACTTCCCACATAGGCATTTGATAAATAAGAATCTTTAAATTCTATGAAAATGGACGATGTTAACCAAAGTACGAATGATAAAAGACGTCTCGAAAGAACTGCCTGCCTTCCGAGGTGCTGTGGGATCGTAGGTGCTCAAGGCTGAGAGAGCGAACGCTTTGAAACTCAGCCCGCGGGAGCGATTTTTACAGCGTTTGGTGTCCGGGTTCTGTCTCTGCCACACACTGCTACCGCCCAGCCCGTGACCCTGGGGTTCTTGGGAGCAGCTGGAGGACCCTCCCGCTCTCCCGCCCTGAGTGGTACCCAGGCCCCCACATCCGGTCACCTGCCTTTCCTGTCCTCGAGGTCAGCCTGGGAACAGGCGAGGGCAATGTCCATTTCCCAGGTCGGACCCCTGCAAGGGGAGGAGCCCTGGTCCCTGCGCTCAGATGAGTCAACACCAGGTCTTTGCTGTGACTGACCATAGCACACGTTGGTCTGGTCTGTTTTTCTTTCGTCACTTTTTTATCCAGAAATAATTCTGGCTTTACCAAAGAGTAAACAATAGCACAGAGCTCCGTGTACCCCTCACTCTGCACCCTCTAATGCTAACATGTTACTTAGCTGCGGCACCATGGTAAAAACTAAGACATGACACACTTCATCCAAAGAGTGAGGAGGGCCGGGCAAACCTCGAGGGAGCCCCAGACACTCCTCGCGGGTGGCATGCCATCGTGAGACAGATTTCCTAGGCTCTCCATTTCCAATCTCACTTCGTTCGTTCATTCATCCATTCATTCACGCCCACACTCACCCCAGGTCTCCTCAGCAGGTGTGAGAAACGAGGGAAAAGCCCCGCGCGGGCGCCCGGCAGGCGGGCCGTGGCCACTTCTGCACTGTCCCCCTCTGACTCACCTCTTTGTCGTTTTTCTTTTGCAGAATTCTCCACTCTGGTGGCTGAAAGCTAAGAGGCTCTGACTGCCCCAGGTCTCCCACCTTTCTGCCCCAAACCCCCAATCTCGGCCCCTCTTCCTGCCCTCCTGCATTTCTGTTCTGTTTGTTTATGTTATTTTTTACTCTCTCCACCCCTCCTTCAGCCCTTGAATTACACCATTCTTCTGGAAAATGCTGGAGAAACAATAAAGGCTGTACCAACCAGACTCTGCTGTTCAGGAGGCCCCGGGCAGAGAAGAGGGTGTGGCGTGCGGTGAGGATCTGGTCCTGGCTTTCCAGACATACCTGCACAGGGGTGGGGCCGGACTTAGAGGGTGGAGGAGGGGCTGACTGAGCCCCGCCTCTGCATTTGGTGCTGAGCACGGTACTCTGCAGGAGCTGCCCAGCTAGCCTTGAAACCACCTCGTAACGTAGGTGATGAAATTCCCATTTTACAGATGTAGAAACTAAGTCTTAGAGAGGAAGTGATGTGCCTAAGCCCACACAGCTTGGACCTGTGGATGGATGGTTGGATGGATGGATGGATGGATGGATGGATGGATGGACGGATGGATGGATACCCATTAAGACTCTTTTTTTGGTTACAAATGACAGAAATCCAACTCAAAGTGACTTAAGCAGAAAAGGAATTAAAAACCAGACTTGACCGGTTCTGCACCTGAATAGTGCAGGGTGGGTCTCCAGGAACTGCTGGGTCGAGGACCTCCAGTGACATCATCGGGGTTCAGTCCTTCTTCCCCTCTCTCTGAGCACGGCTTTCCTTCGCGCTGCGTTTGCCGTCAGGCCGGCTCTCCCTCCGACATTCCTCTAGCAGCTCCGGGTGTGCATTCAGCAACACCAGTGAAGAGAGAGAGAGAGAGAGAGAGCTTCTCTTTCCCATTCACTCCATCAAAGGCCCCACATTTCATTTCATTAAACCAGTGCAAATGTTTATTGAGCACCTACTCTGTGCTGAGCCCTTTCCTCAATTTCATCTGTACAACAACCCTGCGAAGTGGGGACCATTATTGTCTCTGCTGTACAGATGGGGACACTTAGGCACGCCCATCAGGATTCAGGCTGAGGAGCAGGGATGGCCTGGCCACCTTCCTGGATGGCAACCAGGCAGAGCCAGCAGCCCAGGCCTGGGAGGGGACTGGGGACCAGAGTGGGAATTGGGCCAAAGCAGAAGCAGGCCCTGGAGAACCGCCCTGCTGTGGACTCAGCCAGACATGAGGCCACGGGAGCTGCGGGATGGTTTGCCCCAGACGGCTAGTGTGAGTGAGCGGGCGGGCATGAGGACAGACATGTACACACATGCGCACATGCTTGTGACAACAGTCAGGACCAGGGTTGACCCAGGTTTTATTATGGGAGTCTAAGGGTTTCTGACCTGGACACGGAGGACAGAGTGGACCTGGGCCACCCGGTGTCAGGCCGTGCAAAAGGCAGGAGGACGGGCTGGGGCCGACCGGCCAGAGCGTCTCCCCCGGAAATGAGTTCAGGGCCCGCGAGAAGGACAGGCAGGTCAGGACAACAGTGACGGCTGCCTGCTAGCCAGCCTGCGGGGGCCTTCGGTGCCTCTGGCCCCACCCCCAAATGACAGCCCGCACACTGCAGTTCAGACTCAGGGCGGCGCGCGGTGCAGCAGCCCAGGGGGTTTGAAAGCAAGGCTGTCGGGGGACACAGGCCATTGGCTCCAGGTTCCTCGATTTGGAGAGGACTTACCTGGAACCTGAGCAAGACAAGGTCAGGGCAAGGTGGAGGGCGCCTCGCGTCCGTGGTGGGGGGCAGCGGTGCGGACAGAGGGCACATGATAACGATGACACAGACACCGAGTGTCCGTTGCCAGGCCCCCCCGCCAGGCCCCCCTTCTCTTGCCTCCTACTTTTGGATTTGCCCGATCCTCGCGCCTTCTCCACCGCCATCCAGAGCCAGGCCCGATCACGAGCCGGTCTGGGGCACGACCTCGCAGAGCCGGAGCCTCGGTCCCATCCGGCAGCTGTCCCGTCAGGCAGCTCTTCGAATGAGGCGCGGCCTCCAGTCAGTCTGTCACTCGGTTTTGGCGTCTTCGTAGACTGAGACCTTCACCAGGGACCTCTGTGGAGGTGACCCGTCTTCAGTCAGGCTCTGAGATGCGGGTGGCAGCTGCCCTGGCCCCAGGAACCCGTGTGGCCTCCAGGCCGGTCCCTGAGCTGGCCTCACCTCCCCAATCCACTCCCCACCCCGGAGCCCAGGGCCACCTCTTGAACAGACCAGGTCACGTCGTCCTCCTGCTTTAAATGGTCCAGTGACTGTCTTGTGATAGAATGAAATAATTCCATTTTATGTATTTTTCAATAATATATTTATAATAAAGTGTTCTATAAATCATTTTTTAGCATTAAACTGCAAGCGCAGCCTTCCTTGCCCACAGCGATGGCCCGGCCTCCCTCTCCCACCCAGCCTCCCCTCCCAGCTGTCCCTCGGCCTGGACCACTCGGCTCTCCCTTCATCCCCACCCGCTTCCTCTTTCCGTCATGTTAAGCCACCCTGACCAGATGGCCCCTGCCGGGGTTAGAGTCCCTGAACTTCCCACGGAAGTACTTATCACAGGTAAGTGCGGGAGAGAAGTATGGCACACTAATTTGCAGCCCTGTCTCCCGGAGGTCGCAAGACGACTAAGGGCGCATCGGTGGGGTTCCCTGCCGGACTCCAGAGCCTGGCACACAAAAGGGTGTTGCGACGCGAATGTGGCCGCAGAGGCCCGATGTGGCCAGCGACTCACTCGAGGCCGCACAGAAGTGCAGAGCAGAGCAAGGACTGGACGCCAGACCTGCTTTCCCACCCGGCCCGTGCCTCCCCCACGGAGACCTTCTAACTCAGCGGGGGTGGGGCGGGGGACCGAGGGGGAAACCCCTGTTGCCCAACACCCCCATCTGCACGCCCAGCATCTCTGGGTTCCTGCGCCCATCTGCCTGCCAGCCCGCCATCGCCCCGACATCTCAACATCTCGTCACTCTCCGCCCGCCTCCCCCGGGCTGGCTCTTCAGCCGGACACACTCCTCTTCTGCATCGTTATGCTCGGAGGAGCCTCGTTCATCATCTCAGTCCCCCTTCTGTCTGGGAGAGGCAGGGAAAGGGGAGGAGGGAGCTGGGGCTGGAAGGAGGAGTCAGCAAATCAGCCCCTGCGTGGCTTTGGATAAGAGCGGGATCAGCCTGCGTGCGGACAGAGGGCTGGATGATGGATTGGATGTCCTGGAGCAAGGAGAGGATGCAGATAAGTGGGGTAAGACGGAGCGAGGACAGTGAGAACGAAAGATCAGAGGTGGGGAAGGGTGGATGGGGACTCTCTCCTGTCAGCCAGAGGCTTGCAAGATACGACAGTGCCAGGCTCCAGGTTTGGGGCTGGCAGAGCTGCCTTCCCACCCTTTCTCTTCCTCCCTAGAGCACCTACTATGTGCCAGTATATACTACATCCTAATCCGCACCATATCCTCGGAGGAAGAGAACAATCTATCTTACAGACCAAAAAGCTGAGGTTCAGAGAGGCTAAGCAACTTGCCCAAACCACACAGCGAATTAAAATAGAAAATGAAAACACTACTCCTCAGTCAGCGAATCCTTTCTGAGCGCCTATGCCTGCCTGACACAAGCTCAGCACTTTGAAAGCATCGCCTCGTGGGACCATCACAGCAACTGCAAGAACTCCTCTCAAAGAACTCCTCGGACAATAAAGATACCCCACCCTCAGCGCCCCTGCTGCCACTCTGCAGGGACAGTTAGCCCTGAAGAGTCAAACTGGATGACTCCGATATTCAGATTTACGTAGGAATCAGGAGGCCATGTACAGGGGGTGGTTCGGTGCTAGGGGAAGAAGGCTGGAGCTCTCTGCCTCCTTCATGTCCTCTCCCATTGGACCAGCCAGAGAGGGGCCAGAGAGGGGCCTGGACAGCCAGCCTGGACCCCACACTACGTCACAGAGGGCCCTCACCTAACTTCCCTCCATTTCTGCTTTCCCTGCACCTTCCCAGGGAATTGGTAGAAGTGTCCTCGTCTTCACGTGGGTCAGATCTTGGGCTCCCAAGGACCAAGGGCAGGCTGCTCCATTGCACTCAAGCCAAGACACCCTCATCATCCCTTTTTTTGCAGGTGAGAACAGGAAGTATTAGGTATCTTGTCAGAGACTCCCGAATTCATTTGCTTGACCTCACTCTTCCCCTGATTGGTGACAGAGACAGGATTCAAACTTCAAGGTGCCTGGACCCTGAGCCAGACCCCACACTCTTCTCCTGCCTCCCACACATTCTCTGTAAGGTGCCTGGAAGCATCCCTGGGCCTTCCTGCAGCTCCCACTCATTCACTCACTGACACTGCTTTGTACTTCCTCTCTTTCTCAGAGAGCTCCAAACTCCTTAACAGCCAACAAAGTCTTTCATAATCAGCAAGCTGGAAGCTCAGGAGAGCCAATGATGTAGTTCAAGCTCAAGTCTGGAGTCAGGAAAGAAAACCAATGTCCCACTTAGAAGGCAGCAGAGTTCCCTCCTACTCAAGGAGGTCAGCTTTTTTGTTCTATTCGGGACTTCAACTGATTGGATGAGGCCCACCCACATTAGAAAAGGCAATCTGTTTTTCTCAGTCTACCGATATAAATGTTCTACATCCAAGAACACCCACCCAGAAACTCCAATTATAATGTTTGGCCAAATATCTGAGTACTTCATGGCCCAGTCAAGTTGACACAAAAAAATTAACCATCACACAAACCAATTTAAAAACAGGCAAAGGACTTGAACAGACATTTCTCCAAATAAGATATACAGATGCCCAACAAGTACATGAAAAGATGCTCAAGATTGTTGGTCACTAAGAAAGTGAAAAATCAAAGCCATAATATGATGCCACTTTATACCCACCAGGATGGCTATAATCCAAAAAATGAAAAGAATTATTGGTGGGGATGTGGAAAAATTGGTACACTCTTACTGGTTAGAGCATAAAATGATGCAGTCACTTTGGAAAGCAGTTCGGCTGTTCCTCAAAAAGTTAAGCATAGAATTTCTCTATGCCCCAGAAATCCACTCCTTGGTACATATCCAAGAAAAATGAAAACATATCTCCACACAGAAACTGGCATACAAATGTCTATAGCAGCATTATTAGTGATAGACAAAAAATGAAAACAACCCAAATGTCCAACAGTAGGTGAATGGAATCAAATAATCAGAATGTAGTGCAGCCGTTCGATGAAATATTATTTATCCCTAAAAAGGAATGAAATACGGATGCAGGCTACAACATGGATGGGCCTTGAAAACATGATGTTGAGTGAAAGAAGCCAGACGCAAAAGGTCACGTATTGTATGATTCCTTGTATATAAAATATCTAGAATAGGTAAATCCATGGAGATAGAAAGCAGATTGGAGGCTGCCAAGGGATGGATGGAAACGGGGAATGGGGAGCAATTAGGGAGGGTGTTCTTCCTGAGTGATGAAAAAGTTTGAAACTAGAGAGAGGCGATGGTCGCACAAGATTATGAATCCACTGATCCACACACGAAAATGGTTAATTGTATGTCATTTAAATTTCATTGGACTCGTCCTCTGGTCATCGTCATCATCATCATCAATATCACCCACATTTTACGTGTGGTTATTAGGTTTCTGAGAGCTGGGATCATGGTTGCCTCATTCACCGGCACGACTCAGTACCTAACACAGTCCTAGGCATGAAGAAGATGCTTAATATGTCTTTGTGGAGTAAATACACACACACACACACACACACACACACACACACAACAAAAACAAAGAAAATTATTCACAAGTGAAAAAGAAAGCAAAGCATCAACATATGGAGGATGTTAAACCTTTCCATAATTAAAGGCAGGAGAGGAACTGGTTATTTTGTGTTATTCTGTGGGCACAAAATCAAGAACGACGAGGGGATTTGCAAGGCAACAGACCTTGTCTAAACCTCAGGAAGCCCTGTCTACGTTTTGAGCTGCTGGGCAGAAAGACAGGCTGTCCCGTGAGGCAGTGAGCATCCTGTCATGAGAGGCATGCAAATGGAGATGAGGGAACTTGTGGAGAGAACTCGCGCATCAGCAGCAGAGTTCCTCTAGACAGCGAGTCTCTTCCAACTCTGAGATGCTGCGATCTGAGCTGACTTACAGCCATTAGCCATTAGCAATCCATTTAACCTCCTGCTGGCTGCTTGCTACCTTATTGAATCAATCATCCACCGGATATTTATTTAGCACAGATGTCACACAGATGGATCCAACGAGGGTGTCATATCCTAAAGAGGTAGAGAAGTTTCCAGGTCGTTCTTTTTATTTTCTCCCTCCTGACGTGACCCCAGTGTTCAGAGCGCCACCTTAGGAAGGCTCTGATGGGCTGATTGCGCCAGGCTCGTTTAATGTGCCCCCCGTGGGTTGCTGCTGTCCCCTTGGTGTGTTCACCACCTCCCGACTCCGGCGCTGACTCCTTCCTACTGGCAGCATCATCACCAGCTGCCGCTCCTGCTGGGCTCACCTGAATTCCCGCATCCTGGTCCCCCTCTCCCTCAGGGCCAGGCGCTGGCGCCCAGAAAGGAGGCTACTGCAGTGCACGGAGGGACGAGGCTGAGAAGATCATGGGACATCCACAAATGGACCATTGCGTGTCACTTAAGCTGGACATTGTGGATAGTCTATGTTAACGTGGGGAAAGATCTATGATGCGACTTTTAATTGTTTATAGGTGACGTTTACATTACATCATTATATTATATTATTATACTGCACCATATTATAATATATTATATTGCGTACTCAACACTATAGTCGCCTGCATATCACTCGTTATCACCTCTTTCTTTCTATCACAGTCCCGTTTGGTGGCAGGACAGCAACGTGCCCTGTGAAAAATACTCACCTGACGTGCGACACAGTTTTGGTCCATGAGATACAAACACACATCCTTAGGTGGGGCTTGCAAGGAAGCTTCTAGAGAAGCAGATCCCCTTAGTCCTTCGGCCTTTGCCTTCCTCCCTCACCTTGTCCAGGATACAGCCTTGGATGGATGGATGCCTCACCTTGTCCAGGATACAGCGCAAAGACGGATGGATGGATGCCTTCTTACGACAATGGGGATTAAAGACACAGCTGATGATGGTGCCGTTAGAAAGCCGGGAGGAGCCTGGTCCCTGATGGTCCTAGTCTGGAAGCTGCAACCTTGAGCGTGCTTGCGACAGGAGGAAAACGGCTCCTACTTGGTTAAGTCCCTATGGTTTGCACATGAAGCGCAAATCATTCTAATTGATGCATTAGCGGTTGATGAAACTTACAAAGTACGGTGTGGGTTGAACAGATTTGTCCTCTTGGAATTTAGGATGTGACCTTATTGGGCATAAAGATCTTTGCAGATGTGATTCAGGTAAGGATCTCAGGATGAGATCCTCCTGGACTAGCATAGGCCCTAAATCCAATGACAGGTATCATCATAACAGACAGAAAGACAGAAGACACACAGGGAAGCTGGTCGCGCGAAGACGGACGCAGAGGCTGGACTTCCGCTGCCACAAGCCAAGGCATGCCAGGGGTCACCGGAGGCTGGGAGAGGCCAGGGAGCGTTCTCGCCTAGAGCTTCCGGGAGGAGTGAGGCCCCGCCGGCATCTTGATTTCAGACTCTGGCCTCCGGGAGGGATTGCGAGAGAACAAATTTCTGTCATTTGAAGTCACCGAATTTGTGGTCATTTGTTACGCCAGCTCTCGGACACTAACATATGCAGAAAAGCATGTGTCATAGAAGATGTGACATAAGCTGGGCACTCATAAATAGCTAAATTGGAGTTCTTTGGTTAGGCAAGAGGAGAAGGACCTTCCGGAAACACTGGTAGCAAATTATAACAATAATAATGACGACGCTTGCCAGGCATGCCCTCTGCTGAGTGCCTTACATCCTTTCTCCCCGAACCTTTGCACCAAGCCCCTGGGATGGATATAGTTATCCTTTCTTAACAGCTCAGGAGACTGAGGCAGAGGTTAAATGACTGTTCCAGGGGGCAGTGGTCACAGCAGATGTTGTGGGGACCCCCACCCTTTTACCCTAAAGATCTGAGACTCGCTGTCCAAGGGGCTTTTGTTCCTGGGTGTGGACGTCCAGCCCTGGCACAGGGCAAGGCAGTTGTGCCAAGGGTGACAGCTGCACAGCCCTTGGCAGGGCCAGATGATGAGTCGGATAAAAGCTCATAAGCTTCCTCAGCCCTCAGCCGAGGTGACTTCAGGCATCGCCCCCCCACCCCAGTGCTGTCTCCCCCAGTTCCCAGCAGGGCTGAGCGCCCCACGCAGCAGCTGGCTTAGTGGGGAGCCCTCCTGGTTCCTTTCCCCTCCCTAGCTCTTGTTCCCATTCCCAAAAAAGGTGCTTCTAGGAACCCGGGCTCACTATATACCTCTGTATTCCGGTCCTTCTTCAGGGTGTCCTCTGGGCGAACCCTAAACCAAGATAGTGTTGGAGTTAGGGCCCATCCCTGGTTTATCCAACCCCAGAGCCTAAGCTCGGACCCCCTAAAAATCCCTGCCTTATTTGGGGACACAAGCTGGAAATAGCTCGCTAGCCGAGCCGAGAACAGGATGCAGCGAGAAACAGCAGCCGGGGGGCCAGGTGGAAGCTGCCGCTGAACGCGGTGCTCTGGAAACAGAACATTTGAACGTTTTCTATATTCACCACGGTGCCTGCGGCGTCGACTTGGATGTACTCCAGCAAGAAACCTGCCCTCTCTCACCGCTCCGGCTTCTCCAGGTCTTGTCACCCACTCCTCTGATGCTCACATCTGTTCACTCTCGAGAAACGAGCAGAGCGCAATCAGTCTGGCAGAGTGCTTCGGAGACAATTCCGGGATGACTGTGAAACTCGCTGGGTGAGCCAGCGCCAGATGAGAAATTGCTCTGCCCCAGCAGTTTTGCAAAATTCAAAGCTTCTTGCTGGAGCGGAGGGTCAGTTATTGGAAGGTTTTCTTGCATCATCATCACAAAACGCCACCTTGTCAGCATCGCCAGAGAGATGGTGGAGGACGATCCGCTCTGGGGGCCAGCCCTTTGCTTTGGGAAAGAGCCTTCAAGAATGTAAATAACACAGAGGAAGTGATGGCCAATTCTCATGACAAGAAACTGCTTCAATGGGCACTTCATTCTTACCTAAAGGAAATTGCTTTTGGTTCTTGGGTTTTGTGCAAGGGAAGCTTCCTATCCCCCGTAGAGGGCAGGGGAATATTTAAGTTATCCATTCATTCAATCATTCATTCAATGCCCTAGAGTGGTGATAGCCGCCCACATTCGTTGTGTTTACTCTGTGGCTGTTTCAAGTGCTTTCATGCCTTATCCCAACCAATCCTCACAATCCGGGGTAGGTCGTTGGTCCCATTTTACAGCCAAGAAAACAGAGACGCAGCCAAATTCATGATTCCCTATGAGGCCATCCAGCCAGGAAGCAGTGAGTTGGTTCAGAGAGAGAGGATCTGAATTCTAGTCTTTAACTCATCTCACTGAGCCTCGGTTTCTTCCTCTGGAAAATGGATGTACCGACTGTTTGAGGTTTTTTCCCTCTACAAAGATGAAATTTGTGAGGTTTAAAAATTCTTTCCCAGTGAGCGAGATGTCTCTTTGGGGACCGAGTGTCATCCCACTAAGAGGGTGGGTCAGAGACGCCTGTTCTCTGATCTGTCGACTTAAAGGTCCGTACCCTTGTCCCTCGTGCCCCTGCAGTCACGCCACTGGGCACTCGGCCTTCGGTCATGGTAAGTCGAGCGGCTCCGTGCTGCCCGCGTCTGGCCAGCTCCCTCTCCTTCGTCCGCGGATGCCCGCGTCCAGAGGCGATCACGCCTGTCTACAGCTACCAGAGGCTCAGGAGACGGGCCCGGAGGCTGCCTACTCAGGCAACGTGCTTCCCTACTGGTGTTTCTTCCCGTGGCTCCATCTGGAAGAAAGCCCTCGACTTTCCATTCTGAACAACTGTCTGGTATTTTCAGTCTGTTCAAAGGCTGTCAAATTCCAACTCATGGATGCCACGTTCAGGTACTAACGACGTGCTCCAAGCATCCTTGAGCAGGGGACAGGAAGCCAACTGTGAATGCAGACAGTCACGGTAATGACGATAGGTAGCCCTTACCTTTGTCAGGTCCTTACAGTTTGCAAAGCATATCTTAGGTTTGACCCCTACGGTAACTCTCTGAGAACAAGGGGAGTGGGGTGTTATTGTTCCCAAGTCTAGCCATGTCAAGTAGCATGTCGTGGGAGGTAGGTAATGACCTGAGTGCTCTCTCCAGGGAGCACCTGGTGGGAAGGAAGGTGGAGCCCGGAGCCCTAGGGGACCACCGTTTCTGGAGCAGGGGGCAGGGCAGCCTCCAGGGCACTGGAGGAAGACCAGTCGGGGGGCAGGAGAACCAGGAGAAGGGGCGTCACCACGCAGAGTGGAGGGAAGGCCAGGAGGGAGGAGAGGCAGGCCGTGCCCACTCAGATGCCCCCAAGAGACTGTGGCTGAGGGGCCAAAAGAGCTGTTCGAATCCTGCCCCACTGTTTCACGTGTATGGTCCTAGGCGCGTTGCTAAACCTCTCTGTGCCTCAATTTCCTTATCTGTAAAATGGGGGTAACAATAGTCCCCGCTTCACGAGGTTACCGTAGGATTTAGTGCTTACCATGGGTCTGGCATAGTAAGAACACAGTGACCCCGATTTCTGAAGCCTGGCATGGGAGTTGGCGCTCAGCCAGGAGTGACCTTCGACATGGGTTCGGGAGGAAGAGTATGTGCGGTAGATTGTGGGTAAGCGAGAGGTGCGGGGATGAAGGAGGGACTGGCACATGCTCTTAGGGGAGGCAGGCTTGGCGGGAGGCGTGGGAACGCAGGACTGGGAGGGACCGGGAAGGCAGCGGGGGGGCAGGGGCAGGGGCAGGGGCAGGTGGGCTGTGGCAACGGAAGGCCTGGGAGCCGAGGGGATAAGGAGGGGAGAGGAAGGGAGAGGAGGGGGCCTGGACCCGGGTAGAGAGACCAGCCACCACCCTCCCGAGGGTCCGGAGGTAGATCCGGATGTGGACTGCCAGGCTGGAGGAAGGAGAGAATCTCAAAACCTACCCAGAATCGAAGCAGGCAGAGCTGGGTGAGAAGGGGCTCCCGAGCACGGCCCCTCCTCAGTCGCACAGACAACTGTCTTTGCGTGAAGACAATGCTTCTCAAACGTTTATTACAATAAATCCACACTTCCTGGGTTTGACTCCTAGCTCTGCCCCTCTGTGACCTCTGGCAAGTTACTCGACCTCTCTGTGCCTCAGTTTCCTCACCTGGAAAATAGCAATAATGTTGCCACCTACCTGCCAAGATTGTTGTGAGGGTGATATGAACTAATCTTAGGGTGAGCCTGGCACCAGCATCAATTACTGTTATTTTAACTAATATCACAAGGGACGCAGTTTAAAAACTACTGGATTAAGACAAAGAGTTCTTCAGAGACTCTGTGTAAATACACCCAGAGGATTTGGCCCATCTTTATAGAACCCCCACTCTACACCAGCCACTGGGACAGGACACCTGCAAAGGAGACAGGGTCCCTGCCCTCAGGGCTTTGCACCCACCAGGTGAAAGAGGTGTGCTCTAATCACCAGTGTCATGGGGCTTGCTCTGTGCTGATCCCCCCAGTCACCGAATCCTCACCACAAAAGCCCAGCAAAAAGGGGTTCCTGCTCTCATTCCACCTGACCGAGCGATGCGGCAAGCTGCCCAAGCTCACGCAGCTACGAATGGCCAAGCCGGGATTTGAACCCCAAGAGTCTGGCCTTAGAGTCCATGACTTTATCACTATGCTATGCTGCCAGCAATTGTAAGTGATGGTCAGCATTGTTATGGAATGTACAAGACATAGAAAGCAAGTGATGTTTGAACTGAGAAAAATACACTAGGATCAAAGTCGGTTAGGAAGGGATGGAGGGCCCAAAGGCCCTGCACAAGAGAGGCGGGTCACATTTGAGGATGGAGAAAGCCGCTCTGCCCAAGGCACAGAAAGAGGGATAAAAGCTGGAGATGGCCAGTGGCCTGCTCAGCAGGCTCAACGGCTCTTTGGGAAAAGTTCGCTTCTTACTTCCAAGGACAGTAGGAAGCTTTAAAGAGGGTCGCAGTGGAAATATGGCAAGATTTAGAAGGACCACTCTCTGCAATTGTCTAGGACACGGCCATTTAAAAGGAAAAAAAGAATGAGGGGCTCTGCAGGTCCCGACACAGAACGTCTTCGAAGTACACCGTGCAAGAGAATGTGCGTGACAGCTTCTATTTACGAGGGAAAGAAGGAAAGAAAGGATAAGAACGGATGTCTGTGCATATTTGCTGAAATGTATGTAAAATATCTCTGAAAGGGATGCACAAGAAACCGTGGTGGCCCCTGGGGACGGGAACCATAGGCCCATGCTGGGTGGGCGGGGGGAGTGGAGGAAATATTCTCTGTATATCCTTTCCCTTCTTTAAAATTTTAAACCTACAGAAGAGATCACCTGTTAGAAATTTACGAATTTTTTAAATGCCCCCGGCTGCTAGGTGGAAAATGCAAATGGAAGGGTTTAAAGTGCATTCAGGGAAATGACGAAAGAATGGTGTCGGCTAAAATTTTATGGAGTGAGGGATGGGGAACAGTGTACGATGAGGCCTGAGCACGAGGTGCAGCTTCTTGGGGTGCTATCTGGGAAGGGGCAGGAGGGGCGGGGTGAGCAGTTGTGGACAAGGAACCTAGAGTAACGGGAAGCTACTTTTTTAAAAATTAATTAACTATTTTTTTATGGTGACATTGGTTAACGAAATCCGGTAAGCTTCAGCTGTGCATTTTAACAGTAAGGCATACATATAGATTTGCATTGTGTGTTCATCTCCCATAGTTAGATTTCTTTGCCCCTAGCAGAATTGGGCCTAGGTTAACACTGACCAATCCAGAAACGGACAGACGTGCTAAATGTGGAATGTTGCCTCACTTTTTTTCCTTGGCTCCTGCAGAGGAGCTATTGCGGGCTGTCAAAAGAGGCCTCCGGTGGCTCTGGGGGGATGATTTGCTCACCTTTAAAAACACGCCGCTGAGAAGTAAATCAAAAGGTGGCAGCCCTTGGCTTGCTCGGGCAGCAGGCATTTTCCCCCGGCTGCTGCTGCCCCCTGCTGACAAAATAAGGACATTGCCGCCGCCGCGCCCGTCCAAGGCCGCAGGCTCAGGGCTCCACTTTGCATTCCCAGCGCATGGAAGGTGAGTCAGTCACATTTCCTCTGCCCTTTATTGAGATGGCCACGCCAAGCACTGCATCAGTGGAGGCATAAACAACCAGGCCCACGTGAACGGTGGAAAACTGAACAGCAAAGGTCATTACCATGGGAAGGCAGTGTACCAGAAGGTGGATGCGACACAGTGCGTTATGGGAAATTGTAAAGCAGACGCCACCACTGCATTACAGATAACCCTTCGGGGGGCTCAACAGCATCCCAATGGCTCTTAAAAAGAGCCATTTGCTGGGTCTTACTATTTGTCAGCCGCTGTTCTAGACCCCTCACCCGTGTTAACTCGGCTGATACTCAAGGTACCCCCAGGACAAGGATGAGGAAACAGACAGAGAGAGCTTAAGTGGCAAAGCCAGATTCAAACCTAGACAGTCTGAGCCCAGTCCTTGCAGATTTCAGTTTTAAAATCAATCCTTCCCACTCATGTGTGCGGTCCTCACCCATGGACGATTTGGGGCCCCAGTGAACATTTGGCAATACGAGGAGACCTTTTGGTTGTTACAATGAGGGAGATGACTCTGGCATCTAGTGGGTAGAGGCTAGAGATGCTACAATGCACAGGAAATTCCCCCTCCCACCCCCACAAGAGAGAATTATCCAATCCAAAATGTCAATAGTGCCAAGGTGGAGAAACCCTGATCTAAATACATAAAATTCCTACAAATCCACTAGCCCTTTCTTTTGCGTTGCCCTCTGACATGAGGGCATTAGTGCAAATCCGCTTTAATGTGTAAAAAGTTCTTGAGATTTGTGCCGAAGAACTCTCAAGAGATCTTTTCCCACTAATTTCCCATAAAGCCTCTTATTTACAAAAAGGAATTGTTGTGCATCCAACAATCCTGCTAATATACTCTGCAAGTGACGGGCCTCTGAGGAGCAGCCCAAGCAGAACCCCCGGGAGCAATGGCAGAGGGACTCGTGCCTGTAGTGGGCACAATCGGCCCAGGTGCCATGCATGGAATATTACGGCTGTCTCCGGCACCAAGCCACGGCTCAGACGCATGCTGCTTGTCAGGGCTGTCGGGGAGCATTCAACCCCGGGATGACTGAACAGTCCCTGGGAATAATTTGGCAGCAGCTGCCTCTCTGCTTCCTTCTCACTCAAAGCCCTCACTTCCTCATCAGCCCGAACAGCCCCTTCCCTGGCTTTAGAGAGCAGCACTGTTAACCCCTTTTTCTCCATGGAGCCTACAGATCTGCGGGTTCCATGGGCCCGGAGCTGGCTGTGCAATGGAGGGCAGGGTGGAGGACCCAAACATTAGACTGCCCCTATCTGAAGGGCCATGGCGCCCCTTCGAGCAATAAGCCCACTATCTACATGAGAACTGGTGCTCAAGAATCAGTGCTTGTTAAATGAATGAATGAATGAACAGAAGGGAACATGCTACAAGATTCATTCATTCATTCGAAAACATTTACTAAGTGTCTCGCCATGCCGGGTACTGTCCTAGATGCTGGCAGACAAAAGAGACCAAGTCCCTGTTCTCATGAAGCCAGCCTTCTAAAGGAGGGAGACAGATACTACACAAATAAACAAATAAATGTAGAATACAATATCAGTAGTGATGAGTGCTATGAAGAAAGTAGAGTACGACACCGAGCTTGAGATTGACAGATTGAGGGAAGGGTCTTTAAATGGGAACAAAGATTCAAAGGTTGTGAGGGCAAGTGTCATGGCGAGAACAGTAAGTGCAAAGACCCTGGGGTAGGAAGGGTCTTGGGAAATTGAGAAACAATAGACTGAGCAGAGAAAGTGGGTGAAGGTTGGACTTGGCACGACCCGAGAGCACTGGTTCTCAAGCACGAGTGTGCATCAGGATTGCCAAAAAGTCTTATGAAAACATAGATTATGGGGCCACCCCCCAGCATGCAGTTGTCCGGGGTGGGGCCCGGGGAACATGTATTTCTAACAAGTCGCCGTGTGATGCTAATGCCACGGGTGCAGGGATCACAGCATAGGGTATTTAGTCTTAATACAAGTCCTTTCCTGCTCAACGCTCACCACGAGCAGGAGCAGTCGTAAGTCATGGCTGCTTGACTTTCTGCCTCCCCACGGGGCTGGACACTCCCAGAGAGCAGAGACAATGACGATTCTGCCCATGGTGCTTAGTAAGCACTCAATAAAATAGTTCTTGAATGAGTTCCTCAAAGAAGTTTCCATGAGAGGCCTTCTTGCTTCACTCTCTTTTGCCATTTTGCTGTATCCTTGGCTCCGAGCAGGTGCTTGGACCAGACCCATCTCTTACCAATCTCCCACTTATACCTGAGCAAAGAGTGTCACCTGCCATCTGCAATGCTTGACACACTCCCACTCCATGCCTTTGTGCATGCCGTTCCATCTACTCAGGAGGTCCTTTCCCATGTCCACCTCACGAATTCCTACCCATTCTTCAGGTTCCTCCTTCCAGAATATCCTTCCCAATGCCCCTCCACCTATCCAGGGTTAGAAGTTCTACTTGGAGTGTTGCATCTGCTCATCTCACCATGATTTGTTCATTCATTTGTCTTCCCTTCTTGACTAGAGATCACAGAAGGCAGCCCCCCAGGGCGAACCAGTCAACAGAGATGGTCTACTGTGGCTGTAGTGTTTTATATTTAAGTTCACTGCCAAAATTTGAGAGTCCGGGGATTTCACACAATAATCCAGATTCTGGACTCTTATAGAAAAGTCGAGGCTGGCATTCTCGCACGGCCATGATCTGCCAGAGTTGCCTGGTACTCTGTCACCTTTGCTTCGGTGGCCCCAGTAACCAGCACAGTGCTTGGTCCAAGGTAGACACTCAAGAAAAGCTTCTTAATGAAACTTGAAAGACTGCTAAAGGTGATGGGAAAAAACATAGGCCCCAAGAGTGGGTCACCCGAGGCTGGTTCTGACTCTAGCTGACTTGTCGCATGACCTTGGGCTCTCTCTGGATCTCGGTTTCCTTGCCTGTTAAATTGAAGTAATGACAGTTTCCACTCCCCAGGGTCACTGCATCAAACGCAAGAGAGGATGTGAAGTACTTAACACATGCCTGGCATATTATGCTCAATCAGCATGAGCTCTTACTGCAAAGAACTCAATCAATATTTACTCTCTAGGATGGGAGGGAGCGAGAGGAGTGAGAGGCAGCAGAGGTCCCTGTTGGGGCCAGGGAGGTGACAGATTCCTTGTGATCAATCATCATTTCTACCGTTCACTAGCTACGTGACCTTGGGCATTTGTCCTAACCTCATTTGGGCCTCAGTTTCCCCATCTATCAAGTGGGGATGATACAGGCCTCATATGGGGCTATTGTAAATATCGAATATGAACATGAATATTAAATTAATTAATCCTTTAAAGCACTTAGAATGAGGCCGGCATTCAGCACGTGCTCAACACGTGGGGCTCTCTCGCTGTTACAGTTGCTCAGACAGGGGTTAGGTTAGAAATTTTCAAGGCCCCTCATGGCTCCAAAACACTCTGACTACCTTAACCTCAGTGCCTCAGTCACACAGCTGTCATTTAGTCATCCAGAAGGCACAGAGGCCCTTGAAATAAGGGAAACAGAATCCAGTATATAGGGTTTTCAATCTCTCTTACAACGATGCTAATGTCACACAGAGTAGCAGCAAAGAAAGGGAGAGAGCGGATTGGTGCAGAGGAGTACAGCCCCATGAGGGATGTGCTGTTACTGACCCTCCACCCCCAAGAGGAAACCGAAGTCCCAGAGGCTGCCCCCAGTGTCTCTGCTCCACAGAGATGCCCCGGAAGGTTGACTCACTCAAGGGGTCCTTTAAGGGATCAATAGGGTCACAGTAAACAGGACGGCCTGGAGGGGGAGGCAAGAAGACCAGGCGGAGGCTTTCTGACTCACCCAGGCCTGGAGCATCTCAGACAGATGCACATGAGGTCTCCAAAGAAGAAAAGTCGGTAAGGAAAGACATGACAGGTCTTAAAAGAAGAGAAAGTTCCCAACGACTTGCATTGTTTCACTCCGGATTCAGGGCTGAAATGTTCACAGGCGCTTGTAGAGGGTGTGTGTTCATCCCCCCGCACAAGGCTGGGGGCGACGCTGAGACAACGAGGAGCCGAAGGACAGCAGAAGGGTGCAGGTAGCTGAAAGAAATGTGATGGCAAATCTTGAACGCAGGTGTCTTTGCTGAGGGGCTGCTCTTTCCTTTCAGCATTAGTGGGAGGAGGGGGTGGGGCGGAAGTCAGAACAGGGGTGCATCTGGTCAACCTATGGCTGTCGAGTGTTGATCACCTACTATGCCCCAAGCACCTACATATGTTCTCATTGAAGCCTCAGGACAACCCCATGAAGTGGGCTCCACTAGCTCATCTTTAAAGATGATGAAAGTGACCCCGTAGTGAGGTGACTCGCCCGGCCCAGGAAGATGGCAGCGATTTCAGCCTGGGTTTCCTGACCGCAGAGCAAGAGGGGCCTCCCTCGTGTGGCCACGACGTCCTGCACATTCGCACATTCAGTCAACACGCGGTGTGTGGTGTGTGATATACATACACGTTCTCCATTTTACAGAGCAAATGGGCTCAGAGGAAAGTGTGACTTCAAATTCCTGAGGGCAGTCGCTCGCCCGCATCCGAGTACACTCGTTCTCCCTTTGTGCACAGACATCACTTCAGACACTTTTAAATTTTAGATTGTAAAGCCCGTAACGCCCTTGGTCTTTTAAAATGAGACTTCCCTGCGTAATGCGGGGCAAGGACTGGATTTTTTTTGATGCAGCGCTTGGCCCCGCTCCCCGGAACCTGGGACTTGTGGGAGCAACAAAAACCTCTGCGAGGTCAAACCGGCTCTGAAGTCCGCTTCTGCCCCGCGGCCTCATCTACTGCGCAGGCGCCGCACCAGCCTCCATGTTCCCTCCCGGCCCCCTCGTGGGCGAACCCACCTCCAGGAGGGCAGGGGATACGGCGAACCCCCATTCCTCCCTAAGATGGGCCAAGCCAGCCTCTGGCCAATCAGAACGCTCCTTTTATCACAGCCTCTGGCTGCAAAATGTTGGAGCTTCTTTCCCCTGAACTTTCCGACAGAGGGGGATAAAAATGATTGACATCTTCTACAACCATTAGTCAAGCAGTCTGAGCTTGAAGAGCAGATGCCACTACGAATTGCCTCGCAAGAAAGAGCTGTTATCCCCGCCCCCTCTTCCAGAGCACTTAGTGGCAGCCAATGAGAGCCTGCGAGAGGGCGGAGGAGGCGGGGCAGGCGGGCGGTGGTTGTCCGATCAAAGTGTCCAGCCTGGTGCTTGGGGTCCCAGGGAAGTAGGGTCAGTCTTCCTAATCGCCACTGGCAGGAGCTGGGCGGAGAGGCCGCGTCGCCTCGCTGGCACCTTCCAGGCTGCCTTCTGAGGCCTTGAGCCGGACCCTAACTGACGCTCTCCTGCGCCCCCGCCCCAACCCTAGCGCCTGATAGCCGCCCTGCGTTCAGCCCCAGAGGGTCCAGGCGCCCCCCACCCCCCCATCTGCTCCCTTCTCCACTGCGGCCTCGGGCTCCTTGAGGATCAGCCCACCCCACTCCCCTTCCCTGGCAGGCCTACCAACGTCTCTAGCTGCCGCTCGTCCCTGGTCTGGTCCGTGGAGGTTGTTGGTTACCATGGTGAAGCTGGCAGCCAAATGCATCTTGGCAGGTGAGTCTAAAATTTACAGTCTCCGGAGTCCAGAGACCTCATAAGTTACCAAGAGCCTTTGTTCACGTAGATTGTCTACCCTCTTTCTCTGTCTCTCTTCCATAGGCGAGTTAAAGCAATTGCTAACTGTAAATTCCATTAGGCGTGGAAGAATTCTCTTCCAGAGCACACTGTAGCTCCAGCCGACTCTCCCCACCAACACCCGCTTTCTGCCATACTCTGAGACCACGTTCACCAGTTTGAGCTGTACTCACTCAGGAGGCGTAGACTCATTAAAAATAAGGCTAAGCACACCATAAGTACTTCAGTTAAACCATGCGCTGGACCCCAAAGTTCGGCACCAATGACTTCCGCAGTTTTTACTTATGGGATTTTTTTTCCCCCTGACCCCCCCCCCCCACCTCTGATAACAGGGATGGGAGACAGTAATGTACAGTTGGCCGGAGTTTGTGTGTTGTCTTTGAGGCCCAAACTTACTGTGCTTTCCCACGTTCAGGAGGACCTAAACGTTGAACCCCTCACAGGCAGGAAGCTTTGTTTTGTTGACTGATACATCCCAAGCGCCCCAAACAAGATCTGGAGCCTAGTAGGTACTCAATATTTGTAGAATGAATGAATTTGTGTCCTTCACATTTGTGGTGCTCTCTTTGTATCAGGCTGCACATTTAGAAAAACACTCGCCTGGATCATAGGCCTGGGACCACCGAACACAGATGTACTTCACTAAGTCCTTACTGCATGTCAGCCACACATGTCATTTCATCCACTCGCCGTGGTAGGTGAGCACACTGGGCTAGGTGCTGTACTGTTCTGATCTTCCCGAGACATGACAGGTGAATTCTCTGCCCAAGGTCACCCCCTAGTGAAGGAAGGTCATAGCAAGTTTTCAATCCCCACCTCTGCCCAACTCCAAAATTTGGGACTCTTGAAACCTGGGATCTGTGTTACTCTTGAAACCTGTGACCCTGCCAGGGTTCCCTGACCAGGTCAGGAAAGAAACAGTGAGAAATTATAAAGAGGAGAAAGACTTTAAAAAAAATTATTATTCATCTCTTTCAGACTGAAATAGATGATATTTTTAATGACTTTTCCAATTTGGAAATAAAAGGGTCACAGAGAAAGATGTTTGACAACAGTAACTCAAATCATACTGGAGCAAAAGAGATGAATAGTTCTCACGCGCGAGGTCTCTAGTTCCCAGAATGCCAGGGGAGGCAGCATTGTTTAACAAAAATAATTCTGGGTGTTCCTGTCACATAGGCTGTGTCGTCTTTCTTGGACAAAGTACTTCTCTGAGCCTCAGTTTCCTCATGTATAAGGCGAGAACATTTTTTTATTTTCCGAAGTTAGATTTTTTTTTAATGGACTTCTCTCTTACTGTACTTTTATTAATTTTTACATTCAGCTTCTATCATGGAGCTAAGCATACTGAGCCCAAGAGCCAGCACTGTACTAGGCCCTCAACACAGGTCATCTCGCTGAATCCTCACGACGACTCCGTGGGGTCAGTATTATTGTCATTGTCATTTACAGATGGGGCGGCTGAGCCTAGAGAGGTTAAGACACTTGGCCTGGGCCACGCAGCTGGATGTGGCAGAGCCGGGATGTAGACCCAGGTGATCCGATTCCCAGGGCTTCGTTCTTAGCCCTAAGCTCACTGTCCTCAAGCCTCTATCCTAGACTCCTCACCCTCTTTATACCCGCTCCCTCGGGTACTGTTTTGTCTGATTTCAGCCTCTGCCTGGGGAAGTGACTCCTGAACTCCAAGCTAGCCCTCAATCTGCAGCCTCAAGAACGTTTGCTCTTGGAAGTTTCCAGGGACCAGAGACCTCAGCACAGTGCTTCAGTCCCCCGCGCCCCCAACCACCGCCGAATTCTTACTCTCCACACCACCTAACCTCGCACACACCCCGGCTCTGGTCGCATTTCTCCTTTCCCCTCACAAGCCTGCTGTTTAAATTGAGTTAATCTCACTTTTTTTCTCTCACATAACTAGTCGTTGAAGGCACAGATGTTCAATTCAAGTACTTATTCATTCAGCAGATACTTACTGAGCACCTACTATGTGTGAGTCGTCACCACGCAAGGTGCGGCGGGACGGCAAGGATGAGTCACGCCAGCCCCTGCACTCAAGGAAGCACCGAGATGTGCACGAAAACTCACGGTGCAGCAGAGGCGAATCGAATTCCCTTTGTGTGTCACATACGAGAGAAATATGTCAAAGGCACAGCTGCCGACTGCTCTGGCTCAGATCAGGAGAGAAAACAACGCTTGACATTTAGCTAGATTTTATTTACTTAAAAATCACTTAACTGTTACGTAGTATACAGCAGCCACTGTACATATTAACTCATTAAATCCTTGTAACAATTCTATGAGATCGGTACTGTTATTATGTCCATGTTGCAGATGGGGCAACTGAGGCCCAGAGAGATTACTAACCCAAGTTCACACAGCTTGTAAATGATGAAACGGGCGTCTGTGATTTACTGCCTGTCAGTGTAGGTGGTAATGATAATAGTGCCTCACCGGAAGGCTGCTCTACCAGCAGTGAGTCACATTAGCTACACAAGTTAAGACAGAAGAGGGAGAGATGACCTTCAGAGGCTGTGCAGGAAGGACAGTACTTGGGCTTGGCATGGCAGAGAGTGGGCAGGATCTGGACTTGGACTGGGAAGACCTGGAAGGAGGTTATCCTCGAGGGATTTTCAGAGATCAAGAAAGTAGGCGTACAGATAACAAGTTATAATGTGCACCCAAAACTTACGCAGTGTTATTAATGTGACCTCAATAAAGAAGAAAAAATGGATTTGTTGTTGCCGTTACAGAGAGAGAGAGGGAATGGGAGTGTGGAGCCAAGATTTTGTGTAAGGGATTGTGGGGGAGCAAGTGGGCAGGTGGAGTGGGGTGACTGTGGAGAGGGTTTGCAGCGGAAGGAATCCTCGAGCTTTGAGTGACAGCGCTGCGTCATGAAGGTCCATCTGTTGATGGCGAGCTCAGGTGAGTTAGAGCAGGGCGAATACAGAAGGGACAGGGGGCTAGTTAGGAAGCGTTTTCAGCCAAGTCCCAGTAAGAAAACGGAAAATACGTTAGGCATTGCAATAGGGAAATTTTAATGTGTGGAATTGGTTCGACAGGTGTTAGAGGCCTGAAAAAGCTAGAAGGAAACATTGAGACGATACAGAACTGGTAGATAGAAGTGTGGTTGGCAGAAGCTTGAAGAAGAACGCCACAGAGCAGGATCCAGACCTCTGAGGAGGGGGCGCCGCCTGGCCCCGGGGAATGCAGTCACCCGCGTGTGAGGCCACCGCCACAGATCTCCAGGACGTATTACCCCGCAGCAGGGAGCTCAGCCCCGTGTTCAGGGCAAGACAGGACCAGATCCATCGCAGGCCATCGCCCCTTCCCCTGGGAAGTCCTGCGGGTCCGTGTCTTGAGACCACCCCTGGCACCAAGCGCTGCAGCCAGTCAGGATCCGGGCAAAAAGCAGACAATGTACTAGGTTTTTTCACAGTGAGGATTTAGTGTGGGGTGTGGGATGTTAATTCAACAGGCAGTGGAGGGCCAGAAAGACAAAAGGGGACGGTAGGGCAGCGCAGAGAGTAACTGCAGGAAGGAGGCTCGACCCAGGGCTGGGGAACAGGGGAGGGGGTGGGTCCTCGTCCTCGAGGCTCAGGAGGACCCTGGGGAGCCGAGAGGCGCGGCTCTAAGAAAGAGGCGCTGGTATCTGGGGAGGGTGCGGGTGGTCAGTCCGGGAGGGCAAGAAAAGAAACCCAAACTGGAGACAGCACCTAGCCGTGCTGCTGGGCGAAGGCCATCGCCAGGCTGCCGCCGAGAAAAACAACGAGCGAATGAGAAGGAGCGAGTCCCGTCTCCCCTCCCCGCCTCCGGTCTGCGTCTAGAACTCACGCTGGCAGGGTGTGCCGGGAAGCCCGCCGCAGAGGAGGTGCGTGTTTGCCCTGTCCCAGCACCAGCGTCACAAAGCAGGGCCTGGACGGGCGGGTTAGGGGCTGCGGCAGAAGCCCAGGTGTGATGAGGTAGCTTAAGCAGTGACAGACAAGGACAGGTGGGCCGGAGACACAGCAAAGGACATCAGGAACGAAGAGGAGACCGACTGGACCTGGGAGGAAGGAGGAGGGTCAGAGGCGACTGGGGAAGTCCGGAGACGGCGAGAATGAATGGCGGCATGAACAGAGCAAGCGAGATGGAGGGCAAGACTGCTCAGGGCCCTGCGGCATGACACGAGCCCGAGTCTGGGCGAAGGCCTGTCATTCCAGGAAACGCCCACAGGTTGTCGGAGGTACAGAGGAGGCTCGGCCAGAGAGGCGGCAGTCAAGGTAATGAGGGTAAATGGGACAGAGAAGATGGGAGCAGAGGGCCGAGGACAGACCCACAGGGGTGCCCATGTTTGGGAGGCAGGAGTCGGCAGAGCTGCCGGGGAACCAGGCCGGTGCAGGATCGTAGGACAGGAGGGGTCAGGGAGGAGGGGACCGCTTCAGGCTGACTCATCCTTCGGAGACATCAGGAGCAGGAGGGCTGAGAAGAGACCATCGGACCTGGCGGTTCTGAGGTCAGCGGTGACCTTGCATCATGCCTTTGCGGACGTCACCCTTTGGGTCAGGCGGCGCCCCTCCCTGTCGTCAGCCCCAGGCTCAGCCTCAGCCCCGGGAAGTCGGGAAGTCGGCCCGCCGCGGAAGCCACTCATTCATTCTTTCCTCGACGCGCCCTCCGACGCGGGGCTTCTCAGCTTGTGCTGTTTGAATCTGCACTTGTCATCCTGTCACTGTGCAAATGTGTTTACCGGCGCTTTCCCCTCCCTGTGCCTCGGTCCCTCTTCAGCTGACACAGGAGGTTTTCCATAAGTGTGGGTGACTCTGACTGGCAGTCGGAAGAGAGATTTATGAAATTAACCAGAACACATCTGTGGGGAATTTCACAGGCGGGAAGAGCCAATCTCCAACTGGATTCAGAAGCCAAATTGGAGTCGGGAGGGTGGATGCAATTATAATGCGAGTGGGAGAGCCATGTGCTCTCTTTGCTCTGAGCTGGCTGGGTACCTGGAGACAGCCAAGCCTCTGGTTGCTCCCGACGTGATGGAAGGCCGCGGTGAAGAGGGCCTGTAGGGGCAGTGTTAACAATGGGTCACAGGGGTCCCTGAGCTCTAGGAGAGGAGCGGGGGTCTGGTGGAGAGAATGCGAGGTGGGACTCCAAGGGAGATTGCCCAGCATCTCTGAGCTTCGGTCTCTTCATCCGTCAAATGAGGTTAATGATAGTCGCTGTGGGGGGGGGGGGGGCGGGAAGGGGGGGAATGACATTGTATAGATGGGGTCCGGAGAGAGGCTCCGCACATGTTGGGTCCCTTGTAAGAGGTGGTGGCAAACAGAAAAACAAGAGCTGAATAGCTCATTCGAACCTGGAGGAACTAACTTGGAATGAAATGCCGCGAGCAGTGAGAACATTGTCTCGCAAGAGACTGTTATAGGTGGGAAAAGTCAAAACTGAAAAGTGAGCAGAGCCACCGGTTATCGAGAAGTCAAGGAAAGAGAAGTGTTGGAACTGACTGCGGTAGGGAGGGAGCAAAGGGGAAGAGGCCGCGCCGAAGGATGCGGGTCAGGGATGCGGGTGCCGTGGCGATGTTGCTAAGGACCGAGGGGATGAGAAAGCAGAAGACGGGTGTTCTGGCTGGGGCTTGGGCGATGGAGAATCGGAGTTAGACCTTCCGGGCAGGGAAGATCTCGCACATGAAGACGGCGTGGTGGTAGAGGAGGCCAAGCAGGCCGTCAGTGGGGAGGGCACAGGGCCGCCGAGCCGCCAGCACCTCGGGGGCACGAGGGAGCACCAGGTTAGAGTCCCCCAACAGTCTCGTGAACGGGGCAGCTCTCAAACTGAAGCTGTGACATAAACCTTGGGTCTCGAGGTAGCAACTTATGGGGCTATCTGCTAACGAAGGGCAGCCGAAGAGTTAAACCCAGCAGGCATGACATGCTCGGAGAAAACAGTTGTGTGGCTGGTGAACTAACTTGGCCCCCCGGGGAGGTGGATCCACAGTGGTCACCAATGGGCACACTGAGGCGGAGGGGCAGCACGTCACTGGGGAGTGGGTTTCGGGATGGCGAGTGCGGCATCTGACTTTGTTTCCCGTGAATGCAGAAACCCTCCCCACTGCCACCCCCCCCCCCCAAGAAAAAGAAGGTATACGGAATCCTAAGCATGGAAGCTCTGAACTCAGACTGGGTCCGCCAGTCACCTGTGCCTGTCCATCTGTGCCTGGTCACACCTTTTACCTTCAAGACTTCAATGTAAATTCCAGTTTGAGAGTGACAGGTTTTCCCATCGGGCATGTTTCGGTGGAAGAGAGTCAGCTCCGTTTCCAGGGCTCCGAAGCCCGCCTGAAGCTGCCGCCTTCTGGGTCAGCGCTTTCGGATGAAAGGGTTAGCCTCGAGGAAGTGTGACTCTGGCTGTCCCGGGTCTTGAAGCTTGGTCTCGCGGACCCGTTGCCCTGCCAGCGACCTCAGAGCGAAGTGCCCATGAGAACAAGGGCGCGCTCTCTGCAAACTCAGCGAAGCGTCTGGTTCCTGGCCGAGCAAGCGTTCTGGAGTGGGCGCGTCTCGGGCCGGTACCGGGTGGAGGTGACGCTTCTCTCCTGCTCTGGCCTTCCAGGAGACCCGGCGGTGGGCAAGACTGCCTTGGCACAGATCTTCCGTAGCGACGGAGCCCACTTCCAGAAGAACTACACCCTGGTGAGATGTGGAGGTCGTAAGCCTGGCGGGGGGCTTGAAGAACAGCGGTCAGATGACCCTGAGGGGGTGACTTTCCAAAATGCCTTAAGAAGCCCTGAGAGGCCTGAGGAGAGGCTGCTTGAATGGCCATGTGGAAATTGTTTTTCCACAAGCCACAGGGCCTGGGGCTGTCTGCAGAGCAGACTGGTCAGTAGTCGGCTTGGTCGCCGCGTGCAGCTGACCCACGGGCAGGGGGTCGGATGAGACCAGTGGGCCTTCTCTGACTTCCACTCCAAAAGCGAGTCTGGGATGCAGACACGTCAGCCGGGGCCGTGCCTCCTAGGCGGTGGGTGCCGATCACTGGGCGCTGGTCCCGTCCTCCTGTAACGCGCCCTTTGGGGCCCTCTGACGCGCGTGTTCCCGGTTTTCCTCGGCAGACAGCAGGGGTGGATTTGGTGGTGAAGACGGTGCCGATCCCTGACACGGGGGACAGTGTGGTAAGTGGCGCCCTTGACGCGAGGGAGCCCCGGGCTCCATCAGCGGGGCCCAGGGTCTCCGTGGTCACCGTGGCCCTCCCTGCGAGAGACGTGGCGCCAGGACTTGGCCTGGGTGTGGCATGCGGGAACAGAACCGCGGAAGACGGGAAGCGGTCGAGGGCGGGGCGCAGGGGGCAGGCAGGAAGCCTGGCACGCGGGCCTTGCCCGCCGAACTTGGCTGTCGAGCCTCTTAACCCGGGGACGGGAATTGCAGGATGTGATGTTTACATGTACGTTCCTGGGGAGTAGGTTCAAGAATCGCTGGATTCTCTAGGTGGTCCACGAGCCACAAGCAACTTTAAGTACCTCCGATGCCGTGAGAAGGGATCAGAACGAGCGGACAGATCACCAGTGTGCCGCGCAGGCACTCCAGTGGGCAGAGGCCAGGCCGGGGCCAGCCAGTGCCCGAGGGAGCTTCAGGGGGAAATCAGGGGAGACTTCCCGGGTCGGCAGGTTCGGGGAGAGGCCGTCGCATGGGCTGGCTGTGGTTCGGACTGGGGCCAGCCCGCGCCCTCCGTCAGAATCACACTCCGCCATCCGGAACGGTGACAGACTGTCCCCCTTTACACACGTGCCTTCCCAGATCTACTCGGTGACCTCCTTTACAAAGAACCATTTTAAGATTTGAAAAATCAATTTGGTTAACAAAGTGCAGAATGACCTTTTGGAAACCGGAGCGCTCGTCGGCCTGCTTAGCATTCTGTTCTGCCAGGTGGGAAGGCAGCTTGTTCCTGGTGTCTCTGCACTCGAGGTCGGGGGAGGTGAGATGGCTCACAGAAAGGGCGGGGTGCACGGCCCCCGTGAGCTTCCTGCGGTCGGTCCTCTGCCCGCCATCTTCCTCGCGCCTGGGGGAGAGGCGGGCCGTATGTGAATGTGCGTGTGCACACGCGTGCGTGCGTCTCGCCACTAAGTCCGGTCCGCGGCGAGTGGACAGCAGCGCCAGTGACCGGCAGCCAGTGCTTTCCCCGGGGGGGACGCTTTACTGGGACACGTCTCTCTGATTCTAGGAACTCTTCATTTTTGACTCTGCCGGCAAGGAGCTGTTTTCCGAAATGCTGGATAAATTGGCAAGTAACGTGTGGTCTTTTTCTTAACTGCCATCGCCACCTCCTGCCGAAAGGTCTGCCCCTCCCAACGGTCCCACAGAAATTTCACTGCGCCACGTACCTACTGTGCGCACGGCCTGGCACACAGGGTGTCGCCCTGCTCGGCGGAAGGGAAGATATGCCTGAGCGGGTCAGGGCCACCGTCAGCGTACACCCCGACTCCAGGCTCCCCCTCCCCACCCCCAGCTCGATCCCGGGACTGTCCTGGGTCCCTCACCAAGGCCTAGAGAAAGAAGGTGTCTCGTGCATGCACTTAGGGGAGGTCGGTGTGGTTCTAGGGAGCATTCCTGAGTCTGTGGAGTAGAATCAGTTCAGTCCATACCCCTCCCGTCCTGGATGCTTCGGGACCAGCATAGCCGTGGGGGTAGGGAGGTGAGCCCTCCCGAGTGATTTGGCCTGACCCTCCAAGGACAACTGTAGGCAAAAGGATCCTCCCTCATACCTGGGAGGTTATGACACCCCAGAACTAAACCAGGCTCTCACCGTCCAGGGTTGGGGTCTCAAGACCAGGGCATGGCCAAGAGTCACAGGCACCAGGATGAGCATTGCAGCCTGAGCAGGGCTACCCTTTGGCCTCATGCCCGGCAGCAGGACGTCCCAGGGCTCTGAGCAGCCCCTGAGAGTGACAGCCCCTGGGAGTGGAGCCCTGGCCCTTAATTGGCACAGCGATCCCTTCCCAGTTGTCAGTCTGGTTTCGATTAGGACCGATACACCGCAGGAGAGGCAGAAAGAGCCCTTTGCATTTTGAAAAGCCAGCCCTTATTAGGAGATGCAGGCACATAAGCATCCCGGCTGATGAAAGAAAGGATGCTCTTTTCGGCCTGTAAAGCAGAAAGGCGTCCCAACTTACATAATAGTGGGCTCTCTATGAGAATGAGTGCAAGACGGACCCCGTGGGACCAGTGGCAGGCAAAGGCCTGTTTGGGAAGAGAAAAACCGCAGTCCTACCCCTGTGTCGAAAGCATATCAGCCTGGGCAGGTCATTCACCCTGCAGCCCAGTGGCACAGTAACGGCACTGAGACCAGCCCCGCAAAGCTGGGAGGCTTCACGATGGTGCGCAAAGCCCCCAGCAGAGAGCCTGAAAGGGGTGTGAGCTCTCGTCCTCACCTTCCCCGGCGCTGAGCCCAGCCTCCCGTTCGTTCCCTTGGGTGCACTTCTGTGGGCGTGGCCGTTTGCTGACTCACATCCCCTTTGCGGGGTTTCATTTCCCTCCACCCATATGTCCCTTCCCTTGGAACACCCAGTTTTCTCCCAGCCCGGAGGTCACTTTCACTGTTTCTGACGTGTGTTCGCTTTATCCCTCTGGCACAGTGGGAGAGTCCCAACGTCTTGTGCCTCGTCTACGACGTGACCAGTGAGCAGTCCTTCAGCAACTGCAGCAAGTGGCTGGAGAAGGCTCGGTCGCAGGCTCCGGGCACCTCCCTCCCAGGTAGGGGCTGCGGGCATCCCGGGTTCGCCAGCAGCATCTCTGTCCTTTAAGTTCAAGAGCACAAGGTCATCGCAGAGCCGTCTGCGGGTGCAGAAAAAGGGTGCCCTGGGCCTTGGGTCTGGCGGTCTGGCGTACACACAGAAACCTCAGGGAGTGAGCACACACCTCTGAGTCCGTAAGATGGGCACAGTGACATCCACCTGGCGGGGCTGTGGGGAGACTCGGGTAACGGGGAAGAAGGTGCCGTACCAGAATGTGAGTTATTTCCCGGAAGCGAACCTCAGGGAAGAATTCCTCATTTTCTCCTGTATGTGGGGCACAAGTAAACACGCAAGTCCTTTTGTCACTTCTGAATGCTTTAAATCAGTTTATTTTTCTTCCCTGTGTGAGATCAACAAATTCTCCTCATTATAGACCAGGAAAAACAATCTCCAGAGACAGGCGCAAAAATTAGCTGCAGCTGATGCAGCTGGGGACAGAACGAAATTGCCTCCGAATCCCTGACTCTGAGCCCAGTCCTTCGATTAGTATTAATGACCATTTTAAAAGTTTGCTCCATGAGCTAGGATTCATCGCAAATGCTTGCATAAATCTGGCCTTTGCCTTCACGTCACTTGCAGCCTTAAGGAGACCAGGCAGACAGACAGACAGACATGAAGTCTAGGAAAAGGGCAGAGCCAAACAGCTCTGTGCAAAAGCGAAGCCCTCGGGGCCAACACATCCGCCTCCCTGTGGCGCTCTCCTCCTGGAGCCCAGCAGCCCCTCTCAGACGCTGCTGTTCGACGCCCCCGAAGGCAGTCTGCTTGCTCCTTTCTCTCTCCAGCAGTCCTCCCAAACGGCCGGTTAAAGGCCATGCTTTGGGCGTTTCTCTCGGGCAGGTGTGCTAGTGGGGAACAAGACAGACCTGACCGGCAGACGAGTGGTGGAGACGGCTCAGGCCCAGGCGTGGGCGCTGGGCCAAGGCCTGGAATGTTTTGAAACATCCGTGGTAAGTGTCTCCGCTGGCTCCGTAGCCAAGTCTGGCGCGGGCCCGTGCCGGGAGCGGCTCTTCGCGTGACCTCGCATGCATCGCGTTGTGATCCCACCATATGCGGAGCTGGGTTTGGAGCTGATGTTTACATTCTGAGCCCAAGATCTTTTCTCAGTTCTAGCGTCACTCATGTATTTCAGTAAAGCGGATCGGCCGGCAGCCCCAGGAAAAGCTGTATCTTGGTTGGTGAGAAATACAGTGTGTTGTGTTCAGTGACAGTGACCCTTGAGATTCGATAAGATGTTATGGGTTAGGTGGTGTTGCCACATTGCTTCCTAGACCCTCACGATCAGTTTCATGAACGAGGAGCTGGCCCCACAATGGCCACTTCCATGTCGAGATGAAGTGACTTGCCCAAGATCACATGGCTAGTGGAGGGCTGAGCCAGGACTAGGATTCACAGCTTATGATTCCTGTCATTGTTCCCTGTCCCACCTCGCTGCAGCTGCGGGCTGACTCCAGGCCACAGATCGTCCTCCAGCAGAGTGAGCAGGAGCCCTCACAAAGGGGGACAGTGCTTTGTTACTGGCATCCTCAGTGCACACACGTCATGATTTTGGCTGTCCAGTGAACCCCCTTCCCTCGTTGGGAGAGGTCCCAGCCTCCCTGCAGCCAAGGTGTGGATGTGTGACCCAGGCTGCATCAGACACACTCACACTCGTGTGACACTTCACTGCAAAGGGGAGTGAAGACCCCCCGGAGGAGCAGCCCAGAGACCTCCGTTTCAGAGGCAGCAGGGGCCAGTATTGGTGGGGAGACACAGCAGGTCCGGCACAGCCCACAACATCCATGCTGTGACCCGGACCTCGCTCTTGGCCTTATGGCCTCCAGCGCTGATGAATAGAGCCTGGAGGTCGTTCTACTCAAAGTTTACTGAAGCGACAGGCACTTCTGTTGTTGCATCCGTGAATACTGACAGGTGCTGCTGTTCAGCCGCTGTGCAGATGTGCACCTTGCAGATCTCCCCAAAGAGCATGCATGCTTCTTCAGGGGAGTGTGCGTGTAGAGGAGAGGCAGGTGCTCGGACCTCCTGTGTGGTGGCAGAACTGCCTGCGGGCCCCCCAGCATGTTACTGAACCTGTCGCTGCCTCAGGCCCCTCGCCTGTAAAGTGGGCATAATAAAACATATCCCCACTGAGTAATAGATACGAGAATTAAGTCAGATGGTAAATACTAAAACACTTAGCTCAAAGTCTGGTCCATAGTAAACACTCAATAAATGTTAGCTCTTTTTTCAGTTTAAATCTTTCCCCCTGGTGATCTTATTTATACTATTATTACCTACGAAATCCTTGTGTTCATAGATTGTACAAAGATAAATGTCACTCTTGCCTCTGGCCCAATTATCACAAATGCTAAATTAACGAAGTTCAAATGAGTGAGATTTTACTGTATAGAGGGTTTCTCATCTTTTATACAGCGTGCCTTTAAGAGCAAAGCAGCAAGCCACACTACCCACAGCAAACAATATTTTAGCATTCCCCTTCCAGCATTCACATTTGTGAAATTGCCTCCTCACCCCAATAGCCCGTATTCCCCAGAACTCTTGATGAAACTCAAAAATTGACACTCACCCCAACACATTCATCACCGAAGGCCGCTGGGGCTGCATGTGTAAACTCTGTTCAGGTGTCTGTAGCTACGCTGTTGAAACGGGCGGGTATAAATTGTGCTTGTGGAGCCTATAGTTAAACACTTGGTATTAACTGTGCGAGTTAACTAGTCCCCCCTGAGTTGATGCTAACAGAAGCACCGCTGGCAGCTCGGTTAAGAAAGCTGTAATTAAAAAGGAAATATAACCAATGATGTTTGAGACACAGCCAAGTCCTGACACCAAGCTCACCTCCTCCTCCCTTCTGACTAAATGCATCAGCGGTCGAGTTGCAGACCTAAAGGTGGTACCTACATGGTTGCCTGGCTTTCTTTTTTTATTTTCAATTCCATCCCTAGGACTTACCCATCTTAAAACTGAAAGTGTTCACCCTTTGACCACCTTCTCCCATTTCCCCATCCTCCACCCTGCTGCCCCCGGCAACCACCAGTCTGCTCTCTGTTTCTGTGGGTTCATCTTTTTTAAATTCCGCATATAAGGGGGATCATATACAGTATTTCTCTCTCTCTCTTTCTCTCTCTCTCTCTCTCTCTCTCTCTGTCTCCCTCCCTCCCTCCCTCTGACTTATTTCACTTAGCATAATGCCCTCAAGGTTCATCCATGTTGTCCCGAACATCAGGATGTCTTTTTTTATGGCTGGATAATGTTTCATTATGCATATCGATACCACATTTTATTTATCCATTCATCTGTTGATGGACAGTCAGGTTGTTTCCCTGTCTTAGCTGTTGTAAATAATGCCGCAGTAAACATGGGGGCACAGATACCTTTTCAAAATATCGATCTCATTTTCTTTGAGTAAATATTTAGAAGTGGAATTGCTGGATCATGTGGTAGGTCTATTTTTAATGTTTTCAGGAACGTCCGTCCCGTTTTCCATAGTGGCTGCAATAATTTACATTCCCCCCAATAGTGCACTAGAGTTCCTTGTTCTCCGCATTCTCGCCAGCACTTGTTACTCCTCATCTCTTTGATGATGGTCCTCCTAACAGGTGCGAGGCGCTAGCTCACTGAGGTTCTGAGTTGCATTTCCCTGATGATTAGTGATGCTGAGCACCTTTTCATATGCCCGTTGGCCATTTGAATATTTTCTTTGAAAAAAATGTCTACTCGGGTCCTTCTCCCATTTTTGTCAGATTATTTGTGTTTTTGCTATTGAGTTTAGGAAATACATATTTTGGGTTTTTTTAATAAAACTTTTTATTTTAGAAGTTTCAGATTTATAGAAAATATGAGCAAAAAATAGAGTTTCTGTGTAATCCCCTCCTTGGCATCTCCTCCCCCCACCTGTTTCCTCTATTATTAGCGTCTTACATCAGTATGATATACTTGGCACAATTTTTAAAAATATTTTTAAATTTATTTTTTTTTTAATTGAAGAAATGATTTAAATTTTTTTCCTCCATCTACTTCCCCTCTCCCCACCCCCCCTTATCCTCTGGTAACCACTAGTCTATAGTCCATGTCCATGGGTCTCTGTTTGTTTGTCTTGTTCATTTGTTGCTTTTAGGTTTATATCCCACATATAAGTGATACCATGTGATTTTCATCTTTTTCTGTCTGGCTTATTTTGCTTAGTATGATTATCTCAAGTTCCATCCATGTTGTCACAAATGGCAGTACTTCATCTGTTCTTATGGCTGAGTAATATTCCATTGTATGTATGTACCACAGCTTCTTTAGCCAATCATCTATCGTAGGACACTTTGGTTGCTTCCATGTCCTGGCCACTGTGAGTAATGCTGCTATGAACATTGGTATGCAAATATCTTTTCGGATATCAGTTTTCAAGTCTTTAGAGTAAATACCCAGTAGAGGGATTGCTGGATCATATGGTAGATCAATTCTTAGTTTTTTGAGGAACCTCTATACTGTTTTCCAGTGTCTGTACCAATTTGCTTTCCACCAGCAGTGTATGAGGGTTCCTTTTTCTCCGCATCCTCTCCAGCATTTGTTATTACTTGTCCTGTTGATTATAGCTGTTCTAACAGGTATGAGATGGTATCTCATTGTAGTTTTGATTTGTATTTCCCTAATAGCCAGTGATTTTGAGCATCTTTTCATATATTTGTTGGCCATTTGTATGTCCTCTAGAGAGAAGTGTCTGTTCAGGTCCTCTGCCCATTTTTTGATTGGATCATTTGTTTTTGTTGTTGTTGTTGTTATTGAGTCATATGAGTTCTTTGTATATTTTGGATATTAGGCCCTTATCGGAGGTGGTTGTCTCTTTACCTTGTTGACGGTTTCTTTTGCTAAACAGAAGCTTTTTAGTTTGATGTAGTCCCATTCATTTATTTTTGCTTTTACTTCCCTTGCCTTTGAGGTCAGTTTCATAAAATCCTCTTTAAGTCCAAGGTCCTGGAATTTAGTTCCTATGTTTTCTTCTACGCATTTTATTGGTTCAGGTCTTACATTTGGGTCTTTAATCCATCGCGAGTTAATTTTGGTGTGTGGTGATAGACAATAGTCCAGTTTCATTGTTTTGCAGGTGGCTTTCCAGTTTTCCCAACACCATTTATTGAAGAGGCTTTCCTTTCTCCACTGAATGTTTTTGGCTTTTTTGTTGAAAATTATTTGCCAATAAAAATATGGGTTTACTTCTGGACTTTCAATTCTGTTCCACTGGTCCGTGTGTCTGTTTTGCTGCCAATACCAGGCTGTTTTGATTACTGTCGCTTTGTAGTATAATTTAAAGTCAGGCAGAGTGATGCCTCCAGTCTCATTCTTTTTTCTCAGGATGGCTTTGGCAATTGGGGGTCTTTTGTGCTTCCATACAAATCTGATGATTTTTTCGTTCCATTTCTTTAAAAAATACCGATGGGATTTTGAGGGGGAATGCATTAAATTTGTATAGTGCTTTAGGTAATAAAGTCATTTCAAATATGTTGATTCTTCCAATCTAAGAACACGGAATATCTTTCCATTTCTCTGTATCTTTTTCAATTTCTTTTAACAGGGTCTCGTAGTTTGCATTATATAGGTCCTTCACATGTTTCGTTAGATTTATGCCTAGGTATTTTATTCTTTTTGTTGCAATTGCAAAAGGAATTATTTTTTACACTTCATTTTCTGACACTTCATTATTAGAGTATAGGAACGCTATAGATTTTTGAACATTGATTTTGTATCCAGAAACTTTAATGTATTTGCTTATCGTTTCTAGTAGTGTTCTTGTGGACTCTTTAGGGTTTTCTATGTAGAATATCATGTCATCTGCATATAGTGACAGTTTGACTTCTTCGTTTCCTATTTGGATGCCTTTTATGTCTTTCTCTTGCCTGCTCGCACTCGCTAGGACTGCCAATGTTATATTGAATAACATTGTGGTGATAATGGACCACCTTGCCTTGTTCCTGATCTTAGAGGGAAAGTTTCTAGTTTTTCAACTTTAAGTATAATGTTGGCTGAGAGCTTGTCCTATATGGCCTTTATTATGTTAAGGTATTTTCCTTCTATATCGATTTTGTTAAGTGTTTTGATCATGAATGGATGCTGTATCTTGTCGTAGGCTTTTTCTGCATCTATTGATATGATCATGTGATGTTTATTTTTTAATTTGCTTCTGTGATATATCACATTAATCAATGTGATTAATTGCATGTGTTGAACATATTTTGGATAATAACACCTCATCAGATGTATGGTTTGCAAATATTTTCTTCCATTCCATAGGTCGCCTTTTTATTTTGTTTATAATTTATTTTGCCGTGTGGCATCTTTTTAGTTTGATATAGTCCTGCTTGTTGATTTTTGCTTTTGCTGCTTGTGTTTTTGGTGTCTAATCCATAAAATTATTGCCAAAATCAATGTCAAGGAGCTTTTTCGTAGTATGTTCTTCTAGGAGTGTTATGGTTTCAGGTCTTAAGTTCAAGTCTTTAATCTATTTTAAGTTAATTTTTGTGAAATATTCTTTTACATGTAAATATCCTGCTTTCCCGACACCATTGTGGTTCTTCTTTGACTTTCTAATGCCCCTCATTATGACATTTTCAGGACAAAACAATGAAAAAGAATGTCTTTGAACAGAAGTTAAAAGTTTTCAAAACATTGTTTATCAGTGTAAGAAGTCAGACAATATTAAATACAAGCAGGTTCAAGAACGTTCAAGTTCATTCCCTTGCAAGAAACGAAGGGAAGGGAATTGATGTCTGTTGAGCACCTACTGCACGCTAAGCACTTTGCACACGTTATCAGTCGAATCTTTTAACAGCCCTCCCAGGCAGCCGGCCCTGTCCCCATTTACACATGGTGAACAGACTCGGAAATGTCGTGTGGCTCTGTCTGGTTACCCAGCTAATTAATGAGCAGTAGAACAAGCACTAGAATGTGGGCCTGTCTAGCTTGAGAGCCTGGCCCTTCTTTGGCCTCCCACACAGCCTACTTTGGGACTTTGAGAGACAGACTTCTAGGCCAGATTAAGTGCTGGTCTGAGCCCGCTCTAAGGATCCTTCTTCACACGAAGCCAACCTACTCTACGCTATGTCCGCGAGATCACTGTTAGTCATTTAACGTAAGGATTCCTGTCATTGGCAAGCCCTCTTAATGCGTTTGGAAAATGCTTCAGTTTACATCTGCCATTTCAGGAGCGCTCCAGGGTGTACTTGGCGGCTTGCCTCTATTGAATTCCTTACTTTTTATGTTGTGTTCTCCCAAAATCTTGCTTTTGAGAGCTTCGAATTGATTTAGAAATCCTTGTGCGTGGGCTTTGTAGGCCTCATTCTCTCTTTCCATCGAACACTTAACTCTGATTTCAACCGATGTGATGTTTTGCTCTTCGACGTTGGTGTTGCCTAGGACATTATGCTCTGCAAACCAAAGGTGCCTCGCAGGTACAACCGAGTCATTTCTCTCATGGGCAAATGGAGAGTGACAGCTTCCCTGTCCCTAGCAGTCGCGGGCTTAGTGTGGCTGCTCATTTGGCCGCGAATGGTCCTGCCGTTGCTGAGCACTCTCTTGGCCCCGCCAGCTCTGTCTCTCCCTTGGGCCAGTTCGTTTCCTCCACCTTGGGACTTGCCTTGCTAGAAAGTCCAGCACACTTTCTGCACCGGAACTGGACTCCTTTGCACGTTTCTGTCTTCAGCCGGCAGAGTGGGGAGGCCGCTCTCCTCCAGTTGGGGAATCTGAGCTCTGGGCTGGGCTGTGCCCCGGGCTCTCGACTGCTGTCCGTAAAACACAGGCACACGGCTCGATGACTCTGTAAGAGTCGTTACTTTGGAAATTCCATTCATCGGGAATAGTTCAGTGCCTCTTACCAAGTCTGCGCTTTGCCAGCTGCCAAGGATTATTTGAAAACAGGTCCGTGTGCGTTCACAGCCAAGCCGTTGCCTTGAGAGTGGTAGGTTCTTTCTTAGGACAACTTGTTGCTTCAGAAAATTTAAGAATATGTGCACACTATAGAAAACAGTGTGGATGGTCCTCAGAAAATCAAACATAGAAGTGCTATGTGATCAAGCAACCTCCCTGGGAGTTTGTCTGAAGAAAATGAAAGCACTATCTTGAAAAGGCATCTGCCACCCCCGCGTTTTCATTGCGACATTATTTACAGTAGCCGAGACTTGGAACCAACCTAAGTGTCTGCCAGTGGATGAATGAAGAAAGAAATAGTGGCGTGTGTGTGTGTGTGATATATATATATATATATATATATATATATATATATATATATATATATATATATCAATGGAATATTATGCAGCCATAAAGAAGGAAAGAAATCCTGCCATTTGCAGAATGAACCTGGATGAACTTTGAGGGCATCATGCTAAGTGAGTTAAGTCAGAGAAAGACAAACACTGTATGATCTCTCTAATAGGTGGAATCTTGAAAAAGAAAAAAACAAGCTCGTAGATAGAACAGATTGGTGGTTGTCAGCGGTGGAGGGTGGGCGATGGGAGAAGTTGGGTAAACTGGCTATTTTGGTTTCTCAGTTTAAATAAATTGAATTAAATGTTTTTTAATATGTGCGTGCACACAGAGAGTGAGAGAAAGTCCTTTGGGCACTTTTAGTCATGAAAATATTCTTTTAGTTACTAAAATGCCGAGTCCTGGGTGACTATCAAAATTCCTACCTTGATGTGAAGTCAGCGCCCCGCTGGGCCCGATGTGGGAAGCGGGGTCGGCCGGGCTGGCGGCTTCTGCGGTTCTGCCCTGGTGCTTCCCCCAGCCCGGGTCGCAGCCTGCAGGGCAGGGGGAGAGAGACAGAGTGGGGGTCTTTGTCGGGACCTGCCGTGGCCCCTCTGGTCTCTACAGGTGTCTCAGGCCGATGCTCTGCGAGCACTTCAGAGACACGCCCTCCCCGCCCCCATCCGTGGAGCTCTGTCACCTGCAGATCCCTGCTGACACGTGATACCCCCTCACCAATCCTGCAGCCTCAGGTCTGAGCGGTTCCCGTCCCCACGGAGTCCCTTTAAGACAGCTCCTGGTGGGCGCTCCCGCTTGGCCCTTCTGCGGCTGGTCCAGGGAAGCGCAGCCGCGGCCTCGGTGTGACACAGGGGGCAGTGCCACTGTCCTGGCTGCTGCCCTCTCTCGACACAGCCGGCATCGCCTCGCCTCGGTTCTTCCCGGGCCTGGATCCAGCGCCCTGGCCTCAGGCTTTCCATCAGAACCTCCCACGAAGCCGGGGGTGAGGCAGAGGTGCCCCTCCTGGAGGGAAATGCCGCAGCACCGCCCTGACCTGAGCTGTGTGGCCCTCCCTCAGGAATGTGCGGGTCCTCGCCGGCCATTACTCTGCTTTGGCCTTTGGAGCCTCTGTCAAAACTAAGCAAAAGCGTCTCCTTTTAACATCTAGTCACACGTATACTAAGAGCAACTAAAAGCACAGGCTCTATAGAAATAGAACTAGGTTCAGACTCAGCTCCACCGAAGACAAGTGTGTGGCTCTGGGCAAGTTATGTCAATCTCTCCGTGCCTCGGTTTCCTTCCGGTAAAGCGGGAACGATGATCGTAGCCTCCGCGAAAGGTGTGAAGGTGAAACGGGGCCCGTGTGCGTAGCGCCTGACGTGAGGGCAGAGCGAGGGGTGCTGGCGGCCTGTGATGATGATGCACATAACACGACCGGCTTCTTAAACGTGTCTCTACAGAAGGAGATGGAAAACTACGAAGCCCCCTTCCACTGCCTGGCCAAGCGGTTCCACCAGCTGTACCGGGAGAAGGTGGAGGTTTTCCACGCTCTGGTGTGAGGGGCGGGGGTGCTGCCGGCGATCTGGCCGTGGCCCCGTCTCCTTGGAAGCCGAGAGAAGATGGAATCGCCTTGGCACTTCCAATGTATCACGACAGCCTTAAATAAAACGAGGAGGAAACGTAGGAGCAGCAGCTCCTTCCGTTCTTGGCCCCCGCAGCCCTGGTTCCATTCTGCACTTTGGCTGCTGGTTCCAGAGCAGCCCCCAGAGCCGGGCTGGCTGGGGACCTTGGGCGTCCTGCCTCCTGTGGGCAGGGGGGGTGGGGGGGCCGGTGCTTGTCAGAGTGGGTGGTCCCGCCCCGACAAGGGCCTGAGAGCAGACCACACAGTGGGATTTGAATTTGCCTGCGATTTGCCGCAGATGCTCAGCTTGGAACTTACCGAGGGCCCTCTCCTGATGTATCGTGTGTGGCTTTGCTGCCTGTCCGCTCCCCAGATGCCAGCGCTCCCTTGCGGGGGGCCGCTGCCACTGACAGAACAGTGCCCTCTGCCGCCCCCCCCCTCCCGCCTCCCGCCCGTGGTGCCTCTTGATAAGGGGCCAGCCCCTCCCAGCCGCCGGGAACCCTGAGCGCAGGGGGAGCCAAGAACCAGGCCACTTTCCCCGATGACCCGCCTCCCTGTGTGCCCGGCGGCAGTCATAATTCTCTGCGCTGAGCCTGACTGTTTCCCATCCCGTCTCTGCTGCCAGATTAATCTTCCTAAAACACCACTTTCATCGTTTCACTCCTCTGATTAAAGACCCACAGAGTTCCCTCACTGCCGTTTACATCATGGCTGCGGGCCGCGGTCTGGCATCGAAGGCCGCCTCTGAGTGTCACCCGCACCCGGGGGCGTCGGCTTCATCACCGTCCCTCAGTCCCCGCGCCTCGCGCCTTCGAGTCGGGGACATTGCGCAGAGAGTGCCAACATGTGGGGGTAGACAGACCCAGGTTTGTCCCACGGATAGCGATGACAATGGAAATGCCTCGTTACCAGTTATGACGTGCCATGTCGCTAGACGAGCCAAGCACATCGCATGTATTAGCTGATTTGTTCTTTACAGTGTAGAGTCTCATCTCACTTTACAATGGAGAGCCAGAGTCAGAGAACTCGGTGACGTAGCCGAGGAAGAGCAGAGATGGGATCACGACGCCGAGGCCAGCGCACAGCCACCGCCCTCTCCTGCCTCCTGGGCTGGGCCGGTCCTGGAGCAGGTGGGTGGAGGTCTGTTAACCTGCAGAGGGCCACGGTTAGGCCGCCCCTCAAGGGCACTGTGATAAGCGAAAGGATGGCTGGAAGACATCAGGCACGGGGCGTCCCCTACACCCGGCCCCTCCCATCCCCCTTTCTTTTCCGGTTACTTCTCAAATGAACTTGCCGCAGCCACAGGAGTCCTCCCACCGAATCGTTCTTTCAGAGGCTGCCGAGGGCCTACAGTGGTCTGGGCACCAGCAATGCCGAGCTGCCAGTCTCACACCCCAGGTTCCAGAAGGGGACACCTACCAAAAAATAACCGAGAGGACATGGAAGGGACAAGTCCGGTTGCCCCAGAGTTGGTCACGGGGACCCACAGCTGCAGACAGAGAGACGTTAAATAACACACCTCCTAAAGAGATCACAAAAGGCTAGGCCCAGACACCTTCCCTGCGGCATGAGAGGCGGCATAATCGGCTCTGCCACAGGGAGCCGCCCCCCACCTCTCGCTCCTGGCTCTTCGTTGTGTCCGTAAGAAGATTGAGGAAGAGCGAGGGGGGACATGGCATTGGCGAGTGGGTACCACTCCCTCCGGCTCCACCCCCAGAATCAAGCAAAGGAGGCCCCACGAGACTCCTGAGACGAGGACGCTGCCAAGACGAGGCTGGCACCTCGCGCCCCAGCTGGATGCTCGCTGGGCTGCAGGAGCCCGGTGCCAGCCGCAGGCACAGGGCGGTGCGGGTGTCCTTGGGGGAGCTTGGCGTACATCCCCGGGGTTGGGGAGACTCAGTGGGGAGAAGCCAGCTCCAGCAGCAGGTGCAGCCACTGGGCTCGCCGCACAGGCCCTGGGCAAAGGGAGCTGCTGCTCACTGGCAAGGTCAGTGATTGTCCGGCTGGGGGGGACATGGCTGCCTCCTCCTGGGGAGATGCCGGCCATGGAGGAGGCTCAGCCCCTGAACAGCCTGGCACCCCATCTCCAGGGAGAGCATGGCTGATGGAACCAGGCCGGGAGCAGGCCTACAGGGGAAACAGAAGCATCCCCGCCAGCCCCGAACCCCTCCACTCTGAGGCCCCCAGAGGAAGAACAGAGAAAGCTCCTGCTCCCTTTCCCACTTGCAGGGATGAGCTCTGAACCAGGACTTGGAGTTTCGAGCTGGCCAGGTCTGGGTTTTAACAACGCAGAGTGCCTGAAATGTGTTCAGATCAGCCAGTCACGAGAACCCAGCAGAAAGGGGGACTCGGCGGAGTGTGACAGAGGAAGCATTTAGAAAAAGTAAGGCGGTTTAGGCTTGGAGCCCACTGAGTTGCGATTCCCCAATAACTGGTTCCACGATAAATAAATGATCGAGATAATTTTAGACCGTGCTAAGTACGGTGCAGGCAATAAAATGAAGCTGTGGTAGCGGGTGACTGTGGGGTAACTGGGTTGGGTGAGGAGGAAGAACCCTGAGGAGAGTGACCTTGGGGCTAAGGTCTGACAGTCACATGGCCATCAGGGGGACGAGCCATCGAACAGCAAGAACAGCCAGGGCAAAGGCCCCAAGGTACAAACAAGGACCCTCGGGCCAGCGATGAAGTTGTCCGGCACGTCCCAGGAAAAGCAGGAGGTGAGGTGGGCGGGGGCCATCCTGGAAGGAATTTGGATTCTCTCGTAAAGAGAACAGGAAGCCAGCGGAGACCGATGTCATGCTGTATGTCAACAGCTTTTATGTTCTCACAATGCCCAGCGTTCTTTGGGGGATACAGTAAGGAGCTAAGACTTTGCTTCCCCGAGGACCCCATTCTCAGAGAACGCACATTTATGAACGCATGCTGTGTCTGTAGATTTACTCATTCACTGAGCGTTCACTGAGCACCTACTACGCGCCGGTCCCTGTTCTAGGAACGGGCGACTTGTCGGTGAGAAAATCAAAATTCCCTCTCCTCAGGGATCTCAGAGAGCGGTGCAGGTAAACAGGGGGATGACAGTCTGGCAGATGGAAATATCGCAAGGAGCGCGGAGGGTGTGCGGGGGAGGGGGCTGGCAACGGGACAGGCGGAGCGTAGGAAAGGCCTCCCCGAGAAGGCGGCAGTGAAGCCCGATGTGCGAGGGCAGGGCACCTGCCCACCCCCCCCCCCGCCCCCGGTCGTGGTGGGTTCATCGGCCCCTCAGAGGTGAGACGGGCTCGGGCTGTGCATCCGGACTCCCGGGGGTGACGGAGTTGAATGGGACTCAGACCCTGCGCCGAAATCACCCACAATCCACAGAGGAGAAAGCTCAGCCAGGCTCGACTTCTGTACCAGAGAGCATCCCAGCCAGGGTCTCCTGATGGCCATGGGAGGACCCGGGAGCTGATCGCTTCTCTTGCTGTCTGTCTGCTTTGGGACTGAGGAGAAAGCGTCTGTTCACTGCCCACCAAGAGGGCAGGGAGGCCAGGCGGGGGCGGGGCGGGGGTGGGGCGTGGGGGGACACAGCAGGCTGGTCACATTTTGGAGTGAGCGTTCAGAAAGGTAAACCAGTTCCCCAGTTCTAACACAATGACACTCACGCATTTTCCTTTGTTGGGGTCCGCATTCGGATGTGGATGGTGTGGGAGGCAGCCCCCCGAGGGTGTCCCCAGACCCAGGGGTCCCCCATGGCTGGGAAGGTGTGCTGGTTTGACTGTCTTTGGCAAGGAGACTCGGCAGCAGGAGGAATCCTGCTTCAGCATCTGTGATAAAATCCATTTGTATTGGGTATCAAGATGCTGTTTTTTCAAAAATGGAATATCAATAACTAAAAATGTCCTATCCCAAACGGGGGTAGCAGTAAGCACAGGTTCAACTGAGTCAAGGGTGGAAACTTAAATCCGATGGAGTTTTACCCGCCCTGGAGATGTAGAGGGGAGCCTTTGGTTTCGCACCCGGGCACCCCATTTCTGTGCCTGTCCCTGTACAGGGGCCCTGATGATACTGCGGGTGGCTGAGGCTCTGCCCTCGAGAAGCTCAAGTCTGGTGGGCAGGGAGGGTTTCTAGGGACCTTGCAGGAGAGTACCGGATGCTAGGTGGGGAAGGGCATTCCAGACAAAGGAAATTCGCGTGTGCAAAGGCCCTGAGGCAGGAAGCCGGGTCCCTCTTGGGGCGCTGTGCGTGCAGCGTAGGGTGGGTGAGGAGAGGGCGCCCAGGACGGTGAGAGGTTGGAGAGAAGGATGAAGCAAGAGCACAGAGCTTTTTGCACACAGAGCAGAGGAATGGGACTTTTTCTAAAAGAGAGTGGGAGCCAGTAAAGAGTTTTAACAGAAGCGATTCACCTGGATTTCTGCTGTAGAAAGATCAACCTGGGGCAATTAGAGGATGCAGTGGGAGAGGAACGGCCTGGAGGTAAGGAGACCAGGTAAGAGAGTCACAGTACCGTGGCTGAGAGCTAATGGGGTGACATGGAGACAAGACTTTATCTATCTCCTGCTCGTTAGCAAACCTTGGGAAGTGTATTTTCAGCCCAACTCACAGTTGGCTTCCCGCCCTCCCCCTCAGAACACCGATTGATTTTTTTGAATGCGTTATCCTTTGTTTACTTTAGAGACAGAGAAAACAAAGGGAGAGTAACTTCTTTGAGTTGCAATTTATTAGTGATGGAGCCAGGATTAAGAACTCAGGACTTGCCTGCCCTCTGTGGAGTTTATGATATTTCGGTATACAATGCGATGGCTCTTCCTCTCTGCCAGTAAACAGAGCAGATAAGTATGAAGAGGAAGGCAGCCGAGAGAGAGAGACCTCGTTTACATATCCCAAAGGCAAGAAGACCCGAGAAGGTTCATTAGGAGAAAATATTAACCAGGCTGTGTCCGAGTTTTACCTGTGATGTGAGGGAAAGGTGCATTTTTGCCAATGCTATTTTATGTGACTGGTTCTAGGGGCAGAGGGGGGGTGACCCTGGATTGAGCATGGGGGGGCAGGAGACCAGGAGAGCACACAGTGTCACCTCTTGGGGCATAGGGACCACCTCTGGTGCTCCTTGCAGGTTCCCTAGAAGCTGCGGGGTGTTTTAGTGGAAAGGGCACTGGTTTTATTTACATCGGAAAAGTGGGATTAGAATGGCAGCTGTGCGTCCACAGGCGCCGTTACCTGCCCTCTCTGATGGTCGGCGTCCCCACCCATCGAACGGGCATCACGCCATCAACCTGGCCAATTACTGTGTGTGGGTTCAGAGATGTGAAGCTTCCTTTCACCAGGCGTGGTCTGTAGTAATGACCAATGTAGAGCAGGTCATTTTCAAATTTCCTTTAGTAACTGCGACTTTTTTATGAGCATAAAAATAACGTATTCATATTGCAAAAAATAAAAAGTTGGAAATGGAAATTATTCAAATCCTACCACCCAGAAACAGTCACCAATAACATTCTAGTATATGTAGTTCCATCTTTTTTCCTCTGCAAAATAGAAATATAAAATTCTGTATGTGTTTTTTAAACTAAAAATATGATAATGCCAGCCATATATGCTATGTGGAACTTTTCTCTTTTCATGTAATGTCTCGTGGACATCATTTAGGTCAAGATACAAAGTTTTACATGACCGTTTTATTTCTTTCTAAATTATCAAAATTTTTAAACATACACAAAAAAAATAGAAACGGCAGCACAATGGACACTCGGTTCCTCATCAGCAGATTCAGAACTCGTCAGATTCGGCCACTTTGCTTCATGACTGTTACTGTTATAGTCGTTTACACCAAGTGACGGCCCTCTGCCATGTGTGTGCACCGATCTCAAGGCCATTATCACGCCTGATGAAATTAACAATGATTCCTTAGGAGCCTCGAACACAGTCAAGACTCAGCTTTCCTGAATTAGCTTCAAAAGGCTCTCTGCCCATTGGTTTATCATTTGATCATTTTTAATGACCTCCCGTAGATGGACGCCAGCTTTCCAAGTTGTCACTCGTGAACAGCACTGACAACCACGTCCTTTGGCACATATTTGTGGACCCCTGTCCAATTATTTCTACGGGACCAATTTCTCGAAGGGAACTTTCCAGGTCAAAGCCTATGCACTTTTTTTTTTTGTTAAAGGCTTTTAATAGCATTTGACAAATTGCCCTCCAGAGAAATCGTACCAATTTATGCTCCCACCAGCCGGGACTGGCACCCTGGACAGCCTGGGGTTGTTAATGAAAGGGAATTAAAGGGAGAGAGAGCAGGTGGCGAGAAAAAGAGACAAGGAGGAGAGGCCTGGAGTGAGAGGAGCTCTCGGTGTCCCCTGGGTGCCCGCCGGCGTGAGCTTCAGAGGAGCTCAGACAGCCAAGGCTCCCAGCCCACTGGTGACTACAGCAGATTAAGTCTTAAAGCAATGATTCAACGGAGATGGAGAACAAAGCTAGAGCAAAGACGCTTCGATCCATTCTAATTAGAAGCTGCCTCTCCCGAGAAACCAGGAGCAGGCGGCCACGGCTGACGGGAGAAGAAAAAAAAAATGCGGCAGCCCAGCTGTGCTCGAAGCTTGTCTATCTTCCTGAAATCCCAAGGAAGAGCTCCATCCACCAGGCTCCCAGTCCAGGGGACCCCGTTCTGAAGGTTACAGAATTCGACTCAGGACAAGGAGCCCCACCATTAAAGACAGACCAGGGGATAATACTCTGTTCTTGCACTTGCTAAGGGCAGGGAAGAGACCCCCCCGTGACATGTGGTAGGCACCTACCTTGCTGCTGCTGCTGCTTTTTTGATTGATTGATTGATTGATTGACGTAGCTGAACAACTAAAATTTATTTCAGATGTGAGAAGAGCAGATAAAATTGAGGTGAGACCTGGCTCTCTACCCACACAAATGGCGCCCGGGCTGGGGCTGGCTCCTGCGGCCGGGGTTAGCGGCAGGTTCGCTCCACAGGTGGTGGGTGTCATGACCACCTGACACGGGTTCTCCCCAGTTTGCACATGATACGCGCATGTCGAGCACACGTGCTCAAAGACGGAGCCGCTCCAACGGCAGCATCGACCGTGGTATGACAGACGCCTGCGATGAGTTCATGCGTCTGAGTCCAGAACCTGAGGTGCTGCATCATCTGTAGGATGATGTTTAAATTAAGAGCACGCAGGACCCATGCCATGGCGGATTCGTGCTGGCATTAAAGTTTCAAGCGAAGATCAGAAAAACAGTCAGTTTCATGAACAATAGGTCGGCGATCCACACATATCTCCATTTTATTTTGTGTGGCAGGTCTTTGAAGTGAGTGTTTGGCTCCAACTTCACAAAAGAGGAATCCGAACCCCAGGAGGTGACGTGACTCACCTGGCCGGCAGGAGTCAGGACTTACACCTGGGTTCCTTCCAACTGGGGCCTCTTTTCTGGCCGCCTTCCCAGCGTCTCTGAGCCTTTTCTGTCCTGGATTCCGACAGTAGCTCCCTTGCCCGGGTGTGTCGGGGCTCAGGAGCAGAGTGGAGAGCCCCGAGGGGAGACTTAGCCCCTGCGAGCCCCCCGTTCGGCCAGCATGTCCCCAAGGCCCCTTCCAGCCTGATTCCTCTCGACCTTCACAACGACCCAGGAGGCTGAGGCCACGACGGGCCTGCGACCTTCCTCCCGAATGGAGCTTTCCAGGAACACTCACAGCTGCTTCCTGGGACCTGTGAATCTCAGGAAACGTCTTGAGGAAGGAACATTGGGTCCTTCCCAACAGCCTGCCTTCGGCACCTTCCTGCTCTGATAAGCAGAAGGTGGGAACCGCTCGCAGAAGCAGAGCGCGTTGCTGGCCGCGCGCACGCAGCGTTCCAGGCTCCGGGGTCAAACCGCCTCTGCGTTTGGGTCTCCACTCGGTCCGCTCCTCCTTGAGCGACCGTGGGCAAGTCACTTCACCTCTCTGGGCCCCGATATCACCTCCCTCGGATGGCTACCGAGGATGTACGAGGCAGCGATACTCGCAAAATGCTCAGCCGCTGCCGGAAGGCCCAGTGTTCATGCTTCGCTATTGCTGTTGCTGACGCCGCCCCGTCCTAGATAGTCCCAGGGAGCTGAGTCTGCTGCCCACCCCCTTCGCTCAAAGTGGCTCCGGGGTGGAGTGGCCGGGTCCGCTCCCAGTAACCACTGTGGCCTGCCGTGGCCCCAGAGAAGTCCGGGGTGAGATCTATCTGACTGGCAGCCAGGAGCCTTGGGTTCAAGGCCACCTCTTCCCCTCACTGGGAGGGCCTTTGCCTCAGGACCTCTGGAGTGACGAGGTTGGACGAACATTCCCTAAGAATCCTGACTCCTTCGGTTCTCCACGTGCAGCAGGCAGGCGACAAGGGTTTCATGAGCGGATCCAGGCACAGACACAATGTGTCTCAATCTGCCTTGGCTTTCTGAGCGCCAACCAAGTGCCAAACTCTATTCTGGGTGCAGGGGCTTCAGGGCTGGACAAGAGAGGCGACGCCCTTCTCCTTGCCAGTGCGGTGGCGAGAGAGACAATAAGCAAGTTAACAGAAACATCTGTAACCAAGCTGTAAAAGCTGCTTGAAGGAAAAAAACCAGAACCCTGTGAACAAGTCTACAAAGGAGGCCTGATCGAGACTGGGGAAGAGGTTGTCCAGCAAAAAGCCTTTCTGTTGAGATGTGAAGGAATAGGAGTTGGGCAGGGAAACCGGGAGACTGTGTATCAGCCAGAGGGAGCAGCATGTTCCAAGGTCCTGAGGCAGGAAGGAGCAGCAGCCCCCACCCCTAAGAAGAGCCTCCTCCTCTGTCCTCGCTCTTCCCCGGGTCTCCGCATGGCCCTTCTCTCCCAAGCGCTGCAACTCCTGTCCTCGAGCGAGTGGCAGAGACCAGGTATGCACCAGACCCATCTGTGAGCTGCGAAACCAGAGCAAAGACCTGAGGGAGGCCTCCACGGGCCCTCGGAGGTGACGGGGATGACAGCTACACGGGGCAGGGGAAGCTCCCGGACCCCCAGATCGTAGCTGCGCAGGGCGAGACGGCACCTTCACCCACCCAAACCTCTCGTCGTGGGGATAGGAAGGTGCAGACACAGGACGCCCCGGAACACAGCCCTCCCGGCTCACCCATTACATCACCCTCTGCTCGCTCCCCCTCCTCCCTGTGACAGAGCAGGGCGCGCCCACTTTAGGGCCAAGGAAGCTGAGGCCCAGCGAGGTCACACAACTCGTCCTAGCCACACGGCTAGCGAGGAGGGCGGGCAGATGATGCCCCAGCCAGCACCTCCTCAGTGCCGGGCGCCCCGCAGCCTTCGGCCGTTTTAATCCTCACGTCAGCACTTCGAGGTGGGTGTGAGTTTACCCACTTTACAGGTGTGGAGGCCGAGGCCCAGAGAGGTGAAGCCAGTTACTTAAGGTTAGTCAGGGAGTAGAACCCACGGAGAACCCGTGCCTTTTGGGTCACTGAAAAGCAGCCCTGGTGGACAAGCAGCCGCCCGGGAAGGGGACGGTGGCTGGGACTATGCAAGGACATGCCCGCGGGGAAGCAGCTGTCCCGGAGGACGTGCAAGATCCCATGCGACAGACAGGGAGCCTCGGGAGTTGGAGGAAGGCCCCCAGGAAGGTAGAGATAGGCGAGGTGGGCAGGTAGGAGCCCCAGGTGACACTTCTGGGAGCTACGCCCAGGGTCGGCCCTCAGCAAATGTGAGTTCCCTAACCACCTCCTTCGGGGACCCCTTGGGGGCTCCGCCTCCACCATGAGGGGCTCACGGTGCATACAGCGGCCCCCCGAGGCATCTGCAGGGTGACCCACACCCCTCGCACTCTACTGCCACCCTCCCGCCCCCCAGTCCTGCCTCGGCTGCTCCAGAGCCCCCCGCCTTGCAGGCTCGGCACTCCTGGACGCCCGGACCACATTGGGTCACACCTCACCATGCTCATGGGGCCCCCGGTCAGCCAGGCTCATCGGCCCGTCCAGAACAGTGACAAGGACGGCGGGGCCCAGCCCAGCAGAGGCAGAGGGGGAGAAGGTGGCACCCACAGACCCTCCTGACCCCGTTCCAATGGAACTCACTTCCAAGACCATCTGCTCAGGCGGGCGCGGGCCGTGCAGGGCGGCTGGGCAGAAACAGCCGGCACCCGGCTGGCCACGTGCTGGCCTCCAGGGCCGGGCGGGTCGGGAGGCCTGGCTGGCCTTCCCGCTGCAGCTGCCGGCGAGGCTGGGCAGCAGGGGCGCCAGGCTCTCGGCACAGACCCTCCCCGACAGAGGTCCCAAGACAGCGGGCAGGGGAGGACCCCATGACCTCAGAGGGTGGAGCCCCTCTGATGTCCCAGACACTCTCTGGCCTTCATGGTGCCACCCAGAGCTCTAGGACCAATGAGTGAACTCAGTGCCCCCGCCCTGGTGGGTTTCCAGGGCCCCCCAAATAACTGCCAAAGCCCCCAACCATCCCCTCGCATCTGCTTGAGCCCCGCTAAGCCAGGTTTGCTTTGGTCACTACGGCGACGCTGTCTCAGCATCAGTCAGAACATGTCACCTGATCCGCATTAAGCCCTTCAAAGGCCTCCTGTGCCAAATTAATGACCCAGATCCCTGTCCCGGGCAGCGGCACACACCTTACCTGTCCCGTCTCTCCCCCTCCCCCACTCTCTCATGCTCTGTGTGTGACACACACACACACACACACACTCACACTCACACACTCACACACTCACACACTCACACACTCACACACCACTGTTGGTGCTTTATTTCCAAAGACTTTCAGTTCTGTGTTTACTTAACTCCTCTACGCCTCGGTTTCCTCATCTATTAAATGGGATACTTAATAGTATTTTGGTCTCGGTGACCCTGAGACCCTGAGGCCAATGTTCAGGAGCAAGTGGCCACTTTTAGGTGATCCCAGAAGCCCAGTGGGATGTGGGACGGGGGGAGGAGCCACTGGAGTGTGCAGTGGTGGGCGGTAGCCTTGTGCGCGACGGGCCTCCACATTGCCTGAGGGTCTCTGACAGTTAGCGTCCGGTGCGCCTCAGGACTGCCCACCAAGGGGCGAGGAAGGTGGGACGTTTGTCCTCCAGGTAGCCCTGGGAAGTACGGGGCCCCCAGCTTTCCAGCCTGCCCCTTGCAGGCCTGCCGAGTGACACAGGAAGCTGTCAGCACGCATGAGGATTGTCCGCGGGGACCCCTGGGGCGGCCTGAAGGAATAGGGTGGAGTATTAATGGCCTCTGCCTTAGTGGGCATTTCTCTCGCAGAATCATGTAAACGAACTGGCATAACACATGTAAAGTGTTTAATACAGCGTCTGGCACATCATAAGTGCTCTGCGAGTCTGAGCTGCAATAATAATAATAATAATAATAAATGTCATTATTACTGTTGTGTTAACTGACGTTATGCTCTCTCTGACCTCAGGACCTTTACCCAGGCTGTGCGCCCTGGGAACACTCAGCTCAGCCCCTTTCCACCTGGTCAACATCTGAACACGCTTCAGGTCACAGCCCAGATGTCACCTCCTCAGGAAGCCTTCCCTGACCTGCTGGATTAAATCCTGTCTCCCTCAGACATGCTCAGAGCACCTACCCTGCCCCCATTAATTCGCCGTTGTCATTTCAGATTTATTTGCACAATTTGTGATTCTTTGCTCACTGCCGGTGTCTCCCGCTGGTCTGCAAGCTCCCTGAGGACACAGGCTGGATCCGTTCTGCTCACAGGGATGTGCCCAGCGTCCAGCGCGGTGTCGCCACACGGGAGATGCCTGAGAAGCAACTGGCGACGTGGAGAGATGAGTCCGACGATCGGCGCGGAAACGAGCGCAGAACGAGCAGGGCACGGCGGCGTCCGGGCCGGATCAGCGGTGCCTGCAGGAGACACCGACTCGTTCTCTCCTTCGGTAACGATGCGTGGACCGCCCATTCTGAGCCTGGGGCAGGCCACGGAAACAGGACAGGGACAGTGCCAGCCCTCACGCAGCTTCCCAACCTGCAGGGGACCTCCATGCAGGGGGCCTCCGTGCAGGGGGCGTCGTGGAGAAGGGGTGCAGAGCCAGGGAGGAAAGGTGTGGCGGGACAAGGCTGTGTGCCCACAGGCCTGCTTCCTCTCCCCTGAGCTCCAGGAAGACGGCATTGCCCAGCCTCCTTGCAGTGCGATGGGGTCATGCGACCAGTGGACTGTGGGAGAAAGCCGTGGACAGCGCTTCCAGGAGGTCCCTAGAAACCTCCCCACGATCCTCCGCAGGCCCGCAGAGCCTAGAGCAGGGTCAGTAAGTGTTCTCTGCAAAGGCCAGAGGGCAAGTATTTTAAGTTCCTTGGACCAGTCTCCGTTATAGCTCCTTAAGATTCTTCCAAGTTCGACTGGTTAACAGGGCAGAGATTTTATGTCTTGTTCACTGAAGAGGCCTGGCACACAGTAGGTGCTCAGTTAATGCCTGTTGACAAGTGAATAAATGAAGGAAGGGGAGAGGGAAAGGCACTGGGTTTTTTAACACACATTTGAAGACAAAATTCAGGATGGACCCAGGAGAGACTACGAATTCCCAGCGGACGCCTTGGTCGCACCAGATCCTCTGCACGCAGGTCAGAGAAGAGAACGAGCAAGTCGCGGGTGTGACCCGGGCCTCAGAAGGCAGCTGGCTCTCGAGTGACCAGCGGCAGGACTCCCGGGACCGAGGACCCCTGGGCCGGACGAGGCGGGCGTGAAGTTGGGGAGAGCCCCGCAGAGGAGCCAGGCTCCGCGGCTGGACACGCCGCGCAGTCCAGCTTTCTGAGGCCGGTCCCCTCGCTGCCCAAGGTCCCCAGGGGCCCCCGGGTCTGCACGACCTCTGCTTTCTGTCCCGGCGGCCTACGCCTCCGTTCCGACGCCGAGCTTTAATTCCGGCAGACTCGCGTTCAATGCCGCGGTCTCTGCTGCTGTTTTCAACAATCTGCTTTTTGTTCCTTTTGCCCCCTGCCCCCTGCTCGTCCCCTTTCTTCCAGGACTCCTTTTCCTCCTCTGTTCCCATCCGGTTACTGTTCTTTCTTACGGCTGCCGTTTCTGCCTTTCGGAATGTCAGTCCCCCCCACCTTACCATCTCCCCTGCCTCTCTCTGACTGCTCTTCCCTCTGTCCCCTATCTCCTCTCTCCCTGTCCCGGCCCGGCATCTCTCTCACCCCGTCCACCCCGAGCCTTCGAATCCGTGAGTATCTGCCTCGCCCTCTTCCCTCGCCACCTCCTCTCTGTGTTTTCCCTTCCTCGAACTGGGTTGTGACTGCCACCTCGGAGGAGGACACGCTGTAAAGCTGCGTGTCCCAGAGGGCCGGGGTGTGATCGTTTTATTTTTGCAACGTCCTTGGATGGATGGAGGTGCTTGCGCAGGGTGGGGATGCGCGCCGGGCGGGAGGGGACCACAGCGACGAATAGCACTTGCGGTTAATATAGGCCAGTTGCCGAGCAGCGTCCCAGGGGTCCCCGTGAGAGGAGGACCTCGTCTGCGGCCGGATCCACAGAGGTGGCCTTGGTGCCACCTCGAGGAAGCTGTGAGGAGGGGCCCTGGCACGGTGGTGGTGGAGGAGACGGGAGAGCGGCTCTTCTGCGACCAAGGCCCCCGGTGAAAGGAGCTCCTTCTGCTCCTCCGGGGGGGCTGTGAGCGCAGGAGGGCCCTTTCTGGGTGCTTCTTTGCGGCAGATCCTGGGACTGCTCCCTAATGGCTAGCGGGGGTGGCGGAGGCTGCCTGATCTCACACAAGACGCACAGCACCCACCTCTGCCCAGCTCCGCCGCTGTGTTCTCGGGCTAACTGCTAAACGTCTCCGGTGCTCAGCATCTTCATGCACAAAATGGGAGAAGTATCGCCCACTGAGGGATCGAGGACACCAGTAAAATGGGGAAGAAACGGCCTTTTTAAAATAGCTCCGCTGTGCCGCCACTTCCATCCCTATCGCATGCAACCTCTAAACCTGTGAGGCAGCCCCGGTTACTCCCACTTCACAAAAGAAGAAATCGAGGCTTACATGTCACGAGGTGAGATGAGATCAGGGATTCGAAAAGGGCTCTGGAGTTATGGAGCAGCTCCTTTCTCCCGCCTCGGGCATCCTGGGGACAGCAGGCAAAATCTTCACTCCTTCGACTGAAACCGTCACGTGCCGCTTCTGCGTCAGGCACCGCGGCGGCGATGGGGACGTGGCCGTGGGCGGAGCAGACGAGGTTCCTGTCCAGCTCACAGTCTAAGAGGGAGGCACTTATCAGAACAAAGCCGAACAAAACCTCACGCGCAAGTAAGAACCCAGGGACAGACTGCGCAGGGGGGAAGGAAACATGGCCGCAAAAAAAACAAAAACAAACAAACAAAAACAAGCCACCAGGGAACCTAATCTGGATAGAAGAGAAGAAAAGGAGCAGCCCTGAGACAGTGAAGTTTCTGTTGCAATCTGAAGGAGGAGCAGGTGTTGCCCAGGTGACGAGCATGAGGAAAGCGTGCTCCGGATAGCGGGGTGAGCATGCGCAAAGGCCCCGGGGCAGGAAAGCGCCCAGCGCGACACCAAAGGGCCCAGAAGGTGGTCAGAGGACCGAAGAGGGAGCGCTAAAGGCAGGGCGGGGCAAGAGGGAGGTCCTGGGGAGACAGGCGGAGCTAGGTTATACAGGGTCAAGGGGGTTTACGTGAAGCTGTTTCAAGGTCTGAAGCAAGGAAGTGACGCGAGCTGATTCCTGTTTCCAAAAAACGCCCCCTGGCTGCCCGCGGAGAAGGGGCTGTGGAGGAGGGAGCAGGAATAAACAGCAGAAGACCCCTCGGGAACATCTGAGCAGGAGAGGACCCGGGCCTTCCCCAAAGAGATTGCTCAGAGCTCTACAGTTTGTAAAGCTCTCTCCTTTGTCACAGGGACATCAGCACGATTGTGCCCATTTGACGGGTAACAAAAGTGAGTCCTTAGGAGGTTAAGGTGGCTTTGTACAGCCTGACTCATCTCCTAAGTGCTGGACTCCGGATTGGGAGCCCACGTGTTTCCATTCCCAGTCCACGCCTCCTTCCTTGCTGTCTGATGGCCCTAGAAGAGTTGATGACGTGAGTCAGGTGAGAGTTCACAGTGGAACCACCGGGCCCTTGAAATGTGCACCCTTTGGGCATCTTTCTTGGTGTTGTGCTCTAACTGAATCTTTCAAACGTGAAGCTTCCTAAATCTTGGTTTCTACATCCGTGAGACGAGGGCGATGACCAGCTCTTCCTGCGGGGGCAATTGTGAGAATTAAGTGATTGTAGAGGTAAAGCACTTAGGAGAATGTCTGGCACACAGTAGGTGCTTAATCCACGTCAGCTCTCCTTTCCGTGCAGAGGACAGGGGGTCCAACCTGCCTGTCCTCAAGAGCCAGCGACACATGCCCATTGTCGTACCACTGGCCGTGGGTGACGGATTTGACACTCAACCCTGCTTCCTGCCCAGCACAAGCTCTGCGCGTCGGCCGCAAGGCTGAATCAGTTCTCTGGGTGAGTCCCCAAGCTCTGGCTACAGATTTACAGAGGAGAAGCCAGTCGCACAGCTGCCCTCTGGCCGGGATGTCCCTGCAGTCCCCAGCAGCAAGCCACCTGTGGCTGGTTCCTGTTTCCATCTCCTTCTAACCACATGCCCAACCCCTGTGTTCAGCCAACAGACAGACCTTTCCCAGGCCCAGGAAACGTGAGAATGGGAGGGGAGGAAGCCTTTTCTCGCCCAAGAGGGACTTCCTTATCGGCATCACGATGAGTCGAGGCTCTCATGGGGTCTCACAACAGTCTAAAGGTGGGTGGCACATTCCTCTCCAGATAGAAGGGAAATAGGGTGCTCAGAGAGGCAGGATAGCTGTCCCCCAGGGGCAGGGATGGTCAGTGGACTCAGAGCCACCTGACTTGCCCTGTGCTCAAGAAGGGAAGAGGGCTTGAAAGACTTGGCGCATCCCAGACTCCAGTGATTTCGGTCTGAAGGGTCCACTGTGTTTAGCATCGCGGCGGCAGCTGCTGCGCTGGCTGAGAGCAGGTGCGTGCAGGTGCGAGGAAGTGGGTCCAAGTGCAGACGAACGGGAAGCCCTGGCTCAAAGGTGCAGCGGGACAAAGTGCTGCGGGGACGGTTCGGGGACGGTTCAGGGTGCCTTTGTCACAAGAACAGAGACTGGGGCACGACTATAAGCCGGCGAGGAAGAGCCAGGTGGAGGAGAGCAAGGCCTTCAAGATGCAGGACTTTGTTTCTGCCGTATCTGGGCCTTTCATCTCGGCCGCCTCGAATCCTATTTGAAAATAGAGTATAAATAAATGATCAAATAATAAGACATTGTTCATTCCCTGCCAGCCAGTGACCTTGAAGGGTCTTAAGAACAGTTTTTATTCTCTCTTGGCTCATTTCAGATTTGCTCCACCGTCAGAAACAGACAAACACTGACTGGGCCCCTGCCACGTGCCAGGCCCAGGGCCGGCTCGGGACACAGAGTCAGAGCCCAGCCTCTGTCCTCAAGAAGCTCACGGTTTGCTGGTGCAGTGGACATGGAGATGAGCCCCAGCGGGACAATGGGACCCACGCACTGAGAAACACACAAAGGCACAAAAGCCATTCAGAAGAAGGAAGGAGCCTCTCAAGACTGAGGAGGGCAAGTGCATCATGGAGGACTTCAGGGAAGAGGCAACACCCAACCAGAGCTTCGAATGACACCAAGGCGCCCGCCAGGCAGACAGAGGCACAGCACACAGAAGGCTCTGCAGGAGCCTACGAGGGCTTTGATGCTGAAGAAGCCCGAAGGTAAGAACAGAGAGAAATGAAATTAAACTGGAAATGGGAGCAGGGGCCAGATCAGCAACCTGGATCACCTGGAGACTTTAACAACACCCCATCCAGAGAAATGAAGCGACGCTCTTCTGTCCTCAGTGTCAGGGAGAAAGCTGAGGATCAGAAGAAAGCTATTAGGGATTCATTCAAAGAGTGTCCGCTGTGTGCCGGGCAGTGTTTCGGAAGCCTGCGGCATGTCGTTGAGCAAAACAAGCAAAGAACTTCACCCTGAAAGATCCGATTCGATGATGTCAGGAGTCAGACAATAAATGGCATCGTAATTCTCCTTAAGTAAATTGTGTAAGATGTCAGAAGGTGGCACTTGCTATGGAACAAGGAAAAAGTAGGATGGGGTATGGGGAATCTGGAGTTTGGGGAGTGGGTGATGAAATCTTAGTGTGGTCAGGGAGGAAGGAGCAGAGACTAGAGGGTATGGGAGTGAATGAGAGTATATCTGGGGCAAGAGGGAGCAGCCAGTGCAAAGGCCCTGAGGCAGGAGTGTGCCTGGTGAATGAGCGGGGGAACAGCCAGGTGACGGGTGGGGCTGAGCAGAGTGGGCATGGGAGAGATGGGGAGGGATGAGGCCAGGTCAGGGAGAGCCCTGGAGGCCTCCTTGAACCTTTGACTTTTACCTGCAGTGAAATGGGGGTGGGGGGAGTCACCAGCCTGACTTGGGCAGAGAGATGGCATAGTCTGACTTGCGTCTTAAAAGAATCATTGCAGCCGCTGAGTTGGGAATGGAGGAAGGAGGCGCCTGGACGGGAGCAGGGAGACCTGCGGGATAGACGCAAATGGGATCGTCCAGGCAGGAGGGAGAGGCTGGTGGTTCACACCAGGGTGAAAGCAGAGAGGAGCACTGCGTTCGGAGTACAGCCTCTCCTGATGGATTCGATGGGGTGTGGCATGGAGAGAGGAGCCGGCGGCGATGACTCCAGGGCTTGGGGGCCGAGCACGAGCACGGGAAAGACGGGAAAGACGGCATCACCTGTAACAACAGAGGAGGAAGTGTCTACCCAACGCTCACGTGGAGGTGAGGAGGCTCGTGGAGGTGTGAGTCTGAGTGCAGGCGAGGGCTCTGACTCCGGGCATCCATGTCTAGGGGGCACTGTTTGTCCCCAAGGACCCAGACAATGGGGATAAAGTCTCCGTTAGTATCACAGAGCCAGGATTATTTTTACAAGGAGCAGGATTAAACCCATATTAATAAGAGGAGTGTATGTGTTTCTTATGTAAATCAAAAGGCTATCTCTGGGAGAATCAAATACTCCTGCGTTTGCCTCGAAGTAAATCAGGAGCCACGAGCCACAGCCACTGCAGAAGGAGAGTCACCACGTGGAACCCAAGCACCTTCCATGTTTCCCCGGCAACACCCCTCAGCCTCGGCTTACGCATCCGCCACATGGGCATGAGCCTCCCCATGAGAGTGCTGGGGAGAGTGACCGTGCTGATGCACATTGCTCTTGCTTTCACGATTAGGAATGTCCTCCCTGCTGTAAAGGGCCTGGCACCTGGGAGGCGCTCGGAACAATAATGATTGTCGCTCTTAGTAACAACACAGAGGATGACGCGGAGGATGGTGAGTCCGGCTCTTCCAGCTGAGGCCCTGGCTGCCTGCCGGTGAGAGCCTGCGGAACCGCAGGACAAGCGGTCAGCCCCAGACGGGGGCCCCTGGACCACGGTGCAGGCAGCGGCAGGGCTGGTCTCCCACAAACACTGCCCACCCACCCACCCACTGACCGAGCCTGCTGCCACGCCGTAACACGGTCAATTAGCGCCAGCTGCGGTGAGCGGCCGCCTGATGCATCTGCCTTCTAGGAGCTGAACCAGGACCCGTCAGCTCAGGCCACGTGACACTCACCAACAGCCCTGAGGCCTGGGAGGGCCAGGCGTGGCCACGCGGTCCACGTGGACCCCGACCTCAACCCACTTCCTGAGGGCCAGCCTGCGCCAGGCCCTGTCCCGAGTGCTTTGCATGTCACAACTCACTGAGACACAGAGAACAGAGGGGTTCCCATCGGGCAAAGAACGGGACCCCTGAGTGGACCTCGAAGGAGGCGGCAAGGACTTAAGTCAACATTCCGGCCCACTCCCAAGATCAGGGGCCCTGGGGGTCAGGGCTGTGAGGTGGATCCAAGATGGGGGCTCTGGGGGGTCAGGGCTGTGAGGTGGACCCCCACCTGCTCATGAGAACTTACAGAAGGAAGAGGCGTCTAAGCCTGAGCTGCATTTGACCAAGGCCCCTTCTGAGAGAGCCCACCCTCGGGCGCCAGTTTCACAGGGGGAGCCGACAGCTCCTGTGCGTTGGACAAAACACAGTCAAGACCATGAGGCGGGGGGTGTGGCAAACAGGCCATCTCTGACCCAGGCTGGTCTGCAGCGGGGACAGGAGGCTGAGCCACCAGGCGGGCGCAGCCCACTGGCTGGAGGCAGTCGCGCAAGGAGGCGACTTTCTCCTAGACCCGACTCCAGAGGATGTGCACACACGGGCACGTGTGCACGTGCACACCCATGCACACGAATGCACACGCGTGTGCGGGCACGGACGCACACGTGCACACGCGCAACCCCGGAGGTGTGCTCCAAGTTTCACGCGAGATTGACACTTGAAAATGAACGGGATTGGAGTCTTAATAACCAAAATGAAATTGTTCTTTTTAATAACCGAAAGCAATTGGGAAATTATGGAGTCGGCCTGCGGTGTTCTGAGGAAACCAGTTGCCCAGCAAGAAAGAGGAAACTCAATAGAGCACAGTGGGAGCGGTTATTAGAAAAAATAAAATATAATGTCACCTTTTCCTGTTTACCCTGCAAGCTGAGACTCCTCACCCAAACCGGCTTCATTAATTACTATTATCGCCCCATTTCAGGCTGGGAGGCTTCTTGCCATCCTCCCAGGACCCAGAGGAAGCCTCTATTAATTTGAGAAACTGATGTGCGAACCAAAAAACCGGTGAGTTGAAGGCTTTCTCGCGGCGGCTGGCTGCCTTTCTCATCACAGAATGTCTGCAAGGGAGTTGGCCAGGCCGAAGGGTCCGAAGGAACGTCCATGTCCGACCGTGCTCTCCTCCCCTCGTAACCTAACGTCGCTCCCCTTCCGTTCTCGGGAGTTTTCACTTCCTTCCAAATGAAGATGGAGCTGGAGAAGGGCCTGGGGACTGGGAGGCAGCAGATCCAGGCTGGAGGCCCAGCTCTGCCATCTACGGGCTGTGTGACCTGGGACAAATCGCTGGCCATCTCTGACCCCTAAGTCTTGGCCTGCGCTGGGAGCCTAACGCCCAGCTCGCTGAGTTTCTAAGAGCAGATGAGAGAGACTGTGTGGGGGAGCCCCCCGCACGTGGTGACCCATGAGACATGCGCATTATTATCTTTAGAAACACTTGTATGACTCCGGCTACCTACCCACGACCAAAACTCGGATCTGATGCTGCAGAAATGGACCCGTTCGTTCATTTAGGCCCAACGGAGGCAGCCGAGTTTATCTCCATCTTCTGAAGAAACAGGAAATCCTCTCCACTCTGCCCTAATAAAAGAAGCTTCCAGATGTTTTTATTGTGTGAGCCCCTATTTCATGCCCAGCTCTCACCAGCTGTTTATGCACCCTGCTCGCGGGTGCCCTGTGATGACAAGTACTACTTGCCCCCACTTCACAGACGCGGCTCACCGGGGAGGCTCCAACAGCAGCTCTGCGCTGTGAGCCGCAGTCGGCCTGCCCCAAGCCCGGAGTGCTGCCTCGCCTCCCTGTCCGCTCCGACGCTAACCGAGGTCTCCACTGGAGTGACCTCCCTCTCTCTGGGAGCAAGTCTGCTCGAAGGATGTGCCACTCAGGCATTTCCACCGATTACCGCAGGATGAGTCTTCCCCATTCACTGATCCTTCTGCCCATGAATCAGAGCTTGTCTTTCTTTCCCCTCTGCCGCCAGCACTTGAGTTTCCAATTTCACCATTAGCTCATGAAACAGTGGCAGCGTTCCCGAGCCTCATTCAGGAAGACTGCACCTTCTGCAGGACGCAGAGGGAGAGCAAGGCGGCAGAGCCCAGGGGACTGGCGTAGCGTCGGCTCTGAGCACTTGCCCTGGGACCACTCCCCCCAGGGCCACCCCAGGGGCAGGACCTTGGGCCCATGGGTGACTCCCTCAGCCTCCACATCCTCACCTATAAGTTGAGGGTCAGCCTCTCTAAACATCAGCAGATACTTTGTGATATATAAATTGTAAAGTACTGCAGGTATGTGAGGGATAGTTACGTATCGTGTAGAAGGAAGGGCTTTGTAAGGGGTGATACGTTGTGCCCATGCCAGGCATTAGTGCTTCTGCAAACGCCAGGGAGCTACTGGGTTGCGCCTTCATGATGTCAAGAGACTGCCCTGAGTGTGACAGCCACCGGGCTTGCAGGGCTGAGACAAGGCAGTAATATAAATGCTCCCTCTTTCGGGTCAAGGATGCCAGGGGGTGTCTAGGGGTCCCTTGGATCCCCAGTTTTAAAGGTTGCTCTTAAATGAGACGATAACGATGAGTATGATTGCCATTTGCCCTGCTAAATGCTGTATCTGCTCCATCTCATCCTGTCCCTGCAGCAACACTGCTCTGAGGGACAGTCCGTCATCCCCTCCACGTGACAGATAAGCAAACCGAGACCCGGTGAGGGAAGAGACTTCGCCGAGGTGCCACAACTGGCTCGCGGTAATCCCAGGGCTCGGAGCTGCCTGCTGAGCCTGAGAGAGCCTCCTCACCTCCGGCTGGTGTGGGAGGCAGGGAGCAGTGGGCGGGCATGGGAATGCGGCTTCTCTGTGCTCGCTGTCACCGCCACACTTGGCCAGTCAGGGCAGGCCCAAGACCTGGTGGACTCGGCCACAATGAGTCACACTCGACCCAGCCAGGGGTGAAGGCCATACTCCAGCATCTGGAAGCAAATGACCCCCATGCCATGATTGGGCTAAACGAGAAGAAAACATGGGATTCCAGATCTCAGGACAACCGGTCCATTTAAAAACGTATCTGACCATTCGAAAACCAAAAGCTGATATGTGTAAAGTGTTGTCAGAAACAACTGGGCTCCCGTGAGTTTGATACCCTGTGGCTTTTGACAATCCCCACAGGCCCTGCAACCCTACGTGTCCGAAGGTCCAGCCCAGGGCGTCTGAAAGTTCACCTGACTGGGTCAGGGGGCCCTGCACGCTGCTCCAGGACCCGTGAACTCCCACTCATGGTGCCCTTGGGTGAGTCTTGGCCCTCTCTGGGCCTCAGTTTCCTCACACGTAAATGAGGTAGTGGACTCAGCAGTCCTCTAAGGTGCCTTCCCACTCTGGGATTCAGGGAGCCCAGCGAGCCTCGTGCCCTGGGTCCGTGGGACCGAGGGAGCGCAAGTCCATGTCATTCTTAAAAATACATTTATTAAGCGCCTTCTCTGTGTCGGCTTCTGTACACGCAGGGCCTCAGACTACCTCAGTTCAACCCGATTAAAGACAACTGGAATCATCCCATTTTGCAGAGAAGGAAGCTGAGCTTTCAAGGTGTGAAGTCACTTGCTCTTTGTGTCACGGCTGGGATTCCCATTTCACAGAGAAGGACACTGAGGCACAGACAGGTGACCACAGTCACACAGGATATAAAGCCCCACCATCTGCCCACAGAGCACGTGAGCTCGGCCTTGAGCCTAGGCTGCGGTCCCCACCGCAAGGCCCCCTGAAGACGCAGGGAGAAAGACGGCAGGAAGCATGCAGGTACCAGGCAGTACCATCAGGGGTGAGAGAGCATCTCTTCGGAGGTGAGAAGCGTCTGAAAAGGGGCTCCCGTCCCAGTCCAGGACAGCCACAGACTTCCCGGAGTGGTGGCGGCCTGGAGGATAAACAAAATTAGCAAGACAAGGGAAGAAAGAAGAGGTCCCCATGTCATGTGTATGGCCCAAGTAAAAGACACATGAGGTTTGGGAGAGCTGACTCTACTTTCCCTGGGGGTGGGCTGGAGCCCAGGAGCAGGGTGAGGCAAGGCCGGCAGCAGACAGAGACGATGCCAGCAGGAGGGAGAGGAAGAGGCACCCTCAGGAGAACAAGAAAAGGAGGCGTCTGCAGACCAGGCGTGGTGTGGAACGACACTCCGTGACCTGGGCCACGGAATTCTTTTATTAAAAAAAAACCTCACGAGCATCACTTTGTGCCCCCTACATCTCTTTTGGTATCATTGCTGAGCCAGTAGTGAAAACGAGGCATACAGGAGGAATGTGAGTTGCTCTAGATAAAATAATAATGAGTAATTTTCTGAGTCAGTAAGAATCCAGGTCTCTCTCGAGTCCTGGACCAAAGCGTAGTTTGAGAATGCCGTTAGCTGTCTGAATGCGAGAGCTAGAAAGGCCATTTTTATTTCTGGAGTCCATGTCCTGAGAGATGGAGAAACAGACCCGGAAGAGCCAGTTACTTGGCCAAAGTCACGGGGCAAAGGTTACTTTGAACGTTACGAGGTCGCTCTCCTATTAAAAGTCTCTGTGATTTTAGTTTCTAGGAATCTACCCTAGTGCAGAAACCATTGTATGCACTAAGATATTCACCTCAGCATTATTTATAATCATGAAAAAAAAAGAAAGGGGAACATCCTTAATGCCAACAATAGGGAAATGAATCACTTTTTTTCCCCGACCACACGTACCCTAGACCTGAGGTTCGTTAAACTGCTCTCTGCTTTTGAAAGAGTGATTGCTATTTTAGGTCTCCAGGTCTTTGCACATATTGTTCCCTCTGCCTCAAATTCCTTTCCTTCAATTATCTATCTCTAAGCTCCTCTCCTCCCTTCAACACACAGCTCAAAATAACCCGGAAAGATGAACGGCGTATCTTTAAATGCCCGGCAGCTACCGCAAGCCTGGGACACAGAACTGCTCGCTCAGTGATCCACTGAATGAAAGGACGGTCCAGCTAATGAAGCAAGGACAAATATGTAGGTCCCTCGACCCTCTATCTAGGGCTATTTACTTCTTCCGGCTTTTCTACCTACCACCTAAAACCAAAAGGCAGATTCCAATGTCTAAATTATACAGTTTGACATGAACTTTTACCAAATCTTTGGCTGATACACTCTCTTATCAGAGCGGCTTCCCTTACCAAGCCACCCCTTGGCTTCCTGTTGAAGCCATGACCCATATGGTCACGCCCACAAGGAGGTATAATAGTCAAAGAATCAACCCAACAACCAAAAAACTCAAGATCACTCAAATTCCCTAGTTACATTCCTCGAGCATCACAAAGGGTCACATACTCTAAATCAACATTTCTCAAAATCTCCCTTTCCATTCCCATCTGCCTTTCTCGTCTTCCCTCATGCTTCTTCCTAACACACTGAAAAATTCCTCCAAGCCCCAAATGGAAGGCTTCTCATTCATTTCCTTCTCCCCCTTTCTTCTTGATTCTCTACCGCCAAAGCTGCCCCCCCCCCAAAAAACCTAATCAAGAATCAGCAAAACCTCACTAGTGGACAGTCTGAAAGGAGAAACCAGAAACTTTCATTCATAGATGTTTGTCCTTTTTAATGGCTTCCTCTTACCCCCCAAAATAAGCTTTATTTTATAGCCTCTTCTTTTAGTCCATTTAACGTTCTGTCTTCAACCTCTTTTCTTCCAGTTTGCAACTTCAGGGGCAATCCACCCGCAGAGTGAACCAAGCAAAAGTCTGCGTCCCAACCTCACTTGTCTACGATCGATGGACACTCTCCAGGCACAAGTCAAAATGGAAGTAGGGCCTCCCGGCCTCTGCGAACGCGGTCCCATTTTACCCAGATAAATGTGGTTTTTGTGCAGGCTACACTCCAAATGTGCTTGTATTGCCAGCCATTTTTTTCCAAGGGAAACATTGTGCTCGAGCACATTTTATCTACAGAATCCATTGAACCTGACATTGTCAAGTACTTACTTGGAACAAATACAAACTAGGAGGGGTCGTGGGAAATACTGAGCAGACGCACTATGAGTCTGACGCGAGCGGTGACCACCTCCTGCACCCCCTGAGCATCTGCCTTGCGGACACTCCTGCTACGCTGGGGTTGTTCAACAACAGAGAAATTCACCTCCTTGGAGGTCACCGGTGCCTGGTCCCCAGCCTGCCACACGGAGAGTCCTCTGTCTACACTGACGTTCAGAACTCGCTAACCACTTGCTTCCTGTGCTTCTGGTCGACCTGGCATTTTATAAGCAGCAGAGATCAATGGGAAAAGTGAATTATCCCTGGTTAGTGACTGATAATAAGATAATAATATTATAACCACCAAAAAACAAAAACAAAAAAGAGTGGAGGTGCTGGAGAAAATGTGGCAAAAGCAAAAAAAAAAAATGAATCAAGTTATGCAAAAAAAAAAAAAAATCAAAAGCGGGTGACTTTGCAAGAAGGTGAAGAGCAGTTAATTTGGCTTCGGAATTAAATTATTCCTCTGGTATAGATGAATTTCACACTGCAGAATGTAGGAAATGTATTTAAATGATCATTGAGCTAATAAATCCAATAAACCATTATAATCTCACTGAGCGATCTTGGTTCTGTTTTGTAAACCCGTAAACGCCTCGCCGCGGTCTGCAGTAGAGCGGATCCCGCCACTTTGCTCACCGCCCGGGCGTGGGCCACTGCGCTCCGGCCCCACTGACCTCCCCCCTGCCCCCCCCCCCGCTGCCCTTGCCAGCCCCTCTGCTTGAGCAGCCTCCCCATCTTCGTTTTGGGTCTCAGCTCCTGCGAGGGGCCTTCTCTGGTCGCCCTCGCTGAAGGAGGACCCCGCCCTCGGGCCTTCCTTCTCCCGCTATCAGTCTTCTCTCTCTGGCCCACCATCCGTGATCGAGAGCAGGGCCGTGGGGCCGGGCAGCTCTGCGACTTACTAGCCGTGGTCCTGGGCAAGTTACCGAATCTTACGGGGCCTCTATTTTCTCATCTGGGATGATAATATCCACCTCATAGGGCTTATTATGGACTGAATTTTGTCCCCCGCCAATTCATATGTTGAAGTCTTAACCCTCAACGAGATCATTTTTGGAGGTGGGGCTATTGGAAGGAGCTCTTATGGAATTACTGCTCAGACCTCTCTCTCTCTGTCTCTCTGTCTTTCTCTGTCTCTGTCTCTCTCTATCTCTCTGTCTCTCTGTCTCTGTCTCTCTGTCTCTCTCTGTCTGTCTCTCTGTCTATCTCTTTGACTCTCTCTGTCTCTCTCTGTCTCTCTGTCTCTTTCTCTGTCTCTCTATCTCTCTCTCTGTCTCTTTCTCTGTCTCTATCTCTCTGTCTCTGTCATCTCTCTCTCTGTCTGTCTCTCTGTCTGTCTGTCTGTCTCTCTCTCTCTCTCTCCTCTCTCTCTCTCTAATGTGAGGACACAGCAGAGAAGGTGGCCCTCTGCAAGCCAGGAAGAGGATCCCCACCAGGAACCAGATCTGCTGGCACTTTTATCTTGGACACTCCAGCATCCCAAACTGTATGCAATAAATGTGCGCTGTTTAAGCCTCCTGGTCTATAATATTGTGTTATAGCAGCTTGAGCCGACTAAGACAAAGCTATTTTGAGGATCTGGTGAATTAATGGATGTAAGGCAATTAGACTAATGCCTGAAACATAATAAGATCTGCGTGCGTTTTAAAAACACTTTTATCGTGGAAGAATTCAAATATAGACAAAAGTAGAGAGAAGAGTATATTAAACCATCGCTGAGTTTCCATCATTATCAATTCACGGCCAATCTTGTTTTGTCTGTACTTCCGTCTATTTCTCTCAAACCTAGTTTATTTAAAAACGAATCCTAGACGTCACATATTTTTATCTGTAAACATTTCAGTATGTATTTCTAAAAGACAGGGACCTTTTATTTTAAACATAACCATAATATCATTATCACACCGAAAAAATAATGAACACGATACCATCGTCACACCTTAAAAATCAAGCTTCTGTCTTGTCCTTGGCCACCACTATATTCCCTAGACCTAGAAGAAGGTCTAGCATACAGTAGGTGTTCAACAAATAGGTGTTAAATCAGCGAACGCCTCCAAGCACCTCAAATATGACAACCCTCTGAGGGTCTCCACACCTCTGAAGCCTTCTCTACTCGGTTGGATGATAAGTCTACTCTGTACGCATTTTCATGGGAACAAATTTTGGCTGGAATATGAGCACTTGATACTTTTTTCAGTCCTGGAGGTGGAGGGCTAAGACCAACCGGGGAAGGAGAAAAGCGGCGGCGACATCCAACAACCACGTCCAGCTCCCGTACTGAGGACCTGGCCCCATGGAAGTCGCTGGGGGCCGGCGGTGACTCAGACACCACTGAACAAAACAATCCCCAAGTTTTGTGTAGCAGAATGAAGACAGAGCAATAACCACGTCCTACGAAGGAGAGGACTATTGGGGAAGAACTTGGCTTTAAATTAGAGATCGGAATGCAGTAAGGCCTCTAGAATCCAGTCCAAACAGGGCTGGTTAGGAAGCGGAACAGAACAAAGAGATCATAACTGGATCGGCGCCTTCACGAGAATCCAACACGTGGCAGCGACGGTATTCTGTTGGAAAAAGAGGAATTGTGTAATTAATGAAACTCGCACAACTAGCTTTCGTTCCTAAGAAAGTCGAAAGCTCATTGTACATCACATACATAAATAAACTCCAGATGAATTAGAGTTAACAGCCAAAAAATTAAAATAATAAATATCTTGCAAAAAATGACAATGGCGGTCTCTGGGCATTAAAAAAAAAAAAGAAGAAGAAAAGCAAGTCATATTTAAAGTGAGAGACATTTTACTCCACAAAATTACTTTTGTGGCAACAGTAGCATTTACCAAGTCAATATTAAAACAAGAAATGTGAATACAAAAGTATTTATAATGGAGATGTCAAATAAAAAGTGAATCTGTATAGTATACAAAGAGCTCTTACAAACTTATAAGAAGTGAATGAGGAGGTTTGGAGTCAGGAAAAGAAGACGACCTGGCAAGACACGGCACAAACCTAAACGGCCAACGAACAAACGGAAAGATGCACAAGCTCACTGGTTGTACAGGAACTTGAAATAAAAGTCACTATGAGATTTCATTTCACTCCCATCGGACTGGTAAATAATAAAAACAAAAATACTACTAACACCTACTGCTGGAGTGGATGTGGAGAAATAGGAGGCTCATGAATTGTTGGAGAAAATGTGATGTATTACAGCATTTTTGGAAAGCAATCTGGCAACATCGACTGACATAAAAAAAAATACATATACCCTTCAATTGAACAATCCCACTCCTGGGGATCTAGTCCATCAAAATAAATGCTCAGTTAGAAGGATTTATATACAAGAATGTTTATAGCGTGAGGGAGGAGGGACAGGAAATAAAGTGAATACCTGTCAATAGACGACCAAATGAAGAATGGACAGTACTTCTCACTATGAAATATTATACTGCCATTAAAAGAATGAATCAGAGCTATTGCGGCTGAGTCGGAGAGTGTCCCATGAGTGTTGCTGTTTGAATGACAAAGCGAGATGCAGAAAGGGTGCCTCCTATGATCCAAATTTGTGAAACAATAGCCCAATGCCCCACACGTGAATGCGCACATGGGTAGGTGCAGGGGAGTGTGCACGTGTGAATATTAGCTGCACGGCTATTTCGTTTGCAATCACACAGACACGCAGAAATACACAGATTTGTTAAGGTGGGGATGATGGGAGTGGGAAGGGGATATGCATAGGGAGGAAGGAGACAGACCAAAGAGGAAAAAAAGACCGAAAAAGGGCTGACATGTGTAGCATTATTTTGGTTATGTCCTTTTGCAGATTATCTCCAAGTCGGTCTACGCAGAGACACAAAGGGAGGTGTGGGAGAAGGGACGGCACTAAAGAGAAAGAAGGGGAGTGTGGCCAGAACTCACTCACCTGTGGCGGGGGCGGGGGGGTGGGGATGAGGGGCGGGGCCGGGCAGACGGATGAGGTCTCACAAACAGGCGTAGCCCTCACTAAAGGTTCAAAGCAGGAAGATGCTACCGTCTCACATCGTTCCCGAGCACTCGGTCTGGACCACACGGTCCTAAGTGCTTGGTAAAAAATAATCTGAGGGAGTCGTGATTATCTTTCCCATTTTTCCAGGTGAAGAAATTGGGGGCTCAGAGGGGAAAACACCTTCTCCAAGGTCCTTAGGACTCTAACCCAGTCTTCTGACTCCAGACTCCAAGTTCTTTCCATTCCCGGGTTCGGTCTGGCCTGCACAGCTAAAATAATCCTCTTAGTAGTGTGGGGACAGGTGGGGGAGGGCACCTGAGCCCCACGGCCCCATGGAGCCCAGAAAGAAGAGAGGGCTCAAGAAGGGAGGAGGCAGGTGACCAGCCGAGCCTCTCTCCACTCTGGGGTCCTGATTATGTACTGGTGGGACTTTGCAGACAGGCAGAGCTGTGTGAAAACCTTGAGTCTGATGCTTGCTAGCTAATTGCCTTGGCACGTTCACCTTGCCCCCCACCCCTGAAGCCCAGTTTCCCCAAAGTCTTTGCAGCATGAAAGGAGGAAGTGCCCAGCGCACAGCAGGCAATCCACAAATTGGAGGCTCCACAAACTTGAGAGCCTCGGGGCTGGAATCCTGACTCTATCATGTATTGACTGTGCGACTTTGGACAAATGGCTTAACCTATCTGCGCCTCAGATTCCCCATCTGTAAAATGAGAGCCAGGCTTGCCAGGAGAACTAAATGAGTTCACACGATGCGATGTGGACCTTGCACACAGGCCGCGCTCAGCAAAAGTCACGGGAACTGGAGAGTCAACAGAATCCCCCCCCCCCCGCCCGTCTTTAAAAAGAATGCGCTGCTATGACCACTTTTCCTCCTCTTCTCTCTCCTTCCACCTGCCCCCAGCCCCGTGTATCAGCAGACACATATCGAGGGCTCGTTCTGTGCCAAACTCTGCGCACGGTGCAAAGGCCGTGATGATGACGAGCATGAGGGACAAGGATCCAGCCTCTCAGAATTCAGGGCTTATCAGGAAAGATGACGAAACGTCACTTGCAGCACGAGGAGGTGAGACTCATGGGAAGGAGGTTGGTGTGGGGGCCCAGCTAGGGCTCCGAGCCGGGCCTGGTTGGGGTCCGGGCTCCACCGCCAGCCTGCGGAAGCCCGTGTGTCCCTCCGGGAGGCTGTGGGCTCTGAATTCCAAGCAGGCCTCGGACGGGGTCGATATGTTATTGCACATGAGTTACTTGGCTCAGAAAACAGACTGCCCACGACTTACGGGAGTCCCCACTGACACTGACGGGGCTTCCGGTCCGCTTTTGAAGAGGAAGATATTCTAGGGAAAGAGGAACTTGACACCCTGCAAAACCCATCTGGGTTTTGGGAAAGTCTGTCCCTAATCAAGCCTGGCCCGAGCAGGGCGCGGTGCCGGGCCGCATCTCGTAGGCGCTCAGAACGCGGCTACTCTCCCTGCCCACCAGGAAACGCCCTTCGCCGACTTGACCATTTCTGTTAAGGAGCCAGGTCGGCCATTTGTAAAGCTGGGGGCACACGTGCAGAGCACAGCAAACCACTGGCAATGAACGCTTACCAAGGGGAAGCCCCGCTCCTGAAAGGCAAGACGGTGGGAGGCAAAGGCAGAGGGCCCCTCCTCCCTGAGCCCTTCCCCGCCTGCCACTTTGCACACCGCGCCGCTGCCACAGTGCGGACCTCCCCCCATCACTCCACACTCAGTCCTTGGTTTCTGCCAATGACAGACTTGGTTTTGTTCATCTTTGTAGACATCGAACAGAGCTTGGCACACAGTAGGCGCTGTGCTCGATTCAAGGTCCGCCCTGATCTGGCCCACTTCCCTTCCAGCCTCGTCTCTGCCAGTCGCCCCCTGGCAGGTCAGCAAAACAGAATCACCTGAAGCTTCCACAAATGCACCATGACTGCAATCGAATAGTCGACTGTGTGATCACGTACTCAGTGTCTGCCTCCAGGGCATGTGTGATCCCAGTCTTGTTCACTAACGTGCCTTGAGCACATAGTAGGCGCTCAACAAACTTTAGTTGAGTGACTGTTTCACATCCCCCATCTCTGGACCTACTGTCCCCTCTCTGCCTAGAAAACCCTTTGCTCCTTGTCTTCCACTCATCTTTCAAAACCCAGCTCGGCTGTCACTAACTCCCAGAAGCCCTTGCTGAACACCCAGGTGGTGTTACCTGCTCTCTTCCCGGCGCCCCCTGCGCCTCCCGCTGTCCTCTATCCACTATATCAAGGACCGCTCGCAGGTCTCTCTCCACTCAACTGATCGCTTCTGAAGAGGAACCACGCTTTTTTCATTTCCATATTTTATTCAAAGCACATAACGCCCAATAGGAACTCGACATGTAGCTAATATTTATTTAGGGCTTACTGTGGAAGAGGCACTGCAAGTACTTCTTTTATTGCATTTAATTGTCGGAACGGCACCTTGAGGCAAGCGATGCTGCCCCATCTTCCAGACAGGCCGGCTGACACGTAGGGATATTTGGTCACCCGCCTGAGGCCACATGGCTTGGAGACATCAAAATAGGGACCTGATCGCTGGAGGACCCACCCTGCATGTGGTCCAGACTTCAGCAACCCCCGCTTCTTGATCGACTTTAAATTCACATGGAGAGGAGTGTCCTCCCTTTTCCTTCCTACTTGTCACCTCTCCAGGTTCTACCCCCCACCCCAGGAGCCTCGGAAGCCCCCCTGTCCCTCGCGAGATGTTCCAGCCAGGCCGCTCACATTTCCTTCTTCCTCACGTCCACTGCGGCTTCTGCTTCCCTCCCTGCTGACCCAGGGCTTTTACCGTGCAATCCGTGCATACTTCATTGGTACCTACTATGTGCCAGGCGGGGAATATAATAGTAACACAACTGCGCCCCAACCCTTACACGACCAATCAGAAAATAAACACATATGTGAGGTCAGGGGTGTTGGTAAAAGTTAAAGGGAAAAATGAAGCAGGCAAAGAATGAGCGGCGGAGGAGGGATGAGTGGGCTACCATACTGGGCCAGCGGGGCCTCTCTGAGCGGTTAGCTATGGGAACGAGTAACTGATCCAGCTGCTGGAAGATAAGCATCCCAGACGGAGGAACTGAGATGCAAAGGCCCTGAGGCAGGCGTGGGGCCCTGGGATCTGCGAACTGGAGTCTGTTTCGGCTGGAGGAGAGGGAGGCAGGGAGGGAGAGAGTGCAAGAGGAGGGGCTGCGAGGTGGCCGAGCCTGGCCGTGAAGGACATTCGGGACCCGCGCTCTGTCCTCGCCCAAACTCGCTCACTCAGACACGCTGCCTTCGTCTCACTTTCTCCATCTGTGGGTTTCCTTCTCCTGCAAAAGCCGCCGGAGATCACCCAGTTCTTTCTGACCTTCTGCCCTTCAAACATGCTGTTTCTTACTCCTCCTCTGCACCTTTGTGTGTCCTCTTTATCTATTTATTTATTTTGCTCTGCAACTTTATTATTCATTTTCTATCATAATTGTTTTGCCATAGCTCAGTTCCTGGTGAGATCCCACACCAACCCGGTGGGGGAGGAGACGGGGAAGCATTTCTAGTGATTCAGAACTCGGCCTGGGGGCGGAAGTCCCAGGTGGGAAAGGACACTTTCAGGGGCACCTTGCCACGTGGATGTTCAGCGTCTGGTTCTCACTGAGATCGGACCTAAGCACACACCCCTTTTAGGATCTGGGCTGGCGCTGCCCCGCTCTCCCAGCCCCTTCTGGCAGTAGGCTTGGGGCTCCCAAAGGCTTCCTCAGCTGCTCGTGGCAAGGAGTAAAACCCACTGTGTCTCCCAGCATTTCCTTCCCTCCCAGCCTCAGGACCTAAAGGACATTCCAGCATGGGGCTGAATAGCCATGCGGGCTCAGAGCTTCTGGTCACTCACGGTGGCCGGGGTGTGGGGTTGAGCGCGCAGAGCAGGCCCGGAAGAAGCCGTGTGGGAAACCAGGCAGATACTGGGGCTGCCTCACCCCCTGCCGGCTGCCAGTCCTCCTGCAACATCTCGAGGCCACCTTCCCCTCCCCCACCCAAACCCTGCACCTGCCGAGCGTCAGGGGCTTCTAGCCACCGGGCTCCTACTATTTTCCAAATGCTCATATCTGGTTCCCCTTGCTTAATCCCCTCAGCCACGACCTTATTCATTCACTCAAAAAACATGCACTGAGCACTTGTAAAATTCCAGGCACTTCCTAGGCTTTGCAGACACGGCCATGTGGGGGGTCTGACATCCTGGGGAGGCCGGTGGGTCGGGAGAGATTTCAGATAATAAACAAGACAGAGTCAAGTTGCAACAAGCACTATGATGAAAACAAAACAATCCAACGTCCTACAAAGTGACATTTTAAATCGTATGACCAGCAACGCCTCGCTGGAGGTGATATTTCGGCTAAGACCTGAATGAGGAGCTAGGGGTCCAACGTTCAGGGGGGAAGGCATTCTAGCAGAAGGAACTGTCAGTGCAAAGGACTTAAGGTAGCGACAAACTAGGCACCTATTATCCCCATTTGCAGATGAGGAAGCTGAGGTTCGGAGGGGGTGAATCACAGTCTGAGGTCATACGGACAGGAAGCAGCAGAGCTGGAGTTCAAACCCAGGCCCACCTGACTCTACAACCTGCTCTTCTCCCACTTCACGGCTTCTGCCTGGGCAAAGGCCACCAGGACAGCGATGCCAATGAATGGCCCATCATCCCGGTCACGGCAGACTCTTTGGATTCAGCCCCAGCCTCCCTGTCTGTCCCCATCAGTCATTCCAATCGCCTTGAGCTCCCTCAAATTGCTTGAGACCTTTTGCATTGGTATGTGCTGTTTCTCTGCTTGCAATGTTCTCCTCTCTTCCTTGACCAATTCTGACCTTTTCTCCTGGCCTTTGAGGCTGAGCTTGTCACCAACACAAAGCCTTCCGAAACACTGCAAGACAGAAATAAACGCTTCCCGCACAGCACGCGTCTTCATTTTATTCGTCCATCTATTCATTCACTCGTCAAATGTGTATTGCGGATATACTACTATGTGCCAGACGTTAAACAGCAATTCCAAAACACAGGAAGACGTGCCGCGTGAAAAGGGGAGCGAGGCTGTGGGAGCACACGGTGGGGAATGCCAGACACCCCAGACCTCCCCGGGCTGGGTCTCGCTACCCTGGACTGGCTGTCTCTTGCTCAGTCTCCCTGATTTGGGTATTTTGATTTTGTCTGCACCCTGAGTACCTCGGCACAGTGCCTGGCATGCGGCAGACATCACTCCCACGGGTGCCCGGTTCCGAACCTTTGCATATGCTATTCCCTCAGCATCCATGCTCTTCCCCGTCTCAGCTCCTCTCCACTCACTCGGCCCATCTTGGCCTCGCTGACTCTCATTCCTGCAGCTCAGTGTAAATGTCCTGTCCTCACCCCTGGGTTTGGGTTTAGTCTCCTTGCTCTGTGGTTCCACAGCATCCCTCACCTAACATTCTCCTCACCTCGCTGGGAAGGGGACTCCTTACTACTCCTGCTGCTCGTCTTCAGGGACCATGTCTGTCCTGCTCAAAATCCCCAGGAATTTGCATCGTACCTGACACATAGTAGGTGCTCAGTCTGTTGAACGAATAAATGAACACATGAATAAACTATGGGACTTGGAGCTCGAAGTAGAACTTGAAGTATTGTATAATATTCAAATTTCTGTCATTCCACTTAACTCAATGTATGACCTCGAGACTTGGTACATGACCTCTCTGAGCCTCTCTGTTTACTCCCCTATAGGATAAGACAGTAATATGCATTTGCAGGGTTCTTGGAAAGGTAAGTGTGAGAATCAGTGTGAAAATGCCTGACACCTAGAAGTCACTCGCTGAATGCTTGCCGAATCTGTGGATGAGACGTAAATAGCCTTGGTGTAGTACCCTTATTCAGAAAGCTCGTGACTGGGGTCAAGGCGCGGTGGTGGTCAGGATGAAGGCTCTTAAGCTGAGCAGCTGGATCAGACTCCCAGCTCTGCCGCTCACTAACTGGGCAACCTTAGGCCAGACACTTCAAAACCATTATGTGACTCAGTTTCTTCATCTGTAAAATGGGAATAATGATGGGATTCAGCTTAGATCAGCAACGACAACATTAGCTGCTGTCACTGCTACTAACATGTAATACTGACAACCACATCGTAAGGCTCCTACCTGTGGTCCTCCTTGGTAGATGAAGAGAGACCTCCAGAGGAGTTCAAGGTCAAACAATGAGGAAATGTCAGCTCTGTGCTTCGAGGCCAGGTTTGCTGCTCCCAAATCCCATGTTATTTCCACTGCCTCAAAGAAAGGAGCTCAAAATAGGCCTGTGGCATTTTAGCTAATTTCCTCTAAGCCCTTACCAAGTAACCAACCGCGGGCACACAATGCTGCTCCCCTAACAGCATCCATTCAGCAGCTGCTAAGTATGTGTGCCTGGTGGATCCAGACCATCCGATGGGGCTTGCAGCAAGCCGGCTCTTCCCAGGTGGCCCTGCTTGGTCTGCAGAAGAAACCTAAGGAGCAGAGCTGGGTTGGGAAGGGGGAAGGGGAGTGGTACTTGAGTTAGATGGAAGAAGTTGGAGACCAATCTGGACATAAATGTGGGGAGGAGAAGTAAGAGGAAACCCATATTTATTGAGTGCCTACTGTGTGCCAGGCACTTCACCTGCTTTATACCATTTAATCTTTGCTATAATCACTCAGTCATTTTTTATCAAGCACCTACTATGTATCAAGCCCTGCAGTAAGTCCCAATGATATAATTGTGAATAAGACACAGCTATTGACTTCAAAGGGCTCAAAAGTCAGTGAGGGAGATGACCCATACACACTCGAGTGCTAGAAATGGGATGGCAGGAGCTGAGCAGGGTGGCAGCGGTAAAAAGCAAGGAGTGGTTGGGAATAACTTCAGAAGAAAAAGAGGCAGGTGCTAATGTGCCCATTATACACATTGTGAAACTGAGGCTGTAGGGGATGAATTTGTGTGTAGTCACACAGTTACTAAGAGCCAAGCTGTGCCCTCAGGAGCGCTCTGCCTCCAGAAGTCTCTTCCTCTCCATATTGGCAGCCTGGAAGCTTTTACCTACCTCTCCAACTTCCTTTCCTTTTCTCAATGGTTATACGGCCAGAAGATGAATGAAATGCTGCTAAAGCTGCGGCCACTGCTAGTGGCTAAGACGTTAGCGGCTTCTGTAGATGAACAGAAGCTTCTGAGCCTCTGTTGCTGCTTTTGTTTGGGCAAAAGATTCAGGGGTTGGTATGAAAGGGGTGAGGAGAGGATAAGAGGCCTCGATCTCCAGTCTTAAGGCACTTCTAGGATAGGCCAAAGGCAACCAAGGGGACAAGGGTGGGGCGAGGGCAAGCTCCTCAGGGCCAGCTAAAGGCCTGGCCCATCTAAGAGGGCTTCCTGCCTGCCCCTCGCTTTTTTCCTCAAGGACAGGAGCCCAGAAAACCACCCACCTGAACCACTAGCCGAACTTGCTAGGTTCTCTGATAAGTAGGATCCACAGGTCTGTCCCTCCCTCATCCCCATTTCCATTCCCATCCTTACAGGACAAGAATCCAACCTGGAGAATCTCTCAGTCTGCATATTATAGCTCCTCCTATACCCTAAAGGTACCTTACCAGAGGATGCCGAAATCTTTTTTTTCTGCTCCGCAGACACCTGGACCCTCTCCAGGTGCCAGGAGCACTGTACTCAGCCCATATAGGAGTTTCTTCCTTCTGAGAAGGGAACAGAGTGAGAGAAGGAAGTTTTACAAAGGGCAGAGAAACAGGTAGTTTTTCTACACTAAAAAGAATGCACTGGGCATGCCCACAGACTGACTCTGAGCTAAGAGAAAGAAGTCAGGCAAAACCAAACAAAGTCTCATTTTAATTCAGTCATTGAATACTCTTTGAAAATCGCCAGATCACCGAGAAATTCTTCAGTAAACCATCTTAAGACAAAAATAGAGGCAGAGAGAAGAAAGCACGGAATGACTGAGTTCTGACACTGCAACATCTCTAACCCCCAGCTGACCCATCGGACTCGCAGCTCTCTTCAGGCTCCTCCCCTCAAAATTAGAAACGGTACACCCCCCCCCCATCATGCTTCATGTGCTCTCGCTCACTTAACTACGAAGCCGATCGGAGAAAAACATAGCCAGTCGCAGGAGAAATTTAATGTGCTTCTTTTGACAGGGTTCACGTTAAGAAAAAGTCATACGCATAGAAACAAGAGGTGACGCTGTAATTACCCCCGGATAACGATTCTGCTGTGGAAGAGACGTGTGTTATGATGTGGCTCGGTGTTCACAGCAGGGAGATTTTTATCTCTTCCAATCCAGTTTATGAATGACAGAGGAAACTTAAGAAGGATTCACATTTCACCCGCTCTCCCCGCAAACATATGTATCCTTGAGATGAAAAATCGCTGTTGAAGCCCCAGTCACCCTCCGCACCTTTTCCATGAATAATTTTTCCAAAATGTCTGCTTGTAGGACCAAGATTCGGAATTTCAGGGTAAACTACAGAGAGACACACACGGAGTGCACAGCACACCCCCTATTACCCAGAGAGAGACAAAGAGATGAGAAAGGAACAGCCAAAAGGAGACGCAGCTAGCCTGCCGATGAAATAAAACAAATCCCCCAACAGCAAAGTGAAAGCGATGATTTAAAAAACACGGAGAGACCGTGTTTGTAATTACCCATCCAGGCTTCCACCGCTTCCAGGCAGAGAAACGGCTGAAGTTTTTGTGCCCCTCTGATTGTGATGGGAGGGTTGTGTTTGAAGCTCTGGGCACGTAGAGATGGAATGAGAAGGAGGCTGAGCTGGAAGAAACACCCAGGGGGGAGGGAAGGGGGGAGAGGTTGAGAGAGAGAGAGAGAGAGAGAGAGCGCTATCGCAAGCTACGCCTTCCTCTAAGCTCCGGGAGCCCAGGAGAGCGCTCATTTTAGGATTGGGGAGAGGGGTAAAAGAGGAAAGCATCCCCCGCTCTGCCCTGGCCTCGCTGCCCGGAGGGGAGGAAGGACTCTGGCGGGCCGCCCTGCGAGCCCCGGCGCGCGCGGAGCGGGCGGCGCAGGGAGCTGTCCAGTTCAGCACCACCCGGTAATGCAGTAGGTGGGAGCGCCTCCGCCGGGGGCCGGGCCGGCAGGGAGGAGGGGGGCAGGCGGGCGGCCCATCCTGCAGCAAGACGCCGGCTCCCTTGTTTCCAGGAGCTTTGCAGATAGGGGGAGGGAAACCCGCCTCGATTCTCCGGGAGAAACCCCTTCCCTCCCCCACTTCGCCAACACTACCCCCGCCACCAACGACAATAACCGCCGCGGCTGCTCGTCCTGCCGCCGCCGCTGCGCCTGCCCGCCCTGCTGCTGCTGCCGCCGCCGCCGCCGCCGCCGCCGCCGCTGGGGCAGAACCATGGAAAGCGAGACCCCCGCACCTGTTCAGCTGAGAGCGAGGGCTTACAGAATACTGGGAAGTCTGGTCTGAAACGAAAGCGCTCGACACCCCCCAAGCAAGAGAACTGGCGAAGCAAAGGATTTTCATGGCGCAGGCCGCAGAGCCGAGAACGAAGACGGAAGGTTGCATCTCGGCTTTTACAATCTCTAACTGTCTAGGTCCCGACCATGAGAGACTGTGCTGAGAATGCGGCTATTCCCTGGTTCACTGTGGAAGCCATCTCCAAATTAGCTATCACATATGGAAACTGGAGACCAGAATTTTAGGAAAAGAGATTAAGGCATCTCACTTGGGGGGAGGGTGGGGGGTGTCTTTAATTTATTTTTTCTTTCTTTGTTTTTCTTTTTCTTTTTTTTTTCCTTTTTTACGAAAAAAAAAAAAAACACTGCAACTGGAACAGTTTCTGATCTCAAAAGGCAAGCCTCTCTTCCCGTGTGGTCTTTATAATTTACACTTTTTTTGTGAGCTTCCCGACCTCCCTTTTTTTATACCTCTCCACACTCTCTATTCACACATATATCCATTATATTAGTAGTGGAATTATTTTTATTATTATTGCTATTTTTTGCTTTAGTACTTGCACCCTCACACACACTCTCCCGAGAACCAGAAGTCGGTTGGGTGTTTATATAATGAAGAATTATGGGGCTGTTTGACCGAGGTGTTCAAATGCTTTTAACCACCGTTGGTGCTTTCGCTGCCTTCAGTCTGATGACCATAGCTGTGGGAACCGACTATTGGCTCTACTCCAGAGGGGTTTGCAAGACCAAAAGTGTCAGTGAGAATGAAACCAGCAAAAAGAACGAGGAAGTTATGACCCATTCTGGATTATGGAGAACCTGCTGCCTAGAAGGTATTTGATTTCCCATCTCCTCCCCCTCTTCACCCCACCCCTCCCCTTCTCACTCCCCCTCCCCACCCTCCTCCAGATAAGTCCCCTTTACATTCCACCATTTTCTTACTTCACTCTTCCACCACAGATCAAGGTTGCTTGGGTTAGTTTCGGAGGAAAAGAAATCAATAAGCAAAAACCATACTCAACTCTCAAACCTCCATCACCTCCCTTCCCCTAAACCTCTTCCCTGGAATAATCTGTGATATGATGAAAACAAGAGACCGTCTTTAAAAGTCAAGTGTGCTCTGCCGGCTTCGGAATCATTAGGATTTGCCATTTGATGTAGACTGGTCATCTATGGGGGTGGGGGGGGGTTGTCTCTCTCAACACTGTTTCTCTTTTTAAACGAAGATTTCAAAAATGCTCTTCCTTTCCCCTCTCCTCTCCTTACTCCCCAAAAGTCCCAGACACATCATCATCTGCAAATCTCCTTTATTTAAAAAAAAAAAAATTCTGTTGTTTCTAAGAATCCTTATTTGGTAAATCCTAATTATTCCAAGATTTCGAGCTGAGTTCAAAAGCATTTCGTAATGTCTATGAGCCTCGCGTATCGTTGGAGGCGACTGACTGTGTGTGTTTGAGTGTGTGTTAACGTTTACAAAGTCTAAAAATACATACGTCTCTCACAGGAAACAAGCCCAAGTTCTAATAAACAGCAATTCACTTGCGGGTTAGGCTGAGAACCAGTTTGCTTTCACGCAGAGTGACATGTCTGTTATCCAGAAGCGAGTAGAGTCAGCATTGCAGCCAGCTCGAGAATCAGACATTGTGCTGGGAGGCTGGGAGGGAGGTGAGGGCATGGGGAGGTTGGGGGGGTGGGGACGTCAGCTGTTTGCCTGGATCTTGCAGGGTCATTGGGACATGCGTGCCGGTGCATGTGCTGTGGGCAAAGGGTGAAGGCTGGGAGATCAGGATTTGGATGAAGGCATGTGCTTCTGAGACACACTAATAAACACTGAAAAAAAAAAAAAACTCCTGCAGGTCATACAACCTGCATTTAGCAATAGATTTTAATAGGAGAGACTGTATTTGAATGGCTACATGTGTCTGTGTGTACAGGCTACGGCCACCCATAGAAAGATGTGCACAGAGAGATATACGTGTTTCCATGTGGAGAGAAGGCTTATGTGCTTTGCTTGTGATATGAACTAATACCGGAGGCCTTTGGAGGCAGCATCAGAAAGCAGGGACTGCAGGATTGTTTGTTAAGCTCAACATGGGATGGTGATGCAGGGAGTTGAAGCCAGGAGATGTGAGAGAAAAGAGGGAAACAGACAGGAAAGGGAGAAACTGAGGTGGCCCCAGGGTCTAACCCAAACTGAGTAAAAGCCACTCTTTGAGAAGTGTTTGTGTCTGGGAAAGGATGCCCATTCCATGCCCACCTCCCAACATTCTTGGTGCAAATGGTTGAGTGATGGCTGAACATGTTTTGAATAGCTAAGTGACTTCATTGAGCAATGGTCTATTTGACGCATACTGCATTTGGTGCCCTTTCTCAATCCAAGCCGCTGCCTTGAACACAGTCTGCAGAGCGGCTCTATGCTGAATACTATATGCTCTTCTCCAGCCAGAGAATCAATATCCTGAAATTAATAGGGACTGTTTTAAACACACCCCTCCTTTTAAAAAAATAAAAAATGAAGAGCCTTTCATGTAGCTAGTCATTAACAACGAAAAGACTTCCATTTAATTAAACATTTATGGCAGACTTTTATTCCAAAAGAGAAAAAAGGCAAAGTGAATGAGAGCTGCTTTAGGAAAATGATTACAGTAGCAATTTGCTTTCTTTAGATTTTAGTTAGATGGATGGAGATACGTGGCCAAGAGAGCAAAGACAGGACATTCTTTTAGGAGAAATATACCCCAAAACTGGTGACTTGGTATACATATACTTTTTTATGAGAGTTATATTAGCAAATTCTTACTAGTATGATCTTTTAAACATTTAATAATTTCCAGAAGGCAGGAGGACTAGAGGGAGCTTTGGATCCCTTGTGCATTAAAAGTCTTCAGTATTTTCACTGAAAGTCCATCTGATCAGGGTCCACATCTCCAAAAGTGCTGCTCATCCTCTCTAACTTTCTCTCCAAGCCGCACGCCCTCTCTCTCCCTGAATCATCTCTAAAAGGGTTAGAATTGCAACAGTTCCTTAGGGTTGTGTGATACGCACAGGAGCTGTGGGTTGGGTCCCTCTCCCCAGGCCTGGGGCCTCCGTGCAGTAAGGGGAGAGCTGGGCCAGCCTCCTTTCAGAACCGGTATTCTGTATTCACTTGTAGCCAAGGCCCAGGCAGGAAGGGTGGGTGTTCAGGGCCCCCGGTCAACCTGGCCTTTAATTTCCAAAGCCTAGTTCCACGTGGGGCTTCGCAGGCCCAGGACCCCCTTAGGAAGTTGGGCCTTGGCCACCTGAGAAACAGTTGGAAGATTTCGAGCTGTTTATTTTCAAAGACTGCACTGATTTGCAAAGATTATCAGTCCACTCGTTTCTGAAGGTTGGCATAGACGGTTGTCATGGGGCATTCGCATGCTTGCTCTGCTGAGCATTTAAAACAGGCGTCGTTCTTTATGGAAATAAAGTTATGAGCGTTTCGGTTCCCCCAACCTATGTTTTTTATGTGAGAAATTGGACTTTCAAAAAAGATCCCCATCACCTCCTTATGGTGCCCGTACCTGAGAAGTTGCAAACGAGTCTTCTCCCTAAGAGGCTGCTAATGACTTCAGAGGGAACACAACAACCCTGTCTCCTGATCTCTTCTGCTGTCTGGCTTTCGCTGGGGCTCCTTGTCTCCTGAGATGATTTTTGTTGTCGTTGTTCACTTCTTGATGAAAATAAGAACCACAAAATATTTCCTTGCGCCTCTTGCTGTTTTCGAAATGAATCAGTCTGCTGAGGAATGAGGAGGGACGGGCCCACCTGTTAGGAGTAGACACAGCGGGAGGGGGAGGGACTCAAGGAAAAACTACAACCTTTTTTTATTTTTCCTTCCGCGGAGTTAATAACAGCAGTGTCTCTGTGCGTGAACTTGAAACCCCTGAGCAGGCCGGTGTCCTTAGTGGGATTGAGGGGGTGGGTGACAGTGTGCATATGGATACAGGTAGGTGAACAGTGAGAGGAGTTTTTAAACTTTTCACGAAGGCTGCATTAAGAGCATCTGAATGGAGAGGGGAATTGGCCCATTCAGGAAAGAGTTCGATAAACCTACGACAGGACAGGACACGGAAACGGCTTGTTCCAAGGCAGGCGCCTGCAGGCCGTGCAGGAGCTCGCGGCTCAGGATATTAACCTCTGCTGTCGCAGAAGGAATCACGGTCTCCAGGGGCAGCACGAAATTCACTCTTCGCGTTGATTCTCTCCTGCGCCTTTCTGCCCTCCACCTGGCTCCACGTCTCTCCCCCAGGGGGTTTCCCGCCCTGCCGAGGCTGAGGAGAAGGCAGGTGGGGCTGCGTGGTCTGTGGCAGAAACGCACCCTCCTTTCCCTCTTCCTTTCTTGCCCCTTTCTTCGCCATGAGGCAGAGCAGAAATCTTTCTCTCTATTCCGACTGTTAAATCTCCTCTGCGGAATTTCTGAACTCCTCTTCCATCCATGGCTGCTCCCGTCATCCCCTCCACATGCTGCTTGCTCACGGCAGCTCTGCCGTCCATTCTGCATCCCCGATCCCTTTGAACAAGAAGTGTCTCGATTTTCCGGAACTGTCTTTTCCAAGTTCGTAATTGCATAGCCCTTGCTAGGCCTGCAAGGTAGTGAGTGCTCCATGCTAGATTCAGCCATGGCTGTCTTGTTCTGCAGAAGGAAGGGATATGTCTCGTGTTTCAGGAAAGCCAACCAACCTGCCTTTGCTGGACACCCTGGCCTTTCAGGGTGGGTAAGCTGAGTATGGAAGTGACAAATGGGCCTTTGCACCGTGCCATTCCCCAGATAATCTGACTCTCTTTAGGTACTTTGCACACAGGACGTCCATAAAAGTATTCATCAATGGACTGACTCTGAAGTTCTTAAAATTACTGATATTAATTCAAACACAAGGACATGTGACTGTGACAATCAGGTGAGAGAGGGAGACAGGGGTGAGGAAATCAGGCTGATTTGTTTGTTCTTCCTGGAACTCCTTTTTTTTTTTTTTTTTTTTAAGAATAATAATGAGTCATGAATTCATTATTACAAAATAAGAGAATTCAAAAAGAGTCAGTCATTTGGGTTGCACGGCTCCTAATTGGCTAAAGAAAAATTATCAATACATAGAGCCTCTGCAGGGAAGGAAAAAGGAACCAATTGATTTTCTTCCCTTTTCTGCTTTTCAAGTTTATTAAAAGCCAATTTGATCTTAATACTCACCAGAATAGACACTTTGGGCAGAGAGCAGGCATTCTGGACCATCCCTAGCTAGCCTCCCCAGAATCTTCTATGCTTTACCAAACTTCCCCACCAATTCCTAGGACCCCGGAAACACACCCCAAGGTCTTGGGTTCCGCTCAGCAGTTTTTCATAGCGCAAGGTCTGGCATCCCCAGCCGTTCTTACCCTGGAATGAGGAGCAAGCTCTACAAAGTCCCGGCCTGTTCACACCGCCTTCCCTGCCCCTGCCTCCCTTTCCAGGTGATCAAATGAGTCACACTGTGTGACAGCACACACCACAGCCCGTGGGCAGAGTGGCAGAACCAGAACTTGAATCCAGGCCCCTCGTTTCCACCCTGCAAGCCTCCAGCGAGCTCTGTGCACAGCCCCTGGCCTGCTGTGGCCTTGAACTTATACCCACAGCTAGCACTGGGCTCTATCCTGTCTGCTTCCCACTGAGCATCCTCCACTGCGTGCCAGCCTGAGCATGTCAAGAAACCTGAGTTCTAACCAATCTGACTCCCAGATGTCCAGCTGCCCTGCGCCGTGCAGGGCGACAGCTCTGTGCCCAGTCCCCTCACTCCCACGAGGCTGAGGAAATGCAGCACTAAGCCCCAGGCCGGACCCACGGTGTGCCTCTCTGGTTTTGCCCTTTCATCTCGGAAGCGCCCTCAATGTAAACTATCCGTGGTTCTATGTTTGCGAGCATTTTTCAGGAATGGCAAATTTCTGTTCCCTGGAACTCGTGGAAGTTTTCAGATGAAGCTTTGTGATGTGTGGTGCAGCTGAAAGGATTCTGCAGCCACGCAGGCCTGTGTCGAATTCAAACCTTGCAGTCTTATGAGCTGTGATTAGGGGCAGATCATTTAACCTCCCCAAGTCTCGGTTTCCCTTTCTGTAAAAATGGAGTGTAATAGGCTTCTCACAGGGTGGCTGGTGGTTTAGGAACCCAAGGAATGGATGTCTGTCACCCCCGTTCCCCTGAGCCCCTTGTTGGAAATTGCAGTCAACAACCCCCACCCCTGTTCCCTCATACATCCTCCTCCTCTGTTTTGTTTTTTTTTTACAGAGTACTTATCACCTTCTGGCACACTACGTAATTTACTCATGATATTTGTTGTCTGTCTCCACCACTAGACTGTCAGCTCCACAAAGGCAGGGATTTTTGTCTGTTCTGTTCATTGCTGTAGCCACAGCAACTATGACAGTGCAAGACATCAACCCACCTTCGCCAGTGAATGCACAAACAACCACGGCCTGCTACGGGATGGGCATTCAGAAACGGTGGTCCCTTCCTGTTGTCAAAGCATCGCTCTTTAAATGATATACAGTCAGCGGTGGTGGCAAAGGCATCATTCTTTTGACATTCCGGAAAATAATGAACTCAGCACAGAGGAAGGAGAGAGAGAGAGACAAGGAGGAGGGGGAGGGGGGCTCAACACACAAGGGATAATAAAAAAAAAGTGTTCGGAGAGAAAATAAATGCCTGAGAAGGAAGTGCTGGGGACGGGGGGGTGCACATCCTCTAAATAGATTCCGGCCATGTTTTTCTGCCTCCACATCATCCAGAGCGTCTGTCACAGAACTCCTCAGGGAGAGATTCCCACGAGTGTTCGCTTTCAGGTCAGTGGGGGAGGAGGAGATATACATCCAGACTGACAATGCAAGAGGTTTTCAAATGTTTTCAAAATTCAATAGCTCCTTTCAGCCTTGACTAAGTATTCTGGCCCAAAACCCATAATGTTCAAATGAAAGAAGCACTTTAAGTTTCCAGGTTAGTTCGCGGCCACAGATCAAGCTATTTCTTCACTCACTCATTTCAGTTGCTACATCTTTGATGAGCCCCTGCCAAGTGCCAGGGTCTGGGTCAGAGCTTGGGGTCATAATGGGAAGTAGCACCCTTCAGGGTCACTGCCCGCAGAGACTGTACTTCAAGAAAATTCCCCCGTGTCCACATAAATTGCTACCATGATAAGTGCTCTCAAGAGGAGTCACATGGGACTGTGAGTTTATAATATTAAAATCGTACCTATTCAAAGAAGCCGTCCTTGGATATCTGAATGTGAATGGATGTCTGAAGGATAAGTAGGAGTTAACTAGGTGAAGAGAGTATGAAAGAACATTCCAGGTTGAAGGGCAGCCAGTGCAGAGATCATGAGGAAAGGAAGGAGACAAGTACCGGGAGGCCAGAGGTGGAGAGCAGAGCTGGAGGGCGGAGGGGGGATGTAGTGAGGGCACGATGTGGGGTGGGGTGGGAACGGGGGGGGGGGGGGGCAGAAGCGGTTAAGACCCAAAGGTAGAACCTTGTTAGTCCGGTTAAAAAGCTTTGACCTTTGACTTCTGGCTTCTTGCTTATCAGCTGTGTGACCTTGAGCTAGTTGACTGTATCTCTGCACCTCATTTGCACCATCTACTTACGGAGATAATGACACCTGCCCCCCCCCCTCGGGTTGTTGAGAGGCTTAGAGGACAGCTACCTTCCCTTCTTCATCATGCTCCTCCCATGTCCACTGCAGCCTAATGACAGTGGTCTTCTTCGCCACTAAACTTCCCAGAAGGGAACAGAGAAGGGAGGAAATAGATTGATTCAAGCCCAATCCACGACATTCAAAATACACTCAGTGGAGGTACTGACGGTGGGCGCCGGCCCCGAGCTAAACACAGGGAGGTGGTGGTGAGCAAGGAGCCTCCAGGTGAGTCCCAGCGGGGCCCCTGAGGAACAGGCATCTCGCGAAACAGCTCCCCTTCGTACCCCGCGTACCCCGCGTTTGACGCAGCCTGTTGCCACCTCTCCTTCTCACCCTCCCACAAAGTCGGAGAGATTGGCATCTTTTCCATTCAGTTAGGATCACTGAGGATTCCAGCCGGAATTTGAAAGGAGGCTCAGTTATATCACCAGGCTTTCTGAAAATAAGAATGAGAGTCAAGAGATTTTCAGTGTGTTCCCCAATGCCCAGAAATGCCTATCAACCATCGTAGGATTGTGGGTGAGCTACTGTGTCCTAGCCAGCATCCTGATCCTTTCTCCCGGCTATATAAAGGACTCGATTCTTCCGGTTCCCTCTTCCCTCAGTTCTCAGACACCATCAGTTATAAAACAAACTATCTACTGAAACAGCTTTCGTGGGAAGGGAAAACAAATTTAATTTACACATCAATTGTAAAACACACTCTAATTTCAGAAACACTGAAACTTAAGCTTTGTGCCTTAGAAGTAAAGGAAGATGGTAAGTTCTCTTGTTGGCAGAGAGAGATGCAGGCAGGGTGTTGCGAGAGCCCAGAGGATTTCTTTAACCAGCAGCTGGTACCTGTCCTGTGACTCAGGAAGCCGCAGAGGACAGAAGAATGTAGTCTTACCAGCGCCTTTCTTGACAAGAAAAAGGGCAATAGTTGATTTTTGTTCAACAGTGGTCCTCTGAGGACTTGCCAGGTACTGTGTGAGAGTCCAGGACAGTGTCAAAGGCTCAGTCCCTGTCCTCGAGGAATACTTAGCCTCATAGAGAAGACACACCAAGACACACCAGTGAACAGACAATGCCAACAGCACGGAGCCTGGGCGGGGAGCGGATGTCAGGGGTGGGGGGGAGACTGGGTTCTGCAGGATGCTCAGGGCTGAGCGCGCTACGGAGCGGAAGAGCGCGGCAGACGGAAGGGGCGGCACGTGCGGAAAGAGACGCTCACGCAGTCCAGTGCAGAAGGTAGAAGCAGGGAGCGGTGAGGCCGGCAGGCGGCCGAGACAGGACCGCCAAGGGGCAGAAATGGCCCACGGAGCAGCGCGTTTCCGCGTGGAAGGAAAGGGAGGCCCAGAAAGGTGCCGAGCAAGAGAGGGTGGCGACTGGCTTTGCCCGTCAGCGAGATCACTGATTTGAGGCCCTAATTGGAGGGGATCCGGGGTCTGGCAGAGCCGGCGAGATTCGCCAGGAAGGGGCAAAGTACGGCGAGGAGGTTGCTGCAATAACCAGGTGACCTGCCCCAAATTAGCCGTAGACAGTGGAGAGTGAAGGGGAGGAGGGAGAAGCTTATTAGCCACGTACAAGAGATGAGTGAAGATGCTCCCTTCTCTTCTCACCTCCCAGCGTAACGAGCCTCACTGAACAGGCACTATGCGCTAGGCCCTGGGGTCACGGAGGTGCGGAGAGTCCCTGTTCAAATGCCGCCTTCTCCAAGAGCCCTCCTGACCACTCTCTCTGAAGCAGCCCAGCCCTGTCACCCTGTTTCAGTTCCTTCTGTGACATTTTAACATTGACTACCATTAACGTTTTACCATTTTCTTTTTTCAGCATTTACTCAGGATCTTTGTCCCCCCATCAGACTGTTAGCTCCCGGAGGGTGGGGGCCGTGTCTGCCTTGGCACAGAGGGCGAGCCCAGGAGCTATGTGTTGAATGAATAACTAAAAAAAAAAGAAAGAAAGAAAGAAAAAGAAAAACCAGTACCTGCCCTCAAGGAGCTCCCACCTAGGGTGGAAGGTGGGCTTTTAAACGAAAACGCCAAGCATCTCTTGGCCAGTCTCCCTCCCAGGCTTGGCTGGGGCCACATTCTGAAAGACGCTTGAGAGCAGGCAGGGGTTTTCCTTGCACCACAACCTGGGAGGCTCTCCGGGGCGTCTCCTGGACCACAGCCTTGCCGGAAAGCTTTAGGAAGCCGATACGCGGCTGCAAGCCTGCTCCCCCTTGGGCAGCAGTCACCTTTCCCCTCGATATAAATCCTCGTTAGTTATCACCTGGCCCAGAGGTACTGACTTAGCGGCCCTGGGTCTGCCTCTGAGGAGACGCCACACCTTTTCCTATTGACATTATATTTATTCACTCTTCCCTGAACTTCCCTGACCTTGGGTAGTCTTCCAGCTGCTAAAGAGAATGTCAAGGATTAGGTACAGGATCCCAGGAGCACTGTTGCTGTGGCCTCATTGTACAGGAAATCAGCACCATGCAATTTAAACCTCTCTCTCTCTCTCCCCTCCTCTCCCTCTCTCTCTCTCTCAGAACTCACTGGTGGATGGTTGTTGCAGACCCCAGGACCTCTATACCCATTTAACCCCATTGTGCTCTTCCCTCACGTTCTCTGCATAAATGGTCATTGTTCTCTGTCACATTTCCCCCACCTGGATCTCTGTCTGAGCACAGCTTTCATCCTTCTTGAATTTTCCCTAAGGTTGAGAACTCTCCTCTCCAATTTTCCTCCCACATATTTTGCAAAGAAGGCAACCCTGAGAAAGCACTATTCATACATCACTTTGATACTAATAATAACTATAGGGATAGTAGTGACGATACTAATAAATAATAACAACAATAACTAATCATTCGTTGAGTGCTTCCTTTGTGCTAAGCATGTTCTAGATGCTTTCCAGATGTTAGCTCTCATTCAATCTTCACAATGCTGGAGGTATGTGCCACGATACCCATTACCTCCTTCTTAAGAGGCTCAGAGAAGTCACTCACCCAAGGCCACACAGCAAGTGGCAGAGCTGGGATTCCAACCCAAGTCTGTCCAACCCCAAAACCTGTACACAGCCTTCTATTACACTAATTATGTTTACAATTTTCCCCTACCCTCCACCCCCGAATTTACAAATAAATTTCTTAGAGAAGTCGAAGGCAAGGCTGAGCAGAAATTGCTGTTGGTACTCCATGCATGACGAAGTCTTCAAAAGTATGAAGCTTAAATTAGGATAAGCTCCTTACCCAGGGCAGAGTGAGGGAACGTAGAGGGGTTGACAGTTTTTCTCATTGCTTTGAAAACAGAAGGATGCCTGCAATTCACGGACATCCCTCTCCTTGCAGGTCGTGGAGAGGGAGGGCTGCGTATGTATTTTCCCTGCCTCCTGCCCTCTGCCTGGACCACATTCTACTTGTCTTCGGACTCGGCTGTCATTTCCCGCCTCCGCCGCTGCCCACCCCGTCCCCCCCTGGGTTGCGTTCCCTCCCTCTTCCCTTCCACAGCGTCCGCAGGCGCCTCCAACAGCATCTTCCGTCTTCTCTGTTGCTCGTTTCCATCTCTGTCTCCACCTCTAGACCACGAGTTCCCTTGTCAGCTACTGCTCTGCGCCAGTTTCCATGCTAGGCTCCAGGTTTACCAAAGTGACAAGACATGGTCCCTGCCCTCAAGGAGCTTCTGCTCTAGTGGGGGAAGTGGGGACAGAGGGCGGAGAGATTGCTCCAGGAAGAGGGGTGAGAGAGCGTGGGGAGGATGGAGGACCACACGAGGTGTCTAGTATTGCTGGAGGAGCAGGTGTGGGAGAGGGGAGGTTGGGGAAGTTATAAGCACTGAAGGATGAAATTGGACAGAGACCACGTCATGAAGGGACAGTTATACTGTGTACACAGGCCAGAGAAAAGAATGCTGAGAAAGAAATGAGAGGATCGGATGTGCATTTTGGGAAGATGGCTCAGGAAGCCATGTGCAGTGGCGATGGGAGGAAGAAGAGGACGGAGCAGGGAGTCCAGCGAGGGATCGGGCAGCTGGTCCAGGGGAGGGGACTGACACCAGAGGACCCACAGGACCAGGGAGCTGGTACCCGTGTTGAGTAAGGTGTGACCGTGACTGACCTTCACTGAGACAGGGCAAACAGGAGAAATTCGCAGGGAGAAGATGGTACCTTTAACCTTGGATGGAACAATTCCACACCCATGTTTCGGGGGCCTAGCCCAGTGCTTGGTATGCAGTAGGTGCTCAGTGTTTGTTGAATGGATGAACGGAAATAGAAAAAAGCTTTGCATGTGAGCTTATGATGCACCTCTAATCTCAGATTTTTCCCAGCAGCATCGTAATAAAAGCACGCACCACGCTGGGCCTGGCGTTTGTGTCTGCTTTAGCATCCCACAGCCCGGGGTCCAAATCCACCCTATGTGACCTTGGACAAGGAATTTCCCCTAAGTCGATCTTCTCATATGAAATTGTATCTCACTCATGAGCTGGCTATAAAGTTGCAGTAAGATGCTCCATGCACAGTGCTTAGCCAGGTGCCAGTACAGAGTAAGGACTTGATAAGTGCCAAGTGCCATTATGAGCGGTAGTGTGTCTGTTATTGATTATACTGCCAGGTGCAAGCAGTGACCTGCAAGCTGAGTTGTGTTTGGCTCTCAGATGTTCTAAAAATTGAGACTTTTCCTATAATAATCCCTATTCTGGCCTTTCCTTGAAAAAAAAAAAATCAGATTTTTGTCACCCAGGGCCCCATTCCTGCTTGGTGACAATCAGCAGGGGCTGGGCAGCAGGTGTCCCTTCAGGTGTGGCAGGTGCTCAGCAATTCCCCGAAGTCCCCACCATCCCGAGTGTGTTATGTGGCTGCTTCACCCCGTGGCCTTTCTCTGGACTCTGTAGGTAGGCATCCGAGTTTGCAAATGCTCCTCTCTGACAATGGCCAATGACAGACACAGTCTCTGTCTTCCGAGGGCTGAAAACATAAGCGAAACAACACCAGCCCAGGCAGGGTGCAGCAGCTAAGAGTGAATAAAGCCATGCATCGGTAAATAAATGCACAAATATCCCACACTGGAGAGCGGTGCTTGCCGACGAGGTTCGGGTGGAAGGCTGGCTGCATCCGCTTCCTTTTCCTGAGCGTCTCTGGGAGAAGTTGTTGTTTTTCAGGAGAGAGCCTCTCTCCCATTTGATGCCACCCTCACAGCTTCACTTGCAGAGATTGACATTTTCTGACCTTGACCCTCGTTCAGAGAGTGCACGCTATCGTGCAGACCACATGGTGCGCTTTATTCAATAACTAAATGGCAGGCGGGGAAGGCCGTCCGCGGTGGCAGCTCCGGCTGGAGAGAGGGACGGGGGTATTGCTGGAAAATGGGGGATTCTCTCCTTTGAATTCTCACCTCGGAAGACTTCATAGAGAAGAAGGAAATTTCCGAAGTTTTCTTGGTGGGAAGAAATTGCCCTGCGATCACTCAGAAAAGATACGAACTGATAGACTTGCAGTTTGATCAGGGAGGATGGTTGGCTCCGATCCAGTCTGACAGTTTTCGAATGTTTGAGATGTTGGGTTCCATGCTCATTTGTGGGGCGCGGAAACAAGTGGGGTCCTGAGGACTGGTCTGCCCTGACCCCCCCAGGGGACATCACACATCCAGTCTCCCTCGTCTGGTTTACTTTCTTTACCAAACTGCATACTCTGAATTTGTCTACAGTATATCATTTCTCTTTCAACCAGAATATAAGCACTATGAGACCACAGTCCTTCCCTGTCCTATTTACTGCCATCGCTCCAGGACCGAGATCAGCACCCAGCCCACGGTGGGTGCTTAGCAAATGTTCGTTGGATGACGGAAGACTCGCTCCTGCTCTGAAGGAGATCAAGGCCTAGACGGAGAGACCGACGTCTCCTCAGACCACTGCCCGTGAGCTCTGGCACTGGCGAGAAAACAACTCTATTTGGGAAGGTCAGGAACAGGGAGGGTGAACCAGAGTTTGCCAAGTAAAACAGAGGAGAAAGGCCCAAAGCAGACAAAGGAAACCAAATCACCTGAGGCTGTCCCCAAGTGTGAGGTGGAGGAGAGAGCAAGCACTTCCCAAACTTTAATGGATACACTAATCACCCGGGGATCTCGTTGAGCTGCAGATGCTGATGGTGTGGCCCAGGTAGGGACTGCAACTGCATTTCCAGCTCCCAGGTGAGGCCAATGCCACAGGTCTGTGGGCCACACTGAGAAGCGTGGCTTTGAAGCATAGCCAGTGGGCTCTGACAGACGTGGACCTAAATCCTGCCTCTGCCACCAGTCAACTAGGCCTACTTCTTCACCTCTAAGATGAGGATGACGACCTTTCTCCCAGGCACTGAATGACTTCAGAGCGCATGCATTTGGTAAAGCCATTAGTTCAGTCCTGAGCACTTCGTATCAGTATGTTTCGGCTGATGTTGCTATTTATGGCTAAAGGTGGCGACTGGAGGTATGAGAGGAAGGGACGCTCTTCCCCGAGAGCTAATGTTGTTTGAGGGTCTTCTGTGCATTGGGCCCTGTCCTGACCACCACACTATATATGCCACCTTCCTTAAGCCTCTATAATGTGGCTGTTATCATGTTTCTCATCTTACCAGTAGTAAACAGAGGGAGTGTATATGTTTCCTATAGCTGCTGTAACAAATCGCCACAAATTTAATGGCTTGAAACAACACAAACTTATTGTCTTACCGTCCTGTAGGTCAGAAGTCTGAAATGGGTCTCACTGGGCTAAAATCGAGGCGTTGGCAGGGCTGAGTTCCTTCCGGAGGCTCTAGGGGAGGATGTCTCCTCGCTTTTCCCAGCTTCTAGAGCCTGCCCGCATTCTTTGGCCAATGGCCCCTTCCTCCGTCCTCCAGCAGCAGCGGACAGTCCCTCTCAGCCTGCAACCACGTGACGCTGACTCTTCTGTCTCCCTCCTCCATGTTTAAGGACGCTTGTGATTACATTGGGCCCACCTGGATAATCCAGACCAATCTCCCATCTCAAGGTCAGCTGATCAGCAACCTTAATTGTCCTTTGCCACACAACGAAACATATTCACAGGTTACAGGATTGGGATGTGGTCATCTTTGGCAGGCATTACTCTGCCTAGCACAGAAAGTGAGTACTTAAAGAATTCCCCTAAAGTCACAACCACACGGTGGTTCACCTGGAAAGGATTCTAGAGCTTGTATCAGGAAGGTCTGACTACAAGAAATAGAAAAAGACTATTAAAAGTGGCTTAAATAAGACAAAAAGGTTATTCTCTTTCAAGTTACCCAATCTGAAGACATGAAGTCTAAGTCTGGTCTAGAGGCTCTACTAACCAGTTACTAGTATAGGCTCCTACGAGCTCCCTGCTCCACCGTCCCTGACCTCACAGTCCAGTATGGCTGCCAGAGCTCCAGCCACTGCCTGCACATTCCAGACATCAAGGTGGGGATGGCACAAAGAGACAAAGGCAAAGGGCACCTGTCACCTGGCCCTTAAGGACGTTTTCTGAAAGATATCACACATTTTTGCTTTGGCTGGAAGTTTGTCACACGAGCACGCATTAATTATAAGGAAATCTAAAAAGTATAATCTTCATTCCAGCTGGCCACATGCCCGTCGAAAAATTAGGAGCTCTGGTGCTCTAGGAAAAGGAAAGAGGGAACGCAGCTAGCGTGTACGGCAGGGTCCTCAGATGACATCGTGTCACTGTCATGTCGATGAGAAAAACAAACTGATTCTCAGCAGGGGCCACTGTGTGTGGGGAGAACTCACCGAGACCCACGAGTTAGCACGTCCTCCCCTTGTCTGCGTGGCGGGGTTTTCTCCGGGGACTCTGGTTTCCTCCCACACCCAAAGATGCGCACGTGAAGTGACTGGAGCGTCCACATTGTCCCCATCTGCGTGAGTGTGGGTGCGCGTGGCCTTGCGAGGGAAGGGTGTCCCGTTCGGGGCGGGTCCCCCCCTGCACCCTGAGCTACTGGGAGGGGCTCCCGCCACCCATGACCCTGACCTGGGATAAGCAGTTTCGGAAAATAATTCTCTTCCTTGCTGTGATCAATCTTTCTTAAACGGATGTATGGCTCACATTTATTTCAACGTTTACTGTTAGAAGTGTTTTGGGTCTTTATTTAGAAGTTTGGTGATGTTTTTATTACCGGAAATATATCATGGGAACATAACTCTTGTTTCCAACAATTAGCCTGTGGTAAAACTGGTGACATTCGATGTCGCCGTTCCACTTAAAGCTGCAGTTTCCGGGACCCTGTGGACAACGTGAAGTGAGGACTCGCTGTATCAGGAGGCTCAGCTGCAGGCCTCACCTTATGACTGTGGAGCATGAGGCCCAGAAAGGGGACTCACGTCCCAGTCCGGGCCCTGGCACGGTGCCTGGCACACAGTAGGACCTCGGTAACGGTTGTTGGGCTGAGGGGGCTTTGCTGCCCCACCACACCAGACATCTCCCTCTGGACCACACACGGTGCCGCCGCCTCTATAGGGCGAGTGAAATCCCACCTGCGCGCAGGGCCCACTGTTCCCCTGGGCCCCTCTGCCCTCCTTCCTCCCAGCTCCCATCTCCACTGAAGCCCCGGGTGAGCTCCACGCTTCTCCATCTGTCCCACAAAGTCGCACGAAAGGGCGGTAGGACTTGGCAAAAGGGAGCCCTCAAGTAGCGCTGAGAAATGGAGGTTTTTTTCCCCCCTCTTCAGATTTGCTCTATGACAGGGGTACATCCGCTTAGAGAGGGGGCTCCATACCTGGGGTGGCTGTGGCCGGAAATGGCGTCTATTATTTTAGGATTCGCAGTGCTCGTTTTGACACAGTGGAGGGAAGGTCGGGGGCTGACTGAAGCCGGAAGCCATGTGGCAACTCTCGCCCTTTGCCCGGGACCACAAGAGCCAGAGTCCCACCCTCGGGCGCCCCTGCCGGTTCAGACACGCGCCAAGATCTGTGCACTTCTTGTACTTCTCGGTTTTCAAGCCTTTGTCTCCTCAACCAGACAGCAAGGCCCTTGGGACAGGACAGTGTTAGATTTGCCTCTCTGCCCCGTCACCTGGCACAGGGCCTGGCACACCCTGGGCACTCGGTAAATAAACAGGGGATTGGCCGATTCATCAGAACGAGGAGCTAAGGCAGCGCCTCGCACACAGTAGGCTCTCGGCAAAATCTTTTCGTGAAAGAAGGAAGAAAAGATGGAAGGTCAAATGGAGGAAGGAAGGAATCAGTTGATTTGAGTGCTGGTTTGGAAGCAGCAGCTCAGAGAACAGGCAGCTCTCCCAGCGCTTAGGTCCGAGAATAGCAGAACCCCTCCCCCAGCGGCCGAGTTCACAGGAGAACACGAGGACCTGGCCCCAGAGGTCCGTTTCAAAGGGCCTCCCCTCCAGCTCGAGAACGCTGGGCTTTTCTGGCTTCCCAGTGGGCCTCAACGGCCACGGTACCCAGTCCCCGGGTGCCAGTGCCGGGGTTACAAGGATACGGCCAGAGGCGGGATGGGGTGGGGCTGCTGGTGTGACAGAAGGAGCCAGTGGCTTTTCCAGCCTTGGGAAAGCTGGAGACAGGGGTGGGAGAAGCAGGACAGGAGGCGGACCCTCAGCATAAGGGGGTTGGGGCAGGGGGAGGGGCGAGAAGACAGAAAGGATGGGCAGAAGCTGCCAGGAGAGAGAGAAGACGCCTGGGCACAGGGGCCGCCCCCTCTCAGAGCAGATGGGACGCTGGAGCCAGAGGGCCCGCGACAGTTGGTCAGAGCAAAGAGAAGCAGCAGCAGAATGTGGAGAGGGGCCTGCCTCCCCCCAGGCGGGGACAGACACCCCCTTCCGGCCCTGGAAACAGTGCTGCAGGGGAAACCTCTGAGACCCAGAGCACGCAGAGGACTACCAGGCAGGGGGGTAAATGCTGTGGACTGAGTGGTGAAGCCACAAAGCCTGTGGCCAGGACTCAGGCTGAAATTACAGGCCAAGCGATAGGACCACACACCACAGCAGCCCGGGAGCATAGATCTTCTCTGGAACCCAACCACTTCCTGCCCTACTTTCCTCCCAGGTTGACTGGGCAGCACGACCCGGAAGCAAGAGCCCTGTTTGGGCATCAGACGAGCCTGGGTTCAAATCCCAACTAGCTCCGCAACCTCAAGCAGGTGCTTAATCTCACTGAATTGCCATTTCTTCTCTGCCACAGGAAACAGAAAAAGGCTTACTGAGCAGCGCGTTATAAAAATTAAAATAACCCGTATAAAGGAATTGCGAACAGAACAGGGGCCGGAAGATGACTGATGTTATTTTAAATGGAGACTTCTTACCTTTTAGTCATTTGGGTACCACCTCCATTCTTTTTGCCATACGCAGGTACCACCTATCTTGTTAATAATCTAACACGTATCTTTAAATTGATGCTATGTTAGCCTCACCTAAGCAATAACATCCAAGGAATCACTGGTGCAACTGCACCACTTAAAATTTTAACATACATTAAAAATCCTCAGCTTCAACCTATTTAAATGGTCGTCACTATACCAACCAAATTCATCTCAGCTACCATACCGGACCACCATTCGCTTTGCAAAAGCACCATTCTGACTAACAAACCATCCGCCGGGTTTGAAAGAGATGGAGAGACTGGTGCCCCTCCATCTCCATTACTCAGCAGCTTTTTTATTTAGGTGATAAAGAGGCACTGGGAGGGCAAGTCAGAGGCTGACCCAAAGAAACCGCGTGGGCTCCAAGGATCTTTCTGCAGTATCAGGAGCACTAGGCTCTTAGTTATGATTTGACGCACTCTTCCATCCAGAAAGGAGTGTGGTGTGGACGGCAGCTCAGGGCTCGAGCTGGCGTATTTTCCTACAGAGAAATACTTTGTTTTCCTGCAGGGTCTTCAGATATCCCCTCCCCGGACCATCAAAATGAGAGGAATTAGCTCTTTCCTCTGTATCTATTAAAAGTGAAGGGCTTTCTTTCTCCACATAGTCTTTCTGGCATAGAGGGATTCAGCCCCAGGGTGAAGAGGTACCACTTGGAAGAAGCTATGAGATTTCTCAGGAATGAGTCTGCTGGGGGTGGGGGAGGCAGGGGGGAGGCAGGGTGGAGACAGCCTCACAATAACAGTAATGGCAGTAAAGACAGAAAGGCTTTGGGGGAATATAGGAAGGGATTGGAATAATGTGACTCCCAAGCACAAGAGTCTGAAGGGTTAGGACAGAGCAGAAGAGCGCAGGTATCTCCTTCCCGACCTCTGGGCCTAAGTCGACAACTCCGTTTCGTGGGCTCCGCCCCCTCGTCTATAAAGCACAAACTGAATTTGAAGTGTTGAACTTCACCCCGAGCATGTTCACGCTGAAGATCCAGCACTGTCTCGTTAGAGCCTACACCACTGAGAAGAGACAGTTATTTCTTAAACAGTTGAATGAATCAACACATTATTAAAGATATAAACTAATTTCTGGGCATTAATGTGGGAGCCTGGAAATAAATCATGGCTATGAAGGGAGAGGCCAGGAAAGAAAAACAGGATGCCTAAGGGACGAGTTGAGAGTTGCACGCTTCCCCTGTGGAGGGGCCTGAGCTGTCATGAACTAGTTGGCTCTAAGAGCCCCCTTTGGGATGGCAGGCGTGGGGGAGGTAAGCGATCTCGCAATGAAGCTGATGGGATTTTAATAGCCAGACAGATGGCCTGAGAAAAAAGGAAGAGTTTTTTTTTTCAAATGAGGGGAAACACTTCCATAGCTTCCCTTCAATTAAAACAAAGTGAGAACCCTCCGTGTCGAGAAGATTTATCACCATTATTAGTATTGTCAGTTTGGAGGTCTTCTTTTTAATAATTGCATGATTGAGCATCAATAATAAACTAGGGTAGTATTTTCAAACAAATTAGAGGGTGTAGCTGTCCACTGACTTTCAATGCAATTATTATTATTTTGGCTTCATTTGATTCCACAATTTAATAATGATCCCAAATAACTGTGGTGGTGTTCTTATTTGTGCAATCAAACATTTATCACTTATTGGATTTTTTCGTAGCCGTCCTCCTAACGAATGCAGGTTCCATACAAGCCAGCCATGAATAGCCAGCATTTCTCAAAATCTGAATCACAAAACCTGAGAAGAGGAAACACAAAGAAAAGCAGATCTTCAAAAATAAGGAGGACAGAGAATCAGAGCAATATCTATTGCACAGCCTCCTAGGTGCCAATCATTTTTATTGTATCCTCAGAACATTATGCATAATCCGTTTTAGGACCCCCATATTGCAGGTAAGGAAACTGAGGTGCTAAGAGACTAAGTAACTCACCCAAAGTCACACAGCAGGTGCCGAGATGGGAGTCAGGTTCAGGACTCCCTCTTCACTCCAGCATGGGGCTTCCAGCCCTGTACCCCCTCCTCTAAGAGCTGTGAGAACCGTCTCCATCTGTGGAGATGGGCTATCTCAGAGCAATCCTGCTATGAGTAAGGGACAGCAAACTCACACGGGAATTCTGCCTCCCGGTCTGCCTATGTCACACTTCCCTAATTCAATTATCAGATTTCCTAATGGCTGAGCACTGTGAATACAAGCTGATGGTAAAAGGAGAGTTGATCCCCAAGAGCATGCAGCCCAGGCATCCTTTAGCCGCACCAGAAATGGATGTGGTAGAGAGAGGAGCAAGTGACACGCCACCGGAAATGCACATGTGCCAGGCCCACGCCTGCCGCGGCTGGATGCTCTGGAAGCAGCTACCGTATACACTTCATTTCATTCGATTTCCACAGCATTTCCTGTACAGCAGTGATCCCCATCGCACAGCTGAGGGAGAACGAGGGCCAACGGAATTAAGTGGTTTTTACAGGTTAGTCATTAGTGGAGTTGGGATTTAAGCCCTAGTCCACCCAATGGACTCCAAACATTAATGGTCAATTTTACATCAGCATCAGGGTCATAAATGTTGGTAAAAGACAAAAGGAAGGAGTGGGAGAGATTAGGGATGGGACCTGAAAAGACAGCGAGAATGAATGTGGTTACCTGAGAGGCGAATAGATACAATTCCTTTCCTGCCCCAAAGCTGACGCTCAAATTCAACAAGCATTCCCTGGATATTGACAACATGCTCATCATGGTGCCCAAGTGCCAGGTACTGATCCAGGGTTGCTTCTTCCATGTGAGACACCTTTGACTCTGAATAAAGAGGACTCCTTTTCTCATGAAAAGGTAAAATACTTTCGTTGCTCTTCTCCAGAATTGTTTCCAAATAGGAAAGGTCCAGTCTCTCTCTTAGGGCATTTGGAAGCATCCTCTCGATTCTAAGGTACCATCGGTCACCTGTAGGCTCTAATCTCTAAACTAACTGCAAGTGAGGGCAGAGGGGTGAAGAAACAGAAGAAGGGAAGAGTCACGGAAACACAGAAATTGACGGATGGAGGGATGGAGGGATGGATGGATGGATGGACGGACGGACAGATAAATGATGGGTGGGTAGGTGGGTAGGTGGTTGAGTGAATGGACGGATAGATAGATGGATAGATAGATAGATAGATAGATAGATGATAAATAGATGATTGGTGGATGGATGGATGGATGGATGGATAGATATAAAGATAGATGATAGATAGATGATATAAATAAATACGGAGATGAGAGAAATCTTGAGCTTCTGACTCATGAAGAAAACGGATAAAAATTCTGAAAATATAATAGTAAAAAATAGGAATGATTTTCCTATTTTTCATTCTTATTCTTTGTAAGGGATAAATCTATAACTAACGAGAGCGATGGGATAAGAAAAGATTGGAAGAGGTGAAGGTCAGGATCAGAGTCGCTCCGACGTAGTGGTGATGGCGGTAACAGTGAAGGTTGTGAAGGTGGAGCTGGAGCTGGCGGTAGCGGCGGGGCTGATGGTGGTGATAAAGGTGACTGTGACCGTGAGAACACTGGAGGTGATGAAGCTGGTAGTGATGAGGCTGATGGTGACGGTGAGGAAGAGGCAGTGAGGAAGGCAGTCCTGGTGGTAATGGTGATGACCGTGAGAACAGGGATTGCCATCATAATCACTGACATTTGGAACACTCTCCACAGTACGTAAAGCCTTTTCAATTGAGTCACTTCGTTTTAGAAGAAAAACTCTGTTCACAACATGCTGGATTTTCCAGAACAACAACTATTTCTACCCCTAGTTGTCCCGAGTGTCCCCCTAACTCGGCCGCGTTCAGAGAAGAGGGAGGACTGCCGTGGGCTCTTTCTCCATCAGAGGGAAACGGGCACTTCGACAGGGATGGACGGGCACTTGTGAAAACTAGGGCGGTGCTGCCCAAGCCGTCGCCGGTCCCCCTCGACCACTCGCCCCCACCCCCAGCTTGCTCACCCAAATTAGCCCCCGAAATTGATGGTACGTAATGCCCTTGTCACCTGACAGCTGATTAGTAGCTTTTATAAAATGCACAAGCGGTTGTGTTCCGCTTCCTAGCAGATGATAAAAATCATTTGATAATTGAAACATGTTGACTATTTAATGAGGTAGCAGCCCAGAGTGAGCCCTGCACGGAGAGCAATCTCCTATAACCCCTTAAGGAGCCCTACTGACCCGGCGAGGACGTGCTGAAGGGCCGGTGTGTCTGCGCCTTTTCTAGAACTTCTCTTTAGAAAGGACTTTATCCCCCGACTGTCATCTACCACACTTCACCGGAACGAGTCACACAACATTTTGATAAAGAAAACTCAAAACGCTGACAGATATGCTGCCGACGAGATGATTTCTTTAAAAATAACCTAATAACTGGATATCGGATCACGGCACGGCAGCTGTGCCGTGTCCTCTGGCCATGCCAGGTGCCGCAGTAATTGCCTGCTCTGAGTTATGCTACGAACTTTAATTGGGAACGTAGGCTGTGTCATGAGGGCTGGCCATCCCGCGTGTCCTTGGGAAGTGGGGGAGGGCGGGGTGCGATGAGATCGATGACCCCGGTAGGGTTTGAGGGGTGGGGGAAGCAGGTCAAATCCCTGGGGACACACCTGGCGGGGAGGAGGAGAGGTTGCTCTGTAGAGGTGAAGCTGTGTCTTCAGAATTTTTAGAGGAGGGGCTGGTGTCCTGGCTGCAGGAAGAGGCTGTAACTTGTTTGGGCTCAGGTCTATGGGGTGGGGGAGGGGGGGACAGGTGTGAATGACTAGCATGGAGGTGGAAATTAGGTCAGATCTGTAGTGTGGGGAGGTGTAGGGGGAATGTGATCGCATGTGCATGGGGAAGGATGGAGGCAAATTGGGTCATGTCTTTGTGGAAATGATGCGAGAATTGGGTCAGAACTGTGGGGGAGAAGGCTCGAGAATTGGGTCGAGTCTTTGGATAGAAGGGGGAATTGGGTCAAATGTGAATGTGTGTGGAAAGAGGGTAGTAGAAGGTGACGGGGAGAGTGGGCCGGTCCTCTAAGATCAGAGGGGAAGGGGAGCGAGGAAGCCGCTTTGATGCGCACGCAGGTTAAAATTGAGCTTCTGAGTTACGTACGGTCATTTCTTCTCAATTTCATTGACTTTGCTGGCTCCCCTCACGTAACGTTAGACAGATAAGGCTTTCCTCTTCCTACCCCAAACTCTGTGTCATAAATCTCCACCAGGACAGGGTGCAATTCATTCTTCAGCACTTTGCCAGCCAGCCCAAACTGGCATTTGCGGAGGTAACAATTCCATAAGTGGATGTGGCCTCATTTTACTCGCGACAGAAGCCCGGTGAGTGCCCCCCCTTCGGGTTTCAGCATATCAACAAATGCAACACCAGTTCTCTCTTCTTTCCAACCACCGACAACACTGCATGACCCCCGCATGACTTGGAGCCTCGAAATACATTTTGTAAATAAAAGCTGAGTAATAAGTTCATTTTAGCAGCCTCCGAACTCACTTTGTTCGAATCCATGCAATCACGGGGCACTCGAGCCACAACAATACTCGGAATCGTACTTAAAAGGGATGTACTTTTATTAATTAACTGAGCTCCTATTGGCTACTTGGCTGAATACAACTATTCTCAAGGCAGAAGCAAAATGTGCAATTCACAACTCTGTCCGCTGTGACACTCTACCAAGAAAATGTATTAAACCCACAGACCTTTATTACAATCGAACAGAGCCATGGGGTCGGCACATACCAGTGTATATTCCTCTGGTAATTTCAGCTTCATTTACGCCCATGTGGATTAAGCAGGGTTTCTGCTGAAGTGTACCGTGCACCCATGACCTGCCATGTCCTCTTGGGACCTGTGTAGAAGTTACAATGAATCTGCTCAGAGAGGGTCACATTGGTTCAACCTGCATTTCGGCTTCTTCTGAGAAGTCCTTTCTATTAATACAGACCACGGTGATTAATGAGATCAGCTTGTAACGGGCTCTGTGGCATATGGACCACCCTGACCCACCCAAAGGAAGATGCTCATGTAGGCAGTACCATGGGACAGAAACTCTATCATTCTCTGTGGACCGAAAGATGCTTAAAAAAATGAGAGACCAAAACATCAATTCTTAAGGTGACATTTGGTGGAATTTTGGAATTACGGGGATAGATACCTAACAAATTTACTTTTAGATCAAAAAAATTTAACTGGTTTTTCTTGATTCTTGGAATCTTTGAATGCCGAAGGATCTTGCAGATTCTGAAAGCCTTCGCCAGGAAATGAAGAGAGGGATTGAAAGGGAGTCATTCCCTCTGCAATTCAAATCAAACCTTATTTTCTTCTGCAGTTATTTTAAGTCATTCATTATGATTTTTCCTCTGAAGCGGAGGCTGTTTGATACTGTAAGATTGTTAGAACCAAAGAGAGTAAAGAGGACACTGAAGTATTATTCCTGCTGCAATTTCAGATGAATTTAGTGCTGACAAAAGATTTGTAAAATATACACCCGCGCATGCACGCACGCGCGCGCACACACACACACACACACACACACACTTCATATTACAGGAAGCAGAAAGACGAGTCTTCCACAGGCAGCTGAGGGAAATGAGGTCTCTGCCATTTTTCCAGGGCACTCACTGAGGCCGGCCCAGCAGATGTTCGCAGGGAGCGGGGTAGAGGAAACGGTACCGGATGTGGAGGCAGAGAATCTGGGCTAGAGGCGGTCTGCGTCTCCCACTTCGGAGCACCGTGACCTTGATCAAGGCTCTTTGCCTCGCCCAGCCTCGATTTCCTCCTCTGTAAAACAGGGGGGGAGCAGATCATACCTAATGTTCCAGTAGCAAGCCAGAGCTTAGGAAGCCCCTGCGCCATGGCACCTTGCAGCAGCCCTGTGAGATAAAGGGCATTGGTGTGATGCTCTAAGGCCTGGGGCTTCTCAGGGACCCGGGATCTGAGAATCAAATGACGTGAAATGGACGTGAGTCAGCGGGTGACCTTAGGGCTCTCGTTTGGCCTCTCTGAGCCTCATGTTTCTCATTTGCAAAATGAGCGATGTTGCTGTTTCAATGAGATCCCGAACTGGGATGGATGCATGACACGTAGTAGGTACACCATAAATGGCAGCGATTTGCGTTAGTTACGTGTGGCAGATACTATTCTCCCAAAGGGAGGGCCATGGTCCAAATCCGCGGCTGCCAACAAAGATGCGGGTTTGGAGGGACTTCCAAGATGTTAAAGATAGGTCAAAGGGCAGACTGCCGGTAGGAGGCGACAGCCACGGGGAGGGCAAGGTCACCCGGGTCTTTGAAAATTCATGTGGGGCAGCAACTACTCTGCGTCTGGCCCTCCAAAGAGATGGTGTGGGGGAGCCCGCTCCAAGAGGGCGGAACCACACGGCGGGCCTCTGTATCCCGCAGGCCAGGTGCGCCGGGCACACATCCACCCCTTTCCAGTCACGTGGACACAAATCCACTTCTCCGGGCCTCCTAAAATCAGGGATGGTGGCCACGCCAACCTCCTCGTCTTTGTGCAAATAGCTCACTCACCTACAGAACGGTGGCCGCTACTATAATCTCGTTATAGTTGTTGAAAGTCACTGTTGTTACCGGTAGTCACGGGATAGTCAAGCCAGCCTTTCTGCCCCTGCCCCTCTCTCCTTCTCAACGATCTCCTTCCGGAGAGTGAAGAGGCGGACGGGGTGCTAGGATGACAAGGGAACAGGCTGGAGGCAGGACGCCGCATGGCGGGGAGGGCGCTGTGTGCGGGGCGCTGCGCATCCCTGGCCCTCCCGCGACAGCCACGCCTTCGACTGGCAAGGCGCCCTCGGAACCGTAACGGGGCCCGCGGGCCCTGCGGCTGCTTGATGGGACGTCGCTCCACACAATGAGACTCGCGGACGCTTTGGAAAAAGTCAACATGAAAAAGTGTGTGTGTGTGCGTGTGTGTGCGTGTGTATGCGTGTGTGTGCGTGTGTGTGCGTGTGTGGTAAGCTGGAACTCACTCCCACCTTGCTTTAGAGACTGTTCGGAGCTTACCTGCGTGTCTGAGGCGGGGCAAAGACTAACACTCTTCCATCACTCATCACATAAGTTACCCGATTTACTCTTCCTACCGACGCTATGAATAACAGCAAGAGTGAGAATTTATCCAGCACGTACCATGCGCCAGACACCGTTCTAAATGACTTACTTGTATTAATCTCATTTAAATCCTCACGACAATTCTCCGAGATAGTTATTATCATTAAACGGATGAGGAAACTGAGGCTCGAGGAGATTAAGTGACTTGCCCAAGGCCGCAGAGCCAGCTAGCTGAGGGCTGGGATTCGAGTCTGGCTCCAGAGTGCCCACTACGCCTCTCTCGCCCGCAGCCAGCACGGGCATCAGGGCACGGTCCCGGCTGGAACCACCTGTGCTCGACCCCGCTCTCTCTGTGGCCTGCACTAGGCATCCCTATCGTAGGTGGCGTCTAAGAATCCAATGAGAATGAAGTGAGTTTATCCTGGGTCCATGCTGAGGAAGAGGTGAAGCAGTTTTCCCAAGGTCCATCACGCCCCTGCTCAGAGGTGCGAGAGCCAAGACACCAGCCCGGCTATAGCCCACCACATGGCACCATCGGCCAGCGCCCATGGCAGCCGGCCTCTCTCAGCCGCAGGGCAGGGGCCCAGCGGGCAACGTCTCCCATCAGCAGGGCTGACTTGGCTGAGCATGGGCACCACCAGGCCTCCTCCTTACCTCACCATGAGGGAGGGATGGCCACCAGCTGCCCCCAGCCCCATGTCTCACCAACGATCAAGTGCCATTGCAAGACATTCACATGGCGCCCTTTTACCAGATGGCTCCGTCCCCTCGCTGTGGGCACGGCGCCCTCCAGACGCACCCGGCCACCTCTCCTGCTCGCCCGAGTGTTTTCACTTCCAGGAAATGACAAGGAGAGACAACGTCCGTGAAAACTCCAGTGCTTCGTAAGCTCTAAAGTGCCCTGCTCGGGCGAGGGCTCCGTATGGAGGCCGCAACCCCTGGAGAGCCCAGAGCCCTCCTCCCCTACCTGCGCTGCCCTTCTTCAGGTCCGTCGGCACAGGTGCATGGAAGGCCGGCCGACGCCATGCTCCGCCCCAGCACGCAGGGCGCGAGCCTCCTTCCCCGCCTGCTCTCGCTGCTCCCCTGCCTCCCCATCTGCCTGCAGGGCTCCCGGAGGCTCTTCCCCGGGACGGCCCCTCCCTGGGGACGTCACTCCCACAGCATCTAAGAATTCATACAAGAGATCGACGTGTGTGTTCCGCGGGATGATTTTTCACAGGCAGGATACCGTCCACATGAAAGTTTTACCAACAGTACTGACGTTATCAGAGTTCAGAAAATTCAACTGCCAGGCTTGTCTCTGTTCTCCTAATCCCTGCTGCCGACTCTGATTGACCAATCAGTCACCTTCTTCCCCATCACCGGACCCCCCCGCCACACCCCCATTGTCTTTGTTTCTGGAGAGTCATGAGTTCATTCTTTCAACACACACCTCCTAACGTCCCATTATGTGTCCAGCCCTGTGCTTAAGGTTCAAAACGGCAAGGCAGGCGCCGTCCTGAGCCCGCGAAACCTACAGTCGAGTCTGCTTCTCGGACTTCAGCCTGTACAAATCCCACTAAAACACAGATTCGGACTGAGGCGGTCTGGGGTGGGGCGCTGCTGGGGAGGACGCACGTGTGAAAAGGAGTCCCGTGAAATACAGTGACGGTGATGACAGGGGAGGTAATGACGAAGGGTCCGCCAGGAGCGTGATGGAGGAGGGCTGACCGTGAGAACTGGAAGGGAACTGAAACTGCTCCCAGGTTCAAGGTCACCCGGACGAGCCGGGCGGAATCTGACGTCCTAGTCCGCGTAGCTGCCACCTGCACTAAAGCCGGCCTGGTGGAAGACACCTCCTTGCCTGTGGCTTCTCGGTCTCCTCCTGCCCCAGCCCCCGCCTGCCCCCGCCATCCCCCCTACTCAAGAGGCAGCCCTGCCCCGTCCCACGCTTTCCCACCTTCCCAGCAGGTGCAGCTTCAAGGCCTTGTCTCTCTTACCCAGAGTCTGAGGAAATGTTTTTACCCTTTCTGAGAATGAGATCTGTTTCTTTCTTGCCATCATTCCTTATTCCCCTCTTAATGCTTTTTGCTGTGGTCACCACCGTCCTGCCTCCCTGCTAACCCTGCTCCCTGTCCCTAGCCTCTTATCTCCAAGAATATAGCTCTTGTCTCCTCTTCAAAAAGGCTGGCCTCTTTGCCCACCAGCGGAGTTTCTCTCCTGGGCAAGGGGCAGGAGATCTGGGTCTCCCCCCCACCCCCGCACACAATCCCCCTCCCCCCCGCGACGGGCCTGGAAAGGGGATGGAAGCTCTGTCCCGGAGGATGAGGAGGCAGGGGCTCCACGTAGACCCTTGGAACACGCAGCTCCAGCCAGGCCTGTAACTTAGAGCACAGGGGCCTCCAGGTGTCCCAGAACACACTGCCGACCTTCACCCTTGTCAACAGGAAGGCTGGGAATGCACGCAGGTTCAGAATTTCCAAAAAGTTACGTGTTGACCACTCAATGCTTTACAAAAGAGTGAGATCCTAATACACAGATCTGCCTCAAGACGCTGGGGGAGGGGACAGTTTTGAGCCTCTCTCTGAAACTTGTCAGCCTGTAATCACCCGTCAGTCACAGCCCTCATCAAGCAAATGCCAATTCCAGGCACTAGGCCTCACGAAAGGGTATGAATTATTTAAGCCAATCAGCTGTCAATGAGTGGAGCACGTAGGGGGTCAAACCCAAGGGGAACAGGAGTGGTATTTTGCAGCCTGCTTGGAGACTGTCAGATTAATTTCCACTTATTTATTTCTGACCTTATAGAAAATGCATTACCACAAGGTCAAAACATCTCTCTCTTTCTCTATAATTTTAGAGCTTCAGAAGCAGAGAGGTAGAGACGGCGAAGGGCATAGACATTGTCCTGGCCTGCAATTCCAGCTGCCCCTGCCCTTTGGGCAAACGACTTAAATGTGCTGAGCCTCAGTTTCCCCTTCAGAGCCATAGGTGTGAGGAGGCCTGCTGAGAGGGCAGTCTGGGCATCAAACACACTGTGAATAAAACCTATTACAAAAAGCTCGGTTATTTGGCTATTATGATCCTCGTTCTTTTCATAACGGCCCAGTAAGACTGTCAGGTTATAAAGATACAAACTTAAAAATAGATCCCTCCAAACAAGCCAGCTAGTCAGAAGATGCTAAGCTACATCATCTACATTTATATGCTTTATTGAATTTTACTCATGATTGACAGCGTAATTTGGTATGGTAGGGTCAACAGTTGGGATTGTGGAGCTTGAGGTTTCAAAAGATAAATGGCCCTAATCTATTGGGTTTTTCCCTTAATTCTCTTTTCACCTTTGCCCTCTCGTCGACAATCACAGTCTAGTCCAGCACCCCAGATACATGGTGTTCGCAGTATCTGGTACACTGTCGATGTTTAATAAATGTTTGCTGTTCGTTTTTTAAATGAACAAAGTTCATAAAGAGGATTTTATAGTTAAATCAGTGTTCTATGGAAGCTGACAGAGAAAGAGACTTTATCCCTGCATTCAAGTAGTTATAATCAAAATATAGAAAGGAAGCAATCAGATGAATGCGCGCGCGCACGCACACACACACACTCATGCACGCACGTGTATGCACGCATAACCGCTGGACTACCAAACATCAAAGTAGGTAGTTTGGACTCTGATTGCAACGGGAATTCAGAGGGACCTTGGAGGATGCGTGGGGGGATACAGACGCCCGAGGCAGGTGGGCAACCTGGGGCGGGAGGGCACAGGCAGGCAGGGGGCCTGGACCAGCCGGGAGCTCTGGCTTATGCTTGGGAAGTCAGGTGCTCTGCGTGACCAGAATGAGGAGTGATTTGGGGCTGGGAAACATGGCGAGGAGGAAGAGGTGAGCCAGGAGCCGAGGGGAAGCGGCGATGGCCCCGAAACCTCGAGCCCGGTCCCCTCCCGCGTAAACTGGGGATAATAGTGTCACCTGCCTCCTAGACTGTGCAGAGGTCTGAGGAGTCTGTGTGCCTGACCTGCCTGCTTAGAGAAGCACCTGGCACGCGGGACAGGGGCGGGGCGTGCTCGCTGTCAGGTGGCCGTGGTTAACGTTACCCTTGACGATCTCGAGAAGTAACAGCGTGGATGAACTGTTTTAGGAAGCCAAGTCTGGCAAAGCAAAAAAAACCAAGGTAATTACCAGATATTTAGGCCAGAAGAGAACTGATTAGCATAGCTCTGTAAGGCACACTTAACAACACCCAGTGACCTAATTTCTCGAAGGAGAAACACAAACCCTCGCTTTATTCGTGCCTGTTCCAGAGGCGATGTGATGGCGAAATGCAGCATCCTTCCCAGCCCTTTGTCTCGAAGGGTTTTAAGCCAGGGACGCAAACTACACAGCCTTTCAAGGTTCTTAACATTTCCCCCTCACTAGGCATGTGCTTTTTTTATAGTGATAACAGGACACGAGTGTCCCTTCTGGCCTGCAGGGTCTCTTCTTTTAGTGGTCAGATCCATTTAGCTGCCGCTGACCAAGGCATGGAGCTAATTCCTGGGCGGGACTAGGGGTTCGGACACAACAGAACAGTGGTCCTAACTGTGGAGGGAATGGTCACGCGAACAGCCGGTCAAGATCTAGAGGCCCAGGAGAGGGGGTGGTGAATTCCAGAGGGGACAAAGGGTTCCGAAAGTTCTGTCCCAGGTGGGAGCTGAGTCTCGAAGCTGATTCCATGTGCCATATGCGCAGGTGGAGGCATCCTGCAGAGGACGAAGGACCAGTGAGGCCCAGAGGGATGGAAGAACAAGGTGCTGGTGGGGGCAGCTGGTCACCGAGTCCTCCTGGAAATGCAGGGATGGACAGAGGGGGCAGGGATACAGAGAACTAGGAAAACTAGCAAAGGCTGGATTGCCAAAGCCTCCAACGCCAGCTAGGAGGTGTGGCTTGCCCCGAGGGCAATGGGGAACTTCCACTCGTGGTTTGTAAAAAGGGGTGCGGTATACGTGGATTTAAAATAACCACGAAATCTCACGTTAACTGAGCATTTACTGTGTGCCAGACTCTATTTTAAGTGTTTCGTGCCCACTGGCTCACTCGCTCTTCGCGACTACCCACGCATCTGGCTCTACTTTGACCCTCACTTAGAGATGAGGAAATGGCCATCCAGAATGGGCAAGGAACCCACCGGGGTCACACAGCACAGGAAGGGGCATGCTGCGCTTGAGACCTAGGCAGCTTGGCCCCAGGACCTGCATGTCAGGCTCTACCGCAGCTAGAAAAAATCGCGCTGTTTACACGCGAAGGTGAACACTGGGAGGTCAAGCCGAAGGTTTGGACAGGAGCAAGGAGGGATTTGAAATAAGCCCGAAGGGTCGCTATCTCTTGCCTTACTACTCTCCTTTCTTCTAGCAAGTCCCTTCCCAAAAGCCTCTCTGCCCATCCTGGTGTCTTTCCAGTAGGACCGCCTACCCTCAGCAGCTCCCTCTGGGCACCAGCCCGGCCTTTCAGGGGGTGCCAGGCTCCCCAGCACCAAGCATCCCTCATCCCTGGCTGAGTTGCAAAATCGGGAATCGAATTCTTCTGGGTCTATTCCCTTTATGTTTCAGCCTAAAACACATTCTTTTCTCCCTGCAAGTCCCTATCTTAATTTTGCTTTCTTGTTCTGTAAACATTAGGAGATGATACTTGTGAGAAAACTCAGTTTTATTATATCGCAGTCTAGCAGACATAATCGAATTAAGTGAAGCCTCATTTCAGTGTGCTGCAGCCGATTCTTCCCCGGACCGCGCCGCTCCTCCCAGCCAGGGTTTCTCAGCCAGCCCTGGGCAGTGAGTAGAGGGAGAAGGGGCCTGGAATCTAGGGTCCGATCCCAGGTCCACGACCTGGCGTGATGTCTCGGACACCTCCCTGAGAGCCGAGTCTACCCCTCTGCATTATAATGTGGCTTTAGTGAGATTAACCCTGTGACATTCTGGCTCCTGGAGACACTCTCCCACGAAATCCCTGAAATGTGTAAGCTCTCGGGGAACAAGAACCGCCAGCATGTAGAACAGTGCATAGTGCTGCGCAAGTGATCAATACGTAATTTTGAGTGAATGAGTAAATGAATGAATGAGCAATGAATAAATGAATGAGAAAATACGCCTCTCCATTTCTCAGTCTGTGTGTGTGTATGCATCCGACCCTGCAACTTTCTAGGCTCTTAAATCCTTACTATAAAACTCGTCAATTCTGTCACACTCTCCTGAACCTACCTTGTAATTCCTGACTCACTGACTCAGTGGAATTAGGTCTGCGCGATATCAAGTCCCGGCTTTTTTTCGGTCCCCCTCATGCGACTGTCCAGCCATCAGGAAGGAGGAGCGGGAAGAAGCGTTGAGCCCGGCAATGGAGGGGAGAGCTGTGATCAGTGGAAACGAGGGTGCTGTTACTGCATGCGCTCCTCGGTGAACTCGGGTGTGAGCCCTTGGAGGCAAGGTTTGTGCTTGTCTTTGGAACGACAGCCTGGTCCCTTCCACGCCTCTTCGGGGCATCGGTGGTGCCCTTGGTTAGAAGCGGGCCCATGTGACCGAGGCCCATGTCCTGAATTTTCCTTGTCTTCCAACCCCCCACGGACAAGAGCTGGGTTCGGGCTGCCTTGTTCTTGCCCGGGACACAGCAGGTCCCTGTGACGTGGCTCTGCTAGACTCTGAACAGTATCAGGCAGTCATCTGAGGCGCCTGGAGAAGCTGAGGACTGCAAGCGATGCAAACTCTTTGAATGTCTGCTTCCCACAGCTAGCGGGAGAGGCCCCCCGACGACGCATTAATAAAGATTAAAGGTCTCTCAAGCCCCTGTGATCTTCGCCATGTCAAAGGGAAGGAGTCATTTTTCCATCCTGCTCGCTGTCATTTATTAATATTACAGGGTTTTGCTCTAAAAAGAAAAACTCAGGATGCCTGGAGAAGATGGGTAGTCTGTGAGCTCTAACTTTCACATCACTTTGTCATTTCTTTGCTTGCTTATGGGTATAGCAGTCATTGGAAATCTGATTTCCCTGATCTGGGGGAGAGTAGGCATCGCTCTTTCCTCTAAGTACCCCTTGGCATAAACCAAAGACCTTGGACTCAAGGCCCCAGAGTCCACAATCCGCAGAGAGCAGAGCCATCTAAGATTTCACACATGAGAGGAAAATGCACTTGCTGTCAAGTCCATATCTTCTGAGCCCTTCCTCTGTGCCAGGCACCAGAACAGACACGTGCCAACCGACTCAGGCAAGGGTCTGCTCTCACGGGGTTTACGGTCCCCGTGAGAGCCTGTCCTAAACCAGCGAGCAGGATGGGAACCTGTGTCTGCCCACTCCAGAAATGCATCTTGAGTACCTCGCGTTCATTCGATAACTACTGTTTGGATCCGTAAGTGGTGTAGGGCCTGGGGAGACAGAGATAGATAAGCCAAGGAAGAGAGACAAGGAAAAAGGAATGTGTGGCCAGTGCCCCACGGCAAACGAAACTGAGTTCAAATCCTGGCTCCTCGGCCTTGAAAGGGAGACAAGGACAACTATGCCGAAGAGCTCAGGGCACGATGAGAGAGCGTGCGAAAGGGCCTCTCGCACACGCCCCGCAAGTGCAAAGTGCTGAGTTAACTGAATCCGCTATCACTGTGCAGCAGGTGCGTGCTGGGGCAGAGGGGAGCCCAGGCTGAAGGGGCACCTACCTCTAGTGCCTCGGCGGGAAGGAGGGCTTCCTGGAGGAGGAGAGACCTGAGCCGAGCCTTTAAGGGCACACATGACAGAGGCAGGAGATGAGGGGGAGAAGACATTCCTGGCAGAAGGAACGTAGAGGCAGGGAGGTGTGGACTAGCCTGGCAAATTCGGGGGAATGTGCGTCATGCTGATCAGTGAAGATTCCGATCTGAGAATGGGTGGACGACGGGAACGGAAAAGGGAACAGGGGCCACGTCGGGAAACGGGATGAATGAGCGACGCCGGGCAAGCTACTGACCTCTCCATGCCTCAGTTTTCCCACCTGTCGAGTGAGGATACGACAGCTGCAATCACGGCACAGCGTGGCTTAGAACAGCGCCGGGTCCGCAGGAAGCGGAAGCTGTTTTTAATGCTCTAGTCTCACAAGGCACCCGCCAGAGGGACACTGTTGTCCCCACTTCCCAAGTAAAGAAACTGAGGCTCAGGAAAGCTGAAGAACTCGCCCAAGGTCCCACGAGGAGTGACGGAAACACTGCCCGAATCCAGTCAGTCTAGTCCCAAGCCCATCGGGCCACTTGGGCCCAGAAGCCTCGTCCTGTGACAAGTTCTGGGCTGGGCGGCCCCATGTAGGAGACCATCGGTTTCGGTGTCCCTGTCCTTTGCTGACCTGCAGTGGAGCTAATTCCCAAAACGACTCTGCCTTCCCCGGGGATGCCACCCCGCTTCACAAAGGAGCACCGTGACGAAACGTTAGAGACTTCGGGGTGACAGCGTCGCTGGTTACAGTAGCCGCTCTTAGGAACGGAACTCTGGGACCCAGCACTTAAATTCCATTCTCCACCACCCCCCCCCTCCACACACACACACATGGAGGGACCGGAGAGCCACACTTAGGCCAGTAATGTGTCCGACCGACATGTCGGCCCGGTTCCTCGTTCCACTTCCTGACACTGGTCTTGGAAAGGAGACTTAATCCAAGCCTGCTCTCAGACGGCGCACCTGGGAGGGCCTGAGCATGAAGGTAATTGATTTCACGGTCACGGGGCTTTCGGCCGAGGAATGCACTGCCCTGTGAAGGCCTGAGCTCAGAGAACATGTGCTGATACTGATCGGAACACCAGCACCACGGCCGACGGACAGCGCATGCTCACCACGCTTCGCCTATACCTCATTGAATCCTCACAACCATCTCGCTCTGTGACCACCTCCATTTTCCAGATGAAGAAACTGAGGCATGGAGAGAGTAAGTAATTTACCCCAAGTCGCACAGCTAGTAAGGAACGGACAAGAGGCCAGATTTTGAAAACCGCGGGCGAGTGCAGAGCGAGTAGGGATTAGGATGCAGTGAGCATCTGGGCTATTCCCACTGGGCGACCTCACCTCCAGTGTTGATTTCACAGCCCATCCCACCCAGCCCCTGGCACCCTGTGTGGGTGAGAATTGGACGAGCCAGCCGGTGCCGGGCTCTCGTGCTCGGCCAGCCAGGCACGCAGGCTGTCCCCTCTCACCTGGGCAAGGTGGGAGGCCCAGGCTGGCAGCACGAAGGAGGCCGCTGCACTGAAAGTGGCAACGTCTTTGTTTGTATGGTAACTCGGCACCATGTGCTCAATCCTGCTCGAATCACGTTGGCAAGCATTCCAGGAGCAGCGTGGAGTTTCCTTGTGATTTTCCAAGACAGAAAGTGAGAATGGGCTGGAATAAAACCAGCAATCGAAAGCATCAGAAGGAAAACAATGCTGAAGTGTGGCAGATGCCTATGCACGCTTTCATTTAAGGGCGGCTGCAGCGGGGTGAGCACGGCTAATAGCAGCCCGGGTCAGGGGACTCTGTCTCCATGGGCAATCGTCCTCAGGCAAGGGTGGGAGATTTCCTGTTCGATTCAGAAAGGAAGACAACAAATATTTGCTGAGCAGCCCCTCGGTTGCGCCAGGTCCCGCTGTGGGCACTGAGGCCCGGAGATGACTCAGGCAGGTCCCTGCTCTGCAAGAGCTCACAGCCCAGGGAGGGGCGGTGAGTGGCACATTAACACGCGACCACATCGGCGAAGCGGCACGGGTAGCTGCTGGACTGATCTGCGAGTCCGAGGCTTCTGCAGGTACCAGGAGCTGAGTCGTGCGGGGACTGTCCCACTCTGTCCCCCAGAGGAGGCTGAGCTAGCAGACCGAGCTGGGGGGTACGGGGCCACTGGGCCATCGTCCTCCCTGCAGCTTCGGTGGCAGAGAGCCAAGGTGAATGAGTCAGGCTCTTCTGGGGGACTGCTGACTCAGGCAGCCAGAGGCCAGAGAGCTGCGGGGGCCTCCTCTCGGGAGGCAGGCCGGGGGAGGTGCTGCACAAGGAGCTGGGACGTTCCAGGTGTTCCCTCTACCTGCTGGAGTCCGGCAGTTGGCACAGCTGCGGTTTGAACCCAGATCTGTCTGGTCATGAAAGCAAAAGCCACCCCGGTACACCAGAGTTCCACCTACGCCTCTTTGTCCCCTCGCCATCCCGCTCCCGCTGCCGCCCCTCCCCCAGAAGCACCCCCAGCTCTCGCCGCTTGGATCCCTCCCGGCTGACTTGCTGCCACTCGGTCTGGTTCACAGCAAAGAACCCGGGTCTTGGAGTCAGGAAATCCCGGCACTCCCTTACCAGCTGAGTGACCTTGGGCAAATCACTTTTCTACTCTGAGCTTCGGTTTCCTTATCTGTAACATGAAGGCAGGATCCGCCTCCAGGAAGCGAAGCTCCTGAAGCAGTTAACACAGTGCTCATGGCAGAGCAGGCGTCTGACCGGCATTCCCTGCCGGCCTCCTCTCCTTCTCTCCCTGGTGGACTGACTTCCACTTCCGCCCACATGAGGCTCCATCCCAGCCTCTCCTCTGAGTTGGGATCAGAGCTTGTGCTGTGGGGAGACAGGCTGGTGCCCAGGACCTCATCGTCTAAGCAATGGAGCCCCGCCTTCCGGTTTGCCTTAATGACGCTTTAAGACCTTTTGGTGGGGCTGTGTCCACACCTACTGGCCAGTGGTGCCTGTCGCTTTTTGGCGAGGATAGCCTGTTCTCTTAATGGTAAGGGAGAAATCTGCCCTGACCTTGATTCTTGTCCTGGTTTGAGATTCTTGGTCCAAGGCGCATCTTCCTCCCAATGAAGGTCAGCGTGTTTTCCCTTTATGCCTGCCCATATTCAAGTTTATGGACCATTTTTTTGTTCCCTCATGTGGCTTTGTGAGGTCTCCGTTCATATTTGTTGTCCCTATATTTATTCTGTAAGGATTCCCCGGGACCTTGCTGGCAGCCCTCCTACAAACCAGTCAATATGGCGACCCAGAGGGATGAGCTAGACAGCCCCCTAGAAATGAGAAGTCTGGAGGTTCATCCCCAAAACACAGAAGTCCCTGCCGGCCCACGGTGTCACTCAGCAGTTGTAAGTGGACTTGAGAACTGCTTTGTGCCCCGGGGGGCTTCAGAACTACACCAGTATAATACCACCTGCCTGGCTCACTAGGACCCCAGAGGCCTCCGTGCCTGCTCAGTATTCTGGAACCAGAAGCTTCCACTCTGAGGGTCACTGCAGAGGAAACACACAAATCTCAGGACGTCCTCCTCATCACTGCACTGTCCATTCGCAGGCCAATCTCATTGTGTCCAGTAAAAAAAAAAAAAAGGTTTTAAGATTTATAAAAATGAAAACTCTGTGCAGGTCAAAAAAAAAAAAAATATAGGCACAGAGTATAAACCCAGTGCCCAGTCCCAGCCAATTTAGGAAGCAAAATCTTATGAAGTCCCATGTTGATCCAGAAAGCATTCCCCCAAATAAAGACACTTCCAGCCCAATGTCCCCGAGCCTGGCTCCTGGACCAGCCTTCACACCCCTTTTCCTCCAAGGCAGAGGCTCTCGGAGCCCAGGCCAAGCTCCTCTGCCCTTGACATGTGAGCTACATGGCTCTTCCTGGGGCCAGTGGCCCTTTTCCTTTGAGGCTGGGTTCTGTGTGCTCCCAAGTCTAACCACAGAGCGTAGCCTCCTCTGGTTTCCATCCGCCATTGAACTGAAGATGTGGGCACCTGGGTTTTCTTTTGCTCAGCTGTCCTTCTATGCCCAGAGCCACTTGATGTCTCTTAAAAAAGGCAAGAATTAAACATTCACCCTTAACAATTAAGCCGCATCCATATATGCAATCATCTCAGCATGATCACCGTGAACACCAGAAACCGAGGCACATGCCGCATGGAAGCGCCCTGCCCATTGCCTGTAAAAGCACCGGATTATTTATTCCACATCGCTGCTGAGCACGTCTTTGTGCCAGGTGCCATGCCAGGCGCTGGGATGCAGTAGTGGACAGAGCACACCAAGGTCCTCACCTCTATAAAGGTCCCACGTTGTACTGAAGACAGTGCTATGAAGAGTTCAGCAAGGAAGGCAGCCAGGAAGGGGCAGGCGGAGGAGCTGCACTGTGACCTGGGAGGCCAGGGAAGGAAGGCCGCCAGGCATGTGAGGAGGAGCAAGGAGGCCAGGCTCCCCGGAGCTGGGGGAAGGCAGGAAGGCAGCAGGGGCCAGATAGAAAGGGCTTTCTTTGGCTTTTGCTCCAAGTGTGATGGAAGCCACTGGAGGATTTTGAGTGGAGGGGTCAGGATCTGGTGGACAGGTGGGGAATAGACCATGGGAGCCAGAATAAAAGTAGGCAGAGCAGTCAGGAGGCCGGGACTGGGGGGAGTGGAGGAGGTAATGAGAAGTTGTGTGTCGAAGGTAATGAGATTTGCTATGGACTGAATGTTGATTATAAGAGAAAGATGTGAGTCAAGGAAGAGTCTGAGTTTGGGGGCCAGCGTAACATCATCTGCAAACTCTCCAGTGCATTGTCCTTCCCTTCCCTGAATCGTTTATAAGAACAATAACTATAAGGGCCCAACACTGTTTCCTGGAAACATTCATTTGCTAACTTAAATCATCTCCCAGAAGTAATAAATCCGAGTCTATCTATTAGATTGCTCCGTCTTATCCTGCCTAAAAGTCTTCAGCAGCCCTTGGTATGAGCCTTTTAAAGAGATGTGAAAGACCTAAGTGAGTTGCACCCTTTGGTAGTCTCATGCATTTATTCGTTCAACAAAGCATTTACTGAGTGCCTAGTTATGTGGCAGTGACTGTGGTCCTACCTAGGCGCTGAATCTGTAAAGGCCAATACAACACAGTTGGTTCCTATTCTCCAGAGCCTAATGGCCAAGGAAGGGACATCAACATGTAAACCGACAAAGTGCTGGAACGGAACCATCCACACACTGGCGTGAGGACGGCAGGAAGCTAGAGCAGAGAAAGGCTTCACTTGATCCTGGCCGTGATTACTTAGCCAAGACCTCGGGTAGAGGAGTTGATATTTTCCCTACTGGAACTATTTTGTCAAAAGTCCAGTGGCCTAAATTTGCGTAACCCTAACGAATAATAGAGCTCCAAGTTGTTCAGCTGCAGAGCCATCTACGAAGAAGCTGGTCAGAGGATTAATTGAAAAAGAATTCTAATCCAATAGCTACTCATGATCCCTAAAGGACGTTAAAGAGGACTCAACCTATAACCCACAGAAACAGCTCTCACCTCTGGAGCCTCTAACGCCGATGCCAAAATTCTCAGCATCCTCCTCTCGCCCCGCCCCAACCCCAGCTGCCTTTAGTCCCAATGAACTCAGGCCTCCTCATCAAGCCTGTCCTCTTTCTGTCTGCCTCTCTGCTTCTCTCAGCAATTGTCCTGATTCTGCATAACGAAGAACCAGACACTAGTAAGGCAAAACCCCAAGTTGGGATGAAGAGCAGGAACACGTCCCACCAGATTGTGTAAGAAATCTGATACCCCGCTCTCGATAACGAGACTGCTCAACGTGGAATTTCGAGAAACTCAATCATTTGAAATTCTAAAAGAGCCTTTTGAAATTCTTGTAGATGAAGCTGACTGTGACACTATAACCACATCTGAATTACACTAGAACATTTTTCTAAGGCTGCAGTTAACATTTTTTTTTTTTGAGGGGGTGGTACTCTTTTTGCAAGACAGTATTGCTTAATGGGCTAACATAGCTGGGTTTTGGCTTTTGATTTTTGAAGATCATGGCTTTTCCACAGTATAGCACTGTCATAATGGATGTTTTATAAGCATGGGTTTTAAAACTACGGGAAAAAGGGGAACACGTGGAATCAAGCACGCCCAAATTTACTTACTAGCACAAGATTGAAGAAGGCAGGAAAAACATTCCTTAAAAAGGTTGACTCTCTTTTGAAAATATAGTAAACATCATTTATATGAGGCATTTATGAGTTTGATTCACAGTTTTTGCAGGTAAGAAAGCTGTATTACTTTACTTGTCCTAAAACAAATTAAGTCTAACTCTAAAAGTATCCCCCCCAACACACACACACACAACACACACACACACACACGCGCACACACACACACACACACACACACACACACACATTCTTGGCGTAGCCAAGAAATAAATATGCGTGTGATATCTACTATGTTTTTGAGAGCCCTTTTTCTCTCCGCATTATCATGTAAGACTCCTTGAGGCTTTACACCATCAAGAACCGCTGAGAAAGGGCCTGTAGTCTTCAGGCCCTCCTGGTCCTGAAAGGGGGCGGCTCCGTTGCTTCCACAAGCTTGCACACGGGGGATGGGCCCAGGCTGGCAGCCTAGTGCCAGGGTCCCCCATAGAGGCCAGGGCCTGCAGAGCCTGCACATACTTCTAGCCTCTCCATGCAGGCCCTCCTGGACCTCTCCCAACCCTCGGAGCCCTTCTCGTTTTAGATAATCCAGCTCTGTTGTCTCCGTGAGCCAGGGCTAAACACCACAGCCTCCAGCTCACAGAGAGGCCAGGCAGGTGGCCTAATGGAGGAAGCATCCCAGGTGGGAACTGGGGGCAAATGCCACACATGGGCCCCGGCCAAGGCGAGGCAGCCCATGTCAGCTCCAGCCAACGGGCGCACTACAGGCCCCAGCCTGCTGCATCTTGCGATTTTTCAAAAGAAGCCAAATATTCAAATTTTTATGTGAAAACTTCATTTTTCAATGTTAGCAACTCATCCAAATAATAAAAAAAAAAAATACCATGTAAGCCAACTATGCTTGCCAAACAAAGAATCTCTGCATACAGCCCAGGCCCTCCAGCATGGGGGCCACATTGTCTCTTGGCCCTATAGCCCAAAGCCATTACCATGCCCCTGAGGCTTGTCTGCCTCCTTGCCATCGGGTGTGAAAACTAACTACCCAGTGGAGACCCAACCTGAATTAATTACTCAGCAGGGTACCCTGCCCCACATTCGCTCACCCGGTGACATGACCGAGCCCCTGTTAGGGGCTTTCTGACAGCTTGCAGGGCAATGGATACAAAGATCTCAGGGGTGTGGTCCCCTCCCCTCTGACCTTACAGCCCTGTGGGCAAACAAGACATCAATCAAGAAAGCAGGCTGATTACTCTCCAGTTGCTGCTACAGTGAGTCTTACAGAGAAGAGGCACATGGGGGTGCCATGCCACGAATGATGGGGAGACTCGGCACAGGCATTCGAGAAGAGGAATGAGATCTGAGGGGGAGCAAGAGTTAGAAGGAATGAAGGGTGTTCTGGAGGCAGGGGACAGAAAGGTTTGCATGCCAAAAACAAAAACATGTTTGCAGGGTCCAAAGAAGGCTGGCGAGGCTGCAGAGCAGAGAAGGGCAGGATGCGGCAGAGAAGGTGGAACAGGCCAGCTCAGGTGAGGCCTTGTGGTCATGACAAGGACTTGGACCTTCATCCTGGCCTCTCTAGAGAGAAGGCAGTCGCGGTGGGGAATGGCTGGAGGGAACACACGGGAGCTTGGGAGACCCGTTGGGAAGTGCATTACAAGGAGGCATCCAGGTAGCTTGGTCAAGGGTGGTGCAGAGACAATGGAGAGGAGTGGACAGATTCAAAATGTTATTTCAGAAACAAAATAGATGAGACTCGCATACAAGGCCCAGAGAGGCTGATAAGTGTCAAAAATGACTCCCAGATTTTTAGCTGGTTTAACTGGGAGGGCTTGTCTATTTGCAGATATTCCTTGAGTATCTACAACATACTAGGCTCACTTCTAGGCACTGGCGTTACAGTAATGGATGAAAGAGACATATATCCTTGCCCTCATAGAGCTCTCTTTCTAGCAGAGAGAGACACACATAACAAAGTCAAACATATGCCATGCTGCTAGGACCAGCTACGTGATTGGTGAGACCAAGAGCAAAAGGAACGTGCAGAGGCTGGAGCTTGGGAGCTCGTGAGGACACATCAAGTTTGAAATGCCTACAGCGAAGACGTCGAGTTGGGACGGCCGCGGGGGTGGGGGTGTTCGGTACGAAAATGAAAGGCAAGAATCAACTCACATAGGGCTTTGTAAGGCAAAGAGGGGAGCTTGAATATTTTTTGGTGAAAAGGGAAATCAGAGGAGAGTTTTAAATACAATCTGATTAACTTTCAGAAGATGATGCTGACCACTGAGGGAAGAATAGAAGAGAGGGCTGGAGGGGAGAAGACCCACTGGAAAACCTTCGCAGGGAGGGTGGTGGTTAAGATTAGGATGATCGGGTTGGAGAGAAGGAACAGATTTGGGACAAAGTTTGCTGATGGATGGGACGTGACTGGTACAGGGAAGAGAAGTAAGACGTGACGAGGATTCCCAGAGTTCCGTCTTGAGGAAACGGAAAGTATGGAGGGGGGCCATTAATCGAGATGGTGGGAGAGAAAACTAAAACCTCAATTGGATTAGGAAATGTCTTTGGATAAGGCGTTACTTGGGCAGGAAAATGATAGCAGATGTTCATGCACGGGTCCTGGAAACTGACGGGCAAAAAGGGACATGGGTAAAGGTACGTAGTTTGAGGCGAAGGAAAGCCGATGTGTCCCCCGTGGACTTGTTGGGGGCACACTGAATAAGTCTGTGCTGGAAAACAAGATAGCAACAGTGGATGGCAAGACGAAGCAGAAATGCCAACAGGCACCTCGTGAGGGAGGGTCATTTATTTCGTTTTACCAAGAGCATTGGGTGTCTAGAACATTCCACATCGATGAATTCCAGGTTATTTATTTCATTGTACAATTGTATGGTATTTTTTCTGTTGCTTCATTTGGAAATCACATACATGTTTTATCTGCATTTCATTAGGGTTCTCTTGGACACATGCCATGACTTGATGGAATCGTCCCATAAAGGGCTGAACTTATACTGGGGAAAAAATTGCACCATTTCTCAGGTCGATACCTAGGACTTGCTGATAGTAGGGCTGGACAGTCTGCTACCTGGCTGGTGCATGCCTTCCCAGGAGATAGAAAACTGAGCATACATACAGATTTCTCCTCTGGCTCCTGCTTTATTAGATGAAGATTAGACTAAATTTACCTCAGACTTATTCATTTGTTTATTCAACAAAGTTTTGTAAATCCTTGATTTGTTCCAAGGGAGCCTAAGCTCTGGGGATCAACTGGGGAGCAAACGACAGATCCAATTCCTGCTCTCAGGGAGCTGAGACGCATCTACACTTACAAACAGTGCTAAGAGCTATGAAGGAAAAGCATGGGGAATTAGCGAAGCGTATAATCAGAGGGTTAGCTAGCCTAGGGGAAGTTGGGCTTTAAGGGATGACAGGGTAATTAGGTGAAGGGGGTGGGGATGTGTTCCAGGCAGCAATAATAGCATATGCAAAGGTCCTGAGGCAGGAGAGCAAATCGAGTTCATTAGGGAACAGAAGGAAGGCAGACTAGAGCAAAGAAAGTGAAGCAAGATTTGTGGGAGGGAAAACCAAGGCGGATGTTTATTTTTGTCCTTAAAGCAATGGGAGCCACTGATGGGTCTTAAGAAACCAAGACCTGATGTGATAAGATTTGCATTTTAAATTAGCCCTCTGGCTACACTGCAGATGAAGAGATAAGAATGAGCAGAGTGATTGAGGGCAGACTTATGAGGAGGCCACTGCAGCTGTCCAGATGAGAGATGGTGGCGGCCCGGACTAGGATGGGGAGTAGAGACAGAGAAAAGTGGGAGGATTTGATAGGTAAATCAATAGGACTGAATGCCTAAGAATTTAAAATGAAGATAAGCCAGAATCATTTGACTTATTGATCACTTGCAATATAGCTAATCCACTAGGAGCAAAAGCCATCCAGAGCTGTTGCGAGCCGACAGTGATGGAAAGGGCTGAATAAATAGCATCATTGCCGTGATCAGACCACCATACCAAAGGCTATAAGAAAATATAAAATAAAGGTGCTTGCCCTCATACAGTAACACCCAGCTCATCCACGCGTTCTTTTCTTTATTGATTACTATGTGAGAAATCTCATAACGTGCCAACTATCGTGGGAGCCTATCGGAGAATATTAATGTCTGCAGGCAGGAAGGGTGGGGCAAGGGGAAGGAAACGGTGGGGAGAGCCGATGAGAACCCCGAACTCGTATAAGAGCACACCGCTAGAAGACCTGGGAGGCATGTGGTGTGAATGGAGCTCAGAGTACCTGCTGGGGAGTAAGGAAACGGCCATTATTCCACGTGTGGCTTTTACATTTTATTCCTGTAAGAGGCAGTTATTTGCTCTTTTTCACAAACTAAAATAGACTTCTTAGATTTTATGAGATTTTTTCAAAACAAATATAACTGATTGCAAAACAATTTTTGTGAAGCTATAATAAAAAAAAGCTTGGCTAAAGAGTAGCTAATAGTAGCAAGAATCACATTCCTATCTGATCCGGATTTCATCATCACTTGAACAGCTTGCGACCAAGGTCTTATGTTCTTCCTCTGTGTGGCGCTAAATTTTAATTCCAGTGAACTTGGTTTCTCTTTTCAGTATGCCAGGATTGATGTCACCTATCTCAAACTTGAGTTAGGAAGCAGATACATTAGAAGAAAGTGGGTAAATTTCATCTAATAGTGGTCAACTATACCTGTAAAACTGATATTTCCCTGTAAAATGGGGAAAATATAGTGAAGAAAAATGAATATCACCACAGAAAAATATCTCTGAGTGTGAGTGTGAGCTTACTATTAGTCATTTTGCATGATTTCCTTTTTTTTTTTTTTTTTTACAAAATCAAGCCTAAATTAATGGGAGGGGTATTCTGTACACACACACACACACACACACACACACACACACACACACACACATACTGGCTCTATGAAGGAAATTTTATATAAAAGTATGTATTTGAGCTTTTTAAGTCGGGATACACATGGTTGCTTCTTATGTTTCTTTTTAACATTTAACTGTGGAAATAGCAGTTGAGTAAGGGGGAGGGTAAAAAAGTAGAAGAAGAAATGCTTTACACACATTTCCCATGTAACATTACTGTAGCTCCAGAGATACAATATCTCTATGAAGTGATTTAACATCCATAAAGGTCAACTGACAAAGCATTACTCACTGCCATCAAGAAAAAAAAAAAATTCTCCCTCTTTCCCTGCCCAGTAAGGAAACTTTGAAAACAATGTCAGGCACATGTAATGATATTACAGCAACTTGCATTTCTATAGCAACTTTCACTAGAGAATTTCTCAGTGCTTTGCAAACAGTAATTAATTAGAGCCCCTAACATCCCTGTGAGGGAACTAAGAGATGTGGGCATGCATTTAACAACCTCCAGCCTGACTCGCTGTCACCTCTGGGGTGGATGAACAGCTGTTGTTTAAAAACTGTATAGCAAACAGCATTCAACATTTTAGAAAATCATTGGACTTAGTATTCCGAGATGCAATGGGAAATTGGATTTGGTGCAGGCTTTTTGTCTTGTCCTGTAAATGTGATAGAGAGAGATGACAGCGAGATGCTGTTTTCTGTGTCATCTGCCATGACTGCATCCCCTAAGGCTGGATCTACCCCATGGCATGAAGTAACTCTGCCAGGTTCGTCATTCCAGAGATGACCCCATTATCAAGCAATTTTGCCTTAAGGAATGTAACTAACTTTCTTGACAAACACGTGTATAAGACTTATCATTTGCCAGGCATTCTTTGACGTGTTTAGTAACCTGTAACTCATTTGATCCCCACAGCAACTCTTTTTTGGGTCAGTATTTATTATTATTATTATTATTATTATTATTATTATTATTATTTATTATCACCACTGTATAGGTGAAGGAACTGAGGCACAGAAGGTTAAGAAACTAGGTCACTAGTGAGCAACTGAGCCAAAACAGTCTAGTTTCAGAGTCCATGCTATATCCCTTACCCTATGCTACCTTTCAGGTGGACATCACCTGTAAATAAACTTGAACGCTTACGGATTGGCATATTTTCTCAACTGGGTCATGCAGGTTGTCTTTTCTTTTTCAAGGAGCTTTTCTGTGGGTTGGTTTTATTTATTTATTTATTTTTCATTCATGCGGTTACCAAGAGTAGTGACTCAGAGGCAGGAGGACAATTTGAAAAGAAAAAGAAAAAGAAAAGAAAGGCGTCCTTTGCTTCAGCACCTTGGAGAGCGCCGTCCAACTGCCTTTCCTGGCAACACAGCGGTTTTGGGGAGCCCTAAGGAGGTTCCACGATAATGGGTTGAGTTTGAGGACAGGCAAAAGCCACGCTAGAAGGGACTTTTTTAATTTTTTTATTCCTTTCTCTTACTAAGATCACAATCTTATGACACCAGAAAATGGGTGCAAACTGTCAGGCCGGTTTAACCCAGGTCGTCTCAAGCCTGGGATCGGACAGCTCTAGTCTTCTTCATTCTTGGGCTACTAGGATGTCTTGGGCCTAAAAGCTGGCGAGTTTCATATTTCATATCCAATTTCCTCACTACCTATATTTGCGCCTCTCTTGCTTGTTTCCTCCCAGACCCCAGGCAAGAGACTATCTCCCACGGCAATGAGGCTTTTGCCCGAGGACCGCTGCTGTACTTTCTCAGGTCGCCCCGCAGGAGAGGGCAGTGAAGTTCATGATTCAGAGCACAGGCTTTGAATGTAGACTGCCTGAGCATTCATCTCAGCTCTGCCACTTTCCAGATGGGACCTTGGGCCGGCAGAGTACTTAACTTTTTTTAAGCCCCAATGTTTCCATCTGTAAAATAGGGCTAATAATGATCATAAGGTCGTCATCATCATCATGTCATAAGACCGTTCTAAGGTTTAAATAAGGTAATATAATTAGGTACCAGATTTGATTGTGAGAAGAAACAGGGAATGCAGTAATGTCCCTTTCGGAACACTGAGATTCTTGTGATTGACATACTTTCCCTCTCTGCCCTGGCTGTCAGGGACCTTTGGGCCAAAGTTCCCACTTAGCGCTGCCAACTCTATAGGGCCCCGTGGCCAGCTCACTGGTGTCTTCTTTTCTTCTCCTCTGGCGCTCACCTTCCCTTCTGATTGACATGTTCTTTGAGCCTGATTCTTTTTATGATTTTATTGCCTGTGTCACTTCAGGTCGCTGCATGAGATGGTGAGACAGCTACGGATCGTTAGAATATAAGTCCCAAGTGAGCAAAAAGTTTAGCCTGTCTTGTCTGTTGCCATACCCCCAAAGGACGGGGGCAGCATGAGGCAATGGCATCTGCCTGTAACTGATGCTCAGAACGATCCCTTCACTAGGACCTAATACAATCGCTAACTCGATTGCTTTGCACTGGTGCCGAGTTAGCTGGCTGCTTCGACTTCACTAATTACCCATGATTCCACCAGTCCTTGCCAGGCAGATGAGCTGCAGGAGTTTCAGTGAATACACTCATCACAGCGCGGTTTGTCTTTCCTCTGTTGTCTAAGGACAGAAGACGAGGACACAGGGTCAGAGGCTGGTCAGGAAAATTCCCTTTTTATCAAGATAACTAATCTCAAGACCTCAGCTGGTGCAGGCCCCTTCCCTAAAAAGCTAACAGAGTTCTACCAATTCAATAGGAACAATAGGAGTGAAATTAGTCGCAGCAAAAACATGCCCTCCTGACGCAGGGACCCAGCGTATGGGCGAAGCTGTGCCATGCCATGTCTGTGACAGGGAGAGGCCCCCGGGAAGGGCTGGATCCTGTGGCACAGCCCAGGCTTCAACTCTGCTGCCACTTGTGACAGATTATTGGGCTATGTGAATGCACTGGGGGGCTGGTGGCGGAGAGACTTAGTCAAATCCCCATCCAGATCACAGCGGCTAACACAGCCCCCAAACCCTCGCCATGTCCAATTCGACTTATGTTTCTTGAGAGCTTACTATGTGCTGGGGCCAGAGAACTGCTGGGTGTGGCAGATTTCCAGGTATTTGGTTTTAAGAAAACAGTCAGAACGGGGAAAGATGCTCACACGCTTCCCTTTCTCCTCCACTGCCTCCCACCACTCAGTAGGCCTTGGTCTTAAGATTGTCACACCCTCCCAAGTTGGAATTAGCTTCTCTTTGGATTTTTGGAAGGAATCCAGTCTAGCCTCTTCTCTCTCTCAGCGGGTAGCATACGCGCAGCAATTCCAACCAGGCAGGGAAGGCTTTTCTCTACCTCCCTTCAGGAAATCTTCCAGCTCTGGTCTTGTTTGTTATAAGAATCTTGCGTTTGAAATCTCCCTGGGAATAAACACACATTTCTGATAACTCCAAAGATTAAGCCAATGAAATAAAAATTCATTTTTGAGACATAAACTGTAAACGGCCGGGATTTTCCACGGAAATATTGGCACTTCGGTGGAGGCGCGGCGGCCCTCAAGTTGACAGTAATTTGCTGCAGTGTGTCAAGCAGTCCTGAAGTCGTTCGATAGACAAGACATCATCAAATACCACATCTGAATTCTGCTCATATTATTAGAATGAAAAGGGTAATGCAATTCAATCGCCTGGAGAATCGCCGTACACACAGACATAAACAGAGCTGGCCGGAGGCAAATTGCTTAGCAAGTTAAGTTTGTCTGCAGGGCCCCCGGCTTGCCTTCCTTTGCCCTCCCAACTCAGTCCTCCCTTTCACAGGAACCCATGTGAATTTAAATCAACATGTTGCCTCTCCCAAGGGTATTTGCTTTTTAAATGTTCTTTCTAGTTTGATAATGAGGGGATTAAAAACTCACATTTATCAAACACCTACAATGGACCAGGCACATTTTCACAAACAACATCAATCCTTGTTGCCTACTGTATGCTTGTTCATTCAAAAAGTACTTATTCACTATCTACACTGAGCCAGGCACTGTGCTGGGTACTGAAGCTCCAGCAGAGATCAAGAAGTCAGATCCTCCCCTCATGGGCTCTATAGCCTAATGGGATAAAAGAAGCAAGAAACTAACAAATCCATAAACATTTGTCAGGCGGTGATAAGTGCCATGCAGAAACATTACGCAGAGTAAGGGGATAGGAAGGAAGGAAAGGAGCGTTATGTAAGACAGGGCGGCCATGGAAAGCTTCTCAGAGGAAGTGGCACTTGAAAAAAATGGACAAGCCATGTTGGTAAGTGGGGGAAACGCATTCTGGGTCGAGGGGACAGCAAGTGCACAGGCCCCGAGAGTGCTTGGCATGTCCTGAGAAGAATACGTACGGGTGGGAGACAGAGAATGAATGAGGGGGAGAAGGAGCGAGGAACAGACGGGAAGTGGAGGCCGTGCGTGGAAGCGCTCGTGGCCTAGGGTGAGGAATTTACGCCGAGGGATGTGAGAAGCCACGGGAGGGTCTAACGAAAGGGGCAGCACGCCTTGACTTGCGGAAGCTCGCTCTGGCTGCTGGGTGGGAACGTGCGGAAACAAAGAGGCCCCTTCGGGGACAAATGCAACAACCAAGGCAAGAAATGAAGGCGGCCTGGAGAAGGAGCGAACCTAGGGAGGCGATGCTGAACAGTCAGGTGCCACCGTCTGATGTGGGGATTATGGTCCCCATTCTGCAGCCGAGGAGACGGAGGTGCAGAAGGGTAGGCAATTACCCTCGGCCAGCTGTTTAGGAGGCTGCCGCACCGCAGAGGCCTCCCTCTCTTTACTCTGCCACAAGCTTCTCTCTTACTACAGGAGGAAAGGCACTGACTGCTTCCTGGTGAAGGAATTTTACTCCTCAGAGAGCAGGAAGAGAGGATTTGGGGAGGTTGCGGATTTTTCTGGGCGCTTGTGATCTCACTCCAGCCCCTGCTTTGAAAGGAGTTAATGATAACAGTCAACACCTTCCAAGCTATTACTAGGGACTCAGCAGACTTCTAAGCGCTTCCCACTTGTTACTGTGAATATTCCTCACAACCGCTCCCAGGAAGGAACCACAATTATCATTCCTGTTTCACAAGTGAGGAAACTGGAGCTTCGCTATATGACCTGGTCCCAGGTGACAGAGCTGGGACGTGAACCCTGGCAGGCCGGTTCCCAGAGCCCTGCCTCTTGGACGTCATACTATTTCTTCCTTGAAGAGACGATTACTTGTCAGTACTTTTCTGCTGAAATAAGACCGTGACTGCCAACCCCCGCTTTAATTTGACGGATGACAGAAATGTTTCTAATCCTTCCTTCTTCCGAGTTTCAAGGGGAAAGGGATGAACTAGAGGTACAGGCTTAGATGGGGAGGGCAAGGATGGGAACCGCGATACGACCAGGAGAGGAGGAATGGATGCGGGAGACACATTCCCAAAAGACACGCTGAGCTATTCTGGAAAGAAGAGAGGGTAGTGTGTGCCCTCAGGGACAGAAAGTAATGGAGGAATGCTGATTCTCGAAACACCACAATCACATATCTCCCCAGAAGCCCCTGACTTCTCTCGCCCCAAAAGCCCTCCCCTCTCTATCCACCTTGCCTCAAAGGCACTTACTCATTTATAAGAGCGCCCCTGATCCCCCACTCTTAGGTAGAATTCACCTAACTCCTCTTTAGGCCCCACTCATGCAATAAAAATAAACAATAATCATGATAACACAACACCTTCTCTTTATTGAGCGTTGCTTTTATATTTTATCTCATTCAATTTCGCATCAACGCAGTCCTACAAGATGCATATGGTTATCTCCGTTTTACAGATGAGACACCCAGAGCTCAGAGACGTGCAGTGACCTGCTCGAAGTCACGCACCTGGGTAACTGGCAGATGGGTGACCCGAACCTGGAGCGACCCAGCTCAGAAACACGGGCCTCCGCCCCTACATGTCCCCATCCCCGCCCCTCGCTGAGTTAGTAGAGGGCTGGCACGTTTTCTCACTCACTTTTGCGTCCTCAGCACCCAGTTGGTACTTAGTAATATTAATGGAAATGACGCACAGATGAATAAGCGAACGAAAACTGGGTTATAATGAACTGGCTTCTATAAATATGCTCGCATGCACTCACATTGTCAGAGACAATGCCAAAGGTTTGTGAGAACCATTTATCCATCTGACAAATGTTTTTCGGCGATGACTGGAAATCCACTACATGCCGGGCAGTGGGTTAGATGCTAGGGGGACTGCAGGAATGAGAACCATCCTGGTCCCTAACCTTGAGGAGCTCGTGAAATAGAGGGGCAGAAAGAGCAAAAACAAGCCAACAGCCAGCAAGGTCACAAAGGAGAAGATACTTGCAAATTACTAAAGAGTGAGAAGAGCGTGCAGGATACTAAGGAGAAGGCTGTGCTTAGCCAGGGACGTTCTCTGAGCAGGAAGTATTTAAGGTGGAATAGAAGTCATGCAGGGAAAAAAAGTGGGAGGGGGAGGCAAGTGTTTCAGGCAGAAGGAACGGCATATGTGAAGGCCCCAAGGCAGGACTAAGAGCTTGGAGCCTTCCAGACAGTACAGGAAGACTCGCGTGGACGGAGCCCGGAGTCGGGAGACGGCAGGAGACAGAGCAAGAGACACGTGCAGGGCCTCCTGGGCCAGGTTAAATATTTCAGATTCCAGCCTAACGGTGATGAGGACCCTTTGGGGGTATGAAGCAAGGAGAAGCTATCCTTAAATCCGTTCTTGCTATGTGGGCGCTGGGAAGCAGAGAGACTGCTTAGGAGGCGCAGGTAAGAGCCACTGGGGCCAGGGGCAGTGAGGAAAAATGGATGGATCTGAAATCACTTCTAGAAGCAGGACAGAGCACGGAAGACAAACTCGATATGACTCGGTCAAGTCCACAGATGGACCCACGACGTCCCAAAGGCGGCGTGGCCTTGGAAACAGATGAGATTCTAATCTACGATCCGTCCTTTCTGGTTATGTAGCTTTAGGCAGGTCTTCAGGTCTGAGGAGGAGCCTCCGTTTCCTCATCTGGAAAATGAGGGTAAGAGAAGCAGCCTCCCAGGAATGCTGTCACTGAATGAGACAATGCACATGACAGTGCAGAGCACAGTGACCTTCTCCCAACAAGTGAGCATCCCTTTGCCCCCTCCAGACACCAGGAGTCTGACTTTTGAACTGCCTTCCTGATTGCTGGGCTCCCATGCCCCAGTAAATATTTTTAAAGAAAGAATTAATCCCCATGTGCTTCGTGCTAAAGACAAAATGCAGAATGGCCACACGACAGCCTGCCAACCTCATCCCACTAATACCTGTCATTGACCACAGTTGCTCATTGCTTTAGTACTAACTCAATTACCAGCCACTGGACACCTTCAGGCACCAAGCTTCTCCCGTGGGTCCCCATTGTTTTTCTAAGAAGCCCAGGACACAAGTCAATTTCTTGGCCCTAATGAGAGCTTTTCAACATCTGACAGTTGCTATGGAGCACGTGCTAAGTACAGTCTTAAGGCCACCCAGGCTGCCTCCCAAGACGGAGGTCCTGGCCAGCAGGGAGGTGCTGGAGAGAGGGGTGCATCAGAGCCTCACACTGGCAGATGCTGCTGCCTTCAAAGGCGGCCCAATTACGATGTTAACGCCTGGACATTAATCCCTGGGTCCTTGCCAGCCAAGATCTGCTCTGCTCTATGGTTTAATAAAACAACTCCTCTGGGGGATCAGGAAAGGGTCTTGGGAAAGCCATACTTTCAACTGCTCGGATTCAAAGCCCGACTTCTCCTCTGCACCACAACCACGGACTGAAGATGTCCAAGTATTTAAGCAGTGTGAACGCCAGCCCCGATCACCACAGGGCAGTCAGCTAGGATTGTTATTGCAAGTGAGACCCAGAAAATTAGATGTCTTACTCAAGGAAATAAAACACGTTCGCGGGAGCTTCCTGAATACAAATGTGCTTTCCTGATACTCAGGTTTTTGAAATGTGTTAAATAAATGGTAAGCTCCACAAGAGTAGGGGAAATAGCACAGTGTCTGGCACATAGTAAATATTTTTGGCATGAACGACTAGCCCTGATTCAAATTCAGTATCAGAACTCTGCTCTGTGGTTTGACATATGGTGGTATAAACTATCCACTCTGTATTATCAATTATAAATGTTTTTTTTAATACCGAGCTCCTCACCATCCAGAATGCCCCTGAGCCACCTTTTCTTTTGTCCAACCTGTGTGTAAGCCATGGAAGCAGGTCCCAAGGGAACCTAACAGATGCAGGACTACTCAGGGATTCCTTGAGGTGACTGAGTCTGCTATCCAGGGCACGTGTGGATGTGAACCTGACAATGACGCATTTGGAGCAGGGAGAGCAGGCTTGGGAGTGTATTCTGAGCAGACAGATCATCTCTGCAGTGTCCTGTGGCTGGATTGCATTGAAGGAGGCGGAGAAGAACAGAATGTGATGAGGATAGAGAGATGGGCAAGGCTCAGACGATGAGGAACTCAGTGGCCATGTTAAGAATTTCGGCCTTGATTCTAAAAGTAGTGGGAAGTCACTGAAGAGTTCAGGGGGTGAGGGGCAGCAGGAGTGAAATGGTCAGTAGCCTTGGACAGACTGCAGAGGAGCCTAGCTTGCATGCAGGAAGGCTAGCTGGGAAGCGAAGCCACAGTCCAGGTGAAAGAAGAGGACAGTTTAGACCAAGGGGGTAGCAGCAGAATTGAGGAAAAGAGGGTAGATTTAAAACAGATTGAGGACTTAGTGGATTGGACATGGGGGTGAGGGAGAGGGGAGTATCCGAGAGGATTCCAGGAACCCTGACTCTCACAACCGGAGATGGTGAGGCAGGAGATGCTGGAAGAGGGACATGCTGGAGGGATGGGAAAGGGGCGTGGCTCATAAGCTCAGGTGTGGCAATATTGAGTCTGAGATGTCTCTGAGACATCCAGGTGGATATATGAGAGTACGGTTTGGAGAAGTCAGGGCCAGAGCCGTGAATGCAGGAGTCACTGATGTCCAGGTGGCAATTTAAGCTGTGGGCATCGGGGGGATGTCCTAGAGACAGACACATCACAGGCATGCACCATGAGTTACTTAAGCACTCTCCTCCTATTGGACATTTGGGCCGCTTCTGGTCTTTTGACATAAATGTCCCAGTAATAAATATATCCTGGTCCTAATTTATAGCTTTACCAATATTCCAGGTTAGATTTCTAAATACCTTACCTTTCTAACATGGTTAGCAATGGATAACTGCTAAGAGAATGAGTATATCATGCATCCAAAATAAAATATAAATTCTTTTTTTGAATGAGCATCGTCTGCGGTGGCCCATGTGACTGCTCTCTTCCAATATCTGGTGATTTACTGTCTTCCCTAACTAGCTAGAAAGAAGGGAACTTCTTCTGAATTCTGAAGGCTATTCCTAGACACATTCACTCCATTTTTGCCCTTCAGAAGCCATGTGTTTTAGGGTATAGATACACGAAAGGGTAACTGTCTTCCCTCTTCTAAGTACCTTGAACTTGAGAGCTGGGACTGTTTTATGCTTCTTGATATTCCCTCGAGACCTAGCAAAACTGCACAGGATCGATGTGTAATGACTATTGTAGATAAACTAAATGGGCAAGAGGATGGTAAGAACCATACCTATTAAAATCTTGCTACATACCAAGACCTGTTCTGGGAGCCTTAAACACAATACGTTTCTTTCAACTCTCAAAAAAATGTGCTGTCTCCATTTGCCAGAAAGTACTTGGGTAATAATATCTCACATAATAGCTAAACCCACAAATCCCAGGGGCTTAACACATAGAAGTTTATTCCTCACTCGGCATTCGTTTCTCATTCACTGGAAGTTCAAAACGGACAGCTCTACTCCGAGCGCCGATGCAAGACGTATATGCCTTTTGATCTCGCGGCTCCACTGTCTTTAGCTTCTGAAGGCACCAGGTTCCTCCGCCTTGAACCAGAAGGGGAAAGAGCACGACAGGTGGCCCGCGAAAGGATCTTACGGGCTGTGCTCGGAAGTGGCACATGTCACGTTCGCCACATTCCCCTGGCCAGAACTCAGTCGTCTTGTCATACCTAACTGCGAAGAAGGCTGAGGTGGAGTCCGGCTGAGTGTTAGACTAGAGGGGAAAACAGGTTTGGGTGATTCGTAGCGTCTCTGCCATGTGATCATGGAAACCCAAGCCCCAGAGATGCTAAGTAACTTTCCTGATGACACTCAGTCTATGCACAGCAGAGACAAGAGTCACACCCCAGTCTGTATAACACCAAAGCCCAGGCTTTCTCCAAAACGCCCTACTGATGGACAGCAATCATTGGGGTGCTGTCCTCCTGGGGCCTCCAAGATGCATCTACCTGAATTGCCTTGGCAACTGTTTAATTTCATATACACCTCAACTTCAAACTCCAGTGAGAATGACAGATTCACCCTCAAACCAAAGTTCAGATGTATTTTGCAGATGCATCCTGCATTTCTTCCAAATGTGTTCCCGGTATCCGCCTTCGACAAGGCAATCAGCTCACCAACATGCGCTCACATTCGGGAGGCACATATTCCTGTTCTAAAGTCTCTGCCTTAAAAACTTGACATATTCAGATGCTATGGCTTTTATCGTGAGTAAATTAAAGCTTTTAAAATGTCAGAATGTTTTTGTTTCATTTGACATTCTCACCATAGGTCAAACTGCCTCCCAAACAGACATGTCTAAATAGCTGTCTAACCATATTGCTCGGGATGGCGTTTTAGGACGTCTAAGACGTCCGGGAGTGTGGTGATCCAAGGCCCTGGCAGGTCAGTAATTCTGTTTGGATCTGTTCCCATGTAAGCAAGTCGCAGGGCATCTACTGTGCTATGAACCTGGGCTTGCAAAACCGAAAGGAATCTTGGGAGGTCACCGGCTCTATCTCTTGCTTTGCAAGCATAAACCATAGAATCTTAAAGTTGTAAAAGAATAACAATAATAATGATATTAGTACTAACAATAGCAGTAACCCTCAATGAATGCATTCATCAAAAAAAAAATCAATATTTTTTTGAGAGCTCACTTTGTGCCAAATGCTGTGATAAAAGCTAGAGACAGAACTGGACATAAAACTAGATCCCTGACCTCATGCGGCTGACATCCCAAAAGGAGAAGGGCTTATGCACAAATAAACATACAACGCATTAACTGGTACCCAGTGCTATGAAAACAGATTAAGAAGAGAGGGTGTAGGCAGACGAGCTGGGGGTTGCTAGGTTATACCGGGAGCTAGGGAGGGTTTCTCTGAAATGGTGGCACATTTAAACAAAGACCTGACAGAGGCGAGGTCATGAGCCCCTGGATAGAGGGGATGGCAAGTGAAAAGGCTTGAAGGGAGAGTATTCTGGCATTTTCTGGAAACAGCGAGGAGATCAGTTGAGCTGGGGATGGTGAGTGGCAGGAGGAACGGGAAGGGGGACAGACTGGGTAGAACCTTGAAGCCCATGAGAAGGATGCTGGGCTTTTTACTTGGATTGAGATATAGAGCGGTGAAGGGTGGGTATGGCTAGAGAAGAGAGGAGGTTCGAGGACTGAGTCTCGGGGCATTCATGGCTCTGGCAGATGAGGAGGAGGCAGCGAAGAGGCTGAGGAGAAGTCAGAGAAGTAGAAAGGGAACCCCGCGAGGGGGGCCTGAAGGCAAGCGTAGGGGGACTTTAAGGAGGGAGTGCCTGACCAGAAGAAGTGCCGCCAATCGGTCAAGCAAGATGAGGACAGAGAACTGACCATCAGATTTGACAATCAGAGGTCACTGGTAACCGTCTGAGCAGAGAATGCTGGAGATGAACGTGTCTCTCTCTCTCTCTCTCTCTTCTTCTCTCCTTCTCCTTCTCCTTCTCCTCCTCCTCCTCCTCCTCCTCCTCCTCCTCCTCCTCTTCTCCTCCTCTTCTTCTTCTTCTTCCTTCTCTCTCTCTCTTGCTTCCTCCCTCAACCCCTCCTAGTATTTTCCTGGCACAGTATAGGCTCTTTATAATTAATAGGACCACTTTGGGGGAGGGGGCAGTTGTTGTCTCCATTTTACAAATGAGACTCAGGGAGATAATGCGATTCATAAGTGTGAAAGCTGGACTTGGCCTTCACGTATGTCAGACCCCAAAGCGCCCATCATCATTCCTCTGGGCTAGTCCATGTCTCTTAGAGGTTGTCTGGGGCAACCAAAATAAGTTCTCATTTTTTAAAAAAAATCTCAAAAAATAGGTCATTCAGCTTCTCTCTGAACAGTGTCTGAGTCATTCTAATGATGCATATCTCCATTAGATTCTTAATTAAAGAGATTCCACAACCCACCCATGTACACTACCATCCTGTAGAGCTGCTATTCAAGGAAGTTCCTCCTTTTATTACTCCACTTTCTTCCTCATTTAAGAAAAAAAAAATGTCTTATTTTGAATAGGAAAGCTATCCTATTAATACGACTCTCAGAAGAATGTGAGCATTAGAGGGCTTAGAAAACGCAGTGCAGACTGGCTTCACAACGTGGAAATGCGTTGCTCGTATAACTGAGCAGCTCCAGCCTGTTTGCTGGGGTATCATCCGCGGGGTGGTGGTGAGACAACTAGAGTGACTTGAGGCTACACGGCCTCAAAAGACAACACCTGGAGGACCAGAAAGCATCACTTCCAGGTGCTCCCAGGTAAAAGCAAGGAAGCTGCTTTCCCAGAAGTCCCCAGAAAGCCACTCCTCCTGTCTGATTGGCCCAAGCTGGCCACAAGCCCACGCCCATACTGATCACTGACCAGGGGTCGGTCACCTGCCTGGACAGGAGGGCCACCCCTGGAGCTGGGGATGGGTCAGGTTCCCATGAAGAACCTGGACAGCACTGAGGAGGGGGAGGGGCGATCACAAGCCAGTGCTCAGTGAGGAAGAAGGAAGAGCCGGGCAGCGTGTCCGCTGCGCCGGAGCCCACCGCCAAACCCGCCTCCTCACCCGCCCTGGTGCTCTGCACTGCCCTTCAGGGCATGGAAACACCACCCATGAACTTATGGAACCGAGGAAATAAGAATTCACCACCGCCCTCATCTCACATTTGTAATGGGTCCCTGAGTCCTGCATCTTCCACCCACTAGATAGCTCGAGGATCTGCCCACTTCTAGCCATTGCACCTTACTCAGGTTACAGCCCACTCTGTCTGGACCATCACAACAGCATCTGAACTGGTCTCTCTGCTGCCCGCCACGTCCTTCCAAACGAACATCTACACTGGAAACTCACCTCTCAAAAGATGAAAGCTGACAGCGATGCGCCCCTTTGTAAAGGCCTTCGCTGGCCGCCTGAGGCTTCGGTGCTATGTCTGACTCTCTCGGGGGCCAACAGGACCCTTCGAGACCCCTGCCTACCTTCCTGTTATCTCTCACCCTTTTCTATACCCGCGGGTTTATGCCATACTGACCCACCCAGAGGTCCCCGAATACTTGCTATCCCCCACTTGAAACAGAAGAAAACAAAACTCTTCCTCACCTCTCTAAATGGCCGCCATCTATCTGCTGCTCAGACGAAACAGCCTAGGAGTTATCCTTGATTCTTTCTTTCTTTCTCCCCTCATCTAATCCTTCAATGGAGAATGTCGATTCTACTCCCAGAACGTAATCCCAAACCATCATCTTCTGTCCACGGCCGCAACTACCATCTCAATCCAGGCCGCCGCAGCTTCCCACCAGTCTATCACGAGAGCTGGCCAACTGGTCCACGTACCCACTCCTGCCCCGTGCAAACGATTCTTAAAGTCCTCACCAGGGCCCACAGGCACCACGTGATCCGGCCCCTGCCTACCTCTCTAGGCACACTGCCCTTCCTTCTGATCTTTGAAGACACCAAGCTTGTTCCCATCTAAAGGCCCTTCTTCTTGCTGTTCCCGCCACCTGGAGTGTTGTTCCCCAGGTCTTTGCATTGCTCACTCAGGGCACAGCATGAATGGTCACCTCTCTGACATGGCCTCCCTGGCCACCTGCATGCCCAGCACATGCTCAGGTCACATTATACTTCCTTAGATTCTTCATAAAGCATCACTATTTCAAAGCCTCTATTCGGTGTCTGCTCTCCTAGAATACGATCTCTCTGAAGGCAAGGGTATTGTCTGTCTTGCCTGTCAGTTCTTGGGACAGTGCCTGGAACACAGCAGGAGTTCAATGATCGGTGTTGTACGAATGAACAAATGACGATTCTACCCGCCCGGCTTATGTGCTTCTCATCACTTGGCCCCCATTACCTGCCTAACTCCTTTGTGTTCTTCAGATTCATCTCTGCCAATCACCAGCTCCCACACACACACGCACATCACTGCTGCCTCTCCTTTATTTCACATAATAGCTGCCAGCATTTACCTCTATCACCGCATGCAACATCCTGAATTATAGCTATGGCTCCTTCCCCCATGAGCTGGGCTCCCTGGGGATGGATCTCTGTCCTTCCACACTGAGTCTCCATCACCCGGCTCACAGCCTGTCCAGAGAAGGCGCTCAGTGACTACCTACTGAAGGAAGGAAACAATGTATTCTTCACTCATCATGGAGCTTTCATCATTCCTCAAGAGATAAAATTAGACCTATATTACTCATTTTTCTCAATCAGCCTTTAAGTTTGAGATCGGGGGGGCAACCTAAATACCCTTCCACTGTCCCTTTAAATCTTTATTCTTGCTACAACTGACTAACACTTCTCTGAATTATTTGGGAACTGCAGCCTCCCTCGACATTGTATTTCTGATTGGTTGCTATTCGCTGTGACAGTTGTCAGATTTTTTTTTATTTATACCAAGCTCTCTCTGGGGTTTAGTTTACTGGATGCTCTCAATCTAACACTAGAAAGAAGAGAAAATGACTTACTGTAAATCTTTTTTATTGAAGGTGCGCCATAAAACAGACCTACTTTCACCTCTCCACTATCTCCTGAGATTTAAGGATTCTTGGTTTTTATTGTTGTCTTTACCATAGAGAAATAGAAGGCTGGAGAGGCTTATGAGCTCCACCCAAGAGGGACCACTGGGCTCATAGTCTCCTGCCTGCGGACGCAAACAGGGGGAGCTTCCAAGGGAGTACTCGACAGTTTCAAACCCATAACACACGCCAAGCTGAGGAAATTTACTATATGACTCACACCCAGAGAGCTAAATTACAGGCCATTTTCTCCTACCTGTCCCTTCTGTTTGGTTTCTGGCAGAAGTCCATGGGTAAAGCAAAACCCTAACTATAAACGAGGGCTTCCAGGCTCCTTCGGAGAGAAACTTTCTCTTGCTCATTGAAACTGGTGGTTCCACTCAGAAGAGATGGTGCCGAGTGGAAGCGTTTGCAGGGAATGAATATTTCGGAAACTCGAATGAACATCCCCTTAGCCAGCCGGTCACCTCCACCCCCTCCAATATCCATCCAGGCTGGAATGTTGATTAAAGTCGATGGGAAACGGCTTCATTTTGTCTCTGCACAATCTAGTTAGTCAGTCACGGTGTATTTTGAAAACATCGTCTTCAAACATCTATCCTTTTTTAAAGAAAATAGCATATATTATTCTTTGACTGTATAAGTGAAACATGCTCATTATAAAAACTTTGGCAAACACAGAAAAATATAAAGAAGACAAAATAATTCACCCAGAAACAAGCATTTTAGGAGAAATACTGAAAGTTTTTTGTCTTTTTATTTCTGTGACTACAGATATATATCTTAATCAAGACTCAGATCATAGTGGATACACAACTCTATGCTGTCTTTTGTCTAAGCATCACATTGAAATTTTCCCCCATATTCTTAGTCTTTGAAAACATGACTGTGATAGACTAATCATCTTTTGCTAGCTTTAACATCCGCCTTAGATCAAATAAACCTAGTTATCAGCTACCCAGCTACTCCAAAGTGACCACTGAGTCCAAAATTCAAAAATCGGAGTTATTCATCTTAACTGCTTTCTTGTGATCTCCATGGCAACTCACCAACAGACAAGACCGAGGTGATTTTAAGGTAGCGAACCTGGGAATGTAGAGCTCGGAGCCCAGCCGGGGGTTATCTGTAGATTACAGGATTATGGGCTGTTTTCACTTCCTTTATTATCCCTCTCTGAACCGACTCAATTTGTCACCCCCCTTGCTTTTAAAACCGGAAATATACCATAACGCTATTTTTATTTGAAAGCAAATAACACCTAATTATCTATTTATCCTAGTTCTCTCATTCTCATTCTATGTACACACACACACACACACACACACACACACACACGATCAGAAGTCCCATTCCCACCTTCGTTTTTTTCCAGGCACACGGCCTCCACCTCTGCTAACATTTCCCTTCCCTAGTCCTGGGCAGGCAGGGGTAGAATAAGGGACTTCACCTGATTCCTCAGTCTCTTCCTGTCTGGCTCCAGTCCACACATCTCAAAGCTGATGAGGCAGCATTGCTCAGCAGAAAAGAGATGAACTTTGATGGAAAAAGGCTTATGATGTCAGAAGGGCTGTGTCACTTCCTATCTGCATGACCCTGGGCAAGTCACTTAACCTCTCTGAACATTAGTTTCATCTGTAAAATGAGGATAAGGATACCAGCTTGCAGGACTATGCCATGACTAAGTCATCTTTGACAAAACCTTGCACCAAATAAATGCCTTCGCCATGTTTGTTGACCATCTTTGGGACCTTAGTTTTCCTCTAGAACTGCCGCTCTTTCCTCTGGCCGAGGCTGAGGCCAAGAACTCTTCAAGTATAGCTACAGACTCTTACTATCAGCTGGGACTTTTCTGCTTTGGCAGAGGGGTACTTTTTAATGTTGGAGCCAGGAACCTTCACAAAGGGCCAGGAATCTGGTTTCAAAAGCAAAACATTGAGTAGACAAGAACCAAAATATTACTCAGCTCTCAGAAAGTGCTCTCGTGGTTGGCTGAGAGTGAAATCCACAAAGATCTTTCATAAATATTGTCTTCATTGACAAAGAAGGAAACAGACCAACAAAACCCTGATAGTTTCTAGTTTCTATTCCCACGTTTTATCCTATTAAAAAATATAAAGAAAGGGGAGGAGAGGGGAAAGGTGGAGATGGAGGAAAGAAGAAGAAAAGGAAGATAAACACGGGAAGGATCGATACGGATTAGACGATTCTTTTAAAAGACTTATAAAAAGATAAAGAGAAAGAAACAACAGGCAAGACTGAAGTAGGTCGATGCCGTCACCCTTTGCCAGAGGAGCGAACTCAGGCCGAGCACTTAAGTGACTTGTTCTGAAGCTGAAACAAGTAGGGATCAGAAACAGGATTAGAATTTGGAGCCTCAGTTAGTCCGCGACTGACACTAATTTTAAAGACGTCAATGCAAATTTATTACCAGGTTTCAGGCAGCCAGCTCGTTCTGCTAAATTTGTCATGTCTGTGCCTTTAAATTCCCAAGCAGCATTGCCTGTGACTGAGTAGCACTTGTTTTCATTTTTCCTTCTGTTCTCCAAGAAAATGACTAGATGCTGAAAAACCTATGTAGTCCAATTACTTTCAGAAGGTTTTACTAAAAATTATTTTTTAAACTGTAACGATAAACACGATGCCTCCAAAGCTGTGCAATTTGATCAAATCAGACAAAGCATAATACAAACAGTTTATTTTTAAGAACCCAGATTAGCTGCTATGATTAGCTACTATCGTTGGTGATTATCTAAATGTAATATGTTACAGTTTACAGAATGGAGCAGCCTACTAGATACTTTAAAGCATTGTTCATATCTTCTACAATATTTTACTCTACACGGTTTGTGAGAGATGCTGTCTAGACCCTGGGGACATCAACCAAGGCAAATGAGGGACACCAGTGCCCGCCCATTCACTAAAGGACCCTGACCTTCAGCAAGGGGGTGGGCAGGTACACAAGTAATTTGATGGCAGACGATGATCTCCAAATTGTACAGCCAAGAAGGATTTTCTCATCCGATCCTCATTTAAAACAAGGCACAGAGAGAAGGGACTTGTCCAAGGGCACACAGTGAGTTACAGGGAGAGCCGGAAGGAGTTTGTAGACTCCATATCCAGTGCTCTTTCCTTTAGTGTAACTTTAACAGTCCTACACCTGGGATGGTGTAAAGCCTGGTAGAGCTGCAGAGACCCCTTTTAACACATTTTAGGACCCTAGCCTCAAAGAATGCTAAATCCAGAAGGGACCCTGTAGTTCATAATCAAGAGGGCATCACCCCAGAGCTGCCAAATCGGTCTGTGGTCACTGCCTTCACTGCTTCTTAGTATCCTGAAGGCACAAATCAGATCTTTCCTGGGACACTAGGAACAGGTTCAGAGAGGGACCAGCAAGATGGAGAGATGACCGGAATAAGAGGAAAGAGGAAGAAAGAGACACAGGGAGACAGCTCGGGGTGGTGGTCACAGGCATGGTTTTGGGAGGCAGACAGGCCTGGGTCTGACCCTTGAGCTAGGTGGCTTTGGGTGAGCAGCCTGACCTACGTGGGCCTGTTTCCTCATCTGTAAAAGGGAAACTTTGCATCCCCTCCCTTGGAGTCTTGCCACAAAGACTCACGGGGAGCTCAGGGGATGACACGGGCTGCCTGGCACACTCTCAACGCTCCTGCCACCAGGGTGGGCCGAGAAGCTGCCAAGAAACCTCGGCCGGCTTCACAGCATCACCTCAGGCCATCCCCGCCACCTCCCACACAGACGCCCAGCACGTGAAGGTGCCGTGCGGCTGGGAGACGATTCGTGAGGCGTCTAGAATTTCCGATCACCAATTCCAGGGAAGCCGGTCCTTCTGACACCTAAAGCTCCGGGGGGAGGAGCTTCCCGCTCTCGGGATCGTGAAGCTTTAAGGTGTCTTGGTGAAGTGGGATGAGGAGTCACCAAGTAGGAGTAGCGCAGCACAGAGGACGTCGAGGCGAACCCCATCCTTGAGGTCCGGGGAGGTCAGGCAACTTGCCCAGGGTCACACAGTGTTCATCGGGTCAACCAGGGGGAGTGTCTCAGTCTCCTCAGCCCGACGGCAGAGATAATAATTGGGATTACTGAGAGGACTCCGAGAAATTGTGCAATAGGCCATTTTGCACAATGGCTGGCCCACGGATGTTTCAATTAATGATACTAACATATTATTATTATTACTACTATTATTATCACCACCACCATCGGTACTATTATTATGATCAGTTTTTAAGCAATTCCCCAGATTCTCAGTCCAGTTCCCTTGCAGTGGCTTGAGCCTCATTCTTTCGGACTCAGTCTTTCTGTGTTAACGAACAGTTATCAAAGTCATTGACAGACTCGGCAGGGCGAGGCACCACTTCTAACTTGCGCTATCAGGTAGGCATTCCTGTTAGCCCATTTCCCAGAGCACAGACAAGTCAGTCCTATACCTGAGATTACCCCACCAGGAAGGGGCAGAGTTGCGGTATTTACTCGGGCAGTCTGAACCTGGGATAGGAATGCCAAACGCATACGCTTAGCACTCCAAGACCTCCAAAGTTATGCCTCTGAGTTCTCCAAATTCTGAAGATGAGTGACAAAAATAACTTACTTTGTCTTTTAAGTAATTTAGTGTCAGAGCAGGATTGGCATCGAGTCGGGCCTAAAAATTGTCATTCTTCCTCCCATTTTTTGGCCCCAAGGTTCGCCCAGAAGTAGTTTGTATCTATGCATATTGCTGAGTTCCCTGTTCCTATGCTAAGGGTAAGGAAGTAAGATTTAGACCAAGGACTCGGAGAGGGCATCCTGGACTATCAGCCCTTGGGGAACTTGTTAGAAAGGCAGATTCTCTGCCTTCACCCCAAACTCACTCAATCACAAACTGTGGGGCTGGGGTCTGGCTATCTGTGTTCTAACGAGCCTTCCAGAATTGTGGGGCATATTGATAATCGAGAACTACTGAGGTAGTGATTTGTGTTGCACCTAATCTGTGCCCAGCTCATAGTGGGAACTCAGGAAACATAGGTTGAGCCAACTGGCTGGGTCTGAATCCCACCCCTCCGCCAACAAGCAGAGCCACCATGGACAACTCACTTAACCTCTCTGTGTTTCCGTTTTCAATAAAAAACACTGAGGAGAGTGAGCGGCAAATAGTGAGTACTCAGTAAATGTCACTTGCTGTTTAATTGTTGTCATTGGCAAATATATAAACCAACGTGCATACTTAACGTGATGGAAAACAGCGTGGCTTGCCTTGCCAACGTTCAAGTTTGTCTTAAATGGCCGAAGTTCCAGTTGTCTTTTTCACTCAGCTTCTTCAAGAACTAGGTACTGAGCTTCTATTATTTGCCAGTGATTTTTCGATTCTGTGATGCCAGAATGAATAAGACACTGTACCGGGAGACAAATGCAACCGACCTGCAAGGAGGGGAGGACAGCAGGCATGTGTCACAGTGCCCGTGGGTGCACGGGGTGGATAGGGGAGGCTCCCGGAGTGCGTGGTGTGTGTGTGTGTGTGTGCGCGCGCGCGTGTGCACGTACGTGCATATACACACAAACTCTACTTAATCTTTTTTTATTTTTAAATAATTGCATGTCTGGGCATGAGGAATGGACTTCGTTCTGTTCTCCTGACTTCTTATCAATTTCAAGAATGAGCTCAATGTCTGTGCGATATTACTATTAATCATTCGATCGCGCACCAAGCTTAATCCTCATACGGAAGTCATCTCTGCCCTCAAATTGCTCCCATCTCATAAGATCCAAGATTCTTAAAGACAAAATAGGTGCTCTAAACAGATAGGCTCAGACTAGGTGGCAAATCCAGCAGCCGGGAAGAGGATAAGTGAAGGCAGCTCTCACTGTGGGCTTCTGAAAGTGGGGGAGGCTTCTCAGAGGACGTGCAACCCAAGCCGGCCTTCTTGAAGGAAAAAGTCTTGAACAGTAAATAGTCCTTCCTTTGGAGCTCCCACTGGCCTCTGGCCAGATGCAAGAGAGAAGGTGGTAAATACTGCAAATGTGACCTTGCACTGGCTTTGGACTTGATGATGCAAGACCCCACACTGAGGATTTCACACGCACGCCTCCTGAGAACTCCATGACAAACCCGGCAGGTGGCCACACACTACCACCAGCACCATTTCACAGATGAGCAGAAAGAGGCACAGAGAGGTTAATAACCTGCCCACAGTCACACAGTCGGCAACTGGTATTGCTGGCATTCAACCTTGAAGCTTCACTCAGAAATCTATGCTCGTAAACATTCCACCATGTCGCAGAACAAATGAACCTGCAGAAGGGACCAGAAGAGGTTTTCTAGATGATGATTGCTGATTTAAAGGAAAGGGGAAAAAAAAACATTAGAATCCTTTTCCTTCAAGTGCATCTGGGTGAATACAGTTCTCCCCCCCATACTGTAAGCCTCACTCTGCAATGAGGGTTTTGCTATCACTTGGTTGAGAGTCATTCAGCTGCTTCCCAGAGGACCAGCTGCCTTAAGTTCTCATGCCAGGAAGGGAACACTTCTCTGAGCCACTGCCCTCTGCAAACAGATTGGAAAGATTTGTGCCGAAAGGTGAGTGTCCAATTACTTGTCTTTGCTGGTTTAATCTGAGCAAAGACACAGAAGGCCGGGGAGGATTTCCCAGAGTGAAGTTCTTCCTAGACTGACAGGCCAGGCACTGTGTGTGTATGTGCGCACATGCTCATATGTGTTCTTACACTGATGATAATCTTTTAAAATCCACTTACACATAACTGGCTTATAGAGATCTGTAGAGCTCCCTGTGAACACCATTTCGGTGCTGGAACGTGCCTTTGTGTTTACACAAAGCAATGACCCCAAGTGACAGCAGTCAACTTTTAACAGGTTGACACACATGTCCAGCTGCCATCAGAGTGGCAGGTATGTGTGGCTGTTGGGTTGAAATCTTTTCCATTGTAAAGATTAAACTCTCTTGTGGTCTGTGGTGATGGAAAGTCAGATTCATCAAATATCACTTTTCACTCTTAAATTATTTGATAAGTTGAGGCTGATTCGACACCACAAAAAGTAGTGTCATTGGGCAGGAAATTTACTCCCTTAATTTTGTCACAGACTAAGGAGAAGAACAGAAGCAAACGTCGATGACAGGCCCCTATGAACAGAGCTCAAATGACATGGTGGTGGTCTTTATGCACGAGGGGCCCGAGGTCATTCAAAGTGAAGACGCTGGTAGACAGAGTAGTCACTTGGCACAGATCGGCCAAGGTATAATGACCTTAAGAGAGGCACCGGCAGAAAAACATCCATCGCATGAAATCAATGTTGTTAATTTGGATTCGATTAGTATTGCAACTCTGCGTTTCCTTGGTAATTTTGTTTATATTTTACAATAGTACAAGAGCTATAAACTCTTCTGCTCTGAGCATAAGAAATTTGTATGTAGCAATATGATTTTACCTTTTAAATATCCGAGGTTTCTTTCATCTGTCATCCTGCAGAGCCGTGAGAATTATAGACATTTAATAAATCTTACCACTACTCAGGTTTGAGAAACCCTAGTGCAGTGGAATGAGCCCAGAATCGGGGGCCTGACAGAAATGAGTTTAAATCCTGGGTCTGCCAGGTAGCCACTGCATGATCTGGGGCAATCCCTTATTAATCTTCCTGGGCCTCAGTTTCCTCCTCTGAATGGGAATAATAACGCTGGCTTCATAAATTGGCTGTGAGAATTATAAAAGGTCTTTTGTGGCAAGTGCCAGGCATGTAGTAGGCACTCACTAAAGTGAATTTCCTGCCCTTTTCTCCAAGTTTTATCCCCGTCTGCATGCTGTTCTGTTGTTTCTCTCCTTCCACAAGTGGAAGACAGGCCAGGAGTGGCCGCCACATCCACTGTCAGCGACAACTCTTGCTTAATCATGTCCATTTCATTCTCCCTGGTTTGTTGGGACCAGAGTCAGGCAAGCCCTGGTGACCACCAAGAAGGCAGAGAGGTGGAAGGGGACCAAGCACACACAGCTGCCACCTGTCTCCCCAGGAAGGGGAAAGCCGGTCACTCCTGTGCGGGCGGTGAGCAGACCTGGCCGCCAGTCGGGGCAGCCTCTGCAGCCGGGGACGTGACAGAAGAGCAGCTGCCTCCAAGGGGCGCCTGCAGGCACACTTGGCTGCTTTCCTCTGGGCTCTACCCAGCTCCCAGCCCAGCTGAACATACAGCCATATGGCAGCAGGCTCCTCTTTGGGAAGAAAGGGGAGGTTGGTTCTTCCAAGACCCAAGGGAACAAAGTCACGGAGGAGAGGCTAACAGTGTCCCAGACCCAGAGTCTTGGAACCACAGAAAATCCTCCAGGTATCACCAGCATACGATTCAGAATTTACTACCTGCCCTTCCCCGTCTGTCCTCAACATAGAATCAGAGACAGTCATTCAGCGTATGTTTTTTGGTCGGTGACTATGACCAGGTAGACATGCTTGCGCTCCCAGCAAGTGGCTGAAACATGCACGGCTTCTAAGTTGTAGGCTGATGGCTAACAGAGTTACCAGACCCTAGAATGTGGCAGATGTTCAACATCAATTATCTCAACTAATGTTTTCAGAAATCTGCAAAAGCAGGAGCTATTATCTCATTCCATAAGTGAGCAGACAGCCCGAGAGACTAAACAGAGCTGACGAAGACAGAGCTCCATCCTTGGACCGTCTTATTCCCAAACTTGCATTCGTCCACCACACCATGATGCCTTTTGAATTTAAGAGGGGAAAAGAGACTGGTTGTTCTATCGAATACCTATTAGTGCCAGGGGTACGGATTTTCATAGGTTTCACCCCTTTATCATCATAAGAAATCTGCAAGGTAGATATAATTACACATCTTTTCAGAATGAGGAAAACGAAGACTCAAATAGATTGTGGGTGGCTGACCATGAACTAGCTGGTAGGTGACAAAGGTTCATACCGGGTCTGTCTGCTCCCAAAAGTCCATGCACGTCCCCTCCCTCAGGTCTCTCCTCTGAGCGACTGTCCAGGCTACAGCATTTTCAACACAATCGGACTGATATAATAATGGTACCCGACATGGACTCACTGACACTGAGCACTTACTTCGCTTTTGGCCCCGTGCTAGGCGCTGTAATAATTTTTAAAAAATAGTTTCTGCTCCTAGTCTCCAAGGAACAACCATCTAGATAGGTAGATAAGACCTGAAACATGAACAGTAGTAAATACCCAAGAATTCTGAAAGACCGGACAATGGGGACTATCAGCAGCCAGACTCCAGCCATCCTCCAGGTCTCTGCTCCAATACGGATTCCTCGGGGAGGACCGCGTGATCAGTCGGACTGGGTTATGGCCTAGTGATACATCTCTAGGGTTCTCAGAGCTTCTCCTTCCCAATAGCATCCACACGCACCAAAACCTGGCCAATGTCTGTGTCCGCCGCTGACCCGTGCACGTCTTGAGTGAAGGGATGGTCCCTGATTCATTCACTCCCTCCTGCTGCCTGGCACAAGGCCTCATACAGAGTAGAAAAATCAGTAAATCATGATGCAGTAAACGGATAAATTGGGAAAGACTTTATGAAGGATGGGGGATTTTAGTTGTGCCTTGAAGAAAATGGGAGACTCTCAAAGGTCATGAGAAAGAAGATGACCATCGAGGCAAGGGGCACCTTACGAGCCAAACAGGCAGGAGAAAGCGGGGCTGTGCCAATTGGACACCCACATGGAGACAAATGTATTTCAAACCCTACCTCACGCCACACAGAAAATATCAGTTCCTGGTGGACAGCGAATCTAAATGAAAAAAGGAAAACAATAAAGCTTTGTCCAGACCTCTATCAGTAATATTCCCTCTAATCTCCAGGGACTTACATTCTCACTGGGTACACAGAGTGACATGAACAACTGGAGACAATAAGATCCAGTGAATCCTAAGGCCCTACTCTATATGGTGCAGCTTTACCAGGACAAAGCTCAACAGTAAAAGATACTACGTAATATAAATCTTACCTACAGCACAACTGCATGAAAAATACATCAGAAATTCAATAAAAACTCAATATTAAAATGACTCAACAATAATAACTAGCATTTAAAGGGTTCTTAGTACATGCCAGGTACTTTTCTAAGCACTTAATCAAATTAATGCCTTGGCAGCAACTCCGTGAGGCATAAACTTCTTATCTCCATGTCATAGATAAGGAAACCAAGGCAACAAGAGGTCGAGTAATTCAAGGACATTGTCATGCACGGGATACCAGATTTGGAGTCTTTGGCGCAAATGACTTATGTTTCTGAGCCCTGGGTTAGGAAAATGAGAAATGAAAACTCCACCCACCACCTAGGTAGATGAGAGGTATAAATGAAGAATAAACGTAAATACATTGTCTTACCTTTGAATGCAGTATGCCAGCGAGGTCTTTTTTTTTTTTAACAGACACCTACTGATATTATTTCTTTAGAAAGCAGAAAGCTAAATCAGAGCATGCAAAAAATTGATTCACACAGCCTATAAATATTTATTGAGCACCTGCGATGTGCCAGGCACAGTTTTAAACACTGAGGCCGCAACAGTGAACAGAGCAAAGCCCTGTCCTTGTGGACCTTCCATTCTAATGAAGGAGACAAAGAGTAAACACATAAGCAAATAAAAATGCCACCTAACAGCAACTAGCGATTGAGTAAGAAGAAAATAAATCCAGCGAAGGGAACAGAGGATAACGGTCGGACAATTTTTGGTCGGAGACCTGAATGAAGTGAGGATGCAGCCGTGTGGATGTAGGGCGAGGGCGTTGCAGGCACTGAGGGCGTAGCCTTCTTGGTGTGTTTAAGGACCAAGTAGGAAGCCAGTGTGGCTGGAGCAGTGGATGGGGGAGAGAGAGAGCTGATCGTAGCAGTCATCACAGACTAAACCAGGTGGGGCCCCATACGCGTTGTACCTATGAGATATGCAAAAAGTATGCAGCGGGCGGTAGTTCATGCAGTTTGCTCATTGGTCTTCCCTACGTGAGACTCCAGCCAATCACCGCAAATCTCGTGCTCACACTTTCCCTCCTAACCAATCCAACGGTGCTTTGTATGCGGCAGTCGACATATGGCTATGAACACATTCACTTAATTCATTCATTCCCTGGACGTTCACTGAGTACCTGCTGTCAGCCAAGGCCCTTGCTGGGTGGTGGGGATACACTGGGAATAAAACACATACATAGCTCCTGCGCCAAGAGTCAGACAGGGAAGGAGATGGGAAGTAAACCGAGTCACGGTGCCTGGTGACAAAGGTCCTTGCTGCCAGTCTGGCACGCTCGAGAGGTGAGAGAAAGCACAAGATAAGCCGGGAAAGGAGAACTCAGTTATGCCTCCAGGCCCGGAAGCTCCCTCCCTCCTGTGCGGAGGCCCAGGCCGTATGTCAGGGCTGCCAATTCACATCGCAGCCGGTAATGGGCAAATGAATCACTGCAAACCGCGGAAAATCCCCCAACTTCATTTGAGTCAATAGTTGCAATCTCTTCTCTCCACGAGGCTTTCATTAGCTACGCTAATCCAGAAAAAATTGATGTGGTGTCGCAGTTCGCACCACCTGTTGCTCCCACCGCCCTGCCCACTCTCCGGCAAGGGCGGAGATGGCCCGTGGGCACATCTGGAGACGAAAGAAGGTGGATAGGCTACTTTTTACCCAAGGATATGGCAATAAATACAGCAGCTCTTAAAGAGGCGTACGCCCCAGCAGAGGAGACGGGCAAGGAAACAGGCCAATGTCCCGTCTCGGTGTGGTGTGGGAAGTGTAACAAACTGGGCAAGCGTGGAGTGCCATGGGAAACAAGGGAGGGGCCAGCCCATTCTTTGGGGCGATGAGAGAGATGGAGCAGACTTCGAGGAAGCCCTTCCTAGAGGAAACGATGCATAAATTGAGAGCCGAAGCGCCAAAAGGAGGCATCCAGGGGGTGGTCATGGAGGAGGGGGTTGTTGTGGGGAAGGACGTGCAGGCAGAAAGCATGTGAAGGAGTTGGAAAGAGGAGCCAGCATGGTGGATCGTGGGATTCGGGGCGGCTCAGGACGCTGGAGTGTGCCTTCTGAGGAGCAGTGAGGCAGCAGAGCTAAGCCAATTGGGATGGATCCTGCAGACCTCGCCAAAGAGTCCAGATCCTATCCTGTAAGGATGGGGAGGCAGCAAGGGTCTTTAAGCAGAGGGGAGGCAACTCAGATTTCACCTTTTGCAAATCACAGTGGCTACAGAGTGGAGAGTACATCTGAAGCGGTAAGAGGAAAACAGGGAAGCCAGTTGCAGGTTGAAGAGTGTCATAATAATACACGGCAATTCGGTGGTGGTCTGGACCAAGGGGTGAATGGTTTCGAGACATGTTAAAGAACTGGAGATGAAATGAGAGTGGAGATGGAGAGGCAGAAATCAAGGATGACGCCCAGATCGGCAACTTGGGACAGCGGCTGGATGAAGGCATGGTTTGTTAAGAGAGAGCCTCTGGGGAGAGGATCTGTGGGGAAGTAGACAGTAAGTTCAGGCTGAGGTTCAGGTGTCTGTGAAATATTCACAGGCGGACGTAAATAAAAGGGTTCTGGGTTGGAAGCAAAGACTCCTGGATCATCAGTATGTAGACGAAAAGTAAAGCCGCGAGATAAGATCCTCCCAAGAACTCATATAGAGTGAAAAGAGAAGAGAGACAAAGGGAGAGCCCCCAGGACAGCAGACTTACTGGATGATCAGAGGAGGAGCTTTCAAAGGAGTCTGAAAATGAGCAGGAAGAAAACCAGGCAACAGGGTGGGGGAGGGGTCCCAGGCACGAACGGAAAAGAGCGGGCATGTTCGAAGGCTAAAGTGCTTGGATGGGTCAAATGAAGCCACAGGGTGCGGCAGAGGCCAGCAGGCAGAGGCCAGCAGGCGTACTAGGGGCAGGGGTAAAAATGCCTCCCACACTAGTGCTCAAGGGAAACAAAAGGGTTGGAAGCCCTCGTACCCTACTTTTTCATCATCCTCTGCTCTATATGAACCTACAAGTGTGAAATCCGAGATTCATTTAGTGTGGTGTTTCTTTAAAGGATGATCCAAAGACTTTAACCCTGTGAGATGAAAGACACACACATACATACAGAGTCCGCAGTGAAATGGATTTTTGGAAAGGCTGTGCATATATTCCCACGTGAGAGTTTGACAGTGCAGTTAGCAAAAGTAAAGGCTCTGACAGCCCTACAGTATAGAAACCTGTTTAACCTCGTTTAACGCAGCATTTCTCCAACCCAGTCGGCCACAGAGCCCCGTTATGGTGTGTCCACCCCCTGCTAGTACCTCTCCAGCCGGCATCAGCAAAACATACTTTGGAAACCATGGTACCAATGGAAAGGGGCATGTTTAACTGATGAAGTGTCCGCAGCTGGTAAACCACTAGTAAAAAGCATCTTCTCCCGAGTCCAGGACAAACGACTTCCTTGGTCTGGGCTCCCTCATTTATTCATTGCTTGAAAATGTGACTGGGTGCCTACTAAGTGGTGGCATAGCCTGGAGGGTGGCAGATGTGGTACATCTGGGCAAAAGAGGATTGAGGCGAGCTGGGGAGGGCATTCTGTGGACGTGTGTTTTACACTCCTGGTGGGGGATACATCTGGCCGAACAGCCAGGCAGCTACTACTGGCCAGCCGCAAGGGACGAGAACAGAAACAACGCTAGGAGTGGCCTTCTCTCTCCCAAGAAGTGAGGAGGTTTGGGGGACTAAAAACAGTGCAGAAAACATCAGGTGACTAAGAATAATGAAGAATACTTACAAGGACCGTTCTCGAAGTGGCTGTAGTGGCTGCCATTTATTATGCACCTGTTATGTGCCAGACACTCTACGTAATAACACAGTGAGAGCTTACTTCTCCTGAATTCCTACTATGCGCCCAATACTCTCCTAAGTCTAGTAGCTTATTTATCCTTCCAACAACCAAGCAGATATTTATGATTTCATTCACCAGATAAGGAAACGGAGACACCGAGAGGTAACATTTCTTGCTCATGGCTATTAGGTGGCAGAGCTGGGATTTGAACCTAGATGGTCTCCTCCAAATATTATACTCTTAAACGTTACATTCTACACCCTTTAAAAACATCCCACTGATACTTGGACTTGGATCGCTGGAACCTGAATCTGAGGTGCTAACCGTTACACCCTGGAACCTCCGGCATTATTTACGTTCTTTGACTTTCACCACAGGTCATTAACCCCATCGGCAGTGGAGGCTCAGAGTATTAACACGGCTCATGGTGGGCAGTGCTGAGGCGCTTGAATTCAGGGGGGCCTGACATTCTCCAAAGTCTGTGACCTCGTGCCACTCAGATTGCTGTCATTTACACAGGCTGGAATTGGGGCAACAGCATATTTCATTCACAACTTCCCAGGCCTAGACCATCTGACCAGGCTGAGCGGGTGCTGGCCATGGTGCTGGAACAGCACCCTGGAGACTCCCAAGCGGGTTCCAACTCTTTAGTCACCGTGATGGGGAGTGGGGAGGAGTGAGAAGACCCTGAAAGAGGGGCCAGCATAGTCAGAGCAGGGAAGGAGAAGGGGAACTTGGGGTGCTTGAACAGCAGTCACTTTACCAACCTGTATTTGACAGCCAGTGTAACTGTATTTAATTATTAATAACTGGGTATCGGCACATGCCTGCGAACGTCAGCCCTGGCTGAGATCGAAAACACGCTTGTTTACCAGTTTCCAGCAGCCTTGACATTCAGTGCCCCTGGGTACAGTGCCGAGCAGGTATAAAGACAGTTGCTTGTCTAAGGTTGGCCTCCTCTGAGGAGTCCTCACCTGGGGTCATGGCCTTGAGCCTCAGATTGGTCAGGTTCATTTGCACCATTTTACAGACATTTGCTGAAGCCCCAGTCAGGAAACGCAGATTTCCAAACACAGAATGGCCTGGACCCTCCCTCACCTCCACCCGAGCTGCCAGCTGCCAGCCGCCGAGAGCAGCGTTCTGGAGCCAGGACCTGCAGGCCCACAAGGCTGGGAGGCACCACCGCATCCCGGCCAGTGGACACACACACACACACACACACACACACACACACACACACACACACACGAGACCCTGAAGTAGCTCCTCGAAAGGCCTGCAAAGCCCTCTGTGCATTGTGGATCTAATTAAGTTCTGACATCGTGTCAAATTGAATCCTTTTATTAAACATTTATCTTCGGATTCCAGAGTGTCACAACACCACATTGTTTTAAGTGACAGAAATGCAAACAGTGTATGCCTTTCCAACAGCAACCGAAGTGCTGCTCTTAGCAGACAACCATGGGCCAGAGGCGCTGGCATGGCGGGTCCTTCCAGAGGCCGCTGTTCCCCAGTGGATGGCAGAGGCCTTGTGCTCCCCGCCAGAGCTTGCCTCCATCTCTTCCACACACACACACCCATGGATTAGTCCTACCACCTCAAACTCTCCCCTACTCTTTGTCCTCTCTGAGCTGTCTGGATTGGTTGCAACTTCTCTCAGGAATTTTCCTCAACCTCAAGAACCCCTTTCCTCCCCGGAGATTGTAGCGGAGAAGCAGAAGGCAGACTGGCTGTCTCATCTGCTCCTCTCTGAGTATAGGCTGGCTTTGGGGGTCCAGGGCTCACTGTGCCCATTTCTCCATCCTGCCCCAAACAACTCCCCCCACCTCTAGACGATGAAGCCTTCAGAGCAAAGATTCTGACTTTTCAACCTTATCTGCTTCCTAAGCAGAATGCCTACCTAGCACAGAGAAGGCTGCCAATTTTAATAAATTAATTAATAATTAAAGACCAAGTCTTGCCCTCAGCTTTATGGTTTGAAAACTCTCTCTGCACTTTCCCTACAGGTGATCAGGTCTGAGGGGACCGATTCCTGCCAATTAGACTCCTGGGAGACCCAGGTTGCATTTTCACAAATGGCTTCTGAGGGAAGACTCTCTGTCCTGGGGAGAGAGGCAATTCTGAGAGAGTGGCCTGTCTTCCCACCTGGATGATGGGTCTGAACCTTTTTAAACACCTGGAAATACTAAGCTTCACATTCTGATCATTCTTTTTTCTAGCTATGACAAGGCCAACCACTCTTGTATAGCAATGACAATAATAATAGATAATGTTTACTGGGAGCTTACCACATGCACTGTTCTAAGAGAGCTTTACTCACAAAGTAACTTATTTAACCTTTGCAAGAACCTGGAAAATAGGTAACATTATTATCCCATTTTACATTAAAAAAAGCTGATGCCCAAAGCAGTCAAGCAACTTTCCCAAGGCTACGCCCAGGTATCCTGAATAGTATCAGTCCTGAATTTCTATTAAAAAGAGTAGATAATATTTATCAAGCCCTATCAGTCCTGAATTTCTATTAAAAAGAGTAGATAATATTTATCAAGCCCTATGGACCTCTAGTTCCTCATCTGTGGAATGGGCCATTAACAGAACCCACCCAAGGGGTAGATGTGATAAGTAAATCAGGTGAGATGTAAAGTTGTGGCGCATAGAGGATTTTAAATAAATAGTAAAGAGTCTCCCACATCCCGCAAGACAGAAGGGAAAGTGTATAGTTCAACTCTTGTCCTCGATGCACGTGGAACGCTATTAGGAAAATGACACATAAGCTGGTGAATTTTGAAATAACAAGACAAGACAGCAATACAAGAGCTGTCACGAGGCAGCTTGTAGTTAATTGCCAGATGAATGATCTTGGAGGTAAAAGCAGAGTTGAAAAAAGGGAGAGGCAGCTCTGAGCTGTAGGGATCAGGGAGGGCGCCTTAAATCCTAGCTTCCAGGGGATGAAAGGCGCCTCAGATCATCTACTCCACCTCCCAGCTGTTACAGAAGTGCCCTCCTCAGCATCCTTAAAAGGCAGTCAGTCACCTTCTGCATGAACCCCTCCAGCGACATGGAGCTCACTACCTTGGGAGGCAGTTTGGAAAACCGCAACACTCGCCCAGGTTTCGAGCTGACATCTCGCTCTCCCTTTCACAGGGCCGGGCTAGGGTGAGATGCCAAACTGAAGAGGATGCTCACTGCACCTGTGTGGCCCCGAGAGCACGTGCCTCCTTGTATTTGGACCGTAGGCGCCTCACCTAGTTCTGGCCCTGCCTATAGATTCCCACCCATGGCCCCAAGCTCTCCCTCTTCAGTTAAAACAGGCATTGTTTTAGGTAGGAACAAGGGAAGAGCTTGATTTGGCCGAGAGGGACAGTATGAGCAAAGGCGAGGAACGGGGATGGGCAAATGCTTTTCTGAGGCCAGCGTCGCTGGGAAAGAAATCAGAGCAGATACAGTGGGAAGCTCTGGGCCTGACTAGACCTAGCTGCAAATGTCTGATTCTCAAGAAACCTGCTCTTCGTGCTGCAGGCAACGGGAGTCTTAAAGTTTTCTGTGGAAAGGAGCGCATTTGGCTCGGGAACAAGAGTGCGGTTAGATGGATCCCCAAGCCTGCGGATCCTTGTCGCGCGAAACGTTTCCATCTTGTGGGTCAGTGGTTTAAGTGGCATTTGACCACTTCGGCCTGGATCTCTGCCATAAAACTGTCTGCGCCTAAGCTGATGAAAATAGACGAAAGGGAGTTGGAGAAAATCGGTGGTGAGAAAAAATTAACGTGGATCCTGCAAAGCAGGGAAGGCCACGGGCGCTTTCTCATTCCTTAGTGGAATCTGGGCACCACACTGCAAACCTTTGTAACGTGCTGGCAGGAAGGAGTGTCCCTCAGACCACAGTGTCTACGGGACACCCGCTGCGGCCAGGCCCCAGGACCTTCGTGCATGGAGCAGCAGCAGAGAAGCCACCTTTATTGAGGTGGTGATTTCTCTAGCATTTACTATGTGGTGGGCACGGTGTCCAGCACTTTGGGTACATTAACTTTCATTTTCACAACGACCTTATACCCATTTTACAAAGACAATCAAAGCTCAGAGAGGGAAACTGACCTGCCCAAGATCACACACTAGTGAGCGTCAGAGCAGCAATTCGTCCAGGGTGTGTATCTATGGAGGGAGAGTTGCACGTCTGGTCTAGTCTCGTTCACTAAAGCAGCGGTCACCAAAATTTTAGGCACCAGGGACTGATGCCGCTCCTGTGAGAATCTAAGGCCTGATGCCCTGAGGCGGAGCTGAGGCGGTGATGCTGGTGCTGGGGAGCGGCTGCAAATATAGATGAAGTTTCGCTCACTGCCTACTGTGCGTCCTGGTTCCTAACTGGCCACGACCGGGCCCAGGGTTTGCCATTCACCACAGAATGGCTGTGCTAATCAGCCTGCTCCTCTGCACAGGGTTTCGCAGTTTACCAAGTGGGCTTCTTATCTCTCATCTCACCTATTCAATTACACCATCAGGGAAGCAGGACTAGCTCGCTTCCCCGCTTGACAGATAAACAGTCTCGCTTGACTTCATACCCATCCACTTCTCTCCACCCTCACTGGCCCACCCTGCCAAGCCACCTGAATAACCTGACGATCTCTCCCCACACTCGGCCTCAGCATGCCGTCCTCTCTTTCTGGTTAACCCTTGCTCTCTCCCTAACACCTCTCTGCCCTCCCTTCCTCTGAGATGGGGCTTCTTCTGAGACGCCTTCCTGGCAAACCACCACCACCCAGACCGAGCCACGCACCCCCCGCCCTGCCCACACTCTAGTGTCCTGTGCTCTGCCATAATACCAGCATAGTGGACACCTAGAACCCCACTGCCTGGGGTCAAATCCCAGCTCCTCTGCTCACGCTGGCCGGGAATCCTTAGGTGCATTCCTTCACCTCTCTGTGCCTCCTTCCACACCTTTAAAGTAGAGAAAATAACACAAGGCTTTTTGAGAGTTAAAGTGCCTACCCCGACGCCTGGCTCATGGCAGCTTCTCCAGGGTCCGGCCATCACCGTTCCTGCCCTTCTGGTTGTTTTCATTCTGGATCATATACGTTAACTACTTATCCGGGTGTCTTCTACACTCATGGAAGGTGTGGGGAGGGCGGCACGAATTGTCCTCGGGGACAGGAATCCAGCCGTACTGATCCCCTCTCTATAGCGGCACCTAGCTCAGCCGCTGAACCTAGCAGGCACTCAATAAAGTTTAGGAACTAGCTGCAATATTGAATGAGTCGAAAAGTGAATGGCCTGCTCAAGATCACATGGCTGATAAATGGCAGAAAGAGGGCTCGAAGGCGAGCTCTCTCACTAATGGCACAGCCGTCTTTCCACTCCACCACAAGGCTTCTCAAGATGAATGTAGAGCTGTTGGCAGATGACAGTATTTATTCATTATCTGCCTACTCCTGGGGCTTTGAGGTTGACAGAGTCATTTGAACAGTCCTGTATCGTCGGATCTAAGTGTATCGGGTTCCCGTGCTCCCCGGGCGTGTCTCCACCAGGGAGCTGTCCTGACACATCGGAGTGGAATCGCCATTCTCTGACTAGTCTGTGAGCTTCTTGAGGGCAGGGACTGTGTGTGACCCATCTGTGCCCCAAAGCATGGGGCCCAGCAATGGGAAACAGCACCTACCATTTATCGAGCCCCTACTGGGTGCCAGGAACCATGCTAAGTCTTCTCAATGCAGGGCTTTATGCAATGTTCACAAATGAGGAGATCTTATGATCTTATGATCTCCCCATTTTACAGACGAGACTGAGGTTCAGTGGTATAACTGGGATACCAACCCAGGTTGCCCACCTCAAGACTCTGAGGCTAAGTGCTGACCTTTGCTGCCTCTCCAGCAGTAGGAATTGAATTAATTGAACTGTATTCTGGGAAGGTTCCTTCGGGGTCTATGAAGGAACAGTCAAACCTACAAGTCTACTTCACGGAGTACGTTTCAGAATGGCTTGACCTGTGCCAAGGGTCCTTAATTTCACTGGGATCGCATTGTGTGTGATGTGAAGTGGGTCTGAGGTTTTTTCTGTCCCTGGGTCCCTGCTCCAGTGTCAGCACTCTGAAAGTGTGGGGGCGGGGAGTAGAGGGGCAGAGCTAGAGGCTGTAATGAAGGAGCCTTGAAGTTCAGAACCCACATCTTTCCAAGTTCTCAGTCTTGGTGAGGTCAGGCCCATATCAATCTCCCAGCCCATGAGTGCACCCTTTCCTGTGACACCCAGAGCCTCCAGGGTGGGGTCCTGACCACCATCTCCAGGGGCCTCCCCACAATCTCTAAGTACCAACAACTGAAAATCGTAGTTTGCTTATCGTCACTGGGATCTATTACACTCTTCCTGTCCGAGGTCACACCTAACAGCTACACCCATTCCCGGCCCCCTGGGTCCACGGCAGATGTACTCCATCACATGCTCGTTCTCAGCAATGCCCCCACCTACTTCTTCCCTTATTCACGGCCACAGTTGGCACTGAACAGTAGAAAAGTTTATCCTGAACAAAGAGGTTGTGAGAAACATCAAGATACCTATTAATTCATTTATTCATTCAGTTATTCTATAGATATTTAGAGCGCCTACTATATGCCAGCACTGAGTTTAACAAATTATCTTCTTAAAAATGTATTTAATATTAAACACATATTTAAACATGTATGATTGTATCCAGTAGAATTAGGTTTGACTACAAGGGTTTTTTTTTTAACTAAAATAAAAAATAAAAACATAGTTTACTTCCCTCCCATCGCACAGCTTTGGAGGTAAGCTGTCCCGGGCTGGCAGGACTCCCCGGTGGCGTGGCCCAGATACCTCTTTCTTACTCTACCATCATGCAGCTCTCCATTCTCAAGGTTGCACCACGGTCCAAGATGGCAACCGGAGCTCCAGAGTCCATACGCCAAGAGGAAAGGGCTGAGAAAGGCACATCCCACGAAGGACATCTGTCAGAAGTTGCTCCCATTATTTGCACTTACGTCCCACTGCAAAGAGTTTAGGCACATGGCCACCTCTAGCTGCAAGAGAAGCTTAGAAATAAAGTCTATATTCTAGGAAGCCCTATGTCCAGGCAAAACGTGGGAAACAGACAGTAGGCTCTGCCATTGCAAGCTATAGAGAATAACAATAAAATGAGCACCTCTGCCCTCGCCATCAGGTTAAGAAGGGGTGCGTGCCTAGTACATTGAAGCCATCGTGGGCCCTCCCCGCCACCACCCCCACCTTCTCCCACATCAGGTCCACACTCTCTTGAACCCTACGTATTTCACTGCCTTGTTTGACTTCACGGTTTCACCATAAACATGTGTATTTCTAAACAATTTATAGTCTAGTCGTACAAGTTTTTAACTTCATGAAAATGGAATCACACCGTATGTGTTTTCCTGTGGCTTGACCTTTATGTTTGCGGAATGCACCCGTGCTGACGTGTGTAGCTGTAATCCGCTCACTTTCTGCTGTACACCCCACTGGATTAACACGCTCCAAAGTATTATCATCCCTCTGACGATAGAAAGGTAGGTCGTTCCCAGCGCTTGACTGTTACAAGCGGTGCTGTTACAAACATTCTATGCGCATCTCCTTGTGCACATATGTAATTGTTCCTTCAAGGCAAATTTCTAAGAGAAATTGCTGGGTTGTGGGGTATACACATATTTTGATAATGTCAAATAGGCTTTTAATAAGAAAAGCGCAAAATCTCCTGGTACCCTGGGGATTCTAACAGTTGGTATAATGTTCGTCTGTTTAGAAGAGTGGAATGTGGAGCACACTCTCTGCCCCGCCTCACACACACGCCGACTCATTCACTTATTTGTCCATTTGTTCGATAAACATTTGTCATGTAGCCGTTATCATTCATTATAAGACATACCATCAATGTAGTAATGATTTTTCAGGAGAAGAGAGACACACTGCAGTAAATGAATCTATTAATTATAAGACACATCCCCATTTCGGAAACACTGAAATGTGCATGAGAGCATCTCAGAATCGAGGAAAATATGGTGTGTTCAAGGAACTCTCTAGAACTTCTGCCCTAAGGAGCTTATAGACTTGCAGCTATTTGTTCCCAAACAATGATGCCAAAACACAGAATATGATCAAAGCACATACAGAGTGCTTGAAAGCCTCAGAACCCAGCCCGAAGTGTGGTCCACCAGGGACTGGGCAGTTTCGGCACTGCCTGGGAGCCTGAGAGACATGCAGAGTCTCAGGCCCCACCCCATACCTGCTGAGTCAGAATCTGGCACAGCATGATCCCCAGGCGATTCCTATACTCATTAAAAGCCAGCAGCTATTGGAGGGAAAGAGGCTTTCCAGCTGAGGGCAATCAAGAAAGGCCTCCTGAAAGAGGTGTCATTCGATGAAGCAAGAGAACTACATTTACTGATGATGCCCGCTCTGGGTTAGGAACTGCACTGGGGGCCTTCACTTCTGTCATCTCATTGAGTCCTCAGGATCATCCCACAGGGCAAGGATTAACATCCTTTTTTTACAGCTAAGGAAACAGGTACGGAGAAGTCACATAACGTGCTCACAGCCACACAGCTAATAGCTAGCAGAGCCAGGCGTAGAAGCTGGGACTTTCTGAGTTTGGAATCTAGTCTCTTCCCCCACATCACATGTAAGGAACTAAAGAAGTAGCTGTGAAGACAAGAATGACAGGAACGAGGACAGGATGCTTTCGGAGATTGCGTGAGCAAGTGCTCGTTGTGGGGAGGTGAGAGCTCAGGGCAAACTAAAAGGGCAGACTCGGGAAAGGAAGGCAGACAGCCACAACAGATTTCTCACTCCATTCCAACCCCGCCCAGTGACTGCATAGGGCCTAGCACGTAGTAGGCATTCAAAACAATCCAATGAATGCATGAATGAATGAATGAATGAATGAACGAACAAATGAACATACAAATGACTGAACAACATAGGCCATTGTTTCAAACCCTCCAGCACCAGCTGGTGCCAGTACTGTGCGGAGGACTGAGGTTCCAGGAGGGACAAGCCAGGCGTCGCCCGCCGGTCTGCGGTCTCCTGAATCCATGCCATCAGGGAGGACCCAGCCAGCAAAGCAAGAAGCCAGGGACAGAAAAGGTTTAAAACACAGAGAAAGCAGCTCTCACCAAACCCTTCATTTGCTTCACTTAGAAAAATTACTTAGCCAGCCTCCTCCCCGGGCCTCGGCGCCTCCATCCGGGCACCCTCTGGGCTCCCGGCTGCTCTTACAGCTCCTCATGAATGTGTGGAAAATAAAACAGTGTCTGTGCAGCCCCTAATGACCAGGTTTATGAAGAGCTTATTGTGTATCAAAAACAGGAGGCAGCAGTTGGTGTCGTGAGATATTAACATGCTTTTTACAAAGCTGATGAAACCTCCTTTTAGACTACTTAATACCTGCGAGCTGAAATTTCCAGTCTGAGACGGTAAACTCCTGGAGGCAGAGCTGGGGGAGCCTTACACACAATCTTGGCCTTTCTGTCTCAACTTGGCCTGAAGTCACTCGGCTCTTGCGTTGGCACGGCACGGCTGCCCTTCTGGGATGCGGGCTCAGCAGCAATGTTCGTGCTTGTTGGGCCCCTTAGCAGAATAATCACTTATAGTTCAGAGTGGGAGCATCTCCCCTACATCTCTCCTCATCCTCCGAAAGCTAAGGGTCAACGCCTGTGAGGGGAGTGGGTGGCGAGATGTCGCCCCCTCAGCTTGGCCTGGACCATGGGCCTCTGCCCTCTTTCCAGCCGTCTCCTGCCTTCACCCATCCTGCCCTCTGAATGGGACCAATGGATTTGTCACCAGTCCCACTGGGATGCCACGTCTTTGCAACAGCCGACCCCTCCCACGGGACGGCCCTTCTCCCAGTGGTGTACGGGTAAATGGGTAACGACCGGCTCTCTGGGCAGGGAAGGGGACCTTGAGTTGTACTATTTGCCAGTTCCATGGGGCAAACACTCCTACGTGGCTGATTTCAAGCTTCTCGTGTGAGTTAGGAAGAGACTCCAATGATCACTCTCGTGAGCCAGTGCGAGCCACACGCCACTACCTTCGGGCTGCCTCGTTACCCCCAGCTCGGCCCTGGGGAGTTTTCTCTGACCTTCCACCCCCTCCAGACAGTTTTTTCCTCCTGTGTGACCAGCACTTCCTGACTTTGCTCTTGCTGGTCCTTCTTCCTAGATTCCTACTCACCTTCCACCACTTCCTCATCATGCCCCAACACACACACGCGCGCGCGCGCGCGCGCACACACACACACACACACCCGACCTGCTTCACCGGGCTAACTTCTCCACTTTCCATAGCAGCTCAGCCACTTCCTCCTCAGGAGGCCTGTGTCAACACCGCACACTCACATGGCAGGATATGCACCTACTGTGTGCACTGGGACACGCTCTGCTCTGTCACAACACGTACCCTGCCCCGCCACGGCACCGCTTTCTGCACCCCGCCGCGGAATGCGAGTTCCGTGGGACAGAAAGCATATTTGTCCTCTGTGTCTTCAGCAGGTGGCACAGACAGCATGGCAGACGGTTACATAAACGTGAGCGGAGCGACTCTGTTCCCACAGGGCTTACACATCCCTCTAGCGCAGTATGCGAGACATTACATTCCGGTAAACTACATTTCGTTCTGTGCTTTCTGTATTTCTCCCCTCGACTATGAGCCCTAGGAGGGCAAGGACAAGGCTAGATTTCCTTCCACCACCCCAGGGCCAGGCACATAGTCAGCCCTTAGTTTCTACTTGAGGAAAGAGCCTAAGAAGGAAGCCGACTGAAGGGAAAGCCAACACCAGATTTTTTGAGCACCTGGATCCATCTATGCCTGAAGCCATAGCAAGCACTGGGCTTGATGACCACAAACCAGAAAAAAACATATAACAGAACCCAAAGATGGCATCAGGAAAACAAGAGGACACCACGCTTCACCGACTGTGGTGCTATCTGTTGGCACAGATGTCCTACTACACTTAAATTCCACCGAAGGAGGTCGAGTGCTATGGGTGCCACCTCCCGCTCATGAGCCTTGTCGCCACGTGAGTGGACTGAGCTCCGGGGGCTCCCGGAGACCCCGTGCACACCCAGACCAGCCTCACAGCTCCATCGCCACCATCAGCCTCAGGGACCGTCAGGACCAGTCCCATCATGGCCTGGGACCCCATCTACCTTGGTCATGCCTCACTGCCTCGCTGTGATGCATCTGCGGGAGGTGCACACGGGCCCAAGAACAGGATCTTCCTACAGCCCTGAGTGGGCCGGGCTGCGCTCACACCACTGCCCGTGGGAGCAGTACCTCTGCGGTGTCCGCCCTTGCCCTGGCTGCCGCCTCCCCATCCCCCACTGCCAGCACCATCGAACCCTGCCTCCCGGGTTGCTGAGGACATAGGGCTATTTTCGCAGAGCAGTCCTCCAGCTGGCCAGTGTCAGACAGGTTAGGAGAAAATTCTGTACTCACGGAGACGGACTGACTCTCGCTCTGGCAGAGAAGGGCTGGAAGCGTCAGGTGTGGTTCTAGGTGTCAAGTCGTGGCCCAGACAGGGCCATCATTTAGCGTGCAACAGCTCATCATTGAAAGATCACGATGATTTCTAAAGACCAACCAATAATTTGGGGCTTATTAGAATAATGTGATGAATCATTTTCACTTCAGTTTTTAACTCAGTAGTAAACAGTTTCATAATACATAGAAAATAAAAGTGCACATTCAGTTTCGTCTGCTTCATTAATCTGTATGAGCTTCCCGGCTGCTGAATACTTTGAATGGCATTCCTACCTCCTTGCGACCTGAGCCATCCAGTGCATGGGCTTACTTACCCTTGACCCTGACGTTACCAATGACCGCACTCCACAATCTCAGTGTTTTGCATCCGCTCTGACTCCTATGCCCCGCCCTCCAGCTCACTCCTCTGAGCCCCAAACCAACAATTCTCCGACCCCACCCCAGGCTTCCCATGCCCTGATGCGCCACCTTTCACCGCCCTCCTTACTCAGCTTCGAGTCTGGTCCACCTTCATTATCACTGCCATTGCCCACTCCCCTTCTTGCACCCATCTCACGCACACCTCTCCTGGTTAAAGGCAACCCTCCAGGTAGATAAGCTGTAGTGACACCCTAAATGTGGCCAGAGAAACCCACGGAATCTCAAGAGGGACCTTGAAGCCTCCGACACACATACTTCATGTCTGGAGCCTTGTCCATGCTACCTCCCATCCTCATGGAGAATAATCTGACTCCCTTTCTCCTTCTTTGAATCTCCAACCCTGCCTCCCCTTCCGCATTCTCTGTTGATGATCCTGCTTCCCATTTTATCAAGAAAACAGAAGCCACCAGAAGAGGAGTCACAAGCCCCCACCATGTCTACTCATCCCCTGCACCTGCACCCACAGGTGTGTCCTTCCCTTCTGATGCAGTGGACGCACCATCATCCACCTCTAAGGCCACCCTCGTTCTTGTGTCCTGGACCTCACCCCCTCTCACATTGCTCCTCTCTCTGGGTCATCAATTCCTCCCTCTCTGCTGGAACATTTCCACCAACATCATGCCTTAACATCTCCCCCTGACACAGAGTATAGACACCCCACTAGCAGAGTAAAGGTAGGCAGAGGGAGAAAGAGGAAAGGAGGCGATAAACGATGTGGTGGGGTGGGGGCTCAGGCAGCCTGACCAGCATGTGCAAAGATCCTGTGGTAGGAAGGACCATGCAGAAAGGAAGGCCAAGTTGGCAGGTGCACAGAGAAGGAAGCGGGTGGGAGGCGAGGCCAGAAAGAGGTTGAGGTCAGGCCCTATTAAAAGCACTGAGAAGCTGTCGAGTGTTTTAAGCTGGAGGTGGCTTGATCAGATTTGCATTTTCGAAGGATCACTATGATAACTCTGTATAGAAGGATAAGAATGAGTGCAAAATGACCAGTGGAAAGGCTACTGCAGTCCACCAGGGAAGCAAGGATGGGGCCCTGGCAATGGATGATGGAGAGAAACTGACGAGTCTGAGAGAGAGGGAGGAGCTAATACAGCGGGATGTCATGATGAATGAAACCTGCAGTGAGCAGGAGGAGCTATACCCGTGATGATGAGCGGGCTCACGCTTGCACCAGGGAACCATGCGGAGGCCCTGAGCTAGTCAGTGCCTCTGAAGACCAGGCTTGATGGAAAGATCATGAGTTCAGGTCTGGACCTGTGGAACATACAGTGCCTTTCAAACATCCACTGAGGGACATCCAATAGGTACACAAGCCCAGGTCTGGACCTCACAGGAGAAGCCTGGGCAGCTGATTACTTCACGCAGCCTCATAACAAGCCTCTCTTTGCCCTTCTGTGCCACAAGGCACTGAGCTAGGAGCCAACGGTCAGCCCAGGGATGGCTGAGATGGGTTTGTGCAGAGAGAGGCAGCCAGGCCACATGGGCATGCAGCCCTTAAGAGAGCGATGTGGTGGCTCCACCTGCGACCCCTCAATTTGGGGTTTGGCACTGTCCTCGATTTGTTAGGAGCTCTGGGGCATGTCAGGACCACCCCCCACACCTCGCCTCCTGCAGAACTCCTTAAAAAGATGCCCGGCACTGAGCTGGTACCGGCGAAACATTTGTCAGATTGAATTGAGAGAAAATGAAAGTGCTTTTCGTAGTGTTTTCAAACACACTGATTTGTAATTTTAACAACGGGGAGAATAGCATATCCTCTTAACGGCAAGAACTAAGACACTTCTCAGGAGAGAGAGGTGTGTGGTTGGGAAAGGGGATGAGCCACTAGGAGGAGGCCGAGGCCTAACTCTAATGGACCAAGGAGCGTGAAGGCCGAGGAGAGGTGTCCTCGGAATGACAGAGCAGCGGGGGAAAGACGAGATGCGCGGTGACGGGAAGAGGGATTGCCCGGAGCACCCACGGAAGAAACCTGCCCCATGGGAGCATCTCGGGGGACACTCTGTGCTCTGGGGACCCCAAAGAGCTTCTGTGGGATTACCGGAAGTCCCCACATGCTCTGGGGATTCATCTTGCAGAAGTCTGGAAAGGAAGTGAATTTGGTACAGACATTGGGGCGGGAAGGCGGGATTCGACCATCTTTTCTGTAATATGTAGCATATGATAATAACTAGAAATACCTAAAATACTTAACTTTATAGAAGTACACTTGCATCTTATATATGCAGGTATATGTAATACATACAAGTCTATGTAATAATGTCTTAAAATTCCTAAATAATATCTAGAGTACATAATAAAACCTGCTTTGGGGGACAGGGAGGCTCAGGACTTTATAGGAAAATAAATTGCTAACATGTATTGAGGACTGTATTAATTAGGTTATATTCGCTACTCTCACAGAAAAATCCCAAATGTCAGTGGCTGAATATAGTCAAGGTCCATTTCCCTCTCGCAGCAATGCCCCCAAGCACATGCACTGATGTGCCAGGCACCGCTCTGAGCACTTTATATGTGTCAGCTCATTTAATCCCCATGACAATCTACAAAGGCAGGCTTCCTATGATCTCCACTTTCAGTGAGGAAACGGAGGTGTCTCAGTGAGGCTGAGCTGGACCCAGGCTGTCCAACTCCCGAACCTGCCTTCTACTCGCTGCGTCGTACCTCCCAGCACAGGTCCGACTGATCATTCATTCATTCATTCATTCAGGGAAATTTAGCCACCATTGCTGAACCTATGCTGGGACTAGGACCACAGTGAATGAAACAGACAAAAGTCCCTACTGTCATGAGGCAGACATGATTTAAATTCTATTCTGTGCATCTGTCTTTATAAAGACTGCGCTGCCTGAGCCATTTCTCACCTTCCTGCCATCATTTCTCACCTTCCCGCAGAGCAAATCAGAGTCAAAAGCCCTGATTCCATCATTTCCTGAGTGCTTCTTCAGTACTCCCTAATACCCAGTTTCTTCATCTGTAAAATGGAGATGAAAATACCCTCTCCTGGGCCTGTGGAAGAGGCAAAATGAGTGGAAGTTCAAAAGCCTGGCAGAGGGCCCGGCTCCGTGGGGGCTCACCCCCCAGGCTTTCACAGCTATTGGGGGCTGGGGGCTGTGAATTTCAAGCCACCGCTGTGGGAATGTCTGTCAGGATCAGTCTGGGGTCTGCCTTCTTTGGAAAGTGATCTACTTTCTCTCATGTAAAACGCAGGGTGACTCCCAGCCGAGCTGGGACACAGAGGCGGGTGTACCCACATGGTTCCTCAGCCTCCCAGGTGGCAGTCCCCCGCCCCGGCCCCGAATCAAATCTCCAGTGCCTGCAAAGCCCCAGCTAATCCTCAGAAGCCTGGGTACAGGGAAGGTTGGCTGGGTTTTGAAGTCGTAGGCCTTAGATCCTCACCGCATTGCTGCGGGGGCGGGGGCGGGGGCGGGGTGGGGAGGTGTTGATTTACCAGAGGGAAGTCCAAACAGACAAAGCCACACCTTCCTTCAGGGGCAAAGGACGGGGCTGAGCCAGCTTCAGAGGAGTGAGAAGCAAGAAGAGGCCAGTGTGCACTACGCCCCTGGGAACCACGAGGTCTCATGTGTCCTTTCTCCCGTTTTCCAGGGAACTTCAAAGGTCTCTGCAAGCAGATCGATCACTTCCCAGAGGATGCAGATTATGAAGCTGACACAGCAGAATATTTCCTCCGTGAGTGCATGCAATTATTTTTTTTTCTTTTCTTCCTGGGTCTTTCCTTTGCTGGGTCCTACCTTCCAACCCTCAGAGCCCTAAAGACCAGAACTATCTAGAGGTCCCTGTCTCAGCAGAGGGCAGGAAAAAGCAAAGCCTCCCTCCATTCCTTCTGTCCAGAGACCAAATCTTCATGTATGCTGTTCCCTCTGTGTGTAACACTTTCCCCTCCCTTCTGTGTCTGGCAAACTCCTAGTCATCCTCCAGATCTCAGCTGAAACATCACCTCCTCCAGGAAGTCCTCCAGGCCCCTGAATGGATTCCCAAAGCACAGCACCTGTATTGTGCTATGGGGTCCTTGTCTATTTGAGCAACCATCTCCCTCACAGTCCTGCCAACACTACCTGGCCATAAATCTGCCTTTCTCGTTCACCATTACATTCTCGGCCTCATGCCCTGCACACAATAAGCACTCGGTCAATTTCTTGAATAACTGAATGAAAAAAAAAAAAAAAAAACCATCAGGCAGTACCAGATTAGAACTTCTACTAAAAAAATAAATGAGATTTTTTTTCTTCCTCCACAAGTCAAGTCAAAGTTAAATCCTGATGTAACAGCTGCGATCTTAAACCCACCTGAGACATATTATCAAGAGAAAGCACTCTGAGTCCCAAAGAAAATTTCTCAAGAATCGGCAAAAACTAACAAGGTAAAATGTTCCCTGAGAAAGGGATTTCCAAGAGAGAGACAAAGGGTCCTTGACACCTGGGACAGCAAAGCCACCCCTAGCAGAAGTGGTCAAAGGCTCCTCTCAAGGCTCTCAGGCAGGCTCTTTCCAGGAAGGCCTGCTCCCCCCCCCAGGGGGAACCCCACTTCTGCCTCCCTCCCCTTTCCCACAGCTGAGTGGTTACCGTGACCCTCGATCACTTTTATGAAATATGTAGGAAGCATTTTATTATGTGCATCACCCCCCATCTCTTTCAATAATTACTCCTCACATCAAACCCAGTCTCTGGTCAGCCTGGAATCTAGGTTTCATCGAAATGCCCATGGAACAGGAAATAAGCCAGGCAGCTGGGAACAAAGAGGAAAGGAACATGACGCGATTTATAGATTTCTTTTTAAATGGGGAAAAATATCTTACGACGCTCATCATTTCCTTTTATGAATCCCTGCAAGACGCTGCTCCAAAATGGAATTCTCAAAGAGCCCTTCGGTTGCGTTCTGTTGCCCTGTTGGGGCTCTCGAACGAGCTTGGCATGGCGTATAAGCAGACTGAGCACGTTCACTGTGGCAGACCTGTGCTCAGGGCTGAGGGGACCAGGGTGAATGAATGAGACGCGGTCTGTGGCCCCAGGACGACCATGTGGCGCACGGCCTGGTAGGGAGGACCCTCGGAGAAACAGCTGGATCTGGGGCACCCGCACCGCAGAAATGTAGGGGTGATACGTGTGGGGGCACAGCTGAGCCCATGTCCAGAGCCACACTGGTAGAGTACAGTGAGGGCGTGATACTTTATCAGCGGGATGCCAGGTGCTTGGGGCAGGAATCGGTTCTAGGCACAGCTCCTGGAATACAGTAGATGCTCAATCGACACTGTTTGTTAAATAAAGGGAAAATATAGGATTCTTCAGTGGCTAGTCCTACTTACTCTACACCTGCACTTCCTTAAAGAGAGAAGAGCTTAGAGTGTTGGGTTCATTTCAGTGGTCCTGGACAAAAAGACTTGAACGTGTATCAGTAGTGCAGGATCTCAGGGTCTGATCTGAGTTGACTTAATCCAACAATTATTTTGAGCATCTATAATAGGGGGTCAACAAACTTTTTCTGTAGAGGGACAGGGAATGAGTATTTTAGGCTTTGCAGGCCATACAGTCTCTGTCCCAGCTACTCGGCTCCGACCTCGTAGCACAAAAGCAGCACGGACAATATGGAAGCAAATGAGTGTGGCTGTGCTCCCGTGAAACTTAACTCTATTTACAAAACCAGGCATCAGGCTGTTTGCTGACCCCGGATCTATAGTATGCTAAGCCTGGGCAATAAAGGCAAGTTTTTAAAGCTGGAAGATGTGAGTTCCTGCCACTCTATTAAGCTTTAACCTCGTTGGCCAGAGACACTAGAAGACAGGGATCATTTTTGTAGAAGGACCCGCAGCCCCACTGAGGTAGGCGGGGCTTCTGCCCAGGGAGGTGGGCGGGGCTGTGCCTGGAGGTGGGCACAGCTGGGTCCCAGAGTGTTGGAGGAAGCTGCACCAGAGAGGGCGGAACCTGCATGAGCCTCCAGTCCAGGTGTGTTACACCCATCTGCACGGTGCGCCTGCCACATAGGAGGCCGTTAGAGGCAGGGAAGCAGCCCCTGTCCCCGCGGGCTCGCTGTCTGGAGACAGACCCATGAACATAAGGGGCATGCCATGACACAGGCAGGGACAGAAGGAAATGTGGGGTGCAAGAAAGCCTGGCCCCTGACCCACCCCTGGCACGGGGTCACATGCTTCTGGAATGGACAAAGGCCTGAATGCATGTAAGTGTGGGGCTTTAGTACATACTGCCTGAGTTCAAATCTGGCTCTGCCACTTCTTGGTTAACCGCCTTGGGCTTTGGATTCCTCGCGATGGGGACACTGGTCATCGGTACTTCCTAGGGCTGTAATGAGGCTTATGTGATTCAGTGTAAGACAGCTCTTCATACCAACCAAGATCACAGTATGCCCTCAGTAGGCATTAGCAATGACTTGCGTATGCTGCACTGTGGAAAATGCAAAGGATACAGATTGAGCAGGGAAGGGGGAGAGGGCATGCCAAGAAGAGGGCTTCGGTTTGCAGTAGGGTGGTCAGAAAGGTCCTCACTGGGACGCAGACCTAGGGGCTGGGGGGCACATCTGGTTCTACAGTATCCTGGGAAGAGCATGCCACGCAGAGGGAACGGCCGTGCAAAGTGTCTGAGGCTGGCGTGCCCAGGGACAGCCAGGAAGCCAGCGGTTGAGAGGGCATACGCAGGCAGATGCGAGGCCAGGACCTGTGGGCCTCAGCTTTAATCTGAGATGGGACCTCGAGGGGTCCTGAGCAGAGAGGCGGGGACGACCACCCACGCTAACAGCATCACTCTACTTCTGCTGCGGAACTCACTCTGGGGTATGAGCAGGAGCAGGGAGACCAGGAGGAGACGAGGGCCATAATCCAGGCTAGAAATGCCGGGGTGGGGACCGGGGCAGGAGCTGGGGAAGAGGGCTGAGAAGGGGTCTGATTCTGGATGCATTTGAAGGCAGAGCCACCAGGATTTAAGTCAGACTGGATGGAGAGAGGTAAGAGAAAAGACGGACTCACGGACATCTAGCAGTCCTGACTTAGCAGACGGGGAGCAGTGCTGCCCTTGACTGAGGCCAGGAATGTCAGAGGAGGCTGGGTTGCAGGGAGGTGACCACTGTGTTTTCCAACCTGCATGTCATGATTTCTGTGATGGATTCTTCTTCCCCTCTGGACCGTGAATAGCAACTCCTCTGGGTGGTTGCAAATAGAGTTCTCCCCACCTCCCACTATACTCAGCACAGTGCCTGTCCTGAGTCAGGCCCAGGAGACGTTTGCTGAGTGAATAAAAGAGGACCTGCCCTCCCTAGGCGGCCTGGCAGGATTACCATCTTCCCAGATGAGGACAGAGGTGGGTGCTGAGTCTCTGGTTGAGCCAAAGCCGCCCTTCCCAGCCTCAGAGAACCTTCCTCCCCTCTGCTCCCCCTTCTCCATCTCCTTCTCCTAGTCCCACCAGGGACTGAGGGGTTTCCTAAATACCTAAGCAATCGGGGGAAGAGGGGATACCAACTAGCAAGATCTGAGCTTGGCATTTACAGTGAAAGGACTGAGTGCAAGGTGAGCTCTGCTCTGTGGCCTTGGGCAAGTTACACAGCTTCCCTGAGCCTGGATGAACACTGGTCCCCTAAGGGGCTCTAAGGATACAAAGAGACAAGGGCCGGGAGGGTACTTTGCTAAGGCTCCCCAGCTGCCTCAGGGGAACACGCGAGGGAAGTCCACCACCTCCTCCTTCCACTGGACTTTAGAAGGGCCACAGGTCCTCCCAGCTCCTGAGAGGCTGGAGCTACACATGCACTTAGGGTCACCCAGCCCCACCCTCCTATTTTACAGATGAGGAAAAACTGAGGCCCAGAGCAGGAAAATGCCTTACCCCAGCCCAGGCCCCTCTCTGAAACACCACCTGCCTCCCGTAATGCTATCCAGGGCCGCGTGCTCCTGTCCACTGTCCCAGCCCTGAAGCCCCTTCTAGGGAAATCATTATGAGAGACATTCCTGCCAGAGGTCATCAAGGTCAGCGGCTGAAACAGCTCAGACCCAGCCCTGCAGGCGGGGGAGCTTCCTGCACTGTGACGGGGCTAGTGCGGCTCACGCGCCCTCCCGTCCGGCGAGCGGAGCCATCATCTCCCCAAGCCGGCCGCCCTTCCGCTCTCCGCACACGGTGACAGTTGCTATTCTCTCCTGGCTCACATATTTAAGTGCTGGTTGCAGCCACCATGCTGACTTCACAACCTAGTCATGAGTCACAGCCTGCACTTTAACACACGCCAGCCGGGGCAGCCGCGGGCCCGAGAGACACAGCGACAGTGTGCTGCGCTGTGGGGAGAACTGCTGTCCCCCGTGCTCGTCGGGCACCGGGCGCTGGTCTGGTCGCTTCGGATGTGTTTACTCCTGACTCGTCCTCGCAGCCCTCTGAGCTGGGTGTCCGCCGGCCTGCCCGCGGCGGAGGAGGCGGCTGGGGCTCAGGACAGGCAGGCCACACAGCGAGAGAGATGCGCTCCGGCCGTCTCCCTCCTGGGCTCCTGCAGCTGATCACCAACCCCAGAGACAGCAGGAACCGGGGAAGCATCCGGCACCTGCGCAGATGGCGCTCCCAGAGGAAGCTCTACGGGCTTCCAAACTCCTTTCATGAGTCATTATGTGTTGCAAACGTTCATTGGACAACTGACTATGTCTGTGCCAGGCCCGATGCTTCATACCTTATCTTCACCCATCTTCACAACCACCCTAAAAGGCAGGTTCTGTCGGTGTCCCCATTACACAGGTGAGAAAGGTGAGGCACCCAAGCCACATGGGCAGTGGGAGGGCCAGGAGGGAAACCCAGGTAGTTCACCCCGGAGCCCACGCTCCCAGCCACCACTCCTGACTTCTCTCTCTTCCTCCCATCCACCATTTCTTCGTCTTCTTCCTCTTTCTCTGACATCCTTCTCTCTCCTCCAATACCGCTTTCTCTCCCTCCCTCCTTCCCTTGCCTCTCCATTCCATTCCTCTCCTCCCTTCCTTTTCTCTCTCTTCTTTCCTCCCTCTCCTCATCTCCCTCCACACACTCTCACACTCACACATTCTCACTCACAGACCCGCATACACTCTCTCACCATATACTCACATACACGCACTTACACAACCCCTTTCACGGTCACTGGCTGCCCCGTCTAGCACGGCAAGAAGGAAGAGAGAGGGAGAGATACCCAAGAGCCTAGAAGCTCCTCCCGACCGAGCATATCTGTGATTCCATCCCCTTAGAATGGATCAAATCTCGAATGGGATAACAGGCATAAAGAGCTTAACGCTGTGCCCAGAAAATCAGGAGCCCACCCTCCCCATACCTGATTATACTATTTTGATTAAAGACCGTGACTAGCACAGGGACTAGGGATGACGACAGCCTGGCTGAGCGGGCCCTGATGGGGGATCTTGGGGGACACAGGAACTATCAGAGACAGACAAGACCTGAGAGATCACCTAGTCCAACCCCATCAGAGTGCACACCTGGACCCAGAGGAGGAAAAGCACGTGCTCAGGTTCCGCGGAGAGCCAGGCAAAGACTAGGCGCCAGGTCTGGGTCCTTCGACCTCCCGCCACCCCGACCCGCACAGGGCACCCCCCACACCTCCTCCTCCGCCTGACTGAGTGAGGAAACCGCTGGGCCTCCCCATGCAGGCAGCCGCCCCATCCTCCACCTGTGCCCACCATGGAAAGGTATTTCACAGCAGGACAGCCATAGATGCCGGAAGCCCACTGGGACGCTAGACTGCAAAATGATTTGTCTACAGAATTTGGCCAAAAAGAGGATTAGCAAAGAATTTACGGCACGGGCCACCCCATCCAGAAGGCAAGATGTCTGTCATTCCCTCCTGGGTACTTATGACACTCTTCATTTCGGTCACTAGCATAGAAAATAATAAATTATTTATAGTTTACCAAAATTCTGCATGTTCAAAAGCTTCCAACACTCTTCTTCCTATTTAATCATGGTAACCTGTAAGATAGACTGAGCTTGAATGTTTGTCCCCAGGTAGAGGCGCAGGGACACCACGAGATTTGCCCAAGGTCTTCCAAGCCAGTCACTAAATAGTGGGGCTCCCAAAGCCTCAAGGCTAAGCCCTCTGCCCTTTCATGGGCAAGTTCCTCTGTGCTCAGCTCCATGTCTGCGAACCCCCTTTTACAGCGTCCGCCCAGACCACACCTCTGTGCTGCAAACCTGCACATCCACTGCCCCTGCGTACTCCACTTGCATATCTCCAAAGCACCTCAAACTCACTGCGCCCCAAACCAAACCCTTATTTCTCTCCCCTAACTCCTTAGGCTTGATCCTCTCCCAGTCTCACCAGTGGTTTTACCCATCCAGCCAGCAAATCTGAGACCTAGAAATTATCCTCAACGCCATTCTCTTCTCCACCCCTATGCACCCATCGCCAAGTCTCAATTTACCTCCTAAATATCCCTCTGCCCATACCCTCTGTGCTTACCCTGGTCCAAGCACCATCATCACTTGTCTAACGAGCTGCAATGCCTGTAACCACCATGACCCCTTCTTAACCCATGTGCTTATTAAGATGCAAATCAGATCATGACAGCCCTACCTCCTCTAAGCCCTTTAATGTTTCCCATTGTCCTTGGGATAAAGGTAAACTCTGTAACAGGACCCATAGGCCTCCAGGTGACCCATAAGCCCCGTGTGGTCTGGACCTGTTGGCTTCATCTCTCCGTGTTCCCCCAGGTCCCTCCACCGGCTCCTTGTGATCCAGCTCCTTTCAATTCCCTGAACGAGCCACCCTTCCTCCAGCCCTTGCTCATGCTGCTTCCTCTCCCACGAACTCTCTGTACACTATGCCTCTATTCTACCCAGTTAGCTTCTCCTTATCCATCGGAGATCATCTCCAACGTCACTGCCTCAGGAAGCCCTCCCTGTCCCCATATGAGCTCAGAGGCGACTCTGACAGATGTGACGTGTAGGGCCAGAAAGCAGGGGAGTACAGTGGTTAGGCTCACAGAGCCTAGCTTGGGTTCACAAACCCAGCTTCGCCATTTCCTTGCGGGGTGGCCTTGGACAAATCACTTAACCTCTCTGTGCCTGTTTCAGCCTGTGTATATGGGGTAATCAAAGTATTTACCTCATAGTGACATAATGAGAACCAATGAGTACTAATATATACAATGCTTAGAATAGTCCCAGCACACACTCAGCACTCAGCGAACATTAGCCTGTCACACACCTTCATGGTGACATATGGGTACCTTTCTTCCATAACACTATCCTGGTTGATCATTATACACTTCCTTGTGTTATCATCTGATGACACGCATCTTCTTCATGAGAACGTGGGCCCTAGAGAGACATGGACCAGGCCTGTTTGTGCACTCTATTTGTCTTCCGTGCCCAGCCTGTAACCTGGCACAGAGACCGGCATGCCATCTGTATTTATTCACTGGACTCCCCATTGTCAAGGGCAATGCATCTCTCTGTACCAGACTATGCAGGATTTCCCCCATTAAAGTGCATAATGCTCTCAAGCAGGGGTGGCCAAACTGCAACGGGCAGGCCAAATTTGGCACACCAACTGTTTTCATAAATAAAGTTTTATTAGAATACGATCACACTCATTTGTTCACATATTTTCTATGGCTGTTTTCATGCTACCATGGCAAAGTTGAGTAATTGTAACAGAGATCGTATGGCCAGCGAAAGCCAGAAACGCTTATTATCTGCCTCTTTACAGAAAAAGGTATTTGTAATCTCCTGGAAGCCAAGGCCCATGGTCTCATGGGGTTGGTATGAGGGTTAAATGGGTCAATCCATGGAAGGCATTTAGAACAAGGTCGGGCACATAGGAAGAACTCCGTAAGTATTAGTAGATAATCTGTAATTCCATATACTTACTCACAGGTCAATAAATATTTGCCTATTGAACAAATCAGGTAGAATCTGCTTCTTGTGACAGATTTTAGTGCTAAGAGCACACCAGCTTCAGTGGGAAGTAGGGCCAATTCATGGGGAAATTATGTCTAAAGCAGGAGAGACACGAGAAATAATAAAAATTGCTATCCTTTACTGTACTCAGAGGAAATTGAGGCACAGAGAGGTAAGATAATTTACCCAAACTTACGAAGCTAATAAATGCTAAAGCCAGATTCAAATTCAAATCCAGACCATGTAATTCCCTAACCACTACACCACATTGCCTTTCCATGTGCCCCAAGTCCCCCAAAGGGCAGAGGAAGGAGCTAAAAACTTTGCCTGAGAAAGTCAATGAAGGCTTCACAGACAGGAGGACTTAGAGTTGGATTTTGATAAATGAACAGAAGTTTATCATGTGAAAAAGAGCAGGAAAAACATTCTAATAAAAAAGTTTGGAATCTCAAAACTCATAATCATGCAATAACGTAACTTGGGAGCTTTTCTGTGGCTGAACAGGAGGGAACATAGACGTGAAGCTGGAGATGAGCAGGGGCCAGGTCACACAGGGCCCTAGGGGACTCGTGAGGCACTGGAGTTTGGTCCTCCAGGTGGAGATGAGCCCCTGAAGGGCTGTGAGCTGGCCAGTGGCTTGCTCCCTCTCCCTCCTCCCTAGTATTGCTAAGCAACCTCGACTCTGGTCCATCCATAAAACCCCCACTCCCGTGTGCTGCCCTCTCTCCTCCCTCCTGCATCCCGCCATCTCACGGCCATGTTTTTTCTCTCTCTCTCTTTGACCTTTCATGTTCCACAGGGGCCGTGAGGGCCTCGAGCATTTTCCCAATCCTGAGCGTGATTCTGCTTTTCATGGGTGGACTCTGCATCGCAGCCAGTGAGTTCTACAAGACTCGACACAACATCATCCTGAGTGCCGGCATCTTCTTTGTGTCTGCAGGTAATGGCCACTGAGTTGGGCAGATCAGAGCCCAGGCCTGCCTAGTGCAGAGAAGCCGAGGTTTGGGTACCCAATGGCTGGAAAGACCTGGTCCAGAGAGGAAGGGAGGAAAGGGAGGAATCTCCAGGCCATGCGACAGGTCATTTTGCAGAAAGGCAGGTTGTGCTGGGGCTCCCACCTGAACCCCCCACTGAGTCCTCCAGGATCATCCCAGACCCTCAGCCCAATGGCCCGTCCTCCCCCTATTTCTTAGAAAATGGCCCAAATCCCAGGTCCCCCTTACTTGCCCTCTCCTCTCACTGCCCTACACAGGTGGGGGCAGGCGGGCACCCAAAATCACATTTCTCAGTCCGGTTACATGACAAGTCACACTCGTTTCCAATGCCAGAAAAAGAACACAGGCGGTAGCATGAGCCATTTAATAAGAATGACTAATGTTTAAGTAGCACTTAACCACATCCCAGACTTTCACACGTAATCCTCTCCATGGCCCTACCGGGGCAAGCCCTGTTATCCAGAAAGGTTTTGAATCCAGGCGATCTGGCTCCAGGAGCCAGTCCTAAGCCTCTACAACACCAGCTTCGAATCCCTGCGCTGCCTTAAGCAAGCTGCTTTACCCCTCTGTGATCCATTTCCTCATTCGCAAACCCCTTGAAAAGCACTCAGCAGTGAAGGCAAGTGGTAAATGCTCAATAAACAATACCTATTATTATTATTATTATTACTCAATATGTTGTAGAATGCCTCTCCCTTCTCTCCCTTCTTCCCTATCTATTTCCATTAGCTCTTCCCTTTGTAGCTCTCTTCAAATGATAAAATATTAGGGTGATGCTTGCCAAAGTCCCTCTATACCCACCCACCCATCCGTACACGATGAAAACGCTAGACAGGGGAGAGTCCCATTCGGTTGTCCCTGTCCTTTAATCCTGCCCAGTGCCTGGCATCCTGCTTGGAAATTAACGTCCTTCTCTCTGATTCTGCCCACCCGGGTGCCCGGCAGGTCTGAGTAACATCATTGGCATCATAGTGTACATATCTGCCAATGCCGGAGATCCCTCCAAGAGCGACTCCAAAAAGAATAGTTACTCGTACGGCTGGTCCTTCTACTTCGGGGCCCTGTCCTTCATCATTGCCGAGATGGTCGGGGTGCTGGCCGTGCACATGTTTATCGACCGGCACAAACAGCTGCGGGCCACGGCCCGTGCCACGGACTACCTCCAGGCCTCCGCCATCACCCGCATCCCCAGCTACCGCTACCGCTACCAGCGCCGCAGCCGCTCCAGCTCCCGCTCCACCGAGCCCTCACACTCCAGGGACGCCTCCCCCGTGGGCCTCAAGGGCTTCAACACCCTGCCGTCCACCGAGATCTCCATGTACACCCTCAGCAGGGACCCCCTGAAGGCCGCCACCACGCCCACCGCCACCTACAACTCCGACAGGGATAACAGCTTCCTCCAAGTTCACAACTGTATCCAGAAGGAGAACAAAGACTCTCTCCACTCCAACACAGCCAACCGCCGGACCACCCCCGTATGAAGCCGCGGGGCCTCGCCAGCGCCGCCTGCCGGTCCCAGGCAGAGCCGGGAGCAGGGCGCGGCCGCGGGGTGGGCCGGGGCAAGGGGAGGGTGGGGGAAACCAAACCATCCCCGGGGTGGGGGGGGAACCTTCCAAAAGCAAAAACAAAAAAAAACAAAAAAAAAACAAACAAAAAAAGAGAAAAACATAAGTAAATCTAAAAAAAAAAAAAACGAACAAAATATAAGAGGAACAAAGAAGCCAAACAACAGGAAATGTGAAAAAAATAAATAAATGAGGGAAGGAAAAACAAACTTTAAAAAAGCAAGAGAGGATAAAAAATTAAAAATAGAAAATAAATCTAAAAGAAAATGCATGATTTCCCATGTACCATTATTTTAACATTTAATAAAAACCAATTTAAATGAAAAAATAAAAGGGAACCAAGATAACATTAAAGCAAAAAAAAAAAAAAAGGAGCAGAAAGAAAGGGGATTTCTTTCTTTGCATTTATCAGAGGTTTACGTTACTTGTTGTTTGTGGTTTCCTTTTTGTTGTTGTTTTTTATTTAACTCCAGAGAGTTACTTTTCTGTTCCCTTTAACCCCAAGTGGGCTCTGCCTCCCTGGGCGAGTGGGGGGGTGGAGACTCAGAGGCCCCGGGGCCAGGTGAGCCTCGGTCACTGCCAGGTCCCTGGAGCCTCAGGACGGGTGCCCCAGGAACGCTGGGCAAGCTCCTGGCTTGGGAGCTGGCTCCACCCAGCATTGATGGGGCAATTGAAGGCCTCCAGGTGACCCAAGAGTCCTTGGTCCCTCTTGTCCGAAAGACTCCTGGACGGGGGTGCACGTGGGGCTTGTCCAGCCCTGGGGTTCCCAGTCCTTAATGGTCCTTAACCCACTGTGATGACTTCCTAGGCCTTGAGGGAAAGGAAGGAGAGGGGATGACTGCCGGTGGCTTGCTGAGACGCCCAGAAACCCGGAATCCTCAGGGTGAGCCTCTTGGGGTCACCACCACCCCAAGCTCCTGTCCTTAGGAGCAAGAGATCCCACCCTCCGGGGGATGTAAAGCAGCTCTCCCTCCTCACCCCTCACCTCGGGGCTACCCAATGACCCTGGGGCGATGGTGGACCCCCAGACTCATAGGCTCCCAATCCCCTGGGAAGGGGGCTCACTGACCCTTTGGGGGTCCTTGGACTCGCTGAAGCCCCCTCAGGGCTCACCGGGTCCAACAATGACATTGCAAAAAGGTTTCTTTTTACAAAAGAAAACGGAAAAACAAGTGGTGATTTTTTTTTTAAATAAAAAAACCACGGACTATAAATAAATGTAAATATATAATAAGTGGATTTACTTGCAAGAAAATCAGATAGTATTTTTCTTTTAATTCTTTTCCAGCTTTAAACTGTGAAAACAAACAAAAAAAATAGGGTGGGGTGGGGGACTTAAAATTTAGCAGGGAACTTGTAAAGAGAAAACAGAAAACAAATATACAAATCCATTTAAAAAAAAAATACTGTTGCGAGAGATTAGAGCTGGGTTTAAAGCCGGAGGGAGAGAAGAAGGAGCTGCAGGGAGTTTCTGTGATGAAAGATCTCTTCCTTATACTGAGAAGGTGCTGCTACTGTGGAAGAGAGAGAGTCACGACGGAGAATCCGGTCTTCACGAAGGAGATCGCACACCCCACTCACACACACACACACACACACACACACACACACACACACAGAGTCCTGGAAGCCCAGCATTTGAATCACGCACAGGAATACACATGCCATTATAAACCATTCCATCCCTGTACACAGCCAGAGGCAGGGTTCAAAAAAGACGGACTCTTTTGTCGTTGTCCAAAGCCATGGACAGCGACAACAACTCTATGTTGGCCTTTATGCTCACGCGTGCCCTCCCACCACACACACACACACACACACACACACCATGCTTGCATGTATGAAAAGGGCACAAGTCTAGAATCTAGCTTTAAATTCTGGAATCCCTTGCTGTGTGGCCTCTCTGGGCCTCAGTTTCCCCCTGCGTGAGCATGCGGATTGACCCAGATGAGCTCTAAAGGCTCACTCTTATTCTTGGCGTCAACGACTTTAAGATCCGCCACCTGCCCAGAAGAAGATGCCAGGGACAACCAAAATAGCTGCCATCCAGCCCCCAGACACTGAGAACATTTCCAAATCATCAGTCAGCCGTTCACACAGACGGACACACGCACACGCGGGCACACACGCGCACACGCGCGCACACACACACACACGCCCCATATGCCTCCTCACTGTGCTCCCAGTCCCCTGCCCCCACATCCGACGTCAAAGCAAAAATTACACACATGTGAGCAAACGTATCCTGCCATTCAGACAGAGAAGGAAAAGGTACCAGAGGTCCCCAGAGCCACTCCTCATCTTGTGTCCCCTTTCTCTAATGCCATAACCTGGTTACGGAGAAGGAAAGGGGCTTCTTTGAGAGGAGAGATCAGCCACCGGGGCTCCCCTACTGTCTTTGGGGTCAGAGGAAAAGAGGGTCCTCTGAGGTTTGCTGGGAGCTTAAGGCTAAGGGGATAGAGACAAGAGCTTTCCAAAGTGTGGTCCCAGGGTAAGGACCAACCTCAGAAGTTAAACTTACACCACAGACTAAAGTCTGGGGCATCCCATGTTGCTCCCCTTTCTTCCCAGAGGGAAGAGCGCCAGGTCGGACTGAGAGAAACCCAACAGTTTTCCAAAGGCTGAATCTCAGCCCAGCCTGCCGGTCACTCTGCTAAAGGTGAGGCGGCTAGCTGCCCCCATCAGTGCGTCCTGGTTTGCCTCTTTCTGTCCTGGCCTGAAGTTTCCTATGCTGAGCTCTGAGGAGTTGGGGGGAGTGGCTAACAAGGCTTTTGGGGTCTGTGCACTCCTGGCTGCCCTTCCTCTCTTTTGTCTGGGAAAGGAAAGCTCTGTTCTCAGGTCAGCGGCAGCCGGAACCCTGAATTCAGCCTGAGCCACAAGGCAGAACATCTGCCAGCCCAGCCCAGAAGTGCACGGGACGCCGTGGGGCCCCAAGGCAGAGCAACGGGGGCCAATGCCAGGTGTGGGCAGGAATCACGATCTCTCCCCGCTCCCACTCCAACCCTGCCCACCACCGTGCCAGATTCCAAACCTGACAGGAGCGAGGACCAGAGAGAAGGGCGAGGCCCCAAGAAAACAGCAATTAAAAGAGGGCGCTATCCAAAGAGAAAAACTGGCCCCATTCTCGGAGTTCTGGCAGAGTGTGTGGGATGGCAACTGGCGCTGCCATCCAGGCCCTGAGGCCTGGCTCCTGGGTCCTCTTGAAGAAGGCGCTCTAGGTGTGGGTGAAACCAGCTTGGCTGAGAAAGGGCCGGGATGGGGGTGGCAAGGGCACTGCTTGCCAGGGTGGACGATTGCTCATTGTCCAGCTCAAACCAGTTCAAGAAACCAACCTCCATTTTCTTTTCTTGGTGGGTCCTTTTTTTTTTTTTCAGACTGTTAACAGAAAAAAATTTTAAAAAGCAGAAAACTAAAAAAAGAAAAAAAGAAAAAAAATCCTGGTACATGAAATAAAGATTTTTTTTATAGCTTGGTCCTCACTTCAGTGGATTTCTTTACATGCTTTCCCAACTCCCAGCATCCCATTGAAGACAATCGCAAAGCCACGGATTCTCAGAGTTGGAGAATGGGAGGCTTAGAGGCGATGCAGTAGGGTGTCTCCACTGCTCAGGTCATAAGTCCTCACACAGATGGTCCTTACTGACGCCTCTAGTGGCAGGGGGCGCACCCCTCCACAGGCAGCCCTCAGTGGGGAAATCCTTCTCAGCCTCATGAATTTCAACCCACTTTTCCTTTGAATTTGGCAACCCTGGATGAATCCCTTCGATGTTTGAAGACAATGAGAATGATGTCCTTGGGCCTTAGAATAAACCAGCCCCACTCAACAACCCCGTGGCACTCCAGGGTTTCGATTTTCCCCATGAGAGTGTATGGCCGGGAATGGACGCAGGACTCAGAGGGCTCCCTGCACGGGGGTGCTCCTGGAAGGGACTGTGGACTGGGAAACAAATGGGGAGGGTCTCGGAAGGGGCCTTGGGAAAGCAAGATGGGATGTGTCCTGGTCGGCTTGAGCTGCTCTAACAAAACACTAGAGACCAGGTGGCTTAAACCGCAGACATCTATATCTCGCAGTTCTGGAGACTGGGAAGTCCAGAATCGGGATGCCGGCAGATTTGGTTTCTTCCTGGCTTACAGACGGCTACCTGCTCTCTGTGTCTTCACAATGCAGAGAAAGAGTCCTAGTTTTCCTTTCTCTTCTTGTAAGGACACTAATCCCGTCATGGGAGCCCCACCCTCATGACTTCATTTCACCCTAATCACCTCCCAAAGATGCTACCTCCAAACACTATCACATTGGGGGTTAAGGTTTCAACATATGTATTTGAGGTGGCGGGACTGCAAAAAAGCAGTCCATAACAGGATGCTAACAGGAGGATCTGATCCTTGGCAATGAAGAAAGTCCCCATTTGAAAGCAGCTAAAGTGCCCGCCCTGCATTGTCCAGCCCCGGTCTGGTCAAACCGCCAGGGTGAGCTCTTTGAAGGAGGGCTGTACATGCCTTGCAAAATGCATTAAACTCGCTTAGTTCATTTTAGCTTAAAAAAATTGTCATACTGCATAGGATGGAAGGAAGGAAGGAATTTCAAAATCGAATCAAGATTTGAAAAGCAGACACAAAAGTACTCGTCTCTTGGCAAATTATAAAATGTTTTTTCTCCTGCGCCTACCTTCCCTTTAGAATTCCTGCCCAATTATCCTTGATGCCATGACAAACAGGATAAAGGAAAGCAGACCACTACATATTTAGAATGAAAACATGATGATACATAGCTCTGAAAGGAGACAAAAGCTTCATTGTGTCCTACCAATATCTATCATCACAAACAAAAAACACGGGTCTCATTCATGGCAGTACTAGGAGAACCCTATGGAGACCATCTACATCACTTTTAGAAACAGCCATGATAATGCACAGTGATGAGGACAGGCGAGAGCCCCAAAAGTCGTGACCCCACACCCGACACAGACAAGGGCTTCTTCATGGAGCTCTAAGAGGTTGGGTCTCTGTGAGAGAAGATGTTGTCTAAGATTCAAGGGAGAAAGCTTAGTCATTGAGCAGCTCTCCTTGGGCTCAAGGGAAACGAGATGGCATGCAGAGGAGACCTGAGGCACCTATAGAAAGGCCAGCCCCGCACCATGGGGACCCAGAAAACTCCACTCTAGAATTACCCAATGTTGCTCAATTCAGCCCGGGTTCCCAGGGGCCACTCAAGTGCCTCTTCCTCCAGGCTCCCCACTAACATTTCCAGGTCCCGGAGCGGGAATACAAATGGAGGCCCCTGAAATAGCAGGTTTGAATTTAGAATTCTTAACCTCCTCTGAATTCTGCACGAAAGTGGCCGCATGGGGCAAGCCCACGCTGGGCCCTTGGCCCTGGCTCCTAGCTTACAGCCAAGCCCCACTTCCCTTCCCACCCCCAGCTCCCCTCAGCATGTGCAGGGCCGCCCCCTCAAAGGGGGTGCCTGTCCCAGCCTGCACATCCAACTTCCAGCTACAGCTGCCAGAAACGGCCACTCCTTGGCTACCTGTTGGGCTGGGCCAACCTCAGGACAGATGGTAGCTGGTCCTGGAACCTGGCTCAGGACCCTCTGGGCAGGAATTCTAAAGTAGCAGGCACCAGAGAGAAGTCTAGAAGAGTGATGTGGGCTCAGGGTGAGCACGTCCTGTTAGCCCATGAGGAAGGGCATGGTCAGAGGCGGAGGCCTTTCTTACATGTGTCCACAGTACAGCCTCTCTCTAGCTGTTGATTGTAGATTTTAACAGCCAAGAGCTCTGACTTCCAGAGGGTCAGAAGAGGGGCCTTACATCCCAGAAGATCTATGCCTTCATAGGCCAAAAAAAAAAAAAAAAAGGTACAATTGGAGTTCAGAGAGGACAAGCAATCTGTCCAGACTTGCACAATGAACTGGCCTCGAGCAGGCTTCAGGCCCCAGCCTCACCACCCGTCACCCCTCCAACTCCCCAGCCGCCCTTTCTGATGGAGGGTAGAAGCCTTCCTTCTCTTCCACTCACGCTCCAGGCTTAGTTTCCCTCTTGCAATAGTGCTGACCTCACCGACTCCAAAAGCTCTGAGAGTGTCTGCAGGGGGTGAGGGACGGCGGCTGTCTCAGTGAGTGCCTAGACCCGCCTAACAAGAAGCATCAGTTCGGACTGGCTTCCAAGCCGATGGCTGAGAAAGCTGGCTGGTCGCCAACAGCTGCCTGCCCCACTGGTTCCCAGGCTCTGGAAAGAAACGTCTCTGGGACGGCTCGCAGACTTCTCCCAAGCCGAAGGAACCCTGTCCCGCTCGCCCTTCCTGCCACGGGCTGCCGCAGACACAAATTCAGCAGTGAGCTGGGGCCACCTCCTACGGGCTCATGAGAGCCAACCACATGCATCTCTTCTCAACTCCAAGTTCAGCGAGGCCACACTGGCACTGAACTCGGTCATGGTGGGGGTGTTTACACCACAGAAATGGGCAAATGCTACAAATTAGAGATTTTTTTTTTAATGAAGAGTTGATTGTCAGACATTTACCAGCATACCACTGCATAAACCTGTAGGTGTGCTGTGTGCACGTAGGTTCACTAACGCACACCTTCGAGAACACAGCCGTAGCCCCCCCCCAGTGCAGGTACACGTGTGTGTGTCCACATATGCATTCTTACATGCACACACACACGCACACGCACGCACACTTCTGAAATTAGATCCACTCATCCAAATATACTCATTCGGTCTGTCAGCACTGACTGACCACGTCCCCTCTACCAGGCCTTGAACTTGGTCCCAAGAGTATGGACATGACAAGGGCATGGACTATCCTGCAGGACGCCCTCAGCGGAGACAGGGTCATGAACAAGGAAACGGAGGGCTGCTGAGAAAGACGACAAAGCCACACGCACAAAGGCGCGGAGAGGACAATGCACTGACTCAGGGCGGGGACACGGAGGAGGGGGGTCCGCATGCCCGTCAGCACTCGCAGACCCATCTGTGCACTTACTACACGCACGGGTAAGCACAGGGGTGCGTCTACTATGCCACATCTATGTGGACACATGTGCCGTGCATGCATGTGCATATATGGGCGCAGCTATACGTACCCAAAACATCTGTCGGAACAAGGGGACACAGCACTAGGGCAGTGGCCCGTGTCCGTCGCCAGGCATACCCCGCCGGAGACACTAAGCCTGGCCTTCCTCTCGCCCTCTCCCCCTCACGCTCTTTCTCAGTGTCTGTCATTACCTCTCTGTCTCTCTCTCTTCCAGTCTCCCCCTCCCCCTCTCTCTTGCCCTGGCTCCCTTCCACTCCCTCTCCTGGTTTTCTCTCCCTCCTTCCTCTCCCTCCGAGTTACCAGTCTCAGGCTCACCTCACCCACGTAGTTATGCAAAGGATTCCAGAGGGAATAAGAAGTAGATGGCAAGACAAACCCAGGTACCTTCTCGGCCACTAGTGCTCAAAGCGGAGAAGGACAGGGGACCACGCTGGGCTCTCTGAGGCAGCCCTCTGCCATGAGGCAGCAAGAGCAAATCCGGCATGAGGGGGAAGAGAGTATCTCTCCCCATCCCGTCAAGGCCAGAAATCTGGGATGACCTGTCATGGCCCCTAAACTGTTCAAAATCTTATGGCCAGTGGGGGTGGAGGAACAAGACATAGGCAAGTGAAACTCAGACGTCAAGATCAGGGGGTGAGGAGGGGAACCAAGGAAAGGAGAGAGCTGAACTTGAGCTCGACTACTATTTTTCTGGCACTCCCTCACGCGAAACATTCAGTGGCTCCCCAGTGTCCTCACAGTAAAGCCTGCAATGCCCTCCCTCGTCAAGGCGCTGGTTGTCTCTCTGGCCACGGCAAACTGGGATTTACTGAGAGCCCACAATGTGCCAGGCACTGCAGATCACACATATCTGATAAGGTTGTTAGGAGGAGTAAATGGATTTAAAGCATCAGCACCGTGACTGGTCCGTCATAAACGTTACACAGCATTTTCTATACAAGTGAACACAACACTCAAGAAATGTGCCGCGGCACCAAGACGCACTCAGAGTGTGGCGGAGCTGAGTCCAGAGTCCTCGTTCGCACCCACTACTCTGTCCCGCCTCTGTCACCTACATACACAAAACCCGCAGGGTCACGGGTACATTAATGGAGGCTGCACAGGGCACGGAAGGGCAAGGAGAGGGAGGGGGCGTTCTCCCTGGCAGGGGCGAGGGGGCACGGGGCGCAAAGGCAGGGCCAGGAGAGGCTTCGCGGTCCTGAGCGAGAAAGCCCTAGAGCTGGAGCTTGGGCTGTACCCACCTCCGTCCTGGCGCTGCCCGGCCTGCCTCTCAGGAACGCTGCAGGGCCGTCCTGAGGCCTGTCACTCATTCATTCAACTCCACACGCTGTGCACATGATGCGCCGAGCCAAACAGACACGGCTCCAGTCTCCTGTTCCGGAGTGGAAAAGGGAGAATGAGCAAGTTCAGAGTCAAGTAAGTAGAGAAACACAAGTTATCACAAGTGCTGTGAAGTAAATACATTGGGGCAATAATGAAAAACAGCAACAATAACAGGGCTGGAGACCTCTCTTTTGGTTACCTAAGACTTAGCGTCTTATAACAATAATAATCGTTTTATTAACTCTCACGGCTCCATGGGCGCGGCCGGACAGTTCTTCTGCCTTACGCGATGATGACTAAGGCTGCAGGCACCCGAGGACTTGGGCGGGCTGCAGCAACCAAGCTGGCCCACTCGTGTGCCGTAGTCGGTACTGAGTGTGGGCTGGGAGCTCGGCCCGGGCTGTTGACCCGAACTCCTCATTTCTATCCCCTGCGGCCTCTCTGCGTGTCTTGGGTCTCTCACAGCATGGCAGCTGAGTTCCAAGTGGATAAAACTGAAAGCTGCCAGTTATCGGAAGGCCGAGGCTTGGAGGTGTCAGCAAGTCACTTCTGCCATATCATCGGTCAAAGCAAGTCTCAAGGCTAGTTCCAGGGGGAGGAAATGTCAAGTCCACCTCTGATGGGAGCAGTGAGGTGAGGCAGTGCTAAGGGCCGTCCTTGAAGGCTACTGCAACCCCCTTAGAGAGAGCAGTCATGGGGGGCCTCTCTGAGATGCTGACTTGGAGCTCAAATTCGAAGGGTAAAGAGAGTGAGCCAGACAAAAACAGGGAAGGGAAGGAAAGGGGAGGGGAAGGGAGGAGAAGGGAGAGGAGGAGAGAGGGGAGGGGAAGAGAAAGGAGGAGGGAGGGGAGGGAGGGGAAGAGAGGGGAAGGGAGAGAAGGAGAGAGGGAGGGGAGAAGGGAGAGAATTTGCTTCTTTTTCTTCCCTCTCTTCCCTTCTTTTTTTTTCCCCTTTTCTCTCGTTTCTCTTTTTCTTTTCTTCTTTTTTCAGGGAGGGAGGGAAGGGACGCTTCCAGACAGAGGGAACCACATGGGCAAAGCCCCTTTGCCTCAGGCAGGAAAAAATTCAGCCTGTAAGTAGATGGAAAAGATGACCGAAATGGTTATCCCTGGTGAGCAGGGGATGAGTGACACAGGATAAAGTGGAAGAGACCGGCAGAGGTCAGTCATCACGGAGCAGGCCTTTTTGATTTTATTTTATGTGCAAGAAAAGCCCCTGACTCAGATGTGACAGGTAAAATCAATCACCCCTGAGCATCCCATACAAAATGTGCCAAAGCAGAGCCAGGGTTAGACACTGTGGAGGAACAGATGTCAGTTAGGAAAGTCCCTTTCCTGAAGTTCGTAGTTTTATTTTATTATTTACTCATGATCTGTGATCTGCCCTTTTCCATTCAATTAACCTCTATTTATGCAGCTCCTTCTGTGAGCAGAACAGCTTACAGTAAAAGACACATAAATAATAAGAATATTAAAGGTAGAAAAACCAAGGCCATGGAAAGGAGAAAGAAGCAATATGACAAAAAGTACAAGATTCCTGGCAAGCAAGGCGAAAAGTGAAGCATCATAAATTCTGTAGCTTTCATTGTCAAAGTCAATACCTCGGCTGCTGTAGAGAGTAAAAAATTTTTCTTGCTTTCATTCTCTCTGGAGAAGAAAGAAAAAACGCATAAAACCGTAGTTAACAACTCAAGCCTAAAAGTACACAAGGCCAAACGACCACCCCAGACAGAAAATGAGATGGAAAGACAGCAAAGGGGCAGGTGGGCGCGCACAGGCTTCACAGGTGGAAAGGCCTGCACCCGAAGCCCGGCTTCGCCCTTCGCCTGCCATGTAACATGGGCAAGAGGTCGCCTCCCCGAGCCTCCATTGCCTCATCTGCAAAATGGGCTCCATAACACCTACCCGCACAGGTCTAGCAGCTGGGACGCTCCGAGGAGACACCGAATGCGAAAGCTCCCAGCACAGTGCCTGGACGCAGCCCGTGCTCAATGACGAGGAATAATTATCAGAGCAGGAATCTATCGAGCTTTCCCTTAGTGCCGGGCGTTAATTTAAACACTTTACATTGTAATGCTAACAGCAGCATTATGAGATAGGTCCTATGATTATCCCCATTTTATAAATGAGGAAATGAGGCACAGAGAGATTAAGATGTGTACTCAAGGCCACAAGCAGGAATACGGTAGAGTATTCCAGGCAATCTGTTGGCCCACATCTTCAGCCCCACAGGAACCTACTTCTCCATAGTGCCACAGTGTTCCCCCTGTCCCCCTCCCTCTACCTTCATCCCCCAATGCACACCCACTCAGTCTGCTGGAGTGCTCACGGCGGAAAGGGAGCCCCTCCCTCCACGGAGCCAAGATTCCAGACCCATTGGCTCACCTCGCTCTCGCCTCCTTCCCACATTTCGCCTCTCTCTTGCCTTAGCTCTGTCCTGTAGAGTTTTTGAAAATCACACTAACCCTTCTTCTACAAGACAGCCCTTTAGAGTCCATTGCTTCTGCTGAAGGGACTGGCAACAGGGTAACAGCAGCGAGACTCAAAGCTAACCATGAAGGATGAGAAGGATTTTTCCTATGGACTTCTCGACAGGAGAGACACAACTCACTTATCACTTGCTTGGTACATGGCAAGGCCTAGTAATCTTATGAATTGAATAAAGATTATTTGAATTGGACTGGACTGGACTGGATTGGATTGGATTGGATTGGATTGGATTGAATTGAACTGGGTTGAACTGAGTTGAACTGAGTTGAACGGAGTTGAGTTGGACTGAAACGCAAGGTTGAATGGATGGAAGGTAGAAGGATGGACAGATGGATGACTGGATGAGTAGACAGGTGGTTGAAGAAATGCAAAAATGAATGGATTTCTAGATGCTAAGATGAAGGATGGATGGATGGATGGATGGATGGATAGATGGACGGACAGACAGACATAGATTTGGTGACCACAGCTGGTAGGGAAATCTGGTAACTGCAAGCATAGAAGTAGGAATGTCCAAGGTATGTTTGAGTAACACTGAACATATCAGTGTGACTGAGGCAGAGGGCTCACTCCAGGGAGAAATAGGAAAACACGAAACACCCACCCGGCCCCTCCTATAGGGACAGACGGGAGCGCTGGGAGGGTGCTTACAAGTTGTGTGCTTGGTGGCTGCTGGGAAGGGAGGAGTTAACTGAAGGATGGTTCCCTGGCCAGCTGCGCCCAGGGTGACACTGACAGATTACAGCGTGTCCTCCGCACTAATAACACTGCGGCGTCCTCCGCCTGCTGCCCTGCTGCTCCCCAGCCAGCTCCGGCTCCAGCAGATCAATACCAAGAGGTGCACGCTGGAAACCCTCAGCCGATTCCCTCCGGGGCTCGGACGCGTTAACGCACAGACCCGCAGAGTAGACGGGACCTTCGGGGGCAGTTCATTCCCCGGACTGGGAGCTCCCTGGGCCAGGGACGGTGTCCCATTCATGCTGGCATGCCCTGTTCCATCACAGGGCCAAGCGAGGACAACCCTCTTCAAAAGTTTGATGAGCAAATGAATCAACCTCCTGGCCAGGGCAGGAATCCTCACAAGAATATCTCTATAGCACATGGTTTCTCCGCCTCTACTTCCATACCTCCAGCAGCAGGAGGCTCTCCACCTCCCCCAGGGAGAGAGTCTTCCTTTACTGGACAGATCTGACAATTGAAATTGTCTTCCCATCATGCTTAGTGAAATAAGTCAGACAGAGAAAGACAAATACCTAATGGTTTTGCTTTTATGTGAAATCTAAAACAAAACAAAAACAGATTCATAGAAATAGAGATCGAACTGACGGTTGCTGGAGGGGAGGTGGGGTGGGGTTGGGGACAAGTGAAAAAGGTAAAGGAGAATATAGTCAATGAGATCGTGATAAGTTTTCATGGTGACAGATAACTAGACTTAGTGTTATGGTCATACTGTAAGGCATATAAATGTCAAATCACTATACTGTACTCCTAAGACTAATATAATATTATATACCAACTTTTTTTTTTTAATTTTTAATCATCTCCCCTATTGAGTTAACTTCACCTCCTCCCTTTATTTGTCCACAAACTTCTATTTTCCAATTTCTTCCTCTTTGCTAGTCACCTCTATTCCTCTCACCCAAATCATCCAGTAACCCCGTCCTCATCTCCCAGAGTGCTGAAGTCACATGCCTGAGGGGGGAACAGAAGGGAATTCTGTAGAAGTCTGGTGGAACTCACCCAGAGCAGGTGTTCAATGGATGCGAAGTCCCTGAAAGCAGGGATGTAAGATAAGAGCAACCTCACTGGGCAACTTTTGAATTTGGTAACATAAGCATGAAAAATCCATATAAAATTAATCAATTTGCTTTAGTGAAGGTGACCATTCAAAAGCAAAACAGGAAAAAAAAAAAGTCTTGACACCATCTTACTAGTTCTATGACCTTGGACCACTTACTTAAGCATTCCGAGCCTCGGTTTACTGAGCTATAAAATGGGGGTGATAATAGTTGCAGCCTTGCAAGGTAGGTAAGAAGGCAGTGCCCAGGAAGCCCTTAGCACCATGCACGGTAAATGGTCAGTGTTCGGTAAACGAGTGGTGGTCTTTCTTCTGTTCACCTTTTCCATGAAACTCTGAGCTCCTCGACAGCAAGAACCAGTGTTCCGTTTTGGATCCCAGAGCTTAGCACAGCTCCTGGCATGACTGAAAGTCTGAAAACGTTCTCTGACATCTAAGGACACAGTTCAGCCTTCGGGACAGCCTTCAAGGCCCCTCTGGCTGCCCTGCTGTGTGTCTGGCGGCACCGCTTACCTGGCCTCGACTGCGTGAGGACCTATGATAGCTTTCGCTTCTGTGCACACACCTCTGCCCCTGACTCCCCTTCCCTCCACATTCACGCTCCTTTATTTGCCTGGTGATCTGCACACTTGTTTCATCCTTCGAGAGCCAGCAAATGTGCCCTCCCCTGTGTAACCTGCACCCCCACCCCTGGTAGACTCAGTCACCCCCCCAACACTTAGGACAGACCTCTGAGCAAGCCGGCCCTGTATTGCTCACTATTTACCCTCTGTCCTCCCCACTGCTCTAAAAGCTCCAGGAGGACCGTGGCTGTGCTTTTCATCTCTGTATCCCTAGCATTTAGCATGCAGCAGGCACTTAGGAAATGTTTGTTGAATGAACGAATGAATGAATGAATCACTGCTGACCACTCAGCCACCTGGCAGCCTTCAGAAGCCAAGTTACGGTGAGTCACTCATGCCCTGCCCAAGCCTCATGGTGAAAGCAGTGACCTCTCTCTTTGCAGTCTCTCGCACCAGCCCCAACCTGGAGGCTCGTCTCAGCCTGAGTGCACACAGACAGGCTCCCGGGCTGGCTGCGTAACTGCGGCCGGTGCGCCTTCCGGCACTGCAGCCTCGGAGAGGGCTGAGCGGCCTGCAGGGAGCCCCGGCCTCTGTTCCCCCTGCTGCAGAGGTCCGCCGAGGCCCTCTACCAGTGCTGCGCTAGCAGTGGGTACACAAGGACAAATAAGACAATCCCCGCTCTCACGGACAAAGAATAGCGTGGAGGAGACAGATGTCGTGTCCACCCCATTCGATTCACCACCTGAGATGCACCGAGGGCCTACCATGTGCCACTCTACTCTGTGCCTTTCCACAAGTCCTGTCACTTCTTTTGTGCCTCAGTTTCTTCCTCAAATGGGGTGGAAAGATCCACCTCGTCTGATAGATCAGAATACACCTGGCGAATGTAACCACATAAGCCATGTAAATCGCTCAGCCATGAAAACCTGCACCAATGTTGTCATCATTGCTGTTATTTCTATACCTTAATATAGCAATAACGAATAACCGAAGCAGCCACAGCGACTTGCACGTAGTAGGTGTTTGATTGACACTTGATGCATCGAAGTGCAGTCCAGGTGAGGGTCGTGACTTTTCATGCCTTGTGGAACAGCGCCATCCTGTGGCCATAGTTCAGAACGCAAGGACCCTCTGGTAAAGAGGCACCCGGCCTGGTGGGTAGGGGCTGCTGAGAACCCCATAGGGGTCGTTTTAGAACAAATGCAAGGAAAGTCTATCTGACTCCACAGAACAAGGAGAAATGTCTTCGCCCTCAGAGGTGGTACAGGCTCAGAGTATAAAGAGATACAACAAAGGTTTGAAGCAAGACTCCAGATTATTTATCTACAAAGGGGTCTTTGAGAGATTTGGAGTGCCCAAGGAGTGGTCCAACCTCACGTCAGGTGGTCTGGCCTGACCCTGTGGACACAGCTACTCATCCTTCATCTACAAAGACTGGAACTTCGCTCTGCCCCTCACAAGCTGTGTGACCTTGAGCAGACCGCTGCCCTTTGAGGGCTCCAGTTTTCTCATCCGTGCAATGAATGAGGTTATAACCCCTGCACTGGCCACCTGAAAGGATTATTGCAACAGTCAAATGGGAAGAAAGGCACAACTAGTTCAGAAGCAGTAAAATGCTGTACAAACATGATGGATGATTATTAGTAGCACAATACATCCAATAATAGTAATAACCGGCATTTATTGATTTTCTCACTGTTCTAAACTCTTTACCACAGGGGAATTATCTCATTTAATTCCCCTGAAACTATATAAAATAGGTACTTTCAAGATGCCCATTTTGCAGATGAGAACACTGAAGTTTAATGAACTTTTGAAATTTTGCCCAAAGACACACAACCAATAAGAAGAAAGCCAAGGTCTGAACTCAGGACAGTGGGACCCCCAAGTTGGGTAGCCTTGGACAATACTGTATCACCTCAATAGTTCCAGCCACCGAACAGGGTTTTAAAGGTGGTCCCTCATACTCAGTGGCAGGTGTCTTGAAGAAAAAATAAAACAGTGACATTTCTCTTTTTCCCAGGAAATTATGCTTCCTTCTCACCTCTATCTCAGTATCTCTTTAGACCTCAGAGCCCTTGGACTCTGCACCCAGGGTCCTGCTCACAGCCAAGGTCAGAAAATCCCAAAACATTCCCTTCATGGGTCCACGCCTGGAAAAAGGTCATGCAACCTCCCACAAAGGACTGGCAAAGGCAGATGGGGGGACAGGTTCCTTTCAAGGTCCCTGTCAAACAGATGGTACCAATATCAGGTATGAACCATTGTAATGACCCCCATGTCTAGAGTCTTCCTGGGCTTATGAGCGTCCCCCTATCCATTTTCTCAGCACTTGGCCCTCAGAATATACCTTTGATGTCAGAATCCTTAGCCCTACTTTACAGATGAGGAAACTGAGGTTCAGAAAGATAAAATAACTTATCCAAGGTCATATGCAAATAAGTGGCAGAGAGGGGACTCAAGTTTAAGATTCCAGAGTACAAATGCTCCTGACTCCAGAGGCCCCCACCTATTTCTGGTTGACAGTCCTGGTTCTAGCCCTAGTTGTGCCATCAGCTGGCTGTGTGACCTCAGACAAGCCACTGAGCCTTGGTAACTTTATGTCAAGAGATCCCTGCCAGCTCTAACTCTGTATCCTCTAGTCATGTCCTTGAGCCATAAAGATGAGGGCATCCAGCAGTATCCACAGGATTTACAGAGAAGCAGCTGTGACTTCGCTTCCCTTGGGATGTTTTTCCTGACTGCCCAAGGCTGAGTTATTATCCCTCACTGTGCTCCCATGGCACTCACAACATTACATGGTAATTTATCTATAAATATCCAGAAGGCCAGGCAGCAAACATACATGAATGTGAAGAATGTCAAATGTGATACAATTGGGAGCACTGGGGACTGTGGCAAAGTAGCATGCCCATGGCCTAGGGAGCAGCCCCTACTCAGCCCCAGCTTCTTGTCGTCATGTAGCAAAGCCAGCCCGGAGTTGCTAGATCTTAAGAGAAACCGAAACTCTGGATTTTTATGTGAAATCTGCTTTTTAAATGTAGACTTAATATTTCTTTCAGTAAGTACTGCATAGGTACTGCAGCCCCTGGATTAGCCACACCTACTTTCCCACTCGACCCCAGGCTACTCAAGAGCATTCATTACTGGGTCTCTCTCTGAACCCTGAGCAACCAGCTCAGGGACTGGATCCTCATGTGATCAGCAACTACATTTAAAATGTTGCAAGTCTATGGCCATGCTACCCTGAACAAGCCTGATCCCATCTGATTTTAGAAGCTAAGCAGGGTCAGGCCTGGTTAGTACTTGGATGGGAGACCACCTAGGAAGACCTGTAGGAATAAAAAATTTTTTAAAAATAAGGGATTGTAAGATGACGAAGTCCTTGCAATCTGTGAGGTCAACCAAGGGTTGCAAGATCTTGTCCCAGTCAAAGCCCCCACAGGCTTCTGGTGACCATGCCAGAACTTTATGTCAAGACTGGCTCGCAATAAGGGTTTACTGCTTTAAGCACTTTACACATCACCTGACTTAATTCTCGCCACTTAACACTCTATGACCCCATCCATTTTATAGGTGAGGAAGCCAAAGCTTGGTTGTGCAACTTGCCCAAGTGGTAACTAGGATTCAAGTTCGGGTGGTCTGTCTCCACAGATGTCTGCTTGCATTGCCGTGATGCCATAGTGCCCCAAGAGACCCCCTTAAATGTCACCTGCGGCCACTTGGCCCCAACAAGGCTCTCCAGGCACCTGCCAGGCATGGTTTCCAGTCCTGAGGACAGTGGGGAAAGGGGCACGTGGCACAGAGAAGAGAACAATGCATGTGCTGCAGAAAGTGCACCTGAGATTCAAGGACGGGCACCTAGCAGCCCATGACCACAGCCAGATCAAGCCAAAATCAGCATTTACTTTGTCCTCAGGACACCAAACTCCAGCTTCCAATAGAATAAAATGCATAGCGCAGAAAGAAAAAAAGCCAAGGAGAGGCCTGGGTATTGCTCATCCCATTGGAAAGTCAAGTACTCGCTAAACTAGCTAAATGGTTCCAAAGGAAATGGAAGTCTATTTTGTCTCCCGTCACCAGGGCTGCAAATCCTGATATATCTTAGGCCACAGAGAGAAGCGGATGGCTCAGCACTTGGAGAGATGCCCGCAAGAGGCAGGAAATGGGGTGGATGATTCAACAGGTACCTCTCTATTCTGAGAACTGATCCTGTGATGGGTGAGTGTACATCCAGCTGAGATAAAAAATAAATTTGAATGCCAACCATTGGAATGTACAGAAAGCCTCCCTTTCTTCCGGGGAAATTGAAGCGTCCTTTGGGGCTTTAATCCTTCCAGGTTTTCTATTTTAAAAAATTTACTGGGGCGACAAGGCTCTTGGGAGGCTGGGGTGGGCTGGTGACTCAAAGGCTTCCCTTCTGGCCGCACCCCTCCAACAGAATGATAAAGAACTGCGGTTCCACAGAGTCTGCCAGAGGCACCATGTCCCCGACCCTCAATCTTTCTCATCTGTAAAATGGGGGTAGTGATTTCCACATTGCTGAGATGGCAAAGTTTGGTACGAACCCGCAATTCCTTACCTGAACCTGGGGCTCGATGTGTTTGATAACTTAGAAGTCTTTGGATGTCATAAGGTTTTATGGTGGGTCCATCATATAGTACGTAATATGCCCAGCCAACTCTGAGCATAAACCCTTTACTTTTTCCACAGCAGAATGTATGAATAGTCATACTAAGGGAGATAAAATAAAGACTATAAATAACATCGCATTCAATTCACATCAGGTTTGCTGTCAAACGTTTGCCTCAACCTCCTGAGAAATGGTTTGGTTTTCAGAGCCAGCTTTGATTGCAGACACACGTGGGTTTCCATTCCAAATGCACCTTCACAGGTTGGCTGACCTGAGAAAGACATTGATCCTCACTGCACCTCAGTTTTCTCATCTATAAAATGGAGTGATAATCCCTATGGTAGTTCTTAGAAGGCGTGTAAGGAGATGCGGGTTACTGCTCTGGAAGGGTGCTGGCCCCAAAGAGGTGTTCCCAGAAGGAGACCCTGGTGAATCCATCACAGTTTGAGGTATATCTGCACGCAAGGCAGGGGCAGACTCCCTTTAACCAAGCTTATAAGCCTGACACACAAACAGAAGATCCATCCACTGATGGGGAGAACAGGATATACAACTGCAAGCAGGACGGGGCATTTTTGTCAGCTTAACCAGCACATGTTTCCCTGCAGTAAAGCTCTGTGAGGATTCATGGTCCCGCAGGGCTGCTTGGTGTGAGGGAGTCAGAACAAGGGACAGCATTAGTCAGAGGGAGCATTTCTCAACAGACTCTCATGAGGGAACGGACAGCCTTGCCCAGCAAATGGGGATGATGCGCCAGCCAGTGCGGCCAAGAACCGGCTCCCTGGACAATGCCGGCCTCTGGCTCTGTGACTCCCCACTTCCTGTGCTTCCATTCACTCCTCTGATCAGCTTTCCTTGGTAAACCACAATCATAATCCAGGCCTCCTCCCAATCAAACTTCCTCAGAAACTGTCTGGCATTTTCCCTAAACTCTTCAGTCACACATTTGCAGACAGACAACCAACTGGTGATGTCTAGAAAAGGACAGTTTACATCTGTGGCAGATCTGATGCTCTCCGGATGGCCACGACCACATCTCCCGTTCCCCATGCTCTTCCAAAGCCTTGCGCCTTGACTCTGGGCAAGCTTGGGACTTGCTGGTAGCTAACGGAAGGGGTGGCAGTGATGCTGTGTACCTTCTGAGGCCAGATCAAAGACGGTCATGCGGCTTTCAGCCTGTTAGCCAGAATACTTGCTCTGGAAGTCTTCGGCTCCCACGTAAGTAGTGTGTGACTGCCCTGAGGTCACCATGTTGTGAGGAAGCCTAAACTCTCCATGAGAGAGGCCCTACGGTGAAATGGAGAGAGAGATGAGGGAAGGTCTGGCCAGCCCCCAGTTGCTCCAGCTCTTTCCACATGAAACTACAATGGCATGAGAGACCCCAGGCCAGATCTGCCTGACCAAGCCCTTCCCAAACTCCTGACCCACAGAAACCGAGAGAGATAATAAAAGGATTGTTATTCTTTTAAGCTGCCAAATTTTGGAGGGACGTGTTACACAGCGACAGATGACCAGAACAGAGGCAGTTTTATCTCCCTTCTCCCTAGGGTTGCCATGCCTCCCAGTTGCACGGGACAGTCCCAGTTCACATCTTTTGTCTGGCATCATGGATAGCAACCCCTTTCCCTCCCAAAAGGCCCCCAGTGTGGATGGCAAATTATACGGTCGCCCTACATTTGGCCAAGTTCTTAGAGCACACTATAGATCCTGGCAAACGCCCTTCACCTCACAGTCTAGAATAATCAATATACATGAGATGCCTCGCGTATAGCGAGCATTCGAAAAATCAATGCTTGCTCTCTCGTCCCTTCCCCCTCTCCTAGTTCTGTTCTGTCTGGATGTTCAATAGTTCTTCCAAGAGATGGCTTACAGAGCAGACTCCGCTCCCTCACAATCTCGGAATGCCTTCTCCCAACAAACACACCACCTCAGTGAAAACAGGACGTGTCACGCAAAGGCAGCTGTAAGGCAAGCCTAGGGCTCCCCCTTTTCACCGGATTGCTGTACTAAGCCCCCCGCAATGGGGAGAATCTGGATTTTCCCCCTATTCAGAGAAATCCCACAGGGAAAGAGGAAACCTTTTGAAACTCAGGAGAGGCTCTCACCACCCTGTAAGGATGGGAGCTTTTGAGGCTACAAAGCCGCTCTCAATTCTTAGCTCCGCAGCTTACTCACTGGGCCAAGTACCCCACCACCCTGCCCTTGCTTCTCCTCACCTGCCTCAAGGCGAGGGCTGGCGCCTCTCTCAGAGAACTTTTAGAATCAGAGATGATTCTAAGCACAAGCACAATGTCTGGCATACAGTAAGCACTCAATAAATGCTATTTAACTCTTTAAGGATTGGAGGTTCCTATTAGAAAAGGCATTTGCCTTATCTGGAAAGAACAAGACAGGAGAGCATAGAGGGCTGATCAGAGAACAGCAATACTGGCGCCTCTCACTTCTAGACACGACGTGAGGGGACGTATGTGGAGGGCCTGGCACGGTCTCCCCTTTTTTGGTTTAGAAAAAGCTTTTGCAGTCACTCCCTCAGCTAGAACGGAAACTCTTTGGGACAAGAATCTCATTACATAAACAGAGTCCTGATGCAAAGGGGTGGCTCTGGGTAATACAAGTCGGATGAATAATCTCATACCAATTTTGATCCTTTTATTCATCAATAAGTACGTATTGGGCACCTACTCTATGTCAGGCACTGTTCTAGCAACTGGGAATACAGGCCGTATTCCCGCCCCCTCACATGCTCCATGGGTCAAATAAGCACACAAGTCATCGTTTAATTATCGGGACTATGAGTGTTAGGAAGGGGAAGCACAGGGAGCCTGGTGCGGGGTAGGAGAGAAGCCGCACATTAGACCAGGGGCTGAAAACTAGTCAAAGAACAGAGGCACCTTCCAAGCATGGACAGAGGCCCTGAGGTGAAAGGAATGGCGAAATCCAGACACCAGAAAGAATGCTGGCAAGTAGCTGAAGAAAGAGGCCCAAGCCAAGAGCTCAGACACGGTGAGTCTGCCTGGCAGAGAGAGGCTCTGAGAGGACAGGGGTGTCAGATGGGGCCAGAGAGGGGAAGGGAGAGAGAATTTGTTTGTGTGAAGGGGAGGCATGCCAGAGGAGGTTAAGAAGGGGGGAACAAGGAGGGTCGAAACCAAGCAAGAAACAGAGAGGCCCTGGAGAAGGGAAGAGTGATTCTGGAAGTGGCCATCCTGTTAGAATTCTGAGAAACTGGAAGGCATGGGGAAATGGAGACAAGGGAGGCTGGAGGCGACACCAAGAAATAGACAAAGGAACTAGAAATGTTTACCAAAAAGGACAAAGTAGCATCACTAAAGGGGTCATCTGCCCAGCACTAGGCACAGCCAAGCAGAGGTGACGGCAACCAGCCAGACAGGTGACAAGGAGATGCCTGTCTGGAATGAAAGCTGGGCCCAATGAATAAGAGGATCCCATACAGGCCTCGCACCCAAAAACTCATCCTTCTCTCCTCGGAAGGCCACATGTGGGGACAGAAAGGGTCTGTTCCCTCTGCTGGAACACTCTTCCCCCAGACCTCCCCTGGCCAGCTCTCTCTCGTCCTCCAGTCTCTGCCCAAATGCCACCTCCTCACAGATGCCTTCCTGAACTCCCACCTGAAAAGTGCCGCACCCCGACTCATCCTCTAACACGTAGCCCTGTTGCAGCATCTTCACCCACTTCCCACGCTTCTCTGTTCCCTTGCCCACTGTCTACCTCGCCCCACTTAAAAGGCTCCTTCCTAGAGAGCAAGGCCCTCAGCCATCTTGGTCCCTGATGCATCTTCCACACTCTGCTCCATACCAGGCACATAGACGGTGCTCCATAAATGTTTGTTGAATGAGTAACTAAAATCCCAGCTCCGCCTCTCACTAGCTGCGTGACCTGGTATCAGTGATTCACCTCTCTAAGCCTCATTTTACCATCTGTAAAATTGGCATTAAAGCATTATAGTGATGAGACTCAAACGAAACTAAGGAATTTGTCACTTATAAACTGCTATACTAATGTTAGCCATCATTAGCAATAACAAAGTTAGTCACCCAATTGTCCAAAGACAGTGATTGTGCCTCTCCAAACTGGAAAGACACTGTGAAACCTCCATCTCCTTTTGAAAACAGGGCACCTGCCCTCACACCTACACTTTTCTGGCAAGAATGTTAAGTTTTTTTATTTTACAATCTCTAAAAGCAGAATCTGAAGGCCCTGGATTCATTAAGCATTTCCTGGGCACACTTTGTAGGCCAGGCACTGGGCTGGGCCAGGAGGCTTCCTCTAGGAATAATGCAGTCCCAGGCTGGAGGAACCCAGATTCTGCAGATGGTAGGAGAGGTGTGGGACACTGGTAACAGAACCAGATGTGCGGTAAGCACAGCAATGGAGGGCTCTGCCAAGTGCTGTGGACACCTGGAGGAGAGAACCTGTCCTCAGAGGTCACTCGTGCATCCACCAAACACTTTCCAAATACCAACTATGTGGTAAACAGCATCCTAAGTGCTGGGGATATAACAGTAAACAAGCCATGTAAGAGCCTACCTCTCTTGAGGCTTGCATTCTAATAAGGAAACAATAAATAAGAAAACAGATAAACAAACAAGGTAATTTTAATAGAGATGCTAGTCATCCAGTAAAATACTAATGAGATACACAGAAGCGGCAGGAGCCCGGCTGCTTCATGAGTTTGAAACCCCACCTTCACTACGCACTGCTCAACCTAGAACACCTCTCTGTGCCTCCACATCCTCATCCATAAAATGGGGAGAATAGGAGGCCCTAACTCACATGGCTGTGGTGAGAATTAAATGAGTTCATGTAAGTTCTTGGAAAAGTACCAGGCACATGGCGAGTGAGAGAGTGAATGAGGACAGGGCAAGGCTACTCAGAGGGGCAGTCAGGAAAGGTCTGCTTGTTGAGGACACAGGCTCATGAAGATCTAGGGGGAAATGCATTCCAAACAGCAGAGAACAGCAGGTGAAAAGGTCTCAAGACAGGAATGAGCCTGGGTATGACCCAGAAAGAGGAAGCTGTCAGTGGGAAGCTGTCATTTAGAAACTGCGGGCCATGGAACAGAATGGGCTTTTATCCTCAGGATCAAGGAAAGCGCCTGAAAGATTTTAAGCGGGGGAGGGAGGTCAGGTATGCTCTGATTTCATGTAAAGGAGAGTTAGTCCAGGCTTACGCCATGCGGAGAATGGACAGTGAGACAGGCAGAAAGAGTCAGCAGGGGCATCAGTCAGGAGGAGGAACAGGGGCAAGATCTCCCACCCAAGCCCAGGGACCCACTACTGAGAATGAGACAGGGCTCTCCAAATCCTCCTCCATCTGGGGTGGGCAGGGAAAGGTGATTAAACTCTGACATGAGAGACTGCAGCAGATGGCTTGTGCACCCACAGCAAAAAAAAAAAAAAAAAAGAAAGAAAGAAAATAAGACATGAGCCAAGCAATTTAGCAAACATACATCTCTCCTGATGTTTTAAAACATATTACAATTTATTATTGATACTAATTACACTAACATTGAGTGCTTATTTGTGTGCCCAGGGTAATATGCTAAATTCATTTTCTCATTTAATTTTCACAAAATCCCTATCCATTCATTCAACAATTCAACAAATGTGTATTACCAGGCACTGTTCTAGGTAAGCCAGACAAAGCCTCTACCCTTATGGAGTTTACACTCCAGAGGTGGAGACAGAGCCTGAACAAGAAAACAAAAATATTTCAGAGCGCGATGAAAACTGCGAAGGAAACAAAGCAGAGTGAGGGACAGAGGAAGGAGCTGCTGTTTTAGGAATGGTGGTCAGAGAAGATCTCATTGGGGATATAATTCTTGAGCAGAGATATGGATAAATCTAGGGAAGAGTATGCCATGCAGAAGGAACAACAAGTCCAGAGGCCCTGCCGAGATGGAAATAGGTTGGTGTATTTGAGGCATAAAGAAACCATGATAGCTAGAGCAGAGTGAGTATAGAACGGCAGGATATAAAGTGGAAAGGTAGCCAGGAACCAAACAAGCCACAGAAGACATTCATATTTCACTCTAAGCATATAATGGGAAGAACAGATTGCTTTGACTACCATGTGAAAAAGGAACCCTAGAGGAGCAAGAGTAGACAGAGTCCAAGCAAGAGGTTGAGAGATGGTGGGGGAAACTCATAGCATTCAAGATATATTTTGAAAGTAGAATAAAGAGAACTTAGTGAAGGAATGAATGTGGTGCGAAAGGAAAAAGGAACTAGCGATGATGACAAGTTTTTGCACGGAGCACCATTCACTGGGCATCATGAACAAAAATTGGGAAAACTGGAAGATGAGCAGATTGGGAGACAATTTATGGAAAAAGATGCTGCTATTAACATTTTCATTTTACAGATAAGTAAGCAGCATTAGAGAGATTGAGTAATTGTCCAAGTTCACCCAACTGGTAAGTTTAATTACTAAATCTTTCCACATACACTTATGTTTACCCTCACAGTATTACACTAACCCCCTTAGTATTATCTCCAATTTACAGATAACTGAAGAAACTGAGGCCCAGAGATGTGAAGGCTACACAGTGACAGAGTGGCAGACCCAAGAGTAAATATCAGATCCACCAATAGGAGCTATATTTTCCGATAAAGCAGACATGCTGGGAGACTGATAAGGAAACCTAGGAGACAGGGTAGAAGAGGATCCGAGGTTTGAATATGCCCTCAGATTCTCTTTCAATGTTTTGTAATCCCCTAATAAGATTCCGAACATCTAGTATAAGGATGTTCACACACACACACACAGATTCCGAACAAACTCTGTAGGCTGCAAGTTGCAGACAACTGTTGCCCACCAAGGAAAGCGGTTCCTGAGTCGCCACCTCAGAATCCCAGTTGCTAATAAAAATGCAGATTCCTGGGCTCCACCTTAGCCATGCTTGAATAAACATTTATGGAAGAGAGCCCCCGAATCTGCTTTTTTCAAATTAGGGCTCCAGAAATCGTCGTCGTACAATAGTTTGGGAACTGTAGTTTGAACCCTGGCGGCCACCCCCTAAACTAGCAGCCTGAACTACCCAGGTCACTTAACACCTCTGGACCTGTTTCCGAAACTGTTAAAGAAGGAGGAAGGGAGGAACAACAGAATCTGCCTAAGACTCTCGACTGGCCCCTACCTGTGAGAATCAAACCATGTGATTAGTTAGAGCGGGTTGGAGCCTCGGGTCATTGTGGGATACAGAGTGGCTGAAGCGTCCCGTGAAGCATTGTGGGAAACAGAGGGACCGTCAGCCGTTCTCAGCCTCCAGCTTCGACTGCACTGTCGCCACGTTTCAATAAACCTGAACGGGACGTTGCCAGATACCCCGTGACGTAACTGTAAACACCCTTCTCACGTCTTGGCGCCAAGGAGGCTTATAAGGCAACCTCGCAAAGAGAAGTAACAAAGTTCCGCGTGTGCTTCCGCTTTACGACTGGCGTTCGGCTGCCGAACCCAAAGCTGGACAGCAGTTTACGACAGCGCCGGTCGTGTTTACGGCGCCGGTGGCTGCGTGCGCATCTTCCCTCCTTTCCCGGTTTCTTGGCTTGCCTCTGGTAGCGAGGTCTCCGGCCTCGACTATCTTTCGCCATCCGGTCCGGCCGAGGGCGTTGCAGGTGAGCGGCTTGTTTCGTAGGATTCTAGGGACCTCCAGAGCCGGCTTGGGCGGGGCCCGGCCTTCAGAGGCCTCCCGGAAGAGGCCCCCGGTACGCCCCTCTTGCCGCCTCTGTTCCCCGCTGCGCGTAGCAGGAATCCGCCTTGCGTGCCCCAGGCCCACCGTACTGCGGGATGTGAGGCACGGCCTTGTTTTGTGGGTGAGGTCCCTGGCCCTGTACTTCTCTTAGCGGCTACCGGCTTTGCGAATTTGATAATGTCATTTAACCCAGCTGGGTGTCAGTCTTTTTTTTTTGTTGTTAAGTGTCCGAGGCTGTCTTGAGTTTCTGTGCATGAAATGTTGGGCGTTCCAAACTGAATGGTGTTCAGCTCTACTCTGAGCAGTTCACAGACCAGATGTGAAATGGAATGGAGTAGATCTGATCTTTGATTTGAAACACACAGACACGCACACACACCTCCCAGGGACTTACTGTGTGGCTCTGTAGCAGCAGCAATAATCTACACAATATGGTGGCCTGCCAGCAACAAGGCCCCTTCTGACTGCCCTTTTGGTGCCTCCCCATCCTGCCCTTGTAGGCAACGTAGCTGTCACTCCGTTTTAACTGAAGGACTCAGTTTCTCCCACTGGTTCCATTATGCTCCCTATTCTTTTACATGTGTGGAAACCGGGACTTCCTCTCCCTAGAAGAATGCCTTGGGCCTGTCAAGCCTTGGGCCTATTTCCTTGTTGAACTATGACAGAACAAGCAAATTTCTAAGTGTGTGTTTTGAGACATCACGGCGTGGTCATTAAATATGATATAAAACCCCAGATCTTTTCAGGCCACTGTCCAGCTAGAATATAATTGGAAAAAATGTTGGACTTGCGGCAGACAACCCTAGAAATCAAATCTATTTTGAAACGATGGGCAGATCAACTCCTCATTTTGGCTGAACTACAAGTGGGGTTTGGGGGAGTTACTGATGTTAACGTATCTAGTATGGTGTCTGATACTGAGTAAGAGCTCCGTATTTGTTGAACATAAATTGTTTTGAGACCAGCACCCCTTCCCTCAGTTCTCTTCCCGTAGTATAAGTTCAGAGTTGGAAGATGGAGCTCCTAGGTTCATTCTCTGTTGCTGTCACCCAGGTCCTCTTGCTGTCGCCTCTGTAGGACACCTTGTCTCTCTGTCATGGGACAAAGAGGAGAGTTTATACTAAATTCAATATCCTGTGCTCTTTGATCGCTCTCCAGCCTCCAGAAATATTTGTTAATGAGTTTTCCTTTGGGAACTCACCTTGGGAACAATTAAAGAAGATCACAATGGATACAGGCATGGAGTTTTGACAGGAACTTTCAGGCATCTGTCACACATCTCTTGGGAGTCCCTGGTTTTTACGCTCCTGAGAGGGGCTATAGTATTAGACAGAGAGTGTGGACTCTGGAGCTAGACTGCCATGGTTCAAATTTTTCATCAACTAGCATAGCAACTTTAGGCAATTTCTTAATTTCTCTGTGCCTCAGTTTTCTTTTCCAAAAAGAATAATACTGGCCCCTGCCTCAGCTTGTTGGAGGATTTAACGAATTTCTGCGTGGTAAGCACTAAGAACAGTGCCTAGTACTTATAATATTTATGAACGCTTGACATGTGGCCCCTTTTATGGCTGAAGGTTTCTGGTGACCTCAGCCTTCTGTCAGGCGTTTTGTTTGGCTTTGTGTCCACTTGCCCTGCATATGGATTTGCATTGACAATAGGAAATTGGGAGAACAAGAAAAGAAAGTTGAGTTTCAGGATATACTCACAGATGCTTATTTTTCTCAGCAGTCTGTGTAAATGTATTTTTGCAAGTCTGAATAAAAATTGTGTGGCATTTTACAGTAAAGGTATTTCCGTATGTGTTAACTATAAGACTCACAATGATGCTCTGATGTCAATAAAACAGGAATCGTTTTACTTTACAGAAGAAGAGACTGAGGCTCAGGAAAGTTAAATATTGTATGCTGTGGGGAAGGTGTTTCTGAGGACCAGAATATGGTTGTTACATTTGAAAAAAAAGTGACTACATTTAAGGAGCACCATTATTTTATGTAACACTAAGAAAGGAAAACTGTCAATTAAGATATGGCACCCATATGGCATAACATACAAACTCATTTCAAAGATGTCACAGTGAAAAAAATCAATGAAATGTGGTAAATCAGTTTCATTAGCTGTAAGTATTCACGGTATTTATAAAAAAAACGAGTAGATTACATTTGAGAGTTCCATTGTTTTTTTTTTTAATTTTATCGTTTACGTCTTACCTCAAATAGCAGGCTTTTTTTACTTTGAAGCCTTTCTTCAAGCAGCTGCTTAGGTTATTTTTATTTTTAAGGTCTTAGAAGATGGCAAAGTTCATGACACCCGTGATCCAGGACAACCCCTCAGGCTGGGGTCCCTGTGCAGTCCCTGAGCAGTTTCGGGATATGCCCTACCAGCCATTCAGCAAAGGAGATCGGCTAGGAAAGGTACTACCTGTCAGCAGGGGTCTGGCTGCTCCTCTCTCCGAGTTCCTTTTGATTTTATTCTCTCTAACGCATAACCTCTGTGTTCCTTATAGCGACCAGCTGAGAAGGGCTGTAACCTCTGGGTACTTCCAGTGTCATAGGCGAGCTGGGCACTTACAGAGGCATTGTTAGCCAGTCCTGCTATTTTCCCTCACAGCGTCCTCACTTCGGGGGGTTTCTGGGTCACCAGAGAATGGCCTAGGTGACCTGTGTGCTCTGTCTTCCCTTGTTGCTCTTACTAGGTTGCAGACTGGACGGGTGCCACATACCAAGATAAGAGGTACACGAGTAAGTGTTCTCCAGCTGACTGCCCGATCAGGGCCATGGGAAAACCATTGTTCTTCCTGGTAACCTCCATCTGAAGGTGCCCTAGGATGGGAGCAAAGTGCTGATGATAATTCAGGTGTTAGGAGCATATTCTAGACTGTGAATACTAATCAAATAGCCCCACAAGTTAGCCTGTTCATTAAAGAAGTTTGGCCTATTATACTGGGATTTTTTCCCCCACTTTTGGGGAGCCACGAACCCTTCTACAAATCTGTTGAACATATTTCCATTTTGTATTTCATTGCTTGGGATTTACTTAACCTGTGAAGCCAGTCGATGGATTCCAGTTTCAAAATTCCCAATTTTAAGATCCTAATATAGCAGATTGGTTTAGTTCTTAGCTCATGTTCTTATGGAATAAGGCAAAGGGTAGAATGGGCTTATCTTGAGTTCCTCAGAACTCTGTCTTGACTTATGTTCTTTAGACCATAGCATTTCAAACTTGAACGTACACATGAATCACCTGAGGATCTTGTTGAAATGCTGGTTCTGATTCAGTGGGTCCGGGGTGCAGCTGTCTGCATGTCTAAGATGCTCCCAGCCAATGCTGAGGGTCCTGAGACTATGTTTAAATAGCAAGGCTTTAGACTAATATTTGTAAAGTCTGGAAGTAGTGGTGATTACACACTGTTACCTTTGCCTCCAGATAAATACTCTTCTCAGTTTGGTGGTGGAAGTCAGTATGCTTATTTCCACGAGGAGGATGAAACCAGTTTCCAGCTGGTGGATACAGCACGCACACAGAAGACCGCCTACCAGCGGAATCGGATGCGATTTGCACAGGTAAACCAGGAGCCAGCATCTGACCAGCTCAGGGCTATTACATCTTAGGGCTGTTACCTGCTGCTAAAAATGCAAACCTGTGAGTACTGATGAGAGGAAAGGGTATTATCACAGGTCTTCTAGTAACCCCCAAGTAGCCATTCGGTGACAAGTTGTACTAAAGTAAATTTTACTGGGTCCAAGGGTGCATTTAAATGATTTAGATTTCTCTTGACCAGTAGCTGGATAACAAGGTGCATCCGTGCCAGCTGCCTGACTTCTTTGCTTGGTTGCGGGCTTTATTAAGCAGATGGTCCAGTTGGACCACATCTCATTGCATAAAGAGGCAAATTCAGCAACTCTCATAAAAGCCAGTAAACCTGCTTAAGTAAAAAATACATACATGAATGTAAGCCTAAGCTAATTCCAAGTATTTACTCAACTAAACCCCCAGACTTTTGTTTCTGGAGAGTAACAACACAGAGTAAAACATGCAACTTGGATTCTGCATCCTAACTTAGGCTAATGACCTCCCATTGAGCACTGTCTGTTGTGAGCCAAGTCTCCAAGATTTTGACACGGATGTTTTTTCCTAATTCCCAGCGGAACCTCCGCAGAGATAAAGATCGGAGGAACATGTTGCAGTTCAACCTGCAGACCCTGCCTAAGAGCGCGAAGCAGAAAGAGAGGTGAGCTGCCCATCCTGCCAGAAATAGGAGTTCTCCCAGGACCGATCACAGTCTGAAATCATGAGTTCAGAGCACAAGAGAATGGTTGTCTTTCCCACCATAGCAAAAAACAAAAAGACCTTAAAGCCAGTTAATCCACTGTTCCAACCCTGATGTCATTCTCCGAGGGCCAGTTTCAGCTCGTGGCAGATATAGCATGGGCAGGAGGGTACTTGAAATGGACATGCGCACTGAAGGAAAACAAAGGCAAATAAGAAGAGACTCGCGCTTACCTCTGCTCAGTTCTGCTGGGGCATAACCAGGGGCGCCATTCGCACTGGCTCCTATGAGCCCCCTGGAGCTGGGTGTTGCCACAGCCTGCCCCAGGTGGGGGCTGCCAGGGGACAGTCTCTATAGATGGGAGTAAAATATAGCTGGTCAGTATTTGGGGACAGTATGCCTCTTCTAGCGTGTCTAGTGTGCACCCCTGTGATCTGTTCCTTTTTATTAAGTCTGTTTTTCTGAAAAATCTGCACCAAAAGCACAATTTTCCTGTCTTTTTCAGGGAACGTATACGCCTGCAGAAAAAATTCCAGAAACAATTTGGAGTGAGGCAGAAATGGGACCAAAAATCACAGGTAGTGTATCCATGCCAGAATTCTGTCTAGAATTTTATTTCGTTTGCTTAGTTTTATAACAGTTTTATTTATATTTAATTCACGTACTGTACCGTTCGCCCATTTAAAGCATACAATTCAGTAATTTTTAGTATACTCACAGACATATATACAACCGTTACTGTGGTCAGTCATCACTCTAAAAAGAAACCCTATTCCTTTTAGCAGTCAGCCACTATTCTCCCCGGCCTTAGGTGACCGTTAATCAGTGTTCTGTCTCTAGATTTACCTGTTCTGAACATTGCATCAAAATGGAATCATACAATTTGTCGTCTTTTACGGTTCATCCATGTTGTAGCATGTACCAGTTCTTCATTCTTTGTTGAATTCTGTGTATGGATAGTATTTTGTTTATCCAGTCCCCCGTTGGTGGACGTTGAGGTGGTTTCCCCTTTTTGCTATTATGAATAATGCTGCTGTGAACATTCCTGGACGAGTGTTCATGTGGACATTGTGAAAATAGAAGACACATGTAGGCAAGAGTGAAGTTGCAGTTGTAGAAGTTACATTTTGCTGTATGATGCTTGCGGTGTCGAGAGTAGATCGCTCACACCCCGAGAGAAGTCTGAAGGAGCTGCTACAGCTGCTTTAGGAAATACAGAAACGGAAAGAGTTAATGTGCCCTGGGCGACATCATTACCTAAGGGTGGAATTCCCATTTGTTTTTGAATTGGTGATCCCTTCAGTTCTCTTCTAGATTGAGAGTCAGGGATTCTGTGCTCTGAGACAGCCAGTGCGGAGTCAGTGTTCCAGATATGTTTATTGAATAAGAGCCCTTCACACCGTTAACCTGCCTTTTGCTTATGTTTTGCACTGGCCTCCAATGGTTTTCCACTACAGAAACCCCGAGACTCTTCGGTCGAAGTTCGTAGTGACTGGGAGGTGAAAGAGGAAATGGACTTTCCTCAGTTAATGAAGATGCGCTACTTGGAAGTGTCAGAACCACAGGACATGTAAGTGGCATCTTTTACTGCCTTCCACCATGCTCACGTGTGTGGAGCAGCTGATGATGAATATTTTCTGCACCCTAGGATTTCCAAGAAGGATCTGAAGCCACTTAAAAGACGTTGCGTAAGACTAACAGATGAATTTAAAAATAGTGCCAAGGGAGGGAAAGCAGAAAGAAGTTTACTGTTGCTGAACTTTAAATCTCTTTCAACTTCCTGGCATCACAAGCAAAAGAAAAATTATGTTCTATAGCTCTTTCTGGCAGAAAGAGAAAGGGAAGAAAGCAGAAAGAAATTTGCTGATATTAAATTCCAGGTTTTTTTCAGCTTCCTGGAGTCCCGATCCGAAGAGAAATTAAGCTATATAGCTCTTTTGGCAGAAAGAAAAAAAAAAAAAACACAGTTCTTCAGGAGAAGCGAGCTTTTCCTGGCATTTCAAAGAGCCTCTTACTTCAGAGGCCAAGTAGGTGGGAATAACTTAGTGGGGAGCTGGAGCGTCAGACCAGAAGTCAGCACGCCTGAGTGCCCTGTCACTCCCCACCCCCCACTCTTTAAAATAGGAAGTTGAGCTGAATCAGTTATATTCACCGTTCCGGGAGCCACGTCGGGAGCTAAGGGGATGGGGTCCTGAGCAAGCACTGAGAGTTCATCTTCCGCCTTAGAGACTGTTTTTACCTCTTACATGTTAGACTTCTGGATAAGACTTCAGATTCCAGCGCTTAAAAGAAGAAGGTAGTGATCTTTACTTTGCATGTCTTGCCCACTTTTTCCTGCAGCGAGTGTTGCGGGGCCCTAGAATACTATGATAAAGCCTTTGACCGTGTCACCACGAGGAGCGAGAAGCCACTGCGGAGCATCAAGCGGATCTTCCACACTGTCACCACCACAGACGACCCTGTCATCCGAAAGGTGTGCACCCCCTCCGTCACTCACACCCCACTAGGCATGCCACCTGCTTCTACAGCCCAGGCCCAGATTGAACAGGGGAGCCGGGGGTTAGGCCTTGGAAACCCCCCTAGATAAGAGTTTTGCGTCAGGCTTGGGATTTGGTGAAAACATGGGCACTCAGCTGGCTGGACCACGAACGATGGCGTGAAGCAGAGTGGGCACGAATCCTGGCCATGCAGGCTTTGCAGCTGCGCCTCTCTGGGGCCTTCGATTTCTTCTCTAATGGGTAAACGCACTTACCACATGCCACTGGGTGAGGATGGAAGCGCTGTGAAGTGTTTTCCTAGAACATGGCAAGGGACCAGTGAGCCACAGGCCCCCGTGTCCCGGCACAGTGGCAGCCACCGGAAGCTCACTGACTGATTTGCTGCAGCCTTACTCAGCCAGTGGCACTCACACGCACATTGTACTTGGGCGTGGGAGTGACAGTTCCTTACAGGGAGCCCGCTCTGCTCCATGTTAATGGGTAGGTGGACCTAAGCACGTCCTCACTTTTTCTCTTTTTTATCCTCTTTGCAGCTGGCAAAAACTCAAGGGAATGTGTTTGCCACCGACGCCATTCTGGCCACACTGATGAGCTGCACCCGCTCCGTGTATTCCTGGGACATTGTTGTCCAGAGAGTCGGGTCCAAGCTCTTCTTTGACAAGAGGGACAACTCTGACTTTGGTAAGAAGTCCGTGTGGGGATAACACAAAGGTGCCGAGTGTTTTTGTTGGTTCAGAGCAATTCCCTGGTGCTGCAGAGTGGCTGGAAGATGGCCTGTCTCCCCGCGGGCATTGACAGCCACGTCAGAACCCTTCCCAGCTTCCTCAGGGACAAGGCGCTGTCACCGCAGGCTCTCTGGGGCGTCAGTTTTCTGAGTCCTTGCAGTGCCCCAAAACTCTGCTTCTAGATGTTACTCTTTTGAATAATAGTTTCCTGACTTTAGTCATCTCTCTATACCATCTTCAGTACTTAATGTTATTTCTTGAAATGGATGGGATTTTTACTTAAATGTATTTATAAAGGAAAAAATATGCATGTGTGTTATACCATTTGCATATGTATGTACAGACAGGCCATGACTGAAAACAAAGTCACTCAACAACAATAGCGGTGAAACAGAGTAATATTGTATTCTGTGCCTCACGCCTTCTTTTATGTAATAAATAACAGAATCATGGCAGTTAATGTTGGGGAACATCTGAAGGTATCTGGGAGCGTCCCCCGGTTCCTCCCCTGCGCGTTCCACCTCTGGTGTCCCGCACACGTCAGTGGAAGGAAGGGCCTTTGTCAGTTGGATGGCCGCATCTCCCCGCGGCACTGTGCACGCCGTCGGTGTTTCTTTGTCCCGTGGGTGGTGACCATGCTGCCGCTTTTGCAGACCTCCTGACAGTGAGCGAGACGGCCAACGAGCCCCCTCAGGATGAAGGTAACTCCTTCAACTCGCCCCGCAACCTGGCCATGGAAGCAACCTACATCAACCACAACTTCTCCCAGCAGTGCCTGAGGATGGTGAGGAAGGGGAGCGTCCGGGCATTCGTTTTATGTTGTCAACTGCAACTTTCATTGAGCATCTGCTTTGTAGTAGGCTCTGGGCTGATGGGATTGAGCAGGACAGATAGGGCCCCTGCCTGTCACCAATGAGTTCTGAGCTTGGGCTTTGAGGTCACACGGCCTGACTTTGAACCCTAGATCTACCATTTCATACCTTTGCAGTAGAGGACATGTTTCTTCTCTGTAAAAATAGAGCACTGATAATACTTGTCTCACATAAGCACGTTGTGAAGATTGCTTGGGTTATTTGACAAATACACTATTTAAGTACAAAGTTCTTGGCCCCGGGAAGGTTCGTTATAATGGAGAAGGAGAAACAGTAAATCCTAAAAACATACACAGTGGAGAAAAAGTGGGAGGGACACAGTTGCTAATTAAATGAGAACATGGAGCACGCAGCCGACACATGTAAGCAGTTGGTGAGCGCTGGCTGTTAGCGTCTGTTGTGATTTGTGGGTTGCTTGCCTGCACTCGGTGGGGAGTAAATAGGCAGACAATACACACAGAGAGCTCAGAGCCCCCTCGAGGGCTCCAAGGACCTGGCCTGGGCTGTAACTAAGCAAAGGTGCGGGGTCCGGCTGATAGGCTTGGCCACAAGTTGGCACTGTCACACACACCTTTGTCATTTTTGCAGGGGAAAGAAAGATACAACTTTCCCAACCCAAACCCGTTTGTGGAGGATGACATGGATAAGAACGAAATCGCTTCTGTCGCATACCGGTATGTCACCTCGGGTGGGGTGCGCACAGACCATGCCCTGTTTGGGGCGAAATATCTGAAATTCGGGACCACAGGCGACCACATGAGTCCCTTCTCCGTTGCAGGTATCGCAGGTGGAAGCTTGGAGATGACATCGACCTGATCGTCCGCTGTGAGCATGATGGCGTCATGACGGGAGCCAACGGGGAAGTGTCCTTCATCAACATCAAGACTCTGAACGAGTGGGACTCCAGGGTGAGGCACGCCTGTGTTTCCTGCAGAGCGCGTGGTCATAGGCTAGCGATTGAGAGCCGATTTTTTTTCTTTTGGCATTACTTAAAGAGCTACTAAGATTTTTTTTTTCTGCCACATAGTTCCTAATTGGGAGGGGAAAAAAAAAAGTGTGCGAGGGTCACTGCCTTCCTCCAGGACTTTCTCCCTCTGTTCCATCCTGACCTCCCCTTGGCTTCTGCTCTCTGCGAGCATCTGATTTTGGTCTCATCGTCTGGGTTGGCAGGTTTCCTGTAAGCCTGCCAGCTCTTTTTTCTTTCACTGACTGCAGCCACTATCTTCTCTTCAATCTTCGGATTCTGCTTCCAACTCCTTCACTTAGCGAACTCCGAGATGCTAAGATTAGCTCAGATTTGGCTCTTGCGGAGGCACCTGAGATGAAACGTGCGTTCTTCGTTTTTCCTCCTTTCCGCTCTCGTGCGTGCTGGCGTGCCGTGATTGTTGGGCCGTCATCCTTTCTGAAGCCGCCCGGGCTAAGCGCTTGAATTCGAAGGGGACGGCAGTGCTCCCCAGTGCTGCTGTACTAAATAAAACATCCTCGGTGGGAAGGACAGCTCTTGCATTGAAGGAGTGTCTGGTGACATGGCACCCGGAGAGCCACTGAGCTCTGCCTTCATTAGAGCCAAGGGATTTGCCTTCAGTGCCGCTGATAATCATCCCCGGGGGTCCCTTAGCCCCCAGCCCTGCAGGAAGAGCACAGTGGAAGGTTGGCCGTGACCTTGGCTCTGGGACGGCGCTTTTCCGCCATGGCCTCCCTGCAGCATTCGGCATTGTATCCACGTGGCTTTGCCCTCTGTGTCACTGCCTGCTTTACTCTGGTCTCACACACTTCTCAGCTTCCTTTGCATGTTTTCTGGGCTGGTTCCTCTCCTTCTTGACCCTTACGAATGGAATGTTCTCTTAGGGTCAGCCCCGTACACAGCTCTTTCTCTCTTTCTTACTTTTTAGTACAGCCTTATGCTAGGGTCTCTCGCCCCTCCCCCGCTCCATAACAAATTAACAGAAACTTAGAGGCTTAAAACAACATCCATTCACTCATCCATTGACTCCCCATTCTATAGTTTTTCTACTAAAATTCCTTGCCCTTCCAGTGTCTTCCTTTCTGTGTCACCTTTGTCTTGGCTGTCCATCAGTTTTGTCGTTCTGCTCACTTAGGCTCAGGGCCTCAGACATCTCTCACTCTTCTGCATGCTTCTCCTTTGCTGTCAGGTGTGGTCTGTGTTCTCACGCAGTTCTCACCGACAGCACCCCAGTTAGGACCGTGTTCATCATGCCTTATCTTCCATTTGTCTCCTAACTGGCCTCCCCAGGTCCCTCCTCCCACGAGCCATTCAGTTTCTCTCTGCCAGTTGTCCAAAGCACTGCTTCTGTCATTCATCAGATTTGTGGGGAAACCCTTAGAATGCCACAGCACAGGGAAACACAGCGACATCTATCAGAATACAATTCCTAGTGGTTGGACTCAACCACTTAATAAAAGGGACTCGTCAGTATTTCTTTTGGCCTAGGGTTGCCATAAGCCAGGCACGTTTGGGAACCTCTGCCACGTGACCTTCATCCAGGCGCTTCACTCTGGTTCCCACATCTATAAAACGGGGCTGGAGGAGATGACCTCTGGGGTCTCCTGCTTTGTCCGCGTGCACGTGCAGATTCATCGTCAGACTCTGACCACCACCACCACCTCCAGCCTCCACCACGGTCTTCCCCTCCATGCTTCTCATCGCCGCACTTCCGGCCCCTGCCAGTATTCACCGTCTGATTAGCCACAACTCTTCTACAAAACCCTTTTTTACCATGCAACGTGTAGTCAACACTTGGCTCCGCCATTTATGTGGCATTTGTTTTTAACTTGTGTACGTGTGTTTCCTTGTCTAGTAAGCTCTTAACAAAGAGAGGAATTGCAGTTTGTTGAGTGCCTGCTGTGTACAGGCTGTGCAAGGGAGCGACCATGTCTTTGCCTCTTAAATGGTAACAGTCTTACCTTCCACTGACCAGCAGCCTCGCCCCAGTCCTGGGCAGGCCCACTTGGGAGCTCCTCCTCACCAGAGGAGGCGCCAGAGCCTTGGGCGGCAGGAGCCCACCTTTCCTCAGTGACCTGGGCTTTCCTTCTGCAGCACTGTAACGGTGTCGACTGGCGTCAGAAGCTGGACTCTCAGCGAGGGGCCGTCATTGCTACCGAGCTGAAGAACAACAGTTACAAGCTGGCCCGGTGGACCTGCTGCGCTTTGCTGGCCGGATCCGAGTACCTCAAGCTTGGGTGAGGGTCCTTTCCCGGGGTCTGCGGTAGGAAGACGAGGGCTTGCCTCTTCCCCTCTGCTTTGGGAAAGGCATCAATGCTCAGCGTTCCCATTTAACTGAAATTTGCCCCCAGGTGTTTCCGTGTATCTGGCCTGGCCACCCCCACCACTAATACCGCATTTCCCCCCCTAGTTATGTGTCCCGGTACCACGTGAAGGACTCCTCGCGCCACGTCATCCTGGGCACCCAGCAGTTCAAGCCCAATGAGTTTGCCAGCCAGATCAACCTGAGCGTGGAGAACGCCTGGGGCATCCTGCGCTGTGTCATCGACATTTGCATGAAGCTGGAGGAGGGCAAGTACCTCATCCTCAAGGACCCCAACAAGCAGGTCATCCGTGTCTACAGCCTGCCCGATGGCACCTTCAGCTCCGACGAGGACGACGAGGATGAGGAGGAGGAGGAAGAGGAGGAAGAAGGTTTGTAGCAGGCCTTGCTCTGAAGGCTCGAGGGAGCGGTGGGCTAGCTAGGACCTGGCTCTGCATCCTCCGCGCCTTCGAGCTTTGATGTAAAACCTGTTAAGAGTCCCCCGAGGCTTACCTCGGAGTAGCATTCACTCTGGCTCCAGGAGCTGCTTCAAGAAGAGCCTTTAGGCCTCATGAAGGGGATGGGGAGGAGAGTGATCTTCTAGAGCAGGGGTCCCCAACCCCCAGGCCATGGACCGGTACCAGGCTGCGCAGCAGGAGGTGAACCGCAGGCTAGTGAGCGAAGCTTCATCTGTGTTGGCAGCCGCTCCCCAGCACTGGCGTCACTACACTGCCTCAGCCCCACCCCAGATCATCAGGCATTAGATTCTCATAGGAGCACCGGTTCCTGGTGCCAAAAAGATTGGGGACCACTGATCTAGAGGCTGTTCTAGAGGCTTGGGTGAGGAGGACAGTGGGAGTCCCTGATGTTAGCCAGTGGGCCGAAGGAGAAAAGATGCTCCAGGTAGTTACACCAGTTTCCTGCTTCACAAGCTAGTGTCTGCAGGAAATAATCTCTTAACCTGTGAGATCTGAAGGCTTGACTATTAGTGGTGGTGGTAAAAATCCTAAGCAGTTCACCAGTTTGACATGACTCATTTCTCTAACATATTGTATCTTTCAGAGGAAGAAACTTAAAAGGAGCAGGAGTTTAAATCCTCCTAGGAAGCCCTTGGATGCCTGATGGAACTTTTGTCTGATACTTGCTCTCCGAAGCATGTTGCCAGATGGAATAAAGCTGGAGTCCCTTCATGCTCATAACCTCATTACATTCCTGCACCATGATTAACAGCCCCTCTTGCTTCTCCAAGTAGCCCTTGGGAGAGGGAGGGTGAGATACAGAAGTTTCTGTCTGGAGTTCATAATCATGGGTTATCATTTGTCTTTGAGCATTATTAGTTTTCCTATTAGAGGGTGAGCACCCTGTTCTTGGAACCCCATGAAATTATCCTTTCCTGGAGTGTTGTCAATTGCGAGATCCTGTATGGAAGTCCCCGTAAGAAGTCCATTTCCACACACACGAATGCTTGCTGGCTGTGTGCCACCCTCAGAGACATCAGTCAATACTAGAGGTGAAGCTGGACACAGTGTTTGTTAGGTGAGGTGGAGTTGCTGCTCAGGGAGACTTCCACAGAAGGTCCTGATATGTCCCACCAGGTGGCGATCATAAGGGTTTGTAAATTGTGTTGAAGCTTGGCTTGGGCTGGTGACAGTCTCAAGCTGGCACCCTCAAAGCAATGTGTCATAAACAGATCAGAGCTACAGACATAATTAAGCCTCAAAAACTAAGCAAAAATGTATTGGACTTTGTTAGAGTTGTTAGGAAGATAGAGCTTAAAACATACTTAGGGAGTTTCAGTGGGGGTTGAGTATTAAAAAGTACACATTCAAGTGGTGTGGAAGATGCCAAGGGCTTTCAGAATTGGACTGGCACTCACCAAGCTGCCTCTTGCAGACTATGGTGCAGTCCAGCGGGATTTACTGCAGCCGGTGAGCAGGTGGAAGTTTCACACTCAAAACATTTTGCATCAGCTTCCATACACTTCATTTCTTTGATCTGTCCCCTTAGAACCACCAAGTTGATTGCCGAAAACAGTCGTGACTCAAAAAACCTTGGATAGCATCCTACTGCCTACATTGAGGCTCAATTTAGTCTCAAAACCCTGCCACAACTTCTCAATTTCCCACTACTCAGTAAGACCAGTAGCTATTCTAGGTACTTAAGTTATTTGCCAGCCTCCATTCTCAATCATAACCACTAAGAAATAGACCTCCTTATCTTATCTTTGGTTAGGTATTTTGCCCAGCCTGTCCAGTTTCAATGGTCTTTCAACAAATGCTTACCGGGTGCCTCCTGTGTGGCCTCAAATATGGAGAAAGCACTATGGTCACCATAGTGAATAAGATCTCCCAAGTGGCATTCCTTAAAGGGTACTTTGGTCTAAGAGATCAGGGAAGACTAGAGAGGTCCCAGCCATTTTTAATGAAAAGCTCCAGCCATGCAAACTTGGGTGACCGAAGTTCTTTACACACTAGGCCTGGATGGCTGCCTTCCCATGAGAACCCTCAGCCCTGTCTCACTTGACTGCTTAATGTCCCTTGCAGCTTCCCGTACTTCACTCACAAATGCACTATCTTCTGCCCATGTAAATCTTGATAAAAGTTAAGATTTTTTTTTTAAATTGAGATTTTAACTGGACATAATCAGGGTCTATGAGAGGAACCAGGGTTTATGCGAGGAGTTCTCGCACTTCATCCTGAGAACCCTACAGGAAGGGCTCTGTAGTGGTAACAGCCCGTCCCCTTGACTTCCTCTTCTATAAATTACTCCTAAATTTTTGTATGGATTGGTGTGTACACAAGGCTCACCATACCTTCATATACTGGATTGGATCCTTTTTCCTACTTCTGATGACCCAATAACTACTTGATTCTGTTTCCAAGTCTATGTTATGCAGGATCCACATTCCACCTCTGGGAAGCCAGCTACAATCATTTAGTTCACTTGCAGGGCGGTTTGCAATCATCCTCCAGCCATTCGCCATGTTGCGTCTGCTTCAGCCACACCGTTACTGTGCATTAGCAGTGCATTTGCGTTTAAATGTCTGCATACTGGCCTGTCATAGGCCACTTTGTTTACAATATTACCAAGCTTATAAAACATGATTCATGAATGAAAAAACATTTTGAAAAGAATGCATAATTTAGAGTAAAAAAGGTTTTAATTTCAAGCTCAACTTTTAACTGTGATCACAAGTCGTCCCTAAACCTCCAATTAGTCAATGGCTACAGTCAATGGCAACATAATCATTACCTACCTCACCAATTGGTGGAAGATAAAGTCAGTCATGAATGTTTCTTGGTAAACAGTAGACTGAATCATTGTAATGTCCAGGTAAGAACTTCCAACAATTTTAATAAGATTTTATTTGAGCTAAAAAGAGGAAATGCCTTTAAATAAGATTTCAACAGCCTGAGAAAAATGCTTCTCAGAATGACAGTTTGTGGCATTTTAAGGAGGAAATGTACAGAAGATTACATGAAGGTGGGAGAAATCAAGGCGAGAACTGGATTACAGTTAAGATTATGTGCTCTCAATGGTTTCGCTTGAGGGGGTCTGAAAAGAGGCATATCAAAGATGTGTTAACCTAGATACACAGAACCTACGGACTGGGCTTGCTTTAAGGCAAAGATAAACCTTTTACTAAAGAAGTTACTACATGGTGGGCGTGACTACCCGCCACGGCCTGCCCAGTTAGGATTATATGATCAGATCACCGAGGTTACTTTCTGTAAAACCTCTTTTTTGTCCACAGTAGCAAACACTCGTTAATTGGTTTTTCTGTTCTAGCTTCTCTAACCTCATTTCCAGCCCCCAAAACCTGGGTAGCCAACTAGTATATGGCTACGTTAATGGTGGAATGTAAGAGCTGGGATTTTCTCCAGAAAAAAAAAAAATCATCCGCTCCCATGCCTCATAAGTGAAAAAGCACAGCTTTAAAACAAGAGCCCAGGCCCCTGCTGGATCGCTTCTCTAGTCCCTGCCACCCCGAGCTGAGTGCGCCAGGGGAACCTGCACGTGCGGCCCTCTTCCCTGCGGCCTAGAGACCACCGCCGCAGCAGACCGCCCCCGACGTGCCTCGCGCCGCTCACGTGACCCCGCCCCCTGCCATTGGCCGCGCTGGGAGGGGCGGGGCGGCCTCGGGGTGCCAGCGGGCTGTGCACACACATACCGGTCTCACTGCGCGCGCTGGCTACGGAGCGGCTGCGAGGTGCGAGCGCCTGGGTAGGGGGCGGGCAGGCGGGCCGGGGAGGCCGGAGCTGCGGGCGCGAGCCCCGCGCACGCTGAGGGAGCGGCTCCTAGGGAGTGCGCACCAGCAGGAGGGCAGCCTCGCGCCCGCGTGGCAGCAGGTGTACTAGGCATCTCTGTCGCGTGGCCAAAGAGACTGGCGCACCTGGAGGGGTCCTTTCAGGACACAACTCCTTCGGGCTGGAAGGGTCGTGGACAAAGAGATCTGCCCCTCGAAGGTCTAGCCTGAGGAGGGCACAGAAGGGGTGTTGGACTTCTCTTAAATAGGGAAAAATTGGGTTAACACCCACCCTCTTACTACCATGGCTAAAAGAAGAGGGCTGGCGCCCCTGGGAACCGAGGACTTGAAGGAGGTGGAGGGGTTGGGGATTCCTGGGAGGAGCTCCAGATCCGAGCTTAAACTTATGGAGTCGTAGCAAATGAGCTCAGAGGTCCTTGGGTTCTGGTCCTGGCTCCACCCCGAATCGTAGTGAGCGCTCAAGGCAAGCCTCTGCCTCTTTTCAGGGCCCTGTTCCTCACTCATTTTCCCGTGCCTTAGGCCATCTGTAGTCCAAGGCCTTACCCATCTGGTCTGCAGCAGGATGGGCCTCTCCCTCATGGCCCCACTGTGGGGCTCCCCAAGGCTGCTTCTAACCATCGCCCTGTACGCGGCTCTCACCCTGCACCCGGCTAAGGCCTCAGCACCCCTATACCAGGACTACTGCGTCCTGGGCGCCGGGCCCGCGGGCCTGCAGATGGCCTACTTCCTGCAGCGGGCCGGGAGGGACTACGTGGTGTTCGAACGCACCCCGGGGCCAGGCAGCTTCTTCACCCGCTACCCGCGGCACCGCAAGCTCATTAGCATCAACAAGCGGTACACAGGCAGGGCCAACTCTGAATTCAACCTCCGCCACGACTGGAACTCTCTGCTCAGCCACGACCCCCGGCTGCTCTTCAGACACTATTCCCAAGCCTACTTCCCTGATGCCAGCGAAATGGTGCGCTACCTGGGCGACTTTGCAGACAGGCTGGGGCTCCACGTGCTGTACAACACAACCATTGCCCATGTCACCCTGGACAAGGATGCACGGGCCTGGAATGGCCATTACTTCATCTTGACCGACCAGAAGGGTCAGGCATACCAGTGCAGGTAAGGAACCCGGTCCCAGGGCTCACCTGCTGAGCTGGAGCCTCTCCAGGAGGAACCCCTTAGTTGGCCTCTTGGTGTGGGAGGATGGGAGAAATCTGCCACCTGTTCTGCTCCCGCTGAAATCCGTGCTCAGCCATCATTTCCCACGTGTCCTAAATTGTGATCAAATATATTTGGAAAACACTAGCCAAGTCTTTCCCCCGGGATTTGTCAGTCTTTAATATCTTCATATTCACCGTGACACTTCAACAATGGACGTTCAGCACTGTCTAAGATTATGTATCCTCATAATGTTCTACCCTGTTTGTGGAACATCTGGAACTAGTGTTCCCCAAATACATCCTGGGAAGTGCCGGAGCAAGTGTTAGAGTGGCTGGCGCGGGAGGACCCATAGGCGGTGCTACCAGCATTCGGTTTTAGCTTGTGAGAAAGTTTAATGTCATGTAAATGACTCAAATTCAGAGGCGGTCTCTCCACTGCACTTGTTTCATCTCCACCAGGACCCTGTGCGGGTGGGGGGTTCATTCACTGATCCCTATTTTACAGATGAACTGGAGCTCAGAGAAGTTGAGTGACCGATGCTGCGGCACACAGCTTTGAAGCAGTGCAGCCGCAATTCGAGCTCATATCCTCATGACCCCAAAGCTCATGTTCTTTGCACTGCACCAGACTGCCTCTCACTTCCTGACCATTAGCCTAGCGCCTGGCTCCCGGCAGTGCTCAGTCAGAGTTCATCTCCTCATGTCTTTTGCCAGAGCCCCAGCCGTGCTCCTTGCTTGTTACAGCCCAGGGCAGGAAGGGTTGGGCCACTTCGGACCCTTGCATTTTAGACAGTGTGCTGCTGCATAGAGAAGCCAGATGTGAGCGGAGTGGACTAGGGTCAGAAAATGCAGAACAGTAGGGGCTGCGCATGCGCCTTCTGCAGGCCATCCAGTTCAATTTTTGAAACCACTCTGTGATCAAACCATTTTAATGCAGGCTGGCGGGATCCAGCTTCCCGGGGGGGCTGCCCACCACAGGACCGCAGTCCCCACCAATATCGAGAGCAGGAATCGGGCTGATCTGTGCTCAGAGTCCGGCTCTGCTGTCTTAGGCACTTTGGAGGCTGTGGGCCCCCACAGGGCGCGTGTCTCCTCACCTGTGAAGCGTGACAGGTAACACCCATCAGGGCTGCTGCGAGCAGGAAGACGATGCGTGAAACACTAGTGCAGGGCCTGGCAGAGGGTTACTGCCCAGCGGATGCCTGCATCTGCCAGGCACGTCAGGAAGAAGGGGACATCAGAGCTCATTCTCTGTCACTGAGAGTGATATCTGGTCAATTGCTGTGTTCAAATGGGGTGAATTACTTGATTTCTCGTGGTGCCAGCTTCTCCTGTCGGAGAGTCATTAATTCTAGTATCTGCTATAATTCCAGGGAGGAGTAAGGGAAACGGTCCACTGGAGTGAGCTCAGTGAGGGGTGAAGTCTCAGATACACTGTGGGAGGTCAGTAAACGGATGGGTGAATGTCTTCTCTTTTAGGAGCCAGCAGTCTGGGTGAGGCGGGCGAGCCAGGTGGCAGGTGCAAAGAGCGATTCTTCCTTAGTGTCTTAGAGCTACGAGACTAAGCCATCCTCCCTCTGCCCCCCACCTGTAGCGTCCTTCTTGTCGCCACCGGTTTGTCAGTCCCCAACCTGGTTGACTTCCCCGGCTCTGAATACGTGGAAGGTTACGAGTCCGTGTCCGTGGACCCCAAGGACTTTGAGGGTCAGAATGTGTTGATCCTGGGCCGTGGGAACTCGGCTTTCGAGACAGCGGAGAACATCTTGGGTGTCACCAACTTCATCCACATGCTGAGCCGCTCCCGGGTCCGGCTGTCCTGGGCCACCCACTACGTAGGCGACCTCAGGTATGCCACGCAGCTGCTGCTCGTGTATTCTGTACTCTGACCCCTCTAAGCTGTCCCTGACCTCAGCTGGACTGACCACCCCTTCCTCCGAGTCTCCTTGTACCCTCTATAGACTCCTTTCTCTTTCCTGGCATGTCCCCTCGCCCCCAGGGCCATCAACAATGGCCTGCTGGACACCTACCAGCTGAAGTCGCTGGATGGCTTGCTGGAGTCCGACCTGACAGATCTGGCCATCGTGAAGGACCGCGAGGGCAAGTTCCACATCACCCTGAAGTTCTACTTGGAGGAGGGCAACCAGAGCGCCGATGCCATCGCCCTCCCCCAGGACGACAACGACAATTTTGCCATGCGTGTGGCCTACGACCGAGTCATCCGCTGCCTGGGCTGGAACTTCGACTTCTCCATTTTCAACAAGTGAGTCCTCTTGGGGGAGGGGGTAGGACGTTGTAGCAAATCCCTCTACTGCCTCCCCTGGGAGCAGCATCCCCGTCCAGCAGGGCCAGCGACAGGGTTTTCAGGATGCCACCCTCAGCGCGGATGAGGATGCTGCCTCGTTTCCCGCCCAGGCACAAGCTCTCTGTCCACTGGGCTGCCAGGTGGCCCTCAGACCCTCCCTTCTGGAGCAGCCGCAGCAGCGGGTCTTCACCTGCATTGGGTCTTCATCTGCGTTGTGATTCTCCACCCGGGAGATGGGGAAACAAGCTCAGAACAAACCGGGAGGTGAATCTGCTGAAAGGCAGTGCGGTGGCCAAGAGCACAGGCTGTGGGGTCGACCCGAGATTCTTACCGAACCTATGGGCCCTGGGAAAGTTATTTAACCACGCTGGGCTCCAGTTTCTTGTCACTAAAATGGGGACCATTGTTTCTTTCTCATAGGGCTGTTGTGAGGATGACTATAAGAAAGCACTTGGCGTATATCATATGCTCAGTAAAATGTTAGCTGCTAAAATTATTTATAATTGTACTTTGAAGAACTGCTCTGTGGAGCCTCATCTTTATACATTGCTGCCCTAGTACCTTGGCAAGGCCCAGTATCAGAGAATCCAACCAGTGCCTCACTTTCCTCTGGCCAAGGTATAGGCAGACTAGGAGAGACCTGGAGGGGCTGAGCCAGGCCCTCCTGTCCCAATCATCAGGTCACACAAGGCCCCGTCTTAGCCCAGAGCCCAGCCTTGAGTCAGGCTTGAATCCTGGCCCCGTCTCTGATCCACCACGTCTTTACCCTGAGCCTCAGTGACTCCACCTGTTAAATGGAAATGATTATAGCCGCCTCCAGCAGTTGTGATGTGGTTCAAATGCAATAAGGAATAAAAATCACAGCCTCAGTGCCAGACCTGTAATTAGTGCTTCAGGCACAGCAGCAATTTTTTCTAACAACCCTCTCTACTCCCAGGTCCCTCAGACTCTCTTCAGGGGGTGAGTTCCGCAAGAAGTATCCACTGGTCAGACCTAGCTACGAGTCCAAAGGAAGCCGGGGTCTTTTTGTCCTGGGGACCGCCAGCCACTCTGTGGACTACCGGAAGTCAGCCGGGGGCTTCATCCATGGATTCAGATATACAGGTGAGCCCAGACAGAACCATCCTCCGGCTCTGTAAAAACGTGCCTGATTCCCAGCAGCCTTAAAGGGATTGCTCATCAGATGCCAACTGTCATAAATTCCCTGTCTGGGGCAGATGGCAACAGGTTTTTGTGGTCTGAAGATATGTCTAGAAAAGCATCAGATAAGCTATAAAAGTACATACACCTGTACAGCTGAAACTGATTGGATTTCATTAACCAAAGTCACGATAGATAGATAGATAGATAGATAGATAGATAGATAGATAGATAGATAGATAGCTTTTTAAAAAAGAAAGGGGCGGCATGTTACATGCCTGTGCCCTGTGCAGGAGAGGTGCCTGCCACATGTTAGTGAGAACACGGAGCTTGAGGAATGCTAACCTGGGCTCCTGGCCAGCAGGGTGCCCTCACAGGTGAGGCTTCCTAACCTCTCTAAGCCTCTGTGGGACACCCTGACGTCAAAGATATGAGCAAGGGGCACTCCCCCACCCCTAAGGGGCTGTCGTAAGGACTCAATCAGGCTGTCCCCGCAGACCATGCAGCCATGAAGCATCACACACACAGACTTTTTAGGTACCAATAAATTTCAAGAGAAATTGCAATTGGATTATATTAGTTCTTTACCAGAAGTGTAGGTACTGAAGGTATGAATTTTCCACACTCTGGGTAGGCTGTTGGAAGGGTGCTCTATTGTATGGCGGGTGTTACCTGAGCCGGTTACTTTTGCCGTAAATACTGTAAGGGTCCCGCATCCTGACGTCTCTGTATTCAGTTCGATGCCTCGCACTGCCTCCAGGCTCGTTTTTGCATTTCGCTCCCCTTCCAGTTGGGCAGGGAAAGACGATCATGTTTTGCTGTTGATTTCCAGACGATATGTTTTATACCCCCGTGTGCTATCAGAGAAGGAGACCAGGCAGAGCGTTAGCCGTCTGTAAAGCAGAATATTTGCAAATTGCACACACAGAATGAGTGTGTCTCTTCAGCTGCGCCGTCATCGTCCCCATGCACGTCACTGTCCCTGCGCCCGCTTGCCTGGCACACACTGTCCCATCTCTCCTGCTTCCTTCTGTCCCCTGCTCCTTCCCCACTTCACATACTTAATCCTGGTAGCAGCCCCATGAGACGGATTCTGTTATTTCAACTCCATTTCACAGATAAGGAAATTAGGACACAGGGAAGTTAAGTGATTTGCCCAAAGTCACCCAGCCAGTGGATGGCACAGGTGGAATTTGAATCCACGCTTTGCCTGACTGTAACGCTCATAGTTAACCACTAAGCTTCAGGCAGATGGGAAACAGTCCTGGGTGTATAGGCCACCGATGGCTGTGGTCACCACTACTACTAGCTGAGGACCCTACCTGAGAGAGGGGCAGCGTGGCAGGACCCAGTACATCCTGCCCGGACCCTGCTCATCATTCAGCTGAGAAACAAGTCTTGGGAGACAAGCAGAAAACAGGCTGAGTAAAACAACAGAAGATGAAAGGTGGGCGGCACAGACTAACCACGCGGAAGGTAGGACATGCTGGAAGCCCTGCCCACCCCCCTCCTGTGTCTCTCCAGTCCATCCCCGCCCACTCTCCTGACTCAGAGACTCTTCATCTCTTCTGACTGGTCTTCCTGCCACTGGTCTTTATGGCTTCCCATTCAGCCATCACACCCACCAAAACAACCTTTCTTTAAAAAAAAAAAATCATACCCTGCTTCTGCTCACAGATCTTGAGTGGCTCGCCATGTCGCTGGCGGAGTTGCAGCTCCCGGGCACAGCCTTCAGAGCCTTGCACAGGCCAACACCTGTCCAGCCTGACCCCTGTCCTGCTTTTCCAACTGTGCCAGGCTCTCTCAAGATTTCATTTCTTCATATATGTGCTCTTTTGGTCAGGGCGCTGTCCCCAGACTTCTCTAGCTGTGTAATTCTTCAACCCTTTGCAAAACTCAGCCTAACCATTGTTCCCTCCAGAAAGCCAGATGTTGCATGAGGCTGCACATCTTCCTGTGACTGTGGGCCAGCTGCGTCCCCTGTCATGTGGATTGTCCGTGTCTCGGCCTCTATTGGATTTGGGTGTTGTGTTGATTCATCTTGGAAGAGCAGGCACCTGTGTACAGTGCCCCAGTTTCACACCCGTGTGCAGCAACCCCGGGTATACAGAAAAACATCTCCCCGTGTTAGACAGCTGTTGCTTTTCTATCCTTAATGTACGTATACAAAGCATCTCAAAATAGAACTTAGTTGACAGATTGGATTTAAGCTGTGAAGGAGAGGGAGCAAAGGTTTGCAAGTCTCTGATAGAAATAGGGACTTTGAGGACCGGGAGCTCCCAGAAAAGGCCCTGAGTCTGGTTTGGACATATCACATGTGGGGTGATAGCAGTGGGACTTCCGTATGCAGACGGGCTAAAGCAGGGTGCGCACACGCTGGCCTGGGGACCAAATCCAGCCACGCCCCTTCCTTTAGCTCTCTTCTGTGGCTGCTTTCACACCAGAGGCAGAATCGAGTAATGCAACAGACTCTGCAAAGCCGCAAATGCTTCCCATCGGGCCCTTTGCAGAAACCCTTTGCCGACCCCGCTCTAAAGGCATCTTCTTGGTGCCATGCATACAGTTCAAAAATGTTAATGGGGACCTTATGTCCCTCCTGATGGCAGAAGATAAATTCTTAAGCGCAGCCAGGATGCCATTCCTCCCTCTGGCCATTTCAGTGCGTGCTGTTCACCGGCTACTGGAGCATCGCCACCACGGCGTCGCCTGGCCCTCCACAGAACACCCCATCACACAGCTGACCAGCTCCATCCTCCGGCGCGTGAATGAGGCTTCTGGGCTCTACCAGATGTTCAGTGTGCTGGCCGATGTCGTCCTAGTGAAGGAGTGAGTCCCCCCGCCCCCCACCCCGCCGCTCTCCCTTCGGCCGTCCTCACCTGTCATAGCTCTTCCCTTCGTATTCCAAGCGTGGAACAGCCAGCCCGGCGGTTCCTTCCCAAGATGAAGCCCGAGGAGGGATAGGAGTGGGGCGTGGGGATTTATTCTGGGGAAAAATCGGTGAAATTAAGGCCACAAACCCTGCAGACAGACAGACGTGTGTGTGAATCTTGGTTATGCCTCTTTCCACCCGTGTGACCTTGGGCGAGTTAGTTAGCCTCTCTGAGCCTTTCTAGCATCTGCGAAATGGGGATGATAGCCCCTGCCCTGCAGGGCCGAAGGAAGGAGGGACAGCAGTGCGTAGAAGGCATTCGGCACCAAGCAGGCGAGCGGTAAAGTGCAACATGACTGCACCGTCAGTCTGATTTAAGAATTCCCTAGGGCCAGGACCAAGCTGACCCCTATCAGTCACGCGATAAGGGAACAGTGTGGGAGGGCTGGAGTGGACAGGCCTGGAAGGACAGGCGGCAGGCGAGGAGCAGAGGAAGAACCCTCAGGGAGCAGCCCGGTCCCAAGCACATGAAGTTCAGGGACTCGCAGGACATTCGGCGGGAAATCCCCTGTCGTCCTTGATGCCCGTCACACCCCTCGCCACATTCTAACTGCGTCAGTCCCGTCAGCTCTACCTTCGAACTATGTCTGGAACCTGACCGCCTCTCGCCAGCTCCACCACTGCCATCTTGATCCAGACGGCCAGCACCTCTGACCCATACTGGTATAGCAGTGGTCGGCTCTCAAGTCGGTGGCCGGGGTGACCCTTTTAACACATAAGTCACCTGAAGTCCTCTCTGCTCAATACCGTCCAGGGGCCAGTGGCTTCCCTTCAGTCTGGATGAAACCAGAAGTTCCCATCATGGCACGGCACACACAAGCCCTCCTCGACCTGCCCGCACGGACCTCCTCAACCCTCTCTCCTGCCCCTCCCCCTCAGCTCCACTCAGCCAGCCTGACCTCCTTCCTGTCCCTTGAACACACCAGGGCATCCACCCTATCCCAGGCCTTTCCCGTTACTCTTTCCTCAGCCTGGATCACCCTGTCCCCCGATAGCCGCTGCAGGTCACTCAGTTTTCCAGAATCCACCCAGGTGTAAGTCAGGGCTCGGCTGTTAGGTAATAGGAAAGCGAGATGTGCGGGGCTGATCAGAGTCTGCACGCTGTTTGGTTGGCGCTTCTTGGAGGGGGAGAGAGACACACACCCCCACCCGGCACACACGGGCCTCTCGCCTCTGCCGGCACCGAGGCTCTTCCCACCCACTTTGCTGCTGTCCCCAGGAACGCGGCCGCATTCGAGTACCTGGAGGAGTTCCCCATGCAGATGCTGGCCCAGCTGGAGGCGATCACGGGGAGGAAGGCCAGGCACGGGCTCTTCGTCATCAACATGGAGTACGGCAGGAATTTCTCCGGGCCCGGCAAGGACGTCTTCTTCTACGATCGGTCTGTGGGGCACACGGAGGATGCCTGGCAGTCTAACTTCCTCCACCCTGTCATCTACTACTACCGGCACCTCCCCACCGGTGAGCTGGTCCCTGCCTGCCCCCGAGCGTGAGCTTTCTTGAGCTAGGTACCTCTCAGACTTCACTGGGTATCAGGTTGTCACCTGATTAAGCCCTCCCACAACCCTCTCAGCTGACAGAGGGGGACAACTGGGTACTCTGCCCAGAGACCAAATGGGGAAGAAGGTCCAAGCATGGTAAGTGATGTCTCAGATTCTGACCGGTACCATGACCTGGGCAGGCCACACATGGAGTGTCATGCCCCAGGGACCACATAGTAAGAGGAACACCATCTTGCTGTGTGTCCACAAAGGAGGCTGGCCATGGAGTGGGGAGGGGGGACTGGGAGAGTGGCTGTTAGAAGGAGCAGGGAAAGGAACCGGAACTGGTTAATGCAGGACAGAGAACTGGTTAACTGTTTAACTGTAGTAACAGTACGGAAAAGCTGCGCAGTATTCCCACGTCTGTCCTTGCCTTGCTGTGTAACCTGGGACTGCATTTAACCTCTCCAAGCCTCAGCATCTTCATCTGTAAAGTGGGGCTAACAGACCCTCCTCGCAGAATTGTATGAGGGTAAATGAGATAATATATACAGAATGCCAGCATGGTACCTGGCACAGAGGAGCTACCAAGAGATGAACCGCCCGAGGAACATAACTCCTGCTTCAGAACTTGAAAGACTGTCACTTGGAAGAGGATGATCTAAAAATAGAATGATCTAAGAAGGGGCAGAGGTAGGATCAACAGAAGTGACAGGACACAGGTTTATATTCAACATAAAGAGCAACCGAGGGGCAAAGCCATCCGCCAGTGGGTTTCCCAGCCCAGGGATGCTGGGGTCGTGACCTGAGGCCGTCCATCTGGCAGGGACACCACGAAGGGAGTCCACACCAGGTGGGAAGTGGGCTAGATGAGCTCCAAGACCCCTTTGGATGCAGGGCCCAGGTCCCCTCATGAAAAGACCAGTTGTGAAGCAGCCACGACAGACCCCGGTCCATGTGAGTCTTAGAAACACACCAAGTTCAAGTGATTACTCTTAGTTCTGCCCCCTGATACCACAAGGGACAAGTCTCGTCTTGTCCTGCTTTCTCATGCTAACCTGCCAAATATTTGGAGATGGCTGTTGACCAAGCTGACCACAACCAGCACGGAGGTGTATTAGGAGGCCAAGCGGGCGGGGGGGAGGGGGGAAGGGGAGGAGGTACTGGGGATGCGTGGGAACCACGCCATCCACTCCGGGATAGGAAGCCTGGCCTCTGGGCTCTGACGCGGCCCCCCTCTCCCCCACAGAGCAGGAGGTCAGGTTCCGCCCCGCTGACTGGCCCCTGCCTCGGCCCACGGCCATCCACCACATCGTGGAAGACTTCTTGACAGACTGGACCGCCCCACTGGGCCACATTCTACCTCTGCGGCGCTTCCTGGAGAACTGTTTGGACACTGATTTGCGAAGCTTCTATGCAGGTAACTTAAATTCTCAGAGGGACAAAGGGACTGAGCTAGAGGTTGAAAGGGGACCAGATAGAACCATGCCCTGTGGAGTTTAGAGCACTGGCAAGAAAATAAGGCAACTTCCCAGAGGCCGAACACTAAGAAAAGCATGAACCCAAGCTGGTCGTGGCTACCTGCTGGTCACCAGTAGCCTAGAGCCTGGGTAACTCAGGAGCTTTTGCGGATGAGAAGGGGAGGCTGGAGCAGGGTGAGAGGTCTGTTTAGACACCCTCCAAGGAGCTTGGATCTCAGCGCATAAACTAGGAGGCAAAAAAACACTCCCCAGAGGGAGACGGTGGAGACGCGTGCTTGTCGGCTCTGGGTAGGCGGGCGGGAAATCTCCCCTGAGAATTTCCAACCACTAGGCCTCGGTCATGGGATTTTGGGGCCAAACTTCATACCAGCATTGTGACGCAGAAATGACAGAAGTAAATCCAATATTCTGTGAAGAAACACGCTTTAAAACTAGGCCACAAAAACATTCCCACAAATAAAATTACAAGGATCATGAATTCCCAAGCAAAAATCACTTAACACATAAGGACTCAAAGCACCATGAGGGATTGTCAGCAGAAACAGCAAACTGTAGGACCAAACCAAAAAGACTGTGGGAAGTAGAATGGTCAGATAGGAGATACAAAGTCTGTCTAAATTATGTAAAGAAATAAAAAAAGATTATAGAAAATACAGTTGACTGGATAGTTTTGAGAAAGATCCACATAAAACTTCTGGAAATGAAAAACTAAATTTGTAATTAGAAACTCAACATAAAGATACAGACAGAGATAGAGAACTGGTGAACTGAACGATAGCTCAAACAGCTGGACCCAAAGAGGGACCCGGGGAGAGAAGTCTAATGATCCAGAGAGAACAGACTGAAACAAGTCAAATTTTTGCCTGCTTTATTTAACCCCCGAATGCCCAGGACATCCACTGTTCTGTTCAACAAACATCTGTTGAACACCAGTTGTGTTACCAAGTACTATTCATATCAGATCAGGTTAGAGAAATAGTACCCTGGCCTACAGATCAGAGAGGAAGTGTCCTCATTTCATCCTCAGGTGACATCCTCAGTCCACTTTGAAAAAAAAAAAATGTATATATTAAGGGAGATGGCTTAAAACAATAGTTTAAACTAATAGTCTAAATATATGTAGACACCTAGAGGTAATTCATAGAGCAGAGACCTAGCATTCTGCAGACTATCAACCTTGCCCATGCACTTACACATGAACTTACAGGTTATAGCTCTAGAGACCTGAACCTAAAATCCCATCCTGTTTCTCGAGGTTTCAGGAGTATGCAAGGATGCCAGTGCCTCTTAGGGAGTATATATATATTCCTACCCTGAATTATGGCTCCTACCAAAGCATTGTCACAGGCCCTATAGCCTCCTAACTACCGTTCAACAGTACAAGCCACTAGGTGTCACTCCCTTGAGCTTGGAAAAGGACCAGTTGGCAGAAGGTGGGCTTTCCCTCTGCCCCGTTAGCTGATGCGCAGCTGCTAGCTCTGGCCCCAGATTCTGCTGAGCTTCTCTGCCCCGTGGCCCCTCCAGAAGGGGCGATGTACGCCATCAGAAGGTGATACTTGACAGCTACCCTGCGGCCTTCTACCAGCCTACCCCACATCTGCCGGCTCGCTTGCTCAGAGAGGATTGTCACGGCCTGTTCTTCCAAGGGCCCTCTGCGCTATAAGTCAGAAATAAAGTAGGAAATGTTTGTGTAGCACTTTACAGACTGTTCACCTATGTAAGTTCACAGCATGCTTTGCAATGTACCCATTTATTTTTTTTCCGAGATAAAAGATTCATGCTGTTTTTCTGACACTCTGTCTTCCCATCCTGTCCTTATATCCCTCAGAAGACTGAGCCCATATCTGTTTCATCTTTTCCTTTTTTTTTTTTTTTAATCACAGTTACATAATACTTGGCTAAAAAGCTTTTTTTCCCCACTTTCATTCTCATTCCCCAGAAGGAACTACTTCTAGCTCTTCTGGTTGTTTCTTCATATTTCTAAATAATAAGTGTCACACGATTTCCTGATTGGTCAGATTTGACCTACGCACCAACTGTGCTGTGGCACAGATGAGGATAAATCCCAGACGCGGACTGACCAGTTTTGTCTTTATAATCCCCACAGTGCTGAGCACAGGGCCCACACACAGCGTTTGCAACTTCAGTATTATTGAGGGAATAAGTCTTTACAGGCAGCTCTCAGCTCACAACGGGACTGACCACCAAGTTCTTGGCCCACCTGGGCCAGCTTCCCAGAGGGCTGAGGGTCCATTCCCGAGCAGCGGAGCCCCTACCCCAGCCTGGCTCCATGCAGAGCATGCGTCTGCGCCCAGCCTCTGGGAGCTGAGTCATTTCTGTGGTTTCCTTTCATTTCTGAGCCTTGTTCCTCCCAAAAGTCAGGGCAGCCTATTCTTGGAACATCGGGTGGAGGGTAGGGAGCCAGGTTCCATGGCACTCAGGTCAGACATGAGGTACCCAGAAAAGTCCGCTCCAAGGCTCGGGGATGAAGGGGAGTGGGCAAGGACCCCAGAGCACCAGGAGCTCCTCCTCCTGCACATCTCCCCACACCTCTAAGCCCAACTCATTCATCTCCTTTTGCTTTTGTGTAGAGTCCTGTTTCCTGTTCGCCCTAACACGCCAGAAGCTGCCACCCTTTTGCCAGCTGGGGTATCTGAGAACGCAGGGGCTGGTGGGAACCGAGAGCCTCCGGCAGCACAGAGTGGAGCGTGGGCTCCTGCAGGACTACGCCACTGCGGGCAAGCACAGGGAGGACAGTGGCCGGTGGCCTGACTCCCATGGGCCAGGAGGTCACCCCCAGGATCCAGGGCCTCTGGTCCAGCCCCTCAACAGCAATAAGGAAGAGCTGTGACAGCCAGGCCTCTCCCACCCGGGCCCACGTCAGCCCTCTTCCCCATAGCCCCACGCACCCCGATGTGAAACCACTGAAGACCACTGAGGTCATTGCAGTGACTGCACCAAAGCCACACAGAGGGCATGTAAGGGCTGAGGGCGGTCACACTGTGGTCTCCTCCCCTCCTGTTCAGTCTGTAGGTGGCCAGGAGGCGAGGTCCAGAGAAAGGCAGCTTCTGCCAGGTGAGAGCTAACTTCCACAGCCCGGCTTGCTCACAAGTGAACTGTCACCAAGCACCAGGCCGGCCTCAGTTCTGTCCCCATCAAGTGCCCTGGGGTTCCTTCTCTTTCTGGTCTACTCTTCAGAGGGGCCCAGATTCCACCTGTCCATGGAGCATTTCACAGGTAAAACCCATCCTCATCTTCATAAGGGTTTGTGTCAGGCTCTTTAAAACAAGCTCTAATATCCTCGATCATATAGAGCGGGTAGGGCTATCACCTGCAATGAAGACACCAGCTCAGAGAGGTTAGATGACTCCCAAGGTCCCAACCAGAAGTACCTGCTTGGTCCACGCTGCCTCTGGTTTCAGAAGGGGGGCTCGGGGGCTGGCTAAACCTCACAGGCCCAGAGGCTGTCATCTGGCAGATAGTCATCTTATCTAAGCAGGTTTCGGCCCTGAGCAGGGACTCCCCAGACTGAACTCCCTGATTTATCTTCAGTCTCTGCTCTTCTTTCATCCTGCCCTCTGGCGTCTTGGACAACACCTGGCCTCTGGCCTGGCCCATCATGTTTTGTAAAACTGTCACCATGCTGTCTTGCAGTGGGGATTCTTTCGGAGGTGATTCAGCCCGCTGTCTGAACAGAGCCCAGCTCAGCTTGTGCAGAGACCTTTTATAAATGCATTTGTATGATAAGGATGATGAATTCAGGTTCAGTTCCCTTTGCTGTTCTGGCTCTTCAGTGTCCTTCCTCGCCAGGAACCTGCTCCCTGCTTTTCCCTCTAGTCATGCATTTTAGTGCTATTATGAGTGAGCCGTGGGAAAGCATTTGTACATAAAGTAATCATGGTGATTTGCCAAGGCCCGGGATCGTAACTGATTGCTTTCTCACTGGTTCTTACTAGCCCTTCAGGTAGCCACCCAGAACTCAAGGGATGTGGACTTTCTGGCTCCACGGCCTTTTTCCAGAAACACTCTCTGTGCTAGGTCCGAATTCCCTTGTTCCACCTGCCCCTATGCAGCTGCCTCCCTTCCAGTCATTTGCAGAGTTAGAACAATGAAACCCCCGCCGCCTTAGCCTGTGGGCGGGCGGTGTTTACCCCAGGACAATACTTGGCATAGTTTGCACACCTCCCTAATCCCCGGGTGTTGGGTTCACTGTAACTCATAAAGATTACAGGTAAACCAAAATCGGGTCTGTCGGCCCTCCCCTCCTTTCCCAAAACCATTTTTTAAATAAATCTTTTAATTAGGACTGTACGCATGATATCAAATCCTGTTGCAAACATCCTGCCTACCCAGTTACTAAAGGTTGGCTGAGCCGCTCGTTTCAATAAACATTTGAGGTACGATAACACGTAGTTTACTGATGCCTGAATGTGACATCTGCTGGTTTTCGCATCGTCTGCCACATTGTTAATTCCATCAAAATATCAGCCAGCCTTATTTGTGTTTAATAAGACATGGTTCCATTCTAGCTCAGCTGAGTAGAGATGTCTGAGCAATGTCCCTGGTATTATAAGTTTTAATAGTTGGCTTCAAACAGAGAAATACTTTTTCCCCGTGGAGATCATTCCTGCATTTGCTGGACGTCCCATCTGGTCCTTCCCTCCTAGTAGATCTAATCATTTCCAGCTGGATCAAGTTCCTCTTCTAGCCAAGGACTGACTGACTTCATTCCTTCTTTAATATTACAAAAATACTGGTGCAAATTACACAAATCAGTGAAAGAAGAGGCCAGAAATAGACCCTATTCTAAGTAAAACAGGTAATTTTAAAAAGAAATCAAACCAATGGAAAAGATCATACAGATCTGTGCAATAAATGTTGAAAAAGAAAATAAATCTCATTTTAGGCCTTAATTCATACTGTACTTCAGGATGAATTTTTTAAAGCTATAGAGAAACTGGAGATGGCGGGGCGGGGGGGGGGCGGTACTATAATAAAAAAAAAAAAAAAAAAAAAGGCCTTTCCAATCCAGAAGCAACAGAGTAATTCTCCTGAGGAAAAGATTGAACATTTCCAGGTACATCCATCTAGCCTGCACCTAGTCAATGTGACTATTTTAAAGAAAATCGTAACAATTAAAAGGCAAGACAGCATGGGCAAGAAATAATTACATAAATGTAACATAAAAAAAATCTTTATAATATAAAGAACTGATTAAAATAAATGAGGAAAACGAAGTAAACTATGGTACATTTACCCAATGGAATATTATACAGCTCTCAAAAACTAAAAAGTGGTGAAAGATTGTGTAATACAAATACATGTGTAATCAAGTTAAGTGAAGAGAAGCAGGATGTGAACTTGTAGTCGCAACTACTTTTAACTATAAAAAGAGAAATAGAGAACCACACAGGAAGCTATGGAAAGGCAACATCACAAAACGTCAGTGGTTTATTAGGTTGTGGAGGTTATTTTTTCATTTTGCTTTTCCCTCTTTTGTCCAAAATTGTGATAATAGTGAAATAAAAACATTTATTTTTAAAAACCATCTCTGTTTTGGGGAGTTTAAAATTGCTGGGGGTGAGTGGAGCGAGGAACCCTACCCACAGGGTATGCTCTGCCCCCGTGGTCCAGGTGATGCTCACGGCATCATCCCTTCTCCTCAGCCAGGAAGACACTGTACCCTGTCGGGGGAGGAAGTGTTCTCAATCTTGAGAAGTGAATTTTAAGTGGCGTTTGCTCCTCTCCTAGAGTCTATGACCCAGCCAGCCTAACAGCAGAAATCTGTGGAAGAAATCTTCCCTTGCATGTGATAGAAATGAAAGATTTCATGGAGGCCACCTGGGTGTCATCTCTAATCCACTATAGAGCCCCAAATTCCTTTTACCTGTTAAAATTAGGGTGTGCTTAAAACTGCCTAGAAACTGAATCACTAAGAAGTGAATTTGTCTGCTAATCTAATCATAACATCTAATCATTTATTGAGTAAGCACTACTTGCCCAGAATTGTGTTGTCATGGTTTTATGTCCACAAATTCTTTGATACTCCTTCCCCAAAGAGGTGGAGCTTAGGTATCTTCTATTGGGTGTGGGCTGGACTTAGTGATTCACTTCTAGCAAATAAAATACAGCAGAAATGACGATGTCATTTTCAAGATTAAATTATAAAAAAGACTGTGGAGTTTATCCATCGAGACTGTGCTTTTCCTCCCCCTCTCCCTCCCTCTCCCCCTCCCCTTCCCCCCCTCCCTCTTGTCCCTCACTGTGGAAGGCCACCTGCCATGTCAAAAGGACATCCAGTATGGAGAGGCCCATATGGCAAGGAACTAGACATAGCAGCCACATGAGCAAGCCTGGACGGGGACCCTACCCCAGTCCAGCCTTCAGATGACTGCAGCTCTGGCCGCGACCTTGAACACAGTCGCATGAAAGACCCTGAGCCAGAACCGCCCAGCTAAGCAGCTCTCTGGTTCCTGATCCACAGAAACTTGGTGATAATGTTTATTGATTTAAGCTGCTAAGTTTTGTGGGAAGTTATTTGTTACACAGCAATAGATAACTAATACATGCACTAAATAGCTTCCCTACATTAATTTAACTCTTACCACAGCCCGAAGAGGTAGATATTACTATCCCCATTTTATAGGAACCTGAGGCTGAGAACAATTACACAGTAAGTGGTGTAGTACTTTGAAATCTACCTCCTTCAAGCCATCCTCCAAATATTAAATCATTAAAGCAACCATTTCCAAATCGCCATCCCCGAGTTTCTTTCATGTGAACATTGAGTGACAAGAAATTAAGAGACCAAACAATTCTCAAACCTAGAAAAGTGTGTGGTTCCCACAGGAGGGCAGAGAAGTGTTAAACTGCTGATTACGAAAAAGGTACCCTCGAAGAGAGTATTGACCCATCACATCAGACCAGATGTCCTGTGATCCGGGCTGGATGGGATGACTCCAGATGGGAACAGGAAAGCTCTGGAGTCTGGACCATCGGCCCTCACCAGGCTTCAGCCTCAGGCTCCTCCGATCTCTGACCAATCACATCATCCCCAAAAGCCAAATTGGAGTCTTCTCTAGAAAAGAAACTATAAGCAGCATCATATTACTGCAGATGCTTATTTTTTAAGTATGGTGAAAATGCTGACTGGGGAATGGTTTTTGTCAGACTGCAGGCTTTAAAAAAGCATTTAATTCAATCTGGCATCCCAGACGGAATGTAAATCTGCTGCAAAGTGAAGTTGATGGGCAAATATATGAGATGCCTTAGCCCAAGTATTTAATCCAAGTACATCACACGACCAATCCATCAAGCCTGAAATAAAAAATAGCATGCAACAGATGTATTTAAGCAGGGAAGAAAGGACCAACAGAATGTCTCGCTCCTTTCTCAGTTCTGCATAAATAAGACTGATTTGCCTACTCTTCTAAGGAAGCCTCAAGTTTAGTGAGAACTGCAAAATCAAGTGTGTTGACTGCTTTTTCATTCTTTTTGCTATGTTACCATCACAGACCAGGCTCTCAAGTCATTCCAAAGCATGATAAAATAATTAGATGCAGCAAAGTCCCACCAACAACAACAAAAAAAATGACAATGCAATATCTCAGCGTGTTCGCAGTATGTTATAATCTGTCATTGTAGTTTAGAAATAAAGCAACTACAAAAATGTATGAGATGAGCCCCTTAACGCCAGCCATGTTTAAGTTTTAAATAAGTCAGTCTATCAGGAAAGCAAGAGGTGCCCAGAAGCCTGCCGTGAGGCGCTGTGGTAGATTAAAGATGGACAAAATTTCTTTGGCAACTCCTATCTAGATGTGAGGTCCATGTCCCCTTCCCTTTGAATTAGGATGGCCTCGGACTGTTTTGACTACAAGAACGTGGTAGAAGTGATGCCAGGCCAGTTTCTGGGCACAGGCCCTCGGAGGCCGGCAACTTCTACCTCCTCTCTGAGAACCCGACCACCATACCATGAGGAAGCCCTGGGGAGAGGCCCATGTGACAGCTGGCACCACCTGGCAGCCCAGTGGGGACACCATCTTGGAAATGGATGGTCCAGCCCTAGTTGACCCTCCACAGTTGACCTCCCCACGTGGAGAAGAAATGAGCTGTCACTGCCAAGCCCCACCAAAAGTTCATATTTATAAGCAAAATAACTGTCATCGTTCTGGGCTACTAAGTTTTGGAGTAGTTTGTTACACAGCAATAGACAAGAGGGATAGGCGCCAGGGGCAAATTATAAAGGTGGTTTTGAAGGTAAATTTGTAAGAACAGGAATAATAACTTTATTAGCTATTATTAATACACAAATTACAGAGATAACTGCAGAACACACCCATCAAGTCTCTTTAAGTAAAATACAGCTATGGTTTACACCACTTGGTGTACCTATACTAAGGGATCAATTAAAAAGAAAAGGAAAAGGAGAAGCAGCATGAGTCAGATAGATAAAGGAAGAGAGTGCCTGGAGACTCAGTTGGGACACGTTATGTGGTTGCCTGAAATTAAATGGTGGAAACTCAGAAGTCTGATGTCCGTCTCTCCTTCACGAAAACCACAAGTAGCCTGTGCAAGTCGGCAAAACAAACAGGTATCTCACAGAGATCAAACACTCTGCACTTGAAAGGGATTTGCATCTCTGCAAAACTAAATTATCTCGGCACAACTTTCAGTGATCAAAGGACCCTCCTTCAATATCAAAGACTTCCCAATTTTGCCAGACATTAATAAATCAAGATGTGGCAAATGAAATATTATTAGATTTGAATAAAAGAGCCCTTATTACATGCATGTTTATGATTGGCATGCCCTCCTTTAAAGAGCCCATTCGACTCCCACCCAACTGTATGGAGGCTACCCAATACAGCAGCAGACACATGCAGGCTAGCCAATCAGCGACTGAGTAAGAGTTGGACATATGACCCAAACTGGGCCAATCAGAATATTGCCTGAGACTTAATAAATGGACCTGGGGAGGGAGGGAGATTTTCCTTTTCTTAGATTATCAACTCCAAGCTTGTCTTCTTGTGACTAGTAGTAGCCATCTTTCCCACTGCATGGAGAATGAAACCAACATGCTGAGGAAAACAAAACAAGGGATGGAAAGCCACACAGAGTTCAGCAATATTATCCGGATCCTTTCATGCCTAAGCTAGCTGCATCCTTGAATGTGCTAGTCATATAAGCTGGTAAGTCCTTTTTCATCAGCTGGTTTGCGTTGGTTCCTGACACTTACCCCGAAAGAGTCCTGAATTATACAAGCCTCCCGAAAGAACATTCTTGAGGGCAGGGTTAAGGGACTTCCATTCACAGACCACCAAAACTGAAGCCACTTCTCACTTTATTCTCTTTTTTTCTCCCTCTCATTCAAAAACCATCTGCCCAGTGCCTACTGTGTTCAACCACAGGGTTAGGTCCTGCATGTACGGATGATGGAGCTTTGTAATAGATTAAAAGCAACAGTAAATTGTCTGTGCTGGGCATCTGCAGGCTAAAATGGAGAAGAAGAGAATCCGAATCTATTTCCTCAGGGAGCTTACCGTCCGGTAGAGAAAACAGACATTAAACAAGCAATAAGTACTCAAGATAAAGAAAGGAGAGGGTGCTGAGGGATCACATAAACGTTATATCCTGGTCTAGTCCCTCTATTCCCATCCGTGATATTGTAATTTATAATAATATGAGTGGTCTTTGCCCTTTTTTTTGTCCCTCTGTCCCATCATGAGGACTCAACCTCATGACCTCATCTAAACATAATTACCCCTCAAAGGCCCCACCTCCAAACACCATCACATTGGGGATCAGAGCTTCAACATATGAAGTTTGGGAGGACACAAACATCCAGCCCATAACAGCCCATGTATCTGTAACAAATTCTGCCTTACAGATAGTAGGACATCAATAAATCTTCATGGTAGATGAGAACAATTGCACCTAGCTCTGGTCCAATAAAAGCAAAGTGATCTCCTTCAAAGCTGATCACTGATTCCTTTGAGGATAATTCGAGTCATCTTTACAGACAGGTAACTGGTTCCTTGTGAGAAGCTGTTTATGTCAACTGTGTGGGCCCTTAACTCCCCAAAGCAGCTATTCCTTCCTATCTTACCACCTTTAGGCTTGGGCTCAGCAACCCGAGGGTCCAAATGAGAGGATGGCTTCAACTTGCATCCAGTAGGGAAGCCTGAGGAAAGCTATAAACAAAGAAAACTATTTTTCCAACATAAAAAAAGTTCACTGAGTTCCAAGAAAGAAATAACTTTGTGCTCTAAGAGTTGTTAATTTGGGGAAACACAAAGCAGAGGTGACATAGACCACGTGTACGTAAGCAAACAGAAAGTAAAAATAAGGGATGTGAAACCTGTTCCCAATTTCTGCTTCGTGCGGCACTGAGCTGGGAGTTACCACCTTGTAGGACAACTGAGTGCATCCTCCATGTGCTAGGTTCTCGGGCTATTCAGTAAATATCGAAAACCTGCATTCATAATAATGGTAAGCACTTCTGATAATGGTGGAGTATCCTCTATCAGACCATATCCTCTCACAGGTAACAACTCTGGAGAAGAGAGGTACATTTTCAAAATTACCTGGAGACACTGGAGGGTAAGAAACTAGAGGAAGGTTGACACATTGAAGAAGGAAATGGCACTGAGTTTTCCATTTCTTAAAGCTTTTCGCCTGAGGACAGATGCCAGCTAGCACCACACAGGACAGCTGAAATCCCAGTACAAACTCACGATCTTGCTGGCTTGAAGAACCAGGGGAAAGAGTTGAGGGGTACCATGGAGGGGGAAGCAAGGGCGGGAAAAGTCCCAAAAAGAAAGCCACAGAGAAGAAGCCCCAAATTCTACATGTAAATTGCACAAATCTCTGTCTGACCCCTGAGATAGCCATGTGTGGGGTTTTTCAGCTCATCTAAGGCCGAAAAACTGAACTGAGTTCCAGCGGCTGCTCAGCACAAAGGAGACGGTCAGAACTTGGAGTTTGAATTTAGCCAAGTCAACTCCCCACTAAACAAACAACAAACAAACAAAAAACCTACATTCTTTGGAATAATAAACAGAATCCAGAGTATCTGCAATATACCAATCACGATGTCCAGGGTATATTCCAAAATTATTAGACATATAAAGGAACAGGAAAATATGACCCATACTCAAGGGGAGAAGCAATCGGTAAAGACTGATGCTGAAGTTCTCAGGCTGATGAAAACTCGGATCCCTGAAGAACTCCAGGAAGGGCAAATATATGGGTAAACATTTGACCGTATTTTCCTCTTAATTTTTAAAAACTACATATATGATGGTTTAAAGGAAATTTATCAACATATTATAGGGTTCTTGGCTTACAGATGTAGCACATATGACAATACAGTGTAAAAGATGAGTGTAAATGGATGTATGCAAGGTTCTTAGATTTTTTTATATACACAATATTAACTCTAAGTGGACTGCAGAAAGCTAAGGATGTATATTGAATATATGTGTATAATGTAAACATGTTTCTCCCTAGAGTAGCCACTAAAAAAATAATGTAAAGAGGTACAGCTAAAGAGTCAATAGATGAATTAAAATTAAATTCTAAAATATATATTCGATTAACCCACAAAGAAGTCTGGAAAGGAAAAACAGAAGGACAAAGCACATATATAACAAACAGAAGACAAAGAGTAAAATAGTAGACCTAAATCAAAACATACCAACAATTATGTTAATTGTGGACAAACTAAACACTAAATATAACCAGGGATTATCAAAAAAAGCAAGACCCAATTATATGCTGTCTTTGAGAGTTACAATTACATATAAAGTCTCAGATAGACTGACAATAAAAGAACTGAAAAAGATATGTTAGACAAACAACAATCATTAAGAAAGTTAGACTAGCTCTATAAATATCGGATAAAGTAAACTTCAAGACAAAGAGCATTGCCAGAGTTAAAGAAGGATGTTTCATAAAGATGAAATGGTCAATACAGAAGGAAGACATAAAAATCATAAATATGTAAGAGACTAATAACGAAGCTTCAAGAGATGAAGCAAAAACTGACAGATTTAAAGGGAGAAATAAATTCATAATCATATTTGGTTTAAATATCTCTCAACAACTGATAGATCGGCGAGGCAGAAAAATCAGTAAAGACATAGAGAATGTAAACAACACTCTATCAACCACAGTGCCCTAATTAACCTTTTTTTTTTTTTAACACCTATAGCACCTGGTATTCCTAGGTGGTCTCCCATTCAAGTACTAACCAAGCCCGACTCTGTTTAACTTCCAAGATCAGATGAGATTGGCATGTTTAGGGTAGCATGGCAGTAGACCTTAACTGATATTTATCGAACAAGCCAGCCAGCAACCGTAGAACTGTTCCTTTCAAGGGTACATGATACAGTCATAAAGGTAGAACATAGGCTGGGCCATAAAGCAAGCCTCAGTGAATTTCAAGATTGAAATCTAAGAGCACTTACTATGAGCCCTTTACTTGCATTATCTTATTTAATCCTTCACAATAACCCTAGGATATTGGTACATATTATTACAATATTAGTCCGGTTTTATACACAAGGAAGCAAAGGTTCAGGAAACTAAACGTCACCTTTACTGGACCTCACTGTGACTTTTTCCAGTGATGCTTCCACAAACTAAAGGCTAATATACTTATCCTTAGACCTGGCCCCACCAAATCTTTGCAGGTCAGTAGGAAAAACTCCAGACTTATGGTCAGAAGATCTGGATGTGCACCTGCCCCCACCTCTCACTAGCTATGTGTCCTGGGCAAGTCACATGACCTCTCTAAGACTTGATTTGCACATCTATAAACAGCATTTGAGGTAGGCAATACCAGCCCCATTTTACAGATGAGAAAACCAAGCCTTAGATGGGTTACATCATATTGCATGTAAGTGGCAGAGCCAGGATTCAAATCCAGGTCCATCTGACTCCAAAGCCCATGTGTTCACCAACCGGGGCGCCAGCACACCTGGGACCTACCTTCCTAGCACAGGTCTGTGATTTGCACCTCCAGGCATAGCCTATAATACAAGCTAATATTTACATCAAAGGGTACTTTTCCATGCTAAGTCTCATTTAGATAATATTAAAGACGTAGTAGAGCTGCGTTGTTAACATGCTCTTTCTCGGGCCAGTCAGCCTGGGTTTGCACCCCAGCTCTGCCATTTGCTTGATTCACAGCCTTGACTAAATTATTTATCCTTTCAGGACCTCGGTTTCTCTCATTTGTAAAATGTGGCTAATAATAATATTTTGCTTACTGTGAGGATAAAATCAGTTGAAACAGGAAAAGTGCTAAAACAGCTGTGAGGCGCAGGGTAAGAAGCACAGATGTGCTGGCCATTGTTTCATTATTAGGAAAGTCCCCAACCTTCCTGTAGAATAAGCATCGTCGGCGCCTCAGGAGGAACGATGCCAGGAGGGTTTGCCCGACTTGCCTGAGCGCACTAAGTGGGTTAGAGGCCGAGCCTGCTGAAGAAGTATTTCCAATCCTGGGTGCAGGGCTCATTTTTCTGCCCCACAGCAGCCTTCTGCTCCGGGTCAAAGGGTGCAGGAGGCAAAGAGGTTTGGTGAGGAGGAAGGGGCCTTCCCTGTTTCCCTTCCCCAGCCTCTTGCAGCTGCAGGCTTGGCTCTGCCCAGCAGAACCTGAGCCACCAGACCTGACAAGGCAGGAACCCATGAGGGGCCTCACCCCAACAGTGGGCAGGATCCAGGATGATCCCTGGTGCCCTGGTGCCCCAGCCTGCATGCGTCTGCTGAGGGCACTGGGCTCACACTGGGACGAGCAAGTGTGGGCAACAACATGTCCGCCTACATCACAGCCAGGACATTCCAGATCTCCTGTCCCAAGACGAAGCAGTCACCAGTCTGAGTTGAGGGTTACGTTGCTGTTCCAGTGTCAGGTCTCATTTTCAGAAAGGGGCGAGGGAGCGCTGTGTAACCGCTGGAAACGCAACAGAACGTAAATCACAGCAGAACACGAAACCAGCTTCTGGAATTACTAAACATAAGTCATAGTTCCAATTGTTCTGCAACAGTTTTAAAAAATGTATCATCAAGATGGTAACTGAAAACAAAGAGAGTTCTAAGAGCAACGCCTCTTGGAGAGGAACGCACTATCAGCCTAGACGGCGGCCCCCCACCTCTCTTTGCCTGTTTTTGCTTTTTTATGGTGTCTCCCTCTAGTCATGAAATCCTCTAACAGAAGAACCTGAGGGAGCCCAGGCGCCAGGGCTGTGCCCGGTGTGACTGGCCCGCCATGGAAGAGGCTGAAGGAACCACACTGCCACCATGTGGGTGCCTCTGCTCACAGCCACGGCTAAGAACCGCGGCTGTCTGCCCCGCCACCAGCTGCAATTCCCCACTTTTGCCCTCTGATGGCCTCGATTGGCTGGCTGGTCCCTGGGGCTTAGCAGGGAAGAAGAGGCAGCAGTCTCGAGTCAAACGAGAGCCCTGCCAGAGGCAATGCAGCACCTTTAAGCTTCCACCCCCTACTATCTGGGTGACAAGCTACTTAACCTCTGTATGCCTCGGTTTCCCCATGTGTAAGTTGGGGGCCATAACAGTACCAACCTCATAGGGTTGTAGGATTAAATGAGTTAATACATATAGGCTGCTTAGAATGATGTCAGGTGTCTGGTAACTCCTCAACCCATCAGGAGCTTTCAAACCCTTTGAACATGATCCACAGTAAGAAATACATTTTATTTCATAACCTAGAACATACATACAGACATAACGCAAACAAAATAATACTCATAATATGCAACATACTCTGATATTTTCAATCGTTTTCTTTTTAAAGCTGATCACAGCCCACTAAATTGGTTTTGTAAACCTACTGATGATTCACATCTCACAGTCTGAAAAACAATGCAATAAATATCAGTAAGAGGTAGCAATAGAAGCTTTACACTTAGCTCAGGCTGCCAGTCCTAGCTTCCTTCCCTTCCCCTCACACCTGTGTCCTGAACCTGTCTTGTGACTCATGGGGATGAGCCAGCCGATAGCTGAGGAGCCCCTTTGTAGCCTGCTGTGAGCGCTTCCTTCTCCATGTGTCTCATGGGCTCTCTTTCTGCAGGAGGGAAGAGGATTCATTCATCTCTCGTTAGGTGCTAACGATGGAGACCTCCTTCCCACAACCCCGTAGCCCTATGAGGAAGACATCTTCCCATTTCTCAGATGAGAAGCCTGAGGCCAACGGAGGTAAAGTGCCTATGGAATAACAATAAATAGGACTGGTTCTCCTTTGGATTTGGAATGTGAATTAAGCAAGGAAATTGGCCTTCCAGAAAATGCTGTGGAAATGCTGAATAGGGTCAATAAGTGACTCTGGAAGAGAAAGTGCTGGGGACGCAGAAAAACAGAAATGAAAATGGACAGGGTGGAAGTGCCCTGCCAGATGGCATCTGGCAGTAACAGAACAGCTGCACCAAGAAATGGTGACCTCGGGAGAGCTGGTACTGGCGGTGCCCCCGGGGATCACCACTGTTGGCTTCAGTCCTAGGTGGGGACAGAGGCAAAAGCAAGAAGTGAGACAGGGTGGAGTGGCCGTGCCTGCCCATGCCCTCACCTAGTCTCCTTCCTGCGATGGACAAGGGGCTCTGTTAAGTGGAAGGCTGACATGGCTGCTGGTGGCCAGGGGATGTGCACTTATCCCAACCTGCCAATTGGACAGAGGACAAATAATAGCATGATGTGGTCAAGATGAAAACATGGCGATGATTTCTAAAGGCAAATTGGGGCTATGAATTGTGGTGGGTGTTAGGTCCACGGGGGCCTGCCTGGAGGCTTCCCAGCTTGACACCAGAATCCAGACAAGGGCCCACCCTAAAGCCCTGGCACCATGCTCCTAATCTGCCACCACCCTAATCTGGATGCTCACCTGACATTCCCCATTCTATGCCCTACCCCCACATAACCCTATAAAAACTAACCCCTCCCGTCCCAGGGCGCAACTTCTCTGGCCCCTCTCCTCTCTGGACCAGAGAACCTCGCTCCCCTCCCAATAAAGGCTTGCTTTTAAAACTTCTCTTGGCGCGTCACGTGTTCACCTTACAGTGGGGACAATGGGATTTGGAATGGGAAGATTTGATGTGGGTCCCTGCTCTCTGTTCATGGAAGTAATCACTGAGTTCAAGTAATCGCTGAGTACCTACTATGATGCACCAAGCACTGAGGTAAGCAGTGGAGAGACAGATGGACCCCCAGAAGCAACAGTATAGTGAGGAGTGAGGAATAAATAGTAAGAACAGAGTACTGAGTGTGGTGATTGAAAGATGCACAGGGGTTGTAGAAGCTCAGAGGGTATCTACCCCCACTGGAGTGGGTTCAGTAAAGTGTCCCCAGAGGTGATGCCTAATCTGGTATCTGGTAGCATTTTCTTAGATGGATGGTAGAGGGAAAAGCCTTCCAATCACAAGGAGTAGCAACTGCAAAGTGCAGGAATGAGAGACACACTCATGGAGACTTGGAGTTGTGATTCCTACTGGCTGTAGTGGAGGTGTAAGATACACACTATGCCAATTTACCTGCCTCATGACCTTGGGCAGGTCATGTAACCTCTGATTGCAAACCACTCCCTTAGATATCCAAAGATATTCAGCTTAATAAGCATTATTGAACATCCTGTGATCAGGCACTGTATCATGTCAGTGCTGGGCACATGGAGTCACATAAAAGCTATAAATCCCTGCTTTCAGGAAGCATACAGTCTAGCAAAGACACAGACACTGCAATGTATTATGTAAAAGTTATGAACAAAACACTAGAGAGAAGGAAGCAATTAATGCTGTTCACAGAAGAGGTAATGAGTAGTGTAGATATTCTACCAAGTGGAGAGAGAAAGAAGCATTTCGAATTAAGCAAAGGCATGTATTCATAGGACTGTAAGAAGTCATGAGAGGTTGTAATCCAAGATACAGGGTGCAAAGGAGACAAGAGGTGGCTGTGACACCAGCCTGGGACACACAGGTGCCTAGACCCCTGTTGCCCTGTTGACATTGACAATAGATGTTGTGGGGAAGGAACAAACTTTCCTCTACCCTCAAGGTTCTTTTGGCTGGTCTAATAATCAAATGGACATGAAACAGATTAGCAAGAGAAAATAACCAAATTTAATACATGCGTATGTATGGGCACCCCACAAAAATGAGTCAGAGATTCCCCCCACATGCACAAGAATTTCAGAGACAGGGAACATGGGCATGTGACATTCTGAGCTATGGATGAACTAAGGTGCCTTGGGGGCTTTAAAGGGTCACTGCAAAAAGAGAAGAGCAGATGTTTAGTAAACAGAAGTTTGCTCAGTCATACAGATAGGTCAAAAAGAGATTATTGCTGATAGAGAAGACTCTTGTTATGGGCAAGGCCCCTACTTCAAGTTCTCCTAGGTAAAGGGAGGGGCAGAAGTTTCTCTTGAGCTTGAAGCTAAAATTACCCTTAGCTCAAAACAATCCAAACACCACAGAAGCATATCTTGAGGTGATTAGCTCTGAATCTCAACAGGGTTAAAGGAAGGCCGCGGCCCAAGGGGTTCAAAAGTCACCACTCTACACCTGGAGCCTCAAAGACAGGCCTTCCAAGTGTAACTACTATCTGGCATCTTGCGGGGGCAGACTTTCCTAGCGACTGAAATAAGTGCATGACAAGCCCAGCCCTTCATGTCCCATACTGGTAAACTGAAGGCCTCCCGGGCAGGCTGACTTGCCTAAAACCAGGCAGTCATACAGACAAGGGCCAAAAAGCGGCCTCTTTACTCTGAGTCAGGGTCTTTTGCCCCTTAACCGGCACTACACTACCTAGGACCTTAACGTCTTCATTTGAACAGTGGAAGGAAAGAACCTTCCAGCACCTCTACGAGTTTTTGGAAGACAGTGAAGCAGAGGGGTGAGCAGCGCTGGATGAGCATAAAGCAGCCTGAGTTTCCCAACACCAAAACCACACCTTCCTTCCACGCCTTCCCACCGCTGGTACCTCCTTCGAACTTCCGCCTCCTTTCACCGCATCTTCCGGCCCGACCACCTCTTCCGGCACCTCCCCCCACGCCCTTGAGCCACCGCCTTTTCCGGTCCCTCCCTTTTCTGTATCTCCCTCTTTTCCGGTCCCTAACTGAGGTTTCCCCCCCTTAATCTGTGCTTTCCCCCGCCATCCCCATTGGTGGAAATCCGAGCCGCCCCTCAAGTTGCGGATAAACGTACTGCAGGTTTCAAGTCCCAGGAAGTGACGATGAAAAGCACTCCTCTCCGGAAGTGACGACAGACGTGCCCTTGACGGGCGGGGAGGGCTGGGCCGTGCGTCCCTCCGTTCGCGCTGCAGGGAGGTAGGAGGCCCTTGGTGGGGTGGCTCGACGTGGTGTCGCGGCTGAGGCGTACTGCGGCCGCGTTTCTAACGGGGCCGGCGGCCGAGTGGGTGGAGACCCCTGGGGGGTAGGACCTCCCCTCTGGAGAGCCGGGGTCCCTCGTGACGTCCGATTTCCCCTGTTCCCTCCACACAGATGTTCCTTCTTTTTTAGTTCCCACTTCGCACCTGTTTCTGTGCCTTTTCGTTCCTCCTTGAATTGTGATTCCTCTTTCCTGATTTTTTGACAGCGCCCTCCCCTTACACCTTAATATCCCATTAAAACATTTTTTTAAAAAACATATTCAGTTGAGTAAGGACTTTGCTGACGGCCTTGGATTCCGATGTTGAGTCTCATTTAGAGTTGGGTTACTTTGAGCATGTGACATCGTAACTGAGCCTTGGATTCCTTATCTGTAATACGGACGTTACTACAGAAAGATTCTCACAGTTGATCTGAAAGGGCTATAATGTAAGGCACTTGGCTTTTGACAGGTGCTCCGTATATATTGGTTCCTCTCTCCTTTCTATTGTAATTCCACCAATATCTTGAATTCTTTTTGGTTGTCAACCCGCTTATCCTGTCCTGGTTTCCATTCCTTCTCCTTGATTCTCATTCTTAACGCCCCTATACTCCAGAAATCTTATATATTATTTCCTGGAACTTCGCTTCCAGCATTGCATCTCGAGCCCCCCAGTACCCAGATATCTTTCTTTTCTGGTGTGTTGACTTCCTGTTTGCTGCAGCTCTTCCTGCCCTTTCCCATCACAGATGGCTCAGCGGCTTCTCCTGAGGAGGTTCCTGGCTTCTGTCATCTCCAGGAAGCCCCCTCAAGGTCGGTGGGCACCCCTCGCCTCTGGGGCCCTGCAGACCCCACAATGCAGTCCTGGTGACCTGACAGTAACACCCAGCCAGGTGCGGTCAATATATACCACCAGAGTCTGTACGACAACCTTTAACATCCAGGATGGACCTGACTTTCAAGACCGAGTTGTCAACAGTGAGACACCAGTGGTTGTGGATTTCCATGCACAGTGAGTCCTGGGAATCAGGAAAAGACTGGGATGTCACTTATGCAAGTATTTTTGAGTGTGTGCTGTGTCTCAGTAGCACGTTTGATGCTTCTCATGCATAGACTTACTATATAGACTGGGAAGACCGAATCCTTGCTCTCAGAGATTGAGTGTAGTCTGATAGGAGACATTAGTAAACAGTCTTTAAAACTCACTGTGCTTAGTGCTGAGAAACACTTGTGTTCTGTATCTCACTGCCTGAATGGCTCAGAATCATTTTCAGCTTGGCCCAAAGCATGAAAAATATAACTATAGCATCTTCCGGCTTTTGATACATACCAGTTCCCGGCCCTGCAGATAACACTCATTTTATTTTAACATCTTAACACCAAAACTGGGAAGGGATGGTAAAAAGTTAATGCCACTGCAGTGGTGTCTGAGCGTGCAGGGGCTGGGCAGGAGTTTCTTTTCAGTTCATTTCCAGGATGTTTAAATACCTGTGGCCTACTGATTTTTAACCTGGCCTTCATTTCCAGACCTTTGGGGCCTGGCTAGACGCCTGGCTACAAAAAACCTAGACGAACCCCTCAAAATGAGACATTGTAGAAGGAGCCAGTGTAGCCCGATTTACAAGTCTGGGCAAATATTTGACAGATTGTTTTGCTTCCTTTCCTGTTCTTTCTCGGAGTCGCCATGTCGCCTTGGGCAGTCCACCTGATGTCCTCGTGCCTTCCTTTCTTCACTTGTAATAAGAAATTAGGTCTTACAGATTGGGTTTTTAGGTATTGTAAGTTCATGAATTGAAATCTCTGAGTGGAAAGGGTTTCGAAGGCTAAAAACAAAGTCATCAGCCAGGGGTTCATGGAAGGCATAGTTGTTCAGCCTTCCAGGTATAGTGAGCACTCTAGAGAGGGCTTCTAAAATGAATGATAAATGGGGGTGATGCTTCATTTCCTGCTCCAACAAGGAAGCAGGGCGGGAGTTTGTTCATTTGGTGCCAGTCACCGTCTTTAGTGCCCCATACGTAGGGGTGATAGCTTGTTCTCAAAAAGCTCACCACCTAGAGAGGAGCACCTGTGTTCAGTGCAGTGCTAGCCATTGACACCGGGCCTGGGGATCACAGAGTATCCTGGGGCTAAAAGAAGACACTGGGAACACAACCTTGGGTCGCAGCCCCAGCCATGCTTCTCTGTGACCTTGCACAAGTTTCTTAACTGGTATGGGCCTCGGTTTCATAACAAGATGTTTTCTTTCCCTTTGTAGGGCGAGGGTTCTGTCTAGTTAAAGCTGAGACGGCCCTGGCCCAGTGACTGGCATGTTGTATGTAGATACCCTCTAGCCATCAGGTTCTCCTCCCTTTCGTTCTGAGTGGGTGAGGTGTTTGAAGTAATCCTGAAGCTTACAGAGCATGTTTCCCCACTTGGCCTTAGTGGATTTCTCATCACAGCTTTGAGAGGCTTAGGAAACAGGGGCCCACAATGGTTGGCTGGTTGCTCAGGAGCCTCTCTTTGCACTCAAACCTTTTAACTTCAAATCCCATATTCTTCTATATGACAGTGCATTTGTTTTCTCTTTTCGACAGTGATTTCTTTTAGATATACTGAAATAAGCGAAATAACCTTTATAAAAGAGCCTTGGGATTGAGGCCCGTGTTTTAGAAGTTAGAGAATTCCCCAGTTGGAGAGTCTCCTGGCATAACCGTTTGACATGTCAACATTATAGGCTAATAAAACACCGTAAACAGGTAATAAGGGCAAAAGTTCCCTTAGAAAGATAGTCAAGGGAAGGTTCTGGAGAGAGTACAGATCAGCGGAGTTGAGTGCTTTTGTGACGGGACGCTTCTTTTCTCCCCTTCCGAGGTGGTGCGGTCCCTGCAAGATCCTGGGGCCAAGGTTAGAGAAAGTGGTGGCCAAGCAGCATGGAAAGGTGGTGATGGCCAAGGTGGATATTGACGACCACACAGACCTCGCCATAGAGTATGAGGTATGGATTGGCGGGCTTGCGCAGGGTAGCAGTGTGGGGAATGCTTGGGGTCACAGGGTCGCCGGTGCAGGAGATGTCTCGGGGACCACCAGGTACCCTGTAGGGGGAGGTGTCGTGGTTTTTCTAGAGCTCTCAGGAGTTCAGATCACTTGGCAGAGGTGACTCCATCGATCCTCTGAGCCGCTTCTCTTGCGTTACCACCTTTAGGAAGTGGAATGTAGAACCCAGAACACCACGTGGTTCTGTGTCTCGGGACATCGATGCGTTCCTGCTCTCAGGAACTCACCCAGCCACGTGTTCAGTCAGCAGTAGTCTGCGAGCCCTGCAGTGCGCCAGGCATTCACAACGCTTGGTGCGGAAAAGTTGAGCTCCCTGTCCGCAAGCAGCTCTTAGTCTAGTGGGTGGTAACAGTAAATGGACGTCATTTCAGCGTAGGGCAAGAAGTGCTGAGAGAAGAGATGCACAAAAGAAGTAGTCCCTCAACTGTCACTGTAGTAGCACAGCAGCCATAGACAGTGTATAAACACATGGGCATAGTTGTGTGCCAATAAAACTTTATTTGCAAACACAGGCAGTGGCCTGAGTTTGGCCTATGTGCCATAGTTCCCTGATCCCTGTTTTAGATAATAAGTGCTATGGAGAAAAGTCAGGAATAGAGGTTGGGAGTGCTGAGCATGGGACTAAGGGTTTCTTTTCCCAAAAAGTGGGCTAGGGAAGGCCTCTATGAGAAGCCGACATCTGAGGTAAGACCTACGAGAGTAAGGAGTGAAGGACACGGCTTTTTGGAAGAGTGATCCAGGCAGAGCAGACATCAGATGCAAAGGCCCCGAGGTCAGGGTCTCACGGGTTTGCTCACAGAATGTCAGAGCCTGTGTGCCCAGAGCAGAGCATACTGGAAGAAAAGGAGTGGGAAATGCATGGAAAGTGGGGCATCCTCTGGGCCTGGGAGACCACCGTGGTTAAAGGACAGAGCTCCCCCGTGGCTGTGGCTGGAGCGAAGGGTGGGGCAAGGGGAGAGGACAGGCAGGCAGGAAGGCCAGTTGCAGCCATGTCAGAAGGCGTCTGCATAGCCATGCCGAGGATAGCGTTATCACAGAGCTGTGGTCCTACCTGGTGGCCTGTAGGCAAAATCTAGCTTAGTGACAGGGTTGTCTGGTCCTCGAAGTGCTTTTTTAAAATATTGAACCAGATGCTGATACTTAAAACTCAAAAGATTTCATGAGAAAATCCAGATTTCTAGTTCTCTTGAAATATCTGGATTTGGCCAGAATGAACCTTCATCCCTTCCTCCTTCAGGTAAGAAATGACTAAAAGAGGGGGCCTCTTGCTTTCTTAGCATTTGGAAGTCTAGGATCAACTCCTACCAGACCCCATCAGGTAGAGATGCCCATCTTCCAGCCTGTCCTTGTAGCAAGAAATGGACAGGGTCAGGAGTGAGAATCGGCTTGCTACCCTCTGATCTGGGGCTAGGAAAAATCACCCCGAGGAAATCAGGCTTCCCTGACCAGAGGCCAGAGCGGTAGGTGTTGGGACAGCAGAGCCACCGATGACTGCTGCAGATGGTTAGGGGCAGTTTCCAAAGACCATCCATGGCACTGGGGAACCGAGGCTGCTTACAAGAACTTGGCTGGGGAGATGAGTTGGTTTTTTTCCAAAGGCTCTCCTGTAGATCACTCCATCAGAGGGGCACCTGTGTGACCATTGGGACTCCCCTAGCTTTCCTTTCTTGTCCATCCCTCCCCCAGAGGCCCACAGCAGCTGGGACAGGAAGAGTGTGACCTCATGTGAGCTTAGGGCTGGAGACCCTGGGCATCCCTAGGATGATGGACAGGTTTAAGATGTCTTAGGCTCCCTCCTGGCACTGCCCGATTCCACAGCTTCAGCCTCGGCCAGCAGAGCTTCAGCAGACACAACGTGAGCACCAACCATGTGCCAGGAACTGTGATAACTGGTACAGAGACAGAGAAGAATAACCCAGTTCCTGCCAGCTGTGTTTGCACAGTGGCGAGAGCTCCCAAGACCACTCCACCTGCATTTCAGGGAGGCTAGTGATGCAGGGCTGCGCACTGAAGTCCTGTGGCTGAGCCTGGAACGTGCGTGGGGGGCCCTCCCATAGGACCCCCTCTCTTCTCCCTCTGTCCACTGGCCAGAAAGCACGTGGGTCACGCAGAAGGACCTCAAGGCTCTTGGGCTCAGTCACCTGATTTCAACTTCCCCTTCCCCCTCCCCCCCCTTTTACCAAGCACTGGGCAGATGTCATTGCAAGCTTAGGACACTCCAGCAGCGATGCTTCCTGACCCACCCCCAGTCCCTTCCTTCCGTCGCACCTGTGCTTTTGAAAGAGCCCGAGGGAGAAGCTTTAGCTAAGATCTCAGCCTGGGACAGCTTCCTCCAGGGCCTGAAGTGCTTTTCCAGATGTTGGATAACTTGTTGGAGAAACTGCTTTAAATTACATTTAGGGATTCAGGTGCTTCTCCCCAAGCGCTCCTGGCAGCCCTCCCGTGCCCAGCACACCCTCAGGGTGGGTGTTCTTCCTCACACAAATTTCTCTTCCTTTGCATCACATTTTTTAAGAGAAAAAGTCAACTGTCCACCCTAGGATTTTGCTGTCTCCTAAAGGAAAGGGAAGGGAAAGAGTCGAGGCCTTGGGGTTCCACTGTCAATTGCTGCTCCCCTCCCCCAGACTCTGCCGCCCTAGCTTGGGAAAGTGAAGAGCTCTCTGCTCTCCCAGCTCCTGGGGTTTCTGCTGAATGCCCGCTAAGAGGGAGATTGTGGATCTGGATGTGGACACTTGAGCCTTTATACTTTCCTCTGGGGCTTCTGCTTCTGACCTCACCCTGGGAGTTTTATCCTTTTATTTCACCTCTTCTATAGACTTCCCTTTAAAAAGCATTAGAAAAACAACCAAGTCTATGGCCATGCCACCCTGAACGTGCCCGATCTCGTCTGATGTCCAAAGCTAAGCAGGGTCGGGCCTGGTTAGTACTTGGATGGGAGACCACCTAGGAAGACTAGGTGCTGTAGGTGGGGGAAAAAAAAAAGAAAAACAACCAAGTAACCATAAAGGGAAAAGTCTTCTAAATTAGTGCTTCTCAAACATGAATATGACCTGGGATGCTGAAAAGCATATTAGCATTCGGTAGGTCCAGGTGGGTCCAAGATTCCACATTTCTCATGAGCTTCCAGGTGATGCCACTGCTGGGAGTCTGGGACCAGGCATCAAGGAGCAAAAGTTATAAAGCCCTGGCCAGCCTGGTGGTGTACCTGGTAAAGGCCCTTCCTACCCTCCATCACGGCCTGGACTGCCCGTCATCGAGAGGGTTCGCTCTTAGCGATGCACATTTCGGGGGTATGGACGAATTTATAATGCCGTATGTGTCCACTGTTAGAGCATCACACAGAGTAGCCGCACCATCCTGAAAGTCCCCTGGGCTCCACCGTTTCCTCCCTGCAAAACCCTGGCAGCCACTGACCTGTACACTGTCTCCATAGTGTTACCTTTGCCACAATGTCATATAGTTGGGTTTGATTTTTTCAACAATAGCTTTTCCAAGAACCCTTTTGCAGAGCATTTGGTGTTTCTCGTTTGAAACCTGACATCCTTTTAATGCTTCTGCACGTGTCCTTCCTAGCCCAGCTGGGACTCGGTATTTATCTCCCAAGTCCACGCTCTTGGGGCAAGGTACGGAGTCACTTGATCACTACGACACAGGCAGCAAAGTCAGGCAGATCTCGTTTCAGATCCCAGCTCTACCACTTAGTCACTCAGCTTTCATGCCTCCGTCTTCTCATCTCGAAAGTGAGGCACTCTATGAGATAGCACTCACAAGTGGTTAGTACCATCTCTGACACTTAAAAAGCACCCAGTATGTGGCGACTGGGGTGACAGCAGTCTCCCTTGTGTTAGTTCTGCGGTTAGTGGAGCAGGAGGTCTCCAGTCCGTTGGTAAGTCCTTAATAGGTCACAAATGGAGGGAAGAGGGGTGAGACAAGGGAAGACAGGTGGGGACATTGAGCTCAGTGGGAGCGCAGGCGGGTGGGCCGCAGGTTCGTGGGAAAAGACCACACACACAGCGCCGCCCTGAGTTCTCAGGGTCTTCGGCCAGGCCTGGGAGGCTCCAGGGGGCTTCATGGCGCACGAGGAGAGACGGCACGTCTTGGCGCATCTTTTCGTCTTTTCTCCCGCCCCTCAGTCCCCTCAGTGCTGTCACAATTGAGGGAGATGCTAGATTCTGGCGCCTTACGGCCGCCCCTCTGAAACTTACATCACCGTCCAGATGTGCCCAGGACCCGTGCTCTTCCATTTAAGGCTGGGTGTATAGGCACCAGCCCCTCCCGATTGTGAGCCAGAGTCCGCATCAGCAAAGCCACATCCTCCTCCTGGGGGGTGAGGGAAGTCCAGTCACAGCCCAGGTATCCCTGCAGTGTTCTGGGAAGGTCAGTGTCTGGCATGCCCGTGGGTGGGTACACGCTCAGACTTCAAAGAACGCCCTTGATCAGGCATAACTAGGCCTTGGTTGTCATGAAGATGCAGTCGCGACATGTCTGCCGTGCACCGGACTGCAGCGTGGTCTGCGTGTCCGAGCACACGTGTGAGTTTATGCAAGTACAGTCGTAATGGGGCACGTCTGGAGCTCTTGAGAAAAACAGTCTACTGCAGGCCACCTTGGTGGGTGTTGCGTCCTGCTAGAGGGCACACAAAAACAGCTAGGCCACTTCTCGTACAGTGACGTATAGCTTTTATTTCTGTTAAGAAACAGGACAGGATAGGATCTAGGAAGGGCAAGGCTGAACAGTTAATTGGTGCTTGAGCCTTGTGCCTCAGTTAAGAGTGGCCAGATTTGAGGCTGCTGCCTTCACAGACCAGTAGAGGGCGCAAAAGAACAAAGCACCGGCCCTATATTCTCGCTATGAAACCACGTGCCTCAGTGACTTGGTGAATCTAGGAGCAGGCTTCTGGGCCCTGCCTGAGCCTGGGGACAGGGCGAGCCTCGTGCTGGACCCTTGCACTGCATGCCAACATCCGTGACAAGGACAGGAATCAGTGACATGGTCTACCCACACATACCCTCTAAGAATTGTGTCTGTCACCTACCACTCACGACCCCAGAATGGTCCTTGAAGGAGTCTGAAGGCACTAAGGAGGACAGGGGCTGTGTTACCTTCCACATTTGTCCCCGGAGCCCATTAGGAGATGGGTGCAAGGCCTGCCACCCGAAGTCTGCGAGTGAGCAATGGCACATACCCGAGGTCTGAGCTGAGAGATTGGGCTGGTCTGGCCAGTGGTTCTTTCTGTGTGACTGCCATGTACAGTTGGGACGTTTTAAATCTTAAATCTGGCTTCCCAAAGTGACTCATGGGCAGGATAGCACTCGGGATATGTGAAATCTGGTATGTTTGTGTAAATCACTGTTGTTACTTTGTAGTTAACTTGTGTATAAGAAAAGTCTATGTTTATCTTGTTCTGTTTATATATTTTTTTCAAATGGCCACAAATGCCAGGCAGGGAGCCCAGGGAACAGATAATGCTCAATGCCAGAGTGTCATGGGCCTTATTTACATACCATGTAATCTGTACGGGTCCCCTGAAGGAGCTTGAGAAGATGCTTCATGGGCCAAGAATGTTGCCTCCAACCCCCATAATAAATAAACGCCAGGTCGTACATGGCTGAGTCCCTCCTCGCACACTGTCCACTATGAGTCAATGACTTTCTGGACCCTGTTACCCATCACGGCATTGAGCTAAAGTGGCTCACATGGGGCCCTGTGTCAGACTTTTCTGATCTGCCCTCTGCAGCCTCCATTTGCCGAGTGCCCTCTGTGCGCCTGGCTTCATGCCAGCTTCTATCTGGACGGCCCTGCCAGGTGCAGGGCTCTGTGCTGAGAGCTCTCACACGTTATCTCAGTCAGCCCCCACGTCCTCTAGTGTAAGTACCGTTAGTATCTCTGATTTGCTGATAACACTGAGACTTAAGAGTGGCAAAGTGGCTTGCCCCGAGTGGCCCAAGGTGGGGTTGGTCAGCTCCATAGCCCGAGCTCCTAACCACTCGGCTTTGTATGTGAACCTTTACTCCCTACGCTAAACCCTCAAAGGTGTAGATGCTGCCATCCCCATTTAATGGAAGAGAACATCGAGGATCCGAAGATGGCCTGACCTGTCCGAGGCCCCCAGTTAGTGACTGGCAAAGCCAGGATTCACATTCTCCAGAAAGTTCCCTTAGCCCCCAGCTCCGCCCCACCCCCAGCACTGGCCTGCAGCTGCAGGGTTATTTTAATCTCTCCTGTCATTCCAGCCAAACCACCGGGCCAGTGAGTCAGTCATGCGGTTGGGGGAGGAAGGGTATTTCTGGGAGCCCAGGATGGAAAAGCTGCTCCAGTGGGTGGGACCCCTGCACCAAGGGGAGGGGCCCCACCCGTGGCCTTGGGCAGAGACTGCCCTGCGTAAGCCACCAGCCTTCCCCGCAGGGGCTTGGAACAGTGATTGAAGGGTTCTCTGACTCGGCCTCCCCTGTCCCCTCCGTCTAGGTGTCAGCTGTGCCCACTGTACTAGCCATCAAGAATGGGGACGTGGTGGACAAGTTTGTGGGCATCAAGGATGAGGACCAGCTGGAAGCCTTCCTGAAGAAGCTGATTGGCTGACAAGCAGGGAAGAGCCCTGATTGCCCTTGCTCACTGGGGCCCCATGGTCCCAGGAGGGCCCCCGATCGAATTCACAGCCCTCTCCCGGCCCTTCCTGTCTCTCCCTTCTGTCTGGCCCCTGAGGGCCCATGCTCTGGAGACAGGGCCTCCAAACATGGAGCCTCGAGTGCTTCCAGCCAGCTGACTGCCAGGGGAGTGGTGCCGCCGCTGATCTGGGGACAGCTGTCTGCCCACCCGCTCTCTTCTTGTCTGCTCCCTGCAGGCCTGTCAGTTCTCCCAAGATGCTTGGAGAGAGCCCGGGCCAGCCCGCAGCGTTTGCTGTTCCGGCAGGGACAGCTTGGTCCTCGTCTCCCCTGGTCCCTTCCAATCTGAACCCCAGTGCCTGGGTCATCTGCCTCCTGCATTTTTCTTTCCTGCTGTCGTTTTGTGAAAAGAAAAAGAAGGAAAAAAAGAAACCCAAACAAGTGAGAGTAATATATAATTCTCTCATTTTTTTGTAGGTCTGTAATAAAGAACCTTATGTGGTCCCTTCTACCTCCTGCTGTAAAGAACAGACCTTGGGCCCCACACTAAATTATCCTGTGGCTGCCAGCCCCCCTCTTCCCCCCAAAGAGCCACCTCCCTTCTTTCCTCCCAGCGAACATGCCTGGGCTGGGGCATCCTGCAGACCCATGAAGTCTCCAGATGCCACCCTCCCTCACCATTAACTGGCCCTTTGGTTCTCTGAGCAGGTGGCTTCACTGTGAACAAACCGGACCAATAAAACTGCGGTTTGCACTCTTCACAGCTTCCATTCTGTCTCAGCTCTGGGAACACTTGAGATCCCTTCCCAGGCCAGGCTCCCCCCAGCCTCCCCCGCCCCCATCTCCTCCTCTGATTCTCCATCACTTGCTTGACCTTGACAAGCCCCTCCTGTTACTAACATCTGTCAGAGGTGGCCACTGTTCTGGGGACACCTTCACATACAAAGCAAGAGGGCGTTGTCCCCATTACACAGATGAAAACACTGAGGCTCACGGACACAGAGCCGGGCTTTCTACGCAGACGTAGTTCCCTCGGAAGCCTGGGCTTTTGCAGCTGGTCCCCTTGATCCTTCTGGGGTCACCTCTGCTGACCACCGCATGGCCTCTGCCAAGGGGAGCCTGACGCTGAGGGAGCCAGCTGGCCGGCCTTGCTGTGTATGCCGCGGGAACTCCTCAGCCTTGGGGCCAGGCGCTCTGCCCCTTCCTGTTCCCGGCTCCCCTTGGCTCATGGAGGAGGGGCTTGGCTTGCCAGCTGAGGTGCCAGCTCCCCAGGAGCCATAGACAGCAGGGGTATCCTGGCGCCCCTCCCCCTTGGCCCTGAGGTGCTATGTCCTCTGCTACGCGCATTCTCCTCAGTGGCTCACCTGTTCCTCTTGGAACTGTCCGAGTTACCCTGGGCGCTTTGCTGGGTCGTCCCAAGGACTGCCTTGGGAAGGCTGCTGTGACAGAAGCAGGAGAGCAGGGTTGTCTCAGGAGTAGGGCCTGTGGCCTCTGAAAGACTGCAGGCCCAGGATCTATGAAAGGCGTATGGAGGAGAGAGGCCAAGAGCCACGTGTCAGACGGAAGAGCAGCTCGGAGCACTTCCTGGGCGCCAGGCGCTGTTCTGAGTGCCTCACCCCACAGGGGCCCCACTAGGCGAACATCATTTATTGTTCCCTTTTACGGACGAGGCCCACTCTGAGAGGTCGAGGACCTTGTTCACAACCGTGAAGCTCACAAGTACCTGGGCTGGGGTTCAAGGCCAGGCAGTCTGTCCCCTGCTCCTAAGCCTCCCCCCCCCCATCATCTTACAAAACGTAGTGTATGGGTGATTTTAATCCCACAACCAGCTGACAAGCAGGTAGTGTCAGCTTATTTTACAGAAGAGGAACCGATGCCAAGCTTTCAAAGAGACACCTGGAGAGTAAGGGGTGGTGCCAGAGTTCAGAGTCCGGGCCCTTTCCACCGTGCCCCACTGCCACTCCTTAAAAGGTGCCCTTTGCTGAGCGATTGATTTCTACACGCATTACCTCACTTAATTCCTCTCTTGTGAGGCAAGTATTATCTCCATATCACAGGCGAAGAAACCGGTTCAGAGAAATTGACTCGCCCAAGGTCATGTCTGAAGAGTAAGGATGCCAGGTTTGAACCCAGGTGGGGGTCTGGCCTCTCCTCCGGGTAGGTGTGGAGGAGGGCTGGCAAACGCCCCGGAGCCAGAGGCGGGGCTTCTGCACGGCCCTGGGGCCCCTCTCCTTAGAAGGCGTGCTGCCGTGGGACCCGAGCTGGTGGCCACGGCCTCGCAGGTTGGCAGGCACTGCCTGCGAGGCTGCCCCCGGCATGAGTCACTGGCCGTGTGGGCACGATCCTCAGCGTGACCCTGTTTGCCTAATTCCACGGTGCTGACCTCACTGGGAGACTGCCGGCTCTGCGTCGTCAGCCCCACCGTTGCTCTCGGGGTCCCACCTCCGGCCCCTGGGCCTGTGGGAGACGGGTCGGCAGTGCAGCTGCAGGGCCTGGCACTCCTGCCTGGGGCGGCGCAGGGGGACTCGCCCCAGCCCCTCAAAAGCACAGAGCCCTGCAGAAAGCAGGAGAGAGGGGGTGTGGCCACAGGCGCCCTCAGCCTCACGAAGTCCTGGGGCGTGGCTTCTAGATGCTTACTTTCCTGGTGCGAAGTTTATCCAGTTGGCCTGGAGGCAGGAGTCGGGAATGGAAACTTGAGTTGGGGGTGCTGGCTCCCTTGTGTTCTCTGCTGTGGTTCCCCACCAGGCCCCTGCCAGGCAGGAATTCCCACAGCTCAGCGTGGCGTCTGTCCGGGGAGTGGCTGAGGAGCCCCTTCAAACGGGAGTGCTCCTGGTCCAGGAGTGCTAGCTTTTAGCAGCATTTGGGTCAATGGTAACCTGGGTTCCTATAAACATGCGGAACAGAGGAGGGGCACTGTGCCCTCAAGAAGCTTAGGCTCCAGGACGGCAGCGCAAGGGGCCGCAGGTCCCTCCCAAACTCATGTCAGAGCGGCGGGACCTCAGGTATCCCAGTCTCCCTCATGAGGGCATAAGCAGAGGGCGACTAGCCCAGGTCACAGTGTGTTTGTGATAGGGACTTGAAGCCAAGTGCCCTGACTGCAGCCAGCCCGAAAATGGAAATGAGTCAGGGCCTCTTCTTCCCTGGGCTTCAGGAGAGGTGAGAGAGGAGGGCAGTGTCTGGAGCCAGGACCTGTTCGGTCAAGGGGATGTTGACGGCGCTGTGGCCAGTGCCCTTCCCAGCAGTCCCCGCCCAGTGCAGGGGACCTGGGTCCAGCTCACCCTCACCCCAACTGCCTGGGGAAAGCTGCTCCGGAAAGTGAAGGTGGTTGTGGCCAGGCCACCGGAAATATCCAGTGTGTGGACCCAGGGCTGGGAGGGTCCAGAGAACAATGTCGGGGCGAGGACGCTGCGGGGCACGCAGGGCTTCCAGGCACGCTGCCGCAGTTCCTCTCCGCTGCCTGGAACAGCACCTGCAGGCGTGACCCTGAGCCCCGGGCCCCAGGGCCGGCTCCCATGGCCCCCTGTGAAATCCGGGCCGCTGGTTATTCCAGGGAACCGCGCCTGTCCATCTGCCTCCCGACAGCCTTTTGGAAGCGGCAGGCCTCCACTGGGCAGGCGCTCCATCATGGTGTAAGGAGGGCGGGAAACATCAAACATCGGATCTAGGTTAAAGTCCTAACTTTGCCACCTACCAGCTGCGTGGCCTTGAGCAAGTTGCCTTGCCATTCTGAGGCTCGGTTGTCACATCGGTAAAGTGCAGGGTGGTGGTGGGTAGTTCTCGTTGAGTGCGTGTTACATGCGTCATCTCACTGTCTGCACAACAGCCCCAGAGGCAGGGACTGTCATCTCCATTTTACAGGCGAGGAAACTGAGGCCCAGGGAGCTTAAGAAAGTCGGTATTAACAGGTGTCGGAGTTCAGATTGGAATTCAGTTGTGTTTGATTCCACAGTCTGCGTTCTCACCCACGAGCTACATTGCTTTCCCTTTGGGGCAAGGTTTTTCACCAGTTTAAGCCTCAATGGCACCATCTGCAAAACTGGGCTAATAACAGTCACTACCGAATGAGGTCATGGTGATGATGGCACAGCGGAGCGTGTAGAAGCCTTCCGGTACTTAGTGGGAACTCAAGAAGTGTCCATCACCTTGCTTTCCCCTCCTCCCCTCCCCCAAGCTTCCCCCTACTCTAAGCTACATCCTAAACAGGAAACACCAGGCTTCCCAAGATAAGGACCACGGCACCCACCGCAGGAGGGACCTGTCTTTGTGCCATGGCGAAGGCCTTATATTGATTTGTCTCTGTGTCCTGGCCCTGCCGTCGCCCGCTTCTGCTCTAGAGCTGGCTCAGTGGTGCCCGTGACTCAGACGGCTCCAGGGAGGTAGAGGTGGTGACCTCACCCCTGGAGAACGCCCGCTGGAATTTACCCTGAGTCTGGCCCGCTGCTCCCCACGCACCTGCCATGCCTGACGGCACTCCCGCTCATGCCTACAAGCCAGCCCGACACACACAACTGGGGGAGGCAGCACCTCTTGTGAGCTGGGACACCCCTGTTACACAGCTACTAATTATTAATTGAGGGCGAGCCGGTTCCCCACCTTTGGCCAGCTTACTAGGTGACCATAGGCAAGCAGCTGTCGCTTCTGGTCATTCTCGGCCTCCCGGCAGGGGGGCAATCCAGCATCAATCCCTTTGTGCCCCACACTGCCCAGTGCTCCACCCACATCTAACCTTCCCAACATCCACCGGAGGTAGCAATTGTTGTTCCCATTTCACAAATGAGGAAACTGAGGGCCAGAGGGGTAGTGTGACACACCCTGGGAAATGGGCCCAGACAGGCTGACCCAATCCCTCATCCCGCCCCCTTTGCCACACTGCTACCCCAGGACAGCCAAAGGATCCCTCTTCTCTTGCCAAGAGTAGAGACTTTGGGCCTTTCTCTTTCGTCTGCTTCCCCCACCCTGAGCCCTGGCAGGAGGCAGAAGATTCCCTTTGCTCAGTATCTACTCCCAAGGCTGGACTATTCTCTCCAGTCCCAACGTGGCAACCTCACCCTCGAACCTCCGCCAGCTGGTGTGTGAGTGCCTCTCTGGGGCTGTCTGGGGCTGGGAATTAGGAATTCAAAGCCGAGGAGCCCTCAAGGGGTTTGCAGCAAACACATCGATACAATCTAAAAGCATAAATGCCACAGGAGAAACAAATAACATTCACCATCATGAAGACAGAGCACAAGAACAATTCCAAGCAAGTTCTCGAGAGGAGCAACTGTGTGCAAGTGCTGTCGGTGAACCGTGGAGGGAAGGTGATGGTCAAGAAGGGGGTCTTGGGGGTCGGAGGAGGACAAAGAGGTTAAAGAGGGTCAAGTACAAGGTGACGAAGGGAGACTAGACTTCAAGTGGGCGCCACACAAAAGAGTAAACAGATGTCATGTTGTAAAGTTGTACCCCTAAAATTTATATAATGTTATTAACTAATGTCACCCCAATAAATTTGATACGAAAATAAATAAATGCGAATGAAAGAAACGAAAAAGATTTTGCCTTAATCACTGAATTAGCTTGAGAGGCAAGCAGTGGGAAGAGCATTTCAGGCAGAGGGAACAGCCTGCGCAAAGGCACAGAGGTACGTGCTCTATCCACGGAGTGAGGCCTGGAGGCCCCGCAGAGGGGGATGGAGGCGGGATTTGAATAGGGCCTTGGAGTCTCGCAGACCTGGTTCTAATTCTATCCCTCCCCGTCATCAGCCAAGCCTCGGTTTTCTGCGTCAGTGAAATGGGAGGATAGCACCCTCCTCGTGGTTTGAGAGATCGACCCGAGGTTATAAATGTGACGTCAGAGCATAGCGTCGTTACGTGCTAAGCATCCTAGTGAAAGTTTCCAGGCATCTGCATTAGCTTCCTGGGGCTGCCATAACGAAGTACCACGGACTCGGCGGGTTAAACAACAGACGTTTCTGCCTCGCAGTTCTGGGGGCTGGAAGTCCGAGGTCAAGGTGTCAGCCACTTTGGTTTCTCCTGAGGCCTCTGCATGGCTTGCAGATTGCCACCTTCTCACTGCGTCCCCATCAGGTTTTTCCTCTCTGCCAGCACATTGTTCAAATTTCCTTTCATTATAAGGACACAGGTCATACTGAATTAGGGCCATCCTAATGGCCTAATTTTAACTTTTTCACCGTATCTCTAAATACAGTCACATTCTGAGGTCCTAGGAGTTAGGGCTTCGACATATAAATTTTTTTTGAGGGCGGGGGGAACACAGCTCAAGCTCTTAAGAGCCTGCTGCATAGTCTAATAATAATGGCTAACACAGAGGCTTCAGGCACTGTTCTAAGCACTCTCTATATTAAATTCTTTTTTTTTTTCCTATATTAACTTCTTCAATGTTCATATAACACTTGGAATTAGATCCTATTATCAGCTCTAGTTTATGGGTGAGGAAACTGAGGCACAGGGGGCCTTAGTTTCGGCCTCAGACCACAGAGCTGGGAAGGGGTAGAGCCAGGATGTAAACGCGTTATTCTAACACTCTCTGTCACAGCCTTGTCTCCACCTCACAGGAGCGGCTCCCTGCATGCCCACAACCGCCCTTCCGTCTACCCAAAACCAGGGGAAGCCCCTCAACTAGAGCCATACCCTTCACTTTTCCTCCATTGTCCAATATTTAGGTGTTTTTCAGTAAATGTTTTTGTCCCTTACAGTTGAGGTTGGAATGAAGGTATCTGGAGGAAAGCTTATCTCTCCTTTTGGATTTTACAGATTGGGATTCCCAGGGCAAAGGGAGTGTTTTATTGTTCCCAAGAGCCTGAAAGTAGTGTCCCCAGGCTGAGACTGGAGCTGGTTCCACACCTGCACCTCCCACCTGCTGGTTTACTTTGGAGGAGGGGAAACCCAGCAGCAGGAATGTCGTCTGACCTGGCCTGCCTCCAGCCACCTCTGCTTAGAAAGTTCCAGGCCCCCAAATGTGGTGTTTCTGAGACTCTGAGTCCAAAGCAACCATTCATATAAAGATCTGGTTATAGTTATGGATCTGGGATGGAACTTGGGTCTGGGGTGAGACCTGGGAATATGCATTTTTAAGGACATATGATTTGGATGCAGGGGATCCCGAACTACACTTTGAGAAAATGCAGCTCCCTAAGACCACAGCCCTCTCCAAGCCCGTTGTATTGCACCTCTTTCTCGAGCACCCTTCCATGTCCCTACCCTACCCATGGGGCTGAGCACAAAGGAGGGGCACGGGAATCTCCAAGATGAATGAATGAATGATGAATGGATGAATTAATGAATGAGTGAGTGAGTGGGTGAAGTGTGTAACCTTATCAAGGAGTTGTTTTGTGTCAGGCCCTGTAACCGGCCTACTCTAAACCCTTATCCTACTGCCCAAAGGCCCCTCTCTCCTCACCAAGGAGGCCTGGATGAGCCCAGCACCTAGGCCACTGCCCATGTGACTCTGGGCACAATCCTGTGTCCCTGAGCCACTGTGTGTCCTCCTTCCCCATGAAACGGGCATGTTTGTTGTTACCATATTATTTTCCATATTAGTCATTTGACCTCACAGGGTCTCTATGACGTTAAGATAAGGGAGGAAAGCTACCAAGTCTGCAAGAGGAGGGAGAAATGGAAAGCCAGAGAGGATTGGAGCCTTCCCTGGGGTCAACCGACAAGCAAGAGGAGAGAACCCAGAGGTGGCTGTGGGCTCCCACTGCCAGCCTTGGGGTTGCTCTTGATTAAGCCGGCAGGGAGGTTGAGGGGAAGAGATTATTTCTGCAGGAGAGGAGGGAGGCAGGAACTAGACCCCTCAGCTCCCTTCCCCCACCCCAAGTCCTTGCCCCAGGAAAGGCCCTCCCTCCTGTGCCTGCACCTGCTTGCCCAGCACAGCGCGCATTCTGCCCGGGGATGACTCGACAGGGGCCAGAGGTGAAGGGCTGGCTGCCGAGTGAGCCCGGTGTTTGCTCAGCACTTGGTCCTGACCACTCTGCCACACCCGGGCCAGCTCCAGGCCTGCGGCTCTCAGGCCACAGGGCGGGAGTCTCCTCCTCAGCAGGCTCTGCTGCGTCCCGCCCAGGCCCTCCTCGTGCTGGCACCATGGGGCCAGCATGGACTCCAGAAACAGGCAGAGAAGCTGGCCTCCCTGGATAGTGTGGCCCGGAAGGGTGAAGCGGGCAGGGTGCAAGCTACATCCGCTCCGGCCGGGGCAGCCTGGGACGATGAGGCTGGTTGTGTACGTGAAGCCTGCATGGGCGTGCTTGGCCTCTCATGCCTTCTCTCCAGAGGCTGCATTTCCCAGAACTCTGCTCTCCCAAAGTCATGAACCTCAGGCTGGGAAGGCCCTCAGAGACCAGCTCCCACTTCTGGGTTTACAGAGGAAACCAGGCCTGGGGGGAAGGTCAGGGAGGCGGGGAGGGCAGTGAGCCTGCAGCTGGGGAGTGGCTAAATGGAGAGGTGGCTTCTCAGAAACTCTCACTGAAGCATTGAAAAATAATATCGATTAGGTGTTTCATTACCAAAAAGGATTTATTTATTCGAGAAAAAGAAAGGATTGCTACCTAGTACATGCAATCATGGCAAGCCACGTGCGTACTCTGGCCTGGGTACCAAGATGGAGAGGTATTTATACGAGGAAAAAGGAAGTTAATGGAAGGGGAACTTAGAATCATAGAGCTTTATTATAAACGCAGAGTTCTTCCAGTAGGATTCTCATGTGTAGGGTTCTCGAGATTATGTGGAGTGCCTGAACTTCCGGAAGCCCTGGCTCCTCCCCTAGACCTTCCCACTAATTATGTTTGCTTAAAGTTCCAGTTCATCTTTATCACTCCCTTCTCCAGCTGTCCATCAACTGGACTGATACCGTGTGTCCACACATTTGTCTCTGTGACCCGACTCAGGTCCTAGAGGGCAGGGCTGGCCTCTTTCTCCAGGCACAGGAGCGGCCTGAGTAAGTCTGTGTCACTGTGAACTGAACTCCTAGTTTGTGTCCTTCTAAGGCTCCTGTTCCTCATCCCGCCCCCCTCTCCCACTGTGCTGCGTGTCTGACTTTGGGGGAGGAAAAGAGAGAGTGACTTTTTAAGCCTCTAGATCCCCTGGATTGGAGAGCTTTGTCTCCTCTTCAGAAAACTCACTAAAAAGTTGGGGGACAATGTCACAGGCCCCAGAGAGGATGGAGGGAGGGGGTCTTCAGAGACTAGGAACTCCACCTAAGGTGACCAGCCATTCTGGTTTGCCTGAAACTGAAGGGGGTTCCCAGGACACGGAGCTTTGAGAGCTGAAAGTGGGACAAGTCTTGACTCTGCCACTCACTCTCTAAGTCTGGGTAAGTCACTTCATGCCTCACAGGTTTACCTGGAAAATGGAATTAATAGCAATCCTATATCCTTCCGGGTTGCCAGGAAGCTCCCAGGAGACTGTGTAAGGAAAGTTAGAATGTGCTACATCCCGGCAGACGCGAATGAGGTTTATTTCCTCACTGTTAGTGGTGGCCATCCTGGTGAAGGACCCTCTTCTCCTTCCCTTCCCCCACTGCCTGAAATGTATTCATTCAGCAACAAACATTACACAGCATTTACTGCATGCCAGGCCCTGGATATGCACAGGCAGAGGAGGGGGCCAGCCTTCATGGAACTCACAGTGCGTGGCTGGGCAATTAGAGCACAGTAAGGCGAATTTGTTCAACAACGAATTTTCATGAGCACCTACTATATGCCAGGCACTGTCTTCAGCATTGTATGGTCACGAACTCATTGAACCCCTACAATAACATTTTGCAGACGAAGCCATTGAGGCTTGGAAAGCTTAAATAATCAGTAGAGAAGTCAGGGAAAAGAGACTGCAGCCAGCTGGGGAGTGGCTAAGAAGGGCGGTTAGCTTTTTGAAGGATGAGCCTATGTCTGAGTGTGTGCAAGGGAAGGGCTTTCCGAGAGTGAGTAGCAGGTGCAAAGGTTGGGAAGTACGAAACAGCACGATGCCTGCAGGGAACCGCAGGTTCACAGAGGTCCACGCACTGAGCTGAGGGCTGACACTTCCCCTGTAGGTGCCCGGGAGGCAGTGAAGGGCTTTGAGAAGTGGGGTGGAGATTGAAGAAGAGCAATGGGACAGATGAGGGTTTTTAAAGGGTCTGGGCTGTGATAAGAAGACTGGAGACCAGGTGACCAGCAAGCTGATTCCGGCCGGACACTTCCTCTTGAAGTGTTGACCACCAAGAAGTCCTGGGTTAACCAAGCACTCCTGAGGGATGAGCGGCTAGTGTTTCTCTAAGCCCTGGGCCGACCCTGGGGTTAGACGCTCCTTAGAGCTAGTTAGAAAAAGGGCCCAGGAAGGCTCACCAACGGTAACTGAGCGCTCGGAGGTGCGGTCACTAAAGGTCTCCCTCCCACAGCTCCCTAGCTCGAACCTGGGGCTGCGGTGGGGTCAAGGAAGAAATCTGCGAACAGTCAGTCACCAGTTGAGTCAGTCAAGTTCAGCCCCTGTAGGGCAGGGTGCCGCGCGGGTCTCGGCCTGGAGGTGGCCTCGGGGTACTCGGGGGCCCCACTGGGGAGGTCCTGCCCATGGAGAGAACCCTCCCCGGAAGGTTCTGTCTGGCCGCGAGGCGGGACCCACCGGGTGGGACGCCCCGCCCACGCCGGCCGCGCCGGCCCATATAAGGTGAGCGCCGCGCCGCTCGCCTTGCCGGAGCGGGTGTCGTCACCTGTGACTGCCTGCTCCTTGGCTGGCCTGCGGGGGGCACCCTTCCAAGGCCGCGCTCCCCAGCGCATTCCTGCCGGGAAGAGCCGCGCCGCCCCGCCATCCCCCAGGGCTGTCCTGGGGTGCCTGCCGGTTCCCGCCGGGCGCCGACCCCAGACCACGCCCTGGCTGGGTCCTGAGCACCTGTGCCCCATCCTGTTCTGCATCTGGGCCTTGAACCCGCGGCACGGGCGGGCGGGAGTTGGTGGGCTAGAAAATGAGGTGGGGGTGAGGGTGGAAAATCAGCCTCCCTCCGGGATGTCTCACCCCACCCGGCGCCTGCTAAATGCCTGCCATTGAACTCAACTTTTAAAAAGTGAATTGCCGACAGCAGCTTGAGAGGTGGTAAGAGCCAGCCCTCTAACCGGGTCGCTTTGTGAACTGCTGGCAAGCTATGGAGTCTTCCCGTGCCTCGGTGTTCCCATCTGTAAAATGGGGGTGCTAATGGCTCGTTCCTGCGGGTTGTGGTGAGCAAGAAAAGGGTTAAGATAAGTTAGGACATTTCATAAGTTTTCAGTAGAGTGGTTTGCTGGGGCCTTGATAATAAATAGTTGATCCCCGAAGGCTTACTTTGCCGAGGGTCAGAGTTGAGACCCAAACCCCAGTGACTATTGACTCCGAGTTCATCTGTCATCCCTGGACTTGCCTGCAAATGTTAGAGGGCACAGGTGCAAATTTTCGAAACAGTGAGGGACTTATTTTCATGTTCCAGTAATTCCCACCTAGGGGTCAGGCAAAATGACCTGTGTTAGAATGTCTCTCAATACCTCAGCAACATCCCTTTTTAGCAAAGGAAAGACAGGCGTCAGAGGAGAGGCTTGGGCGGGACATAGGATCTAGGTGAATTTATTAACATGACTTTGATTTTGATGACTTTAGAGTTTCCATGGAGAGTTTAGAATTACTCTTTATGGCACTTGGCTTTCCATACATGGTCGTGAGGTAGTATTCGTTTAAGGTTTTAGTATGAGAATGTTCAGACATACAAGGGCATGGAGAATAAGAGTGCCCTGAGCCTTCACATATCCATCTAATGTTCACTTTTAAAAGGTAGAAACATGTTAAAATGTGAGCTGGTTTTTTAAAAAGAGAAGTAGGAGGAGGGAAAAGGCAAACCGGAGCGCGTCCGGTCTGATGTCTGCAAGGACCGCCTGGGGGTGGCGCCCTGCGGAGTGAATGAGGGCCCCGCCTTCCCACTGCACCTGTGGCGGGAGGAGGGGCCATCTGAGCCTCTGTCGCCTCCGGAGACAGGCCGGGCCTCCTGCAGCTCACACATCCCTCCAGGCGGGAGCTTCCCACTCTGCTGCCTCTAGACTCAAGTCTCTTCGCCTGGGTTACTTCTGCATTCGGTTTCTCCCCTGCCCACCTGGGCCCCAGGCAGCCTCGAGCCAGAGGAATTTTCTCGATGATGAATCTTACCTCCTGTCTCTTTCCCGTTTACACCCGTCCATAGCTCCCCAGTGCCTGCAGGGAAAAGAGCCCGCCCTGAGCAGGGCATAGGTGCCTTCCGCGGTCCGAGGCCTGCAGACCGCCCAGCCCCCTTTCCTACCACTTCCTCCCTCCGCCTCACTCTCAGGCCGGCCTGAGCCCCTTGCCGTTTCCTGACACTTCACTCAGGAAACATTTAATGGGTTAGGATGCCTCACCAGAAATGGCGCTCAGCAGTGGTGAGCAGCCCGGCAGGCCTGGGCCTTGGCCCTCTCCTGGAGTTTACTGTCTAGTGGGGGAGTTAAAGAGATAAGTATAAAATGAAAAAAAAAAAAAAAGAAGCATATGTTATAAAGGTCTAAGACAGGTTTTGCCTTTTGCCTGGAAGAGCCCCTGCGCTGCCCTCCTTTAGTCCTTTGCCTGGTGGCTCTCGTCATCCTCCGAGATAACAGCTCCCTCAGCTCCGTGGTGGCCCCTTGCATATTCCCTCATTGAGGCTCTTTTCACACTAGGGGGTTGATTTGCATGCCCGTCTCTCATATTGGACCACGAATTCCTCGAGGAAAGTCACCATAGTCCGGTCAGTGTCCCAGTGGGATGCACGGTGCCTAGTAGGTGCACAGCGATGGCTAGATGACGGCTAGAGCGGCAAGCTTCCACAACGTGACCCCAAAGCACTTCCAACTTGAATCATGTACTCACTCAATCTAAATGAACGGTTTCATTCCACCATTGTATCGTAGTGTGACAAGCTCCCCTGGTAAGCACCAGCTGATTTACAGAGGGCGAGTGCGGTTCTGTGGCAGATAAAGGGGTCATCCAGCCTGGCCCCCTGGGGGACAAGGGGGTATCATTTGAATAGGGTCTCCTTGGGTGAAAGTAGGATTGGGCTTTGGGCTGAGAGACAGGGGATTTTGAAGAGAACAAAGAGGTGTGAATACGCGCAGTGGGGGGGGGGGTCCCCCAGCTGGGTGCGGCCAGAGCTTACAGTCAGGTGTGGGGAGAAGGCATTGAGGCAGGTGGCCTGAGGCCCTTCGGGAAGAGCCTTGCATGCCAGCTCACTTTCTCCTGCTGGTGAACAAAGGGTTAGGCGCATAATCTAAGGCAGTGGCTTGTCAAGGTTTTTTGACTGTGACCAAGAGTCATGTCTACATTACATTACAACCTGGCACGACACACAAAATTGGAACAAGAGTTTTGTAAGACAATTTACTTTTACCACCCAAGACCTACTCTGATATTTTCTCTTCTATTTATTATTATTATTATTATTATTATTATTATTATTATTCGGCTCTGAGTGTGACTCACTCAATTTTAAGCTCCAGGGTCACGACCTGCATTTTGAAGAACATGGATCTAAGAGTTCTTCCAACCCCAAGCCTAAGGGCTGTGAGACTCCTGATTCATGAAGAATTGTAACGTTTAGGATCCTGAGAGGTGGCCCTTCACTCCGCAGCTACTTTAACTTATAAAGCAGCCTAAGAGGGTGGGGCAGGTCTACCAGTCTCCCTACGACCTGTGTGTCCACCGCCATCATCAGGACCCCGTGGCTGCAGGGTGCTCCAGGTGGAGCTCCCAGCAGGAGCTCTGAGATCCAGATGAGAGGGAATGAGAGCATCCTCAGGACATCCTCGCCCTCCTCCTCCCTACCTGCTCTGAGAAGTCTCCACTTAGCATCCAGTTCTCTTGCCATGCTGGCTGTGGATGCCACCAACCCAGAAGTGGGATGAGGTAGGACAGGGAGAAGAGAGGTGGCTGAGGTCCCAGCTGGGCTCCGGCCTCTGCCTCTGCGCCATCACCAGGGGTCAGGTCCTTCTCTGTTCTCTTGCCTGCACCAACCACCTTACACGTGGGCGGGCACTTTGGCTTAAGGGAGGGTGAATTAAAGGGCCAGAGCCCTTCCCGCCTCTGTCCAAATTCTTTTTCTATCTGGGGTTTCTGAGGCCTCAGGAGACATGGGAGAAACCTGGGATGGGGCCCTCAGAACACTGGAGCCAGCGGGGACCTTGGGAATGCAAGCCGAGCCCTTCCTTTTATTGATGTGGAAACTGAGGCCCAGAGGAGGAAGGGAACTCACCCAGGATCACGTAGGCGTCAGTCTCAGAGTGAGTCCTGGAGACTCGGGTCTCCCGGCTTCAAATCCAGTGTTCTGTCTTTTTTTATTATTCCACGTTAGAGCATTTGTGGGCAGGGGGAAGGGGCAAGGGGAGGGGCTTGGAGGAATGTCCCGTCTGGGAGAAGCGAGGTCGTGTGCTGGCCGGCATCCCAGCCTAGGGGCCCTGCGTCCTGGCTGTGCTTCTGGCACCCTCTCCGTGGCCCTGCCAGAGTCACTGCACACTATCTGGGCCACGACACGAGGGGGCGGGACCAGGTGAGTCCTGGAGCTCATCGGGCTCTGAGCCTGAGTCGCCTTGTTGAGTGTGTGGTGCTTGTGTGTGTATGTGTGCGTGCGCGTGTGCATGCACGTGCACGAGCACGTGTGGCTGTCCCGCTCCCACCCCAAGATAAGAGGAACCCCTCTTTTCTTCCTCTCCCCTGAGCCAAGCACCTGGAGGAGTGACAGGGGGAAGACGAAGCCTGTGGGAACCTGTTTTCTCCCGGGAACTTGTTCCTTCCCCAGGGGCCTCAGGATTAGAGTGGTGGCTTCTAGTCCTTTCTTTCTGGAGACACAGGATATGGTCCGACATCCAAGCAGAGGGGCCCTCTCCCTCCGCAGAGTCTTCCTGTCTCGGGGCCCCCGCTGCAAGCTCTGCCTTCTCAGTTCACTTTCCTTTTCCCCATGGGCGTCTCCTCTCCAGTGGGACCCACAGCTTCTTGGGCAGAATTTGAGGCTGTATAGCTGCAATCAGGGAATCTTAGAGCAGGGAGGGGTTTGGGCGTGCGTCCTCCGGTTAAGATGTGGGGCTCCCTGTGGAAAGTGCCTGGGTTCAAGCCCCAGCCCCCTGCTGGCCTGCTGGGTGGCCTTGAGGATAACTTATCTAACTGCTCTGTGCCTCAGAGCTCTCATCTGTGTTTTGAGGATAGTCGTCACCACTCCGAAGATTAAGTGAAGGAATATAGGTGACATCGTTAGCTCTGCGGCTGGCACACAGCGGGCACTCACTAATGATTTGCTGCCTGCGCATATTAATCTCCTCCTGTGACTGCGCTTGGGCCCTGGAGAGGAGGGACCCAGCTGTGCTCCAAGCACTTCACCTGCACTGTCCCCATGTGCCTCTCAGGGACCCTAGGAGAGAAGTATGCTCGTCGCCTCCTTTCACAGACACTGAAGCTCAGAGAGCAAAGGGACTTGCCTAGGTCCGTCCCACAGCCAGGATGGAGGGCATCTCACTGGCCTTGGGGCTCTCGACCCTCCCTCCTTCCCTTTCCCCAGCTGATTCGACAACATTCCCACCAGACGGACCCCGGTCCCCATGTCCTGGCTGTCTCAGTGCAGCTGCTATAACTGAACTCCACAGCCTGGGGGGCTTAAACAACAGACATTTATTCCTCAGTTCTGGAGGCTGGGAGTCCCCGGCTCAGGGTGCCAGCATGGTCTCCTTCCGGGTTACAGATGGCTGTTTTCTTGCTGTTTCCTCATAAGCTGGGGAGAGAGAAAAGGCTCAGCTCACCCCTTCGTCTTCGAAGGGCACTAATCCCGTCATGGGGATGCTCCTTCAAAAGCCAAATACCACCATCCCACTAGGGCCTCGACACAGGAATTTGGTGGGGGCAGGACACAAACATTCGATGCATAGCAGCCTCTTTTCTCAAGTCCCTGACTAAAGAGATTTTCTGGGGTCAAACAGCTCTGATCGTTGGAGGGCTCCTCCTTCTAGAGGGACTGTATAATAATATTGATTGGGGTTCTTTGGTGTCAAGCCATGGAAACTGACTGAATAATTGAGCAGAAGAAAAATGGACGTAAATGTATTTATTGGAGCACACTGGAATGCAGCAAGAGCCGGGTGGCTGGACTTCCCCAGCACGCTTCTTTCCCGCGTGGTCCCTGTGCCTGCATCCTGAAAGAGGTGACTTTAAGGTGAGGCATGTCTGAGCTCCGTCTCAGGAGTCCCAGAGAGCTGGGCTCTGGGCCTGGCTCCATCACTTCCTCTTCAGCGGCTGAGTGTGTGGACCACCTCGCCAGGATGTGGCCATCAGATGCTCTCACCCTGAGTGTCTCTCACCAAGGTTCGGATTCTGTGAAATCGAATGAGGTTTCCTGGTTTGAGTCACAAGCCTTCCCCTGGACAGGAGAGATAGGGCCTTGTGATTGGCGGCCCCACCAAAACCAAATGAAACGGGAAAGCAGACTGCTGTGGTCAGAACAAGGAGCTAAGAGATGCTGGGGAGGCGGATCTGAAGCTCTTCACCCTCGGATTCTACCCGCTGGGCCTAGTCCTGGCCTCCCTGGAAATAAATTTCTCTTTCCTTGCTTTCCCTCTCCTCTGCCTCCTCTTTCCTTTCCTCCCCACTCCCTCAAACATTTATTGAGTGATTGCTTTGTTTCAGGCACATTGCTAGGCCCTGGGGAAAAAAAAAAAAGATGAGTCAGACTCAGGGCCAGCCCTGGGGAAGTCATCTAATCCAGATCAGCATACATGACTGTTCAGCCACGGCCAGGCCAAGGCAGGCTTTGCCAGTCGATCACAGCACACTTTCCCTGGGAGCCTGGGCTCAGCCTTGAGATTCTGCTCTGCGCAGAGCTTCGGGCAGCCATTCTCATCTATTGGAGTTGGTCCGCTATATGGAGACTCTTTCCTGTGCCTAGCCAAAAACATTCCTCTTTCCCATAACAATTATTTTTACATCATCACACAGCAGAATTCTCCTATGTTCACCCCCAGGGTCATTTTCTTCTCGAGGAAAATGACATTGGTGACTTCAACTCCTGAACCTGGCCGGCTGCTGAGTCATCGTCGCGGATAGGTGTTTGAGCACAGTTCCTGGAGACAGAAAGACTACACCTGAGTCTTAGCCCCACCGCTGCGTCCTCCCGAGCCTTGGATTTTGGATGAATTTTCCAGAGCTCCTGTAACGAATTCCCACACACTCGGTGGCTTAAACTAAGACAAATTTATTATCTTACAATTCTGGAGGTCAGAAGTCCAAAATAACTTACAGGGCTAAAATCGAGATGTCGCGAGGGTTGCGTTCCTTCTGGAGGCTCCAGGTGAGAATGGACGTCCTTGCCTTTTCTGGCGTCTGGAGCCTGCCCACGTTCCTCGGCGGCTCGCTCCGCCCTCCCTCTTGGAAGCGCATCACTCCGGCCCCTGCTTCCATCACCACATCTCGCTCTGACTCTCCGAATGCGCTGCTCTGAATGTTTGCGTCTGCCTCCACTTCCGCCCCCCAATTCCTATGTCGAAATCCTAACCCCCAAAGACGATTGTATTAGGAGGCAGGGCCTCGGGGAGGTGCTTAACTCCCTCATAAGGGTGGAGCCCTCATAAATAAGATTTGTGCCTTAAAAAAGGGGGCTCCCAGGAGATCCCTTGCCCCTTCTGCTTTGTGAGGACAGTTAGGAGGTATCAGCTATGAACCTGGAAGAGGGCAAACATGATTACCATAAACTAATCATGTTTACTTTTATCACAATGCTGGCACCTTGATCTTGGACTTCTCAGGCTCCAGAGCTGTAAGGAATAAATTTCTGTTGTTTATAAGCCACCTAGCAGGTGGCATTTTGTTATGGTGGTCTGTACAGACTAAGACACTCCCCCTCTGCCTCCCTGTTACTAGGGCCTTTCTGATCACATCAGGACCACCTGGAATAATCTACGATACCCTCCCCATCTTGAGATCATAATCAAAATTATATTTGCAAGGTCCTTTTTGCCATGTGACGTAACATCCGGGGATTGGAACAGGGACAACTTTGAGAGCCATTATTCTGTCTGCTACAGGTTTCTTACCTCTAAAATGGGGATATAGATAATCTACCTCATAGGCTCGTGGGACGATTATGGGAGAGGATTCATGTGAAGCCCCGAGCAGAGTGCCTGGCGTATAAAGAAGCACTTGCCATCACACATTTACTGGGAGGTTTCTGCATTCATGGAGTGGGTGCTGGGGAGAGCTCAGAGCCCTGACCTCTGGCCCTTGGCCCTGTATGCCATCTCTTCTCTTCCTTCTGGGCATCCTCTGTCTAACCTGGTGACGGGGGAGCGAAGTCACTGCAAAATCATATTTAGCATCGTTTCTAGGCTCTTCACTCCCCTTTCTCAGATCTCCCAGCTTTCACAGAATCCCCTGATCCATATGGAGGGGTGGTCCTGGCACAAGCAGCATCAGAACCACCTGGGAACTTGTCAGGGCACTTAGTTGGTTAGTTAGGCTCCTCCCCAGACTAACGAAAGCATACACTCTGGGGTGGGGCCTTAAGGTTTTAAGGAGCCCTCCAGAGGATTCTAATACTCCCTCAAGTTTGAGGGCTCACGGATGGAGCATCTTCTCAAGGACCACACCTACAAGGTAGATACAGTGGTAGCACCCCCATGGCACAAGAAGAGGCCGTGGGGCTCAGGGAGGCGAGTGTCTTCCCTAAGGCCATGCAGGTAGGAGGTGGTCGAGATCCCGTTGGCATCCAAGCAAAGTCAGTGCTCTTTCCACATCACCCGGTACCTCCTCCCTTGGGCGCCTGACTTCACAGGGGCACCTGAACATAGATGATCTAGGGGAAGCTCTAGCCAGCCACTCCCAGGGCACAGCCCTGCCCAAGGACCTCTCCCTCTTTACCCGTTGTGTGTCATTTTGGGCAGAGCCTTGCATTCACCTCCAGTCTCAAGGTCTGATAACTAATTTACACTCAAGTGTGAATGGCTGATAACGCCTTCGGGGTCACCTGTTCCTTAGAGGATGTTGTAGTAACTAGAGGAAAGAGAGGTCACGGCGGGGGGAGGTGTGGTTCAGGCACCTTGTCATGAAATGTGTCTATGTTTTGACAGGAGGGCTATGGACGTCTGAGTACCAGCAGAACGGTCTCACGGAGACAGCACAGGGCACTGTGTATGACTGGGTCATCGCCGCCTAGGGACATTGGGCAAGTCACTTCATTTCCTTAAGTCTTCATTCGCTTACCTGTAAAAGGGCATGATTCCTACATCAGGTCCCACTGGGAGGATTAGATGAGACAGCCTTTGTCAGGTGGCCCTCTCCTACCTTGACTGCCCTGGCCGGCTGCTGTGACCTGAGCCCAACCAGGGCACAGTCACCCAGGTTACAAAGTAGATAGGCCCCTTACCAGGGCAGCATCTTGGGCCAGCCATCTGTGCCACGTGCCAAGGGACAGCCCAGGGTCAGAGTGCCCAGCAATCCCTGCTTCTGGAAGTCTTCCCTGACGCCAGCCTGAGCTCCAGCCACGTGGGAGGCAGCAGGGGCGCTGTGTCCGGAGTCTGGTCCTGGCTTTGCCACTGACCCACTGAGTGACATGGACAATGTCCTGTCCCTCTTTGGGCCTGAACCCTCACCTGAAAAATGAGAGTGAGATGTCTCCCAGGCCAGCTTGGTAAGCATCCTCTGGACCCCTTTAGCAGCCCCGGTTCCCTGGCTCTGGTAATGAAGTGTATCCTGCTGGGGTTGTTCCCACAGCCTTCTGTGAGATGTGCTGTTTTCTGCCCCGCATGACTAAGTTCTTCTGGGAAAGGCGTTGGATTGTATGGCTCCTTATGTTGTCTTTAGCCCTGCAGTTAGCGCTGAACTCCACACATCATTATGCTCCGTGAAGACCTGCTGATTCATTCCCAAAGACCCTGGTTTTGCTCAGGAGAGCACTTTTCTTTCAAGATATCACCTCCTCCAGGAAGCCTTCCCAGATGCCACCTCCCTTCAGACACATGCATAGAATTACTCCACCACCCACCCCCACAATTCTCCTCATGCTCTAGTGATCCCTCCCTTCAGATTCGTCAGGAGGTTTCATTATTCTTTGAACAATGCCTGGCACACCCAATAAATGGAGGTTGAATTCACTTGAATTACAGTCTAAAGGGAGAGGGGGAGAGAGAGAAAGAGAGAGAGGGCACCAGAGTCTTTGCAGAGATGGGGGCTACAGCTAGAAGGGGCTCTCTTCCAGGAAGGCCTGCAGATGGCAAACAGCTGGTGGGATGTGTGTGTGTGTGTGTGTGTGTGTGTGTGTGTGCATGTGTGTGTGCGCGCGCATGTGTGGCTGTGACTCATCCCACTTCTGCAGGCTGGGGGATGCTGCGGACAGGCTGAGACAGGAGTCAAGGCCTAAAGGAATTTGGATAAGAATAACACAAGCCCTGGAGTATTTCTAGAATGCAGGAGGTTAAGGGTGCGGGGAGCCAGGTCAGGGCAAAACTGCCTGATTGTGTTACTTGTTTGTTTATTTTTTTTTTTGCCTGGATAAAATATTCACATGGTGCAAAATTCAAAAGGTACAAAAGGGGCACGGCGAAGTCTCCCAGCCCCCTGTTCCTGCCGCCCGGGCCCCTCCCAGAAGCAGCCTGTGTGTCTAGTTGCTTCTGTACACATCCTTCGTGTATTCTTTGCCCTTCTTCTAATACAGGCAAGCAAGCATATCATCAGCGCTGTTCTTCATTGACTTTTTACCTGGACATATCTTTGCGAGCTTTTCATTTCAGCACATAAAGAACCTCCTCATACCTTTGTCCTAAAATACAGGATGCCCAGTAAAAAAAAAAATTTTTTTTTTTAGGTGAGGCAACCCTTGGTTGACCTCACATATTACAAAGACCCTGTCAGCTTACAATTCTTACTTTTTTATTTTTCACACCTACCACACCTGGTCTTCCTAGGTAGTCTCCCATCCAAGTACTAACCAGGCCCAACCCTGCTTAGCTTCTAAGATCAGATGGGATCAGGCTTGTTCAGGGTAGCATGGCTGTAGATGCCCAGTTACATTTGAACTTAACTTTTTAGTATAAGTTTGTCCCATGCAATATTTGCGATATACTTATACTAAAAAAAAAAAACAAACAAAAAAAAACCCACTATTTGTTATTTATCTGAACTTCAAATTTAACTGGGCATTATGTAATCTTATTTGTTGAATCTGTCCCCGGCTTTCATGGGACTCCTCAAAAACAGTGTGGAGGCTTTGGGAATTGGGCATCTGGACCTGGTGGGCATCCTCGCTCTGGCCCTATTCTGAATTGGAACCTGCCGGCATGAGGGTTTGGGCCCAGTGCTGAATTCCCATCTCCGGGCCTCTTACCAAGATAAGAAATAAAAGGTTCTTAGAGTCATTCAGCCCATCTCCCTTGTTCAAGGCCCAGAGAGGGGGATGATTCGCTCAAGGTCACACAGCAAGTCAGGGCAGAGTTGGGGCTAGGCCCTGGGTCCCTGTCTCCCAGCCAGTTTTTTTTTTTTTTTTCTCTCATGCAGCTCAGTATGATACACTCATGGGGTCAACAGTGATGGTTCGAAGCCTGAGTTTTTGGAACATGTGTAGACAGGAAGCCAGAAGCACAGGGCTCCAAGCTCTGTGGGGAGAGGCTGGCCCACACAACACCTGGGAACCATGCTTCCCAGCGAGGGGATAGTCAGTGCTGGGTCTGAGCGCCAGAAGGCCCAGCTCATGATGATAATAATAAAAATAATAATAATATATTACTATTAATAATAATAATAATAATAGCAGCTATCACTGTGCTTATACAGTGCTGGTGCTTTACGTAACTTGTCCATCTCAACACTCACAAGGGCCCTGCAAAATGAACGTGATCAGTCCCATTTCCCCCGGAGGGACACTGAGGCTCAGAAAAGGTAGAAAATTTTATCATTTGCCGAGACCCCCCAACCAGGATGCGGCAGCACTGGGTTAGCCCACATACATTTCACTCCGAGGTGCTCGAACTCTTTCCATGGGGATTATGTGCACCTGTCAATATGACATTCGCGCCACTTTTCAATAAGAAAACTGAATACTTGTGACAAGCCCTCTACCCAAGAGACCACTTTAGTTTTACAACAGCCCAAAGCAGGAGCAAACTTCTAGTCCCTGTGGCCCGCAGGACGAAGGCCAAGCCCTCACTGGTCCTTCCTTTGACCTTTGATACTATGGTGACCCTGCCCTAGCCCACTTCTCCCAGCTCACAGCCTGCTATTCTGCCCATCTCCCCAATAGGCCACCCCCTTTCCTCACCTCCACACCTCCGTGCTTTGGATCAAGTGGAAAAAGGCAGGTAGAAGAACCACGTCCAAATATTGATTTGGTCAGTTACCTGCTGTGTGACCTTAGGCAAGTCACTTCACCTCTCTGAGTCTCCCTTTCCTTGGCTGTAAAGTGAAGAAAGATGTGTCTAAGTCTCAGCCTAGCAACTGCCCTCCGCATTGTAAACCGATTAATGTGTGCTGTTGGAAGGATAGGAGGCAGGGGAGAAGGAATTTATCGTGCTCCCACCATGTGCCAGACCCTGTGAATAACGCTTGGGATGCTGGTGAACAGACAGATACAGTCACCACTTTCCTGGAGATTTTTCTCGAAAGGGCTGCGGATGTGGTTAATTGCAGCAGGAGGTTAAGCAACTGGGGCTTTGTCACTGTAGGCAGAAATTCTCCTGAGCCATGGACTTCAGCCAGGAACGAGGGTGGGGAATTACCCTAATATGACAGAAGGGAAAGGAGACTTGCCCCGACTCACTCAGCTTTTGGTGCTTGGAGCCTGAATTTGAACCCTGAGTCTGCTTTGGCATTCACCCTGGATCTCTCTTGGGTCCCTAGGACTTAGCAGCAGGAGGAGGAAGCTCGTGAAAGAGAGATTGGGGGGCCCTAAGGGAAAGCAGGTGAAAGGACAGGCCTTTCCAGGCCCGCACCCACACAGCGAGGCCCAGCCCAGCCAGCCCTGGGCAGCGAGCGCCTCACACTCAGGTGTGCCCCTTGGCAGGGAGAACCTGGCCGTGACTCTCTCCCGCCACCGTCTGTGGGATGAATGACTGAGCAAACGCTCCTGGGTCTGTCTAGTCCAGCCTGAGCTCTCCGCCCCCACCCGCGTTCCTCAAACACCCAAGTGCCTGATTGTAAACGGAGCTGGGGGTCGGGGAGCAGAAGTGGGGGACGGAGGGGGACGGCAGGTCAGGGAACTGAAGCAGAGGCCCGCTCAGCGGTTCCTTCAGGTCTTCACTGTTTTCTTAAGGAAACTTGTGCATATTGCGTTCCATTCCCTAGCGGATCTGTGTTTTTTTTTCCCCCCGTGTTTGTTTTAATAACAATCATCTGTTCCTGTGACTGCCTCTCCAGTGCACAGTGGCTTCCCTCGAGGGCAGGGCTGCAGGCTACCTTGCTCAGTGGCTGCAGCCCTCAGCACACGCCTCGTCCAGATGGGTGAGCCATGCTTGGAAAAATGAGAGAATGAATGAATGAGGCAGGGCGATGTGTGTGGGGGAGTGTGGTAGGCCCCCCAATGATGGCCTCCCTACATGTCCACTTCCTAATCCCTGAAACCTGTGCATACCTTACCTTATATGGCAACATGAACTTTGCAGGTGTGAGTAACTCAAGGATCTGGAAATGAGAGTCCAGCCTCCTCTTCCTGATGGCCTGCCTTGTGGATTTCAGACTCACTGAGCCAGCACCCACAAGTGCATAAGCCAATTTCCTACAATCAGTCAACCATCATTTTATATATCTATAATATACATGTCATTCTGTTTCCCTGGTGGAAGCCTGAATGATACTGAAGCCGAGGAAAACTGGCCTCTGGGACTGTATTTGGGAGACCATTCAGATTGGGGTTATGAAAGGCAGAGGAGAGACAGCCCGAGAATAATCTAGCAGGTCCGGTGCCCCTCAGTTGGGGCCTGCCTTGGCCCAGGTCTCCAGGGAGGCTGGTCCCCTGACCTTGGCTGTGGGCAGGGTGGAGGTGGAGTACAAGGCCCTCACTAGCAGCTGAGCAAACAGAAGAGTAGTGGGGGGAGGGGGGAGGGGAGGCAGCAGAGCCGGGGAAGTTGGCAGGGAGAGAGAGGCGGAGGGGAGGAGTAGGCCCTGGAGCACTAAATGCAGGGTGAGGTCTCTGGGGAAGGGAAAAGGCCTACAGGCCCTAGAAAAGCCAGGCTGGGCTGGGCCTTGGGGACACAGCAGAAGATAAGAAACAGCCCCTGCCTCACGGGGCACCTTGTGCGCTCCCCAGGTTGCCTGGTATAGTAAGTATCGTGTATGGCACACAATAAATAATTATTGAACAAATTGTCTGAGACCAGGCCCAGCCAGTAGGGGACCTAAGATGAAGCATTTGACAAATAAGGTCTGGGAACTAAAAAGAAGTTGGCTTAGAGGAGGCTGGGAGTGGGGAGCTGGTATGAGTGAGAGGGGGCCTGGGGTCTGAGGTGGGCTGCCTGGAAGGGGAGGAGCAGCTGCCCATGCCCCTTCTTTTGGGAGCCAGCAGGCTGGCAAGGGAGAGTCACTTCCTGCCTCCTCTCCATCATCCACCCACCCAGGGTAACTTTCCTATCTAAGGACAGGCCCCATCTCCCGCCAGGGCTAATCGGAGCCTGATCTCTGCCCTCCGGCCCTAGCCCTCCATTTCCCCTCAGACCTCTCCCAGGCTGTGGTTTTAGCAAACAATTTGGATCATTCTAGAGCTGGCAGAGGAGACCTGGCCCCTTCCTAAGTAGTGGTAAGAAATGCTCTACATTCCAGAGTTGGAGGCCAGGGGCCATTCCTGCTCAGCACAGGGCGGCCTCAGAGAAGAGAAATTAAGCCTGAACCCAGACACCCCGCCCAGATTACCCAGCTCCTTCGGCTGCCAGTGCCCATGCCACCGGACGTGCTGGCAAAGAGCCCCTCTTGTCTGCGAAGGCCCACCTGGGCACTGGTGGGCTGAGGCCTGACCCCTGCAGGCCCCAAGGCAGGCGGCCCCAGGGAGTCCCAGAATGTTAGAGAGTGAGTCCCTGGGACTTCTCCCTGGGGACTGGGCTCCAGTCTACAGAGCCGCGCAGAGGAGGGTCAGCCCAGCCGGGCACCGATGAGCTTCTCCATCCCATGAGGCTCTCCATCTGAGTTTGTAGAGGCGGAGAGTGAGGGCAGGGGAGTGAGACCCGGGCAGAGAGCAGGCCTCTGGGGGTCTGTCTGCACCTGTGCCTGGGCCTCAGCGTGTGTGAAGTAAATAGGGAGCTTGGGGAGTGTGCCCCTGGGGCCAGGTGCTGCTGTGGAACAGGTACGGCAGAAGCCAGGGAGGGTAAGCAACTCCTTCAAGGGCACGGGCAGGTGAGCGCAGGGGCAGTCCTGGGACTTCAGAGCCTCTCTCTTCCTTTTAAGCTCTAGGCCCACTGCCTCAGGGGAGGGAGGAGAAAGACAGGCCAAGGGAAAGGGGAGTGAACTCCTTTCACAAGCCCTTTCCACTGGGCTTCCAGGTAGAGTGTCCTTTGGAGAAACAGTTCTCTAAAGTAACAGATACATTGAGAAACCACGGGAGTAGCCCACCTCCCAAGGCCCGCTGGCAGTAGGGCTGCGGGATGGCCGCCTCAGGCCTGCTCCAGGATTGCTGTTTACGCCCGGAGCAGGATGGGGCAGGTGGCGGAGCAGCAGACCCAGTCCTGACCCAGACCCTGAACTTCACTCTGCAAACGTGTCACCCAGGTTCTCTGAGGTTCTTAGATAGCAATACCTCTGTGCACCTGGAGTATTGCACAGTCCATGTGACCATGACCATGTGACCGTGACCATGCCGTCTAACAGCACTTGCTAGAGCATCACCTCAGTACCTGGAGATCCGGTGGTCGTCCCATTCTGCAGATGGCTCCTGGGAAAATGATATAAAGATGGCTGTTACAGCTGGATGGCTCCTCACGACCTGCAAAATGCACTCATAACTAATCTGATTTGAGCCTCACACAAGGCCGGTAGGCTTTATTATCCTGTTTCAAGACGGAAAACCGAGGTAGTGAGTAAAGAAGCCACTTGCTCCTGGTTTCTCAGTCACTAGAGAGCAATCAAGAACTCCAACCTTGGTCTTTTGATTCCCAGTTCAATGCTCTTTTACTCCCCATTCCCCGCCCCAAATAGAATACGTTTGCAAACATCTAGTGCCATTCATCTTGCTGACTTATCCCTGAATCTTGATCAGAATCCTGATGACAAAGATGACAACAGCTGATTTTATTGAGTTCCCCAGACACCTGGTCAATGCTTTACAAAAAACGCCTTAGGCCTCGGGACAGACAATTCTATGTATGAAATAGTGGATGCTGTTAATCCCATTTTACAGATGAGAAAACAGAGGCTCACCTGCTCCAGGATACACACTGAGGAAGCAGTAGAGTTGGACTTTGAGCCTAAGATCAGCCCTGCCACGCCAGGGTCCTAATCGGCAGCCAAGAAGCCATTCCTCTTGTCCCCTTCATCTTCTCTCCTCCCATTCTCCTCCCTGCATTTGGGTTTATCCTCTCTTCCCCTCAACAGACTATATATTCCTCTGGAGGTGAAGCCTACATCCTAGTCTTCTGAGCATCCATCCTGCGCATTCAGCATTTTGCTTGGTACATAGTAAGTTCTCCACAAACTCATTAAGAGAATGGAAATAACTTCTCGCTCTTTTACAGCATCTTGGAGGTTTGAAAGGATTGTGAGGAGGTGGGACGAGTGTGAGCTGTGAGGTCAGACAGACCTGCGTTGGCATTTCAGCTCCACCACCTAATGTCGGTATGATCTTGACCTCGATGTCCTCATCTGTAAAATGGGGTTAACAACACTCACCCCCCAGGGTTCTGAGGAAGATTAAAACAAGATGGAGCCTATAAAAACTTCCCCCTTCACAGGATGTGAGAGGCAGAAAAATGGCCCCCAGAGATGACCACAGTCCTAATTCCTAGAGCCCATGAATAGTTAGGTTACCTGGCAAAGAGGAAGTAGTGTTGCAGATGGAGTTAAGGTTGACCTTAAAATATGGAGATCAGCATGGTGACTATAGGTGACAATACTATACTGTATATTTGAAAGTCGCTAAGAGTTTTGATCTTAAAAGTTCTTGTCACAAGAAAAGAAATGTAACTGTGAGGCGATGGATGTTAACTAGACCAATTGTGGGCATCATTTTGCAATATAGATATCAAATCATTATGTTATACACCTGAAACGAATACAATGTTATATATCAATTGTATCTCAGTTAAAAAAAAAAATAAGGAGATTATCGTGGATTACCTGGGTGGGCCCAATACACTCACAGAGGTCCATAAATGGGGAAGAGGAAGGCAGATAAAAAGTCAGGGAGACGGGACTATGGAAGAATGGCCGGAGATGGACAACGAGGGACAACGCCGGTGGCTTTGAAGATGGAAGCAGGGCTCTGGAGCCCACCAGTGTGGAAGCCTCTAGAAGCAGGAAAAGGATGAAGAAATGGATTTTCCACAGGGCCTCCGAACACAGCCCTGCTCACACTTGACTTTAACCTAGTGAAACATGTGTTGGACTTCAGACCTCCAGAACTGTGAGATGATAAACGTGTGTGTGTGTGGTTTAAGCCAAGTCATTGTCATTTGTTTTTAGCAACAATAGATCCGTAAATGTTAGTTTCCTTACCTTCCTCTAACTCCTTTAATTCCTATCCATTTTCTACATAACATTACAGTAAGCAAGGCTTTTACTCCTACTTCATACCTGAAGAAATGGTCTGGGACAGGTGATGTGACTTGTCCAAGGTCATGAATGCAGCAAGGTGGAAATGGAATTGGAACCCAGACTTCTGACCCTGACCCCTGGATGCTTCCTAACATATCACGCCGCCTGTCTTAATGGTCACCCAGTGGATGCGAAAGTATATTAACGGTCCAAAAAAAGAATATTAAGAGCTGTGTAAGTGTGTGGGGATAGTCATCCTCTCAGATGCCCGGAAGCCCCCAGCTCTGCAGAGACCATTCTTGCCTCTTAAGTTTCGGTTCTTGCCAACCCCCAACCCCGCCCCCAGCTCCTTGGCCTTATATGTCCTGTCTTCCAGGAAAGGGATTCTGGCCTTTGACGCCCCACCCCTTGGACTTGGTCCAGTGCCAACAACCAGGAAGTGTTCAGTGAAAGTGGGGTTCTCCTCCCCTACAACCTGGCCCTTTACTCTCTGCCCTCCTGGTAAAGGCTGTCCTCAGAGCCCCCCAAAAGTGAGACATGCTATCCCGAGCCCCAGGGAGCCTGCACATCCTGCCTGTGTGGACAGGGTGGGAGGAGAGCTGCATCCCCCACGGCCAGCTGACGGGGTCAGAGGGGAAACTGCACTTCCTGCCGGGCCCCTAGGGAGCCTTGTCTCTCAGAGAGGCCACTGGGTCGCTGTGTATGAGTTCCAGGGGGAGGGAGGAGGGAAGGAAAGGGAGGTTAGGAAGAGGACAAGGGGGAGAGAAAAGAAGGGGGCAGGGAGAAGAGGAAGGACAGGGCAAAGGGGGAGGGAGGCAAAGGGAGAGAGAGAACGCAACAGAGATGGAGAGGATCAGAGGATCAGACGCTTAGACAAAGAGGCAAGAATCAGAGAAACAGGGAAGGGTACGTGAGTTAGAGACGAAATGGTCAGCGAGTGCAAGAAAAAGAGAGACACGGTGGACAAAGAGAAACAGAGAACAGGCAAGAGAGGCCCAGGGCAATCACCTGAGCCTCCCAGACCTTGCAGGCTTTCTTTCAGGTTTTCTGTGTGTCCGTGCTGTGAGGCCTGCAGGCCCCGGGTCAGCATCTCGTCACACTGACCAACAAGCTCTTTTGCTTAGGCCTCTGGTGCCGGCAGGATGAGCAAATGTCGCGGCCTTCGTACTGCCAGGAAGCTCCGGAGCCATCGGCAAGATCGGAAGTGGCATGATAAACAGTACAAGAAATAAGCCCATCTGGGCGCAGCCCTGAAGGCCGACCCTTCTGGAGGCGGATCCCGCGCAAAGAGAACTGTGCTGGAAAAAGTAGAGGTTGAAGCCAAACAACCAATTCCGCCACCAGGAAGTGTGTCAGGGTCCCGCAGATGGAGGATGGCAAAAAGATCCCAGCCTTTGTATGGTCGCTTGAGGAAAACGATGAAGTTCTGGTTGCTGGAACTGGTCGCAAAGGTCATCCCGTTGGTGACATTCCTAGAGTCCTCTTCAAGGTTGACAAAGTAGCCAGTGTCTTTCTTTTGGCTGTATACAAAGGCAAGAAGGAAAAACCAAGATTATAAGCTTCAATAGTGAAAACACAGTAGCCATAAACTTTCATATGCAAAAAAATAAAATAAAATAAAATTGACCAACAAATATTGCCATCATGGCCACTGATGACCTGGTTGGTATCAGCCAGACCACTAAAGCCTGGAGGAAGCTGGCTGGGCCCAGCCCAGTGTGGGAGCGGTCAGCTCCCCCCAGCCACAGAGACATGGCCTGGGGCCTTGACTTATGACAGCCTCCTGGGAAAGCCCCTGCCCACCCTCCCCCAGTCACATTCAGAAATTCTGAAGGGTCTTAATATATGCTCCTCAGACAGGACTTTTCTCAAGGAGGCATGAAAGACTTTAAATAACCAGGCTTTATTATGGAAAAACCTGCGCTTTGCCAGCAGGCCAGCCTGAATTCAAATCCAGACTTGCTGCGTGGCCTCAGGCAAATGACCTCCCCTCTCTGAGCTTGTAGCTCCCAAATGTGACTAAGCTCCCTGATATAGCCGTTGTTCTCACCGCTGCACTCACCTAGAAGGAGGTCTCAGGGGTTTGATGCTAGAAGTGCCAACACCCAGGAGAGCGAGCTGCAGACAAGGGTGTGGGGGCAGGCCAAACCCGTTTTCTAGCAAGAGCGATGGATGGTGGGGGTGGTAGGTGCCCAGCACCTGGGATCAGCGGTGGCCACCTTAGGGTGAGTCTTCTTCCCTCATGCTGTCCTATAGTGTGGCTCAGGGTTGCTTCCTGTTGTATAACCTCCATGCCTGACTCTCTGTTTCCCTTACTGGTTCCATAATCTTCTTAATGGTCTTTAATCTAATGATTCTCAAAGTGCCATCTCAGGACCTGCAGTTAGAAACTTATCAGCAATTCTGGGAACTTGTTAGAAATACAAATTCTTGGGCCCACCTTAGACCTACTAAATCAGAAACTATGGGGTGGGGCCCAGCTATCCCTCTTTAACAAGCCCTCCAGGGGATGGTGATGCTAACTCAAGTTTGAGAACCACAGTTCTAGTAAATTCCTTTTCTAGTTTCTAGATAGCACGGATTCCACTGTTTGCACCTGAGTCCCCGCCCTGAACCTGAAACTCCTGGGAAGGACTGGGACAGTCCATTGAACACACTCCTATGCTCGGTGCAGGACCGAGAACTTCCTTTCTTTTTAGCCACCTCTTTGCAACATTGCATTTTGATTCAAACGGTATTTTTTTGGTTTCGTTTCGTTTTGGTGCCTACTATGTGCCTGGCAGGAGAGAAAGGTCTTGAAAAATGCTTCCGATCTCGGTGGGGTGTCACAACTCACACTCAGGATGCTGAAGGAAAACAGGAGAGGTTGAAATAAAATGCTGCGTGCGGAGAGCACTGTAGCGGGGAGAAGCCGCTAGGAGTGTTCAGGGCAGGCCTCCGTGAGGAGGGAGGTTATTGAATTCCATCTATAGATATGAGAGTTTGAATCAGGACTTTCTCTGTTGCCAAGTGACGGAATTCTGACTCAACAGGCTTAAAGAAACAATGAATTTACTGGCTCACGTCAGCAGAACGTCCAGAAGTAGATCTCTAGATTCAGACAAGGCTGGATCCAGGTGGTCGAGTGAAATCTCAACTGTTTTCCTACGTATCGGCCCCACTTTAAAGTGGGTACTCTCTGCCCAGTGGCACAAATGAACCCTAGAGTTACTGTATTATATTCCATCAGTATAGCAAACTCAGGAAAAGTTCAGTGTTAAAACTCTGATGCACCGATATGGGCCACACGCTCTTCCCTGTACCTATTGCTGATAGACAGATAAATGAAGAATTCATCTGATTGGCTGAATCCAGGGTCACCTGTTAACCCCTGGAGCCAGAGGGTAGAATGAGCCCCATGGGAAAGAAATGGACCAATAGTGGGAGGGCGGAGGTTCCCCACATGGAAACCAGGTTGTGGTGCGAGAGGAAGAAGAATGGCATGCTGAGAAAGCAAAAGCAACATGTATTTACTCCATGGAAGAAGACTGGCCAGATGATGAATACGGACGAGGGCACTTTGGGAGGAAAGGAGGATGTATAGTCATCTACTGCTACACGACAAAGTACCACAAACTCAGAGGCTTAAACGACAAACATTTATGATCTCACCATTTTTGTGGGTCAGGAATATGGGCAGTGCTTATTTCAGTCCTCTGCTCACGGTCTCACAAGGGGACAAAGTGTTGGCTGGGCCTTCAGTCTCATCTGAGGCCAGACTGGGGAAGGATCCACTTTCAAGCTCACACAGTTGTGGGCAGAATTCAGTCTGTTGCTGTTGTCAGCCTGAGGGCCTCCTTGCTGCTTGTCAGTGGGAGACCTCCCTCAGTTCCTTGCCACATGGGCTCCCCAACTTGGTTGCTTGCTTCATCAACACCAGCGAGGGAATCAGAGCCTCCTCGCAAGAAGATTCTGTAATGGGGTCACATGCATATCATTGGGTACATCCCTATCACCTTTACCATGTTTGGTTGGTTAGAAGCAAATTGTGGCCCTCCCCATACTTAAGGGGATTACACAACGATGTCAGCACCAGGAGGAAGGATCAGGGGGCGCCCTAAAGTTCAGCCTCCACAGGTGACAGGCTGAGCAGTAACCTGGAGTTGAGGCTCAAGTTAGATGGGCGGAGGATACCCAGGCGTACGTACACGGGCCTCGAAAAGGGGTTTGCTCCTCTCTTATGCCATAAGCTGTTAAGAGTAAGAAATCTCATCTCTGATTTGTGATTTTCCGCCATGGCCAACCCAGCTCCTGGCACATAACATGCCCTTAGCAGTACTTTGTTGGTCGAATTGTTAAACTAGATAACATATCCAAGCTCACCAATTTGTTCATTCGTTCATTCAGCAAGCGAGCATTTAACGGAGCCCCTCCCACGTGTCGGGCAGGGCGCCAGGTGTTGGGACACAGTGTGGAAGGAGAACAGGGTTTCACTCTCTTCAGAATGGTAACTCACAGCTGAACAGTGCGACTGTTTATGGCTTGTGGTTTATGAAGCCCTTTTACATATCCTGTCCCATGATCCTGGTATGCGGATACTGTTGAAGAGACAGAAGTTCAGAAGGATAAAGACGTTTGCGTGAGGCCACGCTGCAGAGGGCAGCTGGACTCCCTTCCCAGGCCTCTCTCCTAGGACCGCGCTGCTCAGCGCGCATTAGGGTATAACCTCAGCACACGGCTTGGGGCTCCTTCATCTGACTTGGGGTTTGGGAGGTGCCCTGCAGTGGCCCCCAGTGGGACTAGGGGGTCCTCATGGAGAAGTGGCTTGGGGCCACGGGAGCTGGGAAAGGGCCTAGTGTGTGTCCTTTGCCTCCGCCACAGGCCCGATAAGGAAGTGACCATGGTCCCTTTTGGGTAACTTTCTTGGTCAAGAGAGGAACATGGTCTTGAGTGAAAGGGAAAGATATGGTGAGAACTGCCACTAAGTGACTTGGGGACAGCAAATTATCATCTCAGGGTCTCATCTCCTGCTGTCTTGGTTCATAAGGTTCCGTCTCCAGTTGTGCCTTCCTATTTACTGTCTTCCTTTTCAAAATCTACTTATCGCTCAGGGTCCATGTGCGGTCCCACCCCTCCAGGAAGGTCCCCGCATGGCACAGTGCTCACTGGCCCTCCTGCCTCCTGGGGCCACGGCTGTTATCTGCCGTGCAATCGGGGGTTCTAATTTGGTTGGAAGTAGAAACAGGTCCTGAGACAAGGACCTGAATACAGGTCGTTTATTTGGATGATGCTCCCAAGCAACTCAGGTAGAATAGTGGGAAAGTGAGACTCAGAGGGAAGACAATGGATAAAGCATACGCCTATCAAGCCAGTTTCCGCTGTCCTCAGCTGGGGACCTCTGGGAGCCAGTGTCCCAGTCGTCCTGCTCAAGGAGTGAGGACTGATTTCAGGTATAGCCTTCCAGCAAAGTGTTACAGGTACTGGCAGAAGTCCCACGGGGGTTCACAATATCGGGGCGCTGACAGTGTCTCCACATCAGTGTAAGATTTCTTTGGAACAGAGATGTTTCACTGTTAAAGATTAAACTTTGAAAACCAGTGACATAAGCCAAAATCCCCATTTCCCAGATGGGCTAATAGAGTCCTAGAGATAGCAGGTGAACTGCTTCAGGCAAGTTAAGGAAAGAACCTGAACTAGACCCAGAAACCCAGGCGTCCAGTCTGGTGGTCCAACACTCTTTTTCTTTTTCAATTTCGGAATAATCATTGAGTCATCTGGCCCCCCCCAATGTTAATATTTTGCAAAACTATAGTTTAATATCAAGATCGAGAAATGGACATTAATTAGTACAATCCACAGAGCTCACTCAGATTTTGCCAGCTATACATGCATTTATTTATATGTGTGTGTATAGCTTTATGCAATTTTATCATGTGTAGTTCATGTAACCACCACCATAATCAAGATACTTAACTGTACCGTCACCACAAGACACTTCTGTACAGCCACCCTCTGCTGCCCGTTCCTAACCCCTGGCAAGCTCTATGCTCCACCTCTATAATGATGCTCATTCATAGGCATTATAAACGGAAACATGCAGCATGTAGCCTCTTGCAATTGGCACGTTTTGTTGTTGTTGTTGTTTTTATTTTAAATATATATATTTACTTAAATTAGTTTCAAATATACAGTCCATTGGATAGACATCTATATTGTTCATAAAACAATTCCCCCAATTGCTCCCTCCCTCCCCTGGCCCTCCACTCAGCCATCATATTAATGCTGACTGCATTCCCTCTACCGTGCTCCCCATCCTTGTGCCCAAATATCAACTACTAATTGGTACTTCTTTAATCCTTCACTCCATTCTTCCAGCCCCCCAACCCCGCTCCCCTCTGCCTGTCACCAAATTGTCCACTATATTTGTGAGTTTGTTTTTGATTAGTTTGTTCTTTTTGTTCCTTAGATTCCACATATAAGTGAAATCATATGGTATTTGTCTTTCTCTGTCTGACTTATTTCACTCAGCATAATAACCTCTAGGTCCATCCATGTCATTGCAAAGGCATGTGTGTGTATGTTTTTTTTAACCAGAACACTTTTCTTGAGGTATAACCAAGTCATGTGTGTCCATAGTTCATTTCTTTTTATTGATGAGTAGTATTCCATGGTATGGATATACCACAGTTCCTTTAACCATTGAAGGACATTGGGCCATTTTTTGGCTGTTATGAATAAAGCTGCTAAGAACATTCATGTACAAGCTTCTGCACTGTGGCAGGCAGAATAATGGCCCCCAAAGATGTCCACATCCTCATCTCTGGAACCTGCGACCGTGTCATCTTACATGGAAAAAGAGACTTTGCAGATGTAATTAAGTTAAGGGCCTGAGTCATTGAAGTTTTAGCTGGGCACTAAACTGTCCGGCCAAAGACTACCTTTCCCAGACTTCCTTGCAGCTTCACATGGTCATGTGACTAGGTTAAGGCAATAAATGTAGTGAAAATGATGAGAGTACCTTCTGAATGATGACCTATATTATTATCTATTACTGAGTAACACATTACTTCCAAATTTAGCAACTTAAAACAACAATAGATATGATCTCACGTGGTTCCAGCGAGTCAGGAATTTAGGAATGGCTTAGCCGAGCGGTTCTGGCTCAGTTCTCTCACGAGGCTGCAGTTAGGATGCCGGTTGGGCTACAGTGGCTCCCACACACACATGGCCGGTAAGTTCATACTGGCTGTTGGTGGGAGGCCTCACCATGTGGACCTCTTCACAGGGCCACTTGAGCGTCCTCATGACATGGCATCTGGCTTCCCGCAGAGCCGCTCACCCAAGAGAGCAAGGTGGAAGCCGCAATGTCTTTTAGGACGTAGCCTCAGAAGTCACGTTCGCGGTCACACTGTCTTTTCTGAAACATCTTACTGGTTACACAGGTCCACCCTCCTTGCTGTAGGAGGGCATGACACAAGGTCGTGAATACCAGGAGGCAGATATCATGGGGCCGATCTCAGAGGCTAGCTACCACATGCCCTTAATAGGAAAAGAGTGTTCCAGCCCCTCCTCTCTTTCTCTTCCCCTGCTTGGAGTGACAAGCGAATTGCCATTTAGTGGCTTGAGGGCATGCAGATAAAGACAACCCCAGAGGGATGGATGGCCGAGCAACAGAATAGAAGGAGCCTGGATGCCCAGCACCGGTGAGCTGCCATGCCAGCCTTGGACCACTTCCCTGGACTGGTACATGAGGGAAAAAAAAAAAAAACACGTCTGTGTCTTATTGAAGCAATGATGTTGTCCACACCACTACAGCAGCCTAGTCTGTCCTCTAAATAATACTGACCCTTTGCAGTGAGCTTTATGCCGCCATGTCCTCAGCTCCTTGGCCTCCGGGAGTTTATGCGAGGGGAAGATAGTGATTGGAGTCCATCTGCTTCTGCCCCTGGTAGTCTAGAAAACGTGATGAGCAACCAAATTTCAGCCCCCTCTCTCCCCTCCTACCTGCCCCTATCCCTTACCCTGTCCAATGCGTGGGCTGTTAAAAGCATCATTCCTTTACTTGAAAGTTTCTTAAAGCCATGGGATTTTAAATTGCCCTAGAGAAACAGCCCACTCTTAATATCACGCTGTCTCTGCTTCCCTAATGTAGTCCTGGTCATCTGTCTAGATACACTTGGCCATCTAGAAAGTTCTTTCTCACCAACCCATTTTCTCACTCGAACCTGAAAACAATCCTGAGTTCCATTTTGCAGGTGAGGAAAGTGACGTTCAAACAGAGCTGGAAGGGACAGAGAGGGGAGGATGCGTGGATGGGGGTCCTTCTCTGCTCCCTCGGCAGTTTGTGATTTTTTCTCCCTCATCAGAGCCTCATTGCTCTGTCCAGCGTGTGTCTCCCATAGGCTTGTGGGCCCCTTGAGGGCAGAACTCGGTCTGGTTTGTTCCTGTGTCCTCAGTGCTCCTATAGGAGTTTGCTGACTGAGGGTATGTGGGCACCTAAGTCACAAGAGGGTCCCATGGGAGCCAGAAAAGGGAAGCCATAGGAAGAGTGACCCAATCTTTCCAACCTGAGGAAGGCCAAGCCGCCTGCCCCTTACACTCCTGGCCCTCATTGGTGCCACGCCTGTGAGAAAGTCTTTCAAAGCCACTGTTCACTGAGAGCTTGCTACATTCTGGGCAGTGAGGTAGGCACCATTACTGTCCCCACTTTATAGACGAGGAAACTGAGGCCTCCAGTTGAAAAGCATCTCCCAGACCCTTGACAGTCAACGGTTCTGTGCAAACCTCAGTGGGAGACTTACGCTCCTAATAGTTTGGAGAAATGTGGCTTTTGTTTAATCCCCAATTTTAATGATGATGATGATGAAAATAATAATAATCCTAACAGTAATAATAATTACATGTGACAAAGGTCCTTGTGGTCCAGCCACACAGCAGTAGCTGTTCCGTCCCCCTTTGGTGCTCGGGTCTGGCCGGGGATTCTGCCTGGCGGCTCCTGCCGTGTTCCCTGATCTCGGCAGAGCCCGTATTTTCTTGAGAAACACAGACGCCAGGCTCTGCAGCCCAGTGGCTCTTCTTTGGCTCTGCGGGAACACCCACTCCCTTGTATATCCTCCAGCCACTCTGGGAGTCCCTCGGGAATTTCCTCTTGACCAGCGGCTCTCTGAGACTTTAGCGAAACAGCTCTTGCTGTTTGCTCACTCATGACTCGTCCTCCTTCCCAGGAGTCGTGCTCGATTGAGCTCAGGAGGGCCGCTCGAGGGAGTAATTCTCCATTTGTTCAACAGTATAAATTGAAGCGCCTGATGTGTGGCAGGCACTGAGCAGAACGCTAAGGATGTAGATGTACCTTCTGTGTGGGCCACCCGCCTTCAGACTCAGTCCGGCAGGGAAGACAGATAAGGTAACAATGATTGAAATGGTGAGATAACACTTCGCACTCATCACAAAGAAGAAAAGTCCATACTCTCAAGCGTTGGGGACAGCGAAGGAAGATGAGAGCCCCAAGCACTGTTGTGGGCATGTGACTTGGCACATTCTGAGAAGCAACCAGGCAGTATTTGGCAAAATTAAATCTGGGCACGCCTTGTGACCCAGAAATCCCACTCCTGGGTAATCATCTCAGAGAGACTCTCATAAAAATCCCTGAGAGAGCTTGGGCAGGGATGCTGATTGCAGTGTTGCTGAAGACGAAAGTTAACAGATCCATGCCTGGGGAGCGGCAGCAAGAAACGTAAGCGGCGAGGACAGGTAGATCTCAAAGCAGTCAACAGAGTGAGATTTAATCTTTGAAAATTAAAACACATTTGAGAAATCCTTAAAAGAACATTTGCAGGATTCATGTAGGTTTAAGGATCAAGGAAGAAGAAGAAAAAATAATAGAAAGGAAGAAAGGAAGAAAGGAAGAAAGGAAGAAAGGAAGAAAGGAAGAAAGGAAGAAAGAAAGAAAGAAAGAAAGAAAGAAAGAAAGAAAGAAAGAAAGAAAGAAAGAAAGAAAGAAAAAGAAAAAACAGAGGGGTCTTGTATAAGCTATCAAAGATGCATTGCCAAACTCCGAAAGTATGTCAACTCAACTCTGTGTAGCTAGAGATCCTTAGAAACGAAATAAGAACATGTAACTACACTCATAAACAAATAACTAAGCCTAGCGGAGATAATCTGAGGATCGCACCCCGGGCTGCTCTGCTCTATGTTCATAATATTTCCTTCTAGCCTTGGCCCAGTGGCCTCAAACCAACCTTCCAGGTTTGGACTCTCTGTTACCTTCCAGTGAGTTCTTTCCCAGAAGCCTCCCTGGCCCTGTGCAGATAGCCCCATGTTGGATGCCCTAGAACCTCCAGGCGTACCTGAGTCACAGGTGAACACTGCTTATGTCTCAAAAGGAGACTCTAGCTGCACCTAGATCATGGACACATTTGTTGCCCCATTTTGAAATCATTTGCTGAAGCCTGCTTGCTGTCAGGCACTGAGCACAAAGAGAAATGATAACGATAAAGCGCTTCTATTTTGCATTCAGTGTAGCAGGCTAGATTCTAGTCCTTTACTTCTATCAACCCATTTAAATCCTTATTTATTTAAAAACATTTTTTCAACCCACGTAAATCCATTTACACTCACAGAATGTTATAACATTAGCTAGTCAATCATGATGTCCCTAGAAAAGAAATGCATGGGCAGCCTATTACTTGATTCACGTAAGTGGAAGAATTCTAGGTCAAGCGAACAGAGACTAACTTGAGTCACCATCCAGACTCACCACCCTCAGTCAATTCCCGGGCTTGAACCAGTCTGCAGACCCAGGCACCTTGAATGAGGGGAGGGCTGTTCCGCTGGAGGAGGGACCCTGACACATTGCCAAGAAGTTATACTCTTAGTCTTTCCCCCAGCCTTTCTCAAAAGGTGGTCGGGCCATTTACTAGGGGGACTGCATTACAGGAAGGGAAATAATCAGACGTTTCCAGCTTCAAATTGACACTAATTCCAGGGGACCCAAAAAGGCCCCTGTGGTGCACTAGTCAGAGTTAGGGCTTATGGAGGTCAGGTGATCAACGGAGTTTTAGCTCAGTTCTGTCTCGCACTTCGCCAGGTAGGGAACCATCCTGTGGGTATTTCCCCAGTTCCAGAATGCATCATTGGAATAGATATACACTGGCAGAGCCCTCAGAAGGCAGATACTGTTATGATAGACCCCATTTTACCAAGAAGGATACTGAGGCATAGGAGATTAATAAACCTAAACAAGGTCACACGGCTGGGAAGCCAGGATTCAAACCTTGGCAGTTGGGCTCCAAAGTCCACATCCTTAACTATTACACTACACTACCCTTATGTGCTTACGGCTTGGGAGGGGAGAGAAGCAAGTACACAGACAATCGCAATGCATTGTAAAATTGCCGTGATAGAAATGAACGCAGCGGGATAGAGTCTCGGGGGGGGTGGGGTGGGGTCAGCAAAGGGTTAAGGGGTTGCCAGCAGAGATGGCGTCTAAACCCATTGTTAAGGGATGAGTTGGAGTTAATGTGACTAAGGTGGGTGAAGTGGGCAAAGGGGACAGAGGGGCTCTACAGAGAGAGAGAGAGGGGCAGAGGCAGGAAGAGAGAGTGGGTGGGGCCAACATGACCTGCTCTGGCTGTGTGAGGTTGGTACGATTGAGACTGATCACGGACTCCAGGAAGGGAAGTTACCAGGGCGTCCCAAAGGGTTGCCATGGGTGGAGTCCTGGTCCTGCCTCCTGGGGCCCAGCCCAAGCTGCTCAGGGCCAAAAAGCTTTTTCTTGCCATTGCAGTTTGTGACATTCCGGAGCACCCCCAACATGTGGCTTCTGTCCACAAGTCCTTGCGGTTAGTGTTTAGCAATGTACTTTCATCTCAGAGTAAACACTGTTTTGGTTTTATTTCTGCTCTCTCTTTATTTATGGCCCTGGGCATCTCCCTGACCGCCATCTGAGGCCCTGAAAGGAAGGCAAAGGCTCTTCTTCAAACCTTGGAGGGTGGGTGGACTTTCGTGGATGATTCTCATCCTGGTCATGTGGACTAAAGCTACAGTCCTTGGGAGCAACATTTCTCGGGTCCTTTTCAAAACAGCAACAACCTGGGAAGTGAGGGAACACAATGGCCAGCCCCTGGCCATAGTTTCATGGAAGAAGAGAGGGATGGATATGTGGGGGTGCCTCGTGTGGGCCAGGCCCTTGCACTCCCATTCTGTCTCTTAATCCTCACTTCTACCTGTGAGATAGGTAGTAGTTTACTTGAGTGAGGAAAATCTGGCACAGAGAGGTAAGTGAACTGGCCCAAAGTCACACAGCAGCACTTGGAGGTGCTGGGTTCAAGCCGGCTGGCTGTGACACTTGTCTTTTCCATTAGCCCGCACCGAGGCTTGAAGCTTGGATGACAGTCCGGTGTCTTTAGGTTGGTGGAACTTAGGGAAAGAGACTGAAAATCTAGAAAAGAAAGAATCTTTATTTTCCTTCTCTCATCCAGTCTTATTCCAAAGTATCTTGTATGAAAATAATAGCTGGTTTTATCGAGTGCTTACTTTGTTCAGAGCACTTTTTTGGTATGAAGTCATGTAAACCTCATCACAGTTCCATTGAGCTAGGCGCTATTATTAGCCTCATTGTGTAAGTGAGGAAATAGGTATGGGATGATGCTGGCAGGACCCACTCCCTGTCCCTTCGCTCTGCTTTCCGGCATTCAGGGCTTATTTTCAGGTAGGCTCTGCCTACATGACAGTAAAGACGGTGAGTGGCTCCAGGCTCTCATCAAACCAGTTAGCAACCTCAGTAGAAAGAGAGCTTCTTTCCAAATAGTTCCAGCAAACATCCTGGGGCTACCTCCCCGGTTTGGGACTGGATTTCAAGACCTTCTCAAGACATGCCCTGGGATTCTGATTGGTTAGTTCTGAGTCATGTGCACGCTCCAGACTTGGGAAGTGAGTCAGCCCCTTTCGAACCCTGGGAACTGAGAATGGGGGACTCGTGGCTCGCCAAAGGAGAACTGATGTGCTGTTCTCAGAAGCCAGAGCAGGCAGAGACTTCAGGTGATGACTAGAAGTGTTAAGTGCTCTGGCCAGAAAGCCTAGATTCTGGTCCAAGCTCTCCCATTCATTCCCTGTATGGTTTGAGAAAGTCCCTTTCCTTTTCTGAATGTCAGTTTCCTCATCTGTAAAAAGGGGTTTGACTCCGTCTATGGGTCCCCAACCCGGAATCTCCTGGTGAGCTCTTCAAAATATAGATTTCCTGGCCCCTATCCAAGACCGTTCTGATTCAGTAGGTCTGGAGTTTAACAAGGACTCTGCATTTTTGACAATCGCAGGGGATTCTGAGGCGTTTTTGTTTCTGGCATTCATTGGATGAGATGATTCCTGAGGGCCGTACAACTCTAACATCATCTGATTCTAGAGTCAATGAATGTTGGCCAAAATGCTGAGCAGAAGGATTCCGGCAGACGCTGCGGTACTCACCAAATATTTTATTCATGCCCCAGCACTAGCCTGCTCCCTTTCTCTTGGGCAAGGCTGTGATTAGTTCTGGCTAATGAGATGTGTGAAAGTGGCATGTGTCACTTCCAGGATGAGGGAGCTAAAAGCCCATGCCCCAAACGTCCGTCGGGCTCTTGCCTGCCTTGTTCATTCGTGAAGCGGAACTTGATCTGCTGGGCCACGGCCACACGCAGCCGAGATGTGACAGTGGACACGGGAGAGAAAGTGAGCTCTGGCATTGACGTTCTTCCTTCCCTTCTTTCTCCAGCTGAGTGGGAGACTCCAGTGTAAAGTGGTGGTGGCGGTCAGTTCAGACTGTGGCCCAGGGGAGGGAGAACAGGTAGGCGGTCCAAGGCTAGAGGCATCCTAGGATAGTGGGGGCAGTCTGGGTGTGGATTGGCGGAATGGCTCAAGGCGAGTTGATACCCATGTAAGGCATTGGGGGGAGGGGGAGCTGTTGCTCCTGCCTGAGGTATTCAGCCTCGGTCACAGTTGGAGGGCAAGCCCAGGGGGGAGGAGTGAGTCACCAGAGTCCTGAATACCTGGGATGCTGAGGGAAATCCATCCTGAAGCCTTCCAAATTGAGGTCATTTCCTTCCATAGAACATGACTTCAGAGTGGCTTTGAGAATGTTTACAGCGAGGGATGCTCACTCCTTTCAGGGATTGCCCCTTGTTGGGGTTTGGAAATTTTCTCCACTGACCTTAAAAAAAAACACAACTCTGCCTTTCCGCTGGGAAATTCTGGTATGTGTGGACACCAAGTTATGTTTGCGTTTGGGCTTCTCACCCCCAACAAAGACTCTACCCAGAAGATTAAATATTAGTTTTACATTTTAATTTACTGTTTCGATTTTTATTTACTGTATTTACATAATTTATTATATTTCCTTTTTAAATTTAAATTTTATTAATTCAATAACACGTTCTCATCGTACAAGTCAAAAGATACAGAAGGATGTACAGCGAGAAGCAAGTCTTGTTCTACCCCTGTCTTTCAGTCCCTCCGTCCTGGAAATAGAATCCAGGAAAATTTCAAGAAGAACTTGCTGGTAATAATAGCTACTGTTTGTTAAAATTTGTTTTGTGCTGTACATGTACTAGGCACTTTCCATATGGCATCTTACCAATGTCCACAGTGGCCCTAGAAAGGTGGTACAGATATTACAGGAGAGGAAACTGATGCTTCAACAGGTGAAATAACTCGTCCAAGGACACAGAGAATAAAAGGGAGAGCCAGCGCCAGCCTCAAGCTTTTTCGAGTGTGCCGCGGCCTCACGATGTCACTAATTAACATCGGGGTAACGTTTTTCTATTTATAAACCATGTCACAAGACATTTAAGGCTCATGACGCTTCTGTGAGGCGGGCAGGGAAGACTGAATGAAGACAGTGACGAAACCAAGGTTCCAGGAGTTCCCGTTTCCCATGGTTCTAGCCACCAAATGTGACTTGGGCCCGTGCCAAGTGCCTTATAAACCTTGACTAATTTAATCCTAACAACAGTCCGTGGAGTTTTTTTCTTAAGAGTTAAAGAAAGTGAGTCAGAAAGGCAAAGTGACTTGCTGAAGGTTATACCTCCAGTAACTGGGTAAATAAAGATTCAAACCCTGGCCTATTGAACCTTAATACTCCTGTAATTATCAAGCCCTGTGATATACATAGATGGAAATCCCTTGTTTTCCAATTGAATAGGCCCATCAATCTTCACATCGGAGTAAAGAGGCCAGTAGTGTGATTACTCCCATTTTCTAGGTGAGGACCAAGGCTTAGAAAGCTGAAGTGGATTGCCCAAAACCACAGAGCTAACAAATGGTAGAAGCAGGATTTGAGCCTGCTTCTGAATCTGTGGGTTTTTTCCCCCCGACACACAGTAGCCAGACCTTGAACCTGCTCCTTCTGATGAAGCTGTGTCCTGTTTTGTCAGCTGGTTTATGTCCGCACCAGACTGAGCACCCGGCAGAAATGATTGCGGATGGAGGAAGAGGGTCAGCCAGGAGGTCAGGCGAATGACCTCGGGCAATCCTTCAAGCCTCAGTTTCTGAGATTCAGTGCCATCAGTTTCGTTTCAGCATTCCTTTTATACCCTTCCTCGTTTCTCCCGCAGTTTCTCAGTTCTTTATGCCCAAGGCAGAAATTTTAGACTTCTCTGAACTCAGAGTGGGAACCTGGCGGACCTGTTGCACCTCTGCAGTCATTGGTTGTCATAGCGGGCAGGGAATTCGATTAATTTGCATAACTCGCTCGATTGGCTCATGAGACAGAAGTGGGCGAGCTCAACCAAATCCACCTGTCAGCGGGTGCGGCGGCGCAGGACTTCCGGGGAGGAGGCGCGGAAGGGCCACCTGGCCGCGTGAATGAGGCCCGGCGGGCCTCCCGTTGGTGGATCAGAGGCGCCGACCGCCAACACGCCATTCACAGCCGCTCTGCAGCTGCAGCCTCATTGTAAATGTGAATCTTCTGGAGCAGGACACAAAACACAGTAACGATGGTCACTTATGTGGGAGGGCACATTACCTGGGAAGTGGGGGTAGGGGGACAGGAATGGAAGGGAGAATTTATCATAAAACCTTCTATGCCCAAACTGTGAACCGTGGAAAAACTATTAAAACATAAACTTTAAATGTATATCATTTTAATTTTATTTTTAATTTTACATATATAGTTTTAAAATTAATAGGCTCCCATGGTGTATGTATATATATGTGTGTGTTCCATATATGTGAAACTATATGTGTGTAACTATAGGTGTGAATGGATATATCTGAGATTTATAAGCTCCAAATTTCTTGTCCCGGCCTTTAAAGCCCTCTGCAACCTGCGCTAGCCTTCTTCCCACCTGTCCATCAACCTGAACTCAAAGCTACAGTCCCACAGATCCGTCTCTGTGCCCAACCCACCTTTCTTCCCCCACAATTTCGCCCTTGCCTTTCCACACGGATGCTCTCTCTCCTTATGACTCCATCTTTGAAGTTCCACCCAGCTTTCAGGGATCACTCCTTCTTCCTGACCCACAGTCAGCATCCACCTCTGCTTTCTCTGTGCTTCCGAGCCACTTGGTTTGGACTCCTTTGAATGCACTGGTTGGAATGTCCACCAGCACTGCCCCTCACAGTCCCCACTGGTTCATCGGCCCAGCTTCCCAGCCTTGGCCCAGTGTCATTTATTGATTCAACAAACATTTATCAAGCACCTACTCTGTGCCAGCCACTGCCGTAGGCACTGAGGATAGAGCAGGTTCTGAAACAAACCCTATAAGTTCCTGCTTTCCTTGACTTGACATTTTAGTAAAGATAATGAATAAATAGATAAACCAGCACAGTGTATAATTTGTCAAGCGATGACAAACTCATGAAGAAAACTAAAGCAGAGGAAAGGTCCTAGCTACCCCAGAGACAGATGCTGGTTCTCATTTGGATTAGGGGTTGAGAGGCAGTTGTATGGAGGTGACACTTTAGGAGCAACTCAAATGAAGTAAAAAGGCATCATGTGAGATCTGGAGTGTTCCAGGCTGAGGGAGAGGGAATAGCCATGTGTCCAGTCAGTGTGCACCAAATGGACGTTGGATTAAATCAGACAATGTGGAGAGGGAGAGAAGATGGTCCAGGATACAGTGGGGCCAGCTTCTAATATTCTCCAGGAATGGTGAACCTGGTCTCTACCAAGATGACTGAGCGGTAACCAGTAGCACAACCTTCGGAAGACACGCCCAACAAATTAGGTTTCTCTGGGAGGGCAGCATGGAAATGAGGAAAAGAGAACTTGATTCAGGGTTTAATCCTGGTTTTTGCCCTTGTCTGTTTGATCTGAAGAGCCATTTGATCTCCCTGAGCCTCAGGGAGATAATGCTCCAAACACCAGCTGGGTGCCCTACAATTCAACTCAATTCTGACACTATCTACCTGGAGATAAGAGCTCAGGGTTAAGGGTTCAGAACTAGAAGACTGCTCCTCCCCAGTCGAGACTCCAGGTTGTCTGTCACCTGTGCTTCTGACCCATCAGCCAAAGATCGGAAGGTTCCATGACTCCGTCCTTGAGTTCAATTAATTTTCTAGAGCTACTCAGAGGACTCAGAAAATGCACTTATTCACTAGATTGCTAGTTTGTTATAAAAGACTATATAACTCAGGAACAGCCAGATGGAAGAAAGGCACAGGGCAAGGCCTGGGGAACGGGCGTGGAGCCTCCATGCCCTCTTTGAGCCCACCACTCTCTCTAAATCTCCATGTGTTTGTTCACCAACCCGGAAGCTCTCTGAGCCCCACGCTTTTGTTTTTTTAATGCAAAAAAAAAAAAAAAAAAAAAAAAGTCATGGTTGATTAAATTATTGGCCACTAGCAATTGATTGAAGCTTCAGCCTCTCTCCTTTCCCCGGAGGTGGTAGTGGGGTGGCGAGGGGAGGTGGGGCTGAAAGTTCCTACCCTCTGGTGTCACATGCTTGTCTCCATTGGCAACCAGCCTCATCCTTAGTTTGGGGTCCAAAAATCACAACATTAACATAACAAAAGACACCTTTGTTGTTCTCATCACTTAGGAAATTCCAGGAGTTTTAGGAGCTGGGAGTCAGGACCTCTGGTTAAAGGTCAGATATACATAAGAAATATATTTTGGGACATCTCTGTACCTGCCCCTAAGTTTTTCTGTGAACTTAATATGGCTCTAAAAAATAAAGTTTTAGTTAAAAAAAAAAAAAAAGCAGTTAGAAAGATCTCTAAGAAGGGGGCCTTGAGCCAGATGTCCTGGGCTTAAAGCTGGCTCTGTGATATTGGGCAAGTCACTAACCTCTTTGGGGTTCAGTGGCCTCCTTGGTAACGTGAGGAAGTTAAAGAGACCTACCTCATAGGGCTGTAGTGAGGATTACAGGAATGAATATAAGGGAATGTTCTCAGAAAAAGCCTGGCATGTCCTAAGTGCTATATAAATGTCAGCTGCTACTGTCCTCCCAAAGGCCGTGGGAAACCACTGATGAGAGACTGTGAGCAGCCGAGGAATTTCCAGAGCCCCGGAAACCACCTAAATCTGGACATTGGCGTTTCTCTGTCCCCTGCACCAATGCTTCCAGCCGCTTGATACCTTTGCCCTCTGTTGACAAGGGGCCACCCACAGGTGAGCCTGCACCTCCTGTTTGCTGGCACTTCCTTACCTTGCTCCATAGCACTTAGCAGTTTTGTCACCATTTCCTTTGGTTAAATGACTTTTAGGTGCAGGGACTTCCCTCGGGAAGGAGGAGCACGGCTTCACTCACTCTTCTCTGCTCGCCAGTGTCTTTGTCTCTGTGTCTGATGCCTCAGCATTGCCCTGAAGCTTCTCTAATCTCCAGAATCTTGCAAGTCACTCTCTCTCCACAATGGCCAAAATAAAACCATGTACACACATAGGCCTCTTGCCTTTGTACTTCACTTTTTCACACTGTTTATCGGATGAGCCTCATCAAACCAATCTTGCATGGAAACACGGAGGCTCAGAATGATCCTGAAGATCACACAGCCGGGAAGAGGTAGGGTGGGGATGCCAGTCTATGTAACAATAAAATGCCATAACATCCACGTGTATGGCACCTACTGTGTGCTGGGCACTACGCCAGGTCTTCACCTACCTAATCTCACCAGTGCTTCTCAAACTTTACTGCGCATTTGAATCCCCTGGGCATGGTGTTAAGATGCAGATTCTGATTCTGCAGGTCAAGGGCGGGGCCTGAGACTCTGCATTTCTAACAGGCTCCCAGGGGATGCTGAAGCTGCTAGGCTTGATGGACTACAGTTTGGTCAGGATCCTCTCACTGTCCTGTAAGGTAAGAATCATCACCCTCATTTTTTCAGGTGAGCAAATAGGGGCTCCAGGCAGTTAAGAGACTGCTGAGGACCACCAGCTAGTAGGGGGCGGAGCTGAGATTCAGACTGTGGTGTTTGGGTGTCAGGGCCAGGGTGCTTGCCTTTACATCCCTCCTCCTTTGCACTGGGAGTCCAAGTTGCATTTGCTCCAAATCGATGACATCCTGTGACGTCACCCTGACTCCACCACCACCCAGCTGGGCCGACCTGCTACAATGGCTTCCCCATTTTAACATGGATTTCATATCATGTGGCCTGACCTCCGAGCAAGAGATACTTTACAACCATAAAGTCGTTTGCCACACAGAGAGTGAGGCCAAACGTTAAAAATGCATCCTCAAGGGAAGAGAGGCCGAGAGACACTCCCGCATCAAGTCGAACATGCCAAGCGTTGGTGTGGCTGCCGTGCTGGGCACAATGAGAGGAGGCTGTGCTCCCTGTTGCAGAGTGGGTGTGAGACAAGCTCACGGGCGACTGGCTCTCACCTTCAAATACCTGTTTCCGTGGGACTGGAAAAGGCAAAGGCCATTCCATTTTTATTTATTTTGATTCTTTTTATAACAGCATTATCGATATAAAATTTGCCTATCATAAAATTCACCCTCTTAAAGTATACACAGTGGTGTTTATAGTCACAGAGTTGTGCAAACGTCAGCACTATCTGATTCCAGAACATGCTCATCATCCCAAAAAGAAACCCCAGACCCATTAGCAGTCACTCCCTCCTTCCCCCAGCCTCTGGCAACCGCCAGTCTACTTTCTGTCTTCATAGATTTGCCTAGTCTGGACATTTCGTATCAATGGAATCATATAATACGTGGCCTTTTGTGACTGGCTCCTTTCACTTAGCATAACGTTTTCAAGGTTTATCTATGTTGTGATATGCATCAAGACTTTATGCCTTTTTATTGCCAAATAACATCCATTGTATGGATTATGCCACATTTTATTTATTCGTCATCAGTTCATGGACGTTTTAGTTGTTTCTATTTGGGGGGGCACTATTATGAATAATTCTGCTATGAACATTCATGCACATTCGTGTACAAGTTTTCGTGTGAATATGTTTTCATTTCTCTTGATATATACTTAGAGGTAGGATTTCTTGGTCAGATGGTAACTATGTTTAAAGCTTTGAGGAACTGCCACACTGCTTTCCAAAGCGTCTCTACCTTTTTATAATCCCACCGACAGGATATGAGGATTCCACTTTCTCTACTATTTGTATTTATTCATTTCCTATTAAAGCTTTTCAGCGAAAACTGAGACTTCTACCTGAGCAATGCAAATTGGAGTGAATACACAGAGACTGTGATGTACTGAAGCAAGCCTGCTCTTGGAAATGAGCGGACTGCCCTCGAGGGCCAGTCCTCCTGCTGATCTGTGTGTTTTTGATAGTCACTCAACCTCTCTGAGTTGGTTTTCTCTCTCAAGACCTGAAGTGGGATCTAATAATGGAGATCACAGTGAATGGAGTTTGGAAAGCTGTGGGCAAACTTGTCCCTTTTTTTTTTACTCACCCACTCCCAATTCTACACCTGATTATAAATTCACACTTGCTCTAAGAGGGGCCACTGGTGGTGAAAATCAGCATATTGGGAAACAAATAGTTCTCCAGATTTAAATCCCAGCTCTATATCTTACTCTTGGGCTTGTGAACATTACTTTGCTTTAAGTCTCCAATTCGTCTGTAAAAAGGAGATTATATACTGCATTGCAGGATTGTCGTCAGGATAAAATGTCTTGTAGGCATGCAATAGGAAGGCACTACTATTAAAACATGGGAAGATCCATTCGTTCTACTAATACCCACCAAGTTCATATTAAGTGTCAGCTCCTGTGATTCTGAGATGATTAAGACCCTTCACCTCTGTGGCTCACAGTGTCGGGGAGCAGACATATAAACAAATAATTGTGTCCCCGTGGATGAGAGCTATTGAAAGAGGTATTTTTAAAGTTCTCTGTGGTCGAAAAGGAAGGGGTGTGGCAAGCAGAAGGAACTGGTTTGTGTTGCTTCTGGGCAGGTGGGAAAGGCCCCTTTTCCACAAGGTGGACGGCAAGGTCAAGGACTCCTGGAACAAACAGGGTCTTGTCCCAGCTACACCCTCACCCACCCACATCCAGGACCTAGAAATGACTTGACTGCCCTGAGGCTGGAAGGAGGGCAAAACAGACCTTTGGTTTATAAATCCAGATCAGATAAAGGTTTAACATTCTCCCTGAACACACATTCAAACCTGTGTATGCAAAGACTTGTGGCCATAAGTTGCTGTGGATGCCATGGAGAGTGGGTTTATGAGGGGAAAAGAGACATCTGACATAAACTGGATTGGAGAGCGAGGCGGAATGGTGCAGAGAAAAGAACTTCAAGTTATGACTTTGCCATTTAATCGTCTGTGATGTCTGATCTCTGGCAAGTCACAACGGCTCACCCTAGCCTCCATTTACTTATCTGCAAAAAACACAACACTTCTTAAACAGCAAATGTCAAAATGAAGTGAGATGCCTGAAAACACTGTTGCAAAAGCTACATGCTCTGTACCTGCATGAAAATGGGTTATTGTCATCTGATGGATGGATAAATAAAGTGTGGTATATTCGTGCAATAGAATGGAATATCATTCAGCAATAGAAAAGGAGGAAGTTATGACACATGCTACAACATAGGTGAACCTCGTGCTATGTGAAAGAAACCAGACACAAAGGACCACGTATTATATGATTCTATTAATATGAAATGTCCAGAATAAGCAATTCTGAAGAAAAAGACAGTAGGTTAGTGGCTGCCTAGTGCTAGGGGAGGAGTTTGGGAGGAAATGGGAAGTGACTGCTAATGGATATGGGTTTCTTTGGAGTGATGAAAACATTCTGGAATCAGGCAGTGGTGAAGGTTGCACAACTCTTTGAATATACTGAAAACCACTGACTTGCATGCTTTAAATGAGTGAAATGTATGGTATGTGAATTATATCTCAGTGAAGCCCTTAACAACAAAAAAAAAAACAAACAAAAAAAACCAGAAGCATAGTTATTTCTTCTTCAGCACCCATCCATGGTAAGATACTCCGGGGCAAACACGAATGAATAATAGTATGATCTAGCACGAGTCTAGTACTTTCACATATATTCTTATTTCGATTTTTACTAGCTTATTTATCTGTTCATTCATTCTACAAACATTTAACCATGTCAGGTCCTGGGGATACAAGCACAAACAACGCACTGATCTGTCCTTAAGAAGCTCCTGACTCCTTGTCTGGAGGCAGGCAAGCTGATGGCCTGAGGACGCTAGGATGGAAGCCGGGCCAGGGTGCCGCGGAGGAGGACATCCAAACTAGGGCGCAGGATCTGAGAGGCCTCCTGAGGGAGCTAACCACACTCAAAGACTCCAGAGGCAGGGGGGAAAGTGTGGATCTCTGAGTGATAGCAGGAAGACCAGGGTGAGCCCCAGATAGGAAATGTAAATTGAGCAGGGAGCCATTGCGCCGGATTCACGAATGATGTTGAGTGCATGCTAAGAGAGAGGCCCTGAATGCCATTTCTGGGAAGGAGAAGGCATGGTCCTTGTGCTCAGCAATCATTTGCCGAATGAATGACAAATTTATAAGATACGGGTGCTCGGGGCCAACTGTCTGAGATAATGATTTTTAGAAAATCTCCCTAGGGATGCTAAAGTTGCTGGAGTGAAAATTCCTCAGCAAGACCTTGGGACATTTTCTGATTAAGCCCCGTGTTTGTCACCCTAAGATGATGTGAACCACTTGGGGGGCTTGTTAACACAAAGATTTGGATTCAGTGGGTCTGGGCTGGACCTTGAATTCCTAACAAGTTCCCAGGTGAGGCTGAGGCTGCCAAGCTGCTGGTCCCAGGATTGTACACTTCGAAGCAGGCCCTCGCCCTGCTTACGCTGCTCGTCCGCTTGACACTTTCCACCTGGACCCCGAGCTGCTCAGAGCCTCACGTAGTCTGTGTCTTCTCACCACTGGGCCTTGCACCCCATTTTCCTGCCTGGGATGAGCTTCTCTCCCCCCTTTCCCCTTTACCTGGATGCCCTTCTTCTGCCTCTACAGCACCCTATAGTGTTTATGTTTTTGTAGGACTTACCGGGCTGTCCTGTCAATACCCGTGTGGACATCATCAGAGCAGAAACTGCAGGCTGCCACCAAGTACCAGCACTGGCACTGGGTCTGGCAAATAATAATAAGTTCTCAGGAAACATTTGGGGAATGAAAAATGAACCTCCTATGGGAGATGAAATAGGAAGATGCATAATCACCATCATAATAGCAAACACTTCTGGGCACTTATTCTGTTGTCGGTGCTTGACATATATTAAGTCATCTCATCCCCACAGCAACCTGATTTTGCAAGGACTGTCATCATCCTCGTTTGACAAACAAGGACACTGAGACACAGGCAGGTTCAGTAAGTGGCAGAGTCTAGATTCTGGCTCAAGCAACACAAGAGAGACACGTGACAGAAGGAGAGAAGTGCTGTCTGAGACATGGCACAGGTCAGTTGCTGGGAGGAGTCGCTTTCTAGTGTGGAATTGAGTCTTAAAGGAGGGATAGGGGCCCAGTGGGCAGAATGGGCAGAGGAGGTGTGAAAGCAGTGCTGTGACAGTGGCCAGTTCGCGGAAGGGGCAGGTTCAGAGCACAGCGAGCTGCTGCTGCAGAGGACCAGGGAGAGACGGGGCTCACCAGGAGTCGGACACAATCGTGTGGGGCCCAGAAGATCAGGCTAGGAGTTTAGGATTCACACATAGGGCGCTGGAAAGGTTCTTGGGTGGGAGAGAGGCAAGATGTACTCTAGGGTCTTCGAGGTCCAGGGATGAGTCTACTGAGACAGTGCCTCTGGGTGAGACGTTTGGGTTTCTGTGCGGCCAGCATATCTGGGTTTGAATCTCAGCCTCACCATCTTTTAGCCAAACGACCTTGATCGAGTTACTCCACATTCTGTGCTTTAGTTTTCAATTTTATTTCAGTAAAATACGGGGGGAAAAGCGATGATAACGATTGGGTTGAGAGTCATGAAACAATGATTATAATGTTATTAGAACCTGCGGGATCTAACATAATTTTGGGTGAAGTGGGGGAGAATAATCGTACCCACATTGAAGGACTGAGATGGGGATGTAATAGGGCAATATGTGTGCTCAGCACCATGCCTGGCACATAGCAAGAGCTCAGCAAGTCTGTGCTGAGCTGACATTCATAGCTGGCCTTCAGAACCATCAGTCTCCAGATGTGTTAAGGACAGGTGGAAGTGGGAGGGGACAGTGGGAGAGGGCTCCATTGGGAGCCTGAGGTCACGGTCCTGAGGGGAGGAGGCGAAGGCAAGTGCCCGAGTGTGATGAGAATGCCAGAGGAGAAGGAAAGGAAGGCCGGGTGAGATGGTCGTGAGGGGAACGAAGGCTCCTGGGGGCAGGGAACAGGGAGGACAAGGGAGCCGCTGAGTTTGAGTCTGGTTGGCATGGAGAGGCTGGAAACGTGAGCAGAGCTGGAAGTCAGGCACGCAGACAGGTTTGGCAAGAACCGGCATGGTGGGCGTTCATCATCGGACACCGAACAATAGGGAAACGCACAGAGAGTCTCAGGCGATAGAAATGTAGATGGTTTAGATGTTTTTCTTTATGCTTTTTTTGTATTTTCTAAGTTAAAAAATGAGTATGTATTATTTTATATCTATATTTTAATTTGTAGCACGTGCTTTAATATTTAAATTTTATTTACTTACATAGATAATATATGAGTCTAAATTTAAGAGATATAAAAGTTTTCTTTCAGTGAAAATTCTCTCCATCTTCTACCTCTATTTCCCAGGTACCCAGTTCTCCTAAGAACTGCTGAGGTTACTCACTTCTTACATATCCTCTCAAAGATACTCTATGTCTAGTTTCGGATGTATTACTTTAGCATAAAAAATTATGTGGATTAAGAAAAAAAGCCTGAAGGTTACAAGAAACAAGAGGAAAAATAGGCAAATTGGATTTCATGAAAATTAAAAACTTTCTGTATCAGAATACACTATCAATAGAGTAAAAAGGCAACTCCCAGAATGAAAGAAAATACTTGCAAGTCATATATCTGAGGAAAGATTAATATCCAGAATACATAGAGAACTCCTAAATTCAACAGCATAAAAACAGTTCAACTAAAAAATGGGCAAAGGACCTACACTTTTCCAAAGAAGATATACGAATGGCTAATAGGCATATGAAAAGGTGCTCAGTACCACTAATCATCAGGGAAATGCAAATCAAAACAACGAGGTACCCTTTCACACCAATTAGGATGGCTACTATCACCAAACAAATAAACAAGCAAACCAGAAAACAAGTGTTGGTGACGATGTGGAGATATTGGAACCTTTGTACACTGTTGATGGGAGGTAAAATGATGCAGCTGCTGTAGAAAGTGATATGGCAGTTCCCTCCAAAAATTAAAAATAGAACTACCATATAACCCAGTAAGCAATTCCACGTCTGAGTATAAAACCAAAAGAATTGAAAACAGGATCTCAGAGAGATGTCTGTACACCATGTTCATAGCAGCGCTATTCATAACAGCTAAAATGTGAAAGTGACGTAAGCGTCCATCGATAGATGAATAGAGAAACAAAATGTGGTGTATTGCACAATGGAATATTATTCAGCATTAAAAAAGGAAATTCGGACACATGGAGGAATCTTGAGGACAATGTGCTAAGCGAAATAAGCCAGTTACAAAAAGACAAATACCGCATGACTTCATTTATATGAGGAACCTACAGAAGTCGAGCTTACAGAAACAGGAAGTCGAATGGTGGTTTTCCAGGGGCTGGGTTGGGGTGGGGTTGGGGGAGTAGGAAGTTAGTGTTTAATAGGTGTAGAGTTTCAGTTTTGCAAGACAGAAAAGAATTTTGGAGATGGGTAGTGGTTAAAGATGGTAAACTTTATGCTATGTGTGTGTATCTTACCATAACTTCAAAAAACAGGCTGAATGTCAGGATGAGGCTGGGGTTGGAGACATCGATTTGGATATAATAATTGAAAGTGTGGGATTAGATTAGAAGCCCAAGAAAGAGGGTAGAGACCAAGAAGGGAGAAGAAGCCGAAAAGAGTGGGCACCGTGGTGCGGTTAGCACCTAGGCTCTGAAGTTCTACAGGCACTGGCTGGACTCTGGCTCTGCCACGTAGTAGATGCATGAATTTGGCAAATCACTTTACATCTCTGAGCCTCAGCTTCCTCATCTGTAAAATGGGGGATAATATTCATATATATCCAAACAGTGTCATCGTGAGGATTCAATGAGATAATGTTCGAACAAAACACTTAGCACAGTGCCAGCCATCTGGTAAAACGCTCAGTAAATATGAGTCTCTGGTAGTGGTGATATTTAAAATATTTCACAACAGATATAACACGTGCACCAACCAATTGGAAGAAACACTGCTTCTAATAAACCTGTGCATTCCAGGTGAACGTCCACCCTGGCCATGTGGCTGGGGAGCAATCACTGAAGGGAGAACAAGGAAGATGACCAGTCTCTCTGGGAGTTTTGAGAAAATCTATGTCACGGTGAGGGATGTCAAGCAGTTTCAAATGCTGTCTAGGAAAGCAAGGCCTGAGGGAGGCATTCAGCTTGCTGACCTCTGAAGAGCAGTGTCATGGAGGGTTAGGGGATGAGGGCGAGTTAGAACAAGGTGAAGTATCTGAGGGCTGGATGCAGACTGCTCTCTCTCTGGAGAAATGTGGTGACGAGAGGGAGGGGAGGATGTGGAATATATCTGCCATCAGAGTATCACACAGAAGTTTCTCTGACCGCAAAAGCTTCTGTGCTCCACCCGTCCATCGCTTCCTCCCTTCGGCCCCTGCGACCACTGATTTTTTTACTGTCTCCATGATTTTGCCTATTCCAGAATGTGATACATTTGGAAACATACAGAATGTAGCCTTTTCAGACTGACTTTTTTTTAACGTAGTGATATGTATTTAAAGTTCCTCTCTGTTTTTTTTCATGGCTTGATAGCTCATTTCCTTTTTGCACTGAATATTATTCCACTGTCTGCATGTACCACTGTTTATTTACCCATTTAGCTACTGAAGGACATCTTGATGGCTTCCAAGTTTTGGCAGTTATGAATACAGCTGCCGTAAACATCTGCGTGCAGGTTATGGGTGGACATACGTTTTTAGCTCCTTTGGGTAAACGCCAACTGCTGGATCTTATGGCAAGAATATGTATAGTTTTGTTAAACCGCCAAACTGTCCTCCTATGTGGCTGTCCCATTTGGCACTCCCACCGGCGTTCCTGTTGCTCCCCATCCTTGCCAGTGTTGTCAGTGTTCTGGATGTTGATTATTCTAATGGGTGTGTAGTGGTATTTCATTATCATTAGAATTTGCATCTCTGAGGGCATGTGATATGGAGCATCTTTTCATATGCTTATTTGCCATCCGAATGTGTTCTTTGGTGAGGTGTCAAGGTCTTTCACTCATTTTTAACTCATGTTTGTTTTGAATTTTAAGAGTTTTTTTGTATTTTTAGATAAGTCTTTTTAAAGCTTTGTTTTTAAGACAGGGAAACCCAAAATATGTTTATTGGCAGATGAGTTGCCGAGATGTGGAATAGAAAAATAATTAGCAGGAATGCATAACCACATGTATAGTACAATCTAAATTTTCTTTCTTTACGTTATTTGTAAGTTTTAACTTTATATAACTTTATACAATTACAAACCGAATATAAAGTAATCCTATGTTATTCATCCAGCTTCATCAATTGTTTACATTTTGCTCCAGTTTAATTTTATTATTTTCTTTTTGTGTAAAGGACACAAATCTTAAGTGTAAAAATCGATGAGTTTTATATACTTAGACCCAATATAACCACCGACCAGATCAAGATATGGACATTCCAGCACTCCAGAAGATTCCCTTGGGTCCCCTCTCTTCAAAGGGAACCATCATTCTGGCTTCTGTCACTGGAGATTGATTTTGCCTGTTCTAGAACTTGCATAAAATAGAATCATACAGTGTTTTCATCTTCTTTTGTATCTAAACTCTTTCACTCAACAGTACGTCTGTGAGATTCATTCATTAAAAAAAATAACCACCTTATTGGATGTAAGTCACATATTATAAAGTCAAGTACTACACAACCCAGTGATTTTTTTAGTATATTCACAGAATTTTGTAATCATCTCTATGATCTCAAAAATACCCCTTATGCCGTTAGCAGTAACTTGCCATTCTTTCCTCCCCACTGCCTCTGGCAACCACTGACCTATTTTCTGTTTCTATAGATTTGCCTATTCTGGACATCTTATATACATGAAATGATATGACTTTTTTGTGACTGTCTCCTTTAACTTAGCATAATGTTTTTAAAGGTCACCGTGTATCAGTACTTCATTCCTTTTTATTGCTGAACAATATTCTATTTATTGCTGAATAATATAGATATGCTACATTTGGTTTATCCATTCAGCAGTTCATGAATCATCCTGTTTTTTACATGTAACATTAGTTCATTCTTTTTTTTATTTCTATGTGGTAATCAATTGTATGACCATACTCACTTTATTCATTTTACCATTCATATACTTTTCTCCTAGTTTTTTGCCACCGTAAGCTGCTATGAACATTTTGGTATATGCCTTTTTTGGGCCCAAAGCACTCATTTCTGTCAGGTGTATACTCAAGAGTAGAATTGCTGTATCACAGGGCATTACATGTATATCCAGCTAAACACTTTTCGAAAGTGGTTGTAGAAACTTACACTTCCACAAGCAATTTATGAGAGTTCCAGTTGCTCCGCATCCTTGCCAACAGATGGTATCTTATTTTAGTCATTCTGTTTGGGGATAGTGCTATCTCATTGTGGTTTTAATTTGCATTCTCTGATATCTAGGGACGTTTAGTACCTTTTTCACTTGCTTACTGGCTAATTAGATTTCTATTTTATACAGTGCTCATTCAAATCTAAAAAAAAAATTGGGGTTGTCTGTCAATGTTCTTGATAAATTCTAATACATGTCCTTTGTCATATCTATGTATTATAAATATTTTCTCCAAGTCTGTAGTTTGATTTTTCACTTGCTTAAATGTGTCTTTTGATAATCAGTTCTTAATTTTAATGAAGTTCGACTTAACAATCTTCTGTTACATTTTATACTTTTTGGGTCTTGTTTAAGAAATTTTGTCTAATTCAAGGTCATGAACATATTCTACACTTTATTTTAGAAGTTTTATTATTTACTTTTCACATTTATGTTTCTGATCCACCCATAACTATTTCCATTAATGGTATGAGGGTAGGGGTCAAGATTCATGTATCCACATGTGGATGTGCAATTGACCTAGCACCATTTCTTAAAAAGATATCTTTTCCCTACTTATTTGCAGTGGCACCTTTATAATAAATCAGGTAACCATATATATGTGTATTACTCAATTTTATTTTTAGTATGTGTGTATAAAGATTTGAAGGAAATAAGGTTTGTTTAATAATTGCTGTATTGTGGTGATAAGCTTATGTGTGATTTTTATTTTCCCTTCGGTATTTTCTACATCAACCATAATACAATTTTAACATTCAGACAAAATAGATGTAATATTGTTAAAACTATTGTAAGTATAGACACTATCAAGGGTGTGGGTTCTTGGGAGATAAAGGAGTGAGTCTGGATAGCAACTAGGAGGGCTTCCTTAGTTAGGGAAGCATATAGGTTAGAAGATGGGACTCATGTGGAAAATAGAAATGATTGTTGTCAATAATGCTCTCTTGAGTGACAACAAGAACAAGAACAAGAACAACAACAACAAGATAATACTCTGTTGTAGTGAACACTGCTTTCAAGTCCTAGTCTCTGAGCTATTCCCAGCAATCCTGAGGGCGAGGCCAGTGACTATATCCATTTTAAAGATAAGGGAACATGCTCTCCATGTCCTGCTCAAGCATTCACTAAGAACCATATTATACTAAGCCTGTGTTACTTTTGGATCCACAGAGACAAATAAGGAGGGGCACCTAACTGGCCTGGAGGGTGAGGGAGACATTTGGGAAGAGGTATCATCAAAGCGAGTCTTTTTCTTCCATTTTTGATAAAACTATGCAAGATATATACATTAGAAATACAGATAAGTAAAAAAAAAATCAGTCACAATTCTACCAAGACATAACCCCTATTTACACTTTGATATAATGCCTTTTAAACTTCTTTCTTTCTCTCTCTCTCTCTCTCTCTCTCTCTGAGATATATACATACAAACACATACACACACATCAGAAACACACTGCACAAAAATAAATGAAACCCTCCTATGACAGCATTTTGTAATTTGTTTTTCCTCAATACATTTTAAATCAGTAAATATATCTACATACAATTTTTAAATGATTTTCTGGGTATTTTTCAACATATTGGTGTATCAAAATTTATTTAATCACTCTCTTACGCTGTACATTTATTTATAATATTTAATGACTATAAACAATGTTGCGAGGAACTTTTAAACTCATATTTGTACACTTTACCAATTTTTTTGGAATTGATGGATTCTCAGAGAAAATTGATTAATTTACTTTCCCAGCTGTATCTCTAAACCTGGACAATAGTAGGCATTTTAATTTTTTTAATTTGAAAAATAGCATCCTATGTTGTTTTGTTTGCATTTCTGATGACTGTTTTTCTATTTTTTAAATAATTATTGGCCATTTATACTTTTCTTTTTGAATCACCCGTCCCTTTTCTTTTGGTCATTTTATTTTGGAGTATTTGGGGTTTTTCTTATGGACTGAGCTCTTTATATATTGTTGGTAGTAATTCTTTGTAATAGAGTCGCAAAATCTTTTTTCCAGTTTTCTTTTGCCTTTAGATCATAGACTTTTATGAGAAATTTGCCTTCTTAGATATAAAATGTATTAGAAAACTACCATCAGTAAAGTATTGCAGAACTGGCACAAAAACACAAAAAAAGATCAATGGATACAACTCCGAAAGAAATCCAAGCTTATACTATGAGTCTGATAGATGACGGTGGTATCTAAAATCGATGGAGAAAATGGTGTGTGGACAACTAGCTGTTGCAAAAATTCTAAATTAGATTTTTTCCTCACTCCAAAATCAAAATAAATACCACGTGGATTAAAAGATAAGTGTAAAAACTTTTTTAAAAATTAGAGAAAATTTAATCTTCTTGCGGTAGCTAAAATAAATTAATAAAAGCGCGCTTCGCCTACTTAAAAAAAAAAATTCACCAAGAAAACATTTTGTAATAAATACCTAAAAGGAAGTGTGCGAGTTAATCACATGGAGGTAAAGAAAGGCTTGGAAGGGCATTCCAGACAGAGGGAACCCGTTTAAGTAAAGATCTGGAGTCTGATAGACAGCAGCGTGCCTACAGTAGAGAAAGGGTGAGAAATCGAACTCAGGGCGCTCACAACGGATCAGGGGCTGAGTCCATGTCCGCCCCACAAGCTATCGTAATTATGTAAAATAGCACTTTTCCCATATATGGTACTTAATATCTGTTCTGGTAGGATGACAAGGGACAGGGAAAGCAGCTCGCGGGGCGGGGTGTCAGAATCCCGGACTTTCCCAGTGGGCTCCCGCCTGGCCTCGGCCCCGCCCAGGCAATGCACCAAAATCCCGGCCTTGAGCTCGCTGCTGGTTTCCTCCTCCTGATTGGCCTCCTCTGTGTGTCAATCCTCCTCCTGGAACCTGGGCGTCCATTTGACCCGCCCTAGAAGGCGGGGCTCCCGCCTAGGAAGCGCAAGGGAAAGGTGGAGAGGGTGGAGGTGGGGGCGAATCTCCTCTCCTCTGGGCCCTGAGGCCCCGCCCACCCCTCCGCACAGGTCAAAATGTCTGTCCATCGAGACCAGGAGCGGGCTGGAGTGGGTGAGAGAACTCGGGGGCGGGGCCGTCGGGCGAGGACTGGGCGGGCGGCTGAGAGGGCGGGGCGGGGCGGGAAGGACGGCGAGGAGCCGAGCTGGGTGCGGTGAGGCGCGCAGATCACCGCGGTTCCTGGGCAGGGCACGGAAGGCTGAGCCAGGCTGACCTGCTGCAGCTCCCGCCTCGCGCGCTCGCCCCACCCCGCCGTCGCCGGAGCGCTCGAGAAAGCCCTCTCGGGAGAAGCAGCGCCTGTTCCCCGGGGCAGATCCAGGTTCAGGTGAGCGAGCCCCTCCGGCCGGTCCCGCCCCGGGCAGGCGGGCGGGGGCGGCGGCGACCGGTTCCGCGGCGTCTGGGGAGAGCGGGCCGACGTGTGGTGCTCGGTCCCCGCGCGGCCGGGCGCGAACGCCACGGGGCGTACAGGAGCACCGCATCCTTCCCTTGGGGACACCCCTGCGCGGACGCTCGGGGAAGGCGCCTCTGGAAGCGAGGCCTCGGGGAGCAGAGAAGGGCTTTGGGGTTAGCGCTCCCCGGAAACCCTCTGTCTCCCCAACCCCCACCCTCCTCACTCCCCCGGCGGGGCACCCGGGAGCCTCAACCTCCCCCTGCTGCCGGGGCACGCGCCCCGCCCCGCCCAGTGCCCAAGTTGGGCAAACTTTTTAACCTCTTCCGGGGAGCCCCAAATGGGCGAGGGCAGGGTGGGGGGCTCGGGGCTGCGGCTTCTGGGGAAGTTTCCAGGCCTTTTCGAAACGGAGGTAACGGGCAGGCGAGGACCGTTTGGCAGCTGTCAGGGCGTCCTTCTGAGTCAGAGTCGGACAATCCTGCCGCAGACATTGCATTCGATTCAGTTTCCGCCCTCCGCTCCCGACTTCCTCATTCGCCTTGCTGCGAGCGGCAGGGCGGACCAGGGGACCGAGAGAGGTGCGGGTGGGTGCGTGAGGAAGGGGTACCCGGTGCGTACAGGGCCGGGAGGCAGGAAAGAATCCCCCGCTCTCCCACAGCCCCTCGACCTTTGACTTTTGACTTGTGCTACCCGCGAGAGGAAGGTCCGGAATGCCCGCAGCCATATGCGCGGTCTAGGCGCGCACCTGATTCCACCGCACCTGGGGGCCGCCCCATGGGGGCGGGGAGAGCTGGATCTTGCTCCTTTAGGTCTAGGCCCCGGCTATTGCATCGTTCTTGTTCGGGCCAGGTCTGGAGTTTTTGACACCTCCCCACCCCCACCCTCACTTCCCTGTGCAGGGGTTCTCACATCACCCCATCTTTGGGGCTACGCCCAGGGCAGGACTGCATCCCCCCTCCATCCCTCCAGGGAGAGCCCCACCGTTTCAGATAGAAACGGAGTGCTCTGCTGGACGGGGTTGCCGGCGCGTCTTGAGGTGGCGGCAGAGTGGGGTGCCAGGGCCGCTGTCTGTGTGCGGCCCCACCCAGCCGGTGTGGGGAGAAAGGTTCCTGGGAAGTCCCAGGTCCTGGAGACAGGCGGCTTCCTCCGCGGGCAGGTTGAGAGGCCCAGACGCTTCTCGGTTCGCTGCACCCTTTTCTGCGTTTAACAGGATTTCAAAGTAACTGTTGAGTAACTGGAAGGGGCCTCAGCTCCTTTCTGCAACACCGTGGCGGTTTCTGACTCCACTGTCTGAGGCCGGCCTGGTTACTCACCTGGTGTTTTATGCCCTTTTTGGTAAGGAGGGAGGCTGCTCTAAGGCCTTTTTAGACAATCACTCAATTAATATGATTAATACTACTTTATATACAAGGCTGTTAGGGGTTGGGGGGGAGGGTACACTAGACGTGTAATTGAGCAAATATTTGACTGGCTTTTCTGTGCCAGGGACTCTGTGCCAGGTGGTGGTGGGGTGTGAGGTTGAGTAAGACCTGGTCTCTGCCCTTGCGCGCTTAGGGGAGAGCTGAGACAAATCTGTAGATGACTCTAATGTGAGGTGAAGATGACAGAGCCCCCAGAAAGGTACTGTGAGTCATGGGGATTGGGAGAAAGGAGACGTCCCATCCTGGGCAGACCGGAGGCCTCTGCACTTGGGGAGTTTACATTCCTCAAGGGGAAATAGTGTCCCAATGACTGAAATACAAAGGCAGCCTGTGACGCCTGTCCCAAGCATGCTATAGACAAAGGACCCGAGGAATTCCTGAGAGGGGCCACTTTTGTCTGGAGCCGGATAAAGGTTTGGCATACTGAGGGTGAGCACTGGGTGTTGGAAAGTGAGGACTCGCTCAGTGGGTAATTGAGGGGTAATTAAAAGCAGCAAGAGATTGCTCAGTGTAATTTGAGAGCCTCTGTGCCCCCCAGATGGTTGCGGGATGACACCAAAGAGCTCTACTGTTCACATTCAGCAAGTCCTGGCAGTGCCTCTGGGCAGATCCAGGTGCTGGTAGAGCCAGGTGCCTGGACTGGGAGGCCAGGCTCGGGAAAGGCGGCCTGAGAGGTGCCTTCTGTGGGGCTGCTTGTCTGGAGGGCACATGAGGGGACAGCAAAGAGAGTCCGGGTCCCTGGCTTTCTGTTTTTTATTTTTAAACTTTTTAACCTAAGGGATTGGAGATGGGACAATTTCCTTCTTGCAGGATGAAGGTTGCATGTTAATCACAGCCTGCCTTTTGCCTGTTCTTGCTCCAGAAAAAACAAAACAAGGATCTGTTAGCTTTTTAAAAGGAGAAAAGCACATTAAAAAAATGCAGCATTGTTGTGTAGCCTGGTAGGGTATTGCTAGAAACCAGGCTAGCTGTGCTTTCTTCACTTCCTCTTGTAGCTAATCCTTCAGTAAAGTACTTAAGACAGCCTTTACCAGCTTGACATCTCTATTTCAAAAGGAGAGGAGGGGTTGGCTGTTGTTTTCCTCAGAGGCAGGTCCTACCCTTTTCTTGGAGGGGGAGAAAAACCTAAAGCAAGGGTTGGGGGGGTGGGGCGAGGAAGCCAAGTCTTAACAGCTTCCTCTCAAGCATCATGTTCCAGAAATATTTAGAATAACAAAATCTGTGTGTCGTCTTAATTAAACAAACGTCCTAATTTGCTGAGTATAAAACAGCATCTCTGCCCGCAGGGGCAGGAAGTACATTTTCTCTTTGTGCAGCCCCGGAGAGTCACTGCCTCTCGGCCTTAACCCTTGGTGCGCTGAGCCCCTGGGCTCAAGTCTGCTGGTGACAACAGAATGGAGCCCTCGCTGTCCCCTGGGAAGTGTTGCTCTTGTGACATACAGAATCTCATTCTTAGAGCTGGAAAGAGTGGGGTCCTGAGCTTTGGGACAAGACCGTTCCAGTCCTGACCCTGCCACTTACTAGCCTTATGACCTTAGGCAAGGCACACAACCTTCCCTGAGCCTCATATGTCCTCATCTGTAATATGGGAATCTTAACACCTACCATCATGATCAGATGTGAGAACTAAAAGAACTAAGGTACGTAAAGGACCTGATAATAGAGTGGCTATGTAAAATTTTAAGAAAATATATAAATGCTCAGTCTAACTCCCTGGGTTGTCAAGGGAGGAAACAGGCCAGTAGGAGTAGCAGATGGTTTTCCTGCCTCCTAGCTCAGTGCTCTTTCTATGTCTAAAAAGGTGTGCTTGTGCGTGCGCGTGTGCGTGTGCAGTGCTTGTGGATTCTGAAGCACAAGTGGTAAAAACACAGTTCTGGGGCCCGTCTGCCAATGCTTTTGGGTGCACTTGGTGATCAGCTCGTACCTGAGCAGCCTCGTTCTGGGGCTCAGTCCTGGGCAGAAGGTGTGCAACTAACTGCGGTTTTAGTTCTAAAACATGTCCCATGATCTAGGACATAGCCAAGGGGTGGTATGGAAAGAGCACTGGACTTGAGTGTCTGGAGACCTGGCTTCCAGCTCTGGCTGGGGGAACATTTGATTTTGGTACAAAGTGCCATTATCATCTACAAAGACATCACCCGAGTTTATGTGCCCACGAATTATGCACGAGAGGGCTGGGGAACTGAAACATCAGTAATTTTAATTTCTCCACGATGCCCAGGTTTCTTATCGATGGGAGTATAAGTTGTAACAGCTCTCTTTTTTGACGATAGTTTGATAGTCGCTGTCAAAGCCTAGTCCTCCTGTCTGAACTCTAGGAATGCATCCCACAGATAAACTCAGATGTGCGAAAGAAAACGTCTGGGGCTGTTGGTTGCAGCATTGTCATAGGCAATGACAGGAAACAAGCTCACTGTCCCTCAAAAGCGTCAAACAAATCATGGGGCCCCTGTACAGTGGCAACCCTTGCGGCCCTTGAAAAAATGAGGCCGCTCTGTATGTGCTCATAGGGCATGCTTTCCAAGGTATGTTGTAAGTGGAAAAAACTGGGTGCAAAGTAGTATATATGGTGCTCCCTGTGCGTGAGACATGCCGCGTCACCCTGGCTCTGTGCATGGAATGGTATCGAGACGCTGGTAATAGTGGTCGCCTCTAGAACAGGCCCAGGAAGCAGTAGTGGGGCATGGCATCACCTTTTACTAAATGCCTTTTTATGTGTACTGCCCTTAAGTAGTCAAATACTTAAAATTTTCTTATTTTTATTATCTATAAAAATAAGGGGGTTGGCTGGCCAATATTGTAGGTCTCAACTTTAAAATGCATTGCTCTAAGATTCCAGGTTTCATATTGAGTGCCTATTTACTATCTGCAAGGAAGGAGGAAGGTTTTAAAAATGGACTGACTTGTTCTTGTGGTTGGAACATTTTTGGGTACTGTTTTCTTCTCCATGATGTCATATTATCACCAGAGGAACCCCTTAAACAACTCTACTGCGATCCACTCGCTTGCGTTCTGGAAAATGGTGCATGATTGCTTTTTCTTTGCTGTATGAGAAAAGGAAGCCCACAGTATGCGTCTGTAAAGTAGTTGAAGATGACCTTTTGCCAGGTTTCCCACAATTCCCCTGAATCACCTAAGGTCTTTTCTTGGGGAGTCCACCCTGACCAAAAGTCTACACCAAGCCTTTATTCTTGTGGGTCCTCTAAACTTTGAGGTCATTGCAAACACTAGAATGCCCCTTCCTGCTCTGTCCCCAGTTATCCCTCAGACATCTGGCCTGTCGTTTTTAAACATTGATAACAGTAGAAAAGCCCAAGCTCTTGAGAAACTGTGATCAGCAGGGTGTTTTGAATTGGAGGGCCCCCATTTCCTTCTCAAGGAAGGAGACAGTCTTAGTCTTATGTGGTGTGGATACTGGAGAAGCTCCCAGCTCTGCTGAGTTGGCTCTCTTCCATGGCGAAGGCAGCAGGAGACCCCTTCAGGGTCTCGGGCAGGCCTATGTCCCTCCCAGGCAGCCTCTGGGCCTCCTGAGGAATGGCATGAGTCACCCATGAGTATACAGAATGAGCCTGGGTCTAAAATGGGCCTGCCACCACATGGGTTTGAAGGCTGGATGCTGGCCTATATATCTCCATTTCCCCCCCTCCCCCATGTGTTGATGGTACCAAATATTTGGGAAGCAGAAGAGGGGAGCTGCCCTCTTGTGTCTGATGCATGTATCTTTAAAAAGTAACTGAGGCAGGCTTCTGTTGGGATTTCTCAGGCCCCTATTCTCCTGGCTAGTTTCTTGAACCTGAGGTGATTCAGCACCCGGCATGTGACACAGCACACCGGGCCTGGCCAGGTGGGCCCCGAAAAGACTCTTGGCTGGCCTTTGGCTGAGGGCAAGGCCCAGCCTGACCCTCCATCGCTCACAGTGCTGCCTTCTGTAGCTCCCCTCTTCTACGGCCCAGTTGGCTACTCCACCAGGAACCTTCCCGCTGAGGCTGGAGCAAGCTTCACAGGGCCTTCACAGGGCCTTCCGGAAGTTGCTACTGAAGGGTGTGGCTTCCTGCCTGGGCAGGTCGGGCTTTCGCCTGTGGGGAAGCCGAAGGTGGAGCTGATCCTCCCCCACCCTCCAGTCATTGCCTTGGTGCCTCTCTGAGGTCCCTGGTCTTTAGGGCCCTACAGTACTACCCAGAGGGAGAAGGGGCCTTGGGGGCAGGTCCCTCCCTCAGTTCCATGGACATTTTACATTTGGGAAACTTGTGTCTTAGGTTTCTTTTCCTTTTTAACTCTAATTCTAAATGATGCCCTGCTTAAAAGAAAAATCAACAAAGCAGTAAAATCCTCCCGTACTGAGTTTCCTTAGAGAATGTCTGAGCCGGAAGGGCTCCTAGGGACAGTGTCATTTTTCTCCCCCAGTTGCAGGAGTGGTTTGCCCAAGCGCATCTGTGAGTTGGTAGAAAGAAGGAAGCTTCGGCCCCGGTTTCACTCAAACCCCAGTGCCTTTCTCTCAAAATCCTATGGCCTCATTTAAAAGTGTTTTTGCATAGTTATCATCCCTTTTATGTGCTGTTTAGCCCAGCAGTACATACTCAGCTCCTTTAATCTTTCCTCAAGTGTCTATTCTTCTATATCCTTAATCTTTTTTTTTTTTTTGGGGGGGGGGCCTAGGGTTAAGAAATGGGGTTGGAAGTGTTTGGGGTTTCTCTGAACGTCTTCCACTTGGACAGGGCAATTTAGGCTGAAAGTTCCCACAGCTCAAAAATCAATATTTCTCATGGGGTAGAGCCAGGCAGCAGGCGGGACCATTCAGAGAGTCAGTCACACTGGCTTTCCACTGGCCTACAGCTAGTCTTGATTTCTAGTAATTTTAAGTCACTTAATGCCTTAGATGATTGATTTGTTGTATTTTCAGTACGAAATGCAGTAGAAGGACCAAAACGGGGGCTTTGGGGTCAGGTAGAGCTGGCCAGACCTTCGCCTTTTTTCTGCTGCTACTCTGGAACCTTAGTTTCCTCGTCTGCCCATGGAGATGCCTGCTTTTTAAGGCTTGTTGTAATAGTTCACATATAAATATGTAAAGTGGTCCAGTTCTTTTTTCTTCCCTCTTCTCTCATGTTATCACCATCGTCATCAGGTGGTAGAAAATACATGTTCAGGTTTTAAAGATTTTAACTTTGTTCAACAAGCCTGCCTGTTGATACCAAGGCGTGGTGTCTAAGATGCCTGGAGAACCTGCCAGAAGATTTCCTGGGCTTGGATGCTGAGGTTTGCAAGGCCTGCAGCCTTTGCATCCTTCGTACCACACGACACAATTCAACCTGTTACGTGTGACGTGGTTTTAAGTGTTATAAAAAAGGCTGTTACAAAGCAGTAGAGGCACCTTTATTTAGAGTTATCTATTCAAAAGCCACTGTGTTTCCTGTGTTTTGCATTAAGTCACTGGGCTAGAGAAGGCAGCTTCCTGTCTGATAAACATAAAGACAAGGTGTTTGGAATAGTTTAGGTTACTTAATCTAACTGGTTCGGGAGGGGGAGACGATTTTAGAATCCACTGGACCGTGAGGACCCGGAGGTCATAGGTGGGGTCTTTTTTCCTCTCTTGAAACCAGGTCCTTGCCCGGTGCCTGGCACAGAGCCAGCCCAAATTGTCCTTGTTGCACAAGTGGCATTCAGGTCTCATTGGTACCTTTGCCTGTAACATGGAGGCCCAGGCAGCCGAAGCTTTAGCGTGCCATTGAGTTAGTGATCTCTCTATTATACAAAACACGGATGGATGTAAGGTGCTTGTCTGGAAATCTCTGGGGTGAGAAAGGTGGTGGCAGAGAGCCATTTTAAAGTTTTCATTTATTTTTAAATATTTGAGAGCCAACTATTGGGCATAAAGGTATTGATGCCAAATTTCTTTGCCAAGTCAATAGCAGAGACGCCTTAGGCTCCTGCTGTGTGGCCTGCACTGTGCAGGGTTTGCTGGGGCTTCAGTGGGGATAGAGGGCAGAGAGCCCCCCGACCTTGACCTCAAGAGTCTTACCCTCTAACAGGGAGTTGGGAAATTGGGAGAGAGACTTGCCAAACATGAAAGCAGGCCTGAGCTACCCGGAATGCCTGGGGATTTCTGAACATCTTGAGCGAGCTTCCTGGAGGCTAGACTTGCCTGGGAGAAGGAGGGAAGATGGGGAAGGTGGGCAAGGAAGCAAGGAAGAGGCTCTAGTGGAGGGGCACTGGCCCGGGAATCAGGATGTCTGGGTCGAAGTCCTTCCAGCTCTGCTAATAATAGTAATAGTAATAATAACTGTTAAATTTTATTGAGCATTTGCTAAGTTCCAGGTTCTGTGCCAGTGCTTTTACATGAATGATCTCATTTCTCATGAGGTAGAGAATTATTCGTATGTTATAGATAAGGAGACTGAGCAGGGATTCAAACTCAGGCACTCCGGCTCCAGACCCCTGTGTGACCTTGTAGATGCCCTACACTCCTGGGCTTGATAGTGAGGGATGGGCCTGGTCCTGGGGGCCTCCTCTCTCACCACTGACCGTGAATTAATGAAAGGAGCAGAGATTTGGGCCGTGGCAAAATGAGACCTTCTGTTCCATAGTGTAGTTGGCCACTCGGAGCGAGGTTGCCAGTTCAATAGTGTTGCCTTGGCTACGGACTTCACCTTTAACCTTAACTGGCCATTTTTCAAATGTGTGTGGTTGGTCCTAAGGGAGGGCAAGTGAAAAGGCCATGGCTGGGCAGCATAAATCTCAGCTGCTGTGCCTGCCTGCTGGTGGCTGGGCCCTGGCTGGTCTTCAGTGGGGAGCCAGCCAGTCAGAGAGCCCACTGCCATCTTGACCAGTGGATTCTTCTTGACCTCAACCCACTCACGTCCAACAAACTTGCATTTCTTTCTTCCTTCTTCATTCATTCATCTGCCCAACATCATTCAGTAACTATTCCTCAGAGCTTACTTTATATGCTAGGTGCTGGGCTGGGTACCAGGAACATGGAGGTGAAGGAAGCCGGGGCCCTTGTTCCTAGGAGCTAATGGTGTCCCACCAGCTACAGAGTGCTGGGCGCCCAGGAGGGTCTCAGAAGGCTTCCTGGTGCATAGTAGGGGTGTGGCACAGCACCTCCAGGTAGCTGGGCTGGGACCTTGTTCAGTTGCTCAGACTCTGGCAGTGCTTTGTTCAGGGGTGATTCAGGTCGCCAAGGCTCTCTGAGTCACCGGGGCTGGTAAAAGATTTCCTCTCCTTGCGAGCTCTGGGCCCAGCCCCTCTCTCTTACATAGCCCAAATGGCTCATTAAAGTCTCCTTCCCTGTGCCATGTCCTGGGAAATGTGGGAGTGCAGGGTTCCACTCCCAGGTCCTTAACCCCTGAGTGGCCGCTGGGAATCCTGGCTGCCCTCTGGGTGCGTGGTCAGTTTGCTGTTTCCAGCTAAAGAAATTGGGGTGAGATTTTTCACCGAGTGTTGAGAGAGAGATAATTACTAGAATCAGTTCCTCTTTTAAAGTAAAAAAAGGGGGGGCATTGTTTGTACCACAAATGATATAATAACAAAGCTGGCAAGAAGCAAATTTATCCCTCAGTCCCATCCATGGTTCGGATCTTTCTGGGCTTCCTGTCCATGTACATTTATATTGTATAAAACTAAGCAGAAGAGGTACTGCTGTGTGTTCTGACTCACTCTCTCAATGCTATAATGTAAAGTTTCTTATGTTACAACAGTCTCCACAGTTATTTTAACGGCTATGTTATAGAGAACCATTATTTACATTGCCAGAGAGTTTCATGGGTATTATTGACTCTTCTGGACATTCATTCATTCAGCAAATATATCCTGAGCATCTGTTCTAGGGCAGAAAATGCTAGATGGTTAGGATGTAACTGAATGAGACATCACTGGCTCTGCTCTCAAGGGGCTCGCGATCTAGACCTAGGGAAAGCCACTTCACTCTGGTGTTATGGGTCGTGATAGAGATGAGCCCAAGAGAAAGAGGCAGCTTGGATGCCCAATTTGAGTTGATGGAAAACAGGTAAAGCCACTTAGTCATTTGTGGTGAGAAAGCTTAGGAATGTGGACCTGGGATCTTTCTGGGCCCACTCAGGAAGATCATCTACCACCTGTCCCTCCTTCATGAGTGCCGGGCCAGAAAACACCTTGGGAGGAGTGGGGGGCAAGCAGGGGGGGCAGAGGTTCCTAGGGACCTTGTCAGCAGGGAGGCTGGAGCAGAGCCCCCTGGCACTACAGAGAGACTAGGTAGGAGGCAGCTGAGGGTGGGTGAGTGGGCTATCTCCGAAATGTCCAAAAGCCACTGGCGGGCTGCTTGGGCTGTGCTGCGGCTCCTGCCTCCTGAATTGTAGCAACAAGTTGCAACAGTTTAGTTTTGTTGTAAAGAGGAAGTTTCAGAATCCTAGTGGCTGCTTCTGAGCAGGCAGACAGACCTTAGAACAGTGAGGGTTATTTGGGGGTGGGCCGGGCCAGGCCTAAGGGGAGAAGGTGGGTGGTCAGGGGTCCAGAAACTGGAATGCAATGTCTTTGCTTTAGTGTCTCCTTTCATTCCAGATAAATGGCTTCCTTGCCAGAGTCCTCTTTCCAGCCCCCAGTGTCCCTGTCCCTCCAGCCCCAGTTCCCGAATTGTGCTGTCTTAGAGCAGGAGAGAGGTCACTTATTGTTCTGAAAGGAGCCAAAGGCCTGTTAAGCACCCCATGCATGCAGGGAATGGGAGCCCTCGGGTGGGCCCCAGACCTGGTCACCGGGACACTTCCATGGTCTTGTCAACCTTGAGTCACCTGTGCAGCCTGCAGTGGGGATTTGACCCCTTACCAGGCCACTGGGGTTTGAGGTTTGACTAGGAGAGCTCTGTCACGGTCCTCAGTGTCCCCCATTCAGTGTATACTGAGGAAACCAAAAACAAACCCTAAGCCTTAAGCTAACCTTATTTCTTACCTATTGACTTAAAATTAGTAGTAAGATTAAAACGTAAGCTGGAGCTTTCAGTGCTTGGTAGATTATAATGTTCCCTGGTAGTTGAGGTGAGGTGCTTTGTGTATCTCTTATTTACCTCCTGTCACCTTGTTTGTACTACCATTTGGTGGTGATTATAGGCTAGAGAGTATCTTTGAGTTTATACTGTTTTTAATTATTTACCAGCTATAACGTTGGAGAAGGGGGAGCTGGGTATAAGGAACAGAATTAGATAAAGCAGAAGGAAGCAGCAGGGAGTGGGAAGAGAGTGGGTGACTTGAGAAGCAGCAGCTGGGCTTAAAATCCCATTTTTGCTCAGTTTATTTGTTCATTAAATGTGTATCAGATGCTGGGGATACGTGATCAGATAAAACCACCAAAGTCTCTGCAGTTTGCATTCCAGTGGGGGAACCAGACAGCAGTCAGATAGGCAAGCTCACCAGCGCAGGTCAGGGTGGCGGCAGGTGCCGAGGAGAACGCCGGATGAGTGAGGGCGTTACGCAGAGGACCACAGACTGGGCGGCTGAAACGTCAGTGACTCATTTTCTCACAGTCTGGAGACTAGAAGTCCAAGATCAAGGTGCTGGTGGGTTGGTTTTTTCTGAGGCCTCTTCTCTCTTTGGCTTGCGGATGGCTATTGCTGCCTCTTTGCATGGTCTTCCCTTCGTGCAAGGGCGTCCCTGCCGTCACCCCTTCCCCTCACCCCCTCCCCTCACCACGCGTGTCCAGATTTCCCCCTCTCATAAGGACAATAATAGTTGGATTGGATTAGGGCCCACCCTAATGATCTCATTTTAATTTAATTAAAAACCCTATCTCCAAATGCAGGTCCTGGGGGTTAAGGCATCCACATATGAATTTGGGGGTGGGGGGGACGGGGAACACAATTCAGCCCACAACAGGGAAGAGGGGAGTGGGGTGTGTGTGTGTGTGTGTGTGTGTGTGCGCGCGCGCGCGCGCGCGTGGGCTCGGCCTCGTCCTCTCTAATCCGGGGAGAGTCCATTGATTCCTCCAGGTGTGAAGGGTGTGCCCTCTGTGTCTTTGCTCCACTTTACCAGTTCATTTAACTGCTTCGAGCCCCAGTATCCTCATCCGTAAAACATGGTTACTAAAATCCATCTCTTGGGGGAGCTGAAGTATGGAAGGCACTAAGCCTTGCATGAACTCAGCGCGTGGCGCCCGTACTAAATGTCGGTTCCCACACCTTTCCCTTCTGTGCGTCTTTCATCCTCTCCGCTCCCGAGCGCCACTTCTGATCAGGGCGCGTTCGCAGCCGTTCCCAGCTCCCGGTGGGCTCTGCCTCCTTCAGAGGGGTGACGGCGCTGCCACCGGTTCTTGGGGACCATGCTTTCCTGGGGGCGGCGTCTGCCTTCTGAGGAGCCGTGAGCACCGTTTTGACGCCAGCAAGGGGTAACACTGGGAGGGACGCCGGTGCGGGACTGCAACCGCGGCAGCGCTCTTCTCGCCGGTGACGGCGCACGGTGACGTCGCACACTGCCCCGTGCCGGGCTCGCCTCCCCCGTTCGAGGGGTCGCCGCTGGGACTCTGGCACCGTGCCTCGCCCGTGGTGGCCACTTCCTGTATGGTCGAGAAATGGGTGACTGTGTTCATACCCGAGTGAGGGTCACATAGACCCTGCTCCAGCGTCAGCCCGGTCACTTAGCTCGGTGCGACTGGGTAGGAGGCTGTGTGGGGGGCTCCGCGCCGAAGAAGCCCCACGGGGCAGCACTTACACCGAGAGGCGGGGGCTCTGGAGTCGGCCTCTGCCCTGACCCTGACCCTCGCCCTTGCCAGCTCTTTGACCTCGCATGAGTCCAGGCATCCTTTCTGTGCCCGTTTTCCTTGTCTGTGGAATGAGGAAAATGAGAACGACCATGGAGGGTTTCGTTGCTCCATAAAGTTTAGCTTTATTGTTTACAAGTTTTATTTGTACGTGATTTGTCCAGCATAGTGTCTGGTTATTTATTATAAATGTATTCGTTTTTATTTTATTTTATTTTTTAAAAAAGCCTATATTAATCCATTTTTTAATCACTATGAAGTTTGAAGGGCCACTCAGGTTATTGCAATGACAGTTTCTCAGTCCCATGAGGGTGACGGTATTAATGTTCTCATTTTATAGCTGGGAAAATTGAGGCTCAAAGAACCGAAGTGCCGAGCCCCAGGGAACAAGCGGAGAGATCTCAGATCCTCTCCCCGCTCTTCCGATTTTCAGGCGAGTTGTTTTCCATACCTGTCTTCTCATCCTGCTTAACCAGCCCCTCGTATGGACACTGGTGGTGAAGTTGGGGACTTTCATGCCTTTGTACGCAACCTTAAAGCGGTGACATCGAGGCCCCTTGCTTTGCGGGCTTGTGGAGCCAGGTGTAAAACATGGCCCTCTCTGTTCCGTCGGAGACAGGTCACTGGACAGAGGTGGGGGGTGGGTGGCCAGGTATGTGAGATCGTCAGCCTGATTCTTGCAAGGGTCTTCAGCTTTCGTCCCTGAGCTTCCTAATGCCGCCTCCTCCTAGCCCACCAGCTCGCTTTTCTAAGCCTGCCTCCTGCGCAGAGCCGGGCCTGCCACCCACCGGCTGTTTCTCGTGTTTGCCAGGGTGAGGAGGAGGTGGCTGTGTTGGCCAAGTGCTTATAAAAAAATGCCTCATTATGGGATTAATTACTTGCCACTGAGCACTGTGGCATTCACATCAGCATTGTGACTTCTTACCTCCCTCATCTCTACTTCGTCCAAACCTACGTGGACTTCTGACTTTCTGGCCAGCACTTTAAACCTCATGTCACAGAGGAAGGACTAGGATAGTGTCCTCCAAGGCCGAGACCGAAGAACTGGTAGTATCTCTCCCTGCCACTTCCTAGCCGGCTGCCCTGGAGCCTTGGAGTCCTGGCGCCTCAAAGTGAGGACACTCTGGGGACACGGAGCAGCGGGCACTTCGGGGTTGTAAAGCCCTGTGTGTGTATCACACACCTCGGGCAGACCAGCATATTAAAGAGAGGCTGAAAAAGGATGGCCTTTTTCTGTAGAACCAGTCCCTGCTTTAATTAGCCTTAGGTGGAAATAGTGGAGTCCCCTTCCCCACCCCCTTCTGGCTTTCAGACAAGAATCCAAAGAATGCGATACTCCTCTGTGGACCTGAGCAAAGATCAGGGGCTGGGGCAGGATTCAAAGCTCTTCCGGGCCTTTACTAGGCCGCCTTTGTGCTGCTAGACCTAGGACATTCCGAATTGGTCGTGCTCCCTGACAACTATAGGCACATTAAATTCCTGGCTTTTCGGTGGTGTCCAGAGGGGACAGCTGGGAGGGGCGAGGGAGACAAACACTACATTCTCCCTGCCCCCCCCCCCCTTATCTTAGAGAAATCAGGTTTAAAAGCGATTGCAAGGGAAACATGGTTGCAGAGGGGCTTTGGATCAGCAAGCAGGACCATTTCTGGAGCTTTGGTTCTGGGGGACCCGAGGCTCCGTCCATTACCTGATGGATGGCAGACTGCTGTTTACCCGTCCTCTTTGCTAGACGCCCTGCGTGCGCTGCCTCCCTGCATACGCTGCTCTGAGGCCGTGGGCCAAGTACACAGGCACAAGGACTCTGGAGCTTTAGTGAGACCTCTAGGGTACCACGCCAACAGCCACAACCTGTGTGCCCTGGAGCAAGTCACTTAAACCTTCTGGGCTGCAGTTTCCTTATCTGCAAACACAGGATGCTGACAGAACCTACCTCCCAGGGTTGTGGTGCGTGGGAGGAAGCTGTCAGGTGAAAAGCACCTGAACTAAGCCTCAGTGGTTATCACTCGCCAGCATAGTCCTGTGCCACATGCTTTGCGATTCCCATTGCACAGATGAAGAAAGGAATGGTTCAGAACATTTCAATAGCGTACCAGAGCCCCTCAGCCAGTGAGTGGACACTCCAGAGCTCACACCCGGGTCGCGTTACAGTCTGCCCGGATCTCGCATCCTCTGGGGGGTGTGTGCATGTGCATGTGTCTTGCGTACACATCTGTGTGTGTGCATATGTCCACGTGTGTGCATGCATCTGTGGGGGAGGGGGTGGGTCATGCGCCCAGGGCGGGGTGGTATGGCCAAAATATGGCAGCTCCCTAGGGTAGGGGCTGCTGCTGCTTCCTTCTCTCACGTGCAGCTTCAGCCTTGGCCCCTTTGGAACCAGCCTGTGGTTCTGGCAAAGAAGTGATTCTTCGCAGGTGGTAAAATAAACAGTGGCCAGGTTCCCGGTGAAGGACGTGTGAGGTCATCGCTGTGGCCAGGCTCCCTGCTCAAGGACAGCAGGGTCGGCTGGGCTGTTAGACCAGGGTGCTACCACAGCCTGCTCAGGGAGACTGCAATCTAACTTATCCATAAAATGTGAAATAAGTGGGTTTCATCTTCACTTCATGGCTGGTATTGAGGTCACTCCCCCCAGGATGCTGCTTGTCCATCCTGGAGAGTTTGCTCGCCCTGGCTGCTGCCTGTGTGCCCAGGGCTGGCACTGGGAGAGCAGGCCATGGAAACCCAGGGAGGAGGGCCGGTTTGCCGTTCAGTTTTGGATTTCTTGTTGCTGCAGTCCAGGGTGATCCAGAGCAGCCCAGGGGAATTGGCCTCCTGCCCCTGCCAGCTCCAGCCCTCCGCTTCCCACGCAAGCTCACTGTTGGGTCGTCCTGGCTGCCTTGCTCCCTCAGACCTATTTTGTGTGATTCTGCTTAACCCTCTGGAGGGTGATGAAGGAAGAGAATTCTTCGTCTTTGTTCACATTGCCTTGGCGGAGAGGAGGCCACTCCAGTGGCCCTTTGCCTTTGTGCTTGTAACCAAAGGCTTCTAAAAACTCCATGGACTGGACTTGAAGGGTCTCTGTGAGCTCCCTAAGATGATATGCAAAGGGTTCCCAGCCTTCAAAGGGGTCTTTGACGCTGAAAGTGTTAAGAACCACTGATCTAGAGAGATGGGAACTTTGGGTTTCCTGTTTATAAAGCGAGCCTATGAGAACAGATAGGCAGTCAGATTGCAGGCTATTATGGGATTGGCAGGAGAGTCTGTTCATAACAGGGTTATCTGCCCCAGGCAGATAAATAATGGAGAGCACTTTGCCGAGTCTCATCTCTGAGATAGTGACCTTGCTCTCCCACCTGATCTTCTATCTTAATACCTTTAACGTCATGTCACTTCTGGGTGTCTCTTCAGCATGGGGCTGGGGCTGGCACTTTGGTGATGTTTTGACTAGGAAATCTGATCTGTTGTTATTCTGGGTACTGTGGAAACTGGGGTCTTTCTGTCCCAGAGATCTTCCACCTGGACTCCAGGTGTTCAAGGGGTTTCCTCAGCCCCCATATTTGGACAGGTTGCTTCACCCTACCCCCTAGCCTGTGAGTCTTTTTTAAGGGGGAGGGTGGGGAGCAGCGAACAGGGAGAGGATGAAGGATACCTTCCGTGGCTTCACTGAGGTGGTTGGGATTAAATGATGGGAGCAGTGGGAGAGGCACATGTCGCCTGTTGAGCCCTCTCTTTGGCTTTGGACTTGAACTTCTGCTTGGCCTAACTGGCTGTATGATCTTGGGGGAGTTGGTGGCCCAGTCGGAGCTTCATCTACCTAGTGAAGGTTGAGTCAAATTGGTGTTTTTTAGTCTGTCAGTTGAGACTCATTGGTGGGTTGTGAAATTATTTTAGAGGGTGGCAACCAGCATCTTTAGAAATGAAATAAAATAGACTCAAATGGAAAATTGATCAGAGTTACGTAGCATGTATATATCATTTCATGAATTTCAGTTCTGCTTGACATGTTTGTGTATGTTTGTGATTAAAAGCTTTTAATAAAAAAAAAATGTTGGCACTCCCAGGATGAGATGTTGGGGTAGGGGCGAGGGGGCTCTTTCAGCTCAACGATGTGGTTCCCGCCTGCAGATCTGAGCCTGCAGATCTGAGCCAAGCCGGGTCTCCTCAGCCACTGCAGCTGAGCCTGTAAATGGAGCCCCCTGCAAATCAAAGTCTTTAAAGTTCTTTACAAAATTCTGGGAAATGAGCTACATTCCTGGGGCGGAATAAATCATGTTGAGTTAGGCTAGGCAGGATGTGACTTCAAACCCCCTGAAGTGGGCTGTGTGAGGGCAGTGCTGTGACTGACTCATTATGAGCTCAGTGGCGACACAGACTTCTTGAGAGAAGAGGCAAAGGTTGTGGGGGAGGGGGGCTAGCAGGCTCTGGGCGCCACCAAGCACCACTCCTCCGTTAGCTCATTTTGATCCTCACAATAGTTCTGAGTTGAACAGTGCTCTGACTGCATTGCAGAGATGGCGCTGGCTCTTGTGTAGTCCTCACAGCTGTCCTGAGGGGGGTGGGGCGAGGCTGGTAGCACCTCCATCTTACAGATGGAGAAACGGAGGCCTCGGGGCCAAGTCGACCTGGCAAAGTTTGTTCTGTTAGTTAAGCGATGGGTCTGGAATTCCACAGCCAGTCTTGACTACCTCGTGACTCATGTTCTTTCTGAGCTGCTGTCTGTGAAGGTGGCGAATAAGTTTTCAACTGGTTTCTCTCTTTAAATAAGTTATCATTTGGGAGGTTTCCCTATTTGCAGTGAGGAAGCTTATTAGCAGGGAATGAATTAAATGAAATGACCTCTTGATAAATTCGGGAAGATTGATTTTCACCCCTGGCCACTTGCTTGCATATCCTTAGAAACAAAATGAAGATTAGTGAAGGTCACATTTAGCTGGAAGGATGTGAAGAAAGAGGACAACGATATGATCCCGGATGGCCACGGGGAGCCTTGGCCCATTCCAGGCCTTCGCCGCCTTGCCCGCTAAAGGGGGACAAGAACCACACGAGCTACTCATGCTTGGAAAATACGGTGCGGGATTATTGGGTGTAAACAGTAAGCCCTGAAGACTGGGTGGCAGAGAGTGTGGATTCCATCCCTGGAGTCTGGGCCCTTTGGGAGACTGGAACCTGCCCCATTGCGTCAGGTCATCGGGAATTACTCAGCACCTCCATCTCGGTAACGGGGACCGAGCAGTGACTGCGACCCATTGTAGCCTTTGAGCGCTCAGCCTCGACTAGGGTCAAGGTGGCTATTGGTGTAAGTAGCTACACTATTCTGTATTTTTTTTTTGTTTGCTTGCCTTTTTTTTTTTTTGCATTATTTAATCAGAACTCAGAGAATAACAAGCTGCTGAAGGCCTGGGTTCTAGGCTGAATAGTTCTCAAAAATTGTCTTTGGTGCCTGATGTCACGTTGGGTTTTTCAGTCGTCACGATGTGGATGTAGGAAGGCAGCACTTTCGCAGTGAGACAGCGGCCACGTAATTAAATCTTTGCAGTGTGGTTGTTTTTCTGCGTTGGGTTTCAGCAAACTGCTCGCATGCCTGAGAAGAGGAAAACTGTGCTCTCAGCAGAACCACACAGAAGGAATAAGTTTGCTGCAGATCCTGAAGGCTTCAAGTTGCCCCTCGTGTGGTGGGGAAGCTCTGGCTAGCTCCAGAGATGCCATCTGCTGGGAAGGCAGGCTCCGTGTTCAGGGAACATTCCTGACGGGCAGGCAGCCAAACAGTTGTCAGCCTTGTCAAACCTGGAGGGGAGAGTCTGAGGGTAGAATCCATGCCCTGCTGTTTGGGAGGGGACATCACCCCCTGAAACGACTTGTTTCTCTTTGCAGTTGCTCCTGGGCAGCTGAGTGAAAGTTCATTATCAGATAGGTGAGTCACAGGTGTGACCTCAGTACACAAATACTGAACCACTTAAAAGCAGAGTCAGAGTCCAGCGCGGATGACTTACCTGTAGATCCACAGGTCCAGCCGGCAGCTGCCTGGCTCCTCCCCAGTGAGTAAAGGTTGCTTAACCTTTTGCTGATGTGCTTGCCCCCCTCTCCCTAAATGTTAGACGTGGGGGAGGGGGGAGGAGAGGTTACCTTTGGAAAGGTGATGATCTCTTGGACACCCGGATTCCCAAATGACTCAATGGTGAGCTGTAAACCCAAGCATTTGGGGTAGTTCACTTCACAACAAGCATTGATTGAGGACCCTCTCTACGCAGTACCCTGGGCTCAGTCGGCATCTGCCTAAGGAGTGGGGACAGTCCCTGCCTTCAAAGAGTTCTAGGGCAAAGATGAGACAGCAGCGAAGCAATGGCTCTGGTATAAGGCAGATCGAATTGTAGGCAGTACAGGGAAGGCGGGACAGATAACTAATGTGCTGGGGTGTCAGGACAGGCTGTTGGGGGCCGTCCAGCCGCAAAGATGGTCCTCTGGGAGCCGTGGCTAGCGTGGGGGGCGTCTGGCAGGGGACAGAGGGGCGGGGCTGGAAAGACAGTTGGGAGGCATTGGTGGAAGGAATTGGTTGGCTTCTGAAGGGCCTGGAGATCTTTTCTCCAGGTGGGAAGGGCTCTCACCTTGAATGGGGCCATCTTCAATTCTGCTTTCTGCCCTGATTAGTTGATTGGTTTACTCATTATGACATAGTTTCCGTGCCCGAAGCCATACATCTGTAGCCCTGAGGACGTGCGGGGTGTCTTAGTGGAGGAGACTCAGTTGGGCATTTTGGTCTGTGTGACGCATGATGCATGAGATCTGTGGTGGATGAGTTCCTGAGATGCTGGGATACTTCTCACTTAGGAGGAAATGACCTGCAGTGGGACAGTGACTCCTAGGATTCTCCCTGAGCCAGGCCGTTTGGGGTCGTAGGTCAGAGGGTGAGCTCTGTGCCTCATTTGTCCGTCTCCTGTGGCATTTAATCACTCCCCCTCCTGGCTAGTCTTTGGTACTTTCCCACTGCTGACCTCGTCCCCTTAAATTGAGGTGTGGGGGGGTGATCTTTTAAAAATACAAGTCCGATGATGTCACCCTCCCCACCTCCCACCTCCCACCTCCCACTTCCCGTGGTGGCCTCCCCTCGTCCCCTGGATAAAGCCCACACATTCCTCTACACGGCTGATAAGATGCTGGGTAAGCTGAGTGCTTACCCTCTCCAGCGGCCCCACCCACCCCCACCCCATTCCTCACAGCACACAGGCAAGGGGAGTCTATGGAAAGTTCTGGTGTCGTTTTTTATGGTCTGTGTTTTTTATGGTCTGTGTTTGTTGGGTGTGGGGCAAAATCAGAATGACCGCGGGCCTCGCCTTTTGCAGCCAGGCAAATGGGAGCATTTCTGTGTTCCTGAGGGCTGTCTCAGGTGTCCTGAGAAGCCCCTCCAGCGGCCTCTGAGGAGATGGCAGAGCAGAGCTGGTGGCTTCTGGCGCTCTGGTGCTAAATTCCTTTCAGGCCTGTCTCTGATCTGATTTCCTTATCTGCTGTGCATCAGCACAGGCTGGGGTTGGCCTACCGCTAAGGGAAACAAGCCCCGGCCTCTTCTGTAAGCAAACAGCATTCCTGAGGTCAGCAGGGAGGGGGCCCTCGTGTCCTCCTAGCCCTCAGCAGCCTCTGGCCTCTGGGCAGCTGGGAGGACCCTCCCTGCTTCATAGTCCATGGAGAATGAGCACCTTAGGGTGGGGGGGCTGCTGTAAGGTTGGCCCTGGGTACAGAGCGGCCGACTCCTCCCTGTAGACAACTGTTCTGATAGCCCTGGTGTTGACACAGGGAGGCTCCTGGGTGTCCATCACCGTGTTCGAGCCTGCCAGCAGCATCTGAGTGCTGAGCAGGTGACGCCTGCTGGGTCACTCAGCTGGCCAGTGCCAAGCCAGATGCAAATCCAGCTCTTCCTCCACTGGCCTCGTGCACATCCCAGCAGACCTGCATTTCTCAGGTCAGCATCGAGAAATACTTCCTGCAGAGTATTCTCGGGTGCTGCGCCTAACGGGAGAAAGTGAAGTGGGTTTCCTTACTGCAGGCTTCTCAGAACCTTTTGTGTACATCGTGGCCCTGTGGGATGGCCATGAGGTGGCAGCGTGTCCAGCCTTGGCTGGCCACGAAACCCTCCTCCCTGATGCAGTCAATCACTGTGTTTTGGAGTCGTCATACTGTGTCATGTTGTTCTCTGTGGACTGATGTCACCTGCAGAAAGAATCACCAAACTTCTGGAAACTTTTCATAGTCCCCGGTGTCATTCTAGGAGGGATTAGGACTCTTTAGGTCAGGAGGACAAGAGGGAGGAGCTGAGAGTTCCTATTAAGTGTTGGATTCTCCTCTGGGAACTTGAGTTTTAAGCACTTCAGTGGTAGGCATTTTTTTCTCATTCCAGTGCTAGGAGATTGAGGCATTAACAGCTTGAAAATCATGGGAATTCTGAACAGGAGATTCAGACCCAGGTGTCTGACTCAAGTTCACACCCATTCCAGTCCATCACAGGGCATTACAGATATTTATCTTGGGATGTGAAGAATCAGTGCCCCACATGGCAGTGGTCTTTCCAAGTTCCGTCCCTTTCTTCTGAGTTGGTACCAAAGATTGGTGCTCGCAGCACTTGCTCTGTGTTTGCAGATTGAGGCTCCAGGAGAGGCGGGAAGGGCCGCCTGAGGCCCCTCTTTACGTGGATCCCAACAAGGGCAGAGGCCCTGCCAGCCCACGCCAGCTACAGGCCTTCTGGTGTGTCTGGCGGTAGGTGGTAAGTGCCTCCACCTTGGTTAGTCAGGGGACGTTAGAAGGTTCCAGAAAACTGAGATGGTTTTTTCAACCTTATGGAAAAGCTTCTTGGGGACCAATAAGTTATCTTTACTCCTATTTCGGTTTGTGAAAGCCCCAATGTTCTTTTTTTCCTCCTTGTTTTGGGGAAATAAAAATTAGTCCATAAATGGTTTGGGCTTTCTTTTTTTGTTATTTAGTTATTTATTTTTCTTAAAATTATTGGGGCGACATTGGTAAATATAATCAAATAGATTTCAAGTGTACAATTCAAAAATACGTCAAACTCGCTGGCCCTCTTTGCACAGCTCAAGGGGAGTTTCTAGCATCTTAGAAACTTTCCCTGTTACTCTTCCTTCCTCATCTTAGCCTTGTTTCTCACGCATTCATTCAGGAAACTTTAACTGAGCTCCGCTGTGGGCCAGGTCTTGTGCTAGACATTTGAAATCAAGATGAACGAGACCCTGTCCGCCCCTGTCAGATAAAACTGCAAATGATGACAGTTGAGCTGTTCGATTATGGCAATGCAGAGCAGTGGGGAGGGAAGTCTTTTTGCAGCAATCAGGAGGGCTTTGCAGAGGAGAGAGCATTTGAGCCGAGATTCCAGAGAGGGTTCTTTATGCAGAGGTCACACCGGCTTCTTCCAAGGCCTGGAGTCCTGAGCATAGACAGATTTGAACCGGAATCGATTGAAGAGCAGAGAAGAAGGGCAGAAGGAGAGGAGGGGCATGGGAGCACTGGAGGAGCTTAATGGGCAGGGTCACAAAGGACCCACTCACCATGCAAAGATAGTTAGATTTCACTCTGGAGAAGGTGTAGAGCAGAGCCATTGAACGTTTTTGAACTGGTGGTAAAATCAATAAAATAGGAAATGGCATGAGGAGAAATGGGCTGCCACATCATTCTGAAGGCAGCTGGGGTGCGGGGTGGGTTGGAAGGCGGCGGAAGCCTCAAGAAGAGCAGTAAGAAGGCAGCTGTGTAGCCTAGAAAGGAGGGGATGCAGGCCTGGACTGGAGGTGACACCAGTGACGGGGGTGGCAGAGTGCTTGTAATTGACCAGGGAGACGTTTGTGGTGACTGGCTTGGGTGACCAGATGGACAGACCCAGAAGAGAGTGTAGGGTGGGGCTTGGGAGGGTGGGAGGAGTTCAAGTGTGATGGCGTTGTGGGTCCTGTGGGGGGAGGCATGTCTGGTAGGTGTTCAGGGCCTTGGGAAGCGTTCTGGGCCGGAAACACTCATCTAGGTATCATCCCTGGGGCTAATCCTTATTTGCCAAAATTATTCAATAAATAGCATTCGGTGGCATTCCAAGGATGTTGGGCAAGACAGCACAGCATGGGAACAAGCCCCCCCACCAGGGGCAGTTGCCTGTCTGTCTCCCATTAATCTCCTGGACCCCTTGATGCTGGTTAACTTTGCTTATGAATCACTGGCTGAGCTGCTGTGTTGGAGGCTCTGAAGAAGATGCATGTCCCCCGCCTAGGGAGGCGCATCTTTCTTTGCTTGATCTTTTTTGAAAAATTGGGCATTTAGGAATCTTTAAAGTACAATCCAGTAGTAGGTTCTGGTCAGATTCCTTAAAATATAGTGTATTACAAGGGACAGTCCTTCCTTGGTGACAGCGCCTCCCACGATGGTCATTTCTGGGTCCTGGGAGTTATTTTGCTTTGACGACTTCTCTGTTTTTCAGAGATTTGGCTTGTGCTCTTTAGAGTTGGGAGAGTATTTGCTGAACAGAGGTCTGGCTTCTGTGCAGCATTTGCTCATACTAACCTTTTAAATCAGTGGCTCTTATCTGGAGGTGATTTGGCCCCCCAATTCCTTTGGCAATGTCTGAGACATTTTTGTTGTTAAAATAAGAGATGGGGTGTTACTGTTGTCCAATGAGTACAGGCCAGAAGTGCTGCTTGGTACCCTGTGACGCACAGAACAGTCCTCCAGAGCAAAGACCAGTTTGTTCAAAATATTCATAGTGTTGAGGTCTAGAAACCCCCCTGCCTTAACCGATCATGTCCTTTTATGGCTCACGAAAAGCTGCACCCTCTTCTCCCATAGCCTGGAACACTTTTCTACCATCTGTTCCCCTCTCCCATCAATATTCTACCCATCCTCCAGGATCCGGCTTAAATGTCATCTCTGCCATGAAAGTTCCCCTTGAGCTTCCAAGTCTTCCACTGAATTACTGCCTTCTCTCTGTTCCCACCGCAAGTTGCTTGTTCCCGTCTTCTGCAGCCTCATGTCACGGCTGGTGTTTACATCTTCCCCTCCGTGCTGAATGTTCCACAAAGACACAAGTGTCCCATGTCATTGTTACATGTGGAATTAACCAGCCTTGCGAGGTAGACAGGTCACACGAATACCTGCATTTGCAGTTGAGCCAGCGAGGTGGCATGTGCCCAAGGTCACAAGCAAGTACTTACTCCTAATCCATACGGCAGATGTATTGGGCACCCACCATGCTTGGTGTCGGACGCAACAGTGAACAGGACAGAAAGCTAAGAAGCTTGCTTTTCTGTCCACTTTAGTCTCTGTAACTCTGTGATAAAGTCCCAGATTGGCCCTTTAGTACTATATCATCCCAGTACATTATAAACTCTTTGGGTCCTTCATACCTTTGTCATTATATTTTTTTTGCACGCAGATCCTCAGTATGATTTGTTTGATTGAATAAGTAAATCTAATGGGTTTGAAAGTTGATTATTTCAGCAGCTGCTATTATAGAACCTTCCTTAATGGAACTTGGGCACCTTGATAGTTTCATTTAACTCAAACGCAGTGGCTGTAAGGATCTGTGCTCTCTGGGATGGGGGTTGGGATGAAACAACAGTCAGAGAGGCCCGCTCGCACACACCAGCGACGACGCTGGGACACGGCTCCAGAGTCCGGGTTGAGCTGCCTGGGTCTCTAAACTGGAGCCTTGGCTCCGAGAACTTAGACGGCTTGCCCATGGTCACAGTCCTCACCCTCTTACTTTTAGCTCCAGTGATTTAAGGTGAAAATGTAAAGAGTCCATTGTACAAACCAGCACAAAGAGATAAGGGGTTTGTAGCTTTGAGTTGCCAAATTAATGTGTTCCATCGGTTTGCTTCCCTTGATCTTAGCCAAAAGACCTCTCTCTGGTTTGTTTAAGCAGGGTGTTCTCAGTTCTTTTTCTCCCCGCGGACCCAGATCACTCACGGGAAAGACAGTTTACATGGAAACTGAGCAGGGTGTTGGGGCCGGATGGGTCTGAATTTGAACCTGAGTTTTGTGACCTGTCTGAGCCTCATTTCCCTCACCTATATAATGAACATGATGATACATATTATGCCTTATGACATGATTGTGAGGCTTGAGTGAGAAAATAGAGAACTTACTAGCAGGCCCTCAGTACGTGGTAGCTTTAAGATGAGTTGGGCTGACTTGGTAGCTCCAAGCCTAGAACTTGGCCCATGGAAGGCTTTACATAATCCCGGTCGTCTAGGAATGGAACCACTCGGTCTTTGGACCGGTGATTTGTCATAGTGTCTTTAAGGGGCTAGCAGCTTCTTTTCCAGACAAACATAAGTAAGTAAGGAGAACCAGAGAGAGGGAGGGAGGGGATTCTTTGGAAAAACAGGAAGGAATAAAAAGGTCCAAATGGATGTTTAGGGGGAAGGGGAGAAGGCAAATAATCGAGGAATTACAATTTGGGTTGAAAGCAGAGGTTTTTGGTTAACCTATTTACTTTCAGTTTCATCATTTCCTGAGAGTCCTAATTTAGCCTCTGGATGTGTCCTCTCGATTATGGCCTAAAAAGGCAACTACTTGGGTTTCGTGGAGTTGGACTGGCACCCGCAGGAAGCCGAGTGGGAAGGGCCAGCCTCAGCCTGATCTGGGCGTGAGAGCTGCCTTCTTTCTCCTTAACTCCTTGCTGGCCAGCTGAGTCCCAGGGCTTCCTGAGGGTCCCCGATCTGAGCCACTGAGCTCTTGCCTGCAAACCGTTTTCTTAGCGTCGGTGTGGCTGCTGCCATGTGGACATCCTGCTCAAGTGGCTGGTCACAGCCATCACCCCTTTTGGAAAACATTTTAAAAACATATCTCAGGACCATAAAAATGTCTGGATTTTTTTTTTTTTCCAGTAACTCCATTTCTGGGAATTTATCTCAAAGTGGTCCATGAGATGAGAGGAAAGAAGCTAGTGAGTAGTGTTTTTTTTTTTTGGGGGGGGCGGGTGTTGGGGGAGTCACTTTGGAATATTATGCAGCCATTAAAAGTGGCTAACAACCAGGCCCTGGAGTTAGGAGTCCTGAGTTTGGGTTTTTGCTCCCCCAGCTGTGTGCCTGAATGGAGTCATTTTCCTCTCAGAACCTCTGCATCATCACCTGTAAAATGAAGTGTTTGGATAAAAATGATCAGTAAGCAAACTGTGGCCCTACAGGGAAATAGTCGTAAGAAGTAAGGAAAATACAAAACGCAAAATTCCATACTCTGCCTATGATAGTTAAAAATCGAATGTTTCTGTGAACCAGAACTAGAAGGGACCATTAAAAAAAAGAAAATTGGTTTTTGGAAGGAGAGGGCCAGGAATTTAGGGGGCTATTTTTCTTTCATTTTTAAAACCTTTATATTATGTGCGGTTTTTTGAGAATTTTAAAGAGGCTATTTAGTAGGGTCCCAGGATGGGTCAGAGGGAAGTATCTGCGTGTTGGCTTTTGCATGAAGTAGACTCCTCCCTAGTGTCTTTTACCTAGTGCCCCTTCTTTCATTTCTAACAGCTCTTAACAGTGTATGCTTGCTCCACCCGCATCCTGATAGGGAAGTGGTAACCTGTCTGCATCCCTGGCTTCTTCACCGAGCACACACAACTCAGTGGCCGCGGGGGCTTGGGAGCCTCTTTACCTGACACAGGTGGAAATGGGGGCTCAGCTGCAGACCTGTGGCCTCCAAATCCTTGAATGTGGTGGTTCCTTTCGGGGCTGGGTTACAGCTTTAATAACAATCCCACTGTTTATTGTGACCTCTGAGGCCCTCTCCCTCAGTCCAGCCCATGTATTGATCTTGGCACTGCTGCTCCCCCGCGTCAGTCCAGCAGAATCGCTGAAACCAGATAGCTCTCTGTCCTTGGCCTGGCCCAGCAGGGCTCAGCCATGTTTAATGAAAAGTTCTGCTCAGAAAGAGGCACTGAGGCGAGCGGGGACTCCTCAAACTCGTGTCCACGAGAACCTTGGCATCCCCGGAGGCAGAGGGATGCAGCCCTCTGTGCTGGTCCAACTCTGAGGACACACTATGTCACCCTTTCTTATAGGAAGTGTGGCTTGGCCCCCAGGTCTCTGATCGCTATCAGAGGTAAACAGTGCTGGCCTGTAACTGCCCCCTTCCCGCCCATCTGGGCCTGACCGTAGGGCTGAATGAACAGAGGAGCCGAGGGTGCTGCGTTGGGTGGGTTTTTCCCATCAGCTGCTGCAGTGTTTATGGTCTCTAGTGTAGAACCACTGACGAAAGGGCCAGGCAGTTTACCTGGATTTCCGAGTGCCGAGGGCCTGCAGCCCAAGGGAGCCCAGGTGCTGCCGTGAAGCCAGGCCACCAGATGGGCTCTTTCTTGTCGTTCCCACCAGGGTGGTGTTGCTGGGACTGAATGCAGTTTGATGAGAGCCAGAGTCATTTGGTCATCACAGATGGGCTGCTTGCTGTTGACAGGGGCAGCCCACAGGCCGGAGGAGTGAGAATATTGAGTTTTAATGTGCTCTGCTTTGGGAAAGGCCACACAGTCCACACCAGGAAGGCTCAGTGTCAACCTTTCTGCCGGCCTGATAGGGCTCAGTATTTATTAAATGCTGTGGAATGCCTTCTCCTGCACTCCTATGCCCCACTCGGCCCACCCGACTTGTCGACAGTTTCAAGCCGAGGTCCAAAACCAGCCTGACTTCGTTTTTGAGACCCCAGGCACAAGTAGCCCGGGCCTGGGGGCCAGGTGCATCTGGGTTAAGATCCTGTACCAGGACTGGGCTGGCAGACTCTGGGCAAATGACTTGCTGTCTCTGAGCCTCTTTCCTCATTTATAAATTGGGGATAATGAAAACTCTTTCCCAAAATGATTGATCAGAGTAAGTAGGATTGTGAATAAAACAAGGCTGACGTTTGATAGGTAGGTACTTTGTGACCGTCCCTTTCTCTCCTTCCCTGGGAGGGATCTGGTAAAGGGCACGTGATGTCCTCTGGTGTCTTCACTGGGCTAGGTCAGTGGAACACTTAAGCAGCAGCAGACTTGGGATTTTGGGGGACAGGGTTCAAGTGAATTTTTTTTTTTTTGCATGTTGATGGGAGATTATCTTATTGAAGTTTGCAAAAAGATTGAGAACCAGCACCTTGTGAGACCCGAGACCCCGTGCTCTCCGATCATCACAAGTTCCCAAGCAGGGCAATGACATGAGGAGGAGACTGCTCTGGGGAGCCGGGTGCTGAGACTGTGGGGCGGGGGCGGGGGGGACGACTGGCATTTACTCTGGCAGAGAGAAGCCTTTGCTTTGCTTGAATGGACTGGCCAGTGTGGAAGCAAGGACAGCTGGACTACGCTGGCGGCGCCCCGGTGCTGCCGCCTGCTTAGACCCCAGAGCCCCGCAAAAGACAAGGGCTGGCCAGGCGGTTTACAGCTGTCCTGCTCGTGCCTTGTCGGCTGCCACTTAACTCTGGGCCCTGCCTTGGGGTGCGGTCCTTGCAGGTGGATGGTGCAAGGACCCTGAGAGGGGCTGCCAAGGTTTGCTTATGCTGGGAATGTGAACCCAGCCACCAGCTGAGGGGGCTGGGGAGGCTGCCAGGCTCTGCCCCTGCGGTGAGAGCAGGCAGGTTTCCTGGAAAACAGCCTCTTCTGGAGCGAGTCCAGGGGAGCCCCTTTGCCTTGATCTGGAAACCATTTAATGAGCCCAGATAAGAAGGTCTGGGCAGCCCAGACTTTTCCTTTTGTTCTCTCCCTCTCAAGCCTACAGCCTCCTTGGTATTCAAGTCCTTTTTGGAATCTGGAAGCATGAAAACCCATATGACTCTGGGTTTGGATCTGGGGTCCTCCTGGCTTCTGGGCCTGGGGTGGGGGCCTTGGTCTCATAAGGGAAAAGCCTGCTTGTGTTGTGAGCTAGGCGGTGAGCTTCTGGGCTGGCTATGGGCTGTCTCTGTCTTAGACCAGGGTTTCTTAGTCCCTCTTTCAAGTTCATTCAGAGCTCTGTTCCCTGAACTGAACTCAGCCTGAGCTTTCGAGCAGAGTAACTTCTGTGGTTATACCGTGGAAAGGCTGTAGAACCAAGAGTCTGGAGTTCTTCCTGGGCGACTCTGGACACGCTTTTATTTCCTCATTTGTAAAATGGAATAAACACATATCTTACCCACATTACAGGGTTGTTCTGACAAAGATCTTTCAAGATAGCAAAATGTGTGTGAAAGCATTTCATGAACAAGAAAACTACACAGGTATAAGGGATTATTTCATCATCTTTATTTTGCAAATAAGTTTTTTAAAAAGCGAACACACATGTGCTTAAGTTCTGGCGCATAAATTGTGAGCATTGCCTTTTCACGTTAGTGCCCCAGAAAGGAGGCATCCTCATTCTTCATGAGGTTTCCTGGAGCCTGACTTCTTTTCTTCTCAACCTTATTTCTTTGTATTATCAAGATGGAATTAAAAATCTATTGGCAACCTATTGATGTTTTATTTTCTTGGTCGATTCTGTGAAATAAGAAAAAGTTTTTTAAAATGAAAACATATGTGTAGTTGTAGTCAGTTGCCCTTTTTTTTTTGCTAATTGGAAACCCGTTTTTGTTGCAAGTTCTCTTAAATTGTGTGGTCACTTTCTCACCTTAGGTGTAGCATAGTGACTATAATTGAATCTGTTTGAGACTCTTATCATTTGGCATAATATTTGTTTATAGATTTGTTTGTGTGTTGGTCTTAGGATATACCTTACCATTAATTCTTACAGCGTCCCCTAATACCAACTTGTTTTTCTCAGTGATATACAGCTTTCTCCCAAAGTAGAAGCGAGAATATTCTGGTGAATTGTACGGCTTGGTTATATAAAGTTATACTGCACTACATAATTCTGTGCAGTTCGCAAAGATAAGAGGTAATTGTTAGTGATTCTCATATGGCCGATATAGTTAATCATATCTAATGTTTGTCCTTCTTTCTCCCTTAGGTCCTGGCTGTAAGTCACCATGGCGCAGCAAGCCGCTGATAAGTATCTCTATGTGGATAAAAACTTCATCAATAACCCATTGGCCCAGGCCGACTGGGCTGCCAAGAAGCTGGTATGGGTGCCTTCCGACAAGAGTGGCTTTGAGCCCGCCAGCCTCAAGGAGGAGGTGGGCGAGGAGGCCATCGTGGAGCTGGTGGAGAATGGGAAGAAGGTGAAGGTGAACAAGGATGACATCCAGAAGATGAACCCGCCCAAGTTCTCCAAGGTGGAGGACATGGCGGAGCTCACGTGCCTCAACGAAGCCTCAGTGCTGCACAACCTCAAGGAGCGTTACTACTCAGGGCTCATCTACGTGAGTGGGCCTGGGGCTCGGGGGCGGGAGGCTCCGGCACCGTCCCATGAACCTCACATCCTGGGCGCCGGCTCTGGGTTAGAAGGGGCCGTCAAGGAATGCTGGGGTCATGTCCTTGAACCTGAGCGTTTGAGCATCCTAATGGCCTGCTCTCGTAGCATTACTTTGATCTCTTTTCTATATCACCAAAAACAATGTTTTTGACCAGGTGTAGAAAGACACGACATGAGAGGTGTGCTTAGCCACCGGCCCTGGTCCTCAGTCTTGGTGGAGATGGGAAGGCCAGACCAGTGTCCTCAGTTCCTTCTCGGGGAGGGGGATGCCGTGTCCTGGTTTCCCATCTTGTTCCTCCTGCACTACCCAGTCCCCTCCTCCCTGCCACCTCGCACCTGTTGGTGTGACTTACTTCCCCAGGTAGTGTGCTCTGAGCAGAGGCAAGCCATCAAGAGGAAGCTTGACTCACTAGTCCGTCCAACACTTTAGGCTGGTTCCATGCCAGGCTTAGAGTGTAGAAAGCAACATTACAAAGGCCCAGAGCATGCGGGAGATAAGGAGCGGCCTTTTCTCTTCCCTTTAGCCAGCAGGGCTGCGTCTGCAGGACAGCCCATCACTATTGTAGGAAATGTCAGGAGGAGCATGTACCCATCCCTTTGCTGATAGGCTCTGAGCTTGTACAGCCCCAGGTCACAGTTCTTTCTAACGTCTGTTCAGTGTAAAGATATTTCCTTCTGGATTTGTCCTTAGTGAGGAAGAAATATCTGGTTCTTATTATTCCTAAAATAGCTCTTTATTTAACTATACTGTTATAGTCACCTTGGCCTTCTTGGTCTTGGAGCTGAATAAAACAGTTATCAACATTTTTTTTTTTCTTTTTTAACTAGAGGAAGAAAACATCTCAAGGTCATTACAGCCCTTTTATTTAATTGGTAGGAAGACCAAGTTTCAGCCTGAGGGGTTTACTCATGATCACATGTGTCATAAAGGGAGACGAGGGCCTGGTTCTGTTACGGGGACCGTTAGTGGCTCCCAGCGAGCCCACTATTTTGTATTTGGTGCAGTTTTAGGGTGACTTCAGCACACGTTTCACTGGGGCACTTCCCTTACCCACTGAACTGGTACCTCTGAGTGCCCTGCAACATGCCAAAGCCCTTTGGAGCCATTGGTCATTTTGGATTGCCTAGAAGTCCTGACTGGGCCCGACCGTGGGCCGGGATTGCATTACCTTGCTCATTGCTAATCGGCCTGTGATAATGAGGTCCTCATTTCCTGCTGTTGATGATCAACCTTTGGGGGTGAGCTTGATTAGTTAAGGACCTACCAGTAAGGAGATCCGCAGAACTGTTTTCCTGGAAAAAGCCCTCTGTATATCCCAGCTTAGCTCAGCCTTCTAATACAGCAGGTGGGAAAAACTGAGGCCCAGGGAGGACAAGGGACTTACTTATGCAGGTCACACAGCAGGTGTAGGCAGGGCTGAGACAGGATTCTCTGTTTCTTGGTGAGAATGTTGTCTGGACCAAATTAAAACCCCTGCCCCTAGGGGCATTAACCACTGAAATTCAGAATTAGCGATCGCAAAAGGGAAGGGACGTGAAGGGAGCGTCACCTGTCTCCTTCTGCTCGGTGTTTTACTGGTGTCAGTGTTCACCTTGGTCCTGGTTAAGATTTGCTGAGCATGAAACAAGTCGGCCGGCCTGTAACTGCCCACACCAGCTGCCTGCAAACAGTGTCTCCCAGTCACGAGGGGGGGTGTCCGTTGTTAGGGTGCATTCAGTGTCCCGCTGCTTCATCTTTCCTCTGAAAGTGTGGGCGTACGGGCGTACTCCGTGGGCGGCCACAGTGGGTGGGCCTGAGCTTTGTCTCCAGCTCTCGCCACAGGCACGGGCTCCCCTTTCCACTCCTGTGCCATCACCTCCCGTGTACGGTTAGTTCCTCCTGCCTCAGACCAGCCTCCGCCTCAGTGTCATCACTAGAAGGGAAGTTGGTCGTCTCTACAGCTGCCCTGATGGAGACTCCAGCAGGTGCAGAGCTGTGGGGAGATCAAAGCCACCTGGGGGGCTGCCTGGGCGTGGGGCACCCCTCCCCCCATTCACAGTCCATCTCTCTGCACGTGACGTTCCAAATTGCGACACCAGGAGCCTTTGTGCAGCATGTTTGCCTGGCGTCGTGGGCGGTGTGGCTAATTCTGCACCACAGCTGCTCTGTCTGTCTCTTCGGGGGGTGAGGCGCTCGGATAGGGGGCGGTCGGCACAAAGAGCCTCTGTGGCCCGTGAATGGAGCAGCTTCCTGGCGTGGCCGTGTGGGAGCAGAGCCGTTCGCTCAGTGTCTGTGCCTCCACGAGCATCCAGCGAGAGCGGCTCGCGGTCGGTCTCCGTCCTCCTACCTGAGCCTCTGTGCTCGCTCTCCAGGGCTCAGTTTGTCAAGTCCACTGATTGACCAGGATTAGCCCAGAGAACATTGAGACTCCATAGAACTCTCCGCGGGACCATCTGCCCACCCAGCTGTCAGAGTTGTCCTAGTAACCCCCAGCCCCTGTTGCAGTCAGCGCCAGCTGTTCCCGAACATCTGGCTCCGTGGCACGCCCTAAACGTGTGGCCATGTGTCCTCTGCTTTCATCGGGGTGGATTTCCTGGAGTGTGGGTTTTCTCACACCCCAGGAACAAAGCCTGATTGTTTCTGAGCTCCTGGGAGGACCTCGCTGCTCCCCGGCCTTCTCTCTCGTCCTCACCCAACAGTCACAGAGGGAAGACAGGGGTCTCAGCTGTACCCCCGTCCCCGCTCAAACCCGCACCACGGGGCGCCAACACCATGTGCAGACGTCTTTGCTTCAGAGCGTTCCTGGTCCCTTGTGAAAGGAGTTAGTCGGAGGGAAAACAAGTGACTGATTATCTCAGAAAGACAGGGAATTGAGGGCCCCGCGTCCCCTCGTCCAAACAGAAGAGGCGGCCAGGTCCACTTGTTACACATCCACACTCAGCTCTCTTTTGCATGCAGACCAGTGTGTGGGTGGTGGGTCCCCCTGGAGTTCTGCTTTCAGTGTGACGTCTGCTTGGCACGTCCATGTGCCAGAGCCCCGAGCCAGCGCTGGGTACACTTTGTCTTTGTGACTGGTTCCTGGGTGGACCCTGTCTGTAGGTTCAGCCACAAAATCCTTTCTTGGTTCTGGCAGGATTGGAAGGGGCTGGCTTGGCACACAGTGTGGCCCCTCAGGTGTTGGCTGCTATTGGATCGAGGGGCAAAACCATGGACACTGAGGGTGGCGGCCACTTGGAATGAGGACAACAAAAGGATGTGAGGTGCTCAGAGAACTGGCCTTCATAACCAAGGAGGGCCGCACGGTGGGGTGTGACCTCTGCCGTTAACTGCCTAGGGCTGCAGGTGTGTGTGAATCATGGCGCATGGGCCTCGCTTCACCTGCCTTCTTATAGGCCTCTGGCGCATTTTCCTGAGGAGAGGGTGCTCGAGTTTCTCTAGATTTCTCAGAGAGCTGCAGTCCCCCAACTGAACAGCTGTCATCTGGGTGGTCTCGGGAGTCTCTTCCAGCTATTAGGAGTCTGTCATTTTTCTTTTGGTGATAAAGGGGGATCTTAGAAGAAAAAATAGCAGAAACACTTCAGAGAAAGAGTTAGTAGCCATAGGCTAGTGTGGATTTGTCTAGACTGACCTGTTTTGATGGTTGCCACTGGAAACTGCTCTCCTGACCTACTCAGAGGCTATGCTGGGTGTTGTGCCAAGCACTTTACCTGCCTGATTCTCACAGCCAGTCAGTGGGGTATAGACATCTGCCTGCCCCCTTTTACAGAATGAGACATGGAGGGAGAGAGGTTAAGAAATCTGCCCTGCTGAGACTCGAACTCAGGACAACTGATTCCAGAGTCTGATTTTCAACTTGACAAGTCGCACTTGCAGTCCTGAGTGCATTTTTTGGCTGCCTCGTATTAAGGGCATTGATAATTGGATTCCCCTCAAGAGAAGACCTGAGTCTTGGAGAAGGCTCTCAGGGGACATAAAAGTGGTCTTTAAGGTTTTGAGATATTTTCGTGTGAATGTTTCTTGAAGATTCAGGGAGGCAGTTTGGTTATCTGTCTGTGATCTGCTGGCCCACAAAAAATCCAGTTGGTTGAGGAGCACAGTGAGTTCTTCCCAGTGCTGGAAAACTTTAGGCTTGACTATCTCTGAGAGTCCTTCAGGGTAGAATAATTGTCTCTACACAGTTTTCTTGCTGCAGCTGAATTCTTTTCTCTTTGTGCATCTCACATCTGTTATTGTCCCTGGATCCAAGTTTCGTAACTAGCCTTCTGCTGTCCGCGAAGCTTGCCACGGATCTTGCCCGATGCCCGCACTTACCAACATGCAAAGCCGGCAGCCGTCATTCCGTCAAGGGAGGACCCTCACTGACAGAGTGAGATGGTGCCAGTGCCCCCACACTTGTAGCAGGTCTGCTGGAGCAGGGCCCAGAGGACCCGGGACTTCAGGGAGCACACTCACACCAGGCCGACTTAGCCTCAGAGGCAGCAACTACTTAGCGAGAAAGTTTGCATGCCATTGGGTATCGGACCTTCTAACCCATTCCTATTTACCACTGTTTTCTTTAGACCTATTCAGGCCTGTTCTGTGTGGTTATCAATCCTTATAAGAACCTGCCCATCTACTCCGAAGAGATCGTGGACATGTACAAGGGCAAGAAGAGGCATGAGATGCCCCCTCACATCTACGCCATCACAGACACTGCCTACAGGAGTATGATGCAAGGTGAGTGCCGCGGCCTTCCCAGTGGCCGGGAAGCCTCGTCGACACCTTCAAAGGTGCTCACTCACTAGTCATAGTGATCTGGCGGCTGGATCAATGGCTGATGTTCTGGGACAGTGCGTTGGGGAAGTCCGTAAGCCATTGCGTGAGAGTCGAGGCCAATGGCTGTCAAAGGACATGTTTATAGAACCTTTAATTATTTTTGCAATTTCTCCTTCTTGTCAAGATCTCCTGCACCAGTCCTCTCACTTCTGGGCCCCTCGGATTAGTTACTCCCTTTCCTTCCTGTTTTTCATCTTATTCCTGCTTCCGCACAGTCTGGAAACATATTCGAGTTTCCCATTAAAAAGAAAAAAAAAAAAACATACAAAGTCTCTCTTGAGTTCTGTGCCCACTCTAGCTTGTGTCCGCTGTCTCTGCCCCATCACAGTGGAGCCTTTTAGAGGAAGTGTCTGTGCATGTCTGGCCCCACCACTTCTCCAGACCGTCCCACAAAGGTCACCTTCACTTCCATGTTGTGACATCCGTTGTACACATTAGTTCTCATTTTACTTCTTCTCCCTGGCATGGGACAACCGTGACCGCTCCCTTTCGAAAAGCCCTTCCTTCCTGTGACCTCTCTTGGGTTCTCCTGATAGCTGCCCTCCCCATCTACGTGGTTCTTTCCTTCCCCCACACATTGGGGCTCTTCGAGGTCTCATCCACTCACTCCAAATGGTCCTCTGGACGATGGCCCCATCTATGCGAGTGGCTTTATCATCACTTTCTTGCTGAGGCCTGGTACTGTCGTCACCTGATCATTACTTTGCTCCCAGCTGCCATTTCTTCATCCACCCATTCATCCAGACCTAGAACCTGGCTCATCTTATGCTCACCTGTCTCTTCTTCATCCCTTTTCCCAAGCCATTCAGAATTTTCTTAAGATTTTTATGTCTTTCCGTATTTCTGATTCTCTTATCCCTGTGGCCCTGGCCTTAGTTGAGGCTTCCACAATTTTTTGTCTGTGTGATTGCTGTGGCCTCTTAACCTTCAGTCTTAATAGAGCCCTCCCTCTGGATTTCCACCAGAGGTCATCGTTCTAGAGTGCAAATCTGATCCAACCCCTATTCACAATCTTAAAAAGACTTCTCAGTCCCTCAAAGATAACATTCAAACCCCCTAGTAGCACATAGTGCCCTTGGTAATTGGCCTCCTGCCTACGGTTCCAACTTCCCTGCTACGCGGAGCTCCTTACGTTTTCCTAACTGGCTTTTCTGCTTCAGACCGCCCTGCCTGCTCCATCCGCCTGCAATGCCAGTCTCTACTCTTTTGTTAAAGAAGCAGCTGAAGTGCTACTGCCCTTCGGGGACGGTATCTGGGCTAGATTTGCGTCGGAGCCCTGGTAATACTTTATCTGAATGGTTGTTTTTCCCTCCGAGACATGGGAGGGTCTCACCTTGCCTTTATATTCTCAGAGCATAGCCAGGCATTTGGTGCCATTTCCTGTAATTTGGAGTCTAGCCCAACTTTGTGAGCTATAGTTAGTGGTTTTTCATGTCTTATTACGTGTACATCTGTTTTCTTTAAATTTTTTAATCAACCTATGAAGTGACGGTAATGAATCTTGTCATATTAACTTCGTCTCTGGTTTCGTGGTTTAAAATGGCAGCACGTGCATCTGTCTTGTACCAGACACACAGTGCCATGGAGAAGGGGTTCCATCGCCAAGCTTGATATAGTATGTAGGATGTACAAGTTTGGCCTAGCCTTTGGCTTATTATGTTCACGTTCATCAAAATTCCTTGAGGAAGCCGGCCCCATAGGATGTCTGTTTCCAAGTGCTAAGTAAAGCAGTGGAAGAACATTCTATGAGATTACAGAGGAGCCTGAGTCCTGTCTCTGGAGGTTACGAGTCAGTTTTCTCCTGGTTCTCTTAATTGTTAAGTGCAAGAAATGCATCCTGGCGTCTTGACCTCTGCACTACTGAGTAGGGCGTGCTCCCACCCTTGGGTGCTGGATTCGAACAGTGTTCTAGCAAGCGGGCTGTCTTCACTCTGAGGCAAGCCATCATGACAAGAATAACGTAATGCCGCGGAGCGTGGCGCCGGGAGTTGGCTTTCCTAGAACTGGACTTCCCACATTTCCTCTGACGACTGTGGGACTCTTTCCCAAAGAGATTCATCCATATTTTATTCGTTTAACAACAACAACAAACAATTGAGGGGCAAAAGTGCGCTCCACAGGTTGGACATGATTGAAAAAAATAAAAGGAACATTCAGAGGGCCGGAACATTTCTTTGTGCAGACCAGGAAGTCTTGGCCATAACGCAATGGCCTTGATTTAGGAACTGAGGAACTGCCCCAAATTATGAGGGAAGTGGGTGGGTGTTTTCATCTTCTAGAGACCAAGATTAGGAAATTTTTTTGTGGGCACACAGAACCGAGGTCCTAGTGCTTCCTTTTAACGGTGTGCAGGTGCCGGGTCCCCATACTTTCTAATCTTCAGTCCGAGAGGTTTTCGCGCACATTCAGCTGAATGTTGGACCTGCCGCAGCAGCTCTTTAGCTCCCTTGTTGACCAACTGAGGACATTTCGAAGTTCCCTCTTGTCATACACAGTTGACCAGCAAAGCAATTGGCAGCAGGTCTCTTGTTCGTGGGGCAGGGAAGAAGTTAATTAACAGAGGTCGCCCTTGTTATGACAGGACAGTTCGCTGGTAAAGAGAGTCCCCGAGAGGAGCCTTTGGTTGTTGCTCTAAGTCAGGTGTCGGCAGGGAGCCTTGGGGTCGCAGCTGGTTGGATGAGCCCCCCTCTTGGAGAGCAGGTCTTAGCGCAGTGCCCCCCCAACCCCCCTCGACTTTGAAGGGGATAGGTTTGTTCTCTCACATCTTAAAAGGCACAGCTGGACACTTGCTTTTCTGCTTTTCCTTTAAATAAGAAGTAGAAAAAGGTTTCCTTGAGCTGACTGTGGCTCATGACATACTAGCATTTATTCTGACAATTAGGGTAGTTGGTGGCTTTGTTTGAGGACTTTGATGGGATGAGTTCTTTGACCCTGCCTAGGGACCTCCCTCTGTCTTCTCGTAAATGCTCTGGTTTGCCTGTAAGCCCTGATTTACGCCTGTTGTCTTGGGGTTGGTATTAATTGTGCCCTCTTTCAATTTCAGCACCATCCCAATTTGGAGGATAAATTATATGGCTACTCTAAGTCAGGGTTTCTCAGACTTGGCACTATTGACATTCAGTGTCAGATGATTCTCTTTGGGGCACGGTGCTTGTCCTGTGTACTGTAAGATGTTTAGCAGCATCCTGGCCTCTGCCCACTAGATGCCAGTACCTGCCTCCCTCTCTAGTTGTGACAGCCAAAAATGCCCCCAGACATTGCTACCAAATTCCGGGGGCACAATCACAATCACCCCCACTTGAGAACCACTGCACTAAGCATTGCTAATTGGTTTTACTCTGAATGTCGACTCCCACCAATCATTAGGGGCTTGCCTAGCCTCGTGTTGTCAAGGCTCTGAGACTCACTGCCGAGGAATGCTGGGATGAATTAGTGTTGTCTGCCACAGGCATGGTCTGGGGCATGGCGGCATATGGTGCCCTGGATTAGGCCATGGAGATAAAAGTTAGAAAGTGCTAGAATACCAAGAGGCTTAGTACCTTAACCCGGCAGTGGAGGCCCTGGCAGTCCAGGTGGAGAGACGAGACATGTTTGTACACGGAGATCTGTGGCTGTAGCTGTATAACAGGACAAGTTACCCTACACCTGGTGCCAAGACAACTGTAGCAGGTGTCTTGGGAGTTTAGAGGAAGGTGTGGCCTCTGAGGCCTGGCGCAGTTGGGAAGGCAGTGGTGGTTGGGTCCTGTGGAAAGGCTGGCAGGTATGTGTCAGTAAGTGGTTACAGCCCAGGTGTGCCCGGCCCCGCTTTGTGTGCTGTTTTAATCCTCAACCTTGGGCTTAATTCAAGTTGCAATGACACACCTGGTTCAGCCTCCCAACCTTTGATTGACTTGTCGTCATGGCTATTAATGGGTCTGCCTGTCTTGGGGCTCGAACTGTCCCTCTGAAGGCTTTGAACTGTCTGAGGCCAGGAGCATGAGAGAGAATGAACTCTGAACCCCTTGTCTGGCAAACGTCAGCCCTGGCGGGGATAGGGCAGGTATGTGGGGCACCCTGTGGGATTTGGGGCGGGGCAGCTCGTGGTCTGTAAAAGGTGTGAGTGGGTTAGGAAGTGGCGCTCCAGCTTCCTTTGAGGCCAGGCCTTCTGGGTCTCCCTCTGTGGATAAGAGTGTTTATGTTTTTTTAGGAGAACTAGCCAGGTAAAGAATTTGACTTGAGCCTAGCTATCTCTCTAGAGTAGGGGGGAAGAAAAAACTCTCTTCTATGTTAGTTAGAATGCTAGGTTTTGCTCACTTCTGTGGCTCTCTGGTATTTTAATGAGCTCCCAGCATTTGGGGGAGCAGCAGCAGGGTCTAAACTAATCCAAGAGCTATTGAATCCTTTGCCCTGTGCCAATCCCCCCTCTGCTTCTCAGCGGAAGCTGCACCAGAAGTGGTTGGTCACCAGGCAGTTGCTCAAAGTGCCTGGTGCGTGTCCACATCCCTCAGTAATTGCCTAACCTTTTTGGGTAGACAGCGGCGGGTAGAATGTTAGCACTATCTGCACATCTGAGTCCAACCCTTCTAATTCACAGGAGAAAGAACAGGCCCAGACATGTTTACTGATTTGTCCGAAGTCCCGAAAAGACTTCCAGAAACCAGGGTCTCCTGATTCCTGCCCTGGTGCCCATCCTCCCCGGCGCTGTTGCCCCTCGTTTCTCTGGCTGGTGCCCAGAGGAATTCTCTGGCCCTCTGGTTGGGAGGAGGAGAAGCCCTCCTTCCCCTCTCTCTGCATTCTTCCTGTCCTGGTGGTGGTTGCTCCGTGGAGCCGTCCGCTTTCCAAGGCCTTCCTGAGGAGAAGCGCCGTGTCGGTGAGGGACTGGGGAATGCTTCGAGGGTGCAGTAAAGCATGACTTCGAACAGACTCACCAGGCCAGGCGGCCGAGGAAGCCACAGATGGCGATGACTCCACTTAAGCAGGAATGTGCTGGCCAGGAGGCCCGGGCCCTGCCAGCGAGCCTGGCCAGTCGTCGGCTCACAAAGGCCCGCTGTCTGCAGGGAGGTCCGAGCCGGGCCATTCGCCCGTGTGTGCGGTGGGGGCAGCACTGGCTCACCCCGAAGGCTGTGCTCTGCCCGCACATGGTCCCCGTGGTAGCTGAGTGCCTACTATTTGCTAGTCGTGGCCCTGCCTGGAGGAGATTAGGGCCCATCTTGAGAGGTAGGTCAGTAAACTTCAGAAGGAGAGTGAGAGTCCAGCACATAGGGGGCGCCCCACGTGGCCTTGAGGGTGCTGGCGTAGTGAGGTGGCTTTGATAGTGACGTGGTCCTCCATGATGGGTGGCTGAAAACAGTCTGCCAGCCATTAATTAGCTTTAGGGAGAAATGTGCCTTGAGAAGAGAGTGCAGGTCTCGAACCGAATCTGAGTGGTGGTCTGGCTCTCACTTTATGGTGTGACGCTAGGGGCCAGCAAGTCCACTTGCTCCGACCGAGCTTTGTTTTCTCATCTACCTGTTGAGGAGTCTGCCAATGCAGTTTCTGCACTGAACCGTCCCTGCCTGCAAATCGCTGTCCCTTCAGTCCACACTCCCACTGCTTAAGGAAGGTGATAACCAGATGCTTCCTCCAGGCGGGCTTCCTACTGCCCTTGGAGCATCCTCTGAGAGCTCAGGTTCGGGGTGGCGGCACGCACAGGAAGTGGCTCGCCAGAGCTGCCTGCCCTGCAGCGACCACAGGACATGCAGGCGTGCCCCGGCAGACACGGTCTCCAACGCGTCTGATCTAATCTGCGGAGCCTGAGCAGGCAGCATGGGGCCTTTGGGGTGATGTGGCCTTGGTGGGGCTTCTGGAGAACGTCGTCCGTGTTCTGGAGACGATTCTGCAGCATCACTGAACAGCACCCTCTGTTGATGTACTTGGTGGCGAACCAGGGGGCGCTGTGACAAGCAGCCCCGGGCCTACCACCCAAACATGAGAGCCTGGATCACACGGCACTTTCCTCGGGCCCACCCCAGGAGGCTGCTTTGTCATGACCCCCCGAAGGACAGCCCAGCCCCTGGACTGAGGCCGCTTAATTATATTGTGGTCATGCCTGTCAGTCTCATTTCTATAAAATGTTCTTTCTAGAAGAGGAATCTGTGGTTAATGGATCCTTTTCAAAGATTCAGCGTTGGGTTCGCTTTTTTGTTTTGTTTTTAATCCAGCCCAGCAGGCCTACTGCGCTTTGCTCTGGGCCAGCCGAAGTGGGAGATTGGACAGAAGTGCCCCCTTAGAACCCGAAACTTTGAGGGTGGCTGAAAAATTGGCCCATGTCTCTGTTACTGTTCCCCCCAAACAAACGAAAGCTCACCTGCGAAGTCCCTAATAGCTAAGCCGCTTTGGGCCTTCAGCCTCCTGGACGTGCTCCGCTCCTTGCTGCCTGGCGAATGTCGCTCGCCAGCCCGTTTTTCCTGTTCTCTCAAGTTCTGGCTCTGAGACTCCAGCAGGGCCATGTCGCACCATGTATGTCGGGGCTGAACAGTGCTGGGTTTGGAGAAAAGGGTTGCTTTCTTTCCCCTGCCTGATCGCTGGAATGAATCTATAGGACGAAATCAAAAAGAATTCCCGAAAACCGAAGAGAAAAGAGAGCTGAAAGTTGCAGGAATCCAAGTCAAGATTCTGTAAGTGGTTTCTGTAAAATTCCTCTAGTCTTGACCAAGGAGTTGTAATAAACTCTTTGTAATAAATTCTAATAAACCGATGACCTGAGGTGTTCTTTTGGCAAACAGACAGTGCTGATTGGGGCTCAGGATGTCATTCCAACCGAGCTTTGTGACTCTTGAGGAAGATCTTGTTTCTCCAACGTAAGCTGGTCCACAAATACAATAGGGCAGAGGTCTAAGCTGAAAGCCAAGGAAGGAAGCCATGCCCCAGGAGCAAATTCTAGCCTAAAAGCCGCCAACACGCCTTTCATTTCATTTGACTGCCCCTTCTCCAAGGCGACTGGAGCCCCTGGTTTCTTCAGGAAGCATCTTCAAGTGCCATTATTGTTCATCTGCTGGCGTGAAAGTTCCTGGTATTCTCTAGCGAGTTTGACTCAACACATTAAAGAGGCATTTCGTAAAACCCGTCGTTCTCTTTGCAGAGCTCTTTGTGTTCCAACATGGAGCCGGGTTTGTCCCGAGCTTTGCCTGGCAGTCTCCTTCCTTGTTCACGCCTGTTGTCCTTCCCTTCTGTCCTCCCTTTTCTCCCCTCTGCAGACCTGTGATCGAGGCTTAGTCCTCTCTGCACCGGACTCAGCCAGGGCGCCTCCTGTCAGTCTTTTCCCCAAGGGGAATGTTGTTGAAGAGCAGGGCAGAACTGACCTCAGGGTGTCAGATCCCTCTCAGTGTCCCGGTGGCCTTTGCTGTGGGCCGTCAGCACTCCCGTGTGGCTTTTGAATTTCCCTCCACCCTGACCATCCTGTCAGAGCTGCCTGAGCAGCAACCCCACACAGAGAACATCCTTGCTCCTGGCTCCGCCCACAGGAAAGGTGGATAAACAACCAGCAGTGGTTCCTGGCAGGTTTGCCTGTGCACTGGGAGCTCACCTGTGTGAGCTGTTAGATGCATTTTGGCCGAGAGAAGACTTCGCTTGGGGCGAAGATCAGTCCCTTGGGCTTCTTTCTAATTATCAGGAGAGCCTTGTGGGGAGGGCTGTCTGTTCTCTGCCTCCTGTAACTGGGGACTTGGGCCTTAGCAGAGTTCAGACCACGGTCCTGTCTGGAGGAGTGTGGGTGGAGGCACTGGGCCAAGTTCAGCTGGCTTCTGGGCTGTGTTGCTGTTGACCTAGCATCTCCCTGTGTGGGGCCTACCTTTGTGACTTGGCGAGAACATTGACCACGTTGTGTGCCTGGGAGCCCCCAGCGAGGCCTGCCTCCTTGCTGGCTGATTGCTAGGCCGGCAGGCTGTCAGAGGCTTCGTGACACAGGGTCTCTGAGGCCTGTCATCCGCCTGCCGCCTCTGCTGACATGAAGCGTTATTTCGTACCTGCTTTTTCTCACCTCTCTGCTTCCCGAGTGCTTTTAACCCAAGCTCATGAATCGGGCTGGCTTGGAGAAGGTAGCAGATGGCTTACAAGGCCCCGTGTGGCATTTTGTGAGTGCAGATGGCCCTTTCTTTGCAGCACCGAGGCTGCTGGTGGCACAGTGCCCTGCCCCGTAGGAGCTCTCTGTGGGGAAACACGAGGCATCTAGAGACCTGGGTTCTGTCTGGGCCCAGCTTGTGTGACTTTGATCAAGTCATTGGTCTCCTGGGCTCTGGACGCAGATGGTTGAACCACATGCTTTCTAGGGCTTTTCTGGTCCCAGGGTTCCAAGCTCAAACCCACAGGTCTCCCCACATTTCGTAGTTGGTTTTGGCCCAGGTTTACTTGTTTTTGGCCCACTGAGACCCTCTTGCTGTCTTCAAGAGGCCCTCGGAGAAGGAACTCTGGAGTCCAGCTTCCCGGCCCAGGTGACAAGGAGCAGGGGCTCACACAGTAAGCGCTCCCAGGGTCTGCTCTGCAGTTTTCGTGAAAGAGGGACCCATTAGTGGAAGTTTCAGGCCCTTTGTCGTGAGTCATCCCGTCAGTCTTACCCTATGCAGGCACATTGCCCAAACTGAAACTGCCCTTTACTCTCATTTTTTCTCATTCTCACGAAACCTGATTGACCTGAAGTCAGGTCTTGCGAAGAGGGTGCTCTTCCAGGTGTACCCCCAGAGAGAGCAGCTCTGCCTGAACCCCAGGAGGCATTATCTTCGTTTTCCGATGAGTCAGTCCTGGGCCAAGGCTGTTGGTGAACGAGGCCCGTTTTCTTCCTTCTGTACTTCCTGTCGGGGCTGATGTCACCACTCTGTGAACCTCGTGGCCTTTTATGGACAAGAATCAGCAGCTCCTGTCACAGAGGAAGTGAGCGATAAGGCCCCCAGCATAAGTCTGAACCTGGAGCGAAATACCTGCGATTAGGTGTCCCTTCTGCCAACCTTAGCCAGGACCTGAGCTGTCTGGAAACACCTGTCCCTTCGGACATGTGCTTCAGCTCCGAAAGGCCTTGAGGCATTGGGGCTTTAAAATAAAACCAGGAGAGGGAATGGCTTCTGCCCCGAAGGTGTGGCTTGAAGCGTTTCTTGTCCTGAGGACGGCATGCGGTGGGCAGCGGAGCTGCAGGGGGCTCCGGGGTTAAGGACAGCGTTTCCGAGCACCTGTGCTGTGCCCTGTCCGTTAGCACCCCCACCATTCAGTCTTCAGAGCGGCCTGTCCTCTGGTTCCCTGTGAGGCCGGGGAGCCAGGCGTTGGAAGGGAGAGAGCAGAGCGAGGACTGGAACCAGGGCCCTGGAGCACGAAGCCGGTATCCGTCTCCTCTCCATGTGCTCCGGGCACGTGGACCAGTGGTTGTCAAAGTGTGCTGCTCTGAGGAACCCTGTCTCCACCTCCCAGGCGACTCCTGTTCTTCCATCTCCTGTTGTTCATATTGGGGATTCGGGAAGATTTCCCCTGAGGAGAGACCGCTGTTTTCTTTTAAAAGCTTTGCAAACCACCGCAGGGAGAGTCGTAAACTTGGTTCTGCCCGCCACCCATGCGGGACCGGGGCAGGAGGGGTGTAGGCTCCGTAGTCGGACTAAGGGCCTGCATCCCCACAGGGCGCCCGTTTCCCAGAACGGGGTTTTCTCTGGAGGGTGCACGCCCCTGGCCTGGACTGCAGGGTTCCCGTCTGTGTGTCTGTCTCCTCTGGTATGGAGGAAGGAAGGGCGTTTGCACGTGGGCCCTAGCGAGCACTCGAGCCAAAACAGTGGAGTGGGCCGGACTCTCTCTTGGGTGTTGGAATCAGTGAAGAAGGGCTTGTAGAGTGTCGCCGGAACCCATCAGGGGTCTGGCAGGGTAAACTGAGTCAGGCGGAGAGCTGAGTGGTTGCTGAGATGTCTAGCATCCCACTGCCCAGAAGAGATGCCTCTGAGCTCAAGAATACAACAACCGCTGTGGGAGGAGGCTCATGCGAAACAGAGACAACGCCTGCCTTATCAGCCTCCTGAGGTTACTGCGAGGCCACAGGGTCGCAGACCCAAACCTACTGTAGGAACTGAAGAGATTTCCTGGGCGGAAAGGGCCATATACGTAAGAAGGCCATATTGTCATGCACAGCAGGCAGGCGGATTTGGGGTGCCAGGTTGTGGGGACGAGCATTGAGGAAACGAGAAAGGCCTCCCCCGGTTAGTTCTCCTTTGCAAAAGCATTTGCCCAAATGACTGTTCTGGCAAAGTGAATTAAGGCTTCTTTAAAGTGAAAAATCCAAGTTTTGAAGTGTTCTCTTTTGGGCTGTGTCGATAGTGCCAACTTGACTTCGAGAATTAGAGGTGAAAGGTTAGAGGAGAGGAAGAGCTGGGGGTGGAGGTTCCCTGAGTCTGGTCAGGAGTTGGAACGTGACGTGCGTACAGGCCTCTGTGTGCGCCTGTGTGTAATCTCTGTGTACATGTTCCCGTGTGTGCACGTGTGTCTGTGTGCATGTGCCCACGCACCTGCATCTCTGTGTCGCTGCATGTCTGGGTCCATGGGCGTACACGTCTCTGTGCGCATACCCGTGTGCACGCCTGCCCATGCGCAGCTTGTCCACGTCCCTGTGTGTGCACATGCGTCCGCGTGTGTGTGGGGGGGCTCTGTTTCCTGTTGTTCAGCAGTTCAGCATCTGACTCCTCACATAATTAGAGGAATTCCAGCCATCCTAGGGACCAGGCCTAGACAGTTCTGGGAAAACGGTTCCTTCTGGAAGGGATGGGAATGCTTCCTTTTATGGTAGCGTCGCTCACTGCTGCCTCACGACTTGCCAGCACATGCAGGCACAGTCTTGCCCGCTTGCGAGTGGTGACTAAACATGCCTGCAGTGGGGGAGGCCGGGGTCCTGGACCACAGTCCTGTTTGTCCCAGATCCTTCTCGGCCACTACGCTGCTCTTAGGGGCCAGGCAGTGGGAACCGTGTCTTCCCCAGCCTTTGGCTCCCATGCCTCCTTCCCTCTGCCTTCCTGCTGGTCCTCGCGAGTCTCTGCCTCAGCTCTGGCTACAGCCTTGAAGGACCGTTTTTTGGGACAGTTGAGATGGGGTCAGCAGGTTGCCCCTCTGGGGCCTGCTCTGGGCAGCTCCACAGTGATGGGGGCGGGATTCGTGTGAAGGTGTGTGGCCGAGTTCCCGCCGCACCTGCACCCTGTTGTTTCTCAGGGACCTGGGGGAGGGGCAGCTGCCGTTTGTTTGCGTCTGTGTGAGCATGAGGTTTAGTTTTCCTCCTTTCTGTCCCAGCTCCTTTTTTCCCTCTCGAGTGACCCAAAGATGGGACAAGAGGTGGCAGTAAATGCCCAGCCCCATGTGCTGCGAGACCAAGCACCCTGGAGGTTCACCCTGCCAAGAGGCAGGTGACTTAGCTGTGTTTGCAAATCCCTCTCCCAAGGCCATGCACAAGGGAGGCCCTGAGTCACCCTCCCAGCGTCCCGTCCTGGGGGCCCTGGCCTGCAGTGGGAGCCGGTGAGCGTGTCCTCCCAGATGGCCTGCGCCAGTCTGTCCAGCACCAGTGCCGCTAACAGCTCCTAATGTCCTGCACGTCTTCCTCCACTACCGCTGCCACTCACCACCCCGTCAGGACAGCCCCGGATGGGGCCGTAAACAGGGAGCAGCCATTTGTGGGGCGCGTTCTATTTACAGGGTCCTGTGCAGGTCCTTTCCGTGTGTTATTTCTGTTCTTCAAACTAATTCTGCCAGGGGCTTAGTAGCATATTTACTTTATGGATAAAGAAACTGAGACTGGGAAATTAAATACCTCTCTGCAGCCCAACTATTAGTAAGTTGCCTGGTCTTGGATTCAGGCTGATTTGATTTCAGTCGAGCTGTTACATGGAGTGAGATGGAAAGGGAAAAAAATGAGTTTGTGTTTTTAGCTGTTGCTTAAAATTAGACACCCAGCACTGGCTCCGGTCAGCCTGAATGTCTTAAAGCATTTCTGTCAAATTCGGCCTTCAAAGTCTGGGTGTTAGCGTTCCTCTTGCACCCAAGGGAGTCGGTTGTTTATATCCATACTTGCTGAGCAGTTCACAGAGCTGGGGATGGTTGCCAAAAGTTCCTCACAGTCAGGTCTGGAGACTGAGTTGTCACAAAATGCTCCGAAGTGATGATTCTGATGAGCTGCTGTCTTTTCCAGCTGTCCCTAAACTGACATTGTTGAGCATTTTTCTCATGTCAGACACCGCACTGTGCTTTCATGCATGTTATTTACACGTATACTCTTATCTTCCATCCCAGGAGGAGGCTGGGGCTCCAGTCCGCTACATGTGACCAAGACAGTGTTTTGCCCCATTGCAAAGCCAGCCTTGTCTATCACAGCCCTCACTCACTCAGCCTCTTAACTGATTGATGCTCCTTATTTAAATGGGGACAGTATTTAAAACACCTGCTGCCAGCCTAATTACTAACAGCCCGAACCCCCAGTTATAAACACACAGGGCACCACCTTCACACTTCGTTAAGTAGACTCCTGGGGAACTTTTCATCAACTGACTTTCTGAGGTGGGAGAGACGGCAGTTAGCGGGAGCGGTCAGAACTGCTGGAGGAGCAAGCAGCTGCCCAGTGGAGCCGCCACCTAGGAGTGTCCCTCGTCGGAGTGATGCGCAGGGCCAGCCGGCGTGCGTTGGCCGGGGCGGAGGGCCCTTTGCAAGGGCAGCATTTGTAGCTTTCTCTCCTGGGAAGTGGGCAGCTCTTCAGAAGCCAGAGGGGGAGCTTTTTGTAGCTGGCAGAAATTAACCCAATGTCTCCTTTGTTTCAGACCGAGAGGACCAGTCCATTTTGTGCACGTAAGTGTCTCCATTAGGGTTGTGGGGCCGTGTGTCACCCCAATCTCCTGTTACCCTTGAGGACTCCTATGAAAACCTAGGTCGATGAGCTCTGTTCCCAGTTCAAACCCTGTGCCTTCCCCAAGGGATGGGCTGCTCAGTGGTCTCACAGCATGAATGAGCTTTATTTGATGGACACAGCTTTAATCACCTTCCTCAAAGGAGCTGGTGGGCAGTTGGATGGGTTTCTAGCAGAGAGCAAAAGCAAGGGTCTTTTCAACAGAGCATGGCTGGCAGCTGTCGGCCCCTCTGGAACACCTTTTTCTGGCTCTGAGCAGTGGCTTTCTTTACCTGGATCGAAGTGGACACTGGGCTTCTCACCCACACCCTCTGAATTTAACAAGGAGATAAATAGACTCCATTGCCAAGGGAGTTAGTGGTACAGAACATTCCTGCAAGTACTGTTTCAAAGGAACATGTATAAGTGCCTTTGACCCCTGGGTCAACAGCTGCCTCACACTGATTCCTAAGACATTTGGACGCGAAGGCTGCCAAGTGACCAGGGCAGGCGCTGGATGTCAGTTTACTTCTGTCTGGCCCCTCGAGGGCCATGGGAAATGGCCTGAGTGAGGATTCCAGAGCTAGCATTTATTCGCCTGTCCCCTTTTCTGCCTCTAGATGTTGGGTGCCTCCCTGGCGGTCAGCTAGAGTGGTAGGCCGTAGAGCATGCAGTGGGGGAGGGACAGACTTCAGGGGTTTGGCCACCCCCTCCTCTGAGAATTTCCTTGGCTTTCTTGGCAGGGGTGAGTCTGGAGCTGGCAAGACGGAGAACACCAAGAAAGTCATTCAGTATCTGGCTCACGTGGCCTCCTCACACAAGAGCAAGAAGGACCAGGTGAGTGCAGGCCTTCTGACCCACAAGGAAGAGCATTTCATGATCCATGGCTTGGCTTAACATGAGAGTGTTTGGGGAACAAAGCAGAGGCTGGGCCCGCTTTCATTGAGGCTGTAGCATGGCTGTCTCGGGAGTGGGTCCATAGCCGTCCCATTTCTCCCTTGGCCTCCCGACTTTGAGTTGCTATGGAACTGGAAACCAATGGGGGTTTGCGTAGCAGCGCCCCTGGTGTTTGCAGCTAATCGCTGCGTGGCCTCCACCCCTGAGGCTGGAAGAGAGATTCCAAAGCTGTTTCTCAAGCTGCTGGAGACTTGCAGGTCCTGGGCAGGCCTGCCTTTGACTCCCCGCTTCCTTTCCCTGCTGTCGAAATGCCTCTGGGTGGACAGCCCCCCGGCGAGGAGAGAAAGGGCCATCAGAAAGTCTTCTCACTTCCCTTTTTCTCCCCTCTCCCTCTTGGTGGATTATGGGCGAACTCAGCAGTGTCCTCGCTAGGTGAGCTGCACGTTTACTGCACGTTCTGCACCAGGAATGCGTGTTCTGATCATCGTGTGCCCTTGAATTACATACTTTTTCCTAAGCAGCTTTTCACCCTACACCATTGTCACTTTCTGCAGCTAGAACTATTGTCATAAGCTCAGCTCACTGACTGTCTCGGGAGGTGGGGGCAGGGTGTGACACACAGTGACCTCTCGTGCACTCTGAAATGACAGCTCCTGCAGAATGGTTACAGACCTCGTCACCTAGCTGTTCTCAGAAACTCCGTTCTTGCTGGGAATTCCTCATGCGCAGAGCCCCGAGCGAGGCGCGGTGGACGGGGAGTCTGCCCTCTCGGAGCCCTAGCTCAGTGCTCCAGACCAGATGGAGACAGCCGGCCCCCTCACCTGCCACCGCGCGCGGTGCTGGTCAGCAGCAGCGCCCAGACGGCCCACATTAGACTTTCTCAGAGTTGGGGTGCTCAGTCTTAAGCATGCCTGTGTGGTGCTCTCTCTCTTTCTCTCAAGCACACACTCTTCAATTTCCCTGTGAAATCTAAGTGTCCTTGGTGTCCCCTCAAGCTGCCAGGGGGAACCGCACCGTCTGGGCGGCTCCTTACAGGGTGCTGTGTGCAGCGTATGTAAGTAGTGGTGTGTGTCCCTTTGCATGCAGACCTGGGGTGTGTCCCACAGAATGTCCTAATGAGTACAGCCGTCTGGAATGGAACCAAAAGTAACTTCTCATGTGCCAAATTTCTCAAGACATTCTGAATCTTTTTCCATGGGGCGTCAGGAGTTATATTTAGAAACTAATAAAGATTTTTTTTTGCTCCATCCACCCCCCATTTTCCATTCTTTTTAGGAGGCCTATTTTAAAAACAGGGCTGTGAGGTTAGGAGTTCTCTAGCTGTGGTTTTCCATCTCTGCATTTGCAGTGAAATCCATTTTCCAACTATTTATTGAATGCTTAGTATGTGCCTGCATCTCTGGAGGATGACCTCGAAGTCCCTGCCAAGATAGGACCATGGTTAAGAGTGGGAATGTAGGCCCATGCGCCTTACTTCTGGGGCTCCCAGCACTCAGGCAAGATGGCATACGGAGAGGGGCGTGATAAGAAGCAGCAAACTCATCACATCCTCTTTGCCAGGTTTCGGTGTGTGAATGGCACTCTGCCCCTGACTCCAAGTCCAACCAGAGTGATTGACTAGGTTACCTCTGCTCAGACTCTCGGTCGCAGAAGCGGTTGACCACTTTGGTTGATTTCCTTGCCCGAAGCTCTACGGTGATATTCCACACGCAGCTGGGCCACGAGACAGTCCTGAACTTGGTTCACCTCTCTCGTGTTCTGAGGCTTGTCACGGCACGCTCTGGGAGTGAGCACGCTCTCTTCCTGCAGCGCCTCAGTAGCTCATCCCAAGACCATCCACTGGGACGTCCCTGACCGTACCTTGCTGTGGGGAGGCCAGGCTTTGGCAGGGCTACAGGTTGGCAGAGCAGAGCTTGGACGAAGGGATTTCTCAGGTAGTTGTAGCCCAAGGTCAAAAGCATTACCCAGTGAAGTCCTTCAGAAATCAGACGGGGAATTCCAAACCTTAATTTCATATTAGGCAAATTATGCAAATTCCATTGAAAAATAAGCCCTTTCTGTGCCCAGTTAGGCATAGGTAAAAATGCATAAGTTAGCCGTCACCATTGTCAGCCGGGATCTGGGCCCTGCAATCCCAAATAGTTCCTCCCAAGTTTACTTGGCACTCTGTGTTTCATGACAATGGCCTGTGGTCCTGCGGCCGAGGCCCGAGCTTTGCCTCTAAGGGGAGCAGTGGCAGGCTCTGGTCAGGGCCACGCTCCCGGGGAGTGGCTCGGCCAGCCTGGCCGCCTGGCCTGTGTTTTGAGAGGAACATTTAAGCGGGTGGAGGAGCAGCACTCATCCAAATCTGGCCCCGTGAGATGCCTTGCTGACTTCCCAGACCTACCTGAGCCCCAGGGGTGGCAGCCCAGGGTTCTGTGACCACTGGTACCAGGGACACATGGAGAGCCTGCTCTGTGGGTGTTTGACCCCTGCCCCTTGACCTGGCTGCTCTGACCCTCCTTCGCTTAGCTGTATGGTCTGAGAATAGAAGACTGCCTCAGCCCTGGGAGGAGGCGGGTATGCCGGGCCCCTTCCCGTCTCTGGTGGACTTCCTGCATCCTCAGATAGGTCTTGTGCGTGGCAGGTATGCCCGGAAGGCAGTGGTTCGTGACTCTTGGGAGCTCCTGCTACTCAGCCTTTCTTTTCATCACTCAGAGGCAGTCTATTCCCGTAAAATCCTGGCTTGGCTCCAGCCTTGCTAGTAAGTACAGAACCCTGCCTGGCCTTGTGCGATCTTCTTTCCCCCTAGAGGATACCCAGGTATTAAGGTGAACGAGATCTGTGTTTTTCTCAGCCAGTGTCAGTTATTATCTGGCCTGCTGAGAGGCCAATGGCTGCCTCCAAAGCTGATCTGACCTGACAGGTAAAGCCCCCAGTGGGGCTGGGTCTGGGCAGGAGGATGGCAGTGACTGACAGGCGTTGGTAGAAGACTTGAGTTCGAATACCGCTTGAGTTCGAATACCGCTTTGCTGGTTGATAGGTATATGGCCTCAGGCAGATCATGCCCCCTCCCCGAACCTCAGTTTTCTCTTCTGTGAAATAGGGCTACTCCGTTTTGCCTACCCTGAGTATCGTGAGGCTCCCGGGATAAGAAGGCATTAAGGGTGTGTTTTGTCAACCACAGGGCATCATGAGACCACAAGTAGGGGCTATCGGTGTTATTGATAAACAGTTCAGAACCCAAAATGGGCTTTGTTGATCCCACGCTCAGATACCTTCCATGCCGGGAACAGATTTCGGGGGTGGCAGGACAAGGGACCAGCGAGGTAAATGCAATGTTTATTAAGACACGGAGGAGATGAGCTTGTGTTTTTGGTGGATCTGTCCCATGAAAAGGAAAAAAAGTGTGTGTGTTGGGTGGGGATTAGAGGCAAGGAGGGCAGAGGGAGGCCGGATGTCCCAGAGACGGAACGGTACCCCTGTGTCTTTTCTTGGTTCGGGTGCTGCTCTCCACCGGGCCCTCTGGGGCTGACCTGGGCCCTCGTACCAGGTTCCTGGAGCTGGGGGAGCTGCCCGCCTTCCCCTTCTAGGGTTGCTGGTCAGTCAGTCCAGGGAAGTAAGTTCAAAGCAGTCAAGGTCTAGAGACCTTGCGAGAAGGTCGTTCTTGAGTGACACAGAGACCAGGCTGAGGCTGCCATGGCGGGCCCCTGGAAGTCTTCATTCCAGGTGTGCTGCATGTGTAGACACGGCTCTGCCACTGTCCCTTGCGTCTGGCAGAGCAGGTTTGGCAGCCCGAGCCTCTGCCTGGCCTTCACAGCACCTGGGTTCCTTCCAGGGTGAGCTGGAGCGGCAGCTGCTGCAGGCCAACCCCATCCTGGAGGCCTTCGGGAATGCCAAGACTGTGAAGAACGACAACTCCTCTCGATTCGTGAGTACCGACGGCCGCGTCCCAGCTCTCGGGGCTGAGGCTTCTACCCAGAGCTCTGGCAGGTGTCGCCTTCCAGCTGGGTGCTCTTATTTTCAAAGTGAGGAAGGTTTGGACTTGGCGCTTCCTGGGCCCTCTGCGTGGAGCAGGCTGGGTCACACTCCAGTAGGTTCGGACCTGCATAAGTAACTTCTTCAACCCAGGTGGCAAAAAGCCAGCAAGGGAGTCCGGCGTCCCTGCTGGTGTCCCTGATTGTCCTGTTATAGCCAGCCCCGAGTTAGAACCCAGGGTTAGATCATGCAGTGAGGAGCATTCCCCCCCGCCCCCATACAGAGGAACTCGAGTGCCACTGGACCTTGTCCCTATTCCAGGCCTGAAGTGATGTGGCTCTGTGAGCCCTGAGTACCTGTGGGGTGCAGGGCCCCTGGCTGCAGGCACGTGAACCTCGGTTTTCTCCCTCCAGGCTGTTCCCGCTGGAGGTAGGGACTGGAGGATGTGGCCTCTGATCTCTGCCTTGTCTTTCCTTAGGGAAAATTCATTCGCATCAACTTTGATGTCAATGGCTACATCGTGGGAGCCAACATCGAGACTTGTATCCTTGTGGTTAATCGTAATAAGAGTCCTGGGTCCAGAGGGGAGGAAAGTGACTTTGATGGAGGAAGAAGCTGCTTCCTGATCCCAGCATTTTCCCTGTTAGGCACCTGTTGTAACACCTCGTCTGGGGCACCGGGATGAGTACCAGGAGAGGCTCATTGAAACCCAGCTCAGAGCCAGGTTTTTCTTTACTGGCAGGATAATGTTCGGGTTAGAATGGGATGGAACTTTTGAAGATGGGTCATCCAGTGTGTTTCCCTGAGGGGTGGAGTTGGGGTAGGTGGTAATTTATTTCTCCCCTGCTCTGGCATTATGGTCTGCTGGCAGGAGTCTTCTGCTCTCCATTGGCTTCATAAGAAGAGGGCCCTTGAAATAGAGCAGCCTCCCAAGTGTGAGAGCTGTCCTTTGACAAGCTACACCTGTCGATGGACAGCGCCAAGAGAGTTTCATTTTACGTGGCCATCTTGTGCCATTCTGTGCGGCTGGTGAAGTTCAGTTGCTTTTGACGGAAAGTAGAGAGGTTACCTGCCCCATAGCTTGCACAACTCCTCAACGTTTGCACAGATCTTTTGGAGAAATCTCGTGCTATCCGCCAGGCCAAGGACGAGCGGACCTTCCACATCTTCTACTATCTCCTGTCTGGGGCTGGGGAGCACCTGAAGAGTGAGTACTGGGCCCACGGCCTGACATGTGGGCGGCCGGGCGCTGGGACTCCCGCCACAGTTGGGCCACGCACTCTCGTTGGGATGTGAAAACTCCAGCCTCGGGTTGGTGGGGAGAAGCCAGAATGTGTTCTGTTCTCCGGGCCGTCCTGGGAGCCTGGCCTTCTGCTTCCGATTACGCCAGCGAAAAGCCAGGGCGGCTCATGTGTGCAGCTGTGAATCACAGGTCCCCAAGGCTCCCGCGGGCTCTGTGTGTGCCGGGCTCACACGCTGAGGGGAGTCAGCAGTTCTGGCCACTTCGCATTTCCTGGGGTGTCTCGGGGCTTCGGAGTGCTTCCCAGGCTCCCAGGCCTCTGACGTTTCTGATTAGAGCCTCTTGTCGCACATCAGTGACCCGCCCTTACCCTCTGCCTCTTACAGCTGATCTCCTGTTGGAGCCGTACAACAAATACCGCTTTCTGTCCAATGGGCACGTCACCATTCCCGGGCAGCAGGACAAGGACATGTTCCAAGAGACCATGGAGGCCATGAGGATTATGGGCATCCCAGAAGAGGAGCAAATAGGTACAGGGCTGGCCCTCCTGGGGATGAAGAAGGACAGGTGGGAGGCTGGTCATCACGCTCGGGGGCACTGAAGTGGCTAACGGGCCTGGGGAGAGAGAGCTTCAGTCTTGGGGAGCCCCATAGAGGCCAGGAGGAAGGTCTCGAATGTTGGGGAGATGGTACCTCAGGTTTGAGTTTCAGGGTTATTTGTTCCCCAGGGTACCATTTACGGAGAGGGGAATTAGGAACAGGTGTTTAACTGTCCAGGGTCTGGGTCCACTGCTGTAGTCCTTGCCTTCGCCGAAAGTGGAATATTCCTGCCTTGTCTCGGCAGAGCGTGGAAGGGGCCGGTGCTGGCCTCTGTGTCGATGAAGCCTAGAATGAACAGTGGCGTGGAACCTGCCTGTGCCTTCTCATTTTCTTAGAGGGAAGGCGAAGAGGGCCTTGAGGCTTCATTTTAGAAAGTTGTGGAGGGTGCACCTCATTCTCTAGCATTAGGGTTGGTACCACCTGTCGCTCAGCCATAGACAGTATATAAATAGGAAGGCCTGACAGTGTTCCAATAAAACTTTATTTATAAAAAACAGGCAGTGGCCCTTGGGCTAGTTTTAGAAGTGTTGGGAAGGTTAACAGAGCTTATATCTAAGCACGGGGCTTCTCAAGCAGAGATTTGCCAGAGGCCCTGGAGACAGAGCCCCACTGGCAGGGAGGAGGTGAGCCCTCCAGGGCGGCTGGACCCTCCATGCAGACTAGTCCAAGGTCCCACTCAGGGCTTATTTTGCCTTCTACCTGGGCCTGAGCTGCCTTTGATTGCATCCCAAGGCTTGCTGCGGGTCATCTCGGGGGTTCTTCAGCTCGGCAACATCGTCTTCAAGAAGGAGCGTAACACTGACCAGGCATCCATGCCCGACAACACAGGTAACGTGGTCCTCCCACCTGGAATTTAGGGCAGGTGCCTGGGCTTGGACAGGCTCAGGAGGACGTCTTGTAGAAATTCCAGACTTCACTCTTTTTTTAAACTTTATGGTATTTATGGCGGTCACTGTACTTTTTGTGAAACACACATAAGTATGACCCTTCTTCATAGATTAAGCATCACAATATGTTAGAAAAGCCACAGTCATTCGGACCAGGGTTTTCTTCGCTTGTTCCCAAGACCAAACCCTTTGTCTCAGTGAGACAGTGGTTTCTGCTGTCGCTGCAGCTCGGGGCACGCCTTGCCCGTGAATGCACCAGGGCCTTGCAACACTGTCGTCAAGGCATCTGCCTTGTCCGCTGCTCTTCCTTTGGGTCGTTGCACGTGACCCCATTTAAGTTATCACCCGTAATGTGCCCTTCCTAGGGGCTTTTGAAAAAATGTAACACGGGGGTGCATGGATTATAAGATATTTCTGTGGGGCATGTGCTGTTCCGTCCCCTTGCACTGGGGCTGGGCAGGACCACCTCCTGTCGGTCCTGTTTGCACACTCAGTGCATGGGGCCAAGGGTGTGCAGAGGGACCGCTGGGCCCTAGTTAGGATGTATTCTTCCCTGCCATGGCCGCTGGCCTGCACATGGTCCGAGCTGGTTGTCCCGGTAACGCTGGCTTGGTTACCAGCACGTCCCTCTCTACTCCCGGGTTGAGCACAGGACTCGTTCTCTTGGGTTTAATTTTAAAACTTTTTACCTTTCTTCTCCTTTACTCTTTGAAACATATTAGCTGCCCAAAAAGTGTCCCACCTCTTGGGTATCAACGTGACCGATTTCACCAGAGGAATCCTCACGCCCCGCATCAAGGTGGGACGGGATTACGTCCAGAAGGCGCAGACCAAGGAGCAGGTATGCACGGCCTCTGGCGGGGGCGCGGGCTGCCTCCTCAGAGAGGGTCATGGCACTGGTCAGTGTGAGGCCGGCTTGCGCCATCTGCTGTGTTAGGCACGTCACATGGGTCGCCTCCTTCAGTCCTCACAGCCGGTCTGAGAGCAAAGTGGTGTTCGCCCCATCAAGAACACGAGGAAGCTGACCCTGAGAAGTTCAGTGGCTTGGGCAAGGCTACTCGCTTGGGAAGGGCCTCTTTAGGCTACCTCGTGCCTCTGCACGGAGTCGATGTTTATTTTAGACTGGTCGGTCGGCGAGGACACAGGCCTGTCCCGTTCTGGTCTAAAGTGAGAACTTGACGTTTCTGTGGCACAGCTCGTTCTGGTGCCGGGGGCGGCGCATCTGCCATCCTCAGGGCCCACGCCAAGCAGCTGCCTGTCCACCACCTGCCGTCATGCCGCCCGTGGTGAGAGACGAGCCGGAGCCTCTGCCTCTGCCTCCGCCTCCGCCTCCGCCTCCGCTGTGCACCGCTGTGCCCGCCGGCCCCTCCCGGCAGGACCGGCTCCCCTCTGCTGCTGGCGTCTAGTTTCTGTCGTGGCAGTGGGCATTTTATGGTGCTACTCCCATCTCTCCAAAGTATTTCGGAGTTCAAGTAGCTTAGTCCTTTTTCAAAGCGTGCTGTCCTCCGTTCCTCGTACTGGTGGCCGACAGCCCGCGGGTGATTCTCTGCAGAGGCGTCCCACCAAAGCCAAGAACATTGTGTTTGAAAGACAGTGTGCATAATTATTACCAACTGTTCATTTTCCTAATAGTTAAAGAACCTTTATTTTCTCATTATGAAAATGCTACACAAACACTTAAGATTTGGGAAATATAATAGCCTAGAGAAGAAAAAATTGCCATAGTCCTACCCAGTGACAGTTATTGTGTAGCCTTTTTTTTTTTTCTTGTAAGGCCTTTCTTTTCTTTTTTAAACTTAACCGTCACCCTGGCTTTTTATTATGGGACTTTTTGAATACATGCAAAAAAGAGTAATGAGCCCCGTGTGACCATCACGCGGGTATCCTCAGGAGTGACTAACTCACGGCCAGTCCTGGCTCCTCGTTAATCTTATCTACCCCCTGCCTGCCCCCGACTGCATTATTCGAAGCAAATCTCAGATGTTTTGTCATTTCTTCTGTGGATACTTCAGTATGTCCCCAATTTATTTTAAAAAGGTCTTTGCAAATGTCTTTCTAAGTCTTCTGTGCCCGAATTGTTAGATATTTACACTGTTTAACTTTTTCATCATAAGCAACACTGCAGTGAGCAGATACATGCACGGAGCTTCCCCCTGCCCCCCTTCTTTAGGGCTGTTTCTTTTGGGGAGGGACCTGCAGCTAAAGTCACTGGAGTAAAGGGTACAGGTGTGACGGCTCTCTTGTATCTGACACTCTGTGCCCTGGACGTCCCTCCCCCAGGCTGACTTTGCCATCGAGGCCTTGGCCAAGGCCACCTATGAGCGCATGTTCCGCTGGCTGGTGCTGCGTATCAACAAGGCCCTGGACAAGACCAAGCGGCAGGGCGCCTCGTTCATTGGGATCCTGGACATCGCCGGCTTCGAGATCTTCGATGTGAGCATCTCCCTCCTGCCTTCATGGCCTCCTTAGCCTCTTGGCCACCTTCTGTCTGTGAATCTTCTCTCCTGTGACCCTGCGGCAGCTGGAGTTGGCCGTCTCTTCCTTTCATGGAGACAGACAGCAGTTGGGCATAGTTTAAGCTAAACGAGCATGCCCATTGCTCGCCAGAAATGCTGGAGAGAATGGGGCTTTTCTATGGTGTTCTGAGAGGCTTTGTGAGCAAGTGTTTTCTGTGGGTTAATTTTCCAGCAAATATTGAGAGTTGTGACAAGACATTGTTCCTGACCATAAAGACTTTGAGCTCTTCTAGGAAAAACTGGTAATTGTGGTAAATCAGAGGTTCTTAGCCTGGGGGTCCATGGTAGATTCCTGAGGAACCATGAACTTGTGTGGGAGGGGTGAACATTACCTCTTTCTTTTTCACTAGCCTCTCATAAAGATGACAATTTTTTTCCAATTCATTTTCAATTGTGAATTGAACAAACTACACAAACCACAGTGGTACTAGCGGTGCTTGTGATCTGTCTCTGGTGGAAAGCAGAGGTTGTCATAGCAGCTTGGAGTTGGGGCAGAGATGTCGCAACATCATTTATGCTCATCTCTACTTCAGAATTTTGGAAGTTACTAAGTCCACTGCTCCTGCTTGTTAATACAGAAAACACTTGTATGACTGTGTCTCAGTATTTTGATAATTACATTTTTTTGACTTATTACCTTTCCTTTATCATCTGTTTTATGCATTTCAAAACATTATTCTGAGAAGGGCTTTCTTGGGCTGCTAGAGAGGTCCATGGGCCCCAGAAAGTGAAGGGCCCCTGCCGCCGTGTGGCGAGGGCAGGCCCCTAGCCCCGCAGGCTCCACATGGGGGCAGCACTGAGGCACCCCAGCAGGTCTCTCCTGAATCCCTGCCCCATGGCGTCTCTGACATGGCTCTCCCTCCCTCCCGGCAGCTGAACTCCTTCGAGCAGCTCTGCATCAACTACACCAACGAGAAGCTGCAGCAGCTCTTCAACCACACCATGTTCATCCTGGAGCAGGAGGAGTACCAGCGCGAGGGCATCGAGTGGAACTTCATCGACTTCGGCCTCGACCTGCAGCCCTGCATCGAGCTCATTGAGAAGCCAGTAAGAGCCAGCGCCGTTCAGACCTCAGACCCCGCCCTGCTCGCCTCCGCGGGAGACCCCGTCCTCACCTCCCGCTCCCGTTGGTTGCGGGTTTTCATTCCTCCCCTGTTGGTGCCACCTGGAGGAATAAGTCCCGGGGCTCAGATCTGATGCCTGGGGTCCTTGGGCAGCTGCTGACCAAGTGGGGATGTGGCTGGTGCCTGTGGGTATCCTGTCTGAGGTCCCAGAAGACCACCCAACACCTGCCTCAGGGGTGGGCTCAACAAGCCTTTCTTTGTCCTAAAGAAGCAGGCATGCTTTTATGTTGAAAGATCCTGGCCCCAGATGTTTTCACTGTAGTGTGGGACTGTTGAGAGCCGTTCCTGGTGCACGTGCTGAAACCTGGTCTGTCCTCGCAGGACTAACGTGGCACCTGGGCATCTGTCCCATGGCGCTGGCTGGCTATCGGTGGATGGTGGGGGCCCACAAGCCCTTCTCTTTTTTCCATCGGTTCATACCGAAAGCTGTTGCTAGGTGCCGTGTGGGTCACCTGTCTGTGCCGTAGGTTTGGAGCCTATGCTCTTTTGGAGCCTGAGCTGTTTCTGTTTCTGCCTCTTGATTAGAGTTAAATGCATTGACTTCACGCTTTCCCGGAACCCTGGGCTGTTTGATCACGTGGGCACCAGCGCGACACTGAAGGGCTGATTGGTTTAGGAGGCCGAGGAAGAAGTTTGTGCTCTTTGAAAGTGTTATTCTGGAGGGAGGGGTTGAAACGCCATAACCCTAACATGGAGCAGATTGCTTTTGTGAGGAGTTTGTTTTAATCGGTTGAGTTTTCCAATGAACAGGAGGAGCCCATGGGGCCTCGAGCCTCGTCAGCCAGTCTCCACGGGGTCCGAGTCTGCGCTCTTGCCTTACAAACTCCGTGTTATTCGGAGGCTCTGGGGCCCTGCCGCACTTTCTCTTTCTTGTCACGTCTCACGCCATAGCTGAGCAGACACAGAGCGTATGGGACGGTGTCACAGAGGGACTCCAGGGCCAGGGCTGCGTGTTGAGGGCAGCCTCTGGCCATGTGAGTCGGGTCTACGTGACCAGCAAGCCCACCTGGGGATTCCCAGAGCAGTGATGTCAGAGAACCCATGAGACGGATCATTGGGTTAGGGCGTGATGGCTGCAGCCTGGACCCCAGGAGCTTCTTTTTAAAAACTAGATCTCTTAAACTGGGTACTTCCAGTAGTGCTCCCCCTTTTTCCTCCATGGGGGAAGTGCCGCTCTGGTGAGATTCTCGGGGCTCTGAAAACCAGGCTTTGGCTTCTCGTGAGGGTGGGTGTGGCGTGGCCCTCCCAGGTCACGCTCACATGAGCCGCTGTGCTCCCCCCAGGCAGGCCCCCCTGGCATCCTGGCCCTGCTGGACGAGGAGTGCTGGTTCCCCAAAGCCACGGACAAGAGCTTCGTGGAGAAGGTGGTGCAGGAGCAGGGCACCCACCCGAAGTTCCAGAAGCCCAAGCAGCTGAAGGACAAAGCCGATTTCTGCATCATCCACTACGCTGGCAAGGTGAGGCGTGCACACACAGGAAGGTGTCAGCGGGGCCCGCTTGGGAGAGGTGGACACGATTCTCAGGCTATGAGCCAAGCAGCCACAGGGCCGGGCACAGAAGTGCAGTGTTCTGGACCAGTCACTCATCTAATGATGCGCCTGGTGGCAGGAATCGGCATTTACGCAACTCTCCCACCTTGCAAAGCACCGTCTCGTTATATGGTGTTAAGCGTTTGTAGCAATCCTCTAAAGTACGCAGGCAGCTATAACGTTTGTGTTCTCTAGTTACTTAATCTCTGAGCCTTGATCTCCTCATCTGGAAACTGGTGGTGACCGGCACTGTACAGGGTCACTTGTAGTAAACGAGCCTTTGAAGCCCAGCGCTGGGCACAGGTCAGTGCTCTAGGGCAGGGTCTCAGCCTCCGCACCACCATCGTTGTGGGCCGCATCAGTCTTTATTGTCGGGGGCTATCACGTGCGTTGTAGGATGTTTAGCAACATCCCTGGCTTCTACACACGGGACACCAGTAGCACGCTCCCTAGTTTGACAACCAGGGATGTCTCCAGGCATCACCAAATAGGTGTTACGGCGGTGGGGGGTTGTGGAGGCGGGTGAGAAGGGTGGCAGCATTGTAAGTGATAGCTTTGTTATTGCTAAGGCCACCCAGCCAGCAAGTGGCAGAACTGCCCCCGCACCTGACTGGCACACACCTTTTAGTTTGCTTGATACCAGGGCTTAACACCTAACTGAACACGGGGAGCCTGTGTTTGTAGAGGTCCATACGTAGACTAAAGCTGGTTTTCTCAGCAAGGTGCTCTTGAACGAAGAATTAACAGTTGATTACGATACAACGTGTAGTTAGCTAGGCTGGGCCCAGGCTCCTTGTCGGTGATGAGCCTCAAGGAGAGCTACGACCGTTCACAGTGCTACTCCCAAGCCATACGTGGTCCACACCTGCTGCTTCTGCTTGTGGTCCCCATACTGCCCACCTCTTCTGCTTAGTTCCTCTGCTTGCTAGTGCTGCCAAAGCAACTCTTGACTGTAGACTACACATTAAAAAAACAGTTTCTGTAATTACCTAAGGTGATGCCTGCTGAGCCTGCATCTCCACGTGCTCCTTTGCTAGAAATGCACAAGCACAGAGACCTCACCGGACGCTTTTATTACAGTGTTTGTAATGTACAAAACGGGCCACACCCAGGACCCGTGAGAGGGAGGATGATGACACTGGCCACGCCCATACACACCTGCGCTGCGCCGCAGCAGCTAAAAGGACAAGCACGCTGGCCGGGCCCAGGTGGCCAAGACCCCGGCTCTGAGGCTTTGTCTTCTCCTAGGAGGTAACTCGCTCCTAGGAAAAAAGAAGCCAATGTCACACATGTTGTCATTGTCAGCAGGGCTCGTGAGGACCACCGGCCAGAGAACAGCAGTTATGTCTTGGACGTGGTGCGGGTTACATAGAGAAAGGCCAGTGTGGCCCACTGCTATGTTTATATTGTCTGGCATCTTTGTAATAAAAATATAATGTATTAGTCATGTCATTTAGAACATATTTTTAAAAAGATAAGAATAATACACGTTTATTAGGGAAAACTTGGATAACCTGAAACGACAAAGAAAAAATCACTTGTCCCATTATTAAGAAGAAAAATGATATTTTAGCATATGCCTTCCGGGATGTTTTTCTTGATGTTCCTATTGCCTAAAAAAAAAAAAAAAAAAAAACCTAATATTCTATTGTGCAGCTGCAACATAATTTTCGTGGCCAGTCCCCAGTTGGCTGGGCGTTCGCATGGTTTTTAAATTCTGCCGTGCACATAACACCTCGAAGCGTCTTGGTGCTGCTCGTTGGCCTTGTCCCTCATCGTTTCCTGCTTAGGGACGGAAGCTCTGGGTCAAGGGCTGTTCGCGTCCTTATCTTTTCCCGCACATGGGCTCAGCTTGCCCTCTAGGAGGCTGTGAGCACTTGTGTCGCCAGAGCAGTGTGCGATTTGGGACTCTGGTTCTTGCAGGTGGATTACAAAGCCGACGAGTGGCTGATGAAGAACATGGACCCCCTGAACGACAACATCGCTACGCTTCTGCACCAGTCCTCCGACAAGTTCGTCTCGGAGCTGTGGAAGGATGGTACGCCCTTTGCCCTCTGCCCCACCTCCCTGTGGCTGCGGCCGGGCCCCTCCCCACCTTCGCAGCCACCGAGCCCCAGAGCAAGGGGCCTGTCTCCACCTGACACAGATCGGGGGTTTCCGTTTGCTGTAGCTCCCATGACATCTCTCGTCAACGAGAAAGGGCGAGGCTGCCCTGAGTGTCCTTGAGTGTGCTGTGCAGCCACTTCCTCTCGAGGCAGAGCGCTTCTCCAGGCCTTGCCGGCTGCAGACAAGCCGCGTGCTTTCCACTCGTGGGCAGTCTGAGGTGGCCCACAGCCTGGCCCCACGCCTCTCACTGTGCTCCTGCCTCTCCTCGATAGGCTGGTGGCTTTGGAGTTGTGCTTTTCTCTATTCCTTTCGGTTTCTCCTCTCCTCTGCCTGGGTTTTGCTTTAACCTCTCTGTTGCAGAGATGCAGAACACTCAGAGAGCCTATTTCTATCAACGCTTTCCCATTCTCCACCTAGAACCAGGTGACTGGCCACCCAGAGTGGCGTCCCTTGTGTGTGGTGCATCCAGGGCTGTGTGGCAAATGCTTCTGCTGAGTTGTTCTTGCTGTTGGCTCTTCCTGCCTGAGCGCCCCTTCCCTGGTCCGCCCCGGGCTGTGGGCTGGCTCTTCCCCACCGGACCCATCACAGCCTCCAGCAGAAAACCAGGCAAATCAGGGCTATGTTTGGATATTTGGGGACTTTAGATCTTAAAAACCCATGTTGTCTTCAGAGTGCCACCCCGTGAAGGCCGCGTCTCACTGCTGCAGTGGCCGCGGGTGTGTCAGCACAAGGCGTAGGGGATGTGCACGCTGTCGTGTGCATGCGCACCTGCATGCTAACATGGCATTTGTGCGTTCGTTCACCAAGCCCCAAGCAAGCCCCTGCTCCTTGCGACTTGGGCCTCCAGGGGGCAGGGCAGGCTCACGCAAAGTGACCAGTCGTCATGGGGCATTTTCGACTTTCGTCCAGGCAGGCCGGGTGACTTTGACAAGCCGCCCACTCCCAGAAAACTTTTGCTGGCCAGTAAAATGGGCCCTGGGCGCAGAAGGTCAGAAATGCCTCTCATTCTAATGGGTTAACTGGGTCCGTCCTCATTCCTGCTCTCGTCTTCAGCGTCTGTCCTTTCTGCTGTCTTTCCAATAAATAATCGAGATCTGGCCACAAAGGCAGAGGAAACAAACTGTCACCGGATTCTGAACTTTTGCATCCAGCAATGGAAGGCTTCAAATTTAATACTGGCTCTCGCTTAAAACTGATCTCCAGTCGCTTGCCGCTTTTGAGTGTCGTTTAGTTTTCACCTTGGAGGAAGCAGTTCATTTCATTGCTCTGCGCATGAGCCACAGTGACAAAGGCATCTTCTGGGAGGGGGTTGCTTGAAGTCAGGGGTCCCCAGCCCCCAGATCGTGAACTGATACTGGTCTGTGGCCAGTTGAGAATCAGCAGGAGGTGAGTAGTGGGCAAGCAAACGAGGCTTTATCTGTATCTGCAGCCTCTCCCCAGCGCCAGCATCACCGCCTCAGCTCCACCTCAGATCAGCAGGCATTAGATTCTCATAGGAGCCACCAGTCTCTGGTGCCAAAAAGGTTGGGGACCACTGCTTCGGATGATAAAGACCGGTGAGCTAGAGGCAGAGCGTGAGGAATCCTCAGACTCTGGAGACTCTGTAGTATTCAGTGTCCATAGTCATTCTTTGGAACACTCCACTTTTGACACCACCACGCACTGCTCTGGGTCCCTGGCTTAGAGAGCTCTGCTTCCTCCATGGAGAGGAAATCATCAGAGTCCCGTACACGATGGCAGAGTAGCTTTAATGGTCCCGCCCTCTGACTCCTAGCCTTGTGCCTAATCTTAGGTAAAGGGCAGTGTGAATTCAGGATAGCAAGGTTGTTTTTTTTTAATGGTTCTGTAAGTCAGGTGTTCACACCTCAGAGCCAGCCTGGTGGGATAGCTAGGCTCGCTGTTCCAGAATACATTAGTAGCTTTATTGTGTCTCTTTGGGCCTAGGAGCACGTAAGGTGGGCTGAAGGTAGGCGATGTGAACATGGCTCACAGGCCGCTAGACCAGCCTTAGCGGCTTTGCCGTCTCCCGCCTTTCCTGCTTCCTACTCACAAGGTCAAGCGTGCTCAAGGTTTGGAGATGGCTGTGTGGATTCCAAGCAGAAATGGTCTGCTGTTCCATAGTCTCACGTCCTTTTCTGTCCAGATGTCTGTCTCGTTCCTGCCCCACTGGGACAGCCAGGTATTAATGTGCTTTTGCGTGGTTTCTGCAGTGGACCGCATCATCGGCCTGGACCAGGTGGCCGGCATGTCTGAGACGGCGTTGCCCGGGGCCTTCAAGACGCGGAAGGGCATGTTCCGCACCGTGGGGCAGCTCTACAAGGAGCAGCTGGCCAAGCTGATGGCCACGCTGAGGAACACCAACCCCAACTTCGTCCGCTGCATCATCCCTAACCACGAGAAGAAGGTGCGGGCGTGGGCAGGGCACACGTGTGGGCGTTCAGCCGGCGTCTGTCCCCAGCAGCGGTTCCGTCCCTGCCGCACTCAGCGCCCTCAGTGATGAGCCCTCCTGCAGGCTGGCTCGAGGCATCCCCAGGCCTCAGGCTGTGTGCACAGACCACCTTTCCCCTGGGTTACGCTGTCTCGTAGCCTCCCCTGGACCTGCACCGTGTAATGGCTCTCAGAGCCTGTGGGCAGCAGTGGCTCCTGGGGACTTCTGCCCTGTTGAGTCCAGAGGGGCCCACCCTGCTTCTGTCCCTGAATTCCCAGGCGTGGAAGCAAGACCACGCGCATGTGTTTTCGTCCCTAGGCTGGCAAACTGGACCCCCACCTGGTGCTGGACCAGCTGCGCTGCAATGGGGTTCTCGAGGGCATCCGCATCTGCCGCCAGGGCTTCCCCAACCGCGTGGTCTTCCAGGAGTTCCGGCAGAGGTGAGCGGGCCCGCAGCCCCCCTCTCCTGGCACAGGGGCCTCCGGCGAGGGAGCCGTTTCCTCGGCCATGTAGGGCTGAGGTCTGGCCGGCTCTTCACACGTCCTTTCTCTGCTCTTCCCCCTGTGAGGGGGGTTCCCCCCACTTTTATTACTGATATGGAAGTGATCTTGTTGGCTTTCATGCCTCGCGACTGCGGGGCCCGATGCCATTTGCCGTGGTTAGAGTAGCTATGAGAAGAAATTCACAAAGGTCAGCCGGGGACTGAGTTGTGAGGACCTTATGGAATGGAAGCTGCAGGACACTGCAGCGTCTCCCCGCTTGGGTTCTTGTTCGTTACTTCATGACACTTCCACGTGGCTCATTGGCTCTGAGGTTCAATCGAACTTTTATTACTGCGGTGAAATCTGCCGCTTCTTGCCACATGTGCAGAGAGGGACGTTAGTGACACTCTCCTGTTTGCCGAACGACTGTTTAGTGCCAGTGCAGTCGTGACCCAGGCCTCTGTTTCCTGGACCGTCCCGTTTATTAGCAGTTTCCGCGTTGTCTCAGGGAAGAGATGAGTGGCCGTCTGGGGTTACACACGCTGATACTGGGCCATTAGCCATTAGGAAGCCCAGCCTGGAGCTCACCCCTGAGTGAGTGAAGTGGTCCACTGTGAGTTTCCATTCACTTCCTAGAAAACACCAAGTCTTCCTTGTGCCATTCAGCCTAAGGAATGAGCAGAATGGGACTTGTGAAATGTCTTCTTTTCTTAGACTTAATGAAAGGAATTCCACGTCCGCTACACTGTAGTGGGGGGCCCTCTCTCACTAATGTTCCAGGCCACGCGGGATTGAAGCTGGGGGTGAACTGATCGGCTTCTTTCTTTCCCTCAGATATGAGATCCTGACACCAAACTCCATCCCTAAGGGCTTCATGGACGGGAAGCAGGCATGCGTGCTCATGGTGAGCTGAGCTCCCTCTGGCTGGGAGGACCTTTGGCTGGGGCACGCCCGCCTGTCCAGGGCTGGTCTGGCGGGACAGGCGCCCTGTGGATCAGCCGACGCCGTGCTTGGTTGTCTGGCCTGCCGTCGCCCCATTCCGAGTCTGCCGTGTACCCCGAGCGGCAGCCTCCTTGGCCCCCGGACAGGCAGAGATGGCGCGTGGGAGCAGAGTGGAGACTAGAGCTGTGGTGTGGCGGGGCTCTGGTGTGAGACGGTCCTTTCCTCCCGGGCCACATTCTCACGCTGTCCTGCCCGTGTCTCTGATATTCGCACCTGGTGTGGCCTGGAGGGCACCAGGCCCAGAGCATCCAGCTCGGAGCTGCGGGAATTCGTGCTCCTGCACCTCTCCTGTCGCTGCCCCCCACCCCTAGGGCAGTGCTTGACGGGCCCACCCTGTCTCTCGCCCACCCCCCTGGCTGAGGCAGGCTCTTGGCCTTGTTCGAGGGCTCCAGGGTGGTGCATAGTCAACGGCCGACTCTCCCCCATCTAGATTAAAGCCTTGGAGCTTGACAGCAATCTGTACCGCATCGGCCAGAGCAAAGTCTTCTTCCGGGCCGGCGTACTGGCCCACCTGGAGGAGGAGCGCGACCTGAAGATCACCGACGTCATCATCGGGTTCCAGGCCTGCTGCAGGGGCTACCTGGCCCGAAAGTGAGTTCTCGCAGACACCAGTCTCTGCCCAGCCTGCCCTGGGCTCCAGTCCCTCTGAGCTCTCCTGCCGCCGAAGGGCACTTAGGAATCTGTGGCCTTGGTCACCCCGATGCCAGTCAGGTGTCTGTCCAAGAGAGGCCCTCGTGGCTCACGCCGCCCCACCCCGCTTCCTGGACATCTGCCTGACATTTAAAGTGACCAGGCAGACAGGTGGCTGTGTTTGGATTTACCTGCCCTGAAAGCTCATCCTCACTGATATTTCTAGCTGTGTCTTTCATGTGGGATGACGTCCAGAGCATGGCTGTCCCTACAGTACCCCAGGTTCCCTGGGCGGAGGAAGCTGTCCTTGAGTCCCATGCAGCTTCTTAGGTAGTCAGGGGCTCACCTGCTGCAGGACAGTGGTGAGACAGCTGCATGGTAGTCCCCTGAGCCTCGATGTCTGTGCTTGGGGATGTACGTTCCATCCTGAGCTCTGAGCGCTAGGGCCTTGGAGCCCCACTAGTGGGTGGCGTGGTGGTGGGAAGCTGCAGTCAGTAGATTGACCAGATGACCAGTGATCACGCTTGGCCTGGCTCTGTAGTTAGTGCACAAGGCACTTTTACCCATGAACTCACTTGCTCCTTAGCAAAGGAAGGTGGTCTGGCAGCCTAGGTCCTGACCGCCCTATGAAAGGTCACCCATCGGACTCGACCCCAGTGCCAGCCTCTTTTTCTACATTTCTGTCTTGAGGGGCCCCAGGCAGGAGTCGGCCCTCTGGGAAAGCTTCCGGAGGGAGTCAGGACTGACGGGTTAGGTCTGCTGTCCCCCGGCCCTGAGGCGCTGACCGTGTACCTCTCCCCCAGGGCCTTTGCCAAGCGGCAGCAGCAGCTGACAGCCATGAAGGTCCTGCAGAGGAACTGCGCCGCCTACCTGAAGCTGCGGAACTGGCAGTGGTGGCGGCTCTTCACCAAGGTAGGTCCTGGAAGGGCCCTCCCTCCCTTGCCACTGCCCAGCCGGTTCCCTGCCAGCTTCCATTGTGGCAGAGGAGACGAGGAGGCCGCACGCTGGCTCTGTGTGGAGCTCGTGTCCCCAGGAGGGCACTTTGCCTCCTACATGCCCAGCAGCATGAACCTGGAATTGTCCCGCCCTGTATGAGTCTAGAGGCGCATGAGCTATGGCATTTGACCCGTGTGGGTGGTCACGGCCTAGTGTCAGGCTGGGCTAGCGTGGCTCAGAGAGCAGCTGCCAGGTGTAAAGGCCCGGCCTGCCACAGCCCCACGTGCCACAGGCAGTCAGAATCTGCACACGGGTCCTCCCTGGCCTTTAAAAATCCTTTTATTATTGAACTTGTTTCATCCGCTTTTGTTTAGAATAAATAATATGTGGTAATTGTGAAAAGCTAGGCTAACAAAAAGCATAAAGAAGATAAAAATTCACCCGTGACCCCGTCAACTCTGAGCCAACATCAGTATTGAATAGATGTTTCAATATTTATTCCTGTCTTTTTTTACTCCTTTTGAGTTTCTGCTATGTAAACCATACACATTCTTACGTAACTGAGCTCTCACTTGTATAAACACACTTGTATTTTGCATTTCCCGTTTAAAATTCTTTCATGAGCATCATTTTTTAAAAAGTCAGCATACCATTCCCTGGAGACATTTCATAATGTATCTGGCTATTTTTCCAGTAATGGGTCTTTGTCTGATTCCTAATTTGTCTCTGTAATAAACAGTGCTGTCGTGAACATCTTCACGTGGAGGGGTAGTTTCTCTGAAATGTCGTGAGTGGGTTAGAAGCCTGTGGCACACAGCACCAAATTGATTTCCAGAAAGATTGTCCACGTTTGCACCCCACAGCATGCCTCGTTTACCCCTCACTTTCATGAGCTCACGTTTCCACAGGCGAGGGGAAAGCCTCGTGTCTGCCAACCAGGACACACATCTTTAGCTGAGCATGTGCCTCCATCTCTTCCCCTAGGTCAAGCCGCTACTGCAGGTGAGCCGGCAGGAGGAGGAGATGATGGCCAAGGAGGAGGAGCTGGTCAAAGTCCGAGAGAAGCAGCTGGCTGCCGAGAACAGGCTCACAGAGATGGAGACGCTCCAGTCCCAGGTGAGTGCGGACTCCGCCCAGGTAGTGCTGCCACCTGCCAGCCATCCATAGGCAAGGTATATCTGGAGTCTAGGGAGATGTTTTACTGTAGAAAAATGGTTAATCTCTCCATAGACTTACTTTGGGGTTATGCGATGGGATAGGATGGAAAGCTCATGATTGTTGGCTGCAAGGCCCAGCTCCAGCACTTAACCTCTCTGAGCCCGTTCCTAGGGCTCTTGGCGTGCAGCTCACAGAGTTGTGATAAAGGATAAAGGACACGATGTTTAGAAAGTGCCTGGGAGCTTATGCATCTCGATTTGGAAATTGCTCTTGTCAGCGTGGACCTCTCCCCTCCGGAAGCCGGAGCTAGGGAACCTGTGTTCTGGAGTGGCTTGAAGAGGTGGTAAGGAGCTTGCATTTTCCACGTGTTCTTTGCAGCTCATGGCGGAGAAGTTGCAGCTTCAGGAGCAGCTCCAGGCAGAAACAGAACTGTGCGCCGAGGCCGAGGAGCTCCGGGCCCGCCTGACTGCCAAGAAGCAGGAGCTGGAAGAGATTTGCCATGACCTCGAGGCCAGGGTGGAGGAAGAGGAGGAGCGCTGCCAGCACCTGCAGGCAGAGAAGAAGAAAATGCAGCAGAACATCCAGGTAACCCACCTTCCTCCGCTCTGGACACCAGACGTGGGGCGGAGGGGACGGGGCGTGGTGAGGAGCAGTGACGGAGCCGGAGAGAACACAGAAGCGGCAGCGCCACGGCAGGCCAGCTCCTGACCCCTTTGTCCACGCGGGGCAGCCTTCGAGAGCTTTTCTCTTTGGCACGGTCGTTTCTCACCTGTGCGTCTCATCTCCGCGCGCACTGCCCAGTCGAGCATCAAAGCCGATTTAATTTCCCACCTCAGTCCTGCTCCACTGGTCTGAGGAAGATCAACTCTGCTCTCTGCCCAGTCGTCACTGACAGGAAGCGCCTCAGAACGAGTGACCACATGATTGGACCAGGGTTCTTGTCTCCATACTGCAGTCTTAAACATGTAACCACACAAGCAGGGGGTAGGCCACGGCTCAGCCAGACCACTGGGCTTGTGGGGCCTGCGCTGCTCACAGTCTCCCCGTCTCTGTGGTAGGAACTGGAGGAGCAGCTGGAGGAGGAGGAGGGCGCCCGCCAGAAGCTGCAGCTGGAGAAGGTGACCACCGAGGCCAAACTGAAGAAACTGGAGGAAGACCAAATCATCTTGGAAGACCAGAACTCCAAACTGGCCAAGGTGGGCCCCCCGGCCTGCGGAGGCGTGGGCTGCGGCGAGTGAGCCGGGCCCCGGGCTCACGGCCGCACCGTGGCTTCTGCCTGGTAGTGGTTCTTGCGTGTCCCTGTGGCCTCTGGTGCCAGGGTCATAGCCGAAGGGCTGTTTCTCATAACTGAGTGGGGCCCAAGGGAGAGGTTTCCTCAGGAAAGCTCTTCACAAGCTTTTGAGACCCGAGGCTTGGTGCAGCTGAACTGTCTGTGTGGCATTGTGCGTCAGTCACCGGTGGGGTTTCGGACACCTGGGCGGCTTGGTGTTGAGGTGCCTGTCCTTCAGCTGTCTCCCAGGTGGTGGCTGTTTCTTCTGAGAGCCGTGTCGGGTCCCTGGCAGCTGGCAACAGTGTCAGAGGAGGGGGAAGGACAGTGTCCAAGTGCTGTCCTCCGTCCTGGGGCAGGTGGAGGTCGGAGTGTAGGACGCCGGCCCAGGCCTGTAACTCGGGGAGCGAGATGCTCATGCTGAGCGATGGCATGTGTTTATTATGGTGACCTTGTGGTCGCCGTCGTGGGGGGACCCTGCTGAGATTAGGACTCCAATGGTGGCCACATGATGCAGAAATGACGAGAGTGTCCTGGGGCACTTTGGGGGATGTGAGGAGTGGGAGGTCACAGCCCACTTGGTGGATAAGCCCAGGGCATGGAGAAGGTGATGCCGTTGCGTCTGAATTGTCACCGACACTACCTGCCACCTGGAGCCTTTCTTACCTGAGCCCACAGGGGTAACAGGCCCAGGGGGCTCTGGTACCCACATGTATACCTAAGGGAAGCTTATCCAGCTATGTTGTGAGCTAGTGACCTTTCAAAGTGTGACCCCTTTGATAAGCTCTTACCCACCCTCTCCCCCCACCACCCCTAGGAGAAGAAGCTGTTGGAAGACAGAATAGCCGAGTTCACCACCAACCTTACAGAAGAGGAGGAGAAATCAAAGAGCCTCGCGAAGCTCAAGAACAAGCACGAGGCCATGATCACCGACCTGGAGGGTAAGAGCATGACGGGCAGGATCCGTCTGACTTCGGAGTCTGAGGCCCCCACCACGCAGGGGCGGGAGCGCCAGGCAGGTCTCATGTTCACTGCGTGGGCGAGGCCCGGGGCCTGGAGCAGCCAGCCACTGCCCTCAAAAGCTGGGGTTCAGCGTCTGGTCCCTGTGAGAGTACGGCCGCCAGGCACCGGGGCTGAGTTCCCCCAAGTGAAGGACGTTCAGAGTAACGCCCTGGTTTTTGTCCCTTGTCATGCACTGTGCACTTCTCAAGCTTTTGAGACTTCCTAAGCTGTTCTAGGTTGACTCCCAGCTTTGCCATTTACTAGCTTGTCATCTTATGCCTATAACTTCATTCCGCGAACTTTAATATCTCTTACGTCTAAGAGGACGCAATGAAAGGGCATTTGTGAGGACTAAACTATATAGTGCATGTGACACTCAGCTGCGTATTGTAAAATGCTAGACCGATATTGTGAGAGGTCATCGCTTGACTTGGGACAGGGTGACAGATCATGTCTTTGTCTCCCTGTGCCCTGGGGATCCATGATGGTGAGGTGTACAGGGCAGATGCACAGGTCTGTGGCTGTCTGTGGACCCCTCACCCTGGCCCCCTGAGAGGAGTGGGTGAACCAGGGATGGGAGAAATCGCAGAGCTCTGAGCTCATGCCAGAAGCCACTGCACCTGCTGCAGAGCACGGGGACCCCACCGTGTCCAGGGCAGGTGTCGCTGCCCAATGGACTTTGGGGTGAAACCATGCAGGCTGACTGTGAGGGGGCGAGGAGGGGAGGGGTTTCCTGGCTGGTTTCATGGCTTTGGGGGCCCCTCACGTTTGCGTGGGATGGGGTGAGCCAGATTGTCAAGGGCAAGGAGGACCCGACAGCGATCTCTTCCCACAGCCTCGCTCCCCAACCCCGGCCCAGTCCGAAGGCCTCCATCACCCACGGGGTCTAGGAGTGGCGTGCCCACTGGAGTGGCACACGTGCTAACAAAGATGTAGAACCATTAGAACACACACTGCTCTTGGGAGCGTAAATTCGTAGACGGCCTTGGGGGTCTGGCATTGCCCAGTGCACCCACGACCCAGTGCGCTCGCTCGCGGCAGCCCTGTTCACGAGGACACAGCCCAAATGCCCGTCCATGGTAGAGCGGAAGACCAGTGGCGGTGTAGTCACACAGTGGACTACTAGACAGAAGTCCAAAGGGATCAATCGCAGTGACACTTAACTTACAAATCTGAAGATCGTAACATCGGGCAACAAAGGCAAGACAAAGAGCATCAGCCTACAGCCCTTGCTGAGCGCTCGCTTGCGGTGGGCCAGGCTCTGTCCTGGGTGCTTCGAGATGCCGTTCGCTTCAGCCTCACCACAGCCTGATGAAGTGGGTTGTCTTAGGGTAAGGGGATCACCTAAGCGACATCATGACAGGAACCGTGAAGCCCATCGGACCCCGACCCTGCTATACCAACTCCGTATAAGTTCAGGGTCACGCAAAACTAAACATGTTTTTTAGGGAGACAGACGTAGTATAGCCTTCGATGCAAACCAAGGGGATTAGAGACACAAGCTTCAGGAGCGCGGCTGCCCTGGCAGGGAGGGGGCCGGGCGGGGGTGGAGAGACAGGACCTGGCAGCTCACGGCGATGCTCTTTTCCTTCATCCAGGAGTTGGCACAAGTGTCTGCGTACTGCGATCCTTTAAACTTCATGTATATTTTATAGTAAATATGCAGTATTTATGTAAGAATTAAAAAGAAAGGCAGCAGAGTCTATGACCGCTGAGGGCTCCGTCAGCTTCTCCCTGTCCTTCCCTCTCAGAGCGCCTCCGAAGAGAGGAGAAACAGCGTCAGGAGCTGGAGAAGACTCGCCGGAAGCTGGAGGGAGACTCCACGGACCTCAACGACCAGATCGCTGAGCTCCAGGCTCAGATCGCTGAGCTCAAGATGCAGCTGGCCAAGAAAGAGGAGGAGCTCCAGGCTGCCCTGGCCAGGTGAGGTGCAGGCATCAGTCGGCCTGCTACCAGGTGGCCGGTGCCAGCCCTTGCGCTGCTTCCTGCCATGGTTCCTGGTGCATCAGTGAGCTGTGAGCATTTGCTTTGCTGTTGTCCTGGAAGCCATTTCACAGCAAAGCATTTCCTGTCCACTAAAAGCACAGTCTAAGGCTTTTTGTCATTCGTTTGTTTGTAATCCCTCAAAAGTCATCCATAGTAACACCCAACCACAGCAATCCTTTTATTTTTTTTCCCTTTCTTTTTAAATTTATTGGCTACCTTTTTTTTTTTTTTTTTTTTTTTTTTATTTTGATAGACTTTATTTCTTAGAGCAGTTTTGGCTCACAGCAAAATTGAGCACACAGTATGGGGAATTCCAATAGATCTCCTTCTCTTCAAACACAGCGTCCCCACACTGTCACATCTTGCACCAGATGGTACATTTGTTGTAACCAACGAACCTACATTGATACATTGTGATCACGCAAAATTTATGGAACATTGTGTTTTTATTTTGTTGCAGTCTTCTTGGACCATAACATTCTATTTTCTTTTTGTTCATTTAACATCAGAACTTCTTTTTAATGTTTAAAGCACTGAATTTTAATTTGGAAAATGAAACGATTCCTGTCTGAGGTTTTCCAGTCCTCAAAGCGGTATAGCCCTTAAATATTCCGTATGCCTCGGATGTTAATTTGGGGGAGGGAAGCTCCCGAGGGCCGTGGCTGTGACTGCCAGAAGTGGCACCTCTCTACCTTTATGCACACTCTGCTTCTTGAAGGTGAAATGGCTTCATCCTGATGTTGTTGGTTTCTTTGGCAGAGTGGAGGAGGAAGCTGCCCAGAAGAACATGGCCCTGAAGAAGATCCGCGAGCTGGAGTCTCAGATCTCTGAACTCCAGGAAGACCTGGAGTCTGAACGCGCTTCTAGGAATAAAGCTGAGAAGCAGAAACGGGATCTCGGGGAAGAGCTGGAGGCTCTGAAAACAGAGTTGGAGGACACCTTGGATTCTACGGCTGCCCAGCAGGAGCTCAGGTGTGTCATGGGGCCAGCTGGCCAAGTCACAGACAGGGAGAAGGAGGCCGTGGCCTTGAAAGTGTGGATCCCAGGCCTGTGCACACACACTGTGGCTTTATTATGTACCAGAGAGCCTGGAAGCTGAAGGTTCCTCAGCATCTTCTCTCTGCCAAGGACTGGGTTTGAACTTTGGGTGGGATAGGGTGGGCTAAGGCTGAAAGACTACAGAAGCCTTTACAAAGTGTGTCTTTGAGCTTGGGCTATAGGAAGGATAGCTGAGGCGGGATGCACATGGGCAGAAAAGCTGCCTGGGGCGGCCAGTGCACCTAACTCGCCTCTCTGCAGCCAGGGGAGAGCCCCAGGGGCAGCATCACCCCAGGGTCCCTGGCCTCCGTTCTGAGGGTATTTCTCTCCAGGTCCAAACGCGAACAGGAAGTGAACATCCTGAAGAAGACCCTCGAGGAAGAGGCCAAGACCCATGAGGCCCAGATCCAGGAGATGAGACAGAAGCACTCACAGGCCGTGGAGGAGCTGGCTGAGCAGCTGGAGCAGACAAAGCGGGTGCGTGGGCTTCCCCCGGGGACCGGCTCTGTGGCTTCGGATGGGGACGGTGCTGCTTTCAGGGGCGGTGCCCTTCTGGAGACCAGCTGGCGCTCCGGGCAGGTCCTGCTGAGCAGAGCGGTTTCAGTGCCAGATTGCCGGGGTCAGAGTCCAGCTCCAGCCCTTAGTGGATGTGTGACACGGCCAGATAGGTACCTCTGTGCCTCAGTTTCCCCCTCTATAACGGATGCTAATGATAGATCTACCTTATATGTTCATGTTAGAGTTGAAGTTCATGACATGCAAAGTGCTTAGATACTAAGGGCTCAGTAAGTTGTTCAAGTGTATGTATTATCATTATTCTGTTTGCCAACCTGCCAGACCAGAAGGCTTCAAGGAATTGGAATGACCCTGAAACCGAGTTTCAGAGGGCCTTAGGGTCACTTTTCTAAAGCCTGGGTTCCCTCTAGAACACCCCCACAGGTGGTCAGCTGGAGTCTTCTTGGGAAAATTCTGAGGCTGTTAATCCCAGCTGGTTTGTTGGCCAGGCAGCTGATGGCTGGGCAGTTCCTCACCAGGACATGGCCTGCCCCCTGTGGCTCCCAGCTCCCAGCCACTCTTGTTGGCAGCCTGAGAGGTCAAAGGCCTCTTCCACATGGCAACCTGTAAAATATTTTAGAAACAAGCCTTTCCACCTGTCTCCTTTAAACTTCCACCCAGTTCTGTGCAGGTCGAAGCCTTCCTTTGTCCTTTAGCTGTTTTTACCCACATGTCTGCATTTACGCAGGGTGTAGTTTACCCTTGTACTTGCTCATGCCCCTGAGATGAGCTCGTGCAGACTAGAATGGGATCGTCCCCTTTATTCTGTAAGCTGTACTTTTTTAGTAGAACATTGCATTATTTTTTTGGACATCGAATTTCAAAGAGGCTTTAGTGGATGTCTGACTATGAACAATTATCATTTTCCTCATTCTATCCTCATTCTAAAATCAAAATGTCAGCAATGATGTTTTACACTTGAACATTTCCTCTGCCCGTGAGGGAGGCTGGGCAGGGACTGTTTTAGAGGTAGGGAAGCCAAGGCCCTCAGGAGTGAGGACACCTCTGAGTGTCACGTACCAGTCTAGTGATGAGTACAGGCCGGGCACGAGCCTTCTGAGTCCGGGGCCCTTGCTGGCACACCATACCCTAAACCTGCCCAAATCGTTTCTGCTACAGATCCAGTGCCTGGATCTGGAGCCAGCGGTTCTTCCGACAATGCTTGGAAGACCAGCCTCGTGTCAGGAAATAGGTGCCCCTCTTCACACCTTGGCTTCCTTCTCTACCAGGTAAAAGCCAACCTTGAGAAGGCCAAGCAGACCCTGGAGAGTGAGCGAGGGGAGCTGGCCAACGAGGTGAAGGTCCTGCTGCAGGGCAAAGGGGACTCCGAGCACAAGCGGAAGAAAGTGGAGGCCCAGCTCCAGGAGCTGCAGGTGAAGTTCAACGAGGGAGAGCGAGTGCGCACGGAGCTGGCCGACAAGGTCACCAAGCTTCAGGTGAGACCTCCACGGGGACCCAGGCCTGCACAGTGGTCCCTTCTGCAGCTCCTCGGCCTTGGCCCAGATCTCCGCGGCTTCCGCTCTCTTTCTTGCTTCAAAGTGGCTCCTAAGCGACCTGAAGCGCCCAGGTGGGGCCAGAGTGGTCACGATGCGTTCATGGCCTTCGTGTCTCCCCTCCTTGCACAGGTCGAGCTGGACAATGTGACAGGTCTTCTCACCCAGTCTGACAGCAAGTCCAGCAAGCTCACCAAGGACTTCTCCACTCTGGAGTCCCAGCTGCAGGACACGCAGGTAAGGGTGGCATTGGGTCCCACCGGCAGGTCCCTGCAGCTGGTCCTTTCCCGCGAGGACCCTGTGCCCACACGGGATCACCTGCCAGACCTCCGGTCTTCTGTCCCAGAGTTTCTCTGATGTCCATCCTCCCCCTATGTCCATGGGGTCTCCGGGTCCTGCTGGCTCACCACTAGGTCTTTACCAGCTGTCCCCCAAATCAGCGGGACCAGCTCCTCCCTCCTGCCAAGGGCGTGGGAACCGCGAGGGTCTGCGCTGCACCTCCTGAGCCCTGCACCTCTTTTCTCCTTGGAGTAGGAGCTGCTGCAGGAGGAGAACCGGCAGAAGCTGAGCCTGAGCACCAAGCTGAAGCAGATGGAGGACGAGAAGAATTCCTTCAAGGAGCAGCTAGAGGAGGAGGAGGAGGCCAAGCGGAACCTGGAGAAGCAGATGGCCACCCTCCACGCCCAGGTTCGGTGCTGGCTTCCTTACGAGACGCCCCGGGCTTCCCAGGTGGCTCAGGGAAACTGGTGGGAGTCTGCAGGCTGGGGAGGCACCTGCCTGGACACCGGAGGCACAGCCCTGCCCGCTGGGCTTTCCCAGGGCTCTTAGCCGGGGAGGAGTTAGGGATCTGTGAACTTGGAGGGAGGAGAGACATCTTCATCTTCACCAGTCTCTAACTAACATCTAGCATCTCCTTGTGAATGTCAGCTGCAAGCCATGGCCGTCACAGTGACTGTGGCCTCATTCACTAGAAACCGCTGGGCACCATGTCCGAGCCATGGCAGGGCTTGGGGCACGTCACTGTGCTCCTCGTGCTTGCGGGGGCTGCTACTCCAAGTGCTGCTGAAGAAGCACGTGGGTTACCGAACTGCAGTTTTAAAAAATACCTGGCAGTTTCTCTACACTGGCTTTTTTGGTACTCCTGTGTGTTTTACTTGGTGCTCATCTAAACGTTGTTATGAGAAGGAGCCCGTGGTCTGCTCTAGGCTGTCAGAGGATCCGTGGCCAAAAACAGACCAAGAGCCCTGTGCTAGATTCTGTCCCGGGACTCGAGTGCTCCAGGCCAGAGGATCTGCCCCAGCTCGGGACGGGCTCACTGTGCACTCCGCGGTCTGGGCGGGGGTCGCCGGTATGCGCGTGGTGGCAGCACATGCCCAGGCACCGGGACGCATGTGCCTGTGGTCCCGCCTCCAGCAGACGGGCTCCCCAGAGGGCACCGGTCCTGCTGCCCGGAGCCAGGTGACTGGAGGATGCTTCCCGCTCCGGGCCTCGGTCTTCGTTAATGAGAGGCCCGGTCTGGGCCACGATGGAGAGGCCCTCTGGAGCCGGCCTGCGGCGCCAGCCTTCCCCTGGGCTCCGTGCACTGGGCAGGCACCCTCTGCAGAAACTCCATTTTTCTCTCTCTGGTGGAAGAGGGCAAGCTCCATGATGGGGTTGGCTCCCTGGCCTTCTATTCATAGGGTAGCGGGCCGGGTCCTCCCAGCTGTCCCAGGCACAGGTGTGTTACCCGAGCAGGTACCATCTTGGGTACTTACTCTTTGCTCCTGCCCAGGTGATTGACATGAAGAAGAAGATGGAGGATGGTGTGGGGTGCCTGGAGACCGCCGAGGAAGCCAAGAGGAAGCTCCAGAAGGACCTGGAGGGGCTGAGCCAGCGCTTTGAGGAGAAGGTGGCCGCCTACGACAAGCTGGAGAAGACCAAGACGCGCCTGCAGCAGGAGCTGGATGACCTGCTCGTGGATCTGGACCACCAGCGGCAGAGTGTCTCCAACCTGGAGAAGAAGCAGAAGAAGTTCGACCAGGTGCGTGCCGTCAGCCTGGTCTCCTCATTTCCTCTCTTTTGCAAACACCACAGCCTCAAGCCAGGGCCACGTATAGGAGCGAGCCTGGGATCCCATCGTGACCTCGCTCGGAGGCGGCCGTGACCGGGAAGGTGCCTGAGAGGCCTCGCTCAGTGCCAGCTTGTGGAGGGGCCTGGGCCTGGCGGGCGAGCGCTCACAGTAGGGCATCTTCGCGTGATTGGTGTAGGAGCGACTTTCCCCCTTCTTGCTTCTTATAGTTTTCACATTTTCTATAATGAACCGATTTTACTGTCATTTAGAATTTTTATTCATGTGTTTGTACCTCTTTATTCTAAAAGATCTGGGGCAGCTTACAGAGGCGTAGACGGTGGGCGGGGATAGAAAAATAGAATAGAATAAACCCGGGTTCAGCACACCTGTCCCCTGCCGCCCGCAGCCTGTCCGTGCGTGAAGGCGTGTCGGGCTGGCCACACTCGGTCCTTTGCTGTTGTCTCCGGCTGCTTTCGTGCTGTCAGAGCAGAGTCGAGTAGTTACTACATCGCTACAGCCTGTGAAGTCTAACGCATTTACTGTCAGGAACTTTAAGAAATAGGTCCATGGCATAAGTGGGTGATTGGAGCAAAGGGAGTAGAAAGGTGGGAAAATAAGACCTGGTGAGGGTGGGCGCGTGCAGAGAATGGGTACCGGGGGTGTTGCACGGGGCACAGATGGGCTTCGCGCTTCCAGGCAGCCGGAGTCACACTGCGTTCAAGGTAAACTCCAGCCGCTCGGTTAGGACCAAAGCCTTGCCAGGCTGTGCGGGTGAAACATTTCCTGTGGGTCCTCAGGGAAGAGGTGCTGCGTGTCATACAGAATTATTATTAAGTGATAAAAATGAAAGACTCATTTCCCATTTAGAAAAAGCAGTGTAGCTCGCTGCCAACGTTAATTTAATTTTACATAAACACAGTCTTTGAGGATGAAGCAAATCTGACTGGTGTTCAGTGTGAAAATATAAAAATTGTTCTTGGAGTTATTTCTAAACAGAAGTCGTCTCTAATCCTAATGTAACAGAAATGTACATGATGATTAGTATTTAATTCTTTGTCCCGTGGTAAATTTCAAAGCACGGAACAACACACAGTAGAACATCTAGGATTTGACATTTTCAGCAATCGAATTTTGGAAATGGAACGGCTGTTACTAAGAACATAAACGCTATAAAGAGAATGATGTCGTTAGTTTCCAAAGACTATCGATATACTAGAGATGCAAAAAAAGAATAAAAGCGAGGTATTTTGTGGCAGGCTTTGGGGGCGATGTCAGGTCTGTAACCCGTGAATTATGTCAGGGGAGACGCCGCAGCCACAAGCGCCGCCGGCGAGCGTCCTCGGCACAGACGGGAAATGGGTTAGAGCCCGTGGCACAGGTGGCCTCTGCCGTCATCTAGTTACAAAGACACGCCGGGTAGTGCACGTCACCCTTGGAACCGGCCAGGTTCCCCCGGGCAGCCGCCTTGCGCTTGCGCTTGCGCTTCTCGATCCTCCTCCCCTTAGACCCAGCCCCGGGGCTCGCTCCTCAGGGCGTCCGGGTCAGGATGCTCCGCCTGCCTGAGGGCAGCAGGCTCTGCGCTCTTTCTGGACTGGAGGCCGTCACTCGAGCTTCATGGTGCCCACCTCTTCCCTAGCTCCTGGCTGAGGAGAAGAGCATCTCTGCCAAGTACGCGGAGGAGCGTGACCGGGCTGAGGCAGAGGCCCGCGAGAAGGAGACCAAGGCGCTGTCGCTGGCCCGGGCCCTGGAGGAGGCCACGGAGCAGAAGGCGGAGCTGGAGCGGGTCAACAAGCAGTTCCGCACCGAGATGGAGGACCTCATGAGCTCCAAGGACGACGTGGGCAAGAGTGTGAGTACCGGGGGGTGGGGCAGGTGACAGCACAGAGCTTAGTGCGTGTGCAGACACCAAGGCCACGACCTTGGGGACCTCGCATCCCTCTACTCCTGACTCGGCTTCCTGTGGTGACAGGTGCATGAGCTGGAGAAGTCCAAGCGGGCCCTGGAGCAGCAGGTGGAGGAGATGAAGACCCAGCTCGAGGAGCTGGAGGATGAGCTGCAGGCCACTGAGGATGCCAAGCTGCGGCTGGAGGTGAACCTGCAGGCCATGAAGGCCCAGTTCGAGCGGGACCTTCAGGGCCGGGATGAGCAGAGTGAGGAGAAGAAGAAGCAGCTGGTCCGACAGGTGCGTATGGCCCTCCCGCTCCCATCCCCCACCTGCAGGACAGGGCCAGCTCTGTGTGGGCAGAGGCAGGCAGGGCCCCCTGATTTCCAGCAGGCTTCCTTTCTCTCTTTTCTCTCCTGGGATCGTAGAAGCCTCCTTGACTATTCCTTCCACATCCTTGCCTTCCAGTCTTCTGTCCTGGGAGTTGGTGACTCTATTAGGGTTTTTACGGTTGGAACTTCTCATTGGCCCCTGAAGGACCCATGGATCCCACAGGACTGGAGCAGGGTCTATATGGGTCTAGCCTTCCGAGCTGTGGGCGTCTCCCCCAGGTGCGGGAGATGGAGGCAGAGCTGGAGGATGAGAGGAAGCAGCGCTCAATGGCAGTGGCCGCTCGGAAGAAGCTGGAGATGGACCTGAAGGACCTGGAGGCCCACATCGACTCGGCCAACAAGAACCGAGACGAAGCCATCAAACAGCTGCGGAAGCTGCAGGTGAGGCCGGGCCAGACCAAACCGGACCTGGCCGCACACAGTGACGCTGGGCTCAGCGTGGGGCTGGGACGCTGGTGGGGTGGCTGGCAAATGCTGGGAGCCGCGCCTTCCCCTCTCTGAGGAATGTCTTGGGTGCCCTTAGCCCGGTGGGGTCTCGCAGGTGGAGACTGAGAGGCCCAGAGGATGAGTGGGGAACAAGTAGTCTAAAAACAAACTTGCAGAAAGGTCAGTGCCTTTGAGTACAATAAACAGATAAGTCTACACCTAGCTACTCAGCAAGGTTAGGGAAGGTAGTAACTTAGGACAGATTTCCAGAATAAACCTGGCGTGACCTATGTACTGAGCTGGTCCAGCCTCGGATGATGGTGGAGAGTCGGAGCTGATGGTTCAGAGGAGCAGGGACACTTAACTTGGGAAGTTTTCACCTCACTGATAATTAAAGAATAACAGTTTAAGCAGCTCTGAGATGTCACATCGTACCCAGCAAACTAGTGGCAACAAGAGTAAATTTAGGCATCTGTGGTTGGCAAGTCAAAGAGCCAGGTCCCATGGTCAGTGGTGGTTTGCCCGGTCCATCTGGCTGAGCCCAACAAGAGTCCCACCTTTTGACATGAGGAATCCCAATATGGGACTCTCCTCAAAAAGAAGAAAACCTTTAGAGTTAAAACAAGTCACAGGAGAATGAGAGGAGATGCACTCCTGCCCGGCAGTCGGGCCGACCCGGCAGAGCCCCCGGCCCTGGGAGCTGGGGCGCCACGTCAGGCCAGCGGGGCGCTGTGGACCGTGCACACAGCGCACAGCGTGGCTCCATGCACACCCGGCAGTGTACAGTGGCGTGGCATAAAGAGACGTTTTCGTCTTTAATCACTATTTTCCCTTTTTAGTTAAGCTGGTCAACTATGGCGTCGGGGTGGAAAGCAGCCACAGGTTCCTGCTGGCGGCTGTCCCTGTGAGGGTGGGAGGGACCTGGTGGCTCCTGGGGTGGTGGTGCCAAGTGTGTCCTTCCCGCCCCCAGGCCCAGATGAAGGACTACATGCGTGAGCTGGACGACACGCGGGCCTCTCGCGAGGAGATCCTGGCACAGGCCAAGGAGAATGAGAAGAAGCTGAAGAGCATGGAGGCCGAGATGATCCAGCTGCAGGAGGTGGGCCGGGGCCAGGGGGCACTCAGGGTCACCACCCTCTGGCCAGCAGGTGGCAGCCGAGGGCCTCCGCCAGGCCGGCTGGGACGCGGGAACAGGGCTGAAAACGAAGTAGCCCAGGTCCAGGAATGAGTTGGGGTGGTTCTTCATGAAAGAATTCCCTGCAGGGTTTCATTAAGGAGCAAGGCTCCCTGGTGTGATTAAAACCAGTGTGTGAATTAAATTGTCACCATTTGGGGCCGGCTCCCTGGCATGAAATGAGGCTTTGTGGTAATTACCACCTCCTGCTGTGAACTGCCCCCTGGCGAGTCGGGGTCCCTCCCAGGCGCTCCCTCTTACACTGAGCATCCCCTTGGCCGGCGTGCCTGTCGCACGTGAGGCACACATGGGAATGGGAGCGTCCCCCCGATCCAGGCGGTCCTCCGCAGTGTGAAGTCACGCCTGCCGAGCTCTGCTCGTAGCTGGGCCAGACACCCGGGCACGTCCTCATCTGCTCTTGCCTAACTGGCTGTGCTCTCCTGCCTGGGCATGAGAGTGATCCCTCCCTCCATGGTCACCTGCGGGTCCATGTCGAGGCCACCTCACCCTGGACAAAGCCCCTCTCGTCCGCCTGGTCTTCACAGACCTTACACCCTGGTTCTGACTTACATCTGTCTCATCCCTCCTGGTGTCCGGTCTACCCAGGATGCAGAGGGCCCAGCATGCCCTGTTAGGCCAGGACAGTTTCTTACATATCTCTACATCCCCAGCACCAAGGCCCGTTCCTAGCATTTAGATGTGGGGGCTTTGTAAACATGTGGTGCCTAAGCTTTGACCTCAGAGGGAGGAATCAGCCCTCTGAGCCAGAGGGGCTCATGAGAGAGGGTTTCAGGGGCGGTGGGTGGCAGTGCAGAGGACCAGGGGTAGAAGAGGTGGGTGTTCAGGGCCGCGGGCTGCCCTCATGGGTCACACTCTGTCCTCATGGCAGGAACTGGCAGCTGCCGAGCGTGCCAAGCGCCAGGCCCAGCAGGAGCGGGATGAGCTGGCCGACGAGATTGCTAACAGCAGCGGCAAAGGGTGAGTGAGCCACGGGGCGGCACGTTCAGCTGAGTGACAGCGGGTGTCGGCGTAGGGTCCCCACCCCGGGGACGGGCCCCTCTCACTCCTTCCCGGCCTCCCCCAGGGCCCTGGCGCTGGAGGAGAAGCGGCGCCTGGAGGCCCGCATCGCCCAGCTGGAGGAGGAGCTGGAGGAGGAGCAGGGCAACACGGAGCTGGTGAACGACCGGCTGAAGAAGGCCAACCTGCAGGTGCGCAGGGGCGGGGCCACCGGGGCACGCTCTCAGCACCCCGCTTGGCGCGGCCACCTGCACTTTGATTGCTGAGGGGAGCATGTCCTGGCACCTGTTAAGAAGTTTCTGGGAGGGGTTAGAGGCTGGGCCCCAGGACCTGGTGTTATCAGGGGCACGGCGGGATCCGGGTGCTCCACCTCTGTCCTCAGCCTTCCTCGAGGTCACCAGCCCTCCTTCCCGCAGATCGACCAGATCAACACCGACCTGAACCTCGAGCGCAGCCACGCCCAGAAGAACGAGAATGCGCGGCAGCAGCTGGAGCGGCAGAACAAGGAGCTCAAGGTCAAGCTGCAGGAGATGGAGGGCACCGTCAAGTCCAAGTACAAGGCCTCCATCGCTGCCCTGGAGGCCAAGATTGCACAGCTGGAGGAGCAGCTGGACAACGAGACCAAGTAGGTGCCCCTCGCCTGTCGTCTGGAGCAGTCCACAGGCCGCTCAGGAGCCCGCTTCCTGTCCCCCAAGTCCCGGAGGCTGTCGTCTCCCATCCCGACGGGCTGTCCTCTGCTTCGCTGTGTCCTTGTGGCATTAAACTAGGAGCCCACAGCCCACCTCTAAAGTTAGGGCTTCGTTGACTGTCTCTGAGGGCTGCGTCTGAGAGGTGCTGCCTGGGCAGGCAGCCTGTAGGCTCAGCTGAGACTTCCTTGGAGGTAACGGGGTTCACACTGGGCCTCAAATCTCCATTTTCCCCTTTCCTAGCTGCACATATGCTCTTTGAGATGCGTCACTTCCCCTCCCTGAGCCCCCGTTTCCAGCTGTGGAATGGGAGACAAAGCTCATAGCGGGTGCTCGGTAACGAGGGTCTGTCTGCCTTAGCGTCCAGGCCTCCCCGCGGGGACATACCAGCGAGGCCCCGGGAGTGGGTGATGCAGCTCCTGGTTTGTCGGCCAGACCCCCTGAAGGAGGGTGTTCCCCTGAGCCGCCATGTCCGTCCCTCACAGGGAGCGCCAGGCGGCCTGCAAGCAGACGCGTCGGACCGAGAAGAAGCTGAAGGATGTGTTGCTGCAGGTGGATGATGAGCGCAGGAACGCCGAGCAGTTCAAGGACCAGGTGTGTGTTGGGCAGAGGGCCGGGGCCCCCCAGGGCTCGCCAGGGGCTGAGCGGGCCACACTCGCCCAGAGACCCTCACCAGGGCCACGGGCCCCGTGTCTCCGCAGGCCGACAAGGCGTCCACCCGCCTGAAGCAGCTCAAGCGGCAGCTGGAAGAGGCGGAGGAGGAGGCCCAGCGGGCCAACGCCTCCCGCCGGAAACTGCAGCGCGAGCTGGAGGACGCCACCGAAACCGCCGACGCCATGAACCGGGAGGTCAGCTCCCTCAAGAACAAGCTCAGGTGAGCCCTGCCTGCCCCGGCCCCTTCGCGCGATTCTTCCTCCTTTGAAAGGTCAGTTCTGAAAAGCGCCACTCGGAGAGTTAAGCTCCTGTGCGGTCGGTTACCTCTCTCAGGCAGACGCCGGTGAGCAGCATGTGCTCGGGGTTCTCACCCCCTGGGCCGGGCCCAGCCTTCTGAATGAACACTGAGCTCTAGGGGGGGCGGTCCCCCCTGCCCCCTGCCCGGACGGTCCGTTCATGCAGCCGCTCCCATCCTAACGGGACCTCTTGTGCGGGGTCTTTTTCAAGGGGAAAGTGCTGAGGCCACCTGGCGGGTCCGCACTAGGTCCCAGTGAACGTTTGGCGAGGACGGCTCCTGACATCCTGTGGGAATGAGGGCGCTTCGCATTTCTCCAGGGAGGGTTGGCGTTCAAGAATTATTCAGTGGCTGAGGCAGAGGGTCTTTTTTCTCCGGAATTCTCATTTCTTACCTCCTTTTCGTGGCAATCCCATTTTAAAAATCCACAAAAGCAGACGTTCTGGTTAGCGTTTAATATTAATTTTCTGGCACGTGATGGGAAGACGCGGTCCTCACGTGCCGCGTGAGCACTCATTCCTGTACCTCGTGGCTTCGCGTGTGTCGTACTGAGTTTGAGAGCAGGTTGGCATTTGGCAGAAGGCGACTCCATCTGTTCTTGGGCCTTTCTCCCTTTTCTTCAGTCCCGATTTCCTGACGGTTTTTCTTGTTTTGGGTTAAAGCGGGAGCTTTGATCGCCTGCTGTCTGGGAGCCATCCTGTCCCACCTGGAGCCCCGCGTTGCTTTTCCCCACGGGACGTTAGGCACCCAGTTCCCCTCTGGAGACCACTTTGGAGTGTGTGAGCTGTGCTGCGGCCACCCTGGCCGGCTCTCTGACCCTCTGCCTCTGACCCTAGGCGTGGGGACCTGCCGTTCGTCGTGCCCCGCCGAATGGCCCGGAAAGGCACTGGCGAATGCTCGGACGAGGAGGTGGACGGGAAAGCCGACGGGGCTGAGGCCAAAGCTGCCGAATAACCTCTCCTGCTGCCCAAGACGGACGGACCCACAGACCGACCGACCAATGGACGACTCCACCTTCCCTTGCTAGCCCCCGCAGCACCCCTGCACCTTCTTGGGACTGCTGTGACCATGCCCCGCCCCCCGCCCCCACCAGGCCAGGGGACCTCAGGCCTGCACCTCCCCATCCCCCGGCTTTGTTGAAGGCCTTCGACTTCCTCTGCTACAGCCCCTCCTGCTCTCCTTGCACCCCCAGAATCTGATACCAAAGAATCAGGGTCCTGGGCCCCCAGCTCGGGAACAGAGTGACCTGCAGGATCTTCAGCCCTCTCTTGCCAAAAAGCACAAGATGGTGAGGCAAGAAGGGCAGCCACCGGGGATGGGCGAGAGTTTTCTATGAATCTATTTTTCTTCAGACTAAGTTTTGATAGCCCGACACCCCAGAAGAGTCGTCACCTTCCCCTGCCTTCGCCACCAGCTCTTCCCCCAGCCCCTTCTTCGCTGTTGGCAATCACACGTGGTGACCTCACACCCTCTGCTCCACCAACCCCCAACTCCCGTGGGCTCCGGGTGGTCCAGCAAGAGCAGGCCCAGGGACGCCACCTCTGTGCAGGGCACAGAACGCTGAGGACAGGGAGGGAGCGTAGTTCCTCCCCACCCCTGCTGGGCAGCGCCACTGTCCCCTTTCTCATTCTGAAACGTCTCAAGTGCAATGACGGCCCCCTTCCCTCCTTGAGCGAGGGCTGCCTACTCTGCACAGGCCGTCGGGCCGAGCTGACAGGGCCTGGGGGCCAAGCCGGAAAAGCCAGCAGTGGCTTCTCCCAACACTCTTGGGGACCAAATATATTTAATGGTTAAGGGACTTGTCCCAAATCTGACAGCCAGAGCATCAGAAAGGGCCAGCGGCCCTCCCCTATGATCTTGTACCTACTCTAGGACTGGGCCCGAGGGTATTTTCTCTGCACCATTGATTCAGTATAGTTTAAAAATCTGCCATCTGCACAGATGTTTTTGAAAGGAGAAAAAAAAAAAAAGGTTTTCTTTTTTCCCGCTTCTGATAAATGATAAAATCCCCAGTCTTTATCACTGCCTTTCCTTTGGAACCATGTTTAGAAGAGAGTAGCGTGTCCTACACTGGTCTACACTGGTTGCTGAATTTATCTGTGTTCCTGTTTTGTATATGCTGCATTTAGACTTACTTATGGCAAAGAAGGCATTTTTTTTTAAAAGGAAACCAACTCAACAAATCATGAATATATGTAAAAGCTACATATGCCTAAAAAGCTCTGAATTCAGGTCCCAGTTGCTGTCACAAAGGAGTGAGTGGCACTCCCACCCCCACCCCTTTTTTATATGATAAAAGTGCCTTAGCATGTGCTGCAGCTGTCACCACTACAGAAGCCGGTTTACAGATGCCGCCCACTGAGCGTCACAATAAAGAGAACCATGTGCTACGAGCCACGTGTGCAGCCGTGTCTGTCTGCGGGAGGGGGTCGCCTGGGAGGGCCAGCGCTTTGCTTCCGCAGCAGGCACCTCCTTTGTGCACCTTCTAGAAGCTTCCAGCGGTGCAGCATGGTTGAAGCAGGGGAGGGGTGGCAGTCGTGCAGAAAGAGGTAGAAAGGCAGGCTGGGTCAGGTTCAAGGATGCTAAGAGCATCTCATATAAACCTTGGTTCATTATTCATTGAGCACCTGCTATGTGCTTGACACCGAGCTGGCACAGGATAGAGGCACAAGGCCCAGGCTCTAACTGTAGGGGGCCCCCTTAGTCATCACACAATGCAAAGCCTTCCCTACGGAGGGTCGTCCTAGAAGCAGAGATGGGGGAGTCGGTGAGTAGGCCTGTGGGTATCGGACCACGATTGTCAAAGCTTGGTTCATTCAGTCTTCTAACCATAAACCAGGCTCGTTGGCAGGCCCCGGGAGTACAAGAGCAATGAAGGAAGACATGTCCTTGCAGCTGCAAGAGGTAGGGGAGGGAGGAAAGGCTTTCTTAGAGAGGGCTAGGACACCCACTCGCCCACTTGGCACAAGGTGTGGACTTGAGCAGCAAGGGGGGGTGGCACTGCTCAGCCAGCACAGTTGCTAAGGAAAGCTGCGTGCTGCCCGGCATTGCCTCGGCCTCCAACAGCTGACCCGTCCAGCCTCCGAGCAGGTGCATTTTGGCCCCTGCTAAGGTGAGCTGCAGGAGGTGCCATGAGAGGTAGGTGGGGCCAAGCGCTGGAGGGCTTTGGGGGGCTTCTCCTTCCATTCAAGAACATCGGGGTTTTTGGACTGTAAAATTAGTCCATATTTGTTGTCATATCACAATCTCCTGGGTTGGCCTGCATTTTCACCACTTTATTGCAACCTTGAAGCAAGGGCGCTGAAATTTTCTGACTCATTTCGAGCCAACGGGAAGAAGAATTTAGGGAAGAAAATTACATTCTTAGAATACTTGAAAGTTTTAAGGATTTTCCTTCCTCTGGGAAAATCGCATGGACCAGCAAACAAAACAAGAATTTGAGAGACCAGCCCAGGTTCCCTGCTCCTGGGGAGAGTCATTTCACCCCATTGGAACCTCAGTTTTGTCTTTTTTTTGAAAGAGGGATTATAATTGTTTACATCACAGGGCTGTTGTAACAAGCTCCTCATTCCTTTCTCGGCCCCTGACGACCACCCTTCTGCTTTTTGTCTCTGTGAATTTCACTACTCTATACCTCATATAAGTGGAATCATACAGTATTTGTCTTTTTGTGACTGGATTATTACACTTGGCGTAATGTCCTCCAGGTTCATCCATGTAGTAGCATGTGTCGGAATTTCCTTTTCCATGTGAATAACGTTGCATACATGAGTCACAGTTTTCTTTTCCATTCATTCATTGACGGAAGCTTAGGTTGCGCCTACCTTTTGGCGATTGTCAATAATGCTGCTGTGAACACGGGTGGACAGATACCTCTTCAAGACCCTGCTTTCCATCCTTTCGGGTACGTGCCCACGAGTGGAATTGCTGGAATACGTGGTAATTCTGTATTTAATTTTTTGAGGAACTGCAATACTATTTTCAATAGTGGCTAGATGCTATTATTTTTAAGGCCATACTTTGGCACAAAAGTGAGTCCAGACAAGAACGTCCCTGGCCTCCTAGCTGCCAGGAGGAGAGAGGTTGGCACGTGCTCCGGAGCTGTCTGGTGGCGTGGCGCTCAGAGCCTCCTGCAACCCCACCTGCCGCTGCTCAGCCCTGCGGTTTCGGGATCTGCTGGACTTGAAGCTGTGTCCCTCGCTCTGAGCTAAACCTTATTGGCAGCATCCTTAGTACTCTAGCAGTGTGACTTTCAACTTGAAATCATTAACCTGGATAAATTACTCAATTACCTGTTTCAAAATCTGTTAACTCTGAAATGTGTCCAATTTTCTTAAACATTATACATACGTTAAAATTAAACATAGTATTTATCTCGACTTCAGTATAAAAATATTAAGATTATGGGTTTGACTTCGTCATCTTTATACTTATTCCTAAGCCTTCCTGAAATTGTCGATTGTTACCCAATTTTGCAACCTGAGGAAAGATAAATGGTGTTGTCCGCTGGATGAGCTGGCAGTCTGGCAGTGAGTGGCCGAGACCGGTGGCCACTTCCCGTGAAGTCACTAGGTGCTGTCGACATTGAGTGCGATCCCCAGCATTCTGCAGCCTAAGATGCCCGTCTTTGCCACTCACTCTGATGACCGCAAAAGTCCTCTTTGTTACACGCTCAGTTTGATGCTCCCTACCCACTCCCACCGTCCCTATAAAAAGGGAGGACAGCTCAAATCCAGCCTGTCTGAGCCACGCACACCTCCCCACGGGCTGGAGAGACTGGACAGGACAGGGCAGGGATGGGGGTGCTGGCCGCGAGCCTCCAGCTGGTGACTCCTCCAGTCTCCACCAGGTGATGCTGGTGGCACATGCCAGACACTCTTCTGAGCCATTTTTGGGTTACTTTCCCACAGAGTTGGGATTTTCTTCACCGTGGGCTGAAATTGCTATTGACCAAAGATTTCGGCTAAGACCTTGACTCCAGAGCTAAAGTCGTCCTAGGTGACCTTGGGTTGGGGTCGAGTTGAGTTCTAATAGTCACTAGATCTCTAGGGTCTGTAACTGGGGTGGTCTCAGCTCATACCCCTGGAGCCTAGAGGTGCCTGATTCTCATCTCAGTCTGACTTTGCAGCCCACATCATGGCTGTCTCAGCACAAGGCCACATCCGGCCAGTGCACACACATCCGTCTCAAGTCCATGCTGCGTCCTGATCCTCGGGATAACTGAGCCACATCTTGTGTGGATGTTAATTAGGTTCTGCTGCTCATAGCGGTTTTGTTCGGACGCCCAACTGCAGTCATGCTAGGGAAAGGGAGCAGAATCAGGAAGAAGAGGAGGTACAGGGAAGAAATAACAAGAGATAAGTCTAAACAAGTGTCAAAGGTCAAACACGAACCTCGCCTTGAGTCTTGGCTCCTCTCCTGAGTTGCTCGGTGAAAGCCACGGCCTCTCCTCTCACCTCGGGTTCCTCCTCTGCAGAATCAGACCCTACTTCTGACTCACTTTTTGGCATGATTAGAAAACGAAACTGAAACTGCACAGTGTGGTCCTTTGTCAGTTTTCAGTTAACATCTGTTGCCAAGAGCGGGGTGCGGTCATTTTTCCGTGGCCTCTGGTATGCTCCCGGCCCCTGTAAGATTGACCTGACAATTCCTGGAACTGGTGTGAGAAACGGGAAACCCATGGTAGGTTTCCACGGTGTGGGCAGGTGCTCACACAGTGCCTGGCACGTACTCGGCCTGTCGTCCACGCCAGCTGCTTTGTTCGGGATCCAAGCAGGAAACAGACACGCTTTCTGTTTTCAGACTTGTTTGTGTCACCATGACACTGGCCTTCCCGTGAAAGTCCTCCGTTCGGACAGAAAAAGATCTGTCGCCAAGAGGAAGTAAGCAGGGGCAGAACATAGCAGGGTGCTATCTGTCCACTGCCACAAACTTCTGGGTCCACCCAAACGGCATTGACCACTAGTGATGGGGCCTCCTTGGCAGGTCGCTGCAACCCAAAAGCCCTGGTGCTGCCAGGGACAGGTCTAGAGAGAGACCCGATCAAAAGGGATCGGGGGAGACAGGAGGAACACAGTGTCTGAGCAGTGGGCCGAAACCCTCCCCCAGGTGCCCTGGGACAGAGCAAGCAGGGGACAGTGGACTCTGGGGAAAGATGCTGGAGGGCTTTTTCAGAGGGAGTGATGACAGATTTGGGCTTTGAGGGATGGGCATGCTTTTCCCAGGTGGCGGAACCAGGTGTTCCTGGCAGAAGGGCCCATGTAAACAAATGGAAGCCCATGTCTGGAAGGCGCATGCACGTGGCATCGACGGCAGGTATGCAATGCTGGTGACAGGTAAGCCAGGCAGGCATTTTGGGGAATGCGGGGCAGGGAACAGGGAGGAGGGGGCTGAGAACAGCCCCATGGGGTGGGGAGGTGATTCGCAGAGGGTCCCACAGTCTGTGAGTGGCCGGTCTTCCTTCCAGAAGCCCGAGGCAGGATGGGCTGAGAAAAGACTCGGGATATCAGTCCTGGGGTTGTTCCTCAAAGGGTGCCAGTCAGCAAGGAGGATGGGAGCAGCCCAGGGTGGTGCTTGGTAAGAGCTGTTTTCTAACAGAAAATGAGACTCTGCTTTCACTTGCGAGCCCTGAGAAGCATCTGGTTTTCGTGTGTATCCATAGCTGGCAACCGGATCTGCACACCAAGAAAGACAGGATCTTCTTCCAGGTCAGCCGGAGGAAGATTTCTTGGTGAGCTGGGACGGTGAGAGACTTCTTATCTCGTCCTCACAACTTGTTCAGAAAAGGACTATTGTCACAATATTATAGATGCAGGAATATCAAGGCCCAGAGAGGTTAGGCAATTGGCCCAAGGCCACATAGGGAGCAGCAGCAATGTTTGGTGTTGAACTCAGGCCTTGTCCGACTGTTTCCTCTCTCCCCCTGTGGCCCCAGACAGTGAGGAGGGAGGGAGGGAGATCTGCTCAGATGGGTTTGCAAAGCTCCCCCCACCCCCCAACCCCCACCCGGCCGGCTCAGCTCAGGCTCTGGGCTACCTGAGACATGGGCCGGTGACCCCTGGAGGAGAGTGAATGTTGGGGTGATTTGGAGGAAGTGGAGGGGGTAAAGGAGGGCAGAGGAGTCAGAACGTCCACTTCTTGTGGCCTGGCTGCACCGAAGCTGGCCCCAGAGGGCTGCTGCCGAGGCTGATGGGGGCAAAGGATTTCTTTTAAGATTGGAGGAATCGAGAGGTTGTTTCACCCACCCCGTCTCTCACTGTCTGCTCAGTGCCAGGCCCTGTGGGGAAACTGAGGCCCTGAGAGGGGAGCGACTTGCCCGGAGTGCCCTGGTGGGAGACAAGCAGGGAGACGGCAGGGCTTTGGCTCGCTGCCCTCGCTGGCCCTCGGTTCGGGACTCTGGGGCGATGGGGGAGGTAGGAGAGGACCCTGGATGTTTAGCAGCTTTGTCATCTTAAAATCAAATGCCAAACGGTAGCACCACTGCAGGGGTGGGGCTTAGACCAGGGAACTTTCGAATTCATCCTTTAAATACCAGCGTCAGAGGGTGTTGGCCTCCACTCTGTCCTTCAAGCGCTGTGCGACGCTGGGTAAGTCACTTCTCTAGGGATTATTTGTTCCTTTCTCTTACCCAGTTTTTAAAAATTGGTTTCACTTTTCCTGTTGATTTGAGGCTCTTGTGTTTTGTGGACAGTCACCTTTTGCCTACAGTACGAACTGCACAGAGGGGCTCCTGGTCTCCCATATTCTGACTTGGTTTATGGTGTACTTTGCAGGTTTTTTTTTTTTTTTTTTTTTAACCAGGAGAAAGATGAATTAAAGTTTAACAATGTGTTTACCTCCTGTAAACAGGAGAGAGACCCAGGAAAACAGAGGGACTCGTCCTTTGTAGTTACTAATTTTTAAGAGGTCAAACGTATCGGACTTTTGCTTCATGGCTTCTGGGACTTGTGTCTTGATTAAAAAGGTTTCCTCGACTCAACACGTTAGTTTTAACATTTCTCCTAGTAAGTTTGTTGTGTTTTTCTTTCTGGTTTACATTTGGAACCCTTTGGGATTGATCGAACGATTGATTGATTTTGTGGAAGCTTGCTATTTCTCTTCCTCCTCTTCCTCCTTCTTCTTCTTAAAGGACATGTTCGATGGGTACCTACAGCTGTCAAAAACAAGATGACTTTTTTGTGTGCCTTCAAAGGAACCTCCAGCCCAGTAAGAACAGCTCCCGGCAGTGGTTAGTGAAGGGGACCGGGAGGAGGCCGGAGGGAGCAGGGCAGGACCTCCAGACCTGGGTCCAGCCACCCTGGGGGCAGGGAGGCTTTGGAACGTCCTGCTCAAGGCACAGGCATTATTTTAGCCAGGACCCATGTTTTCTCGCATTTCTCTCTTCTTCTTTCTCCTCATATGAAAATATTTTGGCTGCAGTAAGGAGACGGGAGGAAATAGATGGAAGTCGCGGAAATCTGATAGAACTGTCAAAAGTCCATTACATCGGTGGGGTGATGTGTGTGAAATCTGAGTCACAGTTTTGTTTGTTTCCTGCCGCAAAGAACTTCTCATGAAGATCAGCAAGGAAAACAAAGAGAATGACTCCATTGCAAGTGAAACTGGGGTTACGCTGAGTCGGAGGAAGGGTGGTGCTTTTACGGCCAAGTGATGGCCCCCCACACCTCAGATTTTAGCCAGGCTGGGCCGAGGCGGCAAAGGTTGCCCCGGGCGGCTGTGGGACAGGACTTGCCGCAGACAGCGCCCCAGTGTTCATAGAGACCAGTGGTAAACACGGCAAAGGCGACTGGAGAACGAGCCATTATTTGTAAAGTCTTAGAGCATCACTGGGCCAGAGCAGAGGCCGCAGGTGGAAGCCGCTCTCATCATTCGCTATTATTTTATCTGTAAACCCCTTTGCCATCATTTCGGTCAGGTCTCAGGAGGAGCAGTTGATAAAAGATCCTTTTGCCTTCAAATAGTGCCTAAACGTAATTAACAGTTGCTTTCTTCCCTGGTCTCTCAAGGCAGGATAATGACAAACAGAACTGAGAGAAATGCGCTCTATAGAAAGCGAGATCTGGGTTTTCTTTTAAGGATTCCGAGAACAGATAGTATGGAGAGGATGTACATCCTCGTATACTGTGAGTGTCGATGTGAATTGGTACAAGTTGTTTGCATGACAGCTCAGCTCTAGGCGTGAAAGAATTTTTATATGTTGACACTCTCTGACCCAGTCGTTCTACGTCTAGAAATATCTTAAAGGGGAATGATCGCAAATATGGGCAAAGTTTTATTCAAGGAGCATGGTTCCTTGCGCTATTATTTACATAAAGAATCAGAAAGAACCTAAGGTCCAACAGTTGGAGGAGGACACGGCACTGTCAGGCGCTCAGCAGCCCACATCAGGGACGCCGGACGGACCCCTGGCCCTCGGGGGGTGAAGGAGCTTGCAGAAGCAAGGGGGGCACAGGCTTTGGGGTGCTGCAGCACCAGGGAATGCATCAAGACAGAGACTTGGGCACAAGGTGCAAGACATCATTTTGGAATGAGAAGAGTCATTTACCAATAAAATATACACACGAATAAATATTTTTGTATGTTAAGGGGAGTTAGAGCGTAGCTTTCCCAACGTGGAATCTGGATTAAAAAGACTCAGGGACTCGAGGACTGTTATGAAACCTTGGGCTAACCCTAAGTTTAGGTGCAAACCTAGACTTTGCGATGGTTTCCTCCACTTTAAACTGGAGCCGAGAGAGCGTGCATCCCATGGAATGTGTGAGAGTGTTGAATGAGGAAAGCGTCCGGAGCCTTGCCGTGAACACGCGATCAATCCCAGCCTCATCCATGAGTAAGCACAAATGTTCCTCACCTCGGGTAGTTTCCAAAACATTCCTTCCCATCTTTTCTTCTGTGTTTGGTTTTATTGCTTCTTTGGTTGAATTACTTCTCGGGTGGCTGTCTCTTTAATTGTCTTCTCCTTGGATGGGGCGAGGTAACATTCCATTAATAGCAGCCAGCAGAGCCCAGCAGACAGATGTATGCATTGGGTTAAGACCTTTTTCGAGGCGTTCGAGGCCATCCCGGAGGGAACCGCCAGAGAGCTGGCCCTCGCTGCTGGCGGGTGCCACAGCTGGCTCACGTGCAGCCCCACAATTTGTTTTCTCTTCCCCAGGGGTGAAGAAACACCTTCTACCAGCCAGGCTCAGACGGGCGAGCTTCAGGGAAAACTCTGAGACCCTGCCGTTGGCACCATGATCTCAGAAGCCCGCGGGGTCTGCCCAGTTAGTCAGTTTCCTCTTCTCTGGCTGGTTCCTGCTTAGGACCTAAAATTGAGGGTGTCTCCTCCAGGCTACTTCAAGCTACACAGGAATCAAGAACCTCAGAGGGGTTGATGCAGTGTCCTTGAGCCCCCAAGAGGGGCCAAGGGGAATCCCCTCACCCCAGAGTCTATAGGGGGACCCCCTTTCTGGTCTTCTAGTTAGGGAGCCATGGCTGAGTGCCCTCTGCCTCCTTCCCCCTACTGTCCTTCCAGCGACTCAGAAGTGAGGCCAGGATAGCCCACAGGGAGTTGGGGGACCAGCGGAGTGGGGGATCTCCTGTCCCCACTTCCTGGGACATCCTATTTCCAGGTACTAACCTCCCCCTCCTAGCACCCTTCCGCCCAGGGCTGTGTTCAGGCCCCGTCCTATGTTCCCAGTTGTAAACACTGGCTTACCCTGGGTGACTGCCTCAGGACCCCCGCACAGGCACAGCTCTGTATGTCCCCACCCACATCCTGCCCCCCCCCACCCCCTGCCGCCCCCATCAACAACCAAACAGATTTAGTGCTGTGACTTCCCTCCATCTAAGCCCTGGTTTCCTTTCTCACCCAGTGAAGCAAGTAAAGGAAAAACCGAAATCAATGCCAAGACTGCATCGCCTTGGCAACCAAGCCACCCTCCCAGGAGCCTCCCAGGAGAGGGAAATACTTGTCCTATTACAGGATAAGATAAGGGAGGACAGAGCAGAAGCCAGAAGCTCCTTAGCAGGCTCCAGGATCCTTGACTGAGGGCTGGGCTTGTTTTCCCTGAGGACAGATGAGATGATCTCCTGTTTGATAAATGGGCCAGCTTGAGTTCGGAGGTATCATCGGGGAGCTCTGTCCTCCAATACCAGCCTGAGGAGGGATAGGTGAAGGTATTGATCATAGGATTCGTGGGGAGGGTCCAGACCCCCACCCACCTGAAGACCCCCCATCCACACCTGTGAGTAGCAGGAGGAATTCTCTTTGCATGGCAATTTTACTCAATGGTGTGTAGTCTGAGACATTCAAAACAAAAACAAACACTTAAGCCTGCTATAGGGTAGAATGCAGAAGTCATGGGAACTTTTGAAACGTAAGGAGGCTTCAAAGAAATGTCAGACGATTGGCCGTGGGTTCATCCTCTGAGCTCTCTTCAAAGCCAGCACATCGCCGACACGCAAGACTCCTTTGCATACGGCTTCATCGTAGGTTTTGAAACATGATTTTACTTTTCTATCGATCGTGTGATGAAGAGTCTCTTTTCTAACTTAATCACGACACCTGTCCTACTTCCTGGAGCGACACCTGTGGGTAGAATGTGCTCATCTTCACACTTAATGGACCAGTAAGAATGTGCTCACGTTTACACATCTGTTCACTCCTGCTCCATTGTGCTCTCTTTGGGGTTTTTTAAGTTAACGTCAAACATTGGGCCGACGTGGGTAGTGTGGTGGAAAACCACTTAGAGATCATTTAGACCAATTTGAAGAAGGTCAGTCTGGAAACTTATAGGCTGCTCCTTAGAGAGACCTAAATTCGCCCCCATCTCCTAGCTTTCCCTCTTGGAATGAGCCAGTGGCCAGGTAGGTCTGTATCCATGCGGGTGTGTTCCCAGGTTGTAGCTATGATTTTTCCAGATGACCAGGTCGCTTTTCTGAAAGGAAGCTTATTTTTAGCCATGTTGATCCACTGGTCTTCTATAACGCATTGTCATTCTTTCTGACAGGCTTCTGGGGTTAACGTGGAAACATCTCAGAATAATTACAATTTTTTAGATGGCTTTCTAATATCTTCTAAACTATGTAATCTAAAAATAATTTTTAGTCAGCTACTGCAGGAATAACTGCTGTTTTCCTGACAGCTGATTGTTAAATCTGAAAACCTGCCTATCTCTTCTTATAGCGATGAGTATGCAAAACCTGGAGATATTTTATTTTTTTACATAGGCAATAGGATTGCCATTTATTCCCTATTTACGTATGTCAACATTCATCCACATGGAAACATGCAGGTTATGAGCTTATTCTAATTTGACTCTTTACATTACTTTTGACACAACGGGGCATAAATAAAACTTTCATGGCGTTAAGATCTGGGTGGGCTTTCTGGGGGTTAGATGTAGAGCCTACATATTTAATATTCACTATTTTAAATGACCAGTGCTAGCATGAAGGGGATGCAGCCAGTAGTACTTGGGCTATTTTTGAACTAGGGTAATAACCCCCGTCATACTATTCAATCAGTATGTTTGCTTCTTAAAATAAGTAACCGCACTTACGTTGTCTGAGCCCTCACCCTTCAGGTGACCTCGTCTTTCCCTTCAGTTGTCTACAAGGTCGATTCTGTTAACTAAGGTGGATGTTAACTATACGAGCCTGAAAGAATTAATTCTGGACCAAATTGAGTCCTGTCTCTCATTCTGATTAGATCGGTTCCAAAATGGTTCCATCTCCAATCGATGGAGAGGATGAGGAATTTGCCTTAAATTACTTTGTTGTTCACTCAATTCTTAGATAACGAGCTGTCAGCTCCCCCCGCATGGTAAACTCCTCAAGGGGCAAGAACCACATTTTTTCGTGTCATGTGAATTTTCTAAGGGGCTTGGCAGCACCTGTACCCCACGGAGTACTCAGCACCTTTTGTTTGTTGTTGCTGACAAGACCTACAAATTTATCCCTCAAAAAAACCTACTATTCAAATGTAGCAAAAGCGAAAAAAAAAGCCTCTTTGTATGTATATAGCAGGAAATACATTTTACATCATGTTCTAGCGCATATATAAATATACACTAGCCCCTAGTCTCTTGTCTGTAATTCCGTAATCTCTAAATTCCCTGAAAAGCAGTCACTCATGTGGGCAGTAATCTTGCTCTGTACTGACATGAGACTGTAGTCGTTACATTATTTATCCCATTTAATGTGAATGTTCATTCGTTTTGCTATGGAAAATCAAAGCATTTTTTTATAGGGTGCTGCCCAGCCCCTGCTGGCAATGGTAAGTAATATACCATATGTGCCCTGCACTCTCTAAATGATTAAGAATTCTGAATTCCTAAACACATGCAGATCCCCCAAATTAGATCATTAATCTGGAGGCCGGAAGTCCCGGAACAAGGTGCTGGTCGGACTGGTTTCTGGTGAGATGGCCACCTAGAGACACAGAGGGTGAGAAATCCGGTATCTCTTTTTTTGTAAGGACATCCGTCATATTGGGTTAGCGTCCCACACGTATGACCTCATTTAACCTTAATGAGGTCCTTAAATGCTTTGCTTTCAAATATAGTCACAGAGGGGTCAGGGCTTCAACATATGAATCTGGGGAGCGGGGAGACATGGTTCAGTCCATAACACCAGGTGATTTCATCAAAAGCACCCCAGGTGACAAGCTGCTCAGAAAGATTAGCATTTCACCTTATACTAAATACTGTTTATGACCTACCACGATTCCTTCCAAGCTTATTCCTTTTCTTTCCATCTAGAGAGCAAAAGCTTTCCTGAAGACGCCGACTTTTTACTGGACACAATGAGCAGAGAGAAACTTCAGAGCCTGGCGAGAGATGACGCCGGGCAGGGGTCTGTGGCTGAGGACGATTGGTTCAGGTAAGCTCCCGGGGACGCCCCAGGAATGTTGCCCGGATCTCCTCCCTGAGCTGTTTCCTGTGGCAGGCACAGCTCCTCCAGGCAATGCCGTGTGTTTGGGGTTGGATGTTCCTTCTCAACAATCCATAAAGAGGATTTCCTCCATACCATTCCCTGGCTGCAAATGGCCTCAGGTTGAGAAGAGATGAAACCTGCAGGAGGAAGGTTAGGTGACCTTGGGCAACTGACTTAGCCGCTCTCTCTTTCTCTCTCTTAGTTTATTCCTCTTTTCAATTTTATTGTGAGGAAAATAAAATAATACATGTAAAATGCTGACGCGTTATGCTCAATTAACATTAACTTTTAAAAAGATTGCTGGGGGAAGACTTCCTTTGGGACAAGCCAAAAACGTTCAGACACAATCAGTTTGTGTCCCTGGGGATTTGGGGTAGAGTCCTTTTTCCCCCTATCTAAGGAATTATATAAACACTGCAAGATCTTGCTGGCCCAAAGGCAGAGAGAGGCTGGAGTGGAGCTGGACAGAGCTGAGTTGGATCCTGACTCTATCTCCACCCAGCTCTGGGGCTCTGGGTTTATGTCTTAGATCTCAGATTGGTCCTCTCTGCAGTGGGAACAGCAAGTCAATCTGATAGGATTATGGTGATGGCCTTAGTGTGAACTGCAGGTCAAAGGTGAGGGAGCAAGTGCAATCATCCTGTCCAGAGGCCCAGGGAGGCCTGGACCAGGGTCAGAGCCGGGGGCGAGGATGGAGCAAAGGTGAGTCCAGGCTGGAGGACTAATAGGAAGGCTTGGCAGCAGGTCTGGGACTGGAGTGAGTTCACCGAGGCACCATGGGCCTAGGGGAAGTCCCGTGAGTTGGAGAGGGGACATTTCTTCCCTCCTTGATTGATCCCCTCACTGCTGGGTGCAGAGGGCTGTGGGTGATTATGTCCTCCATTCCCTGCCTGGAATCAAGGGTCCCCTGACTGTCATTTGGCAACCCCTCTATTCTATGGAGAGGCAGTGAGAAGAAGGCAGTGTGTCCTGGTGACAACTTCCAACATCAGAATGGGTGGCTGCCAATTTTGCGTAATTCGAGGGATTCTGAGTAGATTCACAAGCCCCCAGCAGACAGAAGGTGCTTTCTCTGCATCGGCTCATCCACATGCAGGTCTCGGGCTTAACGATTCACATCCACGGTTCTTAAAGTCTCTTGTGTCTTCAAGAGGTCCCATAAAGTTGCACGTGGCCTCAGCGTGCGGGCATGTGAAGCTGTCACCAGCTAAGCAGCTAAGCTCAGGCTTGTGTCACCTGAGAAGTCGGCAGTGCTGGGTGGTGGGCTGGAGAGTTCGAGGGGAACCAAAGATAGTAGTAGATCCTCAGCTTCCCTGTCAATTGGAGCAGTGTCTGAACCCGGTGACGCTCGTCCGGGAAGGTCAAAGGGCTTCAGGCTTGGCAGAGCAGGTGCCAGGCAAAATGAAAGGACCATGAGGGTCCCTTCTAGCTCTGAGTTTTTGATTGTTTAGTTCTAAGTACCCAGAATTGCCGAAATGCGAAGGCTGGGGCACGATTCCCAAGAGCACCCTTACTTCTGACAGCAACTGGCAGTTTGGGGGCGGTTCCCAAAGCGCCCTCAGGTTAGATAATTCCCTAGAAGGACTCACAGCACTCACTGCAAGCTGTCATACTCACAGTCGCAGTTCGTTACAGGCAAGGACATGGACATAGGCTACAATCGGCCAAAGGGAGGGCTGCATGGGGTGGAGCCTGGGAGAGCTGTGACTGTGAAGTACCATTGTCCTCAGAACGTGTTAGTGTCCCGCATTCGATTTGTGACAATGTGCATGAAGCATTGCCAACCAGGGAAGTTCACCCAGTTAACGAAAAAAAAAATTGTTCTGACGCTTGTTAAACGGTCAGGAAGGCCCCTTCAGGGCCACGGCAGGACGTGTCAAACCTAAGTTAGTAGGGAAGAGAGACCGGGCTCAGCTCCGGATACAGCAGAGACAGCTGGGAATCTATAGCTGATGAGCAGAATGAGGGGATTGATGGATGGAGAATTACTAAGAAGAGAGGTCAAAGGCAGGTCAAGGACTTAAGCATTCAAGGTGGAGGGTGAGGAGTCTGATCAGATGTCAAAGGTGACCAGGCATCAAAAATGAAGGGATTCTTGCTAAACTGACTTGCAAGGGTTCTTGCTGAGATTGGGTGAGACAGGCTGTCAAGGACAGAGCATGGAAGGCCAAGGTTGAGGCCTAGTTGAGACGAGAGCTCAGAAGAGCCTGACTAAAGTTAGGCAAGGAAAGAGTCTTTTTCAACCCAAGGCTCGGTATACAGGCGTTTACTGGGGCTCGATCACGTGCTGCCCACATGGCTGACCTCTAGTCTCCAGCCTCTCCTGGAAGTCAGACGAATGGCTTTAGTTTCTAATTCCTCTGTAGGTCAGGACTGATACCATATGCCCCAAAGTCTCCATCATCCATCACCTTGTCAGACTGTCCAGTGGCCAAAGGCCAGGCAAACAGTGACACTCCTATCAGTCGAACATTTTAGGGGCCTAGAGATCACTTCCCAGTAGCTAAGGGCAAAGGGAAGAGCACTCTGTGGGTCAGGTTAAGTCTTCACCACACCCTAAGGTCCTCTGAATGGGGGTTTTTCTGCTCCACCCCACTTCTCTTTGGTCGTCTGTGGAGTTCCCACTCTGTAAACACTTCGGTAGTGAGGGTGTTGACCTGCCCTTGTGTGAGAAGCCATCTTTATCAAATGCTTACCACTTAAGAGCATCCTAAGAGGACTTTTCCTTACTTATTCCCTGACTGAATAAGTCCCGTGCAGCGTCTACAAGGTACGAAGCACATGTTTAACATTGAAAGAAAAAACATCTTCACATTTGTAAAATTCTTTTCATTTTGATTGATAGCAAAAGCTCTGTGATTTATGCAGAATGGATCTTACTGAGCCCACTCGACAGATAAGCGCACTGCCTTTCTTAATCACTTGACGTTCATTATTACAGGAGTGAGGCAAGCAAACTACACGAAGTCTCGACCCTGCTGAATATGGGCATGGCAGTGGAGGAGGAAGACATGCCCAAAAAGGAGCAGCTGTATAGGGAGTTGTTTATGATTTTGTTTCCTCGAGTGAGAGAGAAGCTTATGGCGTGCATAGGAGAGCTCCACACACTTGCAGACAAAGTCGACAAGGTACACAGGGACTGTACCATCTCCAATGTGGCGGCCAGTTCCACCAGTGCAGTGTCTGGCATCCTGACCATCGTTGGCCTGTGTCTGGCACCCATGACATCAGGGGCCAGTCTGGCGCTTTTGGCAACTGGAATGGGTCTGGGGGCAGCAGCTATTGTGACTAGTGCGTCCGCCAGCATCGTGGACCGCTCACACAGCTCAATGGCGAAAGCCAAAGCCTATCGCTTACTGTCAACTGACATCAACAAAGAGAAGGTGACCGCGAAGGCTCTACTTCGCAATGCATCTGAAATTGTTCCCTTAGCAAGCAAATGGATCGGGTCTTCAGTAGGCATTATGAAGAGCACCAAGGCCATCAAGATGGCCACAAAGGATCCTCAGTCACTAAGCAAGGCCACGGAGACAATGTTGGTCAAAACCAGCAACCAGGAGCAGAAGGCTCTCAGAGGCACTGTGCAGGCAGTATCCAAAAACGCCCAGATCATAGGTGTGACCATGTCAGTTTTCGGCCTTTTGATAGATGTGATCAGCCTCGTGGACCAGTCACACTACTTGCACAAGGGGACAAAGGCAGCGACGGCTGAAGAGCTGAGGAACCAGGCCCAGGCGCTGGAGGAGAAGTTGGCGTTGCTCACCAGGACCTACGAGCAACTGCAGAGAACCTGATTCTGCAACCCCACAGCGACAAAGGCATGGCGGCGCCTTGCGGCAGGGGCGGGGGGCGGGGGGGGGTGTGGGCAGGTCACAGAGAAGAAAGGAACGCAGAACAGGGGACTCGAGGGTGAGGGGAATAGGGAGAAACTGTTTATTTTGGACTGAAGAAGACACTGAGGTCACGAATAAAGCAAGGGGCGTGGAGGAACAAGCAACAAGAAGGCCCGGGATGCGAAAATGTTGAAAACGGGAGAGAGCTAGAGTCCGGAGAGCCGGGACGTGGCAGACGCACCCGCGGCCCCTCTGTCGACCGCCCCACGGTCCGACGTCCCCGCAGGAACGGAGTCCTTCCCTGGCGGTGGCCTTTCGCCCTATTTCCTAGCGTCGCCTGACCTTCGTCTCGCAGCGGGGTTCTCGTAGTTACGCCGTGCCTTCTTTTCTTCTTTAATTTTTGACTTTCTTATCATTACCTACTTATAGTTGACATACAATATTAGTTTCAGGTGCACAACATATTAAGTAGACCTTTACATACCTTATGAAACGATCACCCCAATAAGCGTAGTACCCATCTGACACCGCACATAGTTATCGTGATATTACTTACTGTAAGAAGCATAGTACCCATCTGACACCGCACATTGTTATCGTGATATTACTTACTGTAAGAAGCATAGTACCCGTCTGACACCATCCATAGTTATCATGATATTACTACTGTAAGAAGCATAGTACCCATCTGACACCATCCATAGTTATCGTGATATTACTACTGTAAGAAGCATAGTACCCGTCTGACACCATCCATAGTTATCGTGATATTATTTACTGTAAGAAGCATAGTACCCGTCTGACACCGCACATAGTTATCGTGATATTATTTACTGTAAGAAGCATAGTACCCATCTGACACCACACATAGTTATCGTGATATTATTTACTGTAAGAAGCATAGTACCCATCTGACACCACACATAGTTATCGTGATATTACTACTGTAAGAAGCATAGTACCCGTCTGACACCACACATAGTTATCGTGATATTACTTACTGTAAGAAGCGTAGTACCCATCTGACACCGCACATAGTTATCGTGATATTACTACTGTAAGAAGCATAGTACCCGTCTGACACCGCACATAGTTATCGTGATATTACTTACTGTAAGCAGTGACTTCTCGATGAAGATGACGATGGCGGCCCGTGGTGGAGGTAGTGGCAGTGCTGGTGGTGATGACGGCAAGTCGCGGGTGTCCTTTGGGGCCAGGGCGCTCTGAGAGGCCAGTGACATTCCAACGAAACTCCAAACGCTGTGTTGGAAGAGTGATTGACCTGAAGAAAAGAAGAGGAAAGTGAGACGGGATGGCGGCGACAGGTCGAGCGTGTCGAGGAGACCCACCAGCTCGGGGCCCAGAGACGCCGTCTCTCCGGGTCTCAGTTTTCTCATCGCCCGGGGGGTGTGCCGCACCAGATGATGCTTTAGCTCCATCTGGCTCTCTCCCCATCTTGTGTTCTGTAGACTTTGGTTCAATAAACATGGGCTGATACGCTGAGCCTTTGTCGTGTTGGCTGCCGGGCTTCCCTGGGCTCTGGACGCCTGACCCGCCTTCCAGGGCCTTGGGGAGCACGTCCCCCATGGCTCCCCCTGCTCTCTCACTTGACTCCCACTCTCCCATCCGGTTGTGTCCCTCAGAACTTGGTGCCCCACAGGCTCCACTTGGACACCCGGGGAAAACCTGTATATACCTCTGCTCAGGCTGAGCACAGGCATGTCCCACCCCCAGCAGCTGGGAGCCAGGATTGGCATGTGGCGCAGGAGGCTGATTAAGATGGGAAGGGCTCGTGAGCAGGTGTGAGAGAGGGTCATCGATGAATAGAGGGAGACAGCGAGGCAGCCCGACAGCGAACAATCTCGCCCAAGCTCCTCTCCGGCAAGTGCTTCCAGAATGGGCTTCCCGTGTTCACCCTTGTGGCACTGCCCTGCTCCCCTGCCCATTCTCCACGCGGATCCAGAACAGCCCTCAAGAACGTAGACCTTGATCAAGCACCTGCTTCCAACTCTTTAGGGGCTTCCCATTACTCTTTGCGCAAAAGCCCGAGGCCTCCAGCAGTCTAAGGTAGCCTGCCCCAGCCTAGAGTTCCCTGAGGGCAGAGCAGAAGGCAAGGTGCACCCACTAAGGATTTATTTGGGAGGTGAGCCCCGGGGGAAGGACTGAGGGACCCAGGGAAGTGAAGCAGAGAAGGAAGGAAAGTCGATGCAAAGATGTGTTCTCGATTTGGTGGCCCATGCGGGCGGTTGAGGCTGGGACCTTCTGAAGAGCCCCCATGGGATGCCCTTGACCGTTGCTTCCAAATCCCACAGGCTTGCTCTAGTGTGCATTCGTTCTTTGTGTTTCACACGTGGAACATGTGAGCGCCGAACAGGCTCCCACGAGTGGATCCCAGAGCAGGAAGCAAGAGACCTAACATGCAACATTGCCCCAGAAAGTCCCCTAAGGCACGCACAAGGGGCATCCAGCGTCCTACATGGCCCTTCGTATGTGCCACCTCGCAGCAGACTTTGCCCAGTCCCTCCAGCTCTCTGCCAGCCGGTGCTTCCCTGAGGCTTCAAGCAATTCTCCCCTCTCTTCCTGAAGTCGACACAGTCATGGCCGCCCACTTGCCCGATCACCCGAACAGTGCGCTTCACTTTTTTGTCACTCTTCATCTGTTCTTGGATGATTCACATCTTTTCACGGAGTTCACTCGGGCAGTGAATGTTTCAGGCACCGAGTAAACAAGCCGTTCAGCAATCCATCGACCCTTTTCCTCCTGAACCCTTATCATAGTTGAATTCCATTTTGCTAAATGTGCCCTTGATGCAGTTCCAATGTAAATACGCGTATCCATGGAGATTCCTTTGTTTATAAGCAACAGAAACTGAGTTTGGCCTAACACACACACACACACACACACACACACACACACACACACAGTTCGTTGGAAGGAAATCAGGACAGTTCAGAGAATGGAAAGAAGCATGAAATCTATGAGTCAGGAAAGACAGGACAGGAGCTAAGGCGGGTTCGACTTCAAGAGCTTGTGGTCTGTCCCCTGAGGTCCCTGCCGTCAGATGGCTTAGATCCAGACTTCTAGAATCCTAGTGCCTCCGATTAAAGTTTCAAATTCTCGGGAGACAGAATAGCTTGGGTCAGGTGACTGGATTCTTGGGTCAATCAATCAGGCCAATGGATGAGGGAGAAGAATGGGGACATGATGATCCCTGGGGGGGAAGTCTCAGGTCAAGAGGCCACCTGACTTCGCGCTTAACTTATACGTTCAACCCCCTGCCTACCAGACACGCACGTGCACCGTTCTTCTCAGACAAACGAAAACGGCCTTCCTCCACCTGCTATGACCCCACGACCCCACGCACAGCAGCAAGCGCCCCCGCCACTTCCACGACGAGAGACAGACTCAGACATTTCGCACTGCTGCATCCCGAACTCACGTCGCGGAGCGGAGGGCCTCAGCACGGCCTCGGTGCTTCTTTTGCTCCCTTGGGCTCCTTTCTCAATATTCTACATCATCTCTCTACCTACCTGCCTATCTAGATATACCTACATATACCTGTCTAGGTACATATATATGAAACAGAAGGTTGCCATGGAGACTACGACCGCCATTGACCATTCCTGCCACTAACACGATGCCTTCGAATGGTCATTGTACTCGACATCCCTCTGAGCTGTGGGAAGATTCATTCTCGTGGAGCCTGAACCCCTCGGGGTCCGGCCTCTGTAAGGCTGTGGAATTTTCTGTTAACCTTTACTACTTGTCATGGTAGTGCAAGAAGCGATCCTCTAAAATCCCTCGAGTTCTGCTTGCATTTCTCCTGCCCTACTGTGTAGCAAAAACAAGTTTCTCTCGCTAATCAAGACCCATTACCACATCCAACCTGGTGACCTCGTGGTGGTCCGACCAATCCGGGAGCATGAACAATTCAGCCAAACCATTTTATCTGCCTTCAGAGAGGTTTTCCCTCTAGACCAGAATGCCCCAGAGTCATGGGTATTGAAAATAAAATTTTTGGAAGTGGTGCACTATTTGTAATCACGAGGGCTATGGCTTTCCTCTTCTTAATCCCCAGATCCATAAATTATGGCTGTGGAAGAAAATGCACTAAATACCGGGTGTGGATTCAGAGCGTAATGCGTTCTTATGAGGCAGCGCTCGACCTCTCGGGGTATTTCTTCTGGCTGACATGGAACCGAGTCCCCGCAGGACAGTGCAGTGGCGTATTAGACCATCACTTCTGGGGGCTGAAGTTCATCAGGCGCCAGGTCAGCCTTGATGGGGACAGTTCACGTCGAGCGACTGGACACACACAGCCTCTATACCAGCCATCTTGTCATGGAGCCCAATTCGGAAGTTAGGCTGCCTGGGGAAGGGGGTTGACCTGCAGGCCCAAAGGGTGTCTTCTTTGACTATTAAGTCTCGTTCACAGTGGTGGCCTTGTAGTGAGCATTCGCATGACGGAGGAGTATCTTGCATCTCTGGTCTCGTTCTGAGATCTCCATTCGTATACTTCTTCCCTAAACATTTCTGTCCCCAAGCTTCCAGGTGTGTTCTTTCTAAACATTCTGGCCTTCCAGCCAGGCCCTTAGCTGTTACCTGAGAAACGAAGCAGACGCCAGCCTCGGGACACCTGTCCTTCCATGGAGGCAGAGTGGACTACAAGATGTTCCCTGTCGTTTTTCCAGAATGCCCTATAGAGCAGGTCCATGAACGTCCACTGCTGGCTGAAGCCGCTGTGTGGGCAGAGAGCCCAGCAAAAACCCAGAGAAGCCGAGTACCGATGACGCAGCCACCAACCAGAAGGCGGGGGGCGGGGCTTCACCACGGCCCCGCCCCAGTCCCGGGCAGAAAACCAGTTCCAAAGGTGCCAACCCTCCCGAGGGTCTGAGGACTGCAACCGATGCTCAGTTAAGATTCTATGGTTGCCGGCAAAGCAATAGCAACACAACAAAACAAAGACAAAAGCAAAGGCGAGGGAAAAAAAAAACCCTGGCTAACTCAAGAATAGAGTTATTTATTGGAAGGATACAGAATATTCGCAGAAGTAAAGAAGTGCGAGGGCTCACGCGCGAGCATCTCCTGAAGGGAGGGGGAGCTGACACCCGCCGGGCCAGGCCCCGAGTGGTGGGTGGCTGTGTTTTTCCAGTGGGCAGGAAGACAGAGCCTCGAGAGCCCCAACTTCCTCCTCGCTCTGACCTTGTGGAATGCCAAGAAGATCAAGGCCGTTCCTTCCCCACCAAAGACTCAGGTGATGCCCTCTTCCTTCTTCCTTCCTTTCCCCAACACCACCTGATTGTTCTTCTTCCCGATTCCTCTCCCACGTCTCAGTTCTCTACCAGCATCTGGCAGTGGATGGCAGTGGCCTTGCTGGCTGCCTCGTCACAGGGCTTGTCACATAAACAGTTGTAGCATGGCTCCACTGGCCCAGCCGCTAGGTTTGAGGAGGGAGGGAAAAGCCTCACCTAGACCGCAGGGCTAGTTTTTGCTCCAGAATTAATTTCCAGAGGATTTCTGCGCTGGGGTTGGAAGAGAAGAATTCACCAGCTGTTTCCCCAACGTGAGAAACGACGCCCTTGACTTCTTTCCCTGTGGCGATTGTTCTTGTGTGCCCAGCGGTCACACGGGCACTTGAGGAAGGAGGAGGGGTGCCTGGGAGAGTGTGAGGGGCAAGCTGTACCCACAGCACCTTCCACCATGGAGCTCATCTCGGGCGGGGAAGATGCACGCCCATGGGCTAGGACTTGGGGACCAAGGGACAACGTGGGGATTCCAGGGCCCGTAGCGAAGCTGCAGCAGCCAGGCCTGGGGCCAAGGCAGGTGTTTGATTATGGTGACGGGAGACTCGTACCTGCTATTGAAGGCTCTGCTCAAAACAGGCAGAATCGTAATTCCGGCTTCCTCATCTCCGGTGAGTGGTACGATTCTTGGCTCCAGGATTATTATTTTTCCCGCCGCCCTTGACCCATTCTGTTACGCCCCAAACCGTGAACTGCGAAACCTCGGTGGTGTCCCACGGTGTCCAGAGAGCACTCAGATGTCACGTGTGGGGCCTTCAGACGGGCAGTGTTGGGTATCACTAGGCAGCAAAACCCGGCCACCCCAAATCCCATTATCTTCTTCGAATGTCGTCCTCCAATCACGGGAAGAAGCTGGGCTGGGACCAGCTTCTTAGATTGACGACTGTGGGATGTGGGAACCACCCCGCCCCCACCGCAGGTGACTGTGACTCTGGAGAGTTCCTGGGTTGGCCTCGGCCACAGGACGGTGGGCCTCGGAGACCGCTGGGTTGCATCGGTGAACAGACCAGGAGGATGGGAGCCCTAGTCGCTCAGGCGCCATGGCACCCTCGCCAACCTTCGGAGAGAGAACAATCTCGGTGGGGATATGAAGAATCCAGCGGCCAGGAAAGGATGTAGAAGGCCTGTACCTAAGAATCTGGGGGTCGGGAAGGGGCGAGGTTGCTTTTAAAGACAGAGTCTGGACTTGCTGTCAGGCCAGGAGTGTTGGGGACGTTGTCTAACTCTAGCGCCTGAGGAGGTGGCATGTCGACTGAGCTGGAGGAACGAGGTTTCTTGGGAAGACAAGCTGAGGCGCACAGACCAGGCTAGACACGTGTCATTGGGCCGTCCTCCTCCGCCTGTCCCGGAGCTGGGCGGTGGTGACAGGAAACTGGGGAATAGAGGACGGGCGCCGGAGAGACAGGGGTGTGGGTCGCTGCTCTGTCTCAGAAGGGGCGGGGCCCGAAGAGGATGAAGGGGTCATCTAACCCCCACTAAGGGACCAGGGGTGGAGGAAATGATCGAGGTACTTTCCGAAGTTCGTAGGTAGGGGCCTGGCCAGAGACGCAGAGGGAGAGCCAAACTCAGAGCGGATTTCAGTAGGGAGATCAGAATAGAGTGTTTCAGAAGTCAATTTGTGAGTCTCGTGGTGGCAAAGATGTACATGGGGAGATGAGACTGGCCTGTATCTCATGAAGCACACACGGCAGGACCCCGGGATGAGGCTCGGAGAGAAAGAGGTTAAAGAAAACGGGGTGCAGTCGAGGGGCCCGCGCGTGGGAGCTGCAGATGTTAGGCTGGCGGGAAAGACCTTCCCGGTGGAAGCCCCTCGCTCTGCGAAGTCACGGGGCTGGATTTGTTTCCAAAATGGAAGCCTCTGGCAGATGGGGAACTTCTTGGATTCTTCTCTCTCACGTGGTGGGCTACAGACAACGACTCCAGAAGCTTCTCTCGGGAAACCCCAAAATAAAAAAAAAAATACAGAACAGGGAAAGAAGGCGCTTGGGCTCCGGGAACAGGGTTAACCCCACCCAAGCTTGAGAAGGCGCAAGACCGACTTAAGAAACCAGCTTAGATGCTCTCTCGGCCGGCAGGAAATGAGAGGAGGAGAGACTGAGGCAAACAGCTGTTGCGGGCTGGTCCTCATCACCGCCCCGAACGCGGGGCAGGGAGGACTGTTCCTGCTGCCGTGGAGGACACACACCTAGCCGGGGCCCGAACGCTCAAAGGCCCGGGCGAGCGCGGCTGTGGGGAGGGCAGCTGCGTGGGGAGCACGGGTCTCCAAACGGAAGTCATCCCATCCCATCCGGTTTGCGACACTTTGAGTTCGAATCCCGCCTGTCTATTGCTTGAGTCTTTTCTGAATCGTCTTCGTGTTCGCCCAGCCTGCCAGAGCCTCAGCCCTTGGGATTATTTAAATGGTGTCCTGGGATCTGCATCTCTCCATAGCCTTCCCTCCCCAGCAGTCAGTCGTAGGCGCCCTGGGCTCTGTCTCCTCTGGTTTTCCCAGGCCGGAAGAATGGCCGGCTTGGCATCAGAGTTTTCGCCACTTCAAGCTGTGCCACAGGAGCGGCTGCAGAAGCAGAGTCCTTAGTCTCAGCCTGTTGTTTCACCCATATTTCTTTCGCCTCTCCTCACAATCTGCCAGCTTTTGTTCATTCCCCCGAGCCCTGAGGCTGTTGTCTCGTACTCTGTCCTCCGTGTACGGCTGTGGTCTGCAGGCAAGTCGGCGTGTCAGGAGCTTAATTGAAATTATTTTTGAGCCTTTGTTCCTTCACTGACTCGCTATGTGATGTTGAGCAAGTCATCGTCCCTACCTTTGCCTCAATTTCCCTACCCGCCTTATGGGATGAGAATTCTGTCCCTCCTCAGAAGTACGTGATAAAGCGGTGAATGAATTGCAAACTGTAGAGTGCTCTTCTTACAGAATAACACCCAGCTCTCTTACGTCCCTTCGCGGGCTGGCTATCGAGGGTCTAGGGTGCCTCATGACGTGCATCCTCGTAAAACAGACCCTCCTAAGGAGGGGAACCCTGGACCGCTGTGTTCCAGCCCGTCCCCACCCCTACACCCTGGAGGTGAATCAGAACACTCCAGACCACCGACTTTGGAGTCTGGATGTCTGTTCCCTCCGTATCCCCGAGACCTCAGGTTACGAGTAGTTTTCCTTCGGACTTCGATTTCTTCATTTATAAAGCGTGCGCCTCCCTCCCAGCCTCACTGTGAGAATTAGCTCTGAAACCGTCTGATAAGCCCTCAGCACAATGAGTCTTCAGCAGCTGATGGCTGCTCTCCATACCTGGCTGGCAGAACACGGGATTTCATCTCATTCATTCTTTAGAGGCTTTTGAGTTTCTGTAATGCTTACCGCTCCCTCCACTTCCTGTTTTGAGAGAAAGGATGTGTAGTCAAGCAGAGATAAGCTGCTGTGGAAAATCGAGGTCTTCTGTACACAGGCTCCCATGGCCCTCCGTGTCCATCCAGGCATCGTTGTTCTCCAGCTCGTGCTTTTGATGTAAAACGCAACTCACCTCTGTCTTGTCAAGCCGAGGCCTCGTGCAGGACGCTGGGGACAGGAATGAGCTTGCGAAACCCACAGTCTGATCACCATCATCAAGCAGAAGCAGATGGATCAGAAAGAGGGCATGCAGCTGGATTTAAGCACCCGCATGAGTGTCATGGAAGCCGAGAGTGGACTCTGTCTGCCAGGGAGGACTTCGGAGGGTTTCTCCGAGGAGGTCTTGCCAGCTTGGGGCTTTGGAGGAGGACCTAGAAGTTTCCGGGTGATGGAATCAAGTGCCCCCTAGAGAGGGAATGACAAACACACACCCGGGTGCACGCGGGCAGGTACAGGGTCTGTGACAAGGGCTGTGTCCCCGAAGCCTTTTGCTTGCAGGATCCTGCAGCGTCACTCATAGGGCGTAGGAGAAAGCGGGCCTAGGAAAAAAAAACCCTCAAAACCTACGGAACTTCGTAACTAGCAGACTCCCTGAGATGGTAACTAACGATCCCGATAAAAATTTCTCCCCAGTTAAACCTCCATCAACATTTGCACCTGGCCTCACAGACCGTCAGCGTTTTGCAGCCTTAAGCCCCGGGGCTCCTGGTCCTTCCTTCAAGATGGAAGTCCCGGTGAGCTTGTGCTGTTAAAAAGAGACCGTTTTCATCTAAACTGAACGCAGATCCAGGTGTTGCCTTCTCGGTTAACGCATCATTTTCATACAGTGGGAAATGACTTCGCGGCTTCCTCATCTGCACACAGAGCTTCACCAAAGGGTTTATCGTCATGAAAAACTCAAATTCTTGGAGCCGCTAAGCCAGCCACGACTTGCGCAAAAGGGGGCAGCCAGAAGCTACTCGGGGCTGCGGGTGACGGGCGAAGAGCGAGGTCCTGTGGGTGACGCAGATTTGTCAGCTTTTGCCAAGTTCCCTGTATCAAGAAGGCTTTCCGTTTGCATGAAAACTTTCCCCAGATTCGTTTCAGACTTGAATGTGCTGGGGAAATGCACATTATCCCGACATCATTCTGCTAGGGGTATGTGAGTAAAAAAACAAAGCGATGGAATTCATCTCCTATCTTCACTGCATGCCTATCACATTGCAGGTGCACGCTCGGAGCTGGGGGTGCAGTGAGGGTTGGGGTGGACCACGTGGCAGGAAGTGAGCCCAGGGTGGAGAAGCAACCAAGCCCACACAGCCCGTTAGTGCCAGGGCCTCTGCGACCTCAGGAAACCCCAGCAGGCCTGGACCTGGGCCGTCCTCTGAGTTGGCCAGCAGAGGCATGGTGCTGAGGACAAGGGTGGTGCCCACCAACTTCTTCTCTGTGATTTCAGTTTCCCTTTCGGGCGCTCAGATACTGGAGTTAGGGTGTGGTTGTAACTCAGCATTAGGTCCTTGGATTGGTGATCGGCGTTGGCAGAGGTAACGGCAGCCAGGCCTCAGTAGTCAGTGATCCTAGGGGCGTGGGGACAGAGAGGAAGGGTGCGGCCTTCCTCTCCCCTCATGCTCAAAATAACCCTTTGAAAACAGGATTGTCGTTCCTGTTTGACAAATGGGGACATCGAGGCACAGGACGTTGAGGCAACTCAGCCAAGGTGGCAGATCCTGGATTCAAACTTCGTCTGGCTGGTCCTTCCGTGTCCCCGTGCCCGTAAAGGGTGGAGTCAGGGGGCGGAAGATCGAGGGTTCTCCAGGCTCAGCATGGGTTCCGGGGCCACGGGGGACCCCAGAAGGCAGCAGCTGCGGGTCATGTGCTCTTCCCCTGGGCACTTAGAGGAAGCAGAAGAGGCGAAGGTGGAACATGGCTGCCCAGGGCCCTGGCCCTTTGTCCAAGTGGCCTCAGCCCACGGGAGAGGCCTTGGGGACATCATTAACGTGGCCTGGGCCAGCACTGCCCCCAGGAATCCGCTCCCTCGAGGATGTTCCCAGGGAGCTGCGCCTCAGGCCTGACGTAGGAGATGATTTCTTTAGAAATATAAGGAATCGAGATGTCGTTTCTCTCTTCCCGCCCCTCCGTGCCTGGCCTGTGGAAAAACTGAGGCCCAGAGAGGGGAGTGGCTCGCCCAGGGTCCCATGATAGGACGTGAGCAGGGACATCGCGAGGCTCCGCCTCCCCGGGTCTCTGCTCAGGACCATGGGGTGATAGGAGAACTAAGAGGTGGTCCTGTGTGCCCCCAAAAGATGGCCCAGATGCGGGAGTGAGAGGGGTGCATTGCGGGACAGCCGCATGATCCGGCTGCGTCATCTTAAAACCAAAAGCCACCTGCATGCACGTGAGTGTAACTGTAGGAGCGTGAGCTAGGTCTCTGTATTTGTGAAGGACACAAACCAGGCTGTCACCAGCAGTTACTCCCTCTGTGAGGGACAATTATTTGGGGGTGGAATAGGATCTATTTCATCCTTTAGAAACTCTTGAATTATTAAAATCGCATTTTTTCCTTAAATCCCAGAGTTGGAATGCCTGGGGTTGGTCTCTTCTCTGCCCAGTGAGAGCTGTGTGACCTTGGGTTAGTCGCTTCCTTTCTCTGGGCCATAGTTTTTCCGCCTGAGTCCGAGGACGCACACCTGCAAAGGCCTGTGGTTAGGAGGGAGGTCCAAAGAATCTGCAAGAAGGCTGGCGTGGGTCACGAAGGACGCCGATGGCCACTCCTGTGCCCGGTCTCATGCTGCACCCTCTGGCAAGGGTCGCAGTCAGGGATCTGGGGCACTGGAGCACTGCACGTTGCCAGCAGCCCCTGAAGGGACAGGAGGTGGCACTGTCAGCCCAGACATCACTGCCGTTGGAGCTGCAAGTCTGTGGCCGGGGGACCTTGAGGACGAAGCTGGCAGAGCTGCCGCTTCTGACGTCAGCAGTAATGGGAGACGCAAGAGCCAGGCAGGGAGGGGCCTTTGGCTATATGAGGAAGGGGCTGAGGGGGCCGGGCTGAGAGCACAGGACACACTGCCCGGGGGCTCCCGAAACTGCTAGGAGAGTCAGTTAGGTCCTGGACTCCAGCAGAGCTGGAGGGGCGGAGCCAGAGAAATGCTGCCGTGTGACCCGCATTGCCCGTCAGCCGGAGGGCCAGGGACACCGGTCACTTCCCGCTCCACCGTCCAGACCGAGAGCAGGGACTCCCAACCCCTAACGGGGCCCAGATGAGGAAGGTGCCCAGTGCTCCTCCAGCCTCAGCCCTGCACCTTGACCTTGGATCGCACTCCAGACTGGTCCTTTGTGTCCTCCTGGTCCTCCTCTGCCTCCTGCCTCCCTCCCACTGTGTAGCCATCCCTCTGGGCTGGGCAGTAATTTTCAAAAGCATTGTGGCAGTCACTAGGGCTCCTGGCTACATTGTTCTGGGTTTTCCCCCTTCTAGACACATGGTAGAATTATTCCTCCTTATGGCTGAGTGGGAATGTAACCAAGTCTGACCGCTCACTTTTGAATGGAAATAACATGTGTCAATTCTAAGCCACGGCATTTAACGCTGGTACAAGACCCTTTTCCTTTGCCAGCAACGTTCCAGAGACTGGCTGCTCCATTATCCTGGGTCCAGGGAGGAAGACTGCAGGAGCAGACCCACACCTGACCCCTGATGGAGATGCGCCTTGATCAGAGAGTCACCTTTGTTGCTGTAAACCACCAAGATTTGGGCGGTATTTGTTACAGCAGCAAAACGTAGACTATCCTGGCTGATACAAGCAAAGACCCTGGAAATCCTGGTACTATTTGTAGACCACTACGAAAGGTGCCTATCTTTAATTTCTTATATAAACTAGAATTGTTATTAACAATAACGAATGTTACTTATCGCGTGCGTAGATGTCAGGCTTTATACTAGGTCGTTTGGCAAATGTTTTCTCGTTAACCCCCACCACGGCCTGTGTATTCGGTATTACCGGCTTGCTTAGTATAATTGGCTTCATTATAGAGTTGAAGGGACTGAGACTCAGAGTGACTGAAAGTCAAGACCATAGCTAGACAGTAGTAAAACTGATATTCGAATGCAGGGTCTTCTGACCCCAAAACCCCCACTCTTTCCACCGCTAAGCTGCTATCGTATATAAAGCAGCACTAGGCCTTTCAAGAAAACAAAACAAAACAAAAAAACCAACCATACGTTTAAAACAGAAATGGTCTCTTAACAGGAAAAACATTAACGTTTGCCTTTTTTTCTAAATCGGCTGTGAAAGACGATCTCGACAGGCTGCACAAAGGCGCCCCCTCCCTGGCGTGATGTTTCCCAGAGGAATCTTCATGCTTTTCCTCCTCCGACTGCATTCCCTAGAGATCAGCAGCAGCGGGCACCAAAGGTTGAACAAAAATTGAAAGAGGACCATTTTGTCCATCACTTATAATTTTTACGTGCAAAAAAAATGTTTTGTTTTGTTTTGTTTTAATGTGCAAATTGGGCACTAGCCTGTGTTACGCAGTTTTGCAATGGAATGGTCTGCAATCCTGTGGGCCCCAGACGACTTTGGGGGAAGAAGACCCAAGCGCCCCACTTGCTCATGCCGTCCCGCCTGCCTCAGACACGCTTCCCTCACCTGACCTGCTAACCCTCACCAACTCAGCTCCACTGCATCTGCATTGGAAGCCCCCGTGTCTGCCAGGCTGGGCTGCCCTCTGTCACCCCACCGTGATCCACACAAGTGACCTGGGCATGCGGGGTGAGGTCTCACTCCCTCCACGCGAGGAGCTCGAAGGCAGGACTATGCTTCCTTCTCTTTTACGATTAAACCTTTTATTTTGCAGTTGTACCAGATAATACAGAGAGACCTCTTGTGGCCACTACTCAGTTTCCTTCAACGGTAACATCTTGTAGCAACTTTACATGTTGGCAGATAAATTAAACACTTACATGCTATGTATACAAACGTGCACATGTTTAGCACACGACCAGCCAGTTTCTACTTTAGAGTTATCTCCAGCTAATTGTACCTTATTGTATCAAATTCTGCTTGCTTTGTCTTCCCTTCAAGATCACAACCAGGATATGGACATTGATACAGTCAGGATACATTTCCATCACCACAGGGATCCCACTTCTCCGCCCACCTCCAGCCCTCCTCAGCCCTTGGCATTACTGATCTGTTCTTCTTGTCTATAATCTAGTCCTTTCAAGGATGTGACATGAATGGAATCAAACAGTATGAAATTTGGGGGGATCTCCTTTTCACACTCAGGATAATTCTATGGAGCGTCATTTAGGCTGCCGCCAGCATCGATATGTCCTTCCTTTTCTCTGCTGAGCGGTATCCCATGGTGTGGATGTACCTCGGCGTGTTTGACCGTGCACCTGTTGATGGCTCATTCATTTTTTCATAACCAGCACCTCGCAGATTAGTTGTGATGAGGAGTGCGGGCTCCAGAGGTTGACAGTTAGCTTAGAGCTTCCTGTCCATGGAAGTTTGAGTCAATCGCTTTATCTCTGTCTGCCTTCATTTCCTCATTTGTAAAATGGGATTAATGGATATGCCTGTCTTATATAGTCGTTATGAAAATTTAATTAATCAATACTTGTTATATGCTTAGCTCGAAGCCTGGCTGATGGTAAGAACTCAATTAAAAATTAATCATGTAATATAATAATTAGTAATAAACATTCATTGAACCGAATCGAAAAACCTGGAATGAGAAAACTCAGATTTTCAAAATGTCGACATGAGGGCATGGTGGCACACTATAAAGAGAATTATTCTTTCTTCTTAGAGTTTTCACACGGTTTCAAGCTTCCCTGGACTCTGAAATGGGAATATTTGAAAATAACCGAGTGGACCCCACTGGTGACTCTGTGTTTTTTCGAATGCCGTCCACGGCCTCTCTCTGGGACAAAGGTGAATCCATTCACTTGAACGATATTTATCAAGCTCCTACTCTTTGCATGCCTGGCACTGCTGTAGGTGGACCAAACAGACAACCCCCTGTCCTCACGGCAGGTAAAAGAGGAAGCCCTTCTCTATATCGCTTCTGTGCGAGAGACATGAACATGACTCACAGTGAAAGAGAGAGGGAGGCCATGCAGTGGGCCGGCAGGGGGACGCACCTGATAAACCATCTGGTCCTTTCCCTGCCCTCACCCCACATACTCCTTGAGTCCCTTCCGCTTTTGTGGCTCAGGAACACACTGCAGTCACGAAGGGTAGCTGCGGCTCTGCGCGGCTATTACTGGACATGAACAGTCGCAAGGGCCAGCTTTGCTCTCTTCGTCCCCCTGGGGTCTGCCCGCGCTAAGCCCAGAGGCTGGCAGGGGAGCTGCAGTCCAGCTGCAGAGCCGCGTCTCCTCCCAGAGCCAGTAACTGGCCCATGACCTTGGCCTCATTAGCGTGGTGCTCTCCACCTGAGCTGCCTGGATTGGGGCCAGCCAGGGAAATTAGCTCAGGCCCACAAGCCCCTGGGAGAGGTATCAGGCAAAAATAGACCGGAGAGAGCCAAAGACTCCTTGAGCAGGAGGGCCTGTGGAGGTCATCGGCTCCAGGGTCATCCTAGCACTATAGATGGAAGCTGAGGCCAGGGAGGGGAAGGGGCCTGGCCGAGGGCATGCTGCAGTTCAAGTGGAATTGGTATGAGAATGGGGGTCACCTGACTCCCAAAGTCTCGTCCTTCCTTTACCTGTGCCTCCCATCAGGCTGTGGTCTGGGGATGGAAGCGACCAACGAACAACAAGAATTACAGAAAACGAGACAATTCATTGTAGACCATTTGTTGTTTCTTTCTTTCTTTTCTTTCTTTCTTTCTTTCTTTCTTTCTTTCTTTCTTTCTTTCTTTCTTTCTTTCTTTCTTTCTTTCTTTTCTTTCTTTTTTAAAAAAGCACATACAGAAGTAAAAAATGACCTGCAACAAAAAACTGCTGTGAATTTTCTTAAATAGATAAAAATAATAATACATTAAAAGACAGCGTCACATAGTGGGTAGAAGTGGGGACTACGGAATTCCTTCTGCTGCCCGAGTTTGCATCCCAACTCCGCCCCTCCCTTACGTGCTGTGTGTCTTCAAGCACGTTAATCTCTCTGGGCCTCACTGGCCGCTCGGTGGAGGTATGAGGTCTACGAAAAGCGCTGTGACCCAGGGCCACTGCCTAACTGCCCTGAATCAGTGTTGGTGGAGTGCATGTCAACCGCACAGAGAGAGTAAAAAAGAAAAGCAAAAACCCCAGGCCCTCCCACCTAGGGAATCTGTGTTCAGAGCTCCCCGCGGGTGGTTAGCGGAGACGGCCCACGTGTACATCAACGCACGCTGGTGTGCGCACCCGTGTGTGTGTGTGTGTGTGTGAGTGTGTGTGTGTGTGTGTGAGTGTGTGTGTGTGCAGTGCCCCGTCAAATATTGCACTGAAGCATCCTACTTTACACAGGTTCCATTGAAATGGAACATTCGATCCATTTGATAACACTATGGGTGGCTGTTTTTAATCAGCTGGTTCGAATGTGCCCCCTTTCTTTTTAATGGCTATGCATCATTCCGCCCTATGGATGGGCCATCGTGGACTTGACAAGACCCCGAGAGGAGACGATGGTCACAGCACACCGGAGTGCTGCGGTGCGGCTGAAATGGACGGAGTCACGAGAAATCGGGCCACAGAAACAGGCTGCGGGAAAACTGTCAGGGGCTTCGTTATCAGTACCAATCGTTGGCCTCATCATCTCTGCAGTCATCGTTGGTCAACATTTCGCCACATTTGCTTTGTTGCTCCTTAGTATTAATTGTATTTTTGCCGTTAATATTTTGCTGAACCATTTGAGAGAGAATTACAGGCATTTTGACCCTTTACCCCTTAGTGCTTCTCCCTGTGTTACCTGGGAAGAAGGACATTCCCTTGGATAACTCCAGCACTTTTAAAGTCAGGAGATTTTATATTACATAACGATATTATAGGGTTGCTTGATTTTGTGAATTAAAATATAGGACACCCAGTTAAATTTGGATTACAGATAAACAACAAATCTTTTAGTTTAAGTATGTCCCAAATATTTCTACTAAAAAATTATTTGCTGTTTGTCCGAGATCCACATTTAACTGGGTGTCTTGTGTGTTACTTGGCAACTCTGTATTATTGTCTAATGCATAGTTCATATCTGAATTTTGCTATTTGTCCCAATAATGGCATTTATGCACCTTTTTCTCCGATCCAGGATCACACACTGTGTTTAGTTGTTGTGTTGGTCCTAAGCCAGCGCTGGATACCTGGTGTTGACCATTTTGCTCTTGCTGCCTCACCAGACCCCTATTTCTAGGATTGTGGAGCCCCAGCTACAGCTGTCTGAAATAACTCTGCCTGAGTAGGGTAACGCAGGGGCCAGTGCATAAGGAGGTCTAAGCATGGGGGCAGCGTAAGCGGGGGAGGGATGAGGGTGGAGAGTTGCACCATCAGCCTTTTGGGAGGATGGTGCTGGTGATGGGTTTGTCTCCCAGAGAGCCCTGCCCACAACGAGCATGGGCCCCGCCTTCCACCCCTGGGAGGCCTTAAAGCTGAGTCCACCCCTCAAGTAAGCTGGATTACATGGTGGGTCCTTGACTGACAGTAGATGCAAAAAGCATCACGCAAACTGCTTCCTAGCCTGAGCGCTGTAGGGGACGCTGACCATTCAGAGAGGACATGCCCTAAAGAGCAGAAAGCAGTCCTCCTGGTGGGTGGCCATGAAACCCTGGGGCCTGGAGCAGCTGGCCCTCTGAACTGCCCTCCACTGGAGAGGAAAGGACTGCCCCATCTTGCAGGTCACAGACTCCCTTCGACGTCAGGCTATGGTTCTTAACCTGCAGCGGCCATGGCTGTAGTGGCTTTTCTACAAAACAATTTGGCATTTCTCAGCAAAGTGAATGGGAGCATGCGCTCTCACTCATCAGCCCCGGCCCTAAATACTTACCCTAGAAAACGCATTCACATATGCACACGAGGAAACATGTCTTAAAGTGTTCTTAGTATAATTGTTCATAAGAAACATTAGAAACAATCCAAACATCGACAATCCAATGGATACATAGGTTAAAAGGTATATTCATGAAATGGGACAGTATACAGAAAGGTAGAAGAGTGATTATAGCTAACAAACGTCAACATGTATGAATCTAAAATTCATTACTGAGCCAAAACATAAAATTTTGGAAGAATATATTCATAAAGATCACGTATTTAGGGACACATATATAAGTGGCAATATGACTAACAAAGGCAAAGGGTAATTAACATACAATTTAGGGTAGTTGTCACCTCTGGCTGGGACAGAGGAATGCCATCTCCAAGGGACACACCTGGAGTGCTTTAAGATACCAGCATGCTTTCTTTCCTCAACTAGTACTGTGTATGTAGGGGTACATTGTATTATTCTTTAAACTATTTTTATATATTATACACACAGTTTTGTCTGCTATGTTTCTAAAAAAATGTTCGAAAAAGGAAGCTCATGTCCTCCACGTTTCTGTAAAGAGAATCCCCTGCACCTATCCACCCACCCACCCATTGACACATAAACACACACTCTTCAGCGTCGGAAATCACAGAAGGGACACCCCTGGCTCCTTACTCCCCCACATTTCAGGTCTGCCTGGCCGAAAGTGGGAGTCCTTATAGTCAGCTCTGTCCCTTCGCAGGGCCAGGACAGGGTATTTTTTTCTGTCCCTGAACCGATCACTCCAGCTTGGAGCCGAGGATGGAGAGGGACTGAACATGCAGATGGCTAGACCTGGGTCTTGTGTCAATCCATTGGGTCAAACCATTCACTGTGGCCAGGGAAATTTAATGCTCTGATTGGCCAGGCTCAGGTCAGGAGCCTGGAGTCAGGAATAGCGTGAGCTCCGCTGAACCAAATGGAATGAGAGTAGGGGCCGGCCGATTCCCCATTGAAAAGATGGGTTATACGGATGCTGGGGTGGAGGAAATAACAAGTGTGTGTGTGTGTGTGTGTGTGTGTGTGCGCGCACGCGCGCGCGTGTGTGTGTGTGTGTGTGTGTGTATGAGAATGTCCTGCAGGGCCAAGTAACAGGAAACTCGACTCAACTGGCTTAATCAGTTATGGGATTTATTATCTCGTAAAAGGAGAAGCGTGGAGGCAGGGCCGCTCTGGCTGGCTGCCCCTGCAGTGCTACGGCCTCGGCGGGCCTCTTTCTTTTTGCTCTGCCATCCTCTCCATCTTCCCAGGAAGCTACTCCCCCTGTGGTCCCAGGAGGTTTGGAGACATTTTCACCAGTTATCAGCCTCACAGACTATTGTCCAGGGGCAGGAAAGGGGTTGCTCTTTTTTTTTTTTTTTTTGCATTTAAGAAACCCATTTCAAAAGTACCCGACCGACTGCAGGAGACTGATGCTTCATTAGTATAATTTGGGCACATGTCCCTACCTAAGCCAATCATCGCAAAGAGTGTTACCATGATTAGTCTAATCAGTTTTCATGCCTTGGGGCTGGAGTGGGGACCAAGCATCTCTAAATCACAGAGCCCTAAAAGGAACATGGTTTTCTGAACAAAGGCGGGGTTCTGTTATGGGGAAGAGGAGTTGGCAACTGGATTAGCTCAAAATGAAGCGTTGGGATTTCTTTTTCTTTAACACGTCTCAGCTCAAATTTGCAGCAGAGCAGATATCGAGGTCGGCATAGTTGTGCTTCTCCCATAGATAATTGTGTATCGGTTATGTACCGCTGCATAACACACTACCCAAAATGTAGTGGCTTAAAACAACGATTTATAGCTTCTCATGATTTTATGGATGGGAATTGAGCGGAGCTCAGCTGGGGTTACTTGAGCAGCGGCATTCAGCTGGGCTGGGCTCGGTTTGAGATGGCGTCTCTCAACATTGATACTGGCTGTCGCTCGGGGTCTCACTTCTCCACATGGCCTCCCCCCCAACAGGGTGGCCTTTCCTCCAGGGTTCTCTCTCCATTCTTTATATGGCCTCCCTCTCTATTAGGACAGCCTGGACTTCCTTGGAAGCAAGGCAGCTGGATTCCAAGAAGGCAAAAACAGAAATTACTAGGTCTCCTGAGGGCTAGGCCTCAAACCAACATAGCAAGACTTTGGCTGCATTTGATGGGTCAAACCAAGTCACAGGATCAGACCCAGACGAAGACTCTGCTTTTGATGGGAGGAGCAGCAGGCACTTGCAGCAGGGAAGGGCAAACAGTCGGTGGGCATCGTTGGAGATTTTACCAGACCTTCTCTCTCAGACCTCTTGGGAAGCAGAAAGTGAGAAAGGGCAGAACACAGACCCAAGAGGTAACAACGTTTCTTTCTTTCCATGACACATGAAACCTGAACTTCCACTGGGACCTTGCTTTTTAAAGTAGCTCTGGCCTTCATCTTACAAGGGAGCACACAATACCTGCACGTTCATCAAGCATCTGTGGGAGATGTAAGAAATTGATAAGGCGTTGCCTCTGGGAAGGGAAATGGGGGGGGGGGGCTAGCAAGCAAGGCTTGAAGAGAGAGTCTTCATTCATTTTATATACTTTTGAATTTTATAACATGGACTTTTATTACTTGGCCAAGCGTATATAGTTTAGAATTGACCTAACCCAGGTCACTCAGTACCAGGAGTCAAAGGCAGTGCTCAAACCCAGATCTGCAGCCGTGAGCCTGAGCTCGTTCCCAGCCTCACGAAAGGTTACGTAAATCCGCTGTTTTAACCTCAATCGATGCACTTGGGTCGTGCTGGGACTTAAAAAGGTAGCTGAAATCTAAGGGAAGACACAGACGTTTGTACCTGTGGCACAGAAATGACAGTCTCAGGGGCCTGCTGGGATTTGAGCTGCTTTCAAAAGGCAGCAGAATCTCTAAGGCTGGAGCGCGGTGACATGCCTCAGAGAGATGCCCTGAGCTAATGGAATAGACGCAGTCCCTGAGGCACAGCGACCTGGGTCCCTTTAGCTACAGCTGTGACCTTGGAGAGGTCCCCCAGCCTCTCTGAGCCTCGATTCTTTCACTGGAAAAATGAGGAAGATGACATCGCCTCTCCTGTGGGTCGGCACTGTCTCAAGTCTAGCGAAATCGCAAAGGTGAGGTGGCAGGTGGCAGGAAGCCCTTGGGATCTCCAGCCGGCTTGCCGAAGGACCGTGGCAGGTGACCAGCTCTTTCTGGGCCATGGCAGGACACAGAACACAAATCGATCGACTCTTTCTGTGGACTCTAGCGTATGTGGTAGTGTGCGGCCTGGGACAGCCCTTTCGCTCTTCCTAACCTGTAGAGTGGGCTGGACATGCTGCTCTCGGTCCCTCCTAAGCCTAAGGTTCCTGGATTCAGGGCTCCTCTGGGCTGAGTATTCAAATGCGAGTGACTGTTACGCACCCTGGTGTCGTCCTCACTGGTGTGCCCAGTGAGAGGAGCGGTGGTGGCCCCAGAGGGGGACCGGGAGAGGGGGGCGCTCCAGAGCTGGGCGGGTGACCTGCATACCCATCTCTGTTACCCGCCCCCTCCCCTCTTCCCACTGGAGGCTGCGCCTGCCTCCTCTGCGTCTGTTTCAGGAATGTTGGTAACTGGACATTTTTAACACTGAACCAGCTCCAAAACGCCCCAAAGCAGAAAAATTCCAGGCCAAAGTAATTTCCCAGCCTGGCAGGAAGCTGCCTCCTGGGCAGAGGTGGGAAGGCAGTTTACACTTAGAGGTGGGTCCACAGTCTCTCTAACACACGGGGTGGGTGGGGGCCCGGACCCCAATCCCCGTGCCTCTGGGCCGGTCCTACCACCCCTCCCTTCCAAACCTTTTCTCTGGCTCCTAGCCAATGGCTGTCCGTGTGCTCCTGTTGGCTTAACCCTCCCCTCCCTCCACTTCCTCCCGGATCCCAGCCCTTCCCTCCACGCTGCCCTTTCCGAGGCTCCCGGACCACCCTTTCCTCCCCAGCTCGAGCTTTCTGCTCTGACTCCTGATAATAATGCTCCTGACTGGTTAGGAAACAGCTGCCCTGCCCCTAGGCGCTGCCGCCTCCTCTCCGCACCCCTGCAAGGTGAGTGTTACTATGTTTTCTATTTCACAGCGGCGGGAACAGAGACCTAAAGAAGTCAAATCACTTGTCCCAGGCCACACAGCCATGAGTCCAGCACCGACCAACAGCGAATGTCTTTGTCCCAAAGCCCAGCCCTGGCTCCTTGAGCGCCACAGGCCCCTGGGACCCCCTGCTTCACTCGTGGGGCCGGGTTAGAAGCGTGGGACACACGTGTGGCTCCCTCGTGGATGGCAAAGTCCTCGAGAATTAAGGACCAGGCCTTACTCATTTTCTCCTCCCCAGGGCCAGACAGGATTGGACACTCAGAAAACGCTGGTCGAAAGGCCCTTTCAGCATGGTCTCAAGGGACGAGGGCAGGGAAACTGCTTGGCACCCCGGGAGCTGGCTCAGGCAGCGCTGAGGCCTGGCCCGCCCTGCGGGCAGCCATCCTTACAGGGCCCTTGTCCCCGAGCCCAGAGGAGAACGAAAAGCCAGGTGTGCTCCGGGCTAGCTTTCTGGCTCCGGCGGGCACCTGGCGACTATTTGTTTTTCCAACGACATCTCTGTGAAAACACAGGCTTCCCGAAGTCTGTTTAGAGAGGTCGCAGGGGGCCCTTTGCCTTCCGTCCCCGCCACACCGGCTTCCTCCTCCCCTCCCGCCTCCCCTAACCGCCAGGTAATCGGGAAAAGACGTAGAGCAACTTAAAACCATCTGATGAAGCGGAGCAGAAGTCACTCCTGTGTCATGGAAAACACGCGTTCTCCAAAGACCGTTTGCTGGTTTCCCGCGCCCTTCCCTCCCTGCTCCTCTCCTGCCTGGCCTCTGCGCTGAGCGCAGAGCGTTGGGAGGGTGATGGGTGCAGCGTGGGCAGCGGCGATCTGACTTAACTGGGTGGAGGAGGACATCCCTCTGCGGTGGACCCCCGGCCAGAACGCAGACGGTAGGTGTGTTGATAGAAACGGTGCGTGATGTAACTGTGGAGGCGCCGTTAGGAAATTGTGCCTAAGCCCCGACTGTGTCTCCGCTCAGCACCTCGTGCTTGGCATCAGGGAGCTCTCCCGTTCAAGGGCCTGCTCTGCCATCTCACGGCTGTGGGACCTCGAGCAAGTCCCTGAACCTCTCTGAGCAGCAGACTCCTCGTCTGTAAAGTGTCAGGAGCAACAATTACCTCCCATCCTCTAAGTACGGCCGTCAGGGTCAAGTGAAATGTGGACAGAGCAAGCGGCTCTTCTGCGTAAGCTCTACAGCCTTAGATACGTCACGTCTTACCTCTCTGTCATGTAGCCCGCCTTCCTGACTAATTTCCACTTGTCATCTCCCATTAATTCTCCAGTTCTGCTCATTATTCTCCTCCCACCCCCTGAGTATATCCTACTCAGTTTTTCAACCTCGAGGCCTTGGCCGGTTGACAAAGGGTGAGACATAGCAATGCCTCAGAAATTCATCACAGCTCAGAGCAAGACGGTCCAAGTTAGAACGCCAGCTCCGCCTATGGGAGGCTGCGAGTCCTCGAGCGACTTTCTTCCCCTTGGTTTCCCCATCTGCGAAACGGACGCGTTAACAGTTCTTCACCCAGAGCAGAGCTCTGAGGAGGGCATTCGACGAATTCACACAAAGGGCTGACGATACTGCCTGGCACGTGGTGGGCTCTTGGCTTTGATCGTATTGATCAGGGCCATGGGTGCAGAAGGACGCCTGAAAAAGCGCAGAGATGCCGCGCGGAGGCGCGGGGACATGGGGTCAGGGCTGAGGGGCGAAGGAAACGGCAGAGGTGGAAAGGGAGAATGAGGGGGGGAGGCATGAGAGAGGCCAGCAGAATGAGTTTTGAGATGGTGTTTAGAGCAATGTACACGGGGAAAGAGGCTGGGAGCAGCGGGAGGCTGGACTACGTGAAACGAGAGAGAGACTGATTATGTTGAAGCTCAGTGACTATTGATCGATTACGTGCGAGGCATGGCCCTTGCGATTGAGAGGTTATAATCTAGGCAGGAAGGCCAAGCGGACGCATGAAGGGTGAAGCCGCAGTGCCGGCGGGAGATGGTCGGCTCTAACGCCATTTGTGATCTCTCAAGGTAGGACGCGCTCGAATGTCAAACCGTCGATACGGGAAACGAGAAAGAGTTCAGGGGAGGGCACGGCCTCCGCGGGTCCCCGCAGTGGCCACCGCGCGTGGAGACGTGAGTCCGGAAAATGGTGGGGTCTCAGCTGCCTGCTCTTTGCACCACAAACCTTGCTCTTGGATTTACTTTCATTTTGTCGAAAGTGACTGTGGATCTAGGCTCTGGTGTGTTTATAAACGTCTTTCTTTTCTCTTCTCTTATAAATGATTTTTTTTGGCTAGGCGTTGGATTCTAAGTTCCAAACACCTTCTCGCAGAACTTAAAAGTGATTGTTCCACGGTCTTTCAGCCTTCGGTGTTGCCGATGCAATTTCTGGTCTTATCAAAATTCCCTTCTTTTTAAGAAACCTGCTTTTTATCTTTCAAAGCTTTTCAGACTTTCTCTTACCCGAGGCGTTGTGCGAATTTCATCAGGATAAGTTGTTCTTCTTTTATAACCCATTCGATCTAAAGATTCATGATTTTTTTTTTTTTTTAAGCCAGGGAAGATTTTCTTCTACTATTTCTTGAATTAGTTCTTCCTTTGAATTATTTCTGTTCTTTTAGACAGGTGCTGAGATCTCCGGATCTATCATCCATGCCACTTAAATTTTCTCACGCTTTGTCCATATTCTCCTAACTCTTTATCTATGCTCAGTATGTCAGCCACTCTGTCTACCCATGTTTTTTTTCATAATTGTCTGTTTCTCAGACTTAGTTTGGGTTCTCTTAATAAGCAAACCCTTAAAAAATGATTTGAGTTCGTGAGGCTTATTTGGGAGATGATGCCAGGAAGTACCTGCAGGGGAGCGAGGAAGCGAGATGGGGGAGGGGAGGCAGCTCGTGAAGGGTGCAGGATCGAGTCAGTTACCACACTTAGCCATGCTGCGAACCCTGGGAACCAGTGTCGAACACATATCTCAGAGTTAAGCCACCCCAGGGTGAGGGAGCTGGAGCATTTCTACCAAGTCCACGGGTCATTGGTTGAGGGCTGCTTCTAGTATAAGGGGTGTAAACGCCTCAGCACTTCCAGCAGGCCAGACGTTTGGCAAACAGGACTCGAAGCCATAAGGGGGCACAAAAACAAAAACAAAAAGGCAAAGAGATGCAAGTGCTGGGAGCTGGGATCAGTTCACTGTGGACCAAAGTGGGAAAGGTGAGGGGACATGGGCAGGGCGTGTACTTTGTCTTGTTTCATTGGTGCATCATTCGTCCCATATCCCTCTGAGGACACTGAACGACTTTCGTGAAACTTCCTTCATTTCTTTAAATGCTAGTTCATCTTCTGTAGAGCTCGGTGCTTCTCTCTAATGGTTTTCTTTTGTTGATTTGAAGGAAATTTGTTGCATGACTGGGCCAAAGGCGGAGAAGAGAAAAAGTGCAGTAGAGTATTCTAGAAGTTGTCTTATGGGAGTAGAGGGCCTCAGATAATCCTGGGTTCTACTAGCTGCCTGGGGCACCTCCCCGTCTCTTGCTTTTCCCATCCAAGTCCTAGACGAGTTGCTGTGGTCGGAGGCCAAGTGCCTTTGTTTCCCGCTGCTTGGCAAAGTAAGCAAAGGAAAGGGGTCAGCATGCCTGTTATTCTAGAAGTCAGTTCTTAAACGACCACCCTGATGATGACCCCAAGACTGAGCCTCTGATTTGGAAAACTCCCACTGTTCACAGCCTGCCCCTTCTGCATGTGTGTTGGGCTGTGTTTCCTCCAATAAGCTCATTCCGTATGCTTTCTGTCCACTAAAGCCACTCAGTTCTCCAACTCTATTTTGAATCTATTTTTTAAAAAATATTTCTTTCTGTCATGGCTAGAGATTGAAGATAAAAGGAGTAGTAAAAGCACGTGCGCAGTCTACCATCTGGGTTCGACACTCGAGAATGATAACTTAAAGAAGTGTTGCTGAGTGTCACAGAATTAACCCCCACCGCCACTGTCCAGCCTTGATATTTTATCAGGAGCCCACAGTCAGGATCGAAGATCAGATGGTGTTTCCTTTTAATACAACATCTTGATGAGTTGTGTTGAAGCGGGTTGTGTTTTCCATCAATGGCTGAAACACATTCTGCCGTCCATACCTTTTATGTAACCTAACACTCCTTTCATGGAGTGGTAGGGTCTTTGTCTTCTCACCTTGATCTGGGGCAGACATTTGTGACTACCCGATGGCAGAACTCAACTATGTAACTTCTGAGGCTGGATTATAAAAATGCCATGCACTTCTACCTTGCTCTGGGATACTCACTCTTGAAACCCAGACACCATGCAATGAGGAAGCCCGAATTAGCCCATGGGAAGAGATGTATGGAGAGGCCATGTACAGCCCAGCTGACACCCCAGCCGACAGGCAGCACCAGATGCCATGCATGCGAGTGAAGACATATCCAGATGCTTGCAGACCTCACCTGCCAAGCCACCCCAAGCCTTCGTGCCTTCCCAGCTAAGGCCCCAAATATTGTAGGACAGAGTCCAGCTGTCCTGGCTGTGCCATGTCCAAATTTCTGACCCACAGAATCCATAAACACAATTAAATGGGTGTTCCACACTTCTTAATTTCAAGATAAAACAACCTAAAATAGCAACTGGAATTCAAGCTATAGAGGGTACAGAGGGTCCATGAAGACCATTTTCATATGGTTCTCTCTCCCTGGAATGCCCTTTATTTTCTTCTTTACCTGGATAATTCTCTCTCATTTTTTAAGAATTAGCTCAAGCTCCATCTCCATAAAGTCTCCTTGACCAGTCCAGCCATGGGGATCTAATCTTCCCTTGAGCTCTGATGAACATCTCTCTAGTTTTTCAGAGAGACGTAATATGGTATGGTGAACATAGATGGGGAAGTCTAGTTTTGACATCAGGAATACCTGGGAATCCTCACTGCAATGGTGTTTGTGGCCATGAACAATCAGAGGCAACCTCGATTCCCATCAATAGGAGAGGAATTGGATAAATTAAAGTACATCTAAAACTGGAACAGCGTGGAGGTATTTAAAAAGAATGAGGAGGGGTGGGGGAGGAGGGAGAAAAAAAGAATGAGGAGATTGTGTACTGATAAGGAAGGACCAGCAGAATCGATGTATATCAATACATCCTCAATATATCGTTAAGAAAAACAAAGTACGTTACAGAATGGTATATTATTTTAAAATAAAGATATTCCTATGTATAGACAGATGAATTTATTCTATCTATATATTTATATCTGTATACAGCTCCAGTTCCAGCTCTGTCTTCTATCTATTATCTATCTATCTATCTATCTATCTATCTATCATCATCTACTTATCATCTATCTAGACAGGTACTACAGTGGACATTAATCACTTCCTTTTGTCCAGATACATTCGTTCTGTCTTCTGAAAATAGCACCTGGGTGCCCTTTGGAGAACTGTTCCTTCCCACATTCTGTCCTTGTGGTTTGGTAAATCTGTATTCCTCCCACCACCCCCATGGCTGGAACATGGGACTCAGGCCTGGCTAGTCAGAGCACTGACTTCTCTCAGTCACAGTGATTGGTGTTGGACAACCAAGCTTGTGCAATCACCAGTTAGGCCCAGAGTGGACACTACAGAGAAGAGTTTGTCTGCCCCGGGGAGCTCTGGCTCTGGGGTACAGTGCCTCAGTGATGGAGGAGAAGTAATTAGAACTGCCTCTTCCAAGAGCAGGGTCCTTGTGAGGCAGCAGATCAGCTTCTGACCTTGGAGCTCTAGGATGTCAAAATTGAGCAAACTTGTACCCTTGCAATGAGTTCCGTTGCTGTTCACATTCCCCAGGCGGGTGCCTTTGCTTGAAATCAAAACCTCTAACAGAGAGGAGTGGCGCCAGTACCAGCCTGGGGGCGAGAGGCCATTACGCCTGACTGGGAAAACGGTGAAGTCTCCATAGGGACCGCTATCATGGCCGTGCAATTTGACGGGGGCGTGGTTCTGGGGGCTGACTCTCTAACAACCACTAGGTCCTACATTGCCATTCGAGTGACTGACAAGCTGGCCCCAACTCATGATCGTATTTTCTGCTGCCACTCAGGCTCCGCAGCTGATACCCAGGCAGTAGCTGATGCTGTTACCTATCAGCTTGGTTTCCACAGAATTGAACTGAATGAGCCTCCACCGGTACACACAGCAGCCAGCCTCTTTAAGGAGACGTGTTACTGATCCCGGGAAGACCTGATGGCAGGCGTCATCACTGTGGGCTGGGACCCCCCAAGAAGGCGGGCAGGTGTACTCAGTGCCCATGGCGGCCATGATGGTAAGGCAGTCCTCTGTCATCGGAGGCTCCAGGAGCTCCTCTACCTTATGGCTACATCAGCGCTACCTACCGGGGAGGCATAACTAAGGAAGGGTGTCTGCAGTTCACCGCCAGTGCTTTCGCTTTGGCCATGGAGTGGGATGGCTCCAGTGGAGGGGTGATCTGCCTGGCAGCCATTGCAGAAACGGGGGTAGAGCGGCAGGCACTTTTGGGGGACCAGATTCCCAAATTCGCCATTGCTACTTTAACACCTCCCTGAATCCTGGGGTTCTGGAATACAGTAAGAGACATCTTACTGATGCAAAATTCAATAAAACAGTTCGTCAAAGGAAAAAAAAAAAAACATAATACATACAGAGGCTCACAATATTTTAACAGTGGCTCGCTCCAAGGAGTGAGAGGAGACTTTTAAGTTGTATTTCTATATCATTTATAATTTTTGATTAACATATTCTACTTTCAGAATTTAAAAAGTATATCATTAAGGCATTGGACTGGGAATGTCTTTTTGTCAGCTTATACCATTCCTTTCAATACCCATCTTCCTGGCTTTCTCTAAGAGGGTCTCTGGTTATAGGTTACATAAAGCAAATCAAGGTGGGCCGTAGATATTTTGCAATTGCTTTATTGAGATATAATTCACATACTATAAAATTGTCCTTTGACAGTGTACAGTTCAGTGGGTTTTAGTATAGTCACAGAGCTATGCAACTGTCACTGCTTCTTAATTCCAGAACATTTCCATCATCCCAAAGAAACGCCGTACCCACTAGCAGTCACTCTCCATTTTCCTCTCCCCCAGGCCTGGTAACCACTGATTTATTTTCTGTCTCTACGGATTCACCTCTTCTTGTCATTTCATACAAATAGAATTATACAATATATCTTCTGTGACTGGCTTCTTTCACTTACCATAATGTTTTTAAGGTTCTCATAGCTGATAATTAGATTAGTGAATGACTTTAGAATGAGTATCACCTAGCTGGCAGGTGGCAGATTTGTGTCTTGGGCTCTAGATCCAGTGCTCTTTCTACTGCAGTGTCCCTGGAATGTCCAGGGTCAGCTGACAGCCCACCTGGCTGGGATGGTTTGCGTGCAGCCTCTGAGGAGCCTCTGAATGGCTCACTGCATCCATGAAATCAGGGCAATGGGTGACCTGTCTGGGCTGCAGCCACCGCAGCCAGAGAGCAGCAGCAGGTACCAGCCTCTAGCACTGAAGACCATCAAGATCCACTGGCATTTAAACCTGTCTAAGGGTGCCTGCAGGAAGAACCCTCTCCCCACCTCCCATGCTTTCCTCACCCCCCACCATGACTGCATTTAGACCAAAGCTTTTTCCATAAGTTGCACCAAATGTTTCTGGGATAAGAGTCTAAATTTCTGACCAAGAAGGTCAGAAAACATATAATCAGCTGAAAAGAGATTTCTGGTTAAAAAAATAATAGCCTATTAAACTTCAAAATACGTTTGGTTTTCAACAGGAGTAGGCTTGTGCCTTCTAGACCCTTCGTGGAGATGCAATCACACTGCCACTTGGAGCTTCCTCTTTGCAAACAAGGCCTTTTGCCAGATTTATCGAAAACTAAACCAAACCAAAAGGCAACAGCAAAAACACATTATACCCAGTTAAGTTTGAACTTCAGATAAAGGACATATTTTTTAGTATCAATATGTCTGGTGTCATATTTAAGACATTCAATTCATTATTTACTAAATTATTTAATATCTTAAATAATATCTTAAATTGCACCGGTTATATCGATACTAAAAATTATTCGTTGTTTATTTGAAATTCAAGGCTAACTGGGCGTCTTGTATTTTATCTGGCAGTGCTGCCAAGAAGTGAAAAGAGGCGCGAGGTCCTTCTGTTTGATCAAGGGCTAACGCTCTCCTCTGTAGAGGTTCTCTTTTCCAGGATTCCGATCTGTCCAAAGAAAGATTACCAGCGGTCCCTAGCACCTAACACCTGGCACAGAGGAGAGAAATACTACTTACGGAATGACTGTCAGCCTGCATGTCCTACTGGGTGCCAGGTCCTGTACCCACAGGAGATCAGCATTTACAGGGGGTGGAATCAAGGGCTGTGACAGGAGAGAATGTGGATGACAAAGCGTATGCTACCTGGAGTCTGGGCGGAAAGGTCAGGAAAGGCTTCTAGAATGAGGCAACACCTGACGTAAGATGACTAGAAGCAGAGGGAAAGCTTGAGCAACGGCAGGGAGGCCTGAGAAAGCCTTTTGAATGGTATGCAGTGAGGCTGTCAGGGGCAGTCAGGCCAGGAAGGGGTGTCCTCCACAGGAGGTGGGAGCCTCAGAGCAGTGGAATGTGGGCTCATGGGAGTCGGAGCAGGGGAGAATGAAGAATAGCTTAATCCCAACATAGGGATTATAGTATTATTCTTTCATATGCTCCCCCTTCCCAAAATAACCCTTAGAGATTACTGTACACACATCTTGAACCACCAAGGAGAGGTAAATATCCAGTGACCTAGCAGCTGCCACCTTGTGGTAATGTTGATAAAGACACCCTCAGGGAAAGCCATAGGGACCTACCTCTGATCACTAGTTTTGTCATTGCCGTGGTGATGACGAGGACTAGATATCATTTATTGAGCTCTTCCAATGTGTAAGATCCATTACATACATTACTTCATTTAATTCTTGCAATAATCTTCAAGGTAGGTATTTTTGTTCTCATTTAACAAATGAGAAAGTCAAGCCCAAAAGAGGTAAAGTCACTTGTTCAAGGACACACAGCTGGGAAGACAGGGATCCAGGATTTGAACCCAGATCATTCTGGCCACAAAGCTTATATATTTGCCACTACAAAATGGTGCCAAATCCATTAATATGCTTCCTTATATTTAAAATAATATAAATGTGTAATAATATACATGAACAGAATACTACTACTTATGACAGGCAGCCCTCCAAAATGGGCTCCAGTGATCCTGCCTGATGGTGTTTGGGCTTTTGTACGGTCCCCTCCCCTTGTCCACGGGCTAGACTTAGTGACTTGCTTCTTATAAATATTTAAATACAGCAAAACTGATGTAATGTAATTTCTGAAGTCAGGTTATAGAAGAGATACCATTAATGGGATACCACGTCGCATCCATCAGAGTGGTTATTAAAATAGAAAAATGGAAGATAAGTATTGGCGAGGATGTGGAGAAATTGGAACCCTTGGGCAGTGCTGGCGAGAATGTGAAATGGTGTGGCTGCTGTGGAAAGCAGCAAGACAGTTTCTCAAAACTTCAACACAGAACTACCACACGACCCAGCAGCTCCATTTCTGGGTATATACCCAAAGGAACCGGAAGCAGAGACTCCAACACATATTGGTACATCCATGTTCATAGCAGCGCATTCACAGTAGCCGAAGGTGGAAACAACCCAAATGTTCGTAGACCAAATGTGGTCTATACACACAACAGAATATTATTCAGCCTTAAAGGGGAAGGATATTTTGATACATGGTATGGCATGGCTGAACCATTATGGTAAGAAATAAGCCAGTCACAAAAAGACAAGTATGAGCCCACTTATATGAGCTACCTAGTGCAGTCAAATTCATAGAGAGAGACGGGACATAGAACAGTGGCTAGCAGAGGGGGAAATGGAGAGTCCTTGTTTAATGGCTAAAAAGTTTTAGTTTTGCTAGATGAAAAGAGTTCTAGAGATCCGTGGCACAATATAAATGTACTTAACACTGGTGAACTGCACCCTTAAAAACAGTTAAGATCACAAATTTCGTGTTGTATGTTTTTAATACAATTTTTTTAAAAAAGAAAAAAATGAAATTCTGACTCATGGTATAACATGGATGGACCTTGAGGACACATGCTAAGTGAAACGAGCCAATCGCCAAAACACAAATACTGTATGATTCACTTATACAAGGTACCTCGAGTAGACAGATTCACAGAGACAGGAAATAGAATGGTGGCCGGGGCTGGGAGAGGAGGGGGCGGGGAGTTAAGTGTTTAATGGGGACAGAGTTTCAGTTCGGGACGATGAGAAAGTTCTGGGAATGGATGGTGGTGATGGCTGCACAACAATGCGAATGTGCTTAATGCCACCGAACCGTACTTTTAAAAATAATGGTTAACTTTGTGTTATGTATATTTCAGCACGATAATAAAAAATTAATAACTTTTTAAAAGCCTGTGACTTCCGCCTCGCCGGCATGCTGTCTCTCTCCGACTTGCTCCCTTCGACGAAGCCAGCTGCGTGCTGTGCGCCGCCCCGTGCCGAAGCTCACGTGGCAAGGAACCGAGGTCCTCGCTCCATCTGAATGCTGCCACCGAATGAGCTTAAAAGTGGATCCTGCCGCCTTTGAATCTTGGGGTGACTATGGTCTCAGCTGTCACTCTGATTGAGACCCGGAGCTGCAGGGCCCAGTTATGCTGTACCCAGGTTCCCTACCCACAGAAACCATGAGGTCATAAATGTTTGTTTTGTAGTGATTAGTTAGGCAGCAGGAGAGAGCTCCTACACTGCTCTTGGCATGTCTTCCTCATAAATCCTGATAGTCAAATTCGATGGTGTTTATGAAGATGCACGAAAATGTGAGGCGTGACAGAAGGACAAGGAATGATATAAGAAGAGGCAGTTCCATCTGTTAATTTAGAACCCAGACGCTGGAGCCAGGCTGCTTGAATCTGTCGCTCCTGAGCTGTGTGACTTGGGCAACTTGCTTCCTCTCTCTGTGCTTCGGTTTCCTCTGTGAAAAGCAAACAATAAGTACCTTCCTCAGAGGGTCACTGTAAAGAGTACGATTACTTATAAAGTACTGAGAACAGTGCCCGGCACATAGTTCTTTATGGCGCTATATAAAAGATATTTTCCTGATTATTACTACTACTAAAGGATCTTATAATTGTGTTAAATATCTAAACCATAGCAGCCGGTTAGAAGCTGCTGTCCACAGCTATTATTGTGGTAGATCTTCTTACTTAATTCTGCGCACACATATGTACATTGGTTACCAAGGTAATTTGCATAATTGGGTTCCCTGATGTATCAGAACCCCCTCCCCCACCCACCCACCCACGCACACCACCAAGACAAGGGAGCTCCCAAGAATAGCCTGTCACTTGTCTGTCACATAACAGATACAGCAAACTCTCAGACACCTGGAAAAGGCTGAGAGGTCTCCGCGCCCGCCGGCTGGGGAAATAGTGTGCGAATGTCCCACACTGGTGGAAGGTCCCCTCCAGACCTGCCCTTAGATGGATTATCGCAGAAACTGGACATCCCCTCCTCCCCCAACTTTCGGAGCCAAGGGGATGAAGAGACCAAATGGGAGTGGTCACATTCTCTGGGGAAAGTAGAAACGGGTGGCTGACCTTGTGGTTTCGGGGCCCTGGGATTTGGGAGACTAGGCTCTGTTCCCATTCCCTGAGTGACTGTGGGCGACGGTCACCCTCTCTCCCATTTATGGGTGACTTTCCAATGCTTTAATTTCTCCATTGCAAAAATCAGTGTTCAATGTTTGGCTCTGCTGTGTGTCGAATTGCTAGAAACACTGTCCACCGCAGGCAGGGACAGCTCTAGAATTTCTCCCCTGCACCCTCTTGGCTTACATGGGCCAACCACGGGGGCTCTGCTGGGAAATGAAGAGTTTTCCATCTTGAAGGACAGGCAGATGTCCCTACTGGATGGGGACATGTGCATGCAGAACCCTTGCAAAGTAGCCCCGGCTTTCAGGGAGGAGGAAAAAGCAAGCAGCTAAGCCTCAGCTGCCAGCTAATGTGATCTAATTTTGGTAGGTCTGGAGAAAATGCTTTGCTGCTGTTTCCTCTACCCCATGTACACAGTGGCCTCACCCCCGGGTGTGGGAGACAGGTTGGGGGTGGGGCGTACCAGCTTTAGTCAGGCATTTCACTTCCAACCTCTCCACTTACCAGTACTTCGAGCAAGCCATTTTCCTCTCTGAGCTTCCATTTTCCATCTTTAAATCTGTAGCCTTCAGTTTTCTCATCTGTAAATGCAAATAACGATTGTCTATTTGATACGGTTATTTTGAGGATTAGTATGTGTATAGAAATGGTTAAATATTTTAAGTGAAAGAAGTAGGTTAAAAAGTACCATGATCTCAATTTTATTAAAATAAATATATATGTGCATGTTCCAATGTTAGTGCACAGAAAATGCCTAATCCATTTACAACAGGATTTGCGGAAATAGTGGAGGCTAGTGATGAAAATCCCCCTTCTGTCCCTTCCCACCTGTGCGGATGGGAGTAAATCATCTAACTTCTCTGTACGTCAGTTTCCTTAACTGGAAATTGGAGATAATATTAAGGAAATACCTACCTATGAGATACGGTTGCCGAGGACACAGATGGGACATGCACAATGCCCAACGCACAGTAGGCACTTAACGAATGCTAGCTACTGCTCTCAAAATTTTCAGGCTTTCATGAAATTTCCCAAAGTTTCTACGGTGATTATGGATTACTTGCACCTCTCTGGGGGAGAAATTTATACAAATAGTAGTATGTGGCCAGTGCCTGGCACCAAGTGGCCTCTTGAGAAACTTGGGAGCCCTGCCCCACCTCCTACCTGGCATGCTCCTTTCCTTTCTGATGTCCTGTGAGAGAGGCAGTCTGATCCAGGGTCGCCACAGCGAGGCATGGACATTTAGAAGACCAGAAAGATGGCTGGGCTGCATGAGGGATGTGGACGATGTGGGGAAGAAGGGGGTTCTGATGAATCCCACCCTGGTGTCCTCGAGGAGGTACGTTTGAGGACTCTCTGCCTCGGTGGTCACCAGGGACACAAGCAGAAGCAAACCAGGTGGAATCTAGCAGGTGGGTATATGGGTGCTCGCTGTAAAATGGACTCGATTTTGCTGCTTACTTGAAAACTTTCATAGTAATATGATGGAAAACTTATTAGCCACGGGGGAGACAGAGAATGAGAATGCACGAGGGGTGGAATGAGAATGAGAGAACGAAAATAAGAGAGAGAGAAAGAACGAGAATGAGATGGAGGGATGGAATGAGAATGAACAGGGTCTGAGAGTGACAAAGACTGTCCTTGGATTCAGGCATGTCACACAATTTAGAGCAACTCACTCACTTGGATGTCGCTTACGGCATCTTTCTTGCTTTCCGGATGAGGAAACCTCTTCTGGCTCAAAGGTCGCCTGTCTAGGAGCAGTGACAACGCTCCTGTCACAGCACCAAGCGGCCTCATGTTTTGGATACAAACCACTAAGGATTTTTCCCAGTGTGTCTTTCTAGTGTAGAAAGTTCTGTGTGTCTCTGACTCACCCGGATGGGAAAAGGCCAGGGTGGGCGGGGCTGAGGGAGCAGTGGGCTGGCCCCCACGGGAGGAGGGGAGCTCAAAAAGCCTTAGTGGGGTGACAGGCTTTAAAAAAAGGGCCTGCCTGCCCTTAAGAAGCCTGATGGGTGAAAACACCCACCCATGTTCCTTGCAGGATTTATTAGAAAGCGTCTATATAAGTGCTAAAGTCAGTTTTTGTCATATTGTCCTACTGTAGCCCTTCACTTTCTCAGAATCCCCTTCCCCCACCAAGCAGTGGCTCATGATGAAAACAAACCACTAACAGGAAGGTAGAAACTGGGGTCTTGGATGCACCTCGCTTCCACTTCCACTCTGCCTCCCACTAGCTGGTGGCACTGGACACCACACTTGGATTCTCAGCTCCTGTTTCCCCACATGTAAATGCTTTTGGGACATGAACTAAGATAATACATGCAGCAGGCTTAACACAGTGTCTTGCATGTAGGAACACACAGTAAGTGATAAGTAATGTTTTTGTTGTGGTGGTGTGTTGTTTATTTATTCATTTTAAAAGACTCATCCGCTTAGCAGCAAGAAGCAAGTAACATCCTCTCTAAACCTCTGGGTTTAGAGGTTTTTTCCTCTGGAAAATAAGAAGAGTAACTTCCACTTCAAAGGTTGTTATGAAAACTTGGGGTTAACGATGTAAATTGCCTGGTTCATAGCCAGAAAGGGCCAGGCTACCGAGCCCTATCCTGCACCCAGGGCAGACATTACCGATTGAGTTTGGTTGCTGCCTTGGCATTCCTGTCAATACATGAGTGAGATTGAGGGTGGAGATGAACTCTATTTGCCATCCTTGGCTTGTGTTCAATGGATATTAATTTCCATGATCCTTTTCTATCACATTTCCTTCCCAAATAACTAACCTGCAGGTACTGACCTGTTTTGGTGAGAATTTCAACCTGGTAGAGGCTGTGCTCAAATTATAGGGTCCCATGGATTACACAGGGCTCCAAAAACATGTTGACACTGTCCCCTACTGCCCCCAAATTTTTGAGTTTCCCAGTAAAGCATTCTAGCTAGGGAAAGTAGGGAATCCACCCCCCCCACATAGGGTCAGTCAGGGTATCCCATAAGTGTAGGTATGGGGACAGGTTTCAGGACCTCTAAGTCCCTCACATCCACAATCAGTATTTGAAATTTCTACTTCAAAGCTTTATACCTGTGCACGTTTTGAAAATGAAAACACTCCAGGAAGGATAACCCCGTAGGATATTTCAGTTATTTATTGTTATTAGGAAGCAGGAGTTGGCTTTGAAAGGCCTGAGTTTACCAAGGATTGGGGATAACTGTAAAGAATGGAATTAGTTCTGCAAATAAAATTTGACTACGGAATTCTAGAACAGTGCTGAACTTGAAGAAAGGCGGAACTGAGTTTAAATTCAAGCCAGATCACAATTAGCTGTGTGACCTTGGCCAAGCCCCTTAACCCCTCTGAGGCTAAATTTTCTTCTATGTAAAATTGGGATAATAGTCATTTTTTATTATTAAAGCTCCCTCCTTACTTTAAAATCCGCTTATCAAATGAGATAACAAAATGCTTCATAGCATATTTCCCATTAGAAAGTGAGTGGTTTATTACAAAGTCTTATTTATGAGAGAAATCCAACTCCAACTCGCTGAAGTTGTATAAAGGAATTTATTGGCTCATGTAGATGAAAGTCAGAGATGAAATGACTTCAGGCTTAGCGGGATCCAGGAGATGAAACCATGTTTTCCTGGCTGTCTCACCATCTCTCATCTCTGCTTCACCTAGGCTGACTTTATTTTCACCTACTGCATATGGTTTATGTGGTGAGGGAAGGTGGCCACCTGCTGAAATAAATTTCCTCCCAGCTTACCAACTCCAGGGCGAAAGAGAGTTTATCCCCCCACCCCACCCCCACGACATACAGCATCTTATTGGTCCCAGGGAAAAACTCTAAAATTCTACATGGCACTGTTTTGGTCATGGCCCTCCTTGGACTAATCATTGTTGTCAGGAAATGGAATACTGTGGTTGATCCAGTCTGTTACCTACCCCATAACTAGGGGTGGGCAGGGCAGATGGACTTGATGACTGACAGCCCCATGAGACCTACATGTCTGGGGGCGAAGGAGGAGCAGGAGTAAAGGATCCGGACAGCCGAATACCGGAGCTGGCCAGGCTGGGTCTCTGCACAAGGCCCAAGTTATCTCATGAGACAATGTCCAATGAGCTAGGGCTGCCATATGGTCCTTCGAACAGTCCAGGAATAATGTATCTGCCATTTTTTATGTTTTCTTTATACCCACTACATTGTCAGCACCTTGTGATAGTTGAGAAATTTGCAGCCTTATGAGCCTCACTTTCCTGTGGCAGGACACGGAAACATCGGCTTCCCAGCCTTCCTTGCGGCTCAGGCGCCGGCACGTGACCCAGTTCCACCAATCAGATTCGCCTGGGGGAGACTTGGCTAAGGAAGTGAGAACTTGCGGAAAGGTTCTGCCGTGAGGGCGGCTGCGGGCGCGCGGTTTACAGTCAAACTCTCGGTGTTGAAATGTCATCGCGGAGCAGCAGTGGCATTTTGCTCATCCAGCTAACTCTGACCGTTTACAGGCATTGATCCTGGAAACTTAGCCTGCCTCCAGGTCTGCCAGCACCTCAACCAATTACGTGAGTTTACTATCCTTTTAATAAGCTCCTTTTCTGCTTAATCAGCCAGAGTTTGTTTCTGTTACTTGCAACAAATATTAGATACTCCAATCCCCTCTGGAGAAGGGTCCAGATGGGAGAGCGCCCCAAACGGCAGTTTTCCCCACTTGCCAGGGAAGACCCAATGGGGACCAGAGGAGCAGGGGAACTTAAAGCGGACCGTGGCAATGCTGTCAAATCGTCTGCTAGCCCAGCTGGAGGATCTTGTACCAAGTTCCTAGAGAGAGGAGGGCTGACATGAAGACAAAACTGTCAGATGGAAAAACGATATGACTGAGTGTACATGGATGACCCAGCATTACTTACATACGTATGCGTGTATTTTATTTCTACTTTTTATTCTTGGCTTAAAATAATAGAAATTTATTTTCTTGTAGTTCTAGAGGCTGGACGTCTAAAATCAAGGTGTCAGTAGGGCCTTGCTTCCTCAGAAGGCTCTAGGGAAGACTCTGCCTCTTCAGCTGCTGGTGGCCTTAGGTATTCCTTGGCTCGTGGCAGCATAACTCTAGTCTCTTCCTACCTTCATCTTCACGTGGCCTTGCTTGCTGTGTCCCTTTGTGTGCCCTCCTCCTTTCAGAGTCGTAGGATTTAGAGCCCATGCTAATCTGCGATGATTCATCTTGAGATCTTTACCTTAATTACATCTAAAAATATGGAATGCTTCATGAATTTGCCTGTCATCTTTGCTCGGGGGCCATGCTAATCTTCTCTGTATTGTTCCAATTTTAGCATATGTGCTGCCGAAGCACTGTATATATTTTATTGAAGCAAAATTCACATAACATAAAATTAACCATTTAAAAATGTATAATTCAGTGGCATTTAGTACATTCACAACGTTGTTCAACCATCACCTCTATATAGTTTCAAAACATTTCACCACCCCTCAAAGGAGACCCCATGCCCATAAGCAGTCACTCCCCATTTCCTCCTCTCACTAGTTCCTAGCAATCATTAGTCTGCTTTCTTTCTCTATAGATTTACCTATTCTGGATATTTTATATAAATAGAATCATACAATATGTGACATTTTGTGTCTGGCTTCTTTCACTTAGCATAATATTTTTGAGGTTCATTCATGCCGTAGCATGTATCAGTACTTCACTCCTTTTTATGGCTGAGTAATAAATAGTCCATTGTATGGAGAGACCACATTTTGTTCATCCATTCATCAGCTGATGGACATTTGGGTTGCCTCCACCTTTTGGCTATAGCGAACAGTGCTGCTAGTCAGGAAGGGAGCAGTGACCATTGGGTAGGACTGTTGGAGTCCAATGGGGCAGCATCACTGACCCAGCCCTGAGGCAACGATACAAGCAACATCTTCAGCCTGGAGAAGAGACACCAATAGAATCTGGGAGCCTCCTAGTGAATCCTGGGGTGATCAAAGGACACAAGGCAAATGCCAGGAAGGAGAAGAGATCTGTTGTGGTAGCTGAGGAGCACATGTGAGAGTCTCTGGGAGCTTCGAAGGAGAAATGGTGAGTCCGAAGGGGAAATTCTAGTCATTTTGCCAGAGACCAGTATAGCATAGTCATTAAAGTACAGTTTTGGCGGCAAACAGGCCAGGTCTTGAATCCTGACTCTCACTCACCAGCCATGGAACAGTGGGGCAGTCACCTCAGCCTTCCAGACCTCACTTTCTCTTTTGTAAAGGGGCTAATAGCCATCCTTCCTTCACAAGGGTGTTGTGAGGGTTGAGTTAGATGATCTAAATAAAGCACAATAGTGGACAGCTGATAATCTCTTACAGTAAGATAGTATTACTCTGATTATCACGGTTTTGTTAGTGACATTGTGTCTCTGTTCTTCTCTTGCACCTTGAAATAGGTATAGGATGTTAAAATGGTGCTATAGGTATAAATCTACTTAGCCTATAAACTTGGGAGTGCAAAAAATATCTCTTCATCTTTTGATATCCGAACTAAATTTCTTTATTGAGTCTCCATTCCCTTCGATGTTGTAAACTTACTCATTTTGGGATTTTCAAGCTCTCCCCAGGGTAGCAGCTTGCCATTGGAGGAGACTCACATTGAACCCAGTTCTAGGAAGGGGTGTCATGACACCCCCTCACAGGCACCTGTCGGGTCTTTGGTCACTGTATCAGTCAGAGTTCAACTGGAGAAACAGAAGCAATAGGATACATTAAGGGTTTTTTTTTTTTTTTTGCATGAAATTGAATTATCCGATTGTGGGAGCTGGCTAGGCAAGTCCAAAGTCTGTAGGACAGAACATCAAGAAGGCAGGAGCTCTCAAGCATGAGCCGAAACTGTGGTCCACAGGTGGAGTTCCGTCAGGGGAGCTTCAGTTGCTCTTAAAGCCTTTCAACTGATTGAATCAGATTCACCCAGATGATCTAGGATAATCTCTCTTATTTAAACTGATTATATAGACTGATCGCAGCTACAGAATACTTTCACAGCCACATCTAGCATTTGATTGAGTAACTGGGGACTATAGCCTACCCGAAGAGACACTTTATAAAACCCACCATCACAGTCATCAGCCTCAATCTTTACTGTCCTCCCTAGCCAGCCTCCTGGAGTGTCTCAGGTCAGTCGGCTTCTTCACAACCCAGCTGGGTGAGGTGGAAAGGAACATGGCCTTTAGGGCCAGCTAGCCCGGATTTGAATCTTGCTCTGCCATCAATAGCTGTGGGACATTGAGCAAACTACTTAACTTCCCCTAAGCCAGGCTATGAAATGGGAATAATAGTATTCACATCCTATGGTTGTTGTGACGATCAGATGGGAAAGGACATGCAAAAAGTGCTTAGAATTGTGGCTGACACAGAAATATTTTCTCATCTTGTCCCCGCCCCATGCTGGATGCAGGAACTCTGGTGTCTTCCAGCGTCGTTGAGATGACAGCTCTCTGATCGCCAGTCTTAGGAGAAGGCTGAATTAGCTCCCTGCCCTTAGCGCGGGACAAGGCAAACCGAGTAGTGGAGAGAAAAGACAGGTAAGCACGTGGGCAGCCCCCACTGCAACCCGTTCTGGCAGTGTGCACGCGCGCCCCTCAGAGGAAATAGTGAGAAATAACAGGAAATAATCTTTTGGGACTCCGGCAGCTTCACTGTTACCCTTCACAGAGGGTAACACAAAGGGAGAAGTTTTTTTCTCCCTCCCACTTCAAAAGATACCTTTGAAGGTACTTCGTGGGCCCACTACATGCTTTAAACAGAGGTAGAAGCCCACCGCGGCTTTGCACGGCGAGAGGGTGTCAGCAGCCGACCCGCCTCCAGGGGGCGCAACTGAGCTTCCGCTGCTCTGCTCACAGGAGGCGCGCGGCCCGGGCTCGGACACGTGTCCGCACTCCTGCGCGTTCTTGGAAAACCCGAGAAAACAGTGCACTTCCTGTAATGCAATGGGTGGGGACCGCCAGAGTTTGTGATTCAAGGCATTACTGTGGCTGTGACTTCATGTGCACTGCCAGCCTGGGGGAAGCAGTCATGTGACTCTGCTTCGTTTCCAGGGAGGCCGCGGCTTCCTTGGAGCCGGGCTTGTGGTACTTCTGCCCCCCTCGCATTAGTCCCTGAGTAAGCACGGATTTAGATCTGATTGTGCCTGTCTCCCTTTTCCCTGGTGGAGCTGAGGGAGCGTTAATTAGCCTCTGCAGACCACTCAGATGCCGGTCTGGAAGGCAGTCCTGGTGTGCACGCAGGGTCCCATGTAAAGGACCTGCTGTTAAATTACCTGTGGATTACTGGGCCTGGCTCTCTGCTAATGAGGCTTAATTTATGCCGTGGGAACTGACACTGGCCAGAGCAGGCTGGGGGTAAAGGAGAAGATCAGAATAAAAAGTGACACCTTGTGGGGCTTTGTTAAAATATTTTCCTCTTAACTCCCCAGCCAGCGTTTCCGGATCAAGCTGGTGCCCTCAGGCTCCAGCCCTGCCTGGGAGGTCAAGAGGCAGCCCTTGTCCCCTGACCTGCAGGCTTCTCAATGAATTCATCAGGACCTTGTACACATGGGGGCCCACAGAGGGACTAGCCAGCGCAACAGACCTGAGGTAGGAGTATGCTTAGCATGGTCGGTGGTCAGCACGGAGGCTGGTCTGACTGGAGGAGAGTGAGCAAGAAAGGGTGGTAGAAAATGAGGCCAGAGAGGTAGCCCCAGGATGGTGGGAGGTGGTCAGACTATGGAGATGTTTAAAAGTATTACTGACAGGCTTTGCTGCAGGATTTAAGGGCTTTGAGGTGTTTAGCCCAAACAACTGGAAGAATGGCGTTATTTATTAGGACGGAGAAGTCTGTAAGGAGCAGGCTTGAGCTGGGCGAAAGCAGGACTATTTTGGGACACATTAAGCCCGGTGTGCATTAGACGGGTCAGTGGGGACTAGGAGGAACGTGGATGAGATGCCTGCTGTGGTAGGAGCAGTGAGTAGAGTGGGGGTGGGCGGGTAACCAAGTCTTGCCTTTTCTTCTTTCGGAATGTTCCTTGCAAAAATCCTTTCCTCTCCCATCCCATTGCCACTTCTAGTCTCTCCTCATCACTTCTCACTTCCTGACTGGGGCACCTGCCTGCAACCTGGTTCCACTGTTGTCTGGCTTCCATGCTACTTTGGGAAGGATCTTTCTAGAACAAAATCTCGCTTATTCAAATCCGCCTCTGAGTTTTCTTTGTTTACAGCAATGGTTCTCAAACTTTTTGGCCTCAGGATTTCTTTGCAGTATTAAAAGTTACTGATAACTCCAAAGAGCTTTTGTTTATGTGAGTCATATCTATCTGCATTTACCATATTAGAAATTTAAAGTGAGAGTGTTTTAAGTATTTATTTATTAATTAAAAAACGAAAAGAGGAAACCCATTGCATGTGAATATTTTTGTGAAAAATAGATACATTTTTCAAAAGAAAAATAATCAGTAACCAATGTAGCATCGTTTTACAGTTTGCAAATCTTTTCATTGTCTGCCTTAAGTAGAAATCAGCTTAATTCTCATCTTTGCTTCCACAGTCAATCTGTTGCAGTATATTGTTTTGGTTGAAATTTATGAAGAAAATTGGACCTCACATAAATATCCACATGGTAAAATAAGAGTATTTCAATAGCCCTTTCAGATAATTGTGAAGATTCTTTAATACTTTACCAAAATTCACCAAATAGTAGTTTCTTAAAGGTTAGTTGCAATGTGGAATTTGAAACCCTAGCAATGAACTTTTCTTACTGTTACGTTAAAATTCATTGATCTGTCTTGCATTTTTAATAGCTATTTTATCCATGCATGATTTTGGAGCATCATGCATTGACCCTGTTAAAAATTATTGAGTTGCCAACGTGCAGATCTTTGAAACTTTGACACATTTCATTACTGTAAAAAAAAAAAAATCTCATTAATAAATATTACTGCTAATATTACCATTGATCTCATCAGAAAATTCTTTTAAGTATTAAGAAGCTGTCAAATTCATGGTGTAAAATTTCCAACATTTTACTTTTTGTTCAAAAGCTCAAATTTTATCACTGGCAAGAAATAACTGTCAGTTGTTTTCCTTGAAGTGACAGGCTCACTGCATTCATTTTTAAGAAAGTGTCTGCTAAATACTGAAATCTGAATAATCCTATTTTTTTAGCAGTTGTTCCTTCAAATGAAAATAGTGTTCCATGAAAAATGGCTAGTTTCACCTGCAACTCAAACAGTTGCACAAGAGTTTTTCCTGGAGGTCACCACGACCTTGGTTTTGAACAGAATTACTTTATGCATCTTTCTCATTCCATCATATGGAACATTAGAAAGTCATGTACTGAAGGGTCAAAGCTTAATAAAAATAATAATTTTACTGTTTCATCAAAGATATCCTTAAACAAAGCAGGCTTTTTAAAAATATTGCGAGTGACGAGTGGCGAAGCCAAACACGACCGCCTGTACAGCCTGATTCTTGTGAAGGTGCCAGCAGTTTTCCTCAACATTGTTTTGGCATCATTGTCATGTCAACAAAGTTTTTAAGAGCAAATACTCAAATGTGTTAGCATTATTGCGATAATGCTTTTGACCTCTTGGACTCCTTGAAAGGGTCTGGGGACAGTGCTTCAAAAAATGCTGTCCTATAAGGTGAGGCTCAAACTCCTTTCCATCCCTGCTGAAGTTCATGCATCAGCTGGAATGAATGGACTCATTGTGTGGGAAGAGACCTGGCTCTAGGACCCAAACCAAGCTGCCTAGTTGCTTATTTTCTCCAGGAGCAGGAAACAAAGTGACATTCTTCCATGCTTCAAACCTCTGGGGCTTTTGCTTGAGCTGCTTACTCTGCCTAGAACTCCCTTTTCTTTCTAGTGAGCTCCTATTCATTCTTCAAGGTCTAATTCAAATATCACCTCCTGTGTGAAGCCTTCTGGTCTATACCCACAATACTTTATACGAACCTCATTTATAGAACTTAATGCATTGTAAAGGTTTACAGGGCTTGATCAACAACTCAGAATCCCCAAGCTGAAAACTGGGCTTGGCTTGTTAAATCATTTGGTTTTAAAACCTGCCCTGGATGGATGTGAGGCTATTTATAGTTTTGGTTGTTGTTTTTCTTTTTCTCAGCCTATTTAATATGAATGCAAATATATTTCACTGCAGCAATATAAATGTGTTTGGTTCCTGGGTGTTGCTGCAGGCCCCACTGGCGTGCTATGAGTATGACAGTCTATGCCCCATATTATCTTTTTAAAATCTGATAAATTCTTTAAGTCCAAGAGCCATTTGACCCTCAAGAATTATGGACTTGAATTCCCTTCCACTGAGTATGTCTATCTCTTCTGCTTAACTGATATCCATGAGGATGGGTACCATGTCCTACACACATCTGTATTCCCAGATTCCATCAGAGCACCTGGAATTTAAGGAGCAAATTAGATCTTCAGAATTTTAGGGTCGCGTTCAGGTTACAGTGACAGACTGAATATATGCATTTAATTTTGCTCCTTCCAGAAGCCTCACTACAACTCCTGGAAGAAGGATTAAAAAAAAAAACCATAATGTTGAGAAAATAGGATGGAAAACCACAGCCGCAGAGGAGAATGACAGGGTAACTAACTTGGCAGGCCTGGGAAAGCCAAGTCCAAAGCAGCTGTGGGAAGGGCTGAGTACAGACCCAATGTACACAGCAGACTCTGCCCAGGACAACTGGAAGCATGAGGTCCTCTGTGAGTGAAGGGGCAGGGGGTGCTAAAATAGGGACTAGGGAGCCATCTAGGAAGCAATTAGATCCTAGATTCCCTCTCCCACTCCCTACACCCATTCCCCACACTCCCTTGCAGCCGGTCCTCCCCCACACAGGAAGATTATTCTTAGGAGAGAGTAAAGCAGAGCTGCTCTGGTTTGGGGAACGCCAGGCACAGCTGAGGATGTGGGTGTTGCATGGAAAACAGGATAAAGGAACCATAGGTGTGACACTGCTGAGTGTGAAAGCGCCACCCACCCCCACTGCTCCCACCCTCACCCCTCAGCATGGTTCCTTGAACTATGGCAGCTAAACCTTTACCTTCCAGGGAAGGTGTTGGAAGATGTCTGGCTTAAAGGAAATTAAAAAACACTGAGATACCGGGTTTCCTAACAAATAGGCCCCAGACAATCCTGCATTGAAAGTCCAAGTAGATAGTCCCCCGTGTGCTCAAAGCTTCCAGTTTTCGAGTATTTCATTGACAGTGGAGCTAAAGAGTACCTCACATCTGAGCAAAACCTTAAACATGGAAGAGAGAATCCAAAACAAACAGGATAAAAGCAACCCGGACGACACAGATACTGTGCAGGAAGTTTTTAAATAATCATCTTCGGAGAGATAAGAAAAGATTATTGCACCCCTGAACCGAAACAAAAAAGGATGCCATTAGGAAACATTCAAATATTTAGAAAGAGTTTTTAATTTAATTTAGAAAGAAATTAAATATATGATAGTGGAAATAAAAATAATCAGTAAAAGAGTTGGAAGATCCAGTTAAGGAAATATCTTAGAAATTGAAGCAAAAAGATAAAAGAGATTGAAAATAAGAAGAAAAATAAATGGACTAGGAGTTCCAGATTAGGAGTTTTGACATCAGAATAATAGGGGTACCAGAGGAAGAGAACAGAGAAAATGAAGGGGAGGTTTAAAATGATTAATAAAAAGACTCAAGAAATTCTTCAGAATGCACGTTTCCAAACAGAAAGGACCGATTGCCCAGTACGATGGATGAAAACAGACCCAAATCAAGGGACCTCACTGAAATTTCAGAACACTGAGAAAAAAAAGGGAAGGTTCTACAGTCTTTCAGAGAGAGAGAGGGGGCGGGAAAAATCAGCTTTAGACTTCTCATAACAACTCAGGGCTAAAAGATGGTCTGATGCCTTCAAGTCTGAATGAAAATAATCTTTAATCTAGAATTCTATTCGCAGTGAAGTTATCAGATGAGTGTGAAGGTTTAACAAGAACACTTATAGATATCTAAGATTTCCAAATACTTTCCGGTGCAGCCTCTTTCAGCAAGCTATGGGAGGATAAGTTCCACCGAAACAAGGAATGTAAACCACTAGGTAGATATGGGTTCAGTAAACCAGACACCTATTACATGAGAGAGTGATAGTCATGCCGCAGGCTCAGAGGGCAACCAGTTCCACCAGTCCAGAGGGAGGCCTGGCCCTTGGTATATAGACAAACGTGTTTTGGGCATCTTCACCAGAATCCCAGCTTGACGAGAATGCCCAGATAAGTGGACCTCCACTTCTTTTCTAGATTGACTTGCCCTGACCAGGTACGAGTGGAGTTCCTGATCTCCCAAGGGTGACCCCGTCCCAAGACCTAGACGCAGGTCGTGGAGCTGAAAAATAAAACAAAAACAAAATGGAGTAGCCCTCTCCCTGTCAGAGGGAGAATTCCTGGCAGAGTGTGGCACATGGCTCCCCCTACAGCCCTTTCAGATGCTCTGATAATATCTACTGACTTCCTGGGAAGCAGCTCATGTAAACAGCTGGAGCCACATTGTGATACCCAACTCTGTCCAGTTCATTTTCTCCTGAGAGAGAAAAATCTCTCAGTAGCAGTACTGCCCCTTCCTTAACAATGGTTTGAACTTGCTTCTTAATTATCCCAAACTAAACTAGATACGTTTACGGATGCACACATATCCATATGCAGGTGGTAAAACTGCAAAGAAGTGTGAAGGAATACTTAACCTGAAAGTTGGAATAGGGTTCGCCTTCGTGTGGAGAGTGATGTATCTTAGAGGGCGTACACTGCGATTTTAAAGCTACCAGAAATATTCATATTTCTTAACTAATTTATTTAAGCAGTACTTTTATAATTATAGATTCTTATATATGTATGATTCAGTTCACAACAGAAATTTCAAATTTAGGATAAATGAGGAAATTGTAAATGGCAACTCAGAGATATCAGATATTTATTTGACTTGTAGGTTTATTTCTCAATTAGGCCAACTTCTATCACCCTACGTAATCCTGCATGCTGCCCCTCCCCTACCTCCATCACCTGTCCCCCCATCCTCAGGCTCTTTTGATTTCCCTTACCCTACTCTATTTTTCTTTCAAAGTGTAGTATTTATTAGCTTCTTATATCTTCCAGAAGAGTGGATCTCAAAATGTTTGGTTTCAAGATCCCTTTTATGCTCTTAAATATTATAGAAAACTTCAAAATAACTTCCTGTTTTATGGGTTGTATCTATCAATATTTACCATATTCGAAATAAAAACAAAACATTTCAAAACATGAGAATCACAAATACCCACTTCTATAAGCTGTCAGATGTCATGTAGCCTCTGGAAAACACTGTACACTTATGAGAGATTGACAGTGAGAAAGGTAAATAACATTCAATATCATTATGAACATATTTTTGACCTTGAAGACTCTGAAAGTGCTTCAGGGGGTCCCCAGGGGTACCCGGGATTCTATTTTGAGAACTGCTGTTTAGAAGCGCACCCAGCACATAATGAGTACTACTCAACTAATATGGACTTAGTGTCTGTTACACAGAAAGCCCTCTGCTAGGTGCTATTGGTGACGCAAAAGAAGAAAAAAAAATACATTTCGTCCCCTTGACTCATCTCCCAGAGGCCCTTCTGGTAGTAGAATGTTTGTGTTCCTCCTAATTTTCTGTTTCTTGAGAAACCCTTCCGGGGAAGCAATCCTGGTGTTATTCTAAGAGGAATCTATACCCAGCCCATGCTGTTGACCAGGCCGGAGGCTTTATGACATATTTGAGTATTTCTCACAAAGACTGGTCACTGCCTTAGAAATGGTGAGAGATTACGTGGGCCCCCTTCTGAGCAGGGCCAAAGAAAACAATGAGGGGAGGAGAGATGACTCTGGCTCGAGAAGCATGTGACCTTGGGTGGGTCACTTTCCAAATCAGTTTATTCCTCTGTGCAACTCGAGGCTAGTCCCTGGGTGATGGCTAGGATTGCTTCATGTCAACATGCTACGGTTCTACTAATGTCTGTGCAATGTTTCTGGGTTCTAAGCACTTAGTCATCAGTTGTCTGTCTGATGAGTGCGTGAACCCAGCTGAGCCACCTGTGGAGATTAGCCTGCTTTGGAGATATTTGATCTCCTGCCCAGAAAAGCCCCGGGCCACTGGAGTCCTTTGGGATATGGAGCAATAAAAAAACAAACTGCTGTGCCATCACATGATGTAACAAAGAAAACTAAGCCCACCCTACATTTCATCTGGAATTCAATTTTGGCTAAGCCAGATGATAACAATTTAAGTCTAAGTGGACTGCAATGCGAAGAGGTGATCTAATTGATTCCATCAAATTTGTTTCCTTTATTCAACAAATATTATTGAGCAACTATTATTTGTTGTTTTTTTTGTGTGAGATACTGAGAATACTGTTATGAATAAATGAGACCTTGTGCTTGAGGACTCATTACAGTTTTTCAAATAGTTAATTGCCGACATTTAAATATCTGAAGATTTCACATAAAAATCCAAATTTCCAGCATTATGCGTAAGTTAGTTTGCCATTGGCTTCCCGTTGCCTTCACTTGTTAACAGATATATACCATCCCACTTGGACCTGTGGGCATTTGGGTTTGCCGCCCTTGATGTACAGTTGGAGGGGAAGATAGACACATTAATACTTAGCTGGAACTATTGCAGAATGCTCAGGGAGCATGGTGAGAGTGGGAAGAAGGCATCGGAAGGATTCACAGTGCAAGCTTATGTATCAAATGAGCCACGAAAGAGCTCTTCACTTAGCCTTTGTTGACATACCAGCTGTGTGTCCTGTATCTCCCTAAAGGCTGGAGTGGAGGGTGGGCAGAGAGACTGAGATAGAGATAAAGATAGATAGATAGAGTGATAGATGATAGATAGATAGATATAGATAGATAGATGAATGATAGAGAAATAGAGTGATAGATGATTGATAGATAGATAGATAGATAGATAGATAGATGATAGATAGATAGATACATACATACATACATACATGAATGATAGAGTGATAGATGATAGATAGATAGATATAGATAGATGAATGATAGGGAAATAGAGTGATAGATGATAGATAGATAGATAGATAGATAGATAGATAGATAGATGATAGATAGATAGATGATAGATAGATTGATTGATTCCAGCCCCAAGGAGCTCCCAGCCCTGGAGGGAGGCAGAGAGCTAAGGCGGAACCCCAGCACCGTGCCTGTGGGACGTGCTACAGTGCCACAGTGGGGTCTTGAAGGAGCAGTTCATTTTACCAAGGTTGGGAGTGGGAGCGGAGTCCAGATTCCATGCAGTGTTGAGAGAGAATAAGTTAAAATGGGTGATGGAGGGGTCGAGACGGCCATCAAGCTGGGGGTCCACTTCTTTGTCTTGACTCTTCAAAGTGCAGGACTCGAGGGTGGCTTGCCTCTAATAAATAAATGTATACCCAACCTGTAGGCAAGTATTATTGTTGTTGTTGTTTTTTTAAATTTATATCAGTTTCAGGTGTACAACATAGTAGACATTTATGTAATTTATGAAGCAACCCCTCCGTCTCCCCCTGCTCCGATTACACTTATCACACATCTGGCACTACACACGGCCATTACAATATTGTCGACTATGGCTCCTATGCTGTACCCCACATTCCCGAGACTATTTTGTAACTACTAATTTTTAGGGCTATATCCCTTTGCCTTTTTCACCCAACCCCCCAACCTCTGCTCCCATCTGGCAATCAGCAGGTTGGTTCTCAGTATCTATGAATCGTTTTTTTGTTTTGTTTGTTCATGAATTTTGTTCCTTAGATTCCACATACAAGTGAAATCACATGGTATTCGTCTCTCTTTCTGACTTATTTCACTCGGCATAATCTGAGCGTTATTACTAACATCCTCTAGTTTTATCTCCTCATGCTACTACTCTCTTTAGGGCCTTCCCATACACTGCTCTTTCTGGGTGGAATGTTCTTCCCCCAGATCTTTCCATGGCTGGCATCTTCTTGGCATTCAGCTCTTAGCTTAGGAGTGACCCTCTCTGAGACGAAGCCTTCTCTGGTCTTCCAGTGAAAAACAGCTGCCTACCCTCCTCAATCCCATGACTGTCTTCTGAGTCTCTGAATAGCCCTTATCGCTCAAATGCTTACTTTCTCTCTCTCCTCACCAGAAAATAAGCTCTGTGAGAGAAGGGACCTGGCCTGTCTTCTTTACTGTCACATTTCCACACGCCTACAACAGTCCCGCCACTTAGGAGCCACACAACATTTATTGAATGTGAATGAACTGTGTGTGAAGCATGACAATAGACACAAGGGGACAGTTGAGAAATCCTAAATTACAGACTGCAAAGAAAGAGAGGCACCGAGATGTCTAGGGCAGAGACTGGCTAACACCAGCCAAGATGGCCACAAAGTCAAGGTGGTTTGACAAGAAGCCAGAAGCCTCCCCATTCCCCAGCCCTCCCACCCGAGTGCTAGGGGACTTGGCACTGGATGGCCAGAGTCAGTGCTGGAGGTGACTCCTCTCTGAGTTTCAGTTTCCTCATCCATAAAATGGGGGTGATAAGGGAACCAACTGCACACAGTTATTTGGAGAATTAAGTAGTAAGGTTCGGTATAGGACAATACTTAGTATATAAATGTTAGATATTTTGTTTACTTTTTTTTTAAGTAGCTGGGGTGGTGGTTGCTGAAGGTTTGGGTGCTGTGACACTCTTAAAATAAGACAACAATGAAATCTGCTGTTTGGTTGGTTGGTCATTTATTTATTTACTTATTCATTTGTGTTTATACCTACGATGCCATGAATTCATAGGGAATGGGTTCCAGCAGCTCAGGGGCCTCTCCGTTGGTTCTCACAAAGTGAAGCTTCTCTGGGTGGAGCAGATTGGCACTTCAGTTGAACCCACGTTGCCTTTCTCTTTGGCGTCCTTCTTCTTCTGATCCTTTTCCTTCATACGTTTTGGGGAACTCTCTCAGCTCTTAGAGTGCTTAATCCGTTTGCTACGTTCATCAGTTCTCTTGGCAAGAATCTTGCTTTTGTTCATTTACTGCAATGCCAGTGGCATGCTGGGTAACCTTGTGGGCTCTCCCCAGTTTGCCATGGAAGCATTTGGGGGATGTACCTTTTGAGTAGCACCCATTCCCTTGATGTCGACAACAGCGCCTGTCTTGTAGAGTCACGTGCATGTGGCCAAAAGAACGCTCCATGCTTTCTAAATGGCCTAGAGAGCACATAGCAAGGCTTCTCCTCTTTTTCTTTCTGTTGGTCATTTTGGTGAATTACTAGAAGGTGGCAGATCTAGACAGAAGGAAGGTGTTAGTTATTGTTTAAGGTTAATTTTGTACCCACACTGTCTGTTCTGTGCTGTGAGACTGAGTAGGCAGAAGAAGAATTATTGCTGGAGAATGGTGAGAGATTAGGAAGTAGGTCTTCAATAGGAAAAGTTTCTATCCCTGTTACAGGTGGGTTTTTTCAAAACAGACTCTGACCCAGGGATTTGGGTGCAGTGCTTTATTTGGGTCACATGATCCCAGGCAGCATAGTGGGGAAGGAAGGAAGGAAGGAAGGAGATGAAAAGGTATATTCATGAGCCAGTTACCATTGTGGGGCTCACTCCCAATGTCGGGGCTCTGGGAGACTGCACAGAAATTCCTCACAGCTGTCCTATTGAAAGGTGAGGATGGTGGAGAATTTATATCCCAACTCTGCCCCTCCTTGGTCAAGGGGTGCCCCTGGGGATGCTCCTGGAACCCTCGGCTCTGGTGCCAACCATGCTTCTGCAGCCAACGAAAGCCCTTCTGGCAGGTGTCTGAGTCAGAAGGCAGGTGGCACGCGTGGACCGTGTGGGAACTGCATGCAGAGCCCACAGATGATTTCCAGGGTGGGGCAGGCGCATAGTCGTGCGGCAGCAGCAGCATCTGCTGCTCCTCCTTTGGCCTTCAGGCACGGAATGGGAAAAGTGAATCCCAAATCTTCATTTTCCTCCTTGGAGAAGGAGAGAGTAGATTCAATTATTGTTTAAAATTATTCTTTTTCTCTCCCTTCAGGAGGATTAAACATGCCCACCCCACGGAGCGCAGGCTCGGCATGTAACTTGCTTTGGCCAATGGAGTGAGAGGAGATTACGGGTGTGTCCCTTCCATCACGTGGTCCACCACCCTCCCTCTTCCTTCTGCCACAGACCAGCACAGGCCTATCTTGGAGCTATTGTAGGTTCAGTTACAGATCACCATGATAAAGCGAATATCACAATAAAGCCAGTCTAATGAATTTTTTGGTTTCCCAGCGCATAAAAAAGTTACATTTACACTATACTATGCTCTATTAAGTGCTAAAGCATTATGTCTAAAAAATGTACATACCTTAATTTAAAAATACTTTATCGCTAAAAAATTATAACCATCATCTGAGTCTTTGGTGAGTTGTAATCTTTTGCTGATAAGGGGCTGTTGCCTCCGTGTGGATGGCTGCTGACTGATCAGGGTGGTGGTTGCTGAAGGTTGGGTGCTGTGACACTTTCTTAAAATATGACAACAATGAAGTCTGCTGTATCAGTGGCCTCTTTCTTTCATGAAAAATTTCTCTTTAGCATGCAATGCTATTTGATAGCATTTTACTCACAGTAGAACTTCTTTCAAAATTGTAGTCATTCCTCTCAAATCCTGCTACTGCTTTATCAACTCAGTTTATGCAATATTCTAAATTCTTTGTTATTATTTCAACAATCTTCGCAGCATCTTCACCAAGAATAGATTATATCTCAAGAAACCACTTTCTTTGCTCATCTACAAGAAGCAGCTCCTTATCCATTAAAATTTTATCATGAGATCACGGCAATTCAGTCGCATAATTCAGGCTTCACTTATAATTCATGTGTTCACTGGAGTAGCCCTTCTAATTTTCTTCAGGAACTTTTCCTTTGCATTCACAACTTGGCTAACTGTTTGGCACAAGAGGCCTAGCTTTTGGCCTACCTTGACTTTCAATATGCCTTCCTCACTAAGCTTAATTATTTCTAGCTTTTGATTTAAAGTGAGAGATGTGTGACTCTTCACTTCACTTGAATGCTTAGAGGCCATCGTAAGGTTATTCATTGGCCCAATTTCAATATTGTTGTGTCTCAGGAAATAGGGAGGCTGGAAGATGCGAGAATGGCTGGTGTCAGAGCAGTCAGAACACACATAACATTTGTGGATTAATTTCTCTGTCTCATGTGGGCAAGGTTTGTACACCCCAACACAATTAAAATAGTAATATCAAAGGTCACTGATCACAGATCACATATGATAATAATGAAAACATTTGAAATATTGCAAGAATTATCCAAATATGACACAGATGTGAAGACCTGCTCAATGCAAAGTTGCCACAAATCTTCAATTTGTAAAAAGCACAGTATCTGTGAAGCACAATAAAATGAGGTGTGCCTGTCATGAACAAGATATGGACCGGCCCATCAGGCTGGGTCCCAGAGCGAAAATGACATACAGCCACCCCACAATGGATATGTGAGTAAGAAATCTTTGTGGTCATAAGCCACTGGGAATTTGGAGGTGTTTGCTTTTGCTAACTTAGCAGGCTGATAGAAGCAGTGATTTATCTGACTGGTGATTTGGGAGGAAGAACTGGACATGGCTCAGCTCAGCTTCTTCCTTGCTCTTTCTTTACATCTGCTGCACTCTGAGAGAAGGATTTCTGGTGAGCTTTCCGCCATGCAGTAAGGGGCCTATCCCTGTTGGGGGCCCTGCAGTTTTCCAGTTACGCTAGTTGCTTGGTGGTTGAGTTTGTCTGATTTGAGAGTGGAGGCTCATAGCACATCCATTTGGCTGCACACTCAAACCTAGTGTTTATCAGTAATAAACCAAACATTTTGATTTCCTCTCTCTATCTCTTGGGTCTGTCTCTAAATTGGTTCCTGACTTGATAGGGAAGAGAGATGCTATTTATTGAGCCCTTTAAAGCCCCAGAAGTCTTTCTGCTGATTCCCAGTCTTAAAGATAGAGTGGCTTTTTCTAGCATATTGGCTTCTGCCTGCCTCTCATTGTGGCATTTTCTATGCTCAGCTTCACTTTGTATGTTAATATCAATAGTAAATAGGAATTGCAACCTTACTGTTGTATGTTTGTGAACATGTAGAGGGCAAACTTACAGAGGGTTCTGGCTGATAAGCATTGTTTTAAGTCAAAAAAGTGAGAATGGGTATTGGTACATGCCTCCTGGAAAATCATTTCCACCTTGCATTCTCTTTCATTTTTCTTTTTTCTTCTCTTTTCTTTATCTCTCCTTTGTTCTTTCCCATAAAACTTAAAATAGTAAATGTCCTGCATTTAACCAGAGTTGATAGGTTAATGGATTTTTCATTCAGTCAGTCATTTCTTATTAAGCATCTCAATATGCCAGATTATGCCAGGCTGGTTGAAAGAAGGGATTTGATATATCATTTTTGTTTTCTACCCATTACTCTCCTTCTATATCAAGAGTTGGGTATTGCTCAAAGATTATACTTAATTTTTTCTTAGAATTTGTACACCTTCAATTTTATGCACCTTCAGTTTCATAGATTTTAATCAAAGCAGACAACCTTCTGATTCTTAATCTCTGATCTTTTGTGCATTGATTATGAGGTAGAACAATATTTGGGTATTTTATTAGTCAGAGGAAGTAATATGAATTGCTGTAAAATACACACACACAAACCTTAACCTCAGTGGCTTAACACAATTAACTTTCATTTCCTGCTCACATCATAGTCTGTTGCCGGTGGGGCAGCTTCGTATGTGGCTTCTTGTGCAGCTCTCCTCCAATTGATGACTCAGGCATTCAGGCTCTTTTCCTCTTGCGATGTTGCTGTATTTAGCTCATGGTCTCCACAGCTGCTGTGGCGGGGAAAGAGAGCTAGAAGATTGTCAGGGATGTTTTCAGGGGCCCTGCTTATAAGTTGCCCTTTATCACTTTACCCATATTCCATTGACCTGAATGTTGTCACACGTCTCTGTCCTAACTGAAAAGGAGGCTGAGAACTGTCTCCTTGTGTTTGCAGTAGGAGGAAATGGTACAGAGATTGTCTTTGCCACAGAAATATTAACTTATGTTCTTTCTTCCCCGTCTCCCAGGTATCTTCCACTATTCACACCCTCCCTTCCTTTCAAGATGAAAGCTGTTGCAGTAGAATTGCAAAGAGAAAAAAGAGTGAGACTGAGCTTTTGAATTTCCAAATAGACTTTGAAACTTACAGCTTGAGAAGAAAGTCTCTGTGTTCTGAAAGCATGGTCTTTTTAACTCCCAAAGTCTAAACGCTGCATGACTCTGGTCATAAAATCCTTGCCTGACAAAATTTAGAGTTTTTTTTTTTTTTTTTTTTTTGTCAGAATCAGAATCAGTCAGGCCAGTCTTGTGCCTCTCGCCTAGAAGAGGCAAATGTTGCGAGGGATGATTAGAGAGAGGCAGCTGTGAAGGGAGCTAGAGCCTCATGGGGGGCTCTGGAGAACCCCTGCCTCCTGGCTCTTCCTAGATGGAGCCTGGGGAGACAAAGGGAGAAACAGAGCTCCAGGCTGGTGTGGCATCTGGAAGGAGAGGAGATCTGCCCCTCCCTTCCCATTGGAGGTCCTAGAGGGGGCACATTTGCAGTGTTCCTCTCCAGTAAGGGTATGAGAAGTAGGGTCGCCTCCCGGGTGTATCTACACAGCAGCGGCCAGAGATGGCTGAGCAGTGTGGGAGCAGCCAGGGCTTTCTCCTGTCCTTGACAGAGGTGTGAAACCTGTAAGATAGAGCCTTTCCCAGGAGAGGCCCTGGGCAGGCTGCACTCAGGGTAGATGGAGGACTGAAGAGCAGATAAGACAGTTCAGTGCAGACCTGTTGGGATCAATATGATAGCCAGACCGGGACTTGGAGAGGGACACCTGAGCAGGTGCCAGCAGGGACACTGAAGACCAGTGCCTTGAAAAAAAAAAAAAAGATCCAGGAACTTATGCCCCAGATGGAATGCAGGATCAAGATAGTTAAATTCCATTTAAGAAACCAAGAAGTTAAACTTGTTTTATTTCATCTTCCTTAGGAGAGTTGTAGTTACTCAAACTAAAATACCCTAAAAAGTCCACAAATCATGGTGCGGCATGAAAGGGGCTGTGGACTTGAAGTAGAGAGATGGAGTCTTTTTGTCAGTTACCATTCTGTGTGACCTCGAGCCTATCGTTTCACCTCTCTGGAGGTCAGTTTCTCATTTGTAAAATGAGATGTAACAGTACCTGCTTCATGGATGTGTTGTGAGGATTAAATACAAATAAATAAAAAGCGCCTAGTTCAGGTCCTGGGACATATTAGGGGCTCAGTGAATATCTGAACCTTCTCTGCCTTTTCCTGCTGAGGTCATTTTTAATTTCAAAACACCATAATTCTTTGTGGAAAAAAAGAATACATGAGCTAATGTATACCAGCGCCTGGAAAATGAAATAAAATACCTCCCCGCACTCAGTAAGGAAGCAATAAAAACCTAGGAGGAGGCACAAAACAGACAATGAAAACCCGACTTGAGAGCAGGGTGGCGGTAGGGGGCAGGGTGAGGGCGGCAACGGCACTAAATGAAAAACAACAACTCAATACCCTGCTATCATCCTTCATCAAACTACAGAAATAGAAACCAGACAAACACATTATGTGAAGGGCAAAAGGGTTGGCAAGGTTCTCGCCCATAGGGAAAACCCAGGTTCAATAATGCCATGAGCAGAGGGAATTAGGGAAGTGAGGTCAAATCAATAGTGGGGTTTGTGTTGAAAAGGCGGGTTTTATAGTCCTAATGAGGCTTAAAACACCGCACACGTTCCTCTTTTGCTAAACTCACTTTCTCATTAGGCTCTGTATCTGCTCCGGATCAGCCAGCCACATGGCAGAAGTCGCTTCCACTTCCTCTGGCCAATGAATTATCAGGGGTATTCTTTGTCTTTCTTTTTTTTTGGGAAAAGAAAGCTTTTGACTAGAAATGCTGTCTTCTATTTATATCTACTCCTTTCTCTGATTAGAGGGATGATACATTTTGGGGAAGGCTCCACCAGGCCCAGAGTGCTCTATCTTCATTTAGAAGAGTACATGGTTAAGACAGCATTCTAAGATCATCTCCTCTGCTCTGGGTCTTTATCTCCTGTTCCAGGGGGTATGAGGTCTAGGGCTGTGTTTTTGAATATTTTTAGGATTGTTGGATAGCCACATATTTTAGGTCAAGCTCTATGCTTGGTGCTAGGGACGCAAAAATCAAGTAAGGGATTGAGAAAGTGCTCATGTTCTCAAAGAGCTTATAAATACAGAGATTTACACCACCAGCTTGTCTGATGGCTGTCGATAACTAGCATACTGAGTTGATAATAAATGGTGTTTGAATAGATCTTTTTAATGATCTTTTGTCTCCCATGGGCCCACGGTAGCCCTGTGGCTAGGTGCTCTGGCACCTACTTACCTCTCTCACTCAGGTTCAGTTCAAGGACCATAGCTGATCCTTACTCCAGTCCTGGTTCTCTCACCCCAGTGCTGTATCTCATTGGAGTTTTCTCCTGGTGAACAGTGCTGAACTCCTCCTAAGCCCTGTAGGCGCAATGGATTTGCTCAGTATTTAGCAAACACCATATCCTGGGAAACTGCTTCTCATTTTTAAAGACCCAGATCAAACATAACATTCTCAGTGAAGCTTGTCCTGTCTTCCCCAAGCAGGGGGAGTGACATCTTCATGTATGCTCCTATGCTTTTGGCACATATAATAATCATATTAATAAGAATAATAGGAGTAATAATAGTGGTAAGAAGGTCTGAGTTACCATTATTGAGTGTGTCTATGAGCCAGGTGTCATGCTAAGTGCTTTACATGCATTATTTAACGTTCAAAAGAACCCCAGGGGAGATACTATTATTATCCTTGGTTTATAGATTGCATCAACAGCTGAGTTTGGCTGCATGTAGAAACCTGCCCACAGTGGCTTACCCAAATTGGAACATATTTTGCTTAAATAACAATAAATTAGAGGTAGAGAGGCTGGGACTGGTACGGTGGCTCTGTAATATCATTCTTAGCATGTAGCTTTGTTACTGTGGAGACAAGATGTATGCTGTTTTTCCAATCTGTGTTCCAGGGAGGAGGAAGGGCAAAGGGCAAAGGGCAAATGATGAGGACAAAGAGCTTTTCTTCTTGTGGTTTTGTCTTATCAGAAGGTGATGCTACCCCCTTCCTACATCTCGCTGGCCAGAACTGTGTTATGTGGCTACCCTTAGCTGTCAGGGAGCTTGAGATTTTTATATATTTTTTTCTCTTTTTAAAACTGGGAAGATTTCTGCCCTGAACAAAAGTGGGTTTCTGCTAGTAAAGAATAAGAAGAGAATGGGTATTGGGTTGGAAACTACCAGGGCTTATCACACAAATAAAGAAACTGGGCTTAAGAGATGCTAAGGATCTTGTACAAGGTCAAATATATGGCCAAGTCAGGCTCAAACCCATGTTTGACACCAGAGTCCATGTTCGGGACCACTATGAGAGATGATCTCTTTGTCATGACGCATTGTAATTGTCTTTTTACTTGTTCATCCTTTCTTCCTTAGACTGTGAGCTCCTTGGTGCCAGGAATCGATTTTGTTCTTCTTGGCATCCTAGACTCTTGCCCCGTTTGTCAAATAGATAAATGAATAAATGTTGGGACTTCAATAGTTTCTGCAGCTAAAAGTTCCTTCTAGGAAGATATTCTTTAATTGCCGTTTTTTCTCTATAACATTTTATAACCAAAGATGTAGGTGCAGATGTACGTGAAAGAAATGATCCTGGTGTTCGTGCCACTGTGGGCACATTTGGCCCCTTCTATTTATAGGCTTCTATTTTCTCTCTCCCGAAATGCCTAATGTTTGTTTACAGGGCAGGGTTCAATTTGTCTTTGTTCTGCCTGGTCATTCAATCATTCCTATACCACACTGTTCTATTTTTTAGGGACATGTATGCTGCTTGAATAACAATAATTTGAGTCACAAGCAGCCCCCATCCCAAATCTCATTTCTTGCTGGGTCATGGACCTAGCATTATTTAGATTTCAGTATTTTGTCAAGGAAGGTAGAAAGGGGAGAAGAATTGTTCAGATGCCAGTTTAGTAAGTAAAATTTTCAGAAAATCAATGATGTCCCTAGGTTAAAAAAAAAAGGCATTGTGTTGTTTTATAGGCCACCAGGAAACATCCTGATTTTTGTTCAAAGCCATAATGCTTATGCCCAGTTGCACAGGATTAAGCACCATCTGCTATGGGGTACTGCCACCTGGAGACCCCAGACTCAGGTCAGGACTGTCTAATTCAGCTCATTAACAAGCTTGCAGGAACTGTGCCTTCCAACCTGATGGCCCAAATAGTGTTAGCAGATGCCTGGACTTCTCTTTCCAGCCCCTAACCAGTAGTATCCTGTCACTAAACAAATTGGATGATAAATATTTACCACTTATTAAGCACTATATGTTAAGCACTGTGCTCAGTGCTTTGTCTCCTTTAATCCTGAGAACACTGTGACTATTATTGTCACATACAAACAAGGAATGTAAGGCTTAGTGAACATAAATGACTTTACACAACATAGTGGTTCCACTAAGCGGTGACTTGGGGAGATTTGTCTGCCCATCTTTATCTCTAGTGGTCCCTCCCCGCCCCACCTCCACTACTTTATGTAATTTATTAAAAAAAAAATTATTAGATATTTAAATTAACTTAGTGAAATGTTTTTTTTAATTTTAATTTTTCAATTAGAGTTGACATTTGATATTATTTTATATTTATTTCAGGTGTACAGCATAGTGCTTAGATATTTATATAATTTATGAAGTGATTCCCCCAATTAGTCTAGTACTTTATGTAATTTAAAAAACCCAATAATAGTGATAATGATATCCTTCGATCTTGACAAGGAACACCTTTTCTGACTCTCATTTAAAATGTGAATAAAATGATAATGGTAAAAATAATAATAGTTAACATTTATTGAGTGTTAGCATAGGCCAATCTGTTCAAAGTTCTTACTGTGTGATAATTCATTGAATCTTCACAATAATCCTTTTAATAATCCTCACAATATTCTAATTTTCAGATGAAGAAATAGAAGCATAAAGAGGCTAAGTAGCTTTTGCAAGGCATCATAACTTGTAAGTGGCAGAGCTAAAACTTGGCTATTTTTATTGCTCTATGACACAGCCTAGGTAAAAACAATGTTCTTGCTATGAAAACTCCGCTTCAAGACAAGTCCTTCAGTTCTCCCTTTCAACCAGTTTGCAGGCCCTAAACCTCTTCTACATAGAAATTCTTAACTGGTCACTGGTCCACCATCACATGGGCAATAGGTGGTAAAGCCTGGACTCAAATTTGGGTTGGTATGACTCCAAAGCAAGGATCTTTACCATTGTACTGTTCTAGCCCTAGTCAAGTTAAACTCAAGTTCAAAGGACAAATCATAGACCCATTTGGAAATGACCTTATAAATCATCTAATTCATGGGCAGTGAACACACAATGTAATACACCAATATGTGTTACTGAATTGTACATTTGAGACCTATATAATTTTATTAACTGTTACCCTGATAAATTTAATAATAATGAAAAAAAATCCTATAATTTGGGTTTCTCAGTCTCAGCACTGACATTTTGGACTGGATAATTGTTCTGAGGACTGCCCTATTAATCACAGGGTGGTGAACAACATCCCTGGCCTCTATTCACTGGATGCCAGCATAACCCCCTCAGTTGTAAGGATCCAAAATGTCTCCAGATGTTGACAAATGTCCTGGGGTGAGAGGAAGGGACAAAATTGCCCCTGGTTGCGAACCACTGATCTAAACCATCTCCTCATTTTACAGGTGATGGAGCAGAGGTCCGAAGTAACCTGTTTAAATTAGTAGAATCCAGGTCATTCATGCAACATAATTGTATCTCTACAATGTACAGGATGCCCTCTTGGTCCTTACAGTCTGGTAGGAGAAAGAGCTATTGAACAGATATCTCTAATTGCACAAAGTTGATAAAGTGTTACACTGGCAGCAAGGTGTAGAGACAGAGACTATGATATGGTGATCTGAGATCTGGATCCGCCACTTTTTATCTGCAGGGCTTAACTGAGGTTCATGTCCATCACCAGTATAATGGAGTTCCTGATTATCTGCCTACGCCATCGGCATTGTGCAAACTGTAAAGCTGTTACGAACATCAGGCATTACGAAGATGATCAAGAAGGTGATAAAATTATTATGGTTAGTGTAAAAACTTTTAGACTTGGGGAAAGCCATGTAGTGGTGACTTCATTCCTGGACCTTCCAACTCGAGGGCCTCACTCTTTTGCAGGGTAGGAAGCACGCAAAGTGCCCCCTCTCACAGAGTGCCCCCTTTCTTGCCCCTTCTCTTAAGCTCCGCCCACCCAAGGCTGTGGCCCCGCCCTTAGAGAAAACCTACTCCGTTCCCTCGGTGCTGGCTGGAACTCCATCCGCGCGGTGCCTCCAAGACAGCCCCTCGCCGGTGCCGGAGATTTCCGAACTTTGCCGATCTCTCCCCGGCCATCCTCGGCGCGCGGAGCGCCGGCAGCGGAGATTGCCGAGGGGCGCTGGCCCCGCCCCCTCCGCCGGCTTGGCCGCCGCCGCCGCGGCCCCGCCCCACCCGCCCCACCCCCGCCGCAGACTCCCGCGCGGGCTGGAGTTCCAGATCCCGGTCCCTCCCTCGTTTTTTCTCTCTCCCCGCCTTCCCGGTGCTGCCACAGTGGCGGGTCTGAGGATCCCGGCCAGTCAGCTCGTTCCTGCGTCGAGCCCCTCCTCCCCCCAAATAAACACCCCTCCCCACGCCTCGGGAGCCCGGACCGCCCCCTTCCTCCCTCGGCCCAGCGTGTTGTGAGGGACTGTGTGAGGGAGCGGGCGCGGGCCGGCGGGCGAGCTCCGTGAGTGTGAGAGGCGGGGCGCGCGGCGGGCTGGGCCAGGGGTCGCGTGTGCGCGTGGTGGCGCGAGCGAGTGCCCTTCGCGACCCGCCAGCCGCTGGGAGCCGAGAGCCCAGCGAGCGACAAGCGCCGACCGCCGGTCGCTGAGGGGCGCCGGGCCCGCGCGCGCGCGCACGCACGCACGCACGCGGGGGCGGGGGCAGGCGCGCGCCCGCCTGTCGCGACTGTCGGGGCCGAGGCCCAGGGGGGAGGTGGCCTGTCGCGGGTCGCCCGGCTCCCGGAGGCGAGGGGGGCGCGGGCGGATGGCGGAAGGCGCCCAGCCGCAACAGCCACCTCAGCTCGGGCCCGGCGCCGCTGCCCGGGGGATGAAGCGGGAGTCGGAGCTGGAGCTGCCGGTGCCCGGAGGGGGAGGAGACGGAGCTGAGCCTGGCCTGAGCAAGCGGCCGCGCACCGAGGAGGCAGCGGCCGACGGCAGCGGCGGGATGCAGGTGACCGCGTGGGACGGACGCCCCGTTACGGCGAGGGGGTTGCGCGGGGCCGGGCGGGTGGCCTGGGGCTCCCGGGGCTTGGAGGTGGGAGGGCTTCAGGGGTCTGGGCTTGGAAGTGGGAGGGGGCCGGTCGGGGCCTGGTTGGAAGGTGGGGCGAGTCCCGGCTTGGATGCGAAGGGTGCCAAAGGATCGTGGTGTGTCCACGAGGGTCCTGATTCCCAAGGGAAGGTTGGGGTGGGGGGAACACAACGCATAGATAGGTTTTGGGGGGAAATGAACATGGTGGAGATGGATTCCATTTCTTCAAACCCTTCCTTAGTTCCTTGGGGTCCTTAGTTCCTTGGGGTGCAGTGGAACCCAGGAGATCCTGGGTCTGCTGCTCAGAGAGTCTCTGAACTGAGTCGATGACGAGGGGACAGTGGTGGAAACCTCCCACGAAGGAGTACCTTTTGGCAGCCTCGGACACACAGTGGGATGGGGAAGGGAAGTGGCATATAAAGGAGAGGAATGAAAGGCGAGAAAACTCGAGAGTCCAGAGGGGATGTGGCTTAGACCGTGGGTTAAATCAGTTACACGAGGAGTGAGAGACGTATAAGGGGTTTGGTAGTGTTGTGGGGACACCATGGTGCTCAGCCACATTAGCTTTGAGGAGCATGCTGCAGTCTGAAGAGAGACACAGGACATGTCCCTCTTGTACTTTGTCAGTTGCATCTTACATAGCTAGGGTCTCCACTAGCTCTTTAATGCCCTGGGGTATGAAAGAAAATGTATAGGGCTATTAGAAGACTGGGTTCTGCATCGGGGACTCAAGGATAAATAAGCTGATCGATTTGGGTAGGGAAGGGTAAATGTAGTGATGATGTCAGTTGACTTTGTAATTTGAGGAAGAATGTGAAACCTTAATAGCTTTTAGGATTTGATCTCTGTTCAGAAAATACTTGCAATGAAATGGTCGAGGCAGGGGCTCACCTACTAGCAATTGTTTAGACATCTGCCTAATTCTCTTAGAATCGTGGAATGTTAGAAAGGACCAGAGGCTTCATCTTTTCCACAGGTTCTTAACCTAGATAGACTTGGAAGATTCTTATGCAGAATAGTTTACCTGCGCTTTTTGGTGGGGGAAACTTGGCACTTTTCTTTCTTTCACACTCTCTCTCTCTCTCTCTCTCTCTCTTTTTTTTTTAGAGTGGATTCAAGTCCCCAAATGTTTTAACTCATTTTATAGATGGGGACTCCGATGTCAAGAGAAGACTAGTGACTTGCCTAAGGCCACCCAGATAGTTGGTAATAAAACTAGAACTGGAAGCCTAGTCTTCTAATTCCTATTCCTGTGCTCTCTCCATTACACTACTCTTGGAAATCTTTGCAGTGCTAAAAGACTTCCTGTGCCCTGCTCCTGCTTTTCAAAGCTCTGCCTAGGACTTCCTGTGTTGGAGATGAAGCCGTATTTAAGCCTGGCATGTTTGCTGTGTGCTTCTTGGTCTTCTTAGCAGAGGCCACTTTGTTACTTCTGTTGAATTGGATAAAGTGATCCTCTTGGTGTTTATTTTTGAATTCTTTTGTTTTGTTTGCCTGCTTTTGTGCTCCATTAGAACTCTTTCAGACAGAGCCTTTGTGAGAAAAGTGCAGGGCCATGGAGAAAACATAGAGGAGTATGAGGTGACTTCAGGTGAGGCGAGTTAATATTGGATGATAACCCACCTCACCTGAAGTGTGTTCTGCTTGAAGTGTGCATATATCTGTGTATGTCTGTGTTCATTGTTTCTGTCAGTCATAGTTAACAGTAAGACTCCCCCCTCCCCTTTTTCTCCTGGGGCCCATTATTTGCTGGTTGCGTTCAAATTGGCTAAGGACAGTAATATTTGGAAGTAGAGCAGTGTACAGGGACTTTGCTGTATGTAGGAGGAGTGGATTAGGTCCTTTGGGTACAAATGGACAGCTTAGAACTATCCCACAGAGAATCTTTTTTTCACTGTGTGTTTGTGGATCTTTATTTTTCACTTTATGCATTCTCATTGTAGTTTCAGAACACCATGCCACACAGGTATTCATATCATCCTTGATTTAGTCCCTTGCCTTAAATTAGCCATATGGCTCTGGGAAAATCCCGTCTTTTTTGGCATCTATTTCCTTAGTTTGTACAGGATGATTTCTAAGTTACTTTCTAAAAACTATGTCAAGTTCCCTGACATTGAGGTACTTGGTGCTTACAATCTAGGTGGGAAGGCAAAATGGATGAAAGGTTAAAAAATGTGTGTGTGTGTGTGTGTAAATACATATATATGATTTTTTTTGTAAGTTCACAGGAAATACCACAGAGTAGATGCATGTCAAAAGGCATTGCATAATTTAGAGCCAAAGTGTGCAGAGGATTTGTGCCACTGGATCCAGAAGATGAAAATGGTCATTTTCGCTGAAATGGTCAAGGAAGGCTTGATGGGGAGGTTAAAATTTGAGGTATAATTGGGAGTAAAGGAGAAATAATGTTCATGAAAAGATAAAATTTAAGCCTAGGTGACCTGCACTTCTCAGATGTTCTTGTATCATTCTGAGAATAATTACAGGATATTTAATATTCATTTTACTAATGTTTATTGAGTAGCTGCTATGTGCCGGGCTCTGTTTTAGACCCTAGGAGATATGGTAGTGAACAGAACAAAAACCCTAGCCTCATGGAACTTATATCCTAATTGAAAGAGACAAACAATAAGGAAACCAACAGCTATATTTTGGTGGTGGTAAAATAAAAATAAAGCAGATAAAGAGAGTGTGATGAAGAGCATTGTCAGGGAAGCCCTCTCTGATAGGTGACCTTGGGATGAAGTGAAGGAAAGGCCATTTAGATAGTGCAACAGTCTAAGGAGATGATATCTGGTGTAGATGTGCATATAGCCAAATGTAAATATACCTGTTAAACATCTTAGTTTAGCAGAACTTTTTGGTATACAGGTTTGTCTTAAAGCATATGTTTTTTTTTTTTTCTTGCAACACAACTCAAATGGAGTTTTTCTGAGGCCACAGCTCCTTCCAAGAAGCCTTTCCTGACAGTTTGGTTCACATCAGTCAGACCCTCTACCAATATCGATGCTGAATTGTGCATTATATGTATCGTCCTTTAATTGTTTTATTATTTTTGTTTCCCTAGTGAGACTCTAAGCTTTTAGAAGACAGGAACTGTATTTTCTTTGTATTTATTCTTAACAATGCCTAATGGTTTGGGGTACATAGTAAGTGCTCAATGCCTGTTAAGTTGAAGTTGAAATTTACTTTTTCTGCATATGATTAGTGGATAGGAAAAAATTGTGAAATTCAGATGCGAGAGACCTTCATGAAATTCTTTAATCTTCTGAGTGTCAAAGGTTTAACCCTTTTCTACAGGAAAAAGTAATTTAATGGGGTTAATTTCCCAAGGCTGCTTATGAAGTGGAGCGGTACTTCTAAGCCACAGAGTCCAAAGCGAACCCTGGTGAGTTGCAGCCCCTAAGCTTTTGGAGAAAAGTATGACTTCTCAAAGAGTCTGGTACTTTATGTTAAAATCCTTAGGCTCACAAGGAACTCTAAGGGAGAGGAAGGGTCAGTCCTTTTAAGGGCAGAATCCAGAAGCTTTTTGTGCATGGAAGAGGAGTCAGCACAACCCTGGAAATAGTACAGAAATAGATAACCCTGAATCATTGAGTAGGAGAGAGAAATTCAACGTGAAAACTGGAGTATAGTTTGAGAAATGTTAGAGAAGGTACTTGGCAGTATTGGCCTCTAACCTGGTAGAAGTTTAAATGAGTCACATGTATAGATATTAGAGGTTCATTTCACTTTGCAAGTCTGATATGTATGAAAATTGGTCTTTCTGAAACATACTTGGGAATGAATTCTTTTGTTCAGCCTTTCTAGTGAATAAAACAATTTAACAAAAATTCAATTTTTGTGCAGTTTTTCAGGAACTTAGCTGCTATGTAAGCAAAAGTGCACCTTAGTTATTATTTGTAGCTTTCAGCAAACTTTATGACAGTGAAATGTTGCTCTGTGATTACTATATGGCTGACACCATTGGAGCGGTAAATATTGCAGATGCAGAAACCTGAGGCATAGTCACATAAAAATTACTAACTTTTTAAAAGCTTTATAAGGAAGACTATGAGTACAAAACTGGGAATGTCTTTGAGAAGGAGAAATTTCAGATCTGGATTCAAAGTAGAATTATTCTTCAGGGCGATTCAAGAAATTAGCCTGAGTTAAATTTGTCTCCCAGGTCCCTCTCCCATTTTCTAGCCACCTTGTAAATTTTTCTCTGTCACACTGACATGTGAACACAACAGAAGCTAACTAGAGATTTAACTTTGATATAAAGCAGACGGGTGCAGACAAGCCTCTGAGATTACAGGGCTGGGGAAGGAAATTCACTGTACTACTTAGTGTAAACAAGATGTTGCTAGTGAATTACTTGTTTGATATCTTTCAGGTCTTCAGTTTGATGTCAGACTTTAATTGTAGAAACAATAAAGTCATTTTAGTGAGTAGGCATGTTTGAATTTTTGTTGATATGCATTTATAAAGCATAGTGAATGTCTTTATTCTGGGACAGATGTGCACTTCCCTCAAAGATAGGGAAGAGCATCGAGACGATGGAAAGGAAACAGCAATTGGAGCATGAGCAGACAGATGGATTGAGGGATGGCGAGTGCATTTGGTGTTTTAGGTGGCCCCTCGGAGTATTGGGTTTCTTATGCTTCTACCCTACAGCCCCAATACAAGCAGGCAGCTTACATGGCTAAGGTTTCATTATCTAATCCATCACAGATCAGCTTCAATAAGCCCATTGGCTGGTGCTGATCTAGTTAGGGGGGTAATGCAAAGCTGCTTGAGCTAGGATTGGGGCAAATCGGATCAGAACTGCCAAGTGAATCCTGGACCTATTTCTGTAATTTGGGTGGGGAAAGTAGTTTGGGAAATCACTTGAGGGTGGGAGGAAGAGAGATAGGGGCGGAGAAGAGAGAGCAAGCAAGCAGTCAGCCGCATATTTTTCTCCAAATGTCTTAGAGACTGAGGGGAAAGTGTATGGAGGGTTTAGTGTATTTCTTTGGAGTATAGACAAGTTGCTTTATTTGAGTCTGAAAATTTTTTGGTCACTAATGCTCAAGAATGACCTTTTTTAGTAGCATTTGGAGATTCCAGTTGGGATCAGTCAATTATGACATCTCTGAGTGATCCCTTAATTTGAGATGATTTGGATCCCTCAGTTTTTAAAGGGGAGGTATTGTTGTTATTACTATTTTTTACCAACCTTAGTATGTAATTATATTTGTTATCCATATATACTTGAAGTTTGGTCTAGTGAAAGAAACACTAATTTCAGATTTTTCATATTTGGTTTGAATCCTGGCCCCTCCACTTACCAACTGAATGACCTTTGGCAAAATATTTAACATCTGAACAACTGTTTACACATCTGTGAACTAAGAGAGTTAATGCATACTCTAATGAGCTGCTATGATGAGTGACTGAGATTATTTAAAGTGCCTGTCTTGGAACCCAGCAGTAAATCTCAATTTCTTGCCTCCCTTATAACCTGCTGTACAGCACGCAGTGAGTTCCTGCTTACTGCTTGATTAGCATGGAGTGGTTAACGCACTTCCGATTGATTAAGTGCCACAGTTGGGAACTATTAGAGATGAGCAGTGTGTTAAACTGGGAAACCTAATTGCTTGTCATCTTGGTGGAGGAAGAAAATGGATCTGGTCATCGTGATCTCTCTAGAGGAAAAGGAGACATTTACTCCTCTGCTAAGGACTGAAAGGAGTACTGAAGTACCATCATGCCTGGCTCAGGCATGTGGGCATTTCATGGAACCTGTGGGATCTCTACTGGGAGTGTGGGTGACAGATACACTGGCTATTTTGGTGGTATGTTGATGCAGAAGCAGTGAAAATGTCATTTGTTTCAACTTTTTAAAGGTTTGTTGCATCAATTGGCAACTTTTTCTCATTTTGGTTTGTAGAAATTGAGCTGGGATGCTTTTCTCTCTTTCTAGTCTCTTTAAACCCACTTTCCAGACTACTAACAGAGTCATCCATCTAAAAGAGCTTAAAATCATTTGATAACTAGTTTTTCACTTCAATATAAAGTCCATCCTTTCTTGGTGTTACAGGTCCTTTCGGTCTGACCTCTTTCTGCCTAGCTTTTTAGCCTCATCTCTTTCTCCACTCCATCTCCAAGTTCAGGGGCTTAAGTTTCTTGAGCACACCGCCACCCAGGCCAGTTTGTACCTCTTGTTTCTATTCAGCCTAACTTTCCTGCCTCATATCTTCTGTAAGGCTTAGTCTTCAAGATTCAGTTGGGATATTGATTCCTCCTGGATGCCTTTTATGTCTGCTCCTATCCCTCCCATATTCTTTCTGGTTTCCAAAACATAATGTTTATAGCTCTGTTTTAGGACTTTTTAGGTTAACATTTGTTCACATGTCTGCCCTTCCACCCCTACCCAGACTGTGAGGTCAGGGGATCCTTCGGGTCCGTAGGATTTAGCGCTGTGCCTGGGGCTATGGTTCTCATTGAATTGAACTTTGTCTTCCAGCTCCTCAGCTGAGGCCTGCAGATGGCTTTAATTATTTCTCCAGATTTTCCCTGGGGGGTCTGGCCCTTGGTCTGCTTTCCTGCTCAAGTGGAGACTGGGTGTTTTGGGATCTGTGAATGGTACCTGATCTTTTCATTGATATTGGGTTAAAGGTGAGAGAGGGGGTCTTTGAAAACAGAAGCTGGAGTGGAATTTAACTGCTGAATGTGCTGGGTGAGCATGGCAACCTGATGTTTGGTTTCCTGTGCTCAGATATTAATTGAGCGCACGTGTGTGTGTAAAAAGTGCCTTTGTGATGGTGTGGTTAAGGAAAATAGAGGAACCACGCAAGTAAGGGGCAATTTGAGCTAACTGGTTCCAGTTCATTGGAGCAGGCTGTTGATCTACCTTCTACAGTGCTGCTGAGAGATTCTAGAGTGTTGCAGTTGGATGTATTACTGCTATTTGGGTCTAAGCCCATTTAATCAACTGTGGACCTTAACCTTTTCCTTTTCAACCAGCGAATTTCATAAGCTATTATATCTTGTTTTTATGAATGCAGGAAAAATACTAAATTGAGACACCTCACAAAATACATGCCATTTTTCAGATTACTCATTGGATATGCTTGAAAATGAGGAAGCTTGACACAGTTCTTTTAAATCTCAGCTTTAGAGGTAGATTCATAAAATTATTTTATAGGAATCATCTCTCATTGGCCTTTGATCTCCTCGCCTCCTGTATAACCCTTGACTGTTCTCCAGCCTCTAGACTTCCCTTGCTAGTTTAGTTGGGGCCTCTTTAAAGGCGAGTGGGTATACTTGTTGTGCCTCTGGCTTTTTGGATTCTAAATGAATAAAGCAGATTCAGAGAAGGGAGTGAGAGCTAGCCACCAGTAATATCACTTACTTCTGACGTGTCCTGCACAAACGTGGCATCTAGAAATTTCAGCTGAGGATTCAAGGCACAGGACACATGATAAATGCCACTTATGAAATAGATGACAATTTTGAATTGCCAAATGATAATGGTTGAGTAACTACTAAAAAACCTATTTTCCCAGGGGTGGAAACTGAGCCTTTGAAGTTTAGATTTCCACATGAGTGTGTTCAACCATAATACTTCGGTTTTTTAGGGACCAGACGATACCCTTGTATGTGGGATTTTTCCATGTAGAGGCTAGTCCCTTGGTTTCTCCTTTGCTGAGGAAAAGAGATTTTGCCCTGAGTATTGTATATTTTATTCCAGGCATGTGGTTTTGAGGAGGCATACTGTTTATTTTCCTTTTTAGCCACATCGATTTTGTCAGATCCTAATTGGAAATATCACAGGCAAAGCATGATTTATCGAGAGGGATGGGCGGGGGTAGCTGTGGGACTCTTGTTTGCTCTGGGGTTTGGGGTCGGGGCAGAAACTGCACTGGTAGAACTAGAGGAACTACGGACATGGTCTGGGGGCACTTTGGGGTGTGAATGTGGACTCCAGCTGCTGCTTGAGTTGGAACACTTGGAATAGAGGCTCATGGGAAATTCTTCCAATTGCTTTTTTTGAGCAGCTTTTTCCTCTGTGAATTGGCAGCTGTTTGGAGGAGGGGGGGTGTTAATTGCTGTCAGCTAGGATGATTTCCAAAGACCTATATGGATTTCATTTAGGGATTTACTTCATGGGTGTGTGGCTTATTCTAAGTCAAGAGGACATTGGCTTCGTTTCCCTGGAAGTTGGTGGGCTTCAATGAGCCTGCTCTATTTATCTTGGGCTGTTAGGCAAGTAGAAAAACAGCTGCATAGTTAGCCCTTGTTGCTCGGAACTTAGTTTCATAGGTCATCTTGTCTTGTGGATTTTTATACAGTCACATTTACAGCCTTAAGTTTTTTTTTTCTTTCCCCCTCTGCACTTCAATGCTCCACAAAGATTGTGAGGAGAGTAGGTAATAATTTCTGGAAGAAAGCAGGAATTGTTCAGCTCCTTCTCCCGCTTTCTAACTCATCTCCCCCTACCTTTCCACCCTCTATTTCTTTGCAAAAGAATCTGCAAATGAGGTTGCTTATCCTCTAATCAGACTGGCTTGTCCCCTAATCAGTCTGAATATGTATGTGGCTTTGACAGCTTTCACCTGCTATTTCTTGGTTTCTAGGGGATGGATAGTAGGACTGTGTGATTTCAAAGCAAGAACTGGCAAAATTGGAAGATGTTTTGTGGTGGCTCCCAGTACCCACAAAGCTTAACTCATTGGTTTGCACCTCATACAAGCTTCCAGGAACACTGTCACTGTCAGTGGCTGGCACAATGGGTTTGAGTACTTTGTTGGAACTTCAGGAAGTCTCCACAATGGCTGCCTCTCACAGTGGGAGCTTTGGCAAAGCGTACAGGGAGTCAGTAGTGTTTGTTTTGAAAGTGTGACTCTGGTCTTATCCCATATATCTCTGTGAGAGAGGCAGAGGCAGACTTGTTTAAAGGATGGAAAATAGTGCTATACAGCTGTCACTCTGTGGTCCATTGCATATGTCTGTGTTCATTATCCTCAATATCAGTTTTGCTGTGTGTTGTGTATGTTATATTCATAGTTTGACTCGTGACTTTTAATAAGCTGATTGGCTAATTTTGATATCGTCTTGGACTTTGAAGTGATGCTGGACATAACTAAATAAAAGGTCTGTGTTGGGGCTGAGAGGTTAATATTTCTGTTGGCTACCTCGTCCCCATCCCCAGCTGCTGCTCATTATGCATTATAGACATGTCTTTTATCCCTCTACTTTCTGTTATAGGTCTTTTAGCTGCTCGTTGTCTTACTAAATTAGATTTTTTGCTGCAACATTTTGGCTTAACTGGTGGTTTTTTTACAATGTCAGAGATCACTTGGTTAGCGTTGGCATCTTATGAAGCCTTTCAGAAACCATTAGTGATTTTTGTCAGTTGCATAAAAATGCGGTGATTACCAGATACCCATGTATCTGTGTATATGTGCAGTTCTCTTTTATGCTTACTTTGCATTTCTCTCTCTGAGCGTAGGTTTTGCTTTTTAATCCCGGGAAACCAGTTTCAAGAAACCTTTATATTTGATTTTCTTGAACTTGGTGTAGGGATCTTTTACCCTTTCTGGGTTTTTGCTTCACTATGAATTATTTTTTGCAGTGTTAGTTTTAGGCAAATAGTAAATATTTGGTTTAGCAGTACCCTAGAGTTTGAAGAAACCTGAAAAATTTGACTGGTCAGCATCCTGTTTTAGGCAAGGAAATTGTCTAATTCAGGGTATCCCAACCTGTTTTCCATCGCTTGCTCTTTGGGAAATGATAATAGGTATCATTCTAGAAAGAAAAGGGCAAATAACTGTGGAAATTAAAGTTAAACAAAATTTTCTTAGCTGTTGCTTTTTATTTTTCATAAGCAGATGTTGTGACTCTGAATTTATAAAAATGTATTTAGTGAAGTGTCTCCCTCTCATCCCTGTTCCCCATCTGCTCTGTACCCCATTCACTGAACAAGTACCATTGTTGTTAGTTTCTTGTATTACTCCTCACCCTTCCTTTTTACACAGACAGTAGCGTATTCACCACATTCTCTGGGCACCTTGTTTTTTTCATTTACAATATCAGAGGTTAATATCAGAGGTTAGTTTTTTTAATGTAACAAGATCTGTTAATGTTTTCATTAATGGTTTCTGTTCTTTTGTGTTATGCTTAGAAAAGCTTTTCCTATTCCAAGATTATAAAAAATAGAAAGGGCTTGCAGACAGACAGTCCTGAGTTGGAGTCCCAGCTTTACAACTTCATAGCTGTGTGATCTTGGTGAAGTTACTTAATCTTTCTAAGTCTCAGCTTCTTCCCTTGTAAAACATGTTATAGGATTGGTATAAGAATGGAAAGAGGTAATATATGTAATGTCCTTAGTTCAGGGCATGATACACAGTAGATGTTTAGTATATAATAACCATTTTTTATTATTATTACCCAATCTTATATTCTTGTGCCCCAGTGCCTTTTGAATTCCTTGAAGGCAGGAACAGTCCCTTAATCTTTGCATCCTTGGCTCCTCCTACCTACAGTGTCAGGTTTATATGATAGTAACAACTCAGTAAATGCTGAGAAAAAAGTAACTCAGCCTTTACATAAATGTTTTTTAAAAATTAAATATTTTTTGTTGCTTTTTCTGTAATAACCATCTCTGAATTTCAAGCATGGTGACTACAGTTGCATATAGTATTCAGTCATTAAATTATATTTTACAGTTTATAAAATGCTTTGACTCAGGTCTTTATTCCCTACAACAACCCCGAAAGATGGTGAAAATACAGTTAGATGGTGATAATACACCTTTCTAGGACTAGTGACCAGGAAGTGACAAAGTTGATGCTTCTACCCAGATCTTGTGGCTCTTTATCCAGTTCCTTTTCCTCTGAGCCTCATGCCCCTCAGTCCAGAGGGTATGATTGTTGAGGAATGGAGTGACTATGTACTTTCTTACCTTTGCATACCAATGTTGAAAACATTTTACCCATTACCTGAAAGCTTATTCATGCAGAACTTGAAGTCAACATTGAGCCTCAGTTTCCTTCTTTAATAATTTATATTTAGCCAGTGTTTTGATTTGAAGTTTTACTAAAATTTATTGTGTACTCGCATGTGCCAGGTATTGTATTAGGGACTTTATGTGTTTATTCCTCTTTCCTAGAGTTCACATTCTGGGGAATTTAAATGGGAGAATTGTATGTATGGTGGTTTGTTGTTGTTTTGTATCAAAGTTATTCCATCTCTGATTTTATTATTGGTAAAATAATAGATCAACAACAGATAAATCAACAGGTTGATAATGGTGCGTAGTATGAAGTCATAGGAGCTGAGGGCAGCTAGAGGTTAATGTGGACCAGCTCTCTGCTTCAGTCAGGTAAAGTAGATGATATTCTCATTTTTATGGCTCAGAGAGAGTATGTGAGAGCAAGCAATAGAATGGCTTTAGGGCTAAATGAAATCTTGTATTTCTTAGTCTTTTTTACTATTCTGGTGTGATTTCTCTGATAGTTTCTTGTAAGGAGCTTCTTCCCCTTTTACATTGATTTTTAAAGCATATAAATATAATATGTTCACGTGGTTAATGATTCAAAATATGCAAAAGATTGAAGAGTAAAATGCCTCTGCCTTCTGCTGGCTACCTGGTGTCTCTCTTTGGAGGTAACCAGTTTGGTTATTTATCTGAGTATACTTCCACAGATAGTACCTGCATAATATTTTTCCCCCTGCTTTTAAAAACTCAAATGATAGTGTTAATATGCACACTGTTCTGCACTTTGCTTTGCTTCTTTCTATATTTGGAGACCACTTTATATCAGTTTGTAGTTTTTTCCCTCTATTTGTCAGGTTTGTGGAATTAGAATTATTCTGTTCTGGTCTACTGAAATAACTGGATCAAATGTCCTGGTAAGGATGACTGATTAGTACAGGAGCTGATAAAGTATAAATCTGTGTTTTTTTTTTTTAGAATCCCTGACTGGCGATACCTTTTGAAGATGTTTGAGTAAATGGTAGGCTTCCTTAGCTCTCTCCCTGCCCCAGTCGGCTGCTCTCGATCCTGTCTTGTTGCCTTCATAGGGCTCATTTTGGGTCAGGTATCCTATTTGTCATTGAGTTAATAATGATACTCAGGATCTGCTTTGGGTCATTGCACATAAACTCTGACTGCGGTGTGATTTTATTCAGCATGACATCTTTTATACTAGACGTATCCTAAATGCCCAGGTTTATCCTGATTGAATGTTAACTGCTGCCAGGAGACCATTCAGTGAACCAAGTTTGGTGTTGAATTGTGAGAAAGGAAGGTTTACTTCCTAATAGGTGTTTGCATCTCAGCAGCCATAATTGCCATTAGTTTCACATAGGTCCTATGTTTGTGGAAAGTGCTGGGATTGAGTGAATGCTTTTCATCCCTGGGATATTTCTACCATTGAGACTTGATGGGAAGTAAATAGGGAATATTTTTCTTTTGTTTACTGGACAGTAGTGGATTCAGACATAGAACTAAGGATTTCAAGCTTAGGCTTGATGCTAGCTCAGTTACCTCTACAGCCTTCTGCATTTAAAGATACGAAGTAAAATTGTACGTTTTAGAGTTAGCTTCTGCAATGGACCTTTGGCCCACAAGAATATTATAAGGAGGTAGCATTCCAGCCATTTGGAGAATGAGGCCAGTGGGGCTGTGTCTAGCACTCTAGATGATTGCTGACCTCCATTGTATGGTAATGATAATCTCACCATACAATCTTTATGGTCCCAAGGCCTACTGGATTTCTGTGGCCCTAAGCAGTGAATGGAGGCGGCAGGGCACCAGATGCTGTCTTGTTTCCCCTATTGCTTCTTACTTCACACTGGGTATAAGGTTTCCAGGCGTTTGTGCAACCTGATAGCAGAAAGCGCCTGTCTTAGAAGTTAAGAGATGGGTTGGCAGGTGGCTCAAATTACTGCATCTCCTGATAAGAGCCACTGATCCAGGCTGCTGGCTGCTGGGGGTGAGAGCTGTACTGCCAGCATCCTACGCAGCAGGAATGGATGGTGGTGTGGGTCTCTGGTGTTTCAGGACTCCCAGAATGTACCCAAGGCGGTTTGAGAGGTCTGGCCAATATCTCTAGAGATGCAGCACAATTTAAGAAGCATATCTTGTCTTAGAGGAGATGGGTCTTAGGAAATGGTAGCACATGGGAGCAGAATAAGCACCAACATTGAAAATAAGAAGTGTGCACCCAAGAAATAGAAATGGGATTTTCTTATTCCACCTCTTAAGTCAGTTGAACAATTTATTAAGTCTGTTAGTGCTAGGCACAGTGATTAAGATGTGCATTTGCAGTGCGGAAGTGGATGTGTATCCAGATAATTTTAATACAATGTGATAACCGCTCTGATAGAGGTATACACAGAAAGTATGCCAAAGCCTAGTGCTTTGGTAACGTACCCTCTGTGTACAACTTTATCAGCATAGTTATCACACTTTGCTAAAATATTCGGTTAGGTGGACCCATTCTGGGTCAGACTGCCTAGATTCAAATCCCTTCCCTCTACCTACTTAGCTTTGTGTCTTTTGGGCTAGTTACTTACCTCCTCTGTGCTTTCCTTTTTCATCTGTAAAAAGGGGGTAATAGTTTCTGCCTCACAAGGTGGTTGAGTGTTAAATGCATTAATATGGTAACTGTAATGTGCCTGGAAGAGCGCCTGGTCCATGATAAGTGCTATGTAAGTGCTGTCTGTGATGGTGGTGGTTGTAGCAACAAGGAGGGGCACTAGAGCCCATGGCAAACACATGCCGGCCAGTGGCGGTGCAGTTAAGTGTTTATGTATACACAGAGAGATTTTTAGTATTAACATGCCAGGTAGTGTACAGAAGCAAATCAACAAAATGTTAACCAACTCCTCAATTGTGTATAATACACGGCGAGAGTCAGTTTTTTTGGAAAGTTGTATAAAAAGAATTTTGATGTGAGAAGCTTCGGTTTCCCATGGCAGTTTCAGAGAAAGGAATGTTGCTGCTCCTTTGGGAGTTGCATTAGAGACCTTTCAGTTTTCTTGACATTTTGAAGACAGGCTGTATACCTTACTTTAAGGTAGGACAGTTCTTACCTATTTTAGACAGGTATGAATCCTGATTTTTTTAAAAAACCTCTAGGAGAAACCATTTCAGATCAGATTCTATCCATTCACCCATTCTTCCTTCCCCCTCTCCTGCCCTCTCTAAAAGGGGAAAAAAATGTTCACATTTAAATCACTTTCATTGTTCTATTAAGAAGAAACCTCTCATGGCCCAGAAGCCCTTACCCTTTTGTTGGGTCATTCATTCTTTCAGCAAGGGTTGAATGCTTATGATATATTAGACCCTGGGGTTACAGAATTAAAGGAGTGTTCTTGTGGAACCTGCGAGGTTTATTGGGGACGTTTTTGGCATAGCTATACATTAGGATAAAAATTCGATCATACAATGTATTGATAAGGTGTAGGTAGAGAAATAGATACTCATATTGCTGGTGGGGTAAAAAGTAACGTAACCTCCATGAAAAGAGCTGTTTAACAGTATCTGTTAAAACGCAAAATGCTTATATTCCTTGACTCAGCAGTCCTATCTGTAGGAATTTAACCTACAGATACTTTTGCATCTGTGTATAAGAATATACATTACAGCATTATTGGGAACAGCAGAAGATTGACAGCCAAAATGCTCTTTGACAGGATATCTGTGAGCTAAAATAGGTTACATTCATAAAATGGAACACTGTATAGTGACTAAAAAGAATTAGCTCTATATGAGTGGACATAATAGATTCTAAAATACAGCAAGTTTAAAGAGTCAAGGTGCAGAAAAGTATATAGTTTACCCTTGTTCGTGTAATGAAAAATAGTCTATATTCGTATGCACATAGACTCTGCCAGGAAACACAGATTGTAACAGTGGTTGTGCCTGGGCGGAGGTACCGAGTGACAGGAATAGGGATAAAGATGAAGACTTCGTTTTCGTGGTGTACCTTTTGTGCCTTTTGAGTTTTACATAACATGCATGTATTTTTTTTTTAAATAAAATAATTTATTAAAGTTACACTGAGTAAGTACAGGAGCTATTTTACTTATGATCTTTGAACTTGCTAATTTTCATAGATAGAATAATGAAAAAGTTATGTGTCGGAGCAAAAATATGCCAGTTCTGCTTACCAGAGAGAAAAAATGGTGCCAATAATGGCATAGGTTATTTTAATATTGTCTATCATGTTTATTGGCATATAGGGTATTTTCAGTGCTTATATTATTAACTATGTCTTATTACATTTGTTAATTGTCTTAATCAATAAGGAAAAAACTTCTGATTGTAATGAAAATGCTGATATGAAGGGATGAATAAATGTGGAGATGATTAAAAATGGAAGTAATGTTGCATATATGTATGGGATGAATGATTCAACAGCACACACAGTTATAAAGGCTCAAGTGCAAATCATAGTAGTGAGTTGAAAAGACACAAAACACGTCAGAACTGCTACCACATGCCTCTGAGGTTTTCTTAAGAAGTGGTCCCTCACTAGATAGGCATCCATGCGTCACTCGGATTTTTTCACATTGGGATTTGTGAACTAAAGGCCTTAAGAGCTAACCTGGTGGTAAATAGAGGAGCTTCTGTCCCCTGATAGGAGTGCAGCGTTTCCATGGGAGCTTAATACTAGAGGGCTCCTTATCCTGCTGGGGCGGGATGGGCACAAGGGGAGCATTTCGCAGAAGCTATTGCTGAATATTGAGTGAGTGAAGTAAGTGTTAGGCAGGCAAAGGAGAGGAAGAAGCAGTCTGTACGAGGACGAGGTGTGAGAGGGACTGCAGGTGGGTCATTGGGCTTAGAGCAGAGGGCATGAGGGCAGGGGATTTTCCCAAAGTGTCTCTGTAGTCATTTATCTGTAGACGATCATCCCCTTGCAGTTCTGTACCATTCTTCTCGAAGCTGCCTGGATGATGGTGATTGGATTATCCTGCCATTAAGGAGCACAGCCATAGTGGTAGGAGGCATAGTAACACTGACCTCCTCCCCTCCAAAAAATAAAGAGTAAGAGAGAACAAAGAAGACCCGTATTTGATTATGTTGTATATACGTGTTGTGCTGCCTTCTAGGAGAAGTACTTATGTTTTTTCAGCTTTCTTTTCCTCTCTTTTTGGAATCACATTTGAGTGCTGCATGGAAGCTACCTGAGCCTTATGTTCCATTTCATTATGTTTAAGTCTGGGTGAAGCCCTTTCTTCCACGCAGGCATACATTTTGCCTCTCAGAACACAGAATGCTGCAGCAGCAATGTTTTGTCCATCAGAGGCTTTCAAAATATTTCATGGACATTTAAGTGCTTAATGTCTACCAGGGTTCCAGGGTAGGTGGCAGGAAGGCAGGTGATATTTTTTCATGATTCTTATATATTAGCGCGTTTTGGTTGTGCATACCTCTTAAGGAGAAAATTTTTCCTTTGAAGCTAAAATGTTCTATGCTTTACATCCACTCAAAGACAAATTATTCTGGAAAGCTTGAACCAAACCTTGTCAGATGCTTCTGAGTTATGAGAGAGGGATTGAAATAAACTTTTTCAGCTAAAAATAATTTTGCTCACAAGTTACCAAAAATGGCTGACTAGAAATGCTTTTAAGATACTTGTCTAAGCTGCATAAGCTGAAGGTCAAGGAAAAAAGTTTAGAACACATTTTGAGAAACGATTGGCTCTCTTTTACCAAAGCTTTTGCCAAGCTTCTTATTCCATAATTACCTCATGAGACGAAAGCTGGTGGAAGCGTCATGCCTTAGATTCAGTCGGGTCCTAGAGATCCGTTAAAGAGAATGTATCTTATGTGCTGCCTATTTCTTCTGACAGTAAACTTGTACCCGCAGAGGACATTAGGGTTAGGTGAAAATGGGACATTTAATTCTAAAGATATTGTACAGTTGCCTTTGCTCATTAATTATTTCAAGCTCTTATCTCTCGTTGCAGAGCAGTTTTTACTCAGAATATTTGTCAGTCTCCACAGAGAGCTAAGTGACTGTTCTTTATTTAAAAAAAATTTTTTTTTGTTAGTTTCAGGTACATTTATATAGTTTATGAAACGATCCCCCTGATTACTCTATCACCCATCTGGCTCTACACACAGCCATTACAATTAACTACAATTAACTATTAACTGTATTTCTTATGCTGTATGCTACCTCTCTTTGACTATTTTTTAACTACTAATTTGTCCTCCTTCAACCCTTCACCATTTTCTTCCAGTCACCCAACTGCCCTCCCCCCTGGCAATCAGTCACCAGATAGTCTTCTGTATCTGTGAGTCTATTTTTGTTTAGTTTGTTTCTTGTGTTCCTTAGATTTCTCATATAAGTGAAAGCATATGGTATTTTATCTTTCTCTGTCTAATTTCACTCAGTGTAAAACCTCTAGGTCCATGTCATTTCAAATGGTATGATTTCATTTTTTTTATGGTTGAGTAATATCCTGTTGTGTATATGAACCATAATTTCTTTATCCAGTCATCCGTTGATGGGCATTTAGGTTACTTACCATATATTAGCTATGAATATAAGGGCGCATAGATCTTTATGAATTAGTGTTTTGGTTTTCTTTGGATAAATACTCAAAAGTGTAATTGTTGGGTCAAAAGGTAGTTCCATTTTAAATTTCTTGAGGATCCTCCAGGCTGTTTTTCATAGTGGCTGTACCAGTCCGCAATCCCACCAATGGTGTATGAGGGTGTAAACGGCCTTTAGTATGTGGAATTGCCATTGATACTTTATTATCCTGTTAAGGTACTTGTCTGCATCTCATTGAATGGTAGACTTAAGAGTCACTCACAGTTATGAGAAGCATTTTTAATTTGCAGCGTGGTCAGTTATCATTGGAGTTTCTGTTTTATACTTCATTCTGAAGTCTCTGCATGCATTAATGATAACCCAGAGGGTCCCTTTGCAGCAGTAGTGTGTGCCATTGTTTGTTGGTGATAGCCTTGAGAAACTGGAGAGGCATGTTGCCTTGCCTTAAGTGTTGTAGAATAAAATTTTGCATTAGAATAAAATAGAGAGCTTTTTTCCTCCTAAAAATTACTCTTTAAAATAGCCAATATACAGCTATGATGTTTTTCCTTCATAAATATAGCCCATACTATTGAGTACCTAATGTGTATGTGGTAATGAGAAGGGAGGTTGATGGAGCATGTCAGAGGACTGCCATCTTTCTTTAGTTAGAGAAGAATAGTAGTGTGTAGGCAGGGCTGGTGGTGACACCGAAGAGAATAGAGAAGTTTTAGAAGTAGAAGCTGTACCAGTGTAATGAATGTTCATCAAAAAGTAGAGTAAAAGGATCGCTAAGTCTCAGTAAACTGCCAGCGTGGATTGAGGTGGTCCTGGTGGCTTCCTAACTTTTATCAGACAGTACTTGGAAGCCCACGAGTGTGGCCAAGTCACCCAGGGCTGAAGATTAGTAAACTAGGACAGACAGGTTCAGATAGCATAAGGGGGTAGAAGAAGACAGAGAACAGGCTCTTGTGCTGAGTTTGTGATCTTGACATTAGAAGAGTTGGGTAGTGATGATTCCTGAGGAATAGCTATTAATGGATGATTGTAGTGGAAATCAGTAGGTCGCAGAGCTTGGAGGCTTTGGAAGGGTCGTTAACTGGAGTCAAAATTATTGAAGACTACACATCGAAAGCATGAGTAAGTTGAGAGAAAGTTATGGTGGTTGAGGAAGTGAAGAGGATGATGAATAAGCATTTAAATAACTCAACTGGGGGAGGTTTTGCCCCTGAGGGGATTCTCGGCTATGTCTGGAGACGTTTTTGATTTTCCTAACTGTGGAAGTACTGCTGGTATCTAGTGGGGAGAGGCCAGGGATGCTGCTTTAACACCCTGAAATGCACAGTGTAGTCCCCTACAGTGAGGAATCATCCGACCCCACGTGTCAGTAGTGCTGAGGCTGACGAACCCTGCATTAACTTTAAAACAACAGTGGCCAAGTCAAGGCAGCAGGCTGCTCGTTTCTCTCCCCTTCCACTCTGCTCTCTAGAACGCTGCACGTCCATTTAGTCTTTCATTAGTGACCGTTATGGAGTTCAATTTATATGCCAAACACCATGCAAATAAGCAGTAAGAATATAAAGATGAGTTAGACATCCTCTCCTTTTTAAAGTTTTCGTGTAATTATAAATTGGTGCAAATACATTCTTACAAATAAGAAACTCCAAACATGGAAGGCCTGGGGCCCCTTTGACCACCACCTCCAATCTCTGCTCCTCCCCTAGGGGCTCCCAGAGCAATCGGTTTGGTGTGTGTAGCTGAATAGTAGAAGGTTGCCTCCCCTATGTCTAGTTTTTTCCCCTCTCTTGTATGCTATACTTAGAGGTTTAATTTCGAAAATTTGTCCTAAGCTGCTAGTTTCTTAAAACAGGGACTACTGGTTTGGAGATTTCTCTTTTTGACTTATTATAATACATAGTACATAGTTATCACTTGATGCATGTTTGCTGAATAATGAATAAAATGAATTGATAGAAAAGCAGCAATTGGAACAAAAGAATGCCAACTCCTAGTGATGGCCTTTAGGCTTCGGAAGGCTGTGAGGCATGTTTATGGGAAAATGAGTTAATGTTAGGATGTAGAAGTATTGAAAGAGTGAAGAAAAATTCAGAGCCGTAAGAAAGGGGGATCAAGGGGTCCAGCTGATGAGCTGGAAGGCAAAGAAGGGGCTGAGAAGGAACTGAGTTCCAGGAGAGCTAGCTAGCAGGGGATGAATCTGGAAGACGGTTATTGCAGGTTAGCAGTCGGGGCGAATTTACTAATCTAGGAGTGTTAGAAAACTAGAAGAGTCCTCAAGTTCCTGTTGGAGTGTTGGTGATAGAAGCCGTAGTTTCTGTTATGTTCTGGAGAAATTCTGTGCACATGCTTACGTAAGATATACATAACAGAGGCTCTTCATTGTTTTACATGGAGGAGAACGTCTTGGGGGGACGTTTCATTTCAGGTTATACAACTCAACCTCATACTTTTGATGTGACTACATAGTATTCCACAGTAAGGTTTTTAAATTTTTTTAATCATGATTTGTTCATGCATTTCCTTTTGTGAGAGACATTTAGGTTATTTCTGGTCTTTTCTGCTATAAGCAGTGCTGCTTGTGTATATATGTTGTACACGTAGGTAGGTCCACTAGGACAGGGTCTGAGAAGTGGGACTGCTGGCCTCCTGAGAGTTTGTACATTTCAACCTTTGACAGGTATTGCCAAGCACCCTCCAAAATAGTATGCTCCTAGGAACAGCGAAATAAGTAGGGTGACTTTTTTCTGTCATCTTGGCAAACTCTGTTACCATACTTTGATTTTTACCAGTCTGATAAGTGAAAAGTGGTGTATTGAGCTTTTGTATTTCTGTAACATTAGGAAGTCTTTTTGAAAAATATACCTAAAAGTCATTTGTATTTCTTTGTTGTCTACTCAGTTTTGAAAGAATTTCTTTTCCTACCGATTAGTAAGACCTTTTATAAATTAAGGAAATTAGCCTTTGTGATTTATGTTGCAACATTTCCCGTTCAGTTTGTCATTTGTCTTTTGAATTTGTTTATAGTATATAAAAGTGTATATATACATGTTTATGTATGTTTTGTGGCCAGATTAAAAAAAATTTAATGTAATCAAATATGTAAAATATTTTTTTAAAAAGAACTTTTGGATCTTGTTTCTTTCTGAGAAAAATCTTCTTGACTCAAGATTTAAAACTAACTTTCTTTTCTATGCTTTCTTTCTATGCTAACTTTAACGGGAAAACCTGAGTATTAGTTTAAGTTCCATCATTTATTAGTTTTGTGACATTGGGCAAATTATGTAATCTTTCAGAACCTTAGTTCCCAAACCAGAAGGGTTGGATCAGATGATTTCTAACATTGTAAAGAACTTTGCAGTTATAAAATTTCATGTTTGCTTTTGAGTAGAATTTACTTGGGTGTTGTGTGGAGACGTGGCATTTGAGACAGGAAAAAGGAAAGATGTTAAGAGGAAGGCAGACATGGACGGAAGATAGGCAAAAGCACAAAGGGTAATGGAGACAGAAAACAGGGCTGTGAACAAAAAGCAAAAGAAAAACCAGAAGAGGGTAGGAGAAAACAAAGGAAAGTAGGCAAAAAGGAAGGCAGGTACTGAGAATCCAAGTTGGATGTGCTCTTCCTATCACAGGAGTAAGAAACATTTTGGTACCTTTGTTCACTCTCCCTCCCTTCCTTTTTTTCCTTCCATCCCTCCCTGCTTTCCTTCCTTTCTTTTTTTAGGATAGAGTTAAATGTAATACAAAGATTATGAATTAGCACAAACCGTAAAGTGTGAATGTTAAAGCTTTAAAGTCTTATTCATTCTGCATATATATAGTATTTAAAGCCAAGTGCTTTGAACTCCTTGGGCATAAGTATGATTGAAATCGTTCTTATATTGATTTATTATCTAGCCATTCCTTCTTGCTCTAAAATTCTGTGTTAAATATATTGTGTACTTTAGCATTGTAATAAGAACTGTAACTTTTCCATTTCTTCCTTTAATATAATAAATGTGTAAAATTGACAATGCATTCCTGCATGTTTTGTATTTCATAAATTATGCCCTTAAGAAATCTAGTTTCTGTCTTTGGGTATTTGTCTTCTTTGAAACCTTGAGCTGAGATGTTTGGCTTCTTCCCTGCCTGTTAAGCATGGATAATAGTACCTGTCCAACAATGTATAATTAACCAAAATCCTTGTATGACAAGCCCCTCTAAAGTATATTATTCAGTATTTCCATTGCTTATTTTTTAAAAAGGATTGTACTTTGCCCTTAGAGCCCTAATTATGATTCTTTTTTCTTGTTGCCTTGGTTGGAAGAAAAAAACATTAAAAAAAATCCTGTGGTTTTTTTTTTTTTTTTTTTTTTACTGTGCATATATTTGAGTTGAATACAATTTAATCTTTAGCTGGTGATAAATTCTTCCCACAACCCCCTTTTTCCCTTTCAGTCTCACGGACCCCCAGAGCTGGCCTGGGACATTCTTATCTGTATGCTTCCTCAAGTTGCCCTCGAAAGCAGATGACTAGACTTATTAAAATCACTGCTGGTTATCATGACAGAGGCTGTCGCTGTGGGCTAATTGGAGAGGAAGTTATTGTAGTTATCAGAAATACATGCTAAAGGGAGAGACGAAAGTGTAGGTGGCCGTGGCTGCTTCGCTGTGTTGTGAACTGTCTGTCGTGGGGACATGCAGATGCCTTGCAGATGTCATCTTCTCGTAAGATCTGATCAGAAGCTTGCTTCTCTGGTTCTGGAGGATGGCTTTTTCTGGAAAGAATCTCCTCTGTGGCTTCCTCACTTTGTGCATTTTGGATCCAGTCTCTCCATTTCATCTGTGCACTCATTGTATGTAAAGTAAAACATCAGGAGGCGCAGTTTGAGGTCCGCTCTGTGTGAGGCCGTTTTGGGCAGGAAGAGTGAGAGGCAGGGGTGTTCCGTACAGGCTTTAGGCTTCATGGGGCAGATGATGGTATAACATGGCCAAAATTAAATAGCAGTTTAAGGATCATACACCCTGTTGATTTGTTGGTGAGAAAGACTGTATTTAGTGCAGAATTATACCACAGTTGTTTTTCTTAGATTTGCTGTATGCTTGGAAAGGTGAAACATAAAGAAGAATAAAAAGAAGATTCAGATTGTAAGCTAAAGAAAATGAATAAGTTTTTATGACTTTACATTCTTCTTAATGAAGTCGTCATTAATTATTTTAACCTTAAACCTGAGGGGCCAAGGGAAACTGTCCTCTGGCCCAGGAAGCTGACTCAGACTCTCCTCTATGCTCCTGTCACCCCAGTCCCTGCCCCGACTTACAGTAGGGTCTCCAGCAGCTGGCCTTGGAAATTGATTGCAAGCGGTCCTATACATGGTGTAATAGAGAAAATGTTTACTTATTTATTTTTTTGTGGAAAATTAAAATTCTGTAGTGAGAGAGAAGGGAATGGATAGGGGTATTTTGAATCTGCATCGTTGGGAACAGTGTTACTCGTCCAGGTGGGCAACTGGGAGAATTGAAAGGGCTTTTAAAAACCTCTCTGGACATCTTCTGAAGGTGGCAGTTCTTCTGTTCTCAAGGATGGATTGCCTGGTGAATTGGAAGGATCTGGACTGCTGCTGCCATACGCGTGTCTAAAATGACCGAAGAACCCAAGACCGACCTAGGAGTGTGTGTTGATTAGAGCCGTTTGAGTTGTAGGCAGTGGGGTTTTGAAGGATGGCTGTCTGGGTGGAAAAGAATGCCTGTCATTCCTCGTGCCTCAGATTGCTGGAGCCTGTCAATACTAGATGGTTCCAGATGCCAGTCGATCCCTTTCCTTCCCTTAAATTTCACACTCTGAGAGATTCTTGTTTAGTATAGGTACCTGTTACACTGCTCATGTTAGTACAGGATCTCACTGAACCAGAGGTCAGCCACCTTTTTCTTCAGGACCTTAAGGACCGACCTGTGAAGATGACATCCCTTTGGCTAGTAGGAAAGTGGATTAGACGTCTAGAGGCTGGCCGAATTGCTGTGCTTCTTCCTTTTTCTCTTATCAGTGGTGTTTATAATATCATTGTCATGTAAGGAAGGAGAGTGGGACCCCTCTTTTCCTTGGGGCCTTTTTCCTGCTAGATTCGTTAGTCTTTTGTTTCCTGGTGAATTTTTATTTTTTTTTTAAAGAGTTTTATTCAAGTCATAGGTGTCTTGCTTTTAGAGCTACTTTTGAAGAGTTCTTTCCTTACCTGGTGGATTCCTATTTACCCCATATTACAGGGGACACACAGTAGGAGTGACATCCCACATTGGATAATTATCTCGGGGGCTTCAGTGGTGAATCAGTTGTGCTTCCTTCATTAGGAGAAGACTCTTGAGTAGGAAGGGAGAAGAAACTTTTTGTTTGAGAGAGAAAATAAAAACCAGCTTTTCTGAGGCCAGAATGGGATCATGTATAATAAGCGATGAATTCATCCTCTTTTCTCTTCTTCCCTCCCAGTTGGAGTTGATCTCACAGCAGCTGTTTCCAGCTGTCCTCTGGATTTTGCCCAGGCCCCTTGGGATGGCTGCGGTGACTCACACAACTGGGCTTTTTTCCATAATGGTCTTGAGTCTAGCTTCTCGAGTAGGAGTGAGAGGAGGAAAAGGATGACTCTGGTGGCGCTGGAGTAGATTTTCTTGTTGGGCTTACTGTCTGCTGAGGGCGCTGGGTTTGATTTGTCCTCCTTTAAAGTGGTGATCCTAGAAGGCAGCATTGCTGAGGGGGGAGAGGCAAATGTGTTAGCTGGAGAACGTGTTTTTGGAGAAAGCAAATGTTCTTTTGCTTTTTTTTTTTCCCCCGTCTTCATTTCCTTCCAAACTTTCCACTTCAGAACAGACCGCATCTTTCCTTTTCAAATGGTTGTAGGGTGTGTGTGTGAAATGTTGAAAGAGACAGTTTAAAATGGGGATGTTCTTTGTATTCACTGATTCTTGGTGTTGATGTTTTGTAGGTAGAATTAGGTTTATTTTTCCAGTTTCTCAAGGTGATCCCTCTTAAAAACATCAAGTGTTGCTCCCTCCCCCCTGTCCCCCCGCCCCTTCCCAGCTTGGGAACCTATACACGTGAGATAGCTCAGTAAGGAGAATTAAAAGGATCCTGTAGGTATTTTAAAAATGCTTTACTTTTACTTCTTTGGACTCTACACTTAGGTTCCTAAAAGGGTAACAAGCTGCAGAAGAAATCATCTAGGCTGGCAGTCCCCAACCTTTTTGGCACCAGGGACCGAGGCCCCTAAAGAATCTAATGCCTGAGGATATGCGGTGGAGCTGAGGTGGTGATGCAAGTGCTGGGGAGCGGCTGCAGATACAGAGGAAGCTTTCTGTGCTCGCTCTTCTGCGGCTCACCTCCTGCTGTGTGGCTCAGTTCCTAACAGGCCATGGACCGGTACCGGTCCAGCCCCAGGAGTTGGGGACCCCTCCTCTAGACCCTTCCTGATACAGTAGACATCAGCTACATGTTTGATCGAGGACCTAAAATATAGCTAGTCTGACTTGAGATGCCCTGTAAGTGTAAAATATACACTAGATTTTAAAGACTTAGTACAAAAACAGATTTCCCTGAGATTTAAAAATTATCGACTTTTTTCTATTGACATGTTGAAATGCTAATATTTTGGATATGTTGAATTCAGTAAAGTATGTTATTACAATGAACCTCACCTGTTTCGTTTTACCCTTTTTTTTTTCATGGCTACTAGAAAATTTTAAATTAAATAGCTCGTATTTCTGGCTCTCATATTTCTGTTAGACATCGCTGCTCTAAGCAGAAGAAGAAGTTACTGAAGTACTGGTGTGCTCCTCTCTGGCAGTATCTGTTTCCAGAACCTTTTTTGATAGTTTGATATTCACAACCCGGTGTAGCATGTACAACATGCCCTCTGTACCTCTTGCTACATAACAGATTACCCCATACTCACTGACTTAAAATGACAAACATTTATTATTTCATAGTTTCTGCGGGTCAGAAATCTGGGAGCACCTTAGCTGTAGTTCTAGCTCAGGATCTGTTGGGAGGTTTCAGTTAAGCCGTTGGCGGTGGCTGCCCTCATCTGAAGGCTGGACTGGGGCTGGAGGTCTGCTTCCATGGTGGCTCATTTCATGGCTCTTGGCACATTGTTGATGCTACTGGCTATTGGCGGGAGACCTTAGTTCCCTCAGGCAGGACCTCTCCTCAGCTCCTTGAGTGTCTTCCTTATTTGGCAGTTAACTTCATTAGAGTGAGTGATCAAGTAAGAGAAAGTGAAGAGGAAGTTGTAGTGCCCTTTATGATCTAGTTCCTGAAGTGTACACTGTCATTTCTGCTTTATTTGGTTAGAAGCAAGTATCTTTAAGTCTAGTTACTCTTGAGGGGAGGAGAGTTAGGCTTCATCTCTTAAAGGGAGTAGTGTCAAAGAATTTTGGACATATTTTGAAACCACTACACCTACCTATTTTTCTGCTGGTTTCCCTCTGTTGGCGTACCTGCGTGTCACTGACTGCCTCTGATGAGGGTCAGAGTCTAATGGGTGAAGTCCATTTTACCCTCAACTGCTATGTCAGCAGTATTACTTGGAACAATTTTGAGGATGCAAACTCTGACCTATACAGCAGTCCCCCCTTATTGGTGGAGGATACATTCCAAGATCCTCAGTGGATGCCTGAAACCACAGATAGAACTGTATTCTATATAGTATGTTTTTTTTTCTATATATACATACTTATGATAAAGTTTTATTTATAAATTGGAACAGTAAGAGATTAACAACAATAACTAATAATGGAATAAAACAATTATAATAATATACTGTAATAAAATAATGTGAATGTTTTTTCTCAATATCTTATTGTACTGCACTCACCCTTTTGGTGATAATGTGAGATGACAAAATGCCTGTAGAATGAGATGAAGTGAGGTGAATGAAACATTATTAAGTAAAATAAGGGTGACTTGAACACAAGCACTGTGATACTGCAGCAGTAGATCTGATAACTGAGATGGCTACTAAGTGACTAATGGGTAGGCAATGTACATGGTATGGATGTGCTGGACAAAGGGAAGACTCATGTCCAAGGTAGGATGCAGTGGAATGGTGCGAGAGTTCACACTACTCAGAATGGCATGTAGTTTAAAACTCATGAATTGTTTATTTCTGGAATTCTCCATTTACCATTTTCAGACCATGGTAATCAAAATGGTCTTTTGGTGGCAGGGCAGTAAAGATGACTGTAGCTTTGCATGAGCTTTAAACACAGGCAGGTGCCTCCGTTTATGTGTGTTGTGTCCGTGCCTTAGTTGATTTTTAGTAGTGAAATAGGCTCTTTGTACATTACATGGTAGATGTGTTATTTTTGCGTACTTGTATATCCGAATTTAAAAATTAAGATTCAAAGCACTTAAGAACCATTCTGTGTCTTACGCTACCTCTAAGAAGTTTGAAAGTAAAGCAAGGCATCATTTTATTTTCTGTTCTACAAATAGGGAAACGGAGTTGGTTTCATTTACTTGTGAGGCTGGGTGAGGGTGCTCTGAGGGATATGGAGGTATATTAGAGACATAGATGGCACTCTCAGGTAGCTTAAAGCATAGTATGGGAGCTCAGATTCCATGTGAATAAGTGTGTGCAAAACACTGAGTTTCCAAAGGTGGGTTCACCCATGCCTCCGGCCTTGTAGCTGTTTTGTTTTTGTCTCAGCCTCATAGACTTCTGAAGTTTAGATTGGGGCAAGAGGCAAGACTTACAGGGTAAATTGCCCAGCAGACATAATCAGCAAGGGTCAATTTTCATCTACTATGAGTCAGATTGGAGCTTTATTACAAGGAAATGAGGTATACTAGGAAGACGAGGTTGGATTAGGGTAGGATTCAAGATTCAGGAGAATAGGTATTCATTTCAAACAACTTGGCTTCGTTTTTTTTCTGGTGTCTTGGTGTGATTTACTCAAGTATTTCCTGAGGATTTTAACATTATGTCTTCTGTTTGTAAAGCACGAAAGCTTAGAAGAATGGGTTGTTAGAAAGTTTGTTGCCTTGGATAGAGAGTTGAAAAGCTGTTGCATCTAGCCATCTTTAAAATCCTTATTGTTATAATCTTGGTATAGTAAGTCCTCACTTAACGTCATCAATAGGTTCTGCAACTTTAAGCGAAATGATCTCTAATGAAACCAATTTTACCATAGGCTACTTGATATGAACAAGAGTTAAGTTTCTACTGCATCACATCATTGTTATAAGGAAACTAAATGACATAATTCGAGGACCTTCTGTGCTTTAGTAGAGTTTTGAAGTGTTGCTAGTGTGTGTGTGTCTCTGTCTGTTTGTCTGTCTCACTCTCTCGCCTGACTTAATTTTCTTAAGGACCTTGCCTTTAATTTCTTGATGTTCTCCCTTATAATGACTATATTTTGAATTGCTTGTTCAAGAGGACATGTACTTAGATATTCTGGCAGTCTCCATTGGTGTTGTGAGTCAGGCATAGAGCTCTGTGGATGAGAGTTTGGGGTTTAGAGCCCTAGTGGCTCTGCGGCTTAATAAATTTATAACCTTGAGCAAGTTCCTTAATTTCTCTGAGACTTAGTTCCTTCATCTGTAAAATGTTAATAATAGTTTCCATCTCGTAGAGTTGTAAAAACTAAGTAAAACACTTCCACAGGAGCAGTTACATATATTAGATTTGTAAAAAATTAATTGTTTAGCTTATTAATTTTTTATTAGAGACATCAAAATTCTTGAACGTTGAGCCTGTCATTATTTATTTGACATTATTTACTGGTCAATCAGTCATTGTTATTGGAGGTATCAGAAGCCCAAATTTGGTGTCTGTTCTCATCAGCCTGAATGGGTCCAGATCATGGCCAACTTTATCCAGACCTTGCCTGCCTTGGCAAAATAGATGTTCTAGGCCATGGTCCTTACTTGCAGAGCCTGAAGGTGCCCCTCTCTCCAGCAGGCAGAGGCCACCATCGTTTGGGATTCAGATAACCCTATTTTGGCCTTCCGCTTGGGTTCTGACTCCTCTAGAAGCTCACTTAAATCTGGCTGACGCCGACGCCTGTCAGAAGGCCCAGGTGTGTCTGCATCTCCTATTTTCTATTAAGGGATTAGGACTTTTTTTTTTTTTTTTTAAAGAGACCTAGCGGACAAAACATATCATTCCTTACAACTTTGCACTCCTTGGTCAGCATCTAGAATGTAAGCAGCTATCGCCATCTGTATACTCCTGTGATCTGAGGCCTGACTACGTGCTTTTTCTCTCCCGAACTGACCTTCCAGTGGCCCCTTCCCTAGTAGACTATAGCCCCTTTTCCCTGTGGCATGGTAAACACATTTCTTCATCCTTAGCCTTCTAACTGCATGTTTTTTCTACCTCTTTTGCTAAACTAAATTGGTTTTCTCTCTGAGGACATCACATTCACTCCTAGTGGGTGCTGTTTATTCTCCTACATTATGGAAGTCCGTATCCTGCCCCCCCTCTCCTTGTCCAGTGCTCCTATCTAATCTTTTACCCTTGGAGGAAATTCTCTGCTCCTTTAAAGTTCTCCTAGCCTGGCTAATCTACCCTCTTCCCTTACCCTGAGTTGTTTATTGTTGCCTTATCTCCCTTCCTCATTAGAAAGAACAAATTTCTTCCTGCTTTAAGTATTGTCCTTACTGTAGGAGACTCCAGTGTTGGTGCAGATGACTGATCTGGCACCTTAGCTGGTCCCGCCTCTCAGTTGTTTAATCAGTCAGCTGCCCTGACTCAGTACTTTCGCCACTTGTTCTGGGACATACCCTGGGTCTTGTCAGTCTGGAACTACTTCATTTCTGAAAATTGAAAGACAGGCATCATGTTTTCTCATGAAGGCTCTTCCAGCCTCTCCTTCATTTTCTTCCACCGCATCTCTTCTCCAGTGTTGTAGAAAACCCCACTGCATGGGTGCTGTCTCGCTCTCTCCCTTTCTGCTAACGCCGCTGTCTTCACTAGCTTCCTTGTCTTGTTTAGATTTCTTGGTCCTTGGCTTCAACAGCTCTTTGGCCATTACCCTCTCTTTTCGTTTCATTTCACCTACCTAGCAAAACCCCAGGTCTAGATCAATACAGCTGTTTGCCTTCATGGTTTCCAACCTTTCCTGGACCCTTGACTTCTGCCTGCCTGTCAGTCTTTCAGTTTTTAAGGGACCTGTCTTGGGGAGTTGTCACAATGGCTGGTTTAAACGTTCCCTGTTGTACTGCATTCACTTTCCCTTCACTTACAGCCAGAAATCTTGCCTCGTAATTTCTAGATGGAATAGAAGCCGTCAAATCGGAAATCTTTTAACTTTCTGCCACCAAACCTACAAACTTCAGGTGTTATAGTGAAACATGTATTTTTCTTCCTTTTCTGTGGTGACTCCTAGTCATATCTCTTTCCTAGATTTTAAAATCTGCCCCTCTATATTTTTCTTATCAACTTTATATGTGTTTGTTCATTAAAAATAAATAAAATTTAGCACATTTAGTCCTTTAGTCACCTTCATCCTCCAGCTCCTTTTCACTTGTCTCCCTTTACAAACCAACTTTTTGAAATACTTCTCTGTACCCTTTGAACCTTGTTGCAGTTGGTTTCTTCCTCAACTACATCACTGAAATTCTTTCTCCCAATGTCACCAGTAACCCCCTTGGAGCTAAATCCAGTGACTATCCTTTGTCTTCTTGTCCTTGAAACTCCTCTCTTCCCCTAGCTTCTCTGGCACCATCCTTTTAAAGATTTCCCCTCTCTCTTCCTGAGCCCTTTCTTAGTCTCTTCCTTAGCCCAGCACTTAGAAGTTGCTGTTTTTCAGGATTCTGCTCTGGGCCTCTTTTGTGTCTTTATTATACATGTTCTTCTTGGGTACGCTCACCCATTGCTAAGGCTTTATTTATAGTGTGTATGCTGACAGCTTCCAAATTGCTATCTCTAGCCTAGCTCACTCTCCTGCACTTCACATGTCTGTGTCCAGCTGTTCAGTGTGCGTCTACACTTGGGTGCCCCATAGTTACTGCAGACCCAGCATGTCTGAAGCTGACTGCTCCTCATCTGCTCTTTCTACAAAACTCTGCCCTGTGTACCTCAGTGACCGGTGCCACTGTTTACCCAGTGGCCTTTCTGCCTCTAGTTAGATCCTTCCCATTTTGTGCCGCTCCACTGCTGGAATCCTAAAGAGTGATCCTTCTGTCACAGCTCTGATCATATCATTGCCCTAAGTCCCGTTAAAACACATTGGTGATCCGGCTCCTGCCTTGGTCCACTCCTTCACAGACCACGCAGCTCTCCCTGAAGTTCCCTCTATAAGAGTTCTACCCTACGGCTCTACCCTTCGTGTTTGAGATTTCAGTGTAGAGGTCAGTTTTCTTTGGGAGCCTTTGTGGAATTTCTAAGATGGAGCTGGGAACTCTTCTGACTGCTGTCATGCACTTTGTACTCGTCCCTTTCTAGCAGTTATCTCACCGTGGTTTAAATGCCTGTTTACTTTGGTCTATCACACTGTAAGTTCCTTGAGGGAAGGGGCTCTTTGATCTTTTTTCTTTTTAAATTTCCATTATCTAACATAGTGCCTGATATACAGTAGGCCCAATGTTTATTGGATAGTTAATGGTTGGATAGATTATAGGATTTTAGAACTGAAAGAACCTTGTCTGTATAGAATACAGGTCCTAGATTTTCTGGGTTACTGAATGGTAACTGAGTGACATTTGGTCCTTTTGTTAGAGATAATCTTTCAAATAAAGTAGTATTCAAAGTCTAAAATCTTTCACTATATTACCCGTGATTTCACTATTTAAGTAACCCTAGCCGGTTTGTTCCAAGGCTTTATTAGACCAATGTTTCTCAGTCCTGGCTGTCCATTAGTATCATCTGGGGTCCTTGAAAAAAAATCTTGTCTAATCTCACCAAATAAGAGACTAACTTATTTTTTTTCTGGGAAGTCATCCATTTCCAGCTTGTTAAATTGATCAACAGGAGCCTTATTACTCTTTGACAAAAGAAATGGCAGGTACGAATTTATATTATGTGATTTCTAGATGCACTAGGCATTAACCATTTGGAAATTAGGGGCCCTTTTCTGTCTGTGACCCTTGGGAATGTGCCCTGTGAACCCTTGGGTCATGATCTGTAACAGAGAATGTGAGCAAAAGTTTCCATCTGGTGTGGTCGCTGTCTCCTCTAAAAGGGTCTCTGGTTAGGGTCTGCTGTTGTAGCACAGCATCTTTATGCCGGGTAGACAGTTCTTAGGGGGTGACCATATGTAAATAGGAAAATCTGGTTATCATCAGAAAGAGCAGGTTATTTAATTACTTTTTTAAAAAAATTCTATTTTTTCTTTGCTTTTAGGGCTGAAACAGTCCTTGTTCAGTCATTTGAATTTTGGAGTTGTTTGTTGTTTTTGGTAACTTTTGATGAATCAGGTTTATTTTTAAAATGGTTTTTGATAGTATGAGCTCACTCTAGAGTGCACTTATTTGTGGTAGTAATTGCTTGATGAAATCTGTTTTCTGCTGCTCAACTTGTATAATATTTAGGATCTGTTTATTGCACAGGGACTCTGTCTTCACAGCCTTGGGATTTGAGGAGCACTCAGATGTGTTCTCTTCCATTGATTTTTGTACCAACACAATTTGAGTACTGTGATATTCAGAAGTTAATACGTTCTTGGTGTTTTGTTTCATTTTCACAAATGCAAGAATGAAAGAATTACTCACATTAGTGAGTATCATAGATTTGAGAGATTTGAATGATTCATGATTACAAATATTTTACTCTCGTCATTAAAAAAACAAACAAAAATGGAAGATAAACCACCAAAGCTATTGTAGAGATACATGAAAACAGATTCGCCTGTTTATCTTTTTTTATTCTTCCCTAGGTTATTTATGTAACAACTTTTTTTTTTTTTAAAGTCTTTTAGAAAATCCTGGTTTTCTAACTAAGAGTTTATAATGACTGATTAATGCTAGGAATAAATCTAGTTCTGTTCTCAGAATTGCTTGTGTCTAAAAATCATGTAGAACTTAGGTTAAGCAACCCGTGAATAGTTTATAAATTTGTCATCTTTGCTTGATTAAAGATAATGTTAGTAACTTTCTTCAATCTTGGAAGTAGGACGATAGGGGTTAGGAAGATTTTGTACAGTTTTAGGCATTCCAGCTGATACTTTTTTCTTTGGCCTTCCTTATTGTATACTTTGGCTTTCTAGTCTGATGGAGGCCTTCTTAAAGAGGTGGGTAGAAATACAACATGCATATTTCTTTTCCTTTGCTAATGAGAGTACAAAACTCTCATGTTTAAGTTCGGTCTCTTATGATGAATTGGCTCTCAGAAGAATAGCTTGACTTATTCTAGGTGCAAGTTTGCCATTTCTTCCCTCTCCCACTGCCAGAGCGGACAGACACAGTTGGCTTTCCATTCCACATCGAGCTCATGTTGCTGTTCAGTTGCGGGAACTCAGTCCACAAACCATGGGGCTCAGCTTGTGTTTGACAGAACTTTGTTAAGTGAATCAGGGAGTCTGAATTATTCATTCTCCTTCCTCATCCTGCTGTTCGTATCAGATTCCTGCTGTGTCTTTGGGGCATCTTGCCAGTCTGCAGCATAACTGATTTCCTTGCTTTGTGGGGCACGTGTGCGTGTGTCTGTCTGTCTGTGTGCGTGCACATGAGCTGTGCCTCTCTTTAAGCATTCCTGATTGCCAAAGATAGGAATAGTTATTAAGCACATGTGGGCAAAAGCACAATAGTTCAGCTCCAAATTACTAAAAATATAGTGTACTTGTTGCCTCTGTAATCTAAAGGAGAGGTTGGCTTGCTTTTTCTGTTGTCCAGGATACATACTTTTCTTTCCAGGTAACAAGAATTTTACTGCCTGATGAATCATGAAGGAGACTCTTCTGTGATCTGATTGGAGCTCTGGAGAAGGAGACTATTCTTTTCTCTTTTTGTTCTCTAATCCTGTTGTCTCTTCTTCACTGTTTTTCTTTATGAAGATTTCACTCTAGAGCCGTGGACTATTACAACTCGGAAGGACTTAGAGATGATCTAGTCCAGAGGTTGCAAACTATAGCCCTGTGGCCTGACCCTTAAACAGAGCGTTTTGTTTGGCTAACATGGTATTTTAAAGACATTTGGATTTAACATTTAAACACTAGGGGAACTCCCGAGAAATCCAGCTTTTTGGGCCTTCTCGGCAACACTGGGCCCATTCCTGCGTGGTACACTCTGTGGGAGCTGAACAGTGGCCGTGCCCTTTAAGGTGGTGTGTTTGCTCCAGTAGTACCCAGTCTAAACCTGCGCACTTCATTTTTCACGTCACCTGTGGTGAGCATTACAATCTCATTCTAATCCAGTCTACTTATTTTACAAAAGAGAGGAAGGGGTTTGCCTCAAATCTTGTAGGTAGTGGGAAAACCTCAGATGAGGATATCTATCTCTTGACTCTTAGTTGATTATATTAATTTTAAGTGAACTTCTTATCCTCATGTTTTATATTCATTCAAAAAACATTCATTGTGTATGTAATAAGAGTAAATGCTGGGAGTGTAGAAAGAAATATGCTAAAGCCCCCGTTCTTGATTTGGTCCTGAGGAATCTCATGAGTATGCCTCTGGGAAAAGTTACCACCCGCCATTAGTGCGTTATGTTACGTTGTTTTGTTTTCTTCGTATCACTTACCCACCATCTGGAATTATTTTAATTTGTCTCCTTGTTTACCCTCTGGCTTCCCAAGTAGAACGTGAGCACCGTGAGACCGGTGACTGTGTCTTGTTCTGTGTTGCATCTCCAGTGCCTAGAACAATGCCTGACACTTCGCAGATTCTTAGTATTTGTTGTACGAATGACTGAAGGAGGCATTTGAGCTGGGCTTTGAAGGATGGACAGGAGCTTTCTCTGTAGACAGACACCGGTATGAGCAGAGGCATGGAGGCGTGAAAATACATGGCATATTCTTGTGCTTTTTTGAGGTTGGTCACAAAAAGCTATTTTTGATACACAGAGACCATCTGGATTTGAAGGACTTTGGAACTTTGGTAAAAAATCCAAAACTAAATGTTTTTGAGTCAGAAAACTCCAGTAAAGCTTTTTCCCCTCGGTAGTCTGTCTTTTAGAGGCTGGTGGCCATTCATTATCATTAATTGTTTGTAGAGCTTTACCAGCATACTTACCGAAGTACTATTATATGTCAGATGTGAAGCAAGGGTATGGTTCTGATGTGCCTTTGATCTAACAACACATGTGCCTTGGTGCAGAGCCATCTAGTATTTGGCAAGTCCAGGACAACTGGGAGTAGTTATTTTTAGAGTATATACTGGACCAAGCGGTGAATTCCTGAGGGTATAGGGCGGAGGTTCTCAGTGTTAGCTGGCTGTGCATTAGACTCACTTAGGAAGCTTTACAAAATTTCATTCCTTGGCCATACCGCACCCAGACCAACTAAATCATGAACTCTGGGGGTGAGACTCAGGAGTCAGTATTTTTTAAAAAGTGTGCCCAAGTGATTCCAGTATGCAGCCAAGAACCATTGGTTTAGGGGGGTTCAGACAAGGTAAGGAAGACAGGCCGTTGTAGGTTGAGGTGTAAGGAGGAACCCCAAGGAGGACAGTCATTAAGAAGACTAAGAAGGAATTGAAAAGAATTGTTAAAATATTATCTATGTGGAAGGAGAAGGATATTTTAGGAAATTAGTCTAGAAGTGCTGTATCATTTTTGGAGCAGTTGGAAGATAAAGAGGTTAGAACTCATAGTGTTGGAGGTAAAGGGAGAATACCTATTTGATGAGGGATAGAGCAGAATTTCATGGGGTCTGCTAAACACATGAATTACCATCCATAGGCCCTAGCATTCTAGTCACATGTGATGAAAAAACACTGTACTTGAAATGAAACATCATGGATCATAGTCCTAGATTTTCCACTAATTAGTTGTGTTCATTTAGTTCAGTTCACCAGCTATTCATCAAGTGCTGAACACTGCATTGGACCCTAGGGATGGATTAGCTACAACTCTTGCCATTTAATATTTGACATTCTAGGGAATTCCTTTCTGTAACTGAAGTTAGGCAGTTCTTAACTTCTCTGGGCCCTTCTCCATCTGTGAAATAAATATGGGGATGGAATGAGGTTATTTTGAGGTTGCTTTCAGCTCTAACATATTACAATGATTCTAAGTAAAGTCTGGTAAAAATCAGCACCTCTCCAAAGTAATTATCGTAGTTTTCTTCAATAAAAAAAAAGGGGTTTAACTTGAAACAATCCCAGGACCTTACCAGCACCTTCCTGTTTTACCTTTCTATCAAGTTCTGTTTGATTTACACGAGAGGAGTTGGTAAGGAAAATTCAAGAGTGGATGTCTCTAGGGGATTAGAGCAAAAGAAGAGCCTGGTAAAAACCCCACGGTTGCAGAGCTGTTGGCAGATGGGGACATTGTGCACCAAAGTGTGTTTCTGAGATCTTCCATTGTTTCCAGTACCATGTTGAGCTGTTGACCTGTTCATCACCTAGATGGCTCTACTGTGACTGGGAACAGATTGCGTGTCTTGCCAGCAGCCCTGGAGATAAACTTGGGAGAACCGAGGAGATGGGTCTTTCTCAGTGTTCTTGGGTGTTACATTCGATTTTTTCTTTGGTAGGTGGTAGAGAGTGGAGAGAGTGCAGAAGGTGAGGGGAAGTGGTGGGCAAAAAAGCACCCCCCCAAAAAAAAAAAAAAAAAGAAAAGGAAAAGGAAAGAGTCCTAAAAAGCTCTTTGTGTTGGGAACTGGAGCTGGGTGGTAGGGCTGTGGTCATTTTTGTAGACTACACTCTTCTGTTGCTGTTTTGTTTTTGGGGACATTACACGAATACATTTTGGTTAGGTTTTTTTAAAAATGATACTCTCAGCTTCATCTTTTGTTCCAAATCTATTAGCGACTGTTAAAAGATGATTTTTGTCTGTAAATTTTGCATTCAACATATTGTTCTAGTATAGGGACTGTACAGTGATTTCTGTTCAGATATCCTGGAACATCAAATCTCAAATTACTGTCCAGCCATTTCCTTTTCCACTGCCCACTTCCCTTTTCATTCTGTGGTTCTTATATTCACCCAGTGAACCTTAATTCAACAACTGTATGCCCAGCACTATGCTGGCTGAGGATGTGGAAGGAGACAGATTGCAAGACAGCCCCTGTCCTCAGGAGCTCTCAGGATAGTGGGGAGACTGATGCCAAGCAGCTAGATGCTGTGGTAAGTGCGATGAGAGAGGTGAGGTAATGTGGACATGGGGACGAGGCTGCCTAATCTAGCTGAGCAGGGTGGATATCAGGGAACGGGAGCTGGGGATGTAACAGGAGCATACGTTATAGACGGTATGAGGAATAGGGAAACATTAGTCTAATGGATAGAACACAGGGTGGGGAGTTAGGACCCTTTTTTGGTCTTTTGTTTCAGCGTACAGCAGCTTTCTTTGCTTCTCACTCCTGGCAGCAGATATTCTATTCCTCTGGAGCTATGTGGGTTGGAAAAGAATGGAAAGGAATTGGCCTACCTTCATGGGGAGAGAAGGAGACATTAGGGATGTGGGTGTTTCAAAGCTCTTGGCATGATTGGCTATAAGTACAGATGGCTATTTGCATTACTTTATTGTAGCTGTTATGCCTGCATTCCCTTTGATGTGCCTCTCTACGGGGATAATTGTGGGGTCCTAACATATATCTCTTCCTGCTGCCAGATAAAATAGATGCTGATGTGTTGTGCATTACAGAGTGTACAATGAATTCTGTGTGGGCTGTCTTCTTACTGCTGCTTTAAGCTTTTGGAGCCTCTGCAGCTTAAGTGAAAACATGTTTTTTTTTGGTATTGAAATCCACATTGGTAAAAACATAAAAATTAGTACACTAAGTTTTACTGAGGGATTGACCCATAAATGGAGCTAAAATTAACTTTGGTGACTGGATTTTAAAAGTGTTAAATACCAAGGATTGAATATCTACAGAAAAGGTGATTTGTCTGGGAATCCAAGGAACCAGTCACATTCTGGGTAAACTTTGAGGGGGTGGGAAAGAAGAGGATGTGTTTTACAGCTGATCTGCCATTTATTTGTTGTGACCTTGTCCAGTTTGCCTTAATGTTTCTCAAGCATCAGTTTTCTCATTAGTGAACTGAAGCTAATAACTACCATGGAATCGTGATGATCGAATGTTTATTTTCCAATACTGAAAGCCTGTTACAGGCTTCTTTCTTAGTATATATGTCCCAGCAAGATAGAATCACTTAACCATTTCTTTCCCCTCTTTGCTTTTGTACATAATCTGCCCACTCAGAAAATTCTCCACCAAATAAAAGACATACAAACACACAAACCTGGCAATTTCAGGTTCATGTTTTTTTAAAGAAAGTTTTTATTTTTCGGTTAGTGTTGACATTCAGTACCATTTTCTATTAATTTCAGGTGTACGGCATAGTGGTTAGACATATAATTTACGAAGTGATCCCTCCATAGGTTTGTGCTTTCTTGTTCCTTAGGTCTCAGCTAAATGGTGCGCCCTTTTCAAGGATGCCTTTCCTGACCCTGGTCCCACTCCAGTTCAGAAGGTATCCTTACTAGTTTTTCCACAGCACTAGTTTTATTCGTCTGCCTCCCCTGCAAAACTATCAGTTTTCTGAGGGCAGTGACTGCCCTGTGTACTGTTGTGTTACCATTGTGTAGCCTGGGCCTTCCTTCCTTTCACCTAACGATGTGGGGGCCGATGTGGGGGCCGTGGGGGCCGAGCCCAAACTCCTTGCAAAACTTAGGATAGACAATATCTAGAGGCACAACACCCCTTCCGTCCCCCACTTGATTTATAACCAGAAGAAAACCGCATAATTTGCACATAATTGATGGTAAAACCCACTTCCTCTCGGGGTAAGTTTGGTTTTCAGAGTCATTGAAGCAGGGAGACTAGTAGACCTGATTCTTGGCGCTTTGCTAGAGATTCAGACTTTTGCACTTTCCTACGGGACTTGATTCTTTGTTCTGAGTAGAAAACCACTGGAAAAAAAGGGTATGACTTGTGGTAGGAATCTAGTTTAGTAACTGGGTCAAACAATTTTAATCCTACTGCAACTACTGCTTTTTAGAAAAGGACCCCTTTGAACAAAACATAGAATACCTCTGGGGTAACCTCAGTTTGAGAGGCCTCAAGTATACTTGTGCATTACCCCCTCCTCTTTTTTTCTTTAGGACTGTTCAAACCTTGGTGTGTGTGTGTGTGTGTGGTGTGATGGATCACACAGGGGCTATCATTTACATGACCTGAGCATTCTACTGTGGCCATTGGTCTACTGTCCTATACATCTCAGAAGTGATTTTCCACCCTCTAACGGGTCATGCCGAATTTGTTGCAGAGTGAGGGCCAATCTTCCCTGTGAAGGTAAAGGCAAACCATTACTGCCTTACAACCTTTTACTACTTTATAAGTCCCGTCTCTGTTAGACTATATTCCTTGAGGGCAGAGATGTTCCGATTCCTTTTACATTCGCAGTGATCAGTACAGATGTCGGCATGTCCCTCAGTAAACAGTGGTTACCTGTGGAATGAGGCAGCACAGTGTGGTAGAAGATTGACGACTGGAGTAGGACACACTCAGGTGGATGGGTTCAGCACTGGGCAGCCGGGAGGCCTTTAGCTGGAGGGTTTTAACGTCTGAGCTGCAGGATCAGCTTTCCTTGTGAGGATAGAAGATGTGCCCTGGACAATTCCTGGCAATAGATAGCCATTACTTCCCCCACCCCCTTAATTCATTTTGAAGTAATTTCACAATTAGAGAAAAGTTGCCAGAACAACTAAAAAAAAAAAAGCCCCTAAAAAATCCTATATTCAGCTTCACTCAAATTCTTGTTATCAATAGTTTATTGCATTTCCTCCCTGCGTGCAGCGCTCTCTCCCTCCCCCCTTCTTTCCTCCCTCCCTCCTTCTCCCTCCCCTTCCCACCCCCCCTCTCTTTCTCTTTCTTTCCCTCTCTCCCTCTCTCCCTCCCTCCCTCTCTCCCTCCCTCCCTCCTTCCTTGCATACATACCCTTTATCATTATTCCTTTTCTGAACTTTTTGAGAACAAAAACACCCCGGCCTGTACTCCCCCGGGCAGGACCAGTATATAGCTCTCCAAATCAGGAAGTCTGTTGGTACAGCATCACCACCCATCCGCAGACCCCATTAACATGTCTCCAGTTGTCCTCGTAGTGTCTCTCTTTCCTTTTTCTGTCCAGGATCCTCTCTAGGTATATGCGTTGCATTTTAGTCGCATGTCTCCTCAGGCTCCTTCAGTCTGGAGCAGTTACTCTGTCTTTGCCTTTCTTTCATGTCCTTGACATTTTTGAAGTGTGGAGGTCTGGGTCTGCTTGTTCCTGCATGACAACTGTCGTGTTACTTTTTTTTTTTTTTTTTTTTAAGGCAAGGCAACCCTTGGTTGACCTTACAGATTACAAGGACCTTGTCAGCTTACAGTCCCTTTTTAAATTTATTTTTTTATTTTTTTATTTTTTACGCCTACAGCACCTGGTCTTCCTAGATGGTCTTTCATCCAAGTACTAACCAGGCCCGATGCTGCTTAGCTTCCGAGATCAGACGGTATTGGGCTTGTTCAGGGTAGCATGGCCATAGACTGTCATGTCACTTTTGACAGGAGTATCACAGAGATGATGCTGTGCTCTTCTCAGTATTAGGCCAGAAGACAAATGATGTCTGCCTACTCCACTATTAGTGATACTGTTATCACCTGCTTTATTTAGTGTTTGTCAGGTTTGTCCACATTAAACTTATCATGTTTCCTTTTATAATTGATTATTTTCTTGTGGAAAGATCTCTGAAATGATACCACTAGCTCGTTCCTCACTTGAGCTGTACCTGACATCCATGGACAGCTCCTTCCTGAACCAGCCCCTTCTGTAACAGTTGCCAGATGGGGATTCTGTATTTCTGTCAGTCTGCCTGCATTGGTTAGTTGCCATTCTACTCCAAGGAAGAGTTTTCCCATCTCATTTGTTTATTTCTGTCAGTATGAACTCATGGATTGTATTCAGTGGGTTGTAATCCATTTCTATATTATTCCGATTCTCAGGCTGTCTTCACTTTGGCTAGTGGCACCTCCTTTATGCTAGCTTCTGGTACCGTCGACCTGTCCCTATCATTCATGGGACGTTTCTTGACTTTTGGTACAAGAAGATTTTCTAAGCTTATCTCGTTCTTTTTCTGCTGTAGCCCTGGAATCAGCCATTTTCAAAGAGCTTTTGTCCTTTTAAATGGGGGGTAGTAATTAGGAACCAAAATCTGGGTGCTAGGTATGCACATTGCTACTGGGGTGTCTTTGACTCTAGGCTCTCTGAGGAGACAGAGCTAGAAAAATATGTAAATATGTATATAAAACACACACACACCCTACATGTGAGTCTAACTGTTTCTGTATTTCAGTATGTGTACATATGTATGTTGTATATTTGTGTGTACAAATATACACGTGATGTGTGCATGTGTGTTTATACATGTTATGTATTTTATATTAGAAAACAGTGAGTTTTATATTTTAAAACAGAGTTCATGCCGATGACTCCATCTTAAATCCAGCCAATCTCTTTCCACTTTTGTAAATATATTCTCAGAGAGGCAGAAACTGGGCTCCTCTTATCCTCAGTATGTTCACTTATTTCATTTTACTTATTTGCTCAGTGTAATCATTTTCCCAACCACATGACTGTCTCGTCTGCCTCTGTATCCCACTCCTCATGGCCTGAAATCAGTCAGTGGGCCCTCTGGCCCATTCTTCCATAGGGCTCCCCAACCTCTCCACAGTTCCCCAATCTTCCTCATTGTCTCTCAACTTCCCCAGCCGCTCTGTGTGCTTGGCCTCTGGGCCTGCTGGCCTGTGTCTCCTTATTATTCCTCAGTTTCCTACCCTGTATCCTTAGCTGTTGTGCTGACCTCTTTGGTGGAAGGGGGCTGTTATTATTTTTTGAAGAGGTTATATATTTTTTGTTTGTTTATAAAGGTATACTTTACACGCAGTAATATTCTTTTAAGGTATACATTTCTATCAATTTTGACAAATGGTAATACAGTCATGTAGCAACTACCATAATGAAGATATAGAATACTTTCATTACCACAAAAAGTTCCCTTGGGTCTCTTTCTAGTTCTAGTCTAGCCTCTGCCAGTCCTCAGCTGCTGGCAATCACTGATCTAATTTCTGTTTCTATGGTTTTGCCTTTCTAAAATGTCATATAAATGGCATCATTTACTGTGTCACTTTTTGAGTCAGGCTTCTTTTACTTTATGTTCTTTAGAGAGTCATCCATGCTACTTTATGTATTAATAATTTTTTTCTTAATTGTTGAGTAATTCTTTATGCCTATGTCCACAATTTATTCTTCCATTTACCAGTTGATAGATGCTGGGTCGTTTCCAGCTTTTGAGAATTACAAATAAAGCTGCAGTAAGTATTTGTATATAGGTTTGTGTGGTCAGATGTCTTCATTTCTCTTGGATAAATACCCTGGGGCAGTATTGCTGGGTCGTATCTTAGGCATATATTTAACTTTATGAGAAGCTGCCAAACTTTTCCAAAGTGGCTTACCATTTTGCATTCCCATCAGCAGTGAATGTAGGAGAGAGTTTGAGTTGCTCTGTATCCTTTCACTATCTGGTATTGTCAATTTTTTTTCTTTTTAAAGTCTGAGTCATTCCAGTAGGTATTTAGTAGCTTCTCTGTGGTTTTAGTTGGTATTTCCCTAATGGTGTTGAGTAGCTTTTTATTTGCATATTTGCCATCCATATCTCTTTGATGATGTGTCCATTAAATCTTTTCCTCTTTTTTAAAATTGGATTGTTCATTTTCTTAATGAGTTTTGAGGGTTCTTTTATATATTCTTGTTACTGGTTCATTATCTGTTACGTGTTTGCAGACATTTTCACTCATTCTTTTATTTTAAATTTTAAACATAGCTTCTTAAGTATATAAAAATGTCGGATTAGCTTCATTGGAGCTTTCCATATAGCCTTATGCTTTGAAAACCCAAGAGACATTTGTAAGAGTGTGAATCTAGACTTGAGGGGAGGTGTAGATCTTGGACAATCCAGTGGAATTGCCTCTGCCCAGTGACCGAAGGGTCCTTGCTGAGAAAGCGAAGGAAGAACTGAGGGGAAGATGAGAGGCGTGATGGTGGCCAGTCTTTGGTGGTAGAATTTAGTATCGCAAGTTCAGGGGTGGGAGAATGGTCGCTTGAATTGTCTGAAATAGAAAGGCGAGGCGCGTGAGAGGAGCGGAGGGATGTAACGCGGAATGTGTTGAAAATGTTGAACCTGGACGATATCAAACAGGGAGCTTCATTTGGTATGTAAGAGAGAGGCTTAGAGAGGGGACTTAAAGAAGATTAAATGGGTCACGAATCGGCAGAGCTGGGGCTTAAATTAAGATCTTTAAGAACAGTTATGAAGAAAGGACTCAGCAGCATATGAGGCGGGGAGAGGGGGACTAGGGGAGGGGGAAGGGGAGTAGGGAATTCTAACCTGGGTGATACGTTTTTATTATTCTTTATATTCTTTACATAAATTGTAAATACTCTTCTTGTATCTACTCAATAGTAAAATATAACAACAAACCCGGAGTGACAGCAGAATTGGTGATTGAGCTGGTAAGAGCTTGACTGTAAATCAAATTGGGTATCTTTTGGGTTAAACAGAAAACACTAGAAATCAAATGGCAAAGCATTTTTGGCACATGAGGAATGTTTGATTCTTCCTGACACCAAATGAGAAAGGATACTAAAGAAAACAGCGTAGATCTGGCTTTGCTAATTATCATTAGCTTTGAAAATACTGACTCCCAAAGTTAGGATTTACTGGATTTGGAATGGCCTTTGGATTAAAAGAGAATGATGAAAGGAAAAAGCTAGAAAAACCTGATAATAGTCATTATTTTATTGGATTCCTAGTCTAATTTGGGCACTGCGCTGGGCTCCTTGCCATTATGTTTCCCTAATCCTTCCATAACCCTGCAAAGTATTTGGTGATAGTATATTCCTGTTTTATAAATGCAGAAATTGAGATTTAGAAAAATTAAATGACATGGCCAAAGTCACATAACTAGTAAGTGATTGAACTAGATGGGATTTGTCCATAGGACTGCATGGTGTCAAAGCTTGTTCTCTTTTCAATATCCTGGTGCTAATCATAGTGCCACTTGTAGACTGATATTGGTCTGCTAACTATTACCGAGTCACTACAAGATAGGTGCAGACATTGATTATGAGCACTTAGACACTTTTACAGTGATTTGATAATTTTATGAATGTTGAATCTAATAATAAAAAGTTTGTATTTATATGTCTTTTTTAAAATTTCATTTTTTCCAGTAATTCATTTTATTGCATTTTACAGAAATATCACTCAGAGATGGACTGGAAATTTAAAAAGGAAAGGGTTGAGAAGCCCTGCACTGTACTGTGCTGCCTCTGCTGTGGAGCCACACGCCAGTGTGCAGTGGTCCCTGAGTTCTGAATGACAGGGGAGACAGGGTCCGAGAAAGGGGACAAGGCAGTGGGAGGGAAGGGTGAGGAGCTAGGGAAGACTCTTGGGAGAAGTCTCCAAAGTACCCTCAAGTGGTAACAGTAAGGGTGAATCCTAGTTCTCTCCTAGTTCGAGGGGCATACCCTGCCTTCTTTGTCACGTGTAGTGTCTGGATTGTGGTGGCCTTTCTGCAGTAGTGGTCCCCAACCCTTTTGACACTGGTGATGGGTGCTCCTACAAGAATCGAATGCCTGATGATCTGAGGTAGAGCTGGGCGGTGATGCTGGCGCTGGGGAGTGGCCGCAGATACAGATGCAGCTCCGCTCACCTGCTCGCCACTCACCTCCTGCTGTGTGGCCTGGTTCATAACAGGCCACGACTGGTACTGGTCCCCGGGGTTGGGGACCCCTGCTGGAGCGTCCTAACCTGCTTTGTATTAGACTGCGCAATGCTGGTGTTATGGAGGAGAACAAATACAGGAAAAAGAATTTATGGAAATAAAGTTAACCGAATGGAATTCCGAAAGTCTAAAAACACTTTTTTTCTTCTCACAACTCCACACACATGAACATTTACCTTGATGTGTTTTCCCTTTAAGGAAAGGCAGCGATTCTTTGGCAGGGCGGGCAGTTTTGGTTGGCCCTTGCTCCTGCTGTTTGCCACGAAGACTCCTGACCAGGCCAGTTTTGTTCAGAGCTGGTTTGGGAGTCAGCCGAGCTGCCAAGTTGAGCGTCCCCAGTCTGAAATGTGTTCGTATTTAGGGAGGGGGCCAGACCCCTCGGGTGCACCTCCTACAGTTCAGCTGGAAGTGTGACCTTGCAGATTCTGGAACCCCATGTCATAGAGTCTTACTTGTCTCTGAGTGCATTTGAAGTCTTGCCAGTTTAGGAAGGTGGCGAGTTTAACTCCTCCCTGAAGGGAAGATGTTTTTAGGGAGCTTACCCAGAATGGGATACCCCTGGCAGTGGCCCAGGAAAAGGAGTCCACTCAGCCCTCATGTTACCTAGGATATAGTAGATTAAGGAAAGAGGTCTTAGTTTTATAGGACCATTTTTGTCTCTACTACTAAATGTGAAAAGCAAAACAGGCTCTCTGAGAACTGGGCCTGTTTGACCATTTTACTTGGGAGGGAAACATCGACCACAGACCCGAGGTCCTGGCAGGTGTTCGTGGTTTGCCCCAAACCTTCCTTGTGATCTCTGGTAGTTCCTGCCGGTCCGGTTGTGGCTGAGAACAGGGCTGCACACACACTAAGGACAGTTCTAATCCATTTCTCATCGCAAACCTTCTACTTGCCAGACTGGTTCTGAATCCCTAGAATGCAGCCTGGGGTCAGGGATGGGTTTCCATTGCTGTAGGTGATTGCCGTAGACATAACTGTTGAGACAGTTTTCAGTTCAGTGTTCCTGCACAGTTGGCGACTGTGGGTTGGGGGATGGTGTGCGTATGTCTCCCTCTGTGGACATAAACTGCTTATTTAACATTTATTGAACCCTGTTATTAGTTTAGAGAGTTTATAATGCCAGCCTTTACATTCATGGTGAAACATTATTTTCAGAATTATTAGAACCCTAACAGTTTAACAAAAGGAAGAAGATAAGAGAAAGCTCTAAAAAGGTGTAGGCCCCGGAGGAATGCTCCGGGAGGCCACGGCAGTCAGGGGACTCTCACAATACTTTATAATTACCTCAGTGTTACCAAGTCTTGGACTGAAATTATGTTTGAAGATCTCTGTCTCTCCCGTACGTTATAAACTGCCTGAAGATAGGGCAGGTTCTGATTCTTTTTTTTGTATTCCCCAGAGAATCTAGCCTTCTTAGTAGAGTCAACAAATGTTTGCTGAGCTCAATTAAATAAATAAAAAGCTTTTAAACCAAGCACGAAGGACAGTTATATCTCAGTAGTTTATTTGCGAATTTAATTTTCTGAGTCTTTGTGCTCTACTTCTCTGGTCAAGTTGCTGGGCCCAGATGTCTAGCCTGGTGCTTGTCCTTAAATGTCTTGCCCCCTACTATGGTGATGATATCACTAAGCAATTTGAAGACAGGAGAGTGGTGGTAGCTGGCAGGCTCTGCTCATTCTCCCCCACCATGTACCTAACTCCTTTCTGTATGGTCTTTGGGGGCAATGAAAAATTGCCTTAAAGTGGTGACTCCTAGGTGAAGCTGGAGGCTAGTTAAATATGTACTCTTAGGTTTCGTTGGGTGTGTGGAAGTTGAGGTCGTGGTGCTGGAAATAATCTTAGAGGAGTCGCCTCATCCCACATTTTACCTGTGAAAAAACAGACCCAGAAAGATGACATAGTTTTTTCCAAGCCACAAGGCTAATTAATGGCCAACAAGACTGTTCTCTAGGTTTCCTGAGTCTTAGTTTTCGGCATTTACCACACTACCAGAGAAGTCCTGTTTTTTATAGAAAGCATCAGTAGAAATTGATTTCCTGTGGAAAGAATATTGGCAATTTAACCGAGGAATGTGAGCGGACAAAGATTTTTTCTTTTGAATGCCAGAGAACTTTCCCGAAATATCTTTTTCTACTTTTTATGTGATTTAGAACAGGGGTCCCCACCCCCTGGGCCAGAAGACAGAACAAAATGAAAAAAGTTTCATAAACGATATGCTTTCTTTAAATGCTTGAAGAACAAAGTAGGCCACTTTGAATTTCTAAAAGTAAAATTTAAAACATCCCCAAATTATGTAAAAAGGATTTTATTGCATGAATACTGTAATTTTTTAGGGGTTCCTGGGGGCTGGGGAGGATGCTAGCTCTCTGAACGCTTCATGTTCTTATGTGACTCTTCTGTTTGTGGTGACCTCAGAACATGAGATGGAATAATGTGTTCTGAAGGGTGATTTGGGGGAAGGGATGAGAAGGTTGCAGGCGGGGAAAGCTCCACCTAGTGCTTTTAGAGAGGCTCCTCCCCCCCCTCCCCTCCCCTTTTAAAGGAAAGGCTAGGAGCCTGGTCCTAACTGATTCCAGATGGGCCGGCTGCAGTACAAAGGTTTTCAGTGTGTTTGGGACGGCTGACCGAGAGGGCCCCCTGAGCACTTCCTGTGCAGCTCTGCGATTGTGCTCACCTAATCAGAAACAGCCCTTCCCACTGGTGCGCAGGAGCAGCCACTGCGCTTCTTCTCAGTTGGCCTGTTCTCTGATTGCCCTTTCCTCCTGCCCGCTTCACCTCCCCGTTCCTCTCCTTTCCTCTCTTATCTCTCTGTTTGTTTCTAGGGAACATTAAAAAATAAATGTAAATGTGAATATCTATCTATCTATCTATCTATCTATCTATCTATCTATCTATCTATCTATTTCCCTTCCCTATTCCTTGTGGGGGCCGGAGCAGGGAGGAGGGGCAGGGGGAGAAGGAAGAGTGGGCGGGAAAGAAGGGGAGGGAAAGGGAAGAGGGAGGAATGGTCAAATTAAATGCAGATGTGAAAGGCCTTTTTTTTGGTACCTGGCAGATGTTTGCGAGAGTTGGGTTTGGGGAGCATGAGAATGTGAAGCCCACTTGCAAAACCGAGAACCACTTTTTATTTTTTAATTTTTTCACCTGGCACCCTTTCCAAAGGGTTCAGAATGTTGCACAAGGATGGTTTACGTTATAAAGCGAGTCTCGCTGGCCCTTTCTGGCTGTGTGCCAAAGGGCGAATTTGAGAGTGAGTTTAAACCCAGTAGAGGTAGAAAGGTGTTTTGCACGCAGATCCCATGTAGCACTGGTGCCAAGGCAGCAGACCTTCTGCGCTTTGATGTGGGCTTGAATTTGGCCAGTGTCTCAACTACTGCATGATGCCGTAGGTGCTCTGCACAGGTTGTAAGAGGATTTTGTGGCGATGCTCAGCTGCAGGGACTATGACTCATTCTTAAGGGCCTTCCAGACTCCACTAGGGATGTATTTAATGTATAAACTTGATTTTCTGTTTTGGTTCACATGCCTGTTAGACCGAAGGTATGCTTGCTATTCAAATATGTCTTCTTGAGCTAGCTGATGATTGTATAAACTCTCTGGTCCCCGGGGTTCATCAGGTCTTTGCAGTTTCATTCTGATCCATTTTTGAATTCATGTTGTTGCATAAATGTGACTTTATTATAATGCACTATGTAAAAATATACTATATAGTCAAGAAGTTTTCAGCAACGTTGGTTTGCTTTCTTGACAGGTCTACTTTTAGTGTCCCTTTTATCCTCTTGTAAGTATGATCATGGTTTTTCCTGGGCTCAGTGTGAAATATGTTGTCTGATGGAAAACTTCTGAGCTGTTTTTAGGTAACAAGGTTGTCTGGAAGATATAGTTTGGAAATGGAAATATTTCAATTTCTGGGATATTTTGATGTTAGTGGGAATAATGGGTCAGAGTATTTGAAATTGGGATTTCTTAAGATAGATCACATGGTCACCCTTCTTGTGAGTGTTGGCAGTATAGCATTGAAGCTAATGCAGAGTTACTTGATATTTTTAATCATCAGCTGCTTGTGATAACATCCTCAATTTACTAGTAGGATTGTCTTTCTCACCTTTATTTTTTTAAAATCCCCCTCTAGGTGTGAAGAAGAGAAGGCAGCTACAGTGTATGTTGTTTGCTTGCTTGCTTGTTTTTTTGAGTGGCTGCTATTTGCCAAGTGTCGGACTCATATTATCTCACTTAACATGATTTACAGATGGGACCTGCACTTGTACACTGTCACACAGATGGTAAGTGTTGGAGAGACAGGTTCAACCAATTATGTTCTGGATCCAAATGTGATATATGGCCTTCCACACTCTGAGTTATAAGTCTGAAATTCTTCTCGGGAAGAAATTTTTTTCTAAGGGGAATGTAGTGTAGTGACTAAAAATTGTTTAAAGATTATTTAGAACTTATTTTTATTATCATTCTCTTCCCTTTTTAGGCATACTGATTTCATGCCTCTGGCATATAAAAAGATACTGAGGAAGGAGGTGAACCATTTCGTTACTGTTTATAGGGAGATTTTGAGGCTTCAAAAGCTGCTTTTTTTTAATTGAAAAATTTTGGGAGTAATTGTATTCACATGCAGTTGTACAAAAGCTGCTTTTGAAATGGCAGGAAGACAGAGGTTCTGCTTTGGAGCAGATAGACATCTTGCCTCATCTTTTAAGGCATTGTGCAAGGAGGTTGTATGAGGGGATCTTGACACCTCATTTCATCTTAGCAGCTCCTGCTGTCTTTGGGATGCGCACCTGTCATACTGTAAGTGCCGTACCACAAGGGACACCCATTGCAGGAACCACTTCAGTTCCTGGTTCAGGCAGGCTGTGCCATGAAACCTCGCTGAATTGCTCGCGCAGAGACAGCATTCAGAATAGGGATAGATGGAGGGTGGAGACAATAGCAGACCTTGGAAGAAATGAGTTAGAATTGATAGGGGTGAATCAAGCAGCATCTTGGGCTGTGATCACACCGAAGATTCCTTTCATTGTTTTCCCATTAACTTAGATGTCATCTTCCTAAAGAGGTCTTTTTTAACTTTTAACCCCCATTTTCTTTAATATTTATTGTTTATAACTAATATTTGCTTATTTACTTGGTGTGTAACATCTCTAGTCAAATTGGAGAATTTGCATTACGGCAGGGACTATGTCTCTTTTTCACACTGTATACATGATGCCTAGACCATGGGACCATAGTAGGTGTATATATCATAGAAATTTGTCAAATGAATGAATGAGTACCATGGGAACTTGTAGTTCCTGTTGAAGAGCTTAATTCTTAGCTGGTCATGCCTTTGCCTGTTATTTTGGATCAGAGTACTGACTTTGAAATTTTCCTGGTATAAGAGTTTTAATTCTATAGGCTTTTCTTTTTGTAAACAAGGTAATCAACTACCCTAGTTTAAGGTCATCCCTTAAGTTCTGCTAATGGATTCTTGCTTTTTTTCAGAAAATGTGCTTAAGGCCTAGAAGCCCAGACTATGAAGCATCTGGTCCACCTTGACCTCTAAAATTAGCAGACTTGTTCTTTTCCCTTCTACATGTTTGGAAGAGCAGCGCAATTCTATTTTGAGGCTCGTTACAAAATAGGAGAATAAAGAAAACTCAGTGACTGTTTGGTTTAAAAAATCTCTGCTTATATAAGTTGGTTTAATAACTATTCTTTCCTTTAACCCCTTTCAACTTCTCATTCCAGAATTGACCCTCCCTAAGTTATCTTTTATAAGGAGGTCATGTGTATATTTGATCCCTAACTCATTGAGATCTATTTTCTTTCTTTTTTTTCCGACCAGGAGAAAAATATGGGCCAGAAAATTGGAAAACATTTAGGAAAAAATGTAAGGTTGTATGGGTGTGCGAGAGTGTTATGTAAATACATATATATTTTTTCTCCTTTAGGGCCCCCCCACCCCAGTTATCTAGCTAAAATGAGATTTATTTATTTATTTTTAAATTCTGGGAAATATTGTGTAGTTTCTAGCTTTAGCTATTTCTTTTAGGTAGTTGGGCTATAATTCTGAATGTGTAGCTGTTACCTTATTAAGATCTTTGGTGTACTCTTATGAAAATTGGTAAATGATCTTGGTTTTAGGTGTGTGTATTGAAGAAGTGATACCAGTAATAAAGTAGTGCCTTTGTCTTGCTGTTCCTTACTGAAGCAGAAATTTGGAGAGCCGAGGATAGTGGAAGGTTATTTGTGATTTTTGAGTTCTGATGTCACAATCCTTGGTCAGTTTTACTTAAACCCTAGACTCAACTAATATTTGAATGTCATGCTATCAGGTAGGGTTACTGTTCACTTAGGTCAGCAATCCCTCTTACATATCCCCTTTGTCTGTTGTAGCACCTAACAGTCTTGGGCACATAAGACGCACTTGATGAATTTAGTGTGATCTTGCTCAATTCACAGATTGTTTGAGTTGGTCGATCTATTTATTCAGTGGAAGAATGCACCTGTGCATTCTGTATACACATAAATGATGTACCTGGGAATTTTTAAAAAATGCATTTTAGATATTACTTTATTAAAGTTTCTAGAAGAAAACATGAGAATATCTTCATGATAGTTTTTAATTGAACCAGGACATAAATACTAACTATGTAAAGGAAAAAAATGATAGATTGACTACATTAAAATTAGGAATATCTGTTCATTAAAAGACACACTAAGAAAGTAAAAAGGCAGACCTCAGAGGATCAGAAAATATTTGTGATACAGGTATCTGGCTGGTATCCAGAATGTATAAATAACTCCTACAAATCAATATATAGAAGAGATCCTATAAATCAGTCTTTGAATAACCCATAGAAAAAAATGAACAAAAAGATTTAAATAGGTACTTCACAAAAGATAATATCCAAGTGCCCCAAAAGTGGCCCTCATCATTAATCATCAGGTTAATGCGAACAACCACAGTCTAATACTACTGTACTCACTGCAGAATGACTAAAATTAAAAGGCAGACCAAGTGTTGGCAAGGTCGTTCAGCATCAGGATCCCTCATGCACTTCTAGTGGGAATGTAAACTGGTACGGCTTTGGAAAACTAGTCGTTGACAGTATCTCCCAAAGCTGAACATCAGTGTACTAGCAGTTCTACTCCTGGGTGTAACCAGCAGAAATGTGCACATTTATGCACCAAAAGACATGTACAGGAATATATGTAGCAGCTTTTTAGTAATAGCCCCAAGCTGGAAATAACACAAAATGCCTTTCAACATTACTGAAATGTTTTTTTAATAAGTTGATATGTTTATAAAATTGAATACAGTAATGACAATGAATGAACTATTGCTATACTCAACAAATGAAACGGACCAGTTTCACAAATAAAATGTAGAGTGAACAAAGGAAGCACAAAAGAGTACATAATGTGTGACTCCATTTATGTAAAATTCAAAACAGGCAGACTGAATCTGTGGTGTTGAAGTCAGTGTCACCGCCTGGTAGGAGTGATCTTGCAAAGGCGTGAGATGGGCTTCTGGAGTGCTGGTAGTATTCTTCCTTACCTAGGTGCTGGTTACATGGGTGGGTCACTTTGTGGAAATTTATTGAGTTATATACTTAGGATTTTTGCCCATTTCTGCATACGTAGTCAATTAAAAAGCTTACTTAAAAATTTGATTCTACTTTTATCCTATGACTGCAACAGCTAATGGTGAGCTTTCCCCCTCTTATCTGTGCTAATCTTTTGCCTGTCAAAGGTGGTAGGATGTGGGCATGCGTAGACTTTATGTGTTTATATGTTAGAGTTGTTGTGTGGGCATGAAGACGCTTCTTATCACTAATCTTTCAAACAGCCATAGGAAAGGAAAACTGAGGAATACACTCCACTGATCACTTTTTAAACCAATTCTCTGAGTAGGATAGGAAACTGACTCTGCCTCACAGGGCAGCAAATTTGGATTTTCTACAACAGAAGAACCTCTTAATTAAGGATTCTCAGCCTCTAACGGCTTTATTTTCAGAAGAGTGCGCCTCATTTTGACCTTTATTCTTTTTTTAAAAATTGAGATATAATTGACATAAAACATTATGTTAGTTTCAGTGCTGCTACATAATGATTCCATAGATATTTATATACATCTGTATATTTATAGTGAAGTTATTACCATAGCATGTCTAGTTAATATCTACCACCTCACATAGTAACAGATGTTTTTTCTTGAGAACCTTTAAGATCTACTTTTTTAGCAACTTTCCAATTTATAGTACAGTATTTTTAACTGTAGTCACCATGCTGTGCATTACATCCCTGTCTCATGTTTATTTATAATTGGAAGTTTGTACTTTTGACCCTCTTCATCCATTCCTTCCACCTCCCACTTCTGGCACCCACCAATCTGTTCTCTATGCATTTTTTTTTTTTTTTTTTTAACGATTCTGCATATAAGTGAATTCATGGTGTTTGTCTTTCTCTGACTTAGGGTCCATCCATATTGTTGCAAATGTCAGGATTTCCTTTTTAAAGGCTGAATAATATTCCATTATGTGTGTGTGTATATATATATGTGTACACACACACACACACACCACATTTTCTTTATCCATTCATCCTTGATGGACACTTAGGTTGTTTCCACATCTTAGATGGTATAAATATTGCTGCAGTGAGTATGAGGGTGCAGATACTTTTTCAAATAGTGTTTTTGTTTTTTTTTTTCTGGGTAAATACCCAGAAGTGGAATTGCTGGATCATATGGTAGTTCTATTTTTAGTTTTTTGACACACCTGCATACTGTTTTCCATAGTGGCTACAACAATTTACATTTCCAACACTAGTGTACTAGGATCCCTTTTTCTCCATATCCTTGCCAACACGTGTTTTTCTTATCTTTTTGATTATAGCCCTTCTGACAGCTGTAAGGTGACACCTCACTGAGGTTTCGATTTTCATTTCCCTGATGATTAGTGATGTGTTGAGGACCTTTTCATGTACTTGTTGGCCAACTGTGTGTCTTCTTCAGGAAAATATCTGTTCAGATCCTCTGCTCATTTTATAATCAGATTGTTTTGCTGTTGAGTTATATGAGCTCTTTATATATTTTGGATATTAACCCATTATCAGATATTTTCAAATATTTTTACGCATTCCATAGTTGCCGTTTCATATTGATGGTTTCTTTTGCTGTGCAGAGGTTTTTTATTGATTTTTATTCTTATCCTGGACACTGTGAAGAGACAAAATCTCCACATGATATTAAGATTTTTTCCCCCTTCCTCTATGGAAATCTAACTCACAGTAAGGCGTTTTACGGAAACCTAACCTGGGTGAGGCAGGAAATCTGAAAGATGTTATACCTTCTCTTGACTAGTCATCTCTCTCGATTCTCAGCCTGGCCTTGTAAAATACCTAATGTTCTCTTAAGTTTGCCATGTTGTCTGATGACCATACCCTTGGAAATTTTCATTCTCTCTTCTATTCTCTTTTTATTCCCCCCCTCCACCACCTGCGTCAGTTACCTAAGTGAACCGGAACTCATTCTCCGTGGCACCTTCTAGAGTTAGCCATTCCCTCTTGTGTGCTTGCGCCGTACCCGCATGTACCTCTGCCGTATCACATATCACTGTGTTTGTCCTCCAGTGCTAGCCTTTTAAGACTATCAGCTGGCACATGGTAGGTGTTCAGTAAGTATTGAAAAGATGAATGATGGGCATATTTTCTGAAAGACAGTAACTATTTTCTAAAGAATAAAAACCAATTATAATATTTGACATCAGACGATACATGTTTTAAATTATTTTTGAAAGAAGCAATACTTCGCATAATTTCTCAGTAAAACCAGGGCTGTATATTTACAGCAGGGTATATATTGTGGCAGTAGGAGAGATTGATGCTAACTGGTTCATGTTGGTATCAGACACGTGACCTTGGCCTCTTTAGCATTGTCCTCTAATCAGCTGATTTAATTTTAGTGGAATCTCTGGAGAAATACTTTGAAATGCTCTGGTTCTAATTGCAGAATTTAGAAATCATAAATCTAATGTATAGATCCTGACTGCATTAGGGGTTGTGGATTAAAACCAGCAGATGAGACTGTGTAGGCATTATGACACTGTGACTGGGGGCCAGTGTAGGCATTATGTCAGCGATAATTTTGTTCATTTCAAATATTATAAAATTAAATTCCAGACTATGTTATCTGAAGTTTTATCATTTCATTTCAGCATGTAATTTCTGAAGCATTTTAGTTTAAAAAGATCCAAGTAGAATCATTGCCATTTGTCCAGAAGTTTAGAATAATATGAATAGAATAATAAATTAATAAGTATTGAGTGCCTGCTTAGGGTTTAATACTATTAGTAATACGTAAAAAGTATGACTTTGACCTCGATGTCAAGCAACCTATATTTTATTGATGGCATAAGAAAACACAGATACAAAATAACTTCTAAATATTTCTTTCTAACCCTAACAGTCTATATATGGGAGGCCAAGTAGAAAAAGCACAGACTTTGGAGTCCAAGCAGATCTGGGTTCTAATCTTGGCTTTAAAAAAAAATTAAAAGTTATATAACCTTGGTCACGTTATCATCACTGGAACTCTTGTTTCTCCATTTGCAAAGTGAAGTAAGAACATACACAACTTGGCGGTTTTTTGGTTTTATTTTTGAGAAGTAATGACAACCTACACATATAAAACCACACATAATAAGTGTACCTAATGTACGTTTGAATGAAAGGAGTAGATAAATAGAGCTTTATTTGCAGCAGTCTACTCAGTCCGGGCGATTGTTAATAGATTTCATAATGATAACTAACATAAGTCAAGCTCAGTAATTGATTTGATGGGCAGTCTTGGAAGCTGTCCTTAAGTCTTCCCTTTATAGAATAAAGCGACTGACCTACTGTTCTTAAGAGTGTGAAGGTCTTTTAGCAGAGTGCGCATCAGTTAGCCGGTGGAACTATCTGACCAGTGATGAACACAGGAAAGGTTTCACACAAGGAATGGCTTGTTAGGCGTCCTCAAGAGGTAAGATAAGAAAGCACATATCTCAGAGATGGGCTAATCAGACTGAGTTCCTCCCTCCCCTTCCTCCCTCCAGAACGTGAGTTTCAGCTGTTTTTTAGCAAGTACTGCATCCTTTGCTGTTTTCTGCAGCAGTTGTGATGTTTATTCTGGATGCCTGTGTGTTAACTAGTGGGAGATTTTGACTTTGCTAAATGTTCCAAATTGTTTAAATTCTGTTTGGAGTAAATGACTTTCTTATTATACGAAATCATTTTCCTTTCATGTCTATTTTTTTCACTGGGGAGTTGGTGCCCTGGAGCTGAGTCTTTGCCCTGCAAACTGAAAATACAGTTTTCCCGGGTGTGTCTTATTTTAATCTACTCCCTTTCAGACTACAAGGCTCTGACCTCCTTGGAGCCTTTCCTACTTGGTTACAATTGATGCTTTGTCTTTTAAAGTCATATAGGACATGGCACTCAGTTGATTCAGTGTTCAGCTATTCCATATGGCTCTGAGAAGAAATTCCTCTCCTAGAATGGGAGTGGGCAGCTGAACTGGAAATTGGAGGCCTGGTCCATTTTCAGTCATCATTTACGGAGAGTGAGTAGCAACTTCTAAATTAGAGTCAGGACTAAGCAAAGGAAGAACAGGGCCAGCTCCAAAATTGGGTACTAGTCAAAAACTGGCTAGTGTATGAGGTTAGTATAGCTGAGTTTTACTAGAAGTAGACATTTAAGGAATTGTCTGTGGTTCAAGACATTTTGCATATTTTATGGTGTAGCTGTGTTATGAAAGGATAATTTTCTAGAAAGTTCATGTTCTTTCTTCATGGTTTATTAATTTCTGTTAATATTCACAGGAATTTCACTACTAATGATGTCAGCTTACTCTCTATTTATTCAGTCCCTTTGGCCCAGGGACTTAAACTACTTTACATTAATTTAGTCAGTAATTCTTACACCATCCCTGTGTGGGAGCTGCTTTTCAGATGAACGATGTAAGAACTTGCTCCAATTTACATAGCAGGTCAGTTCCTGGGATGGAAAACTAGACTAGACCCAGGATTTGTGGTTCCAGGCTTAGCATGTTTGGTCACTGAAGTATGCAGTCTTTCTATCTCACTTCCTCCCCTTTTCCTCTCTCCCCCACCCCCTTTGGTAGAAGAAATGTCAAGCACATAGCAAGAGAATCCGGTCTTTTAAGAAGTTAGAGACTGTTGTGCCTTTAGGCATAGAGCTCTGGATTCTTGGCTTGGGATGGAAGGAAGCAGCAGAAGACCGATGCTCGCAGCACGTGAAATGATTTTTGACCGGTGCACACTTTAATTTTTGTTCTCTTTTTTTCTCTTTTGTTGGGAGGAGAGGTGGGTGTGAGAATTTTTGTGTGTGCCAGCCTTTATGGGGGGCAGTCCAGCTGTTTTAATTCTCAGCAGATATTGCCACTTGCTTTTGGGTTGGGGGCCAGAGAGGAAGGGGTGAAGCACTCACTTGGGGTGAGATTAAGAGGAGGGCGGAATGTAGGAAGGAGGACATTTCTCTGCGTTTTTTTAGTCATAGGACTCTGAATCCCAAGTAGCTAAATTTAGCTCAGGTTCCTGTTCAAGGCATCATTTTTTTTAGGAGCCGGTGGTGGGGGGAAAACGGAAAACCTTTTTGTGTATCCTGCTCTATGAAGCCAATAGGGAAGCAGGAGGAGGTGAGGTTGCCATGGAGATGGTAGCTGTGTGCAAGGGGAGAGCAGCAGGGTTTAGAATTCCAGGAAGGAAGAGAGAGTGATGTCATCAGATTCCATGGACCAGCCCAGGAACCCCTGTGAGGTTGGTGGGGAGTTGGGTGTGCGTGGGGGGCGGTGGAGTGGGAGTTTGTGCAGGGGAATTTGTGGCTTCAGTAAGGTGTGGGGAGTCCAGTTCAAGCAGAGAGGTTGGTTCTGTGGAATTGTGCTGATCTGCATTAATGTCTGCTTTTTAAAAATATGTAAATCACTCTGAATTTGCAGAATGTTTTCTTTTTTGAAAAAGGATGTATTCATTTAACAAAGGAGCTAATATAGATGTAGAATATAATATCTTTTTATAGTTATACTCCCCGTAGTATTTGTGTGTGCCTTTATCTCTTGTATGTGAGAGTATTTGTGACACATTTTGGATATATAGTTGCCTTTGTGTGATGCCTTTTATGGTCCTGCATGCAGTTAAATGCTTCATTAATGCCTGATTATCATATTTATTTTTCTATGGATGTGTATAAATAAAACACTTTTTATTAGAAAAATCTGAAAGAAAATCAGAGCAATTGCTTTTGCGGCAGAAGGGAAAGCTGCATGCTCTGGACGGTCGTTCTGAACGTGTGCGTGCATGTTCGTGCTGAGCGTGAAGGGCAAGTGTCGTTCCTTTAGAATGACCGAGAGGCTAAATTTCTTTTTAAAAGGTTATAACAGAATCCGAGTTCTGCCCATCAAAACAGCCACTTTGGCTCTGATGACAACAGCTGTTGTGCAACACCTAAAGACTTCTCACTTGGAATCAGCTTTAGCAATGAGTGATAAGGAAACATTTTCAATACCTAACATTGAAATTTTTGTTTAAAAAATACCTAGATTGACCCAATACTAGGTTTTTTTTTTTTTTTTTTTGAATTGGCTTTTCTTGAATTGGGGTTGTCAGAAGTCAAATCTGTGCTCAAATGAGCTATTATCCAAGTGAAGATATTTAAAGTCATAGGTTTAGGTGCCGAAGTCATTTTCCTTTTTGCATCAAGAGCTCCTAGATTATTTAGTTTAGCAGTGGCAGTGTTTTTGAACGATGGCAGCATCCCAGGGTGACATCTTCCGAGGTGACCCATTTGGAAGTATTCGTTCAAGTGTGTCTATTAAAGTCAGTGACATTGGGTAAAGTGGGAAGCAGCGCTGTGCGGTGCGTCTGAGAGCAGGCAGACTCTTTGGAATCAGATTGGCTCAGGTCTGAACCTCTGTTCTGCTGCTCCCTGACTGACCTTGGGCAAGTAACCGTCCCTTGGAGTGTGGGTTTCCTCATGTATAAAATAGGAATGATAGTGCTGTGAGTACCAACCGTATAGCGTGGTGGCAAGGGATGAGTAAGCTAAAATGGAAAGCACTTAGACATTTGGTATGTTCTCAATCAGTGCTTGCTGCTTGCTTTGGTTATTGTCATTAATAATTATACATTTCCTTGATATACAGAATTGCGAGGTAGATGGTCTTGCACACCACTGAGTATCCTGGAAGGAGGGGCCCAGGAATATGTAGTTTTTAAATGATTTCCAGGTGATTCTCATGATCAGCCAGGTTTGGAAACCACTGAGTGTCATCTACCTTGAGTGCGGCCCAACCACTGGAAGCTTCATCATCTCCTGGGAGCTTGTTAGAAATGCAGAATCTCAGGCGCCATGCCACTGAATCAGAATCTGCATTTTTATCAAGGTACCCTACAGTGACCCGAATGCACGTTAAAATTTAAGAAACACTGCTTTTCTTCTAGCAAGGGGAGTAATCGGGTGATAACTACAGTTAAAGATGAATTATGTCTCAATGATTCCCGCTGGTGGAAGAGAAACAGCCTGGCTAAGCCAGTGTGTGCATGAGCACGCACTTGCCTTTTCTGCTGCCTGCCCTAGAGATAATGTTTCTCTGCATTAAATCACCACGCCATGGAATGGAAAGGGTAAAGTTAAAATTGTGACTGTCTCTACTACTTACTAGCTGTTTGGCCTTGGTCCAGTCATTTCATCTCTCTCTGAGTCTCAGTCTGCAAAGTATGTCGCTTATTACAGTGCCTAAATATGTTTGTGCCTTCCCCTTTCCCTTTCCCTTCCCCTTCAACCTTTCAATGATCCATATAGTAGTTCTGTCTCCTCAGAAAAGGCTGCCAGTGGGCACCCAGTACCGTCCTGTCTGTGTAGGGTCTTTGCCTCTTGCCCTTGTCCCAGCTACATTTACACTGAGCATCTAATTGTACTGCAGAGATGTGTACATGTAATTTTCTTTGTTGCCTTTTTCTACAACGTGCCTTTTCCTTAATGGAGACTTATCTCTGAGGGCTAGAAGAGCTAGTTGAGCTGGTACGAGAATCAAGGTATGATGAGATCTGATAGAGACATCTCTGTTATGAATTAATAGTCAACCATATGTTTAAAACAAATTTGTTTTGAAAAAATTGGTATTAGGAAAAAACCCCTTAAAATCAGGTGATTTCATTTGAAGTCTTTTAGACTAGTTCTTAGCAAGAATTAGTGTGGTAATTATCAGAAGATCACTGAATTGATAAGTAATGAGCATGGTTTTGTTTTCTGACCAGGGATTTAATGCAGTAAAAGCAAGTTCAGGGGGCAGAGAGTTTAGGTCAGAGGATTGGCAGTCATAACCAGTAGGATGTGGGAAGCAAGAGCAGCAGTAGGAAGTAGAAAGGTCCATTTTCATTCAGTCATACAAATCTTAGGGGACTGAGGGATAAGACAGGACTGTGAACATTTAATAAAAAGTGTTATAGTAATAGCTTTCTTCTATACGGTAGGTATATTCCTAGGTGCTTTTTGTACATTATGCCTCATTTTACTTGACATCCCTACAAGGTACAGGCATTATCACATGTATTTTACAGATCAGAAAGGTTGCGTAACTTGCCCTAAGTCGCTCTGCTGATGAGTGCCAGAGCTGGTTTGACGTCGTGTTGAGTAAACTGTGTAAGTGATGGGACTGTTATAAAAGCTAAATTGAAATAGCTAATATACGCCAGTTAAAATAAATTTTATTTTTTTCCAAATTGACCTTTTTGGTAAGTGTTAATTTAAATTAAGATTGTGGTATTCAATGTGTTAGCCTCTCAGAGGGATTTTTTGAACATTGCAGAATTATCCTTTGGGGATGTATTTCCTTTATACTCTGAGGCTAATGAAGAGATATCTTTTTTTAAATGCCAAAGCTTGCAAAGTTCAGTGAAACACCAATTTGAGTGGAATATCATAGCACAAAACTAATTTTTGTTGTTGGTTATCAACTGGCATATTTAGTCATAAGTATTCACATAATCATGTCAATTATTCTCTTCAGATTTAAATGTGAATAATTCTCAGTGATTGCAGAAAGTGAATTTCATATGCAATTGAAGGCTTGGGTTCCATGCCCTTTTTTGTCATTTACTGCTTATGAGAACTTGGACATGTCATTTAACCTCACTAAGTCTGACCCTGAGTTTTCCTTATCAATCAGAAAGGAATAATGTTATCTATTTAGCAGGATCGTTATGAATAGGAGGATGTGTTTGACATCAACTTCTGCCTCTCACTGGCTGTGTAACCATGAGAAAGACATTTAAACCTTATGCTTCTTTGGTTTTCTTATCTGTAAGGTCTGTCTGTGTGTGTGAGTGTGCGGCAAGGGGAGGAGAATGCAGGTCATGGAGTTGGATTAGAATCAGATGACCTGTGTGGTGCCCTCACACTCTGTGATCCTGTAATTGTTGGACCCGCCTACGTTTTGTATGTAGCGAAGTGTTTTGTATAATTAGTCATTGTTTCTTATTATCATCATCATTCTTGAGTAGTGCTGTCCCATTAAGGAACAGGTACTGTACAACTCACTTTGCACGTATTTATCTCACTTAATCGTGTAGCAACCCTATGAGGTAGGTTATGTTCTCATTTAGAAGGTGAAGAATTTGAGGCTCAGGATGAAGTAATATTCCATGATCATGAAGCTAGCAAGTGTCAAGGTCCTATCTCAGGTTAGCGTGATACCATTGACTATACCTTCCCCTCTACATCTCAGGCTGCATGGAATTATCCATGACATGTCAAAACTAGGAAGTTTTTTGGGCTTAGTATGACACAGACAAACTGCTTCTTAGGCCTATTATATATGAAGAAGGAAATTCAATACAAAATTTTTTTGAGAACCCATGATAATATCTAGTATCATTGGGGGAAATAAACACAGATATATGAGAGGTAGTTTGAGAGCTTATGAACTCTTTAGAAATAGGAGGTGTAGACATTCATCATACATTCCGAAATTGGTCTGTGGTGGAATAAACTCAAGTGCTTAGTAAATGCTATAGTAGTTTTAAGAAGGGAGTAATTGCTTTGGGTTAGAGGACTGTTCTGCAAGCTTTTTTTGACCATGACCCATGATAAGAGATCCATTTTATGTGATACCCTGGTACATAGTTAAATATTTGTCTGTATATATTTGACTAAAACAAGTTTCATGAAATAATTGTTACTCTTACCAAATATGAGGTATTTGATTCTTTTTAAAGATTCTGTTGTAGTTTGTCTACTACAGTGATTCTTAGAGTGTGATGGACCCCTTGAGGTGCACCAGACCCTTTTAGGGGATCTTCAAGGTCAAAACTATTTTCATAATAACTCTAAGATGTTATTTGCCTTTTCCATTGCATTGTAGGTTGCACTGACGTTACATAGCAGTGATGGGTGAAACTGCTGACACTCTAGCATGAATCAAAGCAGTGGCAGCAAACTGTATTGTGGTCCTTAAGTTGTTCACCACCACATGCTTGCCATTAAAAAAAGGGGGAAAAGCCAGTTTTAAGAATGTTGTTGATGAAGCAGTAAAAATTATTACTATTATTAAATCTCCACGCCGATTATGACTCTTTAATATTCTGCATAACAAAATAGGTAATACACACAAAGCATTTCTGTATACTGAATATGACGGTCATCTCAAGGAAAAACACTTCTGTGATTATTTGAGTTTCCAGGTAAGCTAGCCACTTTTTTTCATGGAATACTATTTTTACTTGAAAAATAAATTGGCAGACAATGGTTATTCAGATTGGGTATTTGGCAGACATTTAAAACGAATGGAGCAAGTGTGTCATTTCAAGGAAAATAATGACAATATTTGTTCCCAATGATAAAATTTGAGCTTTCAAGCAAAATTAAAATTCTGGAAAGTGTACTTTGGACAATGGGCTTGAGAGCTCCAGTACTTAAAGATTTTTCTGATGAGATCGATGGTGATTTAGTGAATGTGATTTTTTTTTTTGGATATATAATGAAATGTGTCAAAACCTAGAAGATTTTTATAACTTAGTGAACCAGTATTTTATATATGAATGATGTTACAAAGTCATGATAGGTAAAAATCCTTTCAACATGTAAAACAGACCAATAGATTTTAATCTACAGAGTTTGAAAAATTCATTAATATGGTTTCAGATGCTGCATTGCAACTAACTTTTAAGACACTGTCACTTTTCAAGTTTTGGTACAGTATTAAGGAAGAATATCCATTGATATGCGAAGACTATTAAAATACTCTTATCTTTTCCAAATACATGTCTGTGGAAGGCCAAATTTTTTTCATTCATTTCGACCAAAATAACATCATAACAGATTGAATGCAGAAAGAAGCTGATAGTAGAATCTATCCATCTTCTATTAAGTTGAATGTGAAAGATATTTGCAAAAATGTAAGGCAATGAATCTATACTCACTAAATTTTGTTTTATAAAATGTAGCTAATTTTCATTGAATATTTTTGTTAGCATAATGGTTTGTTATTGGTATTTTAAAATGAATTAAATATTTAAGTTTCAGTTTCTATAGGCAAATATTAATATTTAAAATGCATACAAACAAAAATTTGGGGGGCTCTTTAATAATTTTTAAGGCGTAAAGGAATTTTAAGACCAAAAAGTCTGAGAACTACTGCTCTAGTTATTTTTTAAATAATGGTTGAGGCCTCTTAAATGTCATCAGTGGGTCTTGACCTGCAGTTTGAAAAAAATACTGAGCTTTAGGGATTACAGGGATTACACTGTGAAGGGAAGTAGGACTTTGCTAGATTTTATTTGAGTTGAACTTGGAGAACACCTTAATATATGAAGTAAATGGAATAAAGTTTATATCTGGAAATTAGCCATTTGGAGTCATCTTCCACACTTCATTCAAACTTTGCCTCTTGTGTATTCTTTTTGTGATTTCTTATGCCTTTCTTATACCATGTTCAGCCATGTACTGTTTTATAGTTATGTTTTATTGCATGATTCTTATATTTGTTTATATGCCTCTCTTTCTTACTAGACAATAAGTTTCTTAACAGAAGAATTAATAACTTGTCTTTCTATTCCTACCATAATACCAGGCACGTGAAAGTCCCTCAGTAAATGTTTGTTGAAGGAATAAGTAAATGGGGAGAAAAAGGGAATGACCAGGTGAGGCCAGATTTAGGGTGTTTGGAGCTTCATCATATGAGCAGTGGAGGGTCATTAGCAAGGGAGTGATATGAGTGGTGGTGTGTGAAATTAACCTGGCCCTGGTAAGAAAATTATGAACAGGTGGGTGGAAGCTGCTGGACCAGCTAAGAAACTATTATTCCCGTAATATAGGCTTGACTCAGGTGACTCAGGCTTGCATTAAGGTAATGAAAGATGTGTATCCTGAGGAATATTTACAAGAACATAAATATAATAATACTCATACCACCTAACATTTATTGTGTATTTACGATCCTGAATACTGTGTCAAGGGCTTAATGTTATCATTTAATCTTCATAGCATCCTTGAGGAAATATACTTGTTGTTCCCATGTTTTTGATGGTTAAATAAAAATAACACATGTTCATTATTGCAAAATTAGAAAATACACGTAAGCAAAAGAAAAAAAAAAGTTTATCACTCATAAACCCAAACTCAACACCAACACATATAGTCACTAAACATTTTGGGATAGGTACATCCTTCTAGACTTAAAAAAAAAAAAAAAAAACAATAAAGGTGTATATATCTGCTCTCTATGCCTGAATATGAGGAAACTCTGCATATAAGGCTTTATGTTGTTTTTCCATTGAAAGGATGGGCCAACCTAAATGTATAAACTTTTAGGGATGTTGATGAAATAGTCAAATGTCATTAAAGTATCGATTTTATTTATATATCCATATTCAAAATCATATACAAAATTTTATAATTTAGAAATATTTTCTTTAGTTTTAGAAGAACATTTATACATACTGTACTGCATCAGAACCCTTTGAATCTTCAAATGGTTTTCCAGGATATATATTGAGATACAGCAGTTTCAAGCTACAAGTACCTGTTCATTCAGGTAGTATCAGGAAGATTGGTTTTCTTCGTTTATACCATAGTGTATACTGCATTGTTTAAAATTTTTTTTTTATTGACATGAAATTCGCATAACATAAAATGAACATTTTTAAAGTGAAAAATTTTGGTGGTACATAGTACATTCACAGTAGCCACCAACCCTTTTCTAATTCCGGACATTTTCATCACCCCCCAAAGAACCCCATCCATATTGATTAAGTGATCACCCTCCATTTCCCCTTCCCTCCAGTCCCTGACAACCGCCAGTCTGCTTTCTGTCTCTGTGAATTTACTTCTTCTGAATATAAGTGGAATCATACAGTGTATGATCTTTTGTGTTTGGCTTTTTTCATTTAGCATAATGTTTTCAAGGTTTACCCATGTTGTAGCATATACCAGTACATTGTTCTTTTTTACAGCTGAATAGTATTCCTCGATACGTATATACCACAATTTGTTTATCCGTTCATTCATTGATGGACATTTGTGTTGTTTCCATCGCTGTTGTGCATAGTGCTGCTATGAACATGTGTGTACAAATATTTGTTTGAGTACCTGTTTTCAGTCCTTTTGGGAATATACCTAGGAGTGGAATTACTGGGCCATATGGTAGCTCTATATTTAACTTTCTGAGGAGCCGCCAAACTGTTTTCTGTAGCAGGTGCACCATTTTTTATTCCCACAAGCAATGTACAAGGGATTGTCAATTTATTTTTAATGAGGAACACAATAAGATGGGGAAAGTAAAGAGAAAATAATGTGTGGCCTTTGAGTTTATTAGAGCTTTGTATCTCCGATTTTGCCTGATGGACTTATTAAATATTTAGCATCACTTCGGCCTAAGAATGAAATTTAGCTCAGGGAAATGTATCTGATCTATTTTAAGTGGTGAACAGACTAAGAAATGAAGATCAGAAAAGTGAAAGAAGGGAAATTTAAATAGACTGGCAGATTCCTTGAGGGGAAAGGCCCTCTTCACCTTTGTGTTTCTGCATTTAATAACATGTTCGGCATGCCATAGGTTGTGTTGGGGGTCCCCAAGACTACCCTAGATTCATTGATTCACCAGGATTTGCAGAAATCAGCGTATAGGCAAACTCATGGCTATGATTTATAACAGTAAAAGGGTAGAAAGTAAAATCAGAAGGGGAAAACGTGCTCGGAGTGAAGAAATCAGGCTCATGCCTTCAGGAGTTCCCTTCTAGTGGAGTCACACAGGACGTGCTTACTTCCTTCAGCAGCAGGTTGTGACAATGTTGTGTACCAGGGAAGTCCATTAGAGACTTAGTGCCGAGAGTTTTCTTTTTTGGGGGTGGGTATAAAGGTGGTTCACAGAGCCACCCTCTGCCTGGCACATACCAGAATTCCAGAAGGAGAGCAGGTGTTCAGCATGAACCATATTGTTGCACAGTTTAGGCACAGCAAGCCATTCCTATCAGGTCTGGGAATAGAACCATCCTGAAATCTAAGTTCCCAGACACTAACCAAGGCCATCCTTGCAAGCTGCCCTTTCTCAGGATAGCAGTCAGGACTGCTGTGTTCACTTGTTCCTTGTACATAGATGTTCTTTAAAAAGTGTTGCTCGGTTCTGTGAAGAAAAGTAAATGCCATAGCAGATAACTAGCAGGGACTTTAGTGTCAGACACACCTGATTCATATTATTGTAGGCAAATTGCTTACCTTTTTGAGCCTCACTTTCATTATTATACAGAGTTACATCACAGAGTTTTAGTGAGAATACAAAGTCATAATGTATAGATAATACTAAGCATAATGTCTGTCTTGGTAATCAGGGGTCCCCAACCCTCGGGCTGTGCACCAGTACCGGTCTGTGGCCTATTAGGAACTGGACCGCACAGCTGGAGGCGAGCAGTGAGAAGTGGGCAAGGAGCAAAGCTTCATCTGTATCTGCAGCCGCTCCCCCGCGCTAACATCAGTGCCTCAGCTCCACCTCAGATCGTCAGGCATTAGGTTCTCATAGACGCACCCGCCCCTGGTGCCAAAAAGGTTGGGGACCGCTGCTGTAAATAGTAAGTGGCTATTTCAGCTCACTTGTATCAGTCTGGTTTCAGTCAGGAGAGAGAGACTATAAGTAATTTGGACCCAGAATGAAATATAAAGTTATTTACTACAACAGAATATTAAAGTAATAAGGGATTGGTTTATAAGAAGAGAACTCTAAGGAATAGCAGAAGTAATATAGCAGATATAATGTAATTTAATAATGTGATTGACATACTGGTATGAAATATAATTAATATATAATTATGTGTTAACCCAGGGCTGAGAAAGCACCCAGAGAAAAGCTGTCTTCCCCTCCCCCAATCCCTTGCACCGGGGGCTGAGATCTAGAACTTGTCGGAAAGGGCATGGTTGTGGCTTTCTGAGTGGCAGAGAAGTAAGTCTCTGTGATACCAGACCTGCAGAACTGGTGGGAAATCTGCCTTTTAAAGTTGCCAGAAATCTATCCTGTAGGGCAGGGGTCCTCAACCCCCGGGCTGTGGACTGGTACTGGTCTGTGGCCTGTTAAGAACCGGGCCACACAGTAGGAGGTGAGCGGTGAGCAGTGGGCGAGGAGCAAAGCTTCATCAGTATTTGCAACCACTCCCCCATGTTAACATCACCGCATCAGCTCCACCTGAGATCGTCGGGCATTAAATTCTGATAAGGAGCACCAGTTTCTGGTGCCAGAAATGTTGGGGACCGCTGCTCTAGGGTACTGGAGAAAGCTGTTCACAGTTAGCTGTCTTACCAGAGGCACTCTGCTGTATATCAGCCAAAGACAGTTACTGGGGGAAGGTCCTGGCTTCTGGGTGCTGCTGGCTGATGTGCACTGTGAGAGCTGGGGAGGAAGAGACTGCTGAGAACGCACCCTGGGACCAGGAAGTGAACCAGACCCTTTTCTCCTTAAATGTCTCCCTTGTGCCCTCTACCGACGAAGCTTGACATCATGCTAAACATTAAACACCAAATGTTTAAAGGGCCCAGATCATCTTCACAGAGCAGGCCAAATAGGTGAATTTGGAGGTGAATCAATTAATCGATAACCAGCTTATGGGTAGAATGGATATCAATTCCAGATGCTTAGAAACCAGGAGGATGCCAAATAGAGGTCTAAGAAACTTCAAATATAAGTTAAATATGCAAAAAAAAAAAAAAAATCAAGTTGGATCCTTACTTTACACTATATATAAAAGTCAACTCAGAAAGGACCAGGGACCTAAACGTAAAAGCTAAAACAATAAAACTCATAGAAAAAAACATAGGAGTAAAACATGGCTTTGAGTTTGGCAGTAGATTCTTGGATATGACACCAAAAGCACAGTTAACAAAAGAAGAAATTGAGAAATTGAACTTCATGAGCATTGAAAACTTTTATATGTCAAAGGGCACTATCAACAGTAAAAAGATAGCTCATGGATGGGAGAACATATTTACAAATCATATCTGATAAGGGGTTAATATTCAACTCAAGAAAATCACAGCCTTTCACAGGCCAATGAGCATAGGATTTGAATAGACATTTCTCCAAAGAAGATGTACAAATGGCCAGTATACACATGGCAGTGATGCTAAGTTAGCATTAATAATCATGGTGGAAGTACATATCAAGATTACAATGAGAAAACACCTCACATCCATTAGAATAAGTGGCAAAAAAACCAAAATAACAGGTGTTGATGAGACTTTGGAGATATTGGAACTCCTGTGCATTGCTGGTGGGAATGTAAAATGGTACATTTGCTATGGAAAAGGGCATAGTGATTCCTCAAATACTAAACATAAGTTATCAGTAATCCAGCAGTTCTGCTTCTGGGTATATACCCTAAAGAGTCAAAAGCAGGGACTCCAACAGATATTTGTACACCCATGTTCATAGCAGCATTACTCAAAATAGTTAAAAGTGGAAGCAACTGAAGTGTCTATGAACAGATGAATAGATAAACGAAATGTGTTATAAACATAATGGAATTTATTATTCAGCCTTAGAAAAAGAAATTCTAACTCATGCTAAATGCGGATGAACCATGAAGACATTATGGTAAGCCAGACACAATAGGAAAAACAGCATTTGATTCCCCTTATGTGAGGTACCTAGCATAGTCATATCCAGAGACAGAAAGTAGATTAGTGATTGCCAGGTGGTGTGGGCTAAGAGGGGTGTTGGAGAAAATTCTGGAGATGGATGATGGTGATGGTTATACAACAGTGTGAATGTACTTAAAAAAATGGTTGAAAATGGTAACTTGTTATTTATATGTAATCACATTTTTGTAAAAGGAAACCGTTGGAGAATATTTATAGTATGTTCTCAAATCTTAGTACTGGAAGGAAGAGGTTGAAGAAGAATTTTATTTTTTATGTACTTATTGGTTATTTGGAAATGTGTTACTTTATGGGAATGAGTCCAGTAGTAGACTGGTTCAATTTCTCTCTCAAGTCATTTGCAATTTATAGACATAGAGATGAGGAGGGAGTTCTTTTGGAATTTCTCCTGTATGTTAAATACTGTGCCAGGTAAACTTTGTCCAAGTTATTTCACTTAATCATCACAACTTTATGAGCCAGAGAATATATATTACACAGTTGAAGAAATTGAGGCTCAGAGTGATTAAATAATTTGACCAGAGTCACATAGTTAGAAAGTGACACAGCTAGTCTTTGAATCTACATCTCTTTGACTCTCAAAGTCTGTGCTTTCTCTAGTGCATTATAAAAGGAGTTAGTTACATCTGCAACTCGCTTTCATGATGGTGAGAGTCAAGCGTTCTAAGTTCTAGGTCCTCTTTTATGTCTGCTTAGTTGACTATGGACAGGACACTTCTCTAGGTCTCAGTTTCCTCACCTATGAAGAAAAGGGATTTGATCAGTTAACTCTTAGAAAGCTGTGACTGTTACTGAAAAGAGAAAATTTTCGTGTGTTCCAAAGGTGGGCTTTGAAGACCCAATAAATTCTTGGTCCGGTGTTAACTAGGGCATTTTTAACTTAAGAAAAAAAAAAAAAAGGATAGGTTTTTGGGATGGAGTAGTGAGTGTCACAAAGAACTATCATCAGTTGTCTTGATGGAAGGTGGCATAAATTATGTTTTATTTTACTGGAGCGTGCAAGCTTAGTTTACCAGTTACCAATTGGGTCTTATGTTGGGACCATGTTTTTAGATACTTCCAGGTATATATCTCTCATATGCATTTATTTATCTTATCTTTGAGTACTTCGAATCCTGTGTGGTTTGGAAGCAGAATGATGCCTTGTGATTCCTTAGCAATCTCTCTTCCTGAGCCATAGGTACTTGTTGCTGGGATTGATTTTTGCATGTAAAAGCATATGGAATTTAGGCACATTTTCGCTTCCTGTTTCCCGTCCATGTTTCAATTCAAAAATATGTGAAAATATTTGAAAAACAGTAACTTTGGCTGCAATACAAGGCAGTGAAAAATCCTGGAAAACTTGATCTGCCCCACCTCTGCACCCCAACCCCAGCCAGGGTGGTCTAAATCAATCTTTCTTTCTGTTGTTAAATGTGTATAAGGTAATGTGAAATTCATTTTCAGCTGGGAGTAAGTCAGTGAAAAATCTGGGCTTGTACCACTGCCCAGTTTGGGTTATAGAGGACAGCTTCACTTCTTACTTTCTTCTGCTTCCTTTTACTTTCCCCTCCCAAAAGTGCGTGATGGCAAGAACTTATTTTGTTCCATTCTTAGTATTTTTCTTCCCCTTCCATTCTGTGAAATGAGTTGGTTTTGTTAGACAAAAGAAAGACAACAGGGTGGGTTTAAACAAATTTTTTTAAAAAAATTCCTTGGTGTAACGTAATCGTGCACTTCCACTTTCCTTCACCCTGCTCCTAGTGATAGAACCCAGTAGGAAATAAGTCTCGTAACAGAAGCAGGATTTTCTGATCTTCCATGTTGTTAGTCTTCTTAGGCCTTTCTTTTAAGTGTATTTCAGAAATGCTTAAGGAAACAGTACTTTTGTTTTCCCTCAGGTGCAGTATTCTGGGTAATTTTAATTTGGAATTTACAAATATATTGGCTAATAATTTAGAAATAATACTGATGATTTTCATAATGTGTTTAGAAAAGTGACTTCAGAAGTTTACATGTGCATCAGTCCGTCACAGTATTGGAGATCTTTTCCTACAGTCAGAGGTTAGAGGTTATTATCCACCCCCATGCCCCAACACACTCTTTAAAAAGATCTTCTGGAGTCCTGTAGTTCTTTTTGTTATGGTATCAGTCATATTATCTTGTAATTATTATGACTCTGAGCTCCTGAAGGGCAAGGATCCCAGCACAATGCTTGTCATAAAGCAATTAATAAAGAAGGATTCTTCTGCTTAAATGAATTTTTCAAACGAGTGCATAAGGGAGCTTCTAAGCAGCCAGTGGAGAATACAAAAGTAAGGTGATATTTTTTTTCCACATCTCTCAGTGTACACCGTACATGCATGAGCCACCACGATTGCCCTAGTGGACAGTTACTTAAGGATCTTTCTGTTACTCTTTCACATGTCCACTAACCAGAAGCTTCTAAACTGGTTTAATTACTATCCTTGGTTGTCAGTAAAGATTCTTGTGGATGGTATTTTGTTTCTTATGTATTTATTTTGTTTTTGAGCAGCCTCTGTGCCTAGCAGTCAGTTTCTCTTTCAGTCTTAACTGGGCCAGTAGCTCTGACAGGTACATGGCTGCTACAGGCTTTCCTCTTTAGAGTTTAACACATGTGATTTCTGTCCCATCTGTTCCATTAGCTTGCCTTGTGATTCCATCTCTGCTTTAAATGTCAGTTTTAATTTTTACACTGATTGAAAACTCAGTTCTGCACGTTTTTTGATAATCATAATCATCCCTATCTGGACCAGGGGAATGTTTTCTTTACTAGTCATCATGAAGTAACAGAAGTACTGGATATAGAGTTATGTGGCCTTGAACAAATCACTTAATCTTCCTGAAATTTAGTTTTGTCACCTGTAAAATGAGGGTTATAAAACCTATTTTCTGTGTTGTGAAGACTAAATAAGATTATGTGAAGGTGTTTTTGTAAGTTATAAAACATGAAAACACTAGTAATAGTGACTTTGACTCTTTTTACCACTCTTAAGAAATACATGAATTTTACACAATGTACGATTCAAACAATTCAGATAAAGTATGCCCTTTTGACCTTCCACGAATCTTGTTCTTCACCTTAGAAGTAACCACTGTTAGAAGTTTTTGTATATCTTTTTAGGTTTAATCTATGCATTTATTAACTTTTTTATATGCACGTAGAAATGCCTCTTTTTAAAATTGTGATAAAAAATAGCACATTGACTATTCTGTTGCCATTTAATATAACTTGAGTTAGTTCATAGAGATTTTATCTTTCTAAAAACTTACACAGAGGATGTTAATATAATAGTTGATAATACTATTATTAATGGAGACTCGAGGTTCTTTCTGGTTTTTCACTATTACAGACGACTGCATTTAGAATCTTTGCACATGCTTCTTTGAGCATATGTGCAAGTGATTCTCTAGGTATAGAGAGCAAAGATGTGAAATTACAAGAAAGTATGTGAATTTAATATTTTAATAATTTTTGTCAAGTTGCTTTCCAAAAGGGTGATCCCAATATACTTATATTCCTACTATTAGCTGTGAAGGTATCTATTCTTCCTGCCAATTTGTGATATTTTCATTTTTGCTAATCTCATGAGTGAAAAATGGTATCTCAAATCTTAGAATAATGTTCATAGGCAACATGGTTTGTGAGTGCAAAAAGAACTGGAAATAATATATATATTAACAGGAAAATAGGACAGATAAATAAATTGTGACATATTCATAAACTAGAATACTAAACAGTCAAAATTAGTGAAATTAACCTTATAGTATTGAGCAAAAAAAAGGACATCGCTAAAGAATGCATACAATGAGATCCATTTCTGTAAACTTCAAAAACTTGCAAAACATGCAAAGTTAATGCATTTTGAAGGGAGACACACACGCATGCACGCACGCATGATAAAGTTAAAAAGGAAAGCAAGCCGTTGTCATTAAGTGTAGGCCACTTTCAGGGAGGCGGGAGTTTCTGAGGGCTGGAGAGTTCCCAAGAGCCTATCTGAGACAGAGGATGGAGAGAGCGCTGCTTTGCTAAGGCAGGTGGGCTCACTTACTCTGATACAGCTCTGTGCAGCCTGTTAAATCCGTCTTTGCTGTTAAAGTTTTTGACAATACTGGCTTGTAGGAATGTGATTTTTTTTTTTCTCATAAAGGTGTTCTGCATCATTGAATGCAAGAATATGGTTTATACATGGATATTCTCTGGGAGTGATGAATCTCTGGTAATTTTGCTTTTGGATGTTTTTGTTTACTTTCTTTATCATAAAAGTTTTTTCTCAGTAATGTGGAATGGTTATTAGAGAAGAGAACTTGCTCAATGGGAAGAGCAAAGGCTTCGGAGTCCAACAGACCTGGTTGAAAGTTTGACTTTCCCACTTAGTATCTATTTTTATTATCTCCTCTTTGCAGCTTTTCCTTTCTCCTTCTATGCATCCTGAAACTATATCTGATTACGTGCTCGGTATTTAGTGTTATCATCATCATTGTTATATCCGTGGTGAATGGCATTGAGACAAGTTTGTAGAATCCAGAACAGACACGGCGCTTGAAGGAGGAGCCCTTTTCTTTGGTTATGTCCTAGATTTATAGGTCTCTCCTGTAAAAATTAGTGTGAAAATACCCAACATTGCCTGTCATTATTATTATTTTTATATAATAGATTTATTGACATATAATTCACAGACCATAAATCTTACCCTTTCTAAGTATTTTTAGTGGTTTTTAGTGTTTGGGCGCTTTTTATGACATAATCATAGATTGTGCATCCATCATCACTGTCTAATTTCAGAATATTTTCATTACCAAAAATAAGCCCAGTCCCCTTAGCAGTCACTCCCCATTACTTCTTAGTTCCCAGAACTACTAATTTATTTTCTTTCCCTGTGGATTTGCCCATTCTGGATACTTCATATAAATGGAATCATACAGTTTGCGGCCTTTTGTCTCTTGCTTTTTTCACTTAATGTGATGTTTTCAGGATTCATCCATATTAGTATTTCGTTTCTTTTAAAAATTACCAAATAACACTCAATTATAGATATACCACACTTTGTTGATCCATTCATTGATTGATGGACATTTGGATTGTTTCTACTTTGTGGTTATTATGAATAAAGCTGCTATGAACATTTGTGTACAAGGGTTTTTATGGACATGTTTTCAGTTTTCTTGGGTCATATGGTAACTCTCTGTTTTAACATTTTGAGGGTCTGTCAAACCGTTTCCAAAGTGGCCGTGCCACTTTCCATTCCTATCAGTAACGTATAAGATTCCAGTTTCTCCATCTTCTTTCCAACACTTGTTATTGTTTGACTATTTGATTATAGCCATCCTAGTGGGTGTGAAATGTTATCTCACTGTGGTTTTGGTTTGCATTTCCCTAATGACTAATGATGTGGATAGTCTTTTCATGTGCTTATGCACCATTCCTGTATCTTTGGAGAACTTCCTGTTCAAGTCCTTTGCTCATTTAAAAATTTGGGTTATTTGTCTTTTCCTTGTTGAGTTGTAGGAGTTCTTTATATATTCTGAATACAAGTCCCTTAGCAGACATATGATTTGCAGATATTTTCTCCCATTCTGTGGGTTGTCTTTTCACTTGATGGTGTCTCCCCTCATCCCCCACCCCTGCTTTATTGAGTTATAATGGACATTATAACATTGTGCAAGTTTAAGGTGTAAACGTGTTGATATGACACAGTCGTATAGTGCAGAGTGTTTAGCACAGTAGCATTAGCGAACATCTGCATCGTGTCATATAATTACCATTTCTTTTTTTTATGTGTGGCTAGAACATTTAAGATCTACTTTCTTAGCAACTTTCAAGTGTATAATACAGTATTATTTGTTGTAATCACTATGTTGTACATCGGGTCCTCAGAACTGATGGTGTCCTTTGAAGAACAAAAGTTTTTAATTTTGACGAAGTCCAATTTATCTATTTTTCCTTTGTCATTTGTGTTTTTGATGTCATACTGAAGAAACTATTACTTAATCAAAAGTCATCAAGATTTTCTCCTAAGTTTCTTCTAAGAAACTTATGGTTTTAGATACATGATCTTTTTGATTTAATTTTATGTATGATTTGAGATAAAGTTCCAACTTCATTCTTTTACATGTAGATGTCCAGTTGTCCCAGCACCATTTTTTGAAAAGACTACTCTTTCCTCCAATGATTTTTTTTTTTTGGCACCCTTTCAAAAATCAATTCATCAGAACTATAAGGGTTTATTTTGAGACCCTCGGTTGTATTCTGTTGGTCTGCATGTCTACCTTTATGCCACCATGACACTATCTTGATTACTGTAACTTTGTAGTAAACTTTGAAATCAGAAAGTATGAGTCCTTCAGTTTTGTTCTTTCTCAAGATTGTTTTGACACCTGTGCTCTTTCTTTCTTTTTTCTTTTTTAAAGCAGTTATCTTTGGTGTGCTTTCTTTGGAGAGATTTCATTTAAAAATGACGAAATAGAGAGGATTAAAAAAGGAGAACTCAGATTGTGATTGAATCAGTGACCAGATGTCTAAGTAATTTCTGGTTATTGAACTTTATTTATTTACACATTCTTTTGGGTGTCTACCATGTGTTGGACACTGCACTAGATTGCAGGGAAACCATGGTGAACAAGGCATGGGGTCTTTGCATGTGAGCCTAAGTTGAATCCTGGCTTTCCTGTTTTTGAAAGGAGTTGTGTGCTTTTGATTATCAAAGCTATGGATATAATCAAAGCAGATGTACCATTAGGTGGAAAGTTTACTCTCTTATCATGCATGAAAGTCCTGTCAATGAAAACTTAACTTGTTATTCTGCAGTAGGAATGAAAGTACAAATGGATTGAAGAAGAGGATGAATGTCTTTCAGGTAGCTGTGTGGAGCACTTTGAAAAAATTATAAAAACACCAAATGTTTTTATTTACACCTTTGTTTATACATATATCTCCTCCCATTTAAAAGTTCCCTTGAAGGCAAGGGCCTTTGTTTTTCATCTTTCTTACTCTGTCAGTCATCTAACAGTACTTGGAAAATATTAGGTATTCAGTGTATGTTGACCGAATGATTGAATGGGTCAAGTAGGTCACAAATGAGTGCTCATGTTATGTGACTTTATACTCAACTAGAATTTGTATAGCTTTTATTAGTTATCATTTTTGCCCTCAAGAATCTTTATTTAATGATTAATGTGAAGATGAGACGCTGAATATAATACACCTTTACAAGAATAAGATTAAGTCATAAGTAATATGAAAAGCAAATCATACAAATAACCTAAATAAATTTTAACATATATTAATGTTAGGAGTTACTTTAGTCCATGAGATGTTATGGAGTGGTAGAGGAAGTCTGGAACAGAGGTAGAATTTCATCTAGGTTTTTTTAAACTGAAGGAAAGCCGATTGTAGAGGGGACGGGCTAAAACTTTTCCAGGTCAAGAGGTCATTTTCAGTAGTGGTAGTACTGTCCCCCTTCTACCCAGGGCACATCTGGAAATGTGTGGACATTTTGGATTGTTCTAGTGTTCAGGAGTGCTACTGACTTTTAGTGGTTAGTGGCCAGGAAAGTTCCAGTCCCACAGTGTGAAATTAGGAAGTGTTCTGCCCCAAATCACAGTATCTCCCTGTTTGAGATATACTGAGAAGGACAGAGATTTAGTTGTACAAAGGGGCAAATAGTGTTTATGAATAGTGTTTGTAAGCAAATACTGGTTTTAATGTTTGTTTTTGTTGTTTTGCCATCGTAGAGGCTGAACTAGGAAATGTGTGTAGTTAGGTAGAGTGGAATATAGCTGCAGAACACCTTAGGACCTGGTGCAGGAGTTTATATTTGATCAATTGGGATGATTTTGATTATCCTTAACATTTTCTGTCATCTTATAGCTTAATTTTTTTTCTCTCTCTTAGAACGAGCCTCTGACCCCAGGTTATCATGGATTCCCAGCACGGGACAGCCAGGTTGGTATCTGCTATTTATAACTCAGGTGATATGTGTGTGTGTTCATTTTATCTAAGGATGCTATGATAGCATTTTCTGAAATTATTAATTTTTGAGAATATATGGCTAGTTTCAGCAATGAATATACATTTAGAGATACAAATAAAATATATTTCTTAATCCTAAAAGTATTGTAATCATGTTACTGACATTCGCGGCTATCGAATGTCAGTAACATGCTTACAATACTTGTTTTTTCTTCTCCAAGCTATACAATAATTTTGTTTTTTACGAGGTTTTCTTGATGCCTTATAATTCTAAATGCTGGGCTTGTCTTATTTTCCACTACTTAGCCCCAGCCCGCACCGATTTTTTGAGTCCTGCAGTAATCTACAACAAGAAAATTCCATTCTCCTCCCTGGGGGAACTCAGCCGTATGGTTTTAATCAGGGAAGGCTTGCTTGAGAGGGGAGTTTCTGCTGCCTTTCTTTGTTAGAGAGGGAGGATGATCGGAAGAGGCTCAGGCCCCATTGTGGGTGAGAGCAGAACTGCTTCCTACCAGACAGCCTACGTGTGCCTTAGATGAGTGTATGAAATGCCTTCCCTGTCTTTTGCTGTTTGAAGCTTTGAGCACATGAGGCGGCAGCAGAGTTAGCACAGAAGAACAGGAAGGCGACCTTGGAGAGCCGCTGTGGCTTTAGACACTGAGCCTCCAAAATTTACCTCCTTGCTGTTCTGAGATACTGACGTTCTTCAGGAGATTTGAAAGGGTAGCTTCTAGAAATATCTTTGAATGCTTATAGAGTTATCAAAAAAAAAAAAATGCCTCCATTAGTAGGCTTGTCCAAGGGATAAGTTGGCATGATTCCTCTTTCCAGAAATTAATTCTATCCATGCCCCTGAAGCTGATTTTAAAAACTAGGATGGCTCCATAACCAGTAGTCATCTTTTTGGGCGGCTTTCCAGGTTTGAGAGTATTTGCCCATTTTTCCTACTTTTGGTGCTGGGTTGGCATCAGAATGGCCCCAGGTAGAATATGTAGAAAAAGGGAGAGAAAAAGTGTTGTTCATCTCAATATTCATCTGCCAGTGGGATCATCACCGTTGGAATTTATTAAGATTGTCTCTGTAGAAGTTTTTGGTGAAAGATATGGTCATTTGCCCCAAATCTAAAGGGAATATAGAACTTTTTTCTTTCTTTCTTTCTGGTTTGGGTTTGCCCTAGAGTTTCTGTAAGTTGTGAAATTTATGCTCTTCAATAGTAGCTCTGTATTCTCTCCATACATCAGAAAAAATACTGTTGCTTGGAGATCTAGCCCTCAAGATTCTGACTGACTGGGTCTAAGATTGGGCTTAGCCATTCAGATATCTAAGAATCCCTAGAGGTGATTCTGTTGTATAGCCAAGGTCTGTGGGCTGCTTTAAAGGGGTAATATTTTCTGCTTCATCCTGTGCTTTTCACCTGTGACCCTTAAAATGTTAAGGGATCATGGTCAGCCTCTTAATCTAGTCTTGCATACTAATGCAAATATTTAGTTATTTCTAATTTTTTTTTTTTTTTTTTTTGCATATAGGCTTATATTAGATATAGGAAGGTAAAACTAATTGAAGTAAAGAATGGGAATAGACTTACTGAGTGTAGAAGAAACTGAAAGGGTACTGTATAATGCGGTGTCCTTCCTGTGGGGGTTACAGATCTGTAAGGAATCAAGCAAAAGGAATTAAGAGGAATTTGTTAAAGCACAGAAAGTAGCCCCTTTGCTTGGAACGACTTTCCCCCCTTTCTTTTGCAGCAGGAAGCTACTTCTGTAACCTGCTCATGCATTACTCATACCGTCTCTGCTGTAGGCCTGTGCAGACCCTTTGCCATGGTTTAAAGCTGCTAATTTACTTTGAGGCACATTCTGATGGTGACAGGTTTATTTTAGTTTACTTTCTTGGGCTTTATTTTGTCCTCTGGCTGGATCTTTGAATTAGAGATCTTAGAGTAGCACTAATAGGCAAATATTGAATGGCTGCTTGTTGTATTTGATGAATACAGAATCCAAATGCACGCTGCTAATTCATGCGCCTAACCTTGTGAACCCTCACTTTGTACTCTGAGCTTTGGGAGGCATTTATCAGTGTGAAACGCTGGTCACTGAGCTGCCTGTGCTGGGCAGAAACTGAACCTTGTGATCTTTACATCTCCCCAGAGCAGTTTGGCTCAGCACATCCGGGAGCCGGGGAGTGGGGTGAAGGTGAATTTTAATTGTGTGTCATTATTTGCTTTTCTTATTCTATCGCTGTTCCTTTCTAAATAGGCAGGATTTTTATCAGCACTACTGGTAATTTTAAAAGCTTTAAAATATACAGTTTTTTGATTGTTGCAGAGCACTTTCATCAATATTTTCTCATCTTATCCTCATAACCATCTTTTGAAGTAGATAAAGCAAATATTCCCTTAGGAAAGAAGGAAACTGAGGCACACAGAGATTAAAGTGATTTATCCAAAGTAACAATACAAGTTAGTAGCTGAATAAGAAATGAAAATTGTCTTCTATTTGTTGAGGGCCCTTTCTTCTGCCCTGGGTTTATTGACTCACCCAGGGAAAAACGTGGTCATATGCATGTGTGCCTGCTTACTCATAGTACTTTATTTACTATCTGGGGGCTTCATAGACTCTTTGAAGCTCAGCTGTAGATCTCTCCTAGTCCTGACCCCTGGTTAAAGATTATTACAACTAAGTTCCTAATGCGATGTAGACCAGCATTTCACTGTTTTAGTGTGACCCTTTTCATCCTGTTCTGAAGCTACTGGCAACACATTTGAATTAAAAACCTGTGAAGAAAAGGAGAGGAAAAAAAATACTCACCACCTTGCTTTTCTATGCAGGTCACCTCAGACTTCTTTCCCAGCCAGTTAACAGGCTTTATAGGATGGCAATCCATTGCTTTTATGAAGCACTCCAAGCACTTCACTGTGCTTGCTAATGTGTTCTCTTTATGGAAGCGGAGGAGACAAACATTGTTCCAAATTTGCAGGGGTGAAAACAAGCTGAGAAAGGCTGAATGTTTCATCTAAGGCCATGTAGGATTTTAGGTTGATGATATAGTGTAGTGGTTAAGATTCCTAGCCGACTGTTTCTTTGTGATTTATGTGTATGTGCTTATGCTTATGTGAGATCTCAAATGTTGATTAAGGCTGGAATATTGGTGGATTTGTAATATGTTTTAAACGAGAGAATATTTCTGTGCATTAGCTCCACAGATTTTATATGGGAGCAGCAGTCCCATTAGGCTTAGTTCTGCATAGCAAGCTTTCTGTTTTTGCTAACAGTGTTTGTGGTGACTTTCAGGGGGCTCCTGGAAAGTAGAGTGGGAATCCTAAGGCTAGCCCCTTACCACCTCTTAGTGCCACAATTTTATGTCTAATATAATTAGGGGACCTTATAATTTATCATTCAAGATGGAGCACTTTTGAGGGTGAAGGGGATGCTAGTGTTGAAACAGTGCTACGCACACCTGGTTGAATGGAATGTATGGTCGGTCACTCTAGCTATAATTAAATACAGTGAGTGAATGCCTTCTAAACTGATGTGATCATGATTTGGGATTATGGCATACTGTTTAATAACACTGTGGGAATGAAACAGCGCCATTCACATTTGAGACGAGAGTTGATAGCACAGGTTCTTAATTGGTTTCAAGTGTTAAGTCAGCTATTGAACTGAGATGTTAGTAGATTATAAAAACTAATGTTTGTAAAGTACAGTTTATTGTGTGTGCTTCCATGTATATTCAGTTTTAATCTTCACACTAGCTCTGCCAGGTAGATTAGACTTTATTATTTCTATTTTATAGAAAAGAGAACCAAAGCAGAGATTTAAAAATGAATTTCCCAATGTCACACAGATGGTGAATGTCAGAATTGGACTTGAAGCTCAGATTTTCAGACTCCATGTGTTGCATTTCCCTTTTGTGTTCTTCTCTCATGTTCCCTCTTTGAATCGAGGATGTTCTTTTGCTAGTGCGACAAGATAAGATAGTATGGAATCTTTGGAGAATATAGCAGCATGAAAAGTCTTCATGACCTAGAGGTCCCTCAAATAACTTATTTCTGTTAAGTTTTTGGTTTCATTTGTTAAAATAGCTTATTGTCCACAATAAGCTATTTTTTATTTTAAATATAAAGAAAAAAATTAATGTCACGATGTCAAGCTCTTTATCTGATTTTTAAAATGCTAAGTTTGTAGCTCTTGAAAGTATTTTCTTTTCAATTTTCTAAAATTCTGTTGAAAAGCCACAGTGTGGATATGTTCAGAGAAACAAAGTGGGAATATCAAAGGAGATGCTGAAGTTGACACAGTGCTCCATTTTATCCCTGGGATGGGCTTTATTTTAGTTCAGTTTTTTAAATAAATGAATTATATTTTGATTGGTAGCCACGGACAGTAGCAAATGCATTACATTCATACTCATTTGGTTTGGTAGCAAAGAAATGATAACTACTTTTCTTCCTTTGAGGAAAGTTGGAATGGAGGAAATAGTGAGGATGTTCAAGTTCTAGCTCAGTGCTTTCAAGCTTAAAAAAGACGGCAGCCACTAGTAAGCAGTACCTTTTACATCGTGACCCCTTATGCACGCACACATATGCACACATATGTATGTGTGAATATAGCTTAGATTATTCTTACCAAGCAATACTTATCCTTACTATGTTCTAAAAAGCACTGTGATATTTTCCATTCCGTTCTATTATATTAAAAGAATCATTGGTCTGACCAACAGTTGATTGACCAATTGATTTCCTGGACCCACTAATTGTAGTGTGTAGTTTTGGGAAAAATTTGAGTAATTGTTGTCCTTAAAAATGCATCCTTCAGGAAACCTTATACCCTTTAGCAGTCACTTTCCTATTCCTCATCCCTCTGTTCCAGCCCTGAGCAACCACTAATCTACTTTCTGGATTTGCCTGTTCCGGATATTTCATATAAATGGAATCATATAACATCTGTTTTTTTGTGACTGGCCTTTCACTTGGTATAGCGTTTTCAAGTTCATCCACGTTGTAGCACGTGTCAGTACTTCATTCCTTTTCTATTTCTGGTGCAATAACATCCCATTGGATGGATGTAGGACTATTCTTACTTGAGCCTGCTGCCTACCTCTGTAATTCCACCTCCTTTGGCTCTCTTGCTTACAACTGGCTTCAGCTTCATTGCCATTTTTTTTTTTTTTTTTAACTGTTCTTGATCCCAGCTTCAGTCAGGCCTGTAGAATCACTGCCTCCACCACCCTCAGATCTGCTGTGCTCTTCACCCAGACCCTTGCCTCCTTCTCATTCGGGTCACAGATACAAAGTTTACTTCTCAGAGAAGCCTCCTCGACTGTACCGTCTAAAGCTGTCCACATGCATAACCTGACCCTTCAGTCCTATCTTCTTCAGATCTCTAGTTGTTACCCGAAATGATGTACTGTGGGTACTTTATTGTATTTCTCTCCCATTAAAATAGAAGTTCTCTGTGAGCTGTGACTTTCCGTAGAGCAGAGCTTGACATATAGGAGGAGATCAATAAATATTTGTTGAATGAATAAGTGAATATTACCCTCACTTTAATGCTAAGCCTTTGAAAGGTTGTAAGCAGGGAAGTGACATAATCTCTTTAACATGTTTTAAAACAACGTTCTGTTTGCTCCAAAGAATGAGTTTTAGGAGGACCAAAACAAAACAACCCCTGCAACCTTAGAACTATCCAGGCAATAACTTTATCATTTGCTGTGTTTAATATCAATTCCAGCAAGAACTTATTTGGTGAATGAGAAATTTTATTTCACCTCTCCCAGGTGGAGACTGGATTAAAATGACTGGTTTAGAAATAAAATGTTTCATACCCCTTCTATATCTCACAATCTACAATAATTTTCTTACTAGCCCCTTTTTTAACATACTTTTAAAAAAAATTTCTATTTTGCTTTAAATCACAGAAAGTATGAAACCACTTTCTTTACCTCCTGCTAGGTCGTCTAGAACCCCACCTTCAGCCTTTATGCAAGGTTTATTCAAATGATGCTTCTCCCCAGAATCTGACCTCAGTGGTTGAGTCCTTTTGTGGTGTTGCCTTACGCCCTCTAGTGGGTGAAGGGCTGGTAAGTGCTGCTGCATGTAGTGTTCCCAGAGCGCTTTTCTCAAACCAGGTAATCAGCCTCAGGCTTATGATTGCATTCTGCAAATAGTTTATAAGCTTTTCCCTCCTGGGAGAGATCATTTTATTTCTTCTGCTGCTTCCTGCTGTGTATTTAAATAACATGCTTATTCTGCTCTTTCTCGATTTATCAATTTTAGATACTATCTTTTGGCTTCCTACTGTTGAAGATGAGAAATTAACAGTTTTATAAACACTCCCTCCTTCTTGCAAATCCATTTTTTTATTAAATTAGTGTGCATTATTGATTTATGATTGCATAATAATATTATGTCTATGTAAATGCTTTTATATTGAATAATAAAATATTATGATTACATTCTTTATATACTTTTTTGTTTCACTTGGTGTTATTAAATATGTACATAAACATATAGAAAATAAATATATATACATTTATTACTTTTAAAAAGGCACTACTGAGATGTAAATTCCATACTATAAAATTCACTCATTGTAGATATACTTACTCAGTGTTATTATTAAATTTATGGAGTTATGCCACCATCGCTACAGCCCCATTTTAGAATATTTCCATCACCCCTCAAAATTCTCTTGAATTCTTTTGCAGTTAATCTCAACTCCCACTCCAGCTAGGCAACCATTAATCTGCTTTCTGACCATATAAAATTGTCTTTTCTGGACATTTCATACAAATGGAATCATATGGTATATGTCTGTAGTCTTGTGTGTGGCTTCCTTCATTTAGCATAATACTTTTGAGGTTCATCCATATTGTAAGTATCACTATATCATTACTTTTTAATGCCGATTAGTATTCCTTTGTATGGATGTACCACATTTTTAAAATCCATTTACCAGTTGGTAAATATTTGGACTGTTTCCAGTTTGGCTATTATGAATAATGCTGTTATGAACATTCACATACAAGTTTTGTGAGGATATATGTTTTAATTTCTTGGGTAGATTTCTAGGAGTGGAATTACCAGGTTTTATTGTAAGCTCATGCTTTACTTTTTAAGAAACTGCCACACTGTTTTCCAAAGTGACTTGATTTTATTTACCTTTTTGATAATAGTGTGTAATGGTATCTCATTGTGGTTTTAATTTGCATTTCCCTGATAAATACGATTTGGAGTATCTTTTCATGTGCTTATTATTAGCCATTTATATATGTTCTTTGTTGAGATGTCTGTATAAGTCTTTTACTCACTTTTTATTTGTTTTGTTAGTCCTCTTACTCTTGAGTTGTAAGAGTTCTTTATTCTAGTTACAGGTTGTCATATTTACAATTTGCAGATATTTTTTCTCAGTTACAAGATTTTGCAAGATGGATTTTCCCTTCTTGCCCCAATAAAGCAAAACAAAACTTTTACACTAAATTGCTAAGTTTGGATAAACCCTATGTAACTATCATGTGAAAGAGACTGTGAAAACAGGCATTTGACTGTCTGTGTTCAGGCCTGGTGATTGCTTGAAGGAAGATTGGCAGGTTTATAGTGGCTTTGTCTTTGGCTGACACAGCCTTCTTCAGATCCTTAGAGACAGGCATGTTTGGGCAAGAAAGATGTAGCCAAGGCAAATAATGCTGCTTTCTGCATGTCCTAAGGGGCGTGGTATGGTAGAGGATCAGCTAGGTTCACTGAAACTAAAACACTATACTGTAGCTTCTATGTAAAGCTATTTCATGGAAATTTCTCTGTAGAGACACCCACCCACCTACCTACCCATCCCTGGCTTTGTGTTTAAATATCATCTCTGTGACTGTAGGCTATATGACTTTCAGCAAGTTTTTTCCTTCTCTGAGTCTCAGTTTCTTTACTTTATAAAATAGGAATAGATGTATTCCGAAAAGTTGTAGGATTAGAGATAACATGTAAATTTCCTGGCATATAATGGGGTCAGTAAATCATTTTTCTCATTTATTTTATATAAAAGAGGCTTTTGGGAATCTTTATATGGAAATGATTAGTTTTCACAGCTTCTGCTTGTCTATTTCCCCATTCTTTCTTTGATTCTTATTTAGCATGTGAAATGAATTATATCTGTGGATTTGAAATTTCTAAGTCAGGAACATAGCCTTGCCATATTTTCAAGAAAAATGTTTGTGTGAGGGAAATGAAATCTGCGTAAGTTTATTTACCTAACTCATTACAGATCTTGGCAGTGTCAATAGGAAGAGAGTCACTTTTGGGGTTTTTATGATTTGAACAGAGTCTGGTCCACACTGAGCCTATTTAAGGTTCTCTACAGCATGCCTGGCTCATTGTCATCCTCTTCCCATATTTCTTGTGCTCTGCATGTCTCCTCACAGTCCTTCTAATATCTGTCTTAGATATTTATTTCTTCCTAGTGCCTTTTGCTTGACATGTTTCTGTTTTTTCCCAGCTGAATCCTAAGTATCTTCAAGATCCCTGGCTACAACTTAACCTCCTTTATGAAATCTTTCCTAATTGTCTCTCATCGCTTGAACTCATCATTTAACAGGTCATCTATAGCATGAGGATTTCCATAAGGTTCAGGTCAAATGAATTTGGAGATTATTGTGAAAACTGTCAGTAAATTATTTAACTTCTTTAAGGCTCAGTTTTCTCATCTGTAAAAGTGAGGATAAAGGTGGTTGTAAGGATTAAATTTTTAAAGACTTTCTAGGTCAAGAGTGACTTACTGGTGGATGCGGTGATGTTGCACTGACCTCTTCCTTTAGCTTTCCATGGCATCTAGAAAATCTCTCCCCATCTCTGAGCCCAGGTTTTTTTTCATTTTCCTTTAAGAGCTCTTTTGGCTCCAGCGGGTTTGATTTTGTTTGATTTTGCGGTTCTTAGGAGTTTCACACTTTGTTGTGGAAACGATGGGAGCTTTTATCACTTCTTACCTCTGAATCTAGCAGGGCTGCCGTGGATCTGTGGGAAGATGAGTGACCTGAGTTAGAAGCAAAGAAGTATGGCTGGCTTTTCTCCTCATCTCTTGCGTACCTGATTTCTTTGTTATATCCTATCTTTTATGCCACAGTTTGACTTTCCCCAGCTTTCCTCATTTTACTGAATTTAGGGTTGCTTTAATTTTAGGCTGTCAAAACAATTTCTATTCGACTTTTGACTCAGTTGCTTAAGTATTTTGTAAATTCATGGATCCTAACTTTGCTGCCTGGCTTTCTATAGTAGATTGACCTAATACATGGTACATAGGCAGTTGATTTAGATTATAATGAGAGGTTTTAATATGGCCATCAAAAAAATTTTCTGACTGAAGATTGTTAATCACTGGGACTATTTACAAAGGAAAGGTATAGAATTTCATTTATTAACAATTTTCAAAATTAGGAAATTCATCTCTCTAGAATTGCTGACATTAGCCAAGTAGTTAGTGGGCATATTCTTGCTGTAGTGGTTAGTGCCACTGAACAGTTAGTTGTCTTCTCACACAACACTGGCTGCCCTTTTATGAGTTACTTTTAAGAAGCTTGAGGGTGTGTGTGTGTGTGTGTGTGTGTGTGTGTGTGTGTGTATGTATATGTGTGTATGTGTATGTAATGTGTGTGTGTGTGTGTATAAGTTTGATATGTCTCCTTAACACTATTCTTCAACAGGCAACCATCTAAATCGTTCAGCACATGATTTGGAATAAAACCAACTAGTTAAGTAAAAGTAAGACAAAAGGCTTCATAGTTGATGGACAATATGGTTATGTGTGTTTCAGTTATAAATTAAATATTTTTATTTTCTTGGTAGCATGAGTTGTATACCATATACTGAACTGGTATAGAGTTGATTTAAAGAGGCAGGCAAATAGAACAGATGACCTAAGGTCTTTGTTAGACAATTTGGTGCCACCAGAAAATAATTTCAGCAAGTTCTGTGTAAGCATGCATTTAAACAAAGAAACAACACTGATCGCACTGGGGTCTCCTTACTCTGCATAGCTTTTATCTGCCGAAAAATTTTTAATGGCTATTCTAGGCCTTCCATGACCTGGCCTCAGTCTTTTTCCTTCTGTGTGTGTAATGTGCTCTGTGTTCCAGCCACACTGTGGGGTGGGGTAGTATAGCTGTGAAATCAGATACTGGTTTTAATTCTAATTTCTTTACGTATGGTATTATTCATGTTGAAATACAGTCCATCCTTTGACTCCCACTTCATGAGGCCTTGCCTGATGCACCAACTTGGGACTAGACTCTTAATGTCCACCAAACTCCCAGGCACATTCTTTCCTCTTTGTAATGGCATTTTATCAGTGCCTGTTAGGTTATGGTGAACAGGTTCGATGGCCTGTACAGTTCTTTGAGAATAAGGACCAGATCATACTTCCAGATATTCTTTTATACTTTGCACAAAGTATAAATGCCTAGTAAGAGTTTGGTAAAGGAATAAATTAGAAGTAAATTTATCTTCAGCCTTCTAGAAATAAAGAGACTACTCTATTGGGATTTTTTCCTGTGGACAAAGGGAAAAAAAACTTTGTTTAGATTTTCCTCAGGTTTTTATTGCCTTTGCTTTTCCAGAGCGATATGAAAAATTAATATGTAAGAAGCTAGCTATATCTGATCTTCAGCGAGAGAGAGCCTTTTATAAGTTTAATGGATTTGGTCAAGTAGATATTAAATGTAAATCTGTCATTTTTTGGAGCCATAGAAGGCTTTCAAAACAATAAATATTCTTATTAGTGTAATATTTCAACAGGGGACTCTCTTATTATTAAGATCTCTCATCGTTCCTTTAGAGTGCCATCGTCCTGTGCTCTCACAACCTTTGTGGTGTCTTGTAGATCGCAGAACCATCTAAGCTAAAGGTGCTTCTAGCTTCTTAATTCTATTATTTTGTTATTGGTGCAGGGAACCCACACATTAGTTCTAGCAGGTGTGTCTTAATTTCAGAGTAACAAGTCGGGGGGTGGGGTTCCCATGAAAGGAGCTAACATGTATTAAACCCTGTGCCAGGCCCTGTATAGAACGTTTAGCACGTATTATTTTATTTCATCCCATTTGTAAGTGAGGACACCAAGCTCAAGATTTAAGTCATTGCCCAAGGCTGTGTAGTTGTTAATTAGGGAAGCTGTGTTAGATTTCAGTTTATTATTACTTTTTTAATAATTAAAAATTTCAATTACAGTTGACATTCAGTGTTATATTAGTTTCAGGTGTACGACATAGTGATTAGACGTTTATGTAACTTACGAAATGATCATCCTGTTAAGTCTAGTACCCATCTGACACCATACATGGTTATTATGATATTATTGACCCCTTCTGTTCTCTGCTGTGATTTATATCCCCTTGACTTTTTATAACTGGCAACTTGTACATCTTATTCTCTTCCCATTTTTCTCAATTTATATTTCTACTGTGCACATTTCTTTTACTTATTTATTTTACTTGAATGTTAAATTTTTTTTTTTTACATTTTACTCACGTGTTTAATATTTCTTTGTTCAGCAACAAATGTTATTTTCTTATTTGTTCCCCTCTGCGGCGCTTTACCGAGGAGATGATGATTCTGTATTGGCTTTCTGTAATCCTGTGTAGTTAACGTTACACTCTCATATCCACTCTCATTTGATCTTGGTGAGACCCCAGGAAGGTCTGTATGCAGGGGGATCGCGTTCTCATCTCCATTGACAGATGAAGAAATTAAGCTTTCCAGTTTTCTGAGAGATTTGCCAAAGGTGGTCGGTCTTAAGTGGCATGGAACTTAGCTTTTGTTTTGAAGAAGTATGCTGACCTTCAGACTAAATTTTTTAGCAGCAGTTTCTCTTTTTCAAACAAATTATATGGACACAATAATAAAAAGTATAAATGGGGTGGTCCTAGTAGAAAAGATATTGAAGGCCTGGAGCCCTACCCTCTGAGCTTCCTTTTGCCCATGAGGCCCTTCAGCTGACTAGAACACAGTTTGAAAACCACTGGGGAATGATCAAAGAACTTTGTTATCAGACAGATCTGGATTCAAATTAATGATCAAAGAACTTTGTCATCAGACAGATCTGGATTCAAATTCTAGTTTGGGTCTAATGTTCAACCTTTCTTATCTCTTAGGCTTGGTTCCTCGTTTGTAAGATGAGAATGCTTTTGTAGGATCGCTGATAAATAGTATCTAAAACATATGCTGAAGCCTAGCACAGTGCAGTCTGCCTCCCTGGAGGAGAGGTCGAGCTGTCAGGCAGGACGGGTCAACACTCACCCTGTGCAGAACTCTGGCGAGATGCTTTGGGGAGCGTGCAACTGAGGCTGGGCCAAAATCGAACTTACAACCCAGTGCTTTGTGCTTGACCGAAGGCTCACACACCACATTTATCAATGGTTTAGATCAGGGATGAGTAACATTTTCTGTAAGGATCAGAGAGAAATTACATTAGGCTTTTTGGGCCATGCTGTCTGTTGCAGCTGCTCACCTCTTCTGCTGTAGCAAGTTAGTAGTCATAGATAAGAAGTATACCACTGAGTATGGCTGAGCCTAATAAAACTTTATTCGTGGGCACTGAAATTTGAATTTCATATAATTTTCATCTGTCATGAAATATGCTTCTTTTTGATTTTTTATGCCCAACCATTAAAAAAATGTAAAAATTAGCTTATGGTCTGTACATGGTTGCATAAAAACAAGGCACTGGCTGGATTTGGCCCATGGACCGTAGTTTGCTGCCTCCTGATTTAGACATTGCTTATTGATAATCTAATGCAGCTTTTGCCCTTGCGAAGAATAATTTAATTTAAAAATGATAGTTATTAAGGAAGTATTGATAGTAAGAAAGGCTTAATTTTCACAATATAAAAAGTAGGGTTTTTTTTTTTCCCCTCCCTCCTCAGGAATAGTTACATGTTCATTATTTCATTCTTTACCCTCTATGAAGTGGTTAAAATGCAGTTATCCTTGTCTTGATAATGACTAAATGAAAAAGGGTTCTAAATAAAGACTGTATAATATAGTGGAAGGACCATGAGTCATGCAGGAGTCAGGAAACTTGGTTTTGTCACTAATTTTGTGACTTTGTGTATGTCACTTTACCTCTTTGGGCCTTTCAGTTTCCTCATATAGGCAAGAAAGTTGGAGATGATAATATTAGAGGTCTTTGCCAACTCTAAAATTCTCTCATTCAACTTTTAATTGTCTGGAATGGCGCTATGAAACGATTTTCATTTATAGAAATTCTGAGTACTTGACCAATTAGTATATTTTTTAAAATACCAACAGGGTTTCACATTGTATTGGAGACTATTTAAAAAGCAATTATTTCCACTGTGCCAATGCTAGCCATTTCTGAAGCGAAATGCTGTTGCAATTTAAATTCCATATGCCATTACGATAAATGTTGCCTTCTTGTTCTGCCATCCTGAGGCAGTTTACTTGTTTGGAAATAAGCAGCTGGTACAAGGAGAAAGGGGACTAGGAAAACTGGAAGAAGAAAAGATTATCCTGACTATGCATGGACTCAGGAAAATTTCATAACTGGAAACCTTTAGTCAACTCTGAGTCACACTAGAAGGGACTCTTGGCTCTCCTGGGATGGGAGGAGAAAAGGGAGGGAGCGACGGAGCAAGTGGCTATGTCTGTTTTTGTCAACAGAGGGCACCCAGAGCAAAGCAAGTGCTCTGTGACGCCCGAGACTGCTCTTCCCCCAAGACAGGCACAGGGCAACGTGCAGTGAATTCACTGTGCGTCTATCTCTTGCAATTTGTTCTATCCATGGCCATGTTCTCAGATGTTTTGTCCCATGCTGAAGTCAGATATTCTAAATGCATTCCTAATAATTGTTGTTTGCTTCTACCTTATGTGGAAAACCAGTTCCTTAAAGATCTTGGAGTGAATTATCCCTAGGCTTTTGGGTGAATGTTCAGTATTAGTCTCTAATTTAATTCAGTATCCAATGAGCACACTTTTCTGAAATGTTATTGTTTTGGAAGAGCTCTTAATATCAGTATAGCATATGGTAAGAAGACTTTTTTCTTGTAACTTACAACATGGGTTCTCAAAGTGTGGTTTCCAGACCAGCATCATTAGCATCATCTGGGAACTAATGCAAATTCATGGTCTCCACCTCCCCCCAGACCTACTGAATCAGAAATGCTGGGGATGGGGACCAGCCATCTCTTTCAGCACACTCTCCAGGTGACTCTGTTGCATATAAGTTGAGAACCACTGCCAGAGAGCAGGACATTGAGACTTACTGAAGACTCTGTGCCAAGCAGTCCACCAAGATGTTCATCTTTATCTGCATTTTCCAGAGGAGAACACCCAGCCTTAAAAGGTTTCAGTGGCTACTAAAGTCATATATATAATGAGTGGTAGAGTAGGGATTTGGATCTTGGGTTTTCTGACTCTGGAGCCATATTTATAGTGTCTGCTAAAAAAAAATGATTAAGAGGTATTGTAGTATTTAAATCATTTTTTTTAACATCCTTAAAAGCAATATATATCAATCAAAGAAAATGTAGAAAATATAGCAAACCAAAAAAATAAAATAAAACTTTAATTAATCTTAACTTTTTATTGTTTGTTTACCTAATCTTGTATCTGGGCAGCTGTATGTGCATATATGCACATTTTAAAATTCCTTACAAAATGCCATCACATTGTACAGACTTTTGTAATATGTTTCCAGTTCCTTCCTAATCTATTTTAAATATCTTTTCATACTATTAACTGTTTCTACATCATCATTTTTCATGGATGCGTAGTATGCCATTATAAGGTTCCATCATAATTTCTTCTAAAGTCCATCTTAAGTTGTTTTGATTCTGTGATAAACTTTTGGGAGGAATAGGATACTGAGTGCTGTGCTCTTCTGGGTAACGATTTACCTGCAGTAGCTTTAAGTATTATAATTAAGGTGATACATACAGATTATGGTTGAGAGGGAACATGTAGCTGGAGAGACAATATTAAGCCTAATGTTTGATGTTAAAATGAGTGCAGGCACAGGGGGAAAAAAGAAGTAAAAAAATCCAAAAGTATCAGGAATGGACGAGGGATCTGTAAGATGGTTTAAAACAAATAGAAGAACGATTATCAACAGTGTAATGGTGCCGTGGCCTGCTATTGCTGCCTTTTTGGTACAGAGGCTGTTCTGCTGGATGATAGTTTGAAAAGTCTGGGCATAAGGCTTCTATAAATAATGGTTATTATTTATTGAGTACTTTCTGTGTGCCAGGCATAATATTAATCATTTAAATGGATTGTCCATTTAATTTTTATAATCATGTGCATTAGATGCATCAGGTAGTGTTATGGAAGTGGAAACAGTGAGATTTTAAGTAACTTGTTCAAGTGCTTTCTAAAGGAGGGTTTAATTCCTTTGAGGTGTTTTTTAACAGCTTTATTGAGATATAAGTTGACACTATACAATTCAGCCATTTAAAGTATACAATTCAGTGGCTTTTAGTAGGTTCACAGAATTGTTCAACCATCACCACAACCAATTTTAGAATATTTGATCATTCCAAAAAGAAACCATATACCCCTTACTCATCATTTCCCAATTCCTTTACCCCCCCCCCCTGCTCTCTAAGCCCTAGGCAGCCACTAATCTACTTTTTGTCTCTATAGATTTGCTTGTTCTGGATATTTAATATAAATGGAGTCAATATAATATTCGATTCTTGTGTCTGGCTTCTTTCATAATGTTTTCAGGGCTCCTCCATGTTGTTGCATGCATCAGTATTGCATTCTTTTTTATTCCCAAGTAATATTCCATTGTATGGACCCATCGCATCCTATTTAGGTTTTTATGTTGGGAAGAGAAAAATAAAAGGAATGGGACAATAAATAGGAATTCTTCTAACTCAAAATGGACGGAATGGGCAACTGCTATGAAAAACGGACCTATCCGGCTCTCTTGAGGAATCGTAACTGGAGGCAGAGGTAAATAGGACACTTGGCATCTGCAGGTTATGAGGTGTTCGTGGCAAAGCAGCAGCTCTTCTGACCTGAACACACGCAGCATTCAGGGAGCTCATTGTGTAAATCTCGTGTCTTGGCCAGTGCCATTGCCCCTACAATACCTCATGTGGAACCGGAGAGGCCTTTGCTGATCTAATCTGGGTACATTTCCCTTGGTTCTGCAGCTCTGGGTCCCCAGAGAGTTCTCTCTAAAGAGCTGCCAGTTTGTTGAGTGCTGGCAGTTGCAAGATTATTTCTGACTATACGATTCGTTCAGTGGAGATTACAGCCACCTTTCGGGTCCCGATCCATTGGCCAGAAATAGCAACTGTCATGCCGTGTTTGGGGAATGAAAGCTTATTCTGAGGCCCCTGTTTGTCCCTCGCAGCATAGTGTTGGGAGGGCTCCTTTAGCAAGCAAGCGATGTGCCTTTCCCAGTGCCAGGTCACTTTACTGTTGTCCCACTGTTTCCTGTTACTTTTGTTGCCAGTTTATTGTCCAAAGAACAGAGGGTCCCGACCCTCATAAAATGAGTGGTCTCTGCCAGGACCGTAAGTCCCCAGACCTTTTAGTTTGTATTCCAGAAACGCTGCAGCTGGCTGTCTCCTGTGCTTGGACTCTGTCCGGTTTAGAGAATGAATTGTGGTCTCTTGTCTTCATGCCCTGGCTCTACTGTGGCATGTCTGCCCTCACGTTGAAGCAAGAACAGGGCAGGGAACATTAGTGTGGCTTTCAGGTCCTGAATCACCGAATGTTGGAGCTGGATTTCCTCACATCGCCCTTGTTCTGCAGGTGGTGACTGAGCCCCACGGTAGTTAGGTCAGGGGTCCCCAACCCTCTGGCCACTGACCGGTACCTGTCTGTGGCCTGTTAGGAACCGGGCTGCACAGCAGGAGGTGAGCGGCGGGTGAGCGTCTCCCCAGCACTAGCATCACCGCCTCAGCTCCACCTCAGATCATTAGATGTTAGGTTCTCATAGAAGCACCGGTCCCTAGTGCCAAAAAGGACCGCTGGGTTAGACGACTTACCCAGCCACAGTCATATTCTTAGAGCTCTTGCTCGTGGCAGAGCTGGGCCTGTGACACAGAGCCTCCATTCTCAGTTCGCGCTTTCCGCCCAGTGTAATGCCGTTAGCCGATGGACATGTGCTCTTGTGACCAAGGAGGGACCTAGCCTTGCTCCACTCTGTCACCAGTACGGGCTTTAGGGTGTGTGTGTTGGAGTTTGATGGATTGAGATTGTGATGAAGAACATCTGTAAGAGCGAGCAAAAGCACCGGCCGGTGTGTGAATTTGGGTGCCACTGACCAGCAGAGCCCAGCCCCTTCCGGTCTTGCCCAGGGCCCGGTTTCCAGTGAGCATACGTGTTTTCGATTACATAATTGTGATTCCTTGAGAGCCCTGTGTCTGTTTGCTAAAAAAAATATGTGCTGCTGCACTAACCCAGCAGGCAGTGATTTTGTAGTGCCTGCTTGGGAGTGTTCGGTCGTGGTCGCCAACTCCATACTCATAATGCGTGAAGAGAAAAGACCAGAATTCTTCCACTGTACTTATTCCCACTCTCCCTTCCTCTACCACTAAATGTGTACATCGCTAGAATTGGCCTTTATCTCCAGTAGATCTATTCACCAGGACCCTGACTGCTGGGACTAGACTTGAAAGCAGCCCATTCACGGTGGAGCGCATAAGCTGAGTAGTGGTTCCCAACGAGACCACTTGAGACCACCTCCCGCCCCCTTGGTCCAGCTCTGTCTTCCTCGTGCCTTCCTTGCCGTTGTGTCGGTTCTCACCAGCGTGAGCTGCCATACAGGGAGAGGTTGTGCCCTTCACTCTTCTCCCTGGCACCTAGCACATTGCTCAAGAGGGAGCCAGTAAACAACCTTTGGCATCATCTTACTGTTTACTTCTCTCCGATGGGAGGTAAGTTGCAGGAGTGCCCATACAGCTGCTGGCTGGCAGTGTGATTTCCTTATAGGAGTTGTTTTATAGTCCTCACTCATAATTTATAGTGACAGCTACTATATATTAAATGCTTACTGAGCCTCAAGTACCGTGCTAAGTACACACACCCTCAGTTCAGTATTTTTAACAACTCTCCCTGTTAGGTAGATGGTAGAAGCCATATTTGACAGATGAAGAAACAGCTTTCGAGAGGAAGTGGTGGAACAGGTATTTGAACCCTGGTGTTTAATGACCATGTGGAACTTCATCGGGTAGTTAATTTGCTGAACATTCCTGTGAAAGAGAGCTAAGTCACTTATGTTCCCTGAGATGTATGCTCCCCGAGATATATAGACGAGACATCTGTGTTAGCAAAAGGCATTAGTAGCATAGTTTAGATTAAATCTAGTTTTGGGATTATAGAGCAGAAACAAAGGGGAGGGGGAAGGAGCCACAGAGACTTGCTGAAGCTGGTTTGCTTTGTTTGGCCCAGTGTTGAGGAATCTTTACCCTGCAGTCCACTGTGGTTTCATTCAGGTCATCCTTGCTCCACACAGTCCTGAGATAGATCTGCCCACAATTTTGGATTGTTTAGGGTGGGCTTCATCCTAGTTCCTGGGGCCACAGTAAGGTGGGCCCCTTGAGCCTGGGACTGGCTTGGTTTCTTCAGGACCCTCTCCTTTCATTCTGTAGGAGGCTTTCTGTTTGTTTATATTTGAGTACCCTTCCGCCCCTGTTTTCAGTTATTGGGACTTTCAAATTTAGTTGTGGTCTTGGATAAGAACAAAGGGAATGCAGTTTTGGTGGCTCTTCAGTGATCAGTCCTGTGGAGTCCTCAAATACACTGGGGACCAGGGGCCTGTCTCATTCTTTGCTCAGAACTGAAACATTTCGTGTATACCCTTGAAGTGGGAGAGAGAAACAACTTCTGAGGAAACAAGAGTTTTGGGGGTAATGAGATTTTGAGGAGATAGGCCCTTCCTGTATTCTCTCCTGGGGGAAAGAATGTAGCCAGGATTGAAGGGCATTGCCTCAGCCAAATTGGTTAAGTGGCCCCGTCCTAGTTTAATAACTTGGGCAGACTTCCCAATGGATTTGGCGAGGTATTGGGTTTCTCTCTCCCTAAACCCTCCCTTCTCTCTGCTCTGCACATGTGTGCTAACATAATTACAGAGAGGTTGCATCTTGCAATAAGATACCCTTTTAAAAAAGGAGGGGGCTCCTCTTAAAGAGCATGGAGAGAAATTCAGAGGAGGGAACGTGACCATGTAGTCTCTTCGTGTTTTTGAAATGGCAGGGTTGAGAACAATGGTAGAGTAGAAGCGAGCAGGCTGGTTCCTCTCTGTAACAGCAAGGGGGCCAGAGGGATGGTGGCGGTGTTGATTTCAAGCACCTAGAGCACGAGCCTTGGGTACTAATTTTGTGCTAGAGAGAAATATTAAACTACCCTTTTGCATTTGTTCGTCCAGATTGTATTACTAAGAATCTAGTTATTTCAGAACAAGGGCTCCCTTGTTCGTGAAGGTCAGGGGTTACAGTCTTACGAGTTTGGTGGTCAAGTGTTCAGAAATATTTTACAGATTTAGTTGAAAACCTGAGCAGATGCTCCTGCTGTTGTTTACCCGTGGGGATCGGGTGACATTCTTCTCCCTTTCCTCTTCCCCACCCCTTTGGGAACCAACCAATCATACCGAGGAATGGATTTCAGTGCCTCTCTGGCCTCCTCCCATTAGGAGTCTGCCCAACCGCAGCTCTCCTGAGCCTTGGTTGAGGCTTAGCATTTAACTCTTGAGTGTCTAAATCTCGGGGAGCCGCTGACATTGCAGTTAGCTTGTTATCTTGTTCTCATCGACTTGCAGAGCCCTATAATGTTAAGCTTGCTGTGTCCCCAAGGGAATGCTGCTAATGAGGCAAGTTGCAGTGCACTGAGCTTGAAGAAACAGATTTGAAGCCCTAATTCTGCCAGTAACCAGAAGTGTAACCTTGGAAAGCTACTTTCCCTACTTGGACTTGATTTCCTTTCTGCTAAGTTAGGAAAGGAACGGGAGACAAATGCTTATGATAGAGCTATATATGTCAGCCACCAGCGTTTCATGTATGGCTAGCCCAAGGTTTGGGGGAAAGCATTTAACCTGTATTGAGTGCCTATTCTGAAACAGTTTGCTTTTTTACAGTTTGCCCTCTGCAGGGCAATTGCTTTTCACCCAGTTTCATTGATGAGAAGAGTGAAGACTAGAGAGGCTGTCCAACTTGTCCAAGGTCAAATACCTAGGAAGGCCCAGCTGGCTCTAACGCTTAGCCTTTCTTCCATTCCATTGGGCTGGCTAGGAAAATCCTAAAGTCTTTCCAGTATTTTCATTATAATGTTGAAAGCTTTATGTACATTATTTCTAATTTTCATAATAATCCTGCGTTTGTAGTTGAAGAAACAGATTTAGTTGAAAACAGGTTCAGAGAAGTTAAAGTACTTGTTCAAGGTCACAGCTAGTGAGTGCTGATTTGTTAGTTTGATTCCAGGTCTGTTTCACTTCCAGACCTAATTTCTTTCTTCAGGACTATCCATGCTGCCCCTGAAAAGTGATCTTGAGAGTTCATTGATCATCCACGCCCATGTCTCCATTCTGATCACCCCAGAAAAGCCATTCGTTTTCATTTAACAAGGGAAATTGTTTGTTTTTAATAATAAACATCACCATTAAAAAAAGTTTTTAAAGAAGTATTTTCTGGCCTTTGCCAACTTTTACAGTTAGGTAAACTTACCATTGTTTTAGTTTGAATTATTTTTTCCTGAAACTTAAATCCATCCCTTCTTGTTACAAGTGAAAATGCTAAACTATCTGCTTCTCATCTGATACTGCAGGGTTAAGGGTTTGACTGTGGGTCAGCGCGAGCAGGAGGAGGTAGGCCTTAGAGGATGAGTATAATATATAGTGAGAAAAACGGGTATCCTTAGCGTAGTTTTCTCAGGGCGAGGAAACGTTAACCATTTGCCCTTCATTTGATACGTCCTGTGTTCACCACCTCTTTGAGCACCTGAGAATGGTGGCGAGAACCCAGTGAAAAGTAGGTAGGCTGGTGTGAGATGGGGCATGGGTCATGCCACTACTAGTAAAAAAAAAAAAAATAGTGAAAATGGTTTACTGAATTAAGGTAAGATACCCTTGTATAATTAATTGTTGATGGAGTCATACCCAGAAACTGGTCAGGGGCATCAGTTAGCATTTTAAGTGGGGAAGGTGAAGATTAGCAGCAGCTAATGTAAAACAACAGCTTAATTTCTGAGGAGATCACAACTTTTAAGAAAATTTCGATAAATCTATTTGTCTTTTGGTTCGTTGCTTAGCTGTTGGATACAGTATTCTCTACATTAGAAACACCTTGACAATTATTCTTGTTGGGTTCTAAAAAGATGGAAAACTTTAAGCTAAATCATACACAGGTAAAGACCTCAGTAGTCCCATTTACCTTGTGTAGCAGTATTCTGATAACTGCTGAATGTTTATGGAGTTCCCTGCCCGAAAGCTTGCCAAATGAAGGATTCTCTTCCCCCTTTTCTTGAAACTTACCTAAAGGTCTTGCATGTGAGAAGGCTTAGGGAAAGGAAATTCTCTGCCCCCCCCCCACCCCATAGTAGCTTAATTTAAGTACCCTGTGGAGATAAAGATAAATGTGAGAAACTTCAGGATGAAAAGAACATTAGAGACCAGAGAAGTCAGGGGAGGTCATATCAAGCTTAAAGTGGAAACTATGTTACAACCTAAGCTAGGAGCAACTGATAGGTCTATAAATAGGATTTTATCTCCTCATAGAAAATTTTTGGCATGGTTGGAGCTTCCCATGTGGGGGACTATTATATTTACTAAAAATAAACTGTGTTTCAGAAATGATTAAAGTAAGCCCCACCGAACTCATTTATGTTATTAAAAGTGTAGTCATAGCCAGAAAATGAGTTTCTGGAGTTTGGTATGTGCTAACCTTTGGGAGAACTTTGATATTGAAGCCATCGGTTAGTTCTGGGATAGAATGGTCTAGTCCAGTCTAGCATGGATTAGATAAATTACCTTCTCAGAGGGTAATGTTATTTCATTTTTTTCCCCTGCTAGTTCAGAAGACCCTCAATCCCCAGTTGTTTAGGAGCTCATAATTGAGTGGTATTTGCATTTAGACTCATAAATAGGCATTATAAATATATCATCTAGGAAAGGTAGAATAGTTCTAATTTCCAGAAATCTTACTGCTTCATTAAGGCTGCTTGAATATGGCCATTCAGAGCAGAAAGGTACATAATTCAGCAATACCTTTGGTATCCCTTCTGGGGTACAGAAACCTCCAAAGCCTTCTGAATTTGTTTCTCATACTCCTGTTATCCTGATTGTAGCCCTTTAAATGGTGCGGCAAATTCTTGGCATCTATCTGCCTGTCAGCTAATCTCTGACACCCCTGAATAGCTTGTTTTCTTCCTTCGAGTATATTTGAAATTAGTCAAAAAGCATCTATTAATTTTAGTATCCTACTACAAGAATATGAAAAGCTGAAATTTAACGAATAGTAAAATTTCTAAACACATGTTTCTCAGTCATTTTACCATGGAATACTTTTCAAAATATAATGCATCAAAAAACAGTGCAGTATGACTCATGAACAGTGTGGGTATGGATTAAAGTAGTCACCAGAAATAGTTTCAAAGTCGAGTTAATGGCTTCAAGAAGTGAATTCATTTGCTTTTTTTTCTCCCAGACTTTGAAGCATGTTTTGGAGAAGTTGGATCATTTTTAAGTGCAAAAATGAAAGAGATTAAGCCATTTTTGTTTTAAGTATCGTGCCTGTGCCTTAGTGCATAGGTTTAAAAATCATCTTCCTGCATTAGAGGACCTGGCATATCTTTTCTTTCTCAAAGACGGCATCTCACTTTTAAATGATAGGTTGTTGTATACTCAGTAGATACTATATACATGTGTTTAGTGTTTTTATTTTGAATGAGTAAATTGTAGAAGAAAAATAATTCTAGTGTCAATTTAAAATTTGTTGGACTACCTATTGACAACTTATGAAATGCTCAACTCCCATCTTTTCCCCAGTGCTTTAAAGAAGGAAACTAAAGTTCCTGATGTAATATTTTCTGTAAGAAAATGCAGAAAGTTGATGAAAGAAATTTGACCAGTTCACAGAATTCTTTAGGCTCCAAACCCAAGTTTCTGTCCATTTAATGGCATCTAATTTTCATTTCGCGACTCGCACTTACCTGTGGGCTGCTATAGTGGTAATTGTAATGGGAGTGATAGTCTGGATGATGCCCTGTTTACTAAATGGTTAACATTCTCGATTTTATTTGGGTCTGACAACATCCCTGTGATGTAGGTTGTTACCCCATTTTACAGATGATGAAAACGACTGTGTGTGTGTTATATATGTTTGACTTTTTTCATTACTAGAAATCAGGAATTGTTAGGTTAACATTTTATTTCTGTCATTTTGGTGTGGAATGGTTAAGGACAGTAGATTAGGGGGATAGACTTAGTTGGTTTTTTGGCTTACTCATTGGGCTTGTGCGCTGTTTATGTGTAGAGAGTGTCTTAAACGAGAGAGGTTTTTATTTTTTGTCTTTCATGAAAACGAAATCTGGAAGTGGGCAGTCCAGGACTGATAGGCTGCGCCACGGTTGTCAAGGATCCAGGATCCTTATTGCTCTTTGCTGCTTTGTCTGTAGGAAGTGGCCCAGACAGGTGCTACAGGTCCAGCTGTCATTGCCTCATTTCCATGAAGCGGTTTCTACTTAAGACTTTTAGAAAGTCCCACATAACATTTACTAACGTCACTGAGATACTAATTTCTCATTGGCCAGAACTTAGTCTTATAGCCACATGTAACTGCAGTGGAGGTTGGGAGATATAGAAATTTTTTGGAGGGTGTGTATGGTATTGTCCTAGAATGAAAACTGAGAGTTTGTTACTACAGAAGGAGGAAAGAGACGACTTGGAAAACCACACGTATGCTCCACGTCAGGGACTATCAGTGTCCTGACCTGGCCTCCCGTGTGGTGCAGAAGAACATGCTCCAGCTTTCCTGGCTTTTCAGCCCATCTCTGTTGTATTATCCAATAAGAGATTTTTTTTATTGAAATGTATATGTCTTCATGCAGACATTTTTTTTTAAGTTAATACTAAGTAATGATAAGGATCATCATGAGGATTTGTTCTAAGTTCAACTCGAGGTTTTTTTAAATCAATTAGTTTATTAGGACTTCAAGTAATATAGTTAGTTTTCTAGTAAGAATAAAATGTGTTAAACATTTAGGTGGACTATTCATTGGTAAAGGAAAATATAATTTTTTTCCTTCAGTTTTTTGAAGCCTGGATAAGCCATTAGATTACACATTTCTTAGGGATAGGAATTTTTTTTTTTAATTTAAGGTTTTACTGTTTTTTGAATAAATAATACATTTCTATGATTCAGTAGTCAAAAGATACAAAATGGTCACATAATTGCTCCCCTTTTCCTGTCTTGAGTCCCCCATTGTCTTTCCCCTAGAGGCAAGGGGTATTTTACCTTTTTCATATATAGTTTCTCTTTTTTTTCTTTTTTAATTCAATGGTACTGTGCTGTACATTGTTCTTAAGCTTTTTAAACATCACTAAAAGATGTATAATAGAGTATTTTATAACATTCAAGAGCTTCTTCATTCCTTCCCCCAAAGTATGGAGAAAATAAATCCTTATAAAATGTGCTATATAATCATGTAATTTATTTGTTCTTAATGTTATAATAGTAGACACTTTTCTTATGACTTAACACAGTTGTCAACATCAGTTATTGTTTAGGACTGTTAAGTCATATTTCAGGAGCTTATGTCGATTTTGCCTTACTCTGAGGCCTGCTTTTTAGATTTTTTTTCACCTGGTCTCCCTTGCTCCTGATGTGGCCGCCTCTAACACAGTGTTCCTCTTTCCTGTGGTGCTTGTTCTCTGCTGCTTCCTAGCCCCCTTTCCTAATTCGCCTTACTATTGGTGGGCACATAGCCAGATAATCAGGACAGAAATATTTCCAAAATAAAAATATATAGATTTCTGCTTATGAAAGTATATGAACATTTGGGTATTCTGGGTACTTACAGGGCCTTTTGCTTTCTGGTTATTACCATGGTCTAGAACAGCTTCATCCAATAGAACTTTCTGTGACAATGGAAATGTTATATCCACCATGTCTAGTATGAGAGCCACAAGCTTCATATGGTGCTTGAGAACTTGAAATGTGACTAGTGTGACTAAGGAACTGAAAATTTAAATTTAAATTTAAATGAAATGAAATTTAAATAGCCACATCTAACTAGTGGCCACTGTGTTGATTACAGTGGAGCTTGGATTGGGATGTTTTATTGTGTTGAGCAAAATAAATTTTTAGTGTTGAAATGGAGGCAATTCGGGATGTTTATGTTCAGTTTGGCTTAAAGTAAATTATTAGATGGGAACTGCTCTTGGTATTAATATTTTGATTATTTCAAACTAACATTCTAAAGCCATTGGTGTTAATATGTATTTGTGACTTGTAGCTAGGATAAAACTTTGAGTCCTTTTGGTGACTAGGGAAAAATTAGTAGCACTCTAACTTTATTTATAGGACTTGGTTAGACAGTTGCCTGAGTGCCAGAAACTCCTACAAATAACTTTGACCTTCCCTAACAAAAGTCAAGGGATAAAATGTTCCATAGTAGATCTCACTTGTATGTGTTATACACAGAATATTCCTTTCTGATGGAGAAACCTATAACAAATAAGAAAACAAATGAATAAATAAGTGAATTACAGATTTTCATAACTGCTAGGAAGAAAATAAACTGAGCACAGTAATAGAGAATACGGGCTTGTGGGGAAGGGTCTCCAGCTGGAGAGAGTGGTCTAGACAGTTTTATTTGAGGGGGCGTTATTTCAGCTGAGGTCTCAAAGGTAAGAAGGAGCCAGCCTAGCAAAGAATGAAGGCAGGATGAGGGATTTCAAGAAGAGAATAAAAGGGTTACAGGGATGCCAGGGAGGGAGCAACGGAGCTGACACGAGATCAGTATATTTAGAGCATTGTGATTGAAAAGGAGATAATGACATGAAATGAGGCTGGAGAGGCAGGCACTTAGCGGACCGTAAAGGACCTTAAAGGCCATTATAAGGCCTTCAGATAGAAAAAAAATTAAGTGCAGTGTGAAGCTGTAGAGCCAGAGAAGTGATGCGATCTGATTTTTTGTTTTAAGACTATCTGGCTGTCATGAATGCTTTGAAGGGGAGCAGCAGTGGGAGTTGGGGAACTACTGCAGCGTCTAGGAAAGCGTGATGGTAGCTTGGGTCGAGGTGGTGGCAGTGGAGATCGAGAGAAGTCGGGCATGTGGGCTTACTCATAGCACGGGTTTGATATGAAGGGTGGGGGATAAGGGAAGGGTCTTTTGCTTTCCTAATTGTCAGGTAGTACCACCGATTGAGGTTGGGAACACCACGGGTCTACCAGATGTCAAAGGCGGTGGTGGTGGAGATGTAAGAGCCCAGTTTTGTGCACGTTGTGTTTGCCTGCGAGACAGCTACATAGACAGCATGAGAAGAGGTCTAGGCTGGGGATAAAACTAATAGTTACTAGGCTGTTGATGGTATTTGAAGCAATGGGAATGGATGAGACAACAAGAGAAGAAAATGACCCTGGATTGAGCCACAAGGAATTGTTATAGAGGTCCGTTGAGGAACAAGCCAGAAAAAGATACTGAGAAGTAATCAGTGATGCAGGAAGAAACCAGGATCATAGAATCTCAGAAGCTGGAAGAAGAGAATGTTTTAAGAACGTTGCCAACTTTATTGAATCTTGCTTTGAGGTCAGATACGTTGAGGACAGCAAAGTACCCGTCGCATTAAATAACTAGGAAATGATTGATGTTGACCAGTCAGTTTAATAGAGTGGGGGGCTTGGAAACTTTGAGTAAATTGAAGAAGAAATGAAAGGTGAAGAAGTGGAGACAGCTTTTCAAAGAAGTTTTACAGTGAAGTGGTGAGGGAAACGGTCAGTAGCTGGAAGGAGGTCGGAGGTCGAAGGAGAATTTTTTTAAAAACCATGGTTTATTTAATCACTTAGCTACTATTGGACATTTATGTTTTTGAAGTGTTTTTTTTTTTTCTTTTACAGATTGCTACAGTGTATTTCTTTCTACTCCTTTGGGGATTTTCCAAGATAGGCTCCTTAGAGGTGTAATAATTGTGGAGCCACCGGGCCATGCACATTAAAACGGAATCGATATTGCCAGCTGACTTCCAGCATAGGATCCAGTGTCCACTTTGCCTGTCAGTGTATGAGAGCAGAGGGGAGGTTTTTCTGAAGGTGGACATGTGTGTATTTGCTGGCAAGACAGTAATGAGTGGCCAGGGGAGAGTGGATGATGCAGGAGACAGAGCAAGCAGCACAGTCCTTGCATAGGCTCTGGGGAGTGGGTCGTGAGCACAAGCGGTGAAATGGGCCTTTGATGCTAGGGATTCGTCCTTTATTGTAGCAATACAAGGAGGGGGAGATGCATGCATTTCTAGGTAGGGTCGTAGATATTGGGGGACAGAAAACACTGTCTAAATGCTTTTCTTTTTAAATGAAATATTTAGATAGGGAAATAGCTCAGAGTTGGGTGTGGGGAGAGAATGAAGTAGGTTTGAGTAGAAGGTAAGAAGTAGTCATTTTGGCAGGTTGGAAGGCTTGCAAGGGCAGCTTTCATAGGATTGGCATTGTTGAATGCACAGTTGAGGTTTGTGATCATGAATATGTAGTGAAGTCAGTCAGCTTGGTTATATGATTTTTTTTTTTCTCCAGCAACATTTATCTGATTGTGCCCAGGCACAGAGAAGGCAGATAATTATTTTTAACTGGGATTGGAGCTTTGACAAGTAGTGGTGATGGAAAGGACAAATGATTGAGGAAATTCACAAGGGAGGGATTATAATTATGGACTGTGGAGTCGAAGTTGAACTGAGGAGGCTGCGGAAGACAAGACTGGAGAGGGTAGATAAATGAAAATGTGGTTGGGATAGAGGACTTCACGAGGTCAAAAATGGTAGTGGAATAGATACCAGAGCAAGCATTGGGAGATTATTTGAGAATATGATTGAAGCATAATAGGGAGAAACCGAGTTCTTAAGATAATACATTTTTCTCCTTTAGGGATGGTCGCTTTGGGTTCCCTAAAAATGAGGGTAAGAGCGCTGACAAATCATCTATTTGATGGCGGCTTTTCCTAGAGTTGACTTTTAGCTGTACTCTCTTCTCTGCGTCTAGCGCTCACTTGAGACATCGTAGCAGGTTAACCAGAGTTCACGAGTTTCCGGAACCATTCTCTTAATGACATCAGTCATGGCAGCAGCCCTCGACGAGTCCCCACCTCTGGAAATGCTTATGCACTGTGTGTGCACTGGAGCCCTAGACCTCTTCTCCATCATTTGTTGTGTGAAGTCTTGGGAATGGGTGGAAGCAGAGTGCAGGGTTCTGTCCAGGGTAAAATTTCTAATGATTTTGGGCATCTTGATTTGAGTTCATCAGTGAATAAGTGTGTTGTAATTAAAACCATCTCGGAATCTTACAAATTTGTGTTCAACTTTTGACTCCTTTGCTCACTTGCTGTGAGACCATGGACAAATTATTGAACCATTTTAAGCCCAGTTTCCTTTTATGTGTGAGAAAGATAAAAATAAAGCTTACCTTACAGAGAGATTGTGAACGTGTGACGAGATAATGCATGCAGAGTTTCGGCACATAATGTGGAGTAAACAGTAGCTGGTGGTGTTATATTGGAATCAGCAAGCAGGGGTGGAGTACTCACGGGTCTTCCGGGCAGGTTCGGATCCCCTGACTGGAAAGGGACAACCGGACACATCTACCTTCTCTTCCAAGAGTCTCTGCTGCTGCGGGAGGACAGCGCTCTACCTACACCAGCTTCTCGGACTTCAGTGTGCTGCCAGTCACCTGGGGCTGCTGTGAAGTTGATTTTGATTCTGTAAGTCTAGGGTGGGCCTGAGAGTCTTCCCAGCTAAGAAGCTCCCAGTTGATGCTAATCCGCTCCTGTGCCATGGGTCACATTTTGAGGAGTAAAATGCTATTAGAGAACTGCCCTGTGGGGATCCTTGCTATTTTAAGCTGAGAGGAAATGAGGTTAAAAGAGCCCCATTCTTTCAACTTTTTTTTTTTTTAAGTCAAGTTCAGTTGGACCGCATATGGCCCATTTCTCTAGCTCAGTGTCGTGGTGAGTCTGTATTGTCTCCACCAGTCCTGAAAGAGAAAGGAGTATCAATTATGTAGAACCAGGGTTGCCTTGGATTTCTTTTGAAAAATTTTCATTGCCTGATTTTTCAGATACGTTTTGAGAAATTGTATTGGCTCCCAAGATGCACATACTACCCCTCACCAGCCTCTTACACCCACAGGGAGACTCGTATAAAACATTGCGTCTCGTGAGTAAAATGTGGCTCCAAACCCTTTCTGCCTAACCACACTCTTCACATTATAAAATCCAGCACTTTCAGAAGCAGGAATTCAGGATGCATAATAGGGTTAGAGTTACTGCCAGCACCCATATTGCTGTCTGCGATAATCTGATTTTTCTTTTTCAGAAGTAAGCATGCCAGACTTCCTCTGTGGGCCCTTCCTAGTAGAGTTCCTTCTCTGATGCTCAAATTCACACACTTTCCTCTGAACTAATATAAAGGCTGATAAGCTTCTGAGTCACACAGTCTGATAAAATGTTCTCCTGCTGGAACTAAGTATGTCATCTTAATCCTATCTATAAGACTGTGATCCTTCTTCCTATGGTGGAATTATTGGACCTTTGTGTCTCTTAATTTGAATCCTGCGTAGATATAAAGCATAGGTTTCCTTATTTGACTTTGATAATTTGAGGCAATTTTTTTCTCCTATTTCTTTGTTTCCTTTCTTCCTTCCTTTTTTCTTTGTTTAAAGTGGGGAAATGTGGATATGCAGGAGCATGGATAAAAAGATTCATTTAGCTTTCAAGGAAGGGGGTGGGGGGAGAGAGAAAGGGTAGCGTGTAGGGAGGGGGTGGGGGGTGCAGGGTGAGGGGGGGGGCAGAGATAAAGACAGAGAGACAGAAAGACAGAGTTTGTGAAGAAAACACAGAGGAGTTTGATTTCTGACCAGACTATCCACCCAATTCTTAAAATTATGATCAGAAGAGGAAGAGATTCATTTAGAGTAGTAATTTATGAACTCTTCCTGTGGTTCAAAAGAAGTTTATAATAGTTCTACTCATGAGAGTTTTAGAGGTAGTTGTCAGTGTTTGTGACACATTGAAATTCTTATTTTGAGACACTCTTTTCTCTCTTTTTTTCCCTACTTTGTTCCAGGAGAGCAGGGATGTTTTTATCCTATCCTAAACTTGATTGAAAGATAGTATCATAAAGTAACAGTATGTAAGATTTTATTGTATTTGTTTTTCGATGCTTGCCTAAGAATGAATGAATATTAACAATTTGGTGCCTCTAAAGAGCTTAAAGAATCTCTTAGTGTGATTTTAACACAGCTACTTAGAATGGAGTATAGGGAGGTCTGGTGACATAAGATTTAGGGCATGGGCTAGGAGACTAAACTGGCATATAAAAATTGCCACTTAAAAAATGATTATGGACATATAAAAGACTTAACAGTTTATAGAAAGTCAAGATTTGTTTTCCTATAAGAAAAAAAAAGTCTGTCTCAGTTTTGGACTTGGAAGTTCTTTTGTATTAGCAATGAGGTAATCCTGCCTTGGAGGAAGGTGAGTGGTTCTGCAGCAAGGAAAGGAAAAGGTTTGGGTGAGGCCTGCCCCACCTCTCCAAATTTACATGAGCTGGCAGTTTAAGGTGGATGGAGAGAAAGGCGCTTGTTTAGAGCAGAAGAAAAGGAAAAGTGACTTGGCTTCTACCCTAAGAGAAGAAGCTCCACCTAGCAGGTAACTCAGATTGGAGCACACGCACTGAGGGAAGGGTTAGGTGGGAGAGTCATGTACCTGTACCTGTGCTAGGCCGACCGGGAGTGTGGGCCTCGCAGACCGTACTTGGAGATTTTATAAACAGCAGAGAGCTGTTTCGACATGTCCGAGGGAAACGGAACCCTGAGGCAGCTGGAAGGTGGTAGGCCTCTTATTTTTGATTTTGGTTTGTGTTTCCTTGAATGAATTAAGTGAAATATTTCTCAAAACAGAGAACCCTTCGAGAATGTATCGTGTGCCTACTGTGTGCTAGGTGCTACACTAAAGACTCCATGGCCAAAAATAGATGAACTCTACCCCTGAAAGATATGGATAGAGGAGATAAGATTGGCAGGTGCGTGAATACCTGTGGCGGTACCTGTCAGAAGTGGTTAATACCCTGCAACAGACACCAGGCTCACAGCGGAGGGAGAGAGCCTGCGACATAGTACAGGGGCTCAAAATCCACTTGGTTTTGAAACCCTTATCCTTTCTCCCTTCAGAGGATCTGAACTGGGGCGGTAGTAATACAAAGATGAAAACTTATTTGAGTTCATAGATAATCTTTCCTGTGTTTTAAAATCTTTGAAGATTCAGAATTGTTAGTGCGAGACTTTGTAAGGAATAGTGGCGCAAGGCAGGCGTTTCAGGGAGGGTGTGCGGGCCCGGGCTGGTTCTGTGTTCAGGCTTGGCTTCTGCAAGGGGCTCCAGAAGAAGTGGGGCAGAGTGGAAGCTTGGCTCACTCCCCTTGATCTTGGAGGTCAGAGTTTTTTGATTGCTTCATTTGTATTTAAAGAACCCATCTTAAACTAGTTTATCTCCGGCATTAGAAACTGGTGCTGGTGGTTTATAACTAACTCCACCCATCCCTGCCTTTTGCAATAATCTCTGTGAGTGATGATTGTGTTTCTAGAAGTAGAATGACAGAGAGAGAGTCCCTGAAGGCAAATGCAGAGAGAGTGTGCTGTACACCCCAGTTCAGACACACGGGGCTGGGAACTCCCAGAGAGAGAGAGGGAGAGAGAGAGGGAGAGAGAGAGAGAGGGAGGGTGAGAGGGAGGAGAGAGAACAACAGAACAGTCAGCTGAAGAGGAGGGAGGAGGGGGGAGGAGACCGGTCATTTTTAGATTTTTAAACTCAAGTGATTTGGGGGGGGTTCTCCCCACCCCAAACCCCAGTCCCCCATTCTGGCACCTCCTTTCCTACAGTTCACTGAAGTGCCTTTTTGCAGTCCAGGATCAGCCGACCGCTGAGTTTGAGCAGCCCGGTCTGACATGATGTACCTCTGGGTGAGTACGGAGTGCTGTGGGTGAGGGTTTGCACTTGCACATATAAGGAGTGGAAAGCTGTGAGATTCTGCTCTTGCACAAATGGCCTTCCCCACGGAGCACAGACTGCCACATCCCCTTCTTCTCACAGGTGTTAGGTTTTTAAGACCTAGCAGTGATTGTGACATTGGGATTTTTGTTAAAAAATGTTGTTTATCTTGTTAGACGTAGGCACAAGCTCCCGGTCCTGGTGCAATGCCATCCGCGGGGCCAGCCGGTGGGTTTGGAGAAGGCAAACGGGGCAGGTGAAGTGAGCCGGTCCCTTCCGGAGCTGCAGTCTTCTGGTGGGTCGGGATCGACCTGTGTTTGTGTTGGGAGCGCTGACTTTGATAATCAAACCATCTCTTTAGATACTGAGAGCCAATAGGTGGCATGATTCTTAATAAGGAAAAAGCTTTATAAGTTTTTATCTAATCATTTTTATTGTCCTTCACAATAGTTTTGTGAAGTAGGTCACTGTTGTTATTAAAATTTTATGAGGGAAGTAATTAAGTCACAGAGTGACTTGCCCATAGTTAGAAACAAAGTCTGTAGCAGCTAGAATAGTAATTAATAACCAGACATTTTGAATCATTTTATATTTGCCTAGAACTTAATAACTTACATTATCTTAATTTATTGTTAACTATGGCATTATAATTTAGGGTGGACGGAAACATACTGGGACTGGAGGGGTTTTTAAATTATGAAATGTGATAACTTTTAGGAGAATGGCAGGGAAGATAATACAATAAAGAAAAAAAACCCTGCTTTTAGTTGTGAAAACAAGAACATCTATAGTTCCTTGCAAAGATGGCGGTCCTCTCTTGAGCAGACAGCTGTTGTGTGTTGCTAAGGGAGCCTCCTGGATGTGATGCCCTTGGCTACTAGCCAGCTTTTGAAAGTTTCACTTTGCCCTTTGCCCTTCAGCCTAGATGTCTGGAATTGCAGAAACCTACTTGGCTCAGAAAGACTAAATTTATAAATATCAGAAGGCAGAATTTTAACTAGGTTTACAGAGATAGAGCTTGGTCACACACAGAGAGAGAGAGAGAGAGAGAATGTGTGTGTGTGTGTGTGTGTGTGTGTGTGTTGGGAAGAGGTTTTCCTGCTTCTCCCTTTATGTTTGAATATGACCTTGAAATGTAGTTTCCTCCCTTCTTTGATTTATTTTAGTAGTATTTGTAAGAAGTAAAAGAACTTTCCTGACACATGTGTTTTCAGTAGTTTTCATCTCCCTGTGAACTAGGCATCTGTGTCTAGGTCTTTTTAGCTTTGTCGGTTGGACTGATCAGCTATCTGTTGACCAGAGGATGCATTTGTCTGTCTTTGGATTTGTTTGGAAGGGGAGTTAAGAAGGGAAGCAAATGGAATTAATCTCATTTCCACTCATTTATGTTTGATGAAAGCAGACAGTGACGGTCTCCTCAGTTATTTCCTTTGTGCTTATATTACAGTTATTTGTTTCAGTCCCATCCACTTCTTAGCCCTGGAACAGAGCTTCCTAACCACAGTACCACATGTTGGACTGAGATGTATGGATGCAGAGATAACTTCCCCTCAGCCCTCGGAGCAGCCAGGTGGGGCCTAGGATTCTCCTGGTCACTAGGAACACGTGCACTCTAGTTTGTTTGCCACTTTGTGCCATTCACATATCATTTTCTGTATGTGCCAAGACAGTTGAACGTTTGGGCAGTGCTGTCAAGAAGGTACAAAGTACGTTAGCTCGGTCTCTATATTATGGCGTCATCTGGCCCAGTGCCCCGCACATTTGTTGAATTCAGTGAAGATGTCTAGGAGGAGCTGTGGCTGCATAACATCCAGGTAAAGAGAAGGAAATCTAGGCGCTCAGGTAGTGGGTGAGAGGCATGGAGGAGGTGCTGTGGAGAAGCCAACTGGACAAGGAATGGGAGATCAGGGTTTGTCTGGGCCGTACCCGGCCACGTGACACTGAGCAATCTTTTAACTGTTCCAATCCTGTTTCTATATCCGTAAGGTAACAGAACCTCTTCTAGTTCTAAAATTCTGTGGAGTGAATTGTGTGGAGCAGTACAAATACCAGAAAAACACCCAGTTGTGCAAAAATTTTGGGGTCCCGGAAAACATGAGAAAGCTGTGAAACATGCGTTACCTCCATTTGATGCTTGCCTTGATATCGGCAGTGAGTTAAGTGTTCTCTTTCTGAGCATTCTAGAAAAATGACTCAACTGTGTTCAGTTGTCTCTGAGTGGGTAGACATTTTAGAACGTGTAGCGCTGGAGAGTAGAAGTCGCAGCTCATCCCAGTGCTTCAGTTTGTGTGGTGAGGTGCGGCTCATTTATTTGCTCCTGCATGTCTCGAACTCTGAGATGGAATGCCATCTTGTTCTCTGTACGTCTCTTTGCCAGATCTTTTCCCTCCTTTCCTATTGAATCGCCCTCCTTTTTAGAGAACTTAGTAGCATCTGTGGACAGCATGGTACGGGGCAAAAAATTGACTTTTAGAGACATTTTCAGTTGTGTGGCCGTGAACAAATGACCTAACCTTTTTGAAACCTCAGTTTCTTCATTTATCACATAAGAAAATATTACCTGTCATGTAGGAATGTTGTGAGGATTTGAGATAATCTATGAAACATCTTAACATAGTGGTTGGCACATAGTAGAGGCTCAGTAAATAACTACTGCAAGCCAACATTTTGCTTAGAGCATTGGCATAGACAGACTACTCACTGCCCCAGAGCGACTTTTCTTGTGTTAAGGATGTCTTCGAATTCATGTAGGGAGGACTTTGATAAACACAAACTAGTTGTATGTGAAACATGTTTCCCTTTAATTAGGATTTCAAATACTTGCAACTAGAGAAACCTCATTAAAGTCATTTCCTGATGGAGAACATCCCCATTGTTTTTTCTAAAAAATTTTTTGGAAGGGTGCAGTACGACCAAGCAATGATTCTCTCTCTCTCCTTTCTTCATTGCTCAAAATAGGGAGGGAAGGAAGGGGACACACACATGATTCCTGTACTGAGGGAACTTATTTATTTGATGATTACACAATTTATACCCAATAAATGAAATTATAGGCCACTAATTTAAATTCCCAGAAGTCAGTATGTGTTCTCCCTGTCTGAGTTCATCTTAGCTAGACTGGTACTGGGCTCTCTGCTCATATTCTATATGAATGAACTGGATTTCATTTTGAACTATTGTTTTGTCATGGTTTAACCTTGTCTTCTTAATAAATCCATTCAGCCAGCATTTGATGAGTGCCTGTAATGGGCAGAGACTGCTACCAGCTATTACAGACACAAAGATGGTTCAAGATATCCGTGTCCTCAAAGAATTTATAACAGTGATAGAGAATATGTGTACATAGATAATAATAATTTTTGTATGATGCTATTCAATTAAGTAAGTGCTTTTATATGTTATCTTATTTCATCCTCACAGCAGTGTAAGGGCTAAGTATCTATTGTACAAGTAAGGAGACAGGCAGCGCATTACAGTTAGTAAATGGTGGAGCTGGAAACTCAGTCCCATCTTTTTCTTCTTTAAAACCTGTGGCTCATTTCTTTTCATACTGTCCTCTTTTGAGAGAAGCTGATGTTTTCGTTTTGTTTACATTAAGTGATAACGTACATGTTAGGCATATACCTGGGACTTAGCTATCATCTTCATTTTACAAACGAGAAAGTAGAAACTTCAGTAACTTGTGTGCTAAAGTCACACAATCTAGAATTGGCAGAGGTAGGATTTGAACCCTGGTCTGTCTGGCTCGGCTTATTACACTATACTTTTATTTATTCAGTAGTGTCCAGCTTATCATTGCCACCATTCAGCATGATAACAGGCCAGAGCAGAGAAGTGAAAATAAGGTAACCTGAATTCTGTTTCCATATTCGTTAATTACTTGACACAGGTTACTAAACTGTATATACCTTGATTTTTCTAGATTGTGAAACAGATATGATAGTTCTTGGGAGAACATTAATGGAATAATTTTAGAAACATGTGTATTAGACATTTAGAAATAAAGTAGTAACTGATGACATTTATCATAAAATGTGGAAAACGTGGACTGTGAGCCAAAAAACATAGTTTTTGTCTTGGTGGCACCATTTGTCAGTGTGCGACCTTTCTATCATTAGTTTCCTAATCGTTATAACAGGACTATTAATACCCACCAGATTATTGAGATAATTTAGGTTAAAGTTTTTTGGAAGCATTTTGTACTAAGTAAATATAAGGTAATAATAATAATAACAACATCTTATTATTCAGGTTACAGGCAGGCTAATCTTTTAATGCTCACAGTTTGTCACTATTTTGCCATTCTAATTGGTCTACACAGAGGACTAGACTTGATAGAAAATTGAGTTATCATAAAATATAGAAACAGTTTAGTTCAGGTAACATTGGAGGCCAGATTCTGTGAATTGATACTTGGCAGTGAAAAGCCATTAAAAGATTTTAAGTAGGATTGGAAGTAGGCTGAAGTGGAGTTTATAATTAGATTTGTTTTTTAAAAAAGATATCTATACGGATTAGAGGGGCGTAAGAGTGCAGAGAGAAGTTAGACAATTGCTGTGTCATAGTCTAAGTGACAGAATGATAATGACAGCATGTGCTAGAGAGTAGAACTGCATGAGGGGTGTTCAGAAGGTAAAATTACCAAGATATTGTCATGATTTGGAAGAGGACCAGAGTTTTGTTTTTTCATTTGTTTTTGTAGGAGAAAAGACAAAGGGGTTCATGAGTTTGATTTTGAATTTAGTATTTTTGTTTAACTTTGAGATGTTCAAGGGGAAATACTGCTTAGATAGTTGGCTACCTAGGTCTGGAAATAAAGCAAAGATAGACGCTTAAGCTATAAATTTGCGAGAAATCCGCTGACAATAGTAATTGAAGTTGTGAGCAGGTATGATCATGGCTTAAGAGGAGAATGGCCTACAGGGAGAAAACATAGAGCCAGAAGAGGAGTTAAGGCCTGGCAGAGGAGGTGAAACACGATTCCAGAGAACTTGTGTTTTAGGAGGAAAACCAGGACACTTAGGACATAATGATAAAAGAGTGACAGGAAGAAAGAACTAAAATGTGCCCCTGGGTCTAGCAACGGGGAGGTCCTTGATGACTTAAACAAGAGTTGTTGCTGTGGACTAATGACAGCAGACGCTTGAGAGTGCAGTCAGTTGAGTTTATGGGAAGGCGAGGAAGTGGGGATAGAAATAGTATAGACAAGTGTTGGAGAAGTTTAACTCTGAAGGAATGGGATGTAGAGGCTGGCTAGATCATGTGGAGTAGAGAAGGCTTTGTTTTATTTTAAATAAAAGAGACTTGATCATGTTAAGTGCTAATTGAATAAATCCCTTTGAGAAGAAGTGGAATAAGTAAGAGAAGAAAAGGGATAATTGCTCTTATGCTTTGAGATAGGATTGGCTTTAGGAGCAGGGAGCCAACAGGAGGCGAAGCAGATAGAGGACAGAAGAGCTAACAGCATCTAGGAGTTCAGAAAGGTCTTTACAGAGGAATAGAAAGGGTCATTGATTTTCTAAACAATAGTTTGGCGAAAAAGCATATTTGTTTCAGAACCTTATGTAATTCCATGTGGTTTGTATATGTGGGATGAGTGGAATAGTGGTGGATGAAAAATTTAAATTTAGAAGCCAGAATATCTGAATAGTTGAAGATATTTGTTTGTTTATGCCAATAAGGAGCCATTGATAGATTTTTAAGCAGGATCAGGTATGATCAGATTTACATTTTAGAAAGATAACAAGAGCCTTCTATTATTATTGCAGAATTTTGTGTTTATACTTTGGGTACAATTGGTTTGATGCAATTTTAAAAGCCCAGAAAACTTTAAGGGGCTAAACAAATCATTATATTAATAACATGAGGTTCAAGCAGTTACCGCATTCATTGATGACTACTCTGTGCCGATCACTTTCTAAGGGGTGAGGAAAGAGCACAAACAAGGCAGCGTTCTTTCCCTTAAAGAGTTTGCATCTTTTAACTGAGAAAAGAAACTATAAACAACTAAGCAAAGAAGATAATTTCAGGAACTAATAAGAGCTATAGAGAAAATAAGGTAATATGACCCTGAGTGCTTTAACTAGGATGAAAAAGGACTGAATGATAAGAAACACCATCTTGTCAAAGCATTTACAAGCAGGAGCAGCAAATAGAGTCCTCAGATAGGAATGCATTTGGGGTACTCAAAAAGAGGGGCGGTGTGGTTGGAGTGTGGAGAACAAAAAGGAGGTAGGAAGATAAGACGGGAGAGGTAAGCGAGGGCCAGATCATTCCCCATGGCAGCCGTGTGAATTTTGTTCTGGTTAAAATGGAAAGGTATTGGGAGATTTAAGCAGGAGAATGATTTTTTTTAGGAAAAGTGATAAGAGAGGTCAGGAAGCTGTTGCTATATCTAAACAAGAGGTGATGGCTTAGACTTTGGAGGACACTTTGATAGGACTGAAGATGGCTTGGGTGTGTGGAGAGATGAAAGAGGGATCTGGGTTATTCAGCTGCTGGCTTGAGGAATTAGGGTGGAGGGGTCATTTTCTTACAGCAAAACAGAAGGAATGCTTAATGGTTTGGACTCATAAGTTTGAAATGTCCATTAGACTGGGAGGGGCGGGGTGGTGGAGAGAAGAAGTTCAGTGGAAATTTGATATGAGGCTGGAATTCAGAATAGGTATGTGAGCTGCGGGTGTAAGGTTGAGATTCATCAGCGCATATTTAGAGCTTTGGGAGAAAATGTGACTAGAGAATAGAGCTGAGGTGTTTAAATAGAGGACTGAAGGATACCGAGAATTGGGTAGGGCAGGAGGGAAACAAGGCCAGTATGTGGTATCACAGACTCTGGAGAAGAAAGTACTGGATTTGTATAATTTACGACCAGATAATTGGCCATTGGCTTGGTAGGATGTTGGTCATTGGTGAACTTGGTAAGAGTCATTTCACTTGGAATGATGGGGATAAAAAGCCAGTTGGAATGGCTTGAGTTAATAATTGGTAGATAAGGATGAGACAGTGAATAATGTTTAGTCAGGGAGTGGAGCAAAGAATTGGTGCAGTAACTGGATGGACATGTGGGTTTTAGGGAGTATTTTTAAGAATTACTATGATATTAAGACATGTTTTATGTCAATAGGAAAGATCCAGTAGAGGGGAAGAAATTGAGAATGCTGAAAAGGAAGAAGCTAATTGGAGGAGCATAGTATGTTACATGCAACGCAAAGTATGTTACGTAACATCCAGCACACGGAATGGGGATTGGCCTTAGATAGGGCCAGAAGCACTTTTTTCTTTTAAATAGGAAGGACGGCAGTGTGGGTTTAGAGCCAGATAGGCTGGTGGCATTGGTTGCAGGCAGAAGAGGGAGTCCTCTGATTGTTTCTTCTTTCTTTATAACATAGAAAGATGAATGTATCTGGAAACGAAAGTGTAAGGGAGTGGAGAAGTATGGCAGATGTGAGAAGATGATACGATGTGAAATAGTAGTCTCAAAAAAATAGGGAGTGAACTTACTAGAGAGTTATAGTAGGCTTAAGATCTGTGGTCATACGCTTGATCTGAGTGGTGGCAAGTCGGTGGCGTGGTTTTTTCCCAGCAATCTTCTGTTGTTTAGATATAAGAGAGGAATAAGTAGATAGATGGATTGAACCAGGAGTTGAGATTTTACCAGATGAGTTAGGCCAAAAGAAAAAAAGGCAAGGGAGTTAAGACTGTGTTTATTGTGTTGGACCCTAGAATCTAGACTGGCTTAGGAGAGAAGTAAGAACATGGAAGAGGAGAAGGTTTAGTGAAAAAGTCGTAGAATCAACTTATAGATTAGAGGATCGAGGAGGAGGAGAAATGAAATGCTGGTGTGGGGCAGCTGCTCGAGCAAACCAACTTGATGGCATGAGAGGAGAATGCTTGATATGCTTGAGATTTTTGGAGATGGTATGGTTACTAGTGCAGTTAATTCTAGGACACGATGTTATGTGGGTGGTTTAGGAGAAGTGCTGAAAAAATACAGTTGATGCCAAAGACATTAAAACAGCTAGGAGGTCAAATTGTTGAATGAATCATCTATGTGGATGTTGAAGTCATCAAGAATGATAAGACTAATAAAGGGGGTAAAGACAGGAAGCCCTGTGCTAAGACTTGAGCAGATTGGCAAGTGATAGATGTTTTAAAGAATGTGTAATCTGGGTGGAGGGAAGAGAAGTGGTTTGGAAGTTGTATTGGAAAGCAAGGAGGATACCTGTAAAACCTAACACTAAATGGTAATGGGGGGGAAAAGAGGGTGCTTGCCCTTGCAGAGGTATGTCATAGATAGGAGAAAAGTTTTTACTGCAGAAGAAGTAGTATTCTCAAGGCCAGTAGAGTTTCCTTTAGAACAAAAAGGTGAAGGGAACATCACAGAAAAGAGAGTAAGTGTATGCGGAGGATAGCTTAGGACTTCAAGGGCTCAGGAGGGCAAGGAAGACCAGGAGGTGGGATCAGATGAGTGGACATATAGAGGTGTATGGGGTGAGCCATCTGGAAGGCTTGGACTCCTGATGATGATCGAGGTGAATAGGGTTATGAGCCAGGCTGGAACTGTTCTGGGATACCCTTGGAAAAACAGTAATTAGTTAAACCTTTACGCCAGAGAAATAGTTCTCAAACTCCAGAATGCATAGATTGCTGAGCCCCCACCTTCAGAGTTTTAGAGTCATTAGATCTGGGTGGACCTGGGTATTTACATTTCTGATAAATCCCAGGTGATGCTCATGCTGCTGGTCTAGACACTACACTTTGGAAACCATTGTTTCAGAGAAACTCGTGGTTATGTGAGCAGCTGTTAACTGTAGCTCAAGAGGATGCATGGCCTGGGTAATGGGCAGAGGTTTCATCGGGACAGCTCTGTTGGGCATCTCTTTAAGGGAGAAGTGTGTATACGATAATTTCTTTTGAGGGATAGCAGTTTCTAAGTTCAGTTTGATTATTTTTTTTATGCAGCAAAATGAGGATACCAAGAGTTGTAACTTTTTTTTCTTTTCCCTCAGAGATAATGAGGTAAAAGGACACAAGTCAAATAGATAAAAAACTGTACATTGTAGCAAAGACTACATGACAATCAGACAATCAGTACATGGTATGGGCAGTTGTCAACAGGAGTTCAGAAGAATGGGCAATCGCTAAAGATGGGATTGGTTGGGAAAGGTTTCTTGAAGGAGGTATAATTTAAGCAGGACTGAACAGAGCCAGGCCAGATGGAGAACTGGCATAAGCAAAGATACCGTGTCAAGAATGAACATGAAACTGAAGACTACTCAAGTCCCATTGCTTTCATCCTGACTCAAGCCACCATTATCTCTTGCCTCTATTATTATAATAATTTTCTAACCTCTGTTCTTTTTCCCCAACCGCCTCCCTGAAGGGAGAGTGGTCTTTTTAAATATTACATTGTATTCCTCCTCTGCCCAAAACTCTTCAGTGGCTTCATATCTCATTCACGATAAAAGTCAAATACCCTACCTCGGCCTCTAAGGCCCAGTGTGACTTGTTCCCCTGGCTAAGTCTTCGCCCTCATGTTCTCCACACTCCTGGCCGTTCTCTGACTTACCAAACACATCCCTGGCTCAAAGCCTTAGCACTTGCCTGCCCTCCTGCTCTTTCTCCACATATCAGCACGACTCCCTTATTTACATGAAATCTCTACTCAGATGTCACGTCATCACGAGCACCCTGTATAAATGGTAATTCCCTACTCCTTTGTGCAACATTTCCCATCCCCTTTCTCTATCTCTATTTTTCTCCATAACACTCCCCACTATTTGACTTTCTCTGTATTTGTTTAATGTCTTTCTCCTTCAGTGACAGTGTGAGCTCCATGAAGGCACTAGTGTATCCCCTGTGCCTAGTAAGGTGCTTGGCACATAGTAGGCACTGATTGGACATTTGTGGGGTGGAAAGAGGGAGGAAGGAAAGTCTGGGGAATAGTGAAGAGACAAATACCGTTGGAAGAGACAGAAATTGAAGAAATGATTTGATGGACAGAGACTAGAGGATCTTGAATACTAGATCACTATTCTGTAGAAAATAAGAATTATCCAAAAATGTTTCAGCATAGCACTATTTAGCTTTCTTGTAATTGTGCTTTGTAATTGAGTTCCGTGGATAGGATGCTTTGATGAGGGACTTGAATCAGGGAGATCAATTACTATTGTAGTCATTCAGATATGAGGTAAAAAGGCCTTGGAAGTGGATAAAATTTTTATGTAGAGATGAAAGCCTTGTGCATGAATTCTAAAAGATGATAAGCTTCCAGTTGTATAAGAAAGCTGCCTTGTTTTGATATGTATGTTTTAATACTGTTTGTTTTAATATGGCGTTTACCTTAAACAAGTGTATTTTGTTATGTTTCAAACCAGAATGTGAAATTTTGTCGTTTTGAAATTTATAAATTGGGGAATAAATTTGTAACCAAGTAAGCAAATATTCATTTTTGTGGATTTTAAAATTGTACATTTAGGAGGGGTAGGAAATCAACATGGTCAAAGCACACATACTGGCCAAGGGAGTAGGGAGGCAGGGGACCACAACTTTCAAGGCACGTGGTGTCCTCATTTTGCTGCACAAGATATTTAATAAATGTTTTTTGATAATTAAACTGGTCACTTAGAAATTGCTATCCCTCAAAAGAAATGGTTATATACTGACTTCCTCCTTAACCTGCCAAAGTCGGAGATGCCTGACGCAGCTGTCTTGAAGAAAAACCTCTGCCCACCACCTCAGGTCCTTTACTTTCTCTTTGCAGTGAATAAAGTGCATTCATATTAGGAGTTACAGTCTTCCTTCACTAGCTACCTTTTGCCTTCTTGGTTCTGGACATGTGTGCTGCTTTTAAAACTTGTGATTTGGTTTCAAGCCTTGCCTTCTTGTTTACAGTTAACCTCCTCTGAATGTGAGCTTGTTTCTCTTTACAAATGCTCCTTTGGTATCCTTCACTATTATGAAGTGAGATAACAGATTGTACCTGTAATAAAAGGCCAGCATAGAATAGATGCTCCACAAATATTGACTGAATGGTTAATTAGGTAATTTTTGTATAATGAACTGTGTATGTAGCAAAGTGTCCAACTAAACTATTGGGTTTTGCTACCACTTAAATCTGTAGATTCTGTACGATTTTTTGTATTAACTCATATGATGTCTTACTTGCTTATTTGAATCTAGGCCATTAAATCAGAGGGGAAAAAAACATCAGAGTCTACCTTTTATTCTTTAAAATAACTGTCAAGTCGTTGATGTAAGAAACCTCCAAACCTGTAGAGAAGTTTTATGAGTTCGAGTCAAACAGATATGCCTGGAAGCAAGATCTCAACAGACAGAAAAGTGTTTCCGAGAATAATAGTTTTTAGTTTCTTTTATGCATGTGAGATTAAGGAGGGAAGTAAGGAAGATTAAGTGAATGTGAGAGAAAGCAAGACTGGGGATCACGTTACTGGATAGTTAAGATTGTGTGCTCTCTTGCAGGCTTTAGAAGGAGGGGTCTGAAAGGTGTACAGATGTTAAAAGGAAGAGCCTACACAGGAGGATTTCAAAGGTGTGTTAATCTAGATGCTCAGAAGCAGTGGACAGGGCTTGCTGATGGCAAAGATAAGCCTTTTTCTAAAGCAGTTATGTTCCTGGGGCGTGGCTACCCACCATGGCCTGCCCAGTTAGGGGTTCGTGGTCAGATCACCATGTGAGGTTACTTTCCATGGAAACCCTTTTTTTGGTCCACAAATTGTTTTTCCTGAGTGTGAGAACCCTTTAATCCCTGGCCGTTTTAGCCAGATTGTCATATCCATGAAAATCAGAAATAACTGATTATAACTGATTATAGCTTTATTATGTCTTACATCATAGGCTGGTTACAGTTCTCTTCCTGGCTCAGTCATTAACCTGCTGTGTGGTTATAACAAATCATAAGATCTTATGCTCTTGTGTCTCATCTGTAGATGGGAATGATGATACTTCCCATTCGCATTGTCGAATGCTATTCCTCAGATAAACTGCCATCTAAATAAAAATATTCTTAATAATTTAAAAAGCAGTGTATTTTTCGCTAAGAGTAGTTTGAAAGTCTTACTAAATATTACAGTTCAAAAGCAGATGGCACAGTGAGAGGGCACATGTTTGGAACAATAATTGCTATTGTGTGTATGTTCCTCTCTGCTATATTTTATTAATTCTGGATGTTTATTTTTATCCTTTTGTTTTCTTGTTTATTTTTATTAAATTAAGTTCATCAAAAATAAGTTTCCCGTACTCACTGGAGGTCACAATCCTAATTTCGCACGTGGCTCCATACCACGTTGCCCTGGTACTGGATGTTTGCAGATTTCATCCAATAGCAGAGAAATATTCAAGATTGTTAAAAGCAGGTGGGCTTGGAAAGGAGAAGAGAACAGAAATTCCCAGGTGCCTCTTGTGCATGAGACACTGGGTCAGGTCCTTTCACAACTATTATTTTATGTTTCTTATTTTATTTTATGATGTGGAAGCAAGAGTCAAAACTCAGTAGTTTTGACCAATATGCGGTAATGCTTTCACACAGTGGGATAGTCAGCCTCTGCGATGGTCCCCGTGACGCCCACCTCCTGGCATGCCTGCCCCTGTGCAGCCCCTGGCCTTCGAGTGCAGCCTGGACCCAGCGACTCACTCTGAACTAACAGAATGTGGCAAAAGTGATGGGATGTCACTTCCAAGATTTGGTTACAGATGCTGTGGCTTTCTTTCATCTTGGATGCTTGCCCTCCCTAGCTCTCTCTACAGGTTTTAGTGCCAGAAGTGAGGTTCCTCTACAGCAAAAATCTAAAATGTGGGACTGACTTTGGAACTAAGCAGTGGACTTTCAGGAGAGCGTTAGTGAGAGAGGAGAGTACCTTTAACGTGTTATGTTTGTTGTTGGTAAAATTTGGAATTTTGAGGAGATTGCCACAAGGCCTTGAAGGAAAGGGGATCTCTGTAGTGACAGAAAGGTTAGCAACACTACTGTTAGGACTTATTTGGAAAGCAGAAGATGTGCCTAGTGGACTGGGAGATATAGCTATGCAAATTTACAAGTAAAGCATTGATGATTTTGAAAATTCTCATCCTTCTTGCATGGCGAATGATGGTAAAGTTAAGACGTGGGTTCCTACCAAAGAGCCATTCAAAGGTACTGCCAGGAGAATTGTAGTCTAAAGATGAATCTTAGGGTGTGGGTGTAAAACGTTTTGTTAAGAGCCTAGAAAAATCAAAGGTAGTACCTGAAGAGTTGCACAAAAGGCCTCTCAGTCAAATGCTGGGGCCATTTTAGCAGGAGCAGAAGGTAGAGAAGGGTTTATCTCGTCACTGTTTTGTGGGCACATATACAAATGCAGTGTGCGATGCAGTGAATCTTGAGGTTCACAGGAGGCCCGCTCAGCTAGGACTGAAAAGGAAGAGAAATAGTTCAAAATGAAGAGGCTGTTGAACCCCCAAAATTATTCTGGCAGGAAGCAGGCTGAGAAAGCCATCGAGCTGCTAACACATGCTACCTTTCATGAGAAAGGAAAGATGACTCAGAGGCAGGAGCCTTGGAGAATTGTTACTGCAGCTTTGAGATCTAATCAAGGAACTCCCAACATTTGCCTGGCTTGATTTCATTTTTTCATTTTTCTTTTGTTTGTGTGTTTGTTTTTGGTTTTGTTCTCTTTTTTCGCCCAGCTAGATTTCAGAGTCGCTATGGACCAGTGACTCGTTTGTGCCTCCCATTCCCCCCACCCTTTTGAAGAAGTTATGCCATTTGGAGATTACAAGAGAATTCAGAGTAACAGAAAACAGAAGAGGGCAAGTCGGAGGTGTCCTGCCATTGAGGCCAGCCTCCCCGCGAATACCTTGCCTTTTGCTCAATCATCCACTTTTTTGGCTTTTGTTTACAGGTCTTATAGTTACCATAGTATATGTAAGAAAACTGGAGAAGCCAGGAGATTTTCCACCACTACATTATCTACCTTCTGCCATCAGTATCAATAAACTTGTCCTCTCTCCTGTTACTCTACACAAAGCATGTGCATTCTTATATAAGGCCAACCCCCCAGTTCCGTACTAGGTCCCTTCTCTGCTAGCCTGTTAAGGCAGGGACCCAGCAGTTCTCTTCCCTTTCTGGGGTCATCCGGTTTTCTCTCTTTGCTAGATTATAGATTAGTCCCATTAACATATAATTAAGCTGTTTTTTTACCCATTTAAAAATAATACTCTTGACCTCACTCTTCTGTAGCGATTGCTGAATTTTTTTCCTTTAGAGTAGCACTCTGTAGAGTCGTCTGTATTTGCTCACACCAGTTCTTCTCCTTCCCTTCCGTCTTCAGCCTGCTCAGCTAGGTTTCCGTTGCACCACACCCCTGAAGTGGCTCTTGTCAGCGTTACCAGTAACCTCCATGCCGCTGAGCTGAGTGGCCAGGTCTCAGGCCTCCCCTTACCCGACCGGTCTGTGGAACAGCGCACCGCGGAGGGCCGGCCCCTCCTCTGTCGTGCGCGTTCTCAGGACATCGTACTCGCCTGGTTTTCTTCCTACCGTATTGGCGATTACTTCTCAGTGTTCACATTTTAATACTGAGGACCAAGTCTTTGGACCTCTTTTCTTGATTCTTTTTCGTTTACCGATTTTGTCTAGTCTCATTGTGTTAGCTGTCAGTTAATCAGAACCAATAGCCGAAACCATTTATCGTGGGGGCCCACTGGGCTCTCTAATCTTTTTGTATCGTTTAACTCTTATGAGTAATTTAAGAAATAAGTGGTAGTGAAAAGCAAACTTTATTAGAACTATGAAAAATACACATTCATGCAACTAATTACATATCCCCCCTACAATGACTACAGATCACATTTGAATTTTTAAATCTTTTTTTGCAGTACTTTGTGTTTTTCTATCCTTTTTATATCCCCTTTTTTTCTTCCCATTCTTCAAGTCTTGTGCTTATGGTTGAGAGAGTAGGCATTTTCTTCCTAGTACTGTATTTATTCCTGTAAGTTCATTTCTTAACTGTGTGAGGAACTGTCTTATTAATTTGCAGTCTTACAGTTGAAGGTTTTCCTGTAGATAAAAGCATTCGCTGTGCTAATATCAGCCACGTTGGGGAAAGCAGACAGAGGCTGTCCTCCAGTCACTCTTTTCCATGTCTAGATTCTAACTCTTAACAACGCACCTGTCCCTCCTTTATACTTTGGTTAATAACACAAGGTCACTTCGGGTTTTTTTTTTTTTTAACAGGTTTTCGAATCTATTAAAAGTTGAGAAAACACTGAGCCAAGAAGAGCATTAACAGTTTTTCTTAGGACAGAAAAAAATCGAATCTCTTTGAAATCTGAACAATGTGCTCTTGATTTCTCTTCCTTTTTCTCTCTGTGAAAATACATTGAAATTCAACCTTATTCTTCCTAATAGTGCTAACTAAGGCAAGGCTTTTGCTGAGTAGTACTTAAGCCAGTCTCAAACTTGTTCTAAAATCATCATGTTATATTTGTGCCGTAAGTTTTAAGTTCTTCATCAGTGCTTTGGCCCTTTGTTGTAATTTGCTCCTTTTATAGATCTCTACCTGTGTAGATCTGAATATTCCAAATATATGATGTTTCACAGATACATACTGTCCAATTTTCTCTGTTTTTCTGGTTTTGAAAGCATATATATATAAGACAATTTTCTTTGAATGTAATTGCTTTTGAGCTATCATGCATCAGCCTCCCTTTTGTCAATTCTGATTCCAGATTCCAAATGTATCTCTAGTAGGTTCTAGTTCCTCATTACCGCTGACTCTCCTTCTTGCTTTCCCCCAGTCTCAAACCTGTGGGAAAACTACAGCTTTTCCCCTTACCAGATATGACATCTTTCTGTTGCTTGGCCCAGAGAAAACTTGGAGTTCTCCTGGAATCTTCTTTCTCCCTCACTCTTCAGTCATATTAATCAGCAGATCCTCAAGGCTTTCAGAAATCACCCAGACCTGATCCCTGTTCACTAGTCTACTTCTTCTACCCTGGGTCAGTACACCATCATCTTGTGCCTGGATTATTATAATAGTCTACCAGTCTCCTGGGCTCCTGCCTACTTGGTCTCCCTACTTATGCCATTGACTTCAAATAATATATTCAGAACAGCATCTGACATGATCCTTTTAAAATATACGTTTGATCATACTCGAAAATCTGCTAATGTGGACAAGCCAGAGGAGGAGCCACAGTCCGGCAAGGCTCCGGTCGAGCCGGCTCCCACGGACCCCTTCGACGTCCATCTCCTGTTCTCCTGTTCTTCACTCTTCTCCAGTCGCACTGGCCTTGCTTATCTTCAGACTTGCCAGGTACTTTGTACTTGCAAGCTCGTCTTCAGGTATCTTTATGTCTGTCTTCTTCATCTCCTTCACATTTTTGCTCAAATGTTATCTTTTCAGTTCTTTTTAAGTCATTCTCTTTTAAATTCTCCATAGTTTTATCATCTTCCAGTATATTAAAAAACATCTCTTTTTTTTCACTACTTGTCTCTCTAATAGAGATTTTTACTTGGTTTCGTTTATTTTTGTATCTCCAGTGCGTAGAGTAGTGAATGATGTTTAGTATTTGTCCAATGGATGCTACATTCCGGAGGTTTTCTACTTGTTACTCTCTGATTAACAAGGGAATACTTAGTAACTATAGGAGTTTAATGTTTGGAACTCTCTTTGTATTTGTCACCAGCCATTCTCATTTGGTAGGGACCACTTGTCCCTGCGTGTGTGATGGTTTATATATAGTCGGTAGTGTTTCATGGTGCAGTTTGGAACCAAATTGTTTAGATTTCAGAACTGGCTCTGCTGCATTGTCTTAAGGCTATTAGGCACATTGCTTTCTCCTCTGTACAATTAGAACAAGTATACTGTCTACCTCAGAGGATTGTTTAGAGCCATGGAAAGCTCTCAGAACAGTTTCGGGTACGTAGTAAATGCGCAATACGTGTTAGTTACTAGGATTGTTAACCTTTCTAGGCCCATCCTAGCGGTTTAGAGTCAGGTACACCCCTGAGCGGCTGTGCTGAGAACTCTCTGTCTGTGTCAGGGTCTCCTTGTCACCTGTTGTCTTCCCCTTTTGAAAATACCATGAGTATGCTGATTCTTTCTACCTTCTACCGCTGTCTTTCTCTTCTACTGTTTAAACTTTGTTATTTTCACTTCTAGCCCTCTTTAAGATACCCACGTGCTTCTTTTTCCTTTCCTTTCCTTGCTCCCCTCCTCTCTGTTCCGCAAGTATTTATTAAGCACTTACCTTTTCCTCCCCCTTTCTGTTCTAAATCTGCTGTTTCCTTTTCCTTGTCTCCATCTCTTTATTCCTTAATGAAATAATAAAAAAAAAATTACCTTATGGTCGATCGACTAGAATTACATTTGAATCATGGAAAATAAATGTTGTAGATGTTGAAATAAAATTGAAATTATATTTTAAAAAGTTGTAGTTAAAAAAAAATTGTGCCAGTCACTAAAACCCTTGAAAGTACTCCTGTTCCTTCCTCTAAATCACCATAGGAGCCTCTGTTTGCTTAGTGAGTTAAATGTGTCTTCTAACCAATATGAAAGATGATTTGAAAAAAGTTAATTACATTGGCACTATTTGTAATTTGCTGTTATTTTAACTATCTTGTTTTCTGTTTATTTTTATTTCAAATAAATTTTTAGAATATAACCCACTTTGTAAATTTTGGACAGATTTTATGTTGGCTATAATATTATTTTCAGAGCAGACAGAATGGACGCCTTTAGGCATCCATTTAAAGTTTTATTTTGAGACTCTTAAGGGGCTTTCATCTGTAAGGTATGCTGTAGTGTTACCTAATAAATGTCACAAGGAGAACAGTATTCTTTTTGCTCCCTTTTCATGGTATGATCTTTTTTTCTGGGCACATTTCACTAACTAAGACAAGTAAAAGTGTCCCCTCTCCATATTCAAAAACTCCAGGCTTTTCTTATCCTTTTTTAAGTTCCATATTTAGCCCATCCGGTCATTGGTCATTGAGTCTGTGCTAATTGCTAGCGCTGTTTTTGTGAAAGGACAGTACTATGAAGCATAAATAAAAGTGCTAGATTTCTACTGTTGTACATTGATAATTTGCATTTTTTCAGTAATTTTTATTTTCCTTTGAACCCTGAAGATGTACTTCTTTTCAGTAAAGAGTAAACTAATTTTTAACTGTAACTTTAAAACATGTTAGAATTGGGCAATAAAACTTTTATTTTTCCTGTTTCACCAAATGAAATATATTAGGCAACTTTCTTAAAATTTGATAGTGAAAAATTCTTTTTTGTTTTGCCAGTAAAATATAAAATTTTAAATATCAAAGTATAAACTCCTAAGGTAATAGGAAGGAGCTAGAAGAGTATACGAGTTGGAAAAGGATGTTTAGGACTTTGCCAGATTCCTAAAACAGCATTCTCCTTCTTTATGGGTGGGTGGTAAGATGGACGGACGGACACACATACACACACACACGCGCACACACACACACACACACAACCCCTACTTTTGCGCATTTATTTGCAGTTGGTGTTGTATAGAATCTGGGGACTAGGTAAAGGGACTAGGTAATTCTTAAGTACAGAATTAAATTTTGACCACTCATTATTTGACTGAAAGTTTATTGTGTCCCTACTATGTGTGGGTTACTTGTAGGGAAGCTCTGCCTCTAGAAGTATTTCCTGGATTTTCGCTTAAGCTAAACCTAACCATTGGCCCATTCTTACTCTCCAGCAGAAAGAAAAGAACAGCAACGGGGGTAAGGTGTGTTTATATTTTAGGTTTAATAAATAAGTTAAAGCTTTTCCTTTTGAGTACTTGGCCACAGGGCTTCAAAATGCTCATCGTTTTAGTCTGCCAGGGCTCTACAACAAAGTGCCATACCCTGGGTGGCCGTAAACAACAGAAACTTATCACAGTTCTGGAGACCGAGAAGTCCAAGATCAAGGTGCCTGCAAGGTAGGTTTCATTCCAAAGCCTCTCCTCTTGGCTTGTAGGCTGCCACCACCTTCCCGTGTGCTCATATGTCCTCGGTGCGTGCGTTGGGAAGAGAGAGAGCAAGAGCGAGAAAGCATCAGTGCACGCGCGTCAAGCTCTCTGATGTCTCTTCTTCTAAGAACCCTAATCCTATCAGATCAGGGGTCCCCTTATAACCTTAGAGGACCTATCACCTGAAGAACTACACCGAGGGTTAGGCCTTCACCATGTGAATTTGCGTGGGGGGCTGGTGTGGGACATACAAACATTTAGATCATAATATTTGTCTTTTTAATTCATCAACAATATGGCTATTTACTGTGCACTAACCACCTTTATAGACCTGCACTATGTAGCTGTATAAACTCAAAAGAAATTACTCAATCTTGGCGGGTCACAGTTTTTTTCTCAGTGAAACAGCAGTGTCAAGCCTGTGATTAGCTGTGATTCATTCTAACTCAGTCAATATTAGTTCCATTTTCATTTTCCTCTCATTTTTCTCTTTTCCTGTTAAATTTAGGTTTGTATCAGGTTTCCCCTCTGTTTTCGTTTCTTTGTTTTTTTATGTCTCATATTCTGCCTTCTCTCCACCTACCCCTTCCCTGAATCGAATATATTTTCTAAGAATTTATTGTTCACTGTATTTATTAGCTCTTTAAAAGTTTAACCAATAGAGTGAATATTTTATATTTTTCTGTTAAACATCCTGAAAACTTTTAAACTAAATTTACTCTAAATTAAATGGCTTTTTGTCACGTTAGAACACATTTGATTTGCGTTCTTACAGCCCACTGCCAGGGAAGCTTCCTCCACAGTGTTATCCCTCAGAACTTGGCCTGCAGAGACGAGGGATGCTGTGTTTCTTGCATCCTTTTACTAAGCATCTAATTTCTTATGGGAGATCAGTAAGCACGAACCGATGAGCATAACAGTGATGTGCTTTTTACTTTTGAAGGAAAGAAAGACTCTGTGCTATCTCTTCTAATTTCTCCCTTTAGATCTGTGACATTTGAAAGTAGTCATTCTGCAGTCTCAGTGGCTTTTCTCCTTTTGTGAATGTCAACTACAAACTGTGAAGTCAGCTTCACAGGATGTAAAAAAAAAAAAATGGGGTAACATGGGTGCGAGACTGTGTTGGTGTTAACATTTCCATGACTGATTGAGAAAGGTTGCTAGAAACAGTGTCACTAAGACTATTGTAGGAACTAGAGCATGAGTGGGGAGAGGTCTTGTCCTAGTTTTAATATAAATCCTTAATCCGGTGGGCACAGTCTTAAGAAACAAACCATTCAGAAATAAATTCTACACAATTTAAAGTTGTTTCTTCTAGAATTTAAAACTCTGTTATCCCAACTCATAGATACAGAGAAGAAATTGATGGTTGCCACATGAGGGGGGCTTGGGGGGATGGATGAAAAGGGTGAAGGGATAGAGAAGTACAAATTGCCAATTTTAAAAACAGTCCTGGGGACAGAAAGTACAGCATGGGAAGATAGTCAATAATATAGTGATAACTGTGTTTGGAGTCAGGTGGGTACTAGGCTTATTGGGGTGATCACTTTGTAAGTTATATAAATGTCTATTCACTATGTTGTACACCCGGAACTAATATAATATTGTATGTCAACTGTAAGTGAAAAAATTTTTAAATTAAAAATTAAAAGGTTATTTTTACAACATGGTAATAGGTATTATAGAGGGGATGGTAATAATTATAAGGTTGCTGATAAATGGCTACTGATTCTTGAATACCTATTATTTGCCAGGCTTTATACTAAATATTTTTAGGTCATTAATACATCGAATTCTAACAGCAACCACTATGCTAAGTGGTCAGTTGACAGGCCCCTCTGGTTTCTCCTAACGTCAGGGATGAATTCTGTGTGTTCCAGCACTCAGCTTAGTGCTGCACTCATATCGGGTACTCAGGAGTACACACTGAACTGATTTGAACTCTAGCAGACCATCTTGCTTACAGTTGTCATTCTTCGCCTGCCCTTGCCCTGCCCAGCTATGGATACAGAAGGCTTTCAAGTTCAGTTCTCTACTCTAGAGAGTTTAGTTTGCCCATATGTTAAGGACCATGGTCTTTAAATAATTTGATGCCTCATTATCCATGTGCCAGGGGTTAAACATTACCCTTATTAGATTGGCTAGTCTCGTCTCCTGGTCTTTTTGTTCTGGTGCATTGTGACACTCTAGTTTTTCTTAGAACCTCAGTTCAACACCGAACCCCAGTTAACAAAGGACTCCCTCAAGCATTTCCGGCTAGTACCTTTTTTGAATTTATTGAGTCCTGATTCCCTTTTCTGTGCTTGGAGTTTGATGGCACTCATTCCGTGTGACTAGGAAAAAGGAGAATTTGCCTTGTCCTCTCTCACCGAACCTCTTGAACAAGAACAGCTCAGATTAGGCTGGTCTGATGTATCCGTAAGACTTGATCATTTGGATCTTGACCTCTTTCTGTAGATCAGTCTTTTCCCAGTTTCCATCTTGATTTGTTTTTATTTCAGTTTAATAATTACTTGCTCCCAGGACTTCCCCACATCTCTCCATTTCCCTTGTTGCATTCTGATTTCGCACTCAATCTGAAGCTCCTCTTACCTGTTGTTCAGAATGCCTTTTCTTCTGCACTGGGCCCTCACAGCTTCTTACTTTTTAAAAAATTCCCTTCTTTTACCTTCACATTCCTTTTGTTCCTCTCCTCCAACCACACAGCACACAATACTTAGGGAAACCTAGTTATATCTCCGAGTTTGGGTCTTGGAAACATGTTCGTGCATTGCCAAAGTGCAGTTCTCCATCTGTCTCTCTCCGGGTAATTAACACAAATGAAAATAGTGACCTTTTAGAATAGCTTTCAGGGGAGGGAGCAACATCCAACTCCCCCAGGACCCTGTTGAGTGGAAGCCAACTTGGCAGGAAGAGTAAACCTGTAAGATGAACAGTTTCAAAACTATGGAACTAAATGGAAGCAAGTAAAGTGGGGTGGGGTGGGGGAGCGGTGCTGGCTCTTAGGTGGGAAAGAGTTAAAAATAATAACAAGAACGACAGTCCAGAGCACACTGAGCTCTTGTCTTTAAATTTCATATTCTCTGTAGCTATGTCTTTCATTGCATTGGTAAGTTGACTAAATTATGTTTCTTTATACATCTTTGAATAAAAGGTTGAAAGAATATAAGTTTATCAAACTCCTCGTTGCGTCCAAACAAATCCTAAAAGTTCATATAACTGGAAGTCAGTACCTAAAAGCATAATGTACCCAACTATTTTGGGAGGAAATTGAGACCTGCTTTTATCAGCCACTTATCCAGAAAAGCATTTTTTGTATAATCCAGCCAGGTCTCCTACACTGTCTGCGTGTGCTCTGCAGTACAGTTAGTGTTTATAATGTGATCCAGATATTTACAGTATAGTTCTGCATTATGTTATTGATTCTCACATATGACAGTTCTCAGTTAACCAGAAACTGTTTTTTTTTAATTTGATTGTATCATTTCTCTTATGATCTAGAAGTTGTTGAAAAGCCCTTTTCTGTTATCCTTATCATTTTGTATATAAATTACTATTTGAACCTTTTGAACAAGCTTTTCCACAAAAGTCCATATTTATATTCTATATGTTTAGAGCCATAATCTGAGTCAGGAATGAGAAGGAGGTATAAATCAGAATCTCAGGGCCAGGGTGAGAGAGACTATACAATTTTTAAAAAGAATGTTTAAATCACCAAGTCATAATGAACATTTCAGAAAGTAAGACTGTCTATGCTATTTTGGGCTGATGGAAGATTCAGAAGAAAGAAGTGAGTAAATATTGTAGAACAAGGGATTTTTAAATGCTTAAGAAACACTGGGTTAGAGTCTCTAATTTTCTGAGCAACTAAAAGAATTTCCACTTCGGTAAGTCTGCAGTCAAAGTCTGTCATTAGAGCTTGTTCAGGCTAAAAGATGTGGGATGACTTGGGGACAGTGTAGGCAGGACCAAAAAGGGGCAATAGATTCTCAACCCCAGATTTTCCCTTTAAGATTCGAAGCCAGATTGGCTTAAACAACTGTTTAGTAAAAAACAAAAACACATACATAAACAAAACAAAGATCTCTCTTAATGGACTAGCTCCTTCGTAGGACAATTGGAATGTCGGAGCTGGAGTGCGAGTTGGTTCCTGACTTGAAGGAATAACAGTAGGATAAGGGTTTGGGTCTCTGGCACAGCCCTTAGAAGAGAAGGGGATTGGGGTTTTTATGAAAGGAGATGAGAGTTAGAAATGAAAGTAAAGGCCCCTTTAGCAAAGGGAAACATTCAAAAGGATTAGAAAGTGAGCTAGGGGGAAATACTTAAATTAGAAATATTAGTTGTTCACCAAGAAAAATTGGAGTATTTGACTGGAACAGCTCCTTAAAGAAAGAATTATTTCATAACCCTGTTAATTTTCTGGCCTGTTGGTTCCTAATCTTTATTTTGGGTCTTGAACCTCATCGAGAATCTAATAAGGGTTCTGGAACAGGTCTTCAGAATAGTGTACATATTTACAACATCTTGCACACAGTGTTGAGAGGATCGTCGGCCCTGTGAAGCCCAACCGTATTAAAAGTGTTTTCATTCTCTGTCATCTACTACTGTTCAGACTTAGTCAGAGTATAGTGAACTTGGTACCACTGAAAGTATTTGAATGTTACAATGTGATTAATGTTGCTTGGCATGTAGATGAATGGATTAAATTCAAAGTGAAAATGTATGTGTGTGTTAGACCTAGATTTTAAGAACTTAAAATTTTAAAAGATTTTAATTTCTTTTCATGACTCTTTAATATTTCTTAAAATATCGAAGGTAATTGGCATAGCTGAGATAGGAGATATGTTATTTAGTGGGCTGGACAAAAGATCCTGGAAAATAACTGTAGTCCAGACACCGTCATTTACTATGACTCCGAGCAAGTAATTTATTCTGTTGTATAAAAGGATGCATCATAAAAAAATAAATAAATAACTGCTACCAAACTAAATTGTAGGATACTAAAAAGCAACAAATACAGAAGCGCTCCGAGTCACATACTTCCACACTGAAACCACATGTAATGTAGAACTTTGTGACAGGAAGTCAAGATCACAGAGGCTCATACGAAATTGGATGTTTCCATATACTGCAGCTTGTAGTTAGGTGGAGATAGCAGACTGGATCCAGGTGATATATTTGGAATGGGGAGTGGGGGCTGTATGTGTAAGAAAACTAGAGCCAGAGTGGGCTTACTCACTGGGGCTGAGTGAGAACTGAAAGGTCAGGCGATACTGAAGATCCATGGCTCTGAGTCTAGAATCCAAGGATACTAGTCTAGCAGGTGAATTTTGGCGCTGAGGCCAATAGCCCAGGTGGTATTTTAGCAATATGATTCTTGGGTAAGGTGCCTGAGCACTAGGGATTCCAGGCCCCTCTAATAATACGGTTTTGGATACCATTGATTTCTTTCTTTCTTTATTTTTATTTAGCAAATACATTGTGCAAAACTGCTGTGGGCCAAGCACTGTTGTAGGTGCTGGGAATACACACAAGCTTGATTTGGATGCTGAATTAGTCCATTGCCTCATCACAGAACTTTTTTGTATTTTTGGTGAAGGTAGGAGTGAATCCCTAAACTTAATAGCCTAAAGCTTGGCAGAATGTGAGTGAGACAGCCTGGCCAGAATGAAAAGGAGATAGCAAATACAACAGTTTTTCTTTCTTGCTCTCACAGATATTTTAGAACTTAGGGATTGATCTTTCTAGTGGTAAATAATATCAAACTTTTTGATACAGTTTCATAGGAAACGTGATTTTGATGATCACTTTTTCAAGAATTTTATGCGTATTATCCTAGTTTTAAAAGATGATTCCAAACATCCCTGATAAAGCCTTTCCCATTGTCGTTGTTTTAAGTGGGAAGCATCAAGTACTGTTAGTATTAACCCAGATTTTCTATAGACAGATTCTATACATATTAGTGTGTATTAATCTTTAATGGATTTGAACTAGAACTTTGATCTTAATCAGTTCTTCCTTCCTTTCTTCTTTCCAGTTTTAATAGTTGATATAGGTAATATAAAAACTAGTTTTTAAAAAGTGGTGTGATAAACAGTATTGGATGTTACATTGGTAAAATAATCATACCTAAAAGTGTATCTTTTGCTCGATATTCATATTTTGCTTTTGGCTAAGGTGATTAAAATGAACTTACTCTGGGGGTAATAAAGAAAAATTCTAAACTCTAAAACTAATAATTGAATCAAAAATATGAATTATTTTTTCATCATAAAATAATTGTCAAAGAATGCTAATTTCTTAAAAACCTAATCAAACATATTAATGGAAGAAACATCTGTTAAGTTCTAATAGTCCTTACCAATGCAACAACCTTTACTTAATCTATATAAGAAGCACGAGTAAAAAAATAAAAGGCTGTTATGAGGAGGTGTCTACATACTGATTTTGTCCTATGATATCAGCAACTGTGGGGTCTAGTGAACACAAAGGATGCGTTGTAAAGTCCATTAAATGTTGTGGAACTCCGTAAGAGGTAACATGATACAATAATAATAAGCCGTAGGCATAGTCATGTTGTGGCATTCTGGGTGACATCAAAATAGGAAGCTGCTGGAAGATGCATTCAGAGCCTTCTCGAATTCAGTGCTAAGTAGTTTTTTAAATTAAATTTTGTATTTTGAGATAATTGTAGACACTCATGCACATATTTAAAGTGATATTTGGTAGGGTTTTGACACAGGCCAACACCTGTGACACAACGAAGATAATGACTATATCGTTCATTCCAAAGGTTTTTTTTTTTTTTAATCATTTTGCCACATTTGCTTTACTGTCATCTCTTCTTCCTATAATTTTTCTGAACCTTTTGAGAGAAAAAATTTTAAAAGTGTGTATGTGTGTGTATGGATGTATGTATGTATATGTGTATTTATCATGTCTCTTTAGTTCAATATGTAGTATTTCCATATTTTCTAAAAACAAGGGCAGTCTCTTACATAACCACAGCACTGTTGTCAAAACCAGGGATTTAATATAGGTACTATTTTCTCATATGCAGCCCACATTCTAACTTGTCAGTTGTCTCAATAACGTTTTTCATAGCTACAGATAGACTTTCCTTTTCATCGAACTTTTTCTTTTCAGTTAATTGTAGATTTGCATGCAGTTGTAAGAAGAGAGATTCATGTGCCCCCTTCACCTAGGTTCTCCCAGTGATAACATGTTGCAAAACTGTAGTATGACATCAAAGCCAGGAAACTGACAGTGGTATTGTCAAGATACAGAACATTTCCATCACCACAAGGATCCCTTATAGCCACTTCCCACCTGCCCTTACGTCTCCTTAACTCATGGCAACCACTATCCTGTTCTCCATTTCTGTGATTTAGTCATTTCAAGAATGTTGTATAAATGGAAGCATTCATCACATAACGCTTGGGGATCGCATTTTCACACTCCGCGTAATTTCCTGGGGCATCATCCCGGTCGTTGCATGTATCTTTCTGTTGCTTAGGAGTATTCTGTGGTTTGGCTATACCGTAGTTTAAACATTCACATGTTGAAAGACGTCGGGGTTGTTTTCAGTTTTTGCCCATTGTGAATAAAGCTCCTGTGAATATTCACACATAGATTTTTTTATGTGAACATTTCTCTGGGATAAATACCCAGTAGTGCAGTTACTGGATCCTGTGGTAATTACATGTTTACTTTTCTAGGAAACTGCTAAACTGTTTTCCAGAGTGGCTGTACCATCTTACGTGCTCATCAGCCGTGTATGAGTTATTCAGGTTTTCTCTCTCTCCACCAGTCTTCGATGTTGTTTTGTTTGTTTGTTTGTTTTAGCTTTCAGATGCGTATGTTGCGGTATCTCATTGTTGCCCTTGGTTTCCCTGGTGGCTGCTCCCGGCGTGCGTCTTCCTGCTGGCCTGTTCCCTATCTGCGTCTCCCCTTCCGAGGTGTCAGTGTCTTTGGCCCATGTGCTAATTGAACTTTGCTGTTGATTTTTGAGAGTTCTTTTTGTATTCTGGATACTAGTCCTTTGTCAGATATGTGGTGTGCAAATATTTTTGCCCACTCTATAGTTTGTCTTTTCCTTTTCTTATCAAGGCCTTTCACAGAACGAAAGTTCTTAATTTTGATGAAGTCCAATTTATCAGTTTTTCCTTTTATGAATTATATTTTTGGTGTCAAGTTTAAGAGCACTTTGTCTAGCGCTAGGTCCTGAAATTTTTCTTCTATGTTTTTTTTCCTAAAAGTTATATAGTTTTGTAGGGATAAACATATTGACTCCCTGGGCAGGGGCATTGGGGTGGCCGGTTATAGCCTGGTGCGGGTAGAAGTCTGGGCTCCCCACTTGGCCCTTGCTGACATGGATGGGATTCAGCTGGATTGGGTTGGTCTAAAATCTTGTCTTGCTCGGCTGCCCCTTTCCTTGTCCTTCGTTTGTGGAGCAGGCTTTTGTTGGGACCTTTTTTGTCTGTGGCCATGGACATTTTCAGTTTCTTTAGCTCCAAGTCTAGGCTGTACAAGGCAAAAGGAAAGCCTGGGGGAACTTACCACCATGTTCTGAGGCCCCAATCCAGTTTGCTTTCTTCTCTACACCTTTAGGAGTCTTTTTATATTCGTTTAATATATAAAGTGTCTAGGGTTTCAAATTGTACTCAGTGGGAGGAATAGGATAATTATATGTCTCCTTCCTAGAAGCAGAAGTCATTAGTTTTGTTTAATATTAATTGATAGTATTTCTGGCAAAGAGAAACATGTATAAATTAATGTATAAATGTAAATGTTCTAAGAGAAAGAAATGGTACATGTGCCATCTACCAAATTGCCTGTGTTAAATTCCTTTAGAAATTAAGTTCTAAGAATCATAGGTCTCTAAAGCTTTTTAGGAAATAGATATTTATCTAATTATGCTGTTTGAGTAGAACCTTCATGATATCTTCTAATATATCCCCCAAAAGTTTGTCTGTCTTTGATTATGGCTAATTGTAAAAACTTATCCCTAAACTAGGCTTTTGAGAAACTTTTCTAAAAATATACTGCTTTTCTGGCCATTAGTAATGTATAACTGTCAGTCTGCCACAGATATGGCTCCAGCCGGGTCTCTGTCTCTTCTGATTTCCCCCAGTGCATGTCCATCTTAGCCACACTGGCGGTAGTTTGATAATCATTGTCTGGCATGTTGTTGCTTATCGTGTCAGCAATTTTAATTCATTTTCTTGATTTGCCATTATTCATGTCAGTGTTACCTTTTATACGCCGAGGAACTACACATTGGAAAAGTTAATACAATTCCACTGTCCTTTATCTGAAATCCTTGGGTCCAGATGTCTACCGTGATTTGGAATCTTTTGGATTTTAGGAAGCAAATGAAGTATGTACTCTGCCTTAAGGTAATACCTTGTAATCACGCTCATTCATGGCAGCTAAATGTTTTTGAATATTTACGCCAGTCGTTATATTTAGGTCACATTCTATCACCAAATGAATTCCTCTTCCACCAGCACAAAACAAAAAAACAAACACGACGTTGGGGTGGGAGAGAAAGAAGAAAGAGAGAAACTTAGTTTTCCAAGCTTGTTTGGACTTTGGAATTACATATCAAGGATTTTGGACCTGTGGAAATAGGGCCGTCAGCAAGCCGAGCTGGAGTCAGGACCCCTATTTTCATCCCTGAGCTGCCCACTGCTCAGCTGCCGAGGTGGGGCTCCTGGACTGGCTTTGCCAACTGTGATTGTTCCAGGATGAAAACAAAAGCGGCTATTGGTTTAATCCAGTTATATGGTGTTGATCTTAAGAATCGTTGGATTCATATTAGGATTTTGAGTTTAATCCTGTAAGGATCAGACTTTCATCTTATTTTATCCTAAATCCCTCTTTAATCTTGTTAATTATGCCAGACCAATTTCCCAAGGGCAGTGTGTGTGTGTGTGTGTGTGTGTGTGTGTTTTCGTGTTCATATAGTCGTTTTTCCAAAGATCTCTTTCTCTGAAAAAGATCATTTTTCTCACAAAGGGCTTTAGAGCTGCATGTGCTCTTCAGAGTAGCATTGGTATTGCAAGGATGGTATCAGTTCTGTTTTCTTACACCTAAGATTAAAGTAGGTCTTGGCAAGGTCTCCCGAGAAGGAATCTGGCACCCTTCTGAAAGGGGGTTACGTGTATGTTATGTATATATGAGTTTAGATGCTCTTAGTAAAAAATATTAGTTGAATTACTTACAATTGAGACTCTCCTATAGTGGAACAGAATATCGGTTCTTAGCTCTTGGCCTTCACGTCAAAATTTTGCTGTCTTAGGAAAAGAAAATAACACGTTTGGCCCTGGCCATCTTTGCTTTCACTTTGTAGAATATAACTGATTTCGGACCTCGTGCTGTTTTCTTCCTCCCCTCCCCTCCCCTCCCCTCTTCTTTCTCAGTTCTTTTCTCTGTCCTCCCCTCCCCTTCCCTCTCCTCCCCTCCGAAAGTACAATTGTCAGTGACTGTCTTCTCCAAGCAATCAAAATAACAGTCTAGCTAACCATATGTATATATTTTTTCTTTTTTTGAGTGTGGGAATTTTTGTAGTTGGGTCAAAAGTTCTGCTGATTGATTCAGGAACCAGGAAACTTAACACCAAATGACTTCTTTGGAGGTCCCATGTAATCACTGTTCTCCCTCTAGTTGTTGGGTGGTTGTTGCTATTTTTTGTTTGTTTGTTTTTTAACTAATAATTGGAGTATCTAATCTAGGTTCCTTAGACTGCTGGAACATGATAGCTTTATATTTGGGGGAAAAATTTCTGGCAGGCTATATATTAATCTTTCTGCGATTATCTCACTATAATTATTCAAGGATTCCTAAATATGAAAGGTATAGTAAACCATCGTATTATAAATTAAAATAAAATTGGCTTTGATATTTTATATTCATCTATTCTTTGTTTTTAAATGAAATGCGTATAGACTTTATGCATGTGTTTATGAATGTTTACTTTGCATATTTATTTAAAAGGAAATTAAGGAACTTTTTTGTAAAAAAAAAAAAGATATGTGTTCATTATTGGCAATACCGTAATGCTGACATTGCGATTGTGAGAACTGGAAATAAGTTGTTACCAGTATCTAATTATATAAATGGGAAAATTTTAGAGTTAAGGAACTCACTTTAGGTGATGGAGTGATTGCGTATGTGCATGCTTTGCCAGCAGTGAGGAGAGGCAACTTTGATTTCTAATCCTCTTTGGGGGAAGCTCCATATCAGGGCTGCACAGAAACACTCAGTGAAGCAGCTCCTTTATCATAAAGAGAATTTTAATTAAAAAATGTTCTTGCATCGTGAGCAGAGTAAGCGACAGCCGGCTACACTGGGCATTTATCTCCTTCAGACCACATTACCAGTAATTGCTGCATTAAATCAAAGTCAGATGAGATTACAGGTCTGAATCGAGCAAGGGGCTGGTGCCAACCCAAGGATTCCCACACTGCTGCATGGCTGCTATCAGAACCCTGTCACTGTCCCCAGTAGGGATGCGAGTCAGGTGGTGCCTGACAGTTCGTCTGTAAGGCACAGCATGGTGAACACAATCCAAGATGAGAGGCAGTTACACATTCAAGAACCCGTGGTCTTGCCGTTTGATTAGCTTTTCATTTTGAACACAAGGGAATGGTTTCTCATTGTACATGGTACCTCCTGTGCACTTGGGGAGATTCGCTTTGGGATAAAACTAATTTGTGCTTTCTCTGTTCCTTTACATATCAGTGTTCCCTTCTTGGTCAGGCATGGTCTTCTCACTTGATTGAGTAATTCATTCAACAGAAATATACTGGCCTACACTAGGTAAGAGTGGTCTGCTCTGCACCTCCCCCCTCCCCGGCCTTTCCTCCCTCACAGTTACTTAGCTCTTTACACACTATCTGCTTCCTTTCGAGGCCTGTTATTCCTTAGACATACATCTGGCTTCACAAATCAGATAATCCTGGATTTCCTTTAAATGCCCTTCTTAAATTATTGGAGATGGTGATGATGACGATGACGATGACAGTGGCAATGACGACAATGGCAGCTATAATTCAATATTTACTATATGGCAGTCCTATTCATGTGTTGTCTGATTTAATCATCACGGCAACCCGATGAGGTAGGTATTATCTTCTTTTTCCAGATGAAGGAGCTGAGGCCGAGAGATGCTAAATAACTTTCCCAAAGTTACACAGTTAGGAAGTGATCGAGCTCTCACTTGAATCCAAGTGGTCCAGCTCAGAACCCTGAACTCTGAACCACTTGCTCTATTGCTTATGTGCACCAGTCAGTCAGGCATTCTGCTGGGTGTTAGGGACGCTGAGTAATAAGAAAGACTATACAGTCTCTGCCCTCCCAGAGTGGGAGAGGGGGAATGTAGCAGAAACCTAACCTAGACTAACCAGAACTAATTTTCAGAAAAACCTACCTTTTAACTTCTGCTTACGTCTCATACCTCATTTGTCATGATAGCCATAATCCTCCTTTTTTATAAGGGTTTCTCCATAATGTCTTAGGGCTCGCTGGTGACTTTCCCTAATCTCTGTTTTCCAGTGCACGCACCCCTCTCCCCAAAGAGAATATCTTGCCCTCCACAGACTCATTGCAGTGGGGCAGGAATTCATCTATTTTAATTTTTAACAGTTTTATTGAAGTATAATTGGTCTACAGTAAACTGCACATATGTAAAGCTTATAATTCGATTGAGTTTTTACATATGTATACTGCGACGAAATCATCACCACAGCCAAGATAATACATTAATCATCTCCAGAAGTTTCCTCGTGCTCCTTTGTGATCCTTCCAGCTCTTCCCCTACCCTGCATATCTCCATGCAACTAGTGATCTACTTTCTGTCACTGCAGATTAGTTCGCAGTTTCTAATATTTTATAAAAATGGAATTATATAATTAATACTTTTTTTGGCGTGGCTTCTTTCACCCAGCATAATTATTTTGAGATTCATCAGTGTTATTGCATATACTGATGTTTCGTTTATTGTTAAGTAATAGTCTGTTGTGGATGAGCCATAATTTGTTAATCATTTATCTGTTGATGGACCTTTGGTTGCTTTCAGTTTTAGGCTATGACAAATAAAGCTGCTGTGACATCCATATGTATATGACATGACATGTATATAGAGACACGTATATGTCTTTATATGGATGTTTGCCTTTGAGTAAATACTTAGAAGTGGAACGGATGGGTCATATAGGTATAATTTTAACTTTAAGAAATAGCTAAACTCTTCTCACATTTTACATTCCCACCAGCAGTATTTGAGAGACTTTTTATTCTTCCATAGCCTTGTCAACACTCGATATTGTCAGTCTTTTCAACCTTAGTCGTTCTAAATAAGTAGTGGTATCATTACGGCTTTAATTTCCAAGTGAATCATGACATTGAGCATCTTTTCAAGTGCTTGTTTATCATTCCTATAACTTCTTTGGTCAGGTATCCAAATCTTTTGCCCATTTTTTAAAAATCGCGCGTGTGTGTGTGTGTGTGTGTGTGTGTGTAGAGTTCTTAAATATTCTGGATATAATTTCTTTATCAGGTATAACTTTACAAATATTTTCTCAGTTATGGCTTGTCTTTTTATTTTCATAGTGTCTTGTATAGAGAGAAGTTTTTAATGAAGTCCATTTTATTAATTTGTTCTTTTACAGTTGTGCCTTTGGAAACAGATCTTAAAATCTTTGCCAAATCCAGGGTTGTAGAGATTTACTCCTAGAAGTTTTATAATTCCATGTTTCATATGTTTAGGTCCATGGTCTATTTTGAGTTAAATGTTGCATATGGTATAAGGTATGGGTCTTGGTTCATTTTTAGTGCATATGACTATCCAGTTGTTCTGATGCCATTTGTTGAAAAGACTATTTTTTTCCTCCACTGAATTGCCTTTGCACCTGTGGATCTATTTTTGCACTTTCTATTTTGTTCTACTGATCTATTTTTTCATTGTGACACCAATACCACACTGTCTTAAAGGGATGTGAGTATTATGGGATCTATTAGACTTCAGAAGAATGATAGCGAAGTATCGCAAACTTCAGGGATAGCATTTGATTTCAGTACACACTTAAAGAAGATAGTCATACACTTAAAAAACCTATTTTTGAATAGTGAAATGAAGTAGATATATCATGTTCATGGGCTAGAAGACTTGAGATTTGTAGGATGTTAATTCTCCTCAAACTGATCTTTAAATTCAAGGTAATCTCAATCAAAATCCAAGGAAGATTTTTACAGATATTAACAAACAGATTTTAAAATTCATATAGAAATGCCAGAAACCATATCAGTTAGATTTTGCAAACCTCCCCCAAATTTAATGGATTGAAACAGTGTTAATCATTTATCTGCCTACAATTCTGTGGGCCAGTAATTTGGGTGGTTCTTCTAGTCTGGGTTGGTTGGGCCAGGGTTTAGGATGACCTTACTTTCATGTCTGGCAGTTGGAAAGCTGATGGTCTGGGGGTCTCAACTGAAATAGCTCATGTTTATTTCACATGGTTTCTCATCCATCCTTCATGGTTCTTCACACAGTCTCAAGGTTCCGGAGAGTAGCAAGGGAGGGTAAGCCCCAGTGAACAAGTACCTACCTGTCAAGCCTCTGCTTACACCACATTTGCTGATGTGTCGGTAGCCAGTGTAAGCTACCAGGCCAAGACCACATTCAAAGAATGGAGGAAAAGTTCCACCTCTTGATGGAGAGAGGCTGTGAAGTATTGTGACTACCTTTGAAATCTACCACAGAGATATTATGAGTGAGTTGAGATAAAAGTTTCTGTGGAGGGTAGAAGGCTCTGCTATAAGAGATAATGTATGTGGAATCATTTGTACACATAGTTTCCTAACCATCTTTACCCTTACTCTTTGTGTACTACCTGTCTTTCTGGATTTAAGGCAAGTATCTATTGTCCTATTATTTATGGATACATTTACTTCCTAGTAGTACTAATTTAGAATGAAAGTAATAATGACTTTTTTTTTTTTTAACAAAAATGTCCATTTCTGGCCTCAGAGTTTGTATGCCATATCTCTCACTTTAAAAAGAATAATGCATTTTAGCCATCGTATGACTTAGCCATATTTCCTTTTCTGTCATATGTCATACAAAGGAGTCTTTCCGTACTTAACCGTGATTTGCTGTTCTCTGGTATGCGTAATTTAAAGCATTTCCACTGGTGTAGAAAATTCAACAATTCTCATAGTACCTTAGAACCAATAGAACTCTCATGTGAATATTTTTGAAGTAATCAGGAAGAGCTTCGTGGAGCAGATAGCGTTTAAGGTAGGCCTTTTGAAAATGGTAAGAGAACAACAATATGATCAAAGGCACTGAGGCAAAAATAAAAAAAGAAAACAGCATAAAAATTCACCTTGATAGAGGCAGTAGTGGGTAGCTGAATATATCTGTAATTATTTTTGTATGTTATTGCCACTTGGAAGACAAATTTATATGTAGGCATTGTGTCTATTGTTCATTCTGATTGTGAACTTATCAATTTCCTGCCATTCTTTTACTGATATTACTAAAACAGCTCTGTCTCTCAGAATTTCTCTTGATTTCTTATTTGCTGAATTTAGTCATCTTTTCTAAATTCTCATTCCTTTTAACCTTTCTGTATTTATACTTGACATTATTATATACTCATATCTGGTATCCACTTATGAAATACTTTCCCTAGTGTAAGGAATGTAGTATTGAAGAAAAGTAACAGATGTCCTCTGTGTCCTGGCTTTTGTAATAATATGAGATCCTGCTTAATCTTTTTATCCTTTGTTGCTATTTCTGCCTTCTAGAAGTGAATATTCCTTAAGGGTCTATTTTCAGCCCTTTGCCTTTTCTTTTCTTTTCTTTTCTTTTCTTTTCTTTGTGGTTCTTTTCTTTTTCGGAGAGGGAAGGGGAGGAAGGGGGGGGAGGCGGGAGTAGTGGCGGGAGGGGGAGAAGGAAGAGGAGAAGCAGAGGCCTCTCCTCTCCTCTCTCTCCGAAGAAAAGAAAAAAAAGAAAAGAAAACTTTTTTTTTTCGTGTCTTCTCTTTTTACCTTCCCTCCCTCCTTCCTTCCCTCCCTCTCTGTCTGTCTCTGCTTCTCTCCCTCTCTCCCTCCCCTCCCTTCCCCTCTCCTCCTCCTCTTCCTCTCTTTCTCCTCTCCTCTCCTCTCTTCCTTCTCCCCTCCTCCTCTCCTCCCTTTTTCCCTTTTGAAGCACATGGTCGATGTTCAGTAAATATTGTGCAGTGGTAAGTGTGGGAAAAAATCTCCACCACATTATGGCCTTGGCTGTTCCTCCCATACTCCTGTTGGATCTTCATTTCTAAAGCGGACTTCTCTCTTCTGCACCTCCATCTCTGAGGCCTTATTAGACATTTCCTGTTGGTTATCCTGCTACAACTTCAAACCATTCCTTGCCTTCAGGTTGTTCCCCTTTCCATTCTTCCCTGCAGCCACCAGAAAGAATCATTTTCACAGCTTGGTGTCCTAGGCCCTCCTCGATGGCTCTGTCCATCCCACTTACCCTACTTCTCTTGCCATTTGCTGCTTCTCTCCCACAGCCAGGTAGTCGGGTCACGCTGAGCACGTCCTGCATATTCTAACTGCACATTTTGCCTACATATGTATCACTCTTTCCTTCATCCCCTCCATCCTCATCTGTCTCAAGCATGATCTATTTTTGAACTTCTGTGTTATCCCAGCACACAACAATCTTTGGAACCTTCTAAGATAATTGCTGCTAAAGCCAATTTTATACCTAGAGCAGAGGTCTTTGCAGTCTTTGTTAAATCATTGTCCCCTGAGGCCTACCTAGTATACTTGAACACTCTTGGTAGGATTGTGGCAGAGGCAGAAAAGGAAAGGGAGAGAAGAAGACAAGAATACGAGAGTAGAAAAGAGAAAGGTCTCACGTGTGTTCTGGTTATCTAGTCCTTGGTAAGTCTTGCAATACCTCAAGCGGTTGATGATGCAGATTGCACTGTAGTGTTACGGTCCGTGCCCTCTGGCACCAGATCCCTGTGGCAAATTGTCTGCTTCATCCTTAGCAACACTTACATTTCATACATCTCAAGGTAGTTTCTAGATGTCTCACTCTTAAATATCACTAGGTCTGTGTCTTTCTGATTTCATTACATTCTATTTAACAGACATTCTAGGTGTGTCAGGTGTTGATACTTATGTTCTGCCTGTCTCTCTGCTATTGAGATATATAGCAATATATGGAAAAGGCCATTTTCTAAAATCACATTTCTAATCAGTTCACAAAAACTGTAACACTATAAAACCACTTCTATTGTAAAGTATGTACTTTTTCAAATGGTTTAAATTGGCATTGTCAGCAAATAACTCTGAGCTTATTATGGAGAATCAGTCTTTTTATTTCTGGAATTTTTGAGTGAATGATGATATTTAAAATTTAAAGGAAATACCCAGTCTGTTCTGAGGGAGGGAATCACTTAGCAGTAATTTCTGAGTTGAAAATGTTACAGAAACAAGTGTATAAAAAGGCAAGAAATACAGGGAGTTATAATTCAAATATTGAATTATTTTGTCATTTTTCTGAATGGCTAATTATTTGAACTAGACCTGGGCATATTTTGGGCAGAATCTGTGTAAGACATTAAGATTGCTTACAGTCTGTATCCTCAGTCTTAAATAAGAGTTTATAGTTAGCTATCATGTTAAGTAAAGCAAAGGTGATACTATAAATTAGAGATTGAGAGAATATTAATAGTTTTTACAGTATTTGTACTCAAAGTAAAATTCGTTTTGATTACCTTAAACTTATTTAAGTTTGATTCCCAAAAAGAAATTATCAGAGCAATAAATGCTAATTTAAACGTATTAGAACAAATGAGAAGTTTACTTCTGTAATAATAAATGAAAACCAACGACCTACCATTCCACCCCGTAGAGGTGTTGGTTATGTCTTATGCCTATGATATATGTATATGTGTATAAATATAATATATACTATAAATAATACATGAATACTATATATGACACATAATACATATATACTATGTATATGGTGTGTGTCAACCAATAAATTATATGTGTGTATACATAAATATAAATATACAACTCATAATACGTAAGATATATGAAGTTTATAAATTACATATATAACTTGTGAATTGACATACAGGTATGTGCATTAACAAATACGGAATTACACTCTACACAGTACATTTTTTTTCACTTAACATATCAGTCATATATTTTCACCTTGTATGTATAGATCTAGCCTCTAGAAGAATTTAAAGCTCTAGTAATCGACTAGGCCCTTATATGGAGACTACTTTCAGGTTTAAATTGTATCAGTTGTTAACTCATGAAGTTGATGCTTGTCAACTGTAGTTCATAACCACAGCCATCCGTATGAGAAGTTGCTTACAATGTTTAATTTTGTGCTGTAGCATCATTTTGCCTTTCGCTTTTACCTGTGTACTTACCTATTTCAACTATAAACTCTAAAGCCCTTGACAACAGGACTATGTTCATTTCTCCAGTACTTAGCACAATACCTTGTGTGTAATAGATGTTTAGTCAATAGCTTTTTAAAATTATACTGCAGCAATTTATTATTATTATCAGTATCCTATTGTCCAGGTAAGTTCAGGGTTATTATTGTCCCCCTCATAGACTCGGTACCAGCAGTCTGGAGATAATCTGGTACATTATAGTGCTCCTCTAATCTCTTAGAAATGATTGAAAGTAAATGTTTAACCAAGAGAACTATCTTAGATGTACTAAGGCCATTTTGACTCCTAAAAAAACAGTTTCTTCAGAACAATCTTAAAATAAATTGCAGTGAGCGTAAAAGGAGACAAATTATTGTGGTGGAGGGCACGGTAATACATATACTCTCAGTTGTATTTAATCCTCACATTTTATTCTTACTAAACCATGTTATAATATTACTAGTTCTTCAAGATTAGGAAGCTCATAGCCCCTGAAACTAATTTAGAATTATTTATCATTTTGAACTTTTGAATGTTTGCCCTAGCTAAGGGATTTCTTAAGAACAGTAGTTATAAATGGCATGTCTCTTACTGAGCATTTATTTTCACTTTTTGCTCACTCTATGCACTATTTTTTAAGAATTGCTTAGCAGCTCTCCAGTTTTAGATGGGCCTTTTAGGCGTTGAAAGCCAGCTCTTTAACCTGCATGCTTTGTCAAACTGACTGAACACCTGTCCATGTTTGTTAGTGCTTTTAATATCTGTTATAGAAATAAGTGCACACATTTGTGTTTGTATAGAATGGTGGGGTGGGTACAGCAGCTTCCTAAAACGGAAAAAGCAACTGGCTTTTCTGAAAAGACCTTCCCACCCCCACCTTTTTGCAGGCAGCCGGAGTTAATCCTTACATGTTTGATTGGAACAGCTGAGAGAGTATCTTGCATATCTGAAGGTCTCCAGTGGACTCATGTTGCTCAGCGTTGGGGCCACCTTCCTCTTTTCTAGTGCTGATCCTGCCAGCTGTCCTAGCCTCTGTTAAAGCAGAGTGCAGGGGGTGTTAAGTGATACACAAACATACAGTGTCATGAAAGGGATCCCTTTACTGCGTGTAGCAGCATGACTTTTTTTTCTCCCATTCCTTCCCATAGCAGAAGGGTTTTATACTGTTAATCCTAACACCTGTCTCTGCCGGAGACACTGAGAAGGGTGTGTGTGTGTGTCTGTGTGTGTGTGTGTGTGTGTGTGTGTGTGTGTGCGCGCGCGCGCATGTGCGTGTGTGTGTGTGCGTGTGTGTGTATGCGTGCGCATGGCCCTGCCCAAGAAGGAATAGAGAAATAATACCGGTCCCATCTGCCTTTCCATGTCCTGGATTGGGAGTGTTCCATCTGACGCACTTAAAGCCTGGAACATATATATCATTTTGGATTCTGGATATCTTATGCTTCCTACCGTTTTTTGTGTGCCACTTTAAGGAGCCCATGTTCCCTTCCCTTGCTGTCTGTCGTTCTCTGCCTATTGAATTTCTGGTGGAGTTGTCAGTAAAACTAACAGTAACAGCAAATGTCCAGTGTAGTTTTCAGGCTATAACTCAGTTGGAGCTTTTTGATTTTTCCTGAACATTTATTTCTTCTGTGTAGCGTTGAATCTTACTGGCGTGGCAGCCTGGGCTGAACCAAGCTCCGACTTCATCATCTGAGCCAGCATACCTATCTACGTAGACTGGAAGGCAGCTAAGGCTTTTTCGGTGCTACCTAGTTCCTGTGGACAGGACAGCCAGTTCAAACAAGGCAAAAGCTTAGACACTTTTTGTACTGTCTTTATCCGAAGATTTTTTTCCCCTTTGCTATGTATGGTGTATATTGTATGGATTATCAGTATCCTGTTGTCCAGGTAAGCTCAGGGTTATAATTTGTTTTCTAGATACTATTTGATTGATGTGAAGGTTTTATGGTGGGATGAAATGGTTATAAGCTTTCTGTCTTTTGGCTTGGTACCATTCAGGGTGTAGATTTCCCAAAGTTTTTTGCTAATTTGCTGTAACAGGAGGTTTGAGTTTTATGTAGAATCGAGGGCTGTCAGGGGTGGTGACTTTCAACTCTAGAAGTTCTGAAACTTCGGAGAGATTCTCTCTATGTATCCCCATGGGGGGGGTGTGCCAGGCACATGTGTGTTTTAAACAACGTGGGCTTGGCATTATAAATAACAAAGCCACTATATTAGAGAAAACTCTAGGCTTTGTTTTGAGTGGCTGAGAAGCACAGATGGCAGTTTCCAAGGGGCATTGCTGTATTTTTCAGAAAGGTGGTAATATACAGTAGGGGATACTCTCCACACTCCACAGCATTGTGAACTGTTTTGTAATGGGATTAGTGGCATCTTAGTTATTCACTTGTTGAAATCTAGAATCAGAAAATTTCAAGCCGTGATCAAGCATACTCCTGAATATCTATTTGTCTTTAAATTAGTAGCAATATAGTGAATGAAATTAAGAATCCTAGATTCTGATCCCAGCTATAGTGTTTAACTGCCTCCATGTTCAGGGTCAAATAGCTTTGTTTTCCTTGACTTCAGTTTCCTTGTGTATAAAATGAAGGTGTTGGACCAGATGATCTTTCATTTGTTATGGGTTCTTCGAAATATTAATTATGCTGAAAACCTAGAATAGGTAAATAAAAACAGCTAATATTATTAATGCTGAATTACAGATACTACTGGTTTCTCAGTTTTAGTTATTTTTTGTTTTCATGGCATTTAATTATTTTTTTCTTTGGCCATTTCTCTAATAATTAGCTCCTAAGTTTTAGGTTGGACAGAAATGCATAGGGTTAAAGGAAGTGACTAACCAATACAACTTATTAGGTATTTTGAGCCTAAAGGCTAAACCAAGCTATTTTTAATTGGCCCTGCTGGGGAAGTTCTCCAGAGTAAACAGCTCTCGTTCTAGTCTTAAGCTATCAGTCAGTATTGAAGACATATGGGAGGGGATGTGGTTATGTTTCTTGGACTAGATTCTAACCCATTGGTCTATATGTTTTATATTGACTGTTTAATGGTTTCCATTTTTTTTGAGTTATTCAAATTGAGAACATAATATATTTACCATAATGAGGTTTTGGTATATTTTGGGGTCTCATTTATCTATGAACTATAGCTCTACTAACATAAAACAATAATAGATCAATGTGACAGCTTAAATCTAGAAGTATCGTAAGACTAGATTAGAAGCAAAGCTTCTTACAAGTAAATATTGATGTGCTTTTGAAGAGAAACATTTGTGAACAGTAAATTTCTGAGACCCAACTAGCCTAGTAAGGGATTTGTAATAACTGTAATATAAGTAAAATTGTCTGAGGAACAAAACTGAAGAAGTAAGTGTTCCCAAAGAAGATGCTGCAAATATCGGAGATAAATGAAAAAGATAAGTATAATATATAAATGACTTTTTGGGGTAGAAAATTGGCTATACTCCCAAAATAAAAGTTGCGGGGTGGATTAAAGAGTCCCTGTTTCGAAATTCTGCCATGTTTGATAAAGTCTTTTGCAGTCAATTTTTATTCATTGATGACAAAATGAATTTGCCACCCCAAATCTTTCTGGTCATTAAAAGTTAGTACTGGTAAATGTAGTGTCCCATATTGAAACAGCGCTTTCCTGGCTTTGCTCCATTTAGTAGGTCTACTCTATCTGAAATTAAGGTAGCTTACAAAAGCAGGTAATGGGATGTTAAAATTGAAGAGTGTGCTCTGCATTCCACCACGTCAGGAAAATTAATAGGACTGAAAAAACATTTTTAAGTTTAGGATCCAAAACTATTTTACAGTCTTATTTATTAGTTCTGTTAAGGTACATTTATAAATGAGTGCATGGTTAAATGGGGGAATAGATGGTTATTTGCTACCCAAACTCTTATCTCAACTATGGTTATAAAATATTTTTAACTTTTGATATATTCTTAAACTTAGTTACGTCAATGCCCCTCATTACATTATATCTGTGGTTCTGTACCACTGCATTTATACAATTGGAAATTATCGAGGTGGTTGAATATCTCTTTTTTAATTAAAGATTTTGCATCTATTTTTAAAATGGAGTACAGTTGACCTTTGAACAATGCAGGTCTACTTACGTGAGAATTTTTTTCAGTAAATACAGTCAGCCGTTTGTACCTGTGTGTTTTGCATCCATGGATTCAACCAACCCCTGGTGGAAAACAGTGTTTTCACATTCCCAACTGTGGATTACCACCCACAGAAGGAAAATACTATTTTCTATCCACAGTTGGTTAAATCCTTGGAAGCAAATGGCCTGCTATAGAGTCAGAAGTTAAACCACAATATGGAGGATGGGGGTGGAAATGGTCCACCCCCCTAACCCCTGTATTGTTCTAGGGTCAACTGTATTTCTAGAATTGCTAGTGTTGAGATAATGAAACAATATGTTATTTCCTCAACATAAGGCAATAAAATATTTTAGGTGCTTGACCTTTTATTGTTCTTATTGTTAATAAAATCATGCTTGTCTTAAGAGTGTGTAATTGAAATTGTTTATTATTTATATATTTTTTGCAGACTTAACTCTGGGTCAAATCATTTTAAAATACAGGCAGAGTAAGTAGATAGGGGGTTGTTGGATATGATTTAAAAGACAATACGTATAGTCTCCCTGCCCAGAAAAAAAACTGTTTATGAAATTGGTCCTGAAATTATTCTTTTATATTAAACATTTACAGCCTCTGACTGAATGGTTAAAATATAACTTGTTAAGATGACTACTGTTAAAAACAAAAACAGAAAATAAGTGATAGCAAGGATATAGAGAAAGGTGGAACCCTTTTACACTGTTGATGGGAATGTAAAATTGTATAGCTGCTATGGAAAACAGTATGGTGGGTTCTCAAAAAATTACAAATAGAATTATCATATGACCTAAAAGAATTGAAAGCAGGATCCTGAAGATATATTTTCATACCCATGTTCATAGCAGCACCATTTACACAACAGCCAAAAAGTAGATGAATCGACCCAAGTGTTCATCAGTGGGTAAATGGATAACCAAAATATGCTATATACATACAATGGAATATTACTCAGCCTTAAAAAAAAAAAAAGAAGGAAATTCTGAATAAGCTGCAACATGGAAGAACCTCAAGGATGTTATCCTAAGTGACATAAGCAAGCCATAAAAAGACATACCATATGATTTCACTTGTATGTGGTACCTAGAGTAGTCAAGATCATAGAGACAGAACGTAGAATGGTGGTTCCCAAGGAGTCTGGGGACAAGGAGAAAGGGGAGTTACTGCTTACTGGGTATAAAGTTGCAGTTTTAAAAACCGATAAGAGTCCTAGAAATGGATGGCAGTGATGGTAGCACATTATGAATATATATAATAACCACCGAACTGTATACTTTGAAATAGCTAAGATAGTAAACTTTATGTCATGTATATTTTACCACAGTAGAAAAAACTGGGTGGGGGAAGGAATGGGGGGAATGAAACTTGTTGCAAGTTAAGGGGTAATCTATTATCAGTTTTTCCTGATGCAGTTTTATTTAACCTGTCACTCAGTGAACACATTGACTGATTATCATTTTGAGGTAAATGGGGCAGTTGGGAGTGTAGCTAAGTGTCCCAATTGGAGAGTTTAGGACAACACAGTACAGCTTAAGGATATTAGGCTTCTGGAAGACGAGAGCTGGAAAGTTACCTGTCTAAAAGATACCTTTGCCTCCCCTGTGCCCACTTTTGCAGAGTGCCCTAGAGTGGATTGGCCCACAGGCTCTCCACTTCTTTGTGGCAAGATGACCTTGATGTAGAGGGAGATATGTATTTTTTAATTTCTCATTTTGAGAGTGTTTTTTTGAGTAGCTCCTGTGTGCCAGACACAGATTTAGGGTTGAAGAAGACAGCAGAATCTCCACAATTTAGTAATTAATAGAAGACAGCATTATTTTAGCATTGGAGAGTAAGCACACTTTAGTTTTCCCAGGTTAGTCAGGTATTTTCTTGATAATCTAGTTATCGATAAATTTGTTACATCCCATCCCTTTCTAATATTTGTCTAAAAACCTTTTCCTTATTATCTCACAGAATACAGAGACTGTATACATAATTTCAGTTGTGTATACAACTCTTAATTGTCTAGAGTTTGGGATATTTTAAAGATGTAAGAATATATTATGCAAGTCTAGATAATAATTTATGAAGTGATGCTTTCTAATTTCCCTGGCCTCACCTGTGTTATTTATGGTCTTGTTCTAAAGGTTTGAATTTGAGGAATAAGAAATAAATATGAGAATAATTTGGGTTTTATAAGCATATAAAGTCTAAACAGTTGATTTCAAATTCTGTTCTCACTTTATTTTCTGAAATGGGTTCTGTATAAGTGAACCCTGCCTAGACTGGAGAAAAGAGTCTAGGAAATAATAGAGTTAGCAGTAATTTGGCTTCATTTATATTTAAGGGAATTTGGGGGCAAAGGATAATTAAAGTGGTATTGTGTTGGAGACTCTTCTGAGAAGGTATTTAATATCTATTAGGTGTAAATTGTTATTTACACTTAGTTGGGGTTATGGTGTGGGGGCGTGCTGTGAAGAGCTTTTGTACTAACAAGTTTTTATTATTGCAGGAAATGCCATCCCTTTAATGTTGCTTTTCACTTGGGTGTCAGAGGCAGCCTGGGAAAGTATGAGTAAAACCTACCTTTTAGTGAGGGACTCTGGGATCTGCTTTTATGGCATGGCTGCTGTGTGGGTGGAAGGTAGGGAAGTTGAGTCACATCTGTGTAAAACTGTGAAGAGTGAGAACACCTAAAGTTAAAGATTTTTCATCGGTGAGGAGTGTCTAGAATCTGAACTCTTAGAATAAAGTTGAAAATAAGGCCTTTCTTCCACTCTTTCCTTTTGTACATCTTCCTTAAAGCTTCAAATTTCTAAGATACTGAAGCAAATTGATAATTTTTAAGCTATTTCCAGATGCTCTTTTGGAAGAAATGAATTACTTTTATAGTATTTTGGTAACCACATAGAGACTCATTCGTAGGTATCCATATATGGATAAATAAATGGCTAGTGATAGAAATCAAGGCATTATTGTTCAATTTCAACAAATATTCGTTCATCTACTGTATATTCAGACAATGCGTTTGAGACTGGGGATATGGTATGAAACACACAGCCCCTTCACATTGCTCACAGTCTAGTCGGAGTTACACAGAAACAGTAACCCCAGCAATTATGAACCATGGGTTGGGTGCTAAAGCACAGGGTTAAGGGGTACCTATCACAGGTATGGGAGCAGGTAGGGTGAGAAAAAGCTCTCTGAAGCAGGGGATCCCAGAAGTGAGCCTTGAAGGATGCACTAGCCAGATAGAAGGCCATAGTCAAGGGAGTAAGAACAGAAAACAGAAAAAAACAAACTTGGTGTCCTTGAGGAGCTTAACTGCATGTTGTTCAGTGTCTAGGGGCAGAGAACAGCAGGGTGAGGGTGGGGTGGGGGCGGAGCAATGTCTGGAACGCCAAAGCCAGATTTCTTGTTAGGGGCTAAGAGTTAGGACTTTTCCCTCTTTTAGGCTGTGGGAAGTAGTTGCAGATTTTTATCAGAACAGTGGCATGATGAGATCTGCACTTGGAAAGATCACTTTGGCAGTAGCAAGAGGCTTGAGTGAAGAGTAGTATTGACTGGAGGCAGAGAGACAGTTTCCTCATCTCGGAAAAGGAGATTGAAATATCTTGTCATGGGGTAAAATGAGCTCATATATAAGTAGTTATCTGATAGGAAGCCACCACAGGGTAAAATTCTCAAGAAATGGTAGTTATTTTACCGGTCATGAAATTTAACCGTTCACCAAGAAAACAAACATGGTAGAGTGCGTACTAGAATCCAAGCTAGAGGGACTTTTACCTCTTTTGTCCATTACTGGTTTTCTTAAGTGCCTAGAACAGTGCCTGGCACATAGTAGTCCCTCACACTTGTTAAAGGAATTAATGATTCAGTTTTGAGAATTTAATTTAGTTTTGGACTTTAAGATAAGAGAAATATGTAGGATATCTAAATAGAGTTGACCATTATTTGGCAGTTGGATTTTTTGTTCCGGAGTTCAGGAGAGGTAACTGGATTAGACATGGAGATGTATGGGGATCACCAAGGTAAATGGGTGGTGATCGGGGCGACGGGATGAGTTACTCACCTAGAACAAGCCGTGCTCAGCAGTGTTGCTCTGTTTTGAGGTTTGTACCCTTTTGAGAAGCTGATGAATCTTGTGAATCCTCCCTGCATAGAAAAGCACATAAGAAAACTAGTGTCCACTGGGGTGTCTATGTGAGGCGCTCTGCACCTGGGGTTAAGAATCTGTGGCATGCAGTAAAGAGGGGTCTGAGTGTGGCACCTCAGACATTTACAGGGTGGGCCGAGGAAGAAAAGTAAGATGGGGAAGCAAGTGAAGGTGCAAAGAGGAGAATCAGGACAGACTGGTGTCCACTGAAGGTGAGAATTAGCATTTCCTAAAGAGGGAGTGCCAAATGCTACATATAAGTTAAAGAAGATACAAAACGTGCGTTGAATTTGGCCATCGGAAGTCTTAGATGACTTCAGCAAGATAACTTTCCATTGAGTGTGGAGGAAAGGAAGCTGGAGTTCTGGGGATTGCATGAAACATGAGGAAGGAGTGAAGAAATTGAAGCAACTAGGAGAAGTTCCTTCATTTGTTTACTTAACAAATATTTATTGAGTACCTACCATATACCGGGCACTGTGCTGGAAGCCGGAGATTGATCCATGAAGGTGGACGTGGTCTCCGCCCTTAGCCAATGTTCTTATGTATTTGCCTCCCCCGCCTCCCCTGCCCTCCCCGCCCCGCCCCGATAATGCCCTGAGATGAGTTTCTCCTTGGCGCACGGCTGGGCACATTAAGCCACCAGGGGACTCCAGTTGTTTTGCTGGGTCAAATCCAGGCTGTTAAGTCCAGGCTCTTCTCTCTGTTGGGCACCAGGGAGCAAATTGTCCTCTATAATACCAGCCCTTAAAGTCAGGGACACACTTCAAAATAGCCTTGAGTTTGTCCAGTGCTCACTATGATCCTCTTATTCACTGAATTTATAGAAATCATTTTAATACTTATTTTTACTTTAGCTCATACCCTTGTGGTAATGACTTTTATAAGCTTATTATTCGCAGTATAAAATGTTGGTCCTAAATGTAGAAAAGAGGCATGAATACCAGGCCTCAAGAAACCGTTCTCCTAATCCTGGTCCTAGACTTTCTGCACATAGGGATCTCTCATTTACCTTTTTATTTAAAATAATAATAATAATAAAATCTTCTTTTGGGTCCTGTCGTCTTTTTATACATGTGGAGGCTGTCATCACACACGAGCTTCAAGATAGCTGAGGCTTGGTTTTCGTAAGGGTGGTGCGTGGGGGGCAGAGAGGGAGGGAGGCTGGCATCCTGGCGCTGCAGCTTTTTTTGTCCCTTTCACTGTAATGGACCAGTGGATTCAGAGAATGGTGTACAGTGATTCTCAGGTTTATTTCTTATATGAGAACTTAAAATGTAAATAATTATCATAAATATGGTTTAGATTTTTTTCCAAATGTACACTGGGTTGTCCCTGCTTCTAGTGAAACTCACCTGCCTCTTCTCTGCTTACTCACTTTGTCTTTTAAAATTTTCAACTGGATTTTACCTCTTTCTAATTGGATTTTCAGTTGCAAATTCAAAGAATACAATATGTTCTATCTTCTGATCAGTTCTAAAAATGTTAAAAAAAAAAAAAAAAAAAACAAGCCTAGTACTGATCTGTTCCTTTTTTCATGCTTTTTTTCTAATATTTAAAGATCCTATTCCTTGGTACATATTTCTTTACACATTATGGATTATAGCGAAGGCATATAGATATCTATAAAATGCCCAGAATAGTGCCTGACATATTTCAGGTATTCAGTAAATATCTGTGATTGTGTCAGTTTCTGCAGGTTCTATAGATTGTTTGGTAGTTCCTGTATTCTTTTCAGAATCGTTGAAATGATTATTAATTTGGGTGGGAGCATGGCGATATTATATTGGTAATGCGCCATCCAACATTATTATATACTAAATTTCTCAAAACCTGGTTATACATGTTGCCAAACAATTCTTACAGAGACAGGAAAAAACTATGTATTCTCATTATGATTTATGATTTTTAAATTTGATTTTTTTATGTGTCTTTTAAATACAGGAAGCTTAATTTTGGAATTAATCTCTTTGTGGTAATCTGTGAGAGATTATAATGTAATAAATATAGTATAACTAATATAATAAAATCATTTAGGATCTTATTAGAGTACTAAAAAATTAGTATTTTATGAGAAATGATAATCATAAACTCATCAAACTCACATATTGTTTAATTATATTTAATAATATAAAGTAGGGAGATTATAAAATTTATATTCAGAAGTGAAGATTTGTCTAAGATCACTTACTTATAAAGGGCCCACCCAGTCGGGACCTAGACCAAGACTTCCTGGACTGAATCACATCTTTGACTCTTTTTTTATTATGTCCTTTTAGTCAGAGAACTTCATAGAAACTCATATTCAATAAACATTCTCCCAAACCTTCTATATTTGTAGCATACTCTAGTAGCTATTATTTATAGATATCCAGTGTATATATAAGAAAGGGTTTATGTTTTTCGGTGGAGGCTAAAATACGGAAGTCTGATAAACATAAAGGGTGAATTCTCAGTTAACCAGAATTTTTAATGAGGCTGGACGCCTTAAGCAAATTTGTATCCCCTTTAGTTTACACCTTGAGTTTCTTAAGCAGTCATTTTTGTAGATACCTTTTTCAGAATCCCCACATTCTTTTTTCGGGAAAAAATCAGCACTTTGATTACCTTCCTCCTCTCTTTTAGCCTTTCGCAGTCATTAGACTCCTTTAGGACAAGCAGGTTCTTGCAGATTCCCATTCCTTGAAAACCTTTCCAGTCAATGGTCGTTCAACAGCTTTTCACATTGTTCAGTAAATCCACTACATCTATAAACTGTACATCAGTGGAAATGTTTGTTAAAATAATTTTTGTTTCATTTCTTATTTATTATTAGATATTCATGGTTGGAATATTTTAAATCTGTGTTAACTGTGGTAAACTTCTACGAATGCTTCCAGTGCTGTATAATTTATACCACCGTCGCAAATATTCACTCTTTAAAATATGCCTGCACATGGCGCCTGCCCCTCCCTCTTTCTCCCCCTCCTTCCCCCTTTACACACACACACACACACACACACACACACACACACACGTGCGCGTGCGCAAAGCACACACCAAAACTGCCATTCTCTGGTAGGCCTGTTTCTGGAGTTGGGAGATGTCAGCCTGTGGGAGGGGGTGGGGGGGAGGAGGAAGAGGCGGGGCTCTACTCTGATTAATTACCTTAGGCATTCAGGGGTGGGGCTTCCTTCAGCCATCTGCCTGAGATATGGGAGGGAGCTGGAGAAAGGAGGAGGGGGAGAGACTGCCAGAGAGGAAGAGAAAAGAAAGGAAGAAACACTAGAAAGAAAAGGGAAGGAGGACGGAATAAAGGGAGATCAATTACCCACCCTTAAATAGCTGGATTGGGGGGGGGGAGGGGGGTGGTAGAGAAGGCTGGGGAAGGTGTGCCCCAGCACGACTGCCCTGAAGTGTTCATCATCATCTGTTCCGTTCGGTTTATGGAGAAAAAGAAAATGGTAACTCAGGTAAGATTTGTGTTTCCTTGGTGTTTTCCTTTTCCCGTTTTTGTGATCTAAATAAAGATACGGGGGTGGGGCACAGTAAGCAGAGTTTCAGTTATTATCGTCTTCTTTGCAAAGGCCAAATTTATTGTTATCAGCTGAAAAGTCTGTGTTTTGAGAGAGATGTATCCGTATCCTTTTTTCTCCCCCTGCCCCCTCCCCTCAGCTCCATAGCAGATTCCTGTTTCCTGTACTTTGCAGCTGTAGCTCAGGAAAGACCCTGTGGGGATTTGTCTACCTCTTTGTCTTGGTTCTGAGAAGAGGGAGGGAGAGAGAGACTGCAGAGGTAGGAAGAGATTCTTGTAGACTGCCAAAAAGAGGGGAGAGGGATTGACTTCCTTTTAAGAATTGCAGAAGAATTTGCTATGGGGAAATCTGATTCCCGATTCACTTCGGTTTCCCAGAATTGGCTGTGGAATTGCAGTTTTGCTGCCTTCGTTCTAAATGGCTTATTAAAAATGAAGACTGGGAGAATATGTTTCATTTTCATGGCTTTGTTACTGGCAAAGAGTGTTCTCAGGAAGAACCATAGGAGCATTCAGGTGCAGCAGAGGCAGGTAGAGCCCTCCCTGACAGATCCGAAGGTATAAATGACAATCACGGGGGCATTAAAAGGCATTTGAAGGAGAGGGAGTGGGAAATGGAAGATCTCTTCCTCCCTGCCTCTCGCTCTGGCTGTCTTTGGTTATGCCAGGCAGTATCTAATCCACATTTTAGCAAGTCATTCCTCACAAATCAAAAGGTGAATCCTGTTCCGTGGTTTCCCCTGACAGTGCTATTTTCCTTGTTGGCACCCTTCTCTGTGTGTGTGTCTTTACCCTTTTTGCTTTATATATAGGGTGAGAGGGAATGCGAGGCTGAGATTTATCAATGAGAGATCATTTGCGTTGTAGAACATTCATGTCCTTTAGTCTCAGACTTAGGATCGTTTTCACTCCAGGCTTTTATGCTCTGTAGGGAAATTTCATCACTGGACAGTGCTTTCCTTTTAAGGAGGTTGCCCGTTTTTTGTATTCTCTCTTTGCCTTGCCTCTCCAAGTCACCACCGGAGGGCGAGAGAGTCGGCTAGCCATCGGGACAGAGGCACTGGTTTAGGAGCTGGAACTCTGTTCCGTTAAATGTTATATAATGCCCCGCAGTGCTATTTGGAAGGAGGGAAAGTGTTAGGGAGATTTTCCCAGCATGACCTAGAGGAAAAGGGAACTTTCAAAGAATCTGTCTTTCCAAAGTAACTCCACCAGACCTGAGTTTGGACATTATCAAGAAACCCCTCCCTCTTCTGGAAAGCAGAGAAACCTTTGAAATATTTTCTCTGCCACTAATTATCCCTTTATTGTCCCTAATTAACTCTTTTGAAATATTGCTTTACTTTTTAAAAATTTCCGTAAGAGAGGAGACCTGTTTCTGTATTCTCTTTGTTGCTCTGGGGATGATACTTCTTAACCTTGGAGCCCTCATTCAGTTTTCATTAACTGGCTATATTGAAGGGTATCAGCTCTCTTCTTCCTCAGCTATTACTGAAGGCTTTTCAACTACTTCACTTTTCATCATATGTATTTTTAAATTAGTGAAAGATTTATTTAAACTAGGACTTTTTATAATCAGAGGTTTTCGTGGCCTCTTGGAACATGTCCCCATAGTTTCCAGAGGAGCTGGTTAAGCATATGTAAGCACAAGTTAGAGTGAACATGCATGTGTGCCCACTTAATGCTGTGGTCTTAATTGGTATTTAAGGAAACTATAATTTTAGGAATGAAAACAGAAGAGAAATAGAAATGGGAAGAAGAGATTTCTTGAGGCAGTCTAATAGGTAAATTAAAATCATTATGATTTTCTCAGGATGTGCTGAATGCTGAAGGAAACAAGTCACTTGCTTTTGCCTGTGTAGAAGGTTTAGAATATTGAATTTGTGAATTTTCAGTATTCCAGTGTATTTGTTTTGGTATATACACTTCCTATGTTAATGTACCATACATAGTTGTTAAAACCAGATGGGCCAAATCTTTACTTGTCCTGTAAAGGTTTTTTGGGGGGGTGGCTTTATGTTTTTTATTTTGGGGGATGCTTTTTTGCTTTTTGTTTTTTGTTTATTGAGTCAGATATCTATAATCCCAATATACATTAATGATCTGTCACATTAGCTTTCTGAATATAAAATGTCTACACTGCTTAAGGCTTGGTTATCAAAGTTAAATGATTTATTATTGTATTTAGTGTCTTGACTAGTATATTAAGGAAGGTATTTAGATAAGTTTTTACCATTTGTCACCTAGGCTCTTGGCATCTTAGATCTTAACATTTCTATATCCCTTAGTTTCCATCACTGACTCGGTGGAAGGATGAAGGGCTTCGAGTGGACGACATTTTCATCATTAGATCTATATCATTAATTGCCGAGTGTGTGCGCTTTATTATATATGCTCTAGTTTTATAAGGCCTGTTTTTGGTTTAATTAGCAAATTGCTCTGTGATTTATAATATGTAATTAGTGCTTTACCTTTAGAGAAAGAAAAAAAAGGCAGCTGGTAGTTTAGTCAAGTTTAATCACAGAATTCTTATATGGTAGATAGACCTGCTTATGCGGTCTTTTTTTTTTTTTTTTTATAACTTGAGGTTTATCTCTTGTTCATGTATGTGTTATAGAAGTATTTCACTGAGATACTCTCTTATTTCTGAACATGTGAATCAAATTATTGTATCTTCTCACATCTATGAAAATAACAATGTGGAATAAAAGGATGGGAAAGAGGAAAAATCGTTCTCATAATATATGTAAAATGAGAAAAACAAAATTATAAGCGACTCCAACTCCAATTAATTTTTTGAATGTTTAACCAAACTCAAAGTCAGTCATACTATTTGTTGTCCAAAGGGAAAGTATACTAGGCAGAGAGGAAAAGATTTTACAGTATGGATGTGAAGGAAAATTTTCGTACTCTCACTATAGTGTAAGACTGCCAGTTTCTGTGGAACACAAAGCCCTCCCTTTCTTGGACAGCTCAGTGCTTTGCTGGCATTTTCTTCAAAATCTGTTTTCCATCAGGACCAAGAGGAGGGAAGGTGTTAAGAATAAGGGAGGTTGGAAAGGGGGTTGCTGTTCCTTTAAATAGTGCAGCGAGCCCATGTGGCAGCAGGCTGCTCTGGAGTGTATTCTTTTGTAATGAATCACCAGTTCCATTGTCTGCTATCTCCCCTCTTTGTAGCTGGAAGGCTGAAGTCTTTCACCTGAGCTGCTGCCAGTTTGCTCTTCTGTTCCAGGGTGGTTGGGAGAAGAGGGGAGGGTATTTTATGCCTTAACTAAAGACAGATTAAGAGAGCAGGTATGTTTTGCTTTGTTTCATTTTTTCTATCCTTTCTGATTTTGTTTTTGTTTTTGAAGTGAGCTGGAGTATAGGGAATCTATTCTCTGGTTTTGCTAAGCATATCCCATTTTCTGTGAATTTTGGAAGTCCTCAGTGATTATTTGGTCTCCATTTTGTGGCATTGCTTTAAAGTGATTCCATTCGGTTGCCTGCCAGTTCCACCCAAACCTCATCCCACCCTTCATCCACAGAGCTTCAGCCCACACTGTTTGTTTTGGCACACTTTCCACTTTCTATGGGCTGCGCAGGACTCGGGGAAGTTGGGGGTTAGGCGGAGATTGTGGGTTGGTTGGAGACTAACTTCTGTTCCTTTACAATGAACCAAAAAAAGCTTCACTTTTTCCAGAGATTCGGTTTCTTTCCGAATTCTTCTACACTGCTCCATATCTTCAGGTATAACCATTTCCTTGCCAAGACCAGGACTGGTTCTTAAAAAATATCACTATTCTAAAAATTACTTAGCTTTCCTGAAAAGATACGCAGGATTCCATATATGTGATTAAATCTGAGCAATTTTGACTCATTAAATGGTTTTTCTTCCCATTTGCCCTTCTCCACCCCAGGCACACACCCTTTTTTGCCCGTTCTCTTTATTTTTTCACGTATCTTTCCCCCTCGGTTTTGCAGTGGAGACTACGGAAGCTCAGAGTTTAACCACCGCCGTTGCGGTTTGTGTTGCTCCAGAGCACGTCCTCGTGTTGGAAGGCGAATGCCACTCCTCGTCCCTCGCGGTGACAAGGCAGAGCTGGACGGCCTGGTTTTGTGCCTCCAGTTTTCTGTTCTGCCCTGACATCTTTCAGACCAATATCTATGTAGATTGCCATGTGGCAACAGTCTCATCTCTTGACTTCTAGTTCAAAGAGCGTTCGCATTTTAACTTCTGTTGATGTGATTCCTTACCTGGGGTTATTTCTTGGACATCTCCACGTCACATTCAGACGGATCCTCAGTGGGAGCCAGTCACAGCGATGACACAGGCGGCTGTGCAGCCTGCAGCCTCCTTTTGCTGTGCCGTTCCCCTCCGGAACCTGAGTTTGTTGGTGTCCCCAACATTCCCTTCTGGAGTCAATGCCTTGCTCTTTTTTTTTTTTTTTTTTTGACATTCCAAAACTACTGTCAAGTTGTTCTTAAACATTTCTTCACAGCCCTTCATTGGTGAAATCTAACAAACAAATGGAATGCTCCCCTGCAGTGACAGCTTTGCTGTTTTGAATGTAGCAATTCATTATCGGGCTCCATGCTCAACTTCTTTGAAGCGGCCAGAAACACTGCAGTCCGCCATGCTTAACTGTTCCTCTCTTACTATTAGAATGATTAAATATAGGAAACCTTGGCATCAAATAATTCATTAGAGGTCACTGCCAGAGTGAATAATTTCAAAGCAGGTCTGACTTTGTCGCTCCTTCGGGCTCTGAACACGGCCCCGCGTGATCAGGGGCCTGGCCGTCTCTTCAGCCTGACTGCCTGGTGTCTTTCTCTGCCCATATTTTGATCCAGCGACACTGTCCTGTTTGCTCTTCCCTTAATGTACTTGCATCCTCCTGCCCAGGGCCTTTCCCTCCTTTTTCTGAACTCAAAATGTTCTTCCCTCAGATACCCATGTGGCTTCTCAAGCGAGAGCTCTCCTTTGACCTTCCTATCTCAACTTGAACTCTCCATTCTGTCCCCTTGCCCACTTTTTCTTCACTTACCACCGATTTTAGTGCTTATCATTATTCATTATGTGTTATCAGTGCCTCTTCCCCCCCAAAAATAAAAGATTTGTGAGGTGAGGGACCTTTGTCATCAGTCTGTCATATTCCCGGTGTCTAGAACTGTGCCTGGAGTGTGGTCATAATAATAGCTCACTAGCTAATCCTCGTATGTGGTTATCAGGTACTGTTTACCCTCATTAACTCATTGAATCCTCTCAACAGCTCTACAGTTATCCCCATGGTCAAAAAAGAGGAAACTGAGGCATGTAATGATTAGGTAACTTGCCCAAGTTTACATAGCTACTAAGAGATGTGGGGTTTCATATCCACAGACTGGCTTGGGAATTCATACTCTTAACCACTGTACTCTAATGCCTCTTACAGGTATTACATAGTCAGTATATATTTGTTGAATGTGTGAATACATTAATTTAGTTGAGACTCTGATTTGCTTCTGGAATTCCCATCTCTGACTTATTCAGGGCTTGGATGGGCTACTCATAATAACACTGTTGAATAAAATGAATTCAGTATTGTGATGTTATAATAATAGGTAACGTTACAGAGTACATATTATGCATTAAGCACTATTGTCAATTCCTAAGGCGTTATGTCATTTATTCCTTTCAGCAGCCTTATAAGAGCTATTAGTGTCCATATTGTAGAAATTAGGAAACAGGACTACAGAGAGGTCAAGTGGCTTGCCCAAGGTGATGATGTCCAGGTTTAAACCCAAGGAGTTTGGCTCCAGATTCCCTGTTGTTAACTACCTAGAATAATGACTATTATTGAAATACCTTTTTATTTTTGCATGCTACTTTGCACCAATTTTACATACAGATCACATTTACATACGTAACAGTTATACTTGTATCATATATCACTTGTCAGTTACTTTCGAGACTGTTGATATTTTTCTTGTTTTATTTCCCATACATTAGATTTTGAGATTTGAGAGGTCAAATAACCTGGTGGCTCCAGATACAGACAAAGATAGGTTTCAAACTTGAGATCTATTTAATTCTAAATTTGCGTACTCTTCCATTATATGACCAGCCTCATAAAATTGTTATGTTTTGAGGTGTTAAAAGGTAGAAAAGTTTTCCAGACGGCGAGCTAAAATGTATTTTCATTATTATTTCCTCACTCTTTCTAGTTGTATCATCCAGAGTCACATAGAGAAGTTTAATCTTTCTTCTTCATAAAAACCAAATACTTGAAGATAATGGCTAAGTGTTCCCTTTAATCTTCCGTTCTCTTGGTTCATCTTATCAACTTCCTTTAATTATTCCTCATAGATCTGAAAACATATGGCTTGCAGAGTCTTTACTCTCCTAGACTAATTGTGTCAATTCATATGAATGATTTATCATTTATATCTAATTTCTTAGTAAATATCAGTTGTATTATCAGGTATCATATCTATATTATAAGTAATTTTTTGACAGAAAAATTATTTATCATTGAGTATTGTCAACAGTTTATAACTTTAAATATAAGGGGATGTTACCCTCAACTGTTAAGTTGAATACTGTTTTTCTGCTTCACTATAAAGCATGCTGTCAGCTGATTGGCAACAATCTACCTGTCTTCCAACCCCTGGGTCTTGCCCAGGTCCCTCAAAGGTTGCTAACACTGAAATTCTTATTTTTAAACTTATATTTTTAGAACTGGTTTTTCAAAGATGCCGGTTGGATCAACCAATGACCTATTGTCATTTGATCACTACTCTTGATATCTTGAAATTGTATCAGAAGAATGTTGGAAAACCAAAATTGAGAATTAGTTTTTAAAATCAGTAGCAACAATACAATATGATCGTTGAGAATAGAAGTAAAACACAACAAAAAAATTAAACCATTAAAAGTACTCAGATTTAATATTTATTATAAATCTAATACCATAGAAATATTGTTATATTAGCTTACTTTGTTATATTTGTTCTTTTCATCTTGCCTCTTGAATTTTTTCAAAGGCAGTCAATTTCAGAATGTTAGAATAACATTTCTTTTTTAATTAATGGCTCAGGAAATAGGAATAGCTAGACTACTGTTAACAAAAGGAAATACAGTTTTTACAATTGCAATTTGATATCATAACTGGAGATATTTAATTCATTCAGAATTACAGGGTAAAGTTCTAAAACCAAAATTTAATATTTCACATATAAAGGAATACTTAAGCAGAAAATATGGTAATGTTAATCAATAATTATATGAAATTATAAAATAATTTTTTTCTATCCACAAATATAAATATTCTTTTATCTACTATTATGAGATCACTTGTTAGAAGTTTTGAAGAAGCAAACTGAGACTTAGGTAAAGGGGATGAGATTTTTGAACGACTTGCAACCTTAGAGAAGATATCTACAGAATTTTCAGTTAATGGCTACCTGGTAAATATTTTTGGCTTTGTGGGCCATGATGTCACAACTGTTGTCATGAAAGAAGTCAGATGATGGGGGCGGCTATGTTCCAGTAAAACTTTGTTCATGGACACTGAAATTTGAATTTCATGTAATTTCCAGGTACCACAAAATATTCTTCTTTTGAATTTTTTTCAGCTATTTAAATTGTGAAAACCAATTTTAGCTTTCAGGTGTATAAAAAAGTAGGTGTTGGGCCAGCTCTGGGTCAAAGCCAGAGTGCCAAGCTCTGGCTTGGAGGGATTTAGATCCTCCCTGCTTTCTTAGCATAGGGAAGGTTTTCCCATATAGCTTGATGATAGGACAGAATCTTGACAGTTCATCCGGATCCCCATGAAACCTTGGATCAGCATGAAGCCGCTGACCTCTCTCATTTTCTCCCACAGAAAACAGGAGGATTCTTCCCCTTTTCTCACTTCCTTCCTTTCTCCTTCCACTCCACTCCGCAATCTAGACTATTTGAAGATCCCCAAATATCCCATATTTTATACCTTCCTGCTTTTCTTTTTATGTATATATTATTTTTCATGTATTACTATTTTGGGCCAGAATAGCTCTTTTCCCCACATGATTAATTTCTTGCCTCTTAAAGGTTCAACTTAAATACATGGTAATGTATAGAATGGGTCCTCTTTTGAAATGCAAAACAGAGTTAAATTGAGTAATTACACACCCTAGTGCTTATTACTTAAATCAGTTAATACTTAAAATATAATGTCCTTTTAAAAATGGATGTTTTATTTGGCTAGAAATGAGGATTTTGGAGTAAACAGCTATTTGGGGAACATACAAATCTTTTATAGATGTTCCAGTGGAAGGCTGTGTATGTCCAGAAGATAGCATGCAGGTAAGTGGTGTAGGAGCGCTAGCCTTTTGGGGAGTCAGGAAAGAGGAAAGAGCATGACCCCCAACAAATGTGGAAAGATGACAATGAAATTTGAGGGTTCGGCAAATCACAGTAAGTATACCAAACGTGGTATAAGTAGTACAGCCATCTTCCTCCGTTTCCTTCCAGTCAAGGTAACCAAGAGTTAGAGTCTTTGCATACTACTTTTGAAAAGTTGTCAACATGCTTATATATTACACCATAATCATTCCATGTCATTTTCAAGGCTCACTGTTCATTGTTTTTTTAGTCTTTTTTTCCTCTCTGTATTTCCTTTTGGGTAGTTTCTCTATCAGTGTTATCAAGTGTGCTGATCTTTTCTTCTGCAATGTCTAATCTGCCATTAATCCAATCCAAAGCGTTTTTTTAAAAACCTCAGATGAAGTTTTCATCTCTAGAATTTTGATATGAATCTTTATTCTAGTTCCCATGTCTCAGTTTTTCTTTTACATACAATTTTTCTTGAGCACATGTAATACAGGTGTTTTAATGTCCTTGAAATTAATTGATTTTTTTTTTCACCATTATGGATGGTATTTTCCTGCTTCTTTGCATGCCTTGTGATTTTTGATTGGATGCCAGACACTGTGAATTTTACCTTGTATAATGCCATGTGTATCTATAGTCTTGAGTTGATTTTCGCAGGAATAGTTTGATCCTTCCAGATCTCATTTTTCAGTTTTGTTAGATACCATCAGGGCTCTTTTTAGTCTTAGGTTAATTTTTCCCCACTATTGAGACCAGGCTTGTTAGTACCGTAACTGATGCCCAGGTTATCAGATTTTCCACTCTTATTGTTGGAAACAGGCTCTGTTCCTGGCACAGGGTGAGCTCCTGACATTATTCCCTCCAACTCTGTCAGCTAGTCCTTTCTCCAGCCTCAGGTAGTTCTTCACGTACATGTGGTGACCATTGTGTAACTTAAGGGGAATCCTCTGTAGATCTTCAGAGTTCTCTGTCAGTGCAGCTCTCTCTTCTGCAGTGCTCCTTGCTGTGAGCTGCAGTTGTCTTGGCTTTTGTAGACTCCTCAACGCATGGAGACCACCAGGCTCTGCTTGCTTCCCTCTCTCCATGTCATTGCCTGGAAACTCTCCACGCACTCAGCTGGGGCAGTTATAAAGCTCATCCTAGGTGTTTCATGTCTCAGAGATCACTGTCCTTTGTCTGCTGTACAGTGGCTTGAGTACTGTTGTTTCTTGTATTTTGTGCTGACTTTTAGTTGTTTGAAATGACAAGGTAAAGGTGATTATTCCATCTTGATTGGAAACAAAAGTGAGACCACTTATTTGTAAATGAAAATTAAATGATATATCATTTAATATAGTCCTACTTTATGAATGAAAAATCAATCGATCAGTAATTTCAAGGAATAGAATGTATAAGATGCATAAATAATTAAAATACAAGGTGAAATATGATAAATTACGTGAATATGGTGTCAATAAAGTGCCATTAGAAGTTCAAATGAGGAAGAAATTAGTTTGGGAAGTTTGGCTGAGGTTTTGGAAAGGGTGAGAGGAAAGGCTATGGCATGTATTATTTTGTGTGTGAGTTATGCAAGACATTTGAATCTAGAACCAAATTCTTGAGTACCGAATGAGATTCAGTGGTAGAATAGTTTCTGAGAGTGTTTAGAACTGATCAGATCAAAGGTAAAAATAGTTCTTTAGCAAAAATATGTCAACAAGTTCACAGGAAAAATAGCGTTTCCCATTGTTTGGGTTTTGGTTCTTGTCGGTTGTTTAGGATTTCCATGTTTTTGTAGTTCAGCATAATTCGTGATCTTTTTCTCCTATGAATTACCTATGATTGCAATTCTATCAGCATACGGAAAGAGAAAAACCAAAGTACTGTTTGTTCATATAAACAGTGTAGAAGATAGGGGCACTCTGGACTGTGAAATGATGATCATTAAAAAATATTAAAGAATGTGGATGCCACTGTTTAGAGATTTCTTCAGTTAAAGTGGTTGCCTGACTTTCATTTCCTAGCATAGCAACTATGACCAAAAGTTCATCCAATATGTGCCTTAATCTTTCCTTTCTTGAGGAACCAGGAGACTTTTTGAGAAACTGGGAATGTATTGTTTGGTTTAATTTCACTTTAGCCTATGTTTTATAAAAGCCTTTAGTAAGAAGAATATCCCCCCGCACTCGCTGTGTTTGTATTAATATGACTTTATATAAAAAACAACATGAATTTTAAGGGTATAACTCAGCAGATAGGTCTTATATTGTGGAATACACACACACACACACACACACACACACTCTTGCACTTTTTCTTTTTCCTTCAAAATGATTATTATCTCTACCACTTTTTTCGAAAGCCAGAAGCAAAGAATTTTGTATACGTCATCTCAGTTAATTCTTATAGATAACCCATTAGGTAGCTGTCCTTCTCATTTTACAGATAAAAAAAATTTTGAGGTATTGAGATGTTAAGTGATTTGTCCAGAGTCACACAACTGTGTATGACAAAGCCTAGGTTTGAACCCACATTTATCTTATTCCCAAGTTCATGCTGTTTCTACCCCCTTTTGAGGAGCTAGCCAGTACATTAAGTATAAAATGAAGAATACAGGGCCATAATATTTATTTAACTTTTTCTTTACTTAAGAAAAATCTCTATAACTCACCTGTAGCCAGTACTTTGAGAAATGTCTGCTAATTTTCTCGGAGCCTTAGGTTCCTCTGGGATAAATGCAGAATTGATCAATTTGGCTATTCTATACACAACTTTAGTTTCCTGAAATTTTATCTCAGCACAGAGGTTTTATAGTTTGATGGTTAGTATTTCATATGGGAACATTTGCTCAGGGTTAAGAGGGAAATTAAGTATTGACTGTTTTAGAGTAGCTCTTAGCCATTTTTGAGAGGGGAACAAATAAACAGCTTAATGGCACTTTGTTGATTGACAGTTACAGAAGAAAATGCTCTTTCACATGGTAATATACCTAATGTTTCATTTTGTTGGTTCGTTTTACCATATACTGCCCCTTTGGTAAGGCCTCTGTATCACCGGTCCCCAACCTTTTTGGCCCTGTGCACCACTTCCGGTGCTCTTATGAGACTCTAATGCCTGATGATATTAGGTGGAGCTGAGGTGGTGATGCTAGCGCTGGGGAGCGGCTGCAGATACAGATGAAGCTTCCTGGCTCCCCTGCCTTCCATTCACCTCCTCCTGTGTGGCCCAGTTCCTGACAGGTCACAGGTATGGTCTGCGGCCAGGAGGTTGGGGACCCCTGCTGTATATCACAGAAGCACAGATTCTTAGAGCTAGAGTAACCTTTATTTTACAAATCAGGATACACATCCAGAGAGGCAGGGCAGTTGTCCAAGGTCATATGCAAGGTAATGGCAGAACTGGAACTAGAACTCGTTTTCCCGTAGTCTCTGTCTAGTGTTCTTTCTGCGTTAAGAACATCTGCCCAAGAAGTTCAGACTTTTAACAAAAGATGTTTTATAGAGACTAAAATATCAAGTTTATATGCTCCTTATTACTAAAAGGGAAAATCTTAAAATAAGTAAAAATCACGTATCTTGGGCATTCATTTGCTGGAAAATTCTTCTCTAATATGAAGCTAATCTAATTGATGTGATAAAGATAATAATGAAGTTTGAGGTGTGGAAGATTATAAGTTGGCAGAAAAACAGAATGTCTTTTGATTTTTTTTTAAGTATGCTTAAAGATTTTTTTGTTTCTGTTTGTTTTATGAGCATTTAATTTGACATGGAAAGATTGGCAATGTGGAGTGAAATCCAGGAATGCTTCGTTACTAAGCAACCATTAAAGTATTGTCAGCTTCTTTTTGGTGCCTTAGGGGCTGATTTTAGATCTCAGTTCTCAGTTTCCTGCATGCCACCTCTCTTAAGCTGGATATCTTCCCTCACTCTGAGGCAGGTTTTCCTGTTCAGTAATAACAGCATAGTTATGATAGCTTTTTGATTTCTTCTTCCAACTTAGGACTCTATTTTTGTTTAGGTTTGTCGCATTGTGATAAAAGATTAAATATTGCAGTCACTAGTTTGTGTTTCATTGCCATTCCTGACTGAAGGGTCACAGTCCATGACATGACTTATTGACTTGTGTTAGGGATCAGTGGGGTAACGAGAAATGTTTTCCTCCCCTTAGACTGTGGTCTGACCTGGGCCACTGTTGCATTTGGAAGGAAGACAGGAGGTGAAGAGTTAGGCATTCTAATGGGTAAATACTTGATTTTTGTTTTATTTTATTTTCTGAGAATGATTAAACCCTTAAAAGGCTTTTGTATTTGTCAGGACTTAGAATAACATCTAACACAGTGCTGGATGTACTTGTAGTTGGCATTTAGACTATGAATTACAGTGCACATTTAGTTCTGATAATTCTCTGGGTTGCTTTGCTTCCTATAATCAAAATATATCTAATTTATTATAGCATTAAGTACAAGGGTGTTTCACGAATTGTAGTAAACTTTACATTTTCCTTGAAGCTTCTCTGATTTGCTTTTAATACATCTTAATGTTGTTAAAAGATTATTTTAAAAGAAACAGAAGTTCATTGACTCGTGTCCTTTCTCATATTTAAAAAGGAACCTGGAACTCTGGAGTTTAACTATAGCTGAAATCTTTTACGGAAGATAAATCTTGACTTCTGGGTCAAAATCATGGGTACTTTGACTTGTGTAAGACCCCCTGAAATAACAATACAAAAGTACAAAAAGAAATAAACCTATAACAGCAAATAGAAAAGGGCGAGGGATGATATTACTAATAAAAATGAGTTCAATAAATTTCTGGAAAAGTTAAGGCAAATGGGAACCAATCGATGAATGAAATGGAGGAGAAGGTAAAGCCCGATAATTTGTACAGAGAGACTGCTAAAGGCTTGGAAGCCGCTCTGCCCAGTAGGAACCCCGGGAGACCCCGAGAGCGAGAGCGAGAGTGAAGACGGGGTAGAAAGCAGGGATTCTGTGTGCATTGCATAGGAGATAACGCAGCCGTTTAGCGTTGCTGCGGCTTTCGAACCCCTTCCCAGCGGAAATAGCAAGCTTTATTGTGCTACTTCCTTTCTCCAGCATTGAAAAAGGAAAAACAAAAACCCCAGTTTGTTTGACTTCAAAGAATTCAAAATGTTTGGGGAAATTTAATTCTTTTTGTATTAGATATTGGCACCTTTTTTTTAGTCTGATATTTGGGGGATATGAGAGGAAGCCATTCCATACTTTCCTAGCAGCTTACATTCAAATGAAGTTTGCCAGTAGCCAAGCTTTTCGTTATCTCATACTGAGTTCCCAGTTAGGCTTATAATTCTAGGGAGAGACCTAAGCAGAAAACAGATTTATTTCTACAATAGCAGAGGAAACCCATACCATCCAACTCAGTCTTTATACCTAGGTCACCTGTGCATGAGGATCATTAGTCATGTGAGAGGAACTTTCAGCTTGAAAGGGACCAGAGGAAACAAAAAGAAATCTTGACCCTAGGGGAAACAGATAATCCAGGGAACAGAGGAGAATTTAAAGAAGCCATAGTGAGATTCAAGATAATACATTCATAAAATTAGTACTGGGTATATAATAAAAAGGGAACAATCTGAAAATGCGAAAATGAGAAGGTTAGAGATTAAGAATGTGATTGTCAAAACATGCCAAAGAAGGATAGACAATTGAGTTGAAGATATCACCCAAAATCTAGAGCTTTAAGTCGTGAAGATGGAAAATACAAGAGAAAAGACACAGATGATTTCCTTAGGCCACTTTCCCTGGAAAACAGAGCCTGAGACAAAAATCTCACCTGCCGATACTTATTGGGGAGTACAGTCTGAAGAAAGGGAGTAAAAGCGAGGAAGAGAGGCCGGCCAGAGCTTTGTAATAGGCGATGCTGACTGGCTGCTGTCAGTAGAAGTCTTCGGAGAGGTCGTATAGAATTATTGCTGCTCTGACCAGTCCCATCCAAAGAGAGTGTAGCCAGGCGTTTTATCTCCTGGCTTCCTCTTGTCTCAGATTCCTCCCCCTTTGGTCAAAGTTTACCATACAAACAATGCACCTGACCACTTCAGTGGCCTGCTTGGGGGAGGGGAGGCGGGAAAGCCAGGTCCTACACTCTGTGTACACACACAGATCTGCAGAGTGACATGTCATCTAGGCCTGGAAAGGTGAGAAGAGTCAGTAACTTCTAATGGTAGCCTCTGGCCTTTCAAGAAACTATTAAAAGAAGGTCACTCCCAAGAAGGCTAAGAGAAAGGTAGGGGACTGCTGATTCTGACATAAGCTCTTCTTTACCCATTTGGTTTGCTATCGTTTATATACATGTATTTGATAAAAATAAAAAATTGAATTTAAAAAGAGAAAATAAGTTACCCAAAACACCCTAGAAATAAATATCAAAGATCTTTTAGAATGCATTTGTACCAAAAAGAAAAAAAAAATGAACTTCAAATATTGAAAGATAAAATTTAATTAGTAGTTTGCATCAGGATAATTTTTTTAAGAAAACTGTTCTCTCTTCGCACCCGTTCTTGCCTCACTCCCCAGTATCATACAGTCCCAGGAGTGTTCTCTTCCCCCATGCCCATTGCCAGGCTCTGCTAATTCTCCCTTTGGATCGTCTCTGGAACTGATCCCCCCTAGTCCACTTCCTCTGCCTCTTGAAGTTCATAGTCATCAAGTCCCTCCTGAGTCTGTAGTATCCTTCTGACAGATTTCTCTGTCTTCCCTTCGTCTCACTTTTGTTTCCCGTGCTGAGTTTTTCTCTCTTTCTGTATTAGATTTGGTTATAACTTAAAAAAAAAAAAAAAAAAAAAAAAAGTCTGTAGATATATATTTATATTCTCTACTAGATTGTACATATTTTTTCTTTAACAGATACTTTTTGGGTGCTTTTAAGGCAGTCACTGGGGTTACAAAGATGAATTAGACCTGCACATTTGCTGGCCCTCAGAGAATCCATGTTCTGCAGAGCAACGGATGTATAAACAAATAATTGTAATAGAATAGAAGTGCTATCCTAGAGTATAAGGTGAGTAGTATGAGTTAGCCAGATGGGTAGGAAGGAGTAAGACTTTCTAAGCAGAAAGGATAGATGCAGAAAGCTGGAGGGTGACGCAGCAAAAGGGGTCTTCCAGGATTGGATACGTGTAAGAGGACCACCTGGGCCAAGCCGCTGTCATCTCTCGGTTCGGTTATTGTGATAGCCTCCTGACTGGTCTACCCGCTTCTGCCTTTGCTGAGTGATCCAGTGAAAACCTAAATCTGACCACAGCTCTTCTCTGCTGAGAACTCACTGGAAACTAAAAGCCAAATCCCCGCAGGAGCCGTAAGCTTTACAAGACATCACTCTTTGCCCATCGCCACCTTTTCCACCTCCTGCTGCTCTGTGCCTTGCTCGTTCCAGTTCAATCACACGGGCCTCCTTGTCCTGGAATAAGCTGAGCGTGTTTTCACATCTGAGTCTCTGCATTTGTATTCCCTTCGTGTGGCGTGCTCTTCCCCTCAGGCAGACCCATGGCTTGCTCCCTGAGTTTCTTCAGGCATCTGCTCAGATGTCACCTTCCCTGACCACTCTCTATCAAATAGCGGTCCTCTGTCTCTCCAACCCCTGTACTTATGTATCCTGTTTCTTGCTTTATTTTTCTCCATAGCACACTGTCTGTTTCTTGCCTGTTTATTGTTTGTCTCTCCCTACTAGAATGCAAACTCCATAAGGGCAGGGACTTTGTCTTTTTAATTACTGTTGTTTCCCCAGCATCTAGAACAGTGTCTAATACACGATAAGTACTCAATAAATATTCAGTGACAAGAATTAAAGCTGAATAGATGAAGGAAGCAAAGGGCGTGACTTCTGTTCACAGGTGTTTGGGCTTGAGACTGTAGGCAGTGAGGAGACTAGGATTTTAAGAGAATTAATTAGCAATATTTAGATTTATTTTAGAAAGATCGTTCTAGCAACTCCTTGGAAAGTCGATTAGGTTGAAGTTAAGTTAGAAGAAAGGGGAACTATTTTTTTTTTTTTTAAAGGATACTTGAGATAGCCTGGGCAAGAGTTGATGAAAGCAGAGACTCGTCTTTTTTCATTTCCCACAGTACATAACGTGGACTCTCGCATGTAGACTTTCAGCTAATGTAGGTAGTAATAGAACTGTAATAACTCCTTTTCTGTGATAAATATTTATGAATGAGTATGCTGTGATAAGCTTTCTGCAGAGTTCTTAAAACTATTAAGAAAAAGGTTTCTTTTTTACAGACTTTCAACTTTAAAAGCAGATATTCAACTACCTGGCTAATTCAATTTAGCAAGCATTTTCTAAAGATCAGTTTCTGTGTGCTTATCATTTGGTGAGCAAGTGTATAATTCAGTCCCTGATCTGCTTAGTGGCTTTACTTGTAGAAAGAATAGAGGAAATATAAACCGTCATGTAACTGTGATTGCAGACAAAATGCAGTTTTGTTCTGGGATGGGTATGTGGAAACATTTTGTCTGTTACTATTGTATATATATCAATCATTTATTTTTTAAGATGTGGACTTTTAATAGAACATCTAATGCAAAATCTATAAAGAATAATTAAAATGATTTTCTGATTCAAGAGACACTACAAAATCTTGCTAATGTTTTATTCTGAAACTAAGTTATGGCTATATTCATAGATATTCCAGTTTAACATATAGAAGATGCCAACTTAATTGTGTATGAAGATAAAATAAAGAATAAATTAAATCATAGTGAAAAGTTTAAGAAAAAAGTAATCATCCATACATTGTATAAATGAACAATTACATTGGATAGAACAGGCCACCAGTCATTTACGGTGTGGGCGTTGGCGGGGGTGGGGGGGCTTCCATTTCCATGGAAGCAAGTAGCTGACCCAGAGTATCTCCCATCTCTTGTTGCCAGTGGAAGGCGTGATTCAGGGATGTTTGAGGTTCTAAATACTGCTTTAAGGAGATACAGAAGAAAGAGCTTTTAAGAGGTTGGCGGCATTACGACTATTACAGGGTTCGTCATTTTAAACCTAATAGACTATTGGTTTGAATGACTTTGTTCTGAAATATTTATTTTTCTGTTTAAATATTCATTGCTTTGAGATGGCAGAACTCGGCCTCAGGGGAGAGGTTGGGCTGGCTTTTCTCTGTGAGTAATTTGAAAGAAGGTGTGTGTGTGTGTGTGTAGTGTTGTGTTGTTGGCCAAACCTATACCTGTTCTTAGACTTGCATATGCCAGATGCTGTAATTTCTTTTTATTCTAAGCATGAAGTTAAAGAATATTGTATTTCCTGATTTATTTATCATCTGTAAGGGCACTTAGTTCCCTCCTGTACTGCATCTCCCTGTCATGTGGCTGTTGCACACTCAGACTTTGGGTCCTGGTCCTTTGGGTCTACCCAGGGTAAAAGAAGGACCCACTGTTAGGCTTACATTTCAATAAATTTTCATTTTTTTAAAAAAACTTGGTGTTTACTTTCATCTGTGGGTTCCATATAAGAGGGCAGTCCTCTGCTTTCAGGTAAGTTACATTTGTGGCCCCTGGTACCTTCCCTTCATAACCTATTTCCTCTCTAATCTCTGCCCTTGTCGTAGAGGTGTAGATGCTTCAGGGCATTTTCTGGAGGCATCTGCTATCACCATGATTCTCTCCCATTCTGCTCAGCCAAAAACCTCTACAGCAGTCTTTCTCTGGGTGATACCCAAGCCACCTGCCTGTTCCCAGAGTGCAGGACCCTGCTCTAACTCACTGAATCATAGTCTGTTGAGAAAGGAACTTGATTTTAAAATTAAAAAAAAAAAAAGTTCTCAGAGTGGTTGTTATGCGCAATAAAATGAGACTCTGCCCTCAAGGAACCAGATAAAACATGCCCGGGTCTGGGGGCGCTCAGTGTGGTGGCAGCGGGTCCATGCCGCATGCGGTTGGTGGTCTTGTTGAGACCGCAGCAAGAATAGCTGTGTTCCTAGACTTCTTTCTTGGAATCAGACAATACTTTTCCTTAAATTGATATTTCAATTGGTGATTTGGCTTTCTAGTACTACATTCGTTATCATATAATTAAATCTGTTTTTGTGAGCTTCCTTAGGATCCCAGCCATCAACCTAAGTTACAAACAGCCAAACAAAAAAATGAACTGTTGGAATCAACAGCCAGGCCACGCTGAACAAACCCCATCCCGTCTGATCTCGGAAACTAAGCAGGGTCGGGCCTGGTTAGTGCTTGGATGGGAGACCACCTAGAAAGACCAGGTGCTGTAGGTGTAAAAGAATCAAAAATAAGAGATTGTAAGCTGACAAGGTCCTTTCAGTCTGTGAGATCAACCAAGGCTTGCCTCTCCTAAAAAAAGGGGGAGGGGGCAGGAGAATGAACTGTTGGAATTCAACCTGAACATACAAATTGGCGACTGCAAGGAAACTTCATGTATAGGTTTTTCCTCCCAACTTCTAATTTACCTGCAGATTTGTCTGACATCTTATGGCTCTGGATATAATTTATGTTCACTGTGAAAGAGAAAATATGTTTATCTAATTTACTTTTGCTGTTGTTAAATTTAAGTATATTGGTATATGGAGAATCTAGAATAAATTTCACATTCTGTCTAGTTCGTACATGTTTATTCATCTATTTTATTTCTCTGGGTTTTCTTCTTGGTCTGTCATTCTTCTAAATAGTTTTTTAAATACTTTAACTGATTCTAAATAATCTTAAATCCAGTGTTCTGTGCTTATCTTTTTGTGAAAAGAGCTATTATAGCATTTTTTCTCCCTTTGGTCACAGATATCTGGGCAGAAGTCACTGCTTTTTAGCACAAGAGCTGTGAAGAGTGAGAGGCCTTTCCTTAGGTCCTCACCACTGAAAGCTTTTTGTAAATTCTGACAAAAACAGGTAGAGTTTGTAATTTGAGCCTATCTGAGCAAATCTTGGGATAGAAATGATATAATTTACAAAGTGCTTAAATACAAAAATATTTTATTTCTGTTACAAACCTGGAGAATTAATTTGCATTTATCTACAGCATTAGGAAAATGACGAGTGAAATTGGCAGTGGTGATGAACTGGTAAGAAGATGCTCTACCTAAATAGCAAAGTGATTATTTTTATGATGGTACAAATTAAGTTAATATTGATTTCTTTCTATTGGTGATTCATTCTGATCATAAATATAATAGGGAAAGTGGGAAACTTTTTAAGATATGACTTGCAGCCTGTTAGAAACAGCACAGTAGCTCATTAAATGTAAAAGTGAGATGCAAGATTCCCAGACCAAAAAAATTTGAATGATATTGAAGAATAAAAAGGAAGATAAATAAAAACACTCTTCTCTCTCCATATAGATTTTAATTACTCTAGAAAAATGAAGAGTGTTACATTTGGGGCCATTCTGTGTTCCCCTTTTCGCTTAGCTTTATTTGTAGCTGATAACAATATTTATGTAATTATTAGTCGATGTGCCTTGCTCACCTTTTAAATTTGATCCTGCAAAAGCAAAGGCATATTTGTTGCCCTGTGTCTCCTTCCCTCCTACAATCAGCATGTCGTAAATGCTTAAATGTCAGTAAATAATTGATTCAAATAATACTCAGAAAAATTAAGTAGGAACAGAGGCTGTGCTTGAAAAACAATAACAAAACAGGCTCGTACACCCCAAGTACTATGACTTGTAAATAATGAGAAAACTTTTCTTTAAAGAGTGGATAAAGGTGAGTTCATAAGTCCTGAATAGTGATTCTGCAACTATAAATCTTAAAAAGTCACCTTGGTCTGCCCGTTCCCTGTAACTGGTTGGTTGCCAGATTCTTTAAATTCCAGGCACAGCATCCCTTGATTCCATTTTCTTTGCCCAGCTACACTCGTTTTAAGCCCAGGTGTCTTCTCCACTGTTACAAAAGCTTCCTGTTTCTGACTCCTGATTGCCCCCCACTGGTGTATCCCACATACTATTAACATTACATAAGCTGTGATTTGTTTTTTTTCCCTATTTTGATTTTGATTCTTCATCACCAAGAAATAGTAGTTGAATTCATCAAGATCTAACTGATTTGGATATTAGGGTACTCAATATATAGAGCAAAATATCATGAAGGATAAGGGAGAGGTTTCAAGTAAGTCTAGTTGACTGGAAAAAAAATGGTTAACTCAATCAGCAGAAATAAGGAAAGATTAAAAAATTACTTTTTAGACAAAACAATTTGTAATGTCAGTGGGACACTGAGGGTGGAAGGGTTCAGTTTGAGCTGAAAATATGCACCTAGAAGAACTGGAAGGAAAGAAACCTAATTAAGTAGAGTGACTGGCACCATGACAATGAGTTTGACTTGCTCTCAGTTCTCACAACAACCATCTGATGTAAACAATCCATTTTGCAGATGGGAAAACAGGCTAGGAAAGGTTAAGTAATTCATCCATATCTGGCAAGAGGTACAGTTGAGACTTACAGTCAGGTCTGCCTTTCAGGCTCATGCTCTTTTTTTTAACTCTGCCTCCCATGAAAGTTTGGGTGAAAGGACATGCATAGACCTAAAAAACATTTGGGAGTCACTGAGATAGGTAATGGTTGAAGCTCTGAGATTGCTGTGGAAGAGGGAATAGACCAATAAAAGGATTGATACTTGGTCCTTGGGTTATACCTTTTTTCTGTTAGAAGAGACTTTACTGTGATAATATACTTGAATTTAGAATTAAAACATTTAGCGTATTTCACATTGTATACCAAAAGACCATATATGATAATGTATCTATTGCCTCTGTTACTGCACATAATTTAAAGGAAAAAGACACCTGTGGCTGTCTTCTTGTTGTAACACCAGAGTGTCTGTTATTAGTTGCATCAGAGACCGTATGACCTGCAAGGCTTAAAATACCACTATCTGGCCCTTTACAGAAAAAGTGCTGACCCCTGATTTCTACCTAGTTCCTCTCTAGGAATAGCGTCACGGACCAAGGGATTATTTGACTTGATCCTTTATGGCCAGCTCAGTTTTTTCATTATCCATGCGTATTCCTGGTAGAGAATGCAGCATGAGGAATGACATTGATCCCTGCTGTGGCAGCCTGGCTGTGATTTGGGAAAGCACCATATTTGAGGAATAGTGAATAGTCTAGACTCACTATAATACAGAATTAGAGTTAGGGGTTGTATATGATAGGACCAGAGGGGAAGGGGTAATGCTTAAAGACCCCACTGGAGGTGCCACATAGAGTAATGGCCTTAGAATTGTCTTGGATTTGGATTTGAGTCTGCTCATGCCAGTTATTAGCTTGATTGTTTTTGATAAGGTACTTAACCTTTTAAAATGTCAGTTCCCTTATTTATAAAAAGACTAATGGGAATATCTACTTTATAGGGTTGTGAGAATTTAATGAATTAATGCGTACAAAGTGTTAGTGTGTTGCTAGATATATAATAAGCTGCTAATACAGGTAAGGGAGGGTCTAGAGGCGTTGAGAATGTATTTAGTAGGCAGTAGTGAACCTCTGTGTCACCAAGTTGGTACTCATACAGATAGCTCTGAATTGTTTTTGCATAATTCCAGTAACCTCCGTAATGTGACTGTAAACTCCTGAGAGGTATATTTCTTTTTTTTATGATGTCTTCAGTGCCTACGACAGTTGTAGAGCCATAGTAGGTATTTAGTTGATAATTCATTTTCTCAGATGAGATATACTTACGCTGCTTATTAGCCTGTGCTATTAAAAACAAAACATTTTCATACCAAGTACAGAGGTAAATTCTTGCCTAGAAATAATCATATAAACTGTCATGTCATCGTTTTTCTGGGGGCTATAGTACTTCTCTTCTGAACTTATAAATTTGGAATATGGCCTAGAAATTTAACAGAAAACAACAACCATTTAACATTTTTTGATAATAAATGCTTGGGGAAATTTTCAGACATCACAGAGTATATGAGATAAAATATGAAATCACTTCTGCCCCAATTTCATTCCCTTAGTACATAAATATAATGGTTTTTGTTTAACAAAACTAAAAAGGCATTCCTGTAAATAGCAAAATAATCTGCCAGGAATTTCTTCTTGAACTCCTAACAGAGGCTTATGTTTCTCTTCTTTTTGGGAAAGTTCGGCCTCAGCCCGTCTTGCATCCTTTGAAACATGTAGCGCCAAGGCTACAAGTGGATCCTATAGAATGTTTTTATCTTTCTTCCCCTATCTCCCACTGCTAATTGTGTTTATTCAGGTGACTGAGCCAGCTTTGCCAAGACTACCCCCGTGGGAGAGTTAATACTGCGTGTGGTGTGCCAGGGGATCGTTCCCAGCAGGGCTGAGGTGCAGAGTAGAAGCTGGTGTGAGAGACAAGTCTGAGGAGCCAGGGCAGAGCGTTTGAACTCCCCTTTGCCACGTCATTCATAACTGGGAAAGAGTGTCTTTGAGCCTTTACTGGTTATTCAGTGGACCCTCTGTGTGCCCTAGAAGATTATATTTATGCCTGGAGTTGGGGTGCAGATCTGTGGAGAGCTTTGGTGCTCTTATTTCTCTATCACTTACTAATCCACGTGAATTTGAATTTTCTCTTTCATATCTGTCTTCAGGCCAGTAAATCCTGTGAGAGCTTCTGAAGGTGGGTGGGTAGATGTTGGGGGGGAGGGTGGATAGATATGTAGGTAGGTCGATAGAAATATAGCACTGAATAATTTGAAGGAGAAGGAGGAGAATTATTTTATTTCCCTCTTAGGAGACCTAAATAGTTCCAGAAAAATCATCTACAGTACTCCAACCTGGAGATAATGAAAAGAACTTAAACAGCAATAAGTGACAAAGGTAGATTTTTTTCCCTGAAAAATTATGGATAAGAATTTAAGGTTTTCATAGCATAATTTCTAAGAACTAAACAAAAGGAAGATTTTGATGTAAAGCAGTCCACAGTACTATGTGGAAATGATTCTTGGATGCTGAAAGTAGATGAAATTTAATGCTATATAACTTTAAAATGAAAGAATGTTATGAATCTTTATTTCTAGGTAATGTCACTGTCATTTTCTTAAGAATAGCAGTAATTCTGTGTTTACTCTTATTGATTACAATTTTTAGAAAATGCAATCATTCTTTTTAAAAAAATACTTTGTAGTCTTTATTACAAAAGTAATACATGCTTATTATTAGGAACAACAGGGAACTTGGGGATTTTGAATAGATACGTTCACTATTTTGATTGTGGTGATGATTTCATGTGTGTATATGTATAGATGTCAAACTTACCAGGGTGTACGCTAAATAAATAGATGCAGGCTATTGTATGTCAGTTATACCTCAAAAAACTTTTTTCGTTGTTGTTCATTTAAAGACTAAAAAAATTACACTTATTTTGCTTTTGATATGTATTTCCACTTGTTAGTGAGATGGAGCATTTTTATCATATCAGCCATCTTTAGCTCATCTTTTGTGAATTATTCAGTGTGCATTTTTCTGTTGTGTGTTTCTTGTCAATTTGTGTAACTTGTTCTTGCATTAGTGATTAGTGTCTCTGTCTTACTCTTGCAAAATATTTTCCCCAGTTGGCTTTACTTTTGACTTTTAAGTCCAATTCTCTCCCTTTCTTTCCCCCTCCCTCTCTTCTTTCCTTACTTACTAGCCAAACCTGCTTTTTTTTTTTTTTTCACTTTCTGGTTTTTAGGTTTCCTGTCTCACTTAAAAATTCTCCACACCCTAGTTATACTCCCAAGTTTTTTTATATTTTCATAGTTTTAGTTGTTATATAAGATTTTATTCCTTCTGGAATTTTTTTGATGTAGAGTATGAGCTGAGAGGCTCATTTTCTTTCTGGTGGGTAGGCAGCTTTTACAAATATCATGATAAATAAACCATCCCCCCCCCCCAACACACACACACACACACACACACACACACACACACACGAGTTGAAATGCCACCTTTATCTTCTGTTGAGTTTCCATATAAACTTGAAGCTGTTTTAAGATCATCAGTGTTGCATTAATCACTTTATATATTCTCATATAGTTTTATGGCATTTTAATATATGGTAGTGCATTCCTCATTTCATGGTTTTTCTTTTTCCAAACTTTATTAGTCATTTTTCATATGCAAATTAGAAAGTATTTAGTCCTATTTCCTTCCCCAGACACTATTCGCTTCTGATTGGAAATGACATTAGGTATACATTTTATTTTGGGAAGGATTAACAATTTTATGTTAAGTATTCCTCCAGAAACACAATGTATCTGTTTATGTCTAGCGTAATACTATATAGCATATGTTTTATAAGTTTTGTTATTCGTTTGAATTACTGGCTACTGCTAGTTTGAAAATAGTTATGTATAAATCTGACGTTTTTCTTATTAGGTCTACTAGTCTGTAGTTAATTCTTTTGGCTTTTCTAAGTATATAGCTATATTTGTAAGGATAGTCTCTTCATTATTTTTATCATTTTATTTTTATTGTCTTATTGTACATATTAGTATTAATAGTGATAAGTGAAATTATCTTCTGCTTTTTAATAATAATGACAAGTATTTCAAAGTTTAACAGAACTTTTTTGTCCTAATTTTTGTTATAATCAACATATAACACATACTTCCCAGGTATTTAGTTTAATGAATTTTAACAATTTGACACCACTACCCATAACAAGATATATAACATTTCCATCATCCCAGAATGTTTCATAGTGCCAAATTCCATCGATGCAACACCCCTAAAGAAAAACCAGACAACTACTTCACTTCTATTGCCATAGATTCATTTTTCCTGTTCTTACTATTCTTATACTTCATATGAATGGAATTGTACAGTATGTTTTTTTTGTTTGTTTGTTTGTTTGGGGTTGTTTTTGGCCTGGTCTGGCTTCTTTCATTCAACACGGTGTTAAGATTCATCCATGTTGTTGTTAGTTCATTCTTTTTTTTTTTTTTTTTGCTGTGTATCATTCCATTTTGTGTATAGACCATAATTTGTTTTTCTGCTCTGTTGGTTTCAGTATAATTGATCCAGTTTGGGACTTTTATGAATAAGGCTTCCATGAACATTCTCATACAAGTGTTTTTGTGCACATATGCTTTTATTTCTTTTGTGTATATATAAGGAGTATTTTAACTTTATAAAAAAGCAAAACTGCAAAACAGTTCTATAAAGTAGGTACACCATTTTACCCGTTGATAAGCAATGCATGAAAGTCCTAGTTTCACATACTTGTCAGCTTTCGGAGTTTCCAGTCTTTTAGCAACTCTGGTCGGTATAAAATGGAATTTCATATGGTTTTAATTTCATGTCCCTGATGACTAGTGTGTTGAGCCACCCATTCATGTAGTTTTTGCACATTGGGATATCTGTTTGTGGGAAGCTGACTGTTAAAGTCATTAGCCCATTTAAAAAATGCTTTCTTCTTTTCATTATGCTTTTTAACAGTTCTTTCTAGATTCTGGGTACGTGTCCTTCGTCAAATGTACGTACTGTGAATATTCTCTCAGCTTCTGTCTTGCCTTTTTATTGTCTTAATGGTGCCTTTCAAAGAGCAGAAGTTTTTCAATTTTGATGAAGTTCAGATAATCAATGTTAATAGTTTTGTGTCCCAAGAATTCTTTGTTTATTATTACATTATGAAGATTTTCCTATTTTTTTCTAAAAGTTTTATAGAGTTAGCTCTTAAATTTAGGTCTGTTAACTTTGGCATATATGGGATAAGAGTTGAGGTTTATTTTCTTTCCCTTACGTATTCAGTTTTCCATTTTTTTAAAAGGCGTTTTCTTTCCCTCATTGAATTGATTCAATGCCTTAATATCGACTGTTTATGCATGTGTCTATCTCTGGTTTCTTTTCTGTCTCATTCATCTATTTGTCTATCGTTAAGCCAGTGCCACACTGTTTTGGTTACTGTAACTTTTTAACAAGTCTTGAAATTGGATAGTGTAAGTCCTCTAATTTTTGTTCTTTTTCAAAATCATTTTGGCTATTCTAGGTCCTTTGTGTTTCCAAATAATTTTCATTAGACTTTGTCAACTTCTGCAAAAATACCTGTTGAGATTTTGATTGGATCTGTGGGGTTCGGGGTGCATGGTCAACTTAAGAGTATCAAGCTTTCTAATCCATAATCATACATCTCTCCATTTATAGCAACCTTTGTATATGTATTGTTTTATTTTTTGCAGAATAACTGATTGTAGCGATGATGTTTAAACTTGCCTTTAAAAATAGCGTGAGATCTTTCTGCAGCTTCGGATTCATTTTGTTTGAGATAGTATGAGTTTAATGGCCATAAGGTTAATGTTAAAAGCCTGCAGTGATGTTTAGAAAATGGTACTGAAAGCTCAGTTTCCTGCAGTTCTCAGTGGGTGGAGAATCCCCTCTTAATTGAGGGGAAAGAAGGAGTAATTGCTTCCTTGTTGGAAGGAAGTGATGTTTGTGACTCAGAGGAAACCAAGTAATATGAACCCAGAGTTTTTTTGATCCCTAATGATTTGATGTCTAAAATATGGTAGAGAAGGGGAGGTTTATCAAAGTGCTAACATTTTGAAGCATTTGGCCATTTCTCCCAGTTACTTCAGGACAGTGGCTCAAGACTTTGCAGACTTTTGTATCTTCAGTAAAAATAATGGCTTCGCTTTTCATGGCATAAAATGGAAAGTCACGATGTCAGTTGTTGAGAAGGAAGGGCTTTGCCAAATCTGTTACACAAGATTTAAACCCCTCTTTTGTATCTGAACTTAAAGACAAAACAGAAGTGTGTGTGGGGGGGGTGGAGATGTTATGAAGCCAGAATGACTTCTGTTTCCTGTAGTTACTGCATATTCTTTATTGATGTTTCAAATATTACACCCAAGTAATCATCTAGGAACAGATATTATGTGGAGAGATGTCCTGTTATGTTGTTAGCCTGATAGTGCTAGCAGTGATTATGGAAAACTCGTTCAAGTTTTTTTGTCTGGGGAATTTTTTTGTGTCTTTCTAATAATTCTCAGTTAAGGAAGGGTTTTTTAATACTGTTATTATTAACCTAGTAGCCAAGACTTAAATAAATCTCTACCTTGAAATCCAAAGATTAATTTTTAAATAATACACTTTCTCTTGAATGCTATGATCTTAAAATCTGTAGAGATCCGTGTTGTCTGGTTTTGAGAATTTAAATTATAATGTCATTCTACCTATTTCTGTGAATCATAGTTTAATAAAATTGATTTGTTTTCCCCTAAGAATCACTAAGGAATAGAGTGTCCTAAAGAAAATACTAATGGCCCAAACTAATTTCAGCTCTTACAATGTATCTAATGTGAAAATTTTCCTGGCATTTTTTGAAACTTGGCTTTAAGGAAAATTTTTGATCCTTTGGTAACTAGTCAACTTTAATATGGTCATGGACCTGTCTAGTAACCACAGACTGACTGAAGTTGGCTCTTTGTTTGTGTCTACATACATGTGTGGGGGGGGGGAGGGGTAATATTGTCCCCAATCCCGAGGCAGCAAATATTCTATTTTTATTCTATTTTACCTGAGCAGTGAATATTCAGAGGATTTTATATACTCGCCTTAAAAATTGTGCACTAAGAATTTAAAGTCACTTTTTCTCCTTATTTTCTCTCTCTCTCTCCCCCTCCCTCCTTCCCTCCTTCCCTCCCTCCACCCCCCCTCCACCCTCGTTTTAGGGTAACCAGGAGCCAACAACAACTCCTGACGCAATGGTTCAGCCTTTTACTACCATCCCGTTTCCACCACCTCCCCAGAATGGAATTCCCACAGAATATGGAGTGCCACACACTCAGGACTATGCCGGCCAGACCAGTGAGCATAACCTGACACTCTACGGAAGTACGCAAGCCCATGGAGAACAGAGTAGCAACTCACCTAGCACACAAAACGGATCTCTTACGGTATGTGCATTGTGAGGTGGAAAAGGAAGGGTGTGTGCCGTCTTTGAAATCTTCACCTTAATCGTCATACCTGAAACCCTTTGAGTTAACTTTACGTTACATTACGTAGCATTTATGTAATGGCAGCTCTACTCCAAGCGTTGTAAGTACAAGAAGAGGGCTTAGAATTAAAACTCACAGTCCCAGCCCGCCCTGGAGTTTACAGTGTAGAGGTGGAACAGAAATATAACAAGGTAAGTGCAGAGGCGGGAGTAAACTGAGGAGGAGGATGCTCCTTTCAGCTTTCCCAGCAGCTTTCATTTTGCAAACTCTCCTGGTCCCTTCTCTGTTCTCGTCATACACAGTTGCTCAGCAGCATCCCCTACACGTTGCCTCCTCCCTCCTCCTCGGTTTGTCTGACACTCACTGTTTTCCTCCTAAACACTAGAAGTTCTTTCTTGGTTTTCTTCTGCTGGTTCCTCTTTTTATGTTCAGTTTTGGAAACATTACGATACACCACGCCTGGGTTCTAGGACCCCTTTTCCTCTTATTTTATGTTCTTTCTATATATTCTACTAAATTCATCTAATTCCTCAAGCAAAACCAATCAGTCATTCTTTATTTCTTTATTTCCTTCATCTCTACGTTCAACCCATTAGCAAGTCTCTACAACCATAACACTAAAACATTTTCTTACTTCAGCTTCTTTTTATCTTAGGGAGTATAGCTGGATAGCAAACATGACTTAGGAGCTCAGCCTTTCTGGCAGATTTCTTGGGTTTGAGTCTCCATATTGCCCCTACTTAGCAATACGACCTCAGCCCAGTTACATAATCTCTTTCTTCCTTAGCTTGCTCATCTGTAAAATGAAGACAGTAGTACCTACCTCAGGTGGCCATTGGGGGATTGAAAAGAGTTTAACTCATGTAAGGTGTTTATTGCCGTCGTCACCCCTCTAATCCAAATCTCATCACTTATTTCCTGTATTAATGCGGCCTGACTTATCCATTCTTCACATAGCAGCCAAGATAGGTTTTTATAAAAAATAAAAGTATAGCTATTTTCCTGCTTAACTGATGGTTCCCTAACATGCTCAGAATAAACTCTAAACTCTGTACTTGGTTTACTAATCCGTGGCCCCAGCCACCACCTCTTTGACTTCGGCTTTTACTACTAGCTTGATAAATTAAAGGAAATGTCTTAAATTAGCAATAGGTATGTATCTCATATATGTCATCCTACAGAGAACCGTATCAGCCATGGGCGCTGTCTGCTATATTTCCAAAGATAAAGATACGCTATACTTGACATAGAAAGATCTGTCTCTAGTTTTTAGATTTATTTTTGCCCTTCTTGTATCAGATTATCAGAAGAGCTTTATTTAGTCTTTAAACCACTTGATAAGATTTGTATATGTGTGTTTTAAGTAATTTACCTGGACTTAAACTGTGGAATGTGACTATTCCATGACGTACAGTCACTGATGCTTCTGCTTAGGGCTTTTTCACTCTCATTTTTACCTTTGAGCCTAGCCGGAAGTCGCCCCTGTGTCTCCCTAGCTTAGTGGTTGGCCAGTGATCTGGGCAGAGGTTGTGCTTAAGCACCTCGAGCTTGTAAGGCTTTCACCCTTGTTGATCCGTCTTTTCATGGGTTGGGAAGCACATTCAGAGTTTAGCCAGCTCTCAGGTTTGCCTTGGATTTTCTTTTCTCTTGAGCCCTGTCTGGTCTCCCCTCCTTGTCCATGCAATTTCACAGTCAGTGAGGAGAGCATGTCCAACTCTTCTGTGAGTCTCATTACCAGGGTCCCCCCTATTAGATTTCTTGCTTGCCCACTAATCACCCCAGTTAGACCACAGCCTCAAGCTAGAAGAACTGTATTCCCTTGTTAGGTTCCTACCAAGTTTGCCACTTTTAGCTGACAAAAGTGTGGGTTATGTGCTGCTCCTTTGCCCTAGGCCCCAAGTTGAGTCTACCCCCTCTGGCAGCAAAGCTACCGGTTTTTGTGGCCTTAAGCCCTGTGCTGGTAAAGCAGAGTTCTCCCAGCAGAGCTAAGGGGTTGGAGGTGGGGTTAGGGGTTAGAATAGTCTCAGGCAATAAGTTTTTAAACTCCTGCTGGTATTACCCTAAGCTCTGGCAATTTGTCAAGAAACTTTTGTTTATTATCTCCTTGATCGATTTCTGGAACCCAGAAATGGCTGTTGGGCACTTTTGTCTAGTTTTCTTCCTGTTGTCTTGTTCTGTAGAGAGAATTCACTGACTGCTCACACCATCATAGCCAGAGGTCCCTTCCCTGAATCATTTCATAGTAGTTTACAGTTGCTCACCGTGCGTCTCCTCACCACTGCCCATCCCCCCCCTCCTTTTTTTTCTTATCACCACCATTTCCCATTGTTTCAGACCCCCAGATGTTTCTAGTGACAGTGACAGTGTTAAGGGCAATCTCTGGTCCTTAACATAAATATATGCAGTTAATTAAGACTTCTGCTTCTCTTCCATATTAGAAACTGTTCATTATATAATTTGGTATTATATTGATCAATTTGAATTCTTAAAGAAATATCAATAAAATTAGGAATCTATGTGTATAGATTGTCAGTTGGTTTATACTGAGGAGAAAATAGAAAATCCCCTTTGAATTGTGTCTACAAACAGAGATAGCACAGGTTCTATGATTAGGACGTTGTTAATGGTAAATTATTAGGAAGCTCTGGTTGAAGATACCTCTTGTATTTATATAAGTGTACGTTTTAAATGTGAATGTGAATCCGCTGCTCTGAAGCTGTTTGCTTGTGGAAGTTGTGCGTGTGTTCCTAGGGGACGTGCGTGTACAGAGAAAGATCGAGCATACATTCGAAAACCTAGATTTGACAACATTATGGATTATTCTGTTAAACTTTTACTATCTAATTATGTTTCTAAAAATGGGTCTGGTGATTCCTGTGGCCAATTAAATTAAAAAAGTAGATGGGAAACATTGTTATTTGTAAATAAATGATACTCTAAATTTATTTGCGTGACACCTTTCTATTTAAAAATTGCTTGCACAAATAGTATTTTATTACGGTTCATAAAATAGCTCTTCGTGGTGTGTAAGGGTGTTCACGGTTGGAGAATTCCAAGTCCGTGCTCCACTGTACCCCCTGACTCCTCATCTCCAACTCAACAACAGAAGATGGTGTGTGCGTGCGTCAGTCCTCCTAACGGGCACCGGGCATCTTTTCCCGCTCAGTTTAAGCATCGGCTCTGCTGGGAAGCCTCACTTACTGCATTTGTAGGCAAAGCCAGATTTGTGTGTACTTCATGTAGGCTCAAGTAGACTCCTAAGCTGACCCCTTTTTGTGGAACTTAAAAGATGTGATCTTTTTGTTTGCTTTTGTCTCCCTAACTAAGCTGTAAGCTTTTTTTTTTTAAGTTCTTTTTGTTTCTTTTTTTCATTCCCTGACTTAGCACAGTTCCTGGCGTTTAATAATTACTCAGTAAATATTTCTTGCAGAAAAAAAATGAAAGAAGGTACAGGTGTGCCGGGGGAGGTCCAAGAAGAGAGAAGCTGAGGCTTCTTGGAGATTGCCTGGATCTGAGCTTTGTATTTAGAGTGATTAGAATCCTTACGTGCGTAGACAGTGGCGGAAAGGATAGGAAAGTCCTCTCAAGGCAGAGTCAGAGAGATGGGAGGGACCCAGGTATCTTTGAATGAAAGCGTGGGTTTCCATTTGGCTGAAACTTTGGATGTTTGCTCCATACTAATAGGAAATAAGGTGGGAGAAGAGTCACTGGAGTACAAATTGGGAAAAGTATTTGAATGCATGGCTGCAAAATGACTTTATTGAAGGCTTTTGAACAAGGAAATGGAAGTGAGCAGTATTGTGCTTCCAGAAGGTTAATCTGTTGCATATCCAAAGTGAGTGGAAAAGCAGGGAGACTTTTTAAGGGAGTCTTATGCTTGGAACTGGTAATGAGGTTCTAGACTAGTGGGTTGCAGTAGTTATGTAGAGCAAGGCTGAATTACAGAGAAATTATGAAGATAGAATATAGAGCATTTGACAGCTGATTAGATGAATAAAATGAGATCAGAGTGAAAGGTGTGATCCTTATGCAATAACTGTATCTTGAGTAAATAATTTTATCTCAAGTTTCAGTTTCCTCATCAAATGGAACTAATAATGCCTACATGAAAGGATTGTAGTGAGAATAAATTAGAAATGCTGTGGAAATGACTTGTTTAAATAGTTATTTAAGATAATTGCTTTTAACCATCTTTTTTAAATCAGCTGTCCTGATTGATGTCACTTACTTGTGCTCTTTATTATTGTGAGCTACAGCTATAGTTTAATATAGATCTTGTTCATCTTGGATAATCCTGTCCCGATGGAGAGAACAACAAAGAGGGACTTATACAAAAACGAGATATAAGCAATGAAATCTAGCATTTTCTTTCTAAAATATGTTTTAGAAATTGATTTTAACATTGGTCTAGAAGCTTCTTGTGCTTTTAAGATGAGAGCTTATTGACAGTCATTTGGTCCCATACTGTGCGTTAGCAAAAGAGATAGCAGTTAGGGGTCTCCCCCCTGGGTCTAGAGGCTGGAGTATCACTGAGCCTGCCTGCAGAGAAGAAAGGACCTCAGCTCCTATATGTTTAGATATCTTTCCAAATGCCAGCAGGTGTAAATACACAAAGTATTTGAAGTAAACAAGCTTTAGTGGATAATCTTAAGATATGAGGTTTACATTTGTTTATGTATTTTGAGGGCAGGAACTGTTACTTGTCCTCTTCTTATTACCCCCATTGGTATATAATGAATGCTTAGTGTTTATTGACTGAAAAAAAAAATAAACTTAAAAAGGTAGAGTTAAGCATCTTTGATTGGTTAGTAATCGCAGGTATTATAATACCATTTGAAGTGTTGGAACAGCGTTGTTGCTGGATCTGAAGCAGAGATTTGAGGAAATGGCTGAATGGCCTTACGGAACACACCTCTTAATAAAGGTAGCTCGGACCCCATATCGTCCATCATCCTCAGTTTCCTCACTCTGTTACACACTCTTTGGGGTTGAAGCCAGATTTCCTTGCATTCCTCTACTATCAGATCAGTCTAACCATCCTCTCTTGGAATTACCCACTGACTCCCTCACTTGGAGGTGCCTCGTGGATTGGTGACTCACTAAAACATCACCAAGAAGTTACAGCCCTTAACAGTGGGCCCATTTGCCCAGATGAGGACTTCTGGAACGTAATGGGAAAAGGGACCCACATCCTTCTATCACATTGTGTGTTGTTGGGCCATATTACCTTCCTTCAGCCTGCAATGTAGTTATTAACTGTTACTATGTTCTCTGTCCAAGCTAGAGTTAGAGGCCTGGAGCTCCAAAGGAGTTCATTCATCCAGCCATTCACTTTGCCGAGAGAGGCCCTCATTTTTCCCCAAAGTAATAAAAGGATGTTGAGCCTACAGTACAAACTCTCTATACTTGTTATCAGTTAATCCTTAAAAGTAATTACTTGTATCCTCCAGCTCTGGAGTTGCGATGCCTATAAGCATTTTCAAAGCTGGATCCATGAGGAAACTAGCCTGGTCTGAAAATGCAAGAGTTGCTACAGAAAACCATACTCACAGCCAGGCATGGATAATTTCGAATAGAGAAACTATCCCTTTACTTCATGTAAGACTCAAGACATCTTTTCAGCACGATGTTAACATTGTTGACAGTATCACTATTTCCTCCCCTTTGCTCACTTTCATTTATTTACTTGCTTAAATTAAGCCCAGCAAAAGAAACTAGAACTAAAAAGTGCTAGGAACGGTCATGTGGCGCTCTACTGAGCCTCTCCGCTCTCCTGTGTTAGGCGAGGGCGGAGGAGTGCTGACGAGTAATAGGGGGCCGTGGTTTCTCTTACTCTGTCTATGAGATTTGTACGTTTCCGTAAGTGTTTTGTACTGTCTTTTGAAGTCAGTAAACTCTGATTAGAATCACTGAATTTTAAAGCTACAGTGGATTTTAGAAATCATCTTATACCTTCCTTTTAGAATAGAGGTCAGCGGTTTCAAGTGTCTTGAACAAGGCTCCACTAGCTGGTAACAGCTGAGATAGGAAATCTGATTTCAGTCGAGCTTTTTTCTAGTTCTCCTGCCTCCCCATCCATGTAAATGATAAAAAATAAAAAGGCGTCCATAGGGATGGTCTTCAGTGCCACTTCAACTTGAAACTCCAACTAGAATGTACTAACAGATTTCTTTCATTCCAAAATTAAATCATACATAAAATATTAAAGAATCATTCAGCTAAATATAAAATTTTTTAAATTTGAAGTGATCTACATGTGTTTCACTCTTATATATAATTTTTAGATGAGTGACTTGCTATGATTTTTAACAGTATATTGATAATATATTACATATTAAAATGATGCCCTTTGTAATTCCTTTTTATAGCACTTCAACCCACTGAAAAAAGAACTAGATATTTTCTGAAGAAAGTTGAATTACTGATTTATTGAAAAAAAAAGTTAGCTTGCATTTAAATGCCTAAATAGAACTAGATTCTCAAGATTTGGCTTATCATAGCAATATTCAAACACATGGAAGAAATGTTTTTTAAAGTAACTAAATCTAAAAGTAATTTTTCTCAAATAGAGAATTGCTGTATGTAAATGTAATTCAATTTTCTATGCCCCCAAAATTGACTGTGGCATTAAATAAAATAATTCTATATTCAGTATATTACAAGTAGTTTCATTGTATATTAACACTGTGATATATACCCTGATTTTCAGTAAATAAGCATATGGATCAAGATTCACTTTTAAAAAAATATTCTATTGTGTTAGCATATTTTTACTCTTTAACAAGATGTTCATATGATCTAATTCTACCAGGAATAAGATTTAGCCCATGTTATACTCTATTATAAACATTTATAAAAATGCTTTAAATGCTAACAAATCTAGTTGGTGGAGCAACATGAATTGTAATTGCTAATTTTTTTAAGGCACTGTAAAGTGACATAATAAAAAGTATCCCAACCCAAAAAACCGAATTAGAAAAAAAAACTTTTTAAATAAAACTTTTATATAATATTGTTATTCGGGAGCTTGAGTTGTGTTTAGCTCCTAGCTCCTTCCATTTGCTAAATTAGTAACCATGAGAGAATTATAACTCTAATGCTCATTTTCCCAATCGGTAAAAATGATGATAAAAGTTCCTATTCCATAGGGTTGTTTTTAAGATTAAATGAGAAAATGAATAGCAAATTCTTGGTATGTACTGCCTGGCACATAGTAAATATTCAGTAAATATTAGCAATGACACTATTAGTTTATAATGATTTCATTTCAAAGAAAGTGTTATAGACAGCCCTTGATTTATAAAACAATACAAATTAACAGGCTATTCAATTATATCTCTTCTCTCTTTTGCCATTTTCTTCCCTCATACACTTAGGAGCTAGTGCCTTAAGAGCCATTCTGATTAAAGGAGTATTTTTTAAAGTGAATTTTATAGCCTCCTCTACCAAAATGAATGAGTGGCTGACATGTGTAATACATATTTGTGGAGAAGGGTAAGTTCTCGCTCTTCAGAATTCACAGGAAGCCCATTAACCTTGTTTAGTCCAGTATTTCCCAGATTTCTTTGACCATGAAACCCATTCTCTACAAAATACTAATTCACATCCTGCAGAACTAGCACTCTACCCTTTGAGAAATCCTGCTGTGATATGTTCTTTGTATATACACACACATACCCTTTAGCTGCTCTTAAAGCTATTTTGGTCAGTGAACTTTCTATTAGATTTTCTTGGGTATAAAGTACATCACAATCTTATTTTATACCAATGTGAATCATTCAGAATTAAAATAGTATGATGTAGAAAAGTTAATGAAATTTTACTTTCGTTCAGATTTTAAACTGGTAAAGAACAAAATTCAACAGTAAATTACACAGATCAGTGATTTATGAATCGGGTAGCATACAGTCTAGCAAAGAGAAAGGAGCTCCAAAGAGCTGTACTAGACAAGAGATTGTATAGACAGAAGGGAGAAGGAACAAGGGAGTTATACTGGGCATTTGCTGATTGGTTAAAGCAGGATTACTTTCCTTAAATGGTACAGAGAGAAATCTTGGAGCTGGGCCAGGTAACTTGTGCTGATAGGCAAGTGGTGAGTGGTTGATCAGGGCCTTCCCTTTCTGGGAGGACTGAGCACAGAAATTTAGTTAAGTTTTGGTTTGCTGACACATGGGGCTTAGCATGAGTGACTCCATTTTGGGTCCAATCTTGTTCCTTTAACAGAACCAGTGTGAATCTTCCTAAATGAAAGCTGTTATTTGCCTAATTTCAGAGCTATATGAATTGTATGGCAGTTCACATGGCAGCTCTAATTTTAACTGTTAATGGAAATATCTACCATTCTGTGGTAAGTTTAGTTTTAAATTTTGCAATTTTCAGAACCACGACCTTGCACTATATGTGACTGCCTCTGCAACACTGTGAAAATATCTAATTCACTCTTTGAAGAGGATTCACTTAAACCTTGCCCGAAGACCAACCCCCATCCAAAAGAAATCGTATTCTAACTAGAGGTCTACAATCTCTTATTCACAATTAAAATCCAAAAGTTTTGAAAATCAAATGATTTTTCATACATTTGCAACAAAATTCACAATCTGTATATAGTCTTTGTCCCGTGTATGTGAACATGCATATATTTAGCTAAAGAACTATTACTGCCCCACATCTAATTGAAGATTTTATATTATGGGTTAAATATCATTATTGCCTTTGTAAAATTCTAAAATTTCTGGATTTTGATATCCATTTGGCCTCAAAGTTTTCTGATGAGAGATTAGAACGTGTACCCTAGATGGAGCCTGCAGGCAGAAAGATGGAAAATACAAGAAAGAGGTAAGAAAATTAGAGGACCAATTCAGAATATCCACTATCGAATAATATAAGTTCCAGGAAAGAAAGACAAAATATATAGGATGAGAATCATGAGTGAAATAGTTCAAAAAAACTTCCTAGGACTTGAAGGACATTTCTAACTTAAAAAGAGACCACAGAATTCCCAACAAAATAGACCAAAATAAATAAACCCATCTTAAGGCGTATCACGGTGGAATTTTAGAACATTGGACATATTTGGATAGTCTATAAACCAAAGAGGATGGGGGACGTGTCACATACGAGAAGATAGGAATTACGATGCCTTCAGATTTCTCTGCAGCAACACTGGGAGCTAGACGAGAGAGTTGCCTTCAAAATTCTAAAGGAATTCTTTTTAACCTAGAATTCTGTACCCAAGCTCTCATTAAAATGGGTTAGTTGAATAGATATTTCAGATTCAAATCAAATTCTCAAGAAATTTATGTGCCAAATCAAATTTCCCCTCTTCCCCTTCAGTCTTACAGAGGTGAAACTAAGAAATGAAGAGATCCCAGAAAATATGAAAATTAATTACTGATTGAAGAAATTGGAAAATTCATAAGTAAAAATATTATTCCCAAATTAATCAAAGGATTCCTTAGTATCTCCAATTATATATTAAGTCTTATTATGATGGAGACTTGGAAAATACTATTTTATCTTATGTTACCCAGAGTTGTCTTTCAGACCATAACAGGACATTTGTTCACAATGTATAATTAAAATATTTTCATTGTCTCAGAGAAATCAGAACAATTCATCCATTTCCCACTTATAAGAATTTTTAAAGTTCGAGTTCATCAAAACAAAACATTTTTAGGAGGATTTGAGACTGAAAAATCTGATTCGCTTTTCAGCGTGACAAGCCCCGGGTTCGTCAGCAGTGTGGACCGAGAGCCGGACCTCATGGGGAAGCTGAGTGGTTCAGAGTGGACGTACAGGCTTCAGTCCCAGGACTGAGGCGGTGCCGCTGCCCCTGCGCCCTGCAAACTCAGTGCCTCCAGCCCCTTCTGTCTCATCCCCTGCCCGGTGAATCAGTTAGGTCAGCGAATGACCGCAGAGGGGAAGAACAGAGCCTTGGGGCGGAGTTTATACAGTCGGTAAAGCTGCAAATGAAGCAAGCCAGTGCTCTGTTGACTGCGATTTTTCTCAGCACAGCTAACTGCCTGCTTTTCACAGAGATATAGCATGAAAACTTGCATCTCTCTGATTTGTCTCTTTCAACAATTAGTAGTCTATATTGAGGTAAACTTAAAGTTGAGACTGTCACATGGGAAATATCTCATTTAATTACATTCAATGTATATTTCCTATTTCTATGTCCACCCTGTACGGAAATCTGCTTTTCAGCCCCTTTGAGTATCAGTTTAGTACTTCTCTGGCTTTTTTTCCTCAGTGTGCCTTGCAGGTTTTCTTTCCTCTTGCTTTTCTTCCCTTTTATGGCCTGACCTGCGCCTCTTCCATCAAGGTATAGAATGCTCATCACAGCTTGTAGAACTTTCCCTGTCCCTTTCCTCCATGCCTACCTCCACCCAGGAGAGGTCTTGCTCCTTCAGGTGAGGGTCCTGAGAAATTGAGAGAAGGGATCCACACATGTTCATTCTTAGAAGAAAAGAGAGTGTGGGTACAGTGTGAGAAAGGAAGTGATTTAGCAGGAGTCCCCAACCCTTGGGCCTGGACCGGTACTGGCCCGTGGCCTGTTAGGAACTGGGCTGCACAGCAGGAGGAGGTGAGTGGCAGGTGAGCGAGCGAAGCTTCCTCTGTATCTGCAGCCGCCCCCCAGCGCCAGCATCACCGCCTCAGCCCCACCCCAGATCATCAGGCATTAGATTCTCGTAGGAGCACCGGTCCCTGGTGCCAAAAAGGTTGGGAACTATTAGTTTAGTGCATGGAATGGGGCTGCCTAATTTTGAATTCCTACTCTGGCACTTAATATGTGTCCTTGGGCAACTAACTTAACTTCTCTCTGCATAACTTCTGCCTCTCTCACTTGGGGATAATAATAGTACCTCCTCATGGATTATTGTGAGAACTTAAAAAAATAATACATTTAAAGTACAATATAATATAGTGGTTAAGAAATATACTCGGGAGCCAGACTGCCTGTGTTCGAATCCCTGCTCCATTATTTAGGCAATCTTTCTATTCCTCAGACTCCTCATTTGAAAAGTAGGGTAAAAATAGTACCTGCCATGTTCTCAGTTAAAAAAAAAAAAAAAAAAAAAAAAGAGTGCCTGCTGTTAGGGTTTTTGAAAGAATTACAATAATTAAAACATATGAAATATGTAGGCCAGTGTAGGCAAATAGTTAACACTATTTAAGTATTATTATTAAAAGGCTTAGATAATGGTCTGTTATATAGGATGCACTCAAACAGTTGCTATTTTACAAGGAATTCCCATTTTTTAACAAAATTCTGTAAGTAGAAAGAAGGATCATAGTTTTAAAGAGAGGAAAACAGATTAAAGCCATGCTATGTACCATTGCCACCCACAAGAATAATTGAAATGAAAAGGACAATACTAACGGGAACTAGAACTCTCACATGAGGTTGAGTATACGTTAGTGCAGCCACTTTGGAAAACTGACGGGATCTGTTAAGGCTGAACTTCCACACATCCTTAACCCAGCAAATCCAGTCCTAGATGGATACATACCGGATAGAAATACATGCTCACGTGCACCAAAGGACATGTAACAAAAATAATCATTTAACAACTCACCAGCCGGAATGGAAGCAGCACTGATTCTGTACAAGAAAAAGAATGGATGAATTATATAACAATGTGTGTGCCACACAGGTATAATGTATAAAAGAAGGTGGGCACAAGAGACTACTTTCTGTACTATTCCTCCCCGCTCCTTTTTTTTTTTTTTTTAATTTCAAAAATGGCAGAACTAATCTATGGAATTAGAAGTCCAAAGTGGTGACCCTTTGGCAGGAGATGGTGACTGGAGCAGGGCTCGAGGGTGCTTCTGGGGTTCTGTTGCTCGATCTAATTTGATGGTTATATCTGTGTATTTTCTTTGTGAAAATTTATTCAGATGTATGCTTACGATCTGTGTGCATTTGTATCCGTGTATGTTAAACTTTAATTTAAAAATTTATATTAACTCAGAAGGGTTGAAAATTTTGAAATGATATAGTTCACTTTTTCCACTTGCCTGTCTCTCTGGAATTAAACATTTCATATTTTTAAAAATATAAATATTCACTGTAATGCCAGAAAATTAACCAATCTGGCTCCTACCCTTCTTCTTAAATTGTGTCTTCAAGGCTGTAAAAAACTCTCAAAAGCAACAAATAAGTGGCTTGGGCACCATAGTTTGAAGAAATCATTAGTTTTTATTTATCCTGTCACCTCATATTACAAAGTATAGTGACTACATATGTTATATTTAAAACTATGGTTTAGAAAATGTATAGAGCTAGAGTCAGTCTTTTTAACCTCTCTCAGAGTGAGTGATACACTGACGTCTTACAGATCTGATTTGGTGGTTTTGTAGTTTGATTGAAGAGAGTTTTATGTGATCCAGCTGTGAGATGTAAAAGGCAAATGTGAAGGTGCATGATGAGCATTAGTTGTAATTGATGCATGATGCTGTTTTAGTAACTTAGTGAGTTTCATCTTTGGGTGGAATTTGTTTTGTTTAGTCTGCATTGTGCCCAGATTGATGATTGAAAACCTTACACTTTCGCAGAACACTGCTTCATAGCTCTTCCCTTTTCTGCTATTTTTATATCACATGAATCATTGCACATTTAAGCCATCTGCAAGGCCTGAATGGAATGAGATAAAAGCTGCCATCACTTAGATTGACACTTGAAAAGCTGGTATTCATTTGGAGTTTATTCCTGATTATCCTTTATATTTTAAAGTCTCAGACTTCACTTCAAGATGGTTGCTAACATCTCTGAGCCAAAAGTATCTCTGATTCACGGTTTCTTGTAGTTGAACATTGGGTCAAAGGGAGAGGATTTGTTCTGTGTCATCCAGAAGAATCTGTTAGAGACTCAGTTCTAACCCTGCTGAGATAATATGAACAGCAGGTTCCCACTCCTGTTTTAAAAGTATGTTGGTTTAATTATCTCAGTGAGCCATTTGGTTTGGCATACACTTCATAGAGAATAGTAAAAACAGGGTTCTTAAATTACCAGATGAACACTTCGAAATAAAGATTTTTGAATGCTTAGAATGTATTACTCCTTTTAGATATTTATCAAAAGTGTTTCTTGACATAGCAACTTTTTTGAGGGCATTGGGGAAAAAATTAAATGAACGTGAGTCTGGGATGTTGCACAAGAGATACATGATTTAAACTGCACTGTCACACTCACTTATACTTTCACTTATGGATAGACCCAAATCTAGCATTGCTGCGTGTGTAGCAGATTAGTCAGGATCCCTTCAGGCCTTTCCCAACAGATGTTCTCAGTGCACCTCTGGGCTGCCGAACGTTGGCTTCTTATGCTGAAGTTAGCTGGAATTGCCTAGGGAGGAGAGTATCTAGACTCTAGAAACATTGGTTTCAGAGTAAGAAGCTTCCTCAGTTTTTAAGTAAAAAAGCTCATTGTAATAAGTGTCTCCTCTTCATAAATAATAACATAATATTTTGCTAACCCAGCAGTCATAAACTCTGGAACTAATAGAGCAAAATATAACAATATTCCCTTATTTCTTGAAATGATAGACCAGAAATGCTGTGATCTCCACAGCTAAGTACAACAGACTCATCATTTTCAAAAGGGAAAGATCTGAAAAATAGAAAGCCCTACTAAGAATCTAAGAATCACGACACTATTTTTGTATCTTCAGTTATCCTAATGAATGTCCATGTGATCTTGAGCAAGTCACTTAATGTTTCTGTTACCTCCCATTTTACTAATGTACTGTAAATATTCAAAAGACCTCAATTATATTTTAAACATAGATGACATCTTTGTATTTTTTCCCCCCCTGAGGGGACAGCTGTAATTTTTGCTTAAAGACTCAGTGAGAAGGATTGTGGTGGAGAACTTCAATTATTTTATGTAATTCTTGTGAAGCAATTGTATTTATTTCTCATTCATTGTTGTTTATTTCTTTACTTAGCAGACAGAAGGGGGAGCACAGACAGACGGCCAGCAGTCACAGACACAAAGTAGTGAAAATTCAGAGAGTAAATCCACCCCTAAACGACTGCATGTCTCTAATATTCCTTTCCGCTTCCGGGACCCAGACCTCCGGCAGATGTTTGGGGTAAGTCTCCAGAGTCGTCTTATGGGTTTTACAATTAAAATATAATTTAATCCACCAGATATATTATTCGTCATTAGTACTTCAGGATAAAAGTATAAATAGATTGAGAAAGATCCTTTGATAAATCAGTATTTTCATCAGAAACTTTTCCTGTCTTCTGTTTCTACTGCACATCAGCCTCAGCAGGTTCTCACATAGATAAATAAGGTGACTGTGGGACCCAGTTTGCTTGGGATATGAGACCTCCAGTGTTAGAGTCAGGACAAAATAGTAGTTCCTACCTTTCAGAGTGTTATGAATTAAATGAAATAATATCTGTGAAAGCAGATAGTACCTCTATTTTGTTTTTATTTCCTGCTTATAACTCATCAGTGTCAAGACCAATATCTAAAATCAAGTATAGGTGGTTAGTTCGCTCCCTCTGTTTAATTACTCTCAAAATCACTGTCATGAAAACAAAGTGTAACAGCAAACAAAGATTTAAGTTATTGGAAAGTGAACAACTGCTGAGAATCTTAATTTTCTTCTGGGCTTATGTGTTGTTGCCTGTTTTAATTTGACCAAACTCTTAACTTGGACTGGGACTAAGATAATTGGGTTCTTTTAAATTGTATTAGTATTGCTGCCTAGTGCTTTTGTGAGAAAAGAAATGCCCTTCTTAAGTCTTGGCCACTTTATGCAGTGAAGTCCTGTCACATACACCTGGCTACCTGGATATGTGTTCCACACTGAAGGCCAGGCCAGGGTTGAGATTCAGTGATATTTTTGAAGTACTTGAAGAGAGCTGACCCAGAAAATGAGAGCAGCTGGTCTTTACCTCTACAGAAAAGAAAGCAACAGAAAATATAAAGGGAAGCATAAGAATTCAGGTTACATGTAAGAAGAAACTTCCCAGGAGTATGAGGTACTAGGTCCTCCACTGATGTATCAGAGATGACATGGAATCCTAATGTCGGAGGTCTGCATAAATGGAGTGCATGCTCACAAGTCAGAAGTGTGTTTTCTCTTGAATCAGAAAAATAGTGTCCGTTGAAGATCTGCTTAGGCCAGTTATCAGTGCTTTTTCGAAATGTATTACACCCTTCCTATAAGGCACTAAATACAAAAAAATAAAAGAAGCCAGGTGTCACTCTGTCTTCCACATGATTAGTACCTGTTACTTAGAAGGACAGTAGCATTGGTGAAGAGCGAAGACTCCATGTCCCTTTTATTTCTCATTTATTAGCTCTGTAAACTTGAATAGCTTCGTTCAGTCTCATTTTTTCTTAACCATAAAAGGAGAGCGGTTCTTATTCTAGAAAGATGTTATAAGGATGCAGTAGAAAACGTAAAAGAAAACAAACTCGAAAACACCATACTCATCTTAGTTTTATATGATAGACATAGCAATTAAATGTCCTCTTACCTATAATAAGAGTTTCCTCTTTCTTTTTCTAATTTTCTATTAAATGATGAAACCAGAATCAAGCCCAGAAGTCTTAATTTAAAAAATGAGCTCTTAATACATGGTGTTATTTTGGGGGGGTGGGGGAGGTTGTGTGTTTCTTTGCTAAAATAATAATGATTCAGTCCAGTGAGAAAGCATGATTTCTGTTTTGCTCTTTGCATTTTTTAGTTTTTGCACATGTCCCAATGTCTGGTTTGAAATCCAAGTGAAATAGATAAATTGGGTATGAGTCCAGTACTCAGAGGGAGGTGTGAGCCAAAAAGACATCTGGAGAGTTACTGCACATTTCTTTCATGAAGTTCATCCAAATATCGATTAAGACAGGTAGCTTTGTCACCTTATATACATGTCTTCTGCAGATAATTTACTGTGGTTTGCGTATGCCCCGCTACTCAGCTGTTTAGCTTTCCAACTATAGAGTTATTTAGGCTTTGTGTTTTTAGCCTTATTTGATTTTCCAAATGTTAAAATATTTACCTAATTACAAAACAAAGTTTTACTATTTAAAATATTCTTGATAGTGTTCATTGCAGAAAGATTAAAGTGACAAATAAATGGAATCATACGTAATGTCCATGAATGTTTAAATACAATGGAAAATACCATGTAACCTATAGACATTAACCTATATAATGACTTGGAAAGTTGTTCATAACATATTAATAAAATAATATGTGGAAATACTTCGTTAAGAATATGCGCCTAAGGAAAAGCCAGGAAGGCTATGTACCAGAAGGTTAAGGTTCATTTTTTGCTTCCCCTATTCCTTTTTATTTATCTGATTTTCTAATTTTACAATGAACATGATTTACTTTCATAATTTTTTTTTTAAAGGAGAATTAAAACAGCCTTCAATAGGATATCTTTCTACTTAGGATTTACTTCTTAAAACTGAGACATTTAAAAAATTAGAGCTGTAGTTGGGAAAATCCCTAGTTCTTGCCCGTGAGAAGGAATTTGTAATACGGTAACTCTCTGCATTTCTTCTGCAAACGGCTTCTACCGTTTAGATGTGGGTGAGGCCTGAGTGTGTGAAGTTAAAAAGGAGACATCAGCTCAGGGATAAGGAAAGCTCCGAAACTGGTATTGGGTTCTGTCAACAGATGGAAGAAACGTGGAAGTTAAATAAGCAAAAGAAAAAGAAACCCTTTTCCTTTTTCAGAAGAAAGTAAAATATGTGGATAAAAGCTGACCGTAAACAAACGTTTTCATTTTGTCTCTGCAGCAGTTTGGCAAAATCCTAGACGTAGAAATAATCTTTAATGAACGTGGCTCTAAGGTAAGCTCCATTTCAGCATGAACTATGCTTTCTTTTTAGTTTTGTTTTATTTTAAACAGTACATAATCATAAAACTTAAACTGTTTTTCAAGGCTGCAAAATAGTACCCTAGCTATCTAGCTTGGATTAGATTATCTCTAAAAATAAGCTACCGCATGTCTAAACTTTATCCTAATGCTTAAACTGGTAGAGTAATGAGGTAGAAGCAGGAGAGGTTTGACGATAGAGTATGCTGGTCAGGAAGATAGGCTGTTGGAGATAGTTCATTATTATATATGTGGCCTAAGCTTCTTATTTTAAAGGAAAAGAGAGAGAGGACTGACAAAAGTAAAATTCTATGAGAATTCTCTCCCAAATTCTGTTAGAACAGTTCACCTTTTAAAAATCGAACTTTGAAATGACATACGTAGAACAAATTTAATATTTCAGTTATTCAGTTAAAATGTTCTCTCTCAAATAAATTTTGACAAAGCTTAAATACAGAGAGTACTCAGGAATTCCCTGTCAACTGATTTCTTCCTAAGTTATACCCAGGTAGGCAAGCTGCAGGAGGTAGTTACAAATAGTGTGAGTTGGTTTTTCTTTTTTGCATAAAAATTTAAGAAGTAACAGAATGCAATTTGATATGTGTATTCTTCTCTAAATGTGCTCCGTGTAAGAACTGAAATTTTTTAATTAAAACTTTTAATAATTTATTTTAAATTTTCAATCTATGTGATTAGAATTTTTATACACTAAAATAAGCAGTAATGTTTTTAGAAATGAAGAAATGGTTAAAGTCTTACAATGGCATTGTGAAAAAATATTTGATGAACTGAATTTTGGAAAGTTTTATTCGAAAGTTTTTTTCCTCCTCAACATATTAAATACACCCTGCAGACATAATCAGCTGTGGCCAAGCTTATAAATATTTACCTTGCTACATTGAGTTTTATTGCATTTTTAGGTTAGACCAGTTTTTGAATTAATTTTCATTTGGTCAGCTATTCTAAAATTTGAAAGTAACCCTTGGCTATGATTAACTTTCTTAAGACTGTAATTTGAGAAAGCTCATTTATTTGCTTTATTATCTCTCTTCAATTTCTTATTCCAAATTCACTGTACTTTGGGAATTAATAACACATTATCAAGAGTTACATTTACCTGCCGCCCCCATCTGTACTAACACAAATGTATCTACTGTTTTAATGATCCTGATTACTATTCCCTTTATAGAATGCATCAACACTAAAAGTGTTTAATTCTGACCATAATTATTTTGTAATTATTAAAAGAGGTAATTATACTTTAAGCTTCCAGTTTTCAGTTAAAACACAAAAAGATTAATATGCTTATACAGAACTTTCTCCAGCACTTACCTGGTAAGTATTTTTAAAGTGAAATCTCTTCGAATTCTACTAGTAAAAATTTGATTGTAATTTCCTCACAATGGATTTCTATTCTTTTGTTATGTATTTTGCTTTTATTTTTTGTGACCTTTTTAGATACAAGGTGGAAAAGTGACAGTGGTTTAGAGATGAGTAACACACGAATGTAAAATAAATATGTGGAGATTATTGATTACACAGTTCATATAAAGTAGCAGTTTAAGTGTTTTTAAGTGTTTGCACTTAAAATATCCTCCAGGCGACGCCGACAACTTAAAGCCCAGTGTGATTTCACCAGACATCGAGGATTTGTTCCTTGCCAAGAAAATAATTTGTTTGAATTCTTGTGAAGCAAAGGAAATTGATCTTTCTTAAGGCTTCTTTCATTGACTTCAGGGATTTGCTTACTACCAAAAATTTTTAAATTTACCCAATTCAATTGTTTCTCCCTGTAACTTTCATTTTAAAGTGACACAAGCCTACCTTTTCTCTCTGGGGAATCTAAAAGCATATGCCGTTTCTCTCAGCTTGATGCTGTCCTCAACTGCCCATTTTTCTTTGGGCTACTGAAGGGTAGACAGGCTATTATAAATTGGTAAATGGTTTTAAAACAAAGTACAGAATTCAGAATTGTCCCGGATCTGCCTTTGGGAACGAATTCAAACACCTGTCTTCATCCTTGCCCTTCATAGCTGTCACATCAGGTTCTTTGCTAGAATGGCCTCTCCTGGAACTATTCTGAGGCTCGTTAATAGAGATTTGTTTTGGAGTCAAAACCTAGATGCCTTTTCTAGGATCCACTTAAGATAAATTAAAATTAAGTTTCATTTTTCATTTCTTTTATGTTTGGGGTTAACTATAAAGTTACTACATGTCTTGAAAGGAACCAGAGAAAAGGAGACTTATGTAGTCCTATCGTTTAGTTAAGAGTTGTTCATGGTTGAGAGTTGTTCATTCCTTTCAGTGAGTGCTTTTCTGTATGGAAATGAGCTTTACGGAATTTTTTTATAGTAGTAATGGGAAAACTAGTCACAGGATAATTCTGAAATAAGTGATACTTACATGTAAAACAGTATTTAACCAAATGGCTCCAAAACAAAAAGCAACTCTTTACCATGTCTTCTTTTTTATAATGACACTTTTTGGGCCAAGGTTGTAGAATATACCCATTTAAAAACGTAAGTGAAACCGGTATGCTGCCACGCCCACCCCTTCCCTACCTTTTCAGCATGCCTGGGGAGTAGAATTTCTGTGCTCCAGGAAGTAATTGTTTCTTTGTTATTGACTAGTTTCCTTTTTTCTTTTCTGTCCTTCATATCTGGATTTGTTTTACCTAGATTAAGAATTATAGAATGGATTTATATCATTTACATGCATCCATGTATACTTAAATTATTCCATGTGATTTTTAAAAATCCTTTTACTCCCTATTCCTTTGTGAAAAAGTAAAGTCAGCTGTATCTAATTTTCTGTAATTAACTTAAAGATAGACTGTCCTTTTGAAAATGTTCAATTAGGATATATAATGAAAAACGGTACCCCCCCCCCAAAAAAAAGTTAATGTATTCAAACAGAATCCAGAAGACGGTTATATGGATATGTGTATCTTTATTGATTCTCCAGATTTCATCAGTCATGACAAAGTATTAAAATAAACAAGAGGGTAATATATCGGTAGAGTGGCCATGTGTTTTGGTTTAGCCACAATAGTCCCAGTTGGCACCTACTGTCTTAATATACTTGTTAATAAAGTCCTCTTTTTCCCTTTAAGTGCCAGTTTGAACAATAAATTATATTGTCACTCTCCTTATAGATCTTTGAGTAAGAACTTTTTAAAAGCACCCTTTTAAAAGCCATTACAAAAGGAAAACACAATATTAAATGAGAAGTAGGGAAAAAAAGCAGACATAATTCATTAAAGAGAATATACACTAATATTCTCATACATTTCCTTCCGGTCTTTTTTCTCACATAGACTCTTGTACAGAACACTGAATAATGGTCACCTAGTTCAACCCGCAGTACTCCTGCCCTTGCGTTCTCTCTGCTAGACACTTTTAGTGACTGAGAACTTGTTGCTTTTCAAAGTTTATTCATTCGTTGAAGTTTAGACTTTCTACCATCCTTTTCCCCATAACAATTTTGATAATTATCAAGTTTATTAAATAAAAAAACATGCAGATCGTAACATGTTTCCCATAAAGTGTTGTCAGCACACCTTAGGTATAGTTGTTGCTTGAAGGAGACATGTAGGTATTATAGATATTGAACATGTAGAAGCAGCTCTTCACCTTCAAACAGCGCCAGTTATTACGTCCACTACAGGAATACAAAAGAGAGCATAGCAACAACAATTACTGAGATTTCTAGCAAATTTTTAGTTGATGTGTTCTTAATCTCTCAGGTAGATATCTGGAATAGTGGAGATCTGGGTTTGGCTAAAGCTTAAGTGTAGGCTGGAGTTAGGGAAGATAAAACCTCTATTTCCATTCCTGAGACACAAGCGATGTATTTCCCTGACTTTTGATTTCATGAAAAAGGGTATTACTTATTTCTTTCAAAATATGGTCAAAAGACTGTCTTTGAAGTTGTACTAAGTAAGCCTTTGTGATTTTCAGTAAAATTTGATAGGTAAAGCCAAGGTGAAATGTTTTTCATTATACTTAAAACTGAACGAACGGTGCATGTATTTCCAAAAGGCTTAGTTTGTTTTCTTTTGTTACCATTTTATGGGTTTTAGTTTTATTTTTCTTTTATTTATTTTTTAATTTCTGTGTTCTGGCCATACCCAGGAGAACCGTCTGCTTTTGATTTCTCCCTTAAAAGTTACATGGTAAATTTTCTTTCTCATTCTTCCGAGATGGAAAAAGTCAAAGATTATACAAATTAAAAAAATATTTTTACAACGCTTATCCTATTGCTTGTTATTTATTGCAGTCTGAGGCCAGACTAAAAAGGTGACAGTTATTCGGCTCCTGTATGCCCTTGATGATAAACGGATGTCAAGGCAGGTGATAAAATTTTTGTCACACACTGAAGAAGTTTTAACCACAGCTATACACCTGATAAACACGCCATTCCTCGATGCCCCCCCAAAAGCTAAGATAGCTGGTAATCCCTAATGTCACACTGGTGTGTTTAAATTATTAACACCAAAGGACTTTGGGAACTAAGAACTTAGGTATGAGTATAAAGCACACCTTTGTTGTCCAGAATAGTGGCCATATTTTGAGCACTTGGAATGTGATGAGTCTAAATTGAAATGGACTTTAAGTGTAAAGTACACACCGATTTCAAAGACTTAGCCCCAAAAAATGAATGTGAAGCATCTCAGTAATATTCCTATATTGCTACCATGTTGAAATGATAATATGCTGTATATATTGGGTTAAATAAAGTAATTATTGAAATTAATTTGACTTGTTTTTACTTTTTTAATGTGGCTAGTAGAAAATTTTTTAATTATGTATGTGGCTCCTGCTTTATTTTTTTCAGATAGTGCTGGTGTTAACAAACATGTCTATAATTTTTTTTTAATTAAAAATAAAAGTTTACTTTTAGTTTATCTGTTCTTACATATCTGAAATACTCTTGTTAAGAGTTCGAGATTAAATTTTAGTTTGACTTTGTAGTTATTTAGACTGGCTATTATGTTTCCCTGTTTGATACATTGATCATTTTAAAGCTCTTCTAAGGAAAATGTGTTTGTTTAGACATAATTTTATTAATTTTTTTTTTTCAAAACAAGAGATCCAAATGACCAAACTTAATGTGAAGGGACATTAAAATACAATAAAACTTTTTTATCCTATCAGTCATTTTTTAAGCCTGGATAATCTGTGAATATCCTTAGCTCAATTCCTGGCACATTTTCAAAAATGCTAAATTTTATTGAAGAAACAGTACATTAAACGTTTTTTTCAAGCTTTATTTGAATTAATATTGTGAATGTGATAAACAAACATGAAGTTGAGTTGATGGAAAATCATCTGTTTAAAGTTTCAACACGAGAAGAGCATTTAAGAACAATATTTTCTAAATGCTGGTTATACTTTTTACATTCCTAATCACAGACTTTGATTCTGAGAGGTATATATTTCCTATTTGCTTCTGAACAAATTACCACAAATTTGATGGCTTAACACAACACATATTTGTTATCTTACAGTTCTGGAGGACTGGAACCAAAATGAAGTCTCACTAGCTTGGCCAAAGTGTTGGAGGGGTGCATTCTTTCCGGTGGCTCGAAGGCTAATCGGCTCCTTGCCTTTTCCAGCTTCTGGAGGCGACCCACATTCCTTGGCCTGTAGCCAGCCCCCTTCCATCTTCAAAGCCAGCAATAGCCAGTCCAGTCTTTCTCAGGCTGCTACACTCCGATTCTGACTCTCCTGTTTCCCTCTTTCACATGTAGGCATCCTTGTGATTACACTGGGCTCCCCTGGGTAATCCAGGATAATCTCCCTGTCTCAAGATCATTAATTTAATCACATCTACAAAACCCCTTTTGCCATGTAAGGTAACCTATTCACAGGTTCCGGGGGTAGGACTAGTTGGTTGGGGTGGGGGAGCATTATTCTGCCTGTCACAAGGCCTGTTTATCTTCAAAGAAAGAAAGAAATCCTCATACCTCTAGGTTTCATATCAGGAGGTCCCACAATATCAACAGGGCCTTCTTCATCCTCTAACCTAGGTGAAGGTGCCTGTAAAGATTGCTTTATTTTCATATTTTTTGGTATCTCGATTAGCATCTCCTTTGGAGTATAATAAGCACCTTCCTTTATAAAACACTTGTAAAGTATTTGAAAGTGAAATTTTGTTACAGAATATTAAAGTCATTATTGAGAAAAGTCTTTCCCAAGCAGACTTTCAGGTTGAATTCTGGTCATTTGCTGACTGTAAAATGTCAGTCTAGATCACCCTGCATCATGTTGGATATGCAATCATTGTGTCGCAGAAGTTCTGTCACCACATTCCAGAAAGGAGGGTCATAGGACACATTTGGCAGTTAGATTGGAAAAAAGACAATTAGCCATCAAAATGAAACCAACAGGTTTATCATTTCTTACCCCATGGTTATATTTATAAGACAAACAAGTATGTTTGTATGTATGTATTGGTATGTATGTCTGTGGGTGTGTAGGTATAGACAATTATAATACTCAGATTAAGAAACCTAGCTTTAGTCTCCACATAATCTGTTATGCAAGTACTAATTTATTAATTTAACCTAAGGCATAAAATGTATGAGGCTATGACAATCAGTTGGAATACAGCTTATAATACTTCTAAAATGTGATCTAAGAACTCATCACTATCTGTCACCTTTCTTGAAAGGTTTAACTTTCCTATTGGAGGATTCTCCAGACTTGGAGAACTAGTTTCCCGTCTTTAGCAGATCTAGTGTAGATGACAAATGGTGTAATTAATTAGTAACTTGCCCTTGTATACCTCGAGTCATCAAAGTGGCTGTAACATGTTGATATCAAAATTTGTTTCTGAAAATGTGTTCCCGTTGATATTTTTAACATATTTACATTTTTAAGGAAAGCATTACTAAAATTTTCCATTAATATTCCATCCCAAGCAACATACATTTAAAATTTTCTATCAGGTTAGCATTGTATTTTCTAGAGTATTTGTGGTGATAATCCAAATTAAAGGTAGAAATGATCCATTGGCATCCCCCATGGATTGCCACCCAACCATATAATTATTAAAATGCTGAGTAATCAGGTTCTTCAAAATGAGAAGCTTTTATAAAAGCTTAATGAGTGATGCACATTTACCATCTTAACTAAGAACATGTTTTATATGTATAGGAGTATTCTATTTAAAGCACAACTTCAGTAAAAATAAAAGGTTCCAGGTTATCCTACAATGAAATGCTCAAAGAATGCTAGAGGGGCAGTGGAGCTATTGAGAAATGAGGACTTTCCTAGAAAATCCTAAGGATTTACCACGTCACAGGTATATAGCTTTATAGTCGCAGAGTGGAAAGATGAGGTTAAAGCACCTAGAATGAAAATATAACGCTTTATGAAATAGTTGTATAAGAATATATAGTAAATGCTGCTGATGTTGAAATTAGCAGTGTGATTACGACCCACTCTTTTCAAATATAATGTGAATGATAGAGTAAAGTAGGTTCACTCCTGGTCTCCTGCTTTGTCCATTTAATGAATTAAAGTTTCATTGGTATTTTTGTTTTGTTTTTTTTCTCCAGTATCTACAATGCACAAGTAAATTAATTCTAACTCAGGGCAGCAACTGTGTTGCTGTTTCTACTATTTTCCTGTTGAATGGTATGCAACTGATGTAGATCTCATTTCCAATGCTTTTTGACTATTCCTTTTTTATCTATATGTGGAAAATTACTGATACATTTAGTAACAGATGTAGCCTTCAACAAATGTATAACTTAAAGCAAATTTGGATAAGCTATTTTCTGAAATTCAGCGGAACATATTTTTACTCTCTGCTAGTCTGGTTATTTAAAATCAGCACTGAAGAAATGTCATAATTGACCACTGATAGTTTCATTTGCTTAGATGAACAATAGTGCTTTTCTTTACCACATTCAATACCTACAGAATTATACGTTGATTATGTCTTAAATTGTCCTGTTCCCAAAGGAATTAATGCTGTTAAAAGCAAGAGGCAAAGTGAGGCTAACATGATTAGACCTCCTAAAAATCTCATTATATAGTGAATGTAGCTAAACACCAGGTTTCCTATAGAAATTAATTATTTGTTAGTGTCACATAAAGGGACATGTATATTATTAACATGAATTGAGAGAAAAAGGTAGTATTACAGGTGAAAAAAAACCTTCAGATTCTTTGTTGAATAATTCAACCCAAGTAACTGTATACCTATAATTTTGGTCTGGCCTCACATGCTTTATGTTTTATTTTATTATTGTTATTATTGTTGTTAATTACATTATTATTACTACTACTACTACAGTTCTTTATTCTCTTATTAGATTTAATTTCCCTTTACAAAATATGCATGGATCAAAACCGTGACTTTGGGAGAGTATTGCCGAGTTGTTGCTGATGTCAGTTTCATATTGTGATATTTTTTTCTCTATTTACCAAGAGATCGGTATTTCAATATAACGATGTGCATGTTTTCCCCCCTTCTCCCGCTGCATGCAGGGATTCGGGTTCGTAACTTTCGAGAATAGTGCTGATGCAGACAGGGCCAGGGAGAAATTACACGGCACCGTGGTAGAGGGCCGTAAAATCGAGGTGCATGTCTTCAATAATTCAATTTCTGGTTTATATTTTGATTTCTGTTTTTGTGTATCGCCTCACTTATTTCACGTTTGGATCCCTGTCTTGTTTGTGTGTGTGTGTGTGCGTGTGTGTGTGTCTGTGTCCTTCACCCTCTTGCATTGAAATGTATAAAAGTAACATTTCTGTCCTCCTCTCCCACCTTTTTTCTTCTTGTTTGGGGGTTTTCATTTTGATTTACTCGTATGCATATGTATATGTGTTTTTCATTTACTTTTTTCTTCCAAAACGTTCATCCTTCTGCTCTCTTGATTTTATTCCTTTGCTTCAGTTCGCGAGACTCCAAATTCCTGTGATTAGGCCAAAATAAAACTAACTTTAAAAATGTCTGCAACTATCCAATTTATAACATTGTGTCCTGTAATAAATCAAGGGGCCAGCCAATGTCCTCTCTCTGGGGAAGCCAGTTCGCCTCCATGTGTGTATGATAAGCAAGGGATAGAAAATCGTAGCAGTTGTGGGGAGGGAGGAAAGATTCCACAATTCATGTAGTTTTCAAATATATTTAATGTCAAGAATTTCAGCGGTTAATGGTAAAATCCTCCCAAGGGTTTGATGGTTACCTGGCACCTGTACTGTTATTGTGATCGAGTCAGCCACCAGGTGTTCGCCAGCCCTTAGTAAGGCAATGAAGGTTAACTGGCTTCTTTCCCCTTTCCCAGTCTTTAAAAGTATGAAATATGAAAGCCACTATTTTGAGTAAGATGTCTGCATATTTTGCTTTTTTTCCCCCTCCCCTCCCTTTCCAATGGTTTAGCATTTAGGGCCCTTCACTTGACTCACTCTTTCCATGGTAACTATACACAATGCTGGCGATGGTGCCCGTTGGCGGTAAGTGAAACCAAAGCACTAGAGAAGAAGCTTTATCAAATGTAATGACAGAACAATTAAATAAGAAAGAAAAGTCCATCTGCCATCTCACATTAACCCTACAAAATGTGATTTGACTTGTTGCTCCTCCTCCTTCCCCTCCCCCCTTTTATTTTCGATGCTGTTGAGTAATGCCGCCTGGACTCTGGATGTACATTGTTTTGTAGCAGTCTGAGCTGTTTGGTACTGACGTCATGGTGATTTTCCCCCTTGCACATCTTACTCAGAGTTACTGAACTCCGGTTTGGCTGGTTTTATTAATGCACTCCCTGCCCCTACTTCCTCTCCTACTTTTCCTCTTTCCCAAACCTGTTTAGAGCTATGACTGTTATTCCTTTGTCCTTGACAGCTCTCCTCCCTGCCCATGACACCTTTCCTGACTTTCTCTTTTCTTTTCCCCTGCCCTTTTGTCCTCTTTACCCAAGTTTTGTACCTGTCCTTTTCCCTATTCCTTTCCCGCCCTTTCTCTCAGTTACATGCAGCTATTGGTCTCTTTTTGCTGACTGGTGGTTTCTGATTGGTTCTGGCCATTTTTCTTTTAAGTGCTTGGGTGCATTCTGCTCTGGCAGCCAGTGTAAGCTCTTGCCCATTCTAATCCTCGTCTGTGAGAGCCTTGCCCTTTACTTTCTCCCCTCTTTCCAAAGTTGATTGTTTTTTTTTTTCTTTATTTGTGTGTGTGTGTTTTTAACTGCATGCTCTCAGTCTCATCATTGTTGTATTCCATTCTTTCTTTTTAAATGTGAAATGTTTGTATTATTTGGTGGGTCAAACTAGAGTAAATGGAGTTTCAAGCTCTTTTCTTCACATAGCAAAATTATCACTATACAAATCCTAAAAGACAGTAAGGCATCTTTTAGTTCCAGTTCTACCTAAAATTGGTCTTTTTTATGACACAATTTATCACTCTACAAACTTAACGTAATGTGAATCCCCAGAGGCAAAGTAAGATATATATTTCATATGCTTTATAATTTCTTTTTAAAACTGGCCTGTCCTTTGACCTCACAATACTATATAATCAAGTTCTGTGGTGAGGCTTCACCTCCGTGCAAGAGCTCTGAGGCTGGTTCTGACATGGGCCGCAGTATCCTGACTTCTGTGCCCCGTTCATCGTTTCTTCATCGGCACCACCTTTGTAATACCTGCTTACCTTAGCACTGAGAACGCTTTATGTTACGCCGTTCATAACGAGGGTAGAGAATACCATGAACAAAAGAAACCTAAGCTTTATTTTTTCAATTAAGTGCCTCATTTAAAAGCCTTCTGAAAACTTTATTCAAATAAAGTAGGTAGACCACATAGTCTAGAAAATTCTGAAAACCTGTCAACATGGTAATCTAAGTCCATATATGTGTTGACTATCTTCAAACAGTAAAATGTTATATAAACATACCAAAAATGCTGAACATGAGAATAAAAGAAATCTTGAGATTCATTTTCTTCCTGTAAATCCATTTGCTGACCTATGTGGGAAGCCTCTGTTTTATTAATGAACTTCAGAGTTCATATGCAAACAGAATTGTTTTCAGTTTATTTTGTCCCTGTATTTTCCTTAATGCAGAGTCTTCTCTGTTTGTTTAAGAGCTTTCCAAAGAACTTGCAAATGTAATTTGTCTCTGGATACACGGGGCGGCAAAGTCACCCCGGTTTCCCATTTGGAGACTAAGAAACTGCATTTTACTCTTGTTAGCCTCATTTAATAAACACTTTAAAGTACTTAATATTTTATATTGCTATATTATTTAAATCAGTGGTCTCGTTGTAAACTGAGTACTGTGTTACTGGATGAGCAACTCCATGTTCCTTATTGTGGTCTGCTTCCTCCCTCCCCCTTTCTGTTTTTAAGGTGAATAATGCTACGGCACGTGTAATGACCAATAAGAAGATGGTCACACCATATGCAAACGGTAAGAGACCACAAGTCATCTTCAGAGTGATGTCAAAGAGTCTTGATTTCAGTCTTAAGGTAGCTTGTTTCATATACATTGAAGTATGTTCTTTGCCTAGAAGGGTATTTTATTTTCAGAAATTAACTTTTTTCTTAGAATGAAGCTAAGGTTTTTAGTTATTAAGGTTTTATGGTCGCAGTAAAGTTCATCTCGTATAGTCTGAACATGTCACTTGAGGTAGAACCATAGAGCACCCTCTTTATAGCTGCCGTAGTTCTTTGTAACGTATTAGGCTTGTCCGGATGCCCAGCAGCTCTCCCTTTTACTACTGATTTCTACTCATCTGAGCGTGAGTGAAATGATTCTTGACGCTTCGTTCTCCTTTTTTCTAGCGGTAGCAGCCGTGAGTGTATGTGCCTGTGTGTGCGCACGCGCACACGTGCATGCGTGTTCTATTTTCTGTTCCATGACTACATGTTAATATAGTGAGTTTTATAAATGTATTTTCATTGAGAAGGAAATTTTCTGTGACTGTTTTATCTAACAAACACTGCAACTTTTATGTCAATTGTCAAATTTAATCTAGACTCATGAGATGGGATGTAATTTTAACTTTGGTGTAGTAGTGGTTTTGCAAATTGTGTTTTTTAGGACCATCTTGGTGGGGAAAAGAGGGCACTGAAGGGTTGGGGCCTGAGGCCTCCAGCTCTGCTTTGGTCTGAGCAGCTCTTCATTCTCTGTTGTATATTTTAGGGTCCTACGTAAGATGTATCTAGAATAAAAGGGAAATTTTCTTCCTTTTTATTACTTTGTTAAAGTTTGAATCTACTGCTAAAGTATGACAGCACATGCTGGCAATGGCTTAAATAGATAGAAGTATATTAGTATTGAGTGTATCTTAGGAAGTCTTCAGCAAACATTTAATGTAGCTTTTCAAACAGATGATACAAATTAGCATAATTTGCATTTTCCCTGCTCATTTCAGTGGTGTGTCATGTGATACCACCAGCTCTCACATTACCTCTTGTTTTCTTCTTTTCACCATCACAAAAACAGAAGTGTCTGCAGTTTTGATAAAAACCCAGTGTAAACAGAAAATGAGGACGAGGCAAAGTATGTCAGATTCCCTTTAGATCCGGGGAGGAGATGTGGCAGAAAGAGCCGCTGACTGGAATTCAGAGGACAGAAGTTCTACTTCCAGACTTGACTCTCCATTTTACTCTGCGACACGGGGCCCGTTTCCTAACCAAGCTGATTCTGTTTTCATCGCTGTAAATTGGCAGTCAGGGAAGTTTAGCACCAGAAGGCTCTTTAGAAGTCATCAAAAGCCAACCCTCTTAGCTAATTATTATTTTGGAAATGAAGCCCTGAGCGGTATTGTGTTTGTTCATTATCCAGAGGCGATACCTATCTTATAGCTAGCTCTCTTTTGGTTTTGTGAAGGTCAAAGTGACATAAACATCTGTGAAAATACATTGTGAATTGTACACAACTAAATATATTCAGAATATTGAGAGCACATTGTTGTGTGTTGTTATAAGGTGCGTTCACTGCGTGCATTTAAAGGGAGTGCTTAAGTAGTAGTCCCATTGGGAGGAAGGAAAAGGTCATATTCGAATATTATTCTAAAACAATACTTAAGCCTGATGGAGCCAGACCTACACCTGCAGTGTTAGAGGTTCTGACAAGAGCGTGCTAGGTGCCCTTCTGGTGAATTCTCAGTCAGCCTTTTAGTTTTCGTTAGTTGGAGTTGCTCGATTTGTCTGACATTGCAGAATATTTGTACTTTTACAACTCCAGGAGTATATAAACCCAGATTTTTCCAGATTTTTTTGTAGAATAATGAAGAGGCATTGTGAGCACATTAATGAATGGGGGTTGGATTGACTCAGAATGAATGGGTTTTCTCTTGAATAACGTTTTTGCTTGTAGCCATTTAAACCTGGTAGTTGACCTTTTCTTCTGTCCATTCATGTATTTATGGAGCAGCAGTGGCACAGTGTTAGGCCCTTCAGCTAATATAAAAGAAGTAACCAAACAGCCAGTCTTAGGAAAAATAATAGGGCGTGTTTGCTCATGGATAAAATTCAGTAAATATTTATTAATGTTTTTATATGTAATTCTCTTTAATGATTAGTAGACAGTAGTACATTTTTCTTTTTTTTAACACTTGTCATATTCCTGTAAATATAAAAACAGGAATGAAGAACTACATTTGACACCAAAGCTAATGTTTGGAAATACTTAAATGTGTAAGCCGATGTTCGACAGCAGTCTAGTATCCTTTAGCTAAAAGGTCTGATGAACTTAAATGTGTTCATCACAAACTGAAGTCTCAGAAGACACGCACTGAAGTTGGGAATATACCTTGAGTTTTATCGTTACATGTCTCTCCTTGTTGAGTTGTTTAACTCCAGTGAAACCCAATAAAAGGAGCTTCCAGCTTACCCAGGATACCGTCAGCATGGTATAATTGAACATGAGTTCAAAGATCTAGGTCAAATTTGAATTCATTCGAAGGACGCCTATATAAAACAACTAGAGTAGTAAACAGTGTTAAGGTGAAATATGAGAAAGTACATCACAGTGTGGTGTAGAATGGCATAAACTACATTCTGCCTTTTTCCTTTTTCTAAACAAAGAATCGGACATTAGGCAGTTATATGAGAGACACTATACCAAACCCCAGGATTTATTTATATTTTTTTCTTTTTCTCATCCCCTTTCCATCTTCCTCCTTCCACCCCAATTTTGTTCTCTCTGTCTCCCCTTTTCCCCTACCCTCCCCACCAGCCCCTCGTTATCCCTTTACTGCACTGGTCCTGCTTATGGATAATCAGGTCTGGAAACGTCATCACCATCTCATATAAACCCCACCTGGCATTCTGAGGAAAAGTTGGTGATAAACAAAAATAGACCCAGCGTTGCCTGAAGCCAGCTTGAACATCGCTCCTTTCCCCTATGTCCCTCACCTAGTCTCGAGTGCTCACTGTCCTCTCTTCCATTTCAGGTTGGAAATTAAGCCCAGTAGTTGGAGCTGTATATGGCCCTGAGTTATATGCAGGTAGTATTTAAGTTAATTTTTCCATGTGTGCTGTTTCATTGTAACAACATCTGTTATTTTTCAACTTGCTATCCCTTTGTAATCTTTTGGCATTTTTTAATTTTTTGATGCAATTAGCATCCAGCTTTCAAGCAGACGTGTCCCTAGGCAATGACGCGGCAGTGCCCCTGTCGGGAAGAGGGGGCATCAACACTTACATTCCTCTAATCAGTAAGTAGCCTATGTCGGCCTGCCATGGCGTTTCACAGTAGTGAGGGAGCAGCGATGTGCTAGCGTTTTTCTTTGCAGCATAATCCATAACTGAAAAGGAGGCATTGTCGAGAGAGAGAGGCGATGTCACAGTGCCCTGTCCTGCTTAGCCAGTGCTAAACTCTTTCTGACCACATGTGAAGATTGCCACAAAGCATGAACAGTTGGGAAAAGCAGAGGGAGGCTGAGGGCGTGTAAAGAACATTTTAATCTGTACTAGATAATAAAGAAAACAAAAAAGAAGTACGTATTCGTGAAATGTATTATACGTGTTCTTGGCAAGGCAGCTTTGGGCCCTCAGGTACATAGTAGCATTTTAAAAGCACCTCAGTATTATTGATTATTCTCAGCTCTGTTGCTGTCTCTAAAGTCATTTTGACCTGAGCCATTTTGTTCCAGCAAAAGGTATAATTAAATAGAGTCCAGTGGCCATGGAATCAGTGTCTGCGAGCCTTCCAGAGAATAGCGTGCATGAAATGGACCTTTAAACAGTGTCTGCCCCTTTGCGGATACAGGGCCACTTTACATTTCTGGATTAAAACATTTTAGATAAAGAAATTAAGTTGACTAATGAGATGAAATGTCTAAAGACTATTTTGTGCCTTGGATTTTGGCACCATGTAAAAACAAAAGAATATTCTTATAAAGAATAATTATTACAAGCACATAATAATGTTGGGAAACAAGATTAATAGCCTGTTAAAGAGTTTATATCAATTGATTTAAACTGCCAGCAGAAATTAAAAATCTTGTCTCTTATGGCAGTTGTTCTCAGAGCGTCTTACCTGCTTCTCAGCAGCTTGCATTGTAATGCCAAAATTGGGAAAGAACAGGGAAAACTCATTCCAGATTTCTGATGAACAAGGCATGGAACCATTAATTTTTGCATATCGGGTCTCTCCATTTCTTTTTCAGAAAAGATGTGATACCTTTTAAGTTTTCTGTAGTTAGTTCAGAGCAAGTTTATGATTGTATACCTGCTATTGAATGCAAATTGACATTTCTGTCATATTTTGGGTCTCCCTTTAGTTCCTGGCTTTCCTTACCCAACTGCAGCCACCACGGCGGCCGCTTTCAGAGGAGCCCATCTGAGGGGCAGAGGGCGGACGGTGTATGGTGCAGTGCGAGCGGTACCTCCAACAGCCATTCCCGCCTATCCAGGGTAAGCGTTAGATTCCAAAATAAGCAGTCGAACAGGAAGATACCATGGCCCTCTTATATAACTTCTGGGACATTGCCGTGCCACATAGCAGAGATTCTACGAATATTTGCAAATTAATGGATTAGATGGCAAGAACCAAAATACACCATCGTCAGAATGTAACAGATATCAATTTATTACATAAATCTTCATTTTGGCCACCTTAAGCCCTCACTATAGTGGCTTGAGACAGTAGCCAGAACCGTCTTGTGTTTACTAGCAGTGTGTTGGCATGGAGTTCACTCAGCATCGCACGAGTATGGATTAACACTACTGCAGAGAACCAAAATAGGAACTCAAGATTGTAGTACAAGACTGCATCTGCTGTGTTCACCCCTCCTCACCACCCAGGGCTGGGGCTGAGGCTACCACGTGTGCCCTCTCTTTTGGTTTCACTGCCTGGGTGGTGAGCAGCAGAGCTAGTTACCCACAATGGATTTGCTTTCTTTGTAGGAAACGGATTAAAAGAGGTTAATTCAAAGATGAACCAAGTCCAATTGAATCAAGGGAGAAAGGGAGAAGTAGGAAGAATTAAACTACAGTTGGCTTCTGAATGATGGTAAAACAACTAATGTAGCTGAGCATCCCTCATCCTTTGATTTTTGTATGGAGGGTGTCTCATGCAGTGGAATGATTCCATAGCAACAAATAAATCCTTTGTTATTGAATTGGGGGAGAAGGAGTGAAGATGGCAGGTTTTGTTTTTAGTTGTTTCTCAGTGTCAGCCTAATAAGTACATTATTATAGTGGACTTTTTATAAGTTAGTTGTATCGAGGACTTTCCTTCTTCGAAGATGTGACTCTTGTGTTCTTCATCTTTTCTCTGCCTATGACAGGTTTTTTTCCCTTATTCTTACTGAGGAATAAACATAGTGGCAGGGGAGCCTATTCATTGCTACTTAGTTAAAATACAAAGGGAAAGAGCCTCCTTTGTAGATCCTTTTTGGACAGCAAATTGGCTTTAAGGTGTGCTGATTTAGCGTTCATTCATAGGCCAAATGGACGTGCCATTAGAGGTCCTCCATTGCACAGATTTAAAGCATTTTTATTAGACAGATTGAAATGGGTAGGCTCCGAAAGCCACTGGAAGGGAACTGCTTCAGAAATAAACCTTTGTTTGCAGTTATAGGTGATTAAATCCCATGCATTCCATCATCTTCATCTTCTGCCATTACTTACTTTTAATTTTATCCTTTTTTCTCTCAACTTGCCTTTGACCTTCAACCTCTGACATCTCTTTTTAAAAAAGTAAATAAAGATGCAGTATTGTTTCATCAAGAAATAATTCAAGTAAAACATAAAAACAAACCTTTTGGCAGTTCTGCACACTAGGAAAATTGTTCATGAAGCGACTTTCATTTCACTCCGAGAGAGTTTACCGTCACATTTGCAAAGAGATACTGCTCCCCAGAAACGTGGGACTTCTTTATTTTGTAATATTCCTGAGTTACTTTATAAAGTGGTTGAATTCGTGCCTATTCAGTGTAGGTCATTTCAGTATATTGGCCAAACTTGAGAACCCATTCTCTAGCAAGCCCTTGTCAGGTACATATTTGCTCAAAGATACTTTATCTGTATGTCTTAATCACATCAATTTCTGTGCATTACATTGAACACTAATTTCCCATGTTGCCTTTTTTATTAACTAAATCACCTGTTTACATGGAAGATGGCAAGGAATAAGTCCAGTATTTTATGGGGAATGGCCTAAAATTGCTTCTCAGCTTAGTAAACTAATTTCATCATTAATCATTGTGTTCAAGTCCCCTGTGGCATTTGATACAGGGGATATTGGAATCCTTTGGAATCCTTCTAGAATTTAGCTGAATATTCCCAGTGAGTGATGCAACGTAGGTAAAATTTATTCATGTTTTTAATGCCACCACACTTCTTGATAGAAGAATTGTTTTTAACCTTTGTCTGTTTCCCCTTACGGAAATTGTCGAAGGTAACTAATCACCACCTGGCATCAGTGCTTTGCATTTTGTCAGCCTTCTCATTATGAACAAGTCTCTGTTTTACAAAAATGCAGTTGAGCAGCCGATTACTTTCTAATATCATTGTTCAACTGCAGTTGGAGACTATGAAAAACTAAGGGAACATCACAGATGAGTTTCATTTGGCTGTTGTATACTACAAAAGCACAGCATGTTCGGGGCATTGCAAAGTTTGACCATACTATTCCTGTCAACACAGCAAAATGTCATTGGAAGTAGAATTCAGAAACTTACGTTACCTAAAAGAAGTGATTTCATATTCAAGTTAAAAATATGACTTGATGACCTCACTTGCTAGCTTATTTATTGTAACAGAGAAGGCAGTGGTGAAAATTTCCAGCTCGTTTAGTTGAATAAACAATAAATAGATCTTCTAATGTAAAACAGCCAAATCTCGATTTAACATATATGAAGAAGAAAGTCTTAACTTTTTTCTCTATCCCTATTTTATGTCTCTTGGTCCCAAAGTAATGTTTTGGGGAAATTATATGCACAAAATACCTCAAAAGGTTTGAAATCTATATTTTAGTTATACTAGTTTAGTGTTGCTCAGGATTAAAACAAGTCATGTATTTTGTTTGATACAAATTAATTTTCTAAACAGAAAAATAAACCCTTCTATTCCTAATCAGCTACCTTCTCAGTTTTATTCTTTTAAATAAAACAGGTCATGCCCAGAATTTCAGTTAACTGTATTTTTTAGAATTCCATGAATTATTGTTATGGTCAAAAAAGAACCCTTAAAATCTTCTAGTTACTCCTTCCCACTCTGGATTATATTGTTACTATCTGGGATCCCCACTGCACCTTTCAATTCTTGGACCTTGGACCAATCACCTTAACCTTTAGCTCATTATCTCTGCTTGTGAAAGCAATGCATTGTGGGTATTTTTGGTTGTGTTTTTTTTTTTTTTTTAATTACATTTCTCTGTTTACTTTGGTCAGAATTGATTGACTTGTTTTTCTGAGGTGTTGCATTGGTTCTTAAAATGCTGAATAATAATACTTTGCATGCTTGTGTGATCAGCCAAATCTTATCGCATGTCTAATGTGCAGGATAAAAAGCAGGTGATGTATGGATATCAGGAAAAAATTTACATATTACTATAAAACTAATAGAAAAGACTAAACATAATTTTGAAACATACTTTTGCCTAGGTCCCGCCCTAATGGAATTCTTTGGGTTCATTTTCTTTTCATGTTAAACCCCTCTCTATATGCCAGCCCTCCCTCCTCCCCCTACCTACACACACACACACACACACACACACACACACACACACACCTACCTTTTGAAGCTCTTTAAAGAAAAACTTCCTTTTAGGTGAAGCTTATTTTTAAAAATACTCCAGGTTTGAAAAGTTGGTGTTTCTAATCCAGCAGATTTTCGGTAGCTGTATTGGGCCCTCTGGGAATGCTGTTTATTGTTTTAATCTTAATTACCAGACATACAGGTTGTTCATTCCAGGTTTGCATTCCTTCCCCTCCTCGCATGTCCTGGAGCTGCGTAACGAGTGTGCACCTTCACATTTTCCTCACTGACTTGCCATGGCCTCGAGCCCAGGTCATGTATTCATACATCACCTGCCTGTGTAGAGCGCATGTGCATGCTGCCGTCCTCAATAACCGGAATGTGTTTCTGTTCTTTTGTTTTTTGTTTTTGTTTTTGTGTGGATTTTCTGCAGTGTGGTTTACCAGGACGGATTTTACGGTGCTGACCTCTATGTAAGTACACACACTGGGGCCTTCTTGACCCCATCCCCTGACAAGCCAGCCTTTTTTTTTCTGTTTCTTTGGTTTGGTTTGGTTTTTTAAAATATAATTTATTTAATTTTTGTTTTCTTTTTCCTTGTGGATATATATATATTTATATATTTAAGAATGCAAGCATGCTTCTCTGCCACTGCGCTTGCCCCTGGGTGCAAAAACTAAGCCTTTGGGTTTCCTGATCATTGCTAGAGTCAGTTTACTGGACATATTCTTTTCCCTTCCCTATACCTACAGATGCTTTGTGGATCACTAATATATTTTTGAGATGATCAGCAGGTTTAAAGTCTTTTATTACTGTCGTATCATGTGCATACATTAATGGCAGGATAGCTTAGCCTGAAACCTACTCTTTCCCTTTTCTGCTTTTCTACTCATTTCACATCCCTCTTTAGATCATTAAGAGTTTCGATTGATGTAGATGGCAGTAAACTTTCTGAGTTGCGTGTTTTCCTATTTTACATACACTGAGAGAGCGCTGTCTTGCGATAATGGAATAAGGAACTGATGCCAGTAGAGAGTGGGTGATAATGAGAGGAAACTAAATATGCTTAAGGCCTTTCTTTACCAAAAGGTCCACAGCCAGTGGATCTCTTTTCTTAAGAGCTGTCTAGAGGGAAATGAGTGGCAGAATTAGCAACCTAGACTCTTCCTATAAAGATTGGACTGTCATACAATAGTTGTTGATTCTACCAGTCATGTTATCATGTAATCCATTACTTAAACTATGTGACTATAGTGTCATGATTGGATTGCCACACATTACTTAAATTGTGGACAAAGTGATCTAACTGACAAAGAGTAAAGTTTTTGAGTTTCGAAGTCTTTTATTGGGACCTCTCCAAATGACCTTTTTCTGAATGCAAGTTTGGTCTAACCACCAAGTCATTGAGAAACAATTTTGTAAGAAAACTTGTCAGCTTGAAATTATTCCTTGATCCTAGGTTACAATCATTTGGAAATACTTTCTCCACATTTACCTCTCAAACACAATAAAGGTACCATTGTAGTGAACTATTTCCACAGCCTGCCAGAGATTCTCTGGCAATCTAAAAATGTTGATGCATTTTCAGAGTACGCTTAGAGGCTCTGTATTTCATGAAGTAGAGGTAGAATAAAATGATCCTCCAGGGGACTGTGGGTGGCTGTACACACCTCTGCTATGTAGTGCAGACATTCAAAGTATGCTTTAATTTAACAGTTGCTTAAAGGAGCCTCAGCCATGATTTGGTCTCAGCTCTCTCACTTTATAGATACGTTTCGTAGAGAGATTGTGACTAACCCTGATTACGTAAGTGATTTGTATAGTCAGACATAAAACCCAACTAACCATTATTTCATTATCTCTTTTAGCAGTTAATTAAAATTCACATCTGTCCTCAAATGATTTTCAAGAAGTAATGAAAAGAATTTTTTTTTTCCCCCTGTGCTTGAAGGTTAGGGAAATATACCCTAGTTTTTTACCCTAATTTACACCAAATTACACTTTTCTAAATATACATATTTACATATGATCTTAGGATGTACATTTTCTCATATACATTAGTATCCATATTCTCATGAAACTCATCTTTATGTTATTGAAGTTGTTTTCTTGAAATCTGGTCTATTAGAGCATACTTTTCCATATGAATTACTTCTTGTCAAGTTTTTTTCCTGTCTCATATCTTCCATATTTGGGGATTTTTTTAAGCGTGGCCCACTTCTACATTATTAAGATTTGCCTACTTCTTTGTTAAGCCAGCCAACCAAATATTTGTTGACAGTTTTCATTTCTTTAGTTCACAATATATGATTTCATTTAGAGGGAGATGATTTTTTTGTATTTATTGAGAAAAATACTCTTGAAATTTTTTTATCTTCTTACTGGATTACCTTATCAAGCTAAACAGAAGTAATTCAGTGACCCTGCCAAAGTATTCTTTTGACCCATGTCCCCTTGTTATTGAAGAGACTTAATAGTAATGTTATTGTCATTTTTAGTTCCCATCTTAAAGCATTACTGGGAGGAAAAAGTTGGTCACTAGTGCTGAAATAATATCCAGAATCGCTAATGAAAAATAAGAATACATTATGAGGTCAACTGTTGCTTTAAGCCTAATAAAACTATAGCTTTTAAAACTTTATATCCCTTCCCCCCATTTCATTAAAGATTTTATGAAATATTATCCCTGGAAAAAACAACAACTTTATATTCCCTATTCCATATGTGAAGGAGCAAAGGATGCTTCTTAAAAAACACACAAACAAAAAACCCCGTTGTTTTACCTTGAGTGTGTTCTTCTCTCTGTACATTTTTCCATCTCTGGAAGTCTGTCGAGGTGAGTTTAGCTCTTGTTTCCTCAGAAGGGCGGGTTAGGCGTAGAAAGAGCAGAGCGTGGACCTAGTATAAAAGGTGAGCTGAGCCATAGCTTGAAGAGATGACATGAGGGAAAAGAGTTTAAGTTGCTGGTTTTGTTTTAAGTTATTTTAATTGAGGCTGTTAATTGCGGAGGTTTTTAAAATCTCCTTCCCTGTTCTGTTCTAAGGCCGTTATCCCTACTAGTCATTTTCTTCCTTTCTGTTTCTTTTATGGCACGTTCCTCTCCGGAGAACTGATCTAGCAATTGTGCCCGTCATTTATAAAGTGATCCCCACCCCCCACCCCAGGATAAGACTTGGGAGTGTAGCAGACAGTGTACGTATCCACCTGCCCTCTTTTTTTTTTTTTTTGGATCGGTAGAAATGGCATGGTTCACCCTAATTCACTTTTTAAATGGGATAACAAACTGCTCCTAATTCTCATCCTGTGAAAAGCATGCTTGCATCCAAAGGAAAGAAAAGGCTGGTGGGCCCCTTAGCGGGCTTTTTGTATGATTGTTTTCCTTCCACAGCTGTGTTTTTTGAACTGCTCTTCCTGTGTTCTGTTATAGAATAGTCTTACAGGAACCAATCATTAGCGCTAAAATACCTCAGGTAGGAGTGCCAGTGTGACCTGCCAATCAATCAGATTGTGGATTGCAGTGAAAAAAATTGAATTATACTAACCATTCCAGCTCCACGTTAGAGATGGGAACAGAGGCTTTTTTGGACAATCAAGACTTGTGAGCGTGTGATCTAAGCCCTGCTACCTCAGCAGCGCACACAGTCAAGTTCCATACACGACGGCACTTCCTCCAAAATCAGTGCTCCGGTCCCGTTGCCACGTGACCACACCAGGCGTGTCAGACGCACTGTCCCATCACTGCCACCTCCTTTACTTTGTCAGTTACATTGAACAGTGGTGTTGAAACTAGTCTTATGTTTGGAGAGCAGAGCAGCTGGGGAGACATTTTCTCACTTCTGTGAAAGAAATGAGGAAAGGGAGGAAGTAGAGTCTTTCCAAACAGAACTCGAATCCCAAATTGGGCCCTGTAGTGACATCATAGTAACAATTGGACCGTGCTATTAAATGAAGTTGAGGTTCCCTTAAAAAGCTGCACATATAAGGACTCTACAATTGAAACATGTATTTGCCTTCCTCTTTTCCTTTGACCTTCAAACAAGGTCAGTGAGCCCATTCAGGTAGTAATGCACTATTAGGTTTGCTGATAGCTGGATGCTAGAAAAAAGAAAAACAGTAGATATCTTTTCACAATTGAGTTAGTTTATTTATGTAGGTACCCAGTGAGATTTTGGAATGAACTACTTTGGGGAGATGTGGACAGTAGAGTGTTTGAAAGATTTAATTCGTTAAAGATGATCCCTCATCTAGCATAGAATTAATAAGTAGAGATATCAAGTCGATCATAGCAATTTCTTAATCTCAATTTTAAATAAGATAAAATTTAAATACTTAAACATTTTTTCATTACTGCTTTTCAAAGTAGGTAGGTTTCCCAATCAGCAGTGTAATAGTATTTCATTATTATAAGTTTTTGTATTCACATCTGTGTTATTCACATTCAGTTAAGGGTGCCATGTTGCCACATGAGAATTCTGTCCCCTAAAGAGAACAATCTAGAGCTACGGTTCTCAGCTGGAGTGGGGAGGAGGTGAGGGAAAGGAGGGAGTTAGAAACGTGTAGGGACAGGCAACACGAATCACAGAGGCTCAACATTCAGCACATGCCAGTTGGAATAGGTCTCTTCTCTGCTGCAGTGATGTTAAGCATCACACCTGCCATTCTCCCCACACACCTGCCTCCCCTTCCGCTCCACTCTTGCGCTCTAGACCTGCACACCACATGTTGGGAACAAGCTTTCATTTTGTCTGCTGGTCTTGAAATATACACTCTTCTCCTCAGTGTCATAATGTCGTTGTCTTCCAGGTAGAATGAAGGTGTCTTGACATCACATGCTCACCAAAGTCCTGTTTTAATGTAAACCTAAAACAAAAATATGACCAAATTAAAAGCTAAGTTAAAATCAAGACAAGGGGGAAGTTGCCAGTGGGAGATTAAGCTAAGAGCTTTGCAGATCAAATATAGGAGGGACGATAAGTAGAAGCCTTTCATTTTGTTCTAGTTTAAAGCACAGCTGCAGACCTGTGCAGAAAAATCATGGGGTCTGTGTGGCAATGTTAAAAAGTTAATTAGATGATAAACTAGATTCAGAGTGCAGTAGAAGAGCCCTAGGAGGTGACATTGAGCCACGGAAAACTGAGACTTTAACAACCACACAAGGATCTTAAAGGTAACAGCATTTTCCTTTGAGAAAGTTGGAAGTTGAAGGCAGAGATATGTTATGGCTATGTGAAAAGATAAAATGCTGAAACAGGAAATATTTTAGAAGAACCCTGGATCAGAATGGATGGGTGTTGAAAGGGCCAGCATTTCAGTGAGTGCTGCCGGTCAGGACTGAGTCAGGGTGTCAGGGTGAGGAGGGTGGAAGAGGGGAGCGAGGTAGCATCAGGCCGCCCGGGCTGGGAACACTAGGAATCGTTCAGAAGGAGTCACAAAGGAATGAGAAAGCAATTATTTTTAAAGGGGCAGACGTGTGTTTGGACCAGGCTTAGCCATGACGAATTTACCCAGCTATCAGGGCTCCCCAGAGCTGTCTGTGTGTGCCCTCCGACATTAGGGTGTGCTGTGGCCATGCTAATCCCCATTTTTTGTTTTATTTCAAATCACACACAGATAGAATCTGCAAACTGCTTCAGATCAAACAGGTCTGATTGTGTGTAAATACATATGTCCTTTTTAATTTTTATTATTAATGGTTGCTTCAGTTTTGCATCAGTGCATGGTTAAAAGCAATACACATCAGCTATTTCATGACTTCATATCTCCAAATGAATTATTTCTCCTCTTTTTTTTTTTTTTTGTTTGTTTGTTTGTGCAGTCAGCTGAAGAAATGTTAACATCTCACTCTAAATCTCTCAGTGGAGTCTCTGTTCCCTTCTCTGATATAACAGATGGGTTACTGCTTGTTACAATTATTAACATTGTGGTGTGGGCCAGGGCTAGGGTGGGCAAGATTTACTATTTCTTTGGGCTGGGGAGGGGCCAGTCGTTAGGGTATGGAATGTTAACTCAAGTGGTGACTGACTGTTTCCGTAATACCAGGTCGTTGTGGCTGCACGCTCTAGTAATTGAGGCTGTGTACTTCACCGAGCTTGTGGTAGAGCCTAGGGCAAACCGCTGTCCCAAGAGAATGCTGGGATAGATAGAGTTAGCCATTACGAGTCTGAACGTGGTGATTTTGCTGGTTGTTTTAGCTCCAGATGTTGGCATGCTTAGTTTTTAATGTGATTAATAAATGTGGCGCCATGTCCCCTCCCCACGCCTGAACCCTGTCTCTCCTACCCCCTTCCCTACCCTTGTTCTTTTTGAAAAACTTAAGAAACAGTAATGAAAACCTTGGTGTTTCAAACTGCACTTTGTTCTCATGTTGTATAAAAGACAATACGTTGCTAGTAGAAGTAAAATTCAAAAAAATTTCTCAGCCTCGCATCTTTATGCGCTCAAAAATCCAGACTAGAAATAAATATATCTGAATTTTCTTTACATTGTATTTTACATTATGTGATATATTTTGTTGAATAACCAATTTAAGCAGGAGATGAAATACTTTTCAGTAAGAATACCTCTAAGAAGAATAAATCCACAATATACAATTTAATTTTTCTAATTTGGGGGTAATTATCGATGACTTACCAGATTAGTTTATTAGGATATTACCTGCTCATCCTAAGCATAGACTCACTTTAAAGGGCCTCTCTGTAGACCGTTATCGTAAAGTAATCAGAGGAGTCATGTCGAAATATCTGCTTTTACAAAAAAAATTAATGTAGTTTTTCTTAATGCTGATATTCTTCTCGAGCCTTTTGTTAATAAAATGTTTGCACCCCTGTCCTGTTTTCCTGAATTTGAATAGCAGAGAACCCCATCAAATTCACACTCCAAAGTCAGAGTTGACTTACAGCACAAGGAAACGACCACAGCTAGAGGAAGCTTTTCCCACAGTCTGATCCATTTTAAATTGTTTTTGAGTAACGGTAACATTTCCCCGAAAGCACTGAGCTCCTGAGGCTTCCTGCAGGCTGAGGAAAGTGAGGGGAGGTGGCTCTGTCAGGAACCTCATACCGAACCTGTTTTTGCAGAATCAGTTCAGCACAGCAGAAAGGTGTATTGATTTGATGCACTCCCCAGTGTCTGCCTTACTGAGAGTCCGGACCATACTTTGGGGCCTCAGAATCCCTTAACCCGTTTCCCATTTGCCCCAAGAACACGGCCCAGCGGTGCTTGTGGCTGCATTTTCCCCCAAAGTGACTCGCGGGGTACAGTCCTAACCTCGCCCTGAGTTTGCCATGAAATATCTCGCTTTTATTATTATTTTTGTATCTCCAGTATGTCGATAGTCTTTGGAAACAAATGACATTCTACTTATAGCATTCTGTTTTTAGTAGTCATAGTTCCATTTACAAAATATGGTAATTCTCGATGGCTGAAAATGAAGATCCTAGAAAACTTAGCATTCTTATGTGTGATGTTAAAATGGTTCTCGAACAGTTAGACGAAGATTCATTTGATGAATCTGATTTATGTATATATTTCTGTTACATTAGGAGTAGAGACAAGTTCTGTTTAGAAATAACTCCAAGAACAATTTTTATATTTTATTTCCACATTGAAAACCAGATTTGCTTCAGCCTCAAAGAGCATGTTTATGTAACATTAAATTAATCCTAGCAGTGAGCTACACTTTTTTTTTCCTTAATGGAAAATGGGTTAATGAGAATGTATGCCTTTGCCCTGTGGCATAGAACTTCAGTTTTTAAATGTTTTACTCAAGTAAACATAAATTTGGTTTTAACTACTTTTATTACCCTGACCTTAATAATTTTTAAAGATTATTTTGGTGTTTGAAGGCGTGCTGGAGACAAACCACATAATGCTGCTTTACCACATTGTCCTGGTTTACAGAGAAGTTTTATTAAAGATGACACTGCTGTAGATGCCACAGTAGCAAACTTTAATTCTAAACTAATGGAACCATCTCTACCTATAATGAAAAATCAAGCCTTTTAGATTCATATAAAGCTTAAAATTTCAGCTACAATGATTAGCTTGTTTTTTTTTTTTTTTAACAAACACTTCCACTGTTTCATTGCCTTTTTAGAGGTTTTTAAAAAATCAGTTAAAGAGACACGTTAGTTTATAAATAACGGACATATGCATGTGTACGTGTTGCAGCCTGAGTGTTCAGCTTTGCCTAAGTCGCCCTGGCCTGCCCATTCCCCTGGATCTGCCCAGAATGCGGAGGGAACATGTTGACCACGCATAGCCCCGAAAGATGCTTTCTACCATGTCCCTGTCATACCACCTCGTTGTCAGTGTTTGGTAATATTAATTAGAATTTTATTATTTTTGTGAATATCTATAGAAGAATTTGTAATCGAGAAAGAAATGTTTACTTTTCTAAATCATTCCGTTGAAGAGCAAAGAAAGACTAATACGTAACCACTGAGAGCCAATCGGATTTTTTTAAATGTACAATTAAAGCTACTTCTGATGACTTCAAGCCAATAAATTTAAAGAGCAAGAGTAAATTTTCCTTCATCATGCAGTTTCTTCAGTTAGAGAAAGCATAAATTATATAAGAAAGAAGCAAGAAGCTTTAGAAGCCTTTAAGAAACTACAAATAGTCCCAAAGTAAGGTTCGAACAGAAGTAAAAGCAGCAAGCTAGAAGCCGCCACGTGGATGGCTAGAAGAGCAAGGGTCCCATCAGAAAACACTTATTGTCAGTCCTAAGAAACGATACAGAAGTAAATTTGAAATGTCTCGTGTAGATTTAGTGAAAATGGAACATTCGAAGGAACAGGAAGTAGAGCGCACGGGGCAGGAAGCTGCAGACGTCCGTGGGAAACATGCTGACGCACAGAAGCGAAGCGTGCTGTCGCTCCCGAGTGAAACGGCACTGGGACGGGCTCGCTGAACGTAGGGACATTTGACAAGGAAAAGCAGTAACGGTTCACACCTGAATTAGATTGGGATGGGGTAGATGAATTCTAGAAGGGTGAAGAAAAAAAGAAAAGGTAGGAGCTTGCCGCCTGGTAGTGGCCTGTCGGTGTGGCAGCTGTGACTGCCTTTGGACCACCCTGTGGAGAAGTGCATGTGGCTCGCCCTTACAGAGCAGACCGTTCTTTGTTTGCAGTGTTTGGTTCATCGAAACCGAGCTGAAATCGCAGAACATAAGCGTTTGAAACTCTTTAGAGCTTAGAGGATGTTTGAGCCATTAGAAGATAGAGCTCCTGAGCCTCCTGTGAGTTCAGATTGTGAGAGTCTCAGAACCTTTTAAGGAAGGAGAATAAATGCAATTAAATGCTTTTGGGGGAGGCAGGGAATCTTCCTCTATTTTATCCAGCCAAAGGAGTCTCAGCCATTTGTATCTGATTTGCCTGAGTCTGAAATGCAGATTGGAGTTGGCAGACTTTTTCTATAAAGGGCCAAGTGGTAAATATTTTTGGTCGTGTAGGCCATACGGTCGCTGTCACAACTGCTTTCAAAGACAATTGGCAAGTTACATTGGTTCCCAGACTGAAGTGTGCCAGCCCCCAGTCTGCCCTGCTTTTCCTCCTGAACATGGCCTGACGAGCCTAGCCTCCTGGCAAACGTGCAGTCAGTGGAGCGCAGCCCTTTGTGGGCCTGCCCTTTATATACTGTAGTCAGTAAACCAATCCGAGTACACGTCAGGGAATCGGAAGTTCACACATATAAATGTGATGTTTTCATTCTTTAATTTATACTTCCCACCAGTCAGATAAAGTTCTCCCAACTTCCTCTAAATATTTTCCCTGTTGAAAGTTCCAGCAGACACTGAAGTAAGATAGATCCAAACTCATATCTTCATCTCTTAAATTTGCGAACAGGCAGGCACTACCAGGATGGTTTTTTTTGATGACTGTCCCAAATTGGAAAGCACGTCCCCGCGTTGGGTGGGGCTTCTTCTTGCACAGAGGAATAACATGCAGACTGATGCAGTTTGAAACATCCTCTTTCCACGTGTGTGTCTGTGTTTGCGTCCGCCCCCGTGTCTGTCGGTCTGCGTGTGGGTGGGTGTATGTTCGTCCGCCCTTCCAGGGGGAGAGGTCGCTGTAAAGTCAGTTCTCTTCTCTCCCGTAGGGCGGATATGCAGCCTACAGATATGCACAGCCCGCTACTGCAACCGCAGCCACGGCTGCTGCAGCCGCTGCTGCCGCTTACAGCGACGGGTACGTACGAACGTCAGCGAGCCCCGCGCCATCCCCTGGTGTCACCCCCCTCCGGCCTCCCCGCCTCCAGAGCAGCACCGGGGCCTGCGGCTGCCCGCACACCTGGGTTTTCGCAGGCCTCCTCCCAGCGGCCTCGCCTGCGCGTGGCACGTGGCACTGGCTCCTCTGCCCACTCTCCCGTGTTCTCGTCTCTTGGCTTTGACCCCAGTTTCCCTCTTTGTCACCTCCAATTCCCTTCTTTCCCGTCTTAGAGCAGTCCTTCAGAATCTTTCAGTGCACTGCATTTAGGAGTAGAAATAGGAAGGTTTTTTCCGTTCTGCCAGTTTCCTAACGACCTTCCAAGACCACGTTACTCACAGTCCTCAGCACAGTAAACCCTTTAAGTTTTTGGGATCCCTCTCTTTTCTTCCTCTCCCTGATTGTATTTCTTCTTTCCAGTTATGGCAGGGTGTACACAGCCGACCCTTACCATGCCCTTGCCCCTGCCGCTAGCTATGGAGTTGGCGCTGTGGTAAGTATATGTACCGTTTTTTAAAAAAATATCTTACTGCTTGTAACGTTTACCTACAGGCTGCAAAAGATCTAGGGAGGTAATAAGTCTGGCCCTTCTTCCATTGCCAAAGTATTAAAACCACAGAGGACCGTCTGGAAATTTCATATCACTTTCTTTCCCTGTGTGTTGTAGTTCGAGCCACACGGCCCGGTTAAGGACAGCAGAAAGGAGTGAATAGTGACATTCTGCCTTGAGTAATGGCAGTGTTTGGGAGAGAAGGGTGGGAACAACAGGTCACTGTTTTATATTGGCTCAGATGTTAGATGTGGACCTGTTGCGTAGTTTTGTTATAGATGTTACCAAAGGCTTCAGGGCATAAGACCTCAATTTTCGCTGTAAGCATTTCAGAAAAACTTAATGTGCGCGCTGTAAGCATTTCAGAAAAACTTAATGTGCGTAAGTTGCAAATGCATATGCCAAAGGACATGTCTGCTGTTCCTCGACCTTCTGGTAGATAGAACTACCAAGTGAACACCTTGTAAAGGTATTTTTTAAGTCATATCTGTGGCAAAATATGGTATTTTCATAGAAGTAAAGAAAAAAAAAACCCACAGAGCTCATCTAGAATAACCTCCCCTAACCAAACACGAATCCTCGCCGCATTATTTTGTGTTGGCCTGGACGCCGCCATGCCCAGTCATCGGGACTGGCTCAGGCAAAGACAGGCCTTTCCGCATGGCACCTCCCAATGCCAGACATTCTCTGCAGTCCAGAAAGCGGCTGGGCAGCTGCCTACACGTGGGCGAAGATTTTCAAAAGGGAGGCAGAATGATGTCAAATTTCAGACTGAAAGGAATTTATAAATAAATTTTTCTTCCTAAAGGAAAAAAAAAAAGACTTAAAGGAATTTGAGCAAACGCATCATTGTCTCACACTAAATTTCCACTAATGAAGATTTGTGGGAGGAAGTAATAGAGTCAGGGGGGAGGGTGCATATTAGAATTGCTACAAAAAGAATGACCCAAGGAGAGCTGTGTTCCTGGGGAACTTTTATTTGAAAAGAGAAGCCCTTAGATAAATAAAACAAAGGAATAAAGCCCAGTTAAAACCCCAGTGATATATACATGTAAATTTGGGTACATCAAGAAAAGACAAGCTATTGATGTCTTTTACAGATTATACAGCAAATAGGCTTTATTAGTTGAGAGGTTGGCTCAGGTTTAAATCCAGCACCACGTCAAACAGGCTATGTCTGAGACAGTGGTCAGAACTGACAGGTAATACGTCAGAAGGTAAAACCAGTGTGCTTTAGATCACAATTGCAGTGATGCGATCAGGTAAACAAAGACCCATTCTTTTAAAAACCACACTATTTGCAGGCCAGTTTTGAACTGTATTGTGTTCCCCTTCTGTGCTAATTCATGCAACTATTGAAATAAACCATTATCATACTCTCTCCCTAAGAATCTGAGGTCCGCAGTAAATGTTGTGGGCTCTGGTTTGAGCAAATTAGAGGCACAAGTTGGTTTCCTGGCTTCACTGTACCAGGCGTCACCTAATCAGGTGCTCTGAAGCTTCTAAGGAAGCAGTTTTCCAAATCCCTTCTCAGGACAGTTGTCTTCATTCTTAATGCTTCTCTCATTAACCTTTTCACTATTTTTATGTCTTTAATTACTGCAGGCGAGTTTATACCGAGGTGGCTACAGCCGATTTGCCCCCTACTGAAGTGACGTGAGACCCCTGCAAGTGGGACAGCCCCCCAGTTCATGAGGCCTGGCTATTGCAATATTTACTAGTAGAGGAACTCTATAGCAAGATGAAGAGGAAAAACAAACAGACAAACAAACAAAAAAAAACACAAAAAAAAGAGAGAATACTTTTTTATACCTCACTATGTTCTTTGAATATGTATTTTTCCTTTAAATTTCTGCCTTTAATTCTTTTGTTCCAAAGATTGTGCATTTTTTCTTTTTTTTTTCTTTTTTTTTTTAACTGTGGTAAAAAAAAAAAAAAATAATGCATTTCCATGTCTGTATGTCCGTGCTTAGCTTATTCTATCAATCACGGAAGAGGCAGTTAGTGAGGAAGGAGAGACATAGGATCTGATAAATGCAGTCTGCTCAGAAGTCAGCGGACAGCGTAGCCAAAGTGCATCTGGTGCTGAGCGGCTGGGGGACAAGCAGAAGTGGAAGAGTTCTTTCCGCAACAGGACGTTCTTCTGGCCTTCTGAGTTTCTGGTCTTTGGCAGGCAGTTCTGATTGGCTGTGGCTGGAATCCACATGCTGATAGATGATAGGAATTTGTGCTTGCAAAGCAGGAGAATTTAAAAAAAGACACTTTCCTCTCCTCTTCCCTCCCATCTGCTCCATTCTTTTTACAGGCATCGTACGTGCACAGCCTGAGACAATTGGCACAGGTTTTGGAATTATGGTATTAATATTTCCAAACGTGCGCTCTCAGACTGTGGATAATAAACACCTCATTAGGAAACCAGTCTCAGAATGAACTCTGGAGTATGAAAATAATCATTTTTTTTCTTTCCTGTCACCCTAGCACTCCTTTCATTGAAACAACCTTAGCTCATCTATCCTTTTATTAACACCCTGTTCCCATGTCCTCAAGATTCAGGAATTTAGGACCCAGGGACAGAAGAATAAGTAGCCAGTGGCCAGATTTCCTCCAGGTATCTGGGCACAGCTTGAGGGCTGGCAGCACAAATTGTTGAGAAGCCAATAAAGAGGGCGAAGAAGAGAAAGGGGATATTAGACAGCGTCCGGACGGCTCTGTGATATTCCCAGTCTTTCTCTTGCATCAGAAAGTCAGTGCAAAGTACAGAACATATACTAAAGGCTCTGTTGGCAGAAAATAAAGCACCGAGTCCTAGGTCAGCTGTCCCCGGAGGTTCTGGTGAGTCGGGCATGAAAGGGCAAGCAAAGGCACTTTGTACCAGCTCCAAAGCCATAGGAATCTCATCTTCCAGAGCCTTTATGAGTCACTTCGCTTTCCACAACCTTGAGCCTCCATGGCCATTCCACCCAGCTTCTCATTACCCTCCAAAGACCCCCCAGCTGAGCACCTGGACCACTTGGTGGGCACGAACACTACAGAGCATGAGCTTGGCGCCCCTGGGGTCACTCCCCTCCCGTGTTGGAAGGAGGGTCTGAACTGGTCAGAAGGAGTCATGTGGTGGCGATGGCAGTGAGTCGCCACTCTTGCTGTCTGGCCTCCGTTCTTTACATACATATGTTCATTCAAGGTAGGGGGGAGAGAGTTTCTCTTTAGCTATTAGCCGTTAATGAGAAAGGCAAGGGTCCCGCAGCATTTCCAAAATGAAGGCGTTAGGAAATAGAAAAGCACGGTCCGTTCGGCTCCCTGGTCTGGTCACGCTGGTACGAGGGTGACCTCTCACCCGAGGGGTAGCTGCTAAAGGGAGTGATTCAGAGACATGGAGCTTGCGGCTTGTTAGGGCTTTGCTTTTGGTTTGTTATTTTTACTTCTGCCTCCACACGTTCTTGACCGATTCGTGTCCCTGGATTAAAATGACTGACATATGACAGCATCAAGCATTTCTGTAAGCAGAGTAATGTATCCGGGAAGGACTGGCCTGTCGTTTATAATACACATCTCTCCCGCTTGGGAATCCTCTTCCCCTGAAACGAGGAGACAGCAAGGAAGCTGGAGGCCTCGATGCAATCTTATTGATTCTTGGGAGGAATGCATAGGATAGGGGACGCCAGACCGCCCAGTCCATTGGCCACTTTTTAAGGGTTCCCCTCCCCAAGCCAAAGTTTGGTTTGTTGCTGTTAAGACAATTTTTGTTGTTTGTATATAAATACTTTAGTTAGAGGAGGGGGAACGGGATGTGGGACCCTCTGAGTTCTAGGGAGTGGGGGCAGGGACAATTTTTTCCTTTGCTTTTGTTTTGAGGGAGAGCTTTTACCGACTAAAGAAACAAGAGAAATTTCTGGTCACGTTCAAAAAGGGGCCATTCTCACAAAATGGCAAGCCACTCCTCAGTGGAAACAAAGCCAAATCCTAAATGGTGTGTCCGCAGCAGGGGAGAATAGAGCGATGAATTTAAGACTCTTCTCTTTGCCAGAAAGAGAAAAGCTGATGGGAAAGGTAGAGAAGGCGGCTTCCACAGCCCTTCGTAAGAGGCAGAGGCTTGAGCTCGAGGTAGCTTTTGCGTGTTCCAGTTCAGCGGGTTCTGGCTGAGGACCCCGAGGGCAAGCTCCATGATTTCCGGTGGCTTCCGCGCTTCCGGGCACGGTTCTAGTACTGCTTCCTCCAGCTCCCCTTCCCGAGAAAGACCGAACCAAGTTCTGCTTCCCATTGAAAGGCCTTTGGTTTTCGGTGTCAGCACTGGGAATTAGGCCTCTCACAGGCACCTAGGGTTGACGATATTCACCCCCCTCCCCCGCCCGTACCTTTGAACTTTCGAGACTCCATGCAGCCGGCTTCACTAGAAGCAGGTTCCCCCAAAGCACTGGTGCTTGCACATCCCTGACTCTGGTTCCCACTGGACTAAAAAAGAGAGTCTGGCATCTTGTGAGTTCGTTAGAGGATGCTGGTTGATAATTCCAAAAAGCTTACTGATGCTGAATCACAGTACGGAGATGATTTCGACAGCTTTAACTTGTGATATCAACTTTAAGCATCTTACTCTTCGAAGCTGGGTTCCTTTAAGGAGACCAGAAGTCTAGTGAACACCTGTATCTGAATATCTGCCTTTCAGCCCAGAGAGCTGTCCTTAGGTCTCCACATTTCTTGGTGTAAGTAGCTCAGCTCCCATGAACCCAGATCAGCCGTTGTGATTCATCATTTTCAAGGCTCTCAGGTTGTACAAAACCTGCTCTCAGCATCATCCTCCAGCAGCCCCAGTCGGATTGAGCCAATTTTATTTTTCTTGGAACATGAAAAGACTGGGGCTCAACTCTTAGTTTAAGGGGAGCTAGTGGAGATCCGTTCCGTGGAAATCAGTAATAGCAGCTTTTCCTCAAAAGCGTGACTCCTCAGGGGCTGAACCGCACTTAGTTTAGGTTTCACCTTCCTGGAGATGTAGCCGGTAGTCGGAGAATCACCGTCACCCATAAGTAGTCGCATAGCCTCCAGGTAGAAGGGAGGTATGTCAACTTGGGATGGAAGCACCCCAAGGATTTGCAAGAAGGGCTTGAGAACCCCCCTTCCCTCTGGCAGGAGACTGAGGCCAATCAAGGGACAGTCTGGAAGGCGCTAGACGTGTACAGAGGGACAAGGGGACACTGTTCGAGCCCTCCCCGTTTGCCAAGTCCAGTCGCCCCTCTGCTGCTTGCAACCCTCGAGCACAGGGACATTCGCAGAACTGCAGATTATTTTTTCCCCCAGATAATAGGAGGAAAGGGACTTTGGGGGGTGGGGAAGGGGTAGTGGTGTTTTAAAAAGCATAAGTTACCTGTTTGCACTGTTTTAAGATAGGAAAAAAATAGTGGGCAAGGTGAGCATCAGACGTAAATTTGTGTTTTTTTATTTTGTCATGCTCTTGAAAATGTTTGACCATTTGTAGTAGACACCAGTGAAACTTGATTCTCTGTCGCATAAAACACTATTTTCTTTTTTGAAATGTTAACTGTCCGAAAGCCTCGTCCCCCTCTCTCCCTCTTCCTCTGCACTTCCTTCATACCTGCTTTACTGATCGGCCAGGCAGTAGCCATCCGAGAGCTAGACGCAGCAAGAGGCAGGGCCCTTCCCAGGTGGGCCCCGGCTGTCCCAAGCCAGCAGGCGCCCTCTGCTCACTGTGTGCGGTGGAGTCCCCGGCACCGGCCTTTCAGACGAGACTCACAGACCAGACTGCGGACAGCAGGTTCTCAAATTCCTGAATCCGATGCTCCTGGAGTGAGGAGCCGAGGCGTGGAGGGGAGCCCTCGAGCGTCGCGTTGGCTGTAGTAGCTGAGTTCTCATCCACGTTACCGGCACTGTAGCCAGTTACAGTTTACTCAGGAAAACGGTAGATCATTTCAGCCATGGTAGTGCTGGTTGGCAGGGATTGGTAACAGAGAACTGCTCAGCAGCCAGAACTCGAGCCTTGCCTTTAAGGGGACTGCCAGCGAGGGCCCGGGCCTCCGTCTGGTGGTCACGCGCGAGCCGGTGCCGTGAGGGCTCGGCTCCCACTGGCCAGCAGAAAGGGGACGTCTCTTTTCTCCTCCCCCAGCCCCGCCCCCTCACGGACGCCAGATTCCCAGGGGGTCCATGAGTTTTTGGAATTTTTAAAAAATCTTTTTTCAGTTTGGTTTTCCCGGGGACTGATAAGTGCTTTAAGCAGTGTCTATGCCCCATCAAGGCTCCCAGCTTAGGCATTTTCTCGTATTTTTCTGTTCACAGTATTTGTGTGTGTGTGTGTGTGTGTGTGTGCGTGCGTGTGTGTGTGTGTGTGCTTACTTTGGCAGCTCATTTTGGCTGTATTATATACTGAGTGATGAATTGATCCTCTTTTTTCCCTGAGGGATATGAATTGTTTTTCCTTGTGTTATAATTCTGCTTGTGAGTAGCCGGAGCGACCTGCGGCTGACGCAGCGAGCTGGGGCCGCAGAGTGCGGAGAGCCAGGGGGCCGCCTGTCCCTGACAGGCCGGCCTGCCAGGGCCTCCGCGCTCCTCAGTCCAGATCTCTGCAAGGCTAAACATGCCACAAAACCTCTTTCTCCCCCCCCCGCCCCCCCCCCCCATGCAACGTGCGGCTTCTCCAGCCCGTCCCATCGCCATGGCAAAACAGGTACCTTTGGGGCTCGGGGGCGTCACCTGGGATGCTTGTATAATTGACCACCTCGCCTTCTCTCCCAGCCCCTTCCCCAGAATCACTTCCTAGGACACCCGAGCTGCTTGCCCAGGGTCCCCGTTTCCCTGCGAACTCCAGAGAAGCACCCCAGGGCTTCGTGACAGTCTCCGATTCCCTCCCCTTCTCGTTAAGAATCATATTGTATAGTAGCTTTCAGACCATACAGTATTCATTGGGTTACTCCTATTATTATCAAGTAGCTGGAATTGTGAAGGTCGGAGTAGTTAGATCTTTAGCTTTTATTCCTTATTTTTTTGTATTACTATCCATGTGTATAAATTATTGATCATGTTGCTGGCTTTTATAAACTCTAAGCAAGGGAGGAGCACCGCCTCTGCCTTTGCAAATGGTAATGAAGCACTGTTTTTAAATAAAAGAGAGAAACACCATTCTTTGGCCTGTGTGTGTGGATCCTGATTCCCGTTGCCTCCCCTGGAGGCTCGAAGGATACAACTTGGATTTGACTTCTCAGGATGGAAAAAGAAGGCGGCGAATGGGGCAGCGCGTCCTGGTGAGCCGGCAGGTCAGTGAGGCCAAAGTCGGAGCTGCGGCCGGAGCGGCAGCTGCCTCCCTGCAGGCCCTCCAGCTCGCGAGCTCCGCCGAAGCCACACGCCGCCCCTTCTGCTCTGGCAGAAGCGTGCTTGCCGCCAGGGCCGACCCCGCACCCGTGCTGTGCATCCCGCCCTTTCCCGCCCTCTCGGGGACCGTGCCTCGCGCCCTCCTGCGTGGTCGACCTTTTCCTCTTAGTCCCGATGGCGTTTAGACACGCTTAGATCTCTTCGGCACGTTTTAAAATTTTGCAAGATCCTAAGTCCTCTCCCTCATGGCAGACTTCTAGAATAAGCTTCCGCCTGCTAAATCCACTTACTTGCTCTTCACTCTGCTGCCTCCCGGCTTCTCCCTCCAGGTCCCCAAAGCGGCCCCCTTGTGACGACAGCAAATGGGCAAAGGGACCCTTCTGGGTGTATGTAACTAATGGCGTTCAGCTCTGCCGAGCATTCTCCAGGCCCACCCGCATGTGGAGCTGTGAGAGGCCTCGGGCGGTGAGTTCCTGCACCGCCGCCCCCCAGAGCCAGCGAGCGCGCCTGGCCTCGGCTCCTTAGCTGGTCCCCCCCACTCCCCGCTTCCAGGGTCTCCCCAGCCCCAGCCCCACCCACCGCCTGTGTCTGGTCTCAGACAGCCACTCTTTCAGTGAATCGCGTCGGGAGGTGCCCCCATACAAAACGCACCCTAGTCAGCGTCAAGACCTTCCCCGGTCGGTGAGGCCCTGGGTGACATGCCGCCTCCCGGTTGGTCGATGTGTCCATCCGGACTCGGATGGAAGCGCTGGGCGTCGGGAACTCCGGTCCGTTCGTTCACTGCTGTGTCTGTCTCCTGTGCCCGACACTGTCGGCATTTAATAAACCTTCGCGGTACAGTTTCCACCCTGCCTTCCTCTGTATCGCCGCCCCGAAATGTGGGTTCAGTCTGCCCTGCGCCCCAAGGCGGGTGCTTGGGGTGGGGCGTCACCCCTGGGGTCTCAACTGCTGCACATGTCACCGTGCGTGCCACCGGTGAAGTCCTGAGCGCCCTTCCCGCCGGGCCGCTCTGCGGGCTGCAGGCTGCGTCTGCAGCAGGTAACCTTGGGGAAGGAGGAGGTGCCTCCCTCCGGGACAAAGGGCAGTCTGCTCACCGCCTGCCGAGGAAGGAGGACACTCGGGGTCCCCCAGCTGCGTGCCCGGCGCCCACCCAGGCCAGGCCACGGGGAGTGTCTGTGCTGATGCTCCTGCGGCCCGCGGCGCCGTGGGCAGTGAAGCCCTTTGTCTCCGACCCACTCTCGTGCCTTCCGCCAGAGCCCATGAAACGGCAGCCCGAGACCTAATGCGTCAGAAGCACCAAGTTCTCTGTCAGATGACGCCTGGGGCCCGCTGCTGCCGGTACCTTCCTCCTGCAGTCAGTCCATCCTCTGCACTTTGATCTGGATGCTCCTAAAATAAATGTGACCGAAACGTTTGACCACACCCAAATTCTTGAGGAAGTCTCATTTTCTAGAGTCCAAATTTCAAATTTAGTAAGTGGCACCGAAGGCCCCCCGCACGGGACTCAGGGCTGAGGCCCCCTCGCCCGCCCGGCTTCTGTACGAGCGGTCTCGGCCCGTCCCCAGGCCCCGTCCCCCAGATGAGCTGCGCTTGCTCTTGTCTCTGCTCCTCTACCCCCGCCAGGGGAAGCTGTCCTCAGCCTCAGGACTCTGCTCGAGTGTCGCTTCTTGACCTGCTGCCAGGCAGAGTGGGCCGGCCTCTGGCCTGGCCTGAGGGCATCCGACGACGACCTTGTGTCTTACTGGCTTGAACCCCTTCCACTCACGAAACTCTTCCTGTCTGACAGACTTCGTGAGGCTTTTCCTCAACCTCAGCTCCGCCCGGCCCCGCCGCGTGCGTTAATCCCACACACACGGGTGCTGGCACCGCTTCGAGGCAAGCCGAGTTTCCCGTCGGGGAATGTGCGCCCACGCTTCCCCCACCAGTCTGAGCTTCCCGAGGTCGGAGCACGGGGTCAGTCACGCCCGGCTCCCTCACGCCTTGCTGGGACACCCGCCGGAGCCCGGAAGGGGCCGCCGAGACGCAGACGGGCACCCAGCCAGAGACGCGACAGCACAGACACAGGCCGTGCTTCTGAGAACGAAACCCACGAAGAGTTCACGTAGAACGCAGGATGACGTCAAGACCCCGTCGGAGAGGTGGCACCCGGCCTCGGGCTCCCCTGCTTCTGTGTCTCCCCCGAGGGTGCTGGGACTGCACCCTCATGCCCTCCCCCTCCACGCTCCCGGGCTGCGATGGCAGCCACCCGCGTGCCCTTGGGGTCGGAGAGAGGACTGGATCGCGAGGGGAACCCCCAGGCTCCTGCGTCCCTGGGCCCTCGCAAACCGCGGGATCTTGGTCACGGCTGCGCCTGCCGGCCCCACAACTCCCCATTTGCGAGACGCTCAGAGGAGGAGCTGTTTGGTGGGGCCCCTCCCAGCGCCGGAGGCTGATTCCATATTGTCGGTACTAGGACTTACCCCCCAGGTGAAAATCAGGCCTGATGGGTCCCAGGAATGGGGACAGTCAGGTCATGCATCCCCACCCAAGGGTCCACCTTCCCCGAGGAGCCAAGTTCCTTCTCCAAGGCGAATAACAGGCCTGTGTACCCAGGGAACCCCGCAAGAAGCCTCAGGGGAGCAATGATGCCAACATTGTGACCAAGTAGTATCAAAAGCTGACACCACCCATTAACTTGTCGGGGAAATGACGCATCGGTTTCGGAAACTGTCCGACCTGGTTCTGGGTCATACGTTGGAGGTTCTCAACCAAAGGTGTAAATCAGAACCACCACTTCCAAACCGAGGCTGCATGCCCAGAGGTTCTGGCTCGGCCGGCCTGGTGCCGGCTGGGTGTCCGGGTTTTGTAGAGGCCAAAGTTGCTGCTCATGTGCGCCCTGCCCGGAAACCGCCACGGTGAGTGAGTTCGGATCCCGCCGTCTTCTCACAAGCTGGAGGCTGACATGATCTCCAGAGATAAAAGCTCATTCAAAGTTGGAGGGGCATGCGAGGGCTCTGTACTTCCCACTCAATCTTGCTCTAAAACTGCTCTGTGAAATAAAGACTTAATTAACAAGAAACCGCAGGGAAGCGGGCAGCCCAGCTCTCACGGGGCCAGTGACCAGCTACGCTCCAGGCTCTGTGCATCTCGGCCTGATGGCTCTTCCGAAACACGTGCTCTCAGGTCGTCTCCTGCTCCATCTCTGTGGCAGCCTCCTGTTGTCGGTGAGCAGAATTCTGAACTCCTCGGCCAGGCGTCGAAGGCGCCTGAAGTTCGGGGCCTCAAAGCATCTTTGCAGGCTTAGTATCAACAGCGAGAAACCCAAAGGTCCTTGCCAGCGAGTGATTGCAAGCTCCGTGAGGGCAGGGACTGTGTCTTATTCACCACCATGACCTAGAACATGACGGAGATCCCCAAACACAGGCACTTGGAATGGGGTCTGATTGGAGGTAGGTGTGTGTGAGCCCCTCCCTCCACCGCCATCTGATTCCTCCCCTTTCTTCTCGCACTAGCCCCTTACGCCATACTCTGCCTTCCAGCTGTTTGCCCCCAAGGCCATGTGTGGACGTGCGCCGGCCCCGCCATCTCTCTCGACTCTGAGCTCTCTGCCATTGACTTTATTCCTACTGTGCCCAGCTTCGCGCCGTATCATCTCGAATTTCTTGAGGCCGGGACTGTGCTTCGTGCGGCTCCGTCTGCGGGTTAGACACAGACCTGGAGCGACGGGCACCCCGGGCTTCGTGCATGCCCCACTGGCATGACTGTCCATCCGCTCGCTCCATAGGAGATGGAGCTCCTGAGCCCAGAAAAGGAGAGGGACACACACGGGAAGGTCCTCCTCCGCCAAGACGGTCACCCCTTCTGCCCCGAGAGGCAGTGCTCATTGAAGTGTTTAAGAGTGTGGGCTCTAGAGCCAACTCGTCTGGGTTTGAAATCCAGCCCCCAACTCCTGGGCAAGTTGTTCAGGATGCCTAAGTATTTCCAGCTGTAAAATGGGGGTATTAATAGTCCTTACTTTATAGGTTCAAAGTAAGGATTTTAAAAGGTAATATATGTCAAATGCCTAGAAGTATATGGCATATAGTATTTGCTCAATGAATGCTTTATCATTATTATTATTATTATTATTATCACTGTTGTCATTATTATTAAGAGTGCAATCCACAGGGATGAGCCCAGGACGTCAGACAACCATCCCCAGGCTCTGACGCCAGGACAGTGACCTGGGTTTGGAGCCTGAAGTCCTCAACATGGCCCGAATGACCCAATTATAATTTATCAATTCCTTTGTTCCTTGTGCTTCCCATTTCCTTGGCAAACTGAGGCACAGAGAGGACGTGGAGCTAGGTCATGTATGGAGGAAGTAAGAGCCTGGATCAAACCCAGGCAAGACTGAGCAGCTCTGCTCAAGGGCCCCAAGCCTTGCGCAGAACCTGGCGCGCGGTGGCCATTGGCATGCCATCGACCTTTCTTTACTGCGTGGAGGTTATTTCATTCTTCACCCCAGTGCTCACAATACATCCACCCTGAGTCAAAGCCATGGAATTGTAGAGTTGGGTGTATGCCTGACGGTCAAGTAGTCAGCCTTCTGTTTGACCAATAGGAACAACGGGCCTGGAGAGGCTAAGGACTGGACCACCCGGCCAGATATAGGAACCTCTCCCGTCCAGATGCTGCCTTCCTGGTGTTTGAATGTCTTTGCTGGATGGACAAAACAGAAGCGTAGAATGGTCTTTCCAGGTAAGTGCTCCAAAGTCGGGGACTTGGGCTTTGATGTCTTTCATCTAGTAAATGGGTTTCCTCAGTTCTGTGAGCTGTCCTAGGGCATTAGTCCAACCCAAGGAGGGGATCATGGGAACCTCTGGTTTGCAGCCTTAGTCATTCAGAGGCACAGTAACAACCTGGGCTTGTGATTGGTGTCTGAAGTGGGGGTACCGTGTAGGACTGAACCCGTAATGTACGGAATCTCTGGGTAGACAGTGTCTTAGTTGAGTTGAATTCTCAGAGACCTTGCTGGTATCACAGAACTGCTTGTTGGTGCGGGGAAGCTACACACACACATGCACACACACACACATGCACACATGTGTGCACACACACACATCGGAGTTGGGTCCAGGAACCCAAAAGACGAGGTTTCCTTGGCTGTCGGCCATCGCTAACATCGTGGGGTGGTCGTTCATGAAGACACCCTCATTCTCATCCTCCCTCTGTGGCTTCGCTCAGTGGTGAGCGGGAGACCCTTTAGTCCAGTGATTTAAAAAGCTCAATTAAGACCAGCAGACTATGAGCTGGTCCTCTTTTTAATACATTGTTTAATTTTGATGTAAATATTTATTATCTATTCATTTCATGAAACCGTAATTCACATAGTAGAAAACTTGAAAAATACAGAGAGACAGAAAGAAAAAGGGAAAAGTAACCAAGATTTCCTCCGAATAAAGAGATCTGCAGTGTGACCTTGCTGTACTTCCTTGCAGTTTTTTCTTTTTTCCCTACACACAGGTTTGAGAGATGTAATTCCCCTAATTAGAAAAGGGAAGAAAGTGAATATACAATTTTCATTCTGCTTTTCCCACCTAACTTGATGAAATCAGCATTTTCCATGTTGATCCAATGATTTACTCTCACGAACATCGCTTTGATAGCTACATAATGTCTCTCCAGCAGACGAACAGTTTGTATTTAAGCAGTCTCCTAGTGATGGAACATTTTAATGGTGTCCAATTTTTCGATTATGAATTCTGCTGCAATAAAGGGATAATTTCCTCTCAGTAAAAGCTTTTCTCAAATCACTGACTTTTCCTTGCACTGGGCCCTGGGAATGTAGATCAGATCTCAGCTTGAGCAATAGACCCCGTGACAAGGATCCCATGCAGGGCATGACTGTAAAGGGTGGGGGAGGACCAGGAAAGAAGGGGGAGGAGGGGTAGCAGAGCATAGTTTATTTTAAAATAAAGTCTTTTTTTCTCTTCATTTTACTTATAAGTGTACTGTGTCATTGTGTATGATGTGGGAAATACATGTATTCTAAATGTGAGCCAGCCTCAGTTTAAATCAGTATGACTATCTAGGTCTTCTCAGAATCCGACGCCATCTATCCACACAGAAGATCTGGTCTCTCGCAAACCCGGTCCCATTCCAGGCGTTTCTGGAGTCCCCGGGGCTGAACCCCTGCAGCTCCCCTTCTCGTGCCGTGGCTGGGCGCCTCGTGCCAAGCAGAAGTGCTTCCCCGAGTTTTCTTAGTTGAAGATTAGCGTTTTGCCTCTGCTCAGCCAAGGTTCCGTGGAGGCAGCTTGACCAACAAGGGCAAAAGGAGGAGGAAGTGGTTTGCTCATCTCTGTAGCGTAACCGGGACCTCGCGGCGCGTTCGCCTGAGCGCCCAGGTCGTAGGGCCGGGCGAGGCCCTTCTCTCCCCACGTCAGCCCAGCCCCTGTCTGTCTGCCTCACATCTGGGCCTGGCGTGATGCCTGCGAGAGGTGCTCGGCAAGACTTGTGCACTACATAACTTGACGAATGGCCCCTCCGGCTGGAAATGAACACGGGCCATGCGCACCGGGACCAGCGAGGTGACGGGCAAGGGCACAAGGCCAGGCTGTGCGTCCCTGGAGCAGAAGCGGAAGCTGCCGGCTTCTCTCACCACCAGGGGCTCCTTCCCCTCCCCCCACGGCTCACCTGCCCAGGAGCAAGTGCACCTCTCAGGAGCTCCCACAGCACCCTGTCCCCCCCCCGTCACACCGTTTACCTCTCCTGTGTGTTAATGACTTACCTGGGGTCCGTCCCCCTGCTGGGCCCCAGGTGTCATTAGGCTGTTTTGTTTTTTTTTTTTCACGATGTCCTCAGGGACCTATGGGGACCTGGTCGAAGTATGGACTCCAAGACAGGCGAGGGAAGAGGTGGGCGCGACCCTTTAGAAAATGAATCCCGTGTCTGTAGCTGACCCCGCCCAATCCGCCCTGGGCGTTAAGAAGCTGGAACATGGACCCAGAGGCAAAAGCATGTTGCTGCAGTGGAGTGAGGAGTGAGGACCTCACACCTGCAAGCGGCTGCACGACATAACTCTGGGGGGTCCTACCGGGTCCATGAGGTCCCCGTGCCTGGAGGGAGGACCCACCCACTCACCCGTGTGCTGTGGAGCTTCCCAGGTGATTCCAACATGCAAACAGGTCGGGGAGCACTTCTAACCCTTGGCTCCTGTCCTGGCCTCACTTACTTAAAATCTGTTGAATGAATGAGTGGATTTAGGAGGCTCACAGTCTTCTGCGTCCCTTTCCAGGGTAGCAGTGGCCTTGCTACCCAAGCCCACCCTACCTTCTCTGCAGAATCGAGGTATTTTTAAATTCTCCTTCATGTCCCTGGTGGTAGTTTTCATCTCATTTTTTAACATCTAGGTATTTAACATCTCGCAATAAGAGAGGCTAGAAATATGAACTATTTTTCAAGTAAAAATCCTTTCTGAACTCACGTGAAACGTCATCTTTATCATGAAATGCCACACTCCTGTCGTTCAACACGTTTCGATGGCACACCCCCTACGTGCTGGATGCTGGGACACGTCCCGGCTCACCCGGAGGGCGTGTTCCCCAGGACAACGGGACTGAGCACCCACACAAACGCGCGATTCCGAAACCGTGCGGTCAGCGCTCGGAGGGAAAAGCCCAGGATGCCGGACGTTCGGCATCCCCCTCCACCCCCCTTCGTCCCTAGGAGAGCTTCATGGGGACCACGAGCACGTCGGCCCTGCCCCCCTTCCTCCCTCCCGGTCCAGCGAGGGCCTCCACTGCGGCCCTGCCTCAGGATGGTCAGCTCGCAGCACCGGCTGGGCTCCTGCCCCAGCTCCTTGGCGACTGTCCCCGGTTCCTCAGCTGTCTCCGCCCTTGCCCCCTCCTCCAGGGGCTTCCGGTTCTGCAGAACATTATTTGCATCTTGCATAACTAAGAAGCCAGCCCCAGCAGCTCCCACCCCCCACCCCCACCCCAGGCCATGTCGCCCACGCCAGAGCTGGGCCTGAACAGCTCTCCAGGAGGGCACGTGGCCTGTGACCACGAAATCCCTGACCCTGGCCGTGAAGCCAGAGCTGACTCGGGCCGTCTGGCAGCCACGACGCTGCCCGATGCGCCTGATGACTTCAGCACCCCTCTGAACACAAACCCCAGCACTTCTAACTTCAGACAAGTTAATCCTCCAGCAGCTTCCTGTCCCTGGCAGTGTTGCAATGGCCGCCGGTCTGCTGGCCCTGTCTCTGGCTGCGGACCTGCCTCTGTTTTCTAAGACATTTGTCACAACGTTGGTGACGGTAGCTGCTGCCCCGGCCTTGCCCCACTCCTGAGAGTATCGGACACCCTCTGCCTGTCGTACGTGCCAGGGCCAAACCCCGGATGGTCACGACTGAAGACGCAGAGCCCGAGGAGCTGGCGACCAGACTGGTGCTGGCGAGCGTCCTGTGGGTCTGTCCGCCTGGTCTGTGCCGGTGTTAAGTTCTTAGATAGTCTTGTCCAGCGTATTGCTCTGCAAGGCAGGACGTAAGAGAAACATCCCTTCCTCCTCTGACAGGTCCCCGTCTGGCGCGGACCCTGCCCCGCACCGTATCGTCTCTGCACAGCACACTGGCCTCATCCCTGTGGACAGTGCACAGCACGCGGTCATCCTTCCAACTCTGGGACAGGCTCGCCGGAGAGGCTAAAAGCTTACAGGTCGCCCGAGTTCTTGAACCCAAGCAGGGAGCAGGGCCCTGGGAATCTAGGTAAAATTGGGGAGCAGCGTGACAGAGGGTCGGTCTCGAGGGCCGGACCCCTAGTGGCTGTGCGTCTATAGCAGAGCGTTGTACTGATCTGATTGGTTTAGACTCCCCGACGCGGAGGGCTCACCCCCACACAGGCTGGTCACCCCGTGTCCAAGGATTGCATGCAGATGCATGCAGCTCCCTCCTCTTTCTGCGTCCTCTCTTCTCACACGAGAAGTGACAAGCCGGCCTGAGCTCGTCCATCCATCTTGCCCCCTCATCTGTCCTCGGCTGGACACTCTCAGTTCGTCAGCTGGAGGCCAGGGTACCCCTGAGATCTGAGTTTGGGTTTACTTTATTTATTTATTTGTTTGTTGTTTGTTTGTTTGTGTATTTAAAACGCCTACAGCACCTGGTCTTCCAAGTACTACCCAGGGCCAACCTTGCTTAGCTTCCAAGATCAGGCGGGATCGGGCTTGTTCAGGGTGGCATGGCTGTAGACTTGAGTTTGGGTTTAAAGGGAGGGAGAGGCTCTCTTGGATTAAACCACGTCATTAAATCCGTTCTGCCGGGGCCTCTGCTCTGGAGATCCAGGCCCGGGCCAGGGTAGGAGGTACCGTCCTGCTCCCCACTGCCATTGTCTCTTGTCTCCAACAAGGGCAACTGAGAAGGGAGGTGTGGCTGGACCAAGGCCAAGTGCAGGCACTTCCGGGGGTCCTGACAGCACAGTGGGTGACCTCCAAACTGACCATGAAAGCCTGCCACTTGAGAGCTGCAGGGGCCAGAGGGAGTAGCACAGATGTTGTATCCTGCACTGAATGTATGTTCTGATTCGGGGTTCAGAAAATATGGTCCCTGTAGCTAAGGGACCCAGGATGAGATGCCTCTAATTGTAGGGGTGTGAGCAGGGAGGGTCTCATGGGAAATGGGGCAGGAATGGGACTTCGGACCCTCGCCTGCACTTTGGGAAGTGGGATCACACACACTCAGGGCCCCGAGTCACGTCCATCTCCAGTGTCGGCCATCGTAGGTCAAGATGGTGTATTATAGTCAAAAGAATTTTCCGAGGAAAGAGGACGGTTACCTGAGTGACTTCCAGTTGGTGCTGCGGTCATGGGGCCTCTGAGGGCTCCTTGGCGCTTCTCTCTCTGCAGGCGGCAATGAGTCCCGGGCCAGAAGGGGTGCAGCTTCCCCTCATAGAGAAGAAAACAGACTCCGCAGTCATTCGGAGAGGCAGTGGCCGCATATGAAGCTGACGCCTGACACTCGGACCTGGGAACTCACGGGGGATGGAGAGCCTAGAGGAGACAATGGAACCCTGGGACGTGCCAACACTGCATGGGAAATCGAAGAATAAAAAAAAAAAATCCTTTAAGACTCTCGGCGGAAGTGTCCCAAGAGATGGGAGGCACAGAGGGAGGAAACCAAAAGTCAGTCTCCTCTGGTGCCAAGTCTCATCTCGGTCTGCACTGTAACGTGATGATGCTCAGGACGGTTCGCGTGGGCTTCTGGTGTGAAGTCGAATGGTTCAAGTTACCCATTTCTCTTCCTTTGGCAATTATCCAACAAAAAGCGATACAAGCACCACCTATTAGAAACTAGGGAAAAGAGATAAAAACAAAAACAAACAAACAAACAAAAGATTAAAAATCTGCTGGCGGCAATAGGAAGGAGCAAGTTTTGGGGAGGAAAAGAGGAAAGGATGCCGATAATTGCAGATATCAGAAAAAGTGAGCAATGACTGCAGATTTCGGGGGGGGGGGGAATGTCCCTCTTCAAGGGGAAGGGCATCCGCAAAGCGCAGAACTAAAATCCTTTTTTTAAAAGAGTAAAGATAAGGTGTGTTTGTGTCGATTGGCACTAAATCTGGATTGGTTCCAAGAAGCAGGGAAGAAGGGACTAAACGAGGAAACGCAGTGAGGCGAGTCACGTTTGTAAGGAAGCGGTTTGTCCTTGAGACAGAGAGGAGGAAGGAACCTGCATTGTGAACATGCAAACTGACCTATTCCTTTGCCTATGGAGAAAAGAAGGCTGAACACTCAAGTAGAAGGCCCTGGATCGGGAAGAACAGCTCTGCTATCCTACAACACAGCCCTGGCTTCTTCCTTATTTGAATCTCCCACAAATAGTTGGTCCATATTAAAAAAGCAAGAAACACAAGGTCTACACAAAAAAATATGAACTTAACCATTAAAAAAAAAAAAACTCAATTGAAAAAATGGGCAAAGGACTTGAATAAACATTTCTCCAAAGAAGATATACAAATGACCTACAGCATGTGAAAAGATGCTCAATATCACTGGAAATTGAAGCCCTTGTGCATTTCTAGTGGGTATATATAGAATTATCATATGATCCAGCCATTTCCTTTTGGGTATAGACCCAAAAGAATTGAAAGTAGGGTCTAGAACAAATACTTTTACAGCCAGTTTCATAGCGGCATTATTTATAATAGCTAAAAGATAGAAACAACCCAAATGTCCATTATGGGGGAATGGCTAAATAAAATGTGGGATATACATACAATGGTCTCCCATCCAAGCACTAACCAGGCCCGACGCTGCTTAGCTTCAAGATCAGACAAGATAGGGCACGTTTAGGGTGACACAGCCATGGCATGCAGTGAAATATTATTCAACCTTAAGGAAGAACAAAATTCCAATGGCGCTACAACATGGATGAAACTCGAAGACGTTATACTAACTGTTAAAGAAAAAGATTAAAGAAGACAATTTAGGTGATATAAACAACCTCTAGGACACTTCATGAAGTGACAGTCTCCAATTGAAGAACTGCAAAATCAGGAGAAAGGCAAGAAGCTTTTATACGGTGAAAAATAGAGAACGAGGAAGAGACAAATGGAAAGTATCTGATGGCCTGGGGCCACACAGTCCGCCTTGTGGGGGTGAGAAGGCCCCGAGATGGCTTGGCCTTTGGGAATTGGCTGACCAGATACACTGTATTTCTGGTCAAGCGGAGCATTTACAGAGACACGAAAGCTGATTACGTTCTGGTTTGCTGATGCAGCACCCCAGGCCGGAATGGCTCCATCTCGGCCCTAGAAAGTTGTTTCAACATAACTAAGCGAAATGAGCCAGTCGCGAAAGACAAATACTCAATGATTCCATTGAAAGGAGACACCTAGACTAGTCAGACTCGTAGAGACAGGGAGTAGCGAGTGTGGTACCAGGAGCTGAGGGGGCTGGGGAGTTAGTGTTCAACAGGGACGGCGTTTCGGTTCGGGAAGACGAAGACGTTCTGAAGACGGATGAGGGCGAAGGCAGCAGAACAGCATTCACGCGCGTAATGCTGCTGAGCTGTGCACTCGGAAGTGGCTGAAATGGTCAATTTTATGTTACATGTATTTTATTTAGCACAATAATAAGTACGTATCATCAGAGAAAAAGTAAGACAGTAACAACAACAAGTAAAACAAATAGCAGGTAAATACTACTCACCTGAAAAGCGTTGCCAGAACATTCACGAAAATTGCCAACACGTATTGGGCAATGACTCTCTTAAATTCAGCAAAGCGATTTCCTTTACGATGCGAGATTGTAAAACAGACATGGCAAGACAATGGGGGAAAAATATCGAGGGAAATTGGTGGAGCTTAGGAAAGAAGAGGAGAGAAAATAAAGGCATCACGAAAATAAATGCTTATTGGAATTCGTGCGGGGGAACGGAGAAACTATTAACAACAACAGCAACGACAACAGACAGAGGTGAAGAAAGTGAGGAAAACGAAGTGAAAAAAAATGCTGAAACAGGTCAGCAAAAATATATGGAATAAAGGCTCCAAAATATACTCACTGGAATCCCCAAGAAAGAAAACCGAAAAGAATGAACAGAATGAATACGGGACTGACACCTGCAAACGCTGTAAGGACAGCGGACTTAGGAGAATCCGTCAGAGCGCGTGACCGTTTAGTCATTTTTATGCCCCATCTGTTAGTGGCGAGATGCATAGAAGAGACGTTTTTATTCATAATGTCATAGATTTACTTTTTAGAATTTATCTCGAAACTGATGACGGTTGTGTCTTTTTGGCTTTTTATTAAAACCGACATGCTTTTTCTGTGTTAATTCTAAGAAATACGGACACTTCAGATTAGGATAAGGAAGAGGACACGACCCCTTTTGATTTCCCTCACCCCCGTGACGCATCCCCGTGCTGATTAACATTCTGACTGGCATATTATTTAACAAAGGACTTCGCACCCCTTTTCTGCCTTAGCGTTCCAAGCAACCTTGTAAGACGAGTGCGTTTATGTCTCACATTTTACAAAAGGGAAGTGCAGTTCAGGCAGGGGAGGTGCGTACTGGGCTCTCTCCCCGGGCATGCAGCATGTGGATGCAAGGGATCGACTCTTTACTATTTTTACTTCTACCCTGGTTCCCCACAACTTACAGGTCTGTGTCTCTAAGTTTTGAATTTCAGGCAGATGAGATGAGGTGGCTTCGAGCTGGGTTTCCAAGTGTGCAGGCCACGGCCGACCACTGTTTGTCATGCTGGCTGGGCAGAGGACAAAGAACTCAATAAATAAGTAGCCATTTGTCAGCGGGTTGGGGGAGGCGCATAACTGTTTTGCCCCATGATAGTTACCAGCTCAAAGGAGAAAGTGTATTCCTTTTGGGACAGAAGCGTGTCCAGGGCCAGCCCCACCCCTTCTGAATTTTCCGACCAAGCTAAGTGATGTTTACAGAGCAGGAATGAGGTCCAGTGTTTCCTCACACATGGCGCTTCTCAGACTTCATGAGCACACGGGTCTCTGGGGATCTTGTCAGATTGCTGATCTGGTTTCAGTGGGTCTTGGAAAAGGTCTGAAATTCTACATTTCTAACCACGTTCCTACGAAGTGCTGATGCTGCCAGTTGTAGACCAAACTTTGAGCAGCTACTCAGCCAGAAGCCATTATCCGGGTCCCTATGGCTCTCAAGTTCCAGTCAAGGCTTCTTACTGCGGCTCCGCGGCCTGCTCGACTTGACCCCTGACTGTTTTTGCCTTGGCCTCTGTTTTCATTACTGGATAATCCCCTGATCAACAACAAACACAAGTGCTTGTGATGCATTCACTCTGTTGTGCACCCATCGCCACCACGTGAGTGACGGGTACGGCTTCAGTTTTGCAAGATAAAGTTCTGCAGACGGATGGTGGTGATGGTCGCTGTAACGCAGGAGCTCCAGGCCAGGTCCCTGCACCTGGGATAGTCCAGAAAAACCGCCGGGGAGGATCCGCGGGTGCGACATGCCGTTTATTACTCACGGCCAGGAAAGCATCGGCAGCGGTTGGTCGTGTCGGAACTGCAGGAGAAGGCACCGGCCCAGGCCAGGCAACGTGTTACCCCCTCGCTGGGGGAGCCGCTGCCTTCTTAGGCAGATTGGAGCCCCATGTGCTGCTTGGTTCCAGAAGCAGATAGCAGCAGATAGCGTCCTTCCGTGAGAACGGAGACCAGCCACATTTTAGAGCAGAGCAAGCAGATAGTGTCCCTGGGGACAGCAGAGAACGCCCTTGGGAGCAGGCGCTGCCGAGAACTCTGGGCACGGCCCTCCTTCCGGCAGCGGGCTGGACGGCCGTCGGCCTTCTGAGGACATGGAGGCGCCATGTTCCAAGTTACCTCCACGGTTGCATCACCACATGCATGGACTTTAAAGTCACTGAAATGTATATTTAGACGTGGTTTAAATGGTAAATTTTGTATCGTGTACGTTTCACTCCAGTTCTTATAAAAAGCAAATGGGAACTGCATGTACCTACTTTAAAAAAATAAAAACAAAATATTGTTAGTGCCGCGCATGGGCAGGCCGTGTTCATCCAGCTCCCCCGAATTCTGTTCTTTTCTTTCTTGAATTTTTATTTGTTTGTTTGTTTGTCTGTTTGTTTTTCTGGTCTCTTCTTAAGATGATGTTTTGCTCCGCCTCTGGACCAAGAGAGGCCACAACCCTAAATGCCTCGGCCTAGTTCCCGTGTTCCAAGGCGTGCTTCACTGTGCCGGATGGGTTCGTTGCATGAGCTCCTCCCTGCTTTAGGGTGGTAGGACACCCAGACGAAGGGTGGTGGCTTCCACAAACAATATTTGCAGAAGGACTGGACACAGAGAAGTTTGCCGAGCTGCTGCAGGCCAAAGCTATAGGCTGGAACCTGCTATAGGCTGGCAAAACTCACAAGGTGAGGAGGCCGTTGCTGACCTCAGCGGGAGCCCAAGGGGCAGAAGCCACCATCAGGGAAAGTTTCCGATGGGAACATCTCATGGAGTTCCCATGGCACTCACCGAGAAGTTGCCTCTGGGGTGATGCTGAACTCACTGGAGATGATCTCCACCGGCGTTCTACCCTGCGGCTGAGCCCTGTAGGAATGAGGCCACACGCACACACCGAGCATCCTCTGCCTCCTGCACTGCTCCCTCTGCTGGCGGAGCCTGACGTGGCGCCAGCTGGCAAAAGGGGAAGGTCAGGAGGGTCCAGCTCTGAGTTCACGCACAGTGCACTCGAGGGTGGATTTGGAGCAGAGGTGCAGTAACTTGATAACTGGCAAAGGGGCCAAATCTTAATGGCTACGAATCTGGGCAAAAGTACTCAGGAGTTCCTTGTAGTGTTCTTGAGCTCTTCTGTCTGTTTGGAATTGTTCCTAAGTTTAAAAACTTAAGCGAAAGAACCCTTTTAGCTGAAACTGGACAAAAGACTTTGGGGAAGGTGATTTTTTTTTTGACTTCCGAAATTGCATTGTACTCTACAAGAGAATTTGCTTTTGGACTGTGATGCTTTCGGACTTTAAGAGAGTTTGATTTCTTTGCGTTTTTAGCTCCCAAGGGCATCGCAATTGGATTTCAGACTACTTCCTTTAAACTTTAATTTGCAAGGAGATCGAATTTTAATATTTCTCCCTGGGAAATTTGCAATGGAGGGTTTCTTCTTGTTGGCCTTTTACGATTGGACTGTCTTTATACTGAATCTTGATCTCATTGCAAAATCTCTGAAGAGCTATATTGGACTTGGCTTGATGGCATTTGGGGTGGGAAATGGGAGAAGAGAGACCTCGGGATTAATTACTGTTCTGATCTAACCCATTCCAAAACCTCTTGGCAGAAAACTTTATACTGCCCAACGGCGGACCCAAGACGAGTCATACGGAAGTGACTGGTGCCGAGCGAGCAGCGGGGTAATGCTGAGCGCGGGGCTGTCCCGCCAGAAGGCTGATTGCCACCGCTGACCATGGACGTGCGGTTAAGTTCAAGGCATTATTAAAAGACAGTATTGGGAGAATCACTTATTCCCTACTCTGGTTTCCATGTGGAGGAATTCCACCTCAGAAACACCCCCTGGCCTCCCTACAATCTCTTGCTTACCAACTCCAAGGAAGCATGAGCAAGTTACATGTTGGGCAATTTGTCCAAAGGGCACTGGCATGGATCTGGGGCCTGCTGGTCTACTGAGAGTGTTTGGGATGCTGTGCACCTTGACTTTACAGGGCTGGCCCGATGTCCAATACTGCATGTGGCAGGGGGCCAAGACCGTCTACTCAGGAGTAAAGTTATCAGCAGGTCAACGTGATCGACCAACACAAAACCACCTCTCCCGACAACTTTAATCAAGCCGATACTTTCATGTGCACACACCTGCCTCCTGGTCTACTTCTTCATCGGTTCTGAACTTCAGTGGGAGAAAAGAAGTGCTATTTATTATCCCCCGAAAACCAATTCATCATTCAAATTATCTTCATCTTTTAAATTTTATTGTTTACATTAGGGCTGTCCAATAGAACCCTAATGCGAGCCACATATGTAATTATAAATGTTCTATAGTCCAAAATGTTATCATTTCGCCAATTAAAATTATTAAAATTATTAATTAGATATTAAATATATTTTTTCCTACGAGGTATTTGAAATCTAGTGTGTATTTTACACCTATAGCACATCTTAAATTGGACTCGCCACATTTCAAATGCTCAATAGCCACAAGGCTTGTGGCTACCATACTGAACAGTACTGGTCTGTGTGACCTTGCCTATCCGCAAAAGGAAGGCTAGTTTTCCGTTGTGGTTTTGTGTAGCTGAATTATAACTACGAATTAAGAATATTTCTCCTTTCCTTCCCCTCACTCCCACCATATACTTCATTTTCTCAAGAGACTAAGAAAGGGTTCAAACTACTTTTTAAGATACTTTTCCCCAGGTGGCCATCTCTTTGTAGCACTGTGCGTTGACTGAAACGCGATGCCCTTTTGGTTTTCTTTTGGTTGAAAGTTCAATTTTAGATCCAAGAGGGTATGATTTATAGGTGATAAGAGCTTGCATTTGGTCCTAAGTTTAAGGGGGCCACCTGGTGAGGCTGGACCAGGACGAGCCAGAATGACAGACACATCACGGTGCCTGGAGACCACCCACAGCTAGTCAGATGCCGTCGGATCTGAGTAAGTGAGGTTTCTCAGCCTTAACTGGGGTCCGTCCCCACTTCCCCAGCTATCCTGGGGTTCAGCTTGCTGATTGAGATCCCTCATTTACTTCTAGTGAGGGAGGGCAGATCACGAGCCGCACTGTCAATCACCTGTTTGCTGCTGTTGGCAGAACAAATTCACTGGCCACTGTGGAAGGCTTGACATTTGGAGAAGCCTTGAACTCGTGTCGGCTGTGGTATCGGGGAGCATCAAAGAACTGATAGCTGCCTTTTCACTGGGGCATGTGAATATGTACATCTTCCTCGCCTTAGTAAAATATAGATGACCTCTCAGAACTGATGGGTTTCTCAGAACTTATGGTCTGACTCGCCATGGTGGAGGGGCCCCATGAAGAACCCCTCTCAACCCAAAAAGGAGAGAAGAATAGTGGGGCGGGGGAAGCGGGGTGCTCCAAACAGCATGGAGAACTAATGAGCTTTGCTTGCTGAAGAGTGGGAAGATTTAACTAGCTGGGAGATAAAACGAGGTGAAGGCATTTGTTCACCAGATCTCCAGATGGTGTAGGAGGCGATGCTTCACAGCAGACCAGAGCACGGCTTGGAGTCGAGGGCGTGGCTGAGAGTGGGGTGACTCCGTTCCAGAGATTCTCCCCTCACGGAGGAGAGTCTGGGAACGAGAGTAGTCGGTGAGGAGGAAAGAATAAACTCTTCCCGCCTCCTCTGACATCAGCTCAAATGCTTTATTAAGGATTTGGACTTCTGCCAAGGGCGTGTTCTCCCAGACTTCCGTTCCTGTGAATGGGCCACTACGAATCTGCGCCCCGATGGGGCCGTGGCTCGCTGTCAGGTTACACTGGTGTCGTGGCTGAAGAAACCCGAGACTCATACGTGGGACCAGGCAAACGAGTGTCGGAGGTGGGTTTCAAACCTCTGTTCTCTGATTCATTCTTTTTTTTTTTTCTTTCCTTCCAGACATTCCCCCCGCCACACACACACACACACACACACACACACACACACACACACAAACACGAACAAAAGTTCAAGCATAATGATTATTTTGTGGCAGGCATTATTATTGGTAATGTTTATTCAGAACTTTAAGGATGCTCTTACACTAGGGGAACAAGATTACATGTTTACCTACAGCTCTGCTCATGGAAAAACCTAAAGCAAGGAAACGAGAGCGACAAACGCAAAAAAACACAACGGCCTGGGCACGGGACGGCAGCTCTTCAAAGGCCCTAGATCGTAACGTCTATAAAGCGAAGGCTGTCAGAGCTGCAGTCCCAAATGTTGACAGCGGCACGCTTTCCTCTCCGCGCTTTAAATCTGTCCCGCGTCTCCTGCGACATGTCTGGCCATCGCACCGATGGGGGAAAAGACGCCCCCTTTCCCTTCCTCGGGTCGTTCTTCATTTTAGGTATCCCAGGTCAGGGACGCTGTTGTGAGGAGAGAATCCTTAACGAGCTTTTTGGCCCACAGATATTTATTTTACCACCGTGTATAATGAGAAATTAGAAATGATCTGAATGTTTCCGAAAGGGGAGGGCCATCCGGGGTACTCTTTGTGGCTGTCCATTATCTGTTTTCTCCATTCACAAACCATATAGTCTCCTAGCAACCAGTGCAGGCAAAGGTACGTGACCCAGTCCTGAGGATCAGAACGGGTCCCCTGACCTTTTCCCCGCCCCTTTCCAGCTGGGAGGGGGCACACCTGGGGCTCCTGGGGCCTTACCTGCAGGTGGTGGAAACCTGTCTGAGAAACAAAAAGACAGACAGGCCTGGTGACATCATTTTTACCTTCCCGCTCTAGACACACCTGAAGCCCACCTGTACCCCTAAGCTTTTTAAGTACATGAGATAATAAATTCCTTTTTCTGCATAAGCCACTTTGAGTTGGTGATGATTAATAAGGAGTGATGATTAATATATGTCTACTTAAAAGAGTGTTCATACAGTCAGGAGGATATATGGCCACTTAAAAAACAGCGTCTACGAAAACAAAGTGTAACTGGTAGGAAACAGGGCTAAGTAAAAACAGCAAAAGAGATAGTTATAGATCCACGAGGCAAACGAGGGCATTGAAAATGAGAAAGGAAATTCGATGGGCTGCAGAAAAAAAAAAAAAAAATCTGTTTTATGATGCGGCTCTGAGGCAGGGTCCCCCGGCAGGCAGGCAGCCTAAAGACAGCTCCATAAAGCCAGGACTTTACCACCCAGGGCAGGAAAAAGCCCAGGAAGAAAATTCCACACCAAAATAGCAACAGTTGTCACCCTTAGTTAGCACGTTATTTCTTCCTCCCTATTTTTTCCTTTCCTGAATGAAAAAAAAAAAAGAAAGAAACTACATTTAACGTCAATGAACTACTTTCAAAATAGTAGCTAAAACAAAGCAGAACGACAAAACTGCGTGTGTTTAAGATAGGGCAGCCAGAAGCCTGGAGAGTTCCTACAGGTTCCAGGAACAGGGTTGTGCGGACAACAGGGCCTCTCACCTTTCTAACGGAATCTGGCCGAGCAGGTTTCTGTGACATTCTTTTGTGGGCAAACAAAGGAGGATCTTACCCAGTGATTACTGCCCCGGTGGGGGAGGAAGGGAGCAGAGGAGCAGCTGAAGATGCTGGAGAAGAGAGAACAACATCCCCTGGGCACAGTGACACCCCCCGGGCCGCCATTCCAGGGGAGCCGCCCGCACGTCCTAGGCCTCAAATCTCCGGAATGTTGAAACAGGGCACAGTGGTCTTTAGACCGGGCCTAAGCAAACTCGCACCCCCAAAAACTGCTTGCAGAGATAACAGTGATGCAAGAGAGGGCGAATCCCCCCAAGGAGAGATTCAAGTTCAAGTTCAACAGAGAGAGAGAGAGAGAGAGAGATCTTTTCTGAGCTCAGGAAAGAATTCAAGCGCTCGCCAGAGTTAGAGTCAAAAGGAAAGTTTGTGAGAGAAGGGATAGCGCTCCATAGACAGAGCGTGGTCTCCTCTCAGAGACAGAGTGAGAGAGCCTGAGAGGAACAGAGAGTCAGAGAGAGAAGACTGGGAGAAAAAAAGACAGACAGAGAGAAAAGACAAAGACCCTGAGCGTTCAGGGTATTCGGTTTATATGTCTTTCTTAGTTTCTATAATCACAGTTCACTTCATTTCCCTATTTTCCTTTGATGGAATGGGTATACAGCGTGACAGCTAAGGGTGTGTGGGGCGAAAGCCTGGGTGTGTGGGGCGAAAGCCTGCTGGCCATGCTCAGCGTTTGTTCCAGGGGTTCTCCGTGGCTCGGGGTCATGGGGCACGCTTATTTCGTTTATTTCGTGTAGGGTACCACTCGAAGGCTCTTTTTCCCATCCAGGCGTGGGTCAGGTCAATGGTTCGTTAATAATCCCAGCAGGGGTCTTCCTTTGTTTCCTGGTTTCCTGTGGTCTGGCGAGGGCACATGGGAGGCTCTGAACACCGCTCGATTTAACATTTAATCCTTGTGGCTTCCTCTCTGTGTTAACAAGAAAGCTGTTATTACGACTGCTGGACCGACGACAGCGCTGAAAATTGACAACGTTGTTTAGATGCAACATCACTCTGTTATGTTATCTGCACCGATGGAAAGGCCTTCCTGAGACCCATGTAATTGTCCCCTTCTCTTTCTCATAAATACCCCTTGCCTCTGTCCCCTAACCGGGACGTTGTTTTGACTTCTGCCTGACTTAATGATTCCAGAAGAGCTAGTCTTATTGATCTCAGATAAACACTCGCTTCCCTCTCACTTTGAAAGGGCTTTTTATTTTCAGGTTAACACCCTTCTTTCTGTCTTATCGTCAGCACTTAATACAGAGCCCGGCATGAAACAACATGAGGGCTCGGGCAGGGTGTGGCGGGCACATCCGGGCTCCCCAAAGTTGTCATCTTGACGCTACCTCCACCCAGCTAGGAGAACGTGGCAGGTCTCATGAGCCCCCTGTCTCAGTCAGCATGAGGCCACCACCACAGAACACTGCCACAGACTGCAGGACTGAACACAACAGGAACGTATATTCTTGTCTACAAGTCCCGGGTCAAGGTGCTGGCCAGTTCAGTCCCTGGTCAGGACCCTTCCTGGCATGCAGGCGTCCACCTTCTCACTGTGTTCACACACAGCCTCTCCTCTGCACTGTGCAGGTAGAAAAAGATCATTCTTGGGTGTCCTCTTCCTCTTATAAGGACACGGGATTTACGGCCCAGCCCCTATGACCTCATCCCCAATTACATCCCAAAAGTCCCATCTCCTAATGGTCACACTGGGCTTAGAGCTTCAACATATGAATGTTAGGGGGACACGTTTCAATCCCTATGGCTCAGTGCCCTCTTCTGTTTAACCGGGAAGATCTTCTTCCCAGTACGGGGGCCTCAAAGAACATCAAGGGAGAAATAGAAGGTATGACCGGGTCTGACCAGGGCAGGCGCCATGGTCTCCGAGTATCTGACACCGTTTGGACCTTCAGGGCCACCGTACACCCCATGTCCTCAGAAACATCTGTGCAAACTGCACACACGCACCGGCTTCTTTAACACTCTTCCCATAAACCTCGGTGCCCTGAAGCCCCAGTTAAACCTTCTCCCTCCTTCCAGCCCCACCCAAGGGTGAAATTACAGCCTCACCTTCTGCTGCAGGCTCTCATAGAGCTGGGTGAGTTCCGCCAGGGTCCTTTCCAGCTCCGAAGCCCAGGCCCTCAGATCTTCTGCAAGCTCGGTCTTTGCTCCCTCCTTCAGTTCCCCCAAGTCCTTCCGGAGAGCGTCCACGTCCAAGATGAGACCCAAGCCAGACAGCGCACCACTCAGCAAGCGAGAACTTCTGCTCATCACCAGCGTGGTCCCCTCGAAGGCCTTGCGCACCTGCCTGCTCTCTTTGGCTGAGACTCGGCCGGCGTTCAGGAGACGTGTGGCAGCCTTGGCCAGCCGTGGGTTTTCTCTGGCTTTCTGAAGGGCCCTAAAGGTCTTCTTGATATCTCCGACGTTTCTTCCATAGCCAAAAAGAGACTTCATCGCGACATCAGCTGTTTGCTTTGTATCTTCCTTGACCAGTTGGTCACAAATGGGCTTTTGGCTGCAGACCTGAGCTTGGAAGTTTTTATTGTGAAAGTGTTCCGTCACGCTGGTTATGATACTGGTGACCCCAGCCGCTGTCCCTAAACTACAACCAGCCGCAGAAAGAATGAGGCTTCCTCCTGCTGTTACTGGAGCGAGGACCAAACCCAGGATGTTCATCACTCCTGAGGCGACAGCGACGGAGTCGGTCACCACTTTGGTCTTGGTGTACCTACTGTGGGTTTTGTCAATGTGGTCCGCAAGGGCGCGGAGATTTATTATGTCCCTTTCTAGTTCCTTTCTATACTTGGGAAACTCTTCCAAAACTATTTTTTCTTCAGCTGACAGATCTCCGCCTTGTGGCTCCACATCTTCACACAGAGCAATGTCACCCTTGTCCCTGTGGATGAGTGAAATAAAGATTTTGCTTCTGTCTCCCAGAAGAGAAAGCCAAACTCTGAGGCACGCGTGGTCCCCAGAGGTTTGTGCCGCTCCTGACTCTGAATCTCTCCGCACCTCCCTAACTCCTCCAAGAAAAGTCCCAGAGAGCTGTTGGGAACTGCTGGTTCCATGAAGAGAAGAAACACGGAGGAGCATTTAGGGGGACAAAAGGAAGAACGACAGCCTTGGCCAAAGAGGTGGAGAAGGTAGATTAATCCTGAGGGACATTTTCAGCCTTCTTCAGAGAGACTATGAAACTCTCCCTGAGAAGAGGCGATGGGGAAATGCTAAGATCTGATTCAAGAGAAAAGACTGGGACTAACGGAGGGAGAGGTCTGGGAAAAGTAGGAGAAAGAAGAAACCACAGCCGCCGAGGAGAATGACAGCGTAGCGGACTTGGCAGGCCTGGGAAAGCCAAGTCCGAAGCAGCTGTGGGAAGGGCTGAGTACAGACCCAAGGTACACAGCAGACCCTGCCCAGGACGACTGGAGGCAAGAGGTCCTCTGTGAGTGAAGAGGCAGGGGGTGCTAAAATAGGGACTAGGGAGCCATCTAGGAAGCAGTTAGATCCTCGGGCTGGAGTTCTGTACACCGGAGGTGAGCCGGAGGGAGGAGATTCCTTGTGCTAATGTGCATCCTCCATTTGGATGACCTTGAGTCTGGCTCCTTCCATGTGTCTTTGCTTCTACCAGGAGTTATGCTGAGAGGGCCAAAATAATAATCACTAATGTTCTGAATGTTTTCCTTGGCGCTTGGCCGGCTTTGCTTGACCCCGCTCAAGCAGATAGGATCGGTCCTTCCTGGAGGAAGTTAAGAATAAAGGGGTCCACGTCCCTCCTTCCCCAATATCTCATAGTATAAAATATTAAGGGATCTTTGCCAGCCCAGTCGGCCAAGCGTGTCCTTCACGGGAGAACAGTATCGGGGGAAGAGCAAAGCCTACTCCTTCAGGCGCTGTCCTCATGCCAAATGCCACTGGTCCCTTTCCTCCAGGGTGAAATCAGGAGGCTTGGTGATGACATAGACTCTCTGGCTCGGAGGAGAGGATCAGAGCTGGAAGGGACCCTGGAGAGGACCTGAGCTGCCTCCTTTGCCTTTCAGTGGGAGGAACGGAAGCCCAGAGAGGAAAGGGGACTTGCTCGAAGGGACACACGTGGTAGAGAAGGGGCTTGGGATGGGGCGCCGAGCTCCGAGACCGCCAGTATCTCCGGGTATTCCTCTCTCATCAGTCAGTTGCCAGGGGCTTACGGTGGGGAGCGGGAGGGATGAAGGTGAGAAGAATGACCCTGCTGAGGAATCCCAAACTTTACAGACGCCACCACCCAGCCCCCCCTTATCCCTGGGTTTGCTCAGGTTTGTAGTGACAAAGAGAAAGAATAGATATGTTGCCGCAAATGTTGACAACACCACTTTGCATTAACTCTCGGGTTTTATTTTGGATACCGTCGATTGCTAATGGAAGCTTGGCTTCTTACGTTTTTTTAGCTAAACCAAAGGCCTCGAATATGGACGCTTTGACCTCAGCACATCCTGTATTGGGCAGCCCTGCCTACTGCCATGGCATCAGATTGCAATCTGGTTCTATGAGGCACGACACACTTGGTTTTACCAAACTCAGCGAACATCCGTTGATTGTCCACATTGCACTGGGGGCTGGCGATTCGGCGACTGCTGACTAACAGGTAACTGGGATTAACTTCATCCACGCAGTAGCACCACGTGACGTGTGAGCCAAACACACTGAGCTCCTGCTTCACGGGCCTCAGAGAGGTGAGGTCCCCAAGGGCTGCAATTTATGCCCTGGGACTCCCATTGCCCAATGTCATATCCCTGACTAGATTTTGACTTGCTCTCCAAAATATTTAGTTTACCCTGTGGAATGTCTCCCCCCCTTCCCACCCCCCCGGGAGACTATATCTTGATACGTGTGGTGGAGGCCAGTAGGAAGATAGGTCCCATGTGATGGTCATAGGACGCATTTGTCATATGTCAGCAGAAGGAGCCGGTTCCTTCAGGGACAGAACTGTCTGGGTTACCTTTGCGAATCAACATCAGCCTGGTTGTCCAGCGGCTTCTGTGGCTCCAGGAACATCCTCATCCTGTCCGTGGGAGAATTACAGGTGTGCTCAGGAGTCAAGTGGTTTTCTGGTTGGAAACATGAAAAACAAGGTTCCCGCAGGTGCTGTGAAACCTTATGAAATTCACGAGTGAAGGAGTTTTTGATTACGTGCAATCAAGTTAATAATGAAACGCTTGCGTGCTAAGTAGTTGCAAACTCTTGGTTTTACATTTTATATTGAGGTATAGCTGATAAATAATAAGGATGCAAATCGAAGCCCTCAGCTCAATAAATATCGACACAAATATACACCCGAGTAATCATCCCCCGGATCATGATCTAGAACAGAAGTTTTCCTGGAAACGCTCCCAGTCAATACTCACCCCGCCCCAGAGGTAACCACTATTCTGAGTTCTGTAACCACTGCTTAGTTTGCCTTTTCTTGAACTTCTTGTAAATAGAGTCATTTGCTTGGCTTCTTTCACTCAATATGATGTCTGCGAAATTCACTCACATTGTTGCGAGTGCCAGTTGTTTTTAAAATGGCTGCTATGCAGCATTCTATTATATATGACTACGACAATTTGTTTATCTATTCTATCAGTTGATATATTTGGGTTGTTTCCAGCCATTGCCTAGTATGAACAAATTGATTATAATGATTAAAAGATCATCTTTGCAGGGCAAGGCAACAATTTATAGGGCCCCTTTGTACAAATTATATTCCCAGGGACAAAATAATATTATAGGAACTGCAAAAGGCCCTGTCTGACCATGCAAGTGGTACCCAAAATCCATCCCAGAATCTACTCACCAAGTGGTGAAACCTGGGGGCCAGGGACGGGGGAAGTGCTGTGTTTATCTGGAGAAAGGAACACTTTGATTGATTGATTGATTGATTGATTGATTGCCATCCATTTATAAAGCTATTTGTCCATAGTTATATCCACTAGTGAGTGGGATTTTCCAAATAAGCACTAAGGCACCATATGGGAGAGCAGTGGCCCTGATCTGTAAAGATGATGGAAAGGGAGTTGCATCTATAAAAGTGTAACACGTGGGGTCCTGATGATGGCGAGGTCCTTATCTTAATTGTGGTGGTGACCGTGCTGATCTGTGCGTGTGAAAAATGGCTTAGAACTAAATGCATATGCGCGCGCACACACACGCACACACACGCACACACACACACACACACACTCCAGATGAGTGCAGGTAAAGCCGCTGAAATCCAAGCAAGGTCAATGGTTTGGGTCCCTGTTGTTTGCTGGCCGCGCTGTTTAATACCACAGGCGGGTAAAATGTTACTGGTGGAGACACTGGGTCAAGAGGATCCTTGGGATCTCTCCACGTATTTCTCACAAGTGGGTGTGAATCTACACGTATCTCAAAATGAAAACTTTAAAGAAACAATGGCACACAACTATTCGAATGGCCGAAGTCCGGAACACCGACTAAACCAATGGCCGGTGAAGGTGCGGAGCAAAGGAGCTGTCCTTCGTTGCTGGTGGGATGGAAGATGGCGCCCCCGCGTAGAAAGTCCGTTTCTCGGTTTCTTATAAAACTAAACATACTCTGGCCAGCAACCATGCTCCTTCGCATTTACCCAAAGGAGTTGAAAACTTCCGTCCACACAAAACCCTGCACGGGCTGTTTATAGCAGCTGTATTCATAATTGTCAATACTCGGAAGCCACCAAAATGTCCTTCAGGAGGTGAATGGGCAGATAAACATGGTCCATCCAGACAATGGAATATTTATTCAGTGCAGAAAGGAAATGAACTATAAAGCCATGAAAGGATACGGAGGAACGTTAAATATATATCACCCAGTGAAAGAAGCCAGTCTGTACTGTTCCAGCTCCATGACATTCTGGAAGAAGCAAAACTTTGCAGACGGGAAAAAGATCAGGGGTCGGCAGAGGTTGAGGGGAAGAAGGGATAAAAAAGTGGAGCAGAGGGGATGTTTAGAGCATTGAGACTATTCTATTGGCGGATACGTGTCAATAAACATGCGTCCAAACCCATAACGTGTACTACACCAAGAGCGAACCCTAATACAAACCATAGACTTTGGGTGATAATGATAATGATGTTGATAATAAGGGAGGCTGTGTGTGTGCGGGGGTAGGGGGATGTGAGAAATCTCTGTACAGCTCTGCACCTTCCCAGCAATTTTGCTGTGAACCTAAAAACACTCTAAAAAAATAAAGTCTATTAAAACAAAAAAAAACAAAAAACAGAAAGCAGCCATTGCATGCAGATACCAAAAAAGGTAGCACTGTAGTATTATTCATAGTGTTTTCTGTTGTTGTTGTTGTTGTTTTAAGTCTAAAAGCTACCCAAATTTTGTTTAAAGTAGACCGGCTAAATAAATTATGGTTTCTCTAGCAATGAAAGTATGCAGCCATTAAGCCAAATGAGGCAAATCTATAGGAACAGATGTGGAAGGCTCCCCAGCACACGCTGGTAAATGAAAAGGCAGGGTACAAAGGCTGCACAGAGGCTTCCATTAGTACACAAAAAAGACGCGCGTGTTTGTGGAGGGAAGAAACTAGTTAACGCTGATTGTTAAAGGGCGGGGATGAGAGGAAGCTTCCTGTCCACTGTCTACCCTTTTAAACTTTTTGTACCAATGATTTTTGCCATGTGCCTACCTGGCTGTTTCTCTCTAGTAATGGGTTGAACAATGTGCGCCACCCCCCACCCCACCAAGTTCATGTCCACTTAGAACCTCAGAACGTGACCTTTGCAGAGGTCTGTAGTTAAGGATCTTGAGATGAAATTTTCCTTGGTTTAGAGTGAGCCCCACATCCAATGACTGGTGCCTTACAAGAAGAGGAGAGGGCGCAGAGAGACACAGAATAGAAGGTGATGTGGTGGCAGAGAAGCAGAGATGGAAGCTAGGCTGTCACACGGCAAAGATTCCCCAGGGCTGCAAGAGGCAAAGAAAGGCCGATTCTCCCCCAGAGCCTCCAGGGGCCGCGTGGGGCGGCCATCTTGGCCCTGGGATGTCTGGCCTCCAGAACTGTGAGAGAATATGTTTCTGTGGCTTTCGTCCACCCAGTCTGTGGCACTTCGCTGGTGACAGCCCTAGGAAAGGGCACGTCCTCTTTCATCTCCTCCTCTGTATATTTGGTACTTGGTCCCAGAGCTTAGGGCAGAAACAGTATTTCCTAAATATCCCTTCTCTCATGAGCCTCTTCCTTCCCCTTCCCTCTCCCCATTCCACTTCTTAAACACTGAAAAACATAACGCATTCCGAAGGGGCAGCAATTATAACTCCTTTTTTCTAATTATTTTGTTAAATACAGATTTACGATAGAAAATTTAGAAATAAAGAGGAAAATTCACCTGTCCTCTCACCACACAGAAATCAACAGTCAAAGTTTTATTTTACAAGCTGAAAAACGTAGACTCAGGCTGTTCACAGAGTTTCGTGTGAATTTTTGTCACTTAACATAGCGGTTCCTCATATTATGAAATAGTTTCAAACAGATATTTAAAGCTATGTAATAGTTTGTTGCATGGACGTGTTGTTACATATTTTATAACTGCCCCGTTGCTGAATCATCAGATTGCTTTCGCTTTCGGTTTTGGTTCTTTTGTTCTGTAAATACTTTTGGTTTTATAAAGAACTTTCGATCATTATGTAAGTGTCAGTCCACATGTTTGGTTATTTCTATGGGATAGTCTTTGAGATCGAATTAATGCATCAAAGAAAAAGAATGTTTTTCCTCTCTGGTATAGAAAGCTAGGTTTGAGAGATTTGGCTCCAAGGTGCCCGTGGTCTGTAAAATGACTTTTCACGTTCACTTGTGCCAGACGTACATCGAACTATTTTACACACCTGCAATCCTCTCAATGACTCCCTGAAATAGATGCTAATATTATCCTTTTTTTACAGATGAGGAAACTGAGGCACAAGGAGGTCGATATCATGCAACTGGTTCAACAGAGAGCCCAACGGGATTCCAGCTAGGACAGCAATATGAACCCGGAACGGGGGCTCTGGCGAAGGGTGAGTTTCCCCCCCAGGGCGTACTGATAATGTCTGTAGACATTGGTGGTGGGGGGTGGTGGAGAAGGCGCTACTACCAGGCTTCCAGTGGGTGGAGGCCAGCAATGCTGCTAAGTGACACACAGGACAGTCCCCCACGACGCGTGACCCGGTCCCAAACGTCAGTCAGCGGTGCTGAGGCTGGGACGCCCTGGTCTAGAGCCCCCTTCTCTACCAGCACCCCTGCGATGCTCCCCCCCCCACTTTTCGTATTAGTCCTCGGTCCCATCAGATGAACGGCAAAGGTCCCGGCCCAAAGCTCTTGGATCCTCTCGTTCCCGTCCCCTTCCCTACAGACCTCTGTGGACATGAGTGAGAGGCCGGTTATGCTGGGATTGAGGGGAGAGGATTAGCAACGTGAATGCATTTGAGAGCTCGTGTTTCAGACAGTCCCCGCCTGCCTGCTCCGGGGAGCACCGAGCCCCGCCGAATTCTGCAACCGGCCCTTCCCCTGCAGACCAGCTCCCTCAAACGCACAGTCTAAGTGAGAAAGGAAGGGGGCTCACTCTGAAAAGACAGCTTGGAGACGCTCCCCAAATAAACCCGCAATCCAGGGAACACCAGCGGTTGGCTTTGCAGCTTCGAGACAACTGAGCACTCCTGCAGAGGACGTCCAGGGAAACGCCTGCGGCCAAGGAAGCCCCTACATTCTCGGGGCCAGTGCCTCTTCATTTAGGGCCTTGGCGTCCCCAGCCAGCGGAGGGGAAGATGTAATTTGGTTGGTCGTATCACAATCTTAATCATATTTCTACTTAAACTTCAAATCACCAATGAAGGGAAAGATTCCTGTCCCAATTTATCAGTAAAGAATTTGAGCTTCAGACCTTCCCAAGTTTTCAAAGTTAGTAACTAGCAGGGCGAGAGTTTGAACCCCGGTCGCCCCGACGAGCTCTTTTTCTGCATCCAACCCCTTAAGCACATGTCACGGGCCCCAGAGCAGCCCCCCTTCTCTGTCTGTTGTCCCACCTGCTCTCCAAGAAGCTCTGTAGCCTCAGGTGCTGAGGGAGACGAGGACTCCACGGGTCTTCTGTGCTCAGCAATCTGAGGAACTCCCAGTCAGGCAGGGGACTGCGAGCATCTGGGCTGCAGGAAGGCAAAGGGGACAGTGAAAGAGTCTCCAGCTGCTTTTGTTAGGCGAGCGGGGGCGGATGCAGCCTGCCCTTTTCTGGGCGAGAGTGCAAAACTGGATTCCTGATCATTTTCCAGGCACGGAAAAGCCAGGGCTCATAGCAACGCTTCCAGGAAGACTGGGGATTTCCGAGAAATGGCTTTCCTTTCTACTTTCTCTTCTACTTTCTCTAATCGGTATGCAGCGAAGTGGGACCACTGAGTTGGGTGCATGCTGAGTCTCTTCTCTCCTGCTCCTGGCTGTGTAATGGGCGGGTGGGCAGGCGAGGACTCTGAAGGCCAGCAAAGCACTTGGAGCTCTGTCACTGAGAGCTGGTTCTCCCGCTGCCTTGGCCTCAACTCCCCACCTGTGAGACGGGTATTAAGACAGCTCCTGGGGCACAGAGCTATTGTGAGGAGCCACAAGCAAGCCGTGCAAGGCTCGGTGTGGAATGAGCCCCCAGAAGACTCATCGTGGACAGCTGTAATGATTGTTGTCGCATTGCTGTGAGGTGGACATTAAAGCTCTATGATACCCCTTATCTGAATTGTGAAATGCAAAGTGCTCTGAAAATGGAAAGGTTTGTTCCGTTATTCATTGGATCGTAAAACATAATCCGAACCAGGGCAAGTTTATAGTTTTTTATGGATCCCACTAAATTTGAATGTTCATTGTTTCACTGCAGAAATATTAACAGTGGGGTGTTATGTAATGTGTAATATCGGCACCTTTCCAAAAACTAAAAGAACCGGCAACTCCGAAACACCGAAACCCATCTGGCACCAGTAATTCGAGATACAGGATTGTGGTCCTGACTCTCCCATTTTGCAGATGAGGAAACGTAGGCCTCAAGAGGGTTTGTGGCCTCCCTGTGGCCACACGGCCAAGAAAGGCAGAACTAGTTCTAGACTCAGGGCCTGTGGAAATGAGTCTGTCTATGCCAGGACCTGGGCCCGTGTAATTTGTTCTCATTTACAAGCCAGAAGTCCTCACACCCTCTCCTGAGCCCTGCCTGAGGCCACGACGGGAGCTGTTGCTTTGTGGAAGATGGAGCCCGCCCAGCCAGTCTTGGCTTTGCAGGGGGTGCGACTCAGGTACCCTGGGCCCTGTCAGCAGGAATGAGAGGACGGCGGGGGCCGCTGAGCCTTTCCAGCCTGCACCCCAGCCTCCCGAACTCTGGGAGCAGAGGCTTCGCTGAGGCGGAGTCAGCCTCCCCGCTGTTTCCTCTGGCAGCAGATCCAGATGTGGTGGCTTCTCCTCTGTCCCGGGACCCTCAGGAATCAGACTGGCCATTGGATTATGGGTGGTGTTTACACCACAGCAGCCCCTGTGAAATGACAGCCCTCAGAGGGGTTCTGTGAGCCAAATAACCTGTCACGTGAGGGAAACGCTGCTCACGTGGGAGACAGAGAACAAACCTGCGCCCTGTGCACGCAGGGGAGCAGAAGGATGGATCGCTTCATCCCCTGAAACTCACCGCCGCTCCCTCAGGGCCCTCGCCTGGCAGGAAAGAAACAAACCCGCCTTCAGGCACCTGCCTCCGTCTCTTATGATTTAAAACACACTCTTTCAGGTAAAGTCAGTCGTTTTGGGGATAAAGGTTTAGGCAAATGCCTAAATCTTCTATCAGGGCCTCTTCTCTTCCCTTAAAGGTTTGCTGTGCTCCAAGATGGCCTCTGACAGCGGGTCCCTGTGTTGACCCCCTTTGGTCTTCCTGGCATGCACTGAGGCTTCCTTTGTCCTGCCCTCCGCGGGTGTCCACGGCCTCCTGCTGTTGAAGCCTGGGCTCAGTGGGGCCACCTCAGCTGGGAGGAGCGGCAGGTGTTCTGATTTCAGCCATACCTGCAGCCCCCTGCCTTGGGGACAGGCTCCCACCTCTCGGAGGTCCCCAGCCCTCAGTCCTCAGCCCTCCCCCATGCCTTGCCCAGGCCCTGGAGAGCTGGGGTGAGGGCGGGGAAGGACCAGACAGGGCCGAGAAGGAGGGATGTCAACAGAAGAAACATCCAAGCCTGTAAAAAAAAATTTTATGTGAGTTTATTTGCGCCAAAAAAGCTGACGACACATGCCGTGGAGCGAGAACGCAAACGCTCTGGAGAGCGGCAGCTTTGCAGCTCCCTTCATGCGTGTGGTGCTGAGGACCATGCCAGGAAGGAGGGAGAAGGCGAGGCCGGGCAGCATCACAAGGCCGTCGGCGGGACTCGGACTCTGCACTGGCCTGAGGGCGGCTCCGGCTTGTTTCAGAGGCGCCTTCACCTAGATGCACAGAAACGAACACTGGACGGGGCTTGCTGAAGGCAAAGACAGCGGTTTTACTACAGCGACAGGCCCGCGGCGTGACTCCCCACCGTGACCAGATCGCCCCGTGAGGTTTACTTTCTGCAGAACCCCTTTTGGCTCGCACAGGGAGGTGGCATCTCAGCCCCTCTCTCTGCCTAACCAGCTACATGGTGTCCTGCCCCAGGCCAGTCCTCTCTGTCCCAGCTGCCTTCTTCACCCACTGGGTCCTTTCATGCCGCGCCGGGCCACGGTCTGGCCATGACAGGGAGGAGCAGCAGTTGGGACGCTACCTCTGCCCTGTCCCTCCCTTGGCCCGTGGTCCCAGACTCTGCCACGCTCCTGTCCCTGCCGTGAGGACTTCCGTAGGTCATATCGCCTCTCCCCCCACCACCCCCCCAAGAACTTGTGGTCCTTTGCTCTTATTCCTTGAGAGAGTCAGTGGCCTGGTTTGGCCACAGACAGGAGAGGTCAGGGAGGAAGGACAGTTTACAAATAAAGGGCACTGTAGACCTTGGCAGATATTTCAAAGAAATTCCAGTTGTCCCCGTCAGAGGTTTTAGGGAATTTCTACTGTTTTCACTTTCATAACCTAAATGGAGTACCAATCCAGTTAACTACCCTGATTCCGGGAAGTCAGCACCTCCGGGAGCCCCCTCCCCCACTCTGGGCCCGCCTCTGGGCCCCCTGGGGTTGTAATTTTAAATTCTTTGAACACAGCGGTAGGCATTAACTTGGGTTAAAGTTAAACTTAAGAACATTTGGAAGGCCCTGGGGTGGCTCCAGCCTCAAAGGTACAGTTGAAGGACCGTGGGGGTGGGGGGAACAGGAAGCAGGCAGCCTGGCCGGGATGCTCAGGACATTCTCGGCCACACGTCCCTTCCTGTCCAGGCACGGTTTTGTGCTCGTGCAAGAGAATCTGGTTGGTCTAGCTAATGTCACATGCCCGGCCCTGTGATGTGCAGTGTGTCAGTCCTTTCAAGCTGCTTGGGAACAAAAAGAAGGGGTCCTCACCGCATAGGGCGATATGATCGTGCATCTCTAACTGGGCAGTTCGCAGTGTACAGCTGCTCCCCAGGCACATCACTGCTTTAGTGAAAGGCTTCTCTTTGCCTTCAGCAAGCCCCGTCCACTGGTCCCCCGCCTCCAGGTAATCCCACCTGTGAAATGCCCCCTTGCAGGCCGCGCCCTCTGAAGCTTGACCACCCTCGAGAAAGCAGTAACCGTAATTAACTCAGTGCTGGAATCCAGGTCCCACTTCCCGGAAACATCCTTAATCTCGAAAGCAAAAAAGAAACCGAAAACTGTTATTTTCTCCCAAGCATTTTCCTCAGTCTGTTGAGATCCTGCATCCAAGTGGATCCCCTGTTTGACTAAAATACACTTTTTAATAAAACCGTTCTATGGGTTTGGGTGTTCGGACGTCCACATGCCGTAACAAAACACCACAGACTGCCCGGCTTGTGCCAAACAGACATTTGTTTCTCACAGTTTCGGAGGCTGGATGTTGGGGAGCAGGGTAGGAGTGTGGTCGGGTCCCGTAGGTGAGGCCCCTCTCCTTTGGGGACCGTCACCTTCTCGCTGTGCCCTCACACAAGAGGCTCTGTGGGGTCCCTTTTATAAAAGCCCTAAATCCCATTCGTGAGGCTCCACCCTCATGACCTCGTCACCTCCCAAAGGCCCTGCCTCCTAATGCCTCCGGCACCCCAGGTGCAGGATTCCAGAGTGAATTTTGGGGAGACCGTTACAGGGTAGTGGGCATGAAGGTGAGGTTTGTCCGTCAGTCCACTGACGGGAACCTCGCAGCGTGAAGGAGAGGCCGGAAGGGGGCGCTGTTCCCAGGGAAGGCCAAAAGCAAAGGTGTCCACGGCATCCCGTCTTTGGCTCAACACGCAAGCGAACGCGCACACACACACGCACCTGCACGCACACACACACCCTCCTTTCAGGTAGAGGATTGAAAAATGCCCTCCTTACAAGGACAACCTAGGTGAAGCACTGAAAGCACCCACCCCCCTCTGAGAGGCGGGACCCTGAGTTCACGCCCAATGATTGGCAGTGGATTTACCCAATGGAGCCATTGGGCTGTGACTCCAGGCCCTCTGGCCTTCTCTCATTTATCACAACTCTCCTCGACAGCCACCAATCTATGGCCCAAGTAGTACATTTAACCACTAATCGTGAAGGGAATGAAGAGGAGAAGGAAGGAAAAGGCCGAGAAATTAATTATTCCATGATACAGCAAGCCAAAAGTGACCATCTTTCGGTTGTGATCTTTTCCTGGCGTTGGTATCAACATTATTATTATTACTACCAATTTCAGGAAAATCTTAGTAATAATATTAGTAGTGACCATTATAGCTATAATTTACTGAGTGCTTGCCAGGGGCCAGGTGCTGCTCCAAGCGCCTCACAAGACTTAGCTCAAGGTCACGGTGGGTGTTCACGACGTCCCATCTCCTCATCCCTGCGCCTTCGGCTCGGGACCTGGAAGCCACCGAGAGAACCGTGTGGCACCGAACCATCTCGATGAGGCTGCGCGTGTCATTTTTTTTTAATTTTTTTTTTTTAGGGCCGGCTCGCACTTGCCAATTTGACAATTACTGGGTGAACAGGGGGACGCGTTCCTCCTTTGGGTACTAAGCTACACATTCTAGACGAGAAGAGCCTCCAGCCACGTAATGGGGAGCAAAATTTGCGGGCGAGCGGTGGAATTGTAAGGGGCGGCACTCGGCTCCCGCCGCCTGGTTTGTGGATTCGTGTGTCCTGGTCATTGGAGGAAACGGCACACGGACTATTTCTGTACAGGAGCCTGGGAGGCGGCATGCTGTCCCACCCCTGCGGGGGTCCCCAGGGTCTCATGTCCCAGGCGGAGAGCTGCCCTGTCGCCACGCGACCCCGCTCCCAACAGCTCCCACCCATCACCATGGCTACTAGGAAAAACAACACACAGAAAAACGACGAGTGTTGGTGAGGGTGCGCAGCCGTCGCAACCCTTGCGCACTGCTGGGGGGCGTGTAAGCTGGGGCAGCTGCTGTGGCAAAGGGTGTGGGGGTTCCTCAAAAAACTAAGGCTTGAGTTGCCGCTCCGCGCAGCCACTCCGCTTCTGGGCATCTGCCCCACGGCTCTGACAGTGGACCTCAGAGGTATCTGCACACCCACGTCCACGCGGCATTCCTCACGACGCCGGGAGGCGAAGCCGCCCCAGCGTCCGCCGAGAAACGACACGTGGTCTGTACATATGTTGGAACGTTATTCAGCCCTAAAAAGGGAGGGGAGCCTGACTCACGCTGCCGCGTGGGGGACCCTGAAACCTGCCGCTGAGCGAGAGAAGCCAGACGCGACAGGGCGAACTCCGGTGACACCGCCCCCCCTACGGGCGTCCAGGTCCCGGCAGCAGTCGAGCTCTCAGGTGCACCGGTGGGTGGCCGTGAGGGGCTGCGGGAGGGGGGCGGGGGGAGCTTTTGTTTAACAGAGTTTCAGTTTTGCCAGATGAAAACAGCTCTGTGGATGGCCGGCGGTGGCGTTTGCACACCATGTGAGTGTATTTAATGCCACCGAACAGTACACTTAGACACGGTAAAGGTGGCACATTTTCTGCGTCCCGCAGAGCATGCTGCTCTTTGCTCGCTGAGGGCTTGTTGGGCCAGGGCCGAGCTGCACACGGGCGCTCTGTCCCCACCCCGCCCCGCCCCCAACCCCACCCCCCACCTCCACCCCCACCCCCACCCCCACCCCGCCCCCTGCCCCCCCACCCCCCCTCAGAGCCGCTGGGGACTCTGGGATTGCGCCTGGACCGCAGCCGAGCTGCTGACAGGCTGGTCTCCGACCCCCTCGGAGGCGGCTGGCAGCGGGGACGTCAGCGCGGCCAGGTCAGCTGGCCGGGTCGGAGCGGGCGCTTTGGGCCCAAGGTTATAATAATCCCAAGGCACAGCCCAGACTGAAAGGCCCTGTGCTCCTTTGGCGGCAGAAATCAGGCGCGGGCAGTGCCAGCCGCCAGGCGTGGGGAGGGGCCTTGAGGAGCACTCTGACCCCGAAACCCTTGGGTTCCCGGAATCTCTCCCTTTCTCCCTGGCTGTGGCATTTAAGGATAGTTTTAGCAAACGCCGCGCAGAGTGCGCGATTTGCCGAACCCCGAGGTCCCCTCCCTGCCCCCATAGCTGTGCCGGGGCATGGGAGCGAAGCGGGGAGCAGCGGTCCCGGGGAGGGAGGGGCACCGAGCCTGGCGCCTGGACCGCTGTGGTCCGGGCCCTGGCTGCTTGTGCTGACAGCCGGCCAGCACCATTTCACCCACTTCCCAGACTTCTCGTGCGGACTGAATGAGTCCATCCTGACAGCCGTAAAGACTGTCGTCAGGTACTCTTGTCACCGTTACCGTTTTTTATGCACGAAGGACCCGCCTTTCATGGGAGGTTTGAGAAACTCCCGAGGGGATGTCCCCCTTCCTTCTCAGACTTCGCATCGAAAGCAAAGAGTCTCGTGATCGTGATCGCGGGTCGGGAGGCGCGGGAACTGCCAAGCACACACTGTCGCACGCACGCGGAGCCCGGTGCTGGGAGCACACGATCCTGCACGCACTTCCGGTGTCATGTTCCGCCCCCGACACCCCGAGCAACTGTTTGACACCACGCGGGTGTCCTAAAACTCAGCTCGGTGCTGACCCGCTCCACCCAGAGACAGCCTCCCATCACGCAGGGCAACGGCTCTGTCCAACGAGACCACCCCGACTTCAGACACGGGTCCAGTTGCCACCAGTGCCTCGGACTGATTGGCTAGAGGCGGCAGGTGTCTGTGACCTCCTCCTTGGGTTAAATGGATTTGCTAGAGCAGCTCACAGAACTCAGGAGACACTTGACTGCCTAGTTGACTGGTTCTTTATAAAACAATATAACCCGGCAACAGCCAGATGGCAGAGACGCACAGGACACCGTGCGGGCAAAGGGCCCAGAGCTTCTGAGCCCACTCCCAGACCCTCCACGTGTCCCCCAGCCTGGAAGCCCACCACTCCGGCCCTTCCAGGTTTTTATGGAGGCGCGTTGGATTAAATCATTGGCCCTTGGTGACTAAATTCAAACCTGCAGGCCCTCTCCCCTCCCCGGAGGTGGTGGGGGGCAAGACTCAAATGCCCAACCCTCTCATCACGTGGAGGGCTCCACTGGCAGCCAGCCTCTTCCATCACGTGACGCGGGGACAGTCTAGACGTCACCTTATTAACACAACACGCGACACCTTTATTGCTCTCGTCACTTAGGAGATGCCAAGGGTTTTAGGAGCCCCGTGCCAGGACAGCGGTCGAAGACTGAATATCTATTTCTTATCCTAAAGCACAAGATCACAGAGCATTTCATGTATCGTCTCGTTTTGTCCACTGGGTCCTTCTAAGCGGTGGGGAGCACAAGCCCGATGTGCAGTTTCCAAGGCCCCGAGGCTTCCTCTTGTCACCCTTACCAGTGTCTGACACCACCACCACGTGCGGGGGTTGGGCTGGAACCGAGGTCTGTGGTGCTCCCAGTTCTCCACCCGTGGGAGCGCATCCCAGAGGCCTGCGCGCACTTGCCTGGACCAGCGAAGGCAAGTGTGCAAACCGACTCCTCCTGGTGGCCTCTCTCTGTCTCTGTCTGTCTGTCTGTCCCTCTCTCTCTCTCTCTCCCCCTCGTCCCTTCCCCCACCCCTCCTCTTTCCACATCCCCTTCCCTCTCCCCCTTCCAACTCCCCCTACCTCTCCTTTACCCCAAACTCTGCACTGCTTGCTTAGCTTCTATCCGGGATGGCTGGCTGCCTCATTCAGCCTCAGTACAGGGGGATTTATCCACGATAGAGACAACAAAGGCCTCAAGCCGAATTGATCTAGTTTGTGTTCTTCCGTTTCCTGGATTGTAGCTGTAAGAGCATTTCCCCCTCTAGATCCAGTAAAAAGACACCTCGGGAAGATGTCTCTGGGCCAACCCGGGTCCCATGTCCCCTGGTCCCTGCGGCCAGGGGCATGTGGCTCTCTGATTCCCTCTCCTACAGCAAAAGCATCAACCTGTTTCTGGAAGTCCTCGCCAGAACCAGGAGGTTGGAGGGAGGAAGAAACAAAGTCCAAATAAAGGGGATGCTCTCTTGGACAAGTCAGCCGATGAATTGTCAAAGAGTTGGCTGCTGCTCGTTTGGCCCAAGGACCATCTGCATAGCATTTTGCAAAGTAGCTTCTTTCCCCAGCAGCTGATCCTCCAAGGTTGGGGGGATCTGGTTGCCCCATGGGGCTGCAGAACCCCGGCCGAGCCGCCCGCTCTGCTCCCACAGAAGAATCCATTTCAGGATGGACCTGGGATCTAGGGAAAGACGCCCAGTGGGGTAGTGTCCTCTCACCCAGAGCCTTGTATATTTATCCCAGGAACTGCTGGGGGTGGCTCCAGGGAGTTGCCATGGCCAAGCGTGGAAGTCCTGAGCCTGGCCGAGGGGCCGCGGACCCCGCTCTGCGCCCTTCCTGCGGTGGGCATGGGCATGCCACTTCTCCCACGTGGGCGGGGTCGCTGTGACCTTGTTACCACAGACCGTGTCTTCCACAGGGAGGGCCCCCAGCCTTCAGGAATGAGCATGGAAGGTGGCGGGCCCCCCTGAAACCACCAGGTCCTCACCCATGTCTGTGATCCATTGGTCCAGCGAGAGTCCTTCCCTTGGCTCTGATTCTTGGATTCTTAGATCTAACATCCTATGGATTCTGAGATCCAAGGAACTGAAAATCCTTGATTATTTTGCGTTCTTGACCGTTGCTTGGGATTCAAGCGTTAGTCTCTCCCCAGCCCCATGGACTTGCTTTTCCACACTGTCCTTTGCACCCAAGGCAGCCAGCCATCTGCAGAAAATATATTTGGTCTCTCCCTCGCTCTCACACGAGCCCCTCCCCCTCGTCTAAAGAGAGGCCCTAGCTTCAGAGGACATGAGCCTCCTGCAGTGCCCTGAGTTCTCCCACTTTTATACCCAGCATTAGGGGACAGTGGGGCAGGGCCTACACCTTTGTCATCTTATCTCCTTGGTGATTAAGCTCCTTGTGACGCAGGACAGGACAAATGCCCCCCCCCACCCCTACCCCAGCGGGGAAAACTCAAACCCTGCACTGAGAGAGTTCTCACTGTGCTCAAGAAAGAATTCAGACGCACGCCAGAGTTAGAGTCCAAAGGAAAGTTTATTAGAGAAGGGATAAGGCCATATAGGCAGAGTTGGTCTCCTTCGAGAGGCAGAGCGTGTGAGAGACCGAGAGAGACTCAGAGGGACAGACAGAGAGAGGGACAGAGACAGGGGGAGGGACCGCGGGGGATTCAGCTTATTTATCATCCTCAGTTTCTATGAGTCACAGTTTAGAGACTTCTTCTACCCATTTTCCTTTGACGGCATGGACAGACAGTGAGGAAAGAGAAGAACATGTAATGGGAAGGGCCCAGGCTTTGATCCACATGCTCGCAGTGGCTTCAGCTGTCGGGAATGGATTTCATTTTGTGTAGGGGGGATCGAAAGACTGTTTTCCTGTTTCCCCTTCAGGGCGTGGGGAAACGGGTGGTTAGCACCCCCAGCAGAAATCTCCCTTCTTCTGCAGTCGTCCTGTGGCCTGGCTGCAGGGCTGTTCAGCGTATTGCAGCCTCTGAATGCGGCTTGTTTTAACGTTTTGTTTCCTGGCCTCCTCCGTTCGCGGCGAGCACAGCGAACCTTTGTTGGCCCAAAGTGACCTGAATCCCGCAGCTCTCAGTACGGGTCATTCCAATCTAGTGAGGTGGAGTAAACGGAATGCACCAGAGCCCAGAGCGGGTGGAGCGCGCCCGGCGACCGGACCGGCCTGTTCTCTGTGACCCAGCGGGCGGGCGGGCAGAGCACCAGGCTCAGTCCCTGGGCGAAGCGTATTTTGAGGCAGGAGGGCGAGTGTCTGGGACCTGGTGATGGAGGAAGTGTGACACCAGCGAGAGGTCAGAGGGGACCTGAGGTCAGAGGTCAGAGGCTGAGGGACAGTGGCGGAACGGGGGTTGGCGGGGGGACTGGGGTTTAGCTTGGTCATGGCTGCCGGGCGTGACTTTGCAGGGAAGGTAAAGACGCCGCCACCAGCTCTTTCTGTCTCTGCATCTGGCTTCTCCGTGTGGCCAGGAGGAAGCGCTGCTGGGGGCCGGGGGCGAGGAGGGAGGGGGGCCCAAGTCTGCAGGCGGAGAAGGTCAACCTGGGCTGCGGGATCGTCCTACATGGCTTAACATGCAAAGTTCTAGATCCTCGTCCTAGATTCCAAAATCCTGTGGGACAGCAGGCCAGCGCTGGGCTTGACACAGAACAAGCAAACTCACATTTCAGCCTGTGCCGCGCCGACTGCGGGGCTGCTGGCTGGGCTCGGGCGCATTTGCGGAGGCCTAAGTCTTCCAAGGGAGAGAGGGAGCAGGCCCCTTGCCCCTTTCCTGTCCCCGAGCAGCACTGAGAGCCCCTGCCAGGGGCCCGGCCCCCCAGATCTGTGCTCCGACTGCTGAGGGGAGGCAATCAGGCATTAGAAGACGAGGCCAAACAATAGAATTCTGTCTTGGCGACAGGTGTTAGAGTCTGATCTTAGGCTGTTTCATTAAGGGAAGAAGAGACCTCTGCTGTTCCACACTGATGTGTTTGGTGTCAGACTGGTGATCACTCCCCCGCCTTTTTCTCTTCAGAGTTCTTAAAACCAGGATCGGCTCCACGTGGCCTGTGGCCATTCCCTGGCTGTGGCCCCGAATGGAATCGTGATTTGCACAGAAAAGCAAAGCCCTGCGGCTGAATGGAACTAGTAAGAAAGGAGAATCTTCCAGCAAGGAAGAGCTGGGGGGCAGGAAGTTATATTAATTTGATCACAGCTGACATTTGATTTTATTTTTAGCTCGAGCTCGTGGTCAGTGGCACCCACAGATCATGCCGACTGACAGTCGCCATCTCTCCCCGGTCCGATGGGCTCCGTGCTAATGGCCGTATGTGCTTAGGTTAATTCTTTTCGCAACTGCGTGGGGTCAGTCTGCTGCGGTCCCTAGTTCACCAGGGAAGGCCCTGAGACTGGGAGAAGTGAAAAACGTGCCAAGGCCGCATGTCCAGCCCGGGGCAGCGCCGGGATCTGAGGAGCCCAGACCGTGAACCACTGTGCTCCGCCCCCTCTCTGAGCGTGAGATTTCGGGTCGGATTCCTCCGTTTGAATCCTATGCACACTGGCCCGGTCCAGCCCGCGGTCAGGGGGCCCCATTCCTCTCCCAGCTCCCTCGTGTCCAGGGCTGCTTCTGGCCTCTGTGGAGAAGGGAGCAGGGACTCTGTGAGCAGGAGTGACGTGGGCTCCTCACCAGGGCTGGGCCACACGCCAGCTGAGACCCCAGGCCTGCAGCCAGCCAGGGAAGCACCCCCCGCCACGATCGCGTTGTTGGCCATTCTGTGCAGGGAGAAGACAGGCTCCCCCAAGCCCGGACGGTCTCCAGATGGCTTTTCCCTGAAGACTCTCCCAGAGAATCTCGGGGACCCCAGGCAGCATGGGTGGTGGCAGAGTCCCTGCCTAGTATCCAGCATTCAGGGAGCTAGCTGCCCTGCGGGGTGCCAGGCAAAGCCCTTCTCCCCTGGGCCTGTGCTTCTCCATCTGTCATGAGTTGACTGGTGACCCCAAGTCCTTCTCTCTGGCACCTGTGAATGTGGACTTATTAGCAAAGAGGGTCTTCGCCAATGTAATTAAGGATCCCGGACGATGAGGTCATCTCAGATTTAGGGTGGGCCCTGAATCCAACGACGGTGTCCTTAAAAGAGACAGGAGGGAGAAGACACAGAAACACAGAGGAGGGGGGGCCGCGTCGAGAGGGAGGCAGAGCCTGGAGCAGGGCAGCCTCCAACCAGGGGTGCGCCCCAGGGCGCCCCGCCAAGCCAGCAAAAGAACGAGGCCCCCGGCGCGCAGGGAAGGGGCCCTGCGTGGTTTTGCATCCTCACAAGTTGCACACCTCACAGTCTGCAAAGCATTTCTCCATCCATTCTCTCTACCTGGTCCTTTTCTCATTCAGTGAGTCTTTTATCAAGCACCTCCTGCTTACGGTGTTCGCGAGAACAGCATGAGCCTCGGCGTAGAAAGGACCTGGCACCGTGGACAGGCCAGCGGTGGGTGCCGAGTGGGGCTGGTACAGCAGTTGTTACCAGCGTGAACTTGGTCCTGGACCAGCCAACGGAAATAACAAGACTGACATGGGGCCTGACCTCGTGGGCCCCCAGTCCGTCAGGGAGAGGGACCGTACTCGCTAGTCGTATAACGGAGTCAACATTCTAACCATTTCAACCCAGATGGTTTTTCTTTCTTTCTTTCTTCCTTTTTCTTTCTTTCTTTCTTTTTTTTTTAAGAAAGGCAGTTTCTTTTTTCAAATGTGGTTTCTTTATTAACCGATACCGAAAGCGCACACATGCGCCGAGTGCTTACTCTGTGCCGGGCACGGTTTTAGGCTTTGACTTTAAATGTCACCACGCCCTGTGAGGCAGGTACTGTTATGATTTCCATTTGGCAGATGAAGAAACCAAGGCACAGAGAGGTGAAGCAACTTGCCTGAAGTCACACAGCTTGCAAGCGAGGACAGGTTTCCATCCCAGCAGTCTGGCTCCAGAATGCTTATACGCACCTCACACTGCTGTGTGTGTGTGTGTGTGTGTGTGTGTGTGTGTGTGTGGCGGGGGGGGGGAGCTGGGGGAACTGAGATGAGCTAGTTCACAGATCTCAATCTTTCTCAGCATTTCAGGGTCCCCCTTCGCCCCCTCCATCACCCTGCCACCCCTAACCAGCACCAACCACACTTCCTCCTCTCCAGGTCGGTGCCTGGGTGTGTGGGAGGGTGAGTAGGGCCTTGGATAGGGCCTGCTGGATAATAACACATGGTTTTAAACACAACCATTATCTAGTGTGCAGAGACAGCCGTGAATATTGCCTCATGGACGAAGGGAAAGAGTCTGTCACCTGGTCTCATGGGTGAAGAAGGCCTCCTTGAAGGAGGGGCTGGCAACGCCGCTCCAGGCCAAGGTGACAGGGAGCTGGAACACATCATGCCCCTCCACCCCCCAGCCAAGGTTAGAAACCTGGAGGTGCTGCTCTAACGGCCCAAAGCAGGAGCCTGGGCCAGGCCCCGGCACCTGCCCCAGCTCTGAGCTCCCCGCAGTTCAGAACGGAAAGGCCAGAGAATCCCAGAGAAACAAACCCTGGTGGCCGCCAGGGCTGGCATGACTGTTCGCCTTTGGCTTTTCGGTGCTGGGCCAACGCGACTAATTTTAACTGACCCTGCTGACTCGTCCCACGGGCTAGGAATCCCCCTCCCCTCCCCCACCGGGAGCCACAACCACAGCCCCTCTCCAGGGCGGCACCACCAAATTCTTAAGTTCAAAGTCATTCCTCATCTCCTCCAAGCCAGCATTCCAGCCTCATCCCTGACCAATCACTTCGCAAAACTCCTGACCTGGCTAAACTGGTCGTCTCGGGTTTTTCTGAATGTTTCCAGCTTCCCTAACTCTCTGATGGTCTTTCCGGCCCCTATTCCAACACCCCCCTTTCAAGGAGGCCTTTCTAATCATCACAGGCTCTTACGATCGATAGATCAATCCTCCTTCCCCTGCCCCTCTCAGCTGCCCCTCTCCCCACCTGCCAAGTAGTTTATCAGTGATGATAAAACTCACCTGGAGGGTGACGATCCAAAGGGCCTTCACGAGTATGGAGCATCCACGATGAGCTCCGTGGGATATTAGGACACTGTTTATACGAATATTTTATTCCCAGCTCCTCTTTCTCATCTGTCCATGAGATTATGCAACGTTCTATTTACGTTTATTTCATTCTCCTCTCCTTTGCCTGCTGGATGTGGAGGGACCACAGGTCTTTGGGGATGAAGCTGGGCCCCTGAATCGCTGTGTGGAGCAGAGCCCTGTCCCCAACTTGCATTGGATTATGAGGTAATCATAACGAGAACCAAACAGATGAAGCCATTGCTAATTAATAGGCCACTGAGATTTGGGGGATTGTTTGTCACAGCAGCTAGCGCTATAACTCATACGAAGGTACCGGTGTTTACATTTCTGCCCTCCCCCCTCCCCCCTCCCCCTCAGGGTCCTTCTTTTCTTCCCTTGACACTCTCTCCTGGGCGACCTCTGCTACTTCCTCTGCACTACCTCACACTCCGGCCCTGTGCGGATGGGGTAAACTCCGGCTTCTCCAGGTCGTCAGCTTAACTCCGGGCTAGGACTCTGGGTGGGCTTTCCTTCCCAAGGAGAAGCTCTAAGTCCTGCTGACGGGAAGACGAGGACCAAATGGGTTTGGGGAAAGCAATCGCTCCGTGCTGCGGTGAGTTGTGCGTGATTTTAGGCAGACTGGGGAGAACCCAACCACGCTCCGGGTCGTGGCATAGTCCATGATTCGCTTTGCATCTCTGCTTCCGCTGACCTCTCCAGGGGCAGCTGAGCTGATGTCCTCGTCCCTGGAGGGGCTTTGGGCGGCTAAGACCTGGGTTTTGACTGATTGTAAAGGGAAGAAGTATTAGGAAAGGGGTGGGTGGTGTAGAGAGTGGGAAGGGTGCAGAGCCGTAGGATGCTCGGGAGAGAGGATAGGGGAGGGAGGTTGCCCTCTACTCTCCCCCTCAGAGTGAGGGCGCCTCTCTGTGCCCTGCCAACCAGAGGTATCCACGCCCGTGCCATCTCCATGCCTACTCAGCTGCCTTGGGGAAAACAAAGGTGTGGCCTTCGGGACAGCAGATGCTACTGTCCCAAAGGAGACCCGTCTCCTCCTGGGTACCTCGCCTGTCTTACTAAATGACACTACCATCTGTCCAGTTTCTCAGCCAGAAACTCAACTCCCCTGTCCCCGGTCTTCCCTGCAGAGCCTGTCCCCTCTCCTCCTCCCCCCTCCGCCCTGCCTCCCCCTGCTCAGGCCCCCCGCCCCACCCCAGGTGTGGGCTCCTGCAGCGGGCTCTTAAAAGTCTCCCTCCTCCAAATTGATCTGCAGTTGAAAACTCCAAAACATCAAGGCAGTGGTTGCCTCTGGGAGGTGGTGGCAGCCAGGATTGACCAGGAAGGGGCATGGGGAACTTTCTGGGGAGATGAGAACGATCTGCATCCTGATCGATAGGGATTGGGTTACACAGGTGTATGAATTTGTCAACGTTCAGCAAATACACACTTCAGGCATGTGCGTTTCATTGGATGGAAATTTTACATCAAAAGAAAAAAAATGCAAGTATTGAACTCCCGTTAAGGATATGCATACCGAAGTAGTTAGGGGACAGTGGTTGGACAGACGTCTGCAATTTACTTTGAAATGCTGCAAAAATAAGAAAGATTGGTGGACGCATGGAGGGGCGGATAGGTATGTGATAAAACCAGTAAAATGTCGGTGGTAGACTTTAGGTGGTGGCTCTATGGCGTCCACGCGAAAATTCGGCTTTGCTGCATGCATGCACATTTGTATAATAAAATGATGGGGAGAAATGTCCCCTGCCTCCCGACTTGTCCCCTCCATCACGTCATTCCCATCTGCAACTGGCGTGGTGTTTCTAGGACAGCAAATCGGGGGGTAGCCCTCCCTTGCTTGAAGCCCTGCAGCACTCCCAGAGGGCCTTACCTCCTGTGGCTTCCCGGGCCACCCGTGGTTGGCCTGTTTATTCGTCTGGCCACATCTTCCATTGCTCCCGCCCTCACTTTTTCCAGCACCAAAACACCAAAAAATTTGTGCTTCCCTACATGGACCATGCTTTTTACAGCTCCTGTGGAGGAAATTTCTAGTTTACATTCAATTTACCTGCCTCCCTTCTTTCTCAGTAAGAGATGTCCCTTTTTTTTTTTTTCCAGTTTCAATTTGTTTTATTCAAATTTATTTCTGTCGTGGTAACTTTGGTTAATAACATTAAGTCAGTTTCCGGTGTAGAGCATTATAATGTGATATCTGTATACGCCATAGCGTACTCACCCCCAAAAGTCTAGTTTCCATTTGTCACCATATATTTGACCCCCTTTACCCATTTCACCCTCTACCGACCCCTCTCCTGTCCCGCCCGCGGGACCGGCTATTTAGTGGGAGAACCGAGGAGAACCCAACCTAAAGAGGGGTGACACGGACGAGAGAAAAGAGTGGAGGCAAGACAGTGTTCTGATCAAGCCTCAAATTTTATTTTTGGATAACAAACATATTTATACGGCAAGAACAAAGGGGGGCAGGCAAAGGGTACCTGTTGCAATATGATTGGTCTTCAGCTGGTGGTGTGAGGAGCGGTAAGGACAGGGGGAAGTACGAGGTGGGGGGGGAGAGCAGGAGACTATCAGCACCTTTGGTGGTCAGCCAGCTTCTCGGAAAGACTTGTTTATCATGGGTTTGGTTCTCACAGCCTGAGGGCTTGAGAAACCAAGGGCGCAGCTCCCAACATCTCCTCCCTTTCTATTTTAGAAAGGTGGGCCTTAACCGAGTGGGGGAACATTGACCTGGTTCCTCCCGTGGGCTATATACGCCCATCTATTGTTGGCTCTTGGTATCTTTTGGGGAGGAGAGGCAGAGCCAGTTTTAGATTGTGATTTGGATACCAACCTCTATGCAAACCAGGTATGTTCTCAGGGAAGGACAGAGGGGACCCTCTAGTGGGTCTTCCCTTGCAGTAGCTTTGCATCTGCACCCATCTCGATGCCCATACCTTCCCTTGGTCTATCAAAGGTGAAGGTAGACATTTCTCTGTCCCTTATGTCGTCCCCGTAGGGAGAGGGGTATTTACCACCAACCAAACCTGCTGTACCAAGGTCGAGGTCCCTCTTGGGCCAAGGTGGAGAAATTTAGGGCTGCGCCGACTTCTTCCGAGGGCTCTGTCATTGAGATTTGTTGGTAGTATACCGTGGGCCCTTTTGACAGTGCCGAGTCAACCTGTCTTTTGATTAGATCTGTTATTCTCCTGAACGCCCAGGGGCCAAAAGTGAGCAATAAGAGCAAGCCTATGAAAGGTCCTAACAGACTAGGGAGCAGTGTTGAAAAGAGTGGGGAGGTGGAAAACCAATTTTTATACCATGCTTCATCCTTTTCTCTCTGTTTTTGCCTGGCCTCTAGGCTTTTTCTGACTTTATCTATGCTGTCCTGGACAAGTGTAAAGAACAGCAATCCTAATCTGTGGGTAAGGGGAATATTAGAGTCAGTGCAGAGGAGGACGAGAAACAGGAGGAAGAGCAAAATTCCCGTGAGGAGGAGAGGGGCTGGAGACTATCCTCTGCAATGCATCTCCGGAGGACGAGGCGGTTATCTGTAAGAGAACAGAGGGGAAGCGAGGTCTCAGGGCTGTGGATCCCTGGACGGATTATAGAGTTTTAGTAGCCGGTCAGGTAACCACCGGGCGTTTTGAGCCTGATTATCATAGATGCAAGCGTGTCCCTTTCCCCAGATAAGGACAGGGTCAGGGCCCTGCCATTTATTCGTGAGGGGATCTTTCCAAAGTGCTTGTGTATAATCAGAAGCGGTGGCCGGGTGCCAGAGACGATCACCAGCTGTTTTGCCGCAGGCGTCTAAGGTTAGGAAGTTAAGGACAAATAGGGCATGATTTATTAGGGTTTTAGGGCTGGCTCTTGTGTTATAAAGGGCAGTATTTCCGGACTGTATTTTAAGGAGCATATTTTTTAGCGTTTGATGAGCTCTCTCAACAATGCCCTGTCCTTGGGGGTTATAGGGAATACCCGTGATGTGTTTTATTCCGAGCTGCGCGCAGAATTGTCGGAAGGAGGCGCTAGTGTAGCCTGGCCCATTATCAGTTTTAAAAACTTTTGGCTGGGGGATGACGGCCAAAAGAGCTATGACATGTTGAATAACATGTTTGGTGGCCTCCCCGGTTTGGGGGGTGGCATAAATGAATCCACTATAGGTGTCTATAGAGACATGGATATATTTAGGTTTTCCAAAGGGAGGGTGATGAGTAACATCCATTTGCCAGAGTTCTCCAGGAACTATCCCCCGGGGGTTTATTCCCAGGTGAGGTTCAGGTAAAAGTGTCAGACAACCCTTGCATTGACGGACAATCTGGCGGGCCTGTTCTCTGGTTATGGAAAATTTGAGGCGAAGGGTATGTGCGTTGAGGTGATGTAGAGCGTGAGCTCGTTGTGCGGCAACAAAGGGGGTGTCTTCCTGGGCGGCAGCAATCAATTGGGTGGCCTGGTCTACTATATTATTTCCCTCTGTGAGAGGCCCAGGTAAGCCTGAATGAGCGCGAATGTGTCCAATAAAAAACGGAGCATTGCGATTAATGATTAGTTTTTGTAATTTGGAAAACAAGGGGGAAGCATTTGTGGAGGGACGTATGTAGGGGACTGTTTCAAGTAGGGGTACAGAGACAGCTACATAGGCGCTGTCAGTATAAAGATTGAAAGGAACCTCGCTTAGGAGTTCAAAGACTGTAATTATTGCTGTTAGTTCAACAAGCTGTGCAGATTGGAAGGCTGTCTGTATACGGGTAACCTGTCCATTAATACTAAAGGCTGCTATGCCTGAAGAGGAGCCGTCAGAAAACACTAGCGTGGCTCCCGCAATGGGAGTGGCTTTGGTTCTCCGGGGAAAAACAATGGGGGTTTTCTGTAAGAACTGAATTAATCTGTCAGCAGGATAATGATTATCAATTGTTCCTTGGAAGGAAGTGCAACTAATCGCCCAGTCATCATCGTTTTGAATTAGCCATTGTACCTGAGCTGTATTATACGGGAGGGTTATAGTGTCAGGGTCCTTTCCAAAGAGTTTTAAGGCTGACTCCCGCCGCGAGATTAACAGCCTGAGATACCTTGGAGGCAAGGGGGGTCTATGGCCAGATGCATGGCTTGGGACATTTTAGAGGTGAAGGGATCAACGTCAGGGCACATGCGCAACATTTCATCAAGGGTTTTATCTCGCGTCTTTCCGCGCAGCACCGCGCGGCAAGAGGCATTGGCATTTTCGTAGGCCAATTGTTTAACGAGCCTGTCATTAGAGGCTTCGCCCCCGAGGGTTCTTTCCGCCGCCTCTAGGAGCCTACTGACAAATTCACTATAATCTTCTTGTGGTCCCTGAGTGATTTTTGTAAGAGGAGTAGTCGCAGCCCCTGAAATAGGGAGTGCCCTCCAGGCCCCAAGCGCAGCGCTAGTGGTCTGGGCGAGGAGTGCAGAAGGGAACCTTCTCTGTTTAGCCTCCGCGGAGGTGGCAGGGACCGCATCGGGCCCCTCCCTGTGGAGCTTATCGTTTAAGTCACGACCTACTTTCTGCCATTTTTTAGGGTGAATTTCAGGTCCATTAACAATGAACCAAGGGCAAACCTTGTCTATAAAAAGAAAAAACTTAATGAGATCCTTTTTCTTAACTCTAACTCCTCTTTCCCTAAGAGATTCTTTTAGGTCTCGAATAAAGACCGCTTCTTTAGAGAGCTTGGGGCCCATTTTTCAGGGCGGGGGGCCCGTTCCAGGGCGGGGGGCCCGTTCCAGGGCGGGGGCCCATTCCAGGGCGGGGGCCCTTTTAAGGGCGGGGGCCATTTACTATGAACCAGGGACAGACTTCATCAATGAAGAGAAAAAATTTGACTAAATCCTTCTTTTTTACTCGGATTCCTCGTTCCTTGAATGAGCGTTTTAAGTCTTTTATGAATTGCTTCTCTGGACAAGGTTTGTCCCATCTTTTCGTTTTATTTATCTAAAAAGAAAGAGGGATAGGAACTGAGGAAGTGAACATAGGTATCAAGGCAAAAAGGAGGAGAAGGGAACTTAACTTCTCTCCCGCGTGGGCAGCCGGTTAGTACAATCCGCTAACACGGACCCCCTGGGGTGCGTTGCCTACGGACGTCCCGCCGGCTGTGCCTTTGGGCATAGACAAGGCTCTTTTACAGAGGCGGTAGAGGAGGGATTATACCAGAGGTCTCGACGTGGGCAGTCGGTTGGTACAATCCGCCAACACGGCTCTCAAGAGGCGAATCGCAGACCTACAGCTCTCTCCAGGGCGGAGGGAGAGGTCTACGACCGGGATGCCCTCTGAGTGGACGACTTCTGCCTTAAAGTCGACTGACACACTGTATTCTCCCAACTCAGAAAAAGCAGCCTCTAACCTCAGGGGTGGACGGCTTGTGCCGAGAAGCGGGCTAGAGAGAAAAGTCCCAAATCCTTTGAAAAAAAGGAAAAGACAAGAGGACCAAGCCTTTGAAAAAAAAAGGAAAAGACAAGAGGACCAAGAGAAGACAGAGGGAGTTTATGCTCAACTCTTTTCTCCGTTTAAAATTTGTTACTTATGACCCTAGCAGTCCGTGCCGAAACTAAACTAAGGCGGATGAACACTCACCGAAGACGGCGATCTCCGGTGAGCCGAAGACGAGGACCTTCCATGAGCGGTGAAAGGCAGTCTTCCCTGAAAACTTCTTCTCTGAAAAACTTCTCCTTAACGAGCTGCAGCCTCTGTTATTTCGTAGTCCGCCTGGGTAAGGGTTCTGCACTCGGGCCCCACGTTGGGCGCCACCTGTCCCGCCCGCGGGACCGGCTATTTAGTGGGAGAACCGAGGAGAACCCAACCTAAAGAGGGGTGACACGGACGAGAGAAAAGAGTGGAGGCAAGACAGTGTTCTGATCAAGCCTCAAATTTTATTTTTGGATAACAAACATATTTATACGGCAAGAACAAAGGGGGGCAGGCAAAGGGTACCTGTTGCAATATGATTGGTCTTCAGCTGGTGGTGTGAGGAGCGGTAAGGACAGGGGGAAGTACGAGGTGGGGGGGAGAGCAGGAGACTATCAGCACCTTTGGTGGTCAGCCAGCTTCTCGGAAAGACTTGTTTATCATGGGTTTGGTTCTCACAGCCTGAGGGCTTGAGAAACCAAGGGCGCAGCTCCAACACTCTCCTTCTCTCGTGACCAGCAATCTGTTGTCTGTATCTGTGAGTCTGTTTCTGTTTTGTTTGCAATGCCCGATTTTTAGCTGGGGATATGGCCATATGGAAATAAACACTAAATGTCCCAGGCTCCCTTGCTCAGAGGTGTGGCCATGTGATGAGCAGTGAGAGGAAGTATTGATTAGGACTTCCTGAAAGTGTCTCTAAAGGTAGGGGGCACCACCTCCTTCACCCTTTTTGCGTTCCTGCTGGTTGGAATCGTGACACGATGGCTGGAGCTCAAGCAGCCATCTTGGTTCAAGAGGTAGAGGCCACGTGCGTAATGTGGCAGAGCCCTAAAGTAGATTGAGGCTAGGTTCCTGTCACTGCTGTGTTCCGTGCCAGCCCTGGCCCACTACCTCTGGGCTTCTATATGAAAGAGAAAAACATTCTCTTGTTGAAGCCATATTATTTTGGATTTTCTGTCACCTGCAACCAAACCTAGTCCTAAAACACTAACTTCCATGTCCTTAAAGGTTTTGGTCTTTGGGCCTGGAGTATCCTTTCCTCACTTTGCTTGTAAGAAACCCCTGTTGATCCTTCAAATTCCTACTCGGGCATTACCTTCTTTATTACATGAACCTTGGTGGAATTAATAATTTCCTCCTTTGTGATTCCTTCATTCCTTAGAGCACAGTGAGCAATTATTGAGCACTTACTGTGTGCCAGGCACCACGCTGAGTCCTGTATATGCACGCCCTCTTTTAATCTTCATGACAACATTTGAGACAGAGAGGTAATTATTTTCAAACTTCGCATTTTACAAAGACAAAAGCCCTCCAAAAGTTGTGATGCTTTTCCTGGACCACAAAAATCAAAATCCACAGTTTTGGGCCCAGCATCGAAGCCAGGTGTCTGGTTCCAAAGCTTTTAGCCCTATGCTTAACCGCCTCGGTCACCGTCCTCACCACAAAGCCCTGCCGCCCATGGCCCCCTAAAGCTCGCGGGCTGCGCGGCGTTCACCTCGGCCGCCCCAGACAGAGCCGTGAGTGTTTGCGGACCTGAACTGTCCACTCCAAGTCCCCTCGCCCTGGTTCTGGCACGGGAGAGCTCTCCCAGGGGGTCCAGCCTCCGACAGCGCCCCTGGCCCCGGGCACCCTGCGTCCCTCCGGCTTTTGCACACAGCCTGTTGCCTCTCTGTGGGAGAACCTTCCTCCACCTTGAGTCCCCTGAGAGCAAGGTCTTTTTCATCTTTTAATAACTTGGAAAACCATCCCTGGTCGGTGCCATGTGTATACAGATGGAAAAAGGCCCCGTCCTGGCTGGCTGGCGGGGGGGCGGGGGGGGGGGCGTGGGTAGCAAAGGAGCACGGAGGAAGCCGCCCAGCCAGAGGTGGAGGCTTTTCTCCTTCTCACCACTAGATGGCAGCAGGGCCGCCCAGTTGTCCGCCTTCCAACTGTGGTTGCCTTGGCCTCCAGGAAGGCAAGACGCTGGATGACTCGGTTCAATAAAATAAACATTCGAAGAGCTTACCGACCTGGCCTTCTGCTATGTGCTGTCAGAAAGGTGAGAGGGGGAAGAGGAAGGCTCCAACAGTTAGACTAGCTCCCAGCTGCGGAGCACAAACTCTGACACCAGACTGCCCGGGGCCCGAATTTCACGCTTGGCATTTCCTAGCTGTGTGACCTTGGGCACGTTCCTTAACTTCTCTGTGCGCCTCGGTCTCCTCGTGTGTAAAGTGCTTATGAAAGTGTCTATCGAAAGGGATGCTGGTGGGGGGGGCGTGCCCCCCGAAGTGCAGTAAGTACAGTGTCTGTGGCTTTTGTATTCCTGCCTGTAAAGAAGCTCAAGGGGTAGCAAATGGGGAGCTGCACCCCGAAGCAGAGAGAGATGAGGAGCGCAGAGGCGGGAGAGAGCACACCTGCTGGGAAGGGGGCGGAAGGAGGGGGAGGTTCGTGGAGGGGGAGCTGTTTCCGTGAGATGGGGCGGGAAAGGGGGAGGGACACGTGGTTGGGGGGAGGCCATGGAGGTGGGGCTGGGCTCCATCCAGGTGGCAAGTGCAAGGTGGGGCCGGAGGAGCCATTCCAAGGCTGGGGAGCAAAGAGGAGGGAAAGCAAGGCTGTGTCCCCAGGCTACACCTGTCGCCTGGCATATCGGGATCCTATGTCCCTGCCAGATCGGCTCCATTAAAGCCCCTTGGGCCTCCAGGGAGAGGTGAGGACTTGCTGCAGAACTGTATTTTTAGTTCCCTGTGCCTCTCTCCAGCTGCTATAAGACACCTCTCCCCACCCCCAGCCCTGCCACCTGGCTGGAGTCTCCACGAGGACAGCTGGGGAGAAGGGGAGACATGACCAGTATGGTGTCTGCTAGAGGGTTGGGGTGGAGTGGGTGGTGTGCCTGTGTGGGGTCTGAGGCAAGCTCGGGGATCCCGCCGCCCCATCAAGGGCCTCAGGCAGGTCCTGCAGGCACCAGGCCCCAGCCCTGCTCAGAGTCTGGCCTGGCCCCGGGCCTGGAAGGCAGACTCTTCCAGGAAGGAGCAAGCTGAGCAGGGCCGGGAGGGAGCCCAGGCCGGCCTCCAAAGGGGGAGTTCCCAGGAGGAGGAGGAGGAAGAGCAGTGGTCAAGGTCAAGGGGGCCCCTGGCTTCAAAGAGCCAAAGCACTCTCACTCTTTCCATCTTTGGTCCCCTTCCGTGGCCTCTGAAAGCGTAATCCCTCAGATTCACTGGGGGGGATTGGTGGCTGCCAGGGGGCTCGTAGTTCCCAGGTCACATAGGCTGAACTAGCTGCCCTTGCAAGAGAGGGGCCTGGTGCAGAGCCACTTGGGGACTCAAATCTGTGTGGTGGGTGCTGGAAGCCCCTTGCTGGGGAGTTCTCTCTGTGTATGTGTGTGATGAGAGGTGCGGGTCACCAGACACTGAAGATCACGGAATAGATCTTTCCCCACCAGACGGGTTTCTGGTTTACCTTGCCAGGGGAGGGTACATTAAAGTCCTGGGGATGTTTAGTGTAGACAAGAAAACTCTTAGGTCAGCCTGCAGCTCCCCCTGTGCAAAAGACTCAGCTGGTCCTCTACATCCCCAAGGAGCCTGCAGGGCCAGGATAAGGGGGTGAGCAGGACAGAAAGATGCATTTTGGTTCAATATAAAGACCCTTTAAAGCTTTAGGTAGTGAGCTCACTGCTCCCAAGAGTATTCAAGCAGATGCTAGATGATGATTTGCAGGAAGAATTCCTGTATTTAGTGAGAACTTAGACAAGATACCATCGCAAGGCCTCTATCAGCTTCAAGATACTATGGCCATATAATCCTAGCCTTCTCTCTTTCTACCTTCTACGATTCTGGAATCTAGAAGTCAAGTTCCTAGAGTGGTAAAAATTGAAGCCTTTGGCTCTCTAGAATTCTAATTCTGAGATCTCAAGACTCCAGAATTTGAAGACTTGAGGATGATTCTATAAGTCTCAGATTTTCAGATAAAGAATCTGTGATATGAAAGGGAAAAAGAGGAGGGGGTGGGTCCGACTTATTGGGATCCACTTCTGGCCCATGGGGTATCAAACCGACTCACCTCTGTGTATATGCGCGTGTGCGTGTGCGACACAAGCGTGCAAGGCTGCAGAAAGTTTTGCACATAAAGGCAGCATGCCCCACCAGTCAGAGGCTGTCACAGAGATAATTATAGCCCCCAAACAGAGCTAGCGACTCCAGGTAGCCATAGCAACCATTAGGTAACGCCTGTTCTGTTGTAGAGATGGGAGGACAAACAGTCGATTCCTTCCTATTAATCTTAAATGGTAAAACTTAAGAGGTTTGTCAACTTCAAAGCCGCAGGTTTTCATGAGCATTCCACTTAATGGGGTGCCTGCCAAGGGGTGACAGCTTCATATTAAACACTTTGGCGTTAGTAATGAGTTGATGAGTTTTCAAATACTCAGGCTGTCCCCAAATAACTCAGGGGCCCGGAGATGGGAGAATTACAGTAGATTCAGGTTTGAGTTTCAGCTCTGCTCCAAATCTTTGTTTCTTTACAGCCAGATGGGATAATAATCTGCCATGCCCTGTCCTGCAGGGGCCACACTGCTGGTGACCAGACGTAAGTGACCAGAAGGAGGAGCCGAAGCTGCTGAGGGTGTGAACAGACCTTCTCAGAGTCGCCTTCCTTTTCGATCCTAAGCCTGGCACGGAGTGGGCGCTCGCTTGTTCTTTCTGAGCCTCGTTTTTCCACAGCTATAAAATGGGGTGATGCTCACTACCTGGCAGGGCCACTGTGAGGATTAGACGTAGTCCTGCCCACAGGGGCACGTCGTAAACTGTAGCATCCTCCGTCGATCATAGCACCAGATAAACTATACTGTGAGTTTACTTCTCTGACTTATCTCCCCAAGGATCCTGGGAGTTTCTTGAACCCAGGGATGTGTTTCATTTGGTTTTGTTGTCCTCAGCATGTGGCACAGTTTCCAACACACAGTAGGGACTTTGTAACTGTGTGTTGGATGAATAGATGGACAGATGGTAGATGATGTATGGATGGGTGGGTGGGTGGATGGGTGATGGATGATGGATGGGTGAGGAGATGGAAGGATGGGGGGATGGATCATGGATAGATGGATGATAAATGGATATAAAAGACAAATCATCTTTACTTGCTTTCCTTGCAAGGTCATCCATCTTTTTTATCCAATGATCATTTATTCAATTCAAACCTGGTACCATGTGAGGTCTAGTGGGCACGCGGATGAATAAGACAGAGCCCCTGCCCACGAACATCAAAATAAGGTATTCGGGAGCATAAACTCAGGGGCCCAGCTTTCTGGGTTCAAATTCCAGCTCTTTCATAGACTAGCTGTGTGATCATGACGTATTCCCCTAACTTCCCCTCGATTGCATGGGGATAATGTCAGTATCTATCAGATGGGGCTGTTGGGGGAATTAAATGAGCTACCAAATGTGAAGTGCTTGGAATAGGGTCCGGCACCCAGCAAAGACTCTGGATCGGCTGTTCTCATACTAACGGAGGAGCTGGAATGGAGGCAAAGAAAAACCGTGCAGTGAGGTGCGCAATACAACAGGACCACATACAAACAACCGGAAGGAGGAAGCAACGAATTGTGCCTTGAGGCGGGCGCATCAAGCAAAAACGTTTCGGAGGGAACTATCTGAGCAAGGCCACAAAGCCAGGAGTTTTCCGGGTGAAGTGGGAAAATCTCAGACTCAGAGAGGTTACGGATTTGCTCGGGTTCGCCCAGCTCAAGCGGGAAACCATCTAGGCTTCCGGCCACTTGTTACTTCTGGCTGGGTGAGGGGCATTCTGACATAGTGAGCAGTATGTAGATAAGGAGACTCTTGGGCCAGGACCGCCCCCGGGCCAGCCCGGGCACCTGCTGCCCAAGCTTAGAAACATGACGGCTCCTCTTGGAATGGCTGACCGCGGGGAGAGTTGGGTTTCAGGCTGCTGGCACCGGCCTTGGTGGTGCCCTTTCTGTTGGCTTATGAGACTCCAGACAGTGGCCCGACCTCCTCCCTACTCTTTCCACACACACAAGCACCCCCACCTCCCCGTGGCCTGAATTGTCCTACCTCCCTACAATGGCACCTGCCCCAAAATAGCTTCCATGTGAGGGCTGGAGAAAGGAAAAGATTAGACCCCTGCCCGAAGGGGGAGGGGAAAGGCGCGAGCTGTCAAGTGATCTGTGTCAAGCATCGGGGGAGATATAAAATCCCTTTGGGGCCAGGCGGCCTCAAACCCCAGCCGTCAGGGTCAGGACACCCAGGGAGCCCACGCTTACTCTTTCTCTCTTCTGCAGAGCACACCATGGGGCTCAGCGACGGAGAATGGCAGTTGGTGCTGAACGTCTGGGGGAAGGTGGAGGCTGACATCCCAGGCCACGGGCAAGAGGTCCTCATCAGGTAAAAGCAAGAGATGCCGTTGTCCCCATCGCCTCCTTCCCAAAGATCAAGGGTGTTTGCCTGCAAGGTGGGACTTGTGTCCCAGGGCCGACCAGCTGGCTGTGTTAGATGAGTTTGTTAACACCCCCGTTTGCTTCGCCTTTGCTTTTTAATTGTCGAGGATTAGAGCCGGGAGAGGAAAGGGGATCCATCTCATGCCTATGCCAGCATCTGGGAGAAGCGTTATGATCAAACCCCAAATGCCTAGAACCCGAGAGGAATTACAGTCAGAGTTAACAAGGACCCGGAGAGATCTTATTCAGCTGCCTCACTTATTGGATGAGGACAAAAAAACCCAAACAAACTGAGAAAGGACCGATGTCCCCAGAGTCATAAGTCTGTTGAAGGCTGTAGAGTGTCGAGGCGAAGACCCGGCCTTCCAGATGAGGCCTGGCTTTGCCGCTGAGCAGCTCCCTGATCTTTGGGGAAGTCCACGACCTCTCTGAGCCTCGATTTCCTCCCTCCAGACCATTGGGGGGTGGGGGGACATTCGAATATATACACGATAGAGTGGAAGTGAGAATTAAGTACGATGATGCAGTCAGGGGCCCGGCACAGTTGCTGGCAGACGGTGGGTTCCAGAAGATGTTAGCGACTGTTATAAATGAAACCCAGCCAGGTAACCTTTAAAGTATTATAATTAGAAACCAGATGACAAGGGCCCATTCGTAACTTTTGACATTGAGTACGTCTTGGATTTGAGAGCTCGGGGTGGTGTGGTCTCCACGCACATCTTGCTGTCTATAGAGCAAGGGGTTCCAGAATAAACCAAGGAAAAAAAAAATCCCAGTTTCGTAAATAGAGGGTGGCTTGCGGCTCGCAAGGAGAATTTCCCCATCGCCCTCCGCCCCAAATGGTGATCGGCTCTGCTCTTCTCCTGGCCCCTTCTCTCATGCGCCCGGCCGGTGCGGGTCGGATACCTAATGAGGTGTGCGTAAGGGACCAGGGGGTGCCACGGGCGAACGTCCTCCGCACTCGAATTCACAGACGAGTCGTTCCTTCTTTCCGAGTGGGTTTTCCCGTCCCACTCACATGCCCTTATGGTCTCCTCTGGGTTTCACCCATTTCCAGCTCCCACGTCTGGGGAGGGTAGTCAGTCCTGCCAGCCCTGCTATCCAGGTTTTGAGCCCTCAGTGGTCCACGCTAGAAACGCCAGAGGAAGGACAGTCAGGTTCTCTGTTGACCCTAATGGGCATCTTGGGGCATTTTCTTCTGTCTTTCTGCTCCTGTCTCTGTCATCTGGTTGCTGGGGCTGCAAAAGGTCCTATTCGATTGGGCAAAAGCTCCCCCTGAGTAGACATCAACTCTTCAGCCACCAGTTTGCTGTTTGACCTTGGACAAGTCACCATTCCTCTCTGGGTCTTATTTACCTGTTTGAGGAGTGAGGGATTGTCTGCCTTGGTCTCTGAGATCCTTCCTGCTCCCATGCCTGGCGTCCTCCAAATCCATGAGCCTCCCGTTTTTGGAGAAGAGGCAGGTGGTGAGGGTAAGAGACCTGTTTGCAGGGCAGAGGTCTTTCCGAGGTGATCTGGGGTTGCCAGCTCTAAGACACTGTTGCATGTCTTGAAGGAGACTCAGGGTATTGTGTCATCAGGGGAAATATTTCCTCCCTTCCCAGGGTGGATCAGAGAGACTGCCAGGGGCCAGGAGCCAAGGACAAAACGTGATGCCCAAGGCTGCTGGCCCCTTAAGGTCCCGGAAGGCCCGATGCCCTATCATGTCTTAGGCTGTAGGACGTGCGGAGACCACGACAACTGGTTCTGCCTTCTCAGTGTTGGGGGTGTGGGGAGGGGGAGGAGAGAGGAGGCTAATTCCTAGGGCCAGCGCCCCTGTGGGGCCTGGCCTCCTGGTTCTGCTCCAGATGATGAACTTGGGCTTCCTTACTGACCTTCAAAAGGTCGTATTTTCTTATGCCTCTGATTATAAACAAGGGCAGTTCGGTTCAGCAGCGTCTGCTAATAAAATGCTGAGGCTTCACTGCAAGCCCATGATCATAAAGTTCTAAAAGGTAAAAGCTGGAAGGACAGTTGGAGAATCTGGTTCCAGGAGTGAGGGCTGCTGAGTGGGCTCTAGGTTCCTGCCTTTCCTTCCCTTGCCTAAACTTTTTCTGTTTTAATTTTGCCTTTGAACAAAGGATTTCAAGGCCATGAAAATTTGAAAATCGCTGCTGGTGGCCAGCATTCCTCCTGGTACAGGGAGGAAACAAGGCCCACAAGTCTCAGGCAGCCAACGGCAGCTACGGGCAGAACTGAGAATTCCTCGTCCTAATGATTTTGCTGCTGGTGCTGCCGAAGGTGGTGACAAGAATGAGGGAGGTGATGAGGGAGGTGATGATGGAGGTGATGATGGGGATAGAGACAGGTGATGGTGAGGATAGAAACACAGGTGAGGATGAGGATGGAGGTGATGCTGATGATGGTGGTGGAGATGATGAGGATGATGATGGAGATGATGAGGATGATGATGGTGGAGATGATGAGGATGATGGTGGAGATAATAATGGTGGAAGAAATGATAATGAGGAGGAGGAGGAAGACAGCAAGCATCTGTACAGTACACACTATTGCCAGGCCCCGTGTTATGCGTTTCACATACACTAACCCATTTAAGCCTCACAACAACCTTACGCGGTAGATATTATCTATCGGCACGCTTCGCAGAAAGGTTAAATGACTTGCCCAAAGTCACGCAGCTGGGATTCGCATCCAGGCAGCTTGGGTCCGTCACGTCTGCTCCTGGCCACGATGCCGTATTGCCCCCACAATCTTGGCGCCGTGGTGGTAAGATCCCGCCCTTGCTCCGGGTCTTTGGTTCTGGAGCGCAGAAGGGTTTTTGCAGGTCTGAGAGAGTCCCCCGTCCTCTGTGTGGGCGTTCAACCGGTGTCAGGTCAGAGCACAGCTGGGAAATGCCCTTCTTTCTCTCTGACTTGCCTGCGGACCTGTGATAAACTAGGCAAGTCGATGGCAGGATCGGAAATGAAAACACAAGGCCAAAACTAGAGACGAAAAACTAGAGAAGTTGCCTTCGCCCATTTCCCCAGGGGGAGGGGCTTCCTTGGCTCCTTGCTGGGGCTGCTGCTGTCGGGAACATCCTGGCACGGCCTTCTGTGGCTGCCCCAGGGACTCTCAGCTGTTGGACTTGAGGCCTAGAGAAGGCGGCAGTGTGTGGAGGTGACGATGGGCACTAACTAGCCCAACTTTCCTGCACTGTTTAAAATAAATCTGGGCTCCCTCTGAGGCTGACCGGTGCTTAGAGTAAAGGGTGAGGTGGGAGTCAAGCCTTGGAATTTGGAGGCTGAGAAATCAGTTAGACCGACCCTTTGGGTTTTACAGATGGGTGCACCAAGGCCCAGAGAGGTTGAGTGGCTTCTTTAATGTCACGCAGCACATTGGAGACAGGCGTAGGGCCAGAATTCAGCTTCTGTAATTCTCAGTTCAATGTTTGTTTATTTGTTTGTTTGTTTGTTTTCCCAGATACCCTGAGATCTCCCAAAGTGTCTGAGGTCCCTGGCTTCCTCGGGTCCCAGGTCCTGGGCCCCATTCCGCTCCAAATAGTCTCTTTCCAATGTCCTGACCTCAGGCCTTCACCTATGGGTGCTCCGTCTCGCATTTGTCAGGCAAGACTTCAAGCGATCATTGTTGTCTAATAACAATAGCCAGGAACTCAGGGACCCTTGGGTGAAAGTACCAGAGATGAGCTGTCAGTCACATACGAGGCTTGGCCAAGGCCCCAGGGTGAGGTGGTGACATTGGGCGTGGCTGTGGACAGCCCTGGGTGTTCTGGCGAAGCTCCCAGGGGCAGGGACTTCCCTGTCCATACCATGTGGTACATGGGTGTGTGTGTGTGTGTGTGTCTGTGTGTGTGTGTGTGTGTGTGTGCGTGCATGTGAGTACAGCTGTGTACTTATGCAAACTAGAGTGTGTCCCAAGTCAAGTTTAAGGATGTTGCAGAGCCAGAAAGCTACGAAAGAGAAACCGTTCAAGGTTCTGAAGTCCTCAGACAGCCCGGGCAAGACGGGGCCACTCCTGCAAACATTTCAGGGTGCAACCCTAGGGAGATAGCATCGGTTACGAAACCGTCCCATGCCAGGTTTGTGTCCGGGCTCTGCCACCAACTGGCCACGTCACCCAGGACTAGTCACCTACTGCTGTGGTCTTCCGTTGGCCCAAGAGCGAAATGGAGAAAAATCACTTCCACCCAGGGGTCAGGTATGACTCGCATTAACCAACATCCACCTTTGTACAGCGGAGACCAAGGGCCAAGGCTGAAGATGGCTGCTCAGGATTATGGGCAGAGTCCCCTGCAGCCAGCTCGCTTGGTCCCTGGCAGGAGTGGAGACCTGGTCTTTAGCACGTAGCGCCCACCAGGGCCCCAGCATTTGTACTGTGAGGGGTCTGGAAGGTGCCGGGACTCAGAGCTTGGGCCCAACATAACTGAGAACTCTCTGGGCCTGAGAGCTGCTCTGGACGGGGATGGCTCTCACAGGTAGTAGTGAGCCTCCTGTAGCTGGAGGTATTCAAGCAGCCCAAAGATGATCCCCAGGCAGAAAGCTGCAGAGGTGGTTCCCTGGGATGGACTATGTTCTCAGCTCCGGCTCTTCTGCACACCGGCCTTGTAATATCGAGCTAGGATCCACACTGCTGGGCCTCTGTTCCCTCATCTGCAAAGTGGGGGATACTATGACCCTAATGAAAATGCAGGTACAGAACCTGGCACGGGGCCTGGGACCTGGCAGGTGCTCAGCAAATCCAGGGTCCTCAGGTCCCCCTCTCTGCTCTACCCTTGATGCTCCTCCTGTCATCTACGCTCCAAGCCGCTAGGAGAAGATTATGGTGAGGCCGGGGTGCGAGGCAGGGACGTCTTTCCTTCCTGCCTCTCACAGAAACAATGAAGAGGAGGAAGGCGACACAAATAACGACCGCATTTACGCAGCACTTATTGTGTGGTGCTCGGCACACGCGATCTATTTAATTCCCACAGCACGTCGATAGGTGGAGACTAGTTATCCCTCTGCCTCGAGTGAGGAGGCCGAGGCCCGGAGGGGTGAAGGGAATTGCCCAAGGTCACATAGCTGGGAAGCAGGGCAGCCCGGACTTGAACCGGAACCCGGCCACTTCCGCGTCCCCGCACCTGACTCCGGCCCTCCTGTGTCCACAGGCTCTTTAAGGGTCACCCCGAGACCTTGGAGAAGTTCGACAAGTTCAAACACATGAAGTCAGAGGACGAGATGAAGGCCTCCGAGGACCTGAAGAAGCATGGTGCCACCGTGCTCACCGCCCTGGGGGGCATCCTCAAGAAGAAGGGGCAGCACGAGGCGGAGCTGAAGCCCCTGGCCCAGTCACACGCCACCAAGCACAAGATCCCCGTCAAGTACCTGGAGGTGGGCGGCAGGGCCGGGGCGGCTGGGAGGACGGGAGGATGGGAAGGGAGGCCTCGGCCAGGTGAGATCTGGGTTCTAGTCTCGGCTCAGCCACTAGCTTGCTGGGCGGCCTGTGTCACTGTTCTTTGCACCTCAGTCGACTCATCTGCAAAGTGGGCTGTTACCCACTTCGCCTTCCTCCCGGATCATTGAGATTAAATATGTTTCTCCCCCAAATTAGTGTCGTCACCGGGGAAGAAGGGGAGAGTGCATATCGGGCACGCGACTTGCATTCTCCCCATGAGCAGGTACTGTTGTCCTACCCACTTGACAGATGAGGAAACCGAGGCACAGAGAGGCTAAGTAGCTCGTCCATGGTCATAGAGGTAGCAAAGGGCAGAGCCAGGATTCAAACGAGGTCTGTATTCCTGCAGAACCCCAGCTCCTCAGCCCTGTGCCGTGCAGGACTCACGTGGCGGGAACTTGGCAGCTGAAGCTCGGTCCTGGGGTGGGGGTGACCAGCAGGCTGGCTCTATTGGTTCCAGCACCTTTACAGGTGAAGAAGCTGAGCCTTAGGTGTCCTAGGCATAAGCGACTGGCTTGAATGTCTTATGACGGGCTGAGGAGTTGTGTGGGCTGCGGGGAGCCCGAACTTCAGGTCCCATCTCTATAACCAGTGGGAGGAGGAGCACTAGGGATCTGGGGTACAAAGGGCTGTATGGAGAGGTGCATCCCCTGGGGATGGGGGCAGCAGGTAGGCTGCTGCAGAAATGAGGATAAAGGTGATGGTGACAGCGACCCGTTAGGATGGTCCATGGTGCGCCTTTGCCTGGGTCACCGCATGGAGTTCTCAGAATTACTCCACGAGGTTCGAAATTGCATTCGGTGTCTTCGTTTCCTCTGACGTGAGAGAAGTTCAGGGAGTCGGCTCAGAGCTGGAGCGAGAGCCCCACTGTCACCAGGGACGCAGGTTCTTCCTGCGCGGCCGTCCTTGGCACAGGGCATCCTTCTCGAAGTTGACTCGTGGTCTACGATGGCTGCTGGAGGTCCAGCCATCAGGTCCATATTCCAAACAGGAAACAGGAGAAAGACAGAAAGTCTCTCGTTTAAGGAGTGCCAGAAATCTTACTCAGCAATTCTGCTTACACATCATTGGCTAGAAGTTAGTGACCAGACCACACCTACCTACACGGCAAGCTGGGAAGTGTAGTCTGTTGCCATTCCGGAAGGAGAACATGGACATTGGGCAGGCAGTGAGCAGTCTCTGCCCCGGACGGGTACTTTTAAAAACATTTCCATTTTATAGATTTGGAAACCGAGGGCTCAGAGAGGTTAAGCAGCTTGCCCCAGGTCACACAGCTAATAAGCCAGGAAGTACAGCTCCACCTGTGGTATCCTGGAACCCAAACTCTTCATCTCATGTGACACAATCTCTCCCGTCAGCCACCACCACCACCACCCTCTTCAGCCTCGCCTCCCTGCCCCCCACCACCTCAGTCACATGGGAACAATCTGGCTTGCCCAGCCCACCCGGCGCTGCAGATGTGAGGAGGAGCCGGTCCTGCCTCGGAGATTCTGAGCCTGCAGCGGGCCACGCCCTCCCCATTGCTCTTGGCAAATCCCTGGTCATCACCCCAGCTCAGTCAGCTGCTCCACCGCCCGCCCTCCCCCCAGCAAAAGCACTTGACCCTCGTCCTGTCACGGCACCCGCTCGGCTGTGTTATAATTCATCTCTTTACCCAGCTGTCCACTGACGGGACCTGAGCTCCTCAAGGGCAGAGCCTGGCTCTCTCCCATTGCTGAAGCCCAGTGGCATGCGGTGGGCTCACGATCCAACTGGAATGACCGATCCCCCTCTTTAGGGACGAGGAAACTGAGGCTGAGACAGAGAGAAAACAATGTAGCCAGGAAAACAGCACCAGCCGGCAGCATAGAGCCCAGGTCTGCATAAACCAGTGTAATTCACTGCAAATGAGCGAGGCAGAGCCTCCTGCCTGCCGGCCCCCTCTTCATGAGCCAGCACTGCTCCTCCGCTGGGCCCGAGGGGCCGCAGAGGGGCTGGACGCCAGGGGCAATGTCTCTTCTCATTCGTCCAGATGCCCCATCCCACGATTTTCTAGATATTAGTGGCTCTGCCCCAGACTCCGGGAAGGCTGAGTGAGGAGCCCCGAGGGGTCATCGAAGCCCCCGTTTTACAGGTGAAGTCATACCTGGGGGTCAGGGCAGAGCTGGGCCTGGCACTCGGGTCTCCCACCTTCTCCAAGGACAGGGCTGGCTCCACGGCAGCTGCCCCCTCAGTGTGTTTTGTTGCATTTATGACATTGGAGGTGAACTTCACATACGTCCCCAAGCTGAGGCCCAGAGGCAGGTGTTGGTGGCTTCTGGGCCGAATGGTGCTGCCTGGGTGCTGACGCTCGTGCTTCCTGGGGCCTCGCTCAGCACGTTGTTCCCCACCCTTGCTTTGGGTCACCGCACCCCCGGGCGCCCTGAGCTAAGGGGGGAAACCCGACCGCCGTGCCGTCGCGGGCTCTGCCCCTGGCTCTGGCCGTCGGCGGCTCGTAATCCCCTGGGTGCGAACCTCCAGCTCCGCTGGCCACTTGCTGTGTGACCTCTGTCTGGCCGCCTCCTCATCTGGGGCGCTGTGAACGGCACCACCGGGTCCACCGACCAGCGTGGTGGCCGGCGTCAACTCTTGATTAACCACGGAGAAGGGGCGGTAGCATCTCCCACCCACGAGAGCTTCCAGCCCCAAAGCTGCCCCGTGCCATTTTCCTGGTAGGGACGTTGTGGGCACAAAGACGGCGGTGATGGTGAGGGTGAGGCCGGCGGGAGACGTGACCGTCCTGGGGGCGAGCTGCAGGCCTGGTCCCTTTCTTCTCCCTCTTTCCCTCCCTCCCACCCATGTTCCGAGTACCTGCGCCGTACCTGGCACAGAAACTATGCCGCCCGGACCTTGCTCTCCTGGCCCCGCCCCCTGCCACGATAGGCTATCTACAACAATAACCATCCTAGGCCATTAAATGCAAACAGTAAATACACGCAGATGGAAATCATTTCTTTCTCGATTTCCTGACTGCCAAATCCTGGGTAAAACCATGAAACGTGAGCATTTCCTCCCCTTCCCCTGCCCCCGTGGAGGCCGCAGCTCCTGCCCGGCTGCGGCTGGGCCCTCCTCCTGGAAGAGCTGCGGAGGGTAGTGGGTGGGCTGGTCCACCCGGCCACGGGATCCTCGGGTGTCCCATCTGTCTGTCCCGTGGGTCGTGGGGATTCCAGAGGCTGCTCCCCAGAGACCACTCAGAGGCACCTAGTAAGTAGGAACTACTTAGTAAAAGGCACCGGCAGCAAAAGGAGACGGGACTCGGTCTCATTCCCACCTGGCTCCTGGCTGGCCCTGGCCCGTGACCTGCTCCCTTCCCCTCTCCTCCCCGTAGTTCATCTCGGAAGTCATCATCCAGGTCCTGCAGAGCAAGCACCCCGGGGACTTCGGCGCCGACGCCCAGGGAGCCATGAAGAAGGCCCTGGAGCTGTTCCGGAACGACATCGCTGCCAAGTACAAGGAGCTGGGGTTCCAGGGCTAGGCCCCCCACGCCCCGCCCCACCCTCCTGGGCCCCGGGCTGCAGCGGGGGCGTGGGCATGGAACCTCATGTAGCCGCCTATGTAGAGTTTGCTTCTGAGTGTCTGCTTCGTTTCTGAGAGGTGGCTGGGAGAGGCGCAGGGGCTTCGGAGTGGGGCGCTCAAGGTGGCTTCGCTCCCTGTGGAGAGGCATCGGCTTGGGGACAGAGAGGAGCACGATGGCACTTAGGACGCTGTGGCTGGCAGAGTTGGAGTCGCACTGAATCCTCCTCTCGTCTGAATCCCAACCCAGTTCCTTCCCGCCCCCCAGACCGACCCACACCTGCACCCTCGTCTTGAACCCCAAATCCAGGCTGCGAACTCAGCCCCAGCCACAGTCATTCTCTAGTCCATCACCTGTTCCTTGAAGGCAGCAGAATGTCCCTTTGCAATGGGAAGGAGGTCCACGCAGGGTGGGGCAGCCACACCCAGCCCGCGGGAGGCGTAGGGGGTCGGGGGACAGGGGCGTGCCCTCTCAGCTGATGGAGCGACTCACCTGGTTCTAATAAAACACCTGCAACATCATGGTCTACGCCTGGCTGTTTTTCGTCCCCTGGAGCAAGTGTGGACAACAGGGCCGAGTGAGCAAAGGGCTCGTAGGGACGAGGAGGGGACGGAGGAGGGCCGGAGGGAGGCTGGCTGGGGGACCGCCTTCCTTCGGCCACTGCTCAGTGGCAGGGACAAAGCTGGGCACAGAGAACGAAGGAGAGCGCCTTGCCCTGTGGGGGAAGTGGGCCGGTCCGCAGACCCCTGTCACGTGCAGTGACCAGTGCCAGGAGCAGGGACACAGAACCAGAGGCAGACCGTTGGGTGGTCACAGCCACCTACGCGACGCAACCGTGCAAATCTTCTCTTATTTAAAATGACTTTTTCTCTTTTCTTTCTCCTCGATTCACACTGGCCTCGGGCTCGCTTGCTTCTTTTCTTTCCTTATCCTTCCGCATGCTGTGCCTTCACTCCCTTAGTCAGCGAATCCTTAGGTCCGCATCCGTCTGAGGAACAAAACCTCAGGTCTATTGACCACAGAAAGAGTTTCGGTCAAACGAAAGATGGCATCTTGCAGCTCAAATGACCCTCCCAGCATCCCCTGAAACCAGACAGAATGACGCCATGACCGACAATCAGGACCTGATGGAATGATCAGCTGCCTCCCACCCCCTACCTGACAGTCAGTAGGGTCCAGGACCCCGACTCCCTCAGCTGCTAATGAGTTTTCCCCTATTTAACCCATCCCCCTCGAGGCCATCGGGGAGCCAGGCCTTCAAGCGGGAGGACTTGCAATTCTCTGATAAACCTCACTTACTTTCTTTGTTGCAAAACCTGCACATAGCTCTTTAGCTTAGACGCCCCAGGCGGATGGACCCCTTTCTGTCCTGATGACAGTAACGTGACCAGTAAGTGGCAGAGCTGGGTTCACATGGTGGCCTGGAAGGCAGTGGGGACTCCAGCCGGGGAGACAGCCAGTGACAGGTGCTGACCTTCTGGCCACAGAGAAAGGACAGACACAGGAAAATAACTTACCAACACAGGCCAGGAGACAAAAATCCATATCTACGAAGGCCAAGTGCACGGGCAGAATGTGTAAGTACCACCGAGAGGACCCGGAATAAAACCTTGGCGCGTGATCGTGGCAGCCAGGAAGCAGGCTGGAGCAGAGGCCACGGATGGGGGCCGTGGACAAGGGTCTGGTGGTCTGGATCTGAACAGGGGCCCAAGCCACGAGGACCTCGGAGAGCACCCAGGACTCAGGGGGCCAACCCTGGGAAGTCCCGGGTCCTCGGCCCCATACATCTCCAGGGGCTCCCGGGACAGGCCTCAGTGTCCCCTGCCTTTGAGTTGTCCATTCTGGTGCCCAGCCCCTGTAATGAGCTTCACCTCACGGCCCCAAACCTCGGATCACTCCGAGGTCCACGGTTCAGGGCAGAGTCCCCCTGCCGAGTGTAGAACCTCTCGAATCCTGACAGGCTCGTTTTTCAGGCCGTGCTGCACATCAGACGGCAGCGTGGACGGGTCCGCCTTCTTCCGCCTGCGCCTCGCTAGGCTTTGGAAACTCTGCGCCGAAGAGAAAGTGAGACAGAAGGGGAGGGGAGTACCGGGCCAGGGGTGCTTTCTGACCTGGGAGCCTGGAAAAAAATTCCATGCATTTATAGAAATCAAGTTGAATGCCCAGGCACCGAGCGCCTCTGCACGGGACACATGCACAGGCTCTACAGCTCAGTGAGCTAGGCCACGGCAGTACTTCCTCGAATTTTCTTTTCCTTCTCGTCTGCTTCCCCTGGGCCTCGAGGCTGCTGGAGCCCCCTCTCCTGCTAAAACAACTCATTAATGCAACTCCTCCCACTTCCGCTCCATCGCTCACGACTTTATGCTACACATCAAATTCGCTTCTCTCCGGCGATTAAAAAGCGGCCTTCCTCTTTAGGAGGATGAGAAGGAGGACGGAAACATGGACAAACGATCAAAAGGTGGCCTTCGTCCGGATCCGGGGGTGGCAAGGGGAGCCTGCACTTTTTGTACCGTCGCAGTGGGTTGAGCTTCTGGCAGGAGACCTGGCCGCCTGGGGAGAAGCGAGCCCCTCATCGCTGGACACGAACGAGAACGGACGGACGGCGTGACCGCTGGCCAGGACTGCACGACGGCATTTACCAAACGCCTCTGCGCCAGGCACAGCCGGACAAGAACGAACAAAGGTGCGTAAGAAAAAGCCTCCAGCTTCCAGCGGTTTGTGATGCGGAGAGAGAGGAAGAGAGAGAGAGGAGCGTCTGCAGGGCACAGGGGTAGCAGACTGGGGGGAGATGGCCGGCAGCGCCTACGGGGGGGGGGGGGATCCGTGAGCGTGGGGTCTTGAAGGCTGAGCAGGAGTTGATCGTCCCTATGGTGGGGAGAGAGCAGGAGGGAAGAGTGGGTCCCGTTTGGAGACAGCGAGGGGAGCTGGAGCCCGCAGTGTGAAGGAGAGATGAGGGGTGGCTTTCCAGACAGTTCCGGGGGGTTGAGTGTCTTCTGTGCCAGTGTAAGATGCCTGGGCGCTGAGCAGAGGTTTTGAGCACTGGGTAGAGGGATGGGTGCAGGCGGCAGGGGCGGGGCTGGAATGGGGTTCTGCCCTGTAGATCTTAGACGAGCTAGCTCCCCTAATCACATGAGCCAACTCCTTAAAATAAACCTATCTGTCCGTCCGTTCTACTGGTTCTAGTCCTCTGGAGGACCCTGACTATTACGGTCTCATCCCTGCTTCCTAGACAGGGAAAATGAAGACAAAGAGAGTTTAAGCAACTTGCCTAAAATCGCCCCGCTGAGAACGGGGAGAGCTGGGGTTGCACCCAGGGGCTGCGCTCCTAACTGCTCCCTGCGCCGAGGGACATAAAGATTAATGCAAGCCACGCGGCTTGGGGAAGCACAGTCCCCTCGCTCCCACGTTTTTCAAAGTAAAACCAGCGTGAGCCTCCATTTTCGTGTTAGCAGGAAATCTGCTTCTTCTTCAGGCCCTCCTTCCTATTACCCCCACCCGACCGACTAACTCAGGGGCTAACTCCATCCCAGGGGCCGGTCCAGTTGCCAAAGTGGGTGGGAAGAGGGCTGGAGGGCCTGATGTGTCCCCCTGTGGTGGCTTCTGGTGCTGCCTCTGTCACTAGCCTCCCAGTTGAGGTCTTGGTTTGCCTTTAGGGCCGGATGACACATCCTTGTCCAGCAACCTTCCTCCTGGAGCTCTGCCCTCCATCCTGCAGGCACCCTGAGGCAGAGCCAATGACATTCGATGACATTCTCCGGGCAAGAACCGCTAATCTGCCACTTGAAGACAAGTGACCAAACACGCCGCTAAGTGTCTACAGGCTGGGCTGGCGAGGATCCTAAGCCCGGGGTGACGTTCCAGCGGCTACTGGGTTGGCCAGAGTCAGGTCGCTTGCATGTCACCTCTCACCTTACATGGTGGTGTCTAAGAGAGGCCATCGAGGGACTCTCTGGAGCAGAGGTGACCCGCTCCGGGAGACCTGAGGTCACTGCCACTTGATGGAAACTCGATGGACTCTTACACAGTCACTTCTCAAAAAAAAAAAAAAAAAAAATCACCTAATCGTGTGCCCGGTACATTTAATTCACCAAATATCTATGAAGCACGAACTGTTCTGACTTCCGACAGAGTAAATCACTCCAGCTGTGACGATTCAAAACAACATAACAGTTCAATATTTCGTTACTGCCTCTCGTGGCTCTCGGGGCTGACAGAGCTCAGTGAGAGAACTCCGGCTCCGGCTCACGCCCACCGTGCTAAGTCGGCTTCTTTACAATGTACCTTCCCTCAAGGTCACAAGGCTGCTGCTGCAGCTCCCGACATCACATCCTCATCCAGTATCAAAAGGCAGGAAGAGGCACGTTGCTGCTTTGTGTGCCCTTTTGAAAGCCAGGAAGAACATCATCCCAGAAGCTCCTCTCCCTCTGCTTGTCAGATCCCCCCGTTTTCCGGGACTCAACCACAAGTCCACGCCTGAGCCAGACAGGGGTGATAATATCACCACGAGAGGCTGAGAGCCACGGTAACGTACCTCTGGGGCCAGGGCTGGCGCTGTCTTCCCTGAGCACCATTGTGGGGCTCGAACCCCCAAACCAACACGAGACTTGCGGCAGGGAAGACGGGATGGAGACGAGGGGAGGGCTGTGGGCAGGGAGCCGCCGGTGACGATGCGCGCTAAGCACCTAGCCCAGTGCCGGGCTGGGGGTGCCTCTCAGTGAGGGTGAGCTGCCATGCTTGGACGGACTCGGGCGTGAATGCAAAACCAGTAGACACTGCGCCACACCCCCCCCCGGGTCATCCTCGCCTCAGGCTCTCACGCCAGCCCTGCCCCTTCCCAGGGCGTGACCATCACTCCGTGCTTCAGTTTCCTCATCTGTGAAACGAAAATAATAATTTTTTTTTGATCACTTACGCTAAGATATCTTCATGAAGATTAGGTGCATTAACACGCATCAGGCGCCTGGGGCGGCCGCGGGTGTTTCTGCTTGCTCTTCCCCATCGGCCATCCACGCGGGTCGTGGGGAGCAGCCTCGCTGGCGGATGGCTGCAGGAACCGGACCCCTGCTCCCCTCATTGACCTCTTTGCTTAGTGAAGGGGTCCCAGGCTGCGGTTTCTCACTGAGGAAGAGGGAGCGGAGAGCCTGGGTGAAGACTACACCTATCCGCCCTGCCCTTTGCGGAGAGACAGCCCGCAGGCCTTGTGGGAAGAGTGTGTGTGTGGCTGGGTCACCTCTCCCCTGGTCCGAAGAGCACTGAGGGACAGAGAAGCCACGGAGCAGGGGAGGCAATGGGACGGCTCCAGGGGACACCTGGACCTGGTCCGCAGGCGCGGGGAGGCAGAAGGGGACAGAGAAGCCGCGGCCACACACGCAGCAGCCCTGGGAGGCCGACCCCTTCTCAAGACGCCTCACGTCACAGGCTCAGGGCTTCAGAGTCTGGGGAGCCCTCGGGAGCCACTTAGCTCAGGTTTGGTTTTATACAGATGAGAAAACCGAGGCCTAGAGATCATAAACCTTTGTCGGGTCCCCAGGCCTGCCCCCTCTTCCCACAGGGCTCTGTGCTGGGGACGCCTCTGCCCTCTGCGGTTCCCTGTCCTCCAGCTCGAGTTCTGTCTTCTCGTTACTTCTTTCTCTGCCTTTCTTCTCTCTCTCTAAGTCCTTTTCGATTTTTCTTTCTCTCTGTCTCCTTGTGTTTGACTATATAGATACATCTCCCCACTGCTCTCTGTGTCTCTGTCTCTCTGTTTCCGTCTGTCGGTCTTTTTCCGTCTCTGTCTGTGCATCAGGAGCGGCCTCCTCCCTTCCTTCTTTCCCCATCTGCAATCCCATAACTTCTCCGTGACTTCGTAAAGAGCTTAAAGGAAAACAGGAGCGTTCCCGGGAGTGGAGTGGGGACGAGAACGGGTTGGAATCCCTGGGCGAGCTCAGGCCAGGGCCGCAGAGGGTGGTGTCCAGCTCTGCCTCCATCTCAGTTTTCACAGGCGGGACAAGACAGGGCCCAAGGAGGCTGCGAGGGAGCCAGGCCAGCCTCAGACGCAGGAGGGTTGGGTTGGGCTGCACGACCTTCGGGCGCCTTGTACCTGCCCGGCCTCTGCTGCTTCCAAGATGAGTGGTGTGACTGCCCACAGTCCCGGTAAAAATAGCCCCGGGGGCGGGGGGCGGGACCGTGGCTGGCCTCCTGGATGTCTGGCCGCCCAGGTCTCTGGAGAGACTGTCTGGCACCTCTGCCGTGCAGAGCAACAACCTGCAGCCCGGAGCGGGCAAGCGACCTGCCCAAGGTCACAGAACCCTGGCCTCTGTCACCCCCTGCAGCACTGTGGACCCCCGTAGGGGCCGCAAGACTGGGCCAGGTTATACAGCAGCTTTATCCCAGGCCCCACCCCTCTCGATCATAATAGCCGTGTTTTCTGAACTATCTCCTGTGCTTCCCTGTGGGGCAGCGGGGAGGGGTGGGATTGGGCTCTGCCCTCATGACGCACACCCCAGGAATAATCAGAACGGTGACAGCTCACGTCCACCAAGCACTCAGCGTGTGCCGGGCACTTCCTAAGCACTGTACACACGTGGACTCATCTACTCTTCGCTATAGCCGTATAAGGCAGGGGCTATGATTAATTGTCATACCCACTTTACAGACGAGGGGACTGAGGCCGGGAGAGCTTAACCGACTTGCCCAAGGTCACCGAGCTCTAACTCGGGTGGAGCGGGGATTCCAGCCCAGACCGTCTCGCTCTAAGTGGCCTCGTAGGCGAGGAGGTGAATAAAGCTTGGTGCTTGCGCATGGTCAGTGGCTGTTGCTTACGTCTGACTCGAGCCACCGAGGGTCCCCCGGCCCCCTCTTTCATACTGGGCCCATTTTCATGGGACTGCATTCACCTGTCCAGCCTGGCCCCTCCCAGCCCAGCGACCTTGGGGAAGTCCCTTTTCGCCCTCTGAGCCTCAGGGGTTCAGCTGGCCGCTGGCTCCCGAAGGGCTGGGCATCCAAAGCTGAGACGAGCCTGAAGGAGCATGTTCTAAAAAGTAGTCAGTTTTTGGGCAAAATATGGACATCATTTTTTAAAAAATGCAAAGAACATTGCAAGAGGGCCCGAGGGTCTTCTGTGTACCCAAGAGGGGCTTGCCAGTAAGGGGCGAGCTGTGACCCCTAACGGGAAGGCTGGCCCGGGGGACATGGGGGCACAGCTGCCTGCCCTTGGATGCTGGCCCGGGCACAGCCACCCTGGTGTTGGCGATAATTACACCCTGGGAGCTTCCACCAGACAGGGACAGGTGCTGGGGGGAGGCGGCGGCAGAGGGGCGGCCTGGCTCCAGGCCTCAGGCTGAGTCATCCTCGGGGGCCGGGGTCTGGGCCGGGTCTGGGAGCCCGAGGGGAGAGAGCTGTTTCCAGGGAGAGTAGAGGCGGCACTGGGGAAATCAGCCTGAGTCGTGCTGGGCCAGTCCCCAGGAAGGGCAGAGAGCCCGATACGGCCGCCCAGAGGAACATTCAGCCACCCCTTCCCATCTGCCCGTCCCTGCCGCCGGCCCCTGCCAGCTGCCCCCACCTGCCTGCACCACCTGCCTGCCCTGCCCATTTCCTTTCCTCCCTGTAATCCCCGTATCTGGTGGCCGGACCCAGGGCCTTCCCTGGGCCCTCCGCACCCCCAGGCGCCCCCGCCCTCTCAGCCTCCCTCCCACCCCTCAACCTGGCTCCCCAGGGCCCGGAAGCCGTCAGACAACTCTGGGCTTCACGGCTAAGAGGGTGGCCTGAGGTCTCTGGAGCCAGACAGACATAATCCAAACCCGTCCACCATTTCCACCCTGGACGACCTTGGGCAAGTTACTTGACCACTCTGAGCTGCCGGTCCTTCACCTATGAAATCGAGAGAACAGCATCTTACCGCAAAAGGTGGTGATAAGGCTTCAAGAAGAGGCGCCACCCATCATGTGATCCCGTTTATAGAAAAGTCCAGAAGAGGCAAATCTATAGAGATCAAGAGCAGATTCGTGGTTGCCCAGGGCAGCAGGGAGCGGAGATGGGGAAAGACTGCTAGGAGTTAGTGTTTTTTTTTTAATTTTATTTTTTTGGGGGGTGGTGATGGTTTCTGGTGATGGTTGCTCAGCTGTGCGCACATACTAAAGCCCCTGAACTGTGCGCTTTAAAAGGGCAAAGCACTCGGAATGCGGGCGATGCCTCCAAAACAGCCTGCGATCGGAGCAGGCGCCTGCTGTGTGGCCGGCGATCGGGGGCGCTCCAGGCTCACAGCGCCCACCGCGCTGGCGGTTCCGCGGCCTGCCCCGCGGCCTGGGCACGGGCCGTGGTTTCCTGGCCCGAACCCCAGTCAGGGTGGAGCCGAGGTTGAAAGGGTCTGACCTCGAAGGTCAAATGAGATGACCCGGAAGGGAAAAGAGAGCAGGTCCATCCTCTGCCCTCAGAAGGAGGCCACCAGAGTCGGGACGGGGGTGAGGGGTGGGTACGGGACCAAGCGGGGACTCACCAGCCAGAGTTTAACTCCCAGAGCTGCTGCTCAGTGGCTCTGTGGCCTCAGGGAAGTGACTTAACCTCTCTGGCGGCAGTTTCCTCTTCTGAGAACAGGAAAGTGATGATATTCTCAGTCCTTACCCTGCAGGTCATTCTGTGCAGAACCTTAGTGCATCCTGACTGCTTGGGAAATAATGGCCATTTCCATCGTCTGGAGAGAGGGGGGCTGAGCGAGGCCAGGAGCCCCCGAGTCCAGTCCCGCTCTGCCCACGGGAATTCTCTCCGTTACCCAGACGGCGCATTAGGCTTTCCCAAGCCCGGCCCCTCACTTTCTCCTTCTCCTCCTTTCTCAGCAGTCTGTGCCCTGAATAACATTTCAGATCTGGGACACAAGACTCTCCTCTCTGGGTCCTCATGTGTCCATCTGTCCGATGAGAGGAATTGGACCAAAAGAAGTCTAAGGTCCGTGTTTCTGGTGGCCTCTGCCCACTCCCTGTCCCCGCGTGCACCCTGAGCGCCCGCCCTTGGCTCTAGGGTTCCCCAGGCCTTGTCCCGGGTCCTCTGTCTTCATTCCCACCCGTCTGCCCGCCTTCCTGCTCTGTCTCCCCCTTAGGCCTGGTGGGGTGTAGGCTGAGGATCTGCCCTGGCTGAGGTCCCAACACAGATTCACCTTGGGCGCCGGACGGGTGCCGTTGGGACAATCCCAGATCGGAGCCTCTGTCCCGTTATAAAACAAATCTCATCCTCCCTGTGTCCAAGGGAAGAACAGCGATGAACCCTCGCAGCCAGGGGCGGCCAGGAACCCTGAATGGCACTGCGTTCAACCCCAAATCCAATGCTTGCGGACACCTACTGCACCCGGGCTGTGCTTGCATGCCTCCGGAGCGACGGGGAGCTCACTATCCACTCCCACAGCCCACTCTGTTCATTAGCTTGACAACGATGACTGCGTCTAACAGGTGCCACACGCAGTGGCAGGTGCGGAGGGCTCAAAGACCAACAGGGGCAAGGTGTCGCAGAGGCAGAGACGCGGTTCGGGTTTGAACCCTGAGCGTTTCCAGCTCTTAGGAGCTCTGCGTGGCCTCCGAGAGATTCTCGCCCTCGGTGACTTCGTCTGCAAATGGCACTCACAACACCCACCCTGTAAGGTCCCCAGAAAGGCCACAGGTGAACTGATGATCCTGGTGCACGTGAGCGTTTGTCTCACACCTGGCTCGTTTGTTCTTGGGGTCACCCCAATGTTTTCAGATGAATTCTTCAGAGGCACAGAGAGGTTGAGTGACTTGCCTGAGGTCACACAGTGAGGACAGCAGGTAGAGTCTGACCTGGACCCAGGCTGCCTGTGCCCGGGCCCCTCGGACCCCGCTCTCTCACAAGGGGCCCGGCTCTGCACCACCGGCCCCCTTCCTGTGGTGGCGTGGGCACAGGAAGCCCGCAGACCCTCACAGCCTCCTTCGCTTAAAGGACGAGAGGGGGCTGGTGGTTCTCCGCTGTTCTTGTTAGCTCTGCCCCCACCCACATGGTTTCGGATCCAGAGAACAGAGTCCCTGAGGTCCTCCACGGGCCTGGCCAGCACCTAGAGTGAGTAACCTTAGCGGTTTGGCTAAGGAGCACGGCGATGACAAGCTGACTGGAATCGGAGCTGTCTGACCCCACCCCTGCCCCCGCAGAGACTCGGCTCCACTGAGAGTGACTCGACAGAAGCTGCCTTCTCTCTCCTGCCCCGTCCAACTGGCATCCACAGGTAGGGGACAAGGCAACTGGACAAGAGGGGCTGGCTCTGGGCCGTGAGCCCTGCCGTTCCCAGCTCCGCCACACATGCCCGCTCAGCTCTGAGGTCGGCCTCTGTAAGACCGCACGGCCTTCGGGAGGGACCCCTTCCTGGCCCCTGCGAGTCGGAGAGGGGGGGCTGGGATGGGACAGGAGCCACCCAGGAGCTGCGGTGTAGCAGCGGAGCCTGTGGCACCAGCTGCCAGCGTGGAAGCCCGAGCTCTGATGATGTTGACCTCGCTGCACCTGGCCCTTCATCCGTAAACCAGGCACAGGCCGCGGCCATCTCATAAGGTCGCTGTGACGATTCACTGCGAATCAGCGCCTGTGAGGCACTTTGCACGGGGCCTGGCACAGAGACAGGGCTTGGCGAGCAGGAGCGGCAATTATCATTCACCTTCCATTATCCATCTATTTGTACACTCATTTATCGCTCTTATTTATTTTTACATTTTTAATTTTTTTCTCTACTTATACACATATTTAATAAGTATTGAATCCGTTATCTGCAGGTTCATAACAAAGAACTCCAACACTTAGTGACTTAAAATTAACAACCAACATTTACTAGCTCCCACAATCCCCGTGGGCCAGGAATTTGGCAGCGACACGGCTGTGGTCTGGCTCGGGATTCTCGTGAGGCCATAGCCAGGATGTTGGTTGGGCTGCAGTCATCTGCGGGCTGGACCGGGGCTGGAGGGCCTCGTCCGAGATGGCCCCCGCCCATGGCAGGCAAGCGCGTGCTGGAGGAGGCCTCCGCGCCTCTCCCCGTGGGCCTCTCCGCCACCGCGGTCATGGTGCGCAGGCGCCGTTCCCTCTGCCTAGAGCCCCTTCCTCCGCGTCCTTCCCCCCGCGACTGGTTTCGCCTTTGAGCCTCCATCCCAATGCCTAGTCCTCCGGTCACTTTCACATGCCACCGTGCCATCTGTTTTTTGTCCTTCATACATTGTGTCTCAAGGTGTTTTTTGGGGTTTGCGGTGTTGTGTTTTGCACTCCCCGCCCCCGTTAATCCCCCCCCCCCCACAGAGTCATCATACTCGACTGTGAGGGCAAGAACCGTGGTTTCGCTCACCGTTTCAGCCCTGAAGCATCGCACAGTCCCGCCAGCCTCGGGGATGAGATGATTCCCCAGAGCTCCTGGCCTCCTGGCAGGCACGGCTTTGTGTCACCCCCTCCCGCAGCGCAGGGCGGACCCGTGTCCCCTACCGGATATTGCATACGTGATGGAGCGCGACTTCAGAGGCTTTGCCATAAAGGACGTCGTAGCTTCTGCCTTGCTCTCTTGAGTCATTCTCTCCAGTAGAGTCAAGAAGGGGAAGTAGGAGAAGCAAGAAGAGAGGGCAGGGCCCCTACCCTTTCCAGGCCCTGGCCAAGTCTCTCCTCTTTTCCAGGGGTCTATCTTAATTTGCTCCCTCTGATCCTTTCCCAACCTGAGACACGACTGTCCGCAATCCTAAGGTAGCACCGTCAGCATGAGGCGGTGGGGGCTCTTCAGCATCTCTATGTGATCGCACTTATTATTTCCATGGTGACTACCATTTACGGAGTCCCTGCTGTAGTCCAGGCACGACACACATGCACATATACACAACCCATCTCACTGAAACCCCACAATAACCTAGCAAGGTAGCTATTATGGCTCCCATTTTGTAGATGAGACTCTCAAGGATCAGAGAGGTTAAGTGATTTACTCAAAGTTACACAGTAAGAGAGAGTCAGGATTTCACCCAAACAGCTGATATATGGAAAGTGTTTATACTAGTGCCTGGCACATAGTAGGCACTCAATAAATATTAGCCACTATTTTTGTTAGTATCATTGGCCGGGTCTGTCTGTCTGCAGAGCCATTTCCTGCCCCGGGGGCCTCACCGATTCATCGTGTCTAGGTCTCTGTAGACTGTTGTCTGTTCATCTGCACTACCGGCCTGTGGGGTCTTGCAGTCATTCTCTCCAGTAGAGTCAAGTTCGGGTTGGTCCATGCATCCTTAGCAGCCCTCGCAGGGCAGGCACAGAGTAGGTGGTCAGTGATTGCTGAATGAGTGAAGGAGATATCAAGCTCTGTGTTTATGTCTAAGAATCATGGGGTTTCTCCAGCTATATTTGTCCCTAAGAACCATGAGATATCTCTAGGGGAGGAGCCTTGGTTACTGCTTCAGCCGACACAGCCCAGTTTTCTCTCCAGCCGGCCGTCTTCTGTCCTCAGGAATCCCACCATAATTGGTTCCCACCAGCCACGCCCCCTCCGAGCCCCAGGTTCCTTGGCCCTCCTAGGTCAAACCTGGAGAAGCACATCTGCCCACTCTGGTCCCCCGTGGCCGACCCACAGATGGACCAGGAGCTCCTGTGTCTGCACGAAGCAGGCCTGGGGCGACAGGCCGCCCTGGGTCCCGGCCTGGCCTCCGGAGTGCGGTGGGAGCCTGGGAAGGCTCCTCTCCTCTCTGGGTCTCGTTTGTATCCCTCACAAGGGCCTCAGAGGCTGGATGGGCTCAGGGTGAGCCTTGCCTCCCTGCCAGTCCCTCCAGCAACCTAGGCCTGCTCCTGAGTGGCTGGGTGTGTCATTCTCTGCCTGGGCCTCAGTTCCTTCAACAGCAAATTGAGGATGGTCACACTGATCACTTTTAGCTCAATTTACTACAAGGATCCAGCTCCATGGAGGATGAGGAAGTTGTTGCCTTATATCCCAGTGCCTCTGTGGGTCCTTGAGGCTCCGAGAGGGAAATGTCATGTCTCCCAAAGGCCACTAGATGGCACCAACAGGTCACCTGTCTTCTGGAAGGCCATTCTCAGGAGGAATTCTACTCTAGAACTGGCAGCTGGTAGAGAGAGGCAGAGTGTGCTTGGGGTTAAAGACAGGTTTTTAGGGGCAGGCAAACTTGAACTTGGAGGTTCCACGCCAGGCCGTCCTCTTAGCGAATGTCCTGGGTCTCTGCTTGACAATTAACTTTCCTGGTGACTCTGCATATGTTATTTGACTGAAAACTTGAGGTTTTTTTTTTGGTCTGGGAAACAGGATAAGTCTCCTCCTGGGCATCATGGAGACCCCGTGACATTGGGTGTGTAAAATGGTCAGCTCGCCTCCTAGCCCAGAGTGAGACTCGATGAGCACTGTCTGCCATTAGCTGTACTGCTTTAGGCCTCCACGTCTCCTTTGGGAAGAACCTTGGGCAGGATGCCCGGAGATCCGGGTCTGCATATGTCGAGTACTTTCCCCTCTCGGGTCCTCCGTTGGCCTCAACCCGCCTTCGGAGCCTGGGAGTGTCGTGGAAAAATAAGGGCTTGGGAATCAGAGAGACTTGGGTGCGAATCCCGCCTACTTCTTCCCTTTCCAGCTGTGCGACCTTGGGCCTCTCTGGCAACTACCTGTTTGTGATTATTTGTGCTAAGACTGTCTTCTTGGCTCTATCATAATTTCCATGAGCACCAAGATCATGTCTACTTCGCTCGCCTGCATAAACTCAGTACTCGGTTCAGTGTCTGGCACATAGTAGGACCTCAATAAACAAGAGGAGTTATTGCTATCATCACTATCGTCGTCACCATCCTCATCATCACGATTACTATGTGCACTCGCTCAGCAGTGGCGGCAGGCACTGTGTTCAGAGCTCTCCTTGCGTTATCTCTAACAATCTCCAGTCATTATCTCTAGTTTACAGGTGAGGAAACAGGCCCAGAGAGGTTAGGTCCTTGCACGAGATCACATAGCTACAAAGCGTCCGAAGCCGAGCTCCCTGGCAGATTCGTGTTGACAGAGGTAGTAGGTTGAATAATGGCCCTCTCAAGATATCCACATCCTAATCCCCGGAACACTTACCTGGCAAAGGGAGCTTGGTGGGTGTGATTAAGTTAAGGACCTTGAGAAAGGAACATTATCCTGGATTTTCCGATGAGCCCAATGTAATTGCAAGGATTCTTCTTAGAGAGAAGCGGGAGGGAGGAGATGGGACAGAAGAAGTAGAAGAAGCAAAGGCCATGTGATGCAGGAATGAAGACAACATCCATCCTAGGAAAAAAAAAAAAAAAAACAAGGAAAAGGATTCTCCCTAGAGCTCCCAGAAGGAACCAGCCCTGCTGACACTTTTCACTCAGTGAGATTGATTTTGGACTTCTGACCACCAAAACTATAAGGTAATAAAGGTGCGTTGTTTTTTAAGTCACCAAGTTCGTGGTGATTTGTGACAGCAGCGACAGGAAGCTAATACACAGACGAACGAGATAACGTCCAAGAAGCATACAGTTGGCACGCAGTTGGAGCCCATGACGTGCTCTTCCCTTCCCAGCTCTAACTTTCTTCCAGATATGACAGAATGGCAGAAGAGGAAAGCATTTCCAGCTCAGTCAGTCCATTTTACAAATGTGGTGCCTGAGGCCAGAGTTGGGGAGCAATTTGGCCCCCTCTTTCAGGTTACTGGGGAGGGGAGCTCTGTCCTGGGCAGGTCCTGGGGCTGCTTGCTCTGTTCTGGACTCCAGCACCAGCTGCTTGGGCGAAGTCACTGAAACCAAAGCCATCGAGATTTGCAACCTGATCCCCAGGCTGACAGGACGGGTGCAGGCCCCAAAGCCCCAGTGTCCTCCTCATCACGAGGCGCTCCCCTCCCCCTCGGGGGCACAGCTCCTCCGTGTTTATCCCCAGCAGACAGGGGCCAGCAGGGTCTGGGAAAGCCACGTCTGGAACAGCCCAGCTGTGGTGGAGGAATTCAAGAGCGGCCCCTGAGTGGCCTTCAGCCTGGGAAAGCACTGAGGTCTTCCTGTCCCGCCCCCTGGCTCCTCCCAGCAGCCGGGTCCTAAGAGCTGTGAGAAGTCCCCTGGAGGCAATGTCTAGGGGAGGAAAGAACTGCCTAGAAAGGAGAGACCTGATCTCCGATCCCAGGCTACTACTATGTGGCATTACCCCGGATTACCCTAAACCAAGCCTAGGGCCCTGGGCTTGTCTAGAGGACCCCTGGCTCCCCCTGCCCAGGCACGTGGAGGCATGGTGGCACTGTAACCCTTAGCGACACCAGGCACAGTTCTGACATAAAGCGTTCACACCCACTGACACCCTCAGTCCTCGCCATGGCCCTGGCGAGGCTGCTACTGTCCCATTTTACAGGTAAAGAAACCAAGGAGCAGAGAGAGAGAGGGACTTGCCCAAGGTCAAGGTCCCACGGGGCAGTGCTGAGACTCCCCTAACTCCATGAGCTCTTGTGCCATGAACCTGGACCTGGCTCTGGCATGTTCGGGTCCCAGCCTTGCTGTGGGACCTGAGCAAACTCCCTCTGTGAGCCTCTGCTCTCTCGTCTATAAACTAGGAGATCACTACAGCATCTGCTTCGTGGTGATGACGTGAGGAATACGTGAGCCCTGAGCCTGGCACGTGGTCAACACCCCGTTATCACGTGCCCTCATCATGCTCACACTGCGGTTATTGGATATCCCCAAATAATACTGAGCCACGCTGTGCCGGGAACTACTAGAAAACAAAATTCGACTCAATAGATTTGAAGGTCTAATTGGCTTTTTAAATGATTGGTGAATCAAGCAGCGTCTCATCCAGCAAACTGAGAAACACTGAAGAGTCGTACAAAATGGAAGGTTTTTATGGAAAGGAGGGTGGGACGAGGATGTCATTAGCAAAAAAAAATAAAAAAGTTCATTGGAGGAAGGGAAGCGTTGGAGGTGACGATGGCTTCTCATTGGCTGAGCCGTGGCATTTTTTTATTAGCTGGACTTGTTGCTGGTCAAGGAAAAAACCTTCCTCCTTCTCGCCAGGGTAGCAAAGTAGATACATCTTATTGGAGATGCAAAGTATGTCTCTTGTTGTCTGGGGTGATGGATGACAGGTGCTAAGATGTGAACGCTCCCTCTACAGGCCTTCCTGACTCTGATTTTAGCTGAGGTTTCCTTTGTTAATTTTCATAGAACGCAACGCAAAAGTCCCTGCCCTCAGAACTGACACCCCGGTCCTGGGAGAGACAGCCAATAAACGAAACAAGAACAGTAGAGAATGTGTTAAAAAGTCGTAAGTGCCTGGGTGATAGGGTCTGTGGGCCGGGGAGCAAGGGGCGTGACCTAAACAGGTCCCGTGGTTCCCTGGGGTAGGGCTGTGCCAGGCGGAGCGAGGTGCCCGGCATGTCCAAGCAACACCGAGCGACCGGCGTGGCCCAGGTAGGGTGAGTGGTGGAGCAGCGACAGGAAGAGAAACCAGAGAGGTGGTGAGGTCAGGGCAGGGCCAGAGACCACGGTGGCCATTGGATGGACTTTGGCTTTCACTTGAGTGAAGTAAGGAGCCGTCCCAAAGATGTCCTCATTGTCCACTAAACCCCTGAAGTCTGAAATGGGCCCTTAGACCCCAAGTCGCGCTCTGAGGAGTGCTACGGCCACTCCTCAAACCCTGGCCACGGCCCCGCCTCCTCCTTGTGCAGTCCTGGAGTTCCGCCATTGTCATAAGGATGTCCCTGCTAAAAGGGACCTTGGAGGTGATTTGACTCCAATTACAGGTGAGGGAAGGAGGCTGGTGGTGGAGGGGCTCCTCGGAGGCCGAGCTTATCAGTAGCAAAGCCCAGGGCTCCTCCCTCCCCTAGGAGGTCCCTCCTGCTGCAGAGCCCTCGAGGAACAGGACGTTTTGTTCTGTGCCTGGATTACAGCTGGATCCAAGGAGTCCCCAGGGGCACATTCTGGTTTGCTTTTGCCAAGTCCTGGTCAGCTAAGGGCCCCTTCTCGGCCGTGGAGCTGGCGCCATGCCTGCGAGAAGCTGTGCCCTCCTGGGGGCAGCCGTCCCACTGCACTTGGCACCGAGGACCCGGTGTGCACCTGAGTGTCCGGGCCCCGTGCTCCCCAGGGCTTCCATCCAAACACAGACACTGCCGTACGTGACCGCTCACGGCCCCACTTCCGGGGTTGCCCTGTCGGAGCAAGAAGCTGCCGACATCTTTGTCTTTGCCCTGTGGATGTCCATGTCAGTTCTGTGGCCGCCACTACCAGCCCCTCAGCTTCAGCTCAGGGGAAGGAACATCCCCCATCCAGCCACCCTCTAGTATTCCATCCGCCCACCTATCTCTCTGCCCCCTCATTTATTCATCCGTCTTTCCACCCATCTGCCCACCTACTGCACCCACCCATCCATCCACCCATCCATCCATCCATCCATCCACCCACCCATCCATCCATCCATCTATCCGTCCGTCCATCCATCCATCCATCCATCCACCCGTCCATCCATCCACCCACCCACCCATCCATCCATCCACCCACCCACCCATCCACCCATCCATCCACCCATCCATCCACCCATCCATCCATCCACCCATCCATCCATCCACCCATCCACCCATCCATCCATCCACCCATCCATCCATCCATCCATCCATCCATCCATCCATCCATCCATCTATCCATCCATCCATCCATCCATCCATCCATCCATCCATCCACCCATCCATCCATCCATCCATCCATCCATCCATCCACCCACCCATCCACCCACCCACCCATCCATCCACCCACCCATCCATCCACCCACCCACCCATCCACCCACCCATCCATCCACCCACCCATCCATCCACCCACCCACCCATCCACCCACCCATCCACCCACCCACCCATCCACCCACCCATCCATCCACCCACCCATCCATCCATCCATCCACCCATCCATCCACCCATCCATCCACCCATCCATCCACCCATCCATCCACCCACCCATCCATCCACCCATCCATCCATCCTTCCATCAATCCACCCATCCATCCACCCACCCATCCATCCATCCATCCACCCATCCATCCATTTACTACACTTTCTGATCCACCTATTGTTTGCCCCTAAACCTCTCTTTACCTGTCCGCTGGTCTACATATCCATCCATCCACCTATCCTCTTACCAATTTCTCTATGCATCTATCCACTCACCGCCTTCCTCCCATCCATCCATCTCCCATCCCACTTCCCACTGCTCTGCGATCCAACCTGTCGGCCCGTCTATCGGTCCATCCACCCCTTCATGCGGCATTCGCAGAGATACATCCTGTGCGCTCAGCATCGTAATAACAGCATTTGTGGTAATAGCTACCACTTACTGAACGTCTGTCTTATGCCAGGTACTCTGCCTACGTTCTTATTTAATCCTCGCGACAACCTGTCCTCTTTTGACAGGTGAGGGGAATGTGCTGGACAGCCTCAACCAGAAAATTGTCCAATGGCTTCATCCTAAGAGCACCTTTACTAGGTAGATACTGTCACCGTCCTGCAAGTGTGGGGACCAGGGCCACGCGGTTTGCCCGAAGTCACAGCACTAAGGGACGACAGGATGTGGGCCCGAGTGTTCTGCCTCCAGGTTCAGGGCTCTTCCCTTCTGACCACTACTATCCGAGCTCTGGCCTGGGCCTCAAGAGACCTGATGTCCAGTTGTGGCGGCCACCCAGATGCGTGACTGTGTTTGTCAAGTCAGGCTGGGAGCCTCAGCGGTTTTGCCTGGATATGAGGGGGTTGCAGGAGTGGCTTCTGGCACACCGGGACCCGCCTGGCTCTTCCTTCATTTCTTCCTCTGTCTGCTCCTTCTCATGAAGACCCGGGAAGACCCGGGAGAGCCCCTGGGCCAGGGGGGCTCTGACGTGGCTTAGACTGGTGTGGGTCCACTCGTGACTCCATGCCACTCCCTGGCTCAGTCACCAAACATCCTTCGCGGAGTGTGTACCACCGCAGGACAATGGCCCTGGGGACTCTGTTTCTTACCTTGGCCTCAGGGCCAGTCACACACAGCCAGGGAGAAGGGGGAAGCCCCCTGCCAGCGTGGTAGGGGACCTCGACATTTCCTCCAGTTTTCTCATCTGCCCGCTGGGCTGGTAACCCGCCTCCGACAATCAGATGAAGTAATAGGATGAACGCACTCAACATGGCCCCTCCTCTCACTTCCTAGCGTGTAAACAGCAGGGTTGGGCTTGAGCAAAGGTCCCCAAGGTGGGCTCGGGGGGTGGACTTCAGGAGCAGGAACCTCCTGAAGTTGTGTGCACTAGAAGGGCTGTTTAGCGTCAGGTTCTCAAGAGGTCCATGAAGTTGTTAAGTTGTTAATAACCATTTACCAAGTGCTGACTCTGAGCCAGGACCCTGCCAGGTGCTTAATACATTGTATTTTATTAGTTCTCAGTAGACAGTAGACTAGGATAGTAGTCAAGCTCAGGGACTCTGCAGGCTCATTGTCTGGAATCGGATCCTGGCTCCATTGCTTCCCAGCTGTGTGACCTTGGGCGAGCTACCTAACCACTCGGTGCCTAGTTCCCTCAGATCTAAATCAGATGGTAAAAACATGTGCTTCATAAGCTTGCTTGGAGAGGTAAATACAGGTATGGAGCATAGAACCATGCTGGTCACTAAGCAAAGGCTCGGTAAATATTATCTCAAAGTAGATGAGGAAACAGAGGCTCGGAGACATCAAGGAACTTGCGTGGGATCAGCCAGCCAGGAGAGAACCCAGATTCTGACCCAGCTGGTCTGATGTTGGAACTCCTGCGTTTAACAGATATGCTCAGTGTGTATTCTCGAAAGGGGCCTGACCTAACCTCGGGCCGGCCCTAATCCTGACACACAAGGCTCGAGATGTTGCTGACAGGGGAGGGGGGCTGGCCGGGCTGGTCGCCAGTGTTCCCTGCCATTTTTGACAGTGGGGGCTTCTCTGTGTGAGCCCCCAGTCTGGGGGCTGTTGACCCAGTAGGCTAATGTGCCTCTGGAGGAGCTGGAGAGAGAGAGCGCGCGCGAGCAGGAAGGAGGGAGGAGGAGGAGGAGCAGGGAGACAGCAAGCACGTGTGTGTGCCTGAACGTGTGTCTGTCCCCTGCTGCCACCCACAAGGCGCAGTTCCCAGGGCTCCCTGCACAGCCTCCCTGGGGAGGCGCCCCCGCAGGCTCCCCTCCCTCCCAGTGCCATGTGACGCTGGTGGGTGCCAGGTGGCAGGTGGCGTGGGAGGGAGGAGGAGATGAGCTCCCCGTTGACTGACAGCCTTCCCTCCGGAGCAGGGAGCTCCCGGGGCTGCAGCCCTAGCTCCAGATGGCTTTTAAGAGACTAGGAAACAAGACGTGCTTTGCTGGGCCACGTCCTGGCTTCGTGTGACCTGGGCAAGCCTCTTCGCTTCTCTGGGCCTCGCTTTGTTCATCCGTAAAATGGGGACAGTTGCTGCCACCCCACTGGGTTGTGGAAAAGTGACAGAAAAAAGAGCAGGTGTGTAAAACACCCGAGCGGACTCTCAGCGCTGTTGCTTCCTTCCCACACCTGTCCCCTTCGGAGGCGGAGAGGGACCCCTGATCTGAGACAGAAGTGCCATCCTCTAGCACCCTGTCATAGGGACAGGAGTTTAGTAGAGGCAATGGCTGGAGGCCCAGTGTGGGCCGGCGTGGCCTGCGTGGATGAAGAAGCCACGGGTTCTGGACATCAGGAAAACTGCCCAGGACAACTTGCTCTGTGACCTCGCGGAGCTGAGTGAATGAACCCCCTTCTCCCTCCAGGCCTCATTTTCCCCTTTCACAACTGCGTCTCCCAGAACTCCACCATCTTCACCCTCCTGTGGGCTGCGTGGGTATCTCAAAGCCTACAGGGCCGGGGGGTCTCCTGGGCAAAAGGTGAGGCTGGGAGGGTAGCAGGAAACCTTTTTTTTTTATCCTGCATAGTCATTCATTTGCTCACTCCTCTAAGAAATGCCTATTGCCCACCTACTATGTGCCAGGTTCTAGGTGCGGGGGGTACAGTGATGAGCGAGGCCATGTCTTAGGAAGCTGGTATTCTGATGAGGGCAGCCAGACTCAGAGAGCAGGTAGCAACGAGTACTGTGAAGGGAAATAAAGCAGAGAGGGGAGATGTGGAGTGACCGGTGCTCAGGAGGTAGAAGGGTAGACAAGGCCTCGTGGAGGTGGCATTTGAACAGGAGCCTGAAAGAAGTCCGGTGGGGACCATATGGACATCCGGGGCAAATGCGTTTGGGGCAAAGGGCACAGGTGTGACGCACGAGGCTGTAACCCACTGGGCGTGTTTGAGAAGCCAGCAAGAAGGCCCTGGGGCCGGAAAGCCCCCAGGCTCAGCCTGGCCTTGCCGGCTGGCGAAAGGGAGCATCAGTCCTCTGAGACCCCTGGCCCCCAGGGCAGCAAGCCACCAGGACTTAGCAGTCACACGAGAACACGCCCTTGAAATTCTGGGTTTGACCTTGAGCCTAAAGCAATAAGAGGCCATCCGGTCCGGCCCCCTTTGTTCACACAAGCCCACATTGCAGATAAAGGAACTGAGGCTCAGAGAGGAGAAATGACTTCCTCCGAGACACTCAGCCACCGGCGTGCCTGAGTCCTGAGGCGCTCTCTTCCCACTTTGGCATAGGACGGCTAGCTTTCAAAATGATGTTTGTGAAAATTAGTCTCAGTAAAGACAGCTAAAAAGCATGGTTTGGAGATGTTTTTAGCAGCCTGTAAGCCAGATGAAAGGTTCTGTTGCTACGAAAATGCTCTTCTTGTGTATGTTATAAGCATCCATCAATTTCAGAAATTATCCGGCCTCGCCAACTAGAAATGACGGGCGCTTTTTGAATTTGAGATGAAGAGGATTGGTTTTTTTTTTTTTTTTTTTTGGTTGGTTTTCTTTTTTTTTTTTTTTTCTTTTTGGTCTTGTTGATAGCGGTTTACTCATTTCAGGCTCTTTTCCTACCCTGAGCGTCATATCCTACATTTCAAGGAGGCAGGGACTGTTTCTTTTTCATCTCTGCAGCGCAGAATAGCAGATACACCACTATTTACTGAAGAGGAGGTTTTGCCGAAGTGGGTGCTCAGAAACCTACAATCGCGTGATCCAGTGTATGTTCATGGAGGTGGACAGGCATATGTATGTTTGCTGAATGGATGAATGAATGAACAAATGAACCCGAGTCCAAAAAGGTGTGTCTTCAAGTTACATATAGCCAGGAACCACCAGTCGGAGACCTCTGCATTAGGGAAGGGAGGAGAATTTTTAGAGGAGGGGGTCACAAGGTTAGGTTACAGCCAAAAGGTCGACAAGGAACTTCCAAACTTCCTCCCTCCAGAGCTAAGACCCAGCCACGCCGATGCTAGAAGGGGCCTGTATTAGTCAGTTTTCATACCAGGTTATGCCGCCTAACAAGCAGCCCCGCGTCTTAGTTACGCGCAGCAGCGACTGTTTACTTCTCGCTCGTGTGGTGTGTCTGTGGCAGGTGGTGCAGCTGCTGCAGCTCTGGTCGGGGCTGTGGTCATGTCTCTCCTTCCACAACCCAGGCTGAAGAGGCAGCTCTTATCTGGAATGTTCTCACGGCAGGGGCGTGAGAAGGATAGGGGAAACTTGCGATGCTTCTGAAGCCCCTCCCCTGAAACAATCACACTGTCCCTTAGATCCACATTTTAGGGGGTAAACAAAGACACATAGCCAAGTTCAGCACCAATGGACGGGGCTGGTGATGAATATTTGCTAAGCGACAGTATAATTTATTACTGGGATTTAGGAGACGTTTTTATAGTGAATTAGGGGGTGCAAGGGGTACAAGTGGACAGGGCTCTGAGACCTCTACCTTAAGCAACAACTCCTGCACTGAATGTGATGTTGCCATATATGTTTTCACTTGAAAGCTGCTTTAAAAATGAGACATTAAAAAAAAAAAAAAATCACTGGTCTAATGTAAGTTCCCTATATTAGTGAGAGGGAGACTGAGACCTCCCAGGCAGACATGAATAAAGCTGATCAATAAGTGGGAGAGCCCGAACACGTAACCAGCAAGAGAATTCTTCAAACGCAGCTCAGGTCAAATGTATTCATACAGTCATTCAACAAACACTCGCCACCCTAAAACTCTGGGCCACCGTCATAGCATCCTTCGTCATTTAGCCTGTGTTTTGACAGCTCACCTAGTGCCTAATTCATTCATTCGTTCAACAAATATTTTCTGAGGAGCTATATACGCCAGGCCATGCTACAGGCACTGGGGATACGGCCGTGAACAAAACTGATTTTCTGACCTCATGGAATTTGCATTCTAGGGAGATACAGATGATAAATAACATAAATTACACACATGCAAAGTGTGGTCAGTGCTAGGAAGGGGGGAAAAAAGCAGAGAGAGAGAAAGTAAAGCATGCCAGAGGGTTTGTCCTTTTAGACAGATGAGCCAGGCGAGGCCTCTTGGAACAGATGAGATTCGAGCAGAGGCCTGGATGAAGTGAGAGATGAAGCCACACGTGTCTGGAAAAGGAGGCAGCGGGCAAAACGGGGACAAAGGCCCCGAGGTCTGTGCACAGCTGGGGGGTGGGAGGCGCGGCCGAAGGCCTGAGTGGGGGCATGGAGGGGCAGAGGCCCAGAAGCAGCGTGAACCTCAGAGGCCCCAAGAGGGAGGTCGGGTGTTTCGCTGAGTATGGTGGGAGCCTTTGGATGGTTGGCATCAGGGGAGAGGTCTGATCTGCTGTGTCGCCAGGAACGGACCTTGAGAAGAACGAAAGCAGGGAGCCCTAAGAAGGGGCCTCTTGCTGCTGTCTGCGGGGATGCAGGCAGCTCAGAGAGGCTGCGGGCTGTGTGGCCAAGACAGTCTCAGCCTTGACCCCCGCTTCACAGAGGGTGTAGCCCTGAGAGAGAGCCAGGATGGAGGACATTTGTCCCCCTCCCCCGGGAGCGGCAAGCTGTGAGGCTGCGGCTAGGAGGGGCGGGACCCAGCGAGCAGGACAGTGCCAGCTTCCAGGAGCCAGTGATGGCGGAGCAGCCCATTTCCTCCCCGGGGCTGCCAAGGCCCTGAGCGGCCTCATTGGCTGGCGCTGTGCCCCGGGCTGCTGGCTGAGCTGCGCCTGCCTCCCAGGTGCTGGCCTCTCAGGAAACTCGCTGCTCTGTGAGTCTAACCACGCTCAGGGCCAGCTGCCTTTGCCATCTAACCACTCCCCGACCTTACATCTTCCCATCCGAGAAAGCCAGCGAGGTCCTTGCTTATCTCTTTCTAACCTCAGCTGAACGACCCCTCCCCGGGAAGCCTTCCTGCTGCTGCTCCCCGCGCTGTATGCTCCAAGAGCCCTTCCTAGGGTCGCAATGTCCCCCTTCCCTCCGATCGTTTGATTGAGGGCCACCTGTCCCACTCGATTATGAGCTCTGCCAGGTCTGTCTTTCATTTTAGGGGTGAGCTGGGGGGGGGGGTCACTATTGTCTTCTCCATTCCAGAAAGTCCCAGATACATAATAATTCAGTAACATAAGTTTCCTGCCTCTGAGGTGGTAGGTCCTCTCTCTCCCAAGAACTAGGACCTGATGGCCGGGAGCTGTCTTGGGATTGGGGTCCTAGGAGATTTCCCCCCCCCCTTTTTTTTTCTTTTTATTGTGGCAAAATCCACATAACATCAAATTTTATCATTTTAACCACTCGAAGGCATACAGTTCCGTGGCATTAAACACATTCATATCATTGTGAAACCACCACCACCAAAACTGAAAGTCCATACCCACAAAACACCGACTCCCCGTGATCCCTCCCCCGACCCCCCGGGAACTACGATTCTACTTCTTGTCTCTATGAATCTGACTATCCCAGGTACCTTATATAAGTGGAATCACACGGCTTTTGCTTTTTTGGTGATGGCTTTTTTCACTTGGTGTCATGTCTTCGAAGTTCACCTCTGTTGTAGCATATGTCTGAATTTCCTTCCTTTTTAAGGCTGAATAATATTCCACTGAATGGATATACCACAGCCAGGTTGTGTGGACACATAAGCAGCCAGGAAGAGCCTCATGCGGCAAGGACTAGGGCCTCTGGCCGGGGGCCAGTGTCAGCTGTCAGCTGTGTGAGGACCCTCCGGCCCCAGCACAGCCTTCAGGTGACGCAGCCCTGGCCAACACCTTGACTGCAGCCTGCGGAACGACCCTGAGCCAGAACCGCCCAGCCCAGCCAGTCCCAGGTGACCCGCAGAAACCGTGGGATAAGGAATGCTGACTGTTGTTTTAAGCCACTCTGTTTCGGGCCGATTCTTTACACAGCAGCAGGTGACTGATAACATTGCCACGTTCACCTGCCAAGTGTGGCTGCCACTGGCCTTTCTTTGGGTGTTTCTCAAAATCGGATCGATCTTCAAAGAACAAAAATTCACCCTCGCAGTGGCTTTGGAAAAAGATGTCGTCCAGTGTGGATTAACAGCTGGTCTCGTGGGGACCTTGGAGTTTACAATGAGATCGTGCGGGTCCCCAGGCCGAACCTCACCAAAGAGCTGCGCCGGGGAAAAAGGAAGAGCAGGGAGGGGGAGGGGGCGTAGACAGAAGCTGGAGCCAGATATGAAGACCTGGGCCAGGGTCTGGCCTCCGCTGCCTGCTCGCCGCCTCGCCCAGACAGCTTCCCAGTTTCCTGGGTCTCAGGTTCATTGTTGGTCTAATAGGCTCAGGGGGCAGCATCGTTGTGAGATCGACAGTCTATTCCCCCCAGAGTAGCCAGGAGGATCTTTTAAACTGCAAATCCGCTCACGTCGCCCCATACTTAAAACCTAGAAACGGCCTGGCAGTGCCTGGATAGAGGCGCACGGCCCCGCCAAGGTCGCAGGAAGGGACTCCCTAGCCTCGCGCGCCCTCCTCTCTCAGCGTTAAGCACCCCCTCCGTTCTTTGGGTGTTTGTTCTGTCCGGCCACGGGACCCGTGGCAGCTGTGGGGTTTTGCACCTGGCATATGCCTCTGCTTCCAACTTGCTGACTTCTCCGCGTCCTTCAGAGATTAACTCATATGAGGAGCCCGCCCCTTCCCCCCTTCCCCCCCACCGACACGACTGCTTCGGCCCCTCCTCGGGGTCCTTCACTGTTGCTGTAATTACAGGTGTGTTTGTGTGGTAAACGGACACAAGTCAAATAGTAGCACAAGGTAGGGCCTCCGCCTCACCCCCAGCTGTGTGCACAGCACGAGCTCGCTGCAGGGACTTCCGTGCCTGCGTGGAAGGAATGAGCGAGCAGAGGTGCCCAGGACCGTGCGGCTCCCACCCACTCTCCCCACCCCCCAGATCCCGCTCTGGCTTTGGGAACTCCCTGAGGACTCAGGCTGGGTAAACCTTTACAGGGCAACTTCTTCTAGATTTCTGTGAGTTCTTAACTTTGGCTGAGCATTGGCACTACCTGTAGGGTTTTCTAAACATCCGGTACCTGAGGCCCCTTCTCAGACATTCTGGCATAAATCTGGTGTGCTCTGGACATCAGGATAATTAAAAACCCCCAGGCCAAGCACCCTGTCCAGAGGGGCGACAGGGACCCTGGAGACTGGAGACGGCCTCGCCGTCCAGGACTGCGGGGCTGTAAGTAACGAGCAAACACCCAGAGGCTGTGCTGTGCCCGACGCCGTTGCGAGCACTGCCCTCAATGAACTCACGCGATCCTCAGAAGCTCAGAAGCGCCCGACGAAGAGGACAGTGTTAGTATTGTCCGCATTCCACAGACGGGGGAGACCGAAGGGCGGAGCCACCCTCTCGCACACAGCTAGGCAGCCACTCGGTGTGGCAGAGTCAGGATTTGAATCCCAGGTAGTCAGGCTCCAGTGTCCAGAGCTGGGCGTCCACCTTATACTGCCGGTGACCGCGGAGACATGCCCACTCGCTGTCCTTATCTGACAAATTGCTTTCCATCCTCTGGGGGACCCGAGGAGGGTGAGGTGCTGCCCATCTGCCATCTCCATCCCTTGCCCCCAAAATGTGCCCTGAGCCACCAGCAGGCATCACCGAGCAGAGATCAGATGGCTCTCGCTGACCCGTTCTGGGGTGGGCTTCTTAGACACCGAAAGCCTGTCCCCCTGATGCAGCACATTGTCAGCCTCGAAAAGAGACAGGTCTCTATGGAAACCACGGGACTCTGTAGCCATACCATCACCGGCTTCAAGGGAACCTTTTCATAGCTCTGTCTGGGGCTCTGCTGCGAGGCAGCCAAGGGGGCTCTAGCTAATTGGGCCCCCTGTCCGGCCAGGACGTCGGGTTAACCGCCAGCACCCGGCAGCCACCTGGGCCCGTCCTCCTCCCCACCGCGCATACACGCCGGCGCCGCTTCCAGCCCTCCCGTGGGAAGGCGCGTTGGCGGCGGAGGTCTGTGGGTGATTGATGTGTGGGGTTGAGTCTTTAATTAAAATGTGCATCGTGTGCCAGTCAGAAAAGAAAGTTCAACTTGAAGCCAGGGTCGTTATCCTGAGCATCGTTGCAGGAGCTCTTTCCCGTGGGGTTGGGGTGACCCCGTCTAACAGCGGGGCGACCCTGTCCTGACAGCGTGAGGTCGGTGTGCTGGACCCACACTGACAGCCTGGACTGAGCCTTAATGAGCACCAGACCCCGCGGTTCTCAGCCCTGGCGTCTGTCAGAGTCACCTGGGCGGCTTTTAGAAAACACCCATGTCTGGGCCTCACCCCGTTCAATTGAATACATCTTTGAGAATGGTGCCCGGGCCGGGGTGCTTGGTAAAAGCTCTGTCAAAGCCAAAGTGTGGCCAAGGCCTAGAAGAAGCCCTGACTTCCTCTTTATGCAGATGGGGAAACTGAGGCTGTAAATGAAGAGGCTTGCCCTGGGCCTTCCAGTGATGAGGAGCCCCGAGGCCAGCAAAATGCAGACCCCCTCCATCTCTCTGATGCCCACAGCTCCTGAGGTGGGGTGGGGGAAGGGCGGGCTGGGAAAAGGAAGGTGGGTGGCACTGGGGGGACCCAGAGCCAAAGCGAAAGAGGGCGGCTCTGAGAGGAGATAACATCATCCCTGTCCCAGCCCGGGGTTTGGGGTACAGTGTGGGGGGCACCAAACCTCACCCTCACTCTATTTTTGAAAAAAATGTGGAAGAGTATAAGGCCTTTCTAGTCAAGGGGTAGTCACAGGCCAGCAGCCACCAGCGTCACTTGGGAGCTTGTGAGAAAGAATCTCAGGGCCACCCCAGACCTACTGAATCAGCGTCTGCAGTTTAACGAGACCCCCGGCGACTCAAATGCATGTTCAGGTTTGGGAAGCCCAAGCGTCGGGCCCCGGGGTGGAAGCTACGACACTCGAGCTCTAGTTACATGACCCAGGGACAGTGCCACGGTTTCTCCATGTGTAGTAAGAGGGTGCCCCAGCCTCAAAGGTCAAAGCCGGAAGGACAGAGAAGGGGAGTGAGTTGGTCAGGGGCCTAGGGCAGGCGCGGCAGGGCTGCCGGGGGCAAGAGCGAGGCTTCTAGCCCGGCGTATTCCCCTCGGCCTTGCAGCAGAGGGCGGGGGACTAGGCCCGGGCAGCCTAAATGAACGCTCCAAGGGGCCTCCGAGTTCTTCTGTTGTTATGTCATTTTGTTCAAGAAGATTCATTGCTAGAAATCGCATCTCCCATCTGTAAGACTGGGATTTGGTTCCAGTCCCATGTCTTTGTGATCTAAAAAAATAACGAAGACATCAAAACAAAAGTTGGTGCCAAGGAGGAGAAGTCGTCTGCGCTGGGGGGAAGAGCACGGCGTGACCGCCTTCCTCGTCCTCCTCCTCGCTTGCTCTCGGTGGCGTGGTGCGTGCCCGTGCCAGCCGTGCCTGTGCGTGGTTGCACGCATGTGTGTGTGCGTGTGCTTTGTGTACGAGAGTGTACCCGCGCATGTGCATGGGCGTGCAAGCGTGCGTCTTGCATGTGTGCATGTGTGTGAGGGTGTGTCTGTGCATGCAGGTTATATGTGCATGTGTGTGCAAGCATTTGTATCCATGTGCGTGCATGCATGGCCGCAACTGCATGTGTGTTCCTGTGTGTGCATGGTGTCATACATCTGTGTGTATGCACGCATGTGTGTTGGTAGGTGTGTGCATGCCTGAATGTGTGTTCATGCGTGAGAGTACAAGGTCTGTGTGTGCATGCATGTGCTCACGTGTGCATGAGTGAACACATGTGCCTGCGTGTGCATCATGTGTGCATTCGTGTGCTTGTGCATGAGTGTGTGCACATGTACTGGTGTGTTCCTGTGTGTGTATGTATGTTAGGCACTGTGGAACGTTAGGTGGCCGAAAAGCCACATCCCTGAGGGGGAGGGGCACCAGAAAACCCAAAAAGTCCTTGACATTCAAGGGTTTAGCACGCAATTCGGGCTCATTTCAAGTGACCCAAAAGCCTGTGGCTTGTAGTATTTTAGATTTTTGATGAGGCGAAAATGTCAGCGTGGAATTGAGCGAGTGAAAGAGCCTAGCTGAAACCCTGGGGATAAGCACCGTTTCTTTCGGCAAAATGGCCTCAAAAGAATTCCAACTGCTGGTGCTAATCATGGCAAGAAAGATGAAGACATCTGACTCGTCGTTCGCTTTTAGTCTGAGAAACAGCAGCAGGGAGTAGATTAAAGCGCAGAGAGTCTAACTCAACCCCGGCTTAGATCTGCGGCTCCAAATGAGCCCACCATATGCTGCCCTCGGTGCCAAAGGGATTCTCCACCCGGTCTAGGGAGCCCCTGGGCCGGCGCGGCACGTGAGAGGGGCGCTTCGGGCAAGGCTGCTGAGCGGCGGAACACACCGGAATAACGGCTGCGGAAGTCTCCACTGTCCCGAGACGTCCAGGTATCAGCTTGACTCTTCGCTCTTTTACCTTTGTGCCAGAGCCCCCACTTCTCGGTGTGGCATTCTGAAAGCTCTTGCCCGATTTCTCGCGAATGCCAAGGGGCCCCATCAGAAAAAAAATTGGCGAGAGTTGGATGGAGTCAAACATATGAAAACTATGAGTAATATATTTTTATGGCTCATCTATGTTGCAAGCTGACAATGAGCTAAGAGCTTTTATTTATTCTTTAAGAGCTTTTATATCAAGTATAATTACATCTATATTAAGTACAATAATATAATTCCCCACCTCCAGGAAGTCCTTCCTGGTAAAAATTCTACAAATTCTTCAGAGGCAGCTAAAATTGTTACTTCCTCTGAGAAACTTTTCCCACCCATGTCGGCAAGCATTTTCCTGAATTCAGGTATCTGTCCGTGCCCCCTGCCACCCCCAAGATTCCCCGAGAACCCGGTCATCTGTCCCCAGCTCCTAGCGCCACCCGGGGCTGGGCACAGAGAGAGCTCTGTGTTCGTGGAATGGACATGCACGGTTCACGTGGCTTCTTTCTCTGACTCGTCTCTGGGAATTCCACTCTCCCCCCTCCTGGACAGCAGCCAGCATCTCCACTCGCTTCTCATTTTGGATAAAATTGATTCCGGCTTTTCTACTTCGGGTTTAATTTCTTGTGAAAACATTAGAGAGCTGAAACGTTCTCTCTTGGGGACCAGACTCTGTCCCCAGCAGGCAGCACACCAGGACGCTGATTGTTCTGGAAGGCAGGATGAAGGCTCCCCTGCAGCTGGGCCGGCTCGCTGGGCTGCAGGCCCGCGCCCCTCCCCACCCTGGCCTCGGAGGCCAGCCTCCCCATCTATCGAAGCCAGTGCCCTGGACCTGGAACCCAGCCCTTCAGAGACCCCCTCTCTTGCAGTCATTCCTCCCTTTTCTTCTTCGTCCTCCCCATCTTTCTAGATCTTTCTCAACAGCATTCCAGGGAGTTCAAGCCTCCCTATCTTAAAAAATGACAAGAATACTAACAACCATCCTCCCCGAACGCCTCCTCCCCCTCTAGTTTCGTACCATGTTTCTCTTCCATTTTACAGCCGTGCTTATGAAATAATTTAAAAGAAAGAGAAAACGGCGCTTTTGCTGTTTGCAAGCCGTGCCCTCCCCTCGCCGTGCGGTCTGTCCTTTAGCTGGGCTTCTCCCAGGGTCCAGGGGACACTCTGGAGCCCCTTCTTGGAGCCCGTCACCGCTCTCCGGCTGTCCTGTTCCCCAGCTTCCGCAGTCCCACACGCTGGTCGTCCTCCCGCCTCTCCCCGATTCCTCCCCCGTCCCCCGCTTTTCCTAACCCGTGGTGCTCCTGGGGGCCTCCTCCGCTCACTGCCTGGTCTGTCTAAACGACACTCTCTGCAGGGCTGACACGACCCTCAGATCGATCGCTCAAGGCCAGACGCCTCCCCTAAGCTTCAGAGCCTCACCTCCAGCCTCTGCTAGTCAATTGCCCGTGAGGTCCCAAGGGCACCTCAGACTCGACATGATTCAGACTCAAGCTGCCTTCTCTCTCCTGTTCCCCATCACACGTGGCCTTCCGACCTGCGCCCTCTCCTCCTGGAGACTCCATTTTGGTGACTCGTACCACCAACCGGCCAGCTGCCCAATTGCCAACGCTGGGCCCCACACTGGACTCTCTGCCCAGTGCAACACCTCATACCTGGGTCGTGAGTCCAGGTCATCAGTTCCGCCGCGCTGAAACTATCCTCTCCTCACCACCCCACGCCGTGCCTCAGAAGAGGTTCTTCCATGCCCTCGGTTCCCCCCTGGATGACTTAGCCCCCACACCTGCCTCGCTGTCCCCTTCCATGGCCCTCTAACCCACGTCCTGCAGCCAGAGTGGGCTTCCAAAAGGCGATCGTACCTCTCTCCGCATTCATCCATTGGCTCCTGACATATTTATCGAAGACCTACTGTGTGCCAGAGACTCTGCAACGCTGGGAGGACCTGCGCCTTCATCTCATGTGCTCACATTTCTGGTGGAGGAGACATACAACTAACAAACATGCTATAAAGAGCCAAGTGGTGGTCCATGTCAGGGAAGTTAAAGCAGAGAAGGATGGAGAACTTAGGGAGAGGGGTCAGGAGAAGCTTCTTTGAATAAGCGACACTCAAGGAGAGACATGAGTGAAGCGAGCAAGTGGGCCAGTAGGGCGTCTAGAGGAAGCACTTTCCAGGCAAGAATAATGGCAAGTGCAAAGGCCCTGTGGCAGCGGGGCATTTAGGGTATTTCAAGGAAGAGCCGGCTTTTGCCCTCAGTGCTCCAGCCACGCCGAGCTCTAGTTCCTTGTGTATTCCGTGTGGAAACCCGGCCCCTTGTCCCCCGGCTTGGCTTTTGTTAATCTGCTAGATTCAGTCCAGCATCGCCTCCCCCAGAGATGTCAGTCCAGAACCTCGCCCAGGCTGGGCTTGGGGCCCCTCCTCTGAGCTTCCACGGCCCCCGTCACCGCGTGTGATGGACTGCCTTGCAATTGCCCGCTTATGGGCTGTTTGTTGGTTCTTTGTGGAGCAGGGATGGCCTCTGATTCATTTCTGGCCCTGAGACCTGGCCAGTGAAGCAGGGATTGGTTAATGTTCTAAATAAGTGTTGCTGTCTAACAAACCCCTCCAAATTTAGTAGCATAAAACAGCATCTACTTTTTCTACTCTCAGATCCTATGGTCAGGAATTTGGACGGAGCACAGTGAGGATATATTACCTCTGCTCTATTGCATCCGAAAGAATCTACCAGCTGCAGCCGGAGCCACCTGGAGGTTCCTGCAGACACTGTCTTGCCTTCAGAGTGGGCTCAGTGAAGACTGTGCCTGGAGCACCCCACACGAGCCTCTTCCCGTAGATGGGGCTTCTCACACCTCAGCAGCTGGCTTCTGAGACAGAGCATCCTGAGAGCGAGAGAATGACCCAGGACAACCAGGCAGAGCTGCATGGCCTTTTCTGAGCTGGCCTTAGAAGTCACTGAGCATCGCTGCTGGTCCAAGCAGTCAGAAGCTCATCCAGGTCAAGGGGAGGGGACATAGAGGGAGGTGGGTCAAAGAATTTCGGGGCCATGTCTTAAAAACCTCAGTGAACACATTTTCAAATGATCAGCGTTTGTACCCCATAACACAAATTGCCACGGGCTTTCATGTACACCTTCTCGTGTGGCCCTCGCTGAGATTTGGGGATGAAGAAACGGGGGTGCACAAGGCCCCCTAGGAAGGAGCTTCATTTCCCAGCCCTTCCCATAGATAGGTGAGGTCACATGACTGAGTCTTGCCAGTGGAAAGTGAGTGCAAAGGACGTGCCCAGCACCCTGAAAACAACAGACACGCATGCGCTCAGCGCTCTTCCATGACCCCTCCTGCTGAACCCAAACGTGGCCGTGGCTTTGACCTTGCAGATGGTGACGAGGTCCTAGAGATGGAGGAGCCTCAAACCTGGATGCTCGAATGACCAGGTAGAGCAAAGCCACCCCCACACCAGCTGAGCACACTTGTCGGGAACTGTCTCACGAAAAAGAAGTTGAGTTCTTCTGCGACAGCGTCTGAGCCTTTTGCCGTGAGTGCTGGGTCATCTCACCCCCTGTGCATTATGCTGCTCACCTCCAGACCTTGCGCCCCAACCTGCTGGCCTTTCCACCCACAAAGCAGTCCTGCGGCCAGCTCAGTTATGAAAGCTTTGGCAGGGAAACATGCCGTGCAGTCAGACGTGGAGTCTGGTCCAGATCTGCCACTCCAGCTGAGCATCCTTGGGCAAGTGGCTTTCCCTCTCTGAGCCCCGGTTTCCCTCATATGTAAAAAGGGATTCATAATCCTTCCACATAACTTTGCCCGTGAGGATCCGATGAGAGGATACAGGTCAAAGGCCCAGCATGCTGCTTGGTGCACAGTAGGTCTTCGACACACATCGGCTCCCTTTCTCCTCTTCCTTTCCCTTTCCCCTCACCCAGCGGCCTTTGTCTCTGAGCCCCAGCTGGCCTCCCGTCTGCCCCCACCAAGCTGTGACGCAAGCTGAAGTTTTTCTTTTGAGTAAGTGACAGGTTCAGGGAGGCGGAACAGAACAAGTACTTAGAATTCGCAGTGCAGAATTCTCTGATATCAGATTGCCAACGTTCCCTTTGCGGGGCCGGGAATTAAGCTGGCTCTCCTGGGCTTGTCTCTGAATAGTCTCCCGTGAGGAAAATTTCCTTTCCTACCGTTTTATTCCACCCTCTGTCCCAGGGCCGAGAAGTGATTAGTCGGGGAAGTCTCCCTCCTCTGCCGAAGCCCTTTGCCGGTCAGCCCCGCTCCAGGGCGAGTCTGCGGGATGCAGGGAGTAGGGGCTGGAGCAGGCGTGTTTTGTTTGGTAACGATCGGAATGTTGCGGGTTATGTAATAGGAATATTAATTCTCTTGCTGCAAGGGGCTGTTCGTTTGTTGTCTGGTCCAGCTGCCCTCCTCCCCACCTCCCATGTAGAGCCGAACAAACTGGGACCTGGGAAAGGACGTGATGTATCGTGATGTATCGTGATGTATCGCAGTCCCGCGTGGAGGAGGGACTGGCAGGGGTGAGCTGGGCAGGACGGTGAGGAAGGAAGGCTTGCCGCAGCAGCGTGGCCGGCTGCCTTGCCATTTGGCCCTTCTGGTGGTACAGAGGGCGTCCTCACCTCCATGTCTCACGCTGACAAAAACCAGGTTTGGGGAAGCTTTCAGAGTGACTTGCCTCCCACGTTGACCTTCTCTGGCTGGTGTGGCCAAAGGAGGGGAGGGAGCTGGGCTCCCAGGTGGGCAGAGTCTGGAAGCCCTCCCAGCTCCCCCACACCCGGGCTCACCTGGTTTTGCCTCCACCACAGCCGGGGGCACGGTGCCTTGCGAACATGCGAGCAGGGGCTTCTCCCGCTGGATCCGAGCTCCTGGCATGCGGGGGCCTTGCCTTCCTCCTCCCTAAGCTTCCATCTCCAGGCTTTGCACCTACAGGCTCAGTGGCCTCTGCTGACTGATCAACAAGCACAGAGCCATCTCCATCTCGCGAATCCCTTCCCCGCTCACAAGGAGCTCAGATGGCCTCTGACGTGGGATCCCCAGCCTGTCACTTCACCAGCTGTGGCATCTTGGACGTGATATTGAAACCTGGTGAACATGACGAGCGTGTTTCTCATGGAGCTGAAGCTACGGGTATGGCACGCGACAGGATGTGCAAAACACACAGCAGGCGCAGGCGGCTGTCCCTCCCCGCCCTTCGCCCAGGGAGAGGCTCGGCCCCGGGCGGCGTGCGCGGGTTGCAGAGGGACGAGACCGTCTCCCGCGACCTCCGCCTGCCATGCCCACCCACGCCCCGTCTCGCTTCCTGCGAGCGCACACTCTGCTTGCCCAGAGTTTGTTAAGGACCATCGGGAAGGTTGCACATCGCATCAGCCATGTAGGGACATGGGCCGTGTCCTGACCTCGAGTGCTGCCAGTCCAAGCGAGGAGTCTGCACCCTGCCAACATCTGGGGCAGGGCGGCTACCGTGGGGCTGTCCTGGCCACCGGAGGGTGTTTGGCAACATCCCTAGCCTCTACCCGCGGATAGTAGTCGCGAGACACCACCCAACCCCTCCAGTTTTGACAACTGAAATTATGTTTCCAGACATTGTCAAATGTCCCCTGGAGTCAAAATTGACGTTCTACAGGAGCCACGCAGAACTCGGACATGTGGTGCCCCCAAAGGGCTGACAGTCTGTGGGCTGTCTTCCCTGTCTGACCTGCTCCAAAGGGACCCAGACGCTCAGCACACACGCCCAGAGGGCCCAGAAGGGCCCGGGCGGAGAGAGGGCACGATCTCTCTTAGGGTTTTGTCCCCTGCCCCACCCCGCTCCTTTACTTGACCTCGAAGACTGGCTCAGTGCCCACGCGCAGGGCGAGGGCACCAGGAAGGTGCTGTGTGGGGAGGGAAAGGCCAGCTTCGGGTGGGGGCAGAGGCACCCCCCCGCCCCGCCTGGAAATACAAAAAATACATATGGTCACGACACGGCTTAGAAACAAACCCACTTTAATTGAGAGTGTACACAGAGCTCTGGGGGAGCGCGGGTGTGACCAGGTGAGACCAGATCACACACCTGTCCTGGACAAGGTACCTGGACTGTTTGGAGGGTTCAGGCAGGGGCTAGGTGGGGGCAGAGAAGCAGGGTCAGAACTGCTGCTGCGAGCAGCGGGGGCCAGGGCGAGGGTATCGGGGGTGCAGAGCGGAGGCCAGGGCGTGTGTGCGTGTGTGTGTGTGTGCGCATGTGTGTGTGTGTTCACGTGTATATACATGGGCACAATGTACACGGAATCTACAGGAGCCCTCAGAGACCAGTCCAGGGACAGGATCAGGGAGAAGACACCTCGAACCCCTGAGGGGGCCGGGGCCGCATGGGGAGAGGGGCCACGTCAGGGTGTGTGCTGAATACGTAGACCTAGCTCTGCTTCCACCACTCATGGCCTTGCTGTGTGACCCGGGGCCGGTTACTGACCCTCTCTGGCCTTGGAAAGATTCACTAGATGATCATTAAAATTCCCTGTGGCCCTAAACGTGAATATTTTTCAGGAGGTTAAAATACAAAATGTATCTGTTAAGAGCTGATGACAAGAGCCTTTGGTCTACAGGTTCGAATCCCACCAGGCCTGGCACCCAGCACGGCCCAGCGCCAAGCACAGGGAAAAGATCCTCTGGGGGTCTTGCCACCTGCTCTCGGGCTCAGCTCTGGCTCCCGGCTGCTCCTCCCTGCCTCTCGACAGCTTCGTGTGCAGAAGGCAGAGGGACAGCAGGGGTGGGCAGAGGCCTGGAGGGTGGAGGGAAAGAGGCCAAGGCTGGAGAAGACCCCGGCCTCAGGGGCGTAAAGCGCATCGTTCCTCCTCCTTGTTTCCTAGCACACAGTGGATCCGGCACCCAGTAGGTGCTCAGTAAATGCTTGAGGAACGAGCAGAGTCATGGACGGCCTGGTTCTAGGTCGAGTTCTGTCCTGAACTAGCTGGGCAGGGGAGAGGCGGGCAGGGCTGGGGCACGCCACTGCCCCCTCCGAGTCCCGGCCGCCTCCGCGTGACGCAGGGGCACGAGAAGCAGCAGCCCCAGTGGCCTGCCCCACCTGCGCGAGTGTAAACCGTAACGCTCAGTCCGGAGGGCGGGGTCCGGCCGCGGACAGGCCACGGGACCCCCATCTGGGAGCAGGGGAAGGCAGCGTCCCCGGCAGAGGCCGTGGATCTGAACTGAGTGGGAGCCTGGCCAACGAGGGGTCACTCGGCCTTTACAGTACAAGGATTTCCATTTCTACCACTACACACGACATGAAGACAGCTGTAACAACAAAGCACAACCGGCGGATGGGCGGAACCTGGGGGGGGCGGCTGAGGGAGGAGGAGGGCGGTGCGCGAGGCGGGCCTGGTCCAGGAGATGACGGATGTGGTCCGGGGGACGCGGCCACGCCCCCTTCAAACACGCGGACGCCCCCGGCTCGATTTCAGGGACAGCCAGGGGTCGCCTTGATGGGCCAGGGTGGAAAGAGCTGAGCAGAGGGCAAAAGTTCCAGGATTGCGGGGGAGGGGGTCCCCAGCGGCCACCTACACCAAGCTGGGTGTCACGCCAGGACAGTGGAGCCCTTTCCCATCAGCTCTGGGTGCTGTTTTCATCCTGTTCCTATTCCAGGAGGCTCGGTCGGGTGCAGGGGTCCTGGTCCCTCTGGCACCAGCGTTTCTGATGCCCTAGGGACAGGAAGGCTCCGACTTGGGTCCCTGCAGAAGTCCAGGTGTCTCCCAACCTTGTCTCCTGCCCAGTGGAGATCCGTCCCCAAACGGAGAGGCTGGGCCCATGGGGGAAAGAGGGATCAGCGGGAAGTGGCAAGAAGGCAGAAGGTACGGAGGTTAGCGGCCGGGGCGCTCCAGTCTGGCACCAAAGGTCTTCGAACACGACTGCCCCTCGGGTCTCGTCTGGCGCCATCTCCCGTAAGGCACTGCCCAGGCCCCACCCCGGCCTCCCTCCCGCTCACTGGATGGTGCATTTGTCCCGCTCTCGGGCCTGGCCCTCCCGCAGGACCTTGGCCTTGATGTACTTGAGGTCACTGTTGACGCTGGGGCGGCGGGCGAAGGGCGAGACCATGCCGTAGGCGTCCGTCTCCTTGACGCGGCGCATGCAGAAGGGCCGGGGGTGGAAGGTGTCGCCGTACTGCACCGAGATCTTGCGGTGCAGGGCCGGGCTCATCTCGTGCGGCAGCTTGGCCATGCTGAAGAGCACGTAGAACATCTCGTCCACGTTGGTGTTCTTCTTCGCCGACACCTCGAAGTAGGCGCAGTTCTCGTCCCCCGACACCAGCAGCTCGGCCTCGGTGGCGGCCACCTGGCGGCACAGCTCGCTGTGGTCGCTCTTGTTGCCGCAGATGACCATGGGCAGCTCCGCCGCCTCCTTGGTCTTGTTCTTCAGGCAGGACTTGACCTCTAGGATCTGCTTCTGGAGGCGCTTGACCTCGTCGAAGGACTCCCGGTTATCCAGGCTGAACACCAGGATGAAGACGTCGCCTGCGGGGGAGAGAGAGAGAGACCCCGGGCGGTGAGTTCGCGGCCCCTCCCCACAGGTCACGCAGCTCCCACGCGGCACGGCCTGGTTCAGACACGGCTCGCTCGCCCTACACTTCCCTGCAGGGCTGGAGATGGGGTGAGTGAGTGGTGAGCTTGTGGGGACAGCGTCGGGGTAATGACACCACGCACCCGAGGCCCGGAGGAGCTCAGAGGACCGGCATGGGGCAGATCTGCGTGAGCGTCTTGCCTTTTCCACTCACTGGCCACTTGGTCTCAACCTTAGTTTCCCCATCTGTCCCATGCGGATGACACGCTGCCTCGCGGGATGGTCTTGAGGGTCGTGAGAGGTACGGCTACGGTGGTACATGCTCAGTGGCCTCGGGATCAATCATGGTAACGAGCAAGCACCTGTGGGAGCCAGCGTGGGGCACGCACTTCCTGCGCGTTTTTAACCTGACTCCGCAAAAAACCTCCGTGAGATTTCATCACCTTCATGGTCTAGGTGGACAAACAGGTTCAGAAAGGGTGAGCAACCTGCCCCCAGATCATGCGGCTTCAACACGGCCACGCCGAGATTTGGGCCCGAGTCTGTCCTCCCCCAGCCCGAGACTCGCACACACAGGTGCCCTCTGCTTCTTGAATAAATCACAGACGAAGACGGGAACGCTGGCCTCCAAGGCCCACGCTATCCCTAGTTTAGCTCAGTGCATCGCTCGAGACACCTTTGGGTCTGAAACAGGAACCACGTGGAGGTGGCGGGGGTGACGGGGAGGGAGAGAGGGGGCTGGTGCCTTCGTCCCGATTTCCACATCTCTCTACAGTGATGGCGGTCTCGCGCTCAAAGCGCCTTCCTCACTTAGGCCTCAACTCTTCAGAACCTGCGGTGAGATGTAAAGATCCCTGTTTTACAAATGAAGAAACGGAGGGTCAGGGGCACTGGGGACTGGCCCAAGTCCCCGAGAGGAAAATCAAGCCGTCCCAGCTCTGGCGGCACTGCTGCCCGTTCCTCTGGACCCCAGAGCATGCCATCTGTCCCCCCCATACGAGCACGTGCCACACTCAGAGCCGTGCTGGGGCCAACAGCGCGCTCTGGAGCGGAGGGGGCTGCGGTCACCGGCTCCTTGTCTCCCCGTGCCCAGCACACGGTGGGTGGTCATAACGCTGCATGAACGAACAGGACGGGATGGGATGGGATGGGATGGGCAGGGGGTGGGCTGCTTAGAAAGGCACCTGTTAGGCTAGTCCTGGGCCCCCGGGGGTTCCGCCGCCTGCACACAGGCAGAGGCGAGGCTTCAGAGACGGCCGGCTGGCGGCTGGAAGGACGGCTGGCGGCGGGATGAATGGCTTTCAGAGGGTCCTGGTCACCAGCACCAGGTTGGAACATAAGGCCCAGGCAGGTGAACGAAAAAGCGAGCCGCAGACAGATGTGCTCGGAATGATGCAGGCACATAAACCACCACCAAAAAAACAGACGAAACGCTCTCCGTTATGGGGCTGCGGGTATGAATGTCAATGTGTTCATGGGGGTTCTGGAAGAGTCCACACCAGACTGATGGGGTGGCCACCTCCAGGGGGGAGGCAAGAGCCTGGGGTGGGGTCAGGAGTCAAGGGGGCTTTTTAGCCTTGTCCATGGTTTAAAAGAGGGTGTGTGTCTGTGCTATTATTTGTGTAATTAAAATTTAGTTTTGGAAACATGCACCCGGTCTTTCTCTCTGCATCTCCCCTCTTCCTCCTTCTGACTCGTTAGCCTCATTTACATCGGTGGCGCCCAGGCCCCTCCCCGAGGCAGGGAGAGCTAATGTTCCCGCGATACACGCAGTGTGCTAGAAGCCTACACCGCCCCCCCACACACACACGCGCGTGTGTTCCTCCAGTCCTCGAGGCCTCACTGGCGGGAAGCAAGGCGTGCCTGCTGGGCGGCTGGGGGCACTGAGACGCAGACCTCTGCTTGCATGTCTAAGCCGCCCCGGTGCTGGGGCCAGGACTCAGAGCCGGGTCAACCCAGGCCTCCTTCTATCCACACATTCCCTCTCCCAAATACGGGAAGGTGGGTCTGGGCGCGATCTCGGTCAGATGGTCAGCAGGACAGCCCGGAAGAGGAAGCTGTCTGCCCAGGGACTCGAGGAGGGGTCTCGGCCAGGGCTTGGGGGAAGGGTGGGCATGGCCTGGTTTCTCGCTGCAGAAGTATATGAGTTGGGGGTTATTTGGGTGGTGGCTGGAGGGTTACTCGTCCAACTCCTCCCCCTCATCACTGCCCAGCGGAGGTGGGGCATGGCTTGGGAAGTGACTGCAGAGCCCGGGCAGGGACCTTGTAAACACTGGTCTCAGACTGATGTTTACTGAGCACTTACTCTCTGCTCACCCAGCACGTTTCATGGTAGCTCATTTATTCTCACGCTGACCTCCGGGATGGGGGCTGTGTGATGCCAACATACAGATGAGAAAGCTGAGGCACAAAGGGATAAAGTCCAAGCCCAGGGAGACAAAACCGGGAGGCAGGGGAACCGGGACTCGGACCCGGGCAGACCCGTTCCTGCGCCCGCCCTCCTGGCTACCACATGAGTCACATAAATGACGGTCGAGTCCCACATCTCCCCCTGTCCCCTTTATGTCCAGCAGTCTCCCTCCCCCTCCTCACACTCCCAGCAGGGCCGAGGGGCTACAGGAGAGCTTAGCGGTAAAGCATGAGACAGACCGCCATTTACCAGCTGTGTTACCACCTGGAGTAGCTTCACCCCCGTGGACCTCGGTTTTCCCCATTCGTAAAACGGAGACAAATGCCAACCTCCTGGGTGAGTCGTGAGGATTAATAAACACATGCCAAGCTCTAAGGGTGGGCCCAAGCGCGTAGCTCTGGATAAGCGTGAGCTATCACCATCACCAATACTGTGATTATCATTGACCACTAGCATGAGCAGGATGCCTGCCTGGCCTCTGGCTGGCCACTGCCTGGGACCTGCTCTTACTGTTCTGAGAGGCAACAAGGGCTTGGGGTGTCAAGAGCTCTGAGCCCGGCGGACTGACCGTGGGCCCTGGAGCTCTGTGGGGTCACCACCTGCCGGAAACAGGCAGCAGCCTCTCTGTTCCGTGGGGAGGAACATCCCCGGCGCCCGTCTGCGTCGGCTCCCGATCTGCACGGTAGCGCCGGCAGTCGTGAGTGACCCGTCCCGAGTCAGACAGAATGGAAGGCGGGCCCCGGCTCCCTCTGCTCAGGCAAGCAGCAGTGCCTCTCCGGCCCTCACGGCGCCAGGGGGCTTGTGGCGAGCTCCCTCTCAGACGACGGACGTGCGAGTGCTTTGCAAACTGTAAGGTGCCAAGCACGCACGCCCACCTATGCGGCGCCCAGGCCTGCCCCTGGCACCCACCTGTGAGGATGGAGAGCCTGCGCATGGCGGGGAAGGGGTGGTTGCCAGACGTGTCCAGGATGTCCAGCTGGTACATGTCGCCCCGGATGTTGTAGACCTTCCGGTGGAAGTCCTCGATGGTGGGCGTGTACTGATCCTCGAAGCGGCCGTTGAGGAAGCGGGAGACGATGGAGCTCTTGCCCACCCGCGAGGCGCCGAGCACCACCATGCGGTACGAGTTCTTGGCGGGCACGCTGAACGTGCAGTTCCCGCTGGAGAAGGTCTTCATCATGGCTCGGGGCTGTGGCAGAGAGAGGAGAGCAGGTGTCAGGAGGCCTCAGCCCTGGCCCTGCGGCCCGGCTCCTGACTAAGTCTCAGTTTTGTGTGTAAAACGGGAATGTTGGAGTAGGGTCTCTCCAAGGGGCCTTGGAGTCCGAGCCGTTCATTCGTTCACGTTCTCTCTCGTTTCTTTCCTCCTCACTCACCCGCTCACTCACTCATTCATTCGGCCTTGCGTTCGTTCACCCCCTTATTTATTCCAGCACAGGACTGCTGGGCCTCGAATTCTCACCGTATCACCAACTCAGGATTGCTCCTGAGCAAGCAGCCTGACTTCCCTGGGGGTCGCCTTCTCATCTGTACAATGGGCCGGACTCCCTGGGCATTGTAAAGGGCTCAGCACATGGTGAAATCTCAAAAGCGTTAACTCTGGTTGGACTTGTTCTCTCCCTGGTCCACCTGTCCTTTCCAGCTCTAGCTTCCCGGGAGCCTATGACTCCAGGACACGACATCAGGAAGGTTCTAGAGAGCATTTCTCAAGCACTGGGGTGCCATGGCCTTTCAGTCCTCTCAGGAAGAAGGGAGAGGCCATGTCTAGACCACATCCTCCATGCCAGGGCCTGGGGCTGCCCAGCGATTTTTACCTCCCAGGCCCTGGGTTCTCCCACCTCCAGGAGACTCAGAGACCTGGGCTAGGGGATGTGGGTCAGAGAAATGACCTGTGAACAACTCAAGTCCCTCGCAGCTTCAAGGTCTTATGGACCTGGGGGCAGATCCAGAACTTTCTATGGGAGCCTCGAGGAAGAGGCTGAAATGGATCCAAGCTCTGAACCTCAAGTGGACATGCATAAACCTCCAGGGGCTCCATCGGGCCCACCCCAAAGGCCATTCACAGCCCAGCCACCCTCCTTTCCTATCTCGGCACCATGAGAACCCCCCAGAACCCGTAAGTCCCCGTCGCTCGAGTTCGTTTAAGCGCTGCTGAGATCTGCCTCCATTCCCTGGCCAACCCCAGAACACCCTCTTCCCTTTATATCTCTGGGTCTGGCTCGAATGCCACCTCCTCTGGGCAGGCTTCTCTCACCCCCGGCCCATTCCGGCAGGAATCCCTCCTCTCTCCAGAGAAGAAGAACTACAAACGGACACGGGCCTGCTGAAATAGGGGTCCCCAGGCCGCCCACGTGCTTGTGCAGGCCGGGCAGTGCGCAAAGCACCCGGTTAGGTGGGAAAGTGGTGGGCTGTCTTTGTGGACTTCACTGCTCAGAGAAGGTGCCTTTTCTCTATGTGCACGGAGGGCTGTATATATGCAAGTTACAACTGGTCCCCGCCTCTTGATGACCCAGGTGATTAGTCTGGAGTGCCTCCTCCGTTTACCCCGAGGCTCTCTCCAACATCATAATGTTCTATCTGCCACGAGGACGCCAAGAGACCTGCGGAGGAGAGCTCCCCCGCGAGCCCCCCGGGCAACGCCGCGCTCAGGACACGCAGGCACCAGCATCGACCCGCCCACCTGCCCAACCGAGTTGCTGTGCAGTCAACCGACTCCCAAAAACGCCCTTTCAAAAAGCGCTTATAGGTAGCGTTTGTCAATTTCCACGGTGTACATGCTGCCACCACGGCCAAGTCCAAGTTACCAAGATGATCTCAACAGAAGAATTGCAAAGAAACGCACATAATAAGCCCGCCCAGCATATCGCTGACCCCCTGCCTGGGGCCGTAACAATCACCGCTCACCAAGCCCCTGCCGTGTGCCAAGCACTGCACTAAGTATAGAATAATAATAATAGCTGACATTTATTTTGCGGTTAATACATGCCAGAGTGTTCTCAGCGCTGAACATATAATAACCCACTTCCTCTCTCGGTAATCTCAGAAGGTAGGTGGAGTTGTCCCAATTTACAGATAAGGAATTGAAGCACAGAGAAGTTTAGTAGCTTGCTCGTGGTTACACAGCGAAGGAGGGATTTGACCCCAGGCGGCCTGCCCCACGCTATGGAGGCTCCTCACCAACTCCCTGCTAGAGGTACTCATTATCGTCCTCACTTTACAAATAAGGACCCTGATGCTTAAAAGCTACATGACTGGCCCATTTAATAAGGGAGCCAGGACAGGGACTCCAAGCCTGAGCCCTCCACATTACCCACCCCAGTCATGCCTGAAGCCATCTTCCAATTTATCCCACAGGGAGCCAGTGCCATTTACACAGCAGGTGCTCGATAAGTGATCCATGAACGAAGGAAGCAAATGGCTCTGCCTTTGGAGCTCACTCGGAGCATCCTTCTGGGGTCTTCTCCCTCCGCTCTCGCTGTGCCCGGCTGGCCCAAGGGCTGTGATGAGGAGGGTCTCAGTGCCCTGGGCACACTCATGAGTGGGCGGTCGGAGGGGAGGGGGTGCAAAGCCAACAGTGGTGAACCCTTCCCAGCCTGGGCCTTCTGCAGGGATGAGGGAAAAAGAGGCCCCACACATCAGGACAACCCCCTCTCCAAGTCCCTCTGCAGGGAGCTTGACTCTGCTGGCAGTCACCTCTGCAGAGACAGAGAGGGAAGAAGGCCAGCAGTCCCCCAGGGATGGTGTTTGTCTATATTGCTGTCTGCCCCCAGCCTCTAGCCCAGAGCTCCTAGTACAGACAGGTTAATATCAGTGGCTAAATGGGCTGAGGAAGTCAGAGAGAGGAGGCAGGGAGTCCGAGGGTGGAGGCAGGGAGTCAGTGAGAGGTAAGAAGGGGAAAAAATCTGCAGCTTTCTTCTCGAAGAACACTGTGAGTCTTCACATGACCTCAGCCGCATGGGGTTACAGACACCTGGACGCCCGGTGACAGCACCTCTGTGGGCTCTGCTTCCCACCCCTGCATAGTCCTTCCCTTTTCCTCCCCCAGAGGAGGCACGGTGGGCAGCGTTGTGGGCATAGCTTCTCCTCTCCACTGTCTGCTCTTCTCTATTGGCCAAACTGATCCTACATCTTGAGGGAAAGGGGTTAGAGTTTAAAGGGCCCTTTTTAGCGTTTCGAGTCCCACCCTGGAGGCCCAGAGAGAGGTTAAAAGGGACCAACCACTACTAGCAGCATTGAGTACCCGAATGCAAGTTCTGTGACTCTCCGCTGATCCCACCCCAGGGCCATTCTAAGGGCACCAGGGAGGCAGAAAGGTCCAGAGCAAAGATGAGGTAGGGCCATCTTGGGGGACTAGTAGCCACAGCCAGGCAGGCTTCCATCACGCTGGGAGCTTTGTGTGCTTTCTTCCAATGACTTCACAGCAGCCCCATGAAGAGGGGACCACCATTGGACAGATAAGACACGAGGTCAGAGAGGCTGAGTCACTTGTCCCAGTTCACACAGATGACTGGCCAGACCAGGATTAAAATCAGGCTGTTTGCTCCAAAGCCTGGGCTCTTATCTCGATGAAGACCCACCCCCCCAGGCCAAAACCAGCACCTTTCAAGACAGTGTCTGACACGGTGAAACCTCAACTGGAGTCAGGCAGGGGGTACGACCCCTCAAGCCTACTGTATTCTCACCCCCTCACCCCCTGCCCAGGACTCTCCCCCAAATCCTGCCCAGCAGCTCCCAGTGAATGCATCTGGGGACTCACCCCCTTCTCTTCGGAGCCCCTCCTCTAGGGTCTGGAGGGGTCAGCTGAGCAAGGACAGCAGGACAAGACACTGGACACATCCTCCTCCCTCTAAGTACCCCAGAGCTTGTATCCCTGCACTGCCCTGCCCCCTCCCTCCCACACTCCAAGTCTCCTCCATTAGGGCACATCCTGGCCTCCCTGGACACACACAGGGACTCACTGGCCTCATTCCCACGCTAAGGCACGGACTGGGGGCTTGGCAGGCCAGCTTCACCACCTCCGGTGGCTCAGGATGGAAGAAAACAGGCAGGCGCCAGCTGCCGGCTGCCCGCGCTGCCTCTCACCAGCTCAGCAACCTGGGACAAATGGTCTGGGCTGTGGCATGGGTCCTCTCTCAAAGGGATATGGTAGAAACAAACCTGAGAGTCCAGTGAGGAGCCAGGAGGCTGATACAGCTCTTGACATACAGTAAGCGGGTTCCTTGTTTTGTGGCGCTTCCTCTTAGCGGCCAGGTGGGGTGGGACTGGAGCGTAGGCAGAGGTCTTGGGGCTTCTCATTTGACTCTCTGAAGCCTGAATCATGGGCTCCTGAGCTGGCTGCCCTTCCCAGCCCTGACTCCTCCCTCCCATGAGGTCCTGGACACGTCCTTCCGCATCCTCCCAGGGCTGGGGGCAAAGGGAGCGGAGGTCAGAGAGAGAGCCCCTCAGAGGGGCTGAGTGCAGGACACCTACCCCGGGAAGGGATCGCCCAGGAAATGCACTCCGTGCACCAACTCGAGGAAAGCTCAAGGAACTCTGGGCAAGGAAGCTGCTCCTTAATCTTCCCTCCTCAGAGGCCCTCACCAGGGCTGCGGGTAGGGCCACCAAAAGGCCAAATCCCAGTCTCAACTCCCAGCCAGGTGTCAGCTGGCTTGGAAGGAGGGTGAGGTGCTTGGGAAAGGTTAGTGCTGCTTCCTCCCCGAGCCTCGGTTTCCTCATATTTAAATGAGCTCTTACTCCAGATCTCTTAAATGGAAGCGCCTATCACCAAATCTAGCCCAGAGTAGAAGATCGGTCAGTTCTCCTTAACCTGGGATAAAAGTAAAGAGCCTAGCACCCAGCCTGAGACATAGTTGGTGCTCCACTAATTTAATATTCTCTAGATATGTAAAGTTGGCCGTATGGTCCTGGCACATGGGAGGAGTTCGATCAGTTTAACTATGCTAATCATGTAAGGCTTCGCCTCGCCTTCCTCTAACGAGCCCCGAACCTTTTCCCCTGGCTTCCCCGCTTCACGTAGATCCTGAGTTGTCAGGCGTCTCCTACCTGGGATTGGCGGGCCCGGCCTCTAGCTCGGCTCGGAGGGCTGCCTGGAAGCGCCTGGAGGTGCGGGGAGCAGCCTGCCTCTCCAGCCGCCGAGTCTTCCAGGGTCTGCGGCGACTCCCCGGTCACTGCGCCCGGCTCCTCCTCTGCGCCGCGCGGGGCGCCGGGCCCGGCGCGGCCGGGCGAGGGTGCACGAGGAGCTGGTGACCCATGGGTGGGTTCCGAGGGCTCGGTGGGGCCTGGGCGCTGGGCGGGCTCCGGCTCGCTGCCGCCGGCCCTGCCCTGCCCCGACCCGGGGGACTCCTGCTGAGCCAGGTGCCCGGAGGCACGGGGACGTCCGATCCCGGGGTCCCCGCCTGGGGCTCCGGGCTGGGAGGAGAGCGGTAGGGGAGACTCAGGAGCTTAATGAGAGTCCTTAGAGACTCCTGAAGGGTCCTTTGGAGGTGGTTGTGGGTGCGTGCTTGGGTGCTTGCCGTGGGTAGACGCACCCGTCCTGGTCGCTTATGCTACCTTCTCCGCCAGGTCGCTCGGGTTAGGCGCGCTGCTTGGCGTGGCCGCGGCCTCCTCCTCTCGCAGCTCTGCAATTCTCCCCTTTCTCCCTGCGAGCGACGCCAGCAGCTGAAGGAGGAGCAGGGCGCTCCGCTCCGCGCGTGTGGGCGGGGGCCTTGAACGCCACCCCAAGGTTTCGCAGCTGCGAGTGAGCTTTAAACCGGCTCCTCCCACTTAACCTCCTTTGGCCCCTAAAGCTGGCGAACTTTCTGCGGGGCCTCGGCTTCTCCCGCCTCTCGTCTCCCAGAGGCAAACGCCCCGCAGGGCGAGGTCAAAGGTCCCTCCGAAAAGTGGTCGGAGCGCAGGATCCTGATGGCAGCCCCAGCGGCAGAAGCCCAGCAGAGGCTTAGGGGCCCCTCTGTCGCCCCTGCTAGCGTCCCCTACCGAACCGCCGCGCGGCGCCCACACACCCAGCCCTTCTGCGACCCTGCGCAGCCTGTCCCGCCGCCCGGCGCCGGCCGCCGCCTGCCGGAGCCCGCTCACCCGCCCGCGCCAGGCGCCCCGCCCCCGGACCGCGCTCGGCCAATGGGCGGCGGGTCCCGCGGCGCGGTCCCGCCCCTGCAGCCCCGCCCCCGTCCGCCGGGCCACCGCAGTCTGGCGCTCCGCGTGCCTGGGCGCGTGGGGCTGGGGCCGCGCTGGTAGGGTGCGGGGGCGGGGGCGCGTCCGGGGGCGCACGCCGTGACCGAAAAGCGGCACGGGCTTCGGAGGCTGACGTCTGCACTCGCACTCGGCACGCACACCACCTGGGCCGCAGGTGACCTGCGGGGGCTCCGCCGCCAGTCGGCCAGGGTCTCCAGCAGCTGGTGCTGGCTCTGGTAGCAGCCAGCGCTCGATAGTTCCCGCGCCCTCCTCCGTCGCAGAAATCCCCAGGTGGCCAGGGGCCCGCCGCAAGCCGCCGCCTCACTCCCGAGGTCTCAGGGCACGCGGGAGTCCTTAGAATGGCACATGGGCCGCGCACGTGCGGCCGCCAGGAGGGACCGCGGAGTCACCTTGGCCTGGCGCGCCTGAACGGAGAGGTCTGCGCCACGCGCAGGTCTGGGAGAGCACTGTAGAGAGAGCCCTGCCGGGTTTGGGGGAGGCGGACGTACCGGGTGCCCTTGGCCAGCTCCGCTCTTCCATTCTCCCCGCTTTGAACTAGAGCAGACATCAATCATTCTCACTGTGACATATCCAGACACCATTTATTAGTATTTTCTTTAAATCCCAGACCCACTTTCCCTTCCCTGAAACACGTTTTTTAGAGACTCGTTATATCACTGCCTTAAATGGGAAACCAGTATCACTTGCCATAAATAGAAGGTAAGAGTAAAAATAAGCGCAATGAAAACAAACCAAGGTTATTAAATTCTAGCTGGAAACTGGCCTGCCAAAGTGCCCTCTGTGAACAAGGGAGATTGGCAAGGTTTGGAGAGGTGCTAAAGACCTATTAGCACCCCACAGAGACTTTCTCCTCCAAGTTACCTGGAGGCTGGAAAGAGAATGTTCTCACTGTAATGTGGTCAAGGGACACACTACTGTATCTGTCAAACCGTATTTGGTATCAGCCAGTGAACTACTGCTCATTTCCAGAACCCCGGAATTGGAGGAGGCCGGCCCATTCTCCCCCGACCAACAGACTTATCTGCCACCTCATGATAAGCTTTGGGGTCTGGAGGGCACCAAATGGAGGGTTCAGCTCTGTCGGATGAGAGTTTGGCATTCAAACTCTCTAACCTCGTCTCTAACCTCTTACATATTTGCCCCTGAGCCAGTCATGGAAAGTCTCTGGGCCTCGGTTGGGTCATCTATAAAGTGGGTATGATATGCTAGGTCCACAGAGTGACCAAAATGCTAACGGGGTCTTGGACTTTCGATTCTAGAAAGTGGCTTGCCCTGCGTCCCCCTGTGCAGTCTTGAGATTTTTCAGAGAAGTCGATGGGGCAGATGGAGGTGCAGGACCCAGCTGGAGGGCGCAGCACTTGCACTACTTGTGTTTAATCCCCTCGCTGGAGGAAGTGAAAGCTAGGCCTTAGAGGGCTAAGGGATATATGTGCCCAAGGTCGCCACCCAGCCACCAAGTGGCAGGATCCCAGCCCAGTGCTCTTTCTGGGTCCAGGCTTTGCTTCTAGGAACTGGCTTCAGTCCAGGAGGGTTTGTGCTCAGCTTGACCCACAGAGGTTGTGAGCTGGCCATGAACTTGGCAGCGGGAGGTTGGCGGGGTGGCACGCTTCACCTGGAAGGCTTGGGTCAGGAGGACTCAGGCCACTGGGCCAGTTCCCCCACCCCCACCGCAGAAATGTGGCAGGTGGCCAGCTCCGAGCTTGTCCGGGAACCCATTAACCTGCTGCTTCTGCCGAGTTCATTCTGAGCAGGTCATGCTCCACTGACCATAGCCCCATATTGAGGGTTGCTGTACATAGAGCTGTGGTTCCCAGGAGACCCACCTGCCCCTGTCCCTACCTTTGCCCTCCCCCAACCCCAGCGCAGAATGGCTCAATCGACAAGCAGGTGCACATAGGAATCAATGCCCAAAGGAGCTCCACGTGGCAACACCTTACCTCCCACGTGTGCCCACTTTCCTATCCTCCCATTTGCCTCACCATCTCATATGGACCATTTGTCATGGCTAAGTCCTTCCTTACTGGGCTCCTGGTCACCCCTCTATCCCATAATCCATGACCACTTCAATCATTTTCTAAAAATGCCACCTCCACTCAAGAATTTTCAATGGTTTCCCCGTTGCTTGAGATATAAAATTGAAACTTTTTAGCTCGGCATAGAAGACCTCCAACCAGGATCTAATTCCACCACATCCCACCATCAGCCTCCATTTCAACCAAATCAAACCCCTTCTGGGTCCCTCAGAAAGCTAGGATTTCCCTCCTCCAGGCCTTTATGTATGCCGATCCCTCTAACTACCTTTTTCTCTTTTCTTTAATCCATTAAACTTCTACACATCATTCAAAGCATAATGTCCACACCTCTCCCCACAAAGCCTCCTAGCTTTTCTAAAAGTGCGATTCTCATCCTCATCTGGGTTTCCTGTGGCAACAAAACCCGGCTCTTACACTGTGGGTAACTGACCATCCCTTTAAGCCTCAGTTTCTTCACCTGTAAAGTGAGTGTTATAATAGTAGCTACCTCATAGGTTGTTGGGCGGATTAAAAAATACAGAGAAGTGCCTTGCATTGGAGGCTTTGCATACAGTGGCCTTCATCGTGATTATCTCCTGTGTGGCCTGTGTTACATCCAGCCTCACGTTTCGGACACATGCCTGGTCACCCCCGTTTGCATGTGAGCTCCTTGGAGTGGGGACGGGCCTGATTCATCTTCGTATTCCCACAGCACTAAGGGCAGCATCTTGCATGTTGTGAGTTTTTAATAAATGCTTATTGAATTCTTCTCAGCCGCACAGCCTCAGAGCAGAAGAAATGCACAAGCTCTCCTTGGAGACGAGAGGCAGAAAGGGGTGGGCAGACGTGCGAGGCGATTTCATTTACTCCTCTCAACAGCCTCACTTACAGAAGGGGAAACTGAGGCTCGGGGAGGCTTTTCAAAGCCAGGCAGCGATAGAGAGGCCAAACCGGGATCTGAGAGACATTTCTCCAAAGAGATATGAGATATTTGCCCAATCAATGTTCTGTCACATCCCCAGCCGCTTTTCTAGAACAGTGGTTCCTGTTCCTGGCGGAGCCTAAGCATCACCTGGGGGAGATATTAAACAATTACGAAGCCCAGGCTCCTGCTCAGAGATGCTGATTTGATTGCTCTGGGATTTAATCTGTCTGAAATCTATACTGTTTAAAGCTCTTCCAAGTAATTCTAATGTGCAGCCAGGGTTTGCCAGAACAGTGGTTCTCAAAGTGTAGTCGCTGTACCCGCGGCGTCGGCATCGAATACGACTTGGTGGAAATACCGGTCCCACCTAAGACCCACTGAATCTGAAGCTCTGAGGTGGGACCCAGCCACCTGGGTTTCAACTAGCCCTCCCAGTAATTCTGATACCTGCCAAAGTCTGAGAACCACTGGCCAGAAGATTAAAGTTGGCGAAACCTTAGAGGTCATGTGGCCTGGACTTGACCAAGAGATGGTTTGTGGCTTGACCAAGTTCAACACATGTTAATGGCAGGCTAGACCAGGTCTCAACTCCTAGCACAGTGCTCTTTCCTGCTGAGTGCACCATGCAAGGCTGCACAGTCGCTAACTGGGTTTCTGGCTGCAGCAGGCCTGGGCATCTGAATCAGCCTTGACCCTACAGCAGAGGTCAGCATGTCACCAGCTGCACTAGGCCAGCTGGATCCAGGGTACAGGGTCAGGTGCCAGTCGGTGCAGAGAGCAGCTAGCTGGAGAAGACTGGCGCCATACTTGGCATTACAGGACCTTGCCAAATATCCCTGGAGGAAGAGTAATAACAGAGGGGTGTCCTCAGGCCAAAGGTCAGCAAGAGCACGGTTGAACCAGTCACAACCTGTGCCCTTCCCCTCATCTGACCCCCTCTGCCTCCTGCTGAGCGTAGAGATGATACTTAATCATATAGTAGGTGTTCGGTAAAAGCTGAATGGATGAATGAATGAATGAATGAATGAATGAGTTGTGGTCAGTTTTCTCTTCTTTGCAACAAGAATATTGGGTCAGATCCTCTTGAGGCCCCATCCGATTCCACATTTCCACATTGGATGAATCCCACTACAAGTGACGCAGATGCCTTCCTGCCCATGTGCAGTTCTTATGCAAATTAGCAAAAAGTGCCTCCTCCAGGCAGAGGTAGCCCCTCTGTAAGGCTCACAGCTCTGGTGGGCAGGGAGAAAGCACAAGCTGAATTTTCTTAGCTGGTGCCCTTGAGCAATAAGCAGCCTGCAGGACCATACAGGGCAGCCCTTTGTAACCTCATCTAGTCCTCGAAGAATGCATCACAGGACAGTTTTGCAAGCAGCAGTGATGACAGGGAATATGTGATTGTTATACCAGATTGGGCCAAACTGAGGGTTTAGCCAGAAAAAAAAAAAAAAAGACAGAGTGGACCAGAGGCTTTTAATTATAACAAGGGCTGTTCATGCAGTTCCCACTCTCACAGGCACTGAGTTGGTCCCTGTCACTTCAAGACTCCCTTTAACCAGGCAACAGCCCTATGTGGGGGCAGCACTATTAGCCTCATTTGTAATGAGGAAACTGAGGCTGGGAGGGACCTAACTCTCTTAAAGACACCCGGGCAAGGAAGTAACGCATCTTGCACTGGAACTAAGTCAGCTTGACAACAAGGCTGCTTGCGGTTAGGATTTGCTCTCAGATCCGGCAGCAGTATGCAAATGATCATGGCCATGACCTCCATGGATGCTCCCTGTGAAGTAAGCAGGGCAGGGTTTTTGTTCCCATTTTACAGGTGACAGAACTAAAGCTCAGAGATGTTCAGTGATTTACCCGGTTGCTCGACCAGTAAGAGGCAGAGCCTGGACTGAAACATATCTGAGTCTTTGAACAACTATCCTTTGGTCTTTTTATAACACCCTGATGCTTTCTTAAGGCTCAGCCTGAACATGCTGTAACGGGTTCTCTCATCTAGTCATCCATCCACCCAACAACACCATCGTCGTCATCATCATTTCCTCATCTCCATCATCTTCTGCATCATCGTCGTCTACATCATCATCTACATCATCACTGCCATCATCACCATCGTCTCCATCATCATTTCTGTCATAGCCATCATCATTGTCATCATCATCACCATCATCATCATCATCATCTCCCAGGCTCATGACTTCTGCTTCTCTAGACGTTCATCGGTCTCCTTGGCCTTGGTCATGGTGTGGTCCAGATGAAAACACAAGGGCAATGCAACTGCCTTTAGCCTTGCCCTTCGGACAGACCTTCACAGGTGTCTTCTCTGTCATCTATCACATCTGACCCTCCCACAGCCCCCAGGACACATGCAGAACGAAACCTTATATGGAAGAGAAGCTGAAGCAGGAGAGGTTCGCTGGAAGAACAATGGGTCTTCTAGCCTAAAATTTGTCGGCTGCTTCCCTTATGTTGAGCTCAGGTTGGGGAGGTAGGCACTAGTCTAAGCATGCTGCACAATTAATTCATTTAACTTTCTCAACAACACTATGAGAAGTGCCTTATAATCTCCATTTTCCAGACAAGGAGACTGTGGCTCAGAGACGTGAGGTGGCTGGGCCGAGGTCACTCAGCTCTGTTGGGAGGAGCTGGAATCCTGAGTCTATCTGAAGCTCTGAAACCAGTATTCTCTTCACTATAGGAAATTACCTCTGGTGCAGCATTCTGACTGCCCCTCTGGGGTTAAGACCTCCTCCTAGGCCAACCTGAGGCTGTGATTCTGACTGGGAATCTGCCCTGGTTTAATCAGAAGGGGCCAAAGACCCTGGGAGCTGGCCCATCCCTCTGGATTCTGACAGCCAGCTGAGCCACTGGCCTGGCACCTCCTGTTTATGGAGAGGTGCCTGTGAACCCACAATTCAAGAGGAACTGAGGGAGGCCAGACTCATGGGCTCAGCCAAACACTGTGACTCAGTGCCCTCCCTGGTCCAGGTTCCACCTCCGTCTCTGGCGTTACTTCCCGTGAGCCATGGCAGGGAGGTGCCTTGGCTCTCCCTTATGCCACCAGCACCCTCTCCCACTCCCCATCACCACTGCCCGCTCCTTCATTTACCCTCACGAGCCAGGTGTGGCCGAAAGGGCACAAGCTTGGCCACAAAACATTCCTGGGTTCAAATCCTGGCTCTGCCTCTCAGCCGATCTTGGTCTTGGACAAGCTAGTTCTCTCTGAGCCTCAGTTGCCTCATCTGTCAAATGGACTGTTGTCCAATGACTCCTCATTCAGTCATTCAATGAACACTGAGAGAACACTGGGCCAGCAACCTATAGTCTAGCAGAGAAGGTCCAGAGTCCAAGATTTGAGGAATGCATTGGAATTAACCAGAGCAAGAGTGTTTCAAGCAGAAACAAGAGGAGATACAAAGGTCTGGACGAGAAAGAGTGGCCCATTCGAAGAACTGAAACACACCCATATCGACTGGGAAGCAGGGACAGGGTAAAATGGCACAAAACAAGGCTCAAGAGAAAGGCAGGGGCCAGACAGGTCTTGCAGCACTTGGCACACAATAGGCACTCGGTCAGTGAGAGTTGCCCTCTCTGAGCCCAGAGCCGAGCCCCAAGCCCCAGGTGCAGGCTGATCCTCGCGGAGCGCGGGGAGCCTGTTCCCTCCCTTGGTCAGCACCTGGCAGGCCTGCTAATGCCACATAATACGCTGGGCGCATTACCTCGAAGCGCTGAGCCGGGAAAGCAGTGGGTAGCGGTCTGCCAACTACCTTGGATGTGCCAGAAATAGAGTCCAATGTTCCGGGAAGCTAATGACTGTGGCCTTGGCGTATTTCTCTTTCCTTTTAGTGGCCCCCAGCTGACGATGTTTGAAGAGGAGGAAGGCAGGGCAGTGGGAGAGAGGCAGAGGCAGCCGCGCCGAGCCCCGGCTCCGGCCCCGTGCCGCTGGGTGGTGAGCCTCGCTCGGCCACCACACGTGCTTCGACAACGTTGTGCAGAAGTCGCGTCCGTGTGAATCACACTTTATTTGCCTTCTGGGTTCCATGATTCCTGCCAACTTCCCGTGGACGTTTGTCTGCCAACAGACCCCGCCGGAGTCTGTGTGACTTGCTTTGGCCGACAGGACGCGGGGGAGTCGATGCCGCAGTTCCACACCTGGGCCTCCGGAGGCCTGGGAACCGCTTTCACTCTCTCAGGATCCAGCCACCACGTGGGAAGGAAATCCAGGCGGCGGCAGGAAGTGAGGCCCAGCCGTGAGAAAGGCCGCCTGGAGGATGAGATGCCATGTGGAAGGGGGCTGACTCACCCTTCCAGGACCTTCCGGCCACCAGCTGAATGGAGCTGCATGTGTGTTCACCCGCGACTACGTGAAATAGCCCTGTCTGACCTACCCCAGAAACATGAGAAATTGTAAAACCCTTGTTATTTCGAGGCACCGAATTTTGAGATTATATAACAAAAGACAACAGAAATAGATCAATTTGTTTTGCTTCTGTCTTGTAACCCTCGGTTTCGAACACAGTGTCTATAAGGACACACAGACTATTAAATATCAGAAAGAAAACTGGGCTTATTCCGAGCCAAGCACAGACATCCACTGAGTCCTTATTTTTCTCATCAAGTCACTTTTTGTTTCATATCAAGGATGCCTCAGAGAGCTTCTGGTGTCCCTTCTGCCTCTCGGCTCCTTCTCCCGACTCCTCCACCCCAGCAAGTCCTGTGATCTTTTTAACCCCACCCTCCCCCGGGATCCCGGCTTAATTTTAGAGAAAATGTACAAGGTCTGTGAGTTTCTGACTCTCTTCTAGAATATTTTAGCATTATGTCTTAAGCAGAGGCTTTATGCCTTACAGATTTTTTTCAGAGGCTACGAGATACATGAACCTCTCTGTTGCTAATACCGGCCACCTTTCATGATGTAATGAACGTGTAGTTGTACTTAAAAAGTCTTTCTCCTTGCTCTTGTACGGAAGTAGGGGTGGGGAGTGGGGGGTGGGAGAGGCCCCCTGCCAGCCCACAGGAGAGTGGAAGACAACCCCGGGAAGCTGGAGGGCTCTGCGCCCTCCCCGAGAACTGCACGCTCCTGCAACCCAGAATGTGACCGCTTCTCAGAGGTGCCTCCGATAGGGTCTGAGGCCTGGTGAAGACGCCAGCCCAGCTCTGCCTCAGAGACAGGGCTCCAGACCCCAAGGCCCTGCCCCCGCTCTCCAGGAGGAGTTTAGATTGCACACGGCTTCCTTGTCTGCCAGAACTCAAACCCCAGCCCTGTGGGTACCAGCTTCATGGAATGTTTTAATGGAGGAAGAGATGAGTGAGGGAACTCCACCAGAGAAGGGTGAGACAAGGGAATAAACGAATAAAAAGGTAAATAAGTGAGTGGAGGTCAAATGAATGCTACCACAGCTAATTTACCCACAAGGCCAACGAGTCCCAGCCCATTCCGCAGCCAGATCCAGACACTACAGCCACAACTTCTGTCCCTTTGACGAGTGATGAGACCGTCTCACTCCGTGTGGGGAAACAAGTCTCCTAGATACTTTCTCCTTTCTCGGTCCAAGGCTGTATCCATTAAGATTAGAATTGTTCAACTGTAAGCCACGGAAAACCCCAATTAAAAGTGGATGAAACCAGAGAGTTTGTTTTTCACTCAGCTAAATTAATTCTGGGGGCTGGTGCTCCACAGGGTCGGACGTCCAGGCTTCTTCCGGCTTTCTGCTCTGCCCTCCCTGGGGTGTGGTCTCAGCTTCACGGTCCAGCATGGCCGCTCAGGGCTAAGCATCGCTTCACAATCTCATAAGCAGAGGAAGGGGTGAAGAAGACCGCACCTCCTTTCTCTAAAGATAGTTCTAGAAATTGGCCACAACTGAGTCACAGAGACACGCTGGGCCGCAAGGGAAGCTGGGAAAGGCGGCCTTTATTCTGAGTGAGTGACCTCATGGCCAGCTAAATTGGAGATTCTGCTATTAAGGTAAAAGAAGAGAGCTGATATCGGAGGGTCACCCAGCAGGCTCTGCCACAACAGCTCAGAGAGCCACCTTACCTGAGCCCACCTCAGCCCGCCACTCCTCTGTGGTTACTCCCTTTGTCTCTCTGCTATTAGCTCTCCAAGAGCAGGAGACAGTCTAAGTCCTGCGTGTATTTTCGACATCCAGACTAGAGTCTAGCACATGATAGGTGCTCATCCATTCAGTAAATAGAAATATATTTAAGCACCTACTATGCGTCAGGCACTGATCTAGCTACTAGGGGTAGAATGGTGAACCACACAGACAAAATTCCTGCTCTCAAGGAGCTGATGCTGTAGAAGAGAGAGGGGGATAATCCATAGTTATTAAATAGGATATAATATGATAACTAAAGTATAGCAAATATATGATATAATGAAAGGTCAAGTAGCGGTTAGTGCTATAAAGAAAACTGATACAGGCCAGGTGTGAGAAAGAGTGATGGGGAGCTACTGTAGACAGGTGGTGAGGGAGGTGTATTTCAGCAGAATCAGGCAAGGGTGCAAGCCAGGTGGCCATCTGTGGGAAAAGCATTCTAGGCAGAGGGAACAGCATGTACAGATGCTCGGAGGCAGGCATGTGCTTGGGGTATTCGAGGAGAAGCAGGGAAGCTTATGAGAGGATGAAGGGGTCAGTGGAAGAAGTGAAGGAAAGAATGAGTAAGTAAATGGTGAAGAAAATACGTCATGGTAGGAGCAGTCCCGGGCTGCCAACCGGAAGGTTCGCGTTCTAACGATCTGACTGGGAAAGACTTCCGACGGCCCCGGGCCAAGTCCAGCTATCCGAATATCCGACGTTGGAAGTCACTAAGCTTCGCAGACCTCGGTTTCCCTGTCGTAACACGGGGGTGTTGAGGGACTGAGAGAGAGCGCGTGAACCCGGCACTGTGCTGGCACGCAGCGGGCCCACGGTCATCGGCATTGCTCACCCCACTTGGTCACCGGGACACTCACCTTCCTCCCTGCTCACGATCGTGGAATCTGGATCTCACCGCCCAAGCCGGGGGAAGCCACCTGACTCGCCAGGGTCTTGAAACCAGCCCCAGACCTGGTTTCTCTCTCCATCTTGCCTGACAAGCCCCCAGAACTGCTCCTGGCTCTTTTTTTCTTCCTCTTTTTTCCCCTGGAGGCCTTTTAATTTCTTCCTCTGCACCATGAACACAAAACCAGTGTTTAAACGTCTGCCTCGAAGGCGGTCTGGGAAGCGGAGCGGCTCTTACAGAAAGTCCAGATGAAGCCCACGCTGGCCAGCGAGGCCATCTGGAGGTTCGCTCTGCCCCCCTGCCCTCTGTCCCCCACTTGGGAACCGCTGTTAGTTCATAATTAAGGATTGTAATGAGGAGCTGGACGGAGCAGTCAGGACGGGGAGCCTAATGCAGGCTAATCGCCCATTTGCCCCGGCTTTGGGTGGTTGCTGCCTAAGTCAGGGCTCAGCCTCTCTCCCCATCTACCATTCAAGTCCACGGTCCTCCTGTGGGGTCCTGGCCGTGGAGGAGGAGCCCCGCTGTGGCAGAGAAGCTGGAGCAGAAGGAGGCAGTAAAGCCTCATGGTGACTCTTCCAGGCTCTGGGGACAGACAGCCCGGATGTGGATCTCAGCACCACCACTTCCTGCCTGTGTAGCCGTAAGTACATTGCCGAGCCTCTCTGAACCTCAGTTTCCTCATGTACAAAATGGGAATAATACAGATATCCACCATGTAGGTTTATTGCCACGATTCATTGAGATCATGACTGAAAAGTGCTTAGCTTAGGGCACGCTTAAAAAAGAAAAAAGATCATGTCGTTAGGGAAACTAAGTGGACCAGCTGGGCCGGGGAAGGGCCTGACTGTGTCCAGTCTCAGCCTTCACGGCCACACGTCCAAATGCAACGGGACGTGATGGGGAAAAAAGCACATGGTTTGGTTGTGCATAGTGAAAATTCAAACTTCAGCTAATATCAAGATTATGTGGTTAATCTCATCACTAATCGGCTCCTAAGTTCCCAGATTGCTATTAAACTGTCGACCAAATAGAAACAATCTTTTAAACAAAAAATGAGCAAATGAGCAGTTTTAAAAACTGCCAGGACGGCCCGGAGAAGTACATGCCATAGCTCTAAGGGCAGATCGTGAGCCATCCTTGTCTCTTCGAGCGACGCCATGAGCGAGGAGGTTCGGCTTCTCTTTGTCCGGTCGTTGACTAGCCGGCCACTTTTCCCTGGGTCGCCTGTTGCCTGTCTTCTCTGCCGGTCAGGATTCTGGTGAGACCAGCGCAGAGGGAATGTGGACGTGAGCAGGTACGACGCGGCTCCCAAATGCCAGCTGGTTTCCATCACAGCGATTGACTAGTACCAGCCTATGTTTCTGCAAGGCTAGTCTGGATGTGTGAAGACACGGCGCTCCTCCAGGCTGCACGCACGCAGCGCACACATGCATGCACACACCCGTGGCGTGAGCACGCGCGTGCAGCGTGAGAGGGTGGCGGTGGCGGTGGGCTCTGTGTGGGATGACTGGGAGACAGGGTCACGCAACGGCGAGCTCAGAGACAGAGCTCTCGAGGAGAGAGCAGTGGCGCCGGGACCCTTGCGGCACGCGCCCCCCGTGCGGCAGGCCACGTTGTCACCAGGGGGGGCTGGACGCATCCCTCTCTCCCCCTCCACCTCCCAGCTCCAGGTGGAGGAGGCTGCTCCCTCCGGGATGGCCTCTGTCTGCCATTCCCCCACGCCCAGGTCATCCAAAGAGACAGGCGCGCGCACCCAGGACGAGTCCCGGAGGATGGCTGAGGCCAGCGCTGGCCCCAGACTGCAGGTGTCTGATGCTGCTGAATAAATCATGATCAGGCACAATCAAGTATCTTCCCCCAGAGGAGCACTCCCGCCTCCCAGATGCCGTCTCCCCTCGGGAAGCCAGGTGGCACTTACGTGACCCTTTTTCAACAGATGGTGAGCAAGGGTGAGCCTTCCACCTGGTCCGGCTTACGTTTCCCAAGCTGGAACCGGCCTTCGCAGTAGTCCACATGAAGCCTGGCAGCCTACGGCTCTGCCTGGGCTACTCCCTGCTCCGAAGCTCCCCCAGAACTCCCCACCACCCACAGAAGGTGGCCGGCCTCCCGCTTCCTCACCAACCCCTAAACGAACCTCTGCTCGTCACCCAGCATTCTCAGAGCCCCTCGACATGCTCTGCAGACGCCCACCTCCGAGGCTTTGCTTATGCCAGCCACTCCGCAGCACGAGCCCCCTTCTCATCTGTAAAGCCCTCCCAGGATCCAGGTCATGCTCCGGGCTGTGCCCACCATGCTGGGTTTCGCTAGCTGAGCACCATGTGCTGTGGGTTACTTTGACTCTAAGCTGATCTAGGGCAGGGCCTGTGTCCCCAGGGCTTCGCCCAATGCCAGCACATGGGTCCCTCTGGAGGCCCCCACGGCACCCATCCACCCCCATCCTAGCATTCTACACACTCCATCCTAACTGCCTGTTTACCTGCCTCTTCCTCCCCAAGCCTGAAGCCCCAAAAGGACGGGATGTGCCCCCTGTAGCCTATCGGTGTCCACCTCCACCTCCTTTATATTCCCGGGGCCTAGGACAGAATAAACCCTTGATCCTGGAAGGAAGGAAGGAAGGAAGGAAGGAAGGAAGGAAGGAAGGGAGGGAGGGAGGGAGGGAGGGAGGGAGGGAGGGAGGGAGGGAGGGAGGAGGGAAGGAAGGGAGCAAGGGAGGGAGGGAGGAAGGAAGGAAAGAAGGGGAGGGAAGGGAAGGAGGGAGAGAGGGAGGGAGGAAGGAAAAGAAAAGATGTATTATGCGTCTGGCTGAAAGCCGGATATCTCCAGACTTCTCCAGTTCATCTAATCTCTATTTAAGAAACCCTCGAGCCAGCACATCTTCCTATTATTATCTCTTATTCCACCCTTTATATTAGGATCCTTGTCTAAAATGCCTGGGGAGCAGTTTTAACTCAATTCCAGAAAAGATAAATAGCTTACGCCCGACACGGACGAGTAAATAACTCTAAGATTATCCATTTTTGCCCCGGTTTCTTACGCTGAGCTGACGTGGCATGGCGTTGCATTGATCCAGTAATTCCTTTATTACATGACCTTTGAATGCTACGTTATTTTCATGCAGAGAAATTCAGTTCAATTCTGTAACTTACTCTGGATATCACATGTCTCTGAATATCCTTCGGCCAAAAGTAACAAAATCTGAGAGGACCAGATAAGGAGGACGGGGGGATTAATTACTCATCTCGGTCGAGTGCTGCTGTCGGGGTGGGGTGCGATTCGTTTTCTCGAGGGGTGGGGGGAAGGAGCATGGGAGACAGAGGGACAAAGAGAGAGGGACAGCAACACACACCAAGAGACGGAGGAGGACAATGTGGCAGAGGTGGGGGGAGGGGGGGATGCTCCAGGCGGTGCGTGGGACTTCCCGCTCCCCGCTCAGCAAGAACCTGGGCTTGCGCTCCCGTCTCGCACAAGTTGCGTTTTCACCGTGCTTGAAGCTTACACAGGCATCGTCTCATCCGATCGAGTCCCCCACTCCTTACCCCCATGGCCCTCGGACAGACTGAAACCCATCCTCTTAGAGCATGTACGCATTTGTCCCCAGGGCCTGTCTCTAACAAACTCTAACCCATGTCTTGTCACAGCCATTCTGTTGCATGGAGATTAGTTAGCTGATTTCCCATGAGCCTCTTCTCCAGGCTAACATTTTTCACCAACCCCAGGGATGATGATAATTGATTTGTCATTCATAAATATTCATTCAGGACCCACCGCGTGCCTGGCACTGGGCTGGGCACAAAATAGAGCCTGATCTCTGGGTCTTCCCCCGCCATTGGAAGACTAGGGGTCTTTGCCTCATTTCGATCACTCTTCAGGGGACCTTTTCCAGTTTTGCTATGTTCCTCTTAATGCTGGGGCCAAAAATTCAGCCCAACACTGTTTTGAGCCTCTAGAGCTACCCTGAGAAGTGAACAAGAGCGCAGTTATTGTCCCCCAAGGACAGGTGAGGCCACCGAGACCCAGAGAAGGGAAGTGACTTGCCCACGGCCACACAGCAAATCTAGGTTTCACAAAGGCATGCGTCTGGCTTCAGACTGCTAATTCTCAGGGTGACACTTTCCTTGGCTCTGGGGAAGACAGAACAGAAGCTTCTCTGGGGAGGGGCAGACGGTGGGCCCCAGCGGGACCCCGATCTTCTTGGCATCCCTCCCCCCTGGGACTCGCAGGAGGACCTGGCTGGTGGAGATAAAAGTACACCCTGCTTTAATTCTTCCCCCAACTCGGTGGACTCGGGGGCACCTGATGTTCTACCCCTGGTCTGATAAACATGAAGCGAAAAAAAAGAAAAAAAATCCCTGAGAAGTTAAAATTAGTTTTCCACCTTCTTCTGCCCCAGAAAAAGCTAACAAATCACCTAGAAGGAACTCTTTCTTTTCTGGGAGCTGAGAGGGGAACTGGCAGGGGGCGGCAATGTTAGGGCTTGGAGGGTTGTTTTTCTTCCTACCCCTAGCTTCCCTGCACCCCTGCCCCCAGAGAAAGCACAGAACTTTATTCTATTTTAATATTAAAAGTCAAAAGAGAATTGTTTCTGGCGCAGGCCCGGTCCCCTGGATGACAGCGTCAAGAGGCAGCGAGGCTTAACATGTGACTGAGGGTGAGGAGTCCCTCAGGTCACAGGCCGGGCAGTTACAGCGGCTCCGAGCAGCAGGCAAGGGCAAGAGGGGCTTCCAGAAGCAGGAGGAGCTCGAGGCTCCAGGGTCAGTGTCCAGCCCTGCCCGGACCCCCTGTGGGCCCCTTCCGCGCCCCTGGAAGGGCTTCACTCCTCACACTGTCTACCTGAGCCAGATCGGGGAAGGCGGGGGATAGAGGAGAAGGGACCCTCCCTAATTGGATGATACTTCTTATCAAGATGCCAGGCAGGGGACAGGTGCACAGAGACATGGCCCCCACTCTGTGAGGTTGCTGTCACTCAGCACATCTTCCAGACGTGCAGAAACTGAGGCTCAGGGAAGCCGGCTGTGCTGGTATTTATTTGAGCCCGAGTCTCAGCATCTGTAGGGCCCGAGCTCTTTGCAAACAGCCCATCTGACTGCGATGTGCAACGTGTTCTTTGCCTTTCGAGTGAGACTAACCATCGCTAAGATTGGTCCAGAGGGGTGACCCGAGCTCTGCGGCTGCCCTTCCCCCAGCCCTGAAAGCCCTCCTGGAAGCAGGGTCACCGAGCTCCTCTACCAGCACCCATCCTACCCTGCACTCCAGACCCCCAGAGCCAGTCCTGCTGCGTTCCCAAGCCCTGTGCAGCAGGAGTGCCCCCTACACACCCACCACCCACCCCTGACATAGGAGCTTCCCACAGAGAATGATAGAGGGAGCAGGGGATGGCAGTTTCCATGGCAACGCTGGGTTTCTCATTCCCGGCACATAAAATGCCAAACCAGGGTTGGAGAGGTACGGTCTCCTCTCTCGTTGGAGAGAAGATTCTCTCCTTCCTCTCCATCTTGCTTGGTCCCATCCACACAAGGGAAGGGGCGGGGGGGGGGGGGTGGTCTGGGACTCTTGGACCCACAGAGGCCATCAGACTCAACTCCATTAATGACAGACCACCAAAGGCTGAAGAAGGCCCGAGGGAGTACTGAGCTAGTTTGTGACCTTGTGCAGAGGGAGTTGGGGAATGAAAGGGGGGGAGGAAGAGGGGGCAAGATTGTCACACACACCTGTCATCCTGGAGAGGACTGTCCATGGAGTGACCCCTGTCAGCACACAGAGGCCACCAGGTATACCAGGACGATGCCAGCTCTCACCGATGCCGAGGGCCTGGCCTTGGGGTCAGGCAGACCTGAGCATCAGCCAGGCCCTGGTGCTGATTCTGCTCTCTGAGCTTGAGTTTATTCACCAGTAAAATGGGAGAAATAAGAGAATCCGGCCCCTGTAATGCAGTGTTTGGTATCCCGGAGTGCACAAATGACGCTTGTTCTTATCGCTTTGTTATTATTATCAATAATAACACCTCAGCCTGGCAGGAAAACTTCCACAGCCTTCTGCTCTGCTCTTGGCACTCACTCAGCCCCTACGCCAGCCCTCTTGCCCAAGCGGGCCAGGTGCTTGGCTCCCCGTCTGTGAATTTAACTGCATAAAAGCGTGTGGTGGTTCTGAGGAGCCCGCATCACACCCAAAGTGCAGCCCCATTTAACAAGCAACTGCCGTGCGCCAGGGGCTTCCCTAAGGACTTCAGGTCGATTAACGCGGTCAGTCCTCCCAACGGGCCGATGAGGAAGGTGTGAGCGTTGGTTCCACTTTGCAGATGCAGAAACTAAGGAGCAAGAAATTACGAAACTCTTCCGAGGCCCCAGAGCCCATACTCAGAGCAGAGAGGCGAGATTCAAACCCAGGCACGCTGTGGGCAGCAGAGGAGAGACACCGGCGGTCAGAACGGCTTGAGATGGGATAATGTGGGGCGAACCTCCAGTGGCAGGTGGCTGAAAGGCGTTTTAAAAACACAGGTGCCTAATGTGCATTGTACGGGGATTTGCATTTCTGCTGTAGAAACCCTTGCTCTCTCCCCGCTCCCCTGCCCCCACCGCATGCATCTTCAGTGACGCATTCTATACTGCTGACTGCCTTGTGTGAGTACACAGATGGGAGACGGTAAGTGGACAGAGAGGACTATTTTTAGTAGTTCAGTAGGCAGAATTAGGGAAAGGGGACGGGTATAATAATCATTAATAAAGCTTGCCTCTAACACGCACATGCGTGCGCACACACACGCACGCACACACACACACACACGCACACACACACACACACGCACACACACACACTCCTAATGCCAGCTCTGTCTCTCGCATTCCATTCCGTAGCCCTTTTGTGATGCCTAATTTGAAGAATGGTCAGAAATAAAGAAATAAGGACTAGAGGGGCCAAAAAGAAGGGGGAACACTTGGGAGGAAATTCGAACGTTCGGGGAGGTGAAAAGTACAGGAGCAGATGGCAACGCGGACCGGACGGGCAAGACAAAGAAGAGTCTTGAGAAATTGAAATATGATTGAAATCCTCTTCCGTTTGATTTGAAAGATTGAAATAAAGATTGGAGTTATTTTTTAATCACCGTCGTTTGCTGGACTGTGCACCCTGAGCACGACTCCGTCCAAAGACTGGGCCACGTGGGACCTTTGCTCATAATTAGGTCGCAGTAGAAAATACGGCAAGGATTGATCTTCATGCCTCATCAGTCTGACAATATCAGGGGACGTAACAGGCCGAAGATTGAGATGACCTCGATAACAGGAGTCCCTGCCTCCCCTCCCAAATCCTCGGAAATTTTTATTTAGACTTCCACAGGGTATGGAATCGAAACGTTCATACTAATATTTTCGAAGCTCTCCAGGGGTAGAAAGCCTCCGTATAACATTTGATTTACATAGGAAGAATTGACCACTACGAAAAAAAAAAAAAAAACGCCAAGAAAATCTGAGATCCTCATCCTCTCTCCTGCCAGCCAGCAACTGAGGAATCATCAAGACGAAAACACCGCCTCTGGCCTCCCACAGCTAGAAGAGTTTCATCTGTTAGAACATAGCCTACCTGTGATGTAATAGCGGTAATTAGTTCTATAGATGCTGAGTTATTTTAGTGAGTCTACAAAGAGTTCATCTGGAATGCTGCTTTGATTCTCCTCAACTAATTTCTTTGGTTCTTTCCAATTCTAGCGAGCATATGAACCATCTGTTAGACAAGTGGAACCCAGAAAGGGATCTCTCATCAGATAAACTGACAAAAGCTGGCCCACATGGCCAGCTGCTCTGGGGAACCATCTTGCTCAGGCCCTTGAGGAAGGTTTGCTGAGTACGTCACTACATTCGAGATCGTGAGGGCGGCCGGCACGTCTGCATCAGACCCAGCCCGTCCAGAACCAGACCCAGCACCTAAGAACTGCTGGACAATCACCACGTACCCAGCTGCCCAGGCTCAAAGCCGACGCGTGGCCCTGGATTCCGATTTGGCTCTCGCTCCACACGTCCAAGTCGTCAGCAAACCCTACTGGCTCGGGCCACCTAACTCCTGCCTAAATCTGGCCACTGTCACCACCTCCAATGCCCGGCCACCACCTGTCCTGGCCCAGCCACCATCGTCTGTTGCCTGGGTGACAGTAGCAGCCCCCTAGCTGGCCTCCCCTCCTGAGACACTACATTCTACCATCCACACAGCAGCCGGAGCCTTCCTTTTAAAACGGAAATCGGATCGTGTCACCCGGCTCCTCTTCCTCTTCAGCTGAAACCCAAAGTCTTCACCGTGGCCCTGAAGAGCCTCCGTGGGCGGGGCTCTGCCCGCCTTTCGCCCTCTTTCCCTTCCTCTCGCTCCTGGGGTCCCTCCCTTCCAGCCCTACAGCTGCCCTCACTGGTCCATGAACACACCACGCACGTCCCTGCCGCAAGCCTGGGCACGTGCCGTCCCCTCTCCCCGGAATGCTCTCCCCACAGAGGTCCGCACCGCTCCCAATCTTCTCATCAGTGTCTTCGCGAATGTCACCCCCCTTGCAAACACCTTCGCTGACCTTCCTCTCTAAGACAGCATCCCCCATCACTCCTTCACCCTGTTTTATTTGCCTTGGCAGCATTCCTTACTGTCCGTCACTATTTTATTTTTAATCGCGCATCTGTCATTGCCTTCCTCTGGCCTGACGAGGTTAGCGTCTTAGCTGATGTCAAGGGCTTGATTTCCTCCGCCACTGAGTCCCTAGTGCCTAGACCTTGGCACGCAGTAGCCGCTCCATGATTATTTTTCAAACGAATGGATGAGCCATGTGTTGAAGACACGCATTGAGAACCCAGTTTCTCAATGATTGGCAGGAAAGAGATTCTATAATTAGGATAATGCAGTTACTGTGCAGATGATGTGGCCCCCAGACCAGCCATCTGCGTTTTAACAAGCCCTCGGGTGAAGCTGATTCTCTCTCAAGTTTGAGAACGGCATTGCCTGCTAAAGACCCCTGAACGAAGCCTTCCGTGTACACCACACGCTTCAAGTCGCTTCCTTCGAGTAGGACACTGAAGTTATTTTGTTTGGGGGCAACTGATTCCCATCCTAAACACTGGTGAGGAAATAATTTACAGCATCATAATTAACGCGTGGACCAAAGACCGAAACAGAATGTGCGTGGAATTGTGCAAGGTAAGCTAGGTCTGGCCGAGCCCACCGGAGACAGTCTGCAGGGCGGCCGTGTGATGACGTCTTACCTTTTTCAACCTTCTGAACAGTTGTTCTGAAGCGAAAAGAATTTTCTAAATCAAAATATTGTAAAACTGCACAGACAATAGGTACAAATTAGCCCTTGGGAAAGTGAAATAAACGTTCTTTTTTATTATTTGTGTGGGTGGCGCAGCGGGTGCCCCTAAGTTGGATGGAGTTGCAGAACTTAACCCTGTGGGGGCAGGGGGCGGAGAATGAATGCAGTTCTGCTCTGTGTCAATTCAGTGCGCATAAGCTCAGGTCGCCGTTCCTCTGTCCCCACCCCAGAGTACACCCAGAAATGCGTGAGGACATTTTTATTGTACCATGACAGAGGTGCTACTAGCATTTAGGGTGCAACGGGGGAGGGGTCAGCTGTACTAAAAGTCCTGCAACCACGGGACAGACCCGCACAGCAAGGAACTGCCTCCTCCAGCGCCACGGCCCCGCCCCCAACAGAGCCAGCTCTCTTCCCGAGCACATGCACCCCCCACCCTTCTCCCCTCTCGCCACCCAGCTCTGTTCCTGCGCGTGCCCCCCGGGGCTGGAATCCAGCGTTTCAAGATCTACGGTTTTCATTCTACCTGGAGCCTAACATCTGGCCAGAGGTGATGAGACGGGTATCGGAGGCAGCGCTGGAGGAAAAGCAGGTCGTGCTGATCCCACTGCACAGTCTGCGGGGCTGTCATGTGATGACGCCTGGGGAAATGTCAGGGGTTACTGATTATCCCCAAGTCTGACCTTTTGCCGCGTTGATTACTGAACAGGTTGCAGCTTCATCGTGGAGGAGGCAGGCCTCCTTTGTTCAGCCAGATCTCCCCACGTGTAAAATGAGGGGGCTGGATGTGGTCCTTTTTAGAGCAGTGATCTCCAACCTTTTTGGCACCAGGGACCGGTGCTCCTATGAGAATCTAATGCCTGATGATCTGAGGTGGAGCTGAGGTGGTGATGCTGGCGCTGGGGAGCGGCTGCAGATACAGATGAAGCTCTGCTTGCCCAGTGCTCATCTCCTGCTGTGTGGCCTGGTTCCTAATAGGCCATGGACCCGTACCAGTCCGCGGCCCAGGGATTGGGGACCCCTGCTTTAGAGTACCCCCTTCTGACACTGCAAGAGAACAGCATAGAGGCTAGGAGCTATCGCAGCACGTAGATTTGAGTGACCTTGGGTAAGTCGCTTGCAGCTCTGTCTTGGTCGATTGACCGATGGTAAAATGGGGTAATGACAGCAACTCTTTTACAGGGTCGTTGTGAGGATTAAATGAGTTCTGATTTACGAAGCATCAAGAACTGACCCTAGCACTATATAAATCTTTGCTGTGGATGTAATTAAGGATTTGACATGGTCCTGCCAGCTGTTACTAGTTCAAGATGGAGGAAAAACTGGACCAGCCCATGCAAGCCTTGGCCAACAAAGGCTAAAGTCAGTGAATGGATGGCTAAACCCTTGGGCCTCCTCACCCTAGTCCCCCAAGAAGTGTAACTCCTACATCAGCACACTCAGAGGGGCTCCAGCTGAGAGTCCTGTGTTTGTGGTCCTACCGCCCGGAGGACAGAGAGAGAATTCTCGTTATGACGGCTCCTTTAACACCGGCTGCTGAACGAGCAAACCAAGGAGCTGTACTTATGACTATGAAGCCAGGGAAATCAGACCCCACCTTCTTTGCTTCGCTCTAGCCCTGCAGCTCTGGCGCTCATCATGTGAGAACCAGAAGGGTCTTAAAAACCACTCGGCTTCACCCGAGCCCCAGCCCCAAGCTCCCGTCACAGCGGTCTGACCGCTTTGTCTTCATGCGCCTTTCTCAGTCTGTTGCATTCAAACATCGTCAAGGCGAACGGATGGATGGAAGGACTTGTGGAGTCGAAGAACCTAACATCTTTTTTAGCACCTACTCTGTGCCAGACTGTAAGATAGGCGTCATATGGGTACGTTCCCGATCATCCCTACGGCAAACTTGGAACTCCATCTGATGAGAAGGAATGCGAGGACACATAAGAACTACCAGACCCATTTCACAGAGGATGAATGGCTATCGAGGAGAGTGACCCGTCAAACGTCATGTGGATGGGAAACAGGAGAGCCGCGATCCAAGCCAGCTCAGTCTGACTCCATGGCCCACGCTCTTTCCCCGAAAGGTTACTTCCCGAAGTTGTTTCCATGGAAAACATGAGGATAAGAGATAATGATAATCCTGCAAAAAGAGAGTACCTGGCAAAGGCTCTTCGCATGCGAGCCCATATAATTCAGGAACTGGGTGCAGCCACGAGCACTAGGGTTTCAGCTTCAGTAGTAGAAACCACGAGAGGCCGGAATGGCAGCCCCACGAGGTCTTCAGAGACTCGGGACCCTTGGATTTTTCTGCCGTGCCATCCTTATCATCTAGCTTTTATCCCGAAGGTCACATCATAGCTCCTGATGGATGCTGGAGCTCCAACCATCACGTCTATGTTCTAGGAATGTGGAGGAAAGAAAACAACAAAAAGCGCCCATGCTATGCTCTTTTTAAGGAGACTTCTGAGCAGTTCTGCTCAAAACTTGTGTTTATGTCTCATTGGCCAACTGCTTTGGGAAAGAGATTCTTTTAACTGGGCACATTGCTGCCCAGGATAAAACCGATGCTTTATTACCAAAGAAGAAAGAGGTAATGGGTATTGTGTGTGTGACTGGCAGTCTCCTCCACTCTAGCTCTTTAAGGTCTAGATAAGAATGATACTAAACCCCAAGGAAGTCCCAAGCCCCCCGACAATTATGCAAATGCCCAAAGGATTTGCATTTTCATGGCCAGCTCTAGCTCCTGTTTCTTCTGAGTTAATTCCATTTATGAATTGTCTCACTGTCTTGGGTCAATCTAATTGGGGAACCCAACTAGATTTATACCGTTTACGTGCGCACGCACACGCACACACATCCATACTTGCAAGGCATGTCTGTATATAAGAGATTGTATTGAAGATCGGAAGAGATGGGCTAAGAGGTTACATCACAGCAAGAAATTAAATTACTTGGCCAAGTCAGACCATTTAATTAGTCGCAAGTCAAATAGGACATTAAATATGCACGTGCTTCAAAGGCTTTGGACTCTGGCCACTGTGTCCCATCAGAACGGGTAGCCTAGCGGCCCCTTCCTCCTTACTTTCATGATCACAAGTCAAGTTCTGCAGAAGCAACATCTGAGACAAGGATTCTTGTGCAAATGACCCATGGAGGGTGTTGCTCTCGGGAGGAGCTGGTGAAGGGGTGGGGGAAGCAGGCTGGAGCAGAGGAAGAGGCTAAGCAGCAATGCCTGAGCCACTGAGCCCGGTCCCTCAGGAGCTTGGGACTGTCAACAAACTGACCTTACCTTGAGCCAAAGTGGGTGGCCTTTTAGACCCTAGTATTGGCCATTCATTGGCTGAGGCAGTTCCTAGCTGAAAGGTATGTCTACGCCCACAGGAGGAGAGATCTGGGTGAACCAGTCCCGCAAAGGGGGTCTGGGCAGGTCGCCAACAATGTTTATGACACCGCCTTCTCCATAGCCACTAGAAACTCTAAATTCTGCTTTTCTATTTAGGCAGAGGATTAAAAATCCCCCAGGTATCTCCCAGAAGTATCTCCCAAAGATACTTTTCCAATTTTATCAAAGTGGTCAGTAGAACACAAGCAAGATCCAGCCCTGGATTTAGAACGGAAACGGTTTCAGCAGAGCAGCTCTGTTCCCCCAGCTGGATGGTGAATCCCCGGAAGGCTGCGATTCCAGGTCCCAGGCCAAAAGCACCCACCTCCCCCGCGGCTTGCAGTCACTGGAGAGTTTTCATTTTTATGGCAAAGTTAAATGACTTCCCTAGTTATGGGTCAGTGGGCCTCACCACCTCCACGTGCTCTGCACGCCAGCTTGGCTCTGTCAGCAGGTGATGCTGAAACTCCTGAAGGAATTGTGTCATCCTGAGCCGTTCAAGTTTATTTCCGCTAAAAATACACCCCGATGCAGGATTGCTGACAAATAGGGGAGAAGAACGAATAAAGACGCTGAGGCCATCTGATTCCTCACTGGGTCACCTCCAAATATGCACCGTGAGCTGAACGTGGACCCTGTCCACTCGCCTCTGTCATCGAGAAACACTCAGGTGGTCCTGTGTGGCCCTGGGGGCTTGTGAGCCATTGTTAGGAGATGCCCCCGATGTAAGGAGAAAACAGAAGCCGTTGTGAGGGGGAAGGTGGCTTTGCTTTGGGCTGCACTGCTAATTAGAGACGCCACTGATTAGAGGTGGAGCAGGGCCTGGAGCCCATGTTCGGCTTACTCCCAGGTCAGCACCTGCCCCCATCCCCAGGCACTTCCTAAGGGGGCATGGGCGTTCCAGAGGGGTCTGCGAGGGCATCCTCACTGTTATCAGTAAAGAACGCTTTCAGCTTCAAGTCACAGAAAAACCAGATCAATGGCTGCTCAACTGTAAGGACTAGAGTTTACTCAATGAGCCTGGAGGGAGGTAATCCCAGAGTTGGTCCTCTGGCTCAGCCACGTCAAGAAGGATCCAGGCTCTCTCAGCTCTGCCATTCTGAGCATTATTACTTCTTATCCTCAAGCTTGCTGCCTCATGTCACACAATGGTTGCCACAGCTCCGAGTATCAAGTCCTTATAAATAGTATACAAAAACTAGAAGGAACTACCCCCCCCCCCAAAAAAAAAAGGCTGCCTTCTCTCTGGGTAGCCCTCTCTACCCAGAGTTTTAGTAAGGAAAAAACTCTCCTTACATCTCATTGGCTGGAACTGAGCCACATGCCCACTTCTACACCAATCACTGGCAAAGGGGATTGAGATCATCAGGCTCCGTTTAGACCAATCAGGATTCACCCCTGAGGCTAGCCACACTGCAGTGCCCTCACGAGCTCTCTCTGCAGTTCCTCATCTCTAAAATGGGGGTAATTCATTCCCACCACAGGTGGTTACGTTGAGAATCATCGAACAAAAACACGGCTCCAATAGGAGGCAGGAATATTATTTTGCAATAGTATTGCAAGGAAGGAAGGAAGTCTACAAAAATAGACCTATGACCATCAAAGAAATACCTTCTATGAAGAGATGAGCTCAAGAGGTTGCTAAGAGACTTTTGTACTTACCACAGATGGAGCTTCTTTGATAGAATCAGTCCGAGGAGGGAACTCCCAGACTCACACAGGGACCCGTGTATTGAAGAGAGGACGAGAATAATTTGAAGAATGAAAAGAGGGGGTGTGGGGGGGGTGAAGATGTGGCTGATTCCTGGTCTGCGCCTGTCACCCTGGCTGTGTGGGTTGGTGCTGGAGGGCGTCAGAACAGGAGTGGAGGAGCAGGCAGGGGGAGTTAGGAGCTGCCTGCTGGTGTTCAGGTGGGAGGCGCCTGGGGCAACTGTTGGAAAGTCCTGGAGAGACTGCGAGGAGAGCCACGTGGAGGAAGGAGGCAGTAGGTGTTGCGGTCTGGACTGAGCAGGGCTGATTCTGGCGTACCTGGCTAGTAGCCAGGTGGTTGGGAGCCCAGGTGGGACAGTGGGGGAGGGGGGATCCAGCCCCCCTGTCAGGCACCTGCACTGCCTTCCCAGTTCACCTCTGCCTCACTGAAGGACCTGATCAGTTGCTCTGCTCTAAACATCAGCGTTCCTCTCTATAAAATGGGAGTTTGTTTGGTGTTTCATTCTCTCATTCATTTAGTCACTCGTTCAACAAATACTCACTCAACTCCTGCATATGCAGAGGCAGGGAGGCGTGCAGTGTCAGAGTTGGTATGATCTCAGGTGACTTGCTTCATCGGTCTGGGCCTCGGTTTCCTTGTCTGTAAAATGGAGTCGATCGTCGAACCTCTGCCTCATAGGTTTTCATGTTGGTTTCAAGAACGACTACATGTAAAGGGCTTACAGCAGTGCCTGGCGCATGGTAAGTGATCGGTCCATGTCGACTGCCGGCTTTATGTTCCATGAACTGTGCTGGCCACTGGGTTTACAGTGATCAGTAAAGCAAGAGAATTATTACTTGGCACTTCCGGTCTAGTGGGGATACAGGTATGATCAAAGAATCACTCAAAGCAAAATAGGATTAAAAGGTGGTAAAAGATTTGGAGCAGAATCACAGGTTCCTATGGCTGGCTGTGGGCCCTGGCCAGGTGTGGGGATCATGAGAGGCTTCCGCGGGATCTGAGGGGGGTGGTTAGCTAGGCGAAGTGGGGGGACATTCCAGGCAGAGAGCAGCGTGTACAAACCCTGAAGTCGATGAAGCCGAGTGTGCCGGAGAAGCTGAAGGAAGAGGGCCTGGGGGCCCGAACTCCGAGTGGGAAGGAGAGATCCCCAAGAGGGGTTGGGGGCCAGACCAGGCCTGAGCCTGAGGCTGCATTACAGACTCGGTATTTTACCCTCAGAGAAATGGAAAGTGACTAAATGGCTGTCAACAGGGAAATAACACGATCACTGTTGTGTTTCAAAAAAAAAGAAATCTCGGAAAGATTGGCGGCAACCTAACCGTCCGCCAATAAGGGACCAAGTAAACACGTTGTTATGGTACATTCGTGCGATGGAAAACGTACGGCTATTAGAGAAGAACGAGGAGGGTGACTTCGCATGTACGCAGAGCGTAAGTCTCCGCGAGATGTGACTGAGCAAGGCCAGGGCAACACAGGGTCCATCATGGGCTACCGTCTGGGAGCCACGGCAGGGCGAGGAAAAACGTTTGAACTGCGAGATTCCCTTACACGTGGATTTTTTCCCGATACATACCGTGAATGTATTTTCTCTTCCTTATCATTTCCTTACTAACATTTTCTCTTCTCTAGCTTACTTTATTTTTTTTTTTTGTAAGAACACAGGATAGAATACATAGAACATACAAAATGCGTGTTAACCAACTGTTTACGTCATCGGATTTTTGACTGTGTGGGGTCGGCGACCCTATGCCCCGCATCGTTCAAGAGTCAGCCGTGTGCGTGGACATATTCCTACACGCACAGAACGCCCGTGGAAGAGCTCTTAAGAAACTAGCACATGAGCTTTCTCCAGAGAGCGAAGCCAGGTGGCCAGAAAAAGAGGTGAGAAGGAGCCTTTTCTCGGCACACCCTTTTGTACCTTTTTAATTTTGAGCCATGTGTTTCTTAATTTAGATAGATAGATAGACAGAGCAAGACACTGTGAACAAAGCGGCTCCTCAGGCTGCTGTGTAGAGGACGGGCTCACGGGCTCACGGGCTCACGGGCTCATGGGCTGACGGGCTCATGGGCTGACGGGCTGAGAATATACGTCAGCTGGCCAGTGAGTCATCCAGCCACGAGCTGATAGCTTGGCCTGGAGACAAGGGGAAGGAATCAAAGACAAATGCAGGAAATAAAACTGAATTTTCTTTACAGGCTGTTTCTGCTCTGATCCTGCCACTGTTTGAATAGGAGAGGAGAGTCTGGGCTGGAGAGATTGTCCCCCGGAGTCCTCTCCTCCATCGCTCCTTTGTCTAAAAAGGTGGATGTTTTGCACCTGGTGGCAGATGTGAAGTCTGAGAGGGACAACCCTGGGAACTGAGCCTAAAAAACAAGGGACAGGGTCAGGTGGGGACAGCCACTCGGCAGTCCCCTTCTGTATGGACCCCTTTCCTCACCTGTCACCCTCCCTGCAGAATTCTGGATATCAGAGTTCTCATCTACCTGTACTTCTAGGCGAACTAGAACTTGGTATCCCACGTGGCATTCCCACAGCACCTCCCTGAGGGTGGTCCCCTCCTGCCTGGTGGCTCATGGGATACACGTCCTCATGGAGGAAGAAGCTAATCCTTTGGTTTAAGGTTTTGGGGGAGTGTTTCTTGAATGGAACAGTTGACTTCTGGTTAAAATTCAAATATCCTTGGGAGAAACAACATGGGAACCTGTAATTCACTCAACAAAAGTACAAAGCAAACCTTATAAAACTGTGAGTCACATGGTCAGACAAAGGAATCCAGTTCACTAACCAAAAAGTAGTTTTAGTTTGGAAGTTCATTATAAAGTTAAATAGACACCTTCTGACCCAACAATTACACTCTTAGGTACTTATGCAAGAGGAATGACAATATGTATCCATTCAGAGACTTTTGTTTGACTGTTCATAGCAGTTTTATTTATAATAACCCCAAACTGGAAACAACCCACATGTCCATCAACCGGTAAATAGATACATAGATGCTGCACATCCACACAATAGAATGTTACTCAGCAACCAACAGGGACAACTGTGAAGGCGTGTGACAACATGGATGAGTCTCAAACACCTTAGGTCAAGTGAAAGAAATCGGACGCAAAAGGCTACTCACTTTATGAGTCCTGCGGCCGTAGTCTGAGGGTTGGTGGGGGCAGAGAAGGTCACCTAGGAGAGGAGGGAGGGGCATGCAAGGGAAGAGGGGCTTACCTTGACCACGAACTCCCCTGGCAAATAGACTTTGCAGATGGTCAAGGCGAGCGGAGGGGAACGAGGGGAAGAAAGAGCACCGGGTCACTGAAGCCCAGAAGAGGGAAGTTAGGGTTTGTCGTTGTCCCACATTTACCAGGAGCAGTGGCCTCAAGCCATAAGGGAGGATGAACGAACAAATCCACTAATGAATTAAGCCAATAGTTATCCGTCACCATTCAAGCCCGGGGTCTGTGCCAGATGCTTTCATTAATACTAGCTTATTTAATTTTAGTAAAAAGCTTGTAAAATAAATGTTATTCTGGCAAACACATACAGAGTACTTAGTTACGTGCCAGGCGGTCTGCTAAGCCCTTGAGGTACAGAGTTAAACTAGACAATAGAACTAAATGACTTAAAGCCCAGGGTTCGAATCATGAGTTTTCATTTTACTAGCTTCATGTCATTTGTTAATTTGCCTCTCTGTGCCCCAGACTCCTCCTCATCTATAGAAAGGACATATTAACAGCATCCACCCAGGACTGTTAGAAAGCATGGCTGCCTACGAGTCACGTGAGCCTTTGGCCACAGCTGATTGGAGGAGGGGGTGGGTACCCACACATAAGCAAGCAGCCCATTGGCTGGGGGCTTAGGATGTGGCCTGCAGCAAACAGATGAGCCAAGTCCATCAGATTCTCTCTCTGTGAATTGGGACATGCAGAGAATGAAGCCCTAGCAGAACAAGGATAATAATGTATTCACATGTAGCCGCAAAGTTTGCAAAGACGGATGGATGCATCAATTTCCTACCTTTCGAAAGGTCCGTCAGTTTGACTAATTCAGCCCAACCTCCTATTTCTCCAACACCATTCAGTTATCAATGCATTTTCCCATCCAATATCCCCATCATACCTGTGAATAGAAAGGAAAGAGGATAGTCACATGGTTCCACTGAAGAGAAAACTGAAGTTCACAGAGCAAAGGAACTAGAGCCGGCCCACAGGGAAGCTGCACGCAGAGTCAAGACCAGCTCCGGATCCGAGCTCTTTCCATGACATCAGCCTTCTAGTTTCAACTGGTTCACCAAGTGTTCAAGAGGAAATCTTGTTCACTTCGCAGTGCAGTGAAAATAAAAAGCATATATATTATCGTTGACTCTGAGATACGTTCAGGGTTGGAAATGTGGTACATTTTGTTCCAGCTTTTATTTAGTACATGGTTCAGATCCAGGCCCTGTGCGCAACACAGCCAGGGCTGAGGCTCCCTTCCCTGTGCCAACGGAGAGCTCCCATGCCCGATGAGTAATTTCAAAAAATGGGCGGCCCCTGAGCCCTGCCATCTTTCTTCCTCTGGGATGCCTGATGGCCTTTTTTTCAACCCATGCAGTATTTTAGAATTCTTAAAAATCATTTTCCTGTGGATATTCCTCAAAGTCGGTATTGGGAAATTGAGTTGCCACCTGAACTGCTCAACTTGGCCTCTCGACTCTACAATCTGGCAGCTCCTTCCTGTCGACCTCGTACCCAGCTGCCCGAACTCCGGCCAAGCTCATTCAGCCATCCATTATTTGCTCAACATTTATTGACCACCTAGCAAGTGCCAAGGATCGTGCTAGATGCTGAGGATAGAATAACAACAGAAATATAATGTTCCTATATTTACAGAGCATATAATTTAGAGTGAGGTATATACATTAATTAAATAACCATCTATGCAAAAACGAAACTTTAAATTTTGGAAAGGTCTAGACAATTGGTTAAAAGAGAGAGACTGGCTTAATTTGGGGGTGAGTGGGTCAGGGAAGGATGCTCTGGAGAAGAGATGGCTCTGTTGGGATCTGACACCCATAGTCCCACATGGCCCCACACCTCCAACCCTGACCATCCCCACCACTGAGCCTTCCCTGGAGTCAGAGTGTTTTATTTAACACCCCCATCTGACCTTGCCACTCTCCCACTGGGAAGCTGTCAGTGGCTCTTAATTGACGGCTAGCTAAGTTAAAATTTTCACACGACCTTCAAAGATGAGGCCTTCTTGGCAAGACAAGTAGCCTATGCAAAAGCCTAGGGATGAAAGAGCAAGAAGGTGGCCCTCAGAAAGTTCCAGCAGAGGTGAGAGGCATCTCCAGAGAGGTGACATCCCTGCCCCCAGGCCCATGCCATCACACAAGTCCATCGAGGCTACGACTTGAACTTGCCTCTAATCCACCCGCTTCTCCTCGTTGGCTGCCATCTTGGTCAGGGCTCTTCATACCAAGGGCTGGGCCACGACAGCAGCCTGCTCCTTCCTCTGCCTCTGTCTCTCCCTTCTTCTCCCCGCAGTGGCCAGAGTGCTCTGGGGCCCATCGATATCCTAGGGCCACATCACTCCTCCACTTAAACCCTTTGGTGGCTTCCATCTCCACCTATCACACACTGGCCTAATTTCACAACCGTGTGGCACCTGGGCTGGGCTCCGCCTCCAGCCTCACCTTTGGCCTCTAGAATCCTAACTTCGGCCACAAGGGAGTACTCACAGCTTCCCTTGTGAACCACTATCTCCCGTGGGCCAAGTCTTTACACTTGTCGTCCTCTTTGCAGGATGCTCGTCCTCTCCTGGAACCCCCCTCTTCAGAACTCGGACAAAGGGTGACCCTCTCTGGACACCTAGCCCGGGTCGGACGCCTCTGCTGTGCTCCTGCAGAGACTGAGGACCTGCCCAAGGCTCATCGAAAAGGGCCGTCAGCTCCTGTACACTTCTCAGGCTTGCCAACCAGGCTGTGATGTGCACGAGAGCAGGACCGACTGTGGCCACCACTGTCGGCACAGCGGCCAGGGCAGAAATCTGGTGCCAGCGTAGTGATCAGCAGCGGAAGCACAGATGGAGGTAGGGAGGGGGGTGTCTGATGATTGGGCGGGTAGACGGGCGGATGGCTCCATGGCTCAGTGAAGGGGGAGGGGCACGAGCAGGCGATAATAGAGAGGAACAGATGAGAGGTGGTAACCAGTGTGCTCGGGTTTGAATTCCAGCTCTGCCTTTAATGGTGTGACCTTCAGTGAGCTAGTTAAAGTCTACATGCCTCAGTTTTTTCATCTGCAAATTGGAGATGATGAGGATAATATGGTTGGTCCTCAGACCACTGCCATGAGAGTCTAGTGAATTTCGACGTAAGCAAAGTGAGGGAAGCTGCGCTAGGGACTGTGGCGTGGAGAGTGTGGCCCTGGAGAGCTCGGGGACAGGACAGGGAAGGCAGGTGGAGGGGGTCAGCACAGACAAGGCCTGGAGCAGCCACGGAGGACTGGGCCAGGAGAATGGGGTACTCAGAGGAGGGTGGGGTGCCAAACACGGGGCAGGAGAAGCCTAGATGAAGAAGGTGCTGTGCTGGGCACTGTCATCTACAAAAGAAGTTCTGCTCCCACTCGAGGGGAAGCAGAGTGACCAGCCTAGAGTTCTGTGGCTGGCGAAGGGCAGAGCTGGGGTTCAAATCCCGCGCTGCCTGGCTGCAAAGTGCCTTCCTGCCCACCACATGGCTGGTCCCATTTACGATGGCCTCCCCTGCTGGAGCACTGGCATCCAGGCCCCACCGGTCCAGCTGCGGTCTCTAGAACGCATCTTTTCCTCCTCCCACAGATGCCCGGAGTGCGGTGGGGGGCCTCTCTGGAAAGGAGGGAACCATTTGTCCGGGGACTGGGGAGGGAGGTGACCTGATCTTCAGCGAGCACAGTTTCTGAGCTGGAAGCGACTCGAGAGGTGGTACTGGTGCCAGCGTAATGGAGAAGGTGTGGAAACTGGATCCGGACCTTGGCAGAAAATGCCCGCGGCTGCATTGATTAGAGCCTCCTGGAAGGTCCGGTAGCTCCTTTCCAGAGATAAGGTGTGTGGGGTGGAATCAGGTATTGGCGGACTGCGCTGGGCCATCTGAGAGGGGAGACTGGAAAGTAAGCCAGGGGAGAACGAGTGACCTGATTCTCCACCGTCCCCAACACCCCGCAGAACTGCGCCTAACACGCAGGACTGCGGGCCAGAGAAAAGAACCCACCTGTATCGAAGACCTGACACACGCCAGGCTGGGCCCACAGACTTTCGCAGGTGTGACTTCACTTTTTCCCCATGACAACCCATCTACAGATGGGGAAACTGAGGCTCAGAGAGACAAATGAGTTGTGCAAGGTCCCACTGCCAGATGTTGAAGAACTGGATCCAAACCCAGATTTCTCTGTCCCCAAAGTAGGTGCCACTGCCTGAGCTCAGTGTGTCCCTGAGCCTTGGTTTCCACATCTGCACAACAATAGTGTTTGATGGATGATTCTAAGGGCTCCTCCTCGGCTGAACCACGATCCCGGAGTCAAACCCTCTGCTCCTTAGTCCTAGAAGCGCCTGCTCTGAGCCAGGCCCCGTGTCGGGTGCTGGATGAAGGAATCTGAAGAAGACCTGATATCCATCCTTGCGGAAGGGACAGAGAGTTACAGGTGGTCCCCATACCACGAGGTGCGTGCCTCTGTACAAACTGAGTCCTTCAGGGTACCCAGCCCAGGACCCAGGCTCAATGTGCAGATGATGAGGAAGACGGGTCCCAACCAAAGGGACTTGTCTTCTGATGGAGCCCCACCGGGCCCACCACAGCTCCCAGCCCCTGAGGATGTCTGCAGCCCTCACATGTGTGTGTCCTTCAGCATTCGCCCAACCGTCCCTCCACACTGGCCCCAGGAGTTAGCTGAGGAAAGGGTCCCTCACCGGTCTCTTCTAGACAAGGACGGCACCCAGGCTCAGAGGAGTTCAGCGGCTGATTCGAGGTCACAGGGCTTTGGAGGAACAGGCAGATGTAAGCACACCTATTGCCTTGCCTCCTCTAAATCCCTTAGAACTCAGAGGTGATCTGAAAATACACAGTACGTGGTGCCCTGTGAGTCAAAGCTGGTTGTCTCAGCCACAGGGCAGGCACAAAGCCTCCTGAAGGAGGTGGGGACTTATGCCAGGTCCTAAGAATGAGGTGACAATTGGCTGGAGTGGAGCGGGCATCCCAGGCAGAGGAAGCACATGTTCAAAGGCCCAGGGGCAGGTGAGCACCTGAGCAGTGGTTAAAGAGAGTACACCTGAAGCAGAGGGTACACCGAGGCAGAGCACTCCTGAGGCGGGGAGCATCTCCGGGGCTGAGAACACGCTTGCACCTCCTGGAGGGCGTGCACATGGGGCAGGGAAAGGCGAGAGGCTGGAGACCTGGGCGGGGCGCCTGGCTCTCTCATTTCCAAGGCAGGCTGCATTCGCAGCGGCCCAGAGCTGGCCAGCGGTGTGAGCGGTGCACCCAGACTTCTCACCCGCTGAATCTGGGACAGACGATTTGGCGCACCTCACTATGTAACTCAAGCGGTGACTTTTCCTTTCTGAGCTCGCTCCCTCATCAGAGGATCGGAATCTCGAGGAGCCCATGAAGTTCTGACATTTCCGACACGGGGTAGGGGAATGACCTTCCCTAAATCAACACCTTTACTGAGGAGTGCGTGGGTGCCTGACCCCGAGCAGGGCTGTGCGTGAGCCCGGGGAAAGCCCAGGGGGTAAGGGCTGGAAGGGCCTGTCTGGGTGGCCTCTGACCCCTGGGAGAAGAGGGGCCTGGGAGTGTGCGGGACAGTAGGGGCAAGCTCTGGACCAGCCACTCCAGGCCCACGGACCACGTGTAGCTGAGGGGAGGGGAGGGGACGAGGAGACAAACCTGAAACGGCAACCCTGCCCCCACCCTGCCGAGGCAGTCGCTCAGTCACTCCGTGTGCCCAGCCTCGCCTCTCTCCATCCTCTTGACCCAGAATCCGGTATGTTTTCTCCCCCTTCTGTAAATACCTCCCTCCCCGCCTCTGCAGCCCATCCCAGCCCTGCCAGCTAAGTCTCACCCCCTGGGTCCTCCTGCCTCCCTGAGGCCACCGAGGAAGATGGGCGAGCAGGCCCAGCCAGGCGTCCGTCCACTCTGTCAGAAAATGCACGCGACTGCTCGTCCTGGTGCTGGTCCAGGCGCCCGGAACGGAAGATGAGTCGGGGTCCCTGCCTCGCGAGCTGCGGAAACAGTCAATAAACGGAACGGAAGGGGAGGTGACATGCAACATGGGAGACAGGGCGAAGTAAAGCAGGCCACGAGGAAACGGGCAGCTGCCATTTCACACGGGAAGGCCGGCGAGGCCTCGCGAAGAAGGCGACATTCGAGCAAAGACTCGGAGGATTTTTTTCCGGCTAGCTCTGAGCCACCGTGGCCCCGCCCCCGTGAGGCAGCTATTTGTACAGATGAGGAAACTGAGGCTCAGAGGGTGAAGGCATAGCCCAAGATTGCTCAGGGTTCGAAGCCACGTCTGCTGATCCTGAACCCACACAGGGAAGCATAATAATTAGGGTGAGAGAGAGGATGCCGGGTGACTGAGAGTCGAACCTCAGCTTGACCGTGTCTTGGCCGAGCCTCAGGCAGACTACTTGCCATGCTGGGCCTCAGGCCCCTCCTCCGTAAAGTGAGGGGCATGAGCAAGCCCTCCTCATGGGGTCGTTGAGAGGCGCAGAGGAGGCTGAGCACACAAAGCACGTACAGTGCCTGGCCACAGGCGAGGGCCCCAGAGTGGTAACAAAGCAGCTTCCCCCTCACCGTCACCCCCATCCCCGTCATCCCCGTCACCCCCATCTCCATCATCACCATCATCACAGTCATCCTTGCTTCCACGGTGCCTCATCTGCGGAAACCACCACACGGAGCCCCCAGTAGGAGTGCCTGGCCCGCGGCCTGAGCCAGTGGACCGAGCCTGCGTTGGGGGCTGGCCGGGGCCGGCGTAGGGGAGCTGCCTTTGCTGTTTGTTGGGCAGGTTCCCTTTGGCTCCCCCTCCCTCTCCCTTGCTCCCCTACTCCTCTCTCTCCAGAATGATGAACTACGGAGAAGCTGGCAGTGGTGTCGCTGCAGGGAAGGCTGCCACCACCCCAGGGAGGGTGATGGATAGCCTTGATTACACTGGCTTGGCAGGGGGGAGGGCGGAAGAGCAGCAGCTGCCCATCCATCTCGGAGCCCTTGGCCCAGCCGTCTGCCCGCCTTCTCTGGCATCTCCCGCCCTCCCTGGTGCAGAAACTAGCCTGCCGCATGGTGCCAGGGTTCCCATCCCGAAGGCTGGTCGCCTCTGCCTCTCCTCGGCCCCTCTCGCCAGCCTGTGGTGGAGAAACGGTGGGATCTGTTTGCAGATGAGGGGCGTGAGCCTCCAAGACGGAAGAAACCTGCCGAGCGAGTGGCCGTGCTGGACCCAGAGCCTTCCGAGTCTCCAATCTGATGCTCTTTCACTGTCCAGCTCGTCTAGGGTCAGAGGCCTGCGACTGCCGAGTCCGTAAACAGGTCGGCGCACACGTGGATTCTGACACGATGTGGACGCTCAGGGAAGGCAGTTCAGGTGTGCACGAGCTGAGCTGCAGGTGCCCGTGAGACATCGAAGCAGGATGTCAAGTACTGAGCTGGGCACACGTACCCGGAACCCAGGAGGGACTGGGCTGGGGCTAGAAATGGGGGCGCATCGGCCTAGACATGGAATTAAAAGGCAGGGGCACGCACGGACTCACCAAGGGAGAGAGGGTAGAGGAGGGGAGGGGACAGTGGGGGAGAGGGGGCCTCGGCTGGTACCACCGAGATTCCAACACGTGGGGGTGGGCCAGGGGAGGCCCTGGGAGGGGGATGGAGGGGGAGTAGAAGGAGCAGGAGGAGGAAACCAGGCAAGCGGTGTAGCACCCACATCAAGAGAGGGATGCGTGTGAAGACGGAGGAGGGATCTTCTTAGAATCAGCGCTGTCCCAGCAGGTGCCACTAGAACTCAGCTGCAGGAGGTCACTAATGACCAAAACTCATTAGCCAGACTGACACAGGCTGAAGGGAGAAAAGGGGGTACGGAAGCTGGTTGCTGAGCTGCTGAGCAGCTTTATTGAGAAGCAGGAGGAAAAACTGGGCAGGCTTTGGAGGGAACATGGGGTCTCTGCCTCTCTGTCTCTCTGGTTGGAGGAGATTAGATCTCTTCCGTGCACTCGTGGGAGCCATCCCACGGGGCGGGGAGACTCGTGATGTGGGAGCCCGAGAGCGATGCCCTTGGAAGGCGGATGGGAGGGACAGGCCATGTGCAGGGCCTGGACGTCATGGATGGGAGGGAGTCAGAGCACGGCTGCCCAGGAAACAAAAGGGTTGATTAAAATAATCGATGGAGGTGAAGGACCTCGCCTAGTGCTGGCATGTAGAAGGATCCTAATTAGTCCGTTCTCCTCCGTCTGCTGCTGAGGAGGCATGTGAAGGAGGCTTCTCACCAGGAACCTGCAGCCGGGCCTCCCATGGGGCCTGGAGGAACGGACCAAGGAAGAGACTGCTGCTACGCGCCGGCAGCTCCCACCACCTCCCATCTCTCCCTGCCCATTCTGTCCTCTCTCCTCCCACCCCCTTCCTCACCCGCAGAGCAGCACCCCCACAAGCAGTCACCGCCTGGCGGGGCAGCTCCGAGGGAGGCGCCCTGACCCCACCTGGAGCAGCTCCCGGGCCCTGCCCAGGGCTGGCGTCTCCCCTGCGTCAGTTACGAAACTGGGCAGATCGCTCGCGGCCAGTTCCAGGACTGATGGCGGGATCCGCAGGCAGGGGGACAGGGCGAGAGGCTGTTGGGGCGTAGGTTTCACCCGCACCCCCCCCCCCCCGCTACAAAGTAGCAATGAAATCAGAACACGCCAGCAATTTTTAATTAAGCCAAGCTTACGGACGGATCCTGAGAGGGACCACTCACTGGCTCTCTGCAAAACCGGCGGCACCCTCGGCTCGCAGAAGCACAGGGAATCGGAGCATCTTAGAATTCCAGAGTCGGCTCCTAGTTACAGAATCGTAGAGAAGGGCGCTCTCACGGTGCCGGAGTCAGAATTCTTAGACTCACAGAGCCTTGGGGACATGAAGAGGCAGTCGGCTCAGTGGTTAAGAGAAGGGGACCAGGGCACTTAAGTGCCTACGTTCAGGTCCTGTTTCCGCCACAGATGAGCCCTGTGACTTTGGGCGAGTTACTTAACATCTCTGTTTCTCAGTTTCCCTTGCTTTAAAGTCACAGCAGCGTGGCTGTCGTGAGAACTTCTGCGGGTGCTGTCATCCCATGCTCTTCAGACGACGCGTCTTAGAAGCGCAGAGCCTTCGAGTGCTCTTTGATTCTGACTCACTCCTCCTTGTGTGCGTGGCTTCTACAGCGCGCCCGAGAGGCGCTTATCCCTCTGAAAGCAGAGTTGAGCACCTCACGGAGCAGCCAGCTCCACTTTTAAACAGCTCCAATCGAGAGTCGAGGCCTTCTTCTCAGGAACCCATCACGGGGACTGGCTGTAACTTTCATTTTTGCTTGCTTTCTTCCGCAGGGCAGATTTACACCAGTGAAGTTCGTCATCAGCACTCTTGGCCTGCCCCGGCTGAGGGCCCAGGGGCTCTGCACTAAGTGCTTGCTGCCAGGAAGCCCTGTTAGACTCATCCATCTCTTCGCAGGACACGTTCTGTTCCAGGTGCTGGGGACGCAGCAGTGGGCAGATCCCGAGAGTCTGCATGGAGGGGGCGCCTGGTCTCCTGCGAAAGACGCCAATTAAACAAGCAACAGCACTGCAGGGCCAGAAGTGACTGAGAGGGGCAGCACAGGTGCCCCGAGTGTACCCCAGGTTCTGGGGGGGGGGGACGGGAGCTCAGTTCTATTCACTTCAGTGTTCTGTGTGAGGTTGAGCACATTGCTCGGCCTCTCTGAGCTTTGCTTTCCAAAATGACCAGGAAAAGAACAACAATAACAACACCAAAAAACCCAATCGACTAGGGAAAGTAGCCCCGCCTACCGCACAGGACCCCGGGAGGCTGCCGAAAGACAAGGAGGCGGGCACTGCGTGCCCCCTCGCCCCTCCCGCTGAGCAGACCGGCTGGGGTTGAACTGTGCACCGCCCCGGAGACGACGCGAGGATGAATCTCGTTGGCCTAAGGTGATCGTGGTAAAGATTTTCCTCTCTGATGGACGAGAAAGCCAACGGGAAGGCTCCTTCGCTCCCTTCCTGCCCTTCCTATGTTGGACACTGTCGTGTGAGGCTGTGATGGCCGGAGCTGCGGCAGCCGCCTTGCGACCCGGAGAGGCCAACCCTAACACAAGCACCGACCCGCGGAGCTGCCGGAGTGGAAAACGGTGCAAGGGCCTGAGCGCTCGCGTCCCTCGGATTCCGCGTGCTGAAATCCGCCCGCGGGATGGCGTTAGAGCGCGGGGCCTTCGGGGGTGGTCAGGCCGTGAGCGTGGAGCCTCACCGATGTGACCAGTGCCCTGTCCTCGACCCCGTTCTGCTATGTGAGGACGCGGCGAGGAAGCGGCACCCTGACACAGAAGAGGCTCTCGCCAGAAGCCGACTGCACCGACGCCCCGATCTCAGACTCCTGGCCCCCCGGAGCAATGAGCGTCCGTGGTACCTTGTCGGAGCCCGTGCTGACTAAGAAAGCTCCAAGAACCAGGGTGCCTGATGGCATCGTTCGGCTGGAGAATCGGCCTTAGGGCCGCTTAGGACAACTCACTAAGTAAACGCTGAAGGCCCTGAAGGGTTAAGCTACTTGCAGTCGGGTTTCCTCTTATAACTACACGCGTACTTTCTTCACCTTCCTAGTGCCTACCCGCCCTTCCAAAGCCCGGTGAACCCTTATCGCCTTCATTTGGTCTTCAGTAAGTGTGCGCTGACTATTAACAAATATTTATCGAGCGCCCATATGGCCCCTGCTTTGTTTTCGGTGGCAATATAGTGGGAGATAAGCAAAAATAAGTAAATAGACACGTCCGAATTGATGATAAATTGCGACGAGTTCCAGTTGTTGAACATTGGGGCGCTGAAACAGAGAATGTCAGGGCGCCCCCCCTGTGGGTAGAGCAGTCCAGGAGGGCCTCTTGGGGGACGTGGCAGCCAGCGGAGCCCTGAGCCAGGGCCCAGCACGGGGCGAGATTTCCAAGCAGCGGACCGCGCTGGGCAACGGTGCCGGGGTGAGAAGCAGCTCGGAGCGGGGGGACGGAGAGAGGGTGCAGCCAGGTCGTGGGGCGGGTAAGGGGTTTGGGCACCATTTTAAAGGGTGCCACTGAAATCCTTTAAGCCAGGAAGTAGCGCAGTCTGATTTCCGCTTGAAGACGCCCCTTCTCTCAGCTGCGGCGTGGGGAATGGGGTTCCTAACCCCCCCTCCCGCCAGTCTCCCCTGGGCCCTGAATTCTCCCGGGTCACCTCCACCTGGGCCCTTCTGCGTCAATCCTCTGCCTATTTGCTGTCACTGTCTTCAGACCACAGTCTCCTCCCGGGTGGGGACCGTATCTGCCTCTCCTCCCCCCTCGGCACCCGGCACCCCTCTCCCCCAGGGCATTTGGCACTCCGCGGTCCCTCCAGGTGCTGGGCTGGCTACCGGGAGTCAGCAGCCCGAAAGTGTCAGCAGCCCGAAAGTGGCCAACCCCTTCCCCTCCGTCAGCACCGCTGGCCTCACGAAGCCGAAGCCGGGAGGGGTGGGGCCGCCGGGGGCCAGCGCGGGGGTCTGCGTTTGCTCAATTTCATGACCACGCTCGTGTCCAGAAACGGAAAAGACAGGAGATTCCGTCGTCCTGTCAATGTCACCGTGATGGACTTCCCCCCGGCCCCAGCTGGCCCCCGGCTCCTCTCCCTCCTCCTGCTTTGGCTAGAGTCAGACTGGCCAGGGACAAGGAAGAGGAGGACGGAAAGAGGATGTGTTCCCTAGCTCGAAAAGCAGCACCGAAACCCTCACGTCATCATCAGCCCTCAAGCTATCGGGGGATTGGGGGGCCTGCGGCACTGACCAGAGCCGTGTTCTGGTTAGCAGCGGGCAGCCTCTGGCACCAGAGGACAGCATGCCTGATGGCTCTGGGACTCTCGGGGTGAATCAGTTCTTGGGGACCTGAGAGAGAGAGAGAGAGAGAGAGAGAGAGAGAGAGAGAGAGAGAGAGAGACTGAAGGCTGCCCAACACCCAAGGGATAGGAGTTACAGCCTGGTCATTATCAGTGGCCAGGAGGGTGCCGGCCACAGGGCCGCATTAGAACCTCGGAGGATCTGAGTCACATTGCCACAAGGCCGGCCCCTCCTCCCGCAGTGCAGGGTCACTGGACCAGTCGTGGTGAAAAGCTTGCGCCACGAGCCGGGCCGGCTTTGCGGGAGTCTCATTTCCTCCCCTCGCTGGGCATGTCCGTGTGCACATCTGTGAAATGGGGGTGATAACAGACCACACCTGAGTGTCAGGTAACTCTGGCCTGTTGCGTGCTCGTGAACAGGGCCTGCCTGCCATACCTGACGTGCTCAGGTCGTCACGGAGGTGGCCGCCATTGTCATTTGCCACTGAGGCATCTCAGGCCGGAGGTGGGGCAACGTCGTCCCCAAGGCCTCGCAGGCTGGGACCCAGGTCTCCCGACACCCGGGTCGGTGTTGGCACTGAGCTCACCACGCTGGGGAGGTTCCAGGCCTGTTTTCCACCACATTGGGAGATACATCCTCAAGGCGTCAAGCTGTCCCCATAGTCACACACAAACGCACACCAGAGACACACAGGGCTGAGTCACAGACAGACGCACAAGCACGTCCACACGCCCATTCACAGACATGCGGAGACACTGATACACGCACACGCACACGCGCACGCACACGCGCACGCACGCCGGGCCCTTCCAGCCCCGGGGTCCGGGCCCTCTCCCGGCCCTCACCGCCTGCCCGGTTCTCTTTCCTTCTCCTCCTCCTCGCCCTCTCTCTCCCTTCACCACTCACATATCGTGGCCGTTTTCCTGACGCCGCCAGCCAGTCACTTGCATGAGGGGTGATGTTGTCAGCTCCTGTTGCCAAGCTTCTGTTCCCAGCCTGGGGTCTCGGTGTCCCGGCTCACCTGGAGGACCAGAGGGGACCATCGGGTGGGGGTTTCAGCGGGAGCCAGCTCCGAGCAAAGGCCTCCAGCTGGGACCGCCTCCCCCTGCATTCATTCCTCACCCCTCCCAAGGATGTGCGGGGCAGATGGAGGCCCTGGCTGATGCGGGGAAGCTGCGGTCTACATGACCTCCACCTCAGGGCAGCTCAGCGAGGAGGCCCAGCCCTCCAGATCCCCCCATGTGGTGTGAAGGATGGAGCCTCAGAACCTTTCGGACCCGTCCCAGCCATCTGGTCCAGCCCCTTCTTTTACAGATGGCAACGTGGATGCTCAGAGAGGGGATGAGGTTCTCCCAGCGTCACACAGCAGAGCCAGACTCCCAGCCCCGGCTCTCTCCGCACCTCACGCTGAGGGCTGATGGGGTCGGGCAGGTCACCAGCCTGAGGCTGACGCAAGTTCACACTGTCCCCCGCTGCTCCCCCAGGCAGAGGCCCAGAGTCAGAAACCTTCCTAGAGCCTGTCTGGAGACTCCACAGTGATTTATCCGCTCTCCCTTCCTGTTTATTCAACCCCTTGATAAAAAAGCCCCAGGGGGAGAATTTATGAGAATAGGAGGGAAGTGGGGAGGAAGGGTGGGGAGATGAGGGTGGGTTGATAAAAAGAAGAAGAGAGAGGAGGGAAAAGAGAGCTGAAGGAAAAAGCAACACAGAACGTGTTTGTGGGAGAGAGGGAAGGTGGACAGTGCCGGCTTCTCGCGAGGAGCTGGTTCGACGAGCCTCTGTTTGTCCGAGGAAAACCCTGCCGCGACCCCTCAGCTGGACCGCAGATGCTCCCGTGGGATGCCCGGGGTTGGCGGAGCGGGTCTCGGGGCCCTGAAGCCACTCCCAGCTGGACAGCAGCTGGGGGTGCTGTGCCCAGGAACCTCTCACGCCCCCCGGGGTGTCAGTGTCCCCTGCCCCCGACACAGTCTTCAGTGAAGCCCCAGGAGACACACGGCAGCGGGCAGCTCTGCGCATGCAGCGGAAGCTCCGTAAATGCTGCATGGACACGAGGCGGAAAGTAGCCAGGTCCGTGAGTTCTCGCCTGGCCCCTGACCGATCCGATGCACGGCCTCGAGCCAGGTGGTTCCCCTCCTGGGCCTCGGCGTCCCCCTCTGTGCAGTGAGGGGACAGACCCGCTGGGCGATGGCTAAGGGGCCTTCGGCTCTGCCGGCGCGGGGGTTTGTGATTCTAGGGATCGCCAGCTCAATATCATCTCAGTCCCACAGCCTCGACCTCCCCCCAGCTCCACTCCCGACTCTGCTCCCGGAGGGAGCTCTGGGGCTCCGAGTGTTTCGGCGAGTCCCCCAGGCCGCCCTGTCGTCACACTGGTGTTCAGGACAGCGTCGACCGGCACCCGAAACGCGGCGGCCTCCTCCAGGCCCGCCCCGTCCGCCGACACAGACGGTTCCAGAAAGACGCAAACGGGATGATGAGCATCCCCACGCTCGGACGCCTTCCTCGGTGTGGGGGACATGGCGCCGTCGTGGGGACAGGCGGAAGGAAGCCGTGAACCTAGAGCTGGGGAGCCGGGAGATTCGTTCCCGGTGTACCGTTCTCTCTACCTCCGAATGTGTTCGGCAATTGCCATAATAAAGCGTAAATAACGGAAATTAGAAACACGTTTTTCCAAGATACCTGTGAAGGCACGGTGGGGAGCCCAAGAAACAATTCTTGCTCAGAGGACAGAACAGTGCGACATCGATTGTTGAGTGTGAGATCGGAGGCCGGGAGCGTGGGCCGTGCCGTGGGATTTACGGGGGCTCAGGCGCCCGTGCGAAAGGAACCCCAGATGCAGTTTCTTTCCACCTCGTTCACGAAAGCGCCCTCCATTGTCAAGTCCCTTGCACATTTTCCAGGGTTTAAAGCCGTCCTATGGAATATGTACTTAACCACTCCACGCTAATGAATGCGTCCCGATTAGTTACTTTATCTTTGTGTTTCGGGCAGTTTTTCTCTTATTTTCACTTAGGCATGTCCATGAAATTACTGACTTCTTATTTTTGAAAAGAAAAAAAATAATAATAATTTGAGTCAAATAAAGTTAAAAAATGCTCCCCCCCCCCCGCCACGTTCTCTCAGCCCCCGCCTCCCTCTGCTCCTTGTCACCTGCTGCCAACGGCCGACCCCCTGGCGGTTTTGCGCCCTTCCCTCGGGCTCTTCTGCCCTGCCACACGCCCAGGCTCTCACCGTCACTCAGCAAGGACTCGACAAAGACCGTTCCCTCCCCAGGAGGCATCGCGGGGCCTCGGGAGGAATGCGGGGGGCCGGGGAGGCCACCCATGGCCGGCAACGAAGGAGGCAGAGCGAGGTGAGTCCCACCGTCTTAGCGCCCACGGAAGAATCTCTTGCCCTGTGGCGCTGGCCTTGGGAGCGATTTGGGGACCAGGGTTTTCCAAGCCTCTTCCCCTGAGATCACTCCGAGGTGACGGGTGGTTCTGCTGAGCCCACGCCCAGGCTCTGCATCCTAACCCGACGCGGGAGCTCGATGGGACCTAAGGACCAACAAGGCCAGCTGCTTCCTTTGATGGAGGAGGCACCTGTTCGAAGTCACACGGCAGAGTCTGTAGGCATTAGACAGCATCCTCTCCCCTGCGTAGAACCTCGCAGTGGCTCCTGCTGCCCATAGGACAACATCAGACACCCTGGTCTCGGCACACAGGCTTTCAAGACCTGCTCCCATCCCCCCGTCCAGCCTCCCTCCCACAGGACTCACCAACTTCTCACCCTTCCCTCCATGATTACTCCAAGAGCTGCCCTCTTGTGATGGGCCCCAGGTCCCCCTCTCCAGGAGGTCCGCTTACGTGAGTGGCAGAGCTGGCACTGAACGTGTGACCGTGACACCCCAGAGCCCACGGTCCTCACCACTGCGGCCCCTGCCCCAGCCAAGGCTGGGAAGAGCCGGATGGAGACCGGTTCCTGACTCCCGAACCTTTTGCACCTGGCACGTCTCCACGCGGCAGAGGCAATCTGCAGGCGGGGTGGCAGTCAGAAACCGGGAGGGTCCCCAGAGAAGCAGGCAGAGTGGTGCCCTGTCCTCCATCACTCAGGTTCCCATAAACCTCAAGGGAAAGGAAAATCTAACACTGGTCTCGTGCTGGGTGGAAAGGAGGGTTCTTCCCCTCCCCCTCGCCCCGTCTCTGGACATTCACGGAGCCCAGGCAGGACCACCTGAGGGAGAAGGCTGCCCTGTGCCGGGAGTGGGGTGGGGGCTCTGTCCCACCCAAGGGCTCCCTGCTGCCCAGCCCCTCACCCTGCCCCCCTTGCCCGTGACCCACGAGGCTGACCCCCGGCTCTCTCCGGGACCCGAGGGATGACAGCAGCGTGGGAGAGCCAGAGAGCGTCCTGGCAAAGCACGTGGCCTGGGGAGCCAGCCCCGCTGGGTTTGAGTCCTGCCTCTGTCGCTTCCTGTCTACGTGACCTTAGGCAAGACGTGGAACCTCGCTCTGCCTCACTCTTCTCGTCTGGGAGATGAGGGCAGGAATGGTCCCCACCTCGGGGCTGTCGTGCGAGGAGACACGTCAGGATACATGAAGCTTCTGCGGTTGTGTCTGGCCCATTAGCAGAACACCGGACGTGTCAGTCATCATCAGAGGGCGCCGGGCTTAACTGGCTCGGGGACCCTGGGCAGATTCCCTAACCCACGACTGCGTTCCTCCACCATCAAGTGGGCACGGTGGTGGCCTTGTTTCATGTTCTGAACTCGGCGACCAGCACGGCGGTCACCATTCTCAGGATGAGACGAATGACAATACAGGTTCGCCCTCCAGGAGTCTGCGGTCCAGCAAGGGCAGCAAGGGCCTCTCGTCCAGCGGCCCTGAGGCCGCGCTCCTGCAGCCCAGGGACAGTGTGCAGGGGCCGCCAACCTGCCCGGCAGCTCTGAGGGAGCTGCAGGTGCCAAGGCATGGAGGGGAAAGGATGGGGCCCAATGAGAGGGTAAAGGGGCGTCGGTCCCCTATCGGCCTCCTTATCCTCTCCCGATTCCTCCAATGCAGCCAAGGGAAGCGGCCAGGGGTGGCAGCCCCAGGAGATTCCTGTCCTGGTCATCTCCAAGGAGAGACCATTAAGGGGATATTCGTGGGTGAGGAGGAGGCAAAATAAAAATCTTTTAACTGGACTGTGACTCTGGAGATCTGGGACGAGCTGCTGTGTGACCCTGGACAGTCATCTGACCCGTCTGGACGTCAGCTTCGTCTTCTGCCGTGTGCGGTTGGAAGGGAGGCGGAGATGCCGATCACGCCACACTTGCCCAGAAGGCCTGGGAAACCACGCCTCACGCTCTGGGATGGTTGTCCTGGCTCCCCACGCAGGTCACTTCCCAGTTTTCTCTTGGGCCCCTGGGACTTGCCTCGTGAGAATGCCTTTTACAAATGGCCCACCATCACCCACGGCCACTCCCTGCCGCTGTCCTACAGCCCAAAGCAAAGGCAAAAGGCTGGCGGAGACATATCACGGCCCCGTTCTGTGGAATGCAAGACCTAAAGTTTGTGGCGCACCTGCCATGTGCCGAGCCATCACTTCCTCCTCCCTGGGCACCAATATCTCCGTGGTCTTCATCAGATTTGCCCCTTTCTCTCTGCTCTTCACCCAAAGAGTTTGGTTTGCATCCCAAAAGCCACAAGGAGCTGCTACAATGCTTTCAAGAGGGGCCACTAGTAAGTAATTCCTTTGGGTTAAGCGTTGTCCCCTCCAGCCTCCTTGCTTAGAAGGCAGGCGCCCCTGTGGGAAGTCACACTGACCCTGCAGCTCCAGGTGGTTGGACTCCTCTGATAGGAAGCTGGGGGCCATCCTGGGGCACACACTCGGTCAGCCCTGCTGGCTTCTCCAGTTAGCCAAGGGGCCCCAGTCCATCCCTCTGCCATGTTACCACCTCCACGGACTTCTCCACGCTGTCCTCTGTCATCTGTGCCTCAGACGGATGACACGGCCAGCCTCGAGCCCCCATTTCCTCCTCCGTTGTCCCCCTGATTGCATTTGAACATGGAGACAGTAAAAGGCAGGAGTTGAATGCTTGGGTCTTGAATTCAGGCTAATCTGGGGCTCAACTTTGGTTTCTACTACTTTAAAGATAGGTGACCTTGGGCAACTTATTTATTCTACCTGAAACTCAGTTACTTTGTTTGTAAAATGGGGGTAATAAAACCTTACCATAAGACGTCATGAGTATCAGATAAGACAAGGACTATGAAGTATGTAGCACTGTGCTGGAGAAGAGAACGCTATACATGTTGCTAATTGCTCTTGCTTTTGTTGGAATTGTTTAAAAATCATACCTCTAGTAAGGGAGGCTTGGAGACAGGACCTAGGATCATATAGTCAATTAGTGGAGAGCCGGAACCACATTGCTAGCAACAACAATCACAAAATAATAGTAGCAGCTAACGCCGTGTACCAGACACCATTCTCAGTGGTTGATGCATGTTTTCTCATTTAACTCTCACAGCTCTCTGAGATAGATATTATTACTATCTGCGTTGTACAGATGAGAAACCCAAGCCCGGAGAGGCTAAATAATTCCCCCAAAGCCAGAGGGCCTGCCAAGCGGCAAAGTGAGGATTCGAACCCAGAGTCTGGCATATGCTTATCACTAGATGCATCTACCCGGGACATACCTGAAGCACAGACATGGCTGACCCCAGCGGCATTGTCCGGGCCCCGTGCCAGGGGAGTCACGGTGGCCCGGTAAGGCTCTTCCAAGCACCAAGTGATGGGAGCCGCCTCCTCGCCTCCCTTCTGCTTCATAAGCAGGCAGCACTCAATGGGCACCTCTTGGGTTCCTGAGCCGGCACAGCCGCCGTCACCCCACCATCCAAGGCCCTACCTGGATCTGCAGGGTACCCCACCCGCTGACCCCACCCCAGATGCCTGGAGACAACAGAGAGGCTCCAAAGAGAAAGCAAGGCCAGGGCCAGGAATGCAAGGGTGCCAGCTCAGCCCGTGGTCCCCGTGGGGGTCCCCAGGGAACAGGGGACTCGGCTGAGGGTGGGGGAGATTGGAGCCAGCTTCATGCTGCTCCACGGGCCTGGAATATTCTCTCTGCTCCCAGTACAGCCTGTCCTCCTCACCCAGAGCTCTCAGCCAGAGGGGCAGATGGTACCACCAGGCCCAGTCCACAACTCAGAGACACACGAACCAACTCCATCCTCCCTCTGCCAAGGAGGGCAGCCTGTTTCTTAAGTCTGGCCCTCGGAGGAGCTATAGAGGCTGAGATGAGAGAATCTGAGGAGCGATGGAACTGTTTCGTGTCTTGATTGTTACACAACCGGATGCACTTGTGAAAATTCATAGACCCGTGCGCTAAAAAAGCTGGACTTCATGGTAATTAGATGATACCCAAAGAAACCTGACTAAAAGCCATATGTGTAACTATAAACAAATAAACGTAAGATTTAACAAGGGGAAAGAGCTCTGGAGCTCTGCTGCCTGATGCATGGGAGAGGCGCAGAAGAGCCTCAGGGCGCTGGGCCCCCCACCTGCCAGGCCAGGTCTCAGGGAAGACGCTGCTCTGGGGGAGAAAGCCGACCCTTCCCTCCCTGGCCTCGTGCATCCTGCCGGCGTGGCCTCCCAAACACTCCAGACCCCGGGGCCTCTGCCTGAACACAGCCGTGCCCTGGGCTGCTTGGGGCTCTCCACCTCCCCGAGCCTTTTCCCCGCGAGAGGTCCATGCCGGGTTTATTCCCATCATGTGTGAGACCAAACCGGGTGTGAGGCCTCGGCTAGACTGAGAAGTTGCCCACGGTCTAAACATGAATCAGCGATGCTAAGCTCCTGGCCTGCATTGTCCTCCCGTTTATCCTCACAGCAACCTTGAGGTAGACGCTGTGGCTGGTCTTGTTGTATAGAGGAGAAAAAAGAAAATGATGCACAGAGAGGTCAAGTACCATGCCCAGGGTCACACAGCTCATAAAAAGGCAGAGTTAGGATTTAAACTCAGAGACTGGCTCCCAGGTCCAGCCCTCAGCCACTATTCTCTTTTCCCCCTGAAGAAGGTGACCAGCCTCTACCTCACCCCTCTCCCGTAGAGAGGGGGCTCGGGGCCATTACTATCCTTGGAGGTCCGCGACGGCTGCCGCACCTTCTGCTGAGAGCTGAGCCGGCAGGTGAAGCAGTCCGTGGAGGGCGTGATTTAGTCGCCTCTGGACAGAACCGTGCAACGGCCCCTCCAGTGTAAGCCCAGCCGGCAGAGCCACCTCACTCAGTTCTGCCTCCGCTGTGTGACTTCAGGAAGTTACTTCACTGCTCTGTGCCTGGGGCCTCACCTGTCCAGAGGAGGATGGTATCAACACCCCCCCCCCAGAGGCTGCTGGGAGCCTCTAATGAGCGAATATGTATACGTCACACACAGCTGCGCCAGGCACGGGCAGACTCTCCAGAAGTGTTAGCCAAAGTGTCCTGACTAGCATTTGCATTACTTGACAAGGGAGAAAAGGTACAGTCCAAAACAACACGGTGTCACTGCAGCCAGACTCCCAAAGAATGCTCCCTTGCCCTGCAGGCCTCAGTGACAGAGTCTCACCCACAGGAAGTGAGCACTGCTCTTGTCCCAATCTGTCCCCATCCACAGGCAGGGTCTCCGAGCTAGGCACAGGGTCTTGCCTCCTGCGATGACCACCCAGCATCCTTCCTGGAGTCCCTCCTTGGTGCTCTGCCTGTCTCTCCATTCACTGTGCTGCGGGATGGGTGGGGGAGGGGAGGCCGGGAGATCGTAGACCCCGTAGGTGGAGGAGAGGAGGGCCTAAGGCCAGCACCGAGGTCAGCTCCCAGGGTGGTTTTCCCCAAAGACAGCCAGGCTTGCGGCTCGATCACTTGTATCTTACTGTGCTAACATAGTCCGTCCTCTTCTTGACCATGAGCATCATTATAAAAGGCTCCCTCTCCGGAGCAGAGCGTTGTCCTGCAGCAGTTTGTTTAATGCAATTATTTAATGGCTGTCTTCCAGGTGCGTGAGGAGAGCAGCTGTGTTTTCCTTGTTCGTGGTCGTATCTCCAGGGCCCGACACACAGGGCAGGCGAGAATGGATAGATGGATGGATGAGAGGGTGGGTGGGTGAGTGAATGCATAAAGGATGAATGGGTGGATGGGTGAGTAGGTGAGTGGATGAGTGGAAGGGTGGGTGGGTGAGTGGGTCATGGATGGGTAGCTGGGGTAAATGCCTGGCAAAGGCTGGGATGGGGCTCAGGGAAACCATTTGCCTCCTCTCTACCTGCTGCTCAGGGCTTGTGGTATCTCCTCTGCTGGTCCCGTCTGGGACCTTAGTCCCTACGTTCAATGAGTGGCTCCCAAACCCCCCAGGCAGACAGAGCCGGCAGACTAAAGAGTGGGGCCTCACAGAGGATAAAAGCTGGAGGAGGGAGGAGCTGAGGGGCAGCAGGCGTGGGGTGGGGACAGAGCAGTTCAGAATGAAAGTCTGGGAAAGCAGAGACCACGTGTCCAGCAGCTGTTCCCGGCATGTTCCGCGCCCCCCCCACACACACACACCCGCCCCCAGCTCTGGCACCCAGAAAGTTCATGGTCACTGGGCCTGCAGGGCTGAGGGTGCCTCCGGATTCTAGAAGACGTGAGCCGCCTGGGGAGGAGCCATTGCGATGGCCACTGCCGGCCCGAGGGTGGCCATGGCTCTCGTGCCTCTTTCTCTTGCGGGGCCTCTGAGTCTTCCGGTCCCTTCCTTTCTCTCCAGATGTTTGACCCTCAGGGACTCGTTTCCCCACCCTCCTCCCGACCTGAGGTCCCAGGCACTGTGATATGGTGAGTGGAGAGTTTGGGGGCCACAAGGACCTGGGTGTGGAGCCTTGCCCTGTACCCTCCTAGTTGTGTGACCCCGAGCAAGTCACCAACCTCACTGGGCCTCCTTTCCCTCTGCTGGAGGCTCTGCCGAGAGGAGGAGCTCAGAAAGATGCGATCCGCAACTGCAGGAGGCGGGGGGGGGGGCCTCCCCACACACGGCCCCAGTGCTCCCCAGAAGCTGTGTGCGATGAATCTCATTTTCCGCACCCTGAGGTAATGAACAAGGAAGCGTGCATGCAAGTGGCCCATGCACCAGCCCTGCTGTACAGGTTCTAAAACTCCTTAAAGCCAGGCAGCCAGACCTGCATGTGGGAATCTGCCTTCTCTTTCTGGAGGCCTGGGAGAGTCCTGGGAGAGAAGAGAGTGACAGGTGCCTGTCAGGGTCCTGGAACCCTGCACCAGCACCCATGCATCTTCTGTGACCTGCCCCCTGCTGGCACCCCTGGGGACCCGCTGGGCTTAGGGAGCAGAGTGGAGACATCAAGGCATCTGAAGATGCCAAGTGCCACGTGAGCACGGGGACTGTCAGTCAGCAGGGGAGAAAGCAGAGTGGCTGCAGGGGCGTGGCCGTGAGCCCCCGCCCAGAGGGTCCTCATGCCACGAGAAAACTGAGATGCCGAAAAGGGAAGCCGAGCGTGCCCAGGCGCACAGCTAGGAAGGGGCAGGTATGCCCTTCCGACCCGCGTCAGCCACAAAGCCCTGGCTCTGTCCCATTACAGCGCAGGGCCTCGGAGCCCTCCGTGTGTCCCTCCCAATCCCCGCCCCCTCGCCAAGGGAGCTCTCCTGCCTCCCCCCCCCTCCACTTTGCTCCATCCTTGACCCATCTGCAGAGGTACTTTTTCCACCAAAAGCTTGTCATGTGTGTCTGTCCTAACCTTGCTCAAAAACCTGCCGTGGCTTCCCATTACGTACATCTAAGCATCGTCAGAAACCCCCAGGCAGGCACAAAATGCCTGTGATGCACATGGCTTCGTCCGGTCTATACCGTCTGATCTCTCCTTTCCCCCCTCAGCTCCAGGTGAGCATATCTGCCAGGCCCTCCTCTGGGATCCCTCCCCAGCTGCATGTGCCCACAATAGTTCCTTCTTCTCCTGAACCTCATGTGAAGCAGGCAAAATAATGGCTCCCCAAGGAACCCCACATCCTCACCTCTGGAATCTGTAATGGAATATGTTCCATGCCGAAGTGGGATTACAGGCGCAGCTAGAATTAACATTGCTGAGCCTTAAATAGGGATGATCCGGATTATGTGGGTGGACCGAGCATCATCACTCGGGCTCTTAGAGGTGGAAGTGGGAGGCGGAAGGGCAACGTGAGAAGGACCAGCCTGCCATCCTGCCCCGAAGATGTAACTGGCCAGGAGTCAAGGGATGCAGGCAGCTGGAAAGGCGAGGAAACAGATTCTCCCAGAGGACACACAGCCCTGCCGACATCTTGATATGATTATAAGATGACAAAGTTGTATTATTTAAACCACTAAAGTCAGTGGTCATTTGTTATAGCAGCAATAGGAAACTAATACATCCACACAGGGAAAACCACACCAGAGGCCAAAATAATCTGGGTCCTGGGACTTCAGGGAGCCATCTAACATTCTTAGCCTTAATTTCCTCCTCCATAGAAGCAGCAGAAGCCAGCCCCGTGGCTTGTCAGGAGCGCTCAGGGAGGTTGAGTATGGTAGGAATCCTGGGCTCTCAGCACCTGCGAGGTAACACGATGATTTGGAGAGAGGGTTTCTCTTCTCCAGATTAAATACCTCCACTCCCATCTAGCAGTATTCCTCGTGTTTCTATTTGTTTTATAAACAGGGTCTTGTCTCCGCATACAGGTTGTTAGCATCTCTCAGCTGGGATGGCCTTCGCTGTGGCCTTTTTTAAAAAAAAAATAAATTATTATTCTTACTGATGATAACGATAGCTATGATTATTCCAGCAGTTCTCGACCTGGATTGATTTTTGTCCCCAGGGAACATTTGTCAATATCTGAGGACATTTTTGGCTGTCACAACTGGAAGGTGCTGCTGGCATCTAGTGGATAGAGGGCAGGGATGCTCCTAAGTGTCCCACAATGCAAAGGACAGTCCCCATGACAGAGAATTATCTGGCCTCGAATGTCGCCTGTGTGGAGGCTGAGAAATCCTAGGTTGGTTATTCAGTCGCTCACCATGAGCTAGGCTAGTTTTAGACATTTTATATCATTGAGCTCCTCACTTGCAACAATTTTACAAGGCAGCATTAACATCCAACAGACAAAATTTAGGCTCAGAAAGATCAAGGAACTTACTTGAAATCACAGAGCTGGAAAGAGGCCTTGCCAGGACACCTTGCAAGACTCCACTGTCTGTCTGTTCCCAAAGCTGAGGAGGCCCCTCCTGTGTCCACCTGCTGTAGATTAGGGGGGTCGCGGCTGGGCCCAGCATCTAGGAGAACCCCTTGGTGATAAAGACCTAGGCACTCAGGCTGTCCCATCAGAGCCCACGCCTTGCCTATGGGTGCCCCCACTTCGAAGGCAAAAACACTGCATAGGAAAGTCTGTCTTTTCAAAGATTAAAAATGAACAAACAAACAAACAAAAACTCCATGTGTTACAAAGTATTTCATTCAGTTAACTGATAAGTCAGTCTGTGCCTCAGGTTTTCTGAGCACCATGTGCCAGGCACCATCCTGGCCTCTGACACACTGATGGGCCGGTGGGCTCTGCAGTCCCTGCCCCCAAGGAGGTGGGCACCAGCATGGCAGGGCGGTCACCAGTGTGGGCTCTGATGTCAGACAGCCCGAGCTTAAACTTGGCCCTACTAACCTACTAGTTGTGAGGCCTTGAGCAAGTTAACATCCCAGGGCCTCGAATTCCCCAGCTGTAAAATGGGAACCATCACGGGCCCATCCTCGCAGGGTGGTTGGGACTTAGATTTGCCCAGCGCCTGGCACATACGCCTTAAATGTTTGCTCTCAGCACAGTGACATGTTGACAAATAACAGGGACAGGTCAAAATGAATGAGGGACCCCTCCTCTCCTCCCCCGACCCCTCCTGGCTCTCTGAGGGATGAGATGGCTCCCTCGCTCGCCCGGCTGTGTGGGATCTGGGCACGGGGCAAAGGGAGAAGCCGAAAGGGCAGACTCGTTAGAGTCCAAGAGGTACTCAGGGGAGATGCTGACGAGCAGTTTGGGCTCAGTGTCTGGGGACTTTGGCTGATTAAAAGATGAGAATGGGAGGGGAAAGCAACTACACTTTATGTGGAGAATATTGAAAAAAAAGAGGAAGTGTTTGGGAGAGAGAACTTCTAAATTTTGCCATGACTTAGGAATAAACTTCTCTCTGACCCAACCCCAGGATTTCCTAGAAAGGTCAAAGCAAAGGTCTGAAGTTCTTCCTGGCCCAGGCCAGACCCTGTGGAGCACAGTCGCTGTGGGCTGCGTTATCATCACCCCGTTGCACAAATGAGAAAACCAAGGCTTGGGGAGCGGAAGTGCTTGCCGGCACCCAGGTCACGGAGTGAGACAAAGGCACCGGGGGCCTCAGACTCCAGCCCCCGGACTCCGGGTTCCCGTGATCCAAAAGCAGTGTCTGGGTCCCTGTCACATAAGTACTGGTCGCAGGGGTCAGTTTCCCTGCTGCATCCGCCGTAGCGTTGGGGTCACAAAGAAACAGCAGGGTCGACACACTTTGGTTTGAGTAAGAGCTAAAGGGCCCCTCCTGGCTCCCCGCCACCTCAGCAGGATGCTTGGGGCGGCCGCTGGATGCGCTTTCCTTATGAACCAGAATCCTGGCTCAGGAGGTACCCCCCGGACCCCAGCTCCCCAGATCTGCTGGCACTGCCCTGGCATGGTCCTCTCTCTTCCCCATCTGACCCCTCGAAATGAGCTGCCATCGGGAGAGGGTGGCCACGCACACCTCCCCCTGCCCCTCCCGCAGGAACATAAGTGGGGGTGGGGGGGCAGATTGCTCGGAGCCACCGATGGGTGTCTCCTCCACCTGGCACCTGCTCACGAAGTGTGCGCAGTGCCTCAGGCTCCCTGTCCCTCAGGCGGCCGCTCTCCGTGTTGCGTGCCCCCACCTGGTTTCAGAGAGGTAACGTTCAAGTTCAAACGGGACCGACAGACCTGAGTTCAGGTCACGTCTCTGTCATGAGTAGCTGTGCTGCCCTGGCCGTGTCGCTCAACTTCTCCGAGCTCAGTGGGAGCCATAACTCTGCGGATGCCTCACGGTCCTTGTGGGGACTAGGCGGGTGAGAAAGGGGCCCGAGGATGGCACGCTTCGCAGGTACCTAATGACCCCCTCCCCTCCCCACACTGTCCACGCCCTGCTCTAGCTCCAGGCCAAGTCAGGGGTGGTGGGGGGAAGCTCAGGGGACGCTTTTTCTTCAGTGACATTTGTTTGTTTAATGAAGGACAGTGACACTCCCCAGGACACCCCTGAGGTGTAAATATTTACCCATCAAGACCTTGAGGAGGACTCTGGTCCTGGAGGAGGCGAGGTCCTGGAGAATGTCCCCTGCTGGGCTCAGAGGGTGGAGCAGGGGGAGGAAGGAGAGGGGTGAAGGGCGGCGAAGAGGAAGAGAAAGAGGAGAAGTCGCCGTCTGAGCACCCACCGCTGTTGGCCTTTTCACAGCCCTGACCTCACGTGCGCGTGGCAGAGGTGACGGAGCTCAGAGTCCTGGGGACGGAGCTGCTGCCCTCCCATTTGACAGATGAGGAAACTGAGGCCCAGAGAGGGGATGTCACACAGCTGGGAGCCTGGGCCAGACCAACCTCAGGGTCCCTGACTTCTGTCCTCACGTGAATGTTTGCTGAGCGGGAAGGAACTCCACGAGCGGCAGAACTCGTTAAAAACGTTCTATTTGCACAGGAGCCGGCCACGCCGACCGCCCGGGAGGGTGGGTGCAGGTCTGGTCTTTAATGCAGCCATACGCAGAGGGCTGACCACGAGCTGAAGAGCTGATGAAGAGCTGGGCTTCCCTTCCCGGATGCTTCTCTTGCATGTCACACGCAGCTCAGAAAGTCAGGCGCGAGGGGCTGGGGAGGGGGAGGGCGTTCTGTGAGGCTGTGACCAAAAGCGCAAGGCAACATGGAGATGAACAAGGGTACAAAAGCCACCCCGAGTGGCCATATCCACCCGGAGGCTGCCCCACGTGAAGCCAGATCGATCTGTCTGAAACAATGGGTCCCTGGGGCCCGCGGGGGCTGCCTCCCTCCCCACACAGAGGCAGCGCAGCTCGGCGACGGCAGGAGGCAAGGGGGCCGAGCCTATTAGACTTGCTAAGGCTAATCTCCCCGCACTGAGACCCACGAAGTTTGACTGAAATATTCCAGTTGCTGTGGCAACCTTCTCTGCCGGTTCTACCCCTGTCATTCTCTATTGCAAACCGCAGTAGGAACTTTTTTCTTCAATTGGAAACTTACGGTTGCCAAGGCAACCCTCTTTCAGCACCCTGAGGATGCAGGTGGGCTGCAGGTGAGGGTGGGGAGTCTGTCTATTGTGGCCCGAGATGGCTGCGTGGTGGGCAGAGGGGGCGTCCGGGGCGATGGTGGGTGAGCTGAAGACGTTTGGGGTAGAACAAGGGGAGAGGGGCTTCCTGGAAAGAGAGGACGATGAGCCTCCACAAATGCACACATTCCTTCGCTCCCTCACTTGCTCGTAAGCCATTCGTTCATTCGTTCATTCATTCACCCGCATCATTTGTTCATTCGTTCACCTGCACGCTGGGCCGCTGGAGCACCTGTTCTGTTTCCTGTGGGCTGGGTGGACGGGGGAGTGGACAGAGCCCTCCACAGGCGTACAGCCCACCTGGAAAAGCAGGAACGCAAAGGGAGCTGGCTTTGGAGTTGGACAGACCCGGGTTTTCATCGAGACTCCTGGCTCTCTCATTTGTAAGCGGAACCTTAGACTAGAACGGGCTTCTGAAGTGCTGGGTGCGGCAAACAGCCCAAGTCCCCGTAACGACGGCGCATTGGGACAGGTTTCCCCCACTTGAAGACGTACGGGCAGCAACTGTGGCTCCGGGTTTTTCTCCAGGGGTGGGGAAGGGGCCAAGCCAGAGTGGAGTTGGGGGAGGGGACAGATGCCAGGCAAGGCCAGGAAGTCTTCACCCACTTGGAGAGAGAGACAGAGAGCCCTTCCTCCCCCGAGGTCCCCGAGGTCCCAGAGGGGAGTGGGGGGGGGGCAGGGAAGGAGGGAGAGGTGTGCGACATTCCAGGAGGGCCTCCCTGCCAGGGCTTCCTGGGCACAGCCTCACTTTACCCCAATGACCCATGAAACAGTTTTCTTTCCTCCTATTTTGCAGATTAGGAAACTGAGGCTCAGAGAGGTGGAGCGAGGTCACCTGGAAAGGAAGCGAGTCAATCCAGAATTCCGCCGTGGGCTGGGCTCCTTCCAAAATCCCTCACTTAATTCTCACAGCAGCCGAGGAGGCGGATTCCATTATCCCCATTGCGCTGATGAGGGAAACACAGCTAAGCGAGGTCAGGCAGCTCCCCCGAGATCGCACAGCTCCTGCGGGTGCCAAAGAGCCCCCGCTCAGCGCAAACACCAGAGTCTGCCTTTTCCAGTCCAGAAGTCACCACGGGGACAGGGATGGGAGGGGAACCGCTGTAGACCTGTTATTTCTGCTCTGCCCGCAACTTCCAACAACCTGGGTTCGCGGGGGCTCAGCATGCTGGGGGGCGGGGGCGGGGGCGAGAAGCCTGGGCAGGGGCCCCCGAGCTCCCACAGCCACACGGAGGGCGGACACCAGTCTGGGAGACCAGGCAGACAGCCGGGACAGGACGGCCCTGTTTCCTGCTCCTCCGGGCCACACGGAACAGACCAGAAGCCCCTAAGAAGGGTGAGGCCTGCAGGTGGCAGACGAGGGGAAGGAAGAAGGTGACCGGGGAGGTGGACAGTTGTGTCCCTCCTTCCGGAGGAGAAACCGCAGTTCAGAGAGGTGAAAGCCTGAGACTCAGCCGGGGTTTGAGGACCCCCACCCAGGGCTCCCCTGGCCACTTCTGCCTCTGACCCTGCTCCCGTCTCCCTCACTCGGCTGGGCAGCCCCGGGCTGCAGGCCTCCAAGTCCTTGGCTTGCCACCAGCTCCGTGTCCTCCTCACACCCGCCGGGCCTCGTGCGCCCCGGGGACTCGGCCCCCGCTCTCCTTCCCACCCAGGTCATTCTCCTCCCACGTGGCTGCTCGCACTCCACCCAGGGCTTTGCTCAAACGTCCCTTCCTCAGAGAGGCGTCCTCTGCTCATCTGATCTGAAACAGGCAGCCCCTTCGCTTCAAATAATCAGCTTTATCGGCAGGGGGTGGGGTGCCGGACAAATGAGACAAGACGGCCATGCGGGGGGGGGGGGGGGGTGGCGGGAAGGGCAGGTCCCTAGGAGTTAGTTCATCGCTTCGTTCTCTCTAGCTTTCCCTATGTTTGAAATTTTTCACAATAAAAATATTTTCAAATACTCTCAATCCCATTTCCCTGGTTTATTTTCCTCCATAGTATTTAACTCCACCTGACGCTGTGTCCTATGTCTATGTGGCTGTTGGTGGGTGGCCCTGTGAGAGCAGGGGGCTTTGTTTCATGTACGTCTGTGTCCCAAGGGTGTGCCTCAGTGCCGGGCGCATAGTGGGTGCTCAGGGCCGGGCGCGCAGTGGGTGCTCAGTGAATGTTCACCAGTGGAAGCGAGCATGTCCTAAAGAACCAGTGCAGTGGTTCAGGGCTCTGGGCCCGCCCGGTGCTGGTCGAAGCGTAAGTGTGGAGCCGAGAGAACAAACTTATTCGTTTATTCACTCGACAGCTGTTTACATGCATCTGTCTTGCCAAGTCCTATGCTCGTACTGAATGCGCCAAGCTGAGTCTCTGACCGTGTTGGCGACGTGCCAGGGTCTGCGGGCACCCTCGGAAGGGGTACCCCACCCAGTCTGGGGCAGCAGGGAGGGCTTCCTAAAGGAAGTGACATCTAAGTTCAATCTCAGGATGAGTAGCATTTAGCCAGAGGAGGAGGAAAGGTGTTCCAGGCGGAAGACACAGCGGAGCTGAGGGCCAGGCCATGGGCCGGAGTTGGGCCCTGGGGGAACTGCAGGGTTTCACTGTGTCTGTGGCAGCAGGTGTGAGGGAGGGGCCTGGAGGTCAAGGTGGGTGTCTTGAGAACTGACCAGAGTGCCGAGGCCTCGTGCATGCTACAGGAGCCCGGGCCTCGGCCTGAGGGTGATGTGAGTGCCCCCTGGGCCTGTCCCACCCGCCCCCTGTCAGGTCCAAGGACACGGCAATTCATTTCCACGTCTGGGTTTTTGAGCTCACTGTGCTCTCGCTGCCTAGAACGCTCTTCCCTGCCTCTCCACAGGGGCTCCCCTCCTCCTTCAGGTCTCCGCATGAAGACGCCCAGGCCCCTCAGAGAGGCTGGGCACGAAGACAGGCCGCTCAGAGAGGCTGTTCTTGACCAGCTATCGGACCAGCAATCGGAAGTGGAGGCCTCAGGGATCATCCGCTCCGCCCCGTTTCCTGAAGACCTCCTGGTGGATTTCTTTGCCACTCTGGTTCTTCACCCCTTCCAGCATTTACACCTTTTGTCCTGTGGCTTTGTAGACTCTCCCACGAGGGGCTGTTTTCCCAGCACGTCGATGGTGGGCTTGGCCGTGAAACTGGCTTTGGACATGCATGTGGACGGAAGTGAGAGCGCCCCACTTCTGAGCTGTGAGAGGCATTCCGGCGTCCTCTTTGCCCTTTACCCTTCCTCCATCCCCATGGGACAAACATGTCCCAGGTAGTCCAGGGAGGAGGGGCCCATGGAGCAGCCCTGGAGCCAGGCCCCGCTAGGCCCAGCTCGATCCCTGCACCCCCGGCCGATCAGCGGACTTCTGAGCAAGAATAGATGATCGTTGTTTTAAGCCACTGAATTTGGGAGTTGTTAGGTGGCGTGACCGTGGCAACAGATGACTGATACACAGCCCTCGCCAAGCACACTCTCGCTATTTTGCCTGTTTAGTCATCGCTGTCTTATCCCGCACCACATCATAGGCTCTGTGAGGACAGAGGCCCTGGCTGCCTCGTTCACCGCTGTATCTTCAGTGCCTGGCCCAGGGTCTGGGGCATTGAAGAACTTCAAACACGTGCTGAGTGAGTGAATAAAGGTGTCTTGAAGGGTTTTAAACAGAGAAGTGGCAAGACAGACACGTGGGAGATGCCCGCATACGGCGGGGAGAAATCTGCAGGCGGGCCAGTGAGGAAGCTCTTGCCATGGCCCAGAAGGGAACAAAAGTGGCAGGGACTCTGGGATGAGCTGAGAAGCAACAGACTTGGGAAAGGTACCCAGACAGCAAAGGCTGATGGAGCCCGTCCTGCAGGCTGAGCTCCGCACATGGCTCACCTCCGCCTCCTTCAACCTGCACCACCGAACCACGAGGCAGGTACTTAGACAGTCTCCGTTTTGGGAAGAGGAAACGAGGCAGAGAGAGTCAGTGACCTTCCCAAGCCAGGCAGCAAGCGAGCCATGGCTTCCAGCCTGGGCAGCCTGGTGCCGAAGGCCTCACGCTGACCCCTCCACCTCACTCCTGCGTTCCAGCCTCGCATTTCAGAGCAAAGATCCCTAGAATCCGTGGCACTGAGGGCAAGCTGAGAAATTCACCCCCAGCTCACATGGGAGGAAGGGAGGGCTCACCACCGGGGCGGGGGTGGGGGCCGGGAGCAGGGAAAGCGTGGTTGCTTTGTGTGCCTTAATTCAACCTCCCGGGTCGTGCCCCTGGACTGCTTTATGGGACACAGATGCCAGGCCCCCGAGGGCCCCTTCCCCAGGGTGGCTGGGGAAGAAGCAGAGGGGCTGGGGGCTTCTCCGGACCCCACGCTGCCCTTTCGCTCCGCTTCCTTTTCCTTGCCCGCCCTGCCCTGATAAGTGTGTGGACGGTTCACCCAGAAGTTCATGACCGATGTAGAGACCACGTGCTCCCTTCTCCCAGGATCAGAGACAGGCCAGAGAGAAATCCTCAGTGACGGGATCTCGAGCATCAGTGAGGCCAGTGAGGCAAACCGAGGCGGAGAAGGGGGTTCCTGTGCAGGCAGCAAAAGTCTCACCTGGGCTGGGAACCGCCAAAGCCACACGGAGGAGGTGGGGAAAGCGACACCTGCATCTGTTCTGCAGTTTGCAGCTTCTGAAGCACTTCCCCGCACAGCTCCGAGTGCAACCCCGCGACAGCCACACGAGAGGGGTCGTCGCCCCACGACAGGTGAGAAGACAGGCCCGGGTGACTTTTCTGAGCACACGCGGTCTCGAAGGACCAGTGCCGGGACTGCGGCCCTGGTCTCTGTCCCCCTGAGCCTGTTCTGCTCCCTGAGCCGGAGGTGCAGGGCAGGCCGAGGTCGTAAGGGCGAGGGCGAGGGCCACGAAGCGGCCTGGTGACCCACCGGGGGTTACGGGCCCTGGGCAGGAGGGTGGTGCCGGAGGCTTTGCCTCCATGGAGGGAACCAGGAGCTTTAGAACAAACCTCGCCTTCAGAAAAGACTCTCAGAAAGAACGTGGGTGATAAAGACGCTCCGGGAACTGGGGCGCGAGGAGGATGAAGGGGGCGAGGGGGTGTCGCGGTGAAGAGCTGCTCGAGCCGGGGCTGGAGGGGAAGCCAGGCTGGAGAATCCCGTGGGCAGAGCCCAGGGGCGCGTCCGGTTCCTGCGTCTCCCTCCTCCCTCAGACCGGCAGCCGGCCCTCCCACGAGGCGCCCCGGACGTGCCTCTGCCCACAAAGCGAGGCTCCTCGGTGCTGCCTGGCGTGGTGGTCTCTCTGTCGGCAGCGCCTACTGGACTTTCAGCGCCCTCTGATTCGTGCCTTCGCTCATTCATTCACTTACAGGGACCCTGGCAGCTCTGGGTGCTGGACAGATGAACAGCGTGACGGACAAGGCCCTACGTGCAGGTATGAGCGGATCGGGAGGGAGGGCTTCCTTTGGCCCCACGCCTGGACACCTGGCTTTCTCATTGGGGAAATCCAGGTGCTAGAAGGTTCCAACCAAGAATTCATTACAATGGCTCACCCCCTCTCCCCGGAACGGCCTGGCCTTCCCTCACCAGGGCTTTGTTCCTTTTCCTCCCCGTTCAGTTCAGATCTGCCCACAAAGGAGAGCACATTGGTCCTGCCCGTCAGTGACTCCTAGTGCGTTCTTGGTTTTATTTGTTCTAGTGCCCAGTACAGAGCCTGGCCCGGAGATGCCACTGCGGAGCTGTTTGCTGAATGGAGACAGAGAATTCCTTCAGTCGGTAAATATTAGATGCATGCCTACTATGTGCCAGGCACAGGGCGAGGCAAAGGAGACATGAGTGTAAACCAGACACATCGCCATTCTTTCCATACCAGCCCAGCTCCTGTTTTGCAAACAGCCTGGGCCCTCTCCCGCCTTGGCTTCCTCAGCCGATTGGAGGGAAGGCCAGCACACGGACACACAAAGCCAAGAGTCAGGGACCACACAGGAAAACAACAGCTTTCGCAGAGCCTTCCCAGCCGACTTCCGTTTGCATCTTATTGGCCAGAGGTGGGTCACATGGTCACTCTAGCTGCAAAGGAGTCTGGGAGGTGGGTGTGTTCACTGGGCTACCCCAAACATACTTGGTTCTTTTGGAGGGAAGAGGAAAGATGGACATGGGCGAGCAACTTTGCTGTCTGCCTCATTGTTAATGACAAAGACAACGATCACTATCATTAGTGTTATTATCATTACGGGTATTCCCAGCCTATTCCAAGCACACCCCAGCCCTAGGCCAGGAAGCCACATTTCCCTACCCAGCCCCCCAACACACACACCCCCCACAGGAGAGACTCCCCGAGCCCCACCGCAGCCACTCAAGGCACAGGTCACAGGGGCTCCTTGCCAGGCTCAGAACCACAAGAGCCCGGGGCCCCAGGAGGTGTCCAGACAGGGTTTCCAGTCCCGCCCCTCTACCAGCCACATTCTCGACAGGGACAGCTATTTTGAGAGCAACTGGCTAGCCAGTGACATCTCGTGACAGAGGAATTCTCACTTGAGCCAGGCGGACCCCAGCTGATGCCCTTTGCTCTCTTTCTGCCTCCCTCGTACCACCTGGGAACCTTCACTCCCCAACCTCATGCCCCCTCTCTGCCCCCTCTCCTACCCATACCCCCCTTCTCCTACCCATAGCCCCCTTCTCCTACCCATACCCCCCTTCTCCTACCCATAGCCCCCTTCTCCTACCCATAACCCCCTTCTCCTACCCATAGCCCCCTCCTCCTACCCATAACCCCCTTCTCCTACCCATAACCCCCTTCTCCTACCCATAACCCCTTCCCTGACCCCGTCTCCTCCATCTCTCCCTCCCCTTATCTCTGTCTTTCTCTGTCTCTCTCCCTCTCCCTTTGTCTCTTTCTCTCTTTCTCTCCCTCTCTCTCTTTCTCTGTCTCTCTCTCCTGCAGTTCCATTAAATCCAGCCAACATGCCCCGAGTCCCCAGCAATGACGACGGCACCTATGCTAACACAGACTGAGCCTTTACTGTCTGCCAGGCACCAGGCGATTCCTCTATGGCATCGTCTCATCTAATCATCAGAGCAAAGCTGTGAGGCTCACTATCCCTGACCCCATTATACAGATGCAGGAACTGAGGTGCAGAGAGGGTAAGTAAATGGCCCCAGATCGCAGACCTCATAATGGCAGAGCAGGATTTGAACCCAGGTGTTCGGCTGGTGACGGACTGAACAAGAGTGGGAGGCTGGAAGGACGGGGCGGGGGAAGCTCGTGATATGCTGGCTGGCCAACAGGGGGCGCCCTCCAAACACGAGCAAGGGGCCAGCCTGTGGCTCATGGGTCTCCATGCCCACCGGTCCCCTCCCCGCTTCATGCACATGCCACATTCCCACCCCAAGCCTTGTCACCAACCACTTCCCTGACCCGGGACACTCTTTCCCAGCCTTCCAGGTTCAGCTCACGGGCGCCTCTTGCAGGGAGCCCTCGCCGATGAGCCCCTACAGCCAGAGGGACCTCATCTCGCCCAACAACTCCCCTGCCGTCTTCTGTCCCTCTTCACTTCTAGTCCCGTAGCCCCATTGCCAGGATGCCCACTGCCTGGGTTCAAATCCCAACCCCTCCACTCCAGGACGTGTGACCTACCCTCGCTCCCTGGGCCTCGAGTTCCTCATCTGTAGAATGAGGGAAATGGTAGCAACTAGGGAGGGTTGTGAAGAGCAGACAGGTACTAACAAACACACGCGGCCACTCGGCACAGGGCGGGAGGCGGGGGGCGGGGTATGTGGTAAACAGCCAGCGAGTACCAGCATCTGCTCTTATAACGCCAAACTGAGAGCCCAGGGGTGTGGGACGGGCCAGCGGGAGCCCAGCCCAGCCCGAGGCTCGAGGCTCGCTGCATTCACCGGCCCAGCCCTGCCCTTTGGGGCCCCAGCACACATCTGCTCCATCCTCCACATGCTTCTTGTAAATATTTAAAAGCTATCACATCCCCTGGGCTTTCCCGCCTCCTGGCAGAGCAGCCCAGTCCCTTCCTCCCGCTCCTCCCACAGTGAAGCTCCAAGCCTTTCTGCTCACGCTTTTCTTCCCCACACGTTTCTGGGCTGCGCTCATCTCGCACACATGCTCACTGCATGGTCACTGGGCCCCGGCTTTGTGCTGGGCTCCGGGGACCCTGTGGCAAAGGAGGTGCCACGCCTGCCTCCCGAGCAGCCCTCGACTCCCTCGGAGCCTCTGGAAGCGTGGGTCCTGCTCCGGCCGCCTGGGACAAGATCACATTTAATTGTCGTTGTTTACATGGCTGTAATTGGAATTCTACACTTCTCTTCCTTATAAGTCTTGACTTGTAATTCTTGAATTAGGCTCCGTGGCCTGGCTTTGTGGCCCCAACTGGATTGTCAGGGTGCCGAGGGCAGGTCCACGCCGCCTCCCATCTTGTCCCCAGAGCAGCTGGCATGCCCAGAATATTCCCATCATTTCATGAGTCAGAGAACCCGGGAACCTCAGGGCCTCACGGGGTCTCAGGGATCAGCTAGTTCAATGCTCCCATATCACAGATGGGGGAGCTGAGGCCCAGAGACGTTCCCGGCCATTGACAGCATGACTCCCCCAGAGGCCCTCCGCATGCTTCGCCAGCCGCAGAAGGGCCTATTTATCTCGCTCAGGCTCTGTCACCAAGCCAAGTCCCAGTTTCTCATGGTTGTTTTTTTTTTTTTTCACTAATATCCTTTATCACAGGGCCTCATTAAAGACTCTTGGACTATCTAAATACTGTGCTGTGCTATTAGAGGAAGTGCTGGGCCCCCAGCCGACAGCTATGATATGATCCCAGCTGCATAACAATGACGTCTGCATGTAAATTAGGACTGGAGGGAAATGTGGGAATCGGACAGCGGGCAAACCAAAAACCTGGTGGGATCCTAGGCGACTCTTCCTTCTCTCTTTCTTTCATCATTTTGATATTTCCGGTCACTCAGAAGTCGATGTAAAAAGGAGGAGGGTACAACCAACCCCCCCTGTGTGCCTGCACTGCTCTGGGCACCACGCGAGGCCGCGAAGTTGTAGAGGCAGAATTCGAACATGAGACTTCCCCTTCCAAGTTCAAGGTTCTTCTAAAGCAGCGGTCCCCAACTTTAATGGCCACCAGGGACCGGTGCTCTTATGAGAACCTAATGCCTGATGATCTGAGGCGGAGCTGAGGCGGTGATGCTGGCGCTGGGGGGCGGCTGCAAATACAGAGGAAGCTTTGCTCGCTGGCCTGCCACTCACCTCCTGCTGTGGGGCCCGGTTCCTAACAGGGTTGGGGACCCCTGCTTTAAAGGGAGTGGAAGTGGAAAGACAAGGATGGTGAGAAAGAGGGAGAAAGGGAGGAAAGGAAGATGAAAATGACCTAAAAATGCTACATTAACTGGTTTGTCCCAAGTACACAGTATCTAGTACTTGTGATGGGTTTGCCTAAGTAAGGGACAATTGTCTGTGCCTGGGTCCCTTTGTCTGGAGTACCTTAAACCTCTCCCTTCTTTGCCCTTGGTGAACAGGAAGATAGGAGAGTGGAGCAGGAGAGATGGAGAATTGCCACTAACTTGCCGTGTGTCCTTGGGCAAGTCACTCTCTCTGGGCCTCAGTTTCCCTGATTGTGAAGCGAGGGGATGGGACTAATCGACAGTGTCCAACCTGGCTGGTACGAGAGTTCCTGGGAAAGCTGTGAAATGCAGATTCCCAGATTCCAGGCCTATCGAACTGAAAGGACTCCGCGGCCCCAAGTCATGACACTGCCCGCCCTGTGGTCCTTCCTGTGAGCTCCCTCTTTATCTGCCCATCCTCTCTCTTTAGGATAGTCAGGATTATTTCAGTTCAAGGTCAGAAGCAACCCGCACCGGCTGAAGGAACTTTATTGGCTGACATACTGAAAATGCAGAACCGGGGCTGCGCTCACTCCCGGCTGGACCCAGGAGCGCGAATGTTCTCAAGACTCCACTCCATCTCTTAGAGGTCCTTATTTCCTCGGTGTTCTGGTTTCATTCTCTGGTAGGCTCTCTGCCTACATGGCATAATAAAGGCTGCTGGCTGCCCCAGCCCTGCTTATGCCAAGCCCCAAGACTGCTTACGCCATCCCAAAGCCCTCTTTTGGTATCCATGTATCAAATCTCAGGGAAGACTCCGATTGGTCTGCCTGAGTCATGTGCCCACCATGAGCCAATTCTTATGCTGGAAATGAGGTATTTTGATTAGCCAGTCTGGGTCATGTGACTCATAGAAGACCCTCCGAGTAGAAAACCAGTGTGTCCACTACTCTCCCCATTCCCTAGTCCTAAGGCCCTGGGCAATGCCCAGCCATAGAGACTTTGTGGAAGGGGGTAGTGTAGACAGCCCAGTGTCCTCCAGGGATGACCCGTATGAACAGGTGACAGGTGACACCACCACTTGAAAATGCGATGCCCCAGCAATCCCCTGTCTGGGAATCGAGGCTGTGGCGGTGTTCAGGGAACTTCCGGTGAACCCAAGCCGGCGTTTCCTGAAGGAGGTGGCTCAGTGCGAAGTCTAGGGCCACCTCCCTGCCTGCTCCAGAAACTCCCCGGTAGAGTTTGCAAATGACTCTCTGCAGGCAGGTGGAGCTGAGGACTCTAGGGTCCAGAGATGAGCGTCTCTTCTCTATACCCCACAGTCTACAGGGCATTTCTCCTCTTTTTTTCCTCTTTTCTATCTCTAAAGACTGGGGGACACTATTACTAGCATGGTTGCCTTCCAAGGATGGCAGTGGGACCTGGAAAGGCCTCTGCTCCTGCCCCAATTGGGCTAGATCAACAGATGCCTTCACTTCATAATTAGAGAAACTGAGACCCAGAGGGAGAGTTAATTACCCAAGGATTTGGACATGGGAAGGGGAGCTGGGGCAGGGGCAGGGCCGGGACTGCTGAGCAGCTCTGCAGAGGAGAGTGGAGGGGATTGTGTACGGAGCTGGAGGCGGGGTGAGCACACCATGCCTGGGAGGTGGCGTAAGGGCCTTCTGGGGGACGGGTCCTGTGGGGTGGGCAGCGGCAAAGAGTAAGAACAGGGACCTCCCTGGGTTGCGGGTAAACCCTCCCTCCCCTGATAGTAAAAACTGCTGCCCCACAGAGAAGAGAGGGTTTTGTGGAAACCGAGGAAGAGGCTGAGTTCCAATCTGGTTGATGTCGCACATAACAGAGCCACGTGAGATGGGGAAAGACCTGGAAGCTGCATGAAGTCAGAGCAAGCGGCAGTGTGAGGCTTTAGAACCTGCGGCAGCCTTTGGGTGGCGAGATTGGTGGGTTTGGTACTAGAATTTGCAAGGGCAGGGGGCCCAGTTGGCATCTGAGTCACACAGCTACTAGACATTTTCCTGCCATTTTGGGAAACCCAGCACAAAAACATCGACCCCTTTTCCCTCTCGAAGGAGACAGAGGCTCCAGAGGTCATGGCGAGCCCGCGGCAGAGGCGGGACTAAAACCAGAGCCTCAGCCTCCAGTCCAGGCCAGAGTCAGGGGGCTGCAGAGAGGGGTGGGGAGGACGGAGGTAGAAGCCCAGTGGAGCTCCCCTCTCCCCCTGTGCCTACCCCTCCCAGCCCGGGCCTCAGGGCACAGGCCCACAGGACAAAGGCTGCAGCAGGAGGGCCCAGGGACAAAGCTGGTGCTTGTGAACCAAGTTCTAAAACCAGCACCACTCACAGCGAGTCCAGTCACCACAGCAACGTGCAAGTGACTCTGCAGAAGCAAAATCAAGCACCGCTGTCACTGTCCCCGTCACTGGGAAAGGCGCTTTTACACGCATGCCTCCCCCTGAGGTCCCCACGCCATCATCGTCACTCTGCAGATGAGAGCCTGGGGCTGAGCTGAAGGCCCTGGCAGCCCCGGTCTGTCTGGCTCCCGGTCCAGCAACGGACGGGAATTGGCAGGCCTGGACAAACCCCCATCTCCCTGTCTTTCAGCCGCCCAGGCTCCTCCTTCTTTCTGAGCCTCAGTTTCCCTTCTCTACCCAAAGCGTTGTCAGGGGCACGTACAGGAATAGGGCTGCATCACTCCATGGGGGTCGAGTTGGAGAACAGAAATGGTCACTTACGAGCAGGGACTCTGGGACTCTTGTTATCATCTCCTGCCCTGGGGCTTAATTACAGCCATGTCCCCCACGGGACTGGTTAACAGCCCCCCCTCCCCCGTGGCAGGTGGTATCGGACAGACCTGTATAGAGCATGTGCGCTCCAAGCTTCCACATCCTCTTCCAGAGACAGGCCTTGTCCCCTGACCACGATGGGAGGAAATGACCCAGGTCTGACCAATCGATCATTGTCCCCCCTCTCTCTGGCAACCGTGATTGGTCCAGGACAGACTGACCCAGCAGAGACAGTCAGAGCTCCCCTGGGACTGGCACATGGATACTACGAGCAGCTCTAGCTTTCTCAGTGGGGACGTGGAGGCCGCTGAGTTGGGACTTCCTGCGACCTTTCCCCCGCATACTCCAGAGAAGATGTAACTATCAGTGAGGCCCCAGTGACAGACCACAGAATCTATTCTAGCTAATCTAAGCAAAAACAGATTTTTTTTAAAAAACCATTTGAAGTGGCTAAGCATCCCGGAGCAATTTCCCCCCCAACACACTGCACATGGGGCCGCCACGGCGGCCCCTGACTATCAGGAAGCTGCGGAACCGGAAGTCACTGCCTAGCGGCCGGTTCTGCCAGAACCAAGCCTGCTCTGCGACCCGCACGGCGAAACGGGGGCTTCACGCCCTCTCTCTGCCCCCACAAAACTCAGCTCCAACTTCCGGGCCACGCTGGCGCCCTTCACGGCAGGGTTTCTGTCACCGCGGGACGGCTACCTGCAGAAGAAAAGGGGCCTGTGCGGGAGGCCTGGGAAAGCGAGGGGTCTTCCAGCTCTGCAGCCCAGGAGGCGAGGATGCCACGTGGGGGCTGTGGCCAGTCTGGCGTGTGCCACAGGTGGAGTGTGACCCTCAGCATCATCGCCGTCATCGGAGACGGTGCTATCACCGTCGCCCAAGCCGTTCCGCAGCTGGAGTTGGGGATCCCGGGTCCAGCCCGGGCTCACTCCGGGTCCTCCAGCAAACCAGCTCTTGTCTTGGGCCTCGTCTGTTCTCACATCCTTTGGGCATGTGAAGACCTGCCCTAAATACATCTCTGAGCAGTTATAAAGATGGTGACGGACGAGGTGGGAAGGGCCTTGTGTGTGCTGTACAGACCTGTGCACCTGGGGAAGTCCTTCCGATTCAACAAATAGCTTTAACCAAGAGGAAAATTACCCCCAGAGAAGGTGAAATGACTCCCCGAGGCCAGGGTTCCAGGTAAGAAAACACGGAGAACAAGAACTTGAGAACGAGCATCCTCCCCCAGGCCTCAGGGTTACGGACGAGGGCAGAGAGCGGGGGTGCGATGGCTCCAGGAGGTGGTGGCGGTTCGTATTACATCATTGTGGCTATATCGCGAATTTCCCCCTAACGAACCTCACTGTCCCAGTTTCCCTGGATCGGGAATGCGGGCACGGCTCGGCTGTGTTCTCTGGCTCAGGGTATCTCATGAGGTTGCCATCCGGGTACCAGTCAGGGCTGTGGCCTCATCCGAAGGCTCGTCTGGGGACGGTTCACTTCCGAGCTCAGTCACATTGACTGTTGGCTAGCCTCAGGTCCTAGCCAGCCACTGGCCACAGCCAGGCAGCTCCCGACATAGCCGGCCCCCAGCAAGTTAGTGAGGGACAGAGGGCGCCCCCGAGACGCGAGCCCCCATCTTTCGGCAACCAGGTCTCAGAAGTGACATCCCATCACTTGTGCCACGTCCTATTTATCGGACTCGTCAGTAAATCAGCCGCACTCAAGGGGAGACGATGATGCAAGAGCGTGTCCACCAAGAAGTGGGGTCACTTAGGCCATCTGAGTGGCTGCCCCGCACAGGCTCCCGCCCCCAGGGAGCTCTCTGCCTCTAAGAGGGGTGCGATGCTCGAGGCAGGGAGGCTGTGCCCATTCCTTTGCACCAAACGTGCCCCGCCCCACATCCTGTGGGTGGAAAAGCTGAAATAAAACCAACCTTGGCCGCCACCTCTTTCCCTGGAGGTCAGTCAGCCCTGTGGGAAGGGGGAGGACAGGGGGAGGACAGAGGTGGAGGACAAGGGCAGGAGACAAGGTTATACACATCAGCGATGGCAGCAACAAGGCCCCTCCTTAGACTAGGCGTTACCAATGAAACAGGAGACCCCAAGGCCCCAAAAGGCAGCATAGCGAGGAGCACTGGACTAAGAGCCCAAGAGGTCTGGGTTCCGGCTCCAGGAATCCCTTAACTAGCTGTGTGTCAATGAGCGAGTCACATGCCCTCTCTGGGCCTGTCTCTCTAGCTGATGACCTGATACTGCCCAGGTCCTCCTGGGCTCCAGCCATCAAAATCCTCCATGCAAAGGGGACTGTGATTGGATGGAAGCAACCTGGGGTTCGGCCTGGGCCTCCACCACCCACCTGCCCCCAGCAGCTCTTCCCCTCCCTCCATCCTCTCCCTCTGCCTTTCTCCTTAGTACCAGATCCCCTGGTCTCCCCTCCTGACGGCCATCCCTACCCTCACAGCCCAGCCTAACCCCAATCCCCTCCCCCTCCCCTCTCCTCCAGTTCCCAGCCAGCTCAGGCCAGACTGGGCTTGAGGACGGGGCTGAGCAGATGGCTTGGGTCAGGGACTAAACAGTGGCTGGGAACTGTTCGCGTGATGCCTGGGATTGGTGCTGGCGGCCGGCCTCTTGTCTTCCTCCCCAAGGAAGGTGGGGGAAGATGCTCGTAGACTCGAAGCAGCTGCTCTCTGCCATTCCTCCCCGCTCCCCACCCCAGCTCTGCTGCTGAGCAGTGAGCTCCACGTGGGCGCTGTGAACAGAAGTGTCAAAGCAGCGTCCTGGCTCCCAGGCTGGGGGGCTTGTGTACTGATGCCTGCCACCCCCACCCCGGCCAGCCCCCTTGGTTCCATCCGAGAGCACGAAGCCGTCCTGGTGCCCACGCACCAGGCCTGCACGGAGGCCCTTCCGTAGCACTCTGTGCTCTCACGGGGTCCTCTGTGCTGGCACTGGCATCCTTCTCTGGGCCTTCTCCCCCCAAGGCAGGAAGAAACGAGCTTTGCTCTCTATATTCCCAGTCTAGGAAACACAGTGGATGCTCAGTAAATTTAGTTGAATGAACTAAAAAGCATCAATAATAATAGAAATGCTTGACTAGTACGCACCATGTACCAGCAGGCGTCTAAGAACTCTCCATACAGTAATGCATTTAGTCCTCATTACGACCCTACATTGCAGGTGCTACCGGGATCTCCATGTCGTAAATGGAGAAATGAGGATGTCATATTCTTCCAGTGGGAAGGCACTAGCCCAAGAGAGATGAGACCCATCATAGGCATATATCATGAGACGATGTGGGGGTGAGTCATAAGGTCACAATCTGTTCCCTGTTACGTACGCCTCGACTATCACAACTCCCCGGGGAGGTCTAAAGGACAAAAATACTGTCATAATCCCCATTTTCCTGATCTGTATCAGTCAGGATAGGTCAGCTTAAACTGTGTAACAAACAGGCCCCAAAGTCTCAGTGGCTGAAAAATAATAAATGCTTATTTCTCACTGGTGCAACATGTCCTCACAAGGAGCCCACCTAGAAGTGACATGCTATTCATTGGCCTGAGCCTGTCATGTGGCTAACTCAAGGGGCAGAGATGTGTAATCTCCAGTGGCCCCAGAAGAAGGGGGAACTGTGGATTTTGGTGTAAAGTAATGAGTGAACTGGGCCATTCCTGCAATGTCTGCTCTGTGCTGAGCACTGGGAAGAAATACGAAATTCAGCAGAGCCTTGTGCTCTCAGGGAAAACCTTCTGACAGGGAAAAGAAGAAAACTACAATCCAGCTAGAGTTATGACAGAGGGGAGAGGCGCTGGGAGGGGGCCCTCGCCTGGCCCCGCTGCGCAGGAAGCCTTCCGAGAAAGGAGACACCCAAGCTGAGTACGGCCGGCCTTCACACCAACCTTCCAGGAGCGGGGCCTTTGCCCTCCCAGGTAGAGGGTGGACCTGGCGGTGTTCCCTCGGCAGACCCTCCAGCCCCACGCCCCACATTGCAGGGCAACCCCAGGGGGAGGGAGTCTGGCCTCAGCACCCAGCGCCCACCCCGGGACTCGGCACTTCCACGCAACCCTCCACGGGGGAAAGTGAACACGGGTTCCCACCAGAAGCGGGTCGGGCCTCCTGGGACGACGACCCCTAGAGGAAGAGGGGAAAAGCCTCCCTGCGCTGGACGGGGCTCCAGCCCTTTCTAAAGGGGTGGGTGGGCTTAAAGCGGGGGGACTCTGGGAGCCAAGAAATATTCTCACACTTACCCGGGCTATGGCAGTGGGGACTGCGGGCTGGGGGACGGAAGCAACAGGGTCTCAGGAGACCAGCTCACCCAGAAATCCTAATTCTAATATTTGATGTGTCCACATCTGGGAAGAGACCCAAGAAACTGTACAGTGGTCACCTCCAGGGAGGGAAAGGGGACAGCTTGGGGCCAGAGACACTATTTAGGTTTTCAACCTAACCAAAAAAAATTTAAGTATATATTTGACTTGAATAAAAACTTCTGAGTTTAGCTTTTTATGCCCCTAAGACTGTAGATCCTTCTAAGACTAAGACTGTGATTCTCAGAGGCTGCTGGCAAGGATTTGGGGGTCAGCGGCCCCTGAGGATGACAGCTGCTGTGGCTGGTGCTCTGGCGCCCCCTCATGGCCACTGCCCTCCTCACACCCCTGGGAGAACAAGAGGGCCCTTTTATCAAAATCTGATTGCTTGGGGCCAAAAAAAAAAAAAAGACCAAGGCCCGGGGCAAGGTTAGAGAACCACTGGCTGCTGAAGTGAGCAGCTCTGGGCAGTGCCTTGCTGACCTTATTAACACAGGCACCGCTGCTGAGCGGCGGCCAGGGCCCCCGCCAGGGCCCCGCCGACAGGAGTGCTCTCTGCCTGTGTCATTTAGCTTCACCTTCTCGCACCTCGATGTGCATTGTTATCATCCTTGTAACGTGTGGAACAGAGGTCTAGGGAGATAAAGAAACCGGACTTGGGGCACACAGCCAGTGAGTGGTGGCATCAGGGTTCAGAGTCAAGCCTCTGACCCCACCCATCACTCCGTAAGGATCGGTCATTGTAACTCCCACGCATCATTATCCTGCCTCGTTCCGGAGCCAGACTCCGGGCCCTGCGCTTAGTGGCCGGGTGACGTACCGCCCTCTCTGTAAAATGGGTAGGGCTTTTGCTGCATTAATACTGAAAACCCCGCATCCCAGAAACCTCAATTCTGGGCAAACCAGGGCAGTCGGACCCCCTGAAAGGGGGGAAATAAAGAGTTGTGGTTACAGTTGAATGATACGAAAAGCACCCACTGGCCCTGCTGTTTTTTGTTTTTTGTTTCTGTTTTTGTTTTACTCATTAACAGTAATACACGCCCTGGATTTTGAGCCCACTTTGAAATGTTTATAACTTTGGTATCAGCACACACTTGGAACAATTACTATGTGCCGGGCATAGTCCTCCGAGCTTTATGAACTGAACCCATGTCATTCTCACACTCCTCTGGATAAGACGGGCACTAATGATTCCCATTATGCAGGTGAGGAAATTAAGGCCCAGAAAGTGCCCCAAGGCCACAAGCTAGAAAGTGGCAGAGCTGGGATTTGAGCCCAGGCCACCTGGCTCAGTCTACGCTCTTAATCACTATGCTTTATTGCTTCATATTTTAAGTGAAAAATGCTTACCTTTGATCTACGTATTTCCAAAAGTTGTATTAGAAATCATTGTAATAGACTCTTCGGCCCAAACCACGTTTTAAAACAAATGCCTGCTTTTACTCATCAATTCGAAGCTTGTATTAAATCATTGTCAAATAAATACAAAACCGATATATTCATGTTTAAATATACCTATGAAAAATACAAAAATTTCTATCATAAGCTGATATTTAAAATACTGGTCTTTAGCATTTTTTAAGTTTAATATTATTTTGTGGTTTTGTTTCTTGAAAACAAAAGAATGGGTTTTAGGCTGCTACTTGCAAGCACTTCTCTACAATGGCACGTTTCATATGTGGACCATCTTTATTTCTAATAAGTAAAAACCCAAACTGATATAATCTTCACAACATTTTCCTTTATAATATTGCCAGTGGCCCAATATGGGTATAAATTAAATAATACATGATTAAGAACAATTAAAACCGCTTAAGTTTCCAAACCAACGTGCAGAGGTACTGAATCATGAGCAAGCTCATCTGACCCCTCCTGGATTTTGGCCTGGAGATGGAGGTATGGGTAGATCTCTTAATGGGACAGACAGCGGTAGTGGGGGCAGGAGGCGCCAGGAAAGGCCCTGAAGCCCTGAGGTGAACCCTGTCCAAAGGTGGGAAAGGTGAGAACGCAGACCCCTGAGGCAGAGAAAATAGCAGCTCAGATCTCCTAGACATCTCTTCATCTATCACCTTAATTAATCTCCACTACCCCAGGGAGGGAAGGAGAAAAGAGAGGAAGAGAGATTAAGCAACTTGCTCAGGAGAGGGACATGTCCACAGAATGGCATGCAACAGGCCAGGGGAGAAGGGACCTGGGAGCAGCTGGTCGGTCTCCCCAGAGACTAGCCACCCCTGCAGCAGCGGGGGCAGCTTGGAAACTAAGCCCCCGCCCAGGTTATGATCCTTCTGGTCAGATTTCACCAAGACCCTGGCCCACTCCCCAGCTGTGACGCCCAGACTGAGTGGCCCCTTCTCCTGATAGCCCACACAGCCTCCCACTGGCCCATAACCTCCCCGCAAAAGTCTGGCTGGCGAGAGGAGCACTCTGCTCACCTCCATTCCTGCTCTTCGCTGCTTTGTGGAAGCTCAGCTGGCTTCCCCAAATGCCCAAGTATTTCCAGGGCCCCAGGCCTTTCCGCCTGCGGCTCCCTCTGGGGGGTGGTGCTAAACACACCTGCCCCTCCTGAGTCCCACTCCACACCTCCGCCAGCCATAGCCAAGCTAGTCTATCCTTAGTGCCCTCCACACTGTGCCCGCCAGTAGTGCCGCCTACCCCAGGGGTCGGCGACTATGCCAGGGCAGTCTTCCCCCTGGACCAGCGCCTCCTCCGGGCCAGGAATGTCTACCCCAGCGCTGAATCTTGACTGTGCCCTCATTCACATGCCTCTCCAAGCCTTAGCTTCTCCACCTACAAACCACAAGTGACCCCAGTACCATCACCCACACCTGCTGGTGGGTTAAGCCCATCCCAGTTAACAAATGGGGGATGATGGGGCACCAACCACCCCTGGATGAGACCCCCGGTGAGCGTACTCCCTGCAGAAAGATCCTTCTCCACCTCCAAGAAATGTAAACCGCAACCGCAGGGTTAAAGCTCGCTCTAGTCCAACACTCCCCAAACCTAGAACAGAGGACCAGGTCTGCGAGGGACGCAGCCCACACTCGAGTCTCTACCTGAACAAGATGAAAGGTGAAGTGGAACCGGAAGTGTTCACATGCTCTCAGGAAGATTGCCGTACAAACAAGACAAAAAGCTGTTCAAAACGTTATCAAAGAAATGGGCTTTGAACATGAATGAATCAGAGGAAAGCAGATTAGCTCCTCTCATCTCTCCGTCTCCCGGGAAGGTGTAGTCGGAGAGCTTCAAGTGGCCGAACACGTGATTCCACAGTGACCACACACCAATGCACCAAGTTTCCCTGTTTTTGTGGTTTTGGAAAAATCGAAAATCTTATCTTTTCGGTTCTTCACTCTCCGCATTTTCACATGGTGGTTATTTTAAACATTTTATCTGCCAATAATTTATTAGAACAAAATGTTTAAACTATATTTCTAAATTCCTGTTTTGCTTGAGGCCATTACTAAATGTATGTTAAATATATTTACTTCACTGATTTTTCTTTCATATTGTGAACTTTAGATTTTTTAAAACAAAATATACTCATATTGATTGGTATTTCAATATCAGGCAAAATGATGACTAAAAATACTGGCATTGTTCACTTTCTCCAATGTTAGCATAACTAGCAACTTAGAGTGATGACTCCTCCGGCCTCCAGTTTACGGATAACAAGTCCAGGCGCAGGGAAGTCAAGCGCTTCACCCAAGGCCGCACGGCATGCAGGCGGCGCGACGGGAGCGGCCCGGCCTCCGACCCCCGGCGCCCCTGCTTCCGCCGGCCTTACTCTAAGGCCCGGTGGGAATCCTTGTCCTCAAATACTGACTGCCATCAACCTCGCCACACTGCCGGGTCCTTCTGGAGCACTTCACTAACAGAAACTCATTTACCGTAACACGACTCTTGTGAAGCAGGAACTAACGTCATCCCTGTTTACGGATAAGGAAACGGAGGCACGGAAAGGTTTGTAGAATCCAGCTATCCTGACTGCAAAACCACGGCTCCTGCCCAATCGCCAGGCTGCTGGGGAGCAGGTGAGCCCACCGGACTTACCCACCTCACAAAGCACGTCCACAGACACTGGGTCTTGCTCGACTGTCACCGGCACCAGCGAGAAGCTGGCTCTATCATTCCACGGTGCAGGTGAAGAACCCGGAGCACAAAACTAAGAGCCTCGCCCAGGAGCCCAAGTGGCAGATGCAGGTCGGAAGCCCAGGTCTGCTGGCTCCAGAGCCTACCCTGCCCTCGAGAACAGTACGGCGTGGGGCTGGGGGGTTGACAGGCCACCAGGTAAAGAAGCCCAAACACGTCCAAATTATTACAGCTTTATTATTTCAATGATTTCCGAAAACACATTTCCTGGACCTGCGTCTGGAACAGAGAGCAGAGGCAGTGAGGCGGAATAGGGTTCCCTCCTCCAGGCCAGGTGGGGCTCCTCCAAGGGCAGAGAGGAGGGCACGAGGGAAGTTCAAGGATCTGGCAGTAGACAGTGAGAGGTGACGGCGACACTCCTGCGGTAGGGCGCGCGGGGTGCAGCGGGCTCACTTGAGGCGGTAGAGGACCTTGCGCTGCATGCGATGCTGGACCTCGCCCCGCCGCAGCATGAGCTGCAGGACCTTGTGGATGGCGTGCTCCGGGTATTTCTGCAGACACAAGCCCAGATGCAGGAGCATGCCTCCCAAGGAGACCCCAGAACACCCACCAAGCCCCACTTGGCCCCGCAGAGCCCCCAAGAGAACCCACATGTCCCCCATTCACAGGGAACTTCCCGTCACATATCTCCTTTGATTGTAAGGAGGGCTCACACTTCCTGAGTGCCCACCAAGTGCCAAGCACTATTCAAAGCCTTCACATACACCGGCTCATCCCATCTCCACAATAACCGTATGCAGCTGGTACTGGGATCACTCTCACTTTACAGGAGAGGAAACTAAGGCACGCAGAGGCTGTCACCTGGTCAGTCACACAGCAAGCAAGCGGTAGAGCCAGGACTTAAATCAAGTCCATCTGACTCTAGTACCCAAGCTCTTGACATCCCCAAACCTCTCGGCCTCAGTCTGGTCACCTACAGAATAGGCATGGTACCACCTACTGCCTAAAATTGCTCTAAGAATCAAAATCAGATGATGTACATGAAAGGGGAGCCAAGACCAGAAACCAGGATTGTTCCTGAGATTTTAAAGATGATGACAAGTTCTCCATAGCATCCAGAAGACCAGCTCCTCTCTATGGAGTCAAGAGCACTGTCCCCAGTGAGCTGAGAAACTCACCCTTCTGGCTGTCCCTCCCCCACCCCACAAAAGACAGGCAATGGGAGGAAGCGGTAAATGGGAAGGGCTGGGGGAAGCCTGGGTGTGGTTCCATGAGAACCTGTCCCCTCCCCGTAATGGAATAGGGAAAGTACATCTGCCTGAGACTGAAGCTGTCCCAAGGGAAGATGCAACAGGTCTAAGATGAGGAACACCTGCCCCGCAGCCTGTCTGCTGAGCAACCAGACACTGGTTGCTAGGTGGGAGGGCGGCCACCAGGACACCCCCTGCACCCTCTCTCCTACCTCCACCCAGCCCCCAGGAAGGCCCACCTGCTTGGTGAAGTCCTGGATGATACTGTGCTCTGAGACCTGGGAGCCAATGGCAAAACGGCGCTTGAGCTGCTTCTCGATGCGGCTCAGCATTTCCTGGTCCTCCTGGCTGGTGAAGCCCTCCACCCCTGGGGGCACAAGGAGGGAGATGGGTGAGCAGAGGCTTGGAGAGATGGAGGCCTCTAACCCAAGAAGAGTGGCTGGAGCCAGGCCCAGAAGGAAAAATTAGAAAGAGCATGCCAGGGGAATGAGGGCCTAGAGACAACTGAACAGAGACTTGAAGTCAAGGAACAAGATAAATACGTGGGGAAGGATGCTCCAGGTCTCCCCATCCTCCCACACACCTGGCCTGCTGGGACTCTGCCCTCTGCACTTTTGCTCCCTGAAATTGACCTGTCTGCTGCTTTGCTGTCTCTCCCCACCTAGAACGAGAGCCCCACACACAGGATCTGTTTGCTCTTAGACTCTCAGCACCTAGAACAGTACCTGCCAAATACTAAGCACTATGAAATATCCACTGGGTAAAAGACCGAATTTATTCCAGAGACCCTGGCACGTGATCAGTGCTCCGAAGAAATCTACAGAAAGGCTGAGCCTGTAACAAGCAGTATGACTTATGGCAGTATGGCCTATGCTGGCCTTGGTGATGAGACCTGCATGCTAAGGAGTGACTTGGGCACCCTGAAGAGGCCTCTTTGAGCATCAGTTTTCTCATCCCTAAGATGAGAAGGGCAAGTGCCCAGCCTGGCTGCCAGGGGCCAGCTGTGACACGAGTGGAGGAGCCGTACAGTGCTGACTGCTGCTCCTGACCAACAATAAAACTGCAACTATGCATAATGAACCGGCTCGAGGCGACTGTGTCCAAGGGTCTGGAGAAAAGCCACTTCTTCCCAGCCTGGAGGAAAACAGCCTTGCGGTGAAGGGCAGTAAACGGGGGAAAAGCAAATGCAGAAAGGCAGGACACACCCAGCCCACGGGGTCCCGAGCCCGTGTCCCCACGTCTGCCCACCTGACAAGGTGCCCGACAAGGCAGCATCCAGCGTGGACACCTGGAAGAGCCTCAGGGCCTCCTCCACATCTGCCTCCGTGGCGAAGGGCTGCAGCTTCATCTTGCTGAGGGCCTCAGCGATGCGCACGATGGCCTCCAGCTGCCTGTGTGGGGCACCGGGGAGGCCTCAGCCCATCTTCCCTTCCTTGCCCACCCTGACACCAGGGCCGTACCTGCCTGAGACAGTAAGACAACTGGGGAGACTGCTGGCTGTCCCACGACCTGTCTCCATTTCCTCAAGACCAGAACCCAAACTTTTATTTCAGCACATGGTGCCCAACTAAAAAACACTTCACAGCCTCTCCTGCATCTAGGTGTGCCTGTGTGACTAAGGTGAGGCAAACAATTAAGTTCAAACTGTTTTGGGGAATTTTAGAAAGTGTCTTTGGACACTTTTCCTTCCCCTCCTGCCACCTGGAATGCAGAGGTGAAGGCTGACATTTCAGCAGCCATCTTGGACTATGAGGATAAAGGTGAGCCTAGGGGAGCCCAGCTGCTGATGACTGAGGAACCATCGTACCAGTTCTGGACCACCTACTCTCAGACATTTTTACCTGAGAGAAATAAACTTCCAATTTATTCAAGCTACTTTATATACAGCCAAATCCACTTCTAACTAATCATTGCTGAAGGCAGGATTCAATCCAGGTAGGTCCACGCTCTTAATCACAGTACTCAGCTGAATAAACTCACAAGAACACAGAATTAGGAGCGAAGAAAACTGAGGTCCGGAGACGGGACAATTTCCCTGCAGTCACACAGTGGGGGAGGGGAGGACCCAGGCCTCCTGACTCCCAGGCCTAGACCTTCCCTCACCCTCGGCCTTGCCTTCAATGGGGGAAGCCAGATGAAATTCAAAAAAGAAGATTCTAGGGTTTCCTGGCCTTGAACAAACCAAGAAATACAGATAATCAGGGAGACGATTATTCACACTCCAAAAGGACCGCTCCCTGCCCAGCGGGCCTCGCCCAGGGTTAGTGATGGCCCCAGCCAGGGCCTGCTGAGCACACCTGCTGAGGTGGGGCCCATGGGCCACAGCCCTGCCCGCCTGCTCACCGCACAGTGATGGGGATGCTAGAGCGGCGGTCGCTGTCTCTCTCGTGCTGACGGGCCCCGCTCCGCATGATGATGTACCGGTTCTTCAGTTTCTCCGCAGCCTCTGCCGACAGCCGGGGGCCACACTTCCTGCAGGAAGAGGAGAGGCTGCCATGAGGCCAGGAAGGAATTTGGGGGCAGCCACCGAGCCTGGAGCCCTCTGCTGGCATACAAACACGAGTTGGTGCATCATTTGGAAGAAATTAAGTAAAACCTGGGGTGATGGGCAGGTGCCAGAGAGATCAACATCGGGAGAGGAAAACGGGCGGAGAAAAGCCAGGCCCCATCGCAGGAGGTGAAGATCACCCCTTTCTTACTGTTGGACGACATGTGGGGCTCATCGTAATGTGGGTACGTACACAGCACAGAACAACGGCACCACCTCAAGGCACTAGATAGCAGGCTCACAGCAGTCCTCTACCTGCAACTTCTCTACTCTAAACATCTGAGAATGTGATATGCAAAGATGCCCACAGGAGGCTGGGCATCAACTGGTGTCCAGGGGCAGCGAGCATGTCAGACTCACCCAGGAGGGAGGGTGGGCAGGGGGGTTGGCTAATCAGATCTACCTGTCCTACCCGCTCCTGCCTCCCTACAGGTCAGCTATCCTTGGTTTACACAACGCCTTAGATCACCTAATCCAACCCTCATCCTGAGGATAAGGACATCGAGGCCAGAGGAAGCTCCCCAAGGCCATGAGGAGCTTGGAACCGTGATGAAGACCCAGGAACCACTGGAACGGCTCCCATCACCCCAAGGGAGGTGGTGAGACAGGAACTCACCCAATTGCAGCACTTCCTCGCCCACTGGAGGGGCGCCAGAAGATTGCTCCCCCTTCTGGTTTCAGCTCCAAAAGGGACAACTGAGGTGTATGTCAAAAATCTTGGCACAGTGGCCAAGAGCGCAGCCTCTGGAGTTAGGTTCCTGGGTTCAAATCCTGGCTCCACTAACTCCTACCTGTGACCTTGGACAAGTTAAATTTTCCTTGCCTCAGCTTCTCCATCTATGAAATAGAATGATCATACACCAGTCTCGCAGATACTGGGGAAAAGCTAGAGTACTCAGAATACCTGGCGAACGTGAGTACTCTATGTATGATTACTATTATCGGCAATCTGTGAGAATAATAATAATTAAAGTTGCAGCTGCCATTAACTGAGTGTTTACCTGATGCAGGGCTGTGCCAAGCACTTACTCACTGCCTGGTGCAGTCCTAAAAAAACCCAGGAAACCCCAACCTAGGGAAAGTGAGGCTCAGGTCAAATGCCTCACCCAAGGTCACACGGTAGGGGCATGCGCTACCCAGAGCCTGTGTCCACAATAACCGCACTGCCCTGCCCCGCTGAACGTCGGTCCAGGGCGGGTCTTCAGCACCAGCTCAATCCCACACTTTCATTTTGGAGACAGGGAAACTGAAGCTGAGAGCCACTGAGCGACCGGTGTAAGGTCAGAAAGATGCAGAACAGATTCAGCAGAGCTAAAACCCAAAGAATGGCATCATCTCAGGCATCCTGTGTGAGGAGCAGGCACAGGGAGCAGGGCTCTCTCCCACCCGGGGCGCTGGGCCCAGAGCCAGCAGCCAGGACTCACGCGCGGCAGTAGGCGATGAACTTCTTCAGCTTGGTGAGGTCGATCTCGCCCTCCACAGCCTGCATCTGTGTCAGCGCGCTCACGTGCAGGGTGATAACATGTTTGGCCAGCATCTGGGGGGCAGAGAGGACACTGGGTAAGCCTGCAGGCCGTCTCGAGCCTGGGTCCCAGCACAGAGGTCAAACGGGCAGGGCAGGAAGAGCTGGTGGGGCTAGAACAGGTGGAAAAGGCTCTCCCTTTCCCTGGGGGCTGCCAGCTGCTAAGAACATCCTAGGCCTACTCTGTCACCCAAGGGGAACAGCTGCCCCAAGAACAAGTCTCCCCCAAGGGAGGCAGAGCAGAGCAGTAGAGACAGAAGGAGCCTGACGAGCCCCAGATCCAACTGGGACTCAGACCTCCGGGCCTGTTCATCACATACGCCACTAAATTCCTTTCAGAAATTTATGAACCAGAACTGGGTGGGGTTCTATCACTTGTACCTAAATGTCAACTCCACGTTTCACGTGGAAGGGACTGAGGCCCAGGCGAGAATGATCTTCCCCAAATCACCCACATGCTGGCTCGTTGCTCTCTGCGGTCCCCAATCACCGCCTCCCCGGCTACCTGCTTTCGGGCCTTACCTGATGGTCAGGACTTTGGCCACGCCCCTTGTTCACCCTCCCCCAGAACCACGGGTCTGGCTGGAGCCTGGCCCCACGCACCCCGTGGCCCCCAACGCACCACATCCCTCTCCTCATTGTGCTCGTCCTTGACAATGAAGATCATGTCGAAGCGCGACAAGATGGTGGGCATGAAGTCGATGTTGTCCTCCCCCTTCGTCTCATCCCAGCGGCCGAACACTGAGTTGGCAGCAGCCAGGACGGAGCAGCGGGAGTTGAGGGTGGTGGTGATCCCGGCCTGAGAGGGAACAGTGAGGGGGAGCCGATGACATCAGAGACGAGAACCCCAGGACCATCGCTCCTGCGTGAATGCACGTACACAATTCTAGGCCCACTGCTGCTGCCGGAAGAGGCCTGGGCGGACAGGACTCGGCCCCAGCGCTCGGAGCGCCCTGGGCACAGCTGGGCACAGCTGGGCCAGGCCGGATGTTGGCCGAGTGACCTTGCCAGGGAGGACCGCTCACCTTAGCAATAGAGATGGTCTGCTGCTCCATGGCCTCGTGGATTGCCACACGGTCATCTTCCCGCATCTGTGTTGGGGACAGAAATGTCCATGAGCTCCGGGCAAGGGAGTGGCAGAGCAGTGGCAGAAGGAAAGACAGCAGCAACCATTCCCAAGTCGCGACTCCATGCCAGGCCAATGGCAGAAACCGGGTCACCGCTAATCCTGGTGACAACTATGTGGGGCTGGCTCTCCTCTCCCCACTCTCCACATGTGAAACAGGCTGGGAGAGATTAAGCTACTCCCCATGGTTACCGAACAGTGACAGCCAGGGACTGAATACAAGACTCCAAGTCAGAGGTGGTTTCTGCTGTCCAAGCGCCAGAGCCCCACGACCACTAGGTGCCACCACCTAACAGCCACCACCTCACCACGTCAGCCTCACCTTGTCAAACTCGTCGATACAGACGACCCCGCCATCGGCCAGGACCATGGCTCCACCTTCCATAATGAAGTTCCGGGACGAGGGGTCCCTCATCACCGAGGCTGTCAGGCCAGCTGCACTGCTGCCTTTCCCAGACGTGTACACCTGGGGGAGGTAGATTGGAGCAGGTGTCAGGGCAGACACAGCTCCAGCTCCATACTCTGACCCTGGTAAGTCAAGGGGCCCAGAGAGCTGTGGCTTGCCCAAGGTCACACATCACAGTGGGCTGCAAAGCACAGAACTCAGGGCGCCTCCTCTTGATAAGAAGGCCACCCCGGCCCCTGTCTGGCTTGGAAGTTCACTCCTGGAGAGGCGTTCACATCCATCGCTCACCTGAGCCCTGCCAAGCCCCAGGAAGCAGCGCTTAGGGGTCCGCTCACACAGGAGCGAACTGAGCCCTGAGGAGAGGCGTGACACCCTTCTAGGGGCCTCAGAGCTGGATTGCATGAGACTCCTGACTCCTAGGAAAAGGCTCCACTCACCCCGAGTCCCTTGTCATTTTTATACAGACCAGCACAACACATGCTGCCACTGAGCCCTTGAACTGTGGCACGTCCACACCGAGAAGTGCTTAGGTATAAAACACAAATTTCAAACTTAGTGCTTACAAAATAAGGTACTGTACCTCCGTAATTCTTTTTCACAGTAAGCTACATGTGGAAATGTTTTAGATATATTAGGTTAAGTAGATTAAAGTTAATTTCACCTCTTTCACTTTTTGAATGTGGCTACCAGAATGTTTAAAATCACACATATGACTCATATTTGTAGTTCCACATGCATTTCTACTAGACAGCCCTGGCACAGAGCACTGGGCACACTTCAGCCCTATGCGGAGACCACACCTCCAACCTGTACCCATCCCACTGACCACGGTGGGCGTCCTCACGCTGCTCAGACCCCCCGGACACATTCATCACTGCACAAAAGTCTCAGCTTACCAGACACTTGGGTTCAACACACTGTGCCTGTGCTTACAAAACACTTAGCTATTCTGTACCCCAGTTCCCTCATCCATAAACGGGGTCACGGTACCTACCGACCAGAGTAGCGATGGCATTAAATGAGTAAATATGTGTAAAGCATGCTCTTCGAACAGTGCCTAGCCCTTGACTTCAGCCATAACTTTTATCAATGTAAAGATTTAGCGGATGGACAAACTGAAGCTCAGGGACCTTAGATGACTCGCTCAAGGTTCACAGCCATTTACTGGCCAGGCCGAGATCCAACCCCATCCAGTGCTCCGCCCACGACCCCGAACCCACTTGTTGGTTTCCTTCCTCTTCTCCTGTGCCACCTGACCACATCCAAGAAGAATGAGGAGGAGATTCTGGGTGAGCCTACGCACCTGAGAGGGTCCTAGGGACCTGGTGGCCCTGCCCTGCAGCCTCCTCCCTGCGGGGACAGCCAGGGAGAGAAGCTTGTGCCAGCACTCACCCCAATGGGAGAGCACTTCTCCACAAACTTCAGCAGCTGGGACTTGGCTGTCCCTGGGTCCCCCAGCATCAGCAGGTTGATATCCCCTCGGCGAGTGAGTCCATCGGGGAGCCTAGGAGAGGACGGGCACATGGGCAAGGTGAGAAGCTACCAGGGGCTGAGACTCACGCAGCCTGGTCGCAATGGTGGGCTGGCTGGCAGTCGGCCCCCCGACCAATCACAGGCCTCAGAGCAGTGAGCATCGAAGCAAGCATCCCTTACTGCTGGAAAGGAAAGGAGGGGAGCCGCCAGGGGCTGTGCACCAACACAGGCAGGTGGGCTCCTGGCCCACGTGTGCCTGTGACGAGGCCCATGCAGTCTCCATGTCTTAATTTCCTCATCTATGAAACGGGTATGACCCTAACTTTCTCACAGGGACTGACTGGGTTTCAGGACACACAAAAGCACTTAGAAGAAAGCCTGGCACATAATAAGAATTCAGTAAATGGTAGCTGTTGGCAATATTTTTTATACCTCTATTACTTTATAGTTTCAAAGAACACGTGATGTTCTTTGTTAGGTTTTTCACCTCTTATTCATGCGGAAACTTGGACTCAGTGTGGTGGCATCTCTTGACCAAGGTGACACAATAAATCAGTGGCACAGCAGATTTAATCCCTGGTCTCCAGGCTCTGAGCCCAGAGCTCTCCCCACTGGCCCTGCCAAGTCCACCACAGTCCATCTCTGGCCATGGTCGGGGGTGTCCCTGGAGAAGAAAGCATGGATGAGCCCCCGACCAGCTGACAGCGAGCCCGGGAGCTGGGAAAGGTGCCTGGGAAAAGTAGCAGGGCAGACACAGCAGGTCCTGGGGACAGGAAAAGGACATTCAAGACCCGACCACCTAATGGCTGTCTTCCTGCAGGCCAAGTCTCTGTCCCCTCCCCAGATCTGGGAAGCCTGGACTCCCACCTCTTCCGGGAACCACCGAAGAGCAGGCAGGCAATGGCCTTCTTCATGTCTGTGCCCCCGAAGATGGAGGGGGCGATGCTCCTGGAGATGACATCATAGACGTTGGGGAGGGCAGCCAGACGCCGAAACTCCTCCTCCTCCTGCGGGGTCACCGCCCCGGCAAAGCTGCGGCCTGGGCGGGTGGGGGAGGGAGCCGCATGAGAGGGAGCCTGCTCCAGCCCACTGCCCCGGACAGGGCCTGCAGGGTCCGGACAGCTCAGAGACAGAGACAGAGACCCCGGTTCTCCCCATTAGAAGTGGGTCTGTGTGGGAAAGGCAGAGGTCTGAAGGGCTAGGGGACCACACCATGGAGGCCCTTGAGCCCCTGGGAAGCCTTCCATCTTGCAGAGGGGGGTGGACTGTCATCTCAGCTGAGCAACATGCTGTCTGGGTACGACAGCACCGCTCACCATGGCTGCTGTGCAGAATGTAGGGGCGAGACCAGGAAGGAGACCCAAATAACCCAGGCGACAATGGGGACTCAGCCTAAGGTGCAAAACACCCGGGGTCCGAAAGCCCCAAAGCCAACTCACCGGAGCCATCTGTGTCCACCTGGATGCCCAGGACACGAATGTAGGAGCTCCGGATGCCCACGCCCACCCTGTCGCGGCCCCTGCTAGAGGTCAGGCCAAACTTCTTGATGGAGTAGATGCCCATGATGGTGACCCGATTCCCGGGTACGACCTTGTCACACAGGTACCTGAGAGGACAGGGAGGAAGGGTAAAAGGTGAAACCTGGTGGAGACGGCAAGTTCCAGACTCTACATTCATCGCACAATCCACCTTAGCATTTTTACTGGAGGCCTCACAAGCTGAGCTGGTTCCAGACCTCTCCACCCACAAAGGCTGGATAATGGGCCCCTCTGCCCCTCACCATGGCCCACCCACTGCTTGCAGGACAGTGTTAACCATCCTTGGTCATGGTGATGGCCCGCCCCTTCCCCCGCTTTCACAAGCTCATTGGTTATGCTGCCTGGGGCAGAGGCAGGGCTTGGTGCTGGCCTGCCCCAGCCTGAGAAGCCCAATCTCCATCTCATTGCCTGTCAGCCTCAAGGCTGGCTAGGCTCCCCTTGCCATGCTGGGCGAAGCCTTCCTCCTCGTGGCCTGCCAGCCTCTTTGCCAGGGCCACTCCCTCTTTCTGCCTCTTCATGGCTCCATGAGTTCAGCAAAGTCATGTGCCTCTAAATTTTCATTTCCTCTTTTAAAAAATAAGAATGGTGAAACAAGGAAGTCTCCAAGCCCCTCTAGCCAGAGCCATGTGACATGGAGTGAACGCTGGGACATCTGTTCTCTGTGACCTCAAAGAAATCGCTGCACCTCTCTGAGCCTGGGGGTACGATCAAGCGTCCGACCTGCCTTGACTGTTGTGGAATTAAGTGAGGTTACAGACACAAAAGTGCTTTAAACACCAGAGTCTCATCAGGACCATCATTTCACTGTTAACATTCCGGGAGAGGATTCTTTGACCCCTCTTCCCATGCCCCATTTCTTAAGCTTTGTGGATCGCAGACCACGTGTACAATAATCTAATAATTATCAAATACCTAATCTGTATTAAGGAATTATGAAAAATATCTGACAAAAATTTTCCAGTTTAAACCTCACAGCAGCTGGACAAAGGATCAAGGACTGTCATGATCCCCATTTTACTGAGGAAACTGAGGCTCAGCAAGCTCATGTAACCTGCTTGAGTGTCTGGCTTCTACACTTTTTGCTGCCGTTGTCAGGGTGTGCAAGCCCCAGCTAAGACCCTGGTCAACGCCTTTGAGCCTTTTGTCCGGGTTCCCGTGGGGGTACCAGGCCCCAGCCTAGTACCTTCTCCCCTTTCCAATGACTCAGCAACATCTAAGGAAGACTCTTAACAGAAAGCCCGGGACAGGGGCAGGGTGTCAGGCTCGGAAGAGGCTCTCCCAGCTGCTGGTTATCTAGCTGTGCCTCCCAGCTCTGGGAGGGCTGGAGAGATTCTCCCAGGAAAAACACAGGCTCAAAGCCTGGCCCCTCCAGCCCCTAAGTCAGTTTCAGGTCCTCATCTGCACAATAGGGACTGATGTGTCCCTGTAATTACGGGAAGACGAGGTGACAGGAAGCGTACGCGAGGCACCAGGCACAGGGCACTTGTCCTGTAACCAGTCATCCTCTCCTCCCGCACTCGCTATGCTGGACGGTCCACTCCCAGCACCAGTTCAGGGCCACAGCCAGGGATACCCAGCCCCACAAACACCCGCCCCCAGCCCACGCCCGCCTCACCTGTCGCAGTAGAGCTGTGTGTGTCTGGGCATCTCGCCATGGGGCACAGCGTCGGGCAGCTCCTGCAGCTTGAGGGTCTGGAAGTCCACGCATTTGCACTTGTCGGGCATGATGAAGTAAGGGTCCAGTGGGCACTTGGGGCGTCCGGCCTGATCCCTGGGCAGGAGGATGAGAAAGGGTCACCAGAGCTACCATGAGGACCCAGGGCTTAGGGAGCCCATCCCAGGAGCCCAAAGACAAGACGTGACCAGCAGCAAGTTAAGGGTCTTGAAGATAAACTGCGGAAAGGTCCTGAAAGGGGGCGGCTCAGAGGGGACCGCACACCGGGCTAGGAGTGGGGAGAGTTGCTCCAGGCCTGGCTTTTCAGTGCACTTGCTGGGAGGCAAATAAGTCACACTCTTAGTCCCCTCATGAGGTCTGTGTCCCCACAGGTGAAGAGGGGCCAGATTGCCCAAGACCTTGCTAAACCCTCACTCAAATCCCAGATCTCTCAGTGAGGACCTGGGCACCTCCAGACCATTCTCAGGGTCTAGGTCTCTACGTACCCCTATGGAATGAAGGCATCATTCAACTACTACAGCAATAGCACAGCAAAGCACCTACTGTGTGCCAGGCACTATTCTCGGTGCCAGGGACCTCTAGATCGTTCAGATGCAAAATGGAAAGAAACAATATGAGAACAAGGTTTGGGCCTGACATCTGAAAAGATGGCATTTCCATTTTGGGGTAGATTAGGGAAACTGAGGAAGGGCAGATCGAGGAATAGGATGGAATCAGTTCGGTGAAGGGTGTGCTATATGTTCAAATCTGCGATGCCCACAGACACCTTCTCAGAGGTGTCTCACAGGCGGGCAGCTGAATTTGAGTCTGGAGTCCAGTGGAAACACACATTTGAGTGTCTGTGGGCATGGACCGTATTTAAAGTCCCAGGTCACCTAGGGAGTGAGTGTAGAAAAAAGAAGGGCGGCTGAGTCCGGTGACATGGCAACACTGAGACCAGGAAGCTGAGGAGGAACCAGCACCAGAGGGGCCAAGAGCAGCCAGGGGGAGCGCGTGGGCCCATGAGATCCGGCTGACAGTGTCTTCTGAAGGGCCCGGACAGCAAATATGTTCGGTTTCTGGGCCAAGAGGCCACACCCTGCCTTTGCAGTGCAAATGCGGCCATGGGCAATATGTACATGATGAGTGGCTGTGTCCCCGGGCCCTGAGACCCAGCCCGGCAGCCAGTTGGCTTCAGAAGACTCCAGAGAGACTCACCGCCCTGGACTGCTCTTCTCTCCCAGCCCTGGGTCCCCACACAGGCTGTCTGGCTGTCCTGGTGGGAGGAGAACTCCCCAAACGCAGAGGGACACCAAGCCTGGGTCACAGCCCCGAGCCCCGGGGGTGTCAGCTCTGCGTGTTCCCACCAGGTGCCCCCTGCCCCAGCCCCTCCCTGCTGTAGCATCCTCATCTTTCGCTTCTCCACTCGGAGGTCACCTCCTTGGTCCTGGAGGCCACTCAAGGCCTACTCACGTGTTGCACTTCCGGGGCAGGGCGTAGCCCTCCAGGCCGGGGCGCATGGCGATGTTGGTGAGGGTGTTGCGGCAGCTGCGGCACTGGATGGAGATGCGGGTGGCCTTGGCGCGGACCCCAGAGGCCGCGATGATGATGCCGGGGATCTTCACCAGGTGTGACATCATGTCTGACTGTAACAGAGCCATCGGAAGGTGACTGGTTAAAGGGGGCCCGGGACACAAGAACATGCATGAAAATCTTTTAATGCAAACTGAAATATTTAGGGATAAAGTGCCATGTCTGTAACTTACTACAATATGGGAAAAAAAGAGAAAGCAAATATTATAAAATGTTAACAACCGTTAAATCTAGGTAAAGGTATATGGGATTTGTTACACCATCCTAATTGTAATTTGTAATAAAAAGCCAAAGAAACAAACCCCAAAACAAGAAAAGTTCCTTCCATCACCTTTTCTTCCCATTCCCAGTAGGTTTTCTGGGACAGACAGGCAGGCTACAGGTTCATGCTGATTCCCACCCCCACCCTAAGCCTGGAGACAGGAGGGGAGAAGAAAGGAGAAGCCCGGGAAAGAGACTGGCCCCTCTCTGAAGAAGGCAAGAGCCACACATGCCTGCCGTGACCCAGGGGACACTGGAACTGTCGAAACAATCAGAGCACGTTTTTTGGAAAACGGTCTACAAAGCTGCAGGTGTCCTGGTACTCCGGAATTTCGGAGTTGGGAAGGACCGCGGCTGCCTTAACTCCTCCCTCTCAGGTACCCTGACAAGTGATCCTTCTAGAGCGAGCTCCTCCTCGTTATAGGAAACCCATCACCGAAGCAGGACCAGGCCTAAATAAAGGAAGAGTGTCCTGCAAAAGTGTCCTGACTCCCAGAAAACTGTTCTCCTCTAGTTTACTACAAATAATTTTAACTTTCCTTTGCTACATACACAACAAATCCATTCATTGTGTTTTCCAATGAGTCTGAGAACAGGAAGCTTGTCCCTGGGTGGAGCTGAGGCTGGCCTCTCTGATGAAACAGCTGCCCACAAAGCAAGTCCAATGCCACTTCCACAGACAGGCAAAACATGTGAAACTCATTCTGGTCTGAGACAGGGTCCCCAAGTCCCTCCCTGGTGCTGGGAATGCACAGATGAAGCCGAAACACTACTCCACCTTCAGAGTCCAAAACTCTGCTTCTGGAACATATCTGCCATTGTGCTTACCAAGGAAGGCTTGGCAAGACCCCAACAGAGCCAAAGCACTGCAAGGATCCGACCGAAGACCAGAGCATCGCCTCGTGGGTACAGTGCACAATGAGATGGTGACGTCAGCTGAATGAGTGCTACCTGGGCACCACTGCAGAGCTCCCGAGCACAGCCATGTGCATCATTTCATTTGGTTCTCACAATAACCTTATGACAGCACAACTAATGCCGTGGCTATCACTTCCTTTCACTGCTCTCCTGGCCTGCACTCCTGCCTATTGTATAAATTCTCCTTCCAGTGGCAGCCAGAGGGACCTCTTAAAAATGAAATCGGGCTGTTTTATGGAACCCTCCACGGGTTTCCTATTGTGATTCGCAATCCCAGCTCCTTCCCACAGCTGAAAAGGCCCAGCCATCTGACCCCTCCACCTCTTTCCTCCCTTCCTTTCCCACAACCCTCACTCCCTGGGCTCTGGCCACACTGGCTTCTTCCTGTTCCTTGAAAGATGCCGTGTCCCCACCTCAGGCCTCTGCACCTGTCTCTCCTTAAGCAGGCACTGCTCCTCCTCAGGCTGCTGCATCAGACTCTCTCCAACGTCACTTCCTCAGAGGCCTTCTCTGACCACCATCCGCCTTCCTTGCCTCTGTCACATTGTCCCCGATTTCTTTTCTCCATGACTCATATCCTATTTCCTGACATCATCTCAATGCTCCTTGTCTGTTTCTCCCTGTAAGGTCCATGGAAAAGTCCTGTCTGTTTACAGTGAGGGTCTAGCCCAGCACCTGAGTGTAGCAGCCAGCATTTGCTGAATAAGATAAACTAAGGACTGGATAACAGGCTCTACCAACTTCTCCGGCTTCGTCACCAACCTTCAGCCATGCTAGCTGGCTTTCGACATGGCCCTGAACATTCCACGTCCTCATCTCGGGCTCAGGCTTTGCACTAGCTGTCACCACCCTCCGCCCCCATCACGCCCTCTTCCAACTGTTTAAATGCTGCTCAATCTCATCCTCGGGTCTCCACTCACATGTCACCTCCTCAAAGAAGCCTTCTCTATCTTTTCCAGAGAACCACCCCCTACTCATCGCCCTCTTGATTTCTTCCACTGCACTAACCATCACCTAAAATTATTGTCGGTGATGTTTTCCAGTTTAAACTCCACGAGGACAGGAGCTCGCTGTTCAGCTCGCCGCTTTCTCCAAGAACTCAACTCAATGCCTTGCCCAAAGAAAGAATTCAGTAAACGGCTGTCCAATGCGTTAATTTTACAGAGGAGGAAACAGGCTCAGCAAGGTCGAGTGAGCTGTTCAGGATCACACAGCTGGCACACAAGTGTCTGTCTCCAAAGCCCCTGTGACCATGTGACAGCCACCACTACCCTCTAATTGGCCTCTAAGCAAACCCACCTTCAGGCTACGAATGCTGGATGGGCTGGCGTCCGACTTGAGCATGACCTGGATGTCTTGGAGCACCTCCTCACCAACAGGCCGGGGCCGGGTCACCTCATCAGCCACCTCCTTGGCAGCTTCCTCCAGCTAGGGGAGGAAGGGGACAGGCTGTTAGTGACTGCAGTAGGGCTAAACCCTAGGGGTTCAGAGAATGGGTCCCACTCACCAGCTGCAAGTGCTCGGTTGGCTGCTTATATAAGAACTCAGCGAGGTCCTCATCAAAGCTGGCCAGGTCCTCCATTTCCACCTCGATCCAATACTCCCCCAGGTTGTAATGCCGCTTGAGTTCATCCCTGCAGTGAGCAGGTGGCAGGGCGAAGGTGGGGAAGGGAGCGGAGAGGAGAAAACCAGCACTGGGTGAGGTGCGTCCACACCCTAAATCAGCCTTACCATCACCAACACCGCTCCACCACCTCTCTTCCCAAACACACATCGAATTCCAGGTGCTTTAGCCCTGCACGGGTCTCTACTACCAGCAGAGATATCCTCTAAAGAAAGCTCTGTGGAAGGATGTTTCAACGCTCAAAGACAGGGTTCTGCACACAAGTCAGTTTGGGAGACTCTCACTGCAAATCGATTTTCACTGTAGAGCTCTCTTGGGAAACTAACAAGGTACACACCTCAGACTCTGGAGACAGAGGGCAGCAGACATCGTGTCTGTCTTGTCAACCACCACAGACTCTTTCCGGAGCATCTCATGGGACTACTGTCCCAAAAACACATTCAGCGACCACAGACCTATACAGAGGCTGCTCCTCAGCCTCATCTCAGGCCTCGTCCCCATACGTCTGCCCAAGTGACTACCATGTGGAATGCGTCCCACACAACTCTTCTCTCAGCTCCAGGGTCACCTCGAACTTTGGCTCCTTTAGAAGTCTCCCCCAACTCCTTTTACATTCCTTCAAGGTGATTATCACTTCATAATTTATTTGTTGGTCTCTACCTTGCTCCCACTGACCTCTTAAGGGCAAGTAGTATAGATCTTTTCAGGATTGTAGCCTGGTGTCTAGCACAGCACCTGGCACACAAGTGATCGATGTCAGCTGGTACAGGAATAAATGGAAACAATGGCTATGCCCATTTTACTGATAAAGAAACTGAGGCCCAGAGAGACTGTCACTTGGAAGCTGCTCCATCCAAGCTTGGATCTGCAAACTCATGTCCTCTGCACTTGAAGAGCCTATGATGATGACTTGGCATGATGTCAAAGGTTGTACAATGACTAGGAGCAGAGATCTTGGCCAGCTCATTAAGTGCTGGAGCCCAGCACCTGACACAGTGCCTGGCATGCAGCAGGTGCTCAGTCAATAGAGGCTACAAGATTGGAATGAACGATTGGAATGAAGTCAGTCATAACTCCCACTTCACCTGTCATTCCCATAGAGAACTTGAGTTTACCTGGTATCGCTGACGTTACATGGAAGAACAATAAGAACAGACAAATAGGACCAGGAAAAAAAACCAGAGGGTTCCGGCTGCCTTGGTGGTGGCCCACTCAACAGCTGACTTACTCAAAAGATGAAAACTTCAGGTATAACATATAGAAAACTACATGTTACATGGCTGCAGGGCTGATGAAATACCATGGGGACCAAAGTCCTTAAGACTTCGGCCAGGTTCCCCGCCTGCGCCCCGAATGTCTATGCTACTAAACGACTCTGCGTGGAGACGTGTGCCCAGCTCAAGCAGAGGACTTCGCAGGCACAGCTCCCCTCCCGCCCCGCTGCAACCCGCACCTGTATTTGAAGGTGAAGCCGGTGCGGTCGGTGCCCACTCGGTACTGCCGCAAGAACTCCTTGAAGCGTCTCTGCAGCTGTGATTTGCGGGCCTGCCCCTCATCGCCCCCGGTGTCGCCCCCGAAACTGTCGCTGTAGAAAACGCCGGGGTCGTCGAAGCCCGACATGACTGTACCTGGCGCGGGGACAAAGACCTGGAGTAGACTGGGGGCAGCGCGCGGCCGCCCCTCCGCCCCGACGCCTGGGTCTTCGGCTCCAAAAACGAAGCGGGGGTGTCCCAACTCCGACTCCGGGGTGGGGGACCCCAGATGTCCCAGGACAAACGCCTGCCCACCCTCACTACGCCCCCAAATGCAAATGCCTGCCGACCCCCCGTGGTGTCGGCTCCCGGATCCGGGGCCCCACTACCCAGTCTCGCTGGCCTAACCTCTCTCTACCTGAACTCCAATGGACCAGAGGAGACAAGCACCACCACACTCAGCCGCCGAGTTTCGCGGGGAAAACCAGACGCCGCGTTCGGACGCAGCGGCTGCTGCACCCTCATTGGTTCGCCAGGGCCCCGCGACCAGCGATTGGACCGTTCTGCGTCCTCGAGCCCCGCCTCCTGGACCCGCAGCCGAAGCGGATTGGCTGCGCCGCGCATAACGTCAGGCCTCTCGACCTGTTTCCGGGCTCCATTTTGTGTGCCGGGAAATTTGGCGCGAAATTTCTGACGTGGGGGCGGGACCGGGGCCGGGCGCAAAAATGGCGGAGGGGCGGGGCGGGCCGCGGGCTGAGGGCCGGCGGGGACTTGTTGAGGACTCTTGTCCACTCTTCTCGAGCCTTTCCTAAGGTCGCGCTGGAGAACGACCCTTTTCAGAGCCACGGGGTTAAGGAACCAGGGGTTCGGAAGCCATAAGTTCCTAAGAAGTGCACGCTTGCCCCGTGCGAGCCCGCTGCCCCCTAGCGGCTGGGAGGACGCGGCCCCCTGCACCCGTGCTCCGTGTTCTTACTGTCGGTCACACTCTTCCAAAAGTTGGGAGACTAATTAGATGCGAGACACCTCTGGTCTCCCTAATACCCCTGGAGCCAAAATCGTCCCAGCGTTGGGACTCAGGGATATTTTCTTAAACCTAAATGGGGATTTTTTTTTAATTGTAGAAGATTTTAAATTATTTGGAAATGCTTGCAATTTATGAAAATTCGCGACCAAACACCCAACATAGCTTGAAAAATGGGAAGATTGGGCAGAACTTGATGTGTTCTCAAGCAGCAACAAAGGCTACGTAATCTTTTATTCCCACCCCCCAATAGGAACTAGAAACTTCTTTTGCCACATTCAAACATATATTTACAAAAAGTGTTTAAAATGTGTACTTTTACAATGTATGAAAATTATATCATGTGAATCTGAAACTGGCTTTTCTCATTAGTACTTTATGGAAGTCCATCTGAGTTGAGACAGATTTAACTCATTCTATTTAAGTTATTTAATTTTCCATAGTGTGAGCAGAATGCAAAATTTTCAGCCATTTTCCTATTACTAGAATTCAAGACAGTTTCTCTCTCTTCTACCTCCATTCCTTCCTTTCTTTGTCACTATAAACAATGACTCTCCATGCTACCTTCACAGAAAACTAGAAACTGGGCCCAGGGTGGGAAGAGCTATAGCTACTGTTTGGGTGCCTACTTGTTGCTTACACAGACTCGTGAACAGTGGCCCCTGGACCTGGTTGAACTTTGGAATCTCCCAGGGAGCTTGCCATAAATGGGATTCCAAAATCCAGCCCCAGGTTTCCAAAATCAGAACCTCTCAGGGTGGGGCCCAGGATTTCCCGGTTGATTCTGATGCCACCATCTAAGGACTGCTGTTTGGACACCCCTGGATCCTCCTACTAGCTGTGGGAGGTAGGTATGTTGTTCTCTTTATGCCAGTGAACAAAAGGAAACCTGAAGTGGCTTGCCCAAGGTTCCAATCAGTGAGGAAGCCAGGACCAGGGACAAAGGACCTCCTGACTCCCAGTCTTCACCAACAATTGTCTAAGGAAACTTCACTTTGTCCCCTGCCTTCCCGAATACACCTTCAGCAAGGGGCTTCCACTTTCCCACATTGGGAGCTTGCATTTTAAATATTCCAGCGACCTCCCTGACTTAGGGAGAAGGCTTGAGTTATAGAGCTGGACAGACCCGGTTGAAACCTTTCCTGCCCCTCAGAGTGGTTCCCCTCCTCACAGATTTGCTGTGAGGATTAAATGAGATGCAAGCGTCATTTAGCAAGAATCACAAAATCCTGATCTCCGTTTCATAACAGGAGCTAATGTACAACGTTGGCATTTTACATGCCTCTCATCTGCTCCTCTAGACAGGCACGCGAGGGGGATCTCACTGAATTCATGTTACAGGGGACAGAACTGAGCCCCCAGGGCTACGAAGCAGAGTCGCAGGGACTTGAAACTAGGGTTCTAACGCCAGTCCCTAAGATTCACTATATAGGACTCATATAAATTTGATCCCAGAATCTGCTTATTTCAGCCTAACAGGGCAACCCCATCCTCAGTCAAGGTGACTCTCGCATCAAGCAGGGTTCACTACAAGGATTCGCCCACCAAGTGCTCAAAGCTCACCCCTCCACAAATTCTCAGAGCACAACATGGAAAACGGGCTTCTGCCCCCTGCACCTTCACCCTTTCTCCCCACCAGACACTCAAGAAATAAGTGAAGAAAGGGTCAATTCCCCAAGGGTCACAGAGCCCAAGAAAAACACTTCAAGTTACTATCAGGCAATGTAGTTTATTATTTTACACGAAAGTCAAGGACCAAGGCCTCAGTACTGTTAAACACTCCCCCACCCCCCGCCCCCGCCCACTTCAACCCTGCTATAAAAACAACAGAACATAACAAAACACCATAGTCCAGGCTGGGGCGGAAACAAAAAGTGGCTCCAGCAGAAAAGAGACGAACACAAGACACAACATCTTGGCACATTTATATGAAAATTGCCACGGCCCACGGGAAAAGCAGTCATGGCACGTCAACAAGGAGACCGCAAACCCGGGGCGTTCGGAGGTTCGAGATGGCTGCTACTTCTGGCCACATCTTCTGGGCTCTGCTGCAGGAACGGGGGAAGGGAGGGGAGGAGGGTTCTGAGGGCTGAGCAGGACCCCTCGTCCCACTCTGGAAGGTCAGGTCGTTGGCTGGATTGCTTTTGGTTTGGAAGACACGGGAAATCTCTCCTTTCCAGAGAGGGATGGCGGGCCAGCAGGCTGGCAGGCCCCCATGCCCAAAGGGAAGGATGCAAGCTGAGAGTTTCCTCCTCTAGAAAGAGGACCCTCCGCTGGACAGAGTTCATGGCCTCGGGAGCCAACACAGGTGCATTCACATGGCATAAAGCCCCACGGCAACCGTTGCCACCAGAAAGCTGAGGGTGAGGACCCATCGGACTAGTGGCACCTGGGAGAGGATGTTGAGCTGGGACTTCCCTCTGGGAGTCTCCTTGGGAGTTGAGACTGAAAGAGAAAGGGAATCAACGTCAACAACAGGTGGACAGAGGTGGGGTGTCTCGCACTACAGAAGAACACAGCAGAGGAGCCTTGGCAGTCCCTAGTACAGACCTGCCCAATGCCAGGATTCTGCTACAGCACAAACAGATGGCCCTCTAGGCGCTGCTTGAATACCTCCAAAGACAGGAAGTTTACTGCCTCTCCAAGCTGTCTAATGCCTCCTCGTGAGACCATGCCCTCCATGGGGACTCCAGGGGACCAGACCTTGAGAACTGGTGCCTTAAGGCAACATCGCCTCAGTCTACCCGGTAGCCAGTCCCATGAGGACTGGCCTCGTCCCACGCTCTGAGGCACAATCCCACCTACAGAGGGGGCCACATGGTCCTGGCGCACGCGAAAAAGCCGCAGGCAGGTGGGTCGGCACCAGGAGCAAAGGCAGCTTGATGGGAGCTGCCGGGAAGGCGGCGCGCTTCGCCTCGGCACGCCCCGCCGCTCGCGAAGCCACGTGCCCGCCCGCACGAGTGTCAGGCTCAACGAGCATCATTTTGGGGGGCGCTTTGGTCTTTTGGGAAGTTTCCCAGGTGTTCTCTCTTAGCACAGTCACAGCCTCGATAGCTCTCTGGGAGGGGCTAGCACGCGACAAGACCCGGAGGCTGCATGTCTTCCTGGCGTGCCATGGCGGGGGACCAGCTAGAACGGGTCCTGCATCGAGGCATCTCAGGAAGTATTAAAGGGCCCCAAAAGGAACCCAAGAGGATGACTTTGCCCCTGAGTTCCCAGGTTCCTCTGTGCGTAAGTCTCCACTTTTGAGCCCATGAACTAGAACTCACTCAACCACTCTTGGTTTGGGAATTAGGGAAACTGAGGTAGGGAATGGTTACATGGCTTGCCCAGCATCACATACTGAAGGTTGACCCCATGTCTTTTTGCCTACACCCCACTTCTTGTTTACAACATTCAGAAGACAGAAGAGTCAGGAGATACTGGGCGAGGTGCCCCCCCCAATGGAGCCCCGAGGAAACGCTGTTCCCCAGAGGCCCTCACCTTGCGCCCCGCTGCCAGCCCGCCGGCGAAGCCCCGGTGCCTGCGAGGGCCTCTGGTCCTCAGCCTTTCGGGTCACCCACTCCTGCAACTCCTCAAAGAGCTGAAAGACAGAAGACACACATACCCGTCTCCGTGAGGGATGGGGCTAGGCCCCAGACAGCTGTGGAATCTGAAGTTTTGTTGTGAAATATTTAGGACATAACAAAATCGTAAGAAAAATATTGAATGTTTGTGTACTTTAACCCAGCTTAAGAGATAAGATGTTACAAGGCAGGGGCTTTGTCGCCTAACAAGTGCTTGGACCAGTCTCTGCTGGTCCAAGGCTGGGAGCAGGGAGCCAGAGGCCATGGACTAGGAGCCCTGGTTCCCATAGTGCCTCCAGGTATGGGGAGCGCAACAGGAATCTACAACATCCAGGTGCCGAGGAACCATTCAGAACGCCACCCCCAGCGCCACCCAAGAATTCATCCTTCTAAGCTCTCTCAAAACCCGCCTTCCCCCTGGACTTGAGACACTTGTAGAAAGACACATCCCGCCCTCTGGCTAGGCCGAGAGGCCCTGGAGAGCAGAGGCCACGTCTGTGGCACCTGTAACCCCGGCAGTGCCAACTTGGCTACACGCAGGCGCACACAGAACTTGAGGGCTGTCATGGATGCCACAACTGTGACACTCACGCCCCCGTAAAAACGGTAACTAACAGTAGAGGGCTGACCCTGCGCCAGGCCCTGCTATGGGGACTTTACAGGTATACAAACTCATTTAACCCTTTTGACAACTCTAAGAGGGAGGGATGACTATATCCCCATTTTACAGATGGGGAAACTGAGGTACAGAGAGATGAAAGGATTTGCCCAAGATCACCCAGCCACTAAGAGGCAGGACAGGACACTGGCGCCTGCATCCCGGCACGGAACTGGGACCCTCCCCTGACGTAAGAGACACGTCCCTTGGAGGACTAGCTGGGGGAGGCGGCGGCCGCCCTGCGGGGCTGGACCCTCACCTGGATGTTGAGCAGGAATGCCGTCTTGGCTTCTTCGATGACCCTCTGCCTGACCTTGGGGGTCATCTCCAGCGAGTTCATGCGGGCGCGGTACAGCTGCTTGAACTTGGTGGCGCTGTCGATGTTGGGGAAGGTGAAGAATGCGAGGCCCTCGCCGGAGTTGGGCAGTTCCAGGGCCTTCTGAGCGATCTTCTTGAGGACCTGGCCCCCGGACAGGTCGCCCAGGTAGCGGGTGTAGGCGTGGGCCACCAGCAGCTCGGGCTCCGTGCGCCCCACCTCCTGGAGGCGCTGCACGTAGCGCCTCATGGCGGGCGTGTAGGGGATAACCTCCTGCCAGCGGGGCCCGTACCAGAAGGCCAAGTCCTGCTCCAGCGCGGTCCCCCGGTGCAGCTCTTCCGGGAAGTAGAGCGGGGCATAGACTGGGTTCTCCTTGTTGCGCTCGATCTCCTCCTCCAGGGCCTTGTAGATGTGGTACAGGGAGGCCATCACCAGCTGGGAACCAGAGCGAGCGGGTCAGGCCGGCCGAGCAGAGCCACCCCCGTGCAGCCCCCTTCACTGCTGCCCTCGTCCCCTCCCCGGGCGGGGCGCCCACCACCTGCCGGCCCCTCCACGCAGCAGCCAGAAGGCGCGTCACACTGAGAAACACTCGATCATGGACTTTCTGAGCCTACAACCCTTCTATCTCACTGGGTCAAACACGTGGCCTTAATCCTCATAAAAATCCAACACAGTTGCTATCCCCATTTTACATCTCAGCAAACCAAGGCTCAGAGAGGATACGGACACTTGAGGTTGCACAGCTAGTTAAGCAATGAAACTGGGGTCGAGCCCAGGCCTTGCCAGGGACCGGCATGGCTCTGAGGCAGGAGAATGAAAGCGTCGATAGGAGACAAAAGCCTCTGGCCTTTGACCTCTGGGGGACTGGCCGCAGGGCCCAATTCTCCCTCCTAGAGGCCCGTTCGGAACCCTGCCACCTCTGGATGCCGAGCTGGGGGTGCGGGGACAGGTCCAGCATACCTTGGCTCAGGGTACTTCTGTTACACATTAATATTCTAGTGTGAGTTAGTAGGAGGATAAAGTTTTTAGTTGAGGTTTTCGGGTTATAAACCTTCACAGCGGCCCCATTTCTTAAAGGGGCAGAAAGCCAGACATCCTGGGGTCCAGAACAGCCTGGGCTGCTGAGTGTGACCGACCTGCCTATAACCTCAGCTTGGCCAGTCGGCAGCTGTGTGACTGTGGGTGAGCCACACACCCTCTCTGGGTGATCTGAGGTCTGAGCGACTGTGCAAGTCAAACCTTGGTTCCCTGCCCTGCCAAGGGGATTCTCCGACCACACACACTATAAATGGGCTTGGCGTGAGGGTCCAGTAGGATGGCACAGGTAAAGCACTAGGCGCGGTGCAGCACGTAGGCGCAGCCTGGCGCTCAGCACGCAAAACAGAGTCTGGTGATAAAACACCACTTCCTTCATAATAATCTAAGCGAACCCTGGGTCCTCTCAGGGACTTTGAACTCAGTGACTTGGAGACAAGATGCATATCTGTGATGGCCAGCGATGGGACATTCCAGCAGTCACCTCCCAGCTCCCGCTGCCTCCAGCCACATCACAGCAACTGGGTATGTGTCATCTTTTGGGGTTGGGGAGGAGAATGAAGAAGGGGCAAGGGCTAGACCCAGGGCCCACGGGATGTAGCCAAGGGCCCCGGCTCCCTTAGAGCTACGTGTTAAATCTCCCTTCACCGGAGCTCCTTCTGGGTGGGACATGGGGAAGCACCCAGACTGCAAAGATGGGGGGGTTCAGGGGGGTTAGGAGTGGTGGGATATGGCCCCTCCACCCCCACCCGCTCTGTTCGGCCTGAACAAGCCTTTCCTCTGCTGACGCTTTCATACCCTCACTTGTCTGGTTCTTTGTCAAGTGCCTCTCTTATATTTGCATGAATTTCACAACAGTGCCTGGAAATAGCAAAGTCAGTGCCTAGCGCAAGGCGAGTGCTTCAGAAAACCCTGCTGTTGAAAGCTCTCTCCACAGATGAAGGAAAAGGTGCCTCTGGCCTCTTAGCTAGGTTAGGGGATGTGTCCACAGTCTTTCTGCGAGGAAAAGGTTGTGCTAGGGCTCAGACCCACACTACCCCTTGCCTTCAGAAGCAGATTAGAATTAAGTCAGGAGCACAACCTCTGAAATGGCACCAGCCTTGGCTTGGTTTTGGCCTTTCCCACTCACTTACCGGCTAGTTACTTAACCTCTCCGAGCCTTTCTTCTTCTTTATCAGGGTTGAGGCACAAACCTTCCACAGCACCACACGGCAGGCTGTGAATTTGCTGTGTGACCTCAGGTAAGTCACCTCCCTTCTCTGATCCTCAATGCCATCATCTGTCAAATGACCCTGTCAGACATACCTGTCTGGGCCCTCAGCATCCCTAGTCCCTGTCTCCACTAAAAGCACCAGCCCTGAGCCTTGGGCACACCCATACCTGTCATACCCTCCAGCACATACCTTAAAGCCTTCTCTGGTCACCTGACCCTTCTGAAAGTTCTTCATGAACTCAGCATTTTCCGCCTGGGTGTGCACCTCCTTGGTGGCCTCCTTCAGGGCCTCTGACAAATCCTGGGGCATGCTGCAGGAGGAGGAGAAACAGAGCGACTGTGATGAGCAGGGTTCCTCCGACACTGAGCTGAGCGAGCCCCCGAGGGTGCCACTCGCCTGCTGGCAGGCCTTCAGAAGATTTTGGCTTCATCGGGCTTCTCTGCAGAAGTCAGTCCAGCCTCCCATCTAATGCATAGGCCACACCCCTATTCGCCTCGAGATGCAGCCCCATCAACACTCTTTGATAACTAAAGTACTACATAAAAAGTCCCCAACCAATGGGGAAATCCTAGCGGCCGTTTTTCTCAGTGGAGAGAAGGCAGCATAACCCAGGGAGAAGCAGCAGAGGGCAGAGTGAGCATTCGGATTCCACGCGGCAGTTGCTGTGCCGGGCTTTCAAACCCAAGATCGAATTCATTTATTCTGTTGAGGTTTCAGGTACAAACCTCACAGCCGCTATAACGTTATGCTCATCATAAAAGCATGTGGGTTAGAAATGCCTGAGAAAACGTACGTGCAGGTCAGATTCTTGGGAGACGGGAAGGAGCCAGACTTGGACATAAATGACCAAGATTCAGATCCCAACTCTGACACCTGTTAGCCTGGCCACCCTGCGCTTGCTGCCTTCCTCGTCTGTGAAATGGGGACACAGTGGTCCCCATGTTTTGACAGCTAATGAGAGATGGACTCTAAGAGTGGGCTTTGGAAGTAGAACCACACACTCACCCAGGCTCCCAAGGAAGCAGAGGGCACCTCCAAGCACACTCAAAAAGGTCCGATACCCAAAACACTCCCAGAGGTCCCCCACCCCGGTGCCAGGGAGCCAGGCATGTAAATCACCTTTCTCCTCTCTAATTACCCGCATGGGCACAGACAGGATTAGAACCCAGCTCGTCCTCACTCCCAAGCCCAAGGGACTGGCCGCTCTGCCGGGCGGTCCGGGGGGTGGGGTGGGGGGCGCAGGAGCTTCCCCGCCTATGCGGCCAGTGTCCCCGCCCCGCCGCCCCGCGCTTGCCTGTCGGGCTGCAGGCGCTCCATCCGGCCGGCGCTAGGGTCGCTCGGTGCTGGCTTCGGGTCTGGTTCCGACGTCTGAACCACGCGCGGAAAGAGGCAGGCCAGTGACTGTGCCGAGAGCCGGGTCGCGCCGTCAATTTATCCCCGGTGGCGGGTCACGTGCCGCCGCCCAACAGCTGATCTCAACTTTCTAGCGCGATGTTGCAACACCCAGGCCGGCCAGACCACGCCTGCCCCTAGCCAGCTAGGGCGGAGGGGGAGCGGTCACATGAGCCCTGGAAGACAAAGCTTTTTAAAACAGGACGTTAAAAAGAAAAAAAAAGACTCGTCTGGAAATCTGAGCAGAGCAGCTGTGTGATTTTTCCCCTTCCAGAACCCTCCACCCAGTGATTGGACTTGGAGCACCCTAGGAATCTGAGGATTCCAGGGAGCTGGGAGGTAGTGCTGCTCAAAGCTGGATTTACCCTCCCCAGCCGGCTCCCTAAAAGTCACCTCCTCCCGAGACCTTCGACTGACAGCAGGCCTACTCACACTTCCTTTAGAGAGTTAGGGCCTGTTATTTGAGGACCTACTAAGTGCTAGAAACTATACTGTTTTCATAGTTCATCCCTACAACTATCCTGTGGGGTAGATCATTCCCATTTACAGATGGGGAAACTGAGGCTGGGGGGAAATGAACCGTTGCCGCTAGATGATTTCAAAAAGAGTTGCCAAGCACTTTCTGGAAATGAAGACTATTAGAAACCAATTAGAATGGAAGCTCCACGAAGGCAGAGACCTTGTCTGCTTTGGTTTGTAAATCCCCAGTCTGGAACTGTGCCTGGCAGGTAGCAAATACTCAAGAATGAATGAATGGATGGATGCCACAGACCTCTTTCTGGTAAAAACGATAACACTGCTAGGCTGCCGGAAAGGGCTGGAGCCAAACGACAATTACAAACTGCAATCTTAGCCAAGCTTAATTGAGCACTTACTATGTGCAGGATCTCACTGAATCCCGACAACAGCCCTGCAAGATATTATCATTTTAATCTCCTTTTTGTCCACTTAAACACTGAAGCACAGCGAGCTTAAGTAGATTTTCCAAGTCACATAGCTAGGGATGGCAGAGTCAGGATTCAAACCATGGCGCTTTGACACCATAGCCCATGTTTCTGACCCCTACATACATGCCCTCTCATCGAGAGGAGAGCCTGTCAAATCAGGAACCCTAGAAGGTAAACTAATGGGATCCGACCCCTTCCTATTGAATATAGGGGAGCAGAGGCCCCAAGACTTGCCCCATTGGACACAGACCAAGCGTTCCTAGCTTGCAGGCCGGGCTTCCTCCTCATTCCAACTGGGAGCCCCTGACTTGGCTAGAACAGACTCCCCACCCCCGAGGACCGCCCGGGGGCAGAGGAGGCCAGGTCAGAGTTGGTCCGGTTCTCCCTTTCGTCCCACTGTGGAGCTTGCAGCCCTTCCCCAGGCTGATCCAGTTTCCTGAGCTCCCCTTCCCTGTCCTCAAGCAATGGGAATGATCCAGACAGTATTCTTTCTCCTCCTATGGTCTGTTGAATAAGGGCCCCCCAGGGGATGTCTACATCCTAATCCCCAGAGCCTGTGAATATGTTACTTTACATGGCAGAAGGGATTTCACAGGTGATTAAGGATCTTGAGATAGGGAGATTATCCTGGATTATCCTCATGGGCCTAATGTAATCACAAAAATCCTTATAAAAGGGAGGCTGCACGGTTACAGATTCAGAGAAGGCTGTGACGAAGGAAGCAGAAGGACAGAGAGAGTGGAAGATGTCCTGCTGCAGGCTTTGACGATGGAGTCAGGGCCTGGGCACCAAGCAAAGCAGACAGCCGCACAAACTAGAGAAGGTGAGGAAGCAGGTTGTCCTTAGAACTCCAAAAGCAGTGCAGCCCCGCCGACCCATTTTTAGGGACTTCGGACCTCCAGAGCTCCAGAGAATAAATTTGTGTGTTTTACCCCACTATGTTGGTGGAATGTCATGACGGCAATAGGAAAGGATACGGACCTGTCTTCCTCATACCCAGGGCAGAGCCTCAGCTTTGGGAGCAGTAGAAAGGGATGAATGAGGAGACCCTGGGAGGAGCCAGGGCTCCCTTCTGCCCTCTCCCAGCAGGGTGCCTGGCACTAGCTCCCTTGACGCGTTAGTCTGTCAGAGAGTCCACCGGGCTCTGGGCTTTCCTTTCAGAGTCACCGCTTGGGCAGCTGGACGGGGTCCGTCTTGTAGGAGTGCTGGAGATACAAAGCAGGCAGGAGAGGCGAGAAGCCCACCTTGACAGAGCATGCGCCCTCCGGGTCCCAATGGAGGAAGTCTGGATACGCAGGGAAAATGACCCAGAAAAGGGGCAGAGGGCACGGAAGACAAATGTGGGTGGAAACTGGAAGGAAACATTGAGGTCTGCACCAGCATTCTCCCACACATAGTCTCATTTCGTCCTCACCAAACCAGGAGGTGGGAGTTTATCTGTGGCGGGCAGAATCGTGAGCCCCCAAAGTTGTCCATGCCCTAATACCCGGAACCTATGAATATGTTCTATTACCATTTGCATAGGTTAATTAGACTTTGTGGATGTAATGAAGGTTACAGATTTTAAGATAGGGAGATCATCCTGGGTTCTCTGGGTGGGCTCCAGCTAATCGCCTGAGCCCTTGAAAGGGGAGAACTTTACCTGGCCGAGGCAGAAGAGACGTTGGCAGAAGTCAGAGAGATGCAAAGTGTTAGTGAGCAGGACCCGGTGACCGTGGGGTTAAATCAGGGGCAGGTCCCGCTGGCTGGCTGGCTGCCAGGCGTGGGACGGGGCGGCTCGTTTTGGGCAGGAGGGCAAAAAGCTCCCCAAATCAAGAACAAGTCAAGCCCCCCTGGGTGGATCAAAGCAGTAGAGTGGATGGAGGTCAGTGTGACTGGCGCAGAGAGAGGGAGAAGGTGGGTGGGAGCTGAGCAGCAGGGACAGAGCCCTCACGGCCTGCGGCTGTGCGGCTGTCCTGTCGCAAGGACCTTTTGTGAGCAGGAGAGACTGCGGATTTGGCGGAGGAGCGATGGGGTCTCACTTCGGTTTCGCTGGGATCGATGGTGAGACTGGCCTGGAGAAGGCCAAGGGCGGGAGGCTACCTACTGGCGATAATCAGGGGAGAGAACACGGTGGCTTGGACAGGACAGAGTGAGACGTGGCCTAGGACGTCCATGTTTTAAGGGCAGAGTCGTCAAGATTTTCAGAAGAAGAGGGAGTGGGATGTGAGAGAGGACTGGAATTAAGGATAACTCCCCTTCAACTACCTGGAAGAAGGAATTTCCAGTTTACTGGAACGTGGGGATGAGGTGGGCGGCGGGGGGGGCAGCAGCTCAGTCCTACTGACAGATCGGTTTTGAGATGTACAGGACAGGGCTTGCAAACAATGTGATACAGAGGAGGCTGTTGTCCTTTTCTAGAAGTTTCGCTTCCTCCAGCCTGCCGGGGAAGCTGCCCTTTCACCGACCACCACCACCCGGAGGGAGGCTGAGGAACAGCTGGTGACTCAGCAAAATCTGCCAGCCCTTTGTCTCCACGAGTCCCTCCTCCCAACCGTGACACAGCAGAAATGCAGCTGTGCAAGGGGAATGAGGAAATCCAGACTCAGCACTCCTCAGGCGCCCCGGGGGCTGCCTCCCGCCGCCGCCGCCCGCCGCCACCGCCAGCCTGCCTGGAAAACAGAAGTGGTTTGGGCTGCAGGGTGGGGCCCCATTTGCCAAGGTTCTGATAATGAAGCAGAGCTGAGGCCCCAGCTGAGGCTAGGGGTGTGTGTGGGGGGGTCTCACCTCAGTTGGACCGTGTTCTGAGATCACGGGAGCCCCACCCGGGTGTCCTCAAGCAAGGGGGCACCCCAGGTAAACAGGTCACACAGGGTATGCTGACCCCACTGCTCCCCACACAGACCCAAGAGGACGCGCCTGTGACCTAGCAGGGCGGCGAGGGCCCCGGTGGTGGTGCGTAGTCTAAGTGGAGCACAGCCTTCCTCAGCAAGGCAGACGAGCTCGAATCACAAAACACATCCTCAGACTGGACGGCGAAACACGGACGCTTTCTGGGTTGTTAGCAAGGTTGAAACCGCACGACAGACCCGGGGGAAATGTCTGCCACGCGGTGACAGACGAAAGACGAATGTTCCTAATAGAACAGCTCCCCAAAGCAGTAAGACAGAGACAGTCACCAGGAAATGCTAAAATCTAATGCAAGGTGTGTGTCATGAGCCTCCTGGAAAGGCCGAGAGCCAAAAAGAGTAGGAGAGGGCCAGCCCGGCTGAGGATGGGACACCTTCCCTCTGGATCTGTTCTCCTCCTCCTCTTGTCCCCCACCACCTGATTTCACAGGTAAAACAAATGAAGTGACAGCACCACTCTCTGCCGGACGCCCTTCAGTAGCTGCCCAGTGCCCCTGAGGTAAAGCGCGAGTTCTTTAGCCTGGCACACCTGGGCCTCTGCCCTGAGCCCTGGCCACCTCACTGGCAAGAGGATCTCACTTGCCAGTTTCAGAAATACTTACCCCACCCCCACCCCTAATGATCAAGGGGCACCTCCAGCTCTGGGCCTTTGCTCGGGCGGTTCCTCCTGGCCAGAATGCCCTCTCTCACCCCTTTGCCAGGCTAGTCGTCTTTCAAGACTCGGCCCAGAAACAGACTGTAGCCCTCAATGAAAGAGATAAACCCACACCACAGAATAAATCCTAAACGGAAATCGTAGCGACCTTAGATTTGAAAAGATTTCTCAAATACAACACAAAAAGCACAAAACATAAAAAAAAAAAAAATCGGCCAATGGGACTTTATCGAAATTAAAACCTTTGGCTCTTCAAAGGCACTGTTATAAAAGCAAGAAGCAAGCCGAAGAGTAGGGGGAAATATTTGCAAACATGTAGCCAACAAAAGGCTTGTCTCTAGCATATGTAAAGAGCTCATACGATTCAATAATAAGGCAAATAAGTGGATTTTTAAGAATGGATAAAAGTCTGAAGAGACAATTCACCAAAGGAGACATATGGATGTTAATTAAGCACACGAAAAGGTCTTCAAGTTCATAACTCGTTAGGAAAAGCAAATTAAAACCACAATGAGATACCACTCCACACCCATTCGAAAGGCTAAAATTAAAAAGTCTGACTATTCCTACCGATGAGACGCAGAGCAACTAGAAGTCTCACTTTCTGCAGGCGAAAACATAAAATGATACTGTAGGAGGTCACCATACACCCGCCCGAAATATGCCACTTCGGCATAAGAGTAATTTTGAGTGGAAGACAATCAAGGGACAGCTAGCTCATGCCCCCAAAGCTCTCTGCCTTCGCCCTCAGTTGCCTAGGGGCTTCGACTCTTAATCGCCTGAGACAACTCTCGACTCTTGTCAGCCCAGAGACGGCACCCAGGGGAATGACACAGCAAACGTTCCCAAAGGGACCCGGTCCACTCCATTCGTTCCCCCCTGACGTTCCCCCCTGACGTTCTGGCGCCACGGCTTGCTTCCTCTTTCTTCGTCTTGTCACTTCCCTGCAAACGTATTATTCTTCGTTAAGATACAGCTCCCGTTGGTTCGTTCTAACCACCCCTTTGAGTTACTCGTCACTGTTTCTCCCATGGGTATGTGCAGTAGCCTGTGTTCATAGACTGTTTCTGTTTGGTTAATTTGTCTCTTGTCAGGTTGATTAACAGGGCCCCAGCTGGAGAACCTAGGAGGGCAGAAGCCGGGGGGCGGGGTGGGTGGGAGCACAATCACTTTGGGAAAGAGTTCGGCAATTCCTAAGAGGCAAAACATACACCTACCATACAACCCAGCCGCTCTGCCCTTAGGTACTTCCCTATGAGATATGAAAGCACGTGTCCGCACAAAGACTTGTACGCGGATGCTCATAGCGGCTTGACCTGTAATAGTCCCAGAATGGCAGCAACCCTATGTCCATCGGCAGGTGAATGGATAAACAAATTGTGGTGTAGCATACACTGGATGTTCAGTAATAAAAAATAATAGTAAATGATCCACTGATTCATACAACAACATGAATGAATCTCGAATTACTATGCTGATTTAAAAAAGCTAGACCTCCTGCCCCCAAAAAGGCTTACTGTCTAATTACACTTATATAAAATTGTACATAAGGTGTATATAGAATTATATAAAATTCTAGAAAATTCAGGCTAATCTAATCAGATCAGTGGGTTACTTCATCGAAAGGCGAGGGGGGGATTCGAAGAACCATAAGGAAACTGGGGAGCTGTGAGTACGTTCATTATCTTGATTGTGATAATGGTTTCATGGCGTACTTATTAAAATTCTTCAAAAAAATACTTTAAATACGTCAAGTTTTTGTATGTCAATTATATCTTAATAAAGCTTTAAAACAAACAACTTGGCCAAGACTTTCCTGAAGTTTCCCCCTTACCTTATGGGGTCCTCCACTGAGCTCCCTGTTCCCAGAGCTGCCCCTATCCCAAAAGTGAGCTTCCAGAAGGCAGCAAGGATGGTATGGGGTTCATCTTCCTATGCCCAGAGCCTGGCACAAGGCAGGCAGTCCCTATGTATTTAATGAAGGAGGCTTAACAGGATTAAATTCCCCTCCCATGGTCAGACAGCTCACCTGAGACTCAAGGCCCTGTGTGTGCGTGCATGTGTGTGTGTGTGTGTGTGTGTGTGTGTGTGTGTGTGTGTCTTTAAAGCACACTGGAGTTCTCCGACAATTAGCTATCCAGAAAGCGCAACATCTTTCTCAAGCACTGTCTCGCCTCCACTAGCCCAGGTCTGGTGACTAAAGACCTACGGCCAGACCAGGCAGAAATCAAGAGTTTGGGAACTCCGACTGCTAGGATGGCCTGGCCGGCATGGAGCCTAACTGTGGCTCCAGGACCCGGTTCAACCTGATCAAGGCACTTCCCCTGGGTAGCGTGGTCTGATTGAAGCAGCGAACACTAGGCAAAAGAACTGCAGCCAAATCCGGTATCCATGACTTAGGTGTGTGCACTTGAACCCCTCTAAGCTTCTATTTCCTCATCTGACAAAATTGGCTCAAGGGGGTGCGGTGAGGATTAAATCAGTCTACTATCAGAAAGACGTTCAGAAGGGGGCCTGGCACAAAGGAACATCTGTGAGCATCGGCTGTCTTGTTGGGTCAGAGAGCTGCATCCAGTTCCCCTTACATGATTCTGCTAGTCTTTTCCTATCTAGAAATTTCTGGATGGTTCTGAGTAGGGTGGAGTCACTAACATCTGACAAACCTGGCTCTCATTTGGACGTTTTAGACCTCAGATTCCTCATCTTTACTTTTTTTTCTCAAAAAGTAAACTTCTTAGAAGTTTGTGACATCTGTTTTATCGTTTATTCTGTCTGGATTTTATATATATATATATATCCAGTTTTTTTCTGTCTCATTTGTTAGTAAGTTGCAGACATCATCATCGGACCCCCTTTTATCCCCAAATTCTTTCGCTGAGTCGCCTCTTGTAAGCCACGGTTCAGTTATAAACATCAGGAACTCAGACTTCCGTACAAATTCTTTAAGTAAAGTATATATTCAAATTTCGCCGATGGCCACAGGTTCCAACCCAGATCCAGCCCCTCATTTCCAGGTCTTGCTTCTGTGCGCTCGGCAGCCTGTTTCATGACCTTGTCGTTTGGAGAAACTTCAGGCCGCTCGTTTCGCCGTTGTCCCTGAGTTTGAGTACATCCGCACCTCTTAGCGGGGTCACAACGCCACCCCACCGGGCTCTGCGATTTAATCGAGCCCCCAGCACAGCGCTGGGCCTCTTGGAAGCTGAGAAATATTAGCTCCTTAGTACAGGTTTTGGGAGGACGACGGGCCGAGGACCAGAGGGAGGAAGGCGGGGCGGAGGCTTGGCTTTGCCAGGGCTCAGAGGTCGGCCAGGATGTGCCGCCCCCAGGGAGTCGCCCCCTGCGCGCGCCCCGACCGCCCCGACCGCCAGGACTTGGGCCCAAGGGATTCAAGCGGGAGCGGTTGGAAGCGTGACTCAGCGAAACAGACCTCGGGACCGTGACTCAGCGAAAAGCTGCCGGGGATCGTGACTCGGCAGGAAAGACGCCAAGCCGCGCGCCGGCTGGGGAAAGGATTACTCAGCAGGGCCGGGCGCCCCAGGCGGTCCCCGCGATGGGAACCGAGTGCTCTTTACGCCCTGACCCCTCCCTGCCTCTTCACCTCTCTGAGGGCTTTTGGGAGCTTCAGTGAGCCCAGCAGTGGAAAACACTCACTGGGACCTCAACAAATGACCTGGAGCAAGCGACTCCGCCACTCACGGCCTCGCCAGCAGCGAGGAAGGGTGTTGCAGCCAGGGAGGGTGTTGGCGCGACTGAACAGTGGGATAGATCATTTCTTTCTGCCCGATTCAATGCACACTTGGTGTCTCTCTGGGGCCTCAGTTTCCCCATGTTAAAACTGTGGGACAAAGATAAGCTCCCCACTTAATGACTTTCCATGGGTCTATTATCATCCTTGACTTCTAAATAAAAATTTTAAATAATCTATTTTTATCCACCAATTAATAAATCCTACATAGCCACCTTATAACATTTATGTCTAATAATACCACACCTGGAGACAACAATTAGTATTCTAGTGCTTTTTTAGGAGTAAAAAAACGATAAGCTATCATACTCACAAAACGGTATATATACAATGTGCAAACAATGATAATATGAACATAGCTTAAGAAATAGGCGTCTTTTTTTAGTCTTTTTCTATGCAAGTTCTATACGGCTGCCATCATAATGTCTACTTTGTACCTTTTTATCCCTTTTGCTTAACATAAGTGTTTTCCCAAATTATTACAAGTCCTTGTAAGTAAGCATCACTTTACCAGCGGCACAAAAATCCATTCTGTGGACATGTTTATTCAACACACAGTATTCTGAGTGCCCAGCCCCCACTGTTAAACCTTTGCATTACTTCCTCCCACCCCAACCCCCCCCCCCACACTCCAACCCCTCCCACCCCCGATGAAAGAGAAAGATAAGGAGTATCTAAAACAAACAAATAAGAAATAATCTCAGTGGCTTTCATATGCTAGGGGAGGGGCATGATTCATATGGAGAATTGTCTTTCTTATTTTGAAAACATGCTGCTTGCCTCGCTTCCCTCTAAAGTCTTGAAGGAAACGTGAAGCTAAAAAACGGAAGAGGGGGGAGGGAGGCGGGGCATGGAGGCCAGAGACCTTCCGCGGTCGCTGGGGTTCGGGTACACGACTTCTCCATCAGGCAAAGGAGGCTATGTGCCCAGGGCTCCCCAGAAATGATTCGATTTTAACTTCTTTTAAAATCAGAAGGAAAAAAATAATTCACAAATAATAGATATAGATAATGAATCCAGATGGAATATATTAATCTTTATACTACTGCAGTCTTTAAGTGTAAGTTTTCTTTCTTTTTTTTTTTTAATGGAGGAAAGGACCCTCAAAGACAAGTTTGTGAGCCAGTGGGAGTCAGAATACAGCCCAGCTGAGAAGCTGGGGTCTCTCGTGAGAAAATGGTCAGCCAGACATCCCCAGGGATGGAAGCGACCTAAGTGCCCATAAATAGACAATTGGATAATGGAGATGTGGTACATATATACAATAGAATATTACTCAGCCATGAAAAAAATTGAAATCTTACTATTTGCCAGAACATGGATGGGACCTAGAGGCTATTAGGCTAAGTGAAGCAAGTCAGACAGAGAAAGAAAATGTCATGTGATTTCATTTATATGTGGAACCTTAAGAACAAAATAAGTATAACAAAAACAGACTCGTAGAGACAGAGAACAGACTAGTGATTGCTGGCTGGAAGGGTGGGTTAAGGGCGAGCGGTGAAAATAGTGACGGGGTTCAGAAGCGCAAAATGGTAGTTACGAAATAGCCACAGGCGTGCGAAGCGCAGCCTAGAGAACATAGTTCGTAGTACGGTAATGCCCATGTATTGTGCCAGGCGGGTCCTAGGTTACTCAAGGGGACCACTTCGTAAATTATATAAATGTCTACCACTATGCTGTGCACCTGCGACCAATACAAAATAATATTGGATGTCAACTCTAATCAAAAAATGTTGATCAAAAAAGAAAAGAATTCTCCAAGGTGAGAGATGGCGGCTTGGCTGGGGAAGTAGAGAACGTGGCCCTTTCTGAAGGAGCTACTTGTGTGCTTCCCCTCCACCCAAAACCTCAGTCAAGGTCTGCTCTGAACCAACGGCTGGGGCCGGCGTCTGTGAGAATGAGGGAATGGGCTCCTGAAGCCAGAAATGAGAGTGAGGGCTAGGTAGCCTGTGGGCTCTGAGCTCCCCCCAATGGGAGGGCGCCCTGAGGGTGAAGTGGGGGCTGGGACCTTGGCATTTGAAAATTATTATTATTATTATTATATTTTTTAGGTGAAAGAACCCTTGGTTGACCTCACAGATTGCAAGAAACTTGTCCGTTTACAACCCCTTATTTTGTATTTTTTTTTACACCTTTAGCAGATGGTCTCCCTAGGTGGTCTCCCATCCAAGTACTAACCAGGCCGGACCCTGCTTAGCTTCCAAGATCAGAGGGGATGGTATTTGAAAATTAAAAGGCAGGGTGTTCCCACCTAACTCAAGAACTTGGGGTTCCAGGGAGGCACACGCCAGGCTGCATATCATTGTAAATAACAAAGGAACATCTTCACGCAAAAAATGTGTTTCATGCATTTCTAATGCTGGGTTTAGATGGAAACCCAAGAGCAAAATCACTGGGTCAAGCGTAGAAGTATTTTTAAGGCTCCTGGAGTCTTTTACCTCATTCGAGGTAAAAGTAAATCACTACTTCTTGTACCTCGAATATTTCCTACATTTCTAGAGTAAATATAACTTTTATCATCAGGGTTGGGGGAGGGGCGTTTACTTTAGTTTGAGTGACGGCCAGGAGGAGGGACCGCCTCAGTGTTCTGCAAGAGGGTGCGCGCCCACGGCGCTGGGAGTGAGGCGCTGAGGGTCCGGGACTATCCCCCAAGGAAGGAAGAACACTGGGGCTCCAGGAAGAGGCCTGTTATGCTGCATCCAGAGTAAGGAGGAGCCTTGGCACCGGTCACTTGGCTTGACTTTGTGCCTGAGCAGCTGGTCGGGCGTACGTGTTGTGTGTGCGTGCGGCGGAGCAGGATCGTGGGGAGGGGGGCACGGAATGGATGAGAAGGTCAGTGGTGGTGAAGATGGAGGAAGAGGTCTCCCTCCCTTTCTCTCCCTCCTCGCAGATGCCTGCAGTGGCCCTCCCCTGTCCCCCCGGAGCTCAGCCTCAGAGCTCTCTCTGCAGGAAGGAGAAACAGATGGACAGGAAAGGCCTCTTTGTGCCCCTGTGGAGTTTGGGGTGAAGGTCAAGGTCACCTTAGCAACTGTTACAGGAAGAAATTGTGCCCTCTCCAAATTCATATATTAAGCCTTAACCCCAATGTCTCAGAATGTGACTGTATTCGGAGATAGGGCCTTTAGAGAGGCAAGGAAGTTAAAATGAGGCCCTGAGGGTGGGCCCTAGTCCAGTGTAACTAGTGTCCTCGCAGGAAGAGATAAACAGAGAGACCCCGGGGGCAACGGGCACAGAGGAAGGACCAGTGGGGGTACGCAGAGAAAGCCGCTCGCATGCCAAGCAGCGAGGCCTCCGAGGAAACCAGACCTGCCGACGCCTGGACTGTCAGCCTTCGGGACGGTGCGAGGATGAATTTTTATTGTTCGAGCCACACGGTCTTCAGTATTGATTCTGGCCTTCCTGTAGCTAATACAGGGCCCTAGACTCCACAACCGGAAGGGCTCTGAACTGTCAGGCTCCTCCGACCACGCTTTCCTTCCTCTCTCCCTGTCCCATGCTGCCCTGTGTCACCCGACATTCCCAGGAGACCACGGGCTGCACCCCCACCAACGTTCTGTGTGCTGAGCGTTCAGAGACCGGTGATGTTCTGTGTCGCTGTCATCAGCCCACCCAAGTCGGATGATGGGTCATTGCGGCCCATCCCACAGGCGTTTAAGCATCTGGGCCCAGTTTCATGGCGACTGCAGTTCTGTGGGTTTCTACCAAAAAAATCCGATTGTTCCCTATGTGTCTGGGAGGACAAGGACTGTGACTCGCTCTTCGAGGCAACCTCAGAGCTTGCTTGGCACATAGTAGGTTCATAGCAGGAGAGGGTCACAGTGACTATAGCCCCTGCAGGGACAGAGGCAGGATCTGAAGCTAGAAATACTGAGCCCAGATTTCTGGGCTGGGAGACAAGACGGAAAGAAAGCAAATCGGGACTAGCGAGGGTGGGGTGTGCCTCAGAGTTTGCCACAAACTGACCTTTAACAGGTTACTTAAAAAGTACTGGAAACCACAGTTTGTGAGTTGTGAAGGCTACAAGTGGTACACTTTGTGTGTGTGTGTGTGTGTGTGTGTGGTAAAACATATGCAACATAACGTTTAACATTTTAACCTTTTCCGTGTGTACCGTTCAGCGGCATCAAGGACATTCACGTTGTCGTGCAGCCATCACCACACCCAGGACGTTTTCATCTTCCCACACGGAAACTCTGTCCGCATCACATGATATGCCACTTGGATGTCACGGCTTCGTCGGTGGGTCAGTATTGTGGGGCTGGCCAGGTGAAACGGGCTCCCACGGGAGATGGCGACTGTCCCGTCACGGGAGGTGTGCAAAGCCTGGCCACGAGCCGCCGGGAGAAGCTGGAAGGCGTCACCAGGCTACGGCTGTGTACTAGTCTTTGCCAGGTGTCTGTGGGAGGAGAGACAAAAAGCCTTACCTGCTATAGACAGAGGTGGAGGTTTTGCCGTGTGTGCATGCGTGTGTGTGTGTGTGTGTGTGTGTGTCCTAGGCAACACGATTCGACCTGCAGCTATGTGTATTAAACACAAGCTGTGCAATAACGAGGCTCCATTTTACCGCACGTAGCCCCCAGTCTCGTCACCCCCAACTGTGGCGAGTTCATTCCACATGATGCAACAGGCAGGAACAGGCTCCTGCCTGTTCCATCACCTTCCAGAAATGTCTGAGAGCCAACCCCGCCCCCCCCCCCCGCAAGGAGGGCGAGTTGGAGAGTACGCACTGTATGGTAACGCGGCTGACCCTGTTGGCAGTCTACTCAACAGCCACCCCACCCCCGTGACGGACCCCCAATCTGTTCAAAATGCAAGCGGAAACTACTCATGGCAGGCGGGCCCGGCGCCAAGGCACGCATCACGGTTGGTCTGAGGTGTAGACTCTAAGTCATCTCGTGGTTTTCCCATTACTCCTTGTCGGTGTGATCAGGGAGGTGAGTTCCCAGCTGGATGAATGACTTGGTCAGGAAGTCAGGAGTCACCTGTCTGAGCTGAACCCTGAAAGGTGAGTGAGTTAACTGGGGGTTGAGGAGAGTGGGCCATTCTAGAGGTTACTTACTACAGGTAGAAAGGCCCTGTGATCAGGCGTGAAACAGAGGTGTGAAAGGCGGCCCGTGTGCCTGGAAATTGCGGCGGGGCCCAGTCGGGGGAGGGCAGAGTTGATGCTTTAACCCCCCAACTTCACATCCAGTAAGAGTCCCAGCTCCTTCTGGTAAGTTCCGAGATCCCCATCGCTCGTGTTTGTACCACTTCCCCTGCTGCTCCCGCTCCTGCCTGAGCGATTTTTGCTGCACTGTGCTGACTCAGACGCGAACGCTCACCCTTCTCCGTTTCCACAAAATCCTTCTCTTGACAAGTGCTCGTGAGCCGAGCATTTCCTAAAGATCTTGGGGTGACATCAGGCCCTACACAGAAAACACTTAGACCAGGAACCTTTGATAGCTCGGTTCCTCTAACCCTTTCTGGGACATGGAGTTCCCTTCCTTCCCAGTGGCCCAGTAATTCCTCTCCGGATCTCCGAACCCTCTGCCTGGTAGCCTGGGGGCCCCCCTCAGCCGGCTCCTCTCCTCGCCCTCCTCCCCCCCCCTCCCCTGCTCTCCTCGCCTCCTCCAGTGACATTGGAACTGTAGGATCCGGCTTTCTCTAGCTCCCTCTAAGTCACAAGCCTGACTGTGACATCTTTTTGCTTTCGCCAACCACTGCCTTTGGCCACGGCCACGGCCAGCCTCCCTTTTACAGCCTTTGTGACCCCTCGGGCAGTTTTGCTAACTTTCCTGTCACTTTGAAACGTGACAGAGTCCAGTCTCAAAGTTTGGTCTCACCTCGGATTTGACACCTGCCTCCTACCCTCCCTCAGCACCTCAGGGCTTTGCCGGGGCCTTGGAGGGGGTGAGGGGAGCCTGCCCCCGCCCTCTGTCTAGGTCCCTTTCTTCTCTCACGGACTGTGGTGGGGGAGCAGGGAGACAGACAGTTTTCTCTCTTGTCGGGTGGTGCCGCCACGGTCCTTGCTTGACGTCCCTGCTTCTGTGGCCCTCACTGGCGGGCCCATGGCAGATGTCCGTGCCGGCTCTGGATGGACGGGTGATTGAATAAAGGATTGACCGTATTGGCATATGTGTTGGATGAATGAATGGCAGGATGGTAGAGGGACGAGTGGTGAATGCACGGGAGGAAAGGGACCGGGAGAGATGGAGGAGGGGCCGGAACGCACTGGCTGTTCTCAGCCGAGGGGCCTCTGCCCGCCCCCGCTGGAGCCCTTCAGCTCCCCTACAATATCTGAGAAAACTCGGCAGAGTCTGCCCTTGACTGTCAGCTGGTGGCCATGGGTGGCGCTGCTGGTGGGAGAGTCTGGGGAGGGGTGAGCCAGAGCAGGGAGGGGGCGTCTCACTGGAAGTTGAGGTCAAAAAGTCAAGACCCCCACCCAAGTGCCAGGGAGGGTGGGACAAATGGGAGCAAAACAAGGAGCCCCCCTCGGGCTGGGTTTACAGAGTCGAGGTAGCGGGGGTGGGGAGCCGAGCGGTGTCCACGAGGGACCAGTGCAGAAGCCGCGGGGGTCTGGAATGGTGGTGGGTGATGCAGGTGAGGAAGGGGCCTGTGGGAGCCACGCACAGCTGTCCTCAGCTCCTGCCCTTTCTGTCAGGGTTCGGCCCCAAACTGTGGGCGGGCCCAGCGGAGCTGGGTGAATAAGTGGTGTGGTTAGTTCCCAGGAATGCTAGTGGCTAGAATGAGAAATTGCTTTGATGTGTGTCACTGGTCACCAAGTCTGATTACTGTGTGCGAAAGGTAAAATATTAACTCCTCAATGCATTGCAAAATATTTTGTAAACAAACGCAAAAAGCACTTCCAAGTCCAGGGTCCCGCGGACAACTGTGGCACAGGAGGTCCTTGGTGAGAGGTTGACGACTTGCTGGGCCTGGGGGTCTCTGAGGTTTACACATCCTGTGGGGACCAGGGACACACGGGGAAGGGTGCTGGGGAGCTGTTTCTGCTAAAGGACTTCCAGCGGCCTTCCATTGCCCTCTTCCTACGGGTTCTGTGGAAGACCCGGATTCTAGTCCGGGTTCTGCCATGGATTTGCTGTGTCGCTTTGGCCAAGTCTCTGCACCACTCTGGGCCTGAGAAAGGGATGCTGGCCCATTCTGCCAGCCTCCTGGACCCTGCGGGTGGCCAGGAAGCTCCTGCAGACTAAATGGCGGCATCTAGCCCACCAGGCGTAGGGCCGCATACGTTTGGCTGTGCAAACCTGTATATACACACAAACACACACGTGTATATACACAGAGTGGCTTTTCTGGCCCCAAAGCAGCCTCAGGCACAGCCGCAGCCCCAGAATAACGTGCATCTCACCCCAACCCCCACAAGGGCCCTTTTTCCCCAGAAACGAGGACTCAGGGAAGCCCATCCACGTCCCAGCTGTGTGACTTTGGATTGGTTAGCGACATTTTTGAACGTCACTTCTCTCCTCTGTAAAATCGAGGTTCCTTTCCTTTGCCTCGGGAGCAGCAGGGCAGGGCGCACGCACAGCCTCCTCGCCCTCCTCCTCAGCGGGCCATCTGTTTCCCGTTTCCATTTCCGGGGGCTAGCCTGGGCCAGGAGGTACGGGGGGGTGCAGGATGTTCCCAGCTGGGGTTTCACTTCCCTCCTGCCCCGAGCCTGCCAAACTCCCCAGAAGGCATCCAGCGAGCAGGCCGCCCAGGGCCTTGGGACCCACAGCCCCTCCCGCCTCCCACGCTCTCCCGCTGACCTGCCAGGCAGGTGTTCCTCCGCTTTGTGGGTCCCGGAGTGGGAGAAGAGCCCAGGGGCCCCATGTCCCCCTCTCTGTGATTAGGATTTCTTGCCTCCACTTTCTTTTCTGGTGGGAGGATCGTGGACAATGTGGGCTGCGTGGGTAGAATAGGAAGGTGGGAAGAGGCCTCGGGATCACTTAGTTCACTCTTCGTGGTTAACAGATGGGAAAACTGAGTCCCGGAGAAAGGACGGGGCTTGCCCCAAATCAAAGTGAGTCAGTGGCTGTGTGGGCCAGAAGCTGGGGCTGCTGACTCTAAGCCAGTGCTTGGTCGCCGCAGCCCCTGGCCCGACAAAGGTGGCCCCCCACTGCCCTCCCTGAGCCCTTGGGGTTGCGGGGAGCTGCGTCTTCCCCGGGCCAGGCTGGAGCAAGGAGCCTCTCGGGCCCCTGCGTTGGGCGGGTAGGCACCACATCGGCTGAGGCAGTCTCCTTCCTTCCCTGGGCCTATGTCCCCGTCTGTGATAGCAAGTGGCCCTGCTGTTGAGCCTCTGACCCACTGGGGATAGGGGGCCCCTGGTCGGTCTGGGCTCCTCCCCTCTGTTGGTCAGGCCTGGAGGTGCAGCCTTAGCACAGAGGCAGGCTGGACGGTGGGGGAAGGAGGCTGCAGGCTGGCCCAGGGCAGGGGCAGGGAGAGGCCGAGTGACAGGGGAAGTGACAGTGGGAGGGGCCGCTGGCCCAGTGCGGTGCCGCCCGGGAAGGGCAGAAGTGAGCCCTGGCGGCTCGCTGCCTTGGGGCCGCTCTAAAACATAATGGGCGGGGACCAGGAGGACGGTTCCAGCCCAGGCTCTGGACACCTGTGGCCTCCTTTCTTCCTCTCCCCCAATTCCGACCTCCCCTTGGCCCCGGTGGCTGCTGCCTCCTGGGTTCCCAAGGCCAAGGATGGACCTACAAGCCATCCTTGCGCCGCTCCCAGGAGAGGAGGCAGGGGAGGAGGGTGGGTGTTACACGTGCCCACCCTTTGCAGAGCCTCTGTGGGTCAGGGGTGATAGCACTTCGTCCTGGGACTCCGTCCAGAGCAAGTGTGCTTGGGAGAATGGCCGGGGGTTCCAGAGGTAATCAGTATATCTGACCATTATGGGCTGAGTGTTTCCGTCCTAAATTAATGTTGCAGTCCTGGCGCTAGATACCTCAGAATTTGACTGTGTTTGGAGACAGGAGACCTGTCCTGAAGCCATTAGACGGGGCCAAGCAGGGCAGGTGGGGGTGCATGGCAGTGGCCTGGAGCGGGGCGTTGGAGCCTGCGCTGCGCGGGGAGGGGCTGGGCTGGGGTTCTGGGGGTTCAGCCAGGTGTGTCGGGACCCAAGCAAGGTGAGGGGGACGTCGGCTGCTGGGAGACCGAGTAGGCAAGTCAATACAGGCGGGACGGTGGCATCCCGGTCTCTCCAGCCGCAGAAGGAAGTCACAGACATGGGAGGGGCGGGGCGGGCCTGACGGCACCCCTGGTGCTGGACTGCGAGACTTGCTTGTTGGCGTGAACACGCGCTTTTCTGCCTACGGGTAGAACCAGGAACGCACATAGATCTGAACGCTGTACCCACTGAGAAGGTGTGTGGAGCACCGCCCCGCAGGAGGGAGCACACCCAGCTTTGTAGGAGGCGCCCGCAACTCCGGGGGCTCAGAGGGGACAGGGCGGGGAGGCGGGGGTGGGGGGTGGGGAGGTGCCCACCCAGAGATCCTGTTAATTGGCCCCCGGCTCCTCTCATCCAATCCTCCCCATGACTCTGTGGGTCAGGGGGTGCAAGGAAGGGCTGGGGTCCTATGGAGTCCCCTCCCACATCCCCCCACTCGAGCTCCCAGCCCCGCCAGTCAAGAAGCATGTGCGGGGCTGGAGAGGCAGAGGGCAGGCGAGTTTGCACGATGTTTGGGTTTGGAGACAAAGACCCCTGTGCGGCAGCGACGAGGGCAGAGAGGGGCCGTGCTGGAGCTGGCAGCGCCCCGCGCCTCCCCGGGCTGGCTCCGGAGAGAGGAACCCCACCCCTGCTCGCCCTGCAGGCCCCAAGTGTGCGGCACTGCTGCCATCTTGCGGTCACCAGGGGACAGACCCAAGCCTGTGCCACCTCTAGAGAGTGGGCTTCCAGAAACACCCACTGGAAGTCCCTAGAGCCCAACCCGGGACCCCAGGCAGGCCCTGCCTTGTTCACGTGCCCCCTGGCCCCCCTTAAGGGCAGCAGCCCAGGCCCGGGAGACAGGCGCAAAGTTACCGTCGCAGGAACGGAGGCTGTCCTGATGGCCGCCAGCACCCGTGATAGCCGGGGACCCTGAAATCACCCAGGAGTCAGGGGGCAGAGCCTTTGCTGGGCGCCCGGGTGGAGGAGTACCGTCCGTGACGACACGTGTGGAGCATTCCCTTGAGAGGTGCCGTGCTCCTGGTCCTCTCACACCGCTATGAGGGGGCGACCGCCGCGGTGCATTTTACAGGTGAGAAAACGGGCACGGAGCAAGGTTAAGTCGGTCGCCAGCATCACACACTCGGAAGCAGCCACGCCGGGGCCAGATGCCAACACGGGGCAAGGGGCAGGCGGGCGGGGGGGTGGGGGTTGGTGCCCAGGCCCGGGGTGGGGGGTGCTGGGGGCTCAGGGAAGCTGGGAGTCGGGGAGGCTCTGTCGAGAGGCTGGCGGCTCTGGACTTCCTCCAAGTCCCCAGGGGCTGCCGCCTCCGCACCCCTTCCCCTGCCCTTGGGCTGGGCTCCCACTCAGCCACCCCATGTCTCTGGCCAGGTGCCACCTTCCAAGGCAGCCTGGGCCCAGCGGGCGCTGTCGGCACCTCATTAATCCTTTCCCCCGCAGTCATAGCCCAAGGCCCTCACCAACAGCTGGTCCTCTTCTACGCGAAGCCTCTGGGCTTTCCCGCCGCTGTTGTGATCAGCCCAGAGGGCCTGCGCCAGGAAGCCCAGCCTGGCCAGCACTGACAGCTCCTGCCCGGCTCCCTCACCCGCCCCCAGCCCGGCAGCCTTCTCTCTGGAGGGGCCCGTAAGGGATGCCCAGAGCCGCCATGCCCACGGGGAGGTGCGGAGACCTTCCCGGCCCCCTTCCTGCCGGGCTCTCTGCACCCTGCTCCACCTCACCTCTCCAGCCAGGGCCCTGGTCAGAGACCCTCTCTGACCTCCCAGCTCCCAACGCTGCACACTTCCCTTTCATTTCAGAGCACCGTCACTTTTCAAATTTACATTCGTTGTTATTGTCCCCTTCCCCTCCATGTGACCCACCCGGGGTGGCACTTGGCCATATTCACCTCTGTATTCTCAGCACCTAGACCACGCCTGGTGTGTGGCTGGTGCTCAGGGGACACCTCACACAGGAAAAGCGGAAAGACGTGGCAGCTTTGGCCACCAACAGGGCCGTGAGCCCCTGAAGCCATGTACTGGGGGTTCCCTGGGCTTCCTGCTGCCCCTGGGAGAGGCGGCCTGGGCTTGGATCCCGGGGAAATCCCCGTTCCTCCCTGAGGGACCTCTGCGGAATGGTGCCGCTGCCTGCCCGGTGGACAGGACGAGGGAGGCAGGCGGTGGGTGTGGGCTGGCCAGGGAGAGGCAACAGTGCGCCAAGGGTTGGGTCCCACTCTCCCATTATTTAGTGTGAGACTAGCGAGTCCTTGCTTCCTGGAGCCTCAGTTTCCCCACCTGTAAGTGGTCGAAACCAGCACCACCACAGGGCTGTTGTGAGGTAGGGAAAGGCCCAGGCCAGGTACGGCACACGGCAGCTCAGCTGAATGTGAGTGCAGAGGGGAGGGAGGCCCTGGGAGAGCTGGGGGCTGCAGACGAAGGGGAGGGAGCCCATCCCTGACCTGTTCCTGTGAGATGGCCCCAGTCCTCACCCTGGGACACATGCCTGTGCTTCCTGAGTCAGAGTTCACCGGGACGGCTTGCCCCACCACACGTGCGTATGAGTGTGTGCGCCTAGCAATCCTGCCCAGCTGAGTAACTGACGGATCACTGCCAGGGTTCTCTGATCTGACCACCAGATGCTACCAACCGACTGAAAAAGGCGCATATTATATTATGAAAAAGGTGGTCACAAAACCCAAGTGCTTTAGGGGCCTTCATTCAACATGTGGAATCAGGCGCAAGACTCAGCTTGCTGCTCCGGACGCTGGAGGTCTGGTGTGTCGTTGCTGACAGCCAGCCAGAAGCATTCAAGGATTGGGGCCTCTGGAAGCCATCCGCTGTCATGAGCTCTGACTGGAGGAGGCAGCGGGCCGGCAAGATAAAGCCGCCTGGGGCCATTCGGAGTAGGGCCAAAGTCCCCAGCACTTGGCCGCCTCTGCGTGATGTAAAGCGGGATCAGATGGGGTAGGAGCTGGTGCCTCTGTGCAGCCAGGGAGAAGGGGCCAAGAGACAGAAAGCAAGGCACGCGAACTTTGGCGTCGTCCCAATTTTGAGTGACAGCAGCCTCTGAGCAGGGCTGGCAGGCTCCGCCCCCTCAGCATGGCAGTCACCTGCCGAATGACACGCAAGGGTGGGCCACATCCAGGAGACACCTCGCACCGGGTTAAAACCAGAGCCGTCCTGCGACCTGGGCTAGCGCACAGGTAAGTTATGCAGGATGTAGGAGGTGATCCCCCGTTTGGACCAGCCGAGTGTGGTATGACTGGAGGGCAAGGGCCCGGGGTGCCACCATCTCCCAAAACGCTGATGGCCGGCTGCCCGGGGGAGAGGGGCATGGCTGCTCCCCCCACACGAAAAGAGGTAGTTTAGGTTGGGAAGTGGGTCAGACGGTAAGGTTCGGTGGTCACCTTCCTCCAGGCCTGGCTGGGCGGCAAGCTCTGAAGCTCGGTCTCCCTCCTCCCCCGCTGAGAGGATGGACAAGCCCAGGGTCTCACTGTCCTTGTCCCCAAGCTGCTTTCCTTGCCCAGCTCCACCTGGAGGGCTGGCTGGGCCTGGCCTTGTGTGCCCAGCGCTGGCAGAGACGTGGGCCACACTCACGGCCCAGGTGCCCCTGGGCCCAGGTACGCCGACTTCTGCTCTCCTCCACGGGCTGGTCTTCCAGCCAGACCGATCTCGCCAGCCCCACACCAGCCCCCTGCCCTTCCGCCACAGAGGGCTGGGCCAGGAGGCGCTGACAGGCCTCGCGGGTGACTCTCAGGAGCCTGGTGTGGACTCCAGACTGGAGAAGGCGGCACCTGAGCCTTGGCGCTCTCGAGCTGCCGGGACTGAGGTAGGCACTGACGCCCTGCGCCTGACCCGTGACCCAGCTCCTTGAGCCGTGGGCCACGCCATCCACACCGAGCCTCAGGGCTGTCACCTGAAAAATGACGGCAATGAACTGAGGCATGAGGAGGTGCCCAGCATGTGATAAGAAACTGCACCTGTGCCTTTTCCTGAGCTGGGCAGCTCACACGACTGAGTAGCAGCCTCAGTGACTGTGAGACCAGACGGTGCCCACTTCGGGGTTGTGACGGGTCCATGAGCCCGAGGGCACGGCTGCCCGATCTCCGCCTGCAGGAGCACAGGCACCCCCGACGCGCCCACACCGCCCACACCACACCCTCCACACGCGGCCCCGCCCCGTGACGGCTGCGGTGCTGCTGCAGGGCGGGAGCTGGCCTCAGGGGGGCAGCAGTGTGAAGGTGCCCCGAGCGTGCAGGGGCGTCACCCGGAGGGAGGGCGATGGGGACTCCTGGCAGGGCAAATCGTGGCTGGAGTCTGCGTGTGAGGTGTGGGGGGCGGGGGGGGGGGGGTGCCGCCCCCACCTGTACCTGGGGAGGGTGTTCCCGGGGGCCCAGGCCTGCTGCTCCGCCTGCGCCACCTGCGGAAGCCCACCTCCTGGACCGCCCCCAGCCCAGAGTGGGCCCTGCCGCCGCTGAGGCCGAGAGGTCACCTCCCACCAGGAGACTGAACGCGCTAGCAGGGTGGTTTTCTACCTTTAATCGGGGACACAAAAGGCACCTCTCCCAGTGTAAGAGCGTCAACCGACAGGCGGCTGGGCCCATGCCTGGTGGGAAGAGGAGGGGTGGAGGAGAAGGCAGTGGAGGAGACTGCGGGGGCCGCAGGGGCTCCAGGCACCCCGGAAGCCTCCCCTGCAGCCCGGGGCGGAGGATCTCTCGCCCCGCCATGTGCAGCTTCGTACCTGGACAGTGTGCAGCTCAGCAGAGGGACACAAAACCTGCCCTCGACAGCTGGCCGGAGCCTTCGGGCCCCATGAGGCAGGGGCCCAGGCAGGGACCAGAGGCTGCAACAGAAGCTTCTGTCTCAGGCCTCTAGCTAGGCCTCAAGTGGCAGTGTGGGCTCTGAATAGGGGTCTTCTGGGGATGGGTCCAGGGATGAGACCACCCAGGACAAGGAGGGTCACCTTAGGGTGACCAAGCAGCCGGCATGTCTGTCCCAGGCCTCCCAGGTCTCGGTAAAGTCAGTGGTGGGCTGGGGCGGGGAAGGAGGCAGGAATGGCCAGGATTCCAGCGTAGAACTGACCTTTCCCCCCATTCATCTGGTTGCCTCCTCACAGCCCCAGACAGTATGGCGCAGCCTCAAGGAAGAGAGAAGGGAGCAACAAGCCACCCCCAAAGCAGCCTTAAAACCGAAGGAGGGAGAGAGGCCCCAGCCAAGGGGTGTGGGAGCAGTGGGGGTTCGGGCTGCAGGGTGCCAGACCCCACTTATAAGGCAAACAGCATGTCATCATCTTTCTCCTGGGTCTTCTTTCGAGGGGCAGTGCCAGGAGGGGGGCCCGGGGGGCCCTCGGCTGAGGGGCTGGAGAGGTTGGGCAACTGATCAGCCACTTTGGCCCGTTCTTCCAGGAACTTGTCAAATTCTAGAGAAACAAGAGAGAGGCTGGGGGTGGGCTCTGAGACCAGAGCAGGGGATGGGGTGCTGGGCGGGGCCAGGGCCAGAGCCCACTACCTTCACTGGTGACGCCTTTGGGCTCTTCCGGGTCATTCCCCTGAGAAAGCAGAAGGGGGCAGAAGTTAGCTGGGTGGGGTGGGGTGGGGCTGGGCAGGGTGAGGCGGGGCTCAGGCTGCTGAACCAGAGTGAACCAGACCTGAACCATGGCCCCCCATCCCCAACCCACGTCACCTGGCCTTGGGTGCCACTGAGCCTGTTTTCTGCTTGGTAAAATTCGCAGTGTTGTTGGGAAGCTAAGATGGGATACTATAGGCAGAGTGCCAGGCACAGTGTGGTACCAGTGGGTTCCTCTCACTGTCCAGAGGGGCGGACGGACTCCCCTGTGGTAGAAAGGCTGACGCCCAGAGACTGAGGCCAGGCACACTCAAGCTGGGGACTGGGGAGCGGGTAAGCCTCTGCCACCACCAGACAGAAAGAGATGGACCCTTGCCTGCCCTTGGGCAGAAACATGGTCTTGGTGGCTTGCAGAAGGCAGCCTCTGGGGCTGGAAGTGCCCAGGCACTTGGTTCTTGGTGCCCAGAGAGGGGGGTGGCAGATGCTGGGGGGGCCAGCAGGGCTCTGGAGAGGCCTGACACCCGCTGGGACCCCACACTGGCAGATTGCTCTGGGAGGGGAGGTGCCCAGGAGAGGCGGGCACCCAGCAGGGGACGGGTCACTTCCAGCTGCTGAGGTGTCCCACAGTAATGCTCCCCTTGTCACCCACTGGCTGTCTATCCTGCCCCCATGACCAGCCACTTCCAAATGAGAAAAATGGGAGCCGTCAGGTGGGTGAGGAGTGGGCCTGGGCCTTTGCTCTTTGGCTGGGCGAACCCCGACTTACCACGTCAGTGGACAGCCACTGCTCGATGTCCTCCATGAGGCAGGCCTGGGTGACGGGGATCTGGAAGGAACGGAGGAGAGTGAGGCGGGGAGGGGCAGTGCACTGGGCAACAAGGCCCAAGACCCCACCAGCTCAGGGTCTACCGGCCGGGTGGCCTGGGGCAGTCACCCACCAGACATCTCACTTCTGAAATGGGGCCAGTCAGACCTGCCTTGCCTGCTTTTAGGGTAGCGGTGAGGGGGTCAAGATCCTGGCATTCTCTCCAAGATGGCTCCTGCCCAGCTGCCTGGGACCCCTAATTCCAGGCTAAGGGCAAGGGGCATGTAGGGCCAAGAAGGGATGGGGAGGGGTCTTTTAACAGCTGGAGCAGAACCAGGAGAGAGAATGGACATCTAGCTTCCTCACACTGAGGGTGGGGGTGGGGATCCAACCCCAGGCAGGCCCAGTGACAGAAGAATGCACTGAGTCCAGGGAGGGGCCAGCCCTCAAGGTTGGGGTGCTAGGTCCTGTCTTCCTGCACGTCTGCGGACACAGAGCTCATGGTGAAGGGCTGGAGTGGAGGGAGGTGGCGAGGTGACCTGGAAAGGGGGGCTGTGGCTATGCATGGGGACATTTCACTTTGGGCCACAAAGACATAGGCTCTGCCACAAAGACTCCTGCACAGGGGCTGGAGGCTGCCTTCTCTGAATGCTTCTTCAGAGGCTCTGGGCACAGACTTCGGAGTCAGACTGGAATCTGGCTCAGCCCCTTGGTACACTGTGAGTTTGGGCAGGTTACTTAACTTCTTTGAACCTCACTTCACTCATCTTTAAAGAGAATAATAACAGTACCTACCATCCAGGTTGCTGTGAGGATTAAACGAGATGATGGATATAAAGAGCTTAGCACAGTGCTTGGCATAGAGTAGATGCTCAAGAAATGCTAGTTACTAGTTAACTACTTTGGGAAAGAGAGGGAGAGTGAGTCTTCTCCAACCAAGCCAGTTCCGCCCCCAAGCTCTGTCCCCAGCACCTGAGGCCCCAGCGGGCAGCAAGCAGCCGAGAGAAGAGGCAGGAGCCGACTTCCCAGCAGCAAGCTCTCTGGGCTGCCCACAGCAGCTCCCGCTCAGCTTCCTGCTGGCACCCGGCCCGGAGCCAGGCGAGCCCCCGGCACCTCAGCTGCCCTGGGCCTTGCTTCCCAGTCAGGAGCCAGAAGGGGGCACCGAGGGTCCCTGGAAGCAGGAGTGGAGGGAGCGGGACCATGCCGCGGGCTCCCAGGCGGCCCTCGCTCTCCTCTGGGTCTAACGGTCCCGTTCCCTCCGACGCTAGCCGCTACCACCGGGTGAGACTCTGCGAGTGGCAGCCCCAGCTCCCTGCTGGCCCCTCCTCACCATGCCTTGTCTCACCATCCAGTCACTGAGGGCCTTCTCACCGCTGCCTCCCGTCTGGGTGAGAAAGGGTCACACTGAGCGGTGGGAAGGGCAGGGCCAAGGCTACTGGTGCCGGCCTGCCGCCACCTGACGAGGCCTGTGTGTGTGCACACGCTCGTGCAGCTGCGTGGCGGGTGTGGTGGCCGGTGGAAGGGGACAGGAAGCAGCAGAGCGTGTCTCACTGTGCACCGCAACACCTCTAGGTCCCCAGAGCCCTAAAAGGGCTGGGTGAAGCTTTCCCTCTCTTCCCCAAAAGATCCCGAGGGTGGGCCTGAGTAACCCCAGGATGGCGGAGCAGGCAGCCACTGGCCTGCCGGCCGGCTCTCAGGAAATTCTGATGGGCACCTCAGGCTTAGAAACACTGGTCTACGCAGTCCCCTCATGTTTTACTGACGGGCGAACTGGAGGTTCCCAAGGGGCCCAGAGCAGACAGGCAGGAGAGGAAGATGAGAGTCCTGGCTCCTCCTGATCTGTCACCTGTGACCGCCTCCCCACCCTGGTCAGACCCCGCACAGGGCCTCGCACACTGGCTGCCATGGAGCTGGCACTGGTTCCGTTCTGTACTGGGCTGCTTAGAATCACGTTCTGACTGTTCCGTGGGAGTCTTGCCACCAGCCAGACCTGAGCACCTTGGGAACAGGTGTTTACTGACAGTTTTAAGAAGGTCATATCCTGATCTGGTGGAAGGCGCCTCAATTTCTCAAGTCATCAGAGATGAATGAGCCTCAACTTATCAGCTTCTGCGTTTCTGCAATCGTGTGTTTCCTCCTTGTGGCCAACAGCAAGGTGGTGGAGGAGCCAGGAGACCTGGATTCTAGTTCTCGCCATGTCTCTGAGTAGCTGTGTGCCCCTGGGCAAGTGATGCCCATCTCAGGGCTACGGCTCCCTCGCCTGAAACAGGAAGAGGCTGGGTGGGGTTGTTGCCCGCTGGGCTGTGGAGTCATGGGCAGGGGCCCATGAGAGGCCAGGTGGCCCGAGAGGGAAGTGCTTTCAGCAGGCTTCCTGACGGTCTGGATTCAGCTGAATTCCTGGAGCCGGAATGACGGCTCTCGGAAAAGGGAGGCTGAGCAGGGGAGCGTTCATTTCTCCTTCGAGCTCTGCAGGCCATCTGGAGTTCTTGTCACCAGCAATGGCTTCGGAGTTAGACAGACCAACGGCTGTGAGCCCCTGGGAGATTGATTACCTCACAACCCTAAGCCTTGGTGTTCTCTGTAAGTGCGATGACCACACAGCAGTACTATGAAGATTAAATACTTCGCTATGTGCCAGGCACCACGCTAAGGATGTTACACTTGTTGTCCCACTTAACCTCTCTCTGGACTCAGTTTTCTCATCTGTGAAAGGGATAACAACACACCTTAAAGGTCTGTGTGATGACTCAGTGAAGGGGAGATGCAGAGAGCTTGGCATAGGACCTGGCACAGAGCGCAGACTCGACAAACGACTGCTTACGAAGAAAAATGACGGGAGGCCCTGAGACGCGGTGCACGAATGTGCTCTGCGGGGGGGCAGGTTACACGCCGCACCCGGGAGGCGCCTGCTTCCCCTGCTCGTGCTGCCTGCACAGTGTTCCAGGTCTTGCCCTGTTCTGACTCCTCAGAGCCTGGGGACGTCTCTGGGGATTAGCTGGGACACCCAGGAGAGTGGCTCCTGCAGCTTCCGAATTGCTTTCCCAGCTTCCATGCTGGACCCTTCTAAAATAACAGTTGGATCGATGTTCTCTGTTGCTCGAGGCTGGCCTCGCACAAAATAAAACCCAGTCTTCCTGCTCGCCCGAGGCTTCGTCTCCCGCCAGCCAGTCCCGCCCTGGCCCCAGGAGCCCCTGGCCCTCACCGATCTTAGCCGCTTCATTGCCCCTGCCTGTCCAGCTCCCAGGTCCTGCTGTTTCTAACCACCTCCCAAGCAGGTCCTCTGTCCATTTACTGGGACAGAAATTGTCACTGCCTGAAAGGCATCGAGAAATAAATTCAAAGATATGAGAACTGTGCTTGGAGTTCCTGCCAAGGGGGAGGGGTCGCCCACAGAGCGTGCTCAGTGCTGGCATGTGGCTGCCACTCACTACGGTCAGCAACGAAATGGAGCTAAGATGGCGCCCGGGGTGCCTCCCGTGGTCAGGCCTGTGGTTGTGGGGCGGGAAGGCGGGCAGGGAGCGGGGCCGACACTGCAGCTCTTGTTCTCTATTCTCTCGGCCCCCCGTCCGCTCTCCCGCAAAGAACAGGTCTCTAAAGAGGCCGTGAAACAGAACACTGACCGCACTCTCACTGTGCCAAGCACCTTGATACACCTCCACGTGCATCCTGTTATAAACCTGCAGGTAGCACTGTGAGCCCCGGGACACGGACGGGGAAGCCGACGGTCGGGATGGGCAGTCGTCTGCATAAGGACACACGGCCGGACGGTGGAGCCGGGGCGGGAGCCCAGGCTGCTGGGCTCCAGCTCCATCACAGACGGAGCCCTGGCTCTAACCCTCCTTGTGTGTGAACTTAGGCAGATGACTTAACCTGTTTCTTCAACTGTGAAGTGGCAACAATTACATTGGCTACAAAGGGCAGGTTGGAGAGCCACATGTGGACATGCCAAGCCAGGGCGGGCGTTCCCTGGCCTTTCTGCAGGACAGGCCCCAAGTGGCAGCAGGGCCCTCTGCTCACCGCTCCAGTGCTCTGCTGCCGGGCGTCCAGGGCGCCAGCCAGGCCGTCTGTAGCTTGGGGGTCTTCGTACTTTACCCTGAAACACAGAGGCCACAGCAGCCGTCAGATGACGCCCTTGCCGTACCAGGCATGCCAGTCACGTGAGAATTGAGGGTGGTGTCTGCAGCCCCACACCCAGCTCAGGAGGAAGGGCTGCTTCTCAGATGGTCCCAGGGAGGCTGGTGGCCAGGGCTGGACTTGGGGACACTCTGGGAGGAACTGGAGCGGGTTCCCAGAACGATGATATGGAAAAAGCTGAGGAAGAGCCCCCTGCTTCCAGCAAAGCCTGTCTAAGGCGTCCCTGACCTGCTTGCCCAGGTGCCCCTGGCACTCCCCTTGGTGTCCCAAGTGGAAGGGCATGGTCAGGTAGAGAGGCTGGCACTGTGTCAGCTGTGTGTCCGCTGGAGCAGGAACACAGGGGCTGACAGGGAGCTGGCTTCCAGCGAGCAGAGACAGAGCCGGCGCAGGCCGGAGGGAGGCGTGGGCTGCATGCCAGGGAGACGGAAAGGGCCTGGGAGGATTCCAGAGTCCCAGGGGACAGGGCAAGGTGAGGCGTCCAGATGCCACTCAGGTGACCAGGGCTAGAAGGGCCAGCTGGAGCATGAGGGAAGGACAGTCAGGCAGGAGAACACAGGAAAGCAGAACTCCAAGCTAGGGCACGTTTCTGTCCCCTGCAGGGCACTTTCTGCTGGGGTAGAGACCAATCCCAGGAAGGCCTGCAGGACGGCCTACGACCTGAGAAGGTGCGTGACCTCGTCTTAGCACGTCCGCCCTACCCCTGGGGTCTCATGCTGTCCCTGCATCTGAGCCTTTGTACGTGCTGTTCCCATGGCCTGAAAGGGCCACTTTGAGCTTCTCCAGCCACCGTCCAGGCCGCGGTGTCTGGTAACCCTCCAGGACAGTCCTTCGCGTAGCATGGCAGTGGTCTGCATGCACGTCACTCACCCGGAGTTGGCAGGCCTGGAGAACATGCTCTGGGTGTGCTTTTCTCTGTCCCTCAGGGCCTTGCTCCCCAAAGCAGTGACAGTGCGACAGCAAACCTCAGCCAGGCTGGAGAGCTGGACCAGGTGCCAGGGGCTCTCTGGTGTGACCAGTGTGCCGCCTGCTGGGGCCTACATGGGTAGGGCACCCTCCTGGCTGCAGGTCCCACTGGACTCATTAGCTTCCACCAGCACAGGAGCTCATACTGCCCCTAACTCCATGGCAACCATGAGCTGCTGGTCCCAGAGCACCTGGGCTTGGGAGTACAGACTCTGCCCCAGGCCAGTGATGTGGCTCACAGCTCAGGCGGGCTACACGTGGATTTGCCAGTGCGGAGGGTACCTCTGGCCCTCTGGAGGCCCATCGACAGTTCCCAGACACCAGGACAACAACCAGGGAGCCGGGGGTGGGGGGTGTCCTTAATTTGGAGCTTTCCTTGGCTGTCCATCCTGGCTGCCACCAGCTCAGCCTTAGAGTCATAAGCAAGGGACTGACAACAAGCCTTGGCACACTGCCTCCCGGACACACCTGTGTGCAGTCCATCATGGGAAGCTGAGGCAAGGGGCCGGCCCTGGTACACTCAGCCACATGCTTAGACTGCTGAAAGCATCTCCCTGTAAATGGACAGTCCCTATGGGAGGACAGGACTCTAGCTCTGGTGCAGAATGGGCAGATTTGAGTGGGGCAACAGGGACTTCTCTGGAGACTAAGGATGGCTATGGAAGAACAGAAATGCCTAGACAAGCCCAAGGATTTATCAGGAACCTCCCTGCCTGCCCCAGAGGGCTTGGTGCATTGTGCACAGTGCAGTGAGGACCTGGGTTGCATCAGAGACAGTTTGGGAACCAGACAGCGCTGGGCTCCCAACCTAGTAAGCCAATTAGCTGACTGATCTGGGGAAAATGGCCCAGTCTCTTCATGCCTCAGTTTCCTCATCTGATCAGATTAGATAAGATTCTGGCACACAGCTGGTCAACTTACAGGCGATCCTTCCCCCATCCAGCCTTGGTTGTGGGGCACAGTCTGCCACCTGGCCTCAGGCCACGTAAGACTGACTTAGGGAGCAAGAAACTCTGCCATCCTGAAGAAGTAGGGGCAGGGGCTGCATGCTTTTCTACATAGCGTGCCCACCAATAAGCCAGGTTCAGGGACCCGGAGAGAGGCTCTCCCCTGATAGAGAGTGACCCAAGCTGCAGGGGACCAGGATAGGGCCAGGTCACTCACTCTTTCCGTTGGTCAGCCAGCGAGCTGCCTCGTGTCAACGCAAACATGTCAAACTCATCTTCTAATCGGCCAGAGGTCTCCAGGGACTGCAGGCCAGCCCTCACGCTGCTGGAGTCCAGGTCTGCAGGGACAGAAAGACCACGGAAAAGTCCTGGCATCCTGCTACAGCTGAGCCATCCCCTGCCAGGCCCAGGGGTGGTTCTGGATAAGCGGCGTGGGTGGGGGTAGACACAGGGCGGGACGTACAGATGGGGCACAGTCACTTCCTCTCTCGTAATTATCTCCCAGGGCTTGGCATGAAGCAAGCAGTCAGTAATATTAATTAAAACTCATCATGGCGATACACTGGCGATTGCTAGCATGTAGCAGGAGTGCACTCTGGGCCGGGCACTGGTCTAAGCCTGGCTCCGGTACGAGCTCATTCAGTCCTAATGACAACCTGTGAAAAAGGGCCCGTTCCGGCCCGTGACAGAGGAGGGAGGAGGGACACAGAATGCTTAAGCGACGTGACCAAGCTCACTCGGATGACTCAGGCCATGGAGAATTCGGAGTCGGGGGCAATCTCAGAAAGGTGGGGTTCTGAGATTCGAGAGGACCCACCCCAGCCCAGCAGTGAGGGGCTGTGAGGGAGAGTCCCATCGTTTTGTCTTGGGTGTGCAACCTTGCAGCAAGATTCAGCTTGGGACCTCAGTGAGGAGGGGTCTGGGCTGATGTTCTGCTGTTGGTGCTCCAGCATGTATATAACAGGAGGGCACCCCTAGAACTGCAGGGGTGCCCCGTACTTACTCATTGCCTCCAGCTGGGAGGAGAGGCCGCCGGTGGCCGCCGGGTCAGGGCCCATGTCGATGAGGTCAGCCGCCGCCTCAGCCTCGCCTGGGGCCTGCAGGGAGGGAGATGCCAACGCCGTCCTCCCTGCAGCCGCCTCCCCTCCTCCCCTCCTCCCCTCCTCCCCTCCTCCCCAAGCACTGGCACTTGCAGTCTTTGCCCAAGGAGCTGTCACCAGGGCCCTGACAGCTATGATGTAAGAGTTTTTCTTCCTCCCCTCTAGCTCCGCTGCTCCCTCTGGGAGAGCGGGGAAGACCCTTGGGCATCAGCTGGTAGTGACATAGTTAAAAGGGGACTCATCTAGGAGCCTGGATAAGAAGGCACATCCTGTCCAGGATATCTGGCGGCAGGGGGCGGGGGGAGGTGAGCACAGACTTCCTTCTCTCTATTAGCCCGGGCATGATCGAGTCACAGGAAAGAAGCCATTTACCTTGGGGGTCTGGCCTGTTCGGAACCGCTCAAACCTACGGGACAGAGAAGAGCCGAGTCAGGGAGACAGGCCAAGAGGCCCTTGGGCCCCGCCCGGGCAGAGCTGCTCCCCCTGCAGGCCTCACATTCAGCACAGTGGGTCACTGAGGGTGAGGACACATCTTGTTTGTCCTGGACAGACCTAGCTGATGCCTGTCCCCAGGGAGTTATTAACAGTGCCTCTCTTTCACTTGCAAAAGTGTCCCAATTTGGATTATCAATTACCTGGCCACTCTAGTCATGACCAGCGTAAGGAAATGAGTAGGAATAGGATAGAAAAGGAGATGGAAACGCACAGCACGCGGCAGAGGCGAGTAGCTTTATGAAACGTGTTCAGTAATATACTCATCCACGTGTGTGTGTGTGTGCGCGCGTGTGTGTGTGCGCGTGTGTGTGCCAGTGGCTCTCTAAAGTGGTGTAAGAAAGACACCCATCCTCACACTGCGGGGAGCCACTCGGACTACCCTCAGCAGGCCAGGCGGCGGGTGAGCGGGATCGAGAAGACCTTGGTCTGGGGTCTGTTCGAGTCCTAACCCTGTCACTTGATAACTGTGACTAACAGGTCTCTTTGTCTATTAAAAAGGGGGTGACGGTGGGACCTGCCTCCCAGATGTGAGGATCAAGCAAATACACCAAGAATGATTGTGAGCAGAAAAGAACCAGGCCAACGCCGGTCTGATAACAGTGGGTGTCAGAGGAGTCACCCAGATTGGGCCCTTGGGCCATCTCAGAGCCCACGCCCTGAAATGACAGGGAGGGGACTCTTTTATTCCACTGGGCCACCAAGCAGGAGCTACCAGGCGGATGTGGCCCGCAGCAGCTCCACCCCACTCTCAACTGATTTAGAATCAGAGAGTGTCTGCTAATGAAGATACAAAATAAATAAGGGCCCGGGGAGGGGGCGGGGGGCTGGGATAACTGGTGCCCTGGACGGGACGCTCTCCCTGGCTGCTCAGCACCACGGACCCCACTGCGCACTCCCAGTTACCTACAGGTAGGAAGGAAGTGAGGGGGACGTGTCATTCCTGCAGGCCCAGCGCCCCTTTCTCGCTCCTTTTCTGAGAGCCCCTAAGTGCTCCTCCGAGGAGCTGTTCTACCTGTGACCCTGGTGGGACTGCCATCAAGGGGCCCTCGCCTCTCCCAACCAGTGAGCACAGCAAAGCTGAGGCGATCAGAGTTTCTCCTGGGGTGCTGACTCCCGAACACAATGATACGAGGTGAGCAAGCGTGTGGAGCCATTTATTGATGGCGATACCCTAGGGACATGGTCCAGCAGTTTTGGCCCTTGAGACCCTGAGCCGCCCTGGGATCTGACCTTCCTGCTCTGTTGGGAGGCTTCACTGTTTCACACTTCTTTGGATTCTAAGAGCTACCCATTTAATAGAGGTTATTTTCCTAATTAATTCTTTTTTCTGCTTAAGTCAGCCAAAAAAGCTTTAGGTAAGTAGCTTGCAGTCAATGAGCCCTAATTAAGTCAAGTAGGTCCAAAGCCCCAGAGCCAGGGAGCGGTGAGGTGAGCAAGGCCAGGCCGGGCTGCGGGCTCACAGTCTCAGCCACCACTGCGGCCACCTGTGGGGGCTGGACCAAGGACACAGGTGCGCGACTAACTCCGGCAAGGAGATGAGGGCTGGGTGGGAGGCTGGGCGAGCGTGTCCACACTGGAAGACAGGTGAGGACGTGTGCACCGGCTGGCCGGGCCGGTGGTGGAGAGGGAGACGGGAGGACAGCCGGTGACAGGAGACCAGGAGGAGAGAGAGGAGGGGCGAGGAGACGGGCGGGGCAGTCGCCGTGGGCGGGAAGGGGTGGGCTACCGTTCGTGGCGCAGGAACACGTTGTTGAGATTGTCGTTGACGATGAGCAGCTCCTCCGTCAGCTGCTCGTTGGCGACGCGGGGGATGAGCTCCAGGACCCGCTGCTGCATGGCGCGGCACGTCCGGTTGAGCTCCTGCGGAAGGAAGGGAGACAGCCGTGGCCGCAGGGCCCAGCTCAGGCCGTCTCTAACGGACGGCCCGGCCTCTGGGTGTGCTGTGGAGGACAGAGAAGCTTCCAGACTGGATCTCGAGCTCCACAGGACAGCTTCCGGGGTTTTACACCGCCAAGTGCTCCACGCACACACCGAACACGCAGGACACAGCCCACACGTGAAGCGGTGCTGCTGGCTGAACCTGGCTTCGCGCAGACTTCAGAGGAAAGTGCTTCCTGCTGCCTCTTTGCCAAGTTGAAAAATGGAGACTTCCAGGGGGCTGGATGAACAAACTGCAACTTCTCCAGGTATACTGGGGTATTTGTAACCAAAACATAAAAAATGAACAGGATGACTCCAACTATTACCCACCAACTATGATTTTGAATTTTTGCTTCATTTTTTTCACCGACTTATTTCTTTTTTAAAACTTTTACTTTGGAAAAATTATGTTTATAGAGAGGTTGCCAAGACTACAGAGAGTTCCCATAAATCCTTCGCCCAGCTTCTCTTTGGCCGGCACTTGTCAAAACCAAGTCGCTAACACTAGCATAATGCTATTAACCAAGCTACAGACCCTGCTCAGGCTTCGCCAGTTTTGCCACTAATGGCCATTTTCTGTTCCAGGATCCCACATGCATTTAGTTACGGTGTCGCTGACTGACTTTTAATCAGTAAGTAATACAGATTTAAACTTGTTTGGGGCAAAGGAAAAAATTTAAAGCATCATCAGTTTTCCATTTGCAGGACCGAGTGTTTCTTCGGGTCCCCACCACCATGTGGACAGGTGCCTGGGTCACGGTCTTGAAGTCCAAAGAGATAGTCGTCAGTCATTGGTGACTGTGGCCACTCGCCAGCCCTTTTCTCCTGGAGGTGTGATTAGGACTAGGTACTGCCCCAATGTGGATTTTGGTTCTTTTCTGGACCCCGTGACCCACCCCCTCGCAGGCAAGGCCCTCTTTTCCCGGGACTTCTTCGTCTGCCTTCGGCGTGGGGCAGGGTGGGCCTGAGTGACCGTCGATACCCGGCGGGCCTCCCCTCTCTCCGTCCCATGACTGAACAAACTTATGGCTTCGTTCCCACTTCTTGGCCCTCTCAAGAGCAGAAGAGTAGCGGCTGGAGCCAGGCCGCTGGGTTCAAATCCCAGCTCTGCTGCTTACAAGCCACGTGCCCCTGGGCATGGTACATGGCCTCCCTTTGCCTCAGTTTGCTGACCTGGTAAATGGGGATAATAAGACTCCCTGCCTCTTGGAAGAGGGTTGGCATCAAGTGTGTGGATGTGGATCGAGCGTCCGCATCGGAGCCTGGCGCATGGGAAGTGCTCGGGGCACGTGCGCCGTCCCTGTGTCAACCCTGCCCATCTACCCTGGCTTGAGACATTTTATCAAATTATATTCACCAAATTAATACCAAACTGGTCCTGCTGCTTCCTAACGCACTCAGGCTTCTCTCAGAAACACTCGTGCAGTCCTCACACTTCAACTCCGAGGCTCCGACTTTACTCCCGTCTGAAGGCCAGGACCACTAAGCAAGTACACCGCGTCCGCGCGGTTAGGCGCAGGGTCATGGGGATGGGGACAACACAGCCTTGCCCTCAAGGAGCTGGAGGCCGAGCAGGAGACCAACCCGAAACGAGACCCCTGGGCCTTGGGGTCCCCGAGCTTTCTCGGAGTGTCTGTGAACTGATCTCCATGGGGAAGGTGTCTGTCCCCAAACCCGGCTCCTTCTGCTCCAGTGCCTCCCCCATCCCCAGCTGCGGATGGGACTGTGGGAATGCCATGTGACAGACAGGAGTGAAACCCACAGCTCCCACCTGCCTCGGCTCCGGAGGCCAGCTGCTCTCTCCTGCCCGCCTGCACATTCCTCATCTTTTGGCTTTTTCTCAATACTATTTATTGGGACCTTACTCTGAACCAGGCACAGGGAGGGCAAAACCTTATTTTTCATGCCCAACTTGTACCATAAAGGCTATGATTAGTGCAACCTTACAGATAAGGAAACTGAGGCAGAGGGGCTAGTCTGTTCGGCCCAGAGAGCTACAGAACCCCGAATTCCAATCTGATGGAGTTCAAGGTCCCTGGTTTTAACAGCTCCCATGGTGACCAAGGAGTTCGGAGGAAGCGTGGGCGTGGAAGGAACACGTGTGGGCAAATGAGCACGAGGTCACCCGGGGGGAGGATGCGTGCTCACCTGCAGCAGCTCCAGGTCTGCAGGCTCTGCCTGGGTGGGCACCAGCTCCGTCAGCATCTCCGACATCACCCGCACGTTCCCACTCACCATCTCCAGCTCGCTGCGCAGCTTCCCAATCTGAAACACACCATCGGCCCCGGTGAGAGAGGCCGGCGGTCTGGAGGCATTGCCACTCACAGGGACAGAGCCTGGCGCGACCGGCCCTGGGCGCGGTGCCTAGAATTGCTGGCCTGCCAGCAGACTCTCTCGGCTCCCGGGCACAGCCCTGCACTGAGGGACCCGTGGTGGGTTTGCTACCACCCCCCACAGAGGCACTACCAACCGTTACCATCTCCAAACCGGGGAGCCTGGTGCAGGGGGAGGCCAGGAGGAAAGAAGCAGAGGGTGAATGCGCCGCACTGCACAGCTGGAAGGCTCCAGGATCTCCTGGGTCCAAGGGCAGCTAACGAGGCCCCGGGGGCCGCTCCCCCAAAGGGGAGGGGGGAGTCAGCAGGCCCGATTCCCTCCTTGGTCGATGGGATTTTATCTTGGTCCTGGTCTGCTTTGGTGTCCCAGGTTCTTCTAAGGATGAGTCCCAGTGCCCCACCTTGAGTATGAAACTCAGATCCAGCACTTGTTAAGGCGATGTTTTCAATGATCACAGGTTTTCAATGATCACAGGATCCCAGGTCTTGGCTTGGAAAATCATCGTAAATCAGGATGTACAGGTGAGGTGACGGAAAGCCAGTGTTTTCTGCTGTGGGGCTCTGCAGGGTGCTTAGTCTCTTTTATGTGTACACTGTGGACATCCCAGGAACGGATCGGTATCAAAATTCCAAAACTGATCTGGCTGAAGCACCTCATCGAAGAATATCTCATGGGTCTAGCATTGAGTGGCTTACATCTTGGGAAATGCTCATGCCTCTGTGTGACCAAGGTGGTTTCAGAATAAGAATTCATGATGCTTGCGATAGCTGCTGCCTTTTACTGACCACCTACTAAGTGCCCAGCATTTAACGTATGTGGACCGGTCTTACGAGGTATCTGTCGTTGTCCCAGCCTTCACAGACGGAGATGTGGGAGCACAGACACAGGTGGCATGTCTGTGACAGTTCGCTGACACCTTCCAAAACCCCAAAGACGTTTGATACATTTGGCCTATTTAACGAACGCTCCTGGTATAAGTGAGTGGAAAATCTACCGATCACAAAGCCAGCGCGTGCAGGTCAGGTGGGACCCAATTATAGCGGGGTCTGGGAGTTACACCACTGTGTGCCTCAAAGTCATACCATGTCCCAGGAGACGAAAGGGGACTTTGAAATTAAACAAAGACTGTTCAGCTGTGTTTAGTGAGAACCTTCTTGCGCTAGATGTAATTAGTCTTAATCCACAAAGATACTAGCTTTAGGCAAATGGGTTAGAATCATAAATTAATTTTGGATCGCAGGGTGTTTTTATAATTTTTATGTACGTCTATTTATTCGTCCAGTTAGAACGAATAATATCTATAACTCTGGGAGGTAACTTTATAGACTTGCCGTAAGATATCAAAGTACAGAAGTTTCTCTTGAAATAGGTCAGGGTGTGAAAGGCCATTGGCAAGTTCATTTATTTATAAACCCGAACAATACCGTGCAGAGGATCAGTGGGTGTGCTCTGGAAAGTCAAGTTTCACTTTCGTTTCCATCATACAGCTGTGTCTTATCAGCGCTTTCAGCAACCTAGCTCTTACATTTAGCTGATGTGACAGGTCTGAAGTTTGTAAAACACCTCACAGGGGGGCACTCGGACGGTACGTGGCCTTGACCCATACCCAACAGCTCAGTCTAAAGTGACTGAGCACTCAGCTGAACCTGGTTAAGGCTATAGATGCCCCTTGTAGGGAGTAGCTTCTGCCTGGCACAAACTGTCCACAGTCCACAGGTGGGTGACGTTGCCTCCAGCTTCGGGAGGAAGAAACTGCAGGGCAGGGGCTGACTAAGCCAGTGTGCCGCTCGGTCTGAGGGGGTGATCTTCCATCGCCACTCACAGGCCCTGGGAAAAGCTGGCCTGGGCTGGCCCCCAAGGATCTCACACTATGCCGCCAACCTTCTTGGGGCTTTGTGGAAGCATCAGGATGCAATACAGAGGTTTCTGAAATTATTTTTTGTGTGGATGTCTTAAAACTAGTTTTAGTCAGAACCTCTGTTCACATGAAGTCTTACAAGCAAACCACACTCAGAAAGTGGAGCAGCCGTGGTTGGAGAGGCCGCCTGCTGCGCACCTCCTTTGCCTGGTGCTGCCTGACATGCTCCACGGAGAACGTGGCTGGCGAGCAGCTGAGGTACAGGACGGAGCCTGCTTGGAGTAAGAGACTTGAGCTTGAATCCCAGCACTGTCTGATGAGCTGTGTGGCTCTGGGCAAGTCAGTGTATCTCTCTGAGCCTCATCTCCCAAACAGGAAGCACACACCTGTGGGGCTGCTGTGAGGACTGACCGGAGGCTCCACGGCGGTCTGACAGGCAACCCCCCCGCCCCCCCGGCCATCCTCCGACGTGCGGGGATGGCCAGGGACACGTGACTCTGGCCCAGGCTTGTTTACCTGCTCAGGGGTTGGCGCTATGGGCGTGTCACTGGGGAGTACGGCCGGGGCGGGCAGAGGGGCCGTGTGCTGGCTGGAGTCGCCTCGATGACTGGTGTCGATGCCCACAGAACTCTGCCCTGATGGTGTCTCTGAGCTGAACACGGTCTAGAGGGCAAACAACTGGGTCAGTGAGTGAGGCCAGTCAGTGAGGGCCAAGGTCAAGGGCTGACAGGAAGTAGGGCGGAGACGCCCTCTGCTGACCACTGCACTCCTCGTGAGTCTCCTTACCCTCTGGGGCGTGTGGATGGGTGACAGCATGTCCAGGTCAGTCATCGGGAACTCCAGGCCCTTCCTGCGCAGGTCCTCGTAGACGGCAACTACGCCTGTCAAATCGGGCGAGCTGCGGAACGCGTCAGCCCAGGACTGAGAGGGAACAAGGGGACATGGCCGGTAACTGCTGCTCACTGAATCCCACGTGAGCTCAGCTCCCCGCCTCGCAGAGAACAGAAGTTCTGTTTCTGACTCGACGGTCCTGTGACTATGTCCCCAGCCCCCACTCCACACTCCCCGCACTCAGAACGTCCAGTCAGCAGACAACCAAGGTGGCCGCAGATGACAAATAGACTGAAGCTGACGGAGAAAGGGCAGAGTGGCATGGGCACCTTTCTCCCTGGGGAAGGAGCTGGCCCGCCCGCCCACACTCACCTGGATGAGGTTGAGCACCTTGTCGTGCACGATGGTGGGTGGGTTGTTCTTGGGCAGGATAGTCCTCACCAGCACGCCCTCCACAAAGTCCTGGCTGGCCACCAGCACGTGGAAGCGGTGCCCGCAGTTTTTGACGCAGGTTTCCAAGACCTGGATGCCGTGAGGTGCCCGCGAGCACCGGTCAGAGGAGGGTGTGCACCCAGGACCCCACCTCACATTCATGTCTCAGGGCAGCTTGAGAGAGAGGGGCTTCCTGGGGTGAGCCCTGGCATGTGGACCAGCAGGGACAATGCGGGATTCAGGGACTGGTTGATGGGGACTGGGGTGGGCAAGGGCGGTGTGTGGGCAGTGCCCACAGAATCCTGTCCTGATGCTGTTTCTGAGCGGAATAGAGTCTGGAGGGAAGGTGGAGGCTCTCTGGGTGGAAACCAAAGAGAACTTTCAAATGGGGACCCTGTGGCCTGAGGAAAGGGTGCTAACCTTCCCTCCCACCCCTTGTTCCTGGCCTGGAAGAAGGTGATTTTGCTTTTCAGAGTCGCCAGATTCACCTGGATTTGACAATGCTGTGGAGGAGGCGGGGACAAAGTGCTTTGTCCCCCACTCCCTAGACAAAGCCACCCCGACAGCCGGGATGCCCACTTACACCTAGCTAGTCCTGTTGTGGGCGAGGACTGTCCTCAGTCCCTGGCATTCGTTTTGTTTTATGTTCATTTTTCTGGGCGTCCAAGTACCAATCAGCACCAACAGGGCCTGCCAGGCTTTCTGCCCCCTGAGAAGTTTGGGTTCACTGAACTTCTGTTGCCTGGCAGGTCCTGTGGCCCAGGCTCTCCGTGACTGGTTCTGGAGGAATGTGGGCCTCGGGGTGCCTGATCCCCATGCCAATAGGTTGGAGAGAACTTTTTTCCAAATGGCCTTTCTTGCCACTCATGCCTGTAGACAGGACAACGCTTTGCCCACAGAACTTCCCTCCCAGCCCTTGGAAGAGGAGCTCCGTGGTGGCTGGGAGTCCTGCGGGGCCCAGGGTAGGCCATCCCCAGTGGACTCTAGTCCTGCTATGGACACACGGACAGACAGGGTACTCACCGTGAGAGCCAGCATCACCTCGTGGAAGTTCTTATTCCCCATGATTCTCTTCTTTATTGCTCGAAAGGCATCTTTGGGACTGGGCGGAGGACAATAGGATGAGCTGAGGCACGGGACCTCCTTATCCTGCGCGGAGGCTGTCTGCCTGAGATCGGGGGCGCTGGGAAATGGGAATGTCCTTCCTGGGTCCCATCTGTTTTCTGCATTTCCGGGTTCTAATCACGTCACTCTCTGCTGCCCCACCAAAATCCTCCCGGGGGACCACGAATACTTGGCAGGGATTCTCAGTGTGGTCCCTGGGCTCCCTGCACCATAATGCCTCGGGGCGGAGGTGTGTTTGGTAAAAATGCAGAACCCCAGGCCCCGACCTTTGACCACCTGAACCAAACTCTCAGGAGATCTGCTGCTTACCATGCCCCGGGGACTTCTTATGCAGACTGGCGGTTAGCAGGAGCCCATGGGCACAGAACCCTAATGCCCCGCCCCGGCCAGTTCCCCTACCCATCCATCCCTCCTCCACTCAAGTCTTAAGTGCCCACATGTGCCGGCGCCACTTTGGGTGCAGGGGACACGCTGAGGAATAAGACCACATGGCCCTGCTTTCAAAGACCACACGTTCCTGGGAGACAGGCATAAGTGTGGGGAATAAGTGGGTCCTGTGCTGAGAGCGAGTGGGTGTGGGGAGGGGTCAGGGAAGTCTCCTCTGAGGGGGCAGCATTGCAGCTGAGCGTGAAGGGTGACATGGAGCCAGTTGGCGGGGCAGGGGAAGTGGTTAAGGTAGAGGCCGGAGCCCGGACCAGGGCCCTGGGGTGGGGAGGAACTGAAATATGGGCAGGCTAGGTGAGGAGGAGGCTGAAGGGAGGGGCAGAAACGCGGGAGGGAGGGTGGGCGCCCCTACGTGCAGAGGGAGCCCTGAAGGCCTCGGTGGCAGCCTGCTCTCCCTGTGCCACCTGTACCTCTACGGCCACGCCCCACGCCTCAGCCCTGCTCCCTGCCCCTCAGTCCCATGCAGGCGAAATCAATGTTGTCTCAACAGACCGCTCTTGCCTAAAAGGCCTTTGCGGGGCCCCAGCGTCCACGTCGTCCCCCGCCATGCCTTCCCAGCCCCCGTCTCCCCAGCATGCACTGTCACGGGGCACTCACCAGGGCCTGCTGGCTACAGAAGATCCCCCCAGAGGGCAGGGACAGCAGCCTGTTTGACACCTTGCCTCCCGGGGCCCAACACGCTGCAGGAACGCAACATTTCCCAGGCCAGCAAGGGGCTGCTGGGGCCCGTCCTGCTGTCTGACCGAGTGTCTGTCGGTCCGTCAGTGCTGATCAGTTAAGGGCAAGTCAGGAGAGTCAGCATCCCTGACACGGGTCCCCTGACACGAGAGGAGGTGGTGGGAGAGCCTTCCTGGGAACGGACCCCACGAGGGGGCAGAGCCGTGGAGGCCCGTCAGGGCTGCGATGGAGAGGACACGCAGTGGGAGGGACCCGGGGTCCTAAGGGGGTGGGACCCTGTCCCAGAAGCGTTGAGGGTAGTTTTCAACCCAGCGCCCTGGGACAGCCCCTCACCCTCTGGGCTCCTTCTGGCGGAAGCTGGTTTCTGCCCCTGGCTGGGCTGCTCACCTGCGGCCACTTCAGCTTCTAAAGGGACTTGTCTCCACTTCTCAGAGTGGCCCAGAGAAAGGGCGCGGCATTGTAATCAGAAGTTCAGGCTCGTGGGCCACTGCTGTGGGCCTACTGTGCCTAGTACTCTGCTAGGAGCACAACGCGGATGACAAGCAGGCCGCACCGCAGTGGGGGAGTGGACCAGAGACCAAAGTTTAGACGACAAGCTTACTTTGCTCACTGCTGGGTCCCCATGCCTCATGATGTGCCTGGAACACAGCAGGGGCTCAAATCGACAGCACACCCCCAGGTGAGTCTGAGCCCGGTTCTGCCAACGTTTCTAAGGGAGGTGGGGACCTGCCTCTCCAAGGCCCCAGCAGTGACTCAGCCCCGACGTTCATGAAGCCCCAGGCCTTTTGAGAGGCCCCATGAGGTTTTCTGCCTCCTGCCTTCTCTCTGGTGGCCCTGCCATCTGTCCACCACTATCTCCTCCAACTCTAATGAGTTTAGACGTAGATACAAATGTCCCCTCCTAGCTCCATGGCAAGCCCATGGAGCACCGCTGGGGATACCGGAAGGTGTCCAGCAGCCACTGCACTCTCCTGACTGGCCTTGGCTGTGATGTGGACACCCACAGCTTCCCTTGGGCCCTGGGCTGGGCACTCCCGGCCCCTGCCTGCTTCCAGCCTGCCCTCTACATGCAAAGCACTGCCTGGCTGAGAGCGCCTAGTGAAAAATGGAGAGGGAAATGAGTTCCTGCTCCAACTCTTGATCCTGATTTTCCAGAAGAGAGGCCTCGTCTGGGTGCACTTCCTGCTGGCTGTGGTCATCACACCCCTCCCGGCCCTTCCCAGGTTTGTCCTGAGGACAGTGGACCCTGCATCCCTTCTCTGCTCCCCTCAGGGCCTTGGGCTTAGGACTGAAAAGAGCTTGCCTTTGAGGACAAAGACCTAGAGAGGTAAAGTGACTTGCCCAAGGTCACACAGCTGGCCTGTGATGGCTAGTCAGGGATCAGGAGCCAGGGCCGTGACGCCTCCCCCTCACCACGCAAGTACCTTGGCAGAGCTCCTCGGCGCTGAGCAGGACACGGCGACCTGTGCACCGGATATGCTTAGCAGAGGTCAGCCATGATTATTAGCCTCTCAGTTCTGCTTCACTTTCACTGCCCTCCCCGTGACCCCCGACCCTCCCTGCTGGTTTCAAATCTTAAGGAAATGAAAGTCTATTCTTGCTCACTGACGAAGATGGGAGTCCCTAACACACAGCCCAGAACGCGAAATGCAGAAAAGTACTCGAGCTGCCTCCTCGTGCTAAGAGTCACCGGCTTGCCTTGTCTTACGGCGATGCTGCCCCGATGCTGTTCTAGAAGCTCTGGTTGGCTGGGCTGCTGCTGAGAGGCTGTGTGGGCTGGCAGCGCCCCGTGGCCAGCTGCACGCCTGGCACCTCTGGGCCTCTCGCACACTTGATGAGAGGGCTGGACAGGATCTCGGTTCCACAATGTTTAAAATGCCACATTCCTGCCTGGGGTGGGGCTCTGACAACCTCTGCAGCCCCTTCTGACACTGAGGGCCACAGGCGGGGGGGGGGGGTCTGCCTATGTGTGCAGAAGTGGCGGGACGGGGGTGGGGGAGCTCTGGCAGGAGGCGGGGTGTCACAGTGGCCCACCCCGCCTGGGCCCCAGCCTCACCCTTCCTCCGTCTCATTGATGATGTCACAGATCTCCATGTTGAGGGCCCAGTCTTCGGTCTGCAAAGAGCCGTCTGTGGCTTTCTCTGAGGAGAAGAAACCATAAGTCACAAAGGCGTGTGGGGTCCCAGGTGACAAACTCACATAGTGGGGTGGGACTGTGTGGTGATGGGGATGGAGAGGAGAGACGACAATGGATGCTTTCTGGGCGCCCGAGATGGGCTCGGCGCTGCGTGCACTGTGTTACCTGCCCTGGCCCATTTTGTCACTTAATTCTCACCAGCAGCCATGTGAGGCTGGGCTACCATTGTCCTTTGACTGCTGAGGAAGCCGCGGCTCAGAGCGCCAAACGGATGAGTGGGGACAGGAATCCAGCAGGGATGGCCTCAGAGTGCTTGTCTTTGACATGACAACATGGAAAGTGTTTTATTTTTGTAAATAAAATATTTCTGATTTGGTAACCATTCACATGGTTCAAAAAGTTCCAAAGTGGCATGCAGTGGAGAGTAAATCTACCTGCCTCACTTGCCCCCTGCCCTGACTTCCCAGAGGCCCCACTGTAACCAGTTCCCTCTCACGTCTCCCAGAGACGTTCTTTACTACCAAGGCAAGGACATGGTGTGGTTACACTCAGGCTCCGTTACCAACAGGTGGCCTGGCCTTGCCCGTCCCCTTTGAGCCGGTTTCTGTCTGCAGACCGGGCGGACACTGAGCCACCCTGCGGACCTGCCCTGAGGAGTGGCGATGACACAAACAAGCCATCCAGAAAGTACTTGGAACAAAACAGGTGCTCCCGAGTGGTGGCAGTTCCTTTTTTTAAAATTGAGGTGAAAATCACATAATATAAAATTAACCACTTTAGAATGTATGATTCAGTGGCATTTAGTACATTCGCAATGCTGTGCAACTATCATCTTTATCTAGCTCAGGTTGTGCTGATTCTTAGGGTAAGATTTCCAGGTCGAGGGTCAGCTATGAGATTCTCAAGGCCTGTCAGGCCAGGGTCCGTGACCAGCTGCTGAAGCTGTGCTCCGTGCAGGGGCCGGGCCGGCCTCCTTCTCTTCGCTCTAGTGTGAGAGGCGGTAGGTGAATGATGAATGCGGGAAGTGACAATGCCCGGACATCCAAAGACGTCCTTTAAAAGGGAAGTGCCGTCCCTCGCTCACCACAGACCTCTGAACGCTTCTAGATTCCGTCTGCATGCAGACGAGTTTGTAAGATATGTCCTGCCACAGTGTGCACAGACGATTTTGCACACAGCTTTTTCCAGGCAACATTCTATCACGCACAGTCACTCCCGGCTGGCATGTCAGGCACACACGCACATTTTTCCACATACGACACATACACATGCGTGACGAGGCAGGATTTCATTCATGTTTTAAGGTTCAGACAGTGAGACCCTTGGTGTCCTGACCCAGGGCGCTCTCCGAGTCCCTCTCCATTACGGCCGTCTCCTTGGCTTCCGGACCCTGGCTCCAGGCGAGGCGTGCGCGCTTACCTGCCGGCCTCAGCAGACCTGCTGCCATAGCAGGGTCAGCCATCGTCTACCACGAATGCGCTCGATGGACCAGGCACGCAGAACGTGATGTGATGGTAAACCATCCTACACGGGAGGCTCCCTTGGCGCCCCGTTCACAGGGGCAGCTGCGGCCCAGGGAGGCTAAGCGGCTCCTCACTCGCTGTATAGGCACTGATGTGTCTGGCCAGCTCCAGGCACTCAGAACACAATGGTGGCCCTCACCCCATGGCACCCAAAGAGGCCAAGGCTCTGGGCCTGGGCCTGTCAGGACAGAGTGGGGCTGTCACCATGTGGCTGGGCAGGGCCCTCTTCTGGCTGGGCAGGCAGGCCTGTCCTGCAGGGCTCTGCCTGGGCGGGGCCAGCACAGTCACCGTCTCATAACTGTGGCTTCTGTGACCTTGCCTTTGAAATTAGCCTGACTCCATTCCACCACCCAGGTCCTTCGTTGGGTCCTGTGGCCAAACGGATGCAAGGGTGGCCCAGGACACATGCCGGGCAGCTGAGGCCTCCAGGTAGGGACCCAGCAGCAAGGTGGGCTGCTTTATTCCCTAGATGACGGCTGGGGCAGGGGATAAGGAAGTGCTCCCTTTAAAAGCACTGGAAGACACTTGTTCACCTGACAACTATGTCCTGAGGGTGGCTTCTTTGTGTCACACTCCCCATCCTTGGGGACTTACCGAGCTGCATGGGATTAGCCAAAGAGAGCTAGACAAGTGCCCCTCTGAGCAGAGAGGGTGGTGAGTTTGGGGGAGCGGTGGCTAATCACCCATGCAGAACCCTCTCAGTGACCGCCAGTCACACGGGCCTGAAGGATCAGTCATCCTGACTCCTGGGCTACCGCTAACTGGCCACGAAGCCCTGCCAATTCTAGCTCCTGACTGTCTCTCCGCCCTACCCTTTCCCTGGTCGCCCTGCCCTCTGCCACTGTCCCAGCCGGCCACCATCCTGACCCTCTCAGACCACCGCCTCAGCCCCTCCTGCCTCGCTCCTCCCTATCGGCTCTCCCTGCTGCCCAGAGAGAACTTCCTGAAACTTGAAAGTGACCGTGTTGGCCTGTGCCCCAAACCCTCAAAAGCCCCGCCCCCAGCCCTCAGCCAGGCCTTGAGGCCCTTCCACAGCGAGATCACTTTAACTTCCCAAGTTATAGGCTGCGTAGCACCAAGTGCCAGTAGCTGTTACCGTAAGGAATGGGATTTGCCCTCACAGCCCTGTAAGGCGTCCGTTATCGCCCTCCTCTAACCGACGAGGAAGCGGAGGCGCAGCGATGTCACACGGTGGTAGAGGAGGAGCGGCCACTGATGTCCCTGGCCCCACCTCTCATCAAGGGTCAGGGAGCTCTGCAACCCTCAGGCCACTTGTCCCCTCCTCCCGGACCCCTGGCTCCACCGGCAGGCCTCGCGGTGGTTCCTCCATCAGATCCCCGTACGATTGTCCCAGGAGCCCCTGAAAACCAAAGACGCCTCTCCTCTCCTGAGGGTGCGAGCACAAGGTTTTAGAAAGAACTATGGTCATTTTGGAAAGGGGGCAGCTGGGACATTTATAAGTCATGAATGCCACCCCGCGGAATCAAGGTGGGTGCAGAAGGACCTGGAACATGGCTCTGATGCCAACCTGAGCACAGCTGATAGGGCCTTTAGTCCTGAGTGCCGGCGGTGGGCAGAGCCACTCAGACGATGAAGTGTTTTGCGGGGATGAGGGGAAAAGGGGCGTTTCGGTCAGCCTAAGGAGCAAGGGGCAGGGGAGGAGGCAAGAGAGAGACAAGACCCGTGGGAGCGATTTCAGAGGAAAGGCACGGCCAGACCGGGACGGGCCCGTCCACCCGTCACTGGCCAACTTCCTTCACGTCTGGGAGTGGACTGCAGGATGGGAGAGCGGCACAACTTCCTTAATAAAGGTTTCCACAGGGTAGGTGTGTTCTATTAAGGGCAGAAATTTAAACCCACAGGAATCTGGGGATACAGTTTTGTTTCTGTCTTTAACCACGAAAGTAACTCGGCTGGCTATTTTAAGAAAGGGGAATAGAAACACTGACGATGGTTACCAGCTCCAAAAGGATGGCGGCCGACTTCCTGCCTGAGTCGGGAAGTCACCTTGGCGGTAACCTTCAAAGCCCCAGTAGCAGTTCTGCTCTCGTCCCCAGTTCCCGAGGAAGCCAAGCGCTGCAAACGTCCGCCGGCCATTAGGCCACACTGTTGTCTAGGGCTGGCTGCCCTGTGGGTTTGGATCGCTGGGCACCTGTCTGCTTGGTAGCCCGTCCTGTCCATGTGGGGGCTGGTGCAGACACCCCCCCCCCCCGAGGGCTCCAGAGAGTCCGCCCGACACGGTGGCAGGCACTGACAGGCTGGGCGGTGGCCTGGGTTTGGACTGGGACCAGTCCGGCCCCGCCCCTTCGCTCGGAGACCACGGTCAAGGATCTAAGCCCTCTGAGTGTCTGTTTTCTCATTTGTCAAACTGAGATAAGACCGCCGACTGAAACTTTTCAGCCAGACAAAGTTATGTACAATGTCGGGTGAAGAGCAGTGACCAGTAACTAAGTGCCATGGCCATGACTTGGCGCGAGAACAAGAAGGGGTGGCCATGAAAGACACACCAGTTCCAGACCCCTACTCCCAGCCTGTTCACCCCCGGGGGGGCCCCAAATAGCTGGAGGACCGCAGGCCCCTCCTGCTGCTCTGGAGGAGGCCATTTCTGCAGTGCTCAGCGGAACTGTGGTCAGCATCATGGTGTGACCTCCCGCTCCCCAAGAAAGCTGGGGATGAGGTGGGGGGAGCAGCCTAGAACCTTCTCTTCACCCTGCACATCCAAACAGTCTCCAAGTCCTGTGGATTCCAGATGCTCAGCTCAACACCTCAGAGTTGCCCCCAGCTCCATCATCACCGTGACAGCTCTGGTTCAGGCCCCGTCACCTCCCCCAGGCCTGGACCATCGCCTCCACACTCCTCAAACACAAATCCAAGCAGTACTTTCCTCTGTCTAAAAATTGTCCAGGATCCCTCCTCCCCCCACTGCCTGAGGGGCAAAACCTAAACTCTTTAAGGACCGAGAGGGACATCTGGGCCTGACCTCGGCCACGATCAGCTGCGTTCTCCCCATTTTGCAGGTCTTGTCCTGTCTTGCCTCGCCCTGGCCTCTGCCAGGAACGCCTCTCTTCCATTCAGTCAGGCACTGGTTCACAGATGACGACGACGACGACGACGACGACGAGGACACCCTGCACCACCAGCGGCACACTCCCCGGGCGCTCGGTACGCACCGGGCGTGGGACTAGGCACCTCGCACCAAGCCCGCTACCCCTCCCCACAGCCCTCAGGCCAGGGATGACTCCACCGGGCGCGGAGATGTCAGTGACTTGCCCCTGGTCACACAACTTGCAAGCTGCAGAGCAGAGATTCGAACCCGAAGAGGTCTGGTTCCCAAATCCATACTCTTTACCAGTATGCTATGTGCCTCTCAAACACACCTCAACCCTTGTCGTCCAGGCCCTGGGGAGACCCTGGGGAGCAAAACCGACCAAGTCCTGCCCTCAGGACGTTTACAGCCAGTGGGAGGCCACCACTGACATTACAAGAGGCAAAAATGCTGTGACAGAAAAGACCAAGTGCTCAGACAGTACAAGGGGTGTGAGATTTGCATGCGCAGACGCAGAAGGGGCAACGGCGTTCGCCGCCCACGCTCATCTTTTAAGGCCCTCCCCCCGAGTCAGCCCCTCAGCACTGCGTCCAACTGGACAGACTGCGTCACTTGCCATCTTGCACTGTGACGGTAACATCATGGATAACAGTGACAACATGACCAGCGCTCACCGAATGTCAGCTTGAGCAGGATGCTCCGCGCACCGACTCCTGTGTTGCTTCCCGCAGTCCCCGCCCACCATGCTCAGGGGCAGCGGATGCCCAAGGCCTGGGGGTGGACGAGTCACTGGGGAAGGGGCGAAGCAGGGCCTGCGCGGCTCTAAACCTGCGTGCTCTCTGCTCTGCCCCGTCGGAGGACGTCCCTCCCTGCCTCGGGGGGACTCTGACACCTCCATCACTGAGCCTACTTTCATTCAACAAGCGTGGAAGGGCTGACAGGCTCCAGGTGGCCTTGCTGCTCCAGTTCACGCGGAGTCCCCTTCCACCCCCAGCCTGGACAACATTCCCGTGTTTCACTGACCGGGAGCTCCCTCTCCCACTCCTGAAACCCTGTGACACTGGGATGCTTCTTACGAACGACCTGTCACAGCTCGGCTGGCAGCTTTTCTTTTTAGCACTCCGATGGTGTCTCACATTCAATGAAATACGCTTTGTAAATAAGGATCTGTCTTTTTTTTTTTTTAACTTGTTTGTTTGTTCGTTTGTTTATGGTGACATCGGTTAATGAAATTCAATAAGTTTCAGCTGTACATTTTAAGAGTAAGGCATAATAAGGAACTGTCTCAAAGGCCAACGCTAATAGCAGACCTAGTCCTACCCTAGACTGTGACCAAGCCTAGGGCGGGGTTCACTGACGCACGGGACAGGGACAGAATAGGAGTGACATGCTGTGTCAGCTGTAGGTGGCTCCTGCAGGCCCTTTTCTGAGAGCCGCCTCCTATGGCCGGTGCCCCAGCCAGGGCGTCCACAGCCATTTCCTTTCAGGACCTCGTTTACTGAATGTCACCTTTTCCTCATAAAAGTCACCTATTCATGTCACTCGAAGGAACCACAGTGAACCTCTGTAAGATTTCTATACAGTCTTTACTGTTTTAAGGCTTTAAAAAACACGCCTGTACGATTTTTCAAAATGTGTAATGGTATAGCGGTTATGGCTTATTTGTTCGTTTTTACACAAAAATGAACTGGAATATTTATGAATGAAATGGTGTTTGGAATTCGCTGCAACACCCACCCCTCTGTTCATCTCCCACCCGTCATCTGCCTCCATCCCTTAGCGGCCCCGTATCCCACCCACCCTTCCTTCCGCCTCCTACATGACGTCTTCCTGCCCATCTAGTCCCCTCCCACGCACCTCTCTGCCCTTCCATGGTACTCAGAGCTACTGTTTTCCAGCCCTGTGCCAGGTGCTAGAGAAGCGAAGATAAAGAAGAAAGGAATTCCTGCCCTTGAGGAGGTCCCAAAGAAGTCAGGGTAACAAACGGCTGGACAAACACTTGCAGTGCAAAATGGATAAGTGAGATGACGGAGGTCAGTACACAGAGGTGCGGGAGCCGCGAGAAGGGGTGAACACCTGTGGAGGGAACCGGAAAGGTTCGGCGAGGAGGTACCGTCTGAGCTGAGAACAGAGCACGAGTTGCCAGGTTGGCGAAGGAAGAGGAGGCACGTTCTGGCAGAGGAGTGGCATTTACTGAACGAATGAATCAGTGATGAATCATCAAGGACGACGGGAAGGAGAGAAGAGGGGCTTGGGGGTCAGTCTCAGGGACTGGGAAGAAGTGACCTGAGGGAGGCCGAAGGCCTCAAGAGGGAGTGAGGCAGCCAGAGGAGAAAGGAGTGGCTGCTGAGGCAGAGGGGAGTATGCCGATGGTTCGGGACAGTCCAGCCTTATGCTGGGAAGATGGAATCGGGGACGGAACCACATCAAGACCCACAGTGGCAGACGCCTCCCTGGCCCACCCAGTAGCCATCCCTCCCTTCTCTCTTGCCCAAAGCATCCATCTCATTCCCTCTGCAGTGCCTGGTCAAGAGTGGGCAAGCGACCAGTTCCGATCGCTGGGGAGTAAGCGGGTGTCTGCTGGTCAGCAGTGAAGGGAGGAGTCCCTCCTGGGATACAGAGCACGGCCCAGGGAAGGAAATGACTCTTTTCCCCCTTTCCTTCCTTCCTCTCTTTTGGGAGGCTAGCGTGGGAGCCATGGCGCCTGGAGCTGAGGAGGTCACAAGCTCAGGGGAAACCACCAACGTGCTAAGGACAGAGAAAGAGAGAGCCTAGTGTTTAAAGACAGCAATGAGCTGCCACACCAACAGCCCTCTCGTTAGGCAAGTAAGATGCACGGTGGGGGGCTCGGCCCGCGGTGGCTGAGTCTCCTGTCCCCTGCAGCCAAGGAACCCTGACTGATACTCCTCATCGTGTGCTGCTGAGATCTGCTGCCGGGGCCTCCCCATGGGACTGCTGCGCTGTGGAACCAGAGCCACCCTGGACTTGAGGGGAGCCTGGCTGGCCTTCCCTGGGGGAAGACCCGGCCCAGCCCTTTTCCTCACCAGCGCAGCCTTCTGCTGGCGCCCCCGGTCCTCCTCCTCCAGGCTTCCCTGCTCGTGAGCAGGGATGTGCTCCCCCTGCCTCCACCGAAACCCAAGCTCCTAAGCCCAGTTCAGGGCAGGCCCCACCGGGTCAGGTCGCCCGGTGGGGCCTGCCCTGAACCCCCAGAGCGCCTGCTCTTTCATTCATTGGGCCAGCGGCATTTTGTACAGACCACAACTATAAGCTCTGTTTAGTGGAGTTGTTAAAATAACTCTACAGTATGGATTTCTTGTTTCTGTCTGTGTCTCCCATTAGGTTGTGAGCTCAAGGGTGGAGATCACAGCTCATTAGTCACCAAATTCTTTAAGTAGATGGGACTGCGCCTGTGACAAACCTGCAGTGCATGTTTGCTGAGTGACGGAATGAAGAGGCCATATTCACCAGGACGATAACCCTTTACAGCAATTTAATGTAAATGAAATACTCCCACCCTTTGGCCCCCATTGATCCCTTAGTAGCTGATGTGTGGGAATCCTAATCTTTCTTCGAATTGGCAGTCCTTTGAATATTTTCAGGAAGTATCATGTCCCTCCTTAATCTGTCTTCCATGTTAACACCCCCAGGTTCCTGTGGCCACTCCAGTCAGGACACGGTCTCTGGAACCTTCACCAGTCTGCTCAGTCCTGCTGGGATGCAGGCCGGCGGGGCTGTCCATTTGGAGATGCAGTGTGGGAACTCGCTCGCCAGCCCACGATGGAGACGGTATTTGTCTTAATGCACCTGGGACTACATTAGATGTTTATTAACTGCACCGCATGGAGCTGACTCCAACAGTTTGTCGTGGTGAAAGACACTTTCTGCTGGCCTACAGCATTTAGCTTTTCTAGTCTCCCTGTGACCCAGTTCTGGCCACTGAGACAGACACAAGTGGGAAGCCCCTGGGGAAGGTTTTGCGGCAGCTTCATCTGCACATCCTGATAACTGAGGCTGAGCACCAGGATGAAACCAATGTGCTAACTAGGGTGGTGGGGCGGGGAGAAACAAAGAACCATTATAAACATATTCGCCAGGGATAAACCCAGACGTTCACTCACTCGTAAGGAAAGGAAAGTCGGCAGGTCCCTTTCAATTCTAAGGGGAAGCGATGAAGTGGACAAGTCAGGAGTGTGGGATCTGGCCACACACGACTCCCGGTTCGAGTCCTTACTGGCACCCCCCAGGGGTGTGCTGGCAGCGACTTCTCTGCGTCTCACCCCCTCCTCTGCAGAGTGGGAATAAGTGGAGCACTGAGCCTGCAGGGCTGTGCGAGGAGGACGGAGGAGAATGTGCTTCAAACGCTTCGCATCCTACCTCGCACACAGCAAGCGCCAAAACAAACGTCATTATCGACTGCAAAAATACCAACCGAGAATTGTTTGAGAATTTCAAGCACTCTCGTAAAAACAGACTTTTAAATCACATACATGCAGAATCCATTGTCCCCCCACAGACAGCAAACTCTCCTGAAGCCGAATTTTCAAATGAACAACTCTTCCCAGCCCTGGCTCGGAAAGTCCCACCGGTTTCCTAAGTTGCTGAGCAGTCAGTCCTTCGAAACCCTGGCTGCCTCTCCCCTGCCACGGTGTAACCACAGGCCACAAGACGAACTCTAAAATACTCTACAGACGATAACCTGCAATTTTAAAGTGGATGTAACTAACTATAGTACCTAACTGAAGAATATTTCAGTTAGACGAAGGAGAGTTTGAAAAACTTATCCCGGTTAAGAGGGAGCAAAGAAAGGCTTGACGTGGCTGGCCAAGGTGTATGTATATGTCACATTCTGTGAATGTGAAAGATGTTACTGATCTCTCTTCCACTCCCTCCCTTACCCCACCCCCACTTATTTTAAGGGACTGGCTCATGTAATCATGGAGGTTTGGCAAGTCCAAAAACTCAAAGTAGGCTGGCACGATGGAGACCCAGGGAAAAGGCACAGCCTAGGTCCAAAGGTCATCTGCGGGTGGAATTCCTCTTTTTTCATTAAGGCCTTCAGCTGACTGGCTGAGGCCCGTCCACACCATAGAGGGTAATCTGGCTTTACTCAGTGTTAATCTCATCTAAAAAATACCTTTACAGAAATGTCTAGAATAGTATTTGACCAAATATCTGGGACCCAGGCCCAGTCCAGTTGACTACCCTAGGGGTATATACTAACAACAAGTTCCAATCCAACAGAGGACTACTCGGTCCACCCTCAAACTCTCCCAGGCTCAGCCTCGCGTGGTCTGGCCAGCTCCTCCGCCCCCTTCCTCCCCTGTTCTACCTTCCCCACCAGGAGCAAAGTGCAGTTCCTGTCCTCCTGTCCCGCACAGCAGTTTGGCTTTCCATGGCACTTGTCGGTGCTCTGTCGACTGCCAAGTTTCCTACGTCCATTAAAGGCATGAGTCCCTTGGAGGTTTCGTCACTTGCCTGGGGGACACTGCCGGGAAGGGGTGGAGCTGAACCCAGATAGATCTTCTGATGCAGGGTCCAAGGTCTGACACTATTCAGGCTGCTTACATCCAAGCAATCAAAATGTGCTCTCCAGCATTATGTCAGGTGGGCTCATGGGCAAACTTAAAGACATCTGTAGAGTTACATATTTAATCTAATACAAAATAAAAAAACATGAACTAGCTCATCAAAGTAATGGTTTCATGGATCTAATTACCTAGGAGGAGGTCAAAATTGAAAACCAAAGGAAAAACTATACAAATAAAATTAAAGGTGGTGCGGGGCAGACGCAAGCCATCAAGGTGGCACAGGAAGGGCAGAAGTCTGGAGAGCGCTGGCCGAGACCGAGACCTCCTGGGAAAGGAGGTAAAGCGTTAGCTTGTCCTGAATCCCCCTGCTTCTCATGGGGTGATGGCCCCACGCTAATTAGAAGACATTGAGGGTTTTTGTTTTCTTTTTCTAAAACCAAAACAGCAGAAATCCAGTACTTTACTCTTATTCTTTGAGTTTAGTGAGGGAACAAAACCTGTTTACCAGTTCCATCCCTACAGTCAAGCGAAGGCTCTAATTCCCAAGTGAGAACCGGTTCCACCCCAGGGCCTGAAACCTGACCGTGGTGAATGTGGCGGCCACCCAGCCAGTGACTGCTCGTTTCCAGTGACGTTTCCAGTGACACCAAGACCAACACAAAGGCTGCACTGGAGTCAGCCCTGGGGTGCCACCTTGGCTCTGCCGCTAACTCAGATTGTGCCCCAGCGGTGATGATCACACCAGTGAAACATCACAAGTGCTGACGATCATGGACACTTACTGTCTGGCAGGCACCAGGCTGTTTCACCACAGAAGGACATGACAACCTCCCAACACAGCAACATATCTCCAACTGACACGGGCTATAATTACCCCTACTTTACAGACAGGACACTGAAGATGGGAGAGGTTAAGTAACTTGCCCCAGGTAACAAAGCCGGTGAAGGCTGAACCAGGACTCAAGCCACCTGGTCCGATTCAAGAGCTCATCCTGGTCACCTTGCTATGTGTATACGTGGCCAGCAGACACAAAGCCCTTTCTAGACATCATTCCCTGTGATTCTCAAGACAGAGACTTGGGCTCTAACTTGGCTCCAGCACTTACGGGTCAGGGAACCAGAGCTTCACAACGTGAGGGCTCCCCGGGGCACACTGTGGGAGATGGTGGAGATCTGACTCAGGGGCTCAGGGCTAGAGGACCCTCACACATCTCTGCTGTGGGTGCTCTGGGACCCCATTTTGAAGAACTCTGCCCTCCATCATTCTGGCTCCAGTCAGCTGGTCTGACCCAGAGGCCAGCAAACTATGAAGCCACATGTCAAATTCCGTGTGTTTTTGTATGGTCCACCAAGTTAAGAATGGTCATTGCATCTTTAAATGGCTGAACGAAATCCAAAGAATAATATTTCATGACATGAACATTATACGAAATTCAAATTTCGGTGTCCATAACAAAGCTGACTGGAACGCAGCCACGCTCACTCACTGATACATCGTCTGTGGCTCCTTTTGTGACACAATGGCAGAGCTGAGTGTGTGCAACAGAGGCCGTAAGGCCCACAGAACCGGAAATAGAAAGTCTGCAGAAACTGGTCTAGTTCACCCCACCAGGCAATGCAGGGATCCTCTTTATAGCTCTCCTACCCTCTGGCCTCTGCTTTCACACCTCTAGTAGTGGGGAGCTCATTACCGAACAAGGCAGCTGGTTCCAACTTTGGAGGTGCTGGGGACAGGTATGTGTGCTGGGGACAGGCATGTGTGCTGGGGACAGGTATGTGTGCTGGGGACAGGTATGTGTGCTGGCACTGAGCTCCTTCTCCTGTAACATCACACCCCACCCTCCGCGCCTTGTGGAATCAGTTCTATCATTCCTCTACAATGACTATCAGTTTCTTTTTTCCCTCTCGTATCGTTCCTTCTCTGTCCTCCTCTGTCCCCTCATTTGTTCCTCACTGGTCCTCTAGAAACTAGAGGAAAACAGACAAAGGCACGGGCAGCGCAGAGGGAAGGTGAACAGAGACGGAGCTGGACCCAGGGCTCCTGCCTCCCAGCCTCGTGGCCCCTCGACAACTCCGCTTGAGCGTCCAGCTGGTTTCCAGCTCATGCTCCCGAAATGACACCCCAGAGGGCCCGAGGTGTCTCTTCTCCTGACTCCTTCCTGTGGCCTGGAGGCTTTGTGGATCCGAGGGCAGCTCTCCCTTACTTCTCCCCTCTCTCCACTCCACCCGAGGGCGCAGCCTTAGGCTCTGAGCTTTCCTGTCACACCTGGCTATCCCCACCCCAACTAGTGGGGGGCTGGTCCCCAGGGCTGCCCGCATTTACAGTCTCTGCTGGTTTGCTGCTTGCTTTCAAGAGTCAGTTGGGTCTCTGGCTCAGAGTGCTGGGGTGAGCTGACAGCCAGAAATGGAAAACGGATTCTTGGGCTGCCTTCTGACGTTTGTCTACAAACCACAGCCAGCAAGGTGTATCCTCGGTGAAAACCCAGACAGGGCTCTGAAATCCTTGGAAGGAGAGGGCTGTGTCGACACCGCCTTGCGCTAATTCTCTGAGACGCTCGTGGGCCCAGCTGCTGCCCCTGGGAGGCAGCTCCTACTCCCCGTTAGGGTGAGTGATCTGGAAGTCTGAGTCAGAGTCAGAAAAGCTCATCTGTGGGTGGCCAGTAACCAGGGAGGGTGGGAGTAATGTAAATTCGAACTAAGTACTGGTCAGCCAGAGGCAGCCCGGTGAGGGAGCAGCAGAGGAGCGGGGCTCTGCGTCCAGATTCCAACCCTGATGAGCTGGGAGACCTTCCGCAGTGATACCTTCCCTCACATCTACTTTTGGTGATATGGGGGGAAAAAGCCAGATCTCATAGGGCCACCATACCTAGGAGACTAGCATGGCACCTGGCATTGGAGCACGAACTGTTACTTTCCTTTTCTCCTTTCTTCCCTCCTACTAGGAGCCAGGCATCGTGTTAGGCGCCGAGGGTCTGGATAAGTAAGGTGCAGTCTCTGCTCGCAAGAAGTCCCTTCTAACTGGGGAGATGCGTGCGCGCAACTACTAACAGAACAGGACAGTGCTCTATTTGTGTGATGATGGTGGAAATGATACGAATGACGGTGACAGCAACAGCTACTGTTTCACACACATTCACAATGTGTTAGGCTCTGTCCAGGGAGTACCCCACTTTGTTCTCACAACCGCCTTGAGAGGTGGATGCTGCTGTAACTGCCACTCCACCCAGGAGAAACAGAGAGGTTCAGAGCCCAAAGGCAGTGAAAGAGCCCAAGGAGCTAGGGTGACTGGAGAATGCGAAAGCAACAGCTGGATCTGAAGGGGTCAGAGAAGGGCTCGGGGAGGTGACGATGCCTGGGCCTTTGAAGGATGTGCACAGGAGCAGGCAGCCCAGGCAGAGGGAGCAGCACCAAGGTGTGTGTGTGGGGGGGGGGGTGGATGAGAACTCTGAGAATACCGTTAGAACCTGCTGTGCTCCGGATGCCAATTCTATGGGGCTCTACCCTTAACGAGGGATGGAGACGGCAGGCCTGGGCAGAGATTACGCCTGTTGTTTACAGAAATACAAGCAGCTAATACTGCGTCATCAATAATCACAGCCAATCAGTGGTACTTCTGCCTTTGTCTAAAAGAAACATATGAAATACTGAGGGCATCAACTCGAATGGCAGAGAGTCTTCATTTAATTCTACTTTTACAGCCTCTTCTGCTCTAAATTTCAGTGGCTCTGGGAAGTTCCTTTCCGCTTTCGGATCATTTCACTGGGGTCCTGGGTGAAAGCAGTCATAGTCTCCAGCCTCCTCTCGCTGGGCCTCATCTCCTGTGTGAAATGAAGGTGATGGGCTGGAATAGAGGCTTTCAATATGCAGTTTCCAATCTAGTGGCATTAGCATCCCCTGGGAACTTGTTAGACATACCAATTGTAGGGCTCCGCCCCAGACATACAGAGTCAGAAACTCTGGGGGTGTGTCCCAGCCCCTGGAGCTTTAATAAGACCTCTAGGGGATTCAGATGAGAACACTGGGTTTAAGAGCCCCAGGGTAAGGATCCTTCTGGTAGTAAAACTTGGTTTGTGCTAAGGTATTATGATTTAGCAGTATTTTCTTTGGACAAAATATTTCCTGCCCAAGGTAGACAACCCTCCAGGGTAAAAAATAATGAAGCTGTTTTCTTTGACCCTCTAAGGCCTAGAGTCCTGGTGAGCTTTCCTAGGAGGCCTTAAGAATACGTGGTTGACTTAGAAAGACGGAGTTTTTTTGTTTGTTTTATAAGTAGTAAGTCTCAAACTTGGCATGTGACCAAAGCAGTGGGATCTGTAGTTGGAGAAATAAAGATGAAAGAAGAGCTGCCTTCTCTTTTCAGCTCCAAAACAATGACTCACTGGGAAGTGTGAGTGTGTGTGTGTGTGTGTGTGTGCGCGCGCGCGCGCGCGCAACCTCAGTGTGTGTTGTGTGGGGAAGGTAGGAGTTGGGGTGGGGTGGGAGCTGGCCATTGGTCATCCTGAGCTGGTCCAAGAGCTTCCTGGTGTGTAAACCCTCTGCCACACCCTTCTCAGAGAGATTTGATTACAAAACTTCAGAAGAGCCGCAAACAGACAACGTAGCAATTACGACACTGAGCTGGTCGACAGACTTAAGGTAGGTTAGCCTTCCAAGATATTAAGAATGGAAAGAATGTCTTGTCTGAAAGATCCAATTTTCCCAGTCTGGTCCTCAGGCTAAAAACCACCACCAAAATGATGAAGAGAGAATTTCTTAGTACTACCTGCAGTTTCCTCATGCAAGAAGGAGGCACTGCCAGACTGTCGCAGAAGTGTTAGCTATTTGGGCCACGGCCTGTGGGTCCTCTCATGGTGTGCTGGTGTGCACAAGAGTGAGGTCCTATGAGACCTACTGTCCAGCCATTCGCAGGGACAGCCAAGCCTCACTGGGTTGTAGCTTAGTAACACCGACAATAAATACTACCACTTTCTTGTATATAGCATTGGCCATGTGCCAGGCACTGTTTTAAGTACTTTATTAACGAGTTTAATCTTCACAACAACCCCATGGAATTAGGGGCCTTTGTTGTCCCCTAATTATAGGTGAAGAAACCTCAGCATAGAGAAACAGCGTTAAAGAACCAGTAAGTCTCCCGTCAAGACCGAGCAAGAGTCAGATCTGGACTCTGAGTAAGCCGGCGTCTCCGGCCAGAGGGCTCGGCTGTCTCATCTACTGATAAACGCGGGAGGCCCAATTAAGTGCTTACTAGGATCGCCAGCAGCTCAGGGCATCGGACACTTTACGCGGCCGAGCTGATGCTGGTGGGTGAGGGCTGCCAAGAGAAGGTTCGTTCTGAGACCTTGTCTCTAAGTGTGCCCACCTGGGTCAAGCGGGTTCCCAGTGTAAGGCGGGGCCCGGGAAGGCAGAGTTCCTTGCCCCCACCCCGCAGGTCGCCGTCCAGACGCCGAGCTCTAGTGTCTGATCCCGGGAGAATGACATTTAGCCCTTCTCAGGTATCCGTGTCCAGAGGGCCCGCAAGACAGGAGATGGCAAGAGCCCAGGCAGCGCAACCCGAAGTGGAGAGGAGACGAGGGAATCAGAAGAGGCGATCAAGGACTGCAAAACCACGCTGCCCCTTTAACCCTCTAAACTTTCTGGATTCGCGACCCCACCAGCCGCACATAGGCTATGCTGCGGACGGACCCGCCCTCTGTCTTTGCCTATTGGCTGCCATAGACATCCATCACAATTCAAGGCTTCCTAGTGGACCACGAATTTTGTCAATCAAGATGGGCGGGAGACTGGGCGGGGCCAGGTAGGGGAGAGACGCGCCAGCCTCGTTCCCCCTTCCTTGCCTCCCTCTGGTGTGTAAGTGGGGACCTAGGGGCGCCCCATGGGGGCCAAGCCCTGCGGCAGGGCTGGCCGAGGCTCCAGGGACTCACCGATGCGCTGTCCCACCGGAGAGCTGAACGGGTTCCCCAGGAGAAAGTCCATCGTTGCGGCTGCTGCTGCCACGAACCCGTGGAATCAGCTGACAGCAACCGCCAGCGCCGCCGATCCGTCACGTGACACGCCGGATGGTCCGCGAGGTGGCGCCGGTGGGGGCGGGGCGGAGGGAGTCTGGCGCTTGCCCGCAGGCCCCGCCCCTAACAGGGAGGGTCGGGTGCCCAGAGGCGGAGGGCGGTGACCTCACTTCGGCTTACTCGGCGTCGGCGGACGTCACGCACGACGTAGCGCGGTAGGGGGTCTGGGGGGGAGGACGTGGGCTTAGGGGCGTGGCCTAGCAATTTCATAACAGGCCGGGAAAACCGGATCTCAAACCACAGAAATGGCTTGGGTAAGGTTACAGAGCAAGCTTAGACTACAGCTGTCACTCTTACGTGTCAGCCTTTAGTACTTATTCTTTTGACTATACACCCACCGCTAAGGTTGGCAGCCTCTCTAACCTGTTGTCTCCCTGCACTGACAGGACTCTTCATGAGGTCGGAGGTCCAGGGGTTTGGACACTGAGGGCTAACTCAGTGAATTGCAACTTGGGACGGGGTGGAGTCCAAGGTGGAAGAAAGCATATAGATGTAGTCACGAGTAGGGTTTGGGACCCATTTCTGCCATTCGTTTACTGTGTGATTCAGTGAGCATCTGTTTTCTCTGGATGCTGGAATTAGATCAAGGACTCAACTTTTCCTTTTTTAGGGCACAGGCTCCTTTGAGAATTTGAAGCCACGAGCCTTTCTGAAGAGAAAAGACAGAGACACGATTTAACTTCAGGGAGTTTCTGGGGTCCCTGAAGTACAGCTGTAGATCTCAAGTTAAGAATTAACTCAAAGGCCTTCCCCAGCTTTGAAATTTCTATTTTCTGTCGCGGCATGTTTCAGATATGTCACTTGCACATCAGATACCCGCTGTATTGTTTTTTTCTTCTAATGACAGGCACTCCAAAAGATACAATAACTAGTGTTTTGGTAGTTTGAGGCTTTAGTATTTATTGATCATGTTTGTGATTCTTAAATTTGTAAGGCCGGTAAATTGACTGCACAAATTTAAGGATGGAAAACCTAAATTAGAATTTAAAACACTTCTCTGTGTTAACGTGTTTAACAGATGTGTCAGCCTGTTTGAGAGCTGTTATCTTCACTGCACAATATAAAAACTTTATGGAAGTCAGGTACTCCTGTGCTTTGAAGTGCATAAGACTTGTTAATAAATGTGCTTCCTTCAGCTAGTCTAGATGCTTCATGAGGGCTGGGATACTATGTCTATTTTGCTCTCCACTCTAGCACAATGAGCAACAGAAAATTTAAATCAATCTTTCACTAATGGTCTTTGGACTATGGGGGACATGTACATTTAGGATGGTCTTCATGTCAGGTACTACCCATATTTTTCTTCATTTAAGAATATTGCTTGGTTATATGGAGTTTATTTAGCATGAACTTCTTTTGGATTCTTCCATTAGTTTGGGTGGTGACTTACCAGAAGTTCTTGCCTTCCTGAATCACCCTGGTTTAGAGTGATTATGGGCAGAAGATCTTAGCTTTACTGCCAAGAATAAAATAGCCGTTAGTTTTATTCTCCATAGTAAAAAGGCAGAAACAACCCACATACCCCCACTCCCCAACTTGTTAACTCCATGCAAACAGAATAGTATATAGCTATTCAATTAGAAGTGGTGGATTTTGATAGGAATATAAACGGCAAATGTAAATACAGTACGAAACTGATGTTTTAAAACTTTTTAAAGTGCTAACAAGCAACAAACTCATTTAGTAAAAAGTAAAAATTTCCCTTTGTTTTAGCAATATTAATATCAAATGCCTTCCTGAAGGTAAAAATGTTTACCTCCCTTTAGATTGACATACTGCATAAGTGTAACATAACCTCTTATATCCTTTAGGTACGTACTGTTAGACAAAAATCGAGATACTTTGCCAACAAAGTTTAAAGGCAGTAGTATGACAAGAAGTGAGCAGCCAGCCTTCCAGGTAGGACAAAAGGACATCTGAACAATGGAAAAGTCTAATAGTTTTCCTACAATCACATTTGCTCAGTAGTGTAGATAACGGAGAGAGTCTGATGAATTACGTACAAGATTTAACTTTGAAAGTGGCTTTGGGTCTGCTTTGCCATTTACTAGCTGTATAACCTTAAGAAAACCTTTCTGTATCTGTCTCCTTTGTAGAGGGGGATAATACTTATAAGGCTTTTGAGAGGATTAAATGAGATAAAATATGCAAATCACTCTCTATAATACGGCTTTCTTGCTACTTCTCTATGAGAAGTTAGCCTTTCAATCATCACTATGTCTATTAACATGTTGTGTTTGCACTGAAACATTTACCTTGAAAAAGGTCAAATTTCCATATATTAAATGTTCCCAGTATTACTAAATGTTCATGTTAGGGGGCCTGGCTGCCGACGTGGAGACAGGGAAGCAACATTAACACAGTTTTCACAGACGGGACTTTGGACACCTATCGAGTGACTTATCCAGTATCACTAAGTCAGGACACTACTGAAACAGCATGAAATATATTTAAGCATAATTCAGATGTGAACCTTACCAAGAGTGATATTTTCTTAAGGAAACACCGTAATGTACATATAATTTTATTTGCCAATGAACAGAGCTACACTTATCAGTCACTAGTTTTGCAGTTTGCAAGAGAGAACACGAAAGACTCCACACTTAAAAGTTAACAGAAACAAAGCAAGATGTATGTTAGGAAAATGGCTAAGATCAGAAATTTTTCTTTTAGGAGGCTGCCACCCTTGGTTGACCTCGCAGACTGCAAGGACCTTGTCAGCTTATAATCCAGTATTTTTTTATTTTTTACACCTATAGCGCCTGATTTTCCTAGGTGGTCTCCCATCCAAGTACTAACCAGGCCTGACTCTGCTTAGCTTCTGAGATCAGCAGGGATCGGGCTTGTCCAGGGTTAAGATCAGAAACTTGACCTCTATTCCAGATGGATTTCTCTTTTTAAGAAAATTATCATAGGCTATAATGTGAAAAACAGACAGATTTTATAATTTTGAAACAACTTTGGTTGGCAGCAGGGAAAAGATAGCGGAGACTGGACTACAAATATTAAAAATGTGATTTTTAATAATATAAGTACAAAATTTTATTTCTTTATACAACTGTAATGGAATTTGGATCAAACCACTAAATTTTATTTAAAAAAAACAAAATAAAACAATGATATAAAACTGCAAGAAGGTCTGAATCCAAAGATTTTCCTCTAATAGTACCAAATACCACAAGGTACGGATTATTATACAAATGTATACAAATTTTTAAATACAAATACAATAGGACTGGATTTTAAAGGAAAACAAAAAGCAAGTCCTCATCAGGATGTCATTAATGTGTACAAATGACAATGGCGGGACTGACTGCTTTCGGTACTAATCCACGTCTTCCTTCACACCCTGTGTCAAACAGGAAATCTCCATGGGTACAGATGAGGCGTGGTACAGGTTCTAACAACACGAAATCAAAACAAGATTTCTGTTCTCGATTTTGGTTCCCAAACATTCCTGTTTCTTTCTGTTTCCCCAATTAAATCCCAAAACTTCTCTGAGCTGAGCAAGACATTCAGCAGCCAGAACACCTTTATGAAACAGCCCCATGACCACACCGGAGGGGAGAAGGGAAGGATGCAGGCTGGCTGCACTGTCCTCCAAGGTCTACTCTGATGCTCGGAGCTCCGTCCAGGCCTAGGGAGGAAAGCAGTTACCTTGGAGCTGGGTTTTGGCAGGAAATCTCACACCACATGTGAAAACAACCCTGATGCGCTCAACTGTCTTCTTTGGAACTAGGAAGCAAAAGTCTGGTTCTTTGGAAATAAGGGCAGCTGGGAATGGAAACATTCCTTTTTATTTTACTTTCTTGACATTATTGAATTATAAAGAATTAGAATCCTGACATAATAATTCGTTTTTGAGGCATGATACCTTAAAATGTAAATGATTTGGAGTTTTCAGAGGAGGTCAGAGAAAGGAAGGGAGGAAGAAAAACAAATCTGTATCTTCCACATGCTGTTGCTGGTGGAGGCTTTTGTTATTAAATTATATATACAGAAATTTACAGGATAAATTAAAATCTAAGAGATTTTAAAGAGTTAAATACACATAATTAAAACACATTCACACACATTCACACACGTACATAAATAAGCCTGCATGAGAATCGAGTACGTTTTTTGCAATTCACTTATGTGTGGAATGCAGAACACTGTATCTGCCCACCAGGGGGGCCGATAAGATGAACCCAAGAATCGCGCTGGGCAAAGTTCATCTTCCACAACCACCAAGTAGCGAAGCAGCAGAACCTGCGAGGACCTGGTGGCCAAGCGAATGCTGCCAATGGAAGATACTAGCCCTTCGTTTTGCAGACCAAAGATTCTGGGTCAGCTTATAATATATGCAGTTCAGCTGGTGGCACTGACAGCTTTACCCTCTCCACGGTGCTGCCAGGGCTCACAGAACTCCCTGGCCCCTCCTGAGGCTGCCAACGGTACCAATGATTACAATAATTTTCAAGACATGGACACCTATATAGCAGGAATTGGAATGAACCCCCTACCAAGTTCACCTAAGCCGCTGCAATAACTCTAAGATGGGAATGGTTTTATCACCTCCCACCTGGGTCGCTTCAAGTTGAAAGGCTTTGTACTTTCAGTCAACTGGCCTTTTCCCATAATATTTCCTATTACATTTCAGACTGTAAGACAGGTAAGGCAAATGGTCAGAGATGGGTCTGGAGGTACAAGTGAGTTTGGAAAAAAAATCACATTTTAGCTGTCCATAAAGAGATGCACTTGGCACCCAGAACAAGCCCCCAGCCCCTAAGTTACATTGATTTTTAAGGCAGATTTATCCACCACAGGAGAAAAAAACCCCAAGCCTATATTCATGCCAAGGTTTCCTCTTGGCTAAACCTTTGCCATTTCATAAAATTATTAAAAGCAGAGTAGTTACAGTCCTATGTATATACTGTACATTATACATATATATATATATATATACGTATGTATATAAAAATTTAAAACCTACACCCAGGGGCCAGCGAAAGGATCTGGAACAGCCATATATACACAAACCAGCAATGGGGTAGGATAAGGTTTCTGTCCCAGGATTCTTTGCTGTCACAGTCCAGGCATGATGTAAGCAATGTTGTCTAGAGTGTTTGACTGCAAAACATGAGAAAAAAGTTCAGTTGAAGAGTACTATACCTTAGCTCCTTGACACATAGTTCTTTGTACAGGGGAGAGAGAGGAGAAAGAAAAATTGGGGGAATGAAGATGGCACCCTGTTGTGCATTATGCTAGGAGCTTTTTTGCTGACTTTTCCCAATTATCCTAGTAAAAGAGGCAGAGGACTCCTGCACTTTCTTTGTGTGTAGAAGAGCAAACAGGAGACACAGGAGTTGCATCTGAGGGCTAGAATGCTTCTCTCCAAAGGACTATTTTAGGAAATGGCACGTTTTCGAGTTTCACTGAAAGCGTGGCATGCACTCAACAATGCACTACCGTGTTCCTGGGGAGCCTATGGGTCATGTGCCAAGAAGCCTATGGCTTTGTGCCTGACAGGGCTCATCAAGGCAGGGCCTCTCTGGTTCCCAAGGGGTCTGGCCCCCGAAATCCAAGAAGAACAAGGAAAACTCACCAAGACCTGTTTGGGACAGCCATTCAGTTCAGGTAGTTGTGTGGTCAGACATGCCAAGGGTCCAAGCGCACAGATAATGGAATCCAGAAGCACTGACAAACTGCCAGACACAGCCACCATGCCCTGAAATGGAAAGCATTAAGGAGAGTGAGCTGTAGCTCAAATCACACCCCTAGTGCTCCCTCCACGTTGCGGCTGACCTCTTCATGTGGTTCTTTAAGCCTTAGGCAGTTCTATGAAACTGGTGGCAGATATGTGAGGGATCTGCTTTAAGAAGTCTGTAGTTGTTTAAGAAGAAAACTTTTATGATACAGTCCAGGTTTCTTTTCTCTATTTCTTACCCATCTTACCTTCTATGTGACCTTGGATTAGTCGCGAATAGTTAAACAAAAAAACCCCTAAAGAATAGTAAAAAATGCCTTACCTACTTCAGCCAGCTGCTGGGAAGATTTGTAGGGATCATACATACAAAAGTATTTTTCTTTGCAACGAATATAGCTCACATGTCGTAACTGAGAATTCTACAGTCCTACACATTAATATTTAATATAAACATGCACACATGTGGTTTTTGATAGCTGATGATAGTACTTTTTTCTGGGTGGTTATTCACTTTCAAAAAGAAGTAAATATGGTTCATTTCAAATTTTAACATCTTGTACAATTCATATTGTCTATATCTTTGATTCAAAGAGAGAAGAAATAAGATTGCTTGCTGCAAATACCACTGCCCAGCTCTTGTGTAATCTGCTTCAACTACAAGTACTGTGAAGATGTATCACCTAGGGGGCCCGCATAGCAGAGTCCTTCTGAGACTGAGCTCTGGGTCAGGACTGCTGGGGCCAGCACCTGGCTGGCTCACTCGTTTTTCAAGCTGCTTACTTTGGTGTACCTGGAAAACAGAACACTAACAACACCTGTAGCATGGAGGGGGTTAAGTCAATGACAGATATAAAGTAGCTGGGATGGTGTCTGGTACATAGTAAGGGCTCCAAAGTATCAGTAATTATTACTATTATTACCAACATCTTCATTGCCAAAACTGCATTTCTGGTTGGCTGGCTGCTAGGTCTCTCATTTTGGATATTTCTCAATTTCAATGTGTTGTAATGAGAAATAACCTACCCCTCCTCCTAGCATCCCTTTCTCTGCTAAGGTCACTGCCATTCATAGAAGTGCCCAGTCTCAAGGACACTACTGATCCTTCCTTCCCTTGTATTCCTTGTCCATTGTACAGGAGGAGCTCTCTCCGCCAAGGGAAGCGGTACAGCAAGAGTTTAAGAGCACGTACCTTGAGCCACCATATCCAAGCCTCTGTTATAGTATTTGCGGGCTAAACTCCAGAGCTAGTTACTTAACCTATTTTCTTTCATAAAATAGGAATAAAAATTCTGCCTCTCAAAGGTGCACTGTGAATTAAATGAAAGAATCCATACATAGAACTCTGAACCAAAGCTGGCTGAGTAAGCATTCCATGAAAGTTAGCAATTACTTTTACCCTACAGCTAATTATAGCTAACATTTTATGTCTGACTCTCCTAATGGATTATAAGTAAATTGAGGGCAGGAACCATGTAGGCTAGTAATAGTCACTTAATTTAATTAGGCTTCAGGTAAGTCAATCTTTTCAACCAACAAACTATAGAAAGTCAATGTTCCTTAAAAGGTAGCATGTAATTGCAGGTGGCACATAGGTGAACATAAATTACTTTGATATACATTCATTTTGATGTATATTAGAAAAATAACATCACAGTGATATTGAGAATATCATTCTGAAAGCATGGGCAGATTTATTTACATAAAAATATAAAGCAATACAGTATAAGTGATATGTGAAAATTGTAAAACTGTGAGGATATATGCAAATACTTAAAGTCAGAAAAAGTGAAGTAGAGGGAGAAATGGGAATGACTACTAATGGGTGTAGGGTTTCTTTTGGGGGTAATGAAGATGTTCTGGAACTAGTGATGAGTCTACAATTCTGTGAATATACTAAACCCCACTAAGTTCTACATTTTAAGAAGGTGAACTTTATGGTACGTGAATTATATCTCAATAAGACTTATGTAAAGAAAAGTGGACTAGAGATTCTGCAAAATTCTTTCCCTTTTTTTGGTCACTATGCATTGTAACAGCAAATGCTCACAGAAGCTGGCTTCTTTTAATTTTCTAATTATGTATCTATTCTCTTTCTAATTAGACTGCAAGTTTCCTGATGATAGGAAATAATCAGGAAGCTATTCAGATTTCCTTCTCCCCCAAGTTTGTGGAATAATGCCTTTGTACTCAACAAATTATTTGCTAAACTAAATGAACATATGAGGAAAAATCTAGAATATGGACAGTGCATACAATAAACCATGTTTAATTCTAACTTTTTAGAAAACATAAGAATATCTATGAAAACAAATAAGGATTCCATAACATTTTATTCTGGAAATATCTATATCCATTCAAATAGCTAAGCCTACATGAAAGTACTCTAGCTTTTTCAATACCTGCTAAATTTTTGAAACTAGCCAAAGAACTCAGATACAGCTTTATCTCATATGGCCTTTGGCATTTTATTTGTTGAATAATATGTCAACTTCCACATAGAAGTGAACAGTTTCATATTCCTACACTGATTTCTCGCTTCAAAACGGTTTTAGCAGGTTAGCCTGATTTCTTTGCTGCAGTCTCCTATTAGAACCCAGAGGAAAACTGACATGCTACACTCCTGAGTCAGCCACGGGGGCAGTATGATTAGAAACTGAATATGATAATAGAAAAGGAACATGACAGCTCTGCAGGTTAAGTGATTTTGAAATTGAAGTTTAAAAGATCTCCCTAGGGCACATCGCACTGTACAAGTCAAGTAAAGTACAGAGTAATGAAGAGCTTGAGAACCTCAATTTCCCTCTTTGCTACCAATTTTCAAAAAAGTAGAGGAACTCTTAATTCTCTATAATCTAATCCAAACCTTGCTGGAAATGTGCAGAAAAACTGTCTTAGAAGTACAAGTGATCAAAATTTCCATAGGATTTGTACTTTTTCCACTGCATTTTTTAAAAATAAGTTAAACGGTTATATCAATTATATCTCAATAAAACTAGAAAAAATGTTATAGGGTATTCTAATTTATTTTGTGCTGCTGTTTCAATAGGATGGTATTAGTGTAAACTTTGATTCTAAATCTTCAGATGTTTCTGTTACTAAATATCTTCTTTATCACCATATCCTGAATACCTGGCATAACCTAGCATAAAGTAGTTGCTCAATGCATATATATGGACTGAATGGATTCAAACTATGTCATTCACGGGAGTCATGCTGCTGACAGCTGTGCTCACCTCAGTTTCCTGCAGGCGGTGTCCGATGAGGCTGAGGGACTCTCCCAAAAGCTGGAGATGAGCAGCAACATCTATGGGCTCTGTCTCAGGAGCTTTGGCCGGCGAGGCTGGTAACAGCATGGTGGTGGGCGGGGATTTCTTTTGGGGTGACAGTACTCCCACAGAGGAAGCTGAGAACAGAAATGAAATCAAGAGATCAAGCTTGCTATATGGCCTTGAACACCACAAAAATGTCTTTCCTGATTTTCCCTTTTTATGAGCTCTACCAGGCATTAGCAAAACTATGGACTGTTGGCCAAATCTGGCCCATGACCTGTTTTTATATGGCTTGTGAGGCAAGAATAATTTTGTATTTTTAAATGGTTACAGATAAAACAAAGAAAATGTGACAGACAATGCACAAGGTCTAAAATATTTACACTCTGGGCCTTTACAAAGTTTCCTGACTTCTGATTTCCGTTTTCTAGTTTTCTTTTTTTGCAATCTATAATATTCAGTAATACCTGGGTATTAAGACTTGCTTCTAATCTAGGCTGCTCTCCCAACTTCTCAGTAAGGAAGGAAAACTGACAGTGCTCTAAGGAAAATAATTAAAAACAGGAGAGGGATGTGGTCGCTACCTTTTACTTTCATGGAACCTTCTGAGCTGGAGGCTTTTCTTTTCACAGTTGTGGCTTCTGCTTTGTTCTGTTTGTGTTGCAGATACTGGGCTTTTTGCTTCCAAATCTGCAATCAGATCAGGGCAAAATAAATAAATTAAAAGAGAAAGAAAAGTAAAAGGGAAAGCAGGCATGGAAGAATAGAATGAAGAAAAGAAAGGGAACACTGGAGCGGGGTCGGAGGGGCAGACGGAGGGTTAATGCTAACCTTTCAGCTAAGGGTCACTGAGCAGGCTTCAGACAGTGATTACAGGACTACAAACATTCTCAGTGCCAATGGCCAGATGTCAGCATTGAGTTTCAGATCATTCTAAGACCGTAATGTGAAATCATGGAGTAAACATCTAGCTCACTGTAATGTCCATGTGGTTTAAATATTTTTTCTAACCTCTGCTTAGCAATAGCCATAGCAGGACAACACTGACACAAGAAACAGAAACTAAAGATAATCTACCTGAGTGAAAAACATGTCAGCTGTTTCACCTAGATGAGCTGTACCTTACGGCAAGATGGTAATTTTAATTCCCAGACCACTTTCATATCATCTAATTGGAAAATGACTCTGAAGGATTCAGACGTGACTTTGTCATTCATTGTCTTATTAGCATCCGGACTGTATGGCACATTTTTGGTAGCAGCTGATGAGGATGACGACCTGGAAGCTGGGTACCTAGTAAACATAGTCTCCACGTTTTTATTCCTTTCGGTGACTACTAACTGGATGACTTTCCTCAGTTCTCAGACCTTGACTGCCGAGTAGGTATTTGTAGTAATGGGACTTTAGATTCTCTTTTAACACTTTAATCACTGCCCAAGTTAGGTCATATTTTGGCTCAAAGGCAAGGTTGTTGCAAAAAAAAAAAAAAAAAAATGAGAAGAGTTTAGAAAAGACAGCCTCCCTACAGCTAAATCTTCACCTAGAATAAACTGGCACCAGCCAACGTTAATGCCCTTTTCTACTAAACCATTTTCCATTGATTTGTCATTTTTTTCACTATTTTCCGCACTGTTCAACTGGATGGCCTATAGGAGAATCACACATCTTGGAGGGCATAAAGCAATTAAAAAATGTGCTCATAAGAAAGTATACTTACCAGTTTGTCCTTTTCTGGCAATTGCTTCCATACTTCAGCCAGTTTTTTACTAAGTTCCCCAAAATCTGGCATAAAAAAGTAAAAAACCCATAAAGTAAAGGTTTTACTATGAGCAAAACAGAAGATTGATGAGAGCAACAAATGGAAAAAAAGCTGTGAAATCAGATTTAAATAGCACAAGATTTTTTCAGAAATGCAAACCAAACCAAACCCCATCGGTTTTCTTGGTTCTTTTCTGTAGGGAAGGGGCTGTTTTGGTGGTCATGAGAGGCTCAAATCCTCACACACCTACTCTCTGGGAATTTATTCCTTAGGCATCTTTATAGTGTTGTTTAATTTGATCCCATGATACAGGGCTTATCAATTTAGGTTAAGGAAAATAAGTAAAATTTGATAACAGATATTAGATTTTCACTGAATTCCTGAGAGCTCAGAACCACACACGAGTTTCCCGAGAGCATCTCGGAAGCAGCCCTGCCGCTGTGTGTGCTGCCCTTCCCCTGGCACAGCAAGGCCAGTCTTGATAGAGCTCCTTCGTATCTGTTATGGGATTTGACCTGTGCCTCATGTTGAACAACAGCCTTGATGAGAAGTTCGGGAAGCTATTTTACATCTTAGGCAAATGAGATTTATAGAGGTTAAGTACCTTGTCCAAGGTCTAGAGTGCAGTGTTTTTCTCACCTCACTAACTCCTAATATAAAAACAAATATGAACAATGTAAGTCATTTCACTATAACTCCACACCCAAGGGCAGTTTAATGAAAAGGCCAACTGTAGAGTTTTAGAGGTAAACTGCATATTTATGTACTGTGTCTCACAACATTTAATTTTACTCCGTTTCCCATTTTATCAGTTTAAGAAATATAAATGAAAAGCTTATCTCTTATGGCTGGGGTGAATGACTTGCAGAACTGAGAAAAAAAATGAGATCTGTATTCTTTTAATACTATGGGAAGAAGCTGCCTGCTGACCGACTGAATTAATTGCACTGCTTCAGAGATACAAATGGAAAGTAAAAAACTAAAGATCAGAAATGTTCTTACCTATACCTGGATGGTCAGCCACAATGGTTACACGATACTCTTTACAGAACACCTGGTAGGCTGACATGTTCTTCTTTTTTGGCTAGTGCCACATAAAAATAGAACAGGGTAAGACTTAATTAGAACCAAAGTCGAGTAACCCTGAATCTTGGTCACAAAATAGGAAAGATATCTACACTTTGTCATAAAAGAATTCTAAACTACTAATCAGCTTCCCTACACAGGAAAATTAATTTTTAATCCATGTTACTTATCACGCAGATATGACTATCAGTTTTACTTCTAGAAGGTAAAAAATACACGCTAACTTATTTTTAGATGTTTCAGATTGTTGCAGTTGCGTGATAATCATTTGAAAAGCCCTTTGTTGTTCTTACACAAAATCCCGTTTTACATATTCTTTCAGAACTAAGTGCTAAGAAAATGCTCTACTTCTCCTGGGCTGTCACTCTTCTCGTCTTTGAAAGTCACCACCACGTAATTTCCCTTTTAACTCTGAAAACCAAGAGCCAAATCTGTTTTTTTTTTTTTTCTTTTTGGTTCTTCTGGTTTTGAATTCTTATAATTTCCCCAATCTTGTTTTTACTGTCACTTGTAGTTTATCATTATTTTATTGTTCACATTCTTGTGGTGCAAGGTGAGAGGTAAATAAATAAAGACAATTCTCTGGTAGTCAATGTAAGATCAATGAACCTCTTTTGCTTCAATAAACTGCTTTGTACTACTTGAAGCATGTTTATTCTTCACTCTATCATGACAATTTCAAGAGCAAAGCATGGTTTTTAAGAGCCAGTTCAATGAGGGATATTTAAAACAAAGATTATATCTTACTATACATTCCATTTACAACTATCCATAGACTGATGGAAAAAAGTTAGGTTTTCCTATCTGAAAAGATACATTAGGTGGCATCTGTCCAAATCTCTCATTTTGAGGATCAGAAAAAGGAAACTCAGAAAATAGTGACTTGCCTGGGTCCCACGACTATGTTAGTGATAACACCAGAATGACTACAACCTAGGTAGCCTGACTTCCAGGCTATGCATTATGGGCCAAAGAAAAAAAAATATGTTGCTTCTTTACTGGGGTAGGGGTGAGGGAGATAACTATTTAAAAAGAAGGGATTATCCCTTTATAATCTTTATCTGACAAACTAGATGTTTTCAGTATGGCTTTCCTTTAAACCTCATCTTTGAATATCAAAATATGATGATAAGTCCTCCCAAGATAGTCCTTTCTGATCTTGCAGTTATTAAAATGACACGAATATTTTGTGCTTTAAAAATTACTGGGAACTTTTGTTTGCCTTAAAAGTCAGATTTTATGACCAAAAACAGACCACCAAATAACACTGTCAGTCCTGTCTCATGACTTTGTGGAGTTGTATCTTGTTTTAAACTAAGCCTAATCAGACACTCTGTTCACCTGACTTAGTACCTAATATTGTTCTCATAAAATAACTACCAAAGACTGGCTGGGACTGATGGCAATTAAAAAGCTTGTGTGATGGCTCAGACTTTAATTCTAAAAGGAATTCTAAAACCATTTTGAGGAATGGAAACACATAATACCTTCCACAGTAAATGCTTTGAATGAGATGGCACTTCTTTGGAGATAAAAATTGTGGCATGTTACAAATTTAGCTTCAAAAATTTTAAACTAAAAAAAATGAAACTAATCTTTAAAAACGGGTTATCAGTAGGTCTGACATTTAGAATACGTGATGAAAGAATAATCTGTGGAAGTCTATACATAGCCAAATCTTTCTCAACTGTAGACTCAATCTCACTACTAAATATTGAGAGCAGTAGAAAGGATATGTGCTTGAGAAGATGCAGAGCTCATTTGATTATACTATAAAACTTGCAAGGGGTTTTAACAATGTTTTCTCAAACATGATATAATACTATAAAAGGTTACTGCTCCCTATTCTACAAGGCTATTTACAGTTGTACTATAAAATTAAAGGTAACTTTACACAACTCATTAGAACTCCTGGCCAAAATATTAGATCCAAATCCACATACTGAAGAAAGGGTTCCTCTTGAAAATAAACTAGTATTTATTGAGTACTTGTACTGGGTATAGTAAGTAGGTAAAGAGGATCAGCTCAAAGCCCAAATCTTATTCTAAGGCAGTCATGCAGCACAAAATAGTGGAAAACACATGAACTTTAAAGTTTAAAGGCCCACCATCCTTTCCCAGCTTCAACTAATACTATATACTATTTGATCATGAATAAAGTACATGAGAAGTGGCTGGCTCTTCTTACGTGTGATATTAAAAGTATTTCAATGGCAAAGAAAAAGCAGAGACTGAAAAGGAAAGATTTCAAAGGTAACAAAAAAGTAACCTATCAAGTACTTTGCCGTGCATTTATTAACACATGTATGATTAGTCTGGGTGATTCCACTCTAAGAATCTGTTCCTTGGTGAAAAGTGCGATACAGAGCATAGATCTTTCCCCAGATAGTTCTTGGTCTCTCTCGGTGTGTGCAACTCACCACCAATCACGTGTGATTCTGTCTGGAGCTAACACTATTCAAAATAATTAAAAAATTATGGCTCCTGAACATACACTAATGATTTCATCTGGTGCTGAAGAGGAAAATATCTAGCTGCATCGGGCTGACCTGTTGGACTCAGAATCTGCTGGCCTCCACTGTGGAGCCTTCCTAAGGGAGTCTCAAGGGAAAGTAACAGTTTTCACCTTATGTGCTGACCTTAGAACCTAACCATTATGCAAGATGCAGCTCCAGTCTGTGGACCTAAGTTCGAAATTCAAACTTAAGGGGTTAAAATTTTTCCACGGCACACATTTAGTAGCTAGAAATACACAAACAATGGGTGATCTCTATACATATAAAACATTTCCACGTGATTCAAATGCAAGGCCACTATTTCCACTCTAGACTTTCTTGAACATACAGTTCTGCAAGTGAATCACAGTGGCTGCATCTGGAATAACATGGACTCGCCTTTAATGAAATGTTAACATTCTGAAAACTTGGATACTGTTTTATTAGTAGCAAATGACTTGCAACAAGTCCACTTACTAAGTGATTCTCAGAATGTTGTAACTTTATAGCCAGAACATCCTTTTAAATGTTCGATGACATATGTCACAAAAACAAGACCTTTCAAAGAACAACTTGTCAATGCTCTTTATAAGCAGTTCTGCTTAACTCTTTGAGGTCATAGGACTCTGAGAATTTGAAGAAAAGCCCTCTTCAAGTCCATCCATGACTCTAGTTTAACGACTTGTTTTAAAGGATAACACATATGGGGGTTAAGGCAAAATATAACCTTGAATCTTAAAAATACGACTTAGCTTGTTTCTGATGACTGGAACCCGACCTCTTCACTGATACTAATACTGCGTAAGAGACAGTTATAAAAGCTTTACCTGTAGAAACTCATTTAAACCTCCTAACAACTCTAAGTGCCATCACTACTGCCATTTTAAAGATGAAGAAACTGAGAACTACAGTCATACATTTAGGGAGTGGCAGGGCCAGCATCTGAACTTAGACAGTCTGGCTTGGAGCCCATACTCATAACCATCACAACCATCTGATGTTTTTCTGAATGAACTTGACTGAGATCCACAAATCTGATCTGGTTAAAGGAGATGGTGCCAGAGAAGTAAAGTTTTCACACCAAAGCTTTTATTTTGGCCATTCTGAATGGAAATCTTTCTAAAATGTATTCTATACTTCTTCTATCTCTAATACACCAATGAATATAATTTAAACCCTGTATAGTGGAAACTGCATGATCCTGCAATCAGAAAAACCTGGGTTCAAATTCCTGTTCTGCCACTAAACAGGTGTCTTAGGGAAGGTAATTTCACTTCTTTGAGCTTACTTCTGTGAAATGGAGGTAATATCTACGCATCATTAGGTACTTGTGAAAATTCACTGATATATCATAAAAAACTTAGTGTAGTGCTTAGAACACTTTACAGGGTGAAACCTCTATAAATATAGCTATTATTATTGTAATTTACTAATTTTTACTCAGCTCTACCACCCTCTTCCTTAATTCCCATCTGGCCTCAAGATTCTGTTCAGATGACACCTCCCCCAGGAAACCTTCTCTGACGCTTCCAGGCTCTCCCTGTGCTCCCTCAGCTCACGACTCTGATGAGGTTCAATATACTGAATACTTTCCAACCTCTATTTCTACACCCAAAGCTCTTTGAGAGCAGACACTGTCTCACTCATCTTTGTATTCACGGCATTTGGCCAAGTGCCTGGGGCACTGTGAATGCAGGATATGCACTGAATGAATAAGAAAGTCTCAGAATTGTGAGTAAAAAGGCCAGAGTGTGCATTCATTTGTCTGACCGCATCTGACCATCACAACCCCCTTGCAGGTGAAGCAGGCTGAGTACTGGTTGGCTAGTCTGAGAGAACAGACTGGAGAGCCCGGCTCCTTCCCCCAGTACCCATGAAGCTGTCCAAGCAGCTGTAGGAACGGGCTTTGCAACACCTGCTTCTGCTCCTTGGAAAGCCTGTTCTTTCTGGTTCACCGTTTTCCAAATAGGTGAGATCACTGCCGAGTTTGCTTCCGAAAAGGTGGGTGTCATAGTAAAAAGCAAAACAAAACCATAAAAGCAGAGTTTTTCTTCCTTAGTCTATATGAAATGAGTGGTTAAAATTTTAAGAAGATGTTTTCAAGTGTATTTTGTGCCTTTGAAGAATTTAGGATGAAAGCAACAGTAACTGTAACAACAGCTATTCACTGAGCCATGCCCTGCGCTAAGTGTGTTGTTACCTGTATCACCTAATTTAAACTAAATGACCCCATTTGACAAATGAGAGAAGTGAGGAAGCAATCTCAAGAGAACAAAGCTAGTAAGTAGCAGCCTAGACTAAGAACCAAGTCTGCTCAATTAGGAGTCCACGCTTTCAGCCACTTCGCTATACTCTACCTCTTTAACTTAAAAACATCTATACATCTCAACAGGACTAGTTTCACATAGCATCACACTATCTGGTTCACGGTGCCTATGTGGCTTTTCACGTGGCACGTGCTTTTGATCACAGCAATCACAGAAATCCCAGCTTTGAAAAGAAATGGCGTTACTGAAAGGAACGTAATGTGATAAATGCTGAAACTGAACTACTCTGAGCTAGTAGTTCATAAGGTATCTGACACATGTCAAGTACTGCTGTCTCTTTTGGAAATTTATTTAAAATATCTAGCAGTACCCCTTCGAGTTTGCTGTGGCGCCCAGGCCTCGCCACACGGAAGCCCTAAACGCTTGTATTACCTCATTTAATCCTTAAGAACCCCATCAGGCAGGTCTGTGATCACCCCCAGCGTACGGAGACAAGTTATGTGACTTGTCCAACACCACATAGCTTGTAAGGGGTGGAGTCAGGGTTTGAAGCCCAGGGGTCTGGCTCCCTGGCTCACTTTCTTAACCACTTAGATATGTCGACTCTCTTGATGCTTATATCTTAAAATCTAAACCTAACTTATCCTGTTCTCCCAAACCAGCTATTCTTTTTGCTTCTATATTTTTCTTACAGTCCTGGTCATATAATCTAAGGTGGACAGGGTCACAGAGGCCGTGAGCATCTCCAGGGCTCTCTGGTCTCGGCTCACTGCAGGCTGAGGGACACTCCTGAAGCATTCCTTTCAACCTCTAGGTGGACTTTCAGGCACTTATGTTTTATACTGAAACAAAACCCAAGAAAGGATATATTTTAAAACTCAACAGGAAATTTTTAGGCATATGTCAGGTTTGAGAAACACAGCATGTGTCCTTACATATTTAATGGGTAAATGAATGACTATGTTCAAAATATAACCACATCAGGTTTGAACAGTCGTGATCAGATACTGATTCATAATGGGTTTTTTTTGTTGTTGTTTTTTTTTTGCCATAAACTAGAATTCATTTTTCACTAGCAACTGCTAGGGGGTAAATAGTCTCTACCCTTGAGAAAACTATAATTTTATTTTCCAAGGCACCCAGGTTCAAAACCTTAGGGGACATCATTATACTTATGTCTCTGACTTCCAAGATCCAAGCCCAGTTGCCAGATCATCAGCTTTTCTTTCAGAGTCTCCCCTGATTCTGTCTCTTCAAATTCATTTCTAAGGCTTTTATTAGTGACTTTGGACTATAAAAACCTCCTGGGTGGTCTGTCTCAAGTCTCTCCCCAGTCTGAACCCCTTGGTATGACTCTATTATTTTATTCTTAAGTTATATTTTAGAGCACGTCTAAACCCTGCTCACAAGCCCAAAGTGCCCACTGCCAAATCCTTTCTTTTGGCATTTAAAATTCTCTACAATTTGCTCCCAACATGCTTTTTCAATACGTGTTTTTGCTCATATAGTCATTCATTTGACATATATCACAAGAAGTGTACCAAGGACACTGACGAGTAGAGGCACTATTAAGGTGACTAAAATAGTCCCCAAGGAGTTCAAACACCTGTAAGAAGCTTATAGTCTTTAATATGGGAAATGAAACGTGTACAAAGATAACTCCAACATTAAGAAAATAAGTGCAATGAAAGAGAGACAGTAAAGTGTTATGGGAGTACAGAAGGTAATTCTGACTGGAGGGCCAGATGCCTTAGATAGCATTTGGTTAGGTCTTGGAAGGAAGGCATAGCATCAGTATGTGCAGAAGGGGAAGGCCTCTGAAAAAAATGAGCAAAGGAACGGAGGTAAGAATGTATGGGAAACAAGTTTAGTCCCCACACAGTGTAGATAAAGCAGACTAATAAGAGGTAAAGTTGAAAAGGGAGGTTTAGGCCTAAGTCACCGATAATTATAAACGTTTGGCCAAGGGTTTGGACTTTGATATTTAACAAGTATCTACTGCCTATCTACCACAGGCACGACTGCGGGTTAGGTACCAGGGATGAGTGGAGAGCAAGAAACATGGTCCTGGTCCTCTTGGTGCTTTCAGTCTAACATAAAGGCAGTAAGGGTCCACTGAGGTTGCTGAATGGAGGACTGTCATCATCAAAGTGGTACTTAAGACCATTCTGGTATTGATGTGTAAGATTAACCGCATGAAGGAAAAAATGGAAAGGAGGCCATTTATTGCATTAAGTACAGGGAAGGATGAGGCTCAAGACAGTGGTGTGAAAGTTGTTTGAGGAGGAGGAGGAATATCAGGCTTAACACTTGGGTGGAAATAGAGGAGGGCAGGTAAGAGGGAAATGTAAACATGAACCATAAAGAAGGTGAACCACAAGATGAAAAAAATCGTAACAGTGGTTGTCTCAGGGGGTGGGAATTGGGAAGGGGTAAGAGAGCTCTGTGCGATGGTGGTAAAGTCTCTCTTGATAGAGACTTGGTCACACAGGTGTGTGCATTTATCAAAACTCATCAAATGGTATACTTAACATTTGTGTGTTTTACTGTATGTAAGTTTTATATAAAAGAGCTCTGAAAACAATGTGGGCTTAAGTTAATGAAATGCAAGCTGATGTATTTAGGGGTGAATGACGTGAATGATATCTACAACTTACTTTGAACTTAACATTAGCAAAGACAAGATGGACTCATGGATGGAAAGGTGTATGATAAAGCAAACAGCAAAATATCAACTGTAGAATTTCAGTGCGTGGCATATAGTGTTCACTGTACAATTCTTTCAATTCTTTTTGTTTCAAAAATTTCATAATAAAGTGTTGAGAAAAGCAATATACATGTAGGTTTGAGTGTGGGCTGACTGGTAGGACATGAGGAAAACAAAAAGAGATGGAAGAGGAGATGCAGGTTAGAAGTCTGAGGTACCCAAGGCATCCAGGTGGATTCACCAGGCAGTTACAAACACAGGCCTAGATAGAGCTCATTTGTTTTGCAATGCTACTTCCTAAACGTCTCTCTGCCTCCATGCATTTCCTTCTACTGAACTCCTATTTCTTCTTTAAGTTTTCTTTGACTACCCTTCCCTCCCCGACTCAGCACTGTAAGATTAGTTTATGACATTATCATGTATCACTAAAATGAAAATTCCTAGGACAAACAGAATCTTACACAGAATATATGCTCTTTCTTGAAGAAATTTTCAAATAAACAAATGAACAAAGCCTGACTTAGTATCTGACTATCTAGTTCTTTATGCTCACTTTGATTCTTGGCTCAGAAGGTATAGTTTTGTTTTTTCTTTCTGAGACATATATACTTTCTTAAAAGGCACCCTTTGAAGTGGGAAAAATAACTTGCACCTTGATTATAGACTGAAATGAAACTGCCATTCCCAAATTCTTAATATACTTGATTTTCTCTTTCTTAGTAGCTTTTCTTTCAGATTTCATCTGACATTTCATTCTGCAGATGTATAAACAAAGGAAGAAACCCGTTGTCTTTTGGTGGCAAAACTATGACTGACTTTTTTCTACTATTCTGAATTACTAAATTTCTACTAAAATGATATATTACTTTGATATCGGGGAAAACATTTTTTAAAAAACGAAACCTTTAATGACATAGTCATCATCCCCGAAAGTACAACTGCTAGGCATTTTCCAAGCTGTGAAGAAAAATCGAACCAGGGTGGCCAATTTGTCATTCCTATCTCAACGGCGCGTTCGCAACGGTCAAAAACGAAGTCCTGCTCAGCTCTGCACCTCTTAGCACCTACTGCAGCATTGGGCTTGGCAAAGAGCAAGCTCTCAGACGGTGAACACCCACTGGACACTAAAAATGCAAGAACGTAGCCAACACCAGTTACTGGAAAGCCAGTAGCTTATTCTGTTAACTTGGTCATTATTCTTCTAATTTCAAAAACCCATTTTTCAAAATGAACTCATAAAATACCTTTCATATCTTTCGACTGCCCCAGGCAGGCAGTGAAAGAAACTGAGCTGCTCAGAATGAAAAGAAACGCGGTTGGCTCATTCTATGAATTCTAAATACCAGTCAGAATAAGCCACAGTATTTCTAAACCTGTGTTTGGCACAATGGGACAACTCTATTAAGAAAACCCATGAATAATTATGATTGCTCCTATTTTTATAGCAGACAGACCTAGTCACTGGCAGTATTTTATACTTGGTATCATTCTAAGAGAGTTGGTTTGCTACATTTCCAGGGGTTCACCTCAGCTGCTTAATTCCAAATCCACTTACTACTATCAAGGAAAACCTGCTTCATCTCTTACCCCCAACCACACTTTAAAAAATGTTTTACCTTTTCTCCCCTCTCTCTCTCTCTGTCCTTCTCCTCCTTTTTCTTTTTTTTCTCACTATGCCCCTCGGTGTGGAGGCCAGGAAGTGACGGAGGAGGGGCAGCTGCTCCAGTGTAGGGGATGCTGGGGGGCGGGCCAGGTGTCACTGTGACCTCTCCAACTGCTGCGACAGAAAGTCCTGAACTTCTCTTGGACTTGGAGTGGCGTTTCTCTTTATGCTTCTCCTTGTCCTTTTTCTTTTTGCTTTTCTTCGACTTCTTTTTCTTCTTGATTTCCCGGTAAGAATCATCTATCACTAACTCGCCAGCCTCCAGCTCCCCACCAGAGGACGAGTCTGAGTCTACTAGGATAGGTTCAAGCCCAGAAAGCTCCAGGTTAGCACTGTGGGGTTCTGGGAACTGGGAGGTGTCAGACCCACAGCCTTCGGGGCCAGGAGATGCACGTGGGTCTGAGGATGACTTGTGCTTCTTCCGGGCTGTTTTCAGAAAGCTCTGCAACTCGTGTCCTAGGAGTAAAGCACCTTGCTCATCCCGAGCCGACTTCTTAGAGGATTTTTTTACAGTCGCTTGCTGAGAGGGATACTGAAAAGACTCCTCGTCCACTGAGCTGCTTCCCTTCTCCTTTGGTGAGAGAATAAGTTTCATCTTTAAGCCATCAGGCTCACGGAGGGTCAGCGTCTCCGTGTTCACGTAGAGCGGTTTCATTTTTTTGGATCTGTGGGAACCACCATCCTCCAGGGATAGCTCCCCACTGCTCCCACTGACTTTCTTCCTGTGGTGTTCCCTTTTGCTCTCTGAATGGCTTGAAGAACTAGAAGACTTTTCCCCTGTCTTTCTGGAGGGCTTGGAGCTCGCGGCCATTGGGGAAGTGATAGCTTTCAGCAGGTCCATAGCTGTATCAGCAGATTGTGGGCTGGATTTTTTCTTTTTCTTCTGTGACGATTCCAAAGACGAAATATCTAGAAATAATTAAGAGAAGTAGTGTCCATATGATGGAGCAACTTCCAACAAGTTTCCTCTCGTGCCAAAAACACCCAACTAACACGAGGAAGAAGCTAACAGGAATAACTTAAGGGGAGGCCCTTCGACTGGTTCCTGACATTCAGAGATGATGTGCTTGGTAGACATTCAGAGACGAAGAGGCTTGGTAGATTCTGCCTCTGACCCTGGAGAGAGTTCTCACCACTGAAGTTGTTTTCTTCACTGAGTCTTCACAAGCAACCAAAAGATCATACCCAGAAGAATGGACTACAGTGGTGGCGTTACAAGTACAGGTGACCCTTGAACAACACGGGTTTGAACTACGCAGGTCCACTGACATGCAGATTTTTTTCAATGAATGATATAAATGTTTTCTCTTGCTTATGATTTCCTTAAAAAACACTCTTTTCTCTAGCTTACTTTATTGTAAGAATAAAGTACATAACATGTATAGCATACAGCATACACGTTAATTTACTGTTTATATATCGATAAGGCTTCCAGTAAACAATAGGCTACTGGTAGTTAAGTTTTGGGGGAGTCAAAAATTAGATGCAGATTTTCAACTGCACAGGGGTCAGAGCCCCTAACCCCCACGTTGTTCAAGGGTCAACTGTAGCTATGATTTAGATTACACTGCAGACAGAGTAGTTTGTTTGTGTTCGGGACAAACCCATTCTAGTAAAGAGTTAGTTTTGTCAGCTCTGTGCATAATACAGCTAAGAAAAGCTGGTCCGTGAGTGGATATGTACTGGCTTGAGAAGTAACCCACAGGTGCAGGCCAGAGGGCCTAGGACTACATATGGCAAAAGGATGCTAGATAACAATGGGCATAAGATAAGTGGATGATTGGGGAGAGAAGGAACCTGGTACCTGGTGTATCACAAATGAAGACTGTTCTTCTATGCTGAATCCTCCAAAATACCAGCCCTCCACCTCTCTCCTCCTTCACACTGGTTTATCGGCACTCAGAACAAGAACCACTGTCCTGTTAAATAGGCCACTGAGTCAGCAACATCTGGATCCCTTCCCCTACCCCGACTCCAAGAACCAGTGATGTGTTTGTCCCACCTGCTGCCCTTTCCCATCCTCACCTCCATAGTAGTAATCATCAGAGGAGTGCTTCCTCTTCTTCTTGTGTGTGTCCGTGCCCAAGAAGTAAAGTTCGCTATCCTGGAATTGAAGAGGAAGAAGAATTGACCAATGAATAAGATGATGAGGCAAAAGCAGTTTGGAACCAATCTGGTTTTTGATGATCTGACTTTGAAAAACAAAGTAAAACACAGAAAAGACTAAAAACTAGATGTGGATGATGTTTATTTTACTTTTTAAGATTGTTTAAAAGAAATTGCTTTCTTCAAATATTAGGAAATATATGTAGTTTAAAACTTAACTAATTCAAATGTTTAGAATTTACCTTTAACTTCTTCTTGGAAGAATTCCTGACCTGAGCAGCGATTTCTTCCTCTTCCCTTAAAAAATCTTTGTAAGAACGTTTCTTTTCTCTTTGACTTCGGCCAGCTGCTAGTCCTATGTCTTCGAAGCTGTGATCACCATCAAAGCAATCTGAGAAGCACAGGTTCATTTGTGAAAGGAAAGCAACGAGAAAGTAACTAACAACCAAGTCGTCACATATGTAATACAACAATCTCTCCGATTCTAAATTAAAATAATCTTAATAAGTCCATGGGAATAAAAGGGGACAAGAATATTTCTTGATGACTTGGCTGCAAGCACAAAAATCAAACCTGAAGAAGCAATGGTTCTATGCTATGCAAAGGCCCAATGTACATCCTCAGACATGGTTTCTTAGTTGTGATTTGGTAGGTGAACACAGACTTGCAGAGGTAAGGCTGAAAAGAATAAGGATTCAGGCGCTGTGCTGCTCTGTGGGAGTCCAGTCTGATTCCTAGCCCCCAAGTCCTGCACACTGGAGCTGGCAAGGACCACGAGTGCTGCAGGAGATCACCCCAATACACTACTATATTTCAGGCTCTCGTGTTGGAACCCTGTCTTGGTTTTCGTTTCCATGGGCCCAGTCTGGGGAAGACGTGGAGGCTTAACAGTGCTCTGGGTCATCACTTGGGAGTCCAGGCTGTGATGGCCAGTCCTGGCCTCTATGTCCATGGGCTGCAAGGACTGAAGAGGACACCCCCTTTGAAATGCTTCTCAGATTAAGGGGTCATACCTTCTTTCTTCACGGAGTCATCATAAGCCATGGCGGTCCTGCAGGGCCTTTGAGAATGTCACTGTGTCCAGGCTCCTTCCCGTCTACAGGACCAGGTCTGAGAAACAAAGAAGGAAAACCCTCCTGTAATGCGAAATCACTGTGGAGAAGCAACCTTCCAGATGCAAATGCGTAGTGATCCAAGGGCAGACTGGAAGGGCAGCAAAAAATAAAGGGGTGTCTTGTCACCTCCTCATTCTACTTGTCAATATACTGGGGTTGAAACTGCAGGAAGTACACTTGGCTTAATTTGATTTGATTCATGTTTTAAAGTTGTTGTTTGGGGAAGTATATAAAATACTTCACACGTAAAAATATTGCAAAATTGTGAGATTTCTGAAATGCCAACAGGACTGACAACACTGAGAAGGTAAAAACTGACATTAAGTCAGAGGGAGAGGTTCAGGTATGGTCACAGAATGCATGGATAAAGCAAGATGCAGAGGAAGACAGATTACACCACACATTCAAGACTATAAAATCCTACCATTTGGATTGGTGACAGGCTAAAATCTATTGTACTGCACTTTAGACAGAAATGATAACAGAGATATTAAAGATATTTAAAGCATTTTTTTTTGGTATGCATTTTGTTGGGCTATATGAATTTGCTCAAAGTCACAAAAATGTAAAAGTAGGTAGACTTCTTTTATTAGTTGGCCATATGATAGCTTTCAACACTATCAAACCTTTCTTAAAGGCTAGGTGAAAGAATTATCATTTGTCCATGAGTGACGAAATTATTAACTAATTTGAAGAATTACTATAATTTAAATGTTCTAAGTATTATCTTGAATTTGTTAAAATTATTTTTTGGCATTCAAATTTATATGTCGACTTTGAAGATGACGAGCCATAAACTACACTCTAAGGTAAAGTTCTTAAAATACATATGGACAGGCAATGTCACAATTCCTGCAGGAAAAGTCTTTGCAGGAAATTTAAAAATTATACACTAAGGATTACTGAACATGTTCTCATCCAGTGAGGAAAATGCTTAAAAGTTGATCGGACTGGCCATTTACTTAAATTTTATTTTACCTCCATTACTATAATGGATCTAGAAATGCTGAAGGACACTTCAATGAGACATTGCCAATCCCTTCACATAGGTGTGGCTAATACTGAAGTATTAGTAACTTGTGAAAGAGATGAATTAACAAGGAAAACTTTCATAAATTACAGTTAAAATAAACGAAAAGACTTCATTGCACAAGTCAGATAAAATACAATGCACAGACATGCCGAAGTTGAAAACAGAAAGTGTTACCCAGAGTGACTTACAAATAAGATTAAGGAAAGAAACATAAAAAAGCATTTTTTTACTTCCCTAAGAAGTGGAATTAAGAATGGATTTGGTCAAGGTAGGAGAAGCTGGAGTGAAGAAAAGAAATGCAATGAACTGAGCTATTTTAAAGATAAACTGGAGAACTGCTTCCTTAAAGGCTTTTTCAAAGGAAATGGATGGGATATGAGATCAAGCCTCATGTAAAAATACAAGGAGGCAAGATACATAATGTAGCCAGTTTTTCGTGTTTAGCATTAAACTTTCTCAAATAGGTATTACTGTCCTCCCCTTTCCACCCAAGTGGCACTAACTCCAAAAGGGGGAATGGGAGGGGGAATGTCATCTGGAATTATATCCATTCATTTGAGAGGAGAGTATATCATTTCACTGACACTGAAATATCAAGTTTATTGGGAAAATATATAGATGCCCTTAGTTTTCATATGGTGATAATGCCAAGAAATATCACAACTTGAGACCTCAAGTTAAATGCTTCTCATGCCAAGTAATTTTTGGCAAAAAATGTTTGAGAAATAATGGGGGGAAAATCATAAATATTCATCATCATCAACATGGCCACCACCTATTGTCAACAAAATGCACTTCTATCAGAAGCGGAGGCAGGACCTGAGTTTATAACCAGGCCTTCCTTTTGGTAACACCAAAATTAACATAAAACGGAGCGACAGAATAAAGTTCCGAATACAGTACGAGAAAGAAAACAATGGCCACTTACTAAACTATGAAAAAGTGCTCATGGTCTCACAGGTAGGTGACTGCTTTGAAAAACTACCAGCAAATATAAAAAGTTGTGAAAGGGAACAGAAAATTAGGAGCTGATTCTCAGAGGCACACGCCAACACCGAAGACATGTGCTGCTTTAGCATCATGTATTGGAATTAGGCCTGCTGCTACTTAAATTTTGATAAAAAACATTAGAGAGCATTTTATAAATTATAGGAGTAAATAACCCATAAGAAAAAATAAACGTGGCCTGGAGACAAGTCCAATTCACTAAAAAATTGGGACAGCCATGAGCTTAAAAAAACTGACATTAAACACAATGGATTGTGTCACTCACAGCTGGGAACTGATGGACCCTGAATTTCTAAGTTCTTTAACATCAGGATATTGCAGCCAAGGAGTAAGTTTTGGTTGCTGGCTCACAGAAGAAAGATGAAACCAGATAAAGTCTTAAGCAACAGTGTGGAAGAAAGGCAGAGTTAGGGCAACATTTATATAAGATCAGGACTCCCGATATTCCTTCTGGGTCTTGAATATTGTCCATGGCAAATTCAGAGTGCAGGCTTAGGCAGCAGATCGTGAGGATGAAAATGAAAAATATTAGGTTTGATTTTCGCATCAGAAAACAGGTCATAATTAAATGTTGGCAAATATAAAACAGGTGTTAAAACCCATTCTCCTGAATTCCATAATTTTGGTTTATAGAATTCGATGTTGACAACTTCCAAGAGGCAGGGATAATTTTACAATTCTGTTCCTCTCAGTGTGCAAAGACTTGACAACATAAGTAAAAGTTCATTATTTCATATTGCTTTTGGAAGTAAGAAATATCCCATCAAAAAAATGTGTACTTATAAAATGTGCAAATTGTTAGATGGCACTCTTGGGACTTTTCTTCAGGATATGAAAAAACGGGGGTGGGGGGCAGAGTGGCTTTCTTCTCGTAGATAAGCATATGCGCATCATGTCCGGTCACAGCTTTCTGGATTACCAAAGTAATTAGGGAAAAACCTCAAATCCTCAATACAGTAAGTACTTTGTTATTTTGAAAGTTCAAATTGTAAATACTGAAAAAAAAAATTTTTTTTTCCAGATGTTTTTGATGTAATCCAAGCCCCGGCAATCACTAACAAATTTCTTTATCCCAGCATGTAAATGAGTATTGGACGAGTGAACGAAGTGAACCAGGAAACCCGGCAGTGAGTCAAATCCTAAATCCAGGTCTGGTCCAGGATGAGTGTCTTGTTCCAGATTCCACCTTCTCTTCTTCTAGAACTCCTTTCAGGAACTCAGATTGCCAGGCAGCGTAGGAAAAGGAAGATGCACATCCAGCTGTTGCCAGTGTCTGAATTTTTGGTATTGTTACTTCTAGGATATGAGCAGGTGCTATCTTCTCATACTCGTCGCGGTTTCCTCCAATCTCAGAACAGCGATTCCGAATTCTTGCCACTCCCCTCTCCAAGAACCTACCTATGCAGCACTCACAGCCCCTGCCAGCTCTGGAAACTGCAGAGATGCCGACAGCCCGGGGTGGGGACTGAATCCTCTCATTGCAGTGCAATTAAGCGGAACCACGACCACCGCACAGATCGGATGACAACACACATTTCCAAAAATCCAGCAATACGAATTTTGATAAGCCTCCTCCAATCAACAGGCTCGACTTGGGCTTCAGTTTTTTATTTATTCTGCTATGAAGGTATAGAGTCGGCCAGCAGCTTAACCATTAGAAAGGAGGGAGATGTTTCTCTTTTGCATATCAAATAAAGTGAATCTACAAGTAAAAGCTGTAGGGGGAAATGGGCCCTTATGGAGAAAGCAGACCATTACGAAGGCACGTTCAAACTGGGCCACACGCAGAGTGCCGACACCAGGTTATTATCACGAAGAGCCCCCCAGGACCACCACTTTTGTGGTCCCCACGGCAAACCAATGGGATTCTCCCGGCTGTTTTACAGCAACAGCTAGTTCAACAAAGCTCTGTGCAAATAAAGCTACTCGCATCCTCCCCTGCCAGCCAAGGACCCAGCCCTCCCGTTGCCCCGTTCCCGGCGCCCTTTCGCCTTGACAGCCCCGGGGACCCCGCACCCCGGGTCCGCACGCGCACCGCGGCCGGGACCCGGGTTCCCGCGTCCCCGGCGGACTCCCGGCGCCCCCGAGGGCGGAGACGGCGCGGGCAGGGGGAGGGGCGGCCCCGGCCCGCAGGCCCCCGGGGCGGCCGCACGCCCCCTCCCGGCCCCGCAGCTTTCCCGCCTTCCCCATTTGAACAGCGCCCGCCCGCCTTCCTCCTTCGGCCCGCTCCAGCCCCTTCCCGGGGGCGGACTGCAGCCGCTACTCCAGTCCCCGGCTCGGCCCCTGGGCTAGGCCGCGACGGGCCTGGGGCGCCCCCAGGGCAGTGTCGCGGACGGCGGGCGGCGGGTGGCGACAGGTCGGGGCCGCCGCCGCCTCGGGGTGGGGGCCCAGCCCAGTCTCGTGGGGGCTGTGCTCGCCGCTACCTTCACTTAGCTCGCCCGGATCCCGCCTCCGCGCCGCCGACCACCGCCATCTTGGAGAAGGAGAGAAGAGCGCGAGCGGCCAGGGAGCCTCAGTCGAGCCCAGAGCGCAGACTCCGGCTCGCGAAGGGGAATCCCGGAGGCGAGAGCGCCGATCGCATCGAATGCACCCCGGTGCTCTCAGAGCTTGTATCTGCTCTGCGCCTAGCTTGGGCGAGGAGCTTTACAAACATTTTATCATTGACTCCTCACTGCATGCTACTTGAGGTAGATTTCGTCACATTTTACAGATGAGAAACAGGCTCAGAGAGGTTACGTGACTTGCCCAGCGCTACACAGGTGTCTAGAATGGGAGGCAGGTTATTACCCTTGGTCTTCTGGTTCGTAATGCAGTGCCCTTTCCGGAAGACTATGCTGTTTCAAGATATTCTTATACAGTAATTCTCTTCTTTGCAAAACCTAGATCCATGCCCATTAATGCAGTGGTGCCTGTTAGGAATTTAGCCTCTACGTTTGGGTGTCGGGCATATTTGGAGTGAAGTGAAAGAATCTTTATAACAGCACACTGTAAAATAATTTGCATGGCAGATCATCTGCATTTCTCCTGTTATTTGCATTTAAAAGTTAGAAACAGTCTTCAGAGAAATGAAGGGATGTCACATACAGTAGAGAGACGCGTTTTTCGTGTTTGTCTGGAGAATTTGGACCAATGTGTAGAAACTACGATGTGCAGATCTTCGTCCAATATGAAGATGAATTTTCCTAGAACTGTTTAACTGTATTTGGCTACCTTGTGAGATAGTGAGCTCCCTGTCACCAGAGGAGTACAAGCAGAAGTGTCCTAGTTACTGTAGAGTGGAGCAGTTAGAGATATAGATGGGCTTTTAGAGTTGTGAACCCCATAATACTGTATGCATAACTATGTGTTTATGCACGTGGATATGTTTCTTGGGTTTAGATCTCATTGAAGATTGGAAAGCCCAATCCTAGTGGCCTTGCCATTCCAAAATCGGACAGGTGCCTGAAAGCGATATAGTTATACTGCGCTCATTTTACAGACTTAGAAATTGAAGTCAAGAGAAGCAAGATGATTTGTCTCAGACCACACTGCCAAATGGTGATCAGATGAAGATTAGAAAGAAACCAGATTGTTGGATTCAGTTCGGCGGTCTTTTCGCCATGTCATGCTCTCTCTCCCTCTGCACTAAGTAGAAAATCAGATTCTGTTTAATCATAGCTCTTACAACTGAGAAGCTGAGATGTTAAAACACTTGAGACAAAGCTGTTGACTTTATTCTGAAAACGTAGCAAATAATAAATGAAACTAGCATCATTGCCTCTTTTTCCTCAACCCCCATCCTCCTCACCAAAAAGACAGGCAATAAATTTCACCGGAACGTACAGGGTTGCACTCCCGGGACACCTCGTCTGATGTGAGGCTTCCCTGTGAAGTATTGAAGAGCCTTAAGGATGTATTTTTCTCCTCTTCTTCAGTGTTGGTCAGGATGTTTTCAGTTTAAGTGACAGAAATCCAATTCGAAGTCATTCTCAGAAGAAGAGAATTTATCAGTTGGCTTTATTGAAATGTCCAGTACCATCAGGCATGACTGGATCCCAGGAGGGACTCAGGTCTCTTGACATCTCTCTAGGGTGCTTTCCTCTGAGTTAGCTTTGTTATCAGGCTCAGAATGGTGATTCCAACAGCTCCAGACTTTATCGTCTTTACTACTAGCAGTGTCCCTGGAGAGGAAGTGTCTTTTTCCGACTTGTGTTGGTAGATGTCTTGGTATTATTCCTGTTGGCAAATTGGATCAGGTGTCCAAACGGACAGCAGTCGCTGTGAACAAGGGTGTGAGCTATGCTGATTGGCTAAATCAGGTCACATGTTCTTCCCCCACAGTAAGGTAGACTCAAGGAAAATCAGAGATTATTGTCAGAACGGTGAATGGGTGCTAGGTGGGCAAAAACGATAGCTGTCTACCCAACTATGCCACTAGTTTTGACCTGAATGCTTCATGAGTCCCATTTGTCCCGTTCTTTCTTTTACCCCCCCTGAGGATGGACATATCAAGTCATTACTCATCTTAACCCCCTGTAGACCTGAAAGTCACTCACTCCTCAGTCTGCTCTCTACTGAGTTGCTCCCAGGCTTGTATCGCTGCATGTACACTCATTCGTTCATTTAACAAATATTTACGGAAAATGTGCATCAGGCACTGTCCTAGGTGTTGAGAATAGGGTAGTGAACAAAATCGAGTCTTTGGCTCTCTGGAGCTTCCATTCTAGTTGGGCTTGAGAGCAGAATATAAATAAATGGGTGATGATCAAAGGTGGAGAAAAAAAGCCAGGAGGGAGTGGAAGTGGGAAGGGTTGTTCTTTAAAATAGTCATCAGGGAGGCTTCTCTGATGAGATGTACCCTGGAGCGTAGCTCAGTCAGCAGTGGAGGGGTGGTGGGAGCCAGGAGGTCATATAGCTCTTGGAATGGACGCAAGGCCTTCCTCTGAGGCTCAGTGGAAAAATGTTCTCTATTGAATATCCCGTTATGATTCTTTTGTTTCTGAAACTTGGAAAGAGAAAAAGGAGAATTTTCTTGGTAGCCTGAGATGGAGAGGAACTTGATTGCAGTGAGTTTTGTGAGTAGGATGCCTTGTCCTGTGATGAGTTGGGGATGACATCTGAGATGTGTGAAGACTGGCTGCTTCCTGGGCTGGGGCTGTTCTCTGGTCCACCCGACCCAAGTCACACTGCCCAGTGCATGGCAGTAGCCAGTGGTGGCCCATCCAGTTGTGCTCGATTTGGACCTTTTCTTTTTTCCAACCATTTTTCCATGCTTGGCTCTTTCCAGATGCGTTTGGAGCAGTTTCTTTGAGCTAAGTCTGACAGGTGATGTGGTGATGGGTACACACATTAGTCAGGGGCCTCCTGACTGAGATTGATGGGACCTAATTAAAACTACCTTAAGAGACGAGAATAAATTTATGGCACATGTAAAAACACACACACACACACACACACACACACACACACACACACACACACACACACTCAGAGCCAGAGAGAAGCTGGCCCTCTGGACAACTGAGGCCAGGGACTTAGATCCATCCCTTTTAGCACTGTCTCAGGCTGGCCATCCCCATGGCCACAGACTTACGTCTTAAGTCTGTCTTTTGGCTTCCCCACACTAGGTCTATGGGGAAAAAATCCCAGGGAAGAACTCTGATTGGCTGGCTTGAGGTCATTAGCTCAGTCAGTATTGTGATGGATTGTTCTTGGCAGAACGAGGAATGGGGCAGGAGTAGGTCCACAAAAGAATGGAGGACTCTATTCTGAAAGATGAATAATAAATCTCTTATAGGGAGGCAGTGTTCCTGTGTTCCTGCTTTTGAGGAGCTTACTCTCATGTGTGCATTCATGCATGTGTGTGTGTGTGTTGTGGGAACTGTAAAATCCATAAATAACATATACAAATTGAAAAGAAAGATGCCCCACGATAGATGCCCTCATCCCTCATTGGGCTGTTACAACCTTTTCCTAACTCATTTTTGCCCTTCAGGTCCCCCTCTCCACTGCTGAGTCTGTTCCTCGCTAGCTGTCAGGATAAAGCACTGCGAAGATGAGGTTATGCTCTAGTTAATGAAATTTTAGTAGCTCCATGCTGCCTGCACCACAAAGAGCAAAACCTTTACCATAGACAGTCACGGCCTCTCTTATCCTGTCTCAAATTCCTCTCCAGCCTTGATTCTCACATCCCTTGAAACCAGCCCCAGCCCCAGGGACCCTCTCACCGTCCCCTGGGCTTGCAGTGCTCCGTCGTGCGCCCCGCCATTGTGCACACATTCCCTTGTCTGTGTCTCCCAAACTCCACGCCTTTTGCCAACTCTTCACCGAGAAAGCTCCTATTTATTCTTCAAGGTGTAGCTGGAATGCCCCCTGTGAAAGTCACCCTCTGGGGTGCCCACACACTCGGTAACACGCTTCTATTCCTGACCTCCCACTTTGCATTGCAACAACCCTTTTGCGTAACCTCAGTTCCCTAGTCTTCAGGGATAGGCTCTAAGTCCCCTTTGTCCCCCTGGGCACGTGGTAGGTGTTCAATGGATCCTTTGATTAGCTGTTGAATGAAGAGTGGGGCAAATCATTTTTTTGGGGGGGACTCAGGAGACAGAGATGACAATTGCTTGGGAGACTTGCAGAAGGTGTAGTAGTGATGGGTTTGGTCTGCCCAATCCATCTGTCACCACTGCCCAGACTTCAGGTGATCATAATACCTTTGCCAGAGCTTTCCTGGGGCTGTTTTAAAACTTCAGATGACGGAGGCAAGAGATCCTTTGTGTCTCTCATCCAAATGATGAGGACATGAACCTGGGACCACCCATAGCATGCCTCTGGCCTTGGAGAGGAGCTTGTCTGAGAATATGGGAAAGACACGGGGAGGCTCCATCAAGCTGTCCCCTGCCCCTCCCATGCTTTATTATCCTTTCCCTTTTGGGTACTCTGGCTGGTCCCCAGGCTTCAGGAAAGAGGAAATCTTTGAGCTGGTCCTTGACCTTGGGGTAGGATGGGAGGGCATTCCTGGAGGGAAAAACCCTGTAAAAGGCAAGGAGGCTCAGGGCTGCACCATATCCTCAGAATGACAAGCAGTGGCATGTCCCTGTCCGTGGGGACAGTTTCTGAGTGGGCTGGGGGAGGTCGGGGCCGCACGGAGAGTTTGTGCTTAGCCTGGAAGGGGTGGGGCCAGCCCCTGCCTTCTCCTCCTGACCTGCCTGCCCCTCTCTCCCGTCAGGCATGTCGAGCTTGTGATAGTGGCCCTTGACTTCATCTTTCCTCCTCCCCTCCACAGGAAAATATTTAAAAATTATATTTCAAAGTACAAATATCGATGTACCCACCTCCCGGACTGAACAAATGCCAACATTATTCTACGTATAATAACCTCAGCTTTTAAATTGTATTTTAAATTATTATTATTTTCTTTTAGAAAAGAAAACATGTGAACACAGTTTAAGCTCCATCCCTGTCCCCAGCACCCACAACTAATTCCCCTTCTCTTCTCAGAGGAATTAAAATTGGTGTGTGTCCCACCTGTCCATGTTCTGATCACAGATATGCATGACAGGCAGAGCCAACTAATGGCTAAGGGCACGAACTCAGGAGCCGGACTTCCTAGGTTAAAGTCTAACTCTGTTACTTTCCAGCTGTGTGATCTTGAGCAAGTTACTAGGCATCTCTGGGCCCCAGTCCCTCTCTTCTCAAAATGGAAATAAGGTAAGCACAGTACTCACACAGCAGTGCCCACTACCTGGAAGGTTTATTCTCCTGAGTATGGGTGTTATGTCATATTGTACCATACTGGCACCATTTTACAAAGATAACGTAAGTGGTGTAGAACTGGATGTACCCGTTGGTAACAACTTGTGTTTTTCACTCAAATCACATCTCTGGGAGACTTCGCTTCTAGCCAAGTCAAAATAACAGGGACCAGATTTGTCCTGCTGCCTGAAACAATTTAAAAAAATCTAGACAAAATATCTGAAACAAGGGATTGTAGCTACTAGACATCAGGCAGCACAGGACAGGGGTCTCTGAGATTTGGGAGGTGAGGTGAGTCCTACAGTCGTCTGGGCTTCTGGCCTGGAATTTCCTGACTACAGTGCAGGGAGGGGCAACCCAGGTGGGGCCCGGGGGTTGAGATGGAGCTGGGAGTTTGGGAAGTCAAGGTGGCCGGAACTCTCAGGCAGAGTATTGAAGAGGAAGTGCTGCTCAGAGAGAGATCTGGGGCACCACAGAGAGCCCTCCTGAGTCTTCAGCTGAAGATCAGTGCACGTGTACAAAGAAACTACCAATGGCCGGAAGAAAAAACCGCTCAAAGGATTAGAGAGAACAACCTTTGTAGATCATGCAGGGCTAGGAAGAGTTCAGGTTGCCATCAGCCAGAATAGAAAAACCTCAGGATTCATGGGATATTTGCTAGAGCGTTCAGTAGTGGGGGGACATTAACCCCAGAATAAAGGTTGTGCTAATCCCACCTACCAAAGCTTAAACACTCTTGACTGTGTCTAAGTAAATGAACTGTATCCTAAAACGGAGTGCGAGACTATCTATAGGAATACAAAATATCCAGTGTCCAACATGGTAACATTTACACTATCGAGCGTTCAATAAAAATAACGAGGCATGCAAAAAAGCACGGAAATGTGACCCATAGTGAAGAGAAAAACCAATCAATATAAACAGACCCAGAAAAGACAGAGGTATTAGAATGAGTAGACAAGGACACTAAAAACTAATTATATTTGTATGTTCCAGAAGGGAGAGGAAGATTAAGCATGCTAACCAGAGGCATGAACGATGTGAAAGAAACTCCAGAAGTCATCTGGTTCTGGGAAGATGGAGTTGATAGACTTTTCCCTATTCCTCCTGCTAAGTACAATTAAAAACTCTGGACATTCCGTGCAAAACAAATGTAAGGAGACACTGAACGTTGGCGAGAAGAAGGCAGACCAGCTGGGGAGCTTGGACCCCAAAGCCTGTCCTTCCTTCTCTTATATCATGCGCAAAAATCAACTCAAAATAGATGAAAGACTTAACTGTAAGACTTGAAATCATGAAACTCCAGGAGGAAAACATAAGGGAACGCTCCTGGACATTTGTCTTGGGGAGATTTTTTTATTTTTATTTTTTTATATGATACCAAAACCTCAGGCAACAAAAGTAAAAATAAACAAGTGGGATTACACCGAATTAAAAAACTTCGGCATAGCAAAGGACTGGTCAACAAAATGAAAAGGCAACCTACTAAACTAGAGAAAATATTTGCCAACCGTATGTCTGTCAAGGGGTTAACATCCAAAACATAAAAGCAGCTCATATAACTCAGTGGCAAAAAAAAAAAAAAAAAAAAAACAAAAACCATTAAAAAAATTGGCAAAGAACCTCAGTAGACGTTTAACAAAAGAAGACATTCAGGTGGCGAATGAGCACATGAAAGATGATGTTCAACCTTAGATGATGTACCTCCTGAGATAATGTTAATCACCTCTTGAATTTTGCTGTCAAAATATTCTCAAAGCCGCAACCTCCTAGTAAAGTCTAGTGGAAGAGAAATCGACGTAGTAGACACCTTTGTCAGTTTTCCATACTTCCCAGCAAATGCAGGACTCGTTCCCAGATGCCGACTCTGCTTCCGCATCAGCTCTTCTGAAGAAACCGCTCACTGGGCACTCAAGAAGGCCCACCCGGGGACGCGGTTACACTGTGCAGGGTAGAGGGGATGGTTTGAGATCCACATTTCAGGCCCCTTTTGGTTGGTCTCATCCTATCGTTTTCAGAGGAGGAGTGTGACATTCAGGAGGTCGAGTGATATTTCCAAGGTCACACAGTACATCAATGGCACTATACATTTTTTGGTATTCTTCCCAAAGACATGCAACCCGAATCTAAGTATGAGGAAACTTCAGACCAACCCAGAATGAAAGACATACTACAATTTGACTGGCCTGTACTCTAACGAAGACTAGAAAGACAAAACAACTCAGTGTGAGGTATGATTCTGGATTTCCCTTTGTATAGATGACATTGTTGGGACGATTGGAGAAATCTAAATAAGATTCATGCAGCAGACAATAGTATTATGTTTATGTTAATTGCCTGATTTTGAGTAATTGGACTGTAATTATGTAAGAAAGTGTCCTTGTTTTTAGAAAATCAGCACTGGAGATTTGGGGGCAAAGGAATATTAGGTCTTCAGCTCACTCCAGATGGTTCAGAAGACAGCACACACGCCCTCCCCTCTCTGGGGAGTTGAGAAGGGTAAGTAAGGCCCGGGAGGCCCACGTGCACACGTGGGGATTTGGGGGAAGGGTGCCTGAGAAGTCTTTGCACTCTCCTTGCAACTTTTTCCTAAATCCGAAATTATGTGAAAATATGATTAGAAACGAAGAAGAAAGAAGAGGAAGAGGAAGAGGAAGAAGGAAGAAGAAGAAGAAGAGGAGGAGGAGGAGGAGGAGGAGGAGGAGGAGGAGGAGGAGGAGGAGGAAGAAGAAGAAGAAGAAAGAAGAAAATGCTCCTTTAGCTCCATCTGTCTCATGTCTGTGTTGGGGCCCCTTCCGGTCATCCATCATCCTTAGTTTTTCTAAAGCCTGTGATGGCCCACGTGACACGGAAATGCTGGGGGCGACTCTGGGAGTGAACAGACTCCCTTCTTACTCTTCTGCGGTCTGCAGAGAGGTGCATGAAGTCCCCGTGCAGACTGTGTAGTGTAATTGGGGCCCGGGGTAGGCTTTCTTGAGTGCATAGGAAGTGATTTCCTCAGAAGAGTTGATGCGGAAGCAGAAAAATATGTCAACTTCAATAAATTTTTCTTGACAAATAGCTCACATATCAAATGCCCTTTGTGTAAAGCACCTCCACGTGAGTCAGCTTATGAAATCCTCAGAGCCACCCTCTGACATACACACATACTTAATCTTATTAAGATGCATCTTATTTATGGTAAAGGGAATTGAAGCTGAAAAGGGTAGTTAGGTGCCTCAAATCAGACTACAAGTAAACTGTGCGACTATAGGCTGAGGAGAAATTTCCTGGAAGTTAGTTGATAGCCAAATAGACCAGCCTGGCTTTGTGATGCGTAGGTGGGTGTGGCTGAGAGGTTGTGGGCAATTTGAGGCTTTCCTCCTTGTGTCCACTAGAGGGTGCTGCTTGCCCAATTTTAGAAGTACTTTCCCTTCGAACTTAGTGTGGTCAGAGGAGAAATTTCTGTAAAAGCCAAAAAAAGCTTAAGCTTCAGAGTGTCTCACCTGCACAGACCCCTTGCATTTTTCTTTTAAAATTCAGTTTTGCATTATTTTTTCATAAGAGGGCTCTGAATAAGCTTCAGGTCTTCAAAATCTGTATTCACCCCGTCTCATGCAGACACTTTGATAATTCAGAGCTGGGAACTTGGGACACTCATACTCTTGAGCAGCACGGCTAGTACATTTCCGCAGGACCTGTCTGTCCCCAGCTTTGGGCTGTGGGCTCCCACAGAGCTGGACTCTGCCCTATTTGACCTTGGCTCCCGGGTATGCAGACCACAGTATGCTGTCTGAAACCGGCTGTCAAATAAACGAATGACAGGTCAGCACCCACCAGTGCCGCTGCTTCCCTCTTTCCTTCCTCTGGGGCCTCAGTTTCTCAGCTTTCGAAGTGTGTGGGGGGGAGGGGAGGTTGGCCTAGAATTCATCTCTGTAGCTCCTTCCAGCCAGATGTTTGCTCGAGCTCCTCTCCCTGTCCTCGTCCCCCTTTTCTATTTCTTTTAACTTCTCTATTTCTCTTCTCCCTCTAGCCCTTGCGATACTGTGGCCAGAGCTTCCTTGGCTCTGTTAACACGCTTGGGGGAGGTCTTGAGTCCTCAGTGGAGTCAGTGTCTGAAGAACCAGGGATAACCTGGGTGAGTGCAGCAGGCAGGGGGAGAGGGAGAGGGTCAGCGACCTCTGCTCTCGCTCAAGCAGCGGGGAAGACTCTGCTCCCTTTTCACCTGATCTTCCTCTGCTGCCTCCATTAGCTTCACTCGTCCTCCCACTTTGCCTCCGTGGTTTCCAGGGCCCCGTCAGCCAGGAAAGAGTTCGGGACTGAGATAACAGCCCTCTGGTCACTTCTCGGACACCATTTCTGATTTCCCTTTCATCGCTCTGACGGTTCATCCAAGATTTTCATCAGCTTTAGAGAGGTTTAATTCTTATACAATGAGATCTACCATTCCAAGTGGCCAATTGTTTTCGCAAACACACACAGCAGTGTAACCGCAAACACAATCATGACACAGAACGATTCTATCATTCCCCCAAATTTCCTTATGCTCCCTTTCCTCCCCCATCTCTGGCCCCAGACAACTAATCTACTTCCTGTCACTGTATTTTGCCTTTTCTAGAATTTCATATAAATGGAATCCTATGGAATGTGGTCTGGCTCCTTTTGTTGAGTATAACATTTTCGAGATTCACCCATGCTCTGTCCTGTATCGATAGTTCTTCCCTTTTTATTACTGAGCAGTATTCTGTTGTGTGGATGTACCGTAATGTGTTTTTCCACCTACCGGTCAGTGGAGAAGGCATCCAAAGTTCATCTAATAATCTGGGTTTGAATTTGCACTCTGCTATGAGTCGCCTGTGTGACCCTGAACAAACCGGAGACCTTCTCTGAGTGTCACGGTCTCAGCCGTGCAACAGGGACAGTAATACGTTCCTCGTGAGGTTGTTGAAAGGGCGACGTGAACTCACCCATGGCGGCACCTGGCTCTGTGTCTGGTACTCAGTGGCTGGTTGTCCTCTGGATGGAAGTACTGGACCTTCTTAGCCAGGTGGAGACACACTGTGCGCTACCATGTTCCTGTAACAACGTGGCAGGCAGGTCTTGTAGCGCTTCGGTTATTGGATGTTAAGAACTCAGTTCCAAGTTCAACTTAGTGCTCACCTTCCTCTCTCCAGTTCAGGTTTGACCTGTGGCTCCAGGGACCTGCACTGGCAGGGGGCTAGGGAATGATGAGAGCAGAGGGGGCCCGTGGAGACATCCCCACTGTCCTGCCCTCTGGCGCCGGCCATGCCTCTGGGGGAGGTGGGGGCACCTCTGACCACCCTCAACCCCCACTGCTGACAGTGGAACGCACAGCTTCTTGCTCCTCCGTGTCCAACTCCAATTCTTTTTTTCCCCTGTTCAGTTAGATCTAGTGGGAGGTCGGAAGGTCCGCAGCCTCAACACAGGACACAGTTTCCTTTCTCCTGGGTGGACTGGCGCGGATACCGGGAGCCCCGACCCGCCTTGGGCTCCTCAGGCAGGCCTCATTGGCTGGCTTCTGTGGATGCTGGGAGCTCCGCCCACCCTGGGAGCCCCGCCCACCCCCTTGGGCTCCGCAGTTCTCATTGGTGGTTTCTGTGGATGCTGGAAGCTCCGCCCGGCCCCTTGGGCTCCGCAGTGCTCACTGGCTGGCTTCTGTGGTGGCCCCTGTGTCTCTTTAATCCAGAGCTTTCTGTGGGCCCCGCGGCAAGAGTGGCAGCCAAAGTGCAGAGTCAACACCCCAGCAGGAACCAACGACACATGATAAATACCCAGTTCCCTTGCCCTCGCCCCCCAGGGCATGGCGGGGACGCGTGCTCTTCACTGCCCTCCTCATTCCCCAGCAGGATTCATCTCCCAGTGCTCACAGGGGCTACTTGCTCCATAACCACACCCCTTTCCCGGCCTTCCCTTCTCTAGCTCTCCATTTCACTCTCCTCCTGGCGTTTCCTGGGATTGTCTCTCAAGGAGGTCACTTGTCCTCGAATCCATCTCAAGGTCTCCTTCTGGGGAAACGCAAACTGAGGCAGAGCCCTTGTCTTTGTAAGTGGTTTTCTTGCAGTTGGCTGAGGTGTATGTGTGTGTGTGTGAGATGCTGTGTGGCAAGAAAGGAAAAGCGGCAGCCCCCTCCCTCTGGTTCAAAGGCTCCCTTCTCCAAGGAGTCCCCTTGAATTCCTCTAGCTCTTCCGCATGAGTCGAGCCTGGAGGGATTTGGAGAGGGGTGATGACTGGGGAGCAGAGGGGCTTCTGTCCTCTCTTAGCTCATCCTTCTTGGCTGTGACATAGCCCTCTTTAGAGTATTTGGTGCTCATTGTCTTCAGTTCGGGGGTTTATGCACAATTTGGGGACAATAGGAGAAAAAACCCATTCGTTAGCACCGTACGGAGTACTTAGGTATTAGTTTGCTTGGCTGCCACTACAGAATACCATAGGCTGGGTGACTGAAGGAGCAGATATTAATTTCTCACTGTTCTGGAGGCTGGAAGTCTAAGACGAAGGTGCTGGCTGATTTGGTTGCCGGCGACAACTGTCTTCCTGGCTTGCAGCTGGCGTTGTCTTGCCATGTCCTCACGTGGCACAGAGAGAGCTCTGGCGTCCCTTCCTCTTCTTATAGGGTCATTCATCCCATCATGAGGGACACGCATTCATGACCTCATCTAAGCCTAATTATCTCCCAAAGGCGCCATCTCCAGATACCATCGCACTGGGGTTCAACATGTGAATTTTTTTTGGGGGGGGAAACACAATTCAGTCTGTAGCAACTTATTAAAATAATGATTATTTACCTCTGTCCACGAAAGCCTGCTTCTAGTCCTCTGTTCCTTATTCAGGGAAAGGTAGTCCCTTCTTATCCCTGATTTTCTCCTCTCATGTCCAATCAGGCATCATTACATCAGTTAAGCATCCTACGTATATCTCCTATGTATCGATTATCACAGGTAGATCTCCTACCGGCCATATCACCTACATGTCACCCACATTGTACCCTTTATCCTCCACAGCTTCTCGGGGTCAAACCCTCATCGTATCGGCTAGGATCGAGTACAGCAAAACCGCCACAGTGGCTTAGAAAGGTAAAAGGTATATTTACCACGTGCAAAAAGAAGTCTGGAGTAGGCAGTACGGGACTGGGACAGAAGACCAAGGGTGTCGTTAAGGACCCTGGCTCTTCCTGCGTTTTATATTCCCCCGTTCTGAGTCTCGGCATTGGTTCTCATGGTCTCGGGATAGCTGCTGCTTCTCCAAGTGTCATTTCCACATTCTAGGCCATAACCCCTAATTGGCAGCCTTTGTCTTTTTAATTGGGAAGGAAACCCCTCTCTAGGATCTTCCATCTGCATCTTGTTGGCCAGAACTGTGTGGCATGAGCTCCCCCGGCTGCAGGGGGATCAGGGTGGGTGACTCCTTCACTTTAGAGGCTCTGTGGTAGAGGGGGGCAGGGGAAAGGAGGGCGCGAATGGCTTTGGGTAGCCAGTCCCGGTGTCACGACATCATCTCTTACTGCAGTAAGCGAATTGGGAGAGGAAGACAGGGAAGAGCGAGCCGAGCAGACGTGCGGCTGGATGAAGCCCCAGCATCGGTCTGATTCTGCGGGAAGCTCTGGAGTGTATGCTGGACCTCAGAGCTCGTCCCCAGTCGTCCCCACTCTGAGCAAGGTTGCCGGGCTTTCATCCGCTCACACCAGACAATCTTTGGCTAAGAGCTGGCCCCGGGGGTGTTGCAAAGCTTCAAAGCCACTCCAGTAGCCTGAGGCAGGCTTCCGAAGACAGTTTTCAGCGACGGCCTTTGGATATGGGAGATGGGTCCTAGTCGGGGCACCGACAGTGTCCTCAATACACTTTTGACTGGGCTGATTTTGTGCCTCAAGCTGGTTTTTCCAGCAGTTAGCCCCCTTGCTCATCCTCATAGCTTTAATCTTTCCAGCATCCTACCTTTAAAACTCCCCGAGCTCAGGTGCAGTAGGAGGAAGAGCACCCAGCGAGTGTCTCTGCCTGAGGCCACCACCATTGCCCACCCTCCCCTTCTCACCACATCCATCACTACTCATCACCATTCACATAACCTTGGGCACACACTTTGTCTATTTCCGTAACGTTGTCAGCTGCCCATATAACACTGAGAATATATTTCCCCATTTTTAGAGTGCCGGTAACTCAATTTGTAGCAGTTTATTTCACAAAAGCAGACAGTAACTCAACTGATGAGAGGGGGGAGGGGAAAAAAACCCTACCAAGCCGCCACTGTCCCAACGCTAGAAATCAAAATGGTAATGCTCGGAATAGGTTACCGTGAGCAACCGGCGTGGTCGGCAGACATGAGAACCGAGTTAAATGCCTTTTAAGTACATCTCAGTGTGAGTTATCTGGCCGCTCAGACGTGCTTGCATGGAGACGGAGGGAGGCTGTGCGGACAGACTGCACACACCGTAACTTTCATTACCCCACACTGAGATGCTTTGTTAATAACCACAGTCAAAGGCACTGCGGATTTTCTGATCACTGTGGCAGGCGGCTGCCAGTGTGAGGTTGAGGCATTCGTTCGTTCATTCATTCATTCATTCATTCATTCCCCAAGGCTTTGCGAGGTCCAAGATGCACCAGGTGTTGAGCTAGGCATCAGAGGCGCAGAGATGCAGAGACGGATCAACAGATCAGACCAGGTCCCAGCCCTGCGGAGCTCAGAGACTGGCGGGGAGAGACAGAAGTGTCGAACAGGTCCGCCGATAGAGTGTTCTTGTGCTAGGAGAATGGGCGGGGTTATGGGCTCTGGGGTCAGACTGCTGGTGTTTGAATCTGGGCCCTGCCCCTTGGGCAAGAGGCTCCACTTCAGGCTCCTCATGCGTGAAATGGGAATAGCCCTCGCTGAGAGTGGATGGGAGGATGGAATGACTGATTACAGTGAGTACTCAATACACATTCATCAGCTGCTGTCCTATTATTGACCTCGTTACAGGGCCAGTGTCAGGAGGGTCAGGAATGTCTTGATAGAGGAGGTGATGCTTGTTTAGAGAGGTGAGTGGTGCTGCTGCACCTAAGCCAGACAAGGGACCTACGTGCAGAGGAAGTAGGATGAGCACAGGTTCAAGTTTACATTCTCTCCACCCCCAGTTTTGTTGCGATATAAGTTTACTATGCCATATCTTCTCCAGTCTCTCTAAGAGATCCTTAGAAGCCAGTAGTCCTACGTGAAATTAACTGGGAAAGGATCATTAGGATGAGAAAAACAGATCTTACATTTGGAAGTCGTCTGGTCCAGTATCTGGGAGCAGATCGAGAGCCCCCCTTCCCCCCCTGCAGAGTTCCTGGGATCACCCAGGCTTTGTCTCGGCTTTTCTGCGGTATCATCTCCCACGGTTAGTTACCGCTTGTATTGTGCCTTGAAATAATCCAACACCGGGACCAGTAGGTGCTCAGAAAATCATTGTTAACTTCTGGATGAGCCGGGGGACTCCAGATTCTATGGGGGCAGCTCGTTCCACTATTGTACAACTCAAGCTTTAAATGAAAATTCTTGATATTGAGCCCAGATCTGCCTTCGATCGCATAGCCCCATTTTTCCGAGTACCTCCTGCGTAGAAGGTGGCTGCCAACAGAGCTCTCCTTTCTGAGATGAATTCTAAGACAATTTCTGAAGCTTCTCTTTGGGAATTGTTATTGGTACTTATTTCCGAGCCACACAATGGAATTGCACGTGGTGCTTTGTCCTAATTTCAGTGTCCTGGAGTCTCGTTCTGTTTTGGGATTTGCGATGATCCCACAGTTAGACCAAGGGAGCCTGGTGGGGGAGGGCATGGCTCTGTTGCAGAAATTTTTTTGTAGGCTGAAGCTCTTCCAGGGTTCATCTCCATCTGATCAGTAGATTGAATTGGATGTATAGCTATTGTTACAGGCACTAGACTTTTTCTCATTCATTTAGTTATTCATCGAATCATTTATTTAGTACTTGTCATGTGCTAAGCCCTATGTTAGTCACTGTGGATACTGAAGCGAGTGAAAAACCTTTGTTTTCTTCAGAAGCTCTTGGCCTGGTGGGGAAATCAGACAAGGAGATAAATCGTTGTAATATATTGTGATACATACTATAATACTCATCTTCATAAGGCACAGAGGGGATCCACGGAGGGAGGGTCCACTCCGCTTAGCAGATGGGGTCAGGGACATCTTTACTGATGATGTGGCACTTGAGTCGTGTTCTGAGGGAGACCAGATGGATAGATGGCATTAAGGAAGGTGTCGGAAGACATCCTCAGGCAAAGGTTTGGAACATGGAAAAGCTTGGGGTGGGGCCGTGCAGGAGCTGATCTGTGTGGGGGAACCAGGTGTGGCTGGACGGCAGGGCCACAGCGGCAGGATGGAGAGAGGAGTGGGGACAGACCTTCGAGGACAATCCTGTCCTCAGCTCAGAGCCACTCTTATGTTCTCAACACAGTTTAGCTCAACCCCATGTATTTAATGTGGAGTTCTCGGCATAATGGAGGTTATAAAAGGAGAGCCAGATTTAAAAAATCATTACGAAAGATTTGAACATACTCAAAAGTTGAGATATAGTACAATGAATTCTTGCATATGCGTTATTCAGATTCAATAATTATCATGTTTTTGCCACATTCGTTCTATTCTTTTTAAAACTTTTTTTCCCAGCGGAAATCCTTGAAAGTAAACTTCTACATCATGGCATTTATATACATTATTATGTATTTCTAAAAAAATGATCCTTTTCTTATGTAATCACAATGCCGTAAGCACATCTGACAAAATTAACACTCTTTTCTTCATATTATCTAATATGTAGTTTATATTCAAAATATCCCATGTACCTCAAAAGTAGTTTTTAGGAGTTGGGTTGTTTGACTCAGGATCCAGGCAAGGTGGGTGGGGAGGATTTTCTTCGGAATAAATGGGGTAGATGCGTCGATATGGACGGGGTACTAGGTAGGGGTGCTAGGTATCAGTAATTGCCACCCCCTGGTACTCAGGCCCTTGCCTAATTTCTTCCATGTGAGTGGGTGGGACCTGTGACTTGCTTCTAATCAATGGGATGTGGCAAAGGTGAAGGGCCGTTGCTTCTGCGAATAGACTATGGATGGTCCTGGCCTCTGTCATGCCTGCAGACTGTCTCTCTAGCTGGCTTCGATGCAGCCAGCTGCCACATTGCGAGCTGTGCTATGGAGGCACCCACGTGGCAGGGAACCGAAGGTGGCTGTCAGCCAACAGCCAGGAGGCAACCAAATCCTGTCACAACCAGGGTCTTATGAGATGAGACCCCGGGCCCAGCAGACACCTTGCTTGTAGTCTCCTGCCATCCCGAAGCGTAAGACGCAGCTACGTCGTGCCCAGATTCCTGGCTTCCAGAAACTGAGATAATAAGTGTGTATTGTTTTAAATGGCTAAGTTCGTGGTAATTTTATGCAGCAGTAGATAACTAACACGGATGAGTGTGGCTGCTAGTAACAGAAAACCCAGATACCAGTGGCTTCAAGTGTAAGGAGATTGTTTGTGGAACAGGGAATTAGGTAGTTACAGTTCCAACAACTCCGTGATATCATCGGACCCAGATCTTTCTGTCTCTCTGCTCTGTCATTCTGTGTGGTGGCTGACGTCTCCTATCATGATCGGAATATGGTTGCTTCAGCTTTGAGCCTCACGTCCTTGCCACAGTGACCCAGCAGTTAGGGAGAGGATCTCTCTCTCTCTCTCTCTCTCTCAATGGTTAAGGAGAAATTACTTTTCCAGGAGCACCTGTAGACTTTCTCGAGCATCTTATTTTCCATAACTGGGTTGAATACTCTCATACCTGGTCCGTATCTGGAAAAGGGAAGTAGGATTGCATGACTCTTTTGGACCAATCAGTCATGGTTCACCTCCTGAGCGGGTCACTTGCCACCTGAATGAAACCGATGTACTGTTAACAAAGGGGAGGGGAAGGATGGCGCCTCGGCAGGCCATCGTTGGCATCTGTCAGAACAACACTGAATGTCAATAGGGGCTACGCATGACCTTTTCTACACATCGAACCTGCATAGCAGGCTTCTTCCCTCAGCCTGGCAGGAGCCAGCAGGAACTTCCTCTCCCTCTGGCTGACAGCGCAGTCCCCACGGAGCTCACCGCATTGTACTACGATGGATCTGATGATAACAGACGTCCCAGAGTCAGGGCTGAGACCCTGTTAAACAGTTTCTTTTCTAAAAAAAAAAAAAAAAAAAAAAAGCATATGCAGAAAAAATGTACATGCATTACAATGTAAGGAGTCAGTAGGTGTCAATATCTGATTCTGTCGTTATCTCCAGTGTTAATCGGGAAGATCACCACCGTGGGTTTCAGTTGCCTTACCTGTGAAATGGGGATAATAATATCTACCTCATAGGGTTATCGTGAAGATTAAATAATAAGATACGTGTTAAGCGCCTGGCACAGTGCCTGTTGCGTAGTGACTGCTTCCTATAGCAGTTACTTCCTGTATCAGTCAGGCGTCTGCTGAAATAATGGTGAGTAATAAACAACCCCAAACTCACCGGCATACAGCAACAAGCATTTGCTTCTCTGGCTCTGGCTCTTCTAGGCCATTCTGGGCTTGGGTGAGCTTGGCTCCAGGTTCACGTTTGCTTCAACGGTCTCTGTTCTGGGACCAGCATCTCCCCAGGGCGTGGTCCTCACCCGCCAGGGATGGAGCACAAGAAGGCAGTGCAAACCACACAAGCGAGGCCTCTTTCTTCACCCCATCTTTGCTTTGTCTGTCGGCTTCGTTCTTTCAGGCTGGCTTTGTCCCCATGATGAGATACGTGGTTGCTGATGCTTCTTCCCTCACAGAGATCAACCTTGTGACTAGATAGGGATGGAGATTCATTGTTTTTCTGCCCCAGTATCCCAGGGAAGGGCTCTGATTGGCCCGGCCTGAGTCAGAAGCCCAGCTCTAGGCCAGTCTCCTGAGGCCAGGGTGCTGCGATCCTATAACTGGCCCAAACTGAGTCTGGCTCCTTCCAGAGCTGACCCCCTGTGGCCAGGGGCACCGAGGCTGAGGGAGATGGCGGCTCTAATGGTCGGGCAGGATGGAAGGGTCCTCTTGAAGGTAGCTGAGATTCTAGAATAAGGGGGAAAGGCCTTTGAGATAAAATACTATATACCCGCCCACTGTCTCTTGAAGTCCCCAAGGTCAAGAGTGTGTTGTTGGAAAGTGGCAGAACTGTTTATTTGTTTATTAGAGCAGTTTTAGGCTCACAGCAAAGCCAAAGGGAGGGTGCAGAGGTCTCCCATGTACCCGCTGCCCCCAGCCGCGCCCGTACAGCGCACCCCCCCCCCCGCCCCCGCCCGTCCCCTCTACCCCTTATCAACGTCCCCAGGGCAGGGGTACACTGGGACGAGCTTGACACGTTATAATCACCCAAAGCCCATAGTTTACATTGGGGGCCACTCTTGGCGTGTATTTTATGGGTTTGGAGAACACAGCAGGACTGTTTTTATTTTTTGACTTGACAGCAGTGCCCATTTGATTTTTTTTTTTAAACAGTTTTCTTCTAAAGCTGGGGTTTAGGTTTTCTAAAGGACAATGCAAATATTTTAACCGGGGGCTCCTGGGGCCTTTAATTGGAGCCCATTGATTTGGAAATGCAGGCCTGAAAAGCCACTCTTCCTGTTGCCAGTAATTCTTTTTTTTTTTTCCTCTCTCCAGGTGGCACAATTTCCATTTTTTTTCAGAAGCACATCCTGTGTGTGGTTTCATATTACGGCTCAGTCCAGACAGTGGTGACTATCTCAATGGGATGGGGGCAGGATGGACTTTTTAGCAAATTCAGTCCTGATGAGATTTAGCTGGGAAGGGATGGGAATGTTCTTTTGTTTATTGCCAAAGAGTATGTGACACTTTCCCTATCTGAATGGGCAGAAACTCCTTCAAACTGCTCTTTGGGGGAGGGGCACAGTTCAGGCCCCGGCCGGGGCTGAGAAAGCAGGAGCCTGGAAGCCGAGGCCTGCTAGACCGCAGGACCTGATGGACGCAAGGCCTGGGAGATCCTTGGGGAAGTTTATAAAAACTTGGTGCCCAGGCTGAACCAGCGAGGCTGGTTTCTAATAAAACTTTCTTTACAAAAACAGTGTGGGTTGGCCCACAGGCCCTTGTTTGCTGATTTCCATTCTAGACCTCAGCTGGGATCTTATTGGAAATGCAAACCTTTGGCCCCCATTTGATGCTACTAGACCAGCATCTACTTTTTCACAAGATTCTCTAAGTGATTCATAAGCACATTGAAGTTTAAAAAGCACTAATCTGAGACCCGTGGTTCTCAAAGTGTGGCCCCTGGATCAGCATCATCGGTATCCCAGGGGGGAATTTGTTAGAAATGCTGCCCCACCCCACATCTGCCGGATCAGAAATCAGGGGACTGTTCTGATGTACCCTAAAGGTTGAGAGTTCCTGGCACAGACAAGTGGTTCTCAAATAGTAGCTTCTCTCTTGAGATTTAAATGATCCCCAGGCTCAGGCCTCACCCCAGACCAATTAAAATCACAATTTCTGGGATGGGGACCAGGCCTCAGCATGAAAAAAAAAAATTCTCTAAGCAATTCCAGGGCACAGGCGAGCTTGAGAGGCCGTGCTTTAGGTAGAATGGGGATCTCGAGAGTGTGGCTCTGGGCCCTGGGCCCTGGGTGGTGCTTTTGTGTAGCAGGTAGTGTTGGGAAGGCCAGCCCTGACAAGCAGGTGTGTGGCGACGCTGTTGATTAATGGACTCAGAGAAGCTATGTGCTCCATTACATGCTAGGCCCTTTCTCAGCCCCAAGGAGGAAGTCATTATCGGCCAGACCAGTGAATAGTTAAGGCATATAATCCAGTCTTGGGTCATGGAACTGAGAAGAAGTCTGTTGTTGTTCTGGAAAGTTTAAAAAAAAAATACACACACACACACACGTGGTAGGAACAGCTTTTTTGCTGGATGTGAGGTGCGATGCCTGGAAGTTCTGCAGACTTCTTGGGCCTAGTAGGCATGGTGAAGATCACAGAGCAGAAAGCAAGCAAGCACCTGGGTCCTTGAAGGTAGGATTGAGCCACTATATTTGCCAACCCTGGACTTCTTTGGGCTTCTTGTTATGTGAGATAATAAATTCCTTATCCTCTAAACTGCTTTTGGTTAGATCTTCTATTACCTGTAGCCCAGAGCACCCTACTAGACTGGGGAGGACTAATCCCTGATTCGCAATGTCAAAACCATGGCGGTTTGTCTGCAGGTGTGACACAGCTGTCTATGGGTGGGGCAGGGCAGCAGAACTAACATTTATTGAACACCTACGTTGGGCCCATGACTTTTCCTTCTGTGATCCATGTACTACTCATAGAAATCCTGCAGTAGAGGTCTATTGCCTTCATTTTACAGGTTGGGGATGGAGAGTTTGCAATTTTATTTCAAGCGAAATAGTCAATTCAGGATTGAAGCCCAGGTCTTTCTAATTCCAAAGTCTGTCCGTGATCTGTGGACTTACAGGAAGCTGCCCTCTTCTAATAAGACTGCAGGAGTTTGGACTGGGGCCCCCAGGCCCAGAGAGCCCGGGCTGGTAGGCAGGGCCCCCCAAAGCATTTGGTTTTCAGGAAGCGATGCTAGAATATAGCTGTCATAAGTGGAATGTAGGTAGGAACCTCTCTTGGAAACAAGGCAAAACTCTAGTTGTGGAACTGAGGCCCAGGAAAGGGTCATCAGGCTAGGAGCATGCGCTGTGCCCTAGAAGAAGGCTTGTGCCTGCTGGCAGCCTGGACGTCTTATTCAAATGCATATTATGACTCATTAGGTCAGGGGTGGGGCCCTTAGATTCTGCTTTTCGCACAAGCTCCCAGCAGATGCTGGTGCTGTCTGAGTGGCTAGTGTTTAGATCCACACCGCCAAGGCTCAGGCCTCACACTGTCTTATGTGACAGTGGGGCCAAGCCCACAGCAGAGCTAGGGCTGCTAAATGACCCTGGTTGTGGGGATCGGGGCCCAGGTGGGACCTGACTGTGGGGCTACAGGGTAAATCCGATGCCACTGTCGAAATGGACCCTGGAATTCCTGTCGGGGAATCAATCGCCTTCCATCCAGTGCCACCGTCTCAGCCAGGGGAGCAGCGACGTGAGAAGGAAATTCAGAGAAGAGGTTTTTGAGCAAGATTTCGGAAGTAGCGTTTGTCTTGGGGACAGCGTGATGTGGTGAACCTTGGATGGGTTTTGGAGTCTTTCATTCACGCGCTCACCCACCCATCCATCCAGGCACATGTGCGTCCCAGGGGGCATTCGTTTATGCCACAGCCACGCACCAGAATTGTCCCAGGTCTCCTTCTGGCTCTGTCCTTGGGCAGACGACTCTATTTTCTGATTCTTAATTTCTGCAGCTGTAAAATGGGGGTGAATGTGACAGTCGCCTCACAGGCAAAGGGAATGCTTTCCAGACCCTGGAAAGGCACCCCGGTTGTGGGGCCAGGTTCTGCGTGTTTTCTCGTTCACCGTATCCTTCCTCACCGGGGGCTCCGAGAGGCAGCGCTGGTGTGAGACGCTCTTTGAACTTCTGACTTGTGACTGGGACAGGAAAATATATTCCCGCCTGCCACGGTGCATCCCCCTCCCTCCCAGGCTGCTGAAGGGGGTTCTTCTGTCTCGGTTAGGTCGATTCCTGGGCCCTCGTGCAGGGCCGAGATAATGAGTCAGAAATGGTTGCTCGGGTCGCTCAGGCTGGCTGGATTGATTTATGTTGGGAAGAGAAGGAAATGCAGACAGATACAGCTCCAAGCAAAAAGAATGCATCTGGTCTATGGCCATGCCACCCTGAACGAGCCTGATCGATCCTGTCTGATCTCGGAAGCCAAGCAGGGTCGGGCCTGGTTAGTACTTGGGTGGGAGATCACCGAGGAAGACCAGGTGCTGAAGAATAAAAAAAATAAGGGATTGTAAGATGGCAAGGTCCTTGCAATCTGTGAGGTCAATCAAGGGTTGCCTCGTCTAAAAATAAAATATAAAATAAAATAAAATAAAATAATCTGAAAATTGAGAGAAGGTGGAAGAAAGGAGTTAAAGGGGACTGTGATTGGGGAAGAGTTTGGGGAAGTTTGGAGAAAGGGAGAAGAAGATTTTTGAGGAGGGGGGGTTTCGCAGGAGACATTGAGAGAATTGGAGAAAGAGGATTGTGAGATGTTTGTTGTATGTTACAGGTAGAATATCCTTTAGAAGCTTTGTGAGGGGCCAGGTAAGGATTGGCGATGCTTCTCAAAAGAAAAAAAAAAAGGCAGTGTAAGGACTATTAGTTTAGAATATACTACGTCTTCAAATGCACTATTGTGCTTAGGGAGGACCCCAGGAAGTTTGGTTTTGTAGGGGTTACACGGAATAAGAGTAATGACGTAGCAAAGGGCTAAGATAGATAGACATGGGTGAGGGAAGGAAGGAGGGAGAGAGAGATTGAGATTTCAGGTTCTCCCAAGGAAAGTAGCTTTGTACACAAAGTAACCCTCGTCGGGGAGACACTATGTCTCAATGGAAAGAGCCTTTTCTGGGGTGTCCCTCGTGCATGGCAGTCAGTTCGGTTTTGTCGCTACCTGGTAGGGTTAGCTTCTTTAGTTCTCGTTCCCTGCTTTGTGAATTGGCATCATTGTCTGCCACACCTTCCTGACGAGGGCTCTGCGAAGGACACAGCAGAATAAGGCAGTGACTCACTGGGGAGCAATTAAATGAGCTGCCCACGGGCGAAGCGTAACTAAGGAGGAGACTGGGTTTAAAGTGTAGGCATCCACGGCAGACGCCCCTGCAGTCACTGCCTCCCCCGTACTCACTGTCTCCCCCGTACTCCCTGCCTCTCCGCCTCCTTTCTTCCTATAGCATCCAGGCTTCTTCCGGGTAACGGGTGCCCAGGTGACCCAGGGGCCCCTCCCTAGCTGGGGGACGGGCAGTGTGTGCTGATCTGTGTAGGCTGAACGCGGTAATCGCCTTTTCCTGGCCAGCGATGAGTTGAGGCTCAGGCATGTGAGGCGCACTGGCCGGCGAGGCTGCTGGGAAAATTTTTCTTATTCTTAAAAAGGGGCAGAGGGTGGAGACTTGCTCCTTCCTGTCTTTGGACATTGTCGCATGAAGCTGTGATGCTGTGGGCCGGGGCAGCCACCTTGCAGGCATGGTGAGATGATTAACCTAGAGTATAGCGAGGTGTGTTTGTATTCATGGAATCCCATTTTAGCCCATGAGGTGTAAGTGGACATCAGCTGGGCCTGGGGACAGGGCTTCTAAGAAAGCTTGTGCTTTACTGGTGAATGGGATAGAGAGACGCGTCTTCACTCTCCTCTGCCTTTCGCCCTGCCTGGAATGCGGGGCCCGATGCCTGGAGCTGTAGCAGCCATGTCATAACCATGAGGGAAAGGACTGGAGAATTGTAAGGACATCGCCCTGACATCTGGAGATGCCGAATTGACTCTGCCAAATTGCCCCTTGTTTGCTTGTTTGTTTGTTAGCCAATGTTCTATCACGGGCAGCAGAAAATATTCCTCACTTAAAGAGCCTTTTGCCTTTCCTTTGGTGAGCGCCATCTTATAGGCGAAGGCCCTGAGATCTCCGGACAGGAGGGCAGGTATGAGGGAACACTTGCTGCTCGCACAGAGCACTGATCCTTGGATGCGGCCAGTTTTAGATGCGGCTTTCAGTTCTCACTAGCCTCGGGGGCCTCATTCCAGCCTATGACTTAGGGCTGAAAGCTGTTACCAGTTAACAACACAGGCGGCGGCAAGATAATGTTTGCAGGTGCTCCTTGCTGAGCAGCGGTCTACGAAGACATAGTATTATGATTATTATTAACCCTCGCCTGGCTCCCCGAGCCTCCAGGAGCCAATGAGAGCGAACCATTTTACTCGTCAGAGAGACAGCCAGAGGAACGTAATTTTGATTGAATTCCTGGCCTCTCTGGAATGCGCCCGCCGTACAGGGCTCAGAGGTGGGAGGAGAGAGAGGGAAGCGGGAGCACCTCTCATGGATGGGGAGAGGAGACATGGCAGTGTGGAGGACCGGGCTCCGTGTAAAGGCCCATTTTCCACACGTCACTTTATAAATTATTTCAAAATTAATCCTGAAATAATCCATGGTCCCCCTCTGCCTCCCTCCTTGGACTCCTACCTCTTCCCCTTGCAGTCCTCGAAGGAAAAGATCTTAGGTAAAAGTGCCCTTTTTTTCTGATTTATCCAGAGGTGCGGGAAGCTGAAATTATGACTTAAATGACCGCTTGGCTTAAGTGAGGGTACATCCATGCTGACCGCGGAGAGGAGGCTGAGTGAGTGTGGCTTCTGTGGCCCAGAGTGGCTCCCCTCCTCCCAATGCAATGCATTGGTAATTAATTGATCAATTAGTCAGGTATGGGGAACTTACTCTGTTCTGTGTATCTGGCCCGTTCGCTGGGAGCAGAGATTCTGCCTTGTCTCCACGTGGCAGAGGCTGTTTTGTTAGTGCCTGAGCGATGGATGCCGGGGCCAGACTTCCAGGACGCCTGCCCTGGCTCGGCCACTTAGCTGTGTGACCTTAGGAAAGTTAAACTACATCAGTTTTCTTACCTGTAAACTGGGCATGATAATAGTAATACCTCCTGGGGTCACTGTGAAGCTTAAGCAAAACAATGTGTGTAAAGCTTGTAGCTCTAGCTCTGAATGCGTGAGCTGCGTCACTTACAGCGCCCGGTGTAGAGCCGGGTGTGGTTAACACTCGGGAAGAATAATTAGAGAAAAAGTGGTGCTAGAAGGAGGAGCCCACAATTATCGAGCCACCCTACCCTTACCGAGGTGCTCGATTAAGCTCGGTGCACCCACGATCTCATCTGGTCTCTAGCCAACACTGGCTATTCACTCACTCAGTCACTCACTCACTTGCTCATTATGGTTACTGGATGCCGTGCGGGACCAGGCAGTGTGCCTACAGTGGAGAACCCAAGAAACAAGGTGCCTGCTCCAGGCGAGGTCCATTACTTTACGTTTTCATGAGGAGACTGGCCATGAGCGAACAGAAGTGTTTGATTATAAAGATTATAAAATGGCAGGGTAGATGCTCAGAAGAAAAGCCATATGGCCTCAGGGGCAGAGCATCATGGGAGGAGCGATTTTAGAGGGGGCGGTCAGGGGAGGCCTCTCTAAGGAGGTCACCTTTGTGGACACAGCAATGATGGGAGGAAGGGGGCCACGCTCCTCACTGGGTTGGGAGGTTTCAGGCAGGTGTCTCGCTGTCCTTGGCTTTGTTTTGGTGGGAGAGTCAGAGGCCACGTCTGGACCTCCAGGCAAGTGTGATAAGAGTTGTCACTGGTAAAGTGCAAGGCACTCTGATGTCTTTCCTCTACAAGCGATAGAAACCCCACTCCACCAGATTAATGAACAGGGACACTTACTGGCTCAGTTAAGTGACAAGTTGGGGGTAGGTTGGCTTCGGGCACAGCTAAATCCTAGTGGTTTTAGCACAAGGTCTCTGCTTCATCTCTCAGCTCAGCTCGCTCCGTGTGAGCTTTGTTCTCTGCAGGCTCTCAAGGCGGACCCTCCATTCCCACACTGACTTCCGTGGGCTGGGTGGACAGGATGCTCCGATTGGCCAGGCTGAGTCACATGCCGACCCTGCCCACCCCTGAGAACCCACAGAGGTTCCCTGAGGGGAGCTCAGGCGGGTGCTCAGGAGACACGCTGCTGGGCAGATGGAACCAACAGGCATTCTCCCTCAGGGACCATGCCTGCTCGGGGGACACAGGGCAGGGCTCCTGGTGGAAGTGATATTCAAGCAAGTCCTGCAGCTGACGAGGGTGGAGAGAGGTGACAGCATAAGGGAGAGAATTACAGACTCTGGGGGTTCAAAGGGGCTTTACAGTTAGGAGTCTATATAATTTATGATCCACTCTGGGATCCTTCTGGGAAGGGAAACAACAGCACTAGCAATTACAGTGGGGCAGCTGTTGAAACAGGGACCTCTGTGGGTAAACTGCAAAGTAGCGCCACCTTACCGAGGGATGCACGATGCAATATAATGTAACGCGATGTAACGTAATGCAATATAATGTAACACTTGGTAATATAATTTATAACACAATAGTAGGAATTTACCTGGTCCTCACCACACCCTGTGTAGGAGCCCGTGTTTGAACCTGCTGAGCCCAGGAGACAGCACAGCCTCCCAGGCTTCGAATCGGAAGCCGTGCACTTGCGTCCCGGCTTTGCATGCTCACTGCTTCACCTCTCTAAGCCTCGGTCCTCTGGTCTGCAGAATGAATTAATAGACAGACACAACCTCCAGGAGGGGCGGTTTGGGCACGGGGAGTGAGTGAAGAAGGCTGTTTGCAAAGTTCTTAAAAGTCTTTGACTTTCGCATCTGCTTTCACGACATGCCTCAAATGGCTGGGACACTTGAGAACTTTGCCCAAGCGCCACCCCTCGATGTCCTCACATTGACAATTGTGCACATTGATTGCTTTGTTCCTGCTGCTCTGAAGAGAGAAATCAGGTCCAGAGGCGACCGGCCTGCGGGAGGGTGTGCGCTGGGTCTGCGTGAGTGTTAGAGGAATGTCTCTTCCCAAAGTTCCCTTTTAACAGCCTGCACGTGGACTGGCCATTTCTCTCCCTGTAAATAAAGGTGGCCTCACCTGCACTGGGGTGGGAAAGAAATATCAATAACACGACTCATTATGGAAATTGCATAATGCATCATTAGTTAGTAATTATGACTTTGTCAAGTGCCTGTTAATTTTTATGTGAGAATCACTCAGCGTGTGACATGGAAATATTAGCCTGTTGCCTGGCTTTCCTTTCTTCCGGGGGAGAATGATCTTGAGAGTTTAGGTTAATGATGTGTCAGGGTGAAGGAAGGGGAGAGGGAGGAGCAGGAGGAGGAGCAGGGGGAGGGGAAGGAGGGGGAGAAGGATCAGGGGAGGGAGAAGAGGAGGAGGAAGGCTGGGAGGAGGGGGAGCCAAGGAGTGCGTAGACATGAGATGTCACGCCTGGAGAGATGCAGGCGGGAGGACCCAGGAGCTAGCCTCGGAAGGTGAACGACATCAGAGTTGCTGGCCTCCCACTTCTCCCCCAGAACCAAAGAGTTGGCATGGGGTGTTGACACATTCCTCTAATAAGACGGCATTATCATTTTACAGCCTCCCTGGAGATTCTTGGCATGTCTCATTTTGCTTGAATAAATTATTAATTTGGTCTAATTAGGCTCATCCAGCAGCTGGGAGGCAGGTTGAGCTAATTCGGGATTCCCGTGTGGGTCTGCATGCGTGCTTGGCTCTGCGGGGCTGGGGGTTGGGGTGAAAAGCTCTTGGAGGCAAGAGAGAGGCCAGGGGAGGCGGGGGGTCAAGTTTCATGCAACACCAGCCACTTGTGACTATGTCTTCACAGGCATCCGTCAACTGAGTGGCAAGTGCTCAGAACCTACGTCTTTCTTTGGACACTTGGATGCTTAATTTTGGCCGCGGAGTTGCCTAGTTCAGGGGAAGATGTGGTTCAAAAGAATGGATGGTGTCACCTTGTCCCTCAGCCCAGCGGTCAGGGTGCTTTCCAATCAGGCGTGCGTCTGCCAAGTTTATTTCCTCGGCGTTCCCATCTGCCCCCAAATGGCGTCAGTTGCACAGGCCGTCAAGCGAGACAGCGCTGGGCACAGAACGTAGCTCCACACCACGACGCCCTCTGACCTCGCGAAGTTACGTCAACTCCTCTTGGCCTCAGTCACAGGGAAGTAGTAACGGTCTGTCCTTGTGAACTGAGATGATCAATGCGTGTAAACTTCCTAGTGTGGTGTCTGGTGTGTGGTAGGTGTTCAGAAAACAGTAGCCATGAAGTTCACGAGAGAAGCAGGGCAGGAATGGTTACGGCTCTGTTATGCACCAGGAAATGAACACCCGTGAAGATGTTATGACTTGCATAGGACAGACGAGACAAAGTCCCTACCCCACTGTTCTGCCCGTCCCACTGGACCGCCTCTCCACATCGATATTGGCATTCAGCTATTTATTTACTTTTTGACAAAAGTTTGTGTTTTTTTTGTAACCGACAATGAAAAAAAACCAACGTGCTTAAAGAGACCTGATTACATTTTAATGGCGTTCAAATCCCCCTGACATTTTTCTCCCCATGCAATACGGTTTTAAGACGTAACTGGTTTTTGCGAGAACAAAATCATCTTCGTGGGGTTCCCTGCTTTCCCAGGGATCAACATCCTGTTTCTAAGTGCAGCACGGGAATCCATCGAGCCCTCCTGTGAGCCCCCAGAGCCCACGTGCGGACTCAGGCAGAGCGCCCTCCTCCGGCCTTTCCTGCATCTTTATGTGTTTGCCTCCCAGGCTGGGCTTTGAGCGTCTAGAGAAGAGATCTTTCATCCCCCAGATCAGGGGCTGCAGATGGGGGACTCTTCTCTTATCTCAGGGCCCCCAACTCGGTGCATGGCACATAGTAGGCTTTCTAAAACTCCCTGAGGAATGAAGAAAAGATGCTCAACAACAAAGCTTGGGTGGCTATAATTTAATCTCTTTCCTCGGTGTTCATTCAGAAGGCTCGGTAGTACCTCGAGGTGATCAATTTAAATCAATCGACACACATAATAAGCATCACTCACTATTGCCCTGCGACTGCCGGGCCCACGTGCCAGCTCACATGATCAGAGCATCGGAGACTGCCCGACGCCTTTGTGTTACATGTGGGGACTCAGAGCACAGAAGAAGAAAGCAGCGAGTTCAAGGCCACCTAGATTTAAGTCTTCCCTCTCCACGGCGCCTTGGATCAAATCGGTCGGCCGTTGTTGCCTCTTCTGTTCATATATGTGTGTTTAATCCTTTCGCTACCACTTCTCACCAGGTTTACTGCAGCCCCTCCCCGCTGGTCCTCCTGCTTCTCCTCTCTCTCATCTCAGGTCGCTTAGCTTCCTAGGCAAGGAGACAGGTGTCTTCGTCTTACTCCACTTCTTCAAAGAACCAGCCATGGCCTTGTGATGCCTACTCCTTCTCTAGAGAAAGAAAATCTATACAAGGCTGCCCAAGAAACGTGTGGGTGGGGAAGGGTTTATGAAATTTGTCCAAGTGCTTTAAAGAGTACCTGGTATGTGATACTATGTAAGCATTTCTTGTTGCTACCGTTATTATTAATTGCCATTATTGTTGTCGTTGTTGTTGTTGTTATTATTATTATTATATTATTATTATTCAGCTCTAATGGAATCCAAAGGTAACAAACCAATGCAGCACCACCTCCTGGGCACTGGAATTGAGACTCAGCAAATGCGCTTCCTCCTTCAGGAAGTGTTTCTTACACCCCTGTGCTTTAATTGGATTCTCAGAGTGGCCCAAACAGAGTAGAACCATTCTCCCAGTTCTTAACACGTTTGTCCTTGGATCAAGTGGGACACCAGAGAGCTGTGCATCTGGACTTTACTGTCCTGGTCCTGGTAGAATTGTTTTCATATTGTCCTTCACTGAAGGACATTATGACAAACTAGAACAAAAAATAGGTCCTTGGGTTTGTTATGGGCATATATCAGAAATGGTGTCCATGACCTTGAATGCTTTCCCTTTACTGGAGACTCGTTTCTCTCAGGTTTCAGCACCAGGGAAAGCTGCCATTGTTCTGTGTGGTTCGGATTTAATGCTTTGGGTATTGGGAATATTATAAAAATGCCCATGTTTTCCTCTTTGCTTTTGTTGCTGGAGTCTCAAAGTTAACTCTCCAGCCAACACCCACAAGGCTTTATGGATGCATTGTGTGCTAATCTGACTTCATTTTATATTTTCATCCTATTTTCCTTTAGCTTTGATTTTATCATAAAAATCATGTTTTACTATAATGCACCTCTGTAAGCCACACTGATTTTTTTTGGACATCAAGTAGGGTACCGACAAATAAATATTCATCCATCTCCTTGTTCCACCCCATCCTGACCCCAGAGATTGCATCAGAATAGAAAACTTCTAGGGGCTGCCAGGTAGAATCCATTCTCCAACTCATATAATTGGATTTTTAATCCAGTGTTATAGTCTCTGTCTTTTAATTGGAGAGTTAAGCCCATTTATGTTGATTGTGGTATGTATGTGTAAGTGTGTATGTGTGTATTTAGATTCATTTCTGCCATCTAATTTTTACTTTCTATGCATCTCACTTTTTCTAGTTTTTTTCTTTCCTTTTCTTTTGCCTTGAATGAGATATTTTTATCTTTATTTCATTTGTTTACCTCTGCTTGTTTAGAAGTTATACTAAACTTATGTTTCAATTTTTGGGGGTTTCCCTAGAAATATATATATAATATATATATATTATATATATAATATATATACACGCACTTACATATATATATATAAAATATGTAATATAATTATATAACATTTACTAGGTAATCGCGTGATATTGTTGTGATCAAAATATAAGGCTGTATACAAATATATATGACAACATTTTAAAATTAATTAGCATCTTTACCTTTCTCCTAAACGAAGCAAGGTATGAGAATACTTTATTATTACCTGCCTCCCAACTTATTTGTCATTGTTCAGAATTATAATTCTTGTTTTTTTCGACCTTATATATTGGACATTATTGTGAGTGTTTTATAAAATCGATTTTTGTTTAGATTTATCCATAGAGTTCCCATTTATTTATCCTGTTTCTACTTGTATCTGAATCCTTCCGGGATTATTTTTCTTCCTTGTAAAGCACCTCCTTTAAAAGTTTCCTTTGTGAAAGTTTGTTAGTTAATAGTCTCTTTTCTCTCTCTCCCCCACCTCACAAATACCCTTATTTCACCTTTATTTATTAAAGTATAGTTTTTTTTCTTCTTGGTACAGAATTCTAGGTTGACAGTTACTTTAAGCACTTTGAAGATATTAAGCTACTTGTGGTTTCCATTGTTGTTACAAAATCAGTTGTCAGTCTATTTATTCCTTTGTAGGTAATGGATCCCTTTCCTCTGACTTCTTTTAGGATTTCCTACTTAATCCATTCACTGCGCAAGTATTTATTAATGGTTATCATGTAGGCGATGCTCCTTCCTTCTCGTTATGAAGTCTACATTCTTTGGCATTCTGAAATTTGCCTTTGATATATCAAGATGGGGATTTCTTCTTCAATATAATCTGCTCAGGGCTTTCTTAGGTTTCTTGAATTTTTGGTTTTATGTCTTACACGAATTCCAGTAAAATCTAAGCCTTTTTCTTCTTATCTCCTCAAATAATAGCCTCCTCATCATTCTCTCACTTAGAATTCCAATTAGATAGATGTTCAATATATTCACTTTATTCTCTATTACTCTTCACTTTCCTTTTTTTATTTTCTAACTCCATTTCTATCTCATGCACATTTTGGACAATTTCTTCAAACCTATTTCCTCTTTCACTGATTGCGTCTTTAACTAGTTCTAATTTAATCTGTCCACTGAGTTTTCAATTTTAATTATATTTTTTATTTATATAATTCTGTTTTTAAAATATACCTGGTAATCTTGATTGTTTCTTATGTCTCCGTCATACTTTAAGTTCCCTCTGTCCTTGCCTTACACTGCCTTACTACACATTCTCAATTCCTGTAACATTATTGTAAACCTTGAAATCATGTCGTGAAAGTCCTTCAGCTTTGTTCTTTTAAAAAGACTTTTCCGGCCATCTGAGGTGTTTTACATGTCCATCTATTTTAGAATCATCTTATTAGTTCCTTCAAAAAAGACTGCTGGGTTTTTAATTAAGATTGGATTGAATTATAAATAAATTTGGAGAGAATTGACATGGTATCTCTCCATTTATTTAGATCCTTAATGTTGAATAGAGAGGTCTTACAGGTCTTTTGTTAGAATAATTCTCTGGTAATTAATTTTTGATGCTATTCTTAATTAGATTGTTTAAAAAAATTTAATCTTCCAATTGTTCCTTTCTAGTACATAGAGAAAACAGTTAATTTTATACACTGGTCTTGTTATCCTGTGACCTTGTTAAATTTACCTGTCGGTTTTGTTAGTGTTTTTGTAGATTCCTTAGGGTTTTCTGTATAAACAATACTTTCATTTGTAAATAAAGGTGTCACTCTGTGTCACTTTCCAATCTTAGTGCTTTTTATTCCGTTTTGTTACTTTATTGTACTGGATAGGACTTCCAGTACGATGATGAGTAGAAGTGAGAACAGACATCCTTGACTTGTTTCTGATCTTAGGGAAAAAGTATTCAGTGTTTCATTATTAAGTGGGATGTTAGCTGTCTATTTTTCATACATACCCTTTATCAGATTGAGGAAGCTCCCTTCTATTTCTAGTTTTCTGAGAATTTAAAAAATCATGATGGGAATTGAATTTCGTCGGATGCCTTTTCTGCATCTTTTGAGAGGATTATGTGATTTTCACTCTTTATTCTTTTAGAGTGGTGAATTGCGTTCCTTTTTTTTTTTTTTTTTTAAACCAACTTCAGATTCCTGGAATAAACATCATTTGGTCATAATATATTATCCTTTTACTACATTGCAGGTTCAATTTGCTGATATTTATTGATCTTTTTGCATCTATGTTCAAGAAGAGCATTGGCCTGTAATTTTTCTTCTTGTCAGACCTTTTTCAGTTTTCTTTTGTTATTGACTTTTTGCTAGCCTTATAAAATGAGTTGCAAAGTATTTCTTCTCTTTCCGCTTTTTGAAAAATCTGTACTAGATCCTGTGTACCCCCATTCACTCCAGATGTGCCTTTAAGGAATGAAGGACTCATTTATGGAGCTTCTGGGAATGGTGCCTGCTGGTGACTCCTACCCAGGAATTTCCCTGGGACAAATGGAGCCTTCTTGCCCAGTCTGCACCCAGTGACTAAGTTGATGTAGGACTACAAAGATCTGGATCCCTCCTTCGTTTGGGCCAACTTCAAAGAGGCTGACACCGCTGCTGCAATTCCATCATCGTTCAACTTCTGCTCGGTCTTTCTTCCTTTGCTCCATTATAGGTGTTGTTCACAAGAACATCCTCCAATGAACCACACCACTGAAACTTTGTCTCAAGGTCTATTTCTTGCGGAGGTCACCCGATGATGGAATTTATGTAAAAACGGTTTGACTTATTTCTTAAGGGTTGCAATTCGTTAGTTAAACCATCTTGACCCAGAAACATCCTTGTGGGAATGTCTTTGGTTAAGAGTTCAATTTCTTCAACAGATATAAGGCCATTTGGACTTTCTGTGTTTTCCTTTGTTGGTTTTGGTACGTTGTGTTTTTCAGGAAGTTTATCGCCCTTATCCTCTGTCCACTTTGCCAAATGTTAACATAGACACATTAGCTTCCTTGTGCTTAGTAGTCAGTGGTATGTCTTTTTTAATACTTTTAATTCGCTTTCGTATTTAAAATGTTTTTGTTACAAATAGCATGTTAGGTCACTTTTTTTTTTTCATTTACTCAAAACTCTCTGGTTCAGAATCGGAATGCTTAGTCATTTTTACATTAATGACATTATTGATCTTCTGTATTGATTTTGATATGTTTTTTAATTTGTCTCATCTATTCTTTGTTCCTCTGTTCTTCCTTACTTGAGTTTTTTTTTTTTTTTGAGTGAGTCAAATGCTTTTTAGTATTCAATTTCCTTCATTATTTTTAGCTGTACTTCTTTGTGTATGTTTTTGGTGATTGTTCTAGAGATTATAACATGTATCTTTAACTCATCACTGTATCTTACGTACTATTATAATGTTTCACAATGTAAAATCCTTGAAAAACTGTTTTTCCTTTTACCTCCTTCTTGTCTTTTGTACTCTCAAAATATGTCGTTGTATATTTTCTTCTATGTATGTTTTACACCCCCACAAAACCATATTGCTTTTGCTTTAAACAGTCTTTTAAAATATATAAAACAAAGATAAATGAAATGACATAAGCATTTGCCCTCGTGTTTATCCTTATCGTTCTTTTTTCTCTTTTTCTTCCCATAGATCTAGGCTTTCATCTGATTTCATTCCCCTTTAGCTGGAAGAACTTGGTTTAGCACTTCTTAGGGTAAAAGTCTGATGGAGACAAATTCTCCTGGCTTTTTTGTCTGTCCGAAATGGTTTTCTTTCACTTTTTCTTTTGAAGGATGTTTTTATTGGACGTCGACATCTCGGTTGACAGAATTTTCTTTCTTCCAGAGCTTCACAGATGCTGCTCCACTGTTTCCTGGCCACCTTTGTTTCTACATCAACTGTCCTTCTTCTTATTGTCCCTTTTTATGTATGATGTGGCATTTTTCTCTTTATACTTTTAGGATATTCTCTTTATCTTTTCAGCATTTGACTATGATATGCTTAGGTGTGGATTTATTTGTATTTATCCTGCTTGGAGTCCACTGTTCTTACTGGATCTGTGAGTCTAAGATAAATTTTTGAATTTCATATAGAAATGAAGTTGAAAACAAGGTTTTTAAGAAGGAACCTGAGCTTCGATGAGCTCACCACATGAAGTCTCTAGTCTACTCAATATAGAGGTAAGAATGCATTATGATTTAAACATTTTCCCACCACGGAGGACAAACAGATCCTCTGGAACTGAGAGAGAGAATAGTCAGTGAAGATTGGAGCTTAGCTCTTTAGTCTCTAGGAAGAGCTCTGTCTATCCTCTCTTTCCAGCCAGTTAGGAAACCTCAGCGGGGAAGGGCCAGCTTGGTGGGGAACATCCTAGGTCTTTACGTAGTGCTATTTTGGTCCTTAGGGTGCTTCTTCCACCCTCTTCCTCAGAGCAGTCTCTGTTCTTTGTTCAGCAGGTGGGGCACTCCCACAGTGCACCTAGAGTGAAAAACGTGCTTATGTGAGAGGTAAGACCAGAACCGTCATCTGGAACCAGGTCGCGGAAGGCCTCCACGCCAAGCTGCTGTGTTCGGATGGGGTCCCACAGGCCTGTGGGGTGGGGGAGGCACTGAGTTTTAAGCCAAGGAGAGACATGATAAAAATGGTGTTCTAAGAAGACTAGCCTTCTTTTTCTGGTCTTGAGACAACTAGGAACAGAAAAAAATATATATTAAAAATGTTTTCCTTCTCTTTTTGGGAAAAAGAGACCAATTATGCCACATAAAGTGATATAGGTCAGGTGAGCATAGGGGGGTTAACAGTAATAAAAATCCACCTTCCAGACGTGACATAGCATCTGCCCCTTCTCCACAACCTTCTGCATCCTCAGACCTGCAAGGTGGCTAAGGGTGGTGCTGAGAGTCTGCAAGAAAGGAAATATCCGAATCCAGTGCGTCTTAGGATCCCAGCTCCAGTGCCTCCTCCCCTACGAAGCTTTCCGGGACCCTTTTGGCCCCCGAGCTCCCATTGTAATATTTACCTGTTCCAGCTCCTATTACTTTTTTTTTTTTTTTTTTTTTTTTTTTTGCCTTGACTGAGAGTTCATGGCCCTGCCTTATCTGCCCCTCCAGACTGAATGCTTTTCAAGGGCTGGGACGGACATACTTTATCTCCGACATGCAGTGGACACTCAAAATACATTGGTTAAATGATCTAATACATGTGGATCACTGGCATTGGTAAATCCTCAAAGGAAAAACACGATTAATACCTGATCATGGCAATTTTAGCTGAAGTATGCTTAATTGTATGTATCCTTTCAAGAGTGACGATTCAGGTAGAGTCAGGGGTGGGGAATTTTTTAATCCTAGTGACAGTCTGGGATCCATAGGGAGAAAATAATTTGTCAAGGGTTACCTATTAAAAAAACTAAATTTGACAAGGCATTACAGAATAAAGTGTAGAATGTCCATCTCTTCTGCATTCCAAGTTGGGATCCTGTCATGGGAGGCAAGATCAGACATTCCTGAGCTTGTATTCTGGCCCTACGGATTCTCCTCCACATTGTGACTTTAGACAGGTCAGTCGATCTCTTTGAGTCTCAGTGCCACTGGCTTTGGATCCAGACTGCTTAAATTTAAAATCTGACTCTGCAAAGTACAGAAGGGTGTGACTTTGGGCATTAAGTTACTTGTGCCTCTATTTTTTTTTTTTTAATCTGTGAAAAAGAGATAATCATAGCACCTGGCTTTAGGGTTATTGTGAGGATTAAATGTGTTTTAATACTTGGGAAAACACCTGGCATACTGGAAATGTATTATTATTATTATTATTTTTAATTTTTACCCTTTGGGGATATTGTATGGAATATATGTTATATTTATGTATATAAACCTATGCATATATAAAGTATTAGTTAATGATTTTAGTTCAACGCGTAACACTCGCAGTCATGGAATAGAGGCTACTTAGCAAATATTAATGCCCACGTCCTCCTCTCCTGATCGTTGTAGAAGAAGGAGGCGGGTAAGGAGAGAAAGAGCATGGCAATGAAGGAAGAGAACTAGTGAAAGGAAGAGGGACTGATGGGGCAGAAAAGAGAAGGAGACCGAGGAGGAAGGAAAAAGAAAGGCAAACGCCGCGGGCGTGAACGGAAGAGGAGGGGCAGAGGCAGAGACGGAGAGGTCCATCCGTCGGGAGTCACGCTCTCCCTGACGCATCAGAGGCGGAGCCTTCGCTCTATCTCCTGTTTCGAAATATTTACCGACCAACGAACTAACGACCACTTCCCAGCTGAGGCCGAGGCTTTCCCTGGGTCCCCAGGCCGCTAAGCTAAGCTTCGTTTGGGGCGAATCCCTCTAAAGACGACCAGGAAGGTAGCTCTGACCATGCAGAACCAGCTGGAGCATCCCCTACTGCGCCCCTCTCCTCTGCCAGCCATGTGACCACCGTGTAGTGCTGCACATTCGGGGGGACGCCCCGGCCCGGGAGCCCGCGGTGAACACCGGCTGCGTCTCCCTGGCGTCCCTTGCATGCTTCTGTGATGTTCAGCGCTCTCCAGTTCCCTGGTCAATCAAGGCTGCCCCTGGCTCCGGCAGACATGCCTGGCTCAGCCTCGCTCCTCTGATTTCTGGGGGACGTGGCCGTGGAAGGAACTTGCTCCAGAGAGGAGAGGAAGCAGAGCGGGGACTCGCGGCATTTTAATTTTCCATTCAGACATCTCATTAACATTTGGCGAGAGGTCCCTGACGTTGTGTGGCTGTGCAGATGGCCAGTTCCTGGGCTGCCGGCTTCTCGAATCCTCCACGCGGCCCCCAAGGGCATGGCCACATTCCCCTGCCGGCCGGCGCCTGTCACAGCACTGCCTGTCGGCACCTCGTTGGTTGTCGCCGGGATGATGGGAATGTGGAGAATGGAGGCCGGCGGCGGGACGTCCAGGCGAGGAGCAGTGGGGGACGCAGGCCTGAAAAGCACGGAGGAGTCACAGCGGGCGACCACGGGTCTGTCCGGGACGAGCAGACGGCAGCAGCGGGTTTGGGCCAGGAAGACAAATGAGAAACGGCCGAACCACTCGGAGATGGAGTGGGCGGTAGAGTGTGATTTTTACGTACGCTGAGCGTCGCGTGTGTGCGAGGCTTGTTGCTCTGTCCGGGTCTGTTTCCTTCCGGGTACCACTGATGCGCTGTCCGGGCCAAGGCCTCCCCCTCCACCTGTGCACTAGAGATGCTCCGCCTTCCTGAGGACGCGACTCCAGCAGCTCTCCCCGCTCCTGCGGAATCACTCCCCTCGGCATGCGCGCATGCCGTAGTCATTTCCATCTTAAACAAAACCTTTCTTCGACCCCCACATCCCCCTCCTGCTCACCACTCCCCCCTTTCTTTACCCCCTTTTACCGCAAAACTCTTTGAGAGGGTTTATTCTGCTCCTGTCGTCCATCCACTCTCGAGCGAATTCCCCCCCTCTCGTTTACTCTTGACTCAGATCAGGCATTTGTTCCTACATCTCCCGCAAGCTTTAACCCCAGATGGCCACGGCTGGCTTGCGTTCTTGTCTTGATGACCTCTCAGCGGCTTTTCACCCTGCCGGCCCTTCCTTCTTTCTAGAAATGCTTGGCTTCGAGGACCCACACTCCCCCCGTCTCGGCTTCTTCCTATTGCTTTGCTCCCTCGCATTCTCGTGCGCCTCTTCAACTTCCAGGGGCTGGCCCGCCCCATGGACCTCTGCTCTACCGCGACTTCTCTGTAATTTACGTCTTCAGCCCACACGTACTTGACCTTCGGATGTGTTCTGTGCAGCCGCCTACTTGACAGTTGCCTATTTCTACGTATCTTTTTCACAAGCATTTCCAATTTACGACTCCAAAAACTAACTCCTGCTTCTACTTCCTCCCATCCCTGCCCCCAGCCTGCTTTTCTCCCCGTCTTCCCCACCTCGGTAATGGTTTTATATCCATCCATTTTTTTTTTTTTCCAAGGCAGAGACTCAGAGATCATCCTCAATTCCTTCTTCTCCCTCCTCACTCCCTATCCAGCCCGTCAGCAAATCCATCTCAGTTATGTGCGCTCTCTCTATGCCCGGCGTGTGCTCTGTGTCCACGGTCATCTCCCAACTGGACGACACCAGTGGTCCTGACTGGTGTCCCTCTTCCGCCCTTGCCCCACGGACCTGCTGCTCAGACTGCCCGTCCGGGTTCTCGATCCCGAGCGAGGTTCTCCCCTCCTCCCTCTCCCTTCCCTCTGTCCTCCCCTACCGCACCCCTCCCTCCCTCTCCCTTGCTCTCTCCCTCCCTCCCCGCTTCCTCCCGCCCCTCCCATCGGGTGTTGCCGCATGCCTCTTCTTGTGCCAGACAATGAAGGCACCGTGGTCCCTGCCCTTGAGGGGCTCCTAGCTAGTGCCCCTCTTTGCTTACCCCGCGTCCTAACTTCTAGTTAGCACTCGCCGACTAGTTTTCTGCGTTGGCGTCTGTGCCCTGTGGTTTGGGGGCCTGACGCCATCTCCTAGGTAACACTGGCCAGGAGCTCCCACCAAACATCTGCTTTTCAGGGTCCGGAGCTGGATCTGCGGGACGAGGGGTGATCTAGGCAGCCAAGAGCAGGAGGGGCCAGTGATGAACGTGAGCTTAGGCTCTCGGAAGCACAAAAGGTCAAAATCAGAAAGTCCTGCTGGGTCATCCAAGTCCAGATGTGGGCTGAGTCTAGAAATGGGATACTCCGATGGGGACGGATGCTGTGTTCAGTTGTGCAGGTTGTGAACTGCCCAGGGGGAGGTCTGCCCCGGGAGGTCTGCCCCGGGGCAGGGGGACAGGAAAGGTGCGGGGTGGGGAGGGTGGGGGGGGGTTGGGGGGGCGGGGTAAGCAGGGCTGAACTCCCCCGGCCGGTCCTCATCTCTTGGTCCTCATCTCTTCTCACCGTGAGCGCGTGCTCAGGGCCCTGTCTGATCTACACAGAGGCCCCGCAGGACCAGCGCCAGCCCTGACTGCCAGCCTTGCTCCTTTACCGGTCTCGAATACTGGTTCCTTGGAGCGGCAACCCCACCGCCCCGTTTGGAGCAGGTATCACCTGTTCCTTGGGTCCTCACTTCCTTCTTTAGTCTTCATAGCTCAGGTCAAATTTGTAATTGTGCACTTCTGTGCCGACTCGTTTTTTTGGACTCCCCGCCAGGCTCCAACCTCCCAAGGGCAGGGCCCTGTCCGTCTGGATCCTTGTGTGTATCTGCACTTGGCACATCGTGGGCATTGATTCATGTCTGTTGGGCGACAGACCAAGGGCGGAAGCAGAACGGGAAATAGGGAGAAAGGGAGAGGGGTGGGTGACCACGTGTGAGCAGGTCGGAGCCACACTTGGGTTTGTTAATTGGCTGTGTCCTGTCTGGTTACCGAGTTCTCACCAGTATATGCCTGGGCTTCATACCTGTGCTCCAGGTTTTTGCTCGCCCTGCCCTTGGCCTTTCTGGGTCTTCGTATGGAGCACCACTAAGCATGGGTGATAGAGGAGGCTTGGATTCAGTCCCACCCTAAAGGAACTTGCAGTCTCATAGTGAGACAAGGCTTGTGGAGCAAAGAGAGGCAGGCACAGCACCAATGGGACTCGTGTAGAGAAGCGATGCCTGGAGAGTCAGATTGGTTTCAGGGAGCAGGGGCACTTGGGCTGGGACTCGAAGGAGGGATGTGATTTGACTGGGCAGAGAAGTCGGGGAGAAGGGCATTCTGGCCCGAGGGAGTAGCAGCCGGAGGCCGCATAGGGTGTGTCTCAGGCACTACACTAAGCGCTATAATGCTTTCGGCCACTCTTCAGTATAACTATCATTATTATTTTCATTTTACGAACGAGGAAGCTGAGGCTCGGACAGGCTAACTGATATGGCCAGGGTCACGCCGTAAGAAGGTGGTGAGGGCTGTGGAGTTTTTAGGAAAAGATGCGAATGTGCCAGGGGGGTCCCTTGTGTTAGTGTCCCGGGGCTGCCACAACCAGGGCCACAGGCTGGGGGGCTGAACAGCAGAAATTTATGTCCCCACAGTCCTGGAGGCTGGACGTCCAAGGTCAAAGTGCATCAGCAGGGTCGGTCTCTCCCGAGGCCTCTCTCCTTGGCTTGTAGGTGGCTGACTCCCCCTGTCCCCACAGTCCTGGAGGCTGGACGTCCAAGGTCAAAGTGCATCAGCAGGGTCGGTCTCTCCTGGGGCCTCTCTCCTTGGCTCGTAGGTAGCTGAGTCCCCCTGTGCCCTCACGCGGTCTTTCCTCCGTGTGTGTCTCTGTCCTGATCTCCTCTCTTACTGGATTAGAGCCCATCCCAATGACCTTACTTTACCCTAATCAGCTCTTCAAAGACCCCCATCTCTAAATATGGTCACATTCTGAGATCCTGGGGGTTCGGGCTTTGACATACGAATTTAGGGTGCAAGTCCGTCCATAGCAATCCCTCGGAAGGAAGGCCATATGCGTTAACTGGATTAGAGTGGGCAGGGAGGGGGTAAGGAGACCCGCGAGGGTCCTTGGCACCCACTGGTAAAGGGTGAGGGGAAGCTCTGGGTTGGGAGGGCCCCTGATCCTGTCCCGTGTCCGAGTGCCTTCAGCCTCTCATCTTAGAGATGAATTAGGGCACGGCCGTCAGGGAGAAAGGCCACGATCTCCAGGTGGCCAGATTCAGATGCTCTCAAGAAGCATCCCCTCTCCCCATCCCGTTCCCTTCCCGAATCTGGGGCACCCTTTTCTCAGAGGAGACTAACTGATAATCCAGGGTGATAAAATGTTATCACTGTCATCCCACTGAAATGCACAGCAGTGCCACGTCCTATAAATCACCCGGATCTTGAAGAAGAGAGCGAGATGAGCATTGCATTATAAACCACAAAGCCCATTAATCACATGGCTACAAACCGTAAATATGACAAGTACATCCATCAATCCCGCACCTTTCTTTCTGGTCTGTGAATGCATACATTAGCAACTTAATGGGTTTAGAAGGCATTTTCTCCTATAGACTCAGAAGCAGACAGTATTTATGATAAGCCCCATGGGCCCAAAAGAAAGGAAAAAGGAGTCACCGAAGTGCTCAGGGGCATTCCAGGGGTTGTCCAGAAGGTGGCCAGAGCCGCCGATCCTGCCTGCAGTCTGTGGACACAAGGATCCACAGCCCAGCCTCTGGTGGGAAGGAGGCTTCAGAGAGCATTACCTGCCTGCTCCCTGTTCTCCGCCTCTCAGAGCTGTAAGCCCTTGACCTGAAGGCTTGGGCCTGCCCTCGGCTTCTGGGACGGTCTTCTCTTGGGACTGCAGAACCTTAGGTCATAAAACTGACGCCTTGTCTTCATTTCATTCCTGCTGTTAGAGCTAATCTGATCTTGTGTCTCAGAGATGGGCTCTGTCTCCTCTCTGGGACTGTATTTCTACCTTATACCCAAGTTCTGTTTATTTACTCAATTGTCTTTCCTCCGTCTATCTGTCTATTCGTCCATCCGTCTGTCCATCCATCCATCCATCTCCACCCACCCGTTTCTTCTGTAAACATTCTCCAGCTCTCCTATGCGTGGGGCCACTGAGCCTGGCTTTGGGGAAACCAAGGCAAACAGATGCCGTCCGTTTTGTACAGATCTCGGCCTGTGGTTGCGTTGGCCCCTGTGGTTCTTATGATTGTAAGACTGCCGGAGCCAGCCAGCTAAAGTCGATCAGTACCCGAAAGAGGGGGGTGAAGCCTAAGAAAAGAGAAGATAGGAAAGCGCTTCGGGAGGGCATACAGCCCGAGTTTATTTAGCACAGCCTTGATATAAGTTTGTGGATACAATAGCAAAGCACAGGGTACAATATAGTAAAGTACAGAGTACAATGGCAAAGCACAAAGTGCATTACCATAGGAATGCTGACATTTACATAAGTTCCTGTATATCCTTCCCTCAGGGTACGAACATCCTTTTCTGGGCTGTAAAACATTCCACTATCTTAAAAGGGTTTCTTTATGATGCAAGTCTCCCCACCAGGGTCAGTAATGTTTAAGTTAACATCTTGCTTCCTTGAACCATTGTTAAGCAGTCTCAGCAGCTGCTTCATGGCTATCAGCTATGTGACTTCTTCAGTATCTCTTAATGGCTCCCGACACAAGACATTCTCAGCAATGGTTTTCAGGAAACTTTGGGGGGGATAAAAGGTGTATTACTTGCAGGATCTGGAAATTACATGGCACACCTGGGGCCACACAGCGAGTTTGTGAATTGAGAGAGAGAGAGAGAGAGAGAGAGAGAGAGAGACAGAGAGAGACAGAGAGAGACAGAGAGAGACAGAGACAGAGAGACAGAGAGAGACAGAGAGACAGAGAGGGGTGGGGCTTGGGGTTCTGCTTTTGTTGGGGTAGAGGTGAGTCTTAGGGTTTCATAGGCTCAGCCTTTATTGGTGAATTTAAAACATAGGAGCAGGCATTTGAAGCTGGGGAATAGAAAAAAAATAAGTGATCAGTTATCGAAAATCAACCAAAATCTCTAAAACAAAGGAGCCTTAGTCGGGGTGGTGGCCTGGCTCTTTATCTAGAGCTGGTTCTGTGTTTATTGGTGATAGCTGTCTTTGAAGTGGGTGCCTTGGTGGTGGAAGCTTCGATCAGGCACTTCCATTACGAAAAAGAAAAAAGCAACAAGTATCTGGGCTTATACTACCCCACCTGGACCTGTGGGCTCACGATGGAGGAGGAGATGCAAACTGAGTGTGGCAATGCAGAGACAGAGAAGTCCAGAGATGGGGGGAGAGACCTGTCCTCTGCCTGGTCGTGGGAGTCCTTACTCATCACTCCCACCCTGACCTCAGGACCTGGCCCTGCTGGAATTACGGATTTCAGCCCTTGGGCATCTGCCTGCAGGCCACAGAAGACTGTACCTTCCTGAGGTTCTCATAATGGGCTTAGTCCTCTGTGGATGCTTCTGTTCAGACTGTTCTCCTGGTGGCGATTCAGGTGCTGGTTCCTTCTGTCTGGAGCCCCATGCACAGCCTCTGAAGAAGTGAGAGGTAGAGGAAGAGCCTCGAGGAGACATTCTGGCCCTTAACTGCCTTGTCGTGGAAGGGACACTTCATTTCTGCTCACTTTCCATTGGTGAGAACAAGGCACATGACCCCACCTAATGCAGAGGGGCTGGGAAATGGAGCTGGGCCGTGAACCCAGGAAAAGGATGTGTTTGGTGAGCATCAGACCCCAGGTGTGCTCTGCGTTCCACAGGTAAGTGTCATTTAGCAGGAGAAGTGCACAGTGGGGACGCATGGGAGATGAGAGGTAGCCTTGCACGAGCAGGTCTGGAAGGACCTTCTGGGAGAGTCTGGTCTGCAGAAAAAGCTAGAGGACCAAGTACCACGATTGCGCCCTAGCCTTTCATGCCTTCAGAGAATGTGCCCAACATATATTACTTCTGGAGCACACAGCGGGGACCTCGATGTGGAGGGGGAAGGCACAGCCAAGGGGGATTTAGAGTGTGCATGGGGAGGCATGGAGATAAACATTTTCCCTAGCGGCACTGAGGCTAGTCTGGAGGAAGAAGAAGGAGGTTGGGGGAGCTTGATGCTCTTCAGTCCTTGTCTGCTGACCTTTGGGAATGCCTCCTGAAAAGGGAGTGCTGCCCAGAGGCCTGGAGGCAGGTGTGAGCAAAGCCGTTGCCAGCCGGGCTGGCCAGTCCCAAACTGGCCTTCCCACGGCTCAGCCTCCCAGCCTCCCAGCCTCCTAGCCTCCCAGCCCAGCATGGTCTGAGTGTCTCCCACCACCCCAGACCTGGAAGTCCTCTTCAGAAAATACCAGTTCCTCAGGGATTTAGAAAGAGAAGCAGGCTCATTCTCGCCAAGAATCAGGTGTCCCATCCTGTTCCCTACAGGGCGGAGTTCAAACTCCTTAACCCACCATGCAAGTCCCTCCACAAACTGATCATTCCTCGCCGGCTGGAGTTCCCACACCGTAGCTCTGCCCGGACTCTGGGTTCCCCTGGACCACTTGCCTTTCCCCAGATAAGCTCAGGCATTTTCAGTGTTTTGGTTCATGCTCTTCTTCAACCTGGAAGGTGCCTCTCCCAAGTCAGTGGCTACTTGCTCTTCCAGGGCCAACCCAGTGGTCTCCTTCTCGATGGAGCCATGACCCAGTGCCCCAGGCACACTGGTCTTGCCCGCCTTTGAGCCTCCCAGAGCCCTCTGTTAACTTTTTAATCACTGGTCCCTGAGCTCCGCGAGGTGTTGCACAAAGCAGTTTGGCAGGTGATCAATAAATATTATATAGTGTGCCGTTGAGCTCACTGTAGTCCCTTCCATATGCATTTCCGTCTCCCATCTCCACGCCTTTGCACAATGTATTAGTTTTCTATTGCTACTGTAACAAATCACCGCAAACCTGGTGGCTTTAAACAACCTAAATTTATGAGGCTACATTTCTGTAGGTTAGAAGTCTGAAACACGCCTCCCTGAGCTAAGAATCGGTGTCGACAGGGCCACTTTCCTTCTGGGGGGCTCCAGGGAAGGATCTGTTGCCCTACGTTTTGCAGCTTCCGGAGGCTGTCACACACAGCCTTCCCTCTGTCTGCAAAGCCAGTGGCGTCGCGTCTCTCTGACCACTCCTGTGTAGTCACATCTCTCTCTGACCGCAGCCAGGAAAGGTTCTCCGATTTTAAGGGCTCAGGTGATTAGATAGGGCCTAACTAGATAACCTAGGCCAATCTCTCCATCTCAAAGTCCTTAACATTTATCACATCTGCAAAGTCCCTTTTGCCATATGAGGCGACATATTCCCAGATTCCAGAGATTAGGACATGGACATCTTTGGGGACCACTGTTTCGCCTCCCAACACATGGAGTTGAGTTCCCTCTACCTGGAATTTTCTGCCTTATGTTTGTCTATCTGGCTAACTTCTGATGACTCATTCAAATATCTGCCCCTTCCTCCTTCCAAGAAAGTTTACATGCACTTTTTGGGTGCTGGGAGTCAGTCCCTCCCTGCTCCTGTTTCTTTTGGGTCACCTGTACTTTACTGTAATTATTAGTGTATATTTCTCCCAACACCTGACTGCAAACAAGGTCTCTGGGATTGGGGTCTCTTACTTAGTCATCTCTACATCCTTATTGTAAACCTATTACAATATTGGACCTAAAAGAGCTCTGTCAGTGTTTATAGAATGACTAATAATGTTTTTTCTTTTTATGGAGTTTTGTTTGGAGAGAGGGGAATTCGCTGTCCCGCCCGCGGGACCGGTTATTTGGTGGGAGAACCGAGGAGAACCCAACCTAAAGAAAAGAGGGGTAACACGGACGAGAGAAAAGAGTGGAGGCAAGACAGTGTTCTGATCAAGCCTCAAATTTTATTTTTGGATAACAAACATATTTATACGGCAAGAACAAAGGGGGGCAGGCAAAGGGTACCTGTTGCAATATGATTGGTCTTCAGCTGGTGGTGTGAGGAGCGGTAAGGACAGGGGGAAGTACGAGGTGGGGGGGGAGAGCAGGAGACTATCAGCACCTTTGGTGGTCAGCCAGTTCTGGGAAAGGCTTGTTTATCATGGGTTTGGTTCTCACAGCCTGAGGGCTTGAGAGACCAAGGGCGCAGCTCCCAACAATTCGCAGCTTATTTCATATAATTTAAAAGGAAATCTGATTTCAGCCTAATCATTCCTTTAGGATCCCAAAGGCCTTTTATATCTTAAACATTTTTTCCTTGATGAAACTCTCACTGTTAAAAAAGGAACATGATGTATCTCCTTCCATGTTCTCTTCCATACCCATGTTTATGTATTCCAAAATTACATATTTTTACTTATGGGTATTATTATGTATTCAGTTTTGTGTCTTATATTTTCATTTAACATTATATTGTGAGTGATTGTCTGTGCCATTAAATGTTTTTGGAAAATATGACTTCTTATGCATGCTTGCGTTTCATGTTCATTAAATGAATGTACTTAACTCATTTCTTTGTTCAATGTCTGGGTAGTTTCTGATACTTTTTAATTATAATTAGTCCTGTGATGACTATCCTTATAGATGAATCTTTGTTCATGTCTTTAATTATTTCCTTGGGTTAAATTCCTAGGAATAGAATTAAATCACCAAAGGATATGAACTTTTAATGACTATTATTATGCATTTCAAAAAAAATGTTGGACAAATTTACACCTATCGGGGAATACATTGTCTCAGTTTTTGACATGTTTTAATGGACATTTCTTAATAAGAAACAACTTTGCTTATTTCATGGGTAAAAAAAATTGTGTCTAATTGTTATTTTAATGTACAGTTCTGTTAATGCAGGCTTATTTATTTTTTTAAAATTAACCATTCACTTATTTATTTTTCCTTTTGTGAACTGACTCTTCTTTGCTCATTTCTCCACTAGGGGTTAATGTTTATTCTTATCTATTTGTATGAATCTTTGAATACAATGACATTAATCCTCGTTCTGAAATATTTTTGGTACATGTTTGCTCTCACTTTATTGTGTTCACAGCCCCTGGCTTTTGCATCTTTCATTTTGTCTTCAAAGGAAGTTGAACTTTAAGCATCTTTCTTAGGTCCTCTGGGAGCAAAATCACTTTGTAGGCTTGAAATCGTTCATTTTCCCCATTTCTTTTCTCTCTGCCATTCCTCACAAATAATCCCTGGCAGTTACTAAGCATTTTTGTGTTGCTTTATACTTTTGAGTGCTTAATGGTTCTTTACAGGTTCATCAGAGAAAGAAGGATCTTTTCTTTCCTCTCCTGCTCCCTTTGGAAATTCTGCGCTGTAGGAATCTTTCTAACAGAATGACAACTCTTAGAGGAGGCGTGGCTTCTGGATAGCGTCCATCACTTGATCTAGATCCCGTCATTTTAGTAAGGGAAAACCGAGGCCCAGAGAGAGGATGGGAGTCGCTAAGGGTCACACAGACACTTGGTGATGAAACTATACTCTACTAAGTGAGGACCGAAGGAAACAGACAGTCCCTCTGCTGTAGATGGAATGTTTGTATCCCCCGACCCCACTTAGATGTTGAAACCTAACCCCCAATGTGATGGGATTAGGAGACGGGGCCTTTGGGTGGTGATTAGGTCGGGAGGGTGAAGCCCTCACGAATGGGGTTTGTGCCCTTATTAAAGAGGCTCCAGAGAGATCTCATCCCTTCCACCATGTGAGGTGACGCTGAGAAGACAGCTTATCTGCGAACCGGGAAGCAGGATCCTCACTAAATCTGCTGTGGCTTTGACCTTGGACTTCCCAGCCTCCAGAACTGTGGGGGATACATTTCTGTTGTGTATAAGCCACTCGGTCTGTGTTATTTTTGTTATTGCATCACAAACAGAATGAGACGGCCTCTCTGGGAGTGGCAGCAGGTTAAGGGGATGTCACGCACAGAAACGCCTTCCGAAGCATGCTCTTGACAGGATGACTTGTTGTAGTCCCAGCAATACCGAAGCAGGACCCTTCTCCTCTCTCGGTCTCAGTATCCTCCTCTATAAACTGAGGGGGGGCCTAAAGATTTTGGGGGTTCCTTCAGGGTTTGCTGTTCTGTGGTCGTCCATCTAGTGCAGATGTATGTGTCCTGATAATCACTGTCGCTGGCTTTGGAGTTCGACCCATTTGGGTTCAAGTCCTAGCTCTGTCCCTTACGAGCTCTGTGAACCAAACTCGACAGGATTAAGGAGGGTCCACAGGCCCACCGGCCAGCGAGGCCTGGGGTAGTCTTGCTGCCATAAGCCCAGTATCTGGAGCACCTGGGCTGGGCGCTGGGCATCTTCATGGCAGCCACATTGAAACCCTTACCCCCACCTCTGCCAAGGTTGCCCTGGCCTTGACTCGTGTCTGATTTTCTGCGTGTACTGTGCTGCATTCCTGACCCTGCAGCCTATGGTTTTGGGGTCCTGAGATCCTGCCCAGCCATAGCCAACTCCCTTCCCAGAGCCTAGACTCTCTCTCTGGTCCTCATCCACTGATTGGGGCCCTTTCTGCCTGGTGGCTTACCTGCCACGGTGAGGCCCCTCTTGCTGACCACACATCCTGACATCTTCTGAGGCACTGTAGCACCTGTACCCAACCCCTAGGCCTCATTCATCAAATAGCCCAAACTCTTTGCCATTCCCTTCAGACAGGTAGCCCTGGCCTGTCCCCTGACTGCCCTCCTTGCTGATGCCACCCCAGGGGCGAACCTCACAGCCCTGCTAACTTTCCTGGCCTTGACCCTGGGCTGATCCTTCCTTGAGACCCTTAGCAAGCCTTCTGTGGAATAGTACTATTCAATTTTTTTTAAAAAAAGGAATTTAAAACACCCTGCTCTGTTTTAGTCGTCTTTCCCGAAAACCTGGGCTTTTCGAGGTTTGCAAGGGTCCTTAATGTTACGGTATGTTTGATGAGTTTGGCTTTCGTGCCGTCCCGCACTGACTGGCTCAGTTTCTGTTTCTCTCGGCGTCTTTGGGTGTCTGAGGTTTCAGTAGTGCCAGAATTGAGTCAAGCACAAGGCAGTTTTGGGAGTGTGTGTGTGTGGGGAGGCAGGTCGGCAGGAGGAGCGTACGTGAAGGGTACTCAGAGGGAAAAGGGGGAGTCCAACCTGAGGCAAGTCCCCTCCAGCCCACCCCAAGGATCCAGGGGAGCAGAAGTGTTCCCCGAGACTTCGTAGGGGTTCCTGTGCCCACACTCTCCAGAGTGAGCACTGGTGGCTGGTGGTGTGTCCTTTAGACCTTTTTAAAATGAGTATTAAAGGCACAGACACAAAATAATGGCGAAAATGTAATTTTAAGATATCTCCTTGCACTTTGAGTCCGCAGGGATAGGAGAATTACATGACATGATTATTATGACTTTAGCAACTCTTATTTATTTCATATCTTGTTGATCATAGCAGCGGCAGCAGCCATTGGCAGAACAGCTGTTTCTACATCGTGGGGCCTTTTACTTACTTCGTCTTTAGTGGGTGACAGGTGTGCATTTGAATCAAGGACCCGTGCACTCCCTCAACTTCTCAGGATCTGATGCCCCCCAGGTTGACAACTGCTGCTATAGATTTGGGAGGAGGGGGCACCTTATCCTTGTTGGTGGCTTCCCTGAGGAGGCGATATTTAAGCTGGGTCTTGATGGATGAATAGGAGTTTACCAGGTAGAGAAAGAGAGAGACAGCATTTCACATAAAGGAAACAGTATGTGCGAAGATACAAAAGCATAAAAGGGCCTGTCCTGTGGGCAGCGAACCATGCTCGGGATAATAATAGTGACACTTACTGAGTGCTAATATGCGCCAGAGGCTTTCATAGAATATTTTTACTTCATTTTCGCAGAAAGCCTATGAGCGAGGACTATTATTATTTCCATTTTATATAGATGGGCAAATCGAGGCACAGAGAAATTAGCTTATCCAAACTAGTAAAAGGCAGAACCAGGATTCAAACTCCGAGAACTCCGGCTTCTGGGTCTGCTCACTGACACCTGTTCTGCCGCTTACCCCAGAGGTTACGTGATGCACGTGACTCAAACACAGAAGTCCATTGCAGCTTTCGCTAAAAGCCAGTTGGGTTTGCCCAAGTGACGCCTTTGGTTACTGGTCCAAAGTCCATGTGCCCGAAGCTTCGAAAGGCTGACATTCAAAACCTCAGAGTTTGGAGTAGGGAAAGGTTCATTGATCAGAAGATGGGAGCCTTAGGGCTTCCTCAAATCCATCTTAAGAGAGCCCAGCATTCAGGCTGCTTATTTTTTGTCAAGGGAAGAGAGGATGGGAGGGGCAACAGGTGATTGACACCGCAGACCTCTGGGCGCCAACAGGGGTCCAAGGAAGAGAACGAAATCTCTAAATCTCTGTTCCAGTCCCATTCGCCCCCTGCTGCTGTGAGTCCGGTCTTGAGGCTCCCTCAAATCTTGGATAAACAACCATTATTTTGCACGTTTCCCCAACTCCTTGAGAGAGGCACTCTCTGGCGCGGGGCGATGCTCCCAAAAATTCAAGCCTCGAGCAGAATTCCTTTAACGATTAGCATATCTATAGCAGGAGCTAGTTGCCTGAAGACCACGGGAAAAGGCTAGCTAGAATTTAAAGTCAGACCCAGCGTTTCGTTCTGTTGCATTTTCCCGGGGTGGGGGGGATGGGAGGATGGGAGTGGGGGTGCGGGCGCTCCTTCTCTCTGTGTTGGGAGGTTTCTCCAGAGTTCCCTTCGGGGACCAGGATTAATCTGGGGGTACGCTCTCCTCCCCACTTCACAGACCCTCTGCCTTAGGATTTCTCGTCTAGGGCGGGGGTGAGTAGAGAGGTTTGGGGGAGGCTGTAAACCATTCAGAGCCGTGGTTTCTACTGCTGAGGAGGGGAATGGCGCCCGGAGAGCTGCCCTAAACAGGGCCCTCAGCCTGGAGGGGAGGCGGGGCCCCACCAGCCAGCCTTGCCTGAGAAAAACACCGAGCTTGCCCCAAGGCCCCGGTCCAAGCTCCTGCCTGTGGCCTGAGAGCCCTACTGTGTCAAAGACCAAAGGGACCTCAGAGGGCACAAGGAAATGACACCCCAGGCCAGGTGATGTGTTTTACCTGCCCAGCTGGACCTATCCCCAGAGTTCAAAGGCACCTCAGAGGAGGGTCAGTCTGACTCCTTTCCGAGCAGAAAGCCCAGCTGGCCACAGAGGGCTCACTCACTCCCGCTGGAGGGCTGGGGAGAGTTTGCTCAAGGGACTGTTTACAAGGTGTAGGTGGAGCTGAGGAAGCCTGCGAGGGATGGTGAAGGTGCCTCGGCCTGACAGCTTCCGGAGGCTCTATCAGCCCTAGGTCTGAAGTTGTAAGAAAGGGAGCTTTTCAGGAAGGAGGAGAGGCCCTTGGGAGCTGGGCTTCGGGCTGAGGAAGACGGCCACTGGCAACCAGGGCCCGGCATGGGGGGAGCAGGGAATAAATGCTCTGTCCTCTCTTTCCTCCTTCCCTCCCGTCGCCTTGTACTGCCTCCCACTGCAGGAAGCAAGAGGGCCAGGGAGCCTCTGGGTCAAGGTCACCTTGCCTCTCTTCCATACCTGCAGGCACAGGGGGCTCAAGGGCAAGTGTGAGGGCAGCTCCAGCCGGTTTCTCTGAAGCTGAGCTGGTTTTACTCCAACATCAGTGAGACCCGGTGCAATCAGACCCCCGAGGTTACTTCCTGGTTCTGCCATTTGCCGGCTGGCTGTGCGACCTTGAGCAGTTTCCTGTAGGTGAGTCTCAGGGGCCTTATTAGTATAATGGGGACAGTGACAATTACAATCAAGGTTTCTGCGAAGATGAAATGTGATGGTGGTTTACCCCATTCCAAGCCCTGTTCCCGATGGGTTTCTAAATATATTCTCATTTAACTCTCCCTCCTCCTCTGTATGATATCCTTATTATCATCCTTATGTCACAGATGAGGATGCTTAGGGGTTAGACGACTTGCCTGATGTCGTATCCCCAGCTAATAACCAGCAGGGCCAAAGCCTTAACCACCGCACAGGGCACTCCCTGTGATAAATGACACCAGCCTCACGGGGGCCCAAGACATGTAAGCGCAGTGGGTGGCAGTTAAATGGTCTCACGATGGTACATCATCGATGAATACCAGTTAAGAACTATTGGGACATCCTATGCTCCAGGCACTGTATGAAGCACTTTTCCTTGAAGTGCCTTTAGCAGTTGGGATTATCCTCCTCGTGGGTGAGGAGACTGAGGCCCAGAGAGGAAGAGAGCCTGGTCTCAATCCCGCTCCTGCAGTAAGCCTAATTTTAGATGGCTTTGCTAATTTTGGGAAACATAAACCCTGCATTGTCATTCCATCTGCTCATGGGATTATTAGGTATGGCATATTGAGAGATGGAAAAAAATGGGAAAGTTTTCAGGAAAAAAAAAAAAAAAAAAGCTATGTTCTCTCTCTCCAAGGGGGGAAATAAATACTTGGAATAAAATAAAATGCCTACCCCTCAATTTTTCAACTTTTTTTTTTTTTTTTATGGAATGTTATATGTCTGATGAGGAGTTAAAGCTTCAGGCCATGCTGGTGACAGAGGGAGCTGGTGAAGCCAGACAGGGGCCAGATGGAATGAGCAGTGCTCTATCTGTCCCTTCCATAACTCCTAGGCTGGGGCGACCTGTCACTTTGAGCAAGGGGGAGGGAGAAAAACGAGCCAGTTCGTTTCTAAATGGCTCTGTAACTCCAGGGTGTTATCGAGCAGAGACAAAGGACACCCCATAATTCTCGGGTCGGGAATCAGGATCTCCGAGAAGCAGGCACAGACTGTCCCACTCGCCGGAGCCTCCCTCCACCTCTCCCTCCTGGGATCCGCGCTCCATAAATACACAGAGATCGATCTCCGGGAGCCATCGATTTCCCCTCGCCGTTATTGATTCCGTTCTTAGATGAGCGGAGACTTTCCCACCAGAAATAAGCTCTGTATATCTTTCTTGAAAGCCTTTGCCGTGCCAAGAGTTCGGCCAAGAGAGGAAGAGGTGTATCTGTTCTCAGAAGGCGGCCCGGCAAGCTGTGCCCTGGGTGTGGGGACAGAAGAGGCTCTCTGTCCCTGGACCCTCTGGTTTCTGGAGGGTGTCGAGTTTGGGAGTTTTCCCAGGAGGAAGAGAAAGCGGCTTTAGCCGATGGTGCCTCTGTGTGTGTTTCACACGACTCCCGGAAGCATGAACGCAGGGGGCGAGACAGCCCCTTGCAGTTCCTCAAGCTTTGAGATGCACGCCTCACCTGGGCGTTGTGTTAAAGTTCAGACTCTGGCTCAGCGGGTCCAGGTGGTCCTGTGCATTGCTTATAAATTCCCAGGGGATGCCGGCGCCCATGCTGCTGGCCCTGGGACCACACGCGGAATAGCAAAGTGGAGGGCTCTCCACCCTCTCAGACTGTGGTTTTGAGCCTTTTCTATCTTTCGAGGCTGCTGCCTTTAATTCCCTTATTAACCCATTCACTGAATATTTATTAGCTACCGTGAATCAGGCTCAGCACTGGGCTCTGGGGTAGAAGAGGAACAGACCACAGTGCCTGCCCTTATATCACTTTCGGTTGGGTGGGAGAGACCCATGTTCAACAATCACCGCTCATAAACGCACTGTGATGAGCACCCTGAGAAAGGGTTGTGGGACCCCTCCCAGGCGAGGGGTGTTTGATTCTTCTGGGAGGCCTCAGGGAGGTGACGCTGAAGCCAGATGTTGAAGCAAGAGCCACATTCTTCCAGGTAGAGAGGGTAGAGGCCAGCGGGGTGAGTATGAGAAGGCCTGGAGGTTTGAAGGTGTTTGTCATGGCCAAGAAAGCAGGGTGCTGGTGACAGATGCCTCCAAAACAGGGAAGTTGGTTTGGTGCATGTGGAGTGCAGACTGGGCTGTTCCCACCAGGCTGGGAGCTCTTCAGGGTCAAAGGCCTCATCTGGCCTTTTTCTATATTGCTAGCCCTGGCAGACAGCGCTCAGCAAATCACTAATTAAATTAAAATGAAGCCGATTTGTTCACTTTTGGCAGAAACGCTCATGCTTTAGCGTGTATCAGACTATCCTGGGGGGCTTGTTAAAACAATTTCACGGTCCGCACCTTCGGTTTCCGATCTGGTAGGTCTGGGTGGGGCCTAGAATCGCATTTCTCACCCGTTCCCAGGCAATGCTGCTGCTGCTGGTCCAGGAACCATCCTCCAATCAACAGTGAACACCATTGTTTTTAGTGAGTAATTCTTCCAGGCAGAGGGGAATGAGCGGGTTCGGGGAAAGTAATGTGGATTAATGTCGAAAGCATGGCCTTTGGAGTTGGCTAGGCCAGGTTTAATCAAGTTCTGCCACCTGTGTGACCTTGACATGCTACTCCCTTGACTTTCCCCATCTGTACAACGGGTGCACTTACCCGTCATGCATTGTGGTGATGGGTGTTTTCCTCCACAAAGAAAGACATTTAGGTTAGAGCCTCACAGGACAGAAGATAGACATTCTATAATACCTGTCATAGGACTCGTTAGCAAGGTTTCAGGTGAAGCTCAACTCAAACCAGCTTAAGATATAAAAAGTAGATTATTGGCCTATGTTACTCAGAAGTGTGGGTCTGGAGTCAGGAGTGTCAGGGTCAGGAATTCAGATGATGCCCTCAGAACTCTCTTTCCATCTCTGGGCTCAGACCACTTCTGTTTCGGGCACCTCCTCAGGCAAGCTCTCTCTGTGACAGCCACGATGACATAGGTAGCTCCAAGATTCTAGTTTTTCACAGTTGTTATTGATCCTAGAGAAAAATGGTGTCTATTCCTGAACTCATCACTGAGCCCAGGGGACGGAGAGCTCTGACTGGCCGAACCTTGGTCATAAGGCGATGGACTGAAAAAGCAGGTGTGGTGTGTGGTGTGGGGGGTGGTGTGTGTGGGGTGGGTGTGGGTGTGGTGTGTGCTGTGTGGTGTATGCGGGGTGGTGTGTGCGGGGTGGTGTTGTGGAGGGCAGTTGAGGATGGGATCTCTCCTGCAGAGCTGCTCTGGGGCCAGAATTAAAGGGGCAGGGAAAGGAAATGCCCTGCACTTTAAAACTGACTCGCTTTTAAAATATTCCATAATTTAGAATCTTCGCCATTTCAGAATTCCTCTCACTCTGCCTGGCTTAACGAGGTTTTTAAAGGACTGATAAGGAATTAAGAGCACTTTATGTTATAATAGTAAATACTCAAGTGGCAATTACCTAGGGCCAGGTAGCGTTTTACATATCAATTCACTTATTTTTTTTCCAGGAACCTTACAAAGTAGGTGAAGTAGGTCCTGTTCTTCTTCGTTTTATTTTTCACAGATGATGAACCGAGCACAGGAAGGTTTGGTTGTCTGCGTCGCCAACTGCCTCGTACACAGTCTCTCGTCGATCTTGAAATCTTATCAAAGGAAAATTTGTTAGAGGTGATGTCAACCAGTGGCCCCCACCCCCCAACCTGCATTTTCTCCTTTTTGCAAAAATGGAGGTGGAGGATTTATTCACCTGTGGTCATGCAACGCAGTAACGGCACCACCAGGAATAGGACACGGGTCTTCAAAACTCTGAATCCAGCGCCCTTTCTGCTCTCCCAGGCTTCTCCTGCCTCCTGCTGGGCTTTCTGGAAATAGTCAGTGTTCCTGAGTGGGGAAAAATCCGCTTTACCATTCCCCACGACCGCGACTGGAGGGTGGCTGTGAGCCCCCCCTGGCCCCCCTCCCATCCCCAGCACCTGCCCCTGCATCGGTACTTGTGGGCGCTCTCCTTGTGTGTTTGTGTATTCTTATTTTTTTGGTAATACCAGAAAGCGTTTCCTTATGTGTCAGCCCATCCGACTCTGTGTCTTTGATTCGGACCATTAGGAGGTGGGGCACTCAGGGGTCACTGATGATCTAAAAGGATCGGGAATGAGCCCCTGCTCGGATGCCGGGTTTCCTTGCCGCTCACGGTGTGGTCTGAGGACCACCTGTACCGGCATCTCCTGGGAGGGCCTTAGCAATTCAGGGTCTCGGGCCCCGTGCCCCACCTGCTGAGTCAGAATCTGCATTTCAACTAGATGCCCAGGCAATGCCAGAGCACGGCCTCATTGTCTTCCTGACTCTTCCTCATCCATCCCGGAGAGAGGAGAAAGTAGCCACTAGGTGGGGGTGTTGCCCGGGCCGAGGCCAAAATGGAAGGAACTTGGGGATCCCCCAGGCAAAGATGCAGAAGGCTCAGCCAGCCAGGCTTCGAGGGAACAAATGTTTTAGATTTCAAACAGTGACCCTCTGTCAGCACTCAAACATTATCTGACTCCCAGCAGCGGTGGGATGATGTTTTAAAAAAACTCTAACTGACCCAAAGGATGAAGATTTTCCCCAGGGAGGATTCAGGGGTGTCGTCCCAGGCCCCACAGCCATCTTGAAAGCTGGTTTAATTTCACTGTAGTTGGGGAGACAGAGGGTCCAGGTGGCCCAGCAGGAAGAAGTGGCCGACTGGGAATCTCATTTGAGTCCACACCCATCTGTCCTGGCTCCAGAAACGCCCTGAACACCCAGCGCTTTGTTAGGACAAGTTGTCCACTCACACTGGGGACTTCTGGGAAAAGTGTGGGCATACAGGGCATCGGGCTGTACAAATCCTGGAAAAATTTGCCGCTGGGCCTTGAAGGTCTAGACAGCACTCTCTTTCCAAACTTTTATTATTATTATTATTATTATTATTATTATTATTATTTTAAAGCCGTTTTCCTCATCAGGCAGTGATTATTTCCAGTCCCTTGTTCTGCCACTAACTAGCTGTGTGAGCCCTGGTTTCCTCATCTGCGAAGTGGGGACGACATGCCCTGTCTCTTGCATTTGTTCTGAGGATCACGACTGAATGCCATTATGAGACAAACGTACCTCTCGGCTGCCGTATGGCGTCTGTACAGGATGAGATGTCGCTGGGGACGCGGGGCGTTAAGAGACGGAGGAATTTTGGGGAGCAGGGTAGGCAGCTCTTGACGCCAGCGTCGCCTCGGCTGCAGAGGTCCCCACGCTGTGCTCCTAGCTTCCATTCCTCTCCCGTGGTCCATTCTCTACACAGCAGTCAGTGTATTTTAAAATAATAATAATAATAAAAAAAATCAGTTTATGGCTCTACCGCACCCCTTCAAACCTTTCCATGGTTTCTTTCCCCTTGCCCTTACGGGAAACCCAATTCCTTACTCTGATCTACAAAACTCGTCTGCTGCTTGTTCCCACCTAACTCTCCCGAATTCCCACCTTGGGATCTTTGCATTTGCTGTTCCCCGAGCCCACTTTTTGTGCTCATTTCAGACCTCAATTTAAATGTCACCTCCTCAGAGAGACGGTCTTGGGGCCACCGGTCTGAAGTAGTCATCCACCAAGTAGCCCAAAGTCGTTTAAATTCTCTGCACAGCGCTTCTCACTCCCTGATATTTCGATTGTTTATTAGTCTAATCTCCCATCTAGAACATAAGGAATGTTCGAGAAGGGATCTCTTCTGCCTTGCTCACCTGGGCTCTCCGAGACTTAGGATGATCGATGCCTGGCACATAGTAGGCACTCAAACTTCTGTTGAATGAAGGAAGGCTGGGCGACTGAGTCTGCAGTCCTGGCTCCTGGGAACACTCCAGCCCCAAAGGGCTGGACTGCTTTCCTGGGCACGGTAGCCATGTGCAGTTGTGCGCCCACGTGCACACACTCATGCACGCGGGGGAGAAGCCGCTGTCTTGGCTCTTTGCACACTGCCTCCGAGGGACTGGAGGAGTTAGGAGGGAGACACCTGCTTTGCCAAATGGCTATGTTAAAGCATGTGTTTTCTCCGAAGCCTGTTAAATTCCTGCGAGTTGGGAGAATAATTAAATCTCATTTTATGATTCAGTGTTATCGCACACTTTGGGTTCTGTTGTAATTATTAAGAAGGATGGAAAATAAAACATCCAAATACCATAATTAACTTTCAGATCGGAACAGATGTCAGCTTGGGGAGGGGAAACACCTCCGGGGCAGATCGCTTTTCCTTCTTTCTGCTGCTGCTGCCCCTCCCCTGCCGCTGCCCCCGCTTCCCTCCGTCCATCCACCTAGACCTGCATCCTTTCATTTCTCTGCTCATTGGTGACCATGTATCCACTGAGCACTGCTTAGTGGTGGACACCTTTCTAGAGAACGAGAGGGAGAGAGACTACTTCCTCGTCCTTCAAGGCTTAGGACAAGCATTACCCCTTCCTGCTGACTTCCTCTCTACTCTGGCGGGAGTGAGTTTCCTTCCTCCTCTGAACGGCCAGGCACCCAGTGCAAACTCCGCACAGAATTTGCCTCTAGCATGTGGTGGAAGACATTTGCATGTCAGTCTCCTCTACCATAACCTCCGCACCTCGAACGCAGGATTGCTCCCGTCTCGTGAATCGCCACGAGCCAGTGCCTAGAACAGAGTCTGATACTTAACAGGTGATGCTCAGTGAGCATCTGTGGAGTGAATAAAAGTTCTTTTTCGTTTTCGTTTCTCTCTCTCCAGGAACCAGTCCGTCGTCAGGAGCAGTAAACATTTACAGAATGGACAACCAAGGGGTTATCTTCAGAGATGGAGAAAGAAAGAGGGTTGGGTTGGAGCGGGGAGAGGGAGGAGAGAAGCAGAAGCGAAAGCCAGAAGGAGAAAGGCGGGCTGGAGACCCGAGTGTGCCGGGGCTGCCATCGGCAGGCGCCAGAGGCCGGGGGGCTGCACAGCAGAAGTCGGTGTTCCGCCGTCCTGGAGGCTGGAGGTCCAGACCGAGGCGCCAGCAGGACCGGTTTCTGCGGCGACCTCCCCGTGGTGTGCCGATTGCCGTCTTCAACCCGCGTCTTCACAGGGCCTTTCCTCAGTACGTGAGTGTGTGTCCTAATCTCCTCCTATAAGGACACCAGTCATATTGGATTCAGGCCCACTCTGGCGACCTCATGTTAACTTAATCACCTCTCTAAAGACCCCATCTCCAACTACATTCACATTTTGAATTCCTGAGGGTTTGGAGTTCAACATATGAATATTTGTAGGGACACGATTCAGCCCATAATGGGGTTACAGGTCCCTTCTGTTACTATTTCGGGGGTGAAAACTTGACCAGGAGACTCTAGAAGAGGAAATGGACGGTGACTTTTAGGTTGCGTGGTGGCGAGGGGCAGCTGGCCGCCCTTCCCCCTCCTGGCTTCTCCTGGGCTTCCTCCCCTCCACCCGACGTGGAACGGCGTCATTCTGGGCACATCCCTGGTTTTGCCACAAGGGGGAGACAGAGCTCTTAGCGCCGGCTCCACTGCAGGAAGCCAGACCTACTGGGACAGATCAGCGGGTGCCATCACCGACCGGGTCACCGGTGCCATGCTCCAGACCTGTGTGGGAGGCAGCAGAGAGTGGTAGCAAAAACCCTGACCCACACATATGTCGAGAGTCCCGGGTTGGGTGGGGGGCTTGATGGGCGTCTGGGCTTGTCACCAATCTGCTCTGGGACACCTCGTTTGCAGCATCGAGGGGCTGTGCTCCCCTCTCTCTCACCTCCTTCCAGCTCTGGTGTTCTGTGAGGTGGGTGCCGAGCAGCCACATCTGGCTACAATCTCCACCTGTCATAGAGGATTAAAAATAGCAGCACGACGATGACAATTTGTTTGGGTGTTCGCCACCCCCACCCCCCGCCCCAGCTTTTTTGAGCGTGTGAATTTCTTTTCTCCCAAGTCAGGGAAAGGCTCCTGGATACAGTCAGGATTATCCCGTCATGCTTTAATAAAGGCCTCCTGGTGCCCGGGCTGCAGATTGCTTCAAGCCCTTGCTGTCCCGGGAGAGGGTGATAGAAATCAGTACTGGTGCAAAGCCCTCCCTTCTCTTTCAGAAGAGAGGGTGCGGGGTCCTGTTCCAGGGGCTGGCAGGCCCTGCTGCTACCGCCTGGCTCTGTGAGACAGGTGTTCAGCAAGGAGAGGGAGCTGAGCAGCTGCTCTCTCCACGACGCTCTGGGAGACAAGCACAGTTGGGAGGGGCGCCACCGATACCCCCAGCAGCTCTGCCTCTAACTTCCTGTGAGCTGGAGAGGCAGCCGCTCCTCCACACAGGGCCTCTGGGAAATGACGCGGGCAGATCCGATTTTACAGGGCCGCGTGGTGGGATTGGTCCTGGCTGCCTGTGGTCCTGTTGAGAAGCACTTGGAGGCCACATCCGGTTCTTTAAGGAAAGAAGGCTGCGATGATTAGTGATGTCTGCCAGGGCCTGGAGTGGGAGAGCGGCAATGTCAATGCCACTCATCTGTCACCTCTGGACCAAATGAACTCTAGGGCTCACTGCAACTCTGAGATCTTATTAAATCCTAGAGATGTTCATCCTGTGATCAACGCATCGTGATATTCCTCTGACCATGGCTTCTTACCAAGTCCGTTAGACGCTGTTTTCCTTGCAAATGGTGGTGGGGAGGGATGCACGTAGGGGGCCCACAGCGAGCTTTCCAGGGGCGCCCTGCATGCTCGAGGCACCCATTTCTTTCCCCCAGCTGCCAGGATTGGAGGTTGTGGATGGCTCGCAACTGAATCCTGTTCTAGGCATGGTACTCGGTTGAAGAGAGTGACTTTGTCCTAGGTCGCCCCTCCCCCCTTCGTGGGGGCCACCTGGGGCCAGCGACTGGTCCAGGAATAGCATTTGGGACACCTGTGAAAGGCCGTCCCAGCTCCCTAGCAATTCGTAGGAGCAGCTGAGCTTCCGTAACAGTTGCGTCTCAGCTCAACTTTCCCCTCTGCCCGGTCCTGCAGCCAGCTCTTTCTTACAGGTGCCATCCCCGAAAGGGCCCCCCTGGGCACAGCTGACGGTCACGTGTCCATCTCAGAGCTGTTTCTGGTGAACCCAGCCTAAGAAGCGTGAGCTGAGCCACACGCGGCAGTCACCCGGGCCGCTCCAGTTCCCACCCTTCTCGTTCACAGGCCTGGGCGAGAAGCTGATCCGCGGGATGCACAGCGGGTTAAGAGGGGTCCTGGCAGCCGATCCGCGGATGCCGCAGTTCCTTCTCGCGTAAGTCACAACCTCCCAGACGTCTGATCCGATGACATAACCTCCTGCGGTGCCTCCCCGCTTAGGCCCTGGTGCAGTGTGAGTTGGGTGCTGTCATAGGAAGCCCGCAGACCCAGACCGCAACGGCATCTCTGCGACCGACGTGTGACCAGGGGCAAGTCGCTGGAGGTGCGGTTTGAGACGGCCAGGGAGGTGCGCTGGTCCACGCGGGGGAGGCCTGGAGCTGCGCCCCCTTGCCACACTCACTCTGCCCCGAAGGTGACCCCAAACTCCCTCGGAGGGGCGGGGTTTGGAGATGAGTGACCGAGGGGCTCTGAGGGCCTCAAGCGCATGCTACTGCCCCAGTTTCCTAGAGCGGCTGTAGTAAACGACCTCTGCAGCTTAAAACTAGGACGTTTATTCTCTCATAGTTGTGGAGTCGAGGTGCGCGCAGGGCGAGCTCCCTCTAGGGGCTTGGAGGACTCGTTCCGCACCTGTCTGGTGGCTGCTGAAGCCTCCTGCCTCCACCTCCACTTGTCTTCTGTGTGTCTGTCTCGGGTCTCCCTCTGCCTCTCCCATAAGGACACTCGTCATTGTATTTAGGACCCACCAGTAAATTCCAGGGTCAGCTTCTCAAGACCCCTGACTTATTCACAGGCAAATACTTTCCAGGGACCATTGTTTTTGGCCCGCGGTGCCTACTTGCGATGGAATGAGTGGTCCTGGGGAGACCGGCTGCTTGTAGGCGGCACAGCCTGTTGTCAGGGCCTGCCAGCAAAGCCAGCATGAGAGTGGGGTGGTCAGCCGTGTGGTCAGCGTGTCTCCTGTCTCTCCTTGCCTTCATCGCCCTTCCTTTGAATGAGATTCCAGACAAAACGGTCTGGGGACAGTCCTGGCCAGAGGAAGCACGGTCGTGGGCCACCCACCACTGGCTCACCAGTCAGGGCCACCGGCAAGTCTGTTCCCAGAGCTCGGCTTCCTTTCGGGCATGTGTTATGGATTCAGCACACGGCCCTTCTGGGAACTTAATGGAACATAAAGAAATCTCTTTCTAAAATTTTAACACTTGTCATAAATCAACAGTCCAGTCAAAAGTCAGAGTTCTTTTTGGGCATTAAGTTTTATATTGGCCAGAGTTTGGTCAGGAAAACAGAAGCCTCTCTATGCGTTCCAGGCATAGAGGTTTAGTACAGAAAGAAGCAGGGGCTCTCATAACTCCCAGAAGAGCTGGGGGTCAGAGGTCAGGGGCGCTGCTGCCAAAATTGGGGAACATTGACCTAGCCAGGGAAAAGTGTCTGAACCACTGAAGACAGTTCAAATCCTGGCCCTGAAGTTCTAGCTAACTTTGGGGAAGCCACTTCCTTTCTCTGAACCTCAGTTCCTTCATCTGTAAAATGGGGTAAGTAGTAGCACTACCTCAGAGGACGCGGTGGATAAAGCAAATAATGACCCTCTGTGGATGGTGACGACACCCAGAGCCTGGCCCTAAGCGTCATTCCTGGCACTAGGCAATGCCCAGTAACTGGTAGTCATCACTGTCATCGTGGCCGTGGTGAACTGCGTACCTTCCAGGTTCTACACACTGTGATAAACGCACGAAAGGCACAGTCCCTGCCCGCAGGGAGCTGGCAATCCCAATACACCGCATGAGTTCCATAAGAGAGGTCCGAGCATGTCTGCCAGTGGAGTCAGGGAAGGCCTCGCAGAGCAGGTGTCCCTTGCACTCACCTGGAAGGAGGGGGACAGTGATTGGCAGATGGGGGAGGGGAAGCACACATCTCCAACGTGAGGGGGTTGGGCTGGGTGATGCCTGAGGTCTGGTATGAAGTGTGTGGAGCCAAGCGGAAGGTCAGGTGACCACTGGGCTGCTCTCCCAAGCAAGGGGCCTAGAGTTGGCTTCAGCTCGGCCATCCTGTGATGCCATTGGCCGTGGGGACCTCTCCTTGTGGGAGAGCCGAGGGGCTCATTTTCTCTGCCAGCCTCTGTCTGTTGGCCCAGATTCAGGCACTCTCCTCTGCTTAGAGTCCCCTCCTGACCCCCTCTTGCTCCCTCATCAGCACCTGGCCCAGGTGGCCCTCCTCTGTGTCTTAGCCAGCTCCCTCTGCCTTGCACAGACCCTGGAGGTCCTGCTCCTGGGACACCTCTTGCTGTGGGCTGTGAGGTTCCATTTGCCTGACTGCAGTCTCCACTGGACTGCAGGCTCTCGGGGCCTCTGACGGCCGGGTTTTGGCTCTCTTTTCCTTGATTCCCAGTGCCTCGTACAGAGAGCCTTTGCTGATGTTTGAGTGTTGATTCCCAGAGTTCCTGGGCTCTCAGGAGAGACACAGCCCTGTCTCCAGATGTACCGTTTTAATTAGCCAGCCCAGCCTGTCTCCCGAACAATCCCATTTTGGTTTTTTTTTGCACGCCTGAATGTACTACCTGCAGCCTCGCCACCTGTTGGGAAATGGGGAGAAAATGAGGCGAATGCCTTTAAAAGGCCCAATTACCACAGCAACAGTAATTCATCACAGAAGGCTCCCGCCCGCTGCTCTCCACCGCTAGCTAATGTAATTTGGGGGTCCCGGGCTGTGGTGTTTGGTCAGTGAGTTGTGCCCAGGTGATACCTTTTACCACGTGCTGAACTAGAATGAACATCCCTTTGTCGAACCCATCCCGTAAACTCTGAATCGGTACAGCCTCACTTTACAGATGAGGAAACTGAGGCTTATAGAGGGGAGGTGACTTACTCATGGTCGTACAAGTGACAGCAAAGGCTGGGACTGGCTGGAATCCTCCCTCGTGTGCTGGGAGGCGGGACCCATCAACCCCCCAGTTCCGAGGTCAGGAGAGACCCACGCAGTGAACTGACCAAACCTTTTGCCAAACATCATCACCTTTCAACAGACATTTTCTCCACGGTTACCGGGTGTTAGACTGGGGGAGAGTCAGGGATGCGAAAGACCGTTCCCCCCACATTCCGCCCTCATCTGCCATTCGTCTCCTCCCAAGCCTTCGATATGCGTTCACGTCCTGAACCTCTTTCCTGCCCAGGCTTGTCTCCCGAGGACCGGCACGTTTTCTGCTTGGGACCTGTTATTGTCCTTTTCAGAGTCCCCCCGTCCAGTCGTGGGGAGAACATACGAGAGGCTGTTCCTGCCCTAATGAAGCACAATGCTAGTAGGCGACAAAAAAGACTCAGAGAGGGTAATTGTCTTGGTTCTCTGCACACGGCAGAGACCCAAGATTCACATTCGAGTCTCCAGTCCCCTCTCCCGATGTCCTAGGGTTCTTTGCACAGTGCCAGACTGCGGGTGTGCTCGAGGAAGGAGGGGGCTCAAGCATTAAGAACCATATCAAAGAAATACTGGGACATAGAGCCAAGAGGACCCGGATGCAGACTCAAGAGTTTTAGGCTCAAGTCCAGAGTGTGCCTCTACATCTCTGCAAACTTGGATAATCCATTTTCCTTCTTGGGTCTCAAAATCGATCTGTAAATGATAGTTTGGGATAAACACTTTCCATGGTCAAAGGCCCGTAAGTCCCTATGCATATGCCATCCCTCTGTCCTCCACGTCCAGTGGCTGCTGTTCGGCTCACTTCTGCCTTCCTCATTGGCCTCCTTTGCACCCGCCTCCGTTGCTCCCAAGCAGACTGTGAGCTCCATAAGGGGATAAATAGTGTCATTGATATCTTTTTCCCCAGAACGTAGAGCAAAGGGCCAGTTAAATGAATTAATCCCGTAGGCAATAAAGAGCCCTTGAAGGCTTGGGAGCAGAGCCCAATGTATACAAGGAATGTTTCAGATTTTTTTTCTAGAAGTTTTCACGTTCTCCACATTCTAGGGGACAAAAGTCCCAGGCTGATGAAGCCTTGGAGACAAGACTCGATCATGAATGGAGAACTCAGAAGACACTACAGGATTTCAGGAAGGTACAGTGCCGCCAAGTCTGTCCCAGTCGACACCCATCCGTGTGTCTCCTGCTCTAAAATTGGGCGATTATGAATACTGAGAAACGTGTGAGTATCTTGTTCTCAGCACCGTGGGAAACAGGCAGCAAGTGGGGTCAAGAGAGTACGATAATGGGATAATGCCCGATGACGCCTTGCACGTATCCTCGATGAGTAAACAGAACCAGATGACCTCTCTGGGGCCTTCTAGCTTGACTGTTTGGGATCCATGCCCACCCTTCGGTCTCTTTGTTTCTCAAGTGGGAAATGGAAGAACCAAGAGGAGAGAGAGAAGATGTAGAAACCATTAGCAAGAGGGTGCTACCTGTCGATCTGCCGATGGTGCTTGGGTTCACATGCAAAAATGAAAATTCGCTCATACGGTTATCCCGCGAGGCCTTCACCCAGACGTCCCCCTCGTCGCAGCTTCCCTGTGTGTATGGAGGCTGCACGTCCTGCCCTGGCTGAGCATTCTAAGGCGAAGATGGAATGCCGGGACAATTCTATCGGGAGACGCGGGGGGCAGAGGAGGGGCGCTCTCACCAGTGCATGTCCCGAAGGGCAGAATCACCAGGTAAAGAGCGGTTATTTCCAACACTGGAATGTTTCTCCAAGAGAAACCCAGGTGCGGAGAGGTGGGAAGGAAACTCTTCACCGGCCGCATGCTATGGGTCAGATGCTATGCTGAGTACCAGAGATACATACTCCGTCTAGGCATCGTTTCTGCCAGGAGACAATAACAATCTCCATTCCTATTATGACAGTACTGAAGTTGGGGTTCTCTCAATTGCCTGAGGTCACAGAGCTATCAAACCTGGGGCGAGAACTAGAGCTCAAAGCTGCCACTGGCTCCTGCGGCACGTTTGTACTTGTTAGAAGAAGGAGCATCCTCCAGGTGGGTGAAGCCCTGTGCATGGCCCGGCGGAACCAGGCGGTGTTCCAGCAGCTCCCTTCATCCCCTCAACTGGCACCTTTGTGCGGTGCACAGCCCGAACAGACACGTGTGGCAGCCCTGCCCAGGTCTGTCTTCTGACCCTGTGCCCTTCGAGTCATGCCACGCCACCCCCCGGCTGGGCGGAGCTGCCTCTCCCGCCGACGTTTCTTCCACCCATTGGGTAAGTGGTCGCGTGAGGATCAGAGGATCAGAGAAGGCGCAGAACTGGGGTCATCGGATCCAAGCCCCTCATTTTACAGATGAGGAAACTGACGGTCAGGTGGCTGAGGACACGTGTGGAGTCAGGGAGAGAAACTGTTGGCTCGCCGGTCTCCCCGCCCAGTTCACATGTCACCCAGACGGGGCTTGATCTCCGATGGTCTGTTGTAGGTTCCGGGGAGTTTTATCACAAACAGCGAGAACGTCCAGACCACCGCCAGGCCCTGCCTGCTGGCACGGCTGACTTCCTTTTCCTTCTCAGGGTGAACAAGAGTTTGAGCTTTCAGCTTTCGCCCCCAGCAGTCTGCCAAAGTGTCTCTCCTGAAGACGCTCTGGAGGACGTTTGGCGAATGACTTTTTTCAATCTTGTTATCCCCTGGTTAGGCACAGTGGTCCCCAGGGGGCTACCAAAGGGCTGTTCCCTTCCCTCTGTCCTCTCCCTGGCGCGCCTGCGTTCAAACACAGGTGGGGCCATTCTGCCCCAAGATATTCATGCTCAGGGAACCGGGGCGTTGGCAGGGGAGATACTCAGAGTATTTAATCCCTGGTGTCTAAGCATGGACGCAGGCTGCACCCAGGCAGGGTCCTGGACACCCCTGCTGCCCCCGGGGCTGGGTGGTCGGGCGGTCCTGGGGGAGGGGCTGGGGCAGAGTTGTGGACTCGGGACAGAAATGATTCAATATTTGACAGATGGTCTGCCTGTACCTGTGCTTCCAGGTTTACTGGCAGCCCCGGTCGTTGTTGAAAAGTGTGTTAACCTCCGATCCCCATCCCCAGGCACTGTCCCCAGTCGGGGCCAAGCCCCTTGGTGGAACCAGAGCGGGGGCACACAGCCCAAGTGTGTGCCACCCCCCTCCCCCACCCCGGTCAGAATTCCAGCTGGAGACTTTCCCTGGGGCAGGGCCAGGTGCTGCCTGTTCTCCCCCTTCCCTTTTCACCTGGTGCCCCGCTGGTGACCCGGGTTTATGGGGCCGCCTATCTCCTCCCACAGCTGCAAGGGGAGCCCTTATCTCCCCACTGATTACACTTGACAAAGCACAAACACCCACCCTGCTCCAGCAGGAGGGCACCATGGGGCTCTAATTGTTTTATGGGCTTTTCACACTCACAGAAGAGGGGGAGAAATGCAGCCAGATGGGTCTGGTTTGTGGGGCTTCTTTCTGTCCACAGTTGCCTCCTTGTCAGCCCCGGCTTAGGGAGGGTGCCTCAGAGTGGTCGAGAGAAAATATCCCAGAACCGGTCCTTCCATTTCGGGAGAGGAGGCAGGTGGTTACCCCAGAGCCAGACAACCCTCCTCATCTTACTAGTCCTCGGGCTGGGCCCTGTGACAAGCACAGGGACCTGCCCGAGCCCGGCCAAACTAGGGAGCTGCACAAAGCCTGCCACTGTTCCGACCAACGTCACGGCATCCCTGCTATCAGCCAGACTCCAAAGGCGACTCCAGTCCTCTCCTGACGCCGGCAACAGCCCAAGGAGTGGGTGGGATGGGGCGGTGGGGGGTAGGGAGAAGCAGGGTTATTATCCATGCCTCGAGGATGAAGAAACTGAGGGAAGAGATGTTAGGGGACCTGCCCGCGATGGCACAGCCGAGCCGCAGACCTGAGATCTGAAAACGCAGGTCCGTCTGCGTCCCGTTGGAGGCCTTTCCTGTCTAAATGTCAGTCCCACTCTCTCTCTCCCCTCCCCTCCCCTCCTCTCTCTCTCTCTCTCTCTCTCTCTCTCTCTCTCTCTCTCTCTCTCTGTCTGTCTGTCTGTCACACGCACATGCGTACACACAGACATGCGCACTCTCCAGTCGTTCCTGCGATCCTCTTCCTTGTGTTAGATTCTCTCTCCTCTCTGTGCTCTGTCTCTGGCTCTCGGCCGCTCCGCTCCACCTCGCTCGGTCCCTTGCTCACTGCCTTTCCCCACCTCTTTCTCCTCCATTCCTCTTCGAGCACCTGTCCGTCTGCGTCCCGGGTCTCCTGCTCCGTCCGTCACTTCTCCCTCCCTCCTCCGCCGTGGACACCGTGTTCCTGCCTCTCTCCTTCCCTCCTTGCAGAAGTCACCACGGAAGTTCTGCAAACTGCTTTTGCGTGGGCGTCTGAGGGACACCCCTGCGGGCCTGCCCCTCCCTGTCGTCTCTGCCGGTGTCATAGCCCCGCTCGCCACCGGGGCCTGGCCCACGCGACTTTGGGATCTGTGTGCCCGAGCCCCTCCCGCGGCCTGGCTGACGAGGGAACCACATGCCGCACTCCCCGTGTGGATCGGGGCCTCCCCTCGGTGCCAGCCCCCCCCCCCCCACGTCCTTAACCACCTTATTAATAATACCCACACTTGACAGTGGGCCAGCGTGCTCACGAAAACACTTTAACACCCGTCATCCTATGTGACCTTCAGAACTGCATTCTGAGGCAGGCCAAGCGGGCTTGGTGATGCTCACGTTATAGAAGAACGGGCAGGACAGCAGCAGTTATCAAAGGCCTCCTCGGTGCCAGCCGCTAAGCTCACGCTGTCGCCTGTAAGGCTCACGCGCGCGCCCCCGCTGGCCTCTGTGCACGTTAGGAAACGGTGCCCGTTCGGTGATGCACTTCCCTGCTAACCTGCTGGAAAACTCCTACACATACGGACTAAAAATAATAAAAACACAGATCTGTGCCGCTGCTGCGAACACTGCCCGTTAGAGTTACGCGGCGCAGAGCCTGCGCCGATGTGCCTGGCAGGTCTAAAGGTCTGAATCCACCTGCGAGAGAGGGATTATCGCTTGAATCTTGCACAGGAGGACGCCGATTCTGAAGACGGCAGACTGCTCTTTCAGCTCAACAAGCATCTCGGTCCTCTGGTCTCACCTTCCGGGTTCCCGAATGTCTGCCTGGTTTGGGACTCACTCGCAACCTCGAGTTCTCAGTCTCGACCCCTTGGTGCACCTGGGTCCCGTAGTGCTGTACAAAGGGCACCTGACTTGGGTCAGGAGACTTGGCTCAAATCTAAGCCCTGCCGCTTACGAGCGGTGCCGCCCTGGGCCAGTTGCTTGGAGTTCTGTAAGCCTCAGCGCTCACTATAAAATGGGAATGATCACATCTACCTTCCTACACAAGGCTGTCCGGGGATTGAGTGAGACGATGGAAGCAAAAGAGACTGGTATATGGTGGGCATTAAATGTTCGATGAATAAAGTAATTCATGAATAAATCATTTAGAGCGGGAGATATTCCTTCACAGGAGGAAGTGGACCTAGGAGATCAGACCAAGATCCAAGCCTCCTGGGTGAATTGTTGGGATCAGAACACGGTGGTCTGTGACTTTAGAGCCACAAGGTGCACCTGTCACATACCGACCCCCCAGTCTCTCAGCACCCCGGGGACGGCTGTCCCGAGCTACACTTCCTGTTCTTGTGATGGCCTCCACATTTGTAGTTCAAGGACCCACAACCTTTTGGAAAGAGAGGATTTAGGAGTCACTACTGGCTCTTTTAACACCTGGCAGCTTCTAACAGTCAAGAATAGCAGGTGAGACCCCCCTCCTCCCCTTTATACCATGGGAGGTATACCACGCAAAGAATGTCAGGAATAAGTTAAAATTTTGCAAATCCAATGCTAGATTAGCAGCTCCAACTCAGATCCCGTTGAGGGTGCTGTTGCTGGCAAACGAACAGTGGCGTCCTCAGCTATCTGGCCCTCGGGGGCTACCTGCGCTGTTTGCTTCAGTCGCCGGAAAGCTCAAAGTCAAATTTGTGACGCTTTGTGGCAAGTGGCTGGGACTTTAAACACACCTCCAATTGAAACCTTCCTTTCGTTCACTCTCTTCTGCCGTTTTATTATGTACTTGTACCCATCATTAGGCATTTTATCCTGTTATCACGCATATATCTTTGTACACTACTTTGAATCGTTTGGGGAACAAGGCAGGGCAGAGATAAATACATTGGATTTAAATGTGTCAGGTTAGTGGAAAGCAAAGTCCACATGACTATGCAACTAGGAGAAGACTCCTCGGATGTGTGGCTTTCCACTGCTTGGTTCCCTCACACCCCCAGAGGCGGGACTGAGAGCTGCAACGAATTCACAGATGAAGAAATGGGAACCTCGAACCAGGCTGGGGGTTTGCAAACTGTGACCTCCGAGCCTCAGGCTTCCACGCCCCAAGGTGCTGCAGGGCCTGAAGCTCGAGGCTCCTGGCTCTCGGCTTCCGCCCGAGCCTCTGCTTTTCCTATTTACGTCTCAGGCTTCTGTATGTGATTGAAGGCCGTGTTTCCCACGTAAGCAGAGTCTGGAACACCACAGAAGTAGATGGACTCGTTGGCTAGGGAGCTTTCAAGTCCTAAAAGTTTTGGGGTAACGTTTTCTTTTGAGCAGTCCTTTGGGAAAGAATGGCATTTAGAGAGTCACCCCTGTGCTTTGCAGCCTGTCACCTCGAGGACCCCAAGATCCTTTAGTTCCTTGTGAAGCCGACCAGGCTCCTTAGGTGCAAAATTAGGGAGGCATGCCCTCCCAGGGCTGGGCACAGACCCCTGCTCTTCAAGGAGATGGTGCCTCTTTATGTTTGCGTCCCAGGCACCTTGGTCATCTGAGCTTAGTTCCAGCTCCTACTTAAGTTGCCTTTTTTTTTCCTCCTGCATTTTACTCTTTCGTGTCTTTTAAACATGCTCGAATCCTACCCATGCTCTGAAAAAGACAAAAAACAAAACAACATCCACTATCGGCACATCCTCGATCCCACTGCCCTCCGGCTGCCGCCTCTCGTCCCCTTCGTTGCCACCCTGCTCCAAAGGGCTGCCTGCATGCCCCGTCCTGTCCGCTCCCGTCCCCTGCCTGCCCCACGCGCCTCTGGGCTCCTCCCCGCTCTCCCCGAGGCGCGGCCCTCACTGCCGTGGCCATCGTTCTCTGTGCTGCCAGTGCCCGGGGGTTATTCAGACCTCTCTTGTTCCTAAAACGTTGGCTCCATTGGCTTATCCAATGCAGCCCTCTTCCACCTTCTCTGGACACTTGTCCCCTGTCCTTGACCTGACATTGAATCTGTCCTTGACCTGACATTAAATGTTGGTGCTCCCCAACGCTCTTTTCCAACTCTTCTGCTCGTCCCCAAACACATCTCCACCTGCGGCCGTCATGCCTTCCATTACCACCTGGATGTACCCCGTGTCCTCGGAATCTGCTTCTGCAGCCCGGCCCACCCCCGCTGCTGGATTCTGACTTAGAAAGTGTCACCGGCCATCCCTCTCTGGCTGTTTCCAGCGTATCGTGAAATACACGCATTCGAAACTGAAGTCATGATCTCTATGTCCCCCTCTTTACACCACCCAAACACCTGGTCCTCTTCATTCTGTCTTCTAAAGAGTTTTCTCATCGAGGACTAGATTACATGGAAGAACGTAGGTCCGGGACCGGTGAGGGTGGTGGTGCCTGACCTTCAGTCCTAAGGAGGGGGAAGAAAGTAGGTAATTGCCCAAAACAGGACAGGATGTCGAAAATAAATTAAACGAGGAAAACGAGTTGTAAAAAAAAAATCAGTCCCCATGCTATTCACTCTGAGATGCCATATTCATGGCAAACGTTTTATCAAAAAAAGTTATACGCGCCATGGCGAGGTCTGTGGATGATAATGCTTAACGGCATGAGCAGATTCCATTACTACACTCCAGAAACCTCTGCACCTCAAATACGTGCTGATGGAAGGAAGTTTAACTTTGGGTGGTGAGCGCACCATGCACTATACATAGGCTATATTATTGAATTGTACCACCGGTGGGCGGCTGGGTTCTGCCGCTGAGTTGCAGAAGGAGCTCCCGAGAGGTGGCTAATGAAAGCGAAGCCCTGCTTTACGCATGCTGTTCCCACTGTCTGGAATTCTTTTCCTCATTCCCCTTCCCTCCTCAGGCCCTCGTCATTCTCTTCACTCGATCAAGTCTTACTTATCCTCTGGTTCTCAAGGTAAATGCCACTTCCTCCAGGAAGCCTTCCTGGAATCCCTAAAGCCCCTCGGGTCCCCCCTAACACATCTCTCTTAGCCTTGGCACTTGCCCTTTAGGCCTCTAATCAAATGGCAATTCACTAACTATCAAAACAAAAAGACACCCAACTGAATGAGAGAAGACATTTGCCAATGATACATCTGATAAGGGGTTAATATCCAAAATATATAAGGAACTCATACAACTTAATGCTGAAGGAAAAGACAGTCCAATTAAAAAATGGGAAGAGGGCCTGAGCAGACCTTTCTCCAAAGAGGACACGCAGATGGCCAATAGATATATGAAAGACGCTCGACATCACTAATCATCATAGAAATGCAAATTAAAACCACAATGAGATATCATTTCACACCTGTCAAAATGGCTATCATCAATGAATCAACAAGTGTTGGCGAGGATGGGGAAAAAGTAACCCTTGTCCACAGTTGGCGGGACTGTGAATTAGCGCAGCCACTGTGGAAAACAGTATGGTGGTTCCCCAAAAAATTAAAAGTAGAACTACCTTATGACCCAGGAATGCCACTTCTGGATATTTATCGGAAGAAAACAAAAACGCCGATTTGAAAAGATATATGCACCCCTATGTTCATTGCCAAGATGTGGAAGCAATTTAGCTGTCTATCAAGAGATGAATGGATAAAGAAGATGTGATGGAATATTATTCAGCAATAAAAAATAATGAGGTCTTGACATTTGCAACACGAATGGACCTAGGGGGTGTTATGCGAAATTAGTCAGACGGAGAAAGACAAATACTGTATGATATCACTCATGTGTGGAACCTAAAAAAACAAAGTAAACGAACCAACAAGAAAACAGAAACAGACCGATAGATATAGAGAATAAGCTGATGGTTTCCACAGGGAAGTGGAGGGGGCGGGGCGTGGCGGTAGCGGGAAGATGGGAATAAAAAAATAAAAAACAAAAACCGGTTATTTACTAATTATGCTGGGTTGTCTGTGGCCGGCTGAGCATCACCGTCATGCTTTTCAGAAAGGAGGCTGGGGGCTGCCATTTCCAAGACCCGCCTTCCCAGAGTGCTTCCAGGTTAGTGTTGGCCAATGAGGAGCGCTCACGGGAGATGTGGTCCATGGAAGGGAGAGAGGGCACTGCGACCAGACAGATGTGCAGATGGGAGCCCGGAAGCAGCTTCCAGGTGAGCTTCTTGAGAGGCACCTACCTCAGGGCTGCAGACTGACGTGGCTCACGGGAGATTTCCAGCGGCCTCTGCGTGAGAAACCAGGTCCTCAGGGGTGACTTCCCTGCCCTTCACTCCTATGCCTTCCGACAGCTGTATGTGAAGAGTATTAACGTTTATCTTCCCCCCCAGCTGTGAGCTCCATCTGGGTCAGGGTCACCATCTCCATCATGTGTGGCTGTGTCTCCAGATATTAGTCTCAACTGAAATAGAATCCATATCATCCCATGTAAGCGATCGGAAGACCGAGCCCTAGAATAGCTCACGGGCCAGCGGCAGAGCGACCGTCAACCTTTTGAGTGCGTTCCTTCTTTGCCAAGAAGACGCTAGAAACGGAAGAGAGAAACGGCTTAGAATCCAAACAGCTTTTGAGTCGCCGTTTCAGGCGTCGGCCCCCAAATCAAGATGCTCGTCACACTGAAGCCAAACCGCAAGCCTCTCACTAAGAGAGCTGAGTTATCGCTACCACTTTCCAGTTGACAAAATTATTTCTTATCTTTGCGTTTTACGGGTATAGCAATAAAAATTATTGTCAAGGGAATTATTACAGTTTTTAAGTACTAATGGAATTACGATGCTCGATGGAGTATCAGCAACGAATGTACTCCTCACGACGTGTAGGAACTTTTTATTTATTATCTCTGGGCTTTAGTGTTACCATAGCGATAAAATTCATACTCACCAGGATTATCACCGTTTTCAACAACTAATGGAATTATTATTTTTATTTGTGGCTTTAAGCCTCAGAATAAAATGTAATCCCATCAACGGTAGTGACATTTTTAATGTCCTTCGACATGTGTCGCGTGATCAACACAGTAACAGAATTTCTTTAAACCCATCATCGCCGCTCCTCCGTCAGCCACGGGGTCTTTCTGTTTCTCTCACTATGGAATCCAAATTTAAGAGAGCATTTGGGGCAGTCGCTCACCCCACGAACGTTTAGTAAAGTCGGCCAGTGCTAGGTGCGGAGACTTCAAGGACAAAGAAGACAGACTAGCATGGTAGTTAAGGGAGCCGAATGTGGGGGTCGTCGGAACCTGAGTTTGAATCCTACTTCTGATTGGTGGTCCTGGGCAAGTTTCTGGACTGCCTGATGTTTCTGTTCCCTTATTTAAAAAAAAAAAGGGGGGGCAAGGACCACTTCCTCCACGCAAAGTTGGGGCGAGGATCGATGATGGCTGCCTTTGCAATGCGCTTGGGAAATGCTTGGCACAGAGCCGATGCTTACTTCGTGAGTGGTGGCAGTGGCTGTGCATGTCGTCGTAACCCAGCCCTGTTTCTCAAAGACTTTGTCGTCTAATCCAGGAGACACTAGGCGAGAGTGACCTGTGCTCCGCAGGGCACTTCTGGAGAACCATCTAACTTAGCGGGGTCACATCGGGACACTTCCTGCTGGACGGAGTCCTAGAGAGTGGGTGGCATTGACCCTCAGGGAGAAAAGGAGAGAGAGCTTTCCAGAAAGTGGGAACGGCAAGCACAAAGGCAAGAGAGCCAGGGAGAGAGAGCACAGCCTCTGGGCGGGTGCGCGGCATCAACAGATAAAGGGGGGCAGACTGCTCCACGGGCTGAGTGACCCCCACCGGGCAACTCTGAGGCTTTGAGCAGCTCCCCCAGGCCTCTTCCTTCTCGACATGTGAAAGCCCATTAATAATAATACTTGGAGCTTGGAGAGCCTGCAGGCTGTCTTTGGATGAAAGGAAGTGTTATCATATTAACTAATTACATGAATTAAAATAAATTAATTAAATAAATGGCTTAATGCGATTAGTGCATTTCTTGTTTAATTATCCATTACTGCTATTGATAATAATAATGGATTCTGCACTCATGACAGGTGACAAGTCTGTCAGCGAGCAGTAGAATGTAAAATCACAGAGGAGTGACGTAGGTAGGGTAGGGCAGAGGATGCCGCAAGGTCCCTGGCCTTGTCCTGCAACACCCTGCTGTGAGGAAAGGCAGATGTGGCCCGAAGCCTTGTTTGCTCTCCCCCCATCTGAGCGTCTGTGCCCTCACCTGGAAGAGGGACAGAGGCCGTCTTACCTCTGTGGGCGTGCCTGGAATTAGGTAAGGCTCACTCCTGGGTCTGGGCCCCCCAGAGTGACACCTGGGACACACTCTAGAGCATTGCAACGTTCGAGCTTCACAGGGCCATCCCTGCAGTGTGGCTCCAAGCGTCCTTACCAGAACAGGCAACGCCAGGTTACAGGTGGTGCCCTGTGTCGGCGAATGCTTCCCTGTCCATCTTCGTATTTCCCCGGTGAAACCCCACAAGGCTCTACTTTTCAGTCTGGTCTTTTGGTGACTTCGGGGTGAAAATTGCCTCCGCTCAGAGCAGCAACCAGACCTCTCCACGTGGGCAGTGCCGAGGCCCGATGCTCTTTATAGTCGTGCTGGCAACGAGGAGTTAGGGGCATCCATTCATGAGGCACGAGCCTCAGGCGAGGGCTTTGCAGGGTATCTGAACAAGGGGTGGGGGTGCCTCTCCTCCGAAAGCAGGGAGGGGGTTGTGCCTGCCAGCCCGGCGAGTTCCGAGGAACCCAGGTTCAGTGTTCTCATGCTACCGGGTCTCGGGTCCCTGGTCGTCACAGGAGGCCTGCTGCAGCAATGAATGCCACCTCCTTTGCAGTCATTCATCCTGGAATGAGTTCCCAGGCTTCCAGGAGAATGCCGGATAGGGGTGTTCTTAGTGCTATCACAGCGGCGGCACGACTTTGCCTTGAGTTGATATTTGGCTGATCTGGGCTCATCATTGGCTGTTTTCAAGGTTTCTCAAGCTGTTAAGAAAAGCTGGCCCACCCCACAATCTTTATAATTCCTGTCCACCCCTAGGTTGGTCAGGTGCCGCAGCCGGCAGACAGCTCAGAGTTTCTTTGTCCATCTGTATCTCGTCCCGGTCAGGTCCGAGGAGCTGAGGTGCTGCTGTGAATTCCAAGTGTTATCGACAGTTCCCAAGTGTCACCCTGAGGTTGCTTTCTGGGGCCACCTCTAGCACCTAGTGTCTTTGCCTGGGTTCCCCCAAAGGTTTATGTGTGGACAGTTTACTTGGGAATGTGATCCAAGAAAGAGGAATGAGAACAAGGGCCGTAAAAACAGGAGAGAAGAAACGTCTAACAAGGACCTGTTACCTTTTCGATGAGAGTTTGGCTACCTCTGAGATCTAGGTGATCAATCCCTGAGTGCCTTCCAAATGCTTCTGGATTAGATTTTAGAACCATATGCCCAAGGAAAGAAGGGGAAGGATCTGTCACAGCTCCTGTCCCCCGTCGGCCTAGAATTGTCCCACGGCATATTAGTTGCTCTGCATTTTCAGTTTGAATGTTAGTGAGGGCTGAGTGGGTGGCCGGCCGGCACCTGGGGCAGGAAGTGGGACAAACGCCTAGTGGGCCCGAAATGAGGCCCTGGCCAGTGGCACATTCAGGAAACTGGGCGCAGTCTTCGAGGCCCCGCTGCCCGCAGCAGTGGCTGGAATAAGGGATGAGGTCGAGAAGACTGGACGTGTGCTCCAAAGGGGCCAATACACAAAGTGCTTTGCAAGGTGCCTGGTACGAAGTGAGAGCACAATGTAAAAGGCGCTTATGATTTTCGTATCCCTAGTAACTTGCATTCACTAAATAATAGATGAGCGAAGGGGAAGAACAAGTAGCTGGCCTTTAGTAAGTGGGCCTCATGCATATTTCAATGGCTTGGCTCACATGCTAATGGAATGTGAGCACAGGACCTCCGAGGGCTCGGCCTGCATTCTACAAAGATGTCCGTGCTGGACCAACGGGACTTTAAACTGTCGTTCTTAAGAAGAGATTGTGGCCTGTGGTCTCTGAGAACTTCACAGTGGTGTGGACATAAAAAGGGGAGCTCAGACCCCAGAGAACCACACCTAAATAACTCAGGTGGCCTGGGACAGCAAGCCGAGTGGTTATGTCCCTGGGCTCTAAGCCTCTACTGCCCGGGTGTGAACCCGGATCCCATCACTTACTGAAATGCATGTGTGAGATGTCTGCTTCCGGGAAGACCAACTAGACATACTTTCCCCTATTCCTTCTACTAAGTACACCTAGACATTAAGTAGAAACCAAACACGAGAAGATTCTGGAAGGTAGAGGGAAGGGAGCATACGAGTTTGGGGCTTGGAGAACGATGTGGTGGGGAGCGCCCTGGGAAATGCCAGTCCAGGGTCCTGTGCCCACTGAAGGCATCCCTCAGGAATGGGAGGGACATCGGGATGCCAGCAGGTGAAGGAAAACGAAGAGAATTTGTCACCGGGGACCCACCCTGAGGAATGGACGGAGGAGGATCTCCAAACGGCGTCGAAGGAGGAAGGAAGTGAGTATGGTTTAGAGGGGCAGCCTGGGGGTATCCCTGTGGGGACAGGCGTTGTCAGCATCGTGCTTGTGTATATTGTGTACATTGTACTAAGAGCTTTGCAAGGTGTTATTAGCAAAGGGAGAGACTGGGTCGCTCTGTGTTATTTCTCAGAGCTGCATAATGCAAGACCTTGGGCAAGTTACTCACTTCTCTTAGCCTCAGGTTTTCCCCTGTCTACAAAGTTGAGGTGACATGAGGATCCCCAAATGTAAAGAGGATGTACATAGGGTGGCGAAATAAAGCAAGACAGTTTCCGAGAACAGCACCGGACACGCGGCGATCGCTTGTTATATGTTAGCAGAAATTCCTGCCAACCATGAGAAGAACCACTTGGCACCAGCTAGCCCGTTAGCCCTTAACATAGGTTCTCTCTTAATCCTTCGAACAACCCTGGCAGGCAGGTACGACCACGAGGGCCATTTCACAGAGAAGGCTGCAGCTTCCACAAGCTGCCCAAGGTCACACAGCTAAGAAGGGGCATGTGGGGGATTTGAACGCGGGCCTCCCTTGCCCCTCCCACGCTGATTCTGAACCGCTTGGCCACACAGCCTGGATATGGCTTTTCCTCCGGGAAGGAGTTGTTTCTGATATTTGTGTTTGCCTTCTCTTCCCCTGGAGTAACGCTTGCAAAAGTCTATGGGGTTTGCCTTGGCATGACGAGACCATGCCCGGTGGCCTCATCCTGCCCTACCAGCTGGCCAGAAGCCCAAAGGTTGGGGTAGGTGAAGGAAATTTTAAAAGGGCAAAACTGGGATCCTGGAGCATATGACAAGGATGTAGAAAGAGCGAGAGTAGTTGGCCAAGGCAGAGAAGGTGCCCCAGGGGCTTAAGGGAGCCAGAACGACAGACTAGCCTTTAGACCCATGTTTCCCTACGTGGCAACGCTGTGACCGTGAACAAGTGTCCTAACCTCGCTGAGCCCCAGTTACTTCACTGGGAAAACAGGGCTCGGCTGGCACCCGAGGGTGCTCTAAAGACCGGATGAGGTCCTAGCAGTAGGCGCTTGGCACCATTGTTGCTGCACAGTCTGCACTTGGTCCGTGTTCTCTTCCGTTCCTCCCTCTGGTGGCTGGTTTAAGAAGGGCAGTCCTCACGGCCAAGGTCAGAGAGCCCGGTGACTATATTTATGGCCCTGGAAGCCAGAGACCGAATTTGGCGGCAATTGTGCGATTCTGCAGGAAGCCTCCTTTCAGTGGCGTTGTGTTGAAGGTACAAAGCTGTAGGGGACAGAGGGGTGAGCCAGCCCGTCTGGAAGGGCCCTTCGCCCGAGGTTTCTGGAAAGGGGGCTCAGGGCCCAGGTCTTTTTTATAAAGCTGGCGGTGTGGCTCAGGAAATGAGGATTTCATAACAATGATAATTATCATAAAAATAGTAACCACAAGCCAGTCACTTAGCATTAATGGCAGGCCAGTTTATCAGCAGAGCACTCAGCAGGCATTAATTAACTAATTAGAACTCTTGCAAGGTAAGCAGTTATTGATTTGCGAGGAAAGATGAAAGGAATGCCATGTGGAGGTACTTAGGTCCAGCCAGGCTGGACCATGAGTCAGTCTAAGGCACAAGTTCCTTCGTGTCTCATAATGTCTTTATTCCCAGGTGCTGGGGGCTCTTCCCCAAGGGGTTCTGGAAGGCTAAGCCCTATTGAAGGCCTTGGGGCCTCTGCACCCAAAGTTGCTTTCTCCCAAGGAGAGGGGATGGCCAATCTTGCCCTCCAGGGAAGGGGGAGAGAGAAAAAGGTGACCTGGAAGAAATCACGGTGACAATAATACTACTCACTGTGAACTGAGCACTTTCTATGCACCAGGCAATGAACTAAGTATTTACTTACATTATTTCATTTCATTTTAACAATATCCACGAGGTAAATATCACTGCACCTGCTTTACAGATTGAGAAACTGAGGTTCTGAGAGATAAAGTAATTTCCCCAAGCCCCCATAGCTGGTAAGAGGAGAGAGTCTTATCTCAGGATTTCTGGAAGGTTTTGCACAGACATGCTCTCATTTGATCCTTAAAACAAACCTCCGCACTAGAGACTTGTTCTCTTCTTGTGGATGGGGGAAACTGAGGCCCGTGAGGAGAAGGGCATCGCTTACACGTAGCGGGGCCAGGACGCAATGCGGGTCTGTCTGAGACCAAGGCCATTGTCTTTCTCCCCCTGGACCCTGAGAAAGACAGAAAGGGGAGCTCGACCTTAAAGAGGAAGTTTTATTTTAAATTAATTTATTTAAAAAAAATTTTATTAACTCGATTTGGGTGACATTGGTTAATTAAATTATATAGGTTTCAAGTGTACGATTCGATATAGCGCATTGTGTGTTCGCCACCCAAAGTCGAGTCTCCTTCTGCCACCATATATTTGACCCCCTTTACCCTCACCCACCTTCCCCTCCAGTAACCACTAAACCGTTGTCCTCGTCTATGCGTTTTTGTTTGTTCGTTTGTCTTGTTTGTTCATTTCAGTTTTACATCCCACGTTATGCTCAGGATGGTGTTCTCGAGATCCATCCGTGTCGTTACAGTATCTCATCTTTGCCGACGGCCGAGTAGTGTTCCGTTGTATATATACATGTACCACATCTCGAAGAGGAAGTTTTAAACAATTAAAACAATTTTTTTTTTTCAATTGCAGTTGATGTTTGGTATTGTATTAGTTTCAAGTGTACAGAGTAGTGGTTATAGACTAGTCGGGAGGATTTCATAAATCCTCCCGACTAGTCTATAACCACCTGGCACCATACCGATTACATATTATTCCAATACTATCGACTATATTCCCTATGCTGTACTTTACATCTCTGTGACCGTTTTGCAACTACCAATTTGTATTTCTTAATCTCTTCACCTTTTTCACCCAGACCCCCCACGCCTCTCCCATCTGGCAACCATATGTTTATTCTCTGTACCTCTGAGTCTGTTTCTGTTTTGTTTGTTGGTTTATTTTATTCTTTAGATTCCACATATAAGTGAAATCGTATGGTATTTGTCTTCCTCTGTCTGACTTATTTCACTTAGCGTAATACCCTCTAGGTCTATCCATGTTGCCACAAATGGTAAGATTCCATTCTTTTCTATGGCCAAGCAATATTCCATTGTGTGTGTATGTGTGTGTGTGTATACACATACATACCATATCTTCATTATCCAATCATCTATTTGGATAGACATTTAGGTGGCTTTCATATCTGAGCTGTTGTAGCTAATGCTGCAATGAACATGGGGATGCATATATCTTTTAGAATTAGTGTTTGATATTTCTTTGGATAAATACTCAGAAGTAGAATTGCTGGATCCTAATGTAGTTCTAGTTTTAATTTTTTGAGGAATCGCCATACGGTTTTCCATAGTGGCTGTACTAACTTATAATCCCACCAATAATAGTGGACGAGGGTGCCCTTTTCCCCACATTCTTGCCAATACTTGTTTATTGATTTATTAATGATAGCCATTATGACAGGTGTGAGATAACATCTCATTGTGGTTTTAATTTGCATTTCTCTGATAATTTGTGCTGCTGATCATTTTTCTTATGTCTATTGGCCATCAATTTGTCTTCTTTGGAGAAATGTGTATTCAGGTCCTCTTCCAATTTTTTAATTGAACTTTTTTTGGGGGAGGTGTTGAGTTGCAGAGTTCTTTATATATTTTGGATATTAACCCCATTTCCAGTGTATTATTGGTGAATATCTTCTATCGGTAGGTTGTCTTTTCATTTTGTTGATGGTTTCCTTTGCTGTAAAAAGCTATTTTAGTTTGATGTAGTCCCATTTATTTATTTAATTTTTTCCTCTTGCCCGAGGAGATATATCAATATTTATCTATATCTATCTATATCTATCTATATCTATATCTATATCTATATCTATGTCTATATCTATATCATCTATATCTATATCTATACATATCTATACCTATATCTATATCTATATCTATATTTATATCTATATCTATATCTATATCTATACATATCTATACATATCTATAGATATAGATATAGGTATAGATATGTATAGATATAGATATAGATATAGATATAAATATAGATATAGATATAAAACTAAGAGTGATGTGAGTTTATTGCCTATGCTTTACTCTAGGAGTTTTATGGTTTTTGGTCTTATATTTAAGTCTTTAATTCATTTCGAGTTTATTCTTATATGTGATGTTAGAAGGTGGTCTAGTTTTATTATTACTTTTGCATATCTGTTCTGTTTTCCCAGAACTATTTATTGAACAGACTGTCTTTACCCCACTGTACATTCTTGCCTTTTTGGTCGTAGATTGACCGTGTAAACACAAATTTATTTCTAGGCTCTTTATTCTTTTTCATTGATCTATGTGTCCATTTTCATGCCAGTACCATGCTGTTTTGATTATTATAATTTTATAGTGTAGTTTGATATCTCTGACTTTGTTCCTCTTTCTCAATATTGCTTTGGCTATTCTGGGTCTTTTATGGTTCCATATAAATTTTGTTTTGTTCCATGAAAAATGCCATTGGTATTTTGATAGGGATTTTATTGAATCTATAGATTGCTTTAGGTAGTATGAACATTTTAACAATGTTAATTCTTCCTACCCATGAGCACGGTACATGCTTCCATTTATTTGCATCTTCTCCGATTTTTGTCTTCAATGCCTTATAATTTCCTGTGGAGGAGGAAGTTTTTGATGTTGCATCTGGTGTGAAGGTTTGCGATATAGGCTCAATTCACTCACTTGTGCTGGGGCCAAAGCCACGGGTCGGATTCCCCAGTGGGTCCGGGTACTCCAGCGTCTTCTCTCACTTTGGTCTGTGCCCCAGAAAACTACTTTCGAAGTGTACAAAGTACTTTCACATCCCTTTTCTCAACCCTTGCAGTAGACAGTGTGAAAAAAACCAAGGGCTTAGGCCCAGCCGCAGGCAGACCCCACACTTGAGCTTAGGCCATCTGACACCCATCCTTGGCCTGGGTGGGATGAAACCCAGATCTACACAGCCAGCACCCTGGGACCCGCTGCTGGAGAAAAAGAGACGGAAAATAATCATGTGCTGAAAACCTACTGTCACTTCGTACTATGGTACTACTTGATTCAACCCTCAGACGCCCCAGGATGGCATTACCATCTGTTTTCCATAGTGTAGGGCGGGTGGCGTTGATTCACCCAAGGACACTCAGCTAGCACGTGAGTGAAGCAGGCTTTGGACCCAGGTGTACCTGCTCCCGAACCCACGTGCTTCGCGGAGGCGCTCTCCCACCTGCCCTGGAAATGACGTGTGCACAGTGTGTCCTTAGTAATAACAGCTAACATTTCTGAATGGTTGCTATATGCTATGCAGGGCCCTTTAATGTCATCCTCACAATAACCTTATGCAGGAGGTGTTCCCGTGCCCATTGCACAGACGTAGCATTCAGGATTGCGGGGTGTCTAGCTTTCCTGGTGAGCTGGGAAGCAGGATTTGGGACCCAGGACTGTCTGCCTCCGGAACTCAGTTCCGACCCACTGTTTTCTTTCTTCCTCGCATGCGGAAGTCTCCTCGCATTGCCTCTCCATAGCCTTCCAGCTTCTGTCCTGCTGTTGTTCCTGGTTCAAGGTCAGGTTTCCCACTTGGAAGTCGGGCATCATTATAGTGCAGCAATCAAAAGACGCGGGCCTCGGTGTTTATGGAAGCTCCCCCAGAGGCTCTAAGGTGCAGCCCAGGCTGAGAATCATGGGCGGGAGGAAAGGGTGCAGACTCTCGATCTTAGCACTGGGACAGTCTTCCAAGGCCCTCCGGTTCGGTGCGCTGTCTCCACCCATTTCGCAGGTGAGCATGGAAACTGAGGCCCGGAAAGAGGAGGAGGGGGGCGGGGTAGTGATGAAGCCGCCAGCCAGTCAGGCTTGGAGTGGAGGCGAGAACCAGATCTCCCGAGTGGAGGCCAGGGCTCTTTCCTCGCGGCTGCTCCCACCTCCGCAGCTGCAGCCTTGAAGTGGGCCCCACCCTTCTCTGTCTCAGCTGCTCCTCGGTCCCCACCCCCACGGCTTTGTTCTCCCCTGGGTCACTTCCTTCCAGTCGGTTTGGGTTATGTTGCCAGTCAGGGTCTTCAAACGCTCCATAAGTGAGGACTTGTAGAAATTATGGCAAAAAGAGGCACAGGGAGGGACAATCCCTGTGTTGAGGGAGGGACTCTTCGCTTCTGTTGGACCTTACTGTCCCCCAAACACACTAGCATTTGTCACCTCCCAGCTTTCACCTGCACCTTGACAGAGAAGGAAGGCAGATTGGGCCAAAACGGCATCTTTATAACCGTTGGAGCTGAGCTGGGAGAACATGGCTTCTATCTGAGGCCAGAGTCTGGCAGCCCACCTGGGCTCTCTACCCTGCCCCACGTCCCTCCACAGGCAGGGAGGCCCCGTGGAGGAGCAAGGGGGCTCCTGCTGCCTGTGAACATGTGGCCTTCAAGAGACTGGGGAGCGCAAGGGGCAAGGCTACATGTCCCCGCCTCTCCTTCCGAACTAGGTGTGACAGGCAGTGGGCCCGGGAGTGGGTGCTAATCCAAGCCCCTCCACGTGGAAGATCATGGCAGGTGTGGGCTTACATGCCCTCCGTTAACAGAGGGTGCAGAGGGGCGCTTCGTAAACATGCGTGTGGTAAAAGAGTGTGTCCGCAAAGCGGGGAGGGCGATCCTTGCTCTCCCCGGATGCCCGAGGGTCCCGTGAGGCTCAACCAGTTCTGCTGAGACGTGCTGCCCCGCAGATATGCAGGTTTCGTGAAAGGGTGTGTGGTGACGGAGCTCGGGTCGCGAGTTCTGGTCCTGGCCGGGCTGTGTGTGTGGCCTTGGACATGCGACCTGTCTGGGCCTCAGCCTTCTCTCCCGTAAAAGGAAGTTAATCATACAACGCTGTCCGAAGGATGCAGTGGACAAATGGCCGGAAATGTGCCCGGCGAGGCTGCGGTCCTCAGAATGGGGTTGGTTCTACTGCTTGGCTCAGGGCTCTGCAGTGCCTCTCTGTGCGAGGGCACGGTCCAGTCGGCGTAGCCTCCCTAGGACCCTGGTGGGACCCCGCCGGAGGGAGCCCTGGGATGCTCTGCCTCGGGCCTGCTGAGCTCGCCCCTCCTCCGGGCCATGACGATCCCATCGTATAAACCCTGCGGGTGGGTGCTTTCCACCAGAGCTGCACCCCGGACACATGTTTTTATCCTGCAGCCATAAAGCAGGATCAGGGAAGAATTTACGATCAAGGCTATAAAGTAATAACAGCAAAGAGGCTATTTCGTTGGGTTCAGGTAGAGGCCAGCAGGAGTTCAGAAGTTCAAGACCTCCTGGCATTTCCTGGCAGCTGATAACCCTCCCTGGGTGCTGAAACCAGCTGGCGTGCCAGCTGCAGAGGCTTCTCGCCTGAGCGAGGGAGGCCGTTGTTGATGGTACCAGCTCAGACTGATGAGCATCTGTGGGCTTGGTGGTTCCCCCCGCCCCCCGCCCCAAGACAGGCACTGGGGGTGGGAGGCCACCATCTCGGGTTCAGCTGTATGCCACCAGGGTAGGACGTCTTCTCTGGCTCCTGCCCTACTTTGAACACATAAAGGGAGGGCACAGCACGGCCAGAGAAGTCAACCGAGCCCTGCCTCGTGGGGCGTGACAGGCCTAGGTTCATGCCCTGGTTTTCACTTGCTGGCTGTGTGGCCTCGTGCAAGTCCTGTTACCTCTCTGGGCCTGATTCCTTGTCGGCTCATAGGGAGGACAACACTTCCTGTAACTGAGATCATCGCCTGGCACACGGCTGGGGAATGAACGAAACCCCGCGGTTCCCTTCTCTTTTGTGGGGCCCTCCACCTTCCCTGGACTTCGAAAGGAAGGCCCGACGGAGGCCTTGGAATCCCGTGGGAGACATGAGTGGTAGAGGCAGGGACCCAAAAGACTGGGTTCTAGTTCCAGCCTGGATACTTCCTAGCTCTGTGACCTCAGGCAAGTTTCTTAACCTCTCTGAGTCCCAGTTTCTACCTTCAGAAGAGGCAGAGTTTGGTACTCATGTTCTGAGGCTGTTGCATCTGGACAGCCCACGGGGCCCTACAGGAGGCCGCCAGCGAGTACCTTTATAGGTGGAAGAATGAGGCCTGAAGAAGTGGGGGGACTTTCCCGGAGTCTGAAGAAGGAAGGCGCTTGTTGCATGTCCTAAGTGGGGTCGCTCAAGTTTTAAAAGACAGAATCGAGGGTCAACGACAACGCAGATTTGGTGGAGTGGCCAAGGCGGCCAGCCATAGAAACCTTAGTGTTCAAATTTTGTTTATCACCACAAGAGTCCAGCAGTACTTTTACGATCTTTTAGGGGAGCGGTTAGCAAAATATGGCCTATGGGAGAAATCTGTCCCACCGTCTGTTTTTGTAAATAAAGTTTTATTGGCACACGGCCATGCCCACTCATTTACATAACGTCTCCGGCTTCTTTTGAACTACAATGACAGTTAAGTGGTTGCTACAGAGACCATAAGGCCTGTAAAGCCTACGTTATTTATTATCTGGCGGTTTATTTAGAAAATATTTGCAACCCCTGCCCTGATGGCTGGGGGATCTGGGGCTAGGATCTGTGTTCGAATCCACTGCCCACCTTCATTTGCAGGTGAGGAAGCTGAGGGTCGGCGACTAGCCCACCACCAAATGACAGCGAAGTGGCTGCACAGGACCAGGGTTGCGCAGTGCTGTTCTTGCCCAGGGGTCACACCGGAGAGGGGGAAATGGTGGCGGAAATGCTCTGCCAGTCCCAACGGCTGCCCCACCACGTGGCAAACACTGCGGTTGGTGAGACGGGTTCCAACCCTGTTCGTTTCCTCAGTCCTCATAGGCAAGCATTTGTGTCCATAGTGCCGAATGAATGAATGAATGCATGCATGAGGGAGTCACCACTGCCCATTTCAGAGGGATCGCTGACCTTCCCATGGCCGGTGCTGGCAGATTGGAACTCAGATCCCGCCCAGCTGCCTCCCGGCTTCTCTGTTGGGCGCAGAGCCCTCAGAGCCCCTTGCACTGGTCCCACAGGCCAGGGCCAGTGGAGCGCACTTGGGCGGGGGGTGCTCCGGACCCCAGCCTGTACTCCAAGTCCTCACCTCGAGTGCTGTGCCCGAGATTGTCCCCTATTTGGGTTGTAGGCCCATCAGGCTCGCGTTGGCTTTATCCACTCGTCATGCCCAGAAACGAAGAGTTTTGCAGAACTCTTTACAGACACCTCTTTGAGTGAGTCATTTGAGAGAGTGTTTTTCCTGTTGTAAAAAAGAAGCGTTGGTGGCATGCCAGGGCCGGCTGCGTGCAACCTGGAGCTCCGGCCGCTGGCTTCTCTCCCCTTCCTCCCACACCCTCCAAACTCCGAACGCTCCTCGTCCGGGAAGGCCCTCGGAAACCTCCCGGGTGCCTGTCACAGAGGGCCTGGCTCGAGGCCGGCAAAGGGCTCCAAGACACAGCTGGAATGAGGAGGAGCCGTCTCTTTGGGGGGTTGCAGTATGGGGCGGGAGAGAGGGCAAACACCACCAAGCGAGTGGGACCTGGGCTTGAAATCTGAGCTTGTCCTTAGCCGTGTGGTTCTGAGCCTGTCTCAAGGCCTCTGGGCATCCTTTTCTTCATCTGTAAATGAGAACAGTGAGGATTCTCTTGTTGATGCAACTTACATGTCCTAGAGTTTCTTATCCAGATGCTGGCAACTGCCTGTAGATTCAAGGCTGTAATTCCCCCAAAAGACCTGGGCCCAGCAAACCCCCATTTGACAGTTAATTGTATTCTTGTTCTTATTTGGTTCTCATTTCTGGCTTCTTGACCTTCTTCTTCTCTGGGGCGGCCCGGGCGTTTGCCCAGAATCCCCGGATAGGCCTGTGTAAGAATGACAAGTGGAAGGAGGAGTCTGGAGACGCCTCACTGAGAGGAAACACAGGGACGGGGGTCCGCGGGGCTGGGGAAGGTGAGACTCATGGAGACATCGCCCCTTCAGCCGGTGCGCAGGAAGGGGCGTGAGACACGGGGGCTCGAGGAACGGTGGCCGGCATGTGGGGCTCTGGAGCCAGATGGCCTGGGCTCCAGGTTCCCATCTGCCTGCCACCTGGTGTCTGTGCAGCTCTGGGCAGGTTATTGCTCAATATCTCACCTGTGCACTGGGATAGTTATAGACCCTTCCTTACAGGCCGCTGTCAGGATTAGATGTGTGTGTCCATCAGAATGGAGCCTGGCGTGTGGGAAGGGCCTGCCAGAGCTCTGTGAGGAGGGCGGGGCGGTGCCGTGGTTTGGTACACTGCAGCCCTTGGCCTTTGGGTCAAACCTTCGGGGTGTGAGTTCTCGATCTGCTTCTTGCCAGCTGGGTGAGCGTGGAAAAGTAAGGCAACTGCTCCCAAAGCGGCTTCCTTGGCTGTAAAAGAGGCATGTGCTGTCCATGTGCTTGAAAGATTTAATTACGATCATGTATGGAGAATACTTAGCAGAGAGCCTGGCACATAGTAGGTGTTCAAAATATGGTAGCTATTATTGTTACTCTTATCAACAGATGAGTGGGTCAGGGAGGTGAATTTTAGCTCAGCCTAAAGAAGAGTTTTGGATGGAATCTCACCTCCAGCCATGGGGATGGGCTACCCTGCAGGTAATGAGTGCCTTGTGAGCAGAGGCATTCGAGCATGGGCTGAGGGATCACTTGTCAGGAATGGAATGAAGGAAATCCATTAGTGAGGAGAGGCCGACCAGCTCACACCCAGTGTACCTTCCAGTTTGAAAATAAGGCTCTTTGTCGAGGCTCATTGACTTGTCCAGCCAGAGAGGTTAACATCAGGTGGGTGTTTTCCTAATTGTGTGGGAGGAAATATTAACATGAGTCCCTGGAAAAAAATGTTCTTAGTCAAATAAGATTGGGAAGTGCTGCATCCTATGGCCCATGTTAGAAGGGTATGTGCACAGCAGCAAATTCAAGGCTCTGACAAGTGCTGCAAATAATAATAAAGAACTTTGTTTTGTTTTTAAATAGAGCCCTTATTCAGATACTGTGGGGTAACTGTCCAACCGTGTTCAAAATATACTGTTACTCATCAATAGATGAGTGGGTCAGGGAGGTGAATTTCAGCTCAGCCTAAAGAAGGGTTTTGGATGGAATCTCACCTCCAGCCGTGGGGATGAATGGAGAATGCCCACCTCCAGGCAGGCATTTCCAAGCCGCAGTTGGATAACCTGCTGAAGTTGGTGGCCCACCTCACACTGAAGGTCCCAGGCCTGTGAGCCCTCCTCTCCAACACCCTGTCATCCCTAAGAAGAGTCTCTGCATCTGTAACCTGTCAAATAATCCCTGTCATGCCTTCTGTCACTGGAGTCCTGCAGTTCTCCCCTTGCTCGTTGTAAAGGCATCAGCAACCTGAGGGTGCAGGTCGGCTCCCTCTGTGACGTCTGCGCTGGTTTTGCCCTGAGCCCCCAGGGCAGCTCGTCTCCGGCATCACGCATTCACCTGTGTGCACACGGCGCCAAGCCCAGTTGAGGCATTCGTGGAACTGTGTAGGTAGTTGTTTATGCTCTGACTCCTCTCTTGGAAAGCATGCTTGGAGAGCACAGCGGCCACATCCAGCTCACGTGCCGGATATCCAGCCCCGGTGTGGCTTCCGGCTCGTGGCAGGGGATCAGTGAACACTGCTGAGTCTCACTCCTGAGGGTCATCTGAAAGTCGAATCTGCACTTTGCTTTAGGGCCGTCGTGCAGTTTCAGAGATCACAGGCTGGCTAAGAAACAAATTTGTCCTGGACTTGATTACATAGTCACGAAAATTTTAAGGAAGGACCCAAGCCTGGAGAATCAGAATTCCTGGGATTTTACATAAGTGCTGCCCAAGTTTCTGTGCCGTCGAGGTCAGCGGCTGCTTTCTCAGCAGCCCTCTCTTCCTGCCTCGGGGATTTTGTTCATGCTGATCCCTCTCCCTCCTCTGTCTGTCTCTCTCAATCTCTTTCTTTCTTTCCCAGAAGTTAGGAATCTACCCCACCTTTGTGGAACCTTTTTGGACTCTTCAAAGCATCCACTCATCTCTCATCCTTTACTGAACTCCTCTGGCAGAATTAATTTGGCCACACTTTCATGCCCTTACCTTGGGATGCTGCATTTCCCAAAGGGCATATGTCACGCCCTCCAATCTCAGAGTGCTGTACAGTAACCAGGCACACTGGAACCGAGCGTAATGACTCCCAGCACCGTTAACTGGACACTTGCTGTGCGCCAGGGACTATGCTGCGTTGCCTTGTACGTGCCTTATTGAGCCAACAGTTTTCTTATCCACCTCGTTTTATAGATGAGGATATTGGGGCTCGTAGAAGCTTGCATAGCTAGGGGGCGGTGGTGCAGCTGGGACACAAGCCCAAGACTCCCAGGGTCTGGGCGCTTAACGCATCACACTCGATGGGTTTAAACCCTCAGAGACCATTGGCGTGAGGCCTGTGCTCTACTTCCTTTATTTCTCGGACTAAGGCCACTTTCATAATAGGAAAATGTAGACTACATCAGAAAGAGCCAGGGCTTTGGAGGCAGGTGGTCCCGGGGTCCGGACCTGGCTTCACCATTTACTGTCTTTAGACCCCGGGCATGCTCTTTCAGCTAAGGATACGGCTCCTCTTCTGTCAAGCGAAGACCGCGAGGGCAACCCCATCGGGCCCTGGGGAGGGCCGTGGGACACGGAGCGAGGCAGGCGGTGCGTGCAGAGCCTGGAGCACGGGGAGCATCTGACGCGAGTTAGGCCCCTTCCCGCCCGCTCCCTTTTAATGCTCCGAGCACCTCTAAAATCTTTATCCGATTTTGACCGTGATCTTTGTAAATTTGGGGATTTAAACAAATCTCCAACTCCCAGCCTATCGTGAGTGTCCCATCATGGTTTGCGAATTGGTCCGAGTTATGTTCAGGAGAAGTGTGGGATTTCGCCTGAACGCGGGGCGACGGAGGCAGAAAGATTGAGGTTCCGCCTCTACCCTACATTTCTCTCATGCTTGCTCTGCAGCCACGGGCACTTCGGCAACTCACGGGGCCTCCGACCCTTTGAATGTGCAGTGGAGGAAACAGAGGTCATCTCGTGGGGTTATTTCATGCCCGTCTCCCCTCCCCCACCCCAGCTTTATAATCGGCATATAACATTCTGAAAGCTTAAGGTGATGACTGGATACATGTGTATATATCAAAATGATTACCACGAAAAGGTTAGTTACCGCCTCCGTCACCTCACATGATTACCACTTTTTTTTTGGCGAGAACATTTAAGATCCACTCTCTTCGCAACTTCCAAGCACCCAATACCTATAGTCTCCGTGCTGTACATTAGATCCCCAGAACTTACTCACCTTATAACAGGAAGTTCGTGCCCTTCGACCACCATCTCTCCATTCCGCGCCCCGCCACCCCAGCCCCTGGCAAACACCATTCTACTTTCTGTTTCTCTGATTTGCCTTTTTAAATATTCCGTATCTAAGTGAGATCATAAAGTATTTGTCTTTCTGTCTGAATCATTGTACCTAGCATTCATTGAGTTATTTTAAGAATTAAATGAGATAATGAAAATAAAGCAATTTGCATGGTGCTCAGCATATCCTAAATGCTAAAATTGGTTAGTTTTGATAATACTAGTTATTCCTATTTTCATGGTAATTAGTTGGTGTGGAAGAAACCGATGTCAGTGATCAGATATATAGAGCAAGCAATCAAAAAGGTATACAGAGGCGCACTAAGAAATTCTATAGTAAAACCAAAATGGAATTCTAAAATATGTTCAAGTGCCCCACAGATATGAAAAAGGCAACAAACACAATACAGAGACCAAACAGGAAAAAATTAAATCACAGACTCGCTCCCTAATATATCAATAATTATATTAATTGCAATAATCGAAATGTACCAATTAAAGTGAATTAAAAAGACAGCACAAAAAAAGGAAACTACGAATCGAGTTTTCTCAGAAACGTAGATGCAAAAATCTTTAACGAAGTCCGAGCGAGCGGAATCCAGATCTTTCATCGCTAGCCCAGGACCCTCTCTCTGTTCTGTGCTCCCGGCTGCATCTTTCCAGACGGCTTTGAAACACCTTGGAGAATGAACTGTGCGACGATCACACACAGAGCAAAACCATCGAGTGGTTGACCCCACGGCCGACCTGAAACATGTGACTCTCCGGCCCCCCGGGAGCATCCGGGTCATGGACCATCACACCAAACTTCCCCGGAGGGGAGGGAGCTCAGAGACCTGGGTCAGCAATGTAAGGAGGGGAGGCTTCATTGAATGTGAAGGAACGACTTGTAACTCTGATTTTAAACTCACTTGAGGTGGGCTAGGGCGGTGTTTTCCACCCACTTGGAAGGGACTGTGAACCTGTGTACAGAGTGCAGTTTGCATCAGCAGAGTTTGTGAGCTGTGCTCGCTGATGCCCAGGGACTCTGCAGGTGTAGCCAGATCTTCGCTTTGGGTGTAACATTTCAGTTTATCATCACTTGAGGTAGAGAAGGTCTCCCTCTGAAGGCTGGAGAGGGGGATGCTTTCCTTGCTCTTCAGCAAGGTAAACGGGCAGAGCAAGTCCGGCAGGGGAAAATTGGTTCCAGCGGTAAATGCCGCGGGCGGTATGCAAGCACAGTGCGTTGGCAGGTTCTTTTAGCATGAATGATGCAAGCTGAGAAAAGGCAGGACAGAGAGCTGAGAGTTGCCGGACTTCCAGTGTTACAAAAGGTCTCTAGAGGGTGGAAGCCCCTGGAAGAGACAGAAGGCAGCCAGCCTGTGGGGTGGGGTTCTTAACCCTTTTCAAACCACAGCAGCCTGGCAAAGCCGTGGGTTCTTTCTCTGAATAATGCTTGTAAATTGGTGAAATAAAATACCGAAGATTATAAAGGAAACCAATTATATTGAAATTCAGCTACCAAAATAGCAGCACATTTGTGATACTGTGGTATATACATGTGCTTCTTTATTAACACATTTAATATTTTGAGATATCTGCAATAACCATAAAGAGAGAGGAAAATGTCTGTGGGGACAAAGTCCTAGGTACTGTGAATGCACGCCTGTAGTTTGTTGTCTGCAGTCATAAAGGAAGGAAATGCTACATCTTAGTTAGAGTTCGTGAAAAAACAGATGCCTATGCCTACGGGATGCAGATATATTATAAGGAAATAGTCTGAACTCAGAAAAGGTAGTGTTTTGAATAAATCATTAGCAGTTAAGTTTACATGGAAAGATATTAAATAATATCCTTGTTTGCTTTGAGATTTTTCTGGATACTTTGAAAACTTTTTAACATGGTAAAATGTGTTAAATATATATTGTGAAATAAGGATCGCTTTTTTTTTTTTTTAATACAGACAGGAACATATATATACTTATTTCACCCTCTGTTAAGCCACGGTTAGGGTGTAAGTATACCGTTTGGTTCTCATGACCTGAATGTATTATATCCCAGGTCCAAGAACTGCCCCCATCTAAGGAAATGATCTCTTGGATGTTAGACGCCCCTCCCCTGGGCCCCTGGAGTATCTGCGCGGTGCACACTCAGAGGAAGGCCCATTGGAGGATTAAGCTCTACTGCTTACTGTGGCGACCATAGCTTTTACTCATGCTTCATTTCTCGTCATCTATACAGTGCAGATTATAGTCCAAACCCCCAAGAGAGGAGCAGAGTGGGGGCTGAGCAAACATGAGTTCTCTTGAGGTTGCTGTAGATTGTGTACGACCCACGTAACTGTATGCAACACCCTTAGCACCCTCTCCTTTGACTTCAAGAATCTCCCCCAACTCCCAATTTTATCAAGGTATAGTCCACAGATAAAACATCAGATGTCTTTAAGGTGTACAACACGATGGTTTGATATTCATGTGCATTGTGATTACCATAGTCAAACTCATGAACTCATCGATCACTTCACGCAGTTATTATTGCTATTATTATAATTCTTCTGGTTCGGTAAGATAACAGGATCCATCTCTTAGCAAATTACAAGAGTACGAGAGGATATTATATAGCCACCATGCTGTACGTTAGATCTCCAGAACATATTCGTCTTATAATCGAAAGTTGTTTGTACCCTCTGACAAAACTCTCCCTATTTTCCCTGTCCCCCAGCTTCTGGTAATCACGCTTCTACTCTCTGGTTCTATGAGTTCAATTTTTTTTGAGATTTCACCTATAAGGACGATTGGTTGGGATTTATTTTTTCTCCGTTTGGCTAATTTTACTTAGCGTAATATCCTCTAGGTTCATCCATGTTTTTTTTTGTTTGTTTGTTTTTTTGTTTTTTGCAAATGACAGACACCATGGAGTGTGTCTGTGTGTGTATTATATTTTCTTTATCCATTCATCTACAGATGGACACTTTAGGTTGTTTTGCATATTTAGCTATTGTGAATAATGCTGCAGTGAACGTGGGAGTGCAGATATCTCTTTGAGATACTGATTTCATTTAATTTGAATGCGTCCCCGGTAGTAGGATTGCTGGGGCACAGGGTAGTCTATTTTTAACTTTTTGAGGAAACTCCATACTGTTTTTCATAACGGCTATATCAATGTACATCCCACCACCTGTGCACAAGAATTCCCTTTTCCGCATACCCTCGCTAATGTTTGCTATATATTGTCGTTTTGATAATAGTCATTATAACAGGCATGAGGCGACATCTCACTGTGGTTTCAATCTGCATTTCCCTAATGAGTCGTGATCTTGAGCATCTTTTCATGTACTTGTTAACCATTTGTATGTCTTCTTTGGAAAAACGTCTATTGAGGTCCTTTGCCCATTTTTTAATCAGGTTCTTATTCTTCTTATCCTTATTATTTTGCCGTTGAGTTGTAAGAGTTCCTTATATGTTCTGGATATTAACCTTTTATCAGATATGTGGTTTGCAAATATTTTATCCCATTATGTAGGTTGCCTTTTTACTTTGTTGATGGTTTGCCTTCCTGGGGCAAAGTCTTTTAGCTTGATGTAATCTCGCTTATTTATTTTTGCTTGTGTTAATTGTACTTTTGAAGTTATATCTGAAAAATTGTTGCCAAGACCGATATCAAGTTCTCCCTCTATGTTTCCTTCCAGGAGTTTTATGGTTTCATGTCTTACATTTAAGTCTTTAATCCATTTTGAGTTGATTTTAGTGAGTGGTATTGGGTATCCAATTTTCCCAGCGCCATTTATAGAAGAGACTGGTTTTCTCCATTGTGTATTCTTTGCACTCTTGTCATAGGTTAGTTGACTCTATATGTATAGGTTTATTTCTGGGCTCTCCATTCTATTCCATTGGTCTATGTGTCTCTTTTTATGCCAGAACCATACTGTCTTGATTACTATAGCTTTGTAGTATAGCTTGAAGTCGGGAAGTGTGTTGCCTCCAGGTTTGTTCTTCTGTTTTCCTAAGATTGCTTTGGCTATTCGAGGTCTTTTTTTGGTTCTGTATGAATTTGAGGGTAGTTTTTTTTCTATTTCTGTAAAAAAAAATGCCATTGAGATTTTGATAGAGATGATTGCAAGACTCTTGATTATCTCATGCTCCTGGGGTGGGTTTTATATATTAGTGCCACATGATTCAATTGAATAATTTTCTACTGGGGATTTTAAGGACATGCAGGTGCTTCTAATTGGATGCTCTGAAAATGGGGGTGAGGGAACACAAAGACCACAGCAAATATTTTATTTTTATCTACCAGGCACTTTTAAATCTAAGTACACAGGAGCTGTGGAATACTTAGCATCTACTATGTATTAGATTTGCTAGGAAACTCTCTGTGCCTCTGTTTGTCATTGATAAAATAAGAATACAAATAGTGTCTGCCTCCTAAGGTTGTTAGGAGGTTTCAATGAGTAATATTTGTTAAATGCATAGAATAACACAAAATACTCTGTGCTTATTAAATAAATAGGTAATCCCTTATCCATGCAGCATCTTTGCAAATGAGGCTTTTGGCTTCCAGTTGTCAGATGAGGAAACTGAGGCCTGAGCCTAAGGTCATCATCACTATTTGTCAAGGGAAAGGGGCTCTGCAATATCATTCTTCTCAGTCAGGTGAGCTGTCATGAATTTCTAGAACTGGAAGGGATATGTGATCGTTTAGGCCACTGGTTGCAAATACCTGTCCTAAGAGGGGCAGTGGTATCGTGGAACAAAAACCCATTCAGTTTTTCAGCCGAGAACTGAGAAGGAAACTCTGATAAATCGATCCGTTTTTCTAGAGGTTCGTTGTGCTTCTTAATGGATTTCCTGTGGGGGTGAGAAGTTTCAGTGGTCAAAGTCCGAGACACACTGGGTTTCACTGACTTCAATCTTTTGGTAGATCCTGGTGTTTTTTCCTGTGGATCTTCCCAGAAACGTTGCGATGTGATGGACTCCGTGATGCTCTGTGAGGGAGCCACAGCTAGTGAATTTCCCAAGCCAATTCACCCTAGAATACTCATCAAACACATATGAACATCTCAGAAACACAGATGTCCAGGGTTTCTAATTCGGGAAATACGTTACTAGATGTTTCTTTAGCCTTTCCAGCTCGAAGATTTCATCATTCTGGAGAGGAACCTTGTAGAGACAGAACATTTTCTCCTACTAAATCCACAAGAATAGGCCTGCTTTGCCCATGCCTGATGAAGGGAGCAGGTACGCTGATGGAGCTTTAAAGTTTTCCTCTTTTCCCATTGCCACGAGCGGCCATCTTTCTTTCTTGTCTTCTCTCCTTATTCCCCACCCCCAAGCAGGTTTTTAGTTTATGACCCCCTTCAAATAACATCTCTGGATTCTTGGGGAGATAAGAATCACCAGGTAATTGTTTGGGAGCTGTAAATGACTTAAATTGGTTAGGAGTCTAATTACCACGAAATGACTTTATTGCCTCCCGGTGATAACAGGCTGTACCCTTCCTCCCCTGTGGAGTACAGGTCCCCACCCCCAGGGGTCACACAGCGGTCAGGGCCCTGGCAGCTCTGGAAGAGGAGAGGCCCTCTTCTCCCAAACCCCCACACTCTAGCAGTGTCTGGGAGCAGCCTAAGCTGGTGGAGACCGCCTCCTCTTCCTCTGTCACTCCACTGGCTTCCTGGGGACCTAGGCAAGTCCCTGCTACTCCTTGAGTCTTCATACTTATCTACGAGTACTTCTTCTCTATCCTATATTGAATATTGGAGCCTAGTCCTATTTATTCTAGCTGTTCAAAGGTGTACTGTGGTGGTGGGGTACTGCGAGAGGAAGCATATACATAACTAGTCACAATGCAGAATTTATTCATTCATTTATCCATCTATTCTCCAATATTTATTGAGCATTTACCATAGCTAGACAATGTGCTAGAAAGGAAAATAAATAAGACGAGGAATATACACACACGCATATGTACACACACACACGCCATTTATACATTCATATTATGAAAAATAGATACAGTGGTTAAAAGTTTTGGCATCGGGGAAACCTTAGTTCAAAATAGACCTCTGCTGGGTGACACTGAGTAAGTTGATCTCCCTCTGACACTTACCTAGGTCATAGGATTGGTGCAAGAATTAAAGCATGTGGCACATCGTAGGCCTTCAATACTTAGGGCCCTGGTGATCATAATAAAGGCATACAGTCTTGTGGGAGTGAAGAGGAGGAATCGTTATAAAAGGTAATATATAATTTATCTTTGAGATCTATCTGTAAAGATAAGCTCTTTATAAAAAAATCAAGTCACATGCCTCTAACAGCCACCAGTATATTCTAAGCAATTATGAGATGTTATTATTCAAAGGGGAGATGAAGGGCAGTGGGAGGTGGAGGGAAGCCTTTGAGTTGGGCCTTGAAGCATGAGTGGAATTCCAGTCCCTGGGGAGAGGGGAGGACATTCCTAGCCAAGGAAAGTGCAGGGCAAAGGGCGTGACATAGAACATCACATGATTCAGTGTGGTTGGAATGGAGGGCTCTTGGAGGGCTACGGAGAAGAGGAGGCTGGAGAAGTGGGGGGAGAGGGGACCTTTGGAAAACCTTGCGTGTCAGGCCTTTCTTGGCTTGTCTTCTTATAATTATCTTCCTAAACTCGTCTTCCTAGAGTTGTCTTCCTATAACTTCCGTATTGGTCCCAGTATTGATTGTCCTCTGGGGCTGCACAGAACAAGTCTTTCCTCCTAACTTCAGATGAGCCCTTCAGACATTTGCACGCAGGGTCAGAGGGAGTCCCTCATTTGCATCCCAAACATCTCTGATTCTTTCATGCCACCCTCAGGAGACCTGGTTTTGAGACCCTGTGCCTTCCAGATCATTTTTTTTTTCTGTTCTGTTCTGTTCTTTCTTTCTTTTTCTTTTTTTATAGAATGAATGACTTCTGAATTAAAATTTCTTTATTATGGAAATTTTCGAGCACATACATAACTAGAGAGGATGGCTTATGAACTCCCACATGCCCATCAACGCATCCCAACAACTGGTAACACTTTGCCAGTCCTGTTTTCTTTATTCCCTACTCCCTTCTTTTGTTTGTGTGTTTTGTTTGCTGGAGTATTTTAAAGCAAATCCCAAACATTACACCCTTTCATCTATACAATTTTAATATGCATCTCTAATAAAAAGGGACATTAAAAAACGAGGCCACGTGATTTTTGACAATTAGTGCAATTAACAGAGTTTCAATATTCCTATGATTCAGTCCATATTCAGAGTTCTTTGATGGCATCCAAGAACTTTTTTGTGTGGTTATTAAAAAAATCAGGTCTAAAAAGATTCATATATTGCATTGTTTATTCTACCTCCCAAGTTTTTTTATTCTGTAATGGTTCCTCCCCCATTTTTTCCGTGCCATAGATTTGTGGGAGGAACAGAATCATTTGTTCTGTCGACTGTCTCATATTCTAAATATGGCTGATCGCTTCTGCATGGTATTGAATTTGTTCTTCCATCCTCTGAACTTCCTGTAAATAGGTAGTTGAGTCTAGAGCATGACTGGAATCAAGTTCAAGTTTTTAGGCAAGAACGATTCACAGACGGTGCCGTGGGCTTCTCTCGGCCACAGGTCAGGATTCGTACAGTGGCAAACCATTCCACTTTTAAGGAGATGAAGGCTGATGGGGGCTCAGTTTGTGTCAGCCCGATTACTCCACAGGTCATCATTCTGGACAGAGTCCAGTTAGTCTACACTTCTCTCTTAAGAGGAAGCACCAAGAAGGGAATGCACCACTCCAGCTGGGGTTGGACTAGAGGAATATCACCTTCCTCAATCTATACCTAAAGCTTCTAGTTATGCAGCTCAAGGCTCCATTTGGGGGCTGCAGGGCACTGCTAACTCCCACCGAGCTCACCTTTGAAAAATGCCTGAGGCGTTTTCTCGTGGACTGTTGCTAAGGCACCCCTTTTTCTTCATGAACTCTCCTGGTTGGTTTTCTGGTCCCCAATGAACCCTATATTTATTTATATTGTATGTAATATAAATATATAATATATGTATAGAAATATTTTACACATAACATAAAATTTATATATAAATATGTTACGTATTATATATATAATGTATATTTATATTATTCAAAGTGAAGTTTCGTCTTGTTGCGGTCAACTCTTCAAAGGTTCATCGCACCTGTGATTTTGCAATTGTGGGAAGGAGTTTGAGAGAAGGGACTGCCAAGAGCCTTGATTTTAGTTCCTTTACTTTACAGATGATGAAAGTAAAGCACAGAGAAATCTCTTTTTTTGAATTAAGTTGCTCAAGGTCAATGCACCAGGGAGTAGACAGCCAGTGGTGACTCTGGTGAACCACACTTCGGAGTCTTCACTAGATTATGTAGCCCCCTCCCACCCGGGCCCTGGGTGTGGCCATGTGACTTTCTTTGACCAATGAGATGTAAGCAAGCAATGTTGGCGGAGGCTTCATTGGCACTTAGGTCTACTGGCGCTCGTCTTCTTGGAGCCCTCACTCTAGGAGTGCCCTCGAGTCTTCTGCTTTGTGCTCTTAGAATCCTGTGACCCTATGTGAGAAAGCCTAGGGAGAGACATGAGGCCCAGACACTCTGTTACAGGCTAACAGCCCGCCAAAGCCAGTGGTCGAATGAGGCCACCCTAGATCACATGGCAGCCATCAACCGACCAGTAGGCCACAGACACACTTGCAAACCCAGCTGAGATTAGCTAGGTCAGCCCAAACCGGATGAAGAATTCAGTCAAATTAGAGTTGTGCACCAAAAAAAAAAAAAAAAAATCGTTTCAAACAACTAGCTGTTGCTAATGTATGCAGAATTCATTAGCATATTAATGTGTTTTTACATATAAAGATATCTTTATCTTCTTCTTACTCAACTGACATCATAATACTGTTCTGCCACTTGCTTTTTCCATTTAATGACATGTCTAATGACAATTTCCCATGAGGTACATTTCAATTTCTCTCATTACTTTTAACAGCTGGATGAATACACCATAATTGGCTCAACCAGCGTCCTATTTAGGTGGCTTCCAGTTGTGGCTGTTGTGACAGCCTTGGTGAACATTCTTATATACGGTATTTATATACGTGGATATTTATCAGATAAGTTCTTGCAAATACAACTACTGGGTCAAAGAGATTTGCACTTAGAATGCTAATGGTTATCGAGCTATCTTTCAAAATAACTTACTAATTCATACTTCCTTACATAGAAGAGTGACTATTTCAACAACTCCTCAATAATACAGAAATATTTGCCAATCTGCAAAGTAAAAAAAGGGTATTTCATTGTTTTATTTATATTTTAAAATTATGGATGAGGTTGAGAATATTTTCATATGTTTAGTAACCATTTGTATGCTTTTCTTGTGAATCTCTAATTTCTGCTCTTTGTTCATTTTCTATGGCTTGTTTAGCCTTTTAAAAAATTGAACTGCCAAAGGTCAATGGATATTAAAGAAATGTTATTGTACTTCTAAACACTTTCTAGCTACACTTTTAAACTTGAGTTCTAGAGGAGTTAGAAAAGCAGTAAATAATAATTTCCTAAATTCATAGTGTTTGACAAATACAAAACACTATACCTGTATCATAATCTCACAACTCATAATATAATCTCATAACTAATTTCTCAGACAGGTCTTGTGATCCCCTCTAAAGATGTCAAAACCGAGAGTCAGAGGGATTAGTAACTTTAGGTCAGGAAAAACTGTGGAAGACTTCCAAAGGGGCATAAAAAATTGCCATGTGCTCCGTCTAACTAGCTCTGCACCTTTTATTGTCTTTGAGCTATTTTTCAACTCTTTAAGTTGTAGGAAAATGGTAATAATACAAATGATTCCTGTCCATAGAAATGCAAATGAATTGTGTGGAGATGCAGTTGATTGTTCTTTTATGGCCTTGGCTGCTTTTTGTCTCTATTGGTAATTCATCTCGGCATTCCTGCTTGCCTAGTTCTGTGTCTGTCCTTTGAATTCTCCTTGGAACTGTTACGATGCCTTATTGGTTCCCTCATTAATTAGCGAGTTAAATGATTTTATCTTTAAAAAACAATCTTTTGGCTTCTCTCAAGTCTCTAGTCCACGCGTCTACAATATGAACCTGCTAAGATCTGACTCAGGTGTGTTTGACAGGGATTCTTTATTGTTATTATTTTAGGCCACAGAGCTCTTTGAAAAGCTGATGAAAACAATGAATCCTTTCCCTGAGAAAAATAAACACACAAACAGACACATACACGATGTTGCACATTCTTTCTGAGTGTTCCTTGACTTACCGAAGGCTTGTTTAAGAGTTCCTGGGATAGAGTCTGGGATCAGAATAGCTGCTCACGTTCAGAAAGAGGAAGGTAGAAGGGAGATTTGGGAAAAGGACTTTTCCCCTAACACTTGTTGAGTGCTTGTCATGTGCCAGAATGTACTAACTCATTTAATTGTCACAGAAACTTAGGACACAAGGAACTGTTGCTGTGTGGTGAACATGTACACAGAGGGGACATGTCATTTGGCCAAGGTCACACTGCCGGCAAGAGTTTTAAAGTGATTCCTTTGCCCTACAGATATATGGTAAAGGGAATAAAACAGTTTTTGGGTGGTGGGGAATAAATCCCTAGAGAGGAAGAAGTCCCCACCCCCCCAATCAACTTTTATATCTGTACCGAAGCAGATGTTCTGGTCACAGTTACCTCTTCTGGCTGTCCAAACCCTGTTCCTAGAAGATTCTGGGGCAAGGAGGGTATGTGACCGGGACAAGAGATGGGGACTGTGGTGGTTAATTTTACGTGTCAATTTGCTTGGGCCACATGTTACCTAGAAAATTGATTAAATATTCATATAGATGTGTGTTCTATGGAGTTTCTAGATGAGATTAACATTTAAATTGAGAGACTGAGGTAAGCAGATGGTCCTCCCCAGTATGGGTGTGAGGCCTGAATAGAACAAAGAGGCGGGGGAAGGGAGGATTTGCTCTCTCTGCCCGACTGTCTTTGATTGGGACATCAGTCTTCCGTCCTTGGACTCAAGTGGGGACTGATACTCTCCTGGGTCTCCAGCTTGACAACTGCAGGTCATGGAATTTCTCAGCATCCATAAATCTTAAGAACCGATTCTTTATAAAAATATCTACCTATGTATCTATGTACTTATCTATTTATATATGTATGTATGTAACTATGTATGTACATATAATCTGTCTGTCTATAAAATATCTCTTCTCCTATTGGTTCTGTTTCTGCGGGGAACCCACACTCACACGGGCACCCGAGCAGAGTGGACCCGTGCCTCTCCATTCCGCTTGGAGGTCTGGAGATTGACAGTCTCACCCACGGCTTTCATATCACCAGGACTAGAGAAATGGCTGTGAGAGGTCTCCAAAGAGAGCCCGCTGTCTGGCCTCGGGCAGCCGCAGCCCCGGAGGGGTGTGCGGGGGCTGTCCGCTTTTCTTCCTGTTCACGAGAGACGATCCGGGAGGCAGAGAGAGCAAGTGGGGGCCTTCACATCTGGAGTGGGAGGGCCGCAGCAGAGGATGTAGAGTGAGCCCCTCCTCCGTAGGGCACTGGAATGAGGTGGGGTGGAGGGGTCACACCCATGGCCAGACCAGCTGAGGCACAGGCTGCGGATGCCAGCAGGGGCTGAGAAAGACACAAGCTGGGAAGTGGTCACCCCTCCCTTGACAGGCCAGACTGGCATTTATATAAACTCTTTCCCAGCCCCACCCTCAACCTTGAAAAGACCCCTGTAGGCAAAAGGGGGTCAGAGAGGGACAGTCTCAAATGTGACTGAGCTTAAACCGGAGTGTTTGAGCGATCTGTGGCATAGAAGTTACTGGAATAAATTTTCTGCCAATAACATAGAAATCCAGTTATAGCGAAGTGATAAAAGTTACATTTTGCACGTTTGAGTTTAGGGCCAAGAAAGAGGTACCTGTTACCCGAGTCAGTGAGTTAGGCGCTTCGGTCTTGGTTTATTAACTGACTTTCTCGCCCCTAGCCTTCTCCTTCCATCCTGAGTCTGCTGGAGACTAGGTGTCAGCGGTTAAGTTCAGGGCTCTGGGCAGCCTGGCACTCTAAGTGTGCAGAGCACATTCACACTCAGTGGGCTGCAGACTGTGGTCCTGGGATTTCGCATGCCCTGAAGGCAGAGCTCGCATTGCTGCCTCCAATTTACAGAGGAGAAAGCTGAGGCCCAGAGAGAATAAATGGCAAGTTCATACGGCAAGTTAGAGAGAGCCGAAGACGAAGACCCATGCTTCCCGATTCCCGTTTGGACCCCTGGGTGGGTCGGGGATCCAGGCGGATTGCAGAGGTTCTGAGATGTGGGGCAGAATCCTAGAATTTCTGGGACCGCACGTAGAGGCCCTGTGCTTTCCCAGCAGGGTGCATCTCAGTGATACTCATGCAGAAGGGATGTTCAGAGGGTCCCCTCCCTGTGAGCAGGAGAGACTTATGCCAGGCTGGGACCCAAAGCAGCCACTCTCCTGGCGGAGTTTGGGACAGTGACATCACTCCGTGATGGCCTCAGACCTGAGGCTTCGCAAAGCGCTTTCACTCCCTTTCAGAGCTTCCTGATCACCCTGTGAGGCAGTCAGGGTGGGCAGGCTGTTTTTCAAATGTCAACACTGAGGATCAGGCAGGGCGTGGGGTTTGACCAAGGCCTCACTGCAAGGAAACAGCAGAGTCAAATGAAACTCTAGGCTTTCCAGGACAGAGGCTGGCCTTCTGGCTGGGCTTCTTGCTCAAGTCCCAGGAAATAAACCCTGTCTTACTCTACAATCGGACCAGAAATGGCAATATCCTTCCCCAATTCAACAGAATAACCAAAGACGCTAAATTCTGTCTACGATTAAAAAATTTTTCCCGTATTTCTCTCTGTGTCTTTAAGACATTCACATCAAAGCCATACAGAATGTTAGACACGGCCAATTGCAAGGTCCCTGGCAAATGTTCTGTTTGCAGGGAAAGGTCAGCACTATCCCTCTGACCAACCTGGACAGAGCTTGCAGGGGGTGGAGCCTCAGTTGTTCATGTCAATATCCAGTTCCATTTATGGAGCTCTCCGTAGGGGCTCAATAAATGCGTCATGAATGAAAGAACAAACAACCTTTATGCCTTGGTTCCCACCATGGTTCACCTCTCCAAAGCACAGGCCAGGAGGGACCTCGGAAATCATCTTCTACAACTTGCCTCATATTACAGGTGAAGTCCAGAGTGGGCGAGTGCCTGGCTGGAGGTCACACAGCACGTCAGAGGAGGCGCAGGTGCAGGAGGATGGCCTCCTCGTTCCAGAGCTCGTCCTGAGATCCGACGCAGCCTCTTGGCCACCTTGCTGTTGAGTCCGATGCCCCCTTCCACGGGCCGTGCTCGGGGAGGCTTCCTGGGCTGTGGGCCATCTTTGGGCCATGAGGTGGACTTCTTCAGAGGCCCGGGAGCCGCTTGCCTTAGCTTGGAGAGGAGAGCGGCTCCCCTGGGGAGAAGATGTCCCTCTGATCCCTACGTGGAGGTGGCACAGATGCTGGCCCCCTGGGGGCGCGGGGGTAGAAGGAAGCAGAGCTCAGGAACACAGGCGTGCTGGGCGAGAGGGCCCGGGAGCGACCGTGTCTCCCATGGGTGGCGCGGGAGGAGGGCGATCCAGGCAGGGAACCAGGTGGAGGCCGGCTGACTGCGAATGGGTGGATAACGCCCCATGGGAGGAGCCGACCTGGACAGCGCAGGGGGCAGCAGGGGTCCCTGTCACGAGAAGTCAGGAGAGAAGTGAGTCCTAAGCTTCACCTCGGACTGTGCCGCAGCAGCCCCAAATTTTCCTCCATGACGTGGGCAGCTCGGGCTGGGTAGGGGGCCCGTCTGGGGGGACGCGTGTGCCCAGGGGGCCAGAAAGCCTGGTCTTCATCCCACCATTCACAGCAATTGCTTGATGTGGGAACGTCACTTTGCTTCTCATTTCTGCATTAGTAAACAGGATAAATAAAAATAATTCTGCCTCATAGCCTCGCTGTGGTTCTGCACAGACCTGCCATCGTAGGACTGTCTTATTTTGCGTGATGCCGTCTCCCCAGAGCTCAGCATCCGGTACACACTCCAAATGTGCGTTTACTCCGTGGACAGCTGATACGCAGGGAGCTCTTCCTCGGTGCCAAGCATTCTTCACGCCTCCCTCATTTTATCCTCGTCAAAGCTATTACTGTCCTTCGAGGGGCACCGTGACTCTACCAGGCCACCCAGCAGCTAGGCGCAGAGTCAGACCTGGGTGTCTGATGCTGGAGCCAATGTGCGTGACTCCTACACGCTGCCCTTTACTTCATGACTCTTCCGTCGGCTGTGGGGTTTGGCACAAGCGATACAAGCCAGTCCCCACAGGAGGAAAGAGCACTGTAATTGTCACTCGATAGATGAGGTCATGGGGACAGAAAGAGACAGTGGCTCGTCCCAGGTCCCGCAGACGTCCAGAACACCCTTGGCCATGCTCTATCTAAAAGAATCCCCCTTGCACGTTTGACTATAGACGGCCCTGATGTGTTTCCTCCCACCTGGGTCTGGATGGGATTTTCCCAAACGGCGGATCCCCCAGCCCCTCTTGGTGCCTCTGCTACTCACACCCACGTCCAGATTTGTGGCTGGGGCCCAGGTGGCCTCACTCGGCTGTTGTGGAGCCCCAAGGCTGCCCATCTTCTCCTGCTTCCGCCACCTGGCTCTCTGATTCTGGAACCAGATCTGGAGCAAGGGGGAGGGAGGATGGAGGTGAGCAAAATGGTTTTTTCTCTATTTAGTACCTTCCCAACATGCATCATAACCACACCTTCCAAGATACCAGCTCTTTACCGTTTAGAAGTTCCATAGCATCAAGGATTTCTTTGGCTCTGGAGGTCAGCTTCCTGAGAGGGGGTGGGGATCACGACTTCCAATGCCTACAGGGCTGGGGGCTCATTTGACAGTGAGGCAGCTGGGTGCCACATAACTGGGTGGGGTGGAGTCTGTGGTGGACAGAACCTAAGGGGTCAGCCTCTCAGCTTCAGCCAACAGCCACCATGTGGCAATGTGAGCCTAGCCTTGCAAGCACATCCGATTTCTAAGGCAGAAACCGTAGTTTTTATGTGAAAGCTCTGCATTTTAAAATACTATGCAGATCAAATAAAACCCACCGGGCTATTTCCACCAGTTTTGCAACCCCTGAGGCCCTCTTGGCATTCCTGGGAACCTTGGTAGTTCTCTGCATTCACAAGCACCCTGACTGTCTCTGACACGTGGCCATTTGTACTTGGTCAGTCTGCTGAGACAGCCGCTGAATTCTGCAGAATTCTGAGCTGCAGGTGCTACCTGCTTAGCTGGTGACTGCTTCCAAATGGGAAGAAAAAAGGGAGAAACCTAAGACGGATGTGGTCTTTAGCCAGAAGAAAAGTAGATTGGGGTAACAATGAAGAGTAGAATGCTAACCCGGGTCCTGGCACAGATTTTGAATTCGAACGAGTCCATCACATGTGTTAACAAAAAAATATAAAATAAAATGAATGACTCAGAAAACTGTGAGAAAGGGGACTTCCGGTCATGGACTTCCTGCACCAACTGGATTTGGGTTTGCTAGAATGGTGCAAGCAAAGCTGAGGGAGTCCAAAGAGGGCGGGACATGCCCCGGGGAGTGACAAGGGGCCATTGCGTCTCCAACCGCAGGTGAAGCCACAGACGCTAAGGCATAAAGGAATCAGAGTACAGATTCGGCCGTTGGTGCTGAAACCGGGTCTCGGCCCGTGCATCCAGGGTCCTTCCCACTTCTCTGTGCTGCCTTCAGAGTGCTGCCCGTGGCGTCCAGATGGGGCTTGGCAAACGTAGGCCTTAACGGGCTGAATCTGGCTTGCCACCTGTTTTCAGATGGCCCATGAGCTGAGAACAGTTTTCACATTTTAAATGGTCGGGGGAAAAAATCGAAAGAAGAACATTCTGTGACACATGCAAATTATACGAAATTGACATTTTAGCGTTCATCGATAAAGTTGTGTTGGAACACCTCCATGCTCGTTGGTTTACCTATTGTCTGTGGCGGCTTACGTGCTGCAATGGCAGAGTCGAATAGTTGTGACAGTCGACCACATGGCCTCCAAAGCCTAACATAATCGCCATCTGGCCCCTTAGGGGAAACGTTTGTTGACCCCTGGTCCAGATCGTCAAGACCCATTTTGTGCGTGGGGCGGCATGGGGAATGCTGTTCTGGGACCGTGGCCGAGTGGAAAGGAAGGGCATGGAAGCAGATGCCAGTGACAGCCCTGATGCCATTTCCACCCCCCGCCCAGCCCCGAGGAGAGAAGCTATCTTATAACCATGGCAACCTCAGTTCCTGGAACACAGTGTTTGTTCAATATGACAGTCCTCATAGGACCAAGCCAATGGAGAGTTTCAGATAGGGTGGCCCCAGAGGGTCCAGGGTCCATAGTTTCACCCATGCCCCGGGGCCACGGAGGTGGGGCTGAGGGCGGGCACGGCTGTACCTGCACCCGCGCTTCCGGGAGGTTGATCCTGGCTGCCAGCTGGTTGCGGATGTGGATGTCTGGGTAGTGGGTGAAGTGGAAGATCTTCTCCAGCTCGTGCAGCTGCTCCGTGGTGAAGGTGGTTCGGATCCTCCGCTTGCTCTTCCTCTCCTCTGGACGGAAGATGGGTCGGCTTGTTAGTGACCTTGGCATTGGCTTTGCGTTGCCTCGGTCCACCCTTTTGACCTCCGCGGACCACTACCAAGTCTTGACACTTGGCCCCTTGTGCTTGGGGTTGTATAATATCCTTTTTCTTAGAAACTCTGCTCCTAGGCTGGCTCCCTCCCGTCTATCCTGGACAGTGAGGTCAAGATAACTTTTTAGAAACTTCTCTGATTATCCTCCCACTGCTCAGATGCCTTCAACGTCTCCCCCTTGTCTACAACGAGGGATGGCAAACTATAGCTTGTAGGTCAATTCCAGCCCACTGTCTGTTTCTGTAAATAAAGTTTTATTGGAACAGAGCCCCACACATTGGTTTATGTCTATGGATGCTTTTGTGCTATAACTGCAGAGTTGAGTAGTTGCAACAGAGACCATATGGCTTGCAACACCCAAAATAATTACCACCTGGCCCTTTACAGAAAAAGTTTGCCAACCTTGGTCTGCAAAGGGAAGACTGCAATTCACAACAGTCAGCCCCTTACAACCTTTTTTAAACTACCTGTCTGGCCTCATGTCCACTCAGCGCTGGCTACATCGCTCGTGGGCCCCACTGCAAAATGAAAATGCGGGACCCTTGTTCAAAAAAGAGGACGAAAGCTTTTTCCTTTCTTCTTCAGTCACTCTCCTGACCTGTCAGGGTGTTTCTTTGTTTGCTATTTAAGGCCAGGCTCCCTCAGGCAGAGATACCGGCAAGGTGAGTGTGGACCCTCACTGGGACCCAGGGGCCACCCTTGGACTTGGTGCTCGGGAGTGTGTGCTTGACCTTGACCTTCCTCACACCCACATCTAGCCCACCCTAGGATAGAGGAGGCAGTGGTTACTGGCTCCAAGTGGAAAAACAGGTGTCTGAGAGCCCATCCCGGGGAAGAGGGGGTGAGCATGGATCGAGGATCTAGGCCCTTAGTGCGTACTTCATGGTCTCATGGGACTTCACTTACACAGCACAGGTTCAACCGTAAGAATTATTAAGAATTTCAAGATAGTGACCACAAGCACTAAACCCCATTAAATCCTATATGAGTGCAGTGCCCCGTGTAACCACAGTGGTCACACATATGCCCATAATGTCAGGCATGCGTGTGTGTGTGTGTGTGTGTGTGATGGGGAGATCAGCTGTTTGATTTGGACTTGTTAAATCTGAGAAGGAAACTATTGACTAGACAGATGCATATATATTTGAAGTTCAAAGGGAAGCCCGGGGCTGAGGTTCAAATTTGGGAATCGTCGGCATGTATTTGGGCTTCGCAGCCATGGGAGTAGATGAGATCACTTAGTCAGGAAGTGCAAGCGGAGAAGGAGGGGGGTCGAAGAGTGAGCCCGGGGCCCCTCCACCATTTGGAGGTTCAGCAGCCAACGAGAAGGGGCGGCCTCTGAGGCGGAAAGAAAACGAGGAAGGTACCGTGATACGGACGCCCAGTTTCAAGGAAGAGGGCTCCGCTGTGTCCATGCTGTGACTAATCACCACGGGCACAGAAGAGTGATCACGGAACCTGGCTCTAACGACAGACAGCAGTCCCTGCAGGAGAGAGACGGTGAGGGCTCAGGGGCGGTGGGCGGAGGAGAGAGGGGGAGGCGAAGCCGAGGGGGCGGCAACTGCGGACGACCTCTCAGACCTCTCAGGAAGGCGGGCTGGGCATGTGGAGGAAGAAGCCAGTTGGTAGCCGGGGAGGAAATGTCTGTGTGGTCCAGGGGATTTAAGAAAATCGGCCCTCGTAACGTCACTCAATAAACTCCTCAATAAACATTACCCCTGTGTCACAATTTCCTCTAATTGCCACATATCTCTAGGAAAGAGAGTGTCCGTCAGTCATAGAGCCGACCTGGATGGCGTTGGGGAAACTGGAAAATAGGGGAAGTGAGAGGAAGGGCAGACAGGCCCGTGCCCATCTCTCTGCCGGTGTCCGGGGAGGAGGATGGCCAGTGGAGAGGAGGGTGCCCCGGAGCTCCAGGTGGCGACTCAGAGCGGAGAGGAGCTGCCCACGGTGCACAGGGAGGGATGGGGAAGGGCAGTGTGTGAACGGTTGGCTCAGGAAGGATGAAGGTCCACACTTCACGTTTCCCACCGCACGCAGGAGGAGGCTGCTTAAGGGAAGGGGTCGAGGCGGGCCAGCAAGGCTGACACTGGGTTACAGACTGCTGTCGGTAGAAGAGGGAGGGGGCCTGGGAGAGAAGGCAGAGCAGCATACTTGGAATGCGGAACGGAGAAGAAGGGGTAACACAGACTCAGCCCAAGGAATTTTGGACCTCATTGAACACGAGGCTGGAAAGACGAGCTCATCGATGGAGCTCCCCATGCACGAGATAAGAGTCTCAGTCATCGGGAAGGGCCGGGATCTTCCCCAGTTCATAGGGGACGATGGGGGTGTCGGGCCCGATTTTCTAAGCCATGGAAAGAGCCCTGGATTAGGAGTGAGAAAATCCATGAGATTTCTGTCTGGGCCCAGCATCTCCGGACCCAGCAGAGAGGCCCAGAAGCCGGCGGCCACAGTGCAGCCCTCCGCGGCGCTGGCCCAGGGCTCTGGGGAGGGGCTGTGGGGTGTCGAGGACGCGGAGGAAGGTGGCGGGGAACCGCTCTTCTTTTCAGCTCGCTCCTCTCCCCGTTATTAATAGTGAAGCCGTGAATCACACTTTAGTGGGTCTTCGAAGAGAACGAGTCAGCGGAACTTAATTAAACCTGAGCCGTTTAGCACATCGATCATAAGAAATACACAATTTACATAGGTGATTAGGCCACCTAATTACTAACCGATGTTTCTCACGCTTGGCGCTCTCCTCTGATTGCTCCCTCTCTGCGGTCCGTTACTGGCCCGGGCTGCTCCGGAGGCCCCGGGGGCTTTGCCACTGGGCGACGTCTCTGGAAATGGGCCTTGTCCTTGTCCTCCTAAGGCAGGGGGTTCAGTGCGGAGGAGACCCAGGGCACCCGTGGGGACCCTCCCGCAGGCTGGGGACGTCTCCCGGATCTGCCAGGCGAGCTGCAGGGCAGGCGTCTCCCAGGGACCTGCACTGGCCTCGTCTCTCCCGCCTGGTCATGGACTTCCTCCAGTCCCCTCGTGCCCACGGATTCAGTGCGACCACCTCTGGGAAGGCTTTGCCGGCGTCCCCAGTGGACCACACCCCCCCTGGGAATCACCGTTGTCGATGTGCTTTCGCCGGTGATTATGGGAGGGTTGTTTGTCTCCCTGGCTGTCGGGTAGGCGAGGGCAGGGGTGTGCTTGTGACCTGCTCTCTGTATCACCCCGCTCCCGGCGGACGCCCGTGGTGGCTTTCAGACGCGACCCTTTGGATGCTTTTCTCCTTTAATGTGGGCTCACCGCAGCGACTGCGTAACAAACGGAGCGCAGTGGGGGGCGAACGGAGGGCGGCTCTCGGGAGCTTCTGGGCTTCCGCTCGGCTCTTTCCCTCTCGGATTGCTTACACTGAGACGCCACCGCTGCTTTGGGAGGACACTCAAGTGGCACGTGGAGCGCTCCACCTGGGGAGAAAAACCGAGGCCTCCTCCACCGGCTGGCGCCAGCTCGCCAGCCGTGGGCGCGAACCAGCCGCCGTGCAAGCTGGTCCTGCACTGCGGCCCAGCCTTCAGGTGACGGCGGCCCCGAACAACATCTTTGCTGCAGTCTCATGAGGACCCCCTCAGCCAGAACCACTTGATCCGTGGAGAGTCACCCCCAGATTCCTGATGCACAGAATCGGAGTGAGGTAACACATGTTGGCGGTTATCTGCGGCCACCAAGTTTGGGACAATGGTCGTGCAGCAGTAATGTGCCGGCCGCTCATTAGACGGTCAGCAGTTCGCGCCTGGCTGCAGCTTACGGCGTCCGAATCGCATTCACATGACAGCCAGTGCCGTGAGCGCCCTCTCTCCACGCAGAGGTCTCCTGATACGCCGGGGTCTTGCCGTCACAATGACGCTGCCGGTGGCCCTCTCGCAGCCCTCGGATCTTTCTGTGCTCCAGATCGGCTTCCTACTGCCAGGATATGTACTTCTGGGCGAGGAAGCCTGGCCCATTCTGAGAAGTATCGTTGCTCCATTTCCCAAGGCGTTGAAGCCACGGTTCGACACAGTGGTCCCTGGCTTCATTGCAGTCCTTCCTTCTTTGTCTCATTTGACTACTTCCTGGTTGGCGTTCTCTGCACGTCCCAGGTAACCTGCTTGTGCTCAGGTGCTTTCCTTCGGGTCCGCGTTTTGGGGAACCCACACGAACGCAACGCTTCCTTGCGAGCAGGGGGGTCAAACCTTGCCCTTCCGTGCATTCCCACAAGGCATAAGACTGAGTCAGGTTCTCATTTCCAGAACCAGCATCCAGGCGCCTCCAGCCCTGTGGGAATGTCCCCATGGCCAAGTTAGGTTGTGGCTCTGGTGGCAGGGGCAGGGAGAGCGTGTGTCTGGTGGAGGGAGAGCAAACCACACTTACCCTGGGGGAAGTACAAGCCTTTCGCTCTGTGTCCTTCGGCCCTGCTCCTGTCTGCTCTTGTGAGAGCCCCGGATCTACCTATCTGTGGGCCAGAGCCATTAACGAGACACACCCCAGGCCTTGGCCATAGCCCGAGCCTGGCTAGGCTCCTTCTCTCAGGGCCTGGAGTGGAGCGGAGCCTCTGCCTTTGGTTCCAGGAGGTGCAGGGTGAGGGGAAGAAGTGAGAGGAGGTGGAGGAGAAGGATAAAGAGGAGGAGGAGGAGGAGGAGGAGGAGGAGGAGGATAAAGAGGAGGAAGACAGGGAAGCCAGGAAGAAATTGGAAAACGAAGGAAATGAAGACGTGAGGGAAGGCTAGTGGGTTGAATTGTGCCCCCTCGTTCCCCAAGCATGTCCGAGGCCTAACCCAGTACATGCGTGCCTGACCTCATTGGGACATAGTATCTTCGTAGATGTAACTAAGGGTCTTGGGACGAGATCCTCCTGATTTCGGGTGAGCCTTAGATCCAATGACTGGTGTTCTTAAGAGAGAAAGGGGACGGGGACCTGACACAGACCCCGCAGGGAAGACCAGGTGACAGGGAGACAGAGATTGGGGCGATGTGTCTATCAGCCAAAGACGGCCAGAGATTGCTGGCAGCCACCGGAAGCGGGGAGAGAGGCACGGAACTGGTTGTGACGGGATTGACCCTGCCAACACCTTAGTCTCGGACTCCTGGCTCCGTACCGTAAGAGTTTACATTTCTGTCGTGTTAAGCCACTCGGTTTGTGGCAATTTGTTACGGCCACCCCAGGAAACCAACGCCAGAAGGGAGGAAGGGAGGAAGAAGAGGAAAAGGAGAAGAAAAGAAGGGCGGACCGAGGCTTCTAAAGGGCAAAGGTCGGGAGGCATTTAAAGGACAAGAAGGGTTGGAAGTTGGAGAGGAACGCCATGTGCCTGGAGTTTAGTGAGTGAAAGACAGGGAGGGTGCGATGGGACGTGGCCCGAGAGACAGGAGGGCCGGTCTGGGGAGGATTTTTAATGTCACACCAATGGGTTAGGAGTTGATCAACTACAGCCCAAGGCCGGATCCAGCCCTCTGCGTGTTATTGTAAATAAAGTTTTATAGAAACATAAACGTACCTGTGCATTTACATATTGCCTCCTTTTTAGCTGTGTCAACAGAACTGAGTAGTTGCAGCAGAGACCACATAACCATTAAAGCTTGAAGTTACTATGTGGCTTTTTTTGCAGAAAAACTTTTCCGACCATTGCTAGAGGATATTCCGCAAATCTCCAGAATTCCACTGTGACCCTGGCCGCCTCCACTACATAAGATGGGCGCAGGTCAGCACTAAAGGTGCCTAAAGGGGGTGCTGCCAGGCTCTCATTGCTGCTGACCCCACCCCGCTCCGGGTGAGTGGTCACTACGCCTGGTTCTATCCATCGTCACCGTCTCGGCCCCCAGCTCGGCCCAGAGTAAGCACTCAGCAATTATTCTCTGAGTGACCGAATGGCTCATGAACAGACGAGGGGATATATCTGGGTCCCCCGAAGGCCAGAAGGCCATACCGGTTTACCCACTGAGGTGGTCTCTTCCTTGTCCATCTTCCTCTCCCTCCACCCCCACCTCAAGTGCCACAATTTCCCTGCGAAGGGCCATCAGCGGGACAGCGGCAGAGATGGTCTCTCTCTTTCCAGGGTCGGAGCCTCCAGTACAAAGTAATTTCCTCCTGATCGTATCCCCCTTGACTTCAGAGGGTCCCCCAACCTCAGGGGGGTTTCCTCTCTCAGGAGGAGTGAGCAGTCAGCTGGGCTCAGCGTGCTTTCAAGTTGGGAGACCCTCTTGGATTTTTCCATTGGCTTGAGACCTGGGAGGGTCCAAGCCTTAGATTATGAGGGTCCCTGTGAGACTGGAAAGACGTGGGGAGTGGGTCCCTGCCATGAGACACCAGGGAGGCAGAGCAGTGACCTAGGGTGGATAAATAGCCTGGCCCCAGCTCTTGTAGGTATTGGATCAGTCAGGGATACTACGTAGCTGCAGCAGGAGAGACTGAGGTTAGACTCCCAGAGGAATCATTACTGCGAATGCTCCTTGAATTACCTGAACGATAGTAACGAACTTCCAAACAGTAAGCTGGGGACCCTTTCCCATTGACAGACTCTGCTACAGGGCAACCCGTCAGCTCCCTGGGGACATGTGGCCTCCAGGGTCTTCCTCTTGCTTGCAGCTGAGCACCACCCCACCCCTGGGAGACTCGGCTGGGAGGAGGGAGTGGGCTCTGTGTGTGGTAGGAGGACATCCCGAGATCCCCTGACCTTCCTTTCCAATCTTTCCTTGCATTAAAGGGATGGAAATAGGGAGAGAACTGGGAAGCTCGTGTGAGACACTCAGGCTCGCTGGGGCCATCAGACGCCAGCGGATGCTGGAGACAGCACTGCCTCGGGTTTTGCCCAGGATAAAGCCAAGGGCGGAGGTGGAAGGGGGCTTTCCTGAGAGGTCACGCAGGCCAGGGCAGAACCAAGACCGCCTGGACTCTTAGCAGGATGTGTGCGTCCACTTCAGGGCCCTTCCTCAAACCGGCTGTCAGGCAGGGGACTGAGAGCTGGTCATTGTTATTTGGGGACATGCCCTGGTAGGGGGGCACTGGCCGGGGAGGGGGTGCGGTGGTGCTCAGGGTGGCCCGATGCCCAACAACGCTTCAGAAGCTGTGCAGGCTGAACTCCGCTTAGGAAGAGAAGGCTATGCCAGACCGAGCAGGTGTTTGGGGGCAGCCAGAACCAGGTCCGGATGGCGGATCTTCTCCTTACTACCTGTGCACCCTGGGGACGCCGTCCACCTCTTCTCTTTTGCAGATGAGTTTCCACATCTGTCAGGTTATGATTATGCCTTTCCACTGAAGTTAAAGAGGAGGCACGCACGGCCTCCAGCACAGTGCCTACCGCACTGTAAATGCTGAATAAATAAATGGTAACAAGCATTCTCGGGGGAGCCTGGTTACAGAAACAAGCCCTGGCCCTTGCTTTCTGCAACCAGCTGAGCCTTGGGGTCACATGTGAACAACCACAGTTCTGGGCTAGATAGAAAGAGAATTAAGGCACCAGCCCAGAGCCTGGCATCTCTTTGAAAGTTAGAGCCCTCTCTTCTGTTGATATGGAGCAGTCTCCTCTCTGCCTGTGCCCAGCTGGGTCTTAGAGACTCAGGAATGGATAAGAAACGACCAGAAGACACTCACCGTGGGGCTGGTCCTGTGGGGGCCTCTCTGGCCTGGAGCTTGCAGGTGCTGCTTGCCCGGTGCCCTGTCCACCTGCCCTGTCCGGCCTGATCCTGTCCCTCCTCTCCGCAGGCCTCTTCAAGATCTCCTCGATGGAGAAGGACAGGCCCAGCTTCTTTGGGCCTTCATAGCACCCCGAGTTCTTCCTCTCCATACCCCTGCAGAGAGCAGGACTCTCCGTGAGTGGCTGTGAGGAGGGCCGAGGGGACTCTGAGTGTGCCCAGGGCGATGCTGGCGGAGGGTGGCGTACTTCCTCCCCTGAACCTTCTGGAATCAAGAGGGCGAACAGAGGAGGAGGACGAGGAGCCTCATGTCGGATTATCCAAGCACGGTTCTGTCTTCCCGGGGACTTCCATGGGCCACTTCCAGTCACCCCTTGGAATCAACGAGGAAGGTCACACGGGAAGAGCTGGAACAGGCTGTACCCTGCATCCACAGGCGCAGAGCCCATGCCAGTACGACGTAAGGGCGTCGCCGCGACCAGACTGGGTTTGGTCTTCCTGCGAAGGTCTTCCCCAGGTGGTCGCCTGCACAGTCTCCAGCCGAGGCCGGGGGTCCTGAGGTCACTGCCAGTGGGAAACAGGGCGCGGAGCTGGAAGGAAGAGGAAGCCTGCCCGAGGGGAGGGCTGGGCGGCGTGCCCACCTTTGCTCTTTCTCTGCCTTGAGGCCTTTTCCCGCCGGCTCCAGGCCTCTGGAAGGCTGGGGTGCCACCCTTGGGTCTCAGGCAGCAAAATTTGTTCTGGGCCACACCGCAGCTTGAGGGATATTCCCCGAAACCCTCCTGGACTTCTCCTAATTTTGCCGTCCCCTCCCCCGCCCCCCGACTCCAGAATCCGCCTTCTGGAACACCTGTGCTTCCGCTGTTCTGAAGGCGGAGGCTAGAGTGGGGTCACGGGGTCGCTGTCAGGCTGTCTGTGTGATGGGGCCAGGCTTAGTGCTACTGCCTGGGCCTCCCAGGCGTCTCGGGCCTGGCCCGGACTTTCCTTCCTTCTGTCTCTGACATCACTTCAAGTACCTCCGCAGGCTTCTGGCCCCGGCTGCCTCTCCTCGCCTTTTGGGACGCGTCTTGCTCGGCTTCTGCTTGTGCGCCCCTTACCTGCCTCCGAGACGGCACGGAAGGGACCCCGTCCCTCTGCCCAGTAAGCTGTGGGCTGGGAGCCGACAGGCATGGACCTGCCCTTGCCAGGAGTTCTGTTCCCAGTGACTGTGTAACCAGGGAGGAGGGGGCAGTAAAAGGGCTGATAAGGGGAAAAAACTCTCCACCTTCCTTAAGGCCAGGGATGCAGGTGTCAGGGGAGAGGGGTAGGGGCAGCGGGGAGCTAAAGGATGGGTTTGGGGGGCCCGTGAGGGGCCGTGCTAGGGAGCCGACCAGGCTGGAGAGGGATAAGGGAAGGCAGGAGCAGGATGGCAGGAAGTGTCCTTAGGCCCAATAAAATGTGTTTACTCAGCCAGGAGAATTTATGGGTCCTGTATAGGCTGGAGGCTGGGCCAGGGCGCAGTCTGCTGGGCGTTGGCCACAGGCCATCCCTCTCCGATGTATTTGCCAATATCAGAGCAGGAGATGCCTTCCAAGGCCTTATGGTGTATGTGGGGAAACTGAGGCCCAGACCCAGGGGGTGTGGTGGGTGTCATGGCACAGTCTGTTCTAAGTACGGTGTTGGGGAGCTCTGGGACGCCATGCTGGCCACAAGGAGCCAATTTATACGAGAGTGATAGATTTCCCGGGGGAGACCGTGAACGTGAACTGGGATGTTAGAGTCTAGACCTCTCTCAGTGGATGGGGGTGGCGGTGGGGGGCGGGGGGGGGCGGAGAGGGCTGACCCCAGCTCCTTGCGGAGGGTGAGTCAAGAGCGGGAAGGACTTACCCTGAGCTGGGGAACGGGTAAAGATCACCTGGTCTGTTTTAAGGGCTGTGCCCCTCGGAAGCGCCAGGCTCTCCGAGCCAGCTGGCGGGATCCTGGGCTCTGCCGCAGGAACGAGGAAACGGAAAACCTCAGGAACGACGTTGCTCTCTCGTATTGTAGTCGACGTAGTTGGCCATCCACTCAGGGACCGCGATCCTTCCATCCGTGATGCTGCCGTCCTATCACGGGCTCTGTTTTCCAGGGAAAAGGAGAGGGTAGAGGGAGGAGGATTTTTTAGGGGATTTTCATAGGTCAGAAGTGGAAGCAGCTCATAGAACAGCTGCTCGTAGTTTGCGTCCGGGATGAGTCATATGACCCCGCCTAGATGCAAGGGGGCCGGGAAATGGAGCTCCCCTCTGGGCCAGGAAGAAAATGACCCAGTTTGGTGGGTGCACAACGAAGCACCTGCTGTATACTCCTTGATGTCAGGAGGCCCGAAGTCTGGCCCACCATTGGCTCGTTAAAGGTGGGAGTTTCCTCTCACTTGGGGTAGAGAAAACTGTGATGGATACTTGCGGTGGCTGGTACAGAGTGAGGACAGGGACATCGGGGGCCGAAGCGGCCAAAGCAGTAAAGGAGGGGAGGAGAGAGGATGGAACGGGGCGGGGGGGCAGGTGCATTCACTGCCTCTCACCCGCCCAGCGGCCCAGTCCACCGGTGTCGTTCACACCATCCTCCCGAGAAGCGGAGTGGGGGGTGTAAGGCTACACAGCTGGCCAGCAGCACTGTTCCATTCCGGGCACATCCAGCCCTAAAACCCACACTCTGCTCCCTTCTCCATAATCCCTAGAGACCCTCCGGTCCAACCCTCTCATTGTACGGAAGAAGAACTGAGTCAGAGAGAGAGCTGCGCCGAAGAGAGTTACACCCGTCGTTTTGAACCCCTCGTTTGACTTCCTCGCATCCTCGCCTCCAGGAAGGTTAAGAAAACGTCCCTCGTGGTGTGGACCCGGACGCCCACTTTCCTTCCGGACCATCGCCCCCACGGTTGACCGCAGCGCTGGCTGCCACACGCAGGCTCTTCCCGCGAATGTCTCTTGAGCTTCTCCTACATGCCAAACCCTAGGCGCCCAGAGGGACCTGCATCCCGGGGTGTGAGGAGGCGAGAAAGTGGCTGCAGATGTGCCAGCGAGACAAGGTGGCAAGTGGCCCCTGGTCACCGATGGGACCTTGCGGGAGTTTATAGGAGTAAGAGATTATGTCACCGTTTGGATCGAAGAAAGATTTGACGTGGAGGGAGGAGAGAGCACGGGGAGTCGTCACCCACAGGTGCCCTCATCTCATCCACTCCGAACACACAGGCACACAGAGACACCTGCGTGGTGCACTTTTGCGAGCTGAAATGATAGGAGAGGGATTTTATTTTCTGAAGAAGCGTTTAGGAGGAACATGCTAGAAAGGTAGGTTGGAGCCATCTGTTCATTTATGCACACATCAGATATTTTTTTCAGCACCCACTATGAAGTGCCAGACCGTGAGTGCTGTAAAGATAGTTGTGATAAAAATAGACGAGCTCCCTCTTCTTACACCGAAAATAGACAGATAATAAAAAGATGACAAATAAATGCCCAACGTAACTTCCACTCTTGTTACTGTTACAAAGAAAGCAGAACGGGCTGATGGTCTAGAGAGAGGCCAGGCGAGGGAAGGTCCTTGAGTTTATTTCAGATTCGAATTTTATCCCGCAGGCAATACGGACCCATGGGCGTTTCTGTGAGCCATGGGTCGTGAAGATCAGGTGGGTTTTGCGTCAGAACGCGGTGTCAGGACGGGCGTGTGACCACTCAGTAACCAGGGTATTGACTGCGACGTGGGGAGAGAAGCAAGCGAGGAAAGAGACGGGAAGGAAACCCACCGCTCGAGAGCCTCCTCTCTTCGGTTATCCTTGACCTTGCCTCGCATTGCCCCCAGCGGGCCCATTTCCAAAGCCTTCTCCAGCATTATCACCTTTGATGCTCACGGCCTCCACAGGGAGTGGGAGTCATCAACCCTGTCGTACAGTCGAAGGGACTCGGGCCTGAAATGGGAAGTGACTCGCTCAAGGTCTCTCTGTTGGCTGCAGAGTCGCAGCTTGTGCCTGACCTTCTACCATCCGGTCTTAACCTTCTCCCACCACTCCACCCTGCCTCTCTGAGTCGTTGTAAAATCCTGAGTTTTAAGAAGGAGCGCCCGACGAAGCATCTGTATGGAGACCCCAGTCGGTTGGTGACTGAGAGATTCGAGGTCTGTGGGGGAGCCAGTCTACTCCCCTCCAGAGCAGGTTTTCAGGGTCCAGCCCTCTGCATATTTGGGGTTATTCGATCATGGCTTTCTGTGCAGAAGCCCTCGTTCTATGGGAGAGTTTATATGGGTGGAGGGATCAGGGACAATGGCATGAAAACAGCTTGTCACGGGATGGCCTGGTGAGAAGATCGGGAGTTCTCAGTGGACCCCCCCTGTTCTTGCGCTATGTGCCTTTGAGACTCGCTCTTGACATGACCTCCTGGGAGGATCGAGACGCCTCAACCTGCCATCCTGATCTCAAAATTCTTTTTTACCCTAGATTCTGTTGGGAACATTCGTAGCTGTCCCCATAGTCTTTCCCTTACTTGGGAGTGAGAACTTGACTTTCCACGCAGGCTGGGAAGATCCTGGAGGCACCGTAGGTGGGGAGTAGGAATACCTCGCACCCAGGACAGAACTCAGAGCTCTTTCCTTTCAGGGTCTGCTAACTAGAGAGGCTGGACCTGGCGTGAAGCCGATTCACATCTCTCCATTAGGCATGTGCCGTTGGCTTGGACTTTGGGTTCTGTGTGATGGTTAAAATCCTCCCTTTATATCACGTGTTTAAAGTTGGTCAGAATAATCTCTGAAGACCAGAAGATCAGGATTGGTGCAGGGCGGGCAGGGTCTTACTGGAACTGCTCTGGAGTGAAAGAATTGTTATGTATGTTATGGTTCCCCATATATAGATCATATCTCCTTGTGAACAGCTATATTAAGCTGAGAGGACAATTCTTTACTAATGGATTTATGGAGTCTAATATTTCTAGGTGTTTATGCATGGCAAGGATCAGGGAAATTTTTCATTCGATCCTTTATTCAGGAAACATCCATCTGGTGCCCGCTGTGTGTCAGATACTAGGCTAAGTATTGAGTAAGACCAATGTGGCACCTGCCCCGTTGAGGTTATAGATCAGAGAGGAGACACAATAAACAAGCAGACAAGTAGATAAAATAATTTTAAATTATGGTAAGCAGTTTGAAGTAGACAGTATTGTAAATTGCATTACAGTTAGCCTGTCTTATTTATTGCTATGTTTAAGAAGGCGGTTTTCAGGCAGGGACAAAGCGATAATATCCCTTCCACCTGAACCATAGGTATGGCCGTGCTTAAGGCTATTAGAATTGACGATTGCACCTCAAAGAATTGGGATATGGCAAAGAGAGGAACAGAACTTTCAAATTGGTGGAAATTGCTTTTTTGAACATCTCTTGAAACTCCACAAGATGCCTTGGGTTTACCTTCTCACCCATTACGTACGCAGTTGTTGGAAAATTAAAACTAGCTTTGTGGGCTCATTTTAATTTGGGCCATGTGGATTTTGTCATTGTGGTTCTTTTTTTTTTTTCATGAAGTCTGTTACAAAGCAAAAAAGAGAGAGAAAATTGGAAAAGAGACCAAGACGGAAGCTGCGGTGTCTTTTGTAACTTAACACTGGAGTGACATCATTACTTCTGACATATTGCATGGGCCACACAGACTGATGCTGACACAATTCGGGAGCGGACGATACAAGGGTGTCGATACTGGGGCGGGGGAGATTGTCGGGGTCACCTCGGAGGTGGCTTCTGACAGTGTGCGTGGGAGTAACTTAAAATTATCTAGTAGCCATATTAAAAAAAGTGAAAAAAAGTGGCCTTAATTTTAATAATATATTTTATTCACCCAATGTATTCAAATATTTCAGCATGTAATCAATATAAAACTATTGAAATTGCCTTTTTTTTTTTTTTGTATTACGTTTGAAATCCGATGTGTTTTACACTTACAGCTCATCTCGATTTGGACTTGCCACATCTCAAATGTCCAGTAGCCCAGTTATTTCTAAACACACATGTGATCTTTTGCTTTTATTATTTTTTATTTTTAAATGATTTTATTTTATTTTTAATTATAATTGGAATATGATATTGTATCAGTTTCGGGTGTACAATATAGTGATTAGACATTATATAGCTTACAAAGTGATCACCCTGATAAACCTAGCACCCATCTGACACCATACATAGTTATTACAATGCTATTGACTATATTCCTCATGCTATACTTTATATCCCCATGACTACTCTGTAACTACAAATTTTTTCTTCTTAATCCTTTCTCTTTTTCACCCAACCCTCAACTCCCTCCTATGTGGCCACCATCAAAATGTTCTTTGCATTCATGAGCTCGTTTCTGTTTTGTGTTTTATTTTCTTTTTTTTAGATTCCACTTATAAGTGAAATAATGCGGCATCTGTCTTTCTCTGACTTGTTCCATTCAGCACAATACCCTTTAGGTCCATCCATGTTGTTGCGGATGGCAAAATTTTATTCTTTTTTTTATGGCTGACTAATATTCCCTTGTATATATGTACCAGCTTTTCTTTAGCCATTCATCCATTGATGAACACACAGGATGCCTCCATATCTTGGCTACTGTAAACAATGCTGCAGTGACATACAGATTCACATGTCCCTTCGAATTAGTGTTTTGGGTCTCTTTGAATAAATACCCAGAAGTGGGATTACTGGGTCCTTTTTTTTTATCTCTTGTTATAGCCTTTGTTTTGAAGTCCATTTTGACTGGTCTAAGTATTGCTCCCCCAGCTTTTTGTTTGTTTCCATCCACATGAAACATCTTTTTTCATCCCTTAACTTTCAGTCTGTATGTGTCTTTTGATCGGAAGTGAGTCTCTTGTAGGCAGCACATGTAAAGGTCTCGTTTTCTTATCCATTCAGTCACCCTATCCTTTGATTGGAGCATTTAATCCATTTACATTTAAAGTAATTGTTGCTAGATATGTAGTTATTGCCATTTTATTTATATTTTTTATCTTTTTTTCTTTTTTCTTCATCTTCTTAAAGAAGTTTCTCCAGTATTTCCTATAATACTAGCTTGGTGGTGATGAACTCCTTCAGCTTTTTCTTGTCTGAGAAGCTCTTTATCTGTCCTTCGAGTCTACATAATAGCTTTGCCGGGTAGAGTCATCTTGGTTGAAGACCCTTGCTTTTCATCACTTTGAATATTGTGTGGCAATCCCTTTTGGCCTGCAAAGTTCCTGTTCAGAAATCAGCTGACAGTCTTATGGGAGCTCCTTTGCAGGTAACGAACTGCTTTTTCTCTTGCCGCTTTTGAGAGTCCCTTTGTCCTTATCCTTTGGCATTCTAATTATGATGTGTCTTGGTGGGGGCCTCTTTGGGTTCATCTTGCTTGGGACTCTGTGCTTCCTGGCCTTGTATGTCTATTTCCTTCACCGAGTTCGGGACGTTTTTAGTCATTATTTCTTGAAATAGGTTTTCGGTTTCTTGGTCTCTCTTTTCTCTTTCCGGTATACCTATGATGCAAGTTTTGTTATGCTTGATGTTTCAGAGGCCCCTCGTAGTTTTACGTTCTTTTTTCTCGTTGCTGTTCTGATTGAGTGTCCTCCGCTACCCCATCCTCTAAATCACTGATTCGATCCGCTGCTTCATGCAATCTGTTGATTCCCTTTAATGTATTCTTCGTCTCAGATACTGCATTCTTCATTTCCGACTGGTTCTCTTTTGTGTTTTCCATCTCCTTTTTTATGTTTTCTACCATTCTGTTAAAGTTCTCACTGAGTTCATCTACTTTTCCCCTAAGTTCATTGAGCATCCTTATAGCCAGTGTTTTAAACTCCGTATCTGGTAGATTGCTTGTCACCACTTTGTTTAGCTCTTTTTTTGGAGCTTTATTCTGCTCTTTCAGCTGGGACATGTTTCTTTGTCTCTCCGTTTTTCCTGACTCCCTGTGTTTCTTTCTATGTATTAGGTAGGGCTGCTATGTCTCCCAGTCTTAATGGAGTGGCCCTACATAGTCTATGTGCTTTGAGTCCCAGTGGCATAGTCTTCCCTGGTCACCTGAGCTGGGTGCTCCAGGTGTGTCTTTTGTATGGGTTGTGTGTGCCCTCCTGTTGTAGTTGAGCATTGGTTGCTGTTTGTATATCAATGGGAGGGATTGACTCTTGGGCTGATTATTGGTTGTGAGGACTGGCCATGGCCAGTGGAGGAGCTATTGTGCAGGGCCGACTCTATAGAGCAGGAGTCACTTTAGCATGGCTCTAGTGCCTGCCCGGTCTGCCCTTTGGGGGTGTCATTCTTAGATGTGACCCCGTGTGGTCCTACAGCTCTGACTGAAGCTGGCCACTGGGTGTGCAGGCTGGGGCCTCCTAGGAGGGGCTCTGCCACTGGTCAAGTTCAGCTGCAGCCTGTGCCCTGCCTGGGACCACCTGGCATGAGGCACTAAGCAATAGCAGATGGCTGCCACCCACATTGGGCTTGGATGTACCTCAAGAAGCCAAGCTGCAAACTGAGGCCAACTGCTGCTAGTGCCAGGCTAGGGGCTGCTCAGCAAGAGGTATGTGGCATGCCGAGGCCAGATGCTGCTTGTTTGAGTTTTGTGACCCTTTGGGAGATTTTAGGGAAGTCTGCAGCATGAGCCAAGACAGGCACTGTTTGTGTGGAAATGGCTTGGGTGGGCCCACTCACTGGGAGAGTGGGGTCTCAGGCTCAGGGAATCACCAGGGTGGAGCTACCAGTGTTAGCCAGGTTTAATGGAGACTCAGATATGGTGGCCACTTGTGTCTGCAAGCCAGGCAGGGGAGGGCTCAGCAAAGGAGCAATGCCCTCTATCAAAGAGAAAGTTGCCCCTCCAGCTCTCGCCCCAAAGCCAGACAACCCAGTTCTACTCCAATGTCCCTGGCACTTCCCAAGGTGCTTCCCAAGAGCTGGAGCTCAGAGCGAATGAGTAATTCACCAAGTAAGTCCATGTGCACTGACCCTTAAAAGGAATGTCTGTAGCTCTGGAGGCCCATCCTCTCAGCCACAGACTCTGCTGGTTTTCACAGCCAGGTGTTGTGGGGAACTTCTATTCCTGGCACTGGAGACCTGGGCTGGGGAACCCGGCGTGGGGCTGAGACCCGTCTCTCTCCCAAGAAGACTACCGCAGCCGAGATATTTCTCTAGATTCTCAATCGCCACATGTGGTTGTGGGACCAGCCTGTTTTGCATCATTTCTCCTCCTACCAGTCTTGATGTGGCCTCTTCTGTGTGTTCCCAGGTGTATGATGTCTGTTCAGCTAGACCTCAGGTGACTCCTATTGATGGCTGTTCTGCAGTTTAATTGTGATTTTGACGTGGTTGTGAGAGGAGGCCAGCACAGCATTTACCTATTCTGCCATCTTGACCAGAAGCTCTCTACACACGAGCTCTTGTCTGAATGGACCCAAAGGGTAGATCTTCCCACTTTGTAAAGGTTCATTCTCTATTTCATCCAAATGATGGACCTATTTATTGGTTTACTTGGTATTCCAACTAAACCATCTGCCAATTTTCTCTTTTATAAATTGCAAGGGTGATATTTTGTATGAGGAAGCCCTTGGGTTTTCAGCACATTTGTGTTATACTTTTGACCTTTTTATGCCACTTGTACAAAAATTTGTCAGGAACAATATAAGAAATGCACAGCAATGACTGATACTGGCCTTTGACTCAGTGGAGGGAAACTAATTATGTGGAGGGAAACTAATTATGTGGAGAGAAACTAATTATGGGCTAAACTGCAGGGGCTCAGTATTAATCCCCACCCTGCCATAGGCAGTTACACAGATCCTGAGCCTTAGCACAGTGTGAGGGCTGGTGTCAGAAGAAACCGTGTCCGGATAAACCAGACCACAATTCCAAGCAGAGCACAAGAGCCATGTGCTTTGGTCCCTGCTCCCTTTAACAGATATTTTATGACTTGAAAGAATTTTGGGGGGAGTTGGATGAATTGCCCTCTGTTATATGAGAAACAGGGAATTAAAAGTCTTTTCTATGCAGATAACATGGTTTTATTGTCACCAACCAGGAATGGCCTCATTACTGTCAGGAAAAAATGGCTCAGGATGAATCGCTCCAACCCCTCAATTGTCATTTTTGGCAGATGTCCTCCAACATTGAGTTGGCTTTTATTCAACAACCTATGAATCACATTCATTCATTTAGTCACTTAAGGCTACATTTTCCTACGAAGCCATTTGGGGGACTCACCAGGAGATGACATTTGCTTAACATTAGGTATCTGTGGGTGCAGTATTAGGGTTTCCCCAAGGCCTTCTTCGGAGATTTGTAAAATGAACTTTGAAAAAGTTTTTAAGCTAAAATTATCACGGCTTAACTTGATGGACTACGACATTATTTCTTGCTGTGGGAACAGATATAGAGTTGTTCCCTTAAGGAAAACGGCTTCTCACAGGTTTTCCCACAGGTATTCTTAGAGGCATTCCCACAGGGTTTCCACAGGCATTCTCCCAGGCATTTCCCAGGTATTCCCACAGGCATTCCCCAGGTATTCCTTTAGCTTCCCTTTATGCAGATGTTGGCCACTCGATTGATTGTAATGCACATAGGTCTCCCCTCAGCTGGGAACATAGACTGTCTGTGTAGTAGGCTGCTTCTTACTGGAGACTAGATAACTTCAAACCATCTGTTAACCACATGACATCTCTGAGGAGATGGAGAGAAACACATTCCCCAGAATTCCCTGATGGAGGGAGCTGGGTCTTGCTGAGGCTCACCTGCTGTTTTCCTTAAGCAAACACCAAGCCAGGAAAGGCCCACATCTCTTGAGCAACTGGAAAGTTTTCCAAGATTTTTAATCACTGTCGTGCTGACCACTTATAGGTGGTTGTGTTCCTGTTTTCTCTGTGGCTCCAAGGAAGCTAAGTTTAAAAAAACTCAGTTAGCCTTTTGGATCTTAGACTGTGCTGGACCTCCTTTCCCTCACCCTGGTTTCTTGATCTGTGTATCCCTTTAAAGTATGTGCTGGGTTGTCTGTATTCAAATAAGCCTCCTTCAGCCTTTTTTGGGGGTGAGGCAGATATGTAAACAAACACTGGTATGAAGCATGGGACAGTCCACCTATCATCCTAAAACAGCTACTGAGTATTGCAAAGGACAAAAACCCAGGTCTCCTGACTGCCTAGCTGGTGTTTTTCTTTCAGACCACAAACTAGACACATGGGCTTAACAAGAAGAGTTTAGCTGTTATGGAGGGAGCGGACAGAAACTCTGGATAAAAGGTAACCAAAGAGTTTTAGATACACTGGTGAATTTCACACCCAGGCTGCTGAAACCTGAGGGGCCTCAGCAGAGGCAAAGGAGAAACTGGCCATGGGCACAGGGACGCAAAATTCAGCTGAAGGACAGCTCTTAGCAAAAAACTGCAAACTACGTGGGGAGATGGATGTTGTCAGAAATGGGGGGCAGCCCAGACCGGAGGAGAAGGTGTTCCCCCAGTCATGCTCACCTGGAAGCTGGCCAGGGGTAAGGGCTGGAGTATTCCTGGCAGAGGGAACAGCCTGGGCAAAGGCCTGGGGGCAGGAGGGAGCCTGGGAAGCTTGGGGAAAGGCGAGAAGGTTAGGGTGGCCGCAGTCTTTGTGTGTTCTCTTGCGTGCTTGCACATGCATGTGTGTGCATGTGTGTTTATGCACGTACTTGTGTGTATGTGTGGTGTGCATATGCAAGTGTACACTTGGGTACAGGTGCCAGGCCCAAGCCTTTCAGCCTGGCAAATAAACTCTCCTTTATCTGCCCTCCGCCTCTGCTTCTATCTCTGCTCCAAATCTACCTGAGTGAGTTGTTGTTTTTGAACGTGCAGCATATCCATGGGTGTCTTTCTCTGCCTTCCCTGGCTGGGTCAGGTCCCTTCCTCTGTGTCCCTCAGCACTCCACACTTCCCACTGGTAAAATAAAATAAAACGGAGGCCAGGTGTGAAAATCCCCCAAGCAGACAAAAGTATTTAAGCCATGGAAGTAAAACGAAATCTAGCTTATTTCATGAACATAGGTGACGCTAGGCTTAGATTAGTTCTTGTAAATACCTCTGATAGCTATAAAATTTGTTTAAGTCATCTTCCTCAAGTAGTAAAACATAATCACTTTGAACCAATCCCTGCCATCCGGAAACCCCCCAAAGCTGACATGACTCCCTCACTTCCGCTCTGTAAGTCGTCTACAACTTCGTGCTTCTCAGCTCCAGACCAGTTTTGGGTTCGAAGTCTGTGTTCACGAACAGTTTGTTTCTCGCTCAATAAAACATTTACAACAAGTAGGGCTTTCTGAGCGGTCCTTTCGACACCACTATTAGTTTCCTCGTGGGGCGCCCTGCACCGTGAGGCCCTGCAAAGCAAGGTCTGTGGCTACTCGTCTTTCATGCCGCACACCTAACACAGTGGCTGCCCCACGACAGGTGCTCGGTGAGGGTCAGCCGAATGAAAACACGTGAGTTAGCACGTCAGTGAGTATTTCGTTCGACTGCATCGTCACAGAATATAGAAAAGGAGCCTTAAAAACATAAATGTGTCTCTTTTTTTCCTGTCATGTGAATGGAGTCCCCGAGCTGTCAGGCCAAAGCTGTGTCGACAGGTTCACTATCACCACGTCTACCTGCCTCAGTACCAGCTTCATCCTCGAGGTGACCTCACAGTCCAAGCGAGCTGCTGGGGCTTCAGGCATCGGGTCTGAATTCCAGGTGAAAGAGAAAAAGGAGCGGTCTCTCAGCTCGGTCAGCCCCCTTCTCAAGAGCTTTCCTGGAGGGAATCTGACCTAATGACTTTATCTGTTATCTCATTAAACCTCCCTTCTTAGTTGAAAGTAGGCCTAGGCAATGCAATCTTTAACCCGGGAACATTGCCACCCCTAATAAATCAAGGCTCTGTTGATAACAAGAAGGAAATCATGAATATGGGGCTCACAACCAGTAGCCTGCACTATGGCTCTTAATTGGGAGCTAAAATGAGCGAGTCCTCGACAAACCTGGAGAAAGGAAGCGAGGTGGCCTTTTTGGTGACAGACTTAATAATGAACACATGACACGCTGGAGCAGAGACGTGCAAAGGTGATTTAATAAGACACAGAGCCTGTAACCCGTTAAGGTGTGTTAGTGTGAGCGGGTCGGTCAGCCCCTGGGACCCAGGGAAGACCCTCGCGGTATCGATGTTGGGGGCGCCTCTTCCTGACCGTGGGGGGTCAGGGAGTGGGGCAGGAGGAGAATTTAGCAAGTGGACTTGGGTTATTTTGGTACCATTGGGAACACCACCCCCTTGAGATGGGTGTGTAAGCGATCGCATGTGAGTCCAAGTCTCCGTCGCCATCTTGGGGTGTGAGCTGCTATCAAATTAAACGGCTCAAACCCTCAGCTCACACAAGTGGCCACGCTGGCATTCAAACACACGAGTGTCGGACAGACGCTGCAGGCGATCAATGCCATGAAGGCGAAGAGAAGCAGAGGAAGGCGATGAGCGTGGGAGGAAAGGGGCCCGGAGAGCATCCCGGGAAGAACGGGAGCATAGAGGTCAGGGCGCTGCTGTCCTCGCCCCGGCTCTGCCGTCGACTTGCCTGCGCGTGGCTGCATCGCTGCGACTCGGTTTCCACCTCCGTGGAATGAAGGCATTGGACTCGCGCAGTGACTAACAACGGCACGGATCACCGAGTGGGCGCCTGCCGCCTTTGAATCTCCGCTCAACTCTTCCACTGAGCAAGCGACTTGATCTTTCTGAGCCTTGGTTGCCTTGTCTGTAAAATAGGGAGGAGGCAGGTATGTCTCGAGGTGGCTCCAAGGAGACGGTGCACGTAAAGCGCCCGCACAAAGTAGGTGCACAGTTGATAGCGGTGTCTTCGTCTGCATGTCCCGCTGGACCAGGAAATGCCATGCTTTCTTGATAATCTGCCTCTAGCCGTCACTGCTGCCAACTCCAGACTCCCTTTGGCAGCCTGTCTCCCTGGTGACAGTTGCTATGATTGTCTCAAAAGTTCAATGGCTACCACCCATCATGCAGAGGCCCTCCGCACTGCTGTCTGGAGTCCCTTTAACCCACAATTTATTAGGTTTGTTGTCCCTGATGACTTCTCAAACGAGCCCATAAATTAGAAATATTAGTAACATGTCTCTGGGTCTTAAACGGGTAACTTGTGTTATGGGGTCCACTTATGGACCAATTATGATCAATTGACATTTCTGTCTGCATCACCATCCATCAGGGCACAAATGGCTCTCATCTTGGTGCTCTGGGGTTGAAGGCAGACATCTGCTGAGGGGTGGAGGGTCACGTAGCTACAGGGATCGGAGTCCTTGCTTCTTCTGCACCCATATGCTACATCTATTCTCAGGTGTATCACTTAGATATGCTTCACATCCCGTTGCTCACTTTCTGCATTCTAGAGCTCTCTCTAGGTGAGTGATTATTCATTCATTCATTCATTTATTCATTCACCCCTTCCTTCTGTCTTACCTGCCTTCTCTCCATCCTTTGTTGAATGTGTACTGAGTACCTCTTTGGATACTGAGTACTTCTTTGGATAAGTCTGTAATTGTATCAGTAGTGATGACAAAAGATGATGATTTAAAAAACCCTCTGTTTTTGAGTATTAATATGTGCTAGATTTTCCAGAGAAGGAAACAAGCAGTAAATAACTTGTCCAAGATCAGAGAGGTTAGTTGACTTGTTCAAAGCCACACAGCAAAGGAGAGGAGCCAGGGAACTTCAGATAAGTTACTTCAACGCTGTGCTCCAGTCTGTTCTTCTATGGAGAGAACCCATGTCACAGAGTTGCTGTGAGAATTGAACACAAAAGTTTTCAAATGGTGTTCAGCCAATGAAAAGTACTCAGGTTGCAGTAGTTGCTTCTGTCAGCTCGTTTCGTTGAAATCTCCTAAAAGCCTCATGAGGAAAAGGAGACACAGAGTATCTTGCCCAAGGCCACCCAGCAAAGAAATGACAGGGGGTGGGATTTGAACCCAGGTCCATGCTGCTCTAGAGCCACCGCACTTCAAAACCACTGTATCTTCCAGCTCTCATCCTAAAATCCAAAGCCGAAAGTGGCTATTAACAGACACAGAAAGAAAAAAAGTGTGTGATCTCATTTCCATATAGAATCTAAAATAGTTGAATACCTAGAAGCAGAGGGTGGAATGGTGGTTACGGGGGGCGGGGGAGGGGTGCAGAGAGGAGGGGCAACGGGGGAGACGTCGGTCCGGGTGCAAAGTTGCGGTTGCGTAGGACGAATTAGGCTAAAGATCTAACGTACAGCGTGGTGACTGCAGTTAGTGATATCATAATGAACACTGGACTTTCGCTGAGAGAGCAGATTTCAGGTGCTCTCATCTCTCTCACACGCACGGTAACTATGTGAGAAGATGATGTTAGCTTGACTGTGATGATCATTTCACTACGTATATAGTGAGTCTCAAAAATAAATTTAGGATGTGGTTCCATAATGTAGTGGTTAGCGCATCTGCTTTACACGCGGAAGGCCCTGGGTTCGCGCCCCAGTGGACCCACAGTCCACGGTCTATGGCCATGCCACCCTGAACAAGCCCGATGTCCGATCTTGGAAGCTAAGCAGGGTCGGGCCTGGTTAGTACTTGGGTGGGAGACCACCTAGGAAGACCAGGTGCTGTAGGCAGCCTCCATGGTTTCTTCGATGGAAGGTTAGATTACTCTTCATCCTCTCACCCCCAAAATTAAGGAAGATTTCTTGTTAAGGAAGACTTTCTGGAGGAGGTTACTTTGGGAGTAGAACTGGGAGAAATTACCTGCGTGGCAAGGGATGGGGGGCAGCGCCACACGGTGGCTAAGGACACAGGCTATCGAGTTAGACAATCCCAGGTTCACTTCTTAATTCTGCCACTTACCAGCTACGTGAGATTTGCCTGGTGATGTCTCTGGGCTCAGGGTCCCTCGTCTCTTAACTGGAACTTGTGAGGCCTGTGTCACAGGCGTGTTGCCCGGTGCCCGGTCGGTCCCCCTCGAGGCATGCTGTTATTACTCCCGAGGGTGTACAGGGTGGGCGGCCGTGCTGTGGCGGACGCTGTGGCTGCCTCCCCACTGCTCGTTGCACCCTTGTCCTGTCGAGCGGAGGCACTTCAGTTTGGGACCTGGGCTCACATTGGCCTAGACTGACCACCTGGGAATCATCCAAGCCCCTTTGCCCATATCCCGCTACGCATCCATCAGCATTCCTGCGGGTTCGATCTTTCAGCTATGTCTGGGGTCCTGCCCCTTCCCACCACCTTAGCTGCCCCTGGGGTGAGGCAGTGTGTCTCCGCCTGGGACCACGGCGTGCGGTTCCCGGCTTTTCTCCTCCCCCCCTCGCCCCGTCCATGCTCCATACGGCCGCCATATCCAGTCTCCTTGCTCAAGCACCTGCCCTGACCCCCATGAATCCTGAGGAGACACAATGGCCTGCGAAGCCCTGTGAAATCTGACCCCACGGCCTCTGTGCTCCAGCTACACAGACTTCTCGGAAGTTCCTTTGAACACGTCGGGTGCAGTCACATGTCTGCATTTGCCCGGAATGCCTGTCCCTGCACAACCTCAGGGCTCACTCTTTCATTCCTTCGAGCCTGCTCGAACACCACTTTCTCGACCGGCCTTCCTTTCTGAGCCCTGCGCTGACCCCCCGATCCTCCTTTTCTTTTTCTATAGTACTTAGCCCCTTCTAACATGCAATGTAATTCAATTATTTAGTACGTCTATGGCTTAGAGCTTATTGCCGATCCCTCCTGCCAATTGGATTGTAAACCTATGAGAGGTGGGACACTTCGTCCATTTGTTCATGGCTGTATCCCAAGCATCTAGAACAGCATTTGGCACAGTAAATATTTATCGATCAAAAGAAAGAAAGAAAGAAAGTCTCTTGAGTCTGATGGGGTGGGGCCAGGGCTGGAGCGGGAGATGAAGAGACGCGCGGTCAAACTGACATTTGTTAGACACCAACTCCGTGACAGCCCTTCCGGGAGATTTAGTCTTTACGACAAAAGAGGGACGAAGATACAATGTGCCCATGTTACAGACGAAGAAACTGAGGCATGGGGAGGTGAAGTCACCTGGCACAGGTACTCACATCTAGATTCAAACTGGTGTGTCTGCCTAATGCCATCTCCTTGGGTGAGACCAACCTGTCACTGAAGCACAAATATGCTAAATATAAAGAAAGTTAGAAAACCGTTATCTTATGCTTAACACAATTTTACTATAATTAAAATAGTATACTAATTTTTAGAAGGAACAGAGAATGAATCACATTTTTTTTTTCTTTTCGGTAGAATTTTTCCGGCAGGGTGATATAATGGTATGCTAGGGCACCCTTCGCTTCTTATTAGGTTTTCATGGCACAGCTATAAAGAGGGTCATTTTTGTAGGAATGCTCGAGGGCTTGCCTCCCTTAGTGCGTTGATATTTAAATTATTCTCTTTTGAGGTGCTTACTCATTATCCACATTGATTTCCTCTTTATTAATTATTAACAGGTCTAACCCTTTACATAGTACTACTAACTTGCATCTTCTGAGTGCTCACCAAGTGTCAGGCTCCTCGTGCACATGATGGATTTATTTTTACCGCAGCTCTGCTTGGTAGGACATACTATACATGTGTTCTAAGTAACTTGCTTACCCTCTGGTGGTACAACTAGTAAGTGGAGGACTAGGGACTTGAACTGCAGAGCCTGCTTCTAAACCGCTCATTTGTCAAAGAGCCTGTGTATGATTCGAGCCATGCTCCAATATAACTTTCACTGATCTCATGAAATCCCGCCTCGTTTGTGAGATTTTCGTTTTCAGATGAAATTAATCTGCATTTCATGTGCACGGCATCCTGGGAGGCGAATGGCCCATAGGGTGTGAGGAGCCATGACTGACCCAAGAGTGTGAGGAGCCATGACAGACATTGGTGTGAAATGGGGTAGGACATTCAAGCAAGGATGCCTTTATTAGGGGGTCCGTTCTTCAGTGACTTTTATTTTTGTCCATGGGGGAAACGGGGTGGGAACTGCTTTAGGGGCAAGTAAACTCACAGCTGTGTGTGCGACGTGAGGGCCTAGGCCTCCCTTCGGGATATTTCTAGGATTCTTTCTTTCACGACAGTCTGGTGGGGCGGGGCCGGGGCTGGAGCAGGAGATGAAGAGGGTGCTGTTAAGCCGACATTTGTTGGACACCAACTCTGTGACAGACCTTCGAGGAGGTTTAATTCGTCTTTACCACAAACCAGCGAGGGAGGTACCATGTGCCCATTTTATAGATGAAGAAACTGAGGCATGTGTGTGTGTGTTGGGGGGCGGGGTGAAGTCACCTGGCTTAGGTACTCACATCTAGATTCAAATTTGGATTTGTGTGTCTCCCAAACCCAGATTTTCCGCATCGCGATGCCTCCTTGCTAGTACGGACAGTTCGGTTGAGGGGATCACTGGCAGGACTGGGCTGAGAGGCAGCCAGGGTGGTGGCGGTGGCAAGACGTGGACCGCAGGAAGTGAGACGGCCTTGGATGGATGCGGCTGGCCAGCATCCGCTCCCATGCGCTGCCTCCCGCCCTCCCCAATCCCTTATATTTGGAAGCAGACTCGTTCTCTAGGAACAAACAGGGAGAAGATTCGATCACTGCCACTAACAAACGCCGGAGAATAAATATGTCACCCCCTAATTCAGGGGCTGCAACAAGAATCTTCTCCTCCAACTCCAGAAACGCGGGGCTGGCAGGCTGGAGGCGGCTGGAGGCGCACTAGGGTGAGGCAAAGGGGGGTTTGCGCAGAGTCCCGCGGAACGAAGGGGGCGGGGCTCCCAATTCATGCACCGATCACACGCGGGGTGCTCCATCACAGGGCTGGGGGTGAATAAACCGGAGGAGTGTCTGCCCCCTCCGAGCCCAAGCGCGGCACTCGGATTGCTCAGACCCCGCTGGCCACCTTGTGGCCCGGCCCCCGGAAGTTGACATCCAGGAATCATTGGAGAGGGGGCCACGCATGCCCCCCAGCCAGTCTGCTGAGGCCGGAAGGCCTCCTTCTCGCCCTTAGTTTCCCTAGATGGTTGGGGGCTGAGGTGGGTGGTCAACATCATTCTTTGGGGCCACTGCAGTGGCAGAGTGGCTGCCTACCCATCCAGGGCCTGCGGAGAGAAGGAAGAGGTTCATCTTGGGGCGACGGGGGTAGGTGGGTGGGGGGTCTGGGTTCTCACGACTTCTCCCCTGTAGGGTGCAACCCCTACAATGAGAAGGCCCTGGTCGTGGCGGGTGGGGGCTGCGGGGGGCAGAGGTAACCCGTCCTGTGGGAACACCAGTGGCTAGGCTCCCAAGACTGGCATTGGACTTGGGGCTTCCGTCAGCCGTCCTCCACCCTCCTCCTCATCCTGGGCTGTGACTTCCTTCTGAGTTCCTTCGTGGCTCCCTCCAGCCTCCCAATCTTGTGCTCAGATGACCCTTTAGGACTCCGGGAAATCCTTTGGAGGTCCAGTGGATTTTGGAGGAAATGGAAATGATTATTAGTAATGTTACTAAATTATTAAATGACTATTAGCATAAGGAAAAGGCTCCATCTCATCAGTAACCCAGGAAATGGGAATTTCAATAACAACAGGATACCTGGAAAGTGTATCATACAAGGGAGGGGTGTGGGCAGAATGATTCTGAGGCAGCCATCTTGGTTCATTTTCAATTCGTTATTTGGCATATAACCCTCTGGGCATATCTTAAGATGTAAATGATTCAAATTTTGCATTTTTCAAAAACCTGGAATACCATAATACCAAACGTGGGCATTTCGATCACTGGTGGTTGGTCCCCAAGCACCAGCTTGGTGCTGAGCTGCTCTGGGGCCCAAAGGCAGAGTTGGGGTCGTCATCTCACAGTCTCGAGCAAGGACACACATGGGAAGAGTCCACCCCACTCGTGGCACGAATGGGGGGCTGGCCTTGGAGAGGGGTCGGAGGGACCTGAAAGGACATAGCCTGGAGTCACGTGACCAGCCGATGCACTTGGCCTCTCTCAGACTCAGTGTCATCCATCATTTGTGAAATGAGGGTCTTCATGCTTACCTCAGACTGTGAACCCCGAAGAGAGCTGAAGATTCTTTATAAACTGCAATCATTGCTCGGCCGTGAAGCTTGTATGTCAAAGCATGTGGAAGAGGCCAGCTTGTGTGGTGGAGGGAATTAGAAGTCCCCGGGTCTGGGAGGGACCCTGTGCTGGCTCTGACTCCTGGTCATTGTGTGACCTTATCCCCAAGGCATTTAATGTCTTGGTGTTCCTTGGTGTAGACACATCACCTTCAATCTCTGCCTCGGTTGTCACTTGGCCTTTTCCTCGCATGTCTGTCTCTTGCCTCTTCTATTCTTCTAAGGTCACTTGTCATATTAGATTAGGACCTACCCTAACGATCTTAACTTAATTACATTATTTTCAAATAAGGTCATAGTCACAGGTACTTGGGGTTACGACTTCAACCTACCTTTTTTTGTGGGGGACACAATTCAGCCCATAACTGTAAGTAAAGCACCTAGCTCGGTGCCCGCGCCTTGTAAGTATTCAATAAATATTAGCCATTGTTATGACTTGTGAGGCTCGAAGTAGACAAAGTACACAGTCTCTTTGCAAATGATAAAATACCAAGCAGAGTTATAATTGGCTATTGGTATTTTCCTTATTTCTATCGATAGAAGTCACCTTCAGACAGAGGCAGAAGTGACAGAAGTTCTCAGGGAAGAGCTAGAATGCAGATCATGGTTAACCACGAGCAGGTGTTAGCTACAGAAAGGTGGCAAAGGAAAATGTACCAAGGCGGGCAGTATCTGCCCAAAGTTGGTGGCTGCCTGTGGGACAAATGACAGACACACTGGGAGCAGGGATCAGAGCCTGGGCAGCTCAGGCAGGGCCAACCCAGTGCAAAGTTGGAGAGAAAGTAGCCATCTCTCGGGCCTGGGTCCTCACAGCTGGGACCCCTTGATTACCCGGCGGGGCCCCAAAGTCCTATTGTCTCTGCTTCCCAAATAGATCCCAGTCCACACTTCCTTCCACTTCCACTGCTGCTGCTCTCATTCAAGCCACCGCTGTTTCTTACCTGGATGACCACGAAAGCCTCCTCACCTGCCCCCTGCTTCTCCCTGGGCTCCCCTCCCCTGTCATCCCTTACCACAGCAGCCAGGCTGCTCTTTCAAACGACACACGTCAGATCTGCTTACAAGCTCTGAAGGCTTCTCGCTGCACTTGGAATCCCTCGGCTGACGTGCTCCTTCACGACCGACATCCCTACCATCCTTTCCCGTGGCTCCCCGAGCTCTTCCTCCCTATTCCCTTCAGTTCCTCCAGCACACCAAGCCTCGTCCTGCCTCAGGACCTTTGCACATGCCACCGATGCCCTGTGCGTGGCCGTGGCCTGTCTTGCTCTCTCACCATTCATTCCTATCTCGGTTCAGGCATCTTCCCTGGCCACACATTTAAAGGAATTCCCTGCCCCAGTCTTCACCCCGCCTTTCGCACTTCCATTTTCATCCTAATACTTAACCTGGTTCTGAAATTATCTTGTACTTTTTGTATTTTCTTGTGTGTCTGTTTCCGTTAGTGGAACATAACAGGCACAAAGAAACAAAGAATCACAAATATATTGTTTACTTCTGTATCTAGTGTGACAGGAACAGGGTATAGAATACAACAGGAGCTCAATAAGATTTGTTTCAGGGGTGAGAAACAGCCCTGGGAGCACTGGGACCTGGAATGCATGTGGGAGCAGACATCGAGGGGTGCAGCCCTTCTCGCCATTTATTCCTAGGCCTCCAGTTTTGATAAATAAACCTCCGCCTTGTTCCTGAAACCCAGTCCCTACCTCCTCGTCTCATTCTTTCACTCTCTCATTCATTCAGAAATCAGCGAACACCTACACTGTGCCATGTGCTGTAGTAGGTGCTAAAGAGGTAGTTGTCAAAAGCTCGGTAGGGACAAGCAGAGAGAAGACATCTACCCAGACCTGGAGTGGGAGGAAAACAGGGAGGGCTTCCTGGAGGAGATGACCCCTAAGGTTGCATCTTCAAGGATGTGCAGAAGTTGGAAAGGCAGGGATGGGGGGGAATGGAGTGTGGGAAGGCGTGGCCACCAGGCACCGGCCTAGGGGAACAGAGGAGGCAGAATGGTACATAGAGAGCACTTTCTCAGCATCGTTAGGCATTGCACTAAGCCCCGGGCAAGGATGACCTCATCTGTTCATCTGGCGACCACAGAGGCAGGTGCTTTACCATCCCCAAGAGGCAGGGAAGGGAACTGATGCAGAGAGAGGTTCAGTTGTTTGTCCAAGGGAACACAGCTCATGCATGGCGATCGGGCTCCAGGACGGGCCGTGTCCCTCTCCGCCTGGTATACTCACCTCTTCCGTCACTTGCAATGGCCTGACGGTACATCCTGAGTCCTTGCTCTGCATCCAGTTTTCCCACCAGGGGCCCCACCTCACTTTCCCAGCACCCCCAGACCCCCATCCAGAGATTCCAGAAGTCTTCCTGGCGGTTACAGCCTGGCGGCCAGGCCTCTGATGCTCACCTTTCCTGATCTTGGCTTTCCCTAGATTCCAGGCTGTTTTGCCCTTGACCTTGTGCCAGGAGGACCTCCCTTACAATTCAGTTGTGAGACTTTTGTTGGTAAGTGGGGGAAAACCCAACTCGACCTGCCTTAAATAAGGAACTCTCTTATCTCCATGAATGGGCGCTGAGCCCTGCCGCCACCCCGCCTCCAGCAGGCGCTTGCTGCATCCGGGAACCTGTCTGTCTCCATCCTCATTGGACAGAGAGGGGCCTGCTCAGGCTGCCCACCGAGGTCCTCTGCTCAAGGACACAGCCTTTGGAGTCGTTAAAGAGGGCCCACGAGATTCGGGCGCCCAGTAAACACCCCGCCTCCCAGCCCGCACAGCGCAAGCGACGCCCCGGACGAGCGCGACACGCTCACACCCCTTTGTGCGCAGCCGCCGTCAGAAGCCAGGACCCCGGCCAGCACCAGGTAAGGCCGCACAGGCGACTGCAGCACGGACTGGAGCCGTGGCCTCGGCCCTCCCTCTGGGAAGCCGTGGACCCCCCAGCACGTCACTTACCTCCCAGTGCCTCAGTTTCCCCTTCCATAATGTGGGGCCGTTCCAGAGCCCAGCTCTCAGGGCGGTTGTGGGGATTCAGTGAGTCACTGTGTGTGAAGCCCTTACTCCGCTGAGGGCGGCTCACACGGCAGGTTAGCCGTTTCTCCACCCCCCCCCCCCCCCCCGCAAAACAAAACCTCATCCCCTACTGCTCTCGGTGCACCCCTAACCAGACTCAACTCCACGCATCTCCCACCTCCCCAAACCAGCAGTGCACCCAAGGGGGGCGGAGGTGGCAGTCTGTGGGGTTCCAGCAAGGAGGTCTGTAAAGAATTTACAAACAAGAACAAGCCCGGCTTCCCATTATCACCACGCGCCCGCAGTTCTGGACAACGTCAGCGGCAACGTTCTCCTTCCTTCTGGAGCAGACCCTCCCCCCTCTCCTGCCCCACAGACGCCACTGCCCAGGCCCTTCCGTTGTGCCCCTTAGAATGGGCTGGCACCGTTGGCAGAGTCCGCACACGCCGAGTCCTCCCTCGGCCATCTTGCTCTCAAGGCGGCCTGGAGCCCCCCTGAGCCCACGCGTCCCCGGCAGCCTTTCAAGGAGGTTTCCCCCTTTCTCGCACTCTGTGTGCTATGGGGACTCCTTGTCCATCCTGGATGTCCAGGCGAAGCCACAGACTCCGAGATCAAAACTCCCTGCCACCCCTTCTTCCTTGCAGTCAGTCACCCGTAGACCCTGGGTTTGGGTCTCAGAGTCCGAAGCTTTTGGCCCCTGCCATGTCTCCAGTGTGAACTGGGTCCTCATTTAGGGGGATATTAGTATCTTCAGTGAGAATCCTTAGAGTCCTTTCCTCCCATGAGCTTGTCCTCACCCCTACCTCAGCTGGACCCCCCCATGAGTATGCCCTGAGCCTTGTTTTTACCAGTAGGTGGGAACCGCCCCTCCCCCGCCGCCCACCCAGTTCCATGCTTCGACCCACAGGTCCTGTCTTTCCCTACACTCCCCGTGGTTCCCTGGCTCCGTGCTTGTGTGACCTCACCTGGACTTCCTTTCCACCCACATGGCCGTCCTTTTACTGCCCTTCACCCATCATGTCCTCAACTCGCTCCTTAGACCCTGCGACCCACTAGTTCTCTCTGGGTGGCACCTGCTTGGCAAAACCCCTGGTCTTGGGTAAATCTGCTTTCTCTGTACTCCACACCTGTACCCAGGTATTCCTTTACATGGACAACCTCTAACTCCGGTCAGCCCACAGTATGTCTGCTAGCCACGTTTCCCCAGCCCAGTGTTCTTCAAACTCCAGGCTGAGATTCCTTTCTGGGTCATGAAATCAATTTAGTGGGTCCAATAAGCATTAAGAAAATGAGATAGAATTGAATAGAAAAGGTCAGAGCCCATCCAATGCCATCAGGTTAAATGCCGCTCTGCGAAATGTGTTGTATACTGTGTTTTAATGCAAAACGTGTTTCTTACTGCAGAGAGTGGTCCAAAGAAGTTTGGGTACAGAACTGGACTCAGTCCGCACCCTCCTAGATGATGGTTTCATACTTACCCCTCTCACTCCTCCCTCATCTCAGGGATGCCCTTGCTTCTCGCTTCACCGAGAAAGTTGTTGCCATGACGAGCCTTGTCACGCGGCCCCGCCTACTCGTAGGCTGGCCTTCCTTCCTACGCCCTCGGTGAACCGCCCTCCCACAGGCGGCCAACTGCTCGCACCCTCATGCTGCTCAAGGACACGTCTCCTGCAGATGCTCCCCTTCCTTTCCTGCCTTCCCAACTGCCTGCTCTCTAGAATCATTTCATCAGCCTACGAACGGGCGACAACAATAAAAAAAATGCCTGCCTCGATTCTGTAGTGGCTTCTGGATATCCCTCCATATTTCTGCTCCTCTGTCCAGCAGACCCCCTCTAAAACTGTCTACCTACCAGCCAACTCTATCCCCTCTCTCCCTTTCTGCTTGAACCCACCCCATCAGGCGCTTGTCCCCACCCCGCCCCAGGAGCCACTCTCATTCAGGCCACCAGTGGCCTCTACCTTGCCACAACCACCAGTCAGTCCTCAGTCCTCAGTCATTTCCTTGACCTGGTCGATCGGTCTTTCTTATCCTTGAGGTACGTTTTTCCCCCCTTGGCTCTGGGATGCCACATTCCCCTTACATCCTCTCTTACCTGAGGGACTGGCTTCCTGGGTGTGTGACCTGTGCATTTGCTCAGAAGGTCCCAAGCTTCGTTACAGGCTCTGCTGCCGCCATCTTGAAATTCCTAACGACTTTGAGCAAAACATCCTGCATTTTCCTTTTGCGCTATTTTCTGTGAATGATGTAGCTGCTCTGTTCACTGGTGGCTTCTTCTGTCTTTTTTTTTTTTTTTTTGCTAGTTCCTCTCATTTTTCGGACTCTTCGTGTTGGAGGGCCCCGGGGCTCAGCCTTCAAAGGATTGTCTTCTCTACTGAAACCCACTCCCTTTGTGATCTCATCTGGGCTCATGGCTTTGGTCACCATCTCTGCCCTCATGTCTCCCCAGGGTATTTTTGCCTTTGAAATGCAGAGCTGTCCATTTGGCTGCTTCCTTGGGTGTCCACTTGGCTGACCGACAGACTTTTCAAACTGAGCAGGTCCCAGATGTAATTCCTGACTTTTTTTTTTTTAAATCCTTCTGTAGCTGTCCCCACCTCAGAAAATGATGACGCCGTTTTGTCATATCCTCAAACCAAAACCTGAAGAGTCGTTACATGCTGTTCCTCCTTCTCTTCTACCTGCTTCCTGGGCATCGGCAAGCCTGTTGGCTCTACTTCCAGAATACATTCTCACCAGTAGACAACCGTTCCAATTTTGAAAAGTTTATTCATATCCCTTCCCCTGCACCCTTCACCCACATTCTAGCATCTCTGAAACTGCCATGTTTCTTAAAATCACCACTGGCCAGGCAGCAGTCACGACGTAGTTGTCCCAGCCCGTATGTTCGAATCAGAACTTCCAGATCAGCTGTCAACGTCTGGGAAGAAAAATCCCAAGGCGATGGCGAAGTGTTCTTTTAAGAAGTGCATTACACAGAGGCACTGAGGATGACATTCTGACGAGGACAAAGGTGGTTTTGAGTCAAAAAGTTACTCTGAAGAGTTAGACTCTGGTGATGAAGATATTTTAAGAGTACCTTAGCTAACTTTGCATACATTTCCCTTTCTATGTATTCACAAGTGTGATATGAAGCCATGTTTAAATAGTCTAAATAACTTTTAATAAATGTAAAATAAAAAAAATCTACGTAATATGAGAGCACTGTGGTATAGTTTAATTTCGCAGCATTTTTCTTGTTAGCGGTACATAAAAATCGTACATCTTACAAATGATGATGTGGTAGATCAGGAGTTGGCAAACTTTTAATGTAAATGATCAGGTGGTCCGTATTTTAGGCTTCCCAGGCCATAGAGTCTCTGTTGCAACTACGTCGCTGCCATAGATAGTCCCTAAAATGAATGTGGCTGCATTCCAATAAAACTTTATTTATGGAATTACGATTTCATATAATTTTCACGTGTCATGAAATATTATTCTTTTGATATTTTTCAACCATATAAAAATGTAAAAGAACCCACTCTTGGCTTATGGGCTATAGAAAAAACAAGCCTGCAGGCTGCAGTTTGCTGAATCCTGTATTAAATGTGAAAGGCTGCAGAGTGGGCTTATAGATGGTGAAGCCCGGCCCACGGCGTCATTAAAATGTCTTGCTCAAGAGAAAAGGCTCCCGGATCCTGGAGCTCTTAGGCACTGTCTTCTTCAATTCCATCGGCCCCTTCGCCTTCTGCACGTGGACAAGCCAGAGCCAAGTGCGTTGTACAAGGTCAAGGTCCCACAGCGAGCCCTTGGCATTTCTGGGACAGGGTGCTTGGTGTCGTATATTGATTTTCAAACATAATAATGGTTGTAAAAGTTCCGAGCACAGTGCAAAGCACGGATTGACTTAAGACTAAATGTTTGTTACACCGCTGTCCAGCCTGGTCTCCCCTTTAGCCAACCCCCCATCCTTCTCATAGGGAAGGAGGTACCTCCTGCCCCAAGGCGGCCCTCCCAGCCCCACCCACACTGGGCCGCCGCCCGCCCCCACGCATCCAGCCAAGGCTGAGCAGGAGACGTGTCAGAAGTGGGGCGTCAGGAGTGGGAGGAAAAGCTCAGCGACCTGCGCCAACAGCCCCCCCCCGCCCCTCCCCCTGTCTCCTCCGCTCGCCCCCTCCCTCCCCGTCTGCCCCCTCTGCCTGCCCCCTCGGAAAGCTATTTGTGCTTCTTTAAGCCATCACCTCTGAGCCGCCTTCCTCCCTCACCTCTTTCTCGCTCACTCCGCGCTCTCTCTCTCCACTTAGTGGTTCATTTACTGCTCAATCTGTGATTAATTAAAACAATTTAAATAACTGTGCTGATGCTAAATTCATTTACAGCCACCTCCGCCGCGCATGGCTGCGTGAGCACAAGGGAACCGCGGTGCAGGCTCGTGCGGGCCGCCAGGAGGCGCTGTGGTCCCAGGTTTGACCGCGACTGGCGGACCTGGCTTAGGGCTGATTCCTGTGCAAAGGAAAGGGTGAAAACGGCACACTGCCCCGTCCACCCACCTTCCTCGTTCCACGTGGGCTCCCACAGTGCTCCCCAGTCCCCAGAAAACCTCTGGGCTAATCCAGAATAGGATGTGCCGCAGGACATTACCTGGACTCATTGGGCCCAGACAGCAGGATGGTCTTGTTTGCAGAGGGCAAACGGAGGCTCGACTGTGTGACCTGCTGGTGGCCTGAAGGAGCAGAGGTACATGGCAAAAGCCCTGGCCTGGGTTCCTCCACCACGAGATGTGTCCTCCCCCCCCAACCCCCCCGAATTCATGCCCACTCGGAATGTGACTTTATTTGGGAATAGGGTATTTGGAGATGCAGTTGGTCAAGGATCTCAAGATGCGACCATCCCGAATTTAGGTTGTGCCCTAAATCCAATGGCTGGTGTCCTTACTAGAGGAGAGGACTCGGGGAGACCCGCATACGCAGGAAGGGAGGTCACACGAAGACGGAGGCAGAGACTGGGGTGATGCCCGGCAAGCCAAGGAGCCAGGGGGTGACCGGACACTGGAAGAGGCAGGGAAGACGTCCCGCTGAGCGGCCCTGGGAGGAGCATGGCGCTGCGAACGCCTTCATTTCAGGCTCCTACACGCTGGGAGACTCGATTCCTGCTGTTTTGAACCCACTGGGTTTGTGGTACTTGGCTGTGGCAGCCACAGAGGACGAAAGAAACCAGGCGATAAGAGCCTGCTGCGTGCCAGGCACTTTGCCGGATGTGTTCACAAGCGTTTTCCCGTGTCAGCCGAAGAGTAGCCAGACAAGGCAGTTCATCGTCACTGTCCCCATTTTGCAGGGTCATACCGCCAGGAAGCGACAGATCCAAGTCCCAGCCCAGGTCAGCCTGGATCCACATTTGGCCACCCGACTGTCTACCTGCCACCGTGCAGCACGGCCTGCAGTCTCCTGAGATCTTGCCTTGAGAGCAATGAGACCCAGCACATGGAAGTTTGTTGGGCGAGGGACAGGCTCTCAGGATACAACTGGGAGGAGCGGGCTGGGTGGTGGGGCCAGGATGTCAGGAGGATGCCAGGTATGTGGGCGTGTTCGTGGTCCGGGCAGGCTCCGGTGCCACACGCAGAACTTCAAACCTTAAACTTGGGCCGGCTGCCTGCTGCTTATGGATTTACATGGGATGAGATTGGCATGAGGCTAAGGGACCTTGGGCAAGTGACTTCAAGCCTCTGGGTCTCAGTTCTAAGGGGGTGGGATTGTGATTTTGCCCCCAGGGTACATTTGGCAATGTCCAAGGACACTTTGGTTGTCACCCTTGTTGGGTGAGGGTGGAGGCATCTAGTGAGTGGAGGCCAGCGATGCTGCTAAACAATTCTGCAATGCATGGGACAGACCCCAGAGCAGAGAATTATCTGGTCCCAAGTGCCAGTAGTGCCAAGGCCTTTAGTTCCTATTTTCCCTGCTGCTCTAACATGCCAGGTACGCTCCTTGGCCGTTTGGTGCTGCAGGTATTTTCCTGGCCCACTCATTCTCTATCTTTTCTGTCTTTGCTCAAATGCTACCTTCTCAACGAGACCTATTATGACCACCCGATTTACAATTTCAGCCCTGCCATGCCTCTCTTAATTCCTATCTTGCTTTTAAAAATAAATCCATAGCACACACAGCCTTCTGGCATCCTATGTATATTACTTATTTCCTTTCCTTCTTGTTTATTGTCTGTCTCCAACAAGGAATTCTGCTCTATTTGTTTATCTCATGGCTGGTGTATTTTTAGTGCCTAAATAATGCTTGGCACACAATAGATGCTCAATAAATATTTATCGAATCAAATGATGCCCTTTAAGTAGATTTCTAATGCACTCAAGTGAAAGAAGCTGATAGGAAAAAAATTGATTCGTTTGAAGTGTGATGTCGGACAGCTCTACGGACGCCCGAGACCGCCGGGAAGATGAGCAAGTGGTCCTCATGCAAATTACGCCTGAAACATCCCCGGAGGAGGCAAAAATGACAAAACCGAAGCTGTCCTTCTCCGGGCGCATCATGAGACGGCAAGTTCTTTGGGAAAGACAATGATTCTGGGGAAAACAGGAGGCAGCAGGAAGAGGGGAGGACCACATCGGAGATGGAGCGACTCCATTACAGAAGCCACGGGCCTGTGTCCATAGGAGCTGAGCAGGGCTGCTGAGGACAGGACATCGTGGGCGTCACTCACGCACAGCATCTCCAGGAGTCAGAGCTGACCCAGTGCCGCACAGCACGCACGCGCGCACACACACACACACACACACGCACACGGCTCTGAGAAGGCTGACGGCAGAGAAGCCAGCGTCGCTTTTTCTTAGCCAAGGTTTCTCGATCTTCCTTGACGATGGAACCCACTCCCCAGCGACCACACCCACCTTGAGGACACGCACTTACAACCACTGTTCTGTTTCAGTCCCCTCGGGGGTGGGGGTGGGGGTGGGGGGGGATGGGGTTCTGAGTCCAACGTTTCTGAACAGAAGAATTGCAGAGCTTTAGGATGAAGTCGTGGGGGCAGAACTGCCACCGGGACACCTCCGTGGGGACAGAGGCACCAGGCCTGGAGCAGATGGGCAGGCACCAGGTCTGGAGCCTGGACGCCGGCCAGCAGGGAGGAGAGGTTCAGCTGGGCAGCGCCTCCCTTGCACCTGTGTAAACATTATATTTTATGAGGCCTGGAAAGAGCGAGACAGCATATGCCCAGGGGCATTCTTTGGAGGCGCTGAGAAGTAAGCTCTAGCCTAATTTGCCTGGCCTGACGGAAAACTGGCAATAGTTCTGTGAAAAATCAGGGCGTGTGTTGAGAAGACACTGACCAGCCTGCACGTCTCTTTGGGGGCCCTGTGTGCTGGGAAGTGGTATTTGAGGTACCAGGGCCAGCTGGATTTGAAGGGGTGCTGGTACTCCAGCTATCTTCGGAGGATGAGGCAGAGAGGGTGAGGGGCCTGAAGTCCCCACCAAGACCAGGAAGGGGCGCTAAAAGTGGAGAAGAGAGCAGCCATGGAGTGGACGAGTGGCCCGATCACTGTGACCACAAGGGCCAGAGCTAGGACCAATGAGGGGAACGTACTGGGAGAGGCGGGCTTCGGCCCGAGATAAGCCAGAAACGTCCAAGCTCCAGCACACTTTCTGGAGGACCGGACGACGTAACGAAGGAGAGCTAGGTGTCCCCTGACGTGGTGGCCGGCTGGCTCTGCGTCCACACAGCTCTGTGCCTAGGCCGTCACTGACTCCTGCGACACACTAGTGAGAAGCGGGGTCAGACCCAAGTTCTAACCCTGGCTCCCCCCTAACTTGCTGTGTGACTGTGGGCAAGTTGGTTAACCTCTCTGTGTCTTCGCTTCCTCAGGACGCGAATGGATCCACGCCGTCCCCACCTCACAGAGCCGTTGTGAGGGTCGCACGAGTTAGTGCGTGGCGAGAGTCTGCCCTGCTCGGCACAGAGGCAGCGCCATGTCCACGTGATCGCTGTTATTTTCCTTGTCTATCCGGAACCCATTTTTTCAGCCCTCCGTTCTTGTCCCTGCTCTGACTTTTGGTTCGGATTTCTCGGGTTTGTTTCATGGCTCCAGATATTTTAGTTTCCCTGGCCTGAGTCCTCAATTCTAATTTTGGCTTACTTCGGTTTCTCGTGCTGGATCGAGAGTGGGCTGGTCGCTATTATAATATTAGTGTATTATCAATTAAAAGCACGGTGTCTGGAGTCTGAGAGACCTGGGCTCAAATCCTAGCTCTGCCGCTTAATAGCTGTGTGATTTTCGATCGGTTCTGTAGCCTCTCTGGGCCTTGGTTTCCTTATCTGTGAAATGGAAATGAATAACAGTATTCACCACATAGGGTTATCCTGGGGCGCACGTAAGAAGATTGGTGAGAAGTGCTTAACATAGTTCCTGGCACATAGTAGGAGTACAGGGGGGGCTAGCCACCACTGCTGTTGTCTTGTCATTGCTCCTAGCATGCTGCTCCCACTGGGCCGAGAGGGGAACCCTCGTTCACACCCTGGCTCTGCCCTTTGCCAGCTGAGCGACTCGGGATAAGCCGCGGCCCCTCTCTGGGTCTCAGAGTCTTCACTGCTCCCTGGAAAAGCCTTTTTATGGTTGCTTTTCCATTTCCAAGCCCTGATGTCCTGGCTTCCCAGCTGCCCTCTGACCCAGGTCCCACAAGAGACATAACCTGGCCTGGGTGTACACATGTACCGGGTCTTCCCTGTCAAGGCCCGGTCAGAGCCTTGTCAGAGCCCCGTCCTCACTGCCGGAGGGATTCTGTGTGATGCACAGGAGGCGCCGTTCCTGGAGGGAGCCTAGGGTAACGGTCTCCACGCTTCCTTCTGGCTCATGGCACCTGCGGCTGCCGTCAGCTCCGCCACCACCTTTTCCAGATCCCAAGGTCGGGTCTATGGATGTGCCGGATACCGCTGAGTCTATCTTATTTTATCAGCCCCAGCACACAGGGCTTTAAAATTAAGTCAAACTTCCATCCAACCAATATTAATTGAGCCCCTAATCAAGCTAGGCGCTGTTTTAGGCATGGTGGATGGAGAAACAAATAAAACTAAGTTCCTAGCCTCTGGCAGACTTCCTACTCACCAGACTCCACATGGAAGGATTGTACCTCCCCATCCCATTGAATTCCAGCTCTAGGCCAATGAAATCTGAATGGGCTCAGGTGTCCCAGGTAGTTCATGCCCAGCTAGCCACATTCTCTTTTTCATCTGCCACGTCACCTGCAATATTCCAGATGGCGGGCCTCCATTGGCCCAGGTCATAGAATGGGGACAACAGTAATGGGAAGTAGACCCTGTGGCTGGCCCGCGTGGGACAGGATGTGAGAAATAAACTCTTCCGCTTGCAAGCCACCGAGACTTGGAGTTGCTGCTGCCGCAGAATCTTGCTTATCCTGATGGACGCAGCGTTCTCATGAAGATTCTATTCTAGTGAAGAAGAGAGACAACGAATGATGAACAAGTAAACGCGTAATATATCAGGCACTGTGGGGAAAGAGAGGGTAGGATAGAAGGATAGGAAGTAATGCAGGCGCTGCTGTGGATGGGGTGGGCAGAGGAGGCCTTGTGAAGGAGGTGGCGTTGGGGCCGAAGGAAGTGAGGGACTGAACCAAGTGCTTGTGAGAAGGGCTTTCCAGCAGAGGGACCAGAAAATGCCGAGAGCCTGAGGTCAGCATGCGGCCTGTGTGCTCCAGGAGCAGCAGGGGCCAGTGTGCCTGGAGCGCAGAGGTGAGAGGAGAGTGGACGAGAGCCTTTCAGAGAGCAGGTGGAGGCCAGGCCATGTGGGGCCTGGTGGGCCACACGGTCAGGATGTGGGATTGGGTCACAGCCGTGCTGGGAAGCCATTGGAGGGCATAGAACGTGATATACTTTACAAAATAGGACCTCGTGGAGAGGAGATCATAGAGGGTGAGGGACAAAGCAGGGAGACCCTTTCCATTTCTTCCAGGACCCAAAACAAAAGGCCACGGCTACTCCGAGGACACTCTTGGTGCCAGGTGCAGAAGCATCCATTCCAAGTTGATATAATCATTATCATCTAAGTCTATTTGGATCCAAAACATAGGTCAAAAGGTCCAGATGAAAAGTCCCTGGCTCCTTGGGCAAAGAATGGGATTTGAACTGTAGAAAGGAAAGAATCCAAGGAGAATCAGCACTAGATGGTTTACCAGACCAACACCCTCTGGGCTCTTAACTCTAGGGATTGAACGTGGGTTACGACCGCTCATCTCAGATGACTCCAGGTCAGCCCGACGGGCAGCCTCCATGTCTTGCAAACCTCGAAGTTATTCCCTTGCCTTTTGCCTGGAGTTAATCTCGCTCTTGCGTTTTGAAGCCAGGAGGTCAGGACCGTGGCGTGGTGAGCAGAGAAGGTGGAGGGCGGGAGGGACAGGTAGGCAGTGGAGTGGATAATCTACCCCCGGAACAGGTAGTTTTAGCTGTGATTTCACGATAACAGGGAACCGTGGGCCGAGCTGTTGCTGCAGGATGGATCGTTGGTTTTCCCTCACCCATCTGGCCTTTCCCTCTGCCACGTCCCACGTCCAAGCTTTTGCTGTCCCTCCCTGAGAGGAGGCCAGATCACAGCCGGTGGGGTGGGCCAAGGGAGTCCATCAAATGAAATGATTTTCTACCGCCACCTTGAGCCCGAGAAGCCTGCTCGGTAATAATGATGCCATAAATGCAAAAGCAAACATTATTAAATTTTAGAATTGAGATTTATGATGCTGCTTTCAGGGGCATGGAGAGGCTGTAACTCCTCACTTTCAGGTTTTCCAAGCATAAACAATGAAGTCGAGTGGCCGGAGGCTGGAGTGGTGGTGGAGGGGGCCTCCCAGGTTCCGAGGAGACTGTAATGCGAATACCAGGAGGGTGGGGGCGTCCCAGCAGCGTGGGCCTCGGACTCAAATAAAGTCAAGTGCAGGGACTTGGCGTCTCTAGGTTACAGCTTCCTTGTATGCAGAGAGGATTAACTCACCCAGTCCGTGAATATTTACTGAGAACCTACTATGTGCAGATATGCCCCACAGGGCTTTCGAGGGGACTAAGAGACGTCCAAAGGGTGATTGTAGGTATAGAATTATTCAAGTAACTTCAGTGAAAGATGTGTTTTTATTCATCCCTGGACCTAGGCTTCTCCTATGTTCATCATTCAGTCACTGAACGTTTTAAAAATAAACTTTTTATTGGAGAATAATTTTAGATTTACAGAAAAGTTGCAAAGATAGTACAGAATATTCCCTGGACCCTTCACCCAGTTTTTCTTGTTAACCTCTCACATTGCCGCTGGTGTACTTGTCGAAACTAAGAAACTGACATTGGTACCTTCCTGTCAACCAAATTCCAGAGTTTATTTGGAGTTTACCTGTTTTCTACAAATGTCCCTTTTCCTGTCCCAGGATCCAGTTCGGGCTCCCCCTTGACGTTTAGCTGTAATGTCTTCCCGGCGGCGTATTTTCTCAGTCCCCTCAGGTCTAAGACAGTTTCTCGGAAGACAGTTTAATCGAGTGCTTATTATATCCTGAAGTGTACTTGGAGCTTCTGCTTTTGCTGTCTGATAGCCTTTAATGTTTTGTTCCCTCAGCTTCTCATGCTGCCCGTGTCTCGGGCGTGACTTGAGCTCGTACAGCACTTTTCGCCCAGACCCTCAGCGTGGTGACTTGTGACAAGCACTGGACTGCCCGATCTGTCACCGTGTTTCAGCTCTTCCACTTGCTAACTGCGTACTTTAGGGCAAATTAGTCATGTCGACTTGGATTCTGGAGACAGAAAACTCAAAAGGCGTAAGCCATAAGGAAGACATGGTACCTTTCATAATAAGAAGGTCGGAGGGGCCAAGGCTGGCTCCCCCCGTGGCTCGGCGAGCTCATCGGGGACTCAGGTTGTTTCCACCTCATCCCTCCGCCGCCTTCAGCTTGTCTCAGCTCCTCACAGGGTCACAAAATGACCTGCTGCTTGCTTAGATTTCCTTCCTCTGCACCTGGGAATCCAGTGGCCACCGTGGGAAGGCTCCACGCTGGCTCTTTCTCCGTGGCCCGCCGATGGCCCGGCTTTGCCCTCACCTTGTGGCTGTGCAGCTAGATCCTGATGCCACACAGCTCCCTCTTCCCACCTCACTGCCTCCGGCCGATAGCCACAGCGTCGTACCCCTAGATTCTTCAGGCGCATGTCACACACCCAAATCCAGGGGAAGGCGCCCGTCTCGCTGGGCTGGAGGAGCGAGGGAAGTGTCTTCACCCCCATTCCATCATCTTGGGAAAGTGTCATCTCACAGTACCCTGATAACTCTCCAAATAAAGGTCCCTCAGTATTCAACCCTCCCGAGGGTGCTCCAACATTTAATGTGTTGGGAGAAGGGGATGTGGCGAGGTCAGCCCAGGATTGCAGAACAGGTGTTCGGTTACCTCCTTATATGTCCAAGCACTTACCTTGATACGGAGAATGTCCTGGGACCTGAACTTGAAATTGAGCTCGAAAGAGCCCCATTTTAGCGTCTGTCACACTATTGATTTCATTGCTGTTACTTTTATGAAAGGGGTAGGGTGTGGCCTAGAGTCCCGTTTCCTGACTCCCAGAGGGGTCTTCTCCCCTCACCCCAGTCTGTGTCGTCGGGTGTGGGGCCGTGTCAGGCATTCCAAGGGAACACCCGTCTTCTGGAGTCAGCTCCTTTCCTGCCCAAGCCAGCCAGCCTGGCTCAGCGATCACGCACACACACGCATACAGATGCTCTCACGCAGGAAAGGCAATTAAAAGAACCAGTGTGGCGACACAGAGGCCGTCTGTCAACTGCGCCACGTTGACAAATTCTGCACTGCAAAAACACAAACGAGAGCTCGCCCGCCTCCCTCCTCCTGCTCAGAGTGTAGCCGTGGAGCACAGGCGAGGTCTGGCAGGCGGGTCTGGGGCCCTGCGGGTACAGGCGGCACTGCCAGGTCCGGGGGGCGTGAGGGACACGGCTGGAGAGGGCTCTGTGGGGACCCTGAGGGGGAAGGAGGCTGGCACGAAGCACCTGCAGGCTCGTCGTGCAGGTGATCTCTTCCTCCTCACTACATCCCCACCTGTGTGGTGAGAACTCCCACTTCCCAGGTAAGGGAGAGGGATCCCAGAGGTGAGGGCCAGCTCAGTGGCTGGCCCCTCGACACTGGCCCTCTGGGGGTTCAGAACTAGTTTTGTTTGGCCCCAAAGCCTGAGCTTTTTCAGACACTGATCTCCGCACGTGGCATTTTGAGGGTCTGTTCATATTTCTTCCTGGCTGGCCCTTACCTCGCCGCCATGTTCTGGTGACTAGCAGAACGTGTGTTCAGCAGATAGTCTACAAATTGACCTCTGATCAGTGCCGAGAACTATGCTGGATGCTGAGGAGCCCATAGCGACAAAACCAAACCACAGCCCTGGGGGTTTCCATGTTGGTAGGGAAGAGAGAAAGCAGCAAATAAGAAGCTAAGGAGGACCAGCTCTGTGTGCCAGGCTCTGCTCTGTCTTTCCGTCTTTTAACTCGTGCAATGCTCAGGGCAAGCCCACAGGCAGCTGCTGCGACTTGTCCATGTTAGGGATGAGGGTGGTAAGGAGACCACGGAGGCCCAGCCAGCAGAAGTCGGCTGGGATTGGGACATGGATCACCTAGTCCTTGGCCTCTTTGTCATGCCCCCTCTCGCTGCAAAGGAGAGAGTGGGTGGGCCCCCAGCGGGATGGAACGGACTGTCGTGAACTGGGGGTGGTGGGCAGGGAAGACCTCTCCAGGGACTGATACTGGACACCTCCCTCCCTTCTCTGGTGAAGGGATGCAGGGGTCCACTGGTCCAAGACTGCAGTCGTGGGACATAAACAATGGCCCGTGACCTCCGGTGCCTACGTTGCTTTTCTTCCCAGTGACACTGAACACAAAGCATCAAGGAGTTTTTTTGATGACTAGATCTTTTAAAAAGAAAATCTTCTCTTTAAATGCAATTTTTTCTTGCGTCTCTTTTTCTCTACTTCTGTGCTTAATAAATGCTGCCCCTAATCACTCTAAGCGTGTTCTAGTGGGAGAATTTGGGTCCTGAGTTGCCAGAAGCCCAAAAGCCCTGGGTTGGTTGGATTCCTGCCTTTTTGCTGGGCTGGCTGTGCATGTAGGGGGAAGCTATTGACCTCTCTGAGCCTCAGCTCCTTCTCCGCAATGAGGTGAGGATTGCGTCGCCTCCTTAGAACCTTTCTTTTATTATCTGGTTCACTGGAGAAATCTGGTGACTTTGCCGATCTTGTGATGTATGAGGTTAAGAAACATCAAATTTTAAGAATGTGCATGCAGTTCATGAAAACCTATTTTTTCCTTAAAGTCACAGCCCTCTCCCAGTTCATCCTGTTTCATCTGGTAACTGTAGCAGCTCATATCCGGGAATAAGCAACCTAGGCCGTGATTGACACAGGCAAGGGGAGCAAGTGTCCTGCGTCTGTCTTCAGGCATCTCGTGAGCGAGGCTCCTCCTCAGGTCTGTCCTGATGCTGTCGTAGGGGGTGTCAGCCGGCCAGCACAGCAGCGTGGGGCTTGAAGGCACAGGTTCCGCGTCACCCAGATCTTGGGTCTAATCCTGACTTTACCACCTGCAGCAGTGTGCCCTTGAGGAAGCCACTGGATCCCTCCGCGCCACAGTCACCCCAACTTTAAAATGGGGATTATGATAGCGGAGAGGCCTGGCGTGCACCTGGGAAATGGTGCTGGGGAGAAAAACTGCGGCTTGAGGCGGACTTTGGGGAGCCATGGTGCAGAGGAGGAAGCTCAAATGTGGGGAGCAAAAGATTCCTTGGCAGGTCCGTACAGGGAGGAGAGGAGGGAGCCTGTGGAATATTAACGGGCGTGAGGGGGAGTAGAGAGACAGGCCTTGTGGAGGGACGTGGGAAGGGGCAGCCCGGCAACCGGAAGCCGAGAACTGATACCTCGTGTCATCCGTCCCGTTTACATGCCTGTCTCTTTCATTAGATTTACTTTCTTGGAAGAAAGCATTTTCTTTGTCATCTCTGTATTTCCCCAGATCCGACACAGTGCCCGAAACTTACTGCTCAAAAAACGTTAGTGTTCAAGCATGTCCTTTCTCTCTTGTCTGCTTGGCTGCTTTGAAATTTTGTTCCCTTTCTTGGCCCTGCTTGCCCCGCGGTGCCCCCAAACAGCCCTCATAGAGAGCCCTGCTCTAGAATACAAAGCGGCCAAGCAGACGAGGGCAGCGTGGCAGACACCGCTCACCCCGCCCAGCTCGCTCCCCCGGCAGACATCACCAATCGATCGCTGCGCTCTGTCTTCTGAGGCTGGCCCTGGATCCCAAATCCTTCTCCACTCCATGTCCCTTTAACAGCCAGTACCAATAGATATGCGCTGGAATCCGAGGTGAACCCACTTGCCGTTCTTGCCCCAGCGGTGTTGTTCCAAAGAAGCCAGGGCCTATCAGGCCCACCCTGGCTCCTGAGCCCCCACTAAGCAAGGCCCATCTCAGCCCATCACGGCTCCCGCCATCTGCAAGGTCCGCACTCTGCCTGTGGTTTTCTGGCCTACTTTTTTTCACACCGTGGTGGCTCTTAAAAATACTTTCCTGGCAGCGCATGGGTATGTTCCTGCTGGGAGGAAGACGGAAGAAGAATTAGCAGCTTCCCATATGAGAACTTCCACTGGAATTGATTTATCCCAGCAGAAAGAGCCCGGCATTTTCCTTCCAAATTAATATGCAAATGAGTATAAGCAACACCTCCCACGGGCAGGTTCAGAACACAGTGGTATTATCCCGGAACATTTATTAGCACTATTAATAGAGTTACTGTCCTACTCCTCCCCCCTGCTTTTATTGCCATTCTAATTATGGACCGTTTTGTTTCATTTAATTTTTTCTCGATTCTGGTGCAGGCCCATTGGCTCTGGTTAGGAAAGAGGCTCTGGCGTGCGAATAGCCTGTGAGGGTGGGAGGCTGCCCTTTTCTCCTGGGTGCCCCTCTCCAGGACATTGCTCTCCTCACCTGGCACCCCGTATTTCTGCCGAGCTTGGGGGAGAGCGGCCGTGCAGAGTGCTGTTATGACTGAGATGCCTCTGGAAGGGTTTTGGGGTTCTCTGGGGGAAAGGGACGTTCAATGGCAACAATACCCCTTGGGGATTCCAGATCCTCAGGGGTCCTTGACATGGACGAGGCAGTCTTCCACACGCTCTGTATGCATGACTCCATTCTGTTCCCACCACAACCCCAGGAGGCAAAGGACTACTAGCATCCTGATGAGGAGGAAACTGAGGCACAGAGAGGTTAAGTGGCTTGTCCTGTGCTGATGAAATCCGGCTCCGTGTTTCTAATTAGAAGGCAGACAAATTACGGAATTCTTCCAAGATCCTTTGGCTGGTAAATGAATGCACTCATTCATTCACTCATCCAGGAAATATTTAGTGAGTATCTACTATATGCTAGGCTTGATGCCAGGGCGCCCAACAGTGCCTTCACAGAGGTGTTGGCTAGCGGCTGGGAAGGGAGTCTAATTCCTCTCTGATTTCCAGAACTCAGGCCTTTATACCCTCTTTCAGAATGACTAACAGAACAGAGCCATTTCTAGGCCTACTAATCAATGTCCATGTCCACTTGTGAGAGTGATACAGCGTGGTGGTTAAGAGGACAGACTCTGAGCCTTGGCCCTTCGGGTTCGAATCCCAGCCCCATTATTTACTAGCTGGGTGACCTTGGGCAAGTTACTTAATTTCTCTGAGCTTCACTTTTATCATCTGTAACATAGGGATGATGATAACAGTGCCTATCTCAATTAGGTTTTGAGAGAATTAAAGGAGATAATTTATGTAGACCATGAGAGAGGTACTTAGAACAGTGCCAAGCACCTGCTCAAAAAATGTCTGTTGAATGGAAAAATCCATAAATTACCCACTGGGGTTTACTCAACTCAATATTCTTAAACTCCTCAATAAAGGGAATGATCTCTCCTTATCTGGCTCTAGGGTCTGCTGGCCTCCTGTTCGCTCACTTTTCCTACATGGAGGGAAGGACAGTGGAAGAGCTGGGTTGAGTCTCAGGGTTATATCCACACAGGATGAATTTTGCATCCTAACAACCATCTGCAGTCCTGTCTCAGGTCAGAAGCTGGGATGCTCCACAACCCCACCCCCGTCCCGGCTCCAGCCGATGGAACACGATTAACCCTCCCTGCTGTATGAGATGAATATATTAGGGAGTAGGGACTTCCTTGCTCTAGAATGCCTTACGTGTAAGACCAGCTCCGAGGAAAAAGGGCTTAATTACTTCAGGCTCTGTGTTTTATCTTACTTTGGGAGACGAAATTTAATAACACATAGGAATTAGGACAAATTTTTTTTTTTCCAGGTCACGTTCTGCCTACCAGCACAAAGTTTTTCTGATTCATCACATCTTCTAAATCAAAAGGACCCAATGTAGGTTATACTTTCTCTTTTTTTCCTAAGAAGAGATTAATCGTCAACAACGTATGTGACCCAAGCTCTTCTGCTCTCCTCCCGCTATCAGGTTATTAAACACAGATAAATCCTGGGGCCCCAGGTAGCCCAGTCTCAATGCAGTGTCTCACCCAGAGATACCCTCAGTCAATTGTAAAATTAATTAAACGAGAAGGCCATTACACCGAGGTGGCTCTAATGCCATGGCAGCCTGCATAAGCAAACCAAGATATAAGCCTGTAAACGCCACGAGGTTACAAAATCAAAACCTAAAAACCATCAGTTTCAAACCTTGGCTGAAGCCAATCAATAATATCCTTGCTTCGCTTCCACCTTTTCCCTTTAAAAGTTGCTTAGCTCCCATCAGTGGAGGGCTCCTACCTGCTTCTTGTTTGGTGCTGCCCAGTTCAAATCAATTTTTGCTCAAATAAACTCTTAAAATTTTAAATATGCCTCAGTTTATCTTATAACACGACCCAGAGAAAACGAACAGTACTTCGTTTCTTTCTTGGTCTTTCATGGGAATGCCAAAGGGGATAATTCATTTCATTTTATTTGTCCCTTTGGAAGAGGATTTAAGAATCTATTGATTATAAGTTATATGATGAGCCATTATTATTTTTTATAGCACCAAGAAAGAAAAAAAAAACTCCGCCGATTTAACTATGTTCTACAATGAATTGTAAAATGTATCCTTATTTCAGAATTGTTAAGATGTGAAAAAATGCATGTCTTAGATTCAGGGCAAAATAGTAGTACATAATATAAGAACGAAAAAAAAAAGCGTGGAAGAGTTTATGACCCAGAATCTCTTGCTTGGTCTTTCATATCTCCAGTCCCTCATGCCAGAGAGAACTTAAAAAAAAAAAAAATCAATTCTTGTGGTTTCATCTCTATCTCTAAATAATCTTTTCATCTTTTATTGCTTATCAGCTTTTTTTTCTGCAGATACATAAATTTTTAAGCTTTTAATGAATCATATATTACAGAGAGAGCTTCATTTCCCCTTCCGCTCACATCGTCCCCTTTCCTCCCTCGAGGGAGGATGCATCTCAAATTTGGTGAGTATTTCTCTTATATGTGTTTTTATATGTTTGTAGCTACAACAAAAAGCGCAACTGACTTTTGATGGGGAATAATCTTAAAACACAAAGCATCTTGAAGGTCCTCTCGAATATTATCAATCTTTTTAGAGAGGGCAGCTGCTTCTCCTTACCCCTAAATTCATCCTCCACATTCTTTCTGACACTCAGCCCTCCCGAATTCTGTGTTTCCTCTCTCGACTCATTACTAGAGAGCAGGATCAGCAAGCTGCTTCTGTAAATAGCTAGAAATGAACTCCTTTGGGCTTGCAGAGTGGCTTTGGACTAAAAGGAAGTTAGTGATCATGGCTGTGTTCCAATACAGCTTTATGTATGGACATCGAAATTTGAATTTCATATAATTTTCATGGGTCAGGAGATATCATTTTTAAAATTTTATTTCAATCATTTTGACAGTTAAAAACCAGTCTTAGCTTGTGGACTATACAAATAAACAAAAAATAAAAAACAAAAAAACAGGCAAAGGGCTGTATTTGGTCCATGGGCCACAGTTTGGCGACTCCTGTTATAGATTAGTTTAGCTTCTCAAATGTCGCCAGTATTCTTTCTGCTTTATCCATTATCCTAAATCGATCCCGGTGAAGGAGAGATGTAGGCTGAGATTGCAGGCAAGAATCCTACTCTCACGGGATCCAGTGGGGGGGGGGTCATGGTCGTACTCGTAGATTTGTAATATTATATCTGCTGCACTTAAAGAGGATATTGCACATGTACACATGTGCTAACACACACACACACAGACACACACACGTTTTAAGATATTGCCTTATACACAACGACCTTATACACATGTGACCGGAAGGGACCACCCCCCTCTTCCTTCTCTTCCCTCACCCCCACCCCCTCCTGTGGCCATATGCCTCTTCACTGGCCAGCACTGGATTTCGTTCCGGTGGGAGAGCAACATGCAGGGATTGCTTTAAAGACAGAAGGGTTCTGAGTTAGCAAATATTTGTGTGAGATCCCCAGTGGACCCAACACCTGGCGTATTTATTTTAATCTTCTTATTATGTCCATAATCAGGTGAGAGCACCGAGGCTCATTGATAATAAGCAGCCAGTCTAAGAGAGCAGAGCCAGTAATAAAGGATATGAAATCCACACCCATTTGCCTCTTGGGAGCTCTGAAGGCCTTTACGCATGTGTTTATTCCCGGGAGAGTTGAGTGCAGGAAATCGTTAGGATCCGTCAACATAACGAGGCAAAGCAAGAGTCCTGGGCTGGGAGATGGGGTCACCACATTCTACTCCTATCTGCTACTCTAAGAGTTGGTGCCACCTTGGGCAGGTCGCTTGGCTTCTCTGGGGGTTGGGCCATGAAGCTGGACAATGTGACACTACCCAGTCCCACCTTAGTACGGGGAGTAGGACTTCTCTTCTATGCCACTAGCACCCTCCTGGGTGTTAGGAACCTCAACTTTTGTTTTGGCAGGGCTTACAAAAACACAGGGCCATTGGAAAGAAGACTCTCCATGCAGGAAACTCTGGGTGGGCTCAGCTAAGCCTCTGGCATGGGCCGGAGTCCCGCTGTCAGACAGGCCGTGGTGACCCGTGGTTGTCGTGCAGGATTCACGCGCTGTCTTTGTTTGAACAATGAGGGCTAATCCGGGTGTTGACTTGATTCCCACACGGCTCTGCGCTGCTGGGCACAGGGCGTGCATGGCAGCCATCTCAGTGCTGCCTGGGTGTCCTCGACGGGGTCCAGGACCCTTGACCTTCCCCTTGGCCATACCTCACTCTCCTTCTTCTACTCCAAGTCCAGTGTTAAAGTATAACTTTTTTAAAAGATGAAGACATGGCACTCGTACAGCTATAAAATAAACAAAGAATTTATTTAACTCATCAATGAAGGGACCAGTAAGATATTAAAACCAGTACAGACACACACACACACACACACACACACACACACACACACACACACACAACCAATCAGGGATCTGAAATAAATTTGATAATAGGTAGAAAACTAGTTAATATTCTTCAGGGCAGTAGTTCTCAGACATTTTGGTTCTGGGATGACTTTACACTTTTAAAAATTATTGACGGCATTAAAGAGATTTTGTTTATATGAGATGTATCCATCAATATTTGCCATATTAGAAATTAAGACTGAGAAAATTTAAGACACAAGCGTCCACAAGCACACATCCATTAGCCATTAGAATAATCACAGCAACATCACAAGTCATGTAGTCTCTGGAAAACTCTATGTCCTTATGAAAAAGTGAAATAAAATTAGGCAAATAATGCCTTATGATTATTATGAAAACATTTTGACTTAAAAGACTCCCCAAAAGCATTTTGGGCAATCTCCAGATGTACCCGAATGACACCGAGTTCCACTGCTGATGGGCAGTAAAATGTAATGGTTGGGGTTATTTTTTTCCTACAGGGTAGACATCAATCACATCTCCACCAGATAAAATTAATTTTCATTGCCATGGACAAGAATCATTTGCATTACTCTGAGTCTCCCACAACTGCCCCCTCGCTAGAACTTTAAAATAGCCCAGTTGATTAAAATCTGTCAAAAGCGCTCATCCTGGTAGCAGCAGATAATCCCTCGGGATCCCAGAACTCCACTGAAAGGACAGCCAGGTCCTTGATTTTGCTAATTTCCAAGTCTTTGTAAAATTTTCCCGACACCAGGGAGCCTTCCTGTGGTTTCCCTGGTGACAGTCCGGTCTGGTTCTGTCTGTTCTTTTTTCTGGTCTGTTGGTATGATATAAGCTCTATGTCCAGCTTCCTTTGGGTCTGTCCCTTGGCTTCTAAGGAGCTCATTGAGGAAGTAAAAAGGCTGCAGTAGAAATGCCACCGTCATCCTAATTATCCTCATGGCAATGCAGGAAAGAAAAGGCATAAGGATAAACAACATACTGCGATTTGCTCTTGCTACGGCACAATTCCCCGGAAAGGAAAGCAATTCCAGGAGTGGTGTTTTCAACATGGCAGACACAGCAGTCAGGAAGCTGGGGACCTGGAACAGCGTTAGCCAAAGCCACAAAATCGAGGCCACGTCAAGGGTAAGTCATTTCTGCTTGGGTCTCACCCTGATAAGGAAAGTTTTCCTTGTGTTCTAGTCAGAGGGCAACAAGAACTATCTCGGCCATGAGGCTAGGATCATGACCGGGAAGAGAGGTATGAATCTCGTAGGGGCAGACGGGGGGGAGCATCTTGATGACTTCCTAGTTGGGAACGTCTAGAAGGCTGGTCTAAGAGAAGAGGAGGAGGCAGAGGAATCAGCAAAGACCTGTCGGAGCAGGGCTACCTAGCAATTCCTTGCGTTTACGAAGATGGCTTTTGGCTGCAAATGCTGCAAAACCCTCCTTAGCAGATTAAACAAATAAAGAATTATTTGTCAAATATACAAGCGCTCCACCCTCCTTACCTCATAGACCTACACTCTCACGCTGTCACCTCATAGTTGCACAGTGGCTGCTGTGTCCCCAGGAGTCTCAGTAGGAAAAAGGCAACACACACACACACACACACACACACACAACTTCTGCTACCTCTCACTGGCCAGAACTGTGTATATAGCTCTCCAGGCAGGTGGCAAATAGGTTATTTTAGCTTTTCGATCTCTGTAATAGAGGAAGACAAGGGGAAATTGGCTATAAATCACCTTTGGGTCAACAATTCGTAGTGTCCAGCTCAGCCCCCTTGTGAACAGACTTGACACACACTCCAGGTGAGGATCCAGGTAGTAAAGAGAGGCGGTCCTTGGTATGGGCCACGGGTTCCCGCCGCCCCCTCCCCTGCGAATGCCCTGCCTGTTCCCCTCCCCCGCCCCACGTACCTTCGTAGGTGAAACCTTAGCTTCTAGTTATTTCCCTCCCACTCTTCTGAAGGCTCCCGTCGTTAAGTTCCTCCACCATCTCTCTCATGCTTCCCTCTCTGTCCAGGATGCCTGACCACAAGCCACCCTCCTCGTCCACATGGTGCCCAGGCCGTGTGCCAGCCGCGAGGAGCACAACAGCAAACAAGGCCGCCAGAGTCATCGTCCTCACGCAAGGTACAATTTCACCTTCCTTTGACTCATGCAGCCTGTGGGAAGGGGCGGGTCCTAAGGATGGAGCCCATGGCTAGCAGGCTGTGAGCAGTCTGTGAAGGTAAATGTTATCACGCCCATTTTATTTTATTTACTTTTTTCATTTTTTAAAAAATGATTTATTTTAATTAGTTTTAAGTATATAGTATATTGGTTAGACATCGAAATATAGTTCATAAAATGATCCCAATTGCTCCCTCCCTCCTCTGACCCTCCACCTGGCCCACATAATAATGCTAACTGCATTCCCTATGCCGTGCTCCCCATCCCCATGTCCATCCATCAGCTACTAATTTATACTTCTTTAACCCTTCGCCCCATTCTCCCAGCCCCCCAAACTCCCCCTCCCCTCTGTCCATCACCAAATCATTCACTATATTTGTGAATCTGTTTTTGATGTTCTTTTTATTCCTTAGATTCTACGTATTAGTGAAATCATAGAGTGTTTATCTTTCTCTGTCTGACTTAAATACCTTCTAGGTCCATCAAAGCGATATGTTTTCCATCCCTCTCCTTTGAGTCCGTGTCTTTTAATCTGAAGTGAGTCTCTTATGGGCAACATGTAGGGGTCTTGCTTTCCTTTCCATTCATCCACTCTTTTAGTTGGAGCCCTTAATTCTTTTCCATTTGAGGTACTTATTGATAGGAATGTGGTTGCCCATTTCATTTTTTTATTGATTTTTAAAAATTTTCAATTACAGTTGACATTCAATATTATTTTATATTAGTTTGAGGTGTGTAGAATAGTGGTTAGATATTTATATATTTAATGAATGATTCCCCCCCCCCCCAATAAGTCTAGGACCTACCTGGCACCAAACATAGTTATTGCAATATTATTGACTATATTTCCTATACCGTACTTTACAACCCTGTGACTATTTTAGAGATGAGGAAACTGAGACTTGGAGACACTAAAGGACTTTCTTAAGGTCATAAGGCTTGAGAGCAGCAGAGATGGGTTTATTTTATTTATTTATTTTTTTATTTAACTACAGATTACCTTTACTTATTCTAGAATTTCATATAAATGGGATCATACAATATATATGCATCAAGCTCCTTTTGTTTAGCATAGTGGTTTTTTAAAATAAAAATTATTATACAATTCAATAGTATGTCATATATATATATATATATATATATATATATATATATATATATATACACATTCCATTTTGTGTTGACCACCCATAGTTAGATTGCCTACTGTCACCAAATATTTGACCTGTTTTACGCCTACCTACCTCTCCCCTCCCCTGCTTCCCTCTGGTCACCACTAACCCATTGCCCATGTCCAGGAGTCGCAGAGATGGGTTTAAACCTGGGCGTGCCTGACTCAGAAACCTGTGCATTGTGCTAACTCACTATGCTGCCTTCCCTTTTAAAAGGACAGGCCTTCATCTATTTGTGAAGCTGTCGGTCAAGTTCCTCACGAGTCTTTCTTCGTAGGTGATACATCTCCATTCTAATCGCCCATACCTCCCTAGGCCGAGTGTCCTCAAGGGCAGGGCCTGGCTCACATCTTTGGCACCGAGCACCTTGTATAACGTATAGTGAGAATCCAAGAACCCAAGAAAGTTGGATTTGAATCCCAGCTCCATCGAGACTGCTGATCTTGAGCCTTTTGCGTAACCTCTATGGCCTCGGTGTCCCCATCTATAAAGTAGGCATCGCATGGGAAAATTTCTGCTCTGGTGTCCCCAAATACCTTACATGGAATCAGAAGGCATGAGTTTTGGAGGGGGTTCTTTGCCATGGCCAGCAAGGTTCAAGCTTAATTCTGGCTTCTCGAGATATTTGACCATGTGACTTCACATGACATTCACTTCTGTAAAATGAGGACAAAATGCCTATTTCAAACCATTGATAGGAGGATAAAAAACAACATCCATTATAATAATGAGACTAGCTACTACTTATGGATCACTTACCATATGCCAGGATCTCTACTCAGCCCTATGTTATAACACAGAGAAGTATAATAACCCAGAAAGAAATGTATTATTATTCCCATTTCTCTGGTGGAGAAAGAGTGGTCAAGTAACTTGCCCCAGTTACACAGTTGCCCAGGCCTGATTTCAACTCAGAGTCGGCTCCAAAGACTTGGCTCTCAGATGGCTCCTGTACCATGAAGCCATGTTAGTACAAAGTGCTGTGAAATGCTAACCCAGGTACCCAACCTAGGTGAGTGAGTGCATCAATGAACAGACACATCTTTTCCATCTTTTATCCCCTCCTGCCTCATGTCTAGCAGAGTGCCAGACACGTAGCAGGCAGGCGGTGTTTATTCATAACCAAATGAACGAGCGGGCTTGTACGCTCTGCGTCCTTCTCTTACTGTGTTCGCCCTGCTCATGCATTCCACGGACACTTATTAGGCACCTCCTGGCTGCAGGCACTGTTCTTGAGGATAGAGATGAGCCCAGAGGAAGGGATAAAAGAATCGCTCAGGAAATAGTTTGCTGAACTAGGACAAAGAGAGCACAGAACACTTTCCCCCAACAGACATCACAGACTGGAACCCTAGCCCGGCGCCTGAAATTAGCTGATGCTCTTGGAAAAACAGACCAGCCACCTGCTTCATCGATTCTGTCATTCGACGAGCTGTTTCCTCCTCTGCTGTTGTCTCCCTGCTGGAGAAGGATGTTTGCAGGCGGAAAGGAACTCCCCTATTCGGAGAGTGTCTCCTCCCCTTTCTTGTCGCCTGCCTCAGCTCGGATATTCATCTCCAGCTGGCGATACTGCAGTTGGTTGCCTGGGAGTTGACTGTGATGTTACCTAATCTGGGAAAATGAGACCCTGGGAGGGGACTTGAGCAGGGAGAAACGGTGGATACTGAGCTGCGGAGAGGCTGCTCTCTGACGAGGGCCTCGGGAAGCCATTTACAACATCACGATCCATTTGGGAGTGTCCATTTAATTTACGCCACTCAAAATTTGTGTGAGATCTTAGACAAGTTGCTTTGACACCCCAGGTCTCAGTTTTCTCACCTTTCGAATGGGATAAAAGCTCTTGCCCGGGCTTCCTGCCTGCTTCACTCTTTGAACACAAGCTCTCCTGCCTCAGAGCCTTTGACTTGACATTCCACATGCTTGCGATACTCTCCTCTCTTCCCCTTACATGAATGGCTCCTCTTCATCCTTAAGGCCTTGGCTTAAAAGTCACCTCCTCAGAGAGACCTGTCTAAAGTAGATTTGCCCTACTTAACCCCCCAGTGACACTCCATCAGATGATCCTGATTATCTGATTTGTCACTTCTGAAATCATTTTCTTCCTTTCTTTATAAACACTTCGTTATGTATCCTCCCTCCTATAATACAAGCTCCGTGGACTGTTCCATCACCACTGTCCTCAGGGTTTGGTCCAGTGCTCAGAACATACTAAACACTCAATAAATATTTGTTGGGTGTGTCAATAATAGGCAGTTTTTGAATTAGTTATTTCCAGTGGCACTGGTATCATCATTAGAGGGAAACGGAGATCTGGCCTGGGAGACGGTGGATATCTGGTCCCCATGTGCGATCCTCAGCTGCCATAGAATGACACTCTCTGCTAACGTATCAACAAATACATCTTCATTCTTTGGGCAGCGGCAGGGCCAGAGACAGAACAGCGTGGGCCAAGGGAATAAGTCATGTTATCAAGGGGCAGGGTCTGGTCTAGCTGATTTGCTCTCTCAATCCTCACGGAAGACTGGGTGTCTGATATCTAGGCAAGGAGAGAGATTTCCTTGCAAATGAATTCATTTGTTAGAGTGGAAAATGAGCTCAACCAGTGTAGGAGGCCGGGTTTGAGTCTTAGCTCTACCGCTTAGAAGCTGTGTGACCCTAGGCAGTAACTTCAGCTTCTTGAGCATCATTTATTTCCTTCTTTATGAAGCCGGGATATAGAGAGTTAAATATAACAACGGTAGACATGAAGACGTTTGTTAAATGTCAAATGTAATGCATGCAGGAGAGATTTTTCTCCTTTCCCAGCTCCTCCTCTTTCTCATCCTTCCTCCATCTCTTTCTCTTCTTCATCCTCCTTCTCTTCTTCCTGACTTTCATGTATTATCTCCTAAGTCCAGACTTCCATGCTATGAAGCAAATAGCAGGTTTATGAATACGAGAGGAGGAAAGGGACTGCAGGATTGCCCATCTCTCATTCATATGATATGGAGGTACGTGGACACTAGCTTGGACACCTGAATTTTTTTGAGTCCCACACTAGATGACCTGTCTAGAGAATTTTAAAGGGATAGCCCTAGAGCAAACATCTGGGACTAAGAGCTTCTACTCCCTGGGCCTCATCTTTATCTTTCGGGGATGGCCAAGTAGGGACTATGCTGGGAAAGAGTCTGGAGCTATAATGGGACTCAGAGGGAAATGGCGCTGTGATGGACTAGTTATGTCTGCCATGAATCTGTCAGGGCCAGTGATGGTACATGTGCCCTGTACTGACCCTTCCCGGTTCAAAGTGCTATTTCATGTATCTCCTTGCAGTGATTCTCAACTGAATTGTCCCAGTGAGCCAACCCAGAGATACATGCAGCCTAATATTTTGTCTATGACAGAGGTGCAGAGAGAAGTATCATAAGAGAGTACACCTGTTTTCCAGGACTTAAAGTTTAATAATTTGCTTCCTTACAGGCTTTAATAATCCATTAGAAGTCAATCACTTGTGAATTTAACTAATCTTTGTGGGAAATAATTTAAATTTTCCACCTCAGCAGCTTCCTGGGGGAAATGAATTCCGTTTCTGCATTGCCTACATTACCTGGTACTTCTTTTGAAATTTCTGTTTAAATTATCTAAGCTGCAGAAAAGATGGACAGAGGGAGGGTCCCTGCCTCTAATCAAGAGCTGACAAGTGTGTCCACTGTCACCTCTCAGCCTGTCCTGAATTCTGTGGATTTCATCCCCTCCCCTTTCAGTCGGTGCCTCTTGGGGATGACGAAGATGGTGGTTCTGGTTGCCAGACAACAGCCCATGGAGTGAAAATCACTCCGATCCTTCAAAGTTTGGATAAAATGCCACCTCCTCAAAGAAGCCCATTCTCATCTCCAAGGGTAATAATTAATCTCTACTTATTCTGAGGTTTGAAAGCACTCGAGCCATATAACAACTATCTGCTGCATAGAGAAAAAGTCATTATATGTTTTTGAAGCACTTCCAAATCCTTCTGGGCCCCAACAGTTTGTAATAATGATAACAATAATAATAAGTAACAATATTAGCTAGTATAGATCCTTTGCTATGTGCCAGACACTATGCTAAGCGCTTTAGTTACATAGATTATCTCTTCTTCACAGCAAACTTTTGAGGGAGGCAAAAGTTGTTTCTATTTAACAGGTGAGGAAACTGAGGCACTGAGAGAGGAAGTTATTTTCTCAAATTTAAGTGTGAGAAAACAGAAGCTCAGAGGAGGTAAGCAATTAAACTTGGGTGGTAAAGCCAACCAAAGGGCTGAGGCCTGGCACCAAGCTGCAATTACATCGGGTGACCTGCCTCTCCATCTCCCTCTGTCTCTGTTTCTGTCTCCCTGTCTCTCCATCTTTCTCAAAAATATTTTATGTTGTGCCATGTGTTAGAAGTTGATACTTGCCTGCTTTTCTCAGGAATGACTTGAGGTGAAGGCTGTGATTATTTTTTTTTTATCTCCCCAGATTCCCTTTCTGGTGCAGAGACGAGTGTGGGTTCACCCTTTCCTCTTCCTGTGAGCGTGAGCTAGACTCCATTGCCAGCTTCCCTTGTAGTCAAGCGAATTGATGTGACTGAGTCGTGGCCAAGGAGAGAGGACAGAGGTGACTTGTCCACTTCTTGGACTTGTCCCTAATTAAACAGCCACCCTATGGCTCTCCATGTTCTCTCTCTTCCTACTACATGGATGCAGAGGACCCAGTGGAAGACTGAAGCCTAGGGGATGGGAAAGCCACAGATGGCAGGGGCCTGGGTCCTCTAATGACTTCATGAAGCAGAGGTCACTTCCTTTCTTACCCCTTTACAACTCCCACTGGATTCTGATGAAAGCGAAAAGCAAAACTTTCCTGTGTTAATTCTCATGAAGGTTTTGGGGTTGTTTGTTATAGTGGTTGGCCTACCCTGATTAATGAGCCATCCTCACCAGCTCTTAGCATAACTAGCTAGTACTCTGTATACACAGCTTAAAAATAGGTATATGTGTGCTGAATCAAACTGTCCTGGTCTGCCCCTTTGCTGATTAAAATTTTTTTTCTAATTGTGATTCATCGAGTCATTCATTCATTCATTTAGCACTTACCATATATAAATATCTACTGCTGCATGACAATGTTACTATAACTTTGTGGCTTAAAACAACCCACATTCATCATCTCACAGGTTCTGTGGGTTAGGAGTCTGGACCTGGCTTAGGTGGGTCCTTTGCAAGATTGTAATGAAGGTAATGGCAAAGGCTGGGTTCTTATCTGGATGCTGGATTGAGGAAGGATCCACTTCAGAAATCAAACATCTCTTTGAAGATTTTAGTTTTCTGAGTTACGGGTCTGGGGGCTTCAGTTTCTTGATGGCTGTTGGTCAAGGCTGCCGTCAGTGCCTAGAGTCAGCCCGTAGTTTCCTGACACATGGCATGCCCTAGCACGGTTGTTTGCTTGCCCAAAGCCAGGAGAGAGTGAGAGATTCTATCAAGATAGGCGCTATAATCTAATGCAACATCATCATATATTCAATCATGTATAGCCCATCATTTTTGCTGTATTCTATTGGTTAGAGGCAAGTCACAGGTCATACCCACACTCAAGAGTTTTGAGTTATTTTTTTCTTATTGCCCCCTACTTACCAGGTGTAGTGGGGATGACTAGCTGTGAGTAAGTACCGTGGGTATAAACGGGTAGAGGGGAGCTGCTTGTTTCCGGGGAATGACAGTAACTTCCTAATGTGAGGCTAACCAAGTCCCCAACAGTTAAAGAGGTAGATCTAACCTTCTATTTTGCTAATGCTACTTTTTCCTTATTAGCTCAAGCATGTGAACTTGCAGTCCAGCAGGGCCTAATGAATAGCTCGAGGCCACCCAACAGCTGTGATCTCCTGCCAGGAGGTTGGAGCAGTCAGTCAGTAATTGTCATTGAAGCTGAACGTAATGGATTAGATGACTCTTGACTATTTGCGTTTAATTTATCAAAATTACATCAGGAAACTGGGGCACGATGAAAGATTGCTGTCAGAAAGGAAAATAGGTGCAAAGAGGTCCTTAGGCAAATAAGGAAGAAGGATTGGGAGGAAAGTGGAACCCATCTCAGCTAAGCTTGTTCTGTGTGCCAGGCGTCGTTCTCAGCCTTTAGATGCACCGAGTCATTTAAATCTTATAAATGCTCTGTGAGCTAATGTGATATATTCATTTTTCAAACAAGGAAGCTGAGGTTCAGAGAGGTTAAATAACTCGCTCAAGGGCACACAGCTATTAAGCAGCAAAGGCAAGAATAACACTTGGCGCTGTTCGACTCTAGGGTGATGTGCTTGCTCTAGGTGGTGCCAGCAGGAGCTCTCTTCACTTACCTTTATCATCCACACAAATCTATATAGCTTGTCCACATGTGGATTTCACAGCAGGGACCCCCCCTGCTGGGAAGCTTCGCTGGATCTGCCCTGGAGTGAGGCTGGGGAAGGAGAGGGGAAGGGAAGGAAGTAGGACTTGCTCTAACTCATGGACGGAAGGCAGAGAAGTGGCAGGCAGCTTGGAGATCTTCCAGATAAGGCTTTGAAAGCTATTGGTAAATCTTGACCTGTTTAAAGAATGCTTGAATTATTGTATCTCCAAACTGTCTCTCCAAGCTTTCTACTTTCTCCCTCCCGCTGTCACTTTCGTAGATCTCCATCATCTGTGTCATACCTAATGGGTGGCAGGCTCCAGTTTTACTCCTGTCTGATCCATTCTAATGAAATCTCTTTAAAACAAGTGAGCCGTTTAAATTTCCTGCTTGAATGTTTCAAGGGTTTCCCTTTGCTTTTCATGCTACATCTGAACTCCTAGACATGGTTCATAAGGCTCCACACGGTTAAGCCTTTATTCACCTCTCCATTTTTCATTACTCCTTCCTCGCTCTTTCTAACTGAATAGAACTTTTTTTTTCCCCATAAAATGGTTTGTGCTCTCCCTGGCCTCAAGCAGTTGGTTAGTACACTCTTGCTTGTTCTATCCCTGCATTCAAAATGATGTTTCCATAAATAGACGTGCGTTTTTATCTGCCTAGCGTTTCTTTCTTTTTCTAGAAATTTCACCTGGATTTTCCTTTGAGGAACCCCTGCTCTCAGGCCATATGGTTTGGTAGGAGTGAGCTCAGAACACATGTGACCCAGGCCTGATCAATCCGTGTGCTATATGACCCTGGCCATAGTGAATCCATTCAGAAATTGACTAGGACTCAAGCCTGGCCAATAAGCATAGCATTGGGATTTTTTCCAGAACTATTCGAATAGAATGTTTCTCCTCCTGGAGTGATGAAACTTAAAGCATATATATATATCTCATATATGTGTATACATGTGTGTGTGTGTGTGTGTGTGTGTGTGTGTATATATATACATATATATATATATTTTTCCCTCTGTGCTTCAGGTTGGACTGTTATATTGACTATTATTTGAATTCACTGATTTTATCTTGTGCTGAGACCTGTTTGCTAAGTCCATTCACTGAATTCTTCATTTCAGATTTGTATTTTTTAAGTTCTAGAATTTTCAATTAGTTCTTTTTACATACCTTTCCTTTATATTCTAGAATTTTCTGTCTACCCATTCTGCATATATTTTCTTCTAAAATTCTTTAATATGTTTAGAATAATTATATTAGTCTTCTTTTCTTTTTTAAAAAATTTATTTATTTTTTATTATAGTGACATTGGTTAATGAAATCCAGTTAAGTTTCAAGTGTACAATTCAACGGTAAGGCATATATATATTGCATTGTGTGTTCACTGCCCATAGTTAGATTTCTTTCTGTCACCACATATTTGACCCCTTTTACCCCTTCTACCTCCCCCCTCCCCCGCACCCTCTGGTAACCACTGGTCTATTGTCCATGTCCATATAGTGTCTTTTTTGTCCCCTCTCATTTCCAGGTCTGGGTCATCTGTGGGTCTATCTATATTGGCCATCTTTTCTCTTGATTATGGGTCACATTTTTCTTTTCTTTTTTTTGTATGTCTCATCATTTAAAATTGTATGTTGGACATTTTGATTAAAAGAACAGTAAAGACTGTTTGTGTATATATATATATATAATTATATTTTAAAAATTTGTTTTTTTCCAGAGAGGTAACACTCTTCCTTGTCAGAGAGCTAGGGTAAGAGGCCGATCATTCAGATTCTATCATGATCAAGCTGAGCTTAGTTGACCTATGGGTTAATTTAGGTGACCTATAGTTTCAAATGAGATAATGGAGATCTTTATTAGTCCTTTACCCCAATATCTAACTTTCTATGTTACCACTGTGGAGAGACTGTTTCTCTGATCTTATCACAATTTGGCTAGGAGGATCTGGGTTTATAGTTTTAGTTTCAATTCTTCTCTAGATTCTACCTGAGCACTGTGCAAACTGCAAGATCCAGTTTCGCCTTCACAGCTGGGCACTCAGTATAATTCCTGGGGGGGGGGGCGGGGGCTGTTCGGCAAGAGTTTTATCATTGCCTTTGGACTTGTCTAGATTATAATCTGTCATGCCAGCCCACACTGTCACCCAAACTTTGCAGGAGTACCCTAGTTTCTGTAAAGTTCTTCTGCCTGTAGAGGCCGACTTCTCTGCTCACAGCAACCCAGATCAGGTTGTCAATCTCAGGTATGAAAACAGTGGGTGCTCTTTCTTCACTGTTGAAGGGCTGGTCCCCCCTGGAATTTGGTTCATTTAAACTTCTTTGCATCTACTACTCATTGGTGACTTTAAAGAAAAGTATGATATTGAGCTTATTTGGTGTTTTCTCCTGCTGATGATGGTCCTTTGCAACCTCATGCATCCTTACCTTTCGTAACAGTTCTAACATTTGTAATTACTTGGAAAATTCCTGCCTCTCCAGCCAGTCTGTAAGGATCATGAAGGCATGATATGTTTGCTTTGTTCAGTGAAGTACATCCAGGGCCTGGTACATTGTGGGTGCTCAGGTGTATCGTTGAGGCTTGGTGCTGGGTTCTGGGGCAACAGGTTGGGTAAGAAAAGCCCAGTCCTCTAGCTGTGCATGGTTGAGAGGTGAACCTGGGTCAGAGCACATCTATTTCTTCAACCTGGAAATGACTGTCAACACCTAGGTTTTCTGGGCTGTGTCTCTGGGCTCATCATGATTTAGGAAAATCATCATCTTTGTCATAGAACATGGAGGGGCCAAGCTTCTTTGCATCCATCCAGACCTTCTCTCATGATCCATCAGCTGAGTCCTGCCTTCCTCTCTGGGTTGTGGAGGTTGGAAGTCAAGTCTGTGGCAAGATCAATGATCTGGCTTCCCCCGGGCCTATGAGAATTGGAGAACTGGAGAGAATTGCAAGAATGGAAGAGGCTTTGCTAAGTGGGGACCACTGAAATTCAAGTTTAATTGCCCCTACTAGAGGAAGAACTCAAAATGGGGGAAGCACACACCTCTGGGAATGCCCAAGAGGCAGTTCCCACTCAATCTTTATCAGCAACATGGAAAGTAATAGCAACAATTTATTGACACTTTCTGCGCTAGGTACTGTGCTCAATACTTTACATATATTGTTTAGCTAACATCATCCTCTGAAGCAGGTGACAAGTTCCTATAGTACCTATTTAGCAGGTGACATGCTTGGGTTCAGAGAGGTTAAGTTGCTTGCCAAAAGTCACACAACTGGGGAGTGATGGAGCCAGGGTAGGAAACCCAGGTAATTCGATCTTGAAGCCTGCGATTTAGCAGCCACCTCCCTGCCATTGATTGTCTGCCTCTTCTGTGCCAGCTGCTCTAAAAGTCCTTTACCATCATTATTTGTAATTTTATAAATTGGACAAAATGCCATTGATAGACAAGAATACTGAAGTTCAGAAAAGGTAAGGAATTTGCTCAGCGTCACTTTGCTCGTATGTGCAAAAGCTGAGCTCTGATCCCAGGTCAGTATCACCAAAACCAAGAGCTTGCTTGCTTATTTATTTATTTATTTATTTATTTATTTATAAATATTAAAAAAAATTTTCAATTATAGTTGGCATACAATACTATTTAATTTTAAGTGTACAACATAATGATTAGACATTTATATAACTTATGAAGTGATCACCCAGATAAATGTATTACTCATCTGACGCCATACATAGTTGTTACAATATTATTGACTATATTCTTTATGTTATACTTTATATCCCTGTGACTATTTTGTAACTACCATTTTGTACTTCTTAATTTCCTCTCTCCTTTCACCCACCCCCAATCCCTCTCCCATCTGTCAACTCTCAAATTTTCTCTGTATCTATGAGTTTCTTTCTGTTTTGTTTGTTTATTTTGTACCTTACATTCCACATGTAAGTGAAGTCATATAGCATTTGTCTTTGTCTGACTTACTCCACTCAGCATAATACCCTGTAGGTCCATCCACGTTGTTGCAGGTGGCAAGATTTCATTCTATCCAACATCTATCTATCTATCTATTTATCTATCTATCTATCTATCTATCTATCTATCTATCTATCTATCATCTATCTACCTATCATCTATCTATCTATTTATCTACCTATTATCTATCTATCTATCTATCTATCTATCTATCTATCTATCGTCTATCTATCTATCTATCTACCTACCTATTTCATGGCTGAGTAATATTCCATTGTATATATGTACTACCTTTTTAAAATTTATTCATCCATTGATGGACAACCAGGTTGCCTCCATATCTTGGCTATTGTAAATAATGCTGTAATGAACATATGAATGGACATGTCCCTTTGAAGTTCTGTTTTGGGTTTCTTTGTATAAATACCAGTAGTGGGATTACTGTGTCCTTCTTTGTCTCTTGTTATAGCCTTTGTTTTAAAGTCTGTGTTGTCTAGTATAAGTATTGCTACCCCAGCTTTTTGTTTGTTAGTTTCCATTTTCATGAGATATCTTTTTCCATCCCTTAACTTTCAGTCTGTATGTGTCTTTTGATCTGAAGTGAATCTCTTGTAGGCAGCATATGTAAAGGTCTTGTTTTCTTATCCATTCAGCCACCTTACCCTTAGATTGGAACATTTGATCTATTTACAGTTAAAGTAATTATACATGTAGTTATTGCCATTTTACTCATATTTTTAATCTTCTTTTATTTTTTCTCCATCTTCTTAAAGAAGTACCTCTAACATTTCCTGTAAGACTGGCTTGGTGGTGATGGACTCCTTTAACTTTTTCGTGTCTGGAGAGCTCTTCATCTGTCCTTCGATTCTACACGATAGCTGTGCTGGATAGAGTCATCTTGGTTGAAGACCCTTGCTTTTCCTCACTTTGAATATTTTATGGCAATCCCTTTTGGCCTACAAAGTTTCTGTTAAGAAATCAGCTGACAGTGTTATGGGAGCTCCCTTGCAGGTGACTAACTGATTTTTTTTTTCTTTGCTGCTTTTAAGGTTTTTTCTTTGTCTTTAACCTTTGACATTTAAATTATGATGTGTCTTGACGTGGGTTTTCATTTCTTCAAATAGGGTTTCGATTCCTTGCTCTCTCTCTTCTCCTTCTGGTAGCCCTACGTGTGAACGTTGGTACAATGGGTGTTGTCCCAGAGGCCCCTTAAACTATTCTTATTTCTTGGATTCTTTTTTCTTGTTGCTGTTCTGATTGGATGTTTTCCGCTGCCTTATCTTCTCAAGCGCTGGTTCAGTGCTCTGCTTATTCTGATCTACTGTTGATTCCCCCTAACGCATTCTTCGTTTTAGTTATTGTCGTCTTCATTTCTGACTGGTTCCCTTTTGTTTTCCACGTCCATTGGTATGTTTTCTGTTTCTTGCTGAGTTTATCTACTCTTCCTCTAAGTTTATTGAGCATCCCTATTACCAGTGTTTTGAACTCTGCATCTGGTAGATTGTCTCTATTTTGTTTAGTTCTTTTTCTAGAGCTTTGTTCTGTCCTTTCGGTTTGGACATGTTTCTTTGTCTCTCCATTTTGGCTGCCTCCCTGTGCTTGTTTATATGTATTGGGGCTTCTAAGTCTCCCAGTCTTAGTAGAGTGGCTTTATATACTAGGCGTCCCATGGGGCCCAGTGCTGCAGGCTTCCCTGGTCACCTGAGCTAGGTGCTCAAGGTGTTTCCCTTGCATGGCTTGTGTGTGCACTCCTGTTGTAGTTGAGCCTTGGTTGCTATTTATATGTCAGTGGGTGGGACTGACCCTCGGGCTGATTGATTGTGAGGACTGGCTGGTGAGGAGCTGACCTTATGGAGCAGAATTCACTTTAGCAGGGTTTTGATGCCTGCCCCCTCTGCTCTTTATATGTGTCCTCCTCGGATGCAGCCCTGGGTGGTGTTCCAGCTCCAACACCCTTCGTCTGCCCATATTTGCCATTTTCTGTGCTCTAGGGGCCTGTTCCTCTGGACTGGACCTGTAGGGCCCTTGGCATTTTGGCTTCTGGCATGCTGAGGGGCTCCTGGGAATGGCCTAGCTGTAGGCCAAATTCAGCTGCAGGCTGTGCATTGTCTGGGGACACCTGGCAAGAGTAATCAAACAATTCACAGATGTCTGCCACCTGTGCTGGGCTTAGAGGTGCCTTGAGGGGCCAAACCAGAAACTGAGGCTGGCTGCTGCTAGTGCCAGGCTTGGGGCTGCTCAGCAAGAGGTATGGGACATGCTGAGGCCAGATGCTGCTTGTTCGGGTTTTTGTTAACCTGTGAAGGATTTCAAGAAAGTCTGCAGCATAAGCCAAGACAGGCTATTTGTATGGAAAAAAACTACTTGAGGCAGCTGGGGCAGGCCCACAAGTTGGGAGAGATGGGGTCTCAAGAATCACCTGGGTGGGGCAACTTATATTAGCTAAGTTGATGGAGCTCAGATATGGTGGCTGCCTGCATCTCCATGCCTGGAGCGAGGAGGCCTCAACTTTGCCAGCACTTCTGTCTGGCACTTCTGCCCCTCCAGCCCTTTCCCTGAAGCCAGACGATTTAGTCCTTTCCAGTACGAAGGTGGCACTCCTCGAGCAGCCGCCCCAGTTCTGGAGCTCAGAGTAAGTGAGTCAGCTGTGTGGGCCCTTTAAGAAGAATGTCTGTGACCCTACAGCCTTCTGTCTCACTCTGCCACAATCTCCACTGGTTGGTTTTCACAGCCAGAGGTTGTAGGAACTTCCTTTCCTGGCACTAGAACCCTGGATTGGGAAGCCCAGTGTGGGGCCAGGGCCTGTTGCTCCTTTAGGGTGACCTCTATAGCCAAGATATCCCTCCCAATTCTCAACCACCACACTCAGTTGTGGGACTAGCCCTTTTCAAGTCTTCACTCCTCCTACCATTCTCGAAGTGGCCTCTTATGTATGTCCCAAGTTGTAGGTCTTTTGTACAGCCAGACCTCAGGCTACTCCCAATGATGATTATTCTGTAATTTAGTTATAATTTTGATGTGGTCATGAGAGAAGGCAAGCATGATGTCTACCTACTATGCCATCTTGACTGGAAGTCCCCCCAAAACCGAGAGCTATTTCCTCTGACCCGGACACTCTTCATCTGCCCACACCTGCTATTTTCTGTGTCCTAGGAGCCTGATCCTATGGACCCTACAGGTTTAGGGCTTTTGGCGTTTTGGCTTCTGGTTGGGTTCAGATAGTTCAGAAGCTGGGAGGAGAAGAAGTTGGGGTGTGAATGCATTTCACTTTCTGCTTTGTTGAAAGTGGATATATGTAGCTCCTTTTGCAGGCTCCAGCTTTCAAACAGACTCTGAGAGTAACTCTTCCCCCTTGTTTTTCAGACTTAGTGGTGTTTCTAGCTCCCTGCTGTTGGTAGTCCCTGGGAGCCTCAACATTCCCTGTGGGCTCTATGAATCCTGCCCACCCCTGTGTGCCCACTCAAGTTCCTTCATTAAAAATATCTTCAAAAATACCAGCTGAGTAAGCTTCTGTTTCCTGCCAAGACCGTGATATAATTTTTCATCAAAGATCCAAAATTCGGGAATAAGATTTCAAAAGCTAGCTTGGCTGAGAGCCTATTTTGAGAAAATATTCACTTTCTTCCAGAAAAACAGTTCCTGTCCTGACCTATTCTCATTGTGCCTTCTACAGGCCTTTGTGGTTTGACTCCAGGCTCACGAAACCAGCCAAGGTACCTGGCCCCTGGGGTCAGTGAATGCCTATTAGTTCCAGGCATCTGTGATTGGAGCCACCGTATGGCTGCACTTACACAGCACTGATAATTGTGGTAGCTGAAAGGAGATACATTCTAATTAGGATCATTCTGGGTGTTGATGTGAAGGAGAGGGACAGATGTCTCTTCATTGTAGCTGTGGGAACCGTTCCTGATTGTAGGATGATGCATGAATGGCATCTTTGGGTGGAATCTTTAGGAGAACAGCTTTCCAGCCTGTCTGGCCCCAAATGGAGAAAGATTTGGCCAAAGATCCCATCCTGGGGAGGGGGCCTTTGTTCCCCATTATTGTGACCTGCATTCCTCTTCTTCTCTCAATTTCCTGTCTCACTAGGTGATTATGGTATTTGTTGGGCATTCAGCAGGCTTAGAAGCACAGATTAGGGATGGAGAGCGGTGTGGGCGGGAAACTGCACTGAATCCAGACCAAGGATGGGAGCTTTTTGGCAGATAGTGAATTTTTCCTCTCAGTTGGCTGAGGAAGGGAAGGAGAAATGACGTTTGTGGCACAGGTACCACAGATAGGCACTGGTCGGAGTGCGTTGTCTCATGCAGTCCTCACAACCTGAGGTGGACAGCAGTGCCCCTGCTTTACAACTAACTGGCTTACGAAGGTTCAGAGAGGTTATGTGACTTCCAAGTGTGAAGGGATAGACCAATTGTCTTGAGCCTCGTGGTATGCAATGGAATCTTTCTTTGGTTTGGAAGAAGTCGTTTAAATCTTTTGAGCTTCAGCTTCTTGGTCTATGAAATGGGCATAATAGCACTTGCTTTAGAGAGCTATTGTGAGGAACAAAGAGATAATGGGCGCGGTCAGACTGAAAACAAACTGTGAGTCAGTGTGAAAAACTGTGATAGCAGCAGGTTGCCATCTGGGAAAACTTAGGGAAACAGTGTAGTGCTCGGGGCAGCCAGGAAAATATTTTTAAAGCTTGTTTGCTGTTTGCACAGAAAGTTTTTTTTTTTCTTTTTAGAAATTTTTCATTTTTTTTTTTCCGGTGGCTTTGCTGAGTGGCTGATGGAGATTGTGGGGGAGGTGATATTCCTTCAAACCACTCCGTGGGCCCTATTGGTTATTATAGCTGCATACCTGGTAACAGAACGGGCCTCCTTATCTTGTGGGACCCAGAGGTTTTCATAATATTACTTTCAGAACTGCAGTGTCTAATGGGATAGTTAATAGGCACATCTGGCTATGGAAATGGAAATAATTCATAGATATAAAATTAACAGTTCAATTCCTTAGTCACACTAAGCTACATCTCAAGCGTTGACAGCACATGTGGCTATTGGCTGCCATATTGGACGGCACGGATTTAAAACATTCCCATCATCACAGAATGTTCTGTTGAATAGTCCTGTTCCAGAGGGGCCTGGCAATGCCGAAGCTGACCAAGTTATCAGAATCCATCTTGTCCGATTCCCAGTTTCACCAATAAAGGGACTGAGGCCTAAGAGAAGTACAGCCGTGCTGGGATCTAGTGTGCTAAAAGTGCTCAGGTAATGACTTAAATAATAAATGGATTACACGTGTGCTGGGGCCAGCAGCTCAGAGTGTTTCTGGAAGGGAAGGGAGTTCCTGCCTGATGACTTCTTAGAGAGTTGGATGGATGCAGATTGGGACGGGAGAGACAGACACCTGCTTGGATGACATTTGGGGGCCGGGTTGTTTGCTCAGCCTACTGGTTGTGAATCGCTCTCGTCACGAGGGGGGCTGCCATCTGCATTTTTAGAGCTTGATGAGAAGCCCTGGTGTAATTCCTTCACTCTGAGATTCCTGGCTTTTAAGCTCCACAAGTTAGATGGCTTGGCCAACCAACCTGGGCTTGACTCTTACTCTGGCCCAATAACACGGACACACAGACCTGGAGTCAGATCCGTGGTCCACTGCCAACGGTTGTGAAACCATGCGCAAGCCATTTGAACTTCGGTTTCCTCAAGTGTAAAATACGAGTGCTACTAACTGTTGTCTCCTCTTTGGGTTGTTGAAAGAGATTAGATCACGGCCACAGGGTGTTAGCGTGGGGCCTAACCCCAGGGAGTGCCTGATAAATATTAGCTGTTATTGGGGATGATTTATTTAATTGGCAAGACTTACGTATCCACTTTCTTGGCTTTTTCATGTTAAAACTATTTCTATGGCTCCAGCTGGCCCCTGTGAGAAGGCATTTCTTCTACCCTCCTGGGGTAGTTAATATACAGCTGTGATGAAGAGAAGGTTAAATCCTTTGAATGGTAGACCTGAGCAGGGGCTGCCTATTTGGAGTGAGGAATCATGCAAGGCTCTGGAGCTCTCCCACTCACCCCTTGTATCTCTGGCCCATAACTAGTACAACAGCACATAACAGTAGTTCTGGGCTTAAGCCCAGAAGCTCTTATATTCAAACCCCAGCACACAAATCTGCTGTAATCACAAGAGTCAGCCATTTCCCAGCCCAAGTCTTCAGAGGGAAGCAGTGAAAGAGGAAACTCATTTCAGTCTGTGAAGATGTGGGCCACAGGATTCCTTGAAGGCTCTTGTCAACCAAAGTCAGAGTGGAAACATGCGTGCATTAACACGCTCAGATATATATGTCACTCAAGCCAGGAGAAATGCAAGTTTCGCACGAATTTATCCATGAGGGGGTTGGCTTGGAGGATCAAGCAGATGGACTGGGGGTTGCATTATGGAAGGAAAACAATTCCAGAATGAGCAGCCCCCAAGAGGAGATGAGGGAAGGTATCAGCCCAACGGGTAAGATAATATATTTGTAGGAGCAAGTTCCAGCTGTGGTTTGAGTACAAAAGAGGGCGTGACTAACTTTGTGAGGGAGAGGAGCGGTTTTCAGAGGAGAGGGGCATTTCAGTGGGGTTTGGAAGGAAGGATAAGAATTCATCATGTGAAGGGCAGGAAACTCTTTTCTGAAGAGAGATCGCCATGTATGAAAACAGAGGCCATTAAGAAATCTCTCTTGTCTCTCATGGAGTTTAATAAGAATGGAGGGGACAGATAATAAGCAAGTAGGCCAAGAGAGTCCTAAGCACCGTGTGAGTAATCAACATGGATGCAATAGGAAAGGAGGGACCCACTCTGGTCGTCAGGGAAGGACTGTGGAGACACCGGACCTTGATTGGATGAGGATAGAAAGTACCTTTTGCCCAAGTGATGCTGCTGGTACCTTTGGCCAGAGCAGCCTTGGGCCATATGTTTTAGAAAACCAGTTCTGCGCACAGGATGCAGGAGACCTTCTATTCCCAGCCCAGTGACTTGTATTGTCCCTTGGACCTTCTTGTCTTGGCCCTTAGGACCCTCCCCTGGTCTTGTCAATTGGGTCAGCTTCTGAGTTTAGGGATAGCTCGTGGGTCCCTGTACCTGGGAAACTTCCTTTGACCTCTTTCTCCAGGCCAGGCCAAGTCCTGCCCTTCTCTGCTTGCAAAGGACCCTTCCCAAATACAGCTGTCACATAAGGACCACAAGGTATGGGGCTGTTTGCCTTTTGGTCGCCCAGCCAATCTGCGAGTATCTAGAGGGTAGAAGCAGTGTTGGGTTCACCTCTGATGCCTAGCACTTAGTCGGACACATAGTAGACACCTGACAAATATCTATTTTGAGAAAGTGAGTACTTTAGCTCCCCGTGGGCAAGAGCTGCATCTTTTAACTCTGTACCCCTTCTTGTCCCCACACCTCTACCCTGCGGTGCCTGGTGCAAACTGAGAACCTGGTAAGTACTTATGGAATAAATGATTGTTCTAATTACTTAGTGAGTTGCCACAGGATTCCTTTAAATAGCAATTCTTCTGGTGCATTTAAATGTTCATTTATAAATAACTATTCACCAGGAAGCTTGGAGAAAGGAGGCACAGGCTAAGGAGTGGCTGGCAGAAAAAGTTTATGCTACAAGTTTAACAGGACAATGGAGAGAAAAGAGTGACGAACCCTACGGGTGGCGTCCTGGGCACCAGACCGCCTGCGTGACATCAAGCCCTCTCAGCCGTCCACAAACGGAGATCATCTTTTTTGCTTTGACAGCACCTCAGGGGGCTTGCAGGGTAAGATGTAGTCAACAATCTTCTCAGGCTGGGGGACACAGCAGTGTAGGCAGCAGATGAGCTGTCTGTCTTCAAGGGGCTTATCGCCAAACGAGTTCATGGTGGTAGACTTCACCTTGTGGCCCCCCGTGAGCCACACTCCTTGCGTTCACGCCCTGCGTAGTCTGTGCCCATGTGACATGCTTGGGACAATGGAACATTAGCAAGCATAATGCAAGTAAAGGGCCGGTGACACTTGCACGCCGGGGCTTCTCTTGGGACCCTTGCTCTGGGCAGCCAGCATCGTGCTGTAGAAGAAGCTTGGGTTAGACTCTTGGGTGATGAGAGGCACATCCATGTTCCGGCCTTCGCCTTGCTCCCAGCTAAGCTCCCGAGGGAATGCGGAGAGACCTCTATCCCACGTGGAGCAGAACCGCCCAGTTTGACTCAGTCGACCACAGAATTGTAGAAGTAATAAATCGTGGTTGTTTTAATCACTGAGTTCACATTGATAACCAAAGCAAAAATATATGTGCCAATGCATCATAGAAATGTAAACTGCTGTGCTGTGGCTGGCTAGAAAATTCATGTCTAGAGGAAGCTACGGGACTCGAGAAAGCTGAATAAATGCAAGCTAGTGGGAAAATTTAACACTAACGATTTTCATTTAGTTTTTGAAAGCTTATAATGTACCACAAAACTCACCAATAATGATGATGATGATAGTAATAATAATAATAATATACCAATAATAATAATAATTTACTGAGATTTTTTCTATGTATTAGGCATTGTGCTCATTGACTTACATGGATCATTTTCTTTAATCCTAAAAAAACAACTCAATGAGGTAGCACTGTACCGATCACGTTTTTTTTTTTTTTTACATATCAGGAAACAAAGGCACATAGAGGTTAAGTAACTTGCCAGATTATTACGTGGTGAGTAGGTGCTGATCCTGGGATTCAGGCGCAGGCAGACTCACTCGAGACCCTTGCACCTCAGGAGTGTGGTCCAGGGACCAGCAGCATCCGTGCCACTTGGGAACTTGTCAGGAATGCAGACTCTAACCCTCACCCCAGAGCCACGGCATTGGAATCCGCATTTCAGCAAGGTGCCCAGAAGATACATGCACACATGGAAGTTTGAGAAGAGCTGATCTAGACCACACCAGGGCTTGTGTTTGGCACGGTTAATGAGCTCCCAGGTGATTCTTACACTTGTTAAATTTCGACAGGCACAGACCCTGGGGAGCAGCCTTGTTTTCAAAGGGCCCAGACCAACTGTCTCAACACCAGGGAGTGAGCCATCGAGGCTGTTGGGTAAGGGCACATGTGACACAATGAAAATCATACGCCTTTCAGCGCTGGCAGACTTGAATTTGAAGCTAGCTCTGCCACCTGTTGGCTGTGGTAACGAGCAAGTCACTCCTTACTACCTCAGCTTCCTCACTCGTAAAATGGGCGTGGTGATATCCAAAGAATCCTCACCATCACCCTTCCTGGTTGAATACATCTGGGCGTTGTCACAAACTTCTTTAAAGGTTAAAGCACATTCAGAGTATTTACGTGTTGGGAAATAGAGGACCTGGCCACTTGGTCACGGCTCCTCCCTCAGGTGTAATGAGAGTGTTTCAAATGAATGGACCAACTGGGCATTTGTTGATTCCCAGATGGATTTTGGTGATTAACGTGTGTGTGTGTGTGTGTGTGTGTGTGTGTGTGTGTGTGTGTGTGAGATGGGGAAGGGATAGAGGATGGGGCTTCTGGACACCTTGTGGATTTTCTTCTCGATTTTCAGGGATGAATTTTACCCCCTTCTCACCTCTCATGGCAGTTGGGTTAACCCAGAAGCGATCACCAAGCCGACTAGGAATTCATAGCTGCAGGAAATGGTTTTGACCATTTTGGCTTTGATTTCCTGAGGGCTGGGGTTGTACAATTTTAGAAATATACATGTTTTAGAAAACAGAAGTTAAAGGCACTTTAAAAATGGAAAAGTCCTAAGTCCCAAGCATGGGTGGTAAATGAACAGGGGAGGTGCATTTGGAATCAAGGTTCAGTTACACTCTGGGCCCCTCGAATCCCACTGGCAGGCCCCCACTTACATCACGCACATAGAAGGTAGGGGTCATGCCCCATCTTTAGGATGGTCCCTGGGGAGGCGGGGTAGGAGACAGCCCTCTGGTACCCTGGGGATGAGAGTGTTTGGCCTTGTGCATCCCCACCTAGGAAAGAATTTGCTTTCCTGCCTAGCAATGCAGACCGGCACTTGGTGCAGAGGATTTTCAGTTCGAACACCCTGCCTGCATTCTTCATGGTCCTTTAGGTCTAGTTTTGTTTTTGTTTTTTTCTTCCTCTCTGTAGCAGCTTCCCTTTAGGCATGGCTATTAAGACCTCCCTTCCTGTGAAATAGCCTGGGCTCTGCGAGGCATGAGCTTAATGGGAAGAGATGCTGCGCCCGCCATTTAATCCTGGGCATCCAAGGATGCCGGCGACGATTGGTTTTGTGCACTAATCTACTTAATGAGCGCATCTCCTGGAAAACCTGGGGACCACTGGGAAGCTACTGATGGAGATTAGGAAGGTGGCTGGGGCGCTTTGCTGTTTCAGGCTTGACAGTGTACAAGGCCTGTTCTAGTTCTCTGGGTACAGGACATTGTTTCATTCTCACCCCAGTTATTTGAAATGGATATGATTATTCCTGTATTGCAGATGAGGGAACAACCTCAGAGATTTAATAACTTGTTCAAAATCTTATAACTAATAAGCGATGAAGTTGGGACTTCGATGGTCAGCCTTCTTAGTGGGTCTGATCGTTGGGGCTTTGGCATCATCCATACATAGAATCCGAGCGTGGGAGGGGCCGTGGAGTACGCTCAGTTCACAGGTACACTGAACACAGGTATCCCATCGACAGCGTTCTTACCAGTGACCCTGCGGCCTCTGCCCGGGTCATTTCCGTCTCACCGGGAACTCATTTCCTTGCCGGGCAGTGGACTCCTTTGTTACACAACGGACATGGACAAAGTCCTTTCCGTTGGGCTGGATCTCTCCTTGGGCCTTCTTCCTAAGGTCCTAGCTCTGCTCCTGGGGCCTCCTCCCTACACGGCCTTTCAGAGACCGAGGCCTCACTGCCTCTGCTCCCTGGTTCTCCCCAGGAGACCGACCCAGCCTTAGACTTCCAACCCCCAAGCTGTGCCATTGTAGCTGAAGGAGTCCGCCTGCCATTGTTTTTTGCCCACGAAGGGCTGATTCATCCAAAGGAGTGGGCCGGACACCGAAGCAGCATTTCTAAGAAGCGGGAGCCAGAGCCCGCCTGGCAGGGGAACGCTGTTTAATAGCGAAGCCGTCGTTTATTCTGTCTGCCTAATGGAGCGCAGCTAGTCCGTGGCAGAGGGGGGCTTGGAGCCAGGTGGGTTTGACTCTGAGGCTTGTTTACTTTTCCTTCCACGTGCTTCCTCCGCAGCAGCCACCTCTGTGTCTGTGTCACCCGTCCCCTGCCAGGACACCCTGCAGGAAGGTCTCAGTCTCTCTCGATTGCCTGGGAACAGAGACACATCTGCTGGGTCAATGCCCGCTGTTGAGAAGCTTCCGGGCAGACACCTATTGTGCGCTCCCTGATTTCCCAGGCAGGCCACCCACAAAGAAACCCTTTCCGATCGGCTTCTGAGAATCTGCCTGTTGGAATGGTATCCTGGGAGGGGGCAGACATGGGGCGAGGGACACTCGGAGGGAAAATGACCTGCCGTGGGAGCTTAGGTAAGTCCCCTCCCCTCTCTGGGCTTCGCCTTCCTCCCCTGAGGGATGGAATGGGAGCTTCGGGCCAGCTCAGTGGCTCTCAGTGGTCACCAGCTGTGCCGAACCCCCAGCCCTGGAGTTGCCATCCGTTTGGTCTGGGCCGACGTGTGGGCACTGGTGGCTTTCAGGGGCTCTCTGGGGATCCCAATGTACAGCCAGGCTTACGAACCACTGGGGCTAGACGAGAGCGGTTTCTTTTCTGGATTTGTGAAGAGATTAAGACTTTATGCAATTTCACATTTCTTGTCTTACTTGATCCTCACAAGGAGTGGTGGATGGGATAGGGATTCTGGGCTCCCCTTGGGAATCGAGGACAGAGGTGCTTAGAGCTTAAGTGACTCGCCTATGGCCGCATGGAGAGCCCACAGCAGAACTGGGATTGACAATTAGAAATGCCTATTTCATGTTCCGCTCTTTCCATGTCACTAGGCAACCCTCCCCAGACCCTCTTACAAATGCACCACCCGCTGCCAAATGGACCAGCTTTCTCCGGTGCAAGCCTTCGGTAGTAATAATAATACGTTACAGTTTACCGGGCATGACAATGTGCTGGGCCGTCCATGGGCGGTGTCCCTGTAGCTCTCCCAGCAACTGTGAAGGTGGGTGTGTCACCCTGGGGTTCACGGTCGACAAATTGGAGGAACAGAGAGGTTTAAAAATGCACTCAGGTCACACAGCTGGCTCAGAGCGGAGGTGGTATCCGACCCCTGGTTCATCTGATTGGCAAAGTCCGGGCGCCGTCCCCGGCACCGCAAGGCCTGACCTCACAAGCTCGGCCAGATTCGAGCCTTCCTGCCTCCTGCACAGCCTGTCGCCTCGGAAACGACTGTCAGTCACTCATGGGTATTGATGGCTTTCTGCCTTCCCTGGCGAGGCTCCACTGAGCCCTGTGGCTGAGATTCAATTACACAATCGAAAAGACAAACAAATTAAAAGAGGAGCAGGGTTCTGTAAACAGCTTCTTTAATGACTCTGAGGACCAGGCCTGCCTCCCCGCTTGGGCGCGAGCATCTCCCAGCGTCTTGGATGTCTGAGTTTTCTGACAGACATCTGCAGTGCATTAGGTCAGTGACAATAGGCAGGTATGGCTCATGGCCAAGACCAGAGGGGACAGTCCTTAGGGTACTATACAGACGTTGCTCTAGAAGGAGGGTACGCATTTGAACCCAGAGATGGTAAAAACTGGGTGGCATGTCAGGATCCCTCTCCCGGGGAGACCCACCCAGAGACTCTGGTTCTGGAAGCCTGGAGGGGAGGTGTCCGGGAATCCGCACACTAACCAGGCCTCCCCAAGGTGATCCCTGTTCGGCTTGTCCCTGACCATGTGTCTGAGCAACCCCACGTTCTTCCTGAGTTAGACAAGGCCCCAAGTGTGGAGTGATTTCCTTAAACTCACAAGGCAGGTTTACAGGAAAGCTGGACTCCGGGTCCTGTGTGTTCTCCATGACGTCATCCTCTCTTATTTTGGGAATTCGGTCTCTAGCGCCAGAGATCTGGGAGGACAGCAGCCAGGTAGGTACATGCGTTTTCCCCGGGGGCTGCCGGAACAAAGTTCCACAGACTGGGAGGCTTAAACGACAGAACTTCTCAGTTCTAGAAGTTCAAAGTCCAGGGCTCGGCAGGGCCACATTCCCTCTGAAGCCTCTGGAGAGGATCCTTCCTCGGCTCTCCAGCTTCCGGTGGCTGCGGGCAGTCGCCGATCCTACCTCCGCCTCTGTTGTCACGTGGCCTGCTACCCCGTGTGTCTGCACCTCTGTGTCTCTCTTCGCCTTATTGGATGTAGGGCCCACCTTGCTCCAATACGACCTCATCTTAATTAATTACGTCTACGCAGACCTTTATTTCCAAATAAGATCGCATTGGAGGTTCAGGGTGGGTGTGAATTTTTGAGGCACACTCTTCAAACCACAATAATACACTCTTGCACCCCAGCTTTCCAAATGGCAGGAATCTTCCCAATCTTCAGGTCCTAGGGGAAAAAAAAAAAGCCACCTCCCCAGAGAAGCCCTCCCTGACCACTCCATTTCCATCTCCACGGAGGGGCCTCTTGCTCAGTTACACTTAACTACGCCTCCTATGCGCTTCCTTCACAGCAACAGGACCATTTCATGATCTGTCTGCACCCCAGACCCTAAACTCCGTGAGACCCGGAACTGTTTCAGTTCTGCTCTTCAGGTGCCAAGGTGGCCCTGGGCACATGGTCACCATCGAATGCTTCCTGAAGGAACGAGGGAGGAAGTGCTTCCCAGGCTCTGGCCTCGGTCCTGCCTCCCCCTGCTGTGTGACCTCGGGAAGTCTCTGAGCAGCTGAAAGCCTCAGCGGCCTCATTTGTAAGAGGAGGCCCAGTGGGAATCCCTCCAGGGGCCCATCATCTCCAGAGGAGTTTGCCACTGTTTCCATCGTAATGATGGTCCCGGTATTCAAAAGTCCCTTCCTAGCAAATCTGCTTTTTTTTTTTCCCGCAGCCTGCCTCGGGGGCCTCTGTAGCTTCATTTTCCATTCGCCTAATTTGGATGATTTTGTTTTTCTCAGCATTTATAAACACTCTTCTTTTCTCCCCCCATTTTGTCCCTCCCTCCCATCTCTGATGGTAGGAAGTGAGGTCAGGTACCCCGTGAGTCTAATTACCCAGGAAAGTAATTAACATTTCTAATAGAAACTGCCACTGCTCATTTTCATCGAGGCCACACAAAAGCAATAAGGTAAAAGAGTTTCGTAATTAAAGACTCGTTACTGTGGGCTCCCCATTTCGGTCAGCAACTAATAAGTCTTTTGCTGGGGAAATGGGCGTGCTGAGCATCGTGGAGATGGATGGGGACCCTGCTGGAAATTGTCTTGTTTTTCTTTTGCCTCTTGCTCAGTTTTCCTCCTTCATCTGGGTTCTCTCTCTGGGTTCTGTTCTCCTCTCTGAGAGACGGTCTCGTTTCAGAGGCGAAGGCTGAACAACCCATAAAAACTCTTGGCTGTGACCTTGAGGATGACTCAGTGCAGCTTGGGAATGTGAGGCTAAATTATCAGTTCAAAGATGTAGAAGTGAGTGGGCAAGAGCTGCTGGAGGAGCCTTGTGGGGTCTGGGGTGCGTTGGACAGAATGGGTGGAATCTTGTGTAATCTTGGCAAATCTGTTTACATTTTCCAAGACTGTTTGTTGATCCTTGAAAAGGAAATACACTTAACTGGATTGTGAGGCTGGTGTTCCAACTGAAATAATCTTGTGGCTTGATCAGCCTCTTTGGCATTTCACAGGTATCGACTCCTCTAATTCTCATGGCTGCCCTATAAGTATGTGTATTACCCCCATTTTCCATATGAGGCACAGAAATGTTACGTAACTTGCTCAACAGCATGCAGTCAGTCATTGGGAGAGCTGCATTCCAACCCAGCTCCTATATCTCCTTACCCCCTCGCCTGTGTCCCCATAAGACTTTTGTGTTTATTACGGGCGAGGGGTGTGGCTGAGGGCTACAAATCTCTTCCCTGTGTTTCTAAGGGTGTCCATTGCGCAAGGGCCAACATGCAGTTTCTGGCCACCCAGGCCCCTCTCCGAGAAGCTAAGTCGTAAGAGGTACTGATTCTAGTCTGAAGTTTTGAGGTGCCATTCTAGAAACTTATTCGGCGACGACAGTGGGATGTGGAGCAAAGAGAACAAAGGCTCTGAGGCCAGGAGCACGTGGATTCATAGCCTTGTTCTGTCATTTATGAGCTGTGGTACTTTGGGTAAATTAATTCACTTCTCTGAGCCTCAGAGACGTAGATGGCCCATTTTTCTCACCTTCGAAATGGGAAATCATAGAGTAGTTTTGATTATTATATAAGGTCCTATTGGCACAATGCCTGGCATATAGGAGGTATTTATTAAATTGAAACCGTTTTTCCTTCCTCTTTATCTCTCTTCCTTTTCCTCGTTTAATATCCCATTCATTCAGAAAATGATTCTTGCTTGCCTACAGTGGGGTGAGACCTATTTTTGGCCTGGAGAAGGGTGTGGTGAGCAAGTCAAGGTCTTTGCTTTTTTAGAGCTTACAGAAATTGGGGACAGAAAATAGTAAATAAGAGAGTCACTGTCATGTAACATAACATCAGGTAGCAAGAACTTCCCCCAACGTGAGCAGAGATGGGAGTGTCGGGCCAGGTTATTTCTAAGCCATTTAGTTGTCATTCCAGGTGCAGGTTTTTGAACATCAGCAACAGAAAGCTAGTCTTACCTGTGCTTCAGGTTATAGGGGTCTGGAAAAAGGAAGGACGGGGAAGAAAGGATGAGAGAAGGAAAAGGTTGAGGTAAGGATCCTAGCGAAGAGAAAAAGCAAATGAGCAAACAAAAGGAAAACGAGGGGCAGAGAAAAAATGAAACCCGGAAGAGCAGCGAGGCCAGGAGCCTGAAGATCGGGAAGTGAGGGCGAGTGGCAGAGGGGCTGGTGAAGGGAAGGGGGAATTAGATTCACGATTCTGTAAGCAGCGGGCAGTGGGCAGTGGGTACAAATGTGGCCTCCGGAGTCAGCTGTGTAATGTAGGCGGGTTTGCTTAACCTCTATAAGCTTTATCTTTCTCATCTGTAAAAACGGCATCTTTTAGTATATTAGTTATCTATGTCTGTGTAATATATTGCCCACAAATTTAGTAGCTGAAAACAAACGTTTACTGTTTTTGCAATTTCTCCGGATCAGGGATCTGGGCATGACTTTGCAGGGTCCTTTGTCTCGGAATTTCTCACAAGGTTGTAATTAAGGTGTCAGCAGAGGCCGTAGCCCTCTCGAGACTGGACTTGGCTCACTCAGACGGGTGCCATTAGGATTCACTTTCTCATGGGCTTTTGGAATGCAAGCCTCAGTTTCCTGCTGACTGTTGATTGGAGGCTTCCCTCACATTCTTCCCACGTGATGTTCTCCACAGGGCAGCTCAAACCATGGCAGCCACTTCCTTCAGAGCGAGCTAGTGAGAGCAGGAGAGGGCATGGCAAGGAAGATGGCCCGAAATCACAAACGGCCTCCCCTTTGCAGTCCTCTGGGCACTGGCAGTGAGCCACTGGGTCTGGCCCACACTCCAGGGCAGGAGATTACGTGAGGGTGTGACTACCAGGGAGCCAACGCCACTGGGACCCGCTGTAGAAGCTGCTTTCCGTACATAACAGTTGTGAGGATTCAATGGGAAAATGGAGGAGAAACTTTTAGCATGTTGCCTGGTGCAGAGTAATAGTCCGAGGCAATCCTTATGTCCGTTATTATGATTTGATAAATGTTCATCGATACTGCTCTTATGCAGGGGATAATGGAGAAGGGAAATGCATATAAATGGACAGAAAAGGATGGTGTATCTGTTACCTATTGTCACAACAATGCTGCATAACACACAATTGCAACACCACAGTAGCATTCTATAGTAAACACTTACTTTTGCTCACAGGTCTATGGATTGACTTGGAGGTTCTGCGGATCTGGGCTTACTTCCATGTCTGTGGTCAGCTCCAGGCCAGCGAGGTGGCTTTGCCGATGTTGGTGGGCTCTCTCACTGTCTAGGTCCTCAATAGCGGCAACTGAGCTGCCTTGCCTCTGCTCCATGTGGCCTCTCCCTCCACAGCACGCCAGCCTGGCCTTGTTTTCAGGAAGCCCTTTTCAAACAGGGTTCCGTGAGGCTTTTTGAAACTTAAGCTTAAAACTGGTACCCCATGACTTCTCCCACTTCTTTTGGCTCAAGGAAGTCACATATTCAGCCTGGATTTAGAGGGCAGTAGGGAAATAGTCCCCTCCCCTCAGTGGGAGGAGCGGTAGAGCCCCATGGTAAGGGGCGCTGATATGGAGAGAGAAAGAATTGGGGCTATATTTGCAATCAATCAAACTTAGATGGGAAACAAAAGAGATCTGGAACTTAAATGTTATGCTTTCTAGAACATGGTGTAATGCTGAGAGATTGGTTACTATCACTGAGTTATGGACTTTTTCTTTAGTTATGCTGACATTGTATAAATATAATACTAACAGAGATATTCTAAAACCCTTTGTTCATTCATTCATTCATACATTCATTCACGCATCAAACATCTGGAGCATGGGTTGACAAACCTTTCCCGTAAAGCATAAGATAATAAATATTTTAGGCTTTGGGGGCATGTGGTCTCTGTGGTTGTAGGACAGGCAGCCACAGATAATACATAAGTGACGGGCTTGGCTGTGTTCCAGTAACTCTTTATGAACACTGAAATCTGAATCGCATGTACTGTTCATATGCCATGAAATATTAACATTCTCTCTTCAATTATTGAAAGCAGTAAAAACCATTCCTAGCTTGTGGGTTACAAACCTCAGGCAGCGAACCCGATTTGGCCTACGGGCCATCACCTTGCTCCAGAGTCCCTCCCGAGTGTCTGCCGCACTGCAAACCATCGGGCAGTTGCTGTCAGTACATCACCCGCCTTCGTCATCATGCAAGCCTGTGTCTGACACAAGAGAGAGTGTAGAAACTGCAGGGCTCAGGTCTGCTGTCTCTAGAGACGATGAGGTGGGTGCAGACCTGCAGAAATGTCACCGTGGCTATTGGCAGGACCCGATACATAATTTGCAGGACCCGGTGCAAAAGAAAAATGCGGGGTTCTTGTTCAAAAGTTAAGGTTTTCATAACGTCAACAGCAGATCATGAAACCCAGCCCAGGCCGGCCTTGGCTGTCAGCGTTGAGCTTGTTTTCTCGTGTGAGAAAAACGCTGGGGAGTAAGTCCTCCCTCACAGTGTTAAGTGAATTAATAAACGCCATTTTTCTAGCATGTCTCCTGATACATAGGAGGTGAACAAGAAAAGTCTCATGGCATATTCCGTCATCGTCCTTAACCTCGCTTCTCCTGTTGCTGGTGGTTTTAATGTCACCGGCATTAACATGGCAGCAGGAAGTTTGGGCAAAGCAGCAGGCCAGTGAGAGTTTGCACTTCCATTTTTCGTAGCTTCCTGAAGGCTAAGACATCTGTTCGGACAGCCAGTACAAAACGAGACATTAGGGATTTGGGCTCAATTCAGCATCATTTAGAAATAGCGCACCTGGTCTTCCATTTATAATATTTCTGTCTTTTTGGTTGGCGTTCTGATTTGTATCCCACAAATCTCTGTGTTTTCTTCCTCTCCTCCTGTTGCAATTTGACCAGATGATAGAAGGGCAGTGTAGACATTTGTCCCTTTAATTAAAACTTCCCCTGTCACCCTCCTGCCAGAACAGGTGTTATAGAAATTCCTGGGCGACTCTTTTTCAAGCAAAACTGAATGCAGACAGTATCTGAGAAATTCCTTCCTGCCAACGGCTTTCATCGAAGGTATGGGGCCCGTGGCACCAAGGTTGGAGTGAGAGCAGTTTCCTGGTATCTGAGTAAAAGTAAACAGAAATCCCTTTATTTAGAAATACGTTTGATCATAATTGACAGGTTTATCTCAAATATTTGCTAAGTAACTTATTACTCATTCTCAAAGAGCTAAGCATGAGAATTTTTGACTTGCAAAGAAGGGATTTTCCAGGTGATTCTCGGCAGGTCGATCTTGGAGAATGAACATTATACTTAATTTTCACAGGACAAGCACGTGCTTGACCATCCGGCCACACAGGATGGCATGCATCCATCGATTCCACGAAAAAGCAGAAATTGGTCACCTCCAAAGTACTCACAACTCCAGGCCTTAAACTCAAAGAATAATCAGTGTCATTTGTTCGGCATTTACTGTGTGCCAAGTGCTTTAGATGCATGGTCTGATTTACATAATCACCCAATTTAGCTCTCACATGTGCCCTGTGGGCAAGGTGTCATCATTACTTTTGACAGATGAAGAAATAGAGATTAAGCTAAGACATGGCGAATTGGGGTGGGAATATAGGTTGGCCAGTTTTTTTCTTTTTTAATTGAGGTGAAATTCACATAACTTAAAATTAGCAATTTTACAGAGAACATTTCAGTGACATTTAATGCATTCATAATGTTGTACAACTACTATCTCTATTTAGTTCCGAAACATTTTATCATCGCCAAAGAAAATCCCGTACCTACAAAGCAGTTACTCCTCATTCTTCGCCCTCACCAGCCCCTGGCAACTGCGGACATGTGCTCTGTCTCTATGGATTCAGGCTGGTCAGTTTTTAGCTGTAACGTGACACCAATAGCTAAGATTTATTTAGTGCTTACTGTGTGCTGGGGACTGTTCTAGGAACTTTGCATACATTAATTCATTTCATCCTTTCTACCCTGTGTGAGAGGTATTGTTATCACCTGGTTTACAGATAAGACAATGGAGGCACAGAGAGGTCCAGAAAGTCATCCAAAGTCACATAGTGACCAAAAGCCAGACCTTGGATTGGAACCCTGGCGGTCTATTGCCCCTCTTAACCATGAGGACGCACTCGCTGGCTTTTTTTTTGCCTTCTCACCCCTTTCATGAAGTTGTGCGGCATTCCCAGCAAACCCACAGCCCATGCATCATACAGTTCGGAGCTGTATCCTTCAGAGAGGTCTTTCCCTGACTTTAATCCGAATCCAACTCCGGCTGTAAAGCATGTGCTAAGAGCTCCACTAGAGGAATGAACAAAGGCTCATGGAAGCCCAGGGAGGGAGAGAGTAGTTCTGCCAGAGGAGCCCAGAATGGCATCTGGCCCCTCACTTCTGTATTCCTTTACACAGGAATAAAATTCAAAACGACCTTTCCACGTCAGGGGAGAACAAAGGTCTTATAAAGTGAGGATGGATTTTAGCGGTGGCCGAGAGCCATGTGCATAGTGGCAGCCTTGTTTCTGTGACTAGTGAGCCGCGTGACCTTGGGCTGGTTGCTTCACCTTTCTGAGTCTGCATTTCCTCATCTTCAAAATCAGGGCGTTTTGACCTGCAAACATATAAAGCTCTTGGCATAGTCTAAGACTTTACGGAATGTTCTTAATAAATGGTTTGATGTACTAATCAAGACCTATTCTTAGGATCAAAGCCGATAAACTTCTTCATACTAAGGTATAAATAACAACAACAACAACAATAATAGTACATTTATTTATGAGCTCTTATCATGTGCCAGGCACTGTTTTAAGTGCTTCACCTGTATTTTATTTAATGATGAAATATGCTACTTTTCTCTCTCTCTCTCTCTCTCTCTCTTTTTTTTTTTTTAAAAAAACAAGGTTTTAAGCAACCGAGTCACATTTTATAAACCCACATCCTGTGGGGAAACCTACTTCTGTGATTTGCTCTGTGAAAAATACAATGAAAATATTAAAGTTCCATAGGCAGCTGGGTTAGGGATCCTCTGGATACTCTATGCTCGTGGTCCCCCAACTTCACTGTACCCGGATCACCAAGAGGTCTTTAATGTCCACCCACGCTTGTCTCTAGCTCCAGATGTCCTGATTTAAGTGCCACCTGGGCCTGCGGGGGTCTTAAGCGTCCAGGTGATTCCGCCGTGCAGCCGAGTGAGAACTTCCTCTCTGTCAGCCTCTCAAAACTTCACTCTGCTCAGTGGCACTCTCAAAGCTTCGAAGAGGTCATCAAGTTTTACATAGTTTGTTTTGTTTGAATGACACCAGACACACTTCGAAATCTCTCTCTCCATCCCTTTCTTCCTTTCTCTGTTAGAAATCATGAAACATTTAAAAGATGACCCCGTTACCTTTTGGACCTCGTCTCCTGCCTTGCCCTCCTCCCCTCTGTGAACACGCCGGGCCCTCGCCCAGCTTTGAGCCTTCGCGTCTGCTGTGGCCCTGCCCGGAAGACCCTTCCTCGGTCCTCCCCCGCCTCCCCCTCTTCTCCCTGCAGGTTCGATGCTTACGTCTCCTTTTTACCCAAGCCTTTTCTGGCTTCCCAGTTTCAAGCCTCTGCCCCACCCCGTTTCTGACACCTCCACTCTGCATCATCCTTCCTCTCTTTATTTTTTTTCTCTATAATCTCCTCCTCTAACATTTTAATATAGTTTCCTCATGTATTTATTGTCTGCCTGTCTCCGCTAATGTCAGCTCCAGATCAGAGCTTTTGTCTTGTTCATAGCCATGTCCTCGGCATCTAGAACAATGCCTGGCGCATGGCAGGTGCTCGATAAATCCGAGTGGCATGAATGAACGAGGGAGTGAATGAAAAGGATTGAGAATAAAATTACAAACAGCTGTGTATCTACCACCCCGTTCAGTGTTGGCATTTTGCCTGCCTGCCTTTTTTTTTTTTTTTCCTAAAAAAAACCCACAAATGCTCTAGATATTTTTGGAGGCTCCCTTGTTGACCGCCCTAGTCCCTGTCCCCTTTCTACCTCCCAAGAGGTGACCCTATTTTGATGTTAGTAGGTAGTTTTCTAGTTCGTGATTTTATACCTTTATACGTATATTTGAGATGGTTCTGGACTTTTAAAATTTTACATAAATTAAATAGTTTACCTAACCTTTTACAATTTGCTTTTAATATCAGCATATTTTATTCATGATGATACATGCAAATTTAATTCACTCATCTTAAGATTGGTATAGAATTCCATTGTATAAATATATCATAATTGACTTATTATTTTCCCTCTAAATGGATATCTAGCTTGTTTCCCACTTCTTGCCGTTGCAAACAATGCTGCAGCGAACATCCCTGGGCCTGTTGTCTATGCACATGAGAGGATTTTGTTTTAGATCTGGGATGTGGAATGGCTGGGTCTTAGGGCTTATGCTTCTTCAAATTTACTAGGTGTTACTAAATTTCTCACCGAAGTTGCTGTACCAATTTGTGCTCCCACTGGAATGACTCGTGCCTGCCCTGGTAGGAGGTGAGTTGATATCTTATAATTGCTTCCTGTTTGCCTCTCCCTGGCTTCGAGTGAGCCTCAGCTCCTTGTCAGACATTTATTTGCTATTCAGGTGAACTGGTCTGTAAATTACCTTTTGATGGCCCCATCCATCATTGTTCTGAGTTCTTTTGTTGTCATTGTCGTTATTGACTTGTAGAAATTCTTTATATCTTCAGGACACTAATCTTTTGTTCATCACCTGCTTTGCAAACATCTCCCAGCAAATCATCGTTTAACTCTGTTTATAGCGACTTCGCATCCAGACTCTACGTGTTAATGCCAGAGCACTTTCCATCTCACAGAATGAAGGGAATGCATGGTAGAATTTCAGACACCAGCTTGGTGTGTTATGGGGTGCAGTTTCTGAGGTGGGACCTTCAATGCAGCCCCCACGATGCCATTAGCGAGTCCTATAAAATCCCTCCCCCTCCCAAACTCTGATGTTTGTAAGTGAGGACGGAGCTGCTCCCCGCCGTGGGTCCCAGGCTGGATGCCTTTCAGGCAGAGAAGCGGCCTAGCACTTAGCCGACTTGCAGAAACAAACTGTTTCTGATATGTTTGTGTGATAATGGGAAACAGCAAGAGGGAGAGATGGAGACAAAGCTGACCCGGGGTTTCACTGGGTTGTAGAAACAAGTGCGGGACACACCTGCCTCTTCCGAAGGTTCAGAGGCGCCAGCCAGAGGAGGGGTGCCGCGGGAGACCTGCAGGTGCGCCACACTCACAGCTGGCAGGGAGCCTTCCCCGTGCAGGCAGACCCCAATTCAGAAGCCTCATTTAGAACCAGATGATTTGGGGTGCCATAGATTATCCTTTAGTTTTTGCTGTGTAACACTCCAATACTTAGTGACCTAAAACAAAGGCCATTTATTAGCGCACAATTCCGTGGACGGCATTTGGAGCTCGGTTCATGCAGATATTCAATTTCTGCTGGTCATGGCTGGTCTCACTCACGTGCATGTGGCCAGCTGTTGGTCAGATGGGTGGCTCTGTTTCTGGGGGTTGGCTGGCTGTTGGTTGGGCCATATGGGATGCCTCTCCTTCCCCAGGAGGCTCACCTGGACTTGTTCGCATGCATCTCAAGGTTGCCAAAGCCACAGAAACAGACGCTGCAAAGTATATCAAGACCTGGGCTCAAGACTCATGCAATGCACAGCCCCCATATTCTTGGCCAAACAAGCCGTGGGCCAGACCAAGCCACGGGCCATTCCAGACCAAAAGGCGGGCAAGAGACACCTCTTCACGGGAGAAGCTGGAAAGCACTGTGGCCATTTTCTCAATTGACCATAGAGAATTCTGCAACACGAACCTCAACTCGAGTGGTTGCAGACCCTCGTCGTTGACAAACCTCCCTCACTGGTTTAATTATCATCATGACAATGTGGGCGGAGTTGTTCATGTACATGTCGTCATGCCCTCATTCTCCGTGCACTCTGAGGGGACATCTCGCGTCCTCTGATGGGGTTGTTTTCCTACCCGGCCCTGCACACACACACAAACACACACGCACAGACACAAGCAAACATGCACACACACACGCAGAGACACACACACACTCACAGAGACACATACACATACACAGAGAGAAATACACACACAGAGGCAGACACACAGATACACAGACAGAAATACACACAGACATACACACACACACACACAGAGACACAGATACACATACACAAACACACAGAAACAGGCCCACACACAGACACACTCAGAGACTCAGAGACACGCACAGATGTGTTGGTCATCTTGAGAAGACGAAGGGGCCAGGCTGGGGAGATTTGGTTATGAAAGGCCCAAGGCCCGAGGGTGGCTCCTGGGAGAAGAAAAGGAAAATGAGTGTGGGGAGGGGTGGAAAAGGGCCGCCCTTGCTGGTGATTGTGGGAGGAGTCCCGATGTGGAGCTCAGAGTGACAATAGAAGAGAGAGACTGAGGGGCAACAGCTAAGCGTGGGAGGAATGAGAAAGATCGTGAAGAGTGTGGCCGCGTATTAGGACGTGAGGTCTCTGTCATGCTCTCTGGGAGATTCAGATACAGACGGGAAATACTTTTGTCTGTAGGACTCAATGCAAGACACTCAATATGAGCCTGGGCTGCGTGAGTTCCGGCACTTCACCGAGGTTGTGACGGCAGTTGTCACCTTGCTGAGGCAGGACCTGGAATTCTCTCTGCGTCCAGGTGGCGTGTGGACAGGTGGGAGGGGCTCGTTCCTGCATGGCCCCGCCCTCCTCTCTGCTGTTCTTGTCCGTCCTGGAGCTGCGTGGCCTCCTTCAGCAGGACGCCAATCTGTAGGTGGCCTCACAACCGCCTGTCTCTTTATGAGGAGGATATCTGGAGTGTTCCTCAGGGGACACTACTCCATGGCAGGGATCACCTGTATTTTGGCCATTTGTGGGACATTGTCAAAAAGCTCTCTAGTCCAGTTGCTTAACTGAATTTGTTGGGTGTGTGGAGGAAGGACCTAGTATATGCTGGGATTTCAGAGATGTTATTTTCAGTATTTAAAACTCCGACCATCAGTATAAATACTCCTCTATTACAGATGAGGAAACCGAGAATCAGAGGAGTTGCTTGCCACAGTTACGTGGCTCGCAATTGCTAGAGCTGGTGTGGAAACTCAGGTCTGCTTGGATTTTGAAACTCCTGACTGGACTTTTAAGGGGATATCTGGTTGCCAGTGTCTTTGCACACTTTTCCCGCACTTGGGGAATTTTCCATCACAGGAGTCCATACCTTCCTGAGGTGGGACCTGGAGACTTGCTATCCCAGCCTCCCTGGCTGCCATGGCCTTGGCATGTGACCTTGACGCTGACGATCAGAGGTGTCTGTGCAAAAAGCTGGGTTTTCCAGGGAGTGAGATGAAGGGACAGGGGCTCGCGTGGAATCCACGTGGGTGGCATGGGGATGGCAAGCGTGCCCAGCCTGGCCGACGTGCCAGCAGAGCCGAACTCAGTCTGTGTCCACGTGACACCGTAGGGTGTTCGCTGGAGCAGGTCTGCACTGCGATGTGGGTGTCGTTCCTGGCTGCACGGCCTCTGAGAGTGATTCTCTGGCCCGCCTAGAGATGGGTGGCCTGACATTCTTTAATAAATTCCTTCTACTAAAGTAGCCAAAGTGGGCTCTGTTGTTTATAACCAGGAATCCCAACTGGTATGGCTTTTTTTTTTTTAATTTAAAAATTTTTTAAATTGTGGTAAAATAGATATAGCATAGAATTTACCACTTTAATAATTTTTGAGTGTATAATTCCGTGGCACTAAATAAATATATTCACAGTGTTGTGTAACCATCACCTCTATGGTAAGTGTGGCTTTTAACCATGAGTGTTTCATTAGAGTCTCCCAAGCTCTCTTTAAACATTAGGAATTATTATCCTTGTCTTATGGATGACCTGGGTTGGAAAGAGAAGCTGGGAGGATCAGAAGGGCATTGAAACTCTGTCTCCGTGTCCTGGTGGCTGGGGTGCCTGGGACACGGTGAGGTGATCGATGGCGTTTGTTGAATGGAGCTTGAGCTCTTTCGAGCTCAGTGTAGAGCAAGCCCTTTCAGGCTCCTCTGAGCCGAATTATGGAATCGAGAAGTTACCTGCTGACTTCTGTGGCTGAAGTGTAGAATATAAAAAAAAAGGGCAGATCATTGAGTAAAGAGGTAGCAAATCAGAATGAAAAAAAAAATGGATGTGGGTGTTTATAAGAAGGGTCACGCCAAAGCCAACACAGCTTACATTCCTTGAGTACTAATTAGGGGCCACTCAGTGCTGAAACGTGTGGTTTCCAGTCCTCACCATCAACTAACAGGATAAAAATCTTTGGGGGTCTCATTACAAGAGCAAGGCGCAATGCTTGAGTGCAGGCACCCTGGTTAAACAAAAACAGGTGAAAGCCGAGTGTCACCTCTGTCCATTTCATTCGCTATAGAATGGGCATAATAACCATCTCTCCAGCATAGGTTTTGTTTTTGTTTTTTGTAGGGTTTGAATGAGTTATTGCCTCTAAAGTTCTGAGAACAGCATCTGGCGCAAAAAAAAGCTCAGCAGATATCGGCTCTTATTGTCCGCATTTGACAGATGAGGACACCGAGCACCAGGGAGGGTTAGCAACATTACTTAGGTCGCCAGACACAGGGAGAGCTGAAGTGTGAATGCAGGCTTGCTCTCGAAGTGTCTGCTCGTCCCAGTCTATTTATGGATATTTGTTGAGCTTCAGTGAGGTGCCCGACTCTGAGAAGACATCAAAACATGTGGCTGATGGAGTTCCGGCTCCGAGGAGGCGGGGGAAGGAAAAATCCCTGTTGGAAAAGGGACACTAAGTGCGAGCGAGCAATGAGCGGGTCTTTCCATGTGCCGATGGGGGTGACGTGGAAGGGAGAGCAATATACGCAGAAGGGGACTTGGGGGTGTGGCCTGGCACAGCCCTTCGAGGAGGATGGAGACCTGGGTGACAGGGAGGAGGCAGCGACTTAGAGTTCTGGGGGACAGTGTCCCCGGCAAGAAGAACGAGTACCCACGGCCTTTGTTTGGGAGGAGAAAGGGGGCCAGTGTGACTAAACGGTGGCAAGGCAGCGAGACAAGGGAGGAGGGTTTGGCTCCTGCCTGCAAAGGAGGGAGGACGTCAGCTCCAGTGTCTGCTTTGGAGATGGTGATGGCTTGCCAGGGCCGCTGTTACAAAGCACCACAAACCAGGCGGCTTCAGACCACAGAGAGCTCTTCTCTCACTGTTCCGGAGGCTGGGAGGCAGGAATCAGCGCGTCAGCGGGCCCGTGCTCTGCATCTCTTCCACGCTTTCCTCTCGCCTTCCGGTGTTGCTGGCAATCGCTGGTTTGTAGATGCATCCCCCCCGGTCTCTGCCTCTGTTGTCACGTGGCCACCTTCTTCCTGTGTCTCCCTATCTGTGGCTCTTCTCCAAACACATTCACAGGTGCTGGGGGTTAAGACCTTCCTGTCTTCTCGTGAGGCACGTGTCAACCCGTGACAGCGACCGAAGAGCCGTAACTTCTATGAAGGCACCGTTTCAACTGCAGAGCGCAATGCACAGGCCAGCGCCATCATTCTGCTGGCAAGGAAGTTACGGAAGGGAGGTGGCGAGGGAGGAGCCCACCTTGGGTCTCAAAAGGCATGACTTTTCACCCTGATACTCATACGAAGTGGTCACGTGACCTCCGACAAGTCTACAGCGTCTTTGACCGCATCCTCTTCATTTTCCAAGTGAGGACTCAGGCTGTATGATGTGCCTTTTGAGTTCTTGCGGCTTCAAGAACATTCCGTGGACCATCGTTTACAGTTATCCAGCCGGCTGAGTAGGAGGCAGTACAGTCAGTGCATTCTTATTCCACCTCGAGTTCAGTAAGAACCCACAGAAGCGCCCTAGTAAACTGATAACAAAAACTGTCATCATTGATTATGAGACAGACGTTTTGCTATGTGCTCTGCAGCCAGTAATTCAAAATCTCCCTGCATCTGGGGGAGGGATAGGTTCATCTCACAGTTCGTCTTCAGGGGGTGCTGTTCGCGTGTGCTTTGTACGTGGTCCTCTCTGGAGTTGTGTAGAGGGCGGCCCGGTAAGTGCTATACCCTGCCCCTTGTAAAGATGAGAAAGGAAGCTCGGCAAGCGTCGGTAATCCCTGAGCTCCCCGCTCATTAAAGGCAGAGCAGGGACTCGGACTCAGACTTCTGACTGCGGAGCCTGAGCCTTTGCCAGGGCACCAGGCTGCCCTCTGCAGACCAGCGAGTCTGTTTCATGGGAAAGGACATGAGGCTGGGGCTGGGGAGGGAGGTCTGGGTGTGCGTCCCAGCTCTGTGTCTGTGAGCAGGTCACGGAAGGCCTCTGTGCCTCAGTTCCCTCATCAGTAAAACGGGATCAGACTCATCTTACTCCATAGACTTAAATCCAATGAAGTAATGTATTTGGTGTTCTTGGAACCAGGCGTGCAATCAATGCTGGGCACACGTTTTTGGGACACGTTTTTCTCCATGGAGGAAAGCCACTGAACACCCCTTCCCCGGGAACCGGCTCCCTGGTGGTGGATCGTGGTGGCTGGTGATCAGCACGGCCTTTTGAAGGGGGTTGTCCTTTCCAACAGAACATGACATAGCTGCAGGGAAAGTTGTTTTAATTCCACTTAGTTTGATTTATTATTGATAATGCTGGAGATAAATTAGAATCATTAAAATGAGAGGCCGTAGTGTGTAGGCTGTTTAGAATTCTGCAGCTATCTGCTTTGCATTTGCTGGGCCCGAAGTGAGCACGTGTACGCGGAGACGGGGAGCCCTGGGGGGCAGGAGGCAGGCAGGCCTGTGGGGAAAGTCCCGGCCGTGAGGGAGGAAGCACGACATGGAATGCGGCTTACGTGGCTAGGGCCGCCATGACAAAATGCCACAGACTGGGAGGCATTAGCAACAGAAATTTATTTTCTCGTGGTTTTTGGAGGCTGGGAAGTTCAAGATCAAGGTGCTGGCTGATCCAGTTCCTGGTGAGGGCTTTCTTCCTAACTCGCAGACAGCCGCTTCAGCCTCACTTGGATTTTTCTCTGAGCGTGTGGGATGATGGAGAGAGAGAGCAAAGTTGCACATTCTTTGGAGTGTCTTCTGATAAGGACACTTATCAGAAGGACACTGATCCTGTTGGATCAGGGCCCCATCCTTTATGACCTCATTTAACCTTAGTTACCTCCCAAAGGATTCATCTCCAAATATAGTCACATTGGGGGTTGGGGTTTCAACATATGAATTGCAGGGGTGGGGGGGGGACACAATTCAGCCCATGGCATTCTGCCTTGTCACTTCTCTGAGAGGCCGACAATGACTGTTGGAATTTTAAAAAGCTAGCCGCCAACACCTTGGTTTTCACATCCTCAGAAAGCATGATGAGGTTGGGTCCTGTCATTAACATCCCTCTTCTAAAGGTGAGGAAAATGAGGCACATGGAGGGAAAGTCGCGAGCCTGAGGTCCCAGCTGGTGAAGGGCGGAGCCCGGTCGAGGACATGTGTACGTGTGGTGCTCATTGTACCTCGCGGTCTGTTTCGCAGAGTGGCTCGGTGGGACAAGTACCAACTCTTGAGTCAACCTTTGTTAAAGACTGTAGTCTGTCACCTCTGAGTGGTGAGACCTTCGGCAAGTTATCTGTTCTCGATGAGCAAATGTATCTCTTAGAGGGGGAACAGTACTGCTCTCACACAGCCTTGCTGGGATCTAATGAGATAAAATTTGATGAGCACTCAATATAGGACCCAGACCATGGTCACCACTCGATCAAAGGAAAGCGTTTTTGCTTCGGCGCTATGCACACCCTGCGAAGTCTGCGAGCTTGTCCCGTCAGCTTTCAGAGGTTGTGGCCCCATCTCGTTCAAGTTTGCAGGCTCTTCACCAGACTCCTGCCTTCTTCCCCTGCTCCAAGGTAGTCCCAGAAGAGGGTGTGGCACAAATCATTCATATTATGGTCTACATGACAAAGGATTTTTGATGTGATCTTTACTCATTTGAAAGGGAAGTTGTATTTTTTAATCTTTGTAGATGCATCTTCTACAGCTGTCCAAACAATCAATATTGATCAGTACTTTTGATGTGTCAGGCACTGTACTGGGGACTGGTGTATCAATGTAGAAATGACTACTGTCCTCAAAGTGCTAATCCCCAGTTCTTGCCCGTCCTCGGAGTCCTCCTCATTTAACGCCTCACTGCTCACCCAGTTGCTCATGGTACGACATCTAAGGCATCATCCCTGATCCTTCTCCCGTCACATCTCGCTTCTAACGGGTCCTGTCAACTTGCAACTATGTCCCAAATTTATAAACTCCTTATCATGCTGTGCCTCAGTTTCCTTATCTGTAAAATAGAATTAATAATAATAATAATAATAATGGATATTGTGATATTAAATGAATAAAGATATGTAAAGTGCTTAGAATAATGCCTGATACTTTGTAAGGAAGTGCTTTGTGGGTGTTTACTTTCGTCATGGTGATTCTGTCTCATAAGGCCCTGCGTGATCAGAGCCCTGGCTACCTCTCTGCTCTCGCCTTCCTCCATTCCTTCCTTCCCTTATGTGTCCCAGCTACATGTTCCTTCTTATTTGACCTTGAACATGTTAAGCACACTCCTGCCTCAGGGCCTTTGTACTTGCTGTTCTCTTCTCCGGGAATGCTCTTCCCGTAAATAGTCATGGGCTTCCTTCTCTTAGGTCTCTGTGCAATTGTCACACCTCAGGAGGCCTGCCCTGATGACATGCGATCAATTTATTCTCTTGCCTGCTTTCCATTTCTTAGTAGTGCTTATCACTGCCTGATAAAAGTGCTTATTTATGTGTTTATTATTTTCTCCCTATTCTGGTTATCTATTTATGCATCACGAACCACTCCAAAACTTAGTGTCATAAAACAGCACCAGTCATGTTATTAATCTCTCTTAGATTCTGGGGGTCAGGAATTTAGAAAAGGCTCAGCTGGGTGGTTCTGGTTGAGAGTCTGTCATGTGGTTGAGGTCAGATGGTGGCTGGAGCAGCTAGGACCTGATCTGGCTTCTCTGTCTTTTCATATAGACTCGGAACGTTTCCAGGTGGGCTAGTTTGGGCTTTGTCGCAGCCTGGCAGCCTCTGGATGCTCCGACTCCTTGCATAGTGGCTCCAGCACAAGTGTTCCAGTGAACCAGGAAAAAGCTGTGTTGGCTTTTATGACCTAGTCTGGAAGTCCCATTGTATCACATCCTCTTTGCTTTATTGACTAATCGACTATTAAGGTTGGACCAGGTTCCAGGTGAGGGATATAGACCTCACCCCTTGTTGTGAAAAGGATCAGAGAAATTGCAGACGTGTCTTAGAATCACCATGCCTCCCAACTCGATGTGATCTCCATGAAGGCAGGAACTTTGCTTTGCTCACTCATATTCCTGGCACTTAAAACAGGAACGTAAGAAACGCCCAGTAAATATCTCTTGAATGAATAAAACAGTTAAGAATGTGCAAACTGTTCAAACCCCAAAAGTACTTTTATCCCCATAGTTGTTTACAATCTTAATCCGTTGAACCAATTGTTGAGCACATAGAAGAAATGTTGCTAATTAAGCATGAGGAAACGGATTTAATTTAGAAGGCAAAATGCAATATTACCTGCATAGATGTATCCACCAAGGACTTATTCTTGGAGGTTCATGTCTTATTCGTCTCTGTCTCTTTTAGAGCTGAGCACGGAGCGTGGCATCAATGAATGCTTCTTCGAAGAATGACCAAGTACGGTCTGGTCTGGAGGTAATCGAATACTGTCTTTATTAAAAAGTTAATAAAAACCCCACTTCTGGGGCAATTTGTTTCCAAGAAACAGCGCGATGAGGAGAAATGTGTCAACTACCATTTATTAAACGCTTGCTGTGTGTCAGGGAACGTGACAGGCACTTCGTATGCATAATATTGTCCGTTCTCCACCGTAACCATGGACTTCGGTACCACTGTTATGTCTCCCCGCCCCATTTTGCAGATGAGGCTCAGAGGGGTTAATAACACCCCTCTTCCCACTAAGTTTGCAGGTAGTAAGTGAGAAGGAGGCTCTAATGTTCATCTGGCTCCAAAAGCAGAGTTTTTCTTTTTATGTTTGGCAGGTTCCATGCTGCCTCCTTGGGGCTTAAGGAGTTTAGCCAGGGCTTGGCATCCCTGAGGCCCTTCCTCAGTTCAGCTACACCTGGGCTTTTAATAGAGACTGACAGTTAAGGAGCATTTTGGCTGTTTGAGTTGATATTCAGCAAAGACCAGGTAACATGTGGATGATGGCTCCCATCCTCTGTCACTTTAAGATGCTATTAAGGCGGGCATTGTCTTTATAAGTGTTTCCATTATCCACTGCTTAAAGCAAATAATTTCGAATGAGTGGCAGACAGGCCAAGGTGTTTGAACTTAACAAATGGGTCCTCTGCTATCAGAGCCTGGAGGTGTGGCCAGGGTCATGTATGACCCAGAAGAGCTGGCGTTCATGGCCCCGCCCGCACCTGGGTATTTAGGCTGCGCTCTCATCCCAGGGGGGCTGTGCGTAACTCAGAGTCACTTTCACCAGCATTACTTCTAAGGAGGCAGCAGATGGCAGAGGAAGCCGATGGCAGTGGATTCAAAGCCGGGGCGGCCTCTTTCCAGCTGTGCAGCCTTGGACCAGGGGCTCCATTTCCCTCAGCTTCCGTCTCCTCACGTGTCAAATGGGGGGGGGGCACAGCTCTACTTCCCGGGCTGGGTTAAGTGAGCTAATCGAAAAGCATTTACAAAGCACCTATTCTGCGCGGGGTGCCGTTCTAGGCGGGGGGCACCCGGCGGCGAGTACGACCCAGTCATCAACATCATGGAGCTTATATTCGAGGGGAGCTTGGCAAGTACCTGGAAAACAAACTAAAAAAAAAAAAAAATCATTTCAGTAAGTCCCACGAGCAAAAAGGAATCATAGCAAGATGATACAGGGACAGTAGGGTGGCTGTTTTACAAAGGGGGGTTGAAAAGCCTTTCCTGGGAAGGGGATATTTGCGTAGAGACCCGAGTCAAGTGACAAGGGGACTGAATTCAAATATCCCCTCCCCAGAAAGGGCTTCCCAACCCTGCTGTTTAAAGCAGCAACCCTACGGTTCCCGTACACTCTTGCCATGATTCCTTTTTGCTCGTGGGACTTATTAACAGCGAGGCCAGGTGGCCGATGTGGCCAGAGGGGACAGAGGAGAAAGTGGGGGGAAGTGAGAGCATGTGGAGCCGAGCTGGGTCATGAAGGGCTCCCGAGCTCAGTGTGCGGTCTTGGAATCAGATTATAAAATGGTTCATGTAAAGTGCCTGGCAGACTGGGCGCCCACAGGCCACTTGGACAAATGGAACCTCATCACCTACCATCTGCCAGACCCTCTGCTGGGCAAGGGGACAGAGATGGGTCAGCCACACTCCCCTTTCTTCAAACCACCCGGTTCCTTTCCCTTCCTCCATTCCCAGCTTCTAGATCTTATTCCTAAGGACCGACCAAAGACCATCTGGGAGGTTTCCAGATTTCAAGCATTTCGCTCACTTGGGCATTCCGGTTTACAATGCATCTGAAAAATGTCCTGGCTGATAAACATTTGTTTCCCCTAACCAGATGCATGAGAAAGCAACAGGAAGGAGACTTTCTTTTCTTTATTGAACTTTCTAATCCATTTTCTTTGTGGCTGAGAACAAATTTACCACGCCTGCATTTGAGATGTCATCAATAAGGGGAAAGAAAGGGTTGGTTCTCGAGCACAGAGAGTGTGGGGACAGCCTCGCTGTCATGCTGTGGCTTCGGGGACAGCCTCACTGTCATGCTGTGGCTTCAGAAGCACTTTACAAACATCAGTGCATGCGACCTCTCCCAGCCCTCTTGGTGAAGGTATATAAAAATAGCAGCTAATGTGGACAGGTTCTTATTTTCCCTTCTTGGGTAACTTTCTGGGTCCTGGGGGAACAGAGATCCAAGGTTTCCTGCAAAGGGCTTCATCCAGTCCTCACTAGGCTGTGAGGTGGATCAGCTCTTGTCCACGTTTTGAAAAAAAGCCAAACCTCAGAGCAGGAAAGTGACCTACCCAAGTTCATACAACACAGAAGTGGATGACCAAGGGGTCACAATTACCTAAGAACGTGACTTGCCCAAACTTTAGACAAACGTTCGTCCTTCCTACAGGCTCCTAAACACTGGCTCATCCCCAAGCTTAAGCAAAAACCAAGGGACAGGAAAGCTTGTTCCAAGAGGCTGGCCACAAAGACAGATCCCGCTAAACTGAATCAGTCATGCCTTCTGCTCAGCCTCGCTGGTTGCCAGCCTTCCCCAAAGTCCTCATTTGCCTCGTCGCCCCTCTCTATGAAAGAAAAGGCTTCTTTCTGTTTGATTTTGAGATGCTTGAAGATCCCGAAGTCAAAGCGTTCTCCCTACGGCAACAGTCTTTTTGAATAAATTCTCTCCCATCCTAAACTCAGATTGGTTTTGCACTTGACACAGGGGATCTGGAATTTGAACGCAGAATTCTCTGATTTATTTGGGGGTTAGAAGACATGGAAACGTTTACTTCGGTGTGGAATACTCTGACACAGCTGTGTGCTCTTCTACAAATTGTCCTAGGACCAATATTGCTGACCATTTAGCCAGATTAAAATCTGACAGTAATATGTGTATTCTGATCTTTAAACCTAGAAAAGTATACATGAAGCATCTTAAAGACATGGGAGTCAGTTTGTTTCTATTAAAAACATGTTTCTATTTGTTCACTTGTTTGTCTTTTGCCCACGTAGTCCAGAAGATATATGATAGTTTAAGAAAGATTACGGGGAACATGCTTAAGTGTGAGAAGATTAATATATTTTTGTGTGAATTATGGCGGAACTACCTTATTTGAATTCTGCAAGGGCTGAAAAAAGAAACTAGTTTCCTGAGCTCATTAAGCATAATTTCTGGGTTGGCAGAATTGTTTTAGTGGTCAAGTACATGAATCAGAACCAGATGGGCCTGGGTTTGAGTCCAAGCTTTGCCATTTGCTGACTGTGCATGCGGCCTTGAGCAATTTCTCTTGTTTCTCTGTCTATAGAATGAAGATTAAAATCCCATCTTTCCCTGTTGTGTTGAGGCCTGGGGCAAGATGTATAATACTTTTAAAAAAATAAACTTTTTAAATAAACTTTAAAAAAACAAGGGATCCCCTTGTGGGGAAGAGAAGCACTGTTTATCATTAAAGAGATGATACTGCAGAGCTGGGAAGACCTTTTGGAAAACCACAGTGACTTGAGTTCGAATCCACCCAGTGGCATAGCAACATGTCTTATTCCCAGCTCATCCTGGGTTGACTCTCCCTGCCTCGCTCTTAGCATTAGTGAGAGTTTTCCAAGCTCAGTGCTTCAGCGGCTCCTCGAGGTAGTTCCTGCAGCTGCAGGGTCTTAGGCCCTCTTGGTTGCAGGTCACATTTACCTGTCACCAGCCCCTTGCCCAGTGGTGCTGCTGGGTGCAGTCACAGAGGCCCTTTGTGCCTGAGTCCTCTCTTGAGGTTGGCTTAAGTAGTCTGAAAACAACCATTAGGCATGCGAACAGGTTCCAGGGAACCTGTTCTTGAGCAAGGAGGTCTGGAGACCCCGAGAACAGGAGTCATTGAGGCGAGGTGTTCGCCGAGCCTGCTGCGGCCTCTCTGACCCACCCATATGGGGAGTGGAGGGGGTTACTGCCACATTGGCTTGGGCAAACCACTCAGGTCAGTCTGGGTTGCAGGAATGAAGGAAGGACACATTCGAGCCTGCGTGACAACCCTCAGTTTTGGCGCTTGATACGTTGCGATGCACCCATTCGCTTACCTGCTGTGGCAGCACCGCTGTACCGGGTCCCCAGGGCTGCCATCGCGAACACCACGGACAACGGAAATGTCTTCTGTCTTCCTTCTGGAGGCCGGAGGTCCGAAAACAAGGTGTTGGCGGGGCCGTGCTCCCTGCGAAACCTCTAGAAGAGGAAACTACCTTGCTTGTCCTTGTTTCTGGTGACCCCTGACATTCCTTAGCTTGCTCCAATCTCTGCCTCATTGTCACATGGCTATCTTTTCCCTGTATGTCTCACTTCTTCTTAAATGGGCACTGGCTGTATTGGAATAAGGGCCCATCTTATTCCCGTAGGACCTCATCTTAACTAGTTACAGCTGCAAAACCTCTATTTTCAAATAAAGTCATGTTCGCAGGAACCAGGGGGTTAAGAGTTGAATACATTTGTGTGTGTGTGTGTGTGTGTGTGCGCGTGTGTGTGGCGGGGGGGTGGGGGCAGGGAACACGATTCAGCATATACAAGAGTCACTGTTGACGGCTGAACCAACCCACATCTACAACCCCTTCTCCTAGCTACCTGACACTTAGGGGCAGCCATGGGGCGCAGCTCTGGCCACTGAGACTTTAGGGAGCGTTTGTGGGATGCGGCATCCAGGAAAGCTTTAGTTTTCCTGTAAGTAGAACTGTACTTGACCGGCAGCCTCTTTTTCTCACTTCTTCCCTACTTCTTGTTTGAAATATGCATGTGTTTTTAGACGCATAGCCATTATTTGATGAACCGGGAGAGACACAGCTGAGGAGGAACGCCAACGCACTCGTGATAGTGAAGAGGAAAGAGAACGGTGATACGTTCTCCTCTCCTTTATTTTCTCCTCACTTATCACTACCTAAAACTACATTATCCATCTTGAGTGGAGTGGCATTTAGCAAAGGTACATTAATGGCATTGGGCAAGGGAAAGCTATCAAGTTTTGCAAGGACGCATATGAAATGGGAAGTTAGTGAATTCATGAGAACTGCTAGACATCATCGTGACCACGTGGAGACATAAACGAAAAATAAGAGGGAGTTCAAAGCGCGACAGAGGTCTGTTTTCACGTGAGCGCAAGAGTGAGGTGAGTCAAGAACACAGTTAAAGGGGCAGAGGGCACAACAGGGCCTGGAGGCTCATCTCCCACATGCAATTGCTGAGGCATCGGGGCCCATTCAAACACTAATGAGAAAAGCCCCATGCAAATGAAGCGAACAACAGTGAAGACAGGACAACTCAAGGTCTGGGGAGCAGCCGTTCAGGAGATTAGGCATGACATCACAAAGGGCCGACGCCGAATGATGTACAGACGAGACCGACACAGAGCTGGGTCTGCTCCCCTTGCTCCGTCTCCCACTATGCCACTCGCAGCCGATCCCAGTAAGTCAAGCGATTCAAGCCTATGAAGTCATTCCTGTTGAGTCTGTTGGCCAGACACCTAGGGAGAGCAAGGTGTGTGAGCCACGACTTATTACCTGCGGATCGTCTATCTCCCCGGCTAGAAGGAAAGTCCACGAGGGCAAGGATCTAGTCTTCCTTCTTCACTGCTGTCTCCCCGGCATAGATCAAAGCCTGGCATATAATAAGAACTCAATATATAACTTGTGAGTAGATGAATAAAGTTAAAAGACAAATAAAACAACAGCCAGCTCCAATAATTCTAAGAGGGAAAGAGATGACTAGTTTGAGATGGAGAAAACAGAGGGAGCCTTCCTTTAGAGAATATGATTACGGAGGTAAAGTCAAAGATGAGATTCAAGGAAGCAAAAGAGCTAGCTATGCTAAGAGCAGGGAGAAAAGCGTTTCTGGCAGAGGAACCCATATGTGGGAAGGCCTCAAGGTGGGAAAGGGTTTGACATGGTCTAAGAACTGAAAGAAGATTAATCTGACTTTAGGGACAGTGACATGACCAGAGCTGGGAGAGGTCAGCAGGGACTGGATACTACAGGAACTGGCAAGCATCATTTGGAGTTAGAATTTTATGCTAAGATTTATCCCTACTCTCTAGTTAGGGAAGCATAATTCAATTGTGATTTCAGAAAAGAATCCTGACTTCTGTATAGAGAATAGATTGAAGGCAGGTAAGAGCGTGAGAGAACCAGATAATAGGCAATTGCAGTGTCTACATGAAAGTGATGTTGGAATGGATTGAGTTGGTGGCTATGGAACTGGAAAAGAAGTGGGTGAATTTATTTGGAACGTGCTGGTGGATCGATATAGAAAGTAAGGGAGAAAGGAATCAAGGATGCGTATCGGCTAGTTATTGCTGTGTAACAAAGCACCTCCATGTTCAGTGGCTTGAAACAACAATCATTTGTTATTACAGCTCATGCTTCTGTGTATTAGTTATGGATTGGCTGGTCCGAGATGAGTTCCCAGTTGATCTCAGCTGGACTTGTCCATGCTTTTTGGGAGTAATGGGCACCCTGCTTTAATCTAGGCTCGTCTGGGTTAGCTAAGCTGAGGCATCCCTGATCCAGTCTACTCTTATGTTTTCTGCCGGGTGAGCAGTCATGTCCTTCCTGCTCATGGTGATGGCAGAGCACAGAGGTAGCAAACCCCATCACACAAAAGTATTTGAGGAATGCAGCATCACATTTGCTAACATTCCATTGGCAAAGAGGATCCCCTAGGGCCATGGAATTGTGCCCTAGCATAGGGGGAAAGCACTGTTGCCCAGTTACATGGTAAGGGGCGTGGATGTTGTGAGGGGTGAAGATTTGGACTGCTGATGCAATCTACCACGGATGCCTGCCATGCTTCTGGCTAGTTCTCATTATAGTTTTCCCCTTGGTCCACCCCAAACAAGTCTCCTCTCTCCCACCCCCCCCCCCAACAGGTCACCACTCCTATTTGCTTGTTCTTTAAGCTTCTGAGGAGGAAGAATGAGACAGAACTGCAGACCGGTTGGTATGGCTTGGCCTTCTTGCAGAGGATGGGAAGATAAAGGTACCCCCTTGAGTTTGGCTTTGAATCCATGGCGCTGAGAATGGATGTGGAGTCTGGCACAGTGTTGTGTGGGCTGAGGCTGAACGTGGGACACACAAGTGCAGGTTTACAAAAGCAATTGAGAAAGGCCTTGGCTGAAAAGCAGAGACTATATGCAGCTTAAATACTGGGGCGATTATATCATTTGTGGGGCTTTGCAAGCTAATTTGTTTGCTGCTTTTTCAATTTGCCATTCAGTTTCCATGGTTTCACGGTTGGTCAGAGATAGAATATTTAAACCCAATAGACGAAGCTTGAAGTTGGAGAGCTGAAATGGCCGTGGAATTGTTTTACAGCATAGACCGGCGGAAAGACGGCCGTGTGCAAAATCGAGAGAACTGGAGCCTAATCCTGGCTTTGCCACCTTCGTGCTGAATTCCTTTTTGGTGCCTCGGTTTCCCCATCCTCAGTGTGCTGTGAGCTTTTAGGTGGCTCCTGCCAGCTCTGCATCAATTGTAACAACAATAATATGTAGAAGAAGCTATAGCAGTAACAGTAGCTAGCGATTGCTTTGTGCCAGGAATGTGTCAGGTATGTTCGCAGTCTCATTTCCGCCTTACGATCAGCACAGGAGAGGGAGATGAGATCCCAGGGCCATCTGAAGGTGAGCAAACAGAGGCTTGCCCGACAGCACACAGCTAATAGTGTCAAAGCTGGGAAGGGAAGCACATCTGTTTCATTTGGGTCCTGGGGTCTTCACATCTGTGCAACCCGTCTCTAGGGTCCTGTTCGTTTCATTGCTATCTGATGGCACTTTCTGTGTGTGCGCTGTCTGGGACTGTAGCCGCTGGTTGCACTGGATGCTTGAAAGGTGGTTCATGTGACCGAGGGACTGTATTTTTAGTTTTATTTAATTTTAATGTTTTAGCTTGAATTTTATAGAGCTGCAGGTGGCTGAGAGCTCCCTGTTGGACAGAGCACAAGGGAGCAGGGACCTGGTCACACCCAAGTGCAGTGCAGCATACTGTTTACGAGCAGGGGTTAAGACTGATTTTCTGGGCCTGAATACCCGTTCTGCCACTTATTAGCAGCATGACCTTGAGCAAGTTACTTACCTTCTTTGTGCCTCAGTTTTCACATCTTTAAAATGGGGATAATAATGGGCTGGGCGTGAGCACTGTATAAGTTAATACACTTAGAACAGTGCCTGGCACATAGTAAGAGTCGTATATGTGATTATCGTATTGTTACACCCATAAATGAGAAGATGAAAACCACCTGATGCTATTCGATTCCCGCAAAACAGAGCAAGGTGGTGTGGTGGGCGGAGCTTGTGCCCGGCCCCACCCCTCCGGTTCCTTCACCTGCTCCATGCACCCGTCCTCCAACCACTGCAGGCTTTGCCACTACAGCTCACACCTGCCCTTGCCACCTTCAGAGGACTGTCCTGGGTCACTGGAGCTTTCTTGACCATGGGGAGAACCAGTGTGCCTGGGAATCTACATCATGGGGAAGCTCGTAGCTGGTAGTCGACTGGTGTGGCCATAAAATGTCCAGCTCCTCTGCCCCCAGAAAGACGGCCCCCACGTCTGAGTGTTGTTTATACCCCAAAGCTCCCCGACGGATCAGCTGAGGCCGGCACTCTGGAAACCGCACCCTCACGGCTCCTCCCCCTCTGAGCCCTGCTCCCCTCCGACCCCATCCGGTTTCTCCTTAGTGAAACACATGACCCCAAAATCTTGCCCCAGGGCCTGCTTCTGGAAAACGGATCCCAAAAGGTGCTCTTTACGTTTTCTATGTCCGTACTTTACCCCTGCAGGATATCTCTACTTATTTTATCGGTGAGGAACTCGAATGCCACATGGAGGTGTGTGAAGGTCTACCGTGGACACCAGAGTGTGTCTTCCTCCAAAGGCCACACATTGCTATTCTCATGCCCACAGAGGGCTTCCCACGCCTGTGGGAGTGCCGCCGATGGCATACGAGGAGGCCCTCCCTGTGTGGCCGCCGCACCCTGGTGTACGGTTGGTGCCCATTCTTCCGTCACCTGTTGTGAGCTGTTTGCAATGCGATCCCAGCTTATACTCCACGCCTTTACATGGCGTGACACGTAGACGTGTATCTGGGGGGAAATGCAGACCGCCGTGGACAACCCGGAGTGGGCGGTGATTAAGGGCCCTGTGCCTCCTTCCTCTGCAGACACACGGCGCACCCCTCTGCCTGTCGCAGCTTCCCCGCAGGCCAGGTCCGCATATCTGTCTCTGCGTAAGGACTGCCTTTAGCACCAGGCTCATTTGCACAGTCACTGAAGAGTGGTGGAGGGTGATTAGGAACCAGACACCGTGCAAGCTGAAAATAGCACTGCAAGAGGTCAGGGAACTTGCTCAAGGTCAAGCGGCCTGTAAATGCAGAGCCGGGGTTTGCGCAGGGTCGTCTCAGCGTCAGTTCTGGTTGGTCCCCCTTCCTCCCCCCAAAGAAGCTTTGGGAAGGATGGAATATGCAGACTCCTGTCTAACTTGCCTTGGATGCTTGACTCAGATCTTCGTAGGGCCCCCTACCCCCTAGAAGATGTAAATGACTCAGACCCCTGCTGATCCCAGAGGAAGTCCAGAGCCTGTCCCATGGGTTTCTGTGGAGTCCCAGAGGCCTGCTGTGCCCTGTGCTCAACTTCCCGTGCTTCTCCGTTAAGCACAGCAGGACCGAGCCGTGCATCTCCTCTTTGTGGCCCCCGACTCCCCGCCTCCCAGGTGAGTCCACTCACACCAAGCACCGGTGGGCAATGGAGACCTGGCTGGAGATTTCGTGGGGGACACGCTGTGACATCACGGATTGGCCGTCCCACCATTGCGGAGCGTCATTTCTCCCTCAGGTAATCTCAACCGAGCCTCATCTTTTTGGTTTCTGCTCTTCTTCCAACCTCATCCTCGACTCTGTCCCCATTCCCTTTCCTCAGGGAACCTTCTGAAGACTTAGTGTCAGCCACACTCAGGCTGGGGGTCACTCGGCAGAGGAACCAGGGTGCCCTGCTGTGCACATCGAACAGGCTTCTCCCAAACGCCGACGGTGCCCCTCCTAAGTGGGCACCTTGTCCCATGGGCTCTTAGCAATGTCAGTCACATCCACAAAATAAACCTCATGTATACCATAATATTCAACTTGTTTCTCTACTTTTATGAGTCAAACGCACGACTTTGAAGAAGAGCGTTTTTAAATGTTGATCGTAATATCCAAATTAATTTCCCCCTAACCTTCAAGAGCCTGTGCTCACCCACGGGATCGAGATGCTAAACTGCCCTTATCCGGTTACCTTCATGATCTCATATTTCGGCTTCCGCTTGGGACCCATGCCGCCTCCCCTCCCATACGGTATCATTTTGCCCTGTACATCCTCTTCCTGCCTCGAAGGCTTTGCCATCTACTTTGGGAGCTCGATAGCTCCCAACTCCCGCACACTGTAAAGACTCTCAGGACCCGGATCTGCCCTGGTGACTGTCCACTGCTCACTAGTCTCCGTACCCACTGCATCGCCACCTCTCCAGGTCTGAACTCAGGGCTAAGAGTGCCGGCTCATTCCTCGGCGCTTGATCTTGGCGGCGGAGGAAACTAACATAATGGCCCCCTCACAGTGGCCTGTTTCAGCTCCAGCCGAAAGCAGCCTCCTGCGTGCCTTAGCTAACCTGGGCCGTCTCGTTGTGGGTAAACGTATGGTTTTCATTAGGCCTTCGGAACAACTGGAAAATAGCTCATACATCTTACACTATTTTCCAGCTCAGTGTTGTCCAGTAGAACTTGCTATGATGGTAGAAATGTTCTGTGTCTGCACCGTTCGATACAGCGGCCACTAGCTTCATGAGCCTATTGAGAGCTCGAGATGTGGCAAGTGCAACTGAGGAACTAAATTTCTGATTCTGCTTAATTTTAATTAAGTTTAAAGATAAGGAGCTACGTAAGGCTAGTGGCTAACATCCTGGTCACTGCAGCTCCGGAGGCTTGCTCTAGAGACTCGGGTGCATAGGCAGGAAACGAAAACACAAACTAAAAAACCACGTATGAAATCATTAGACAATAAATAGGTCAAAGGAGGGTCCATTGAATAGAAGGTCATTTTGGTGACCATTTAGTTTTCCCATCAGCCCTGCCATAGCTGTCGTTATCCTTTTTTAACAGATAAGAAACTTCCACCTTGCAGGGCTGAAGTGACTGGTCCCAGTTGCATGGTGAGCTAAATTAGAACTCGGGGCTGCCTGACCTTGAAGTTAGTGCATGCTTTTTACATTGTTCAGGCTTCCTCTCATAGGGCTTTAAAGAAGTCATTCATCTTTACGTAGGACGTTCAACAGCTCACTTGGTCACTGTCCTCTCTTCTGGGTGACAATAACCTGGACAGTTTTATAGAGCAATTACGCTTTGTTATCGTCAGGTCCAAATAATAGAATTGTCGTTGCCACAGAGGTTTGTTTCAGTGTACGCACAGATGCACACTCCACACAGACACACGCACGTGCACAGAGACAGACACACTCACTCGCATACACACACACCCAGCTCAACTTTTCCCTTTCAACTTAAACCCAGCCTTTTTCCCTAGTGAGAGGACTTCGTAATAAGGTAAAAGGTTCGGCACCCAAAGATAGAGAGCAGTGGCCCGTGGTTGGAAAGAGGCGTCGATCTCCTAAACATTGCCCTTTATCCAGGTGCCTCCCTGTTACCGGAAATTTCCAAAATGTGAAATTGACTCAGGCCAGGAAACGACTGGTCCTAAACACTTGCTGACCTAGGAATGACTGAATGCCCACCTGAGAAGTGTCTTCTGTCCCCGTGTGCCAATGATCAGAAGAGCACCTCCGACCAGTGGGATGTAGGGGCGGGAACAGCAGTGATTGATGGGTGGCAGCTCCCAGGTCTGCGGGATCTATGAACGAAGCCTGAAGAAAAGCCTTTGTGAAGAAATCCAGGGTTTGAGTGTTCTCTGAGCAGCAGAGGCTGTGTCCCGGCTCTGCCCCCCTCAGCTGGCCCAGGAGGAGTGGAATGACTATGTAGCAGTGGGTGATAACAACATAATTGGGGATTCCTGGATGGGTAGCCAGGTTGCCATGATGCCAGCTATTATAACTGAAATCTTGTTGTGACTACATCCTATTTCATCTAATTTAGTATCTCTTTCCGGTTGAGAGAAGATTTCCAGGATTATAAGTCTTGATTTCTGCAACCCCAAATGGTGAGAAAGTCAACCCAAGCTGTCTTTCAGGAAATAAGTCAAATGCCAGATTGGGTGCCGTCTTCATTAAGGCGATGTTAGTTGCTGTTAATACACACACTCTAAAACTCAGTAACTTATACAGTAGAAGTGCGTTTCACCCTCACGTGAAGTCTAAACAATGGTAGAATAAATACAGGAATGGGCTCTGCTCCACACAATCATTTAGGGATTCAGGCTGATGGTGGATCTATGACTTCCATGGCTGCTCTTGGCATTGAGGCCCAGCCAGCAGGTAGAAGTAGAAAGAATGCAGGTCCACCTGGGAGGTTTTATGAGCCAGGCTTGGATGTGGCAGACATCACTTCTGCCCACATCCCCCTGGCAGTACTCAGCCATATGGCCCCAGCTAACCCCCGAGGAAGCCGAGAAACAGTCTAGCTGTGGTCCCGAGGCGAAAGGAACAGACTTGTTGGTCAGCTAGTTATTCTTTGCTATAGACCTTAATCCCTCAGCTGTCAGATGAGATTAAAAAAGAGACCAGCGCTTTCGTATCCAATTCACTCCATGGCCAACGGGTTGGGGTAAGTTGTTGTGTTGTCTTTCAGAGCATTGCCCTAGAAGCCACTTAAGCTACACATAAAGAGGACCGTAGAAGAGAAGGTCTGGTAACATGTAGGGAAAGATCTGACGACTTATTGGACTCTGTATGCCAACCAGTCATGTCTGCTCAGTCAATGAGCCGAAATAAGCCAAAGCCAGTGTCATCAATCGAGTAGTGGATCATCTGACCTTTTAGGCCCAGCATGCTTTGGCCATTGATATTTTCCAAGTTTTACCAACTGGCTCGATCCTTCTCCCACTGGGTGTCCCAGCCATACTGGCCTTCCGATTCTCTGACTACTTCGTGTCATTCCTGTCTCCGTAATGTTGCGTAAGTTCTTTCTGTTTCCTGAAACGTGCCAGACATGCTGATGTCCTTACTTACTCCAAGCACGAGGCAGGCAACAGTCCAGTGTCTTCAGATCGTCTCTTCCTTGGACTCTTTGCCTGATGGGGTAGACTTGGATTCTCGTGGTAGAAACTGCTGCCCGTGGGCTGAGCTGAGATTTTTGTCTTTTGTGTGGTTGATAAAGCGCTGTCGACGCCTACGGCCCACCTCATGCATACGCCTTGTAATAATTTTAATGCAGAAATTAAAGAGCAAAAGTTGGCCAGCTTTGTGCTTTTTATTAACCACAATTTCTAGGCATTATTACTTTTTCTTTGTCTCATGCCATTTCCTTTCAGTGAGAAATCTTCTTAGTACACTTATTTGCTTTGGATAATAACATGGTGTGTGTGTGTGTGTGTGTGCGCACGCACGCCCGTGCCACTTAAAAAATTGTGCCTGGGCCAGGTTGGCACTTACAGAAGTTGAAGATAAATAATGCCTTTTTGGGCTAAATTTCCCCCATTATCATTTTCAGACCACATTCTGTGCTGTTGCCATTTTTCTATAAAGTCACCCAGTGGTGTTTCTGGCCAGAGTTATTCAGTGGAGGTGGAGCAAATTGAAAGTTTAATGAAACCAAACAAATATTTATTGAATACCCGCATTTCTTTGTTTAAGGCCCCCCTGAAGCCCTGTGAGAGGGCGTTACTCCCCCCCTGTTGTTTTAATCTCCATCCTGCCTTCGGTGCTGTCTCTTGCCCTCTCTGAAGCCCCAGTTCTTAGTGCAAAGTCGTGGAATATCCAGTTTCCTTGTGGGAATAAGCCGAATGGTGAGTTTTTTTTTTCTCTATTGCTACCCAGATCACTAAGAATGAAGATGCCAGCTTCCCCAAGACTAACCCCAAAGGAGATCCTGTAGAGCATGAGAATGGCTCGTTAGTCCCTCTGTGAAGGTCAGAGGGGACACTGTGTGAGAGAGGTCATCCTACTCCTCCTACTTTAAGAGGAAGGGGGCTGGGGGCCGCCTGTCTGTCTCCCCAGGAAGGGTGGAGACGCCTGTTCTGGTGCTTCCTGTCCAGAGCCTAAGCAAAGGCTGGAGACTCACACAGAGACCTCACACGAGCTAAGCATAAAGCGGTAGAGGAGAGGGACCACTGAGAGAGAGGTCAGCACCCAGGGACGGCTCACGTTCCTACTGCGCGGATGGCAGAGTTGCTGCGGCAAGGTGCGTGTTGTTTCCAGGATTCCATCCCTGCTGTCTCCGTGGCCTCTGCCCAGTGACATTGACATTGCGGTTCCTCCCGTGAGAGGTGGGGTATAAGCTTCTGCTCTGTCCAGCCAGCCCTGTAGCTTATGTTAGCCAGTGAAATGCGGGTGGAAGTAACGGTGGTCTAGTTCGGAGCCTAGAGCTGGAGAGGCCTCATGTGTTTCTGCCCCCTCATTTTGCACATCTGCCATCAGTGTGAGAAGGTAGCAAGGTAGCCTGCTATCCCAGAAACACGAGAGACGTGAGAAGAAACCATTCCAGTCACTCCACGGACCTCAAACCTGAAGCAGAGCCTTCTGGCCGGCCCTCGGACCCGCGAGTGTGACAATAAATGCTTATTGCCGTAAGCCACTGAGTTTGGGGTAGTTTGTTACACAGCACCGTTGTGACAGCAGGTAACTGATGCAGTCACTAAGGGGCTGAAGTGAGGCGTGGAGTTAGGTACAATCGGGGTGGGCTCACGAGTCCAGGACACTTCCTGGTGGAGCGAGGGGCCAGCATCTCTGGAAAAGGTAGGGCACTATATTAATTTGATTACCAACAGCAGGGGCCTGTGCAGAAGGCCTGATAAAAGCCAGAGACGATCAAATATCTCACATAATAGATGTGATGGCCAGATGTGCCCGGAGCGGGCAGCATGGAGACCCCTCAGGCTTGGAGGAAGGATGTGTATCAGGCAGGAGGTTTGAACTGAACAGTTATCCTTTTGACAAATATTTACTGAGCGCCTACTGTGAACCAGGGAATGTTCTGGGTGTTGTGTATATGGTGGTAAACAAATCAGCCCATACCCCTGCCTTCTTACATCTACATCCTAATTACTAATGATGATGGTGATGATGGTGATGATGGTGATGATGGTGATGATGATGGTGATGATGATGATGATGATGATGGTGATGATGGTGATGATGGTGATGATGATGATGATGATGGTGGCGATGATGGTGATGATGGTGATGATGGTGATGATGGTGATGATGGTGATGATGATGGTGATGATGGTGGTGAGGATGATGATGGTGATGATGATGATGGTGATGGTGATAGTAATACCAATATTATGTTGAACATTTACCTGAGATAAGACTAAGTTTTCAAATAGAAGCGACTGAAAAAATGACTACACGGGGCTGCGTGGACTGAATTGGGCTAAATCTGAGTTTCTCCCTGTCGCGTAGGAACAGAGGCTTGTCAAACTCGAGGACGGGCAGTATGAAACTGCAGTGACCGTGTGTGCTCACGTGCACAACTTGTGACCATGCCGTTCTAACTGTGACACCAGCAAACCCTCACCCCTCCTTCCCTGACTGCTCTCTCTGCCTCCTGGCCTTCCCCAGGGGCCGCCTTCCCCCAAAGGCGCTACTATACCCCACCCACCGTGCCCAAGAGGAGTGTCACGTGACACTCAGTGTTCTAGAACATGGTCCTTACTCCACCATTTTTGCGTGGGAGCCCTTTTCCTGAGACTCATGTGACTCTCCAGATCTACTACTCTCTACCTTTTCTCATCTTCCTGGTCCCTCTTCCAAGTCCTTGAAGATCCCGACTCATGGGCTTCCTTGCCACATCGAGTCCTACCACTACCGTGAAGGACCTTGATGCCTCTGAAGATGGCACTGCCAGTACTTTCCTCTCGTATTTCCTCGGCTTTCTCAAAGACAGTGATCCTCGCCTCCACACACTTCAGCTACCCACTCCCATCACCCTCTCCTCAACTCCCTGACCTCTTCCTTCCCTCCACTCTCTCTCCTTCCCCCCATCCCATCCTTCTTCCCTCTTTTCTTCTTTCCCTCTTGCCTCCTTTCCTCCATCCCTCCCTCCCAATACTTAGTGTGTATCAACTCTATGTCAGACCCTACACTGGGCTTTGGGAATACAATCGCGATAAAAACGGACGCAGTCTGTATCTGGAGGGATTCATCACTGACCACAGCTTCCTTTCTTTCTGTGCCCTCATTCCTTGGCTCCTATGACATTCGGTACTCACGGACCTCAAGTTCTGAGACTTCCCCAGCCCTGGGAGCACAAAATCCATTCCCACATTTGGTTTTCACATGAATCCTGTGAAGCATACACTGCTACTGCTACTATTATAAATAATAGCTGACTCATATCTAGTGCTTCCAGACATGCCAGCACTGGGCAAGGACTTTATCTGCACTCACTCATCAAATCCTCAAAAACCCTCGGAGGTGGATGTTATTCTTATCCCCCTCTCACTGAGGAGGAAACTGAGGTACTCACGGCAGGAGGTGATCCTGGAGGAGGGGTGAGGGAAGTCGGGCGGCTGCCATGCGGTGTGGGGAGTGAGTCCTGGGAAGACAGAACGGGGAGAGGCCAAGATAGGAAGGGGACGGAGCTCAGGGTGGCTTCAGCCATGAGCCAGTTGGTCTGGGAGGAGAGAGGGTGGGCACAGGTGGATGAGGAGGGTCGTGGGAGAAACATGTATCCTCTCCATCGCTGCACTAAGCAGTAATGCCACAGTTGAATAATTCTGATGAAGAAGGCAGTTTTATCTTTCGCAGGAAGCTTTGGAAACACTTAAAAACCATCTTGCATTAAGGACCTCTGAGGCTTATCGTATTCGAATTAGAAAAATGCATGGGGTCTCCAGCCTGTGAAATCCCAGAGGCTCCTAACTTCTGCTTCCCAGCTCCTGGCCCTCCTCTCTGTCTGGGGACGACAGTCATCATCGAAGAACAGCGCTCGGCATTCATCCGCCCAGAGTGTCTGCCTCTGTTGTCCTCCCCCACCTCCTTTTCCTTTCAAGGAGCTGAAAGCCGTGGATGTAACCGATGGTGGTAATTCAGAAGGCCGTCGTTTACTTTTTATTTCTACAGGTATTCAAATTGTAAAATTATGGCTCGTAGCCAGGTTTAGGACAATCAGAAATAATTCCAAAGAACCTGCGAATCGGAGAGTAAATCGGTTTGGATCTTGTCATGTCAGGAGAGAAAAGTGAAGGGCTAGGAACAGGCTCCTCTGTGTTCGGTGAACAAGGGGTGTGTAGTTCTCCCCAGCGTCTGTCGCAAGTGTAAGCGCAGTGTCGCGCCTTGAGTGACTATTTAGTCTGGTCCTTCTCCCGGATTCTAAGCGTGAGGAAGGCACGTTCCCTCTCGGCTACTGCAGTTTCCCCGTATCTGGAATATGGAGCTTGATTAATAAATATCTGTTGAATATGAACACACGGGTGCATGGGTGAAGCCAAATGAAACCCACAGCTGGCAGAGCTGGTGGAGTCCCTGCCTGCATTAATTGTCTCTCTATTCTACATTTCTCCGCTTGGTGTGCGCCATGATAAATAGAGCATTCTGGGAAGGAGGGCGCTTATTTGTGCTTGGGTGGGCTCCAAAATCATCATGCCGGGGTCTTGGCAGAGCAGGCTCCAGTAGTGGGAGGAGGAAGCTGAGACCGGGCAGAGTGGGAGCTGCAGAAATTGGCCGGACCACAGAGGCAGGCTCCGGGAAGGACAGCTGGGGTGTCCAGGGATAGGATTCGAGGGGCTGCATCTATCTCAGATCCAATTTTGGCAGTGAGGCTTGTTCAAGAAGCCGAACAGGTGCGCAGCAAAGAACAGAGAGGTAACTGGCTGGAGCTGACCTTATGAGAAGCATGAATGTGGCCTTTGGGGGAAGTTAGTGGCAAGTGGCCCACTGGGGCTAGGACTGACTCAGCAAGCAGCCTGAGGCATGGAGGGGCAGAGCTGGGACCAGAGAGGAGGAATGATGTGAGGATCCTGTGATAGGCCCAGGTGTGGCGAGTCCCAGAGTTCCAGAGGCCGCCCTGCAAACTGGAGCGCGTATCTAGGTAGTCAGCCTAGACTGCTAGGATGAGGAGCGGGGATACTGCGACTGGGGAGCCCAAGGTTTTCACCTGCTCGTGGTTCTAGTGGTTGGGCTTCTGCGTCATATGAATGTAGCCAAAATCTAGATTACAGAATTACACAGAGAGAGGGATTGTAACTATGCGACCTCCTTCTCTTAAGACTGGCTAAATCTTGACCCTGAAGGTGAGGACTGTAGTTGTATTAAACTAGAGAGAGCCAGTCCCCATTCATGAGACTGTGATGAGCTTCAGAGGTACAGCGCTGTGGGGGAAAAGGTACCGAGGCCTGGTCCCAGAATGATGGCTGTGTGCTAAAGAGGGCGCCCCAGTCTCTTCATACGGACGATGGGGAGAGTTATGTTTCAGGGGAGTTTTGAGCAAAAATTCTCCTGGCCTGTCACAAGTGGATTCTTTTCAGAAGGCATTGCACACAAGGTTCAGACCATCAAGAGAAAGACATTTATTACAAAGATTTTTTTAAAAAAATTTAAAACAAGGTCTTTGTTTATTACTCAAGATTTTAGTAAGTAAAAATCTAATATTATCAGCACTTCGCTGGTGAAGTCTTCTTCACCTGAGCGGACCTAGAAACTGCTCCCCATTTTGGAGTGGGGTGTGTGGGGTGGGGTGAGGGGTCAGGGAAAGGTGAGCTAACAGGAATGTTATCATTTGGGCCCCTGAGAGGTGTGGATTCCCTTATTCTGTCTTTTTTTTTTTTCCCCCTTCCAAATCAGTTGTTATAACTTTGTCATATAAATTATCTCCTGGGGACAAAATGACTTAAGCTCTCTTGGTATCCATGCGCCCATTGTATATGTTCAGAGATGAAGGATGGATCAAGGCCAAGAAGCCTTTTAGCAGAATGAGTCAGGATTATCCAAAATTTCCTTTGGCAACGAAATCTACTTCATAGCCGAGTAAGCGGCAGCGGTAAGAATAAGAGCAAATAGTAACAGTAGCGGTGGGTATCGCCACTCTTATCTTAAGGAATAAGGAAACCAACTCAGAGAGGTGAAGTAATTTGCCAGAGACAGCGCAGGATTTAGTCGCAAACAGCTGAGCTGGGATCCATCTCTGGGTTTTCTTGGACCATTCTTTTAACTTTCCCCTTAACCATGACACTATTCTGCCTCCGTTGGTTGTCACGGGAATCCAAGTGGGTACAGTGCAGACAGTGTTCGACACGTAGTCTGATGATGCTAAATGTTACTCCCTTTCCTCCGCTCTTCCCAAGGTCATTGCTATTCGGCCCCACCTTTCCCACCCTAACACAGACCTTCATTCTCCCTGTCGAAACGTCATATTCTGGACCGAGCGTTTCAAAGGAAATCATGTATTTCCCATCACTGTCTTCCCCGGGGGTCCCGAGTCTCCTCTTGTTCGGGCTCACCTTCTTGTGACCGCCAAACTTGCAGCGACCGCCCCGCCCCCTTGCCATTGCTGGAGGCTCCTGGTTCTGGCCCCTCCATCATTTCCGCTCTGCTGGGCATCCGGGCAAAATGGTTTCCTTCTCCAGACTCTCGGAATCACATCTCCCATCGGAGCATTAGGCAGCTTCTAGGGCATCTGAGCAGCGTGCTCTGTGCCTGCCAGCGGCGGTGTTCGTGGCTTCCTACATCCATCATCCCGATACGCGCAGTGACCAGGGCGTAAAGTGCGGTCTCAGAGAGTCCAGGAAATGAGAGAGGAAGAGTAGCTAATGACAATTACTTTGACGGTAAGAATAACATTTCCTGACTGCTTGCTGGTTGGTGCTAGGCGCTGTAGAACTAAGTATTTTATTTACTTGGATTGTTTCATCAAATCCTCAGAATGACACTATTTAATAGGTGCTTTTACTCCTATTATGGTCACTGTCGGCACTCAGAATGGTGCCTAACAAATAGCTTATATCCGTCACGTCTTGAATGAGTCAACTCTTTCCCTGAAGCCAGAGTTGTTGAGTGGCTAGCGTCAGGTCACACAGCAAGGGCGGATTTTAACCCAGGAAACCTGAATCTAGACCCGGCCTTCTCAGCCCTGAGGAAAGACTGCCTCCTATTAATGAGAGGCAGCTCGAGAGGCAGGAAGGCTCAGTAGGTTGAGTCCTAAACGTCTAGTCAAGACCTGACTTCGAGTTCCAGCCTTGCCACGTATCCGTTTTGAGCAAACCCCTTGACTCTCGGTGACAGACACCGTTCGCAGGCCACTTCCTTCCTGCTGCCACTGTGGAGGCAGTGCTAGGAGCTGAGTTATGTTCTCTCCTCACCCCATCCCCCCATCCAAGTGTTGAAGTCCTAACCCCCCAGCACCTCGGAATGTAACTTTATTTTGGCACGTCTCACGCAGGTGGTCACAGTTAAAATGGGGCCATTAGGGTGAACCCTAATCTAACATGAACTGCTGTCCTCGCGAAAAGGGGAAATGTGGGTGCAGAGAGACACGCAGAGGGAAGAGGATGTAAAATGACTCGAGCGGAGACAGCCATGGACGGGCCGTGGAGAAGGGCCTGCCACACCGTTCTCGCACAGCTCTCGGGAGGAAGCGCACCTGCCGGCGACGCCTTGATCCCGGGCTTCTAGCCTCCAGACCGTAAGACAACACATTCCCGTCGTCGTAGCCACACCACAGCCCTCACACTAACATAGGCAGCAAAAAGGGCTTTTTCAGGTTCCCTTGCAGTTAAGGCCGGCCACGTGACATACGCGAGCCAATGAAATGTGATAGAAAAGGATGCGGGGAGGGTTTCTGGGAAAGCCTTGCTTTCCTGGGAATGGCAGGCAGTAGTGTACCCATTTCCCCTTCATCCCACCTTGACCGTGGATCGTATGGCTGGGCCATTTCGTGACTGCAAGAGAAAGCACGAGAGAACCTCGGAGATGCCAGCCACCTCTGCCCTGCCCGTAGCTGCTTACTTCTAGCCTTCTAGTTTTGCGAAGAGACAGACTCTGTGTTTCTTAAACCACACTGGCCAGCCCTGCTGCCACTTGCAACGGTATAAACTTCTGATGCACTCTTGGAATGTGCATCCTCTTCCTTGGAGCGCACAGGACCATATTCATGGGGCCGCTGCACAGACTAAATGAGAATCTACGCAAAATGGTGCTCTGAATGACAAAACACGTGTAATTGTGAGTTATTGTCGCAATCAACAAAAACCTCCCCAAAGCTACTGTTTCAGTCGGGAGCTTGCTCCCAACCCCTGACTCGCAAAGCCCTGTGTTGCTGGTTCCCCCACCAAGGAGCAGATGGGCTGGAAGACGTTTTATTTCCAGCCGTTTAGCATGACTGTTATTTAAAGCCGGAAAGAAGCCTAGAGATAATTTAATGCAAACCCCTTATTTCATAGAGGAGGAAATTGGGGCCCAGAGAGGCCGAGGGACTTGTCCAAGGTCAGGGAGCGAGTCTTTGGCAGAGCCGGGCCTTGAATCTAGGTGAGACCCAGAGCAGGGCTCCTCCCTTTCGTACGCCACGTGGACTCTGAGACCCTAAGAGCCGATCAGTTAAAATGTTTTCGTGGCTTAGGGCACAGTCATCCCGTTTCCCCTCGTGTCTGAGCAGATGTGATCTCTTCCTCTCCAGAGCTCTTTCTCGACCTCTCCTGAGCTCACATTCCGTCTGGGCAGCTGCCCTGGGGTTCGTTTTCCTGTCTTGCTTCCCCTGCCCCATTAATAGCAAGTTATCACTGTTGACTATCTATCACGTGCCAGGCACTGTGAAAGTGCTTTGCGGACATCGTCTTAGGTAACAATCGCAGTAACACAATGATGGTAGTACCCCCCAGCCCCACTGATAGATGCACCGATTGAGAAGTGGTGACATTACGCCACTTCCTCCGGGTCGCCCACCTAGTAAGTGGGACATGGCAGCTTTCTCCTGGTCATGCGATAAAAGGCCTTCAATTCAGTTTGATTCGGGCCGATGCATCTTCAGTTCTGGGCACTAGGGGTAGAATAGTGCCAGGGTCTGAATGTTTGCGTCCTTCCCCAAAGTCACATGTTGGAATCATAGTGCCCAATGTGACGGTCTGAGGACATGGGGCCTTTGGGAGGCAATGCAGTCACGAGGGGGGAGCCCTCACGAATGAGATTAGGCCCGTGTAAAAGAGGCCCCACAGAGCTAGCTCAGGCTGCCCATAATGCAAGGTCATGGAAGGTTGCAACGCAGAAGAGGCCCACACCTGAGCATGCTGGCGCCCTCGTCTTGGACTTCCAGCTTCCAGACTGTGAGAATTACATTTCTGTTGTTTGTGAGCTACCCAGTCTCTTGTATCCTGTTAGAGCAGCCCGAACGGACTAAGACAAGTGAACAGGATGGCGTGTCTGCCCTTAAGGCACTTATAGTCCAGGAGAGAAGCATTAGACAAGGTGCTACGTGGTGCTGTGGTTATGGGCATACCCTTTGGAGCCAGCCGGGCTGGGTTCGAGTCGGGCATCTGCCACTTACTGGCTGTGTGACTTTGGGTCAAGTACTTTATCTTTATGGGCCTTGATTTTCTCATCTCTAAAGTAGGGATAGCACCTAGGAAGACCAGGTGCTGTAGGCGTAAAAAATTAAAAAAAAATAAAAAATAAGGAATTGTAAGATGACAAGTTCCTTGCAATCTGTGAGGTCAACCAAGGGTTGCTCCACCTAAAAAAAAAAAATTAAAGTAGGGATAGTAATACTACTTCTTTCATAGATTGTTGTAAGCGTTAAAGTAGCCAATACATGTCCACTGTTGAGAACTCGATGCATTTTAGCTATCGTTATTATTATTATTATTTTTTTTAGTTTATCCACTCTGCACCTCTGCAGTCCTCTATCCAACCTGTATTACCTCCAGGAATTCACAGGTGGTGGGGGGAGGTGCTGTCAGTTCCAGAGCTGGTTTGGGTACCTTGCTTGGGTGATGGTCTCTACTCCATTCAATTTGTCTTTATTCAACACCTCCAGAAGTGAGGCCGATAGAAAGTCGTCACCTACTTTTGGAAGAGGAGAAAGAGGGCTGGTCTTCAACCCCCCTTTGTCATTGCTGAAACGTGGGTGGGGCTTTGGGCAAGTGCTCGCCCCTCTCTCCACTCAGCTCCTCAGCAAGAAAATAAAGATGCTTTGCCCAGGGAATTCTTATAGCCACCCCCTGGCTGGCATATCTGATTGTCTGATGTTGTAATTGAAAGATATGAAGGAGTCAACCAGAGAAAATGTAAGACAAATAGATAGTCCTCAGCTGTGTGGTATAAACAACAAAAAATGCAACAGAACCCCTCACCCCTACCCAACGTGAGTGGGGGGCGGTCAGGAGTCAGCATGGGCTGGCGTTTTCAGGAAGCTTCACGGTTAACCCCTCTGTAAAGTGAGAAGAATATTCCATCTTTAAGTTTCGTTTCGCTACTGAAATTTCTAGAGCCCCACGATTTTGTGAGATGGACCTTACCTGGGCATTAACAGTCAGGCTGACTCTGGGTGGTGGGGAGAAGCTGCGGCTGGCCAGAGAAAGGAGGACTTGTCCTCGTCACAGCCTCTCCAGGCACCTGCAGGAACGGGCCCAGTGCATGGTGGGAAAAACAGGTGACAAAGAGACAAGAGCCTGGCCTCTGGGCTCTCTGGGGTCTGGAGCTTCGGCGAGGAGCAAGGGACTGGGAGGGAAGATGAGCGACATGTCCCGAGCCTCATTCCTGATTCGGAGGCTCTGCCCTCCAGTGGAGCCAGACAGCTCTGAATGCCAATCCCTCTTTTTCCGCATTCTAGCCATACAGGGGGGTGAAAACATGTGAAATCTCTGGGCTTTAATTTCCTATGGCAACCATGAGGGTGAGATGCACTCGAAAGAGCTGTTATGAGAATTCGATTAAATATGTTGACTACAGAGATTTAACAAACAACTATCTTTGCAATTCATGAAAGTGATTTTGGGTGCCATCTGAATTATCCTGAAGTCTGGGTCATGTGCTCTGTTAGAATTATTTATTGGTAAAAATGGATGCCTTTATTTACTGTAGAACCTTAGGCAATCTTACTTCTCTCTGTGTCTCACTTTCTTCATCTGGAAAATGAGATGACAATATTTACATCATAGGATAGTTAGGATTCAATGTTTTAATACATATAAGATGTTTATAACAGTGCTTGGCACATAGTAAGGGCTCAATATATGGTAATTTTTAGCATTATCATTGTTATGATTGTTACTTTTTGGCAGGAAGAATACAATAAAATTTCTCACAACAGGATTTCAGACGCTAAAAAGCCCAGATGCTGAGGGAGGAACCTTTGCTAACTCAGTTTAAACTAGAACCATTTAATAACCTGGGAAGGTGAATAGCACGACAATGATACCGCTTTTGCAGATCGTCATACCTGGAGGATGAATGGAAGAAATGCGCTTGCCGCTACGAATTACATTTGTCACACTTCTCTGTCCCTCGTCACCCTGAGGCCTCTCCGCTTCCGTGAACGACAAGCGCACCTGCCCCTGCCCCTCTGGTCAGGACGTGGCGGGGCTGCCATTTCACCTGCTGTCACGATCTGACTGTTCTGGACATTCCCAGGGAGCCGCCCCGACAGGCTTGGTCACTAAAGGAGCGGTGGGGTCCTTAGGGTAGGGAGGTGAAGGGCAGGAGTGTGGCCGGTGGGCAGACCCATAGGCTCATCTCTAAACTCTAAACTCAAGTTGTCCTTGTGAATGGTGCACAGCTTTAAAAACAAAAACAAAAACAAAAACAAAAAACCGGGCACATCTTTGCTTTCCGATTTCCGTTTCCGATGTTGCTTTTCTTCACTGTGTCTTTAACGCGCCGCTTCTCGGAGTTCCCTCGAAGTTCAGCGGTGTTTCGGGGCTGCTACAGTTCTGTTTCTCTCTGACTATGGGCCTCTGTCTCTGCACGCGGTGGGTGACTGGAATGCCTTCTCTAGGGTGACGGTGGGAGAGGGGACCGACAAGCTGTCCCAGTGGAACAGGCGTTTGAAACCCTGTTAATGAAGGGGCCACTTTGGGTTTCAATAACAGGTCAACCTGCTCCTTTCACACGGTCCCAGGGCTTCCCACGTAAACCGGTAAACACCCCCAAACGCAGTGACGCGGTGCACGGCATTCCCCTTTTCAGCCTGTCCCTGGATGGCAATGACATTTATTTTTGTTTTCGCGTAGCTATTGTATTGTTCTTAACTCTTAAAATCCTTTCTCCACATTATTTTAGCTGCGTTTCCCTGAGCTCTTACGTATTCTAAGAAAACGCCCTTTGTAATGGTTATGTAATATTTCTACCACGTGAAAAAATTTTAAATATATTTTTTCTTATAATCAAACATTTGGTTGTCCTTAACATTACTCGCGCATGTGGTGAATATCTATATGTAAAACTTTTTTTTTTTTTTCCCTTTCCAAATTTAGGATCTCTTTCTTGGGATAGATTTCCAGAAGCAAGATTATTTAGGATAATAAAGGCATGGTCATTTAAAAGAGACTTCGGAAATAGTTTTCTAAATCACTCTGCTAAAGGGTGCACCAATTAACCCTCCCACCAGCGATGGATCGGAGTGACTATTCACTGCCCAGAGGGCGCGGTTTCAAGAGTTCCTTTGAACAGTGGAAGAGAGCCAGCCTAGCGGGCTTCAAAGGTGTTTCAGATGAAAGGCCCGATCTGAAAGGGAAGAGCAAGGAAAGAGGGAGACGGCCGGCAGACCCGGAGGTTTAGCTGGAGAGACGGGTTGCCAATCAGCAGAGGGACGGATCGCACAGACGTCACAGGGTCTCAGGGCTCCACGTCGCCAGGTCCAGTGTTTCCTGAGGACTCCTCCTCAGCCGTCAAAACCCAGCTCGAGTGCCGCCGCCTCCTCTGTGAAGCCTGCCAGGACTCCAAGTACGGTTGAGGTGAGGACTCCTTCCTCGGCACCCCGTTGCACTCCGATTATTCCCTGTGTATTACGGTACTTGCCACACAGGACCACAGCTCTGCTCGCGTCGTCACTCGCCCAGGAGCTTACTTCAGGCAGGGGCCTCAGTTTACCCATTTCTGTGTCCTATCCCTTGTGCCTTGCTCATGCTAGGGGTCGCTAGAGGTTTGTGGACAGGATGACTGGATTGAATGGGCCCTCCGCCACCTGGACGCGCTCCACCCCAGTGGCGGTGCCTGTAATGGCCCATGCTTAGACCACCCTCCCCACATCCCGCCAGGGCAGTGACTCTGCAATCTCCAGTCGAACGTTCCTTCTCACATCTTATCTGGCCTCCGGGCTCTGGTCCCTGCCTCTTCTCACACTCGCCTGCAGACTCAGAACCCACCCAGGCCCTGGGCTGCCTCCTGGTTAAGCTGCTCACTTGCCATTTTGCCGATTGCCGGCTATGTGCCAGGCGTTGTTCCAGGCACTGGGGGAGTGGTCATGAGCAAGACAGGTGGATCTCTGCTTCCATAGTGCTCACCTGCAAGTTGGGGCGGGGGCATGCACATTCCCGGTGGTTTCAGTGGGGTGAAGGGGGTGAGGTAAGCTGGTGTGGGGTGCCCCTCTGACACGGCTGGTTAGGGAGGGTCTGACATTGGAGGTGAGTTCTGAATGACAAGGAGGCGCCGCCCAGAAAGACTGGAGAGCAGAGCGTTCTCAGCAGAGGGAACGGCCGATGTGGACGGCTCCAAAGGGGTAAAAACCTGGCATGCTGGGGAAATAGAAATAAGAGCAATATGGCTAAATTATGGGATGTGAGAAGAAACCAAGCGGAAGATGAGATTAGCAGATGTTAGAGGAAGAAGTTTGCATTTAATTCCAAGGGCAACGGAAAGCCAGGGAGAAGTCTTAAGCAGGAGGGAGTGTGAAGAGATTTGCATTAAAAAAAATTACTCTGCTTGGTGTACAGAGAATGGACAGCTTCTGCGAGACTGGGGAGGAGGATCTTGCAGTTTTCTAGGCACGAGGTGACGGTGACCGGGTGGCAGTGGAGAAGATGGAGAGAAGTAGCTGGATTAAGTCATGTTTTGGCAGTGGGAGGACTCTAGGATGGTTTTAAGGTGTCTGGTCTGCAGTCTAGGTGAACGACGGTGTCTTAGAAAACACTGGAGGAGGAACAGGTATTTTTCTTTCTTTCCCCAGGGAAGGGCGAGAAAAAGCCAAGAATCAAGAATTCTTCCTTGTTTGCTAGACCCTCCAGGTCTGGACCTCAGACATGCCCTTTCCAGCCTGGTCCAGAGACCCAGGTCTCATATTTGAATCCCAGCCTTTGGAGAGTCAGGGTGCATCTTTCAGACACACACTCTGCTGGCATGCACCTGTCCTATCTGAGCCCATTCTCATTTGCATGGCCGCCCGTCTAGCCTTCTTCCCTTTCCCTATAGCTTGCTCTATTCCCATGCCTTGTCCTGCCCCTCTCACCCTGTCCCCAGCTCCCAATGTCTGTCTCACTCCAGAGATCAAAGCTGGCAGCATCGTCATGCAGGTATGGGCTACCGCTGACCAGGTCTCAAGGTAGAAATAATGACGGCTAGCAGATGTGATTCTTATTGTATGCCAGCTGTATATCTGAGCTCCATCAATCACCACAACAGTCCTGTGCAGTTGCTATTATTATTATTATTATTATTTCCATGGTACAGATGAGGAAATTGAGCCGGGAGTGTTCATGTAACTTGCCTATGGTCGCACAAATCCCAAGGAGCTGGGATATAAACCTAACGTATCTGGCTCTGGAGCTCATGTGCGGAACTCCTAAGCTCTGCAAAAGTATCAGTAATACGGTATCAGTGTGTCCCCCTGGTATCAGAACTGTGCTCATTAGAGGCCGTTGGATTTCCTATGCCTTTTCAAACCTTTCCACCAAGGATGTCAGGAAGGTTGGATTCAAGCTAGAGAGGATCCGATAAGGAATCAGATTACTGATTAACCATCTATATTTAGGCATTTATTCACTGAACAGTTTTTAAAAACAAATATGATTTTTTTTTTTTTAGGAGTGGCAACCCTTAGTTGACCTCACAAATTGCAAGGATCTTGTCAGCTTTCAATCCCTTATTTATTTTTACTCATTCATTCATTCATTCATTCATTTTATACCTATAGCACCTGGTCTTCCTAGGTGGGTCTCCCATTCAAGTACTAACCAGGCCCGACCATGCTTAGCATCCAAGATCAGATGGGATTGGGTTTGTTCAGGGTGGCCTGGCCGTAGACAAAACAAATATGATTTTATGACCATGCTTTTGTTGAGTGCCAATCAGTGTGTCAGGCATGTAAGACAGTAACAGACAAGACAGCATGTTTCCTGCCTTGATGGTATTTATGTTCTCTTTTCTATGATTCCCTCTTCCATGGCATATGCAAGTACCCCCACTCTTAGAACTGTCCCCCTGCCTCAACCCAAGTACTGACACGGACCCCATTATGCATGCTAACTATCCTTTGGGCTACGTATGATCTGTTCTCAGCCTCCTAGGGATTTCTCTCTAGTCTGGTCCCTTCTACCCAAAGTCACTAAACTACCTCGTCTTGGGCACCTCTTAACTACTTTCCTGCACAGACAGCTACTAGGTATACGTAATGACCACCATCTTCTGAGATCCTGAGCAGAGAAGCGGAAGAGGGTAGCTGGGACCTCTTTCTGAAATTGTGGATCATCGGTGGCTGGGAAGTCTATAACACAGTGAGCAGGCTGCAATAACTGGATGAAGAAATTGGGGCTAAGGGACAACGACGATAGAAAAATGAAAGAAAACTAAGATTAGCATGTAAAACGCCCGCTACAAGGTCCTATAGCTGTTATAGGTGGGTTGAAAATTGGCTTTGAGATCCCTGGCAGCCAAAATAAAAAGGGAATGATTAGTTGTAAGATTTTCATGGTGCATGGGTTGAAAACAAAATAATTTGCCAAAGTTTAGATTTTCTTTGTACAGAGAAGAAAAAGAAAAGCTCACTTGTGTGCTTAGTAAGAGGACTCTGTCTGATGGAGTGGGACATCTTAACAAAAATTATTGTATTGAAATGTGCTTGCTTTGTGAAGTTAGTTCATGTTCACGAGAAATAGCCTTGAGAACGGCTATCTCTTCAAGGTCAGGCACCACTTTTCTATTTCCCTCGGGTCTCCTTATGGCACCTAGAGTGGTCTTCTGTGCATAGGAGTTTCTCTGTCAATGCTACAGCCTGATTTATGCCTAATTAGGTGTCTGCAGAATTCCTGTGTCTCATTCTCCACTGTATCTAAGAAACATCCCCTGACTTTAAAAATTGCTGATGGGTAACTGAGAAGGAAAATAATTAGCGAGGAAAATGGAAACAATGTGCCCTGAATTTATGGCCATTCTTACAGAGATATCTTTTAGGGAGTAAGTATTACCATAAATCCCAAGGGCAAACAATAGAACCGATGTAAAAGCAGAGAAGCCACGTTAGCAAAAAATCCCTTGGAAGTTTGCGCACTTTGTTTTCTGGACGACAAAAGGAGCTGCCATGAGGTTGGTTTTCTGGGTCAATGACTTGCTCCCTTGTCTTCCCTCTTTTCCCATGCCCCGTCCTGATAGTCGAGGGATGTGAGGTGGGATCTGCCTGGGGATGGACACCGTGAACAGGTTGTTCATTGAGTGACAACCTCCTCCTTAGTTACTTCCAGCTGCTTGCAAAGAGAGCATATCTGGGAAGGCAAAGGTTTCTTTTTCAGAACTACAGCACCGGAAATGCACACACAGACCAGACCAGGATGGCGGCTGCGGAGACCCTTAACTCCCCCTCTGTGTGGAAGGGCCTCCACTGGAGGAATTCCTCAGGCCCGCCCTTCTCTCTCTCTCTCTCTCTGTCTCTCTCTCTCTCTCTGTCTCTGTCTCTCTCTCTCTCTCTGTCTCTGTCTCTCTCTCTCTCTCACCTCCATCACTCTTCCTCTAGGAGAGCAGAGACTTACCCGAATGGTTAGTTTGGAGAAGAAACAGGGCATCCCTGACTTGGCCCCTTTCTGTTTTTCTCTTCATTCTACCTGTCTGCAGACAGCTCACCCTCTCTATTCCTCCATGCTGTAGGTTTTTATAGCCTATAGGTGTTCAGCACTGTTTATGACCAATTCTGCCCAAATCTGAGATGTGGCATGAGGAAACCAACTATTGCCACTCACTTAAGCCTTGATCCCCAATAGCCGTCCAGTGGTGAAGGTGATATCTCAGATCCCTACTGCCTGACTCCTTGGCTTATTCCTTTCTTGGTCTTGTACCAGAGGAGGGAAGGGGTGTCCTGTATTTGGATGTCTAAAACTCCTGCTCTGACCATGAGCAGCAGCTGCACCTTTACGGCACAGGACAGCGAGCCTGGGCAAAGGCTCACGTGATGGAATAGTTTACAGGAGGACTCAGGGTGGAAAGCGGGTCTCCTCAAAGTGTCAAACTCTGCATGGGAGAGGCCATCCACAAAGTAAAGTTGAAGAAAGCAGGGGTTAGGTATTGGGGGAAGCCCGTGTCTGCAGGCAAGGGTTTAGGGACAAGCAGAGCCGGGAAACCAGGAGGGCGGACTACAATAGACGTGTGTGTTTTTGCTTATTGAACATCCATTTCCCCTTCTGGCAACTGTGTTCGGTCTCCATTGAGAAGTTGTCTGCCTCTTAGAGCAAGTGAGGATTCTCCTGCCTCTCTCCAAGTGTGGGTATCAGGCTGACGAATTGCAATTTGGGGACATTAATAGAACTACTGGGAAAAAGAAACTCTGCCTTGGGACTGGTAGGCTGGCCGGATGAGGTCACCAGTGGGCATTTGACCACCAAGAAGGGATATGGCTCGTACGCATCAGTATGAAACCAACACAGAGGGAAGCAGAGGCAAGACGTAGATACGGTACCTGTGTCAAGCTATGCCAGGGGCTGGCCACCTGGACTCTTTAATTGAGAAGACATTCCCCTTTTGCTTTAACCTATTGAAATTAGGTTTTCCCCCACTAACACTGAAATAACCATTAATATAGAACTCAGACGAAGGTTATTGTTTGGAAGGAGATAGAAGCCATGTTCTTACTCTTTCTCTTACTTGCACAGATATTCACGGAGCAGTTGCAATGAGCCAGGCTGTTGCCGGGTCCTGGTGAGATGAATAAGGCACCATCCTTGTCCTTAGGGGTTCATAGGCTAGCAGGAAAGGCAGACAAATCAAGTAACCACACCGTGATGTAGCTCAAGAGTTAGGGGAGGCATGTGGACAGCACCATGGTAGCCCAGGACAGGTGACCGTTGCTGAGAGGGAGCAGTAAATTGGGTTAAGGATGAGCAGGATTTAGAAAGGCAGAGAAGAATAAAATGGTATCTAGGAAAATGTGGAGAAGGGAGAGGTCAGGGTGAGGTGGGAGGCAACATATAGTAATAATGATGAGGGGAAGTATATCTAGTTAGCATTTATTGAGTGCTTGTTATACACAGAACACTATTCCAAGTATTTAAATGCACGATCTCATTTAATCTTCATAATTCCATCCTGCAGATACCTATTGTATAGGTAAGAAAGTTAAGGAATTTGCCAGAAGCTGTATAGCAGGCCAGGGATTTAAAGCAAAATGTATGGACTGATGGTAGATGAAATTTGAGTCAGGCTCAGATTATGAACACATTTGACTATAATGCAAAGGGTTTAGTTAGAAGGCAGAAAGAGCATATTTACTGAGTGCCTACTGTATGCCAGGCATATATCTGATATCAAATCTTTACCAGTCCCCTGTTCGAGAATCGTTAGCTACATTCTTACTACCAAATCTTACATATATTTTCATTTTCTCTAAATCACGCTAGTAAGTGGCAAAAAGAAAAAAAAAAAAAAGCTTGACCCCTGAACATATTCTCTACTATATTCTTCCCTACTCTTGCTTTATGAGAATTATTTTTAATCCTTCTTTTGACTTATGGTCCTCTGATGAAAGCCATCAGTCCTGATACAAACAAAATTTGAAAATGGAAATACAAACAAAATTTTGCTTGTGATTTATTCCATTGCATAAGAATTTGATTTTTTTTCATAGGGACATACTAGAAAAGCAAGTTTTACAAAGAATTATTTCTCTCCCGTTTTTTTCCCCCTGTAAAACATTTATGGCCACTTCCTTAAAAAAAGCAATAAATCCCAATTTTACAAATGAATAAAATATGTAAATTTAAGTTCTGTTGAATCATGAATTTTAGTGAGAAGCCCGCTGTTATTAGACAAAATAAGAAAAAGAAATTTCAAAACTGTCTCTGCGTGACAGCATCATTTTTGCCATCTAATCACCTTCAACACTGTTTTGTTGGCCATAAGTCCCCCAAACTGTTACTCACAAAGGTGGGAAGACCACATCATTGGCCCCAGAGCCAGACGGGGTCACATGTACATCGAGAAGCCCCAGAATTCCCTGAGACTATTTGAGTTTAATTTAATTTCTATAATCCCCTTTGTCCTAGAGGGAATGAGGTCAGCTTCGGCAAGTTCTCTGTATTTGTGATTCTGTCTGTGTCAACAAGGTGAGGATTATGACACCAGTTCTACTGTAAGGCTGTCTATGTGGTAATAAACACCAAAAGTAGGCTCAGCTGAGTCTTAGTCTAAAACTCGGTGTGTTCGGGACACATACACAAACCCCAACCTGCCCTGTTTCCAGGCGTCTACAGATTTCTGCTTGCAGAGAAGGTTTTGTCACTGCGGACAACAGTCTCCAAACGCATTTCTTCCAGACGGGGAACCAGGGGAATGCTCCGGCTTTCAGCTCCTGCAGAGACGTGACATGGCCGAAAAGCTTGGTGTGTGTGGTGTCCATAAAGGGAGACGCTGAACTTATGTTCTAAGTTGTTGCCTTATCCAGCTTGCCCAGACTGTCCACGGAGAGTTTCTCCCAGTTGGGTTGTTCTAAGAAGGGGTGTTCTTTAATCTGCAGAGAACATGACTGCCGGAGGTTTAGCGAGGTGCCTCGAGACACGTCTTCTTGAAGCTGGTACACCTGCCTGGAGAAGGGCTTCGGGGTCTCTTCTATCTTGATAAAATGTGTTGAAAAAGTGGTTCAAGGTGAGGACAGCAGGCAGCTCTCTGAGGCTGACCGGCTGGGTCCGACATTCAAGCATACCGATAGAGAAAGCAACCAGAGACAATGTCCCCTGCTGCTGCTTTCTTCACTGTACAGTTCTCTGTTGCTGTGTGACCGACTATCCACAATTCAGTGGCTTCAACAACAGGCATTTATCTGGCTCATGATTTTGTAGGCTGATGGTTTGGGCAGGTCTCTGCTGGTGGTTCTGGTCTGGACAGAGCCCAGTGGATCTCTCCTGGGCTCCCTCATGCACCTGAATTAATGCTAGTGGGTTGGCAGAGCCAGCTAGTTTGTGATGGCCAGTCCGGTCTACCACAGAGACCTCTGAGTGAGCCCTCTCTCCACGTGGACTCTCATTCTCCAGTAGGCTAGCCTGGGCTTCTTCAAGTGGTGTCTGGGATCCAAGAAAAGCCAGAGGACAAGCCTGAGAGAGCAAGCCCAAGAGCTTCTCAAGTTTTTTTTTGTGTGTGTACATCACCTGTGCTCCCGTCCTACTGATCAAATCAAGTCACATGATCAGCCCAGATTCAAGGCACGGACCAAAACTCCAACTATTAGTGAGAAGGGTTATCTTGTGAGGATATGGCTACAGGGAGAAGAAGAATTTATGGCCATTTCCCCAATCTACCACATTCACAAAGCACAAAACAAGCTCTTCTAGGGTTTAAGGGGGCCAGTAAATTATAGCCTTTCTCCCACTTCTCTGTTTAGAACTGGTCGAGAGAAGCACATGGGACTCAGACGGGGCAGATCTACTATTAGCTTTATTACCGGTAAAACTGGAATGAAGGCATGGCTCGCATTTGTAGTCAGAACAGACTTTCTACAGCCCCCTCTCCCCTGGAATTAAAGTAACCATCTGGAATCGAGACATCTCCCTGCAGGAGCTTAAAAAATGTGTGTGTGTTGGGTAGGTGGATGCCAGCAAGAAAGAAACGGAAGTAAGAGACTGGATGGAGACACTTTATCCTCTGCCCTGGAGGGAAAGGTGGGCCAATGGATGCTAGACACCTTTTCTGCCATCAAAGAGGCAAAGAGAAATGTGTGTATGTGTGTGTGTGGGGGGGGGGGGGGCAATCGTGGCTATTTTATGGGCCTAAGTGGGACTGCTGTGAAAAGGAGCTAAATGGTTCCCTTTAACCAGGACGTGTTTCTAAGCAACGAAGGTGTTATTTTTTGTGCCCTGAGTACCATTTTTTAAAATCTCTCCTCTAAGTGAAATTTTGCTTGGCAACGAAACTATTCATTATTTTGAAGATGTGGATGGCCAGTGGAGTTTCCCAGAAGGACTTGCAAAACAGGATTCTGTTTTCGGTGGGCTAAGTGAAATAGATGAAAACCAAAGAATTGGCTGCATTCAAAGACATCAGTTGTTACATCCTGTTGCAAGTTGAAGGGAAATAACCACCAACTCCATGACCTGTTTCCAAATACGAGAAGAAATGTAATGTCTTGGGAGTGGTACCATTTGATAGAGGGGCGGCTCCCATTTTCTTCTAATGCTGCAAGACCCAAAGCAGCTTAGCCACGGTGTTGCAATGAACTTGTTCACGTGGCTTTCCCTCTTTGGCAAGATCCAGTATTAGCTTTATTACCGGTAAAACTGGAATGAAGGCATGGCTCGCATTTGTAGTCAGAACAGACTATGAGCAAATGTTGGCAGGTGAATGTGCATAGTCACAATAGTCCTCAAAACTCAGGGTTGTAAAAAAATGTTAGCTTGCATTATTTCTACGTAAAAGAGTGTCTTAACTCTCATGTCTCCAATCCCAGGGACCGTGGAAAGGTTAATTTTGCAAAACCAGGTAGGCTCAGCTGAGTCTAGTTTGAAACTCAGTGTGTTCAGGATAAATACACCATGATTTGTTTGCCCTCCGATTCTCAGGGAACGGGCATCAGAAGAACATGATCACCCTCTGACCTCTGATGAGAAGTTGGTCCTTGTCATCGTGTGTTGACATTTGCTTCTGTGGTCCTATCTGGCCTTCTGTTGACAGGCCATGCTCTTTGTGACCTCTTTGCCTTGACCCCCAAGCTCTTTTGGGTCGGCTACCTTCTCTCAGCACTTCTGCTCTCCCCTTGATGGCTCTGAAACTCCTAGTGTCCTTCCTCCCACGACATACAGGGCCCCACCTACGAGGCCACTCTCAGGCCCATACAGCGAGACCCCTTCCTCTGCCCTTGCTAACTCACCACTCTCGTGCCTTGCTGGGAACAGCCTCTCTGCATGTGTGCATGCTTGCAGATCCACCAGGAACACTGGAAGGAAAAGCACAGGCCTCTGCTCTGAGATCTCCCCCAAATCATTTAGAGACTCTAATGAACCCCAACTTTCAATCCCAAGCGAGGGCAGAAAGTTCGTTCCCTTCCTCTGGGATTTACCCAAAATAATCAACTCCCTTACTTCCCTTTCCCAGATTTTTGGTAAATTATCTGCTTTCAGCCCAGGTAATATATCTTACCTCTGCTCAGCCTTCTTTATCTTCTATGCCTTGCTTTGTTCAGGGCTCAGTTCTCGATTTTATTTTTGCACAGGCAAGATCATGTTCACACAAAATGACAGCCACGTTGGAGTCCCACCATGTCTGGTGATGAAAATATGAACGAAGAATACATGAGCTGTGAGGAATTTTCAAATTGCAGCTAGGGCTAATGTAGACCAGCCACACTGGAATCATAATGGCAGTTAGATTTTCCTCTTTCCTTTCATTGAGATCTCATTCCAGATACCATAAAATGGTGACCATGCTGATTGCACTTGTTAGAGGTGAAACAGTACCTTAATAATATAATTATTTGACATTAAAATGCTTTCCTAGATAGGTAATTGATAATACGCTATGAAAAAAAGTTATGTCTTGCTTTTGGATCAAACCATGTAATCCCAGAGCCCATTGGTGATGTATTAAAAATTTCTGTTGCTGGTCTCGTTAAGTTCCAATAGCCCAAGCCATCTGTCCATCCCCTAGATCACTCAGCCCAGGCTGTATATACAGTATAGCTTGGTATACAGTAGGTGTATAACAGATATATAATAGCAGTATAATAGGCAGTCATTCAATTGAATTGAAAAGTGTTCAGGACCCAAGATTTTCAGCTGTAATGATGAACGCGAAGCCATGGAACCCTTGCTTCAAGGGTTTCCCTCTCAGATCTGATAACATGGGTGACTGTCTCGGACATGCCAAACTGAAGGTTTCTTACGGAATTATATCAGCCCATGCTGAGCTCTGCCAGAGGGAAGAGAGGAGAACGCTCAGGAAATGAAGCCAGCGATGGGACCCTGGGAAGGTCGCCCGTTGGTGCATCAGGGTTGAGGGGTGACACTAAAGTCAGGGGTTAGGAGAAAGAGTGAGAGTCACGAGTAGGTCAGGCAACGCTGAGGGTGGCCTGCCTCTGAGAACTCTGAGCACCGTCTGGGAAATTCATCACTTGCTTCTGAATGGGGGCGGCCTGGAGAGAAAGGTGCGAGGCACGGAAAATGGGGCTCCTTTCTCTCCTCGATAAACATAATTTTAGACAGTCTAGTGACAATAAAAGACCTCCATGCGTGAGGCGCTAGCTTCTCCAACTAGAAAGACAGTCCCTGCTGACTCAGAACAGCTATTTAGGGTCTGCCTGGCAAAGAGTTTGGTGCAAAGGCTTCCAAACAGGGCCAGGGGCTGTTCCCCTGACCACAGCTGACCTTGGATGAGCCGAGACAAAGGGTCCATCTGTGCGATGTGCTGCACTGTGCAATTAGGGCCTGCTGTGAATCGGCGGGCAAGGGCGGAAGGTCGTGTGCAGCTAAGAAAATCCACTCTGGTATACACATTTCACTACACAGAAATATGGTGCGTGTCCAGGATGTAGCTGAGGAAGGAAAGACCACTGTGTGACCCACATTCACAGGTGGAAGCTGTCAGCCCTGGGGTGCCCTTCTGACCCTGCCTGGGAGCATCTCCCAGGAAATGGGGCATGAGCTGAGCCCGTCAGCAACCCCCCTCCCGCCCCGCCCCTGCTGCCTCCACCCGCCCCTGATTGCCCTCTGCTTACCTTCTGGAATCCGAATCAAGTCCCCGCTCCATACAGCAGGGCTGCCTGCTGCTTTGACTTTATTCTGTGTGATTCACTGTCTAGCAAAGGGAATTTTCTGATGAGCCCATTGAGATAGAAAACTTAAACTTTCAAAATCCTCTTAGTAAAAAGCAAGACAGGGACTTCCCCCGGATTTGCCAGAAAGATAGGCAGATGCAAAGTGCTCCCAGCAGCCAGGTCGGGTGGCTTTGCGCCAGGCATGGCCGTGAGACAAGGACCTGTGAGGATAGAAGGGATTCCAGCAGAGACTTTCTCAAAATCCAGTCTTAGAGCTTCTCTGTCTGCTGGCGTGGGCGCCATGCTCCCATCTCTGAGACTGCTTAGGAGTCAGATGGGGCTCATTAGAAAGACCTGGATCTGCTCCTCGCCAGCTGTGTGACATCAGGCAACTTACCTGCCCTCTCTGACCTGGCTTCCTCATCTGTAAAATCGAGATTATACTACTCCCACGTGCGGAATGATGAGGGTTCTGAATGAGATAATGTATGTAAAACACCTGAAGGCGTGCCTTGCTCAGGGCAGCACGGGACGCATGATTTTGTTATTATTTTCACAGACCTGCCTGTCTCCTGTCATTCGCTCTATAGCGGTGTCTTTGACGGACAGAGACTTGGCCAGGATCCCCTTACAATTTGTGACCACGCCACTGGGGCAGAGGACCGTGGATGCAATGGCTGCCCTTGATTTGGGCTCAGTGTTGGCTCAGGTGTCTGTGAGGTTTCTTACTGGGACGGACTGGGCAGGGTTGGGTGTGAGTGGTGAGGCCTTGAGAGCTGCCCCCGCCTGGACTGGAAGGGAGAGCAGGCTGTTTTCAAGGTTGGACTTTGCTCCTTTCTCCCCAGCCTCAGTCTTTTCTAGTTTGTCCTTCAAGTATGGGAGCTGCTGGTGTGGTGACGGTGGTATTTCTCCTTGGCGCCTTCGACTTCTTAGGAGAGCAGTTCCCAGAGGAAGAAATAACCCCCAAAACCCAGCGGAGTATTTCAGCAAAAAAAAAAAAAAAAGAGAGAGAGAGAAAAGAGAAAAAAAAAAAAGGGCTTTAACGTCTCTTGAGTCTGTTCCCCAGAACTTCATTCACCAGCACTGGGTCCGATCTGGTCCCCCGTCTGGTTTTATATCGGAGCAATGCTCTGAGGGTGCCCCCAGCAGAGACCCACCCCACTCTCTGGCTGTGCCTTGGAGTCACTTTGTGAGCTCCATCCCAAACCAAGTAAGTTGCAGTCGCTGGAAGTGGGCAGGTGGTACCCATGTTTTAAAATCTTTCCAGATGATTCCAATCTGTAGCTGTGGTGAAGAGGCTCAGGGCTGGAGAGCGTGAGGAACCTCTGAATCTGTTCTCTGTCTGCTGAATGAAACTTCCTTCTGGCTTGGGGGCTGGGTGTGCTCAGCCCACCTGGCACACCCTCTGGGCCTGTCTCTGTACCAAAGTATTTCAGAAGACCCCTTAGAGGACTTGCCGGGGCTTAGCTCCAGGGCTATAGACACAGAAGGACTAAAGCTGGCCTTCCCTGATCACAACTTGGACATCTCTACGATATTTGCACACTTGATTATTGTTGAAGGTTTACATGAGACATAGTAACTACCTGCCATGTCCCAACCATCCACGGCTTGCATTCCTATCCAATTGTTTTTGCTGCTTTATTTTTCTGCTAGGCACTTACTACCATCTGACATTCTATATTCTTTCTCTCTGAAACAGACACATAAATTTTTCTTTATTGTTTTTTTATTAGACTATAAGATATAGGAAGACAAGAATTTAATTTTTGTTCATGCTGTATCTTGATCATTTAGAACAATGACTAGTACAAAGTAGGTCTTCCATAAATATTTTTCAAAAAAATTTTTTTTCGAATGAACAAATTAAGTTTTCTCTTCACAGTCTGGCTTGGTTGACAGAAAGGAAAGATACAGGAAAGATACAGGAAATTGATAGCCAAATGTAGGTCAAAGTGTTAACATAATTAAAGAGCTAGATAAATCCTATAACCGCCCCACATCAGTGCTTGCAAGACAGGGCAAATTTCCCCGAGTGGCGGGGAGACCAAGCCCTGCACAGGTGAAGAGGGGCCTTTGGCGGAGAGCGTGGAAAGAATTCAACACACATGCCGATGTTAGAGTCAAAGGGAAGTTTATTAGAAAAGGGGTAACACTCCACAGACAGCATTGTCTCCTCTCAGAGGCAGAGAGGGAGTAAAGGCACCGAGAGAGACCCTGAGCGTTCAGGGAATTCATATTATATGTATGTTGTTCTTTAGTTCCCATTTCCCTTGATGTGGACATACAGTGAGGAAGGGGAAGAGTGTGTAGCCTGAAAGGGTAAGGATATGTAGAGCGAGAGGCCTGCTGGCAGTTCCCAGCCTTTAATCCTTAGGTTCCCCATTGTTTTAGCCACAGGGAATGAATGACTCTTGGTTCCTGTTTCCCCTTCACAGGTGTGAAGAATGGGCTGTCAGCAACCCCAGCAGACACCTTCCTTTGTTCTGCAGGTGTCCTCCTGGCCTGGCTGCGGGGCTGATCAGCATATTGCAGTCTCTGAAGGTGGCTTGATTAACATTGTAATTCCCTTGCCTCTTCTCCCCATTAACATGTGCCCCAAATGTTTGGAGGGGACCTAGTTCCCCTAGCCCGTCCCTCACTGCATCCAGAGACAAGTACATGGGTCTTTTTAATTTTGATGAATCTAGGAAGACAGACCCTTTGAGGAAGGAACCCTGATTATTTCCTTCCTTTACCTGGAGCTAGCAGAATCATTTGCCCAAGGTCATGTGGCTAGTTGTTAGCAAAAGTAGGATTCAAATTGCATGGCTTAGAAGGAGGCTCAGCTCTTTACCTGTACTTCACAAAGCACCATAAAACTTAGTCACCCCCTAAGTATACCAGAAGACTCTTGGCTTCCCCCACATTTATCTTCTCTTCCCCAAATTTCGTGGCTTAATGTACAAGGTATTTGGAATCTCAACCCAGGGCAGACCTACCTGGCAGAGTGTGACCTGCAGGGCTGTGCCTCCTGTAAAACCTGCAGCACTGGGGAGCAGAGGAAATGTGAGTTTGCCCAGGTCACATGTGAGAAGGAAGAGTAGAAGAGTTAAGAGGCGGGACCTCCCTGTGTCTGTCTACACACACGCGTGTGCGCGCACACACACGCACACATACCCTTTAACATATTAGATAAACACACTTTCTTCTCTGGGGAGGAGGAAGTGAGTGGAGGCGAAGGGCCAGGAGGTTCTCTGCACGGAGTCTGTGTTTTCTCCTATGGCCAAGCCAGCTCTCAGATGGCACATTTGATGCACCATAGGCTGCCAACTAGGGCCTGGGTGAAGACAGACGACGTTGGTCTCCAGGGCTGGACGTCCACCAAAACTGGTCAAACCTCAGCCTTCTTGAGGCTCTGAGTCAGGCTCCATGTAAAAGTGTAGAAACCGCCCTCACAGGCGTGAGCGGGCAAGGCTGGTGATGCTGCGTGCGGAGAGAGCGTGAAAATGATAGTGTGGGATCCTGTTTCTGGACCGATTTGTAAACAATCAATCACGCTCCTGTTTCTCCTTCAGCAGGGGAGATGGATTTGGTTGAATAAATAAAAGCTCGGGATTGGAGAGGGGACAAGTGTCTCATCCTCCTTTGGTGAAAATGATGACAATCATGCCTCATTTATTCAACGCCAACTACACATCAGGCGTCGTTTCAAGCACTTTGATTTCGTTAACTAATGTATTTGTCCTAACAACTGTGTGAGGTCGGGGCTGTTGTTATTCTCATTTTATAGTCGAAAAAATAGAGCTCGTCCAGTTGGTGAGTGATGGAGGCAGGAGCCCCATCCAGCCCTGTGGGCCCTGAGCCAGTATCCTTCATCACTGCCATGAGCTTCCTGAGTACAAGGCAGACCTAGCTCCTGTTTCTGGGGATGGGGACCCCTGGGTTTTCCTTGGTCCCCATAGCGTGTGCCCACCCAATGAAGCACTCCCCTAGTTCCCTTGCCCGTCTGCTGGAGTGGGGTGGAGTCCTGAGATGGATGAAGAAAAGTTAGAACTGAGCCCCCTCTGCAGCTGTACCCTCATCGGAAGAGGTGGGCACCCTCACTCTGGCTGGGACCCTAGGCCAGCTGCCAGTCTCCAGAGGAACTGCCTGGGCTTGACCTCCACAAAGAAATTTGTCTCTTCCTCCATGCTGATTTTCCTGGGGAGGGGTCAGCATTTGAGGAATTGGGATATTTCCTTGAGAAGTAGAGAGAGAATCCACTTTCTGGCATCATGGGAGGAGCTGTTTAATCTGAGATCAGCTCCCCATCAAGTCACACGCAGAGCCTGCTGACAGCATTCGGGTTCAAACTCATTCAGCACCAGGGCATGTTATTTTGCCCATCCTTCACCAGGTCCCTAATATGAATTACTTCTTGGAGAAAAAAAAAAGAAGACCATTCGCAGAAAAGAATATTAGCAGACCTGGCCTTTCGAATGCCTGTGTGTTTGCTTATCAGATTGTTTGACTGGAAGGAAGCATGCTAGCTCTGTGGCAGAAGCCTTCTTGGAGAGAAATGAATGGTATGACTACTGGAAATTTAAAAATTTCAAATAAATCGGCAAAAAGCCATGGCAAAAAGCACATCAGAAACTTCCACAGAGCTTTGGCAGACTCTTCTACTTAAACCGACCCTAGTCCAGTGAAGTGTATGTGCTGGTCGTTTGTCCCGTGAAGGACAACTGTGCATTTGCCTGCCTGCCCGATCAACGTGACCTCCTCCTCTGCTGACAGTGCCCAGTTTTCATTGTGGGAAACGCTCCCTTGCCCATTGGATGCAGCCTTGGTGAGCCTGTCAATTAAGGCGCCCCACCCCCTGCCACGGGGTGGGCTTGAGACTCAAGTTTAGCCAATTAAATGGTCTTACCCTGTCATTCGAATCTTGACATACACTAGAGAACGCGGTGGCATCCATTCGGCCCAACGATTGCTCAAAGAGACCATCCCCTTGTTCCTGACCCCCAGAGACAGGTGTGCCCTAGCCCACCCCCATTCCGTCCAGGACCCATTTGCACAGCTTTCCATTTGCTTCTGCGAGCTAGCCCACACTCTGCCGATAATTCGTTTTCTCCGAAGTTAGATTTGCTGCGTGTCTTTTTCCGACCCGATCCCCGATGGCTTCTGTGATCTTCGCCATGGACACAGGGCTGGCGGCACCGTCTGTCTGCAGCATCTATGTATCTGTGGAGGGGTCGAAGTCTCTGGACGGCCTTTGTCTTTCACTGGAACTGGTCTTGCCTCATGTCCTGATCAGAAGACGGGTGGGCTGAGATAGAGGTGGCTACTCTAGGATTGAGCGGACCAGGGACAGCTCGTCTTCCAGCCCCTCAGGAAGTGGCCTGGTGGGCTCAGCCGCGCAGAAGTTGTAATCAGCTAAGCCAATGTGATTGGGTCCTTCTAAATTTGGAAGAGATAATATAGGAAATTTAGTACCCAGAGGACGCAGCAGTGAGCACACAGGGAGAAGCAGACCTCTGACCCCAGCCTCCTCGCTGCTCCTTCCGTATTCCTGGACAACCCCTAATGTGAGGGCACGCCTTCTGCTTGATCCCTGCATTTCATTCGGATCTCACCTTAAATGTCACCTCCTCAGATACGTCTTCCTTGATGGCCCAGTCTAAAGTCGCCACTCCTTACCACCTTACATGACATTCGTCCTTTGCAATCACTATCCGTGTTTTCTTGCGTGTGTATTTGTTAGTTAACTCAGTCTGGCCGCTCTCCCCGCAGCGCCTCTGGAATGTAAGCTCTGCGAAGGCAGGTTTCTTGCTCGTTTGTCTCTTTGTCTCAGATCTAGAATGGTGCTTGCCTCATAACAGGCCCTAAATAAACGTTTTTAAAAGGACGACTCTCCCTGTTTACCTAAGGCGTCTCTGTTGTAGGTTGAGCTGTGTTCCCCCCACAAAAGACCCATTCGAATCCTAATTCCTGGACCCAGTGACTGCGACCCGGACATAGTGGAGGTCACAGTGGAGGAAGGTGGGCCCTACCACAACTATTGGCGTCCTCAGTACGAAGGGGGGAATTTGACAACACGTGAGGGAGAACGTCACGCGAAGGCCGGGGTGGAGGTTGGAATGACGCGCCTACGCGCTCAGAAGCACCAGGTTGCCAGCAATCAAGGAAGCCGGGCGAGAGGCATGGACGGATTCTCCCCCAGGGCCTCCAGAAGGGACCAACCCCGCTGACGACTTGCGTTCAGACTTCCGGCCTTTGGAACTGTTAAGAGAATAAACGTCTGTCGTTTTGAACTACTCCGTTGTGGTGTTTTGTGATGGCCGCCCTAGCAAACTAATACAGTGTCCTAAAGAAATTCTTTAGTTAGCATCATAAAGAATGTGCGAGCGATTTCTCCTTTCTCTAAGTTAGGAACAATTCCTTATCATTCAAGTCTTGGTAAAATATCACCTCCTTCCTTCCTTCCTTAATTTGTTCATCCATCCATTCAAACATCTGTCAAGTGTCTACTACAGGCTAAGCAGAGGCGTATAAAAATAAAGAAAACTTGGCAAAATTACCCCCGACCAACTAGCCACATTCTCCTCTGCGCTCACATAGCATTATGCAGAGTCTCTTAGGGTAGCCCTTATCATATTGCATTTTAGTTAGATTTTTTAAGCTTCTTGCTCTCAAGGGCCTTATGCTCTTTAATGCTTACTGCTCTGTGCCTGCTACAAATAAAATATTTAATAAAACAAATGAATGAATGAGTGGGTGGGTTAAAGAGTATATTCATAGTACAAACAGGGAAATTAACATGCTGCCAACAGTATTGTTGGAAATGCTCCGCCTACCTTTCTCACGTATTTATCTGAGGGTGAGGGAGGTGGTGTAATGTAAAGGGACAAACAGGGAACGGAAGTCAGGAGGCCTTGGTTCAAGTCCTGGCTCAGCTACTAGAGAGGATCTGTTCAGTGTGATCTTGACATGGAGAGCCAAAGTAAGTGGGCAAAACTGGGGGACAGGGAGGGAGGGAGGAAGGGAAGAGGAGAGAGAGAGAGATTTATTCTAGTTCGACTTCCCAGGAGTCAGAGATAAACAAAGACAAAAACAGATTGCCTTGGAATGTGGTGAGTTCTCCATTTCTGGAGGCATTCAAGCAGAGGCAGGATGAAAGATGCTTGGCAGGAATCCTGTAGACTTAGGATATTCATGGAAAGGGTGGCCATTAGATTAGATGGTCTTTTAATTTCCTCTCCGCCTCATGCAGGTTGCGGGATGCTACATATGTGACTTGGGCCAAACCACGCCCTCTCTGGGCCCCAGTGTCCGGGCCATCTGAATGAGTCGTCCCTAAAAGTCCCCCAGAGTGGGCGAAGTTCTGTGAGTCGAAGTGAACTGAAGATGTCCGCATTCTGGAGAGCTGGGCAATGACGATGGGGAGCTCTGGGCTTTCTGGAGATGGAAGATCGATCGCTGGGCACCTCTACAGAGTGGTGTGATGCATAGGAAGCTAACCTCGGAGTCTCAGGAAAATGCGAACTACATTTATCTGCTGGCTCTAAACAGACAGCTAGCTGTGCAGAGTCTTTTGCCCTCGAGGTAAGGATGTCTAAAAGATAGTGTGATTCAGTGGCAGAGGGATTTGGAGGTCTGACTGCAAGGCCAAGACGGGGGCTGTTCCTCAAACTGGAGTTCAGTGACTGGGCCACGCTGCCCTAGGCTCTTTTCTAGTGATCTGTTTGCAGTAAACGTGTGATTGCCTCATATTGCTTTCTCACTGTAGCTCAGTTTATGATATTTGCTTTTTCTAATAATTTTCAATGAAAATTAAGTTTGCAATACATGAGCAAGGTTACAAGAAAAGCATTGGGTACAAAATAATGGATAAAGGAGTACTAGAGGGAATCGCCCTCAAATAGATATGCAAATATGCCTAAGGAGACTCAGTCATGGGGTGGGGGAAGGGAATGGAGGAATCAGGATATAAAAAGTAGAAAAAAAAGTTCTTTTTAACTTACAAGATTTTTTGATTTATTGATTATTAACGAGATTAAAGGTACGTGATTAAAGTATGGGCTGCTCAGGTTCTTATCACCTCCCAAGTATGTATTGTCATATGCATGGCTTATTACTGTCTTTACAAAGTATTATCGTAGCTGTCATTTATTTGGACCTTCACAAGAACCTTGCACATTCGGATATTGTTATTTCCATTCTGCAAATTCAGAGAATGAGGCTAAGCGAAAGGTTAAGCTCACAGTCGCATGATCACCCTGGATCTTTCAGCCCCCAGCTCAGCATCTCCCTACACAATATTCCACCCCGTGCCATTCCATCACTGCCAACAACCCTTTCGGTGCTTTTGGACCCACTTTCAATGCGCGAAGGGTCAGAGGGGCTTCTACACCCACGGACAACAAGAAAATCTCCAGATACCAGCCGAGTGTCCCACAATTCAACTCGATTCTGACACTATCTACCCAGAGGTAGCATCGAGGTGCCACACGTTAAGGGCTCAGCCCTACAAGACTGCCCGCCTGCCTCACTTCAGACACCAGTTGCAAGTGCAGGGTGCTACCTGGGCTTCTGACCAACTAGTTACAGATTGGGGGTTCCAATGACCCCCTCTAACTCAGGATGCCCATCACAAGTCCAGGGTGTTACCTGTACTTCTGACCAAACTGGCTATAAATCAGAAGTTCCTCTTTGGATTTGGTTAATTCTCTAGAGCAGCTCATAGAACTCAGAGAAATATTTTACTTACTAGATTATAGGTAAAAGGATATAATTTCAGAACAGCCAGATGGAAGAGATGTGTAGGACAAGGTATGGGGGAAAGGGCATGGGGCTTCCATACTCTCTGAACATGCCACTCTCCCCGTCCACCAACCCAGAAGTTCTCTGAACCCTATCCTTTCGGATTTTTATGGAGACATCATTACATATGCACGATTGATTAAATCATTGACCATTGGAGACTGAACTCCTCCTCCAGCCCCTCTCCCCTACCCAGAGATCATGGGGTGGGACCAAAATTTCCAACCCTATAACCACAACCAGCCCACCTCTCTAGGTCCTTTCCAACTGTCACTTCATTCACATAACAAAAGACATCTTTGTCATTAGGCCATTCCAAAGGTTTTGAGAGCTCAGAGCCTGGAACCATGTAAGACCAGATATATATGAAAAAAAATTATTTTGGTCATCTGAATGACCAAATATATATTTTTTATAAATTGCAATATTGCACTTGCTTACTCTCATTTAGCTTCAGACACTTTGGTCCAAAGAAAGATGGTGGCTGATCAAACTTGATACCCTTTTTTGTTTTGTGACTAATGGTTCAAGCTCCAGGTGTTACCTGTTTGTGACTGGGAGCAATTCATTTACCTTTTTATAATTTCTATTTTGCAAATGTCATAGTGTCAGTTCATTCATTCACTTCATTCATTTATTCCTGAGCAGCTAGCCTTTATCACGTGCTAGTGTTGGTAAGAGGAGCTTGAGACAATGTTCAAGACCAAAGACATAATGGAAGTGAAAGTGTTTTATAAACTCTAAGTTGCTAACTAAACGTCAACTGTACTATGCTAGATGTCTGAGTGTGAATCTTACCTCTTAAATGACGACGGCTGGAAGACAGCCAAGCATAACACGAATGGATTAATTGCTAGTGGTGGAATTTTAGGCCGTGTGTGTGTGTGTGTGTACTTAGGTAGGGAGTGGTTGATTGTAAATTAGTAAATTGGGGAAGAAATTGGAAGAAAGGATTTTTACTTAGGGGAAATTTCCATTAAATGCCCTCATGGAAGGATGTTATGATGCCAGGCTTATTCTAGAAGTAGGAGCAGAGAAAAAAAGCTCAGCTTTCTTTGTGAAGACCCAAAGATAAGCTGATACCGTGTTTGCTACTCAATCATTAGAGGAAGCAGTGTTCCCAGTCTCTGATAAAATTTTCTTCCTTATAAATACTATCTTTGCTGACTCTATCTCAACTTTAAAGCTCATAATGAATATATTTAAACTTCCTACAAAGGGAAAGATGTTGCCCCTTTATTGAAAACATCCACTCTTTCTAGAAGACAAGACTTCACCGATCACATTTCCTAAGGCCAGAGGGCTTGATGAAAATCTGGGCTGGATTTTCATCACTCCATTCTGGGAAAGGCCGTGGAAGTCCTGGTGAAAAGTTTCTCTTTCTTGGCCATCACACTTTCCATAGGAGGGTGAAAAAGAATATATATATATATTTATATATTTATATATATATAGAATATATATGAAATTAAAATTTATAGAATACATATAAAGAATATATATAAATTCAATTTCAATTAATATAGACATAATTTTCCCCCAAAGAACCTAACATCTGAGTATTAACCTTCAAATGCCAGTACATGCTATATATATATATATATATATACACACACACACACACACATACATATACATATATATATATACACACATATACATACATATATACATGCTATATATCCTCTGCTTCTGGCTGTGTGTTAGGTCTTGGGATCTCACATGTATTATGTTGAGCCCTGTTCTGAGCAGGGCTGGAATTTAGAGGGGCATCCAGGCCCAGTCTCTGAGACTCTTCATGGCTCATCCTGAAATTCTGGGAGCTAACTCAGTATTTGTATACAATGAATGAAGGGCAGTGAAAGGGAAAACCTCCGTGATTGGCAGGTGTTCTTTTGAGGGTGGCACGTGCTGGGTTTCTTGAGCACCGGTAACCCAAGGCTTGTGTGTGAGTCCTAAGAGGAAGAATAAATGTCCTATTATTCAGAACAACTCGCTCGTCCAGCAAATATTTGTAAGGCACCACCATGTGCCAACACTGGTTTAGGCACCAGGAACACAGCTGTGGAAAAACAGGCCACTTCTGCTCTCTGAGAACTTAATGGCTCCTTGGGGTAAATAGAATCGATGAATCAGTCAGGTTTGTCAGGCGGAGATAAATACGATGGAGAAAAATGAAATCAGTAAGAGGATGCGGAGTCCTCTGAGAGGTTGGGGGGTTGAATTTTCAGTTCATATCGCATGGTCAGAGAAGCCCATAGTGATAAGGCAACATTTGGACAGAGACCTGAAGGAGAGGTAGGGCATGAATCATGTGGCTATCCAGCAGAAAAGAATTTCCGGTAGCAATAGCAGCAAGTGTGAATGTCCTGAGACAGATTCCTTGTTTAGTCTATTCAAGAGACAACAAGAAGGACAGCTCGAGCAGAGGAAGCAAGGGGGAGGGTCGTGAAGACATCAGGGAGACAGAGGAGAGAAAGATCAGGTTTAAAGGCAGGTTATCATGCCTGGTCAGGCATTATACTAAGGTTCTTCTTCTTTGAGTGAGGGAGCAAACCATTGGTGGGTTTTGAGGAGAGATGTGAGTGATCTGACTTGTGTTTCAAAAGGATCATTCTGGGTGCTATTTGTAGAAAGGGGGAGGATAGAGGTAGAGGGGAGCAGTTAGGAGGCTGCTCTGCTCATCCAGGAAAAATAAAAAAAATGATGGTGGCCTGGACCGGAGTTGTTGCAGAGGAGGTGGACGGCATGATTAGATTCTTGATATATTTTGTGAACAATGCCATCTTGGACAGAGGACTCTAATGGCATGGTGCCCTGTGTGACCTGGTATTTTTACGAGCATCCAGGATGATGTTAGGGAAGGCATTCTCATCAAATGTGTGAAAGACCTGAAAATGTGTTGAATGAGAAGGTCAGGATCGCAGAAGATGCCCGAAGTTTAGAATTCTGGTCCAAATTTAATGAGAAGGCATTAAAAAAAGGCTAAAGGTTACGTTTTACCCCTGAATTCACAAAGCAGCAAAATGAAGATTCAAGGAGTCAAGACTGCACAAGCCACAATGAGAACATCGTAGGGAGAGTGGTGTCTAAACAGATTAAAGCTCACATGAAGGAAAACAGTATAATCTTGAGCTGTACTGGGAGAAAATAAAAGTCCAGATCTGCTGCTATTCTGCTAGGATCAGATAACATAGAAAAAGCATTCAGTTTTGGGTGCCACAATTTAAGGCAAACAATGGACTCTACCAAATATGGACTCTGGAGCTACACTCTCTAGGTTCAAGTTCCGGTTCTGTTTCCTGCTGGCTGTGTGACTTTGGGCAAGTTATTTAACCTCTCTGTACATCAGTCGCCTCATCCGTAATAGCAATGCCATGACTCATTGTGAAGCACAAGTGGGTTAATATATAAAGTTCTTATGTGCTAGGTAGGAATTAGTTGCAATTATTATTTGGTTACCCTTTAATATTCTTTATATATTATCTCATTTAACCTTCATTATAATTTCAAGATGGGCAGTTTAGCCTTATTCTATAGATGAGGATTTTGAACTTTAAAGGGTTAAGTATGTAGCCAATTCAGACACCCTTGAAGAAGCTCTCTTAGGATGGAACTCTAGGTCTGCCTGGCTCCCAAGCTCACACTTTCTACCACTATTTCACTGTCCTTTGAAGCTGATCCAAGGAGAATGACTAGGATCGTGACGGGTGCAGAGTCGTGTCATGAAGTTTGACTGGAGGCATGGTCGAGGAGGTGCCGGTGACTAATTCTGGGGAACAGATGCCACATGTAAAGGGAATCAGATTTGTTTGGTGTAGAAATAGTACTTATCTACTGGAGATAAATTTCAGATCAATAAAAGAAATCACATTCTCTAGAGATGAAACAGGCGGTTTCCTGCAGAAATGAGATGCTCCTCTCTGGAAGTGTTCAGACACCAGTGAGGTGGTTGGCGTCGATGTCATTTAAAGCTCCTCGTAGCGCTGCGACCGTCTATCCCCAACTCTGTACTCTGCTATCTTTGTTTCCAAAGTAATTGTAACGGTATTTATATCTCCCCAATTCTAAAGGGCATTATGAAGGTTAAGAAAAAACGTGCTCATTAAGCACGCCAAGATACAGAGAAGAAATGCACTATTTTAAGATAAACTATTATTATAACACTATATGTAATTGCCAAGTGGATAATGGTACCAAGAATCTGCTAAATTCATGTACATAACAAACTGTGATAATTTCTTCGAACCAAATGTGTTTATTGCATGTGCCCAAGTATTGCAGTCGATAATTGCTATTATATCCTATGCCTTAGTGCACTGCAAAATTCTCATAAATTATTTGGAAGTTTCAAAAAACAAAAAGCAAACAAAACAAAAGCGATCTTATTATGCATTGGAACCTCCCTAGTGATGAGGTTTTTGATTCATTTATGAAAGATAGAAAGGGGACCGAGTTGTGGTCTCGTGGGAATTGGTGACCCTCCTTTTTGATGTTCAGGTTTGCGAAAGTGGACTGTGGCCTTTGTCCATTTCCAGTTTGCTTCTCTAGCCAACGAATTGCATATTTTTGTCCAGTTGGGCCAATGAGACTTCATTGCCTGCTAATTTCGTACTGAATTGAATTAATTTCAAGACCAAATTAATTAAAACAGATGAAGCTTCCTTCATCTATTATTCATGAGCTTGTTAGAACAGGAGGAAGCACATTAGCTGTATTAAGGATATTACATTGTGGTAATGAAGTTCTTTTCGGTGCCTGCGAACGGGACCGTTGAGAAGCCCACCATGGTTTCTCCTATCAGTGGCTGTGAAGTTGCTCTGGTAAATAACACACATATGTAGAAACGACTCCTTTGAAAGCTTCATGGACTTTAGAAGGTCAGTGGTGGGTGTGCAGGGGGCGGGGCGCAGGGGACAGAATTATACACCAAAGGAAATATCTCTACTGCAAATGAAACTTTCTGGCTGTCTAGTTTCCACGCGCAGAAAGAAAATTACTAAACCGTGCAGAGACGGGTAAGGTGGCGGCAGAGGAGGGAAGCAAGAAATAAATGGTGTTAGTAAGAGAGAGAAGGTTTAAGCTACATGCAGTGCTGTGATTGTCTATGCATAGCGAGATTGCTTTTGTTTGATCGTATTTCGTTTCTGAAACCTCCAAATAATTTACAAGAATTTGCTGTGCACTAGGACATAGGATATAAGAGCCATTATCAATTGCAGCACTTGGGCACAGGCAATAAACACATTTGGTTTGAAGAAATCATCACAGTTTGTTAAGTTCACCAGTTTAATGTTTCTGCAAGCATGATTCTTGGTTGACATGCAGGAAACGCTGACAGATCGAACTTGATCGAGGTACCATTCTCCTGACTGCTCTGGTCCGTTCTGGCTGCCAGAAACTTGCCTCTGGGCGGTAGGTCCCACCCTGTTGAGATGCTTATTTACAAATTCATACAGAGGTGGCCAGATTTTAACAAAAATAAAAATAAAAAGGTGTATATGGAATGACTGAATATACACTCTAGGGGCAGGGATGCTACGGGGTGGCTTGTGGAGTTGATGTCTGTAGGCGTCCATGCCACAGACTCTAAGTGCTGTGCTGTCAGACTTTCCCTGTCACCCTTCACCAAGGATGGAGCAAAGAGCCTTTTCTAGGGAATTAGTCTCTGTCCTAGGAGACTGTCACACTGCCTACTTGCTAAATCTGTAATGAGAGTCACGATCTCTTTTAGCTAATGCAGAGGTACCAGTCCAGCCTTGGGCTGGTTCTGAGAAAACCTTTTTTAGAGAGCTTAGTACCTGTCAGGCAGTGAGCCAGGTGCAAAGTTGAGCATGCTCAGGCTCCTCTCCCCGGGAAAACTATAATCTGAACAAAGGATCTTTCCAAGAGTGGGTGAAAGGAGAGAGATAGAAAAATGGCCCAGCATGCACCCAGGACAGGAGCTGCATCCCGTTGCTGGCCAGAAATCATAGGTGATAACTGCACAAGTTCTGTGGAAGAAGCCCCAATTTTAGATCTTCTGTTCCTTTATCAGGCACAATGACCAATTTGTGCTTTAGAAAATACTCACACAGTAGGAAGAAGGCAAACCGACATTTATTGAGCACCTATCATGTGCCAAACCTACCCAACACTTTACACATCTAATCTCATTTCACTCTCCTGTCACGTGAGGAGCCAGGTCTATTTTTCCCGGCAGCCCGCGTTGCAGATGAGGGAACTGGGGTCTAGCGAGGGGAAGTAACAGGGCTTAGATGACTCGTGCACTGTTTCCACGTTGAAGTTCAGGGCAGCAGATAGGGATGGGTGATGTCGATGGGAAATGGGGCAAGGAAGTGGGAAGCGACAGAGAAGAGCGAATAGCCACGGCTCAGAATGACTTAGAGTTTTAAAATAACATTAACCTCTCTGAGTTTTAATTTCTCCAACTATAAAACTGGGATGAGAATTTTTACCTCGCAGGGTCGCTGCTCGGATTACGCAAGATAATGAGAATAAAGTGCTCGATTCATAGCCTGGCATATGGTCCGACTCAGGGAAGTCATCCTTCACAATTACTTATCGAGCATTTACTATGAATTGGGAAACATTTTAGACCTCGAGCCAATAAATAAGACAGAGGAGGCCCAATTCTCATGGAGCTTCCATTTTAAGTGAGGAGAGAGGAAGAATGAACGAATACACAAGGACACTTCAGAGAATAGAATCATTCTAGGAAGAGAATAAAGCAAGGTGATGAGGCTCCTTTAAATTGGTGGTCATCTCTGAGGCTGCAATATTTAAGTTGAAACTTTAGGGACAAGAAGGAACCCATCGTGTGGGTGTGAAGTGTGGGCTCTGCAGGCTGTTGGAAGAGCTAACCCTCAGGCCCTACGGTTGGGCAAAGGGCACCTGTCGGAGAAGCAGAAGGGAGTTGGTGAGGCTGAGCAGAGGGAGCGGGCAGGAGGGATGGAGAGAGGAAGATAGAGTGTAACTTGTAGGCCAAGGCAGGGAATGTCGGTCTTATTCTGACACCATTGAGGATTTTACGTAGGGGTGTGTCGCTATCTGATCTATCTTTTAGAAAGGTCACTCTCACTCCTGTGAGAACCCGGAGCCACAGGAAAAGAATGGGGTGGCCAGTGCGGAGGCCATGGTTGTTTGCTCCAGTGGGCGTGATTGTATCCCTTCCAGTCTCCATGTCTCTTAAGATGCGACTTTCAGCTCTTCTCATCAAGGGCGGAGTCTGTTTCTCCGTGGCTTGAACCTGTACTGGCTTCGTGGCTGGCTTTGTTCATAGAATGGGGTGGAAGTCACAGCATGCTCAAGCTTAGGCCTCAAGAGACCATGCATGCCTTCTTGGAGCCTGACACTGCCATGTGAACGAGGCTGAGCTGACCTGCTGGAGGGTGGACGGCCATGTGGAGCAGAAAGGAGCTATTCTGGCTGAGGCCATCCTACGCTAGCGAGCCCCCAGCCAAGTCTACCAACTTACTGCAGATGCACAAGGGAGCCCAGCCAAGCCAGCAGAACCCCCAAGCTGAGCCCAAACTGCTGACCCACAGAATCATGAGGTAAATAATTGGTTTTGTTTTAAGCCACTAAGTTTGAGTGGTTTGTTACACAACAAAAGCTACCTGATACGGAGGCTACCGAGGTAACCAGGCCAAAGACGGTGGTGACTTAGACTAGGGTAGCAGTGACTACGAAGTGCTCTAACTTGATTTGACACATGTTTCAGAGTTCGTATTGACAAGATTTGATGACTAATTACTATGAGAGTGAGGGAAAGAGAGGAAAGGACAGCCCTAACGATAAGAGCAGCAACTTATGATAATATGGTCTTTGGTTAAGAGCCAGAGATGTCAATCCTAGGTGATTTTCTAATTTGCCAATTTTCTGTAGACACAAACCGAGACGGAATAGTTCAACTTCGAACACATCCACTGAGCGCCTACTATCTGCTAGGGTGTGAAGAAAATAATGACGATAACATTATTAATGGTCAATGCTTGCACAGTGCATTCCATCCAATAGGCACTGCAATGAGAAATTTACGTCGAACACATTTAATACTCTTAAGCTTGTGAGGTGGGTACTGTTATTATTCCTGTTTTATTGGTGGGGAAACCGAGGAACGGTGAGGTTAAGAGCCTTACTCAATACCACATAGCTAGTGAATAACGGCGTCGGTATTCCAACTCATTTGTCAGACTTCTGAGTCAGACCATTAACCCACCATGCTCTGCTGACAAATGAATAAGCCCAGAGAATCGGCTCAAGGGTTTTACCATCTGGTGCAGGGATGGCTATGCGAAGCAATACAATGGGGCATGCGTCATGACACGGGGCTTTAGGACAGGGTGGGCATACTGTTTCTGCAAAGACCAGGCTTTGCCAGACATATGGTCTCTGTGACAACCGCTCGATTCTGCTGTTGCAGCCCGAAAGCAGCTAGACAATATAGAAATGAGTGGGTGTGGCTGTGTTCCAGTAACGCTTTATTTATAGAAACATGGCAGGCTGGATTTGGCCTGCAGACCGCAGTTCAGTGCAAAGAAAAGAGGCCCAACCTGGACTCAGAGGGAGGGATGGGGCCAAAGCAGGCGCCCCCTGAGTTCTGGCTGAACGGGCAAGGAATAGAGAACCAGGCAAAAGAGTAGCGAGGAGGGAGGGCACCAGGCGGAGCAGAGCGGGAGGGGCTGCTGGAGCGCTGAGTGCTGCGTAGAGATGGGGACTTGAGTCTGTAGGGGGCATCAGGGCCGATCCTCAGGTCACTGGGTGAATCCTGGGGAGGAGCTGGTGGGGCTTTTCCTGCAACCAGGAGAATGACTGTTCTGGTTTGCATCGCCTAGAGAATCCTTCCAGCTGCAACGTGGACCGAGGGTGGGGGTGGGGCAAGGGAGGAGACAGGAGGACCAGGATCCACCTGTGGGGAGCTGAGGTAGGCCAGAGAGTCTGGATGGGGAGGAAGAGTGTGTGTGTGTGCGCGTGCGTGTGCGCGTGCGTGTGCGCTAGCGCACAAGATATCACATGAGAAAAGGAAACAAGGACGGGACGAAAAGAAGAGCGTGAAAGATAATTCAAGTCCTAACCCAGCCCCTCCCTCTCAGCTGCTCTCTCTGTATTTACGGTAGGCATTGTTGGGCAAGAGCACGTGGAGGAAGAGAAAGGCCCAGTTATACAAAGGTCCTGATAGCTGTGACTGAATGTTTGCTTTCACACTCCTACCCATCCCCTCGGCCCGGCCCCGAGATGAAATGAATAGCCAGGCCCTCCTGTGGCCTGAGGCGGCAAGAGAGGACAAGGTGCTCCCTGAGGGCTGAGAGCCAGAGGGACCACCAGGGCCTGGCTGCAGGCCTGCTTTGTTCTGAGTCTGGAAGCCAGAGGGGCCTCTCAGATCCACCGCAGGAGAGGTCATTATCACCAATATTTTAATTCACCTGCCTGCTGGGGAAACAACATTGTCAGCAGCCGTGCCCCGGCTGTGAAGGACAGCAGTGCCTATATATATCTACATTTCTGAGTGCAGCCAATGGACTCATAAAGAGTAACCAGGCCTCTGCAGAGCGGTGGCTGCAGGCCGTGTCTGGCAGGAAGGCACACGCGGTCCCATGCACACCCACCCTCACTTTTAAATCACTTGCCTGATTTGACACTCTGCCGATGGCCTCCTGTTTACCAGAAACCCCGTATAACCTGGGTCAGGAAACCATTTTATTTATTTATTTTTCCCTCGAGGTCCCTAGACAGAGTGGAAATTACATGCACCGAGAAGAAAACCCAGCAAATCCTCTTCTTCTTGGGCTGGGCCTTCATTCGATTTTGAACTCTTGATGTTAGCCTCTGAGTTCTGGGACTGACAAACCCCTCAGGAGAAGTGAAGGCCTGGGGTTTGAGGGGACTGGCTTCTGATTTACCGGGCGGTGCCGGAAACGCCAGCTGACTGTCCCCAGTTTATAACGGAGCCTCTTTTGCACGAGATACTGAGGCTGCACAGGTTTGGGGCTCTGGCCACTCGATTTTGCCTCAGCTTGTCAGGAATCTGTTGTTGGCTCCTTGCAGAAAAGAAAAGATCAGGCAGAACAGTAGCATTTAAATCACTCGAAGTACTGGGATTGTACTTCTAAAAGGTCCCAGAGCTCCAGTGATAAAATTTGGAAAGGAAAAGCTTTCATTTTGATGAGCCTTCCTCCAAAGGAGCATCCTCCGAAAGCTAAGAAGGGGAGACTTGTTGGAGCTGAGAGTTGCAGGCTCAGGTATGATGGCCTTACTGGGAAGATGAATTTTGGGGTAGGGACCCGAATGAAGCAAGTGAGGGAGTGAGTCCTGTGGATGTGTGGGAACAATATTCCAGGCAAAGGGAAAAACATATGCAAAAAATAATAACAACAATAATAATAATGCTTAGCTATCCTGGGCCAGATCAGCATTACCTGTCACCTGTATCACTGTTACTTGGGAGCTTAGAAATGTAAATTCTCAAGCTCCAGCCCAGGACGACTCTCAAGGTGAAGGTGAAGCCCAGAATATCTCTCTATCTCTATCTCTATCTCTATCTCTATCTATCTATATCTATATCATCATCTATATCATCATCTATATCATCTATATCTATATCATCTATATCTATATCTATCTTTATATCTATCTCTTTATATATCTGTGTGTGTTTTATATACATTTTATTACAATATAGTTTAGATACTATAAAATTCAACCCCTTAATGTGTATGTATATATATGTATATAGAGATATGTTTTTGGTTGCAGTATGATTTATATACTTCGAAATTCGACCCTTTTCGTGTCTATTCCTGCGAGTTTTAATAAACTCACTCCATCGCATAACCATCACCATGACTGAGATATAGAAGATACCATCTCTCCCTAAGACCCTCCTTTGTAGTCAGTCTCTGCTTCTACTTCCCAGGCCCTGGCCGGCACTGATCTGTTTTCTGTGTCTATGATTTTGCCTCACAATTTATATTTTCTCAAGTACTTTGGGTGATGGTGATTTACATTGAAGTTTAGCAACTATTATATTTGTCTAGATCATCAAACAACTTTACGAGGATGTATGATACCGATGTTATACATAAGAACTACTTGGGTTCTTGTGAGAATTCCTAATGGCCCTTATTCTATTATGCAGAAGAGTGTCACTTCTTATTTAAAGGTTTGAGTGAGGGTGCGGGGTGGGGGGGCTACGATTCATCTTCAAATATATATTAAAGCATTTTTCTAAATAAAGAAAGTGTATGCCCTATGAAGAATGATGGTAAATGAATGCTTTCCCCCCCTTCATTATGGCTAAAACATAACCCACGGCTTGTATCATTTATTTAGTATATTGGATTAAACGTATTAGACATTTAAAAAGGCACTGCTGAGTTTAAAAAATGTAAAGGCTATCTCTGGGGTCAAAAAGAAGAGGGAACGGAAAACCACAGTGAGAGGCAGTCTTTTCTTTCTTTTTTAGGTTCCATTGCTAAGGGGATTGGGTTTGAAAAGCCCATGGCTTCCTGAGAGGGTTAATTGGAAATGAGACAGCCACTAAAGCCAGGATTCTCAAATGACTACATCCTCAGTCAAAGTGTATATTAGAAAAATTTGTCCACAAGCCTAAGGAGATGATAAGAAAAATTGTCTGTCTGGCTTCTGCTCTCAGTGTGGAAAATCTGCTTTAAGAAGTTGTAACCATGGACTACTGTGTAGGGTTATTGCTGGCACTACCTACATGCCTTAGCAGCTCCACGATGAGAAATTATGTAAGTAGTTTCGGGGAGTGGTAATTTGGCCATTGTGAGCAAATCTTTAGGTAGGAAATGTCGTTCAGCCAGACAGCATAGGATTACATCGGATAAAGTCCCACCGAAGATGATTTCACAATAAAAAGTTATAAAACACTCAAAAAAAAAAAATACACCGAGACAGAGCAAGTCAGCAGACACAATAAGCCATATAATTAGGTCATCTTATACTTTATTTAAGTGAGCTCTTGGAAGGCAATTAAAAATAAATATATTTAAAACGATTAAAGTTATCAAAGAGTTAGGAAATAAAAAGAAATATTTTAAAGTCTTAGCGCATTTGAAAAAATATAATAGAACTTAAGAAAAAATAAAAAGTACGATAGATTAAAAAAAAAAATCTGTGGTTGAGTTAATCAGCAGATTAGACCCAAGTGAAGGGAGGATTGGTAAACTGGACCTAGTTCTGAGGAAATGGTTCAGAATGCAACGTACAAAGCAAACGGGCAAAATATGTTAAGTAGAAATGAAAGAGAGTGAGGATAGAGTTGGAAGGTTTGATGTGCATTTAATAAGAAAAAATAGAATTAAAAAAAGCAACACTTGATGAATGGTTGAAACTTTACCAGAATTTATGAAAGATATAAATTCTCAGTTTAAATAAGCACAAATGATGAGCATGAAAATTAAAAATGTTCCATGAAAAAGTCTAAAAATAGCTTGTTTTTCAGTCCGTTAGCTGGGTCTAGAAACTGACATGCCGAGAATCTTTTATAAACCTTTCTGTCATCCTTTGATGATCACTGGCTATATCCATTAATAATACACGGTTTTAAATCTTATTTTATAAATTATCACACAGCAAAACTGACCTGTTTATGTAATTTAATTTAATCATTTTATTATTTAAAAGCTTCTTTCTTTCTTTCTTTCTTTCTTTCTTTCTTTCTTTCTTTCTTTCTTTCTTTCTTTCTTTCTTTATTCCTTCCTTCCTTCCTTCTTTCTTTTTCTTTCTTTCCTTTTTTCTTTTCTTTTCTTTTCTTTCCTCCCTCCCTCCCTCCCTCCCTCTTTCTTTCTTTCTTTCTTTCTTTCTTTCTTTCTTTCTTTCTTTCTTTCTTTCTTTCTTTCTTTCTTTCTTTCTTTCTTTCTGTGGCATTGGTTAATGAAATACAGTTTCAGCTGTATATTTTAACAGTAAGGCCTATATGTATTCAAAACTGACATTTTTGGGGAAGTAAATTTCTATGACTTTTACCACACGTATAGATTTGTGTAAACACTGCCATTATTGGAATATAGAACAGATTCAGCAACCCTAAATCCTCCCTTTTTCTATCCCTTGATAGTCACACCCTTCCCCACCTCTGTAAAATTGGTCACCCACAGATCTGTTCTCCATTAAGTACATTTTGGTTTTTCAAGAATTCCATACTAATGAAATCATACAGTATGCAATCTTTTGAGGCTGACCTCTTATCATTCGGCATGATGTTTTCGAAATTCGTCCAGATTGTTGCAAGTATCTGTAGTTCATTCCTTTTTACCCCTGAGTAGCGTTCAATTTGTACGGATGAACGATATCGTGTTTATCCATTCACCTCTGGAATGACATCTGACCATTTCCAGTTTGGCGTAATTATGAATAGAGAAGCTTTAAACATTTGTGTACAGTTTTTGCCTGAGCATAAATTTTCCTTTCTTCAGGGGATATACCCAGGGTATATATTACCATATGGGATTACAGAGCCATATGATAATATATCTAAGTTTATAAGAAACTTCCAAAACAGTTTTACAGAACGGCTGTACTATTTTCTGTTCTCATCAGTAATCAGTATGAGATATCTAGTTTCTCCGCATCATCACCAGTACTTGGTATTGTCAGTATTTTTTTTTATTTTTAGCGGTTATTTTATTTTTAGCTGTTGTAATAGATATCTAGTGATATCTTATTGTGGTTTTGTAATGGCATTGAAGTATCTATTTTAGTCTTTTGCTCATTTAAAAATTGCATATGTTTTCTTATTGTTGAGCTTTGAGAGTTCTTTATGTATTCTACATGTAAATTGTTGGATACATGATTCGCAAATATTTTAATCCAGTGTATATCTTGTATTTTCAGTCTTTTAGCAATGGCTCTTATAGAGTGAAAGTTTAATTTTTTTTTTTTTTACACCTGCAGCACCTGGTCTTCCTAGGTGGTCTCCTATCCAAGTATAACCAGGCCCGACCCTGTTTAGCTTCCCAGATCAGACAGGAAAGTTTAAAAATTTGATAAAATCAATTCATCTTTCTTCTCCCCCTCCTTTTATGAATCATGCTTTTGGTTTCATATTGAAGAACTCTGCCTACCCTACCCCACAAAGATTTTTTTCCCTATGTTTTTCTAAAAGTTTTATAGTTTTACCTTTAATTTAGATCTGTAATCCCTTCTGAGTTATTTTATATGTGGTGTGTGGTATGACTCAGTCCCTTTTCACATATGGATATTCAGTTAGAGTACCATTGAATTGCTTTTGCACATTCACTGAAAATTAATTTGTCATATTTGTATGGCTCTATTTCTCGATTCGATTCTATTCCATTGATCTATATGTCCATTCTTCCACCAGTATCACACTGTCGTAATTACTGTAGCTTTATAGAAAGTCTTACAATCAGGTAGTACAATTCTTTAACTTTCTTCTTCTTTTTAAAAATTGTTTTAATAATTCTAGTTCCATTGCCTTTTCTTATGAATTTTTCCTATAGAACACACTTTCATTGGTTTCTTCCATCAGCCTTTTTTTTGTTTGTTTGTTTTTGGCATATAGATTTCATACGTGCTTTGTTAGATTTACAGTTAAACGCATTTTTAGTTATACTAGATAGCGTCTCCAAAACCATCTACTGGTGGTTGAGAGTTTCAATTTTTCCCACATTTTTACATATAGTGGATATTGTAAAAAACTTTTAGTAATAAAAAAATTGTTTTGCTTATATATGTATATACATATTTATATTTATTTATTTTAAAGTAATTTCTTTTGTAGGGTAGACAGAGCCATCTTCCTCCAACCCTCTTCAGACTTATCTGTTGAACTTAGAACACATATCCTGAATACAGAGCATTACGGATCAAATGTGTGTACTACATTGCAGATAACCCTTGGCGGCGCAAAAGGAAAGCTTGCTGTGTGCTTAGCTTAACATCTTTTCAATTTTCGAAGGAATAAACCTAACCGGTCTCCAGATGAGTATTTTGGCTCTGAGATTCCCTGAGATAGTTCAGAGTAAATGAGCTGCAGACTGGTTGCTGAGAGCTAAGTCTAATTTCCAGCTCTGCCACTGACCTGAGGTGTGAATTTGGAGGAATCACCCTGCTGTCTCTCATCCTCGGTGCTTGTAATTTTATTGAGATTGAAGATCTAAAGATCGTTCCTGTTCTGTGGTTCTGATTTATATAAATGATCAATTATACTTCTCAAGTGGAAAATAAAGAACTGTAAGAGTCGAGAAAAGGAAAACCAGAAATAAGAAAAGGAAAGGATGAAAAAGAGAAAAAGAATTCAAGTTCAGATTGCTGCCTTGATGAAAGGTTGACTAGTTGTCTAAATCATCAGTCACTCCAGGAGAGCTTTCTCAGGGGAGGCAGGTGGGAAAGTGAGTAAGGGGATAGGGGTTGGGGGGAGGGAGTGGACAATATCACTAGAGCAAGTCCAAGTGTCTGATCTCCTGATCGTGGGTCAAAAATCTCATTTACACACTCTAAGACAGCTGTGCCATTTTTCAGTATTGTGATTATACTTTATTTGCACAATAGATCAATAAATATGCGAATTTAGTGATTTCGATGTAAATGTAGCTTTTGAAAATGCCAACTCATTGGAGGCAACAGGTGGTAAACAGGAAACAGAAAAAAGAAAACAATAATTTTGCAGTAGAAAAAATGGAGGTTCAGAGAAATCAAGACACTTAATTCCACAATTATTTATTTAGTTCCTGTTTGGTGCTGAATTGATGCAAGACAGGGCAAATTTCCCCAAGTGACAGGGAGACCAAGCCCTGCACTGAGTGAAGAGGGTCCTTTGACAGAGAGTGTAGAAAGAATTCAACACACACGCTGAAGAGAGAGTCAAAGGGAAAGTTTATTAGAAAAAGGGTAACACTCCACAGACAGCACGTAGTCAGTCTCCTCTCAGAGGCAGAGAGTGAGAGGGACCAAGAAAGACATGGAAAGACACCGAGTAAGGGGGCTGAGTGTTTGAGGAATCCAGTTTATATGTCATTCTTTAGTTCCCGTGAGTTATAGTTTAAAAGACTTTGTTAACCCATTTCCTTCGATATGGACATACAGTGAGGAAGGGGAAGAGTGTGTAGCCTGAAAAGGTCAGGATATGTAGAGCGAGAGGCCTGCTGGCAGTTCCCAGCCTTTAATCCTTAGGTTCCCCACGGTTTTAGCCACAGGGAATGAATGACTCTTGGTTCCTGTTTCCCCTTCACAGGTGTGAAGAATGGGCTGTCAGCAACCCCAGCAGACACCTTCCTTTGTTCTGCAGGTGTCCTCCTGGCCTGGCTGCAGGGCTGATCAGCATATTGCAGTCTCTGAAGGTGGCTTGATTAACATTGTAATTCTCTTGCCTCCTCCCTATATTAAGATGATGTGCTTGCTGTCTGCTGAAAATTCAGAGTTGAGCAAGGGACCCAGTAGTGACATTCATAGGATTGCCCAAAGAGATACCCAGGAAGCAGCAGAGGGGCGGGGCGGGGGGCGGGGCTGGATGCATTCCCTGTCAGGCTCTAACATTAGTTTAGAGGCCACTAAACCATGCTGCTTTCAGTATCTGTGACACGTGTGGTTGAGCACTCTGATTTCCCATTCTGCTTCTAGTTAACTCCAATATTTCCTAACGCAGTAGAAAAGTCACTTTGCCCTCTACATTGCTGATTAGGTCTTGGATTATTTATTGATTACTATTATTGATTGATTGCATATTGATTATTATTGATTATTTATTAAGGCATTTCATATACTAGAACAGAGATATTGATTATTTGATGAGCTCAAATTTATCAATTTATCTTCTTATAGACTGTGCTTTTCATGTCATATTTAAAAACTCTTAACCAAGCCCTAAATCCTGAAGATATTCTCCTCTGTTCTCTGTTTTCTTCTTAGAGTTGTATAGTTTTACATATTACATTTAAATCTATGATCTATTTTGAATTAATTTTTGTGTAAGATGTGAGCTTTAGGTTGAGGCTCATTTTATCTTGTTGCCACTGAATCGCTTTTGCACTTGTATAAAAAATCAGCCAACCATACGTATGTGAGGCTATTTCTGGGTTGTCTAACATATTTCATTGATCAATGCATTTGTCTCTCTCTCTCTGCCAGGACCAAACAACCTTGGTAACTGTAGCTATCTCTTACATCTAGAAATTGGTAAAGTGAATCCTTGCACTTTATTCTTTCTTTTCAAAATTATCTTAGCTATTTTGGCTTCTAATGTTTCATCATCAAATTTGAGGTTTGCTATGTGTATACCTTTACGAATCTGAGGAGAAAATCTTCAAAGCTGAGGCTTGGTGAAGAATTTTTACCCTGATATCAAAAGCATGATCCATAAAAATGGATAATTTGGACCTCATCAAAATACAGAGCTTCTGCTCTGTGACAGACCTGTTGAGACTATTAAAGACTACCAACGGAGGTAGGGAAAACAGTTGCAAACTGCGTATCCGTCAAAGGGTTAGTATCTAGAAGACATGAAGAACTCTCAAAACTCGACAGGAAAACAAACAATTTAATTAGAAAATGGACAAAAGGTATGAAGGGACGTTTCACCAAAGGGGTCTGTGAACGGCAGATAAACATACGAAAAGATGCGAAGCCTCGCTAGCCTTTAGGGAAATGCAAATCAAAGCTGCAATGTCACTACGCACCCGTCAGAATGGCTCAAATAAAGAAGCGACAGCATGAGATGCTGGCGAGGATGCAGAAAAACCGGATTTTACAGGTATTGCTGATGTGAAAGGGTGCGGTCACTCTCGAAAACGCCTTGGCGGTTTCTCATGGAACTAAACATGAAGGTTTCATTTTTTGACGGCTGACCATATAGCCAGCAGTAACTATTGCTAAACTCTAATTAGCTCTAATAATATGTCCATGGTTTATCTTGGCTTTTCTAGGTGGAAAATTATTTCTTCAAATTGTTCTTCTTTGTTTATTCCTTTCCAATTCTTGTATCTGGTATTTATTTTTCGATTCTTATTGTGTTGGTTAAGATCTCTAGGATAATGCTATCTTATTCCAGACTTGAAAGACAATCTTCTGATGTTTCGTCATCAAATTTGAGGTTCGCTATGTGTATACCTTTATGAATTTATGGAAGTCCTCTTTTAATCTTAGTTTGCCAAGACTTTTTTTCCTCCCCATAAATTGGTGTTGAATGCAGTAATTGTAAAAAACCATTTATTGTTGTGATCAAAGTGTTTTTTCTTTGAATTTGTTAATATGGTAAAATAGATTGGTAGATTGGGTTGTGTTTTCATTTTATTTTATAGCGTGATGGGAAAACCGTGTGTTCCAGAATATGAAAGTATCTCTATAGAATAGTCTTATGTTTGTTTCTCCCAAGACTCAGAGCTTTTACTGTCTCTAGATTAGTTTTCACATTAATTTCTTGCTCTAGGTCTCTCATACCCACGTGAGCAGTGTAGATTCTGACCCCCTGTCCACTGGGAGATGTAAACTTAGACTTTCGATATTCCTCGGAAGATCATTTCTCGACTCAGATCCTTGGGCGGAAGACAATATTCCTTGCTGCTTTCATGCGCTTGTATTTTTCAGAGGGTTGGCTCTTTCAGGATTCTAAGCCTTGGTACTTATTCTCCCTTAGCTCTAGTTCTAAGCTGGATGCCCTTGGGCCACTGTGACATGGACTCGATGGCTTCAAACTTGGATCTGTTTCTAGAATCTGGGAATTTCCTAGTCTCCTCTCCACCCTCCACCCCCAGATTGATTATAGATTATTTATATATTTATGTTTTATATTTTATATCTAATCTAGTATTTCTATAATTGGGGGAGTTGGAGGAAGAGCTAAACCAGCCGAGTCTCCCCTATTTCTAAAAATCCTTTCCTCCAATAATATTTTTCTCTAGGAAGAAACTTTTTAGATTTCCCAACTATCGTCATACAATAAAAAATAGGACGTGAATATGAAGCGAATCCCTACCAGCCAGCTGCATCGCTGGGACTCTAGTGCCCACCTCATGGGGCCAGCAGGATGATGAAAGGGAATAATGCCAGGTAATGCGTCTGTCCCAGCTTCCGGGCCATGGAATTGCTCAGGAATTGTCGATTGTTATTACAACGATTCAAATTATCAACACTATCTGGAGGGCCCTGCTGTTCTGCTAGGGTGACTTTTTAAATCTAAGTAAACTTATAATTTTTGAGTAGTTTCAGATTCACAGAAAAGTTGCAAAGATGGTCCAGATCCCAAACGCCCTTTACCCAGTTTCTGCCGCAGTTAACCTCTCAGACTTTCACTGTACATTTGTCACAACTAAGGGACCTTGTCGGTACATTTCTATCGACTCAACTCCACCTTTTGTTTTGGACTTGACTAGTTTTTACCCAATGCTCTTTTTCTGTTCCAGGATCTCCTCCAAGATACCACCTTACTTTGAATTGTCATGTTTCCTTATGCCTCTCTGGGCTGTGACAATGTCTCGGATTTTCTCTGATTTTGGAAGACCTCGATGGTTTTGAGGAGTACTGATGAGGTATTTCTTAGTATGTCCCTCAATCTGGGATCGTCCGATGTTTCTCTCGTGTTTGGACTGGGCAGAGTTATATGTTAAGATGGAATGTGTTAGTCAGCTCTTCACTTTCAGTGAAGACAGGAAGGAAGGTAGTAACATAGGGCCAGGGACCGAAATGGCCATCACTACCAAATGACCACCTAACCTGTTATGTATGTGATATATATCTATATCTTCATCTGTGTTTATATCTGTATCTATACATTTCTGTCTCGATCTCTATATACATACACATATGCACATGTATGTATGTTTGTGTGCATAACAGAATATAATCTTAAATCCTACAAATAATTCATCTTGGTAAATTTTATTTTCTTCATTTTACAAAAGAGAAACAAACAAACAAACAAACAAACCAAAACAAAAGAAGTTCAGAAGAAAATGGCTCAGAAAAGAAGTTCAGAAAAATAAGGTTCAGAAGTCTTAAATGACCTACTGAGGTCACCCCACTAACAGGTGCCAGGGCTGGGACTCTCGACACTACACAGCCCTGGTCACTCCGGTCATCTCTGACCCGGGACCATGGTGGTCAGGATGCCTATAATATTTATTAAATCTTGGTACTTTTCCCAAGGTTGTTATTTTTTCTTACCTCCCATTCATTTTCCCTTTAGTAGTTGGCAGCAAAACGCCTCAAACCAAAAGGGGCCCATGGGATTGCTTTGAGAGATACCCTGGAAGAAACATGCTGGGAGCCTACTTTCCTCGCTGCAGCCAGCCTTAGGAGAGCCACGCCCTTGGGGAAAGAGTCGGGGACAGTGGCTTTAAGAGTAGAAGGAAAATAGCCAACCCCCTAGAGACCAGCAGGTACCAAGCCTAAGACTGAAAAGGGAAGCTGGAGCCTCGGTGTTTCTCAGCCGTTTACCAAGATATTTTAGGAATACATCTGCTCATGCGTGTGGGTTTGTAAAATAATAGCACTATTCATAATAATAACCGTGAAAATAAATTTTTCCCCCAGCGCATCCCTCTCATCCCATTCCATTCTGCTTTCTTCGTTTGTCTTTAGTAGGTTGGCTCCCAGTTCAGACGCTCTCCTTACTGCCAGTCCCTGCTCATCTCAGGGCGAATGGAGTCCAGCGCATGACCGAAACACTCACCATTACCCACTTATTGATTAGCTTCCATAAAACCCGCTCGTCGTCTTCTAAAGTTTGGTGCAGTCTGATGTCCTGATTACTCCCTTATTAGATTCTGCTTTGGACAGAATTACTCAGCCAAATTGAAATTCATGGTTGTTATGAACCATTTCTAAGACATCACTCAAAAGCAAATCGAGAGATGCTTCTTGCCTGCTTCTGCCTGTTAGATTTTAGATCAAAATTCACATCCCATGCCATGCCCATTAACGTGAGGTTGCTGCTTTATTTATGACCTTTACTCAGTATGTTGGAGTCTATTTCTGTTGTCACATTTTCACCAACATACATCAAATTCTGACTCTCACCTTGCACGGCTGTGGAACCTGTGTGTCTGTGTTACTTTATTTAGTAGATGCCTGGACCAAACTGGAATTCTTTTGCCTTTTCCTCCCCCCTTAGACAAGGTGGAGGAGAGTGAGTAAAACCAGGACTTTCTCTGTATTTATTTTTAAACGAAGCCTCCCTAAATTTAAACCATATCACCTCCTCCTTCAGGAAGCTGGCAGCTTTCTGGCCCGGGGACACAATTCTAGCTTGGTCATTAAGATGGAGTCATCCATCAGTACCTCCTCTCCTCTGTCTAGTGTGTGCTGATGGAAACTTGTCTGCTAGGTCCGCATGGAGGACAGTGTGACCTCTTAAGGCATTCTGAGGAATGAGAGTTCAGAAATGTGCTCATGTCAATGAAGAACCACCCTACACTGCTTTCCCCAGAAGTTCCTGGATTTCTATCTTGCTTGTTACCTGCCTAGCACCCTGACCTCAAGAGATGCTTAGTTGTGTGAGTGTCAGGTGACATGACTCACTTCAGGGCCGTGAGACGGCAGATCTCTAGAGTGGGACCAACAGAGAAGTTGAAGTCTGGTCCCGAGTTCCCATCCCAGCTCCATCACTTACTAGCTGTATGACCTTGGACAAGCTACATCATATCCTGGAAACATTTTCTCATCTACACACTAGAAGAAGTTAGACTATTTAATTCATAGTGCTCTAAGGGAGGGTCAAATGTATCAGTAGGTGAAACATACTTAGTGCTAGTGCTTAGCATGTCCCATTGTTACCTTAAGATAATTTTTTTCGAAAGCTATATATACCTTTGGGCTATACTAAGGCACAGACCCTTGGGGAAAGAGCTTGGACCTTAGAATGAGACAGATCTGTGTTCAAAATATGGTTCTACCATTTATTAGCTTTATGAACTTGACCAAATTGCAAAAATTTTGAGACTTGGAATTTTTACTTGTAAAGCTGAAGAATTATATGGACTATACAGTATATATGTACAAAAAACTATTAGTGGTTTCTCCTTCCTTTGACCTTGCCCTTGACCATCATTAGTGCAGGTTGTTTCGTTTACCATGGCCGATATTTGGTCATGTGGCTTGGTGGTCTTAAGATGACCAAGCACCTGGACAGTTTTTTTCTGTTCTAAACCCTATAGGTACGAATTCATATACGTGTGTGTTTCCTTTTTCTTCCCAAACCATTTTATCCCTTGTATTTTCTCCACCAACGATTTAAGTCATAGGCCTTTTGTTGACCTCTGGGTCGGTGGAACCATTTGCTCCTCTGAAGCTTGCCATCTGAACCAGAGACAGGGTGGGCTGAGGTTGGGATGTGCTTCTGTCCACTCTGCCGCTCCACGGAGCCCAGCTCTGGGAGTGGGAAATCCCCGCTTCTTGCCCCCTCATGGCCACAGGAGTAGAAATTTAACCTTCACAATTTTGGAGCGAGGATGTGAAAGAAAAACTCCACTTCCTCCTGTGCTCCACCTCCGCCTCCCCCTCCCTCTTCCAGAAACGTTTACTGCCTCTACCTCCCAGCTCTGATGAACTAGGCTCAGTCTTGTCACCACAATGGGCCTCACTGTCCCCATTTGCAACCAAGGGATACTACAGCCTCTTATCTCATTTAGGGATGGCAAGGGGTGCCGAAAGAGGTATCCTGCACAGCGGCCGGCCAAGTCTCTGCCCTACGTTAGTGTGGAGTTAGTGGTGAGTCCCTCCTGCTTTAATTCCTCCTGGCTTTCCAAGCGCCTTCACAGTGAAGCCAAAGCCTGTTTTCTTGTGCGGCTCTTCTGTACTGAGCACGTTCTCACTGTGGGGCCTTCCATAGAAGCAGTGCGAAGCCACTACTACCCTCTCACTGCCATCGATGAAGAAAGTAAGGCTCAACTGTGCCACTTGGCTGAAGTCACCCAGTTATGATGAGGCTGGAGAGCTGATCTCTCTTCATTAGGTACTCTGAGCTGAGAGCCTGGAGTGTACACGCTTCTTAAGAGCCTTCAAAAATATTCAAGACCTAACAAATGATGATTGGCTCAAATATAGTAAAAGAACCCTGTACAATCAAAATTAAAATGCATTTAAATGTTCACAGAATATGATAGCGGGTCAACTTGTCCTTTGCAACTTTCCTCTTATGTAGTTATATGTAAATTTTATTAATGTGGAATGTGGGTGTAATTTACTGGTTTGTAGGCTGTAAGATAAGTGAGGTAGGGCCTTCAAAAGCAAAGGAGCTTAAATCCTGGGAAGAGACTCAAACAGCCTGAAGCGAAACCCAGTCACAGAGCCTGGTCTTGCCCAACTGTTACAGCTTCTTCTGGAGCTTTCCTAAGTCGCCACTCTAGGCTCTCTCTGGCCCGTGGGATGCGTAAGGTGTTTTCAGACTCCTTCCTAGGGCTAACAGGTGAGTCAGAGAGTTTAACAGTTCTCCATCCTCCCACGAAACTGTCCGACCATCTTCACCTTTTCTTCATTCATGTATGTCACGTGCATGGTCATCAGGAGACACAGGATCTTAATCAAGTCCCCTTGTGTGCTTCCGCCGTGCGACACTGTGTGGCAGTGGGACTTGCTGGATTTCCACCTCGTACTCACAAGAGGTTGGGAGGCTCCCATTCCCATTGTCTGGAATCGTAGTAGCCCCCCCTCCCCATGTCACTCTACGCTGAGAACAGACCCAGGGACACCAGGCCTGATTTGCACACCAGAGATGACCTCTCTGTTTTCCTGGCAGAAACATAGAACTTATTCCCCAGCCTGGGCACTGCCATCTGTCACAGTATCTAGTACCCCGGAAGCGGGCTGAATAGCTTGCTGGTTCGCAACAAGAATTAGGTAACTAGAGTGCCCTGGGGGGAGGGGCGGTCTGCTTCTGCACACACACAGCCGCGTGAATGTCGGGAGCTTGTCAAAGCTCACGGGCTCGCGATGGCTGCACCTCCTGTCTTTCCCCACTGCACGTGTTCTTCCTTCCAATTGTTCTAGCGGCTTCTAGACCCCTTTCCAGAACCTCCCATGTCACTACATTAGAGACACCTTCCCGGAGCAGACCCTATGGGATCCTTTGGCGTGATGTTCAGAATCTGTCACGGTCTGTGTCCAACTTTACTGTGACAGTTAATTTTATATGGTGAGTTGGGGTGCCCAGACATCTAGCCAAACATTGTTTTGGGTGTGTCTATGGAAGCATTTCCTAGGTGAGTGCAGCATTCAAATAGGTCGACTGAGTAAAGCAGATTGCTTTCCCTAATGTGGGTGGGCCTTATCCAATCAGTTGAAGACCTGAATAGAGCAAGAAGGCCGAGTAAGTGGGAATTCTGCCTGCCTATCTTCCTGAGCTGGGATATTGGTTTATTCTGGCCTTTGGACTCAGACCGGATATGCACATTAGCTCCCTTGGATCTCTAGTTTTCTGACTGCAGATCTGGGAACTTCTCAGCCTCCATAATCAAGTGAGCAAATGTCTTATAATAAATCTCTTTATATGTATACATAAATTATATGCTATGTATACATGCATATACAAAGAGATTTATTTTATACACACTTTTGTACACACACACACACACACACACACACCCTTTAGGCTCTGTTTCTCTGGAGAACCTTGACTAATATAGATTTACTGTTATGGACTGAATGTTTGTGTGTCCCCCAAATTTATATATTGAAACCCTAACTCCCAAGTTGGTCGTATTTGGAGACGGTGCCTTTTGGAGGTAGGTACTCAGGCTTAGGTGTGGTGGGAGGGCAAGGCCCTGGTCTGATGGTGTTAGTGCCCTCATAAGGAGAGACTCCAGAGCGTGTGCCTCCCCACTTTTTTCACTCTCCTCACTGCCCCCAACCCCTGCACAAGCACGAAGAAGAAGTCACGTGAGCACACAGGGAGATGGTGGCCACCTCCGAGCCAAGAGAAAAAGACCTCAGGATGCAGCTTTCCTTTCTAGCACCTTGATCTTGGCCTTCTCATCCTCTGGAATGTGAGAAATACACACCTGTTGTTGAAGGCGCCCAGTCTAGGGTATTTTGTTACAGTAGCCTGAGCTGACTAAGACACTTCTTTCCCCAAGAAGGGAGACCACTCGAGAGCACGTAGGAGCTCACTTACGAAGGCATCATTGCACCTGAACCTCTTCATAGACGAGGTGGCTTACAAACAACAAAAATGTGTTTCGCACACTTCTGGAAGCTGGACGTCCAAGATTGAGGCACCAGCAGATTCTGTGTCTGGCGAGGAGGGTCCACTTCCAGGTTCATTGATGGCTATCTTTTTGCTGTGACCTTACATAGTGCAGGTGCAAAGGGAACTCTCTGGGGTTTCTTTTATAAGGATATTAATCCCATTCATGAGAACTCTACCCTCATGACCCGGTCACCCATCAAAAGCCCCACCTCCAAATATCATCGCACTAGGGGTTAGGCTTCAACACATGAATTTTGGGGGGACGTTGGTCTATATAATACATTGACATTACAGTATGTGGCTGGGGGATGCCGAGGATCCATTTATCCCTGTAGTCTGTCATTGGTAGAGGACCGGGGTTGGGGGGAGGGAGCTTAGTGGTCTACAGTTGCAGAATTAGTCATAGAACTAATAAACTATTGCTCTCTGCAAGAATTCTTTCTTTGGAAGCAATGGAGGCTGACCCTCTGGCTTAAGTAATGAAGGAGCTTATTTGAAGGCTACTGGGTAACTTATAGATTTAAAGGATTTGCTGAACAACCAGCTGGTAGAAAGGACAGGAACCAGGACACACGAAGACGCTCAGGACATTCATCGTTAGAAACATGTGAACTAGACCCATGGGTGGCTGCCATCAGATGACCAATGGCTTTGTGAATCTTTGTTTAAGATTCGAATTCCTCCTCAGAAAGAGATGCTGATTGTCCCAGCTTAGGTCCAGTGCTCTCCTCCAGGGGGCGTGATGGGGGAGTGTGGTGAGCATTGTGGAGTGTGGCCCCGTGATCCACACTGTCATCAGAACCACCTGGAGGGAGAGAGGGATGTTCCCCTAAGGGAGGAATGCTGCCGACTCAAGCCACAAATATCCGCCATAGAAACCTAGTACTGAAGGTTGTCTCCTTGCCCATTTGATGCTCGGGACTCCACCACGTGATCCTGCTCTGGAACATGCCATGACAGACAGTAACATTGCAGCAAATGGTGTGGCCATGGGAGAATCTGCCCCAAAGCAGATTGAAATCCATCTCCATGTGGCTTGCTCCTGCTGCGGTCAGCCCATTTTCCTGGCGCTCCCCAGATCAAGTCAATCCTATCATTCCAGAGGTGGTGCTTTAAAGATTTGATGATGTTAATTATGACTTTGTGGTTCATGTCTTATCCAGGCTTAAACAGCCTTTGTTCCTTTAACCATTCCTCAACCTCTTGGTGGCTTCTGGATGCTGGACGAGTGCATTCATCTCCAGAATGAAGACATATCTCTAACTATACATCTCCATAACTCTTGTTTAAGGCAGATTCTGAGAGTCAGATCATACATCCATTCAACAATGAGTATTTATGGCACACCTGCCCAGGGGCAGGCATTGTACCGGATGCTGGGGACACACGAACATCCTCCTCCCTTCTACCCCTCCCTGATGTGGATCTTGGTCTAGCCCTGACCACTTTCCCCCCTCACATGCCCCTTCCCCTCTCTTAGACAGGCTGGGTAGGGAAAATACAGAAGTAACGGAATTATTAATTATCTTCATTTCCCCCCTCCTCAACTCTAGAAAATGCTGACTTGTTTCCTTACTTTCCACTAAAAAATGGGATTCTTTCTTTTCCAAATAAAATATGTCACTAACATTTATTGAGCCATATGTCAGATGTGAAGTTAGATGATTTCATATGTTTTATCACTTATTAGTGACCTCTTTGGAGTAAGTATACCAGCCTGGCTTTTACAGATGAGGTGACTGGAGCCCTCAAAGCCTTAGCCAGTTGCCCAATGACAAGCTGGTATGAGAGCAAAATTATATTTCTGTGATTTATCAAATAGGAAACAATCCTTTGGTTTATGCTGCTAGAATGCCATCCCGGATGACAAGACCATTGTTCTCTGGAAGGAAGACGTGGTGTGTTCATCTCTGAACTCCGAGCACCTGGCATATACTCAGGACTCAACATACGCTGGGTGATTGGACAGTCATCAGATTCCCGGGGTAGGAACAGCTGTGTGAAGACATGGTATCTATCTTGTATTTTACATGCCTTCCAAAGGGAGGAGCTCACACCTGCTCAGAAGTATGTGTGTCTCTGCCATGGGCTGGGCTCCCCCGGCCCTTTGTTCCTTCTGCATAGGTTGTTCTTTTTCCTGGAGGGCTGGTGCCCTGACCTTATTTATTTTGACTTTGCAATTAAATGCTCATTCATCGCTTAAGCTTCACATCAAATGCTATTTCCTCTGTAAGGTTTCCCTGACTCTGATCTACAGGTTCCTGTTCTCTTGTTTGTACAATGCATTGCACAGACCACCAAGGTACTGTCTTGCTGTGTTGAATTGCCTTTTTGCTTGACTGTCATTAGGCTGAGTGAGGCCCTTTGTATAGTGAGCGTCCAACAGAATGAGTGTCACATGGCAGGTGGTCAGTGTGTATTTGTGGAATGAATACACAGTATATCTAGGAACTGATTAAAAAACCCAAGAACAATAATGCCAACAGCTACCCATTTTATTAAGTTCTGTGTCAAAAATAGTAATCGATAAAGCCAAAAGCTTAGCGTTTTGTTTAAATTTCAGGAAAACAGTCAGAACTCACTTTATTAAACAGTCTGTACAGCAAGAATAGGAACCGGGAAAATTCTCGATTTCCACGGGAAGGAGATCAATGAGTTTTTACATTTCTGAAGACATTTTTTTTCTACAGGAAGAAGCATAGTCAGAACTGCTAAGATTTATGATTATGCACATGTTTTCACACTAGCATTGTTTTATGACTTGAGTACTTAAAAACGTTTCATAAACTTGAACCTAACTGAGTGAGGGGGTCCTAATGTAAATTCTCTTAGAGAAAAACATGGTCGAGGCCAATAGGACTTTTTGTTTGTGTGGTTGTTACTGTTTTCTTTCTCGAGTGTTAAGTTTAGAGACTTAGAAAGAATAGCATGAAGTAGAAATGGAATCTGGTTTGCGACTTGTTATTCTTAGCAAAACAATTCCAGATAGCAAAGCATTTTACTAATTAAAGCCAGCTCCTTTCTTAAAGGGGAAGCTCACATTATTTAATTCCACATTTTCCTCCAGAAAGAGAATCTTGTATGTTATTTTTGTTTTTCTTAGTAATATGTAGAGATATGCAAAGAAAATCCCAAACACAGACACCCAATGTGCCTTTCACATAATAAAGCCTCCCGTGGGAACATGAGAATTGGAACAAGGGTGAAAATGAGGTTCCTGTGACAGGAGTCTACTATAGTAGCTACCGCCGATTGGGCCCTTCATTTAACTCTCATTGAACTCTCCCCAGCGGGCCCCTGTTCGTGCCATCACCCCCCACCATCGTGTCCTGCCCGGTGGAAGCCAACTCTTGTCTCTCAAAACTATTCATCTCATAACAGGCAAGACGGGCCTTTCAAAATCAAAGTCTGATCACGTCGCTTCCCTGCTCAAAACCACGTGGGCTCCCTCGGCCCAGCAGGTCTGCAGGACCTGCCCTCTGTGCCACACTGAGCCACATCACCCTTCAGGTCTCGCCTTCTCCTTCCAGTCACCCCCTCTGCTCCAGCCTTTCTGGCCTCTTTACTGCTCCCCTGACCTGCCAGGTGAGCCCTCAGCACTGCGCCTGCTGCCATCCCAGGGGCTCTGCCCTCCGTCTACCCTCTGCCTGGAAACCGCCCCCACCACATACGCACATGGTTTGCACCTCACTCCTTCAAGCTTATGTCAAATGCCCCCGTCTGAATGAGACCTACTTTGACCACCATATTTATAAGACTGAACCCCCCCAGTTCATTCCCTCTACGTCTTCTCTTTTCTCTTTCTCCTTAGCAGCCAACACCTTTTAATATACTATACAACGTACTCACTTACACAGCTTGTGGCGATCTCCACCCCATCCCACTCCAACCGTCTCCTCGACACGCCGCTGGAATGTGAGCTCCATGAGGGCAGGCACGTTCGTGTTAGCTTTCTTTTCCTTGACAAGTTGCCTAGCCCATGACAGGTGCTCAATAGGTATGTGTGGCAGGAATCAAGAAAAAAGGCTCTGTGTGGTTGAATAACCTGGCCAGAGTCACACAGCTATTACACAGAGGCGCAAAGGTGCTAGCTCAACCTGGAGGCGATACTCTCACACCTGTGCAACACTGGGTCTGCATCTCATCGTGGGCGAAAAGGAGGAAGGACGGAGGGTTGTACATCTCTGAACGGCAGGAAGCCCTTGTGGGGCTGGTGGTGTGTTTTCATCACACTGGGCAAGAGAACGATGGCGAAGCCAGACCTGAGTCTGTGTCCCAGCTCTCCACTTGCTAGCCGTGCGGCCACAGCCAAGGTACCCGACTTCTCTGCAACTCAGGTTTGTTAGCCACAAAAAGAGGGTGATGATGGTCTTCAGGTGGTTATCATGAGAATGAAATCACACAGTGCTACTCAAGTCAAGGTAACAGGTAACTTGTATCTCTAGATATAAGTCATTACATTGTGAAATGATAGTAAGTCAGTGCTTGAGTACGCTCAGATTTCCTACCTCCTGCTGGTTGCTAAAATGAATTCTGACTCAGACCCCTCCGGCCTCTCCCTGCTTCCCATCTTGCCCAACGGAAGAGACACTCAGTGTATGTGTTTGTTATGTGAGCCTGGCATGGGGCTCGGGACATACGAGGAAGTGTTACTTGAAATATTCTTAGCTGTTTGGACTCTGCTTTTCAGCCTGCCCTGGCCCAGGGGCTACACTCAGCAGATCTTAGCTCTCTAACAAGTGCCCTAATGTTATTCAATTTGTTTGTGACCATCCTCTCCTCCGATGGAGCCTGGTCTCATTTCTCTCTAACACATCCCCGATTCTCCATCCAGATTGTGTTAGGTTTCACATTCCACCACCACTGTACATAATTTAACACTTCCCCTCACAGCTAGCTCACTGTCTATTACTGTGAATTATTTACAGAAGAAATTCTGGTGAGAAACTAAGATAATGGCACAAGTTATTTATGCTAAAGGAAAGCAAGCTTTCTCAGACTTCACTCCTTCCTTCTGACTTCCCTTATTGCAATTCCTAGTATTTGCCTAGCACTTTAAAAGCAGGAGCCAAGTTGGTTTTTACAGCCACTTGCCTATGATAATGGGAGAATTTCCTGTTCTCATTGAACAGACAGATAAAGGGACTAGTAAAGCCTTATGAAGATGCCTTTTCAAAACTGGTGGCTAAAGAAAGTTTTAGAGGCTAAGGGAATTCACCCTATAGTTAATTTATTGTATTATGTAATCATACTTTTTATCTCAATTAAGTAATCGTTTTGGGCAGCAGAAAAGACAGCAAGGAATTTTCTGCTAGTCTTATAGATGTAACTACATTGCTATTCAGAATGACAATAGGAGTTTATTCTTATGGGACCTCGTTCTTGACCCCTCTTACAGTTTTTAAAAGGCATACTGTCCTGGACATTTCTCTATCTACACACACAGGTGGAGTTACGTAAGGAACATAATATGACTTCTGTCATGGAATGTCCATCAAACGCTCGATCCTCAAACCCACTCTGCTGCCTAGATTTGAGAGGTGGGAATTCATTGGTACCTTTTCTCTCAACTTGAGTCCAAAATGGGTTGAACAACAGATGTCAGACACTTGAAGGGAAAAATGCCACTTTTATTGTGGATAATGCTAAAGTGGAGAGCAGTCTTGGATCTGCAGTGACAATCAGGCATTCTAGTTTTCACTCCTGAATTGAGACCTCAGGAGGATGCACCCAAAGAAAAGTTGGGGTCTGGGTAGCTGTCCCCCTTCCCCAAAATAGCTGTGTTAAGCTTACCACAGTCAAAGAACGAGGCCAGAGAAGAATGAGCACTGGGACTCACCACTAGAATGCAAGCGTGGGCCCTGGCCCTGCGGTGTGTGCTCATGGTGGCAGCAGTGGAGTAGAAAGTGTCCAGTTTGCAGGTGGACTGGTCAGAAAGGGAGGCCCAGATAGCATGGATCCACACATGCTTATTTCTGTTTCCTGATGTCACCTATCAGATAAGTCATCACTGTATCCAGATAGGAGAGGTGGAAGAGTTACCTACGTGCTGTTTCACCATGGCTATAAAAATACAAGGGCTGGGAAGAAGGATGGCCCCTAATGTTTCTCTAGTAGATTCTGGCCCCAGGCCATTATCCTCAGACCCCACGTATTGGGCAAGACTCTCTTGTGGTTGCAATTGACTGAAAGCCCAACTCAAACTAGCCATAACCAAAGGAACTAGAGTGGTTCATCCACCCGCGACACCCAGGGCTACTACCCACTTTGAACATGGAGTATGAGGAGCTCAAAGGGTATCATCAGGACTCTCTCTTTCCCTCTCTTAACTTTGTTTTGAACCTGTGTTGATACCTTTCTTAAGCAAGATGTCTGTGGTAAGAGGATGGCTGCCAGCTTATGTCCTCTCAGTGATGGGTGGAGGATAGCATCTCTTCCCCAGTCTTCCACCAATCATGCTGGAGATGAGTCTCATGGGCCTGATTTGGGTCACGTGCCATTCTTCAACCAATTGCAGTGGCCATGGTGATGAAAACACTTTGATTGGCTGGGCCTTGATCATATGATCTTCCTCCACTGGAATGAGGATATAGGGAAAAGTTTTATGCAAGCCATGTGGACAAAAATTGGGGCACAAGCGGATTCTCTGAGAAGACCTGGAGACACACAGAAAGAAATACACACACAGTTTTTTAAAATCTTTTTACTGATCCCTTTGAATTTGAAAAAAACAACACTTTTTGAAATTTTAGTATAGTTTTAGACTTACAGAAAAATTGTGACAATAGTACAGACAGATCCTATGTACCCCACACTCAGTTTGTTGTATTATTAACATCTTGTATTTTTAGGATGTATTTGTCACAATGAAAGAATCAGTATGCTACATTATTATTCACTAAGGTTTATATTTTATTCGGATTTCCTTAGTGTTTAGCTATTGCCTCTCTTCTGTTCAGGATCTAATCCAGGAAACCATATGACATCGAGGTATCATGTCTCCTTAGTTTCCTCCTGGCTGTTATAGTTTCTCAGCTTTTTTCTTTGTTTTTGATGACTTTGACAGTTTCGAGAAGTACTGCTCAGGTATTTTATAGAATCTCCTTCAGCTGGGATTTGCCTGATGTTTTCCTGTAATTAGACTGGGGTTATGGGTTTTGGGGAGGAGGACTACAGAGGTAGAGTGCCATTGTACCTCTTTCACATCCTATCAAGGGGACGTGCTGTCAACACGACTTGTCATTGCTGACGTTTACCTTGATCACCTGGCTGAGGCTGTTTCGGCAGGTTTTTCTAGCTGCAAATGTATTCATTTTCGTACCTTTCCATCATGTACTCTTCGGCAAAACATCGCCAGGCACGAATCTCACAGGAAATTTGTCTAGTCCCCCTCATTTATTTATTTATTCAATCATTTATATCAGCATGGACTCCTGGAGATTTGTTTCATACTTTGGGTTATAGTCTCATTCTACTCTGTTTGTTTAGTTTTCGACGGTTTCAGCTTTAGCCTTAGTGGGGAGGTCTTCTTGCAGTGTGCTCCCATGGCCCTTTGACTGACACCGGCACTGTGCGCCCCGGCCTCCCTTACCGCACCTCTTTGCTTCCTGCCACTCACTACGAGATGCTCCAGTCTCATCTCGTATGTTTGTGTACCTCTTGCCTCCATGTTAGCATCAGTCATTTCTCCAAGAATCCCCGGTCCCCTTCATTGTAGAAGAGTAACAGAGACCAAGATCCGGGTGTCAGGTGTGCTTGTTGCTCCTGGGGTGTCCATGCTCCTAGGCCCTCTTAGGTGATAGAGCAAGGAAATACATGTGCGCATACTAACGGGAGTACGTACACATATCGACAAATGTTTCTATAGGTAAGTACCCATATCTATGTTGAACTAAACACGAGTTCATACCTATGTGTTGGACACGGATCTGTTACCACATGGCTCATTCCAGCCTTCTCTCCTTGCTCGTCTGAGGGTTTCTACTCTAGTGGCGAGAATCATAGTCCTTACCATCAGCCATCTGTTTGCTTGATTGTTCAGCTCTAGTATAAATGCATAGTGATTTCAGAATCGTTAACCTGTTATCCCATGACTTGGGTCTTTGGTTTGTATTGCTATGTACCTTGCTTTTCCACTAGCTGCACTATCCAATCTGGTAGCCGCTAACCACCGGTGGCTATTTAAATAAACATTTAACATAATAAAAATTAAGTAAAATTAAAAGCCCAGTTCCTCAGTCACAGTAGCCACACTTCAAGTGTTCTATAGCCAGCTGTGGCCAAAGGATTTATCAGTCTTCCATCATTACATAAAGTTCTGATGCACAGTTTAGACCTTGTTTTTTTTTCTGTTTCTCTGGTACTTCTCTAGTAGTCATAGGCCAGTTCTGTCTTCCTAGCCTTGGCTCTCAGAGGGAACCCTGGCCCAGATCAGATCCAAGACCTCATGCTTACTGAAGGGGCAGAGCTGAGCCATCATATGCTGAGAGCTGGGAGCCAAAAGCGCTCTGCCCTGAAAAGCCCAATTCTGTATAATGGAGGAATATGTGCATTGCCATGGCTCACTGAGAAATGCAAGACTGGGAGTGAGGGCTGATCAGAGAAAGTATCCCCAGGGAGGCGCGTGCTGGATCTAGGTCTTGAGGATTGCTGCAGGGACTGCGTGTGGGCTGAGGGCAGGCCCAGGGGCTGCAGTGGCAGGTGAAATGTGTGTGTGTGTGTGGGGGGGGGGGGAGGGAGGATGGTGGGAGTTCTGGATGCATCATATTGGCCAAATGGAGCATCAGAGAGTCAGTGTATTGAGAACGGTCCCTGCATTTTGGAAGCTGGAGGAAGTAGCAGGGCACAGACTTGGAGAGTTGCTATGTGAAGATGACGTCCTGCAGTGTTAGATTTTATTATTAAGATCGCAGGGAGTTGGGAGAGGGTTTTAAATTGGAAAATGATGGGGTTTGATCTCTATTCTGGGAATCCCACCCTGTTGGCTGCTAGATATTGCTATGGGGGGTGGAGCCAGAAATCGAAGACGTGGGTTAGTATGCAGGGAGAAGGGGAGCAGGACGTCTTCTTTGTCAGTTCTCATCCCCTTTAACCTTCGGGGAGTTCTTAAAACAGTTATCCACCTTCTTCTCTTTTTTGAAGCTCAAACCTCCATGGATTTTCTCGACAAAACCTCTCTCCTGGTCTTATATTCCCGTCTGTTTTTTTTGAGTGTATGAGTTTTCTATTGCTACCATAACGACTTGCCACCAATTTAGTGGCTTAAAACAAAACAAGTTTATCATCTTAAAGGTCTGCAGCTTAGAAGTCTGACACAGGTCTCGCTGGGCTGAAATCAAGGTGTTGGCAGCGCTGTGTTCCCTCCTGGAGGCTCTAGGCAGAATCTGTTTCCTTGCCTTGTCCAGCTTCCAAGGTTGTCCGCACTCCAGGCTCATGGCCCTTCCTTCCTTTGTCAAAGTCAGCGACGACAGGTCAAGGTCAAGTCCTTCTCTCATCACATCCCTCTGACCACTCCTCTGCCTCGTTCTTCCATGGTTAATGACACTTGTGGTTACAGCGGCTCACCCAGATCACCTAAAACAATCTCTCCATCTCAGTCCTTCATTTAACTAGTCGTATTTGTGAAGTCCCTCTTGCCATGTAAGGCGACACAGTCACAGGTTAGGGTGTGGACATCTTTAGGGGGCCATTGTTGTGCCAACCATGCTGAGTGTTTTATAGACATGCCTGGAGTCCGTCTCTAAATTCACATTCATCTTTGGCTTTTTACCTCAGTCCAACTACTGGACTTGTATTTGAAATCTGTTTTTATCTCTGTGCCAGATATTTGGAGAAACAGTCTTGTGATGAAGGGAAAAGTTTGTTCTGCGGAGCTACTGAGAATAGGAGGTTGGTCCCCAGGTTGCCCTGGCTATGCAGCATTGTTTGGTTTACAGTCCAGCCACATGCAGGAGCAGCATGAGGTCTGTAGGACGGGTTCCAGTCAGAGCCCATTGTGCTGCCTTGAGGAGCCGGAAGGGCAGGAAAAGGCCAAAACGAAGATGCCAACGTCACGGACATGCTCCCACAAACCCACGGAGAATGAGCGCAGAGGGAGCCATGCAACTGAGAAGGCAGGCTCGGAATCGGATTCAGAGCTTCGTTGGAGCAAATCAGGACCCAGCTTTTCCCAGAAAAATAAATTGTAGATTTTTGTTATGGGAATGGATGTAGGAACTTTTGACAAGGAGTAAAACTCGCCTTGCGGACTGATTGTCCTGTGATATCAGACTTCATTAGTAGAAGTGGCTACCCAGAACGAGAGCGATTACTACTATTTAGTGAGGGGTTAGTATGTCCTGGGCTCTTTACAACTATTGGCTCCATGTCTCATGGTAAACCTGCAGTCTGTATTTAAAAGGCAAGGAGACTGAGGCTTAGAGAGATGTAGGAAGGCTAGCCTGGATTATATGAAGGTCTGTAGGATGGTAAGGTTAGGGCTCTTTCCAACAGTGCACTTGAGGGAAGGAATTGGAGGAGAGAGAAAAGTAGCTGAAGATCCACTGAGGCCCAGAGTCCCAGGAGCAGCGAGGCCAGCTCGTGGTACTGCCCTGGAAGTGAGCATTTACAAACAAGAGTGTGTTCTGAGGCCAGTAATACTGGTCAAGAGCCTGAGACCTACATATGGGAACTGTCCTATGGGAACTTCAGTCTGGTGTAGAGAGGACTCTGGAAGCAGCTAATTTATATTTCCAAACACCTGAGAGAAGAACAACCAAGCAGAAGTTACAAGGAAGAAGATTTCAGTCTTTTAGAAGGAAGCGCTCCCTCACCATCATAGCTCGTGGACCTGGGCGGAGCCACTGCACGGAGCATAGTGAACCGCATGTCTGCTCCGGCTGCAACAGTTCCAGCAGAGGCTGTGTGAACAAGTGTCTGTCAGGTGTGACCCAAAGGGGATTCCATCTTGAGGAGTAGCTGCACAGGTGCCTCTAAGGTTTCACTCCAGGATTCTAAGATTACGAGACTTTCCCTTCCATTACCTGCCCACTTCTTAGGGCTCTCTCCAAACCTTTTTCTTCCAGAGAGCCTTTCTAGACCACTGCAATTCGCTGTGATGTAGCCTCCTTGGAAGATATATCCTCTTTCATTTAGATCAGGGGCTAGTAAACTTTGTCTGTAAAGGGACAGATAGTAAATGTTTTAGGCTTTGTGAACCAGATGGTTTCTGTTGCAACTCCTTATCTCTGCCCTTGTAGCATGAAAGTCGTCATAGACAACATTTAAATGGGGCGGCTGCATTCCGATAGAATTGTCTCTACAAAGTCAGGTAGGGGGCTGAATTTGGGTCCTGGGCAGCTGTTTTCCCACCCCCTGATCCAGACAGTTTTTGTGAAAAATACTGTCCTGTGTAGTTATCTTTAGCAATGTATTATTGTTTGACTCTTAATTACTCTTTTATATTTCTCTGTGTTGTGTAGGCTCTATTTCTTTCACCAGATTGGAGAATACTTTAAAGAATCATATTTATCTTTAAACAGCCTCAGAAGTCTAGCATGACGACTCCAACTCCAAGGCAATGTAACTAAGATTTATGGCTTTGAGTGAAGAGTCATGGGACCATTGACACTTATATTGGCCAGAATGATCAATAATCCCATTTCTCAGGTGAAGACGCTGAAGCCTAGGCAAGAATTATGTCTTTCCCACCATCACGCAGCTAGTTAGAAATGGGTCTCCTGACGCGTTGGCAAAGGGTCTCATTCCGCACTGCTGGGGGCCATGGCAGTCTCAGCTATACCAGTCACGTGCTTTGCCAGGCAGAGAACTAGGAACTGGAGGCCCACAGGGCAGGAAAACTCAGCCTTTACTCTCGAGAAGTGTGTTAAATAGAGATGGGGGAGTCAGACACACCACACGCCTCATGCCTCTCTCCATGGCACCTTCGGCGAATTCCCCCAGGGGGTCAGCCTCGTACCATGGTACCACGCACAGGGTCCTCCTAATCATAAGTGGCTGCCATGCGGGGGCATCTCCCACATCCCTGCCATTGCATTAAGCACTTCGAATGCATTTAATTCCCTTTCCTTGGATGACCTTGAGCACTCTTACCACAAACACATTAAACTTTTAATTAAGAGAACACACCATGGCACACACATATCCTCCCTTAAGTGTGTTACTTCGTGAAATATCTTGCTGTTGACGAGCTATAGGAATTTCTGGGAAACCTCAGTCAGCAAAAATCCATTTTACCCCAACTACATGGGAAAAGTGCAGCTATTTCAAGAGTTAGGCCTTAAGGCTTCCCGGTGTTCAGACACCTGGGCACCCCACTGAGCAAGCTCTCTCTGGTCCCCTCAGGTGATGAGACTCTGAAGGGACAAGGCTCCTCAGCCCTCAGAGCCTCACACAGAGAAATCCCCATTATCCTCACAGCCCCTTCTTCTGATGAAATTTCTCGTCTTAGCGACATGATTTTAGCCAGTACCAGGCCAAATTCCCATCATAGCTAGGTAGATAAACAAAGAAATGCTTGCTGTAAGTAAACTCTTTTAAGCTATCGGTTCCATTTATATGGTCTGGAACACATGATAGGCACTTAATAGATATTTATTGATCGATCACTTATTTTTCCATAAAAACGTGCTCACGCAGTGTTTGCAACACGAGACACGCACCGTCAATCTTCTGTAAAACCTCAGCGGCTTGACAGTGAGCTCCCACCCTTCGTTGCTTATTTTCAATTATCTGTATCTGATGGTGAGTGTGCTCATGGAATGATGGGATGGAGGGCTTTCTCTTTTGCCTTCAGTCGCCATGCTGAGATTCAAGGCAAACTTTTCTCATGTCCATTCGGATGCCCGTAAACTGGCACTTGAGTGGAAGACAGAAGAAGACTCGGTATCATCCATCAAGATTCTGTGGCCGAAAGCTGTGTTCAGAATCGGGTTGAAGTCCATTGCGATGCAAGTTCTAGGGAAAATGTGACATTCATCTGGCATGACGGCATGTGCGTTTCATAAAAGCATAATCGCGTTTGAGCTGGCTGGAGTTAACCTAATCATACCAGGCAGAAACATGGGAGGTACAGAATCAGAGGTATGTTTACCTCCTCGGGGAGAACAATGGAAAAAATATAATCAGAGAGAGCTGGGCTGGGAGGGCCGGATTCCAGGCTCAGCTCTGCTGCTCTGAGTAGAGTAGCTTGGGGTAAATTATTTAATTTCTCATAGGAAAAATGAAGGGGCAGTGGGGAAGCGCACATTTGATGCTTCCTAACGTCCTGCCACAGCGACATTTAGGGATTTTCTGGAATCAGGAAACATGGTTTTGATTCCGCATCAGACGATGAGACAGCCTGTAGTGGATTGAATAGAGTCCCCCCAAAGGACATATCCACGTCCTAATCCGCAGTATCTGTGAATATTTTTGTAAAAAGAATCTTCACAGATGTACTTCATTTAAGGGTCTTGTGATGAGAGCAACCTGTATGATCCGGCGGCCTTAAATCCAATAATGAGTGTCCTTTTAGGAAAGACACACAGAGGGGAAGGCAATCTGAAGATGGAGGCAGAGGTCTTAGCGAGGGGACCACGACTCTGAGAATGCCAGGGCAGCCACCAGAAACTAGAGACGGTAAGGGACAAATTCACCCCCAGAGCCCAGATGGAGTGTGGTCCTGTCCACACCTGGACATCAGACTTCTAGCCCTGAGAACTGTGAGAAAATAAATTTTTTTTTTTTTTAAAGCCACCCAGTTTGTGGTAATTTGTTACAGCAGACACAGGAAACTAATATACACCCCCAAAGACACATAGAAAGAGGGATCTGGGCCAGGAATGGAACAAAGCAGTGATTTTTCAAAAATTCCAGCTCATTTTTCTGAATTAAAACCCCTCAGCTCTTTCTGCGGGAGCTTTTTGCCCAGTCTGCTTTGAGCAGGAGCACTGAATAACTGAGCTCCTGGAACATCCGCGCACTGGCGGCTTTGCTGCTTGTCTCCTCTGTGAGGATGCAACGCCATTATCCCATACCTGGGAGCAGTGTGGACCAATGGGATGCTAGCCAGCTGACCGGTTCTGCTCCCACAGGCCTCTGCAGCTACGTGGTGCTGTCAGAAGGGGTGGCTTCTCACCCCTGTTCGGTTGCTCATGGGCGCCATTACGGCAGCGGGAAGGTGGCTCAACACCTGAGATGGCCCACGGCTCACGACCGGGGTTGCAGCAGAGACTTCCCGGGCGGCAGGATCAGCCAAACAGAGAAGTCCCCGCCCTGTAACTCCCCGACATCCTGGGCCAAAACCTTTAAAAACCGCGCCTGTACCCCAGATGTGTGCGACTTCTCTGGCCCCTTTCCTCGAGACCAGTGAACCTCGCCTGCAGACCCTAATAAAGCCTGTTTTATACTTCGCTTTGGCTCAGTCTCACCCTCATTCTCGTCTCCTCTGGCCGATCAACCCCCAGACAGTATTTTTTTTTTTTAATGCCTACAGCACCTGGTCTTCCTAGGTGGTCTCCCATCCAAGTACTAACCAGGCCCGACCCTGCTTAGGTTCCAAGATCAGATGAGATACGTCACGTTCAGGGTGGTGTGGCCGTAGACTAGACAGTATTTTTAAGGCTGTCAAAATCAAGAGTGTGGAAGAGCTGTATGGCAGGACTGGTCCCTCATCCAGGCAGAAACTCTGGACAACGGATGCCCCTTTGGGACCGTGTAGGTGACACCGTGAGGCATCAGGGCCCTACGCTGCGGTGTTGGCAGTTAGGTCATTCTGCTCGTGGTTCAGTCATCCAAAGTCTTGTTTTTGTCTGTCCTCCGAAATCTTGTCTTTGGGCGTTTCCTTCCTCTCACAGTGGGGTGGAGTGAGACGGAGCTCTAAACTCATAGAGCAGCCAGCTCCTCGTCTCACTGACCCTTCCCAGCTCTGTGACCACGGGCACCATCCTCAATCCTACAGGGACTTTGTGTCCTTATCTGTGATCTGCAGGTGATGAAAAAGCCACGTGCAGGGCCATTGAGGGATGATCTGCGGAAATAATCTCAGCTAACATTTACTGAATGTTTATCACGTGTCTGAGACTATGGTAAGTATATGACAAGTGTTACCTCGTTTAATTTTTCTGAAACTACTGAGATAGGCTCAGTTATTATCTCCATTTAATAATACAAGAGGAAAGGGTTCAGTAACTCGCCTCAGATTATCTGACCTGTGTGGGGGCAAAGCCGGCCTCACAGGCGGAACCTAGTTACCCAAACACTTACGCCACATTGCCAGCTGCTCCGTGAGTAACTTTGTTATTCTGGTGACATTTGTTGCAGTTTTAAGATGACTTTTTCCCCTGTGAGTCTCTGTTATATCTTTTTATTTTTTCCTTTTTGTATTAGTGTAGGGCACACGTGGTAAATCATAGTCCACATGCCAAATTTGGCCCGCCACCTGTTTTTGTAAATAAAGTTTTATTGGAACACAGCCATGTCCATTCATTTACATATAGTCTGTGCTCTATGGCTGTTTTACAGTACGATATCAGAGGTGAGTAGTTGTAACAGAGACCATCTGGCCTGCAAAACTGCAAATATTTGCTCTCTGGTGCTTTACAGAAAAGCAGAAAGCTGACCCCTGGTTGTAGCGGAGAGAGCATGAGCTTTGCAGTTGAGAACTGGATTCCAGACCCGATTCTCACCATTTGCCAGGAGCCTGCACCTGCCGCTTGAGCTCTCCGGCCCTCACTTGCATCCTGTGGGAAGCAGGCAGCCTGACAGCTGTCCCTGAGGGTTGAATCAGAATGCTCAGCAGAGTGCCTGAATAGAGCTTGCTTCTGAGTCCCTCCTACTTGTCTCCCTTGCTCTCCAGACGAGTCTAACCAGGAGCGTTTCCTGGCAGCCTCCCCCACAGCCGCCCCAGCCTTCCTGGAAGGGAGGGCTGCTTCACTGCTCTCTGGTCCTGGCTGGTCTGCAGGCTGCCCCAGCCCAGACTCTGCCCTCGCCGTGCAAGACTCCTGTTTGCACCACACACGTCTGCCTCTTCTTGTAGGTATCCACTCTGTGGGAGGCTCAAGGACCCTCCTTTAACAGAGAATCGGACCCGGCCGGCCTAGTCCAGACCCTCCCCCCTCCAGCTGGGCAGAAAGCTTGTTTCCCCATAGCGAGCAGCCCGTAGGTTCTTTGAAACATACCGCCGCTTGGCCCCCGTTTTCCTTGACTCCCTGCCAAGCCTATTACACGTGTCAGAGCAGCAAGAGACTGAAGAATTACGACTTCCATTTGGCTTCTGAGGCCGCTTAGTCTAATTTGCACTGGCTTTGAAATATAGCAATTGCTGTTTTTGTTGTTTGGGTTTGAAGACTGTTTCAAGTTCTGTCTCTTTTCTCCCCTTTCCTTTTAGCTCTTTCTCTTTCCGGGATGAAGGTGGGGGAGGAGGCATCACGAGTGAAGAAAACTGCAGCTTGGCTGCCACTGTCAGAGCCCCCTCTCCCACGTGGACTCATCCGCTCCAGCACCAGATTTCATTAACTGAAGGGCTCCATTGCGAGGCGAAGCATGATAATGAGTTTGTAGCTAATCAGAACATATGGAATGTTTTTACCATTAGCTCCAATTCCTGACTTGGGAAGGGGTGCGCGTGGGGACAATTTAAGCAGGACTCCATTACCCGCGTGGGGATGCGTGATCCCTCAATCCCTTCTCTCTGGCCCTTGTCTCCCTCTCCTGTTCTCATCCTCCCCCTTGGAGCCCCTGCCGGGCCTCCTGTGGGAGAGTGCAGCCACAGGCGTGGATGAAAGTTCATGCAATCAGGGACGGCCCTTGCTGAAGACAGTTGCCGGTCACCTCCTCGTCGACAAATCCACTAAGCACTCGTCCATCCTTTTCTGCCTGATTCTTGCTCGGTGTGACACTGCTGACCACGCCCCCTGACCTCCGATGGGTGCTGGGACGTTGGTGTCACTTGCTTTTTTCCTCCCTCTCTAGACGCTGCTTCTTCCTCTGCTCATTTTTGCAGGTTCATTCGTACATGTTTAGAAACACGTTCACGGCTGCCTAAGTCAGGAAATGGTGTGAATCAAAATCAAGTAGGTACTAATAGTACTTTCCAGATCTTTGCCCAACTGCCCCGCCTCCCTCCGCATTCTCTACCTCCTTTTTCTTCTTTCTCTCTCTTGCTTTGTACAGACTGTAAATGGCAGTTGCGGGCTGGGCACTGGCGACCTACAAAGATGAGGTCTGGGGGACATCACGGTCTACGGCTGTGGCCATCACTCCACTGCCTTCGCCACACTCCATCCCCGAATCTTCCACCAAAGACACACTTGTGGGTTCCAAGGTGGCAGAGACTAAATTTTTTTTCCTAGTCTTTTGTAGTCTTTGGTTATGGAAACTCTCCAGCAAACTCTAACTTAATAGGAGTTTAGGATCTATGTCAGAAATACAGACCCAGGAAGGATTTTAAAGTTCGTAGTAAGCAATGACTTCATTTAGCAAAAGAGGTCATGGGGGTTCAGGGAGGGGAAGTAACTTACCCAATACCTATCGCATGAGAGTGGCTGGTTCATACAGTGGTACCGTTTGAACATCAGCCGGTACCATAATCCTCATCATGAAAGCATCACTTAAGGAGGTCACAGACTCTGTAGCAGGTGCTATGGCGGGCTCGCCCGCCTCCTCCCCATCTCTCCTGAGCCACTGCAGGTGGCGGCAGCGAATGGCTCCGACCGGCACTCTCCTATGAGGGCGTGCTCTTGGCTGGAATTGCCGTTTTCCCAGAAACGCCCGGGAGATTAAGTTCCCCACTCGATCGGTGACCAGTGACTGTTGTGCGACACGGAGGTCCCAGCTCTCTTGGATTTGGGCAGGACAACCTCTGTGCTGCGCTTTATGCCGTAGGCTCCCTCAGGAATCAGGCTGAGTCTACGTTTCTACGGAAGTGATGTCATAGTCCCGTTTCTTCCCTACCTGGTCCTGCTTTCTCACTCGCCCACCTCAGGCCCAGTTTCCAGGAAACCTGCTCTGTGACAAGTGCCACAACCTCTTCTGCTCGGGTGGACCTCCGTTTCTCCATCTCTTAAATGAGGTAGTTGGCCCACAACTCGACTGCTGAGATGGTGCACGCAGAAATCATGCTATCGATGCCCTCTGCCTGGCCGCGGAAGTCCACACAAAGAGGCGGTCTTCGCGCTTGTCTTCGGTCTTTTTCAGAGAGCACCACGAGACCTTGAAATATATAAAATGAAGAGGTGGGGGGAGGTATGTCTCTGGGAGAGCACGAGGCTGTCCTGACTGAGGTCACGAAAACTGCATCCCTTCTGCCAAGGGCTATGCCGCATGGACGCAGCAGTTTAATTTCCTCCCGTCCGGCACGGTTTGGATGGCATGACGCGGTTTAAGTTGCCTACGTCTGCGAATCACTCAGAATCAGAGGATAGGAAAGGCCTATATTTAAGAAGAGGAAAACGTGTCCGGATTGGATTCAAGCGTTCTTCTTTTTCACGCTTAACTCGTACCCATCCAAGAATTTAGGGAGACTCGCTGCTGGTACATTCCGCCTAGAAGTCAGTGCAAAGAAGCACATACTTACTGGGGACTCCTTTACGTGCCAGGGGCAGGGCTGCGTGTGGGAATGCACGGTCTGATGGGAAAGACGCATTCACGCAGAACAGATGGCTAAACGAATTCCAGTGTTGTTTAAACGGGAAAGGTTTATAACTGGGAGAGTCTCGTAATCCACTGGAACATGTCCACTGAGGTGTCCCTTCTCCGTTGCCAACTCCCCAGTCCGAGCTCCATCATCCCTTTCCTTTATCGGAGCAATCGCGTCCTCTCTGACCACGTCCGATCTGCCTGTTTTCCACCTAGTCCCAGTGCAGTGGGCCACATGGAGCTTTTGAAAAGGTCAGTCAGATGACGGCACTAGGGTCCGCCGAGCCCCTTCCTGCGCTCCGTGGCGCGGATCCCCCTCGTGTGCCGTCCGTCCGAGCTCCTTCCTCCTCTGCCCCTGCTTCTTGGCTCCAGCTGCCCTGGCCTTCCTGCCACACTCCTTCCGGGCTCAGGGCCCTGCTTACGTGCCCTTCCCTCCACCTGGAACTCCGACCTCACCTTTGGCTCTCGGCTTGACCATACCTCCTCCGGGAAGCCTCCCCGTCCTTCCTAAACAGGTCCGCCTCCCTTCTAGAAGCCCTCACGATGCCCAGACTCTGCCTTTGTTGCATATGTGAATGATATTTACTGACTAAAGAATATGAACTTGGTGGTTCGACTGTTTTAATCACTGCTGTATCCCCAGGGCTTCTCGTAGTGCCATGTGCATGGTAGGCTTTCGATGTATATTGATGACATGAATGAACATAAAATTTAAGGTGCGTGAACTGATCATCTTGCAGCACATTTTGTCCTCTACCAGTCTCTCGCTCCCTTTTTCCTCCCCAAATCCTTGGGCTGGTAATAATAGCGACAGCAGTCATAAATAACACTTTCTGCATTCTTTGAATTTCATAAAATACCTTCCCATTTATTGCCCACCTTGACCCTTACAACACGCTTACAGGGTAGTTAGCGTTATTCCCATTTCATAGATGGGAAAAGTATGCCCGGTGGGACGTAGGTGTTTGGCAGATGCTGGAGCCAGCTCTGCCACTTAATAGCTGGGTGAGTTAGCACAAGCCAAGAAAATTCTTAGAGCCTCAGTTTCTTCAAGGGCACAGTAAGCTTTTCCTGAGCAGCCCCATAACCTATCCTTTAATTTACTAAAAAATTCTTCTGTCTCTTGGACCAGACCTGAAGCACAGTGAAGGTAAAAATTGTGTATAATTCCCAAGGACTGTGTGTGGTCCACTTGAGTACCACAGACTGGGTAGCTTATTAACAACTGAAATTGTCACCTTTCTGGAGGTTGGAAGTTTAAGATCGAGGTGCTGGCAGATTGGGTATCTGGCGAGGGCCCACTTTTTGGTTCACAGGTGGCGTCTTCTCACAGTGCCTCCACATGGTGGAAGGCCCGAGGGAGCTCTTTGGGGTCCTTTTATAAGGGCACTGATTCCCTTCACGAGGGCTCCACCCTCCTGACCTAGACACTTCCTAATACCGTCACACTGAGGGTTAGGAGTTCCACATATACATTTGGGGACACAAACATTCAGTCCATAGCGACCCTCGAAATGTTTGCTGAATGAAAATCTGGTGAAGTAATGCATGGGGAGATCGCCTCAATCCTGCACTAACACGATGACCACTGCATCATCCGCGCAGGTCGGGAGAGGACCGTGTGCTTTAGAGTCAGGCTGCCCTGAGACCGAGACCCACTCCCCACCCCTCTGGGCTGCAGCCCGGGTTGCTCCAAGGTTTAAACCTAATTGCTGGGCACGCAGGAGGGACACAGCATGGCGAGCACAGATAAGCGACGAAGGCTGCTGGAACTCATCTTGCAAGGTCCAGCGGCACAGCGTTTCTCTCTCTGATTCCTACGGAATCTTCATACGAGTCATGAAGAATGACTCAGACTTGAGTGAGGCTGAGGCTGCCTTGAAGCCTAAGATTGCAAACGGGAGTCACTAAATCATCCCCCGATTGGTTTTTCTGATTTTTGGATGTGCATGTCTATTCGTTTTCACTTCCCACCGAGTTACCCAATTAGACTCCCACATTTCCTCACCTAAGAAGATGAGCGGTGATGGCAAAGTTGGCGACGAGCCTGTTTCTGTGACTTTTTATCTTCTTACATACCTCCCGGTAAAGACCCTCTGTGAGATATGAAGAATTAAGGAAAAGTGTGAATGTTTTTCTAGTAATTATTTATCTGTCAACATCATTCTGCATTCCTTTGCACTTGGTTAGAATGACTCTACGAGGCCATTTTTTCCTCAGGGAATCATGATATGTGTATGCGTGTGTGTGTGCATGTGTGTTCTCGTGTGTAAATGTGTCTCTGTGTGTGCATGAGTATCTATGTGTGTATGAGTATTATGTGAACATGGATATCTATGTGTATATATGTATGTATGTATTTGCATGTGTGTGTATGTATATGGCCGTGTCTGTGTGTCTCTATGAATATGTGCAGGAATGTGTGTGTGTATGTATTCCTCTTGTATGTGTGTGCAGGTTTGGGGAGGTCAAGGGTGACCTTGATGCATGACATAGGCGAGAATAAAGTAACTGTTCCAGGTTATTATTTTTTTAAGTCTAATTTCGGTTGGTTCATATGCCTGGATGACATTTGTTTACACAGTTCGGGTTGTTAATGGCTCCTGGTGAAACTGGGCTAAGAAATGAATTTACAGCCTGGAATAAGCCAAATAATTCTCAGTAACAACATCTCCCTTAACAGCCCCATTAAGGGCCCTCACATCTATGGCTTTGCTGTCGTGTGCTCAAAATGTGTCCCTGGGCCTTAAAATGCCCAAGTTTCAAAGGAAGCTTTTCATTTTACACAGATGGATCCCATCTTCCAGGCCCCTCAGAGCCCACTCAGTGCACACCATCTGAAACTCCTAAATCAGATGGGTGAGAGGTATGAACAGATCACTCACGTGCGAGGAGATAAAAACAGGCATTAAATACATGGGAAAATGTCCAACCTCACACGTTATCAGAAGAAAATAGAGAGGTTCCATCTTGTCTCTTTTGTATAATAAAAAATAGCGGTGTTCCAGATGACCAGTGTGGCTGGATAGTTATATTAATGGTATACTTATAGACGGTGCGCGGCAGTGCGAATTAGCAACACATTTTTGGAGTGCAATTTGGCAGGAATATAAGATGCTTCGTACCTGTCAGCCCAGCGTCTTTCTTTGTTGGTATGGAACATGAAGAAATAATTCCGTAAAAGAGAGAAAAATACCTGACAAGCTCAAAGCTCTTATGGGCAGTGTTTTCTGTTTTAAGTGAAATTAGAAATGACTTCCAACAGTGCGAGGAAAATTAAGTAAGTTTACTTATTTGTTGTAGAGTCACTCACTGAAATATACAGTTATTAAAAAGTGATTAGAAAGACCGTAAAAACAATAAATATGTGTGCAACATAGTGTTAAGACGGAAAAGAGGTTGAAAATTGAATCTGTGATTACAAAATAAACATATAAATGCATATGGCAAAACTAGAGGAGAGAACTCAAGATGAGAATCTTGCAAAAAAGATCATTGTATAACTGTTTTCTGTGTGTACGTATGTGTGTGTTTATAAAATAACATGTCTTCTTTAAAAAAATATTAATATTAAAAATACTGAAGAAGGTCAGGGAAAGGCAGTATTACACAGTTTTAAGTGAATAAGTTTGGAATTAAACATGTGGTGAACTCTTAACCACTTACTGGTAGAGCAAACTCGAGCAAATTATTTCACTTCTCTGAGTCTCAGTTTCTGCATCAGTAAAATGGGAATTAAAAATATAGCTTGTGTTTTTGGGTTATGGTGGGGATCAAATGAAGCAACCTATGTAAAGAACGCACTACTATACTTGACATAGCTAACTTTCAATGATTACTTATTGTTACTACATCTACCTATGGACCTATTCATTCATGTATGTATGTATGTATGATCTATCTATATATATCTATCAATCATCTATCTATCATCTATCTATCTATCTATCTATCTATCTATCTATCTATCTATCTATCTAATCTAATTTATCATTGTTTTAAAAGACATGGAGATTGACTATCTGACACCAATATTATCGCATATCATTAGCCAAAGCCAATTGTGGTAATTCAATTCTCTTGCTAGTGACTGATCCAGGCACCCTCATGTGAGCTAATCTCACCTAAGGAGACTTAAGGGGAGAAACACAAAAATAATCGATTTAATTTTTTCCTCGGGGCATTGTCAAGTTTAGATGTAACACTTGAACCTATAGCTACCCTCATCATCTGAGGACAGAGACGGTACCAAGAATGGAAAAGCAGAGGGGCAGATGGAATCTGAATCCTCATTGTCATTATTGAGGCTTTGGATCAACAACACCAATGTCCACCTTACCTAGGTTCTTCCCCCGAATGAGAAGATAATTATTTTAGCCAGTTTGAATTAAGGCATTAGTTACTTGCAAATAAAAACAACCTGATGTAATCGGGATACAATGGTTCTCTCTCCTTGGGAGACCTGAACTTTCTTGCTAATAAGATGCTTTATGTGGCACCTTGCTGCCCGGGTACCTCCCTTCCTTTGCTGTTCTCACCGAACTCCAACTTTCCCACATCCTGTCAACTAACAGCAACTCTGGGCTGTCTGAAAAGACACAGCCCAAACTTAACTTATCCAAAACTGGACTTGTGATCCCTGTGTGCTGGTGTGCGCACACACACACACATTGTTCCTTGCCTCAGGTGATATAACCACCACCTACCCAGATGTGTAGACCAGCCCGATCCTTGACAGTTCCCTTTTGTCTCTTCTCATATTCAATCTAACACCGAATCCCATTGCTTGTACTTCTTAAATATTTCTGAAACTATGCACGTCTCTTGGATTCCCCCCATCACTACCCTGGTCCAGGTCATGATCATCTCTCACCTGACCAACAATAGCCTCGTGGTGGGATTCTCCACACTGAATGCCGCTCCTCCAATCTATTCTCTAATATACATATTTATCTAGAAATCCCATTGTGCCACCTTTTCTTCTAACGCTCTTCAGTGGCTCCCATTGGCTGCTCTTGGAGGAAAGGCAAAACCGCTTCCCGTAGCCTCAGGCACCACGCGACTGGATCCCTCTTGCTCCATGTGTCCACCCACTATCGTTTCCTGGTCTGGCATTTCTCTAATTTCTTTTCTATATGTCATGTTCCTGTTATCACGGGGCTTTTACATATTCTGTTCTTCCTATAGGGAAAAAAGTCTTTCTTTGGCTTCATGCCAAGCTAACTTGTATTAATTTTTCAAACTTTGACTTAACTGTCATTTCCTTACGGAAGAGTTCCAAGACCAGGTCGGATCTCCCTGGCAAACACACTCCTGTACCTTCCAAATGGGCACTTGAGGGCCACTGCAATTTTATATTATTTACCTGACTGGTTGAGAGAGGTCAGTTTCTTCTCCAGTAGATTGCGAGTTTTTCTTGTCCACAGTTTTCTTCCCAGAGGGAGGATACGATAAATATTTGTCGAGCGATTGATGAATGAATAGACAGGCATTGCCCTCATCCGGCCCCTTCGCGTTATGTGAGCTACAGTCATAACCTCATAAAACGATTTTGTCTCTGCAGTTGTTGATGTGGTTGTTACAATTAGCTCTGAATCATAAAATCTGATTGTTGTAACAACGTCTTTTGCACAAAACCATCCGACGGTTCTCCGTTGCACGGAGAACAAAGCATGTTTTACTTCCAGCCTACTTTTTCGACTTTGTCTCCTAATTCCACCCTTTCCGTCGCCCGCTGCTTTTGTTCTCCAGCACACAATCACACCTGCTTGCTGCTCCTGACACTTCTGCTCTCCCTAGTCTTGTTTGTGCAGCTCCCACCACCAGTACCCCAGATTCGACGGTTACCTCCTATCAAAATCTAATCCGCCCTTTTAAAGTCACAGTAAATGTATTCTGCCTAAATTCTCTTACTTCTCTGTAATTCCTGAGTAGTATTAATTCACCGTTTCTCAGTGTTTTCGTTGTCTACAAGATGACAAGCACAGAATAGCCAAACTGTAATATGCCTTACTTCACCGCTACACTCAACCGGGATCTTGCATGGGCAACAGAAGGGAAGAGGCTACGTTGTCATGTTTTTCCTCAATAATAATAATAAAAAAAAAATCCATTTTTAACTTTAGTCTTGTGGTAGGCTATATTATTGTTCGCGGCTATTCCCAGGCATTCCCGGGAACCCTCCCCCCCGCCTGCCCAACTTTGGGAACCTGAGTCAGTATAGGGCCCCGGAGTTTGGGGGTTTGGGGTAGTGGAGAAGAGAGGAAGGAGAAGAGGCACTCAGGGGAGGGGACGGACGCACTCGCATGCACATGTGTGTTACACATGGGGGCTCTGGGCTTCTCTCGTCCAGCCCTCGGAGTCATAAGCCTGGCCATCTCTCTCTCTGGGCAGGTGGGAGAGGGGATGGTCGTACGCGGAGGTCCAGATCTGTTCGCACCCACTGACTCCACTGCCGGCTGCATTCCTTCGCCACAGTGCTCCCTGGGTCCCTCCCCGAATTCAATTTTCCATACATCCCTTTTTAGGCATAAAAGGAAAAGTTCTTCTTGCCTTTAACCCAGAATTTCTTTTAAAAAACATGTGTACCTAAGTAAAAATATATGCATCAACGTAAAGAAAAAAAATAATGAGTAAACGGCTGGTCATACTGCTAGTAAAGATGCCTGAGGTCTGAGAAGCAGGGCAATGCACTCACTACACAGCTGCCCACAGGTAATCCTGAATGTCAGCCCTCAATCTGACCTCCCCCAGGCCACCTGGCCAGGAAGCCTTTGATAGGAACATAAAGCAGCTCCCTGCCGATTTGTTGTTCACTCCTTTTTAATGGTTTTTTGAGTTGTTGACTTTTCTCCTTTAAAAATAAGTGGAAAAACGTCCTGAACTGATAGATAAGACTTGATTTCCTCCTGGGAATTTACTAGACAAACAGCTACTGGTCGCGGTCTTTGAAAGATAGAACAAAGGCAGCGTTTGAAAACAGGAGAGAGATACTGCTGACGATGAACCTGGGGAAAAAAAGCGAGCCGGCAAAGCGACTCTCTCACTTCCTCAGGCCTTCTCCTTCACATGGCAGAAAAACTTGTAGCAAATCATGCCGCTGCCTTTTCAAATTAGACTTTTAGATTTCGGTTAGGAACAACAACAACAACAAAAATTCCCGCAGCTTGCCGCTGCAGAGCGCAATATGCTGCACAAACCCGATCGCCTGAAGTAGAGAGAGGAGTGCCCCCTGCTTCTCTCTGGGGGACTGTGTGCAGAGCCAGCATGGGGCCAGCGAGGGGGCCCAGCGAGGGTCTGCAGCAAATTGCCCTGTGCGGACAACCCTGTCGCCACCTGGATGTCTGGGTAATGAGAGCTGTGCCAGGGTCTTTAATTGATGTCTGGACCTGAAACAAAAAGTGTCAACCATCAATCTGGCAATTACTCCTCCGCCCCGCCGAGCTAGCCCTTCAATTAGCCTGCCGCTGCGCGCTGCCGATCAGATGTTAGCTCTCTGGCCACTCTGTGCGGTGTATCAGGTAAATTCCCTGTGACCCAATTCCAGTGTTTCTCAGGTGAAACTAGAATGCTGCTCGCCTGTAGGGAGGGATGTGTCTATTTCGTATCAGGAACAATTATGAAGGCCGCCGGTTTCCGTCCCGGCTCTGCTATTGAATGTCCGAAGCTTTCGATTTGCCGTGCGACTGGTTTCATACCCACTTTGTCTAGCCGCAGGCTACGAGGAGGCGCTGTGGAAAGCAATCGGACGTTTTAAAAGACGTGAACCGATGCTAGGCTGAGGCCCCCGGTGAGAGAGCTGAAGCCTCTGGTGTATTTCTCACTCCTCTCCCTATACTCTCGCCAAAGGAAAGAAGAGATGGCACAGATGAGTCAAGTTTAAGGTCAAAGTTTTGGAAGAAAGAATAGAAAAAAAGATCATGCGAAATACAGGATTAGAGCTTCGATGCCGGAAAGAGGAAGCTCCTTTTGCTCTCTCTCTCTCCCCTCCTTCCCACCTTCCTCCCTCCCTCTCTTTTCTCATGAAGCAAGTTCAGTATAATGGACCAGAGATGACTCCTTTGAACACTTCTTCACCCCGAGAAGTCCAGGATGACCAAGACAGCTGATTTAGATGGTCGTCAGCCAATGTGGTGCTGGCAAAGGTTTAAGCAGGGCTTTCCAGAAAACAACACACAATGAAACAACCCAAAATGCCCTGATTTTGTGTCTGCCGATTTCTGTGGTGTAAATACTCGCTCCACAGCCAGTTTCAAGCTACCCATGAGAAGTCGCCAAACATGATGCTGGGAAGAGAGGGCTCCCTCGCGTCCATAGGAGCTGGCTCGAGTACACCTCCGGGCCAGCACCCTTACTGACCCTCCTTTGCTTGGCTTGCTGTTCCTGAGGCCTACTTCTCCCGACTACTGGCAGGGAAAGGCAGAGGGCAGAAATGTGTGTGTGTGTGTGTGTGTGTGTCCGTGTCCCCACAGGGAAGGGAGAAAGGAGACAGCTTACTCTATACTGGTCCTTGAGCCTTGGGCCTGCAGCCTCGGGGCTTCCTGCCGGCTGCTGGCTCAGCTCACTAGGATGCATTAGCATTCCACATGAGGCTTTGCAATCAAAGCCCCAATGGCCATTTGCCTGGCCTTGTCTGCAGTACAGGTAGGTGATTGTGGGCGGACAGGGTGTGAGCTCAGGATACTAGGTCCCATCCCTGCAAGGCCACTCGCGTAGGTGGGTTATTGGTAGGCACAGTGATGAAATGCAATCAGCAGGGCAACAACTGCAGACAAGTTTACGCTTCTCTGCTCTTGTTCAGTTTTGCTTAGAGTATGAACCTCGGCTGCCCGAAGGGACATGGGGAGTGTACTGGGTAAGAGCACAAGATGATACTGGGGCTGCTACTATTTCTTCTGGGAACAAAGTAACAACGTGACCAGTACACGTGGATTACGATGTCCTCCAAAGTGCTGTGACTCAAGAGCAGCTTGTCACCATCAGGACCGCTCTGACCCTCACTTATCTGGGGGCTGCTGGGCGGGCACTAAGCCAATCTCTTCATTCAGACACTGAGGCTAAAATTTATAGCTGGGACTGGCTGCTTCCAGAAAGTCCTGAGTGGCAAATACACGGACCTCGAGCACCTTGTGCTAAACGAGGTAAGTCGGACAGAGAAAGACAGGTACCGTATGCTCTCTCTCATATGTGGACTCTGAAAAAGTTAAACTTGTGAAACACAGAGAGTAAAATGGTAGTTACCGGGGGATGGGGAGAGGGGATAAGGGTGTTTAAGGGTACGCACTAGTAATGAGTGGTCAATAGGCCATAAAGATCTAATGCACGAAGTAATGAATATGGACAGGAATATTATACTATAATCATGTCATGTGATAAAATTCACTACATCGGCAATCATGTTACAATATGTAAATGTGTCAAAGGGAGACACTGTACACGGTAAACTTACACAACGTTGCACATCAAATTCATTCAATTTTTTTTTTTAAAAAAAGAAATGTCTGAATTACCCTCACATATGGGTGTGTTGCTGTTTCTTTCACGAACTAGGAATCTGGGACTTCGTTTAGGTGTACCTGGATTAAGAATCATACGCAGAATTTATACGTATTCTCATATATATAAGAATATGTATAAATACGCGCTAACATATACATACATATCTTCCTCCATGAAGAATCACATACATGATTTATATATGTGAATCATATTTGCTATATGATAAGCCTGGAATATTCTTATCTTTGGTGTATCTAAATAAGTATATATATTTGGCCAGAACACACGTCAGTTTGGATTTGGGGCCTTGGCTCAGGTTCCCTCTATCCTCCATGACTAGATTTTTGTCTTGGTGGCTTCGACCTCCCACTCTCCCACCTCGCCATCCCTGAGCTATTCAATTCCAATGACCTTGCCCTTTGCAAAGCTCTAACCACCCATGCGTATGATCACATCCTGGAATTTTTTATGTTTATTTACTGAGGTATACTTTAATACAGGGAATTTACCTTTTCTGGAGTACAGTGCCATGCACTTTACCAACAACATATGGCACAATCAAGATATGGAACAGTTTCATTACTGCCAAATACTTCTTCAGGTCTCTTTGTAGTGAATGCTTCGCCCTCCCGGCCCCTGGCAACCACCGCTGTTTCCTGCTCCTATGACTTTGCCTTTTCTGAGGATGCCATAGAGATCGAATCATATAGGGAAAACTCACCCCCATTGTTGCATCCATTTTATTGCTGAGTGGCGTTTATTTTATTGACTTACCAGTTGAGAGACATTTGTGTTACTTCCAGTTTTGGGAAATTATTAGCAAAGAACTATAAACATTTACATACAGGAATTTGTGTGAACTTAAGTTTTCATTTCTCTTGACTGGATTTTGAAATGATTATTATGGTAACAGGACACATGACATTGAGATCTATCCTCTTAAATGTTGAAGCGCAAAATATGACATTGTTAACGACAGGTGCAAAGTTGTAAGCAGAGCCCTAGAACTCACGTATCGTGTGTAACTGAAAGTATACCTGTTAAACAGCTACTTTCTATTCCCCTGGTCCCTTGCAACCACCATTCTGCTGTGTTGCTTTGAGTTTGACTATTTTAGATACTCAGATAAGTGGAATCATGCAGCCTTTTTCCTTCTGTGTTCGGCTCATTTCAATAAGCATAATGTCCTCCAGTTCATCCATGATTTTACATATGGCAGGATTTTCTTCTTTTTAAAGGTGGACTAGGGGTGGCTCCATAGTGTAGTGGTTAGCACATCTGTTTTACATGCAGAAGGTCCTGGGTTCGCGCCCAGGTGGAGCCAAGGACCATACCCCGGGTGCGCCAGGCCCCGGGTGCATGCTGTGAGCACGTGGGAGGAGACGCCTCGCCTTTGGAGATCCAGTTCTTAAGGGGAAATGGCAACATTCATAGGTCAGGGGTGGAAGTGGGGGGGAGGATTAAAGAGGGGGAAAAATATATATATATATATAAATAAAGGCGGGCTAATACACTACATTTGTTTTATCCATTCGTCCGTGGATGGACACTTAGGTTGTTACCGTGTCTTAGCTATTGTGAATAACGCGGCGATGAACGTGGGACTGCAGATAGATACCTCTTTGAGATCCCGATTTCAATTCTTTTAGATATAGACTCAGGAGCTGTGCGGCTGGGCCGTGTGGCTATGCCTCAAGGGGTCTCGATCTCTCCATACTTGGCCTTCTACCCGCCATCTTCTTTGACCTTCAGGATGCATAAGTTCAAGTTTGTCCCACCTCCAGATACACCCTCTGAGCAAACGGCCTCTCGTTATTGTCCCACCTCAGTCCGTTCCTGCTTGAAAGAGGTTTCTCCCCGCAACATTCCACCGAGACTGCTCCTTCCAGGTACTCGGGACTTCCACATGGCTGCATCCGAGGATTCCTCCCACTCCTCGTTGCCACTCGAACTCCTGGAAACGCCTCCCTTTTAAAATCTCTCTTCTCTCGGCTTTCATGACCCCCGCCGCCTCTGATTTTTTCCAGTATCTTCAGCTGTTCATTTTTAAGCTCCTCTTCACCCACCTGTGCATACAGCGCACGTGTGTGCCAGCGCGTGTGCTCTTAAATCTCTCTTCTTCTTTAATATCCTCTCTCCCTGCCTTATGGAGGACATGCACGTATAGAACCACTGATGCTGTTCTGGTTTGAGATCCTAGCTGGGGATCCTAGATGGCATTGGGGAGTGGGAATTCTCTGACATGCTCCGCACAGTTAGATTTGAGAACTTTCTCAGCCAGTCTAGCTCAGGCACCCTCATGCCTTTCTGATGGACCGATGGCTCAGTTTCCTGCTTCATGGTGGTTGCTATGGGGTCAGAGACGCTCTCAGCAAAGGCTACCTTCATTGGTTGAGAAATTCAATATGATTCAGAACCGATTTCATATAATTAATTACTGTGATCCTGTGTCATTATGATAGCTGATAGCTCATACTTTAGTCAAATTAATCTAAAAAATTTAAACTATAAAATATTCACTTATACAACCTATACAAGAGTATAGGTTGTGTGTGTGTGTGTGTGTGTGTGAGAGAGATGCATGCTATTGGGTCAGCTCTGACTCTTGGTGACCCTAAGAATGAGTGATATCCACAATGTCCTGTCTTTGGTTGCCTCGTTCAGCTCCCGTAGACTCATGTATAGACTAGGGCTGTCCAATAGAAAGTTCTACAATGATAGAAATGTTCTATTGTCTGCTCTTCCCCACATGACAGTCACTAGCCTTCCAGGACAGCAATCACTAGCCATATGTGGGCATTGAACATATGTAATGGGGTAGTACCTCTGAAGAAGTGACTTTTTAATTTTCTCAAATTTTAATTAATTCAAATCTAACATGAATTAGCCACATGTGGTTAGTGACTACTGTATTGGAAGGGATGATGTTTAAAAGTCCGTTACGTTCACTATCCAGATTTATCAAAATTTTTTCATGCATTTCGGACTTATAAAATAGAAACGAAACAGTACAGATGCATTTAATTTTCCCTGTGAATACTGTCTGCATCCCTCCATCTCATCTCTGTCCCTTCCTCGCCAGTTAAAATCACTCTTCTGAGCATAGTTTAGTATTTCCATGCACATTTTAATACTTGTACTATACATCTATCCATAAGCAAGATGCTGGTGTGTTTTGCACATTTTATAACTGTTTACATGATATTTTTCACATTTTTCTACAACTTCAACTTCTTTTTTTCTATATGCTTTTGAGAGTCATCCATTGCGATATAGGTAGAGTTTGTTCACTCCTTTTTCCTCCTGTATTACATTTATATATATGAACATATTAGGATTTATTTACCTGTTCTTCTGCAGATTTAGGCTGATTCCCATTTTTCCATTGGCAAGTACTGTTGTCGCTGACAGTCTTGTACATGCCCCCAGGTGTGTGAGAGATCCTCTCACCTGGGACGGAACGTTTACAGTGTATCTTCAACGAGAAGCTGCCATAGGTACTAGAGGCTGCCATGTTGCTCCCCCAAATCATTGTCTCAATATGCACCCGTTTGGGACATGCATGGCTTAGACTATTACTCTGCTTCTGGGAGTTTCCAGAAAACGAAACAAAACATATTAACTGGACACTTCCTATATCTGCCTTGGGGTATGCACAGGTGTCCTGCCCCTAGACTGCTTCCTGTCCCAGACACAAACTTCATCTAGCTCACGTTTGTATGAGAAATGAAAGGGAACCTATTGGTCTTCCTCAGGGTCTTCGTACTTCTGTTCTATTAAGTCATGTTCTCTCATTCGTCGCTAAAATCCCCTCCCTTCCTCCCACTCTTTTACCCTCCCACCCTCTGTCCTTTTCTTCTTTCCTTTCTCCCTGATTCTCTCTCCCTTTCTATTCACTAATGCAGCAAGCACTCGCAGAGGTGTGTGGAAATAGAGATAAAAGCCGCAGCCGTTTTATCAAGGAGCTCCTAGTCCAGTGCACACACGGACACGTCCAAGGCTGCAGGCGATGAAAGATGGAAGCGTGGAGTCCGGGGCAGCTTGAGTATCGGGAAAGGCTTTCTTTTAAAATGCCACATGTGAGCTGAATAAAACAGGGTTTGGGCAAAGAAACAGGCAGCGGTCTGGAGGTAAAATAGAAAATGGGGCATCCTCCAGGAACGCAGAGTATTCAATACCACCAGAACACATTTAGAGTCTGAAGAGATGAAGCAGGGGAGGCAAGGGCAAAGGCCCTTGTACGTCATGCTTACGGGCTTATCTTTCATCTTGAGGGCACTCGTGTGCCATGAGTAGTGGGCATCTGTCGATTTTGTCTGCCAAGCATTCATTTCCTTCCTCTTCTGATATCACCTGCCTTACAGCCATCCTGTGGCTGAGGGCTCCTCCCAATTCCAAAAGGTTCTGGGGAGCTAGCCAATCACAGTCTTCTACCCGCATGACCCAGGCCTGACCAATCATAGTTCCCCAATCCCTTTATTCAAGGAGTGAGTATGTGATCTACATGGACCAATCAGGGCCCTTCTCTGAAGTGATAAATACATATAAGGAGAAAGAATGTTTACTTCAGTAGAAGGGGGATAAAAGTTTTACTTTTAGATTTCTCATGAGTTTGGAGAAATATTCTGTCCTGGAGGTTTGGATTTGGGGCTGTTTACTTGATGATGTCCTTTCTTTCACCCCCTACAGTCAATTCAAGAGTAAGTCCTTGAAGCTCTGTCTCCAAAATTTATCCCGAATCCATTCGTATTTCTCCATTTTCACAGCTGCACCTCTAGTGCAAACCACTGTCTTCTCTCCTCTGGAACCATGACACTAACCACTTGAAGTATCCACGTGTACCTTCTTTTTTGCTCCGTGCAATACATTCTCCATGCAGCAAAGTGATCTTTTAACAATACACATGTGATCAAATGACTCCCCTCTTCAATTCCCTAACAGTTTCCCATCAAACTTAAAATGAAGTTTAACTTCCCACATGTTCTGGCTTCTGCCTCTCCTAACCTCATCTTATAGCCCATTTGGTATTCATTCATTCATTCATCCATTCATTCATTCCCTCGACTAATGTTTGTGCAATGCCTACTACTTGTTAAGGCAATAGGGATACAACAATAAACAAGGCAGACTAGGTCTCAGAGCTTACACTTTATGGGGTAGGGAAAGAAAATAATCAATAACATGTAAACAAGACACTTTCAGACAGTGATCGGTATTCATTAAGATAATAAAATAGAATGATAACAAAAGGGAGTGACTGGTATTGGATTAAGAGGGCAACACTTAGATTGGATGGCTTTCCTTCTCTCTTTTAATATAAGATGTGTTTCTACCTAAGGACCTTTGTGCATGAGGCTCCATCCACTTGGAGCCCTTTGCTCTCAGATTTCTCCATGGCTGCTCATTCTCGCCATTAGCAACTCGGCTCAAAAGTCATCTTCATGAGGCTTCCCAGACCTCCGCCTCACCCCCCCCCCCCCCCGCCCACCTAAATCTAGCTATAACTGTAGTTTCCCTCTGTTTAACGAAATGCCCAAATAGGGACCTGAGTATCCCTGAGCCTGGGGATGAGGTAGGTATTTCCAGAAAGGGGAGGAAAGCTAATCGGAACATCTACTCCCCAACCCCTTTTCCAAGCTCCTGACCGTTTTGAACTGTGAGGGGCTGCCTTCACAGAGGTGCTCTAGAATGCTCATATTTCATATAAAGTCACCAAAGTGGAAAGACTAATCATAGAGATTAAAATAAACCAAGACATAACTAGAGATGTAGGCAATTTCTCCAGAGACCCAAATCAAGCTAAATGACACAGAGAGATCACTCTTTCTCTGGATCTCAGTTTTTCATCTATAAAATGAGACTATTAGACTAGAAGGTGCTAGGAGACCTACTGTTTTTCTGAGTTCTAATTATCTTGAGCTGGGGTGAGAGGCACTAGGTTACTTCATATAGTTTTGGAGTGCTCAGTGCAGGCATAGGCGAGGGGTGACTGGTAGCTGGAAGACTTTATGTTCACATCCAATAATTCTGGGGGCCTCACTGGACTCAGCAAGCAAGCCTGGAGAGCAGGAAAGCCAAGGGAGCTGATTAAAAGCTCGTTGATTGATCATGGGAGGAAGGATGATCATGGGAGGAAGCAGGGGTGAGTCCAGGAGTTGTTAGGCATTTGTGGCTACACATTGCTTTCCAGGCTCAGAATTAGTTCTGAGGGGAGACCTACTGGATAGGCCATGCGAGATGCATGCTGATGGGAGAGAAGGAAGTTAGCGTTATTGAAACCACTCCGTGTATCCACGGCTCCGGTATGGTCGTTGTGTAGCCAAAGAGGCCAAAACCTACCGCATCTTCAGTCTCTGTGCTGGATGGAGGTTCCTCCCAGACCCTGGCTCCATCGGGACTGTTCCCTCCACTCTTGCAGCAGCTATAGGTCTGGGACTGGACATACCTGGGGGGTGAGCCTGAGCATCTCCGGGGCACTGAACTGCAGCCTTCTCCTCACCTGGCTGAGCTCGTCCAGTCTCAGTTTCCTGCCTCAGCTTCCTGCCTTAGTTTCCTACTGAATGCATCACTTCTCAAGTGGAGTTCTGTCCTGAGTCACAACCTCCTGACTCCATTATCTACCTCTTAGCAGTCCCTTAAAGTCCCGGCCCTGTTGTTGGAGCCCATCTGATGACTGACACACAGATTAGCCATGACATACCCCCTAGCTCTGAGTACCAAACACTCATGGGATCAGATCTGTCGGAGTAGATTGCTGAGCCCCTGCTGATAAGGTGTGTTGGAACAAAGGGTGCCATGATGGCTGACTCCACTGCTCCCCACACCTTTCGGTAGAGTCCTCCCAGCCTGTGACTGTTGCCAGTCAGAGACATGGGGGCCATTCTGTGCCAGGCACTAGGGCTACAGTGATGAAGAAAACAAGGTCGTCGGCCCCAATGGGTCGCTGCCTTGTGGGGGACCGACACGTTCTCAGTTGACCAGAGTGTGACTTGAAGCAGAGTCGGGGAGGTAAAAACAAATGTCCCGGGGATTGTGTAGAGAAAGGGGAAAGCAGACGGAAGTCGGGGGCAGCAAGGCCCCTGCTCCCTCTCGGCCATCATCTCCTACCCGTCTCCTGCCCCCTTCCCTGGCTCCGGGTATACCCCTCCTTGCTGTTTCCTGAGCACGTCTGGAAGGATCCGGTACTTGCATGGGTCCCTCCTTCATCCCACTGAGATTGACATCTGAGTGGATGTCCCTTCTCCCTTCGCCATGCTGCCCCTGGTAGCTCTGCCCTTCCCTCTACCCCGCCACTCCCTATCAGCACACCCTGCTACATCCCTACAGCACTCATCACCACTTGACATAATTCGGTGTTTGTTTGTATGCAATTGACCCTCGAACAACATGGGTTTAGACTGTGCAGGTTTACTTACATGTGGAGTTTTGTCAATAAATATGGAAAATGTATTTTCTCTTCCTTACGATTTTCTTAACATTTTCTTTTCTCTAGATTATGTTATTGTAAGAAAACAGTATATAGTACGTATAACATACAAAATATGTTTATGTTATCGGTAAGGCTTCTGGTCAACAGCAGGCTATTGGTTGTTAAATTTATTAGTCGTTAAGTTTTTCCACTGAGCGAGGGGTTGGGATGCCTAAGCCCCAGGTTGTTCATGGGTCAACTGTATTTGCTTATTTTCTGTTTCTTAAATTAGAAGGTAAGCTCTATCAGAGCAGGGATTTTGTATTCTCTTCAGCCGAATCCCCAGCACCTCAGAGGTCACTGGGTACATAATACGTGCAAAATTGGTGCTCGCTGAATGAATGGGTAGACGATACTAAAGGTTTCCAGCAGGAAACCTTTTGAGCTGACCCCGAAGGATGGGTGAGATTGAGTTGGGCTGGCACTCCAGGAGGAAGCATTAGTGTAGATGAAAGCGTGAAGGCAAAGAAATGCAGGAGAAATACAGTGGGTGGGGGATGAGGATAATGGAAAGAGGAAGGAAAGAGAGTGGGCAGCCGGAATGGGGAAGGTGCTTGTCAGTATGTACAAGCAAAGTCTCGCTTCAGCTGCGATCGTGTCGGGTCTCCACCCGTCCACCTCTCACGCTTCCTCCTCCACTCCAAACACTACCCATCCCTTGAAGGTCTGCAAAGTCTCACCCCACTATATTCTAATAAGTGGTTGACCGTGAGCTTTGGAATATCATACATTTTGGTTACAGGCCTGACTTTGCACTTGCTAGCTACGTGGCCTTTCAGAGTCCCTTCTCAGAGCCCCGTGTCTTATAACCTGCATCACACATGTGCTACCTGGGGTCGTCTCCCAGCTCTCAGGTGATAGACTTTTCCCATTGGGTCATGAACTTCTATAGGACATGACCCTGATTTTACATCGGTACTAGAAAAAAAGCAACCCTCAGGGCGAGGAGGAGAGCAGAGGTGAATCTGATTCCTGATTCTACTCCTTTACTAGCTGTGTGACTTGGGCAAGTTACTCGACCTGTCTGGACCTCAGTGTCCTTAGCCACCGAGGATTAAATGCAATTCCATTGAAAGTGCTTAGCGCAGGGAGGAGCTCGAAACAATTAGATCTCGCCTCCCTCACTCCTCACTGCCTCTTCCTCTCCTACCCCTCTTCCCTGCCAAAGGTACCACAGCTTCCAGCTAGAATCTTCTCCTGTGGCCATCTCCACGACTCCCCACTGGACCTAGTCAGCCCCAGGCAGCCAGGGCTCTTGCTAATTAATGGGCTGAATTTCCAAGCAGCCTTAACTTCTCAGAGGGCATCTCCTCAGCCTCATTAATCAGAGAAGGCTTCCCAGGTCCCCTGTAAGGCAGCCTCGGGCATCTTGCAAAACTCATCATAAACACCCAAATGAGATGGCAGAAGTAAGTTTCCATTTGGAACCTGACCGACCACTCGTTTGCTAATGCGAGCCGAGCTGGCGGGTGGAGACAGATGACGTTTTTATTTACTTATTCGCGGGGTTGGTGTTTGTTCCCGCAATGCTGTTTTCATCCTTCTTCCAAAGACCGATTGGAGCCCATGCAGCAGCTGGGCGAGTTTGCTTGCTTATGCTCTAATTACATTATAGAACGGTCGGGGATGGGACCTCGCCGTTTTCCTAGTCCGCTCCCCTTTCCCCAAACACGCTGGAAGGCAGACGGAAAAGCAACGTGATGAAGAAACCATTTCTCTCTGAGTTGGTAAATAAGCAGGATAGGAATGGATCATTTCCAAAAGCGAAAAAAGCCATATCGTCTCTTTCACATACATACCACGAAAAGACTTCACGTTTTGCTCACATATGATGGGAAATCTGTATCCAGAGGACAGTGTGAAAAAGGTACTTCTTCTTTCCACATTTACAAAGGAATAAGTAATAATACTGAGCTCTTACTAGGTGCCGGGCACCGTTCTAAGCACTTTAGGTACATTATTTCATTTAATCCTCACAACCCCTTGTTAAGTGGGTAGTTTTTATTATGCCCATGTAATAGATAAAGAAATTGAAGTGCACAGAGGTTAACTTGTCCATCGCCAGTCATTAAACGGTGGAGCGAGGTGTTGAAACTACGCAGGCTGGTTCTGAAGTACTGTTTTTACACTGTTTTAATATTCGTATTAACATAATGTTTATTATTACTATTAATAGGTTAACAAATATGTTAGTCGACAGATAATTAAGTGGATACATGGCTATGGTGGGAGTCTGCTGTCGGTTTCCCAAGCTCTCTTCCTCCTCCCCGAGTGCTCAGCTCAGACTACACTTTCCAGCATCCCTTGCAGTGACATACGGTCATGTGACCAGGCACACCAATGGAACAGGAGTGGGAGAAGTATGTGCAGCTTCTGTATCCCTTGGTTAATAAGAAACATCAGTTCTGGGCTTTGTCTGCTTCCTCTTCACAGACTGGATGTGGTGGTGACTGGGTTCAAACCGGGAGCCTCACGCTGAGGGCAGAGCCACGCCCCACACCCACAGCAGCCTGCTTTCCAAGATGTTTTTAGGGAGCAGAGGCTGCCACCCTGCCCTGCACTGTGAGGTGAGAGAGTCACAAACTTCTTTGCTCTTTAAGTGATTGAATATCTGAGTCTCCTTGTGATGACAGCCTAGCCCTCACCCCGAGTAACAGAATGATTGTCTTTCCCTTTCGTAGAATCAAAAGAACTTTTTCTTTAAAGGTAACCGGCACTAACTTGAAGCTATCACCTGATAGAACATCTCTTGAAGACCTACAACTGTAAATGGCTTACTTCCTGTTGAGTCAACTCGTTCTCTCTTTAAAAGCTCTACTATTAGAGAGTTGTTAGTATTTCAGTTCTAAGGTAAAACCTATCTCAGTAATTCACATGCAGGGTCCCATTCATCCTTTGAGGCCTAAAAAGCAATTGTGATGCTCCTTCCTTGACTCAGAGCCTCCCACTATCTGAAGACAAGGATCATGCCTCATGAATGCTCCCTGGCCTAAACAGTCTCCATTCCTCCAACTTTCTTCATCTAATACTGAGATGCAGGTATTATTCCCCTACAATACTCCAGGCATGGTGGCTCGGGACGAACCCCAACCTTGCACATGCGTTCCGCCCAGCCTGGGGAACAACAGGGCGGCTCTTCTCATTCTCATGTCTGGGCTTGTATGCATCCATTTCGATATTAAATTTGAGAAACATCTATCCATCTTTTTCTGTTTTTAAAGATGCTTGGAGCTTGGAGCATGTGATTAGGGTGGCAGACTTACTCTGAGCCTTATGAGCGCTGGTCTGTCATAATGCCCTCACTGCACTGTGAGGACAAAGTGCGGTGCCTCACAAATATCCCTGTACGATGTCACACAATGGCATTTGGTTCCTCACGCTGTCCAATCAAGGCTCTCCCCTCGGATTCTGTCATCCAATAGTTTCTCCCAGGAAAATGAAGGAAAGATTGAAGTCATTTTGACGGAGGGCCTCTAAGGAATAATAACTTTAGTTTGCCATACACAAACCACATCATTTGTCCCCGGTCTGGTATTTAGTTAATGTGCATGAAAAATGGCATTTTTAATACCGGAGAAGATGACTTACTTCACCTTGAGAATGACGTTACTAAGATTATCATTGTATGTAGTGATTGGTTAAAAAAGCCTATGTCATATTCAGCATAAAGCCTTTAATTCTCTAGCAGAGATATGAATAATTTTTTGGTATCTGGTGAGCCAAACAGTTCAGTTAATCAAAATTGAAGCACGTTAGAGGGTCTTAATGGAATGGATAGACATGGCATATGAGGATATTAAAAATGTCTGTGGAAGAAAGAATTCTTCGAGGTTTCCCTCGGAAACATTTACTGCACTCGTATTCTCTCTCTTCAAATTCACCCCCATAATCTATTTCTTCAACTGCGTGTGACCATGTGCATTCACTACCATATCTATCTATCTACCTACCATCTATCATCTATCTATCAATCTATCATCTATCAATCTATCAATCTATCTATCTATCATCTATCTAATCTATCATCTCTGTATCATCTATCATCTGTCTATCATATATCTCCCAATCATCTATAATCTATCTAATCTATGACCTCTTGTCTATCTACATCACACACACACACACACACACACACACACACACACACACACACCCCCACCCCCCCCCGGAGGTTCTGTTTTCCATGGCAAAGCCCTCTACACATTTCCTGCAATGCTTTTGCATGTCTTTCCTCTTTCTTGTGAGGCGTCCCCTGGTGGTCCCTGCGACAGCTGCGTGTTCAGACCTGGCCCCAGGGCACTGCACCCCCGGCCAGGCCATTTCCTGACTTCCCCAAAGGGAGTGATTTCTGTATTTCCGATGTGTTCAAACATCTCGCAGACTGGTCACCTTCCCTAAGACTACTTGGGACTCTAGAAGATTCAGTGGCCCAGCGACCAAGGCTGAGAAAGGATAAAGGAGGCACAAGAGATAGACGGAGGAGAAGACCCAGTAATCCCATCATTTCCAGAAAACCTGAGACGTCTCAGTACTCGCTGGCGGAACAAAGTGAGACAGACAGGCGTTTTTGGTCAGAAGCTGCCAGGCATATGCATCCTGTGAAGACAAGTGTGTCTTAGTCTGCTCAGGCTGCCATAGCAAAATACCACGGACCGGGTGGCTCATATACCAGATACTTATTTCTCACAGTTCTAGAGGCTGCTAAGTCTAAGTTCGAGGTGCCGACCGATTTGGCTCCTGAGGAGAACCCTCTTCCTGGCTTGCAAACAGCCATCTTGCTGTGTCCTCACAAGGCAGAGGCAGCTCAAGCTCTGGTCCCTCTTCCTCTTCCTATTTAAGACACTAACCCCACCGTGGGGGCCCCACTCTTCCTATGACCTCATCTAAACCTAATCACCTCCCAAAGGCCCCGCCTCCTCACACCGTCACACGGGGGTTAGGGCTTCAGTATATAAGTCCTTGGACGACACAGATATTAAGTCCATAGAGAGGAAAACAGGTCTGCTCTTTTCACCCCAATTTAGAGTCCCAGCTCTGCCGTTTATTTACTAGCAAGAAACAGAAATTCTCCAAGCCTCGATTTCTCCTCTATAAAATGGAGGCGGCGGTGGGGGTGGGGGTGGGCAGGCATGGGCATTGATGTCGCAGCTCTCGGTGACATTTGGATGCTCGGGAGATGCCACCTCCTGTCTCCTGCCCTGGGAAGCTAGTTCGTAATTCTAGCATTGACTTTGAGTAGCAAGCTTTACTTTGCCAGGTTAGGGTTATCAGTAAAGGTAGGATTTACCTGGAAGGGTTTGGTGGCCAAACGTGTGGATAAAACAAACATCCCAATGTCCTCCCAGCAGAGCCGATTGGAGAAGAAGACAGAGGCCCGATGCCCACGTAGATGATGGTCACCGAGTGCCCATTCACTGCCCTCCCGAGTCCCACTGGTTATTTCATAAATGAGAGAAAACAGCGACAGACAAGTTGAGTGCAAATTCCCCTCCACCACCAAAATGTTGGGCTCCTCAAACGCCAAAACCGGTCCATGAGGACTGTGTGGTGTCTTTAACAAGGATTTGTTCCTTTAACATGTATTTACTTAGGATCTCCATGTGTCGGATCTTATAACACAGGAGGCCGGAGAGTCGGCCTCACGATGGTGAATGACACCTGCTGCCACACCTTTGCTCATGCTGTTTCCCCTGCCTCGGATACCTGCCTCCTAACCCCCTTGTCCGCCGGCAAACTGGTATTTCAAAGCTCTGTTCGCACTTCGTATTCTGTTCGATGCCTTCCATGATCCTTCTAAGCACTCTCCCTCCTGTGTTATCATGGTGTTTGTTCATAATTTTATTTTAACACTTATCATTTTAGGTTGCAATGGTTTACGACACAGGAATATAAGCTCCTTCAAGGCAGGACAGTACCTTAACATTAATACACATCTTTCTGAGATGTTGTATGGATCTCACTAAATGCGGAAGATGCTCATAAATGAGTGAACAAAAGAGTGAAAAAAAAAATGGCTTCTGGCCTGGAGAACTCAGGGTCTAACAGGAAAAGAACATTTGTTTCATCTAAGTCCCACAAAAATAACAGGTGGTGGGATTTATGATGCCCATTTTACAGATGAAGAAACTGAGCCTCACAGAGGTTAAACTACTTGCTCAAGGTCACACAGTGAGTAATTCGCAGATGAGAGATTCGATCTGAAGCTGGTATTCTTCCCACTGCTTCCTGTACACAATTAACTGGGAAACTGTGGTCTGAGGATTCCTGTAGCCTCGGATGGAATCTACATCCTGCAGGATTCAGTGTCAAGTTCTTCCACATCTGGAATTGGTGGAGGAGGCTCAGAAGGGAAATTAGGGAGGCGAAGGCTTCTTACTGATCAGATACTAAAGTGAGACTTCGATGGGACTTGGAGTTACCTGGCTGAAGGAGATCATCAGCCTCCAGATAGCAACTCTGGCAAATTCATCTGCCCCCCACATCCCCGGGGGAGCAGCCTGGGATGCCTGGAAGGGAGGGCGAGACCACGGTACCTTCAGAATATCTATTCGGTAGAGAGGAAATGCCCTGACGTTTGATCCCATTTACTTGAGTGAGACTTTATATCTAGGCATCTCAGGTTTTAAATTACACGTCAGAGGGAATTCTCCTCTCTGGGCGTGATGTGAGGGGCTTGTCCTTTGGAGGAAGCCGGTGTGAGCTCAGTAATGGGCATCTCCTGAACAGAGGAAGGGGCAGCATCGTGGTCGCACCCGTTCGGCAAACCTACGCTGAGCATCTCGGCGTTGCCGGGCCCACGATGAGGGTTGGGGATACAGACAGGAACAAGACACCGCTCCTGTTTTTAAGGAGCTCAAAACATGATAACGCGCATAGCTACTTGTCTATTCATTCCTTCAATGAATATCTGTGGTGTGTCTACTCTGTGCAAGGCACTGTGACAGGCGCTGGGAATGCGTCAGTGGACAGGACGGACAAAGACCTCGCCCCGCTGGAGTGTCCATTCTCGCAGGGGGTGGGGGAGAGTGAATAATAAACAGAATAAAGGAGTAAATTATGTGATACATTAGAACCTGATAGATGCCATAGAAAATAGGGGTGGGGAAGAACGGGGTTAAAGAGATGGAGAGTCCTCAGGGTGAGTGGGAGGCTTGCAACTGCCAGTAGGAGGCAGCGTGGAGGACGTTTAGGGAGCAGCGTGTGAAGGAGACCAGGAAGGAGAGGACAGGGCGCGCCGCTCTCCGGGGAAGGCCTGCGAGAAGTGAGGGGGTATTCTGCGCCCAGGCCCTCAGGCAGCGTGTGCCCGGTGCGTTCCGAGTCACAGCAAGGAGGGCCCGGGGGAGGGAGCACGGGGGGGGTGGTGGGGGGTGGCGATGAAGGCAAAGAGGAAGGTGGGGTCGGCCCAGCACGCCGGCCTCGAGGGCCGTGGTCATCGCCAAGACTCTGGCTTTGATGCCGAGGGCAACGGGGAGCTGCTGGAGGGTCCCGAGCAGAGCAGGGATGCGATCTCACAACTGGAGGGTTATTCTCAGGTTCCACCGAGGTGGACACGGGGACACAGGTGAGAGGCTGTTGCCTTATCCAGGTGTGGGGTGGCGGTGCCTGGGTCAGTTCGGGTCCATGAGGCGGTGAGAAATGAGCGGGTGCTAGATATGTTCTAAATGTAGAACCGGTGAGATGTCCAGAGGGAGCAGATGTGGAATGCGCTGGAAAAGGAGGCTGAGGGTTTCAGCCTGAGTCCCTGAAAGGCTGGCTGTACCATCCACCAGGAGTGGGAAAGCTGTTCGGGGAACAGGCCACAGCGGAAATCACTAGCTTCATTTTGGACACATTCCCTTTGAAATGCCCATCAGGTATCAAGGAGGAGAAGCCAGTGGACAGTTAGTTATGCAAACCTAGAATCTGATGTGCGTGTGGGCAGACCGATGGGGGTGGTGGGGGGATGGGGGGCCGGGAGGCTGGGGCTGGAGAAATAAATGAATGGAGCACTTCCTAAGTGCCAGCACCCTACCGAGCATGTGATATACTTCATCTCGCGGAATTCTTAACACAGCTCTGGGAGATATTTCCTTACGTCACAGACAAGGAAACTGAGGTGTAAGCAGTTTTAGGAAACCAGTCCCAAGCCATGCAATGAGTTAGTTGCAGAGCCGGGTCTCAATCTCGGTCCCTCTGGGGTGAACAGCGGGCACTGGGGCCACCGGTCCCACCCGGCCTGTCATGCTAAATTCACCGCTGAAGTGTCTTGAGACAGAATTTAAGGGCGAAGGCAGGTTTATTTTGGTGGTGATGGTGCAGGACCAGTTGAGATCTGGATGATCAAAGAAACACATCAGGTTAGTGTGGATGGGATGATGGGTTAGGTACCCAATTCCAAAGGAATCCCAGGCTGCTAAGTCGTCATTAAGGGGGGCTGGAATTGGAGCCGGAGAGTGACAGAGGCGGGACGGGGAAACAGGATACTGGGGAGACTCCAGGACGTCCTGGTCGTCGGCGGCCCAGCCTCTGCCTCCCTGTGTCTCCTGAGTTTTCCAGGGGGTACATAGAGTCTGACACATAGAGCTAGACGTTTTCGTTTAAACAGCTCTTTATATGACATACTTGTGGCATCGGAACAGTTCGGCAGGTCTGGGGGTGACTCCCTGGAAGGAAGGGTGTCTGTCACGGCCCGTTGAACATAACAGGCAGTTCGTAGGGTCTAGGTGAGACTTCTGACCCTGCAGAGTCCTCTAGCCTGCAGCAGGCAACTACTGAAGAATCAAATAAATGTCCTGACCAGATCTCTACCACTTTCTCAGCTTTGGACACTTATTTCCATCAAGGGAGCTTCTTGCCTTGATCATACTTCTGAACACTGGATGGACCAGGCCAAGAATGGGACAGCCAAGAGAGCCTTCTCAGCCAGTCGTAGTCATAGAATTTCAAAGGTGTAAGGACATTAAATCATAATTCTCTAGCTGATACATTAATCTCTCTCAGCATCCCTGACATATATCTAGTTTTCCGATCCCTTCTTGGGTACCTTCAGGAATAGAGGATTTCTTAGACTATTGATGGAGACTAGTCCGTAGACTATTGATTAATCAGTTCATGGTTAAAAGCAAATAAGCTTTGGAATTAGATGGATGTGGGAACAAATCCTTCTACTGATCTATCCATTACCTGAATCCCTTAATTTTTAGCAAGCGCCTTCATTTTGGGTTTCGGAGCTCTCGTCTGTAAAAGGGAAATGCCCTCCTCTTGCTAGCCGGTTGTCACAGGGAACTAGTAAGGCAGGATGGTGCTCTGTTAAGGGCAGGGGCCGTGGAGTCAACTCCTGGAGATTCCTGGACCATTTTATTAGGCCTCATTTTCTTTAGCTCCAAACTAAGAGTGAGAAGACCACTAACCTCCTAAGCAGGCAGGGCTGTTCCTGGTGTATGTGTCGCCTGGATATGAATTAGAAAAAAAAGATTCTCTGTCCCCCAAGTGGACACAGCTGCACACTTGGGCTCAAGACTTGGCAGGCAGCGTGACCCCTTGCCAGGCAGGTCCCTTTCTGCGGAACACACCTGCAACGCAGGTCCCAGCGACCTGCTCGGTGCCTGTGAGCCGCCCGGAACGTGGCCTGATGCACACGATAAGCACTCGATGAGCATTAGCGATGATTATGAGGCAAAAATATTAGCTCTTAAGGTGGCCGGTTTTACTGTGGGACAGCTTGGACTGCTCTTCCCAACCCCGTATTCTGGGAGGAAATCTGCTTTCTAACAAACAGGTCATCTCCCCACTCTCCGTGGCTTCATACGCTATCTTTTGCAACATCGCCAGTTGGGCTCCTGTTGTGGAAGATTAATGGGGAAGAATCGTCCCCGGTTCTCCAGCTCTCTCTGCTTCTGTGCCCTTTGCCATCCGACTTCTCCTCCCCAGACTTAGAATCTATTTTCCCATCCCGTGACTCTGAGGTGGCTTTGTGACTTGGCCTTTTTGTGCGCCCGTTCTTTCTTGGAACTTTGCCAGCACCGTACGACTGTTCTCCTGCTGGACGATGGCAGATGTGTGGGCCAGTGACCTCCAATGGCGTTCAGGACTTGCTACCCCCAAATACGGCACCCTGGCACATGGAAGATTTTAAACTGAGGGAGTTTGAGAAAATGGCAGACGCAGGAAGGTCACGCTGACCTTTCTCGCCTGTTCTCCCACGAAAAGAGTTGTGCAACCCTCCTGTGAGAGATGTGCTCCCTTCACCCAGGGGAAAGGGGCAGCCTTATCTCTGGGCACCGAGAAGAACCTGAACAAACAGGCCTTACAAATTTTCCCTCCGCTTACCGCGCCCACCTTAGACTCTGCTCTCTCTTATTTCTCCGTCACGGCCCACTCTTTCTCAAACCCAGCATAAAAATACTCAGGTGGAACCACTTCTTCAGGCCTTCATTCCCTTACGCAGGCTCCTAGGTCCTGGAAGTCTTATATCTAATGGATTTGCATGCTTTTCTCCTGTTAATCTGTCTTAGTGTAATTTTCGGACCCAGCCAGGGACTCGACGCAGGTCAAGAAAGACCTTTTCTCTCCTTATGCTGCCATTGCTTCAGCAAATAGGCAGCCAACTGGCAGACCGGCGAGTGGGGCTGTTCTAGATCAGTCATCTCCCAGCCGACCACAGACAATAATAGCAAGACCAGCCGAGATGAGCTGAAGCGGGCTCACAGACTTGCGAAGAAAATTAATGCTTACTGTGAATGCCTCCGGGGTTTGGGGACGTTGCACGATCATGGCAACTGATAAGTGACAGAGGTCTGGACTTACTACTGGTGGCTGGATCCAGACCGCGCCTCCTGTGGCGGACACGATTCAATGTGGCCCACGTATTAATAGCCTCCTCCCTGTCAAGTTCTGCTACCCGCCCGTTTCTGAATTTATAAGCCTCCTCCACATCACTTGGGTCCTGGCCCTAAGGCCAAAGTGATTTTCTATTCCCTGCCACCTCCTGGACGAGACTGTGGGGCCCAGACTTGGTCTGGAGGAGCACAGCGCTGGCCCTGAGGCTTTCTTGCTGCTGGTTGCAATTTCTAAGGACATTTGATTCCGCGCCGGGCCGCACACGGCTCCGGCTTCGTGACACCTCGGTCCCCCCGTGAGAAAAGCCGGGGCTTGCCAGGGGTGCATAACTTAGCTGTTATGACTCACTCTAGGGGAAAACTGGGCAAACAAGCCCTACCGCCCGAAGGCAATTTTGATTTTTAAATTATGAAATAAATCATCCTGAGCTTTTCTGTTTTCTCGGGGTTTGTTTTTGTTTTTCTCTTTTTGCTCTAAAACTTCCAACAGTAGCTTTCTGGTGTGCGATTATTTATCACTCGGCTCTCTTCTCATCCAAACTGTATTTGTTTTATGAAATGACAAATCACCGCGTTCGCTCCGGGGCAGAACCTTGTGCTAAGTGGAGCGTGTGGGTGTGGAAGGGGTTCAAGAGACAAAACAGAGGTTGACTTCACTTCGGCCCTGAGGCTGAGGGTCCCGGGGAGGTGGGGGGCAGGAGAAGGAAAAAAAGGAAAAATTCTCAAACCACACCGGTACGGGCATAGGTTTGAATCCATATTTACCTGATACTTAAGTCCCTGCTTTGACAGATCTGCTTTTTTAAAAATTACCTCCTGGTCTTGGTTTCCTCATCAAAAAAAAAAAAAAAACAAAAAAACAAAAAAAAAAAACAACAAAAACAACTCCATAGAATTGTGAACAGCAAACGTTTACGGAGGTCAGACACCTCCCAGAAGCTACGGGGCTATTGTTTAGGGTTCCACATCCACGAACGTTTCAGAATTATCCGTAGATAGATATGGTGTCTCACCAATTCACACGTTCATCTTTTCATTAAATGTATAACGAAGTCACTACTGCACGTGTGAAATTCTATTTTGATTAATAGAGCAGAAATTCCTTTAAAAGCATCTCTAAATTCATTATAGATCTTAGCCATTACGCGCCTTCTTGATTAGTGAGTGTTGAATATATCCTGCCATGGGGGAGGAGGCTGGCTCCATTTAATTCTTTTTACATTACGAAAGAGTCTTAGCGCTTAAAACCCACAGGAAGCTATTTCCGGTGGGAAAAGAGTTAGGGCCTCCTGAGCATTTGGGTGTGGGGAGTGTTTGGAGGGCAACGGGCTTTCTTCTGGGGGATGCCGGCCAGGTGTATGCTGGCCAGGTGTATGCCGGCCAGGTGTATGCATGTGAATCAAGGTTGCTGCGAAGGTTGCGCGTCTAGAAAGCAACAGCGAAATAGTCATCGGGTACGTTCCGGGCTGGCTTGGAGCCAGGGCCCCCAACTATGTGGTCACGGCACGGCAGACGGCTGCGGACCCTCTGAATCTGGAGCGAGAACTGGGAGAAGGTGACCGTCTGGCTATTCACTAAATAACACACTAGCGACGATCTCCAGACTTCTTGTCATGCGATCTAACTCATGACTGTGTTGCACAAGCCACTCTTATGTGGATATTTTGTTACCTGTGGTCAAAAGCACTCTTACTTGATAGTGTAGATCCCCAGTGTTTGCTGAATGGGACTCTGTCTTGCTTTGTGCATTTCGAGGGTAAAATTCAATATTATTCATGCCTCAGCTCCCCACAGCCTTCAGCACGGTGCTTGCTACACCGCCGGGCTCAAAATGTGGTGGGTTGCGTTACATTCGCTCTGTTCCTCCAAACAGGAAACCTGAATAAACCTAACTAATCTCGCCGCGTTTAGTCTCTGCTCCGATCTGTCCTGGGCACAGACGCCAGGCTGGTAACAAAATCCCCCCTTCCTAAAACCTTCCGCAATTCCTCGCAGGTTGCATAAAACAAAAACACATTTATAAGGCAACCGAGTTTCTCGGCGACGGGCCTGCGACCTGTTTCCAGCTGCACCTCCCTTCGCCTTCTAACCCGTCCTCCGGCCCACGTGCACGGGTCTCCTGTCTGTCCTCTCCCCAGCCCGGCCACGTGCCCACACGGTTCTCCCAGCTGGAACGCCTGTGTGCCTCCTTCTGTTCATCCGCACGCCTTCCTTTAAGGTGGAACACAACCCCTACCACCGCGCCTGTTCATCCTCACCGGGAGAAGCCAAGCCTTGAGGATCAGACGCAGAGAAGAAACATGAAAAGAGAAAATGGATGAGATTTGGAGACACAGTTGAGCCAAAAGGACAATTCAGCTCGATCAGCTAGAAAGGGGCCTTCGAATCGGCCCATATGTTGGCAAGAAATTTTAAAAGACGGCCCCGGAGTGAACCCATTCATTCGAGTGGAGTAAATCACCACCATGGACTTCCACACGGCAAAGCTATGGGAGCAGAAGCGCGCGCGCTCTCTCTCTCTTTCTCTTTTTTTATTTTAGGAAAACACAACTCAGACTGCTAAACTGTAACTGTTGTGCTGAGCTCCTACCTGGCCAGAGCCCCTCCTGCCACAAAGAAAACCAGGATGAAGAACCACATGATGCCTAATTGAAAACATGTTCTTGCACCTGTGGGCTGTAAACTCTCCGCTTGGATAGGGGCACGTGCCCATTTATTTGAGGGCTGCGAGGTACCCACAGCCACACAGTGGCCCGCGCTCGGCTCCTGCAGCCTGTCGGCGTTCGAGGGGGTGAGCGAACGCAGGCACGTTTTTGTCTCTTTCTTTGGGGGAAAGCGAGTGAGGCACCTGAGAGCATTAAACCTCAGTCCAAGTTCACATATGGAGAGTTTGGGAGATTCTACCCACAACAATTCATGTCTTATTTATTCGGTCAGAAATTCATTTGGAAGGGAACATTTCAGGTAAAGCCAGATGCCAAGCAATTTCTTTTCTGGCCAGAAATGCGTGGAGATGGCACTCGGCGCGTTAGCAAAGGGAAGCGCAGAGAACGGACGCTTGTTCACCTCCTGTGCGCTGAGTGCTCTGCGTGCCTCCTCGTGTCATCTCTGCGATAAACTGAGAGGGAGGCACCACGCTTCCCACTCCACAGACCTAGGCAGTGAAGCCCCGTGAGCCGAGGCCCATAACGAGGGCACGCTGGAAGAAAACGGTGGAGCCGGCTCTTGCGGCCGGGCCGACGTCCCGGCCCCTGTCATTCATCCTCGCAGTCCCGAGTGCCTCCTCTGTGCCAGGCCGCAGTTTGCTCCACGTGCAGGAGACACGTGCTATACGGATGGCAATGTGTGCGGCCTTCAGAAAGAAACGCAAGACGGGCACATCTTTGCCGTCCGACGATGCCAGGCCGTGGTCCGGAGGGGTCAGTTAACTTCCCTTAGGTCCCAGAGCGAGCGAGCAACAGCGTTGGAACTAGAACTTGGTTTATCGTGGCTCTGAAGTCCGTGCGCCCGTTAGTGTTATAATAGTCATAAGTCCCACACTACTTGCCCTTCGGCCGGGCGAGGCCCGCGTCTCACTTCCGTACCCCGCCGACCTCTCTCGAGAAGCTCTCGCAAGTCTGAACTATACTCTCCCGTGTTTCTGCTCTTCTCTGCCTACTCGGTGGTTATTTGCCGATCCAATAAATTAGTCCGTGCCAAGGTTTTAATGGGCACCTTAATGTCTTGCGGAGCCCAGACAGCATATTTGCATTTTAACAGCAGCTTTTAATTCAGCTCCATTCACTTCCGCTTAATTCAACGAATACCGCGAGGTGAGCTACGTACAGGGCATGTGGCCATGTGCCGGGGGGGGGGGGTGAACATCGAGTGGAAGAAGCCCAGAGTCTCTCTTTGAAGGATGCTCAAGCTCTTGTGTGGGGGTGAGGAGAATGTAAACAACTAACCTGAATATGCAGAAAAATGATGCTAAGTAAAAATTTTAAAGCATGCTATAAGTACGAAGAGGAAGCATAACACAGATGCATGACTAAAAGATTTAGGGAGAAAAAAAAAAAAGAAGGCCCTTGACTCCCAAGCTCTGAATAAAGGACATTACCGTCCAAGTTCAAAAGCATAAGACAGAGGTAGTGAAGTTTCACAGAACATGTGCTAAAATAATTTCGGGGTCAGAGGTTTCAAATGAACTAGCCATCATCTGGAACACGGCCCCAGCTTTCTAATTGGTTTCCTGCCTTCAATCTGATTCTTCCAATCCATTCTCTTCTCTGGAGAGCTAAAGAGAGCCTAGAGACACTCGATTATGATCATTATTCTCCTGCTTAAAACCCTGTATTACCCTCCATTGCCTTTAGGATAACGTTCAAACCTCCGGATAAATGTGAAGTGGCCGAATGAATACATAACTGAGCCATCGGGGTGCGATTCTACTCCTGCTCAGCCATGCACCATGGAAAAAAGACACGAGAGATCAGGAATACTGCGAGATCAGGAATACTGTGTCCAAATCGTGGGACCTGAAGTGTTCAAGAGGAAAGAGACAAATTTGAGCCCATGCAGAGGATTCTACAAGGACACTAAAAAAAACTTATACTCAAGTCCGAGGAGGAAGAGCTAAAAGGCCAGGAGGTTGTAAATGAGAAGACCAGGAGATGGGGCAGTGAGAGGGAACGCCCAGGCTGAGGGGTTAACTAACCTCAGTCTTTAAACCTCTGGGAGACGTCTGTGGGGGGGAAGGTAGAGACTCGTCCCTTCGCTTTCCAGAAAGCAGGACGAGGTTAAGCAATGAATGTTAGAGGGAGTAAAACTATGGTTTCACCAAAGAAGGTCCCAAGGACTGGAGCTGCTCAAAGACACGCAGAGGGTAGTATTTGGAGATATCGACAGAGGGTTATTTACTCCGATATCCTCTAGTCGTCCTGAACTGCCTCAGACTCATTTCCCAAGCACACCACAGTCACGGTTCAGAACCGAGCATGTAGCTGAACGGATCCCAATGGCAATCTTGAGAAACAAAGCTTTCCTTGTTGTTACAGCTGCAGTGGCTGTGGTTATTCTGAGCGACAAGATAAACTTTTTTTTTTTTTTTTTTTCTGATTCTGAATGCTAACTGTTAACTATTAAGAAGAAAACCTCTCGTGGAATTTGAACTGGAATGAACATGCGTGATGACGTCGGAGATGGTTTTTTCACCATTTGTTGATTTATTTATTCAACAAATGTTTACTGAGCACGAATTATTTCCTAGATTTGAGTCTAGGCACTTTGGAAATGAAAGTGAACAAAACAAAGATCCCAGCCCTCATGGAACATACACCAGGGAGATGAACGGACGGCAACAATAACAACAACAACAAACCTTGAATAATTAATAAATGATATACTATGTTAAAAGGTGGGAAGAACCATGGAAAAAAGACACAAGAGATCAGGGGTGCTGGTTGGAAGAGAACTGCCATTTAAAACAAATGATGGTCAGGGTAGGCCTTATTGAGAAGTGGAGATCTGAGTTAAAACTTGAACATGTGAGCGTTAGCCATTTGGAAGTCGAGGGAACAGGGTTTCAGGCAGGGTGACGGCCAGGGCCAAGGCTGAAATCTGAGATCGTGCTTGCCATGCTTGTGCTAAGGAACAGTAAGGACGCCGGAGAGGCTGGAAGGAGCAAGCGAGGGGCAGCATTAAGGAGATGAGGTGAGAGAGGTAAGTGGGACCCAGAAGAGGGATTCTGGGGGGGGGGGGCTCGTAGGTGACTGTTGGGACCTTGGCTTTCTCTCTAAGTGACATGAAGGGAGAATGCTGTTGGAGGGTTTAGAGCTGACTGACGATGTGAACCAGGTTTTAACTGGATCACTCCGATCGCTGTTGGGTATAAACTGTAGAAGAGCAAGAGGTAGGGAGAGCAGTTAGTTAGAACTGCAATAAACCAGAGAGAGGATGTCACAGAGATGGGGACATGTGGTCAGATGGGTATTTCAATGACGGGGCCACTGGGATTTCCTGGTGAATTGGATACACGTGAGAAAAAAACAGGAGTTGAAGATAACCTGAAGGTGTTGGCGTAAGCAACTTGAAGTCCCTTCCATGAAGGTGGGCAGGGGTTGTGGGAGCGGAGAGATTTGCTGTCTAATTTTGGACAATTTGATCTGCTTGTTAGATAGCCTAGTGGAGAAGCCGAGTGTGCGGATGGATAGACGAGGCAGGATTTCAGGAGAGAAGTCTGGGCTGGAAATGAAAATACGGGAGTGACCTTTACAGGAAAACCTTCCCTCACCTGACCCTGTAGTTCCATTCCTAGAATATTCAAGGTATATGAAAGCAATGTAAAAAAAAAATGTTTTTTTGTTTATTTGGAATTAGAATCTAAGGTCAGATCTTTATAAACAGCGAGAGAGAGTCATGCAGGATGAAGGATTCTTTATGTGGGAACCTCTCCAACATTCTAGGACCTCCGGCATTCCTGGCCACTGCCCAATAAAAGCCAAGTAGTGTCCCTAATCACAGTGACAGCTAAAAAGTGCCTGTGCCCATCTCCAAAATGACCCCTGAAAGCAGGGGGGTGGTGTGCAACACTTCGCCTGTTGAAAATCTCTGATCTGCACACCGCTCCAGGCTCGGACTGTGCATGCACCAGTGACTTCCGAATCTGTATTACCAGGCTGTGCCTGTCTTGCATTTGAGATCCAGTTGGCTGCCAGACACCTCTGCTTGAATGCTTTGTGGGCAGCTCAAGCTGAAAATGTTTAAAGCTGCATTTCTCTTATCATCCTGCTTCCCTGCCAAATTGGATTCTTCAGTCCCGTAAGGAGAGCACCCAGCCACCTGGTTGCCCAAACCGAAAACCCGGGCATTATCCTTGGCTCTTCCTTCTCCTTCTGCCCCACCCCTTACATTAACCAGTCAGAAAATCTTGTCATTTCTGCCTTTTGTATCTCACCAAAGTGCCCACTTTCTTCCAACCCAATGTCATTATCAAGTATGGGCCACCTTTTGGGCACACTGCAACAACTTTCTAACTCGCTTCCTGCTTTTAGTCTTGATTCCTCCAATCCATTCTCTCTGCTGGTGAGATGGAATGATCTCCATTGCCTTCAGAATAAAGCTTCGACCTCTAGATGACTGTGCGTTCTTTCGTCTGCAATTCTGCTGGCACTATTCCTGGGTAACTCTTACTTATCCTTTATTCTCAATTATATATTCTTTTCTTCAGGAAGCATTCCTCATCTCCTGCTCCCAAATCTGGGCTAATTCCCCCTCAAACTGTCCTGTTTTTCTCCCCTAGGGCATTTATCTCATTACATTGTGATTGCTGTTTTATGTGTCCATCTCTTGGCATGAAAGCAAAGAATCTGTGTCTTGTTTCCTGCTCTCTTCCCAGTGCATGGAACAGTTCCTGGAACATAGAAGGTTCTATAGAAACGGCCGACCGAGAATGAATGAATGGTTGGAGGGAGGCTCTATGTAGACAGACGGATGGAGGACGAATGTAGGAGTAATATTCAAAATTAAACCATGAGACGTGGGCACCTATCAATCAGAATGGATGCTGATTATAAAAAAAAATACAACCAAAATCATATGCACTTACTTAGTGTCAGACCTGGATAGATGAATGAATGTAGCACAGGCCTGAGAAACAGGGAAAAGTAAAACTATTGAGAAATGAGATGAGAGGGATCTATACTTATTGGGGTTCTTCAGAGAAGACTTGACAAGATGTCTGGACATGAACACCTTGGCTGCATTAGAGGAAGAACTCTTATTCTGGGGTCCATGGATAGTGTTCAGGGTGTTCACATGTTCGCTGCAGGTAACTTTTCCATTAAGCTTGTGTATTTTGATGGCATGTGGCCCCATAGCTTTCATTAGGTTTCCAGAGGGGTCCATGACCTAGAAGAAGGTTAAGACCATCAAAGGCTAACACGGCCTTGACTTTGAAGCTTTGCCCACCATGGCGGCTTTCAAGCTGAAAAGGCCATTCTCAAAGGTTTTCATGTTAAAGCAGGGGGGCCTTGAGGTTTTTCTGATGAGGAGCTATTTTTAACTTCTCTGAAGCCTCCTGAGAAAGGGCCTAGCAGGTGGAGGGTGGGGTGTGGGCTGGTTCTAAGAAAGCAAGTCGGCGAGGAAGGGTGTGGGCCGGCGCAATGGCATCGCGGGCGATGTCTGCTCCCTGTGCGAATCCCAGCGAGCTCCAGAGAAGGGGGAGGCATGTGACAGTAGCATCTGGCTGGGAGATCAATTCTGTTACACTTTGAATATATTTGGAGATTCTCTATGTAGCTTTAGAAAAGATCATCCAAGATGACCAGCTTCAGTCTAGAGCAGGGGCCCCCAACCCCCAGGCCGTGGACCGGTACCGGTCTGTGGCCTGTTAGGAACTGGGCCACAGAGCAGAAGGTGAGCGGTGAGCAGTGGGTGAGGAGGGAAGCTTCATCTGTATCTGCAGCCGCTCCCCAGCGCCAGCATCACCGCCTCAGCTCCACCTCGGATCATCAGGCATTAGATTCTCAGGGGAGCACCGGTCCCTGGTACCAAAAAGGTTTTGGACCACTGGTCTAGAGCAAGCACAAAAGGATGCCAGACTGTGGAAATTAGATTATGCTAAGCCAGTTGACAAGGGTCCTCACAGAACAGTCCTGGTGATTGGATGGGCTTGTTAGAGGTGAGCTAGAGGTTTACGGAGGAGGAAGTGCCATTTCTGCTACTGACACTGGATATGGATTAAAAATTCTGCCATAATATTTACCCTCAGCCTTCTTCCAGGAGGGTTTGATACTATATATTCATATATGCATTTCTTCTCCATGGAATTATAGAACTAATTATTGTTTCATAAATACACTCATTTAAATACAATTTTAAATGAAATCAGACTCGTACAGTTCAACCATAGCCCCAAGCGACCTTGAAATATCCAATCTGGAAAGGTCAGATCAGCCCTAAGCAAAATAAGGTGCAGACCTCTTTGCCTCTAGGCAAATACTTGACCTTCTCCAGCCATTGTTCTATGCCATTCACAAGCTTCCTTGGCTTATCTCATTTGGTCTTTTATACACATGCTAAAACACACACTCGCACATACAGGGGAAATTATTCCTTGTTACTTTTCCTTCGGAAAAAAAATCTTTTGCCTTGTGAGGACCCAAGATGGAAGTGTCCAAGCCAATCAAGCTCTGCTTCCTTAAGAAATGATTTCAGGCTGCTCGACTAGAGAGAAGGGTGGGTGCATGCTTGGCTACAGGGCAGTGTCTGGTCTGTGGCTGCAACCTGAGCCCGCCAAGGCTCCTTTCTGAAAGCAGAGGGCCATGGACTTTGACCAACTTCCTTGACTGAGCCTGGTCAAGGCTGACGGAGCAACCATCTCTCCACTGGGAGCAGCTCGTCTCCGTGGGGCCAGCATCCCACAGAGCTCAGTTCTCCGCCCGTTGATTTCTGCGCGTCTCTGTCCTTTGCAGGGTGGTTTTGCCTGGACTGGCACCCTCACTGTTATATGCGTCATTTCTCCTTAATGTTGTCTTGGCAGGGGTCTCAGTTCCCTGACGAGGGCAAGCCCCTAAAGCCCTCTCGTGTGCGTTTCGTGTGTGTGTGTGTGTGTGTGCGCGCACGCGCGCGCACGCATGCGTGTGTTGGGGAGGCTCTTGCCGTCATACTGTCATTCTGTGACACTTTGGACTCCACAGCATACACAGGGTGAAGGGCGACATGAGATTGCTTACCTGCTCTGCTTTAAGGGACAATAAAAGGCACTCTCAGCCCCTAACATCATCCTAAATCCTTGGACAAATTCAGAAGGTGACTTTTAGGAGCCCAAATCCCTCATTCCACGGGAGGCCTAAGGGTAAACAGGGAAATAGTCTCCAGAGAGAAAGCCCTTTACCCTGAGTTTATTTGTGAAAGGATACAGAAAAAAGATGGGTCTGTTTACTTGGAGAAGACAAGCCGCCAGTGACTTTTCCCACAGAGCCGGAATCGCCATCAGGAGATATAAAGCACACTTAATGTCTGAGCAGCCCCAGGAGCTGGGCTGCACAGCGTGGAGGATATGCAGAAAGGTGACTTCAGACCAGGGCCAGGCTGGCATGTCCCCAAGGTGGGAGTCACACAGGGGACAATGGAGAAGTCTGCCGTTCTCCAGCAAAGCTGCTGTTGTCCCGGGGACAGCAAACCCTTCAGGTGGGCGTTCTGAAAAGATAATCCCTAAAAGCCCCATCCCGTCAAAGATTTGACAAGAGTTGCTAATGCCTTCCCGGGAGTTTTTTGACTTTTAAAAGGTGAAGGAGAAGGACTGGAGGGTCCTGAGGTTCTGAAAAGCAACTGGGTGTACCCAGAGGGCGGAAGAGAGTGGAAGAAGGTCCTGGGCTCGGGGGCTTTGCTTTGCTGGTGGTACAGATAGAGAGGTTTGGTGTTCGATCTCGAGTTCCCCTACTGCTGCCGCAGAGAGGATGCAGAGGAGGAGGGGTGGTAGGCTGATTTAATCAGGAAGGCAAGGAGAGAATTTTAAGGAACCACAGCGTGGGTAAATTTTATTTACAAGCAAGCATCAGTGCTAGCAAACCTAAAATCTAGCAGTCAAAACTCCACGCTAACATTTCCCAATGGTGGTGACAGGTATGATGATTTCGTCTCTTAGATAGAAAGAAGTCACTTGCATTTCCCACAGATGGATGCTAATGCATGTTCTACTGGAGCATAGGACAGCCCGGAGTCCTCCCCACCACTCAGGTGACTTGGGAATGTCCCTTAAAATCTCCCAGCCTTGCTACCTTATCTCTGACATGCACATGACACATGTGGGTAGTCACGAGTATCAGGGTTCAGGGTGGGGCTTCTACTATTCTGCAATGATCTCTCCTCTCTTCTGGGAAGGGATATTCACACAGGGAGAAAGAACCAAGTCAGAAGCAGGGAATGTTTTGAGAGCTCGCGCACCCGAGTGAGGGCAGCATTGGAGAATGAAGGGCATAGACCCTAGGACCAAGCGAGACACCCTACTTTACACCCATAAGCGGAGTCTCGGGGACAAGTAGGGGCAGAGGGGATCTGAGTCCACCTCTCCAGCAAGTCACATGGTGAAAGATAATGTATTTGTGAATACTTAGCCTTATAGAGCTCAGCAGAGGGTAAAAAGCTCAATTTATAGTAGCTGTTAAATATTATGATTGATAATTTGATCTAGGATCATGCTCTCCCACTGAAGGTGACTGCTTCCTTAAACCAGCTTTTATATTGAGAACCTTTTCCTTATTACCAAATAAATTTAACTTTAAAAACCATGCTTTAGAAAAGCAGAGGTGAATCCTAAGTATAGCCAGGGGCCAGCAGTGTAATTACAGCCATTAGGTGAGTTCTGAGATTCTTAATTTATTCTGGAAGACATGTCGAAGATGCACTTGGATTTTTAATACAGCTAATCTTTGGCTTTGTTGGTTTACCTTTAGCAGAGGCATCCGAAACCATCTGTCTGAGTGGCATGTTGTAGGCAAATACAAGGAACTCGGAGTCAGAAGGCACAGCCTCTCTGCTCATATACTCTGACATCGTAGGCACTCTCTGTGCCTTAGTTATCCTACCTGTGAAATGAGTATAGTCATACCAGCCTCGTCAAATTGCAGCCAGGGTCGTATAGACTGACCTTCTCTCTGATGCCTGGCACATCAGAAATAGGTTGTTTGACAAAGTGACTTGCGGCCGAACTAAAAAGAAGTTTCAATTGAATTAGAAGTCTCTTTTCCAGCCTCTACTTTCTTCATTTCAAAAATGCAGAGATTGGCCAGCTTCGGACGCTTTCATGTCTGTCATTCCATATTTCTATGTTGCAGCTGTAATCAAGAAGTCCGGGGGCAGGGACTGATAGAGCCAATGCTCAAATAGGGTTCATCATTTTAAAAAATGTGGATCAAAAGAAAGTATCACAAACCGTTGAGCGACATTTAAAAAGAGAACCGGAACTCACGTTCAGGAGATGTAAAGTCAGACCCTTCTGACCCAGGAAGCAAATCCTGAATATACACTTCTGAGTAATTCTCATCCCAGTCCACGAGGACACAAGGAAAAGGGTGTCTACTGGAGTGTCGCTGGTGGTGGCTGGAAGATGGAAGCCACCTAGACATTTGTCACTGGAGGCACTGGGTGAGGGAGATGACCGGACACTAATTATAGAATCCTAGTTAGCAACAGCCAACTAGTTAAATACACGGCAACATGAACGAGTCTTATAAATGTAGCGCTGAGTTAACAAAGTAAGAAACAAAGAATGAACTCCCTGTGTAATACCATTCCTGCACGGGAAAGAGGCCAGTGCTCATAAAACAGGGACAGACACAAATTCGAGAGCAGTTAACGGACACATCAGAGAGTTGAGGAGGGTGGGCAAAGTGAGTCGGGAATGGAAGAAATGTTTAAAAGGATAAATGAATCAAGAAAATGGAAAAAATATGTAGTAAGAACAGCAGAAGCGAAGCTAAGAGTCTTGCCCAACCCCTCAGTGACCTGTACCGGAGGATGCTATATCTACGTTCTGGTGAAATTCAGAGTCTGAGGAGAGAACAGGAAGCAGATCCTAATTGGGGCCTCAGTGAGAATGAGTGATGGTTGGTTTAGGTTTTGTGCGGAGAACGTCCAGGTAGAAAACGAGATTTAGGTTTGAGTCATGGGAATTCTCCGTGTGCCTCTCCAGATCTGCTTCCTCCCGTTCTCCACCTGCTCTGAGCCTGGGAGGCTGGCTTCTGTGAATAGCACCTTCCTGGACCCCTTGGCCCCTGGCTTCCTGATCATTTTGGCTGAAGGGAGTAGCTGGTTAAGGTATTTACTTCCCTGGATTCCTCCCCACCAGGCCTGTTTACCCATGCCTGTGCCCCTTTCCCGAAAGCCACTGCTCTAATTGGTCAGGTCTTCTACAGTTTCAGCTTTTGCTGGCTCCGGTATCTAGTCCCATCCCTTGTCCCTTCTAGACCTACAACTGGTTACAGCTTCCTGCTGTGAACAGACTCAGGTTCTTAGCCAGTACCCTGGTTGATACAGTGATTATACCAGAACTAGGCAAACAGGATTCATGGTTTGTTTTGCTCAGATATCTAATGAATGCTCTGATAACCTCCTTACTGGGGAATATGAGACGCTGGTAATCATGGCATGCGTTGGTGTCAATTACTTAAATTATTGCTAATGGTGGCATGGGAGAACGTGCTGGTGGAGGCCAGGATTTGGAGAGATCAAAGGACTGAGATACTTAGTCACTATGGCAACAATAGAGATTTCAGCGATGTCATGTGGGCAGGTTGCATCTGCTAGCATTAGAGAGTAAACACAGAGAAAAGGACATATCGTAAGACCTGAAAGTCCTTGAGAAGACACAGGAGTAAAATCAGAAAGCCACTGTGGTCATTTCGAATGCGTCTCTTATGTCTATAATAGCTGCTGAGGGTCAAGCTCAAAGCCTGATTGTAAGGGCCATGGATTTGCAGAGCCAATAGCTGCCGTATCTCTTATGCCAAAGCAAGGAACTGGGGGATAAAGTGAGACCCCGAGGCATGGAACGGAGATTTGGGGTGGACATAGCTACAACTGAGAACTTCCCCTGGATATTCCTTGCTGTCCCTGAGTGAGGGGAAGACATCCCACGCGTGACCATTAATTTCACCGCTGCAACTGCTGAATTCTCAAGACCTACCTCCACTATCTCATTGCCACTGAGCTCATAATGACAGTCTTGGAGCAGGGAAGTACAAGGCCTGCTCCGAAAGGAGCGAGCTTATTGTTTCAGTTTAGCTTAAGGTCAGTAACAACCCATTCTAAAGCTTGGTGGCTTGAACTAACCACAAATGATTCTATAGCTTGGCTAAAGCTCGACTGGGACATTTTTCTGCCGGGAACTTAGTTGAAGCTGGACTATCCAAGACAGTTTCAGGCTTCCCTTTTTTTTTTTTTTTAGCAGTAGTGGGGCTTCTTATCTGGGAGGCGCTGCTGCCAAGGTGAAGTCAAAAGCTGTGTATTTCTTAAGATCTAGCTTCAGAAGTTACACGATATTAACTTGTACCACATTCTATTGTCCGAAAACATATCACGAGGTCAGCTAATAGTCAAGGGAAGAAATGATCAATTTCCTTATGAGAAGAATAGTATTATAGGCGGAATTGTCTCCCTCTCAAATTCTTATGTTGAAGTCCTAACTCCTAGCGCCCCAGAATCTGACTGTATTTGGAGATGGGGTCTTTAAGGTTCAATGAGGAGGGACTTTGTTATAGGATGGGCACCAATATGACTGGTGCCCTTATTAGGAAAATAGATTAGGACACAGACACTCACAGAGGGAAGGCCGTGTGAAGACACAGGGAGAAGATGTCTATCTATAAGCCCACGAGAGGTCATCTACAAGCATTAGAGGACATCAACTCTGTCAACACCTTGATCTTAAACTTCCAACCTCCAGAACCAGGAGAAAATAAATTTCTACTGTTTTAGCTATCCAGTCTATGCAACTTTTCTACAGCAGCCCTGGCAAATTAATACAAATAGCAAAGCCTTTGCAGCCATCTTTACCAGATCCATAAACGTCTAGATTTGCAGTGTCTTGCTGACTTTTATCAACTGAAGTCTGGAGATTATGGGAGTTGGTTTTAAGAGTAATAAATCAAGGAGATCACAATATACGATTAAATCGGGACAAATTTGTCAATGGGGGACAGTCATCTAAGATTTGAGATTTGATGAACTGATATAAACAGTTGGGGATGGCATTAACAATGGATTTGGTTGAGTGATTGAAGCCTGGATTCAATAGCGCCCTATAGTCAAAGAGATTTGAATGCTAAAACTTCCCTCGCAAAGAGGAGGGAGTCCTCAAAAGTTCTGTGCTATAGAGGCCTGTGATGATGATGGGAGATGCTGTAATGAAACTGGGCTCACAGATTTCAGTGGGAATAATGGGAGCCAGGACTTGTAGAGGCCTGAAGGCATAACTTAATTGTCAGAGATAAGTGAGTGCAACTCCAAACAGCTCCAGAGAGAGAGAGAGGGTGGCAATCAGAGTGTTTTGACTTGTAGTAAACTACAGTGATGGCTAATCGATCATTGGATCCCTAGGAATAGATGTGCAGCCTACTAAGGTAAAGCTGGACTTATACATGAAAAAGCTTTAGCTCTCCTGGGTTCCAGTCTGACTCAAGTTGTCAAAATGGGGATTCGGGGCCTCATTTCCAGTTCCTAGACCCATGCCAGCTCATCCATGCACAGCCATGTCCTTCTGAGAAAAGGCCCTTGAAAGGACTACTTGATGAAACTATCCCCAAGTTTTCCTCTGAGGCTTGTTGCCATTTGCCAGGGTGACTGTCAGGTAGGGAATAGGCAATGTGTGGACTCCCCGGAAGTCACTGGTACTGGCTTTAAACTGAAGCCTGCTCCTCAGAGACATGATTACCATATGGTCTCCTAGTTCAGAGTGGAGTCTTACGGGAGCCAGGTGATGATTAGGGTTGACACAGGTCTTAACTCACTGGGGCAAAGGGGCGGTGGCCCCGTACTGTGGTTGTTTTCCCAGGCCGTATATGTGTGTAGTAGATTTCTATGAATGACTCCCAGTGACGCTTATCCTTGGATTAACATCCTCCCCTTTGAGTGTGTGCTAAATCTGTGAATATAATGAGAAATTACTTTGTGATTATGTTACATTCTATGACAAGAGGGACATCCTTTGGATGGGCCCAATCTAATTGCATGAGCCCTTTGAAAGCAGAGATTTTTACCAAGCTAGTGGCATAAGAAGAAGTCAGAGATTGAAGCCCAGAGGGGATTCGAGGTGCCACTGTTGGCTCTGGGGATGGAGGGGTCCACATGCCAAGGAATGCAGGGGGTCTTTAGACATTGAGAGTAGTGCCTGGCTGATGGCCAGCAAGGAAACCAGAACCTCAGTCCTCCAACTGCCAAGAACTGAATTCTGACAATGAACTGAATGAGCCTGATAGTGGATCCTTCCCCAGAGTTTCCAGATGAGAGCACAGCTCCGCCGACATCTTGGCTTTAAACTTGTGGGACCCCAAGCAGAGAACCCAGTCCAGCCCTCCCAGAATTCTCACCTTCAGAATCGTGAGATAATAAATGGGTGTTGTTTTAAGCAGCTAAATTTATGGTGATTTGTCACTCAGCAACAGAAAATTAGAAATACAATTGGAGGTACTCATACTTAGTACTTGGCAGATCCCTATGATTCCTCAACCCATTGGGTGAGGAATATTGGGATAGGAAGAAGTTGCCTCCAATGTTTTCCTACTAAAGAAGGAATACTATATCCCTGGGGGAAATTAAGAGAAATAAATGCCATCATAAAAACCTGAAAGATTCAGGGGTAATGATCCCCTGTTTGACTTCTTTTTTTTCTAGTATCAAATCCAAATAGCCTTGATAAATAAGTGGATTATCACATAAATAAGTGGATAATAAGGTAGTGATGCCGACTGCAGCTGGGTTCAAGACGAGGGATGGTTACTGGAACAACTCAAGCCTCCGGCATGTGCTATGCAGCTGTTGATCAAACAAATGCTTTATTTTTTATTTTTTCAAAATCCATTGATAAATGTAATCAGAAGCAATCTGCCTCATGTGGCCAAGACAGGGATCGATTTTCTAAATACAAAATTATGTCACGATAACGTCAGCTCTCTTACTTATTGTGTTAATGTTGTCATGAGGGAACTTGATTATGCTAGCACCCTACAGAACATCATGCTAGTCTGTTACGTTAAAGACGTGATGCTGACTGGACTCAGTGAGCCAAATACCAAATACCTGATATACTTTATGATGCACATACCTGCCAGAGGTTAAGAGAAAAACTGAAAATTCAGGAGCTTGATATATTGGTAGTTTCTAGATGTCCAGTGCTCTGGAAAAAGTTTCCTTATGCGTAAGATGCAAGTAGCTGCATCTCGCCCTTCCCACAACAAAAACAGGCACAGTGTTAGGTGGGCATCTTCATATTTTGAAACTCGGACTCAACACTAAGGACTCTTGTGAAGTCTTATTTGGTTGTTGCCCCTTCTGTGTGCCCATCTCGCTAGCGACAAAGGTCATTTGCTGAACTTCTGATATGGTCCTTTTCCTTGGGGGACGAATCATCCACCTTAATGTAGGTAGATTACATTAGATTTATTTTCTTGCAGCGGAGGTAGCAATTTGTCTTCAAGGTCAGATAGATAGATGTGCAGATAGATATAGATATTCTAAGTAGAAACTCACCCTCCCCGCTTGCAAGCTTCTGCCAGCTTCACCACTCATGGACTTATAAATGTTCTGCCTATTGCCGTGGTGTCCCATGCTTTATGCCTCTGACAAAGGAACTTATTTTATGGGGAAATAAATACGCCACTGGGCGGCTCACATCTATCGAGGAGGAGAAGCTAACCCGAAAAACTGACGGCCTGCGCCATTGAAGCACTTATGGTGTGAGCTGGGAGGCTGCACCCTGTGAGGTCAGAACATCCCGGGTATGGCGTTGCCTCCCATGTAAGGAAATGGAAGTGAACGCATACTTTAAAAATTTTCTCTTCCTTTCCCAACGACCTGGCCCTTAAAGTGTTTGGAGTCCCTTGTGCTTAAGGGAGGAACGCATCTACCATAAAACGCAAACGTGGTTTTGTGAAATATGAAGTTGGGAATTCCCCTAGCCGTTCTGGACTCTTTCTGTTGCTGAACCAACAGGCAGAGAAGGTGGTTGCTGGAAAGGCTGGGTCCTGATCACCAATGCCTCATCCATCACTACGGAAGCCCATGATACATCACCTATTGTGTTATTTATCTATTGCTGTGTAATAAATTACCGTGAACCCTAGTAGCTTAAAAAAATAACCCAGGCATTTATGAACTGAGACTTTTGTGTCAGGGTCTCTCACAAGGCTGCAGTTAAGGTATCTTTCAGGGCTGCATCTCATCTGAAGGCTCGACTGGGGGGGGGGTCCACTTCCAAGTTTACCCACAAGTTTGGGCTCATGGTCGTCAGCAGAACTCAGTTCTGCAATGGCTACTGGACTAGGCCTTCAGTTCCTCAGGTCCTTGGCTGTTGACTGGGGGTCACCCTTGGTTCCTCCCCACAGACATGTCAGCATGCTTCATCAGGACAAATAACCAGAAGATCGGCGTGGGATGGTGGGGGAGAGGTGGGGTGAAGGAGAGAGAGAAATCAAAATCTTTAATGACCTAACCTCAGAAGTGAGATGCTGTCATTTTTGCCACATTCTATATAGTAGAATAAAGGCTAGCCTACACTCACACACTCAGGGGAAGAGATTTACACAGGGATGTGAATAGTGGGAGGTAGAGACCACTGGGGGACATTTTCGAAAGCTGCATACCTCAAGGTACTTATTATATGATGAAGGAATTGAAGCAATAAGCTTATATCCATTGTGCCCTTTCACAGAAAGGGACTAGATTAAGTCTCTCTTAGTACCCCCTTGTCCAGTAGTCTTGGCCAATGAAAACTGTCATAGTTCATTAAAGAAAGATAATCGATGACTAAAATCCTGAAGAAATGAGGGTTTGGGCATTCTACCTGGTAAGGAAGATGCAGGAGATGTTCTGTAGATAGTAATTATAACATGGTTGAAGGAAGCTATGGTTATTGATTCATGCTCTGTGACTCGTTAACAGAAATATGAACTGTAGTAGCTAAATTTTAGGTAAATTGATTGTTTCTTTGCTTTCTTCCTACATAGCCTTATATGAAGAGTGCTGCTTTTGGCATTACTATTTTAGATTTAAGGTGGGAACATGACTGAGTTGACATTATCAGGTGATGATGATATGACCGCTGAAGGAATTTTGAGTGTTCCACCTGCTAAGAACATGAACTTTCCATTCAAAACATAAAAGAGAATGCAAAGGGACAACGAGAGGTGGATTCTGCTGGATGCGCTCATTTGGTTTCCCAGATCCACCCCCTTCACCTTTCCAGCATTCTTCTGTGCCCGGAGAGACTGACCTCTATGATTGCTGAATTCCTGCGGGATTCAGTCAATGAGAGTCACTGGCAGAAGACTGGAGTTGGAAGGTTAAGTACTTATCTCCCTGTGTCCCTCTGGGTCACAGTTTGGCAATAAGTAATTTTGTCTACCAGAGTTCCAATGGGGAGGCGTACCCTTCTGGAACTTCAGATCTCATCAATTCTTGAAACAGCCTCTTCCGTCGCCCCTGCTGGCAGAGGGGAAAGAAGAGATCCCCACTGCTGCAGGCTCCGGGGTGCTTCACCGTCCCTTGTGGGCTTCTCTCACGTCTTCCCACACTTTTATAAATAGTCCTTTCTTTAAACTCCTTTTCTTTTGTACAAACCATCTGTTTAATGTTGGGACCATGATCAATTCAGTTACAGTGACTCACTGGAAGTTTTTATGAACAACATTGCTTTCCTTTTCCGTTCAGAAAATATACACAATTTAAGGTTATGCTCATAAATTATTCAATACAGTTTGTTATAAAACTTGTTTTGTGTTTCACAAAGGATGTTTAATAAAACTGACAGAATGGAACGTGTGAGTTGTGACCTGAAGTCTAACACGAGCGTTCCTCTCATAGAGACAAAAGTTAGGGAACTTTCAAACATAGCAAGTCCCTGCCAGAGTCCAGGAGGATTGCCGTGACTGGCCACACCTGCTTCAATGACTTAGGGAACTCAAGTCATAGGATCATAGGATGCACCATTCTGAATTTTCCTCAAAAGAAGAACTGACTAAATTTGGCCCTCTACAGAACATGTTTTGATAGAGAGAGGAGAGAGCATGAGAGATATGACCTTCTCTGCTGAGGCTTGCAGCAAAGGGATGTGAAAAGACTGAGAACAGCAAACACAACTTTCTGCATGCAACGGCTGCAAGCAAAAGGCAGTCCCTGAGCTCCAACTCTGGTCTGCCTCGAGCAGGGGAGTGAGAGAAGCGCCTGTCTGCTTGCCCCCCCGAGGTCCATCGAAACCTGGCCCTGCCGTGACTATTAACTCATAAGTGGGTCATTTCTCTCCCCTCCTCCCATTTTCTGTCTGCCAAATGCAGGCTGATGGTACTCAATGTCCATGAGAACACCTCGGAGGGGACAAATGAGGTTTGCAAAATGCTTCTGACTGTTTTTTAAGGCTTGACTTTCAGTTGACTTTAAAGCAGCAAATTTGGCTAAAATGCTATCCTTTGGGAAGCTGCCATGAGTTGGCCTAGCGAGGCACTTTTGATCTAGCTTTCCTCAAATGGAGAGAGCTCTGGACTATACCGAATGCCGTATTTCTTGAACCTCATTCTTAAGTCCTTTCGAGACTCGCTCTCTGACCCTGGGAAAGTACCAGTCAAAATCCGGGTTTCAGAGTTTCCATCTCTATATATGTTTCTCTCTTTTAATCATTTCCAGAAAGATAGTCCCTGGAGTACTTTGTTCATTTTTGGCATTTTGGCCTTTCTCTGAGTTCTCTAAGATTTGGTGCTGTCTTTCTGACTGATATGTATGGAGGAGCCTTTTAAAGTGACATTGATAAAGAATTTATAGAACATAAAAATAATTGACATTATAATGTTATATTAAGAAAAAACTGTATGAAGACATACATATATATGTATATATATGTATTATGATCACAACTACTTAAAATATATTCAGGAAATATAATAGCATGCATGCCTTTGGAATGTGAAAAAAGTTTTACATATTTTAAAAATAATTTTTATAAAGCATATGTATTGCATATATAATAGAAATATTACTCATATTTAAATAGGTTTAGGGTTGCTATTTGCAATTGCAGAACTTAAAAACTGCTCAAGGCACCTGGCTGAAGAGGTCAGCTGTGATGTGGAGGTCCACCTGCCCAGGGTCCTGCCTCTTTTTCATTTATATGCCCAGAAGGGCTATCTTTTCTAATTCACATGGAGGCATTGTAAAGACTAGTAGCATCTCAGAATATGGAGCTGACTAGCAAGCTGACTAACCTCACAATGGTGAGGCTGGGGTCCTAGGTGATGCCTCTAAGTGGGACAATTGTGTTCACACTTTCCCCATCCTCTGCCATCATGAAGAAGCCCAGAACAAGTGTTCTATAATTGTGCTTTATTGGTTCCAAATGGAGCCAAATGATTCCAACCCAATCCCCTCTGCTAGAAAGTCAGGCCAAGCTCAGCAGCAACTTTGCAAGCCTGATGTTCGATTTCAGCGAGACGTTGTAGGTGTTTTGGATGGCTCAGCCTAAGACTCTGAGCAAGTGAGGTTTCTTAGAAGGAAGTATTTGAAGCCAGTAATCAGAAATGTCTCACCCCAGGTTTCCCAAATTGAGTCCTACAAGACGTTGATGTGGTTTACATCCACATATGTGCACACAAATGATGGAACGATAATTTGTTCTAAAGATTATGTAAGAGGACATGAAATGAGGTGCATCCTATTTTCTCAGAGGCCTCGAAGGTCAAGGACAACAGTCTCTAGTGTGCCCGCGTGCTAAAGAGCTGTGCTTCCAAGACCATGAACACACCTCTGCTCACATGAGCCCGGCGCCCCTTCCAGCCTCAGTATGAGGTGAGGTGAATGGAATAAGAGCCTTTGGAGACATTAAAAAGTGAAGACTTTTCGGAGAAAGAGCTGACAGCGAGCTGCGAGTCCCCACTCCCCTCTCCGCCACAGAGCGGGGGGCTGCTTCCCCCACAACTCCAGCCAAGCGAGAAAGACTTCAAGAAGCCAGTGACATGCGTTCCCTGGAGGTGAGGAGGGCAGGGCCTGGTACCCGACTCACATCTGAGCAACGCGAAAACGAGAGCTGAGGCTGACGCTTCGCCGGCCGGCAGGGGAGCAAGAAGGAGCTGCTCCGGGAGGGGTCCTGACTTCTAGAGTTTTGTGACACAGGACTGCATGCATATTTCCGGAGAGTCTAATGTGGACGCCTAAGGAAGGGCATGTGGCTTGGCTGTCATGAGAGGGACTCAGCTCTGGGAGGGAGTGGTGAGGGTGACACATGGGAAACCAGGCAGCTGAAGGGAACATCATCGAAGGAACAGATGCTGAGAAGATCCAGTGACCCGGAGAGTTGATAAAGAAGCTACAAAGGTGCCCTAAGAAAGAGTCCCTTTTGGATGTCCTTCTCCTCTGCCCGGTTCCGACAGGAAACGTGGACAGCGCTTGTCAGACGCGAACTCCTCACCCCCTCGAAAGCACAGAGAGCTGAAATAGCAGCCGGCAAAGGGTCTGGAGAAGGCAGCAAAGGCGGGGAATGGAGAAGAAGGGACTCCCACCCCCCTCCCCACCTCGGCTTCTCAGCATACAGTTGACTTGAACTGGGGGCAAAGGAAAGGCTTCAATCGTCTGAAATCTGGAGTTGTGATATTTCGCTGCAGTACAGATTTTAATGCCAGGGCAAAGACTATTTGCTTAGTAACAGAGTTATGAAACTGTGAGATTTTCCTGAGATTTCACCACAGACAAGGAGCGGCTCAAAGAACCCAGTTTCTGCTCACGTCTCCCCGAGTTCGGCTCATTCAGTTGGCTGGTCATGGGGTCTCTAAGTAGAACATCTTGGCGATTGGCCTCACCTGCTGGTAACAGCAACCTGGCCTTATGCTTCCTTGTCAACATTTTTACAGAATGAGCACCCACTGTCCTACTTGCTAGAGATTAGTTCACATCAAGGTGTCCCCCTCCCGTCATTTCTGAGTTTTTTCTTAATGTTGCAGTCCTCACATGGAAGGGCAAGTTTCTCTGGTCCTTCCATTCCAATTTTCTCATTGCAATTTACTGCCTCTTCTGTTGTTGCTTCTTATGACCAACAGCTAGTCTCTGCTGGTTCCGCTGGACCGACACCAATGACTCCTCCCGGGCCCCAGTGAGAAGACACTTTCCTCGTGTCCACAGTGCCAACCTTCGCTGCTCGTCTGGCTTTTCCGGAGCAAGAAATCAGATTGGATCCTTCAAACGGGGGGTTTCCATGACGGCTGCCTGTTCCAGAAACTAGCTCCTGGTCTTTGTGTTTCTGTTCTTGGTGCTGCCCGCCAGTTGAGAGTTCTTGCAAAAAACAGAATGCTCGGTGGTGCTGCTCACACTTAGCTGTCCCCTCATAGCCAGGGACCACTCACCTCAACTACCTGGACCACTCCTGGTTCGCCAAATGTCTCTGCTGCGCCCAGCCCCAGAGAGGAGGACGCCCCTCTCTCCTCCATCCCAAAAGCCACCTAATTCCTGACCCCACACTAACCTCTTCTCCGGGATCACTGGCAAGGCGATCGCTCATTTCCCTAAGGAGAGCACCCCCTGACCCTCCAACCACTAGTGTGTAATTCTGGCCCCACCGATCTAGCAAGAGAATAACATAATTCACTTTCCCAGAGTTAAGAATACCTGTGATCACTTTTCACACAAGAAACTAAATATATTTATATAATTATCTTAATAATGAGGTGATGGACTCTCTTTAAGATGCATCCTGCCTTACCAATCGACTACCACATTAATATCATCTTTGTGGTGCATATTGTCTTATGAGTTCAACTCCCTTTTGTGGTATTATTCAAATTGTAGTCCATGGTAAATATGCATAAGACTCCAACTTTTCCCCACAGACTTACGGCAGAAGTAAGGAAGCTTTGAACTAATTTTGGAATCTAGTGTTCCTCAAACTGTGTCTGAATCAAACAAATAAAATCTCAGAATGAAATTCCCGGTGAAGACGAACAATTGCACTTGATAATGCATGAGCCCCTGCTGGCATTCCATCGACACATACGAGTTGTCCAAAGTGTCAAATGGTTTCATAAATTTGGGAATGCTGCATTATAAGGTGAGCGGGGAGTAGGTGGGAGCTGGTCAGGTTGTTTCAAAATCACGTGCCCATGAGTCCCTGCGAGGATTCCAGCGGCAGAGAGGGAGGATGAGCAATCAGAGTTTGCTTAGTGGTTAAGAGTGTGGGAGTTTCAGGAGGTGGCCACAAGATTGTCATTTATTTTGTCGCCCACGAAGTATGGACAGAGCTCCAGTGACCTGCAGAGAATGAGTCAGGCTTGTCTTTCTGCCTGGCGGGCGCTCTTCAATTATAGGTTCTTGAAATGTAAACTGGGCGCCCTGCTGGGCAGAAGGTGGAAAGGCCTTCGGGATTTCTCTCTGTGCTCCTTATTAGTGAGGATGAAAGAGTCCCCTGTCTGGGTGGGAGAGAGAATCCAAAGAGGAAGTAAAAAAAAAAAAAAAGATTCAGGGAGGCGGCAAAGGAATTACAACCAGTGACACGAGGCTGGCCAGAGGAAGAATACGGTGCAGAAGAACAAAGGGAGGGGAACCCTTTGAAGCCGGAGTGCTGGTGGGTCGGGGTTCTGTCTGCAGTGGGTGAAGCTGTACCTCCCCCCAAACCCACGGCGGCTCGTTCTTGGACAGCAGTCAAGGAGCAGGTTCAAGGCGTCTCGCGACTACTGATCCAAGAGAGAAAGACTCCCGGGGTGGTCTGGGAGGCTGCTGGGCTGTAAGGGGAGGTGGTGGTGGTGGTGGGGGGGGGGTGTCTGCACATAGACTGGACACGCCGGACCCAGCGGGGAGCCAACTTCCTGCAGTGACTGCGTGTCTGCAAAGAGGTATCAGACCTAGCAATCATTATCCACTTTTTAAGGATGTGTGGGTAAAATTGATCCAACATTAGGCAGCTTGAAACCTGTCTCTAGTGTTAATAGTTTGATGTCTGCAGAAGACTGAAGGCCCTCAAGACACAAGATATTGACATTTCCTTTTTCCCCCATTGAAGGATGATAATTTAGAGGAGAAAGGAAGGTGTGTGTAGTGAACCTGGCAGAGATTTCAAAGAAACGGGTCATGGCCTTCTGGACTGTATTTTGAGATACTGGAATAATGACTTTGCTACTGCTAGAGGCGACTGGAAAGAAAGGGTTTTGTTAAAAGCAAACTTGCTCCCTGGATCAAGAGGGGTTGAAACTGAAATTTGAGAGAGATATAAGAAGGATTCTGATAAAATGGTAAGTCAAGAGATCACAGAGGACGAAGGGCATGATCTAGAACAGCTATTCCCAAGCGTGGGAATATCAGTTCTTCATGAGGTTATATTGTCTGGCTAAAAAAGGTTCTTTGATGAAGGCAAAGTGGGCAACCCCAGGTTCCACACGCCTAATCAGGTTTCATTAGGGAAGAGACTCATACCAACACGCACGGCGATTTTCATTAGAGAACAATGTGTTTTATAACTTCTTTGACCAAAAATCCTTTATTCCTCCTGAAACCTCTTAACGTATCATTAAAAGGCTAGTGACCCATGGCACTGCATTTGGGAAACACTGATTTAGAGGAATCAAAGAGTTCTGATTTAGAAGAATCAAAGAGTTCTGTAGAATCCCTTCCGCCTTCTTCCATAACTCTGCAAATCTCTGAGTAGATCGGTAAGCATTTGAGAAAGCTTAATGAAGTTCTACTTTCTGCCAGAGTTGGGAATGTACTTAGACATGAACGCTGAAGTCAGAAGGGAGGACGTCCAGGGGTGCCTTTGTGTCTAATCGAACCTGGGTGGAAAATGTGGCTTAAAGTCTTTTAGTCATGTGATGGTATGGACTGAAATGAGTCCTCCCGCCTCAAAGTTCATATGTGGAAGCCCTACCCCTGGATGCTATGGTATTTGGAGACGGGGCCTTTGGGAGATAATCAGGTTTTGATGAGGTCTTCAGCGTGGGACTCTCATGATGGGATGAGTGCCCTTATAGGAAGAGACACCAGAGAGCCTGCTGGTTTTTCCTTCCTCTTCCTCTCTGCCACATGAGGACGCAGGGAGAAGGGCGCCATCTGCAACCATGCTGATACCGCAATCTTGGACTTCTGGCCTCCAACAACTGTGTCACACGGTCCACAGTATCTTGTTATGGCAATCTGAGATGACTAAGACATGCGTGTTTCCTAAGGTGAACGCAACCTGTTCTGTCATAAGGCACTCTGGAAAAATGCGGTCTTCCTCAGTGGGAAAGTTTACTGCTTGGCTGAGAACGGACCAGAATCCATGCTGGTGAGCAGCTCTGTCATGTGGGCCAAGTGTGTTCTCCCAAACTCACCAACTGCATACCCCATGCCGTCTACTTTAGGGAGGGGAAGGTAAAGTGATGGAAGGAAGCATTAGAAAAACATAAAAGTAGGTTCTTCCCTCGCAAGTTTCCCATTCACTAAAGGAGAAGTTAAAATAGTGAGGAAGAATGTGGAATAATATGTATGGCCTGTGTGACCACGGAATGAAATCAAGCATAAGGAAGCAAGAGTGATCTCTTGGGCATGTAAAGCCTGACATGGTGCCTGGTGCATTGTGTGTGCTCAGTGAGTACCAGATGGATAAACCTGTGAGATGCATCTGTGCCTCCCTATCATCTGCTCACAGAAATTCCAATGAGCTCATTAAGATAAAGAAACACTTCAGTGTACACTAGTTCACACCTATGGACCCACCTCGACTGCATATCCAAGTCTACATGCAGAGAAGACTCGGTGAGCTACAGATGTCCTTAGAAGCTAAAAGGGAGATCAGTGTTCAGTGTTCAGTGTGGATTCTAAGGACTTTTGGCAAAGATGCTGGGAACTGGGGCCATGGCTCTGACAACTGGAAACTTCTGGCATCTTTGCAATAGTCTTCCACAATGTATTTTCCCTTGAATTTCCCTCTCCATTACTATTTGTTTCCATAATGATTAATAGTAAAATCCATAAAAGGCAAAGTCCTGAGAGTTTATCTTTGGAACCATCCAGGAGGAGAGCAATCAGAGGGACTGCCCCCCCACACCCGGCCCCTGCCCCGCCCAGGCTTTGGGAGAGGGGTGCCCAGGGACAAGGGAGCTGTGGGATTAGTGGCAAGGAAGAGTGAAGCCCCTGAGCTAGGCTGGTGCAGAGAAGGGGCCCTGGCTTTCAGTGATCACAGGACTTCGGGGTTTCAAAAAATAGGACTTACGCCTAAATATGAAATACAAGGATATGACTTGTTTAAATTAAATCAGGTCTATAAAGGTAGGCTCAAGGAATAGCAGTTGCACCCCGATAATGAACGCTGAGGTGAAGAAGTTCACGCCTGCACGAGGAAGCAAGGGTTTATCGTGCTGAACTCCGGGTCTTCTCATAAAACAGGCATCTTCAAGGTGCACATTGGCTATGAAACCATAAACTGATTAATCAGATACAGGATATGCATTAATAAACCCCTACTGGTTATAACAATGGAGAGTTAGGAATGCAGAGTGAAAAATAATAATTGCTGAGTTTCCCTTGTTGCTGTTGTTTTAAAACTTGTCATCTTCGGTTCTTTAGTTTACTCAGGTATATACCACATGGAAAACTGCAAGATCATGGTCAAGGGCGATGGGAGAGACTACCTGTGAATTGAAGGGCAAACACAGATGTATTGAGGTTTGGTTTTGAAACATTTTTTTTTTTTAACCCATTTATGATTCTTAACTTGCAGTAACAAGAACAACTTTGAGCTCTTAAAAACACTTTTAGTTCTGACGCTTTTGGAAGAAAAACAGCTTCATTATTTTGAATGTGAAATTCTCTACTCTAAATTCTTTCTTTCCTAAGGAAACAATTGTTATCGTTCCACGATTTTCTGACAAAAGTTGTGTTTTCTCAAGAACACCACTTTTATATTTTATAGGAGAACGAGGAGTGCTCTCAGGACCTGTGATGTGACATGCTCCTTCTTTATGCAACATCTTCCCTTGAATGTCACTTTTCTGGGAAATCCTCCCGATCTCCACTCCAGGGTTGGAGCTTGTCACAGGGGGTTGTTATTGTGTATTTACATCTTGTCTACCTGCTCTGGACTAAATTTCACCTTCCTGAGGAGGGGCAGGGGCTGTGTCTTGTTTACTGTTTAAATCGTACCATGCACAATATTGGCCTTAAATAAACATTGAATGAATAAGTGAACTGCCAAAAGGTAGATTTGGGGTTAAGGTTAAAAGGCAAAGGGTACAGATGAGGTCTTGCAGGAATCTGGAGGACCTCACGTGGTCAAATCAAGACACGAGGGACGAATAGGAGCAAGTGAGGTGTAGGGGTGGCAAGGGGAGAAAGGGGACATCGGGAAATGCTCCAGGTGGAAGGGATGGCATTTAGAACCCAAGGAGGGTAAACACATAACACACACTCTGTTCTGCTAGACCAGGGATGTGATGTTTTTGAAAAAACTTAAATATGATCCCATTCAAGTTATGAAAGTATCATTTCAATGGGGGAAAAAAAAAGGTTAGGGGGTTCGAGAGCTTCAGACTCAAAATAACAGATGATGCTTTCCTAATACAGATTTCAAGATCTGCAAAGAATTAAGATCTTCTACCAGGGGGAATTTCAACGAGGCCGACATCTGCTGCAGGTCTAACTCTGAAGACACGTCAACTGATAAATTGTTGCGAAGGCCTAATAATCGTGTCCATTTTCAGGAGCTAAAATAAGCAACAAAGGAGACGCGAACGGTGATGGACACGAAACAGGGCGGCGATGAGGCAGCGGAGGACCTTTATTTGGGTCCTCCTCGCTCTGCCTCCCTCCCACCCTCCTATTTTCTTTCAACGCTCACTGTGTGCTTAGTGCCAGAGATACAAGATGAAGATTAATAACGTTCTATTTGTTTCTGTCCGCAAGGAGCTCACAGCCCAGGGAGAAAAGAGCTAGCGAAAACATAACTAAAAAGTAATATAAGAAATGATATATCTGGATTTCAACTGGGAAACTACATACAAAGAGTTATGTGCACTTGGTGGTATTGGCTAGAGGGTTGCTTCCACTGTGAAGCTGCCCTATTAGAAAGTATAGATGTTTCTACTTCAATTGAGCGAGATATGCCAAGAGCTTTTCAAGAATTCCAAGTAGAGGGGGAAGCTTGGGAGAGAAATCGGCATGAAAGAATGTCACGGTGTATTTAGGGGAATGATGAACTTAAGGTACACTTGAATTAAGAGGAATAAAGAAAGGACCCCCAGATAAAGCTGGAAATGTGAACATGTGAACAGCGTCTGCCTTCACGTATGTTGTATGCGTTAGAGAAACATGAGGCCCTTCAAACTGAAAGGCACGGTTTTGTCAGTGACCTGGGAAGTCATAGTCATGATTGATTTTGCTTGTGCTGAGCCCTCCTGAGAAGCCTTCCCAATGTTTTTCATAAAGAAAACATCCTAGATGTTTACTTCCATAAATGAAACACTCTAGGCGAAGTCCTACCTCTTCTATGACAATAGACTGTGGTAATACTTTCTCATTCCGCTTAGCATCTTGGCCCACAATGTGGTATTTTATCTACTGATTAATTTCACGTTTCATCCTACTGCAAAGAAGGTTTGGGACGGTGTTCTCTAATTTTCCTGATTGTGTTAGAAGGGAGCAGGAGCAGTAGAAAGAGTACTGGATTTGAGCTGCCATTCTGCCTTTGCCGTGACTCAGTTTTTGAGACTGGGCAAGACATGCCCTCTTCTCTAGACTTCAGTTTTTTCATCTGTAAAATGAGTTAGGGTGCAGGTTTGGATATGATAATCTCTAAGGCTGCTTTTGACTGGCTTCTCAAATTAAGTTATGAGATAGGTTAGATGACTAATGCATTTATATCTTAGAGTTTTGCATATAGCAAGTGCTTCATGCATTTGTGCCCCCAATGTGATTACTTCTTTTGTCATGTAGACATTCCTCATGTTTGTTTGGTATCCTCGGTGAAATTATGGGTTCTAAGGAAGGAGGTAAGAAAAGGGTATTCTAGGCAGGGGTAAGATAAGACAAAAGGCTCACAGATGGGGATTACTGAGACTGTTTAAAGACAGAAGCACAGCATGCCTGAGATGCTACGTACACAAAGGGATAAGAACACAGAGGATGGAATGAGCGAAAACAGTATCTGGGACCAAGCATGGATGGATAGGAATCCTCTCTTAGAAATACGGGCCTTCGCTGTGCATGGGACGGGGAGTCACTGGCGATCTGATGAAGAGGAGTGCGATACAATCGGACCTATACGTGGAATAGTTCTCCTTCCCTCCCTCTCTCTACACAGAATCTTCCATGTGCCAACCAGCATGCTAAGCCTGGGGGATACAGAGGTGAATAACACATGGTCCCTGCCCTCAAGGAGCTCATGGCGTGCATACAAAGAAGCGTAGAATAAAGAATCCCGGGCTCTATGGTTAAAGACAGGACATCGATCCACGAGGGATCAAAGGAAGAGACAGCTAAGTATACTTGGGGATCGGGGAGGGGTCCTTGAATGAAATGGAAGGCAGGGGAGGGAGATGGAAGCAGAAGGAACACTTAGGAAGGATATTCATTCATTTATATGACAAACATCTAGTGAGTACCAACCACGTCCCCTATATTTTTGTGAACGCTGGATACAGAGGTGCTCAGGCAGGCAGGGCTTTCTGTCTTCCAAGAAATTACATTAGAGTAGAAAAAGACAAACTAGAATATGAAAACCAAATAATAACGATAATAATATCTGGCATTTACTGAGTCTTAACAATGTGCCGGGTGCCACTCTAAGTGACTGTGATGCATTCATTTAATCTGCATAACACCCTTGTGAGGAAGATATTAATAATTTCTCTTTTATTCCCAGGAAACTGAGGCACAGGGATGGACGTTAGATGGCTTCCCTGAGGTTTTACGGTTAACAAGCAGCAGAACGCAGATTTGACCCCAGAAAGCCCAACCCCAGAGATGAAGGTCTTGACAGCAGGGCCACGTCACTTCTTCACTAATGGAATCGAGAAAATTCAGAGAAAAATTGTCGTGAAGGAACCAAAACAGGGTGAAGAGTGAAGAGATGGGTCGGGGTGGTGCCACGGTAACAGGATGCTTCTGGAGGACCTCATTCGGCTGGCGCCATCTCAATGTTACCGGGATGGTGGGGCGGGTTAGGTTATGAAATGATCCCAGCAGGACAGTCTCATGGCTCCACTGGACCATTGAGAATAATGCAGAGAAAAGCAACAAAAACAAAATGCAATTTGCCTGCTGGCTAGATGTACGGGTCAAGAGAATGCTGAGCGGGAGGGAAATGCTTTCAAAGGAGACGTAAGCCCTGGTAGCATCGGGGAGGGCGTCGGCACTCACCTGCTCCCCAACATCACTCAGAAGCCTCCCCCTCCCTGCATAGCCGCCCTGGAACCCCACCTGTCACCAGCCGCCCCAGGTCCCAGCCATTTCTGGCTAATGTTCATTGGCCTGGTGCTCTGCCTGAGAACTTAATGAGACACACAGGCAGTCTGGGCTTTGAGCTGGTAAGCCCATATTTCCTCATTCTGCTCCAGCTGGGAGCCAAGCCTCAGGCAGAATGTTTGTAACCGGCTGTCTTTGGAGTGGGCAAGGCCTCTGAGGTTTGTGGCAGAAGGCTGAGGGGCTCTCCACTGGTCGCAAGACCAGGAGCCTTGTCCAGAGGGTTGTGTGGGAGGCCAGGTTTTTGGAAGGAACTTTAAGTTTCTGGCAAAGCAGATGGAAAAATAATGCGGTTCGAGCCCTGGATCAGGAATTAGAGATCGGAGCATTTATACTGTTTCTGCTGCCAGCATACTGCGTGATCTTGGCCGAGTAGGGTTTTTTTTTTCCCTCCTGTGAGTCTTATTCTCCATGTAAAAATAGGGGCATCGGACTGAGTGAATTCTAAGGCTCCTGGCGGGTGCCTCGTTCCTGGGGTTCAAGCACTGAATCCTTGAACTGAATGCCGCACAGGGCAACTGCAAAGAAGGGGCAGCAATAAAAAAGTGTTTTTTTCTCCCCCAAATAATTGGATATTTCACTATTTCAAAATATGTATCTATCACGGGGAGGAATCGGAACTTTGTGGAGTTCTATGAGGCTTAACACAATGTTCTGAAGATGAGAACGACATATAGGATGGGCAGGAAGTCCTGTCGCTGTCCCTAAAGGTGTAACGCCAGGCTTGCTAGGTCTTGCTCTCGGCCACGTTCCTACAGGGACAGGGGTGGTCTGACCTGCCCCACCAGATTCCTGTTCTCAAGAGAAAACTCAGATTTTTGCCAGAAGTCTTAAAACCATGGCACCGGTCCATGCCATTGGGCTCAAGGACTCCCCAGCAAATTTCTGCGTCTCTTCCCCTCGGAACCCAGGCTCTGCACTCGAGACTCAGAAGCCAGCTCGAAGAACGGAACGATAACAGGCAGACGCTCCCTCTGATTCCCAGGGAATGTGACCGCAGATGTTCCCGCAGATCTTTCCATGCTCGCTGGAATTTGTTCTTCCAACGTACAGGCCTCCGGACCATCCCTGTTACAACGAATGTGATTCTTTAATCACAGGGGCTGATGGCCAATTGGCCACTTGGCTAAGTAGCTTCAGACTTAGCATGCTGGGGCGGGGCGGCGGGGCGGCGGGGGTGGGGTGGGGGTTGGGTTGGGGTGGGGTGCAGGGGAGAATTAGTGGGTGCAACCAGCAGGCCCATCATTAGTGCATCGCTTCTCAGAGAAATGGAAACGGCTATTCAAATTTGGATCCTGCCTCCTTGAGCAGGGTGATTTGCCCTCTTATCTTTTCCCTGTCTTTTTTTTTTTTTTTTTTTTCCCGAGAGGTTCAGAGAGACAGGGACAGACTGCCACAAATAGAGACACAACGAACACAAGGCACAGGCTGGCCTGGACAGCCCCTGCCGGGCGGCAGCACGCCGTGGAATCCCAACCTCGCTGGCGCCGGCCCGGACCGCTCTCCTCCCCAGGTCTCAGAACGAGCAGTGGGTTTCCCCTGAAGGCAACACATACAGTGGGAGAGTCAGGACCTGCTTGCACAACATCCCTAAGCAATGCGTTCACATGAGCGCATGTCTGAGTCCACTCTGGCTGCCAGGAGTATGTATCGAAGGAACAAATGGAAATTTATTTCTCACAGTGCTGGAGGCTGGAAGTCCGAGATCAGAGCTCCGGCGTGGTCGGACTCTGGCGAGAGGCATCTTCTGAGTTGCGGGCTATCGACTACATGTGGTAGTCTCACGTGACAGGAAGGGAACGAGCTAGCTTTCTGGATTCTTTGTAGAATCCAGGTGCTAATCCTACTTATGGGGGTTCCATTCCTATGACTTAATTACCTCCGAAAGGCCCCACTTCCAAATGTCATCGCATTGGGGATTAGATTCCAACAGGGATTTTGGAGAGACTCCCACATTCAGTGCATAACTCCATCCTGTTGTAAAATTCGCAAGGGAAGGATGTACCAGCCACACTTGGTTAACACAGATGTCCCCTCATGCTGGGTGGGTGTGGGCTCGGAGTGGCCCTGGTCCTCTTCGGCACTGGCAAAGGGGGAATCGAGATGAGAAACATATTGGGTTTTGAATTAGACATATTGATGTGGTCGCAGCCATTTCTGCATGTCCTCGGTACTGCTGGTCACCCCGGTGTAGGACTGGCTTCCTGCTGTGTCGATTCGCCTTGCAGCGTGATCCTAATACAGGGCTGGGGGCTCACTGCGGTATAAGGATGTTCGATAGCGCCTGGTGCTAAGGGAGCATGGGGAGTGGCAGAGAGCGAGGTTTCTGCTCCAGAACCAGCAATGAGTATGTGGAACGTTCTTCTCGTCGGTGGATGCAAGTTTGTAAGGGAGGAACTGACTCATGTCCCATTGATGCCTCGTTGACATGAAAGTTCCCTTGCCAGAAATGCGCCCGATAATGCAGCATGTGCGATTATAAACACCGCAGACATTTTTGGGGTGTGGTGTCTTTCTGAAGGGAATCGTGGGTAATAGGGTTTATTATAATCACCGCATTTTTAGGGAAAAAATGTATAGCAGTACCAAACGGTGAGCACACCCATAACGCCCCCTATGACTAAAACCATAAACGCATGACGTTACCAATATCGAAGCTAAAAGAACCTTTTACAAACTGTTAATAAAACTGTTTTGATTAGAGAGAATAATTACTTCCCTACTCTTTCTGAAGAATGACAGTATACAATTGCTATCACATGAATGTCTATCAAAGAGTATGCTGCCAAAAATTTGGGATAAAAGTATATTGTAGAAGTGGTCACTTAATAAAATACCATTACTTCTCTGAAGTTGTCCATTTTTAGATGTGTCATCTTTCCTTTTTTACATTTTAAATTTCATTTTAAACCTAACTTTGCATTATTTTTCTTAAAAGAGGGCCCAAATCATACAAGCTGCAGACCCCATAAAGTGTGGATCCATCCTATAGCTCAGTTGTGGCCACTGATGCCTTCCACCTGGGTCGCCTGCAACCCAGACCCACTTCTGAGTAAATCTCAGCAGAGGTGCAGTTCCCACTTCCTTTCTATTGTCTGCAGAAGTTGGGGTGCAATCCTGCTTTCAGATCTGGGCTGGGGCCTGGTACGACCACTAGGCAAGAGCTTGCCAAGGTCATTATGATGTGCATCTTCTCTTGCAGGGACCTGGTAATTTATCCCATTAAAGCTATGCTTCTCCATTCTCTAAAGGTGCTGCCCCTGGAGCCACCTATGTCAGGAGCCAGCAGTGCAGTGGTGAACCCTAAGACTTGGAAGGCAGCAGCCCCTTCCTCAGCCGCTCACTAGTCTACCTGATCTCCCACCAGCTCAAGGGTCTGGGCTTCTGTCTAGGCTTGATCCAATTCAGGCCAATACGCACACCTGGGCTTATCGGGGTCAGGCTCCGTGGGATGTAGAAATGAGGAGAAGGCAGCACTCGGAATGTAGGAATAAATAAGAAAGAGTAAGAACGAGAGGCCTGCTGTGGTGCCAGATGAAAGCAAACGGAACTGCGATGTGGGAACTCCTGAAGGTCGAATGGAGGGAACAGGGGGACAGGAGAGAAAGCGAGGCCTCCTTAGGTATTCCTAATAAAAATGGCGATGACATACACCTTTCGTGGATAACCATCCTCAATGAGGACAGCGATGGATTGTGAGTTCCATAGGGCAGAAGCTACACTGGTTTGTAAACATGTGTACCTGCAGCGTCTGGCTCAGAACACGGTGCACAGTAGGTAGTCAGCAGATCGCTGTGAAATGAATGAAATGATAAGTACTTTGAGTGCTAACTTCATGTCAGGCACTATGAAAAATGCTCTGTTTCTCTTAAACCTTACAATAATCCTATGAGAGAGGTGATAAGAGTATCCTGTTTCACAAATGAAAAAACTGAAGTGGGTGTTGGTCACTTTGCCAAAGGTCTTACAGCCAGAAGGGGTAGGTCCTGAGCAGGGCTTAGTTTTCTTGCCTCATTCTAAGCCAGGAAAATTGCTTCCTTTTACCGAGTCCCCATCCCTAGCCAAATCCCACATCATTTGGTAGGGACCCAGGACCCCACTGCCAGTCTTTAGGCTAGTCCCAGAGTCTTGCTGCCTGCAGAGACAGCTGTTCTGAAATGAGATCAGAACCGCCAGCTCCCAGGTGTTTGGCTGTCAGCTGGGCTTGCTACCTGGCTCACCTCATCGGCTGGCAGGATGTGCTCTGCTTCTGAAATTAAGGTGCTTCTGGATGCATGGACTGAACCAACAGATCGTGGCCAAGCTGTCCTGCATGACGACTTTAAATTCAAGCCTCCCTGCCACCTGCCTGGTGGGTTTCTGGTTGTCTCCAGCTTTGCCCTCCACCCTGCCCATTTATTACATCTTTAGAAGTTGCTTATAGCTTGTACCTTATAAGCATCATCAATGGTTTTGAATTCACCTCCTCCAATAGACCATGAACAACCCTAGAGGCAGGGGCTGTGTGATATATCTACCTAGACGCCCTGTGCCCTGTGTGGAACCTATACATTTCGATAGTGGCAATTTTGCTGGGTGATTCCAATCTCAGTTCTTCTCCTTATTGGCCATTGATCTTACACAAATAACTTAGCTTCTCTTTCCTCAATTTCTTCCTCTGTAAAACTGGGAGATAACAGTATGTACCTAATACAGTTGCTGTGAGAATTAACGTAGTCAATAAATACACAGACATAAATTGGTATCCGGCACAGAGAAGTGCTGTATCAGTGTTAGTCATTATTACTCTTAGTGACCATATGGGACCTTCTTTCCTTCCTTTGTAGGATGGATGTTAATAGTCCATGTAATACATTTTAACACCGAAACATTGGATGTCTGGTGTTTTACTCTGATCGTTTCTTACGGGTAAGTTTTGTTGCCTCAATTACATTTTATAAACTCCTAAGCATTAAGGACTGTTTGTTAGGATGCTGGTGGCTTTTAACCTAGTTTGGGGTGCAGACTCCTTTAAGAATCTGATCATAATCATGCCTGTTCTTGCCCTGCAAATGCACATGGGCTCATAGATGCAAAGTGTTACCCACCAATTTTAATAGTTTTACCCACTTCCAACCAGGCGCTCTCGGCAGGACTCTCTGGCCTGACTCTAGATCTGGCTCTGTCACCAATGTGCTGTGTGTTACTGGGCAAGCAACTGTCATTCTCTGGGATTTTACACAATAAAGGAGACTAGGGGCTTGATGGATCATTCTAGCTGGAACGTTCCACATTTTTTCATCCTTTGCTTTGTCAAGAAATAACTTCCTTCTAAATTCTGCTAGATCAGATAGAAGGGGTAAAAAAAAAAAAATTGGCTCCTACTGCAGCTAAAAGTTTTCTCTTCTCTTTATAGTGCCTTTTAAATGTGAGAGACAGGGAAAAAGTGTCATAAATCTCCAGCAAGCCAAGAGCTTGACTAAAATAATTGCAAGATGGGGCTGGAAGTATGCTTGCCCTCCCACCTGCTGTGGCTGGAATCAGCCTTCCTCCATCCCCATACATCAAAAGCTGGAAGGGGGCACCCCTGTATATCACCTCACCCCCAAATGGAGCCGGGAGTCAATGGCCGATCTGCAGAAGGACAATCAGACCTCAGGGATCTGTTCTCCCTATCTCTTGTCCTCTGTACCTTATCATTAATCTGCCTCCATTTTTTAAAAATTGCCATTCTGCTTCCTTCGCCTCCAAGATGCATGTTGGTACTAAGAAGAAAGTACTTTTGTAAGTACTTGGCCTTACCTTCTTAGACTATGAAACATCTCCTCCTCCCCCCAACCCTGACTCGGCACTTGCAGGCCTAGGCTCCATCAGGGGGCCCATGACATACAAAGGTCCTGTGGTGAAAATGCTCTGAAAGAAGGTCAGGGCAGCTGGACGCTGAAGAATGTGGTATGAGATGCAGGGGTGAGCAGGGGTCAGTTCTTACAGAACCTCGAACTTTCTGTATAGTATTTTAGTGTCCAACGGAATTAGGAAGCCTACTGACAGGTTTCAAGTAAGGGTAGGTATGGGGTTGGTGGCTTAAGTTCAATGACAGACTAGAAAGCAGGATGTCTTAGAGGATCTGGGACATGACAGGCTACCCAGATAAGGCTCAGGCTCCAGGTAACAGGCACTAGGTGGAGGCCATGACCTGGGAAGCAGGCAGAAGCCTGGCTTATAGCACTGGGACAAAGGTTAGCAAGAAAAGTAGCAAAAGCATCCTTAGGTTGTAATTAAACTAGAGATTCTTGAAATATCCCTCCTCCTTCCTAGGGAGTGGATCAACTACGGCCGGCACCTGGACAAGGACCAGTAAGTCTGCAGGTGAAGGTCAAAAGACACCATCCAGGGACTGGGGGGCTGCAGGATGGGACATGGAGAGTTTAGAGCCTGAAATCAGGAGGCGTCCTCAAGGACCTGGGCTTTGTCCTATTTCTGAGAAGCTATGGAGGGTAAAAAGGATAAAGGGAAGGGAGAAATGTTGAAGGTGGAAGGCTGGTGCACGGTAAAGTGGCTATTCTAAGATTGTGTAAAAAGCTCTAAGGAAGAGGCCCACTGCCTTATTTTTAGTGCATTTGCATTCAGAATCTCTGGAGCTAAGAGCTTGCCATGGTCATTATGATGTACATTTCCTCTTGCAGGGACCTGTTAATTTATCCCATTATAGCTATGTTTCTCCATTCTCCAAAGGTGCTTAATAGACATCTTAATTCTGCTTCTTTAAATCTGAGCTATGGGAAAGGCCCAGTGAATTACTGGGTCAGGACCTTTCTTCCTATTCTGTCTCCTGAATTTCTTCCACCTTTAGTTGTCACAGAACCATTATCACCTGCCTGGAGTAACCCTCATTAGCTAAAGGGCACATTAGCATAGATGACTTTCTTAGATGCATACCTTTAGGAAGCAGTTCCACCCAGCAAAGGGCCCTAAGGGGGCAGGAGATAGGAGGATTCATTTTAGTGAGACAGTGTGATCTCCTAGAAAGAGACAGGACTCGAGATCCTGGTGCTCATTTTGCTATTTCTCATCTATGTATTCATGTAAAAACATTTGCTCTAGCATTTTCGAAGTGCCAGACATGGACTCTGCCCTCAAGGATTCTTAAGGCCCTGTAATAATGATGTGACTGTCATATGGACTCATTTTAGTACCTCGATTTATTCAATTAAAGTTGTTAAAAGACTTCAGGGGGAAATAGGTTTATCTTTCAGTTTGGGGAACATCAAGAAAGTCTTCACGGAAGAGTTAGCATTTAAACGAGGCTTCGAAGAATGGAAAGGATCTGAGCAACTCTTGATGTGTCACCTGGAATCTGTTACTTATTGTTCCTATGTCATAGTTTCTGGCCGCATAAAATGAAGAAGCTTGCATCTATCTAGGTGTGTAAATCAATCAACTTGTAGCGAGCAGCTTTGTGAGGGAGGGACTGAGACGGGCATGAGGGATAAAGATGGGATGGATGGCATCTCTTAGTAAATAACCCCCAAAGATATCACAAATACGAAGCGTCAGAGATCATCATAAAGCCATCTGTTCACCAGATTCTGGCTTTCCCAGACATGCCCAAATCTGTTTCAGGACCAAGGTCAGCGCCCCACCTGCCTCCTCTGGGGATCATTGTTGATTAGATTAAAAAGCTAATATTTATGATGTGTTTTCCGTGCTTGTATCTAGTCTTAAAGTGTTTTACAGACATGATCAACGCCATCATGTCTGCTTAAGGAAAAATCAGAGTGTGTGGAAATTTCCAGCAAAAAAGTAAGCTTAATTACGGGAGGAATCAAAGTAGAAATCTTTTTAAAAGATCGTGGTGATACAATGACAGATGTCGTGATCTATATGAGATAATCTCACCCAATGGGCGGAATGCACATCATAAAGCACACGCAAGTGGCTATGTGTGTGCGATGGTCACTGATTGGCAAAAACGACATTGGTGACACTATCAGAGCAGCTGCGATTTGTCAGACCATTTCTAAGTGCTCTCTATGTACATTACCTTATTTCTCCCGAAAATCCTTGGGAGGTAGGGGTCACTATGATCAATATTCATTTTACAGATATGGAAACTGAGTCTCAGAGTGGTTCAACAACACACCCGGGGTTGCAGTTAGAAAGAAACATTCTCCCCCCCGCTCCTCTACTTACAGAGAGACACAGTTTAATACACGTTGAGTCTGTACCACGTGCCAGACACTGTTCTAAGCTCCATCTACTCACCTGTCTCTTTTCATCCTCACCACAGCCTTATGGGGCGCAGCTCTAATTATAGCTCTCATCCTGAAATTGAGAGAGACTGTGGCATGGCCAAGGAGTTGGAGCTGAAAAGTGAATCCTGACTGCCAAACTTCAAAGCATCCCTTTACTTCGAAGAACACCAAGGCAGTTCAATGTTTATGCAGAGAGGGGGGCCGAACAGAAATACTCAAGAGTTAAAACCCAATGGCTTTGGGGCAGAGGGCTCAGAACAGGGCCAGCGGAAGTTTCTCTAGGATATCTTCCACCTTCCCCTCTACGCTTCAAAAAGGAGAGCAGATGCGGGGCCACAGTGAGCTGTGTGTGGCTTTTGAAGCGAAGACTGAACTGGCCCGGGATGCGAAGGCTGGCTCTGGTGTGCGCCCAATTGCTGACTTCACACAAATTATTTTTACTGCAATACATCTATTTCCTCATCTGGAAAATAGAAGAAATAAGATCTGCGTTCCACTTACTTCACGTCGGTGTTTTTTAGATAAAAGACTGAGCTCTGTGGAACGCCATGATTCATCGCTGTGGGGGAGAGAGAGCCCAAGGTGAGTGACGGACGCCTGCAAATTCACTCGCTCGCTCACTCGCTCACTCAGTCATGGGATCACAGACTCTTATAACTAGCTGCAAGGGCTCTTAGAGGCTTTTCCCAAAGCAGGAGTCCAGTCTAAAATATCCCTGCGCAATCCTTTGTGCAAACACCTCCAATGGGAGCTAAATACTGACATCTCAAGGATGTTCTCCTCATTGTTAAAAAAAAAAAAAAAATCTGTCAATGAAGAAAGGTATCCTTCTATTTAACTGGAAGTTGCCTCTCAGTAGCTTCTTCTTACTGTCCTCATTTTATTCATTAAAATTTTTGACTATTCATGACTTGTTAGTCATGTACTAGACACTGTGGAGGACTCAAGAGAAACGTCCATTGATATTGGCCTTGAGGAGCTTCTAATGTATCTGAGGATAGAAGATGAGCTTCCCTGAAGATTCACATGGCAGGTGAAAAGAGATAAGGGTTAGAAGGCTGAGCCCTGCAGGATCCACACGGAAAGTACAGAGAGTAAGTGCCAGAGGGACTCCACGGAGAAAGAGCGGCCACTGTGGACCGAGTGGCTGGGGAGCCCTGCTGCTGGTGGAATTGCAGGGGAGCCTTCACAGGAAGAGTAAGATTTAAACAGGCCAAGAGGAGAGGAGAGAGATTCTGGGCAGGAAGAATGGTGGGAGCAAAATGCAAGGACAAGAATTCAGAGAGGCTGTGCAATTTGCTCCTTGGAATTATGCCCACAGTGAGAAGGTGAAAGATCAGATCAAAGTTTTCTATAGATTTAAAGCGAGAGAAAAAACTTGGCAAACTAGATTATGAGGAGCCTAGAATCGCAGCTCCAAGGGCTTGAGGATTTAGTGGAATGCAATGTGCCTGGTGGCTGAAATCTGGACACTGAGAGTCACGTTGGCTGGTGTGAATCTCTGCTTATAGCCTGTGGCCCGGTGCAACCTCTTTAATGTCCATAAGCCTCACTCTTCCATCTATAAAGTGGAGTCAATAATGACACTCAACTCACGGGATTGTTGAGAGGATAGAGAGACACACGCACGCAGGTGAAATGCTGAGCATCGCCCAGGTGCACACGGAGCAGTTAATTAGTGTGGCCGCTACTGTTGCTTTTGATGCTGCGTTGTTTCACCTACGCTCTCGGAAGTGTGGAATCGCTCAGCCTCTGTAAGCTTCAGGTTAGCAGATTTTTTCTTCCTGGGCTAAGCCATTAATTTCACTAAGACCCAAACTGGTAATCGGACTATTCTCTCTTCATTTGTTCCAGATCCTTTTCTGGCAGGAGATAGTAACGATGCCCCCAGATGGCCAGGAGGACATCTTAGCTAAAGGGAGGAGAGAGAAATGAACAGACCAAAGGGAGAAATGTAGGCATTGATCTCAGCTCTGTCGCTGACCTTGCATGAGCCACCTACCCTATCTCGCCCCGTTTTCCCCATCTGTCAAGTGAGGCTCTTCATCCTGAGAATCACTGAGGCCCATCTTCTCTGGCACCCTACGGGGCAGGCTGCAATACCCACGTAATTATGATTTGAATTAACTCCTGTATTTGTCTAGCACTTTTTTACGCTTCATGAAGCTTCCTTGTCTATTATCTCACCCGAATCTCATCACGGCCCCGTGAGATACCCAGGGCGACTGCTCTTATTCTCCTCTGACAGGTGGGAAAACTCAGCTCTAGAGTGGAGACGTGACTTGCTAATGAACCTAGAGCCATTATCTGGATTTGGGTTTCCCATCTTCCGGCTGATTTCATCCCAGAGAACCTTAACCAGACCAGACCAGACCAGACCACACCACACCATACCACACCACACCACACTGAACCAAAGTTATTTTGTAAATTGAACGTTGTTTTCCTTTTTCCAAATGGAACAATTTAATTGCTCCTCTAACAGCAATATTTGTCTCTAATTCCCATAAACCTTTTTCATTGCAGTTGTCAAAATTTCAGGTTGTTTGCAGTATAAATATTAATTTGACTAATGAGACTTGAAAACTATCTGATCACATTCTCCAGTTTTACTGCAAAATAGAAATTAAAGAAACATGGAAAGATTGAAATAATAAAGCAGCATTAGATATTTCTTTCTGAAGAAAATCATGATAAAGGCTGAGACCTCTGAGTGGGTTAAACTTGAAAAAATATTTATTTGATATATTGAAACTTGAAAACAAAGGTTTAAAAATATGAAGACTGGAGAACACAGATTAGGTGTTGAGTTGTGCCTCTGTCCCTTACCAGGTGTGTGATGAGAGAGAGGTATTTAAACTTCCTGAGCTTCGGTTTTATTATCTTTAAAGTGATGATACCGATAACAACTACTTCATAGGGTTGGATGAAGATCAAATAACACAATTAGTATGGGGTATCCTTCATAATGTTTGGTGCACACTAAGAGCTGAGAAAGTTTAGCTGCCATTAATATTAGTTTAAGATCTAAGATGCCCTTGTGTGTGAAAGTCTTTAGGGCCTTTGCATCTGAGCTCAGGCCCCTCAGCTGAGCTTCTGACCTACACATCTAACTATCCATTCAATATCTCTTCTTGAAAGCCTTATAGGCACACTGAGCTCAGCAGATCCAAAAAAAAACTAACAACCTCTCAGTTTTTCAATGGCACTACTCTCCATCTAGTTGCTCAGTCAAAAAGCTGAGAATAATCCTGGACCTTTCCCTCCTCCTCCTACTGGATAGCCAGGCAATCATCAACCCTGTTAACTCCTAAACATCTTTCAACTCTATCTTCTTCTACATCTATTGCTCTCGCGTTAGCTTAAAGATCATCTTGTCTCACTTGTTATGCTGTCATGGTTTCTTCTCCTCGCCCTTTCCTGCTCATCCCTAATCCATTTTTTCACGATCAGCCAGGTGGACTTTTAAAGTCAGTTCCAGGCTATTTATTGGTACCCTTGCAATCCCTCTTTACATATTGACGAATTTCAGACCAGTCTTATATGTCTTAACATCATCTAGACCTATTCTTGCCTCTCCACTGTGGTTTCGTCTCACAGTTCTAGGTGATTTTTTTTTTAATTAATAGACTTTATTTTTCAAAAGATCTTTAGGTTTACATAAAAATTAAGCTTAATTTTTTAGATTGGCTTCTTTCATTTAGCAATACGCATTTAAAGCACCCCCATATCTTTCTGTGGCTTAATAGCTCATTTCTTTTTGTTGCTGAATAATATTACATTGTATGGATGTACTATCGTTTATCCATTCGTCTACTAAAGGACATCTTGGTTGCTTCCAATTTTGGGCAATTATGGAACAAGCTGCTATAATGAATATTTACATGTGGGCATCTACGTGGGCATAAATTTTCAACTTTTTTGGGTAAATACCTAGGAATTCTATTTGCTGAATTGTACAGTAAGACTTTGTGTAACGCTGTAAGAAACTACCAAACTATCTTCCAATGTGGCTGTTTTGCATTTCCACCAGTAATAAATGAGAGTTCTGTTGCTCCATATCCTTTCCAGCATTTGGTGGTGTCAATGTTTTGGATTTTAGTCATTTTAATTAGGTGTACAGTGGTATTTCATTGTTTTAATTTGTAATTTCCTAATGATATATAAATCTGAACATCTTTTCATATGATCAGTTACCATGTGTATATTTTTTTGATGTGGTATCTGATTAGATCTTTTGCCCATTTTTTAAATGTTTCTTTTCTTATTGTTGACTTTCGGAAGTTCTTCGTATATTCTGGATAAAAGTCCTTTATCAGATGTGCATTTTGCAAATATTTCCCCCTAATCTATGGCCTGTCTTTTCAGTCTCTTAATAGTGTCTTCCACAGGCAGTTTTTAATTTCACGAAGTCCAACTTGCCAATTTTTCTCTTTCATGAATTTGCTTTTGGTGTTGTAACTAAAAACTCATTATCAAATCAAAGGTCACATAGATTCTCCCCTACGTGATCCTTTAGAATTTTATGGTTTGGCATTCTACCTTTAGGTCTGTGATTCACTTTTATAGATTTCTGTGAAAGGAGTAAGATCTATGTCACTATTTTTTCATGTGGATATTTAGTTGTTCCTGCACCATTTGTTGAAAAGGCTAGCCTTTCTTCACTTCTGTCAAAGATCCGTTGACTATTTGTGTGGGTCTACTCCTGGGCTCCTTCTCTGTCCCACTGATCTATTTGTCTATTCTTTCACTAATACCACACTGTCTTGGTTACTGTAGGTTTACAGTAAGTCTTGAAGTCATATTGTGTCGGTCCTGTGATTGTCATTCTTCTGCAATTTTTCACAACTATAGTGAACACCTGTCATCCTTAAGTTTGACTCTTAAAGGATTATGATAAGCCTCACAAATGTAAGAGTAGTAAACTGGTCCTATCTTCTCCTTCTGTAGGAAATTTCAGATAAGTTCTGTTTATTTTGACCTAACTAGGAAGTGGCATTTTCCTTCCTGTCCCCATTTTCATCTAAAAAATGTAAGTCTTCTGTCATCTGATTACTGGTTGGGGACGGCTTATAAGTGTCTGTGACAATTGACCAGCAATTTCCAGAGAGGACAAGTTAGTGAGAATGTCCACAATTATGGACACACATCTTTTGAGACCTTTTCACTCTTTGTCCCTCTCATGCATCTACAAATCAAGGCACCACTTCATTTTCAGAAACTTCTGGTGAGAACTGGTTATTTTCTATGTAATTTCAAGAATTTCTAGCCTCCTCAAAAGGTTCTCCTGCCATCGCCACTCTGGAGGCAGACTGAGATGAAGGTACAAATACCAGCAACTCTGCTCCTGTCCCAACTAGAGACTAAGGTGTCAGCTGCCTTCCTGGAAGGAAAGCTAACATCTCAGCGGGGTTCTATCAGACAGCCTCGCATTTCCCTTTAAGTGGTCCCCTCCCACACTGAGGGTAGGGAAATGTAACCACACTCTTGATGAGGATAATAGTTTTCTCAAAGTTTCAGTCTTCTCTTCCATGGGAAGGTTGGCATAACAGAGGTAAGGATTGAAAGATCAAGTTTTTTTACCTTTTAGTAAGATCTGTAAGGAGAAATCGGGCAGTTTCCAGAAGGCAAGAATACTTTGACCTTACTGTTTTTAACTTTGAGACATGAGTCAAATATTGAGACTACAGAAAAACTGCCAATCAACTTTATGTCACATGAGAACATGCACACCTGAGTGCCTTTCTCCAAACCCCCAAGTTTCTTACCATAACTTATTAAGATTCTGCAAGTCAGGCCCTGGCTTTCTCCCCAAACTTCTCATCTACCAATTTCCTTCAGCACGGTCTGCTCTGGCAACACTTGCTCCATGCAGTGGGTCATACATGCCACACCTGCGGTGCCTTATGGTCTGTGTATTCTCTGTCCCCTCTGTCGGGGATACTCGTCCTTTAGACCGTTATATGGTTCAGTCACTTCATGCAGGTTTCTGCCCAAATGAGACCTCCACAGAGTGGTCCCCCTTGGCCACCTTTAGCCATATCCCCCTACTCTCTAGCCTCCCATCCTGTTCTTAGCACTATCTGTGTATTGTCTAACTCGGCTCCTTTGAATATATGCTCCATAAGAGTGGGTAGATGTCTTGTTCGTTTCTGTGTCTTCATTGTCCATGACAGTGCCTGGACTGCCATAAGAACTCAGGAAGTATTTGTTAAAGATTCACGTCACTAATTACTCTGGCAACGTTGATCAAATGCTTGCTGTGGATCAGACCTCTTACTATCGTCTCTATATTTTATTCCTAACACTTCCCAAGTCATTTTAATTCTACGAAAGAAACTGTTACCATAAGATTGTTAGAGGACCTAGGACAGAGCTGGGCACACACTGAGGGGACAATGATGACAGACTGATCTCTATGGGACCTTCGCTTTTAGGTTGTGCCTTTGAGCTGAGCACATCTACACAGAACCGACAGACTAAGGGGCGCCAGCAGCATTTAATGAGATGGTCATTCTTACATTAATTTTTCTCAGCTGCTTTTCATTTTAATTCATTCTAACAGTCTCTTCTTTTGTACTCCCACTGTGGTATCTTCATTGAGCAGATGTCTTCATCAGAACAGACGTTTTACTGAACTTTCTGGGATGGGTCTGAACTCTCTCTCCAGAGATTGTCACTAATTTAGCCCATTACAACATGTACAAAGAGTTTGCAATTTTCCTTCCAGCACACTCTACCAAGCATTTGTCTATGCCCTATTTTGTTGTCTGCTGTACTGAGTAATTACAAATTAAAAAAAAAAAAACAACCCTAGGAGTCCTCACAGTTTTTCTTTACCCTGAGTCATTCTGACTCCAAAAGAAAACACGCAGGTGCACATAAGTCTGGATTTCAGAAACATAACGTAATGGGGTTCACTCTTTAGATTTACTCCAGCCACGTGTGTGTGTGACAGGGCAGGGTATGTGTATGGGGGAGGGGGCGGCGAGAGCCACAGGACAGGAACCAGAGGGAAGGATTCCGAACTGACTTAACCAAGGGGTACTGAACACCAGGGTGTCATAGACAATTAGAATCTTTCTAGGACAGCATAAATTCAAGCACCGGGCACACCAAGTCAACCCCCAAGCCCAGGGTTCCAGAGATAAGGACGAAGAGAGGGTCTTGAAGCCAAGAACTGACAGCTTGCCTTAGATAAAGCGGACAAAGAGGAGATGAGGATGGGAATTCTAGTGCTTTCAACGTTGCTGTTGTTTTTTCTTTTTTCTTTTTTTCTTTTCTTTCTTATTTTTGGCTCAGAGGTGGGCCCAAAGCAGGAAGACTAATTACATTTTTGGAAGGACTTTTGATATTTCTTATGACCAGAACAATAGTCACATTGAAATTTGAATCGGGATGTCGAGTTTATGAAGAATTTTAACATGTATTATTCTATGTGACTAATTCTGCTAGTTAAAATGATTATATTTTCTCATTTTGTAGCTGAGAAAACTAAGATATAGAGAAATTATGCGACTTGCCCAAAGTTACAGATAGAAAATGGCTGACCCAGCATTTAAGGAGAGTTCTATCTATTTGGAAGCTCTTTTCTCTTTATTTACTCCATAGTTATTTACTTAGTATTTACTCTATATCAGACACTGTTGTAGATGCTAAGGAAGTATCAGCAAATCAGAAAGACAGGGCACCTGCTGTTCTGGATCTGACATTCTCTCTGTCATAACTGTATTGTGTGGACCTTCTTAGTAGGATCTTGAGAATGGTTGTACCCTGTGCAATGACATAGTATATAATTGAGGAGACATTTTCATTGAGAAGATACTTTCCAACCACAATTAATAATAAGAAGAAGCAGCACTTGTTAAAGATTTATTATGTGCCAAGCATTGCTAGAAGTACTTTCAAGGAATTATCTAATTTATCTTCACTATAACCCTCTGAAGAAGGCACTACTGTCACCATTTTACAGATGAAAATATTAAGGCCTGAGGAAAATGTTTAATTGGTTCACACAGCTAGTTATATTAGAGGTGGATCTGGATCCAGGAGGGTCTGACTCTAATGCTTGAGTACTTCATCTTTTGGCCTCACTGTTAAGAAATGGTATTGCCAATGCAGAAAAGAATAGATATGGTAAGGGATATATTCAAGAGTGGGATACCATACTGACTGGACTTCTCATCCCTGTGAATAGGATGGTGATTCGACAGGACTTTCAGTAATGAGGGTGTGCAGCCCCTTTCCTGAGAAGGTCTTATGGGATGAAAACCAATTAAAATTCAAAATGACTCTCAGTGATTTTTTGTTAATATAATTACATAAGAGAATTTAAATGTGAAAATATTCACAAAAAAGCTAAATTTATAAACAAAATTTTAAATAGATTAAGTATTTAATAATAATAATCATCCAGGACTCAACTCCAAATTCTATAAGCAAAATAAGAATGTTGGTGTAGAAACATTTATGAGAAAGGAAGTATGCTGATATCTCCATTATGTAAGAAAGTAGTCATGGTTTCATTTATGAAATTGATAATGAAGAAATATAATTTTAAATATTTTTTAATGTACAAGGGATTTGGCATTAAATATATGCTTATCTCATTTTTTCAATGTCCCACCGCTATTAAAAGAAAGGGAGAAGGCTCTTGAGTTCATGAAAGAATTGGAGAAACCTGGAAGGAAGAAGTGGCAACTGATTAAACAAGATAAAGCATTTGAAAGAACACTTAATAGGAAGGAGAAGTTAAATAAAACTGATGATTAAGAACTTCCAAATATGGAATAATAAGAAAAGAAGCAATTAAAAACTCCAGGATAAAAAAGTAAAAGCACTATGAAAAAGAAATGTAATCACAATAATTTTGAGTTCTGTAGTGAACAATATTTGCAGTCTTAGAAATATTTTAAAAATTTATTAGTTTTTATGTTTTAGGATCAACCCATAAGCAAAGCTTTGATGACATAAATGTAATTTAAAATTTAAATATTATTAATTTTGACAACACAAGAGTAAAAATAAAGACAATAATAACAAAGATAATAATAAAGATAATAAAAATAAAGTAAAAATAATGCTAAAGATAATAAATAAAAAATAAAAATAAAGATAAAGAAGGAGAAATGGTTATAGAAGAATAGATAATACCTGATGGAATAAAAAATACAGATATTAGTATATTATTCAGCATTTAAAAATGACCAGTCATAGGTTTTCCCATAGTACCTATTATTGCCTATTATCTTGGGATTCATATTAGCATTGTCTTGCCCTCTCAAAAAAGTCTTAATATTCCAAATGTTATGAATCCAAAGAGGCCCACACTGAAACATAATATAATTAAATTGTCAAAACCTAAAGACAAGAAATTTTAAAAGTGGAAAGAGAAAGGCAACTTTTTATGTATAAAGGAACCCCCATAAGACTAAGAAAAGATATTTCAGCAGAAACTTTATGGGCCAGAAGAGAATGGCATGACATGCTATTTAAAACACTGAAAGATAAAAAACTGTCAACTAAGAATACTCTACACATCAAAGTTTTCCTTCACGATTGAAGAGACAGTTTTCCAGACAAGCAACAGCTGAAGAAATTCATCACCTCTAGACCAGCCATATAAGAAATATTAAAGGGGCTTCTTTAAGCAGAAATGAAAGAACAGCAATTAGTAACAGGAAAACATAAAAGGTAAATATATAGTTAAATTCAGAATACTCTAATGTTGCAATAGTGGTGGGTATATCACTTATAAATGTAGTACGAAGTTAGAAAAGTATTACAAATAACTATAACTACAATAACTTGTTAAAGAATACATGAGGTAAAATGTAAATTATGACATCCAAGACAAAATGTGGGAGAAGAGAGTAAAAAAGACTTTTGGAGTCCATTTGAAAGTTAAGCTGTTAATAGCTTAAAATAGACTGTTATAAATATAAGGTGTTTTATGTAAGCCTCATGGTAATTGCAAAACAAAAACCTATAGTAGGTACACAAAAGATAAAAGAAGAAATGAAACTAAGCATACTACTAGAGGAAATTGGAATATCACAAAGGAAGAGAGCCAGAGAAGAAAGTACCATGGGAATTACAAAACGGCCAGATTATAATCAACAAAATGGCAACTGTAAGTCCATACCTATCAGTAATTATTTTAAATGTAAATGAACCAAATTCTCGATTCAAAAGACACAGAGTGGCTGAATGGATAAAAATCAAGACTCAACTATAGCTGCCTACAAGAGACTCACTTCAGCGTTAAGGACACAAACAGGCTGAAAGCGAAGTGATAGAAAAAGATCTCTCATGCAAATGTGGAAACCAAAAAAAGCTGAGGAGCTACACACATGCCAGACAAAACAGACTTCAAGTCAAGGATATAGGAAGAGACAAAGAAGGTCATTACATAATGGTAAAGAGATCAATCCAACAAGAGGATCTATGCATCCAACATTGGAACACCTAAATAAATACAGCAAATATTAACAGACAAGAAGGGAGAACAAACAGCAATACGATAGCAGCATGAAACTCTAATACCCTCCTTCCAACAACGGATAGATCACTAGGACAGAAAATCAATAAAGAAACATTGGATTTCCACTATACATTAGATTAGATGTACTTAACACTTATTTACAGAACATTCAATCCGACAGCATCAGAATACAAATTCTTAAGCACACATGGAAAATTTTTCAGATGGAGAATTATTTAGCTCACAAAGCAACCTAAATATCCACTGATGGATAAAGGAAGATGTGAGATATCTCTAGCTATATCTATCTATCTATCTATCTATCTATCTATCTATCTATCTATCTATCAATCATCTATCTATCTATCTATCTATCTATCTATCTATCTATCTATCTATCATCTATCTATGAGCAAGAAGGAAATCCTGCCATTTATGACAACGTGGATGGACTTTGAGGGCATTATACTAAGAGAAATAAGCTAGAGAAAGACAAATACTGCAAGGTATCACTTATACATAGAATCTAAAAAATATAGAGTCGAACTCACAGAAACAGAGAGAAGAAAAGTGGCTGCCAGGGGCTGGGAGTGGGAGAACTAGGGAGAGGTTTGTAAAAGGGTACAGACCTTCGGCTATAGATTAGTAAGGTCTGAAGCTCTAACGTAAAGCATGGTGACTACAGTTAATAACACTGTATCATATAATTCAAATTTGCTAAGAGAGTAGAACCTTAATGTTCTCACCAAAACAAACAAACAAAATTAAATATGTGGGGTGATGGATGTGTTAATTAACTAGATAGTGGGCATCCTTTCACAACATACACTACGTCAAGTCACAATGACCTACACATTAAATATATTTCATACATTTATATATTATTTTCTTCTTTATATTTTCTTAGGTTTAATCTGTTCTTTGGTAAATCTTTTGAGAATGGTAATGTAGAGCTCATTGGTTTTCAGGAATTTTTTTTTCCCCCAACAGATGTATTCAAAGCTATAAATTTCCCTCTAAGTATGGAAATTATTTTCATTATCATTCAGTGAATTTCCATTGTGAAATTTTTTCTTTGACGCAAGGGTCATGTAGAAGCATACTGCTTAATTTCCAATCATGTTGGGATTTTGCAGTTGTCTTATAATTACTAATATCAGGATCACCACCTGTGTCTCTGGAGAACCTACTCTATCTGAATTCAGCCCATTAAATTTGTTGAGACATTCTTTATGGTTAGGCATATTGTCGGTCTTAGAAAAAAAAAATTTTCTGTATGTCCTTGAAAAGGCATGCATTTTGCATTTTCTAAATGCATGTTTTCTATTTTTTATTGTTTCTAAAATTAAGTATGTCTCTGTTATGTCCAAATTACCATACTGGGTGCTGGGGATTAAGGGCTTTATTTAAAAGCCATAGTGCCCAAGTGGGTCCGGTGTCAGCTTTCTGCATCTTCAATATGAAGTTAGGCTCTTGCCTTTGACTTCAACATTAAAATAGCCCCGTTCTTCTAATTAACTTAGGAAAACAAATTCTCGTAATTTTTCCACAGGTTTCTGCAACTGATCAATAATCTTCATATTCACGTTTTTTCTTTTTTAATCAATGTACTCGTGGCTCTTGTATCAGATTTTCTTTTTTTAAAATCACTTTGAGTTGTCTTCGTAGATGCAGATATCTTACCCATGCATTTTTTCTTTTTATTATTATTTATTATTATTATTTATGCCTACAGCACCTGGTCTTTCTAGGTGATCTCCCATCCAAGTACTAACTAGGCTTGATCCTGCTTAGCTTCTGAGATCAGACATTGGGCTTGTTCAGGGTGGCATGGCCGTAAACCATGGACTGTGGCTCCACCGGGACACAAACCCAGGACCTTTTGCATATAAAACAGATGTGCTAACCTTTACACTATGAAACCACATCCACCTATGCGTTTCTTAATAAATTCTACACCATAATTCACGCCCCCCACCAAAACAAAAGCCACAGTGCCTATTCTTAAGGAGTTGACATTCTAGCTTTCATCCCAATTTGAAAAATAGGTTTATGCCCATTATATTACTTATATGTGAGGTATAAATCTAAAAGCAACAAACAAACATTTGACAAACACACAGAGGCTCATGAACATGGACAGTAGACTAGTGGTTAGCAGAGGGTAGGGGGTGGGGGGAAGATAGATGGGGTAAAAGGGGTCAAATATGTGGGGACAGAAAGAACTTGAACTATGGATGGTGAACACAATACAATGCATATGACTTACTGTTGAGTTGTACACTTGAAACTTACTGGATTTTGCTAGCCAATGTAATAATAACAATAATAGTAATAATAATAGAAGAAAAATAGGTTTATGAAGGTAGCAAAACCAGCTATAATCGAACAAAAACAAATGTTTTATTTATACCACTTCTCCCATAAACATCTATTACTAATCTTAAGCATATAATTAGGGCAAAGTCATACACTATATTTAGAATATATATAGTATGTATTATATATAATATATAAATATTGTATATTTAGAATATATATGCGTGTATATACACATATACATACATACTGGCAGAATTGCTGGAGCAAGGGTTCTGGGAGTTGGAAGGTTCACGGCCAAGTGAAAGGCCTTGTAACTGACATGAACTGACACCCACCCCAGAACAAAATAGAAAACCAGAGCAATATCACACAAAGCAGAAATTAGTGCTTCCAGTGAAAATTTGAGAGATTTCAGGAGTCGTGATCTCTATTCGATCCCCATTTAACTCCTCTGTTCGGCTGCTACAAAGGCATTTAGATCATGGAGGATGACAGGTTATCACCAACTTAATCGGGTGGGGCTGCATCTTCCAGTTATGGTTCTGGAAATTGCATCTTTCCTGGAACAGCCCAATACAGTTCCTGGCACACAGAGATATGACCTAGCAAGTGCTTTCTGTCCCATCTCAATTAGGAAGCAAAGCCAGAATCAGCCCGTGTGTACTTAGCTGGTAAAGTACTCTACCTTTACTGCCTTGATCCAGGGCCATGCCAGCTCTCTTGGTCCTTGTCACTGCAGTAGAGAGGGGCCACAGTTATTCTCAGAAGCTACTTAATATCACCCTGGTCTGTTCCATTGATGACATTATGCTAATTGGCTATGGTTAGCAGGAAATATCAAACGCCCCACATGCCTTATTAAGATATATCCGTGTCAGAAGGTAAAAAGCAAATCCCTGTTAAATTTCCAATGTGTATCACATTGATGGAGTTTCTAGGGTCCAAGGGCCCCAAGCTCATCAGCATTACGCCACGGAAGTCAGAGCCCGGTCGCTGTGCCTTTCATCCTCCTCCACAAAGAAAGGAGCACAGCACTTGGTGGACCTTTTTGTTCACTGCAGGCAGCATACATCATATCTGGTCACGCTCCTCTGACCCAATTACTGAGTAACTCATAAGAATGACAGTTTTGAATGGGGCTTAGAGCAAAATGAGGCTTTGTATCAAGACCAGTCTGCGGTGCAAAGCATGACAGAGCTTTTTGATGCTACAGGCCCAGTGGTATTGGAAACAACTAGAGCCAACAGTGATACTATATGAAGCCTCTGGTGAGCCCTGAAAGGTGCCTGACTCCCAGGGTTTGTAATGAGGGCTTCTTCTGTGACGATTATTCCCTATTTGAAAAGCAGCTACTGGACCCCAGTTGAAACCTAATGTGTAGCCATGAGACACCAAGTAACGATGAGACCTGAGCTGCTCATCGTGACCTGGATGTTACTGGACACTTGGAAGCAGAATTGGTACACGTGGTAGCATTTCATTATCAAGTAAAAACGGAATATGTGGGACCACGCCTAAGTTGCAGATCCACGCTGATGCATGAGCAGTGGCTAACGGCTGGAGGCGTGGCTGCTTTTGGGAAAGAACTGGATGGGAAGATTGGGACAGAGAGATCTGTAAGGAAGGGATGGACCTGGACCTCCCGAATAGGTAGAGAGAGTGAAGATATTTATATCCTCCATGAATTCCTGTCTGAGGGCATCCATTGCTGAAGAAGCTCTTATAAATCAGATGGCCAAGAGAGAATGTCCTGTAATGTTGGTCCCTGGACACCCCGGGGCTTGCTCAGTGGGTCTGTATACAAAGTGGGCATGGCTGGTGAGATGGAGGCTATGCACGGCCTCAGCATTGGGGACTTCCCCTCCCTGATACTGGCCTGGCTGTGCCATGCTAAGTGTCTGATTTGTCAAGACCAGAGGCCAACTCGAAGCTCTGGATATGGCCCCATTCCAGGAGGGACCAGTCAGCTACCTGTTAAAATGCTGACATCACTGCATCCCTCCCTTTACAGATAGGGTACCACTTTGTTCTATGAGGGACCGTCACATATTCCAAGGATACATTTTCCTTCCCTGCGCAAACTGCTCTGTTGGCATCAATAGTCCTAGTTCAAAATTACATTCTGCCTAATCCATTCCATGATATCTGAAACACCACCTTCTTTGACTGGGGAACTCACTTTATGGAAAAGAAAGTGTCTTCATGGACTCACATTCGTGATCTTCACCGTCCTTACCAGTTTCCCCATTATGCAGAAAGCAACTTGCTTGACAGTTGATGGAATGGTCACTAAGGTCTCATTTATGGCACCATGTGAGAGCCACACCCTGGGTGGTTGGGGTACTATCCTACAGGATGTGATGAACACTGTAAACAAGTAGCTAAACCACAGAGCCAGAAGGCATCAGTCCAGGGGAGAGGAGGAGAGACACTCACACTATTATACCTAATAACCCATCCGAAGAACTCTTTCTTCTTGACCCAGCGACCTGTGGCTTGGTGGTCTGGTAGGTACTATGACCCAAGGAGTAACGCTTCCACCAAGTACAGTCATGGCTCTAATGATTTGTAAACTGAAATTGTCCTTTCACCTTTTGGGACTCTTTATGTTGGCAAACCAACAGAAAAAAGAAAGGATCCCTATACTTAGAAGCATGATTGACTCAATTCCCATGGGAAACTGGGTTGCTGCTACACAATGAGTCCTTGCTTAAAATACGAGGCGTTTACTGAGGTGCTCTCAGAATCTCCATGCCCAGCCTTCTTGGTCAGTGGAAAATGGTGGCAACCTAATTGAGGAAGACCTCTCAAGATTCGGGTCCAATTGAAATGAAAGTTTTGTCAGGATTCCCATCTTCCTAAAGTACTGATAGAATGTAAGGGAAATGGAAAAAATGGTGAAAGAAGGTGGCTATGATTACCAACTAGCCGGTGTGAGGAAGGGAGTAAGTTATGTTTAAGTTTATGGTTTCTCTTTCCACCACCTCCCTGATCCCAGATACCTTAATATGAAGGATGCTGGTTACGGCTAACATTTTAAACATTAGGTGAAAGTGAGTTAACACCACTATGGAGTGATATGATAAAGAATGGGGTGTCTACAGCCATGCTGTCCTGAACGTCCCGATCTTGTCTGATCTCGGAAGCTAAGCAGGGTCGGCCTGGTGAGTACTTGGATGGGAGACCACCTGGAAAGACCAGGTGCCGTAGGTATTTAAAAAAAAAAAAGGATAGTGTTTGTGTATGTCCTAGGTTGGGGATAAAAACTTTCCAAGATGAGGACCATAAGGCTGATATTTTCAATTTCATTAAATGCTGTTCACGTACCAGATACCATGCTCTGTGCTGGAGATGCAAAGGCTGAAGAAAATAGTTCGCAACCTAGTTCAACAATCCCCAAATTTGGAAAACACAAAGAAAGGAAAAATCGACTAATGATCATATGACCCTAATACAAAACTTAGTATTTTAGTGTATTTCTTTGATTTCTTCTTTTTCTTAAAAAAAATTAATATTTAGTTCACATCATAAGGACACACTTGCACACTGCTTTTCCCCATTGTACTGGACGCCTTCGTTCAGTCTCTCCTGATCTGCTTATGCTCCCTTTCTCCCTGTTCTGTTTCTTGAAAGGCCGGATTGTGTGGATGCCGTCAAAAGCCTTGCCTGTCCTCCAGCTTCCACTGGTGTTAACCAATGGGAGATCATGGAACATTACTGGGGAGCCGCAGGGGAATGTTATTAGAATATTTATCATCCCGGATCCTTCCCTGGAGTGTGGCTTCAGGATGGCTGCGTCCCTTGGCTTAAAGAAGTCACAGGTGGACTATGAGGTGGACCTGTTCGCATGACTATCCTTGCAAGTTCTGGCAATTTCCCTTAACTTGCAAGAGTAGTCAGGTTTCGAGCTAGCCACAGCTCCTCTTGTACTAACGCTGTGCCCTGAGTTTTCCTGCACCCTGTCCACGCCTTTGTAAAAAGTTTCTTTCCTGAACCTGCCTGAAATTATTCTAATGTGAATTTGTCATCTGTTTTCTTCTGAAACTCTGACTGATATACCTACTAACATGGGTGAATTTATCATAATTAACTCAATTTCTTTCTTGTTCTTGTTACTTAAAATTATTTACTATTCTAAATTATGTTGCAGAGGATCTCTTGCTAATGGCTCCCTCCCCTTCTGTTTCTCTTCTTACCCTAATATTCAAAAATACTTTCAGGTGAGGTTCTGAAAACTGGAAATGCAACTTAAGGTTTTCTTAAATCTTTGCAAGTGTCCTAGTACATATTATAAAAATGTTTTGTAAAAGTATTACCCAAACGCATACTATTCTGTAAGTGTGACAATTTCTCTGCACCTTCACCAGGATTGAATATTCTTATTTTAAAATAATTTTGCCAATTCTATGGTTTTAAGATTCATCATTTATTCATCATTCCCTTAATTACTAATAAGCTTATCTCTTGTCCCACATTTGTTTATTTTCCTCATATGTAAATTTTCTCTGAGTGTCTTTGTCCATTTATTGATCTAGGTTTTTGTGTTCTTTTATATTGATCAATGTGAGCCATGTATAAAAAAAATAATGCTTCATTAGTATTTGCTGCAACTATTATCTCAAGTCTGACTTTGGCTTTTGTACATCTCCGTGTCAGGATTTTAAAAATTGAATCGTAAGTCATTGGATCTGTTGATCTTCTCCTTTGTGTCTTATTCAATTGCTCTAAGCTTGGAAAGTTCTTACTCCTCTGGAGATTAAATGCTTATTCGCTTCTTTTATTTTTCCTCTCTAGTTTTTCTAAGATTTGATGTTTTTTATATTTAATTCTTTAACCCATCTGGAATTGATTTCTCTGCATGATGTGAAGTAAGGGCCTAAAATTGATTTTTTTCCCCTCCTAAATTGCTACCCAGAAGTCCCAGCACCATTTGTTAAATAATCCTTCCTCTTCTCATTGATGTCTCCTTTATCACATATTAAATTCTCATACATATTGGAATATATTTCTGGGTTATTTTGCTCCATTGATCTGTCTGTCTATTCCTGTGCTAGCATCACACTGGCCAAAAGGGACTTATTTAGATATGTTTGGATAAGAAGATATGCAAGGAAGAGGCAGCCGGAGCGACTGAAGCCAATTGTGAAATTTTGATGTAACAATAAGAAATCTGTATTCTTTATTTTTTTTCTCTTTGTTCTACTTTCTTTCAGGGGAATATCTCGATAAAAAAAAGAAAGTGCAAATATTAGTCAACAGGGTACTAGAAACTAAAAATGGGTAGAAAGTTATTTTAAAAAATTAAAAATTTTTCATTTACCTTTTTAAAATGATCCTAAGACTCTTGGCCGAAGTCAGTTCCTGGTATCTTTCATGGTCCATGAATTTGTACACTTTAAATACATGATCTCATTTTATCCTCAGATCATATCTTTGTGGGGCACATTTTGCTATCCCTATTTGTCATGTCTTCAGAATATCTTGGGCCTCTGTAATCGAATCAGTATTCAAAATAGACCCCCAATAACGAAGACAGAAAACAATATTTCTCTGGCTTCGTTCTCCACTGCAATATATGAACCACAGTACCCTTCACGTCCTTTACAAATAAGCCAGTGGAACCCACAGTGAGTATGGTGTAGTCTGTAATTAGTCTTCTCATCACAAGATGACATCTAACAATTTACCTCCTGTCCTGCTCCAACAATCTGTGACAATGTTCTACCAAGATACCATCAAAAATGCTGAAACTTGCCAATATCCAGCCCAAGTCTGCTGACGCCTGATGTTGAGGCAAATGGAGCCAGGGCTGGGGAAGTGGAGATGAAGGGCCTGCAAGGGCAAGAGGGTAACTAGACTTCATAGGAAAATTGATTGCATCCCTCAGGACATCCAAGGAGTAAAGACAGGTTATAGGTTCTGAGGTAGCAAAATTAGGAAGACAATTATGGAGTTGTATAACTATAACCAAAGGATGTTGATTAACAGTTCCCGTGAGCCTGGAGGAAGTCACTAGGGGCCAGGTGACCAACTCCCTTTATATATCTGTTCTACTTAATATTTTCCTCAACGACTTGCATGAAGATAAAGAAGGTGCATTTATCACGTCTGAAATTAATACTGGAAGCATAACAAGTACATTGGTGATATACTAGAAACCCAAATCGGTATCAGTAGATTGAGCAGTGGACCTATATACCTAACTTGGAATATTGTAGGCTACTCAAATATTAAATCAAGGCAGCAGTCCAGAGATATGTTTGAGAAAGGCTAGGTGCTGCTTGATTTCCGCATGGCCATCCAAATCCTAATTCTCTTATTTTCCAGTTTGCTTCTTTTCGTCATCACATTCTGCAGTCACACAATTAGTTTCTTGAGAAGTCCTTCCTTACTTGGTGTGGTAGGCAGAATTCTAAGATGATTCCCAAAGATCTTCCTCCCATGTATAATTCTCTCCCATTCATTCTGATGAGATACCACACTATGTGAGGTTACGAGATAAAAGGGGTTTTGCAGATAGTTAAGATTACTAATCAGATGACTGAGCTAGGGAGATGGTTCAGGTGGGCCTAACATAATCATAGGAGCCCTTTAAGAGCAGAGGGTTTTCTCTGGTTTGTGGTATACAAGGAAATCAGAGAGACTGAAAGTGCGAGAAGGACCTGATGCAATGTGGCTGGTTTGGAGATAAAGGAGCCATGTGAGAAGGAATGTGGGCAGCCTCTAGGAGCAGAGAGTGGCCCCTGGCAGCAAAGAAATGGGGACCTCAGTCCTACAACCCCAAGGAACTGAGTTCTTCCAGTAATCCAGATGAGCTTAGACGTGGATCCTTCCCCAGACCCTCTAGATGAGAGCTCAGCCTAGTTAGCACCAGGATTTCAACCTTGTGATATCCTGAGCAGAGAACCCAGCTAAGCACACACAGATTTCCGGACCACAGAACTGTGAGTTAATAAATAGAGGTTGTTTTAACTTGCTAAGTTTTTGGCAATCTGTTATAGAAGGCACAGAAAATGCATACACTTGGTTAACGTGCCTTGATATCATGGTAGTAGTAATAACAATAATTTATGGCAAACTTTCTGTGTACTGAGTACAAGATTTCTCTCAATTAATCCTCATCTCCACGGTATGACCTAGGTTATAAATTGTTCAAAGTGACCGACTATGTAAAGCCAGGATTTGAATACTTTCATTGGGTTATAAGATGACCCTTCTCCCCACACTTTCACGCATTGGTTCGTCGACATCCCCCAGTCTGCAACCACTTTGTGGAGTTTTTGAGCATGAATGTCACACTCCACATGTCATCGTGGCAGTCTCCCTTTTACTAAGGAACACCGCAGGGCTTCAGCATGTCCTCCTTTAGCTCCAGCTTCACTATACGCCCTGCTCAAGGCTTCTCTGGCTACCCAAAACCCCGGGTCTCTCTACTTCTTCCCTGTTTCCTTAGCACAAGTCATTAACACCATTTATTTTGCATCTAGTGCCAATGAGCATTATAGCAACCCCCCTGTTTTATTTCTTGTATTTATACCCTCAGGAGGGTATAAGCCCTATGAAAAAAGGAACTTTGTTTTGGTCACTGCTAGTTCCCAAGCATCTAGCATAGCTGCTAATTCAGCAAAGACACCCCATTTATTTTTGTTGAGAGAATAAATAAACAAATGAGCTTAGATGCTTTGCACTACTCCTTCGGAGTATGTTGCTCTGATCCATTTTAGATCAAATTCTTTGAGTTCGGCATGACCTTCTACTTTGCAGTATGTCTGAGCTTCATGGAGGTCATGCAGAAGGTAAAATGTTTGATGTTTCCCTTTAACCCATGGCTATTAGTGATCTCAGTATGCAAGGGAGATACCATTTGCTGATTAACTGCTTTGTTCTTGGCCTTTATTAGGTATTTAACATACATGTATTATTCCATTTACCCTTTACGCTACTGTATGAGGTAGGTGTTATAGCTCCCATTTAATAATGAAGACACTGCAGATCAGAGAAGCCAGCCCAAGGCTACAGGGCTAGTAGAGGCCATGACTGCCATTTGGATATCTCAGATCCAAAGCCCATGTCTCTCCAGGACAGCATGACAACTGGAATGTAAGCTCCATGAAAATGGCTCTTGATTATTATTTATTCCTATATTTTTAGTGCTTAGCACATATTTGAATATCGGTACACATCTGTTGCGTAAATAAGTGAATCAAAGAACAAATGAACGACCCACGCCTCTTCTCCAGTTCTGCCTCAGAGGGAAAGACCCTCATCCTTCATCTAAGTGACTCTGATTTAGATTCTCCTATCCATGTCTCAGTGTACTTTCTACTTTTCTCTTGGTTTAATAAGGGTATTATTAGCGTATCGGAATTGGAAGTGTTCTTAGAAGGTGGTTTTTCAGCTTCCCACCAACGTGGAAATGCTTTTTATAGCATCCTCGGCAGATGGTTGGCCAGTCTCTGCATGAACACCTCCAGAGACGGAAGATGGAAGAGAACAGGAGGCGGCCTGTTTCATGTTGAAGGCAGTTCTGATGATTAGAAACATTTTCAATTGATTGAACTGGGTTCTGCTGCGTCAATAAGGCTTCTTCAGGTTGCAAGAAACAGCACAACTGAAAGTTGTATTTAAAAATAATGAGAACTGATCAACTCAGTAACTGAGAAGCTCAGTGTTAGGGTGAGTTTCAGGTACAGAGATTCATAGAGTCATGAAGGTTCTGTCCCATTTCTTGGGAATTCTCTAACCCTGACATCCTCCAGATGTCTGTTGTGTTTCCTTTGTAATAATCAAAATGGCAAGAGCAGTTCTAGGGCTTCCTAGCCTCACACCACCGTTATGTAGGGGAAGAGAGAAAGAGCTTTTATTACAGTCAATAGAGTAAAAGTCATGAGGCGTAATCTGACTCGACAGGATTAAAACCTAATAATTCATGGGGCCAGGATGATGAAATAATGGTGACTGACTGAGCCCAAGTCAAGGGCCCCAAGGCCATTACGATGCAGGAGGGGACTGCAATGATCACTGCTGGCTGCCCTGCAATCCTTCTACCCTTCCAACAGAAACCAGAGTTCATTCATATACTCATCGACCACATGGTCCATATCACTCAGGGGAAGCCACTCTAGCCCTGGATAAATTCCATGCCTAATTCCACATTAGCCTAATACGGTAAGAGCATGGAACCTCCCTGGTGACTATTCTTGGTCTGGAGTTGGGTTATAACCTAAGTTGAACCAATCAGATGGAGAGGAAAGATTATGTTCTATGCTTGGAAAAGAGGTTTTCCTCTGTCCTTGATGAAGATGAATAGGAAAGTATATAGTCCTGATTTGCCATGGATAGCTGTTTGTAATGAAAGTGGCAGTCAGACTTAGAATGAAGCTACTTCTACTGGCAGCAGAGTGGGATGGAAAGTACCCAGTCATCAATGATATTGCTGAGCTGCTAATAAGAGTTTCGTGCCCGGACCTCTCTTCACTCAGAGCTCCCAATGCCCAGCTATGTGAGATGAGACTATCCCATTGTTTGATCCTTTCTGAGTTGGGACTTCTGTTCCTTAAAGTCAAAATCATCCTGACAGACACAGGTAGCATGGATGCTGGAGGGGCTATCAACAGGCAGGTGCAACCTAATGGATTTCCTCTGTCATCTGTCCATTGATTCAATTCCTACCACTCAGGAGTGGAAGAACAGGTGTCCTCCGACATGATGCAATGCTTTAAGTCAGCTAACATGCCTATGCCAGAATCCTGTCCTTCAGGCTATTATTTGTAGGCTATTTGATACTTCTCCACATGACATGGCAACCAGACGCTTCGACATGTTGGTAATTCTCCTCTGCAAATACGACAAAGCTTACAGAGTTGAACCACATTCCAAATGTGGTCTGGTCTCTTCAGGGACAATGAGAATGTTATGTTCCAGATATATGATTCAGCTTCATGTTATGGAAGCAAAATGAGTAAGTGTGATGGTAATAGGTTCGAGTCCAGGTTTGAGTCCAGGATCTGCCCACCCACCACAAGCGAATCTTTTAATCGTACTAAGCCTCAGCTTTCCTTCCGATTAAATGTTTACCTCAAAGTCTTGCCATGCAAATCAGATGAAGTAATGGATGTAAAAGTTCTCTGTAAACTGTAAAACTATGCGAATGTAAGAAATGATGATTAATGCATCTTAAGATGGTGTCAGCTTCCTTCGACAGTTGTATCATACGGTTTAATTATACCCTGCCTTGTTTCAGAAAGAATTTCGGGCATTTTACAAGAGAACATAAAAAAAAAACAAGACAGCATAAATTAGAAACATTTTTTTTTAAAAAAAGAAAAATAACAGTGCAGCCAGGAAACAGACATTCAGTAAACATTTTTTCAATGAATACTGGAGCTGATCAAAAATTTTCTTGAGCTTTCAAGAAGCCAATGTGATTACAGTAATTGTGTCTGTTACACAGTCCTCAATTCTCATGAAATAAAAATAAATGTAAGCTATCTGTGGTAGCTTTTCTGGATTTCCTAGACGAGGAGGCACGGTATCATCACATTTACATTAACATCTCAAAACTCACACCTACGTTAGTTACATTTGCATGTCATGGACCATTTAAACCTGAGATGTGGCTCTACAGTCCCAGGCTCACCCTACGAAACTCAGCTCCTCCCTGTGCGCCTCCAGGACCAGCTTCCAGGCTATCCCCACAGGTCAAAGGGCCATGGATGCTGTTTCCCCTTTGTGGGTCTCCATTCTCAGCCCCGAAGCTCTCGGTGCCTGGTGGTCCAGAGGGAAGAATGCATTCTCTTCCCACCCAGATGCTCTCTGCATCCTCACTTTCTGCCTCAGCTCTCTGCCTCTTCTAGTCAGATTGGCAATTGAATTGTCACCTCTTTTCAGGAAAACCCTACCCCACTCACAGAGATGTGATTTTACTTTCTGGCCCCAACAGGACAACTATTGTGATATGATAAATGTCCACCACGGTGCAGTTCCCCAGGGTGGAGCTATTCGGCCTTAAGCAATGCCCTCCTATATTCGGGCTGAACTCTGCTTCTCCAACCTGGTTTGTATGGTCAGTCCCTTCAGTGTGAGGAAAAGACCAGACCTGCTCTTCCAAAAATCATGTTTGTTGAACAGAAGAATAAGTAAATGACACACGTGGTTTGAAGAGACTCTTCTGAGTAGCATTGGTATGGTCAAAGTGCTTACATGTATCAGAATGGATGTAGTAATTACTGAATTATTTTATATAGGTTTCACTTCATTCTCAAAGAAATGCTGGAAGTTAATGTGCACATAAGGAAACAGAATTAGAATAGATAGCAACCCTTCCGGTTTGACAGAACTAGCGGGCAGCAGTCTGGAGGTTGGGATCCAGAGTTGCCTAATTGTAAATCCTATCACTTAACCTGGAACTACATGTTCAAAGACTAGAAGAACTCAACAAACATCCATTGAACTCATACTATGAGCTAAGCCTTGTATTAAGCCCTTCAGCTCTATTACTTACCTTTCATTAATGAATTGATTAATTTTTCCAATAAAATCTTTATCCTCTATTTCAGAATGGAGTTCCCTACCTGGATTTCTCCTTTAGGGATATTTCTTGAGACTTGTTACCAAAGCGACAGATGCCCCACACATGCAGATTTATTAAGCAGAGGAAGAATACTACCTCCTCCCTCCCTCTATGGGGCACCACTCATTTTATGTATTATTCCACATTAAATTAGTTTAGAGAATTCCCTCCAGAGCCTCGTGAAACTGATGCTGGCCCCGGGATTTATCACGGTTTGTTTCATCTTGGGTGGTTGTGTCATCTTCACTTAGAAACTTCTGTCTCTGGTTTCCCTACCAGCTAAAGGAATAGCATCTGCCACTGTCTCGGTGGCGATCACTGTGGCCCTCGCTGGAGTCTGGTTCTGATGTGCTCGCCATCGGGGTGCTGTCTTAGTTTCCCAGGGCCAGGGAGTGAGAGAGAAAGAGAGAAAGAGAGAAAGAGAGACAGAGAGAGACAGAGAGAGACAGAGAGAGACAGAGAGAGAGAGAGAGAGAGAGAGAGAGAGAGAGAGAGAGAGAGAGAGAGAGAGAGAGAGAGAGAGAGAGAGAGAGAAACAACGACAACGGGTCCCTGAAGCCCGGAGAGTATATGCATTAGGATGTGATATTAGCGGTGTGCAGCAGAGAGCACGTAAAACTTCACGTTAGCTGGAAATGATTGCAAATCAGCCCTCATCTGCATTCATCAAGTGTACCAGCAAGCGAGTCTGAGAGGCTGCAGGGCACAGCACACTCTGGACAAGGGAGAAAAAGCCTGGCTTCTTGTCTGAACTGTACCGCTAACTTCTAAGTGAACGTGGGCATACGATTTGCTGACTGAGTCTCAGCATCTCTCTCCATAAGGCATGTTCATTAGTAACTGCCTGTCTACAGAACAGTTGTGTTCTAGGGGGTCAGACAGGCCCATTCTTGAATGCCAGATCCACAAGTGACTACTTATTTGGCACTGAGCATGTTACTTATACCTCTGAGCTTCGGTTTCCTCGTCTGAACAATAGGAATAAGGCTAATCGACTGTACAAGCTCGTACCTAACTCGAAGGGCCATTGTAGAGATTAAATGCAGTAGTGCGTGCAAAGTATTTAACATGGAGTTGGCACACAGTAAACACCGAAACAATGTTGGTAGTTCCCGTGTTACTCTCTCACATGCTTGCTGAAGACAGCAAAGGAGACTTCATGCATGTTCCCATTTCATACAGCTCCATGAAGTAATTGTCATTATGTATGGACAATAAAAACAGCATTATGGATTTAAAGCATCATTAATATTGAGCTGTACTCAGCCACATACTAAAATAATCGAAACATCTATCTTTAGACTAATAGGATTAAAGAGATGATCAGACTCTTTCCTCTTGTTTTGTAGGTGAGAATACTGAAGCACAATGAAACAGAGTTCATTGCCGATACCTAGAGCTAGTTAGGGACAGACTGGGACTGGAGACCAGGCTGCGTGACTCAGAATCTGGCTGTACTTCCGTCTGTTGCATTTTATACAGGAGAAAGCCGAGGCTGCAGAGAGCAAATGGACTGCCTGTAGTCACACAGATTAAGTAGCTATAGATCCAGGACTCATATTTACAAAGCTCACATTTACGGCATGTTTCGTGTACGCCAAGCACTGTTCTCAGTGCTTCGCATGTTTCGAACCATTTAATCCTCCCTACTGCCTTAGGAATTACTGTTAGGAACCCCTGTTAGGAGGCACAGAGAGGTCAAGTAAGTTGCCCAAGGGTGCACAGGAGGCGCCTTCATTAGAACACAGACCATCTGGCTTCGGAGTCTGCGCACTTTCCCACTCCAGTGTTCTGAGTCTCTCAACCTGACCCTGTTATTTCTTTCCCGCCTCGGGTACCAGTAAGTTCGAGCTAACCACCTATGGACCATGCAAGTATCAGTCCAAGTGTCGCTGTCCCTGAAGGATGGGCACGTGGTGGCCTCCTGGACTACAGATCTACATTCCACTGGGATGAAGACGGCCTTGCCCTCCACCTCCGCATCCTGGGAAAACCGCTGTCGGCCTAGCACTGGCATCATCTAGCACTGGCATCACGGCGGCAATGAACACACAGGCTCGCTGGATGGTGTGGGCCAAGGGTTCGGTGTCAATCCTGGATGAAACAACAACGGGAAAAGGCGGCCCACCCGCCGAACGGAAGGGAGTCCAGCTCTCTGGGAAGCATCTGTAAGCAGAGCTGCTGCCTTTGTGCTGAGGGAGCATTCTTGGACCATTCAGGGGCCGTGGAGGTGCCCTCGTAGGAAACTCTGGGCCCCTTGGTAATCTGGGCATGAGGGAAGCCTGACGAGTTAACTGTACTATTAAAAGACGTGAGACTTGGTTTATTCTGCAACTAGTTACATGGAATGATAGCAGGGACATCTAATGAGAACTTACAATGATCTCAGTATAGTATCAAGTAATTAATGTAATTTAACTCATTTAATCTCTGCCACCAGCAGGCGCAGGCTGTATTATCCATACTGTACACACAAGGCCATTGAGCCCGAAGAAGGGAGATCGCTTGTCCATGGTCACAAAACCTGGAGTGGCCAAGCCAGTATTCAGAATCGGGATTTCTGATAGCAAAGGCTACTCTTTCCCACTGTGAACCACAGCCACGCTTGAAATACAGAGGGAGAAATAGGAGAGTAAACACACTAGATTCAAGGTGTGGGTGTGTTTTTGTGGGTTCTCTGGTAGGGAACGAACCTAATGATCTGTGTGTTGTACTTTTCAGAGAGAAAGTTCCATGGAAGAAGCTGATGTCCAAAGGGAAGGAACAGTCCTACTGAGCGTATGCGCTCACCAGGTGGATGTGGCCATGTTAATTTTCTTTCTAGCCTGAAGAGTGGCCCAGCTGGAAAACTAAGCACAGCACAAGAGGCTTTTTCCGAAAACCGAATCTCGTAACTGAGCCAGTCTCTGTCTCGGGGAAAAGAAACTGCCACAAAATGAGAGGCAGGAAGGGTCCTTTCCTAACAGCAAGGGCTATTCCAGGGCCGTGTGAGAACGCTGTGCCAAGAAGCAATGCAATTAGCAAATCCCGACACCAGCGGCTGCTACTTTCCTGGGCAATGTCTGTCTTGGAGCCAACATCTGCCAGCTTACCTTGCCCAGCCAGGACGGGGGCTGTGCCAGCCCTGCTGCCCACATGCTCTATGCCAAATGCACTTGGCATGGCCACACTGCCCCCTCAGGGCTGTGTGGCATTGCCATCTTTGGGAACGGACAGCCCAATGGCCCCAGGTGGCCCCACAATCAATGCTGATGTTGCCAAACAGAACCCTTTGCTTGTAAATACTGACTAGAGCCCAGAAGACAAGATAAGCACAATAAATAAAATTGAAGTGGACACTGAGCATATTAGAATGTCTTTGCTGCGAGGCGCCTGCAAAATCTGTTTGTTCAACAGAACTAATAATGTTACCTACCACCGACTGAGCGGGCGCTCGGTGCCAGGCCCTCTTCTAAGCGCCTTGTGCACATTATCTCAATCGATCCTTAAACGACACAGGCAGGAGGGTGAAATTACACACTCCATTTTACAGATTGGGACTGTGAGACTCAGAGAAGCTAAGTAACTTGACCCGCACCCTGATACTTGTCAGCGGCAGAGCCCACGCAGAATTAGAACTAGTCCCAACCCTGAACACCCTCGTTCCATGCTGCCTTCCCTCCAATTCCATCCCTACTAAAGTGAATCCTGAAGCACCCGCCGCAGGGAGTTGATCCCCTTCAGGGGAACACACAGATACACACCTGCCCGTTGCATATATTTTTGCGACTACGCATTCACGCGCATGATTGGTAACATCACGGCTTTTTTGGAGGGATGAATCGAGATTTTAAGTCCGGTCAAAGAAGCGATTCTCGGGTAAAGTCAATTTTGGAATTTTAAAGGAGAATGTGTTTATCCTTTTATTCTCGGAGCCGTAATCTCATCTCTAAAGCCACTGGGCAAAAAATGACAGAATACGTGAGGTCCCTTCTACCTCCCAACTGCTGATTCCTCAGGGAACCTACACCATAGGCATGCTGAGAGGAAGCGAACACAACCACCCCGGATGCATGGAGATGATGTATCGAGGTTGGGTCTACCCCTCTCTATCCTTCTCCTCCCAAATGGCCTCTTTCTCCTTTTCCACCTGTTCGAATCCTCTCGAACAGCATACTCCCAACTCATGGGACATCCACTGCCCAAGGCCGTCCTTTTATGAGCCTTGAAACCATGTGAGCCCACCAGCGTATCACTGTCTCATCTATGCTGCCTCGTAGCATGGCAAGGTTAAGGGTATCTTGTTAGGCTCGCGTGGACTGGCCAGCAAGTATGAGCAAAGCAGGTACCTAGGGGAGGCCCCGGTTAGGGTGAAGAAGGAAGGACACGGCAGTGAAGAAACTACAGGCAGAGACTTGGGGAGTACAGAGAGGAGCAGGTGTTTTAGAGGTGCTCACGTGAGGCTTTGGGGAGAAGGACACGAATCTAAAAAAAGAGGATTAGGAATTCTTGGAGCCAGCTAGATTCCTACTCTTTGCCATCTTGAAGTAAGACTGCTGGGAGAGATTTTATTGCCACTAATTTCCTCTTGGCAATTAGATGCTTTCTTGGGATGAGAATGTGCAGAGACTGGGCCACGAGGAGCAGTGGGTATACAGGGTCTATAGCAGTGTTAGCTGACGTCACACGTGACTGTGTATGGCGATTTCCCACCTGGCTAAATTGTGCACCCACCCCTTGCTTGAGATATGCCCCACTCCCTGCTTTTCCCGTGATGTCTTGCTTTTGTTCTTACTTCTCTTCCTGCCTGGAATTCCCTTTCTTCCCGCCCTCTGGTAGCCATCTTTCTTGACTTGTCTCAAGCATCACCTTTTTGAAGCTTCCCCAGATAGTATAGCCAAGTCGAACTATCTATTCACTGCTGCCTGCACTGTAGCCAGGAGAGGTACTGTGGACAAATGCTGTAGACTTTCACTCCCACTGACGTGTTTACAGATCTGTCTCCTCTACTGCACGGTGAGTGACTAGAGGGTGGAGACCACATAGGACTCCTCGTTAATTCCCTGAACTCAGTAAATGTTTGTTGACTTAGCAAAGGGGAGAACTTTCAGGGCACCTAGTCCAGAGTTTTGCATATGGTTAATAATTAATATCTCACATTTATTCAGTGTTTACTACTTACCAGAGAGTATGCCAATGTGTTTAATGGTTTATCAAAGTTAGTCTATTCAAAACTCTATATGTAACCTTGTAAGGTAAATTCTATTATTATCACCACTTTGCTTTTGAGAAGAACCAGGCTTAAGAGGGAGTAAGTATCGAGTTCGAGTCTCCACTGCTAGTAAGTGGCTGAGCCAAGAATTAAAACTAAATTGAGGTGATATATTTGACCTCAGCATTATATTCTATCAGGAGGGAAGAAAGTGAAGGAGAGAACGGATTCTACATAACATGTGAACAGGACCCAAATGTTACCAAGGTGTACTAATGAAGTAACATATGTAAATTTTAAACAAGGACATTTTACCTTATAAATCTTGATAATTATTGATTATATATCCTATGATTATTATACATAACTGATTATTAATGCCCTTTTTTTCAAGTAAGACCTGAAGACGCTGGGGATGAATGGAAGTAATAAAGTTATAATTTGGAACATTTCTGCTCCCTCTCTGCAGATCCTAGGCCATATTTACTTGAATTTCTTCAGTAAGAGAAATTGAGCCAAAGACATCTTTGTGCACTTAGAGGGGACACCTTATTTGGAAAAAGTCAAACGTCACTGAGATCTGAGTCCTGAGGGATACAGTGAGCTGTGAGGCAAGGAGAAAAACTCCACTGTCTCGGCAAAGCAAAGGAATGTACTATTATGGGAAAAGAATGGTTTTTGAAGCCATAAAGTCTTCAGTTCCCATCTCCCACCTGACACTTAGGAAATGTGTGACATCAGGAAAGTCACTTAACTTTGGTGAGCTTCTATTTCTCGTAGGAGAATGGAAATGGTAATAGTACCTATTTCACGGTGTAATTTATTGTGCAACTGAATGTTTGTAAAGAACATAGCAGAGTGCCTGGCACATAGTAAACATGAGATATTGCTCTGACAAATGTGAGTTTAAAATCATGAGCCTGATTTCCAAGTGCCTTCATGAATGTATGTTCATGAAGTACAGGCCATCCTAATAGGAGGTCCAGAAAAGATCTGAGACAAGACTGTATCATGTAAGATCTGCAAAGGACTCCCCTTTAAAGGAGAGCTTTCATTCCAGTGCATTAATCTAGGTAGTTTGTAAAATCAGTGAACATCTTACTTTAGACATGCCTCATACATCTCTGCACCCCCCAAGATGCTTTGTACACAAAGACCTCAAGAAATACCTTGCCAATTGAGTCATAATTTGGGAACTTGGATGAAACTCATGGTGGTGAGGAAGTAAATACTATAGGCTACTCCTTCCACATTTGCCGGTCATTTCCTTCAAGTATTTTTTCTTCTGTGCTGCAGAGACTATAAAACTAAAAATGACATTTCCTAGACTCCCTTGCAGCTAAGATTTTGGATACGATTTTGGTTTTGCATTCAGACACACTTGGCAAGACTTGAATCAGACTTAAGTGAGGCAGGAAGGTTAAAATATAGGAGGCATCATCTTGCAACCTCAATATGACCCTGGAACTCGAGGTGATAGTTCCTCTGGTGGCCAGTTCTACTGTGTTATCTAGAAATCAATCTTGGAAGCCAATTCTCCAGCCTGTTCCTTTAGATCCTCCCATAATTCCCTGTATTACATCTCTTAAAAATTGTTAAAGGAACCCTGTCATCTGCAACTAAATCCTGACAGATACGATACTTGGTGCCTGAAATAATGATAGGCATTAGACTCCCAAGGATGGAATCCTGAGATTTGTTATGTGACCTGGCTGGCTTGAAGGTGGAGAATGGAAAACCAGTAGCCTATAGTACGTGGTGTAAAACAGTACTTAAATGGTCATGTGTGGACATCTGGAATGCGGCATCTACCGAAAGCAGAGCTCCAGCCAACGCAGTGGCTGCTTCTGTTCTGCTGATACCAACTACCTGGCACCTGTCCAAGGTACAGTGAACTAAAACAGTGAAAGGAACGGTAGGTCCCTGCCTTCTGTCCCACCTTCTCCCTACACAGGGCAACTTATCTGCGCATTCGCGTTATTCTCCCTTAAACAGCATTTGGCGTTTACCTGCACTTGGTAGAGGCTGCGTGATGATGTCACGTCGTTCTCCCGCATGGAATTCCATACGGTTGTGGACAGGTGAACATGTATGTCTTTAAGACATACAAGGGGGGAATGGAAATGATTCCCTGAAAATGACTAAAATTCATTTGAGGGGGAAGAAAACTGGTTTTATGGCCCTTATGGATATGGCGTACTAGTACATTTCAGTGTTTTCTCTAGCAACTGTCCAACCCAAACTCTGAGAAACGCCAGTCTATGGCAGGCGCGGGAGGCAGATGCCTGCTCTCTCCACGTCACACCCTCACCCTGCACGAGTCTCATCGGTTGGGGGATCTGCACTGGTCCTGTTGGCGACATCCACGGAGAGCCCCCAGAAGCCCTTCTTCGCCATTGGAAATTGCGTTTACTAAGCCATGGGCTGAGGTTTCCTCTTCCTGGCGCCAGATAATATTGTCTACACAAGAACGAATTCAATCTATGCCACGGGGTCATTGCCAGGCACCCCCGAAGTGGATGTGTTCGACTATGCAGTAGAGATAAAGTTTCTCCAAGGACCAACTCTCAGCATATTTGGCAAATTTAATTTCATAGTCTTACTTATACTTTATTTTTTTTTTTCCTCCTGAATTACTTACTAAAATAAAAAGTGCTGTAACTGTTTTTCTTCTGATAAGATTCAGGCAGCCAGGGCCTGGTCTTCCCTTGGGTCCTCAACAAAGCAGCTTTATCCCTCCACCTTCTGGCCACAGACTACTCGCAGATCACAACGGATGGAGCCTTCTGCAGCCCCTCCTGTCTTGAATGGAGAAGAGGAAGGAGAAACTGGGCTGCTGAATATGTAAATTCTCCCTGGTAGACTGGCTTTGTTTTCTGTTCTTGATTAAGGGCTGAACTCTAACCCCAGAGTTCAAAAGCCTCAGATGGAGGCTCTACTAGGGATTCATGGGGGAGAATATTGAAGGTTAAAGAAATCTCTGTGAAAAGGACTTGGCTATGGTGGATGTTTTTTTTTCTCTCTCTCTCTCTCTCTCTCTTTTCAATTCAAAGGATAAGGTGGTAGCGACATATTGAAAAAAAGGAAAGGCATGTCGCTGGCAAAATCAACCCAAACGAAGCCTTGCCTCTAGAATGTTTGGGAGTTTTGGGTCCCTCAGCTGGGCCGAGGAAGCTCTTGTGGTCCTCAGGGCCGTTTAATTATAGACCCAGACGACACCACGATGATGCAGAGCAACCTTGACCTCCAGAACAATGACATCCAAGCCAAGCAGGACAGAATTGCGATGGTGGCCAGTGTGCCAGTGAGTGGGATCTGGGATTAGAGTTTTGTTACCCTGATTCTCACAGGTGGGGATAGGGTCAGGTTCATTTGCTCTGTTTTCCTCATTCTGTCTTACTTTCTCATTGACAGTTCAGCATCCCTACTGCTAAGAGAACTTGATCCTAAGCTTCCCCGGCCCCCCACTGCTAGCTTGATGGGCTTCCCAACAGCTGCCTGTCCATGTCTGTCTGTCTCACCATTGTATCTGCCTCCACATGGCAGTGGCTCATTCATATTTCTTGAATGTATGAACTGCTGGCTCTCTGCTTAGGGCCTGGGTTGCAGCCCAGCCTCCTCTAATCCCAGCTCATTGGAATTATATGGCTTCCACCTAAATGATTCCAAGTATTATCTCTTCCTGAGGTTTCTGCTTGGGGGTCCCACTCACCAGATGTGACCCCTGGGATAGTGATTTTGGCCCTGATCAAACTTGCCCTGCAAGTCTGGAAGTGCCATAGCTTTCCCTGAGATGGAATTGCTCTCTGTTCCCTGATTTCATGCTCTTTCCTACTTTCAGGGTTTTGCTCTTTCTGTCCTCTTATATAGTAATTTGTCTCTGATCACCTGGCTAACTCCTACTTAGTCAACGTACTTCAGGCTTTGCCTCAAATGTCACTAAATTGAGGAAGAAAGACCTAACTTTCTACCTCCCATCACCCCAGGTTTGGTTTAGAGGCTCCTCCTTCCACGACCCCTGCTTTCTAAGGGAATTATTACCAACCCATTGCCTTGCTTTCTCTCCCCATCAACTTTGAGCTTCTCGAGAGGCTGGAATATTTCTACCTTGTTTACCGGTGCGTCCTAAATATATGAAAGTTTCTCAAAAATATGTGTGGCATAAGTGGGTTTAGGCCAAACTTCCAGTTGCTAAATAAAAAAAGCACTGAATGGCCTTCCATAATTCTGAACTCAGTGAGGAGCTGAGGTATGGGAGTAAAAACAAACAAATGAACAAACAAACAAAAAAGAGAAAGAGCAGATGCAAGAGAAAGAAAAAGGAAGAGGAACCTGGAAAGAAGGCGGCCCCCGGGAGAGAACTGTGCAGGCTTGGAATCTGGGAAGCAGATTCACAGCCCTGAAATAAGAAACGGAGCGGGCAGCAAGAGCAACAGTGACAGGACATCAGAAGATGGCCAATTCCAGAGCGACAGGACAGATGAGGCATGTGGTGGAGCTGCTTCTACACCAGGGCTGAATATTAGAGGCTGTGAGTTTTATCCGAGAGGGTGACATCTCCTTACGACGGATGGACCATAACACTTCTGATCCAGCAAGATGCAGGGACAGAGCTGTTTGCCTTTCGTCCACTGCCTCCTGCTTCTTGGGGGTGTGTTTCATCCAACAAATGTTGCTTAGTCTTGGAGGCTGGGATTAGAGAAAAATAAAGGCATGGTCTCGACTTTATAGTGGAATAGATGAGCATAAAAGTAATCGATATTTAAAAGTAATCAGCTGTTACCAAAAAAAAAAAAAAAATGAGGCAAAGGGTGTCTCTGTCTGGTGTACCATAGATTGGGTGGTTTACAAACAACAGAAAGTTATTTCTCATAGTTCTGGAGGCTGGAGGTCAGAGATCAGGGGGCCTGCACGATTGCGGAGGGGAGGCCTTCTTTCGGGATGTTGACGTCTCAGTGTATCCTCACATGGTGGAAGAGGCAAGGAAGCTCTCTTGGGCCATATTTGTGAAGTTATTAATCTCATTCATGAGAGCTTGCCCTCAGGACCCACTCACTCACCTCCCAAAGGCCCCACCTCCTAACACCATCACGTCGGGGCATTAGATTTCACCATTTGAATTTGCGGTGGGGAGGGGGTTACAAACATTCGGACAAAGCAAGGGGACGTTTCTGCTAGAACATGAAAACAAATAGGGAGTTCATCGACGATGGGAAGGAAAAGACAGTTCAGGTAGGATGACTAGATGTACGAAGACACAGCATTGTGAAAGGCCATGGTGTTCACAGGTTCCATGGGAAAGTTCCACTTGACTAGAGCAGAGGATGCGGTTGGTGCATGGGGGTAGGTGCAGAGTGCCTCACTGGGTGCTGGTGTTCAGACTGTGTAAAGCTTGGGGTCTCATGCTAAGAAGATGGGTGCCCGTGAGTAACTCAGGCAGGGGTGAGCAAACTCCAACCCACGGGCCAAATTGGGCAGGCTGCCTGTCTTTGTAAATACAATTTTACCAAACACAGCCATGGCCATTCATTCACTCTTGCCTGGCTTCATTAGCTCTGCAAGGGTAGAGCTGAGCAGTTTCGTCAGAGACTATCCGACTTGCAAAATGTAAAAGAGTTGCTATCTAGCCCTTTATAGAAAGAGTTTGCAGTCCCTTGCCCTAAGTCAAGGAGTGACATGGTCAGACTGACATTTTCAAGAGCTTACTCTAGCAGTTGTGCGAGGCTCTGCATAAGCCCTCATTTGGAAAAACAGAAGATGGTATTTCTAGAAGACTTGAAAACCTCAGCTTGTTTGATAAAACGCCAAATCCCTGAGCCACGGGCAGCATTATTATGACTTATTCACTCTCCCAACCCCCAACCTGAGATCATGTTTATGTACCAGCCTCTAAGTCAGAGCAAATTCCGTTAGGGCAAGGAATTTTAGCATTTTAATATTTTGTCTTTGTACCCCCGATGCCTGTCTCAATGCCTGCCATTGCTGGCTTAATGTCTGAATTTAAATGAATTGTTGAATTACTGCCTGACCAACACGGAAAGCCACTTTCACCCCATTCGCCCCCTCTGAGTGTCCCCCTGGCTGAGGGCCCATCCGCAGGTGGAAATCAGAGAGGGCACAGCTGATCCTTTGTCCTACCTGGAGCCCTAGGAAGGAATCTGATTTAAGAAGCCTTCTGGACCGGTGTGTCTGTACCCCTTTTGTTTTCAGGTACACCTTGAGGAGGTCTGTTTTGAGGTCTTTTCTGAGCTGTGTCCCCAAGTAGGCATCCCCTTGGCTGAGGTCCTGGAGAGAAGAAAGCCAGGGGAGGGTTGGGTTTTTCTCCTTGCCATTAGGAGTCCTGTGTGAGGCTAACGGGCATTTGCAAATGAAGATTAAGGACCAAGGAAAACAACCCAGCAAGTGATAACTACAAAGCTGGCCTAATCTTAATGAAATCTGCAACATATATTTATATAAATCATAATGACTCTTGCTTGCTTTCTGTGTAATTTGCTAGGATGGGTTTGGAATGACACAGCCAATTGTTTTGCTACTGCCTTCCCCCTATTTTGAAGCACTCCTCCACAGCCCACGCCATGCTAACAATGACACCCAGCTGGTCCGGTGGGACCTCAAGCCCATTGAAAATGCATTACGTTGAACTCCTTATCCTACCAGAAAAGCCAGAAATTACCTTCCAACCTGAATCTGAGAGGATGTGGTGGAGAGAAATGTGGGTGTGATGACTATTCCTGGGGTCCCATTAGCAATAATTTGCCTCCGTCCCATAACGATTCTCCAAACTGATGTCCTTCCTCGGGGATTCTAGGGTTCCCGGAATCGGGTTCTTTAGCATTCACTGCTGTCATTATGACTCAGCTTGCCAATGTGGGCACAGAGAAGCCAGAGACGCAAGCAGATCATGGCGAAGCATGGAAACAGGATGCTGATGCTACAGCTCGCATCCTCCCTCTGGTCCAGGCCTCCCTCGGCACCCCACGCCTGCCATGCCCCTCCCACGCCCGACGGCAGTCCTCCCTTCTTGTCTCTTTAATTCAGTGGTTTTCTAAATGTGTTCTGAGGATGACCTGCCTCAAAACCGGCTGAGGTTTTGGTTTAAAAATGCTTCAAGTCTCTTGGTCTAAAGCCCAGGAATGTGATTTTTTTTTTTTTTAACAGACTCTCTGGATAATTCTTATGTTCATTTGAGTTTGAGGACCCTTGATTGAGCTTAACAGAGATATTGAAAGAACGTCGTTCTTTCATTGTAGCTTGGATTGGTCTGGTTTTCCATTTGTCCAGGGCCTAAGACTCTTTCCTATGATTCTCCCATTCCTTTTTCATCCATGACCGTGATTACTTAGGCCATTCCTGATTCTTTTATCTTATTCTTTTATCTCTGGAGTCTTATAAGTAGAGTTTTGTCTAGCTGAGCTAGTCTTACCCCATCTCTCTACAGAGCCAGCTCCATCTCATTTTTTCAGGTCTAAGTTCAAAGGTCACTTCCTTAGAGAGGCCTTTTCTGATCATCATATTTAAAATACTTCCCACAACGTGGTACCTATCAACATCATTCTGCTTCCGCACGGCATGTAGCACCATCTGCACGTACGCCGTCAGTCATTTATTTGTGTTTACTGTGTTAAACCCATTGGGAACTTCAGCTTTATGAGGCCAGGAGCCTTGTTTGTGACAATCCCTGCTGGATCCCCAGAACCCAGCTCAGTTGCAGGGGCTCAATAAAAAGTTGCTAAATGAATGGCCGCGTGACCATTACCGCGGTTAGGGAAGATGGGAGATAATACAGAAGAATCAAGTCACCCATGCCATTCTGAGCAAATGGTGTGAGGCTGGCGGGTGACAGGGCAGGGGCAGAGGGACACGGCCTCACTCTGGCACTCAGGGCTCTCCACCGTGTGACCCTAACCTACCTTTTGGCCCCTTCTCTCATTAGTCCCCCACGAGAACGCTGTACTCTGCCTGGCATTCCCTATTCCCGAATCACGCCCTCAATTTTCTTGCCTCTAAGATCTTTCTTAAACTGTCCCCTCGCCTAAGAATTCCTACTTTCCCGCTGTGGTGTACTCATTCCGTTCTTTTGAAAGTGCCGTGTCTAACACTCAATCAATAAATACAGAAATACTTAGTGAGCGACTCGTAGGTGCCTGGCACAGGGGCTCAAGGGCTGGAAAAGCTGCCGGTCCCCCTTTGATGACTTCGGGAAGCCTCTCCCCACGCCCAGGGGACTCAGTTGGCTCATCTGCTGCTGCCCAAGGGGTTTGGATGGTCTCCACAGGTTGTGCCTGCTCTGAAAGTCCTCTGATGCTCGCAGTGGCCCCAGGTGCTGCGTTAGGCCAGTGGAGGGAAGGAAGGCGTGGGGCGGAGTCTGCATTTCCTGAAATGCTGCCGCCTGTGCAGAAACACTCCACTCTGTCTTTGAGCCATTCTTGTCTTTTCTCGCCTCAGTGCCTCCCAGACAGCCGGGCAACTTTTAACATTGGGCAGGAATCGATGTGGCCAGTTTCCGAAAAACAAACAAACAGCCCCAATGTCACGTTGAGGGTGACGACAGGTTAGCAGCACTTGCAACTTGGAGTTCCCCTGAGTGCACAGAGCAAGCGAGCTTCCTACCGCGCTCCCTGAACCTGCCTTGAGCAGGCGACCTGGGAGTCCAGTCTTCTCTCTATAGCAGTGGTCCCAGACTTTTTGGCACCAGAGACTGGTGCTCCTATGAGAATCTAATGCCTGATGATCTCAGGTAGAGCTGAGGTAGGGATGCTAGTGCTGGGGAGTGCAGCCCGGTTCCTAACAGGCCTCAGACAGATACTGGTCCACGGCCCAAGGGTTGGGGACCCCTGCTCTGCAGGAAGAAGTCTGTCTGAATGTGAAGCTGCGAAGAGAATTCTGGTTACAAATATACAATTCGACCAGCATTCCGCCCGCCCTGGCCAGGGCCCTCCTACTAGAAGAAAAGGTCTTCAATTGAACTTTAATTGTCCTTAATATCTACATCCTTTCAAGATACATCTGAGTTGAGTGAGGAGAGGCCTTTAAGCTCCCCCATGACCCCCAACTAAAAAAGCCAGGAAATGATGGCAGGGAAGGGTGTTGGGGACAGACGGTACTCCATTTGGAGCCGGAGGCCTTTTTTAATTGGGTACAGGATATTGATCACATTGCTTAATGTCTCAGTTTTCTCTTCTGTCAAAGAGGACATGGGAAGAATCATCAGATGACATGCGTGAAGTGCCCGGCAACATGCTGGGCCACTGCGGGCAATCGACACATTATGTTTCTTTTCCCTTTGTCTATAATTCAGAGCACTGCTTTGAGCCTGCATGGTCATTTTGAATATATGATTTTGTTTTCCATGCCCACCGCTTCCACCCCAGATTTTTCAATCCAGGTGTTTGGTGGAAGGTATAAAGCTCTGCTCCCTCCCACAGGCCACGTTCGTCCACCCAGCCTTCTGATGTGCGCTCCTCACGTTACATATCCCTCCGGCGCGGTGCTCATCCACGTCAGTGATGATTGCTGAGCCGTATCCCGGCTTCCCTCCCAGGATGGAGAGTTATTTAAGGACCTGCGGATGGCGTCTGCTTCTGTAACCCTACCACCGAGCGAAGCGCCTGGTACATAATAAGTGTTCTAATTTCCTGTGGCCAAGAGATTAGAAACAACACCCTGGATGAAGGGGAGACACAGTTATGGCAGAAAATTCAAACAGGAGAGGCCGAGAGAGACACATAGCTCTCTTTGTTACAGAAATCCAATATAGAACAGCAGAACTTCATAGGAAACAAATGACTTTTTATTCTCTGCACACTCGTTCATTCGACCAATATTTATTGAACATCAATTTTGCATGAGATGCTATGAGGCAGAGCTGGAAATGAACTTCGGATCCAGCCTTCTTCAACCCAACCCAGTTCAGTTTGCAAACGATGGAGGGGGTAGCCCTTAAATGGAGTCACTACAAAATCAAAGACAAGCCCTTTGCCTTCAAGAAGCTCAAAGTCTGGCTAGAGAGAGAAGATTAAAAAGCGAAGCGTAATTACAGATTTAAGATATTAACTGTGCTATCTGTCATGCGAGTGCAAATATTTTGTCAGTGTGCGATTTGCTTTTTATTTTGTTTATGCGGATTTTGACATGGAGAAACTTTTAATTTGTATGTAGTCAAATCCATCAATCATGTTCTTTCAGCCTCTTGGGGTATATGTGTGTGTACGTGAAGGCTATGATTGTTCCTGTGTTGGCGGGTGTTTTTTTTATTTTTCCCCCTAAGTGGCAATTTTTATTTCTATTTAGTAAGACTATATTGAATGGGTAATAAGAAAAACCTTACATTTTTTTTTTCCATTTTGCAAAAGAAATCATTTTTAAATCAAGTAAAACACATAGGACTTAAATAAGGAGTCTCAGTATATCCAGAGAGAGTGAAACCGTATTCTGAACATTCCGCTAAGAAAGCCAGAAAGCATGGATTACTCCTTTCACAAATTATTTCCGTGATAAATGTTTAACTACTACGCTGTATCCATAACTCTAATATAAAATAATATTGAATTTCAACTGCAAATGAAAATAAGAAATTATTCGCATGAAAAATGTTATACTAAAAACATAAACCTTAACCTGAGCTGTACTGAAAATTAATTTAAGGCCTTTCCTTACCATTTGAATAAATAAAGTATGTTGCAAAAATGAGTAATGTGTGAGGAGTGAGGGTGTTCCTGTCAGGGGTGTCCCATCAGAGGGATGACTGGAAAGGAAAAAAGGGACATTAACTTCTGAATTGGGTTTAACGTAGATTGATAGAGATTGTTAGGATGTAACTCATTTAACCGGTGTAATAACTGGGCAGATCAGTGTTTTCTATTCCCATTTTAAATATAAAGAAACTAAGACTCAGAGATATCAAACTCTTTCCTCTACGATGTGTGACTGGTGAGTTGTACATCTGAAATCTAAAGCTATAAATTTATATCTAATGTAGCCAAAGACCCTCCAAAAAAGTGCCCCACATAGAGCCCGAGACAACCCTGACCCCACAAAGCAGCCAGGAAATGTTTTCCCTTCTTAGGAAGCATAATAAAGTGTTAGAATGAAATGGAGACAAGGCTTGAAAATCCCCCGAGCAGACCCATTTAAGCCACGTAAACAAAACTAAGTCTCGCTTATTTCATGAACACGAGTGATGCTTAACTTAGGTTATTTCTTGCAAATACTTCTTATGATGATAGAAGAAACTTAAGTCATGTTCCGAAAATGGTATAAGGTAATCACTTTAAACCAATCCTCCGCCAGCTGGAGGCCCCCACTGTAATAACCAATCACAGTGAAAGTTTACTTCTTTCTTTTAAGTTAAAAGCCATCCTGTGATGCATGCCTCTGGGTTTCCTACCAGTATGGGGTTTGAAAACTTCCAGGTCGTGAACTGTTCCTCTGTGCGTAACTCTAAATGCTATTATTATACTGATCTGGTTTTAACTTTTACTGTTTCTGGATTTCTGACAAGACACAGAGACTGTGACTATTATCAATTATTTTTAAGCAGGGCACCCCAAGGTCTTAGTGCCCATCTCAGAGATGCCCCACCTCTCTGCCACATGGGGAAAAAGCCTGTAGCATTTGTAACCTCCTTTTGAATGCTCCTCGGGTGAAAGCATGGTCTTTTACCTGTTTGTTTCAACATTAGGAAGCAAGGTATGATTGTGGGATTTTCAAGCCCTGTTCCCATTTTATTTTAATAATTCTGACTATAGAGGGGCTCCAAATCAGGTGGTCAACTGGATTACTTTTTCATAAAACTCCCCAGTAAATAAACATTGCCTCACCCACACAGGGCTTCCAATTAGATTTCTGACACCTCACTCTCTTTACACGAAAAGAGAACCAAACGTCACCACACATTTGAAAAAAGTCTCCAAAGACAGAGACATAAAAGAGAAACAAACAAGAAAAAGGAGGAAATGAAATGAGACAGTAACTTGGAGAAAATGGAGACTCTTTCAAAAGAAGATAACTAAGAAAATTAAACGCTCAGGCAGATAAGAAAACATATTGAATCCATGTAATGAAAGCAAGATGTTATAAAAAGAAATATTCAGAGAAGCAAAACGAACTCTTGAAAGTTAAAAATATGATAGTAGAAATGACAGACTATCAGGCATGGAAGACCAATATGAGTAAATATCTCCGAATAACAATGAAAAAGATAGAAATGGAGATGAATAAAAGTTCTAGGAAATACAGAATAGAGAAGGAAAAATTATCTATCATCTGTCTGTCTGTCTGTCTCTATCATCCATCCATCCATCCATCCATGCATGCATCCATGCATCTATCTATCTATATCTATATCTATATCTATATCTATATCTATATCTATATCTATATCTATACACACGTATATGGAATACTTCAAGAACCAAAGATCATGAATTTCTAGACTAAAGGGCCCCTAATGCCAAGTCTAATGGGTAAAAAAGATAAAGACAAAGGCAAATCATTATGGAATTTCAGAATTCTGGAGACAAAAAGAAGATCCTTAAAGTTTCCAGAGAAAAAAAATAAGTCACAATCAAAAGACCTAGTATCAGAATAGTATCAGACTGCACAAAAATAGCAAAAAGAGATAAAAGCCTGAGTAAGAACCTCTTTATAATTCTGAAGGGATTATAACAGAGTTGAACGACCTTTAGTTCTAAACTCAGACAAAAGAATCTATGTTAGATATGCAAGCTTCTAAAGATTTACCTGTTCGGCAGCCTTTCTCCAGAAGCTACTGGAGAAGGGCTCTACCAAGATTAAGGAGTGAGCCAAGAAATGGGAGGTATGAAGGCTAAGAAGCAGATGGCAATGCAGGAGAGAGAAAAAGCAGATTCCCTAGATGATCGTGATGGTGTCCAGGCCTGAAGCAAGAGGAAAGCCATCTCCAAGATGATGCTGATGAAAACCCGAGGTGTCTGAGTGCATTGGGGAGATTCACACCCACGATATAAGTTTAGAGCTTTGTGATAGGAATACAAAAAATAATGTCACTGAATGGAAAATAAATCAATTCCAGGTAGCAGGATGGCGGCATTAGACAAGAAAGGCCATGAAGTCGGAGTACAGGACCTGGCTCAGAGGTGAACGTGGTTACACAATCATGGCAGTATGGTCACGGAATAACTTCTCATCTAATAGTTGAAAGTCAATGCACGGTGACTAAAATGCGGAGGTGAAGATACTGCTATATAGGTATATTATTTTGGGATATGCACAAAACGAAACACAGCAAAACCCACACAACTAGAGGAAGCTGAAAGTGACCGCCTCCGGGGAATGGGAAAGGTGAGATTGGGAGCGGAGCTGGGCAGGGCAGGAGCTGCTGTTTGTCATAATGAGTCTCACAGAGCGATTTGACTTCTCACGTAATGTTCAGGTATATCCTGAACAGAAATTAAAGTTACATTAAAAAGCACCTGCAGGCAGAGGGCAGGTGATGTGCGGGTCATACCTGGATAATGCTTTGCATTGCATTTGACAGGAAATAAAAGGAGATAGAAACAGGGCAGGGAATAATCATGCAATTTAGCTTTTATGGAAATACAACAAGGATCAAAGTTTAGTTTTGATATGCAGGGAAGTGGTCCAAGTTCATCAGATTCTAGGACCTCAAATTCAAAACTGCACATTCAAAGCATACACATTGTTTAATTTGATTTTCATGTGAATCCATTATCATTATAGAGAAGATAATAATTTATCTCCATTTCACAAAAGAGGAATCCAAAACTTACAAAGATTAAGTGACTTGGCAAGGGCACCCCACTTGTGAGAAGCAGGGCTGGGATATCTAATGCTAAGTTCAACACACTCTCTAATTTTGTGGTGCCTGTTATTCTAAAGGGCTAAGCCTTAGCTCAAGACTGGATTATCGATACAGATAGCAAACAGCCCAAGAAGTACATCTATTTAAACCATTACCGACTAGCCACCCACATTCATTCAGATGGTTATGCGGTCCTCAACCAGGTGGTCACCATTCATTGCCCACGAGTTTCAGCTAAATCCCACAGAGAAACTGGTAAATTAAGATGACTCAGGCATTGGCAGCTTTGGTTCAGAGTGTAAGATTCCAGATATCTTGCCTTTCCTGCCTGATTTACTATTTTCAGCTTGGCAGTGACCCCCCACCTATTTCTGCCTTGGTAAACATGTCAGCCTCACTAGGTGGCTTAAGAAAGAAAATTTCATCTTGGTCTGAGCTAGAGTGACCTACTTGTCCCAGTTTGCCCAGGACTGACCTGGTTTTAACACCTGAAATCTCCTACCCTGAGAAACTACTCAAACTCTCAGGCAGAGTGAGTCAGCTGGTCAACCCAGGGGAGGCATTTCTTAGCCACCTCCGGGAATATGAACAAGTTCAGCCCACAGGCTCAGAGATGATTCAACATCTTGTGAGCGGTTCTCTGGGAACTTTTCACTTTGTTTGAATTTGTAGGTCATGGTTTCATCTGACTCAAGAAGCAGGGGGACACGGTGTGCACATGTACCCCTCTTGTTTTCCATCCCCTCAAAACAAAGATCTGGCTACGTGATCTTGGTGAGTTATTGAAACAGCCTCCGATTCCTCATGGGGACTGACAGTGCTTCCTCAGAATAATAAAAAGTTTAAATTATACCATTTATCAAAGTCTACTATGGGCCAGGAATTCTGCTAAGTCCATTATACACATTATAATCATTTGTTTGCTTTATTTTCTGTCTCCCTTCAGTGGGATATCAGGTTTGTGAAGGCAGGAATTTTATCTATTTTCTCTACTGCAGTATCCCAGAGCAGTGGGGGGATACATAGATTTAGCTATAGAGACAGGGATAGAGTTAGAGATCCAGAGATATAAATACATAGATATAGATAGACATAAATATATAGATATATAGAGAGATATACAGATGTAATTTTTTCCCTAATATATATTTATTGGATGAATTAATGTATGATTTTATTTAGTCTTATATAAAACTATAAGGTAGCTATTCTCATCCCGGTTTTACAGATGAGAAAATTGATGCTAACGGGGTTTAAGTAACTTGCTTATGGCACGAATGAGTGAGTGGCAGACTCGGAATTCAAAATCAGCTCTGCCAACCCACAGGCCAGGCCCTTGGCCACGACGCTGAGACAAGCTGAGTGAACCACCCAGCATGGTACCTGGCTCACAGGAAAATGGTAGGACCCCTTCTTCTTGCTCTTCTGTGATTATTGCTGCAGCCGGGACAGAGCCTCATGGCCTGTAAATTTAACGCCGTGTGGCTTGGTTCCTTTCTGCCTTCCCAGCACATTCGGGCCTGTTCCGACAGGAAGGCGGGGCCAATGGAGCAGCATTAATTGCTAGTGATGAGTGTGCGCACCCAAACCAAGGAAGTGGCACCTTCCATCAGAGCTCGTCTCCTCACATCGCACTGGGAGTAATCGGACTTGACACCCCATCCCCGTTAGACAGTCACGTTGCTGCCTGGGGACGCAGAAATAATAAACAGGAAAGTCCCGGCCGGGTGACAGGCGGACCATGTGTGTGTGTGCCAATTGTGAGTGGCCAGCACAAGCAAAGCTGGAAGCATGCTGGTGAGTGCTCACCCCATTCCTCAGCCCCCTGTGCCCCTCGTCTGCATCTGGGTCTGTCAGAAGTGTAGGCGGAGGAGCATGTGGTCTCCTGGGTTCGTTCGCAGCCCACGATGCTCCTGCACAGCCACATACTTAAACCAGCTCTTCAATCGCTTCTTCCTCCTCTGCCACTTCCCTTCACATCTTTCTTCCAAGACCTCTTGAATTTGTGGAGTTTTGCAACTGTTTATTTTTTTATTCTCTTTTATTCTTTCTTCCACTCCCGGAATTCGTGTGCACGTGGGGCATGGCTCCCTGTCATTAAGTTTATCTTCTTCTCCAAATAAGATAAAATAGAAAAAAATACACGTGTTTAGATTTCACTGGAGATTTTAGAATAAACAGGGAGATGTCACAGGGCCAAAATCTCGTACTAGGCATCGTCCCAACACGACCAAGGCCTCTTCCTGCCCGGTCCTCTCATGTTGCTTACCTCTCACCCTCGTGCAAAATTCTCTCTCCTCCTCCTTCTTTCTTGGCTCATCAACTCCTCCCTCTAAAAACAACCTGGATCTCCAAATCCTTCTGCTTTTATTACCCAGAAGAGAGTAGGATTCCTTTCTGGAGAAAGTCAGAAACAAAGGGCCTTAGAAGATGGCTGAGGTTAAACTCAAAGGTAAAAGGAGAAAATGACATTCAGCTGCATTATTACTAAGAGTAATGACTGAGTCTTCCTTCGAGACGTGCCCTCTCTTCCTTTCTGCACCTGCTGCAGGTGGCCGGGGCTTCTATTCGGCTCTTGCTGTGTGCTGCTGGGCCGCGGATCGGTGCTTATGATGATGCCGCCTCCAGCTGTTCACTGACACCTCTCCTGTGGTCTCTAGTCTAACGCTCATGCCCTCTACCATGCCTGGCACAGAGCAGGTGGGCCAGGCTTGGAAGCAAGGGCCCATTTAGGCTAATGAGGGCAGATGTAAGACCCCGAGTTTTCTGTGCCATAGAAGAATGAACCGATTACAACTTGACCCAAACCAGACACGTGCGGCCCCAGAATCGGCTCTCATTGACCATCTTTGTGCCGCTGCAGGCCCTGCTGCTGCCTGTGAGCTCAGGCTCCACCTTCGCATCTGATGAAACGTGGCCGCTTGCTTGTCGACTGACCCAGTGTCCACTTTCTCAACTCTGCTTACACTTTCTTCCCAGTGGGTTTTTGGAAATCGCCACTGCCACAGTGAAAATAAAACGTGAATACCATATGATGAAATCGCATCACTCAATGCTAGGCAATGTACTGGTGTCATTATCGTGGCTGTGCAATAAGGTGTGGCTAATTCACTTCGGAGAATTCCCAGCATTCCATTCCTCCTTCTCGCCATCGCCCCTCACTTAGGAAAACTTGTCTTTTTTTTTTTTTCCCACTCAATTTTTTCCTTCTTCCTCGCCCTTTCAGAGAGTTCCATGTTTGCTCAGAGGTCCTCAGACATACCGTGCAGAAAAAGGAATCTGAGTGGCGAGAAAGAGATAACTAGAGGGCTGGGGAAAGGGCACGTTGGCTGTGGAGTTCAGCTTCCGGGAGCTCCCGTGCCGTGAGCCATGGGGGAAGCGAGGAGAACTCAGGGGAGTTAATAAAATCCACACGATAAAGAGCTGGGTGGGAGGCAGGACAGTGAAAATATGATGGCCGACGCAGGCGAGAATCTGGAGGGTCAAGGGCGAGACACTCTGCAGTGGACCCGTCCATCTAGTAGCCACTAGACACGTGCGGCTCTGAAAGTTGAACTTCAATTCGGTAAAATTAAAGTAAAAAATTGTATCCTCAGTCACACTGTAAGTCACACTTCGACTGCTCACTGCCTCCTGTGGGTAGGGGCTACGGTATTGGACAGTGCAGGGGTAATATCGCCATCATTGCAGTAAGTTCTCTGGGACGATATTCTTAGAGCTATTGTAAAACGTGAAAAAATTAAGGGTGAGAAGGGATTTTAAAGAACTATTGTTGTGGGTTATAAGTTAAATCACCTATTACCCTATGAAATCTCAAGTAAATGTTGGACTTCTGTTTGGTGGCAGGGAACTTGGATAGCCGATCTCTGTTTTCTTTTGTATGTGACCAGGCGCAGGGTCTCCACGAATACACCAAATTGGCTCTTGTTATAAAAGATTGCAAATGTACCGTCAATTGGGAGGTGTCATCACGTAGGAGGAAGACTACTGGGGTTAGCTTCAGAAAATCTGGGTTCAAATCTTAGCTTCTCCACTTACTACTTAAAGTCCAAGAATGCTCATTGATAAGACTGGCTCACCTTCCCACTGACCTCATCTTGTTATATGGGAAGAAAAATGTCAGGCAGTGAACAATCACTGAGCTCTCACGAAGTACAAAGTGTCCAACAGCTCAGTCCTGACAGCAAATCAAATGCGAATAAAAGCTCTTCTGGAGGAATTCTGATCATAGCAGAGAGATGGAACTGAAAATAACACAAACAAGAAGGCAAGCAAAAAAAAAAAAAAATTGGTCCTAGACTATCTCCTTGGGGCGATGTATTTACCTCTCCATGAGTCTGTTGTGCTTAGGGGTGATTTTACCCATATCCATCAAGTTGGAGATGCCTATAAAGTCAGATTTTACAGACATTCATCGCCATAAGTGGGATGGATACATTTTTACAAAGAGCCTACCACCTGGAGGCTCCTCAGGTATAAAAAGATGCTCGGATTGGCTTTGCCGAATCAGAAGTTTATTTAGCCTTCCTTCTGTCACTCTTTTTAAAATCTTGCCTGTAGATCTGTGCATTTGTAAAACAGGATGGGTGATGGTTTCAAGTTTGTTTTCAGACCTGGATGCCTGGTGAGAACTATCTCTGAATCAAACCACTGTTTAGGAGACCCTGTGCCCTTTCTTTGCTTAGACTGGACCATTGGACTATGTGTCAGAAAGGCTGCCGAAAGATGATGGTTTCCCTCAACACTATAAGGGCGATTGGAGAGTTGGGTACGTTAGAACCAGCCTACCTAACCTCCTTTGACCCTGGGCTTCACCAACTCACTAATGCAGGATTCTTTCCTCCTTGAGCAACTGGGAAAATGAAACCACGTGCACTGAAGAGACCCTAACTAGGCAAGCCCATACAAAATGCAACAAAAAATCTCTTCATCTTTGATAGAAGAACTGACTCGTTCCCTTTCAATTCTCCATTGACTCTTGTCTGACAAACAGAACTCTGGTTTGTTAAGAAAGGCAACGTGCTCAGCAAATAATTCCCATTTCCAGCCTCCTATGCAGAGAGTCGATCTGTGACATAGTTCTTATAAACAACAGCAACCCTAATATGACATGTAGCATATGCCAATTTCTGTGACATAAATGCCTCCACCACGGTCGCTATCAAGCCACTGCTGGTTAACGACTGGCACACAAAGCTGTTAGTTAACAGCTGGGGTCTGTACCTTTTGACCAGCTTCACCCATTTCCCCCAGCCCCCACGCCTCGTCACTGGTAACCAGCAATCTGTTCCTTATTTCTATGAGTTTAGTTACTTTTTAGATTCTACATATAACTGAGATCAGACACTATTTGTCTTCCTCTGATTTATTTCACTTAATATAATGCCCTCAAGTTTCATCCAGGTTGTTGCAAATGGTAGGGTTTCTTTCTTTTACTGACTGAATAATATTCCATTTTATATATGCCACCTTTTCTTTATCCATTCATCCATGGATGGACACTTGGGTGGTCTCCATGTCTTGGCTATTGTAAATCATGCTGCAATGAACATGGGGTTGCAGATATCTCTTTGAGAACCTGTCTCCATTTTCTTTGGCTATATACCTGGACGTGGGATTGCTGGATCATATGGTAGTTTTATTTTCAATTTTTTGATGGACTTCCATATTGTTTCCTATAGCAGAAGCACCAATTACATTCCTACCAAAAATAAGCTTAGGGATATAATGGACAGTGTGGTAAGTATAATTAATAATACCATATGATATATTTGACAATTGTTAAAGAAGTTTTCATCACAAGAAAAAGAATTATAACTATGTGAAGTGATAGATGTTAACTAAATACACTGTGGTAAATATTCGTAATTTACACCTATATCAAATCATCTGTTTTCTCCCAAGATTTTGCTCTCCCTCTGCCGATCCCTATTTTCAAACAAGTGTTTTGATTTTACAATCAGTTTCTAGTTATTAATTTTAAAAGCGAACACTGGCCGTCACTGGATCATACTGTGTGCCCATCCTAGGCATGGCACATACTAGAAGCCTCGGAAGAGGAAGGGACAGACGGGGTCTTCATGAAAAGAGGCACAGAGGAGGCGTCTCATGTGGAAGAGAAAATGGAAATTGGTTTGGGGTGGACAGCCAGCCAGATTCAGTCCTGGGTTCACAGTGGCCTCTGCTGATTACGGGAGATACGTGGGGTGCCCAGATCTGGCAAATGTGAAGGTGACTTCCCAAAGGCTCCTTGCCTCAGGCCGGGGCCAGGTGAATGGCATCGCGTCTGCCCTGTGGCCTCACGCTCGCTCCAGCTCCTTGGGCGCTGCCGGCTGGTTTTGAAGCATCGTTCCCGGATCCAGACAGATTCAACGTGGATTTTGTGGCTTATCTTCAGAGGAAAGGATCATACGGAGACTGGCATTCTGGCACCACAGAAACAGCATGGGACATGGAGCTTAAGCCATCTGGGTTCCAGTTCTGACTCATTAACTTAAGTTAGTCTTTCAACAAATATTTACCCAGGGCTTATTTTACATCAGGGACTGTGCTAGGTGTGAGGACACAGACCTGATAGGTAAGGCCGTGAGCTTGCCACGTAATAATAGCAGTGATAACTCTGTGTCAAGTGTTTTCCAGGTAATTAGCCCTTACAACAACCCAATAAGGAAGGAAGATGTTACCTAATAAGATAACTGAAATTTAGAAAGGTTACACCATTGCCCCAAATCCAGTAACCACTAAATGCCAGAGCCAGGATTCACACCGATGATCGCTGATCCTAAAGCCAGCATTCTTACCAGATCTCAGGGCCTCAGTGTTATGATCTCTGAAATGCGAACAACTAAACAATCCTACAATTTTGACAGGCTCATTGCGAGTATCAAATAAAAACAGTTTTAATTTTTAGCTGGGCACACAGCCACCTGGAGTTGACAGTATTTTCCCCGCGTCTCTTAAACCTAAGTGTGGTCACATGACTGAGTTCTACGTCAGGAGGAGTGTCGTATGCCACTTACGGTCACACTCTTGGAGGGTACAGTTCCTCTTCCTCTCACGCCTTTCCTCTGTGGACTGGAAGGCACATGGGTGGGGAGCTAGTTTGGACCATGATTCTGAAAGGGACACCTGAGGGATGGATGAAGCCACGGACAGAGGTGCATCGAAGCCTCTGTCACCACGAGGAGCCACGCCAGCCTTGGACTTGCTCCTAGCAGACCATTATGGGTGGAAAATTGGCTTTACCTTTTAAAATCTTCATTATTTTGGATGGTTTTTTTTGATATACACACATAAACTCATATCTGTACAAAAATATATCAGTAAAATATCATCTATCTATGTAAAATAAAAGTATAGGAGAAAGGACTTGTAACCAGGAATCAGGAAGTCTGAGCTTCTTATCCAAGCTTTGTCACTAACTTACTGTGTGGCCTTCAGCAAGTCACCCTTCCTCTCTGAACCTCAGGTCTTTCCCTGTGAAGTTGAAGGGGTAGAATGAGAGATAATAATGCCTGGTCCAGCCAGGGTCATCATCTGTGAGTAAAACAGTGCTACTTGCTGATAGACAATTATTTATTCTATAACTATAAAGTATCAACTATTTCAGGTACTGGGTTATGTACTGGGGCTATAAAGATGAACAAAAACGGCCTTGTTTTGGCTCACGAGAAATTTCTAATCTAGAGAAGACAGTCATACCAGAAAGCAATTACAATCCAGGGAGATCGGCAACTTGACAGAAATGTCTGACCATGTAATAGGGACATAAAGAAAAGAGCTCCACAGATCTGTCTGGGAAGTTTGGGAGGATTCATTAGAAGTGGTGACAAGCACGCTAAGACTTGGAGAATGAGCAGACGCCTGCCCTGTAGATTGGGCGGGGAGAGTGGGCTGGGAAAAACGCACACCGGGTGAAAAGGACGTGTGAGCCAAGGCACGGAGGACCGAGCTAACGTGGCGGATCCGGGGAAGAGAAGGCGGTTCGAGGAGGACCGAGCTAACGTGGCGGATCCGGGGAAGAGAAGGCGGTTCGAGGAGGACCGAGCTAACGTGGCGGATCCGGGGAAGAGGAGGCGGTTCGAGGAGGACCGAGCTAACGTGGCGGATCTGGGGAAGAGGAGGCGGTTCGAGGCGGCCGCGGCGCTGTCATGTTGGACATGCTGGCAGGAGCTGAGGCTGCAAGGATGAATGAAGAGGAGTCGAGGAAGAAACGCTGCTTGAGGGGCTGTTATCACTGACCTGGGGGTGATGGGGAGATGCCGAAGATTTTTAATTAGAAGTGGCACGATCGCGTTTGCACAAGGAGAAAGTGACTGTGGCCGGAAGGTGTTAGAAGACTTGAATGGGGATAAAAACACAGAAGGGGCACACGTTCGAGATAATTCCGATGGTTTGGGAAGACGCTTTGGCCTGACTGGTTATATGACAAGAAGATGGAGTCGAGACTCTCTAGGGGATATGCTTGGCAGGTCTTTTTCAATACCTGGATGAGGGGGTAAGGAGAAGGCAAGGTCTAATTTAGATTTCTGCCTGAAGGGGACTGGAGTGACAACAGTGGCATTAACAGAGACAATGTAGAAAGGTGCCTAAGTTTGGGATAAAAGAGAATGGACACATTGAGGAGAAGGGCGAGTGTTTGTGGGGCAGCTGTCCAGTGACAAGGGTCATAATAACCAACACTCGCCAGGAGCCTGGCACTGTTCTAAGTGTTTTATATGGACAATAAGGCCTTCAACCCTCACAACAACCCTACATAGTTACGATTACTCTCCCATTTATAGAGTAGGAAACCGAGACACAGAGAGTTCAATTAACCAGTCCAAAGTCACATATTTAATAAGTGAGATGGGCTCCGAAAAAAGACTCCTCACCACTAGACCATACAAACACGAGCCATGAGGTGATGGTGGATCACAACCTCTGAAGTAGAAATCTGGGCTGAGAGGCACTTTCTTAGCCTGATGAACTATCAGCCTGAATGATACAGTTCTAAGGAGGAAATTAGAAGAAGGCTGAGTATGGGACTCATACTCATTTAAAAGATGGGCCAGGAAAGCTTCAAAAAGGTAAAAAGGCAGGGATTCATGTGGCTGACCCCACACAGGTGAAGCGATTAATTGTATGAAATGTTATTGAGCACCAATGAGCGACAGGTCTGGTGCTATGAGTTTTGTCTCTGTCCTTGCAGGTGTTTATTGGAGGAGAACAGGCATACAGCTACCCAGCACAATGCATGTGATAGAGGAGACATCCACGGGGTGCTACAGAAGCCCAGAGGAGGGAACCCCTAAATTACCCTGGGCAGTTCTGAGAAGACTTAACAGATGTGGGAGCGCTTGAACAGAATTAATGAGACGAGATTCAATAATAAATTCCTTGAGCAGAGCAGGAGTTTACTGGATTGACGAAGAAATTAAAGGGCATTCCAATCAGAAGGGAAAACATTATGGTCTGGATCATGTTTGTCAGCAAGAACGGACCCCACAAACGATGGCTTACTAGGGGGTGAGGAGCAGGCTGGAGTGCTCGGTCTCGTATTAGTGCAGTGCTCCACAATGCCACAAGGATGCCAGTCTCCTTTCATCATTTCCCTCTTCCATTCTTAGCATTGCGTCCCAACATTTGTCCCTCATGGTCTCAGGATGGCTGTCGCACTTCCAGACTCCTATGTTTACGTTACAGGCAAAAAATGATAAGAAAGGACCACAAGGCTGAAGGGGGCATGCTGAGTCTGTACCTCTTAAAGCAGTTTCCCAAACACCTCACATGGCCAGTGCACATGGCCATTTTTAGATGCAAGAAAATATAGAGAGGTGAGTATTATTAGCTGGGGATATTGTTGTTCTTTCTTAGTGAAAAGAAAGGGAGATTGGAGGTTGTGTAGGTAACAGGTATCTGCTGTAGAACAACTGTGGGTCTAGAAAACAGGAAAATATGTCATTAACGGAAGCTATGACTTTAGCCAAGTTAGACAAAGGCTCTGTGTCTTAATTCTGCCTTATGTGCAAAATAGACATGGTGATATGAACCTGAACCATGGTGCACAATTATCATTAGCATTGGGGTCGAAGGCACATCATAAAGTGTTTGTGATAAAAAATTAAAAAAACTCTGCTTACATTTAAGAAGCTCTGCAGTATTCTTTCAAACATTTTGAGAAGGAGGCTCAGGAAATGGGCCGCCATCCATTCAGAAATTTATTCTCTGAGGTACTAAGGAGACATAGGCAATGTGTGTTTATCTCGGCGGTGACATTTTTAGCATATGCATCTAATACTTTAGATTCTATTCCAACTGTAGCAGCTAGATTCTTTTTCCTAGCATTCATAGATAAAGTATGTATTGTTAGAACATATTAAAGCCAGATTAATCAAAGGAGTGACAATGCTGGAGTTATGAGGCTGTTGTGCTGGAGCCTGTCACCCTGGGTAGCTAAGTAAGCAGAAATGAAGAGGAAGGAGAGGAAGCTGATAATGCCCATATCTGATTGGGAGGATGCGGTGCGTGGGGCTGCCTCCTCCCACAATCCCACCTTCTTTCTTCATTTCCTGAACAATCCCTCCAGTGGCAGGGAAGGGAGCAAACTGGCATTCTTGCTGCTTGCCTGCTGAGTAAAGAAGCCAAGATGATTAATTTTCGTTTGCAGAAGGCAGAATTATCTCTGCCCCCCACATGTCAGCATGCATAGTCCAGTAGCTTCTTTTTTCCTCCAATTGCATTTTAAAATGGGTCTGGCTGGGACTCTGGGCCAGCGAGCCAGGATCACTAAATGTCTGTGTCTTTTGGATATTAGCGCGTTTGTTTAAAGATGATATTCAACAAATATTGATTATTAATACTGATAACAGGTAACAATTGTTGAACACTTACGGTGTATTGGACTTCAATGTGGATGATTTTACAGAGGATGAAATTGAGGCATAGGGCAGCTAAGTAACCTGCCTAATGCCTTACAGCCAATAAACAGTGCAGAGAGGATTCTAACCCAGCTTTCTCTGTATCCTTAACCACTATGATATACCATGACCAGATTAAGCACCTACTATGTGCCAGACACTGAATTAGGCATGGGGAAAGTGTTTCTGACATGAGGAGATAGGCTTATAAACGATGTTACAAATACTCATTGAACTCTGGAAGAAAAGGGGACACAAAGGGAAATGAACAATTCTAGCAGGAAGGAAAAAAAAAAAACCACAAAGAAGGTGATGACTGAGCTGTGCATTACTGGCCACTGAGTCAGCAATGTGGTTAACAGTATTCTGAGTGGCCATGTAACATTGGGCAAGGCGATTCACCTCTCTGAGCCTCCGTTTTCCCATCCGTAAAGTGGGAAGAACTGCTTTGACCATGTAGCAGAGCGGTGATGAAGCTCCGTAATTCTGTAACTGTCAGCTGGGTAAAGCCAGAAGGGTTTTCTGAGGCCGCCTTTCTCTTCTTCTATAGCGTGGGAGGCAGGAGCAGGGAAAATTTGCTTTGTAACTCCTTCTCCTTAACCTTCAAGCTCTCCCCTTGCTCCTTTCTCTATTAGTGCATTTCATTCTAATGAGCAGCTCAGGACACTCACCCTTCCCTCAGACCTCCTATAGAAGCTTAAAATGGACCTAAACCTAAGTCTGCAAGCTAAAGTTATAAAATTTCTAGGAAAAAAAAGATAGAAAAATCTTCATGACCTTGATACAGGCAAAATTTTCTTTGTGAGAACATCAAAACTTTACTTGCCGTAAGAGAAAAATATTGAAAAACTAAACTTCTACTCTTCAAAAGACACTATTATAAAAATCAACATGTAAACTACTAACTGGGATAAAAAGAATTCCCCGAGCATATGTCAAACACAAGACTTATATCCCAATTATAGAAAGAACTTCTATAACTCAATAACAACAAACAAACAAACAAAAAAAATGCAGAACAAAAATATTTAACAGACACTTCATGAATGAAGGTATGTGAATGGGTAATAAGAACGCATAAAGAGAAATGCAAATTCAAGCGATGAGAAACCATGATACAATAATAAGAATGGTTAAAAATTTAAAAACAATGAAAGGAAGAGAGAAAGGAAGAAAAGAAAGAAAAGAAACCTGCCAACACCAAATGTTGGCAAGTACGTGGAACAAGTAAAATTGTGATCAATCTTGGTGTAAAATGAGAGAAACACTTTGAAGAAAGGTCTCGCAATCTCTTATAAAACTAACCATGTATTTACCCTATGATTCCACAATTCCTCTAATAAAAAGAAAAACATACATTCATAAAACCACTTGTATAAAAGAGTCATTACGGCTTTACTCATAATAGCTCAGAACTACAGTCGGTCTATATCAATAAGAGAATGGATAAACGCATCGCGGCACATTGCAACAATGGACTACTATTCAGCAATAAAAAGAAATAAACTGATAAATACAATGACATGGCAACGTTTGAAGGCATTAAGCTAAGTGAGTAGAGCCTTACAAAGATGAGTACATACAGTGTGATTTCATTTATGCAAAGTGCAAGGACAGACGCCTCTAACGCGTGGCAGAAAAAATCCAAATGGACGTTGCCTTGGCAGCAGGCATGGGGAGTGCTGTCTGTGAAAGGGCCCCTGGGACTCTGGAGTGGCGGTCACGTTCCGTGTTTTAATGGGGCTCTGGGTAACCCAAGGATATGCATTTGTCAAAACTCAGAAAATGTACTCAACGTCTGTATGTTTTAGTGTATGTAAATTCTACCTTAAAAGAAAATATGTAAAGAAATGTCATATTCTAGTTAGTAATATATTCTGAAGTTTTAAGGGGGGAAGTCGACTGACGTCTGAGATTTACTTTGAAATGCATGAGAAATAAAGTAGAATGATGGATGAATAGAGGAATGAGTAAATGGATAGACATGAAATAAAGCAAATACAGTAAAATGTTAATGGCAGAATCTAGGTTGTGAGTATATAGGAATTTGCTATAAAATTCTTTCGACTTGTCTGAATGTTTGAAAATTTTAATGTTGGAAACAAGTATGTGAAGCCGAAGAGGCCAGACACGAAAGGATACATACTGTACGATTCCATCTACGTGAGGTTCTGGAAGAGGCACACCAAATCCGTAGTGATGGGGGTCAGATTCGTGGTTACCTAAGCTGGAAGCAAGGGGAGCTGACCGGGAAGGGGCACAGGGACCATTCTGGGGTGACGGCAATGTTCTACATCTTGACTGGGGTACTGGTGGTGTGGGTGTGTTCACATCAAAATGGTCCGTACTGCCTCAAGGCAAGGAACCCTCCTGCCTTGGTGGTGGGGTTGCCGATTGGTTCAGCCGCTATGGAAAACAGTATGGAGTTTCCTCCGATAATTAAAAATAGAACGACCTTTTGACCCAGCGATTATACTTCTGGGTATTTATCGGAAGAAATCCAAAACACTAATTTGAAAAGATGTATGAACCCCTACGTTCAAGGCGGCATTATTTACAATGGCCGAGATATGGAAGCAACCTAAATGCCCACCAATAGAAAACTGGATGAAGAAGACAGCATGTCCCCCCTACCACACACACACAATGGAATATTACTTGACCATAAAAAGAATAAAATCTTACCACTTGTGATAACACAAATGGACCTAGTGGGTATTATGCTAAGTGATGTAAGTCAGACAGAGAAAGAGAATTATCATATATCTCACTTATACGTGGAGTTGAAAGAACAGAATAAATGAATAAATGAGCAAACAGAAACAAATTCATAGATATAGAAAACACTTTGATGGTTGCCAGATGGGAGGGGGTTCGGGGATGTGTAAAAAAGAGGACGGGATTAATACAAATTTAAATACAAATTTCCAGTTATAAAAACAGTCACAGAGATGTTAAGTGCGGCATAGGGAATATAGTCAATAATATTGTAATAACTATGTATGGAGTCAGATGAGTACTAGTGTTATTGGGATGATTTCTTCATATGTTATATAAATGTCTAATCGTTACGTTGTACAATTGAAACTAATATAATATTGTATGTCAACTTTAATTGAAAAATAAAAAAAATTTAAATAAAAAATATCTGTATTTCCCGGGGGAGTGGCGGTTTCTTAAGTGTCCCGTTCATCTCTTTACTGTCATGGCCCAGCATAAGCCGTGACAATGTTACCGAATGAGTATTTATTTTCTGAGCATTGCCTACATATTTTAACCATCATTAGGAGACAAAATAAAGAGACGACATATTGATTTTTTCCTCCGGGAATGTGTTCTTGTCATGAAGATGAAACATTTCCACATAAAACAGGAAAAAATACAAGTGAGGATACATTTGGCTCCCAGCTTTCTTACAGTCATTTTCCCATTCCTGCTGTGGGATGGCCGCAATCAGGAGCGATGTTATTAGGAATATTGTTATGGAGAGAGTGTGATTTGGCCCAGTACTGCTGTGTTATTGATGGATAGGAGGAAAGGGGGAGTGGCTTTGCAGCAGGAGCCTGGGTACAAGTAAGGCTTGGAGCTATGCATCATCGTCATCTGTGTGCAGGTACCACTGCCCATTAGTTTCCCATTTATAACCGCAAACCTGGACTCGATGTTTCTCCTTTTACCATGCAGAAAGTTTTGAGGGGCCCTAACTTCTCTTGTAGGTCTTTCTCTCTTTTTTAAGGATGACTCATGGTGGGACAGTTCTCAGACCCAGAAGCACATCTGCTACAAAACCTTATTGGAACTTCTAATTCTGGAGAAAGAGAGCTGGACTGGGAGTCTGGAGACATGGGTTCGAATCCCAACCCTGACGGGGATTTGCTATGTTCCCATCGGTGGGTTCTCCTTGCGTTCATTAGCCTCCGCCCCTTCCTCTTTGAATGCTTTTTATATGGATGCAGTTGAAGTCAGTTCGATTTCCTAAACAATCTGAGTAATTGTTTATCCAAATATGACTTTGTCATCTCTAACAGACTTTCCATTTCGGATTGCCTATAACTCAGGGATGTGAGGACTCTTCTTCTCTACTCCCAGTTAAGGATAGCAAAAAGTTCATTGGGATGGCAGTCCTAAAAGTGGGGTTCAAATGTCTGCTCCATGAGTTCCTTGGGACTCCTCTATCCTAGTCCCAGCATCCATAAACCAAGAGGGGTAGACCAGACGATCCACATTCTTACGTCCCTAATATCCTAACTTTAATTGGCATCATCCTTAAAGATATTCTTTAATTTAGCCCCTCCACATTCTATATTTACGCCATGCTCTCTCCTTGTGATGAAGCCACCTCTCTGTCAGATACTTTACTTTTCTACTTTGGGGCTTATTCTTAAAAATGAAATGTTTACTTCTGGCCAGCTATTTCCTTTACACATGTTCTCTCTGGGTAAAATGCCCTTTCCTCGTCTCCTCTGCTTGATTGTCAGGTGCAGCCACTGTTACAAATTAAATTGTATAAACTGACACTTAAATAAATTATATTTAAAACAAAGACTAGCGGTAAATATTTAACTCATTACTTCCTAATTATTTTACTACACTTTACTATTATCTATGCTTTAGAGGCTATTTATGTCATGTCTGCATGGGGAAAGATCTGTAACATGGTATGTTACACACATCACTTATCAGTAGCATCATGCTGGTATCTCGAAGGAGGCCATGGTGGGAAAGCCTGCACCATGGAACATGGCAGATGCTACAAAGCAGTGCTGGCTAGCCTGGTTGGTTCCTTCTCTCCTTCCTTCCTTCCTTCCTTCCTTCCTTCCTTCCTTCCTTCCTTCCTTCCTTCCTTCCTTCCTCCCTCCCTCCCTCCCTCCCTCCCTCCCTCCCTCCCTCCCTCCCTCCCTCCTTCCTTCCTTCCTTCCTTCCTTCCTTCCTTCCTTCCTTCCTTCTTCCCTCCCTCCCTCCTTCACTTCCTTTTTTCCTTCCTTTATTTTGGAAAGCTGGTTGTTAAACATTTACTAGCAGATCATTGAACAGAAGGGTTACGTAACTGACCCACGGCCACCCCACAAAGCATGAAGACAGAGATTCAGACTCAGGCCATCACCTCCAGAGTCCATACTGCTAACCATATTCCTTGAAAAACGGCATTGTTTATAAATACCCCAGTTCATTCTGCACAGACCCACTTAACTGTTACCTTTTCCCCAAACCTTATCTGATCTCTCATCTCACTCCCCTCAACTCACAGAAATACTCCCCTCTTCGTGGTTCTCTACACGAACTGGCCTACCTTAGGTCCTTACAGATTCTAAGCTCTGTCAAGGGAGAGATTGTGGGTATTTCTTATTTATCACTGTGCGCCAGTATTCTAGGACAATGCTTGGCCCTATATTCAATAGTATTTTGCAGAGATGAAAACAATTAATTATGTGCATGCATTATTTCTCTCACTGGAGAGCATGCTTTTTGAGAATTGGATCTCTGATTCATCTCTAAGACCGACACCCCAGCACCAGGCACAGAGCCACAGAGAGATTAAATACTCAGTAACTGTTTGTTCTAGTGGACAAAAGTTATCGTACGTTAGTTGTTTTTCTTACAGCTGAGACCCTGAGAGCAGGTTTTAAGGAAGCAGGCAGAACGAAAGAAAAAGTAAGGGCCCCAGGTTTGAGAGTCTGAGAAGACCCTGGTCACGGTACAGCATAGTGGCCCAGGGCATAGAGAATGGACAATATGAGGCTCCAATGGGATACGGAGAGAAAAGAATGCTGGGAGGCTTGGCGGTGACCAGAACTCTGCCTAACTTCTGGCTTTGCTGAGGCTCAGTCCTGAAGAGAGTAAAGAGCAAAGATGTGCGTGCGTGCGTGCGTGCGTATGTGTGTGTTTCTTATTAAAACTAAGCATAATTAGTGATTGCAAAAATAACCCCAAACAGGGCCTAGAGAGACCTGGATTTGAATCCCGGATGATGTGTCAGATTGCCTTAATCATCCCAGTTTTGTGCCCTTCCCTGGATCCACAAACTTTGTCATGAAACTTTGCATCGTCCTCCTGTTACGATTCTAGGCTCATCTCTTCGATTTACTTTAGCCAACAGAATGGAGCAGAAGGAACCACGTTCCAGTTCTAAGCCTCGCTTTGGCCAATGGAATGAGACAGAAGTGACCAGGTGTCAGTTTTCCACTCGTTCCCTTTTACCTGCACCATAGACACGAGAGAGGCCTTCCCAGGAAAGTCTGCTGATCCCAGGAGGAGAATTAGAGACACGTGGAACACACATCCACAACAGAGGCCAGCCTAGATTGGCCAACCCCTGAAAAATCTGCAGATACATTATAAATCATTAATAATTAATGTTTAAGTTGCTGAGTTTTGGACTGGCTTATTACATAGCAATTGCTAAATAATGCACTGGCCTTTTCATATATTCATTGGTGACCTTAGGCAAAGCATTTGACCCGCCTGTCTTAGCTTGGACTGCCATAACAAAACACTGTAGACTAAGTGGTTTCAACAGTAGAAATGTGTTCCTCATAGTTCTGGAGGTTGGAAATCCAAGGTCAAGATGCTGGTTTCTGGTGAGAGTCCCCTTTTCTATTCATGGCTTGCAGACAGCTGCTTTCTCTTGGTGTAGCTCACATGGCCTTCTCAGTACATGGGCAAGGGTGGGGTGGGCGGGAGTGAGCCATCGGAGGAGTGTAGTGATGGAGCCCTCAGGTGTCTGTTCTTATAAGGACACTAATTCCATTCACTCAGGGACCCACCCTGATGCTCTCATTTAACCTTAATTGCTGCCTTAGGGGCTCCCAACCCTGAATACAGCCACACTGGGGGTTAGGACTTCAACATATGGATTTTAGAGAGACACAAACATTCAGTCCACTCATCTGAAAAATAAGGCTGGCTAATATACACTCAATACAGATTTATTGAACCAAAGAGACTGGATTATATACTTCCAAGATGGTTTTCTTTCTTTTTCTATTTTGCCACAGTCATCCAGAGTTGATGTGAGAGGCAAAATGTCCTCCTCTATCGATATTAAATTGTCAGTGAGTAAGGAGGGGCATAAAGATACCAAGATTTAAATACACATAAGTACATTTAATCTTACTGAGCAAGGAAATCAACTCTTTCATTCAATGTGGTTTCTCTAGATTCTACATCAGCTTTGGTATACTATAGATACCTCAATATATTTATAGAATTAAAAAAAAAAGAATAATCAAGGTAATGAGTCAAAGAAAGGCTCACGGCTGACTGTAGCTGTCCCCAAAGACTTCAGGGAGAGGAAGTAAAACAACGTCTGAATCCCTGAGAGACTGGATCCTCCGCTTGACTGATGGAGATTGCAGAGATGGAGGCAGAGAAGGTGCTGAGCTGTCCTGATGGTCCCAGTTCCCTTGGGCAGTCAGCAACTCCTGCCTCCTTCCTCTGCCTCCCTTCCTAATGATCCTCCCCAAAGGTGTCCCACCGGCATGTCAGCTGCAACTGATCCCAACAACACTCATTTTCCAGCTTCCTTCTCCGAACGTAATAGTGTTTGTCCTCGGTGTCTGCCTAGTTCGAGATCTGAGTCATCAGCTTCCCTATGGCCACCGCACCCGAAATGGAGAACTCCAACTTGACCTTAATTACAACCATGGAGCTACCATTTGCTGGGGGCTGACCCTGGGCCAGGCACCGCTCTAGAAGACCAGAGTAACAGAGCTTATTTAATCCTCACAATAACCCAATGAGGTAGGTTTAATCTTTCTATTATAGTGAATAAATATGGGCTCAGAAAGGTTAAGTAACTTTCTCAAGGTCACAGAGCTGGATAAGCGAATTCATACCTTATCTGATGGACTTTAAAACCCCTGCCCTTTCTGCACTGTCAAATTACATCTAAGTTCAGACGTTCCTTTGGACTCTTTCTCCACTGTCTCCATTCTGGAATTAGGCATGCACCTCTGCTCCGCATCTGTCTATGACAGCTCTTATCATATGAGATAGGTATTATCCATCTGCTCACCTGCCGGGAAGTTTCATATATTCCTCCATTCCCAGCTCTGTGTCAGGTCTACATAGTACCTGTTCCATAATTATTTTCCACATTTGGAAAATAATTAAACTCCTACATTGCTCAAGATCAAACATGTTATCTTTTGTGGAGTAGAAGGTTCCAGCTCATATTAATTGTGAGGGAGAAGAAAAATGTCGACTAACTGTGCATTCTTTTCCATAAGAGCAAACCTAGTTAGCCCCCAACCCACCCCACCCCAGGATGTTCATGAATAACTTCTGAGCAAGGAAGAGGAAGCCAGAGATCCTCCTCCTTCTAGAAGCCATTTTCTTACTACATTTTCTAAACCTTATAGCCACAAGATGTACTCTTAAAATACAAACGCGCAAACAAACTACGACAAAAACAAGGAAAATAGTAACTGCTGGCTTCCTGAATGTAAAACGTGGCTCTTACTACACACCTCTACCTCTCCTTCCTTCATCGTTACAGCTCAACTTTAGCCTTTCCATTCTCTCTTTTAGAATTCATGCCTGGGCACCAAGTAGACTCAAGAAAAGACTTCCAAAAAGTCCCTGCTGTTCCAAAGAGGAAAAATAAAGCCGAATGAGCCCGATTTCCTGAATTGAGGAGGCGAGGCAGCCACTGAGACTGCCAACTCATTCCAGCATTCAAGTGATCCCTGAATTTACTTGGCAAAAAGTAAACCAGCAATTACCAAGATAAGGAGCAAAGTGGTTTTTATTCTTGCCTGTTTTTTTTTTTTTTTTTTTTTTTTTGCCTACATAAGAAAAGTGACTGAAAGATTTTTATCTTGCTCTCAAAATAACTAAACTTGGCCCAGCAGAAATAAAGAACTGCTGTGTTATTTCCTGCACTGAGAATATTTCCAGGATGTTTCAATGAAGGGGTCAGGGGTGGCTTGGAGCCTTGGGGGACCACAGTGAGAGCCATTGCCGTGGGTTGTTCAGGGACAAAGTTTGGGGAAAATGGTGCTTCTGGAAGTAAAGCAGGGCTTACTTTACTTCTGATTCTTCTAACCTTCGCTTTTCAAACTCATCTCTGTCCTCACACCCTAAACTTTAGACCCTTAAGATTGGAAGTGCAATGACCTCTGACACCAACTACCTGGAGTTAGACCAGACTTCACGGGTTAAGTTCATAGTTGTCCATAAGACTGCCCTCACCTCCGATATCGGCCACGAGTTTGGGGAGTCCCAGGCCACCCCTACTTTTGACCATCTGTCTGCAAACTCATAGGTTCCCACTACATCCTCAAGTTTGATAATTCATGAGAATGAACTCAGGAAAATGCTCTGCTTATAATTGCAACGTTATTACATCAAAAAGACACAAAGGAAGAGAAGCATAAGGTTAGGTCTGGGAGGTGTCCAGATGTGAAGCTTCCATCATCCCCAAGAAAGTACGCCCTCCTGGTACACTGTGGGGTGTACCAACCGGAGAAGCTCACTGGAGCTTTTTACTGGGGTTTCATTCTAGGGGCATAATTGATTGGATCATTGAACAAGCAGCTGAACTCAATTTCTAGCTGCTCTACCCTCCTGGAGGCTGAGCTGGTATCACAAGGCACAAAGCCCCATGCCTCTAATCATGCGGTTGGTCTTTGTGGCATGGCCAGCACCCATCCTGAGTCATCGCATTAGCATACGCTATGTAGGTGGCCACCCTGAATATCAAAAACCCTCCCGGTACTCAGAAATTCCAAGGAATGGGGAGACAAAGGCCGGCCAAGTTTTTCATTATACAGTGAGGAAGCTGAGATTCAGATTTTATGCATGAACTAATGGATTTCACCATTTTGCCTTTTTGCAACTTTTACCTATCTTCAGACTGAGCCATCTTCACAGAATTCTATGCTGTGTACCTAGCATAGGATTCTGAGAGCCCGGACACCCGGATCTCCATTTAGATCCCCATCTCACTGTAAGTTTGGAGAAGTGCTTTAATGTCCTGAGCCTCAGTTTCCTCAGTTTTAAGTAAAAGTATCAGAGCACAGTGTGTCTCTCATGCTGATGATTCTATGACTAAGCCACTTAATGACTCGTTTTCTTAATTTTTAAAATAAAAGGGCTGGATTAGATGATTTCTAAGGTTCCTTGCTGGGCTAAAATTCACAATTTTAGTACCTTACAACCCTTTCAATGGGTTTGGAAAAGATGACTCATTGCAATTCCACACGAAACACCATTTCCTAGCTTATTGTTTTTTCCTCTCCCAAAATAAGGTAGTAGAGGCCTAACTCCTTATCAGCTCACCTCACACAGATACATGAGAAAGTGCCAAAGATTTTCCAGTTTAGTCCTGGGGTAATGGAAAAAGAAGAGGAGGAAGGAGGAGGAGGGAGAAGGAGGAGGGAGGGAGGGAGGAGGAGGAGGAGGCGGAGGCGGAGGCGGCGGAGGCGGCGGCGGCGGCGGCGGCGGGGGCGACGGCGGCGGCGACGACGACGACGACGACGACGACGACGAAGAAGAAGAAAAACCAGGACGTAGGAAACAATAAATTTTAAAATCTGTGCCGTAGAAGGCTGGGTAATGAACCAGCCAAAAAGGAATGGCTGAGTTTGTCCCCTTGATGGATATTAATTTTGTTTTAAATACTATGTTGGAAAATATAGGAAACTATTTACAGGAAAAAGGCATTGATTCTAAAATGTGTGAATTTTCAAACTGTTAGGCAAATGTGTTTTTCTGGAGGCCCATAATCATTTTGTACTTAAAATATAAAGTAATAAAAGCTATACGATAATGCTGCTGATAGTCCCCAAAGAAAAAGCAAGAACTGTTCCTTTTTCGGGCTCTTTAGACCCCTTGTCCCGTGTCTTTGCAACTGATCTTATCAGTGATACTATTTACTTACTAGTGCGTCTCACCCTCTGAACCAACCGCCTACAAACATTTTTGATTATATACCTCCAAAATGGGGAAAATATTTGATCAAACCCCCCAAATGCATGTCATCTATTTTTAAATTATGCATGTGTATTATTTTATGAAAATATATCTAATTCTATACAAAATAATATAAAGAACAGGGAGATGAGTTAAAGATAAACTTATTTACAATTTTATTCCACATCATAACACAACAAAAATCTCTTTTCTTCCACTAAAATATCTCAATATTAATGATATTTTCATGAAGACAATATGATTAAGTATACTCTATTATTTTTGAAAACTAGAGTTGGTTACAATGTGGTACAACAATTTGAAGATCTGGCCCAAACCCAGTTTATTTTGATACTTGGTTTTAATGGTCATTATAGCTTAAAATTATACAACCAAGCGGTACAAGGTCTAAATGAAAAATTGGGTCATTGACTGAGCTGATTAAATCATGATTTTTTTTTATAATTATGCAAAAGTTTTAGTTTAAATTTGGTTAGTGTATTTTTATATTAGTATATTTTTATATTCCCTGAGATCCATTACTTTTTCCAGCAAACAAAATGGGAGGTGCTGTATTTACATATATGTATGTTTGTGTGTATATAAACATATGTATATACACCATGTATATACACACATGTATACACACATATACACACATATATGTAAATTATATGACATGTAAGATACCTATAATATGTATATGATATATTTATATTATATATTTACATTATATACTATATATATACTGTAATTGTGGGTTGATGGCACTACGTATTTGTCAAATGTAGACAAAATTTTAAAAAATCTTTTAGGAATTCAGGAGATCCCAAGAGGGAATGCAGAATGCGATACAAATACTCTAACTGTATTACTAGTGCAAGAAGCAACCTCACCGAAGGAGGTGGGCGAAAGAAGTGCCGACCTAAGTAACTTCGGAAATGAATGGCGTCTGGAAGACAAAATAAACTGCCCAAGTGTCTTCCATTCCAGTTGATAAAGGTGTTTCCTTGGGAGATGGGGGTAACAATTCTGAAACCGCTATACATACAGACTGCGACTGGACAATTAAGTACGTGAGTGGTGGATTGTGGGAGTCAGGCTTCTCACTGCTGGAGTGGGAGGTTACGAACAAGCGGGGCTAGAACGATCCACGTGGTGATGAACTGGCTGGAGACGTCAGTGCCAGCGAATGTTTTGCTTATTGTAGATACAGCTGTTTCTCTATAGAGGAGCATTTCTAGAGATGTATACGTTAAGTGATTGGTATACACACACATATAGTTCCTCATTCTGTCAGGTGACAGGACCTGGAAGTAAAGACACCTCTGCGGCAATGAAAATCCCTTTATCTGAACCATGGCTCCTGGGAGAAATGGCTGATTCTGGCACTGAGGTCGTGACTTTACTAGATGAGCCTAGAGTTCATCCTATAGTTCCAGAGAATAAGAAACTGTATTTTAAAAACAACACAATGATATGGGTACATTGAAGAGAACCAGGAACCAATTATAAGGGAAAAGCTGGAACAATTTCAGCAACAAAATAAAGTAGTATTGGATTGTAACTCAAAGTATGAAGCAAAAACTTATGAAACCATACTGATGTAAACAAATTATTGAATAAACGAATGGAAAAGAAGAGACAGATCTCCCTTGCAGACAAACTCAAAATGATTTATGTAGATAATCTGCTCTTGAGATGGTGGAGTCTGTCTCTTCAGCCCTCAAGTGCAGCCTATACATAAGTTTCCTTCCAAGAAGCACAGTATAGAAAGAGGGAAAAGAGAATATGGAGGCGGAATCTGACAAAACTCCCTTTCCCAGGTGATTGAAGTTAACATCAACAGTGAGAATTCATGGTGACAGTAAGCACCTTTGATCTGATGTGATGAGAATGGCCTTCCACCTCCTAAGTTTTCCTCCTAAGCACATAAAATCCCAATAGAAACGTAAGAAAAATATCAGAAAATCTCAACGGAGGGACAATCTACCCGACCAGCATGCTTCAAGATCGTCAAGGTCATCAGAAAACAAATAAAAATCTGAGAAACTTCACAGCCAGGAGGATCCCAGGGAGACACGATGATTGTTGATATAATATGGTGTCCTGAATGAATCCTGGATCAAAGAGGTACATTAGGTAAAACGTAAGGAAATCTGAGTGAAATAATGACTTTAGTTAATAATAATGGTTCACTATTAGTTCATTAATTGTGATAAATGTGTCCTAGTAATGTAAGATGTTAATAGCAGAAACTGGACGAGGGGTATATGGGAACTTTCTGTACTGTCTTCTAAATTTTTCTGTAAATTTGAAACAATTCTTAAATTAAAAATTTAATCTTTTGATAGACGTGACAAATTACTCCATTAAAATGCATCAATATATACTTCCACCAATTACGTGTGAGAGTTTCTCTGTACCCTTGACAAAAGTGGATATTATCAATCCTTTTGATATTTGTTAATTTGAAAGGTGACAAACGATATCTCATTGTTTAAATCTGCATTTTTAAGTTACAAATGAGATTTAGCATTCCTCTCATTAATTGACCATTTATATTTTTTTCTATCGCTGTATGCTGCTATCCTTTGCTCATTTTCTCAACATGGTTGTTGATCTTTTTCCCACGTTCAGCTTCGTTATGGTAAAAGAAATCAACCCTTTCCTTTCATAGGTGTACAAATTTTTTTATAGACTGTTTTCTTTGGGCATCCTCTATGGGTTTTCGTTGTTGTTACTTTATTATGCAGAAAATCTAAACACTTTTTTTATAATCAAATATCTCTTTATTTAAAATTTCGGGGCTTCATCACATTTCTATCTTATGCCCAAATTAAGTCCCCAGGGGCTTGATTACTATGAATGAGTCCTTTCCAGCTAGTCCCTAATTATTTTAGGTGATCTTGAAAGGATGTCTCACGTGGGTTCACAGTCCACTGTCCACTCAAATTCCTTCTGGGCTTTGCTCTGTTCTTCTCCTGCCATGTCATTTGCTTTCTGAAAGCCACACAGAGACAGAGGCCTATGTCGATCAACCCTGAAGACACCAATGCTTATGTCCTGAGGGCTGTCCTTATATACTCTCAGGTCCCTGTCCTCAGGATGTCAGAACTGGTTGGCTCACTGCAACAGTAGAAAGGTCTCCCTATTTGGAGTACATTTGTCATTTGATTCCTACATAGACCTCTTGCCGCTCCTCAGCTATTCTGAATGTCCTTTGTTTGCTTCTTTCAACTTCCTGATGACGAAAGGCTAGATTTATTCTCTGGGACCTGGTCCTTGACTTCTTTAACAACAATCGTTTCTTGGGTAATCTCAGTTCACATTGTGACTATAACTAATACTTCCCGGCATTACATATTCCCAGCCATAATTCCACCCTTGACTTCTTTCCTTTCCAGACTCACATATACAAACCTACTGAGCCTTCCCACTTGTTTATTTAATATACATCTCATGGTTAACCTGACTTAAACTGAACTCCCGACCTTCACCTCCGGTCTTCAGCGCTTCAGTGAGTGGTAACTCCATTATTCCAGGTGCTCAGGCCAAAAATGTTGGAGTCCTTTCTTATACTTTATCTCATGCCCCATATCCAATCTGTCTGGAAATTCAGTTAGCTCTAACTTCAAAATACATCCATGGCCCAAACATTTTCCAACACTCCTACTGATATGACTCTGGCCCAAGGTACCCTCGTTTCTCTTCTGGAATACTGCGTTGGCTTCCTAATTGTCCCTCCCACTTCAGGCTTTGTTTCCTATCATGTATTCTCTAGACAACTACCAGAGAGATCCTTTTAAAACATGTCAGAATATTTTAGTTCTCTGCTCAATATGGCTTCCCATATTACTCATTAGATCTACAACCTTTGCAGTTGGCCTTAGGCTGTGAATTATCTGGCTCCCTACCATGTCTCTGACTTCATCTCCAATACTCCCCAGCTCCGTCCCTGAGCTCTACCCAGATGAGCTCGTTGCCATTCCTTGAATACATTAAGCACGCATCCACGAATAAGGCCTTGGCTGTTTCCTCCACCAGAACACTCGTCCTTCAGATAATTACACGGCTTACTGTCACTTCAATCGGCTCCCTGCTCATATGACACTTCCCCATATACGGGTCTTCTCCAAACATCTTGAAATAAAAGCTCCATCTGTACTCTCTGCCATTCTGTCTGTCACCTGCTTTATTTTCCACCATTGCACTTGTTGCCAAATGACATACTATAGTTGTTTAGCTGCCTATTGTATAACTCCCCCCACTAGAATATAAACTTTATGTAGAACAGATATATATTTTTTATATTCTTGGCTATATTCCCAGTAAAAAGAACAATGCCTAGTACTTAGTAGAGATTCAACAAATATTTGTTGAATAGGTAAATATATTGATTACATGTCTGGCGACCAAACCAGAAGTAGACACCAAACTCTAGATATGATCCCACCCTTGACCCTTTTTCCTTATAAGCTGTGGCCACAATTGTGTCCCTTGGTGTCTCAGTGGCGAGCACATTGTAGGCACTTAATGCTTACTTAATGAATAGAAGTGAATGACAAGGGCATCGGTAAACTGGAGAGGGACCCAGAAAAGGAGCAGAACAGAGTCCCTGGGGGCAAGTTCAGATCAGAGTATGACTCTGGGGAGAACAAACGAAAGGACAAAGTCCCGATGGCTGAGGGGCACTGTGCCACATCTAGTGGCAAGGCAGATGCAGACAAATGAATATGATTAAGCCATTTCCTATGCCCAAGGGGACGGAAAGGAGTGAAAATGAAAAAGAAGTGATTTTTACGGTCCTGCCCCAGCACTGCCTGCTAAAAAAGCAGAGATGCTTGCCAGAGTTCCAGGACTCCCGCTAAAAGCATCCCTCCCAGAGTGGCATCAGCAGGTCCCATGATTAGGAAGCAGCGAGAGTTTCTTAATCAGTCAGAATAGCATGGGCCCTTGGGGCATGTGGAGTGGCCTTGATAAGAACAGACTGAGTCACCCTCAGGAGCTGTGGCTTCTGATCCAAGGGAGCAGAATGATGCTCAAGAATAAGAACTGAGCTCGAATTTTGGGAGGAGGAATCGTCTCCGGCACCAGCGAGAGTTACCCCAGGTAACTTGAAAACATTAGAGAAAGTGAAAGCCACCTCTAGGATGTCTCTAGGCGGGCGGCTACTGCAATTTCCTTAGGCCCCCCTCTGCTCACCAAGCCACTGCAGAATAATTCTCGCCTTGATTAAGACAAAGTTTTCCTCCCAGCATGGTGTTCTCAAAAAGTACACCTTTTAGGACCATAAAACTCTGTATCTGAATTCCACTTCTGCCCATTACCAGAGGTTGGCTTTAGAAAAGTCAGTTGACATCGCGGCACCTTAGGTTCCCATCTATAAATTGGGGGTAATAATACTTGTTTCTCCGAATTGTTTAAAGTATGAAATGAGAGAGCATTTATATAATGTCAATGTATAGCTGTCAATCATTTCTTATTTACATCGTATATTTCCAAGTGGCAAAGACCCTTTCTCTTTCAGGGCTCCCTGGAGAATCCCCCAAGTAGGGGATATAAATGTTAACCGAAGAGAATGTGATATATTTATATTCTTATCACTGATAGTCCTCCGCTCCCCCCGCCTGTGTCATTTCCCCCATTTCTATTCCTCGCTGAGATCTCCCCTCACTTTCCTTTTCTCTTCAGAAATACAATATGGTCATCCACGCACAACACTACTCAGCTGGTCCTCCAAAACTGATCTCTTCAATAGACTGTGCTCTCCAGGGAGGCCCAAATAGTCTGTGCTTGTAAATAAAGGCAGTGGAACACCTGTAATTCTCTGCTTTAACCCTTGCCTGCCCCCCCACAATCCATTCTCCATAAGCTACCACTCCCAGACCCTCCAAAAACCTCCCATCTCATGAAGGGCACAAGGTAAAGGCCTTTACCATCACCCGCAAGATCCTCCTTTGTTCTTGACTTTCTCTTCCAAGTTTCTTTTCTGGGTGAGAAGCCCCTGAGAGTGGTACCCCTCATTCATCGTGCCAACAGAGTGATCTTCCTAAGTAAGCAATCTTATCGCTTCGCTTTTGTTTTAAAAATATTTACTGACTTTGTTGATTGGGGAAAACTGCAGAAAGTGACTTAATTCATGAGCTCTGTAGTCAAGCTCCACCCCCCCGAATATATGTGACCTAAGTAAATCTATCTTTGCCCATTTTATTTATAAATGGAGATTGTAATCATACTTCGTGCAAAACCTTCAGGCCAGTGCCTACCACTTACTAGGTAATAAATAAATGGCAATTAGTTTTGCTGAATTATATGGCAGAACTCGGACTCATTTTATCAGGTAAGACCCTATTAAATATCATCTAAACCTATCTCGCTTCTGGATTCACCTTGTATCTCTGCCCTAATGGACATTGCTCTCCAGTTTTTTATCATTCCCTGAGGAAAGTATATGCTTTTATGACGGTCCTGCCTTAGCCTCAGCTGACCTTGGTCTCTATTTCTACCTGGCAAGTTTCTACTCAACCTTCAAGACCCAGTTCAAAAATTGGGTTCAGATGGTAGACTGAATTCACCTGCTTTTCATACCTTTTGTATACAAATCCCTTTGAATGCCATTAAAAAAGATATTATTAAGTAAGCAAGCAAGTAAATAAATAGCCTTTGAACAGTAGTGGAAAATGTAAGGAGATGTCACTAGTGAACCATATTTTTTGATGTATAGAAAGCAGTCCAAATATCTTTATTTCTGGCTGAGAAACTTTAGGAAAATTTTCTGAATTAAAAAAATACTGGGATATGACAGATAAAATGTAACAAACATTCTTTATAAATGCCTAGCCGAGCTTCTGAGAGAAGGCTAAGTCTCCACGGACCTCAAACAAAGGGAGACGTGAACATTCGAGCTGCAAGCGGCCACTCATGCAGTGACAAAAATCCCGACGGCATTTGCTACGATTATGAACCAAGATGTCTGCGTTTTAACGATGGCCGTAGAGGAAAACAGGGCCATTGTCCTTTTAAGGGTAGAAGTTGGAATTGAAACCTCACATAAACCTGGGCCCCTTGACTGGTTACACAGTAGGTAAAATAGTGTATTAGAAGAAACATATCTAACAAAGGAGACTGCAAGGCAAAGTCTGTCGCTGCTGCATGGGCTTCAGGAGAGAAAAGTCTTCCCTCCACATTTACAAGCACAGGCTGTCCACAATGAGGAATGGGGTGCTGAGGAACCCCGCACATCCAGGTCCCTCTCTGGAGAGAAACACCTCTGATTCAGGCAGGGTTTTCAAGCTGAAGATGTGCTGAAGAGAATAGCTAACTTCAAAACTTTCCAGCATAAACACACGAGAAGTCACGTCAGACAGCAAGATTTAGCAGAAAGAATAAACACGAGAATTAGACCCTCCATAACCTCAGATAACAGAATTATTGCAGTCGGATTACAAATAAGTAGAAAATTAAAAAGAGAATTGAAACAGAGATATAAACAATACACAATAAAAAATACAACATAGGGTTGACAACCAAACAGAGCTTCTTAAAAATATAATTACTAAAATCAGCAATTTAATAAATGGTCTTTTAAAAAAGAATTGATAAATGTTTTAAGTGGAACAAAAATTAGGATATTATTTAGAATGTCACACACAGTAAGAGAGAGAGAACACATCAGGCATAGAGAATAGAATGAGAAATTTATAATACACACCTAATCGGATTTCTAGGGAAGAAATTGAGAGAACAGGGGTGTGTGGCAAATGTTGAAGATATAATGGGTAAAAATTTTCTACAGTTGAAGAAATCATATTATTAGATTTAGTGAGCACAATGAAAATCAATCAAGATAGTTCTTTTTGAAAATCCACGTTTGAACACATTTTTATAATACTGAAGAACACAGAAATAGAGAAAATTTGGTAAAGTCGGCAAAGGGGAAAGGCTGAGAAAAAACAGCTTTCGACTTAAAATTAATAATTTATTATTCTTCAGAAAAACCATAGGAAGCACTTAGATCTAAGAGGAGGCAGTGAGCAAAGCAACAGGTAAATGAATAGATTTTTTAAGGTATTGTCTACATGAAACAATGATAATAACAATAGCTAATTTAGAATTGTGTTAAAAGCAAGTTGGAAATAAAAACATACTGGGTAATAACAAACATAATAAAAGTATATGATAGCCAAAGTTTCTTATACAGTTCTGAAGGAGTTTGTATACTTATTTAAATTTTAAAGATTAGCACCAAAAATTTAGCATGTAACTTACAAAAAAAAAAAGAGAAATAAAATTATCTGATCAATCAGAAAGAAGCTGAGAAAAGCGAAAAAGCAAGTGTGAAATAGACAAAATAAAAAGCAAAAAAGTAGTATAAATTCAAATGTAGATGTATATACAAATAAACTATATTTGTATACAATACATGTGTATAAAATATTGGCACTGTTGTATATAATGCAGTCAAATATAAATGCATACACACGTGTATACGTATTTTTATATTGGATTTTTAAAACTAAGTGTTATGGATTGAATTCTGTCCCTGTCAAAATTCATGTTATATTCCTCATCTCCAAGGCTTCCGAATGTGGCCTTGCTTGTAAATAGAGTTATTGCAGATGTAGTTAAGATGAGGTCATACTGGAGAAGGTGGGTCAACATCCAATATGATGGGTATCCTTAGAAAAAGGGCAAATAAACCTCAACACAGAGACAGACACACAGGGAGGACACGTGTGAAAATGAAGGCAGAGATTGGGGCGAGGCTTCTACAAGCCAAGGAATGCCAGAGCTTATCAGCCCACCACCACGAGCTGGGGGAGAGGCCCGGGACAGGTGCTTCCCTGCGGTTCCCAGAGAGCAGCAACATTGCCAACACCTTGATTTTGGACTTCTAGCGTCCACAACTGTGAGACTATGAATTTCTGGATTTAAGCCATTCAGTTTATGGTACTTTGTTATGGCAGCCTTAACAAATAAAGGCAGTCAGTTACATGTGTTTTACAGGAGACATACACACCTCAAAGATAAAGACAAACAAATACTGAAGGTGAGATCATTTGAATAAAGCTGTATCAGGTAAATTCTGGAAAAAAGCAACCTATGCATTATAGTAGTATTGGAATCAAAAAACGTACCTTAAAACCCAAGTTTTGTGATGATTAAAAAGGATCACTAAATGATGGTACAAAATAAACTTTACCAGGAAAATATGGTAATTCTGAATATGTATGCATACTACATAGCTACCTGTACTTTACATATATGTACCTACATTCACATTCACACACACACATATATGATTTATGATAGAAAACAATCACAAAGTTAAATTTAAAAAAATTCAAAATCATAGCAGATGGCAGCAGGATATTTTAACACATCACTCAGTATTCAGTAGGAAAAACAGACAAAACAACTGACTATATAAAGTAGGACAATTGACCAATAATTTGAGCAGCATAATTGACAAGCTTAATCTAAGAGTCCTAATAGAACTCTGTTCTCAGCTCGAAAACTATATATCCTTCTCTAGCAAACGATAAAGATTTATGAAAATTAATGACTACCAAGTCTTAAAGCTAGTCAACAAAGTTCCAAAAACTATTATCACATGCATCATATTTCTTAACACAATATAATTTAAGCTAGAAAATTTTAAATATTCAAGAATTTCAAGAAAGAACAGGGAATGGCATAATGTAAATATGACATATTACATTTTGTGGGATACAGCTAACGGCACAATTAAGACAAAACATGTGCCTTTTGTGCTTTTAAAAATTGTGCTAAAAATATGAAAATTGATGAGATAAAAATATTTACTTATAAATTCAGAATAACATAAAATAGAGTAAAAACAAAGAAAATTTAACCATTAAGAACATAAAACAATAAAATAGAAAACAACTTAAAATGGTCAGAAAACCAAAGCTAATATTTTTTTTTAGGTAATAAAATAGGTAAACTGGTATGATCGCAAGAGAAAAAGGGATAAGGTCTAAGTAAATGATATGAGGATAGAGTGGAAAAGATGCATTAATAAATGGAATGAAGATTCAAAAGTGAAAGAATACTGTTTTTTAAAAGTTAGGTAAATAGATTCAAAAACATATTAAATAGACAATTTAAAAAATACAATCAAAACATAGCTTGTTGAAAATTTCACAAAGAAAAAAACATCAGAATACACCAATAACATAAAAGAAATTGAATGTGTTAAAGATATACCACTACAGACACACAGTTGAGTTCTACTAAAAAGAAAAAAAGAAAGAAAGAAAAAAAAAAAGAAATGGAATTCCAATCCAATAGTACAGAAATTCTCGTAGAGGAGTCAAAAAGTATTAAGGCAACATTATAGTCTCACTGTACGAAGTCAGTATGACGTTTATATCAATACCAGACAATAATTCCGTGAGAAGAAAATTACAGGTCTATTACACTGATGAACTGAGAGGCCCCAAATTATCAAACATTGTACTCTCTCTCCCTTGCTTCCATATACACATAATTATGATGAAGTTTAGCTTACCCCAGAAATGTAAGAACTTAACATTAGATGATCGATTATTGTAATTCATCATGTTAAGAGGTACAGAGAAAAGGCGTGTGATTGTCTCAAAAAGGATGAAAAAACAGCTGATAAAGATAATAACCCACGGGGACAAAAATTCTTAGCAATTAAATTAAAAGAGAGCATAGTTAACTTCGTAAAGCGTGTCTATTAAAATCCTGCAGAAGATATCATAATTAATGGGCAGAAGCATCAGAATCCTATCCCTCACCCAATAAAAAGTATGGCCAAGCTGCCGGCCAGCACAGTTTCCGCTGGCGAGCCCTGCCAGTGCTGTCTTCCTGCATCGCACCGCATGTGTTGCTGTGCCGAGGTTGTTCCCTAGAGTTGCAAAGAACTCTGCCCCGGTGGCATTACGTAGAAGTCTTATTAACAGAACTAGCCAAGAAACAAAACGTTTTAGGGTTGAAGACTGTCCTGACTCCCAGAGGTTATGACTGCTTGTTTAGAAAATCCAAGAGACTTTCTATGTTAGCAAAATGAATAATAGCGTGTGCCAAGGAATCTGGAAATAAGATGATCGTACAAAAGATAGTTGCTTCCCTATATGCCAGTGATGAACAATTAGTCACACAGAAGAAAAAAATCTAAAGAAAGATGCTCAAGACCTTTATCCCTAAATATATCTAATTATTCAAAGATTCCAAGTTAAAATTCCAATGGGGTTACTTGTGGATGGTAACAGGCTGGTTCTAAAATTATTGGGAAAATTAATGGGTCATAATAGCCAATTCCTTTTTGAGAAAGGAAAAATATGGTGAGGAGGCCCTATCAGAGATCTAAACTAATTTCTATAAATACAGAGTATTTAACAAAATATGGCATTTTAAAAGGAATACACAAATCAAGTAACGGAACAGAATAAAAAGTCGAGAAACAAATCATATAACTAGAAATTTAACAAATAGAATAGGTACTCCAGGCCCAGTGGGGAAAGGATTATTTACTGAATAAAAGGGTGGGGTATTTGATTATGTACAGAGGGAAAAATGGAACCCTAACTCATACATAAATAAAAATATATTCTAGGTCAACTCAAGACACAAAAGCACAGAGCATAAAGAGAAGTTATATTTAAAGACTACATTGAAATCAATAACTTTATAAATCAAAGCTAATGGAATTAAAATACAAAGTCCGCGAACTGCCAGAAAATATCTGCAATTCAATGTGATCAATAAGAGTTACTAACTAGAATATAGAAGAAACTCCTTATCAATAAAAAGGTAAATTAACCAATAAAATGTTAAGTCACTGAGGAAATTACAAAAATACTGGTAAAATATGAAAAGATACTCCATCTTACCTATGTTCAGGAAAACGAAAATTAAAATTACAAGATACCATTTTATATCTGCCAGTTAAGCAAGATTTAGAAAGCGTGATAATACCAAGCATTGCGAAGATGTGGATAAATGGGGACTCTTATGTGCAGTGGTGGGAATGAAAACTGTTTCAAACACTCTGGTGAACAATGCAGCCATGTCTATGAGAGCTGACGATGAATGCACATGATGACTCAGCAATTCCACTTTTGATATTAAATCACAGAAAAACAAAACACCAAAGGGAAAGAAAAGTAAAGCACATCGGGTCGCTCTAAAAGAAGCAAGGACGGAAACACTCAACTTTGGGGAGAGGCAGCTACGGGTTTTCCCATAGAATCTCCGGAGAACCGCCAAGCTAAGAGTCAAGAAATATAAAGACCTGGAGGGAACATAAGAAAATAATCAGAGAAACTAATTAAAGACTAAATTCGGAGCAGCTGCTCACACTGAACTTCTCTCTCTCTCTCTCTCCTGCACATTGAACATGGGGTGGCCATGACTGTGCCTTTGGGGGAAAAGCCCTGAGAACTAATGTACAAACAAAACAAATGACTTTTCTTCGAAGGGCTCTTAGAGTGAGTGTTGGCACTGGAGAAATAAACACAGCAGAGTCGGAGGCAAATCTGGTAGAACATACAGACGTACATATAGAAAGTTTCATTTTTGAAAGAGTCAGTTGCAGTTCAAGTCTCCAACAAAGTAGTCGCAAGTACAGGTTTAACTTGGGAGACTTTATTTGGTGCATGTCCAGGGAACAGAATACGACACCGAGATGATAAAGCACAAAAACGTTAGCTGTGAACCCTTCCCCTCACTCGTAATCACGAACGAAATGCTCTTGTTAATATCCAGAATGCAGATTCATTGGCAAGTAAACACAGTCACATATTTGATCTAATAAAGTCAGTTTCAGTTTCCACTACTGTTCAGTCTAGCCTTTAACCACAGATAGGAATGACCAAGAATCACCAAATATCTGGGCAAATATGTACCTGGAAAGAGGCATCAGACTGAACTGAAATCAGAAAATTATTCCCCTCCCCTCTCTTGCAAACAAATATCCAAATAAGTTGAGTACATGCAGAAAATACTTCAGAAAAATATTGTTAATATCCTTGGGGAGATTAAAAAAGCTAGCTGCTAGGAAACAGAACCATAGCTCTGGAACTTAAAATTGGCATAATTAGAAAAATATATTAAGAGATAAATGGCAGAATGTGAATAGCTAAAGAGTCAATTAATGAGCTAAAAGACTGAACCAAGTAATCAGCCAAGGAAGAGAGTGCAATAAGACAAAGAGATAAAAAGTATGAGAGAGAGTTAAGAGGTGCGAAAAATACATACAGAATTTCCAATATCTGTTCATTAATATATTCAGAAGGAACAATCATAGGTAAAGGGTGTGTGGTAGAGAAAAAGTGGTCCCCTAAAGATGTTTAAAGCCTAATCCCCAACATCTGTGAATGTGTTATATGATACAGTAGACTGAAGAATGGCTCCCCAAGTCTTACCACATTCTAATTCTCAGATCCTGCAAATGTTAACTTATATAGCAAAAGGGACTTTGCTGATGTGATTAAGTTAAGGATCTTGACATGGGGAGATTAATGATCCTGGGTTATTCAGGTGGCCCTGCTATACATGCAGTGATGCTTATATGAGGGAAAACGGAGGGGCGGAGGCAAAGGGTGAAGTGACATCAGATGCAGACATTGGAATAATGTAGCCAGGAGCCAAGGAATGCGAGCAGCCCCTAGAAGCTTGAAGAAGCACGGAACTAAGTCTCCCCCGAAGCCTCCAGAAGGAACCGGCCCTACTGACATCTTGACTTTAGTCCTTTAAAATTCAATTTGGACTTTCGACATCCAGAATAAATTTTTTGTTTTGAGCCACTAAGTGGTTAATTTGTTACAGTCATAGGACACTAATACCTATGGCAAAGGGGGATTCGAATTACAGAGGAAATCAAAATTGCTAACAGTTGGCCTGAAACATCTGAAAATCAATGCAACTCACCATATAAATGGATTAAAAATAAAAAAAAAAATCACATTATTTTCTCAAAATAAAGAACATGGCAAAATCCAGCATTTATTCCTAATAAAAACTCTCAGCAAAAGAGGAATAAAAAAGAACTTTCTTAACCTGACAAAGGGTATTTTTGTGAAGCCTATGAAGAACATTTAATAGCGAAAGAGTAAATGATTTTCCCCTAAGATCTAAAACAAGATAACACCGTCCACGCTTAGCACTTCTGTTCAACATTGTACTGAAAATTCTAGTCAGTGTAAGATGGTGAGAAAGGGAAATAAAACATATCTCAGTTGATGACGAGTAAAAATGTCTGAATCTGCAGATGACATGATTACCTACATTAAAATATCACATCGACTATACAAAAAAAAAAAAGAAAGAAAAAAACCCCACAAAACCTGCCAAACAAGTATGTGAATTTAGCAATGTTGCAGGGTATAACATCAACATACAAAGTCAACTGTAATCCTATATACCAGCAATGAATCATCAAAAAATGAAATTACAGAAACTACCATTTTGAACGGCATCAAAAATATAAAATACTTAGGGATAAATAAATCTGGCAAAAGATGTTAAAGACACATACATGGAAAACTATAAAACCTTATAAAAAGAGTATAAAGAGGACCTAAATAACTGAAGAGATATGTCATAGATGAAAAATTCCAAAAAGTAAAAAAAAAAAAAAAATGTTAGTTTTCCTCTGAATTGATCGATAGATGCCACATAACCTCAATAAAAATTGTCCCCAATAGTTTTGTAGCTGATTCGGACATTCATATAGAGATACAAAGAACCGAAAAAGAGTCTTTTGTCTTTCAGCATCTGCTTGTTGTCTCATGGTCTCAAGGTGGCTGCTGTACCTTAGGGCTTCGTGGGTGGCATCCAGGGAGGAAGAAGAGACAAAGACAGAGGGTCTAAGGTGCACGTGCAGGCCAAGTCTATCCCTTTTCCCCACCTTCCGAGGGTTCCTCCCATGATGTTGAGGGGGTCTCTCTAGCCGGAGCTCTAGCCGGCTGCATGGTAACCAAGGAGATGCGAATCTGGGAAGCATCGTGTCTGGTAATCAGCAGTCTGCCAGTGCACTGACTACTAGATTGAATTGGTGGGCTTGACCCCAGGTCTGGTCTTTTGGGACTGAAATACATCCTTGCTTAAAATTTTCTATGGTCCCAGTGGCCTTAAAATAAACTTAATGCCTTAAATATGACATCTATAGCTTTCCTGATTGGGGTCCCATCTTCCCCTTTGTCCTCACAACCGTTATACTCTGATTGGCACATAAAACTCCTTTCCTGACAATCTGCTGTTTCCTCTGCATGCTAGGCTACTTCACTTCCTGTGTCTCCTCACACGCAGTTTCTTCTTTCTAAAATAACTTTTACTCCCCTCTCCAATTTGAAGTTATCCTTCCTGACACCTCTTTCAGGAAGCCCTCCTTGATATCAGCACAGAATGCATTAGGCACCCATCCTCTGGGTTCCTACATAACCTTGTGCGCTTGTTTTCAAAGCAGCAATCACTCCTTACTGCGACAGTCTGCTTCATTGCTCTGTATCCCTTCTGAATTGGGGGTTTTAGTGTCAGAAACCATGATGCTTATCTTTGCAATCATAGTCCCTGAAGTAGTAGTTGCTAAATTAATGTTTACTGGATGAATAAAGGTAAAGAGATGGGAAAAGAATACACCGGCTTCATAATTTTACCAAGCTCAAACCTCAAAACACTTGGAGAAGTCATTCCTCTCGCGCAAGATAAAAGCAACATCTGGCGGGCGTCTGCAAGTCCCCCTCTGTTGGGAAGCTTCTGGGAAATCAGAAATGCATGGAATAAAAGTTTTGGGCTTTTTCTCTCCCATAGAGTGCTCACTGAGCCCCACGGAGAGCTATGGGGAGGGGCTCAGGAGAGCAGCCAAGCAGAACCCGATTATAGATCAGCTGTCAGACTGCAAAGGAAATCTTTCTCGTGCTGGACAGATTGCTTGCTGGGGATCATTAACCATATAGGACACGATATTTTTTTTCCTTTCAAATTGCTTTCAAATCTAGCATTATGAAAATAAAATCCCATTATGACAAAATCATTTTTCATTCATTATCAGAACCTCATCAGTCCAGTTTGAGCGGGAAGAACTGGAAGTTGTCTGCCACCCCTTGAGTTAGACCTGGATGAAGGACATGGCAACTCTGTCTGAGACGGGCTGAGGACTCGTTTCAAAAAGGTGGCTTCTATTTCCTTAGATATAGTGAGCTCCTACTATGTGCAAGAAACTTTACACGTATTTATGTTTAATGTGATGAGGTGGTTACTATTATAATGAGAAAAATGAGTCTCAAAGGGCATTAGTAAATAGTACAAACGCAGGGGCAGTGCCTGGGCCAGGATCTGACATTAGTTAATTCAATTATTCACTTAATTAATAAATAATTATTGATTGCTTAATGTAAGTTCCATCCCAGGGATACAGCGGTGAGAAAAACATGGTCACAAGCCACAGTATCACACAACCTCCAGTTTGATACAAAAAGCCGGGCTAAAAGGCATTGATTAAATTGGGGTCCTAGGTATTGTGGCAACATAGACCAAGAAAGTTTGTGGGTTAAGGGCTGGCTTCCTGGAAGAAGTGACATTTAAGCCAAGATCTGTAGAACAAGCCAGGGTTAGACAGATGACAGCTGAGGAAGGAAATTTTTTGGCAGAAAAATAGCTACTTCAAAGTCCTAGAGTTGAGGAAGGTTATGACTTGTTGGAGAAACTGAAGTTTTCTTTTCCTTTCTTCTTCTTCTTTTTTTAATTTGCTATGCTTAATTTCTTTTCTTTTTTTTTAAATTTATGGTGACACTGGTTAACGAAATCCGATTAGTTTCAGCTGTACACTTTAACAGTAAGGTATATATATGTTTACCCTGTGAGTTCAGCTCCCATAGTTAGATTTCTTTCTGTCGCCATGGATATTTGACCTTCTTTACCCTATCTACCTCGCCCCTCCCCACTCCTCCCTACCCTCTGGTAACCACTAGTCCATTGTCCATGTCCATGAGTCTCTGTTTGTCCTGCTCACTTGTTGCTTTTAGGTTTATATCTCACTTGTTAGTGATATCATGTGATGTTCAACTTTTTCTGTCTGACTTATTTCGCTTAGAATGATTATCTTGAGATCCATCCATGTTGTTGCAAACGGCAGTATTTCATCTCTTCTTGTGGCTGAGTAATATTCCATTGTATGTATGTACCACAGCTTCTTTAGTCAATCACCTATCGTAGGACACTTTGGTTGCTTCCATGTTCAGGCTACTGTGAATAATTCACCAATAAAGAGTGAGCTAGAGACCACAGGGCCTCATCTTTTCGGATATGGGTTTTCAAGTCTTTGGGGTAAATACCCAGTAGAGGGATTGCTGGATCATATGGTAGATCAGTTCTTAGTTTTTTGAGGAACCTCCATACTGTTTTCCACAGTGGCTGTACCAACTGGCAGTCCCACCAGCAGTGTATGAGGGTTCCTTTTTCTCTGCATCCTCTCCGGCATTTGTTATTACTTGTCCAGTTGATTATAGCCATTCTAACAGGTTGTGAGATGGTATCTCATTGTGGTTTTGATTTGCATTTCCCTAATAGCGAGGCTGAGCATCTTTTCATATATTTATGGGACATTTGCATGTCCTCTAGGGAGAAGTGTCTGTTCAGGTGCCCTGCCCATTTTTTGACTGGATCATTTGTGAAACTGAAGTTTTCAAAAGGGGCAGGGAGAGGATGGAGAGAGAGGGTTTTGAGAGGCAAGGCCGGAGGATGAATCGTGAAGAAACTTGCCAGCCAGTGGACACAGCTGGACATCATGCTAAGCACATGGGAAGCCATTAAGTTTCAATCAAGAATACAGCCTGGATAATGACTAAGGACTACGAAGTCCTACTTGCCAGAGCCAGGCACTTTTTAAGCAGTGTACAGCTGCTGAAACTTTAGCTCTGCTTGCTGTCCTGTGAGCACTTGACAGTTGGCATTTCTTTTTGTAGTGCAAGTGCCTGATTTTAAGCTGCGATTGCTCGAGGCCAGGGCGCGACTAAAGCTTTGATTGCCACTTCAAAGAGGCATCGACTTCAAAGGAGCCTCTCTCAAATAAACACGTTGCCAGCCACAGGACTAGATAAGGAGCTAGCCCCTCATCGACCCCGCCCCACCCCACCCCTGCCCCCAGTCTCCTCTGTTTTAGAGATCTTGGTTGATTTCCATAACTAACCTTTTGGTCTACTTGTTTTTTCTCTTTCTATGCTTTAAAGTCTTGTTTTCATGTTTTAAATTCACCAATAAAGAGTGAGCTAGAGACCACAGGGCCTCATCTTCAACCCTAATAAAAGCAAAATCCCATCCATTCTCTCTCATTCTCTCTCTCTCTCTATCTGCGACCTTCCTGTGTGGCCCCCGGTGTAGCATGTAATTTCCAGAACCTCTAAGTAATGCTCTATGTTTTTTTTTGGTTTTTTTTCAAAGTTTCCCGATGGTTATTGCTGAGGGCATCTTGCAATTGTAATAAGAACCACAAGGGACAGTCCAGCCACAATGGATGTTCACAGGCTGAGACTGGCACAAAACATTTGCCTTATGATTTATCATTCAAAGCGGGACACTTTTGAATGAAAAAGGCATTATTAATATCATTCTTAATAAGAAACATCCAAACCTGTAGGAAATTTTAATAAGAGTTTATTTGAGCCAAACTTACAACCTGTGCAGGGGAGCAAGATCTCAAATGCTCCAGAGAATAACAGTTTCTTTTACGTATTTGAGATTAAGAAGGGAATTACGAAAGATTGCATGAAGGTGGGAGAAAGCAAGGCAGGGGCTGGATTGCGGGGCAGTTAAACTCTCGCCTTCGAAGACGGGGTCTGAAGGGGCGGGCAGGCAGGTATAGAAGGAGGGGTCTGAAAAGGGCATTTCGAAGGTGTGTTAACTTAGATGCACAGAACCAGTGCACAGGGCTTGCTGAAAGCAAAGATAAGCCTTTTACTAAAGACATTATCGTGACGACCCACTGCGACCTGCCCAGTTAAGGATTTACGATCAGATCGCCATAGAATTTATGACCAGACAGTTCTCCTTAGAACCCCTTTATTTGTCCATATTAGCACCTATGCTGAGAAAACAGGAAAGACTGTTCCAAACAAATCAGAACATATGGTCATTCAATCCTCATAACAAACCTATCAGGTAGGTACTATTATCATCTCCATTCTATAATGAGGGAATGGAGAGGTAGGAGGTCAAGTCGCTTAACCAAAGGCATAAAAGGCCTCTCTGATAAGTGACATTTCAGATTTGCCTCTTTTGAAAGGTCTTTTTGTTTTGTTTTTTCCATCAATGCAACAAACATTGGTTGGTTTTCGATTTTGTGCCGGGTCAACGGGATACGGCAGTGGACAAGACAGGCGCAATGTCTCCTTTCTAGGAGCTTCATTCTGGTGGAACGGAGCTAATGGAACCACAGAACTTACAGCTTAGTGCCCAGGAGACAAACCTCGTAAATAAGCAACGTAACACAAAGTCCAGCACTGCTTGCTGCTAAACAGGGTCACGGGCCAGAGCGGTGGTTCTCAGCCACGACCGACTGTGCTCCCCGCCAGAGGGGCATGTGACGATGTTTGAAGACGTTTTTAGTTGTCACCACTGAGGAGGCTGGTACTGGTATCTGGTGAGCAGAGGCCGGGGATGCCGCTCATCATCCTCCAGAGCACAAGACGGTCCCCCCCCTCCCCAACGAAGCCTTATCTGGCCCCAACTGTCAATAGTGCTGACACTGAGGAACCCTAACGTTCAGCCCCACACACAGACACACACGGACACTTTGTCACCACCGCCACCACCATCGCCAGCACCCCCAACCCTCTCACCCATCGCTGCTTTCTAAATAACTCAGAGCTGAAGAATGTTGATTCCAAATTCAGAAAATCCACTTTTATTGAAAACCTCCAGATTATGGTGCCGCCTAGGTGCATGTTATGACTGAATAAACAAATTAAGAGGAGATAAAAGCTGGAATTTATAAGATGGAATTGGTTTTGTTAATTTAACTCATTAAAGGTACTCGAAGTAATTTTCTATGTCTTGAATAATTACATTAAAAAGCTAAAGACTGCAATTATTTCAGAAAATGAATAAATAAATAGCAGGATCTTAGGATTCTCTGAGGTGTTTTGGTTCGAAATTTGGAATAAAATTTTCCCCACAGAAATCCAAGATGTCAAGACACTCTTATTTATGGGAGTAAAACCATTTTGCTTATTTTATAATAAATAACAAGGACAATAAACCAACCTTACTTCCACAGCCCCAAACTGAGGATATCTGTCAAGAGAAGGAAAATACAAAGACAGCCTAAGTAATACGGAAAAATAATAAAATATTGATACAATTAAAAACTGTTACAAAAATCTAAAGATCTGCACTAATGACATTCATGCATAATGACTACACATAAATGGCCTCTTTGAAAATCATCTCCGAACCCTATTCCTGTGCCCGGCTCACTTTACAGGAGCTGGTGACAGCAAGAAATTAAAGACTCCTTATGGAATGAAGAATGAATAAACAGACAAAAGTCCCTGAGTTTACATTTCCACCACTTGGGCGGTCGCACGGTATAGCGGCAAAAAGTAAAGGCCTTGGAGGTTTGTGTTCAGGATCAAACATTGGCTCGACCACTTACTAATTACATGACCTTGGAAAAGTCATTAGCCTGTCAGTGCCTTATTGTCCACCTCTGTCAATGGGGTAAGAAAAGAACCCACCTCATAATTAAAGAGTCCACTCAAGTAAAGTTCTTAGAAAAGCGTTTAGCTTGTACTGGATGCTACGTAATTATGAGGTGCTATCGGATTATTGTGGTTATGAATACCATTATTATTTTCTAGAGTTGGAATCAGGAAAGAAGGAGGCAAAGCAAAGGATCAGGATCGTGTAAGACCGGAGACCTAGTTGAATTGGTCGCATCTGATTGGACCAGTTCACCTTCACAAATTAGTAGTCACTCGACTTAATTTTTTTTTTAGCTCTAAAACCCTAAAAAATGTTCTCAAGCTGTACCATCATCATCTTGCACCTGCCTTTTAATAAGACTCGACTTTCATTCCGGGCACTCACTGTCCCAATTTCAACATCGAAGCTGGAGGGACCCTTTTTAAAAAGAAATTCGACCATGCCACGCCTTGGCTCGTGACCCTGCAATGAGTCCTCATGTCCCCGAGTGACAGGGACAACGTTACGATCACCCTCTGCGCCCTCCATGGTCCAGGCCCTCTTACGTCTCCATCCTCCTGTCGCTCTCTCCTCTCTTGCTTCACTCCAGCCCCTCAAGCCTCTCTGCTGCTCGTTAAACACACCAGACATGCCCCTGACTCAGGACTCTGCCTTAGCCAGTCTCTCCGCCTAGGATGCTCTTCCCATACTTAAACACTCAGCTAGCTCTTTACCTACTTCCTGTCTTTGCTCCAGTATTCCTTCTCCACGCAATCTACACCAGCCACCCTCTTTAATGAAGCTACCTGCCTCCTCCACTCCAACCTCCAGCCCCCTAATCCTCCTCCTCCATCACTGTTCCATCTTCACCCCTCTGCTGGATCACCCCATAGTGTCCTAACAGAATCCCTGACACGCCATCCGATTCTAAAGAATCTCCCCTTTAACCGCTGTAAAATAGAGAGAGGAACTTTCCTGTTTTTTATGTGCCCTAAATCTTATCTTTGCCTAAATTAGGGGTCATGAATTACATGCATTCAGGAACCAGGCAGGTGACAAAAATACGTGAAGGTGTCAGATGAAATGAAAGAAAGCAGGAGGCCTGTTCTAAATTAGGGGCTTACCCAGTTTTCTTACAAACGCTGTAGGCGCCAAGTCAATGTGTCTCTGCTGGTTTCAGTCCACAGGCTGCAAATTAGCAACGTTGCTTTGGTTGCGTCTGAGGCCAGTGTCAGTCACTCCCTCTTTGGTGGTCCCACAGCCTTTGTGTAGTTGGTGCTTCACCTGTGATAGCACCGAGTCAGTTGTTAACACACAACTGACTGAGCACAGACCCATGTGCCTAACAGAAGAAGCACCTGCCTTCCTGAAGCCTCAACCTCGGAAGGACACGTACCTACACTAAGGTACTCAAGTACGACAGCTGTGGTGATAGAAGCCTGTTGAGAATCAAATAGAAAAGCAAAGAAGAGGGGTGGAAATGGTCCATGAAAAGGCCTCAAGGAGGCAGAAACTGTCGCGTCTTTAAGATGAATAGATGACCACCTATCAGGTGAAAACATGGGATGACCATGGGGGACAAGGGCATTCCAGTCAACACAAGCTAAGTCAGGAAAGCCTGAACATCCTGGAATTATCAGAGAAATTGCCAGAACTGAGGACCTACAGGTATAAGGGGGAGGGGAAAGAAGGATAAGAGGCAAGGCGAGTGTTTTTATCTGGATACAAAATGTGCCCTGTGGGCTAAAGCAACTCATGAAGGGTTTTTAAGATGGCTAGCAGCATGACTGGGAAGGCGAGGTGTAAGATGGTCTAAATAGGTGGGCGGGAGATAACGTGCTTCTGCATTTTTTGGATAGGAAAGGAGGCAGTGAAAGACAGACAGGGGAGATGACAAGCATATGTAATCGCGAAGACTTGCTGACTGGGTCCAGGAGGAAGAAGTAGTCCATGCATTGCGTTTATCAACAGAGTGGTCAATAGAGACTTTGCCAAGGGCAGTCAGTGCCAGCCGGCAGATGGGAAGGATCCTGACTAGTGTGGCTGAATGGTGACAAGTGAAGAAACGAAGAGAGCAAGTGGGAGTGATCCTTTTGAGGAACTTGAAAATGAAAGAGAGACGCAACTGGTGGGAATGAATGGCCTAAGGAGGGATTTCTCATGATGAAAGGCGTCAAGCAGGTTCCTCATCTGAGAAGCAGCCGCCGAGAGGGAGAGAAGGTCTGGACACAGAGACAGAGCGTGTCTGGGTTGAGATGGGAGGGCGAGAGGCCAACAGCACAGGTGGAGAATGTTTACACCCGGAAGAGGGGAGAGCACTGCTTTCGGGACTGGGGGAGAGGAGCTGACGGAGCAGGTGAAGGCATATTTCAGGTAGCCCGCCAGGAAGAGTGGGAGGTGCCATCTGACAGCATTGATTTTCTCAGAGAGGTGAGAAAGCAAGGCCTCCCTTCAGAGCAACTTCGTAGCCAGAGGGAACACCTTCTTTCACAGAAACGCTTCTAGGCTTTTGTCTCTATGTGTCCTTGTCCCTTCCCAGGCAGCTGGAGGACTTCTGTTGCCAGAGCAACAGAACGCAGCATTTTCGATGAATTCTTAAAGTGTGTGTTATGTGGGTGTGTGTGCACACACACACACGAATGGACTTGAGTGTTCTAACAAGCGTGGCGTGAATACAGGCTGGAGTATCTAAGAGTATTGGAGTAGGTGTTTTTGTGACTATGCATGTGGGCTAGATAAGTTGGTGAGAGTATGTGAGTCATTTTAGTGTGCCAGTGTGTAAAGATGAAGAGACAGAAAATGAGTGTGAGTGTCTTCTCAAGGTATGAGTGTCTGACGGTGTGTAACCGTGGGAAGGTTTGGTGTCGGGGCTGTGTATGTGTGGTGTGTAGGTTTTCATGGAGAAGAATCCACACGTGCAAGGATTTTTAGTATGCATGAACAGGCATGTGATTGGGCATGTGTCTGTGTGTGTATCTGTGTGATGACACATGTGAGTGAATCTGTACGTATGGAAGGGTGTAATAGTGGGTATATAGGTGTGAATGTGTGTGCATGGGTGTGTACCAGGGCACGCTGCGTGGCTTTCAAGTTTTTATGCAGACCAATTAAACTTTTTTGTATGCTCCCTTTCATTCTCCATCCACACAGATTTCAAATTTTATTCTTCTACGTCAACAGTCCCTGAGAGCTGATCTTAGGTTTCACTTGGTGTGACAGGATGTCATGTGCATAGGGACTCTGTGGAAGCCCTGTAGGTGTGTAAATATGAGATTGAGAAAGAACGAGTGTATACCAGAGGGCATTCGAGGACTGTGGGGTGTGTATATGTTTGAGTCTACACATAAGTAATGTGTGAGAGCTAACACTGCTTCTTTCAATAAGTATTTATAGAACCAATTCTGTGTGTCAAGCTTTGTTCCAGATTCTCGAAAATAATAGTTAACAGAAAAGCCAGTTCCTGCTCTCTCTTAAAGCTTACGTCCCACTGAGGCATGACGAATCATAAATTGATCAATTAATACATTGCTATGTAACATGTCAACGGTGAGAAGTGCTAAGAAGAAAAATAAAGCAGATCCAGGAGATGGAGAGCAGAGAAAGACACTCTTTTATATAAGACGGTCCAGGAAGGCCTCTCCGGGGAGGTCGCACCTGAGCAGAGTCTGGTTTGGGGTGATGGAGCAAACCATGAGGCCGCCGGGAAAAGCGTTCCTGACGAAGGAGGCCATGTGGTACGTTTGGGAAGAGTAAGGGGGCTGGAGCCGGGTGATGTAGGAATCAGAGTGGGGAGAAGGAGATGGGAACTGGGTCAGGAGCCACAGCGCTTAGCTTCGCGGGCCACGGCCAGGCCTTGGATCTTATTCTGAAGGCTCCACGGGAAGTCAGAGGAGCGTTTGGTCAGAAAAGTGCCACAAACTGACAAACGTTTGATAACGATTGTTCTTGGTTGCCGGGTAGAGTTCAGACTCTTAAGGAAGCAAGAGTGAAAGCCAGGAGCATAATCAGGAGGAAACTAGAGCAAAAGTCCAGAGATGGAGGGGATAGTGAGAAGTGGCCGGACGACGGACGTCCTTGGAAGGTGGACGAGACAGGACTCGATGCACTGGAAGGAAGCGAGAGAGAGAGAGAGAGAGAGAAGTCCATGGGACTCGAGAGTTTCTGGTTTAAGTAAGTGGAAGGAAAAGGTACCATTTACACAGACGGGGAAAATACAGAAAGGGCAGGCCTGGGATGGAATCCAGACGAGGTTCCTGGACGTGCCGAGTTTGAGGTGCCTGCCGGATTTCTGAGCGGAGTGCCGAGCGAGCGCGGCAGTTCGACGAAGAGCTCTGACACGGAGCTGGAACTTTAAGCGTGAACGGCCTGTGGACGGCATTTAAAGCTTTGAGACGGAACGAAGCCATGTAGAGAGCACGCAGAACTCAGTCCGGGGCTGAGTTCAGGAGGCGACAAAAGATCCCACGAAGGACACCGAGAAGCGCATCCTGGAAGGCAGGGCGACCGCGAGAGTCTGCTGTCCTGGGACCCAGGAGAAGGGCACATTTCATCACCTGTGCCAGATCTGCTGATTGAATAGTCAGAGGGAGGCTGAGAACTGGCCACGGGAGCTGGCGACGCGGAAGTGTTTGGTGACTGACTTGCAAAGCGTCCACGCTTTGGTGGAGGGGGCAGCCTGACTGGAGCAGGCCGAAGGGATGAAGCGTGCTGGCCGGTGGGCTCCGGAACAGACTCCCCCCGACCTGTCACGGCAGGAGCCCCACGGAAGCAACCGCGGGAGAGCTGTCCGTGAGCCGCTCTTACAAAGTGCAAGTCTGACGGTGTTACTCCCTTAAATGTCCATCGGCGATGGCCCTTGTCTTTGAGAAGTGCTGAACGCGACAAAGAGTACAGTATTACTGTATGATCTGGCCTCAGCCCACCAACGGGATCTCATTCCTTTACCTGCCTGTCGACTCCTCATCCTCAATCGTAACTAACTCTCCCAGGAGCAGAAACTGTGATTCAGTTTTCTCTTCTGTTTCTGTTCATTCACCGGTTCTCGCTTCTTCTCAATGCCTTGCTTTGTAGGTGATGAATAAATGACTGAATTTTAAAATGGACGACCAGGATCAGAAAATTGGGGGGGCGGGGTGGGGCTCCAAAGATGGCCTCGGTGCAGGGGCACCTCGCCCCTTCTCACCAGAACCCCAGAGTCCTGCAGCGCATGTGTGGCTTGAATTTGGCTTCTTGACCCCACAGCCCGCTTTGAATTACTGATGTTCATTTTTCATTCCTGGCTCCTCAGAGCTGTCCCCTCCTGCCTCCCTCCCTCCCAGGGGGGCCCGAACAGTGGAGCAGGAAAAGGAGCATTTTGCTGACAGGTAGAGTGGATGAGTGTCTCTTCAGCTCAGGCTGCTCTATCTCTTACCTGCTGTTTCCTGGCGGGAATGCAGAGCAGTGGTGAGCCACCCACCTGGGACCACCTGGTCAAGGGTAACACCCCAGGGAAGCCAGAGAAACAGGCCAGGGTCATGGCCGGCGTCCTTTACCCATCGTGTGCTCTGGAAACTGCCCTATGAAAACTGAGTTTGAAGAAAGGAAACCTTATTCTCCTTCCAGCTCTCTATAATGTCAGGGGAGGGTTATCTCCATTCACTACGAAATCTCTGTTTAGTTTGAAGTTTCAAAGAGGTCATCCATGGCATCACCGCCATTTACATGCGTGCACTGGAGAGAGTGTTACGCTTCCCGAGGCTCGACTTCATCTGTAAAATGGGGACAAGTGTAGTATCTTCCTCCTAGTGCGAACAAAGGTTAAAATCGTTACGTGCTTAGAAAAGTGCCTGGCACGGTAATAAGTGTTATTGCTGTAGTTGTTATGATTATTATTATGTGTAAGAATAATTTTAAGTTTAAATTGCCTCCACATAAGCCTACTGGACAAATTCTTCAAACAGCAGGTGCACTTCAGAATGTGCGAGAGAGCTACAGGCCACTGACAAGCAGTAGGCTATCAGTTTGGCTGCACGTAACCTAGACCCAACAGTGAGATAGAAGCTTATTTGTTCTCATGTAAAGCCTGGAGCTGGAATAACTTCCCTCCAGAGACAGCAGGAGGCCAGACGCCTTCTCTCTTGTTCCTCTGGCTTTCCTAGGGTGTAGCATGGTCCACGGTGGCTCACCTCACCCCCCTCCCTGTTTCAGCCAGGGGAGCAGTGAGAAAGAAGAAGGCGAAGCCCTGAGCTGGAGGTTGAAGCCGTCAACTCTGCTTGCCCTGGGATGGCCCGGAAGAAGTCCCGAGGCCGCATGTGGAATGCTAGTTCTCCGTCGCCTGTGCCTGACCTCAAATTCTGGTATTCTGGAAGAAAGGCAGAATGCCTATTGGGGAACAAGAACTATGTACAGAATAGAACATCTGTCTGCAAATTTTTGACATCAGGGCTTCGCCAGAGGCTAAGATGGCAGGAGAGAGCACAGACGCTGGGACCAGAGCTCTCTGTGCCTCAGTTTCCACATCTGTAAGACGCAATAAAGAACCATGTAACTTGTAAGAACTGATTACACACGCAAATCTGTAATATAGTTGCTTAGACTGTGGTCGATTTGTGGTAAGCACTATAAAAATATTTGCTATTATTGTATTGCAAACTGTTATTATAAACTTGATATTTATTAAATAAAACATGTCTCTGACTTCTTCTATGTACTGATTATATATGATTATATATGTACTGATTATATATAAGCTTCTCTCTACTATATTCTAATTGATAATAAAATAAGCCCATAAGTCCTCAACTTAAACCACCTTGCACGTCACCAGTGCCCATGCCGCCCCCCCCCCCCACTTCGGGAATGAAGACCTGGTCTAGAATGAGGAGACTCAGATTCTAGTTATTTCCTGTTTGACCCTGGCCTGACCGGATGAGATGGGACAGCATTAACCTCGGCGCCTGGCACCAGATACATGTGGCAAAGTCCAGCTGAGTCTGAAACTCCCAAAAGACAGATTATGTCCTTGTTATCCTCTGAGAGGGGTCGAATGAAGACGCCCGAAGCGTCTTCATTCGAGGGCTTTTGGAGAAGTAGCAGCAGTTCTAGACACCAATGACCCATTACTGTCTTCTGTGCTGGATACAGAAGAATATTCCTTGAAGAGTACAGTCCTTCATCTGCTAAGTAACTATCCACTTTTAACAGTTGCTGTGAAAAGGAGGGCGTACGAGGTCGGAGACAAGATGACCTCCAAAGCTGAGGATGTCCTTGAGACAACAGTGCCCTTCTGCCTGCCAACTCCACCTCCGTTTCTTTTATCCTTCCCTCTTTCCCTTCGGAGGTGGATTCTGTCTCCCCTGACAGGTTCTGGAGATAGAGTTTTCTTAGAACCGTGGAAGAATCTCTATTAGAGAGATATAGCTGCTTATCGCAATGCTGTCACAGCTGCCGCCACCCCCGCCACCATTCCCTTCTTATCGGCCTCAGCTCTTCCAGGTCTCAAGCTCGTCACATTTCTCCTGATTTCTTTCTTTCTTTTTTCCCTCCCTTGTCCACATCTCTCGGGTTTGCTTGGCAAGAATAAAGGGAGGTGAGTTTCTGTCTTAAGACCTGATGTGGCATTTAGGTTTCTTCTTTCTTTTCAAGGAAGCTTAGCTCCTTTTCGCCTGTCTTCTCCTCCGATGGCAACTTCGGGTGTCAGGGGAAGTTCTGAGTTCTCACCGGATGTCAGGGACAGAAAGTTCTGAGTTCTCACTACTGTGCTAGTGTGCGATCCTGACAAGTCAAGCCACCGCTCCTCTTGGAAGCCCAGTTTCTTCTGGAAATCCTCTCTTCTGGGGGAAGTTAAATCAAGAGATGTCGTTAAGAGACTTAGCACAATTCCTGCAATGGGGAAGCCATGTTGTCCCTGTTTTTTCTCTCCTTTGCATTTCTTTGGCTTTCTTCACTTCACTTATAATTCTTCCATCGCTACAAAGGCTGTAGAGCTTATCTACAAATGGTTGAAGTCCCAACAACTCACAAACGGGGCCAGGAATAGTGATGAATCTATTTCTCATTAATATCGAGAAATGTGACGCTACGCTATTGAGTATCTACCATGTAACAGGTCATTTTTATACCATTTTCATATATTTGAACTTGCTTTAAATCTTCCCAGAAGTCCTTGGAAACAGGTACCCTTGCCACAGGCGAGAGGTTGCCCAAAGTCACTCTGATAAGAAAGGCAGAACTTGAATCTGACCCCAGGTTCATTCTGTGACTGAGGTTGATCCTCTTTCCATCACCTCCTGCTGCCTCTCTCATTTGACGGTGAGCAGGTGGATCGGCCCGGCCCACTTGGGAGCACAGAAACTATTCCAGGTATTTGAAGCAGAGGGAATTTGATAGAGAGGATCGGTCACACAGGCAACAGAAGGGCTAAGACCATACAGGGTTCCAACAGTCAGAGCTGAGGGCGACTCAGAGGTTCAAGCAGAAGGGAGCTGCTGCTGCCCTCGCGGGGATTCAGGGTCATGGAGAGACGATGGTGCTTCCAGGGCCCAGAAGTGGAGACCCTATGCTGGGAACCACAGAGGGGACTGTCCCTACAGGAGCTGAATCCCAGAAGAGATGGTGCGAGAGCTGGAGAAGCTCCCAGAAACCCAGAAATACAGGGAAGGAAACATACCCCAGCCTGTCTTCTCGCCAGCTTTCTGCCAGGAGCTCCCATTGGCTGAAACCAGAGCAAAGGATGCTGGGAATGTAGCCACCTGTGGTGACGAGCGCAGCAGGAGGGGACCTGGGAGTGGACTTCTGAGGACAGGCGAGCAAAAGGTCAGCTAAGGCAGCAGTGACCGAACAGGAAGAGAGCTTAAAAGAGGCCCCGTGAACACGGTGCCCGTGCACTTAGGGAGAGGTGCGAAGGAAAGTCGTTGGACCGTGGAAGGAGAGCTCACTTCCATCTGAGGTGATTCTGAGCCTGAAGGGTTTGATGAACAACTAAGATTAAGCAGTGGTTTGTTTTCCCAGGAAGATGGAGAGGATGCACACCTCAGGAGAAGGAAACGGCCAAGAGGAGGGGAGTAATAGGAAACCACCTGTGCTTACAGGTAAGCTAGGCATGAGAACTTGGGGACAGGTGTGTTATGCTCATTGGTGGCTCGCTCACTGCAGGTGTCTGAGGAAGGGAGAGCGGGTCAGCGCCGGGAAGAAGGCTGCCTTCAGGACAGCTTTCAAAGCTAGTGCAGGCTGGATCCCTTTACGTTCGTGGTAGCGTGGAATGGAAAGGCTTGGGAACCCTTTAGAAGACCAGCCCAGGCCCCAGTACCTCCTGGAGGGCGGGTTGTGGGTGTTCTGGTAACCCTGCCCTGCTCTTCCTTCAAAGAACTGGATTATCTGCTAAGGATGGAGACCCAGAGAGGATGAGTAACCACGTATCGAAGACTCACTGTGGGCCAGGTACTCCCCACAGGTTGCATCATTCACTCCCCAGGAGACTTAGGTGGTTAATATCTTTACTTCCCCCTACTCTTTGCCGATGAGAAACTGAGAGTGAAAGAGGTTAAGAAATATGAAGGAAGATAAAATAACAGGTGTGTCCTAGAGGCAGGGCCGCCCACAGGACACCGATTCACAGACGGGCCTTCGGTCTGGAACCGACTGATGAGTCCCTCGGCTGTTAGCCTCGCTCACCTCTCTAGGGCTGGCATCAGCCTGACGCTCACGCCTGCCAGGATTTCTGCCAGATGCAGACATTAGCACCCAGCTAGCCCAGCGGTTCCCCAGTTTTACTGTGCTAAGAGAGACTCCTGGATGGCTTATTAAAACTCAGATTATTAGACCCCATTATCAGGGTGTCAGATTCGCTGGGTCTGGGGTGGGGACTGAGACGTGAGTTTCTGACAAGTTCCCAGGTGACGCCGGCTGATGCTGCTGGCTCTGGGGACCACAGCTTAAGAACGTGGTCCAACCCTTTCATTTGACAGGTGAAGACACTGAGGCTCAAAAGATATAACCGACCTTCTCAAGGCCACACAACGGGTAATGGAACTGCACAGCCCAGACCTGCAGTTCCTCGTACCCTGCTCTCTATCCTGCTCATGTAGCTTTCGGGGGTGACCATGAAGGTAAAGGCAGGCATCGCAGGTAATTTTTCAGTTCTACTGGGAAAGGATGATTCGGGATGTAATTTAGAGGCAGAGGGAAAGCTAGAAGTTTGGTTCCTAGCTCTTGGGACTTTCTATCTCTGTCCCATGATGTTCTCTCTTGGGGCTGAGAACACTGAGTCATGTATGGGACTCTCACATTTCTCGGTAGTAGGATGGATCATCCCTTTTCCCCGAGTCCACGTCCTCATCTGAATCAGGAAGCTCTGCCACTTAGCGTGAAAGATCCGGCCTATTCATGAATCTCGGTGACCTTTCCCATCTGCCTGTGAGAAAGGAGCTGTAGCTCGCTCACGGAGCGGCAGTGAGCGTAAGCGACACTGTGGAGAGTCTACGGGAGGGCCCCTGGAAGCGAGGAGGTTTTCAAGGACTGTCAGTTCTCCCCTCGCCTCTCCTTCAAGAGCGGAACAAAAACAGCTGTAGACAGCTATAAGAATAATAGATGGGAGTAAGAACGGAGCGTAAGGCCTGAGAGATCGCCTAGCTGAGCACTTTGTAAATGGAGAGATGGAAGCGTGAATAATGAACGTTGGGTAGAACAGAGAACTTTTCGAGGGTGAGGCTGCGCAATTCCCTCTGAGGTTTTTTTTTTTTTTTCCTTCCTAGAATAGAATGTATTTACATATGCAATGGCCCTGCCTGAAGGCTGAACTTTAGATCAAAGGAATCCCAGGTATCATTAGACACTATATATACATATAAAACCTTGTAAACTGAAAAATTGAAGATGATAACTAACATTTTGAGCATCTTTTATGTGTCAAGCACTATATTTGACCCTTCACTTAGTTTATCCTAAAATAACCCTGTGGGGAGGATATTACTTCTCTGGTTTGCAAACAGAGGTGGGAAATGAGGCCTAGGGAGGTGGAGAGCACACAAGATAATGCGTGGTCAAGGCAGGATTTGCAACAGGTTGATCTAGTTCCACAGCTCCTGCTCAGGTGTGTTTACCTCTCTCTCTCTCTCTCTCTCTTCGATGAGTGTAAAGCTTCTTACTCGTAATATACAAACACTGTCTTCGTGTGTATACAACGATGCCCCAGATATACCAAGGACCACTTACCCATCTGGCACCTAAACGAGGGTGTAATTTGCACGAAAACTCCACATTCAGCAAATGTTAGGATCACTGGGTATCAAAGCCAGGTCTCCTTTAGGGCCCTGAGAATGGGCTATTTTGTCACAGGTGAAATGAAGATGTACCAGGAACCATGACTTTCGCCCATAACCATTACCTGTACCCTGCCGTTGCACTCTGTTTCGCTGTGGATACAGAGGGGATCTCAGATCAGCAAATTGACAGTGGTACATGTGAGCTGAACACTACGCAGAAAAGTCAATTACAGGGAAACAGCCAACACTTAGGAATATCTCCTTCCCCTGGGTTATCAGACCCTAACGTAACCAGAGGGAATTGTAATCTCATTGAAGAGCTGTTACACTAAAAAGGAATAGTTTTGTCAAATTCATTCCATTTAATTCCTGAGGGATAGAAATAGGGCCGCGAGATGGAAGTTACTGAAGGTCAGATTTGTCGACACATGAGGAAATTTTTGTTCATCAGACGTGTGCAAAGATGGAAAGAGAAGCTTTGTAAGGCAAAGAGGTCCCTGCCACTGGAAATCTACAAATACGGCTGGCAGGAATGTTTCCAGATGTTGAAGGGAACACTCGAACAAGAGACACATTGTTGCAATAATGGAAATTCTTTCTTTTACAACTGGCACAAGGTCTGATAGCATTATAGCCAGAAAGCAGAGAATACCCAAATTCTAGCCTCATGCCAGTGACCTCCTTCTTGTAAAGTTCTTTAGGAAATTACTTGCAAGGAACAATGGCATCTCCGAGACAAATGAATATTTTATGATTGATGGGGCCAGCGTGTTTCAAAAGAAAAAAAAAATCCGGTATCACTAGATTACAAAAGCCTCACTTCTACACCCATTAAAATGTCCATCTTTCTTCAAGCCCCAGTGGATCTTAAAATCACAAGTTTTCTGGCTCGCTGCACTGGTCAGGAAAACAAAATGATGACATGCTTGTCAGAGGAGCGTGCGAGGAGGAGAGGAAAGGAGCTCACGATAGCTGGATATTAGGGGGGCTCCAGTGTGGCTGCAAACCCGGCTGCATGGGAGAAGCACACGGGGTGGGGGATCCCCATGCATTTATGCCATGTTCTGATGCACAGCGATACCGTGCACTAGGAGATGAGGCATGAAATGTGGTCGGGACTGTGACCCATCGGTTTGGTAACCTCCCCTCCTCACTGAACCGTCTCCCTCTGGCACTTAATGGATACATTAGACTACAGAAGGGCCAATGAATAGAAGCTGCAGTCAGCGGAGCTTGTAAATCAGTTTTAGGAAGGAGTTTCTAAAGAAGCTGCTCCAAAATGGAACAGGTTGGCGCTGACGGCACAAGTTCGCTCTGAGCAGGGACAATTTTTTTTTTATCCCTGTATCTTCCAGAATGTCTAGTACAGGGCTTGCTGTGGAGCAGGTGTTGAGGAATTGTTTGCTGAATCTGAACTGAGTATATTACCACAAAGACCAGGAAACCATTCTGCATTGGTCATTACACTACACAGGCTTTAAATTGCCCGTATCTCAAAGTCGTTGGCTTGAAATTTGAGGCTTATTTATGTATTTCAAAAGGGATCAGGCATATTGTGAACTCTAGCTGTGGTTAAACCATAAAACTAGCCTTCCAAAGGCATAGATGTAATTTTTGTTGATGGAGAAAAATTGAGATTATCTGGAATGGCAGAAAAGAGTTTGGACTGGGAGTCAGAGAGGCCCGAGTTGCGGTAATAGTTGATAAGATAATGGAAAGTGGTAGACTGTAACAGAAACTCTCATAGGTTGGTGCCTTAGTCCTGCTGGGTCTGAAGACCAACTCAGCCACCAAAGTAGAAGTAAACAGTCCTGACGAGAGGCCAGATGTGAAGGGGGCTGAGGATCAGTAGAAACAAGTACATAGATATTGTTACATTAACACTATAGGTAAGTGAAGCCTATGGTCATAGTTCAGGAATTCCCACGTGATACCTTCCTTCTCCTTCATGGCGGGGTGGTCACAAAGGTCACTTTTAAAAATCATATCTAGATTGCTTTGGGAAGTATGAGTATTTTAATAATATTGTTGTCCAATCTATGAACACAAAATACCTTCCCCTTTATCTGTCTCTTTTCTTTCATCAATGTTTTGCAGTTTTTGGTGTACAAATCTTTCACCTCCTTGGTTAAATTTATTTCTAAGTAATTTATTATTTTCAATGCTAATATAAACGGAATTTTCTTAATTTCTGTTTCAGAGTTTGTTGCCAGCGTACAGAAATGCAGCTAATTTTTGTATATTGATTTTGGATTCTTTACTGAATTCATTCGTTAGTTCTATCAGTTTTTTTGTGTGTGGAGTCTGCAGGGTTTGCATCTCATATGCAAACAGAGATACTTTTACTTCTTCCTTTTTGATTTGGATTTCTTTTGCTTCTTTTTCTTGCCTAACTGCTCTGGCTCGTACTTCCAGTACTATGTTAAATCTCTGTCTCTTTCCCGATTTTAGATGAAAAGCTTTTAATGTTTCACTATTGAGCATGATGTTAGCTGTGTTCTTGTTATATATGGTCTTTAATATGTTGAGGTCCATTCTTTTTGTAAGTAGTTTGTTGAGTGTTTTTATCATAAAAGGGCGTTAAATTTCATCAAATGCTTTTCTCTGCATTTATTGAGATGATCATATGTTTTTTCCCCCTTTCATTTACTGATTTGTGTATATTGAACCATCCTTGCATTTTAGGGATAAATCCCACTTGATCATGATGCATAATCCTTTTAATGTGCTGTTGAATTTGGTGAAATAGTATTTTCTTGAGGATTTTTGCATCTATGTACATCAGGGATATTGGCCTATAATTTTCTATTCTGTTGTATCTTTTTCTGGTTTCAGTATCAGTAATGCTGGCCTCATAATGTGTGAGTTCCAGAAGCATTATTTACAGATATAGAAAAAAAATTCTAAAATTCCTATAGAACCACAAAAGACCTAGAAGAGCCAAAGTGATACTGAGAAAGAAGAATAATGCTGGATGCATCATAATTCCTGATTTCAATAGCTACAGTTATTAAAAGAATATGATACTGGCATAAACACAGACATATAGATCAGGGGAACAGAATAGAGAGCCCAGAGATAAATCCAGGCATATAAGGTCAACTGAGCTTTGACAAAGGTGCCAAGAACATACAATGGGAAAAGGCTAGTCTCTTCAACCAAGGTGATGTGAAAATTAAATACTCACATGCAAAAAAAGGAGGAAGGGAGGAAGGAAGGAAGGAAGAAATCAGACCCTACTTTATGCACAAAAATCAATTCAAAGTGAATCAAAGACTTAAATGTAACACCTGAAACTATAAAGCTCCTAGAAAAAAAACATAGGAGAAAACCTTTTGACATTGGTCTTGGTGATGATTTCCAGGCTGTTGTACCAAAAGTACACGCAACAGAAGGAAAAACAGACAAGTGGAACCACTTTAAACTAAAAAGCTTGTTCTCAGAAAAGGAAATAATCAACAGACTCAAGAGGCAACATATGAAATGAGAGAAAATATTTGCAAACTATATATTTGATAATGAGCGAATGTTCAAAATATATAAGAAACTCCTACGAATCAATAGAAAAAAATAATATTTAAAAAATGGGCAAAAGACTTGACCAGACATATAAATAAAATGGCCAACAAGTATATGAAAGGTGTTCAACATCCTTAATCATCACAAAATGCAAATCAAAACTACGAGATATCTCACACCTGTTAGTATGACTATTATATAAAAAAAGAGATTATGTGTTGGTAAAGATGTGGAGAAATTGGAATCCTTCTACACTGTTGATGAGAGTATAAAACAGTGCAGCAGCTATGGGAAATGGTATGGAAATTCCTCAAAAAAATTAAAAAACAGAACTACCATATGATCCAGCAATCCCACTTCTGAGCATAGAGCCAACATAACTGCAATCAGGACCCTGAAGAGACATCACACTCTAATGCCCACTGCAGCAGTATCAACGCAGCCAAGATATGGAAATAATCCAAGTGTCCATTGAAAGATGAGGGGATAAAAAAATGTGGTATATACGTGCAACAGCGTATTGCTCAGCCTTAAACAAGCAAGGAATCCTGCCATATGTGATTATATGCATGAAGTTGGAGGACATTATGCTAAGTGAAATAATCCAGTTTCAAAAGGACAAATACTCAATGATTTTACTTATATGTTGCATCCAAGGTACTCAAACTCATAGATCTAGAGAATACATGGCCATGGGTTAGGAGCTAGAAGAAATGGTGACTTATAGGTCAATGAGTGAAAAATTTTAGTTAGGCCAGATGAATAAGTTCTAGAGATCTGATGCATGACACAGAGTTCACAGTTAACAATATGGTGTTATGCATTTCAAAATTTGGTAAGAGGGCAGATTTCATGTTCAGTGCAATTACCACAAAATGAAGCAAAGCAAAACAAAAACAAAGGGACAAAAAAAACTTTGGGAGGTGTCAGATTTCTCTAGTATCTTGATTGTGATGATGGTCTCTCTGGTGTTTGCATATGTCCAATTCATAAAACTGTACACATTTTCTATATTTCGGTTCCTTATACACCAATTATGCTTCGATAAAGCCATCTGTATGTTTCCTTCTTCAAAACTTTTCCATATTTTCCATTCTTCCTACACTGAGCGTGACTCTCAAATTTACATCACCAATCTAAAATTTTTCTTTGAACTTCAGACTCACATATCCAACTGCATCCTTGACATTTGGACTTGGATATCTAATGAGTATCTCATTGAGCTTATCATGCCGCAAACCTGTTCCTCCCACAATCATATTCTGGTCGGAAGATAACAACTTTATCTTCCCGTGTGGCCGGGCCAGATCCTTGAGGTCATTCTTCACTCATTTCTTTGTATCACCAGCTCAGGTCTAATCCACAGCAAATCTGTTGCCTCTACCTTCAAAGTCGAGCCTGAGTCTGACCGCGCGGTCGATTACGTAACTATTCTACAACTGTCCCTAGTTCTTTCCCTGTGATGCTCCTCCCTGTGGGATTTTTCAACTTCGCTTTGCTGAACTCAGGAGCAGGGCTGTGATTTGCTTTGGGCAATGTCTCTCTTTTACAACTGCCACTGTTCCAGATGGAAACTACTTTGCCAGCATGGGTGGGTCTTAAAGTATAGATGACATGGATCAGAGCCAGAGAGATTCCATGAAGCACATGCACTTAGGTATGGAAAAAAAAAAAAACCTTTATTGTCCTATGCCACTGACATATTGGGGATCTTTTGTTATGGCATTATACAACCTGCCCTGACCTCTACTGTGACCACGCTCGTCCAAGCCTCCTTCATCTTTAGAAACTGGCGTACAATAGCTTCCTTGTTTCTGTTCCTTCCTCCTGCACTTTATTCTTGGCACAGTAGCGGAAGTGATTCTTTAAAAATATAAATTGAAGTCATGCCATCCCTTCACTCAAAACCTTCCAGTGGTTTCTCTTCTTACTCGAAACAGAGGACAACATCCTCACGCAATTCTTTATAAGGCCTCATGTGACCTTCAGGGCCATTTCTGCCACTTTCACGCCTCTTTCAGACCTCATAACCTACTCCTCTCCCCGACCCAATGAACTTCAGGTACACTAACCTCCCTGCTGTGCCCCAGACATGCGAAGTGTGAGCGTGCCCCTTGACCTTTGCACTTGCTGTTCCCACTGCCCACTTTCTTTTCCTTCACATTTCCCCATGGCTTCTCCATCATTCCTCTGGTTAGTGCAGCATTTCTAAGTCCCACTATTTACCTTTAGGCATTCCTTCTCTTGCTACCATTATTAATTCTTCTCCAGAATATATATTATCATCTGACGTACTAGTCCTTTCTTTAATAGTTACCATCTGTCTCCTCCATCTAAAATGCACGCTTCATGAGGGCAAGCACTTTTGTTTTGTTCCTAGCTTCATGCCCCAGTGCCTTGAGCCGTATCCAGCACAGGGATAAATATTTGCTCAGTGAACGAACAAGTGAACTTTTTTATAACCAGAAAGAGTAAATAAAAACAAAAAAGGGATAGAGAAGAAAGAAAGTATTCCTTTGGAAAAACAACAGAGCAGTGGTAGAGATAGATATTCACATGCAAACATGTCTCAAACATCAGGACCATATTAACGAATGCCATGATTTGAGTGGCATCTCTGATATATAAAGCTTCTCACTGTGAATTCAATTGGCACTCCTTATAGCTGGCACGAATTTACTTGTTTCTCACTTAAAAATAAAAGTTCTTTAAAAAACTGTCCCCGTTTCGCTGATAACAATTTTTTAAAAATCAACTAAGAAAAGCCGAAGTGAAAAACATCACCATCTTTTACGTTTCTGTAGAACTTTCAAAGATCTTTTACACTCTTGGTCTCTCAGCAACCCTACAGAGGCGCCTTGTTCACCCTCATTTTATAGATGGGGAAACGAAGGCTCATAAAGGTAAAGAGACTTGCCCAAAGCCCTAACAGAACAGAAGTGGCAATGCCAGAATTCTAACTGGGGCTTTGATTCTAGGGCCAATAATCTTCCTTCCTCTCCGAGATCCCTCACTCGATTTAAGTGACTGTAGGAAATAAAATTGCACGAATGAGAATCATTTGCAAAAGGTAAAGCACGAGAAACACTTTTATTATGGCTACTACCACACACACGGCTTATTCTGAACACTGTGACCTCATCGGGAAGTGAAGTTTGGACAAAAGTATCTCCCCAGGTTTTTTTTTCAGCCTCAACAGTCAATGATGGGCTGGGACAAGTTCTTCCAGAAAGGATCAAAGAGAAGGCCATCGTGGAGGAGAGACATACATGAGAAAGTTCAGCACCTCAAAAAAAAAAAAAAAAGAAAAAAAAGAAAGAAAGAAAGAAAAAGGAAAAAAAAAGAGAGTTATTTCAGAGCAGGAGAAGCCAGCCAACAAAAACACCACGCTGGAGCGTTTCAAATGAAAGCAACTTTTCAACCATAGCTTTAGTGGAAACCACTAATGACTCAAAGTGCTTAGTGAGGAGTAAACAACAGCTTCCAAGCGGGTTGAGGCTAGAGGGGAACGCAGAAGCTGATCTCAGAGTCAAACGGGACACGGAAGGTTGGTGTCATCATGCCGGACGGCAGCAGCATCACGTACGTTCACGTTTTATTCACTTATTTCGACAGATGCTTATTGAAAGCCTACTAAGTGCCAGGCATTGCTCTGGAGATAATTCGCTTTCTAATTGTAAAAGGAAGGAAGGAAGCTAACGTGAAACAAGTTAGTCGAGATTTGGGGATATCTCAGTGACTTAAATATTGAGCTTCTCTCTCAAATGTTTAAGACTTGGAAGGAGACTCACAGGTGGCTAGATGCCCAGGTACATGGAAAATGATGCATTTGTTGGTAGGGATACACGCTGTATTCATTTGTTAGGGCTGCTGTAACGTAGTACCACTAACTGAGTGGCTTAAACAACAAAATTTTATTATCTCACTGTTCTGGAGGATAGATGTCCAAGTTCAGTGTGTTGGCAGGGCTGGTTCCTTCTGAGGCCGTGAGGGAAGAATCGGATCCAGGCCTCTCTCCTTGGCCTATTAGACGGTCATCTTCTCCCTGTGTTTTTTCATAGTCTTTGCTCTATGCATCTGTGTTCAAACTTCCCCTCTTTATAAGGACACTAAGCATATTGAATTAGGGCCTACGCTGATGGACTCACGTTTCCAAATAAAGCTGCATTCTGAGGTACTGGGGGTTAGGTCTTCAACATATGAATTTGGGGGTGGTGGTGGTAATTCGACCCCTTCTCAGGCAATCAGCTATGATAGGGGTAGACAATGAGGAAGTTTAGTTACATTTGACTCAAATTTGGTGAAAACTTAGCAATCCATCAGGCGCTAAATATATTCAGAGATAACTGGGACATGGCCCTGCCCAGAGCAATAATTGCGTTCATGCCTTAATCTTGTTTAGTGAGCTCCTCACTAGAGGCCTGGATGTCTGTTAGGCACTAGGTATACATATGTGAATAAGAAGTGACCTTAACTCTTCGAAAAAATATATAGACACAATCATGATATAATGAGAAAATGCATCTAAACCCAAGATTGAGACTCCAGGGAAAACATCTGAGGCGATGTCTGAACTAAACCTCGAAGGGAGAACGGGAGTTATCCAAATGTGAGGTCTCCGTTCCCATCTGTATTAATCAGGGTTCTCTAGAGCAAGAGAGCCAATGTGCATGTATGTATGTGGGTGGGTGGATGGAAGGATGGATGGACTAGACAGATCAAAGCCATCTATCAAGAGACTGAGGCTCACATGATGGTGGAGACTGGCACGTCCAGAGTCTGCAGAGTAGGCCAGTAGGCTAGAAGCCCAGGACGAGTCCAAATGCAGACTGTAAGGAGAATTCCTTCTTCCTGGGGGATTAGCAATCTTTTTACTCTTAAACTGATTGGATGAGACCCACCCATATTATGGAAGGTCACCTGATTTACTCAGAATCTATTGATTCAAATGGTAATCTCATTTAAAGAATACTTTCACAGCAGCATCTAGACTAATGGTTGACCAAACATCTGGGCACTGTGGCCTCACCAAGTTGAGACGTAAAATTGACCATCATACCCTCTATCATACCCTGTGAACAAAGGAATCCAGAGTAGAGTAGCATGCCCTGGTCTTATTCTCAGACAAAACCATGGTAAACAAAAAATGATGCATTTGTTGGTGGGCATAATACCCTGTATTAGTTTGTTAGGGCTGCTGTAACAAGGCACCATTCCCCATGGCATCTGGTGGTCCTATAGACTAGCTCTCCAATGACCTGGGTGTTGCTGGGAGGTACACACACACGGCAGTTGGTCATCTGGCACGTGAAGATTTTTAGCTCATGTACGAAATTGATTACACTTACTCAGTGAGAAATAGTTGGCAGACAAGGTCTCAATACCCAGTGTGATGTTCCCCCCCTGAGATTCCCAGATGCTCCCAGATCTGAGAGTCTCTGGATAATGAGACTACCCCAGGGAGACACGGCTTGGGCTACAGTGCAGGGTTGGTTTTCCAGTCCAGGACAGCTCCCGGACACCCCTATGCGGCCCCGCACATTAGACCCATTTCCCTACTGACCCAGGACTTTCTCTGTCCCTACCAATATTAAGACCATTCCTAGGGAACAAATCTCATATCTAATTCATTCAATTTCTTCAGTAGCCACTACTGCCTGGCATTACATTGGTGGGTTTTATTTTTTTTTCTCCTTCACTAGAATATAAGGACCTAAAACTGTTTTGTTCACTGTAATTTCCGTAGTATCTAGAAGAGTTTCTGGCACAGGGTAGGCACTCGATAAATAATCGTGGAAAGAAAGAAGGAAGGAGAAGAGGAAGGGAGGGAGGGAAGATCCTCAGACCCAGTCCTCCTTCTCCCGACTTCACTCCCAGTGTTTTTCTTGGGGTCACATTTCCCCAAGCCTCTTCCTTTCTGATTTCCCGGCTCATCAGCAAATATCATGGACCTTAGTCACAGTGATCACCAGTACTTATCAGTTGTTTCCTACGTGCCTCTCGCTACTCTAAGAGCTTCATGGCAAATCCTCATAACAGTCCTATGAGGTCGATACAATCATCATCTCTACAAAGAAACGGAGATACAGAGAGATGATTAAACTTGCAACGGTTGCGTAACTAGTATGTGAGGCAAAGATTCAATCTACAGTTCTGCAGTCTGGATGCAATATCTGTTGTTTCAGCTGACACACACACACACATCACTGATTTTCTCTTCCTTTAAAGGTAGCTTTGTAGAAACATGCCTTTGTGCTGAGTTACCCGACTTCACAAAGGTTGACAGAAGGACTTGCTACAGCTCTGCAAACCCACAGAGCGAGTTCTCAGTGGGTCACTGGGTCACACCTTCTTTTACGTTTGCTGGGCAATCTGTATGGCCTCGTTTGCCACTCCTGGGAACAGCGGTCCACACACATAATTACATTATAAGCTGCACTGATGCCGTGGAAGGATCTTAGGACTCCCAGCTCTTTCATTCTTTCGTAACTGAGTCACATATTTTGGTCTTATCTCCCACTAACATTTATTTTTAAAGAATCATCATTCCTACCCTGTGGCCTATATTTGGCAAGCTGAAAATGTACTTAATAGAAATAAATGATTGTAAAAATATTTACATATTATCCATAGTGACTAAAACCGGGCTGAGCACATAGCACATATGCTAAACAAAGTAATAATTGTACTGTGACTCATTAGGGTATTTCTATCAATTTAGTCATCAAGCTATTAGAATCTAAGTATTTTTATGCCGAATTGCTGAATCATCTAACCCCATTCACGGGCTCTATCCTGCTCCTGGAATTATCCAACATTTCTATTCCCTTCGAAAACCAAACCAAAAATTCTTTAACACAACATTCACATACTCTCCCAGTCTGGCCCTTTTCACTTTTCTAGCCATGTGTTTTACAAGTTTCACATATTTTCCTAACACAGCATGTGTTTTCACAACTTTGTACTTTTGCATACAACATTGCCCCTTTTTAGAAAGGCCATCTCCCATTTTTCTCAATTGAGATAACTCCTATTTTCCTCCAAAACGCAGTTCAAAAATCACTTTCTCCATGTAGTATGTATTGACAACCCTAGAATGTTTGTTCCACTCTGTACCCCCATTGTTCTTGGTACATAACGTAACGACAGCACATCATGTAACGCACGGTGGTTTGAATCTTCAAATGCTCGCCGTCTAAGGCAGTAGCTGGCATGAGCTATGCATGAAGTCTTCTTTGGACAATTGCACTGTTCTCAATCCTTTAAAATCACCTGGATGCTTTGGATAGGTAGCTATCCAATGACGTGAACTACCGACTGACAACCAGGCACAAAACACACCGGACATGCTGACCAGGTTATGAACTCAAGAAAACCTGGAGGAGAAATGCTCTCAGCTCCTCAAACTCTTCTGAGTTACATTATAAGACCCCAAATGTGTTTTATTGCCAACCTAAAGAAAGCAATTCAAAAAATAGATTTTTATAGTATCTTTTAAAATAGTTGTTTTTCTTGATAATGATAATTCTCACTATTTGCATAAAACTTGAAAAATACAATAATAATGTATAAAGAAGAAAATGAAAACAAAACATACAAACCCACATTTCCCAAAATAACTGCTAATCTCAATATGTTGAGATTTTTCATGCCATTAAATATTATTTGAAAGCATAATTTTTATGACAATGCTATCTGCTCACATTTATTTAGCTGTATTATTCCTCCTCTTGTTCATTCAAATTGTTCCTTTGTTCTTTTGCTTCTATAAGCAATGCTGTGATTCACACCCTAGAACATCGTTTTCTCCATTATAAGCTTGCATGAAGTAGATAATGTTTTATGGTTGTAACTCTCACACCCAGAGATTGGGTGGCTATAAATTTATGGACTATGTTTATTGTCCAGATTTGTTTGGAAGAGCCTGGACCTAGGAATAAGGATGAGCCTTGTCACTGACCATTCCCTGACCTACCAGACAAACCCCTCAGGTAACAGGGTTGGATGAGTGTCTACGTGGGTTGGGAGGAGTCCTTGGTATGAGAGGAGGGGCTCTGGTCCCAGGAGAACATCACACAGTATCTTTAAGAGAAAATGCCATGTGGTTACACAGGAGCTTTAACCGTCTTCAGGATGAGTGAGGCCCTGGCAGCAAGGACCACTGACTGTTCAGACTCAGGAGAAAGAAGGCGGCTAGGGCCAAACCAGAATGGCGTGGGACAAGAAACAGGAAAAGCCCTCCAAGGCAGCAGAAGTAGCTCTAGACTCCATCTCCAAAATGAATGCCAACTGGAGCCCAAGCACGCATGGAATTCATATCCCAAAGGGCAGAACCAAGGGCAATCTGAGCAATTCAATGCAATAAACAGGGTGCCTCTGGCTTTAAATTCTTCTATGTGCCTTGGTTCTCCTGCTAGCTCTTTGATCTTGGGCAAATATGTAATGTCCCAAACTCCTTATCTTAAGAACGGAAGTAACAAGATCTGCCTTGAGTTATAGCTGTGAAGGTCCACATATAAGACATAGTGCTTAGTCTGCAAATAGCAAGAAGAAGAGGAAGAGCAGGGAAAAGAAGAAAGAAGTGTAGCGGTACGTCGGGTCCCCTGGGAAACAAACTCTGAGACAGAGCTGTTTGCAGGAGGTTTCTGGGGGAGTGATCTCAGGATCAGTATCTCTGAGATGGTGAAGGAAGCAGAAGGAGGACGAAAGGAGAAGATGAACTGCTGTGAAGTGGTAACAGAGCCCTTGGCCAATCCCCAGGGGACTGGGAAGCTGAGCTGGTCCTTCGAAGTTGTCTTCAATCACAGTAAAGAAGCCAAGCCCTGCTCCCAAGCAGTGACGCACCACTGGATGCAGGCTGGCCCCACGGAGATGTGACCTTGACTGAGGCAGCTCCCTTTAGCCAACACTCCTAATGTCTGGGGGATGAGTGTGGCGGTCCAAAGAGGGGATCTAGACGGCAATCACAGCATCCTCTACAAGGAGAACATCTCTCATTTACCGAATGCTTCCGCTGTGTTCCAGACACACCATCACAGTAAAATCAAATACTTGCAGTATTTCCTCTGTTCCAGGCACAGTTCCAAGTTAGATATGAACTCATTTACTCCTTAAAACAGCCCTGTAGGAAGTTTTATGCATGAGAACACTAAAAATCACTGAAAGCCTGACCCAGTATCACCCAGCAATACATGTCAGAGGCAGGATTTGAACCCAGAGTCTGTGCTCTTAACTTCGAGGATAATAAAAGATTCGCCCTCCTCTGGGGGAAAACACTTTCATCGAATATGACACAATTCTTGTCAAAGGCAGCGAGTGATTGGTTTTCTATTGCTGCCCCAACGAATGTCCACGGATTTAGTACATTATAAAATACCCACCTATCACCTCATAATTTTGTAGGTCAAAAGTCTGGTGCAGACCAGCTCTGTTAGGTCCTCTGCGTAGAGTCTCAAGCTGAACCCAGTAACAGAAAGGCTGCCATTCTGGAGTCTCTGGGGTCCACCCACTTCCAAGCTCATTCAGGTTGTTGGTCAAGCTCGGTTCCTCATGGCTCTAAGACTGAGGTCCTAATTCTTAGCTGGCTGTCACCTAGACAAGTCTTTGCTGCTAGAGGCTACGCATGATCCTCCTCATGCTTTTCAATTGTCCCTCCTCCAGTAACAGTAGGTCGAGTCCCTCTCTTGCTCCAATTGTTCCCTGACTTCTCCTTCAGTCACCCCTTCCTTACTCTAGCCCTTTCTCTGTTTTCGGGGGCTCCTGGTGATTTGATTGGACTCATCCAATGATCTGAGGTAATCTCCCTATTTTAAAGTCCATAAACTTAATCACAACTGCAAAGTCCCTTTTGTCATGTAAAATAACATTTATTTGCAAGATCTAAGGATGAGGGCATGGACTTTGGGGGTCCATTCTGTCTTCCACAGACAAGTTAGGGCAACAGGTACTCCAGGCCTGTCATCAGAATGATTGTTCATTATGTCCGGCACCCTCGTATCATGCAGACCTAGCCCTTACATGTGCAATTGACACCCCATAACGATGAGGATGGGGTGCTGCAATTCAACTATTGCTATTATTTCGAATTTTTCTTCCTTAAGATTTACTTCTCGCTTCATTCTTAAAGTAGCCTGGACCTTGGTCTTCTTATACTTATCTCCCCCCTTCTAATTCTGTCCTTATCTTTTAGGCTTAATAAAAGAATCAGTCTTCCCTGGCGTTCACCCATGTCGCCTGCTGTAACAAGGCTCCTTCTGTTGTTGGTCAGTCCAGGGAACCAGTTGCCTTATTCCTCCTCGTTCTTCTCTCCTAGACCTTCACTGCTCAGCCTGTCTCTCCGGCTCCATCTTATCTGCTCTTAAGCACCTTGGAGGGCAGGGATCCTGTCTTACTCATATCTGCAACCACAGCTTCTGGAAGGGCTGCTGGCATAGAGTAAGCAATCAATACAAGCCTGCAGAACTTCAAATGGAAGGCAAATGGATGGATGGATGAATTAAGTGAACAAAAGAATTCAATTAGGTACAGGATAAAAGCATTGCCTCTTCTTAAGTGTGATGATTCATGAGTTAGGCCAGTAGGGTGAAATCCAAATGTATTTTCTTTCATAGTTTATTTATTAGACAAATATTTACTGAGTGCCTACTATAAATTATATTCTATAATAGGTTCTGTTGGTGATGAATAAGATATGCTCCTTGACCCGAGAGAAGTTTACTTTCCATCGGGGAGTGTAGCGATGTCTACATTTGTTCCCATTTCTCTCCCTCAAGTCTTCTGACCTGACCCTCCCGCATCTCTGTTTCCTCCATTCTGCCTTTTCTTCCTAAATCACTCCCGACCCCACGACCTGCACCATCGGTTCTGTAAGGAAAGACATTTCTCATCCTCGGTTAAACTTTGACACTAAGTATTAGGAAGAGTTTGGGAGCTGGTTAAGTGTCTTTAGAGAGAGAGAGAGAGAGAGAGAGAGAGAGAGAGAGAGAGAGAGAGAGAGAGAGAGAGAGAGAGTGTGTGTGTGTGTGTGTGTGTGTGTGTAGAGAGAGAGAAAAAGAATAAAATATATAGAAAAAAAGAATAAAACATTTAAAAAATAATTTTGTTATTTTCATTGTTTCATGGTCCCTGTTGAGGTCATTTGCATCTAACTTCCATTCTTTCTGGCGTAGGTAGCCAAATGCTGGTGCCGGTTCCATGATCAGAACCAAACAAGAGAAGTGCCATGGCCACGGCCAAACCAAGTGACTGCAAGCTTTGGGGTCGATGTGCCAGGGATTTTCTTGTTCTCTATCCTTTTATTGACTTAAAACTCACACGTCATGAAATTCTGTTTTACTGTGAACAATGCAGTGACATTTAGTATATTCATAATATTATGCAACCACCACCTCCATCTAGTTCCAAAACATTTCATCACTGAAAGGAAACCCCACATCCATTAACCAATTACGCCTCACTGCCCCTCCCCAAAGCCCCCCAAAACCACCAATCTGTTTTCTGTCTCTGTGGATCTTCTGGTTCCAGCTATTTCATATAAATGGAATCATATAATATGTGACCTTTTGTTTCTGGCTCCTTCCACTTAGCACAATGTGTCTGAGGGTCATTCACACACATCGAATGTATGTATGAATCAGTACTTCATTCCTTCTTATAGTTGAATAATACTCACTTGTATATATATACGATGTAATTTGTTCATCCATTCACCCACTGATAGATGTTTGGGTTGTTTCTGCCTTGTGGCTATTGTGAATTATGTTGCTATGAACATGTATGTACATGTGTTTGTTTTCATACCTGTTATTAATTTTTGGGCATATATATCAGGGAGAGAAATTCCTGTGTCATATGATAATTTCATGTTTAACTTATGTGAAAAACTACCAAACTGTTTTCCACAGCAGCTGTACTAATTTATGTTTACACAAACAATATATGGGGGGGAGGGGTCCAATTTCTGCACATCTTCACTAATACTAGTTATTTTCCGTGTGTGCGTGTGTGTAAATGATAGCTATCCTAGTGAGCGTGAAGTACTGCCTCATTCCTTATCCATCATTTCCCTTACATTCCATTTTCCACTTTTTCTCCAGTTGGAAAGGGCTTATTCTTCAGAATTGTTGCCTTTTTTTTTTCATGCCAAAATGGGCCTTGCCATCTCTAGAAATCCCATAGTTCTCATACACTCCAGACTAAGTCCTTTCATGTTGCAGGGTTCTTACAAGGTGTCAGAAGGTCTGAGTTCCAGCCTCTGCCCACACAGTGTATTAACTGGATGATCAGGAAGCGGCTACTTTACCTGGCAGAGCCTCAGTTTCCTCATTTTTTAATACGTGGGTACTAATCATAATTCACAGGGTAAATGTGGGACTTGGATAGGCTGTGAATTGTAAATACTTGGTTGTGCTATTGCTCTTATTGACCAGAATGACTAGGTCTATTTCGATTGCTTCCCTAATATAATACATGGCTAACAACAGACCTGTGATGAGCAGATGAATGACTATGATTGTCATTACTGTTTCACTGTGGGAATGACATTGAGATGGAGAAGATATTTCAGTTCTTCTTTAAACAGCGAAGTTTAATAGAGTTAAGAATGTAAAGCTAGAAATGGCATAAATCTGGTCCCACAAGAAAACTCCTCCTTCTCCTGTACTGTACAATCCTGACAAAATGAAGTAGCGCACTCAAAGGGAGATCCGCTGTCCACCAGTCACATCTTGCTGGCAGAGTCCTGGCCACGATATTAGTTAGTGAGGTGGGAAGGCACAGTTTTTAAGGTTTCAGTCCAGGGGCAATGCAGGCCCTGGCTCATGTGGGGAACAGAGGTACGGTTCTTTCCATGAAGGGGATGCACCCTGTCCCCATCCCCACCTCAGAAGGAGGTCCTGACCCCAACGACCTACATCTGATCCAAACCCCCACTGTCTATGATAGTTGAGCTTGAGGCTTACCACTCTGGGGTTTCCTTCCCTTTCCCTTTCCCTTCCACTTATTTTATTTTATTTTATTTTATTTTATTTTATTTTAATTTTTTTTATGCTTTGGAACATACCCATGTTCTTCTTATTATAGAGCACATTTTACCTATAATTTCTAGGCTACTGGATCAGAGAGGAGTTTCAGAACATGCTCACATCCTCAAATTGTCCTAGAAGGGTCTTCATGGCTCTTTCTACCATTCCATTAACCAGGCTCATCCCGTTCACACCACATTCCCTCCATTTATAAGCAAATAACTAACTAACCAGAGAGCAACTGAGATAGGGCTTGCTATGTTTGGTCTCTATAACAACCTATTTGGTAGATGGTATCATTATCCCCGTCTTACAGGAGAGGCACTAATTCGATATGCTCAGGATGCCCATGTGAAATTGAATTCTTGTTTTGCTCTGACTCTCACTACCATTAAATCTGACACTGTACACATTATATGGGCATGTGGAAGACAACACACGCATGCGTACAGGCACACACAGGCACACGTATACAAAAACACACAACGTCGATACATTATTTGGTCCATACCGCTAATCCAGCGTTGTAAGGATCTGTGCTTAGAGCTTGTCAACATCATCATTTGCTTTTCAGTTATTTAAAAGCAGCAGAATTGTTCACTGGTCTTTCCCACTAGGGTTGATGGGCAAAATCAAGGCCTTTTTCAGTGGGCCCAGTGTATTAACAGACTACAATAATGGCTGCCCTTTGCCCCTTCCCGCCCCTTTTTCCAGAAGACGAGGGATGTAGAGACAGGGAGCACTGGATCTGACAGTAATGGGCTGTCTGTCATTGAGTTCTCAGTTTGTTTTAAGTAGCCGGGTTAGATTGCCTGTGAAAATGGTTTGATTTTACGTTCTTTGCAAAGCTGCGTCAAGCCCCATTTGAAATAACAAGGGCCTTCCTTTCTCTTGCTACTGCTCAAAGCAGGGACGAGTGCAGTGGGGAGGAGAAGGGAGAGTGAGCTTCCAAGGGAGCTTGCAGGGGAAGGATTGTAAGCCGCCGTGTGCAGAAGGGAATGAGCAGATGGGGGAAGCAGTGTTATGAAACTGCCCTCAGGCAACCTGCAACCTTGGCAGATGACAGGTGGAATATTCATCTGGCACCTCCCAAACTTCTCCTCCAATCAGCAGCTGTTGTTTGAAGCCCCGTCAGGTAGGCGTTTGATGAGAACGGGTTCATTTCCATGTACAAGGATATCGCCCTCATAAGGAAACAGTTGGAGAGGTCGGAGGTCAGACATACTGACCAGGGCACACGGAGAAGTTCATACTGCCTTGTCCTGGCTGTTGCTTACAGGCAGAGCTCAGAGCCGGGATGTCCAGTTGAGAAGACACTATCCACATATAGCTCCTGAGCACTTGAAATGTAGCTGAATTGAGGTGTGCTTGATGTAAATATAAAATACACACCAGATTTCAAGGGCTTAATGTGATAAGAATGTAAAATATCTCGTTAATGATATTTAATGTTGATTCCATGTTGAAATGATAATATTTTGGCTATACTGGGTTACACGACATACGTTATTAAAATTAAGTTCACCTGTTTGTGTTTTACTTGTGTAGCTACTAGAAAATGTGAAAGTACATGTATGGTTCACATTATATTTCTATTGGACAGTGATGGTCTAACGGCTTTCCAAAATCCAGCATCTTTTCTTAGGCTGCAGCGCAGACACAACTAGCTGCAGATTATGCATTTCACTGACTAAAACCTTCACCCCTGCCTCACCCCCTGGGGGAAGCATATCAGAATGAAAGAGAGTGAGAGGTATATTATCATAGGAGTTACGGTGAAACCACCTAATGCTTCAGAAAAGTGAATCGTTCGACACTGTGTATTTTTGTTGTTCAATTAAGAGCAAATTCTTAAAGCGATGCAGGTACTAGTGAGGCCTCTCCCTAGCCACTGATTTAAATTAATGTGTCTTTGATGACTTCCTGTCCTGCGGTCCACGGAAGTCCCTGATCGCTGCTGTGTAGGTGGTTCAGGTAGGAGCTTTGTGCTTCAGGCCCCTTGTGTCTCCGGGATCCTGGTTTCCTCATCATCTCACCACGCACCAGCACAGGGACCGGCCCCGTCTGGGGTCTCCTCCACAATGAACCCACATGCCAGGCATCAAGACGTTAGAAGATCAGTGAAGATGGGAGCAGAAAGGCTTCCTCGGGAGAAGTTGCATCGAGCTGTGCAGAGCCTTCTAGCACGTGGCTGGTGTACTCATCAGTATTTACTAGGCTACACTGTGATAACCCAAAGTTATCACGGAAGCCTCTAAGAGCAAAGGCTCATTTCTCACTAGTGCCGCAAGGCTCTGGGACAGGCTGCAGGTGGGCTGGGGCTCTGCTCCACAAGCCTCTTTCATTCTAGAACCCTAAGTGGGGCGAGCAATTTAGATTATCCTTACGTAGGGAAAGGAGAAATGGCTGGATGACATCGAGGCTTTCTGCGTGAGTACGGCATGTTAATCTCTTCTGCTTACAATCGACTGGACAGAGCTGGCGTCACTGGGGTAGAGAAATGACTTTCTCTACAGGGAGGTACTGGGAGCCACAGAGCAACAGACTTGAGCCACTTTTGCTTACAGTCCAGTAGCCAGAAGTCACTGACAGCTCCAGTGCCACTGCAAGGGAGGGTACGAAACACAGGGAAGCAAGTGGCGACTGACGAGAACCGTCTCTGCTGTGGCCTCCGCCCTGCTCTCTCCGTGGTGGCTTCCTGTCGCTGCGCCCTTCTGACAAAGGCTGGTTCAGGTGGTCGTTCTAGGACAAGAGCGGAGCCCTCCAATGGTACATGGGTGGTTGACATTTTTGGCATCAATAAACCTTAAGGATTGCTTAGGAGGTAGGCTGGATTCCCGGGATTTCAACCACGTGTTCTTTACCCTCGGGGTTGTTTGCCATGCCTCATAAATGTGACCCAGCAGCAGTTGGCACTGTTGCCTTAGACATTATCCAACTGCACCTCTCACCCAGTGAAGAAGCCACAACGGACGGTCGATGGGGTCCAGTTGTACACATAGAGAGGTGGCCACAGGAAGACTAGCTAGTGAGAGGGCCTGGAGCACAATACCTGCTCTGGTACTTACCCCCTGAGAAATCCAGGGGAAGCCCCTCCCCACCGCTAGGCCTCAGTTTCCTCCTCTGTAATACAGAGACAGTACTCTTTGCCAGGCCTGCCTCATCAGGGGGTTGCGAGGAATGTATGAGCTATTAAACCCCTACAAGTATAAGGTCATAGCCCAGGATAGGCTGGAGTGAGAAGGGCTATACTTCTGTGCTATGATAAGAGGTCTCGAGTACCTAAAAAATACCCAGCCATATATTAGAAACTATGATGAGATATACTGATTTGCAAGGTCCCCACCCCGCACTTGGAAAGTCTGAGAACTAATAGGGAGACAGCAGACCATCGCAACCACATGACCACGAGGTATGACCAAGCTACAGAGGGAAAGCATTTGGCGAACATCGGCTTCAGGGCTATTAAGTTAGAAGAATCGTAGTCGACAGAATCTAGATTCTCAGAGATGAGGAAATGAGGAGGGGGAGGGGGAAGAGGAGGGAGAACACCCCACAGTTCATTACTAGTAGTGTATAAACAACCTCTTAAACTCTGTGACTCTCCAAAATATGTTGGGCATAAACTGGCATATTGTGAATGCTCTAATTAGTCAGGATATTTAACATGAGCTGCTGTGACATCAAACCCCCCAAATAAATCTCAGTGGTTCAACACAACAGAAGCCTAGTTCCCATTTTTCATAGTCCCATATATGTCAAATGGATTAAGTGGGGAGCACGTGACCAACTATTTACTGGAGAATCCAGCGTCCTTGCTCTACCACCTCAGAATTCCTTACTTTCAGCCACGTGGACATGGGAGAGAGAGCGTTTATGCTATCTAAAGAAAAGGACCATCCCTCCCTTTCTTCCTCCCTCCTTCCTTTGCCACTCCCACCACCCCTTGTTTCTAGCAGATATTCACTAAGAATCCCGGCAGAAATAACGGTATGCTGGTGTGTGATGAGGAGGAAGGAGAATAACCTCGGTGAGAGCCGACAGCGAGCCCAGTCCAGCGCAGGTGTCTTCTTGGGGTGCTGGCATTGAAGTGAGAGATGGCGAAAAACCAGCATGTTTCCACCCCACCTCCACAGATGGCCAGGATGAAGGGGCGTGGAAGAAACCCCAGGTTTCGGCTGAATTTATAGATGAGGCCACACAACGACAGAACAATAATGAACACTTTCTATGAGAAGATGTTGTGAGTCAAAGAAATTAAGCACTCACCAATGGAGGTGACGAGGCGAGGACCAGGTCTCCTGGCACACCGTGGAGGCCCTCGACAGCCTCCCCCTGCCAGAATCCTTCCTGTGACCTCTCTCCCCCGTTGGAGAGAGTAGTCGCAGCATTTTTTCATATCCACTGCCTTCCATGTCACCTTTCCAGTGGTTAACACTGAGTTCCCCACATGGCGATCTCACTTGGGCAACCCCGAATGTGGCTGTTTATTATGTGCTCATAAGAACGGCTTTATGAGCCCTTAATTGCTGCGATCAGGCCTGAAATGTATGCCGTTCCAACGCCAAGCACAGGCAGAGCTCCGGGAAATTGTGTGGGCAGAGCTGGGAGAAACTCAAGAGAGCACAGAGGTCACGGTCCCCAGGGAGGCACTTGCCTCCTGCGCCATCGACGGGGTGCTCTCGTTCTTCCTCCCCCCTCTTCCATCCCTGCCTCTCCTTCTTTGCCTTTTCTCATTTCCGTTTCTCCCATTGCGGGAGGAGCGATGCTGATATTGACTGAACGGCTCCCATGTGCTAGGTACATGTTCATGGTCATCACAACATTCCTATGAGGCAGGTACTGCTGTCCCCATTTGAATGATGAGGACACTAAGGCTCAGAATGCTGGAGGCATTTGCCTGAGGTCACACAGCCGGTGAGCCACCAAACCGGGGCTCAAAGTCCAGGCAGTCTGGATCCAGTACCAGTGTCAGCGCAAACGCTTAATTCTATCATTCTGTTTCCTGTTTTGCTAAAGCCATTCCTGACTGCGAATTTTAAAGCCTTCACCCCAACTTAGTTCAAGAAGCGCTGAGCTTCACGCTTCACAGGAAGGAAAAGTACAAGATCAGGAAGGAGGCGGCTTTGTTTCCTCTTCTGCAATAGATATATTGTCTTGCCCCTACTCCTTTTTTTGATTAGTTACTGCCAACCCCCACAGTCAGAATTTTATCCCCTGTGCAGAGCAATCTGTGAGATGCATGAGCAGCAGCAGGGGGCTCCTGCATCTTGGATGCCCACCTCCACCTAACCGGCTTGCTCACCCTTTGTCCTGAGAGCTGCATTCTTGCTGGTTCGACTCTTCATCTTTTTCCCCAAAGTCTGGATTCTCAGTGCCACTTCCTCTAGTATATCCTCATCTACTTCATCTCTAAGGCTCAATTTAAGTGCCACCTTCTGCCTAAGGTCTTCCCTGATCTTGCTTTGCAAGACATGACATCTCTCCCTACACCTGTTTTTTGTTGCCCAATTCGCCCTTTGCCACCTTGTATGATAGTGATGATGCATGCTTCCCATCTCTCCTAGAAGGTGTTGAAGGGGAAAGCAGCATTGTGGTATTTATACAGACTTTGGAGGCAGAGAGACCTGGGTTCATACGCTGGTTCTGCCACTTACTAGCTCTATGACCTTAGGCAAGCTATGTCAACTTTTCAACTCTCAGCTTCTCTATCTCTAAGATGGAGGTCCTAACACCTACATCATAGGTGGATAGAAAAACTTTAGCACAGTGTCTGGCACACAAGAGGCAGCTAAAGAGCAGGTACTGTTATCCTTGTTATTAATAAACAAACAAACAAAACAAAACATGAATTTGGATCCCAGCTCTACGTCTCACTAACTATTTCACTTTAGATATCTCCTTAAGCATCAGCAGCTTTATCTTCAGAATGGAGATAATAATACTTCCCTGATAGGGTTTGGAATTAAAAGATATTATATGTAAAATACACAGCACTGTAAAATAGGATATAAAGTAGGTATTCGTTAAATGTTTATTCAATCAATTAATAAATTAACAAATGGGAATAAGTGGTCAGGGCCAGGGATACACAACAGATGGAATCAGAGTTAATATTGGCTTATTCGAAGGCTACATGACCACTTAAAATTAAAGAATAATGATAAGAGCCATTTAGGGAGTGCCTCCTATATGCGAGTACTTTAAATTGTATCTGATAACCTTATGAGGCTATAATTATTACCCTCAATGAAGCTCTGTCTGATCCAGAATTCAAGCTCCTAACCACTACATGATATTGCCACTCATCAGATAGGGGAATTCAGGGGTTTTTTTTTGAGAGTCAAAACACCATTAGTCCACGTAATAGAAAGGCAGCTCAAAACAGCCTAAGGCAAAGGAGAACTTGTGGTTCCCATAGCTGGGAAGAATGCAGGACCTCTCTGAGAACTCAAAGAACTCCTAGAACCTTATGTTTTCCAGGAGCCCCAACTCTAGCCGCCCAACGTCCACCTGTTAAAATGTGCACATTAAGTGCCATGCTGGGTGCCATTTCTCTTTATAATTCTCCTTCTCTTCTCATGAAACACTAATTGCTCCATTCTCAGATTCCCCTGAATATTTTGTTCATATGAAAGTATCTGCCACATCTTGCCTTACAGTGCGGTGGTACTTATCTTCGTATTCACATACAGACCCGTTCAGTATCTTTGACATATTGGGCGCTTAAAAATATTTTTAAGTAGATTGATGTGTGGATTGAGAGATAAGATTGATAGGTACATGGATAAGAGGGTAGAGGTAAGAAAAACAGGTGGATGGGGAAAATGGATGGTTGGAAAATATGTTGATAGAATTATGGTTAGATAAATGGATGAAGGTTGATAGATGTAAATAAAGGGTAGGAGGGACTGATTGCATGGGTGATAGATTGATGGATGGTTTACTAATCATCCACGTGATGGATACACACATGAATGGACAGATGGGCGATGAGGTGGGTAGGTGAAGGACTCAACCTACGCTTTTAAAGGATACATTTCCTTTCAGGTATGTGCAGAATATTAGTTCCCTCTGGTATGAATAAATAGGCAACTAGAACAATTTTCCTTAGTTTTATTTCTTCCATTGTAATTCTCTTAGAAGACATTGGAACAAAGTTGATGCCTCCTTTAGATGGAATCTGAGAAATGCAAGTAAAATGTTTACCTGTTGTGGAATGTGCGTTACACATCATAATGAGTCTGAGTATCTCACCGAAGAGGAAAAGGAAAAGCAGATGGTATACTGAACAGGTGCCAGTCTATTAATCTTGACTCGCCTGCCTCTTGGATTCTGAGAGTAATGCCACCCGCATTGACTAGTGAGGGAAGAACGAGGCTGGAGGTGAACGGAGCAGGAAGACAGACGAGTTAATCACTTATTATCACTCATGGGACAAAACGACACTCCCAAGACGCAAACTCTGCCCGCTCCCCTTAACCCGCTTCCTGTCACCCTCCCGCCACCAGGCCCGGTGGCCTTCTCTGCTTCGGAATGGACCGGAACAAAGCTGTATTCTGGAGCTAAGTCATAAAGAAAAGTCGTATACACTCTCAGAATTAAATATAGCATGCATTTTAGTCTGGCTAAATGGAAACAGAGTAAAACCACTGCGACTGTGGTAGCAGATGTAATATGGCTCAGATGCCATATAATAGAATGGTTAAGGGTCATTAGAGGCAGGCAAATTTGGGTTTGTGTCTAAATTCTTTCTCTTGCTGAGTAAGAAACTTCTGTTTCTGGCAACATGGTAAATCAGGTGCCTCCTCCTAGCACCTGCCTATCTTCCTGCTGAAAACGACCATCAATGCTAAATAAAACAAACAAACAAAAAATCTTTCTGAATGCTTCTATGAGCCTGCAAGAAGTTAAGTGATATCATGACAGGGACCGAGAGAAGCAAGCGTAGCACCGAAGCAGCCTTATGTCTGGAGGGCATTTTCTGACCTTTGTGAAACTTAAGTTTAAGTTTTTGCAGCCTTACAGGACTTAGAGGCAGAAGACAAAATCGAGTCCACCCAAGTGGATGTCTAGCATAGCATCTCCCCAATAAAGCCAGAATCTAGTGTACAGGGAGAATTAGAAATATATGTCTTGGAGTACTGCAAATAAATTTGCAATAATAAAAGTTTGCCTAAGGAACCTTGGCAATTAATGAAGAGGAAAAATGTTCCAGGAGAAGTTACAAATACAAACCAGCCATCATACAGGTTACAGTCAAAATTCACTTTATCTGTTAAATGTCTAGCTAAGGAATTTAATTTAAAATGGTCCTAGTCTGGTAGATACTGTCCACAGGCAGTTGGGATAAATTATTGGTAAATCTTCTCTCTGGAATACCCTATCTCAAATTATTTCGAGGGGAAAAGTTTCAAGGAAAATATGCACATCTCAGTAAAGTATAACATTAACTTTATATAGCTTTTTGTAGGCTAGCTCTCTCCCTTAGTCCTATAGTTGTCGTCTTTCAAAATGGCACACTCTTATTTAAGTCCTGAATAAAATAGCTTTCTTGGAAAGAAGAAAATAGAATGGAAGATAATAATAAAAATGAGAATGAAATTAAAGAGAAGAAGATGCCAATGTCAGAACGAAATGTAATTTACATGACTGTTACTGTAGTTCTGGGCATACAGACTGTGATCAATTCTAACTAATATAAACAATGCTGAAAAGAAGGCCTTTATCCTCAAATATTGACTATATTTCTTTATTTACTTGGAATAATTTCCAATAAATACAATTACCGAATTGAAGTGAACAAACGTTTTTAAGGCTCTTAATTTCCAAAGAGATAATTCACACAAAAGAGCCTTATGAACCTCAGCGAGGTGATATATAAAGAACTTAATAACATTTTTATGAGAGGGTAGGGAGAAATGATGGGTAAGAAAGGCACTGAATTTTACTTAATTCACCAAATATCTCTTTAGCTCATGCTGTTTATCAATAAAATCCTAGGTGCTAGGGATACGACCATAAGAGGTCACAGTCTTTGCCCCCCAGAAACTATAGGGATGGATAAATGATTATATATCCATGCTTGGAACTGTGCCAGTAAACGGGAGGTGCTCAATAAATATTTGTTGAATTAAATTAGCAGTTAGAGTGTGATGGCACTGTGAGAAGGCTGTCGAGGGGTTCTTCAGTTGAGCCTTAGCAGAGACAGGATGTGGTTTGCTAGAGAACTCAGCTAACCAGCTTCATGGTGAAAAGGTAGCGCCCCGGAACAAGATGTCAAAAGTGAAGTTCTGTCTCCTACTGGGAACCTCCTTGCAGAGACTTGAGAAGGGAATGCCAGGCAGGCTTGGAGAGGAGATGGAGAATGGACGCACATGGCACCTTGAGTTTGAGGCTTAGTGGAAAACTCAAGGATGCAAGCTGATGTTCTGAGCTGTTAAACACCTCTCGTTGCAGGAACTTGGAACGTGCTGTTTTCCACATCTGGACCACTTTTCTCCGTGACGGCCTTATGGCTCACTCCCTCAGTGCATGTGGATCAAATGTCACTTCCTCAGAGAGAATTTTCACAACCTTCTTGGTACTCTGGGTATACCCCTCTTCTCTAGCCTTACTCATCTCCATTTTATCAGCAGTTGACTGCTATTCTGATCTGTTCATTGTCAACCTCCCTATGCTAAAAGGTGAAAGAGAAGGGTTTCTGTCTCTTTTGGTCACGACTGGAGCCCCAGTGTTCAGAACAGGTATGCAGTATGTGGCAGAGGCTCTGCATCGCACCTGCAGTTAACAATATTCATGTTAAATGTCACTACCACAAAGGGGAAGATGCTCAAGGAGTTTTTGGAGATAACGAATGTCCCCATTTCCTTGATTGTGGTGACGGTTTCATGGGTGTATGCCTATATCCAAACTCATCAAATTGCATAAATTAAGTGTGTGCGGTATTTTCTGTATCAGTTATACTTCTATTAAGCTGTTAAAAATTCAATAATACTTGTTGAGTGAATAAATGGATAAATAAATGTTATTTTGCCTGAATCATCATTTTCTTTAGCTAGTTCTTGTAATAATTGCCATTCGCGGAATGCTTACGATTTCCAGGCTCTTTGTTGACTTCTCTTTGTACATTATTTCATTTAATCACCCAAGAAACGTATGCAATGAGCCCTACTTATCTCTTATTTTATAGACACAGGCATTTTACAAGACAGAGAAGCTATGAAATGTTCTTGGCATAGTGGCTTTTACTTGTTGTTGTTATTGTTGTTGTTGTTACTTTATTTAACATCAGGAGGCCCTGTGTGCCATCTTAATTATATCATGTAACAGCTAACACAGCAGGGTGAGGTCGTGGCAGAAACGTGAGATTTGGAGTTAGGTCACCTGAATCCTAGCTTAAGCTCTGCCTCTGTCAAATGACGGCACTTTGATGGGGCCTCGCTTTCTCCATCTGTAAAATGGAAGCTCCTCCCTCTCTCCCCTGCTTCGCAGGGTCACTGTGAGCATAATGCAAATTAACAAATGTCAAGGTTCTTGGCAAGCTATAATTGCTATACAAATATGGCTTGACTTTTACAGTTAAACCCTCAGGGGAACAAAGCCGGAAAGACCTGAAGTTTCTAAGCTTCCAAGTTTATCTTCCTTTGCATATTTCATTTGTCTGGCTTTGGTGGACAGGATCATTAATATTAATGTTCAGGCTTCATAAATTATGCACCTGAAACAAGAAATTTCTTCTTCTACCTTTCCCATCTTATACTTTGTCTCAGAAGTCCAGTGAGCTTTGCTCACTGACAAAGACCTCACAGAAAATAAAGACAAGACGTGTCCTTGGGATACTAAAACATGGGGCCATCCCAACACCAGGCATCACTCACTGCCAGCAGAAAGCCCAAGCTTATGTTCGTGCCAGCATGCACTCAAATTTCCAGATGTTGATCTCAGAATTCATAAAACTCTCATTGTGACATCTACTGACTAATGCCTCAGTACCTAAGATTGGAAACACCTGTAGTAAAAGCTCAGCTATACACTCACTGACTTATCCACAAGGTATTGGACCCTGAAGAGGCAGGTTGAAGATATAACTCGAAGGAATAGAGGGAATATATAAAATAATTCGGTTACTATAACATTTCCACAACAATCAACACGGTGCCAAGAAAGGTAGAGAGAAGATGCCTGTGGTAGGCAGAATAACGCTCCCACCCCAAGGATATCCACACCCTAATACCTGTGAACGTTACTATGTACAGCGAAGAATTAAGGTTATGAATGGAATTAAGGTTGCTGATCGGCTAACTTCCAGATGGGTCAATCATCCTGGATTTTTCAGGTGGACCTCATGTAACCACAGCGTTCTTTAATGGAGAAGAGAGAGGCAGAAGACAGGGCACTGGGCAATGCAATGCGAGAAAAACACCTCGCCATTGTTGGCCTTGAAGATGGAAGTAGGGCAAGAGGAGCGAAAGCATGTAGGCAGCCTTTAGAAGCTGGAAAAGGCAAGTAGGTAATCCTTCTCCTAGAGCCTCCAGGTTCAAATTCGGCCCTGCCCACAACCTTGATTTTTAGTCCAGTGAGACTCATCAGAACTGTAATGCAATAAATCTGTGCTGTTTTAAACCACTAAGTTTGTGGTTATTTGTTTAAAAATCGGTAGAAAAATGATCCATTGCCAACACTCTAATATCGCCCAGAAGTTTCTGATCAGAGATTCTGGCTCATTGCCCTGAAAGCCAGAATACTGAGATGCTAAGTTAATCCAGAAGTTACAAGGTCAAAGGCAGTTATCCCCCCCACAAAACCCCGTGCGACTGGAAGATCTGCTTCTGCTCTGAATCTCCACTTACTCACCTCTGAGAGGCCTGGGAACTGGTCTCTAGGATTCTCCTAGATCAATAACCAAAGTCTCTAGGATGTTTTGCTCTGTGGCAGGTGACAACTTTCCTGATAGAAATGGACTCACTCGCGTGGGTATAGAAGATGGTACAAATGCCAACATCTTTTTCAGGCACAATTCCCAAACACATGAGATATTTCATTACGTTGCAGGATTAGGTATTCACTTGCTGCATAACAATTGCCCCCAATTTTGCAATTTAGGACAAGAAACGTTGGTTGTCCCACAGTTCCTGTGGGTGAGCACTCTGGGCACACCGTAGCTGGGGGCCACTGCCTCAGGGCCTCTCACAAGGCTGTGGCCAAGGTGTCAGCCAGGACCACAGTCAAACGTGACTGGGGAAAGATCTGTTTTCACGCTCACTCACGTGGCTGCTGGTGGACTTCGGGTCCTCATTGGCTACTGGCTGGAGACATGAGTTCCGTGCCTTGGGGCCTTTTCACAGCACAGCTCACAAAAGGGCTGCTGGCTTCCCTCAGAATGAGCAAGCCACGGTCTGTGTGAGCTCTTATATCCGAATGACTCTGACTTTATTTCTGGATTCTGATCATTAACAGCGAACTAATAAGTCCAGCTCATACTTGGGGGTGGGAGGCGGCTGACGCAGGACATGAACACCAAGAGGTGTGGCTCACTGTGGGCCATCTTAGAGGCCACATACCTCTAGATTAAGGAACTGGTGACCTTTGCTAGTTATTACAAAGGAGAATGAGTTTGAGTCCCAAATGAGGGGGGAGGGGGAAATCATATTTTACCATGGCTGGGGTGGCCAGAAGGTGGGAGGTTGATCTGATGAGGCTAAAGTCATGCCTTCAAACCTCTAGTGGGCTTGCGGCCTTCGGCGTGGCCTGGGACCGCTGAGGGTGACGGACGGAAGCATTCTGGATGGACTCTCAGGACAAGCTGCCGTCATTTCACACTCAGGCGACTGCAATAGCTCCTTAATGGCCTGTTGCCTTTTAATCTTTCTCCTTTACAACTCATTTTCTACGAAGTGGCAAGAATATCTTTAGAGTAAATTACGCTACTTCTCTGCTTAAGATGTTTCATTGGTGCTCATGAACTCTGGAGAAAGCCAGAAATTCTGATCAGCCCGCAAGATCCGCATGACCTGACAGCTGCCTGTCTTTCCAGACTTATTTCACTTCCATTCCCTCTTCCTCGGGACGCTCTAACTTCCAAATCCTTGAACCTATTGTTTCTCACCCCGGGACCTTTACACCTGCCGTTGCTTCTGCCTCATACACGCTCCTTTGGACTCTACTCACCTAATTTCTGCTGAGTTTAAATGCCATAGCTTCGAGTGATATAATCTGTCATTAAACATGTTGTTTTCTAAGTTAAGGTCCCTCTCTCTCTCATCTGACTCTAAGTTTTAGAGAAGAACCATGTCTAATATGCTCACCACTATACATCAGCATCGTTAAAAAGTGCCTAGCACATAAGAGCTCAATAAATAGTTAAGAGAATGAAGAAAACTCAAGAACAAAAAAACTTCAACTTGGACCAGCCGCGCCTCCTTCCTATAGTTTTAGGAGAACTGCTACATAAACCAAGAAGAACAAGGCTGGGAACTTAGAGTTGAACGCTAATAAGCAACACTCAGTCACCCGTGGGTTCTAAATCTAGCCTTGAATTGATCAGGCTCAAGGCCCACCATGTCTATTTCCTCCCATCGTTCAAATATGATCCCAATTATTTCACGCAACCTAGAGCACCACAGAAAAAAAGATCCAGAGGTGGAAATAAGCATTTGCCCCATAATGGAGAGGCTGCCCACAGACCTCAAACTCTAGAATGATACCTACGGGCCATACCATCTGTTGGAAGAAGAGAGAGCAGCCAAAAGGGAGAGGAAGAGAGGTGAGCCGGCACCATCACTGAACTGCAGAAGGAAGAAAGAGAAGGACATATGTACTCGCCTTTTATTCCCCTAAAAGTGCTCCCATCCGAAACACGGTCCAATAAAGTAGCCTGGAATCCTTCCAGTACTTCTTCCTCAATGTGAGGCGGGGGTGGGGGGTGGGGGGTGGGAGGTGGTGGTGGTGCTGTGCCCTTGATTCTGCTTCGCCTTTGGGGAGCCCCAAAAAGACAGGAAAGGAAGGAGGACAGACTGGGGCCCTGGACTCTTCTCACGGAGAACAATTACAGTCATGGGAATAACGAGGCTCCTATGCAGGTGGAAAACAGAGGCACTATCTTGAGCATTTTATTTCCCCTTAGACAGCACTTTACAGTTTGACGAGTCACTTCACACTTATTATCTTATTTGATCCTCAGCAGTACTGGCTGGGATGGGACTTTAATCCTATTTGAAAGATGAAGCAATAGACTTAGGTCAGTTTTAAGTATTTAAACAAGGTATATGAAACTACTTTGAAGTTTTAAAGGCTATGATTTTGGTTTAAATGATACTTCTCAAAAGCATCAGACAAACTAGCCTTTTTATTAATGTGTACAGGTATTTGTGAAAACAGAGTTTGGTTGTTAAAGATCAGTTTTTTCCTCAACTATTTCTCCTTTTCTACTTCCCCTTTTCCTCTTGCCTTTTCCTTCCTTGCTGAACAATTCAGTCCTACATCTATTAGGTGGGACAGAAGAGGGTAAGCATCTGTACCTATAGAGTGGGGGGCCAAGCCCAGGGAGTGGGGGAGGGCCGCATGTGAGGGCTCCTCTGAGCAGAGTAACCTGAGCCCAGCTAGGTGAGGATGGCACCCACGCCAAGGGGCAGCTCAGTGTGAAATGTCAGGGCCTGGGGCATGTGGGCAGGTTGTCCACGCCAGGGGAGAGTCATCCCAAGTGTGGTGAGGGGGGCATCCACTAAGAGGAGAAGCCTTCAGAGCCCGAGTGGGGTGAGAGGGTGTCACCTATTCAGGTGGGAAGGGGCAGATGCCCACCTTGGGAAGTCAGACCCTGAGCAGGATGAAGAGCATGACCCCCAGGTAGGGCAATCTGTAGGGAGTGTCATGTGGGATGGGGCAGTGGATTAGTTTACAGTGGGGAGTCAGAACGTGAACAAAGTGTGTGGGCGGTGCCTGTCAGGGGGTGCCAAACTCCAGTAGGATAGTCGAGTGTGTACCCATATGTAGGGGTACAGTCCAGTGCAGGGGTATTCAAGACCCAGCAGGGCAAGGAGGGTATCTGTGCCATGTTGTGGCCCGGCGTGGGGTGTTGGAATTTAAATGGAGTGGGGGGAGGGGACCACCTGCTCTGGCGGAAGCAGCGGAGATGGGAGATTTGTCACAAACAAGGTATTGATGGAATAAGTAAATAAAATGGGGATGGTGGGAACCATCTGGAGAAGGAAGATAAATATGGAAAAGCAGAAAATACGAATGAAAAGTGTTAGAATACAATTGGGATGGATTCATGGTTTTCATCCTAGAGATACAGAAACCGATGCATATGTGGGACTGTGCGTGACATACACTTTCCCTAGCCCTGTCCGCTGAGAATATCTGGGAGTGGTGGCGCCCCGATCACAACTGGCACAGCTAGAGCTTGCGTCGTGGTTTCTTGATACCGTCCTCCACTAAGAGCAACGGGAACTCCTCAGGGTATAGCTAATTTCAGGGGCGGGGCAGGGAGAGTACGAGGCGAGACTGGAATATCTTGTGCCAGAGAGAAGTAATGGGAACCTATTAAAGGGGACACAAAACCCGGTTTGAATGAAACCCCAACTCGAGTTGAGGGCAACTTGAGTAACCGAATAAATAATGATAGTACCAGATCTTAACGCACCAGATAAAATAGGAAACTATGAAACCATGCTGATAAAATAACTTAGAAGTTTGACGACAATGGCATATGTACAGAGTACCCAAAATAATAGTTATAAAATAAAGAGAAACCGTTGGGATTCCTGGCAGCCAGTACCTTCGTCAAGAGATCAAAGTAAACAAACAGAACCTTCCACCACCTGATGGGATGCGATGGGAGGCCGCGGTGTCGCTCCTGCGATGTTTCTGGCAAGGAGGTACAACTTGAACCTAACCATAAGGAAATATAAAACCAAACTGAGACACATTCCACAAAATAAATGACCTGTATTCTTTAGGAGTGTCGAGGTCGTGAGAGTCAAAGAAAGATTGAGAAATGATGAAAGCAGCAAAAATCCCATAAAACTAGGTGCAATGCATGATGTATGACTGAATCCTTTACCCGCAGGGGAAATTATGGGACGACTGGAGAAGCGTGTATGGGCCTGTGGAGCGGAGGGTGGTGGCGTATTGGTGCCAACCTCCTGATCCGAGGTTACGCAGGAGACTGTCGCTGCTTGTGGGAAAGACACGGGAAAGTATTCTGGGGTAACCGGACATCAGGTTACTTACTCTCAACGGTTCAGGAAGAAGCGTCCTTACTGTGTTTATAATTTTTTTTCTAAGTTTAGGGTTGCTTCAAAAAATTTTAAAGGGAGAATGCTTCACTGGTTAACCACAATGCCAAAAGTTTTTGCTTTGACTACAATTAGTCTGACAACACTTCTGGGTCACCTCTCCCCATCCCCCCACCCACAATCCCCACATATACCCTTCTAGTAAGAGATTCTAATTTGCAGCTATGAATCCATTTGATCCATTTTAAAGAAATCGTGGGAGAGGGAAGAAATTAAGCATTCCTCACATGATTAAATAGAGCACATTTTCCAATCTATGAAATTCCTGGGGAAAAAGCCTGCAAAGAGCGTCTCAGCAATAATAGTAACAGCTAAAAATTGCTGGAAGTCTTCTGTGTTCTCCGTATCACTCGACGTGTTTTACCTTTATTAACCCAGGTTAATACTTTCTACAGCTCAATAGGACAGGTTTGGTTAAACTGCATTTTATGGACAAGGCCATATGGCTGGTAAGCAGCAGAGAGAGACTCGAATCCAGGTAGTTTGACTCTTGGGCCTACGATTACTATGTTGAAAATAATAACTATTCGGTGATAATGGTTAATAAATATTAAGTATGAAATATGTCCAATACATAGTACTAGTAGCTCACTTTGTTCAATGGTCACATAAACCCTATAAATTATACAGTTTCCAGATGAGGAAAATTTGACCCATGGCACCCTAGTGGGGGGTGGGGGGCGGAAATTCAAACCTGGGCCTGTTTTACCTCAAATCCTAGGACCTAGTGATTATACGGATAACCTGTCTGCTAGTGGACAGGTCAGGAACCCTAGAACTTCACTGTGCCATTCGCCGCTCCTCACAAGGTCCCAATTCTTTGTGCAACATCATTAAAAAAAGATTTTAAAAAGTCTGTACATTGTAAGGTATATAAATGATGAATCGCCATGTTGTACACCTGAAACTAATACTGCATGCCAACTATACTTTAAGAATTTTTAATAGTGTGTATAGATAATACTAAATAAAAAGCATCTTATTTAGTTGAAAAAGTAGATATGAGATTTGATCTTTGTTAAACTCCATCAGCGGCTGCTGTGTTTAAATAATCCGTCTCCGCGAGTGGCTGGTCAGTAAACACTTCTGAATTGCCTTTCCCTAGCAGAAAACCGACTTTGAAGGTCTCCCTTGCAGTCATGATCACACACTGCTCTTGTAATCCATCTTTTTCAAAGGCTGAACTTATCAAAACCTTCTAACAGGAAGCAGAGTTATTTCCTGAATCTTCATCTAATGGGCCCAGAAGCAGCTGTACGTTGCAGAATTGCCTATGCTATGCCTGTCATTTCTGATATACAACGGCCGGGAAGGCAGGATTTGATCAACACCTGTGTATATAAGTGAGGCGAGACCTGACCGACAACTGACTATAAATGAAACTGGATGTCAAAGGTAGCTCCTCTTGTGGTCTGTTTCAACAGAGGTCCCAAAGGCCTAGAATGTATAATAGGTGAGAGGTATTCCCATACCCTAAAATGAGATACCAGACCCCCCTGATAGGACATGAAAAGAATTTGATAAAACTGGTTCCGCCAGCAAAATCACTACCTCCAGCCTATAAAACTGTTGAGCTGGAGGAATTTGGAGAGCTGGGTCCTTTGGAGAGAGCTGCCAGAGTGTTGTTGGGTCTCTCTTCCTCTTTTTCAAGGTAGAGAGAAAAGGTTGTACCTCTTGACATTAAATTAAATGACAGAGGGTTAATGGGATCACGCGGAGAACTTGGGGACTGAGGGAGCACTAGGATTGACGTGAGAGGCTTTGAGTCAGCTGTGAGTAGAGTCCTACCGGGGACTGTTATGAAGCAAAAATATAAACAGACACACAAGATCCTTCCAAGGTGCCTAATGAGCGCAATGAAGGAGACAAATTACATGGTCCGACTGAGATTACCTTGGGTTTGGCGATCAGGGAAGGTCTGTCTAAGAGACGGTCTGTGGACTGAGCTATAAAAGAAAGAGGAGTCGACCCCTCAATGAACAGAATACGGATTATTCCAGGAACCGGGAAGAGTGAGCAAAGCACCAGGCGGTGGGAAGGACAGGAAGGAGGCCAAGATTGACGGCCGCGGTCGAGCTCTTCCTTTTGACTGCACCCTACTTAGAGGCTGAGCCGTGTTCCCTTAGTGTCAGGGTCCCCAGCCCCCAGCTTGGCATAGTGGGGGCACACATTTCAGGTATCTTGAATAAACCCACTTGTTCTCTTTGAGGGGAACTTGTCCAGGCTTCAAGTCCAAACCAACTTGGAAGCAAATTTTACAAGCTGGATGCAGGGTTTGTCCAGTAAGAAGGTATATATTTTATTGCCAGTCCAACCACTTAGTCAAAGCCCAGGTTTTTCTGGTGTGTGTATGTGACCTTCAAGTCGAAAGGAAGGTGGTACCGAATGGAGAAGGAGAAAGATGAAGGGACATTTTCAGGAGAAAAAAAGGCTTAGAGGGAGGATCAACAACAAGTTTTCACAATCCACTCTAATATGGGCCTTGCTATGCCATCACTCAGAACTGTTCATTGAAGGTCGACATGATCCACTTTCCATCGTAAGGAAAATGAGGCTCAAAACAGGTAACTCCTTGCACAATACCACGGAGCTAAAATGTGACCAAAACGGAACTGGAAACCGAAACTAGAAGACTCCAAGTCTAGTGCCCTTTTTTACTACAATATATTCCTCCAAGGGAAGAAGAACACACGAGGGAATGGACTAGCACGTGTCCATCCACTATCCACTGCGACTGTATATCATTTAATCCTCTTTCCAAGCTCTCAGTGTTGGCATTATAACACGGTGCCAGCAAAGCTTCTGTAGGGAGCAGTTGAGACGGAATCAGAAGCTTGAGACATCTGTTGGGGTAAATCCCCATGGGGGACAAAGGGGAGAGAGAGAGCAGGAGTAGATGGAGAGTCCAGGACCAAGATGCGGTTCCGATATCTGTAAAGGGAGGGAGGGAGGGAGGGGAATGGAAGGACTGGGTAGGAAGCGCCTCGGGCTGTGGTGAGGCTCTGAGAAAGTCACGGCAAGGCTGATGGGAGCCCCAGAGCGGAGATGGCCTGTTAGAGGGGTCCCGCACCGGGCAGGAACGCCCAGCTACGGTCCCTCAGTGTGCTCGATCCTAGGCTGGGAACAGCCCAGGCAGAGTGTGGCCTCAATGTGAATTCTGCCGTGGGCCCTGAAGGTGTGACCGCTGGGGCTGTCGGCCAGGTCACCGCTGTCCCCACAGCAGGTTCGCTCTTACACTGAGACTGGAGATGTGCGTGGGTGACTCACGCAGCTGCGCAGATGCCTACTTTATACGTGGGGTAACAGGTCCAGGGAAGCTGGTTACTCTGCCTGAAGTCACTCGGTAATAGGGAGAGTTACTCCCAGCAATGTCTGTCCGAAACCAAACTGTTTTCTACACCGCAACAAGAGGATGCAAAGCGACACGGCCGAAACGCACAGCACCTGTGAGGTTCTCCCGCCGAAACGCACAGCACCTGTGAGGTTCTCCCGCCGAAACGCACAGCACCTGTGAGGTTCTCCCGCCGTTGGCCCGGTGTTTCCGCTTCTCCTCGATTTCCGTCTTCCTGGCCCTGCCCGAACTTAACTTCCAACCTTTTCTCTCTCTCACCCCCAGCTCCAGCCACAGGAAATGTTCACACGCAAGCGAGCACCCTGAGCTCCTGCCCGTCTCTGTGGCTTCAGCCACGCCGTTTCCCGCTTGGAAAAATGCTACCCGCTCTTAACTTCTATTGCTATTTGTGGCTGTTTAGTTTCATTACCCATTTACACGGGACCTTGTGCCGTAAGTTCAGTGGCCCGTGTGTGACTCACCTTTGTTTCTTCATTCCCTGGTCCAGTACCAAATGCATAGTGAGGGTTAGGAGAGATTTTTTTTTTTTTTGGAATGAATGAATAAACAGATAAATGAATGCATGGCTATTATCACCCTAAAGAATCATTCCTGGCCCTCTGGACTTCCTTCTCACCCCCCGCCCAGGTAACTAAGTGAAGGTGAAACCATATCCTAGCATCTCCATGAGGCCATGGTTATAGGCATTTTTAATGTTGACCAGCACCCAATTCATCTTTACTTTGGGGCACACAAGGATGACTGCCCTTATTTGCCTAACGTAAAGCTTTCCAAGCGGCCAGCAGGGCTTATTTACTCTGAAGGATAAGTTAGAAGCAGAAATGGCACGTGGCACTTTGGGGTGGAGGCACCCCATCGCCAGGGAGCACCGCAGAAGCACACACTGTCATGACGGCCTGGAGGACAGCTGCTCTGGACACCCCCGCACTGACAGCGGATGTCAGAGGGCCAGAAAATGCACTTTTGTTGAGTCGAGAAATGATGTGAGACTTGTCTGTTACTGCTCCAACCTGATGAAGCTGACCTACGACAGGCACTCTCTCACGGAGTGTGAGGACTGCTGGACCAGCAGCAGTTCACGGGTCCTTCCCCGTGGCGGACAGGAGCTTCCTCGACTTCAGATTCCCAGGTCCTATCCTTGTGAGGTCTGAGATTCTCTAGGTTTGTACTAAGGTTGAGAAATCTGTTTTCGGTCAAGCTTCTGGTGGTGAGTCAGGGATGGAGGCAGGTTTGGAAATGATTGTATTCCGGAACATTAAATATGAAGCTCTTTTTCATATAAAAGACTCTGCCATTTGGCAGGAGGAACTCGGCGAAGGACACCCCATCACTACTGGCGGAATGTGGAGTGACAGCAGGGGGTTTCTAGCTCCTCCCATTCTGCCGCGCTGCTCTGAATTCGGGCTCCACTGTGCATGAACTAGGTGGCCTTGGGCAGGTCACTTGACCTCTGTGAGCCTGCTTTCTTGCATATGAAATGGATAAGAAAACCTCTACTGAGTTACCAGTTCCCTTAGGATGGTCCTGAATTGAATGCAAGAAAGACATTCCGTAACTGGTGCTTCCTGGCATGGAGAGACCGTGGTCCGGAGAATCATGGGAACTTGCCCGAGATCACACAGCACGTTTGAGGCAGAGGAAGGAATAGACCACGGGACTGTTTCTGCCTCCCCAGAAGCCCGTCTATGTAACAGGAGGAGAACCTTCAGGTGAGAAGAGGACCTGGGCAGGGTTAGGGAGAGCAGCAGGCCCGCTCTGCTCTGCGGGACCTCGGGGCACGGCTGGCTGCCTGCCTGGAACATCGGTTCCCACGTACCTGGGACTACGCTAGAGCCTGCAGCCAGGCGGCAGGAGAGCAATCTCTCTGCAATTAAACATCTAATGGCTTTTAAATGGAGCTGCCTCTGAAATTGGCATAAGCCAAGTCGCCTCCAGGTTGCAATAAAAGGTGGAGAGGGAGGAAGGTAGAGCTTTTAAGCTCAACCCAAGAGCATTAATTTTCAACTACCTTGACTCTTCCTTCCTTCCAGCTCACAGGCAATGACTTCTGGGAAAGGTGGGCTAGCAGGTCTGTGGGTGAAAAGCTCAGAGCACTGGGATGCGGACCAGTTTAGCTGTTCTCTTTTCATATCCAGCCAGTTCTTCTGGAGACTTCTGGCTGGGTTCAGTGGCCAATCAGTTACTTGACAAACACATCTGAACCTGTTGGTCTAGGCTACGATCTGTGGGAAGACCAAGAATGGCCTGATGCTATCCAAACTGCCCTGGCTAGGCGTTAGGACATTTAAGTTTTGGTCCCATCTCTGCTACTCACTGGCTGTGTGACCTCAGAAAGGTCACTTCCCCTCTCTGTGCCTCTTCATCGATAAAAGAGCAGAGGGGATGGCTGAACCAGACGATGATGATGATAATAATAATAAAAGGCAACATTTATTTAGTGCTTACCGCTTCTCAGGCACTGTTCTAAAGAACTTATTCTTATGAACTTACTTAATTCTGGCCATAAACCAATTTCATCATCCCTATTTCACAGACGAGTAAACGGAGTCACTGGAAATTTAAATGACTTTCTGAAAGTCACACATTTGGTAAGCACAGGAATCACAGTCTAACTCTCACAGTCTGGCTTTCAAGAACATGCTCTTACGCACCGCATTCGTTTAGCTTTCTAGATCGCCTAGCCGTACCAAGTTATTGTTCCAAGGGAGAAACTGGACCACCTGCCCTCAGAATTTTCTTCCATGGTAGAAAAACAAGACCATCAGCAAACAAAAAGGAATTTGGGCACGACAGTCTGGAACCGACTGCAGGAGTCTGGGGAGGAGAGAAGAGGATGGGCTCTAGTGGTCCGGGAAGGCTTCGTGGCAAAACCGAGATGAGATCCGGTCCCTGCAGGGTAGGCAGGCCTTGGATAGGTACAGGAAAAGGAGGCGGACATTTCTAAGAATAGATAACAGAGATGCCTCAGTGAAGACCTGGGGGGTTAGAAGGCGTGCGCGTCGAAGCGGGAGAGCGCGGCTGGGGACCCCACCCCTTTTCGTAAGCCTCTCTCCCCCTGGCACGCGTCTGCACCACCCTCCGAGGCTCAGCGCCGGCGTCTCTCTTTTTTCAAGCCCTTCATGATCCCCCGTCCCCCGGCTTTGGCTGCACTCATCTCCGCTACACCTTGACGCTCCTGCTGGACTGTGAGCTGCTTGTAGTCAGAGACAGGGCCCTGCACCTCTTACCAATCTCTGTATCCCATCACTGTGTCCCCTCACTGAGCCTGGCACTGGGTGATAAATCCGCGCTGGATCTGAGGTTGACACCAAAGGAGGCTCGGGCATGTTGAGCACTGACTGGCTATCGGAAGAGTTTGGGTTTGACTCGAAGAGTTTGGATTCAGACGGGGGAGTTGAATGATCTCGGGCAAAAAAAGTGACCCCCATGAAGTTTATGTTCTATGAAAAACACATTGATGGGGACAAGACAGGGCAGGCCAATCATCTTTTGCTTTTTAAATATGAATTTGAGACCAGAAGGAGAGGGGAGACTGAGGATTCGCACTCTGTAACTTTCACGGGGCTGTTGGTAAGGATGAGGATGGTGGTCAAACCGATGTGGATGGTGATGACGGTCCGATTTCGTCTTTCAAGTGCTGTTCTTGCAAGAATCCTCTCCGCTTAACTAGGCATGTATATTCTCTACGTATTTTTCCTTAGGGATTTCTCTCTGCCGCCTCATATCCTACTTTCAGGTTCTAAGTCAGTGCCTTTCACCTTGTAGATTAAAACATTGAGGACATGGAAGGAGTCTGTCACAATGCCTGCCACCGAGTAAATTTTAGGTCAAACGATCTAACTGAAGATCTCCAGGAAAAATATTTTTTCGAATTATGTTTCTTCATTATACTACCATTGAAAGTCTTTGTAGCTAATCCGGCACTCTACAGCTACATGAGAGACATGGGAGAAGGAAAAAGAAAGATGGATCTTAACAGGAGCTCAGAAGGGCCCAGAGCATTTTTTCCAACAGTGAAAACAGAGAGAATTCACGATAAATTGAAATGGGGTTGGGGGGGGGGCTTTGAGGTCATTCAGACAAGAAGGTGCCCAAAGCTGCTCGGATCCAGAGCTGGGCAAGGCAACTGGCAGGCATGTAGAGCCCTTATTAGCAAAAAAGGAAAGACAAGAAAAAGAGTAATTCTTTTGAAATAATTAGCAAAGACGAGCATCTCTAGTTGGAGAAACGAAAACTGACTTGGTAAAGCTTGACTCTTTAAAAGAACACACACACGCACACACACACGCACAATAGCTGCCGTACATGAGTGCTGCAAACAAACCAAGCCACCTGGACCTTAGGCTCTCATGTTTTATAGCCATGTCTTACAGGTATCCAACAAGACCTGCTTCTCATGTGAGAAATCACTTAAGATGACCGAATTCTGGCTTCCCTAAACTCCACCTGTGCCTTCTAGGGCAGTTAGGGCTCCTGAGAGTCACCTATTAGATAGAACTCCTCCTGAGGAAGACGCAACACAGCTTCGGGCCCCTGGAAGCTGGGAGTCGGTGCCTGGCGTTATACAGCCCAGTGAGTCAAGGGGGATCACAAATGACATTCACTCAAACATAAATACACCCTGTCTTCTCCCTCCACCACAAGGCCACCAACCATACACCCTTCGGGTGCACACTCGTAACGTTCACCACACACTTACGCATGCGCAGTAGACAATCACACATAAACTATCACCTCTACCCAAACTTACTTCACCCCTGCACTAACTGGCAGATAACGAGCGACCTGATCTCATTTCTGCTATCAGAGTAAACTCCCTTCCAGCATCTCACGCACGCTCATGTGCGTAGATACTGCACTAACATGTCACCCCACACCCATTTATTTATTCACGCGCCATGCGCTGTTCTAAGTGACTGCTGTTATATCACTAAGACAGACATGGCCTCTGCTCTCATGGAGCTTACATTCTAGTGGACAGATAAACAAATAAACAATTACATAAGTAAACACTTAGACAGTCATGAGTGCAAAGGGGACATTTAAAGAAGGTAACATCAGAGGGATGGAGAATCAGTGAGCAGGAGCCACGGACTCACACCCCGACCTCTCACATGCATTACACCTCAGACCCTCCTACTGCAGAGTCCCTGCACACTTGTACACAAATATGTTTTCCTTTGCCACGCCACTAACTGCCCACACGCCATCACCGCTACAGATGATTAACTGCACACGTAACGCCTCCGCCAGCATGCTCTACCACACGCCACTCACACACTTGCCCGTTCTTATATGAACCTAGCAGTCACAGTTGCCCACGCACGTTCTCCCCATCACGACCAGCGTACTTCACCGCCCGTGGCAGGCTGTTATCCGTGCATAACCCCTCCTGAAATGCCCCACAACCACAGTTCGACTTCAGCGTCCGCAACGTGACTCCAGAAGTACCACACATCACAACACCCCGGAACCCGTAGATCAGACGTTCTGTATTCACGGAGACACAGACTCACACGCTTCGTCGGCGCGTAGACACACACACACAACCCATCTTGCAGGTGGCTTCGCTCTGCCTCACAGGGGAGCGTACCGGATCGTGGTTACCAACTTCAAGAAACGTCACGACTCTCATTACCTCCCCCACTGACCCCGAGGGTTGTCAGTGTGTAGTTCTGGTTGGGAAAGACAGAGCTAAGTCTGATTTCAGACGAGGTGAACAGTGTCAGGAAAGAAAAAGAAAAACAACTTTATTTGGTTGAGACCTGACTTAGAAACTTTTCTTTTTCTCTTGCCATTTTCCCTGAAGTCAAAGCCATGGGGAATTTGCCGCTTCTTCCCGCCCGGCCGCACCTCTGCTTCTGCAGTTCGTTAGCTGCTCCTGGCGACTGACTCGCTGCCGGAAACCTCCGCCAGAGCCAGCAGCGTGGGAGTGGGGCTGGTTCTACAAGGACTGAAACACCCGGTGGCCCCTCCGCCCACCAAGCCGGAGGGGTTAAGGTGGGTGAGGAGGGGAGGGTGCAGAAGGGAACGGATACCTAAGGAGACGCATCAGAGGTCATTACGGCGCATCAGCTTTCTAATTGCTCAGTGGCTTAAAATAACATCCACTTACCCTTTCTCAGATTTGCAGATCAGGGCAAGGTGGTTCTCCAAGGCCACAATCTGACATATGAGCCAAGCCTTGAGTCTTCTGTCTGGAGGCCCTGGGGAAAGAATCTTCTGGCTCAATCATGCTTGGAATCCAGTTCCTGGCTGTTACAGGACTGAGCCCCCCAAGTCTTTGTTGGCTGTCAGCCAGGAGCTCCTCTCACATCCTGGTAGCCCCCATCCCCCACAATCCCATGCCGTCTAAGCTCCTGTATCTGTCTCCATCAAATTCCTCTCCCACTTGGTACCTCTGACCTCCATCTCTGACCTCGAAATCCAGCTCTAAAGGGCTCCTGTGATTAGGTCAGACCCACAGAAACGATCTCTTTATCTTAAGGTCAATTTAATTGAGTCTGCAAACTCTCTTCCCAGCAGTACCTAGATTAGCGTTGGAATAATTGGGGAAAGGTGTGTGTAACCACGGGCTGGGAGTCTTGGGGCCATAACAGAATCGTCTCCCACGTCCAGGCAGTTGGTATCTGGCCTGTGCAAACAGCTCACTTCTCCAGGGTGTCCCTTGGCCCTCACTTAGCCAAACATCTCCATTTCCTCTCCGAAGTCAGCTCCTTGGCTTGATTCCATTCTTAACTAATCGCCGTGCTGAGGCCTAAGAGTGCACTTTCCTTTATACTTCCAGCTTTCAAATGTTTGGCCACCATCAGCTCGTCCCTCTCAGACATCCTTTTGCTTTCTCTCACAGAACCGGAGCCTTTCATTTTCCCTCATAAGGTACTCTGGACAGCTTTCCTTCTCCCAGCCCTGGCCCACGCACGCTACGGACTGTGAGATATCAGGCACTTGAAAGTCGTCAAGTCCAAGTCTCTCATTTTGCCGTCAGGGAGGCTCAGGTTACCCGAGAGAGATCGCCCAAGGTCACGGATCAAAGAGCCGTTTGCAGCCCTAGCTACTGCCAACCCACGCACCCTGCTGAGAACACACTCGTTTTTCCTCCGACAGGGCAGAGCTGGAGTGCTGGCGCCAGCGACAGGAAGGGAGAAAGAAAATAATGCTTGTCGAGCCCTCACCATGTGCGGGACACTGGACTGGGCGCTTCGCATGCAACATCTTAAATTCTCATAATAAGTCTTTGAGTCAGTGGTTGTCTGTGGGGGCGGTTTCACCCCCAGGGAACATGTGACGATGTCTGGGGCAATTTTGGGATGTCACACAAATAGGAGAGGGGCTGCTACTGGCATCAAGTGGGTAGAGGCCAAGGACGCTTCTAACATCCTGCAAAGAATCACCTGGCCTAAAATGCCAATGGTGCCAAGGTGGAGAAGCCCTGCTTTGAGTTAAAGGCCACCCTTCCTGGTTTGCGCGTCCCCATGATTACACCGGTTGGGCCATAACCACCGTAATCACCTTTGTTGTGTGGGCCACCTCCCCCCTTCCCATGCTGAACAGACTCAGTCTCCCTCAGCGTCGTCTCCCGTGTGCTCCCGAACAATTTTCTCTGCATCTCGCGGCATCTACACTAAGCTCTTCTTCAACTTCAGACCTCCTAGAGATGTCTCCTGGCCAGGATGGTGAACACCTGGTCCGTCGTAGGGAGGTATCTCATCTTTGCCTCTGACACCTACCGCCACGTGCCGATCTGCTGGGCACAGTGACAGCCTCTGCTGTTTGGCGATGCATCACAATTTCTGAAGTTCCAAAACTGTGCTCCTTGCCCAGGGGATCACAAAGGGCCAAAGGCACGAGGTGCCCCACGGAGAAAGGTTTCTCTCTCCCCAGCCTGGCATCGTACTTGGTCCTGGCATCTCAGCTCCCAAATGGGGCTGCCTAAGCACCGGTATCTCAGGGAGATTTCTAAATGACAAAAGCAAAACCATTTTTTCAGGAAAAAAAAAAGAGACAGTTTTTCTAGGATCTGGATGCAGGCTTAGGCATCCAGGTTAAAAGAGCAGTATGTGAGATAAATACCGTGGGCTTCTCTCAGCCCTCCTCCGAAGATGGAGAAGAACCGCCTGGAATCGTCTTAGCTATTTATTCTGTACAGGAAAGCTGCGTCCTGGGGTGTCCACCCTACGTTCCTTTACAGCTGCCCACGTTAGACATGTTTCAGGCCAAACCTCTGACATCTGCTACATCCTAAAGAGGAAACTGAGGCTCAGAAAGGTTAAGAAATGTGCCTAAAAGTACACAATAGTTAACTATCAGAGTCAATATTCTTTTGAGCTCCAAAACCTGTCCAGGGGGCACCTACACATTTCTGCAGAGACAGAATCAACTGCCCGCCTGCCCACCCTCTTCTTCCCAAATGTGAGAGAATAGCGCGTTCACGTCCCCACTGAACCCGCCCGTCAATCACAAGATGCATCCCCCCTAAGGCCACACTGTACGGAATACATAGCTAAGACAATTCCAGGTTCTTCTTCTCCATCTTTGATTTCATTTTAATCAACACTTCTTTCCCTCATTATTATTTATCCTGAAGTGAGGGTCACATAAAGAGGTCAATTGGCTTAAATTAGTTCAGCGACAGGACAATTCTGTTTCCTCTGATCCATGTGACTTTTGTGAAGCTCATTCATTTCGGTCTTTTCTCTAAAGTTTAGGATTACTCTCCTCCCTCAGGAGAGCTGCAGTTTTCATCTGGCCGGAGCCCATCCACCCCGCCCCCCATCTTTGGAGATTCCGACTGCTGCCCCGCTGTCTCGCAGGCCTGGATGCTCCTCTCCGCTCAGAGCCCTTTAGGGCCAGTTCCCATGGGAACAGCGGTTCCCGCTGCTGAGGCCTCATGTGGCCGGGAAATCAAGATTTCTCTGTGAAAACTTGTCAGGACACACAATGGGCTCGGTCTCAGCCTCTTGGCCTCCTCTCCCTGTTCTAAAACAGGCCCGCCAAGCCTTGCCAGGCATCTGGATCCCCGAAGCGGAGGATTCGGTGGGTCTGGAGTGGGACCCAGGAATTGTCATTCTTGATCATTTTAATTATCCAGGTGATTCTGACGTTTAGGCAAGCTCAGGAACCACTGTTGTAACTAAGTAGCAATCCTGCAAAGATACCCCGGGATCCCAGAGTTTCCTGGTGTCATTTTCCAACTAAGACCTTCCACAAATGAGGGCGAGGGCCGGGCAGAGTGGCCCCTTTGCCGGATCCAACGCTGTGCTCTTTTCAATCATTCATTCACTCACACGTGGTTGTCGAGGACTTATCACGAGTCAGTCAGACACTGCTTCCAGGAAACAGTCGCTCGAGGGACCCGGTCCTCGCCGAGAAAGCACCCACGAGGGCTCTCTGCTCCTGGTCCCGCTCACTCTGGGCGCCCTGATGCTGGCTCTGGTGCTCGGTGCAGGTGTACCACCCAGGCACTGAAAAGCAAACGCATGCAGAGGGTCTGGTGGGGGAGGGGCACGTGTAGTCAGGAGGACAGGACTGGAGGAGGACGCGTGTCGGCGAAGGCTGGAGCTGAAGTTCAAGAAGAGGGTCCTGGATGGTCAATACTATTAAAAACGTAAGGACACTAGGCCATACGTAGACTGATGGCGTAGAAGTGTCGCAAACAAAAAACTATAACGAATCCAATTCTGGTGATTATGGTCAATCGGGGGAAAATGATCATAATTTTTCTGACAATCACGAAACGGTCCGCTCAGAATCACTGGACTTACGCTTTAGAATGAGAAATAAATGCATTTTTTCCCCCTATAACTTTGTATGTTATAAACCGCGAAGACCATGTGGGGTTGCTTCTAAAGTGATTTTCCTAAGTCCTTAGATTTTATTACTACCACGTATGTGTAGTAGATAATAAGTTAAGTAGCATGGCAAACAAATGCATTATATAAAATACAGGGAAAAATATAGCAAAATGACCCTTAATTCTGCTCTATCCAGTTATAACCTGTCAAAATTTTGGTGTATGTATATCTATATTATGTATATACTATATAAATGTATGTGTGGGTATTTTATAGACTGTATTTTCACACTGAACACTCCATTGCGAGCTGTCTCCCCTACCCTCAGATATTTTTCAAACACCTGCATCAGTAAGCAGATTTGAGCGCCAGTTTTGTGGCAGACACTAGGTGTGGCTCTGAGGATCTGAAGGTGGCAAAACACACAGGGCTCTTGTCCTCGTGAAACATACCACAGGAGGAGATAGTCACATAATCTCGTGAATAAATGTAAACTGACAGCTCGTAAAAGCTACAAAGCCAAAAGACACGGTGCCAAGAGCGTGCATACCGAGAAGCTGAGACTGATGTGTCTTCGGGGAGGCGTGGTGGGCAGAGGCAAGGGGAAGAACGTCCTGGGCAGTGTAGAGGTCTGAGCGGAGTCCCCCCCTCCCCACCCCCACCAGGCGACATGTCGTGTCCTGACCCCAGTACCTGTAAATATGCCTCTATTTGGAAACTGGGCCTTTGCAGATGCATTTAAGTTAAAGACCTCGAGATCAAATCGACCTGGATCTAAGCTGGACCCTACATCCAAGGACTGGTGTCCTTATAAAAGAGAGGAGAGTTAAAACACAGACAGAAAAAAAATAGGACCACGTAAATACAGAAGCAGATACTGGAGTTAGGAAACCTCAAGCCAAGGAACACCAAGGGTTGCCAGCAGCCACAAAATGCTAGAAGAGAGGCATGAACAAATTCTCCTCTAGAGCCAACCTTACTGGTACCTTGATTTTGGACTTCTGGCCTCCAGAACTGAGAGAGAGGAGATTTCTGTTGCTTTAAGCCACCCAGCTCGTGGTGGTTAGCCACAGTGGTCCAAGAAGATGGACACGGGGGGTTTCTGGAGAAAGGTACCTGTGGGCAGGCATCTCAAGGATGGGAAGGAGCTCTGGTGGCGGCATCCCAGGCAGAGGAACTGGCTTGCTCAAGGACCATGAGGTGGGAGGGAGATGCTGGATCTGAGGAACTCGAAGGAAGCCAGTGTGGCTGCAGAGCAGAACATGATAAGGCACAAATTCATCTCCTATCCTTGTAAGGGTCGTGGTGTTTATGCAAAGAACCATGAGAAGGCACTGGAAAGTGTTATCAGGGTAGGTGTGGATATACAAAGCCAGTCAGGAGGCAAAGCCTAGGGAAGAGGTGAGGGCCAACGCTGACTGAGCAAGTGACTCCATTAAGAACAGGTTATATTACATCTATTATCTCGTTTAATCCTCACAACCACCTTAAGTGGCAGGTTCCCTTACTGTCCCATTTTATAGTTGAGAAAACTAAGATGCAAAGAGCGGAACTAACTTTCAGAGTGTCATATTAACCATCAGTGGCAGAGCTGAGGTTTGAACGCATGGAGTCTGGCCCCAGAGCTCTCCTGGTTAAGTACGAGCACAAGGGAGACAACTGGAAAGATGGAGGTGAATGAATGGCGTCTGGAAAGACTGCTTTGAAGAGTGGATGGATATTCGGGTGGGAGGAATGCATACGAGAGGGCATTCCATGAAGGAGAAGGAACACGTATATACAAAAGGAGAGGTATGGCGTCTTTCCGCCATGGTGAGGTTGGTTTGCCTAGAGGAGAAATTGTGGTATCTGTTCACATCACCGGGGAAGTTAGTTATACATTCTGTGCCCAGGAACCCTCACCAGGCTTTACACTTTGGCTGCTTCCATAAAACAGCTGAGGATGCTAAGGAGAATGACAATGACAGTGAATTAAGATCCAGGAGAAGAAGACGGGCGACAGTTACACCATCCCCCTTCGGATGAAATTTCTCTCTTCTCCATTTCTTCCTTTCCCTGTTCTGCAGCATTAAAGAAAAGATTTATTGGGCTGCAGAAGGAAGTCAAGGCAGGAAGCTGAGCAGCAGCCCTTACACTCCAAGAAATCATAAAGTTCAAGCCATTCAGGCTGCCGGAGAACTCCTACCCGGGGTCCACTACAGGGTATGTTTATGCTCACATGTCAGCCACGTTTTGAGACTTATTCACAGCCCTGTTCCCCTGAAAGTCTTCTTTCTGTGATCCTGCGACCGAGAGCTCAGTGAGTGCTCTAAGTACGGAGAGAAGGGGTGGGGAGGTGGCCCCACTGGTCAGGCTCTGAGACGTGGGATCGAAGGTTTTCCTGTAGGACAATTCTTAGAGTCAAATGGCTGGGAGGGCCCTCCAAGGTCAACTACCCCCATCCCTCCATTGTTTACAGATGTGGAAGTTGAGGTTCACAGTAGAGATTTTCCTATGACCTTCTGACATATGGAGGAAGTGATTTGCTTAAGGTTACCTAGCAGGACAGTGTAAGAGCCAATGCCAAAGTCCTGGGTAGGACTCCATCGAGCTCTATCCAAGGGTATCTACATGAAGCTGTGATATTTATCTATAGTGTATAATTATAAATTATATTTAAATCATATAAGTGTCTTGCTATGAGAAGGAGAACTTCTGGAGCTCGGAGAAATCCTTTTAATCAGCATATTTTAATACTTGGCATGCGAAGGAAACTGAGTGAGCAATAAATAAGTGGGTTGATGGACGGACAGATGAATCTATGGATGGACCTATGAAATCATGGATAAATTCAGGCAGAAGCTTTCTCCATCTTATCTCTTTCTCGAAATGTGATTTGCCTTTGAGATCACTCTAGTCTTTTATTTTATTTTATTATTAGTTTCAAGTATACGGTACATTGGTTAGACAGTTAGATGTTGATGACACGATCCCACTGATTACTCTTCTCTCCTCCGGCCCTCCACCCGGCCATGACGTTACTACTGGCTGCATTCCCTCTGCCATGCTCCCCATCCCTGTGACCCTCTATCAACTACTAATTTGTACTTCTTTAACCCTTCACCCCTTTCTCTCAGCACCCCCATGTCCCACCCCTCTGGCTGTCACCAAATTGTGCTCTATATTTGTGAGTCTGTTTTTAATTGTTATTTTTGTTCCTTAGATTCCACATATAAGTGAAATCATACGGTATTTATCTTTTTTCTGTCTGACTTATTTCACTCAGCATAATGACCTCTAGGTCTATCCATGGCTGTTGTGAATGGCAGGATTTCATTCTTTTTTTTAAGTAATATTCCATTGTACATATAAACCATAAATTCTTTATCCAGTCATCTGTTGATGGGCATTTAGGTGGCTTCCATATCTTGCTATTGTAAATAGTGCTGCCATGAACACAGCGATGCATAGATCTCCAGGAATTACTGTTTTGGTTTTCTTTGGATAAATACCCAGAAGTGCAATTGCTAAACCAAAAGGTAGATCCATTGTTAATTTTTTGAGGAACCTCCAGACTGTCTTCTATAGTGGCAATTTGCAACCCCACCAACAGCGTGTGAGGGTTCCCTTGTCCCCACATCTTCACCAACACTTGCTGTTCTGAGTTACTGACAGCCATTCTGACAGGTGTGAGGCGATACCTCATTGTGGTTTTAATTTGCAAGTTTTGGATGATTAGTGACGTTGACCATTTCTTCACATGTCTATTGGCCACTGTATTTCTTCTTTGGAGAAATAACTACTGAGATCTTCTGCTCATATTTAAATTGGATTCTTTGTGTTTTGTTTTGTCATTGAATTGTATGAGTTCTTTATATATTTTGGATATTAACCCCTTATCTGATATAGCATAAGCAAATATCTTCTCTCATTCATTTGGCTGTCTCTAGTGTTTTCAAAGGTGCTATGTAATGCCTAGGATTGAACTTGAGAAAGTTGTGAAATTCAATGAATTTCTTGTGACACCCTTCTTCCTGGTCAGTAGATCTCTCTCACAGAACATCTATCTTCCTACCCCTATAGATGTTAGAAAACTTTCTACGATGGCTTCCAAGGCCATGGTTCCTGGTGGTAAGACTGAAAGAAAAAAATGGCTCTAGCAGAGGATTTGGAAACATATAGAAGGAAGATATATCAAGCCAGCTATTGCTGCGTAAAAACAACCCTCAAACTTAGTAGCTAAAGATAACGCCGTTTAGTTAGCTCCAAATTCTGCAGGCTGACAACTGGTCTTGGCTCAGTGGGCTGGTTTCTGTGGCCATGGTTGGGTACATCCCTGAATCTATAATCAACTGCCTGTCAATGAGTGGCTTTGCAATGGGGTGGGGGGCGGCGGGTATAGCTGACTGGCTCGGCTAGAGGACCGGAGGGGTGGTGCTGCGCATCCCTCATCATCCAGCTGAACGGCCCGCGGTGCTTGACACAGCGGCTCAGCATAGTCCCAAGAAAATGAACAGAGAGGTGTCAGATTCGTTCAATCCTGGGCTTGGAGTTGGCACAATGTCACTTTTGCCATCTGCTCATCAAAGGAAGGCAAAGGGCAGCCCAGAGTCAAGGGGAGGGGAACTAGAGTCTGCACTTCAATGGGAAAGGCTGGAAAGCACAGGGAAGAGTGAGGAATTGTGGCCATTTCTGCAAACCACCTGTCACAGGAAGAGTGGGAGAGTCAAGAGGAAACAGAAGAAAGTGAGGGTTGACAGCAGGGATAGGATGGAGGAATCAGAAGGACTAGTATCCTGGGATGACAGGGACATACGGTCTGGTAAGAGCCGAAGGCCACAAAGTCAAGTTCAGGTGTCCTCGTCTCTTGGGAAACTTGATGGCAAAGGCCAGGGAACCAATGCGCTATGGCCTCCGCTTCATGGCACCCCGTTTCGACACTGCGTCTTCGATTTTCATCGACTTTTACTTTTAGTTGGCTCTCTCTAGCAAGACTTCGAGATCCTGTCTTGGCCCAGAATCGCCAGAAAAAAGAACAAGCCAGAGAAGACTGGGAGGTATTTCTAAAGCAGATCTAAGTTCGGTCCTCAACTTTTGTTTCTGCATTTTTCTTTATAAAAACTGAAAAGATAAAAGGAAGGCAGCCCCCGTGTTCCACTAAACTGGCTGTTAGGGGACTCTAGAGGTGAATTAGCAATTGTGTGTGATGATGATGACATCCGGTTAAGCTAACAGAACGGCTCCTTGGACTCCAGCGGTGGGACTGGTGGGCGGGAGCTCTCACAGCCTCTGAGAAAGCCAAGCATTTGTTCCTAACGGGTAAGTTAGAAGTTGCAGCACAGAGAAACTCCTTACTCAGGAGTTTTTGCCTGGGGCGAATGTACCAGGAACTGCCACAGGAAGTGGATGGATAGGGGGAAGATTGAGGAGAGAGCCCTGGGAAGAGCTCATGGTTTGGCAAAGGAAACCTGTATTTGCGAAAAGTCCTTTCTGCCACTTTCAAACTGAGTGACCTTGGGCAATTCAGTCTCTGAACTGCAGTCCCCACATCTGCACAAGAAAGATAATGATAATATCTGCCCCTGAGAAAAATATTAATGATTCAATGAGATAAGCTGGTAGTAATGTGGAAAAGTTTAAACACAAGGCACAGTGCTTGCCATTTTGAGGAAGTCGAGTTCCACAAGTCAGAGGTGAGATGCAGAACGAATGAGAAAATTTCTTCCCTGGGCTATATAAACACCTCTATTCCTATCCCACAGTTCCAAAAGAATTAACTCTCTAATCAGAAATTTAAAAGAAAAGAGCTCACGTATCAATGTTACACTGCATCAATAATTCCAGAGTCATCTTCCTCCGACATAATTATTCAACACGTGTGACAACATGGGTCGAGCTTGGGCTGGACGGGGACCACCGGACTGACTCCCAGGCCTGGCTCTCCAATGCTCCCGCCCCATCTAGAAACCCCGGAAAAGAAGCCTTGGGTAGAGGGATCACGCACTAAGAGTGAACAAATATATCTGCATTCAAGCCGATAGGACGAAAATGGAAGTAAATGTCCACCTTAAAATGATCTCTCCTTTTACAATCTGAAATCAGGAAATACAACCAGTACAACTATATTTCCGAACTGTTTACAATTCCCTTTTTATCAAAGTCACGGTGCGTGCGTGTGTCGGTAATTATGCCATTATGGCGCACTGCAGCGTCTGACTGCAGCACACATGCATTCTTGAGCGAACTGTAGGGGCAGTGAGGCTCGCAGGTGCTGGACAGAGAGGTTTGAGGACTTGGAGGAGTAAGATGGTACCAAATGGTTTGGGCGCAGAAGAGAGCGAGAGAGAAAGGGAGCGAGGAGGCCCAGGGAGAACGTTGAGGTGGCGTGACGAGAAGTGTGAGTGCCGGGGCGGACCGGGTGTTTTTTCCTTTTTTCCCTTTTTTCTTCTCATCGTCATTTCCCGAGTGCCTTGAAAAGTGTCGGCGCATAATGTGTTCCCAATACATATTTTCTAAACGGATGAATGAAAAAGTAAATAAAGGAGGGATCACAAATCAGGTGATGTCCCAACCATAGTGGAATACAAATTAAAACAACGCACTTTGAATGGCTATATTGTTTCCCCCAGACCTAATCTTAAAAAATAAATAAATAAAAATAAATAACTGGCAACAGCATTTCTTCAAAAGAGGAGGAAACGGGGCCTCCTACTCTTCTTCCTGGGGCCGTGCGTCTCTCCCTCACGCTCATCTCGGACTGTGTCACATGCCATCTGTTCACGGTTCCTAGTGCCCCCTCCCCACCAGCGTCCGGAGCCTGCGTCTGCAGCTGTGCCTCGAGTTCAGAAGCAGCATGAGGGCCGAGTGTGCCATGCGGTGCCGTGAGCATGTTCAGCGCAGGACGGCCACCCGGGGAGTGAGCGAGGTGGTGAAGCTTCGCGTTTGTGAGATGCATTTGGCTGTCGTTTGCTTTTTCACTTGAATTGAGACGCATTACAAATGAGGAGAGATACATTTATTTTGACACATATTTATAAAGCTCCTACTATTTTTGAAGGTCTGTCCTAGGCTCTGAAGATACAGAACAACATTGCCCCACATGCGCGCGCATGCACGGAGCGCATACTGATGTGGAGGCCCAGTCAAGGATTTTTCAAAAGTAACGATCACATACAAAAAAGAAAAATAAAAGATGATAAGGAAGATAGGGACACACTCTTTTAAATACAGTGTCTGGGGAAAGGGTGAGGACCTCAGCTTGAGAGAGCAGAGAACACACGTGCGCCTGGTGGGCATCTCCTTTCGAGAACAAGAGGAAGAGAAAGGGCTGACTTACTCATGAGTAGTTCCTCCTTCCCAAGTCGCCAAAAGAAAAAGATCAACTTCTGCAGGGACGAACATGGGGGTGGAGTGTTACACGAATTTGTGTCCCTCTACATAAAAGGGAACAGCAGGAGCAGGAAGGAGATGTTCCATCCTCACGAAGTAGATACATAAGAGGACGCACGTATTTACTGGTAAAACACACTGGAGTGTTTGGCTCAGAGCAGGTACTCAGTAACAACAGCTAAAATAATAGTGCTGATAATCACGAACATTACTGAGTGTGCGACATGCCAGACGTGATGCTAAGGACTTCCTGTGTGCGTTCTCAGTCTTCACAACAACCCTAGTTGGTAGTCAAGATTATTAGATTGAGCCAAAGAAAGGTGCCAATATTTTACTGTTGAATCTAATAAGATCCCTACTTTATAGAATGAAAAATAATTTTGGTTATTGTTGTTGTTATTCCTGCCGTCAATGCACCCTGTTGATTTTTAAGTCACAGAAGCCCATCGAAAACAAACTGGAATGGGAGACAGGTACAGTGTTTTTATCTCTATTAACAGGGCTGAATTTGCACTGGGTCATCCTTCTCCATCCTACAGCAATCCTCCTTGTGTCCTGGAACATTTTCCAAAATATTGGGGGGTCTTTAGTGGCTTACTGTGTGCTCATCCTGGTTTTAATCAATAATTTTCATGAAGATTCAGCACACTAAGCCAATGTGCAGATAACGTAGTGCCGAGAGAGCTAGATGAGCAAGTGTGACTCAAAAAATCAAATTTAGAGATTGTATCAATATGAGCAAAACTATCAGATTACGTGCAACGAGGATAAACATTCATGCATGCATGCATTCTTTCAGTCAAAAATTACTTATTGGTCTTCTACTATAGGTCAGACACTGTGCTAGATGCTGGATATTCAGAGATGAATAAGGGAGACGAGGCATCTGTTGCTCTATTGAGCATACCGTCTAGTTCAAGAGACCAACCATAAGATAGATAATCGCCAGCTGTGACAAGTGTTATGAATCAGGATACAATGGAGTGGAGATAGGTAGAGAGGGGCTCTTTAGAAGTTCGGGGTTTGGAGTCTGGGAAGAACCTGCATCATGAGACAGTCATGAGAAATTGTGGGAGTGGGGAGAGCTCTCCTGGTCGTGGCAGTACCTTGTACGAGGCTCCCGAGCTGGCGATGGCCTTGGCGAGTTGCAGGAATTTGAGACCCAAGGGACTGGAGTGAAAGAGGTGAGGAGCACAGTGGCAGGAAATGAGTCATCAGCAGGGGCCAGATGGCACAGAGTCTTGGCAAGGAAAATGAGTTCTGTCTCATGTCCTAATCTCCCCAGGCTCGAAAATTACCTGCTCCAATACTGGATGAGGGAGACGGAGAGAGACTGTGACCTTCTTTAATGACTTAAGGATCAGATTGTGCCACGAGACAGCATAGCAACAGCAGGACATGTCTATGGAGAGCTAAGGTAGACTGACACTGCATTAATAGGGCTATGCTGTTCCTTACGAAGGAGAAGAGCATCCTGGTCCCTCTGGAATGCTCAGAGCACAGACCTGAGAACCATACTTTCAAAATGACATCAACCAACCGAAGCACATCTACAAGATGGAAAACAGAATCCTGAGCGGTCTGTAAAGAACGTGACATCCAGAACCATTGAGGAAAATGGCTGCTTAGACTAAGAAAAGGAGCTTGGGGACGGTCCGAGAAATGTATTGTATCTTAAAGTCATTATCTCGTTGAATCTGTCCAACAACCCTTGCGAGCCATGGAGCGTTGTCCCTACATTTATTTTTCACATAAGGAAACTGGCACTCGGCAAGATCCCTTACCTAGGATTTTATAACTGGTCAGTGAAAAGGTAGAATTTAAACTCAGGACCAAACTGGTGTTCTTTCTATTATATCACGCTACCCTTAAGTGGAAGAGGGTCATTTATCCATTATGAACCCAAAGGACAGAGAGAGGTAGAAGTTATACAGAGGTAAACTGGTCTCCTGAAAAGAAGGAACTTTCTAGGGATTTATGTGCTGTATAACAATGGAGTTACACAGCATTATCACAGGAGATATTTGACCAGAGGCTTGGGTAACTTTTGTAGAGGAAGCTGTGGTGGGATCCCATCTATTGAGGGCGGATGGACTTGGGCTCTGAAGGCCCTTTCAATATTCACATAATTCTCTGCTTGTATCCCTAGAACGGTTTTCATCTACACAGAATTAGGATGTTCATAATACTATGGGAGATATATAGACCAATGGAACAGAATTGAGAATCCAGAAATAAACCTATATATTTATGGTCTATTGATTTTTGACAACGGTGCCAAAAAAAAAAAAAAAAAAAGGGAGAAAGAACGCATGATAGAACTCACTCCCTTCTCTCTGGCCAGCCCTGGGAACAAACCTCCACTGGCTCATCCCTCACAGCTCTGTCCAAGGTCATCTAAGGCAAAATGGAACAAGTCCATGAGCTCTGATTTGACTCCTGGCTCTGTTCCCCTCTTGGACTAAGACCTATCTCAAGATGCTGGCTCAGGGATATTGCAAACTCTTCTTCAGACTAGATTCAAATTCATTTCACAGATCCATTTGGCCCAGATCTGAAACTGATGTAGCTCTAGACCTAAGTTCCATCAAAAAGACCTCAAAAGAGTAAAATTTTCCTCTCTTTTTGAAGAACCAATCACCTAAAATTAGAAGACCCCCCCCCCCACATAGATTGCCATAATCATGACTATACACCTCATGAAGGTGTATGATATTACTCACATTCACAGTATATCTTAGATTAGAAAGTACATCTATACAACTTGCATTCTACACAGGAGCAAACATGCACAAAATCATAGCACATGAACACACACACACACACATCTTTCTGCAGACCTAAAATCTCCCACCGCCTGCACAATCACAAATATTCAATGCATGTGCCCTTTCAAATTCACACACACACAAGTGCATGCACACACATGGGACAGGCATATTCACAGTGCACGCATATACCTCTATCATTAGAAGTCAATCCCCAGCCTGCCCGATTTTTCCCTCCTCCCCAGCCCCATTGCACAAGCAAGCAGATGGGGAAACTGCCTTAGCTCATCAGAGGCAACGTGCTCCCTGCCTTAGTACAACTCCATCTATAAATACATGTAACGCCACATTCCCTGGTCCCTTAGGACCGGGGATTAGCGAGGAGCATGGGTTGGTAATCTCTAGATAAACAATACTCATATCTCTCAAATTGGAAGCCAGGTGATCTTGGCCAACTGGAAAAGTATGAAAAGGTCTCCCCCTCTGCCTTGAACAAAATGAGCTCTCTTCAAATACCCTGTAGCCAAAAAGCAGGCGATAAGAAGCAGATGGAAGGTTACTAAGCTCCCTTATCTTTCTTAAGAACAATGTCTTTTTTTCCCCCTTTTTACTTTTTTCGTTCCACGGCAATTGCTAATAGGATTTTAAACCAGTCTAAAAGCTCATGCAACAGGAGAGAAATAAAATTGTAGCCACGGAGATTCCAGCCTTAAGACATGGTTCTCCCCACACCCCCCAAGACTCAGTTTCCCCACCAATGGATAAGATGGACTCATACTAGAAGTCTCTTGGCTCCATTTCATGTCTAACATCCAACACAAGCCAGTCTCACTTCACAATAAATATCAGACTGACCTGAAGTTGAATTCTAGCTATGCGGCTTATTTCACTAAACTTCAGATTTTTCTTCTGGAATAGGGGAAACTAACACCTGCCTTACAGGATTATTGGGGAATTCAATGACGCAATGATTGTGAAAGTGCTCTGTAAAACATAATAAGTCTAAATTTGCTAGCTGTTGGTTGACTTGGGGAAGTATCTAGGTGAATCATTTTTCACATTTGTGAAAATTGAAAATTGCAGAGAAAAAAACACATGTGAAACACACTATGCGGCACCAAAAACAGTGCTAATTATGTCAATTCCTTCCCTTATACTACAGCAGGATAAGGCTCTTATCATAGAGCACGCACAGTATTTTTATGACACCTTTTGTAGGGGTCTTATCCTATAGCTGCGTACAAGCTCTCTAATAAGATTATTGGACAGTAAGGGCTATGCTTTGTCTTGTAAGTCAGTGCAACGTTCTGCACCAGAGGCCGTGAGGTCAGAGACATAGCCCCTGCTTGGCACCCACATGCTGGATAATTCCAGGGAGTCATCGTTAGGAATGATGACTAATTTTTCTAATTTATAGACTATGAGTGCTATTAATCTATTAATGGTCTACTTCATAGGGCTATTGTGAGGATCAGTGGGATAACAAATGGGAAAGCACTTTGGAAAGTATTCGATGTTGAATCAGGTCCTTGTCTGGATCGGCAGATGTTGCCTAAGTAGACACTCAGCTAAGACGCTTGGCTAGTTGTTTGAAATCTCTCGACCATGACCTCTTGGTCAATGGATCATCAAGACCAGGGACTGGCAAGTTTTTTCTCTAAAGGGCCTGATAATAAATATCTTATGCCCAGTCACCTCAATATTTCTCAGTGGAAAAAGGGAAGATAATCTCTGTCATGATTACTCAACCCTGCTGTGGTAGCACAAAAGAAGCCATAGACAATATAGAAAATGAATGGGAGTAGCTGTGTTCCAATGTAATGTTATTTACAAAAACAGGAACTAGACCTGGTCCAGGTGAGATGACCTAGACCTGATTTTCCCTGCTCCTCCCCATCCAACACAACTATAACCCTGAAAATGATACAGAAGACAAGCAAGGGAGAATCCTGACAAGTAGTGAGAAGAAGCCCAGCAGGTTTGGGAGCCCAGGAGTAAAGGAACAGTGGCTGGGCATATTGAACCCTAGCGCCAACACAAGAAGGCCATCCAGCCCTAATATGTTTTCACCCTTGGCCTCATAACAAAAGGCATCTATCTCATAGAGATTCATTCCTCTATCAGATCAACCAGGAGACCCTCCGCCAACATCAGAGAAGACTAACCCTACCACAGGCGAAGGGCTCTCCTTTCTCACTGGGCCACACTCCCCTTTTCTCCTGAGAGATAACGAGGTGAGCAGGCAGAATGGCAGGGGGTACGCAGCTGTAGGAAGTACCGATCCAGAAGGCATCTTTGTACCCATGGGCTTGAGACTCTACTCACCTGTCCAGAGACAGAAGGGCAACCCAGGGGCACCAGTGGGAAAACCTCACCACACTCTCCTCCACAAAGGGACACCCAGAAGCCCCTCCCCAGTGCTGAGGAAACCCCTTCCACCCCAGTAGGTAGCATCAGCCAGGAACCAATGGGAACTCTAGTAGGACCAGATAAAGTGAGCAGACCAAAAATCATACCACACAGTCTCTGAAAACTAAACTTCCTTTGGAATCACAGCCCACAAAAGTAGGCTGAGACTCACATGCAAAATCAAAATGAAGTGATTTTCTGCTAAAATAAAAGATTTAAATAAAACCCAGTGTCTCCCAACGCAATAGATAAAGTGAATACAATTTTAAAAATCACCCATCATACCAAGAACCAAGAAAATCACAACTTGAGTGAGATAAAATATTCAATTGACACCATTACTGATTTGAGTCCTATGTTGGACTTATCTGACAAAGATTTTTAAAAGCAGCTGTCACAAAAAAATAATTCAAAAATCAATCATAAATAATCTTGAAACAATTTTTTAAAAATTGAGCAAGTAAAACAGAAGTTATTAAAAAAACAAATGAATACTATAGAACTGACAAATACAATAACAGAAATGTTAAAAATAAACACTTTCACAGGATGGGCTCAGTAACAGAAGAGTGGAGATGACAGAGAATAGAATCAATTATGAACAGAACAACAGAGTTCACCCAGTTTGGACACCAGAGACCTAATGGAGAGGGAAAAACGAGGAACGTCTCTGTGGGACCATAACAAAGATCTGACATTCATCCGTCAGAGTTGTAGCAAGGACGAAAAGAGAGAATGGGGCTAAAACAATATCTGGAGAAATAACAGCTGCAGAATTCATAGATTTGGAGAAAGACATAAACCTATTAATACAAGAGGCCGAGGTAATTCTAAGCAGGGTAACCCCAAGGGAATCAAAAATAAAATACATCGCAATTAACAATGTGAAAACTAAAGTCAAAGAAAAATAATCTTGAAAGCAGCCAGAGAGAAATGGCACATTACCTATAATGAAATTCAAATAAAAGAGGATTTCTCATGTGAAACCATGCAAGAATGAAGAAAGTAGCTAATTCTATATCCAGTGAAACTGTCCTACAAGAATTAAAGGGAAATAAAAACATTCTAAAATGAAAGGGAACGAAAATAATTTTCTTTAGCAGACCTACCCTGAAAGGCGGTTCTTTGAACAGAAGGAAAAGAAAAAAGGAAAAATACTGGGGGAAAAGAAAAAAGAGGAAATATTGCAGCAACAGAAAGAGGAAAAAAAGAAAAGATGAGAAGTGGGGATACATAAAATAGACTGTCGTTTGCTTCAGTTTTATAAATCATATTTCATTATTAAGACAAATATCATAACACCAGCCAATACTTAAGACAAAGACATTTCTAAGTGAGCAAAAAAGAATCTTAAATCCAAGTGGGGTTTCCGTATTTTACTTGAAATAGTACAATGATGATAGTAGTTGGCAATTTTAAGTCACATATGTACATTTTAATACCCAGAGCAACCCTTATAAAAACTATACAAATTCACTCAAAAACACTGTAAATAAGACAGAATCTTAAAATGTGTCAAGGAACCCTCAAGAAGACAAGAAAAGAGAGGAAACAAATAGAAAACAAAAACTAAAAATGGCAGACTTGGGCACTAAGACATCAACGATTATTTTAAATATAAATGACCTAAATACACCAATCAAAAAAGAGACTGGCAAAGTAGATTAAAAAATAACCCCCAACTAAATGTTGTTTACAAGGAACTCCCTTTGAATCCAATAACGTAGGTAGGTTGAAAGTAAAAGAACAGAAAAAAATGTACCATGCAAACATTAAAAAAAAAAAAAACAGCAGGAGTGGTTATATTAATATCTGATAAAGCAGATTTCAGAGGAAAGAAAATTACTAGAGACCACGAAGGGTATTATATCAAATGAAAAAAAAGTATCAATCTACTGGAAAGACATAACGTGACACTAAGTCTGTACACACCGAAACGTATGAAGCGAAAATTGATATAAAGCTGAAAGGAGAGATACTCCAATCTACAGTTATAGCTGTAGATTTCAGCCCTGCTTTCTCAGGAACTAATAAAACCACTAAGCAGAAAATCAGCAAGGACGTAGAAGCTATGAACAACACAATCAACCAGCACGATCTAGATGACATACATGGATCTCTGTGCCCAACCATAGCAGGAACATTCACTAAGACACCATACCTAGACCATACGGCAAATCTTAACAAATTTAAAAGAATTTAAGTCACGCAAAGTGTGTTTTCTGACCAATAGTACCTCACTAGAAATCACTAATAGAAGGCAACAGAAAAATCTCTAAACATGTGAACATTAAACAACATACATCTAAATAATCCATGGTCCAATGAGGGTGTCTCAAAGTCAACTAAAAATTACATAGCACTGAATCGAGATGAAAACACAGCCTATCAAATGGGTAGGGCGTCGCTAAAGTGTACTGAGAGGGAAATTAATATCACTGAATGCTTATCGTAGAAACGAAGAAAGGTCTCAAATCGATAACCTAAATTTCTATCTCAAAAAATAAAACTAGAAAAAGAAGAGTAAGATAAGCCCAAAGCAAGCAAACGTAAAGGAATCGTAAAGATAAAAGCACGATTTAAGAAAATTAAAAATAGGAAAATAATAGAAAATCAATGAAATACAAATGTAAATAAAATTGCAAAAATATCAATAAAATTCATAAACCTTTACGGAGACTGACAAAACAAAAGAGAAGGTACAAATCACCAATATTAGGAAAGAAATGGGCTGCATTGAGGTCCTGAAGCCATTAAAAGGATAATAAAGGAATACTGCAAACAACTTTATACTCATAAATTTGACAACTTAGAAAAAAGGGACCAATTCCTTAAAAATCACAAGCTACCAAAACACATCCAAGAGAAAACTGACAATCTGAATAGCCCTATAACCATTAAAGAAATGGAATTTGTAATCAAAAACAACTATGCGGGACCAGATGGTTTCATTGGAGAATTGTACCAAAACTTTAAATATGAAGTAACATAATTTTACACAATGCCTTCCCCAAAAAAAGAAAAGAAGGAAATATTTCCCAGCTCATCTTATCGAGCCAGTATTATCCTGACACTAAACCACACAAAAACAGTACAAGAAAACTACAAACCAGTAACTCCGATGAACATAAACACAAAAATCCTCAACATAGCCAAGTGAACCTCGATCTAAGCCTCACACACATATATAAAAATAACTCAAAATGGATTATGGATTTCAATATAAAGTGTAAACCTGTAAAACTTTTAGGAGAAATCTTTGGTATTTAGGGGGAAACAAAGAGTTCTTAGATTTCACACCAAAAGCACAGCTCATAAATAGAAAAACTGATAAACTAGATTTAATTAAGATGAAAAAAACTAATGCTGTATGCAATCCCATGTAGGATAAGAGGGGAGAAGACAAAAATAAAAAGCCAAGCTGAGGAGCAGGAGAAAATATTTGTAAGCCATTTATCTGACAAAGTACAGATATGTGGAATACACAGAAAACTCTCAAAATGGGACAGCAACAACAAAACAATAGAATTGGAAAATGGGCAAATATACGAACAGACATGTCACTGAAGAGAATATGAAAATGGCAAATAAGCACATGAAAAGATCTTCATCATTAGTCGTCAGGAAATGAAGGTCTATCAGAGCAGCGGAAATAAAAAATAGCGACAATAGCAAATGCTGGTGAGGATGCAGAAACACTGGATCACTCTTACACTGCTAGGGGAAAGGTACAATGGGACGGCCACTCTAGAAAGCCATAAAATTAAATGTTCAACTACTGTACCACACGGTAATTTTACTCTTGCACATACATACCAGAAAAAAGAAAACTGTACAAAAATCAGATGTAAATGTTTACAACAACTCTACTTGTAGTAGCAGAAAACTGAAATCATTTCAGATGTCCTTCAACAGCTGAACAGTTGAACAACTGTCATACATATAACCACAGAATACTACTCAGTAACGAAGGAAGGAAGGAAGGAAGGAAGGAAGGAAGGAAGGCAGGCAGGCGGGGAGAGGGGGGGGAGAGAGAGAGAGAGAAAAGAAAAGAAAAGAAAAGAAAAGAAAAGAAAAGAAAAGAAAAGAAAAGAAAAGAAAAGAAAAGAAAAGAAAAGAAAAGGCCCATGAGTAGGGATGATGCCCTTGAGTATTTCCCCAATAGCACTATGCTTTTTCTACTGTAGCAGTTATCACATTTTCTCCTATACTCACTGGTTTAGTTGTCGGCATAGCCTACAAACTCCCTGAAGATAGGGGCCAGGATCTTTGTTGCTTGTCGCTTTAGGTCCAGAGCCTGGTACAGAGTAGACGTTCAATAAAGAGTGGCTCCATGAATGAATAAATGATCTGTCTAGGGATCTCTTAGTACATAAATAATGTCTCTTCTTTGCTTTTTACCCTAGAACTACAGCTTCACTGTTCCAACATCATCTCTTAACAGCAGGATACACTATTTCCCAGCCAAGCTGTTGAAGAATCTGTACCCCTCCCGCCCAACTTGGGAATGCCTTCGCTGTCCAAGTGGTGAAGAGATGACGATCCACAACTGATCCGCCCTGTCAGGAGCTGGATGTGACATCCCTGCCTGCTGAGCCTGCCACAGTCAACAGTCCCGATGGGCTTTAGGACCCGTTTACCGTAATTACAGAACATCTTTTTGTAGAGGGAGCAGGAGGCTCTGAACTGAATGAATGTGAGGAATCCCAAGAGGGCAGGCAGCTTTGAAAGATGGGATGTTATCATCTGTGCTATGCAAATTGAGTTCGGGTTGAAATAAGCAGTTCTGTTGGCCTGACTCAAAAGCGCCCGGAGAGAACATCGGCTCGACTGTAGAACGCGGGACATGCTGGGGCTCACACATCGCTCCGGGGGGCCTCCGGCATGGGGAGACGGCAAAGGCAGCTCTCCTTTATCCTTTGATTCGGTGTTGAAAGCAGTCGCCGATCTAATAATAAATCCTTCTTCTTAGGAAAGAGGGCATCAGATGAGTACAGGACGGCATTTTTTGATTAAAAAAAAAAAACAAGTATGCACGTTGGGGGAGGAATCGTTTTGCATTATTTTCGGCTCCTTTCATAGAAGGAGGAGGAGTTGCTGGAAAACACACACACACACTCACGTATTGCTTCGCAGCAGCGGACAGTGGGGCCTCCACGCCATCTGTTTTTCTAAGGAAGGAAAACGGAGCCACAGGGGAGTTCCTGAGAACTAACGGCAAGACGGTATGGGGACCAGAACGCAAGCACGGGCCGTTCCTCTGGGGACCAGTAACGGTCTGGGGGACAACACTGTCCGAAAGGATAAAGAATGTCCGCTCGGACTCCAAAGCACATGCTGGTCTCATATAAAATGGAATGAACTTGACTGTGACACGTGGACTAGACTTTTAAAAATCAATCACCCCATAGATTTTTAAAAATTGCACGTGCGTCATTAATATATCCATCCCTGGCTCTCCTTCATCTTCCGTGAGGAAAATATAAGCTCCGTGAGGACAAAGACTATTGTATTTGAAGGGCCTGACACAGTGCCTGTGGCACGACGAGCGCTCAAGATATAGTTGTTGAATGAAATAATGAGCGCATGAATAAATACATGTATATGTGTTTATGAGTTATGTTCGTGTATTCAAACTCATGTATATTCATGTAATAAGACTGTATGCAAATTTTAATGCATACTGTAAAATGGAAAACTTTAAAGAGCTACAAAGAAATATAAAAAGTATTTCTAGTGATTTCCACCCTCTAAAAAATATTACTATCTGTGTACTGGATATAAAATTATTTTTTAACTTCGGGGTGATTATGAATCACCAGGAAAGCTTTTTAAAAATGAATATTTTCACCCAGCCTTCCTCCTCTTTCTTCCCTCTAATCTTCGCTTTAGATTCTGATTTAATAGCTTGGATTAGGCAAGGCTTGGAAATTGCAATTTTAATAAGCCCTGGGAAATTATGTTGTATATATAGTTGGAACTACACTTTGTTAAACTTGTTGTAGAAGAAAGTGTTGATTTCATGGGGCGTAAGTCGCTCCAGGTCCAAATCTCTGGAGTGAGCCAGCCCTGTGTGCACGTACACGTACACACACACATACACCCTCCCCCTCCCCCTCCCCCTCTCCCTCTCTCTCTCTCTCCTTGGTACTCGAAGGGTCATATTCAAGGACCGACAACACACAGCAGAATCTAAGATCACCTACGGCATTGCCTTGGCCAGGCTGGGTACGGAAAACATCTCAGAACCGTGGACAGCTCCCGGGAGCCCACCAGCCATCCAAATAGGTCTCCTATGCATCATTCTCAGTTGCCTGCTGCCCCCTACCACTGGCGTGGAGAGAAGTACTTGACGTTTCTAAGATGCTGGAGCTAGGCCCCTGCTTCCCAAGGCCCCAGCAATGTCTGTACTGTGCCTGAAGGACCTCGCCGTGGCCTTTCACTCATAGTCACCCTTGTTTCTCCTCCAGTGCCTAGTTCTTGGAATGCTCAGGGCACTGACCCACAGTTCGCATCAACACCAACATGGCTACACATGACGTCATAAACTGGACCAGGAAACGTGGGGATGAGAGAACAGCACCCCAAGCGGGGTGCTCGACTGGAATGGCTGACTAAGGATACGGTGGCTAGACGATTCTACAGACACGTGATCAGATTCCTACTGTATGCCAGGCGCTGTGAACGAAGCAACGAGATGAAGTATCTTTTCCCCCCTCCTGAAAAACTTTTTCTTTTAAAAATAATTTTAGACTTACAGAAAAAAATAAGTTACAAAAATAGCAGAGAATCTTTACACTTCTAATGTTAACAACTTACTTAAGCACTGGGGGGTGGAGGAGAAAGGGCAGCAGGCGGAGGAGGCTGCGGCGGGGGGCGGGCTGCCGCGGGGGGAGGGACCCCTGGGTGCCTGCAGCCGCTCGCTCCGTCGCCAGTGGAAGTGGGCAACGGGGACCATGGATGCGCTCTGCTGAGGCTGAGGTGCCGGGAGGGACGACGAGAAGGTTGGGCGGCTCCTGGAGGGAGACCGGGCGCGAGGAGGCCGGCTGGCGGTGGCATTTGCGCCACCTCGGCCACCGCCACCACCCCGCGCTCTGTGCGTCGTCCCAGGCAGCCGAAGCTGGTGGCCTATCTCACCATGCTCAGGCACAGGGCGCTGGCTTGCTCACCCGCCTCTGCAACATCCAGAAGGCATGCGGAGACCCCGGGGCAAAGCCATCCCGCCTTACTGACGAAAACCTGGAATCTGCAGTGAAATTCGGTCAAGGAAATTCTGGAAAATCTGGCATTGTGCTACTTCACATTTGTAGATGTCATGGAATCTAAGGACCACGTTTGTGAATTGCTGAACACTACTGATGTCTGCCGAGTCTTCTCTGACACTACATAAACTTTGATTTAACAAAGAACTACGAAGACTTGATCTTAACGACACGAATGATACTGTTGTCTTGAATGGAGGCAATCACTGAATTTTACAACTACACTCGGGAAATGACCCATACAACAAGTGACCGAGAATACACACGGCTCAGTCAGATAATTGTGGATTACAAAACCCCTTTAAAGAAGATGAAGGAAAGATTCGTAGCCCCATAGAAAGTCTTTCAGATGCACTAATTTCTCTTCAGATGGTGTATCCTTGAAAGAATCTTCCACCTGACCAGTGGAGAAACACCCGATTATTGAGTCTCATCAGTGCACGCAGCATAGTGCTCACTCCTGCACAGTCTGACACCACGGCTCGTGAATATCTCTTTTTGGATTCAGTGAGCAATGGATTATCTTTGGCTTTATTTTGGGCTGTGGGATCCTAAATACTGATGCAACAGCACTGAACCTTCGGAAGCTAGCTCTCTGAAGTAGCTCTTGCCTTTCCCTCACTTTCGGGATGAAGTTTTCCGCATTCACAAAGCTGCAGAAGACTTGTTTGTAAACATGCAAGGCTGTAATAAGCATAAGTATATTAAGGACATAAGAGAATGCAAAAGACAGCTATGTCACATGCTGGTTCAACACACGGAGAAAGCCACAAGTTTCTAAGGTCCTTACTGAAAGAACTGGCTAGGATCCTATCTGATTAACCTGGCTTACTAGGTCCCAGGGCACTTCCTGATTTTAGAGTATTACCCTTTGCGTGTGATGAAATTATCTGGCTACTTCATCATGCAGATAACACACCAAAGAAGAGGGCGGATGACTTTACAGACAAGCACACTGATGAATTAACGTTTTACATGAAAGCGCTTAGAGCACATGAAGGAAATACGGACCCGTAACGCAGAGGTGTTGTGTGTGGTACCTTTCTGGCTTTGATGCTCTTGACCTCCATGAACTCATGCATAATCTTTCTATTTGCCCCAAAGATGAGTCCATCATCATGTCCTCTTCTGTTAACACTGTGACCCCCACTAAGTGCAGAGCAAGTTGAAAGCGGAGGTGTGTTTAATTTCAGAGGAATGTGAGTAGATAGGTTCAGGTTACAGCATACCCTAGTGTTGCTTAGTCTTGCAGATCACAGCTACCTTGCAAAGATGATGAATATGAAAATTTTTTTCATACAAAAATTATGGATTCCTCAGTGGAAACGTGGGTGGAAATAGCAGATCTCTCCATATTTTGTTTTTGTAGTCATGCTTTTGAGAAGATGTCTCAAAAGTGTTTGGAGTTTTCCTCTCAGTCGAGATAACTCAACTGCCATTTCCACTACTTTTCACTCATTTTATGAGTTGCACACATGAACTGTGTCCACAAGAGTCACATATTAGAGATCGCAGTCTTTTCTTATGTCATATGCTCCTGGATGACATGGTCAAACAAGCTTGAAATGTTATCAATGAGTATTGCATAGAACAGTGCACTCAGAGTAACTAGCTGTTTGTTGCCCAAGCATTGGGCCAAAACCATTAGTCAAGCAGTGAATAAGAAGTTAAAAAAAAAAAAAACTGGTAAGAAAGAAAAACCTGAAAAGGGAAAACCAGACTGGTAGTGACCGACCTTGATAAACTTCACACTGCACTTTCTGAATAAATTCTATAAATTATACACCACGCATGGTGACTTGGGAACGTGCCTTTACCCCATGAGAATATTAGACTTCTCATCCAGAGATCCACTTCACTAAGTCAACTGTTGGAAGGACTATAATCAAGCCACATAGGAAACTGCAAAACTCTCAAGAGCTTCTAACAAGTATAAGAACATATATGACTGCACTCCAGTAGATAGAAAACTGTGCAAATTCAATAATGTTCTTCTTCAAAAAACACAACATTTAGACAGCCACGGAGAGTCCACCATTGCAGGTCTATATACACATTGGTATTTGGAAACTTTGCTGAGACAAGTCAGTGATGGACATACAGCTCGTTTACCTGTGATGAAAGCATTTGTGAACTTACCTACAGAAAATGAATTAACACCCAATGCAGAGGACTACTCTGACACATCAGAAATGAGGTCATTATCAGAACTGCTAGGCCCATATGGTAGGATGTTGCTAAGTGGAAGCCTTATGTGGCATATTTCTTTGCCAGTTGCTGAACTTAAGAAACTTGTGGTGGAGAATGTTGATGTGCTAACACAAATGAGGACCGGCTTTGACAAACCAGACCAGATGGCTGCACTCTTTAAAAGATTATCATCTGTTGACAGTGTCTTGAAGAAGATGAGAATAATTGGTGTAATTTTATCCTTCCGCTCATTGGCATAAGAAGCACTTAGAGATGTCTTGTCCTGCCACGTTCCTCTTCCTATAAGTTCAGTTGAAGATTTTAAGGATCACGTTGCAAGGGAAACTGATATGAAGGCTGCCATGAATGTGTATGAGTTCTCGTCAGCTGCTGGGTTACCTTGCAAGATTGATCCTGCCAGAGTCACAGCTCTCTCCTCACAAAAATCAGAAAACGTTAAGTCCAGAAGAGGAATATAAAAGTGCCTGCCTCCTCACGGGCTTTGTGGTCGATTCTTTGCCAGCGCTGGCCAGCAATGTGGTGTCTCGGCACAGCCTTGGTTCAGAAGGCACCGCAGTGACACACGCTCCTTGGCCGAAGCCATCGACCAGGTCGCTGCAGCTTAGTTTACAATTCACAAAGGAAGCACTGAGGACCATCTTAAAGAAGTTTTGGTGCCTGTGTCCTGCAGTCGACTGCAAATGGGCCAGGAGACAGATAAAACAACAACAAGAAATAGAAAATCTGCTTATTTACTGATAGATGTGATTGTGTAGGAATCCCTGTTCCTGACAATGGATCTTTAGAAATCACGTTTTCCTTACGTCTTGCTGAGAAATGCATACCATGCTGTCTACACGCCAAGCATTATGTCTTCCACATGAAATATCTACCTACTGAAGACAAGCATGCATTTCTGTTGCCTTGGTTTTACCTATGAACTGGAGCTATTTTTACCTCCAGTTTTGTGCGTTATAAATTTCTTTCATACGGTTGTATTTTCTGGTCATTGGTTTCTTAATATGGTTGCACTATGATATACCTGGTTTATTTAGATTGCACATTCACCAAATTCACAGAAATTATTCCTATAATATTAGACTCTCATTTGCTTTAAAAAACACATCATCTCTATGTTTTTGATGTTTAATAATGAAAAAAAAAACCCCATTGCTTGTTTATCTCTGAAAAGGTACTATATTTAGTGATTATTTTAGATAGTGATATTATAGCATTCATCTGTGTGTAAATTATTTTATATAGGGAAGAGTTCTGATCTTATTGAAAACAAAACTGGATGTGCATTTCTGTGATGTTATGAATACAGCTCTACTTTTTAAAGAAACATGTGCCAAACTAAGTTCTACAACACTGTATGACATTAAAAATGTTAAAGGACTGTTTAGCATTAGAAACATACTATGTCCCCAAGTTCTAAAACGGCACCATATGCTGTTGCTTGTATAAAGCCTAGTGATGACTTTTCGATTAACTTCCATAGTGCCCGACTGGTATCAGCACCACCATTGGACCCTGCTGTATAAAAAACAATCTTCGACATTTATCAACTGTTGATACAAATGTTAGTCCCTGACCACTTTTTATGTGTTTTAAATTTTTGAAATTCAATTGTGCCTACCATAACATAAAATAAACACTAGACTGTAAAAACAACAACAAAACACCTTACTTAACTACAGCTTAATTACAAAATACAAGAATTAATGTTACAGACTCTTTAAGCCTAACCAGATTTTCTCTAACGTCCTATTCCTGTTCCAGAGTCTAATCCAGAATCCCACATTCCATATATAGTTATTAGTCATATTTCATTAGTATCCATGAATCTGTAACAGTATCTCATTATTTTCTACTCTTTTATTCATTCTAGCTTTTTTCCTTTCCTTATTTGTAACTTCTTATTTGACAAGAGACCTGGCTCTCATTGGCTACAATTTATTCACTTGTTTGTGCAACAAGGATACACGTGCAGAAACAGAACTGTAACCCACACCCTCTGAGAGTACAGTATTTGTGTACAGTTCTTTTGGGCTTTAACTTTATAGCATCTGTTTAGAAGAAAAAACAAAACACCTGCTTCCAAATGTACAGTATCTCTGACGTCAATTTACAATGTATGTATGTTCATGAGTGTCTGTGCTTTACTCAGTACCTTGCATGATTTAGATGCTTCTACCAGCTCCATTTCCCAAGTGTAAATTGAAATTAAGCCAGTAGAAACAGCTGTTAATATACCAGATGTTTATAGTAGGTGAAGGAATATTATGAGTCTCACAGACGGGATTCTGTCTCATGTGTTTCGTCCTCGCTGCTTGAACCCTCTTGGTGTGTGTATCCAGACCTGCTTCATGAAGTTCAGGATTAATCACTTATCAGACATTTACACAGGCAGCAACCAAACGCCCTTGTTTTCTGACATCCGTGCTTCCACGGACACCTGTACTTGCCTCTGTCATAGCATTTATTGCCCTCTGTTAGAAACGATCTTTTGTCTATTGTGTCCTCATCCCACCCCTACCCTGAACTCCAAGTTTTTGAGAACACAGATATTGCCTTACTTACATCTCTATCTTCACTGCCTCTCAGTGCCCAGGATGCAGGAGACAGACACTCAATCAGTGTTCCTTGAGTGACTGAATGAACACGAGTTAGATGAGGGTAGCTTTGCCTAAACTGTGTCTTTGACTCCCTGCAGAAGATCGTCCAGTGTACTTGCTAAAAATGTCAACCCAGGGCCCTACACAAATGTCTTAAGATTCAGTATATTGGGGCAAAGCCCAAGAACATGCATTTTTGTAAGACACCCAGGACATTCTTACTTTCAAGTTTGCTAACCACGTGCATAATACTGACAAGAAAAGTTTGGTGAAATGAAATAATCAGGGGAGATGTCTTGAAGGAGATATTAATATCTGACTTTGTAAAGATAAATCTGACCAAGCCAAGGGGAGACCAGCATATCCAGATAACAAAAGGGCTATTTTGTATCTCCTTCAGCGGTCCATGAGGGTAAAGAAGACTTTAGAAATTTTGCTCAGAAGCCCCAACTTTTCCCTATGAGTATGGCTACTATTTATATAAAAATGCAGTAGACATGTGTTCTGAGGCCAGTTCTGCCCCTGAGTTTCTGAATGATCTTGAGAAATACTACTACTAATAATTACTTCTATATAATACCTTTATCATTATCATTGCTTACCAAAGATTAAAATATTTCCCACAGTGCGCTAATTAAGCATTTTGTGCACGTTGTCTCTGTATATTAATTGACCTTAGACCCAGTTACTATTATAATTTCTATATTTCACGAGGACGTGCAGATTCAGAAAGATGTGGCCGCTTTCTCTGCACAATGACCACCTTCCTCATCTATAAACTGGGAACAGTATTACCTCCTTCGCAGGGCTGTAATGAGTTTTAAATTATAGGACTTGCTGGGAACTTTTCTGGAGGAAATGCAAAAAAAAACCATTGATGGTGCCATCTCTGAGAGCGAAGATGAGAGGGAGAATGTGCATTCCTTGTGCATTATTTAGTACTTTCTGAAATGTGTGAGTTTTCATTACAATAAACAAATAAAGTAAAAAATCAAAAATAAGGGTGAGGCGAAGCAGAAACTGGAAAAAGTAGAAAGCTGCTAACATCTGGAGAGACGAGGAGAAGAGGTGGCATTACCAGGGCCCGAGGATCATCGTCACAGGCAGACGCTGGAACCAAAATTCGCCTGTCGGAGGAAGCCGTAGTCATTAGGCTACGCAGCGCCAAACCGAGACAAGGCAGAGGACGAAGGAAGAAATACTCTGGGGTGACAGAGTACTCAATATTCAAAAATATTTACTCCCTGCGCCCGACACCAGGGGAAAAGAACATTTTCGCACTCTACTGACGTTGGGCTTCACTATCTAACTTGCGCTGGCCCAGGGATATTAGCAGACGTGACATAAGCACTTGCTCCTTTCCACCTCTGCCATAGTAATAGGGAGAGCGTGCCCTGGATAGCCAACTTGTCCGCAAAGAATAAGAGACACGAGGAGCAGAGATTCCCCCCAGACAACTTGCAAAAGCGAAGCATGGAATACATTTCCCTCCGCTTCTACAGCTCAAAGCGGTGCTCCCCCAGCTGATTCGCCGACGTGGGAAAATGAAATAAATGCTCACCACAGCACACCACTGAGTTTTGCTGTTACAGAGCAAAATTTGATGGACGCGACTAACTTGTCCCTTCCTCCTGCCCTCCAGGCTTCCGCCCATGCCTCCCGATGGCTATGCCCGGCTGAAAGCCAGTTGAGCAGGATCTTGGAAAATACAGCCTCTTTGGGAATATGAAGATGAGCAAAGGAAGAACAGAGAATAGACCAGGACATGGGGGAGGGGAGCGGAAACAGGCATGGACGGTCACGGCTTATTACAGCGTTACAGTGCCTGGCATAAAATGGGTTGTTCAATAAGGAGAAATTGTTATTTGGGGGGGGGGGGAATCCCTGGGAGGTATAAGGCCCATCATTAGGCTCAAGGTCACCTTCTAGGGCAGTGTCCCTGGCTTCTAGTTAAAAAAGAACATGCCTGAGAAGTAGACCTATTGAGAAGCAATGCTAACCGTATGCATAACACATAGCATAATAAATGCTACGAGAGGCAACAATAATGTGAGGAGGAAGAGGAGGAGGGGGTTGAGGAGGTGATGATAAAATAATATTTACTGAGCATGTAATGTGCTATAGGCACAGTTTTAAGTTCTTCACTTTGGTGATTTGATCAACCCTATGAGATTGGTATTAAGATATATCTATTTTACCAGTTAAAAAATGGAGGCACAGAGGGATGACCCGAGTCACATACCTCGATAGTGGCAGGGGTGGCATTTGATCCCAGGGAGTCTGGCTGAAGAGTCCATAGCTTTGACCACTTGAGTATGGTGAACAAAACCTTGTGCTTGAGATAGCCGTAATTAAGAGATATGAGTAGGGCGTGTGTGTGTGTGTGTGTTTCTGGCAGACATGAGGTGGAAGGACCTCTTCTTAAAGCTTAGTCATAAGGGTTGTGAATTTACACGCTTTACTCATCCCACAGAAGATGAATGGGGAAGACACAGCTGGGTTTGGCCGCCGCATCTTAGAGCCAGGATGATGGCGCTGAAGCCATAAACCCTCCTTCCGGGAGCAAGCCCTCTTCCTGGGAGAGGGAGGCTGACAAGCAGAGGAGAGAGACTCTGCGCTGGGACTGCAGACACGGCTGACAGGCACCTCCTCTGGGAGCCCCCGCAGCTCAGGGACAGAGTAATTCATGAGTGACACGAGTAGCCCTGTGTTCTCTCCCCATGTGGAGGAGGAGGGGACGACTCAGGCACCGGTGCCAGAAGCTCCAAGGGGTAATGGGTTTTGGAATTAGAGAAACCTCGGCTGGTCTCAGTCTGGGCTCTTCTCCTTACGCGATGTGGCCCCAGGGAAATCACCTGCTGTCTCTCAACCAACCCACTGACGTGGGCGACTCCCCATCTGAAAACTGGATGATAATCATATCTACTTCAGAAGCCTGTCAGGAAGATTCAGTAAGATAATGTTTATTAAAACATCAGTTTGGTGCCTGGTATTTGGGGGTGTTCAATGCTTGTTGGAGATAAGCCCTTTCTCTCCTTAACTGAGTGTATTGAGAATGATAATGGTAGTAAGTGGGTCACCTATATTCAGACCCCAAGCATCATCGCTGCACATTCTGCAAGAAGCTCAACTATAAGGAAAGGCTTTCCACAGGTGTTACAGGTGGTACAGCCAATGGGCTATGTGCATGGGCTTTGGCATAAGTCACCTGGGTTCTAAGTCCAAACCAACTACTCATCTGCTAAGTAGTTTGCAGGAAGCTAGTTAGTTAATGTCTTGAAGACTTAGTTTGGTCATCTGCGAATGGGTGATAATAACAGTGTCTCTACCACTAGGGAGTTACAAGAGCTCGCTGAGCTAAGGCACTTCATGCACTTGACATAATGCAGTCCCCGGTACACAGTCCACTCCTCGTGTGTACGGCTTGTGATTATCAGCGGTGCATGTCGTAAGATGCATTGATCGAGGGGGCGAGCTCTAGAACCAAACTTAATTAGCTTGACACCTGGCTCTGCCAGTTACTACTGTGCAGTGAGCAACTGGAGACAATAGCTCGGTCTCCCGTGTCTCAGCTTGCCCACCTGTGATGTGGTGATAACAATGCAAGCTTTGTCAGGGAGACTGCTGCGGAGATTAACTGAGTCGGCCTTACGTGTAAAACACTCAGGATCACATAAATAAGAATTAAATAGGATTCGGTAACCATTATGTTGTGTTAATTTCTGAAAATGATCTACTTTTGGGGGGCAAAAAACATTTTATCGGGACACAGGATCACTGCGTATATACACAAAACTCATTCCATCAGGGACATGGAACAGAAATGATTAAATCAAACACCAATAAAATACCTCGTAGAAAGAGGTTAAAAACAGGCAGGGGTTATTAACTGAAAAGGAAATTAAGTTAGAGGGTGGCTTCTCAGCTCTACTGAAATGAAAAAAACCAAACAATTGTGTCTATAATAAAGAAGAGGTCTTTGAAAATTTATATGTATATGACATATAATTTACATATATTTTATATTTACATATTAATCATATGTATAGATGTTGAATATGTAACATGAAAATGTGGCAAAAAGATAAATGACTTTCTATATGTAATATCTCGGAAAGTTAAGCTGGTATATAGATGTGGGAAGCAGTGAGGTATTTAGATGTTCAATAATGTTTCACTGAATGAATGAGTATTGGGGCTATTACTCAGTATTAGTAACTTATAATATGCACGATCAAAAAAAAAAAAAAACATGGAGACCACTGATCTACAGAATTCTCTTCCAGTCCCTGCTGAGGAATCCTAACTCTTCCCCTCTCAACACCTCCTCCCTTTCCTTGCTCCTTCGCCCATCCGCTGTCTCCTTGCGATCGCTCTCACTCCCCAAACAAGAGCTGCCTGGCTCCTCCCTTCTTCCTGAGATGTTCTTGCTTCTGCTTCTGTTTGTCTCTGACTCATCCTTTCAGACCCGAGTTAAATGCCTTATCGCCTATGCTTCCCTGCTTCCCCCAACTGCCTCTTTCCTCCTTGCTTCCATAGCATCGTGTACAAACTTCCATTATAGCTCTGATCACGACATGTTGTACAACCCACTTTTGAGTCTGTCTCCCCCTCTCCCTGCTTAAGACACTGCTAAGCTTTATTTTTATTTGTGGAAAAAATGAGGATGCTTCATTTCTATTTGTGAAAAAAAAATGAACAAAACAATAGATGGGTGGATGGGTGGGTAAATGGATGAATAAATGAGTAATTATTTTCAGTTCCTGGATGGGCTCCTGACCTCTCCTTCCCTTCCTGCAGGGACTTCTCTCTTCTCTGCCTGTCCCCGGAGGACTCCTTGGGTCACTCTATTACTCTTCTTAATCTTTCGTCCTTAAATTACTCGTCTTTACTTACTTTCTTATGTCTTTCTCCCCATTCCTGGCCCCTCTCCCATTATACTTTTTACTTGATCTTCTGACCTGTTGTTTCTCAAATGTCTTTTTTTTTTTTTTTTTTTTGCAACTAGATCTCTGATCCCTATGATTCTCCGAGCCTGTTGTAAGCCGTCTCTTCGGCCCTCCCCTTACTCCACCTTCAGAATTCGTGTCTGGCATCACTCCCTCCAGCAAGTCCTCTGGTACGACCAACCCAGACTATTAAAAGAGCCATTCAGGATTCAAGCCAAGCTAAACTGGGACTCCCCAACCAGGACGGACCGCCCTCCCTCCTCCACACCCTGGCTGTATTTTCATTTCCACTTGGCGCACTTGCAATGCTTCTGGGAAGCTTCCCACTGTTCTGGCGTGGCTCGCAGGCTACATGCTGTGACACGGGGAGTTCTGTGTCACACTCACGATTGACTAACTGCTGTACTTACGCTTATCCTCAGCCTAAGTAATGGCTGCTGGAGCCATTGGTGCTGATAAAGCGGGACTGTTCTTGCTGAGGGAGCTCAACCACGTTGGAGCGAGGAGGTGGCACCTGTCCAGCCTCCACCGGAGCCTGAAGATGTCTTAGTTCGATCGCGTGGGACTAAGTATGAAGATGAAGTTGGGTTTCCCAGCCTTCTAGGGCTCTTGGGAAGTGCTGAGGTCCCAGCTCCCGTCACCTTCCCCCCGCCCCCCCTCACACAGAGGTGCTTTCAGGAATCCGCAGTATTCAGTGACCTCTTTGCCAGGCAAATTTGCTGATACTTGGTAAAAATGACATCGTCCTGGCAAAACGTTTCCAAACTTTTCTATTCATTTCCTTTAAGGAGTAAGGTAACACAAGCATACAGTTTAAAAGCATATATAAAAATAAATTTTCCCATTAACAAAATATTAAATGCTGATCACAGAAGATTTCAAAAATACCAGAGTGTGAAAAGGAGCACCCCCTCTACAGACCACCTTTAAAACAATTTCGATACACTCCTCTCTGCTCTTTTTCTATGTGGTTATTTTCATTCTCAATGTTTGCATAGTTTGGATCATTCTGTATATGCGATTTTCAATCTTGCTTTTTAAAAATTAATCGTTCCTAAGACACTTCTTTGCCCTTTACTGTATCTTGACTACAACATAACAAGCTCATACTGAACATCTACTATGGTCCACAGTACATATCATTGTTATATATATATTTTTCAGTTGTGAATCCATACACCAATTCGGTGAGGTAGAGACCCATTTAGCCACCCGGGATACTGGGGCTCAGAGAAATGAAATAACCCACCCAAGCTCACAGGCCCAGGAGACAGCAGAGGCATAGTCGAAATTCAGAGCATCTATCCCATACCTGTCCTCTTCACCACTAATAATACTGCTGCCTAAAAACGGTTCGACTGGTTTTGTCCACACTAATGGATTTTGCCCATATTCGTGCACGTGTGAGAGAGAAACCTAAAATATCCATTCAGAGTTCAAGCACTGTTGGGATGTGCTTTTCGTTTGTGGTGGGAGGTTTCTCGTCATCTCTCTGCATGACAGACAAGGCAGGAGCAAAACAGAACGGGAGTTGTATGGATTTCTCTTTGTCATCCATTTAAATCTCGCTCTCTAGATCGCAGTATCCTTCCCCTCATTTTATTATTTCGAGAGCATAATCCTTATGGCTATTGACATAAAAGGGCTGGGGAGCACACGGACTTAATTTGAATGCTAACTCTGCCACCTGCTATTTCTGTGGCCCTGAACGAATTATACGCACCCTCGGTTTTCCCGTATACAAAATAGAAATAACGATGCCCACCCTACAAAGATAATGGCTTTCAGTGTTCAATTGAGGATAAATGAGTCAATGGATAGAAAGCATTTCATACTGTTCTTAATAGCAGAGTACTGTAAATGGTAGATACTTCTTGAGGTAGGTGAGACTCAACACATTTAGGATTTTACCCTTCCTAACAGTATATATTACCATTCATTCAGTCATATCTGTGAGCTAAGTTAGAGAGATGGGAAGGCTAAAAATTGTGGCTCATCTCTGATGTTCTTTCTCTTCTGAGAGGTTCAGCTATTGCTGCCTAAAAGCAGGAGCCTGGGGGAGAAAATAAGCCACAGGCCACTTAGATGGCTCCTGACCCAAGCAACTTAATGGACCACAAGAAGAAGGTGTTCCACTAGCCCAAAGTCCCTCCCCACAGTGGTGGTGCTGGGTGATGCATTTGTGGCATGTCCAAAACATTTAGTGCGTTATTTCTATTAATCACAACTAAAGTCAGTGGTTTACCCAGGAAAGTTCTGCAAACATCGGTCCCTTTACACATGGTTCAAATTCTTCTCCTCCTGAGCTCCTTCTTTGCTGCACAAATCCTGGACAAATATTTCCCTGTACCTGCTTCCAAAATGGATCTGAGTAGAACATTGGTTGCTTGTCCCTAGCTATGATTTATCTCATTAACATATGGATGGATTCCTTATTTTAATATCATTATTGTAAGGTGGCTCTACTACCAGGATTCGGCTTTATTATGTATGTACCTCTTGCTTCATTTGGACAGATTCAGTATACACGTACAGCGGATCTCAGTTTTGTGATCACAAGGGCATAAACACACGGCAGTTCCTCTTCCTTATTTTCTGATGCTCCATCTGTCTATATATTTTTTTTCTACATTCACTCATGGATCTTATTCTACTTCCATTAATATTGATAACATTTTCCTCGTCTGATATAAAACATTTCCCTTGTGATCGATACTGCCTATTATGCAGAGTTCACCAAATAAGAGGGTAGACGGATGTTAAATCGAATATGAAAGACATCCTTGGGTAAAATAATCTTATCTGAAGAGTATGCACAAAGCAGAGTTGTGACTCAGAGGAGAGTAGTTAACTTTGCTGAAAACAATCATCAAAGGCTCTTAGAGAGACAGAATTTGAATTGTGTCTTTGAGATTCAGTACAAGACTTTCTAGACATCCCCAAATCATCACCAAAAAGACCATAACATGTATAAAGACATGGAGGCCTGAACCGTCACCATGGACCAAATGACTATTAGGTTCTCCAATTTGGTCAGAACATAGGGAGTGTGCAGTTGACAGGTAAAAGATGAGAACTGAAAAACTTGTTTGGAGCCACATCGAGAAAGGCTGTAGGGCTCTATAGGGCTTCAAACTACAGGTGAGCAGATATGATTAAATAATAAACGAGTACAATGAAAATCTGCAATTAGAATAACCACCATTTAGTGACTCCAAAATAAGGTGGCAGGCACTGTGCTAAGCACTCTGCATACGTTTCATGTTAGAGATTAAAGGGGAGTCTTTCATGACATCACATGGCATTAGTTAGGAATGCCTGGATCCTGCCTTGGAAATCATCCCGACCATACCAAAATGTTTGGAGATATATATCTGAGAACAATGTGTGTGTGTGTGTGTGTGTGTGTGTGTGTGTGTGTGTGAGAGAGAGAGAGAGAGAGAGAGAGAGAGAGAGAGAGAGAGAGACAGAGACAGAGAGAGAGACAGAGACAGAGAGAGAGAGAGAGAATACATAATAGTAAAATAGACAAAATTTAAACCCAGGCCTGTCACATGCCAAAGTCTATATTCAAACCACATTTTAGAATGATTGCTGGTGATTGGGTGGAGAAGAAATTGGAGGAGGTAGAAAGAAAAGCAGAATATTATTGCATTAGTTAAGGTTAAGAAGGATTGGAATTAAAGGAGTAGCCATGGAGAGGCAGAGAAGGGAACAGATCGAAGAGATATTCAAGAGATAGAATGAGCAGGATTTATTAATTGAAAGTGAAAAGTTAGCAAAAGAGAGAAATAGTCTAATTTGCTGACTATGAACTCGCGGGGCAGGAATGACAGTTTTGACAGTTCTCCAGCTCATGTTCAGCTAAACTCCCATCCAGAACCTCAGCTTATCTTGTCTTAAAACTTTCTGAAAACCTCCCCTGAAGGCCAGGACACCCACTCGCTGCTTCCTGAGCCTTCCTCCATCACTACCACAAACTCTGAGATGACTTAACCACTCCTTCTCGAGCTTCTCGTCACCTTTGATTTGTCATCTAATGCTACCTGATTCTTCGCTAATCATTTTTCAAGACACGGCCTTGCTCTGCCATTTCGAGTCCAGTCAGCTCATGCTCAACACAGAGTTTATTTCTCCTGAAATCCTGTGGCACTGTTATATAGTAATGATGAATCGATTTTTATCTTTGAGTCTTTAACGCCTGTCACAGTATCTGATATATAGATGGTAAATGAATAAATGAACCTTGTACTTGAGTTTTGTCAGTTTAAGTTACCTCGTATATGAAAAGGGATAGAAAATCCTATCTCAGTGCCTGGTTTTTGAGGATAAAATATGATACACAAAGGTAAAAGTGTCTTGTAGGTTGCATGGTGCAATGTATGTGGAAGGAGATATTATTGTCCTCATTACTATGTATGATGGTTAATTTTATAGGTCAACTTGCTGGTTTGTGGGGTGTCCAGACATTTGGTCAAACATTGTTCTGGGTGTGCCTGTAAGAGTATTTCTGCGTGAGACTGGCATTTAAGTCAGTAGACTCAGTAAAGCAGACCACGTGAGTGGACCCCATCCGGTCAAATGAAAGTCTAAACAGATCGAAAGGCTGACCCTCTCACGAGTGGAGAAAAACTCCTTCTGCCTGACTTCCTTTAAGCTGGGATGTTGGTTCGTTCCTTGACTTTAGACTCGAACTGAAAAATCAGCAATTCTTGGGTTTTGAGCCTGCAGCTTTCAAACTGTAACTTCAGCCTCAGGTTGGAACTACACCCTCAGCCGTCCTGGGCCTCCAGCTGCCAATGGCAGATCTTGGGACTTCTCAGCCTCCATAATCATGTGAGCCAATGCCTTATAATTAATCACTCAATCAATCAATCAATCTCTCTACCTCTCTAGATCCAGATAGATCTAGACAGATCTAAACAGGTATGTGTGCATGTGTGTGTGCATGTGTGTGTGCGTGCATGTGCGTGTGTACACACACATATTCTATTTCTCTGAAGAACCCTAATACAACATGTAATACAACATGGTTAATCCTAAGGCCCACATTTAGAAATTTTTCCCTCTAGGAAGTTCCCACTGAGATCCGATAGGCCATGGTAAACAGAAAAGGCAGCTCTATTCAGGGGAACTGAGGCAAGGTGAAGTACAGGGGCTGGGAGGGGCTGGGCAAACGGGGGCTGTGCAGGGGAGACCAACAGGGCCAGAGGCGCGGTCCAAATGTCTCCTGGGTGAGAAACTTCAGAACTGTCCTCAAAACTTTAGGGCATTGGCAACTACTAGAATATCAGCTACTGTAAAGAGACATGACCAACCATGCGAAAAAGCCCCACAGGGCTGCAATCCGAGGGTTCGAGTTTGTCACTTTTTGTTGCAATGTATCAGGATGCGCTCGGATTATTCCAGGAAACATCAGAGAATGCGAAGAGAATAGAACAGCTGGCAAGTAACACAGTGATGAGGCATCTCGAGAATACCAGGAAAATCACAAAAAGGTCCAAAGATGTGGGCTGAGCTTTGGCGAGCGGTTCAACACTGAAGAGCTAAAAAGGCCAGGGCATCAGGGGCCTGTGTTTAAGTGGTAGTTCCTGCTTGCTATGACAGCAAGAGGGAAATGCTGTCTTTCAAAAGTCAAGTGTAATGTCCTAAAGACGCGAAAGGGAAGTTTTTTCATTTCTTTCTTCAGTTTTTAAAATATTTAAAGCTATGCATCCACTTTCCAAAAGAAGTTCTCTCTAGAAACCTATGCAGGAACAGTCCTGGATTCGAGTTGGAAATGAGTGCTTTCCATACAGTTTCTGACTATTTGTCAGGCCTGAAACAAACTGCCCCTAAGCCATGACACGGCCCCTCCCTGGTTCCACAAGGTTCCTGGGCAGCGTGTCCACAGACGGCAAAGATGTGGGGGAGACGTGAGGGGACTGCCCGACCTGAAGGGAGACCCTGACCCATGGGCTCTCGAATATCCAGGAAGAATGAGATGTAAACAAAGTCAGCCTTACTGTGAATGGGCATGCGAAGCACTCGACAGAGGGGCTACCCGATCTTGAATCGATCATAAAAGGCACCGACATGATAAGGGACAAACTGGAGGATCAATACTGGGTCTGAGCCAAGTCAGCTGGTGGAGCCAGATGAACTACTCAATTTCAAGGTCAGTTGTCTGAGACAAGAAAGGTCCTACATAACACATTAGGCAAAGTGTGTGGCTCAGGGGCCTGGGTTGATCTCCATGAACATACATATTCTTACAGAGGTGCCTATGCATTAGCAGAAGGAAAATATCTTCTAAAAGAATTTTTTATTCAAAATCGTTTATGCCGCTATGAGCTGTGAGACCTTTTTATAGATTTACATAACCTCTCGGTTAAATAGAAATTAAAGTGCTTTGGATACAAGTGACAGGAACCCAACTTAATCAAGCCTCAGGCAAAAGAATTTGTTGACTCATTGACTCACATCATTAAAAAGTCTAGAAAAATACAAAAGTTCAGCAAGGCCAGATCCTGGGGTTTGGTCAAAATAGTGAAGATTCCGTTCTTCTCTCCACGTCTCGAATACACAGGGTCTTCCCATGGCATGGAAACATGGTGACCGGCAGCCCTGGACCTGTTGGAAGTAGGTCTTTCCGAAAATTCCAACGGAAGTCTCCACGGATGATCTAATTGGTCCAGCTTGGGCCGTACTTCTATATCCCTACACAAATCACTTGGGTAAGGAGAAGAGGTGAGTGCAATACAGCATGATGAATGCTAAGAGGAAACACAGGCACAGGTGAGTTGGAGGGAAAGAAGTGCGGTATCTAACCCAGCCCAAGGGGGCGTTTCAGGAATGCTTCCTAAGGGAGGCGATCACTAAGCAGAACTGGCATCGTCCAGGTAAAGAAACGTGGGAAGGCCATTTTGTGGTAATGAAGTAGGAGCGGCAGCCTGTGTCGAGATTACAAAAAGATCTGTTACAGTAGGCGGATAAAGTGTGACGTGAAAAACAGGCTCTTGAGAATACACTATCTTGAGGGCATGTGGTGTGTGCTAAGGGACAGGGACTTTCTCCTGCAGTTGTTAGGGAGCCACTGAAGGACCTTAATTAAGTGGAGTGTCACGATCTTATTTTTATTTCAGAAATATTTTTATGACACCTGCATGGATGATCTATTAGAGGTGAACCTGGGTATCGGAAATAGAAAGCTAGTGCAATAATTCAGGTGAAAAATAATGAGGTCCGGAATGAAGAAAGAGCTCTGGTAGGGTTGAGAGAAGAGAATTAATTAAAACGTGTGTGCAGGTAACATTGGCCAGGTAGGCACTGACTGAGTGGAGAGCTGGGGGAGAGAACAGAACCAAGAATAACTCCTAGGCTTCTGACATCGGGGACTAATGGCACTATTAAATGAGATAGTTGAAATGAGAGGAGCAGGGTTAATGTGGTCCAACGGTGAGTTTTATTTAGGACATGTTCGCAACGGTGATGCTCATGGAACATCAAAACAAAGAGGTCTATTAAGTAGCTGCATCCACAAGGCTCTACGTTGGGCAAGAGATAAAGATGGGTGTCATCGGACAAGAGGTGGTCCTTAAAACCACGGAAGCATGTGACTGCTCGAGGATAATTTAAAGACTGATAAGAAGAGTTAAGCATATATGCCAAGAGTCTAACATTTAAGGGAAGGGAGGAGGAGGTAGAGCAGATAAAATATTCAAAGAAAAGAATGGCCAGGAAAGGAAAGACAAAGAAAAAAAAAAGCTTGAAGATGGAAGGAAGTGGTCATTAGTATCAGATGTTACCGAGACACCAGGTGAGGTAAGGACTAACAAGAATTCTTTGGATGGGGCAAATTCGGAAGTCACAGATGAGAAGAATGATTTGCAACTGAGCATGATCACAGTTTGGGGGAACCAATTAATGGCATGTCTAGCTTCCCCGCCTGTGGGCAGAACCAACTGAGAAATTGAGACACAAAAATCAGATGGGAAGCAAAATGTGGCTTTGAAGTGTGGTTGGATGAGCTTGCTACTTCTTGCTCTCCCTAGAACTGACCTGCCCTTCCCCAATTTAGTTCTCTTGGCTGCAGAGTAGACTGTACCAAAGGAAACTTACTGCGTGGATGAGCAGATAAGCCTGAAAGAAGGGGAGGAAAGGGTGGAGCAAACAGGCTTCAGCCTTCTTCCTGCACCAGCAGTCAGATGAGCTTATCCATCCACAGAAAAGTGAGGGGAACAGTGAAGTTGCTTTTTAGTCAAACTCCACTCTGAGGAGGAAAGAACAAATAAGAGGGGGAAAGAAGAGGCTGCTAATGTAGACGACTCATTCTGGGGACCAGCTGGGACGAGCAGGAGAGAGACTGGGGAGAGGAGATTTGAACGACTGGATCACAGCAAGTGGACTCCTAGATTTTGTCTTATCTGGTGGTTCCTGCCTCCAGGCTGACTCTGTCAGTAAACAATACACCTTGATGCGAGAAGGGCATCACCTTGTCCCAATCAAGCTGCATTAGCAAGGTTGATCCTTTTGCCTCAAACACTCCGTTCTATGAAGGTAGAAAGATCACTGGGCTTGGAGTTAGAATATCTGGACTCAAATGCCGGTTCCCGCACTCACTTCCTATATCCCCTTGAGTAAGTCTTTACTATTCTGAGCCTCAGATGTCCCATCTCTGAAATGGAAATCACTGGTCATCTCTTACACCGTTGTTGTTAAGATCAGGTCAAATGAAATCAAATCAGGTTAGGTTCCTATCAATAGGGGAATGGATCTGAGAAGACCTCTGTGCAGAGCTCGGGTGCTCGATAAATGCTTATTGATTCTAAATCTATTTACTGGCAACGATGCTCTTCTATAAAAAGGCCTAACTAAGAACTGCAATTTAGGACTATTACGCAGGACAGCTGGTACACTGCTGTCCCTCTGGGGAGATTCTCTTTCTGTTTACAGAGAAGAAATATCAGTCCGGGAGCCTGGCTGACTACTCTGGGCACAGCAGTGCCTTGTCAGAATCGCTCTTTTCTATTTCATCACCGGTTTTGAAGCACTGGAACCTCAATTTTGTCTCAATACCTAGAGGTGATATAACTCAATGGGACAGATTAACACTGCCCAAATTTACAAGAGACCTGATGTGCAATGCAGGTGCCAATATATTTTTTAGCAAATCTCCTGGTTAATTGGTGACTAATGTGCTATATTTACTCAATCATTCATTCAATGTTTAGTTTCATTATGTGCTATATATTGTAAATACAAAGATAAAAAATAATTTTCTCTACCCTTGCGGACCTAACAGTCTGTTAGCAGAGATAGGCTTGTAAACAAATGCATACAAAGCAAGAGATGAGTGCAAAAATCCAAGTCTAGGGACCTTAGTGCCACTAAAGAGATTTCCTCCCTGCTTGGTGGAAACTGGCGTGGGGGGGGGGGGCGTGGGGTGGATTTGAGAGTAGCAACTGCTTTAAATTGGGTCTTAAAGAGCAAGTAGGAATTTCAGATAGAGCTGGTGAGAGAGAGAGAGAGTTCCAGACAGAGGAAATAGCACTCACAAAGCTATGGAGGCATGAAAGAGTTTGCTAATTCTAGGAACTGCCCATTCGAGCAACAAGGTTAGTGGGAATAAAGGCTAGAACGCACATGATGGAAGCTGCAGTGGAAAGTGGAAAGGCAGATGCCCCATCAGGGGAGATCACGAAGACTTGGAGTTACAACACAGCTTACAGGCAAGAGGGTAGTGATGGGGAGGGGCCGGGAGGAGCTAGTCTCTCTCTGCCTTTAGGGAGGCCGCATGTGAAAACAAATTCTCCCAGGAACCTGCTTGCCCATACTGATGTCAGAACGAGCGTGTTTTGATGACATCTGCCAAGATCATCCAATTCGCCTCATCGGTTTATTACTCAGTCGGCCCGCCACCATTACTTGGCAGAGCACCACCCCCACCTCCTTCCAGGAATGAAGGAAATACTCTAGGCTCCATATGGATAACCTGCTTCCTTTAACAAAATCTTTTTTCTTTTTTCTTTTTTTTTTTTTTTCCTAATCCAGTTCAAATATAGCAATTAAGAGCATGGAGCCAGACTACTTGGGTGTGAATCCTGGCTTCTTCACTGACTAGTTGTGGGCCCTAAAATGTGGGCTTAAGCCTTTTATGCCTCAGTTTCCTCAGCTGTAAAACAGAGGATAATATAACTGCCTACCTTAAAGTGTTATTGGATTAAACAAGTTATAACATAACATATAGTACTTGCTTAGAACAGGGCCTGGCTCATAGAAAAAAATATACGATGTTAGTTGTTGCTATATCTTAACTATTATTAGAGTACAGCTTAAAATTTCCTAGGCCCAAAGGGTTTCTCTAGACTCTGGGGGATTTTGTCCAGTGTTAATCAATGAGATTCAATTGCCAAGATTCAAGTTCTAGCTCTTGCCCTCAGTGTCCATCTCGTTTGGGGGAAGTAACAAAACTCGGTTAGCCTCAATGTCCTCATCTATAATATAAAAGCAATAATATGCACCTCAAAAGGTTATTGTAAGGGTTTAACACAATAATGTTTGGAAATGTCTCTATCACACACAGAAGAGATGCGATGGCTTCCTTTCCCCTCCGCTGGGAATCAGCCAAGCCAACGTGATTCTTCCCTGTGTCCTGAATAAGAATGTAAAGCCAACAAGAAAAAAACCCGTAGGGGATTTTTGTCAAATAGGTTTCAGAGATTTAAAAAAAAAAAAAAAAAAAAAAGAATAAGAATTGACTTTGAATTTGTCTTGAATTTGTCTTTAAAGCCCAGTGAATAGATTAGTCATGATTTGTTCAGACACTAATTTGCCTAAGCTGATTTGAAAACGGTGGAAAATGTCTTCTACCTTGACCCTAAATTCGAGTCATCCCAGAAACCTTTCATGTAGATAAATGGTGCTGAAGTTGCACTAACTGTGATAACTCACCTTGGTGATAGCCTTTCAATTCCTATACAAGTTGCTTTTGAAGTCCCAAAGTGTATATCTATCTGACCCGAAGAGGTGCCAGTTTGAAGCTGACTTTGAATTAATCTCGTTGTCCTTTTGAGACACTCGAACTTCCCCCACTGTAAACTCACCTTAAGCAAACATCCATTTACAAACATTTCTCTTGAAATTTACCCACGCGAGCAGCCCATTTCTTATTGGTAAAATACAGTTTAAATGGTCAGAGATTCTTAATGAAAATATGTATGGGATGCAGAAAGGATTCGGAGTCGTCAATATTTTCAGGGTAGGTATATTTTCTTCAAACTGTAAGGCCTCCTGGGGTTTGTGATAGTTGTTGCCTTTTCCTACAGGAGGAAAAGAATTGGAAAATGTTGTAACCCTCTTAAATGCCCCCCATTACCAAGAAGCACAGCAACAAGGAATAGCATCCGTAAGGAGAAAATGGTGAGAACTATAGGGTTGCAGCAATTGAGAGCTCTGGCAAGCTCTCGGAAATAAGGAAATAGGAGGAGCACAAGTTGACATGCTTGACAAATAATATTCACATCCCAATTATGCTTTTTGTTAGGGAGCGTGAAAGGTTGTTTGACTTGGCTTAGCCTTGATTTCTCCATCTGTAAAATGGGGATGATGACAACTCTCTCACAGAAGAGTGAATTGGGAGGTTGAATGTAAATCATAATCATTATCATGAATAAGTGCTCAAAAATAGTAGTTACCTTTTCTCTAACATCCTGAATCTATCTATGATTCAATGAGCTGAGATTATAGGCATGTATAATTTTGCTCATGTATATTAGGAAAATTTTTCCAGTACTTGGGAGTTTCTCAGAGCTGAAATCGGCTGGTTCACAGGATGCTGAGCTCCCCAACTCCTGCTGTCTCTTACCGTTGCTGGGAAATACTCAAACCTGGATTGAATAATCTGTTTTAATGGCCACTTAAAAAGATGATGAGATAGGAAGTTGGATTAAATGTCATTGAAACTCAGAGACATTAAGATCCTTTTAAAGTCTCACTTCTAATTTTTCACATTCCTTAACAAAGAAGCTAGATACTTCTAAAGGCATACTAGATACTCCCATGACCCAGGGAAAGAAGATTCTGGAATATGAGCTTGATCACGAGAAGGAAGTAAGTTCTGTGGACGTTCTTGAACCTCAAGGGCACCTGCCTCCTTGAGACACCATGGAATTAGTTGCTTTAATGTGTTAAAATGGCGATTACATAGTGTCACAACTGCCAACTGAAAAAAATGAAGAGAAAGTATTTAACAAAATGGCTGTTCATTTACATGACAACCAGTTTGACTTTTTGCTCTTGGTGAATTGACTTGAACTAACTTCAGTGTTTATTAGAGGAAGAATAAAATGGAGTCTTGGGGTTGCTGTTACCTCTTTTCTTTTCTTTTTTTTTTTTTTTAAAGAGAGAAAACAAGCTTCATGATGAAATCCTAAGCTGTTGCTCCATCGTTGTTCCTTACGGCTATATGTCCTTGGGCTATTCATGAAATGCCCTGGAACTTCAATGTCCTCATCTCCAAAATAGGAGTAAAATTTTAAATGCCTTGTAGAGTTGCCGTTGTAAGTATAACTGAGAGACCTGATTTTCAAGTGAGTTTCCTTGCAAAATGGTACAGCCACTTTGCAAAGTAGTTTTGTGGTTTCTTTCAAAACTAAATATGCCTGTACTGTATGACCCAGTAATCGTACTCCTTGGTATTAATCTAAATGAGAAGGAAACTGTGTCCATACACAAACCTGCACAGGGATGTTTACGGCAGCTTTATGGATAATTGCCAAACCTTGGCGGCAACCAAAATGTCCTTCTGTGGGTGAACAGATAAACTGTGATACATCCAGGCAATGGAATACTACTCGGCACTAAAAAGAAATGAGCTATCGAGCCATGAAAAGATAGAGGGCCTTTGAATACGTATTACTAAGTGAAATAATCCAACCTGAAACGGCTACATACCGTATGATTCCCACTATATGACATTTTGAAAAAGGCAAGATTACAGGGACGATAAGAAGACAGGTGGCTGCCAAGGGATGAAGAGAGAAAGCACAGGGGCTTTTCCGGATGATGAGAATATTCTCTATGATACTATAATGGATACATCGCTATACGTTTGTCCAGATCTATCGATCGCACGATACCGAGAGTGAGCCCTAATGCAACCTGTGGACTCCGAGTAATTACAACGTGTCTGTGTAGGTTCATCGGCTGTCACGATGCCCCACGTCGGTGGGGCACACTGACACCTGGAGAGGCTGTGCACGTGCAGGACAAGGAGTCTGTGGAAGTCTCTGCTCTGTCCTCTTAACTTTCCTGCGAACCTAAAACTCTCCGCCCAACGCTGCCAAAAAAAAGTATTCCTTGAATCACTCCAGTTCTGCCAATGAAGAGGGTGTAAAGAAACCAACGAGGCCTCTTACTCCAAAATGTCCAAAGCAGCTTTAGATTGGTTTAGGATTCCTTTCCGAGAAAGAACTCAAAGATTATAAAAGTTTGAAAACCCTTGATTAATTTCATTTATTCGGCCACGAAATTATTTACTGTTGCGTCGTATGCCAGGCACTGTTATATAGAGGACATAACAGTGACCAAGACAGACGAAGTGCTGGCCTTCGTGGGGGCCGCGTGCTGATGGATAATGCTCATAGGACTGCGAAGGAAAGAGAAGGGGAAGTGAGTATTATTTTACTGGAGAACTGGCTCTAAGAAAACCAGTAAGCCTGGCTGCTACGCGGACGACATGTGAAATCACAGTGTGGAAGCTGAATCCCTACGTCAGGTTTCTTGAGAAGTTGTGCCCATCTGGCCCCAAAACACATTTGCTTTTGGAGGAGAGAGGTGCCAAACGGCAAGGTGGGCTCCAACGGGCTGGTCCAAGCATCCTTCCCCCAGCTGGGGCAGGAAGCCTGCCATTCAAAGTCACGTGACAAACGTCCTCTCTGTAATAGGCACACTCCACCACTGCCCACTCTTTAATGGTCTCTGCTCAACCTGCACTCAATGCCTTTTGCTCTGGGGCAGTGTTTCCTAAGCATGGGTCATTTCATACCACTTTTGAGATTTATTTTTCTCTTTTTTGCTGTATCTATATACCTCTACTATTATTATTTACTCACTATATAGGTTTGAATCTATTCACATGTTGCTCAAAGAAATTTACTTGAACAGGAATCACTAGTAAGTAAAAAAAATTGGAACCACTTTCTGAAAATCGGAAGGTATGGGGAGGGAATAAATTCTACGCAGATGAAATGATGTTATTAAACCCTCTGGGGCTTCCTGGGAATGATTCTAAGCCCAAGGCCTGCTCTCTCCCTTTGTTAAAATGTAACACAGCAAAGGCAAAGATGCTGCTGAAGATACGCTGATACCAAACTGGGGCTTTCTGGTCACCTTAATCAGAAATATAGACGGAAGGAAATTTAACTTTGGGTGGCAAACACACAGTCCAATATACATACGATGTATTATTGATGTATACACTTGAAGCCTATATAATTTTATTAACAAATGTCACCTCAAGGAGTTTAATTAATATATATATATATATATTTTATATATATAGAAATTGGACGACCATCTCAGTACATTGCCCAACGTTATTTGATTCCATGGCTGCACACACCTAAATGCATCTCATGTTCTACCCAAACTTATCTTGAATTCCAACAGCACCCAGCAACCCACTTCAGGAAAGCCATTTTTAGGGAGCTTGACTTTTGTAGATCTTTACACGAAGCTCTGTGAAGCCTCAGATCTAGGCGACAAGCCCCGTGAGCCAGGAGGTCCACGTCTCAGCAGCAAGCACCCCCTGCTCCCCCCACTTTCTTTACTCTGCTTCTGATGCTGAGCCTGGGGCTCCGAGAGCCACACATCTCCCTCCCCGGAGGGGTTCTTCCTAGATTCTGCCAGTGGAAGGCACTGAGGAGTCCTGCAGAGCAGGAGGGAGACAGGACTTGCTTCTCCCCGTCTGTCTGCAGTTTCTGCCAGATTTCCCTTGGCAAGAGCCTTTCATCTCCCACACCGTTGGTTCACCTCTCCGGCTCTTCTATGCACTTCTGGGGTCAGCCTCAAGGATGCCCTTGGTGGCTGGCCAGTGCCCTCCCCTTGGACAGTGCACCTGCGCCCCAGCGCCGTGGGGTCCTCTGAACGTCTGAAGCAGCACCACCGACTGGGCAGTGCTCCCTCCTCAGAGGTCCGAGTCCGGCTCCTCCCGGCCCCTCTTCCAAGTTCTCGGTTTCTGGGGCCACCCTCTCCTCTCGCTCCCGCCGCCCGAGCGGCGGAGGCTGCTTCCTACGGTTACTCTCTCTGCGGTACGGCTGTGCTCCCTTCCGGCCGCCTCCCTTCTCCATCATGTGCGTATTCACCAAGTCCTTTGATGGAATTCTCCAGGCTGATATATCGAGTGTCCCTTCTGTTCCCCGACTGGGCCCTAACTAACTGGTACTTGTTTATATCTTCCTCACTAGAGGGAGCCCGTTCAGAACAGAATCATCATCGAGCACGCAAACACCGCCTCCCGAAAGCTTTCTTGGTGGAGGGAAACAGTGCTCCCCTCTGTCGACCATGCTGATCTCCCTTTCCCGACTCTGACTCAGTCCCCGGGGAAGGAGAGCACCCAAGATGCTGGCTTCGCGTCACCGCCAAGGTGCGAGGGTCCCTGGGAGCCGTGCCCTCGCCTGCATCTCCCCTTCCACTCCGTATCGATTCAGACCCTTTTCAGGATCTAGCCATATTTTTCCTTCCCCCACAGACAACTGAAAACATGCCGCTGCTAAGATTTTGATTCAGAGGAAAACAGGAGTCTCGCTTGGCCCTCCAGGGCTAGACGCCATAATAGCTCCACGCGACTTCCATCGGAGGCCTCTGCACTGGTGCCTCTGGGTGCTGGGTCTACTAAGGAGCAAGTGGAACTGCGACATGTGCTCCTGTTGGTTCTGCCATGTTTTGCTTCCGTAGAACGTGGTGGAGATGGCCGTTAGATCCTTTTCTATTGCTGCATCTCAAACCGCCCCCAAACCTAGTGGCTTGAAACAACAAGCATTTATTTGCTCATGGTTCTGTGGACTGGCAGTGGGGACGGCTTATTTCTGTTCCACGTGCTGTCATCTGGGCTCATTCAGGGGTCTGTGTTCAGTTACTGGGTCAACCAAGGGCTGGCTGGCCCGGGGTGCCTGGTGACTGGTTGGGGTGATGGGGGCAACTGGGCCCCCATCTCTCTCCATCCAGCTAGTTAGTCTGAATGTTTTAATATAGCAGCCAAGTCTGAAGAGCCGCAAGAAAAACAGAGCAAGTCCCAATGTGAAAGTGATTTTAATGCCTTTGCGACCATTCCATTGGCCCAAACGAACCAAGTGACATGACCGCCAAGCCCAGAGTAAATGTGCGAAGAACACAAGACCTCGTGCCTTGCACGATCTGGGGCCATGTCTGCCTCTCCGGTGTTATCTCCAACTAGCTTCTACCTCCCGACCAAATCTTCTGGCCTCCTTTGTGCCCCACTCCAACACTGTCTTATGAGCTAGACTTCCGAGCTGATTGCATTTCTTTTCATCTCTGTGTTTGCCTGCGCATGAAATCTCCCCAGCCTTGGACTTTTTTTCACTATCGCCATCTCTCTTCTGCTTCTCATGACCAACCGCTGATCACCCTTCAGCTTGAGATAAAAATTCCAACTAGAAGCTTCCTGCCAATCCTCTGAGACTGTGTAAACGGTTCCTAAGATGTGTTTCCATGGCACCTGGCTCCCGTCTTATTATATGACATATGAAACTCATCAGACTGTGTGAGCTTTGTAAGGATTGAAACCAAGCACATTGGACAAGGAGAGAGTTCCATTTCTGTGAATACAGCCCACCAAATTTGTTTTCTTTAAACTTCTCAAGAAAATAGTTCTCTAGAAGGAAGTAGTCTGTTTGCCTCGAGCATTAAGATGGTATGAGAGCTGTGCAAGCCCAAGACACTGGCACATGGAATTTTTCCACCCTTTCCGACTACATATTTGTTTAATATTGCTCTATAACTGGTCTTCCCGAATGTGAATAGTCCTCCTTAGAAAGCAGTTTCTCTACCAAACACAGCCATTCTATCGTGCTCCTCGGGGGTGTTACTGGGGTGGGGGGCGGGGGGAAGAGAAGATTTAACTGCTAACATATAAAGATTTTTTTCCACCTTACAAAGATCTTATATCTGTAGACAGAAATGGGGAAGATGGGTAACTGGAAAATTTAATGATTTTTTTTGTGCTATGTGCAACTTAAACACCTTAGGTAAAATCTCTACCTTTGAATGTCTTTCTAGTTTGATTTGAGAGTTACAATCGGCCAAAGATGAGCAGAGATTGCCTCGGGCGTTGGCTCAAAAAATGCACGGGCTGTGGATCTTCCTGGTCACACTCTTCTCCTGCACGAAACCCGCGCCCCTCTTTCCTACTCAACGGTGCGCCTCCCAGAAGCAAGAACTATTCTTTTTTCTTTGCATCCGCAGTTAGCTTCCCATCACTTTCACGTTAAATCCAAGTTCTTCAGATGAGGACACAGGGCCTCCAAGGTTTGATTCACTTCTCAATTCTTTTTCTCTCCAAAGCATTGTTAACTGCGTCATTACCAGAACGTTTGCGGTCCTCCAAATGTGCCTTACCCTTCCACACCCTCCTCACGCCTTCACACCTGATGTTCTCGCTCTCTGCAAGATCTAATGTCACCAACCAAAATTAAGTTTTCCTTTAAGCCTCAACGTAAGTATCTCTTTGTCTTTGAATTAATTCCAGATTCTCATTTTCCCCCAGGCCCACTGAGTCACTCATTCTTCTTTGTAATACCGGCATTACGACATCCATCACAGTGTGGTGTAGTTATCTCTTTTAAAGAATTATCATTCCAAAGGTATTCAGAGCAAAAGATGACAGTAAGTGTATTATTCCAAAGCTTGGCCCCCACCTGTTAATGTTCTACAGCTGGAACCCGGACCCCCCATCTATGTGCCTGTCTCTGCCGTCAGCCCGGGCGCTTCCTGCTGAATCTGTGTACGTGAACGGATGAATGGATAAATTGAGGAATGAAATATTTATTCCTGCAGTCTCCCAAGGCACACTGCTCCCGTCTGCCCACACTCTCTTGGCTCCCACACACTGAGGCTGAATCCCCCCTCATGCCCGAATTATCTGTGCACTTGACACCCCTATCACCGCCTGATGAGTCCTACGCTTTTGCCCTCCCAGCCCGGAACCAGTGCCGCTGAAGACGGTTGGCCTCCATGGTGCCGAGGGCCCCTTCTCTGAGTCACAAACTCTCCCTGCAAGAGGCCGAAGGAAGCCTCTGGCATAATTCTTCAGTGTGCGCTTCTTAATGGAATCAGGAGATGTTCTCCAGCCCCCTGCTGGTCCTCTGTCTCACTGTGCAGGGAGAGCCTTCCTGAAGGGTAAAACTCCATCGCTAGGACAGTTCTCATTTATCAGACACCTGCATCATTCTCTGAGGTTTTTTTTTTCCCCCTAGTTCCACGAAACAGATTCGCTGCTCTCCCTTGGGGAAGGCGCCGTGCTGGAGAGCTCGCCCCGGCTTCTGGGCACCTCCCTTAGCTTTCTGCTTTCTCCCCTCTTTCCAGCCATTTCTTATGCAGCTCACTTGGCTTAGTTCTTGCATTTCTCTTGAATGCTTTAGCCACACACAGAAAAGTCTACCTCTCTCACCGGACAGGGGGCTTCGGAGGAGTAGGAACTATCTTTTGTCATCTTTATGAACTTGGCATGACACTGGCCAAAAGAAGGTGCTTAATAATTATTTGTTTAATTAATAACTGTCTTAATACCTGGCATTTAGTTGTAATGATGACCATAATATTAATGCTGCCTAGAGCGTAGTGAGCGCTGACACACATACATCATGCCACCCAATTCTCCCCCAAATCCCGAGTGGTTATATTATTCTCTCCATTTTTCAAATCAAGGATATGCGACTTGCCCAGAGTCACGCGACTTAGAAATGGCATCCAGCTGAGATGGGAGCAAAACACCTGACTTCGAATCACAGAATGACCACGTGAACGGCGGCATTGTGAAGCCAACGAACAGTAAGTGGAGGCCGAGCGCGCAGTGTGAACACGCTCGTACCACACCCACGAACGCTGTGGCGCTGCGCAGCCCTCGCGAGCTGCAGGCGCCTGGGGTCTGAGGGGCAGGAAGCTCAGTATCCTTCAGCCTCCCAGCGGTTGCTCGGCTGATGAAGAAAACTGAAGACTAGGGTGAGGGAGGAGGAGAGAAGACAGGGGAGGACGGTGACGGTCTCGCTCTGTTCTGTTCGTCTCTTTTGGGCTTGACACATATTTTTCTCCAATCCAAAAAAGAAATAAAACAGAGGCTTCTTTTGCCTCCCTCTGCTCTTCTGAAACTCTCAATGTCTTTCCCACAGGTCCACAAAACCATCAAGTATCCACTGAGGTGGAAAAAAACAAGAGGTCCTTTACAGTTCGAGTCACAAACCTGGGAGCCTCTCTGGGGACTGCTCTTTCAAACAGAAGACTTGATCTGTCACCTCAGTAATTACACTGCCTTCCACACAGTCCCCGGTGCCTGCGGCAGACTTCACTGTCACTGGAAGAGATGACCCAAGACTGGGGGAGCCTCCGCTTATCGACACAGGCCAGCGGGGCCCAGAGTCCTCTTCTGCCAGTGGATTTGGCGTGTGCTGTCAAGAGTAGGGCTGGAAAGGGTGTTGAGCTTCTTACGGCCCTGCCCCGTGCTGCAAGACTTGGGGACTTCCTGCAGAACATGCCACGCCCTCTTCAGTCTGTGTGTGTGTGTGGGGGGGGGGGTAGTATGGGGGGAAGGGTTCCAACTTCCTGCTCTCTTATCCCCTGTGCTTCCTTGATCCCCTCACCTAAGCCATTCCAACTGGATTTGTGGTCTCAGCCGAAATATCACTCCCTCCAGGTTGTCTCCCCCCGACCCTGAGATTTCGTCAGAATTCTAGCGTGGTTGAGAGAGTGGAGTGAGCACTGGGCTCCCTAGGCCTGGAGCTGTAGCTGCGGCTGCCACGGACTGGCCGTGGGCTTTGGGCACCTCTCTGTGCATCAGTGTCCCCTGGGAGAGTGAAGCCATGGGCATTAACCACGCTGTGGCATATAACTCACACAAAACAGTCTGCCATACCACAAGAATCCCATAGCCGTCAGTTATTGTCATGATGACTATGATTTTCCTTTATTGCACTCTTGACACTTGGAGTTATTTGTTCAATATCTCCATTTGCCCTTAGACTTCAAGATCCAAGAGCTTCAGCTAGTGTGTCTGTCTTGGTTCCTGCTAAATTATGACTGCTTAACACGGCACATCAAAGACGGAACAGATTTTGAATAATGAGTGAATCGATCAATGAATTTAACATCTTCGGCAAACACTCGAGTGACACCAGACCCCTCCAAGAATATCTATCATGTTTTCTTTTAAAAGCCCAGGGCCAACCACGATTTGGGGCTTCTAAGAGACAAGAAATAAATATCTTTTGGATGAGCAAATGAAGCTTTTTGGGGGGAGGTGGAAGGATAACAGAAGTACAAACTGTAATCGCCAAGTACATGCAAAAATGCCAGAAAATGTTCTTGCAAACACTTCACATCCAGTGAGAGTCACCCGTGATGAAGGGGCTTGCCACATAGCAACCCACGAAGACGCTCAGTCGTGGCGGCCACGTTAAGCCAGTTTGCATTGTGGGGGAAAAAAAGCAAAATACTCACTGCTTAGATCAATGAAGTTTTATTTCTGCTCTTGTTATCTATGCAGTGCTGATCTACAGGGAAGCTCTGCTCTCTGGAATCCCCTAGGCACCAGGCTACAGAGGCTCAACCATCTTATAATGTTGCCATGTCAACACAAGACTTCAGGCTTTACAGCAGCAAAGGAAAGAGCTCAGGGAATCACACACCCAGCAGTTCAGGGAAAGAAATCAAATCTTGGGCTCTGACCTGAGTCGGTGCCACTGGATCTGAATCTTTTGTGCAATTCCTAGAAGGTAAAAGTTTTTGGAAATAGAGTGGAACTGAAAATGCATTATCTTAACAGCGGGTACCAGAATTTTATTTTATTTTTTAATGAAAAAAAAACTGTCTTTTTAAAAGAGAAATACCTTAGTAAGTTTCTCGGGGATAGAAGGTGGGCCTCTGAAAACGTGGATGAAGGCAAAAGCTATGACAACAAAGAAAAAAAAACAAGCCATTCATTCTGCATGAGATGAAAGAGAAGACTCGAAAGGAGAGGATACCTCTTTTGTTCCAAGGGAAAGATGGTTAAGGGAGTGATATGCCTGAGATCTAAACCATGCCCCAACTTTTCTCTCCTGCATACCTGTCTTCAGCAAAGTTGAGGCACACGTGGAGGGTTTAAAAAGAGCCTATTGTGTCCGAGTGTGTGTGTGTGGTGGTGGTGGGGGGGTGTATGCAGCTGAGATACCCTGTAAAGGGAGGAAGCCGAAGCCTGGGGGCCGAGGACGGCGAAGGGAAATGTAAAGGCCCCGGGAACCAATGCGGGACAAGGCTTTGAACCTCCGGGGACTAGAATGGAAGCCAAAGTACATCTCATTTAGATCACGAGAGGTGGGATGACTTTGGCTGGAGTCTGAGAGACCTGCAAATTAAACACTCATAAAAGCATCACTGCCCGAATGCCTTGCTGTGGTAAAAAAAAAAAAAAAAGAAAGAAAGAAAGAAAGAAAACAAACTGCGTGCTAAAAATAAAAGCATTCACGGGAAGAACGGGTTGGGGAAGACTGTTCAAAACTGCCTGCAATGAGAGTACCCAGAAAACAGCAATCCCAGGATAAATACCGACAGGGCTGACTTTGTACTACCAAGTGCGCCTAGACCTCAGTCAACTCACAGGAGCTTTTACACCTTGGGCCTTATGTCTCGTTTGACTAACAATTTCATTAGAATTAAAAATACTGCCCGGGGTGTGGACTTCTTCCAGAATCCATTGCTTTAATACGGGAGGAAAGCCTTCCCATATTCTCTAGAAGCTTAACATGTGGAAAGCACAGAGGTTTTCAAAGCCATCAAACTAGCCGTTGCATGTACTAAAGAAAGATGTGTTGTTTTCTGCTGCAGGGTCTTCAATTACACTTGCTCCTGGGTACATCAAAGCATTAGTGTGCTGGGGCAATTTGTGAATGAACCTCTGCGTTACAGACATCAAGTCCCTCTTCACTGATCACCTGAGAGGAGAGATGTGTTGCGATCTCAGAAAGCCAGAGGAGCCGTGCAACATCACGGAAACACTCATCGGAGCGCCTGGCGCTTAGATATGCTGTTACTCTTTCGAGGCTGAGTTTTGTCTTAGAAATGTAATTATATTTTCAGGAATTCTTCATTGTCACATATTTGTTGTCACTCATTTATTCTTTCATTAAATATATATTAAGGAGCTGCTGCTGTGTTTAAGTGGGGAATACGAGACGTGAATATTTGTTAATATATATTTGTTTTCTAGGCTATCTCTCTCTGTCAGTTTTGAAGTCGTTTAAGTCAAATGCTTTCCTGGCTATCCTTCTGGTTGAAGTCACGGCCTGGCATAGAACAGGTCTCTGTAAAGCCTGCTGAACGAATGCACAGAACTACAACTTACTTATCCAGCAGTTAAAAGCACATGCTCCAGATCCAGAAAGAGCCAAACCTGCATCCCTGTCCTACCACGCAGCTATAACCATGCACGTTACTTAACGCCACCAGCCCGTTTCCTCATACATGAACTAGGAATAACAATAGTTGTTGTGACAATTAAGTGAGGTAACGTGGGTTGAACATTTAGCACAGTGCATGGTACAATGCATGTGCTCAAGAAATGTTGTCATTATTGCAAATACATGCTAATACTATAAATAATAAATATATGAACAAATCATAAATATTGTGAGCATGCGGCTTGTCTCCAATGTATATATTGATAGATCTAAATGACTCTAGATAGCATTTAAGTGCTCTTTTTACAGAGGGGAAGACCTACTCTCAGAGGCATAGAGTGATCTGCTTAAGATGGAGTTAATAAAATCAGCTAAACAAGCGACCACACCGTGACTAGATAAGTATTCTAAATCCTAGTCTTTCTGTGGCTTCCAGTCCTTTCCTGAGTCTATCTTTACCTCTCCTGCCCGATATTTGTAGAAAAGAAACAGAGGCTACGCTCATTCAAAGACATACAATTTCTTCTATGTGCATTACTGGTATTACCTTGGAGCTTTTCGGTAACTCATGAAAAAGTCACGTCAAATATTATTATCTCCACGAAGCAGTAAGGGCTCTTTAGATTGCAAGGAATAGGTGACTCAGCACAAACCAGATTAAACAAAAGAGGAGACTGTTGGCTCACATAATAGGAAAGAGTGAAACATGGCGGGCTTCGCTGTGGGCCAGATCCAGTGGGTCAACGATATAACATTCAAGGCCTCGTTTGTTTATGTCTCTGCTCCCCAGGGCTGACTGCATCCTAGGGCTGACCCACATCATGGTCACAGAATGATGACGAGCAGCAATCTTACGTCCAATGGAAAGCAGAGAGCCCTCTCTCACAATCGTCGAAAAACATCTTGAACTCTGTGATGGCTGGGCCACCTCTCTGCAGCAATCCAGGTGATCGGGGAGATTCCATCTGCCAATTGGCTTAGACCTATGATATGCTCAACCAATCACAGTGGAACGCAAGGTGGGATTAACCCGATTGTCTTGGACCAATCAGGGCCTACCTCTCTAGCTGCCTGTGGGGAAAATGCCACCCCAAGCAGACGGCTGGCTGATACACAGTGGGAAAGCAGCAGAAGGGAGAGCTGAACTACATCCTAATTACCAATGACGAAGACGAAAAGGGAAGCTGGGGACGACAGAACTCTGTTCAGGTTAGGCTTTTCTTGATTTGATTCTCACGCCAGTGATTCTCCTACTACCTGCTCACTTCTGTGATCGGTGGGTCAACTTAATTGCTTTTCTTGTTGATTTTACAAGAACTGCCTGTGTTCTTAAACTACGTATTACTTAGTTTTATCTGTTCTTGAAAGTTAAATAAATGACATTGAACTTAATATAGTCGTCTGCCACTTGTTTTTTTTTTCCCCTCCTCTGCGCTATGGTTTTTGAGATTTATCCATGTTGATGCTTGCAGCTGTAATTATTTTCACTACTTATTTATTTGTTGTATGAGTGAGACATAGTTTATTTATTCATTTCATAGACCTTTTAGTCACTGTTTTTGCAATTTTAAAAAACAATGCTGCAATGAACATTCTTTACATGCCTCTTAGTACTCACAAATATGTATTCATGTAGAGTATAATCCTAGTTATAGAATGTTGGTTAATAGGGCAAGCACATGTTCAACTTTGTGCCAAGCTGTTTATCAGAAGTTGTTCTAATTTCCACTCCCTCTGCGAATGAATGAGGATTCCTATTGTTTCATACCTTTTAAAATTTTTTCAATTTAATAGTTATTTTGCCTTTCTTTGATTAATAATGAGGTTAAGATCTTTCTGTCATGTATTTGTTGGCCAATTCTGTTTCTGCATTTGTCTTTTGCTCATTTTCTATTTTGTGGTTTGTCTTTTCGTATCATTTCATAAGCATTCACTATACATTCTGGATACTAATCCTTTCTTGGTTATATACATACTGAAAATATCTACTCCAACACTGGGGCATGTATTTGTGGTATCTTGTGATGAGCGGATATTCTGAAAATTAATGCAGTCAAAATTAATGCAAACTTTTCCATATGGGTTGCACACTTAGTTATCTTCTTAAAAAATCCTACCCTTTCTAAGATTGAAGATATTGTCTTATACTGTCTTCCAACAATTTAAAATTTTTTCTTTTACATTTAAATCTTAGATCCATCTGGAAGCGATTTTTATGCACGATGTGTGGAAAAAATCCATTACTGTTTTTTTTTTTTCATATGAATTTCCATTTATCAACTATTGAAAAACAGGCCATCGCTTCCACTGCTATGAAACATCAGCTCCATCATGTGTCACGACTCATTTTAGGTGAAGGTATGTTTTTACGTTCTCTTAGTATAGCTGCCTCTTTTGGCACCAGTGGGACAACTATTAATGATAACAGCTTTATAACTAGAGTCTCACTATCTGTCAGGGTGAGTCTCTTTGTCCAGTTCTCTTTCTTTGGCAGTGTCTTGACTATGAATTGGCTCTTGGTTTGTGACTATTCAAATCGAGTTCTATAAAAATTCTTGGAATACTGATTGGAATTCTGGTGAATTTAGACATGAATTTGGAAGAAATTGACATATTTATGAAATTGAGTTTTACTGTTATTAGCATAGTATCTCTTTCTTAGTATTTGAATCTTCTTTTATGCCTTTCCTATAACAGTTTATACCTTTTATCATAAAAATTTTTAAGTGACTTCTCTTAGAAGTATTTTTGGTGATTTTCATTTTTTGTAAATGTTTGTTATTGCATTTTCAACTCGACTGTTGCTAATGTATTAAAATGTAATTGATTTTTGTATATTGATCCTTTATCTGGAAAACTCCCTTTGCTAAAATTATTTGCTAAAATCTCTAATGCATAATAATTTTCTATAGCTTCTTAAATTTGATATAGAAAATCTCGTCTTCAAGCAAGAACATTTTGATTTTTTGTTTTCAATGCATTTATCTTTTCTTATTTTCTTATTTTGCTGACTAGAAATTTCCAATAAACTACTGAAAATAACTGATGATTCTTATCTTTTTCCTGATTGTAAAGGAAATGTATTAAATATTTTATGACTGAGTATGATGTTTGCTGCAGGGTTTTGTGTATACGCAAGAGTAATTTTTTTTTGAACTCCAAGTCTGAGAAGAATTGTAATGTTATCATGAATGATAGTGATATTCTGACAAATTCATTTTTTTAATCTACTGTGGTGATCATTTATTAATATTTTTAACTTGGAATGTAATACTTATAATAATACATTTTTCTAATTTTAAACCAATCAGGAATCCTTGGAAAAACTTAATTTGGTCATGTTATACTATTATTTTATATATTGTTTGATTTAGGGTATGTGTGTATATTCAGTAGTAAGATTGCTCTATATTTTTTTTGTTATTTTAACAGCACGTTACAGTTGTGATGTCTACATTATAGAAGACTGAAAGAGTTGAAACAATTTTAATTATTTTATTTTACTTTTTTAAAAAATTATTTTAAATTTACACGCAGTAAAATTCATTCTTTTTGATGCACATTTGGTTTGGTTTATTTTTCTATAGATGTACAGTGGTATCTCAACCAATAATTAATGGTGTTGAATATTTTTCCACGTACCATCTGTGGATCTTTTTTAGTAAAGCATTGGGTCAGATTTTTTTTTTTTGCTCATTTTAAAAACTAGGTTATTTGTTTTCTTATTGTTGAGTTCTAAAAACTCTTTGTGTATTCCTGATACAAGTCCTTTATCAGATATATGATTTACAAAAGTTTTCTCACCCTTACAGTACTGATGATTCTTCAAGTTTTGACTTCCTGCCCCACCTGGCCTGCTTTTAATAATTTTTCAGGATCCTCCGGTAGTTGATTATTGGGTTTTTTTTTTTTTTTTTGGTATAGAATTTTTAGTTGTGATCAGTTAGAAAGATAAGCTACAAAGAACTAATTCCATTTCAGTCGACACAAAAAGCCAGTAATTTTTTTTGTACTCGAAAGGTTTCTATGAAACACTGGAAAGATCAGTCCCTTTCTGTGGTTTAGAATTCCCATGTAAGACCATTCAAATCTCTGGGGGTAGTTTTTAACTACCCACATATTTTGGAATAATTATAAGATCATTTAGTTCTTCTGTTTCTCCTTCAGTCAGTTTAGTAACATACGCTTTGGGGGAATTTTTGATTTCACTCAAGGTTTTAAATGTATCAACATAAAGTTATAATATTCCCCTTTGATCATTATTTTATTTCTAGTCATGGCTCTCTTTCGTTACACTATTGTTTATTTCTTCTTCCTCTTTTTGGGAGGGGGATATGTCGACTTGCTAGAGGTTGATAATTACTGAATTATTTACAGATAGTGTATCTTCTTTTTCATACATTTGTATTCTATTTAATCTCTTCCTGTTTTTTTTCTTATTATTTTCTTCCTTTTGCTTTCTTTGGATTTTTGTACTTATTCTATTTATTAACTTCTATATATATAGTTGAATGCTTATTTATTTCCATCTGTCCTAGACAATAAGCATTAAAAGCTCTGCTTCCTCTCTAAGTAATACTCAAGTTTTATTCCACATGAATGTAGGTTTGTAGTTAAGAATTTTTAGGATAGACTCTCACATTTCTAATGGTTTATCTCGAAGGGGAGAAAAAAAAAAATTAGACTCTCTTTTGAGGCTTCTCTAGTTTCCGGTCCATTGTACTAGTGCTGTGGGCCTCTTCCTCCAGGGGAGTCCCTCGGGCATGCCATGCCTGAGCCTCGACCTGCATTCAGAATAGCAGAACCCTCAGGGCATTAGTGGCTGGGAACTGTCGTTTCACCTGGAAAAGGCTCTCTTCTCTCTGGAATTTTCATTCGTCTCTTCCTCTTCGTTTTCACAGTCCTCTCTCTCAGATGTCTTTAAAAATGTGAGTTTTGTAACTTACTAAATTTTTTTTTTTTCTGGCGTGTGAGTCTGCTACAACCTACTATATATTACTTAGAAGTAAAAGTCCTCTTTGGGCATTTTTAAACTATTTTTTATATCCTGTGACTCACAAATTTATAACTCTAGTTCTAAGCACTCTCCTGAGCCCGTGAATTTATCTATTCAACTGTCCTGAGAGCCATTCGACTGACCCGAAACATCCTACTCACAGGGCTAACTCAGAGCACCCAGAGCTGGCTGCGTCCTGCGCCGCCTCTCATATCTGTTCAATCCTCTCACGCTCCCTGCCTCAGTGGATGACACCGTCATCTCTCCAATCATCCGAGCTGTGTCTGTAAACATCTGCCATACCACGCAGTGCTGACATGAATCTGCTATCTGCTAACTTTATATCTGTAACCACAAAGATCGATTAATGGATAAAAACGTGACTCTAGATGAGCCGATCCGAATTTTTCCCTAGAAATTTCATGTCTAGACCCGGAACGAAAGGGTCTTTTCCAGTTGGAAAGACCCATGCCTATAGCTTTTTGAGGCCGTGGTTCCGATCTCATGAGTAAGACTGATACGAAGAGGGTAAGCAAAGATGAAAAAGAGCGAGAGAGATAATCCTATTAGCATCTGTGTCTCTTTTCCTAGCTGTTCACGTTGTTCCCTAGGCTGGGAAATTTCTATAGCCTCAGCTAGTGCAAATTAGGTTTCTGTCATATACAACCCTGAGAGCTCTGATTATTCCATGAACGTTGCCATCATGGAGTGTTGCATACATCGGAGAGGGGACAGTGCACTTCTGCACAGGGTCATCTATGAAGTCCTTATGGAGGACAGACACAAACAATATCATGGGAACAAACAGAAACGGTAATGATAGCCCACGTTAACTGAATTCTCACTGTGTGCCTGGCACTGTTCTGAGAGCCCTGCACGTATTAACCACATAAATCCTTAAAATAACCCTATGAGGCAGGTACTATTATTCTCCCCATTATACAGATGAGAAACTGAGGCACAAAGAGATTAAATCATGGTCAAGATGGCACAGGTAGTCAGCACCAAGGCCTAACTACACACACACAGGCAGTCGGCTCTTCTCTTAGCCACTATGCTATACTGCCCCCTGATGGCCAATCAGGCATTGCAGCTGGAGCACATCACATGGCAAAGCATGGTCATGCGCAAGTTCGTGGCAATGAGAACTCCCGTTTGTCTGGAGTAAACGTCCCTACAGAAAAGATGTGTAAGAGAAGGCTGGAAAGTTAGCCTGTAGGTCACACGTAAAAGCCTTTCAATGCCATGAGAGTCTGTTTTCTTGAGATTAATGCTGCTAAACCATGATAGGTCCGCAATGCAGAAATCAGTCTTCAGAGTCACCAGGCACAACTGTTGAAGTTGTGCGCTACACACAGGCAGCGAGCTGCAGGGCCTGCTGGGGGCTGAAATCCAAACCAGGGACCCTGGCATAAGAGGTGGCCATCTGCAGATTGTACTCTTTGAAAAAGAAAAAAAAGTAAATAATTTCACAAAGTCCTGTATTAACTAGCAGCAGCTGACCTCTTATCTGCAAGGTTGTCTGATGTTAAGAAAGCAGGAAACCTTTCATAGAAACCATTATCGGGAGCATCCCTAGTACCAGGCAATGAACTGGGTGTTTGTTCTAATCCTTACACCATCCAGAGTGGTTATGACCATGATGTCACACAAAGAAGACAAGGCAACGGGAAGCTATGTCAGTCGCTCGAGGCAGCAGAGCAAACATTCGAATCCAGATCAGTCTCCAAACAGCAATGAGGTTGGGTCCCTCCCACCCTACCCCTCCAACATCAAAAATAACACAAAATTTCCACCAGTGAGCTCCATGCCATTAACGTGCCAAGCACCAGGAGAAAGCCAGCCAGCTGGTTTGATCGACCACACGTAGGACCGAAGACCTCATCAAAACCTCCCAGTGGCCAAAGAGGAGTTAAGAAAGTCGGCTTCTGGGTTGGAACCGCAGGTGCAGATGGAGTGGACTGCCATTTGCCTTGAATCCCACCAGGAAATAAAGCACGGAAGACAGGTGAGCAGTGTTCCTGGCAGCAGATGAGAGTGAAAATGAAATCTATTCTAAGCTGCCAACTCACACCTCTCCCTCAGTTTAACAAGTGTATTATTGTTGAATTTGCAGCTACAGACATGCCGGTTACGGTTCAAAACCCTTTCTGTTTTAGCCCCGACTCAGTCAGAATTAGAAGAGTAGGATTTTTTATTTTTTTTAAAAAAAGATACTTTTTAGCCATTGTTCTGCAAAATGAATCTTAACTTACTGTGACTTGTGTGTGAGAACTGGTCAGGGAAGTCCTCTGAGGTTTTTCTCAGGCAAGTGAGAAAGGCATCTCCTCCACTATCACCCCCTGCTCTTTAAGGGGTACCATTTTCAAATGGAGTTTTTTTTCCCCCTGGAGTTGTTTAAAATTTCAAACATCAAACTCAGCCTTTCAAAGAATCCTGGTCAAGCCGAACGAAAGGAAAAAGGAATGATTTTGAATTAAGGAGCTTACTTACTTTGAAGAGATGCTACACTGAGACCTGTAGAATGGATAAGGAGTCGGAAGACCCAGAGATTTATTTGAGAAATAAGAAAAGAAAGGGAACTTCTGCATATGCTGTGTCAGGTGCTATTCTAAGAAACTCACAGCAGCCTGATTGGCCAAATACCATGATTGTCATCTGCCTTTACAGATGAGAAAACTGAATCACTGCAAGGTTTAATGAATCACTCCAAGTTAAAAACATTGGTAGGGCTGTCTGAACCTGAGCAGTTTGGACCCAGAGGCTGTACTCTTAATCACAATGCCATATGGCCTCTTGGCGCTAGCTGGGTTTCAAGGGACATTTGTGGAGCTAATTCTCGCACAGCTGAATGGAGGGAATGTTTAATGACAGTACAACAATATATTTTAAGTGCACATGGCGAGAAGCTGGAGGGGGTGGAAAACTAGGGACCACTTCGCGGAATGGGTAGGTTTGGGGGAGGGTCTTGAAACTTAGGTAGGATTTTGAAAGTCTTCCGATAAGAGGAAAGAAAGCCTTTTAGATGGCTCCTCTCTCTTGGGCTCAGGCATGTGACTTCCGGTTGGGGCTTCCAAATCAGCCATCCACTGTGATTCCAACTCAACGTATCTAGAACTGAATCCCCCTTTTGTTATCCCCTTCCAAACCTGCTTCTCTTGTACTCTGCCTCAAATGGTGGCCAATCCTTTCTCTCAAACACCCAACTTAAGAATCGACTTTGATTTTGCCCCGTCAATCTCTCATCAATTATTACCCTGTCCCTCACAATCTTACTTTGAGAAGAAACCCAGTTTCACAGGGTGGCCTGGCCTAAGGGACACAGAGGAGAGAGTCTAAAAGTCTCAATGGGAAATATCCTGCCGTCAGTCTGTGGAGAGCAAATGTAGAAACGATCGCAGAAACTCAGTGTCTTAGACTTGCCAAACACTAACTGCTGCAAAGTGAATCCATCTTCCTAGGCCTCAAATTCCCCTTCTGTAAAGTGGCAGGAGAAATAGGAAAGGGTAGAAGTTGACGGGCTAAGTTATTTCTAAGTTCCCTTTCAGCTTAAGCATTCTCTGATTCTTTACTTTCTCTTCAGTCACTTCCAGACTTAAAAGTCGACAACAGACCCCGTTTGAGCTGCACTGATTTTGAATTAATTGTCTTCCCATCCTTCATATGTTCTGAAGCCAGAGAGAGCTTGATGTGAACTCCGTTCCCTACAAGGTCAGAAGCCCAGGTAATTACTTCACTGAGGTCTTCAGGTCTCCATCCTAGTTATCAAGGTCAGTCTACCCGGTCCTCTATCCTAGACCAGAGGGAAGATCTTGATGGCTTGAACCAAGCTTCCTTTTCTATGAACCACACTCTGGTTCCTGCCTGGGACCCTCAGGACAAGGCTTCTCTCAAGGAGAGGCAGCCCCTGACCTGTTTTATCAAGCCAGCCACATGGGAAGGAAAAAAGAGAAAAAATAAAAATGAGAGAGACAAGTCCAAGACAGAACAAGGAAAGGAACATCAAAAATCTCTCAAATCCAGAACAAGAAATCCCCAAATAAAATGGTAGCCAAATGCAATATGAAGTTGATTTTTACATCCCAAATTTCCACACCCCTCACTCCCCCAAGATCACAGCTCAAGACTGTCTTTGACAAACAAGAAACTCTCCTTTGGAGTAAAATGAAGCCGAGGAAACCTTAAGCTCCTTTTAGAAGTCAGGTTGTATCACTAGCATACAGTCTGCCAAGTAAACAGTAGGTGCACAATCAATGTTGGCAAGGGAAGAATGACTACATTACCATTGCAATGTTCTACTCAACAAAATTTTAATGGCTAAATCCAATTCAAGCCATGTTAAGTATTTGACCAAATAAAGCAAAGCTACTTTCCTTCCTTCCTTCCTTTTTTTTTTTTTTCCCCCAACCACTTACTCTTTAGATCCTGGTTAAGTTTTTGTTTTGTTTTAGAAATCTGTCTATTTAAAACATACTATTATCACTACATTCACTTTATTGAGGAGGAAGCTGAGGTTCAGAGCGTCTAGGAACTGAGTGCCAAAGTTGTGAGGAGAGCCAGGATTTAAATTCGGCTCCACCTCACTTCAAGCATCAATAGGGAGAAATGTGAACAGTATGGAAGAAAAACAGGTTTGAGTTTTATCATCTTCCTCTTCCTCTAGCTTGCTGAAAAAGAACTTTGCTGTTTTCTATTTTCCTGGTCAATACATGCCTCTTAGAAGCTGTGTCAAGAGGGAGATAGTGTTTCCTGAAGGAGTATCTCTGTCCCATTTCTAGGAATGATGACTTCACGGCAAGGCTAACATTGCATTACTATGGATTTTTTTTACCTTAATTGAAATTAATGAGTTTTTGCAGCTGAATTCCCTCCTCCTAAGAACCCATCTTACGATGCTGAAATGCTATCAGGTGTACTGTGTTATTCTCTTTCTTTCCGTGGGATGAGAGGGGACAGGACTACGGTCTTGTCCTTTCCCCTTTCCCATCTGTCATGATAAGCCAACCTATTCCACTTGTGGCTGAACTAATTTTTCACACCCCTGTTGATTCTTATGGAATCCACTGGTCTTTCCAAAAGACCTCTGCCAAAAACATGCAGGCCTCAGTCGAACTCAGCATTAGCTGGCTCATCTGGACATTAGCTCAACCGAATGTGGCTGATGCTAAATCTTGGGAGGAAAAACAGAAAATGTTTATATCCTGCAAAGGCTTTTTGGTCTTTCAGATGAGTGATCCATACACTTGTAGTTTTAAGAGTTTCTGTTCTTTAAAGATAACTTTTGTGATAATATTTCGTTTTCTGTATCTTGGCAAGGTAAAATATTAGTAAAACTACTGCTTGGATAGTGTCAGTATTTATCAATTAATATTGATGCAGGTACACATTCATATGTGCCCATGTGTAAGACACACACACACACACAAACACACGCACGCACGCACGCACGCAGCAGCTCTCCTCCACCTCTTTAGAATATAACCTGATAGGTCCTTGACCATGAATTACTACTCACTAATGTGACTCCCCTGCCTCTTGCTGACGCCTCCTTTTCTCCTCCTCTGGGTGCAGGGGACAGTGCCTGCTCTGACAGTGAGTTTGGGAAGAAGGACCGAGCGTGTGTAGATCGGCCTCTTCTGGTCCTGCTCTTTCTTTAGGACTGGCCTGAGCTCAGCCACGTGGTAGTGTATTTGTGAAGTCTCCACTCCTGCTTACTGTGTCTTTGGGGGATGATAAGTCTACTTCATTCTGAAGCTGAGGATCAGGAAGCCCACGGTGACGACTCATTCAAGCCACGTTACCAAATCTAGTTTTAACAAGGGCAATACCTCACTCACTGCCCACTGGATTCCTTTTTCTCTCTCAACTGGTCCAGAACATGGGCAGGGAAAGAAGGGAATGAAGTATGTATTTACACCAACAATCTCAGCAATTGCAACTACTTCCACTTTCTAACCTGTGAGCAGACACTGGCTAAGGGAAGGGAGGAAATGCAGGCTATCATGATGCAATGCAGAAGTCCCTCCTAGAGATCAGCTGTCAAATACCTCTTCTTTTAAATGTTGGGGGCAGAAGGGAATCCTGGCTTCCTTTCTGGAGTCAGCCAGCAGGGAATAAGGCCCTGCATTACCGCCAAACAGGAATAAGCCCCTTCCGCACGCCCCCTCACGGCATAACTGTCCTCCACTGACCCATCCCACACACCGGGCAGCTGGGATAATACATAATAGTACCCTCCACCCCGTGGGGTCACTGGAGGATAAAATGAGATTCTAGATGGAAAGTACTTAGTTGCTGGCACCGGAAAGGTCTCTGTGAAGTTTACCTAGATTTGTTCTTTCTTTGTCTTATTTTTATTTCATGTTGCTGTTTCTGTCTGTAATAATGACAACGAGGCCCAGTGAATTTGTGCCTCTCATGCAAACACTCATTCACAACTTGGCATCTGTCCGCTTTGAATCTTGCCTGTCTTTCATCTGGTTGTTAGCATAATGCCGAATTAGCCTAAGTGGACAGGTCTCCTTTTATGTGAATGTCATTAGAGTCCTAATCATTATTTCAAAGTGATCATCTTTAATCAAGAGAGACCGGACCTCCGTGCGTCAGGAGTCCTGGCTCCGTCTGGCTCAGTCTTGCATTGACTGGTAAAGGTATTAACGGCACCGGCGTATAATTAATTACACCGTCCTCAAAGGTCAGCTCCATTATCTCTAGTTCTATCTCTGATGTGTCTACGGGGAGGCGAGGAGTAAGGGAAGGGTGGGGGCCACAGTGCGCGGTGCGAGCAGATCAGGTCAGGAGGAAGCGTGATGGTTCAGAGAGCTGAGAGCTACAATGAGAAGGGTACTGGCCTCTACATCAGGAGTTCTGGGTTCAAGTCACCTATCTGCCTGCCACTAACTAGCCAGTCCAATCATGACAACAGATAAAAACTAGCGTTACTGAGTGCTTACTTGGCCAGACCCTCGGTGCAGGATCTTATTTTGCCTCTTAAAAATCACGAGGACGGAGGGATACGTCGTTATTCCCCTCCAATCTATAAGGAGTAGAAGTTTAGCTCAGACTAGTGAACACTTGGCTCCAGGGCACACCTCCGGGAGATTACGGAGTATGGGCTTCAACCCTGGAGGCTAGCTTGCTGTGCTGCATCCTTCTGTCTCCAGGATACCGTGTTTCTAAACTGCAAGGTGAGGGGCTGCGTCTGATCCCAGTCTGTTCCCATCCTGCTCATCGGCCAAGGAGAAGCCCTGTGCTACATCCTCCATGATGCTGACTTTGACCCCGGTCAGACGTGGCACTGCCTCACCCCTTACATGCCAGGGTTATGGTGAGTTAGAGGAATCATACGTCCCCTCTGCCTCAAATATGATAATAACATATAATTATTACAATTGTTATATTGTTATGAAATATATTTTATTATAAAAACCAAAATAAAATTGTTATGTTTTATTATAATAAAATATATTGTGAAAATATATTGTTATATTTTATTATTATAATAAAATAAAAACAGCTCTTTTTAAAAACATTTTGATTGTGCCTATAATGGACAGAAATTATTGGGCCTTCCCAGAATCTCGCTCTTCTACAGGAAACAGTACTTTCCTTTCCTGGAGCCTCTTCTGCAATTCCGGCCACGGCCTTCAAACGGGTACTCCATCTTCTTCCGAACCCTATCGCCCTGATCACATCGAGTTCGAGCCAGTCGGTCCTGACACCACATCCTCTCTCCTCTCCCCATCCTCAGCTGATGGGTCCAGGGGTAAAACGAGCAAGAGAGAGACTCTGAACGTGGAAGCGAAGGGGTCAAACTGTAGAACCCACGGGCGGCCGTGTCCTGTGCCAAGTGGAGCGAGCAGGTGCACTGGACATACTGAAGCGGAGACCGAGGCACAGGGAACCCGGTGGCGCTCGAACCCTCCCCACCCGGCTCCGCCGCATCTCTACACTGCCTGCCGCGTGCAGTTCGCCTGACAACGATGCTTTTTGCCTCCCTAAGTTCAGTTACCGGCAACGAAAAAATCCTAATATAATATCTACCCATGCATCTTGCAGCATGCATATATATACACACATGCACATACACACATATGTGTATCGATCATGTTATATATTGTATATATACATATATATAACGTAACTACCGTCAATGAGAATCTACTATGTGCACACATATACACGTCAATTCCCATTCACACACATGTGTGTATGTGTATATAGAGAGAACATAATTACCACTAATATATATACATATACAAATACATATACATATATGTGCGTGTGTTTGTATGTGTGTGTATGCGTGAGAGAGAGAGACTGATTTACCATAAACATCTTTCAATAATCCTTAGCAGGGCAGGGGCAGTTTCTTATACAATCTTGATTTCTTTCCTTACCAGTGCCCTGCTTTATTCTTAATATTGAGGAAATAAATGTCCTCTGAATAAAAAGATGTTGATTATCTCACCCATCTAATCAGATGCTGATTATCAAGCACCTACTATATCACCACAGACCATATATGATGGCTCGTCGGTACAGCAATTCTGCGAAGGCAGCATGACCCTCCCGCAGGCGGGAGGGCGGCTTATCCAGCATTTGCCCACTGTTGGACATATGGCCCCTAATCTCTATAGCTAATCGCAGACCTGGACAGTAATTTCAAGAGGAAGATATGAAGTGGGAATCCTGGACTTTCGTGGCCAAAATACCTGAGTTCAATTCTTGGCCGTGGACCTTGGGCTAGTCATTCCATCAAATGTTCCTCTCACCATAAAAAGGCATGTGAGACTCATCGTAGTCCCGATACAGTCTGAGCTTTGTGCCAGCGGGGATGTCCCTGCAGCCGCACCGAGGATGGGTGGTTCTAGAGAACAAGAGGGTCTCAGTGCCTCCCCTGACACCTACTCATACGACAGGTCAGGCTGGAGAGTTTCCGGAAGACACCACAGAGCCGCCATACAAAACAACCAGCAGAAATAGCCAGCCAGAGACCGAGCTGAAGATGCCAGTGGGAATAAAAGGAAGGCCGAGTAATTAAAAGCCCCAGAGAGGATTCTATATTATAAGGGGAAAGGTGAATTGTGGCCTGGTGGGCAGAAGCGATTCTGAGGCTACTCTCAAACTAGGAGAACACACAGACAGCCCCCTGGAGGACCTTTAGTGAGTCAGTGTTTCAGCTCAAGCCTGAGAGCACGGAAGTGGGGTGTGGGAAGGTGTCCCAGCTCCAAGGCAGTCAATCAGGAGGAGCTCCCTCTCGTTCAGGGGAGGCTCGGCCTTTTTGTTCTATTCAGGCCTTCAACTGATTGGCTGGGGCCCACCCACAAGGGCAATCTGCTTTACCCAGGGCAATCTGCTTTACCCACTCTACTGATTAAAATGTTAATCTCACCCAGAAATACTCTCACAGACAAACCCAGAATAACACTGGACCGCATATCTGGGAACTCCATGGCCCAGTCACGTTGACACATAAATTTAATATCATGATGAGCAAAAATGTTCCAAAAGTAAAGACAGAATAAGACTGAATATTGAATGACCTCGTAGAATATTAAACAAAATAGAAAAGCGAAGCCCTTACTAGATTACATGTAGTGAAACTGAAGCACGTTAAAGGTAGGAAGGAAACATAAGCGCTTACAGAGAGAAACTATGGGTCAAGCACGAATGGACAACAACTGGCTCTTAAAGCAATACAATGTGGTGTTTGACCTCTAGCCGCTGACTGAGTCAAATCCACCTGCACCAGTACTGGTGACACAACATTGTGTAAGTTATTTAACTGCTCTGTGCCTTAGTTTCCTTTTTTATAAGAAGAGCTAATAATAATGATACCCACCTTTATGAGGGTCTGTATGAGCAGTGAATAGATTAACACGCGGTGAGTACCTGGAATAAGACCCGGCACACGGGAAGTGATATGTTATGTTTACTGGTATTATTAATATCGGAATTTTAAAATGAGCACCAGATGCTGGATGACAATGGATAATATTTTAAAGTGTTATGTAATGAAAATTTTGAACTTGTATTTTACATTCCGCTCACCTATACGTGAAAATTAATATATGATGCATTCTTATGTGTTTAAGGTCTCACAATCTTGACCTTTAAAAAGTCTTTTATGAGAATAGTCAGGGAAGAAGAAATACAGCAGGAAAAGAACCAGAGAAACAGGGGATTAATGGTAATAACGCAATAAAAGTTGATGTCGCTTAAACAGTAACTAAAAATACAAGGAAAGGAAAAGCATAGAAAGAGAATCTTCTTGCTTAAATCAATAGGGCAGGGGCGCGTGACAGTGTAGGCATACGACATGAGAAATGAAATCGTATGTCTGTGCAAAAACTGGTGCACAGATGTTCATGGTGGCATTATTCCTACAGACAAAAAGTAGAAACGGCACTGTCCGACGACCAACGAATGGACAAGCAATATGTGGTAGCCATATAATGGAACATTATTTAGTAATAAAGAGAAATGATACATTCTACGACACGGACGAACCCTGAAAACACTGTGCTTGGTGAAAGAAGTCAGTCACATACATATTGTGTGATTCGATTTATAGAAATGTTTAGAACAGGTGAATCTAGAGAGACCAAGGGTGGATAAGTGGCTGTCTACGGCTCAAGGGTGGAGGGTGGGGAGGAAGGTGAGGAGTGACTGCTAATGGGTGCAGGGCTTCATTTTGGGGGGTCAGGAATATATTCTAGTATAGACTGTGGCAATGGTTGCACAATGCTGTGAATGTATCGAAACTACCGAATCGCATACTTTAAATAGGTCAATTGTATGATGTGTAAGCTATATCTCAAGAAAAAGAAAGTTTTAGGAAATTTAAACAAAAATGCTTCAGGAATAATTAATAATAATAGAGAAAAATGATTTGAGGCAAAAATCACTTCAAAAGGTCAGTTTAAACTGATAAAATAGTAATTCCAGAGTTAAGATAAACGAATCATATATTTTAAAGGTCAAAAATAAGATAAAATATAAAAAAAATTAATATATTAGATGAAAAATTTGTAAACGCACAATTCTTATGAAAGACTTCAATACACTTGTCTTAGCCTTTGAGAGAATAGGATACAAAAAGAAGAGAATGACAGAAGATGTAATAATTTAAACAGTATGATAAAATTAAGAAATATAAATGTAATTATGTTAACAGCAAATAGAATACACCTTTGTAAGCATTCATGTGCTGTTTACAGAATTTATACAGTAGAAATTACAGAGGCCACATTCTCTGGCAGCATTGCATTAAAGCTTGAAATTAATCACAAAGTATAATCAAAACTATGTGAGAAAACCACTTGAAAATTAAACAACATTCTATTAAATAAGGATTGGTTCGAAAAAGAAATAAAAATTATAATTATGTGCTATTTAGAGAATAGCAAAACTGAGAACAATATTTATCAAAATCGATGGGAAAAAGGTTACCGTTTACCTAAAGTCAAATCCCTTAAAAGCTTCCACTATTAAATAGAAAATATTGTAATTAGAGTAACTAAGCATTTAATTTTTTAAAACTAACTAAAATAACACCAAAATCAACATCAAAAAAGGAAGCACCGATAACGTTAAAAACAGATATTTGTGAAATACAAATAAATACACTAGAATTCTTCTTTAAATTCTGGAAGTACTTCCTGGATTCTGAGACTATCACAGCACTAGAGAGACTTCTCAGAACAACATATAAAATGAGAAATAAAATACGGCGGGGGGAGGGGAGATGGGGTTGAAATTTTAAATGCATGGTTTAGCCGGAGAGGAGGTAATATAAATCTTAAAAGGCCAAAAACAAAAACAGAACAAAACAAAAAAAATGGAGAAAGATAAGTGAGCCTTTGTCTTCAGGACTTGTCATTGCCTGGTGACCTAGAATGTGCATTTTAAAGGATTCTATGCTTGATGGGGACAAGACCCATAATCGGAAGACAAAACCTTAGAACACAAAGGTGGAGACTCTTGCATCAAATCAAAATTGTCTAAGATAAATGCTATCCTTGGTGATCTAAAATTCTCTCTCTCTCTCTCTCTCTCTCTCTCTCTCTCTCTCTCTCTCTCTCTCTCTCTCTCTCTCTCTCTCTCTCTCTCTCTCTCAGAGATAGACAAAACGGATTCTGGTCTTTTTTGTATTTGACTCAGGCCCAGGTGGAAAAAAAAAAAAAAGCAAAAGATAAAAGATTTCACCCAGGGAACCCTTAACGCCAATTTTATACTCAAGTGAGTTTTAACCACCTTGATCCCTGCCCTCAAAAATAATATTAAAAATACAGTTTAAAGTGTCCTGGAATGACAATCCTCACTAAGCTACTGGCATTAGCAAATGTATTCCTTTCTGGAGAAATACACCTTAAATTTATACCTTGAAAATTCCCACAGATAATGTTTCACAAAACATTATCACATAATCATAAATCAGAGGACTTATGTGAGGCATTAAGCCACCATAATGCACAGCAGCAGAAACAACTAATCATACCCACAAGGATTATAGATATAGAAATGGTCAGATAAACAATATATAATTGGATACATAATTTATTTAAAACTAAAACAATCAAGTGATTTACATTTCAATATAATCCCTATCAAAATTCCAATTACTTTATTTTTTTTGCAAAAATAGAAAAATCCTTCCTAACATTCATATGCAGTCTTAAGGGACCCCAAATAGCCAAAATAATCTTGAAAAGGAAGAACTAAGTTGGAGAACTTACACTTCCTGATTTTGAAACTTAATAACTAGCTACCAAATCAGCAGGAAAATTAAAAATAATGATTCCCAATGACCAAATAGGACGTATCCAAGAAATGCAAAGATCATTTTATTATGAGGAGATCTATTAATGAAATGTTTCGTGTGACTATGTTTAAGAAGAAAATAGGAATAACGATTTTAATAGAGAAAGAAAAAGCAGTTAGTAACATTCCAAGTATATTCTATAAACCCCAAATTAGTTTTCTGGGGGTAAATTAGGAATCAATTTTTTTTAGCACAGTAAGACTTCATATCTTAAACTAACTACCAACATTATCCTTAAAGTGAAAAAATTGAAGAGAATTTCCATTAAAACCAAAGGCAAAAGCAAGCAAACAAGATGCTCATTGTCATCATTATCATTTAGCACTGTTCTGAAAATTCTAGGCAATGCAATTAGCATGAAACATGAAGGAGAGATATGACTCTTGAAAAGATGATAAAATCATCACTTTGCATAATAATGCAATTATATTCTCATGAAGCTCAAGAGAATCAATTTTTGAAACATCTTTTAAGTTAGTTTTATAACGTAACTTCCTAGAAGATTTTTTTTTACATCTGTATATTTCATAAGTATCAATAATAACCCAAGAGAGAATGACAAAAAAGTCATTTTACAATGGTAACCAAAACATACAATTCTGAGGGAAAAAAAAACTTTTTGAAGAATAAATAGGATCTATGGAATACATCCCCAAATTTGCTGAAAAATAACAACGAACATTTTGTAACATACAGGCAAAAATATTCATGTATGAAAAAGTTGTACATTTAGTTTTCTGAAGTTAATTATGGACTTAACGAAATCCCAATTACATTCCTAATGGAATTTGTTTGGACTTTATTAAATCTTTAAGTCCACCTGGGGGAAACAAGCGGTAATACAAACGAAGCAGATTATTAAAAAGCTACTGAGAACTTTTTAAAGAGTGATTAAGAGGAAATTTTCCTACAAAAAATAAAGGCGTCAAAACATACAACCATCAAACTTGTGTGATGAAAGGAAAAGGAAAAGGAAGATCATTAGAGGTGTGTGGCTGAGAAACAGGCCTGGTTCCTGACTGAGCAGAGAAACCTCAGACATCAATGAGAAAGCGAGAGATTATTAAGAATATTTTTAGAGCGTGATTCACTATTGGGTGAGGAGAATAAAACTGCAGCCTCAAGCGAACCACTAAAAACAAATTCTGTTCTGATAAAGGGTTAAATGTAAAAATAAACAAATACACAAAACCTAGAAATCAGAAAACTAGGGGGCAACATGGATGAGTATTCCACTGTCTTCAGTGGGCCAGGACCCACCAAGCCCACCTCCCTCCTCACCCCCACATCCAGCCCATCGAGTCCCACGGAATGAAGGGCTAAAGCATGTCATGATGCTTCTCCATCTCTCCATCTCCGCACCATGTCACCAGCCCGGGCCACTCACACCTGGGCCACTAAAGATGTCTCCAGGGGTCTTCTGGTTTTGCACCCTGCCCGGCCATTCCTCACCTAGTAGCCGGAGTGACTGTCATCACACACAGATTCACTGCATCACTGTCTGCTTGCTTCTGTGGCGATCAGTTATACTTAGACTACATTCCGACGCCTAAAAACTCATGTTATCTGATCTGGCACCGCCTCTCCCCAACCCCAGTTTTGCTCCCCTCCCCTCCCTCAATCTGCTGTTCCTGCTACATCGCCTCCCATCAGTTTCTCAATAGTAAAAAAAAAAAAAAAAAAAAAAAAAGGGAAAAACCAAAAACAGGCAATGAAAGAAATAACTAAAAGATTGATAGTTTTGATTACCTAAAACTTGCAGCCCTCTCTACATAAAAATCATTATTAAAAAAAAAAAAACCATGAATTCCTTTCATCGTGAAGAAAGATGATGAACAAGAGAAAGATATGCAACAAACGACTAGAGGAGGATTCAAATACATTGCTATTTAGCAAGACTTTGCAAATTAGTGAGGCAAGAACAAAAGTTCAGATCGGAACCTGGGTCTGGAATAGCCCAGGCAATTCACCAAATCAATGCTTAAGACAGGTAGGTAAACATGCGAAAGAGTTTCTTCTTTAATCAAAGAAATGAAAGTTTGAACTACCAGATAGCATTTTTCACCTACTTCTTTGATAAATACATTTTCTTCCTTTTAAAAATGTTTTATTGAGTAAACGCAGTAAAGTATGTACATGTTCCGCATACGGCCGGCTTCCTTGTTACATATTTTTTAATCCATGAAACCACACCCAGATCAGGTTATAAAACATTTACAGACCCCCCAGAAGCTTCCGTCGTGCCTTTCTTAGTTAATAATCCCCCTCACAAAAATAGCCATCATTCTGACTTCTATCTCCACAGTTTAGTTGGCCTGTTCTTGAACTTAATAAAAAAAAAAATGGAATTTTACAGAATGTACCTTTTGTGTATCTGTCTTGTTTTGCTCAACAAAATACCACGCAGCTGCAATTATCACTGGTCTCTTGCTGTTTTCTTTTGACACTTGCTGTGTGGTGCCCCATTGTATGGCCTCTGTTCTCCTGGGGAAGGACACGAGGACTGTTCCACTATGGCCCTGATGCAAATATGTCTGCCATGAACATTCTCGTGCACATCTTTCGAGAGCATGTGCGTTTACTTCCCTTGGATACAAACCTCGGAGTGGATAGCCTGGGTCACAGATTTGGCATAGATAATGTCAAACAGTTTTTCGAAGTTGTTATACCAACGACTGGCGCTCTTTCTAGTCATAGAAAGTGACGGTGAAATCCTCCTTTCTCTTTTTATTCCTTCCTCCCTTCCTTCCATCCTTCTATCTTCATTCCTCTCTCCTCACTCCCTCTCTGTCCTCTAATCTCCCACTCCACTTCTCCTCAGCCTCTCCCCTCCTCTTCCCACACCATTTCAGACCACGTACAGCTGGAAGATGCTCCTGGCCTGAGCGAGCCTGTGAACCAGCTTCCAAGCTCCTTGCATCAGTAGCTGCCTAATTAGAGGCACAATCTGCGGTCCCGTGAAGTCTCCACCCGCCTTCTGTGTCTCATGGAGCTGTGCTTCTGCCAGCAATTACCTCCGGCCTCCAGTCAACAGGAGGGGGAGAACATCTGTATCAAGAGCGACGAGCGAGCCCTCGCCCAGATTCCTCTGGGCCTGGGGTGTGCGGCAGGAGCCAGCAGGGACGCTCGGGGAGCGGGCCATCCATTACTCACGCCCTGACAGCTCCTCGGCTCCTCCTGTGGTCTGTCTCTCTTGCCTAGGGGAGATAACTTAGTTTCTGCTTCTGGAACCAGGTCTCCAGCCAGTATTTATTATTTAACAGGGAGAAAATGAGGCGTGGACCACAGATTCTGAAACGGAAGGACGCTGAGGCATGCTGCAAAGGTAGCTGGGTCCTGACGATGAGCGGGCTCAAGTCTCCAAGAGAGTCCCTTTGCCGGTGGAGAGATGAAGGGTTCTCTTACGATTACATTCTTCTCACTCACAATTCAACATTCACGGATTTAACTCTCTTCTCAGCACCCGCCATGTGCCAGGTAGCGGGAATGCAACGGTGAGGAAAACAAAAGCGACCCTTATTGTGATGGTCCTAGACCCGTCACACACATTAATCAAGTAGTTGCTCATCGGTTTCATGTTGGGAAGGGATGCAGGGAGCATGAAGGCGGGGATGAGATCGAATTCCAAGGTTAGAGGGTCAGGCCAGGCATCATTTAGGAAGTGACAGTTATGACCTACAGGATTAGTGTGTGTGGGGAGCGGAAGGGCTGTTTACCAAATGGCCTAGAATGAGGCTGCCAACGTGGTGTGGGAGAAAGGGCCAGAATTAAGATAGGGCACCAGAAACCTCCTATCTCCCTGGTCGCCCCCATCAGAATTGTATTGGAGTGTGAAGGTTTACTGGTTTCATCTGTTGGGACCAAAAAAAAAAAAAAAAAGGGAGAGAAACATGGGCTAGCAGCTATAGTTTCTTGAGTGCTTACTCTGTCCCACGCTCTGACGGAATTTTCTCATTTAATCCTCACTCATCTTCCGAGGCCGGCCCTTTTATTTATTATGCCTATTTCACAGAAGCAGAAGCCAAGGCACGGAGCAGCTGAAGAAGCTTCCGAGGGCCGCTGAGCTAGTGCGTGTGAAGCCCCAAGAGTCCAAAGGGTCCCTGTGTTTCGAGAGAACATCGGTCCTGGGGCCTTCCCTCTGGCGGCTCATCTGCTGTGAGCCCAGGCACTTCCTACCCGAACTCGGGGAAACCAAGAGGTTCCCACCAGGGGCACCAGTTTCTCGAGGCCATGGTTGTTGAACTTGACCTTGCCCAGCCAACCTTCTGAGACATGTCCGCCCGAGCAACCTGGAGAGGCCCAGGAATGGATGAGGAAGCGTGCCCTGTACCATGTGAGGGGGAGCGATCGAGACGCGGTCCTGACATTCAGTACATATATCACCCAGAGAGGAGATCCGTGTAACGAGCATAATTCACCACACGATTTCATGTTAAACAGTACTTCAGAACATGTTCTTTTTCTGAACCAAGTGGAATCTGGCTTCTAGGGGCATCTCCCTACGGTCATGAGAGAGCTCAGAGAGACAGAACCAGGACAGGACAGTTGTGAATAGTTTTGTTCTTTATTTCCTCCAGGCCCAATCTTCCCAGCTCCCTCTACAAAGGTGGGGGCCTCCCCCCCTCACAGAAATTCCAGTGCTGAAGCCCACGCTTGGGGGAAAAAATGTTCATTCATTCCCTGTTGGGGCAAGTGAAATTCAGCCCTCCATTTAAGTGGCAGGAGCAAAATAAAATGCAACTTAGTACTTCCTAATGCGCTTAAGGGAGAATCAAGTCATTGTGTGTGTGTGTGTGTGTGTGTGTGTGTGTGTGAGAGAGAGAGAGAGAGAGAGAGAGAGAGAGAGAGAGAGAGAGAGAGAGAGAGAGAGAACATGAATGAATGAACATGAGAGAGAATGAGAACGTCTAACTGGAAGAGAACACTCCAAACATGAAGACGAACTGCCTCAGCATATTGGGATTCGCGATGATTTCTCTTTCTCTCTTCATACTTTTCTCTATTTTCTAAACTTTCTTAAACTGACATGTATTATTGCCATAATCAAAAAGGAACCAGCAGAAGTCCCCTCCTGGCTCCCTCCTCCTCTCTCTCTCTCCTCCTTCCTGTGTCTCTTGTTTTCATTCAGCTTTGTAAATTGCAGGATGCCTTCGCTGAAGACAAGCTCCTGAATTTCTACCTCCTGCACTTCAAGCTGCGTTGTCGTTTCCTTCTAACCGGCATGAGCGGCCACTATTATCATCACCGGCTTCCTCCCCCCTCACCTGGAGGCCGCAATTGAGAGGGGGTTTCTTGGGGCTCCTCGGATCTCAATTAAGCCAGGAGGAGGGAGAGAGACAACTGGGACAGAAAGATGGAAGAGGCCACAGAGCTGGTACTGCAATTTTGTGTGTTTTGACAAGAGTAATTTAGTTCTAATTACTGACAATAATTATGTCCCAGCCCGCAGTGGGAAGCTGTCGTCTTGCAGCCACTGTGGATTCTAAGGGTCTCAGCTTGGACCGTGTGTCTTCGGAAGTGGTTTGGACCTAGGGGCTCTCTCTGGTAAGAAAGGCTGAGCCTAAAGATGAAGGGGACATGGGGGGGGGGAGGCAAAGACCGCAGGAGACCGGGCCAGTGGCCGGGAGAGGAAGGCGTCAGAGCCCCACTCTGCGAGGCACACCCGCTCCGGGGCCGGGAGACCCAGCTCTGCTGCCCACGTGCTCTGCAAATGCCGAGCGACTTCATTAAGCCGCGATTTTCTCGTCTATGAAATGGCAATAACACTAACTGGAAAGTTCTAGAAGAGAGGGCCTTTCATCGAGTTTTGGCCTCTCAGCACTCTTCCTACCTTCCCTGGGTAACTATACTTCAACTTGTCTGAGGAACTCCCCGCTCCCCCACCCTCTGTTCAGTGGGCACCCCTCACCTGGCTCAAGTGTCCCCAAGCCCATCAATGCACCCAGCTCCAAGGCCCTCAGGCTCTCACAGGAAGAATGCATACATGCACATTCAGTTACAAAGCCAAATGGAAACTGTACACGTCCTCAAGGTGAGGCCACTCAAGCAAACTAAAACATCAAGTTGTTTGTTAGGTTTTTTTTTTTTAAACGTAAGACGCAAACTATATTCATTCAATGTAGAAAAACTGATTAATTCACGCCCATCAGATGGTCTCTTTGTGGAATGCTTTTGGTTTTTAACAAGCAGAAGTACAAATTATTGCTTAGCAGACGCACTCTTAGACATAGCCTTCAAAAACATTAGATCCTGGGGGAAATTGCTCCAGGGGACCTTGGGTGTTAAAAATGATGAGACCCTAATTTCCTCGGGCTCTAACAACCTATGAATACCATAAAAATTGTAAGCCTCCTGACAGGCAGAAGGAAGTGTTTGAGGATTTGAGAGCATAGTTCAACAAACCAGAAACCACAAAGCATCGCCAGGCCAAGGAAGGGATGCCTAAGAAGTATCAGCCCCGCGGACCCCTTCCGTGGGTTTTCTCATTGAAGTCTCACACAAACCTGACAGCTGAGGTTCCTGTCAGCGTTGTACAGATGGGAACACCGAGGCTGGGGGAGGTGAACTTTCACAGGCTCTCCCACAAGACAGAGAGGCGGGACGGGTCGAGACTTCAAAGGCACGGGCGCCCAGCACCGGGCACAGCTCCTGCGTGCCGGCCCGAGGCAGCAGCTGCAGCATTTCCAGATCCCTGGAGAACAGCGCGGTCATTCTGTTGCTGGAGCCCATAGTTCCAGTGTGGGACCTTCCCGAGTCCCCAGATTCTCGACAGCGGCATAGGAAGCGGTCCCATCGGTGGGTGGCTTCTGTCATGTGGCTCCACGGTGTTCCCAGAGCCCCAGACTCATGGCTGCTGTTGCAACCTTGAAGATTTTTTTTTTATAACCTACTGCTCAGTTTAAAATATTTCCTGCTAAAATCATCTATCATAATCTGCAACTGATTCCTGATCGAGTTAACGCTCAACCTCACGCGCCATAAACATTCTCTTCTTTCTTGGGAACAGGGGAAAGGAAACAGCCAACATATTTGACCACGACGTAGAACTATTCCACGGGGCTGATGTTCACTCCTTTTCCCACTGGGTTCCATTTTCTTTTCCTGGGACAGCTATGGCTGGAATGGGTTTGGGGCTGCTGACTCCATTTCTTCCTTTTCCCACATTGCTGCATAACTGCTCACAGAACACTTTTTTTTTTCTTTTTTTAAGGCATGATGATGAATCTTCTTTCTTAGATGCACTCGAATTATAAATTAGCATTTAGGAAGCCCCTGCACACTTACAAAGGACTGAGCAAAAAACGTTTTGTTAGTTATTCCTTCTGCTAACATACCACACCAGGATCTGGAGTAGGGCCTCAGAACTCATGTGGGGAGGAGGCTAAGCATTTCTGTGGCCAGAATAAGAATGAGCACATTCTGGGAGTCCAAGGGAACTCCCAGCCCCACCCCTGTCTCCTCCCTGCTGGGAGGCGGCATGGCTGCCCGGAGCCCCAGGCCTAGGACAAACATTCCATATGTAACCCAGTTCTCCATAATACTCTGCAACCACAGCCATGTCCTTGACCATTTCATGTCACTGTGGCCTTGCCTGCAAAATTATAATTAAAATAGTATCAACTGCATTAATTGTTGTAGGAATTAAATAAAAGAAAGCATAGACTTCACTTAGAACAGGCTCAAGCAAGAGTAAGTTGTGCATAGGTATTCACTGTTACCGTCGCTCATTTTAAGTTATAATGTGGACATTGTTCTCCCACTTTACATTTGGGGAATGAGAGGCTCAGAGAAGTGAAATCATTTACATGAAATGACTTACACTTCCTGTCTGTCTGACAAAACATCATCCTACTTCCTGGTCCATCGCCCTTCTTCATGAGGCGCTCTCAAACATGCACACTCACGTATGTGCGCGCACACACGCACACACACACACACACACTCTCCAGGTTAGATGCCATATTTTCTTTCACTCATTGTATTTTGTACTTCTCATGAGACTCGACGCATTGTGCCATACACCGTTTAGAAGGGCACTAGCGTTATCCCCTTTTATAAATTGCAAGAAGCTAGACTGCACGACCCCACACTCTAGTGTCTGAATCTGTCCCAGGGCCGAGCGTAGTGCCTTCCGCATAATAATTACAAGACTCATAACCCGTACGTATGCATTTGCAGTTTATAACAACCTTTTACTCACATCCCAGCATCCTGTTCTCACCATGTCCCTGTGGATTCGACATTGCTCTCCACACCCAACAATAAGGAAATGGAGCCAAGAGCTAGGACGTCGCATCGTCCGTAAGAGGTGGAACCAAGGTGTGAACCTAAGCCTGACTCCGAACTCGTGGTTTTTCCAACGCGCTGCTGTTACTTCAGTAATAAGCTCTGGTGTTTACCGGGGCGGAGTGGAGTGGAATGGGGTCCAGGGGCATGAGACGGACCGGAGAGGCGAAGCACAGTGAGGACTGGGGAGGACAGGACGGCGTGTGCCGGTAGAACGGCACGCATTATCAGACTCAGGGACGAGGCAGGAACAGTGTGGCCTGGGCACTGGGCCACATTTCCACAATAAAACCACTCGTCCCCTCCTTTTATTCTCGACTGTCATGAGAATGAAACGAGGAGAGAAAAAATTCCTATAGAATGCTGAGGAACAGACAGAGCTCCCTAGAAACGTGAAGGACGGTTAACGCAGTCGCAGTAACGAGGCAGACGACAAGGCGTCGGGGTGCCCGCCCAGTCGGAACGTCCTGACCCAGCAGCAATGCTGACATCAAAACCAGCGCAAGCGATCGTCTCGCTCCTCTTAGCAAAGGCAGTGCGGGCTTCTCCTTCTCTCCGGGGAGCTGAGATGAGTCAGAACAGAAGACGAGGACTAGACCTACGAGGCTCACATCGGCCTGAAAGCAAATGGGCTCCCGAGATGAGCCTGGGCCAGGGTTCTGGCAGGTGAACAAGAGGCAGGAGTCCCACTGGGGGTGGCACTGAGGATTTGGGGGCGGTGGGAGGAAGCAGAAATCAGGTCCGTAGCTTATGGTCAGTGTCTGGGCACCCTGAGCAAAGGCGGCGAGGACCCACTTCACGAAAATCGGTTTTATGATCAGAGATCCGTTGTTTTCGATATATACTATGCAGAAAAAAGATGAGGCACCCTTTCCACAGGCAAAGAGCCACGCCATGAGCAGGAAGTAGGCTTCAAGGAAGTTCCTGGTCACGTCAACTCCAGTGGAGATGCAGGGCCAGAGCAAGTCAGGGGACACCCCACGGGCAGTTGTACAAGCCTCAGGACTGCCCAGGTGCTCGTCCAGGTGGAGGCCAAGAGGCTCCATCTTCAGCAGTGCTGGGTCCTGTGCCTGCCCCAGCCCTCGCAAAAAATAGAGAGACCTGGCACCATGTGAATTCAAAGCGAGCTATGTCCCTCCTTGAATAGCTGACGAGCATGTTAGGACGGAGTCTTGGGATCACAGCCTGAGCTATGGGCCCACTGTGTACTCAGGTGTTTCCAGACTCTGATGGTCTGTTCATACGAGAGTCCGAGGAGCACGTGAGAGCGCCAATGATTAAACACGTGGTGTGATCGGGGACCAAGGCCGCGCGTTAATTCATTCTTTTAATTGTTCCATTTATCAAACATGACAAAGAAAAGGCTGTCCCTGACTTTAAGAAGCCTGTATGAAACAGACATGTAAATAAATTATTATGTTCTTTGAGCAAAGCGCCATGCCACGGGCAAGCACATCTCTGTGAGGGCTCAGAGCAGAAGCATCTTAATCAGACTGGGGGAGTGAAGAAAAGCTTCCGGGAAGAGAGGAGACTTAGCTGAATATTGTAGAATAAGAATGAATCCGCCGGATGATTAAGAGAGAGAAGGACATCTGGGGGAGTACTGAGTTTACTCGGTACGCACCTGCCGAGGCCGTATCATGTGCCAGGTACTCTGCTAGGGACTGGAGACGTAGCAGTGAATGAAACAAATGTGGCCTCTGGCTTCATGGAAATGGCACCTTGTGACTTCGCGATAGACAGCAACGTAAGCGCCCTGTTGGCATTCGGACAGGAAAATAAATCTGAGAGAGATTTATTTCACAAATGCCGACGGCGAGGGAATGGGGGTGGGTCAGAGAGAAACCGGAATGAAGCCGGGTGTGGATGCCGTCGACGGCTTTTCGTCTGAGGCCTTGAGCCACAGTCCCAGGGAACGGAGCGAAGGGACGGACAGGGGAGCAGGTCGAAACCATGATAAGGCTGAGTCCGATGGAAGAGCTGAATCTCTGAGCCTTTCGGCAGAAACCGAAGCGTTATCATCCAGGGAGAGGTGCGCCGCGGGTGAAGTGGAAGGTGAATCCTCAGGTGTTCACCTGGCAATGGCTGGAGCAGAAGAAACCTGTCAGGAGGTGGCCCGCCGTCTCCCCTCAATAGCCACAAGGCAGAGACAGGATGAGCCTTCGGCTCAAAGGTCACTTGGCGATCTGCAACAAGGAGTGACTAGCATACGCCAGGAAGTGGAAGGGAATGGGTGGGGTGGGGGGGAGGTGCCGCCATTGGTGACCCCTGTGAGAGGAGTCCCCCTTCAGGGACTCCTGGAGAGAGGGTTTGGATAGGACTGGGCCACTGCAGACTCCGTGACAGAAAACGAGGCAGGGTAAGACTTCTGGTGTGGTCCCAGAGAAGTCAGGGTGCTCCAGCTCAAGGGCCACCATCTCGTGTTCAGCGAGATTCCCTCTCTGAGATCAGGACACCAGCTCTCAGGCTAAGATCCCTTCGAAGACGGAATGGCCAAGAAAGTCTAGTGAGCCTGACTGAGCAGGACGCCTGTGCCATCTCAGGCCAGAGCCCCCTCCCCTCGAGCCATAACAAAGGAAGGCGGGCTTCTGTCGCCAGCTCTGCTCAGCTTTCCTTCGATGCCTGTTTGTCACGTGACTCCTGATATTGCGACAGAAGACGCATGGCCGTGGCTCATCTCCTTGAAAAGAAAGGGTTCCACCTATTTTCTGCATTGATAGCAGCATCTCCCTTGCAAAACAGAGTAAAAGAAGTAGAAGCAAAACCATTGGCCAGCATTGGGGACAGCAAGGAACTGTGTCACGGTTGAGTGATACGAGAGTAAAAGGGATTTTCGTTGACCCCACATCTGCCCGGCGAGCCAGCGAGGGAGCCCCACCCTCTTCCCCGCCACGAGCTGCCACGCAGTCAGCTCCATCTCCTGCTGACTCCTGGACACAGGCAGTCAGAAGCTGAGGTTCTGGAAACAGCGCATGCTGCAAAGCTCACTCTGTCCCAGTGAGTTCTGGGATGCTTCTTCCCAGAAAGTTTAAAATAATAGTAAACAAGCAAACGAATCAATTAATTAAATAAAAAGAGAGAAAGCATTATTTTTACCAACTTGAAAATCGCTAATCTTTTTCCAAAGAGAAATGGGTTGTCTTTCACAATATTTTTTGGAGTCGATGATCCTGAATACAGTCTTTCAAAGAGACTCTCATAAATCTACATATGTACACGTTAGAGAGATAACGAAGCACTTCAATTCTGAGAACGAGCAGTGCTCAACAACTGAAAGACCTAAAATGCATTCACCTCAAACTCTTCTCTCTTTGGACCCTCAGGCCAAAGCCTCTTGCTTTGAAGAATCCCTGTTCCCAGCTCCCTCCGAGGAAACTGGAAGATTCCCCACATCTGTTTCTGGGAAAGGCCAGTTACAGTTTCCTACGGTTGCCATGAGAAATTACTGCAGACTTAGTGACTTAAAACAACGGAAATGCACTGTCTCCCACTTCCAGAGGCCAAAAGTCCAAGATCAAGATGTCTGCAGAGCCGTGCTCCCTCTGAAATTTCTACGGCAGAATCTTTTCTTGCCTTTTCTTGCCTCTCATGGTGGCCCTTGGCTTGGTGGCAGAATAACTCCAATCCTGCCTCCATCTTTACACGGCCTTCTTCCCCAAGTCTCTGTGTCCTCATCTCTTTTTCTAAGGATACCAGTCATTGGATGTAGGATCCACCCTAAACCTAGGATGATCTCAGCTTATATTCTCAGCTAAATACATCTGCAGAGACCTTGTTTTCAAATAAAGTCATATTCTGGGGTTCTGGATGGACATGAACATTTGGGAGATACTGTTCAATCCACCACTGGACCCTATCGTCTATTTCTTTGTTTTATAAAGACAGCTAGATGTTAGTCAACTCATACATCTTCCTCATGCTTCATTATTGGGGTGTGAGGAAAAAGGGGAGAGAACCTGGTCTACACTGACCTGGAACGATTTTATGATGCTGTGAGTAGTGCTAGTAATAGCGCTATGAGCAGCCAGCTCCTGCTTTTAGTGTTAACCTCATCATTCACCAACTCTGTGACCTTGAAAGACTCATTTAACTGCTCTAGGAGCTCCATTTCTCAGATAAGGAAACGGAGGCAGAGAGAGGTTTAGAAAAAGCTAAGCGCCCACCAGAGTTTTTGTTATTTCTTCCGTATAGTATAGGTTATTACTTGAAAGTAGCTCACCAGCCGAAGATTATATTTCAAGTTCACCTTTCCTCTAGCTGGGACCCCGTGACAAGATCTTGCTGATGGAATGTGTGTCACCACCAGGCTGAGTTGGTTAAGAAGTGATTATAACTGCGCCGACCTTATTTCCCCGTACGCAGACTGAATGAAGGGGAGTCTTAGGGCCCAGGAGAGGGTGGAGACCCCAAACTTGAACCTACTACATGGAAGTCTGTCCAGTAAAGAAGGAGCACAAATGTCAAACTAAGTGAACACTGTCACTGAGATTTGGGGCTTTATTTGTTATAGCACGTACTATCACCCTAAATAATGTCCTACTCAAACTCATGGAATGAGATACAACTAAAATCTCCCTTCAAGCCCCTTAGTCTAAGATACGGGAGGGAGTGGGACCTGGACTCAGGCCAGAATCTCCATCCCAGAATCAAGATAAGCTTTTGGCTGGAAGAGAACTTATTCTAAATCTCTCAGGATACTGAGTCTGATGGATGCGGTGCAGAAAAGCAAGTGAGGAGCGGGCGGGGAATCACAGTCATCCTGGAAAGGCAGACGGGATAGATGCGTGCACCCCCGAGGGTGAGCCTGGGGCCAGATTTGGAGGGAAATCGCCGCTCGAATGGCCACGTCCTCGGTTTCTGCAAAGCAAGATGTTTCTGAGATGTGGAGTAGCCTCTTCCGGACTCACCACTTGCTCGTTTTTCAAGCCGACACAGAGCAATTCTCAAAGATGTTTAATTGTTCTTTTAATAAACCCAAGCTCCCTCCTGCCACAGAAATGTATTGGCCTAACGTAAAGAAATCCCTAACTACGAATTCAAACATCAGATATTAAAAGTCAACCGTTGGCATTAAAAATAAAATAAAATAAAAAGAATGCGTCTTAGTGTAGTACCTTCCTTTGAAAAGCTTTTGTGTTTTCCCATTATTGAAGTGATGGTACTTTATTCAGCCAAACATAAGAAATCTGAAGCCGTTTGTAGAACATCCAGAGGAAGTTTGCGGATGGAATTTTCTGTCTGAGAGTAAAGGCATGTTTGAGCAAATGCTTGGCATTTTATTACACACAGGAGATCACGACAGAGCGGGGCTGTGAGGTGGTCGGAAGGCCTTTACTGCCCTGTGTGACACTGAGTTTTGTGCGGAGCACTGCATCTGAAGCCTGACGGAAGCAACGTTCAGGAAGTCGTCACGAGGTTTTGATCTCTGGAACCCCAAAAGAAACTCAGACCCAGCCATCCTGGCTTCATCCCAAGGGAGAGACATTCAGACGGGATGATGACAAATGAGGAAATTCGCGGAAGTTTTATCCTCGGTGGGGCATGTGCCCAAAGCCGCAGGCAGAGCTCTCCGGGAAACGTGACGGAGCGTGACGAGGTGTTCACCTGGAGCCTGGGAGGGAGGGACCTGCTCCAGCCCCCCAGGGCAAAGCCCCCCCCTTTACCAAATGACAATATTCAAGTCAGAGAGAGAGAAAGAGAGAGAGAGACAAACAGACAGAGAAAGGAGGACAGAGAGAGAACAAAACAGAGAGACAGAGAAAAAGAGAGAATCTATCATTAACCCTTTGCATGTAGTCTCCTTGCCCACTGGTATATCACGCCTAATCAGATCTCCAGAATCCGCCTCCCAGAGAGAACGGCGAAAGGAAAGCAAAGCTGGGGGCAGGGGGAGGCACATGCGTTGGATGCATCTCACACCCTAGAACTCTATTCTCCTGCAAAACACAACCATCCCTCCTGCCTTCTGCGTGCCCTCGTGCCCTCGTGCCCTCGGGAAAGTCGCTGGTCCTTCTGACTTGACCTCCCTCTGATGATTGACATGGGCAATCAAAGGAACAGAACACATAACGTTTCTAGAGCAATGTCAGGACTCAGGAGAGGTGGTGCCTTTCCTAGCTCGGATCGAAACAGGCCCTAGGGATGAGGGGGAGGTCTGAGCTGCACGTGGAGGTCGGATGGACTCTGCAGGAACAAGGAAGACGGCAAAGAGAGAGAGGTGACGGTCGGACGGGGAGTCAGGAGGAGGACGACAAGATGAGAACTGGAACGAGAACTGGAATTTCTGGGTCAGAAGAAACACGAGCCAGGCTCACTCTGCGGCCGGAAGACTCGTCAGGATGATGTACGTCCCCGGCCGGGCGACAGTATCGGAGGATTTTTTTTTCCCCCTCTGCTTTAGAAGCTGGTTAGTTCCAGAGCCCGAGGCAAAGCCAGGCCTGCTTTGGGGACTATATGTCCTATGCTACAGAGATCTGGGATATCGGGGGCAGAGAGCCGGACAGGCTATTACGATTCCAGGTGCCAACCTACAAAAGAATTGGAGTCTCTGGCAATCACAGGCCAAAGAACTGCCAACACTTCCGGCCACTGTCATTTGATTTAATTGCTCAGCAGTAAACACACCCAGGAGGTTCGAAGAGAACCTGGATATCCTGTTGGCCACTGCGGCGTGATGTGGAGGGACAGGGACAGCTGTGAAGGGAACGGTTCTGCCCTATTGTTCCGGCAGAAAAAGGTCCAGGACTCTGAGCTCAGCCGTTCCTCCTCTGGGCCCTGAGCTCTGATCTGGAAATGTATTTTGTTCAGAGTTCTCCGCCCTCCGCGGGAGGCCAGGGATGGCTAGGCTTTTGCAGGTCTTCCAGAGACAGGGCGTGAGCCTGGGGTTTTCCTTAACCAGGGCTGTTAAATGGAGGTTCTATAGAGTCATAAGAATCACTTAGATTTATTGGATATTTACAATTTTCAAATCACTGTGTAAGAGTTTCCTAAGGATCATCTCATTCAATCCTCTAAATAATCCTATGGATTCAGAACAATTATAAACCCATTGTTTTGATGAAGAAACCGAGGCTCACGTACGTTGAATAACTTGCCCCCAAACACACAGCTGGTCAACAGCCCATCAAAAACTCCCTCCAACGCCCATATCCCAAACTGCACTGACCCAAGAGCCTGAGGAAGGCATACGGGCTGCTTGACTAAGTAGCTTAAAGCATAGGAAAAGCTGCCATTTGCTTAATAAACTCAGCATCATCCACGTAAAGTCTCTGGCCAAAGTCTCTGAAGCTGTCGTAGCCTCTCCCTCGTGGGTGAAAGACGCTGCCACAGCTGTAATGATCACGTCCTACCTTACGCTTGCTGCCCCGTTCCTCTGATCCCCTTTACGGTGAGACTTCAAAATACTCTTCCACACCCTCTGTTTCTCCTTCACCTCCTGCCGTTCTCTCTGGAACCCAATCCGATCGGGTTACTTTTCGCACCAGCCCCACTGAAACTGCTGCTTTGAAGGTCACCGACGACCTCCACAGGCTCAATGCAATGTCAGTCATCAGGCCTGAGTCTCACCAAACCCACCGGTGGAATCTGATACCCATGACAACTCTCCTTTGCGAAGCTCTTTCTTCCTTTGCTTCCAGAGCACACTCGCTCTTGGTCCCCCTTTCGCCTTTCTGGTCACCCCATCTCAGTCCCCTCTGCTGGCTTCTCCTCCTCTTTTCCGACTTCTAAATATTGGTGTGCCTCAGGGCTCAGCAATCAGACTTCATTTTCTATATCTCCTACATAATCCATCAGTAGTAGTATCTAGTGGGTTTTAAACACCATTTATAAACTTCTCACTCAAAATTCATGTCTCCAGAACTAAATTCCAGACCTAAATATGAACCCAACCTTTTGCCATCTCCACTGAGACGTCACCAAAGTTCACAAGCCCCAAACTGAACTTCTGATCTCACCCCCTTCCCCAAAACTTAATCTTCCTCCCTGACCTTCTCGGTAAAGGACACCACTCCTCCTCCAGTTGCTCAAGTCCACATCATTTGAATCATTTCTGGATTCTACCTTTCTTCGGTACCCTACATCCAATCCTTTAGAGAATCCTGTCTGGTCTGTCTCTGAAATAAACCTACAGTCAGCCCAGTTCTCGCCATCCCTTCTAGGACCTCTCTGGTACAAGCCACCATCATCTCTTACATGGGTTAAAAACAGTAGCCTCTTACTGTTCTCTGCACTTTGACATTTGGCCTATCAGATTACATTCTCCAAAGAGCAGCCAGAGTCAAGTTTGAAAATACAAATCACTCCTTAACTCTTAATGTCCTAACAGCCCTCCTTCTCACTCAGCCCCCTTCCAGAGCCTGAAAAGCCCGTCCTCTGTACCTTCTACCTCCTCTGTGATCCTGACTCCTATCGCCCTCACCCTATATTTAGTGTAATTGTAGGTTCTGACCTACTAATAGGTTTTGTAATCAATTCAGATAATCATGACCAGAATTTTTTTCAATGAAATAGAATAAAGCAAAATAACATAAGAATGCATTGCACAGAGTAAAACTAAGTATTTTTTTTGTGAAATTTTGAATTCAGTGTGTGTGTATGTATGAGTGTGAGTGTGTGTGTGTGCTTGCGTGCGTGTACTGTGTCCCAATATAAAATCTATGTCTCACTGTGGATCATGGTCCAAAAGCTTGAGCCCCAGCTCACTCTGCTCCAGTCATTCAGATATCTTTTTAATTTCTCCAACATGTCAATCATACTGCCACCACCTGAAAAACTTTGCCATCTGCCTAGAATTCTCTTACACCAGATATCTGCTCCCTCATTTCTTTTCAATCTTTCCTAAGGTTCACTTGGTTGGAGAGGTCTCCTCTCATCACATTATATAAGATAGCACCCATCTCTATCCTCCCTGTCCTGCTTAATTTTTTTCCATATTGCTTCTCATCACTTGACGTACTGCAAGTGTTTAGCTAGTTCATTGTCTGCTTTCCTCTGTAAGTTCCAGCAGTGTAGGGGTCTTTCTGTCCTGTTCACTGCTGTGTCTAGAGATCTTAATTTAGTCCCTGGAACACAGTAAAGACTCAGTAAATACTTTTCAGATGAATGAAGCAGGGACAAAGGAGGATAGCTGCAGAAAGAGCCTCTACCCATCACATAATATCAGCGAAGTAGCCAGTAACTTTCCTCTTTCCTCTCATTGTTCAGAAGAGATGGATCCTATGACCACTTCTGGAGAAACCTTGATCAAAGAGGAATTTAACTGTCATAGTTGTCTTAGACCAGTCCTGATCCATCTGGGCAGGGGTCGAGGGAGAAGCTGTCCACCTGGTGCCTGAACAAATTTGAGTTCTATTAGCCAGGAAGAACGGAGGGTACAAAAGGTAAGGCTGTTAGTAGGTAATTAGCAGGACCACCACGAAGACCTGTTAATCATCAGACATGCTTCAAGGGAGAGAGGAGGCTTCTGCTCTTAAGGATTATGTGTGGAGTAGAGGCAGAGGCAGCTCAGAGAGGCTGTGTGACTTGTCCGAAACCACACAGCCAACAAGGAGCAAAGCCGTAATTCTAATTCAGGTTGTTCTCGTCTAACATCTACCCTTCTGAACTTAATGACCTTGATCGCTCTGTGCCTATGAATTTCAGCTTCTTCAACTTGTGAAAAGAGGATGTCACTGGCTCTTCGGGATGATGTAATAAGGACTTCATAGCAGAAAGGACTAAGATACAATTTGCAAATTTTAGACTTACTCTAAGATTCCGATTCACTGGAGAAAGAATTTTTGTCAGAATGAGAATTTTTCTCATTCTTCAAATGGAGGAACCACCTTCTCTGTCTGTGTCATTTGTCTTTCCTGAAAAACCTATGAAGTATATAAAACTATAAAGTGCCTGGACTTGAAGTCTGGACATTTTAGTGTACATCCCATCTCAGGTAGCAACAAAACTCACATCCCATACTGTTCACTGAAGCTTTTCATGTGAGGCAGCGCTCTAAATTCTGGAGATAAAGCTGTGAATAACGACAGACAAAGTCCCTGTTTTGATGAAGCTTATGTGGTAGTACATTTTAAAACAATGAAACTAATAAAGCAGTTTCGGCTTGATAGAAGCGCTGAGAAGAAAATTAAGTGGGTATTGTGATAAGGTGACAGAGGGTGGGGGCAAGGACAGTATAAATAAGAGGCTGTTCGGGGGAAGTTCTTCTGAGGAGGCGCACTTGAGCAGAGATAAGGAAGAAAACATGCGGTGGGTCATGTGACTGTTCCTCCAAAAGCAGGCAGCCCGCGCCGTGCACCACGGTGGGGGACCGTGAGAACGACTCTGAGAGTTGAACAACACAATCTTAGCGAGAAAAATAATGATTGTTCTGTGACCTTGAAAAAAAAAAAAAGTCTGTCAAACCATTATTCTTGCTGCCATTGGTAAACCTATGGAGAAATGAAAAAATAAAACTAATACGATAATTCTCTTTCCCTTTCTGTGTACCCCCTCTCTGTGACAAGATGACGTTTCTGCCCCCATTCTCCTTAGAGCTGCTGAGGACAATGGCATGTGAGTGGAAGCGATACAGTTTTCAGAGCATTTTTCAGAATTAGCTCTTGGGTCACCGTCTCTCTTTTCGGTCCCAGGTGGGGCTTCTCTACATTCTTGCAAAGAGACAAGATGTAGCACAGAGCTACGGACAACTCCCAGGGCACCTGCAAGGTGAACGAGAAAGAACTATCTAGTGTTCTAAGCCAGTGGTTCTTAAACTTTAGCGTGCACCAGAAACACCCAGCGGGCTTGGTGAAGCAAAGATCGATGAGCTCCATCCTAGGGTCTTGTTAAGTAGGTCTGTGAGAAAGACCAAGAATCCGAATTTCTAACAGGGTACCAGGTGACGCTGTTGCTGCCGTCCTAGGAACCGCGCTTGGAGAATCCCTGTTCTAAGCCAGTAAGATTCAGGAGTTCCACTGTTACTGTGGCACGACTTAGCCTATGCCGACTGGTACAGAGGAGGATAAACCAGTACTGTACAGACACAGGGAAAGAGCGATTGAGGCAGAAGGTACTTCAGGGTTTGGAATCGGGGAGACTGGAGTTAAAAATCTCCCAACTACCCATCATGTGTCAGGCATTGGCCGAGACTCACAAAAAGGAGTGAGTTCTGCTCTTAAAAAGTTTATACCCTCTGGAATGTTCATCTAGATTTTTAAAAATGGCTCCCTAGTTATTTCCATCACCTTTCAGAGTGGCATTTATGTTGCCTCTTAAGTGACTTTACACTGAATCAAGATGGGCCGAATTGAGTATTTCTCCCAGAAACTTAAAATTTGGTGAAAGTTATTCTAATTATGTCTTTATTTAGGTCATTTAATTGTTGTCATTAAAGTAACAAAGGAACCCAAAGAAAAGAGAGAGAAGAAGTTGAGAGAACTTTGGTTCCCGTAAAACACAGAACAGGTTCTCAGTTTCACTTGCCTGCAGCATCCATGGGGCTGCTCCTCAGGATCTCTGGGGAGCTGACGGCAGGGACCGGCATCCCCTGTGGCCATCCTGCAGTCTACTCTGATGCCCCTCTCGCCTCACAGTTTTCCTTAATCCTGTCCCTTTGCCCTGTTTTTTTTTTTTTTTTGTCCCAGTTGGGGCTGCTGCATGTGCTGGCAAAGTGACGGGATGTAGAACGGAGCTACGGACAACCGCCAGGGCTCTTGTAAGGTGAATCTGTCATCTTCTCAGCCAGCTACCACGCCTTATTCATCACTCCGGCCCTGGATCTTAGTCTCCATCCTCTCAGGGCTGCTCTGGGGGCATTTTAAGTAATATAGGTTAGGCCTTCTCTCAGTTACCGTGACAGTCATAGTGCTTGGCATGTATTAAACGCTCATTAACTGTTGATGGATGGATGGATGGATGGATGGATGGATGGACGGACGGACGGACGGACGGACGGACAGGCAGATGAATGGTAGAATAGTACAGTTATTAGATGTGGATCAGGCAGAACAGTTTGGCAGCCCGGGTCCATCACTTGCAATCGCTGTGATCATGGACAGATGATAAAATTTTCCCATGCCAGTTTTCTCATCTGGAAAACACCACTCACATCATGTAGTAGAGAATTCAGTAAATGTTAGCTCTTCGAAAATCATCGAAGAAGCTAGTTTATTGGATATTGAGGGACCTTCCTTCGAGACGATTTTGACAGTGATGGAAGAGGAGAAGGGTGATGCTGAAGTAAGGAGAAGGGAGGAAAAGTATAAACAATCATCCAGAATTCGAGGATGAGCGCAATGACCCCTGGCGTTCTGAAGATCCACGCCGACAAAAGTGAGTGAAATGTTCGTCTTCAGGGAGCTCCACGTACAACCAGAAGCGATTTGGAGAGGGAAAAAGAGAGGTGCATACGCCTCACGCCCTCCTCCTGTAACTCTGAGAAAGTGAGCTTGGAAGTGGCTTCAGTTGCCATCTGGTGATGCCTTAACATGGGAAGCCATGAGAAAGCACTTAACCCTAAAGGCTCTCATTCTACATGACTTGTAATCCCTCTTCGCATGGGGCGAACACATAGAAGTCATTGCCTCTAAAGGTTAGTGCTCACGTAAGGAGACAGAAACCATCCAAAGTATTTCAAAAAGAAGACGCGGTAGGAGGAACTGGTTATGAAAGGGTTGCCAAGGCTGAGAAAGGAAGAAGAACAAGGTGCGCTGACCTGGAGAAGAGTAAGGGCAGGAAGCAGCCACCGTCCCCGGGGCTGGAGGAACAGAGGGGCAGGAGCTGGTGTTCGCAGAGCCCGGGAACGCACTGCCAGGACGCCACCCTGTCGGGGCCGGAACCACGCGGGAGAGAGGGCCCAGGAAGCGCTCAGTCCATGGGGGGAAGAGCTGCTGTTGGAAGCACTGCAGAGGCCACCCGCTGACCCTGTGATCACCGAGAACTGGGCTGCTGTGGCTAAAGGTGGGATCGTCCCAAAGGGATGTCGCCCTTTCTGGAGTCACTGCCAAAAGCAGAAAAAAGGGGAAACAAATACGAGGCTTCCCCCCCTTCTGACAGTATCTAAATGGCAAAATTGAACAAGGAGCCAGATGGCAGGGGAGTTCAGGAAGTGCAATTTACACAAGCTCCCAGCCTCGGCATTACAGAAAAAGGTGCAGGTGCATTACCTTCACAGGAGAAAGAAAATGGGCGGGAGGGAGGAAATGATGATGATGAGGACGAGGACGATGATGAAGACGACAGTGACTATGGTGACAAACACAAAGAAATACCAACGATAACGGCAACAACTACCATTTAGAGCCAGGCTCTATTCCAAGCACTTTGCCTATGTTTGCTCGGGAGAGAAGAGAAAGGAAAAGAAGAGGAATCAGAGGGAAAGAGAGCAAGGAGAAAGAAGCCCCACTGCTCGGGGGACTTAGCATTTCATCCCGAGGAGCTTCAGTTTAAACTTGCTCTCCCTCACATGCTTCCTCTGCCACACGGAGACAAAGCAGAAAAAGTTAACATTTACTGGATGACAGCTAAGAGCGAGGCATCGCGCTGAGAAATTGTCCCCACATTACCTTACTCAGTTTGCATAATGATCGTACGTTAAAAGGGAATAGGCCGAGAGAGGTTAAATAACTCACAGCCGGTAAAACAGCTCTCCGACAGCGAAATTTAGTTTTACCTGATTTTAAAGCCCATGTGTCTACAAATTAAGTGGAGAGTAAAGCAGTTCGCAACCAGATGTTGGAAACCAATGCTCAGACCCGCTCCCTCCCCGGATGCTGCCCCCACCCACAGGAGGCTCTGTGCCCCTCCCCCTCTCCTTTCAACCAGAAATCTACTCAGGGAGTTGGGAGCCTCTGGCCTGGGGCAAGCAACTCTGGCCCAAAGGGGATTTGTTTTGAGAAAGAAGTTTTGAAGTTGATAATAAAAATAATTTCTACCCCAATGGAACTTAAATACCAGACTACAAAAGCCTGTCGAGCAAACGGTTTAAAAGAAAGGAAAAAGAAACATTTTAAAGTGTTGTCATAACCCACCACACCAAAAAAAAGGGGAAATAATTCAAGATGTAGTGAACTATCTAAACTGTAGTCAGAAAAGACCAATAAACCTTTTCCTCTAGTTTTATTGAGATATTATTGATATACGTCAATTAAAGGTATATAATATGATAACTTGATACGTGTATTTACTGTGAACTTATTATAATAAAGTCAGTTAAGACCTCTACCTCCTCAATTGCCATTTGTGTGTGTGTGTGTGGGGGGCAATAACATTTAAAATCTATTCTCTTAACAACTTCCAAGTACATAATACAGTACCATTAACTCTGTTCTCCATGGTGTACACTAGATTCCCAGAACTTACTCATCTTATAGCTGGAAGTCTGTATCCTTTGACTGACATCGCCCCATTTCCCCACCTTTAACCCCTGAAAACCATTGTTCGACTCTATTTCTATGAGTTCAGTTTTTTTAGATTCCACATAAAAGTGAGAACATACGGTATTTTGCCTTTTTCTGTCTGATTTATTTCACTTAGCATAATGTTGTCGAGATTCATTCATGTTGTCACAAATGGTAGGATCCCTTTTTTAACAACTCAATAGTACTCCAGTGTGTGTGTGAGTGTGTAAATATGGTATGAGAAGTTTTATCTATTCATTCATCTGTCAATGGACACTTAGGTTGTTTCCCTGTTTTGGCTAGTGCAAATAATGCTGTGGTGAATATGACTATGCAGATATCTCTTCAAGATACCGATTGCGTTTCGTTCAGTTACATCCAGAAGTGGAATTGCTGGATCATATGGTAGTTTTATTTTTAAATTTTTGAGGACCTGCCATCCTATTTTCCATAGTGGCTGCACCAATTTGCATTCCAACCAAACATGCACATGGGTTCCCTTTTCCCCACACACTTGCCAATAGTGGTTACCTCTTGGGTTTTTGATAACAGTCCTTCCAAGAGGTGTGGGGTGATTTCTCATTGCAGTTTAGATTTGCATTTCCCTGATGATTAGTGGTGTTGAGCATCTTGTCATGTACCCATTGGCCTGTATGTCCTCTTTAGGAAAATGTCTATTCAAGTCCTTTGTTCCTTTTTAAAATCAGTTTTTGTTTTTGTTTTTTTTTTGCTATAGGGTTTTAAGAGCTTCTTATATATTTGATAAGGGGGTTAGTATCCAACAGACTTTTTCACTAGGAGCCTCAGTGGTTAATGTTCATCAGTGGTTGGGTTCCTCTTGGGAGAGAAGCAACCTGAGCTGTGGTCTGTCAAGTTCATGCTGGTGTGAGTGGGTTTATTCTACTTTCCTCAGAGACCATATAGATGATGGAAAGAGATTAAAGGCATCCAGGCCCTGGTATGCAAAGCAGGAGGAAAAGGAGCCACTCTATTTGTTTTTTTTTTACACTGTTAGTTTCTATCATTGTAAAACAAATTATAACAGACTTAGGGGACCACATGCGTGTTACAGTTTCTGAACATCAGGAATCCCAGCATGGCTTAGGGTCCTCTGTTGGGGGACGGAGGTGGGGGGGTACAAGGCTGAAGTCAAGGTGTCAGCCAGAGCTGGGCTCTCACCTGAGGCTAGAGGTCCTTTTTCAAGCCCATTCAGGTTGCTGGCAGCGTTCAGTTTCACGCAGTTGCAGGACTCGTAGAGGCTTGCTTTGTCAAAGCCGGCCGCAGAGAGACGGAGAGCCCCAAGCAGACTGACTGGCACCATAAGCCTTACGTAACGTGCTCACAGCAGTGCCGTCCCATCACCTCTGACACGGCTTTTGGTAAAAGGCAAGTGGCAAGTCCCGTCCACACTGAAAGCGAGGGGATCACCTAGGGGTGTGAACACCCAGAGGCAAGATCACAGGGACCACGGTAGAGTCTGTCACGGCCCCTGGGACTGCAGCACAGAGTGCTGACGAGATGCTGATGAGAACCTCGCCTGCTCGTCTTGCTGTCTGTCTCCCAGTCTGTACCTATCATCCACTCTTCTCTCACCCTGCCCTCCCACCAGCCGGATGGACCACGCGGGAGCTGCTGATCCTGCCGCTCACGGCCCCATTTGCCTGGAAACGACACCTGAAGCCGTCACTGCTCAGGGCTCTCCTGAAAGGTCCAGGGGCAGGAAGGAAGGCTTGGAGGGTTCTGTGTGCCTCAGCAGATACCACAGGTACACGCCGGAGGCCCCTGAACGGGGACCTATCGTGGGAACGGAGAGGAGGGGATTAGCCCGCCATGAGAAGAGGCCTGACCGTGTTTAAACCTTCTTCCCTATCTAATCTCTTATCGACTGAGAAACAACGGGAGGAGGTGTCTGGGAGGAATTAACACTAATCCCTTTCCAACTCTTCCGCGGCTTGGCTTACCATGCCCTCCCTCTGCCTGGCCACTCCGCCGGGAATACCTCAGTCACAGAGGATCCTGGGTAATCAATTAAGATGCTAACAGGCCACCTTCAAAAATGCATTAGCCCTGGTCCCACCAACACATTCTTAAATAAATCACAATAAAAGTGAGATCTGGAGCATCACGAATCAATTAAAAGAGGAAGATGTAAGCGGGGAAGACAAGGCATGGCACTGGGTTTCATTTAAATGGGAGAGGAGAGGAGAGGAGAGGAGAGGAGAGGAGAGGAGAGGGGAGGGAAGGAGAGGTGGGAAACAAAGGGAGAGGGGAGAGGAAAGAGAAAGGGACCGACTTTTCTTTTAAAAGTTAATGCCAGACAAGGCCCCCAGCAACCTGCCCGGAGTACATGGCTGGGCCTGCTCAAAGGCGAGAGTCACGGCAGTGAAAATGTAATGAGAGGAGCCAAAGTGGCCCACGGTCAGAGTCCTGCTGATAAGAAAGAAGTCTAAGCCTTGTGTCTTGGCTCCATAATTCCCAGCGCACAGCCTGATCCTGAGGGGACGTTCTGGAAATGTTTGTTCAATGAACCGGTCTTTTGTTTTCTGCACCAATGCTTGATCACGGAAACCCCCTGCACAGCTGTGGTCAGCCCAGTTCCATTCACATATGCCTCGTCATCCATTAATCAGATGTTTAGTGAGTGCTGCCCAATCTGTGCCAGGCACTGTGATAATAAATGGTGATAAGACGGCGAACCAGACCACTCGGTCACTTTCCCCACACATCCCTGCTACTGGGCAGAAATTCACAAAAGCCAGAAGATGTGATAAGTGATAAGTATTAAGGTAGGGCCCATAGGAGAGGCACTTAAGCCCAGTTTTACGGGATATGAAAAACATTCTAGAGCTAGTTACATCTAACTCAAGACCTCATAGGAGAAAGCAAGCAAGGGGGCCTGGGATAGGAGTCTTCCATTTAGAGAGAAGAGCATGTTCCAAGGCCCAGTGCCAGAGCAACACACTACAGAAAATCAGCATGGTTCAGGATGACAGGAGCAGGGACCAGGTACAAGTACGAAGTACAAGAGGATCGGGGGGATCTGAGCGACAAGCCTGGGTCAGATTATGTTCGGTATTTCATCCCGAGGCAATGGAGACATGGCGGACGGTTTCAGGCATGATCCGATTCGTATTTAAAAAGCTTTAGCCCAAGCATGAAGGATGAAGGAGGTAAAGCTGAAGGCAGTAACACTAGTTAGAAGGGAGGCCGAGACACTGGTCCAAGTGAGAGATAGAGGTGACTTGAATGTGGGCCGTAGTGGATGTGATGGGAAGAAGTAGATTGGGGGGGGGGGGGAGAATCGAACCTCAACGGCCAACTGGACAAGGGGGAAGAGTCAGGATCGACTCTCCTCCTGGCATCTATCTATCTTGCCCAACTGGCTGGAGGGTGGTGCCATTTACTGGGGCTATAGCAGGAAGGAGCGTGGAGGGAAGACAGATGATGGGCGTAAGCAGAGCGGATTTCAGTTAGGCATGGGACATCCGCACGGAGATGCCCACCAGGCTGCAAGAGAGCGGTCTGGACGAGAAGCATCAGCGCATGGGTGGTATGAAAACTATGGGGCCAGAGGAGATTATGGATTATGCAGGGACACATGGGTCCTGCAGCCATGTCCTGTCCTACTCATTCCTCCCGGTCAGACCCTTGACTCCCAGCCCACCTGGTGGGACAGGTATGGGCACGGCTGAGTTCCACTAAAATAGACTTTGTAGCAGCTTTTTTTTGGGGGGGGGGGGGGGTTGGGGGCGAGGAGGCAGCTTCCTTAGCATCGGGTTTGGGCAGCAGCAAAGCTTTCTGCTGTTGCCACTGTGATTCTTGAGCCAGAAATGTGTCTTTGGGAAGTTCGCTATTTTTACACTGCCTGTATTTGCTGCAATTATTTCCTTTCACTTTCCCTTAGTGTTTAGTAAAAATCTTTCTGAAAATACCAGCCGTTCTCTCTTGTGTCAAAGGGATAAAGGAAAAGGGGGTGTTGTCAACCTTGGGCCCGACTGTTAAAAGGGTAGCTGTTGCCCCTGGGGACTGGCCTGCTGTCACGGCAGGAACCAGCAGAAACGTACCCAAACAGAAGGCCAAACCTTGGGGAATGGAGCGGGGGGCCATTTGTACATCTGTCTCCTACCTGAAGATGGTCCTCCGACCTGCTTCTCTGCTCTGTCTGTGAGACAGAGTGTTGCAGAAAGAAAAAGGACAATGGAGTCAGACAGAAATACCTTTGACCACACAAGGTACCACTTACCACACTGAGGGACCTTGGGCAAGTTACTTAACCATTCGGAGCCTCTGGTTGCTCATAGGTAAAATGGAAATAACAGTAAACCTTGCCATGTTGTTAGAATTATGTCTGTGAAACTCAAGGCATAACGTAGGAACTCAGTAAGAGCGCCTGTTGTCATTATTATCCCTGTGGTGAAAACCATCGGTAGTGAAATAGATGAAGACCAGCATCCAGAAACCAACGAAAGGCCTAAACGAGCTGAATCGAGTGAACTTCTGGGCAAATGGGTCAACCTCGGAGCCAAAGCCAGGCAGTGGAGTCCAACGCTACAACTGCGGGCAGCAGGAGCACAAAACGAAGAAGAGAAAAGAGGTTCTGAAAGATGCCAGCCTGAGACCGCGTCAAGCCCAGCCTTCGCCGTCTTGTATTTTTCCTGCTGGGACAGGGGCCGACCGCTGGGATCGGTTCCCCTGGAATCTGAGGCTGGCCCAGTGACCAGAGGGAGCAGGTGGCTGGGACATAAGTGGGGATTCTGGTATCCTTCCTGGGCTGCTGAAGTGCTCTATCGACCCACTCGCACCGAGTCCCACTGATTGCTTGTGACTCTGGCTACAGCCCGCAAGCTCTGTCTACCTTCTCCATCTATTCTTTGCCTCGGTCGCTAAGAAACCAAGCGGGATGTGATCTCAGCTGCAGCCCCATGTGAGTACCTTTCAAAGATGGGGTGAGTGACCACGGAGAGAGCAACTCGTGGCCTCCAGTCCATTCCCTCCCCCTTGCCGGGTGTCTCCATCCCTCTTCCCACCTCCCACGGGAGCAGATGGGTGGATTACAGTCACTTCCTCAGAATTATAGCTGCAGAAATGACAAGATGACTAGGAAGTATGTATATCTGACAGGGATTCACTCTTTCTTTGTAGATATCTAGAAGGCCAGAGTTGAAATCACAAAATCTAAGGGTTGCTAACTCAAATGCAGTCACCTCCATCCCATGCTCTTTGTCCCTGAACCAGAGTAGTACACGCACTGAGGGTACACAGATCGGCACACGGCATTCTCCCGTGGGCACGTGACCAACGCTGTCAAAAGAGATTGAGGTGCAAGACTTAGACTCAGTGGTTGGAGGATGAGAAGTCATCTCCCTGCTCCTGGATGCGAGTGAGGAACCAAGGAGCCCCAGGAGCTGTCAGCAACTGTATCATTAACATGAGAAGTCAGCCTGAGATCAAAGGCAAACGACGAAGGATGAAGAACCCAGAGAGTTGGGGGGAAATGGAGCTGCTGCCCCACATCCATGGTGAGCCCTTAAATGAAACCAACCTTGCAACCTGCCCTACTTCTGGCTTTCTGGATCAGAGCCAGGAAGCCAGTTTGAGTCAGATTTTCCATTACTTGAAAAGTCTGATCTCCTTCCTGATTTGCTACCTAGAGATTCTTACTGTTCCCCTCTCACTTCGGATCAACGTGGGCCCCGAGCAAGGAAGTCCCCGTTCCACACTGCTCTCTGCAATCTACTTGGAGTGCCGGACACCCTTTGACTTTGGGAAGATGACTTAACCTATCCAGCTCAGGTTCTTTACCAGTAAAAGAGGATAGTAACAGATCCACCACATGTAATGTGCATAGGCCAGCACAGGAGTGCTCAGTATACGCTGGTGGTGGCTGTTGTTATTTTAAGTAGCAATAATAACAGTGGCAGCAGCAGTATCGGTGTTGGAATTATCACCCGCAACTCTAATTCTGGACAGCTTCTTCATTCTCTTCCTTGTTCTGTAACCTGGGATAAATCACTGGGGTAAGATCATTTAACTTTGTATTTAATATTCTCTAAGTCTGAGGAAGAGCTTGGGGTCTGAGAGGGACTTGGGAGAGGAAACCTAGCCGAGTATCAGTCGGGTACTCGAGTATGCTGTGATCCGGGTGTCATGGGGTAACAGCCAGACTGAGATGTCCTATCAGAGGCACTGGGAGAGAAAACAGCTGAACAGCCAAGTTCAAAGCGAAGCTCTTACTGGTCATGATTAGCCGACCCAGGCAAACCAAAGTCAACCAACAAGCCTAAAGATGAAGACCTGGGTCAAAGTTCAAGTACAAATTAGAGCAGAACTGGAGTGGAACAGGGGGAAAGAAAGGTTCTAGGGAGCTTGATTTTTGGCCACGTGACCTTTGGTGAGCTGGACCGCGTCCTCTAGACACTATTGTTACCAACAGAGATGGCATGTTCTCAGCTCCGACTGACTTGTCATTGGTTGTATGTGTCACAGGGATGTGAAGGTGACTGGATTGAAGAATCGGGGTCAGGGGCAGGGTGAGAGGGACAAGAGCTGAGGATTCATTGTTGGTTACTACAAAACCCCCAGGGGGGACGTGATTCTGTGAGCCCTAAAAAAAAGTAGAGGCAACCATTCCTGATATTTATTTTGTGCAACCGTCAATCTCAAATATCATCCTGAACTCTTCATTTGACAAAGCAGTCACCAGCCCGCCTGGTACCTTCCCTGGCCGGCCTCTCCTCCTGCTACCAAGCCATGCCAGGCGGCCACGACCGTTCCCGCAGCATTCCCTGTCTTCCCCTCCTTCAAAACACAATTTGTCTCTAATAATCTGCTCATCATAGCTACCGTTCCCCCTTCCCGCTTTCGGCAACGAGGGTGCCTCTCCTGACATGGCTGCCAGGCTTGCTGCAGCCCTGTTGATACAAAAGGAGCTTGTCGTGTCCGCCCACCACGGGGACCCGCAGGGCGGCCGGGCCTCGGGCGGCTGAACCGCCACCGGGGGTAACGAGGATGGGCCGCTGGCGTCGTTTTCCATTTACAGCCCCACGGCCGGCTAACGAGTGGAAGGTGCTGTGGACACATACCTGTGCGAGGAGGAGGGAGAGCCGTTTTGAACTTACAGCCATGAGGACACGTGTTTGTAGGACATTTTACACTTTCCAAAAACACCTTCTCACATTTTCACAGGTGAAGCAGGCCATGCGAAGGTGATTATTTCTCTTTTCACAGAGTTAGTTGCCATGCTGGAGCCAAATCCCTGAGCTCTGAATCAGGAGGACCAGTTTGAGTGAGATCTCTGCTACTAACCAGTTTGTGATTCTGTGCAAAGCCACTTAAATTTTTTGGTCCTCAGTTTTTTCAGCAACAAAATCAAGGCAGTAAAACCAATGTTAAAAGGACTTGATCAGATGGACATAATTTTTAAATGCTTCATAAATTCTAAAGTACTATACAGATTGGTCCATTATAATGATTTTATTATGAAACTGTGGCCCAAGTTGAAATAATGAAGTGTCATCAAAGGCAGGGAGGGACCGTGAAGCCACACTCCCCAGGGTCTGGTCTCTGCTCGCCCTCTTCCTTACTCTATGGCCTTGGGTAAATTACTTAATTTCCCCATGGATCCATTATTACATCTGTAAAATGGGAAATAATAAAAGCTACTTTGAGGTTTGGCAATGAAGTTAGATAGTGTAGGCAAAATACATAGCACAGAGGCTAGTACATCATAAACATTAATGAATGAAACTATCGTCATTATCATCATCATTAACATCTAGCTGCTAACCTTCAGGATCAGACTCCAGAAGCCACGATTCCTAGCCCAGGGGTGCAGAAGTCCCCTGCTAGTTTGATGCCTCTAACGATTCTGTCCTGAAGGTTAAAGGTAGGGTCACTGGTGACCTTTCAGTTACTACAGACAAGAGAACTGGGGTCCAGAGAGGGAGTTGAATTGCCTAAGGGCAGAGGTGGAGTTAGGTGAAGAGCTCAGACTTCAATTCAAGTTTCTGGGCTTTCACCCTCCTCCTAAGCCAGAGACTCATAGATCTTTTGCAAGTGCACATGTAACATTTATGAAAACAGACAATACTCTGGGCTACACATCAAGTCTCAAAGAATGTCCGAGGAAGGAAGTAATTTAATGTGCATACTCTAATGACTGTGGAATTAAATTAAAACTCAATTACAAGAAGGATAACTAGAAAATCTCCAAATACTCAAAAATTAAGATAACACATCTCTAAACAGCCTATGTAGAAAATGGAAATCCAAATGAAATTTAGAAAATATTTTTTATCTGAATGCTAACTATCTCAAATACTGAATATCTAAATTTGTGAAATGAAGTTAAAGCAAAACCTGGAGGGAAAAGTATATATCTATGTGCATATATTAGAAAAAGAAGAAAAGTTGAAAATCTAAGCTTCTAACTCAATTATCTAAGCTTCTAACTTAATAAACTAAAAAAAAAAACAAAAAAACACCCAAATTAAGCCCAAGTTAAAAGAAATAAAAAAAAAATGGAAACTGAAAAAAATTAAAGAGCTATAGATGCAAAATAGAGAAATTAACAACCAAAAGTTGCTGATTCCTTAAAAGATTAATAAAACTGAAAAAGATAAATAAGGCAAAGAGCGAATATAAATTTTCTAAACGTTAGGGAAATAAAAATCACAAACACAATGAGGTACCACCTCACACCTGTCAGAACAGCTATTATCGAAAAGTCAACGTACAAAAAGTGCTGGCGAAGAGGTGGAGAAAAGGGAAACTTTGCACTGCTAGTGGGATTGCGAATTGGTGCGGTCACTATGGAGGACCAAAAACTAAACATAGAACTGCATTATGACCCAGACACTCCGTTTATGGGTATTTATCTGAAGAAATCCCAAACACTAATTCAAAAAGATATCGGCATTCCCATGTTCACTGCGGCAACGTCCACAGCAGCCAAGATGTGGAAGCAAATTAGGTGTCCATCGATAGATGAACGGCCAAAGGAGATGCGCAAACATACAATGGAATTACTCAGCAATAAAGAGGAATGAAATCTTGTTTTTTTTTTTTTTTCTGACAACTACAATGGACTACAGGGTATTACGCTATGTCAAATAAGTCAAACAGAGAAAGAGAAAGACCATATGATTTCACTTATACATGGGATCAACCAAACAAACAATAAACTAAACTAAACAAAAGCAGACTCATAGAAAGAGAGAACAAACTAATGATTGCCAGAGGGGAAGAGGGGTGTGGCGATGGGTGAAAAAGGTGGAGGAAGAGAGTCAGTAATATTGTGATAACTTCGCATGGTGACAGATGGTTACCAGTGTGGTGATCCCATTGTAAAGTATAGAAATGCCGAATCACTATGTTGTACACCTGAAATTAATATAATATTGTACACCAACTATAATAAAAGTGAAAAAACAAATGAAAATATTTAATTAAAAACAAATTACAAATATTAGACATAAAAAGGTATATTATCATAGAATTTGCTGATATAAAAGATAAAAGTATATCATGTACAACTTCGTGCCAATACATTTCTTAAGTAGATGAAATGAGCAAATTCCTTGAAAATCACAATTTAGCAAAACTCTTACTAGAAGAAATAGAAAATGTGAATAATCCTGTAACTAAATGGCTTTACTGGTAGATCCCCTCTGACACTTGGGGAATAAATAACACAAATCTTTTTGAAACTCCTCCAGAAAATAGAAAAACAGAAAACACTTGCAAACTTTTCTTCTGAGTTTAGTATAATCTTATCCTAAAACTTGACAAGAACATTATAAGGAACAAAAATTAAGGTCAATATCCTTCATGAACACAGAAGTGATAATCCAAAATGAAACATTAGCAAATCTAAATAAGTGGCTATTTTGACTTATTCCAGGAACAAACTCACAACCAACCTCCGGCAAGACTGAACAAGGAAAAAGGAAGGGGGACTGAATACAGTCACCCCCAGAAACGAGGACAACTGGCAGATGATGTAAGAGATGGTCTTAAGAACCTAGGTTTGGAAGTGGTGTCAAACGTCACTTAAACTACTCCAACAATTTAAACACCGATTGAATTCTCATTCGCTTTGAGAGAATCTATAGTCATATAACGATTCCAGCACAACGATAATCTTACAGTGGGAAGATCTGGATCAAAGCAGGTACTTTTAACAGCGGGATGATGAGAAACCAAATCAATTGTGCTAAAAGCTTTAGATGTATTCTCATTTAATCTTTACAGCAATCTTATAAGGTAAAAATGAGTATTATTATTATTATTATTATTATATTATTATTATTATTATTATTCCCAATTTTAAGGATGTGGAAACTTCAACAAAAGAATTAAATTATTTGCCCAGAGGTGAGTAGCTTAAAAGTGATCGAGCTGGAATCATCTCGGGTCCTCTGAGCCTCAGTTTCCTATTTATATAAGTTGGCTAGAGGCCACTATCTCAAAGGACAGGGCATCAAAATAAAGAGATCAGGAAACTGAATGCATGTGGAAAACTACGAAGAGGAAATGAATATTTCAGCTTGGTGGCTAAGAGCCTTGTCTCCAGAGACTACCCACCTGGGTTCGAGCCAGTCTCTGCAATTGAGAAGGGTTTTAAGACAGTGACTCTCTAAACCTAAATTTAGGGTTGCCAGATTTAGCAAGTGAAAAAACAGAAAATCGAATTAAATGTGAATCTCAGATAAACAATGAATAATCTTTAGTGTAAGATATATCCCATGCAAGCAATATCGAGGACATACTTACACTTGAAAAAGTTGTTCATTTACAATTCAAATTTCACTAGCCAGCCTATGTTTTATAGAGCAGCCCTACCTGAGTTTTCTTATCTGAAAGGTGGATAAGATAAAAGTAACTAACTGCTTGACACATTAGTGTTACTGAAGGTGCTAGCTGTCTCCAAATATCCATCCACTTCTTGTCCCTTAGTAACAGAACCCTGATTCATAGCTGAGCCTACGGCCTCCCAACTAAATGACTAGGTTTTCTAATCCTCCTTGTGGAAAGGGGTAACCGAATTCTGCCCAATGAAGATGTAAGAGGGAGGGCAGAGTGAGATACCCAGGAACTTGCCTTGAAAGTGAAAGCGTATGTCTGCCCTTTATCTCCTTTTCCTCCGTCCTATTTCTTGAAACGTCGATGTGATGGCTGGAATTCGAACAGCCATCCTGGACAACGAGGATTAGCCATGACTGTGTCTGTCTTGGGGATTGGCAGACTCAAGAATGAGAAAGACTGGGAAGCAATGACCATTAGCAGTGGTTCCCAACTTGGCTGTACATCGGAAACCCCAGGCAGCATTTACAACTCCCAATGTACCAAACAATTAGAACACCTGTGGGTATCTGTATTTTCAGATGCTCCCTAATATTACCTGGCCAAAGTTGAGAGTAACTGTTTTACGTTCTCATCAGTGTTCCCTAAAAAGTGTCCAATGAATGACAAGAGTCTCTATGCTCAACCAAGGCCATTCAATGGAAATTATAATTCAGTAGTTTAGACTGGAGCCCAGGATTCTGCTTTGGTTTTGTTTTTACCAAGCACTCCAGGCCATGGTTATCATTGACAGCTTTGGAACACTGTCTAGGTCAAGTGCGTCTAGGTCTGTGCATCTAAACTTAGAGTGAACATCAGAATCACTTGGAGAGCTTGATTTTTCTAACAGCTTTATTGAGGTATGTTTTACATATCATAAAATTCACCTATTTGAAGAGTGTGACTCAATGATTTTTAGTAACTTTACTGAATGGCACCATAAGTCAGTTTTAAAACATTTTTATCCCCCCAGTAAAACCCCTCATGCGCACTGACGATTAATTCCCATTCCTATCCCCCAACGACTAATCTACTGTCTAAATCCATAAATTTGCCCTTCTGGACATGGAAAATAAATGGAATCATACAATATGTGCTTTCTTACATCTGGCTTCTTTCACTTAGCATATTGTTTTTGAAGTTCATCCATGACGTAGCATTTGCCAGTAGTTCATTTCCTTTTGCTGAATAGTATCTGGAGAGTTTGTTAAAAACCCAGACCTAATACTGGGCTCCACCCCCTGGAGATCCTTATTTAGTATAATTTGCATTTCTAAGAGTCTGTGAGGTGGTACTGAAGCTTCTGGTCCACAGCCCACACCTGAGTAGCACCAAGCCACGGCTGCCTACACTAATGCATCTGTCTACTAAATATCATTCTCCACCAAAGGACAGAATACCATGACGAAGGTACCCTCGGCACACAGGTTCATCCTGAGGAGGCTTATCATCAGAAATTGCCTTTCATTTTTACTTCGTCATCTACTGACAAAGGTGTCACTGAACGCGGGTCTCTGACAAAAGCTCAGAAGTCACTTAGAAAAGAGAAACCAGGTCATTGACACGTGGGAGCATTACATTTGTCGAATAACTGGGAAGAAAGTGTTTAGCTTCACTAATAATTTAAAAGATAAAATTTTAAATCATATTGACCCATCAAATTGTCGATGATATAGTTAAATATCAAATGCTCAGTGTTGAAGAGGGCATAATGAAATAAGCGCCATCGTTCACGGCTGGTGGAAGATCAACTGGTAAAACCATTTTGGAGGATAACAGCGAAACGGTCCACATTAAGATCCTTAAAATATTCATGTCCCATCCTCTTATTAATTCTATTTTTAAATGTTAATCCTAATAATATAAATGGAAACACACACAAACACAACGTTGCCTGTATTGTTTTTCATGCTGAAAAGCTAAATGGAACTTAACTGTCCAACACAGTAGGGAGAAGGGTTATGTATATTTTGATGCATTCAATAGGGTACAGAGGCTAACAGTAGTGATTTTAGTCTAACTTAGATGAGTTCAAATCCCAGCTAAGCCAATCAGTGGCTGCGTGACTGTGAGCACATCACTTAATATTTCCGTCTGTTTTCTCATCCATAAAATGGATATAATAATATTATCTACCTCAAAACAGGTGATGGCTAATTTTACATGTCAACTTGACTGGGCCGCAAGGTGCACAGATATGTCATCAAACATGATTCTAGATGTTTCTGAGAAGGTGTTTTTTGGTGAAGTTAGACTGAGTAAATTGCCCTCCCTAAAGTGAGCCTCATCCAATCAATTGAAGGCATGAATAAAATAAAAAAGGTTCACAGTCCTTTGGATAAGACAGAATTCTTCCCACCTGATCACCTTTCAGCTGGGACATCAGGTTTTTCTTGCCTTTAGACTCAAGGGAAACATGGCTCTCCTGAGTATGCAGCTAGCCAACTGCAGACCTCCTATATATAGCCTCCCTAGTTGCCTGAGGCAATTCTTCATAATAGATCTCGATAGACAGACAGACAGACAGGATATATATACACATACATATGTGTGTGTGTGTGTGTGTGTGCACGTGCGTGTGTGTTCTGTTTCTCTGGAGAATTCTAATAGAAAATGGCAACATGGTGATTCCTCAAATAATTAAAAATAGAACTACCATGCGATCCAGCAATCCCACTGCTGGATATGTACCAAAAGAATCGAAAGCAGGGACTCAAACAGATTTTTGTCCACTCATTCATAGCAGCATTATTCACAAAACCCGAAAGGTGGAAGCAATTTAAGTGTCTATCAATTGATGAACTGATAAAATGTGGTATACGCATACAATGAAATATTACTCAGGAAGGAAATTCTGACACATGCTACAACCTTGAAGACACTGCACGAAGTGAAATAAGACAGTCACAGAAGGACAAACATTGTATGATTCCACTTATAGGAGGTACCTAGAATAGTCAGATTCGTAGAGACAGAAAGTGGAATGGTGGTTACCGAGGGCTGCAGAGAGGGGAGAATGGAGAGTCAATGTTTAATGGGCACAGAATTTCAGTTCGGAAAGATGAAAAAGTCTAGAGATGGATGGTGGTGACGGCTGCACAATAATGTGAATGTACGTCATGCTGCGAAACTGTGTATTTATAAATAGTTAAAATGGTAAGTGTTATGCTGTGTATATTTTACCACAATAAAAAAAAATGAAAAAAATAAATTGCCTATCTTGTAGAGTCTCTGTGACAAATGAGGTAATATGCGTAAAATGGCACACAGTAAGCATCATGTAAGCGGTATTTATTTCACAAAGATCCCACCTATTTTCGAAGTATATTAACATGTAAAAATACTCATGAGAGAAGGTAAAATGAAATTGCAGAACACAAAAGCATGCATTACGAGTGTAATTCCAATTTTGCTTGAAATATTTTTAAGACCCATGCACATCTGCGCATGTAAGAATACAAATTAACAGCAACAAACTGTTAACCCGGTCAGTCCTGAGTGTAGAATATTCTATGTGATGTTTGTCTTGACATGGTTCTGATTTTCCCAGTTGTCACAAAGGATATGCATTATTTTTATGAGCTTCACCCCTAAATGATAATTTCTGGTGTTTAAGGGAGCTTATTTGTGCCCATTATCCCACTGATGCTCTGTTGTTGACTAGGAGTACCATTTTCCCCCCAGGGGAGACAGACCATCAGCCTGCCATCTCCACGCACTTACATCCCCCAGAAACCATCCGTGTGTCCAAGACAGATCAAGGGCTCTCCAGTAAAGATATTCTTTGGAGCATTTATTTTACATCCTGCATTCTGAAGAATTTTGGGAAGCAACAGAGATCTGGAGACTACGAGTTCAAGGAGATAGGAGTCAGGTAAGAAAGTTGGCTTTGGTCAGATATGGACAAACTTGGCACTTTGTGATGGACGATCAGTTCTAGAGACATCAGAGGACTCGTCCTACATCCTGTGTAATCAGGGTTTAGTTGGACATCTCCGAGATTGTACTGATCTCCGGGGTCTCTGCTGTCATTCACACCGTTTCTTGCCTTCTGTGATTTCAGAAGAAAAGCAAAACTCCAGAGACTGTCCCTTCAGGTCCTTCACAATTTGGCCTCAAGTCTCACCAGCCTGCTTCAGGTATCCTATACCTAAGACACACCAGTCTACAGCTGTCCCCCAAGGAGTGAATGTTCATACCATGCAGGTGCCTTTATCTCTGCCTCAACATGTTCTTTCCAATCTTCTGCCTTTGTCAAAATACTTCTCATTTTTCAAGGCCCAAGTGGACTGTCATCTTTGTTCAGCCCTTCTCAATTCTCCGGGCAAAGAAGAGCTCCCCAATCTCTGAGTGGCTGGGTCAGCTGGCAACTACCCGACTGAATATCTTTGATGCATTTCCCTAGACATCTAGAATGTAACCTTCCTACGGGCAGGAATGGTACTCACTCAGCTCTGCAGCAAGAGCTCAACGAATACACACCAGATATTAAAGGATTTTGTTCAGTATCACCTTGGCTATGACGTATCCCTACTGGCATCCACAAGCCCATATGTTAAATGGAGAGACTGTTCTTGTCTATTCTGCATGGCTAGCAAGACAATGTGAAAATCTAACAGATTACTGAAAACCTCTTATTCAGGAAGTTTCAAAATTATCCCAAAAGCTCATGATAATAACCATGAACTTGTCTGACTCCAGTGAATCAAGCTGGGCCCGAAACATTGCCCTAGTCACAGTTTTGTTTTATACTGCTCGAAATGGAAGCTTTTCAACTGTGTTTACCTGAATAATTGAATGGTTCATCGCTTAGGAGAGGAACAATTAAATATGCGACTGTTAGGAGAAGGACAACTGAGTGCATTCCATTGTTTGGGAGAGGACTGATGGAATGTTTCTTTGCTTGAGAGGAACAATTGAGCATAAAGCTGTTTGGAAAGGAAACAGTCATTCTATTGTGTAAGAAAGGAACAAGTTAATACCCTATTTCTTGGGACAAGAACTTTTAAGGACAGACTTCCACCAGTTTGGGACCTTAGTCTATCTCAAAGTTACTTTCCAAAGCGTTTATTTGTTTGGAAAGAGAGCACAGTTACCCCGAGCAACAATGGTGGCAATGATTTGTAGACCTGGAGCAGCACCTTCACCCTGCTCAACATCTGTCACTCTCCATTATATATGGAGTGCTGGCTTCAATTTCAATATTGCCACGTCACCACTTCTGATAGTGCATCAGTAAGAAAACACATTCCTAAACCCAGCTCTGGATGCCAAGAGGTTGCATTACCTACCTTCGCTGCAAACACGTGATCTCTTCTTTCACTTCACAGGTGGCCAAGCTAGACATTCCAGCCAGGCCACTGTGACTCTCGATCCCTCTACATAAACGGAAATCAGTTTTGTGTATGTACGTAAGAGGGAGTAACTTTCTAGACCAGTCACTTCTCAAGGTGTCCTGAGGGAGCATTGACTCAATTACTTTCCATCCAAAGGTCAGTGTTAAATCTCAGGTCATCAGAGTCCCACTGCTTTGTACATCCTAAGAGTAAGTGACAGTGAGTGGTACCATCTGCTAAGCCAGTGAGATAAGGTTTCAAAGTGTTCATGCTCTTAAAAGTGGTTGCCTCACCTAGGCACTGAGATCAATCTCTGACAGGGACGACGTACTTCAGATAGGATTTTAAATAAATACTCCCACCTTTTCTCCTCTCCATTTTATATCCAGTAGATTGCCTGCACAACTGGCTGCCATAGTTTCCATGCCCTTCGGTAGTCTCCTTCCACACTGACTCTAGGCTTGGCCATATAGCTTAATTGACCAGGGGGACTAAAGAAAATGCAACACAAGCAGAGACTTAAAAAGTGCTTATGTACTGGGGCTTGATCTACCTCTTCTTCAAATTCTGCTATCACGTGAGGAAGCCTGGTCTAGCCTCCTAGATGATGAGACACACATGGCCAAGTCACACCCATTGCCCCAACTGATGGGCTGCCCACTTCCAGGAGTATGAGTGAGGTCACAGACCACTCAGTCCCCAGTCAACCTGCCAACCGCCAACAGGCTCGTGAGCAAGCCCAACGGAGATCAGCCAAGCTGGCCCAAAACCGAAAGAAATAGCTGATTCTGAGTCAGAAGCGGAACGGATGGTTGTTGTTCTGGAGTGGATTATTTTATAGTGAAAGCTACCTGATACAGGCACTGATACCTAAAAGTTGAGTGCTGCTATAATTAAAATCTAAAACCTGCAGTATTGACTTTGGCATCAAAGGATGGAGCCTAGAGAACAGGCGAGAAAAATGTTAGTGAACATTAAGGAAATGGTGAGCAAACTGTCAGTGGAAACTGGTAAAGTAGTGAGGAAATGGTAGTAGAACATGAAAAAATTCCGACCTGTGACAGCTGGTGATGGAACGATTATATGACAGCAAATGTACCTAAACTTCTTGGGCCTTGGCGAAATTGTTCCCAGGCATAACGTTGGAAAAAATCAATTGACTTAGGAAAAACGAAGGTGAAGGAAGAACTGTTCGGTTTGCAAGCAGCATTTAGAAGGCATAGCAGGGTGAGGATCTGCTGGATGGTAACATTAATCTGTTTTTCAATCCTAGACTCTTGAGCCAGTAAAAGATTCCCAAATGTAAGTAATGGCCTCAATAAAGATAAATAAGGATGTAGTTCTAAGAAGCTCTGCAAAGACATTTGAAAGATTTGATGAGCTGGCTGTGAGTCTTAGCTAGAGAAAAGGGCTTACAAGAATCTTAGGGCAGTTGTTCCAGAGTAGAGACGAGTTTTTGTGAAATGAAGTAGACTTACAATTTGATACATAGAAAACCTACAAAGTGTTAAGGGACTTGTATCAGTAAAAGGACCACCAGCTTTTTAAAAAAAACAATAAAACATACCTTGCTTATATTACACACTCATATCGACACATATATTAGGTCAAACAATATGAAACCAGCAATATTTGATTTGACTCTCTGGACTGGGGTGGTCCAGCCCAGATCCCCATCACCTGCTGGACTGTGCTGACTTCCACCGAACACTGGCGCTTCCCACCTATGACAGCCCATTCAGTCTTTTTTTGTTCCCCTGGGAGTGATGAATTCCCTGTGAGGGCCCATCGGCTCTGGGGGTAAATAGGTAGTTAGCTGCTGGCATTAGATAGCTTCTAAGTCTCTCAACCCCTCACCTAGTCCCAAATACCCTTTCTGCTCAGAGAATCCTCACACCCCTTCCTTGGGCAATGCTTTGTCAGCCCTCCAGGGTAGGGATCCCTTCTAGGTTGACATCCCATAGACCAGAGTCTCAATATTGGTTTTGCTCCTTAGATCCTTGTCTCCTCTTTCATAGGGTAGACTATTTCCATAGGGCTCTTGAGTGGCTTAAATAAGAGAATATAGCCAAAGTGCCCCACACAGCCCCCTTCTCACTCTTGCCCCCTCCTCATCTCAGCGACAGTTTGATTTTTTCTCCAGCTCTACTTCTCCACTCACTTTCAGCATTTTCCTTCCCACTCCCCTAATACTCCAATTCAATAAAAAGAACCATCAGCTTTAACTGGATAATGCTGCTCAAATTTTGCTCAAATTACAAAAAGACCTTTAGGAGCCCAACTTAACATGTACATAAAGCAAGCAGAAAAAGCTACTCAGCTGCCAGCACAAGTCATTTCGTATAGAAAGGGAAGGAAATCTCAAAAGGTAGGTTGGAGAGCCAAGACAATGGCCTCTTGAAAAACAACAGACTTAGAGAGTCCCCTTTCAAGGAGTTAAACTGAATCCTGGTCGAAAAACATCTCCTCTCTCCACAGTAGGTACACAAGGCAACATCTGCCTGGAGTGGTTTCAGAACTGCGATGGATCATGACTGCTATGTGGCTTCCGTTATTGTCACTTTTATGGTTGTCCCTTCCTGTCTTAGTTTATGGCATGTTAGGGTATGGGGGTCTCTTATCTCTTTTCTAGTTTAAGGTCTCTAGATCAAGCAGACCCACATTCATGGGTCCATGCCCCATGCCCAAGAAGTCTCATCCATACCTGGACCTGATGTGGAACACGAGATTCTAGACTTTAATCCTGGTGCTAAAACTTAGTGATATTTTAGAGGATTCAGAAATCAGACGAGCTTAGTTTGCATGTGGGTGAAATACAGTTTTGCAGAGGGCAGACTGTGATAGATGGTAAAGGTAGCCACGGATCCTTCTTTAAAAAGGCTTGCACACTGGGGTTTTCCTTCTGCTTCTCTTGAAAACTGCCATCATTTGAGTAAAAGCCAGAGCTAGCCTGTTGGATGATGATGGACGTGTGGCATGCCTAGCCAGAACCACCAGATTTTTGAGTGAAGCTACCTGGGACCAGCCAGCCTGCCAGAACCAAACTAATGTCTTAGTAAATGCAAACATATGAACAAGCTCTACTGAGAGTCACTGAGTCCAGCCAGTCCAGAAGACCCACCCATCGGAAATGTGAGCAAAAGCTGACACACCTCTAAATACTTATGATTTACAATTAGCCACCTTGTCAGAAGGGGACCACAAAGATAAATTATACATATTCTCATTTGGAAACCTTCAGGCTGGTTAGTGACATGTTCCATCCATACTGTGTACTTAACACTCCCTCTCCTCCATTCAAAACAAAGTTTCCTCCTTTTATTTACTGTGGGAAAAGTCTCCCCTTTCCCTTGACTGTACATGGCTTTACAAAGAAATGTGGCACAGTGGTTACTAGCGCAGACTTTGGAGTCGTACTACCAGTGCTCAATTCTTGAGTCCGTGACTGCAAGGTCTGTGACCCTGAGTAAGTCATGTGACCTCACTGCACTTGACTTAGCCCTAAAATTGGGGTAATCATGGTACTCGTCTCTAGGGTTACAGGAGAATTACATGAGTCAGTATGTGTCATTTGCTTACAGTGACGCCTGGCACACATTAATAGGGAGTGATATATGTTCCCATTATTTGTGAGCCAGTGCTGGACTACCCTCCCTTCACCTGGTGCTTTGAATAGCAACACATCTATACATAAGTAATCATTAATCAAAGATATGGGGGAATTCAGGGGTTTATTAGACTGTGAGGCAGTGAAGCAGATGTAATGTGCTTGTAACAGTATCGGTATAAAGTATTTGTGCAAAGCTTTTCTTTGGAGAATCTGGGAGTGTTCCTCAGCCATTACGCCACTTGTGCTGCTAGACCCTAAGCCTAAAAATGGGTAGATGACTTTTTCCATGTTAGTGCTATGCTTTAACATTAGAGTCTTCCTTTCTGCACAGAGAAAACAAGAAAACACCTGGGTACCATCTCAAAGGCTGGCCGAGGCTTGGAAGAGCCCCCAGCTGTTTGCAACCCACCTTCTCGATAGAGGCTACCATGTGGTCTGTGGGCTCTGCTTTGCATAAGACCTTTATCAAGTTCCTGGACAGTCAAGCCATACAACACCTTTGGAGGCAGAGCCACCACTCTGTTACAGGAGATAAAGTCTGCGAAGGGGTCCTCGGTAAACCAGCACAGGTGGAATTTCTTCAGAGGAGGAGGAAGAAATGATAAATTGGAGAAAGAGAGTGGGGGAGGGGTGGGGAGAGAAAGAGAACATGAGAATGAATGTCTGTCTGTCTGTACAGGACACTTTTTATATCAAGACCTGACACGTGTACCCATAAACACTTAATCATAACAAAGATTTCAGGAAACCATATTTACCGAAACTTCCTGACACAATTTGAATACCTTCTACCTTTTCCGTTATATATATTTTTAAAATCCTGGACACATTTGAGTTGAGTAAGTTGTTTTTTTCCACACACTAATGGACTGCAAAAAGCACTGGTATAGAGGAATTAAGGGTGGTGGCAGTGGTGGCGGTACTGGAAATGAATGTAGACAAGAATCAATAAGAGTTTGGGCTTTTTCTCATTGCAATGAGAGCCAGTGACTGTTATTGATCAGAAGGAGGATATGAGACCTCTTTTCTCCTCTTGCCTCAGTGATGATTGTCTTGTCTTTTTCATGAAATGGATGCCGTTGATCCTGCGAGATAACTAAAAATCTTGGGGAAAATAAATTGAGAACAAGAACGGTAGTTAGGCAAGAACCAAACACACTGACCTGGGAGAAAAGACCAGAGTAAGATTAAATTTTTTTTTTTTTTTTTTTTTTGCTACATGTAGAGACTCTTCGGTTTATACCAAACGAGTTTGTTTCTCACGTAGGAAAAACTGTACTTAGGTCAATACAAATCTTCACAGAGTCAGGAGACATTAAGTTGTGCAGCATGGCCAAGGCGCCTAACTTTCCACATGTTTTTGTTCATTCAACATATATTTATTGAGTGACTAGTAGAATTAGCAATAGAACTGTCACCAAAAAAAAAAAAAGAGAGAGAGAGAGAGAGATAAAATGCCCGGCCTTCATGGAGTTCATCTTCCAACGAAATAAAGTGCAATTTTTTTTTAATGAGCAAGATATATGTTTGTTTAATGGTGGCAGATGTTAAGGAAACGAGGAAGAAAGAATGACAGAGGGTGTTGGGGAGAAGTTGCAACTTTAGATGAGGGCGGCCAGAGAGGGTTTCACTTAAAAGTGACTGTTGTGGGTAGAACTGTATCCCCGCCTCCCCCCCACCCCCCAGAAGGGATCTCAAAGTCCTACATTTTGATACCTAGTAGCATGACCTTATTTAGAAATAGGGTCTTAGAAGATATAACCAAATTAAGATGGAGTCACACTGAATTCGGGGGCCCCGAATCCGATGACTTATCCTAAGAAGAGGAAAATTCGGGCATAAACGCCACATGAGGACAGAGAGATGTGCAGGAAAGACAGCCATGTGATGACAGCGGCAGGGGCGGGAGTGACATAACTAACTGCAAACTGAGAAAGCCAAGGATTGCCAACCGTCACTAGGAGCTAAGAAGGGGCAGGAAAGGGTGCTCCCTTAGAGTTGTCAGAGGAAGCACACCTTTCTGACAACTTGATTTTGGACTGTTAGGTTCCAGATCTGTGAGAAAACAAGTTTCTGTTCTCTTAGGCCACCCGCCCACGTGCAGTACTTTGTCACGGCGGCCTGAGGAAGTGGACGCGGTGACATTTGAGGATATCTCTGAAAGAGGCGAGAGAGTGTCCCCTGTGGATATCCAGAGGAAGAGCGTCCAGGCACAGGAAGCAGCGGGCGCAAGGCTTCCGAGAAGACAGCGTGCCTGGCATGTTTGCTGATGAGCAGAGAGACCAGCATGGCAGGAGCAGAGTGAGTGAGGACAGTGGTGGAAGAGAATCAGTGGGAGCCAGCTCACAGTGGGCCTCATGGTTTTATAAAAAGTTTGGCTTTTACTATGAGTGAAAGGGGAAGCCACTGCGGAGTTTTGACCAGAGGAGTCCCTTGAGAGCGGACTTGCATTTTAACAGGATCATTCTATCTTCTGTGAAGAGAATAAGCTAAGTTAGAAGCAGGGTGGAAACAGGGAGACCAGTTAGGAGGCCATGCAAACAATCCAGGAGAGAGACGATGGTGACTTGGGTCAGGATGCAGCAGGGCTGGGGGCGAGAAAGGGTTATGCCCTGAGTATATATGAAGGTACTGCCAATAGGATTTACAGTCAACTGACCTCTGCACCTGTCCCCAGGCTATCACTAACCTAATTTCTATCGCTGTACATTATATTTGCATTTAGTATAAATGGAATCATACATAGCATGAGCTCTTTTGTATCTGGTGTCTTTTTCATTCACATTGGGGCATGTAACCATAGTTATATTATTGCTAAGTAGCACCACTGTTTGGATATAAGATAATTTATCTATCTAGTCATTAGTTGACGGACAGTTGGGTTGTTTCTGGTTTTGAGCTATTATAAATAAAGCTTCCAGGAAAATTTATTTACAAGTCTTTGCGTGGACATATGTTTTCATTTTTCTTGGGAAAACGTCTAAGAGTGGGATGGCTGGGTGATAAGTATATGCCTATGTTTTTAAGAAACCACCACTTTTCTAAAAGGATTGTAGAATTTTATATTACTATTGGCAGTGTATGATTTCCAATTGATCCACATTCCTGCCAACACATGCTATGGTAAATCTTTCTGATTTTAGGCATTCTTCTAGGTATGCAGTGGTGTCTTATTATGGTTGTAATTTTCCTTTTCCTCATCACTAATGTTATTGAGATAGGAAATAAGGTTGTTTTCTTTCTTCCTCATATCAGGAAATTCACTATAAGTCTTACTTAAACTTCCAAATCACATTCGGGTCTAAGGAGTTTTTACTTAATCCCTTCAATCTGACACCTTTATATCCTTTCCCACGACACTGATAATTCCGGCTCTCGATACCAACATAAGCACTCATTTAATTTATCCTACAATGTACACACAGAAGTTTCAGAATAATCATGTTAACACTATATCATTATTATGGTTACTGCGGATGTCAAAGGTTATTTTATAGATATTTTTATCCATCGTTAAAGTATACGCCACTAGAGATGTACCCAAATTCCAAATTATTGTTTTGAAGTTCCCTGAAATGATTCTCTATTCAGTTATTTAGCACGCAGTTGAATTCATTTCTTTCACTTTCCTTTCAATATTTAGAGTTTACTATTTTCTAAATTTGATTTTGCTTTGTAATTATGTAAAATGTCTTCCTGGTCCTGGAGGGGAGCCTATAAAGCACGGTGTATTTAGAGAGATTTAGCTCCGCCCCTTCCTTCCTCACCTTGCTTCTTCACTGCCTCACAGGTAGGCATAACCTTTTTTGTTTATGTTTTTGGTTTATCTTCCCATCATTATTATAAATATGTACATGTAGACATATATAATTTATACCCTCATTCCCACTTTCTTAAATTACACGTTTTTCTCCCCTTTGCTTAATTAACTTGCTTTAGTCCAGAATATATTCCAATGATCATTCCATTGCTGTTTATAAACATATTCCTTGTTCCAGCTGTGTGGATACACCAACGTTTATTCAACTAGTGTTCTGTTGATGTCTACTTAGGTTTTTCTACCCTGTCGTGCATTTTCCTTTTTGTCCAAGGTATTTTTATATTCTCCCTTAAATTTTATGAAAACTTTGGCTCTGCAGACAACGGGAATCTCCGAAGACCAGTTTGGAGGTAATAGATTGAGAGAAAAATACCCTGTTAGGTCTTATTTCAACTTAACAAGTGTTATTGATCCTGTGCTATGTTGAAAGCACTATGCTAAGTGTCATGGGAGACACCAAGATGAAGAGACCCATCCCGCCCTAAAGGGCCCCGGGTGGGTCAGAAAAACAACAGGCAATTAATTATGTAGTAACAGGCATAATAGAATGAACATTAAAAGAGAATTATAGAGGAGAAGAGGAAGAAATAACATGGGATGGCTTAACGCTGGGAAGAATCAGATATGACTTCGTGATGGAAGACGACTGTTTCCTTGTAAAAAGTGCAAAAGTTTTGACCAACAGAGACGGAGGAGGATGGGCGTCCCCGGAAGAATTCAGGGTGTGAGCACAGGTATGCTCACTGTGCAAGGTGAAGCTCAGGGCACTCAAAGGGAAGTGTTGAGAAGTGATGGAAAGACAGCACGATGGTCAAGGCTTGGTAGTCAGACACCGGAGTCACACTCTGATCTTTGTCAAGGCCGCTCAGCAAGTATGAATGCGCATACTGGGCCAGGTACTATGAGTTCGTCCTTTTCCAGGTGAGTCATGAAATAGAATTCTGCAGTGTCTGACACTGTTAAACGATCTCCTTCTGAAAATTTCACTTTGGACTTCAGAGATGATCTAATTTTTCTGAGAAAACTCCCTAATCACCTATCCTCCCATGGACTGCATTTCTCCTAAGGACAAGGCTGCAGAGGAAACCTGGCCTTTGTTCTTAGTACAGAGCCCATCTTCCCCAGGGGTCCGCCTGGTCGGCTTGAGGATGTATTGTCTTCTATGGCAACCACCTCCATCACACACATGCACGCGCGCACGCACGCACGCACATTCCGCCCCTCACCCCCCACACACCCCTCAAAAGAATTTTCACAAGCTCGGGAGGCTGGTTTGTACCTGCGATGTCTCAGCCATCCTATGGCTCTGTAAGTCAGAGGTCTCCCCAAGTAGTCGTTCCTTCTCCAGGACACCTTACTCTTGGTCCCATGTCAAACTCCTTCAGACACTGTGATGTAGGATTCTCCTTCGTCTCTACTCAATAACAATAACGACAGCTTGACAGCTGACATGTTAACGTGCATCTAGCAAATACTTATCGATCGCCTACTCTGTGCCAGGCAGTGTTCTAGGCACTAAGGATGGAGGTGTGAACGAGACAGGAGATGAGGCTGTGATGGAGTGCGCAATGCGTGGTAGGCATTCTGCTAAACATTTTACGTCCATCAGATGACTGAATCTTTGCCGGAAGCCTCCAAGATTAAAATTTTGTTAAGCCTATGACATAGGTGAATAAAATGAGTGTGGTTAGATTAACTAACCTGACACCTGAGCTTGTATCCTGCTCTTCCTCTGATCAGTTGTCTAACAGTAAGCAAGCTTCGTACAACCTCTCTCTGCCTCACTTTTCCCATACGAAAAATGGGGATTATAGTAACTACCTCAGAGTGCGGCATGAGAAATAAATAAGCTCTTACCTGGAAAGAAAATAGAAAAGCATCTGGCATATTAAAGATGTTCATATATGTTAGCGATTATTACTATGTATTTCCAGTCTTATTGTATAACATTCATTTGTTTAAGCATTTGTCGCATTGGATCATGAGATTCTAAGGATTGGATTTTGTTTTTTCATTGGGTGTAAAATTGGGTTAAAAATACTTTGCAGCTCAGTTGTAGGATTAGAGAGAATATTTCATGTTTGTATGAGGTACACGGCACAGTTCTTAATCTACGGTAGGTGCTCAATAAATTTCTATATTAAAATGATCATTATTACTGTTATTGCCATTAGTATTATTTTCTAATGATTAGCATGCCTCTAGTAATGGAGAGAGTGTTCAAAAAGCATTTTGTTGAAAAAAAAAAAAAAAGCATTTTGTGACTCAAAAAAAAAAATAAATAAAAGGGAGGAAAGGATCGATTCAGGAGCACCCCCAGCACCCATGGGCCCCGAGGGATCGCCCTTCCCTCCCTCTGCTTCCTGAGCGGGAACTCATCACTCGCTTTGGTTAACACGGAGCAGTGCGGGCTCGCCCCTGCTAACTACTTAAAAGCTAATATTGGGTTTGCAAAAACTGCTTTTTAATGAGCTTTAACAGCCCTCCGGAAACCTCATTAGCGGGCGCCGAGCCGCTCGGGCCCGCAGAGCGAGGTCTGCACGCATGGCCGGAGCGCCCGTTTGTCTCCGGGTGCAGGCAGAGTGTGGGCTGTGCACAGTCCCGCAGACGCCCCTCCGCCAGGCCTCTCAGAGTCATCTCTTCCTCCTCCTGGCCATACCGTCCGGGGCCTCGGGCCTTGCAGGAAGAGCACTGCGGTCACCCGCCGGCGGGCCCAGCGGACTCCCGTCTCCTCCTGCACAGGGCCACCCTGGTCCTCGCACCCTGTCGCGCCTCTGCTCAAACACCCAGCATGGCTCCCTATCGCCTCTGCCGCCGACTCTGGGCTCTTCCCCAGGGGCCCCTTTCCACCGCCCTCACTCTCGTTCCTCGTGACGCCCCCACATCGGGTGACTGTCCAAATTCAGTGGATCGGGGTGCCCTGTCGCACACCAGAGGTTTGCGCTCCATGTTCCCCGCTTCTCGGTTGTCACACATGCAGTGCAGACCATTTAGACTGTCATGGCTCCCTCCACTGTTGTCCCTGCCACAACGTGGCTCGGTAAAGGACTCAGGGTATGGACTCTACAGCTAGGGGCTCTTATCCTGTCTCCGTCCCTAAAGAATTCTTTGACTGATTGTAAATACATCACTCCACGGCCCGCTAGTTCTTTCTCATTGTGCAAAATATTACAACAATATTTTTGAACCTTGATACTATAGACACTTAGGGTCAGATAATTCTTCTTGTTGGGACGGGCTGCCCTGTGCATTGCAGAATGTTTAGGAGCGTCCTGATCTTTTACCAGCATGTGGTAGCTGCGCTCTTTCTCCCGGATACAATCAAAAAATGTATCCAGACATTTTCAAATGTCCCTTAGGGAGCTCAATTGCCTAAAGTTGAGAAGCACTGCATTACACTGACTATAAGACCTTTTGTAATGTTCTACCCAGGGTACCGTAATTCTCTTCTTCACATGCCTAGTTCCCCTTGCCATAAAAACAATAGTCAGCACTCATGTAGGACCTGTTATACCCCTCACATTGTCTGTAGGAGATTTACTTATGTTAACTAATTTATCATCATCTCCCCCAGAAAGTACTTTCGTTGTCCCCATTTCACAGATGAGGGAAACGAGGCACAGAGAAGGGAAATAACTCGCCCAAGGTCGCTGGTCAGTACTCCCTTCCAGGTGGTGTCTCCAGACTCTCTCTTCTGACTTCGTAACGCCTCTGAGAATAAGCAGGTACTTTGAAATAAGAAAGATTTACATTTACGTTCCAGTTCTGGCACCTATGAGCTCCAAAGCTTCGAACAAAGCGGATCCCCGATTTCTTTACTCAGCAAAATGCAGGCGATAATGCCTTTACCGTGGGACTGTTTGAAGTTTAAAAATAATATACGTAAAGCTCCTGGAATAGGGTCTGGCACAAAGACGACACTAAATGAAGGGGCCTGATGGTGCTGGGGACGGAGATAAAAAGAAGAGCTGAAAGGCAGGAAGGAGGAACTATAACATTTTAGGGGAAAAAAAAGTCAGTGACGTTTTTCTTCTATATTTTTTCCAGGATCCAGACAGCGCCTGGCATACAGTATCTGCTGCAGGTCTTACTTTCCGTGACTCTCATGCGTGGACGGGCAAGCTCCAGCTCAGGCCAGCCCGGCCCAGCGTCTATTTTCGTTAATGCACTTTGACTGGACACAGTCGAGCCCATTCACTCACTCGTCGTCTAGCACTGCTTTCACGCTAAGTGGCAGATTTGAGTCGTTGCGACGCAGACCAGCCGGTCCACAGAGCCAAAAACATTTGCCATCGAACCCCAGACAGAAATGATTTGCCTGCCTCTGACGTACAATGTGAATTGGGAGGCACCGACTGTGAAGCTCTCTGATATCCTTTCTTGGCTCAAACACGTCCTGCAATTTTCTGATTTCCCAGCTCCGAGCCTCACCTCTTCCGTGTTACGTTGCGTAATTGATTTCGTCCCGCTCGGGCTTGGTTGCTCGTTCTCTCTCATCTCCCCCCCTCACCCTCAGATAAAGTCACAGCGCTGTTAATTTTCACCATCGCTCATGCTGTCAATACGCAGGTGTCCCATGATTGCTTTCCAGCGTGTGCTTCTGCAGACAAACTCCCTAGTGCTTATTCCCCGTCGTTGCCAAGGGCTGTCCTCTGACGCTTTCTGACAGCCCAACTGCTAGTCTCCAGATTGAAGAGACGACGCCAACCTCACGTTCGAAGGGAATGAAGGGAAAGACTCGGGCAGACCCACAGCTGGGCCTGACCCCTTCCATCCTGGTTTCCCCTCCGCCCTTCCTGGCGGCTCCACACCTGGCCAGTCTCCTGTAGGTACCGCCACGCTACTGCTCAGCTGTCAAAATGCTTTTCTATCTTGATCAATTACGGTAAGACAAAGTTCTTTCTTAAAAAGAATTCAGACACTGGAGGGGGGAATAAACCAAACACGAAAGAACAGAGAAAAAAGAAGTTCGGAGTCAATTCTGCTTTCTAAAGACCGATGCTTAATTTCGAAATCGGCTTCCCAGTCAGAGATTCCATTATTGCACAGAGTGATGTTACGGAGGCAGCAGCTACGGTCCTTAACAGATACAGCTCAGGGCCGCTTATCGTTCACGACTACAAGTTCAACACTCAGAGCTTAACTGTGTGACGCTGAGACAGCTTTCTTCGTTAGAGAAAATTCTTCCCGCGAATACCCTAAAACAGCTTCAGATGCTCTTGCCCTTGCTTCAAGAGCATCCGAGGAAGTGAGTGCCTATCATTTTCGGCCTCTGCTGTGGGAAGCTGTCTCTTTCAGAAGAAAGGAGAGAAAGCAGAAACGCCACTAAGCAGGAACAATCAACATTTACCGTGAGGAGTTACTCCTACTTAAAGACATACAGTGAGACGTCCCGTTTTTAGACACAACAGTGTATATCATTATTTACAAATGTCAGCTACTCAGAGGGCCCATGCTGTGAGCTTGTTTTCATTTTTGCTCTGAGAAGAACAGGGATCTATTTTTTTTCTCAGAGGTGTTTTTTTTTTTCCCTTCGAAAGGCCCCAAATTTCTAACAAACCCTTCTGGTCACTTTCCCAGAGTCTGGTGAGACTGGTTCACACATTGGAGCTAAGAGAAGTGGGAACATGAACAGTCAGTTTCCATGGAATCAGGCACTCTGCTATTTACTCTCTGTGCTTGATTTTATTTAATTCTCGTCACAACTCTATGAGGTAGATACGATCATCACCCAGGCCAGCTAGGGTGAGAAAGTGGGACACCTATGGCTAAAAATTTAAGGGGGTGTCATCCTTGGGGCTGAGCCGGTAGCATCCCTCCACTGACATAACCTAGAGACAGTGCCCCCTTAAACTTGGTACCCTAAGCTCCTCACTCACCTTAGCCATATCCTGGCCCTGATCATCACCACTGCAGAGATGAGATGAACTGAGAGGCTGTAACTTAGTCAAAATTACATTCCTGAAAACTCACAGAGTAATTTAAACCCAGTCTGCCTGACTCGAAAGAACTCACCCTTAAACGCCAGCAATGCTACTTTGAGCATGAGTGATGTAGGAACCATGGAAACAGGGTGGAGGTCTCTTAAAAGAGGTGGGACCAACCGGTGGACCAGACATCCCGAAGAAACAAGACTCCATCTCACTGAGTGCTCATCCATTAAGGACCACGTGTGGTCATGGCTGGAAAAAGGCCGCTGCCTCACTTCCCCTCCCAGATTTGCTGTCAGTCCCGCCCGTGGCTCCAGCCTCTTCTGCTCTGTTCCTTCTCCAGGCATTTGCCATCCCTCCTAGTGGAAAACACCTGCAAATTCCCATAGCATTCCCCAATCCCTCTTCCAGATCATTAAAAATCAAAAACAGAGCATTACCCAATACCTCTCTGGTGTCATTCAACGAGAGATCGTCTCCCAACTGGACACTCCGTTGTTTGCCACTTCCTATGTTAGACTTCCTGTGTGGAAAACACTGAGGTAAGTAGCAGGCTTCTTTCCCACACCCAGGTGAATTTCATCGGACACATTATCTAACTGTGCCTGTGTTGTAGTTAATCACAAGAATTTGAGTATAGAAACAACAACAACAACAAAAAACCATCTGGCCCCTAGAAAAGAGGAAAAGGTTCAAATGGTGTTTAATATTTGACTGGCAAGTGCTCACTGAGCTGTAATAACGTATGAGATTCTGTGCGAGTCTTTGCCAAGGATGCAAGGACACACGTGCTGAGCTGCTGAGGTTCTGCCCTCCCTCTAACCTTCTACCCATAGGTCCGTCCTGCCGCAAACATGAAGACAAGTGTACACTACAAAATAATCTCCAAATCTGCCCAGCCCCTTGCTTTAGCTTTTATTCCCCTGACTATATGAAGTGCCACCCTGCTTTATTATTCAATAACCAAGCCTCTACCTTGCACCACAAATGTAGAAAGCAGGCGTCTGTCTTATCCCTCCAAGTTCACACGGCAACTCTCACATCCCTGAGCAGACCTACGGCGTAATGGAAAGGACACAGGCTTTGGAAGGAGTTAGGTCTGTGTAGGAATCCTGAGCGGAAGCAGGAAGACTTCTTCCTGGTCTAAACGACCCCGCTGATACTGGTTAATAACCTCTATAGCACAGGTTGGATGCCAAGAACTGTTCTGAGTGCTTTATAGAGAGGATTCTCTGAATCCTCACAGGAAGGAGGTAAGCACAATTATTACATCTACTTTATCAGTGAGGAGTTCTAAGGCACAGAGAAGTTTAAGTACTTGTCCAACTTTGCATACCTAGAAAGTGACGGAGCCAGGACAGGCCTGCAGTCCAGAGGGACAGACTGAGCTCTTAACTACCATGCTTAACTGCTTCTCGGGCAGAATTCTTGAATAAAAGTAATGACAACAAAAATGTAAATGCAGCTGCACTGAAAGCAATGGGAATGATTCCCACGGGCCACGAAAAGTGAACTGGAAGCCAAGAGGTATGAGGGGCTGAAGTGTGTGTCCAAATTCGCCTTAGAACAAAGCATGCGACTTGGGAGCCGTAATTAGGGTTTTGATATCCATCCAGGAACAGAAACTGAGACTTTGGTTCCTAAATGACCAGAGAAATCTTCCTGGCATGGAATTCATAAAAACTCTGAATCAAGTATAAAAAACATGGAAATTCTCCTGGGGTTAGAAATGATAGGAAAATAAAGAAAGATAGTCCAGGAAAAAAAATATATATACATATATTGTTTTCTCGAGGACCATCTGTCAATTCCTGGCAACCGAGAACTTAAATTTTAACAAACTATGCACCCAGGGAGCAACATACAAAACCCAGAGCTTGTCCAGGGCGGAAGGTAAATCTGAAATCCCTATATAAAAACAAGGCTCACAAAAACGATTTAGAAAAAATAAAGAAATAAACTTGCTCACCAGAAAGCAAGCTCTGAATATTTGCCTGTCTCTGGGTAAAGCAGATTAACGTCTTGCCAAGATTCTCTGCCCATAACACTGTCCACGCATAAATTTGGGTCAAGAATTCACAAGAAAACACCCCAAACCAAAAATGTAGCTGAAAGTAATCCCTAGAAAGACGTAGGGGGGATAGCGGTGGTGGTGGTGGCATATTTAAAAAGATTATTCTCTGAAAATTTTCAGAATCACTGAAATGCATGATTTCATGGGTTCAGGAAATCGAATGAATCCCCCAAAACAAAAATGATTATTGTCAAAGGGGCTGTAGAACGACGGCTGACTTCTCATCCACAGAAATGGAAACCAAAAGACGATGGGAAAATATCTTTAAAATAGTGAAAAAAAAAATCATTGTCTATCTAGAATATATGTATTCAAAGAAAACACCTTTCAAGAAATATAGTGAAATCAAGACATTTTCAGACCAAAAAAAAAATGTATTTATTACCAAGAGAACTTCATAAAGTATATACTTTGAAAAAAAGAAAAACAAGCCTCAAAAAAGGCACGAGATTCAAGTAGGGATGGTGAGGCAAAAAGAAAAAAAAAAGAAATGTGGGTCGATCTAAACAATCTAGGAATGCATAGAGCAATAAGATGATGTCTTATGTGTGAAGTTAAAGAAACTAAAAACAGACATCATTTGATTATTGGAGAGTACGTTGCATAAAAACATTTTATGATCCTTTCATTATTCAAGATATTAAAGATAAACTTTAGATATTTATAAAGTTAACATACATATTAAAACTTCCAGGATAACCATTAAAAAATAGAAATAACATATGTTAATATATAATATAAAAGATATATAATACATCTATATAATGTAAAAGACCCCACTTTCAAAAAATGGCATGAAAGGAGATAAAATTGATAGAGACATAGAAATTAAAATAAATAAAAAATGAAACGTGTTGTCTCTACTCTCTTCCACTCCTTGGAGAAGGAGCTATGAAATCGGCTGATCGCCTGCAATGGAGGAGGAGAAACCCAGCACTGAGGAACAGGAGCCCCAACCCTGTGAACTATGAACTACGAACTATGAACTATGGAATTCAAACAAACGCTGTCTGTCCATGTGGTTTAGGGACCCCCAAACTGGGAAGCGTGCAAAACCTCTGGTCCAGAAGAAGTAAACTCGATAGGTCGTCCACAGAGGCAAATGCTGAACCATTCAACAGAACGTCTCCGTAAGTCAGGGCATGTGAGTCATGAGGGAAGCAGCTGCCACTAAGGACAAGCGCGCAGCAAAAATTACAAACCACGTGAGAAATGAACGTCAGTGAGATCCGGCAGATGCTGCAAACGTCGGTCACACCCCCAAAACTACGGATAACAAAAATAAAAGATAACAACAGCACTATTCTGTAGATATGGAACTCAGTTTTCGTGAAGTTTAGCTCTCTTTCTAGCATTCTGACATCTTCTGAGTCAAGGCCAGATTGGGGATGGGGCTTACAATTTAAACATGTTTAAAATATTCAAAAAGACAAAGGAAGAGAGTCTATAATATAATATCTATGAAACATTACTGACAGATTCAAGAAATAATCCAATACAAATTGTAGAAATGGAAAATGTAGAAATAAAAATAAATAAATAAAACCTCCGTGTATGAGTTAAATGGTAAATCTATAATTTCATTTCTACCACCTCCTAACTAACCTTGGTTAGGCAAGTGATTTTACTTCTGAGCCTTAGTTTCCACATCTATATAATGGTCTTTTAACGGCTATCTCATAATGTTATTGTGGTATTTAAATGAATAATATACATAAAGCCTGGCACATGGTTGATCTCGACCCTGTTTCTTTTCTACATTCCTGCCTAGATTTTTGCCTTGTACTATGGTTATTTTTATACTTGACTTTTCCACTAATGGTCTGTAAGTCCTTCACAAGTGAGTCCTAATACAAAGTTTGCATATAGAAGTTTCTGAATAAAGTTTTACATAATGTACACCATATAAAACATGCAAAATATGAGAGTAAAACTATTTTTGAAAATGAAAGAAAAGAGAAAATTGACGGTCAGTACCAAACGCACTAAAAATTTCCAACAATTGCCCCAAATCTGGGTTGACAGTTCCTAGCCTTCAACCGCACTTATTAAGGTAGCTCAGGACTCAGCAAACTTCTCCTATTAAAGACCAGAGAATAAATATTTTAAGCTTTGCAGATCATACGGTCTCTGTTGCGACTTCTGAGCTCTGCTGCAGCAGGGCAAAAGCGGCCAGAGACACGGCGTAAAGAAACGAGCATGGCTGTGCCCAAATACGATTCTGTTGATCCAAAAGGGCAGCAGGCTGCATCTGACCCTCGGGCCACAGTTTGCCAACAGCAGAGGCAGGCTACTTTTTCTACATCCTTTTCCCATTTAGCTCCTGCCTTTTCTAGTTCTCATTGCACCGCGTGGACACGGTGAGTACGCACATCTGACTCTGCAACTAGACCATGAACTTCTCCAGTTTAGGAACATGAGTGATTGACTTTTGCGACCCCCAGTAGGAGCTGGCAAAGGCTTGGCTCAGGATAGAGGCTCGGTAAGTACTTGAGAGGTGGGGTCTAACCCCGCTCCCCTTGAGTCCGGACAGGTCTTAGGGACTTACTTGACTAATAGGATATGATACAAATGACATGGGGGACTTTTGAAGCTATGACATAAGCAATTAGAGCTTCTGCTTGGGTCTCTTGGAACAGTGTCTGGAAACCCTGATCAGCTCCGTAAGTAGTCAGACTGCTCTCCAAACGAGAATGTTGGCAGAGACAGGTGCTGAGACTACCTGTAATGGGAGAGTGACCTGGCTAAGGCTGGCCTTCCAGCTATCACCATCAAGACAACAAGCAACGTGAACAAGCCATACTGGGCCCTACGGCCCTGCCCACCCACCAGCTGCATACCATGAGCGACTCTCTGCAATGTGGGGCATAAAAATTATCTCGCAGAGTCCTGTCTCAACCTGATCAATGAAGTCATGAGAGGTGGTGGTTTTAGGCCACCATATTTTGGGGTAGCTTTTTATACAGCACCAGATTATTGAAACACTTGGAGATGTAATTATATCAACGAGGTAAGCTCCATCCACGCCTCTAGGTTCCACAGTCTGAGAGCGGTCTCTCCTGGCGGTCTTAGAATTTTCCTACACTGTCCTTCTCTTTCTCAGAGGCTTCTCCTGGTTCCTTGTCTACCTATGAAGATTCTATCTTCAGGATCTAGACTGAGCTCTGCTGTCCCCCAAAGAAAGGCCTTTCCGGACACTTCCAGGCCATGGCCAACACTTTCTTCTCTGCACATCAACACAGTGTATTTCCTGTACCACCCTTTAAAAATTCTTATATCGCTATTGCCTAAAATTGTTGTTTACATCTTATCTGCATTTTTACTTTTTATGTTCTTTTATTTGAGGGAGGTTGGGCTGCATGACCTCCGAGTTCTCTTCCAGCTTAGCAATTCCAAGGTTACGTCTAGGATATTTGGGCACTTCCTCTAGCCAGGTCTCAACTTCTCTTTAGCACTCTATTAGGCATAGAGCTTGGGGCAAACCCCAGAGGGTGCCTTGAGGCATATGCAGAAGGGCGCTAGGTTTGCGAGTCTCCTGTACTCTCTGCATCCTGCAGAGAGGTACACTTGCACAACCTGGGGGTCTGGGCTCCAGAGAACGGACACCACCTGTTGCTCTGCCTTTTTATGGAACCATCACGAAAGTGACCTAGCAAGGAAAGTTAATATTTTGGACTTGGATACTAAGCAGACCGAGCCTGGGTACCAGATATTCAGAGGAGTCCTGGGAAAGACCAGATGCGCAGCACCTGGAGACCTCGGAAAGTGGGTGTCAGGCAAAGCCCCTCCCGCTAGGGGGCAGGGCTTAATCCTAGATCACTGGTTGCCCGGCAACCTGAAGAGAGCTGGAGGGGTCCGTGCAGGCCCTGGGTCTGCACAGGGAACCTTGCTCTCTTTCCCTCCCTTTCATGTCCACCAAACCACTGACTCTCCTGTTTTACCCCATTGGCCAAAACAATCCTAAACCACTTCCTCTGCGTTGCCAGGTCCCATCCCCCACCAGCTTTGCCCAATGAGGAACGAACGTGCTCTGTGCCTGTCGAGCGCTATCAAGAATTTCCTCTTCTCACACTGCATCCTTGAGCAATCCTTCATGAACCCACAGCAGATGTTTCTTAGTCCTCTCATTTTCCTTTTTCAGAGGAATTGTAATCGGCTGTGCTTTAATTAGTGTCTCCCTGAGGATACTCCAGCTTTCTTCCATACCCAGAAATTTGCAGATTCCCTCTTAGTGCACCAAGCTGATTAGATTTCTTAACTTCCTAAAATTTGCTGTCTCAACGCCTAATACCCTTGTAGTGATGAGTTCTGCGTTTCTCGCTCTCCTTTCCTTATTGTGCTGAGTCCAGGTGCCCATCACCGACAGGAAAGGCACCTTTTCCCTAACTTTGGATTCCTTTCTGGGGCGGGTCAGCTGGTCTTGCAGATGGAGCCCCTCCGGGATGAACGGCTTTGCTAACGCTGGAAGGTGCCCCCTTAAACTGATCTGGAAAGTCCTCCTCTGTGACCCCACTGGGCTGGATCCAATTTGGAGTGACCAAAGAAGCGTGGCACAGGTTTAGTTGTGGCTTCTCATTCATTCGGTCACTTCTTCCACAAATTTTTATACCCCTACTATGTGCAATGGAGACAGAGTGATAAATGTGATTCTTAATTTCTTGTAAATTCTTATCTAATAAGAGAGACCAATAAGTGAAAAGATGATTACATGCCCTGTGATGCTGTGAAAGGTACAGTGAACAAAGCAGGACGGCTACCTAGGCGAGCATCGAACTGGGCTCTGGGGAACAGTGAAGGATTTCTGGGAAAAGCAACATCTAAAATTGAGACTTCAAGGGTAAGTTGGAGTTTCAGGACATGGAGATGGGGGATGGGGTGAGATGGAAAAGCGGAGAGTATTCTAGGCAAAAGGAAGACCCTAAGGCAAGGGACGACGAAGCTTGTCCTGGGACCGACAAGTAATTAATTCATTGTTGCTGGAATCTGATGCAATGGGCGAGGAATTGGAGGGGGTGTGGAGTGTTGAGAGCTAAAGATGCGATAGTAGGTAAAGGCACGAGCAAGCCAGGACCAGTGAACTATGTCATTTGTACTGCACCTGGTAGAAGTGGATCTCTCCGCTTATATCGTTTATAGTGTGGCATTCGGGACCCAGCATAGCGTGCCCCCTGGAATTGGGAGAGCCCCTAACTACTCATACTCTAGGAAAGACTTGTCCTAGCAGGAAGTGCCACCCAAACCCAAAACACACCCCATCTCTGCTCTTCGCAGTCTGCAAACCTTCTGACAAAGGAAGCAGCCTTGATAAAACGGGCCCAGAAGGAAGATAGATGAAAGGTATTGACAGCCTCGGTGAAGCAGGAGCTAGGCGTTCTGGGCTGTCCAAGAAGCCAGGATGATGGAGCAAAAGCTGCTTTCCACTTGCCATCATCGTAACACGTGTACTACATCCGAGCACGGCCTGACAGCCACGCAAGGTGGACTCAGTTATTAACGCCTGTCAGAGGTGCACCGGTTACTTTTTTTTTATTTTCTGAAGTTTCAAAATTTCAGTTTGTCTCAAGAGCTTCTTGTTGGGCCGGAGGGCAGAAGGATAGTGGAATGGGGCAGAAAAGGCAGTTGTGCTTGTGACTTTTGTGGTTGTTGGTCACATTCCGGGCAAAGCAAAGGGATAGAGCCCTCTAGGGGGATCTAGGTCCTGGCGAAATGGAAATCCGTGAAGATCTGAGATCACAGAAGGCCTGGAGTCAGGGATGAGGATAGAAAAAGCAGACTCTGTTAGACACAAGAAGTGGAAGTTGGCCGAAGGACAGAACCACAAAACCCCAGTAACAGATTGGCCCCAACTCTCAGCTGTTGAACATTACCAATTATCAATGCTATCTGACAATAATTGATAATAGTATTATTGTTACCTGATAACAGTAACCCTTGTTATCAATTGATAAGGTGATCAATGATCACTACTGATAATAACAACATGCATTTCTGAGGTGCTTGCTGTGTATAAGGAACACGTTTTATAGAAGATGGACAGAGCTATCCATACGTACACACCTATGTTAGATAGATAGGTAAGTAGGTAGACAGTGTCTCATTATTCCCTCTAAGGAGATAAAAATGAATGACATCAAAGCCATAATTGGGCAAAGCGCTTCTAAAGTCAATAGAAAAGATCTAGCAAGAGCAGAAGAGAGACAATAGGCACTCTTGTCAGACAAAAAAAAAAAAAAAAAAAAAAAGTACATGGTATGAAAACCGAAATCTTACATGTAGCCTATGTGACAAATGCTGGCCTCATACTGAATTAACCCTTACAGGACAAGGTATCTGACACTTAAAAATATTTGTTTGTTTGTTTGTTTGTTTGTTTATTACTGCTTCAGGTCTGGAAGAAAAATGGGGCGGGGGTATAAAAAGTCAAGAAGAAACTCAGGGCAGATGGTCCCCAAGTCTTGCCCCGACCCCACTTCGCCTCCGCACCCCCCCCCCACGGCAACGGAAACAGAGGCGACAATCCCGAGGTGCACAAGGAGGCTGGAACCTGGGTCGCGGCTGGGAAGACTGACGGTCTGGGGGGAGGCGGGGAGGGGGCCTTGTGAGACAGGCAGGAACCTGCTCTCCATGTCTCCCTGGTGGCGCGGTTGTCTGCAAGGGTGCCTGGAGGCTGGCAGCTGCTACTACGAGCTGCTGCCGAAGCCCTGTTATCCAGAATGATGACAGCCAGACGGCTGAAGAGATGGTGAAAGGAGAGAAGAAATCTTTAAAAATGAAAGACGACACATACTAACGCACGTGTTTGCCTTCTGCCTCGGGGCTCGCATCCTCCTCTCAGCGCCGGCCTGCGAACGGGGCGTCCCAGTCTTCTCGGATAAGCCTCTGCCACATTTCAATTTCTAGTTTCAAACCCTTTAAAATGGAATGAGGATGCAGAGCTGCGCGTGACGCGCTCTCAGTGAAACATCCTTCTCTGTTTCTTCTATGTGCTTCCCAGCCGCTTGCTGTTACCTCGCATACACCCGACGGAACAGCGTTTTTAAATGACTTGGCCTTCTCAAGGCTTTCTGAGTAACGGAACTTAGTGTTTATGGAAACACTGCTCTATTTCCTTTTATATGCACATGTTATCGTTTATATAATTTCTAATTAGGTTAAAGTAACCAGAGAAGCAGGGTGTCAAATGGAACTTTTACTGCTGACCCGGGATTAGCTATTGAGAGTCAAAGCGAATGGCTAAGTGGTATCTCGTAGCCCACATTCCAGTGGGAACTGAGAATACTGAAGGCCCTGCACCCTCCGTGGGGTGTCAAAGGGGGGCTGAACCCCCGAACCTCTATTCTATATAAGCAGATGACTAGAGGAGGAGACAGAATTCTGGGATACCAGCGGAATCCTCCTCATGGGTGTGGGTCTGGTTTTGCCACTTCCTCCCCACACGGGGAAGGCGGGGTCACTCCTCCCTCTGAGATGTGAAAGCGGGGCTCTAAGGGAGTCACCAAGAAAGTCTGGGGGCACGTGCCGAAAGTGGAGTCAAGCGCGTCGTGCCTTTGTGGAAGGTTGGTTGTTGGTTACGTGTCATATTTTCTGATCTTCCCTGCTACGTGTACATCTGAGCAGAGGGAGAGGAGAAACGGAGAGAAATGCCAAGGCGAAGAGGGAGAAGAAGCCAAAAGGCTGCGCTCCCACCGTTGTGGAAAAGATGAGGGGTCTCTTGTGAGCTACGGCATTGCAGAAGGTAGCCAGCCATAAGCTGGGACCAAGGACTCAGTCACTGAGGAGGAGACTTCCTTAGAGAAGACCTAGGAGTTGGAATACAGGGCCTTGGCTGGAGACAGGTGCTAGCTACATCACCTGCGGGGGAAGCCTCCTGAGAACCCACGCATATGCTCCCGGAGAGAATCAGCATCTAACACCACCACGCAAAGGGTACCACTGAGGATCAGTGGTGGACATGGTCGGCTTGCAGCATGATGCGTTTCTCCCTGTTGCTAACTTCCATCCCACCCAGGAGTGAGAAGAGATGTTGGCAATCACAGTGGGGAGAAGAGGAAGTACTTTCAGAAACTATAATTCCATTAACATATATTGATACCTAAACAATAAAAAATGATGTCAAATCTTTCTATGGTGCCTACTAATAGGCATTCAACACTTTATCTATATTACTTCATGTTTAGCGAGGCGTTTTTACATTTAAACATAAAAACATAAAAGAATATACACAGACATCTATGCATTTTACCTCATCAAAGCGGAACTTACTTATTCAGAAATAGGTCTCTATGGAAGACATTGTTCGCTGCTCACTCGCCTGCCGTCCTCCTCCCTTCCTCCTTCCTAATAGGACCCGATTTCATTCTGGGTAGCAGCATGTCCATCCCGAAGTGGGGAATCATGCGTGTTCTTCGCTTTTTTCCCCCCTTTACTACATGTCTGTTTCTTCCAAAGAGGTGAAAAGGAAAGCATGGTGGGAACTTTTGAGGAAGCTTTTGCTTTCCTGATTACAGAGACAGATGAAGCTCCTCCCTCCCTCTTCTTCCTCCTAGGATGTGGATGTGGTGACTGGGGCTGCAACAATCATTTTGCATTTATTAGATAACGAGTATGAGTATGAAAAGCCAGCCTGCTAAGGACAGTGGAGCAGAAGGCCAAAAAGGGCCACAGCCTTTGGTGGTGTGACTCGGCAACTGAACCAATAACAACAAACTCCTTAATGGGGGGCAGGGGGAAGGTGGGTGGTATTTAATCGTGGATTAGGTTATATGTTATTAATAGTATCTACCTCCAAATAGACTAATACCTAAACTACTGCATATCTAAATATAAAATCCTTCTATTTCATTCAGTTGTATCTTTAACTGTATTAGATCAGTGATATAAGAAACAGAATAAGGTTCGGAAGACTTGAAATGAGTTCGTTAAGAAGAATATATAAATGCTACTACAGATATGACAAGTAACTTACGTATAATTTGTCGACCTCGAGTAAGAAGGGATTGAATGATTTAAAAACATGGTTCCAGTAGAGGTATAACAGGATTTCCCGAGAGAGAAAAAATTGGAGAAGGGGGATATTTGATAAGCAAAAAAGATTTCTTTAATACCAATTAGGAATAAATAATAAGAAAAGAAGTTGAATTGCATGTCAACCTTCATTAACTTTTGTTACCCCAGGCCATCGGACCAAGCTGTCCCGGACAGGACAGCCTGAATTACCTTGCACTGTGATTTGTTGAGCATCGTATGTCCGCCCCCATTTGCAGGTGTGCGTTCAGATCCAGGTGCCCTGAGGGAATATTAACTATTTGGCCCCGGTGGGCTCCTGAATGGACAACTCCTGACACAGGTTAATCTTCTCTGAAGAAAGGATTAGCAGGACCTTCAGTGTTTGAAAAGCAGAGGGCAAGAAAGTGTCTTGGTCCAACTTGATTGCAAATGCTAGAACTCAACTCAAACCAGCTTTTAAATGGTGGAGGGGTGGCTGTTAGTGGGTCATTCAAAGAAAAAGTTAGGTATTCTAGCTTTAAGCAAGGCTGGATCTAGGTGGTCAGACAAATTTCGACAGAAGTCAGTGTCTCTGACCCTCAACTCTACTCTCCACTGTATTGGTTTAAATTTCATTGACGCCTTCTCTGCACCGGTGGGAGGGGTGGGAGGGGTGCAGGTGGAGGCAAAAGCTCCTACGAGCTCCGACAATCCCGCTCGCGTGATCCCGGCTTCGAGCCAAGTGGAAAGACGGCTTCTCTTTTGCAGCCGTCACATCGAAGTTGCAGAATTATACACCTCCCTGAGGCTGAGCTTTGGTCATATGCCCCTGGTCTTAGTCAGCTCGGGCTGGCTAATATCACAGACTGGGTGGCTTAAACAACGAACATTTTATTTCTCACAGTTCTAGAGGCTTGGTGCCCAAGATCGAGATGCCAGCATGGCTGTGTTCTGGTGAGGATCCTCTTCCTGGCTTGCATGCAGCCACCTCCCCCACTGTGTCCTCACATAGAGGAAGAATCCTAGTCTCTCCTCCTCTTCTTATATGGACACTAATACCATTATGGAGTCCCCAAACTTACGAACTTATCTAAACCTTATTACCTTCCAAAGGCCCCACCAGCAAATACAATTCACAATGGAGAGTGAGGGCTTCGACATATGGATTGGGGGGGGGGGGCGCACAAACATTTGGTCCATAACACCCATCCTGATCCTGAACCACCTGCTATGGTGAAACAGAGGCTACCCTGTGATTGGCCAGTTTAACAAGGGCTAAAGATGGGGCTAGAGGTGAAGTCAGCTCGACCTGAACCACACAGACTGGGTGGACTATGAGTGCTTTCCCAGAGGACTATTAGGCCTCTGTACTAAGGAGAAAGGGGATGGATCCCAGGTAGAAAAAAAAAAAAAAAAGATTTCTTTGATAGATAGGGAAGTTGCTGAACTACTGGGCATGTATTATGTGCCAAAAAGCTACACAGATTGTGATTTTCAATCTACACAACCACTTTCAGAGACAGATATATTATCCTTGTTTTACAACAGAAAGAAACTGAGACCTAGAGCAATTAAGAAACTTTACCCGGCATCACAAAACTAACAAGTACAATTGCAGGGACTCTAACATGACTGTATCTCATTTCAAAGTGCCTACACCCTGGTCTTCTGCCTCATTGTGCTCTTTATAAACCTGCCAACATAGTGAGCAAGGTCCCCCTCAATCTGAGGAGGGGGCAAGGTTAGTGCTTATGGTCCATGTGCTTAAGGCCAGCCCATAATTTCAGATGAGCAGAAAATTCAATGAAACCTTGAAGTAGAGGTAGAGTTAGTTAATTGTGAAGGAAAGACACATTCCAAATTGTAAAAACTGAATAGTCTAACTCTTAAAATGCAGTGAGCGAGAGAGAAAGAGGAATCATAGACCCAAAAAGGTTCAAAGTGAATATTTCAGAGAGTTAAGATTTAAGGAGTATTTTCCTCTTTTTTACTTTTCTGATCTTTCCAAATTTTCTACCATGAGAATAATTTATTTTTAATCAGTGGAAAATCTATTTAAAACAATTCTTAAAATACAGGGCAAGAAAAGATAAAATAACCTCTATGCTATTTGAAGCAGATCGATAAACTGGAAAAGCTGTAAAAATCTTGTGAGGTTTCCTTAAATGAATTTTTAAAAAATGAAGCACTGGAGTCAGTAGCAAATTCTCTGCATGAACAGAAGTTAATATTTCCATGCCCTCTGGCACTCAGAGGCCGGCAGAACACAATGCAGGTAAATATATTAACGACCTAGACATGAGTGCAAATAACAAGGTTGAAAAACCTGCTGACTCTCCACACTGCCAGGGTTGCTGAGGATGAAAAGAGGACTGATCTGGAAGACTGGAGCTTTCAGGATCGTAGGCAGAAGGACAGGTGAGCAACGGATATAGAGAAAGGAAATGAAGTAGATCCTTCCCTGGGATGCAGGACCCTGGACAGTTCTCGGTGGGGCTCCCTCTTAGCTGCCACCTGAAATCCTTTATCTTGTTGAAATCCAAGAAAGTAATCCTCATCACGATCACAATCACGTTCCCTCAGATCTCTACCACTCATCACAGTTTACACACGACTTTCTCATTTACTGTCTTACTTGATTCTCGCCAATTCCTCATCGGGCAGGCAGAGCAAAAGAACCAAATCTCTTAAAAGTCTTGTGATTATCTCATATTGAAGGATTTAAAAAAAAAAAAACCAGTATGATTTGAGCGATGTTATGGACTGGGCAAATTCTTTTAAGAAAGCCAAAGGGAGCTTGGAGTTATTAGCAATGGCTAATTGCAAAACCGTGTGTTTCTGCTGTGGCTGCATTGGTGTGCCTAAGGGAAAAAACGGAATTGAGTCATTAAAAAATGAGCCTCCCTCCAGAAATGGAATGAATCGACATCATATGCCTTCCAACAGGACACACTGAGGACACAGCATCACTTCTGTGGTACTCTCGCCAAAAATTCATAACCCGAATTGAATCATGAGAAAACATCAGATAAACTCAAATTGAAGGATATTCTTCTAACAACTGGCCTGCACTCTTCAATCATAACAAGGTCATGAACTACACAGAGCAAGCAACTGTTCCAGATTAAAATACACTAAAAAGACAACAGCAGCATAACTCACCACATGATTCTAGATGGGATTTTAGACCAGAAATAACATTTTTTTTTTTTTTACTCTAAAGGTCATTATAAGGATTACTGGTAAAACTTGACTAAAGTCTATACATTCGATAATATTATCAAATTAATAATCAATTATACTCTGGTTATTTAAGAGAATGTTTTTTGTTTTTAGGAAATAACACAATGAAGTATTTTTGTGGCAAAGGGGCATCAAGCATGCAACTTGCTCTCAAATTATTCAGAAATAAACACAGTTCCAGTTAAGAAGGCGGAGTGGGAAGCTCTGTGCATGCCTCCTCCCATGATCACGTCACAATTACAACTAAATTATAAAACAGTAAACCTGGAGAGCCATCTGAATATTAGCTGAATAGAAGTCCTATAATTTAAGAATATAAAGAAGCCACACAGAGGACCCCCTGAGGAGGGAGGGGACCCAGGCTCCCCAGCCCAGAGCGCCAGTGCTGGGAAGAGGAGCCCACATAACATCCGCTGTGAATATCGGTGGATATGCCATCCATCCAGATGAGAAAGAAAGCTTCTGGAATCCTAGTTGGTTCGATGTCAGCGAGTCAATTAATATGATACACCACATAAAGTATAAATATCATATGATCATTTCAATAGACGCAGAAAAAGCGTCTGACAAAATCCAGCACACATCTGTGATAAAAACTCTCAGCAAAGTGAAAATAGAGGGAACATACCTCAACAGAATAAAAGTCATTTATGACAGACCCACGGCTAACATCATACTCAATGGTGAAACGCTGAAAGCATCTCCCTTAAGATCAGGAACAAGACAAGGATGTTTACTTTCATCACTTCTATCGAACCCAGTATTAGAAGTCCTAGCCGCAGCAATCAGACGAAGAAAAACTAACTAAATAAAAGGCATCCAAACTGAAAAGGAAGAACTAGAACTGTCATCATTTGCAGATAACATGATACTATAGAGAGAGAAACCTAAAGATTTCACCAAAAAAAACTATTAGAACTGATAAATAAATTCAGTAAAAAGTAGTAGGATATAAAATTAATATTCAGAAATCAGTTGCATTTTTATACACCAATAGCAAACTACAAGAAAGAGAAATTAAGAAAACAATCCCATGTATAATCGCATCAAAAAAATACCTAAGAATAGATTTCACAAAAAAACACTTTGTGGACAAGATTTTGTAGATTTGGTTTTGAATCCAACCCTATCCTAGTATAAGGTAGTTAGTGCATAATAAATGTTTGTTGACTGGACAGTAATGGAACATTAGAGACCATCCAGCCCCGTGGTTCTCAACCCTGACTGTAGTTTGATCTTTTTTGCAAACCTCAATGCCCACCTTAGACTCACTCGATTCACATACTGGAAGGTAGGGGAGGGCGGGCGGAAAGGATGGGGTCTGTTCTTTCTCCAAGTGATTCCACCATGCAGTCAGGATTGAAAACCTAGTTCGAACCAAAATCTCTCGCTTTTCAGATGTAGAACTGAGGAACTCTGGAGAGGAGAAGTGAATGTCTTGAGGCCTCACGTAATTAAACAGTACAATGTTCGTTTTTTTCTGGCTCTCCGCCCTGCGATCTTTCTACTCATTGTGCTCCTTCCGAATTCATATTGTTTAGAACGGAATGAAATGGGTTTAAAGGGAGTGGGAAAGGATGGGAAGAACAGGATGGGATGGGAAAGAACGGAGTGGGGTGGAACTGAGTAGAAACGAACAAATGGGAAGAAAACCTCGAAGAGGAGACACTTCACCTCACTGGACAGCGCGGCCGGAACAGCATGGTCTCAGAGGTGGCACACCCTCTGGACCATGCTAGAGCCACTGGAAAGATTCTGGAAGCCTCCGAATGAAACCGCTGCTCAATGCGCAGAGCAGAGCTAACTGCGGTAATGCATTGTTTTCTCTGTCTAAATTCGGGGCTTGCTCCAGCCCGCCACCTCGCAGCCTCCGAAAAAGACCAACTTGAAACTCATATCAACATTTGTCAGGATGTGATTAAGCCGTGGAGAAGATTAATTACTGACTTTCTTATGCATCGACCTCCCCCATCAGGCTCCCTACCCACCCCCCACGATGCCTCTGAAAGAATCCAACATTATAAAGGAGGATCTAATTAGCAACTTGAATCCAGACTTAAGATCTTTTGTGATGGTTTGGTCACAGATGCTGCTTTAATCTCAGGATTATTCGTCAGCAACCAGAGAAACTTCAGTTATTTTCCTGGGCCTTTGAGAAAATTTATCTCATTTGAAAAGTGCAGCCAGCTCTAAGGACCTCCTGACAGGTGGACCCCAGGTTGGCCCTTGCCAGGCTGAAAAGAACTCTTGTGTTAGAATTCCTTCCCATTCAATTTACATCTTCAGAGGAAGCTAACTAACTGCCGCCCCGCCCCCCACACCACCACACTCCTGAGTTTCTCTCAGCTGGGGTGACGAGAGAGATATAGATCTTGAAACACTGGCTCTGAGGGAGGAGAGATACAACAGGGCTCTGGTTCAGCTGTCGGCCCAAAGAAGCCATTCAGCTCTGGCAGCGGAGGCGCTCAGTGCGGGCCCTCTCCATCCTCACCGCTCAGGCCTCCTGGGCGTCTGCGCGCCTCTCGCCTGGACCACAGTCCGTCATCTCCGCCCCCAGCCCTGTCTTCATTCCCATACGGCTTTCGCACTACAGCCAGATTCATGGTCCTCCATGCGGCTTCGATCACAGCAAACTACACCTTCAGCGGCTCCCGGCTGCCCCATGAGCAAAGTCCAGAGTCCTTACTCTGGCGTCCAGGAGTCCCCCTGCCACGGAGCCAAAGCCCCTCACCCATCGTCTGCTTCACCCCCTCCCCCACGCCTCCATCCTATCGTTATTCAAGCCGCAGGCGGTGGCAACTTAAAGAGGTCCTGAAACCAATCGAGGACACTATGACCCGCATTTCTAATGAGGCTCACAGCAAAAGAGCGAACACAGGGTTTTTGACGATGCAGCAGGCTCTGTTCTAGGTGCCTGACACAGACTCACAGGCTCCCCACACTGACGTGACGCAGGTGACGTGGCCATCTTTTATCACACAGGAGGACACGAGGCCCAGGGAGCGTAAACAAGTCGGCGGGCTTGAACCCAGGCAACCTGGGGTCAGCAGAGGCCATGCTCCTAACCGCCTTGCTAGCCTGCTTCTGTGGACTGTAGGACTGTGTGGAATCGCACGGAAAACTCAGGACTGTCTCGTGAAGGAAGGCGCACTGCAGATGAACACAAATGCATGCACACGAGTGTGACAGACAGTGTCAGGGCACTGAGGGCATGATGTAAAACACGTCTCAGTGCGGCCCGTGGTCAAAATGTGTGGAAGCCACTGTTCCGACCAAACTGGAGGACCCGCCGGCGGCCCCTCCCACGTCTCTGCCTCTGCCCGGCCCCGGCGCCAGCTCTTGAAAGGTCTTTCCCCAGCTACACTTCGGTTCAAACGTCGTCACCTCCACAAACCTTTACTTGGTTCTCCCCATTCCGCCTTCTAAAGTGTGAGCGTCTCGAGGACTTCTGAGCCTTAACTTCCCCATCGGGACGTGCCTCCCGACGAGCTGAGCCCCGTGTTCCAGGAGGCTGTCGCTCTCACTCCCCATCGTTCGATGGTTTTGATGGTTTTCCGGTATTTGACTCCTTCCGGTTAGTTCAGCCCAGTGGTTCCTGAAGGGTGGGCCCTAGACCCGCAGCTCCCGCACCACCTGGGAATGTGTCAGAGATGCAAATCTGAGGATTTGCATCTGAATCGGAAACTCTAAGGGCCAGGGACAGCGATCTGTGCTATGACAAAAGCCCTCCAGATGATTCCGAGGTTCGCTCAAGTTTGAGAATTACCGGCTTAAAGGAGAGCCATTCTTATGCAAAACCAGGGAAGTTTTCTCCCTGAACCTGGGCCAGTTGACTGCAAGCAATGTGATGCTTGCAGTGATCCCGAATGAACACAGGTCCTGGGATGAATCCAAGGTCGTGCGATCAACATCGTGCGTCACTGATATTTCTCTCTCACATACTGAATCCCTGAAGCCTGGCTTGGTACAGCTGTAGGCTATTTAGCCCTAAGAGAAACTATGGACGTCTCAGCACAAATCTACCCTCCGCTCAAGGCTAACTTGCAGCTCTAAGTGACAAAGCACTGTCCTCACTCATTCATGGAGCCGCGCTGGGGGGTCTTCGGCTATCATCACCCAGAAGGGGGCAGTAAAAGCAAAACCAAGAATGGACAAAGATGTTGTCAGAAGCGAAGAGAACGTGATTACAAGAGCAGTCTGTAAAGCAACAGCATTTTAGGCGCTATGGTCAAGACAGACTGCAAACGACACAAACGCAAGAGAAGTCCACGTGGGTTTAGAATGGGAATCAAATTTCAGAGGAAATCTAAGGTCACAGAAAGAACAAACCAAGAAGGCCTCGAAGCTAGCTCCTGGATTCAAAAGCATTTCCATGGGCTTTTTTTTTTTTTTTATATTTAAAGAAACTCAAATTTGCATTCGAGAAGTTAACAAACCAGATCGCACAGCGAGGAAGTGCCGGAGCTGGGAAGCGACCCCGGCCTGGGCTTCCCCGGCCTCCCCGCCTCCTGGGCGCACCTCTCACTCAGCTCATCGTCCCTCTCCCTGCAGAGCTGTCCCGAAACGCCAGGCCGCCGTGTCCAAGCCTGGGGCACCTTCTGTTCTCCCTCCTTGAAGTGTCCTTCCCACAGCTGCTCCTCCTCGCCCCTCAGGTCTCGGTTTCCGAGAGAGGTCTTCCCAGACCACGCAGTCCGCTCTCTGCCCCCTTCTTCGTTTCTGGGGCTGCGGCAGTCGATGACCGCAACTTGGTGGCCCTGCGACGACGGAAGTGTGGTCTCTCGCAGTTCTGGGGGACGGAGGCCTGAAATCAAAGTGCCGGCAGGGCCACGTCTCTCTGGAGGCTGCAGGGGAAGGATCCGTTCCGTGCCTCTGTCCTCTGCTCTGGTGGTGGCCAGCAAGCCTTGGCGTTCCCCGGCTTGCAGAAGCATCTCTCTAGTCTCCACCTCCATCACCGCGTGGCGCTGGCCTCTCTGTGTCTGTGTCCACGTTTCCCTCGTAAGGACACCACCCATGGGACCAGGGCCCCCCTCGACATAGTAGGACCTCCCCTTAACCGGATCCCATCAACACAAACCCTGTGTCTACACACGGTCACATTCACAGGCACTTGGGGTCAGGCCTCTGACATATCTTTTTGGGGTGACACAAATCAACCCACGACGGCGCTCGACGCTTCTCACCACAGCGCCCTATTTTATCCTCGTCGTAGTGCTCGCCGGCCTATGAAGTTGTCCCATTCGTCTGTAAGTGTATCCACTCAGCGTCTGCCCGCTCCCCACCATCGGCTAGCGCGTGAGCTCCTCACAGCCAGGGAGCCCCTCTGCCTTGTTCACAGCTGAATCTCCAGCACCTCGAGGGAGGAGCGCCTGGCCCCAAATCGTGTTCAACGAACATTTCCTGGCTGATCAAACTGCCTCTTCCCACTGGAGTCTTTGATTACGTGGACCCAACTTACGAACCACAGGGATGATGAGTGTGCGACCAAGGCTGGCCAATCGGAAACACTTGTAAGGATCGCTGGCAGTGTGAGAGGAGGAGCCACGCTCTTTCTTCCGAAGTGTTTTTGGTTGTGAGGATGACACTGTAGGGTGCCAGATAAAAAACACGGACTGCCTACTACGCTTTTAGTATAAGTATGTCCTAAATACTATATGGAACATACTTATACTAAAACATCTATTAGCTGTTTATCTGAAATTCAAGTCTAAGTGGGCCTTCTGTGTTTTAATTTGGCAAATCTGCCAACTTTATGATGTCGGCCTCGAACTGCCAGCAGCCAGGTTAACCCCGTGGAGAAAGCCTGCCTGAGGATGAATTCTTTCCAGAAGAGAGCAGGGCCAAGGTTAAGATTCATTTCTGGCAGTATTTTCCAAGTGCCTGGATCCAGTCATGCCTAAATGCTTCCTTCACCACTAGGATTTCTCAGGAATCCTGGTCAACAAAATCCTTCTTTTCCTCCTAAATTTTTTTGAATTAAACTTTTCTCCAGACGAAGGAGCTCCGGAGAATGCAAGCCCCCTTCCAGTCAGCGCCGGTTTGCATCTTTGTGGATCCCGGAAGGTCCACGGTCTCTCGGTTCCCCTCCTCATTTTGCTACCACTTTCCCCAAAGATCCCTATGCCACTCCGATGTGGTGTGCTCAGGCCACGCACCTCAGCCGTCTCCCCTGGACCTGCATCATCGAGTCCCATCGAGATGCAGAACAAGCAGTGACAAGACAGAAAATCTCTCTTGCGATGATATCGATCACCTGTCGGAGCATAAATTCAGTATGTCATAGTACGCGAATCGGGAGTGCCGAATGAGAGAAGGAAACAAAGGAGAAGGCTGCGGTGGAGAACCCCACCCTGCTGCCGCAGAACCTTCCGCGGAGCCGCCGGAGAGACAGGCGTCCTTGCTCGGTCTGGGCACCGCAGGGTCCCTGAGGAGCAGAATCTCAGCCTTTCGTTCCCTTCTCCAGCTTCGCTACAGAGCGAGGTTCAGGAGAAGACAGACCCAGTTGGCCACACAAGAGCCACAGCAAAGCGTAAGGTTCACAGAGGCAAAAGAGGACCCCGGATGGCGCTACCTTCTGATGATGTGTGTGCGGTGTTCCTGCTGTGAAACACATCATCTTTGGTTTTACATAATAAATCTCCTCTTGTTGAAGCGACAGACAGCCGTGATTGCTACATTTAGTTGTGGCAGATCCTGATTGGATAAAGATCGACTCTTTCATCCCAGGTGAGGGACAAAGAATATGCCAAATATGAAGGTGCCAGTCCCTCAGCATCTGGGCAGGAGGGGAGAGAAAACTCACTGCCTTGCCAAAAGATCATTCAAATGACCACAGGCAGGGATGTTGACCTCCATCCAAATTAAACACTCAGCCTTCTGAGCCCAGTATTTGCCAAGCATACACACTGTAAATCAAGATGTCATTTATTCACCCAGCAAATTTTTATTAAGATCAAACTGTATACAAACACTCTGCTAGGCCCCTGGGGAACAATAGCGAGCAAACGTAAACATGGTCCCTGTAACCTCGCTTCTCTAGTTAGGAAGATGGGCATTGATTAAGTAAGTACTTATGTAAATGAAAGTGTTATTGTGCCAAATGCTGCCAAAGAGAGAAACAGGACTATGAGAATATGAGAAGTTCAACAGACGTCATTCATTATTCAACAAATATTTGCTGTGTCCCTGCTGTGTGCCAGACCCTGCTATAGGTGCTAAGCTATGATGATTCCCATCTCTTTATTAACTGGAATTATTTACATCAACCACGCCCTCCCTCTCCCCCTCCACACACCCCAATGCAGAAGCTCATCTCATTCCCAGCTTGGGTAATGAATGTTCCTCCCATCCCATTGCTGGCTTCTTGGTTACCTCCATCCCATAATACACTTGCCATACCTATTAGTTTAATCCCACAGAAGTCCAGGGTCTGCCATCAGTCACCCTGGGCTCCTGGAAAAGCAGGGCACAGGCAAATGAGAACTTGAATCAGAATGCGGCAGGCTGTTACTTTGTTTCCAGATTCCATTTGTAAGACTGAGAGAATTACAGTGTCGCATCCACGTGGCACCTAACTGGTTAGCATTCAGGAGCTCTACCGGCTGCTGAGAATTCATCAGGTGGGACGTTTGGGGTTTTAACTCATGCATATTAGCTTTTCCATTTTGTTAAACATTCTCGGCTGTCCATGGCTTCCCTCCAAGGCGGCTGGTCCCTGTGGCAGTCTGACTTCAGACGCGCCCACTGCGGGGAGCAGAGGAAAAGCCAACGGTCGCTTCCTTGCCATGAAAATGCCCTTGCTCTTCCCACAGAGTGTTCTGGCTGTTTGCCCGGACTCAAAATCTTCAGAAATGCTGTGAACTTAGAAAGCGTCCTCCACTGCTCCAGACCACAAAATCTCACGTATTAGTCAAGTCTTTTGACTGAAAAAAACAACGCACCTCAAATGAGTTTAAGCACCAAAAATGTAAAAGGGGGGATTTTCTAGGAGGACACATGGATGACTTACAGGACCCAAGGGAGCAGGGTACCCTGGGCCTCACAAGAATCTGGAACCAGTAACTGGGAAGCCGGCAGGAAGCAAGATGGCCACAAGTCTGCCTCTCTGTCCCCGAGGCATGCCACCTCTGCTGACCTCTGTGCTATCTGGATCATTCGCCTTCTCTTCAGAATAGCTGTGTCCACTCTGTGCACAAATTTGGAAGGATGACTACTCTGCAGTTCCCATGTGTCCACGCCCTTGTTTTCTGCCACACCAGAGACTAACCAGCTGTCATTTTCCTCTAAAGTGCTAAAATTCTGTCCCTTACTCATTTAACCACACTTACACAGTACCTATCCACCACATGCCGGACACCGTTCTAAGCACTCTACAAATATTTCCTCATTGAGTTGGGGCCTCAAAACCCCCAAATCATCACCATTAAGGGCTTAGTAAATGGCATCCCCTCCATTCTTGTGTATAGAGTAACTGGAGAGTCAAGAATATCAAGCCAAAATGTTGTGTTTAGTGATAAAGACTTGGATTATGTGAGTCTTCAAAACCAAACCCCAGTATATAAGAGGCTCACCCTCTCGGACACAAGCAAACCTTCTGGGATAGACCTGGAGCCCTAAGCAGCACCTTAGAATGCAGGCGCCCGACGGGCAGCTCACTCCCCAAGAGAAATCAGGAAGAGTGGAGATGAGTGTGCTTCCTCCACTCTGCTAAATTTACTGAATAGATAAATCCTGTTACTTCTCCTACGCCAGAGTTTCTAAAGAGGCAGAGAGAGGCCAGGAGTAGGAGAACACATTTTCCACATGGAAGGAAACATTTAGAACAAGAAAAACATGGTCCATCCCCAAACAATTACGTTTAATATTATTCTCTGTCTTTATCACTTAAGTTCTTAAATCTTTCATTAGAGAGACTGATTTCTTTTCAAAAAAATGTGTGAACACGTTTTTCCATTGCTATTTTGAAAAGCTTGATTTTTTTTTTTTTGTTTGGTTCTACTGGTTGTTTTCATAGCTATAGCTATAGCTATAGCTGTGTATGATACTTAAATCTCTCTTCATTAGCCAGTATCTATCAACTCCCTAATATGAACCATGACAAAAGTATATCTCCTCTCCCCTCTCTTCTTACACGTCCTCTTCATTTTCATTGCTACCCAATTTTAGCTGATTATTCTATTTTAAAACATATTTCTGCTGCATGATTTATCAGCTTTAAATACTACCTTTCGACTTGTGGCTATGAAATTCAGGAAGACAGCATAGAAAACACCTCTTTCCACCATGTTCCCCTCTTCTTCTTCCAACCATTCTTAATTAAATCATTTCTACGCTGTGAAAACTTATAAGGTTTTGTGCCGCAATCGTAACCCCTTCGTTTCAGTCTCAGTTCCGTGGAGTCCGCACGCATCATGAACCTATTCCTGGGGCTGCTACGGGCATCCTGAAGTTCACTGTCTAGTGGCTTCTTCGAGCGGGGCTCTCAGGAAATGCATCCTGAGTTATTGCACGCTCATGAATATCAGCCTTCTGCCTCTACACACAAACAACGATTCAGCTGGGTTAAAAAAAAAAAATGTATTTTGTCACATTTTTTTTTTCTTATGGATGTTGTAAGTATTGCTCCCCTGCGTTCTTGCTCTGAAAATTGCCGGGAAGAAAACTGAGGCCTTTCCAGGGACTAGATGCTTTTCCTGGTTGCCCGAAGTATTAATTTTTGACATCTAAAGTTTGACGGCCTAATTATTATATGTCTCAAGGTTATTTATTCTAGGCTGATGACACTAGGGCATGCCTGTCCTTTTTAAAGTGTGTGTGTGTGTGTGTGTGTGTGTGTACATTTAGACAATTTCTAGAAGCTTTTCATGAACTATGCTTTGATCATTTTTCTTTTCTACTATTAAAAAAACACATTTTTATCACTTTGTTAAAAAGAAACTTAAAAAGGAGACCGTCCATTCTGTGTGTGTTGTTATCACCTTTATCCACCTTCTACTGCCATAATTTAATGTCTAATCCATTTTAACCCTCTGTCCACAGCCATTTTAACTCACTTTTCTCAATCTCTCTTCCACGTCGCTTATTACGTTGTCGGCCAGGCGCAGTTTTATTTACGTCCCTCTTCCAACAGAAAACCTCCATTCCTGTGATAGTTTATTTTTTATCTTTCCCTTTTTCTCCCTGCATGACGCCAGCTCCCATTTAAACTCCTTTTGTTGTTTTACTGTATTTCCCTGACCTCGTGTCTGTCCACTTTAGACAAATTGTATGGAGGCGATTATTCCATTGAGGTGTTTTTAAAAAAAAAAAAAAAAAAAAAACACACAGTGGTAAAATACGTCTTTTTAAAAACCGGCTTCACAGTACATTTTATAGAAAGAATGACAGAGCCCCATAGTTTCGCTTGATCTGTAAATGCGCCCAACCCTTCGGCCAACCCATACTCGCACTCGGAAAAGTCGCCGGTAACCTCCCTGCCACAGACTGCGCTGCCGTTGCCATGCCTCTATTCCTCTGCGGGACACACCGGGATCCTAAGACTAGACACCACTCGTCGCCTGGGCTCTCGCTCCCACGTGGCACAGTACACTCCTTACTCTAACCTCTCGGCTGCCTCGCTTCATTACTCGAAAACTTTCTTCTCTGCTCTCTGGAACTCACGGTCCATGATCAGCAGAATTCCTTGAGTCTTCCCACGTCTGAATTATCCCTTCATCTTCTGCCTGTACCTGAAGGTTGCCTCTAACTAAGGAGGACTCACCTCCGACAGCGCTTTGTGCAGCAGGCCGAGCTCCCCACGTTTCTCTGTACCAAAGGGCCCGAGGGTGTGGTGTTCGCCACCCACCCTCCTCCCCAACCCCCATGTATCATCGCTTTCTTCAGACCATTTTCACTCCTTTCTCCTTGCAAACCTTGGCTCTGAAGTTCACACCATCAGATTACGGTCACTCATTACCCTTCCTTCTTGCAGTTGTCAACAGGAACCTGATTAACCACCCCCCCCACACACACCCCAATTCCTCAAGGGGTTAGCATCTGGGCCATTACAACTTCCTCCAATGCTATTCTCAATTATTTCAGTATCTGTACGCAGGAGGCCTCCAGGACGATGAGTTTCTTTGTCTCTTCTATTTCAATGATCTCACTATCCACTTACCAGAGTCTCATTCTTATACCAACAGTACTAATTGCACTCCGTCCTGAACTGTTTCGGGCAGCCTAAGTCCTAGGTCCTTGGAACTGTCCACCTTAATCTTTCCAATTTCCCAGCACCAATAATTATTTAATCCAGTGAAGATCTTCGATATGCTGATTCCGCCATCATGTACTGCTCCCCCCCCCCCCTTCAAATCCACATCTCCTGGCTTATCTAGCTCAGATTTTACATTCGGTCACACACATCTTCAAATACCTCTCTCTCTCTCTCTCTCTCTCTCTCTAACATATTGGCCTGGGCAAAAACAAAACAAAACAAAAACAAAAACAGAGCCTTGGTTAAATACTTCTTACCCAAATAAACAAATATGTTCAAAATATGCATGCACATGCATGTGCGCACACGCGCGTGCACACACACACACACACTCGGTCTGGGCTTAATTTAAACCTGTGACCACCAAGCTTTAGGAACAGTCAACCACCACAATACTTTTCCTTAGCTCTTTCATTCTCCCTCTCTCCTAGACAATAATTTTGCATTTGCTCCTTTCTCCTCAAGTTTCTGACATATCCTTCCTCACTTTACTCTCAGCTGATAACAATGCCTTCTGTTACTTTGAAAAAAATAGAAGCAATGAGAAAGAGAACTCCAACATGGTCCCTCCGCCACACACGCAGACCTGCCAGATTTACTCCCATATTCTGGGTTCCCTTCTGTTGCCAGGGATAAACTACACATGAACTCGAAAGTCTAATCCTTCTCCTGTGCAATGAATCCCATCCTGTCTTACTTGCACAAGAAGACTGCTTTCCCGTTCACCTCCTCTTTCTCCTACCTTATCCGATACCTCTCTTCTAAGTAATTACCATAAGTACACAGGCATGCTCATTCTCCTTGTATTAGGGTACAAGGGAGGGAGGGAGAGGGGTAGAGGGAGAGATGAGGAGGGGAGAGGAGACAGAAGGAAGAAGAGATACTAAGGGATTATGAGGAATTGCCTCACGCAATCATGGAGAGGCTGAGAAATCCCACAATCTTCTATCTGCGGAAAAACCCAATGGTGTAGTTCTACCCTTAGTGCAAAGGCCTGAGAACTAGGAGAACCAATAGTGTGAATTCTAGTCCAAGTTCAAAGGACTGCAAACCGGGACCACTGATAATGTAAATCCAGTGCGAGTGTAGAAGACCCATGTCTCTCAGCTCAAACAGTCAGGCAGAGAAAGCAAATTCTTCCTTCCCTCAGCTTTGTTCTGTTCAGGCCCTCGACTGAGTAGACAATGGCCACCCACACTGGGGAAGAGAATGTGCTCTACTCAGTCTCTGAATCAAAAATGCTAATGTCATCCAGAAACACACTCACAGACACAGCCAGAAATGTTTAACCAGATATCTGGGCACCCAGTGACTCAGTCAAGCTGACACACAGAATTACCCATCGTACTCTTCCACACCACCTCCTTGCAGCTACTACCCCATTACTCTGCTCCCCTTTACAGCAAAACTCATGCTGCACTTCCTCACCTGCCATTCGCTCTTGACCTTACCCAGTGGGTTCTCACCTCTACCCTTTCACACCCCAGCAAATGTCATCCTTGTTTTGGGCTTGCTCAGGCAAAACTCTGCCTCCCCTATAGACTGCTTCCTGGACTTACGGTCTGTCTGTGCGAATTTCTCAATTCCTCTGCTTCTCCTGCAGGTCAAAACAGGTTCCAGGGAAGTTCCTGCCAACTATCCACATACCTGTCCCCACTGCTCCAAATAAAGGACCTGCTGGGTTCGCCCGTGGATGTGCCATGCACTTTGAAGAAATATGTTTGGCTGTATTCCCGCGAGATCTGCCACTGAGAGCATCTCTCTCTGCACCGTCCCTCACCCTGCTTGAGCTTCATCGCTTTGACAGCTACTCTCTGCATCGTGGTTCAAGGTTACGGATGTCTCCTGGTTCCATCAGAGATGGAGCTTTCATTTCTTTCAACATAGTCTTTGTTACCTTAAAGGGAATCTCCAAGAAGAGAAAAAAAAGAAGCAATCGCTCTCTCTACCGCAGCAAAACTGGAAATTACAAGGTCCGTGATTAGTAATTTGCTTCAAAGAAGATAAATCGGACCACAGTATTTAGGTTGGATTAGGAACAACAGGAAACTCGCAGGGAGAAACACCGTTTAGTAATAGCAGAGGGTCCAAAGAGGGGTGTCCAGGAGACTGTTGGAAGCTAGAGCCGGAAAAGGTAGAAGAACTGAGCAAATGGGAGCCTTCGGTGCCTTTAGAGGAGCGGCCGCCCCAGTGTGCCAGTCAAGGCTCAACTAGAGATAGCAAACACTCGTGCTATTTTAATTGGTTTTTTAAAAAAAAGGTATTTGAGGCAGGAAATCCAAAACACCGATCCCTCAATTTATGTGGTATTTTTTATGCGAGTTTTTTACATACGATAAATATTCCCCGTGTTAACGTGGACTTTATACACGGCTTCCATGTACATGGTCTCATGGTCTCATTTTACACAGTTCTTTTTCGTGCCCATTACTGGCGATTGCTTTTTCTAAAAGACAATAGCTTAACTTAGCGACGTACGAACAACTACTACTAACATACAATTATCGATGATCTTCTCGTTTGTTGGAAGGCAAATAAAAGAGCACGGGTGGCTGCTGGTGTTTTTTGCGATTCGTTTCACAAATGTTTTGCTGCATACGCTGAAAATTACATGAAAAAAAATGTCTTCCTTTTCAAATACTTTTACTTTTAGATAATGTACTTGGTCATCCCCGCAATTTAGAACACCCACATGTAAAAGTTGTTTATTTGTCAACTACCTTGATCCAACCTATAGATCAAGGCATTATTTCCACCTTTAAGATTAATTATGTTAAATGGAATTTTAATGATATTTTTAATAAACCTGAAGATAATGAATCACCTGTAGAAGCCTGGAATAAATACACAGTTTTAAACTGTATCAAGAATATTGCTTTAGCTTCGAGTGATACAAATCCTTTAAATGCTTGCTGGAAAACAACATGGCTGGAAGCAGTTGTACCAGGGAACATGGTTCCAACAACTGAAGAGGGAGTGACCGGTATCAGTAACTTATTAAATAAATTTCAAGAAGGAGGACTTAGGACTTACACATTCTAAATGCCCACGTAGACTCCTACAAGATCTCCAGTCCCGAATCTGAACTCCAGCCGCTCAGTATGAGTACAGCCACCCCTGGCACTTGGCACAGAAACATGTCACCCAGAAGCACGGTTACCTTTCAATCAGATCTGGAAACTCGGCGAAGATGGTGACCTACTTCTCTTTTCTTTAGCACCTCAGACCCCTTCTGGGTTAAGGACGGTTGGCTCTAGTACTGGTCTCATCCTCAGCATCTGGGACCCTCCGAAGAAGAAAACAGTGGGGCTCGGGTTTGCTGAGAGCCAGAACGGCTTTGAACACTGCAGGGCAAAGTCAGAGCCATCCTCTCCCACTGACTGCAGCGTTTCCTCAGCGAGCAGGCTTCCTGCAAGCTTTTTCAGAGGCTTGGGGTGGGGGAACCATCTGAAGGGCCATATGCTGATTATAATACTGGATCAGGCGGTTTAGTAGCCACTGACCTTGGGCACTGCCCTTAGCCTCTCAGGAGTCTCACTATTCGAATTTGTATAACAAGAGCAGAGCAATAATATTTACCATCCGGGGGTGATGTGAGTGTTAAATAAGATAATGCATGTGTTGAGCTCGAGGGAGTGCTCATCATCTCTTTGGTCCCCACCCCTCTGGGTCTCCATTCCAGCTCGTTCAGGATGACTCAGGATCTAGGACAAATATCTCCATGTCCCTAAGTGAAGGGGTGTCAGTCCAGTGAATTAGATTCCAAGACACAAACTGAACTAGCATCCTAGGGGTTTCACCGTCAGATGGGTGAACGGGGCGCAGGGGACAGTTAGACATTCCAGGTCCCTACTCCTCTTCCTGCATCTTCTCAGGGTGCAGGTTGGGGCTGCCTCTGACTGTGAGGGAACCCAGTCCCTTCCGTCCGTCCGTCTGTCTCTGTCTCTCCCTCTCCATCTCTTGCCTTCCTCCCTCCCACCCAATTTTCTCTTACTTTTTCTCCTTCCCTTTCCCACAGCCTCTCACTCTTGCTCTCCTTTTCTTTCTCTTTTCCAGTGGCTGCTGGTCCAGACTAACAAAGATCAGGGTGAGCAGTTCCAGGTTTTGGGGCCCATGCTTTCTCCCTGTGTCGCCCCAACTCCTCATCCTCCGGGGCTAGAAAGGAACCTCGCCTCCTTGCAGTGCGGCGTGCTCTGATCCTCTGGTCTGACTTAAAGGACAGAGAATCGTGCTGTGCCGCTTTCGGTTGCCAAACTGTCTTTACAGGAAAGAAAGAAATGTTTCTGCTTCCGGGGTCGGCTTTAGGGCCGAATCAGACCCCATGCATGCTCCACAAATAAAGCTTTATTGGAACACAGCTATGCCCATTCATTCGCATAGCACCCATAGATGCTTTTGTATTACAGTGGCAGAGTTGAGTATTTGTGACAGAGACCGTACCATACGGCTGGCAAAGCCTCACATATTTACTGTCTTTTTCTTTATTGAAAAATGTTGCTGTTCTCTCATCTGAATGACCTAGCTCACCCTACCAGATTTCAACTTTGAGTTTGGGGACCGACACCCCGTCAAACAATAAATGCCACCTTCCTTTCTTTGGTCATCTCACACCCTCGGGACTGTTATGACTCCCTCATCACTGGCATAATTCAATGACATCAGCCAATCAATCATTTGAGAAGCCTGCAAGTTCTAGCACAGAGGTGTCCAACATGCCAAATGATTAAATGGATCAATGGGAATTCTTTTCTATTATATATTTTGTTTTCTTTACAGGACCCTCTAGTGAGTTACTTTTTCTGATTCATTTCTGTAGCCCCATGTCTAGTAGCTATCCAGTAAATATTTTCTAGATTAATAACCCAATAAATAAATGACAGCAAATATATAACTTTCTTCTCTCCATTCTTTTTCTTACTTCTTCCTTCCTTTTAACATGCAATGACCGCCTAGTCTACGTTAGCTGCATCACTAGGTCTCATTCATAGCACAGATCACTTAGCAAGGAAGTATGTAACACATAGGACATGAAGAAGCAGCCGTGTAGTGTGGTCGTTATGATTATCAGGCTCTGAACTAAGACTCCCTGGGTTTGAATTCCAAATCTGTCACTTACTCTGTGACCTTGCACTGGTTAATAAACATCTTTAAGACTAGTCTCCTCACCTACAAAGTAGGAAAGAACAGTAACTACCTCATAGAGCTTCCGTGAGAATGATATTGGTTAAATATATTTAAAGTACTTAGGATGGTATCTGTACATAGTGTTATGGGCTACATTGTGTCCTCAAAAAGATATGTTAAAGTCTGAATCCCTAGTGTCTGTAAATGTGACTTTATTTGGAAATAGGGTCTTTGCAGATGTAATCAAGTTGAAATGAAGTCATTAGGGTGGGCCCTGATCTTATATGATTGATGTCCTTATAAGGGATAATTTGGACCAAGACAAAGACATGCATGGGGAAGATGATATAAAGACACAGGGAGAACACCATACAACAGAAGGAGGAATTGGAGTGACGTAACTACCAGCCAAGGAACACCAAGGACTGCTAGCAAACAGCAGAAGCCAGGAAGGGCCAAGGAAGAATCCCCCTTACAGCCTGCAGAGCGAGCCTCGATGTTGAACTTCTACTCTCCAGGACTGTGAGACAATAAACTTCTGTTGTTTTAAGCTACCCCGTCTATGGCAATGCAAAGACATGAAAACAAGTAGCTATCATTATTATTATTATGTGGTTTAAATGCTCACTGAATCTAAAAATGAATTTATCCTGTTTGGATTCTTCTTTGGGTTTCAATCTGCTTTGAAGAACCTTCGGTGATTTTATTGGAATCATTCTTTTCATGACGTCATGGGAACAAGGCGATGAATTTCTTCAGTCTGGTTCACGACGTGAATTTTAACTGAGGTTTACATAAGTCACAAAAAAAAAGCCAGTTTCTTCTCTGATGCCTCCTAGTTCTCATGCAGCTTCAACCTAACTCCTATCACCATAACAAGCCATATTTCATGATGAGCAACAGGCATGTCATGCAGAGAGACGAGGTGAACTAGCCAGGCAGTACGGCCTCTGTCCCCATTTCAAAAGGCTGCTCCTCAGGGGTCACATCCTAACCAGTTTACTTTCTCCATTTGATTCTTTCGCACGAGCTCTGAAATGGTTCCACATAAAATGACTTGAGACAAAACCTTTACGCAAAGTCTGTGACCCAAGCACTTCTTCCGTGTCTCAGAGTATTTTTCCATCAAACTTCCTCCTGGGGGTCACATCAGCCAGAAGGCCGGAGCGATGAAAGTTCCACATCTCAGTGGACTGGCGCGCACCCGTAGTGGATATGACTGGTCGCCTACCCAGTGTCCGTTTGTCCATTTCTCCCTCTTCCTCCTCCATAAGCCACGAGCCTCAGGAAACCCACCCACCCCAGACCAGGGGCGGTTCAGGAATGAGCACTACCCATTTCAGAGCCATAAAGTGTGACCAGAAGTCTGCAGATAGATAGAGAAAAAGTTTTCTCACTCTTAACCTAAGAGAGGGGGAGGGAGGAGGAAGGGGAGAGAGGAGAGAGCAGAGAGGAAGGCAGATGTAATCTTTTTTCTTCTCTGGACATGACTGGGTCTGAATATGATGCCTTCGGCCTAAGGATGAAGCTGGCACCCAGGGCAGCAAAGGAGAGCATCAGGAAGAACCTGGGCTTTTGATAAAAATATTGAACTGTTAAATCAATCAATCTGGAAACTGCCATGTTTTTGAATATTTTCTATTATATGAGTTTATAGATTTTCTTTATTATTTAAGCCAGTTTGAGTCAATGTCTGATACCAGCAAAATAAAAGCATTTCAATAAATAAAATGTCATATATTTTTAAAACAAAATCACAACATTGAGTTTTTCTTGCTTTTTCACTCACCAAGAGAATGTTCCTATGTGAGTAGATAATCTTTATAATGTAATTTTATAGGGACACTATTATATTTTGAAAACACTATAATTTACTTACCTATTTGAATGTTTGTGGGTAATTAGATTATTTCCATTTTTCACTATGGAAAAAATACATTGAAGTCAACATTTATAAACAACCCTATTTAGTTCCTTTAGATTTAAAAAAAACTTTTGATGTTCTTTGATATTGCTAAATTGTTTTCTAGAAAAACTAAAATCAGTTTATACTCCCATTAGTGTGATAGAGATTTTCTCACTACAACATAAATCATAACTTATTAAGATAAAAGGACAGTATTCTCATTTTTATTGAAATGTTTTGATTACTAGTGATGTTATGTTTCCCTTTGTTCACCGGCCACATATATTTTTCTCTAACAGACTGCCAACTCCTCTTCTTACCAATTTTTTTTAAACTGAGGTTTATATTTCCCTGCAGACTTATAAGAGCTCTTGGACTAATATGTGCAGTAAACTTTAAATTCATAATTATTTTAATCCTCAAAATAAGTTTGTTAGGTAGGTTTGATTAAACTCATCTTATAGAGGCGGCGATACAGGCTTAGAGATGTTAAAGAATTTTATAGTCAAAGTAGTCATCCAGGTGTGTCTCAAGCATGGGTACAGGTATACACGCACAGATACCAACGGCATTTGCCATCTGAAGTGACTCAGCTATCGCTCGGGCTCTGTTCTTTTTCCTGCAGGTCAGACTTTATATCTGGGCAATCGTCTGGGTCTCCGTACAAAAAAAAGATACCGGTAATTCATTTTAGAAAAAGATAAGGGCGTAGTTTTCCACTAGGTAGGTTTTCTATTCTTCTGATGATACATATAACCTCAGCTCTCTCAGAGTGACATCCTTCCCACCAGCAGAGTGCCCCGCAATGTGGCAACTGTAGCAGTAAATACAGATGTTCCTAACGTGTGAAACCCGGCCAGTCACTGCCTGCACCGCCTGCTTCTTGCTTGTTAGCAATTGCAGGGGTAACTGCATCTATGCTTGAACTGACAGATGCTACAAGTGGCGGCGGGACGTGCCGAGCTCCCATTTTGGTAGAAATCATAGAACTAATCCAAAGGAGGAGACCGGTGGCGTGTACCGGGGTCTGAAACTACAGAGCAGTGGTTTCGGAACTGCATATAAGAATCACCTGGGAGCCTGTCAAATCCCCCCCATACTTCAGGCCCCACTCAATACCCAGGAAATGGGAATCTCCGGGGGTGGGACTCAGACATTGGTATTTTCTTAAAACTCCAATGTGCAATCCAGTCTGAGTACTAGCGCTATAGAATCGCTCCTCCGGTCTCCTGTCTTGAATGGGAAATCCTGCATGCAGAGCTCCAGGAGGGCTTCAAGAGAGAGAGGAAGAAGGCGGAGCTCGGGACGGGCATGTGGGTTGGGCAGAGCCAGCAAGCCCATGCCAGATGGCATCCCCACACCATGCCTCAGCGTGGAGATGTCCTTCGACGTAAAAGTAAATGTCTCTGCTGGTTTACATGACAGACACTGAGGTTGATCCATCTTCCTTTGAGCAAACTCATCCACTAAAAAAGTCAGCTCATTGTCAAAGTCAAATACTGACGTGTGTCCTTGGCTTAGAAACCAAGTAATAGTTGGGAGAGGAAGCTTCTAGTTTTTCACAGAAATCTCTCTTGGGCCCATGATGCAGAGACAAGCTTGGAGGCGACAGGACCTACAAACCTCCTCACTGAGCTTGATGATGCTATGAGAACTCCCCAAACTTCCAACTCTTGTCATGTTCTTCTGCGGGAGACAGTTTCCCAGAAGCTGAGGAAAGAGGTATTCCCCTACCCCCGCCAAATGAACCAGAATAAAAAGGGCAAACACGCTGAAGAAACCACCACCAGCCTCTAAACAGTGAACCCCCTTTTCCACTCTGCCTTTTGTGGTTCCTTTTTCTACCTCCACAAGTGGAAATTTCTCCTGAGGATAATTAAACGGTGGTTATTTCCACACAAACGTGCTTCAACATTTCTGTCGTCCCAGAAAAATCTTTCTTTCCCATGATCACTATTCAAATTATTACTTTATCTTCCTCGGTGGTTAAGTGTTTCTTACTCTCTCTTCCCCCTTATTGTTAGCAACTGCACTCCGAAACTCCTCTGGTGCAGGGCAGAAACTGCACCCCCAGTTTACACCTGAGGGGTCAAGAGCATTCCAAGAGCCTGAAGCTCCTCTGTGGGAAAGCTGGGAAATACTGAGACTCAGATGTGGCCAGAGAAAGACAGTGGCTAAGAAACAATCAGAAAGCAGATAGATGCTCAGAGATCCAAAGAAAAAGACAGACGCAGAGATTCTGGGGGCTGCAGAGACAGAAGAGACACAGGAGAGAGAGAGAGAGAGATTCAGAGTCTGGAGTCGGAGGGCCTTCCTCCCACTCATCCCGGGGATCTGGGAGTAATGAACCCGCAGGCAGGTCTTAGCAATAGAAACTCCTGATAGGTGTGTCATTTCCACTGGTTAGCTTCCCCGCCCCACGCGACTGCTGGAACTAGATCGGGGTTGATGAATGAGTTTCATTTTGTGTGCCAACTCCAATCAATCGGCAGTCATTTATGCATCGCACTGACAAGGATGCGAGGCTACACCTGGGCTCGCCAGTGATGGATTAGCAATGTCTGCCGTGGATGTGGGTGAGAATTACAGCACACACGCCAGGTGTCCTCCATCTCTGAAGTAGATTGTTTCTAAATTCAAATTTCAGCTCTAACATTCTATAATTCAATGCAACCATGACAAAAATGCAAGATCTTTTCACTAGACTACATTTTTCTCTCAAATTGTGACAATTACCTGCCATCATTGGGTTTGAGGAAAAAATATGATAGAAGAAATATTTAAAGAGGGACCATTTGTGGCTTTTCTTTTCTCCCAGAGCTTCAAGATCTATGAACATTTTAGAGTGCTTGAGGCTGCTTTTTACATCCCTTGGAGACATGGAAGTAGGGAGACAGCTGGAAAAATTTAGGACGGTTCTAAATTATTTAAGACCCTTTGCTTTACTTGTACTTTCCAAAAGAACACAGGCGCCAAGTTTTCAGCCGTATGCACACTGCTCGCTTAATAAGAAATACAGAAGCTTAGGCTGAGAAAATGAAATAATGACGGCATGTGCCCAGAAACATCTGAGTGATGGAGTTCAGTGATTTGTGTCTTACAGGGTAGGTCATCTGTCCTTCAGGAACCAAAATCTGTGAAGGAGCAGGCATGGCTGGCAAGGAATTCAGACCCACGGTTTTCAGAGGGTGGTGAATTTTGGAAACAGAACTCTCTAGCCTGGGGTCGAGTTTCAGGCCGCCTCTGTAGGTCTAGTCCTTGGTCTTCCAGCAGAGGCAGCTTGATAATGGGATGCCCTGTGCTGGGGTGTCTAGAAACGGATTTTAGATTCTGAATATTTCAGAAACCTGTTCATTTCTTTCTGCCTCTCCCGCTGCTATCCTAGATGGGCTCCTCGTCATCTTTCACCTAGATCCCTACGAAGGTTTTTTTTTTTATCTCTTCTCTTTATCTCTTGTGTTAACCTGCTGGTCTCGCGCCAACACTACAGCCAGACTCACCTTTTCAAAATTTACACTTGACTATACTGCTCCTGTTTAAAACCCCTTAATGGCCCCTTTTACCTGTGGATAAAATCCAAGGTCCTGGTAATGTCCTTAGAGCTGAGACTCCTACCCATGACCTCTGACCCCCACTTAATATGTTACTAACGTAAATGCAGCTGAGTTTCCCCCACAAATTGTGCTCTTTCTTACCCTTATTCTTTGCTCACGGTGCTTCATCCCGAATGTCCGGTCCATAGTTGTCTGCCTGGCTAATTCTTTAGCCCTTTATTTTGTCCCCTTCTGCGTATCATGACATTTACCATATTTTGCTATAATAAATATAGATTTGTTTCTCTATTCCTCCAGATGGGAGCTTCTGGAGAATGAGAACCTCATCCTACTTATCTCTAATTTTTGCTAGTTGAATATGCACCAGGAACCCTATAAATCTTTGTTGAATACAACGAAAGAATGGATACAACAGAAATACCTGCCTTATACAAGACTCTGGCCTATTCTTTGGCAAATTTACCCAAGGGCAGTTACAGTGTATCTTAAAGTCAATAAGAAATTCAAACTGGTTTATACTAATAGTCTTCCTACCTCTTTTCTAACTAATGTAATTTTGATCATCATCTCAGAGAAAACTTACTCGGCTTCATGTCTCTCCCCGATCGTAAGGACCTACTGCTCCTCCTCATGGCTCGCTTACCACCTAACTTCACATCTTCGTTTCAGCACAAAGTAAATTTTAATTTTATATGTCATGTAATAATCAGTTTCCCTGAGTAGGACACGAGTTCCTTAAAAGCAGGAATTGTTTCTTGAGTAAAAAAAAATCACAGTACAGATAGTAATTACTTGATACTTCTTAAACAAGTGAATTATCTGTTAACATAATATATTAAGTACTTATTTAATTCTCACAATGACTTTATGGGGTAGGTACTATTCTATTTTGCAAATGAATAAATCTTAAATCTTCTATATGTTTAGGTAACTTACCCAAGTTTATATTACTTCCTATTAGCTGAGCCAAAACTTGAAGCTAGACCTGTCAAATTATGTAGTGCCTCAGTGGGTGAATGGATGGATGGCAGACAAACGAACAGACGGATGGATGGATAGACTGATGAGTGGGTGGATATATGGATGGATGAGTGGACTCATAGGTGGATGAATGTATGGATGGATGATGGCTGGATGATGGATGGATGGAGAGGCATCTACTAGGTCCCCAAATCATAGAGAAACATTAGACATTCCTCACCCCGACCCATGCCTTGAGAAGACTAATAATTCTAGCACTCACTGATGATAATGATTTCAGTAGAAAGGAGGGGAGAAAATCTGGGAGGCAATGCCTAGACTGATTCACCAAGAAATAAAAAATGTTCAGTATCTGTATCCTATTTGCAAATTTAAGTTATGAAATCTAAGTCTTTGTCCAGATTTCTTTATTCCTTCTACTCCTTAAATATTGCTTAATTTGTGTGTTTTAGAGAAAGTCTTTCCCTTTTTAAAAAAGGAAATATTGATACATCATCTTGTAAAAGAAATGATATGCTTGCACTAAAAAGATAAATGGATTTACCTGGTTTCAAGAGCTGCTTAAAAAAAATTATTTCTCCCTGATTCTTGCCATTTTCCTGTTCCAGAAGGAACTCCCACTTAGTCTAATTAGGCTCTCTTCTGCACTGGGTCTCCATTACTCATTAGTCTCCAGCTGGGTGATACATTATAAGGAGTTTTCTAATTACCTTTATTTTATAGGCATCCTTACCTGCAGGTGGCCAATGAATGCTTACCTAAGCCAGATTGCTGATCTCCACTGGCCACTGACCTAATACCAACAATCTGCTTACTCTCTCTCTCTTACCCTATTAGGGAATTAAGAACAAACACCACACAGTAGAGTATCACCAACTACAGGTTTCTTAAAGGACCAACGTACTCAAGATGTAGAAGTTGAGTTCACTTTGGGTTGACGCTTCTCGAAGCCGAGAGCGTATTTAGCACAAGATTTCTCCATTGGACCATTGTGTCCCCTGGCAGCTCCCTGCCCTCTGATGCATGAAACCTCGAGCTGGTTGCCACCACCCCACCCCCTTGAACACATCGGCAGCTCGCAGAAATTTTCAATACAGAGCGACTGTCTAATTTATTATCCAAATTAGGACACTTTTGCAAGTTGAAGTGCGCACTATTATAATTATCCCAGGACAACTGTTCAAATGAGGACTGTCCTGATCAAGAACTCTATCAATAACTGACTTAAGACGATATTCCTCCCCCTAAGCTCTATGTTTTTCAAGTCCCATTAGGCTTTGTGATCAAATGCCCTGAGATATGACTTAGTTCTCACTCTGTGCTCCCACCAAACTCCTCTTATCACAGAGGCTTCCTTTACCGTGATTGCTCGTGTCATTGTGTTTCCTCCTGGACTACGTGCTAGATGACAGCGGCACTGGGTCTCTCTTGTGTCCCTAGAACTTAGTACATTTCCTAGGACACAACTGGAACACAACAGTTGTTTTGCACTGGAATGGAGAGTAACCACCATGTGACCTGGTTCGCCAGTGACCCAATAAAGACCTTTGGATCACGGTGATAAAGATGATGACAATTCAGCCATCCATTCATTTTTCTATTAATTTACATAAATATCAACTGGGCACCTATTGCATACCAGCCACCATACCTTCATCTGTGGGCAAATTAAGTCAGGGATATCTGGTCTCTATAACTCGGTTTTACATTACCTTCTAAAGGAAATTAGCTGATATTATGTGGCTCTTATGCCTTTTAATTCCTAAATGTTCATTTTCCTTTTGCTGGCTTTGCTGTCCAAACCACTATGCCTATTTTCTAGCTATAAACAGTGTTGTTTTTTTTTTTAAAACTGGGTCAGTGGATTTTGATCCCGATACACCACAATGGGATAATATGATAGATTAAGCCTACACAGTCACGATTAATTCCTAAACAGACTTAATTTAATTTCCCTTCTCCAATAAACCCAATTTACCTCAGTAGAGGTGTGACACGTTTGATTAGACACAGGGATGCTGAGAGCAGCCGGCCTTACCGGGAAAGGGCTGTGTGCGCCTCGCGATAAGAGATCAAAGCTGAGCAGGATTCCTCAGCAGTGATTAGTGGTAATTCAGCAGAACCTCCCGGTTCAGTCTTGCTCTTTCACTGGAGAGATAATTATTCTGGGAGGGGCTGGGGAAAGGGAGCCACGGTCAACCTGCCCTTAGCACTGAAATTACAGAAAGAGACGTGTTCGAGGCAATAATTTTATAATTTTTGAATGCCAACTCATCGTCAGAATCCAGCTCCCGTGGATTCTCTACTGAGGAGAGAATGGGGTTGACGCCAAATTTTTTTTTTTTTTTTAAATTGGACAAGCATTGATTAGTTACCTATTTGTGCTTAGGTCACAGAACTTTTTGACTACACTGTTTGACTTACTCTGGGCATTGAGGGCCGTGAAATTAATAAGACATATCAATATTTTCACTACTTCTCAGAAACTTTAGAGGCTGAGGTTTGCAGACTTTGGATTTCCCGCATCCGGTCAGTATTGTTGATTGTTCCTGAAAGCCTGCAGACATCTGAGATTTCATCAACGTACTCCTGACTCTTTTAATGTTCTTCCCACAAAATGATGAAGACAGCTGACTCTGTGTTCTCAATCCTCGCTCTTGCCCTGACGAGCTGTGCAGCCCTAGGCCAGCTACCTAATTTCTCTGAGCCTCAGTTCCTTGTCAGGATGAATGAGGATAATACGACCTGCCAAATGGAGATCACGCCAAACAACCAACAAAAAGTTCCAGTTAATATGTTCTCAATAGAACACAGTACCTTTCTTTTCTAGGCGGTCCTACGATGACACACTGCCCGGGGAAATATTTCTGACAATTCCCAGATTAAGCAAGGAGGCATCAGGGGTCCTAACATGATAGCGGGAGAAGCGAAGACAAAACACCTCTTAATTGTGACTCTGTTGCACAGAACTGAATTTTAATTAAGCAACAAGATGGGACACACCATGCATTTCCGGGCAATTATGGAGCACCGTGGGGGACGTTGTAAAGTTGAAGTGCAGGCTGAGCGACTTGAGAAGTTCACCAATTCCCACTGAAACAAAGAGCCCAGGATGTCTTGTTGCCAGCAGGGAGCAAGATTTGTCAAGGAAAATAGGAGTGAACTCTGGCAGCAGGACCAAGAGGGTCATCGAACGTAAAAGCTGGACTCTTTTGTATGAACACAATGATCCAGAACTCTGTCCATCTAGTGCTGAACTATTCAACACCCTGACCAGGTCCTGATGGACAGATTTAATAACTCATCTACAGTTGGCTCAGCATCAGGACCAGGGAAAGCAGGTCAGGGCACAGGCGAGGAGGGATGCGAGACCTGGGAAGCTGAGGCAGTCTAGGAGGCTAGGACAGCCAATCGGCAGAGGGATGGTGGGAACCCGGAGTGAATCTGGCGATGAAGGCCAAGTTAGGAACCTGGCACTAGATCCTGAGTGGAAATGCAGGATACATTTCAGCGCTTATTCATTTCCTCAGAGCGATGCCAAGTGCTTTACATAAATAAAGTGAAGTCTGGTTTATCATACCCACTTAACAGAAAAAGAAATTGAGGATCAGAGAGACTAAATACATATGTTTAGGAGGTTACACAGCTAGTGAAGTGATGAGTGAGCCTTTCAATCCAAGTGTTTGATTCAAAATCCACACTCATGGCCATCGTGCCATCATGAAATATAATTGATGAGTTCGGCTGGATTCAAAATTCAAGGAGACAGTTCCAAAAAGGGAGGCAAGCTGAGGTCAGAAAGTATACAGAGAGGGAGAGTGAAGCTGCAACTGGGGTCAAAGTCCAAAAAGTTTCACTAAAACCTGAAGCATCACATCACTATGCAAGGCCAAAGTAGGCAGATGGTCCAGAGTGCATGAGGACGTAGCAGGGGTCCTGATCCTGGTAATGAGAACAGCCTCACCCCAGAGCTTACGCACTCTCTGCTGAGAAGGGGTCTGTCCTCGGGCTTTTAAAACTACTCCCTGGAGCACTGCTTTGCCTTGTCTACCTGGATAATTCTTACACGCTGGCTCAACGGCAGAGGTTGAAAACCAGCAAACCCGAGCATCCTGCAGATGGGTTTGCTTTGCCAGCACGGTGTTCTCTAAAAGGCTAAATCTAAATGCTTTTGAGGACAGGTGTTCTCCACTGACATGATGCCTCTCCTCTCCCTACTGTCCTGTGTCTGATCGCTTTAAATATTTACCTGCTTAGTCCCTGGAAATGTGAGTTTTTAAGCCCAGTTTAAGGTGTCACCACCTCCACGAAGGCACCCCTGATTGACTCAGTCACAACCTTCCTCTTTGTTCCCCTAGCGCTTTGCATCTAACTCTTTCACATGGTTTATCACATAACCATCATGCTTGTATGTTATTTCCCATATTAGACTGCGAGGCCCTGCAGGACAGGCTTCCAGCCTCGCTCATTTCTCCAGTACTCAGCAGCACGCTGTGTGGACCACAGAAAGAACTCAATAAATGGTAAGTGAATGAGCAGCTATCTGGGCCTCGGGGTACTCTGCAACCAAGGTGCAGAATGTGAGGCCCAGCGACGGGGTGATGGCTGAGATGGTAACTCATCAACTGTCCTCACAGAAATTATACAGTCAGCACAATTTTCAGCCCTAGAGACTAATGGTTTGGGCCTCGAGTGGTTGCCTTCCTGCCCTAAAGATACTACTGGTGAGAGTAGAGGTCCCAGCCTTTGGCGTAAGTGCTTCTAGCGGAGCCATTCCCAGTGAGATGCCAGCTGGTGGGGGACATCCCTGAACCTTCTCCATTCCTAGCCTCCTCTTTCAGAGTGGGTATGTTTGGTGATGCTCAACTTACAGGATCCTGGGATGAGTACCCAGCCACACCACACCACACACACACACACACACACACACACACACACACACGTACAACACATACCACTCCAGAACCATCTAAAAGTCGTCTAAGTTAGATTAATAGAGAAAATGGAAGACAGACATGGCGGCGAGTGGTACAGCCCTAAGAGCGAGCAACGGGCAGAAAGATGCCGTGAAAAAGAACCCTGGACCGCGAGGCGGGCTTGGGATCAGGCACAGCTGGGTCGCGAACAGCCGTGCGGACCTGGGCATGTCAGTTACCCAGTATCAGGGACGTGGTGGGATGGTGGGGGGAGCTGCATAGAATCCAACTTAAACTGGCTTTAATAAAAAGGGGTTATTATTGACTCATGTAACAGGAAACAACAACAACAACAACAACCAGGTGTAAATTGAGCTTCAAGCATGGCTGGATCCAGGTCTCTGGGTGACTGTTTCTCTCTGTCTACTGGCTCTGCTTCTCTTTATATTGGCTTTCTTCCCAGATGGGCTCTCTTCAAACGGTGGCCCTCATAAATTCCAGGCTTTATATTCCGGGGCTCGAGTCCAACCCACAGGAGAACATCTTCCTCCTAATAATCTCGGAAGTTAGGAGAGCAGCTCTGATGGATGTTTTGGGTTACACAATTACACCGAGAGCCTCAGCGCAAGGCAGCTCACCTTGAATTTCACGGAGGACATGTAGGCTTTGTCCTTGGCCCTCTTTGTTCTGTCTACAATCCATCTCTAAATGATTATCTCTGATCCCACAACTTTAAATAGCATCTGTATCCTGAAGACTCTTAATATACACCTGCGGCTCCGAGCTCTGTCCAGAACTCCAGGCTCATGTGTCGGACCGCCTCCTGCACAAGTCTACTTACGCGTCCGTTGTTCACTCACGCTTAAGTTTCCAAAAGACGTTTTGACTTTCTCCCCCAAGCCCACTCTTTCCCCAGTCTTCCCCATTTTACTAGATGGCACCACTGCTGGAACTTTCCATGTTATTTCACTACGACCTCACGTAAGCCCAAAGTGAAGCGAAGTGGTCATGTGACGAGGGAAGAAACTAAGGCTCAGAGATTAAGCAAATTAAAGCAACGTGAAGACCAGACTCTCTCCTCTGCAACAACAACAAAAATAAAAGCTTTTTGGATTGCCAATTAGGTTATAAAAAAAATAAAACGTTCAAAAGTTAACTTACAAGGAACTTGGGAGAAGGAAATTCATATGTTCATTAGCCTTCAAAAGTGACACATCATCATGAATCAAAGAAGGAAATTAACTACATTCTTGATGACATAATTCCACAATTTTAAAGTTTTGAATGACAATTAAAATTTAAAGATATAAAAATCGGCCAAAAGGAAATATAAAATCTGTACATATTTTTTGAATATTTTATAGTATTCGTTTTATGTATATATTCATGTTATCTTAGAAATTGTTTTAAAACTAAAACTTAATTAGAATACTGGCTGCTGTCATTTTGAAATCATTAAATAATATACTAAAATGGGGAGAGGGTGGCACCGCCATCCACCACGTGGTTCAAGACGGAAGGAAACTTAGGGATCATCTCTGACTCTGCTCCGCCTCCACGTCTAGCCCCTCGGCAAGTCCCTTCCGGCCTCCTACAGAATATATCCCACATCTAGCCCCGCCTCACATGTGCCCTCCTCACTGAATTCCCAGCTTCCTCTTTGGATTCCCACAGTTTATACAGCAGCTCGAGTCGAAATCCCTCTCCTCCTCAAACGGGCCAGCGGCAAACATTCATTCGGGATAAGATCCCATTTCTTTCTGTGACCACGAGGTTGTACGTGATACAGCCCACTGTTGGCTCTCAGCTCTCACCTCATTCCACCCGCCCTTGCTCAGTCGACTTTGGCCATGCTGATCTTCCTGCTCTTTCCTGAAAACGCCAAGCTAGTTGCCACCACAGGGAGTTGGCCTGAAACACCTGCCCCCAGGATCATCACATAGCACTTTATTCCATTTTCCACTTCCATTTGGAACTTCCTCCAAGCAAACATCCCCACGTATTCTTCTTTTCCAATCTTTCCTGGTCAGATTTTATATACTACCTACTTTATTTTCCTTGATGCTATTTATCTCTTCCATAAGTTGTATATTTATTCATTTACTTTGTATTTTCCCGATTAGCATGCAGACTTCATCGGGGTAGGACCTGCATCCATCTGGCTCACCACTATACCCCAGTATCTGTAACAGGGCTACACATATGCTAGGTCGCTCAGTAAATATTTGTTGAAGGAAAGAATAAACCGATAGCAGAGAACGGGTAACTATTTAAAAAAAAAAAATCAGGGTGATTCTATTGAGATAAGGAAATATGAATGGTGGGTAGGTGCTGGGCGCACTATATCCCTGCACAAAGAGTATCTGATAATCAGGTCGACCCATTTCCTGAGAATTCCCAGTAACTAAGCAGTACTACATGTGAGCCCGATCTTTCTCTAACTCATCCAAAACGCTAGATTTCTTAAATATTTTATGTTCAAGAAAGACTGTTGAGGTTGATACGGGGCTGAGGTTTGTCAGGAGAGCGAGTATTGAGTAAGAAGTTCGGCGTGAATAAGGAGCTTGTGGAGGAGGAAGAGGGAGCTGCCGTGAGCGAGGCTGTACCACACCGCCGGCCGCCGTGTGTTTCATGTTAGCATCAGAACGTGCTGACTGAATAGTTTCATTTCCCTCTTTTGCACGACAAGAACTACGAGAATAGGTATTTAATAAGGGAAAGGAAAAGATTCCATCATCCTGAACGGGGTTGATTGGATTTCATATATAAAAGTTGAACTACTTAAAATGCAAGAACTAGATCATTCTTCCTATAAATACAACAGAGCAGCCTAACCTATTTTCAGATTACATTACTCTTTTTTTCCCCCTCCTGAAGCTTGTATTTAAGGGCAGGTGATCAACAGCGTGGCCTCATTTGCAACGATGAAAGGCTGAAATTGTTTTTGGTCTGTTTACTTTAGTCTCTCAATCAATTGCCTTGAGATTTTAGAGATAGCTTCATTGATTCCTCGAGTTCCCCCATCCACCCGTCTATCAATACTGAGTTCAAGGTTACAGGCGGTACTATTTGTCTTATTGATGTAATTCCTCCTTCTATTTCCACTGGCCTAACTTGGATCGATTTTATTAATAATAGAATTGGTGTCTTTCCCTTCCTTTCCCCTCCCTCAACCCCTAACTACATTTCAACTTTAACCTCTCCCTTAAAAGCCTTCACTCTTTCTCAGAACATTCTGAAAAACTACAGCCTCAAGAATGAACCCTCAACTCAACTGTCTCTGAGCTGAGGGTATTAACCTTCAATAAATGTTTTTTTTCTTTATAACTACATAGTATATTTAAGAAGGTTCGGGCTTAGGGAATCTTTATTTCCAGTGATTACATGTTCTGCTTATTGCATAGGGTTCTAAAGTCCAATCTCACTCTATCTTTCTACTATGAATGATCATTTTTTAAAATATATTTCAAATCCATTTTCTATTGTAAGCTTCTTGAAAGTAGATATCGTATTTTAGCCACCTATGAGTCTCTCCTAGGGCTTAGCAAAGAGCTCAGCACAGAGGAGGCAGTCGATAGGTCTTTGAAGAATGCCTAAGTAAGGGACTTGTTAAGACTTCCACAGGAGCATATATGTGATTCTTCTACAGATTTTCTAGAACCTAGATTCGAAATGAGTGAACTAACCCCACTGGAATAATTTCTAAGAGACCAGGTGTCCCTCATCTCTGTAGCCCCAGGAAGGAACCGTCGTGGCTCATGATAAAAGAGTAAAGGTTTGTTAAACGAGAGGAGAGCGATACTACCCCTGTATCTTCACTAAAGTGAGAAGTTGCACAAGAAGATCCTCGGATGGCATAGGATGCTAGGCTCTTTCTGCTGGGAAGACAACCTCAGCGTAGGGCGTTTTATGAGGTGAATGGTGCCCCCACTTCCCCAAAAGGTAAGTCTAAGTCTGAATCAATAAAACCTGTGAGTGTGACCTTATTTGGAAAATGGAATTAAGTTAAGGATCTTGAGATCAGATCCTGATGGATTATAGGGCGGGACTTGAATTCAAAGACAAAAGTCCTTAAAAGAGACAGAAGAGAAGCATTCACGGCACAGATAAAGGCTCTGAGGTTGGAGTGATGTGGCTCCAAAGGGAAGGAATGCCTGCCAACACCAGGAGCCGGACGAGGCGAGGCAGGATTCTCCCCTAGAACCTCCAAGGGAAAGGCGGCACTTTCGGCCTCCAGGGTGGTGGCAGAATAAACCTGTGTTGTTTGAAGCCCCCACATCCGTGGCAATTTGTTACAGCAGCCTCAGGACACTAATAGAAGCACTTTTAGTGATTTTTAATCCCAATGAATCTATTAAGTTTTAGTATTTTCGTTTCTGCAGCTGAGAAAAGCGAAGCGCATGGAAATGAAGTGACTTCGGTCTCAAAGCTAGTCAGTAACAGAGCTGAGATTTAAAGCAGGCCTCGTCTTGAATGGCAGTTCTCCAGCTCTTCATTGAGACAGGTTTTTGCTCCCAGCCCAGGTGAGGCTCTGTGGATACAGACTTGAATAAGATGTGAGATCTACCTTTGAAGAGCTTGCAGGGGATATACTACTACATATCAAAGCCCGTGTTCTCGCCTTGCCTCGTAAGGTTATGAAAAGAAACACAGGAGTTCAGTCTTTACGCATGTCAATTACTTCTTCCACGCCTCGCTTTCCAAACTAGATATCCTGTGTACCAGCTAACCGTGCAAGCTGTCTACCACAGATCCTGGATGTGGCGAAGGGAAGGAGGAAGGAAGGAAGAGGAAGCCAATCTACAAGGAAGGTGTAAAGACGGCGTGGTTCTGCCATAGAGGACCCTGGCTTACCTGATACTCAGCAGGAAGCCGATTTTGCTCTCTGGAATCACAGGGATTTATTTATTTATTTATTTATTTATTTATTTATTTTTATTTTTTTTTAAAAAAAGCTCACTCTAACCAATGTTACCATAATAAATTTAAAAAAAAAAAATAAAAAAAGCTCACTGTCTTACTTCATAATTCTTTCAGACATTTCAAAACAACTATTATGTCCTACCTATGTGTACCCTCTTTCAAGCTAAATCTACCATTTGTATATGGCTTTGTAGTTTACAAAACCCTTTCACCATGTATTAACATGTTTAACCCTTACCACAATCTAACGAGGTCGGAATATTTTTCTTACTCTGTCGGGGAGGAGGAAATAGTTTTATGAATGGTAGGTGATTTCCAGGTCAGAGATCCAAACACAAGCGTTACGAATATACATTCCCCTACATCTGCACGTGAAGAATTAAGGGCAGAGACACTTTGCTCATCACCCCCAATATTTATTCTTCCCTTCGCATTTTAGCTACGGATGTGGTCACCCAAAACAAAAGCATTTCCTAGCCTCCTTGGCAGCTAATTATGGCATGTGACTACGTTCTAGCAAAGAGACACATGCAGAAAGTTGTGTCCAGTTTCCGGAATAAATTCATACATGGTAGAATTATGCCCTTCTCCTCTCTCTGCGCTTCCCCACTCTTCGTTGGAATGCTGACCCGTTGGTAAGACCTGAGCAGCCATCGAGGACTACTAGGTGAACGCTGTCTGGAAATGGTGGATTAGCTACTAGAAAGAAGTTGGGACCCAGTGATCAAGGAACTGCCTTGTCCGAATGAATTATCTATAGTGACCTATATTTACAGTGGGGAGAAATAAATGTCTACCCATGTTTCTAAAATTCATTATTATCTCGAGGTTTCTGTTGTTTTCAGCCAAACCTAATGTTAACTGATCATGGTTTCTAAACTTACAAGGACACCAAACGGTTTGAAATCTCTTAGCTTTTAAAGATTTAGATGGTTTGCCAGTCTTATAAGTTAACTAAAACTCCTTTTACTGTCTGAACACTTGAAAATGGAGAAAAGCTAAAATCAGAATTGTACTAAGCTATATAGAGCGCTTACGAGGAGTTGCAATTTTGCTAAGAAAGAACCATTTACATATATATGGAAGCATTCTATTTCTTTTAGGTCTTACTATAGGTTGAATTATTGCCTATTATAGAGATTGGTTAAATAATTAGGTTTTGTGTAGTCAGCTTATTTCATCCCTTTTTCGTACCAGCTTTACTGAGATATAATTCATATCCATTCAAATCACACATTCAAAAAGTACTATTCAATAGTTTTTATATTTACAGAGTTGTTGCAACTATTGCTACAATTATAGCACATTTTCATCATCCCCAAATAAAAACCCTATGCCCTTCAGCAGTTCTACTCACCATTTCCCCTATTCGTTCTCAGTCCTAAGCAATCGCTCATCTTTCTATCTCTATGTCTTTGCCTCTTATGGGTATTTCATATAAATGGAATCATGCAATGAGAACTTCCGTAACTGGATTCTTTCACTTGGCACGATGTTTCTGAGATTTATCCATGTTGTAGCATCTAACAGTCCTTCCTTTTATTTCCAAATAAAATTCCACTGTATGGATATACCATATTTTATTTACCTAATTATCAGCTGATGGACATTTGCATTGATTTCCAATTTGGGACTATAATAAACAATACTGCTATGAACATTCCTGTATTATTCTTGTCTTTGAAGAGTGCTGACTAATACAAAATTCTTACTCATAGTAAACCACATTCTAGCACTTCCTATGATACAACAATAATCCCTAACTTAATTTCTTGATAATTATTTTAGGACACAAAATATGTTCTCATCAGTAAACTGCGGTTGCTGTCATAGTGTCACGGAGAAGCAACTTGTTTCATAGAGTCAGAGCATAGTAACAGTAACAAAGACACTACTAATAGCAATAGGAATAGCACCTATCGATTGCTGAGACTTGCCTATGTGCTTGCCACTTTCCATTCATGCAGCTGATGTACCAATTTTCTTTAATAATTCTCCTACTGCTGGTGGATTTTGGTTGTTCCCATGTTATAACATGAAGGGTAATATTTCAACGACCACTTCTGTGAAATTTTTTTTCTTTAGAAGTATTTTCTCAGGATAAATTTGTAATACTGGTAAAAGTGATAAATCCTGTTAGGGGTCTTGATGCTTAATTGCCACATCGACTTATAAAAGCATTTGGAAATACCAATTTTAGCACACCTCACTAGGAGTGGGTGCTAAATTTTTGCAAATTTTATCAGTGAAAAACAAACTCTTTAATAACGCCTTAACTGGCATGTTTTTGACTACTAGTCAAAAACCTTCTTTATCATTTTGTTAAAGGCTAAAGTTGGGTTATCTCATGGAGTTTTTGAATTTAAATGAACAAAAAAATCGTTAACTCAATATTCTTATGAACAAATGACCAAAGGAATGATAACATGTTTGAATTAAAGATGATCACGGAAGTCCTTCGTTACCTGTGGTCTCACCTTCCGTGGTTTCTGGTATCCACGGTCAACCACGGTTAAAAAATATTCAGTGGAAAATTCCAGAAATAAACGATTCGTAAGTTTTAAGATGCATGTCATTCCGAGTATTGCGATGAAATCTCTTACTCTCCCACCGTCCCGTCTGGGACATGAATCCTCCTTTGTCCAGCATATCCACACCAGATGAGATACCCATTCATTGGTCATTTAATAGCCTTCTTGGTTATCAGATCAACTGTCTTAGTACTGTAGTGCTTCAAGTAACTTTTTAATATTTTTTTTAATAATGGCCCCATAATGCAGGAGTAGTGATGCTAGCGATTCAGATGTGCCAAAGGGAAGTCGAAATATGCTTCCTTTAAGTGAACAGGTACAATAAGATATTTTGAGAAGCAGAGAGAAAGACCACATTCAAGTATCTTTTTAAGATAGTATCTTATTCTAATTATTCTATTGAATTAAGTTATTGTTACTAATCCCTGATTGTGCATAATTTATAAATTAAACCTCATCACAGGTATGTACGTGTAGGAAAAAGCACAGCATAATAGTATATGTAGGGTTCGGTATTATCTACATTTAGGGATCCACTGGGGTCTTGGGATACAAACAAAGAATCTGGAAGAAGAGCGAGTCTCCATGGAGCTCAAAAAACGGCTGCAAAACTCAATTCCATTGAATGTTTTATCTTCATTAATGATTTGGGAGAAAAGAGTAAACAGCCCGGAATTTCACTTCACAGATGGCTCTAAATTGAGAAGACTGTAAATAGCGATGAATAATGAGAAATAACACAGGGACCAGTAAGGTGAAAACTTAGCAATACGTAAAAAACGATCCATGCTGGCAAACGAGCCTGCCAGGGCACGGAAACAGAGGCTTACAGCTAGTGCAAAAGCAGAGAGGCACCACCCTCCCACATCCACCGGGCACCCGCCTCGCACACGGCAAGTGCCGGGGCCCCTCGTGTCCCCGCATGCGGCATGCTCTCTCATCTCTCTAACCATGCAGACACGCTGTTCCCTTTGCCTAACTATCTTGCTCTCCCTTATTTACCTGACTGTCTCCTTCTGCGGCTCAGTTCAGACAGAAGTTGCCTCTTCCAGATAACCTTCTCGGACCTCCGAGCCAACCAACCCCCCTCCACTTTCCTCTGTGCTACAGCAGCATCCTGTGCCTGCAAACCATTTCAGCACTTTTTAAATGACATTTCTGGAGTCATGGGAAGATGACTACTGTGATACAGTAGTTGAAACTGTTTATAACCTAATATTTCCAAATGAATGAAAAGGCACGAGAAACAATAATGGAAGATGTGAGAAAATGACATGAATTAGAATAAGAAATACTGAAAATGTGATGAGAAAACCCAGGAAAGCCTTAGAAACGAAAGAAAAAATAGCATTTCAGAAGTGAAGACTAAAATAGAACAAAACACTGGAGTAAAAAAAGACAGCTATACATTAAAAAGAAATAAAAGGTGAAAAGGAGAAATTTAGAAATAAAAAAAAAATAAGGAAATAAGAATTCAAGAGAGAAAGAGACAATATGGAAGATAGTTAAAGATGGTGCAACACGGGTATAATTAGAACGCTGGAAGAAGAAATGCCAAAGAAAAGTATCAGAACAAACCCTAAACCTAAAGCTCAAATATTGCATACTAAAATATTTTTTTAAATTTGAAAACTATTTAAAATCACACATTATAACTCTAAGTACAATCAATTCAAGCCCATCTATATAGAAATACATTCTAATAAAATTACTTGACTTTAAAGGGGGGAGAAAAAGGTCTCAGGGCCTCCAAACACAAAGGCAAAGTCCCTAACAAGGGAAGGAATACCAGACTGTCATCAAATGTCTTCAGAGCCGCACGTTACGCCAGAAGACAATGGATAACATATTTAATATGCTCGGTGAGAGAAAATGTAAATGCTGAATGAAGCCAGTTCCAAAAGATCACATCTGTATGCTTCCATTTATGTAAAATGCCTAGAATAAGTAAATCTCTAGAGACAGAAAGTAGATCAGTGGTTGCCAGAGGCGGAAGGTCGGAATGAGGGGCGATGGCGATCGAGTACAGGGCTTCTTTAGGGCACGATGACAACGTTCTGGAGTTAAACACTGGTGATGCTTTCGCAACTTGGTGAATATACTTTTTAAAAAATCCCACTGAATTGTACACTCTAAAAAAATGAATGTTATGATATGTAAATTATATCTCAATAAAGCTGTTAAATAAAAAAAAAAGAAAGAAAGAAAATGTGAGCCACAGATTTTATATCTAGCCAAGCTGACCTTCAGGTATAAATGCTAACAGATGGTTCTTATCAAGAAATAGGTCAGGGAATATTATTCCTACGAGTCCCTGTTAGGCATCCACTTGAATGAGAGCTTTAGTTTGCCAAAATCACTGGAACATTAAATATACATAAATTGAGATAAAGAATATGTTAGATTTTAAAAGTCTGAAAATACATGTCAAACAATCAAAAGGTGTGGACCTTATTCAAACAAGTTATTAAAAAGTGACATTTATGAAAAGTGGAAATTTGAACACTACCTGAATGTTTGATGGTACTGAAGAATCATTGACATTTTAAGGTATGATAATTATATTGCGTTATTTTTTAAAGATTCCTCATTTTGTAAGGATATATAACTTAATGATTCTGGAGGCATTTCTATAATGTCTGAGATTTGCTTCAAAATAATTGAACAACACACACACACATAAGCACGAGAACACAGATAAAACTGGAGGAATCTGAGTAAGACCAGCGGATTGCATCGACGTCAATATTCTGGTTGTGACATTGGACTACAGTTTTGCAAGATGTTACTATTGGAGGACATGGGGTAAAGGGTATACAGATCGATGTCATTTCTTATCATTTTATGTGCATCTACAATGATTTCAATAGAATTTTCAATTAAAAAAATAATATGGAGGATGTTGGTGGAGGTATAGACAAAACAAGACTGATGATACTGGCAATAAATTGATAACCGTTGACGCTGAGTGATGGGTTCAAGGGAGTTTACTATGCGATTTTATTCATACTTGTATATGTTTGTGATTTTCTATAATTTAGCTTTAAATGCATTTATTTTCCGTATCTCTCCATCTGTGGACCTTTTGAGATGGGATTTGTGTCCCTGTATCCCCAGTTATTTACACGGGACTTATTTGAAAACTCATGGGTAAATGGACAGAAATATGGAGTTATAAATTAGTGAATAGGTAAATGGAAAAATAGATCAAACTGGCAAAGAGCTGATGCCAAAACCCAAGTGTTATCGATGAGTGCAAAGCTGGGGACTTTGGTACCAGGCGTACGGTAGGCTGCCTGGCCGCTTACCAACATCTGACTCCCCACCGTGGGCGTGAATTGTACTTCCACTAAAAGCAGGTTGTTCACATGATTTGCTTTGGCCAGTTAAATATGATGAAAAGTCATTTGCAGTCACGTCAGGAAAATCTTTAAGAGACAGTTCTCTCTGTTTAGGACAGGCAGACTAACATTATTCTGGAAAACAGCTGCTCCATTCCAGAGCATGGGTCCTGCATAATGTGGAGCAGAGATACAGCTAACCAGTGATGAGTATGTAGAGTGTGCAAGAAAAAACCTTTGTTGTTGCGCACCACCAAGGTCTTGGAGTTGTCTGTTATTACATCCTAAACGTAGCATCACCTGATAGAGGGAGCTACTGGGGTCTTGCTTTGTGTTATTTAAGCAGGAGCAAGAAGAGTAAAAGCTGGACTTGCAGTAGCCCAGAAAAGAGCTGATGAGAGTATATTATCCAGAACAGAGGTAAAGGAGAGCGATGGAGCTGAAAGACATTGTAAAGGCAGAATTCACAGGACTGGGAAGATGAAGAGAGGGCATCAGGAAGAGGAAGATTCAAAGATGCATCGGGTCCAGAGCTGCTTCTGTAGGAATGGTGCTACCATTCCTGAGAAAGGGAGCACCGGGTGACAAGAAAAAAGCTATTACTGAAGGGGAAGATGACGATGACTTTGGTCTTAACTTGAAAGGAATCAAGCAAGCCTCAGACTACAGTGCAGTTGAACAGTCGAGCTGCACAGTGAACGTGCAGAATCTCATCACCAACTAACGGTTCTGGAAGAGGGGAGATGTGAGCGAAGGTCACGTACCTACCTGGCCCCTGCCTCCAAGCTGGGCTACCCTTGCAAAATATCTGACAGATGGGCACATCCCCTCTTCTCAGCCTTTGCCAGGAGAGGCGATTTCCCTGACTTCTCCAGGAATCCAGCAGTGTCTGACAAGGCCCATGATCAGCAGGATTTCCCCTTAGTAAGCAGGATGCGTTCGCCCTGGAGTGGGCAGACCACGGAACGTTAATCAATAAGCACTTTACCAGGGCTTTCAAGAACTGGCTTTGGAAGCAGGGTTCCAGGATTTCTGGAGTCTTTCTGAGATTCAACCTTGAAAAGGCCTCTTTCCAGATGTCTCTTTACTTGTCAAAAGTAAAACAGGCCATGAAAGGTCTAAGTAATACATCTTTATTTGATAGCTTCCTGTTGTAGCAATCTCTTACTGATAGTAGTAACAACAATAAAAACTGTAATTTATTTAGAATTTTATTAGATGCCAGATATCATACGGAGGGCTTCATATACGTGACCTCATTCATTCCTGTAGCCATCATGCCAACTGTAGAAAGTTATAATAAAAATAATGTGATAGAAAATATTGGCATTATTCACTGAGAAAGGTAAATGCTGGTGTTGAATACGGGGTCTTCCGTTTTCTGAGCAAGGCGGCGGCTGTGGGGATGTAAGCTTGAAAGAGTCAGAGGTAAATTATTCTCTATAATTAGAAGACAGTTATGGAAAGAAAGGTAGGAAGAAGATCTAGAATTTGGAAGGCAGTTTCTAGAAGTTGGAGCCTTGAGTGCAAGAAAGGACAAAAAATATACACACGTGCTATTGGTGGGGTATCGGAAATATCAAACAAATGAGTGGTTTTTTTGCAAAGCATGGCATATAAATCTTCCTAATGCCCCTCCACAAAATCTTTAATAAAATATACATTGCTCACCAATGCTTTGAGAAGAGGATTATATGGGGGAGGGAGGTTTATAAAGAGGTACTAAGTCATGCTTCAAAGTAAAGGCAAGGCGAAACCAAGGATGCTCAAAGCATCATGCTAAGTGAAATAAGCCAGACAGAGGACGACGTATATTATTCGATATCACTTATACGTAGAAACTAAAGAAAAACAAAAATCAACATGGCCTGGGAGTGGGCAGAATCACTTCTACCGCAGGCTACTAGCTAGAATCCAGTCACATGTTCCAACCTTCCTGTGAGGGTAGCTGGGAACTGTAATCGGCCCGCAAGCGCAGGAAGAGGAAAATGAAGCAAGATTTGTGAACACTGAGCATTGTCTCTACTACTCTAAATGGAAGGCAGAGACAGCAGGCAAGAAAAAGTTTATCGTCGCAAGCCCGAGCAGCATTTTGGGAACAGTGTCGGGATTTAGCTACAGCTGTGAGAACGGCCGCGCTGAGCACCTAGACAGCTCGAGGCTGTAAATGTATTGTCCCTTTTTATCCTCGCAAAAAATCCTCCAGTTTTAGACATTTTAGATATGTGAAACCTGAGGATAGAGAGGTTTGGCAGTTCTCACCATAGGGACCTACCAAAATTCCAGGTAATGAAGGTCTAACCGGATGTTTGATGAGGCCAGGGGGTACCCCACACACACACACACACACACACACACACACACACACACACACACACAAATGAAACTTCTGGGTCTCTGTTATGGCCTGAATTGTGTTCCCACTGCCACCCAAATTCATATGCTGAACTCCTACCCCCCAATACTTCAGGATGTGGTAGTATTTAGAGACAGGGTCTTTAAAGTGACAATTAAGTTAAAGGGAGGCCTTTAAGGCGGTTCCTAATCCAATGTAAGTAGTGACCTCATAAAAAGAGAGTATTTGGACACAGACGTGCGTGCACACAGAGGAAAAACCGCGTGAAGACACAGGAAGAAGGCAGCCACCTACAAGGCACGGACAGAGGCCTCAGAAGAAACCAACCTTGAATTTGGATTCCAGACTCCACAACCTTGAGAGAATAAGTTTCTACTGTGTCAGGCATCAGTCTGTGGTACCTGGCTAAAGCGGTCCAGGGATGCTAATAGGGTCTCCCCGAGGTCATCCCCCCAGGCCACCGAGCCCCACAGGAAGGAGCAGAGAACGATTCTTTCCGTTCTCAGTCGGCCTTTTCCAAACAAGGAATCCAGCCTCAGTGAAGCAAGGTGCGGCCCACTCAACCCTGTGAAGAAAGCAGGAGCCTCGTCCTGCGGGTCCCCACCACCGGAGACTCAAGGGCAGTCTAGTGCGAAAGCCGAGGCTGCTCCACTTACCAGCTGGGTCACCTGGGGAGAGCGACTCCATCTCTCGGATCCCCAAGTCCCCCACCAATAAAAGGAAGAAAATGGTCCAACGTTTGTGAAAGCGCTGACTGCATGTCGTTTGACTATGCACGCAGTCAAAACGTGGAAACGGCATCTCCCACCCCCTCAACCAGAGGACTCAGGGCTTCTACCTTGCGAGTCGCAGGGGAGAGTCAGGGTTTCGGGGTCGGATGCACCCGGGCTCACATCCTTAGGTCATCGCGAGCGGACCTCGGCGAGGTCAGCTCCCTGATCTGTCCTCGCCTCTAAAACAGAAACGACCACGGTGACTCCCCCGGGGGACTCTGTGGGGTGCCCAGTGAGGCCGTCCACAGAACGCGCTGGGCACGTCTGTCGCCGTGGCTGTCAACACAGGTATCGGGAGATGTTTTGTTTTGTTCCCCGATGTATCTTCTTCTGCTTCCCCGTAATGTGCCGGCGTGAGCGGGGCTCACCTGAACTCATCTGCGAGCCCTGTGTTTGAATCACCCGTCAGCTGGTCTGCGGACGGGCGGACTCCGAGCCTCACCACGTCACAACGCTTCTCAGGGACCATGACGTGGCCCCGGGCTGCGTTTTTTTTTAAAACAGCCCTTTATGGGCTTCTGGGGAATGCGCACCTCCTTGTGGATCTTTATTTTAGAGATGTCTCTACTTAAAAGGGCAGAAAATATTCAAGGAAGGAGGATTATGGTCCTGTTCTCAGACATTATTCTGGAAAAGGAACAGAAAATGCTCCCAACAGGTTGGCATCAATACACTTCTATATTTAATAGTGTGGTTTGCTTTTGTGCATTCTTTAGTAGCTGGTCATTAAGAGCCTCATCGCTGATTGGAATCGGTGCACAGGGAGGGATTTCTTGCTGCCTGCTTTTGAATCTTAATTCTGAGGCAGATGGAACACGTTTGTGTACTGACCTGGGAATGGGCCTGAAGAGGTCTTTTCAGTGGAGTCAAAAACAAACATGGCAGCCCACACGCAGCCTGGCTGAGAACCCAAACTACCCGGAAGGTGGGAGGGGAGGAGAACTGGACAACCCCTGCCCCCACCCAGGCTGGACTGTGGCTCCAGTGGCAAAGGGATGTGAAGTCCGGACTGACCACCAGGGAGACGAAGGCTAAACAGGTTGCTCAGACAGATTCATCAAGCTTGTACTGAGTCCCCCAGTAGGCACTCAGCTTTAGATGCCCGGCTATACAGAGTTCCAACACACGAAACCTGGGAAAGCTCCTTACTCTCCCTGAGCCTACTTCCCTAACAGAAGAATGGGAGTAACAATGCTTGCTTAAAGGAACTGCTGTGAGATCTAACAAACGAGTGTTTCGTACATGGTAACTAGATGAATGAGGATAATCGCAGGTGACATTTATTAAGTGTTTACTCTGTGCCAAGGTGTTTCATATGGGTTCTCTGCTTTAATATACACAAGTCTATAAACGGGTAGTCTTACTTGGAAGAGAAGAAGATTTAGACTTAAGGGAGTTAGGTTACTTTCCTTGGTCTCAGAGCCAGGAAGTGTAGGCTCGAACCAGGCTTTAAATTAAGGTAATTTGATTTCAAAGTCTCGAGTCTTAATTACTGCGATATCATGGTCAGCAGCAGCAGAAGGAACATCTGGATCCATCGATAACTAAACCACAATCCTGGCCCCCAAACAGCTTGCAGACTGGTGGGGGAGTCAGACATGTAAACACATTAATGACTAAACAGTGCATTAAGTACTAGAATAGAGTCACAGACAAATGCTGTGAATATCTAAAGGAGAGAGGAGCTTATCTGCCTGCCAGAATTAGAATTGCAGAGGAGGGACTATCTAAGCTGGGGAGTCACCAGGCAGAGGAAAACAAACCAACCGACCAGAGGGGTCTGGGTCAGAACTAGGAAAAAGTGCGGTGGGTACAGAGTAATCAAACCATGGAGGAGCACGGTCCGTCCAGGCTGTGGTGAGGAGTCCAGGGCACCTCTGATGGATGGAGCATGAGCGGGGAGAGCAGTAAGAGCTGAGCGAGGAAATGCTCGCCGGGGCCAGGTGAGGACGGGCCTGCGCGTGTCGGCCCATAGGAACCACGGCGAATGGCGGCTTAAGCAGGACGAGAGACTTACTGAATTCTGTTTTTTAGGAAAACTCTTCTGGCAGCAGTTTGGGGTAGTGGACATAATAGTCCTTGAAAAGGTAAAAAGACTGAGAATTAGATAAAGAACTGGTGAGTGACAGACAGATTAGGATCCTGCTGTCAGTAAACTGTAGCTTACAAACGAGGCGGGCTGGGCTCTCCGGTCCAAGGATGAACGAAGACAAAGGACTGTGTTTGCTTAGAGGTTAGATGCAGCGATGGAAGAGTTTTAAAACGAAAAATGAAGGAGACGGGAAATGCCCAGGTAAAACCTTGTGCCGGGGAAAATGAGCATGCACACTCTTGTTAAGCGCTCAGTATACTGCAGCCACTGGGGGCACAAAGACGAACAAATTGCCATCGTCCCTGATCAGGGAGCACGCGGTCAATGTATGCGAAGAACAATAAGCACCGGAGGTTCCCAGGGGTCACGTGGGAAAGACCTTGGAATGCACGCCCAGGTAACTCTCCAGCCTCCTGCAGAGCAAGCACGATGCTGAACAGCTCAGCCCAGCGGGAGGCGATGCCCGCCCAGAGCCTCAGTGACCTGGTTAAACAGGATTTGATAAAGGATGGCCAGGGCATTGGAAAGTATCTTTCATCCTTCAAAATAAAAAGAATATAGATTTTCACAGCCCAGAAACAAAACCGTGACCTAAGTAAGAATGGAGAGAAGACTTCTAATAAGATAGAACAGCTTGGCACCACGTTAGAGGCATGTGATTTGGAATTTCGCCAATCTAGGCTCCAGCTCAGATTCTCCAATTGACTCTGAGTGATCTTTACCAGTTACTTCGGCTTTCTCCTGCTCCTACGGTCTCTTCATCAGTAGAGTATGGACAATAACACCTTCTACCTAGGTTTGTGGTGAGGAACACACGAGAGAACATTACGAAATGCCTAATTGAAGGGACCAGAATACAGCAGGCGAATGCGGGAGTCTCTGAGATGGACCCAAGAGATACACCTCCCTACCCGGGACTCTAAACGAGGAGAGAGATAAAACACAAGAGTAAAGGTAGAAGTCAACTATTAATTTTACCACTCGCTATCTACTGCCGCATAGCAAACCAACCACCTTAAAATGTAGTGGCTCGAAAACAATATTTATGTTGCTCACAAAGCTGCCATTTAGAGGGACAGGGCTAACAGAGACACCTTGTCTGCCCTACGCAGCATCAGCTGGAGTGGCTCAAAGGCTGAGGGCTAGAATTGTCTGGAGGCTCAGTCACTCCACGACCAGCAGTTGATGCTGCAAGCAGCTGGGCCCTCTGGCCAGGACCCTGACACGTGTCCTCTCCCTGTGCTGGCTGGTGCCATGAACAAGCATCCCCAGAGGACTAGGCGGGAGCATGTCGCCTTCTATGACTTAACCTTGGAATTCACCCGGCATCGTTTCTGCCACCTTCATGGTCCTCCCCTGATTTAATGCGGGGTGGAGTGAGTTGGAGTCCCACCTCTTGATGCAGGGGTATCGAGATCACAGTTTAGAAAAGACACACGTGAGATGAGATATATATTGATGGAAACATCTTTGGAACATACAACGTGTCCCTGTGCTAGAGGCTAACCAGTCGGGCTAAGTTATGGAAGAGGGTTTAATAAGGCATCTATTTACGAGGGGGTGGGAAGGAACTGCACTTTGTAAAAGCAGAAGCTGTGACTATGCCTAGGCCTGCAGGGATGCGGGGAAGGAGAGCTTGCCTCACAGAGCCACAAACTTTGGTTAAGATGCACAGCCAACCGACGGCAAGGAGCAGGGGTTGCTCCGAGAAAATAAACACTCAACCGCATTCTCCTTCCTGCTGTTCTTACCTCCGGACCTCCCCAGTCTGCAGCCAGAGGGCGAGGGAGCCTGTTGACACATGACACGGTTACGGGTGCAGCTGAGAACAGGGAAGGGCAGACTATGGATCTGGAGGGGCCAACGAAAGTCACCCAGCACAAAATCCACGGGAGAATATCTGGCCTTCGGTGGGACTGCTAAACGGATCCGCTATCTTCCAGCCTCCCGATCTCGAATGAGGACCAGCCCATTGGTAGGAGGTTTGCATTCGCAGAGCAGACACATGTACCCAGGCCATCGCTTCCTACTGGTTGTATGGAGGAGGGAGGCAAAAAGGACCCCAAGGTCCCCTTTGCTACATTAGTCCGAACAGAAATGTGGATGAGTCACTGACTCAACAATTCACTCCACCTCTCTGGAGGTAGGAGGTGTAAAGGGTTGGGAAAGGGCTGTTTTCTTAACAGGGAAGTTACTATCAAAAAAAGCAGGGTGAAGGGGAGATTCCCCCCAAACAGGATCTGGTCATCTTGTCTACCTGCCCCTGCCTTCCAATGAAAATCAAACGATGACCCAACATCTGTGTGAGCGAATGTAAGGCGGACACAGATTTTTGTCTATATTAAGCCAGCAACATAATCCATCAGGTCCAGGTACATCGAACAGGCCAATTTAAAACAAAAGACTTTTCCTTGGGTTTCTGCATTTCCCATGCACTCAAGTAGCACGAGAGGAGACGAGCAATGCCTGAGTAGGCAGGTCTTACTCCTTCCAGATCCTACCAGGACCTGACGATCTTTGGGGCAGCTTTTCAAATAAACAACCAGGAATGGACAGGAAGCAAATGCTTTGTACAAACACCAATAATTCTCACTCTATCCTCTTACATATTGACACGTTCTAGCTGTAATCTTTTCTTCTTAACCTGTTCTCCTTCAGAAGGTGAAGAGGCTCTGAAGGCAATCTCAATGACAGGGAGAGCAGAGAGGAAGGAGGCAGGCATGGTGGAGTTAGCCTGGCGGTGCCCCCTCGGGGAACCCACCCCGACCTCCCGGGCATGGCTGACCAGCTTTCCTTGTCACTCCCCTGACAATGAATCACATGTGGCATTTCTTTGTTCATGTGATCTACCCTCCCACTTTCTTTAAGCGTAGAATAGAGGCAGCTTCTTGCGGGTAGAGACTACGTCTTTCTCACTTCTACAGAGCTCAGTACTTGGCTCATTAAGCATGAGTTACTTAATAGCATGGAACAGGGTAGATGGAGTGAATACAATAGCCTTGGAAATAACTGTGGCGCTCTCCCATTCTCCACTTGAAACCCTCACTATATGATACATGTGCAAGTGCTGTACGAACTGTCACACTCAACTGTAACACTCGTTCTGAGCTGTCCTGGTCTAAGTGCTGAGGGGCGCGGCAGCCAAGCCCCAGGGGCTCGTGGTTGAGCCAGCGCACCTTATTTTAAATCTCAAAAACAGGGCACAGTGGTTAAAAGCGAAACAGTCTCTGTTCAAATCCAAGATCGACCTCTCACTAGCTGTGTGATCTTAACCGAGTTGCCCTCTCCGTGTTTCGGTTTCATCGCTGATAAAAGTGGGGGGGGGGGGGGAGTATCATGGAATCTACCTCACGGAGTAGCTTGAGAATCAAATGAGCCGATATATAAAGCTTCTAGAACAGCTCCCGGCACGCAGCAGGCACTAGGTTAACTCTCGCCACTATGAATAAGCACTGTGGTTTTCATCATTGGTGATGATAACTGCCACGGTCTCCTGAAGCCGTAGAAGTGGAGGGACTCTCAGGGCTTCCACCGCACCGCCGACGGCTCGGTGGCCGACCACAGAGGGAACTGGCATTTTTCAGACACCTACTACGTGCCAAGTCACGGGCTAGATCTCTAGCATTGATAGCCGCCCTTCCGTCTCTGAGGCAGACACTGTTATTACCCCCATTTTACAGATGGGGGGATTGAAGTTCAACGGAAACGTTGCTTCTGGCGTCACAGGGAGGAAACGCTGGCGTCTGCATTCCAGCTCAGGTCCCCACATCCGAAACCCTTCATCAGCTCTTCGCCGGCCGGCCTCGCTCGGGCTCCGGCCTCGCTCGGGCTCCGGCCTCGCTCGGGCTCCGGCCTCGCTCGGGCTCCGGCCTCGCTCGGGCTCCGGCCTCGCTCGGGCTCCGGCCTCGCTCGGGCTCCGGCCTCGCTCGGGCTCCGGCCTCGCTCGGGCTCCGGCCTCGCTCGGGCTCCGGCCTCGCTCGGGCTCCGGCCGCCGTGGGAGAGCCGGCCTCTTCTCCCACCAGACTGGCGGCACCTGCCACTCCCTCCCGCTCCAGCCCCTCCACCCACTCTCATTTAATAAGTGTAAAAATACTTCCGCTGATTCATTTATTCATAATCTTCTGAACACCCACCATGTGCCAGTCACTGGCATATGTACTGTGGGTACAAGGATGAGTAAGCCGCGGTGCCTGACCACAGAGCCCGGGCAACTCCGCGTTTCTCGTGCCAGGGAAATATCAGTTAGGCCATGTAACTGACCGAGATAGAGGGAGAGCGAGACACCCCTGGTACCCGTCTCACACGGCGGTCCCCCTGGAACGCGGAACCTGAGTGGAGGGCTTGCACGCAGGTCCGTTGTTTCGGGAAGTGAACCTGGGAACAGGATGGGAGACTGTGGGTGGGGAACCACGGAAGGAGGGGAAGTGAACTGGAGAGCGGATGCATCACCTCAAGCTGCTCACCAGAGTGGACGACTGGGGCACCATTTCCCTGGGACCTTCAGGGGAACCCTCTAGAATGCATCTCGGAACTGCCTACGAACGTTTATCTACCAGCGCGTATCTTCCATGCTTCGAGGGTTCGCCGTGAGCTGTTAATTGCCTTGCACTTCCAGACAGCATATGCTGAGTGCCAGGCAGGTTCCCACAAGTCTGCTCTGCTGCAAAGCTGGAGATACCCCAGGGAAGAAAACATGGCAAGTGCATTCGCCTGGGCAGAGCAGGTTGCTTCTGTAATGGCTGGGACAAAAGGAGGACCAGCAACAACAGCATCACCTAAGCAGTTATAAATATGAATTCCCATGCCCCATCCCAGTCTACTGATGAGTGGGCTCATCAGTCTGTGTCCTACCAAGCCCTCTGGGCAATTCTGATGCAAATGTAAGCCCGAGACCCACTGCGCTATAGAATTGTTGGACAGAATATAAAAGAGGTCTAACAGAGTTAATTCTAGCTGCTGAAAGTTCAAATGACGTCTACTCCAAAGTAGAAATCTGCACGTCATCTCCATCTCTTCCCTTTTAACGTTCACGTCCAACACCAGTCCCACCCATTACAACACCTATTTTCTATGGCTACTTTCACACAAGAAAAGACTACATGGCCCACAAGCCTAAAATATTTACTATTTAGCCCTTTAAGAAAAGTTTTGCCAACTCCTAAAATAGAGAATCCAGGGAATCAACAACTCATTTTTTTTTTTTGTTTAAATAGTAAAAGGTTTGAAGAGTTACTTCACCAGAGGAGATATCTGGATGGCAAATAAGAACATGAAAAGATAGATGTTCAACATCACAAGTCATTAGAAAAATGCAAATTAAAATCATGAGATATCTCTACATACTTATTAAAATGGTTAAAATAAAATTTTCTTTAAAAAAAATTATGATACTACCAAGTGCTGGTAAGGACAAAGAGTAACTGGATCTTTCATGCATTTGCTGTTGGAATTGCAAAATGACCTAGCAGCTCTGAAAAATATTTTGGCAATTTCTTATAAAGTTGTAAACACACACTCACTGCATAACCAAGAAACCATATTCCTTATGTCTATCCTAAAGGAACGAAAACACATTCACTCAAAACCCTGTATGTAAACATTTATAGTAACTCTATTCAAAATCACCTCCCCCCTCCCCGAAAAAAAAAAAAAAACACACTAGAAATAACAAAAACACTCTGCGGTAAGTGAATTGGTAAACAAACTGTGGTATGTTCATATAATGGAATATGTCTCATCAATAAAAAGAACAAACTACTCACAGACATGGCAACTTAGATGACTCTCACAGGCATTACGCTGAGAGAAGGAAGCCAATCTCAAAAGATTATCTACTGTATGATTCTATGACATTCTGGAAAAGACCAAACTACAGCAGTTGCCATGGGCTAGGAGTGGGAGGAGGGTGAGATTACAAAAGAATAGCATGAGGGAGAAGTTTTTAAATGGGGCTGTTCTGTGGCACAATTGTGAAGGGGGTTACACAAGTCTATGCACGTATTAAAACTCGTAGACCTGTGCAACAAAATAAAATGAGTTTTACTGTATATAAATTAAAAACAAAGAGACAAACAAACCAAAAAACAGGAGGTAGGCTCCGGAGTTACTTTATTGGTTCTGAGGTACAACTCTTAACTGGCTGTGTGACCTTCGGTGAGTCACTTAACCTCTCTTTGTCTCAATTTCCCAATTTGTAAAATAGAGATAACATTTTCTACCTCACAGAATTTTCATGAGGATTATTTGAAAAAAAATGCATGTAAAGAACACAGACAAAGCTTGGCATATGAAATAAATGTGATAATAAAAAATGTTTATTCTCATTAGGTGCAGCCCAGTTGTTACATTGAATTGATTTTATTTTGTTATTCAAAAACTGATCTCTTCAGGGGGGTTGTTCTATAATTCTCACTTAATTCAGAATATCCTATTTCTCATAGCAACTTTTTTTGTCTGTGCCCAATTTGGAAGGATTTTATGAATTTTGTAATTGATCCATGAGATCATCCCTATATACTAAACTATCTGCCTGTGTCCCGGGTTTTCGAAGGTTTTTTAAGTCTGATAGTTTAAAACAGTCTATAGGGGGAAGTCAGAACCCAACATTGGAGTCCAGAAATGACGTGATGTCCAATCTTTCTAACACTGAAGGGTCAAATTCTTCCCATCTGGTCTCGAATACCATCACTCTGATGAAGTGAACTGTGATTCCTGACGCATAACAACAAATGATTCACACGCGATTCCAAAACCATGAAATTTTCTCAGTTACTCTTTTCTTTCCTGTCCTGTGGCTCTCGAAATAATCCCTCTTTAATATGACTTCCGTCTCCCTGCTCACGGCTTCCCACCAACCCTGATACCAAAGTAAGGAGATGATGGCCTTTGATATGCAATTTTCGTCTTCAAAGGACTGAGTTTCTCCGCTCCCCTTCACGAATCATCATTAGCTTTCTTAGCACATTTTCCACTGGAGATAATTGTTGTGACATGTCCTCAATTCCTTTCTAATGAAAGTGGAGCGTAACCCAAGGCTTTTCAAAATTCGAACAAAAGAATTTCATCTCAGTCACACATAATACAGTCATGGCCAGCTGTCAGTTCAATGGCTTGACAAATGTATACTGAACACCATTTGTGCCATTCATGATAAGAACGAACATGACTAAAGAACAGCCCCGTGGAGCCACCGGGCTTCTCATATACTGCTGGTGAGAGTGTAAATGGGAACAACACTCGAGAAAACAGTGTGCCATTATTATCAAAGCTGAAGATATACTCCATGACCCAGCACTTTCATTACTAGGTTTACAACTTAGAGAACCTATGCACATGTGCGCCAAGAGAGATGAATAAAAAAGTTACGGAGCGTTGCTCACGACAGCCCCAAGCTAGAAACCACCCGAATGCTCACTGGCGTTTGAATGGATGAACATATCGCTGTATATTTACACACGAAATCCCGATATGAAAATTAATTAACGACAGCTATGCACAGCGATGTGGATGACTCTCACAACCAAGGCTGAGTGTGATGCCAGACGTAAAACAATACGTAAAGGATGATTCGTTTTATAGAAAGTTCAAAACAGACATAACTAAACCATTCTGCGATGTAGATGGCAAATAAAAGATAAGTCTGAAAATGGTTACCGTGAAGTCGGGAGGTAATGGTTACTTCTAGCAGAGAAGGGAGTGAGTCGTAATAGATGCTTTTGGGATATAGCAATGTTTTATTTCTTAATCTGGGTGGTTGCTTCATAAATGTCAATTTATACTCAATCAAATATGTATATATGTATACATACACACACACACATATATTCTTATGCTCTTAAAAGAAATGAAGAAAGCAGACTCGACCTTCTCTCTCACTGAATGCAGAACGCGAGGACTCTGCAAAGTAAACAGCAGCAGGTGGATTAAGGAAGGTGAGACTCTGAACCGCAGAATGGGAGGCGGGTTTGCCATTGCTTTTCCTCCAGCACCACCCGGCCTGAACGCGGCCTGAATGCAACGCGGCCCGCAACCGACACCGAGAAGTCAGCACCAACACGAACAGGGAGAGCTGCAGAAGAGGCTTCTCCTGGTGGCTCCAGGCACCGGAGAGGGAACTGCTAACACTCGGGGTGGGGGGGGGGGGGCGGGGAAACACCCATTTCTTCCTTGTCTCTAAAACTACTCTAAAATAAACTAGTGTGTTTAAAAAAAAACATCATTCAATACCCGGTCCTCTAGCAATCCTCTGATGTCAGTGGCAGAAGCCGCCCCTATAGGCGGCCACAGGGGTGAAAATGGAGTGAGGGGGTCTGGCTCTCTGATCAGTGCAGCTGGGATCCCAAGAAGATAAGGCAAACATTGACTACTTTAAAAAAAAAAAAAAAAAACACTAGTTTATTTTAGAGTAATTTTAGATTTACAGAAAAGTTGTGAAGACAGCACGGAGAGTTTCCACACGCCCCGCAACCCAGTGTCTCCTCCTACTAGCATCACGCTAATCTCTCTCTGTTCTCCCGTAGCCTGGCCCTGGATTCGGGCACAGGTAAGTGCTTGGCACAGCAAGGAAACTAAAGCCCCCGTCTTTCTAGACAAAGGAAGGACAAGCGCCAGAGGCATAAAGGAGACTGAGGATCTCAGGAAAGTGACTAGACAACACGGCGTATGAATCCTGTGCTCACATCCAAGCTGTGCCTGCACAGATCTGATCCTAACTGGCAAACCTAACCCTGAGAACTGGACTGACAGATACACACCACGTCTCATGAGCTTAGACTGTCCACTGGGTGGTACAGACATGAGTGACTCTAAACCACCAGAGGTTTGGAAACTGAGCCAATATTAGAACCAGGATCCACAGAAGAGAAGTTAAAACTTGCCACCTGAATCTAACCAGACTGATTCACTAAACTCAAACAAAAGTGCTCCATTGAATTTAAATAAAGCTTTGAGTTATACAACATCCAAAAATGTTCAGAATCAAATCCAAAATCACCCAACACACCAAGAACCACAAAGTTCTTAACTCCTTTAGGGAAAACCAGTCAATCCCCAGATCACGTGGATGCTGAAATTACCAAACAAATGCTTCAAAGCAGCCATTACACAAATGCTCCAAAAGGCAACCACAAACAATCTCGAAACAAATGGAAATAGGCGATACGACGAAGAATCAAGTAGAAATTTAAAAATAGGATAACTGTAAAAACTTTAAAAACTCACCGGTTGTGCTCAGTTGCAGATAGGAGATGACAGAGGAAATATTCAATGAACTTCCAGGTATAGTAAAGAAAGTGATCCAATCTGAAAAACAGAAAAAAAGATTAAAAAAATATATATATAAGCGGACTCTCATAGACCTAGGGCACTATAACAAAGGTCTAATATTTGTATCATCAGAGTCTAAAAGAGGGGGAATAAAGACTGTGATAGTGATAAAATATTTGTAGAAATAAAAGCTAAAAACTTCCCAAGTTTGGCAAAAGACGGAAGATGCTCGGTGAACTTCAAAGAGGGTATACCCAAAGAAATGCACATACAAAGACACATCCCACTGAAACTGCTGAAACTGAAGTTAAAAAAAAAAAAATTGAAAGCAGCCAAGAAAAAACAACACATACCTCAGGAGGAACAATTATTCAAATGACTATAAATTTCTCATCGGAAATCATGGATGCCAGAAAAAAGTACAAAACATTTTTTTAAGTGCTGAAAGAAATAAATTGCCAATCTAGAATTCTATATCTAGTGATCTATAACAGGAATGAAATTAAAATAAAAACATTCTCAGATAAACAAAGGATTTCTTGACAGAAAAGTTTCTCAGGAAGAAAGTACATAAAGCCAAAAGAAAACTTGGAATAGTAAGAATAAAGGAAGAACAAAAGACATAGAAAATATCAGGATAATATAATAGACGGGTCTTAAGATTTTATAAATGTATTTCACAGGTGAAAGTAAATATTATAACATTTTCTGGTGGTTTTTAATAAATTTAGATGTAACATATAAGACAAATATAAAGAAAGGAAGGAAAAAAGACCTATATGATGGTAAGTTTTCTATATTCCTCTTAGAGTGATGAAACACCGATTTTAAGTAGATTGCAAAAAGTTAAGCATGTGTATTATAATCCCTTTTTTTGAACAGTAAACTAATAGTAAAAAGGAATATAGTCGAAATCTAAATAGATAAATTAAAAAGGATACTAAAGAACATTAGAATAACCCAAAAGAGGGCAGGAAAGGAGAGAAAGAAAAACAAAGGGAATAAAAATGAAAAATGAAATGATAAATCTAAATCAAACATAATAACCACATACAATGCAAAAAGTCTAAACACAATAAACAAACAGAGATTCTCAGAGTGAATAAAAAGTTTTTATATGCTGCATATAAAAACCCACTTTGAACATAATAATATGGATAGGTTAAGTTTTCTTTCTTTTAATATGAAAAATGGCATCATGAAAACTACTAAAAAGAAAGCTGGAGTGGTTACACTAAGAAGACGTCAGGAATAAAGAGGGACAACCCATAATGGGAAAGGGACAGAACTATCCAAATGTGTACACAACCTGACAACGAATTTGAAAACACATGAAACAAAACAGATAAAACTGAAAGGAGAAATAAATACACAACTCCTCTTTTGGTAATAGCTAGAACTAATACATAAGAAATTAGCAAGGATATCAAAGAACTGAATAACAACATCAACCAATAGGATCTAATTGACATTTCTAGAACATTCCAGCCAACAATATTAGACTACACAATCCTTAAAATTTGTGTGGAACTGCAAAGACCCCAAACAGCCAAAGCAAAATTGAGAAAAAAAATTACAAAGCTGGAGGGATCACGCCCCCGGATTTCAAACTATATTACAAAGTTATAGTAATCGAAACTATGGTATTGGCATAAAAACAGACACACAGATAGATGAAACAGAATAAAGAACCCAGAAATAAAAACCCGCACATATATGGTTGATTGATTTACAACAAAGTCTTCAAGAACATACAATGGGGAAAAGACAGTCTCTTCAATAAATGGTGTTGGGAAAACTGAACAATCACATGCAAAAGTGTGAAACTTGTAAGATCTGAGACCATCAAACTCCCAGAAGAAAATAGCTGGTAAACTCTTTGACATCTGTCTTAGTGATGACTTCTTGGATTTGACATCCAAAGCAAAGGCGACAAAAGCGGAAATAAACAAGTCGAACTATATCAAACTAAAAAGTTTCTGTACAGCAAAGGAAACCATCAACATAATGAAAAGGAGCGAATATTTGCAAATCATACATCTGATAAAGGATTAATATCCGAAACATATAAAGAACTCATATGACTCAACAGCAAACAATAGCAAATTTTCTGATTTGAAAATGAGCAGAGGATCTAAATAGACATTTTTCCAAAGAAGATACACAGAAAGCCAACAGCTACATCAAAAGATGTTCAACATCTCTAATCGTCAGGGAAATGTAAGTCAAAACCACAATGAGATATCATCTCACTTCTGTTAGTAGGGCTATTATCAAAGAGACAAGAAATAAAAGACAAGTGTTGGTGAGGAAGTGGAGAAAAGAGAATTCTTGTGAAGTATTGGTGGGAATGTAAATTCTATTCAGCAATGAGACTAAAGGAAATCCTGCCATTTGCTACAACATAGATGGACCTTGAAGGCATTATGCTAAGTGTAATAAGCCAGACAAAGACAAATACTGTACAATAATATTCATATCTGGAATCTACAAAGAAATGAATCCAAAACAACAGAGAATGGAATGGTGGTTACCGGGGGCTGGGGATTAAGAGAATAAAAGAGATGCTGTTGAAGGTACATACTTGCAGCTAGTAGATAAGTCCCGGAGATCTAATGCAGAATAAAGCGATTATACACAACGAAACTATATTATAAATATTAAACTTCCTAAGAAAATAGATCTTAATTATTCCCAGCACTAGAAGAAATGAAAATTGTATAACGGGACAGAGGTGTTAGCTAATGCTACAGTGGCAATCGCATTGTATCAAATATAAATGTATCCAATCAATATGTTGTACCTCTTAAACTTACACCGTGTTGTGTCAATCATATCTCAATTAAAAATAAAGGAGCATAGGCTTGCAAGTCCATCTCACTGGGCTCAAATCCTGGCTTCACTATTAACTTGGATGAGTTATGAACCTCTGGTGCCTTGGTGCCTTCACCTATAAAATGGGCTGATAACAGTCCCTGCTTCAAAGCCTGCTATGAAAGAAAATGAGCTAACAGGAGTAAAGCACCTGGCAGAGTGGCCTGGCACAAGGAACGTGCTCGATAAATACTGGATGCTTATATTTCTGTGCCCTCCACTCACCACTGCTGGTCTCATTATAAACACACCACCCTCGGTCTTGCGGTGAACGCTGCTGTCAATAAAGCCTCAGCCCTTCTCTGAAAATGCCCAGGGAGCACAGTGAACACCCAATCATGGGTGTGATCTTATTTTCTGACTGTTCCATGTGAACAAGCCTTATCTTCCACATACAAAAGACAGCATAGTATTTATATAGGAATAGTAGTCCAGTTCTCCAAACACAATGGTTCTAGCCCTTGATTCTGCCACAAATGGGCTGTGTGAACCTGGGCTGTGCCACTGACTTCCCGGAGCCTGGGTCCCTCATCAATAATGACGTCTTTCCCAGATCATACAATGGCTGTAGGGGCTTTAGCAGACTCTGCCCTTCCCTCTGCAGTCCCAAGAGTCCAAAGGTGGCTAAAGTTGCCAGCCTGAGACTCACCTGGAGATTCTGAAGGTCAGCGGGCCAGTGTGGGTGACCGAGGGAATGACGGCATCGCTCCACAGAATTTCAGGTCCCCTTCCAAGAGGGCAGGTCACGCGACTTCTGTCCCACACTACTGGCGACAGAGTTCTCACTAGTGACCAAGACGAAAGCCCAAGAGCTCACTCCACATTTGAACAGCTCTCGCCATCCAAGCTCCCTCAGTAGGACTGGGGAAAATCACCAGAGGGGAAGTCCGGCCAGGGTGCCAGGCCACGTCCTCACCCCAATTACCTGTGCATTCTTTGACAAGACATAGCTGACTTTCGAACGACACAGGTTTGAACCGCGCAAGTCCTCGTATAAGTAGACTTTTTTCAATAAGTGCCGTTCCTTCTTCCTATCAGCTGTTTCTCATCAGCGGGTTTCACGTCCACGGGTTGCGCATGCGCAGATTCAACTATCCGCTAATCGAAACTATTTTTACATTCCCAGCCGCGGATTCCCAGCTGCAAACGATAATACTGTTCCACCTGTGGTTGCCTGAATCCACCAATGCGGAGGGCTGACCGTGGAGTCAAAAGTTATACACGGATTGTGGATTGCGGGGTGGGGTGGGGGTCAGTACCCCTAACTCCCACATTGTTGGAGGGTCTCAGTCTTCTCATATGTAAAATGAGAATTTTGGCCTTGCTTATACCCTATGAACTTCTGGTTCCTCCTGAAATGTAAGACACAGAAAATTCCTCCTGAGTTTCAGTGCGAGAAACCTCTTAGATGGATCACGTAAGAATGGAAACAGCTGCCACCGTTAACCACTAGTTTTCTAGAGCCTGGGGGAACCAACCATATTAAGTTTCCAACCAAACTACATTGTTGCTTTTCAACAAGGATGTTCTCTTTCTCTTTGGGTGGCATTTAATGTCTATGGGAGCATAGGTTTTAAAGGTACAGTGGCAAAAATGCAAGATGACAGTGACAAAGGAATCTCATTCTCTTGACTGCTTCTTGTTCAGGGGCACAGAAGAAAATCAACTCACCATCATTTCCCAATTATTTCTCCTCCTGAAGCTCATTAAGGCTTTCTCAATTCATAATCAATACATTAAAGTCCTTCTGTTTTATAAAACAGTTCATCAATATTTTATGGTTTTAATAATTCATGTTTCATTACAGAATCAGATGGAACCCTACAGCACACATGTTCTCTAGAGATGACAAAGAAAGAAAACCTGAGTTGCCGATTCTGGTCTTAAATAATCAGCTTTTCTGGGCCCCTGCCTACAGTCTGGAATTTTTGGAGAGAGAGTGGTTGTGGAATGACCTCCCCCCACTCCCAGCCCATCTGTAAACTGTGCGAAGGGAGGGACCAGTTTCAATTATTTCTTGACCATCTACCACATATTAGGCACTATGCTAAATACTCAACAGGTGTGACCTCATCTACTCCCCCCCCCAATAACCATAGGAGAGAATAATTATTGTTCCCACTATACAGATAGAGAAACTGAGACTCGGAGTGAGCAAATAACTTAGCCAAGGCTGCACAGGCAGGATTCAAATGAGGTCATCTGACTCTAGCATCCAAGCAGTTAACATCTCTGCCATTCAGTAGTCAACAATCTTTCTTTTGGAAATATTTATTTATCGAGCATCAACTTTTTTAAGCATTGGGGATGCTGATGTGAACTTCACAGGCAGGGGCCTGAACTCAGTGGAGCTAACACATCGGTGGGGTTAGATCCTGGACGATGACAGGTTTTAAAAATCAAGAGAACTCGGAACTGCCACCAGATGCCATCCAATTTCGTCCTGGTGACGAAGCTCCTGCAGCCCATTGTACTAGGCAGGTCATGGCATGACTTGATGATCTCAGCTCATGTGGTCGAGAGTGACACCCCAGTGGACAGTAAGTAAAGAGAGGCCCCCCCCACCTGACTAGGTGCCAAACAAGTGCCCCAAAGTACCTGTTCAGATGAACTATCCCCTGGGGGTGTTCTCCTGGGTGTTAGTGTCTTCTCAGTGGCTGTCATTCCCAGGGGACCTGGTTTACTGCAAGCCCAGGAAATTTCAGGCTGGTGGAAACTCTTTTTTGCTTCAGTTTCCAAGGCGGAGATGAATGTACAAAGGCTCATTTCACTATAATTTCATTGTCCACTTATGAATCTGTCTTCCACATTAATTTCTTATAACTGGGGTTTATGCTGCGTTCGGTGTTAGACCCCATTACCTCACACAGCACTTGGCACATAGTAGGTGCTCAATAACTAAATGAATTAATCATGGCTTGAGTTCAAGCCAGGGGCTGTCATTTACCTCCAGTGCAAACTTGAGCAAGATACTTAACTCTGTGCCTCAGTTGCCCCATATGTAAAATAAGGCCTAGAATACTACCTATCTTGCAGAGCTCTAATGAGAAATAAGTGAGCTAATTAATAGACATGAAGCTATTAGAAGAATGTACGACATGTGATATATACAAACAAACCACAGTTTCCTGTTTTTCATAGTAAGTATGTAGTTGAAGGCTATTTTCCTTATGAATTTAATTTACCAAGTCCACTTCAGGATATGTTTCTGTAGGTCTCTTTAATACTAGGTGTGATTTTTCTAAGTAGATATTTTTCTTTGTGCATATTTTTTGAGTGGTCATTTCTCCCAGTGAAAATTTTTCTGGTAGGTATTTTTTGTAGACAGGCTTTTTCTCCAGAGATTATCCCCTCCCTGTTTTTACAATGATTTTTCCAACAGATACTTGTCCTGGTGAATATTTTCCTAGTGAGCATTTTCATAATGAACAACTTTCCCAGAGGATATTTTTCCTAGGGAGCATTTTTACTGAGAACTCTTCCTGCTGGGTATTTCTGCTAAGCAGTATAGTTTTCAGAATGAAATGTGTCTCCAGCAGTTACTTTTCCAAGTAGGCACTCTTTCCTAGATGTTACAGGTTTCTCCTTGGGTGTTTCCCCCAGGAAATATCTCCTTTATGGACTAAATTGTGTCCCCCTCAAAATTCATATCATGAAGCCCTAAACCCCAATGCAACTGTGTTAGGAGACAGGACCTGTAAGAAGGTAACTAAAGCTAAATGAGGTCATAGGGTGGGACCCTGATCCAATAGGAATAGGGTCTTTGTAAGAAGAGAGACACACCAGAAGTGTGTGTGCACAGAGAAAAGGCCAGGTGGGGACACAGTGAGATGATGGCCATCTGCAAGCCATGGAGAGAGGCCTCGGGAGAAACCGTCCCTATTTACTGATACCATTGTCTTAGACCTCCAGCCTCCAGCACTGTGCGAAATGAATTTCTGTTTTTTAAGCTACCCAGTTTGGTATTTTCCTATGGCAGCCCAAGAAATGAACACAGTCCAAAAGACTTCATATTTTTGTGGCTGGAGCTAAAAAAGCAATAAGTCTCTCCTTTAGGCCACTTCCTGCTGGTCCCTCCAAGTCATCCCTTGCTCCCCCCACAGTAAGCACTACGGTCTAATGCAACAGAAACAGAAAGGCTATACGGGTCTATGGCTTCCTTTTGTGCTGATGAAAGAATACACTGTCCTTAATCCAATTTATTTCCCAGCCTGCAGCTCTCCATAACTCTAGCTCTGCAAAACCAGATCAATAATGAGCCCTGTTCCCATTGCTACAGCCCTGAAGTTGTACCACAAAGCACTGCAGACACATAAAGGTCCTAAGGAGTACAGAAGAGGTGGCTTGGGTTCCTTTGTCTGGGTAATAATACTGAGGGAGACACCCCAAGAGTCCTCTACCTGAGTGTCCAGCCTTTCCGAGCTGAATATGGTTCCAGAGACCAGAACACGTGATTTAGGGTTGCTGAGCCCTCTTCATCACAGGGCTTTTGATGGAGATGGGTACAAGAGTTGAGAAGAGCTACCTTATCAATTCAAACGTTAGGCTTTAAATAACCGTATGCTAATTCTACGTGAGCATAGGGAGAAATGCTAAGACTAAGACCAGGAAAGCCAGAGAACCAGGCTGGTAAGTAGCGACCACATTTGAAAACAAGATTTCACCTTCTGCCCCCAGCATCGCATTCTAAGTTCCTTTTCTCTAGCTCCTATGCCCACCGAAGCCCAGCTCTGCACATCGTCCAATGCATTCCATTCCTTCTACGCAACTCCTCATTAATAAGAGTCCTTCTGCTCCCTTCTTATCTCCACTCAATATTTTCTCAACAACAAAAATAATCAAAAACTGATTCATTCTGAAGTCCAAACAAATGATGAAAACTGATAATTTCATTCCTTCTCCCCCCCCCATTTCTTTTTCTCATACGTTCTTTTAAAAGAATCAAAGCCTTAAATTAAAGGACGAAAGATCTGTTATAAGAGATTTTCAGAATCAGCTAACGAGAAGAAGGGATGATTGACAGGTAGCCATATATCTGCTGCGAATGTCTATCTACCCAACCTCCACCTGGGTGGAACTTAGAGAAACGAAGTCATCTTGCAGGGCATTGCAGGGTGCCCAGCAGAGATCTAAAAGATATCACACAAAACACAAGGTGCTCTCCCCACTACCCAAGTCAGCACAAGGCAGTTCATAGAGTGAGAACTCCATGAAAAACAGATTCACCAAGTGTAGCAGAAAGAGCAATGCCCTAATCCCTCCCCACCCTAATCCCCAGAACGTATGAATGTGTTACCTTACGTGGCACCAGGAATTTGGCAGAGATGAAATCACCCTGGAGGATCCGTGTAGGTCCCACCTAGTCACAAAGGTCCCGATAAGAGAGAGTCAGAAGTTAGAGAGAGAAACGCCACGCTGCGCCGCGTGCTTGCTTTGAAGCTGGACGAAGGGGTTGTGATTCAGGGAATTACGGTGGCTTCGCGGAGGCGGAAAAGGCGAGGGGACGGATTCTCCTCCAGAGCTTCCAGAAGGGACAGCGCCCTGCTGACACCTTGACTTTAGACCAGTGAAATCCACTTCAGACTTCTGACGCCTAGCGTGAAAGATAATAAATTCGTACTGCTTAAGCCGCTAAGTTTGTGGTAACTTGTTGGAGCAACAATGGGACACTTATGTGCCATGGCCCGAGCTGCTACCTCGTGAATGCAGAATTTCTCTGTCAGCCGAGAGCTAACCCTCAGATGTCCCACTGCAGGGATGGAGCAGATTATCTGTCAAGCTGGTGATTGTAGTGGGTTGAATGATGGCCCCCAAAAGGATATGTTCAAGTCCTAACCTCTCGTACCTGTAAATGTGAGTGTATATGGTAAGAACGTCAATGCAGACGTAAGTAGGTTAAGGATCTGGAGATATTGTCATCCTGGATCTATGGTGGGTTCCTAAGTCCAATGACTGATATCCTCACAAGAGAAAGGAAAGAGATTTATGAAAGAAAGACATGGAGGGAGAAAGGCCATATGAAGATGAAATGAGAGATTAGAGTTATGCTCCCCCAAGTCACGGAACGCCTATAGCCACCAGAGACTGGCAAAGGCAGGAAGGATTCGCCACTAGAGCCTTCGCAGGGAGCTCGGGTCTGCCAACGCCTTGATCCTGCTTCTGGCCTTCCGAACTGACGTTAACAGATTTCTGTGACGCTACCGAGCGTGCAGTAATTGGTTATGGCAGCCACGATCCAGTTCCAACGCCACCCACATCATCACCTTCTCTGCATCCCCAGGAGGAAGTTCTCTCGCCCTCCCCTGCCTCTCTGCTCTCCTCTTGGGCAAAGAAAAAGAGAGCATGCGTGGGACACAGCAACATACTCCAGCAGCCTCTTCGCGATGCCCACTCCTTCCCACCACCGCCCCTTGAGGGGCTCGCTGTCCCGTGTTAGAGGTGTGGAAAGAAGCCCAGCGGAAGTCAAACAGGCGAAGGTCGGGCCGCCTGCAGCTGGCACGCGATGCTGTCAGAACGCACCCCCTCGGGCGTTCCCCTGCACCCCGCTTCAGCGCTCTGCAGCACCCCCGCGGCATTCAGCCCTTCCGCCTCATTCTAAGTACTTACTACGTCTATGTCTTACCTTCAAGCTAGACCAAAAGGCCCTTGGCGGTCCATGCTGGTTTCAGTTTGAATCTCCCCACACCTCTCGCATCTAGTAAGTGCTCGCCACATATCTGTGAAAGAGAGAGGTGAACGGCAGAGGTAGAGGAGGAACAAGGAAAGGAGAGAGGGAGGATGACCAGAAAGAAGGAGGGAGGGAGGGAGGGGGGAAGGAAGAAATCAAGCATATATAAGCTGCACGATTTTCCCAATTTTCTGTCGTTGCGCCACAGGCCCCCCACTCTGCTTCTGACTTCCTTTGTGGTTCTGGAGGACATGACCGGTGCCTACCAATATCCATGTTCTCGTCTTCAAGGGCACGTGGCTAGACGACATTTCCTAGTTGTGGCCGTAAAACGGAGTTCTGGCCAAGGGCATGCGACCAGAAGTAACGTGTGCCGCTGCTAAGTCCAGCCCGTCTAAGCCCGGCTCGGCATAATTCTCCCACTCCTTCTCCAGATAAACAGAGACGTCTCTGAGGACTCGCAGCAGAGAGAAGCTGCAAAGTGGAAGGCACCGAGGCTGCCGAGGGACTGCGTGGAGCAGAGCCCACGCTGCCACGCTGGATTGTGACGCGAGTGAGAATCGCAGCTGTACCGCGGTGAGCCCCTCAAATGGGAGTCGTCTACACTACGGTAATTAGCTTACCTTGGGGCCTTCTACTGGCCCGCTCTGAGCCGCAGTTTCTGGGTTAGTAAAATAAGGAGGCCCTGTGTTTTCTAGGGTGACTTGTCATTAAAAACTCTGCGGGTCTCTCGACTTCCTCCAGAATTTAGTCCCAGGTGTTCGGTGATAAAAAGAACAAGCGCCTTCGTCCATTAGGCGGGCTCTTCCTGCCATGTACGGTACGCTCTGCATAGATCCACCTCTTTTCATAATAGAGCAGCAGATCCATCTGTAACAGGCTCATTCCCGAAACAGGGTTTAGATTGACGGAGCCTTACAGCATCTGAGCACAAAACCAGTCAGCGACTGACTGAATTTAACCGATATCAATTTGTGGGGTGAGTCCTGACTTAAACACCCTTCCTTGTTTGTTTTTGTTTTTCCTATCACCCAGCTCTTTGCCAGCTATGCTCCGCAGAAGGATGATCATCCTACGTCTTGAGCTGAGAATGCTCTCCAGGGCAGAGTCCACCTTGATGGAGCAAACACACATCCTGATCTTCTCTCTCAGGGAGGTGTGGGGCATACCCAGATGAAACGGCAACTCTCTGCCCAGACTAACCTTATTCACTGACACTAAGGAAGTCTTTCCAAGTTCCCATGACATTGGCCGTGGGCCAGACAGGTGAGAGGTGAGAGAATGAAGGTGGGTTTTGTCGGTCTGTTTGATGATGATCGCTGATGCTCCCGATGGTCCCTGCTTGCTGTTTCTCCGCTTGCTCCGGTGACTTTACTCTCAACACGGCAGCCAGTAGGATGCTGTTAAAATGCACGTTGGATCTTGTCACCCTTCCGGTCGCAAAATTCCAGAGAATTCTATCTTGCTCAAAGTAAAAGCCAAAGTTCTTACGAAGGCTAACGAGGCCCTGCCTTTTCTGGCCTGACTGCGTTTCCTTCTCATCTCTCAACGCTCCCTCCATCCCAGCCACACGTACCTCCTGGCTGTGACTCTCGCGTGACTCAAACACGCTCATCAGACCCCTGCCTCGGGGCCTCTGCACTTCCTGCTTCCCCTTCCTGGAGCACTCTTCCCAAGATATCTTTATATCCTCCCATACTTCCTTCAACTCTTGGCTCCAGTAGAGAGCTCTTCCCTGAAAAATCCCATTTATGATTGCAACTTCCCTCATCAGTGGCACTATCTACCCACCTTCCCTGATTTTATTTTTCTCTGTAGCCCCCTTTCTCCTCCGAGCACACTCTGGCCATCATACCTCATTTTTTTTCATTGTGTACCCAGCCCTTCCTGAATATGAGCTTCATAAGGACATGTTATCCTTACACTGCCTTTCCCCCAATACCTAGAAAATTGACGAGCATGTAGTGAGGGCTCAATACTTGTTGAATAGAACTGAAATTTTGTTCTGCCCTTGAATTTATCAAATAATATTAAGAGACCCCTTATATTTAACCTATTTCATTATGTACTCTGGAAAAGTGTCAATTATTATTTTTTTATTATAACTCTTCTGTAATTCCAATTTTGTCACTCAGAGATAGAAAGTGAAATAGCATTACTTCACTCTGAAGAGCTGAGCTGGGGAGTAGGATGTGAGTGGTGAGTTGCTGAGTTACCAGGACCTCTTTCGCCAATAATTAGAGATACCTGGGCCCCAGCAGAGGTTTTTAACCCAAGATGTATGGACGCCCAGGTGTCAGAACACCTGCAAGTCCCATGAAACCATTAGGCAAAAACGTGAGTGTGTGTGTGTGTAACATAAATATATGCTCACTCATTCTTTTCACAATACCTATAGGTCCCAACATCTTTCTGGGCTCTAGGGTTACAAAATAAAAGTCCCTGCCCTCATGCAGCTTACGTTTTAGTGACAGAAGAAACACTCAACAACTATATAATTTCTGTTAATACTAAAGCTAAGAGGCCAGAGAGTGAGCAGGCTGGCAGGAAGCTTTTTCAGGTACTATAAGCTAGATGCTCTCTTTGAGGAACTGAAACTTGAGCCGAGATCTGAATAGAGCAAGGGAACAGACACTACAATCATCTGTAAGACTGTGGTCCAGGCAGAGGGGTCAGCAAATGCCAAGACTCTGGGATGAGAAAATCTTGGCACATTCAGGAGGTGGGAAGGAGGCCAATGTGGCTACAGCATGGTGAGCAGTGGGGAAAATGGCAGGAGAAGAGGACAGGGAGACCTAGGGGGGCGGGCACAGAGGTCCTTGCATTAGATTTAGCTGTGAGATTAATGGGATTAACCTCAGTGGGGCGCTGTGAGCAAAGATCTAACTTGATCTGACTTGGGTTTTGAAACTCTCTCAAGCTGCCATGTGCAGAGCAGACTGTAGGGGGCAACATGGAGCAGGGAGATAGTTTCAGAAGCAAATGCAGTGATCGCTGTGAAGGTGGATGGATGGCTTGGACCAAGCCGGTGGCAACGGGAAATGTGAGAAGTAGGGCTGCCGGCTGACAGCATGTGGATGGATGGCCACTCTTCTGGAGAGATGGTCTTTACTGGCCATCTGTTTCTCCTGACAGGCCAGCATGCATTCCTTCTTCTTCTGGTGAAAGTGTCTCCACTTCACGTTTGGTCAACGACCCTTTCTCAGTGGACACAGTAGGTGTGGAACTGTCCTTCGAAGTTCCCACACTTCCCCTGGCTGAGGTGCCAGCCCTGGACTCAGCTAAGTCAATGAGGCTCTCTTCCCTGAAAAATTATATGTTCAGTCATGTGACATAGGCCTGAAATTGAAAGATATTCACCAGGACAGTGGTCCCCTTCATGGCTGCTCATGAATGAGTTCTGCCAGCCAGCCCCTGGGGCTGCGTTGGTCCCCTTTTTTTCCAATGACCGGAAGTTCCAATTTTCCTTTGCTTGTAACACCCTATCATGTATAGTCATGTTTATGCATATATGAATATACACCCATCTACATAAGTAAATATATACATATATAAATTCATGTATAGACAACGGTATGTTATTACATGATATATAACTGATATTATATTTTTATGCTATGCTATGCTCTCTGTATTAGTCAAAGTTTCTGTTATCAACCAAAAGGGCTTAAGCAATACAGACTGCATAGCTGTAATTAGATTCTCAAAGGGATGCAGTATCCTCAAAGGTTAAGAATAGTGAGTGAGAGCCTTGTGAGTCGAAGTGAGGTCCTCAGGGCAGCATCAGCATCACTCGGGTGCTTGTTAGCAATGCAGACCCCACCCCAGACCTACTGGATCAGAATCTGCACTTCTGCAAAAAGCTCAGATGATTCCTATACTCACTAAAGCTTGAGAAAAACTGTCTGAGACTCAACATGATGTGGGAAGAAGCTACCGTACTGGGATTCAGGAAACCTAGGACCTAGATTTGGTTCTGCCACTAGTCATATGATATTGCCAAGTATCTTCCCTTCTAATCCTTTCTTTTAATTTTCTTGCCTCTTACAAAAAAATGGAGGAGGTAGATCTACGACCTGCCACAGCTCCCATGATTCTTTGCCCATGCCTATACAACCAGCATGCAGCATAGAACATTATAACCCCTTAAATGTCCATGTCTCCCCCTGGCTAGAGGCTTTATTCATTCACCGAGAAATATTTGCATGTCACTTCCATGTGACCAGCACCCACAATGTTCTGGGATGCCCCAGCTCAGTACTAGTGTTCAGTAACTGTTTTCAAACAAATAATTCAATTAAGGGATTCCTTTAGAAACTAATGTATTGAACATACAGTGCAAGGTGCGTTTTAATTATATTACGAGAATTATCTCTTTAGAGATCCCTTTCAGCTCCAACAGCCTATGACTATGGAATGAGCGACTTATCAGTTGAAGGGTTAACAAGGATAGATTCATATCTTCTTGAAATTATAGATTCTCAACCAATGCTTCTCCTACAGAGATGCCATCAGCGGGTTACTCTGACCCACTCCTAGAGACCTTCTAAGAATACAAGGATTCAGAGATAATTTACCTGCCTGGAAAAAACAGGTGCTAACTTCTATTTTACGGCTAAGCTGGGGTGGGGTAAAAGCAACTGTTTCCATAGCAACAGAAATGCAACATTTAAAGAACATGGTGTCTCGCTTAAACCTATTTATAAAAAATGTGTAGGAAATACAATTAAGGAAACTAACAGCAGATGAAGTACTTGGGCTCTGGCTTAATTGTCTGCTTTCCATCACTCAGCACTCAAGAAAAATGGACTACGGAAAGGTTGAGTGGCCAAGGAAGGTACAGTGAAAGGGGCAAGTTGCCTTTCCTGCATTGCTGGAGAGAGCTGAGCCCTCGACAGCCCTGGGATGCCCAAACCCAAAGCAGGAGCTCCCGCTGTCTGAGCCTAGCCCTGTTCAGATAGTGAAGTGCTGGCCTCAGATGTGGGTTAGTAAGTCATCACCTTAGGGGCCTGATTTAATTGTACACCATGGCTTACTAGACTGCAAAAGTCTTCACTGTGACCTAGAATTCCTACCCTGAGAGTCCCAACACTGCATTAATAACCCCTGCCTTTTTCCCCCAAAACTCACTATGCCATCTGGGCACTTCAGTGGTGCCCCTGACTCAACATGTCCAAAGCCAGCTCCTCTTCCTGGCCACCTAACTAACCCCTGTCCCTTCAAGCGTTCCGGCATCTGGGACCAAAACTTTCCACATCTCTAAACCTTGCCCATTTTTTTCCTCTCATTGTCTCTCGTAACCTTTCCATCATCATGACCCAAGAATGCACAAAATGCAGCAGATATCCAGATTGGATGCGGATCTTCTGAGGACAATTCTGGGCTCTTTCCTGGGCCAGATCACCTGTCCCACTGTACTCCCTGGTCTTGGGCTCCAAAATCTGCGAGCATCTAACTCCTTCAAATGGTGTACTGAGCAAAACCCTGACCAAGTACCTCCTGAACTTCCCAGCCTTTGAGGTTTAGACGCCGAAGCGGCCACGTGCCGATATTGTTCCTTGCACAGTATTGCAGAGTGAGTTTCAGCTTTCATGCTGAAGGCCCATGTTATTGATGCAGAACCTGAACCGGTGTGCCCAAAGGTCACCGACCTGGTATTTGAAAGCAAATGAACTTCATTCCAATATATATGTCTTTTCCATGAATCTGCAGGTGATTTCTCAACTCAGGGCAGAAGGGATCTCAGCGGGGCTAACCTCAAACCTTCAGACAACAGGGACTCCTAAAGGATGACCACTTGGCCTCGGGCTTAACCTCGTCCAGGGACATCCGGCTCAGGAACCACTGTTCAGTCATTTATTTTTTTATTATCAAGAGGGTTCTTCTTTGATGTGACAGCTGAAATCTACTTCTTTGTAACATATAGACCATGACTTTAAGCTTTCATACTAGTGAGCCTCTCACTGTGTCGACTCAGCCTTTCGAAACTTTGGAGACGACCTTCACGTGTCCCCTTGGTCTCTGGTTCTGCAACCACAGTGAACTCCCATTTATTCATAACACAGATAGAAGGAAGGAGTTCGATGTGCCAAGCCCTGTGCTATGCTCTGGGGCAGGCGTGATCGCTGAACTCGATACAGTCACACAGGACTTCCTACAAAGGCCACCTGTGGTTGCATTTAAATTTGTCAATTTCTTTTGAAACGGTGGTCCCAGGCAATGCTTCTGATCATGGGGACATGGAACCATAAAGTTAGATTCTTGGTGTCCACCAGGGCCCAATCCTCAGCCCTCTTTCCTTCCTTATTTCTTTATTATTATTATTTTTTGTCTTATACTTCCTCTTGAAAGTCTCAATCACACTTATGATGTCAAGGGTCACCTGAATGCCAACCAGTCCCAGGCTTTCATCCCCAGGTTCTCTCCTGGGCTCCAGATGCAAACTTCAAGGTCTATTTGTCCGCTTCACCTTGATACACCACAAACTCCTCAAATGCAAAAGATCGAAAGTTGAATTCATCATCTCCCTCCTTCCCTCCCACCTCGGATCCAGTCCCTCTGTTCTGGGTAATGTCCCTATGATGTACTCAGATTCCCAATTGCATTTGGTCCTCTCCTCTGTCTCACACTCCATCGTCTGCCAAGCCAAACTTAAACATCGCCCTCACATTCATCCCCACCTGTCTGTCTCCACGGAGTCCCTCAGCAGCGTTTACCTAAACCACTCCCATACCCCTCTGCCCCCTGGCAAAACCTCTTGCTTCTAAGCTCAACTCTGTACCTTCCAATTGAACCCACACACCGTTGGCACTGGTCTCTCTAAAACAAGCACTAGACTTATCGCATCTCCACTGGAAAACCTTCGGTGCAACTTGCTTACTTATGACATCAACTGCAGGTGCTGTGCCTGCCGTAAACGCCCACACTGCTCCGGTGATAGTCTGTCTCCAGCTTCACCTTGAAGGGGTTCAGAACAGGCCTCCCCAGCATGTGCCACCTTGGTATATAGAATACTCTGAGTTGAAGGCAATAAAGATCCTGAGGGCCCGTGAGGAACTTCCACCTCTCCCTTAAAGAATTAAAATGGGAGAGAAGAGACAAATATCCAGTGCAGAATTCCAAATAACAGGTGTAGAAATTCTGCCCTCAGGTGGGTGGAGCTTCGCTGCCACTCCTTCAGTATGGGCCATGCACAGAGACTTCTAGAGAGGACAGTATGGAAGGTGGGGGCAGGGGAATAATGTTACAGCAAAGAAACTCCATGTATGCTACCTTGGCTGGGCGATCAAGGTCAACATCAACAGCAATAAATCATACTGGTGACGTGTACCCAATGCGATGTGATAAAAATTGCACTTCGCCTTTGCGATCTTCCTCCCCAAAACCCATAGCCCAAGTGTAACCGTGAGAAGAACATCGGACAAATCCCGGTTGAGGGGCATTCAACAGAATATCTGGCCGATACGCCTCCAAATTGTCAACATCAAAAACAAGGCACGTCTGAGAAGATGTCATGACCAAGAGGTGTCTAAGGAGACATGATGACTAAATGTAAGATGGTGACCTGGAGGATGCTGGGACAGAAAGAGAACGTTAGAGAAAAACTGGGACAATCTGAATAACGTATGAACTTCGGTTAATAATAGTATATCAATATTGTTTCATTAATCGTGACAAATGTACCATACTAAGATATTAATAACAGGAAATGAAGTGTGTAGTCTGTGGGAACTTCCTGTACTATCTTCATAATAATTCTGTAAATTGAAAACTGTTCTAAAATTTAAAAGTTTATTAAAAACACAAAACAGATGGCATCAGATGAAGTGTGCTTCAGGGCTCTGCACGTCCCTGGAGATGCTCTGACCAGCCAGTCTGCGACAGGTGCCAGGGAGGATCCTGATGACCGGAGACGAATTCGGTGACCCTGCCTTTCTCCTCCCACCTCAAGGTCACCTGAGATGCCTTCTCCCTTTCACTCAGATCCCACCTTGCAGAAAAACAGAAGGGCAGCACCCTGAAAAGTCAATCGATCGATCAATAATCAAAGCTAAAGAACAAGCTTCCAACTCTGGAGTTGGATTACTGGATCGACCCACCCGATGGGGTCGCGATATGTGGACGGCTAGAACAGTCTCAGAAAAACAAAGCGGCTCTGTTTAACACGGCGCAGCTAAGTGTTGTGAGTAAACATGCAACTCCTTTATCCATGGGGCATGGCTGCCATTCTTAATGTGTACAGTGTGCGCCTGCCCCCACAGGCTGCTTACAGCTCCCCAGACCATAAATATCACAGGGTCATCCTGAGGCTGCCGCCACAAGGCCGAGAGACAAGTGACGTGCAGAGGTCCCATGCAAGCAGGTCCACAGAATACGGGGAGGCTGTGAGGAGGGACGTCCTCCTTTCTCGGCAGAGTTCCGTGGTCTGTCTGCTCTGCTCTGAAGGTGGGCTGCAAAGCCTGCCTAGTGCAGACCATACTTGAGCCACCTGGAACAAAGAAACGCATACCTGCCCCTGAATCGCCCCTCAGGGGACTCTCAGCTGGAGAGATTCAACTTATCCCAACTGGTGTTGGGGTTGCTTTTCCTAAAACAGAATGAATGGCAGGGGGCAGGGGAGGTCGGCACTGGGCAGATCCAGTGCTTCCTATAATGCTCTCAGGAACAATGTCATTGTGTTTTTTTTCTTTATTTTTTCACGTTCTTTATTTTTTCACTAGATGACACAATGCTTCTTGCTGTGGGAGATGAGGGAAGCAAGGAGGTGGCCAAGGAGGTGATGAGGCCTCGGAAGCATCACTTAATATGTAGCAAATTTTAGGAAAAGGTTAGCAGATCCAAACGAAAACTGATGTTGTGTGGTGTTACAGAGACTGGAATCAGCAAGCAAGTAATGTCGGACCGAGGTAGCAGGACCTGCAAAGCAGGAACTACACCTCGCTAGGAAATACTGAATGAGAAAATACAGCCCGTGGCAGAAAACGCACTTTTTACTCGTGTTCAGGAAGCTTGGCCTTAGGTTCCAAGTATAGAGGAGGAATGAAACAGGGTAACCCAGAAATCCAATCCGGAGCCTGGCGGTTCCCACCCTTCTCCCCCACCCCCTGACTCTGAATCAGTCGATCTGGGGTGGACTCCATGATTCGCATTTCTAACAAGCTTCCCGCCAACTGCTAGACCAGGGACCACACTGCATTACACTGATGTGGACCATTTTTATTTTAAACACCAATCTCTGTCTCCGTCCTCAGAGATTCTGCTTCTATTGGTCTGAGTTGGGGCCCAGTCATCTTTGGTACTTTGTAAGACCTACCGAGAGATGCTGACACATACGGGGGCTATGTGTTACGAACCATTGCTGTAGCATGCAGAGAACTCACAGGAGCGCGCGTGTGCACACACACACACACACACACACACACACACGGCGGCGGGGGGGGGGGGGGGGGGGGGGGGAGAGAGATTGATTCTGATGGGGTCTGACCAGGCAAGAAGCAGGAACAGCCATCCAAGAAGAAACGAGGCATCACAACCCTCTGAGATATCAGAACAGTGAGGCAGGGAGTCAAAGTGTGAAGAAGGGGGGTGGGGCGATCCGAATTGTTGGGGTTCTGGGAGTTTAGTTCTTGAAAGGACCTTCTGGGATCTTTCGCTGTGCAAGAATGGAGAGTGAAAACGTCTGGTGTGGTCCAGACATAGACGCAGGCCCCCCAAGGGTTAGGGCCTTGGGCTGCGGGACAGGCATGGGGGATGCACGAGCAGCTCGTCCCAAAACGTATTAATGACGCCGTGCGAACCTGCCATCCACAGAGCGAACCGCCTCCAGATCTAAAAGACACGGTGCGGCTTCCGGACCTGAAACACCGATGGGGTGGGGTGTACAACGATCCCGTCCAGTGAGCACTTCTTTTAAATGCGACTGCTTGTCTCCCACTCTCATTAAGTAATTTATTGAACACTTATACATACCATATACTCTGGGAATACAGACGAAGGGCAAGCCCCCACCTTCGACTGGCTCCTGATCCAACAAGGAAGACGGACAAAGAAATGACCTGTGGCGGTTCGGTTTGGTGCGTGCTGGGATGAGATGTATTTGCAGAAGGAACTGAACACATGTTGAGAGACTTGGGAAAGGCTTTCTGGGGCATGGACATCGGAATCAAGATCCGCTGAGAGCAGGGGTGGGCAGGGAGGAGTTCTTGGAGGGAGCGTGGTGGCAGAGGGCACAGGCCCAGGATGGAATCCAACACGTCCCCAATTTGCATTCAGTCGCAAAATAAGCGTGGCCTGCCTCTCTCCCTTCTCCTCCCCTGGCAGAAGTTTGCTTGCCACCGGAAACTGTTGAGGGACTCGTATTTGCTCGAAGCAGATCGGAGAGGCTGTGGCTTTGGTAAGTGAGCAGGGAGTGTATTCAAATTTCAAATCGGACAGATGAAAGTGCGTTTTGGCCTAAGGAATCACAAAAGGCTTTGGCAGGCTGGTGGACAGAGAGGCGAAACTGCTGAGCCTCGGACAGACACACGTTTGCGGGCTGGGCCCTACAGCTCCGACAACCTCCTGAGGCAACTTCCCCAGCAAAATAAATAAATGAAAGTGTGCGTTGCCGTGGAAGCATGATGTGCAGGAGACAACAGCATCTCTGCTAAACCACCAAGTACCACCAGCCTTCCAGCCACGTGGGACCGGAAAAGATGGTATGTTTGAAGGGTGGTGTTTAAAAAACAAACAAACAAACAAACAACTCGTTCCAGGCATGTACAGAAACAGTTTTCTTAACAATTAGGAAACATTTTCAGATACTTTGTTGTAGTGGGTATTTCAGAAACGTTTACGTCTTTAAATGCCAGATTCTTCCGACTGGTTATTGCGGAAGTACAAAAAAAAAAAAAAACTATTCTATTTGAAGAAATTTGTGTCAGAATGCACTCGGCAGTACTGGTTCAGCATTGGGGATTTTTCATTCCTTTCCAACCTTTTCAAGATATCTAAATATATCTTGGGACACTCGAGGACCTTAATGACAAGCTCCCACCCCCATCCCCCCAACTTACTTCTATGTTCTCTTCCTTTGAAATACTTGTTGACTTACTACATTCGAATACTGTCAAAATGTCGGTAATTAACCAAACATTTATATCACTGTTTCCATGCTGCCTGGAATAAACTTTTATTACTGGTTGCCTGAAGAACCCTGTCCTATATCCTTTGAAATAAACAGAGCCATGACTCCCCCACCCCCGCCGTCCCCCGTCGCCCTTCTCAAAATCCCTCACCCCAGATAAAAAGCGACTCATTTCCTCTCCTCTGCAGCAATGCTTCCACGTTTGGTCTCTACTCATGGCCACTGGGGCAGCGGAGCTGAGTCTCTGCGCCTCTCCTCCTACTTCACAAAAACGGAGAGTCGGAAACAGCTTCAGAGCACGATCCTCTCTCTGTTTCTCACCCACCAAAGACACGCACCTTCGCGAGCTCAGCACCAAGCTCATTCGGAAGCTCTGTCAAGCTCAAGTGGGCACGTTCCTTATCCGGTGAGCATCGGTGCTGTGTGTGTTCTCTCGATGGACCCAGATGCACGTATGATGCTATCTGACGGTTACGGAATGCTTTGTACAACGAGCTGTTCTAAGTACTTCCTGTGTCTTAACAGGTGGAGTTTTTCTGACTCTCAGTCTTTCTAGTCCTGGGCTTCTGGGGTGGGTTCAACCAAAGGACCGACCTCACATTGGCCAACTGGCCGAGAATGAGAATTGATTCTAGGCATCTTGAAAAGCACCTAATAGAGTTGGGCACGAAGTGCTGTGAGAGGGCAGAGGCTAGAGCTGCAGATCTCGCCCAGGGGAAAAAAAGGACGTCACAAGGAGGTGTCCTGTGTGGTCATCACGTCTATGCCAATGCCTCCCAGACAGCTATCACACAGGGTTTGCTACGATGTTTGCTATACGCTGATGAGTATGTAAGTTTAAAGCGTGTGTCACTTAAAGATAATAATAGTACAAGTGGAATGTGGATTAGGCAAAAATTCGAAGAACCCAAGTTCATTACATGCCATTCACTATATTTGCTTAATTGATGAATACCGTTCTGCCTCTATCGTGAGAGGGTCATTAATTTACGTGTTTTAAAAAATTAATTCTATTGGTCCTCACAACAATTCCGTGAGGTAGGTGCTATACTATTTTTAGATGCATGGGACAGAGGAAATTTACAGTTATAAGACTAGCAACTGGGAGGATTTGAATCTGGGCAGTATGGGGCTGGAACCAACGCACTCAGACACTGTAGGATGCTGCCTCGTATGTGGAAAAATCATAAATTCAGAGAGGCCACAGTCTATACCTCCATGTTCCCCCTCAACTGTATATATCCATTCCTTAGCTTACAGCCTGGCACATAGTAACACATTAAATATTTGGAATAAATGATGATAGAACCAATAAAAAGGACATTTCTTTGGCTGTACCAATCACGCTGTTGTAAGTATCTGTTTGTCTTCCCTTCAGAGCCTGAGATTCTTAAAGAGTTGGAGTTTATTCATCTCGGAATCTTCTCATGTCCTGCACAATTCTGTCACACGGCATTTGCTCTGTGACTTCATTCATTCAAGAGACGCTTATTTAGAGCTTTATAACTGGATATCACATAATAGAAGAAGATCCATAAATGGTGATATAATGATGCTATAAATCGGGGGGGGGGGCGGATTTCTTTTAATCGAAGATGATTAGCACATCCATCAAAGGTCTACACCTGGGTATCCTCGCCATCACAACAGGGCTAACTCCCTTCAAGAAAGTCGGCTTTTCATAAAAGAGCAGTTGACAGAGTGCCATATTACCCATGTTATGAAGAAATACAGCAGGCTTTCTTCTTTATGCTGATTCCCTTGAAATGTCCTTTCAAATTACCCTATTTTCAAAACTCAAACTCACACTCACTTTTTCAAGGACGGCTCCATGATAGAAAGTGAGCGTACTCATAAATCAATCAACGTACACTACACACACACACACACACATCTCACAGTGATGCCCATGAAGAGGCACACGGAGCATTCTCACTAGACAGCTCGTAATTCTTCTGACAAAATTATGTGATGGTTTCCCTTTCAATGGTAATTAGTGGCATTATCCAATAGAGTATGGTATAGAATGATGGAGATAAAATGGACTTGAAAGTGGAACTCGCCGCGTTCAGATTCCAGCCTGTCACTTCCAGCCCTAGAACATGTGACTCCACCTTACTTTCTTCACCTGGGGGAAAAAAAGGGGAAAAATAGTGTCTGTCTTCATGTGGCTTTGAGATAACGAATGTCAAGTGCCAGAGGGAGGACAGCTCTGAGATAAATATCACTTTACTTCTTTTCCATGACACTCTGTATTCAAAAAAAAATTCATCAGCTCCATATTACTAATAAGAAATACCTAAGGTAGAGAGACACAAGGAGTCTGGTTATCTAGAGAGGCAACTAAGACGGAATAAAAATAGAAATAGAATAGTAGGAGGGACTTCCCCCAAATACTGGGCTTTCAGAGGCATTTTAGTGATAGTTCTTTGAAAACTTAACACAGGGAATCCCATTGCATTGTTTCCTTGGCTGAGTGATGCAATCTCCAGCAAACTATATATACAACATGCATATATGCACATCCTCGTAGAATGGTGTGGTTTTCAAGAATGTGCATCCTAGAGCCAGACTGCTTAAACTGAAAGCAAGACTTCAACATGTATCAGTTGTGTGACCTCAGGGAAAGTATCCAGCTTCTTTATGCTGCAACTTTGTCATGTATGCAAGGGAAATAGAAATAATATCTACTGGGTTGTTGGAAGAGAGCTGGAGACTTGCATAGAACCAATGGGTGAAATCCAGGAAGCACCAACAAAGGACGATTGAGTGATGGTGTCTAGGGCAATTTCTAGGAGAAAAGTAGCTGCAAAAAGCTTTATAATAGCTGAGTTGCAACTGCAGGCCACGGGAATGAAAAAATCTTTCAAGGAGGGCACAAACTCGCGTACCTGCAGGGCTTCCTTTAGGTGAGTAGTATGAATGAGTGACAGTGAGAGGGTACGACCGATAGGGCGTGGTGGGAACCTTGGAGACTAGACGACGCACCCCTCATTTAGAGGGAGCCGCCGCCACCAGTCCCTGCTCATTGTGGCCACACAGTGTTTTCAGATTCTATGATTTTTAAAAAGAATTTGGAAATCTGGACGTGTATATAAAATATAAATTTTAAGTGTTGGAAACTAAATTTTTTAAAAATATTGAAAGTTAAACAAACATGTTATGATCAGTTTACAGCCGATGCATTAAAGACTCATCTCCACCCTGAACAACCTGTAGAAGACGCAAAGAAACGTCACGTAAAAACCAAAAGGAGGCATGAGAGATGCCCGGTGGAAGGAACAAAAGGACCTAGATTCCTGGTGACACTTTTTTTTTTTTAACACCTACAGCACCTGGTCTTCCTAGGTGGTCTCCCATCCAAGTACTAACCAGGCCAACCTTGCTTAGCTTCTGAGATCTGACGAGATCAGGTGTGTTCAAGGTTCTGGTGACATTTTAAAACAGTAAAACAATCTTAGCATTATCTACCTCCTGCCTTGTTTAAAAAAAAAAAAGTCTAATAGTTTCATCAACTATCAGGAATATTTTCTTTTACTTTCAGCCAAATGCATCCTTACAGATACACAACGTAAAAGATGATCAAGAAAAATCTGGAGAAAAAACAGTGGTGGGGACACACAATAGCCTTCAAAACATTGATTTGTTCACTCAGTCATTTTCCAAATATTTATTGTGGTACCACACTTTGCCAAGCACTGGACTGGACACCGAGGGTTTCAAGGATAAATCGAATCCAACCTCACGGAGCACACAGTCCAGGGGCGTTTGCAGCTCATCTTCATGTACCAAAAGGAAAAAAGAGAACTGGCTTTGAAAACCAGGCCAAGTGAATGGGCTGCTTCCCGGTGCTATCTGGAGGACAACTCCCTGCCAGGCGGTGGCCCCCAGGCCTTATTTATAAGCACTTTCACGCGGTTGCTCTCTGGGAAGACCCTGGCTCTCATCTCCTTGCCACTTCTTGTCCTGTCCAATTCGACAGCATAATTTACAGCTTTCCCTTCTCAGAGACTCCCTATGCCTGGGAACAAGTAGATAAGCAGGAGAGTAAATGGCCACAGAGAGAATGAGGGAGACTGGGGCATCCGGGAGGAAGAAACTGGCTGGAAGTCCCTCCGCCTCATAGAGATGAGCAGGCAGCTCTACTCTCTTCATCCCCTGTATCTCTTCCCTCTGTCCTCCACCATGCTCCTCCGCCCAGACCCCGATGCCAGCGACGGGGAGAGGCTGAAGCTGGTTTGACAGTCTCAGAGTGTCGAGTAAATTCAAAGCCGAGGGCAGGTGTGTCCAGTAGGAAGGACCCTCCTCGCCTCCTCTTTCTGAGTCTTCCTGCTCAGAAGCGGGAGCTGGGCAGGTGGCCGGGGGGCAGAAAAGAGACTGTCTCCCCAAAAGAGCCCTGTTTTCTTCTCCAAAGTCCCTCTCCAAGTAACCCAAAGGAAGAGATGTGTTTCGCCTTTCCTCCTTGGATCAGGCCGAGCTCTGGTTGATGAATTAAATCACAGAAAATACTGTTGTTAAGGTCCCATAGAAAGTTCGAAGACTCACAAAATTTCGAAACCGGAAGTAAATTTAAACACCATCCTGTCCACCCCTCTGCCCCATCCCATGCTTCCTTCCAGTCTGCCGAATCGTTCATTCGTTCTGCAGACATTTGCTGAACACCTACTATGTGCCAGGTACTGACAACAGAACAGTGAGGGAAGAGGAAAAGATCATTGCTCTCACAGAGCTCACACTCAAGTGCTAAGTGGTTGTCCTAACTTAGTCTGAATAAGCGATTGAGATCTCGGGACCTCAGGGGCCAGGACGGCCCTCTGGAACAGGTCTGATTCCTATAATGATGTTCTTCCCTCCACTGAAAGAAATGAGTCTCTCACTTATTCCCCTCGTATGCAATGAGCACCTACATAGTTCCAGGGCATTTAGCTTGAAACTTATACCTACTCAACATTTTATATTTCTCATAATTACTCCGCAAGGAAAATATCATTTGTTTCCACCTTACAGATGGAGCTGAGCCATAGTGAAACCACGTGACTTGGCCAAGATCACTCATTTGGCAGTGGGGGTTTCTTATAGACAAAAGGTCAAGGCGGCCTCTCTGAGGAAATGACATTTGAGCCGAGACCTGAATGTCAAGGAGGAGCTGGCAGGAAAGATGGGCGAGCCAGACAGAATAGACACTGAGCAAGAGAGCGCTCGGAGAGAACAGGCTGATTGTGTTGGAGGTTCGGGAAGGGGCCCCGGTATCTGGCGGGTGGGAGCCGAGAGCTGATGGAGGAGGTGAGCTTGGAGACCAAGCAAGGGTCTGATTATTTGAGCCTCATGGACTATGGCATTAAATGGTGGGATGGTTTTAAATAGAACGGTGACTAGATCTGTCTGTGTTTGGGGGACGTCATGCTGACTGAGGTGAGAAGGTTGGTTTTTTCAAGCTGTCGCAGGAGTAGACACAGGGAAACTAGTGGGGAGGCCATTGCATCAGCCCAGATGTGAGTCGACGGCAGCTGGCCCGGCATGTGCTCGTGGTGCTGGAGAAGGGAGGCGAGGCTCAGGAGGTATTTTGGAGGTGCTACCTAGGGAACCTGCTGGTGTACTAGGTGCGGTGGGCAAGGATAAGGCAGGAGTCAAGGGTACTGGTTGTTTGCTCAAATATTTTCCTAAACTAATACATTCCCATTTCTCCAATGCTTCTAGAGAGGATCCTTCTCCATTTCTCCCCTCCACGTCCAGCAGAAGGCGCTCCAGGGTGAGTCTACCCAGCACACCCGCCTGCCTTCTCCCTGTTCCCTAGCCCGCCTTGGCTGGCCTCCTGCATCTTTGCCTCTTCAAAAGCACTGCCTGAGCTTCCGAGTCATCGCTATTGACTTCTCCAGTAAAATGTAATTTGGGAAAAGCAGATTCACTTTTTCCTTAAAGCGTCGTTTGCACACAGGAAAGCACTGTGCGGGAATGACAGCATCCACTGAAAGCGGTCCCATCTCGGGGATGCTAAAGCACTCTACGAGTCAACAGTGCCCGGGAATGTGGGGACTGTGACATTTTAAGGAAGTGCTGATTGCGAAGGGGGGTTTGTGTCTTGGAGGGAAATGGCCTGCGCCAACTGCACGCCTCTCCGTCCGCGGCTGCTACAGCCCTTGGAGGAGGCAGAGAGCCTCGTTACTACAAGAGCCCTTAGCAGACCACACACCACGGACTCCTAGGCTGGGCTATAAAGTTGATTTCTTGTACTTTATTTTCACAGTTTAAATAACAGATGGGAAGCTGGAGGGTGCTGGCGGCTGGCTGACCAAAATCCGGATATGGAAAATGCACCCCACCTCCTGACCACCCAGCCTTCGCACCCCCCCCCCACCCCAGCAATTCATGCATGTTCGGCAGACTGAGCCCAAGCCCGGGTTTTTAGACCAGGTGGCTCATGATGTGTGTACCCAAGCATCTATTTATTTAGTCATTTATACAAAATCTATGTAAAGAAAGCCTCCAAGGATCCCGGGGCCGCAGCCATGAGCACGGGAGCGGCTAGGCCCCTTCTCTCATGGAATGTGCATTCCGATGGGGAAGGAGAGGCTGAAACAAGCAATTTCACAGAGTAGGGTAGTAAGGAAAGCATCAGAGCATCACTGACTGCGATGAAGAGACTCTAGAGCAATGTAAATAGTTTTGGTTTGTAGGCCCCGTGGTCTCCGTCGCAACAACTCGACCTACTTGTTGTAGGATGAAAGCAGCCGCAGGCAATACGAAAAGGAGTAAGGAATAAAACTTTATCTACAGAAACAGGTGGCAAGCCCTAGGACTGCAGGTTGCCAAGCCCTGCTCTGAGACAACGTGGGAAGAAGGGTAACAGGGTGGCCTGAAATAGGGTGATCGTTCAGCCGAGGTCAGAGGGAGGAAGAAACCAGTCACCTAAAGATGAAAAGGGGAGGCATTCCAGACCAGGGGAGATCACACGCAAAGCCCTGATCAGGTCTATTTCGGGAGCAGAAATGCCCACCAACGTGGTGGGGCCAAAGCGAGAAGAGGGAGAAAGGACAAATTCAAATCGAGAGGCGGGCAGGGGTCCGGCCGCAACGGGCCTCGTAATCCAGGAGGGGGCCTGGCACATAGTAAGTATTCAACTAATGAATTATGGCTCTATCAAAGGAAATTTAAGGAGCTCTAGATTGTTGCTCAAATAATTTAGGCAAAGTTCCGGCATCTTGGTTCAGCTCTATGAGTACCAATTCTAGAGACAAGAATCTCACCTAGCACCTCAGTTCCGTGAATTATGTTTTAGCCTCAACTGCTATTAAGGGGCCCACCTGTGCCTGAACTCTGCCTCCACCACCTTGTTCGAGACCCCACATCTTCCAAAACCAGGCCCTCGTGACATAAGGACTATTGCCTTTGATCCCCGAGAAGGGAGAGCCCTGCTCTGGGCTCGCTGCTAACAAGTGGAGGCTTGTTATGGCAGGCATGGGGGAGGGTCACGAATATCCTGGTCTTCTCCTTCCTTGTATCAGCGACTTGCTTTGGTCAATGAACTGTAAACAGAGGTGGCATGTGTCACTTGTAGGTAGAAGCTTTAAGAGCCAATGTTACCCCTCTCTCCCTCTCTTTCTGTCTCTCTTTCTCTCTCCCTCTGTCTCTCTCCCTTTCTCTATCTCTCACTCTCTCTTTACCACCACAAATGTGGAAGCATTTGTCAAGTGAGACTTCTTCTCACCCATGCTGGACATATAGTATTAGCATAAATAAACCTGTATTGTGCCCAAGCACCACAATTTTGTGGTTTTGATTGCACCATAATCTACTCCACCCTGACTAGTTCAGAAACTAGTAATTAAAGTAAAAGGCTGCTGTAACAGAAATCTCAAATTTCTTACGTTGACCGAGCAGTTGGAGAGTGGATGACTCGGGGCATCTAAAATTAAGTTAAGACAGAACAAGCTATGGGAACGCAGCGACACGGTAAATCTAGGAAATACGACTAAAGAGCTGTAGATATGACTAACGTGGCTCACGGGAACAACTAGGGGTCAATTCTGGCTTCTAGAAGCTCACACTCCACAGAGAGTACCGCCGAGTGAACAAGTGAAGACAATACATTGTGTGACAAATGCTACGGTGGAGCTGGGAACAAAGTCGCAGGCATCAGAGGAAGCGAAGTGGCAGGTGTCGTCCATGTAATAATCGCCGTCCATTTAGTCACAGTAAGATTAATTGGCCAGGCTAAATTTAGTAGATTATGTCAGATCGGTGAAGGAAGGGACGTGTCCGTCTGATTCTCTGCCCTAGCCCTAGAACCCTACTGGAGGCTGGCGTGAGGTCTTCCACAGACTTTTTGTAGAATGAGTAAGTTTTGAATTCCAGAAATACAGTGGTGAAAGAGGCAGAGGCAATAACATATGCCAAGGCAGGGGGCTAATTTTCTAAGGGGGTCTACCGCCTGGGTAATATGCGCTGCCTAGGGTCAGGGAGAGGTTGAGGGAGACCTCGGGGAAAGGGTCAGGGTGATCCTGGACAAGTCCCCTGGGACTCTGATTTGCAGACCCTTACATGCTGCATGGTACGTGACTATTCGCTTAGAGACTAAGCTACTAGGGTTAAATCCCTACAGGAATAAGGGGGAAAAAATATAACTGCATAAAGCCATGGGTTGTTAAGACAGTACGAGCTGGTGGAAACCTGGCCGACTTGCATGTTTCCTCCTAAACAGTTTTCAATCTGAGATGTGTATGAATATTGCGATGCCAAACACGACATGTCTCTAGGCCACAGACCAGTTGTGAGCCACTAGTTTTCAAATCCAGCTAAAAGAGACGATCAGAAGCCCACAGAAGTTTCAAGAAAAAGAGTATAAGTCCACGATCCATTACCCATAATCCCGAAGTTCTAGAAGCTGACGCTGAAGGGTTTTTTTTTTTTCCCCCCATAATGTGGCACAAACTCTTTCGGCGGCAAATGTCGACTTAACTTACACGAGGCTATTTATAGTCTCCTTGTCCCTCTTCGTGTGAACGTTCATACATTTCGCCCTTCTGTGTTCGATTACCGGGTGCCGCCCCAGAGTATACCGCTAGACCTACGTCCCGCGCTGCATCTTGTTTTCCTTAATTGCGAAAAAATAAATAAATAAACGGACTGAATTGTCAGACACCCCGAGTTTTAGATTCAGGGTCGCGGGCCCCTGACACGATTGGGTTCGCGATCTGGAGGTGGGAAACGCTGGAAGTGGTGTCGATGGGACCCTGGAGGTCGGCGAGAGGGAAGCTGACGGAGCAGCCGCAGGCAGATCGGCCCCGAGGAGCGCTGAGAGCTGCCCCGAGGCGGAAGCGCTGGAAGCGGAGGGGTTTCGGGGGATACTTCCCAGTCGGATCAGCACAACTCGGTGCCTGATTGAAGGTGGGAGGTAGGAGAGGAAGGAATCCAGGATGAGTCTCATGCCTCTATCTTGTAAGAGTGGACAGATGGCGAACCATCCACCACAGGAGAAAATCGAGAACAATTATAATTAAGGAGGAAAGTCACAAGTGCCAGTTTGGACGTGTACGTGCGAAGTTTCTCGGCACGCCGTGGTTGGGGACACGTGTCGGGGAGTTGAAAATGTCTCACGAGCCCAGGAGAGAAGCTGGTGACGGGGGTACACATCCGGGAGGTGCGGTGATCTGAAGAGCCTCCCTCCAAAAAAAAAAAAACGTGCCCTGTTCTCAGCCCCAGTAACTGTGAATGTGAACTTATTCGCAAGTGGGTCTTTGTGCTTGTTGTTAATTTTTAAGGGTCTTGAAACGAGATCATCCTGGACTGAGAGTGGGCCCCGCGTTCACTGTCAGGTGTCTGTATAAGGGAACGGAGAGGGAGATGCACGACACGCAGAGGACACAAAGGGAAGGCGTGTGAGGCAGGAGGTACAGGGGGCAGTGTGGCGGCTGCAAACCAAGGAACGCCGAGGGCTGGCAGAGCCGTCGGAGGCCAGGACGGAAGCATGGAGCGGACTCCCCCGCAGAGCCTCCGGAAGGGACCCGCCCTACTCGCACCGCCTTGACTTTGAACCACCGGCCTCCAGACTGCAAGAAAATAAATTTCTGATATTTTAAGCCACTAGGTTCGTGGCAATTCGATAAGGCAGCCCTAGGACACCAATATAGAAGGCTTCGGCCAGGAAAGGCATTTTCAGCCCCAGAACTCAGCGACGGAGGAGAGAGGTGGACCCAAGGACAGAAGTCAAGTGACATCGATATTGAGTAGAAAACAGAATGGGGACCGAGAAAGGGCGGACAGAGAGGTAAGACGAGAACCGGGAGAGCGGAAGCCCGGAAAGGCCTGAGGCCCCAGGCAGGAGCAGCCTCGAATTTTGCAAAGGAGACGCATAGAATTAAGGCTGAGAAGAGAAGACCAAATTTAGCAATAAGGTCATTGATGACTTTGAGTTGGAGCAGTTTTTGTAAACTAAGCATTAAGCAATACGTGAGAAAATGGAAATTAGTGGAGAATTCTTTCAAAAACTTTGGCAAAAATGAAGGGAAGGAGGTGGTCATGTCACGTTTAGAGTCTAGAGAAAGGGTCTGTAGGGTGGGGAGCCTGAATATATCTGTTTGTGGGAATTAGTGCTGGCAAGGCTGTCGTCCTAGGAGACAGAGAAGAAAATGGAAGAGCTAGGACCATCTGACGAAGCTTGTCAAATGTCCATCAGTCCTGGGGGTGTAGAGTGCAGGATATTTCTTAGCATACAGTTACTGTTGGGAAGTAGGTACCCAGAGAGAGGCAACATTTCCCGGCCTCCCTTGCAGCCAGGTAAGAGCATGTGATCAGTTTTCACCAATGGAATAGAGTGGCAGTGGAGAGTCTCCCCCAAGCCGAGGTGGGTGAGAAGTGGGGATGCCTTCTCTATCCTTTTCCCCCAATTCCAACCGGATTCGGAGGACTTAGAGATGGCAGCGCCACAAAACTGAAGGAGACCGGGTTCCTGTGTCACCACCTGGAGGAAAGCCTCCCATTAATCAGAAAATCCATAACACGCTGTTATATGAGCAAGAAACGATTATCTTAAGTCACTGAAATAGGGGAGTTTATTGGTTCTAGCAGCTAACGGCACTCTAATACAGTCTGCATATCATATGTGCCCAGATCCTGTACTGCTGGATTCCTGCCACCTGCCGGAGAACTCGACTCCTAACAGACTAACCCACTAACGACCATCTGCCTGGCAGCACCTGGCCTCTGTCCCACCTCGACTGAGGTCTTTTGTCCACTCGAATGCATAAATGCATCAATCTCCTACTGTGTATAGTACTCTGGGCAAGAGGCAGGAACGCAGCCATTTGTGTGATGAATCCCCGCCTTCAGGTAGCTTTTATTCTAATGGGGCAGACAGAAACTAGACAGGCGACATGTAATACAACATCCGGCTGAAATACATGACGTGCTATAAAGAGATGAAGAAGGCAGAATAAGAAGACGGAAAGAGACGAGTGGGGCGGGATGCGATTTTAAATGAGTTGGTCCAGAAATGCCACGTTGGGGATGTGACATTGATGCAGAGACGTCTGTGAAGTGGCTGAGCGAGCAAAGAAAGAGCCGGACGCAGGAGCCCAGAGAAGAGCACGTGCCTGGAGATTCCGCAGAGCGGCAAAGCCCACGTGGCCAGAACAGAGGGCCCGAGGCAGAGACTGGGTGATGGAGGTGAGGCGGGAGGATAACGAGGGGTTGGATCCAGTTCAGCCATGGTGAAGATTCTGAGTCCTAGTCTAAGAACTAGGCAGCTACGGGCACAGTCCAGCCCCCCGGGGGTCGGGATCGCTCCCTTTCCCCGAGGGCCTGCTCCTTCCTCGCAGACCTGTCCACCTTCCGGGGCCCAGCTCCTGCCCATCTGTTCCCACCCTGTTCACTTGCTCTGAGCTCCCCTGGGTGCTGAGCAGCCAGGCTGCGGGGTGCATTTGGCAAGGATAAGCAAGGCAGAGGAAGCGGCTTTTTACATTTTATTTTTAAAAATTTTTTTCTTCATGGAGAGGTGACTCCCCTGCAAAGAAAATAAAGTTCATAGTGGAGAAGCAGCACCCACGAGGCAGCGAACACTAAGTCTATATTTGAGCTGAAAAACATGCAGACAGGCGGGCGGGAGCCCAAACACAACTGCTTCTGCCTTATGCGATCGCGAATGAGTAATTTTGCCTCCTGGAGTTTTAGGGAGCACCTACAGCTCCGAGATGGAGCCATCCCTCACACCAGAAGTCTGCGAAGACGCTTGTGAGGGTTTCGGGGGCCCCCGCAGATGGAAACACTTCTTCCAGCGGCGACACCTCACATTTGCAAACTATACTTCGCTCTCTCCGTCTGTGTTACCCTGTCCTCACGAGAAACTGGGAGAGGGCCTGGACAACTTTATGTTACAGACGAGGATATTCTGGCCCCGAGAGGTGAAGTGTTATGCCCAAGGTCACGAAGCCCATGGCTGGGTTATTCTGGTGAACCGTATTTAAAAGTAATCATTAGTCATCATGAAATTGGCCATAGATACTTAAAGTTCAAATCCTTTCCCAAGTCCTACAAGGTCCTACACCGGGAATCAGCAGACCTCAGCCCACTGCCTGATTTTGTAAATACATTTTATTAGAACACAGCCATGCCCACTCATTTGCATAGGTCTATGACTGCTTTCACACTTCAGAGGACTGCCGAGTAGTTGCTTCTGAGTTTATTTGGCCCGCAGAGTTGAAAATATTTACGATCTGGCCCTTTACAGACCAAATTTGTTGACCTTGCTCTTCATGATCAGTCCAATCCTCCCTTCTCTCATCTCTTCTGCTTTCTCTTCCACTCATTCCTTTCCGGGCACACTGGTCTCCTTTCTCTTTCCCAAGTAAGCCTAGATTGTCTGCCTCAGGACCTTTGCGCTTGCTAGTTTCTCTATCCAAAACACTTTTCTTCATGATTTTCACAGGCTAGCCTCCTTCCAGATCTCAGGTCTCGGATCGAATGCTAACTCCTCAGGGAGGCCTTCCACAATCTCCCTACCTAGTAGGACCCACAAATCTTATCTCAAATTCACTTCTGTTTTTTAGAGGCATGTATCACTTTCTAAGTTATTTATGTACTTATTATCAGAGTCTACCACTAGAAAAACAGCTCTGTGAGAACAGGTACTCTGTCTTGGTCACAATTAAATCCGTGACATGTAGGATGGTGTCTGACACAGAATGGATGCTTTGTCATCAAATGCTAACTGGATGAATGGACCAAAGAATTAACGAGTGAATCATAACTATTCGTAGTCTGTCAGGGGATCTCCACCTTGGCAATATTGACATTTGGGACTGGATAATTCTTTGCTGCAGGAGGCTGTCCTGCGCATTGCAGGATGTTGGCACTCTTGATCTCTTAATATCAGATGCCAGTAGCACCCACCACCACCACCACCACCAGATTGTGACAACTGTCTGTAGACACTGCCAAATGTCCCCTGGAGGCAGTGGGCAGGGATTCACTCCTAGTCTAGAACCACTGATCTGCATGGTCTCAAGTTGCCCCTGGAGCTTAAAATATAACCGAAGGCTTTAACACGAGACCACAATAATTCCAGATTTCTAATTAATCATAGTTGTGCCTATAGGTCACCTGCACTGAGGCCAGCTCCTTGATGAGTTGATGAAATTGCTCCTTTCAGGAAGTATCAATATTGTTTTGGAAACGAAGGTTCCAAGACAGAAACCACTCTAATGTCATTAGAGGGGAATGATTAATAACTGGGGAGCCAGGATGTAGAGCTGCACGTTGTCACCACGTCTGGCCCGACAACGTAACGAGATGCTGTGTGTTGCATTGAGGGTGGCAGGGGGAGGAGGCGATGTGGACAGAGAGGCCGAGGCGCCTCCTTGGGGATTTGGCCGTTTACAGGGAATCAGAATTATTAATGGGAGTGTTTTGTTAAGTCTTTTTCCATGACAAGAAGAAAAATGGATGAGAACAGAGATGCAGCAAATGCACCGATTGGCAAGGGCTGCTGGAGGTCTCTGGGGCGCGCAGAGGAGGGGAGGATGGGGAAAGTCATCTGGCGATCTTATTTTCGACGAGGAAAACGCTGAGTGCAGGGAGTCTGCTACTTCTGCAGTCTGGTGGCTGCCACCGCTGCTGCCTTGATGTAGAGGCTAGTCAATATATTCTGCTCAGTTCCTGGGGACGGAGTCTATTTTAATAGCTCTGCTCCCCATGAGGCGCGGCTTAATGGGCCACCCACCAGATACAGCCCTGCCTCACCAGAAGGGCGACTGTCCTCCAGCAGGGCACCACGGTGTCAGCAAATAGCAAGGACTCCAGGCCAGGACAGGCTGCCCAAATCCATAAACCGCATTTTTGATGAAAGCGGGGATTGGAGGGGAGAAATCGGGCGGCCCAGTCAGTGTCCGGGGACCATGCCTGTTGAAGAGAGTACATTTCTCTCAGGTTGACTTCCTGTGAGTCCTTGCCCTCTCCTAACAGCCTCCAGGACTGCCCCTGCTCCCCACTCCCCCTCGCTGCCGTTGGGGCTGCCTCTATTCCTCGGATTTGTCTCCCACCCAAGGCTGGTTTCAAATTAAGATGCGGTCCTAGCTCCCCAATTTCATTGTGGAAAACGAGCACGGTCTTTTCTTCCTAGGGGGTCAGGACCAGGAAATAGACAGGGGTAAATGAAAACAGCACAAGAAGGGGAATAAATACGGGGGACCCCACTGTTTCTATTTATCCGGCATCCATTCTCTCTTCCAATCACACCCACTTTTGGGGGGGGCCCATCACCCCCTAGTTTTCGAGATCTGAGTTCTGGCTAGCCTCAGCCATTGTCAGATCTGAGGGTAACCAGATGGCCCAGGCCTGTGCTAATCATGGTAGCCCGTCCTTCTGTTCACGGTTATGGGTCGACGGATGGACAAACGGCCCAGGTGATCCAATCGTTATTAATTCGAATGTTTATACTGAAGAGTTTAGGGAAGAGGAAGGCTCCTCCTGCCTGGACTGGGGAGAGGACAGGGTGACGGCCAGGAGTCTCTGGAAGCCATTTTTGTCACCACTAGTGGGGAGCCTGCCGACGAGCCCACAGCGGAAAGCGGCACCATGAGATGGGGAGATGGGGACAGCGTGCCTGCTGCCTGACCGCCATCGGAAGACGGCCGCGCCCCAGCCTGGTAGTGAGTACTCTGCGCTTGTGTCAGCTGGACAAGACGTGCGTTATGTACAACGCGGTTCTTGATTTTTTTCTCAAGCATGTTTTGGTTGGGTTTTGTATTTATTGCAACAAAAGAATCTTGCACTTTAACTGACAAGGTTCCCGGATTCTCACAAATTTCACAGAGGGTATAGTCTTCGTTCAGTGTTAGTTTCCTTCATTCCCTGGGATCCCTAAGCCTCTTCCTTAAACAGTGGACTCACATCTCAGAGTCCTCCTTCTTTCACCCCAGTGCTAGATGCTGCTGCTAAGTAGATCTGTATGGAACACCTGATCTGTTCAAGGCACCATGCACAGTTCTTTATCTAGTGTGTTTTTAAAAAAATTTATTTAACTTGAATTGTAAGGATTTGTGATGTGTAGTCTTACCCCTAATTTAAAGATTGACAAACCAGGGTGCAGAAAGTAAAATGCTGGAAATCATACCGCTAATAAACAGCAGAGTGAGCAACACGTCTTCCCTTAGCCACACGAGCTCCCCACCGAAGCCTGAAGTTACAATTAGGAAGAGCAACGGCGATGTAGGTGATGTACCGCTCGGCCGTTCAAGATTAATAATACAAGTCAGCGTCTGAGCACTCACCAGAAACCCAAGCCCTGGGCTACGCACATCGCCGAGACTATTTCTAATACACACATAACACTGTAAGAGAGGGATTGTTTTCTTATCCTTTCCAATTGATAAATAAAGACACTGAGGCTCAGGAAATGTAAAATAACTTTCACAAGGTTATACGATTAGTTCAAAAAGAGATGAAATACAAAACCAAAGAAACTGCAAGCCAATGTTCTTTCTAGTAGCCAAATTTCCTCCCAAGTCTCCAGTGAGAAATTAACATCTTAAGAGCTTTTGTTTTCTTCCACACCCATGTATCCTTGATCCATAAAAGAAAGCACCCCTTGGGAAATTTTGTCATATGCCATCCACCAAAATACTTCATCCAGGAAAAGGTCGGCTCCCCAGTTAAAATAAGTTACTTGGGGGCTGAGTCCATGACTTACACATCTACGCAGCCAGGGACATAGCAGGTGCATCATGAATAGTTACGGAAGAAACACAGCACCTTGCACTGTTCTGTTGTACCTTTAAAGTCTTCATCTAGATCTTTTCACCAAGTGTGGTCCATGGAGATCTCCCTGGGAATCCTGCTAAAAAAGCAGAGGCTCGGATTCGAGCCCAGGTATATTGGAATACTATAGGTATCATATATATGTTGGATAATTTTGTTATACATATAATTTTATTATACACATAAAATATAATTTTATTATATATAATATTCTCATAAACCACACTAAAATATCTAATGGATTTATTTTATATATTTCATATATATTAGATTGGAACATATATATTATAATGGAACATTATTCAACCTTGAGAAAAGGAAATCCTGCCATGTGACAACGTGAAGACTTGCTCACCAGGGGAGCTCTGTCTCTGCCACACCAGGACCACTAATTTCAAGAATACACCTCTGTCATCATTATCCAGAGAGCAAGAGGCCACTGGTGCTGCCACTTCAGCAGCAACTGCCTTGCCACATCCAGGAAGTCAGTGACTGAAGCCTGGGACCCTGCCGAAGAAAAATCCTACATCCAGGCTGCTGCAGGAAGACGGCCTCCCCCTTCCAAAGCTCATGCAAATGCATATAATGGGTGGAGCCTGGTTTTTATCCAGAACTCCAGGGGAGTCTGGGAAATATAATTGCTAGCCTTCCAACCTCAATATCATAGGAAAGAGCCCTAGAAGGAATTTGGAATGAATCCTGGGTGTCAGATCATCACATATATCTCAAGGTTATTGTGAAAAAGCCAAGGAAAAAAATAATAAGAAAATAACCGGAGAGAAGCAACTGTGACTCAGGTAGGGGTTCTGGGCTGATTTCGGATTTGACGCATGGCCCAGGAATTCATCACTGTATGCCTAGGGCTCATGCCAAGGCCAAATAGCCTACCCGTTTCTGGAATACAGTTACCATCCGATCCCTTTGTCACTGTCTCGGCGACACACGCTTTAAGAGAAGAATGGTAGGAACGTTCTTAAGTCAAACTGAGGAGACCAGAGTCTCATCTTGCTACTCAATAGCTTTGTGAATTTGACCACCCTCCTCCTTCCCACAGTCTTGGCGTTTCCCCCTGTGCAGCAATTTGAGTAGGATTTGTCTACATAGGTGAATCTCAAAAGCCTCCTTCGGCCATAGAGTGTATGAAAGTTTCTTGTTCCCTTGCACAGAATGATTCATCCTCCCCCTCCAGAGTCTCTGTTGAATGTACACTTCTCAGCAGGTAGACGGGCTTATTCACTTGACACTTGGCAATTAAAGTAAGGAAGGCATCCTGGATGCCGGCCAGGCTGTCCTGTTCCCATCCCTACTGAGCTGCCGTGTGCCCCCAGCACTAGGGGCCTCCCTTTCTCTTTCCCACTTCACCCCTCCCTCCTAGGCCTACCCACCCCAGTCCTGCCCTGGACCTGCTCTCAATCTGGGACCAATTACAGGACATAATCCAATTGTCCCACAAGAGCAGATTAATAGCTGGGATTTCGGTAAACCTCTAAATCCATCCATTACAGACATGGTGGTGACTCAGGGACAAGTCAGGTGGTTGGTAAAAGTGTTTGGGAACCACCGGGCTTTGCCTTTTGGGGGTTAGTTATGCAGTGGCACTAAAGGGTCAACTGACAGAGGTAATTAAAATGGAAAAGAAAAATCTAGAAACTAAGCAGTTCCTTCTTTTAATCCAATTGGGGTATATAAAAAAGAATTCAGCCAGAACAGTCCTCTAGACCAAAAGAAGAAGAAGAAAAAAGAAAACTAAGAACTCTATCTCTATTTTTGGAGACCATGCATACTGCACTTAGCATAGCGGTCACCATCCAATGTTTTAGCGGCCTTACCACAGGTCTCAAATTGCTTCTTACACCAGAACTGAGATAAAGATCCCTCTTTCCCACCTCTTGCCTCATATTTTAGCCCTGAACATGTAGTCTCCTTATTTCCACTCATCACTCTCTCTAAGCCACCCTTCAACAACTAGAAGCAATCCTTCCGAAATGCAAACAGAATTATTTTTTTTTTTCTATTTACAACCTTTTAATGACTCCCCGTCGTCTTCCTTTATATGAGACTTTTCATGGTCTTGCCTCTGCTGGCCTTTCTGGCTCTGTGTTTTGCTATAACTGGCCCCTCCGGGCTACACTCAAACCCTGGTGAGCGTCTTATACTTTCCGGGGATCACCACATCCTCAGTGTCTTCAGTTCCTTTGCACATGCTTCTTCCTCTACCTAGAATAGTTCCCTGCTCACCATCCCAGCCCTGTGTGGGGCTTCCTCCAGCTCCTGCTTTGGAACGTTCTCCAGATGCCACTGCTTCCCAAAAACCTTCTTGGACCCCAATAGAGTGTGTCCCCAACCCAATGACTGGGCTTCCCTTGTCCTCGTCTCAGATGAGAACTCATGAGGGTAGTTATCATCTTGCTAGTTGCCGGTTTGGGGCTCAGAAGCAGCACAAAGTAAAGGTGACATTTTAGAAAGAAAAATCAATAAATGAATTACATAACCAATGGTCTCTGACGATATGAAGTGTTGGTATTGAGTACCTTGGTAGTAGGCCCCAGGATAAATGAGTACGAAATAACAAGACCAAGGCTTTGGATTCAACTCATGAATGGTCCAAATAACACCACTGTGTGTCTTGGCCAGAGGTAGTATCCCTAACTCCATGCTGATAATCAGTCACTAGGGGTATCCAGGGAACAGGGTACAAACAAGTAGCCCAACCATTTCTCCCGGTTGGTCCACAAATATTTACTGAGTAATTTACTACATGTCAGGCATGGTTCTTAGTGTTGAAAATTCAAGGGTTAAAATGTTTTAGAAAAACTCTGCTATTGTTGAGCTTACATTCTAGAGGGGAGACAGTGAATAGACAAGTGAGCCCATAAATGAGCAATATAACTTTAGTGAGTGTTAAGTGCTGTGAAGAAACCCAAAAGGACAATGGAAAGTTGAGTGACTGAGATAGTCTGCTCAACAGAAACGACTGAGAAGAACGCTCAAGGCCATGGAGTACATCGCTGAGGAAGTGGCCTACGAGCTGAGTGCTGACTGGTGAGAAGCACTGGGAAGCAAAATTATGAGAGCGTTAGGTTCCAGGAAGATAGGGGAGCAGGTGCAAGAGCACCTGAGTGGGTGACAAGTGTGGGGCAATTGAGGACAGAGAGGCAGCCAGTGTGGCTGGAACTCAGCAAGTGAAGAGTGGAGTAATTAAGTTCTGAGCTCTGAGAAGTCTGCAAGAATCAATGGCATAGTGTCATATAGGCCACCGAAGGGTGGGACTTTTATTCTGAGAGCAATAGGAAGGGAGTGGAGGGTCTAAAGCATGGAAATGGCATGACCTACTTTAAAAGCTCACTCCGGCTGCTCGATAGAGTAGATAATGGGGGCAACAGGAGAAGGAGGGTGACCTGTTAGGAGGCTATCGCACCGGTGTAGTAGGAGGTGATATGAGAGTCGATGGACCCTCCACAGAGGTAGTGGCGGTGATGGTTAAGGAGTGGTCAGAACTGGAGAGGAGAGTTAGCCAACGGGCCCTGCCATTGCAGGGCGTTAAGAGAAATAAGAAAGCCTAGAATGACTGCTAGTTGTTTTGCTTGAGCTACTGGGTGGATTATGCTGACATTCACCAAGATGGAGAGGTCTAGCGAGGAGACAGATTTGGAGAATTAAAGTGTGAAAAGTTTGCCCATGTTACACTTGAGATGTCCATAAGATGCTGAACCGGACGTGCGAAAGAGATAATGGATTTGGGAATCTGGAGCAGAGGAAACTCAGGCCCAGAGATAATAACTTCAGCATTATCACCAAATACAGTGGTCTATAAAAGCTTGGGCTGGATGAGATCACTCAAGAAAAGAGCGCACATGACAAAAGGAGCCTGGACTGAGCCCAGGGGCACTCCATTATTTTGAAATCAGATGGAGGATCGCAAGTCAGCAGAGGAGAATGACGAAGCCGGTGAGAGAGGAGTGCAAGCAGGAGAAGGTACCGTCCGGAAGCCAGAAGCAGCCCAGCACCCGAATAGATAAAGATAGAAAAGACAGAATCAATCGCCCCTTCTGGAAGGACATTCCATCAGTGATGTCACCTCCACGGAGAGAGTGAAGCACTTACCAAGAAATGATGTTGGGTAAATAACTACATGATAATCAATAGCCAGAGCAGGCAGAAAAGCAATTTGGTTCAAACGGTAATTACAAGCTAAAATCACAGATCGCGACTTGAATTAATTTCCAGAGCATAATCTGGAAAGCCCCGGTCCCAAGACTAGTAGAGACCAACTGAATAGAAATATCATGAAGGACTCCACTCCATCCTTTGGATAACGTCTCCAGAGGGGCTATTATTTTTTTTAAAGGTTGTAGCACTGAATTTGTTTAACTTACCATTGCTTTGCAATGCTTTTGCCTGCAGCTCCTCAGTTGTAGTTTCAAAGTAAAATGAGGTGCTTCTGCTACAGGAGGTTGAAGAATACCAGAGAAAAGAAAGAGCTGATTCAGATTGTTCTAGATGCAGAGGTTCTTAACCTGGACCCCCTAGGGGAGCTGTAATAGAATTTGTGGTCTATGAAGTTGGATGGCAAAAAAAATATTCATGTTCATTTTCACTAATCTCTGATATTTGCCATTGCTTTCATTACCTTTGACTCTGTCACTAAGAGAATCAAGATACTTTATATCATATTACACTTTTTGCAGGTAGCTTGCAATATGTTTATCCTCATCTACTGACTTGATGGAGACCTGCCTTCTTTGAAGAAGACCATTCATTATTCAATGTGTTAATTAGGAAGTGCATACATTACTGTATCCCAGTGCTTGCTTGTTTTGTTTTACCAATATTTTGATAACTGAATTTCAATATAATTCCTTGATACTCCTTTGTATTTTGTTTTATGCATGCGAAGGCATTACTCTGAGAAGGGATCCATGGGGGGCTCCAGACGCCAAAGGAATCCACGATACAGAAAAGGTCAAGAGACTGTGTCTAGAAAGAAATCCGGCTGCAGTGGGAGAGAATCGCTTCAGGGAAAATAGAAGAGATGGGTGACTCCAGATGCAAACCTGGCCCAGAAGAGAAAGTACTCAAGAAGTAAGATACTACACATGAGAAGGACAGAGCTATGCGGAAGGTACTCCTCAGAAATCGAGAAAATGCCAAATAGGAGAACTCGAAATATTGCAACTTTTAGTACCTAGGGACAGCAAAGAAACAAGCACTCACTTTTGGGAATAATCTGAGGCAGAAAAGCCAAAAGCAGAAGTTTCATAATAAAAGTTAGAAAAAAAAAAAAAACCAATAGTGTAGGTGATAGATTAGTACATTAATGCCAGATTTCACAAATAAAAATAATTGAGTAACCAGTTAAATTTGAATTTCAGATAAAGAATACAATTTTAGAATAAGTATGCCCCAAATATTGCACAGAATATGCTTATACTAAAACAAAGAATATTTTTTAGTATAAGTATTTCCCAAATATTGTATGTGACATACTTATGCTAAAAAACAAAAACAAAAAACTTCACTTCTCTCAAATTCAAATTCAACTGGTGGTTGTCTTGTATTTTATCTTGCAACCCTATCAATAAACCATGTCTTCCAGCAGCCACAGTTTTGCACAGACACCTCCCTTCCACATATTGACTCTGGTCCTGTGACTTGCTTTGGCCAATGAGATGTGAACAAATGTAACACAGCCCAAGACTTGACAAGCGCTTGCTCAATGAGACTAATCCTCATTGGAATACTGCTGCCACCATGTGAGGAAGCTTGGTTTAGCCTCTTTGAGGATGAGAGAAACCATGGAGAGAGATGTCCGGCTGGCCCAGCTGGCCTAGCCCCAGCTGACCCTCGAGGTGAATGCAGCCGCATGAGGGACCCAGTACCACCCAGAATGACAAACCGCAGTTTGTGAGAAATAACAAATCATTGCTTTTTAGAGGTGGTTTGTTATGTAGCAATAAATAATGGATATGTCATATCTTATAATTCACTTCATAAAGATTTCTGGAGCATCTACTACATGCAAGGCACTAAAATGTGCAGGTGAGCTATAATTCTCAGAGTGCTGTGATCTACCTATATTAGAACGATGCAGATTATCTGTTAAAGACCCATATTCATGCACTAGTCCTATTGAATCTGAACCTTTGGAGGCAGGACTAAGTAATTTGCATTTTTGACATGCTTCCTTGGTGATTTTTAATTCTATTTGAGTCTGACCATTATTGCACTAAAGAGACACAAAAATTGGTAGCCACTGCTCTGCCCTCAAGCTATGCAACCTAGGAAATGAGACTAAAGAGGGGCACCCAGGGACCTATACCGCAAGGCAGAAGGAAATGACTGCTCCAAGATGACTGCAGGAAATTTGTATGAGCCACAAAGAAAGGTGAGGTCAACTTGAGGAGGATGTATGAGAAGGTGCCACAGAAGAAAAGCTTTAGACCTAGACATAGAGGATAGGTCTGCACAGGGTAATGGAAAAGTGCTAGATTAAGAATATCCTGGTTTTTGGTCTTAGCTAATGGCCAGCGTTTATTGAGCAATTACTATGTGTAAGGGGATGAGGTAAGCTCTTGACATGCACTTTTTTGAATTTTCACAAAAACACTGCAAGGTAGGTCCTATGATCCCTTTTTGAGATGAGAAGCAAAGCTCAGAGAGATGTCACTTACCCAAGGACACACTGCCACCATCAGGGAGCTAGCTCGCCCTTCTCGGTCTTCATTTCCTCATCTATGAGATGGGATGGGGTGCACAAGATGATTTCTGAGGCCTTTTTATTGGAGCCTAATCAACTCTACTTTAGATAATAATCACACTTGTTGGGTGGGGGAGGAGGGTGCGGCAACCCAGGGAGTGAACCTCAGCCTTCAGGATTTGTAACTATGGACCCCTCTTGATCAGATTGGGCTGCTGTAACAAAATATCATAAACTGGGTGGCTTATACACAACAGAAAGTTATTTCTCATAATTCTGAAGGCTGGAAGCCCAAGGTCAGAGTGTGACATTAGGGTGTTCTGGGGAGAGCCCTCTTCAGGATTGCAGACTGCCAACTTCTTGCTGTCCCCTCAGGTGGCAGAGAACAGAGAGAAGTAGCAAACTCTAGTGACTCTTCTAAGGGCACGGATCCCATCACGGGGGCTCCCACTCATGAACCCATCTAATCATATCACCCCCCAAAGGCTCTACCTTAATACATTATGGGGTAGGGTTTCAACACATAAATTTGCAGGGAGGCATATAAACATTCAGTCAATAACAGTATCTCACCCAGAAATACCAGTCACCAACCATCTGCCTGTCACTTTCCATAACCGTAGCTCTAAAGGCTGCTTGCCTCCTAGAGGAAGAAAACGAGGGGGAAAGATAGGATGATGGGAGGGAGATGAGTTAGTGAATAACTGAATGATTATTTGTGAAGAAGTGCATAACTGAGTGAATGACTGAACAGATAAGTCGATGAATGCATAATGGGGTACCAAATGGTTGAGAAGAGCTGATTACATGGCCTCCGATTCCTCGGTAGGATTTAGAGGAACATCAAATGCTTGAGAGTGAGGCAAAGAGTAAAAATGTGTGCTCTGGAGACAAGAAGAGTTCAGCAAGCATCGACTAAGGCACAAATGAGATGAGGCGTGAATGTGTGGTGATCCCGACCTGCATGGCTCTGGCCTTTGACTGTCCAGGAGGAAGGGCACGGAAGGGTAGAGGCACAGAGAGAATCCAGTAGAAGTTGGAAGCAGCACCAGAGCCTTGGGTAGCGATGGCAGCTCCACACCGGCTAGCCCTGGAAAAAAAAGGCTGAGGGGAAGGATGTCACACTCCCTAAACTAAGTTCTACCAAAGTGAGAGAGAAGCCACTAGCTGATGAAGTAAATGAGGAGAGTTCACTACACAAGGTCAGTGAGGACATTCAGATGCCTGGGGGCGGGGGGAGGCGGTGACATGGTGGAATCATTAGATTCTGAGGCCATGCAGGTTAAATGTGATGATGAAGGATATCGGCCCATGCCGAGAGCCCTTAATTCTGTACTAAATTAAGTCAATTCAGATCATTTAATTAACTGTTCTGAAGTTTTCTCACTCTGAAGAGAGAGAGAGAAAAAAACTAGTTTATTCTGATTTATGAGAATTAGACTAGGCTCTAAGATTGTGCATGTAAGCACTTTGAAAATTATAAAGTGTTTTTTAAATGCAAGAGATGACTTTATTAACCAAGGAAATCTGCCTAGGAGGAAAGAAAAGGAACCGACATTTATATGCCAAGCACCATACCAGGCACTTTATAAACATCAAATCATGTGATTGGCACAACGGCCCTAATAGATGTCTTGTTGTTTTCACTTTACAGATAAGGAAACTGAGCCCAGCAGTATCCAGCCAATGAGAAACAGAGCCAGTAGTATCCAGCCAACGAGAAACAGAGCCCAGCAGTATCCAGCCAATGAGAAACAGAGCCCGACAATATCCAGCCAATGAAAAACGGAGCCCCAGATTTAGTTTGCCTGGGTGCTTGACTTCAGGAATGTGATCTGTGTGTCATTGTTTGATTTCCCTTTTTCCCTTTTCAGGGTACTTTCCAGAGAGTTCATCTCTTCAAACATCTGCCATACTAATGTATCTTTTCCATTGTCAAAACCCATCCTCTTAACTGAATTTGGTAGGCCAGGCTCGGAACGGACTTTTCGATACTATTTAATACTATCGCTTTTCTAGTTAAAAGGATAAACGTGAGAGTTGGGAAGAAGTGTTACATCTAAACATGCCCCTGACTGAGGCTCTCTTCCAGGGGTAATAATGATAAATTATATTTATACAGAATGTTACAAAATTCCAGGCATCGCGCATTAACAGGTTCAAAATTAAAACCTCGGTTTTCCCCTAACTCTCCCATCTTTTGCCACCCTTCCTTACGTCAGTGTCACCAGCATCCACCCTACTGCTCAGGCCACATGTGTAGGAGGCATTTTTGTTTTCCTTTCTTTCTCCCCCTTCCTTGTTTCCCATCCAACCCTGATTCTTTCATTTTCTCCATCCTGACTGCCAGCAACACATCCCACCACCTCTCACTTAGCTCACTGCCAAGGCTTTCTAACTGGTCCTCCATTTCCAGTCTTATCCCACTCTGATTCATTCCCACATGTAACCTGGACCATCTTCTTAAAACATAAATTAAGTCATCTCCTGCTTATACTGGATAAATGGTATAAGGGGACTCTCTGTATTATCATTGCAACTCTGAATCTAAAATTATTTCAGAAAAAAAAAAAAATTCGAATGCTTTTCGATCTCCCAGAGACTTTCCTTTGATTTGGACTAAGATTCAAAGACCTTCGTGTACAGCAGTTCTTGGCACCCTCTCCTGCTCTCCCTGCTCCATCCACTGTGGCTTCCTTCCTGTCTCAGTTCCTAGAAAATGCCACGCTTCCAAGTCCTTCCTCACCTCGGGGACTTTGCACACGCCATACCTTCCTCCAGTAACCTCTTCCTCTTTTCCTTATGTTGTTTCTTTTCAGTCCTCAGGTCTGATTGCTCAGAGGGGCTTCTGTAACCTCCATCTAACGCGGTTTCCTCTCCATCCCTGCTTGCACCTGACGGTGGGCTCCCTGAGGGCAGAGATCTGTCTCACCATCCTCTCGCCTCCAGCCTGTAGCTCACTGTCTGGCGCATGGAGCAAACTCAGTATGAGTTTTCCTCCCCATTGTCTTGCGGTGTCATTCCAAGGTGGGTGTTCATTCTGTTTAAGGCTTTCTAGATCCTTTTCAGGATTTTCTTCACAAGAGCACAGAACCTTGGGACCTGAGGAAATCTGTCTTTACCAGGGGATCATGGAAATGGATAAATTGCAGAATATATATTCCCTGCCTACATTCTAGAATATGGACATTTTGAACAAAGTTGATAAAAAGAATGAGAAAAACTCTTTCCTGAACACTGTCTATTTCTGGTCTCATTTCAGCCCTCCCCCAAAAGAGCCTATAAAAAGAATGTACAAAACATGATATCGTGAGATGGAAGAAATCAGCCTGCCATCCAGACCTTCATCCCTAATTCAGATAAGTGTGTCTCAGGAGACATTCATCTGTCATCCCCTTGAAAGCTTTTGATATTATGTGACCCTCAGCTCAGCATTTTATTGCCTGTATTTTCCCTCTCCCTCCCTCCATTATCCTAGTTTAATGGATCAGGCAAATATCAAAGTTACAAAGATTCTACATGGCACCCAGGGGCAAGGAGCAGCCTTAAAAACAGTGTATTTGTACATCACGGTCCTGTTTAGTGAATAAGAAAATGCAATACAAATACCTGTCATTTTTTTTGAGTTCTTTACTGCATGCCAGGCACTAACTGAACTGTTTTGAGTGAAAGGTTTGTCTTATCTCATTTGATTCTTCACATTGTTTTGTTCAGCAGTGTTGCCCAAATGCCTAGGATACATATACAGTAGGTGCTTGATAGTGTCCTATGAATGAATGAACTATCCTCCAACATAGATATTGTTACTATCCCCATTTTAATGATGATGATCCTAAGGCTTGAAGAAACTAATTTGTTCAACATAATGCAGCAGAAAGTAGAGAATCCAGATTGAACCCATGTCTAGTCTGAGCTTTCTGCATGCTTCCTAACTATTACAGCTAATCATCACAGCTCCCTATTCCAATCCAAAACTTATTTTAGCTACGGGTCCATAATATTGCCTAACCCTAAAGAACAAATGCTTACTAACCCCCAAATCTGAAGATAGTCATCCTCACAGTCACTAATTCTCTACTGACTTTCCAGATGATTGGATTCGAACGCTGTTCTGAATGAAAGAACAACCTCACGAAGAAACCTTTCTTCAAAGTGGCATTTGCCCTTTAAATTTGAAAGTCACTGACACTATAATTCTTTCCTTGGTTCAGGGTTGCTGAATTTCCACTTACTTTTTCAGTTGGTAGATCCGGAAGGAATACACATGGGTTAGAAAGTCCAGATCAGTTTTGCCAAGTAACCCGGGGGTAGAAATACTGGTTTGACTGGTATTCTCACTGGGCTTCTGGTGAGAACACAGAAGTGTAGCCTTAAATAGCTCTACCACCTCACAAGGCTTCTTATCTTGACATGGGAAACAAGAAGCCACAGCAGAGGGAAAAAAAACCCAGGCAAGAAGGTAAAATGGGAGTCAGAGCATCTCTTAGAAAACAGAAATAATGATAATAAGTAATATTTACTGAACGGGACAATCATGTAGTAATAACATGCGCATGGAAGACTCATACATGTGCCAACGACTGTACTAAACACCTTACACGAACTCTCTCGATTAATTTGCACAACAACCCTTTGTATAAACAGTATTATTGTGTACGATTTCCAATGAGGAAAGCGAGGCTCAGGGAGATTAATCATCTCTCCTGAAGTCACTTAGCTGTTACACAAGAGAAGAATTTCACCTGTGCATGAGTGAGATGTTCTGGGCTTTGGGAAACGTGTTTTTCAGTCCTGAGTCTGTTTCTCTCTGAATTTGTGCTCATGAGCTAATCCCTTCCCTGCTCCGAGCCTCAGTTTCTTCATCTGTAAAATGAATAAACTGGCCCATATCAGCCAAGGGGGGAGTTGCTGCCTGTGGATGGTCGCTGTTTGAGAAAACAGAAGAAGGGAACCTTAGACCAAAGCCAAAAGAAGACGTCAAGGAGTCATAGGAGGTGATGTTTCATCTGGAATTGAAAAGAGAAGTAAGAGTTTCTTGGACTAGATAAAAAGAGAGATTGGGATTCCGGGTCCTGGGAGCAGCATATTCTAGGGGATGGACTAGCGAGCATAACGAGAAAATGATGAGAAAATGACATGTTCAAGGAAGAGCAGTGGATTGGCGTGGCTGTCTGTTCATCCATCAGTAAACGCTTATTGATAGCGGATGTATATGACGCACATTCTAAAGAGACAGGAAGAGCTGAGGGTAGGAGGCAGTGACGCTGAGGGGAACTAAAGAAGTCGGGTGCAGGGGGCCATGGAGAAGCTACTACGCTAAACGAAAGAAGTTAGCGTTATCTTGACATCTGTAGGGAAGTCTAGAAAAAGTTAAACGAGGGAATCATGTGCTCGTGAGTGCAGGATGGTCAGACTAGAGGCAGGGCGACCAATTAGGGCGTGGTAAGGGATCAGGGGACGGGAGGTGCTGCCCTGAACCGGGGCAGAATTCGGGGGTGCGGGCGGAGGCAGTGCTGATAGAGGTCTATAGTACATGCAGAAGAGATTAAAGAGGGGAAAACTACAGTAGAGAACTTGGTAATTGGTGGGCATAGAAGGAGAGGGAAAAAAGGAGTTCAGAGGACAGATGGATGATAGGTTTGGATGCAGCTCGCCTCTGTTTTAGACAAACTATAACTTATGATTCTTCCTCGTATTCTATGAAGAAGCATTATGTCAACTCCTCAATATTCTCCCAAGTAGGTGACCCCAACTTTATATCCAAGAACATTTGTAGTACGCGTATTCTAAACTACCTTGAGCTTCAGAATTACATTTAAGGAATTTCCTGTGTTGGTCTCTGGAAAGCCCTGTGAGCAGAGGAAGATGGTCTGCACTAGAAGATGAGAAGCCTGCATCTCTGCACCTTATTAACTTGCGTGTGGGGAGGAGGGGCCTTGGGGGATCACTTCTCCTCTCTGCCTCCCCGCTTATTATCTTTTTTTGATCTATGAAATTAAATAATTGAGTTGGATGCTCTGGGAGTTTCTATCCAGCATTAGTATTTTCTATTTGGAATTAACTATCTCCATGACATTCTCTGGAACACCAGGAAATGTGTTTTAGCACATGGATTCACAGTAATGAGTATGCCACCATGTACCTCGGCGTGTTGTTAAGATAACATTCCTCCTGATCTCAACATCTTACTTCAGTTATCAGATTGCATGGATTCAAACCCAGCCCTGCCAGCTACAAGTTGTGGAACCTTGGGCCAGTAACGTAGCTTCATCCATGAATCAATTATTTTGCAGAAGATAATTGAGAGAATAAATGAATGTGATTAAAAAGTGACAAAACAGGAATTAATTACTGGGCTAGATTTTGGTTCTTTTCAACTCTCTTTTCAACCCGCTCTTCTGCTCCTAGAGCTAGAATGAGTTTAGTCTCCAGTTCTATTTCCAGAACAAGATAAAAACAACATCTTCATTTTCCTAACACTAACACTCTACCCAGAAACCAGAGGTTGGTTTGGTAGATACTCAAGACTCTCAGCAGGTGCTCTCCCTTCCAACCTGGCTCCACTCACAGCTGGACTCCAGCAACCTTGGACCTTTAACCTACCATAACCCCAGACCATGATCATTACTGATTTTACAAACACACATTCACATATTCAAGTTGGATTCACTAAAACAGCTTGCAGTCACAAGAGACGGTAGGGCCCAATCTTTGACCTTTTTTAAAACTACATTTCAAGTAACTATAATATCTTCTTGACCTGTCATGCCACCTGAAAGTCCACTACAAACATCATTTTAATTGAGTCCTACTATAAAGTTAAAACCTTACGTTTTTACCAGCTAATGACAGGCCACTTTCCAAATTCACAAGAATGATAGACAGATGAAAGACTGAACCTCGGTATGAATGGATCAAGCACAGGAGAGAGAGACAATAAAAGACAATTCCCAGGGACTCAGACCAGGTTAAGTACAGAGAATTAGGGGTTCTGCTCTGCAGAGCTTATAGGAATGCGTAAAGATAATGCCAAATGAACTCAATAATTAGTGTATAAAAAGGTCCAAGGAAAAAGAATGTGGAACCAACCATGTGAATCAAAGTCCTTTTTTGTTTGCTTGTTATCTTACAATTTCCAAGCAAATTCTGTGGCAATAATGATAACCAAAATATAGCCTATATAGCATTGGGTGTTAAACACCCTTACGGGTGTTTAATACATACACAGAATGCACTGAGGTGGATCAGAAAATAGAAACTCTTTCTCATCACCTTCTCCGAACATCAATTTGACAGACCACAAAAGAAAGGTTGGTTTCCTTTTGAACAACCCACTTAGGCCGTGGCGTTAACCCTTTGTGTTACAGAAGCTGGCGAGGTACACGGCAATCTTCTAAAGCTCAGGGAGGGTGGATTGGCTAGGGACACCAGCTTGGCTAGGGTTAATCGTCAACATCAGAAGTGATATTTATCTCCCAGTGTGGGGCAAATTAAATTTGAGGTGGCTCCAGAGGCCATCTGTCTGCAAAGAGCCCCAGCACATACTTCATACTGAAAGTAATGTTCTGCCTCATACCTGAAAGAATACTGAGTTTTATCTGAATGGCTTATTATTTTGGAGTTTGGGGATGGGAAAGGTTTGAAAGACCTTAGGACTCTGATTTATCAAGATTTGATTCTGTTGGTGGGGAATTTTGATTACAGTTCTGTGACTGCAAACTGATGAGTCATTGGATGGATGTTTTCCTCTGACTCTGGCATTTCCTGAACCTTCACAGCCTCCTCCCCAAACCTGGTTCCACGTGAAACCCAAGTCTCTTAGGAACTATTGCTGGAGAGGTCGATTAAAATGCTCATCCAAAAAGGCACAGAAGACTGGAACGTAAGAGGAAAAATCATGTTGTTATTAAAATTACCTGCTTTGAGGATCACACTTAGCAGCAATATGACCTTGACCAAATTACTTGACCTTTCAGAAACTGGATTTCCTCATTTATAGAGTAGAAGTCAGAATACTAACCCAAAGGGAAAATGTTAGTCTCAAATATCACACGTGATGTCCGGAAAATATTCAGCATGGTGTGTGGCGTGTGATTTAAAAAAATAGCAACAATGAATGGAAGGTACTATTGTAAGTGAATGATGAGGAAAAGAAATAGAAGAAAATAGTCTCAAGAAAAGGACATAACACCAGGCTTTTGGATCCTCTGGACCAGTCTGGAGCTGCAAACACCCCACGCAAAATGAAGAAAAAAATAAGAATGGTTTTCTATTGGAAATTCCATGAGCTTGAGAACAAGAACTGTGCCCCCCCCCACCTTCTTATCTCTGTACTATTAATGCATAGTACTCTTAGTAACATAGACCTTGGCACATGAAAGATGCTCAGTAAATGTCTGAATGAATAAAGGAACGAATCAGTACAAAAAAGTTAAAACCATAGCGAAAATAATAGCAAACACTTCTTTGGTGTTTACTAAATGCTAGGTGTAGCATGCACTCTAAATTGATTAACTCATAATCCTTGCGAACTCTACAAGGAATGCCCTACTCTTACAGTTATCTTATTGATAATGAAATAGACACAGAAGAGGGCACTTATTTTCCCAATTTTACACAGCTAATGAGTAGAAGAGCTGGGATTTAAACCGAGGCAGCCTGGTTTCTGCTTCCGTTCATTTAAATCTAAATGTATTACCTACCTCAAAAAATAAATTTGCTAATGAAAATTTCATGCTTATTTTGGGAAAATTGGAAAGTACACAATATTAATCTTTTGGTTTACTGTCTTCAAGGCTTTTTTTTTTTATCCTATTTAAGCAGATTATGACCACTGCTTACATAAGAGTTACAGGAAACTTGCTTTTAAAGGGACTGGTTACATAATTAACTCTGCTACAAATCTCTTTGTAAAGAATTTCTGCAAAGCGAAAATAAAAAAACATATTTGTCACTTGCAAGTGGTGATGCCCGACCCAAAGCCTGTCGTCCTTTCTAGCCTTTGGTCACAGTGACTGGAAGAGCTTTCTTCCCAGAATTCGAATCTAGAATGCAGAAACCAGTGATGCCTTAATAGGTGCCTATACCCTGACTTTGTACATTCGGGAACATTCCGCTGTTCCATTCCCTCCACAATCAACTCAGTATATTTCCCCCCGCTGCCTCCCTCTCCCTCATCTCCCAATTAGAAGTCTATTTGGACAACTGCTATTACACATAGCAGGGGACAGTAAGTACTCGTTTTTTTCCTTCGAGATCGTGCTAGTTTATTTCTCTGCGGCCTGTGACTTACCATCTACAGAAAGCAGAGTTTATCAAGAGCAGCTGACAAACTCTTAGCCGAACCTTGTGCATTCTCTCGTCTGTTGACGCTATCCAAACGCAGCGTTTAGTAAGCCTTCCTACATGCCGAAAAGAATATAGCAGGTGTGAGAGAGTCGGAAGCCTTTATTTTCTCCCGATTTTGACCTGTAATATCCAGCAAGACTCCTTATTTCACAACATTACTTCACCTGGAAATACGCGGGCCAAGGCAGTGATTCTAAATGTGGCTGCCTGGCAGTTATTGCCTGGGTGCTTTGGTTTGAATACAAATTCCGGAACTTTCCCGTCCCGACCAGATTGAAATTTCCAAGGGTAAGACCCAAGATGTTCTGTTTCTAAAAGGCCTGTCAAATATATCTGATGGCCAGTCATGTTGGGAATCACTAGACTAAGGCAGGATATACTCAAAAATCCTAAGTAACTCCATTTCAAGTGAAATTTCAGCTTTTCACATGGTAAATATTAATCGAGATACAACTCAATAATAAAAAGACAGCTAACTCAATTAAAAATGGGCAAAGGACTTGAACAAACATTTCTCCAAAGATGACATACAAATGAACACAGAAAAAGTCTCGACATCATTAGCAATCAGGGAATTGCAAATTGAAACCGCAATAAGATACCATTTCATATCCATTAGGATGGCTATAATCAAAAAGACAGATAATAACAAGTGTTGAGCATTTGGAAAAATTAGAGCCCTCATCCACTGCTTGTGGGAATGAAAAATTGTGCATCACTGTGGGAAACAGATGGGGAGTTCTCAAAAGTTTAAACACGGAGCTCCAAAATGACTGAACAATGGCACTCTTAGGCATGTATGCAAAAGAAATGAAAGTGTATGTCCACACAGAAACTTGTACCTAAATGGTCATGACAGTGCTAATCATAATAGCCCAAAGTGGAAATAATCCAAATATCTATCAACCGATGAATGGATCAATAAAATGTGGTATACTCATATAAGGAAATACTATTTGGTAATCAAAAGAAATGAAGTATCGATAGATGCTATAGTATTGATGAACCTTGAAAACATTATGCTCAGTGAAAGGAGCCAGTCACAAAAGATGATATACAATTCCATTTTTATGATATTTCCATAAAAGGCAAATCTATACAGATAGGAAGTGGATTAGTGGTAGCCTAGGGCCAGGGTGAAGCAGTGATGGGAAGTTGAGAATGACTGCTAATGGATACAGGTTTCTTTAAGGGGCTATCAAAACATTCTATAATTAATATGGTAATGGTTATAGAATTCTGAAGACACTAAAAATCATTGCCTTATACACTTTAGATGAATTGTATGCTATGTTAATTATATCTCAACAAAGCTATTTTTTAAAATTAATCAAGATAATCAACTAGCGTAGACAATTGCCATTTCATTATTAAGAGAGTCAGACCCAGTCTGTCCCTTTGTCTAGATATTCTATGTATGCCAACTACCCCCAAATGCAGTGTCTTACAATGGCAAACATTTATTAAGCTCAAAAAGTCTGCGGTTTTACTAGTTGGTGCTGCTGGGCTGGGCTGAGCTGTATGTGGCTGATCATGGCTGGGCTTACCCATAGGTTGCAGTCAGCTGGTCATTAGTCTGAGAATTGGCTGGTCTAGGGTGTTCTCAGCTGGAGTGATTCATGTCTGCCGCTAATCATCTCTCCTGCTACAATGGGCTAGACCAATTTTGTTCACATAGAGATAGAGGGGTTCTAAGAGAATAAATAGAAGCCTGCTAGACCTCGTGAGCCCTAGGATGAAAATGACATACCGTCCTTCCACCATATTTAACTATTCAAAGCAGGTCATAAAAACAGCTGAGATTCTAGGTGGGAGAAGGAGAGAGTCCCTGAAAATCACATTACAAAAGGCAAGAATACACAAAGCAAAAAAGAATTGAGGCAATCTTCATAATCAACCTAACCCATAGCCTTTGGGGCAATAAGTCTAGCTGGTAATTTCAAATTAACCACTCATCTTGCAGGTAGCTTTGGGCATATTTATTGCTTCTTCTTACAAAAGAGATAAGGTACACTTGACCTTCAGTCAGATTTCTTATTTGAAATTAGATTTCAAATTTCTTTAGACTACGTATTTCAAAATAAATTAAGGTTAAACACAAAGAGGATATTCCACAGTTATTAGCGGCAAGTGTCTTATGATCCACGGATATAAATAAGGCAGAGGTCAAACTATTACGCACTGGAGGGACCGAGGTTTCTGTGAATTAAAAACCCATTAAATAATACCTTCCATGGAAGGAAAGCAGAGTACAGAAAATTCTTCCACATCCAGTGTAATTCACCCATTCTAACCACTACATTTATTACGGCCCTGTGTAAGACCCTAGGGATACAATAAATAAGACCCTAACCGTTATTTCTAGGAGCAAGTTGGAGTGAAAACAGGAAGAGAGAAACTACACCCTTGAATCCAGAGTATGAATTTCAAGAAGGATGGATAGTCAGGAGCAGCAAATGTATCTGAGAAGACCTGCAGAGCGACAACAAAAAGGGTCCATTGGATTCGGCTGAGCTCATTCATTCTGTAAATGTTTGTTGAGAAGATATAATGCACTAGGCCCTTTGTTTAATGCTAAGACACAGAATAAAGCTTCTTGATCCTAAAGAACGGACCAGCGGGAGAAAACAGACATCAAAAAACCAACAATGAAGTGTGAAAAAATGTTTTGATGGAGGTTATTGGTCTCCTTACAAAGTACACTCAGCGGAGAGAGAAAGCAAAAGCAAGACTGCTGTGGGTTGGAAAATGAGTGAAAGATTAAGATGGATAAGAGTGACCAAAGAGAAAAAAATCAAGGAGCACCTTGAGGGGAAGGTCGAGTTCTGGAACATTTTTGGTTTGTTTTGTTCTTATTTTTTTTATGAACACCACCAAAGTATGTTTGAAGGCTACTGGAAGACTCCAGTAGAAAATAACTTGAAAACGGGTTGGGGGAAGGGGAAAGAAATAGCATTGTCCTCTACAAGGAAACTGGGTCCAGGACAGAAGAGGAGGATTTATTTTGGAAAGAAGCGGGGACCACTTCTTCCTCCGAGCAAAAAGGAAAGCAGTTAACGTGGATGAGCGCGCATATATTTTTAGCCAAATATCTGAACACAGAGAAGTTTGTGTCACCTGGGGTCAAAGAGAGGCAATCTATGGGTATTTACTTTGTATTAAAAACTAGGGGCCTTTCCAGATATTTCTAAGGTTTCCTGGGAAAACGAGAGAGAATAACTGAAATCGGGAGTTTCTGGGAGAACTATGACATACATGTGTTTGCTTAGCTATTCTTTTTCTTTTTCTTTTTTTTTTCAAATGGATGTGAGGGAAGTTCAGAGAAATCATGGCGGCGGGTCTCTATTTTCTTGGTGGGGTTGAAATAAGGTCATCAGTTGAGAGGAAATGACTTGGGCCAACTGACACAAAGATGAGAAAGGGTACCCACCAGGAGGCATCTCCCAAATTACTGGGGACTACTGCAGAGGGGTTTATATGTTCTGGGAGAGATGCTGAGGAGGTCATGCTGGTTTACAGGAAGCCTAATTAGGAAAGTTAATCAGATGCTAAATTATCCCAATGAATTCCATGCATTCCAAAGCTAGAGAGTTATGACTTGAAGATTGCCTGCTGTTTCGGATCCTGGATGCTGCCAGCTCTCCTCTATTACTGCAGATAATTGTGTCAGCTCCACAGAGTGTCTCTATATATAAATGTGCGGGACGTGTCACACTTCTCCTGGGTGCCACTTGTCTGTAGGCCGGCTTGTTGCCTTTAAAACAGTAGTACTTGTGGTTGTGTCTGGAAGAAGGACAGCTCAGCCAGATATAAGGGTTACCAAGACTCCGACGGTGTGAGTGTAATACGTGTACCATCTTAATTCCTGAAAATACATACTCTTCACCCCCAAAACGTCAGTTACAATTCCTCCTATTAAAATATACTTATTTGCTAGGAACACAAATGATTAAGGGAGATAGTTGACACTTTTTTATTTTTCCTTCTTAACAGTAAAATTTAAAATAACTATATTGAAAAGGAATTGCTGATGACTTGTAATCATTATCTTGGGGTAGGTAAAAAAAAAAAAAATCCCAGCATAGGTTTTGGAGTCAGATAGTTCTAGAATAAACAATCAGCTCTGTTATCTGAGGCCTGTTAAGTTCTGAGCATCTATTTTGTTCTCTGTATTTCTGGGCTAACTGTATGTACACAGACATGTGCGCAGAGAAAGATAAATAATTGATAGAGAATGGCAGACAAAAAGATAAATAATAGAGAAGAAGAAGAAGAAGATGATGATGATGATGATGATGATGATATGATGATGATAGCTAGCTAGCTAGCTAGTTAGAAAGACAGACAGACAGACAGACAGACAGATAAAGAAGAGGGTAAAAGAAAAAAGTACATATTATTCAAGGTATACTATTAGTTAAAAGCTCAGGCACAGTCTAAATTAAATCTAAGATGTTTCAGATACTAGCTATGAAAATTTGGGTAAGGTCTGCTTCATAGGATGATTGTGGAGATTAAACTCAATAATCCCATAAACTCACTGGCAAATAGCCATAGTAATAACTAATAGTTATTGCAAGCCTATTACGTGTCAGCTACCAAGCTATGCAATTTATAATAGTAACCTACTTTATTCTACCAACATCACCATGAGAAAGATATTGCCCCCATTTTCAGATGAGAGGATGACAGTCAAGGCCACCATGTGTAGCCAGGTGGTCTGTGCATTGCTTAGCCCTGGGGCTGCCAACACTAGGACTAGGTGGAGCTGTGGCTTTAGGGAAATTAAGTAACCTGCCCAAGGTTGTGTAAGAAGCAAATAATAGATCAATGACTTAAATCCAGGTTTGCCTGACATCTAAATATGTGCTTTTAACCCCTAAACACATTCTATCATAAATACTTATATTACTCAAATCAGGCTGGTTGAAAAATCAGTTTAGTGTTCAGATAGGTAGAGAAGAAAAAAAGAACTGTCCACGAGATTCTTTTTTTTATTCAATTTATTGGAGTAACATTAGTTAATAAAGTTATATAGGCTTCAAGTGTACAATTCAGTAACACATCATCTGTATACTGCGTTGTGTGTTCACCACCCGACGTCAAACCTTCTGCACCATGTATTTGATCCCCTTTACCCTTACCTACCTAACCCTTCCCCCCTTTCCCTCTGGTAACCACTAAACTGTTGTCTCTGTATATAAGTTTTGTTATTTGTTTGTCTGGTCTGTTTGTTGCTTTTAGTATTACATAGGGCTCTCAACTTTTTCAGTCTGATTTATTTCACTTAGCATGATAATCTCAAGATCCATCCATATTGTCACAAATGACAGTATTTCATCTTTTCTTCTGGTTGAGTAATATTCCATTGTATGTACATACCACATCTTCTTTATCCAACATCTATCAAAGGACACTTTAGTTGTTTCCATGTCTTGGCCACTGTGAATAATGCCGCAATGAACATCAGGGTGCATATATCTTTACAAATAAATGTTTTCAAATTTTGGGGGTGGATACCCAGAAGAGAAATTACTGGATCATGTGGTAATTCTATTCTTAATTTTTTGAAGAAACTTCATAATTATTTCCATAGTGGCTATACCAATTTACATTCTCACCAGCAGTGTATGAGGGTTCTTTTATCCTCACAATCTTTCCAACACTTGTTATTATTTGTCTTGTTGATAATAGCCATTCTTACAGGTATGAGGTAGTATCTCATTGTGGTTTTGATTCGCATTTTCCTAACAGCTAATGAAGGTGAGCATCTTTTTATATGTCTGTTGGCCATTTATATGTCTTCTTGGGAGATGTGTCTGTTCATGTCCTCTGCCCAATTTTTAATTGGATATTGTTGTTGTTGTTGAGTTGTATTAATTCTTTATATATTTTGGATATTAGCCCCTTATCAGAGTCATTGTTTGCAAATATCTTCTCCAATTCAGAAGATTGCCTCTTTGTTTTATTGATGGTATTTTTTGCTGTGCAGAAGCTTTTTAATTTGATATAGTTCCATTCATTTATTCTTGCTTATATTTTCCTTGCCTTTGAGGTCAAATTCATAAAATCCTCTCCAAAACCAAAGTCCGTGAGTTTAGTATCTATGTTTTCTTCTATGCAATTTATTGTTTCGTGTTTTACATTTAGGTCTTTGATTTATTTTTAGTTAATTTTAGCTTATGGTGGCAAATAGCAATCTAGTTTCATTCTTTTGCATGTGGCTTTCCACTTTTTCCAGGACCATTTATTGAAGAGGCTTTCTTTATTACATTGTATGTCTTTGACTCCTTTCTCAAAAATTATCTGTATGTGTGTGTGTGTGTGTGTGTATATATATATATATATATAGCCATATTACCCAAAGTAATACACAGATCTAATGCAATCTCTGTCAAAATCCCAATGACATTTAAAAAAATAGGTCAAAAAAAGTAATCAGAGTTGTATGAAATCACACACACACACACAAAACCCTGAATAGCCAAAGCAATCCTGAGAAAAAAGAACAATTCCAGAAGTATCACATTGTCTAACTTCAAATTATACTACAAAGCAACAATAATTAAAACAGCACATTATTGGCAGAAAAACAGACACATAGACCAATGGAACAGATTTGAGAACCCGAAAAAGGCTGTCTTGACATGTCTTCATTTCTTCTCCAACCCTCCTCCCTCTGGGGCACTGCATAAATTCCATTAGCAAGCCTACAAAGCCAATTTACATGGAATTTAGAATCCTTTTGTACTTAATCTCTGGTTGTTCCCTACTCTCAATTCATTGGGTATGACTTCTCCTTTGCTAATCCATCTGAAAATGTCTCTTATATTCCAGTAGCTATGGGGCACTCTTGTTCATTGGTGTCTGCAGAGGAAAAATGCCAATTTAAGTCGTAGCCGTGGATAATTGAATTAAACAGTTGGTGTGCCATTCTCGTCCTCCCTGCCCTGACAAATCCCATGGCTAAAGGCCCCGCCTCGGCACAGCTTCAGGAGGCTGGAGATACCCATCAGCATTTAGATAACCTTGTATGGAATAGTCACTGAAAGCACCAGGATATAGGTCCCAGCTCAAGAGCTGCCAGCATCTCACCCTAGCCTGGTCTCCCATCACTGTCTTCAGCCCACCTTTTCCCTTCTTAGTGAAATCCCCAGACTGGGCTCACATCCAGGGACAAGACGACTATGGCTAAAACATCTAAGAAACGCCTCTGTCCATGGTCCTGAAAAAATAATGCACTGGAAATATCTGTCTTTCCATCTTACTTTCCATCTTTCCTTCTTTTTTCTTTTTTTTCTTTCCTTTTTCCTTTTCTCTTTTCTTTTTTCTTTCTTTTCTCTTTTCTTTCTTTCTTTCTTTCCCCCTCCCACTCCCCCTCCCCCTCCCTCTCTCTCTCTTTCTCTCTCTCTCCCCCTCTTCTTTCTTTCTTCCATTGACTCCTGTCCAATTTTTTGGAAGAATGCAGAACCCCATGCCTTGCTCTGCCTGTCTTGTAAACATGTCTGATAAGGGCAAAGTTTAGTGTTAGAAAGGCAATATTTTGACCCATGCCTGACAATATTTACATAAGAATGTAAAATACTGTTACCTTAAACAAGTTATTCTTTTATATTTAAAAGATATATGATGGTGAGCCCCTAATTGCTACATCTCAATGGATACATTTAAGTCACAATGCAGCAGTTTTATTTTAAATGTCGACATTCATAATTAGCTGAAAATTAAGTCCTTGGCAATTAATTAAAATTCAGATGAAAATTTTAGATGTCAATTCTAAAACTTTTTCAAAATTATTTTTAGAGGTGATAAGCAAAAACATTTGGAGACTGCTGTTAAGCCAAAGAGGTATGACAGAAGAAAAATCTGGAGGTGCAAATCTTTCAAATAATAAAAAATTTTTAAGTCTATGTTCAGATGTAAGCATCTGGACCTCTCTGGTCATTATGGCAAATCTGCTCATAACCTGGAGATAATCCAGGAAAGAGGCAGAGATGGACGAAGCTACACAGAAGCCCACCGTAGAATGCAGGCCCGTGAGCCTGGAGACCCCATGTGCACATGACCGCTTCTCAAAGTACACGAGCTCCCATCGCATCACCTTCGCCTCTTTCCTCGGGCTCTGTCTTCCATGTCCCCAGACTGCCAGGTTCTGCCCTGTGAAGCAGCCAAGTTTCAAGAAGAAGGCAGCAGTGGTGGCCAGTTTCCTTCATTCACGCACTAACGGAAACATATTCATCGATAACCTCTATTCTCATCATGTTCTCCGTGGTGAGGAAGGCTTCAGGGTGGAGGAGACATTTCAGCTGAGACATAAACAGCTCCAAGGAGCTAGTGATGGGAAAGGCTGGGGAAAAGCGTTCCAGGCAGGGAGGATAGCAAGAACAAATTCTTAACATTTGAATTCACTTTGGCATCTTTTACAAAGAGAAAGAAGACAAGCGTGGCCAAAGCACAGTGAGTAAAAGAGAAAAAAGTATGAAAATGGCTTAGAAATGCAGGAAGTCATCAGATCATATATTGCCGTGGTAAGGAATATGCATTAATCTAAGTATTAAAATAAGCAATTTAAGGTTTTTGTCTAAGGGGTAAAACCCTCTGATTCACATTTTTAAAAGATCATTCCAATTCTCATATGAAGAATACATTATAAGGATTCTCAGTAAGGACAATAGATTACACACACACCCCTATTTTTATTCCCTCTTGAAACTCCACCAAACATATAGTAAAGATTTTTTAAAGGCATACATTCAAAACAGTGACGAGAACGAGGGAGTAAAAACCTTTTGGAAGCTGGAGGACACATGAAGATGTGACTAATGACTTACCAGATCTAAGAAACCAATTCCTCTGCTAGAAGTAGGGGAATCTGAGAACCAAACTGATGTAGATAGCAGAATCCTCAGAAGGCTTAGAAATTAGTGGTGTTCGATATTTTACAAGCAGGAGACAAGGAGATTGAAGTAAGAAATATTGTAAAAAATATGCTTAAGTTTTCAGATGTACAGATCACCTTCCCCACTCCATACAGATGAATGATTTCTCCTCACCTCACAAAAGACAAAAGGTTTATTTCCCTAAAAAGGGTAAAATAAACGGTCTCTGGTCTTGAAGATACCAGATCCATCCGAGGGCAGGGTTTGCAAACAAATAATACAAGATTAAGTGAACATACACGTGTTCACATTTAGATACTGAAAATCCCAAGCATGTTTCCTTTCTTTAATTCCAGAATGCTGGCATTCATATTTTCTAAAATATTCTTTTCAGAGAAAAACAGGAAAGAAAAATGTAAAAATGTTCAAGTACTAGTTCTGAATATCCCATATTTAAATAGTTCAGGTTGTGGGGAAAGAGAATAAAGAAAATTAAGGGGAAACATCAGAAAATAATTCAAGAATATATAAAAATGACATGATTTTTCAGGTCTGAAAATTTACTGACAACTCAGAAGAATGGATGAAAATAAATCCAAATCAAGAGACATAATTATGAAATTTAAGAATACCAGGAATAGAGATCCTTGAAGCTCTCTCAACACACACACACACACACACACACACACACACACACACACACACACAAGATAAGCAATCAAAAAAGCTTTCGACTTCTTAATAGTAATACTAGAGACTAGGAGGCAGTGGGGAGAAAAAATTCCTTTTAAATTCATAAGAAAATTTATTTCCAAGCTAGATTTCTATACCTAGCTAAATTTCCAATCAAATGTCAGTGCAGAATTAATCAATTTTCAGATATACAAAGTCTTGTTTTAAAATGTCCTTCGATGACTCCTTTCTCAGGAAGCTTCTGGGAAATATGGACTACAAAATAGATGGAGTAATCCAAGAAAGAAAATATGGGGTTTTAGAAACAGGAGATAGTCCCCAGGAGAGAGATGAAAAGAATCCCTAGAATGACTGATAAGGAAGATTCCCAGATGAGAGCTGTGCCCCAGGTAAAAAAAGGGTGAGTAGTTCAAGACAGATCAGGGATAAAGGTTCAGAATATTATTCACAAAAATTAAACTAAAATGTCTGTATACCTTAAGAAAAGAGAAGATTTAGGCAATGGGAAAAACTCAGGGTTGAGTTATGAATAAGAACAGAAAGATAAGCAAAAGGAGAAATGAGATAAGTAGCTCTGGGGAAAACAAAAGTTGCATAGAAAAGGAAAATTATAATTATTATAATTTTTATAATTATAATTTACTACATTACTCAGATGTGAATATCATTTACATAGTATGATAATGCACCATTTACAAGTATGATAACATTGCACAGAATATTCATTCATCTAACCGATATTGTGATGGTTGGGAGGATTAGGAGGATAGAAAGATGGCAAGAATATGCATGCCTGGTGTAACCAATGGGAAGTCTTAGATAATATCTAAAACTGAAAATAAAAACAGGTTGCAATAAAAGCTAGGTTTCAGTTTAGTAACACCAAGATAAGCATCAAAATTATGATCTCGACGAGTTAAATTATTATTCTGGGGAAAGGAAAGTTGAACAAGAGAGACAGAGAACTGATGTTTTATGTAAAACCTTTGTTCAACTATTTTACCCTTTAAAGAGTATGCATGAATGATTATTTTATTACAGCTAGATGCAAACCATACTTAGGTTGAGCCATGTTCTGTCTTAAGCATGCATTATATTCATTTAATTTTCATAGCAACTCTAAAAGTTTTGCCCCACTATTACTTCCATTTTACAGATGAGAAAACTGAGTCTCGGAGAAGCTCAGTAATCACTGTATGATTACAGGGCTCGTAAATAGCACGGTTGGGATATAATCCAAGCAAACTGGTGCAGAAGTGACCGTTCTCAAATACTGTACCAAGAGTTCTTAAACTTATCTAAGCCATTGACCTCTTTGGCATTCTGGTGAAGCCTAGGGATCCCTCATTATAAATGTTCCTGACAAAAGCAGCAGCGTGTGCACACGCACAAGTATGAGGAGCAGCAGAGTGTGCTCCCAGGAGCATGGCTGCTCAGTATTGTTAGAAAGACACATCTTCCAGTCTCTCGATGTCTTCCACGTGGCTTCTCTTGACTCCTTACCTAAGTAGGTGGAATAACATCCAATTTGTAAGTTTGGAGAGAATAAAATAGACCTCCCTTTATCCTCTTGGGAGCAAGTTATATAGGAAGAGCAGTTCTATGCATATTCAGTCATGTATGCTGGTTTCAGTCTCCATGGGTCAGGATTGCCTGTGGCTGGATGGGTAACTAGTTCAAAGGAATCAGCTAGCAGGTCCACGTCACGCATAAAAGCCATGTCACCTAACTTAGCCTGTATCAAGAAAGAGAGGTGATATTTGGTATTCTGACTAGTTTGGGTTGTTTTCCTCAACTTGTTCAAAACAAGGAAGGATAATAATACTATGCCCCTCAGAGACTCCAAAAAACACAGCTTGATCTTAAGTAAAAACTCGAATTCGAATTATAGATAATTCAGGGTTGAATGGGAGGTGAAAAAAAGATATAAAACCAGGGTGAGAAACAGGAAGAGACTGACCAGGGAGAGTATTGTGTCCCATGCCTTGGAGTTCTGGCTTTATCCTGAGGACAGTGGGAAGCCAGCAAAGAATTTAAAGTAGGGGGTAACATAACCAGATTTATATTTCGGAGAAAAATCAGTTGACAGAAGCATGGATGAGAGCAAGGTCAAGCCTAGAAAAGGAGAGGAGTTAGAGGGCTATTGCCAGCTGTCTGGAAGTCAGGTTGAGGGCACTGAGGTGGAAGGAGAGGCATGGATTCTGGAGACCCTGGAGGAATTTCTTTATGTGACTTCTACTAACTTTCCCATTATGCCCCAACGCCAGGCTAGAAATAGGTTCTCACAATGCCATTTTCTTATATTCATAACTCTTTTATGATCCTTATTATTTTCACCATTCATTATAGTTATCTGCCATGTTTTACCTGCCCAACCAGATTATTGCTTTGTGATGACTGGTACTTTGACTGTGATTCATCTTTATTTCCCCTCACTGATCTTGATCAGAGTTGGCTATAAATAAATTCATAGACTGGATTAATATTGATTGGTTAGGAAAGAAAGATTCTGGCGAAATCAATGAAAGGTAAATCTGAAAAGAGGGCTACGGCAGTTAGCTACTGTTATATAAAAATGCACTCCCAAAACTTAAGTCACTTAAAACAGCAACAATTTTTTAGTGCTCATGAACTTACAGGTCAGGTGAGTGGTTCTGCTGATCTGGGCCAGGCATAGCCCGTATTGGCTGGCCTCATTCAGGTGTCTGTGGTCCTTTGGCAGGTGACTGAGGACTGACCAAGCACGTATTGTTGTCAGCTGGGGCGATGAAGACACCTGGATCACGTGTCTCTCATCATCCAGCATGCTAGCCTGAATTCATTTTGGCAAGGCGAGTTACTAAGAGAGCAAACAGAAGGACGCAAGACCACCTGAGGACCACACTCACAAGTGGAACAATACTACTTCTTCTGTACTCTGTGGGCCCAAAGCGAGTCACAAAACCAGCCCAAGTCTGAGAGATAAGGAAATAAGGGATGGGAGGAGCTGAAAAGTCACACTATTAAGGGCACAGACATAGGAAAAGATAGAGAATTGGTGGCGGGGGCGGGTGGGGAGGGGTTTCTGCAATCTATCACACAGCTGTGGCTGAGGCAAAATAATCCCTCTACTGGTTGGTAGTGACTAAGAGAGAGATTTGCTTGACAGTTACAGATGTTGATGATAATGATGATGATGATGATAAAGGAACACTTATCGAAAGTGTTCTTCACAAGAAATCAGTGAGGTAGATACTGCTGGAATCCCCACTTATAGACATGGAAATTTAGTCTTCAAGCAGAGAGATACCTTACTCAAGAGGTTATCTACTAAGGTAGTAAGTAGTAAACCTAGAAACACACATACAGAGTCACTAAGGTAACAAGCAGCAACGTTAGTAACACACATACAGAGTCACCATGTGAAAAGCTGGCTTGGGCCCCAGCTGCAGGGAAAATTTGCCAGAGGTTCTCAACTTGGCCGGGAGCTGCAGGAGACTTTTCTTTTCATCCTGGACTTTTCTTTCTATTGCACCTTTTTCTTTACATCCCTCTTGATCATCCCTATTCCTGTTAAGTCTATTTTTCAGATTTAGTTCACAATGTTTTATAATAAAAGACTTCTTTCACTGCTTTATAGAGACATGGAGAGGATTAACAGTTAATTTAATGTTTGCAAAACACCTCGAGCACCTTGGAATTAAACACGTTGTGTGCAAGTAAATAAATAAAGGCTTTAGAGTATAAAGACATTGGCCTTCTCTGAATTACATGCTCAGATTGTCTAAATGTATACACACGCACAGCCAACTGAAAATCTGCTCATTCCAATGGACAGAGACCAGGCAACTCTAGTCTGTTCTCTCACATGTGGTATTAGAAAGAGATGCAAGCCAAATGCCCATCGCCCACCACATTTTCTGCCTCTATACAGAAGAGATGAAAATCAATAAAAATTCTTTCCTTAATGTTTGATAGCCCAAATACACACGCACGCATGCGCGCGCGCGCGCACACACACACACACACACACACACACACACACACACACCCTTTCCTGGCCTTTCCATCCCTCCTCTCCCTGGGAGAGGAGAATCTGCTTTAAAATAGAGACAGCGAGAAGTCTGAAGCAAACATGGCAATCTCGAGTTTATTAACATGTTTTTATGATGGTGGCTGGTGCACTGGCCCTAATGTCCCTGACTAGTGCAGACGAGGCCCCTACCCATGCTACCCAGTCCCAGCTTCTCAGCTAAATATCCCTTGGGAATTCAGCATTCATGGAAGCCTGGGATTCAGGGAACCTCTGAAACTCATAGTTTAGCTGATGTTACATGTGGCTTTAATGTATCTTTGTGGGTTGCCCTGAAACCATTTAAAACATCTTCTCTTTGGAAAATCCATTTCAAGTTCTAAATAACCTATATAAATGATTTTTAGAGTAAAAGTTATGGCTGTCAAGTATATAGATTTTAAACAGATAAAAGCAAGTCAGATGGGAAAAAGTCTCCAATTTCTAGAGTCAGCCTTCCAAACTGGTGGTGTATTTTTTAATATACTTCTTTTTACGGGAGATTTAGGTCCACAGCAAAATTAAGAGAAAGGTGCAGAGATTTCTCATTTGCTCTCTGCCCCCAATAAATACACAGCTCCCACTACCAACATCACTATCAGAATGGCACACCTGTTAATGACTGATGAGTCTACATTGCTACATCATCATCCAAAACTCATAGTTTACATTGGGGTTCACTGTTGGCATTGTACATTCTATGGCTTTGGAAAATTTATCATGACACGTATCCACCATTAGGCCCCCATCATAATGGCCTCCTTGCTCGTCCTTGGACAGACCTACCCTGCTCTCAGTACAGGGACTCTGCACTTGACCTCTCCTCTGCCTGGATCTCTCTCCCTGTTGAAACCGTTTTTTTCGCTACCTCATCGCTTAAAAGGCACCTTATCAAGATGTCATTGGTGACCACATTATCTCAAATACCCCTTTCCGCCCCATCATTCTCTGTGCCCTTAACCTGCTTGTCAGCTTTACAGTCTCTACACCACCAGACATTATCACGGAGGGGGGGACTTGTTTATTGTTTCTCCCTCTCTCTCTCTCTCACTCGGATGTAAGCTCTGTAATTGCTCACAGCTCTGTCTTGTTCCTAGAAGAGTACCTGGAACTGAATAGGAACTCATTATCTTCTGAATGAATGAGTGATCTGCAATCCCCACATCGGGGATGGCAAACACAGTCCTTTCCTCCTCTCTGGGTCCACTTCGGACCTCATGAACTGATCTGAATCATTCCTGCTAAACCAAGACAGGGCCTCGGAATCCTCTCCACACAGCGCTCCAGGCAACAGCTACCCACCTACTGAATTGCAAAGAAACTTAGGTGCCTTCTGAGGCCCCGAGGTCTTCTACCCGGAGGCAGCAAGCAGGGCCACAGATCGGGCAGGAGAACACTCTTTTATCTCTCTGGCTTATGGCCAAAACTAGAAGTAACCAGTGGCTTATTTCTTCGCGTCTTTATTTGTAGTGGGCCCACTCACTGCTCCTCTGACTTGGCCCAGAGCAGGCTTGGATGGCTCACGAGAGCAAATTGTGCCTCTCTCTTCTCAAATTTGCACTCAATGACTTCATTCGGTGGCTCAAATTCAGCCCTGGCAGAAATATTTGTCTTTTTGAGAGCCAGTTGTTAAACCATCACCCCGCTTCCTTGACTCTCTAAGATTCGCTAACTAGGGGAAATGTAGGAAACAAGGTAGAAGGTGAATGTTTCTTTCCTTACCCAGAGCAGAAGTGGCCTAAGCCACTCGGGGGGAGGGGGGGCTTTCGTTCCAGCCCTGGTCCTTCTATTTGGCCTATGAGGGAGGTAGAGGACAGGAAAGGACAGTCCCCAAACAGGAAGCAATCCGGGTTAGAGAAGAGACAGCAGCTGGCTACACAGAAGAAAAGGGCTTTCATTTCTTCGTTCCTTCCATAGAAAACTCCACTCCGTCCTGACAAGCGGCTGAGAACATTGTAAGTGCCCCTCCTGTCAAGCGGGGGAGTCAGGCTTGGGCGGGCAAAGGGACCTGGAGAAACTGAAAACGCAGCGTTTGTCCACGTGTGGTTTTCATACCACCTGCGTCGGAATCCCGAGAGGCTTGTTGAAATGTTCATTAGTGTGACTCCATCTCACATGTGCTGCTCAAACTCTCAAAACGAGATACAGAAAAATGCATGTCACTGAGCACAACAAAATGGCGCTTAGGAGCTCAGCCGATTATATTATCAGGCTGGCTAAACTGAATCAGACTCTCAGGGAGGTCATTTAAAATGCACATGTCCGAGCCTCGTGTGAGGAGATTCTGAATCAGCAGGCCCAGGGTAGGGCCCTAAAATCTATGGTTTGATAGAGCTTTCTAAGTAATTTTGTTGCTAGTCCAACTTAGACTTTGTGATAAACAAGGATTTTCCTTTTCTTCCCCCCAAAGCTGAGCTTTTTTGAATTCCTTGCTTCTCGGCAAGAAAATGTAGGTACCTGCATCATATAAACACTGCTAAATAGCTACTGAACTCTTAATATGAGAAGGAAAGCTGAGCCCTTTGCAGAGATTTCACTTAATCCACAAAACGACCAATCAGGTGGGAGCTTTTCGTAGCGCTAGATACTATTATTATTCCCATTTTACAGATGAGGAAACTGAGGCTTAGAGAAGTAGAGTCATTTGTGCAAGGCCAAAACACTAACGAAGCAAAGCCCGAATTTACACCCAAGCAGTTTGATACTAGAACCTCGCCCTGAATCATCAAGCTTACAGCCTCTCGAAGACTTTCAGAAATAAAAAGATTTTTAAAAATTCATTTAAAAACCTCACTGACTGAGCAAGAGGATTTTTAAACAACTAATCCTGAACATTTCACAAAAAAAGATCAAATTCCATCTTCCTGGATTTTCCTCATATAGAAGTCTGAACTGGTTAAAATAGATTTATACGGGTGGAAGGCAATCACAATAATTGCCTTGAGTAGAGCAAAGTAACCAATAAATTAGCTGGAACATGACCTTTCAGAGGCAGCCTTCTATTTGTTCCTATTCTCTGGCCCTGAATCGTCACTCGTTAATTGGTAGTTTGTTCTCTAGTCAGGCTGCTTGTTTTTGACACTGGGTGATGCATTATGAGATAATCTACTTTCTGTGACTTCACGCAGTTCCCATGGCAACTGTCAATGCCATTTCTCTGCAGCAGGGCTGCTTCGTTTGTTCCAAACGTGTTGCAGAAATGTAAACATCTTTGATAAAAATGTCCGGGAAAATGACGGTCCAGGCTAAGAATGACATTTATAGAATTACAAAAGGGAAACAATCTGTAATTATTCTAACTGCTTTCCACGGATTAAAAAAACAAAACAAAACAAAACAAAACAAGGTATGGGGCTTTCGTGTTTTGTTTTGAACTTTTTTGTTTGTGGGAAAAAATAAGGAAAAGGTTTGCTTAACGAGACTTAATTGAAGAGACACGACGCATCTGTGAACACCTTCTCATTCAGGCTCTAGTTCATTAGAGCTGAGATGGCAACATTTCTGGAAGGAAACGACCATATCTATCAACCCAACCATCACAAATACAATGCAAGTGCTCGCGGGAGCATCCTCTTAGGTGCCTCAAATATCCTGACTTTCGCAACTAATAATCCAACCAATAATTCTCTTGGTCCACAGAGAGAGTTCTTTATTTTTAAATCTTGCTGGTTGGCTATCCGTATCCTTGAAAGTAAGCTTCTGAGGAAATTTCTCCAATCAAAACTTCAAATGAAATCATAAAGTAAAGAAAGTCGGCATCTGGATTTTTTTTTTTTTTTATTTTAAGCTTTGCGGAGGTGTAACCGATACACAAAAATCTGCACCTACTTAACATATACAATTGTGCTATGTGGAGTAAACCGGACAGAGAAAGACAAATGCCATGTGATTTCACCGACATGTGGACTCTAAAGAACAAGATAAACAAACAAACAGAACAGAAACAAACTTAGTTACATTTTGAGGGTTGCCAGATGGGGGAGTGAAAAAAGAGGAAGAGACTAAAATGTACAAATTGGTAGTTACAAAATAGCCACTGGGACGTAAAGTACAGTGTAAAAATACAGTCAACACTGTAGTAATAACTATGTAGGGTGTCAGAACGGGTACTAGACTTGTCGGGGCGCTCTCTTTGTAAGTTATATGTCTAATCACCATGTTGTAAACCTAAAATTAATATAATATTGTACGTCAACTATAATTGAAAAATTAAAAATATATATATTTTTAAAAAGACAATTCAATGATTTTAGACATGGCATCTGGATCTCGAGAGCATCTACGCAATGCTCTTTCTTCTTCGCACGTGCTGTTCCCTTCTGCCTTGCACGCTCTTCCCGCCTTCTAGGTCGGCTCATTCCACCGCTCCTTTAGAGCTGACTTTGAGTGTCGCCTCCTCTAACAAGCTCTAGTCGACAGAATTCTAAGATGATCCCCAAGATTCCTACCTCCCTGTATAATCGTCTCCCGTTAAGTGGATGTCTAATCTCCAGTCTATAGCAATATGATGGTTGCAGATTAAAAACAAGGCGATTGTCATAATGAGTACCTGGCGTCACGCTGGCCACATACATACAAGGTTCATTCCATCTTCTTATGAGAAATTATGAAGTTTGCTTGCAAGGAATGATAAGTTTAACATTGGGGAGATAATAGGGGATGGCGGATGGCATAGAGTACAGAGGGCGAGGGCCATGAGATGGAAGAGGGTTCACAGGGGTCTTCACAGGTATAGGTCATAGTCTGGGCGGCAGCACAAGAACGTTTGCTTATGATTCTTGGTACTTGATAAGTAGGTTCTGCATTTTTACTTGCATGTGGGAATTTATAGTATTAAAATTGTAAGATACCGGATTGTTCGCCAGGGTTGCAAGATCAGTCTGTGGCAGAGCTGGCTGGTACTTCGATTAAGACTTTGTGATTCTAAATCTGGTGCCACACCCACTACTCCCTGGTGTCACTGTTGCATAACAAGTGTCACCAAGGGCTGTGTTAAGGTGCATCTAAACCAGCGCCTGTGTGTGACAGGGGTATCCAGGGAGAAGACATGGGCATCTTTGGTTCATACCGCAAACTTTAGTAACAATAATGCCATCGTTATTATTACTCGCAGTCTTTGCAATGCATAGATATGCATCGCTCTATGCTACGTTGATATTATACATTGAAAATCACTCAATTTCCCTGCAAGACAAGTCATATTGTGCCCATTAAACAGAAAAGGAGATTCGGGAGAGATAACTCATAGACTAGATGGGATTGAGCCCATTTCTGCCTTACTCCAAAATGTCATTCTAGCCCCTAGTCTCTTCTTGTAAGGTAGGTCCCTGCTCTCAATCTCTTAGTTGTGTTCCTTGGCAGTAAAGAATGAGGCATGTAGGATTGCTCAGACCTGACCTGGCGGCCACCCCTCAGGCTTACATAGGTGACAGTTACAGAATTGTTGTCAAGGTTTCACTTCAGCCAGAGCTTCCCGTGAGCCAAATTCATCACTGTGGAGTTCAGGAAAGATGCTGAGTGTGCGGCTCAGATGCGAGGTCTAAACACCCAGCCACCTTCCTACGCTGGAGGTGACCACGGCTCAAGCAGGCATGCAGCGCAAGAGAGACCCACAGAGAACAGACTCCTCAGGAGGGCCCCTTGAGCCCACCTACCCACGGAGCCGCCTGGTAGGGAATGGGGATATTGGGGTTCGTGTCTTTGTAGCCACAGTAACCTGACTTTTCTAGAAAAGCACAGTCCAGTGGATACCAAAGACCTTAAACGGTAAGATGAGTATCTGCATATCACTTTTCCTTCCTTATGGCAATTCGGTGCCTAAAACGTGCTGCGGGGCATGGAGGGGATATTTATTTGAGACCCGAATGGTGCTTTCTGACCTGCTTCCAACACCTGCCTTAATGAGACCAGGCATCGCTGTGGCCTTCCTGTCTTCCACAGCACCTCGAGCAGGTGTCTTCATGCAACAGTTTTCAGAGCTTGAGGTACACATTACGGGGACTGGCTCCCCCCTCCCAGCCCCCGCCCCGCCCAGTCCCCCCTGTCCCCCCATCATACCAGGCAGTCAAATGCAAGTATCACACTTGTGCCCTCTCACCTGGAGCCCCACGACCTCCCTGCGGGTAGCCCTTTGCCTTGCCACATCATTAACTGGAAAGGCTCAGGGTCATTTGCATCCTTTTAGATGCTACTGCGAAAGTACTTAAAAGTCCAAGACCTTTCAAAAATCCTGCTTTGGAAGTGTCTCCCTCAAGGCAAAGGTAACTGTCATCAGTTTCTGACCATTAAGCTGGTTTGCATTCCATAGAACAGCCTTTCTTACCCATGCTGTTCCACGAGTCATGTTTTAAATATATACACTTCAAAGTGGAATAAATCTCAGCATTCATTAACCCCATCCTTGCTTTATTTTTTCTCCACAATTCCTGTCTTTTCACATATTTATTATTTATTCATGTTTTGTTGATGGTTTCTCCTCTTCACTACACTAAAATCTAAGCTCCGCGAGGCCTGGTTTTTTGTCTGGTATCTCACTACTTAGTGTCTTATGTCCTGTACTAAGAACAGAGTGGAACATGTACTTGAACTTGGTAAACATTTGTTGAATGTGAATGAATATTAGAAGAGGATTTTTTAAAAAAAGTTTCCAAATATGCCTGACAAGGCAAGTCTCTTCCCGCAAGAAAAAACTATGCCTATGAAAATGAAAAGTCATCTCATATTTAAGTCCTCATAAAATCTCTAGATGAGAATGCTCACGCATTTTTTTCCAGGGTTATTACTCCACATTTGCAAATGTTGTATGCAAGATGTTAAATGTCAGATGTTCAACAAGGTCTGAAGCCAGACTTACCCTTGAACTTTCATTTTTGCCTAAGCAGGTCTGAGTTTAGTTTCTGCCCCTTGCAACCAAGATTGCTGACCAATAGAGTAGAGGAAGAAGGATCAAGAGATCCTGCTCAACAAATACTCCTAGTGACAAGCCCCTAAATCATACAGACCAATATTTATACAGCACTTCTACAAGCCACAACAATGCTCTCCAAGATGCTTCATATATATATATGAACTCGTTTAATTCTCACGGCAACCCTGTGAGGCAAAGAATGTCATGATGCTCATTTCATGAATGAGAAAACTGAGGCACGGATAAGGCCCTGCCCGAGTCACACAGCTAGTTAAGTGGTGGAACTGGGTTTGAGAGCTTTCCTGCTCTCACCAGCGTAAAGTCCACCTGAGAGAATCAGAGTATTAGCAGAAGAATTGTCCAAAGAAACTGGACTGGCCTCTTTTTGTGTCCTATGAGATGTCTGGAGACACAAGGACAAACCATCCACAGAGGGGGACAACCCCTGACATGACACCTGAGGATGCTCAGCCCTACGGCAAGGAGCCCAGATGCCCCCACTGACTAGCTGCTGAGCGCACACGGTAGCCCCTGCCCGCTGACCCCCCGAGCCAGGCTTCAGCTTCAACCACAAGATCTTTTCCTACTTGAGATTTTAGCCTTGTTGGCAGCTTTCAAAAGGAATGGGATTACTGACTGATACAAGAAAAGTTCTTACTGAAATGGCATGCAAAAACGGACTTGCAGCTTTAAGTACAGTATTTGTAACCACAAATGGGCAGGGTGTGTTCTTGATGTTAAAACCCACGGAGCAGAGTTGAGTGTATAAACCAGCAGAATCTGGTTACCTGTCCAGAAATGACAAGCATAATGACGTTCACTCCCTATCTTAATGTGGAGTAGACAGACAGCAGTGGGTTGGAGTCAGGGAGTCTGGCCAAGTGGCTCAGGACACGTTAGATTTCCTTCGGAAGAAACTATTGGGCTGCTGGAGTCCTAGCAGGCTGCCTGGAGGAGGTGTGACCTGGAAAGGATGGAGTAGACTCAGGGAGCACTTCGAGTTCCAAGTCTTCAGAGCTGCCTGCAGTCTGCCTCTGCGGTCAGGCTGCTGGGCACCATGCAAAGAGAAGGCTCCGCCCCGCTTAAGAACAGCAGTGCGTTCTCTTTCTTCTCCAGGTAACCGACCCGGGTGAAGGCACCTGTGATTCCGCTCTCGGGGCAAAACGCTCTGTGCCGGGTGGGCACAGACCAGGATGCGGATTTGTCTGCTTTGTCCTTCTTAAGAAGTTAGAAGCTCTTTACCATTTTTTGAACTGACAAATCTTTACCCAGGGTTGCAAAAATCCTCCAGGATGGCATTACAGAGAGGGGGAGGGGAGGGAGAGAGAGGGAGAGGGAGAGGGGGGAGAGAGTTCTCGCTGTATTGGAGAGGCAGCGCTTTCCTTTGACGTTTCATAAGGCATATACGTTCATTGATGGCAGCGGAAGCCCCAGAGACACGCTCGCTGTTAGCCTAACTGCAGGTGAAGGCACCTTGTGGAGGAGCCTGGGGAGGGCGGTGTCTTAGCCTTTGTTATCGTGAGCACACACTTGTCTAACAGTATCTCTGGTACCTGTTCTCCTTCCCCGAGGTTAACTCCCAAGGGACTCCAGCTTCCAGATGTCCCTCTTAAAAATGCACGTTTTAATCCACACTCCGCTGCCTTGCAGAACCCGTCCTAATAGGCAACAGCTCTGGGGGCTGAATTTAAGAAATGTGGCAGAGCGCTCTGGGGCCTTGTGAGAGCCGGTTCTTACAGTTCGTGGCTGGCTTTTTAAAGTCAGCCCCTTGCTCTTCTGGTAAGAGGGGGAGTGAGAGTGACTGCCATCCAGGCGGCGACATTAGGACCTCGGAGAAGTTACAGACGAGGGTCTGCCAGCTATCAAGTTGGTGCTACCAGCAACTCATGGTGAGTTTCGATGAGGCATTTGTTAGAACAGTTAAAAAAAAATTGGTTTTTTTTTGTTTGTTTTTTTTTTAAATGATGACTGGGTGGGGTTCAAAGTCTGGTCCTCTCTGAGATGAATTTGGGAGTACGGTGGCTTGCTCTGGCTCTTGACCTTTAGTGTGCATATGATTTACCTGTTTGTTTTATCAAAAATGTAGATTTCTAGCATTCACTCCAGGATGGTTTGATTCAGTAGGGTGAAGGCTAGACTCTGCATTTTGCAAGCCTTAGGTGGGATTTTGATGCAAATGGCTAGCAAATCAACTTCTGGAAACTTTGATTAAATGAAAAAAGAAAGGACTCAGAAAGCAGCGTCTGGCTCTGGTCAAACCCCCACTAAGTCGTTTACCGGCTGTGTGACTTAGGGCACCTGACGACCTCTCTGAGCTCTGGGCCTTGGTTCTCTCATCTACATACCAACATCCGTCTCCATTTGGAATTGTAAACTCTTGAATCGTGGGGTGGAAGAGGAAAAGGGGCAGGAAGTGACATCTGATTGCGCGCTGCATTGTGCCGGGCACGTGACTGCACCCTCTCCAACACTCTCTCAGCTCAGTATTTCTCCTTCGCAAGTCAAAGACCCCACGCTAACCTGTTTGGGCTTCTGAAAAACGCCTTTAGCGCAGTGGTTTGTGAACCTCACATGCTAATGCAAAATGTGTGTGGCGGGTTAATTTTGTTCAACACACCTTGGTTGCTTTGCGACAGGAGAGTCGGATTGCACGGGCCGAGTTCACGCACTCATGGAGTTCCTACTGTGTGTCCCGGCCCCGTGCGACACCTGAGGCACCCGGGCCTCCCTGGCAGAGCTGGGTGCACTAGCATTCCTCGCTGTCCTGCAGGGTGAGATAATGAGACGCTGCTGGAGCAGACACTGCCCCTCGCGGCCTGGGTTAGGAGAGGCACAAAGGAAGCCGGGAGAGGACCACTCAGGGGGCCAGGCCGAGTGCAGTCAAAACTCGGCTGCTCTACAGCGAAATAGGCTGGAGCCAGGTGAATGTGAAACACCTGCCTGAGATAAACAGCAAAATCATGATAATGTGATATTTAAACACTGCCTTCCGGACTTCTTATCAGTTACGCAGGCTTGTGGGGAGAAGGCGGAAACAACAGCGAGGCCACACACTACCTCCCCCACACCCCGTGGCCCCCTCCCCGCAGATCGCAATACTTGGATGTGGACAAGCAGGTTTTCTCAAAATGCGGTCCCCAGGCCACTGGCCATATAACCACCTGAGAACTTATTTAAAATTTAGGTTTCTATCCACCTCCCTTAAATTTACTGATTCAGAATCTCGAGGGGGAGGGCTCATGAGAAGAACATATAACAAGCTGTTCTTACAGCAAATCCGAAAATTCCTGGAATCTCGCCACACTTAATTTGCATAGCTTTTGTAGTAGACATGTCTCCATCTTTTTCAGTATTAGTGAAGATAAAAATAATAATCGACAGTGTTTATTGAGCACTTTCTATATGCCAAGGAGTGATCCCCATACTTTACATATAACCAATTTTATCTTCATAAAATCTCTATTTTGGTCTTATTGTTATTTCCACTTTATGGATGAGGAAACTGAGGCAGAGTTTTGTGACTTGCCCAAGGTTTTACTCATCAAGGAAATGGCAGAGAGTCAAACTCAAACCTATAGATCACACAAAGATCCAACTCTTTGTAAAAATGAGACGAAACAAAAAGCAAGATGCTAATGGCAGTTATTTTGGGGGTGGGACTACAAAGGAGTTTCATTTTTGCCTAAGTGCCTTTCCGATTTTTCCTACAATAAAGCGTGTATTTATTTCTGGTATGAAAACAGTCCTCGGTTCATATCTTGTATTCTGCACTTATCTGTATATTCAGGCAGACATTTTAATCTCATTGAAGTTCAAGGTTCTCGTCTATGAAATTGATATAATATCTGTTATTGTCAGATTGAACTAAGAAATTTTATACTAAACAGATAGCTCGATGCAGTTACATACCTGGTGACAGAGCACATTAGGTCCCTTTCCTTACTTCTTTTCCACTACGCCCCTCTGCACCCTCATCCAGCCCCCAAAAGCGTCGTATTTTTTTACCAGTCACTAGGGACCGGAGCTGCAGCTGCAGCCTAAACTCTCTTCCTGCCCCGAGTTTGGTCTTGGACCAAAAGCATCTGCATCCCAGGGGAGCTCGTTAGACTCTTGAGCCCCACCCAAGACCTCCTGAATCAGCATATGCATTTTAAGATTCGCAGGCCATTCTCATGGAAGCACGGGCTAGAAGACTGTTCCCCAAAAGGGGGGAATGTAACATAGGGACTTAAAACAATGATCTCCTGGGGTACAGGAAAAAAATATTAGAACTTCTGTTTATACTGATTTTAATGTCTGATATTTGTGTATGCTGTATGAGGTATTTAGCTGATCAGTACCGAACACACACGTACAGTTTATCAGTAAACACTGTCCTGATGAGGAGGGATGATACTGTCTGTGTTATCCCTGAAACAACAGGACATGAATCCAAGAATGGCCTTTCAGTACTATTTTCCCTTAGTACATGGGGCTCCCCTTTCTTTGTCGGTCTTACCCAACATCGTTGGGCACTATCTTTGTTCTGTAGCCCAAATGCCCACACTCATAACTCCAGCTTGGATGGAGCCGGGTGGGACAGGAAGCTTCACTGCCCCCTGCTGTCTTCCTTACTTTGAGTAAAGAACTCCCCATTTTGGTAATACTTCCAAGCTCAGTCCTCCCTAGGAAGGGAAAATGGACTCAACCACTGGTGAATTTGTGGCCCATTCCCTTTCTCTTTCATCCCCTGAAGAGAATGTATTTCACTCTGCCCTCCCATGATATGTGTTCTAAATGGGCCGCTCTGTCCCTATGAGGATCCCCCTAAGTCACTCCCATGCACATTCCATCAAGTCTCTCGCCTGCCCTTTCTCCATCATACTCATCTGGCAAAATCCAAATATTGTTTTACTCAGGACTCAGCCTGCTTAGTGCCAGCCCCAGGGAGTTGGGTATAGCCAGGAAAAACATTCGCTCAAGCTGATAGCATCCTCTTACCAAATTTTCCTATGTTAGTTTCTCTCCCGCTCTCCTTTCTCCCATTCTTCAGACCTCCAAAATCTCCTCCCCGTCCCCACCCTCAGCTCAGGACCTTTGTCCCATGTTTCACACTTTGAGAAGACGCTTGTCCTTTGCCAGGGCTGGTCTCGCCTGGATTTCGAATTCAGGTATTTCGGTCCTCTGGAATCAAACAGGGCATCTCTAATTTTGTGTTCTTTCTCGCACACACAGCACCACCGGCTCCAGATCAATGCTGAATCCAAACACCACGGTTTTAGAAACTGCCCTTTACCCAAGCACCTTATTAATCCTCAAAGCACTTGTGAACTTTGAAAGATGTGTGCGAGTGTGACATGTGCGACAGGTCACAGCTTGCACTCCCCGTTTTCCAGACCAGGAAAACTGGGACGCCAGGCTAAGTTCCTTGTCCAGCATCATATGGTGAGTCGAATCAAGTCAGAGATGGGGGTGGGGGTGTAATTCCCTTCCTAACACCACTGCCTCTTTGGGACTATATTAAAAAAAAAAAAGGCGAAGGAGGGAATCAAAAAATACAAAATACAAAGAGTCCTCCCCTGGCCTACAAAAGACTTTTTGAATAATGCAGTCTGGAAGATGCCTGCAAATGTAGGCTGGTTTCAAGGACCAGAATCTAGGACAGGACAGGAGCGATGGGCATGAGGGAGAGGTCAGTGTTTTGACCCAATGAGACCTTTTAAACTAATAGGAATGACCCTGATCCGGGCCACCTATAAAGGGCTTTCGAATCTTCTAGTGGTTCTCAACTGCCAGGCAGGTTAAGGACGGATTTTGCAGAATCACTTAAGCCATTAAAAATACATATTTCTAAGCCCTCTCCTAGGCCTACAGAATCAGAATCTCCAGGGCTGGATCAGAAAATCTTTATTTTGAACACACTCCTCAGCTGCTCCTGACGCATAGTGTGGTTTAGGGACCCTTGAGTCCTTGCGATTATGAATCTATTTACACCCTAAAACGGCCAAGCTGGCAGTGGCTTGGAGGAAATTTAGTCCAACCCCTCATGTTATAGATAAGAAAACTGAGTCCTGGCAGGTGTGACGTGTCCAGGTTCCTAGACCCTAGGTGAGCTAACCGTGGCCCGTTTAACTTTGAGTTATATCCCAGTTCTAATTTCAGGATCAAATTGGCACCACTGAAATACGCTTGAAGATTAACTTTTTTAATGTCTCAGAAGCAGAGCCAGGTTTCTCATTTAGCGCCTTCTATCCAATAAAGCAGGTGATTTAAATCATAGGAATAGGCATTCTCACAGCCCATAAGACACAATACAGTGATTTACATCTTGAATAGGAGGAAAAATGTCTCCTGTGAACCTTTTTTATTTTTCTTCATTGGTCTTCAAGCGTGGCGCTAAGGTGGTTCCGAAATCAGGTCTCTTGTTCCTTATGTGGCTCCCAGGAACCTTTTGCTCATCGTCTCTCATTGCCCCCCTCAGCTGGATGGATGCCCGTGGCCGGCTTGAGACTTTCAAACCCTGAATGATGAGGTGACCTCCTTAGTCAGACCCTCAAAGCCACTCACTTGCAACTAACAAAATGCAAATGCATTCTGCATGTGCTTCCTCCCCATGCCAGGTTTGCAAATAGAGCTTGTACACACTGATAACATAAAAAAAAAGAGAAATGCATATGCCCCTTGCCTAGGGAACAAAGTCAGCTGACGGGAGAGTAAACAAGCCATCTCCGTGCATGTGCATGTGAGAATCGGGAGGCCAGCTGCAGCTGTTACTACCTGAAGTCCCTAGCAAGGTCTCTTCCTTTAGAGATTTGTCCCTGCAGTCTATGCTTGAGCTGCCAAGCCTGCTTATCTTGCTGCTGGCAAGCTGGGTGCTTTCCTGAACATCTGCCTCCTTAAACTGACCGGAGCCTGCTGGGAGCTGGGAGCCCAGCACCGTGCCTCATACTTGGTGGGAATGCACAGAAATATTTGTGAAATCTCTGAACTGGACTTACCCTCTCTAATAACCATTTGTTTCTTGGGCTGCTTCCAACCTAATAGCTGATGCTAAAATGATTTCAATGGGATGTTTATCCAACAAGCATTGAGTGCCTGCTGTTTGCTATAGCTGTATTAAGATCGGTGAAATGCAGGCCCTCCTTAACGAGAGGCTGTCATCGAGGGGGCAGTGCAGACATCCATGTCATTCTCACGTGCCTGTGAGAAACACAACTCAAGAAGCACAGAGGCAGGCAGCACAGTGGGAGAACTCCTGCTTGACTTGCATTCACAAACACGCGCGCACACACACACACACACATATATGGCTGTATCGAGATATCACTAAAACTGTATATATTGAATCCATTAAAAAGGAAGGAAGGAAGGACCCAGTCCACACCAATCACTATAGCAGACATGGGAAAACAGCAATGAGCAAAACAGACACGGTCCGACTATCGCAGGGCTTAAAAAGTCTTCCTGGGAAAAGTAACATTGGACTCGGACCTGGTGGAATGAGATGGAGCTTGATGGGTAGCGACAGGCAGTGCTGGGTGAGATGAGCTGGAGAGCATTCCAGGCTGAGGGAGGGGAAGGCAGAGATGCCTGGGAGGTGACAGGGGCAGTTCCAGGAGGGTTTCTACCCGGGTACGTTGCCCTCCTGTTTCCTTCTACATCCTGATCTGCATACGCATCTTCTCTCTGCTTTCCAAACGCGCCCCGTACATTCTCGCCTCTGAGACTCTGCCATTTCCACTCCCCTAACTGAAATGTCCTTCTTCATTTCCCTCTCTCCATATTGGCTTAATGAAATACTATTATGCTTTGAGGCTTAGCACACACATCCCTTCCTCCAGGAAACTTGCCTTCATCCTGATCCCAGAGGTTAAACTCTACTTCCTTTTTGCTCTCAGAAAAATACCAATAGTATTAAAGTAGTAGTAGCACTAAATATCTATTGAGCACTTATTATCTACCTGGCACCATGTTAAATACTGCGTGTGCATTAGATTATTTGAGTTTCATGACCACCTCATTACATAAAACGTTTATCCCAGTTTACAGATAAAGAGGAGGGCTAGAAAGATTAATGGTTTTATTTCACATGACCTGAGCAACACTTTGAACACTAAAAAAGTAGACTTCCAGGTAGATTTAGGGTGGAAGAGAGACATTTTTGAGAGAAGGAACAGAGTGTGTGGTATATTAGCGAAGCAGGTGATTCCCCAACAGGTGAGGCAGACGGGGCAGGAATGAGACCCAGGTAAAGAGGGAGAGTGAGAAGCAAGCAAAGATGAGACAGGGAAGTGGCTGAGTCCCACACAACGATGAGTGAATTTTACTTGGCAGAAAATTGGAATCCATAGAAAGACTCTACACAGACAAAGGACATCACTTGATTTACATTCTGGAGACAGGAGAATATTTAGGGGGTGACCCTATCTGTTCAGATGAAAGGTGAGGAGTCGTGTCAGGAGGACAGCGGCAGTGGTAACAGAGAGATTTAGGGGAGCTTCAGGAGACACGCTTGACAGTCCGGGTGAATAACTGTTACATTGGGTGAGAAGATGAGGCTCACTCCCCAGCTTTTGATGTGACTGTATCATTCATCTCATTTACTCTAAATCACCCTTCGACTGAGGTGTCAGCATTCTTGTTTTACAGATGAGGACAGTGAGGCCTAGAGAGGATGAGTGCCTTCCTTAAGGTCACGCCAAGTGACAGAGGCAGAAAATCTGCCTGGCCTTCCAAAGCCGAGGATCTTGCTGTGACCCTACACTGCCTGTGACCCTGAACTGGGAAACGATTTGCTGTCCTCAGAGCTTCCTGTTTGTCAGATGTTAAACACAGGATGACTCACTCATATAAAAAGGGTTTTAAATTCCTTATTAATCTGCAGAGTATTTTGTTGTCCAGATTCTTTGCTTGACTTGCATTTTGTTCCCTTTTGGGTAAATACCATGCTATGGATGGGTAACAGATGCCCCATCATATATGCACATGGGCCTTTAGCGGTAAAGAAAAGTTTCTAATCTTCCCTGACCTTGACTGAGCACCACTCTCCATTCTGCCAATTTTCCTCCACTCACCTCTCAGTGTCTAGGTCAACTTAGAAAGAACCCTTGGAAGGCTAAAGGGTCTTTAGCACAGCAGGATATAATGAGAAAGTTATACTTTGGTTATACTTTGGGAGAGGGTAAAACTATGTTTTAAAAAACAAGACTAAATTTAATGTGCGTGCCCTCAAAAGCCTTGGTTTTGACCTATTATAGCACTTGCCACCTTTGATTGGCTTTTGAGTCAGCAGCAGAATATGGTCCCTCTCAATATATTGCGAACGCTTTATGGCCCGGAACTGAGTCTTCCCCATCTTGGTATTGCTGAAGTTGGCATCACCCAGTCCTCAAACACAGTGCCTGTGGGAAGCGTTGGGCAAGTTATTTATGTTACCTGAGGTCTACTCTCCTCATCTCAAAATGAGAACAACAATGTCCACCTACCAGAGATGATGTCATCAGATGAGATGAGCGTGTATCCAGTAGATAGAAGCTACTTGATAAGTTTGAATATCTTTAGTTCTTAAATGCTAGAGGAATCAATAAGATAAAGATGGCTCTACATTTAAATATGCCACTTTACCTCTGTGTTGTAAAACGCTGCCTTCTCTTTTCTTTTCTGAAGGTATTTCATACTTGTTCTGGTTTAATCTGTTTATAAAAGTTTACTTATCACCCATCACAATGCCAGTTATTACTGGGAGGGAAAGAAGTGATTGAGAGAGAGCAGTAGATATAAAAGAGGAACTAATATTTATTGAATAACTACTTATTGTCAGACACTGTTATGGGCTGAATTGTGTCCCAATCCTAAATTCATATGTCGAATTCTAAACCCCCAGTACCTCAGAATGTGACTGAATTTGAAGATTGGGGCCTTAAAAGAAATCACTGAATTAACATGAGGTCATTACGGTGGGCCCTGATCCAGAATGACTGGTATCCTTATAAAAAGAGGCGATTAGGATGTAGTTACACATAGAGAAAAGACCATTCAAAGACACAGGAAGAGGCCAGCCATCTCCAAGCCAAGAAGAGAGGCCTTCAAAAGAAGTAAATCCTGTTCGCACCTTGAATTCAGATGTCTAACCTCTAGAACTATGAGGAAACAAACTTCTGTTATTTAAGCCACTATCCTTGACACTTTAGATGTTCATTCATTCATTCATTCATTCACTCACTCATCAAATATTTGCAGAGACATTATGGTGGGCAAAGCCCAGTACGGAACACGCAGATGTGCCCCCTTCCTTCATGCGCATGTTACTTCATTTACACGTTACAATTACCCTGTGTGGTAGATGATTATTGCAAGCATCCTCATTTTACAGATGGAGAAATGGAGGCCCTGAAAGAGCAGCAGGACAGTGTAGTACCTACCGTTGTCGTAGGTCATGTATAGGTGATCGAAGCAGGCTCAGTAACTGAGGAGGCCCAATCCAATTGGCTTGGGGTTAGCATCCCAAACCAATGATATGACAGGTCATAGAAGGGCACCCAGTAGTAAAGACAAGGCAAGCCTCACCCCAGCTCCCAGGGAAGGGATCTACAGGAGTTAGGCAGAATGAGGCTATAGGTACCAAGGTCATAGCCTTCGTGTAGTCATTAAAATCTGTGCCTATGTCCACTTAGCTTGCGAGCAGACATGGGTGGTCCAGGCGCATCCTGGACACATTCATGGGGGATTTTCCAAGCTGTTTGCTGGTAATGTTACATCTTCTCCACTATCTCTTCACAAAAGATTTACCCAAACCGCAAAAACCACAATATAACTGAATTTGGTGTGGGAGTCGGTGAAGGGCCAACCTTTGCAGGAAGGACATCTCGAAGTCAGAGCAAAGCCAGCCCGCACAGCTGAAGGGAAGAGACCGACAAGGACGCCATTGCTTCTTTTGATTCCCTACTACCTGTTCGCCTACCTACCAGGTACTTCGCTTTTTACATTTAGGTAGTGTTTTAGAAAACTGGAATAAAAAGTAAAGATCCACTCCATGGGCCTACATCCTGCTCTCATCCCCAAACCCTACAACTGGCAGAATATGTTAGAAAAAGACTATATCTATAGCAGGGATAAAAATCAATAAAGGTCAAATAGGTCACAGAAATAATGAGAGACTGTAGGCAAATTGGATCTGATCTAGGAAGGAAGACATGGCTTAAAACCCATAGGGGCTCCCCAGATTCTGGGGATGCCCCAAGATTAGAGACAATGCATGCCTCGTATTGCAGGAAGGGCTGTAGAGCAAACATCAAGGCGACTGGAGAGCCCCTAGTTTAAGCATCCGAGCAGTTCAGCCCCTAGTGTATACATTACACGGAGCAGGGAGCAGTGAAGCTTCCTGTCCCAACCCGCTCCATCCAAGCTGGAGTTATGAGTGTGGCTGTTTGGCCTAAGGAACAAAGATAGTGCCCAACGATGTTGGATAAGACCAACAAAGAAAGGGGAGCCCTATGTACTAAGGGAAAATATTACTGAAAGGCCATTCTTGGATTCATGTCCTATTGTTTTCCCACAGCTATTAGAGACAGATGATAACAAACAAAGAGAGTCAGACAGGAGAGTAGGGAATCTCATGTACAGAGATAGGCATATAGCCCAAAACCATTGAACCTCTGAGGAAAAGCAACATCCTGAGAGGTGTATACACTACCAGCCTTAAAACATAAGGAGATCCTGTCATATACTATGACGGCGACATCGATGAACCTTGAGGACATTACGACAAGTAAAACAAGCCAGTCGCAGGACAAATGTTGCATGATTCCACTTATGGAGGGGGCGAGGAGGAGAGGGGAGGAGAAGAGAGGAAGGGAGGGGGAGCGTTGATTGATTCTTAACTAGAGCCTTCAGAGGGACGATGGCCCTGCCAGCACCTTGATTTCAGACAGCTAACCTCCAGAGCTCTGAGAGAATACACTGCTGTTGTTTTAAGGCACCTAGTTTGTGGCCATTTGTAACGGCGGCCCTAGAGAACTAATAAGGCAGAAACACCAAGCTCAACACACGGAAAACTGGCGCCCACGGAGATACAAGAGGGCAGAGACAGGGAAAGAGTTTTAGCAAAAGAAAGGCAAATATTTTCATAGGGATAAGAGGAGATGTCCATGACATTAGAAGTGGCTCTTAAGAAATAACGCCAATTAGCCTCCCTCGATAACATAATGCTACTAAAACCCAAAACCAGTGGGGCGGCCTGAAGAGCAGAATGGACAAACACGGAGAACGGCGTGGAAAACGGGGAGACGGAGCCTGGACGTTCTCCTCGAATGCGGTGTAAACGAATAGAGCGGTAGAAAGTAATAATGGAGACGAATATGTTAACTTCCTCAAACGAATTCTAAAAGGGAGAATGGAGAAAATGTAGGGGAAGTCACAATAAAATGATTGAAAGGACATTTCTCAGAGTTAAAGCAAGACAAAAGATTTCAGGCTCAAAGGCCCAAGAATCTCAAGCAGTTTGAATGAAAACGACAGTATTCTGATGTTACACATTTGGGTACTTCGCACATAAGGTACTCAGAAGGTACTGGGTTCCCTACCTTCACCCCGACGTTGACGCTGGGCACAGCACTAAGTGGAGGGGGTCTCCTCTCTCGCGCGTTTTCAATGCGACTTCTCCATTACCTGAAATGCAATAGAAGCATCCGTTCATCCTCGATCCTGAGCCAACATGTGTGGCGTGTGGCACTGGAAATGCCCATTTCAGAGGAGGCCCGTGGTGCAGTCAGTTTACTCATCTCGGTGGTGTGTGTTCATCAGAAGGACGTGCGGTTTGACACAGCCTTGGCCCGTGACAGCCTAAAGCTTTAATCCCTGCTGAATTAGGAAGTCAAGATGAGGAACCATCTCTGAGATCCTTTACTGCATATAAAATGTGTGAAATGCTAAAAAAAAAAAACAAAAAAAAAACAAAAAAAACTCATGTAACAATCTGTTTAGATAATATTTGAATGTATTTATTGGAGATGTTGACATTTAAGCGAGAAAATTATTGTTCATAAAGTGAAGTGGATTGGGGATTATAAGAATCTCTGATGAGATAAAAATAGAGAGCTACATAAACCAATCAATTTTTTAAATTAAAACAGCATTAATCTGGGATGCGAGATATCAATTTTGTAAGCGTGGGTCAGGGCTGGTACTGGTTGAAGTCTGATGTCTCTTGAGAAATAAACAGTTCACAAGATTATATTGTTAATTAATTCTTCGGAGACAGAATTGAACAAAAACATTTTACTTAGTAAATGAAACAAATTTAATTTGGTGTCTTATTCTGTGTCGATGTGTCATTAGAGGGACCCATATGAAAATTTATAACAGCTTTCCATCAATAATTGTTTGACAGTTACTATGCTACTGGGTGCACCTTTCATATTTATAATTAGGAAGACTTGGCAGATGGGACATATTGATGAATAGCAGTCAATTTCTATTAAAGAAATAAATTGATATTTCCACCGGAAAAACATTTTTTTCCAGTATCTAAGAACAATACTATTTATTTCCAGCAAGCAGGTAACTAAAGGAGGTATAAACGTTAGACAAATTACAGTAGGTACTTAGCAGTCCTTTCAACTATACTCCATTTTCAATATCCCTGGATGTTAAGTTTGCTCAGGAACTTCCTCAAAAGAGGTTTGTTATCAGATTTCTGCCTTAGGTCAAGAGAACTGCATCCAACACTTACCCTTCTGTTCATCTGACCAGAAGGATCTGGACATGAATCTTGGTCTTGAACTGGAACACATTGCTGACTCTCTCTGAACTTTCGATTTGTCACCTATAAGGTGGAATCGACTAGATCTAAATTCAAATCCTTGTCCTTTGACTTGCTTACTAGGCAGGTAAACTTAGGTTACTAGACCTCTCTCAGACTTGCTTTCCTTGAAGGACTCTTGTGAGAGTAAAACGAAATGATGTATATAAATATCACAGCACCAGCGGCATGCCTCACAAGTTTTAGTTTCTTTCCCCTTCTCTGTGATATGTTATATGGGCAATGTATAAGCGATGCACCAGGGCAAAGAAATTTGAGATTTGGATGTTCAAATTGCTCAGTCTTTTTAGATTTCATTTCCCCTAAGAAGATACATTTATACCCAAATATGAAATCTTATTAATGTACCAGCCTGCTTCATCAATTATTTATGGCATCTACTTGATCAGGTCAGTCTCAGATCTATTTGTGGAGAAGCAGCACACAAGACGTGAGAGTGGACGATAAGACCACGTCATGACTGGCAACATCAAGAGGGGTAAGTCTAGTTGAGAAGTCCCTACTCAGTCTGAGAACAACGTCGTCATGACAATGATACTACTATCTCCTAGGGTCAAGGGGAGCCCAGACTGTCAGGACTTCAGGAGTTCTCACTAGCGTCTGACATTCCACTGAAATGTGTCGGGGAACCTTGTGCCTGAGTCTTAGGGCTCCTGCCGTCGCCCTTTCTCACTAAGAATCTAGCCAGCTTGACAAGGAGGGAGTGGCACAGTCTTGTGTCAATTGCTGACAGTCTCATCGTCTCCACAGCCTACCTCAAGGTGAGATACTGTGTGCTCTCTCCATTATAGCCATTTGATATGGAAGAATACTCAAAAATCAGAATAAGGTTTGGCCACTTCCTTTGGACTTGGTCCTTAGAAACCATCTCGAGAGGGTCAAGAATGGTGGGTAATACAAAGAAGACTAGGAGAACAAAAGGTTTCCTTGTTTGGGACAGGTAGGAGAATGGGAAATTAAGAGTTCCACTCTGGATATGCTAAGTTTTCATTTCTATTCAATAGTCATGTGGAGATGTCAAGTGGGGTTTTAGGTATACAAATCAGGAACTCAGAGGAGAAGTCTGAAATAGTGAACTGATGTTCTAAATTGACGCGTCATTGTTACAAGGAGGTTAGTAGGATCATGGATTACTACAGATTTTCAAGGTAAAAGGTGAGTAGCAGAAAAGTAACAAATCCACAGAAGACCTCCTAGAAAGATGATTTTGCAGGATCAACAAGATTTGGAAGGATGGAGGGTAAGAAATGCCCCTAAGTAGATTCAAGCATATAAACTGAGATCTCACGAGGCAAAATATGATGTCTTGTTTGTCAGCTAGTGAAGATGCTACTAACTGGGTTTACAAATCCCATGGATCCCCTGGATTCCCCAAACTCTTTGAGGGTTGCCACTTGGGGTACAAAGGAAGATCAACTATGTGGGTTTCTAATGCCCCACCCATCTGGGAAATCAGGTACCACGCTGTGAGAAGGCTATGCTACACGGAGAGACAACATGCTCTGGTGCTCTGGATGAGTCATCCCAGCCCAGGTACCAGACAAAACCTCCAGATGATGCCAGCTTTCAGGTGTCTGGGTCATGATCAGCCGTTTGAGTCTCCCCAAGTGAAGCCCCAGACATTGTGGAACAGACAAGCCATTCCCTTTGCTCCCTGCCTGAATTCCCACACCGCGTAATCTGTGAGCTGAACAAAGAGGTCATTGTTTTATGCTACTCTGTGTGGGATGGCTTGTTACGCAGCACTAATGGCCGGAACGCTCCCCATTGATACAATAGGTAAGCACGTGTGTGTATGTGTGTGTGTGCGCGCGCGTGCGTGTACACACACACACACACACACACACACACTCACCCATGGCCGGAATGGAGCAAATATCAAAAAAGAAAGATCAATTCGCTAACTCTCTGTCTCAGTTTCTCCCTCCACTAGGTGATAGGGAGGTGAGACGCTTTGAACCCAAAGGCCCTTCCAGCTCTAAGATGCTGCTTCTGTGATCTCCCCTCCCTTCCCTTCCACTAGGACCTCGTCTGAAATCCCTCAGTTTCTCTGAGCTATACGTGACTGACAACTCCCCAACAGTAGCTGTATTTTAGGCAGCATCAAAGCCTAAAGGGAAAGGAATAAAGCTTTGATGGTGGGATTTCAGTCAGTCTTTTTCTTTTCTTTTCTTTTCTTTTTTTTTTTTTTTTAGGGGATGGGAGGAGTAGTTATCTTAAGCCTTGAAACTGTAACAGTATTCGTATATCGTTATTACATAAATGAGTTATACTATCCACACTGGTTGTTAGTGTGACATGGAGTATTGCCGTGTGACGATGCTTACGCTGTGCCCAACAGCAAGAAACCCTCCCACGCCCTCCTGAGTGCAACCTGCCCTGACGCCATGTTAGAGAACACAAAACAATCTGTCACGTGGCCTGAGGATTCTACACTAGGTATTGGTCATTGAACCCAGAGGATTTCAAATCTCTGCACAGCGAAACATTGACATTTTAGACTAAATCAAGGTGTTCCTGTGACAAAGCTGAATAATGCAGATGTCTTCATTTGCAGGAAACATATGCTAATGAAGAAGATTTTCAATTTTCCTCCCATAATTTTTTTTTTTCCTGATGTTCACCATCACTGGCTGGCTAGAAAAATCAGTTCCAGCTCAAAGGAGAGGAAAATATTGGAACGGTTATGGGAAATGGGCTCAGGAGTTAGACGTGGGTTTGAAAAGGGACAAAATGAATCAGCCCCTTACTGCTGTTTGACCTAGGGCCAGTCACTGTTCTAGTGCTTAAGGAATCCTGTCACGTGTAACACAGTTCTTCTCTCATAGGGATGTGTTGAGATTAAAGGAGATTATGCATTACGCACACATGACGGTTCATACAAAAATTGCTGCCTTTAGTAATAAAGCGTTCCTATGCCGTTGCAGGCGGAAACTAGATGGAAGGCAACTTTCAAGGTGCTCTTAACCTGCCAGAGAGAGTCTTAGAAAAAAGGGAAGTGGGGTGTGTGTGTGTGTGTGTGTGTGTGTGCACGCGTGGGCATCTGAGTTTTGCAAATTAGATAACTCCTCACAATAAAATTTTCAGTTTGGTTAATGTTCCGCTCTTCTGTTTTCGATATAAAAACACCCTAGAGAAAAATAACATAGTGAAGCAGGAAACGCATGGCCTAAGAGCAAAAATGGATTCTAATCCTGGCTTAGTTACTGATCTTCTCTGAATCTCCGTGCAGACATGTATTAAGTGCTCGATAAATATTTGTGAAACAAAATTTGAGAACTTTTAGCCTAATATCTACTATTTTCTTTTTTAGGATCAAGTGAGATATAGAAAAGCATCCAGCTCAGAGTTGCTAGTTGGCAAATATTTGTTTTCTTTGTGTACACTTTTTTTTTTAAGTGCTTGGCATTTTTTTTTTTATTAAGAAGCTCCAAATGTGATCAGTTCTTTTCATTCTGATGGATTTCAATTCCTTTTTTCTTTATCATGTGGATAACAGTGTTGTGACCACTGAGCTGCTTTTACTGAATATATTCATTCTCGATTCTATTCTAGGGATTTTCTAAAAACAATATGTTGCATGGATAAACTAATGGAGCTTCTCAGAGGAACTCAGCAAGCTGCATGTATGTTAATCCTCGTCCTTGTGAAGAAAGCAGAAAATACATCATTTTCCACAGACTTAAAAGATAGCTTATATCATGGACACACACACACACACACACACACACACACACACACACCCCTTGAATACAGTTTTCCCTAACCATGAAGTCTGAGATGGTCATGGAATCACTAGGCTTTCTTCCTCTGGAGATAAACTTAGATCTCTGTGACTTCCTGAAAGAAGATCATTCGCTTCATCTTTAAAATCAAGGAGTACTGGGGGAAGAAGGTTCTGGTGCTTCTTTTTTAATGCTCAGCGATTTCTACCCTTCCACCTAGAAGCAACTAAATTCACATCACAGGATTCAACTTCCCGCCATCAATCTGGTGATCAATCTTAAAGTCCCAGTCTGCCAGCCATTTCCTAGGTAACCAACCCCAAGTGACTTTAATGGACAGCCCATAACAGACAGAAACCAGCAAGAGACAGGAAAAACCCGTTGTTTTGTACTTTTTTCTTAATATGTTTAAATAATTAAAAATGCCATCAAGAAACTAATCCATAGATACAATGATCTGTCAAATACGATTGCATAGTGCTTTTCTACTGTCATTGATTCGCTTAAGAGGAGAAAGAACTATTTACTCAAGGTTTTACTTGTCCTACAAGAAATTTCTTTCAACTTCTGAAATGAAGTTAAAGTTATCGGGCCAGATCTTGTTGAGAGGACGAGTTACAAACTGGCGTGAGCAAAACCTCTGCTGCAGTAATAACCTCTACGTTTCCTTTTCATCTGGAAATATCATAAACGGGCTCTTTTTGGAATGTACTTTGGATTAAATTTAGTAATTCAAGGAAGCTTAAAGGTTAAAGCATCCATTTGGGAGTCAGTCCTCAGTGAATCCTGGATGCAACATATAGGCATTGCATGACCTTTGGAAAGGATACATAATCTTTCTGAGCCCCTATTCATGCATTTGTAAAATGAGGGTAATGGAAATAAACTGTATCTCATCAGGTTACTAGGATGCTTAAATCAGATAACACAGGTAAATCACCTAGAGCAATGCTGGTCACATAGTAAGCACTTAACAAAGGTTAGAAATAAATGAAAACAGAATCACTGCCCTATACATGATTAGATAAAAAATTAAATGGCACTTGAGTTGAAAGAAAGAAAATCATTAACTCTGAAATATTATTCGTGGAGTCATAGTCAGCAAACATACGGAGCACCTTCTGTGCACAAAACAGTGTAGTAGATGGAGAGAATATGGGTTTTAGAATCAGATAGAAGTGCATTTGAATCCTGTTTCTCCCTGATTAGCTGTGAGACCATGGAAACACAACCTACCCTCTCATGGTCAACATGGGCCCGCGACTGCAATCAACACTAACGGACTCAGCACTCTTAACTAAAAAGCAGTTTACTGAACGTCCTTGGGACATTTAAAATCAATGAGAGACTAAAAGACTAGTTTGGAAAACTGGTTAAGGTTCGGTAAGGTTCCAGAGAAAATCATGGAGAGACCACGCAGGAGCAATGGCCTGGATAAAAGTCATTCATCAGTGCTGCTGGCATGAATATGACCTGCAACGGGCCCATGTCCTTCTGTCACCAGCTCAAGATTCAAAACCCTCGGCTGTGATTACTATGTCATTCACATGCCACTGTGGTCAGGATAAAAGAGACCTCTTTAGCCTTCGTCATTGGGGGAGGGAGTGTGGGGGGCCGGGGAAGGGGGGCGTGCTACCTCCACCATGACCATGCATATTGAGTCATTCCAGAAAAGGAAAATTAGGCACCAAAACAGCAAATACCTTCATAGGCTTAATGAGGCAAAATATTGCCAACCTGTAAAGATGAAGGAACTAAAATCTGCAAAGTGCATATCAAATGCCCGGCATGTAGCTGGCACTCAATAACTGGAAGCCATTACTATTAGACATTCCAGGTGTAGCCTCTGAAACAGAACAAACGTTCATTCACCACATATCCTGTGCCTGGGCCTATGCTGGGCTGCGGCTGACTAGCGACAGTACAGGTTAATGTAGCATTCTACCTGCTCATAATAAGAGTCCAGAGTAATGGGAAAGGCAGAAAAGTCAAAAAATAACAATAGGGATTTGAAATAGCCATGACAAGGCCCACTTATAAAGTGTTCTGGATTTTCAAAGGAGAGAGCTATTTCTTCCATCTTAGATGGCTGGAGAACGTGGAAAGAAATAGGAAATTCTCACTGAAATGGTGGCATTTGAGCCCGGAAGATATTCTCCTCTCTATCAATCCTGATTCTGCATGTCCCTCAAGGTACCGCTTCTACCAAAACAGCCTTGCTCCTTAATCCAAATGCAGTTTGAAAGATGTGAATAAGGAAAATTTCCTGGATGAAGTATTCTAGATGGACAAAGAGTTGTCAAAGATATTCTTACATGCTCCCTCTCTTTTTCATTACTTGCCACTGTCACCCACATATCATGCCCAGGGGAACACATTTCCCCCTTAACTAATGGTCTGCTCCATGCGGCCACTGTAGTCTGGTGGGTTCTAATGCCTGGATTGTGCGACAGGGTGGTCCTGTTATTAAAGCTTTGGGTCCCACGTTCTCCAAGATGTAAAGCGACTAGGGAAGTGGGCAGGTCTCCCCATGGTGGTGGTTTACTGTGGTGAGAGAGTACAGAATTGGGGTCAGGTAGACCTGGGTTTAAGGCTTGTCTATTACTAAATTATATAACCTTGAGCAACTCACACCAGGTGCTATAAAATTCCATACATAGGGTGCCTGGCAGAAGAGTCAACCCTGAAGAAAAGGTTACACAATTTAAAAGGTGACGGAAGGAGATTTGACTTTGGGTAGTAAACATGCAAAGCAATATACAGGTGATATATTATAAAATTATACATTTGAAACCTATACAACTTTATTAACCAATGTCAGTCCAATAAATTTAATTTTAAAAAGAATTATTTTAAAAAGGGTTATAACTAAACCTTCTCTGTTCAATATTCTTCTCTCACATTCGATCTAAATAAGGGGTTAGTAGAGTATAATTGGTGGATCAAAAACAGTGGGCCACCTGTGTTTGTAAATAAAGTTTTATTGGAACACATCCCTGCTCATTCCTTTACTTTATCCTCTAGGGCTCCTTTCGCACTGACGTCTAAGTTGAGTAGCTTCAACAATGACAGTATGGCCGACAAAACCTAACATATTTACCATCGGGCCCTTTATAGAATAGTTTGCCTGCCCCTGGTCTAATCACCAATTAAATACATTTATGTGCTGTTTATGATAATCGGGATCTTTTGGTACTTGAAAACCTCATCCTCCACATTAAGATGTTAAGTTCTTTGAAGCCGGGCCCCTCATGTAGTTTTTCCTCTAATAATACTATTTCACATTTGCTTTTTACTTGCCAAAGAACTTTGATGTGTGAGCTATCATTTCCCAGAGTCTAGTATAGTGTCGAGCAAACAGAAGACACTTGAAAAATATTCGACTGATGGATTGCCTTCTTCTGATTTATTTCAAACTCTAAGTAATTGGACCAATGGTTCTTTTTTGTCACTAACGTGATAGGTCGTGAAGACCATCACAAATTCCTGTATCAAAAGGGGACGAAATATTTCAAACCATTGTATGAAATGGCTTTTTGGTAACATGTCTAGTTGTCACCAGTTTCCATCTAAATCCTTTAAGAGCACTACCTGACTCTTTCCGCAAGAGACGCTGCTGTTTCTGTAGAGAAGAATAATGTTTAGAGTCGGACTTGAACTAGAATCCCAGTCTGGCCAGCTCCTGGCTTTGAAGTTGTGCCCAAAGGCTCCTGTTTCAGTATCGCTTAGAATCGACACAAGTCAGAAACATCTTCTTCCTTCCACGCATGTCACACTCACATCTTCCTTTCGCTCTTCTACTCATCAGCTTCTCTACCCATCAGCTCCGGAGCAACAATGATTTAGAATTTCCCAGTTCCTGAGGACCATATTGGTGAATTTTCTTTTACAGCCAGAGACAAAGGGACAGAGCAACCTAAGACCAGGTAAATTCACTAAGAAGAAAACTGTGACGAGAAGCAAATGTTCCAGGAAAAAGATAAGAGATGTGAAATACACATGCCTGTCTGGGAAGCTCTGGAGAGATGTGACATTTCTTGTCATTGATTTGACCTACTTCCAGCTCTTCTGTGTAATAAATGGCCAAGCACTCGATACCATTAAATATTTCATTTCTGCACAGTTATAGTTAATTTTAATGATGCTTTCTAGTTATTTTGTGCTTATTATCTATGAACCGGGAGGACCTCTCCCTTTTTTTAAAATAATTGAATTTATCAAAATTTCATTATAAAAACAGGCTGAAAATGGTCCGACTTCTTAATATTGTGACTAAATGTAAACCTGATATTGAAGTTTTTAAATGGAAGATCTGTGTAATTATTTTTAGTTAATTATGTCTTTATTCCGAGTACTGGGTGCTTCTTTATTGGAATCTTATATTTATTGTATGTTTTTTTTTTTGTTGGATAATTTATAAAAGAGCCTCTGAAAGGGATTGTGTAGCCACAAACAAGACCAAGAGTGGAAGAGATGTTTTTCAGTTGCACAGGAAGATGACATAGTCACTAGCAGTTCTGCACACTATTGCAGGTGACCAAAGGCATGAATTGTCTTCTCTACAATCACATATGTGGCAGCAAAATGGATTTTTATATTTATCTGTGAATACGGAAGGATTTTATATTATGGAGATTCACTTCAAATAAAATAATGAACTGTGAAGACTTAACCTTGAGCATTCTTTAGAATTTTTATAATGATAAGTCTTGGCTTATAAATGATACTCATCTCTCCGTGGTACTTACCCCTTTGGTCATCACAATGACCTTACAAGGTAGGCACGGCAAGTATTAAAATTCCTATTTTATAGAGGAAAAAAGTGAGCCCCAGGGAAGCTAGAGCTTTCCCTATGCAGCCAGCTGGGTTCTAAATCCATGTCTGACTTCGAATCCTTTGGGGTTCCCAGGCCTTTATAGATGAGCCATCCCTCGGCTCCCCAGGAGAGGGACAAGCTTAGGCTTAACAATTGTCCTCTGTTCTACCTCCCTACTCCATTCCAAAGTCTATCCAGTCTCTTACTTTTCTTGGGTTTTGTCTCCCAGCTCTAGTCTGCACCCTCCCACTAGGAATCATTATAAAATTTAACTTCTTTTTTCTTGGCCAGAGTTCTGGCTCCTTGTCATTTTAGGGTAATTATCCAACCCTACCCAACCCTACAGCTAGACCTGAATCTACTGCTTTCTACCCCTGATAGACAAGTGTCTAATCTAATAAGGATCTGGGCTGGCAAAGAGTCTCTGCACTCCATTTACTCCAGGAGTGACTGTTTAGAGACCAGAGGAGACTAGAATTCTTTCTGGGGGTCAGAGACAGAAACATGATGAAGACTTTGAAGGGGATATTCTCCATCTGGCTGGCCACTGGAGCCAGTGTTGGTTCCTAAAGCTAGAAGAGTAAGACAGATAGGCTTGTTTTCATGAGAAAATTCATGAGGCTCTGAGCAAAATCCAAACTATTTTAGAGCTTAGTATATTCATTCAGCCAACAAATATTTAATGAGCAACTACTGTGCACCAGACACTGTTAACAGACACTGAAGATACATCAGGGAATGAAATAGGGGAAAAAAAATTCCATTCTTAAAGAGCTTTCATTCTACTGGGAGACACAGACCATAAACATATAAACAAAAACATACTAGTCTCTCCTCATCCATCAGCAGGGATGTGCATTTTTTAACTCTGTTTTGCTACTTAGGTGGAGAAGCGGAGTACCTGGGGAGTGAGTGGTGTTGGCGTCCAGCATGCGGGTTCCGTGGAGGTGATGTGAGAGGCCGGGAAAGCAGGGAATATACAAGCTATCGATTGCAGGGACGGACCACGTTATCTAAGCCTAGCAGAGAGAGAAGTGATAAAGAGAAAAACAGTGTCAGGGTCAGCAGAGGCCTTAACGAGGTCAGGGGGGCGGGGGGTGTTTGTGGGGTGACGGTGGGGTCAGTAGTCACGGAAATGAGCTAGAAAAACGGAAAACGGTTACCAAAGAGTGGGACGCTTAAGCCAAGAATTCGAAGACAGTTCGGCTATTGCTAGCGACGTGGGTATCGTTGTGTGAAAAGATGCTTGGGACCTGGCGGAGGAATGAATGGCTCAGAGGAAAACAAGGTGTGGGGATGAGGGACGGAGCTCTGGGCGTCAGAGGGGTCATTCCCCCCGATGTCGCCTTCTGCGCCTGCGCGCGCTGGCGCTCAGACACACGCACGGGTCGCTCCCCCCGATGCCGCCTTCTGCGCCTGCGCGCGCTGGCGCTCAGACACACGCACGGGTCGCTCCCTGTCACGCCAGCTTTCTCGTACGAGCCTGTCATTGCTGTCCCCTTGCCCCGCTTCATTTTCCTATAGCATTTATCACCAGCCAGCACGTAAATATGTTATATAGATTTTTTTTTTTTTTTATCACCGCTCCCCCTCCGTGAAGGCGAGGACTTTATTTGCTTTGGTTCATAGCTGTAGCTTCACAAAGGAAGAGACACTCAAAAGCCCCAGGGACACGCGTCTTCGCCTCCTGGCCTGGAGACCCCTGAAGAGGGAAATAAAGACCAGCTCTGGCTAAGGCGACGGGGGAGGCGGTGCTCCAGCGAGGACGGGGACACAGACGGAAGGAGTGACGGATGCAGATTTTTTTTTTTTTTTTGAACACAGAGGATAGAGGGAAAAGGGACAGGGATGGGTATGAAACTGGGCCAAGTTAGGGGGTGTGCGGGACAATTTGGGAACGCGTCGAGGTGACCTGGGATGACCTGAGAGTCTTCGGAGTGTGGTGCTGACTGAGGTACCAAGGGACGGAAGGCGGAGTGGGATCAGCGCTGAGGGGCACGTAGGGGAAGGTGAGTTAGCAATTCTCATCACGGACTCCCTCTAGGAATTAACATGGTAGACGGTTAGCTGTGGGAAGAGAGGTTGTAAAGGTCTTATTGAGAGCTCACAAATTTCTGGGGGGCTCCTTAAATACAGCGGTAGGTTACATCGTGATATGTCTCCACATACCTCTACCAGAAGCCCACGCACCCCAAGTCCTGGTTGTTTGGAAAGTCCTGGGTCATTCCACCCTCGCATAGACCCAGGTAGCCTCGTGATGGGTATGTGGCATGGTGAGGGCTTGGGGGGCTCCTTAGAGCGGGTCTCAGAGTGGTAGCAATAAACAATGAGAGTTGGAGCAGAAGAGGAAGGTCACCCTTCTAAGTACGCCTCCCCAAACGACCTATATTCCTGCAGGAGACGGCATGTCATGGAACACGTCGGAGTCACTGCAATTTGGGCAGAAGCGTGAAGCGAGCCCATCCTCTAATCAGGGGAGGCCGAGGCCCAGAGACACAGACGTTACGAGCAACAGTTCCAGCATCTAGCCTCTGTGCAAAACCTCCTTAAAACTAGCCTCTTGCTTCCTCTCTTTAGAGAAGTAATGTCGAATTTGCCTTTTTCTAAAAAAAAGCTTCCCTTGAGCAGAGGTGGCTCTTAAGCCTTTAGATGGTGAAGGACATCACGGTTTGCAGAGCTGTCCGGAGCTGAGATGTCAACAAAGTAAGTCAGGAACCGGAGGCTCACGGGCCGCCACATACAAGTCGTGCAAGTTCTACGCCGGGACACCCGGGACAAGGAGCGCCAGTTGCTGATTTGAACAAACGCGCCGAAGGGGCAGATGTCAGTCCTGAGTCAATAAAGCTGAAAGCAAAACCCTAGCGCGGGCCTGAGAGGCGGAGGGGGCGGGGGGGGGGGGGGACACACACTCTGTCTGTGCGAAGTGGGAGCACGTGGGCCTCGCTCCCGGGAAGGCGGATTCAGGTGAAAGGCGTGGAAAGAGACGCAGTTATTTGGATGACTGTAAGGATCCTTAAGAGAACGGCCTTTTTATCTAGTCTTCCAAAAAAAGGCAATTTATGGCATTTTATCTCCACTCCCGTGTGGCGTGGAAGCTCTCTCAGCACCTCTTCTAGCTCTCGGAATAGATTTCCTTCTGTGCTCCCTTCCCCTTCCGAGGGCCAGGCTCGTGGAGTCTAATTCATCTTCGTATTCCCAGGACTTAGCAGAGGGTGGACACTCTCTAAACTGTACAACAGGCTATATATAATGATGTGAAGCTTTAATTCAACATTCTGAGCTCAGAACTGTGATCATGCAGGGTCAGGATGGATACTGCGAATAACTAATTATTAGCGAGAGTGCTTTATGAATTAAATCCTTTAACCCTCGTAGCATGGTCTATAAGGTCGATGTTATTACCTCCCTTTTACAAATAATAATAATAAACACATATGTACAGAGTGTTCAACACGTGAAGGGCACTGTTCTAAGCACTTTTACTTATATTAACTAATGAAATCCTCCTAACGAATCTTTGAGGTAGGTACTATCACCCTGTGTTGCCAGACGCAAAGCTAAGTTGTAGGCATCACACGGAGTAAGCAGCAGAGCTTGGAATTTTTCTGGCTCCAAGGCCTATGTGATTAACCAATAAACTATACTGCCTCCCCAGATTCTCTGGCCAAAACGATAAACGTTTCTGGATTCTTTTTAAAACATTCATATTGATCTCATCCAAAAACTAGTACCATTTTAAATCTCGAATTCAAAAGACTGTGTTTTGGGGAGCGTAACGAGAAATGGGAAAGTGGGTCTCTGACTGTGTTTAAGCGTTGATGGGAGGGGAGCAAATCAAGAGTCTGGAAATGTTATTTCGAAGCCTGACTACACCCTTTCAATGGTCCGGGTGCCACCCTCCTGGTAAGTATAGATCCCCCGTTTGGTCATTAACACCCATTATCTCACTCCCCCCACAGACTTGCCAAATTTACTTTTAACTGCTCTCAGCACTGAGACAGAAGGGGGGCAGGATAATGAGCCTGCACAATGTATAATTATTATAAATGAGCAGAGATAAACTACACCTGTCAAAATAAATGATCAGTATCCTGAATCGCTGGGTTCTCCATTTACTGTTTTGTAAACTTGAGTCATTCAGCCTTGCTCATTTCTCCCACTGGCTGTTCCCGAGACTTTTTCTTCCCCCTGATTGGAACCCCTAGAGTTAGCTCAGAAGGTGCTCCTCGCCTCCAAATTCTTCTGCGGATTAGAGAAAAGCTCGAAGTGAATTGTTCCTGCAGGGTAGGAATTACGAAACAGCCGGCATTGCCTGGGAGGAGGTCAGGCTTGGTCTGGCTCCTCGGGGCTCCGTCTATCAACCTTCAGCCTCTCAATGAAACCTGCTTTTTCGTTCTTTTCCTAAGGTTCTGCCCAAGTGACAAGAAGACAATGGCAACGCAGCACAGAAGTCGAGCTAATTTTAAGTGTGACTGTATTTAAGGAACGTTCAGCCGGCAGTGTTTTGGATGCAGAAACACTTATTTCCATAGTCTCCAAAATTCGAATCTGACAAACAAAACTGTCGAGTGGTTCCAGGTCTTTGTGTCTACACCAGTGTAAAATAATTGCCTGTGTGGCTTTTAACAACAGTCCTCTCACGTATTTTCCTAAGAATTGTTTTTTTTTTTTTTCTTAGTACTGGGGTATATTGGTCAGGATTCTCAGGATACGAGCAACAGAAATAAGGATGGGAGTTTTGTTAGAAGGACAATGAGGTCGCTCAACATATCAGAGATAGAATTGGACAGGAAGGCCTACGACTCAACAGGAGCGTTTCGGGATCAGGGACACTCTACTTCCTAGGGGGCAGAGCAGATTCATTTTAGCATGACCCACTCTTTTGAGAGAAGATCTGATAGAGCAATGTGGCCAACTGCAAGGATGGGTGACCGGGACACTATGAAACGGGAGCGTATGTCCAGAGGAAGGAAAATAAGAACTAAAACAAAAATAAAAATGTACTTCCCACCTTTCATTTGGTTTGTTACTCCATACAAGAAACCCTCAGCCTTCCAGAACTCAGTCACCGTTCCAACACACATTCTGGTCCAAGACACAAATATTTTTCTTTAAGTGTCTAGGTGACAAGCAGCTCTAAGAAGAGCAAAATGTGGTCAGTGCATGAGGCTATTCAGACAATGCCAAGTCCACGGATTTGCTCCTTGGTGGGCTGGTCTGGAGATGCAGAGGGTCAGGAGAATGACGACTGAGTAGCTGGCCTCTGTGTACCAAACACCCCCCGTGGGACTTCTTACTTACAAACCTCTCTCACGCACCTCCCATCCACTGGTGATCCTGTGGTCATATTCCTCCTGAGACTAATAGGAGGAACATATCCAACGATAATACTCAAAACCTATGATAATCTTATGGCACAGTGCCCTTCCCCACAGAACAGATTCAGACCCTGCTGTGCCAGGAATTCCCGTTAGATGCTGGATGATGAGAGGTCCAAAGTCTTTAGGGGAGAAGCTGGGGCGACCGGGATATTGGCAGGGGAACTCAGCGTTCTCAGCTCAGCAGCTGCTTACTGACCTATATGGAGTATTTTGTTGTTTTGTCAATTGGTATGGCTGTGTTGATGTGTTTCTGATATCAGCCCTGTATGCAGCCTTTAGAAGACTTCGCCCTATAGTTCTTTAGGTTCTTTGAACAGAAAATATCGAAGAACAATCTTAGTGATTGAAAATTATGATTGAGGACAAAGAGATACAAGAGATTTAAAAAAAATGTGAAAGAGAAAGACAGCAATATCCCAGCAGCAAACAGAAGTTCTGTCCTCATCTAGGTGAGGGGCTGCCCAGCCTCAGGAACCCTGCCCTCTTTCCCACAGGTGTAGTCTCTTGAGGCCCACCTATGGTCCAGCTCTCAGGAGTACGCCGGGAGCTCTAGTCTTGAACTTGAACTCAGGCCCTTTTGCTGTACATTTGATTTGGACGGCTTGGTTCTGATGGATAGCTGGGCTCCACTCCCATTCTTCAGCTGCAGTCCCCATGGAGTGACCCCATATGAGGATACTACAGCCACCTTTTGTCCCCTGTAACCGGCTTCTGTTCCAATAATATGCCTAGTATTGCATTCCCAACCTCTGACTGGGGACTGGCCCGCTATGCACCATTTCCCTTCCAATTGTCCAAATGTTTGCAAACATTTCCTGGGGATTCTGAGATGACTCAAACCCAATCCTTGCCCTTGCAGAACTAAAATTCCTACTCTTTCAGCCGCTCCTTGTGCCGGGGACTGACTACTTGCTAGCAGACCTCTGTGAAAGTGACAATCAACTTGGATAGCTGGGTATTGCCGTGTCTGACACTGCTCAAGTTGCGCTCCACCCCTCTGTTGGGAACCTGCGTCCTGGGGTGGCCACTGTGGACTGGAGAACTTAGATGTTAGGACTTGTCCTTCCTTCAGCACTAGGAGATGCTCCACAGCCCCCCCTCCCCCACAATGAAATTAATCTAACTCTCTTACCCCTCTCTCACGTGCCCTGGCATTACCAATCAACCAGGCACATCTACCTACAGCCCCACGTACAGCGCCCTTAAGCTCCACCTGAATCCCTGTCAATCATCACCATGGGGAATCTTGTGTTTTCCCTGTTCCTTGGGAACCTCAAGGCCAAGGGCTGTATCGGTCTGTACGAAATGTGAATGTTCAGCTTTCCCCAAAGCCTTGGCTTTAACGTAAAAAGTATGATATTAGCTTACAGAGGTCACCATAAAAATAATCATCACCAAAATTAGGTTATTAATTCAGAAGATGCCCGATTTTGAAATGCCCTACTTTGTCACCCTAAATTTCAGACTTTGTTTATATCCACATCTGGCTGTTATATAGCTATCACAGTGCTTACAGAATACAGGAAATTGGAAGAATTGGCCAAAATGTGTTTGAGGGTATATTTGTCCTCCAGAGAGATAATGCCCTCTCTCTCCAAAAGGCAAAGTGTCACTGGTGAGTATCAGGCAAATTTTTGTTTTATTCCAAAGGCCATCAGGATACATAACTGGTGAAACTGAACAGGTCCTAGGTCGTCTTCCTTTGCTGGTTCTATACCGAAGTGAGACCTGCAAAGGTGAGCGGGCAGCACTGGGTTGGCTGCATGAACGCATCCTGTCGCTGTTCCAAAGATGTGCCAAGAAGGAATAATCCCAGGAGCAAGTAGCCACTGTCGTCAGCCCTATGAGAGCCTGTCTCCCTGATTAATCAACCTGGACCTCAAATACCCAGTGCCACCTGGTTCTGACTGGGCCACCCAGCACACTGCATTCCAACCTGGTCTCAATCCCCAAGGCTTCCAACATCATCGCTCCTTTTCCCCATTGATGGCCTTGGTTCATCTCAAAGGCCTAATGTTCAGACCCTCTTACTTTGACCCTGACTGACACTCAGAAGCCATCTCTAGCCACTTTGCCTCTGGATGCCCTGGGTATATACCTTTCCCAATTCTTTTTGGGCACTGGCTCTAGAATGACGCCACCACAAAATGAGGATTGACAGACAGCATAGTCATCCTCTCAAATAAGTTAACATTTGTCTTCCCCATAAAAACTGGTGATGGCATGAGGCCATTCCCTTCAAAAGAAGCTATGAAGTCTATTGTCTTTGTTTTTGTTTGAGATTTCATGAGCTTTTGTGGAAAAAAAAAAAAAACGAAGGCAAAAAAACCTTCAAAAACCTGAATTCGGAAGGCGTGTGGACATGTCGCTTAGTTTGGTTAGAGCAGCGGGGCCTCCCAGCTGGATCTTCTGGCCCAGCCCTTGGCCGTGGAAGCCACCTCTACAAAAGATACTCATCACTTTTGACTATACTGTAATAATTAATTGGCAGTTTATGTGATTAATAAGGAAGCAGATTTCACCTCCATCCTTCTGTCAAATTTTGGGGCTTAACTGGTCTTTCAGAGTGTTATTGGGAAAACTGAGGGTGAGTGTGGAACTCTAAACAAAACTGATGCCTACGTAAAAACATTGCTGAAAGCGTTCCATCACGTGTGCACGTGCTTGCTGGGCAAGAACTTTTGAAAAAGGAAACTGATGCCTAGGCTCAATGTGCTCCTGGAGTTAGTTGTTTATAAAAGCAAAGAAAATAAAGTATTTTTGTTGTTGTTGTTGTTGTTTGTTTCACTGGCTAGGAAATGTAAATATAATACACTTCAGTCTTACTAATCAAAGCTCTATCAAGGTATGTTTTAGTAGCAAGAACTTGGGAATCTGAATCTTAGACCCAACTGCCCTCGATCATGTGATATAGAACACCCAGTCGTTCATTCATTCACCGATATTTATTGAGCACCTACTATGTGCAAGACACTATATTGGGCACCAAGGATACTTAAGTACAGTAGACACCATCCCTGCTGTTAAGAAGTCATATAAAATGAGAACTGGATTCAGCAATATGGAGGCCAATGGCGACTTTAGAGAGAGCCATCATCCATGACGTGATCACAACAGAAGTTTTACTGGAGGGACTGAAGAGGGACCGGTGGGAGAGGAATTAGAGAGAGCAAGGGCCAACGAGTGTTTCTAAACTTTTCAAGAAGGTGAACATAGCTGAATTGCCTACTCTTAGAGACACCAAGTATGGATCAATCTTCCTCCCCAGGTACAACAAATGGCTAATGCCAAAATTAACCACTTGATGGGAGAGTTCTTCAATGGAGTTTAAATTTAGAATGATTTGAATTCTGTTCTCTTGGAACAAAATGACTACCATTTAAGCAAGGCTTAACTAAGGAAAATTTCTCTCCCATGTCTACATTTGAGTCCTCAGATACCACTGATTCTCTCCTATGGCCTCTGGCAACTATCCCACAAGTTCGGATGAAGGACTGGGCTCTTAGAATGCAGTGTTGCTTGGAGTAGATGCTCCCAGGGCTGAAGACTGACATGCATTTAAAATACTGTGGATGCTGAGCTAGTGTTGGGAAAATCTTATTGAGTACTATTGATGAAATCCTTCTTTGACCCTTAAGCTAAAGCTCTATATCTCTTTCTTAAGAGCAAAACTTCTCAAAACACATGATACAAAGCACTCAGAACATGAGCTGTAACACTGCAAACATACACATCTGTTTGTTGTTGTTTTCAGTACTATTATTTGCAGGACTTAAACTAATTTTCGACAGCACCACAGTGTTAGCTTCGTCCTTGGTGAAATCATGGTCAGGGGACAGCGGCTGCCATTCCAAGTGCTACATGCAATGTCCACAGGAAGGACAGGGATTGTCTCTTCCACCGTGTCCCTTTTAGTCGGCAATGAAAACTATCCCCCAAAGTTTCAACATTTATTCCTCAGATCTCATTGGCCAGAACTGCGTTAAGCTGTCTTTCTGAACCAATTTATGGCAAGGAGAATGTGACTTAGTGGTAGATGTAGACTAATTAGGATTCCCCGTGGAGCTAGGGACTTTAACGGCAAGGATGAAAGGGGCATGGCTTTGGCAATGCACATGGTCTGTACCACGGAATTACTGCATGTGAGCAGTTTGCAGACCGGTTGCTTTGCTTGAGAAAGTAGAGAATAATCGGGCCTCTTGGGATTGCTCTCAGTGGAAGGGTAGACAGAGCAGCCTAGGAGTGTTTGATGAATAAACATTTAACAAAGATCTGGTGTTCTGGACTAGGGGTGATGAGCCAACAATCTTGGAAACACTGCCTCAGGCTCTTTCCTGAAGGACGTGCATTTATGGCCACTGACCAAAATGAATAATGGATACTCCAAACTTTCCTTAAGACCCCCTGACTGGAAGAGTCATTTACACTATAAATTTAGTGAGACTGGATGGTGTGATATTGTGATTTATGGTAAGAAATACATTTTTGGTCTTCTTCCCCGTTTCTGGCACAGAGCTAAAATTCTCCTTATTTTCTAAGTGAGAGCCATAAGGTGTCTTTCGTCATGTTACCGAGGTGGCTTTTGGACTTCACGTCTAGGACAGGGGCTGGTTGCCAGGAGAATCAACCACGTGGCTACGGGTTAGAACTTTCCGTCCCACCCCAAGCGCTGCGGGGAGGTGAGTGGGGCTGGAGGTTAAATCTAAAGCTGATGGTTAATAATTTAATCAACTGTGCCCAAGGACGAAGCCTCCGTAAAATCCCAAAGAACAGGATCTGGAGGGCTTCCAGGCTGGTGAACACGGGGATGTGCTGGGAGAGTGGCATCCCTCGAGAGGGCGTGGAAGCTCTGGGCCCCTTCCCCACACCTTGCCCTGGGCACCCCTTCTGCCCAGCTGTTCCTGAGTTAGGTCCTTTTATAATAAACCAGTAATCTAGGAAGTAAAAGGTTTCCTAAGTTTTGTGAGCTGCTCAAGCAAATTGATTAAACCCAAGGAAGGAGGGGGTCATGAAAACCTCTGATTTATAGCCAGTTGGTCAGAAGTACAGGTCACAACCTAGGCTTTCACCTGGCGTCTGAATTGAGGAGGAGCGGGGAGCCATTTTGTAGGACCGAACCCTTAACCTGCGGAATCTGATGCTGTCTCCGGGTAGATAGTGTCAGAATTAAATTGCATGAACACCTAGCTGGTGTTAGAGACTTGTTTGGTGGTGTAGATGAAAGGCCCCTTTGGTAACCCCACACGCTGGAGTTGGGTCCAGGAACCTAAAAGACTACCATATACCTTAATCTGCCAAATTCTCACAGCCCCAATTAGTCAGGAAACAATACAGATTATTCCCTTTTCCCTGATGGTTTCCTATTGCCCACAGTCCACTTGCTAGTACCAATTTCTATACAATGAGTGTTGCAAACATCAGACAGAAAATTATTTATAGAAAAACATAATTAGGGCCATGCCTCAGAAAGAGGCTGGTTAGGATGCCATCATGGGTACTATCATTCCCGAAAAGCCACTGCTGCTTTCCCAGATTTTCGATTCTACCAGGGCCATCAGGAGCAACCTCCAGATGACCTGAATGTCTGCTTTGTTCTCTCGGATGTCAAAGTCCTTATGGGGACATCTGATTGGCCCAGCCTTGGTCATGTGCTCATGCCTTAGCTGCCAGAGAGAGCAGGGAGGAAATATATGCCCCGTAATAGATATTTGGATATTTGTTGTATTTTCCGGCTGCCCAGTACCTCTCGGTCACCTTGTGATCTCTGGGTAATCCACCTCATCCACCACAGGTCCCATCTTCCCAAGATAGGAATCTGAAAAATCATCTCCCTAAGTCCATTTGCAGCCTTGGCCTAGAAATGTGACCTTGACTCCACCCATCATCGGGGAACAGCGCAAGGAAACAGGCTCTATGTGGAGCATCCATTTTTGTGAGGTCACTAGTTTCAAGGTCAAGTTCACCATGCAGAAGTGGCATCTGAGCTGTGGGAAACAGTTCCCTTCCTAAGAGAGTTGCAAGCACTAGTTTCTGCTACTCAGTGGCAACAAAGCAGGTCTCCTGTCGGGAAAGCCCCCTAGCACAGTTTTGGGCATCGTTTCTAATCCCTTGAGCCCATTTCTGCAGCCCTCTCAGTGACCTGTGAATCATTCCTCTTCTGCTTACTTATCCAGAATCACTGCCTTCCTCACAATCAAGATCCCTGGCTGATAATGTATGCACCTTCAACCTCCACATCAGAAGTTGGGAACCCTTCCTCCTACCAAAATAATGGTAACCGCTCCCCCCACAGCCCCCCAAAAAATGAGTGGTATTCTTACCCTGGGAATAAAAAAAAAAAAAAAAGACACATCATGATGATCCCTAAATTTGCTATTACTATCCCCATTTTAGAAGTGAAATAAATGAACCTCAAAGAGATAAAGAGACTTGAATGCAGTCATACAAACAAGTCCATGGTTGAGCTGCAAGTAACCCCAGCAAGTTCTGATTCCCGGCCGGCATGCTAAGCCAGATCTTCTCATTCCTAACTCTCTGTTATTTTCCACTAGGACACACCCAGTCCTCACCAGAAAGTAAAAACACAACACTACCCAAAGCACAAACGCCAACAACAACAATAAACCCTCTCTTCTAGGGAAAGCGCATTATTCCTAGTAGTCAATCTTGAGAAATTTGTTTAAATGGGGCCATTCTACAGGAAGATTCCATACGCAGGGTGACAACATCCTCATCCAGATTTTCCCAGGAAACACAGAGGCGGGACTCGTTCTGCTTGTTCTGGAGGCGGTATGACATCACATCTGAGAGCACAGAGTCAAAAGCCATACACACCTGACTTTGAACTCTGCCTCTGCCACTTGAGTTGTGACATCCTGGGCATGCCCCCTAACCTCACTGAGCTCCTTCATGGTCATTTGTGTAACAAGGATAAGAATAGAACCATCCTCTCTGTCACAAGGATTGAGAGAGAAAATGCAGCTAAAGCACTTAGGGAGCACGGTTTCTGACATATGTTAAATGCTCAACAAAGGTCGGCTATTATTATCCTGGATGACCTTTGATAAAAGGCGTAGGTGTTCCACGGAGTTGCACATCACCTAAGGATTCCGAGGGAGATGGCAGTGATGTGGTCCAAACCTCCTGTCTGTCCAACTTGCTCCTGAACTTCTACCAGAGTGAAAGAAGGCTAAGTTTTTGTTTTATTTTTCCCCCGGGGAGATAATAACATCCACCCTCCCTAATTCGCAGAGTCATTAAACGGACAAAATAAGATAATGTATGTGCAGAAAAAGCACTGGGGAGAAAAGTTAAGTGCTATAAAGTTGCAAGGTATTGTTGTCCTTGTGGCTGTTATTGTTTTGGAAAGCACTTACCCTGGTAAATAATAAGACTTGCCCTTGAAAGACCTTTAAGTAAGTAAGGTCTAAATATGCAACAACAACAACAAAAGTTTAGAGACTTAAATTAGTCTGGCAAAAGAAAGGCTGAACAGAGCCATTTAATTATTTTTTGTAACCTGAAATAACTTGAATATTGCCTCCACAGGGAGGGTTGTGACCAAATTATCTGGTTTCTACCAAGGTTTAAACAATAGGAAATTAGTTTCAAGTACAACTGAGAGAGATTAGGTTAACTCTGAGAAACACCTCCAGAGATTTTATCAGAAGGATTGAAGATGTTATACATAAATGCTATTTGTATAACAGTCAGGGCTTTCCAGAGTGAGGGGCGTAGGTAGATGTTTTGGACAAAAAAAAAAAGGGCCAGTGGTCCATGAAATGAGATCATGGCTTTCATTCTAAAGGCAAGCTGGGATGGGACATGAGTTCCCAAGGCTGGAAGCTCACAGCCAAGCAACTTACCAGAGGTGGTCCCAAGCAAAGCCACAATTACTGAGAGGCCATCCCGTTCCTACTGGGAGGGAAATGGAAGGGGGTGGGACGAGAGAGAATATCACAAACCAACTCTATTTAGAGTCCAGAAAGCACTGACAGTTTTAAATACTCTCCCTGCTTAGATGAGGGTGTTCCCAGAACTCGTTTTAAGCGTAGACTACATAAGAGGGCTGTTCAGGGCTTCAGCGTGGATCAGAGAAATGCAGAGGCAAGCGGACCAGGCGGATCATCGTGAAGGGTAAAGCTGGGTTCCCCTGAATCTCCCTAACAGTGGAAAAATGGAAAGACAGCGTGAGAGAGTGTTGTTGGACAATGTCCTAGAACTGTGCTGACTTGGATGAGCAGTAATTTATGCTAAGTTCGAGGGACCACACTGCTACTTGGCGATCCATTTATTCATCTCCCGTTGATTCCCCTAAATGCCCTCAACAGCTGTTCGCGCCCTGTTCTTCAACACTCTCTCTTCTACTTGCGAAGATCCAGATATCCTGGCCTTCTTTAGTCTCTCCCACATGCCACATCCTGCTGGCTCATCGATTACTCCCACTTTGGATCTCAGCCTGAGTGTCCCTTCCTCAGAAGGAACGCCCCAAACTCTAACTCTATCCCTTTTCCCATAGTACCTCTTTCTTTCCTGTGAACCATTTCCCTAACGAACAATCATGCATTTATTTGTACTTGTTGGCTTAATGTTTGTCTCTCCAACAAGATCCTACCCTTCGTGAGAGAAGGAACATGTCTGTCCTATTCCCTCCTGGTATCAGGCCCTCAAAAACTCTTGGCTGAACACGTGAATATTAAAATACAATATAACGTCTCCATTGGAGACATTTTCTACCAGCTTTCAGCATGCAGTTTATCTATGTTGGGGAGGAAAGAGTTAAATAACACCGCATTAATCTTAATGGGAGGGTGAATATGAAGCAACAATCTGGTTAGGCGAATCTGGTTGACTTTAATTTGGCTCATCTGACCACGAACCATGTCTCCTTATGCTCAGGTGGAGTGGATGATGGTTCCCAAGAGAAAACATGGTCCCTGAATTCCCCACTCATTCGACCACCATTGGGAAGTTGGGTACATACTTTTCACTAAAATTACAACAACAAGCAAATCCTTCAGAGCGTGATGCTTATAAGCAAAGGCCCCACAACCAGGCACAAGAAAGTAATAAGCTGTGATCCTCTCGCTCATGAGCGTGGAATAGCCGGTCGATCACACATTGCCTTTCGTAACTCCTTACAACACAGTAACGTGGCAAAGTGGGCCTGTTGATCGAGCTCTTATTTCTACCAACTACACGTCTGCTGGCAGGGATGGAGAAGCTCACAATCGCAGGCCACCTTTGTTGGGCTAACAGAGGCAGCATAAGCCTCGAGTTCATAGACAGACCTTTCAACGTAACTTCCGCCTCTGCTTGAGAAACTCTGGGTCTCCCCTCGCCAGAGTCTGAAAGGTCTAGTCCTCACAGGTAAAGCAGCATTGAGAAGCGCAGTGGGAGAAAGAACAGGAGTTTCGTACACTCCCGTTGTTCAGAGTTTCAGAGAGTCTGATGGGACACTGGGCCAGGGAATACTTGGGCATCTCGATCTCCGCCCAGCTATAGATCTGGAAGACAGTGCAAAACCAGCACCGTGAGAACTGAGCTAAGGGGATCCATCGGCACCGTACTGCTAAACACGGGGTGTAGGTGCGTTTACTTTTCTTTGAGGATGAATGAGCAGGAAACGACCACCATATAAAGCTAACAAAAAACCCTGCAGAACAAGGAAAAGGGAAGAATGTCTTAAAGACACAAGGAAAGAGGCATTTCCTCAAAATGACTTACTATGGGAAACAAAGTCATACTTCAGAATCCGCTTGACTTCAATACGACTGGAGCCGAAAGGCTGAGATGCCAAGGCAAAGAAAATGAAATTAAAAGGGAGACAGGTGACATAAATAAGAATGGTTAAGAGGAACGGAAAAATGAAGTATAAAGAGACGAATTAACATCTACAGTGAAGCAGGAAAGAGCAGAAGGGAGCATAGGGAAATGATGTGGACCGGTGCCAGGTGCGAACGGCTACGGCCTTCTCAGAAGGTGCACCCAAGTGATCAGGGGCTAGGACGATGAGGTGGAGAATGACATGCGCAGACAGAGAGTATGGGGGGCTCACCCGCACCTTTCCCCACCCCGTCTCCAGCTGCTAGTCAAGCCTGTGAACGACCTTTACGAAGCCCTTGCAGCTCTGTCCAAGCGGCTCAGCGATGAGCCTCCAAATTCATCCCTGAGCCTCTGTTAGGATTTCCTTAATTTGTTCTAGTGCTCACACTTTCCAGAGGCAATAGGGCATGGTGGTGGCTAAGCTCGGAGACTCTAGAAATAAACTGTGTTTGGGATCCAGTCCTACTACTACTATGTGACCTTCGGTAAGCTACCTGACTTTTTTATTATTGGGATATACTTGACATAGAACATCATATTAGTTTCAGGTGTACATATAATGATTTGATATTTGTATATATTGTGAAATGATCACCACAATAAGCCTAGGTAATATGCATTGCCTCACACAGTTACAATATCTGACTTCTTTATGTCCTAGTTATCTGTAAACTGGCCATGCAAACAATAGTGATTGTCTCATAGGGTTTAGTGTGAGTACATGAGAATGCATGAAAGTGTTCTGAACAGGGCCTAATGGATTCGCAAATCCATGGTGAATCGTTATTCAAAATTTTCTGTATTATTCCTGGTTTCTTCCTTTGTACTCAAACCCGATTAATACTGCAGGATCGATATTTCGTGTGAGGCTTTCAAGCGAGGCCCTGGACTCATTCTGAGAGCGCACGGTGAAATCCGCTCCTCACAGTCTGTGGCTGGTATGCCAGATCTGCACAAAAGGGGAGTCAGGCTAGAATTATAGATAGTTGGGGGTGGGGAAGGCTTGAAAAGAGTCAGGTGGGTTTTGCAAGATTCCAGGAGAGAGAGATGAAGCTCTGAGCTAAGGCAGTAATGGTTTGGATGAAGCAGAGAGAATGGATTTGAAGGGTATTTTGAGGGTAGGAAGGACAGAGACCAGAGACAGGAAAATCGGCGGATGAGGTTGATGAACAGTGAAGGACTGGCCCATCACCTTATAATATTGTTTGTATTTGTTTTTGTTTTCCTTTATCCACTCAGCTATCAGTCACTAAAAGAACAAGAACTGTCTTTTTTTAAATTAAAATCCTCAATGGTCAGCATAGTAACTGGCACACAGTAGGGATTCAGATGCTATTTGTCAAATAATTCTAGACCGGAATTAGCTTTCCAGTCCCTGGTCCCTTAAATAAAGGTGTCACCTTAACCAATTACACCTTCTGTTTATCATCTTCGTTGTTTCTCAAAGCTTAAACCTCTTTCCTTTTACATGTGGCCAAATCTTGCCAAATCTTCAAAGTCCAAAAAGAACCTCCCGCTTTTAGAAGGCTTCCAAAGACTAGCTGGACCATGGCACTCTCTTTCTCTGTCAGATTCACAGCACTGCTGATTCTTACTGCATCTTTCAAGAATACTCAAGGACAACTCTTTGGATTTCTCTAATGCTTAACTCTTCAAAGTAAACTCTTTGTCTCCTCAATCAGCTTTGGGGAAACTCAGGTGCAGAGACCACATCCGTTTCTTTCATTCCAGCCTCCCCAATACTCCCATCCCACAGAACACACAGCACGGGAATGATGGGTGAACAGGAGCTGCCCGATAAACCATGGGCCGCGATTCTATACATTCAGGTTACATGTTTTATCTTCTTAAGCGAGTGATTTTTAAAAATAATAATATTTAAGATGAGAAATTCCAGACTTTCAAGCAGGACTTGGGTAAAACACTGTCAGAAACAGCCCCTCCTTGGCTTCCAGTCATGCCATCATCTCCCATTAGAGAAAGGAGACAAACTAAAGCTCGGGTTTGGGAGTTTAACTGGGGCACAGAGGTCGTCAGCTCAAATTCCCACATCCTGTGACCTCAGCAAACTCAAGTCCAAATATACAGATATAAAAGCCAAAGGTCCAACTGCCCTGGTGGAGAAAGGAGCCATTACAGGCAGTTCACAAGTCAGGTTCCCTTGGAATATAACTCTGTAAAGGTCGAAACAAAGTTTCCATCTGCTAAGATAGAAATACTGGCAGAAACTATACGGTAGCAATGAAGGTGGTTAAAGAACCAACCAAGTAAACTGGGTCCTGGGATTTGACTCCCGACTCAGCAGGAGGTTGGAATAGATCCTCAGGCAAAGGAAAGCCATAGGCAGACCAACCCCATATGATGTGTGTTGGGTGGAGTGTGGGAGCTGCAAGTTGATGCTCTTGGGGCATCTGGGTCTCTGTTCATACCAAGCATAAAACAGTAAATGATTTCTGAACTGAATTTCACTCTCTGGAAGGCTGGGAGCTCCTTGTACCCTTCTGGGACCTGCTGTCATTGCATCTAGGAAGGAGTAGGGAGGACAAGAATTACTGAGTCTGGCTTAGGATGTTTTTTGGATGCATGTAAGAGAAACCCCACCTAAAATTTATTGGCTCATGTAAAGGAGGAGTTCAGAGTTAGGATAAGTTACAGTTGGTCCTTTTCAGTGATTCCATCATGTCATCAAGGACCTTAGAGCAGGCACTATTAATTAGTACCCAGGAGTCTCCTTCTCTCCTTCTTAGCTAATAAAACCTAACAATGTTCTGTTTCCAGAAGGTAAATTATGACTAGCCTAAGTCAATCTTAAGTGGAAAATCTGGTAAAAAAAAAAAAAAAAAGAAGGCACTCTCTGGCTGCCTCTTTCTTTCTGATTTGGATGCAGGTTTGAAAATGTGATGTTTGGAGCTATTACAGCCATCTTATGACCATGAGGCCACACATAAAGCCAATATGCAGAGGACAGCAGGGTGGCAGACTAGATAAAACGACCCTGGGTCCTTGATGAAACCACTGAGCTATTGCACCAAACCTAGACTTGCCTATCTTGAGATTCCTTGAGATTATTACCTTAAGGTCCTATTACCTGGGCATTCTGTAGTCGTAGCTCAAAGAAATCCTCATATGCATTGGGTTTTCTGTCTCTCTGTGCCCTGGTAGTCTCTGGGTCAGTCTTATCTTTTAGGGCAGCAAAAGGGCTGTAGCAGTACTAACCTTCGTATCTACAGACCACATGGTCCAGAGGAGAAAGAATGCATTTAGTAGTCCAGCACCCCAAACAAGAGTCCTGAGAGTGACCTTGACTGAACCGGCCTAGGTTACTGACTCAGCCTTGTACTAGCGGTGGTGGTCAGGGATGTGGAATGCCTTGATTTGCTCAGGCTATGCAGAGTCTGCTTCTAGAACTAGAGATAGGTCAAAACAAATCTGTCCTCTAGTCCCACCTTGGTGACCACCTCCTTTTTGATGGATAGTTTATGGATACACTGCAGGCTTCTTACCATATGCACCTCTACCTCTCTGCTGTGGGGATTCTATGGCCAGAGAAGCATGGTGCAAGGGCTAGGACCCTATCAATTTCCTAGGAGCAATCTTCAACAACTGGAGGGATTTGGTGGATAAATACTCTCCTAAGTTCCCTGACCATTAGTGGGATGATGCTGAGTTATGTTCTATATATGCACGGTCCAACACAGCAGCCAGTAGCCACATGTGGCTATTACAATCTAAATCAATTAACATTAGGTAAAAAAAAAAATACAGTTCCTGGGTCACACTGACCTCATTTCAAGTACACCATAGTCACATGTGTCTAGGGGTTACTATCTCGGATAGCGCAAATATAGATAACATTCCCATCACATGCGTTTTTTTGGGGGCAATGCCATTCTACATAGTCTCTCAGAAAGTATCAGAACTGAGTACATACTGACCATTTATTAATTCACAACTTATGGGACTTCCTTTCTTACATCATTTCCTCATACCCTCACTATACTTCCTAGAATCACTTCACAAATAAGCTTCTTGCCCCCGAGTCCTTGTCTTGGGGTTTATTTTGGGGGGAGCCCTACTAATACCACACTCTTATGAATACAAAAGAGAGAACAGGATCTCACAAACTCTCAAAAAATGGCCTCTACATCCTGGCTATTCGAAGTGCGTTCCCAGAGGAACTCTTTGGGAAAGAAAAATCTCGGGTACCACTGCAGGCCTCCTGAATCAGAATCCACATTTTAACAAGATTCCCCATAGATCTGTATGAACATCAAGGTTTAAGATGTCCTGTTCTAGGAGTCCCTTTGACAGAGAGGGGGAAAAAAAATAGGAATAAACTATGCCCACACAATTATGACTGCCATTTAAACAGGATTTCTCGCTTAAAAGCTCCAAAAGGTATGTTTCATCATCTTTAATGTCAGAACTTTGATGTCTTTACCGATGTTTGAATTTTTTTTCTTCTTATTTTTATCTTGAGGCACTTGCGGCCCACTAAGCTTAAGGTCCCCTTGTCCTTATGGGCTCTAGGACCTCAGGAGAAAAGCTTGCTCTGCCCTTTAAATTGACCTCTTTCTTTAGCCCTGGTTTTTTCCTTCCTGTCTCCAGAGGGCCTCTGGGTCCCCAGTTAAGCATTTTATCATAAAGTGATCAGGGAGCTATGTACCTGACAAGACTAACTCTGATAGACTTTCAGTGAGTGAGTGAATAAACCTTCTCTTCTAAAGACAATGGGATTCTCCTTCTAGAGCCAAATTTGTTCTAATTAGCTGGCTCTGAGGTGTGCAGTAGCAAGTTGTCTGTAAGTTAATAATGTTGTTCTGAGAACACCTGTATCTTGTCTGCATAATGAACATGCTGGGAACATAAACTATTTTTTATTCCACTAAGAGAGATTTTATCCCCATTCTTTGTATTGTCTCAGTTCTAGACTTGCTTTGTTTTCAGTTAAAGTATGTACAAATCACACTTCTATAAATGTTAATTTTGTGACTTTTGCAATGTTCTTTAATTTTTTAGCTGGTAAGTGGCTTCTTCCCTGCTTAACCCTGACAGAGGCTTTTGTTTTGCTCAGGAATGGCTTTTAATTATTGGCCTGAATGACAGAAGAATGTGCAATGCCTGGCATTTGATTTGCACTCAAAATATGTCTAGATAGGCCTTCTTTTGGAGATATTCTTTAGCCTTGGTTGAAGGATAATTAGGCTTCTCTATGTGCGTATAACCTGAGTGATGTTTTTGACTCTTGAGCCTCACAGAGGACATCTTAACCTCATTTACTTGTAAGATGTGGGAAAGATGTGTGACTGCTAAGGATCTGGAAGCCTTGAAAACTTGATTGCTAGTTATCAGAGTCCACAAGAAATGTTGGGAAATTTTATGTATGCTCGAGCCCGATATGCAGGTGTTTTGACAAATATCACATTACTTGTTCGAATATTGAAATCCTTCACACCGGCTGGTTAAGTGTCCCCTTGCAGTGAGCTCCCCTCCCCCTACTTCTTCAGCTACACCTACCTCACCACCTCAGCTGCCACTGCCAGGAATCACCTCAAACCACCATTGCACCAGAACCCAGCGCTAAAAAATTAATACCTGGCCCATCAGGTGTGTTAGTGCCCTCATGGATGACTCGAATTCCCGCAAAGTGGATGGTGGGTGCCATGCTACATAAACAGTTTTCATGGCACCCCTGTGAGGATTCATCTTGCTACCTAGCACTTGGAGAGTGTTTAAAACATTCAGGAAACAGCCTTAAAGTCTTAGAACGAGGTTCTACCTGTAATAGTAACAACGGTTGACTTTAAGATGGTAAGAGTATCAGGCCACCTTCATCTCAAAGAGTGCAATATTCCTTTTCTGTTGTATTTTTTTGGAAATAAGAAAAAGTTGGGTAAATAAGTTCTACACTCGTCTGTCAAAATGGGACTCCGGTATTTTTTATGATGTAAAGTCTGACTTGCCTCCGGACTTTTAACTTTAGATTCCAAGCTCTTAACTTTAGACTCCAGGTCCATTAGATCTATACAAAATGAGCTGGGAAAAGCGGAGGTGAGAGCATGTTCAGGCTCCCTCTTCGAGATGCCTTTAGGGCCCCCTAGTGGTTCTTTTAAGACAGGTTTCTTAGGATTAGGTCTCCTTGACCCTGATTAGAGATCTTTCTGAATCTCTCCTGTGACAGGTACGATTGTGTGGCTATAGATAACAGTTGGTTTAGAGGGCTCAATATTTTTTCACTTCTCAGTTCTTAGCAGAAGCTGTTTAGGTTCTTTAGAAATAACAGATATATCACCTTATATACTTCATTCTGCATTCCTCATGCCATGAAATCCTTTTAAGATGTTTATATCCTGGTCTGTGTCAAAGGGCTCTAATTCATAGACAAATACAGCCTACCTTAGGCTATATATATGTATGTGTGTGTGTGTGTGTGTGTGTGTGTATAAACACACACATATATACACACACACATACATATACATATACACATACACATGTATATATATCTTCATCCCATTGGTGGGACAAAGGAGTTTTTTAAATGCGGGATTCGGGTGGGGCTTGACATAAAAACTAACAGAAGGGTGCAGTTTGTGTAGTATTTCAGTCTGACAACATTCCCATTATTTAGCACATTAGATATGCCACTGACTTTATAATACTGCAACACTGAATTGATAGGGCAAAGCTTTTATCCATTTAAGGTGATTATTAACTGATGCCAGTAATTTTTGTGAAGTCCCTTAATAACGAAATAAATATCTTCAATGTACCTTACTGACCAGATGAATATTGCTCCCCCCTCCACTGTGGTCGTATTTTTCTTTCTAAAATCCAATCTAGGGAAGGCACAAACTCGGGTAATTATAATGGAGATATTTCTCTTCCACCTGCTTATCTTTTAGTTTCTGATGTTATTCCATTATTCCTCTTTGCTTGTACATTTCAGGTCTCCCTTCCCTTCCACAGTCACCTTACCCTTATTAATATGCTAATGTATTGCAACAATGCATTTTACACCATCAATGAAGTGAGGCAAAGCAATGAATAAAAAGAAAGCCCAAATTCTTGCTTTAACTTTAACAGGTTCCGAGGAGGGGGTTGGAGAAGAGGAGGAGGAAGAGTAGGAAGGACAGTCCGCCTGCAAAAAATAAAAATGATCTCCTTGTTTTCAGCGCCTTCTAGAGCAAGGCTGTACGTCAGAGGAAGAATGGAGCAGCGGTCCAGCTAAAAGGCTTGGCATTAAACTTTGACACTCTAATGGTCCCTAGGATATTAGATAATATTTTATCATATAATGTTCTTCTCAGACACGGTAATGGCACCAAAACCAGATACGATCTCCTATTCCTGCAAACGTGCAGGGTGAGACTCATTCCCGCAGAGATGACAGCAGGACCCCAGCTTCGCAGTTAACTTCTCCCAAAGCTCCAAAGCAAACGTCTTTTACTTCTTCGCCGGGGACGCTGCTGTGCAACTGCTGCCTTCTTTCGCATTCTCCTCGGCTGGATCTGCTACCGAGATTAGGTAAACAGCACTCCAGAGCTGGGGAACTGCTGCTGGTGGTGGTGGTGATGGAAGGATGTGGGGGGTCGTTGCTTAAGGATCTGGAGGGAAGGGAGGTGGTGGGGGAACGGTCCCGGCCGAGTCCAGCTAAAGGCCAAGAGTCAGGCTCCCTAGGCAGGAGTCAAGTCCAGAGCGGAACTAGGAGGCGAATCGCGGAAGCCCTCGGGCTCTAAACCTGACCGCCGGGGAGTGGGGTCAGCGCCGCAGCCCGAGCGCGGCGTCCTTTTCTTAGGCATCCCTTCCCCAACTCCACTACTGCACTTTATCTCTGCTTTTGCATCCTTACCCTGCTCCTTCCAAGAAATAGGGTGGGCTCATCAGTGTCCAAGGGCTAAGGGAGTGGCGCGCGAAGGCGAGGCAGAGACCCGGCTTGGGAGAGACCCGGGGGGAAAGGGACCCCAGAAGCCCTGGGACCGAGCAGAGGAAAAACCCGGGATCTGGATCGCGCGCCGGAGCTCCGGTCTCCCAGAGTTGTCCGTCCCTCTGCGTCCTTTTTCTCCCCCTTTCTCGCTGCTTTCTCCTCCTCTGGGTTTACTCTCGAGGCCTCCTTCCAGGCCTCCGCCCCCTTTGCCCAGATAATTTCACCGACTCCTTCAGGAAGCCTTAGGGACTCTCGGCGCCCCACTGTCTTTATGGAGGTTGGAAGTACATTCAACGATATGCTACGCACCGGATTCTTATGCCGGGAAGGAAAGAGCAGGAACGAAATCTGAACGGGAAGAGGGCGTGCTGTGCGTGCATGGGGTGTGTGTATGGGTGGGGGGGCAAAGAAGTGCAGTTTCCGCCTAAGAACAGGGGGCCTTGGACCAATTCGCGGACACAGAGCCTCAAAATGATATGTTCAAAGCCATTCAACGTGGCTCCTCCAGTCTCAGGATGCCCATACTCTGCCCATCTTCCAGAGAAGTAACGACCCGAGGAGAAGGTGGAGGCGGGGAAACTTCCTACTTCCCACGACGGCTGATAGGTACCGGGGGGAGTGAACAGGCAGCACGGCCCTAAGAGCCTGCAAGCGTCTCTACGGCGGCAGCTGCGGAGCCGCCCTGCTTCCCTTCCCCCTCCTTTCCGCGAGGCTCGCCAAGCCCAAAGCAGCCGAGAGCGCCCGGGCTGGGGGAAGAAGGGCGGGGAGCTCCCAGCTTGCACCCTTTCATCCTGACCCGGGCCGGGATCCCGGATCCGGGTGTTGCTTCCGCCTGCGTGCGAGCAGGCAGAAGAAGCAGGAGGGAGGAGCCTAGCTGGTGGGCGGAGCCTAGGCGGGGGCGGCCTCTCGGTTCGCGCGGCTGCGGCGCTTGCCATTGGTCGGCCGCGCCATCACGGGGTGGGGGTGGGCACCGAGGCGGGCGCTGGCCCCGCCCCCGCTCGGAGCCCGGCCAGGGTTCGCGGTTCCCCCCCAGCTGCACAGACATGACACAGACACACAGTCACTGCAGCTGCTGAGCGATCCCGGGGCTCTGGACACGCGGCGGTGGGGCCAACCCGGAGCTCGGACCCCAGCGCTCGCCCGCCTGCTCCACCCCCCCCGCCGGCCCCCGCGTGGCGGTCCCCGCCTGGCCGGGCGCGGGAGGCGGGGATCGCGCGCCGGCTCCGGCCATCGGCGCCCGGCTGCGGGCGGCGGCTGCAGCGGCCGCCCAGCTCCGAGCGCCGGGCGCTCAGGGAAGCAGGCGCGTCTCTGAGGCGGCGGCGACCGAGGCCGGCGAGCGCTCCCAACGGCAGCGGGGCCGCCCTCCTTGGCTCCCCGCACCCACCGCGCTGCGCCCCGCCTCCGCTCCGGTGACCTTCCCGGGGCGCCTCCCCCGGCCCCGCGCCCCCGGTCCCGCGCCCCAGGCCGGGGCGAGGCCCTCTCCAGCGCCTCCTTCCCGCGGAGCCGCGGGCGGGAGGCGCAGGCCCGGGGGGAGGGGGCGCCGCGGCCGGCTGCAGCTCCCCCCGCCGCCGCGCTCGGCGCCCGGCCCGCCCGGACTGCCTCTGCCCCGCCGCCGCGCGGGAGCCCAGGCGCCCGAGGCTGGGGGCGCGGCCGCGCTCGCCTCGCCGGGCCAGGAGCGCACAGGCCCTGCCCTGAAGGGGCGAAGCGGCGGGGAGCGCGGGAGGTGGAGCTGGCCCCGGCGGTCGGTCGGCGTCTTAACCCAGCGCCCCCTCCCCGGACGCAGCCCAAGGCGGACCCAAGCCCCTGCCCATGCGGGGCGCCCACGGCTCGGAAGAGTCCCCGCTTCAGGGAACAGCTCCAGGCAGCCGCGCCGGAGGCAGAGGAAGGAGGGAGAGTGCTCAGCTTGGGCGGCCCGGATCCTTCCCACAGCCCTTGGAGCCTGGGGCCGCCCCGAAGTGGACGCTTGGCACCGCCGTCCGGACCAGGGCAGCGCCTGCTGGGACCTCGACTTGGACCCCCTGCGCCTCCTAGGCGGCGCCGCCGCCGCACCACCCAGCTCTTCCTCGGTGTCTCTCTGCCTGGCGGTAGTCACGGCCAAGGTAAGAGTCCGGGGGTGCCCGAGAGCCACCGCGGGGGCGCCCTAGTGGGCGGCGCTGGATAAGTTCTCCGAACCTGTAGCTGGTCCCCCCTGTGCTCAGGATTTTGGCGGAGAGGGAGCGAGTGTGGGCACACCCTCTGCTGCCTGGGTCGGGAGCCCTGGAGACGCTGAAAGTGGAAGACCCTAAGACTCCTGCCTCCAGGGCCGGTGCCACGGCTTGCGCGGCTTCTAGGCACACAGAGAGCAAGCGACCGGAGTTTCCCGTTAGCACCAGGTGAAGTGCCCGCACCCCCTCACTTCTCCCTCCGCACTGTGTCTTGCGGGGGACCCACTGTGTTTGGAGCGGCCCCTCGGGCGATCCCCACCTGCCTTTCCTGGCGTGATGCTGTCAAGAACTTTTCTTTACTCCTTGTTGCAGAGAGTGGAGGCGGATCTGGGGTGAGCAGCTTCAGCTTGCGAGTCCCTCTGTAGGACAGAGTGGTTGGTTGGGTGGCAGCGATATCTGTAGAGAGGAAACCCAACCAGAGTAACTCTTATGAGACAAAGCTGCTTGTGATGGTGACCAACATAGATAGCAATTCCGACATTCTTGAGACTGTCACGGTTTCTGAAGGGTGCTGTGACTCCAAAGTTTGTGCACCCTCAAGTTACTTTCTTCATTGTTTTATTACCTTCTTTAAACATTTTCCTTTAAGGAACCTCTGCAAAGCCTGCCCGTGCCTGTTTTAAATTTATTAAACCTATGAGCTTCCCCTGGAACGATCTGATTTTAAATGGGTCACTTCGGAGGGAACAGATTGTCTCTCCTACATTGAAACCGTCCGCCAAGTGACCCTGTTTAATGGGGATGGATTTTTTTCATCCCTCGGTTGAGCAGATTTCTGCTGAATTCCGAATTCTTGAATTTTGTCACTCATCCCACTTACATGTTTTGTGAATGTCACAGGAAGTTTTACAGGGTCTTGTGTAAGTGCCCCAAGAGAGCTCAGGCTCTCCTTTCTTTCATGGGGCGGGGGGCGGGGGGGGGGGGGGTTGGGGGTTGGGGAAGGGTAGCAGGTGGGGCGTTCACCTCAGGTAACTGCAGATGCAAGCCCTCTGACACAGGTGGAACCCAGAGTGCTTATTCACTTGTGGAGGCAGTCACCTTAGGTCGATTTTCCTCCTAGGCTCTCCTCTCTTCCCACCTGGAATCAGCTTTGATAGACTTAAGATAAGGGAAGGTTCTAAATTAGGAAAGGTTCAAAGTGGTGGTTTCTTTTCTCACCTCTCACAAATGGGTGACATGAATGAATTACTCATAGGCATGCTGAGTCCTCACTGGAAATTAAAGAACGACCTGGCTTTAAGGTTTCACACATCTCTTAGTGTACCTTTATTTTTCAAGAGTGCTTCACTTTAGTGAAAATTGCTTGAGGAGAACACACATTTATCGAGCCTGGCCCTGTTAATTCCATACCAGGAAGAAAACTAACTGGGACAGAGAGGTGAAAGTCATCAAGATTAAGATCTTGGTGGATTTTCCAGAGTGGCGGGGAAAGGAAACAAATCCTGTTAGTGGGATAGAGAGGTTTTTAAAGAAAATATCGATCATTGTAGAGTGTGCAGAAGTCGCTGACAAGCATGGACCCTCTACTTCATTTAATAAGGCGGGCTGGGGTGTGGGTTAACTTTTCAGTGTGAGATAATGCAGAAATCTTTTTTCTTTTAAACCATATCTAGAAGGGCCTCGGAAATGAAATGAAAGGTTTTTCATCTCATCGTAGGTCCCGGGAGTGCTGTCATCTCTCCCGAGGGAGGCGAAGTTTGGGTTCTGGGTTCCTGAGCTGTGCTTCACATTGGATGCAGCATGCAGGAGTGTCTCCATCTGTAGCCACCTACAGTGGCAGGACACTAGGGGGGACTAGTTTTCTATTCCACAACCGATGAAGAAAATACAAGGACCCGTGTTACCAAAAGCTGTGGTTTAGCTTTAGGGCTCGTGAACCCCACGTTTGTTACGCAAGGTGTGCTTGCGTAGCTGACTCCCAGTGCTTAGGTGATGGGCCCGCTCCCATCTAAAGTGTCATTTGGACAACTCAGCACAGGTTAGCTGCAAAGTGTTACCTGAGACTGAAAAACTCAGTTATAATCTCTAAGTACGTGAGGCCTGTACATCTTTGGGAGACAGACCTGCCTGTAAAACTCCATCCTTTAAGTTCTCTAAGGGTTCGTAATCACAACGCCCCTTTTTGGTTTTTGGACTGCACGTCCCAACAGTCTTCATAAAATCACGCTTCCTCCATTCTAGATGGAGTCTGGAATCGACTTCATTACATTGAAAAGCTCTCACTATTATCCTATTAAATCTACATACCTTGCATTTGCAGCTGACCCTTGAACAACACAGGTTTCCACTGCGAGGCTCAACGCAGATATTTTTTTTTTTTTTTTTCAACACGGTCGGCGCTTCCTAGCCGCAGGGTTCGCATCCGGGGATTCAACAAACCCCCGGATGGAAAACAGTCTTTTCGCATTCCCAACCGCGGATTCCCAACCTGGGATCGAAAGTACTCTTTTCGGTCTGCAGGGTGTTGAATCCGCAGATGCGAATCGCAGGTGGTAGAGTGGAAAGTGATACGGATGGTTTTCATGGTTTTCGGATGGTTTTCAAGTGCGTTGTGGGCGGGGGCGCCCCAAACCCCGCGTTGTTTTCAGGGTTCAACTGTGTATGGATGTAACATGACAATTGATAATGTAGTTGCGCTTGCCTCTCTGCTGCTCTTTGCACTTTTAACAGTATTAAATCATTAATGTCCGGGTTTGCATTTTTAACATCGTTAAATCATTAGTGTCTAGATTTCTTCCTGCAGAATTGGAAGATAATTCTATTTTGCTGAAGAGCACAGCCTCATTGCCCAGGCTCACCTTATCCACAGTGGCCAAGTGTTATCAACGCTGATTCCAGCTTTGTGGGCAGACAGGACAGGTGAGAGAGAGAGTCCAAGAAAAGACTACCCAGTCGAGAATACTGGCACAAAAATGGACAAATGTTGCCAAGATTTAGGCCTTACTGGATTCCGGGAGACCCAACTCAGCATATAGAATTCGACTCAGTATACGGAACCGTGTGAGCCTGCATGAGTTATTACGTTTTCCTGAACTCTGAGTTGTGGTAGGTGGTGTTTGTGATTCTTTACCTATATGTATAGTGCATATTTAGGTAGTTTGAAGGGAGCCGTTGTGATCCAGGGAAAATGGTCAGCATAAAGCTTTATTTCTGCTATTAAGGCTTTATAGATTGATTCTCACAGGTGCAGTATAGCCAAGGGGTGAGAGATTGGAGCAGGATAACGCTATTAAATTTGCCATTGAGCATCAGCTAGTGAAAACTGGTCCTGCAGAAGATGTATACTGAGGTCCTGAGGCCTGATGCAGTCTTGTGCATTTCAGGGATGCCAGATGGCAGGGGTAGAGTAAGAAGTTGAGGCCGGATACTGGGGGCCTGAGAGTTCTGGCCACCGACACACTTTTGCAAAATACCTCATGGGATCTACTAGTGTTGATGAGGGTTGCTCTTCCACTCTGGAGCATTTGACAGCGAGAGGCATTCAGATCCCTTCAGCCCACACCGACATTTGGAGAGCAGCAAGCAGCAGCCAGTAAAGTTAAGGCTGAATTAAATGTATTTTGGAAGACTTTTCTTCTTTTAACTTAGTGATATTGAATACCTTTTCTGTGGCTGATACCATGCTCTGTGTGGAGGCTACAGAGCATCCGCGTTCCGTTTACAGACTTTCAGGGGGAGGGAGACATTGAACCATTACTAAGAGCTACCTGCTATTGTACAGGTTTGTTGAAAAGGATGAGTTTGTGATTGCTAGGATAGTAGAAAGGAAAGGAATCCTGGCAGAAAGAACCACCACATGGAAACCTTGAAGTGTGCAATGTGAATGGAGAACAGTCAGTAGTTAGTGGGGCTGGAAGATGGGATGTTCTGGAAGAAGGAAGCTTGGTGTTAGAAGGGAAACAAGCTCAGGATGGCACCTGAGCTTGTTCTGTGTATTCAAGCAGTGGTGAGAACAGTTGCTGGATCAAGTCCAGGAGTACTAGTTGGTCATGCCACGTTGTTATTAAAAACAGAAAAAGGAAATTTTTGTCCTTTATCCCTCTAGGTGCAGCATTTTGCCTATTCTTTAACAAACTATTAGCAATGCAAATAAAGAAAGAGTCCCTTATCAGCCATTAGTCTGCCCTCTTGTGTACATGCATTACATCTGGGGCTTTCATTATGTGAGTATGCAGCAGTGGGAAAAATGACAAGGTTGCTCGACAAGTGATATACTGTGGGGGGGAAAATTCCTTCTCCGTGAGAACAAATTCTGTCTTGTCAGATATGCTTCTGGGTAGTTATGGTCGGTCGTGTTTAACACTTGAACAGGGTTCCTGTATTTGGATCATTTTGTTTATGGCCTAAACTTTTTTTTACTGGAGGAAGGTATGTGTTTTGTGGAATGAGGAAACTATACAGTGAGGAAGAAAAGCAACTGTGTAACTACCAGAGAGGATGGGAGAGAATAGAAGTCCCAGTTGCAGCGGCAATCTCCAGGGTCGGGTATATTTAGGTTTTCAGACACAGGAGCCAGGACAGTGGTGGTAAAAGGAGGCTCTGTCATGCGTGTGCGTGTGTGCATGCGTGTACGTGTGGTTTTTACCATCCTTCCGTATGTTGAGGGGGAGGTCAGGGTGTTTAAGTAAAATTAGGAGATCTAGGTTCTAGTGTTACATCATTCTATGCTAACTTGCTGTGTGACCTTAGAATACTTCTTGACCTCTCTGGGCTTCATGCCAGTCTCTATACATAACTCTTATAAAAAGGACTTTAGAGGCCCAGAGAGGGAAAATGTCTTGCTTAAGCTTTTGAGTGGCAAAGTTTGGATTACTCCTTAGGTTTTCCAGCTTTCTAGTTCTGAAATGAGGTCTGACCCGTTTAAAGGCGCATTCTACCTTGAAACCGAAAACACTACATATACAATGCTGACGAAAAGAATCGCAAAGCCTTTACTATTCTGGGTTTTGATTCTGTATAATGTAGACTATTAGAACCTCTGTGATATATAAGGTCATCCACATAGAACAGCTGGCCTCGCTTGCTCATTTTCTGTGTTGTACAAACCTGTAGGTCCTGGAATATTGCACTATTCTTTGAGAACTACTTGAGAATTAAATGCTTTGTGATAGAAAGCAGCGCTGAAAAATTCAACTTTTTCTAAATTAAGTAGATAAAAGCTGAGTTGACTCTTTGAAATTCTGCAAAGCCCAGACTCTACATTGGAAAGGGGAACCCTTTTATTCAGCTTGGGGAGGTTACCTTGTCAGGGGAACTGTTGGGTGAGTATGAAGGGAGGGATGTTTGGAAGAAGAATAGAAATAGAAAAGCAGTCTTGTAGAAGCACAAGTCAGGAAGAATGCAAACTGACTTAATTTCATGCCTCCAAATTTGTGAGTTGCTAGAAAGACAGCTCCTCACCACTCTGGCACTCTTGGGTAGAGAGGGCAGTGCTCATTGGAAAGGGGAGGTTCGGAGTAAGTGCAGTATAAATATAAGGTTTGTTACATTATCATCGCAGTATTGAAGCTAAGAGTACCCTATTTTAGGCAAACTTGGCATATACAATCTGATCTTAAAAGCAAATAATTTAAGATAAGTAATTGTCTGGGGTACAACAAGCTTTTTGTTTTACAAAAGGGATTCATAGCAGGCCTTTTAAAAATAGCTCCTTTATCGTACTTCAGATTGTTAGATTAACACAGTCATGATGGAAACTTGTGGGAGCCTCGCTTGTTGCATTAAAACCAAGTATTTTTCAAATATAAACTTTTCGAATGTTTTAGCAAAAAACTCACTAGGCTCACCTGCCGAGGAGCCTAATATCCAACTGTACTACAGACAGAAAGAAGCACAATAGTTACATAAACTGTGTAACCATTAACCTACCACATTGTGTTACTTCACTTACTTGGGGGCAGATTGTTTATTTAACCAACCTGTTCCTCCTGGAGGTAGCAGTCATAACTACCCACCTGCGTGAGTTCCTTAACCACGTGAGTTCCTTAACCACGCTCACATGCTACCTCTGAGAAGATATCGAGACCAGAAGTGGTTTAAAAAGTAAATTTGGTAAGAGTTTCCAGGATTCCGAGTCTTCATAATTGGAGAGACATGGAATTAATTTTGTTCTGCCTAAGGATACAGTAGAGGTGATATGCCTGAGACATTAAAAAAAAAATCGAAATCATGCTTGCCTACTGGCTTTTCCTTCCCTGCGGCTGAAATATCTAGGACTTTCTGGTTTTTTGTTCCTTTATCTCTTAGGAAAGTTTCCAAAAAAGAATTTGTTCTAGGAATGAAATAAAATGTAAGGCGTTTAAGGCTCCAGAGGTAATTTTGGGCAACCTGGAGTTGTGGATAATCATAGGCTGAGGCTAGAATGAAAAGTGCAGTCTCACCCATAATTTTAGCCTCTCTCGTCACATCATGGGGCTGTGCTTTGGACGGGCAGCAGAGGCAGATGGAGATGGAGCCCTGACTGCTGGGAGAGGTTTTGCTCTTAAGGGTTGGTTTTTTTTTTTTTTTTTTTTCCCTGAAGTACCAAGGCCAATTGGGAAGAAAGGGCTTGCTGATCTTTCCAGCTCTCCATGGTAGCATTCAAATTTAGCAGGATTTACAGCAGAACATGGGCGTCTGGGGATTTCATGCTTCCTCTTTTTTTTTTTTTTTCTTTTTTTAAAAATTTAAATTCAGCAGGGAGTCCTGGGCTCTTCAGAGTGCTCCGAGGTTGGGGTTGCCTTGGCTTTGTTACCCATGTTCGTTGTTTTCGGTAGGGTCGGCCTTTCTGAGGCTAACTGGGAACCGTTCCCTTCCCGCTTTCCTTCAAGAAGAGTCGCATGGGTCCTTAACACGCCAACACTATTTGTGCACCAACCAGCCTCCTTGACTGATGTCGGCTCTCATCTGGGAATGGCATGTCATGGCCACATCAGGAGCCAAGGGAGGCACAGGCAGTGAGTGATAAGCATGGTGGAACTTTTCCCGCTTCCAGGATTGCTTCGTAGGTATGTGCATGGTGCTTCGAAGGTCTGCACTCAATAAGGACCTGTGTCCTCACGGAATGATGTGTTTTGCAAGTGAATACTCTGTGGTCATGTCAGTACTGCGGCGGCGGCGTTGTGTTTCGAACACTGGCGACTCTGCAAAAACGAAGGCGAGGGAAGCGCCACGCTGCTGTGTGTTATGCGTTTCTTTCCTCTCAATTTGTGGGGCCTTTGGCTTATCTGGCACGCGAGGAAGGAGTGAGCTCTAAAGCGCGCTTAACTGTCTATGCCAGCTTGCCTGGGGAGTGCCTCGGGAGGCATTTTAAATACGACAGACCTCAGCATGGATTGCCGATGTTAGTGTTTCCAGCGCTGGTGATGACGATCGAGAAAGGACTTAGGTGTAGATGGTGGGCATGGCTCACGTGTTAGAGGATGACGTGGACTTGAGACGAGAGGGAGAGACCTGCGTGTCTGTCCTCCATAGGAAGAACTCTCCTCGGGCTTCTGGGCGTCTTCTCCCCTTTCTCTGTGGATGTGAATCATCCTCACCTGGTCTTTTCAATATCGATGCCTTCTGCATGTAAGGCAGAGCTACACAATGTTGAGAGGCTACCAGGGCTGGACGAGGCCTTTGAGCCCCACTGGACCAATAGCTTTCATTCACAGCTGTGGAAACTAAGGCTAGTGAGGTAAAGAGAAGGATCCAGAGAGGAGGTGGGAGCAGAGCCCCGGCTTCCTGACAGCCTCGTGCAGCCTGTGCCTCTGCATTCTCGCACCCCCTAAGCGTTAGGCGTCTGTCCTCTGCCCCGTCCCTGCTCTTCGACACGTTCCGCTTCCCTCTGGCCCACACCCAGGAGCGAGCGCACTCCTCACGCGCTTCCTTGGAGCCAAGCACGCTTCCATTTGATCGTGTCATCTCATCCTGACAGCAACCCTGTGCGGTGGCTGGTCTCACACTCCCACTCTGCAGATGTGGAAGCTGAGGCCAGCCCCGGTCACACAGCCATGTAAGCGGGGAGCCAGGACTCACCACGTACAGCAGGTGAAAAGTCAGGAGCGGAGCTGGATGGCTAAGAAGACGGTACGTGTGGACGTGGAGCAGCCGAAGGGATGAACTTGCCCCTCAGCCCCACGCCCATCCTCCTGTATTCTCTCCTGCACCTCGGGGGCTGAAAGCCTAACTCTGCGCTTCCCTGATTCTTCTGGCCACATGGTTCCAGGTTCATTTCTACCAGTGCGTGTGGCATTCGTGCAAGAGTTGGGAAGACTTAGCTGTTCACACTCCTGTCTGCTGGCTCCGTGCCGACCTCGCCCCCGGCTTCTTCACGTCTCCAGCCTCACTGTGTGGCCTGTGACTCCTCTGCGGGTCTCCTCTCTTTTGAGCCTATTGGCTGTGCCCTTGAAATGTTCCTCATTGGGCTTGTTCACTGGCACTCCCTTTGTTGGATCAAACTCCCCATCCTATCTCGCCTGATGAAATCTCTCCTTCCTGTGCACTCTGCCTCTTTAGATGGTTGTCGCCTGCACTCATTTGGCCAACACGACGTGTGTGTGGGTCCCGGCTTGACATCAGGGACACGGAGGTGACAGACTGAAATGCCAATGAAGAGAGTGGGCCCAGCGTGGTAGGTTGTACCGTGTTTGAGGGAGTCAAGAAGAGATTAGATCTGAGTCTTAGCGAGGAGGAGACGGAAGGGAAGGGGGACAGGAGGAGTTACCCCCACCTCCCCAAAGGCTGTGCTCATCATCCTCTGTGTGGCATTGTCAATAACTCTAGACTTACTCCCTCACTTGATTAAGTGTCATTAGCTTCTTGAGCACTGTGACTGGGTTTTATACCCATCGCCGTATCTCCGGGAGCAGCCTGCTATGCTGCTAGCACTTAGGACTCTTTTAATAAACATTTATTAAATTAAATTGAAAGCCTTCTGTCTGTGCCCACATAGTTGGAGAGGTTGCAGAAAGTCTCGTGGTAAGTTAAGCAACAACGGAAGATTGAAATGAACGGCTCAGAGCAACGATAGAAGCGACCTGGCCGCGCCTCTGATGGCTGTGGGCTGCTGAAGCCAAAACTGGATGGGAAATCAAAGGTGGGAGATTAGCCGCTTCAGCGCAAGGGAGGAAGGATTCGAGTGGAGGCTTTGGACACACGATAATTAAAATTCGAATGGAAGAATTCCAGGGAGGTTAGAAGGGCCAGGTTCGGTTGACAACATACAAATATGTATTTTGAGTCATCGACTAAGCTGGCTTGGGTTTCCGTTAGCAAGGAGTTGGCAGTGAAGGCGGCAGGCTAGGCTGGGGCTGTGGGTTTCTGGAAGGCAGGGCGACTTTTGATCAGGCGCGTGGCGTGTTAACTATTCGAAGCTGTTTCAAGAAGATGAAGCAGTAACAGTATTGGGGTCAGATTGGGGTGGGGACAGGTGGAAGCTGGGAGGTCATGGAACAGGCTTTTGCAAGAGTTCATGTTTTAAAGGCCACTGGGCTGGAACTGTCACAGTAGGATGGACGCTGAGGGAAGCTTCTGAATTTTGCTTTGATCCTAATCATCAGTATTGAAGGCTGAGATGGTTTTCATTGGCCACCGAAAAGCGGCCTCGTTGGAATAAAGTCTGCTTGTGACACCAGCAGCAGTTCTTAAAATAGCACTTTCTCCCTTGGCTGGGCTGGGCGTGGGGGCAGGGCTTGGGTGAAAATGCGCCCTCCCGAGCCGCTCTTCCGGGGGATTTGTTCAAATGAGCCCAGGGTTATAGAACAACCTTCTTCCTAGCCTTGGATGACACCCAATAAGCGCTATAAAAGAGAAAATTCTTCATTTCCTTACCAGTAGTCCCTAAAACAGCTGCGAGGGCCGAGAGCGAAAGGATTGGCACCCCGACATCTGGGCTCGGGATTCGGCCTCGGCATGAGGCCTTTGCGGTGCGCCCCCTTTGCGGTGCGTCCCCTTTGCGGTGCGTCCGCGGCTGGCGCGTGCTTCTCCGCCGGGGATCGCCGCGCGCACTTTCGAAATCGTAGAGCAAGCCATTCTGGCTCACAAAAAATTTCAAATCGTATAGCCCAATCCCTCATAGGTAGAGGGACTTTATTTTTAATCTTTAAAGAACGAGGGCCTTTCTAGAATGTTCTCCGTAGGCAACCACTGTGAAAAAGTCCAGCGTCTTACCAGGACATGTTTTGAACTGACCCCAGCCTTTCTCTGCAGCCTCGTCTTCTCTCTCCCTGCATCCCTCCCCCGGTCCCATCTTGCGCGCCTCCAGTCCCTCGCTCATGATGTTTCTTCGAACTGGTTCTTCTTCCCGGAATCTGCCGAGCTGTGCACATAACCTCTCCCTCTGCCTGACAAGCTTGTTCCCTCTCTGTCCGTCTGGGACACTTCTGTTTTTCCTTCACCAGCGCAGGCAGCCCTTCCTTCAAGCTTTTTCTGATCCTGGGTGCTGAATGGCGTCTGAACCCTGTTCTGGCTTCTGCTGTTGTACTTTCTACACCATAGTCCCAGCTGGCTCTCCTACCAGAGTGTGGGAGCATCCTATGACTTAGGGAATCTTCGGTGTTTCGCCATATGCTTGGAACATGCCGTCTACCCAGTGCTTGGTGGCGCTGGTGATGGCGGTGGTTATTTTGGATTTCACTGGGTTTGTTGGCCAGGCGTAACGTAACCCTTTCCTGCTGAATCTTGAGCATTACCCTGTGTTGCAGGGATACGAGTTCAGTATTCCAGAATCTGAAGAATGTATGCCCCCTCTCCAATGACCAGGATGATGACGAGCCTTCCCCGTTGCCTTCAAGGAATGTAGTGGTTGGTTGTGGGGGAGGAGAAGGTGAAGGCGGGGCCTTTGCCGCCCTTTCAGACCAAGAATTGTCTATATGCAAGCCCTGAAGGTTGCATGGTAAAGTTGGGAGGGAAGGATTGGGGCAGTTTGAAGACCCTTTGCAACCCATGTCACGCCTCCTTCTCTCAGTCTGTGCAATCTCGACTACTCTTGCCACCGCAGTCACCCCCACCCCTCTTCTAATTTACTGTCTTGACCCTCAGCTTTTCCCACGGTCGCAGATCTTCAGCCTCCTCCTCCTTCTGCTCTTAGGCTTTTAAAACCCAGATAGAGAAGATCAGTCTTTAGGAGTCATCATCAGACAATCTAAAGCGTACTTTTTTATTCAAGTCGCAGCAGGCTTGATCCCTCAAGTGTTTGATTCTGTCTGGCTGTACTGTCGATCCCTAGATGCTGATGGAGGCTTTGACCGTGATTTCTGTTTACTGGGCTTCATACCATTCCATGTTCTTTAAAGAACCTCTTGCAGAACGGCAGTTATAATTGACTCAGAAATTAGAGAGCGATGAGGAGTGGCTAGGGAGGATTGGATAAATTTTGCAGACGCTCAACACCAGTGCCCAGAGGCTCTTCTCTGGATACACATGTGTTTATGTTGGACTATTTAGCACTGCCTCTAGTATTCGTGAGGTCCATTTGGGTTTTATTACACCGCTCTCGTAAGCCAGGTATTGGTGCTGCATGAATAGATTTGCTTAGCAAATTACGGAGGAGTGATGGATGAACCCTGGGCTTATCAGAGCGTGTGTGTGAGCCAGGCACTGGCGAAAGTTTATGAACTTGCACTTGGTGCGGGCGTTGGTTTTATGGTTCTGGAAGCCCCGCTGCTTTTTTTCCAGCCGTGGTCTGACTTAGTACACCTGAAGGGATGCATTCTCTGGGTCTTAGTTTTTGACATTTTCCATTTTCTTCTGCTTGGGTTTGTCCGTAACTCCACTGGAGCTGCGTCTTTGAGCTCATTAAACCTGTAAATGTGTATGTGCTGCTCAGAACAGTGCCGGTATGTGGAGAACACTCAATATATATTAGCTATTGTAATTGTTGTTATTTAGAGCTTCTCCATTTTTCCTCTCCTTTCTCTGGGGACTGCATCTTGTGACTTATGGTGGTTGTGCTTGGGAAAGCAAGAAAACGAATAGCCCCAGGGGATGAGGACGAGGCCACATTCTTTCTCTTTTCAGCTCTGTCCACTGGTCTCAGAAAGTTTACAGAGGCCCTGAAGTAATGGCAAATACTTGCCCACTAGTCCCCTGAGGCCATTTTTCAGGAGCTTTCTGTCTACCTTGCTCCCTTTTCTCATTGGAAATTTGGGTTCTGAAAGGTAAGAGAGATGAAAACCAGTGAATGACATAGAAACGGACTCTTCCTTGGCAAATTGTGATTAACAGTTTTAAAAATAACAGCAACAGCAATAACGGCGGTAACAATCATAGTTGCCATTTATCGAATGCCTCTTGTGTGCTCATGAGATGTGCTTTACACGCATGATGCCTTTTGATCCTCGCTGTGACCCTCTGAGCTGAGCAATTTCCTTTTACAGGTAAGAAACTGGAGTTTAGAGAGGCGGTTATTAACCCAGATGATGCAGCCAGAGAGTGGAACGCAGTTCTGTGTCCAGTGCATTGCCTCTTAGTCTCTCACATAATCTACTCACCCAGGTCACCTGACACTGGAATATACATACCTCTGGGGAGGCACAGAGACTTCCCATGGAGTATGCAGGTGTGGGTAGTTTTAAGAGAATCAAGTTTCCAGATTTTTGACCTCACCTATGGACTCTTTCCTGACATTGATTGGTTTGAGACCTCCCCTCCCCAGGTCCACGGTTCTTCCTTCTGCCTCCCTTCTGCAGTCATCCTTCCTCATCTCATGAAGGCACATCTCTTCCCCAATCCCTATCTCGCTCTGGTATGTTGCTATGGGTATAAAAACCTCGATGGGCACCAGACAAAGGAACTGTTGGAAGTCCGGTGCGTGGGACCCTTCTGGCCAAGGCTCTCTTGTGAGGCTGCCCCTTTCCACACTCTTTTCCCTGTTTAAACTTAGTGCCAGAAACAGCCTTTGGGGCCTTTTCTCATGCTAAAGGAATGATAGAACATTTTCAGGTCTTAAACAAAAATCTTGCAGTGGAATTTTTAAAATGAATGATTACTAGGTCCATTTACAAATGTGATGTGAAATTTTATTTTTTTAAATGTTAATGTTTACGGTATGTTGAGAAAATTATATACTTAGAAGTAATTTAGTTTATGATGAGAACTTTAGATGTCAGCCTAAAAATAGGCAAGGCGGTACAAGTTTTTCAAATTTCAGAATTTGAAAATAAAGCTTGAAGGTCATTGTACTGTTCTTCCCCCTGAGATACTGAGGTTTGGAGCGAGCAATTCTTAAGTTGTTTTCTGCCACACACTCTTATGCACCTAAATTTTTTTTTTTTTTCCATAGACTTTCACGGGCATCAGTGTCTCCTAAAGCTCATACGTTTCACTTTTGATTAAGCACCCTTGGAATGATAATGAGTTTCAATGAGATGTAAACATACTTTAGATTTTGATGGCCGTTTTAGTTATGTAAGTAGACATAGGATCATGCATGCCAGCGTGCCTCCGGGCCACTACTAGGATAGTTTCAGGCATAGATGACTGAAGCCCAGTTCACACTGATGTTAAATTAAAAAAAAAAAAAAAGGATATTGGACTTTATCTGCTCAAGGAACTGAACAATAAAGAAGCACCAGGCAGAGCTGGACCTGGGTCCTCAGACACCGCGAGGTTATTGCTCCGTTTCTTGGCTCTGCTTTCTTCAGTCTCGGCTTCATCCTCAGGCCGAGTCCCCGTGGATGGCAAGGGTGGTCCTCAGGGTTACTTCCTGCCCACTCACCATCGCACGTGAGGGAGAGCATCTTTTCCCCAGTGGATCTGATAAAAAAAAAAAATCCTGGTCGCGAACTGGTTAGAAGGGCCCAGATCGCCTCTCTCGAGCTGGCCGGGCGGGGAGAACGGGTCAGTCTCATGTGAACAGCTGAGAAAGTGAGCAAAGGGTGGTGACTCCTGTAGAGAAGCCGGGCAAACAGGAAACCCCACCGCGTTCGGGAGGAGGAGTAAGCTGCCGATCTTGAGGGCTTACCAGACAGGCTCTGCAGCCTTCTTCTCTCAAGCCCCTTTATTCTCCCGTGTGCGCTTCCCTCATTCACGCCAGCAGCCGGTCTGACCGCTGTGATACCCGTCCGTCCATTGGCACAATGACATTGTCGATGCCTTTTGTTCTGTACTTCGGTGATGTCAAGACTTTTAAGGAAGTGCCAAAAAGATTCCTGACTTAGTGTATTTTGTGATTTCTTTCATTTTTTTTTTTTAAAAGACTGTTAGTTACACGTTTAAAACAAAAATAAACTAAACATGCAGAACTCCATCTGTGCTAGTCTACCTGCCATTACTAAGTACCACAGCCTGGGTGGCTAAACTACAGAGATTTGTTTGTTTGTTTGTTTGTTTTTCCCACAGTTCCAGAGGCTAGAAGTCCAAGGCCAAGGTATCATCAGCAGGGTGGTTTCTTCTGAGGCCTCTCTCTTTGGTTGTCTTTTCCTTGTGTCTCTCAACCTCCTCCTGTTAGGACACCAGTCAGATTGGAGAAGGGCCTACCCTAGTGACGTCATTTAGCCCTAATCACCTCTTTAAAGACCCTGTTTCTAAATACCGTCATATCCTGGGGTACCGGGGATTAGGGCTTCCACATATGAATTTGAGGGGTGGGGGGCGGGGATGCGATTCAGCCTCTAACACCATCTGTTGTTTTAATGCTGCGAACGGGTTCTATTTTGAAAACTAAACGTTAGTGTACGGACCTCGTTTGAGTGACACGTTAGTGACAGAGTCACCTATGCAGAAGCAAACTCGCCCTTTCAGGGATGGCAAGTTCAACACGGTTTCTTATTTGGGCGCACATTTTCCCTAAATAGGAAAAGAGAGAGGATAAAAGCGTAAACATATGACTAGGATGGAGGTTTGCCCAAAGTGCTTGGGAACGGATAGAGGAAATCCAGCTCGGCGCTGCCTCTGCTTTGCAGTTAAACCTTCCCCGAAATATCCCGAGGGTGGGCTTCGGTTGCCAAACGAGTTTTATGACCTTTTATGAGGGCGAGGGTGGGGCAGGAAGCTGCCCTAAGGCTGGATTCTTCTGGAAGACTCAGAGCACATATTTTAAAGCTGGGACTTCTCACTCTTTCCACTGGAGCAGTAGATTATCTGGTAATCGAGAACTCTGCTGGACTCTCTTTGTCCCCTGGCCCGAGGCGTGTGTGTGAAAGAGACTTCTATCATCTGTGTTTCGTGTCTTAGGGACCAGAGTTTGCAAGTGCGGGGTTTTGTGACTCATTTTGACCCCAGTTCCTCAAGAGCCGCTGTGATGTCAGAAATTGCTTTTCCATTCGCACCCAAAGCTCATACTATTAAAGCTCTGCAAATGACAGACCTGTCGTTACTCTCCTTGGCCAAGCAGTTGTCATTGTTCTCGCTCCTGCGTTAATTATTGTTTTAATGCGGCTCGTGTGTTCATTGTCTGGTCTGTCAGTGTTTGTAATGGAGCATCACAGCTGAAAAGATGGGGAAGGAGGTAGCGGTCCATCAAATTGTATTGTCTTTTCATGTCAGAAACTAAAAATCTCCCTCCCCCAAATTTTGCTTAACGGCAATCCAGAAATTGCAAGTACTGAACGCTTTGGAGAGCCGTTTGATGCAGGACGTGGTTAAAGTGCGTATGTGTTACCCAGGAGGAGGCTGAAGTTTTAATCAATCCACCCACATACCATCACCTTTTCATAGGCTGGGGTGGATTGTGTTAACTGATCGAAGGCAGGCCGGAGTCTCTGAGAGCACAGGGCCTGGGACGTAGAAGTTTTGTTCCAGTGCGGTTTACTGTTTGCCTGTTCTGCCAGCCCACCTTGGGTAAGGCGCTTGCTTACCTTCTCCGGATTCGTTTCCTGTGGCTACTGTAACAAAGCATCACAAAGTGGGTGGCTTAAAACAACCGAAGTGCATCCTTTCACAGTCCCGGAGGCTGGAAGTCCTACATCAAGCCATCTCAAGGTATCAGCAGGCCCATGCTGTCTCTGCCGGCTCTGGGGGAGAAGCCTTCCTTGCTGCCTCTAACTGCCGGAGTTAACGGGCAGCCCTTGGCTTAAAGATGCTTCGCTCCAGTCACGTGGCCGCCTTCTTCCTTTTGTATCTTCACGTCTTCTGTCCTCTGTACGTGTCTCTGGGTCCAAACTTCCCTTTTTTTCATGAGGACACCAGTCGTATTGAATTAGGACCCACTCCACTGACCTCATTTTTACCTTGAATCCTCCGAAAAGACCCTATTTCCGAATAACGCCACATTCTGAGGTCTTGGGAGTTAGGACGTCAATGTGTCTTTCTTGGGGGACGCAATTCAATCCACGACTGCCTAAGCTTTAGTTTTCCTCCTCTAATTCCACCGCCTGTCCCCACCTTCTGGGTAAGGATCAAATGCAATCGCGTGAGAATGTACTCTCGAAAATGTACCCCCTAAGTGATGGCAGAGTGCCTCGAGGGATGTTAGATGTCTCTTATTCCCAGTATATGGTATCTAATGAGCATTTGGATCTGACACATGACATGTTCTGTGCGATTTTTCAATTAAAAGCCCTTTGAGAAACGCGAGTGTTTGAGCTGAGCTGTGGATTCACTGGAAACAAGTTGGCAGCAGACTTGGGAGAGGGGGGAGTGTCACCTCAAGAAAGGAGCTGTGCCCGCTCAGGGATGGAGATTGCTGGTCACCTGCCTTGTCCTGACCTGCAGGCCACTTGCCGTTGCCAGGCGGTACGACATGGATGTAACTCCTCAGAGATCTGTCCCACCTCTTGAACCTTTCATGGAGAGTATAGGAATGTATGATAGTTTTACTCATTTGTTTTCCTGAGTTTTATTTTGATATTCAAAAGAGGCTTACTGGGCCAGAGGCTAAGAATGTTTTCAGGAAGCGTTCCTCTTTTGCCTTCTATAGCTTGCGGTGGTAAGAGAGACAGCTACAAAACAAGCTGAAACAAATCCTAAAACCCTCACTCTGTGTTGCTGTTGGAAGAGATGGACATCTAGGTGTTTTCTTTGAGATGCTCAAAGCTCTGCAGAAATCTTGCGTCTTTGTTAAACAGATCTTCTCATTATTCCCATCGATTGGATCAGAGTTTCCAGGGGTGGTAGGTTGTTGTTATCCTTGTCACTTTGCCGTTTCCTTCCTTCATTCAGTCATTCAGTGAACACGCAGTTGTCGATCATCTGCGGCATGCCAGGCCCTGTGCTGGGCGCCGTGGGGAAGAGGACCCAAGGCCCTGCTTGCCTGGGGCTCTCATCCTGGATGACCTGGTTCACTGTGACCGCGTTCGGTCGTCTCCCAGCTCGCGATGCTGCTTGTAGGTAAAGCTACTCCTTCGCCACCTGCCACCTGCCTTCTAGGCTAAAAGCTACCCTATATCTAACTCCGCTTGGTGTTTATTGGGTTGTTACACCAAATTTTGCAAAGCCAGAGGAATCGCTTGGTTGGAAGGAATCCTCTTTATGCCTCTCCCAAGAGGCTGCTCAGTGGGCTTTTATGATCCGTAAAACCCAGCTCCATTTCTGACATGAGAGAGCTTGTAACTTTTTTGCCTTTTCTGAATTTGAGTCCTTTATAGAGTATTTTGAGAGTTGGGCACTGTCGGGCGGGTTTTATGTCGGTGCCTCTGGGTTGGGTGATGAAGCTCGGGGATCAGTTTTGTTATGTGGCTGCCTCATGCAGTGCCACACTTGGAAGCATTACATGCCAAGAAGTGTTCTTTTCATGGCAAGGTTTGGATGCGGTAATTGAATCGGGGATGCTGGAAAAGACCATTGATGTCTCCCCGGCGCATGCAGGAGTCGGCACCGTCTTGCACGAGAGCAAAGGGCTCTGTCGCCCGTTCATTTCCGACGAGGAAGAGCATCCTCGGGTCCTGCTGTGACAATCTGGCCCAGCACATTCTGTCCTTAGGTACCTATCCTTCCATCCACTTCCTGATGGATGAGATTGGGAGCAGACTTGTTTACAGTACTTACAATGAGCTGTCCTGGAAAACAACTTCTCGGGGAATGAGGGGGCGGGAGGGAAGGTTTCCACATGTGTAGGAGAAGAACAAACTGGAGGACGGTGCCTTGGACAGTTGCGTAATGGGTTGGTTCTATCTTAAGATGACTCTTTCAACGATCTTATTGGGAGAAGGAAATATAAATATTATTATCTGGCTTAAGGTTCTTCACACTCCCTCTGTATCTCATAGAAATGCAGAATCTTGAGGGCGCTAAAGAGGCATGTGGACCAACTGGTTTATTGGGTAGATGGAGACACTTCAGCCCCGGAGGTCAAAGGACCTGTCCAAGGTCATACCAACTTAATGGTAAAACCCAGGCCCCCTGACTTCCAGTCTTTTGCTGTCTCCCTCCAGCTCAGGCTGCCTTCCACATGATTTACTGGCTCTTTAAGCGTGACTGATGCTGTTATTGGGCTTGTCCCTGCCCGCCCCCCCCACACACCCCCCCAGAGAAACAGCATGGCCCTCTTGGTAATGGTTGGATTGCTACAGCTGTGGCCACATTGATGCTAGAGGAAATGACAGGGCTGGGTTTTGTTTTTTGAGCGGGGTCTCATTGCTACGATCATGGAATGTATCTTTTAAAGATGACGACGAAACAGCCACCCTCCCAAGGAACTCGTAAAACAAATTATGCCCTCGCCACCCAGGACTACCGAGAAACAGCAGGCTCTTCGAGGCACAGAGAGTAGAGGCTGCCATATTAAAACAATGCTGGGAAAACCAGGATCCAGCAGTTGAAAGACGGGGAGGAAAACAGCGCCGTAATCCCCCAGGGATAATGGGTCTCCACAACGGGGCCCCGTGATTTATTGTGCCTAATGTACTTATTTTTATTTGTCCCTTTCAACACGGAGCTTTGTCAACGAAGAGATTTGATAATGGCCTGTTTGCGGTCTCTTAGACTCCTTAATAAAGCGCCACGTTTCGGGCCGGGCTGGAGGTCTGCAGGCTTCATTGGCATTCCCCCTTTGACTTCCCCTTCACTGGGGAGATGGGATGGGTCGAGATAAGGGCTTCGACGCTGCGGGTGCCTATTCCCATCATGCCACGTGTCCCGAATCCTGCCACGTGTGAGCCGGACTCGCCAGTGGCCGTGCAGACCTGGCCTGCCTCCGGAGCCCTTTCATTTTGTGCCGCTCTGGGACACAAATACAGGGTCTGAATCTGCCTGTGATAATAAATCCCTGGGATTCTGTTTTCATGAACCACCCATGAGAGTTTACTGCATGCAGCTTTTTGGGTAAGCAGAAATTAAAGCAGGAGACGTGGGTGTGGGTGGGTTTCGAAAAGAATGGGCTTGATTTGAGGGCTGTAGCAGGCGCGTTCCGATTGTGGTGGCCAGCTGCTTTGCAGAGGAGGGTGTGTCTCATTCAGCGCTTGTGAGTGAGGACACCTGAGGTGTTCATTTCCGCTTCTTCCTGGGCTTTTGGGGACCATGCCCCTTAAAGGACTGCTTCCCTTCCTGCAAAACCGCCTCTACGTTGCAAAGGCAGGCGAACCGGCTGGCAAAGGGGCTCTGAGCCTTTCCTAATCCCAAGTGTCTTGTCTTTGAGGACCTTCTGCGGTGATGTGCCATCAGGTCTGATCAGAGCGGGTAGTGCTGTGTTGTGTGGCATCCATACTCGGCCCCTAGGGCAGTTCAGGGAGAGACCTGGCTTTCACTATGGGCTTGTCTGAATACTCAGAACAAGGAAGAAGTGTCGAAACACGGAAAACTCAAACGACCTAACAGAAAAAGACTCCTTGAAAGTGCAGAATGATCAGAAAAGTCAGGAGCAAACCAAGGGTGGGCGTGGGGAGAGGTCGGCGTCCCTGGGCCCTGGTACGTGGGTGCTACAAACTCTGTTATGTTTGCAGGTTTTAGCCGGGAAACGAAGTAGTTGAGGGAGGGTGTGGCGCGTGGCTCCTGGGCACCCTTCACTCTCTCGCCACCTCTGACAAGAGCCCTAACAGGCTCCCTGCCACCACCACGATCCCCTTCCCCAAACAGATGCTGTGCGTTTATAGCTTAGACTTGTAGAATCGGATCCCACAGCACTGGCTTCCAGGAGCCCAATGTGGGGACCCAGCGGGGCACACTCACGCCTTCCTTAGGATTTACTAGACCCCTACATCTTCAGTGCCATCAGCTCACTTCCTACAAAACACACAGTAAAGGGGATAGAGGGACTGGGGTGCACCCCCCAAAGGCCTTGTTAAGTCGGTGCTTTGTGTCCGGGTAGACTGCCTTTTGTCATTGCGTAGAGTTAGTGGTTAAACCTGGGTTTCGTGGTTCTCCCATGTCCCCTGAGGACCTCTTGATGAGAGGTACTAGATTGCAAATGCCTCGCAGGTAGGGACCCCGTATTTGTGTCTGCTAGAGTGAGCGGCATGATAATCTACTCGTTGTGGATATTCTGTACAACTTCATTTGGTGATTGATTTTAAAAGCTTTTGAAAATTCAAGCACGGAGAACCTAAGGCCTCGGGAGAATCCAAGTCACTTAGCAGCGTGAAAACCTGGGTGATTTTCGCCCTATTTAGACTTGTAACTTTCTGTTAACTCCACTCACTGCCTTCTCTACCCAGCTCTGGTTTTTCCTAAAGCGTCACTGTTGGTTAATATGTCATGTCATTTACTTGAATGTAAACTGATGACGGAGGGGGGTGGGGTGGGGGGTGGTTGGGAATGGTTGGGGAGAGGGAGGGGAGGGGAGGAAGGGGAGGGCAGGGGTGGATTCTTTCTCCTTATGTTACATACATTGAAGGCTCTTGATAAATATTTGTTGAGTGCATGAACACGTGGTGGCTTGTAGCTGGTGTTGGTGGGATTCAGAGGGGAAAAGAGAGTAATCTAAGGCTTTTCCTTTGAGCTCTGGGAGGAGCGGCATGTTTTCCTGAGGGAAGAAGGGACGGAGAGCTATGTGTGGGTTAATTTTATTTTACCTGCCCCCTTGGAGAGAGTGTCTTCTTTCTCAATTAAAACGTGTGGGCTTTTTTTTTTTTTTTTTTTTTGAGCAGTTACCTTGTAATGGAAAAGACACTTCTGCAGACTTTAGTCTTTTATGTCTTCCAAACCAAGCCCTTTCCCCTGCTGTGGCTTCAATAATGCATCATTTCAGAAGTTCACGGACTGTAATGTGTTTCTGCTGAACCTCTATTCTCAGCTAGGTAGTTAAATGAAAATTAACCACTGTAGGTTTGATTCGAAATCACCTCTTCACCTTCTCCCGCTCCACCCCCTCCCTCACCCTGTGTATGCAAAACAGTGTTGCATTTTTCTTTTTTTAATGAGAGGGTGTGATGTGTGTGTATGTGGGCTCCCATGTGTGAATGGATAGAGTGATTGATTTCATAATCAGAGGTCCATGAAAAAAATAACCATGCGTACATACAAGTTTTTGAAATTCTGCTAAAGTCCAGTGGAGTCTGGGGACCTGCAGCAAACGAATGTTTAATGAGGGCGCTACTGCTGTACCAGACTCAGAATTTGCAGTGGCCGCTGGCAAATTGTCCTATGCCTTGAGAAGGCTCTGAAATGTACTCAGCATTCATTCATTCATTCATTCATTCATTGCCAGAGGATTATTTTAGATGCATAAGGCACCTGGGTGGTGGATGTGACACGCTGTTTACATTAATGGCCCCAAATTCGTCATACCTTTCTGAATTCCTGCATGAAGATCATAGTGTATTTCTGTAACTTTTGAGTTTGGGGCCGACTGTGTGACTTACTTTGATATGAAAGATGAGTCAGAGGTGATGGTGTGCCGATTATGAGCCTAGGCCTTAGAAGACCTTGAGCGTTTCTGCTCCCCCAGCCCCCCCCCACCCCCGCTTCTTGGCCTTTATGATGAGAACGGCATGCTCTGGTACCTTGCTGGTCTGAGGAGGAGTAGAATGAGAGACAGTTGCAATGGAGCTACCTGGCCAAACCAAAACACCTTCAGTGAGAAGCTGAGCCCACCCTAGATCAGCCGAGTCCCAGCCGACCTGCAGATGCGCGAGTGAATGTAAATGGTTATTATTGCCGCAAGACTGCTTTTTGGAATGGTTTGTTACGCAGCGCTGTTAGCCACAGATGACTGATACAGAGGGATGTTAATGTTGGACGTGGTTCCTGTTTGAAAGGAGTTTTAGGGTTTGGTGATGGTGGGGGGAGGGCCAGGACAAGATCATTAACTCATACCAGGTAAAGAAAGCGCTAAGTACCCTAGGAAAACTCGGGAAGGTGAGTTTAAGGAGGGGGAATGTGCTGGGTGAGCAATCAGAGAAAAACTCATGAAGAGGACGGCCTTTCCTGAAGGTGTTTTTAGATTATGGTATCAAAGAGAGGCGCATTGGTGAGGTTTCTTGAAGATATGTAATGTTTTAAAATCAATTTATCGACAGAGCCAATTGCATTGATGCCAGTTTCCCATTAAACATTGAACGATTTTGGACCAAAAGAAGACTCTTAAGACTTAACAGCTACATTGGTGTCAGAGATCATAATCTTCCTTTGATAAATAACCCATATTGGTAACGCTTATCGCAGAGAATTACCCAACATGTATTTGGCCTACCTACTGAGTGCCAGGGATGTGGTCGCCCAGCATGTCATAGGCATGAGCTCATGTAATCCTCATCACCACCTTAAGAGATAGAGGTAGATACTAATGTTAATTCCATTTTCCGGATACATTAGCCAAGCCAGAGAGGGCAGGTTACTTGCCAAAACCAATGCAGTAACATCGAAATCTCGTTCTCCCTGCACCTGTCTTTCCTGCTGGATCAACAGCTTCATGTATTTATTTTTTATCACCAGCATGTAGAATTATGCCTTTAGCATAATAGGTGCTCAAAAGATGTCTGTCCAACCAAAAAAAAAAAGAAAGTATAAATCTATGAAAAAGCAGTAGTGGCTTCGCCCATGTTTGCAGAGAAGTCATAGCCTGGTAAGGAGGCAGATTTCTGCTCTGATCTTTCTAAAACAGTGAGGCGAGGTCAGCGGTAGAGATACCGGATGTGTTTATAGGTATTTGAGAGAGCACAGAGCGGGTGCTCCTGATCCAGCCTAGAAAAGTAACACCCTCTGGAGGCTGTGAATCCGAATAAGTCTCCGTCGAGAAGTCCGAATTAGATAAGGGAGAGCAGGAGGCTCGCCTGCTGGACAGACACGAGTTGGCAGAAACCGTACACAGGTCCCCAGCTTGACTTCGGGGACACAGTTATAAATGTTGGGTGAGGAAGGTGCTGGCAGGGGACCTTCTGAGTTGTTGTGACCAATAAAGCTACGAAAACTTGAGTCTCGTGACTTCTTTGATTTCAGCTTCCCTAATAATTGTCACTTCGGGGAAACTGAGGCAGCACGACAAAAAGAACTTTGACCCACTCTGTCCTAGATAACTTTAGGAACTGTTACCTAGTAAGGCTGGCTTATCAACAAGGTGATGATTCTCTCCATTAGACCGAGGAATTCTTCAGATATAAAATAAACTTGAAATAGCCCATAGTAGCCCAAACCTCAATGGAATTATACCCAATGAGTCTCGTTTTTTGAAATTATTTACTGATGACTCTCAACCTAGGTCAGAAGCCCAGCTCCAGCATTTACCTGTGAGGTTCTAAAGTGTCTCCACAGCATTCCCAGTCTCTGTTCTTCATCTGGGAAATAGAAAATCCACGTCCCAGAGTTGTATTTTAAGACATAGCTAGGATTTTTTTTTTTTCTTTATAACACCAACTGTGTGCCAGGAACTCTTTTTAACCTTCGTGTGAATGAATTCACTTGACATCTTGAATCCTCACAAAAACCCTACGATGGGATAAACATGACAATGAGCCCCACTTCAGAAGTGGAGTTGGATCAGTTGCCCACAGCTACAGGGCTAGTCGGGAGAGAAACTAGGATTCGAACCCCCAGAGTCATGCTTTTAACCCCTGAGCTGTACCGATTCTGTCCCCGGAAGCGTCCTCTCTTCTTTGCAGACCTGACCACCGCTGTTCATTCTCAGTGCTGAGGAACCAGTGGGTCTGCCAGGCTGGGGCGGCTTGGCAGGTACCAGCCCAGGCCCCAGCTTCTGTGCGGCAGAAACCTGGGGGCTTCTCCGTCAGTCCTCGCACGGCTGGTGATCTGTGTTTGCCTACATGTTTGTCACCTGTTCATCTCATGAGATCGCATACTCTTCCAGGGGCAGGAGTCATGTGTTTTTCCCTGGACCACATTATATTTCTGGCGCAGAGCTTGGTGCCTTTTCTACACCGAGCGCTTAGTAAATATTGAATGGGCGGATGAACGGATTTCTGTTCCCTTCTCACCTGCATCCAGTCACTGGAGATCGCTCTGATGTTGAGACCCAGTTCTTGAGCATCTGATTCCGCCAGCGGCTCGAGCTTGTCTGTTCTGCTGGAATTTGACGTAGGTGCCTCTGAGTGTTGAGGTCTCTTTTCCTACCTGCCACTGAGCCTGTGCGAGGACCCCCCAGCAGACATCAAGGCCCGGAGCTCACCTCCCCATGTCAGATAGTCTCAGTAAATGATGTTGACGTGAGATGATCGAACAGAGGCCCTGTTTGAGAAGAAGCTTACTTCCTTCTCTTCTAGGACTTCAGAGGGGACCAAGAAAGAAAGAAAAAAACAACTTTATTTAAAGAAACCATTTTTGCAGAGTGTCCAAATCTGTATTATTTGAACTCCATAATCTCAAACTTATGAATGGACGGACTCCAGAGGGTACGTTTTCTTTTCTGCCACTGAAAAAGATGTCACAGATGGTCCTAAGGCGTGCTGGTCGGCGCACAAAAGTCTGCCTGGCCCGGGAGGGAGTGAAATTCCTGGACCTTTGCCACGAAAATTGTCAGACAGCTATACTTGCAAACCTGGCAATTAAAATGGGAAGACAATGCAATTGAATCAGAATCTTTTTCATTTATATTGAATGAGGAAGCTGGAGGGGAAGCTTGTGTAATTAAAAGGAGAAACCATGGCACTTCTTGAAGGGAGCTCGGTAAGAATGTTAGAGGCAGATGGCACCTGTTGTGCACTGTGCCAGATTCTGCTTCAAAGCACAGGGCTTTCTCCGGGGGAAGGGTGAGGTGCGCCGCTAGGCGAAGTTCACGCTTCCATGTCAGGCAGACCTCCACTGAAACTGGGCCCTCGACTAAGGATGCGGCTGGCTTTAAACCCGCTGCCGAAACCACCGCCAGCGCTCGTCTCTAAAATGGGCGCAGGACCTTACGAGCCTGCGTTGAGTGGTGTGCGAGGTCACGTGCGACGCCGCTCTGCAGCTCGGCGGGGCTTGGTCGGTGTCGGCCCCTTTCTCACCGCTGCCTGCGATGTGAGAGCGTCGCAAACGTCATCATGCCAGTCATCCACCCGACGCGCGTCATTTCTTGGACTGGAGGGAAGTGGGAGAGGCAGTTGGAAATGCAGCAGGGAGAGAGGTTTTTTTTTTTTTGGAAGATTCTAGAAGATTTTGACAAAGTGCGAGAGAAGGCGGCAACCCCGTCTCTGGGAGTTTGCGTCTCACACGGTGTTTCTTCGTGGGCTTGCCCGTGTTCTCGGAGACGTCGTTTTTTTTTAAAATAATTTTTTTTATTTAAATTTTTTTATTTAAAACATTTTTTTTTAAATTGACGTTTTGATGTCATCTCAAGAGAAGAATCCTTTGGGTCATCTGCATGGCCACTTGTAACCAATTACTGGCCTGATGTCACTGGCACCAGGGACTCATTGCTTTGGCACCAAATGGCATCTCTCCAATTGTGGAAAGACAGTGGGGGAGGAACGAGGCAGAGCCGGGGCGCGGGGGGGGGGGCGGTCTCCGGGGGTTGGGGGCTCCTCCTGTGAGGAGGACATCAGGTGGTTCCTCAGTATTTTCCGCATCAGGAAGGCACAGGGCTGGGGGCGCCAACCTCAGAAGGACCGGGTTGACCTGAGCCAGAATGAACCGTATGTCATCAGGAGAGTGGTGGCTTAGGGTCAGCCTTGACTGTCACAGGACGTTAGACTTGTTATTGGTGTTGAACTTAAAAGGCACCTTGTAAGTTCGTTTTGCTCTCAGGGTGGTTTTAGAGCCGCACGTCCTGGGCACGCGACCCTCATTCGATGCCCACAGGCTCTTCTCTTTGCCTGGAATTCTTCCCCAGTCTGCTCTCAGTACCTTGCTGAGATGCTATGTTTCTAAAGACCTTGGAGGCAGTTTTCCCAGTTGATTTCTACGGCTTCTGTGGGATGTTTTTGTTAATTTCTTCCTCTGGGTAATGGCTGGACCTGAAGCTTCTCGAGGACAGGGGTGTTTTCCTGTTGTTCTCACCCCCATGTCCTTCAGCCCCCAACAAAGTGCCTGGCACTTAGTGCTAGATAAATATTTGTTATTGAACTATTTTTAATTATTATTTTAATGTTTTACATTTTAATGCTTGAATAACATTGGAATGAAAACAATTTAAGCTAAAACTAGGGTTCCTGTCAACTTCTTTTCTCTACAAGTGGCCCATGTCACTCAAATTCCAGGAACATTGTATAAGAGGGATCACGGGGAGCGGGTGGGGGGGACCAAACTCTCAGATGAAGGGAAGTGGGAAGTTGGAATGTATTGGGTCCATGTGGCCCTTCTGAGCACCAGGGGACAGGGCCACCCTGGGCCAGGATCCAGTGCATCCAAGAGGGACGTGGTCTGCGACTCACCTTGGCCACTTTCTTACCTGAGATGCTGATGGGTAGAGTTTGTAATTCAGGGCCACCCTTTCTGGAAGTGATGTCACCTGTAAGGTCATCATTATATAGGCTGCATCCGTGTCTCATGACTTGGAGAGGCGTAGGCTGGAGCGGGAGGTGAGTCGGAAGCTGCTGCTCAGGTGGAACCACGTTTACCCCTGGAGGGCAGCTCAGCAGCTTACGCCTGAAGCTCAGCCTCTCAGTGGGCAGCGCTCGCTCGATTTCATTGTAATTATATCTTTGTCTTAACAGCCTTTCCCAAGTCACAAAGCACAGTATCTGCCAGTATCACAAGGTCCTTATTGCAACCGTGTGGTGTCAATAGGGGTAAACATTCCCATTTCACAGATGAGCAGCAGACCGAGGCTTAGGGGAGGGGTGTTTTGAACTTGGGGCTTAGGAGTTCAGGTCTTGTTACCTTCACTGTGTCATTTGGCCCCCTCAGAGAAGGGTGTCTGCCTTCTGCTGGGCTCTCAGGCTCAAGTCTTGGGGGCCGGGTTTCAGCTGCACCCCTCTGCGGAGGGACACGGAGGAGACCAGCTCTCGCACAGTCAGCGGCCACTTCGTTACGTTTTCGGGGTCAGTTCTGTTTGTCTTCATGGAAGGCAGCGTTGCTTGAGGAAACTGACCCAAGCTCTTTTGCTTTCCAGCTAGAATGGCTTGCTCGTCACGTGAGCCTCGATTTGTCCCCCTTGGAGTGGGTGTGCCAGGGTTTAATGAGAACGTTAGGATGCAAGGAGTTGTCATTCGAAAACTGCCTAGCTCAGCACTCACGCATTCCATTTATGATTTCTCTTGCCCCAAGGTTCTTACTCCCTTTTGGGTAACTACGTATATATATATTTTTGGTGGAAAACCTCACAAGTGCAGATGCTGTTGAGGGAGGTTGATCTGAGCAGTCAGGAAGCCTAGAGGTGGCCCTGTCATTGTCCCTTAGAGGCAGGGCTTGGCTTTTGGAGTCAGGGCATGCGTTCCACTAAGGCAGTGACTTGCGGGAGGTGGCAGGCCTCCCTTCCCTGGGTAGGCAGGTTGCAGGCAGGGTTGCCAGCCCTCAGTGTCAGTGGTGACCTCGAGAATCTGGCAGCTCTGCGGGACGGTGGCATCTAGCCTTTCAGGGCCTCCCCCATATGGCCGGGCCTGGTCTCCCTCTGATTTATTCCGTGCTTAGTTGTGACATTCTAGCCAAACAACAGTCGCTTGAATGTGGCGAGTGCCTTCCCACGTTGAGCCCTTTGCTTGGACTGACACGATGTTAGGGACTTGGAAGAAATGTGGGGTGCGATAAGTTAGGCAGCTCCTCCCAGGCTGGCTCACCCCAAACCACAGTTGTGTGTGAGGACCACACTCTTTTATTTTATGCCATCCGAAGAAAGAGGTCCCACACACAGTGACCCTGGATGATGTAAGTGCTTTAAAGCGATGTGCTCCCAGCAGCCCGGAGGGGTGGCTCGGAAGTGACCGGTAAGTGGAGGAAAGCATCGTTGACCGCGGCCCACAGTGTGTCTGGCCCCAGTTCCCGCCCTCACAGGGCTCACGCTCCAGTTGGGGGTGAGCAGGCAGGTGCGGTGAGCAGAGACCACCCCGTAGTGGGCCTGCATTGACCTCTTCATTTTTTTTTTTTAATTCTGTTTTTGGATGTGTCACACAAATATTTATTGAACGCAACTATATGCGAGGCTCTGCTCGAAGTGCAGTGGGTCTGGTAGGAAACCGAGTGACAAAAGTCTCCGTCCTCAGAGAGCTCGTAGTCTAGTCGAGGGAGACAGACTAACATGCAGAAGGAGTGAAGCCCACCGAGTCTTACGCTAGCACATGCGCATTCTCCACGGTACTTTCTCACCAGTACCGCGGGGGCAGAGAAAGCGGAGGTGGGAGGGGGAGAGGGTGGGGGGGGCGGCTCGTGTTGGTGGTGGGTAGAGTTTGCAGGTTTAAGTTGGTCAGGGAGAGATTCTCAGGAGATATGAGCAAATACCTGAAAAGGTGAAGGAGTGAGTCATGGGGATACCTGGGGACAGAGTGGAGGCTGAGGTCGGTACAAAGGCCCAGAGGCCATGTCTCAACTGCTAATGGGGAGACTATAAGGAGGTCCTGTGTCTGGCAGGGAGGGAGCATGGCGGAAAGTCTCAGGGGATGAGGTCGGAGAGACAGAGGCTCAGCTGTTCAGAGTCTGGTGTGAATCTCCCCCCCCACCCCCCGCCATTTAGCAGAACTTGGGCCACTCCCATTGCCCACCGGGATCAAAGATGTAAGCAGGGAGGCTATGCAGGGGGGACTTGCTTTAATTCAGGCAGGAGATGAGGGTGGCTTGGGCCAGGGTGACAGTGTGACAGTGATGGGGAGGGGTTGAGAAATAGTTGATTCTGGGCGGTCTACGGTCTCTGGGATCTCAAGAGAGGTATTTGTCCTCATTAAATTTGAATTTTCTCAGGTCAGCAGTGGAGATAATCAAACCTACTTCACAGGGTGGTCCCGAGGTGGTAGCTAAGCCCGTCCTGGCTCCCCAGTGGCAAATCCCGTGCCACAGCCCAGCCCTGGAGGCTTCTGCCTGGCCCCTTCCATCGCCTCGCAGGGAAGGGTCCTAAGCTACTGAGGTGGAAACGTTGAATAACAGCCATCTCCCCCTCCCGCTGCCCAGGCCCCTCCAGTGCTGGCCGCAGATCCGACCCAACCTCCTTATGTTAACGATTCGAAAACTGGGTCCCCAAGTGACGAGTGTTCGCATTTTCAGCATAATTCGTCCAGCCGGTGCGCCGTGCCTCACGGCCCCTGTGGGTTTGTGACGAGACCGGGGGTGACGTGTGGTCCAATGTGAGGAAAATCGGATTATGGACCGATAAATTAAAAGAATGCTCCATCAGTCTGATGGAATCTCCGTAATTGGGGGCTCTTGGAGTTCAAGGTAGTCCTAGCAAAAAGCGAAGACGAACAACAGAAGAAAGTTAAAATTTCCGCTCAGTTATGTGAACGGTGAACGTGCACCTGTCGTGGCGAGATTGGATCTCAGGAGTTTACTAGAGATGCTCGGTGAGGTGGTTAGGTGCATTTTATTGCTCCATGGGATGTCTGGAACTTTTGTTTGCAAAAGGCATTATTTACCCTCTTTGGTTACTTTATGTGACGAAGGTCGGCATCGCCGTTCTGGTTTCACCAGTGACGGGGCCTTTGCTTTCCTAGATGAACGTCACCACTGGGGTTTTTCCTGAGCTTTAACAGCGCCCCCTGCTGGGAGGTCCCCTGGGCAGCCTGTGCTTCCATCACCCACCCCCAAATGGCAGCTGGGGGAGCAGAAGCTGCAGCCCCTCAGCACGACCCAGATGGAGGTGAGGCCGGCTTGAAGCACAGGCCTTTCATTTGCACTAGGTCACTGTCCTTTTTTATGAAGCAGAAGGACAAGGAGTATTGAAGGTAGTTTTGCTGGTGCGGAAAGGCTGTTAGCACCTACTTAATAAGTGTGTCGTTATCTTACATGTCATCTGTCCCATCATGGTCATGACTGCTCCCCGGTGGCTTTTGTCACCCCAGCCTAGTGTCCTGGAGACCAAGCCTCAGACATCGGTGTTGACATGTTCACACCCCGGAAGGGGTCGGCCACCTTGGGTTTGCTTTCTCATTAACCGCTCCTTGTAAACGCATTTTACTGGCGCTTGAGCTTGACCTTGGTGAGATAGACTCTGTAGGAGGATCTTTCTCGAGATGGGATCTGTGGATCTGTGTTCTGTACGCTAAGTCAACGAAACTTTTTTAATTAGGGGTTTATATTTTGACGATAAACTGAAAACAAACAGAAGAACATTGCCGTGATTCTTTGCTGTATCTTTTGCAGGCGAGATGTATTTTCTTAAAATAAAATCTGTGCTTTTTAACCAACCTTCTCTTTTCCCTTTGAAAGGGGTCAGATTATTAGCCACAGTTGAGAAACTTGTTTATAGTCCTAATCATTTCGCCTTCCATTTCTCAAAATCCTCTCTAGGTGGCGAGGCTCAGATCAGGCTTCCCGCACAGATGCTCAACTTCCCTTTGAATTCTCCACCTGCTTATTTGGGGTGCCAGAGGTGACTTCGCCCGGGAACTCAGCAGGGGGACCCCGGGGGCTCCTGGGCCCGTTGCCGGCTCTGAGCAGCGTTACTCGTTAAGCGATGCAATGTGTCTCATGCACGGGGCTCCTCTTCCTGCCCCAGGGGGCTCGTAAGCTGTGCTTCTGGAAACCTGGTACATGGGAAGGCATCTGGAAAGTCAGGCTCTCCATATGGGAGCCTGTCAGGGAATGTCATTGCGAGCCGGTCTGGTGGCCTCTGTGGCATCTTTATTGAACATTAAAAATAAACGCTGCTTATAAAGTAGAAGGGGACAATTTGGAGGGATAGCATTTATTTATTTTTTTTGCAATCAGAAGCCTGAAAAATACATTAACATATAAAATAAATCTTTCCCTCTTTCTCCTGTCTCTCTGCCTCCGTGTTTACTGACCACGAAACAGCGCATAATAGCAGGCGTGTGCGAGCGAGCGTGTACTTGCACCGACGCTTATGCCATGACTAGGAGCAGAGGGAGCAAAAACATTCCTGTGAAAGATTTTCCAGAATTTGAAAATCAGATCTAGCTGAAGGTTCACCCGTCGTGTCTCGGAGGTTTGGTCGAACTTTTGCGGGGGAAAGGAAGCTTCCTTTGTACGGGGCAGCTCCGTTTTGCTGAAGTGACCAGAATGTGGCTGGTAAGTCTGGGAGGGTGAGCCCCAGGCCACGGGGAAGGAAGGATCGGGGTGGATCTTCAGGTCCCAGATGGCGGGACTAGGTGCGACTAGTGCAGTGAGAAGGTAGGTGTACGTCTGAATCTTAGCTCTCACCTTCCCGCTCGGTGACCCTGGGCAAGGCGGAAACACCACTTTCCCACTTGAGCCTCCGTTTTCTGATCTAAACGCTGGCAGGAGAGCAGCAGTCTCGGGATGGCGAGGGGCAAAGATGAGAAAGTACCGCAGAGTTCACTCTGATACCTGTCTTCCGTGCAGAGGCTGTGGAGGGCTGAGATTTTTGGTCATGACGGTTCCCCTGTTCGATATGACTCAGACCCGAATACCCTGATGAAGAATATGGCAGTCGTGCAGGGTTCACAAGGCTGTGAGATTCTGTCTTTTGCTTCCGCTTAAATCTGTTTTCTTGGCCGTCCAGAAATGCTTTCATGTTAGCGTGGGTGGGCACAATTTGGAGTGCTTGATTAACCTAGCAATTAATAAAAGTGGAGAGGTGACAATTGGTGTTAACAAACTACAGTCAAAAGCAGTGTCCTTGGCCTCTTTCCACGCAAACAGATTGGTGGGGAAGCCACCCGTGGGGAGGACGTCGAGATGCAGAAAAGGAAAGCTGGTTGGGAAAAGGTACTCAGAACGAAACGCAGGATGTCATGATGCGTTGGTTTGTTGATGATTTCATTCAATCAACAGCTATTTTTTTTTTTTTGAATGATTCTTATGTGTCTGATCCTGTGCCAGGAACTGAAGTTGCATTTATAGATAAGTCATAGCTTCTCCTAGAAGGAGGCTCAGACTTACGGTGGAGGGCATCGATGCAGAAGCCACAGATGCTAACGTTTTGTGATAGGCGCGGGAGAGATGATGTTTAAAGTTCACGGTGGCCAAAGGGAGGAGTGGTTTCTTGAAAAGAGAGCGCAGTATTGACTTTGCAGAAGAGGGGGTTCGAGCCAGACCTTGCTGGTGGACAAGGGTGTTTTAATTTTAGCACAGGGGACTGCAGGAGCAAAGGCCAGAGGGGCCGCTGGCTGCTGTGTCATGGGGAAAATCTCTGAGCCTTCCCGGGAGTTGGTTTCCTCATCTGTAAAATGGGCATAAAGAATCCGTGTCTCATGGGGACTGGGAGGATTCCTTCTTCGTTCATGGGAGGCGCAGGGTGCTGGCTTCCGTAACTCCCCTCCCTGCGACAGTTAAATCCCTTAAGTATCCAGGTTCCTTGAGTTTTATGCAGAATGAGCTAGGACTGGAAATACCAGTTCGAGCCAGGTATGGAAGGCGTCAGAATGTCACCCATCCTGATGTTATCTCTGCACGTGTGCTTAAGCCATGTGTCCCCCGGAGGTGTCGATCTCCCCTTTTAAAACGTAACCACCCATCGGTGGCAAGTAATGGAATGTTAGTTCTTCATTCTTTACTGGGGTGACGGCTCGGAGAGGCCACTGTGTTTTTAGGGAGCAGATTTGAAGAGACGGGTGAGTTAGTGTCCAGTGTCAGAAGGAATTCGGCCTGGCATCTCGCTAGGTGTGGAGTCGGATTCCGGCTCCACCCTGTTAGCCACGTAACCTGAGGCAAGTCACTTCATCACTCCCAGTTTCTGCTTCTTGTGGAATTTTGTCAAAAATGTTATTTATGTGTCGAGATGAAACATTGTATCTTGAGAACTGGGATGAAGATTCTGTTGAAGGCGGAAACTGCCTTTGCGACGGGAAGTAACCTTGGTAACCTAGAGCAGCCCTGCCCAATAGAAACAGGATACAGGCCACGTGTGTACTTGAAAATTTTCTAGTGGCCTCATCAAAACAAAAGTAAAGAAAAAATAAAAATAGGTGAGGTTAATTTTAATAATATGTTGTATTTAGGTCGGTATAACCAAGATTTATTTTAAAAATTAGCGAGGTGTTTGCATCCATTTTTTTTTTTTTTTCCCATGCTAAGTCTTTGAGATCTGGTGTATATTTTTACGTTTATAGTACAACTCAGTTTTGACGAGCCACATTTTGAGCGTGGCCCACGCGGCTGTGGCTGCCATGCTGGGCAGCACAGACCTTCGCGGGGGCCAAAGCCACAAAGTGGCTCCCCAGGCAAAGGGAGTTTTCTCCTTCCCCGCTCTCCTGTCCTTCCCCTCTCTCCCTCTCCTTCTCCGTCTCTCTCTTTCCGAGGGCGACGAGAAGGTCAATGACCTGCAGAGACCACAGTCCGCGGACGGGCGGCGAGGTGGGGGGCATGGAAGGGCAGGCAGCCCGCCAGGAATTCACAGAAAACGTGGGACCAGTCGCGGCCGAAGCGCACTGAGTGCTTGCTGTATGCCGAGCACTGAGCTGAGCGTTTTACTGAATCGTCTGTGCAGCCCTCACAGAGCCCTGAGAGGTAATTCTTGCTCTCACTGTGCAAATAGGAAGACCGGGGCTCAGAGAGGTTAAGAGACCCAAAGGCACACAGCGGAGGTTGGAACCCGGAGAGTCTGTCTTCGGAGCCCTGCTGTGCTCGTTGCTTCAGTCTTGGAGGAAAAACATCTCCGAGCACCCTCCGGGCGTCCATTTGGCACGGAGGAGGCAGAGGGTGCCACGGGGCGGGGGGCAGAAAGGCCCCGGGGAGCCCTGGACGGCGAACCTTGCCACAGTGTTAAGATGACCCGGGCCGCATGACTGTAACAGCGGGGCCTCCGCAGGTGGCATCTGATCCCTGCTTCTCTTCAGAACCACAACATAAGCCACCCCTCCCCGCCCCTTTTTTCCAAAGAAGGCGCTTTCTTAGTTTCGTTCATCTCTAGATTCATGCCTGGTACATAGTAGCTGCTCAGTAAATATGTGCGGAAGTCAGTGAGGACGCGTTAGTGTCCCCGGATGGGACGACCTCTGAGCCCACGGGGGGCGGGGGGTGCTGGGAAGTATGACTGACTGTGCTGTTGTGGGGTGGCCTTATCAACACACCCCCTGGGGGAAGGGGGCACAGCTAGGAAATGCCCGAAGTGTTCAGACCCACAGTTCTCACTTTGAGCTAAGGACAGCCCAGTTTCTATGTTCCATGCAAAAGGTTTTTTTTAGTTTGTTTTTTTCTAGTAAATTTTATAGCACGTTGTATAAGTAGCAAAGTACAGAAAGTGTCAGTGTGCAGCTGGATGTATTTCCACCTATCTCAGCAGCTCCCAGGTCAAGAAATGAGACACACCAGTGCCCCAGACACCCCCTCCCTTGCCACCTTGCCCCTTCCAGGGGTGTCTGCCTCTATCCTGGCTTCTGACTCCATAGTCTGCCTTCCTGTGCCCTTGCTTTCCAGCAAGTCCTGATAATTGGTGTTTTGGGGGCCCAGTTTGTTTCAGTCTTGCATCCCTGGGGTTCTAGCAAATCTGGCTTTCATTTGTGTCCACTGCACAGATGGGAAACTGAGGCCGACAGAAGTCGTGCAGCTTGCCCAGGTCTTACAGATGAGCGACTCACACCTAGAGCTGTCGTGCTCCTAAGCCCGTGTTCTTGGCCAGCCCATATATTTTCTCCTATGATTTTTTTTTTTTTTTTGGTCTAAAATCCCAAGGTTGGGACGCTGAGGTCGAGACTGCTGGACTGAGCTGTATCTGTGGGTAGCCGCATGGTGGGGACTAGCCACCCACCTCAGAGCCCCGGGTGCCGGGTGTATCCCTACGGCATGCTCCCAGGCTCAGGGGGACCGAAGGCCACCTCCCAGCTGCCAGAATGACTTGATGGGCATCACGGGTGAGGCCGTCACCGTCGGGACAGGCAAGGTCCTCACTGTCTCTTGTCTCCCACCCCCGCTTGGTGCTGGTGCTCTGGCTCTGGTGAGACGCTTCGAATGAAAGTCAAACATCCCTCTCCCCCCTAGAATGAAAATGCTGGGCGCTGCCAGGGGTGCGCTCCCCTTACCTGTCTCCTGCCCTGGGGCCCGGCTGGGCAGCTGCCTGGGAGCATGTTAGACTCCAGCACCAGGCGGCGCACTGCATGGCAGGCCGGGGAGGGCAGCCTCTGCCTGGTCCGGAGATCGCTCGGAATAGCCTTAGGTACACATATGGGTTTCAGGCTGAGGAGCCTTGCTGTCCCTGAGGCATGGCCCTCTGACCCCACTCTTCCCCAGCCAAGAGGGACAGGTGGTGGCTGTCATTCTGTAGTTGGCCACGGCCACAGAGGGATTTGCCAGCCACGCCCGAATGGAGATACCCTCGGCCTCTTTGGCCGGGAGGAGGCAGCTTGACCCATAAAGCCACACATGCAGGCCGTGTCTGTGAGGCCTCATCCTTGCTTTCTCTCTAAGGTGAGGGGAGTGGATAGCAGGCGGAAGTAGAAGCCATTACACTAGGCTCAATGCCCCAGGACTTCCATTTAATTCAAAAAGGCAAAATAAAATCACTCTTCTGGGCAACGGCTCTTATAAAAATAAAGCCAATATTATTATAGCAACGCTGACAAGTGAGTTGTGACACAGTTTACATTTTGCTGGCCATTGGGCGTGACATCAGAGACAGAATGGTAATCACTCTGGACCCAGACTCTCTGGGGTGAATGCTGCATCTTCTGCTCAGCTGCATGGCCTTGGGCCGGGTTCGTGACCTCTCTGTCCATCTGTAAAATGGAGATCACAGCACTGTTAAGTAAAGCACCTGTGGAAGTCTCGGGAAGCTTTCATACAGTGATGCGACGATGATGAAGATAGGCATGGATTCAATTATAGTCCCTGAGCGGTCGGTCTGGTGCATGCTAGATTTTTAGCTTACAGACAAGGACACTGAGGCACAGAAAGAGTCGGTTCCTGGCCGGAGGTTTCACAGCCAGCGAGTAGCCAGAGCTGACTCGATTGCAGGCTCTGTAGTGAATGGTAGGAAAAGCCATTACCGTTGGCTTACCCAGCATTTCTCTCCTAAGAATTAAATTTCTTTCAGAAAAGGCACTCCTTCCTTCCCCCACCCCACCCCCAAAATTCCTGTAAAAACAGGGCACACGTGACTGACGTTATGCTCCGTTTAAAATAATAAACATTGCTAATGATCGCCGAGCGAATCGCCCTGTGTCTGTTGTCATAGACCCGTTGCCCTGTTGTTTGCGCCTCGTCCTGAGACCTGCGAGGTCAGGTCAAGCTAAAGGCGCGTCGCGTGGTCTGTCGCCACGGCGGACGCGTTCCTGAAACGCGGTTACCTACCTGGATGTGTGAGGATCCGCTCTAACCTGCGTCTACCCCCGCATCCCCGAGGCGAGGTGCGCCCGTGGCCTCAGCTGGCTGCACCCTTCTACCCGCAGCCCCTCTTCTGTCCGCCCTGTCCTCGGGACCCTTACGGCTCTAACAAAGGACCAAATCAGCCAGGGAAGATGAGGTTCGGGGTTGCACAAAGGTAGGACCGCACAGCACAGTCTGTGGACATAATGTACTTTTTTTTTTTTTTTTTTCCATTTAAGTTCTTCGAGTGGAGGCAAGAAAATAGAGTCCCGGAGAGACATAAAGAAGGAAGTAGAGGGGTAAAAAAGAGGAGCATGGCGTGGGGAGGGGCGGGAAGGGGAGAGGAAATGTCAGCGTGTGGCGGGGAGGGTGAGAGATGGGGCAGAGGCAGAGGCGGAGGGGGAGGGAGGTGAAATTGGCGACTTGTGGCTTAGGTAGGCGTTTGGGAGCAGGGCGGGCAGGACTGCAGTGGGAGGCAGATCCCAGGCCTGGTGGGAGGGGTGGGGGAGGGGAGTGAAAGCTGCAGACTGTGTGTGGGGCGGTAGGGGGCAAAGGGTGGCACATGGACAGGAGCTGGGATCCTACAGGTGTTAGTGCCACAGCTGATTGTAGGCCGCCGGCTGATCCCTGGCAAAGCTTCCTCCCTCCTAATCCGGGGCTCCTTGGTTGTGCCAGGCCAGCCCTCAGGGCGGTGGGGGAGGGGGCAGAGGGGGACGGAGCTTGCCGACCCGATCTGCTCAGTGGTTTGGTCGGGGCGTCTGGGGTCGGGCCGCTGTCGGGCGCCCCGCTCCATCGGAGCTTCTGGTGGGGTGGGTGCCCGGCCCTCAGTGCTGAGCAGGGAGGTCCCCACTGGACACCACTCAGAAGAGACCATGCAAATGAACTCCACGGCGTGGCCCTTCAGTCCGGGAACAGCTCAGGCTCACCGAGGCGTGCCTCCGTCGTGTGCAGCTCATGCCAGGGGGTTAAAAAAAGAACGACTCACGCCCCATCCAAGGGCTTTTCGCGGGCAGCGCGGAAGTCGTAGACCCAGACACGGAGGCAGGCCTTTTCGGGAGCGAGGTCGCGTGTCTTCGTGGGGCCGGATCCTGCCAGCTCGAGTTGGTCAGCGCGGCTGGGACAGGCGTCGGTTCCTCCCCTCCGTGAAGGCTGTCCTGCCACAGGGCAGAGGTGAGTGGGCATGTCTTCTGGTTAAAGGATCCTATTTCCATGTAAAAGGCTTGTTCGTTTTCTCAGCTAGGGCAGCTCCGTGACTTTACCAGGGCCCCGCGCAGCGTTCACTCCAGGCAGGACCAGCTCCCGCCTGAGCCGCGCTGGCCTCCGCGCCCCACAGTCGGCGTCTGGTCCTTAGGTCCGTGAAGATTTGGAGAATTCAGGCCCAGGGATGTGAAGGACTTGCCTGAAGCTAGTGCACGTAATGCACAGCTTTGGCGGTGGGAGCGATGGTGATGGAGAAGAAGGGTCACTGCTCTTCGTTCGTCTAGACCCGGCGTTCAGTTCTGGCGCGGCGCAGACTGTGTCCGTAGCAGTGGCGGCTAAACTAACATTTTCTGTGTGTCTCCTGCGTCAGAGGTGAGGTTCTGAGCACCTGTGGGGCCGACTGTCAGGCAGACCCTGAGGTCCCTTCTCCCGTGTGAGCGATGGAGGTTGGGTCAAGTCAGAGCTGACATCCTACGCCACACGCCACCTGATGACCGGGCCAGCTTGCTGTGCGTGTGTGGAGTGACCCCATGGGCGGGCGAGTGGCTGGCTGAAAGGGTGGTGTCAGGACACATCTCTCTTCTAGATTCTTCTTCCTTGGCTCCCAGGAACCCTCGTCTCCTTTACCCCTGACACGCTCCCACCTCTGCCCTCCATTCTTTTTCCCAGTGCCGTTTTCTCCTCATTGCTTGACACAAAAATAAACTATTTTTTTTTGTGTCAACAAATGAAGGATCGTTTAGCTGAATTAACACTAATAACCAATGACTAGTGATGTATTAATTTTAATTTTGCAAGGCTCCGACCCTAAGAAATTTTTTTCTTAAGGTGAATGATGTACCCTATTCCTTTTCCTTATGAATTGATAATCATGAACATTGAATATCGCTGAATATCCTGTAGGTCATTGATGTAGTTTACGTTGTGAAAAATCTACTATTTCAGGGAAAGGTTGCAGAGAGAAAGAAACAAAGGAAGACGGAGGCATGAAAGAAAGCGATATATTTGTGTTTGTGGAGGGGAAGTGTTTGAAATAGTCTTAAAAGAAGAAATAGGCTCGAAATTGAAAATGCAGTGCGGATATCGCCTGAAGCCATGTGCTACTCACCTGAGTGGATTTAGGTACCTGTCCTTTGTTCTCCACCAGCACCTGAGTTTTGACTTCCGTCCTAGTACTTGCCAGGGTGTATGTGAACTTGGCCGTTTCCATGTCCACCCTGAGCGGGGCCTGTGTCTTTCATACTCCCATTACCTGATACAGTGTTGGCACGGGCTAGCTGTTCATTCAGCGTTTGCCGAAATGACTTGTTACATAAAAGCTTCGTGTGAGAAGAGTTTTACTTCACTCTGCCTGCTGAGTACCCTAAATAACCTCGTTACTCCTGTCCCGTTTTCTCTTGCTCATGTGGCCCTGGGTGAGTTTTAACCGCTAACATCAACTAATTTGAATTTAATTTGAACTAATGGGATGTATGCAAGCCACTGCCCATTCAATTAGTTGGTTTGTGTCATCAAACGAGCATTTTAAGGGCCACTAAGTGCAGCGCATTCTGTTTGGCAGGCGGAATACAGAGTCGAGACAGACGCCAAGGATGTGGGCTTTGAAACCAGACCACTGGGGCTCGAGTCCCGGTTAGACACCCTCTTCTTGTTTTAGGTGGTTAGAGAGGTAAGAGCACAGATCGTGGGTCGGGGTTCGAATTGTGACTCTAACACTTACGGGCTCTGTGATCACAGGCACATTGCTTGACTTTTCTGTGCCTCACTTTCCTCTTCATTAAAATGGGGTAGCTTCATGGGCTTGAGGTGGGGTTAGGGTCTTGGTGGGGATTAAACAAGTTGGCATATGTAAAGCACTTAGTACTATGTCGACACTTTGTAACTGGCATTATTCGCTGCCAGTTAAGCTTCATGTCTTCCTGCGTAAAACGGTCTTAGTAGCCAGGTCTTCAGAGAATTGTGACGAGGATTGTATTCGTTTCCTGTGACTGCCATGAAGAAATACCATAAACTGGGTGGCTCGAAACAACAGAAATTTATGGTCTCGCAATTCTGGAATCTAGAAGTCTGAAATCAAGGTATATCAACGGGACCACGTGCCCTCGGAAAAATCCTCCTTGCCTTTTCTTGACTTCTAGTGGTTTGCCAGCAACCTTTGGCATTCCTTGGGGCGTAGATGCATCACTCCAATCTCCGTCGTCCTGTGGCATTCTCTCTGTGTGACGTGGCCGTCTTATCAGGACGTACTGGATTAGAGGTCCTCTCTACTCCAGTGCGACCTCATCTTAATTATTTCTGCAATGACTCCATATCCAAATAAGGTCACATTCTGAGTGATTAGGGGGTTAGGACTTCAACATGTCTTTTTTAGAAGGACACAAGTCAACTCATACGAGGATGAAATGGGAGAATCCATGAGAAGCATGGCGTGCAGAACCTAGGACCAGACGGTGCTGGTAAACCTTAACTGTGGCTGTCGTCATTGAGACTGTGTCGTCATTATCATGGTGACCGCCCTGGGCTGGGTGGCGATGGCAGTCCTCCGAACGTCTTTCAACTCTGTATTAAAACACGCGGTGTCCCATGTATTCATGGTGAATGGCGTGACCCATCTTACAGGGTGAGCCAGTTGCTTAATCTCGCTAGTCTGCGTGGCCTCGTCTCTGAAATGGGAGGAAGTAAGCCCTGCTCCCTCCGAGATGAAGTGAGGGTGTGTGTGTGCTGGTGGCCCAGGTGCCCTGCTTCCTGTGCCTGTGGGTCCCCCTCCTCTCCTGCTGGTGCGTTTACAGCCCAGTGAGGACAAGCCCCCGTCGGTGTCACCGCACGGAAGAGGGAAGGGTCGGGAAGGCTCGGACGTGAGTCAGCTTGGATTTTCCAGAACCCCCAGTGGCTTCGCAGTCAGAATGGGAAAAAAGTCTCCCTCCCCCCCCCCCACTTGAGAGCTGAACGGATTTGCTGTAGCGATGTCTAGATATCTATGGAAACAGTCCTAATTTTAGCCTTGCCACGCTTAATGCCAACTCGAAGAGTGCAGTGTTGGGTCAGGGCCCAGGGAATGGGGAAGGTCAGCCGGCCTGAAAGGGTCAGAAAAATCAGGGAGTAGCCAGCCGAAGCAAACAGGGAGGATGCTGCAGCAGTCTAAGTGGTTGGCTTAATCTAGAGGCGCCGGCTCCAAGGAGAAAACGGATCTGCAGAGAGGGCCCTGGAGAGATGAGCAGGTATCAGGAATTAGCATTTTAACCCAGGGAGCTCCCTCACTTTCTCCCCCCTGCCCAACTCTTTCTGTCTAAATTATGTTTGTTTTCTCCCCAAGTTCAAAACCTTTATTTTTTTGAACGTCCTCACTTTTGGACTCAGCTACTCCCACCCTGAGTTTCCATCATCTTTTATCATTCTGTTGAAGCACTTACAGCAGCCCATTCCATTTTGAGGTGAATCCATGTACCTCACAGTCCCTCGTTTGTTTTTGAGCCCCTCAAGGTCAGCCACGGTCACCGTCCTGTCTGTAAGCTGAGTCACCGTGGATGGAGTCACTATGCAGAAAATAAGTAATGGGCGGAGTTAGACATGACCGGTGATGTGATGTTCGGTTGGCCACATTGGGGGGCCGGGCAGCTACTGGAAAGGGAAATTAAGTGAGCGAGTATAACAAAGTATGTAGAAATGCTTTTGATGGGAATAATCTATTGGGATGGGGATGGGAATTGCCTATAATTCTATTTGGACATGCTGGGGAGGGCCACAGGCAGGAGGAGGCCATGCTCGTGATGGCGGGTGACGGAGATTGTTTTAGGCCATGTAGGGATCATCACACCCTTCCTGTCCGCCCCGTCCTCCCAGACAGGTCAGCTTCTGGCAGAGATTGTTGTAGAATATCCAACACAGGAAGAGCCGTAGACATCATCCGGTCCTGTCAAGACAAACATTTTTCATGAATACTTGCTGATTTATGTTAACGTATATATGTAAATCACGTATAACTAGCATTCCAAACCTGTCGTTTCTCAGTCATTACCGCTTAGGGCGAGGCAGAACATGGTAACGCCCGCCTGCAGGCCCCGGGGTTACGTGATGGTGTTGCCACCTGCCCGTGGACGTGGGAGGCCCGTCATTAGCAACAGTCCCCTTGTAACCGCTTGGAAGTGAGACGTGCGCGGTTGGGAGAGGTTGCCGGGATGAATTCTTGTACCGAATTTGCATGTGCCTCGTATTCTTTTCAGCAGGATGAAAAGCAACATGGTTGTGGTACAGTTGGGAAAGTGAAGTGCAGGAGATTGCGAGGCGGGCGGCACAGATCCAGTTCAGCCCCCTCCTTAGGATGATAAGGTGACGGGCCAGGTATAGGTAGACCAGATGGCCCGAATAGTTAAGTGATAGTATTTGGGGCTCGGGGCTTAAATCAGATTTTCCCCTCACCTCTACCTACCTCAACATACTAGAGAGAATGTAGACCAGTTCCTGCCAAGTACTTGGGCACTTTATTTATCTCTTTTAATCTCACTAACAGCAATGTGCAGCGAACACTGTTTTTCCTTACGACATAGCCAAGGGGAGGCTGAGACTGAAGGGCTTGAAATAACTTGCTGAAGCTAATGAGATCCAGTGATTCAACAGAGCCCCCTCCCACAGCATTTAACTGTGTCAGGGAGCTGCAAACCTACCAAAATAAGCCTTTAGGTTTTTGCAAACAAACACACGGGGGAGGTGTGGTGCCGTTTGCTTCCCACCCAGAAGTTCCGCCCCCTGAGTAATAGAACCGAGGCCAGATGCGGGGCGCTCAGGCCGGTAAGTGAGTCTGAGGGCTGCGTAGGAGCTTTCTGGGCAGTGGGGTGCCTCCTCTTCTCCCTCTTGTTTGTCCAGGGCCAGCGAAAGCCTGTTTGCCAGGTGGGAGAGGTGAGTGCTGCCTTCTCCACAGGCTCAGTTCCCTCGGGGTAGGACAGAGGGGAGTGAGCAGCCCCAGCTGACAGGGTGAGTCAGAGCAGAGCCCAGAATAGAAGCCAGAGGGCATGTATGTGAGGGCTGTCTCTCTCCCAGTTATTCGTGGTAAAGATGATTAAGCTTTTATACATAACACTGTGTGCAGACTGCTTTAGGATCATTTATTAGCGTCGCCTGGCAACAGCTCTCTGAGTTGGCCACACCCACCGTAGAGTCATTAACTGGATCAGTGGAGCCCAGCTCACTATCTGCATTATCAAGCATCCTCCCAACTCCCTCATTCATTCATTCATTCATTCATCGTTCAGTCAAGCACTTTTATTAGGCGCTTCTTTGGGGGTAGTTTTATATTGGGCAGAATTCCTTTTTCATTGCTAAGAGTATTTAATTTGTGGTCACAATAGAAATATTAGTGTCGTCTTTGCCTCAGGACAACCCCACTTACTGAGACCTTACGCACCTTGGGAGCAGGCACTGTGCTCATTTCTCCTTCTAATGCCCTGAAGAATGCCTAGCACCTAGTAGGTGCTCCGGAAACATTTGTTGAAAAAAAAGCGAATGTCTATGTGTTTGCCCCTCTGGGAGGTGCTTTGCATATCTCTCCCAGCAACCCATCCCGCATCTTAACTGTTCCTGTCCCCCGGTTTAGGGTCCCAGCTAGTGAGCATTAATCATTATTGTAACACATAGCAGATAACCCTCATTTTGATTTGAATAGTGTAGCTACTATTATCCCCGTTTTACAGATGCGGAGTGAGGCTCAGAGAGGTTAAATGACTTGCTTAAGGTCACACAGATCCTCTAGCTTCAAGCCATTTTTTTTGACTTCTATACTGGTACTGCCGGTACTGTCCAACAGAGCTTTGTACTCGATGGAAATACTTAATATCTGCGCCATCCACTACTGCAGCCGCCAGCCACAGGTAGTGACTGAGCATTTGAAATGTGGCTAGGGCACCTGAGGAACTGAATTTCTCATTTCATGTCATTTTAATCAATTTAAAGTTAGATGGCCACAGGTGACTAGCGATGAACATATTAGCACAGCTCCCAACTGTGCTATCTCTAAACAATAACCGCTCATATTAATCGTGTGCTTAATATATGCTGAGATTTTTAAAAAATGCTTTACATGTAAGTAATTTAAGTCAAGCCTCATAACCACAAATGAATTAATGAGGATCAGGGGTTAAGTACCTCCTCCCACCGCCAAGATTTTGTAGCTGGATTCTACCTCAGCGAGAACTCTTGCCTGACCCAGAGTTTAAACAATCTCTCCGCTCTTCTCCCTGTTTTCCATATGCACAGCAGCGGATATCCCCATGAGAAACAAGATCTCATTGTTCTGAGTCTTTTAGCCTCAAACAGTTCTACCCACTTCCTTCTTGGAAAGGAGTCAACCCATATACAGGCTCGTGAACTCATCGTTCCCACCGAGCAGCTCGTTTAGGTTGAAACATTTATTTATTTGAAGCAGAGTTGTGTCGCTGTCACTCTGAAAAAGATGCCAATATTCCTGGCTCTGAAAGAACCGGGATGTTCTCTAAGGAAAGCCGACGAACCACACAAAACCTACTTCTTCGTGTGATGGTGATAAGATCTCACCGTCTGTCTGGGAAGGAGAAACGATTGAGCCCGACCCAGAGTTTACCCGGTGTTCTGCTACCGGGCGGGTCACGTGACTGCAGCCTGTGGGCATAGCGACTGGACTTTACCGCTCCCAGCAGCCCTTTGCCTTCTCGAGGATCGCTAAATGAGAGTGGGCTCTGTGTTGGGAGGAGTGGCTGAAGAGGAAGCAGAGGGCGCTGGATTTTATCCCACGGTAGAGGTCGACAGTACTTTGTGATGAATGTTTGTCACAGTGTCCTCTGCATGCTGGACTCAGGCTGTCGTCCAGGCCTGTGTCTCCTCTAGAAATTAAACTAATCTAGAGGCAGGGCCAGGATTCCAGGTAGGAGCAGAATTAGCATAAAGGTGACCAGGAGAGACACACAGAGAGTGAGAGAGAGGCCCGATGGATGAGACTACCCCAAGTGTACAGCCAGATATAGGGTGTGATTGCGAGACCAGAGACCACAGGCCAGGAGCGCTTCGGGTTCTGGGGAGAGCCTTGTTCTGAGGGCTTTGACCAGTTAAATCCACATTCCTCTCTTCCTGTTGCTGTCTCAACACGGTCATGCATCTTCCCAAACTAGCCCTAACTCTCTGTTCATCCACCCACCCACCCACGTACTCATGTACTCAGTCATCCATCCATTTATCCTGCCAGCCAGCCAGCCAGCATCTGAGTCTCGTCTTTCATCATGGTACTGGGAATGGCTTGGTGAGCAAGGCACCATCCCCACCCTCAAGGAGCTCACAGCCCTGTCTGGAGACACGTATTTAGGCCTGTGTTTCCGAAGCAAGTAAAGGAAGGCTTGGCTACCTCACACCCCAAGGCCAGCTGCCTCTTGCCCATGTAGCCTCCCCCAGGAATACGACACCAGCATTGTTCTCTCTGGTCTTTGTCATACATGTACTTGTTATGTGTATTGTGCTTGGAGCATTTAATTTATGCTCAGTGGAACACTTTATTGCATCTTTATTGTAACTTTCTTGATAACAGGGGCCTCCAGGACTCAGATCAATTTCAGGCACTGGCGGGGACACTAAGATTATCGAGGTAAATCAGAGCCCTTTAAACCTGAAAGAGACCTGACGGTCAGCAGGGATCTGAAGGGTCGCTCCCAGCTCTCCCCTCTTTTCGACTCTCAGGTGGGGCCAATCAGGGTAGGCTCTGTCTTGAGCCCTGTCAATTAGTGGAGGAAGAAAGGGAAACCTCACCCCTCACTGAAGACAGAAGTGCCCTGAAGCTCCTAACGCCTCCACATGCTTCTCAGTCCCCTGCAAGCTCGTGAGGGATCAGTTTTGCTGGATTAACAAATGTGGATTTCACGTATTTACTTTGTACTCAGGCAAAACCGAAATGCAGTGAGAGCAGGCTCAAACAGCTCATCGCCTGCACAGAAACTCCAGGTTGCTTCTGCTGTCTTCACACCACAGAGGACCGCCATGTAAATCTTGAAAATAAAAGCCATCTTGTCCCCCTTTTCTTCCTAATCGAGTTGACCTGAAGCCAGACCAAAGTCCACGGCCTGGTTCAGTTTCCTAGAAATGGGACAGCATTGTCCTGTCATTGTGAGGTGTGCCGGGCCCCTGTCCCCATCGTGAGGCTGGAGGCCATCGAGCAGGTTGAGAGGCCAGAGGTCCCTCGACCGCTGAAGGAAAGCATTATGGGAGTGTACTACATGTCCAAGACTTAAGTCGTGTCGTTTCTAATTTATTTGTCTCAGTTACCCAGTGAGGCCGTATTAATCCCCACGTTAGAAACGAAGGAGCTGAGGTTTACAGAAGGACACACCCAAGGTCAGGCGGTGATTGAGGGGCACATCTGGGACTCGAACCCTAATCTGTGGGCTTCTGTGTTCCCATCCGCCACAGTGCTGAGTGGAAAGAGGGGGGGCAGTGAATTCCCTACTGAGGCTCGATATGGCGGGAATCCACTTTCTGGATTTCATTCCCCTGACCTTGGGCAGCTCCACCGACTCCTACAGAATAGGTCAGTGATACTGGTCGTGTCGTGGTGACTCGACTTCTGGCAGCCACGGCATCAGGTAGGTCCCCTGTAATCTAGCCTTTGGGCGAGCCCCAAACTCAGCTCAGGAAGAAGTAAACAGGTGGTACAGATTGCAGCGCTAGTCAAGGCCTTGAGCCGTCTCATGCCAGGCTTGCGTGACTGCTCAGTGATTGGTGAGAGCCCCCTTCCCTGAGAAGGCTCTGTGTCGTTCATGGCATAGTTCAGATGTCATCACCCCAGAGAAACCTTCCCTCCCTGATGACATGGACCCTCCAGCGCCAGCTCCTAGAAGGAGTGAGCGGACTCTTTCTTTGCTCCGTAGTAGCGGGCACGAGCTTCTGCTGTAGGCTTTTCTTTCTCTCTCTTTTTTTAAAAAGATATTCATGCTGTATTGTAGTGTTTTTATTTTTAGCGTTTTTTTTTTCAAGTATGTAATATATTGGATAGACATTTATATAGTTTATAAAACGGTCCCCTTAATTGCTCTCTCCTCCTCTGGTTTTCTACCTGGTCAATATATTAATGCTAACCGCATTCCCTATGCTGTGCTCCCCATCCCCGTGACCGTCTATCAACTAAAACCAAAACAATAATGCTTAAAGCTCTATATTCATGGCACCCCAGTATTCATGGCAGCACAATTTACAGTAACCAAGGTATGGAAGCAACCTAAATGCCCATCAACAGACGATTGGATAAAGAAGTTATGGTTCCTCTATACAACGGAATATTACTCAGCCATTGAAAGGATGAAATCCTGCCATTCTCAATGACATGGATGGACCTAGAGGTTATTTTGCTGAGTGAAATGAGTCAGACCGAGAAAGATACACACCATACGATGTAGCTTTTACCGTGGTGCTTCTTAGGGGTTCGTGTGAATCATCCCCTTCACTAGCCATGAGCCCTTGAGGGCGGGAGACTGTGCTTCTCACTCAAATCCAGGCCTCTTCTTAGGGAGACACAGGATTGGTTCCCTTTTTTTGCCCCTTTTCATTTAGGTGGGGTCACATGGCCACTCCCGGATGAAAGGTGGTGAGCAGAAGCGGCTCGCCTGACTCCAGCTGCGGCATTTTTATTTGCTGGTTCACGAGCCTACGAACCGGGATTGATGAGTGGCACCAAGTGCCAGGTCGGGGAGGTGGGTGAACCTTGTCATTGCTCATCCTCACAGCAGTACTGAGAGGCCAGGCCTGGCATGGCGGCGGCATGTCCATTCTGCAGGTGAGAAGCCTGAGGCTTTGTGAGGTTCATCACTTGTCCGAGGTCCCACAGCGAGGGTTCAAGGCCAGGCCTGACTCGTTCTGTGGCAGTGTGCTGCCATAAGCTGTATCTGCTTTCATGTGTTGTTGTGATCATTGTAGGCTACAGGTAGGGGTGTGTGTGTGTGTATAGGCAGATGTGAGTGGCCCTGGGGGACATCTAGCAAAACTGCAGGGCTCGGCTCCTTTTGCAGAGTGGGTGATAGTCAAGGTTGGCGTCCTTTGCCCATTGGTGGCTACACTTGGCCACCGGGTTAACCGAGGGGAAAATGAGTTTGCTGTTATCTCCTTGCAGGTGCCAGTGTTCCTTTAAGTGGAGCCTCGGTGAGAATAGCAGGATGGGGCTGTGCTTACTGACCTTTTCCCCGCGGCTGCACAGACAGCAATGAGGGGCGTGGGAAGAGCAGGAGGAGACAGGCAGGAAGCCGCAGAGGCTGCCGGGGCGGTGCCGCCTCCCTGCACACTCGGGCTAAGGAGTTGTTCTAGCCCCGCCCGCTCTGGGATTCCGGACGAATGAGATGGATGCCCCATGCCAGGTTTTGTGGCAGTTGAGTGGCGGGCTGGTCCAGGGGGCTCAGGCCAGTGGCCTGGGGACCTGGCCATGTCAGTTTTGTCCCCACTTTGCCCTGGTGATCCCAATAAAGCTCATGTTTATGAGCACCGAGTGTTTGCCAGGAACTTTCCTAAGCATCTTCCACGTGCTTAGTCTCAGAACCGTCTCGTCTGAGCTCCAGACAGCGCTGCTGCCCACTCAACTGTGAGGACGAGGCTGGTCGGGTGACTTTCTCGGGCCACGCTTGCTGCAGCGTTGAGAAAGCAGTTTTGCACCAGGACATTCGATGCCCGATTTTCTAACCGCTGTGATTTCTCTTCCAGGCACTTCCCTTATCTGGGCTGCAGCTTTACTTCCTACTTTGAAAAGAAAGGCAGTGGGAGACCCACACATTTATGTGAACACCCATCCTGCACAGGGCCTATATTTAGACTGTGAACAGTTATCTTATCTCAATCTTGTTTCAAGCTCCGGGGCTTAGATATTATTGCGTAGATTTTCTAAAAAATTATTCTTTCTTTTTAATTGCGCTACGATACACATAAAGTTTACCATCGTAAGCATTGTTAAATGTACAGTTTCGTAACGTTAAGTACATTCACATCGCCGTGTAACCAATCTCCAGAATTCTTTTTCCTCTCGCAACACTGAAACTATTCCCATTAAACGATTCTTCCTTCTCCCCTCCCCCAGGCGTGGCAGCCACCATTCTACTCTCTGTCTCTCTGAATTTGATTCCTCTGGATACTTTACATAAGTGGAACCATATAGCATTTGTCCTTTTGTGACTGGCTTATTGCCCTTAGCGTAACGTCTTCCAGGTTCATCTGTGTTGTAGCTTGTGTCGGAATTTCCTTCCCACTTGAGGCCGAGTGATACTCTGTTGCATCCTATATAAAGTAGTCCCCTCTTCTCTTTTCACGCTTTCAGTTACTCACAGTTGATCGACCGTGATCTGAAAACATTAAATGGAAAATTCCAGAAATAAACGATGCGTAAGCTTTTAATCGCGCACCATTCTGAGTGTCACGATGACATCTCGAGCCGTCTCGCTCCATCTCGTCTGGGACATGGACCATCCCTTTGTCCAGCAGGTGCATGCTAGTCACTTAGTGGCCTTCTGGATTATCAGATCGACTGTTGCAGCATCACATTGTTCGTGTTCAAGGAACCCATATCTTACTTAATTAGAAAAAAAAATTCAGATGTGTCTGCAGTTTGTAGAGCACCTCTCATGGACCGGGCAGCATGCGAAACGAAGTATTTTCAGAAATGTTTATTAAATCTGCACAGAAACCTTTGCAATCACCACTTTTTCAGGGTCCTGAGTTGAGGACCACATTCTGGTTCTCCCACCACAGAAGACATGGTGGCTTCTTCGCACTGACCTGGAAATGATTCTACGTCCCAGTTCCAGTGGGAGTCTTCCTCTGTGTCTTGTTCTCTTTGCTGGTAGTTGGTAGATTTCTTTACCACTCCTAGTTTCTGCAGAGACTTCAGAGGCTTTGTTTCAGCTCCTTAATTTGGTCTTCGCCAAAGGCCCTCAGAGGGAAGTGACTGCTTAGACCCTCCACATAGCTGGGCCCCTCAGGAACAGTTCCTGTCCCCCTTCTGTGGAGGGACATGTGGCTGTCTGGTTGGAGAACATGGCCTCTGAGAGCTGTTACAGCCACGATTCAGCACTCACTGTGGTTGGACCCTGCACATGGAACATTCTGGAATCTCTCCAGTGGAAGTCTGGCATGGAGCTCTCTTCCACTGCTGCCCCCTGCTTGGCTTTGTCCCTGCTTCTAGGAACAGAGGCTATTCCTTATGCACACACATCCATCAGGGCTGGTCCACAGGAGGCCTCAGTAAGCAGCCCTGAGGTGGATGGTGCTTCTCAGAGGCTAATGCTAAATCTTGACTCTATCATTTATTGTTCGTGTTCTTTTAACATTTTATGCATCTGTTTCCTCATCTTTAAAAACAAGGGGTGCGTGGCGAGAGTAACACCCCGACATTACTACGAGCACTCAGGGAGCAAAAACGTTTAACAAGGGCAGGTACATTTGTTTTATTCACTATTGAATTGCCAAGGTGGATACTTAATAACTATGCACTCTGTGACCGAATGAGTAAATGCCCTTTCTGAGCCTTGTTTGCCCCACTTTGAAAAATGAGTTAATGATGTTGATCAGTGGTTCTTAAGGGGGGGAGGCTCTGATAAGAAATTCCTTGGGGGCCTTTCCCATAAGCACATGACTAAGCCCTGCTTCTGAAATTCTGACCCATTATGTCTTGGCTGGGCATTTTGAAAATAAGGGTTCCAGATGATTCTCAGGAGCGGCCCTGGTTAAGAATGAGGGGCTCCCTGGCCTCTCAGAGCTATGGTCTGATTCTGTCTTGTTCAGGGAAGGGGCAAAAAGAGTGGCCAGAAAAATCTTCAGGGTCCTCTCGATGCTCACCTCCCACCCATCCTTCAAGACCCAGCTTAAATAGCACCTCCAGAAAGGCTCCCCTATACTCCTCGGATGGAAAGCACCCATCTCTGTTGAACATGCCACGGCCCTGGCCCGGGTTTCTGTAAAGCCGTCATCAGCTGATAGGAGACGTAGCTTCTTTTTCAGGCCATAGGCTAGTCGAGGGCAGAGTCTCGTCTGATTCAACATGGCGCCTCCCACAGCACCTTCCTCAGCCTCTCGTATCTAGCTGGCATGTCGTATATATTTAAATATGTCACTAGTATATAATGACTGTTTCAAAAGCCAACGTCTTTGGTTTTATATGTAGTACAAGTCACAACTGTCTTCCCCAAGATTCCTTCTGTTCTCATTCAGACCAGTTACAAAGGACATCTTTGTTAGACTGGTCTTTTTTTTTTCTTTTTCTTTTTTTTTTTTTTAATAAACCAGGGACATTTGGCGGGGGGAAAGGAGATTTATTCTTTCTTTATAATTAGCCTCAGTGATTAGACTGTCTTTTCCATTTTGTTTTATTTTTACTTTCCTGGAATTTATCAAGTGGCCTCTTTTCTGTGAAGGTTACCTTTTAGATGAGTAAGAGCACTTGATTAGAGCACTGGGGGATTTACTTTGTGTTTTTTTTTTTTTTTTTTTTTAAATTACTTTGTGATGGAAAGGGCTGATGTGAGCAGAAGGGTGAAAGGTCAGCCCTTGAGCTATAAAAAGAAACCTTCACACTGAGAAACAAACCAATGCTCCCAGGACAAGACTTTTTGTTGCTATTGTTGTTGCCAGCGACTGCTAAAATAGTTAATAGTCACTTTTATTTTTGAATTTGTTTTATATTTGACTAATCCCTCGTGGCTTGTCTTCTATGCTCAGGACAATTTTTTTTTTAAAGGGACATTAATAGCATTTATCAACTATGACTTTATGTTACCTGTTTGAGTGTGATTTGTTAATTGTTTGATACAATCGAGTTTCACAGTTGATTCTAGAGTGCCTTGGTAGACTACTTAATCCGCAAGAGGCAACTTAATCTTGTTCAGCATCTAAAAGGAGTGTTCAGTGTAGCTGGATGGACATCCAGCTGGCCCTCGCCTGCCTGCCTGGTTGGTTGGGACTCAGTTGGGGGCATGCTGAGAGCAGTTTTACTTTCAAACTTGCTTTCTCTTGTCCACAGTTGAGTGAAGAGGTGTTCTTGGGGGTGGCCCCTGGAGTACGAGTGGAAGGAAGTTTGCTTTCCATCCATCCGTCCGTCCGTCCATCCATCCATCCACCCACCCACCATCCATCCATCCATCATCCATCCATCATCCATCCATCCATCATCCATCATCCATCCATCCATCATCCATCTATCATCCATCATCCATCATCCATCTATCCGTCCATCCATCCATCCATCATCCATCCATCCATCATCCATCCACCCACCATCCATCCATCCATTATCCATCATCCATCCATCATCCATCCATCCATCATCCATCATCCATCCATCCATCATCCATCTATCATCCATCATCCATCATCCATCATCCATCTATCCGTCCATCCATCCATCGTCCATCCATCCATCATCCATCCATCCACCATCCATCCATCCACCCATCCACCCACCCATCCATCCATCCAATGAATCCTTAGTGCCTATCCCAAGTGAGGTTCTTTTTTTTCCCAAGTCAGGTTCTGAGGATGCAGAAGTATGCTACCTTAGGCATATTTCTTTAGGCCTAAAAATGCTTCGCGAGGTAGATATTATTAGGGATTATATTTTTATACACATATATCTGTAAACATAGTTGTGTGCGGTGTTTTGCAGAACAGTGACAGCTATGAAAATAAGCAGTCTGGGTTTGGAAACCAGTTACCTCTTACCAGCCAAGTGATCCTGAACAAGGGACTTCAGTGCTCGGAGGCTTGTGTCCTCCTTTGTTGAATGAGGCTAATGGGTTGGACCCACATCTCGGGGTCACCGAAGTGACACGTGAAGTGCTTAGCAGATGGCCTGACTGCCCAGTGTAGGCACTTAGTAGGTAGGACTGATCCACGGAAGGGAGAACCTTCTTCCCCCCTCTTAGATTCAGTGGCCGGGCCTGTGAAATGGACGGACGGAAGACAGCTTACACGGGACAAAAGCATACACATTTTATTCGGATTTTAAAAGTTTTATGTGGCACAGGGGTGGGAGAGAGACGCTTCACAGAAAGAAGAGAAAAACCCCACAGAAGCCGCTGGGAGGGATGTCTTTTATATACTCTTGACAAACGGTGATGAATTTGTAGAGAAGTGGGAAGGCAAAGGAAAGGTGTTTCTGGACTTTTTGCAAGTGGGAAATTGTGGGGCGGTAACTATATGGGGGCACGGATGGTGGAAAGGGTTATTTAGGAAGGTGTGTTTGTGTGGGTTCTTCTCGGTGCCATCTCCATCCCTGGCGGTGAGGTGGTCCCCGCCCCCCACCACCCAGCCCTTCCCGCGCAGGGGGTTTCTGCCCTGCTTTCATCCGACAGGGAGAAGGCAGGGCATCATCCTGTGTCTGCTTTCTCTCAATGCCTTCTGCTCAGAATAGTCCTTACCCAGAGTGGCGTATTTTGGGGGTGGCACAGGCTGCCGCCCTGCGGTATGGGTGTGCAGATGTATTTGTGAACCTGTGTTGTTGGTCTGAGAAAACAGAGGCTCTGTCCAGCTTCGGAGCTCGCACTTCGTCCACGAGTCTGGATTCAGCCCTGCACCAGGATGACCTTTGATCCAGTTTGCTGCTGGGAAGGCAGCTTGTGGGGCAGAAGGTCTGGAGCCCCAGGTGCCCATGGTTCCACCATGTAATTAATTGCTGGGCGGTCCCGGATGCATTCCCCTGACCTCCTCGAGGAGTCTCTCTCACTTTTCTCATTTCCGAAGTGGGGCACAGATGCGGATTTCTCCTGGGATGTTTTGGTAGGGTCGCCTCGTCCGCGTCTGTGTTTACGTTTGGTGTGGAGGAGGTCTACTTATCGTGCTCCTCTCACCTGCCAGCGCCAATCCCCTTTGCTCTGCTATTTCTTTATTTCCATAGCACTTATCACCTTCTCACATACTGTAGGATTTATATTTTTAATGTAGTATGTTTATTTTTAATTAACTCTTCTCCCCATCGGAATGTGACCTCATTAAGGGTTGGAATCTGTATTTACTTTGCATCTACACCCCCTTGAAATTGCCCGACACGAACCAGGTAGTATGAATAGTTGAACAAATTGAGTGAAGGGAAAAAAAAAAAAAAATCATACCAGCAACCCAGCAACTTTGCTGTCAGCTCGGACCTGGCCTGGCTCTGAAAGTTAGGCCCCCTGGTGTGCTGGCGTTAGACTGGGAGGGTTTCACAGCACGCTGACATGTGACAAGGTCACTCTGTGATGGTGATAGAACCAGACAAAAACAAGACCACTCCATAATTAAGACGAAAACAAGAGCGCAGCGCAGTCCACAGAAATGGCCAAACACGCCTCTCTCTCTCCGCTCACATGACTGACGGCTGTCCCTTTACCGATTGCCGCTCTCCCGCTGCTCACAGCCTCCTGCCTTTTAGATAAATGTTGTAAGGATCCCTGGTCGTGGAGTTCCTGCTCCGTGGCAACGGCCGCTGGAGCAAAGCGGCGCTTCCTTGAACCTTCCCCCAAATCACTGAATGTGTGACGTGTATGACGAGCAGCCCCTATCATCGTCGTAGTGAGACACCTAATTCTTCGAGGCCTTGGTTATAAAGCCAACTTTATTTGACCTCAGGTGTGTCCCTGCTGGTCTTCACCTGGAGGCTTTGCGTCTCATGGTTAATAAAACTTTATAATAAGGCATCACTGCACTAACGTACAGGTTATTGTTACTAGCTGGGTGGTGATGAACAGATGTGTGAATCTGCTAGACCTGAACCTTCTAATCTGCAAAGTGAGAAGGTTGACCCCATGACTCACTACGTTGTGATTCCTGGGTATTTCTGAGCACTTAACTGTGCATTATACACGGTGGGGACTGTAAATGAAGTAGAAGTAGAAGGTAGCATCTTGGAATTCCCACCTGGGCTGCCGCACTTACTTGCTGTGTAGCCCTGGGCAAGACACTGGGCCCCAAGCTTGGTTTTGTTAACTGTAAAAATGTGATAATGTTGATTAATAACATTGATAATAATATTAATGATAATAATAGCATAGCATTTCCTAACACTCATGCCACGTGACCTGAACCAACCTCTCATTAATTCTCACAATAACCTTATGTGGTGAGTGCTATTACTCCATTAAACACTTGAGGAAATGAAGTTGCAGAGTAATTTTCCTAAGGCCACACAGCTGGGCAGCATCAGAACTGAGATTCAAACCTAGGGCTTTGTCCTATTAAGTCACATTATCATATTGTGACTTCCAAGTGCAAATTCCTAATCATAACACTTTTGTAAACTAAGGTGATCGTCGCTTAAGAGATGTCCGATCATGTGTAGCATGAACCCACTTTAAAGAGTACAGAGTTTCATTAGAGGGCTAAACACTCCATGGTTGTTGAAATAAACCGGGATATGGCAGAGAGTGAAAATGAAGGGATTGGGGTATACATGCTCCAGGACATGGAAGTTGAGAGGCAAAGGGCATGACCCCAAGAGACAGTGCAGGCCTTGAGAAGGGCCCTGGTTTGGAAGTTAGGAGACTCAAGGCTTTATCCTGAATTTTCTACATGAGCTCCTAACAACTCTGATTGTTAGATTTTTAATTTGTAACAATAGAGTCGGTAATCTCTCTTCCTTGTTTCACCTGGGAAAGCACTTTATAAATGGCCATGTGCTGTAAAAGCACCAGACCTCGTGTAACTGTAGGGAAAAAAAAAAAAATCACATGCAGTTTCAAGGCATTTCACGAAGCATAAGCCAGGTGCTAAGTGGCCCCTCTCTCTTCCCCTACCCAAACTTGAGAAAGGAGGTTGCCATAGAAACCTTATCATTATCATTCAGCAGATGGAGACTTATTGGATAGAGTATTTTTTTTTTTTTTATAGCGACATTGGTTAACAAAATCCAATAAGTTTCAGCTATACACTTTAACAGTAAGGCAGGTATATATATATATGTTTACACTGTGTGTTCACCTTCCATAATTAGATTTCTTTCTGTCACCACATATTTGACCCCACTTTATCCCATCTACCTCCCCTCTCCCCCTCCCCACTGGTAACCACTAGTCTATAGTCCATGTCCATGAGTCTCTGTTTGTCTTGTTCATTTATTGCTTTTAGGTTTATATCCCACATATAAGTGATATCACATGATTTTCATCTTTTTCTGTCTGGGTTATTTCGCTTAGCATGATTATCTTGAGGTTCCTCTATGTCGTCACAAATGGCAGTATTTCATCTCTTCTTATGGCCGAGTAATATTCCATGGTATATGTGTACCACAGCTGCTTAATCCAATCATCTATCATAGGACACTTCGGTTGCTTCCATGTCCTGGCCACTTTGCATAATGCTGCTATGAACATCAGTGTGCAAATGTCTTTTCGGGTATGACTTTTCAAGTCTTTGGGGTAAATATCCAGTAGAGGGATTACTGGATCATGGATGGAGTATTTTTAAAAGACCCTTAAGATTACATGTGGGGTCTTGGGAAATGGAGCATGGTGGGCGGGGCATGCTGGAGGTGAGGTAGAGTTAAAATGAGGAGGGAAGCCCAGGAGGCCCGCCCTCCCTCCGGGTCCAGCTTCTCCCTTGAAACCATCTCCCTGTCCCCTCCACTCTAAGACAGCCTTAATTTTAATTGTTCAAGGATTTAAATTGGAAAATGAGTAGCTAGATTATCCTTCCAAATAAGGTTATAGAGTCTACCTGTATTAAAGAGGATGAGAGTATCTTCTATGGAATTTCGGATCAGAATCATTAATAATAATGATGATAATAATACCGCCATCTACCATTTGTTGGGTGTTATATGGCAGACAGTGTATTCAGCATTTGCATACTCAGCCTCATTTGGCCCTTGCAACAAATTGATCATTATCCTCCTTTGCCAATGAAGAAACTGAGGCATAGAGAGGCTTAATTACCCACTTAGAGTCACCAAGTATGGGAGCCAGGTTTAAACTAGGTCCTTCTGATCTCGATTCTAATGTCTTAGGACTACTCCAGGATGTCCTTACAGATAATCATAGGATATGAGAACTATCCTCTTTTAGATGGGAAAAACGTAGGTTGGCCTGTGTTAGGGCCCGGATCTCCTGATCGGTCTAGAGAGTTAATGTGCCTTTTCTCTCAGAGTGGTTTCTCAGACAGAAGGGTGGGCCCCTTTTATTTGTCAGTTGGGAAAGACCAAATCCGAGCCAAACTGCCTGGTCCCGGGTGACCTGGGACTTGTCATTTAATCTCTTTATGGCCTTCTGTTTCCTCATGTGGAAAATTGAGATAACAGCCATATCCACCCCATGGGTTTGTAAAAAGAACTAAAGGAATTACTATTTAAAATTCTTAGCCCCGTGCCTGGTACACAGTACATTGTCAGTGAGTACTACCTGTTAATAGCATGTCCTGTTGCTTGTTTGAAGGTTATAGTCCTAATTTGAGTCTGTTTTGGTATGCTGGGGTTCCTGACCTCACCTCCCACCTCACAGGACCCCCAGACCACCTTGGAAATACGGATGCTATTGAAGATAGGGTGGGGTGATGGATGGTGGGGAAGAGAAGCATGGGTCCATGAAAAACGTTTGCTTGCCAAGCCCACCCAGGTGGTTGGGTATCTTTGAAATGGACCTGTGTGTTCATATCTGCTGGGCCTGGAGTTTAGGGCGCAGGTTTATTTTGATGCACCATCCCATCCTGAGATGACTCAGAGAGGCAAAGGCATTGCCTGAAGATTCAGACTGGTGACACGCCGTCACCCCTAGACCAGAAATGGCACAAGGCACAGAGCTGATATCCTGCTTATCTTATGCATGGTCCCTATGACAGAGCAAGTACTTGCTGAGTGGAGGGGCCAGGAACTGCCCTCTGTGTTGAGTGTACAGTAGACCAGGTAAGCAGATGAAGAACATGGAAGCAGAGCCATTGAGAAGGGGTAAGGTAGAGTAGAGAAGAAAGTAACTTGCCTTTATCCTGAAATTAGTCTTTTTAATCCTTTTAGAAAACCTAGGAAGTAGGAAGTATGGTCCTCTAATTTGGAGACCGGGAAGAGTTGTCTCAGATAAGCTATTTGCCCAGGGCTAGTTAGGGATAAATCAAGGGCCTGATCCCAAGTCCCTCTGGTATGGACTTATGGGACTTCCCTCGAGTCATTAGTTGAATACCAGTTAATCGAGAATTTGAGATCTTCAATTGGTGGCAGGCATGTCTTTGGTGAAACCACTAGGATTTAAAGGTTCGGTGCTGGCAGTGGGCAGAGAATGCTGGGCATCTTTGTCTCAGTGTGGCCTCATGCACACTCCCATCCCTTCTTCGGCAGAGACAGAACTTGGGTCAGGCTGGGTGGAGACAGGTTATAATGGGCCTCTTTCCCTCTTTTCAGTAATGCTGGAGGAGTGTTTACTGTGAGTGATCCAGCGGCCCCTGAGGGCTGGGGAGGAGGATTAGAGATGCTGGCTGAGAACTCAATGCCTGCCCTTTCTTATTCTGCGGCCTCCTTGGTTCCCTGACCCCCCTTCAAAAACCACTTAGCCGCCATCTTGTTTACACCCTCAACACTAGTACTTTAGATGTAAATGTATTTGTAATGAAAAATAGTGGGGCGGCTGAGATAGATTGGGTGGGAGATTTTGGGTTATTCTTTTCCTGATAAGCACTCAACTTATTTCTAATCTGAACTTTTACAGCAGATCCTGGCATTAATATCAGTCTAGTAAAAAAAAAAAAAATCTATAGAGGACTTGAAAAAGATCCGTTGCCTGATTTAGTTTTGATGGCCTGCTCTTTGGCTTCCGTCATGGGACTATTCATTGACGACAGGGAGTGGCTGCTTCTCCGCCCCAGCAGGTTCCTAGTGATGAAGCACACCACTGACTCTGATCACTTTGGGGTCCGGAAGACGCTGCTACCTAGAAACAGGCTGTTAATTTCGTAACCACCCATTCGCTTTAGTGGGGGCGGCAGGCTTTACTGGTTTGATTATTGACTCGGGGTGGGGGGGGTGGTGGTAATGGTTTATACTTAGGTTATCCGGAGGAGGAGAAAACCGATGAGTGAGTCGGGTAAGGCAAGACAAGATGGAATCGTGATTTTTTTTTTTTTAAGGCAGTTGCTTAAAAAAAAGACAAAATGTGAAGTGGCGAAAACAGGATTTGCTTGGCTTTTCCTGGTTTGTAATCTGAGTTTGAGAAGATTGTCACGTGGTACAGCTGATGGAACTTCCTGTGCAAGGCAGCTGATAGTACACACACCTCTACTTCGCAGAAGTCCGAGGGACCTCGTAGTATCGCGTATTTATTCATCAACTGCTTATCAGTCACCTGTTATGTCAAAAGCGCTGTTCTGGAGAAATACCAGAATTTAAACTGTAAACTGTTAGAATTTAAACTGTACTCAGTATTGTTAACATGTTAAGTGCTTCTTATCGAATTCTAATTTTTGAAAATTTAATAATCTTACGTCGTTAAATGGAAAGTTTCAGAATAGTAGGGTTTTGTGTGATTCGGGTAAAAATAGAAAGCTATAACTTTATGTATATACAGATGTGTGAAAGTATGTAAAAAGGGATGAAAAATGATCAGTCTAGTATAGGAAGTGGTTGTCCATGGCTGCTAACAACGCAAAAGGAGAAATGACCAGATGTTACGAGCCTCCTGATGGAATCGGGTAAGACCTGTGATCGACTGACGGAATCTCTGGGAGATGTAGAGGGCAGGGGTGCCTGCTAAATGACAAACAGCGATGTAGTCGCGAAAGTCCAGGCAGTGGGAAACTGTAGAAAAACAACTCAGCTCTTTGTCAAATTAATCGTAAGGGGGAAAATGATAGAGCAGGGACCTTGGATGTCAGATGATGTTAAAGGATTAATGCTGTCTTGTCTTCTTTCTGTGGTAATGAAACCGAGGTCTCGTTTTTCAAAGTTTTTATCTTTTAGATAAATATGTTGAAATATTTTTGGCTAGATGATAATATATTAGGGATTTGCTTCAAAATAATCTCAGGGATATGGGAATGGGGAGGGTAGAAACGAAACCCATCTAGCCACTACCTGATCATTGTTGATGCTGGCCCATAGGTACATTAGGGATTCTCTCGTTTTGAATGTGTTTGACATTTTTCGTAATAAAAATTTTCAATGGGATAATAATCAATCTAGTCTATTTCTTATCTACTCCATATAGATTGGCATCATGGGGTCCATCGTAAGTGACATCCTGAAATATTCCAGCTTGCTGTGATCTTAGATCTAGTTTGCTAACACTGCCGCCTGAGTTTTCCAGGATTCTGGGTCTCCGAGGGGCTGGGAGACGCGGGAGAGAGGCTCAGGTAGGTGGAGCTTCGCAAGTCCCACGAAGGTACTTCAGTCACAGCCGCTTGCCGCACGTGCATGTTTTACATCTTAGAATTTTCTCATCGGTTTCATTTGGGACGGAATGGTGTTTCTGCTACTGGAAAAAAAGAAAAATTTGGAAACCAGCTCCTAATTTTATTAAGAAGGAAACTGAAGCCCATAGCGAGTGTACTCAAGTCCACACAGTGGGCAAATTACAGAGCTCCAGGCCTCTAGTTAGATAGAGGTTCCTTGCGTGGCTCAGTCATGCCGTCGGTTATTCTTTAAACCAGGGGTCCTCGACCCCTGAGCTGTGGACCAGACCAGTCTGTGGCCTGTTCGGAGCCGGGCTACACAGCAGGAGGTGGGCAGCGGGTGACGGAGCGAAGCTTCCTCCGTATCTGCAGCCGCTCCCCAGCGCCAGCATCCCTGCCTCACAGGCCTTAGGTTCTCACAGGAGCACCGGTCCCTGGTGCCAGAAAAGTTGGGGACTGCTGCTTTAAATCTTCGCCACAGGGTCCCCAGAAGATAGAGCACATGCATTGTGTTCCCAGTGCCATTTTCCCCTGAAGCAGAAGCTGGGATGCAACCATTTTCTGCTTGCAAAGTGCCTGCCCTGTGCTCCAAGCTCCCCGCCTTGCCCTCTTAGTAAACTCCAGGCCGAGTGCCTGGGCCAGGGAGCCATGTAGCAGCAGGAGGAAGGCACCGAATTTGGGAAATGAACAGTCTCATTGGTCCCCTCCATGGACTGGAAGGCCTGTGTGTCGAGCACTGAGTCATTTTTAATGCTCGTGTTACCTGCTGCTCGTCTCTATTTGCCTTTAGTAAAACCCAAGGGCCCCAGGAGGTCTCCAGAGACGCCTGTCCTTCAGGGCCAGGCGCACAGGGGGCGCACAACTAGAATCTAGGTTTGTAGGCCTTCCAGTAAGTGGAAGGATTTTCTTCTCCCGCTTATCCAGATATCCGCTTAGGACAAGAGGGGAGTGGGTCAGGTAGACGGCGGAGGGAAAGCGGCAGGATCGTTGGCACTTAGAGTTGCTCATACATTTCTCTTATGTTAGCGTTCGGTCAGTGGCCCTTAAACGTTTGTTTCTGTCCTCAAAACCTGCAGGATAAGGGCTTATTTCCATCAGGAAAATTTTGGTAAGAGTTTTGACCACGAAGATGGGAGAGTCCGGGGTCGCGGTGGGTCATGTGGGGAGGGTGGCAGTGGTAGCAGGTTTGAATAAGCCCCCCATAAAAATCTTCGCTCGGCCTGCGCCCTCCCCCTTTTGCTACTGTGTAAGTGTGTAGAGATCTCTTTCTTAGTCTCTTAGTTTGACATATAGAACGAGACTGGTCAGCATTATGGAGTACATGTCAGACGAAGTTTAAGACTGGCATCCATCCACCGGAGGCATAATTAATGACTTTAATGAATGCCTACTGTACGCTCTGACTCTGGGTTACATGGACGATTAAGACCGTTAAGTACATAGTCAAAGGTGCACAGTCTAATAATTTAATGAAAAATAATGCAGAAGATCTCCATTTTATTAAGTCTTTGCTCCTTGCCAGGCACCGTGCTAATGTTTTACCTGCATTTGATCATTTATTTCGTTGTAAGAGCCATACAGGAGAGTTACCATTGATAATCCCATTTTACAGATGAGATGTCCAGCTCGGTGAGGTCCTGTAATTTGCCTGAGGTGAGAGAACTAGCCGTAAGTGCCAGAGGCAGGATTTCACAGTAGGTGGCTCTTTCCAGAGCACTCGTTCTCCCCAGGGCTTGCCACCATGCTCTGCCACCTTCCACGGCGGAGGAAACTGGCCCACAACCCACTGCCGTATGCTGAACAGGCCCACAGACACACACACATCAGCACAGCAGTGTTGGGGAAGCAGAGTTGACCCATTGTCATGAGTGGGGAGGAGAGGAGAGAAGATCAAGGAAGGCTTCACAGAAGAGGTGAAACCTGGGCTTGGGTTTGTGAATGGAGAGGAGTTTGCCAGGCAGGTTAGGCGTGGACCAGAGGAGCAGCACGTGCAGGAGCCCAGGGCACACACAGATGCTCTGCTTGGAGAACGGCAGCTGGTACGTTTGCACTGGGCTGGAAAATGCAAGCTGGGACAGAGCAGCAGACACATGCTGGAGAAGTTCTCAAGGGTACAACACCTGTACTGCCCTCCCGTTCAGTGGCCACTAGCCACAGGTGGCAGCTTTAAATTCAGTAAAGTAAATCCTGTTCCTCAGTCTCCATAGCCCTATGCACCAAGTGGCTGTCACGTCAGATGGCGCAGATGTAGAACCTTTACGTCATTGCAGAAAATTGTGTTGGACGGTGCTGGCTGAAGTCACTTTCTTATTTGGCACACACCTGTCAAGCTGCACCTGGTGTTCTGGGCCACCTGCTTGTGTTCTGTTTCAGAGGGTTTGTGTCGTGTTGGTGGGAGAGCATGTTTTGGCTGGCTAGGTGTGCTGTGGAAGAGCTGGGGGATGCTGTAGGTACAGTTAGAGGAGAAGCAGTGTGCGATTTCTCGAGAGATGAATTTTGGTAACTTTTTTCGGGGGGCCTGCTCAGATCAATTTACAGAAACTCCAAGAAATATGTCATTTCCCCTCTAAGCCAGCAGAGCTACTAGTTTCATTAAAAAGACAATAGCAAATCTATTTTAATTTTATTTTTTTATTGAAAAGCACCCTACTGGTTGAGATGCTAATCTCTAACTGAATAATAGGTGTCATTTCCGAGTTGGGGATAGTCAGCTCAGTGGCATTTACTGCAGGTACTTAATAAATAGGATTCGGTGTAGGGACAAAAATAGGTCAAAAAGCACTTCCCTTTTACTTTGGAGTACAGTGTCCTGACTTTCCAGATGGCGAGGAACCATTTAGAGCTATAAAGGGATTTTGATTTGGGTAATGGTAACCTTGTTTTAATTTTCCAAAATTTCTATTTCGTAAGAGGAACTTGGCTCCCTTTGAAGTTCTGTAGGCAGCCGATCAATATTTTACAATACTTTTTGGGACCAAGAGATGCCATGTAAAGGGCTTTTTATTATTTGCTCCCTGTCTTTTTAAGGTGTTGGGAATACTTGGTTTCAGAAGATTTGTACTCGAGGCCTGATTTTGTCTCTTCGTATCTGTGTGACTTTAGACAAGTCACATAGCCTGCGGTGGGCACCTCTTGGGTTTCCAATTTGTCATTCATTCATCCCACTCAATTTTTCTGTGGAAATTTACCCCTCAGCCCATGAACTTCGGTAGAGACGATATTGTGCCTGACTTCAGGGTGACACATATGACTCAGATTGCCCTTAATCTTAGTGATTTGGGTAGGAGCCAATAAGATGTGATGAGACTTTTGTAGAGGCTGTTGAGAGAGGTATTGTATTCTTTTCCACTGGCCTTAGAAAATACAGCTGTGCACATCCTAGCTACCTCCTACCCAGCAGCCATCTCTCCACAGCTTGGCATCTGAGGATAAAGTCAGTGTGGCTGAGAGCAGGGGGCTGAGAAACAGAGAGACTGGGTTGTTCATTGGATCTACATCAAACCTTGCCTGTCTGCCCATGGACTTTGTGAATTATAAGCCATTAAACTCTCTGTTTCATTTAGAAGAAGAGTTTTTCTATACTTGCCCCTGGAGAAGTCCCCCTACAATCTCTGTGAGCCTTTTTTTTTTTTTTTTTTTTTACATATTTTTAAAAGGGAAAAAATATGAAGGAAGGTAATATATCTGAAAGCAGTTTCAAAGTGTTAAAAACCATGCTGAGATTGGATATTTGCAAGGGAAAATATACTGGAACCTTTCAAACTCAATTTTGACTTTGTTCTTGTCAGACAGGGAACAGCAACTTAAGTTTCAGGGATCAAAGCTAGCAGGAGAAATTAGACTATATTATAGCACTTTCAGCAAAGCTGGTCTCCCAAAATAATTCTAAATGAAAATATGTGAAAGCAGTTCTTAAGGACTGCGGGTAAAACTTCAAAAGGATTCCTTATTTATTTTTAGGACCACTTTTGTTTTCCTGAACTAGATCCTTTTTGGAGTGTGTGTGGCCTCTCTTAATTCTGCTGGATGTCTAAATAGGGGTTGTCCAATTCACAGGCGGGGGCCACCTGCTTGATGTTGTGCTAGCTAGCTGTCTTGCATGTGATATTATTCAGTTGAATACTTACATATTTAAGCACGAAGTAGGATAGAATCCCAAACCTAGTCATGTGGATGTGTTTCCCACATGATAACATTTTCCTCTGTTGGTTCGTATCATCTCTTGCTTTCTGCAGTTCAGAGACATTTTAGAGGCATGTTCTCTCATGATCGGGCCTGTGGGTCATTTCATAATGATTTCATAATCCATAAGCGACTGGAACAAACAGGTCTACGTCCTAAGCAGCAGGAAGCACGTGGGCTTTAAAGTTGGGCGGATCTGGGTTTGAAACCTAGAGAGAGGCTCCACTCTGGGTCCGGGTGACCCCATCCGAAGAGGTGACGGATCGTGGTTCTCCATCGTGAGTTTGTTCTGATGATTAAATGAGGTGGTGCGTGCGTGTGTGTGTGAAAGTGCTTTGTGCCTAGTAGGTAATCAGTAATCGCTTTTTTTTCCTTAATTCATGTAAATGAGATGTTTTAAGGCTGTCACTCTGGCTCTAGGGAAATTAAGAATTTTATTAAAGAATCAATTGGTCCCTATAGCATTCATCTTTTAATTCTTTAGGCTGCTAAATCTCATTCTCACCAGATGTTCTGTTTTTGTGATCTGGACAAGTGTTGATAGAATGATGAGAATGTTCTCTGTTCGGGCATACTAAAAACCATTTATTTGTTCATTGACATTCATTCCCTTAATGTATAATGGGGACCTTCTCTGCCAGGTCACTGAGGAAACATCTTCCTTTCTTAAGTCATTTCTGGACTTCCTGGTTAGTCTGTGAACTGAGCTCTTTCCGAAGCTGGTGTTTCGATAGAAGAAGCATATTCCACTCAAAAGTTCATGTTTGCTTCCTCTCTTGAGACAGATTCTGCTGTCATAGGAGTAGTTCACTTATTGTTTTCTTCGCTGAGACAAACGAGAATGTGGAGAGCTGTCCTGGGGAGGATGGGCTGGGTGGGTGGCTTCTGTGAGCATCATCGGGGAGACCCAGCAGCGCTGGGGAGTGGCCTCGAGCAGGACTCTCAGCAGCTGGAGCTGCCCACCAGAATGCCCTTGAGATCCATCACCAAAGGTGTTTCATCAGAGGCCAAAGGACCATTTTTAACAAATGTCATTTGAGATCCTCGTGGTCCTCTGAGTCACTGGAGATTGAGCAGAGGAGATTCCAGCAGTCTTAGTCCCAGCATGGAATTCTGGGAAGCCCTTGACATCAGGACCCTGTGATAAGAGAGCGGCGAGGAGGAGGGGGCCAGAGCAGGAGTCAGCAAACTAGGGCCCGACCCCTGGGTTCATGTGGCCCACGAGCTAAGAGTGGCTTTTACATTTTCCAGCTGTTTTGTGACACGTGAATATTACATGAAGTGTAAATGTCCATGTCCACAAATAAAGTTTCGTTGGCACACGACCACACGCATTCATTTACTGTTGTCTGTGGCTGCTTTCCACGCCAGCGGCAGAGACCATGTGGCCCGCAAAGCCTCAAATATTTACTGTCTGACCTTTCACGTAAAAAGGTTGCTGATCCCTGTCCTAAGGTAGAGCTTCTCGACTCTTCTCACCCCGAAGCCTCAGGGAAAATGAGAACGTTTGCACAGTACACCGGGATCAATGAGAGGTGCCTGCTGGCTCAGGGGTGGGGGAGCAGCAGCCAGCTTACCTGAGACCCTCATCCAGACTCCACTCAGGCTGGAGGCTTCAATCCCACCTGTGGCCATTGGCTACGGACACTCTCACCTGGGTCAGCTCCTCTCCTGCGGCTTCTTGCAGATGCCTCAAGACTCAGAAGTTCCTAGTCATCTGTTAATGTCTCACAAAGCTCTTTTCAGTTTACAAATGCTTTTCGCCTCTCGTGCTATCTTTTCCTCTTTCTTCTCGCTCTCTAGTTTGCCTTTCACAATCTATTTGGTCCTGGTCCTCCTTCTGAATGAGCCTTTCTTAAAGGTGTTATGGGCAGGTACAAAAATATGAAGAAGTTTACAGTGCTGTTGGAGACACAGTGCTTATACACAGGCATACCTTGTTTTGTGGAGCTTTGCTATATTGCATTTTACAGATGTTCCGTTTTTTTTATAAATTGGAGGTAAGACCCTCCCCCGGCCAAAAGATTACAATTCACTTTTTTTTTTTTTTTTTTTTTGCTCTACTGCTTTGGACCCAAACCTGCAGATCTCCGAGTTGTGCCTATCTGTGGAATAGAGGGTCTTACAAAGGTGCCTTTGACATGACTGTCGTGGAACCTGCCACATCCCTCGTACCGGCTACTGGAATGGCTTCGCCCTTGTTGATGGGGTCGTCCTAGGTGTCTGTGCTCATTGGCATAAGGGTGGGCAGCTGACTCATGGCCCTTGCAGAGTCTGTGCAGTGTGCCCTTTACAGCAGGCTAGCATAAGAACCTGTATCCTAATGTGATAATAGTGATCAGCTGCATGCATTTTTTTTTTTTTTTTTTTTGGGAGAATCTCATTTAAAGGTATAGAGAGAACCAGTTGCTTGGTAGAGAGAAAGGGGAATTCACTTAAATGGCAAGTGGCTGTGGCTTGTTCCTATTGTGGATAATGCATTCTTTCAGGGGAAAGAGGAAACAAAGTCACTACCTTCTCAGATGTTATATTCCGGGGTAAGGAAATATTTAAAAAAAAAAATTTTTTTTTTTTTTGAAAGATTAGTGCTACGAAAGAAACAATCCTGACTAATGGGCTAGAGGGTGGATGGTGGAAAGAGGAAGTTAGGTGGTTAGGGAAGACCTCTCAGGGAGGGGACAGCTGAAGGCTATGATGACGCTGCTTTGCAAAGACAGGGCAGTAGAGAATTCCAGGCAGCAGGAGCAGCAGGTGCAAAGGTCCTGGGGTACAAGCATACTTGGCTTGTTCAAAGGACAGAGAAAAGCTGTTGCGGCTGAGATGGAGGTGTGGGATATGCGGTTTGAAAACACAGGACCAGAATCTTACAGACGCATCGAGCAGCTGTGTCCGCTCGTGGCAGAGCTTATATTCTCGGCACTGGGTCCCTCTGCTGCCTGGGGTCTAGCTGCCAGCTCTGTCATGCTTGGTAGTACTACAGTTGCTGTTCTGGGGTTCGTGGGAGGGCCCAACTCCCTTTCTGTCCTCAGGGTGTTCATGGTAGACTGTTGCCATCTGAGCTGGCCTCATGGAGCCTGTTTCTTAAAGTTAGATCCTCCTAATTGCAGCTAGCAATTAGTGCAAATACCCTGTCCTGATCCTTTGCATGGATCAACTCTTTTTTTTTTTTTTTCCCAATGAGGGAGATAACTGATCACCCCCATTTTACAAATTAAGAGCCCGGGTTCCAGAGAGGTTAAGTTACTGGTCTCCAGGCACCAGCTAGGGAGCGGGAGGGCTGGGGCTTGATTCTGAAGCTCTTCCTCTTCATTACCCTCTGCTGCCACTTGAAACCAAAGGGCAACTGAGACACCTCGCTGTGGAGCAAGGTAGGCATGAGGTGGATGGAACGTTGTATTGCAGTTAGGTGTAGACAGGTGAGATCGAGCCCGGCCTGGTGCAGGAATAGTGGAGGTGGCGGGGGTTCATAGTGTGCACGAAGCTAGGTGACGAGAGACAGGCGGATAGGGTGGGACTTGTCCTCCTGGCCAAGGGGCGGGATTCTGAATTCCTTAGTTGGCACCACTGCATGCCAGATGTTTGTGATTGTATTTAATCTTCTCAACAACCCTGTGGCCTTGACCCTGTGCTACTGGGAGGCACCATGCTCAGAGGAGGGGTAGAGAGCTCTGCCAAGGTCACCGAGCGAGTAGGGCACAGAACCAGGATTTGAACTTTTGAGCCATCTGACTCCATCGTCTTCCCTTCCATCACACCCCCTCTGTCCAGCCTGCAGGAAGCCGGCGGAACTAGAAGAGCGAGCTGGACTCCACGCTGGTTGTTGTCAACCTATCCTGGTTGTGGATCCCATGGAGAGGCTGTTAAAATGTGTCCTCTTCCCCAGAAGTGCTCCTTTGTGCACATGTACGCACACACGCGTGCACACACACACACACGCACGCGCAAATCGGAGGGCTTTCATGAAGCCCTTCAATGGGTTCAGAATCCTGCTCCTGACCTGCAGACTCAGGCTGGATCAGGCCTAACACAGTTGGGAAGAAGAGGAAGAGAATGGTTCCTAACTGCTGCCCTTGTCTGGATCTTTCTTACCAATAAGCAGTGGTCACTTATGCATCTAAATAGCCTAACTCGAGTGCCTAGTATGTGTTGGGCCTGGGAAACAAGAGCTTACATGCTTGATTTCATTTCCGTGTCCCCATAATCCGGTATGTGGGTATTGTAATCTCCTCTATTTTTAAGATGATAGAACAAAGCTTAGAGTTGGAGGGATTTACCCATGACAGATGAGCTGCAGAGCCTGGATTCTAACTTATTAGAATCTTAGAATTATAGTCTTAGTTACACTGACTCTCAAAGTGGTCGTGCCGCAGTTAGTGCCAACGTGTCCTTAGCATGAATAAACGAGTGCTTGTAGATATTGCCAGGTCCTCAAATGTCATTTCTCACCTGCCTCTCTTAGCAGCTACGATCCACGAGCCCGGGGAATGCTAGCTATTGAATTTCTGGTTCCGTCTTGAATGCCATCCGATGCATTAATTAACGTGACCGTGGAAGCACCTCACACTGGGGAGGGTTGTAGAGATGTAAGTCCTTGCAGGCAGGGGTGCAGTTTAATCCCTGCTGAGACAGCTCTGAGCCATCCGGGGGGCTGGCCGTCAGAAGGGGGTTTGCACAGACCCGCCTGCCATTACAGACCCCAAAATGCGGGACTGTAAATGAAAAAGCACTTAAAGATGCCACATATTGTGTAAATACTTCTTTAGTCATAAAATATTATACCGACATAAAACCCTTATGAACATGTTGTAATAATTTATGCTTAAGCACCGGCTATAAAGTGAAATTCAGCTCTCTCCAGTTTTGTAAGAATTTCCCTTGGCGGAGTGTTGAAGCTGTTGCGTGAATTCTCATCTGGGTGAGGCACGAAATCCATTTGCCTGAGCGTGGTTTTTCTTTGAAAGAGCTTTGGCCTCAAACTTTGGAAGGGAAAAAGTTTTCCTGCATGGGAAATGCTAACTATATAATTTCCGAAGTCATAGCTTTATCGCAGAAGCTTATTAACATGATAGAAACTTTTACTTGGGGCTTGTGATTTGCTCCTGCTTGATTTTTTTCATTTACTTAAAGAAGAGTGAAATGAATTAACAATTCTCTCTCTCTTTTTCTTCCCCCAGCAATTTGCTTTTGAATATTCGCTTTTATGGTTTAGCTTTTTAAAAAGAAAACTTTGGCTGAAATGTTTATAGTAAAAACTATAGCCTAGCGTGAGGGGAAAAAAAAAAACCTGCTTGTTTTCCTAGTACTCTCCAGTTATTTCTAAAGGATGATATTTTACATTTATTTGATTTTGGCTATTGTTTATCTTCCCTGTTAGTCATAAACTCCATGAGAGAAGGGACTTCATGATCATTTAGTATGCTTCGCACCTTAAAAAGATCTTAGCACATAGTAGATACTCAATAAATAGTTCTGAGTACGTGTTGGATCCTCTGAGTGGTGGAAGGGCCGGGCTCCTTTCTGTTGAGTCCCAGCCTTATTACTTAGTGGCTCAGTGGCTCCGGGAAGTCTGAGAATTCCGTTGTTCTTGTGGTGGAATGACAGTAATCACGCACTGAGACAGACCTCACAGGGCGTATTAAGTTAGCTAGGGCTGCCATGACAAGGTACCACAGATTGTGCTGTTTAGATGTTTAGGTGTTATTGAGGAGTTTGAAATCTAATTGAGGAGATAACATAATTAACAACATAAAAGTCAATTCTCTCTGATATAGGATGATATAGTCTAGGCTTCTTGCTGAGCATGGTGCTTTTGGGGTTTGGAGATGACCTCATTCCGCCCCTACAGTGGGACATGGGGCTAGTTCTCCAGAATGGGTTTTCCAGTTGAAGGTACATGTGTAGCTTGAGGCTTTCTAAATCACTGTGACCTTTGTTACTCCCCTGGGGGCAGAGCCACACCTTGGCCGCCCTGTGATGCCTGCCAGGCCCTGCTTGGCCCAGTTAAATAGCAATGGTCTAATACCAGCACTTACTGAGTGCTGTTGTACGCTGTGCACGGTTCCAAGGAGGCCTCTGTCCAGAGTTTTACTAACCTTCCCTAGAATCACACAGCACATGCTGGAGTCTGGATTTGAACCCAAGGAGGATGTTCTACTGGACACTAAGCCTCGCTGGCCTGGGCCACAGGTAAGTGGGTGCTGAGCCTGGTGACAGCTAGAAACTCCTCCAGGAGCAAGTCTAGCCTCCACCAGCTAGATCTGGGGTGTTGTCAGCTCTGAGAGTGCTACCGTGGGCCCCAGGGGCCACCTGAGGCCGTGGGCAGGCTTTAGGGCCTGGGCAGCAAGCAAAAGGAGTCCGCCGTTGAGGAGCTTCCTGCCTGCCCTCGCCGCAGCTCTCTCCCTCCTCGCCCTCAGCGTCTTTTCAGGTCACCAGACCTGTCCCGTCATCTTCAGGTGTGTTTCTGGAGGAACAGGAATGGATCACATGCACCCGAATGCAAGATCAAATACTGCGTTTTCACAAAACTCACCTCTTAGTGAATTTTTCATCACTCCTTTGCTCTGTGTAGCCCCAGAACCTCTGCCAGCATGTGAGCAACATCACCATCACCACACCCTTACCATTTCCTCCTCTACCATCACCACCACCATCACCATCGCCAACAGCATCATCATCATCACCACCACCACTACCATCACCATCACCATCACCATCAGCATCACCATCAGCATCACCATCAGCATCACCATCACCATCACCATCAGCATCACCATCAGCATCAGCATCAGCATCACCATCACCATCAGCATCAGCATCAGCATCACCATCACCATCAGCATCAGCATCAGCATCACCATCAGCATCAGCATCACCATCAGCATCACCATCACCATCACCATCACCAGCACCGCCACCAGCACCGCCGCCACCATCGCCATCACCATCACCAGCACCGCCACCAGCACCACCGCCACCATCACCAGCACCGCCACCAGCACCGCCACCAGCACCGCCGCCACCACCGTATCATCCTCTCCGGCCTCTAGAGCGCTTGCGTGCACCAGCACTTGTCCTTCCTTCCTGCTGGACGTAAATGACATTTATTTCTCATAACAACCCGGGGAGTTAGTTTCTTGTCGCGATCTCCATTTTTGCCTTTGAAGGAAGTCGAAGCGTGGAGATGTTACATCAGTCGTCCCGGATCGGACAGCTGATAAGTGGCGGAGGTGGGATTCAGCACCAGGCCATCTGGCACCGGCGCGAACCGTTCTCGCCTCTCGCAGAGGAAACGCGTCCCTGACAGTTTCTTCCCCCGTGAACTGCGAAGAAGGAAAGAGCGCACGGCGGCCGGCTCCGGCCAGCTCCCTGTGCCTTGGCATCTGCACGGTGTCGCTTCTCATTTTTATGTTCTCGTCCAGTGTGGTCAGCGCTTGCTCACAGGAATTGAGTAAGCCGAACACCCTCTTTCTGTAAACGTCAGAGAGGGAGCATCTCTTGAGGATGAAGAGGCCGCTGGTCTCAGGCCTTGAGTCTCGGGCTTTGGGGGTGGGAACAGACACCCCAGCTTTAATAAATGAGCCGAGAGCGTAGTTGGCTCCCAGCCTGAAGGACTTTGGTGACCGATGGGCAAATAGCATGTTACACCTGTCATCGCGGTGCCGTTCTTCTCCTCCTTCTGGCCGTGATCTTGCTAAAGCACTTTTGCTCAGTTTCTCTATCTCATCCCTTCCCGGGACAGGTCACTTGTAATCTTTCAAGAAGGGACCATGTCTGCCTCCAGCCTTCATCCCCAGGAAGGGGGATTCTTTCCTGGGATGTCTGGAAGGAGTTAAGTCCAACCAGGCTGCCTCCTGGGAACATGTCCTGCATCACTATTGGTTTTAATCTTCATTATCTTGAATGACAATGCTGTCAGCACCCGGGAGGGGTCCTTGAACAGCCAGATGGTGGCTGGGTTTTTCTGCCAGTCATCAGTTTTCATCTGATTGCAGTGCAGGTGCGAGGAGGAGTTATTTCTCGGTGCCCCCTTGAACTTTGCTGTGCAGGCAGATTTCTCCAGGAACCCTCACAGGGACTGTCACGGCCGGGAGAATTCCACAGAGGTACCGTTGTTGGTCTGCTCACTTAACAAGTATGTATTGAGTACCTACTGTGTGCCAGGAGCGGCGCTCGTCGCCGGGGACACAGGAATGAGCAAGCAAAGCCCTCATTCCAGTCCATCTTATATCTAGTAGACAAATAAGTACGAAATGTGTCAAGGACTATGTCAGGAAGCTCTGAGAAGGGACAATAAAGTAGGTTAATAGTACGAGGGATCAGATGGCGACTGGGCCGTGGTGAGGGGTGGATGCTGTTTCACACTAAGAATAGCCTCTTGGAGAAGGTAGCAAGTGATGAATGCGTGAGGAAGCAAGCCACCTAGGTCAACGGGAAGCACTTCGCCGAGAGGGGACGACTGGAGCGGGCCCTGCGCGAGAAATGTGATTGCAGCGAGGCGCCGGCGGCTGAGCAAAGGGTGGGGAGGACGGCACGCCTGTTTCACTGGCAAAGACATTTTTATCATTATCATTATTTATTGAATTCTGGTAGTTTGAAGTGTGGGCAAATGAGTATTTTCAGCCTTATCGATCTGGTTAACAGCTCCTTGGGGGAGAAGGCAAGGGCTGGCCTAAGCGTGTGTAGAGTGGCAGGTGTGTTTCCTCTCCCTGGATTAAATTGAAAAGGAAGTGATTTTTGAAGTAACGACGCTAGAACTCAGCGTAGCGACGGCGTTCTAAACTCACCTCGGTCTGTGATCCTTTCGCTTTTTATATTCATTGTATCATTGATGATGCACTCTCCGTGGGAATTCTTTCCTTTCTCTCGTTCTAGCGTCATTGCCTTTTCTTCGTTCGTTCGTTCGTTCATTCCTTCATTCATTCGGTGACTTCTTGCGGATGCCACTGGCGTCAGACACTGTTTCGGGGACGGGGAGTCGGGAGGCAAGTGTGTGTTCCGTTTGGGGAGAGGCTGGCTGCTGGCGTTGAAGGCACAGTCGGAGGTGTCCTTCGTTTGTTTTCCTGATTCCTGGCACCTCGAGCCGTGCCACGTCACCTCTGTCGTTTACCTCTCTCTTTAGACGGCTTTTTTTTTGCCTCTATAGAGGGTGGTCCCTCCTTGTAAAACCTAAAACGCTTTCTTTCTCGGACCAGCTTCCGTCTGCATCCTCAGTCATCAGGCTTCAAAGAAGGGCCCGTGACCAGGGCTTTTACTTTCTCGGCCTGGCCATCGGAATCTGCCTTTCATCCCACTGGCTGCAGGGCCGTGCTGCCGGTGACCCGGGGGGTCAGATCTAAGCCCCTCTGTTCCATCCTTACCCTTCTTGAACTCAGCAGCAGATTTCAACCTTGACTCGCCTCCTCGCAGAGCACCCCCTCTCTGCCCTTCCTGGAGGAGGACTCACAGGCGTCAGCCAGCCCTCTGAGCACACCCGCCCCGTCGCCTAGGCGACACCTCTCCCCCTGCCCTTCAAAGGCAGGTCGCCTCCCCGTTCGGTTCTGTGGCTTCTCATTCTCCCGCTGGCCTGCTTCCTCTTCCTTCCTCCCAAAGGTTTCCCTTTCACACTTTCTCTTTCGGTGAATGAATGCCCCCTCTGTCCCGTTCTGCCACCTCATTTCTTCTCATCTGCCGGAATGTTAGGAATTTTCCCAGTACTGTTTGATACCCTTTTGTTCCATGTCCGCTGCTTGTCTCCCGCCTCCCCACTTCTAACGTCCACCCCCCCCACCCCACCCCAGGTCCTCCAGAGAACAGTTCCTCTCAAAGTGTTGTCCCGGACCAGCTTCGCCAGCCCTTGGGAACTTGCTAGAAATGCACATTCTTGGGCCCCACCCCGAATCTGCAGAATCTGAGACTCCTGGGGAGGGGGCGGTGGGGACAAGGCCCGGAATAGATGCTTTAACAACAACAGCCGTCCAGGTGATTCTGATACTCCCTAAAGCCTGAGAACCGCCGGGGAGGAGGAAGCTGACTTTGCTTCCTCCCCCATCTCCATGCGGCATTCACGCTGCTCCATTCAGCTGTGCACCAGGATCCCAGCTTTGGCTTCTGCCGGAGCCACCTCCATCAGAAGCCCCCATCGTCACACACCTCCTGTGGCTCGTGCCCAGGCCACCACGTGACAGGCCCGAGCGCACATCGTCGAGGCGTTGACCCAGGCCAGAACTCTTGCTCTTTTTAATTTTCAGTTCGCTGGGCTAACTCAGAGGTCGCTTTTTTTGGTAAATTATATGCCCTTTGTAGAGACGTGGCTCATTGTGATGTAGTAGATGTGCCAAAAGATTTCTACGTGGTGGATTTTTTATTTTGGGGCGTGGAGGTAGGAAGGTGATTGAATATTCTTTTCGAGGAACTCGTTTAAATGCCCTGGGAGAAGGAATGGACCGAAGGAGGTTTTGTTTGCTAGGCCTGGTCTTCTGGATCATGCTTCGCAAATCACTCGCACCCTCTCTTCTCAAGCGGAAGAGGCCGGAGTGAGCCGATTTCCAAGGCTGCTTCCAGCATGGGTCATCTGGGTCTGTAATTCTTATTCGTCTGTTTTGAAAAGGCTAAATATTTCTTGATCTTCTTAAAGATTAGGTAACAAGAGGAGTATGGCAGGCTGCAAAATGTTTCTCAAAGTTACCAGCTCTTAGTCCCTAGAACCTGTAAGTGATATTTTATTTCCAAATGGGAAAAGACCCTCTGCAGATGTGATTGAGTTACAGATTTTGAGATAAGGAGGTAGTTTTGGGCACACATACCGGGGTGCGCCCCAAGTGCATCCTTGTAAGAGGAAGGCAGAGGGAGATGCTCCACTCATGGATGAGGAGGTGGTGTAACCACGGAGACAGAGATTGGAGTCACCAAACCACAAGTCAGGGGATGCTGGCAGCCACCGGAAGCTACAAGAGGCACGGAAGAGAGTCCCCCCCCCCACCCCCCAGAGCCTCTGCGGGGAGCGCAGTCCTATGACACCTTGATCTTGGACTTCTGGCCTCCAAAGCTCTGAGAGAATAAGGTCATGTTGTTTTAAGATGGCAAGTTTGTATTACAGTGGACAAAGGGAAATTTAACCACAATTAAAAAAACAACCTCCCCCACCCGCCAAAAAAACAAAGAAGAAATAAGTCTGTGTTTGAAATGTGTCCTGGATGGCAGGTATGTCTGCCCTTGGCATCCAGGTTTGTGGGGTGGGACTGGTGGCTTTATGTCCTCAGTCCTGTCCCTCCCCAACTCCGTTTTGATGATCGGCTGCCAGCGCTGCCTCCTTCCCCAGGAGCAGCAGTTTCCGTCTGCATTCCCGCGTTCCCAGCCGCTTCCTCCCCCTCCTCCTGCTCTCCCACGTCCACACCTGCTCTTTTGTTCTCACTAATTGCAGCTGGGGAGTCCAGCCTCTGAGTCGGGATTGATAAGCGGTGGGAAAAGCCACGTGAGCTCCGTCCCCCTATCTTGGTCACCATCCCATCCTTGGGGATTTGGTAAATGCTCGTGTTCTGAAATGAACAAACTGGCCTCCGAAGTGTTCCTTTATGAGGTTGTCCCTTCAAGGTGGCACAGTCATTTGGGGTCCCTCCATATTTTCTTTAGTAAAGGCCCCTGCTCTCAGTAGAGCAGATTTAGGGAATTGTCTGGGATGCTTAGTTATTAAGGCGCTCATGTATTGATCAACCTCTAGAATCACAAACTAGAGCATTCGAAGGATGGGTCCTGGAGAGGACCCAATCCCTTTTTCTCATCTTTCTTGTAAGATAACAAAGGCCCACTGTTGCCTCTGCCGTGAGCAGGAGTAGAAGATGACATTAAACGTCGTCCTTCCTGCCCACCTGCCCTCATTCCTCCCCTACCCCATCTCCAACAAACTCTGCTAAACTCTGTTGGTGGGCCGTAGCTCTCATTATATTTAATTTTATAAACGACTAACATTTATTGAGACCTTACTATGTGCCAGGGCCTGCTATTATTAGCACGTTTACTATATTAACTCATTTAATTCTCATTACAACCCTGTGAGGTAGGTGCTAGTATCGGTAGAAAATGTTTAGACCTTATAACTAGCTAAATCTTTATAGATTTTGAGCCATTGTTTGCTAGTTAAATTTAAACCTCGCGTAAAATGGGGATGGTAGTGCCTCAGGCCTTCAATAGATGTGGGCGAAGGGAATCAGTAGATGAACAGGTTAAGTATCAGAGAAATACATGTAATTAACAAAACCCCGGGGCCTGTGTGTTTACCTCGGGCATGTGACACGGATCTTGGGGTTCCATCATTTTATCATCTGTAAAATGAGGGTGGTAGTATTCACCATATAGGTTTGCTCTAAGGCTCAGACGGGGTAATGTAAGCGAACCGCCTCACCCAGTACAGAGCATAGCGACGTGCAGTTAGTGAACACAGTCGATGACCGCAGTTCTTGGTAGCTGTTCTGTACATTACAGGGCGAATGGGGCATGCGTTGTCACTGGGCTTTGGGGTGCTTTGGGGGAAACCGTGACGTCTTGTACCAAGATCTGCCCTTGGAGCAGCACACACAGGCAGCATGGAGTGCAGATGACTCAGTTTGGACAAGGCTATCTTCACCCCAAAGGGCGGCAGAATGAGCTCTGTTCACCAGCAGGCCCGGTCGGAAGATTCTTCCCAGTCTGAGGGGAGACACAATGGGTAGAAGGAGCCGTTGGCTGCGTGCAGATGCATCTGTCCACAGTCACTCTGAGGACAGAGCATGAGTCATTGGCTCTGTCCTCAGAGGCAGAGGGCAAGGACAGGGAACGCGCCATGCCTTCAGACCTGACTGATGGGGTGGGTGGAGCCCTGTGTCAGAAAGGTGGCTGAGCCTGCTTCTTTTCCTGGCTACAAGGTCTGTGTGTATGTGGGCAGACTGTCATTATCACTTCGTTCCTTATCGGCGTCTAGCAAGATGGGGAACGCAGATGAGCGTGTATTGACCTCTCCTCTGTGCCAGGCACTGTGGTAGGTTCTGGGAATAGAGAAGGAAAAGACAGCACTCTGCCCTTGGGCAGCTTCCAGCTCCTGGTAGACCCCCGTGTGACAGAGCAGCAGTAACAGGTGCACCCTGGTGCTCTGGACATATTTGTACACACACACACACACACACACACACACACACACACACAGCCTTTGGGCAGCCAAGGTGTGTGTCATGGTCTGAGTAGAAGCTTATGCATTTTTCTCATTGCAAGGCCTCTTAACAGATGACTCATGAACTTGTTATTCTTTTTATAATGTACCATTTATAGTCATCAGGATGGATTAGGGTATGCTATTTATGAACAACCCCCAAATCTCTGTGGTTTGAATAACAAAGATTTCTTTCTTACCGATGCAACAGAGTCATCCAGGGTTGCTATGTGGGTACGTGGAAGGAGGGGTCCTGCCCCATTTTACCCATACTCTGAGACACAGGCAGGTCTCACTACCTGGAATGTCATCGACCACAGTGGCCAGAGGCAGTTGGAACTTAGGAAACCATGTTCTGTCTCTTACAGGCTTTGGCTCACAGTTCAGTGGCCAAAGGTCATCACGTAGTCAATGTTCGCTCCTAGGAGCTGGAGGACATCAGGTCTACCTGCGATGGGGAGAAGAGAAGCAGAGGATCCCTGACAACCCTAAGGACTTGTAACCTAGAGGATATAACAGAACAGAGGAGCTGGCCAGAAACATGAGTGAGAAGCAACAGTCTGACCTCTAGAGGAAGTGTAAGAAAGCCTCGTCCACCAGCCATAAGGTCACATAGATCCTTCGTGTAAGGCCGATTGCCCGGACACCTGCGTAGCTCCCTGGGGCGCATGTAATGCTGTTGCAGCCTAGTAAGATTTAGTGCTACACGGTACGGTGCCTTTGCCGGGCCCTGTGCCAGGGTTGGGGATGCATAATTAACTGGGATCATTAAGAAAAATTTAGAATATATTTATTATATTGATTATAAGACCAGGGAAGCATCATTTCACTTAGTTAAAACTAAACATTTTAGCAGTAACAGCAGTAAGCCTTTTGTTACTTAAAAATGTCACTTAAATGGAACCTGGGTAATTGGGGCATTGCCGTTTATAATTCTTTATTTCCTTCATGTGTGGTTTGTAAGCGCTCGATCATTTGGGCAGACTTCAGTCTGATTCCCTTGGGCTTTTTTTTTTTTTTCCCTTGCTCATCATGCTCATGATTGTTCAGACTTTCCAGTAATATATTGAAAATTGAGCTATTTCGATATAAGCGTATAAGTGTACACACACACACACACGTGCGTGTGAACGCATGTACACGTACACATCTTTCTAGTAGGAGAAATATGGGCTTCAGCAAGCAGAAGGGCGTTGGTTGGGGCCAGAGAGGGTCCATGGCATCATTCTGAAAAAGTCTCGCCTGGTATCTCTGCTCTGTTCTCCTCCGCATGCTCTTAAACATCTTTTATGCAGGTGGCTGGAGAGAAAGCTGCTTAGATACCTTTCCTGGAGATCTTCACTTCCTAATCAGTTCAACATTTACCAACTGGTTTATGTCCCCAAGGCATGGTGGGGAAAGAAAGAGAGGTGTGAGGTATGGCCCCTACACTCTGGGAATTCATAGCTTCGAGTTGGGGAGATAAACTCATGTTTCCCTGCTACGTCCCAGACGCTCTTCCCAGCCTTTTTTGGACACGTCTTTTTACTTTACGCTACAGTGGCCCTCAGTAGCTACTTTTTTCTACTTTATGATGGAGAGTTGAGACTCGGAGAAGACAGTGAACTTCGTTATGCCTTCATAGCGAGTGGCGGCTTTGGTATGTGAAGCTAGGAGTCTCTTTTAACTCCAGTTACGACAAACATTTGCCAGCCAACATGAAGCAATTAGAGTTCTCTAAATGAGAGTCTCAAGAGGGCAGAGGTTTTTATACTCTCCACCACCGTATTCCGGGTGACCGAATGAGAGCCTGGCGTAGATGACTGAGTGATGACTGAGAAGGGCCGCCGCTCTCAAGGGGTGTATAGTAACTGACAAGTGAGTCTGTCAGGTGAGCACAGGGCGTGGGCTACCGCGGACAGCGGTGCGGAGGAGGGCCGTTATATTCAGCTTCTGAAGAGCCACCGGAGGTGTCCATCAGGGGTGTGACCTCATGGGCCTGGGTTTTAGGTAGCAAGCGTGGAGAAGGCCTGGAAAGGGCAGTTATGGAGGTAGCCAGCCCCCTCTCCCCCCCAAGATGCCACGTGCGTGTGGAGGGGCCAAGTTCAGACGGTAGCAGTAGGACGGAGAGATGTGCTTAGCATGAGGGGTGTTAACATATGACGTAGGGAAGAGGGAGGGGTCTAGGAGGAACCTGCACCTGTCCAGCGTGGGCGACCAGGTGGGTGGTAGTGGACCAGGAGGAAGACCAGGGTTGGACAGGATGAAAGCCCTAGCTTTGGTTCTGTGTTCGCTTTTCCACCTTGGGCAGAATACTGAATCCGTCCCGAGTCCTAGACTCCTGTAATATGGGACTACTACCCCACCTGCCTCATAGGGTTATGGCGAGGATGGAATGACATCGTGCACATAAAGCACACAAGGTTTGACGTGTAAAATGCCGGCTGTTGATAGTTATTAATAACTAATGAATGCTATAGATAAAGTGGATCTTAACGCAGTGGGGAAGTTAATAGCTAATATCCTACAGTGTATAAGACAGGGCTAAAAAATAAGTTATGCCACATATGTAAATGCTCTAGGAGACTTTTTTGATGTTTAGGCCTTCTGACCGCACGTTCCATATCATTGGATGACGTAACCTCTATTCTTATTTTAAAGAGTTGGGGGCAAAATGCTATAGGAGGAAATAGAAGGAGGATGACAAAGTTGAACAAATGCCTGTTGCGTTGCCCGGCTCTATGCCAGCTTCTGTACTAGGTGTTTTGTAAATTATTATTCTTTAATTACAGTAACCATCCCCTCAGGCTGGAAGAATGGTGAATTTCCTAGAGCCAAGAATGTATATACACCCAAGAATGAATAATGACTCAAGGTGTTTATTTCTCATTCTCCAAATGCGTGCGTATGTTGTGAGAATAAAGGAGGGGGTGGGATGTCTCTGCTCCACACGGTGACTCAGGCTGAAGGAAACTCGGTTCTTGGCCACATGTGGTTCCTAAGTTCTGGACACTGATGTCCAGCCAGCAGAGAGCAAGAGCTCGAAGCAGTGAGTGTGGGACCCACATCACTGCTGCTGACGTCCCCCTGGGTAGAACTTGGCCACATGGTCACACCTCACTGCCTGTGCCCAGTGTTGGGCGAACAGCTGCCAGTCTCCACAGATGGCCCGTTTTATAGCTGAAGAGACTGAGTTTCTAAGAAACTAACACACTTTCTTAATGGCGCATTGCTCGTTTATCGGGAAGGCAACATTCACGTTCGAGTCAGTCCCTCCCTCCCCCCACCGTCGGAAATGTGGAAGGGGGATTGGGGTTGTGTGTGGGTTCAGCGAAGTAGGCTTAGTGGTGGATTAAGTGATGAAGTTAATTAAATAATTAATAAAGTCGAGGTATTCGAAGTCGACATAGTTGAGTCAACTCTTAAGCGATGTCTAGGGCTGGGAGCTGGCACTGAGGGCGTGTGGTGGCGAAGGTTGTTAGTCAGCATCAGGGAAACTGAGGACTTGGCAAGCCACAGGCCCCGCCGGTGTTTCCTGTATGATCGTAAAGGGAGGAAAACCCGAGATTTGTGTGAGGACAGCAGAAGGATGATAGAGTTCGTGGCCAAAAGTCTCAAACTTCAAAAAAGTCATCTGGAGCCTTTCTATATGCGGCATGAGCTATTTTTTTAGCCCTGCCACGCACATTATAGGATATTAGACTGATAGAGAGCTTCGAGCTCCCATACCGCTGGGAGGAGATAAAATGATACGTGATGATGAGGCTGACAGAAATTGGCTGGTGGGATCAATGCTTTCGGATCACAAAGCCTGAAGGAGCCTGGGTGAGTGCCGAAGCCGCCTGACGTCTGGGATCGGGCTGCTGGTGAAACCAGCGCGTCCAGTTCTCTTCAAACTGGTGGTCTCTGAAGTTGCTCTCGAGCGGGAGGATTAATCAATCAGTCATCAACGTGTACTTATTGAGCACGTACCGTGTGCCCTAATATTTACGACACCAGTTCCTAGGGTGACGAGGAGAGACAGGGATGAGCTGTAACCCACGGCCTCCGCCAGAATCTGATTGCGGAGAGGGTGGCTGAGAGACTAACGAATCATTCGCCCGCCGTAGGGAGGTGGCAGTCAGGGTACAAAAACCAAGCCCGGAAGGTGAGACGACTCGGATTCTCATCCACTGAGTTCCATGAGTCTTTGGCAAGTCATTGGGCTCACTGGTCTTTGGGCGTCTCTTTTGCTTAAAAATAAACCAGAAAGCATGGGGAGGGTGTCTCTTTGTTTTCATTATGCACGAAGTATTTGCCGTGTACCATCTGTTCAGGTCCATGGGACACAGAAGGGTAGGACACAGAGCTGCTGCCCTCAAGAAGCAGAAGGAACAAGATTAATACATGCCGCGGGGAAAAGCCGGGTTTCTACGGGCTGTTGACAGGTATTTACCAGAACCTCTCTGGTCAAGGCTCTTCTCTCTAGTCCATGGCAGTAGACAGCCTGCCCATCTTCTGCTTGCTCTCAGGTCGGTTACTGTCTAGGGCAGCCACCCTGAGCTCCCCGACCCCCCTTCCCCTCTCTTCCCTCCTCCCCTTATCTCTCTCACTCTTCTTCCCCTCCTCTCCCCTTTATTCATTCAGGAAATATTTTTTGAACACCTGCAGTTCATCAGGCTCTGGGGAGACAACCATAGATGAGTTGACAGAATCCCTGTCTCCATGGGACAAATGTGCCCTTTGGAGCGACTGACTATAAATGAGCAAACAAGACAACTGCAGATCTTAATATGTGTCCTGAAAAACCCTAAGACAGCGCTGTGGTAGAGCGTGCCTTGTGCGGGGTCACGCCGGATAGGAAGGTCTCTGCAGGCGTCTCTGCAGCCTTCTCTGAGTGATGGCAGTGAGCTGAGTGGAGGAGGCATAGGGAGCTCCCCTGTGACTCTGGGGCACTAGCATCTCACACGAGGGCCAAGCCTCGAACCAACCCGTGGAGAGCAGGAACTGAAAGAGGCCATGGTGGGTGGATGTCTCAGGGTTCAGGGAGATGCTGTAGGCATAGTGCTAAGATACCGAGAGACACGTAGAACCGTGAGACTCCTTCCTTTTCTAGTACCTGGCACATAGTAGGTGCTCAACAAGCATTAGTGAGGAGCGTGCACACCCGATACTCCGTGGTGCAAAATCCCTCCTCTCCCAGCTTCTTTTCTGGATCTCTCAGAGACAACACTTTTTACTAAAAGGCCTTCTCTCACTTTTCGCATTTCATTGCCCTGGTTAAATAAGGACTGTTAGTCCAGACACACGCACACATCTTACGCACAGGCCCTCTGACCCTACACCGTGCAGGCGCGGAGTCCTGGGAGCTCAAGTTCAAATCCTAAGCCCTTGCTCCCTTGCGCTGCACCTCGAGTAGGAAAGGAAATGCCATTTATTCTACTATTATGAACCAGCCACTGTCACGCGATTTTAATATTTGTGCTGGTATGAGCAAATGCAGTAATATTAACCCCATTTTTATAGGTGAGACCCTGAGGCACAGACTGTCCAAGGTCAATCTAGTTGTCTAGCCGGAGTCCCAAACTGGGTCCTCCGCCTGGAAAGCCCCTTCTTCCATGCCCCGTTCCTCCCCCACCACCCCATTCCTCAGCCCCCCTGTCTGTCACAGGATGGTACATGGCTGATTTTGTCCTATCTTAACTGCTGACCTCCTGGATGGCGTTGACCTAGCAGGATGACGGCAGAGCTGTTTTGCCAGCGGAAGGCGCGCTGCCGAATGCAAATCCGCAGAGGAGTCTGTCCGCGATGCGCGTGCGGAGTTAGCAGGCCGCTGTGCCGCCGCCGGGTCCTTCCTGCCCCGGAACCGACCGAGAAGCTGCGTTTGGCTCCAGCAGCTCCGTCCTCTGGGCTTTCACTCCGTTCACTTTTCCGTGGTCTCTCCAGATGTGGATTTGGTGATGCCACTGAAAAGCTCTTTTGCATCGCGAATCGGCTTAGGCAGCCACAGGGACAGTGAACGCCACTCGGTACTCGTGGGGGGTGTCGCAAGGATGTCCTGATCTGGGGAGAGGGGAGAGACAAGTAAATGACCGAGGGTGGCGGCAAGTGGTAAGGCCTGCGAGAAGCGCCTGGACGCGGAGGGGTGCAGGGGAGGACGGGGCAGCCGGGAGTGACGCCCGCAGAGTTCGGGACACGGTCCCGCGCAGGGTTCGCGAGCTTGAACCCTGGGGCCCGCCTGCTGCCTTCTGACTGGCAGACCCGGGCAAGTTATCGACTCTCTCTGTGTGGCTGTAAGATGGACATGGGAAGATGGCCTACCTCAGGGCTGCTTTGAACATTTAAACGCATTAACACATGCAGAGGGCTTAGAACGGTGGCTGATACGTAAGTGCTTCAGACGTGTGAGTGTGTGTGTGTGTGTGTGCACACTCGTATTCCAAGCAGGGATGTGAGCAAAGGCCTGTCGAGGAAGTGCACTTGCAAAGGGTTGGAATGGGAGGAAAGGCTGCAGGGAGGGACTGGGCAGTAAAGGCCATTGCGAGCTTGGCAAAGGAGAAACTACAGGGAAACTATAGAACCCCAAATGTGTGTATTCGACACTATGATGTGTATGTGTACACACACACAAAACATGTATACATATGTACACATACATGCATACACATGTGTATGTGTATATACTTATTTGAGTGCATATGTACATGTGTTTATACACATTCACCCACACGCACTCATCCCGTGTCTCAGCTCAGGAGGCAAGGTTGTGGTACGCAAGGTCGGGTTGAGGAGAATGACTCAAGTGATAGAGGCACTTAACAGAGGGTGACAGTCCGTCAGACTCACCTTTCCAGGAGAGCATTCTGGAATTCGAGATGACTGAGTGAGAGCGAACACTCTGTCATGGAGAGGATATTAATTTTGGAGGTCAGACAGACCTACTTGGAATTTTGGTCCCCAATATTATCTGTTTCTTTCTCTCTCTCTCTCTCTCTCTCTCTCTTTCTCTTTCTCTTTCGCTCTCTCTCTTTCTCTTTCGCTCTCTCTTTCTCTCTTCGCTCTCTCTCTTTCTCTTCTTCGAGACTCTTTCGACTCTCTCTTTCCTCTTTCTCTTTCTCTTTCTTTCTCTTTACTCATCTGTGGTTCTCTCGTTCTGCTTTCTCATTGTTCGGTCCTCTCAATCTCTCTCTCTCTCTCTCTCTCTCTCTCTCTCTCTCATCTATCTATCAATCCATCGGCTCACCCATCTACCCATCCACCCACTCATCTACCCATCCACCCATCCACCCATCCATCCATCCAATCCATCCATCCATCCATCCATCCATCCATCATCCATCCATCCATCCATCCATCCATCCAAGCCAAGCTGCCTTTTGAGGCTTGAACCAGATATAGGAGCCCCGGTGCCATCCTGCACTGTTCACCAATGGTTTTTCACGCCTTATCTCTTTCCTTTACAAGGCACAGGGGATGCATGCAGAGTCAAATCTGGAGTTTCCATCGTTTAGACCCTTTCTCTTTATGAAAACAGTGCAGGCATCCAAACACCAGGCCGCATTTCGTGTACTCATTTAATGAGAAATTGAATGCAAAAGAGGAAAAAGTTTGGAGATAATTGGACTCGGGAGGGTTGCCTGTGTTTTAGGCAGTGATGAGAAATTGATAGCCTCATAAGCAATGCTTATGAGGACCTACAAATGGTTCAGAAGCTGAATTCTTTGTTTCTAAAGAGCCTTTCCCTGAGGTTTTCCTCTCAGGGCGAACCCTCCCATTCTCTGCAGATGCGAGAAGCTGACCACTTGTAGAGCATCTGTGTGGATGTGCACATACCGGCACCTTCCGGGGACACCCCTCGTGGGACAGGCAGAGAAGGAGATCCTTGCTGCAACTCTGTTTTGAAACTTCATTCTTTGCGGTTAGCTAGTCTCTCCCCTGAGGTTGCAGGCTCAACTCTGTGCGTCCCTGGGCCGGATTGACAGATAGGTACCTGTACTTTTTGCACACTGTTAAATTGCCAAGAATGGGTCTAGGAAGAAAGGATTTCTCTCTCTCTCTCTCTCTTTTTTTTTTCTTTTTGGTTCTAGAAGCCACTGACAGGAGCCACTCACTCACCCACTCGTAGAACAAATAAAGGCAGCTCCGTGTTTTTCCTTTGATGGCAGATTTTCCCGGCATGAAGAAAGGAATATAATTGGAAATTGGGCAACATTCACAGAGCAATTACCATGCCCATTAATGAGGTTTACACGAAGGCTTCCAGTGAATTAATGAAGAACAATGGTGTTGGCTTCACGTCGAGCAGCTGGACAGCTTGATAAAGGAGCAGACTAGGGCTTTGCCACGGTTAAGGACTGAGGGTAACTCTTGCCTTGGCCGGTCCCGTCCTCAGCTCTGTCCTGGTTGCGTTACTGTGCTGAGCAAAATTGAACATACTGGGCTCCAGGCTGCCAGACTCTGCCTCCCCCACCCTGAGGAAGAGGAACCCATGGGGCTAGGCTGTGGGCGCCCATCTTTCTTGGACGTTGCTCAGAAATGTAGCCAGTAGCAAATCATTAAATATCTTTCCTTAGGTCTTCTCCTTAGGGATTATGGTTACTTTTGGGGGGACAGTGTATCTTGGAGAAAGCAGAATATCATTTGAATGCAAAGGTCTGAGTCATAGCCTCTCTTTCAGTGTCTGTCTGTTTCTTATTTAGCTGCATGGGGCTGCAGTTTCCTCATCTGTAGAAAAGACAGTCTTACATCGGCAAACTGTCGTGGGGACCAAATGAAATCATTGACATGAAATTACGTTACACGTATGTTAGTTGTGTAGCGGTCAGAGTTCTCTAGAGACACAGAACCAGTCAGAGACACAGGTCGAGATGTACAGCAGGTTCTCAAATAACGTCACTTCGTTCAATGTCACTTAGTTATAACATTGATGAGATGCTATAGGAACTCAATTCTTGTTTATATCACTTACCCTGCGGTAAAACTGGCTTTGCTATATATCGTTTTGCCACAGTTCCCAGAACCTAACGTTGTTAAGGGAGGACTGACTGTACAAGTAGAGATGTACGTGGACCTAGAAACTTTCTTTTCAGGAACTGGCTCATGTGATTATTGGGGCTGGCAAGTCTGAAATCCGTAGGGCAAGCTGGCAGGCTGCAGCGTCAGGCAGGAGTTAGTGATGCGGTCTTGAGGTGACGTCTCTTCTTTTCTGGGAAACCTCAGTGTTTTGCTTTTAAGACCTTCAACTGATTGGGTGAGGTCCATCCACATTGAGAGGACTCTCCTTTGCTTGAGTCAACTATTGTAGATGTTGACCACATCTACAAAACGACTTCACAGCAATACTGAGACTAGTATTTGATTATGCAACTGGAGACTATTGGCTAGCCACGTTGACACATGAAGCTAACTGTCAAGAGTCATTTTTATTGTTATTGCTACGTCAAGAACCAAGAACTATTGAACCAAGAACTATGACACATGTTTGAACTGATGATATAAACTGATAGAACTGATAGTATCAATAAATACAGCATAGTGCTGTAAATGTATTTTCTCTTGCTTATGATTTTCTTTGAAATACTATCTTTTCTATAGTTTATTATAAGAATACAGTGTATAATACATATAACATACAAAACATGTGTTATGTTATTGGTAGGGCTTATGATCAATAGTAGACTGCGAGTAGTTAAGTTTTGACAGAGTCAAAGTTATACACCGATTTTCAGTGGGGTCTTGGCACCCTTTACCCACTGCACTATTCAAGGGTCAGCTGTCCTATATTTGACTCTGTTGGAGACTATTGGAAAAGTGTCATTTACTGATCCAGTAGGCCCCCAGTGTCTTAGCTCAGGGGACAGATTGTGGTTGGGTGAGGTCAGATTGAGGAGAATGACCGAGTGATAGAGGCTGCTAGAAGAGCATGACAGTCCATCAGACTCACCTTTCCAGGAGAGCATTCTGGAATCTGAGATGATTGAGTGAGAGTGAACACTTTGTCTGAAGAGGATATTAATTCTGGAGGTCAAATAGACCCAACTTAGAATCTTGGCCTCAACATATTTGCCTTCTCGTCCCACATTGCGATAAGTCACTTAACCTCAGTGATGCTGTTTTTAAATTTTTTTTCTTTAAAATGGAAAAAAAAATACTCATCTTTTAGGCTTTTTGCAAGAGCGTGAAGCATATCTGGCATGATTTAAACACTCAGTGAAGAATTATTCCCCTCCCTGTGTATCTGTTCCGTGTTCATTGAGTTGTTATAATGTGACATTTGTTTTAATCTAAATATTTTCCTCTACGGAGTTCAAAATTGAGAACATTGCAGAACGCAAGAGAGTTAGAGAACACTGGAAATATCCGTCAGCATGGGAAAGGGTGTGATATTCAAGCGTGCCTGGGCTTCCTGCGTTCACAGTAAAAATATGTTTTACCGTGAGATCGTTGAAGAGCAAAAATGGTAGAATGCAGTCGTGGAGTCATGCTATGTCATTCGAGCCGAAAGCTGAGATGGGACAAAAATGGAGCGTTTCCCAGTGGTTGTGCCGTAATGGGAATGTCAGTCAGCACGTCACTGTCTCTGAAGACAGGCAGTCACCATTCTCGATTTCGTTTCGTATGCCTTCTAGTCTGTCGGACAGAGGGATCCTAAATGCTAGACACACCTGTCTTTCAGCAAGATTTTTGCGTGGGACAGTATTGGGCCCTGTTTTGTTTTGTTTTTCTCAACCCTGGCGTACTTGACTCTCAGAAGATGAACAGAAGAATCTGTGTGATACTGGTATATTTCCACCAGCTTGACATCCTTATGCGGGAGAGCTTGTTTCTTCTTAGAATGGAATTTCATTAATGCAGTAGACACCACTGAATGTCTGTGTGGAATTCATATGTCGAAATCCTATCCCCCCCAGTGTGAAGGTGTTAGGAGGTGGGGCCTTTGGGAAGTGACTACGATTAAATGAGGTGATGAGGGATTAGTGTCCTTACAAGACTCATCACCATGTGCCTTGGCCCACGTGAGGCTATAGCCCAGAAGAGGGCTCTCGCCAGAACCCGACCACGCTGGCATCCTGATCTCAGACGTCCCAGCCTCCAGAATGACGAGAAATAAATTTCCGTTGTTTTTAAGCCACCTAGTATAAGGTACTTTGTTATGGCAGCTGAAGTGACTAAGATTAGCACCTAAACCAACACTAAACAGTCTGTATTTTATGTACTAATTCAGTATCACCTAATGTCAAAACAAAAAAGCAAGCTGAACCAGTCACGTTAACTGTATCTGTATTTTATTTGTCCTTTGCTGTCTCTGTCTCCTTGAGGAGTCTCTAAACTCCTTGAAGGACAGATGGTCTTCTTTTCATCTCTGTGCTTTATTGTCTGGCATGGGGCCTGGTATGTTGTCAGGATGTAGTGCATGTTTGAAAGAGTAAAGGAACTGTGAAGGAACTTCTTGATCCATGTTACGCTGTTGGCCCGGACAGCTGTTGAGGCTTGACTTTGCTTACGGAATGGAATGCTCTACACAAAGGCAAACTCAGTCATAGACCACAGTCCCAAGGGAACTATCTCAGAGGGTCTGATAGATGGGCAGGACTGCCCGGTGGGCCCTGTACCATCTGTGCCGCTGAGCCAGTGGATCAGAGATGAACGTGTGACTGAGTGAGGTCTTAGCAACGACAAGTCACCCTGACCGGAAAGTGTACAATGGGAGTCTCCGGTTTGAGTCCCAGTGTTCCTTGGAGACTGGAATGACTAGGGATGGCCCTGTGGTGTGGAGAGCCATCGTCACTTGTGCACACATCCGGGGGAAGTCACGACAAGGAGAAGACACGCACCCAAAAGAGCTTGGTCCGAAATAAAAACAGCCTGTTACAAATTACGGGCAGGTGAGGGCCTCGGTCAGAACCCTAGGAAGGCAGATCCGGGTAGCAGAGTGCATACAATTGTCGGTCCATTGCAGAGCACGTTGGAGCTTAGCATAGCCTTGACCTATGGTCCAGCCCTCTAGAGCCTCTGCTTCTGGAGCTGCAGGTATTAAATGCCCTTGAGTGGGAAAAGAAATGAGTTTTTAATGTTTGTGTTGTTTACCTATGTTAATCATCTTCTGCATTTGCTCACCCAGATTAAACCTATCAAAGTAATCTCTGGAAGTCTATTTTAATGACGTCATTACGTCTCCAAGGTCGACATCTCAGAGTCATCCTTAGAAACTTTCTGTCTCTATCCGATCTCCCCTCTCCTTGTCCCTCTTTCGCTTAGGTCATCCAATCGAGCACTAAGCCTCAGTGCATTTCCTTCTGATGTCTTCAGCGTGTTTTCATCTCCCATCTGTCACAGTCCTGGGCGGGGTTCCCATTATCCCTGGCCTGGAGTATTGCGCTAGCTGCTGGCCTGGTCTCCTCCTTCCTGTGTCTCTTAATCCATCATTTTCATGCTGTCAGAGTGGTTTTTCTAAAGCTCAGAGCAGCTCATGGCAGTCCCTGCTTAAGCCTCTTTGATTACTCCTCATTGCCTCGAGAAAAAGTCCAAACAACTTAATATGACATATAAAGCTGTTCTCCAGCCTTCTTGGCTTTGGGCTCTACCTCTGTGTATCAAATTTCAACTTTACCACTCTCTAAATTTAACATATCCTTCCATGTTTCAAGGATTTGGGAATTTTTCTGGTTTCCTTGGAAATCCTGTGAACTTTTCTCCACTTAGACTCCTACTTAAAGCCTTTAAGACTCAGGTTTGGCTGGTTGAATTGAATCACATGCAAACAATGGCTAAGGAGGCGCTTAGATTGGCAGCCTCGATTTTTTCCAGAGTGCATAGCTTCAGTTTAGTGGAAATTCTCTCTAGCTCAAGTCGGGAGTGCCCCACAAGGGAGCCTAGTTTGTTCATGTCTTTACTCGCTCTGCTAATTTGTGTTTTATTAATGAGTATGATTGTCCTGATGCTCGGGCTACTGTGCTAATGACTGATAATTGCCTTAATGAGCTATTTGTAAGAAATACAGTAATACCAGTAGGAATGAAACCAGACCCCACCACAGCTGGGGGTATAATCGCCCTTTGACTGACTTCTAGAAGCAGCTGCCTGCAGGATTCAGGCAGTCAGGATGAGGAAGAGCGTTTTGGTGAACACCAAACTTACTCATCTTCCTCTCGCAAGTTAATCATGTGCTTGTCGGTCGGGAGGCTGGGTTATTCTGGGTAAGAGTTCAGCGACATACAATAAGAGAGCTGTCCCCCATACCGCACGCCCATCAGTAGTTGGTCACCTGTGTGTGGCTCTTCTCCATGCTGTCGTCGCTCAGGATCCAGGGTTCTGAGGCAGCCTCCGTCAAGACCATTTTCATGGAAGAGAGAGAAGGGCACACAACCAGTACTTAAAGCTTCCTCTCAGTGGCTTATGTTCTTATATTTCGTTGGCCAGAGTAAGTCACGTGTCCGTGCCCGGGCAGAGAAGTTCTATTTTGATGTGCTCGGAGCTCAAACAGTGATACTTGTCAACAGCCTGTGGTCCACCATGTCACGGTACAGTGGCATATGATTTGCCTTACATAGTTTGGTTCTGGAAAGTCAGTAGAGAGATTGATTGCCCCAGCAAGGAGCTCAGTGAGTATGGTGGGGAAGAACTCAGGCTTGAGATGGAGCCAGCGTGTGGTTCACATGCTGACCACTGCTTACCATCTGCGTGACCTGGTCAGCGGACTTAACCTCTCTCACCCTGCTTCTTCATCTATAACGTGAAAACAGCAAAGCCGATCTCATAGGATTGTTTGGGGTTAAATGAGATACTGGGTCCGAAAGCATCTATAGTATTGTCGCCATCAATAGCAGCTCACATTCCCGTCTCCTCTTAGATGTCATTCAGAGCACGAGATCCTGTGTCCCTGGATGCAGCCTGTCATCTGTGCCCTTCGTACAGAAACTACACCCCCCCTCCCCCCGCCCCCCCGTGACGGTCGGGCTTTTGAAATGTGGCTGGTATGACCGAGGACCTGATCTTCAGATTTTATTTAAACGTCATAATTTAAATTTTAAAACTGAGCCAGTTTATTAGTTCCTTTAAACACAAGTTTATTGTTTTGGAAGGGCTCCATTTCACTTTGGTCACTGAAAATTTAGCATCCAAACTGAGCGTAAAATACACATCTGAATTTGAATATTTAGTATGAAAAACAGAATGTAAACTATTCGTTAATTATTTTTATATTGATTACATGTTGACACGGTAATATTTTGGATATACTAGTGTTAAATAAGATATGTTCTAAATATCAATTTTATCTATTCTTACTTTTTTTCTATGCGGCTACTAGAAAATTTAAAATTGCATATGTGGCTAGCATTGTGTATCTATTGGGCAGCGCTGGTTTAGAGATACAGAGAGGCAGGTCCATGCTTCACTGGGATTTCAGTCTGAGTATCCATCTGTTCATTTGTCCATCCGTCCACCCATCCAGTCAACCTATACTTATGGACAGCCTCCTCTGAGTCTGGAGCTATGTTACGCTCTTGAGAATGAGCACTGATCAGCATAGGCACGTTCTCTGAGCTCCCTGCTTGGTAGGGGGACAGGGACTCATCGCGATGGCACGTGAGCACGTGTAGAAACCATCGCGTGCCATGTGAGACAGGGTGGGGAGCTAGGAAAGCACACACTGCGGGACTGATCGTTCTAATGCTTTATGTAGGTGGGTGGGGTTGAGGAGGGGTTTGTCGAGAGGGGGAGGAGATTGGATAAAAGTGGGTCTGGGGCTTGGAGAAGTGTGTCCTGGGCAGAGTGAAGAGTGTGCATCGAGGTCCCGAGGCTGAGGGGGTCAGTCCCACGGTCAGCATCAAACCTCTCTCCATCACATCCTCATTTTCATGGGCAAACACAGAAAGGATGGTGGCCCATCCTGAAAGTGTGTGAACCCCTGAGCCCTTCAGCCGCGTTGGCAGAGACGTCTCGTTCCGGTGTATGCCCCACTCTGTGGACCTGATCCGTCTCCCGCATTGGACCGTGAGCATCCTCAGGATGGGGAAGTTCTGGGTCTCGCGTACGTTTGCGATCCCTGAGTTGTGCAAAGCGCCTCGCGGATTGTAAACACTCAGCCTGTATTGGTTGATTAAATTTCCGCTTTCCTGAAGAAGGCTTGCTATCTGGGGTACCCCACTGATTTGTGTGCAATACCTTTGCAATGGGGTGGTGGGGAGGCTGGGAGCTGACTCCTCCCAGCGCTGCCGCATCCTTCTTTTTCTGGATAAGAAGATGGAGAAACTTAAAAAATTAAAGACCTGGTCGTGAAAGTGAATGCTTATTAAGCAGTGACTGTCTGGTGGTCCTTATTTTAAGCACTTCATATGAGTTAACTTATTTGATCCCCAACAGTCCTCTGAATCAGGTACCATCGTTGTCATCCTGATTTTGCAGATGACAAAACTGAGCACAGAAACGTTGAAAAATTCACCCAGGGTCACAGAGCTTGGAAGTGACAGAGCTAGGATTTGTATCCAGGCACGCTGTCTCCAGGGCTTTTGCTCTTAATGACTTGCACCAACCTGGCAATCAAATTATGTTTTCGGAAATCACAGAGTTTGAAAGTACAAGGAAAAGGATTCGAGGTCAGCTCTGAGTCTCACTGTCTTCCTCCAAGCAGGACAGCAATCTGAGGACCGTCAGGGATTTGAATGCTGCTCCGGGGGCTGGAATTCAGAGATAAATAAGCTGTCTTTCCTTTTCAAGGAGCTTATATTTGAGGAGATGTCATGTTACAGATAATTTTAATATAATGATAGAGCCATGCTCCTGGAAAGTATTCAAGGAGCCATTTATTCTCTTTCGGTATGTGATTATGTAAAGAGGTATTTCTGCCGAAGATCCCGTAAGCACTGCATCTCGAAAATGTGCCAGGTTCATTTATAAGGCTCGAGGCTGTCCTGGACGCTAGATTCGCAGATCACACCACTCTAATACATGTCTCGAGCTGCATGTGCCGTAGCCACACCTGGTTTTGGTTTCACAGTCCTGTCTGAGCCAGGAAACCTTGCATGAATCTGCTATAGCTTTCTCTTGCCTTCTGCTTCTGAATGACACAGTCCATTTACTCATCTACCCATCCATCCATCCATCCATTCATTCTACATTTAACAAATGCTTATTTTGGGCCAAAATTTCTATTATGTATGTATGTATGTATGTATCATCTATCTATCATTTACCTATTATTTGTCTGTCTATCTATCTATCTATCTATCTATCTATCTATCTATCTATCTATCTAGTATTTCTTGGCTAGGCAGTGTTCCTAGGCAGAGGAAATACAGTGGTGAATTAAAGAAAGACTGTTGTCATAACCTTAAGTTCTAGTGAGGGCAGTGAAAGAAGTCAGACACCATTGAGGTCGAATAGTGTATGATTCCATTTACATGAAATATCCATAATAGGCACATGTATAGAGATGGAATGGAGAGAAACTGCCCGGTGGGGAGGGGGTTTTATTTGCGAGTGATGGACACGTTTTGGAGCTAGATAGAGATGGAGGTTGCACAACATCGTAAATGTACTAAACAGCATTTAAAGTTTGTTCACTTAAAAATAGTCGATTTTATGGTATGTCGTTGCATTACACTTTAATAATTTTTAAAAAATAATGAAAAAATTCTAGTGAGGGGAGATAGACATTAAACAAAGTTCAGAGTGATGGTGAAAATTTTAGAAATGGAAGGAAAAAGAGGACCGGGGCATGCCGTGTGGAGTAACGGGTTGGCGTTTCAGACAGGGGTGTAGAAGGAGATGACTAAGAGGGGCCGAGGGGGGTGGGAGTGAGCAGGCAGAGGACACGGTGAGGCAGAGGCCGACGGAGAGCGTGTTCATTGTGTTTTAGGAGCAGGCCGAGTGAGGAGGAGGGGGAGGCAGTCCTGCTGCTGGCCCCAAGTGCCTTTGTGCAAATTAGGAAAAGACATCCCCTTGAAAGCACAGCCCGTGTGTGTGCAGGGCTCACCGGAGGCTTTCGGCCGTCTCTGTCCAGCCACCTGGTTCAGGGCACAACATGCAGGTATTGCGTGGTGGCCCTGCTAAGAGCTGAGGTCTAACAGGGAAAATCACAGGTGGGTCTTTAAATGAAATACGGAGCCATTGAAGGGGCCCCAGCCCAGGAGAGATGGACAGAAATATGAGCCGGTGGTTTGGACCAGAAGTGACAATGGTGGGAAGCAATCAGAATCTGGTTGTGTTTTCAGGGTCACTTCAACAGGATTTGCTGTCACCTTGGACGCGGAGACTAACAAAAAGGAAGGAGTTGATGGCGAATCTGGTTTCTTTTCTGAGCGTCCAGAAGGAAGGGCGGGAGGCTTCCATTTGTCCTAACGGGGAAGATCACGAGTATCTAGTTTGGGAGAGGATATTAACAGTTTGGTTTCAGTCTTGTCGCATTGGTGGTACTCTTTTCGATATCCAAGCGAAGACATCGGGCTGGACAGTTGGATCTGAGCGTGGGGTTCAAGCGAAGGTTAGGATAGGGAGGGCCGGGTTGGGAGTTGCCAGCACCGAGCTGGCGTTTGAAGCCATGGACCTGGCTGAGCTCAGGTAGGAAATGAGCGCGCGTGGAGACGATGACATTGGACTTGTCCGCTCTCTCCCCATGCTCTGGAAAAATACTATCTGTGCCGCACGGGGGATGTTGGGGGCTAATATAGTCATTTTAAAAAACAGATTGTTTTTTTAAAGCAAGGAATTGCAGTCTTCTTCCCAGGGGAATATAAAAGTAGGTTGTTCAAGGTGTCAACACCATGCAGATGTACAGCCGGCTCTCTGCAAACGCTCTCTGGGAAGCGGTACCCAGGCGTACGCACGGTGCTGTGTATCATCCTGAACAGCAGTGAGCTGGGCTGTGGGTCTCTTGCAGCCCTCTTGTCCATACATGTGCCCCCAGCTACCAAGAGATTATCTGGTATTCATAAGGTGCCAAATATATATTTGTGTTATGAATGGATGGATGGTCCTTGCCTTCTGTGCTTGAAGACCAAGCTAGAAAGATCTAGTTTCATATTTTGTTGTTAACTTGTGGTTTGAACCAAAGAGGCTTATATGTGCTTTGGTTATTGGAGATAAAATCTACCATCCTGGGTTGAACATTCACCACATTTTGCATCTAGGGCTCTGTGGCAATTCCCAAAGAAAAATCCCAAACTGCTATGGACAAAAGCAGCGTTATTGGAATCAGATAGTAAGTTCCCAAGGAGATTACTCTGTCCAGAATACATTTAGGTGTATCTGTGTGTGCAAAAGAGAGTTAACACACCTGACCGCTGTGAAAACTCTGCTTACATCTGAGAAGTTGGATGTTAGAAGGGTTCCCACCATGCCCAAAGCTGGTAAGGGTAGCTCGCTGTGCCCAAACTTTGTGCAAACTGTATAGTTTGTGCTTTCCTTCTGGGGGTCTAGAATTTTGGAGCATGTTAGGCTGAGGCTGCCTGACCCATCTCCAATAAAAACCCTGGGCCCTGAGTCTCTAAGGAGCTTTTCTGGTAGACCACATTTTACATGCGTTGTCACAAGTCATTGCTGGGTGAACTAGATGCATCCTGGGTGAGTCCACTTGGAGAAGACTTAACGAAGCTCGTTCCTGGTTCCCTCCAGACTCTGCCCCATTGCGGGATTTGCTTGGAGTCTTTCTGCTGTAATAGGTCATGGCCATGAGCACATGTGGCTATGCGCTGAGTCCTCCTAGAGAGTCATGGTACCTGTGCCTGGTCTTAGGGACGTCTGACACATCTCCTCTTTTGGTTGGTTGCCTTATTAAACAGCCATATCACCTTAATGACCCTTGAATACCATTAGCTTTTATTGGGTTCCAGCTGTATACATATCATATTCAAAAATTGTGCAGGTCTCTAGGCTAGAAACCAACACGCACCACCAAATGCTCATGAGGGACTTGTTCGCAAGACAATTCCATATATAGGGCCTTGAGTAAGCTACAGAGATGGTTTAGACATAGACAAAATCTCAATGTGAGAGAGAAAATGTAAGTTCTATAAAAGCAGAACCCCTAGAACTTTGGAGAAGTAAATACTCTGCCACTTCTGTGATATGAGGGTCACTTAAAAAGGAGAAGTTGATGACTATTGTGTTGAGAGGGGGGGTTACAGAAGTGGCAGTAGGGCACTGGTAGAGCTTAGTAGTTTGGAGAAAGAACACTTTGCTCTTCACTGGTATTTTTTACTGTCTTACAGTATTATCCGTCCGTCCGTCCGTCCATCCATCCATCCACCCATCCACCCATCCACCTATCCACCCACCCATCTTTCTATCTATCCAGTTGTCTGTCTCCCACCCACCCAACATTGCCAGGCAGCGTGTTACCTTACTGAGTGTTCCACCAGGCCCTGGGGTGTGCGAATGAGTTGAGTAGGGTCCCTGTCTTCCTGAGGTATGGTCTACGGAGAGAGATAAGGAAATGAATACTTCCGGGTGGATAGTGATCACATCAGATTCTCTAGGATCCCACAGGAGCACGTGCCTGCTTCATCCTGGCCGGGAGAGTGATGGTGTGACAAGTGAGGTTGTCACCCTACTGTATGTCAAAGAGATTATCCAAACAAAAGGACAGGCCTCTGCCTTCATGGCCATCCAGGCAAAGGAGAGAGCAGCAAACCACCTCTTGGGAGTTCCCTGAAGGGTAACCAGAAATGTTTCTTTCATTTGACATTAGGATGACTCTGAGCTACTTTTAGTGCAAACCAGGGACGTAGCCATTCCCAAAGGCACATGGCAGTTACCCAACTTCACCTGCCTGTGGTAATCAAAGGAAGACACCCAAACTGGCGGTCTGGGACATGTAGCAGGGCCTGAGAACCCTTCTCAGAATGATAACAGGTCTGTCAGGAGCACCCTTCCTGATGCCTTCTTTGAATTCTGAGCCATTTGCAGTGGGAATAAACTGTTATGGAGTCAGCAGTTGTGAGCCGAAGAAGCCAAATTATTGCTTTTATTTTTGGCTTTGCCTGGGGTCAGAATTCCTTTTGTTTCTGATTTACCTTTTGTTTGAGAAACTCGGCCTGATTTCTGTGTTTCGAGCATCCTGTAGTCATCTCTGCCGCAACCAAATCTTTCTTTACACAGATGCTTGTTAACCCCTGCATCTTTTCAGAGTTAATTATCAGACGTTTCCTCTCAGGACTTCCCTAAAGTGGTCTGAGCAAAAGAAGGTATTATTTTCATGAGTGAGCAAAAATAATAACAGCAAACATTGTGTGTCGGGCACTGTTTCTGAGTGCTTCTCTAGTTTAACTTTTAATTCTTAAAGTAACGCATGAAGTCGGTGCTATAATTACTCTCTCCATTTTACAAATGAGGAAACTGAGTCACAAGACACTTAAGGAGTTGGTGCAAATGCTTCTACTACTCTTGGATTTTAGAACAAAGTGGGATACCCAAAGCGCGATTCATAAAACGAAAAGTTTCTTCCACCTCGGAGTCTCTTTGGCACCACTTGAGAACAGTATGCAAAACCCTCGTGGAGAATTATTTCTGGTGAAAGATTTAGGGAGGAGGTCATGGCGTCTGCATTTGTCACCTGTGTGGCAGACCAGATGAACTTGGCCCGATGCCAGTCTTCCTTTGTAAATGCTCTTCCAGTGCAGAAAAGAGCTCGGGGTGGCAGGGACCGATCACTCCATCTGGATCGGACCTTCGAAAAACGTGTCAATATCCTGCGTCCAGCGTTTGGAGCAGCAGTCAGCAGTGTGCAGCGTTTCTGAAGCAAAAAGCCACGTGCACGTCTGGGAAAGAGTGGAGCCCTCCCAGGGGTTCCGTCAGTCCTCCCTTTGGAACCTGAGGAATGCCCATCAGGTTTCCCTAATTCCTTTCCTAGGGTTTCACTGTGTTCCTTGTTCACTGATACTTTTTATCATATGGCGTGCATGTTCATTTTTAAAGATAAATGCAGAGAGAGAGAGAGAGAGAGAGAGAGAGAGAGAGAGAGAGAGAGAGAGAGAGAGAGAGAGAGAGAGAGAGTGTGTGTGTGTGTGTGTGTGTGTGTGTGTACTCACACTGTGTTACATATTGCTGGGTGCTTTACATTTATTGCCTTTTATAACTCATGCAACAGCCACCCCTCCACACATGTTAGGGGTACTGTCCCCATTTTTTAACATGAGCAAAATAAATAGGGCGGGGATAGGGAGGGAGGGTTAGGAAACTTTCCTTGGTCACAATTGTAAATTGCAAAACCGGAATAAGCCTCAGATCTGTTTATCTTTAAAACTGGTGTTTTCAGTGTACGGTCTATCTTCAGGCTCATCTTATAAATAAAGAAGTATCCCAGAACTCAAAAAGGCAGTGTATCAGTTAGGATGTCTTTGGTTGTGAAGAGCAGATCTACAAACCGGCTTCAGCAGTTCAGGGAATATACCGGAAGTTGACAATTCCAGACGGGGGACTGAGGTCCGGTGAGACTGTGTCCTTTCTCATGGGCTTCTCTTCCCCGAGCCACCATCGGGTAACACTCGTGCCCACCCTGAATCAATCATTGTGACCTGGGGGCTTTGATTACACTGCTCGTACCATTTGACAGACAACAATATCCAAAGGCTCCAGATGTCACCTACAGCCAGGCAAAGGTGGAGCTGTAGGGACTTGGTCAGGAGAAGGTGAGGGGAGTTGAGAAAGCAGGGGGCACAAGTTGGGGAAGTAAATGGCCTGGCTTGGGGGGAGCCCCTCTTCTCCCCCTTTCCATCTGCCTACTTTCGGTTTTACTTAAACCACAGCCACCCAGGGACCCACCCAGCCCCATCTATTTCTGATGCTCTTCAGAGGTTTCCACTCTAATGATCACCTGTCCAGATGCTTTTAGAAGAGTCCACATCCTACTGCATATCACCTTTAAGGTAGAAATGCTCCCTCCTCTTCCACCTGTCTCTGTTTCTTTGCATTTTTCCAAGGTCTTTGACGAGAGATTTCGCTATTCTACTTCCTTTCATTGTTTTTCCCTGGCACGATGATTTTACAAGGAAAATAAAGTTCCTGACGCCTCTCCTCCTTTGATTTATTATGTTAAAGACAATTTGCTTTTCTTATTAGAATTTGAGGTTATTTTGGGTGTTTCTCCCCCTCGTCCCTAGAGATCTGGTCTGGAGGTGTCTCCAAAGATGATAATCTTTTTCGTCTCACATCCTCCCACTCAGAGGGGGCCAGAGTGTGATTGAGGGCTTGGCTTCCTCCTGACTCCTCCCTTTCTGACGTTTCAGAGCCTTAGCTGTTCTTTCTTTATTCTTCATTGAAACAGACACTCAGAAAAAGTTCCAATTACATGTTAAATTAAACCGATAAGGCAAGCATTTATATATGTGTTACCTGTGTAATATTGGAGCACTTAATATGTTTTAAGCATTATACATATATTAATGTATTTATACACCACAGAACCCCTATAATTTTTTAAAATCACATTTTACATATGAAGAAACAGAGAGGCCCAAAGACATCAATTGACCTGTGTGCAAAGTCACACAGCCTATAGGGGGCAGAGCTATGATTTGAACTTAGGCAGTCTGGCTCCAGGACCATGTTTACACATACACGTTTGTAAAACTCCATATGCATATGCTCATTAGTGTATATGTAGTCATGGTTACTGCGAGAATAAAATTGGTCTGTCTGTGTAAACATAACTATGAGGAAGGAGCAGTAATTATTACTATGACTAAGAGTGAACCGAATACTTACTGGATGCCAGGCATGGTGATAATTGCTTTTACTCAGATTATTCCGTGTTGAGCTTTCTGTAGCCCTGCAACTTGCTCCTGCTGTTATTCCACTTTTTAGATGACGACATCGAGGCCGAGAGATGAACTAATTTCTGCCAGATGATACAGTTTACAAAGATGGAGCCTCGTTAAAGATCAGTTCTCTTTAAAATAGCATCAGCAATAACTATTAGCATTTACTGAGTCCTGTTCCTTGCTCAAGACCAAGGAAAAAGCATGACAGCAGGTCCTCGAATACCGTCATTGATTTCAATGTCATTCTGTTGTAACATAGAAACTTAACTCTTTTCGTATCAGTTGGCGTATGGTAAAATTGGTTTTATCGTACGTCATTTCACTTAAAGCCACAGAACCTATTGATGGTGTTAAATGAAGACTTGCTGTACTCAGATTGTCATATGTCAACCATTCTCCCGTATTTTGGCCTCTCTTTCAGTTTGTCTCACTTTGGGCCATTGAGTCTTTGGCTGTTGGACAGATGAGGAAACTGAGTTTAGAAATTGTATAACTTGACCAGGCCACACAGCAGTACGAGGGTGGGTTGGGTTTGAATGTCGATCCACCTGCCCAAAGAGCCGAAGCTCCCAACTGTTATAGCCATCTGGCTCCTCGAAGTTTTGCTGTCTCCAAGCTCCTCCCAAGAGCACGTCTGGCTGGAAAGACCTGGTCGATAGGCAGAGATGCTCCCTGCTTCGACCCGAGTCCTCCAGGCCCAGCCGGGACTGCTGGTGCCAGGGCTCTTGGCCCCTCCCACCGTCCTCCCGGGACCACCCACCAGAGAAGAATCAGCTGAGGCACTGTCTTTTGTGTGTCTAGTACCTGGGAAAAGGCAGCTGCACAGTCTCCATCAGCATTTGCAAATTATTCACGAACTATCTGCGTAGACACCCAGGGCCCAGCCACGTACTTCGGGGATCTACGTGTGGGTTCTGGGAGGCTCATGGATGCGTGAGTTTGTTAGGAGGGCAGGCATCACATCCAGCACAAACCATCTTCCTGCTTTCAGCCTTTCAATATCCAAGCCCAGTTTCCCCTCTTAGCATTAATAAACTTTATTTCCCCTGCAGTCGTAGGAGAGAGAGGCCCTATAGAAAACTTGGAAACCAAAAAAAAAAAAAAGAAAGAAAAACCTAGAAAACAGAAAACAAAATAAAAGCTACCTCTATCAATTCCATTTTTATTAGTTTTTTTTTTTATTTTTAGTTGTAGATGTTTGCATGAAAGCAAGAGATTCTCACATCACCCCCTTCTTTTATGATTATAATGGAGAAGCAATAAAAGGACAGATTCTTAAGGGAAAAAAAAGGGGCTTGCCTATTTTAAATAAGCAGAGAGCTGCAGTGATGAGGAAATGATGCAAACCTGCCACTTATAGAAAAAGTTCTATTTAGGGAGAAGGATTTTTCCTCGTGTTCCAGGGGGCGGCAGGGGGGACTCTGGAAGCGACAGCCACTCTGAAAGCCACTCTAAGGAGGGAAGGGGCGGGGTCCACTTCTCACGCGCAGCCCGTGCTGAGGCTCAGGTTTTCCAGTGGGACGTGGGCAGTCGAGTCTTTTACTTCCTTCAATGGAATTTGTAATGAAACTAAATTTATGTCCTAATTAAAATAAATATGGAGGAGGGGCTGTTGAAAGCCGCTGCCCCCTGGTTCGGAGGGTTTTCCTGCTCAGTTGTGATGAAGCGTTATGCGTGCAGGCATGAGCTGAGGCCCGTTTTGCCCTTCCTCATCTAAACTTGAAAAGTCTAGTAGCTTTTATCACAGGTGGGTGTTTGGCTGGGTCCTTTTTTTCTTCCAGCTGTTAAATTTTTTAAATCGACAACCCTGTAGTCTATGGCCATGTCACCCTGGACGTACGCGATCTCATCTGATCATGGAAGCTAAGCAAGGGCGGGCCTGGTTAGTACTTGGATGGGAGACCACCTTAGAATACCAGGTGCTGTAGGTGCTAAAAAAAAAAAAAAAATTGGAATAAAAAAATAAGTCAATAAATAAATTGACAACCCTGTAGCCAGCCAGGGTGACGAAAGAAAGACTGAAATTTTCATCTTCCAGAACATGTTTTTCCAACCTTTCTTTGGGTCACTGATGTGAACAATAATGCCCTACTGAATACCTATCTTCAAGATGCCTTAAGAGCGTGGTGAACGCCTCGTAAATCTTGGAGACATGGCTTGTGATAGCCAGCCAGGCATGGAGATCTCTCCCCGGACATGCTCAGGGGTCTCTTGTTCTTTCTGGAAGAAGCTGTTCTCGGATATTAAATAAGATAGTACCTGGCACAGGCTAGATGTTCAATGTTATTCTCTTCTCCTGCCCCTCACCCCACTCCCCCTTTTCCTCTTTTTTCGTGAGTCGGGTTTTGGGGAACCCCATGGACATAGTGAGAAGGGAAGTCTGTGTTCAGGGGAATTGGAAAATGCTGAGTGGGGAGGAGGAGAGAGACAGCGGTGTCTTCGTTGGGGGCAGGCGGCTTGGCCACGCCTACATCGTGTGTGGAGGAACAGTCTCAAAACTTGGGACGTTGGTGTGTGTGCTTTGCTTTCTGTTTTTGAACCTGTGACTCTCTTAGTCCGGTTTGTAAAGTTGTCCTTAGGATGTGAAAGATGCTCCTTGTGACTTCTTATTTCCCGACTTCCCATCCTCGTGGGGTCCGGGGGTGCTGATAACACTTTCCCTGTCGTACCTTTGTCTTGCTAACATTTCTAACCCCAGAATGTCCGCAGTCGCCTGGGGTTCCGTCACACAGACTGAACATCACCCTGGCCTTGGAGTCCACGCAGCTGAGTCTGAGCGGGGGGTGCCTCGGCACCCTGCTTAGCTTCTCTGGATCTCACAGTCCTCAGATAGAACAGGTGACAAGTGACAATGATGAAGTCTACCCATTAGGGCTGTTGTGAGGATTAAATGACATAATGTGGTCCAGCGCCTGTCCTGGCATTTAGCGGGCACTTCACCAATACGACACATGATGATTTTCTTTTCCCTTACACAATATTTGTCCTAGAAAGATAAGTGGTAGCTGTTATTAGTGGTGGTAGTACTAATCGTAGTGATACTAGTACTGGGAGTAGTAATACAGGTAGTAAGCTTTTGACTAAGCTTCCATATAAAAGTCCATGTGATTTCTACATAATAACTCGTCAGATTATTATATAGAAAAATAGTATGCTGATATTATATACAATATAGTAATAAATTATTCATATTAATCATTGATTATATAATTAACATTAATAGCATATTATTATAGTAATGTAATGTTATTATATTTTAATTATGTTCTAATAATAATGCTGTTGGACAGAATTATTCCTTCAGGAATTTATCCATAAAATCACAATAGCCTATGATAAGGCCTTGTTACCAATACAATATTCCACACAGGTGAATTGCCAGATGAAAGGACACCTTTCCCTTTAAAAAGCAAAATTTCGAAAAACTAAATAAAAGAACACACACCGATGTTATGGAAAATGCTCCAAACTTGTATTTTTTTCTCTCTTCTCAAACAGAAAAGGCCAAATATTATTTAAACTTTTCATAATGTGACTCCATTGGCTTTCGTGCCATAATGTAACCCATGAGAACTACTAAATGGGAGGGACAGTTTGCCCCTCCTGTAACTGGCGCAGACCATCGTGCCTGTGGAGTTCTGTGTTGTACTGTTATTTTTTCAGCACGGCTGTCCGCAGTCAGACCATCCTCACCACACTCTAACTGCTTGGGGAGCATCCGAAGGTAGCTACAGCTCTTTCAGTATGGAGCATATCGACTTTTTAATTTCAACTATTTATCTCATCATTCGTAAGCTTTTCTCATTTAGCTTTTCTCATGTAGCTAATACAAGCTACGGAACAGAGCTTTTTTCTCTGTGCTCTTTTAAGGAAATTTTGTTTGTGTAAAAGGAGAAGTTGCTGCTGTTGTTTTTTTGTAGAATTTTTTCCTGCTATTCACCTTGAAAGGACACGTGCCTGTGGGGATTTTAAAGCCACAAAAAAAAAAAAAAAAAAAAAAAGATGGACACTTTTGAAGTAATCCAAATAAATATTCTGGATAGGTATTGCTAAGAAAAAAAAATTCAAAACAGCTTTTGGAAATACCTGTCAATTATATCTTAAATTTTGCTTGCATGTCACATTAGTAGATCCTGCGGATATGAAGTTTTGCAATCTTTTTGATGGGCAGAATAAACTTAAACTTCGGTCAGCTTCCAGAGAGGCATAGTTTGGTCTTGTATCATAGTTTTGAAGGCAAAAAAAGATAACTGGGAATCTCTGTGCAGAATAGATTTTACGAATTTCTTTTGAGTTACAAATACCTCAAGGAAAAGAACCATCTTAGTTTTCTTTATATTCACTTAAATATTTATTGGCTTTTGAAGCCGTTTGGTACAGAGCTCCGAAGTTGAAAATGCTTTGGACTTAGAGTGAGGAGGTGTGGTTGAAATTCCCGTGGTGTCCTTGCATGATTCAGTTCACGTCCTCGAGTCTCAGTTTCCCTCCACAAATAGTTACCGAGTGGCTGCTGTGTTCCACGTGCCGTGCCAAGTTCACGGACACACGGGAGCCAGCGGGCCGCTCAGTGCCTGCCCTTGTGGAGTATGTAACTGGGCAGGGCCTCGTAAACTCTGTGATTCCCATCTTCCTGTTCGGTGTTTGGTCGCATGTTCTTAAGACCTTGTTATCTATGTAAATACATGTATGGTACTCAGAAATTTATACCAGCCTCCTTCGGTAGCAGATAACCAGAGGAACCAAACTGTGTGGACGTCTGGCTAGATGCTGCTGCCAGCCAGCCGCTCTGTGACGGACGTTCTCAGTTCCCTTCGTCAGGTGTTGGAGGCTGTAAGCGCATCCTAGCACCGTTTTGAGGGGTCGGAAAGGGAGGAAGTAACTTTCTCACCAAGTCCTTTTGAACTAAGAAATGAAGGTTTTCAAAAACTGAGTTAAATACTTGATTTTCTCACTCTGAGCAACGCTTGTGGGGAAAGCTTCACAGAGGAGGTGACCTTTGAGCGGGGTCTGAAAGGACAATTAGGAGGTGATCTGGCAGGTAATTCGTAGGAAGGACCTTCCGAAAGACCGGTCATAATACTGCTTTTATTTGGTTTTGAAATTCACATTATTTTACGTCTGGCGTTGAATGTGGAAGTCTGAAATTCTAGACATTAAAAGACATTTCAGAAGAATATTGAGACTTTATGATGAAGACCTGTTGTTTGGAAGGACGTTAAAAAAAATGCCCTGATGTGTCCCCACCTGCCCTCACTTCTTGCTAAGGGTGAACAATGATCCCCTCTTGGATTAAGGTCACCGGCTCACTTAGTGCCCCTTAGGCCATCAAACTTGCCTCTCCGGTACTTTTCCAGAGGTTTGGGTTAACCAGGGAGTCAAGAGCTTCAAAATTCTAGTTCCTGTTTAAAACTGTATAAAACATAATACCCTCCATTAGTGGAAAGTAAAGTATGTCATTTGCTCCCTGAGAAAGAAGCAAGCCCTGCCTTCATGGAGCTTGCATTCCCAGGGGAAGAAAGAGAATAATAAAATTACAGTAATATCAGGGCGTTTACTGTCTATGTTTTCTTCTAGAAGTTTTATGGTTTCGAGTCTTACATTTACATCTTTAATCCATTTTGAGTCTGTTCTTATATGTAAGAAGGTGGTCCAGCTTCTTTCTTTTTTTTTGCATGTATCTGTCAATTTTCCCAGTACCATTTATTGAAAAGATTGTCTTACCCCATTGTATATTCTTCCCTCCTTTGTCATATACTAAGTGAGCGTATAGGCATATAAACAAAGGAATATTACTCAGCCATTAAAAAAAAATGAAATCCTACCATTTGCAAAAACATGAATGGACCTAGAGGTTATTATGCTGAGTGAAATAAGTCAGACAGAGAAAGATAAATTCCATATAATTGCATTTATATGTGGAATCTAAGGAACAAAAAGAACAAACTAATCAAAAACAGACTCACAAATGTAGTGGACCATTTGGTGATGGACAGAGGGGAGGGAGGTTGAGGGGCTGGGAGAATGGGGTGGAGGGTTAAAGAAGTACAAATTAGTAGTTGATAGATGGTCACGGGGATGTGGAGCATGGCAGAGGGAATGCAGTCAGCATTAATATGATGGCTAGGTAGAGGGCCAAGGGAGGGAGCCATTGGGAGGGAGCGCTTTATGAACTATATTGACGTCTAACCAATGTACTGTATACTTGAAACTAATTTAAATAAATAAATAAAATATCCTTGCAAATAAGTATGTTGTAAAAGTGGTAAGTGCTAAGAAGGAGATGTGTTTGGTAGAAAAGGAGGGGTCGTGAGAAGTGAGACCTGAAGGGAATGTTAAGGCAACAAAGGAGCAGAAGGATCTAGAAGGAGGAGAATGCTTAGAGACTCTCTGGAGGGAGTGGAGAGAGTTAAGCTCCCAACCTCCCTACGAGGTGCCTCTCTGTAAGGTCAGAATATTTCTTATCGTTTCCCGTCTCCTGGAAAGAAGGATCCACCTGTTCCCAGCTTTAGAGAGTCTTAAATGGAATTCCAGAGGCCGTGACTATGACTGAAGGTGACTAACTCCTCGAAAAAGAAGTGCCCTTTGGTGATGGGGTGGCGATATTGAATCTCACCTTGGTTGCTCATGGGGGCCTAATTGGAGAGAAGTGTGTCGGGGACGTTTCATTGTTCCAGTTAACACCTTGGTGTTCCTTCGCACTGTGAAATGCATGTCATAGTAAAAAAACTAGAGTGTCCCTCCGAACCAGGGCCTCCTTAGAACTTGGAAAGCCGCCACCTTCTCCATCTATCCCTGGTATCTGAATAGCAAGCGCACCCTGCTTGGCCCCCGGGAGATGGGCTCCTTGAGAAATTCCTCGTTTCCTAATGATCCTGAGTCGTATCCTCTGAAAGCATGGTTTTTGCTACCTACAGGATTAAATAAAATAAACGAAGAGAGGATGTCAGAGTCGGGCTGCAGGCAACTGGATGCGGCCTGTGGCTTCCAGCAGGGCAGATGGAAATGTTCCCCGCCATTCTCATTTCTTTCCCCATCCCGCCCTGGTTGTGGCGACTGAATGCAGCATGCGCCTAAGTCTCTACTCCTTGTTTGCATGGAAATAGTGCACAAATCGGATCTCACAGCATTTCCTTCCTCTCCTGACAGCTTGAAATTTTTTTTTTTTTTTAAGTTACTCTGACAAGAGTCGGGGCCAAATTATTAAATCACCAGGGTGACCCTTTCTGTTCATCGGCCGCTAATGAACTTAGAAAATTGGGATCTCATCTGGCAGACAAACTCATTTTGTTGGACACACAGCTTAACGCTATTTGTAAACAAGAACAAAGTGCGGTGCGTGTGGGGTTTTTTTTTCCCCGCCTCCAACGGACCCAGTGATCGGTGCGCGTGGGTTTTCAAGGTTTTCTTTTTCTCTTTAAATGTCTAGAGGTTCGTAGAAACAAAGCGTCGGGTTTCTGCCTGTCTTGGCTGCTTGCGTTTTTGTTGGCCGTCGGCCTGGGTGTGGGCCTCGTACACGGCTGTCGTGGTTTTAGAAGCCAGGAAGGTGTACACGTGACCGGCGGCTTGATCAGTTACTCGTCGAGTGACTTTATGGAGTTGTTTAACATCTTTGTTATCCCAGTATCCTGATTCACAAGATGCATAGTTGTCATATATTGTATATATGCTGTGTATACACACACACACACACACACACACAGAGCAATATATTGTTTTTGTAAATATGAACTATATGTAAAACATATACATATGTATGTACACACACATATACACATAAAATATTTATTTCGTGCTTATTAGTACCTGCAATTATCCCCTGAAAACAGAACAGATTTCTTTGAGGGTAGAAAGTGACTTTCATTGTAACCGTCCAACTTATTTTTTATTTAATCCTGCATTAGAATACCTAAACTCTGAAGTCATTTAAAAAGCAAGTAGAGCATTAAACATCTTTACCTTCAGTTGTTTCTGTTCCCTCAAATTTAGAAGAAAATTCGGAAATTCTTTAGTTATCTGCTGGGGGTTCCCACTCTATAAACAGGAAGTGTGGAGGAAAATAGACGTTCAGGAGTCAGATTGCCGAGTTAATATTTGTGCTCCATCACTTACTGGCTGTGTGACTTAGGGTAAATTACCTAGTTTCCCCTTCTATAAAATTGGTATAGTAGTACCTAATTTACAGGGTTGGACTTCAGTAAGACACTGTAGATAAGCACTTTAAATACAATGCTGGGCACAGTGATACTTAATATGACAGAATATATTACTATGACTAGTAATATTATTGTTTTATTCATTGGCAATAAAGCAATTACAGAAATTGTTAAAACAAAAAATAAAGACGGTTCCTAGTTAAACTGACTCTAGTGGGGCCTCAAATGTGTCTGGATCGGCCTCACCGAGTCGGTGGTCCCCGAGGATGGATTGGAGGTTGTGCCTTGAATCGTCATGCACAAAAGGAGGAAAAAAGGGAAGTGAAGGATTGTGTTAGTGGTTCGGTATTGATTGGTTTTGCCAACTTTGAAAGCTCCTTCTGAGCACGTAAGTCCTCTTTTTTCATCCGTCCATGAAAGAAGACGCCGATCTCCGTCCCCTCCCCCTTCTTGCCCTGGGCTTCCAGCACAGCCTGGTGATTGACAGCCACCAGGGGATTTAGAGTCATATCAGAATCTTGCAGTGGTACTAGCACTGCCCTTGTCTTGTTCACGACCATGTCCCCTGTCCCCAGCTAGGTCGTTTCTCAAATGGGTATTTGCTTAAGTTAAAAGACACAGCCTTCTGCCTGGAGAACGTCTAGCGGTCACCTCTTCTTCCTTCCATGGTAACTCATTTCTCAGACTTCTTCCTCGTTTTCCATCCGCTGGCTCTAGTCTGCCTTCCCATACATCTCACACTGCTCTTCCGAAATTGTTCTTTTCTTGGAAGGCGTAGTCCTTGTTTACAGGCAGTCGTACTCTGACGAGAGAGATCTAGGCCCAGCTAACTAAATATATTTTGCTAGGTGCTGTGACAGGCGACCTGGAAGACAGGTGTGATCTTGTATTGCGCAGTGATGGGAGACTTCTGGGACATTTAGTATTGTATCTGTGAGCCAGAGACAATGGGTGTTTGTATCATAAGATTATCGTGTAGATTAAACCAGGCAAAACGCTATAGCGTCTTGCCTAGCACGCTTATGTCTAGAAAGTGCTCAGAATAAATAAGGGTGATTGGTAGAATCTTTTTTTTTTTTTTTTTAAACGACTATTTTGATAGGGACTAATCTGCGTTATTGAGCCCTGGCTAATCTGATGTCACCGATTATTTTTTTAATTGAGGTGTAATTCACGTACCACAAATTTCACCCCTTTAAATGTGCAAGTCAATGGTTTTTATGTTCAGTGGTGTTATATACTGAGTGTATTTACAAGATTATGTTACTGTCACTACTGTTTAGTCCCAAGACATTTCACTGCCCCCAGAAGACACCCCACCCTCATCAGTGGTCACACCCCAGCCCGTCTTCTTTGAGTCCCAAGTAAACCCGTTCTATTTCTATGGGTTTGGACTGGAAGATTCTTGAAGGTTTCTCTCTCTGCCAAGTCATGACTCTTTCCATGTGTAGGGCTGATAAACATTTTTAAAAATACGCGTCGATTTGATGAGGAGTAGGGAGAAAATACAACTAACTGAAGCAGCAGATCAAGAAGATAAGAACTTGGAATTTAGACTTGATTTTCCCCTTCGCTCTCTAGATAACTTTGGACATGTCACCCTGTTGTCTGAGCCTCGGTTTCATCCATTCGAATAGTTTGTGTTAGATTAGACAATTGCTCCCTCCCCAGCCTGACTTGGAGGGTTAAACTCAATGATTTCGAGCTGCGTGTGGGTGTATTTGCTTTAAATATGTGCTTGTTTTGTACATTCCTAGCTGCTCTCAATAAGCCACAAAACCAGCATTGGTTTCTTTTTTTTCAGTTTCAGTGTTCTATATAAAAATAAATAAATATATTGAGTATATTTATTTGTGTGTGTATAAAACAGTGGCATTTTTTTTTTCAGGCAACTATCTTGTGAGGATTAATGAGATAATTTATGTAAATTACCCAACACAAGGTTTGGCACTTAGTAAGCGCTGCATAAAAATTCCTTGCTAGGTGAATGATGGGTCACCCGGGGTAGACTAGTTGACATTTGCCTATGTAAAACCTGCTAAATTGATTGTCCCAAATGATCCCCAGCTGGAAGCTTTTTTGATGTTGGGATAAGGCCTCTGATCTCGGCTTTCTTTCCTCCTTTGCCTTCACTGGTTTGTGGAACATGTCAGTGTGAAATTATAGATTTGGAAAAACAAATGCTGTGAGAGGAGCAATTTACCTTATCCTGCTCTCTTCAAGTGGCATGGGAAATGAAAAACGTCCAAACTAAGACAAATTTATTGGATACCAAAACCACCAGGCTATTGATTCTTAAAGCCAGACAGCGAGGTTATGAATTGGGTGATAAAAATGGAAAGCATTTAGCTTGACTTCTGAGATGGGGGACGGCTTTGTGTGTTATCACAGCTATTGGGCTTTCTTGACAGCCCCACGACTAATGAACTCGCACTTATTAACTAGGCTGTTTACTTTATGTGCTGCATCTGTCTAATGTGTTGTGTGAATGAGATATAGCCGAAAAATTTCATTTTTTTTTTTTTTATATAGAAGCTAGATGCTGGCGATTTAATCTCTAATTTTGAAGGTGGCAGGAACATGAGCTGGAAGTTCTTATCTGGAACTGGGAAAGTAAGAGATTGTTAGAAGCCCAGAATAGTTCTGTACCCCCGCAGAGGGGGGATTTATGTCTCCTGAGAGAATTTGGGACTAAATAAGCAGACGCCATATTTTGCGTGTTAGAGATCAATCACAGAAGCCACATTTATTTCCATGAAGCCTGGTTTCGTGTTCTTTCTCTCACATGGTTGGAACCATGTTGAGACCTGTGGTAGCTTTCAGGCCATCCTGCCCATTCTCCAGCTACCTTGACTCAGCCCTGCTGATCTTTGACAGGCGACCTGACCTCATAGAACTGAAATGCTTCCCCCCGACTTTCTGCCACGTGTGCTTTTCTCTCTTGACTTTTGCATGATGATGAAGGTAACTGTTATGGAATGAGTTGTGTCCCCTGCCCAAAATTCATAAGCCGGAGTTCTAACAGCTAGAACATGTCCTGATTGGGAACTAATGTCATAGCAGGTGTAATTAGTTAAAATGAGATTGTACTGGATTAGATTGGGTCCTGATCCGATGTGACAGGTACCCTTATAAAAGGAGTAATTTGGACCCAGGCACGAACATAAGGAGAACGCCTTATGGGCTGCTCCAGGCTGAGGGACCATCAAAAGCTCAGAGAAGAGAGAGTCTACGGCCCTGCCACCCTGAACAAGCCTGATCCCATCTGATCTCGGAAGCTAAGCAGGGTTGGGCCTGGTTAGTACTTAGATGGGAGACCAACTAGGAAGGCCAGGTGCTGTAGGCATAAAAAATAAATAATAAGAGATCGTATGCTGATGAGATCCTTGCAGTCTGGGAGGTCAACCAAGGGTAGCCTTGCCTAAAGAAACAAAAATAATAAAAGCTCAGAGAGAGGCCTGGAGAAGAGCCTCCCCTTGTGGCTTCAGAGGGCCCGTGTCCCGCTCACAGCATGGTCTCGGGGTTCTGGCTCTCAGAGCTATAAGACGATACATTTCTGCTGTTTCAGACACCCCATTTGTGGTCCTCTGTTACACGGCCCTAGGAAGCTAATATAATAACCCACTAAACATCCTATGCCGTGAAAGCATGATTATTTATGAGAGGGGAAAAGTAAAAGGTGCATTGTACCTTCTTACCCCCTATCAGTTCTTTTGATTTTTAATTATCAAACTGTCATTGAGCACTTGATTGATTTTCATCGTAGAGCTGCCCTGTGCCGGGTAACAGGCTGGGCACCCTTCCACCATGTTTAGATTCGGTTCTAGCCGCTATGATGCGCTTAACGTGGGGTGTGTTATTTAACCCAGATGGAGCCATGGTTTTCTCAGCTGCGTGCAAAAATCGAGAGTCTTGTCTTGAGAAGATCAAATGAGATGTAAATGTTTTCAGGTGTCCACCGTAGAGCCAGTCACAGAGTAGACTGTTGCTACTGAGGGACAATAGCTACTGTCGCTTGAGTGCCGTAGGTGCCAGGTTCTAGAAATTTAAAATCATTATTAATACTAAAGATACATCCTTATGCGCATAGAGCAAAGGGATTCAGAGAACCTAAAGAAAAGCCATTTTTATCACACAAGGACGTGTACACAGTGTTCATAGTAGCACTATTCACAGTAGCCAAAAGATGGGAACAACCCAAATGTCCATCAGCTGATGAATGAGTGAATAAATAAATGTGGTATGTCCATGCAATGGAATATTATTCACCCCTGAAAAGGAATGGCATAGTAATACATGCTAGAACATGGCTGAGCCTCAAAAACATATTAAATAAAAGAAGCCAGACAACAAAAGACCACATATTGTATGATTGCATTTATATGAAATATTTAGAATTGGTAAATCCAGAGAGACAGGAAGCAAATGGATGGTTGCCAGGGGCTCGGGGTAGGGGAAAATGGGGAGTGGCTGCTGAAGAGGTATGGGGGTTTTCTTCTGGAGTGTTGTAATTATTTTTGCAATTAGGCAAAGATGGTAGTTGTGCAACATTATTAATGCACTGAATGCCACTAAATCATACATGTTTAAATGGTTAATTTTATGTTATGTGAATTTTACCTTAATAAAAAGAAAAAGCCCTTCTTGTTTAATTGCAAGGATATTTATGTGGCCTGAATCCGGGGCGCATTGGACAGGGGTTAACATGTAAGACAGTTGGGAGCCATCACACAGTATAATTCGAATACCTGGAAAGTGGAAGGCCCATCAGCATGTACACTTGACTCTTAGGGACTTTTTATGACCTGCGGCAAATAATGTTTCTGTCTGTTTAAATGGGGCATTTCCTTCGTGACACTCTCCCTCCTGTGGCTTTGGGGACACTGTGACTTTTCATTCCAGCTCATGACTAGGACTGAGTCACAGGCCATCTCCAAACCAACCCCTGGCGAAGGAGGACAGAGATGCTCTGACACACTGAGACCAGCTGTGATTTATTCCCTACTGCCAGAGGTCCCGTGCCTCACTGTCCTGGTCTGTTCAGGCTGCTACTGTAGCCTGGGTGGCTTTTAAACAACAGAAGTTTTATTGCTCACAGCTCTGGAGCCTGGAAGTCTGAGATCAGGGCGCCAGCATGGTTGGGTTCTGGCGAAGACCCTCTTCTGATTTGTAGACTGCCAACTTCTCCTTGTATCTTCATGTGGCAGAAAGAGTCCCTTTTATAAGGATACTAATCCCATTCATGGGGGCTCCACCCTGATGACCTAAGTACTTCTCAGAGACCTCACCTCCTAATAACATCGTATTAGGAATTAAGATTTGGAGAGGATACAAACATTCAGTCCATTGCACCCACGTGTGGGCCAAATCCACATGTGGCAACAAGAAATGTCCCCCAAACAAGGACATTGCTATTGAGATGGCCCCCATCTGGGTCTGCCACCAGAAGCATTTACATTGACCTCTGGGCTGCACAGTTACCTCCTCCTAAGCCAGTACTCACACTGCTTTCAGAGTTGTTAGTTTTCTTAAACACAGTTGCTACAATTCCTGCTCAGGAATATTCAATAGCTGTCCAGGGCCTGCAGAATGAAGTTCAAGTTCTCTCCTTAGCATTCCAGGTCATCCTAGTCTTATTCCCTTGCATCCATCAGCCTCCTTATTTGACTTTGGAAAGAGTGACTGGTGGCCATTCCCTGGTCCCAGGCCTGTTCTTACACTCTCCCTGGTGGTTTCCTCTGCAACGGATGACTTCTCTTTCCTTGCCAACCTTCTGAAATCGTGCCATCCTCTTTGGCTCAGCTCAGATGTTTTCCTCTGAGAACCGTGTCTCTCCCCATTCCTGTCTCGTGTCCATGGTCATGGCATCTGTCTCTGTGTGCCCTTTGTACTCTCGAAAGGCTCCTCAAGGACAGACCGACTCTATGTCTGCATCCCCAGCCCCAAGCTCCATGCCTGGAATGGAGTGTGTATGCCCAGTGAGCACATGCCACATGGATAGAGATGAATGGCAAGGGGTAAAGGGGCAGACTTAGCTCCTGCTTTTCGCCATTTGCCACCAGAGTTGTTTACATAAAATCTCCATAGGCCTTGGAACGCAGAGGAAAAATAGACTCTGCAAGTTAGACACGTACTCCTCCAACGGTCGGGACGACTGGAGTGCATTTTGCAGTATTGGCCCTTGTTAAATGCTTAGGAGTGTTTGCTTAAGCAGAATGAAAATGTGAGGCATGCCGGCTTAAACCATCCCTTTCCAGAATGAAAATCAAAAGAACGAAGACCAAAACACTCCGACGGTGGCTTCACGGGTAGCCTCGTGGATGTGATTAAGAGCTGATTTAACATTCAGAAGAAAAAACATAAAAATCAGCCTTCCGGAGCTGTAGTCTGACCCCAGGAAAAGTGCACATCCTCAGGAAAGATCAATTTGCATTAAAGATCTGTTTGGCGATGCATTGTTGAGAGAGGTTAATGCTGTAAGTGGAGATTTTTGATTGCTTCTCGATCTTTTCTCTGTTTTCGCTTCTCCACCTGGGTCACCCCAAAGAGAGCGCCATGCTAGAAGTGACATTCACACCACCCGCCTATTGACATCTCTATTAAATTTGAGTTTCCGCCCTTAAAAAGCAGAATCTGCGTTGTATGGTATAACATAAGGGATGGAAATTAAGAAAAGTATTGGGATGCAGATCGACCCCTTCCACTTCGCAAGCCAAGGGAGATGACTTTGGAGTAAATGATTTCCACAGTGAATTTCCTCTTCTTTCCTGGTGTGTACCTCATGGAAACCTCCTATGAGGGACGGTGGGGCCTTAGACCATGGGTTCTTAACCTCAGCCCTATTACCATTTTGAGCGAGATAATTGTTTGTCATGGAGGGTTGTCTTGGACCTTGGAAAGATGTTTATCAGCATCCCTGACTTTTACCCACTAGATGCTAGTGGCACCCTGTTCTCCCCGGTCTTGACTATCAAAAATGTCTCTAGATATTGTCGTATGTCCCTGGAGTAAGGAGACAATCGAGGACCTCTGTCTTACAGAGCCACCGTGTAGATAAGTAGGAGCTAGTCCAGTAGGCAGCAGGCAGAAGGGCAGAGAAGTGTGAAGGGCACGGCGTCCTTCGTTCAAGGTCGCTTCTGCATTGGGACATGGAGCAGTGAGGTCCACAGGAGTCAATGCCCCACTGAGGAAAGCACATCGGATGTGAAGTCAGAAGTCTTGGGGTTAACCCCAGAGCCCCTCTTCCCAGCCGTGTGACTTGAGTCACTTAGCCTTTTGAGCCTCGGTGCTCCTATCCATCAAGGGAAGTCCCACAGATTGGTGGTAAAGCCTGAATGAATTAACCGCATGGAAGTGTCAGTACCTGGTCCTTTAGTTGCCCAGTAAATGTTGTCTACGCTCCCGTGTGCTCTACACCCAGTTAAACCATTTCTGTCTAGTTCCAGCACCACCAGGCAGACCATTTATCCAGCCTGTATTACCGCACAGTCTCCTGGGTTCTCTGCTTCAACTCCACTCTTGTGACTGAGACCAAACCTTCCTAAATGGGACAATGGCTTAGGAGACATTTAAACTCGCACTGTTCAGCACTGTAGCTTTTGAGCACTTGAAACCCAGCTAGTTCAAATTGAGGTGGGCTGTGAATGTAAAGCACACAGTGGATTTCGAAGGCTTAGAATGATAAAAGAATGTAAAATATCTCAACATTTTCTATTGATTATATGTTACCATACTTATGTTTTTAAAAATATGCTAGGTTAAATAAAATATGTTATTAAAATTAATTTCTTTCATTTCTTTTTACCTTTTTAAAGGTGGCAATGAAAAACAGGATGAGTTTTCTAAGAGTAGCTATTATCTTGTCCAAGGAAGCATGTTGATTTTTCATGAGAGAATCATTTCCTGGTACTAAGTTTTGATACACTTTGTTTCATGAGGCAGCTCCTGTTTAAAGAATGAGGATGGTTCTTTTACAAAAAGCATTAACCTATTGAGAAATGCATAGTTCATAATAAAAATAATAATAATGATAAAGCATGATTTATTTTTTTTTCTCTTGGTAGATGTCAGCATTTCTTTCCTTGTTAATAGTTCTCTCTTTACACATACACAGTGCCTCGAGGCAGGACCAGGGCACAGCCATATGTTAGCTCCTTCACCCCCTTTGTTACAGATTGAAATGTTTGTGCCCCTTTAAAAACTCTGTGTTGAATCCTAACCCCCCATGAGATGGTGTTAGGAGCTGAGTCTTTGGGAGGCGATTAGGTCACGAGGGTGGGGCCCTCATGAATGGGATTAGCACCCTTATCGAAAAGGCCCCAGAGAGCTCCCTCGCCTTTTCTGCCTTGTGAGGACACAGCTAAAAGATTGTTTATCTCCGAACCAGGAAGCCAGTTCCTTCTTAGACACAGACTGTGCCAGGACCTTGATCTGGAACCTCGTAGCCTCCAGAACAGTATAAGATAAATGTTTGTTTTTAAGCCACTCGGTCTGCGGTACTTTTGTTCTAGCAGCCCTAGGTAGAGGACTACGAGGCCCTTCTCCCTGATCTGTGGCCATCACAGCAAGGAGGCGATTGTGTCTGTGTCATCCTTAGAATTTGGTTGGCCAAGCGGCTAAATTTCAACTGACTCATTTTCATGTTGTTGATGCTGCTGCAGCATCTCACGTTGCTGTGCAATCATATTTTAGATTTCATTTGATCTCCCCTGATCCCTGCAACAGCCCTTAGCGCTTGATAATGCCGTGGGCAAAAACAGAGGGGAGCCTCCAGAATACTGAATGACTTGCTAAGGTCCCACAGCCGATGTGCGGAGCCCAGGTCCTGACCCCGGGTCCTCTACAAAGGCGGTGAGGCCCATGTGAAATGAAGGTGTGCCTTGGGGTTTGTTTTTAATGTAACAGAAACAAGACAAGGCAACACTCTGAGGCTGCAGGTAGCATGCTCTAATTACAGGGTGGTGTGAAACGGGTGGTTGAAGACGGGACTGGAGACCCTAATGAGGCCTCTGCCCCTTCATCTGGGACATCACAGTGGTTATGAGGGCAAAAGGACACGTCTCCGTGAAGCAAGAGAATTTGACTTCACGGCGGGATCAAGACAAACTAAGTTGGCGGGAACGGTCCTTAGCGTCCTTAAAACACAATGAACTCCAAGTTTTCAATGTTTGTTCCAAAGCATATTGCGTGCGGCTTTTACTCTTGTAGTCCACACGATCAATTTTTAAACAGCGCCTTCGAGGCCAAATGCCATTCTCCAGATGAAAAAAGAAATCTGGAACTCCAGTTCGACAGGCCAAAGGAGCATCCGCAGGAAGGAGATGCTTTGGGGCCTGGTGTGCGGAGAAGAGACGGAGGGAGGAAGCAACCGCGGGACAGGCCTTCAGAAGGGATGCTCCACGCTCGGGGTAGAGGCCAAGCGCTTCTTGTGTGAGCTTCCCCGCGGGGCAGAGGAAGGAGAGAAAGTACCAAAGCGAACGTCGCAAGTGACCTCCAATGTAACAAAGAGTGTCTGGGGACACGTCATTGCCACAGGGACCTACTTGAGGAGATGTGAGCATTTCGTTTCTCATATTATAGATGTGATACAGTCAGACGGCTAGTTGGTAGGCTTCGGTTAAAAAAGGGCTTACTGAAACCATATTAGCGTGACAGCAAGGTACCCAATGGCCGAGGCTCTCTCAGCACCTTCATTCATTCATTTGTTCATCCATTCATTCAAGGAACGTCTCCCGTGTGCCTGATTATACATTGAATGTAAAGCAGTCATGGTTATTTACCCAAGTGGAGATTGAAATCTAATGGGTGAAGGAACCATTAAATAAGCAGGTGTTGTGGGCACAGCCAAGAGTTTTGGATTTCAGGGTTGGGGGGACACATTTAATAATTTCAAGTGTGGTCTGAGTTAAGAGGTTACTGCAGGAGGCGCAAGCATGAGACAGTGTGGCTTGGATTCATACAGCAGCAGTAAAACTGGAGAGAAGTTGACGTATTATTGGGGAGAGCGTATGTTTTAGAGGTAAAAGTGCCAGGACCTGAGGATTGCTGGAGTTGACACGATGAGACAGGTGACTGGCGTGAACGGTTTGAGATGTCCGCGTAGTCATGTGCCACATCACGATGGACTACAGATAACGAGCGATAATGGCAAATAGCAAAGCCCGCATTTGTTGGGGCCCTTCTGCTATAGGACCTGCCCTATGTGCTCAGTGAGAGCCAGTTCTTTGCCCTCTTAGAAACTGGGACAGCAGCTTACAAGAAAGGTTTACTGGAGACTGGGCGACAGTGTATGACAGACAGGGTTCAGCCAAACTTCTAGTTATAACCAGCGGCCCAAATCTGATTCATGCCCCTGACATCAGTTGGGGATCCTAAGTGATTCTGCAGGGTTTCAGCCATTGGGTTCCTTAGACATTTTTTTTTTTTTGAGGCCACTTAGATTTTTATTCCCTCCTCATGTGTGATGTTTCTAGACAATCCACACATCTTGAATAGCCATGAAAAATCATTTCTAACATCCATGATGCTAATTAAAAGACAGCCTCTGGTGTCGGTCAGGGATGTCTAGTGCACAGCATTCGGAATGTGGGCTTCTGACTGGAGTCTTTCAGATGGGAACCAGGCACCCCTGGGAGGTATAGTCCCAGTTAGGGTCCTGCAGATGTTAACTCGCCACACCTGGCATGCAAACTAAGTCTAACACGTGTGTACTGCACTGTCTGTGCTCAGATATTTTGAGTCACAGCAATATAACAAGATACGGTGGTGATTTTAAGTTTTTAAATATTTTTAAATTATGAAAGCAATGCATACTCCTTGTATACAAATTTAGGGAAAAAAAATACATTCATGTAATTGAAACTGACCTATATCCTATACCCAGAGATAACTTTCAACATTTATACCTTTTTTCTTATCTACGGTTATGGAGATATTTATACATGTATATACGCTTTATTATTACACTAGACAGAAGCATACTTTCAATCGCATTTTATGTGCAAATTTGAACGCTTTCGTGGCTTATCAGATCATGATCATTTTTCTGGCTCCTGCAATGTTCTTTATAAATGCGATGGTCATTGGTTAAGAAAAATGGCAGAAGACAGATGGAGTAGATGCTTAGGAGGAGAAATTGACCAGCTTGGTCAAGAAATCGGAAGTTGGATTTGAGGGAGGGGTGGTTAGAGATGACTCTTAGGCACCCATGTTAACAAGTGGGACAGTCTCCCTTTACCCTAGCAAGGGCAGGTTAGGGAATGTTGTTCCGAGGTCATTTGCACATGGTTGGGCTGTAATTTCCAGCCCACTTCTGGTTTCTTCCTTCTTTTTTTCTTCCTGTGTTGATTTCTTGGAGTAACTTCTAATATAAATTGCGATTTTTCTTTCAAATGTGTTTTTAGTACATAGAGGTGTCACTGAAAAGTCAAATCCATGGAGGAATACTTTTTACCTGCTGAGTTTAATTTCAGGTGTCAGTGTTATCATAAAATGCAAACCTGCTAGACTCTGTTTTAAAACTTTGTACAAATTGTGCCTGTTGAAATGAAGTTATGCAGATGGAGAGAGGAAAAGGAGGAAAATAAGTGTTTTAAAGAGTTTTTTAATGTTACTTAAATATTAATGCCACTTGAGTTTGGCTTCATATATATTCCTGCTTTCTCCCGAAGTCTAAATGCATCTATAGCTTTCCAATTATATTTCTTTTCATTGTACATTTTTTTGGGGAGGGGGTAATATATGTGACCCTGGGAAAGAAAATAGTCATAAGCTGCTTCAATATGAAGGATTGAGGTTAGATCAAAAGGAAAAGGCCCTAAGTTAGAATCAATTACCCAGGGAAAGCGGAGCCTGCAGTGTCTCTGCCGTAGGTATGTGTAATCTTTGGCCAGTTAATTAATCTTTCTAGACCTTAATTTTCTCATTCATAAAGTGGGGATGAAAAATAGGTTATTTTTAGAATTGAACAAGTAAAACCACAGAAAAGTGCTTCATAAATAATAAGTGCTGCTTACTGCAAGTTGTCTTTACTGTCATTGTGGGTAAGTCAGTCCATCAGGTTTAAGTCGCCCATTTGGCATACCTATTTGTCAGTGAATACCTATTTGTTGGGATGTTTTCTACTAAATTCTATGGCAGTGGGGGTAGAGGGAGGGAAAAATGTAAGTAAGGCTTCTCTTATGTTCTAGGTAGGGGACAATCACCCTGCCATGTGCTGATCCATCATTGCTAGTCACTTATTTGAAGGCTCTCTCACTGAAGCCTCATAACCACCTTTCTAGACAGAGGGAGTAGCTTCACTGTACGGATGAACAAAGTGAAGCTTACGCAGAGAAAGGACTTGCCGAGGTCACGGCCTGTCCCGGGTGACATCTGGATTTGGATCCACATCCGTTTAACTGGAAAGCCTTCCTCCCGCATTACCTCCTCTTCCCAAGAGAACCCCAGTATCCCCTCCTTTCTCATGCTCGGCGACTAGCTGAGTTTGTTCGTGGGGTTTGTTTCTCATCCTTCAGAGTGAAAAACCTCCCTAGGGGGAACTTTTCTCAAGTCAACAGTCTTTGTTTAAAAAGATTTTTGCGTTTTTGGCTTGACTCTCGTGTGCACACCCTCTAGCCCTGTGGTCTTTCATCTGTTTCAAAAGAGGGCCATTTAGGAAAGAGTCAGCGCCGAAGAAAGCCTGGCGTTGACAGCCGGGAATGGCTCCATTAGGTGTTTATTGCCGGCAACGTGCTGAACACAAACTCCTGAAGCTTGAGAGGGTCGCCTTTGGTTAGAATCTGATCCCATTTATTTGTTCGACAGACAATGATCAGGCGCTTGCAGATGACAGGCGGCATGCTGAGTCTCAGGGAGTGCCAGGGGCGTCTGGGCCGGAAACACCAAGGCTGGTGGGAAGGGAGACCGTTCCACCAGACGGTTGTCATATGTGGTTTAATTAAGGGTTATGGCAGAGGGAAGGAGCCATCGTGGGACTATCCAAGGAGACAACCCAACTAACTCTTCATAGCCCCCCATTTCTTGTGTCGATCTTCTCCCTCTTTTTTAATGTGTCTCAGCCAGGCTTCTCTGTGCGGTCTAAAGACCACCTGCTGCAGACTAGTTAGGTATAAGTCATCTCTACGCTCCTCCCCATTCTCGGCACATTTTAATTGTTTCCATGCCTTCTGGACATCTTTCATATTAATGGTAGAAGCTAGTAAGATAATCTCTGCTCAGTGTTTTTAGGCGTTCAGTTGTGATGGAGGTGAGTCTCCTGCAGGTGATGTTGTGGCCTATCCAGTCTCCTTTTCCTTGAGTCCGTTGTCAGTCGGCCCTGCGTGCCTCCCACAGTCCTCTCCGCCTGGAAGACGGGAACCGTTCTGCCACCCTGGCTGCACGTGGATCCATCAGCAGTGTCATCGTCCTTCTGCGGAGGTTCCTACAAATCTCAGTTTTCACATCCTTGGCATTCCCGTGGATGTTTCATGTCGGTCTCTCTTGATAGGCTGTGCTCTTCGAAGCCATCCCTCATTCTGGATTTTCAAAACACAGCAGTTGGTTAGTGCTTGGTACATACGAGGTGCTAAGTAAATGCTCCTTTAATAAGTGTGCTAGTTCAGGCTTCAAAACTAAACCGTACTGTGAAACACGGTTGTGTGCGCGCGCATGCATGTTAAGGGAAAAGAGAGAGAGATCCCTTTGACTTTTCATCATCCTCCATTTGTTTATTTTTTTTTTTAAAGAACTATCTCTGTTTTGATAGACTGCAAAACTGCAGCATCATCTCTTGAGATAAAAGGTTAGCAGGAAATCGTAGACCAGTCAAACGACTTTCAGCATCTACGGGCTATTTCTCTTCTGCAATTTGCATTTATTTACAGTGCTGAGAACTCAGCCCTTCCCCCTTTGCTCTTCCTTTACAGAAAGTATTATGAGGGAGGCCGAGGACTCCATGCTCCTGGCAGAGAAACGGCGCTGGGATTAGGGATTGCCACCTCCGAGAGGATGCTGGGAATCTGCAGAGGGAGACGGAAATTCCTGGCTGCCTCGTTGACTCTTCTCTGCATCCCAGCCATCACCTGGCTCTACCTGTTTGCAGGGAACTTTGAAGGTAAGGAGGAAGCTTTGCCAGAGCGAGAGGGAAGAAAGAGAACATTGGCTGTCCCAGCATCCTGGGAAGAACCCCCAAGTCATCTAGTCTCAGTTTGTCGTTTTGTAGAACGGTGGATAGATACTGATTCCCAGCCACAGGAAAAGACTTGCCTAGGTAGTTGGAGGGAGTCAGTAACGTCCAAAGGAAAAAATAAGCACAGAAGCCAAATAAGGTGCACCTAGATGAGGGGGGCATGGCGGAGGTTACACAAATGCTAAATACCAGCTTTGCAAGTCGATCAACGTGTCGACGATGGGGAAAAGGTTGGGCCCTACAGGGACTCCTTGGCTATTCACGGAACCAGATGTTTCATTCATTTTCCCACCTATTCATTTATTTATTCACACATTCAGCATTTTGTTGTCACTGTGGCTGTGGCTGTTTAACATCTATGCTAAACCAGGTGCCGGGCATATGGTGATGGCGGATCTGGACCTTCCTAGTACAGGGGAGGAGACAGACAGGTGAACACGGGTTTGCTGCACGGTGCGGTGCGGGGTATGATGAGGCAAGCCAGGGTGCTGTCTGAGCTGTCATATGGTGGGTCGAGAACAGGAAGACAACAGAAGAGTTGCCATCCCCAGACAAACAAAAACAAACGTTCATCCCCGCCACTTTCCAGAAGTCAGTAGAAAAGACTCGCCATTCTTCCAGCCAGCAGTTTCAAACGCGTTGCAATTCGTTGCGTATCAAAGATGGTTTTCTAAGCTTCTGGGCAGGAAGGGACGGCAGCGTTGATGGGCACGCTTTATTTTTTATTTACCCCCCCCCCCCACTTGAGTTAAAAGAAAAATTAACTCAAATGAAAAGCTGTCTCAAGGATGTCACTACTGTGTTTTTAAACATTTTCTTTATGCATAATTTTATTGACAGCTCAAGGCTACCTTTTAATTGGGAGTTCCACTTCATTTTCTGAGATTTGCCCTGAGTGAGCTGGACTGAATATAAACGAGGTGGGACTACATGCCTGAGTAACAAGGAAAGGTCGAGAGACACGCCCCTGTCACGTTCCTGCCCTGCACATCCCGGGGCTGGTGGAGCTTTCATCGAAGTGGCTAGGCAGAGTAAATTATGCCGTGGTGGTGTGGATGGTTAGCTTTTGGCAAAAGAATCAGAGGGAGGGAGGCGAGTCGGTGTCGATCCTGGAAAAGATAAAAGGAAGCGTTCTCCTAGGGATGATAGAAGAGCTCTTACAGGACCGACGACTCCCGGAGTGAGTCCAGGTCTAATCCACTAAAACGCTGACTTTTAAAGTATTACAAGACTGGTAAGAACAGTAATATACACAATAATGATGACAATGACACCAATATAAATTACTAGTATTTTGAACATTTCTACCTGCCCAGGCATTATTGTAAGGACTTTCACGTTTGAACTCTTTCTCCGCAATACCCCTGCGTAGTAGGTATAGATGAGGAGGGCGAGGCAACTAAGCTTCCTTGATGGGCTGAGGCCCCAGAGCCGGTGGAGGTGGGGCCTGGGTAACTGGACTCCAGGGCTGGGGTTGCTAAGTGCAGCACCGTGTTGTAGACTGGGGCTGCCATGAGGTGGCGGTATTGCCTCTGATTGGCTCGTCTCTGGTCACTCCCCGTCCGGAGACCAATCACTGACTGCGGGAGGCTGGGGAGGGCAGCCCCGAGCCCTGTGCTTGTTTCTTGTCATGGGGTAGAGAGAAGTTCCTGCAAGGGGTGGCGTGAGATTGGGGGAGTGCCAGCCCCCAAAGTTAAATGGTGTGGTTCCCCAGAGGGGAGACTAGAAGTTGATCTGGGGTGTGGAGAATTCATAACTGGCTGTGCTTAGCGATGGGTTGATGTCAACTTGAAGGCTGTGTTCCAACTTCATGCCATCTGGCCCAGCCCTGGCTGATGGAGTGACTGTGATCCTTGACTGAATAATTGTATTAGACGGCCAGATAGATGATCGGAAACTGGGAAGATCCAGAAAAGACTCTGAAGCAGCATACAGAGACCGGGCATAGGTACTCTGTCAATACGATGCTTAATAGTAAATCCTACCCTTGAGACCAGATCACAACCTGCATTAAGTAGGGGCTGGAAGACGCGGATACATTAACAGAAGTATTCTCACTAGAATGGTGAAGGTGACAGACTTCTTTTACTAGGAATATCAGTCCACAGCTGGCCCACCGCATTTATTTCTGGACGCTATACTTTAAGAACAGTCTGTAGGCAAGTCAGCAGACTTGGGAGAATCTGGGCGAATGACAGCACCAATTCAAACCCTGTTTCATTAGAAATAGTGGGGAGAATCGGGGCTGTTTACCTTGGAGAAGCAGAGGCGGCAGGTGTATACGATCAGCTTCAGCAAACAGCCAAAGCGCTGTCACCTGACAGAGAAATCAGGACTACTCAGATGGCCCCTGAATCTATAAAGGGACGTGGCAGGGAGCCAGAGGTCAAGCTTGTCGTAATGAGGATCACTCTGTCCGGTGCTGGGGCGAGCTGCTCTGGGAAGTAGCGGAATACTCGAGATGGGAGACATGCAAATAGAAGTGCAGTGTGGCGGGAGGGTGTTGAGCGTCAGGTGCAATTGGGCCTCTCACCTCCTGGCCCAGGAACCTGAGATTCTAGAAGAGGCTGTGTATCCGTCAGGAGACAGAGGCCTCCACGCAGCTCCCGCCAGTCACTGCAGACATCTGTGCACTTCCCAAAGGGGCTGCGGAGACATTCTTCTCTCCAGTAAAACACAGCCTCGCGATCCATTTATCGACGCCCTTGAGTTTTCCGTTTCAGGGCAGGCGGAGCCATAAATAAGGTATGGAGTTGCTGTCTGCTTTCTTGGAAATGCCTTCGTACTGTTTGTGGGTCTATTTATTTTCCAACCTGTTTAATTTCAGTGGCTCTCCTGCGAGCAGAGCCTAGAACCGTCCCTGAGATGCGGCCGTTTGGCCTTACAGTGCATGAAGCTGCACGTGCATTGAGAGAACAGAACTGGGTGGGTTCAGACACCTCAGGCCCAAAACTCAGCCAGGAGCTGGGTGACGGGGTGGGAGAGGGCTAACTGCTCCTCTTCCTAGACCATCTTCTCCTATATGAAATGACATAGTGAAGAAATGAAGCCCACCTGTTGGGGGCACTGACGTGTTCTACAAGGGTATGATGCTAAACATCTGTTGTGAGTTGGAAATGGCCAGAATCTTCTCCAACTAATGGGAAAGATGACAGGAAGAAGGGATGACTTCTTCTGATTTGCTTCTGGGTGTAGACCCAGGATCGATGCGTAAAAGTGGTAGGGACGTGAGCATTTCCTCTCTGTACGAAAGAACACCTGCTCTAAGCAGTAGATTTGCCAGGGATTGGAGTCCACCGTCTGAGAAGGTGTGAGATCCCCATTTCCAGAACTGTTTGCCAAAGGCCACGTGACCATTGGTTAAGGATGCTACTCGGGGGTATTTTGTTGGTACTTGACACCCAAGTTGCTAAGTCCTATTTCTTACTTTATTTCTTCCCACATCCACCTTTTTCTCTGCCGTCTCAGTGAACACTCCCAGCTACTCATCCCTCGAGCTCTAGGCTTTGGAGTCGTCATTCTCTTCCATCCTCCGTTCCCTCCACTGTGTGGTCGCCACACCCTGTTGAGTCTGATCTCGGCCTCTCGCAACTGCATCCTCTGTTTACTCCCCTTCTGCACTGCCGTGGCCCTGGCTCAGCCGTTCATCCTTTGTGATCAGGGCTGGCGCAGCAGCCGGGGCCCTCCTGCACGTTTCTTCCACCTACTTGAGAGGAGCCAGAGCTACGAGCTGGATCACAGCACCGACCTGCTCCTCGTGGGCCCCTCTGGCCCCATCTCCTGACGTTCCCCTGTGGACTCGCACAGCCTGGCGTGCGCTGCCCTCTGTGGCTATGGTCATCTTGTTCTCCCGGAGACACAGCTGCCTTTTGTCCCTTTCCTCCCCTTATTTGCCTGGCTGACTTGGATCCTCTTGTCTCAGCTTTAACATGATTGCTTCTCACTCTGAACTCTCTTGGTTTCCTCTGCCACATACCCTCCAGACTTCTGTTCTTTCCTCTTCTCCACAGCACGACGCTTTGTTTTTCTTGTTTACGTCATCTCCCGTCTTCATGACTGGCTACAAGCATCAGTAGGGAAGGGAGCGGTTCCCTTATGTTCATCCTTCCATCTCTGGCACCTGCTACGAGTGCCAGGAGAAGAGCTGGTCCCCAGGGTTCACTGAATGAATGAGTGGAGGAAGGGATGTGCCCTGTTCTGGCTTGGAGTGCCCACAGCTCTCCATGACCTCCTGGATTGACTCCAGACTCCTTATCATAGCTCGGGGGTCTTTCACGAGATTTTGCTTCGCGTATAATTTCGTCTTCATTCAGGTGAGTGCCTCATCGAACTCCCTGAGAAAAAGCCTGCTGTGCCGCATTTTAAGTTTCGCTTTGGTCCTTTTGCCCAGACTACAGTTCTCGTCTCGACGACCCTTCCTTGCAGCGAACACCTTCAAGGCCCATGTTCAATGTCATTTTCCCCTGCCGTCTGATTCTGTGTGCAAGCATCTGTCACAGCCCTCACCGAGCGAAGCTTTGCCTGTCTGGCGTCTTTCTGGCCATTTGCCCCTGGAGTTTCTCGAGATAAGAGACTGCTTTATTCATCCCCCCCCCCCCCGCCCCCCAGTGCCTGAGCATCACTGTTAGTGGTAACTTCGGAAATTCTGACTGGAAAGGATACCGAGGGAAGTGGGAGCCACTGGTAGGCAAGGGCTCCCACCTCATGCTCTGAGCATCTGTGCTTTTGAGACCTCAGGGTCGGGTACCACGAGCATCGCCTTCCCTCTGGTCGTGACGTGGATTTCGGAACGTGAGTAATTCTGCTCACACACACCTCACGTGAACGAGATCGTGGCTGTTACTTTCTACCAAAGTCACCTGGTCTCACGGGCACGTGAGTTTTATTTGTGGGGGTGTGGTTGTGTTTTCTGCCCATCAGGGAGGTGGCGTTCAGCTGTGATCGAGTTACCAGCACGTGGAAAAAGCGTGCTTTTCAGCCATTTGAAAAATTCTTCACACCTGCTGCCCTCCGAGACTTTATAAGCAGCTCTGTGCGGCTGCTCAGTCAGTGTAGGAGCTTCGGGTGCTCGGGGAGGCGGGCTAGGGAGGGTGCGGGGGTCTCTTCAAAGCGTTAGTCTTCAGAGGATGAACATCTAAGACCAGTGTTACGGAGAGGCCCAGTACGTGAACTCCTGACCTGATTTTAGTCCACACCCACGTTTTGTCATTCCCTAAAGCCTCAGCTCCCTGTTCGCGCAGGTCTCGTCAGCATAAACTGCCCGGCGTGAACGGCCTGAGGGTCGTCATGATCAATTTCAACAGAGAGAAGCGGGGGTCCTGACATTTGCCGGTTTTGAGGAGTCGCGGTGAGAAGTTGTAAGTTAACAGGTTTTCCTTTGCTTCGTTGTGGTAGGGGACCACGGGGCACGTGGAGAGTGGGATGGGGTGACGGGTGGGCTTTTATTTGGGCAGCATTTGTCCGAGCGTGACAGATTCCCTGGCCTTGCGTGCATGTCCCCGACTCCGGAGACTCAGCTGGCAGGTTTGTGAGTTTAGACCGTGCAAGGTGCTCGTGAACAATTCGCTGAAGGCCTCAGCATCCCCCGAGGCTAGACTGCGTGGCAGCTTTGATGGCGGCCGAGCCATTCTGCCTTCCTGCCAATGGCCCAGGTGGATCACGTGATACAGATGTTGTGGGGTATAAGAACGCAGGATGCTGACTGCACAATGAAATGGGAAGTGTGTGATATATACCTTTTTTTTTTTTTTTTTAATGGATCAGAAACGAAGGGCTTTTCTAGCCACCGCTTAACGGCAGCTAGTGCTGAGCTCAAGCACAAGCCCACAAAGGATGAGAAAATGCGAGGAAGCCGCTGTGAATGGTGCCCAAGGCACAGGATGACTGCATGTGCCTGGGGTTCTTGGGCCAAAAAGTGTCTCGTTGAGGTCTTGGAATCTGAGAGGGCAGTTGAAAGCTATCGTAGTTTCACCTGGTTGTGAGACGGTTGCTCACGTGACCTCCGGTTTTTCGATACCCAGCTTTCGATCCTAAGCTGATGTCGATGGTCTTGCTGGGGTGGAGAAAATGACCTTGATGTATCAGTTGGCTGAGTCTCTTGGAGGTGCTCACGGCCAGAGCCTTGGACCAGGTGCCAGGAAACCTGGTTTATACTACTCCCAGCAGAGCCACCTCGTATGGGTTTCCCACAGCAGCTGTAACAAATTACCACGAATTTAATGGGGGCTTAAAAAACAGATTATCTTACAGTTCTGGACATCAGAAATCTAAAATTGGTCTCATTGGGTTTTAAAACTAAGATGTTGGCAGGGCCGGTTCCTTCGGCAAGCCCCAGTGGAGAATCTATCTCCTGGCTTTTTAAATTTTATTTTTTAGCTTCTAGAGGCCACTTGCTTTCCTTGGCCTGAGGACACTTCTACCATCCCCAAGGTCAGAAAGAAGTGGAGCATCTTTAAATTCTTTTTACATATTTATCTTCTTTGCATTGATTAGACAGTTTTTATCGAAAAGACTTTTATTTCTGCTTCCGTCATATCTCCTCTTTTGACGTCCCTCCCATAAGGAGCCTTTGATTACATTGGGGCCACCTGAATAATCTAGGGTAATCATCTCATCTCAAACTCCTTAATCGCATCTGCAAAGTCCATCTTGCCGTGTAAGGTAACATCGTGGGGATTAGAGCATGGACATATTTGGGCGGGGAGGGGGGCTTTATTTGGTCCTTTCCGCTTCTCCCCTCTTCTTCCTGTCCAATTCTCCTGCATCCCCTCCATCCTATTGTCCTGTAGAGACAAAGTAAAGGGGGTGTTGTATCACCTTCGTTCTTACGTGGATATCTTACTCTGCTCTAGGATCTGGTTTTGGTGATTTGATATATAAGCATCCAGCAGGACTTACCACTCATGGAAAAGGCATTGTACTCAGATGTGTTCTGTTCAAACAATTGTAGAGCATACTACTTGTCTGTGTTAGGTTCTAATCAATAACCAATGATAGGTTACGATTTTCTGAAAAGAAAGGCGCAGAATTTCTCTTTGAGGGTCCTGGTCTTCAAGTGATCTCATTTGTTTTTATTTCAGACACCAATTTAACGAAATGAGGGAGGGATTTCGTTCGGAAAGACTGTTTATGGTTGAATAGGTCTATTTTAAGTAAACGTTAGCCATTCTTGTAACTTTGGAATACTCTTTGTTATCCTCTAAATTTGAGCATATCCCAAGAACTATCAGGTGTAACCCCAGCCATAGAGAAATGTGCACACCAAAGAAAAGTGTGTGTACATTTGCACAGATGTATGAGAGTGTTCACATCAGCGTTATTTGTAACAGTGCCAAACAGGAGACTACTGAAATATCCATCCACAGTGAAATCAACAACGACCAGCATAGTTATATTAGTGAAGTGCTACAGAGCAGTGAAAGTGAATATAATCACAGACGAGCAAAAGAAGACAGACATAGGACTACATACTGTATGATTCCAATTACGTAATTACAGAAACAGGCAAAATTAATCTAGGGATAGAGATGGGCAGGGCGCAGGAAAGACTTTTGGGTGCTGGTAATTTATTTTTTAACCTGTGTGTTAATTATACAGGTATGTTCGCTTTGTGACAATTCAAGTTTTTACTTATGATTTGTTCACTTTCCCGTACATTATTTAAAAAAAAAACCTATGCAAATCTTGATAGTTTTAAATAAGTATCTGAATTTGAAGAGATTTTATGGGTTTCGCATTCATAAACGAGAGGAATTTTATTAACCTTTGGGATTTTGAATCTATGTCACTGTTAAACTTTGAAATTCAAATGCTTTTTAAGCATGAAACTTTTCTTTTGGGATAGATGTTGAACATTTCTATTAAACCACGTTTCCTTTTTTTCTTTCCTGATAAACCTCCCCATTTGGACACAGATTCTCCCTGTCAGGGTCTGATGATAGCACTGACTTCACGATCTGAAATTTGCTAGTAGAACCCTAATTCCGAAAGAGTGTTTCCATCAGTTTAAAGCAAGACCGGGATAGGCATACCTCGAGATATTGCAGGTTTGGTTCCAGACCCTCCCCCCCTAATAAAATGAGTATCACAGTAAAGGGAGTGATAATCCTGTTGCTAGTGGAGGGTCTTGTTTTCAATTTATTTAAAAACATACACATTTGTGAAGCACAATAAAACGAGGCATGCCTGCATTCCTGCAAGAGCTCTAGCAATGAGATGGCTCCAATTAATATTAAAGCGATATTTTTTCTTGATATGGACACCAAGCCACATTAGATAAATGTTCCCATCTGCATTAGTCAACAAACATGCATCTTCATAAATTCCATGTGCCTGGAAAAGAAAGAAGACTTGCAGAATTGTAGGAAATATGGGGACATGGAAAGGATGTGTATTATTTAGCAATGGCTTCTATTTATAGCTTGTTAAACAGAAATTGGCTACATCTGGCCTGCAGTTGTATTGGATTTGGCCTGTCCACTACGTTTACCATTTTTGAAATCATTAATTAAAAATTGGGAGATTGCATATAAAGGTCATGATTTCTGGCCCAGACCCTGACGTTATCATAGCAGTCATCTGCAGGAATTGGGCAGTAGCTGTCGCTTTGCAGAATGCATGGCTGCTCACTCTAGTTTGTCACAGTCCCCATCCATCCTTACTGGTCCCCGTGTTTTCCCATGAGCCGTTTTATTCAGAGCTGCGTTGAGAGGAAAGGGCTTCTGGCATTTGCTTATTTTGCTTGTTGACCTTGTCTGGCTCCGTTAGACTTTGATTTTTGGACCCTTTGGCTCACTCTCAGCCATGTGCCGGGCTAGGGATTCTGCATACATTATCTCATTTATTCCTCCAAACGGCTTCACACTTGTCCCCTTGTATAGATGAGGAAACAGGCTCAGGGATGTTAAGCTCTTTTGCTAAGGTCGCCCAGCCGTTTAGGGAGCCTGCATTCTAACCCGGGCCTCTCCCGAAAAGGCTCTGTACATGGCTGTCTTCCTACAACTTGCATATATAGAAACAACCAGTGGATGACATTTGAAAGTCAACTTGCTCAGGCTTTTGATGAGGACAAGACAAATCCTGAGAGAAGGGAAAAGGGGCCATTTTGGACGAGAAGGCAAATCATGTTCTGTGGCTAGCAGGATTATTATAAGCCAATATAAGCAGAAAATTCGATTAGTCCTTTAATGCAATTTGCATTTTGTTTCTGCCAGAGACTCATGCAATTAAGAGCAGGAATGGACATTGGGAATCGTCTAGGCAGGCTTAAGCCTAAGCAGATCAAAACCTTTGAAAATGACACAAGGACTTTATCTAGGACAGGGGCTGATGGGGGAGAACATGTCCCTAAATGGCAGGTGACACTATTTAAATCACAGCGACAATAGACAAGTTACTTAACATCCCTGCAGGTCAGTTTCTTCTCCATGGAAAGGGGGATATAATATTAGCTCATATACTTGTTATAAAGGCCATAAAGTACCTATTATATAATAGCAGTTATTCAGTAAATGTTAGTTTTCTTATATTTTCCTAGCATGTTGGAAGGTCATCCTGGGAGGGATGCAAAACATCACTCACCTGGTCTAAGGCCCCCTGAGGAAATAGGCCCAGAGACCTGACCACACTTAGCTCACTCACCGCCTCAGCCACCGGTGTCCTTGGAACCACCACCCAGACAGTGTCACCACTTGGTTCACTGTTTGTAAAGACAAAAGAGGCATGTCACGTTTGTTTATTTCTGTCCCTTCCTCTTTCCAGACATTTGCAGCATGCCCTTTAGGTGTTGGAAAGCTGGAGACAGGGCACCTGTAGCCAATTGTGGACCCAGTGGAGAAGATTAAATTATTTCACCTAGATGACCTGTTTTGGGAACTTAAGAGTAACAAAGAGGAAGGGACCTGTTTTTCTGACGTAAAGTTGAATCACTTCTCTAACAGAAGATTCGTCTGATGGCTGACTCTCCACATCTGGTTTTTCCCAAACCTCCGCTTATGTGCTGTGTCCTTAGCTCAGTAGCTTACCCTCTCTGAGCCCACATTGGTCCTCCAGAATTGGGAGTGCTGTTCCCTATCTGGCAGGGTTTTCGTGCAGATGACAAGGAATCCACCGTGCCTAGCGTAGAGTGAGTACGGAGTCATTTCGGGTTCAGCCGCGTTTGGTGTGCCGTCTGCGTTCCGAAGCAAAAACTCGCTCGAGGAGTAAGTAGTCTATTAGGAAGAGCGCTGAGGACGCAAGCTTCCTTCTAGGGTAAGACCTTTAGATAATGCGGATTTGTCATTTTCGCTCCAGCAGAGGGCGCTCCACGCCCCGTCTCCTACCAACCCGTGATTTCTCTTGGTGGAGCACAGCCAGAGCTGGGTGCTGGAGCTTGTAGTGACACCCCCCGCAGGTAGCCTCTCCATTGCACCAGTTGGTAGCGATTTCGATTGGGTACCACGGTACTGTCCAACATGAGCTTTCTCGTAAATAACACTTAAATAACCCTCCCTCAACCGCAGTAGGGATGGAGGGTACCATTTGCACGTCCCTTCTCGTGGAGTTCACTTCCTGGCGGAAGGAGAGAGAGGATTCACAGATTGACAGCATGGAGGACGTAAGTGCGACATAGAGAGCCGAAGCAGCGTGAGATGATGGTGAAAGTGGCAGGGGGAGAGGCTCGGTGAGAAATGAGGACGGTCAGCAAGTGCTCCCTTGGTAGGTGGTCTGGACGGGTCTCTGAGACAGGTGGACATAGTTCGGGCAGACAGAGTAGCAGGAAGTAGAGCGTGCTTGGTGCCTTTGTAAAACAGCGAGGATGATCCAGGCTGGAGAGAGAGGCAGGTAAGGGGGTGTGGTGGATGCAGCCAGGAAAGGTCGGCAGGGGCCAGCCCCACAGGACCTGGAGCTCCGTGCTGTGATTTTATCCTTGGGGAGCTTATTCCTTTGCAGTAGGGACTTGCCTTCCCTGCCAGCCCAAGAGGAACCCGAGTGAGTGTTTCTTCCTTCTGCCTATAAGGTCACCTAGATCTCTGGTTTAAGAATAACCTGGGGCTGTTGTTTACCTGACAGACTCCCAGCCCACCCAGGGGCACCTGTGGGGAGGGGGGGGACCAGTTCCCAGGGCCTGGCCCAGATCTGCTGAAGGGGATGTGTGCAGCTGTTGGTATTTTTAACAAGTGCCTCAGGTGATCCTTTGTCTTCTGGCAAATTTGGAAAGTCCACCCGGATAAAGGGCCGCCTCTGAGGGGTTGATCCCCTGGGCTCCGGGACTTGGGTTCGGTAATGGTCAGGTTGGTGAGGACAGCACCGATTGAGTGCCTACTGTTTGTCTTACACGGCAGCCCGGCTTCGTGCTTTATCTCCTCTGACATTTAAATGTTAGTCTTCACACCCAGTTCCTGAGGGAGGTATTATCCTCAGCCGGCATATTGTTTGTACTCCTGTTAATCACTTCATGTGTCGAATTGCACCTCGCTGACATAACTTACCTCTTTTTCGGAGTCGTGCAGACTAAAATAGTGATGTGCGCGTTACTTGGAAAAGTGCCGGATAAATTATGAGCGTTTTCTATACCCTTCAGCTGGTGAGGCCTCACATTTCTGTAGTCACCGCTAAACCCTTAGTCTTTTTTAAAAGAAATTTTTATTAAAGTATAGTGCATTACAGTATTAGTTTCTGGTGTGCGACATAGCGATTCGACATTTATCATATATGCCTTACGATGTGATCACAATGGTAAACGTGATATCCGTCTGTCACTGTTCGAAGGCATTACGATATTATTGAATATATTCCCTGTGCCGCGCATGACATCCCCATGGCTTATTTACTTTATGGCCGGAAGTTTGAACCTTTTATTCCCCTTTACCTCTTCTATGTGCCCTCCCATCCCCTTCCCCTCCGGCGACCATCATTTGTTCTGTGTCTGTGAGTCTGTTTCTATTTTGTTTTGTTTCCTGTGTTCCACAAATAAGTGAAATTTTATAGTTATTTGGCTTGTCTCTCTGACTTAGTTCACTTAGCATAGGTGGACCTAGAAGGTATTATGTTGTCTCAAGTGCCAAGATTTCCTTCTCTTTTATGACGGAGCAATATTCCGTTGTGTACATGAACCACATCTCCTTTATCATTCATGTGTCAGTGGACACTTAGGTCGCTTCCATATTTTGGCTGTTGCAAATAATACTGTAGTGAGCACAGAGGTGCGTGTGTCTTTTCAAATTAGTGCTTCCGTGATGTTCATTAGCTGCTATTGGTGGAGCGTTTAAATCTTCGACTCAGATGAACTCATTTGTTCCTCACTTTCCCGTTATGCAGATGAGGAAACCAGAGCATGGGAAAGTTCAATAATTTGCTCAAAGTTCAGGAGCTAGTAAGTGGTAGAGCTGACTTTACCCAGGAGTCAAGTGTCCATCTCTCCAAAGTTCCGTGTACCTCTTAAATTGACATTTCCCGGTAAGAACGACCCTTCCCATGTACTTGGAAAACATACTAGGTCAAGACGACTCCTCAAGGCTGAGCGGGCTCAGTGGTGTTAACCTTTCTTACTTTTCAAACCAGGGGTCTTTCTTGCTTGCCTCGTGGTCTTATCTGCCAGTTGCCTCTGCCCTGTTGATGGTTGGACGCAGCCTTCAGGGAAAGATGAGGGTCACCCTGTTCTGGGAAGTAGAGATACCCCCTCCCCCCCAACACCACCTCCCACTTTTCCCTTCCCAGAAGCCATACCTGTGATTTATACTTCCCAGAGGGCTGTGCCTGGCTTGATCCGGAGCAATTTGGGGCAGTTTGGGTTCCTGAACTCCTTAAATCAGCAGCCCAGAAATGAACACAGGCACCCCTCCATGTCCAGATTGGCAGGGCACACATGGGAGCCTGTTCTGAGGTGGCAATGAGCGAGACAGGTCTGCAGAGAGAAAAGCGTCTCACCCACAGCTTAATTTTATGTTTTGGATAAACACTCCGAGGTCAGTGGTGTGAAGGGGCGGATAAGTAAGGATCTCTGAGAGTGAGCGTTTACGAAAATCTTATATTTTGCTCTCATCAGTCTCTTGGCTGCTCAGATGTCTCTCTGGTGAATGGAGAGGAGTGTGCTTTTCCCCGCGGTCCACCCCTCCGCCCCAGCTCACCTCCGCATGCTTTACAGATGCTCCCACGACAGGTAATACTTGGAAAGACCCTTGAACTGCATCTTGTCTCCGGTTCTTCACTTGCTCCGTGCTCGGGCGGAAGAAGCCGGACGCCGTCAGGCTTCGAGGCCACGCCTGCCTTCCGTTCTTACTGCAAGATAATGACCATTAACACCGGTGAGCGTTAGTCGTGCACTGGCGTTTACTTCTCACAAACAGGGTCTGTCATCATCCCTCTGTTGTAGATCCAGTGCAAGCCGTTACACTCTCCCCGGGTCGCAGAGCCAGTGAGCGCAAACCCAGCCCTTCTGGCCCGTACGCTGCCTCTTGCTTCTTTCCCTGACACCTTTTCCTCCTTCCTTTCCGTTTATGCAAAACGGTATGCACAAAGTTCTGCCTCTATGCTGAGCGCTGGAGCAGTCACTTAGGAACAGATGAATAAGACGTTTTCCTGGGTGTGTGGACGGCGGAGAAATACAGAAGTCACAATGCGCTGCTGGCCACTGTGATGAAGACACAGTGCACATTGCTCAGCAGGGCCCTGCATGGGCTACGAGATCAGGCGAGGGCTTTGTGGGTGGGTGAGCCCGGAGCCGAGGCTTGAAAGGGCAGTGAGAGGGCTCTGCGGTCCCACGAGAGAGCATTTGTCATTTGCGAAGACAGGAGTGTGTGAAACAGCCTCGCGAGAGGGAACTACGGAGACCTCGCTGGCGGTAGTGGTGCTAAGCATTACTGCTGCCTGTCAGGAGCGTGAGGAGCGCGGGCTTTGCAGTCAGAAAGCTCTGGGTCGGAAGCCCGTCTGTACCCCTTGGTGGCGGCGTGACCACGGGCACACCGGCCCTCTCTAAGCCTCTCTCGTCTTGTATATAAATGGGGACACCAATACCTACATACAGATTTATTCCGAGATCTACGTATGATTAATGTGGGCAGCTGACCCGCATTGGGCGCTCCGTAAATTGCAGCTGCTTGTCTTATCACTTGTATTTTTGGTGAGGTCATTTATCGATAAACTTCAGATCTATAATTGCCAATAAAATGTGGGATTAAAAAAAATCTCTTTTGGCACATAGTTGTCGCCCAATGAATAGAGAGCAACAGAGCGAAGGCTTCGTTTGCACGCTTTTGGGCTGGACCCGTTGCCGGCAGGACATAATGGAACGGGGTGCACAGTGGGAACGGGGCGGGGGTGTTGAGGGGACCGCGCAGGGCGCTCAGCCTCCAGGTGTCAGAGCTCAGTCTCGCCGCGTCGCTGCAGTAGCTCTGTGAGTCCGGCCGAGCGGGCGTTATCTTTCTCTAAGAGAACGCTGAAACCCAGGGGAGCCGGATATCCTAAGTCATTCAGGTCGTTGACACCGAGCGTGGGCTTTATCACCAAACAGCTACGAGGCAAGTCAAGGACTCGGTTTCCTAATCTGTAAAATGGGGGGATGACATCCGCCCCTGACCACCTCAAAGAGCTGTCGTGGGCATCGGATGGATGAGTCCACGAAGGACGAAACCAGGAAGTAGTAGAGGTTAGCCGGCCTGACAAAGGACGTGTCGAATTTCATTCTCGACTCATTGTTTTCCGAGATTCTCTTTTGAGTCCATTCCCGTTTTCTGGAAATATGGAAAATGTGTGGAAGCAAGTAACTATTTTTGGTTCTTGCAAAGATCTGGGATAGCAGGCAGATGACGTGCCCTCCCCTCTGAACGCGGCCGAGATGTGCAGGGGCAGAAGACGGAGGCCACACAGGAGCATCTGCATTTATCATGTGTCGCCGCTTCGTTCAGACCGCAGCTCCTGAGCTCACTGGCTCTCCCAGCTCCTTTCCCCTGCGGTCTGCCCACCACGGCCAGGCATTCAGGACCAGGGTCCGCAGTGCCATTCGGTGCTCGCTCATCCACTTAGGAAAACGTCGTTGAGGACCTGCTGCGTCCCAAGGACACTCTGGGCCACTGTAGAAACATTTGGTCCTCGCGGAGCATAGAGTCTACCAAGGCGATAGCGAGTAAGCAGATTTACCAATAAATAAGATCACGACTCTGTGCCGAGAGCAAGTTGGATGTGCTGTTTTGGATGGGACGGTCAGGGAAGGACTTGGGTGAGGTGACATTTGAGCTGGGACCTGAAGCGTAACCGTGATCTGGCTGTGTGGGGAGAACACCCAGCAAACAGAACACGTTAGCAGCTCAGACTGGAAAGGGCTGGATGTGTCTGCGAAGGGCCGATGGGGGCTCAAATGCTCGCAGCGGGACAAGAGGGAGGATCTGTGGTCTGAATGGAGTTTGGATTCTTTTACAGAGCAGCGAGAAGACATCGAAAGCTTGGGGCGAGGCTAACGGCATGGCTGGGTGTATTAGTTTCCTATTGCCGTTGTAACATTACCACAAGCGTAGAGTCTTCTGACAACACAGTTTGGAGGTCAGAGTCTAAAATCAGTCTCGCTGGGCTAAAGTCAAGGTGTCGGCGGTGCTGGTCCTTCTGGGGGGGGCCCTTCTGGGGACGCTGCCTTTTCCAGGTGCGGGAGGCCACCTGCGCTCCTCGGCTCCTGACCCCTTCATCTTCAAAGCGAGTGATGCTGTCATTCTCTGCTTCCATCCCTAAGTCTTCTCTCCTGCATCCGTCTTATTTATAAGGGCCCTCGTGATGACATCAGGCCCACTGGGTAATCCAGGACCACCCCGTCACCTCAAAGGCCTTCATTTAATCGCATCTGCCCCCTTCTGGCAGCATAGCCAGATTCCAGGGCTGAGGGGGTGATGTCTTCGGGAGCTGTTATCAAGCCTTCCACACCAGGTTTACATTTCGAAACGGCCCTTCTGGAATCTGTATAGAGGATGATTTGAGGGGGACAAGACTTTAGGCCTGGCCTCCAGGTAGGTGGCTAAAGGAGATATCCAGGTGAGCAGTGACCGGAACCAAATGGTGGCAGTGGAGATGAGGCCATCTGGAGACAGGTTTTGGAGATGCTCAGGTCGTGAACGTGAGAGAAAAATCGAAGGTGTCTCCCAGGTTTTAACCTGAGTGGAGAAGCCTGGGGGGAGACCGGGCCTGGGGCATGTGACCCACGGCTGGCTGGGACACACCGATAGCGGAATAAAGACCTGACAGTGCCCCCCACCTGTTCACACCTTGGTGTTGGGACTCTTGAGCCAGGGACGTCCAGCAGTGAGGTGACCTAGGAACCACTGTCAAAAGTCTTTGCTCGGAAGAAAACATACACGCACGGGAAGACAGATCGAGTTGCCCTTTCCCCAAATCTGGTGTGCAGCAGACACTGTTACCGTGTGGAGGAGGGGGGTTGGACCAGGCCGGTGTGCCAGTGGCGGCCGCGTTCGGCCTTGGGCGTGCTGGGGTAGACGCGCGCGGGCTCTTGGGTCAGGAAGCCTGGGTTCTGAGTCTGCGTGACTCCCCGGCTGTGGGGCCTGGCAGCGGCCCCCTGACATTTCTGACCCTCAGCTCCTCAGTCTTCGGGGAGTGAAACAAGCTAATCTACGACAGGAGCCTCGCATGCATGCGCTCGGTGTCCGCGGGGCTGTGCAGCAAGTGCGGGTCTCCTTTCAGAGAGAGGGTAGGAAAGACCACCACCATCCGCAGTAATGATAACCAGTGGGAACCAAACTCTCTGCAAGGCACTGTTCCGTGACTTTGACACACATGAGCTCATTCAGTCCTCACAACCACCTCCGTTGACCTTCTCCTCACTTACAGGTGAGGAAGTGGGAGGCACAGAGGTTGGGAGGAGAGGAGGTAGGTAGGTACTCAGGAGACTGCCATGGGGCCCCGGGGGCCGTGCTTTTAATTCCTGTGCCGCATTGTCTCAGCATGTAGAGAGGAATTGTCATTATCCTCGTTTGACACATGGGGAGACCGAGGCACCACCAGGTTATATACGCTACAAAAATACAGCGGGTCGGTGGCGGTCGGCTCAGCTCTCATTCGTGGAGGGTTAAAAGCCGCAGCTGGTTCTGCCTAGACTCAGCCCAGGAGGAGCGCCTCATCCTGAACAGAGGCTGCCTAGAGCGGGGGTCCCCAACGCCTGGGCCAAGGACCTCACTGATCTGTGGCCTGTTAGGAACTGGGCTGCACAGCAGGAGGAGGTGAGTGGCAGGTGAGCGAGCGAAGCTTCCTCTGTATCTGCAGCCGCCCCCCAGCGCCAGCATCACCGCCTCAGCTCCACCTCGGATCATCAGGCGTTAGATTCTCATAGGAGCTCCCGGCCTGGTGCCAAAAAGGTTGGGGACCGCTGGTCTAGAGGGGTGGCAGGGATCCAGGCTCAGTCTCTCTTCCGTTAGTTGGACCTGCCCTCTGGCCCTGGGTTTTGAAAAGGTCGGATGTTTTGCAGGGTCGTCTCAGAACCCCCGTGTTCTTCCGGCTGGAGTTCCAGGCCCTCAGCACCCCTGTCCCTCTGCAGCCCCTCCCCAGGGGTCTTTCCCTGCCCCTGCCCGAGGCTTCACGTGGAATCACAGTCTTGGGTGTGCGAGGCGGGGTGTTGGGGCTTCAGCCAGAGTTACACTGCTCCAAGGGCGCCTGCCGCAGCAGGGCTGGGCATACTTGCTGGCTCAGCATTCCTGCACTCGGCTCAAACACATTTGTGCCTTTGGAAAAGTCTCTATTCCACTCGAGATGTTTGCAGCTAACCCCAGGTGACTGATATTTGATCATTCAGTTGCTAGTTTTCCTGTAGATATTTACACTCCTAACAGACCGTCGGCGCCTCGAAGGCACAGACTGGCTTGGGGGCCCCTGTACATGCATTGCGCACAGTGGGAGTGACTCGGTAGCCGAGGAGGTGGTCCTGCAGCAGCCACCTACCTAGGGAGGGATGTTATTTCATGATAGATCAAAAAATTTTTCTGAAGCGTGGATGAGCTATGCAAAGAGGCCTCGCTCAGTACCTGGAACGCCGCAGCATTCATCCCGTGTGTGCGCGCTTTGTGTCCTAGCGTACTGGTTATTGTACACACGCAGGTGTGTTCATGGGACACATTTCAACGATGATCGCGCTTCCTGTGCCAACCCCAAATGAGTCCCCTGCATCATCGGAAGGTTTTTATCTACTCAGTGAAATGGTTCCGGTTCCCTCTGAGAAACGTGGGGATAAACGCCGCCCTGTGCAAGGCCTGCCCTTTCAAGGTTCTCCCTCGTCAGCTCCACGTTTCCCAAACCCGTGAGCCCAGACGTCCCACGGTGTGATATCTGGGGAGTCGGGAACCCTGAGCTTTATTTGAGATGAACGCTCACCCAGAGTGGGGATTAGTAGGGCGTGGGGGAGGGGAGACCTCCTTGGGGAAAGATCTCGATACTTTGGGTGGGTAAGACCTGTGCAGATAGGACCTGTGTCACCCCGGACATGTTCGCGCATTTCTTCACGAGTGCCCTGGTTCCCTCGGCATGGCCAGCCAATTTCAGAGACTCCATTTCCTGCTCCCCTATTTTGCTGTTAGACATTCGAGCAAATACCTGTTAAGTACCCAGGATATGTTTGATACTGGATTAGAGTCTGAGGAACATACCAATACGATTGTCACAGTTCCTGCCCTCAAGAAAAAATTGTTCTCTGGTTGGTCTTAGGTGATAATGACCTTTCTCTGTATAGTCCTTTCCCTGCGAATGGCGGGTCTTTGGAGGAACCCTGGAGAGGTGGTGATGGAGGCACTGTTTAATGGGTGAGGGAGGTTACAGGATGATAAGAAGTGAGTTTACGTCTACGAGTAGCAGTCTCTTTTGGAGATGACCCCCGATAGCAATCAAAATAATGACTATAATAGGAGTGTGTGCGCCTGTCTTCGGCGGTCCAGGAGGAAGGGCGCGCAACTATCTGGGGATGTTGGGGAGAGCTTTGTGACAAAAAGGCCTCTTGGACTTAGTCCTGAGGCCTGATGAGGTGCCGGTCATGGGACACAGAGTTGGAAGGCCGGTACCTGAGCCGTCGTTAGTTGGCATCATGATGTTAGATTGCTAGGGGGTGATGGTCTGCTGACATCAGCTGGAGATGCCACAAGTGATCTTCGAGAGCAGCATGTTTAACCAGGTGGGGCAGATGGTCTTAGAAGGAAAAGCACAAAGTACTTCTGAAACCATGGTGTCACGCACCACCTCGACTAGCCGGTCCTGTGGTAACATTCGAGTCTGCAGAAACCCCGTCCTGCTATGTTTAGGGTGTCCCTTTCTGCTTCTGAACGGTATTTGCGAGACGATCTCATTCCATCCCCCACCTCCCGCCACGCCCCCATCTTTGGCCCTCAGTGATTCTGTATTAATAGCAGCGATTAAGCTGCCTCATCTTGTCAAGGGGGAGATATTAATCTTCGTCAGGCCCAGGGAGGAGCTGAAATTTTTTCTGCTCTTCCCTCCCTTCTCCCTGCTTCCCCCATTGAGCTCAGGGGCTGGTCCAGCATCTGTGGGAAGCTGTGTAATCTGCCTCTGCAGATGCATTTCAGGGGGGTCACTCCTCTGCCTCTCTCCCTCAGCCTCCCTGCACCTGAGCGTTGCACGGTGTAATTGAAGACCACTGGCAGGAGGTGGCAGGGGAGAAAAAAGGCTGTTGCCTCAGATGGGAACTCCCAGCTTCATTGTCCTCGCTGCTGCTGGGGAAATTAGAACAGGGCAGTACCACAGCTGGAAGCTGTAGGCTTTTTGCTTTATGAAATCCTGTTCAGCTCTTGGAGGAGTACGCCAATACCCAGATGCCTTTTTCATTCTATGTTTCTGTGATTAGCTGTGAGCTGAGGATGCTGGATGCCAGGGGCAGTGGGGGGAGGGGGAGGGAGGAGGCTGAGGATCAGTCAGAATTAGGATGGAAAGGAGCTTTTTCCCCAAAGCACAGCATCTTAGGCTGTGTGTGAACCGACTACCAGTACAGCTTACGTGCGTCGAGATTCTGTCATATGCCAGGCACCGTGCTGGTACAGGAAGTAATGCACACTGTCTCGTGTAGTCCTCACGAACAAACTTTCCAGATGCGTATTATTCCATTTTTCAGATGAGGAAACCGAGGCCTGGGCAGTTAATAAGGTTGCAGGGAGGGAAACCAGTTCCACCCTAGGTTTCTTGAGTCGTCTTCTTACGTTCCGTTCACCTAGGGTGACCATGCAATTATGGACCCAGCTAGAATGCTTTAAAGAATGAAAGAGGATGCTTTACCTAGGCTGGCACAGCAGCCATAAATGGGGGCTGGTGCGGGGTAACCCAAGACGCCTCTGCGGCAGCCGAAGGCGGACAGGGGCTTCCACGCTCCTTTTTGAAGCAGAGATGGGAAGATGGACTGGGGCTCTTCTTCCTCGTTTCTCTCCATCCTCTCCTCCCCGCAGGAGTCGGCCCTGGCGCTGAGCCCCGTTGACTCACCACAAGCTTGGTGCACCCCGCCGCCCCACCCCGCATTAGTTTGTGAAGAATCTCAGATAACCACTGCGCTGTCTGCTCAGCGCGCAGCCTTTACGCAGGACCACCTCCCAGCGTCTGTTTGACTCCCTCTGCTCGGCGGGATCAGCCCTTCGTCAGTCCCTGAGCACACCTGGGTTTTTTCAGAAAACGGGCCCTATTTGCATCCCACCAGCAATCTTCTCAGAGGGATTCCCGGGACATTAAATTAGCAGAAAATGACATTAGCGCTAAGAACCAAACTTGATTACCTGAAATACAAGTATTTATTGTAAGAAATCAAACAACCTCATCTCCACCTCCCCAGCCTGGCTGTTATCCTCACACTGAATCATATTAATGCCGGTTTCCTTTTAGTTGGCATTTCTTTTTTTTTTTTCCCCCAGATTGTCTCAAAGGCACAGAGTATGTAGTAATAATACATTATGAGCACAAGGCAAGTTTGTACGTGGCTCTTCCCCATGTAATTTGCTGGCTCTCTGGGCCGGGGTCTATAAATACGACTTCCGACAGAGGCCACAGCCTGTCCCTTTGTGTGGCCCCGTCTCCCTCCAGTCTAGGGCAGGGCCTGTTATCTTACCGGGTTTTGTATCCCTAGGGCCAAAAACAAGGTGCTTGATAAGTGTTCAATGAAGTCAATGGGCCGACTAAAGTAAAAGTCCACACGGCGGAAGAGAGGTTTTGAGAAAGGTACTTTACTCCTCTCATATCGGGGGGCAAGTTTAAGTTTGAGTACAAGACCTGAGATTAGGAAGGGTTCTAAGCAGCAGCAGCAGCAGCAGCAGATGGCATACCTGGGCAGGTCTGTGCAGAGCACCTGAGGCCATTTCAGGCTGTCTGCAGGTCTGAATCCGAGTATTTACATGGGGCGCCATGGCCCCCTGTCAAGGCAGGAGGAGGAGCCCTCTTCACCTATGCGCCTTGGGGAACTTGGGTGCATTTGGGTAGCTTTAGCCTCTCTAGTGTTTGGGGGTGGTGAGGGGAGAGCCAGAGTCAACAGCGGACATCAAGGCAGAAAACCTCAGTCTGAGTCCAGCCATGCCTGAAACTTGTGTATCTATAGGCAAATTACTCCTCCCTTCTCTAATATAAGGTGGCTTAGTGTTGGGAGAGTTAAACCAATTTTATGTGGATTGCCATCCACTCGAAAGGATAAACATGAAAATCAGCTCAAAATGAATTGTAGACCTCGAATAAACAAGAGCTAAAGCCGTGAGACTCCTAGAAGGAAACAAGAGTAAATCTTTGTCACGGGATTAGGCGGTGGTTTCCTAGATGAGATTCTACGAGCACGCGCAAAAATATAAATAAATTGGACATCAGAATTTAAATCCTGTGTGTGTCAAAGGATGATACCATTAAGAAAGTGAAAAGACAACCTAAAACACAGAAAATATTTGCAGTCATATATCCGATACGAGACTTGTATCCGGAGTAGATGAAGAACTCTGATAGCTCGATAACGACAAGACAAATAATTAAAAAATGGGCAGAAGATTAAAATAGACATTTCTCCAAAAGATTTACAGATAGCCAATAAGCACATGAAAAGATGCTCAAGGTCATTAGTCATCGGGGGGGGGGGGGGGGGGAATGCAAATCAAAGCCCCAGTGGGACACCACTTCACACCCACTAGGGTGGCCGTAGAAAATGCAAGTGTGGGGGAGGGCGTGGAGAAATCGGAACCCTCACACCTTGCTGGGGAGAGCATGAAATGGCAAAGCCTCTGTGGGGAACGGTTTGGTACTTCCTCGAAAAGTTAAGCGCAGGATTAGTGTCTAACTCAGCAATACTACTCCTAGGAACATGCCCAAGGGAATTAAAAACAAGTACTCAAAAACTGGTACACAGATGTTCATAGCAGCTTATTCATCATAATCAAAAAAGGCAACTACTCAAATGTCTATGAACTGGCGGATGGATACGCCAAATGTCATATAGCCCTACCGTGAAATACTGTTCAGACATGAAAGAGAATGGAGTCCTGATACGTGCTGTAACGTGATTGAACCGTGAGGAGCCGGTGCAAAGGCTGTAAAATTCCATTCATCCGAAATGTCCAAATAGTCCGGTCCAGAGAGACAGCATGCAGATGAGTGGTTTCCAAGGACTGGGGGAAAGGGAAATGGGCACAGAGTGTTTTGGGGAGTTAGAAAATTATTCTGGAATTAGGTAGTGGTGATGGTTGTAAAACTGTGTACCAAAAATTGCCCGATTTGTATAAAAGGGTCAATTTTATGGCATGTGAATGGCATCTCGATAAAGGTATTTTAGAAAGACCAGATGGAGCTGCAGTGCTAACGCAGGACCAGGAGGCGTGGATTCCCGCATTTGCTCTTTCTGCCCTCACTGTCGAGCTCCCTGGGATGCCCTCCCTCGCTGTTGCAGCGGATGCAGCTCAGAGGACCCACGCAGTCCCTCTGGCTTGGACATCATCTGTTTCCAGGTGACGGCTATGCGGGCTCTCGTGACAGCAAGAGGAGGCGCGGAGGTGCTTCCTGACTCTATGGCTGCGAAGGGGTGCGGCCACCAGTCTCCCTGTCTGAACAGAAGTGGGAGAGAGGGTCATTGTGGTGCCTTGCCACTTAGTTGACAGAGTGGAGGTACGGGCCAGACGTGAATCCTCCCTCGCTGAAATGTGAAGGTCGAATGGGGTTTCCCTGCCAGTTCTTGGGACAAAGGTAAAGTATCTTGCACGTGCCCGGAAGTCTTCCAAAGCACAATTCTCTTGTTTCAGTCCCTTTCTTCAACCCCTCCGTTGGTGTCTCGTCACTCACAGGATGGAACTGGTGCCCAGGCCTAGAGCAGCCTAGTCCCACTTGCACGCCCTGGGCTGCTTCACCAGCCTGCCCGCCTGTCACATGGTCACCCCGACGGCCATTCCCTAGACCATGCCACTGCGCTCTCGGCGAGATCACGGTTGTCTTTTCGAGACGCAGCTTTTCACCACGTTGTCGGTAGAATGGCGTTCCCCTAAAAGACGCTAAAACCCTGATCTCCAGTGCCTGCAAACGTGGTCTCATTTGGAAATAGGGTCTCGGCAGGTGATCGAGTCGAGGCCATTAGGGCGGGCCCTAATCCAGTGTGAGTGCTGTTCTTATGAAAAAGGGAACTTTGGACACAGACATGTTCCAGATGGAAGATGGGGTGAAGACACAGGGAAAATGCCGTTCACGAGCCGAGGAGTGCCTGCGGCCCCCAGAAACTGGGGGGGATAGGTTCTTCCTCATGGCCCCCAGAGGGAACCAACTCTGCTGAGAGCTCGATCTTGCATTTCTGGCCTCCAGGATGGTGAAAGGACAAATTTCCGTTGTCTAAGCCACCCGGTGTATGGTCACTTTTGTCGTGGCAGCCTTAGGAAACTGGTTGACACCACCTCCGTGACGCTGTGGCCTCTCCACTTTTCTCCAGCAAACCGTTCCCTGCTTCTTCGTCCCCTAGCGCTTTCTCATTCGATTATTATATTTAACATGTTACGTCGTATTTACTTCTGTCTTTCTAGATAGGGATGAACTCTTTGTATTCCTAAGGCCTCGTGGTGGACATGTCATATAGGAAAAATGGATGGATGGATGGAAGGGTAGATGTATGAATGGATGGGTCAAAAAAATCAATCTCTCTGACTCCCTGATACCGAAAGAGAAAAGCCGGCTTCTTTGTATCAAAGCCTAAGGTTTGAAATGCAAATGAACATTTGAAAGATATATGTGTCATTCCTATTCAAGTCTCTCTTTGGCAAGCAATCTTTAGGCATGCATTTTGCAGTGTAAATAACTTTGAATGTGTTAAAAAGTTCACAAGTGTTTAAGTTCATTAAATTAACGTTGTGATTTTGAGCAGCTGAGTGTGTTGCAGGTTGTAAACTAACTCTGTTCATCGCATTTCTGTAATTCTGTAGCGTCGTCATCAGCCAGGAACGTGGGGCATGTTAAAAATAGAAGTTACTTTATACCAAAGAGTCCTAGACCAGGAATTAAATGACTTGGGTCTGCCACTTAATGGCACGTGGATTTAATTTATTCATCCATTCAGCATTCAACTAAAACTCGAGTGCCAACTTTCTGAGTGGTGTCAGGTCTACTTTATGTCGGCCCTTCCCTTCTCAATCTTGAGATAATTCTCTCCTGGTTAATGAGCCCACCTGGGCATACAGATGAGGGCGCGAAGGGGGACCCTTGTAGGACCATGGCTGACAGCCCTGGATTCTCACCTCTGACCCCAGAGCAGCGTCAGCCTCGTGAGAAAGGCCTATTTTAGTGTCCTGGGCCCTTCTTCCTGGGACTCTTACTGCTTTGCTTATCTCCCCGCCCCCCCCCCCCCCCCCCCCCGCCCTGCTCAGGCTGAAGGTGGCTTTAGGAGCTGTGTGCATGAGTGAGGTGCTCCAGAGACAACGTAATGCATGTAGTTGGGGGTAAGGAGATGGGAAAAAAATAAAAAATTTAAAGTTGAATAGAACTTTATGAAGCTCTTGTAAAAGGGGAAATACATGAATGAATTTTCTGGCTGGCTGCAAAGCAAGCGCAGAGTTGGGTTTATGGTGAGAGAAGGACAGCCTCCAAGGTCCAGCGAGGAAGGCGGGGCAGGCGGTGGGGGGACCATATAGTTGGCAGGGGCCTGGAGGACAGGACTTTTTAAGTCCAGCACGAATCCCGTCTTCCAGCAATCTTTGTCTTTCTCTGAATTCCACCTCTCTTTCTCCCTTTGCCAGGATTCCTTGGTTGAACCTTGCAAACTACCCTTCACCCAGATCTGCCTAGTCTCACAGCTATGTGTCTGTAGAGTCCTGGAATCAACAGCTGCCTTTTTCATTCTCATTTCCACCTCTACACCTTACAGAACGTTGCACGTAGTAGGGCCTCGAAAAGTGTCTGGTAGAAGGAAAGTAGCATGGGAGTGGTAGTCTCTAGAATTTTTCTGCATATTGCCCACGTCCTGAAGTTATTACTTGAGAGATTCAGAGTGCCCGGCCCCTTCCTTGGCCAGCCCATCTTCTCCGTAGAGTCCCTTTTAGCTGTTTCTTCTACCAACACTCTTCCCGATCTGGTCAATTTTTTTTTTTCCTCCTCATTATTGCTTTCTTACCTCTCTCCACTGCGAGAGGTACTATAGGGTGTCTTCTGCCACGATGCTGCTGTATGGTTTTGTCTGTCCACTCAAGTCCAAGGGCAGGAATGATGTACCTCCATAATGTCCACCTTAAAGCCATGGACATCGTTGGTCTCGACACATATTTATTCAATGGAAGAACTTTTTACTGTTCTGTAAATTATAATACATACGTGGACTCTCAGAACTACCAACGCTCTCAGAACAAAGAACAGTACATCACCTCAAAACCTCCCTCACGCTATCTCTATAGCCACACCCTTCCCCTGGCAACAACCGACCTGTTGTTCTTCATTGGTACGGATTTATATTTTTGAGAATACCTTATAAATGAGCTCATTCAGTACATCATCTTTTGAGACTGGCTCCTTTCACTCTGTATGTCTGAGATTCATCCAAGTCATTGCATGTTTCTGTGCAATAGTTCTTGCCTTTTTTCCCACCGAGTAGTAGTCTACTACTGTATGGATGCACCACACAATCAAAGAACTTTTAATGCCGTCTTCGTCACATTTGTCGTTGCCGTTATTTTCATCATCCCATCGTTGTCATTGATATTTTCATGGCAACTTAGAATTTGACAAAGCCATTTCTTATCCAGGCTGTCTGTTGTACTCCCGACTGCCTTGTATAAAAACAGTCTGACAAAAGACAAAGACATAGAATGCGAAACAGGTGCCGGGGTTGCCCACAAGGCTTCGCGTGTTCTCAGTTAGCACCGAGGAACATACGGCTCAGGCCAGACCAGATCCTTTGTGCACAGAGAGTGTGTGAAGAGCAGAGCCCCTGAGAGAGGGGAAGTTGGTTATGCGCTACGCCACTTAAGAGTTTTTCTAGCTGCCCGCATGAACCAAGAGCTTCAAAGGAGCACCGCCTGCCTTTCTGCTGTGGCTGCTCTGGGCCTCCATCTGTCAGATCTGTATGTTGCTTTTTAATCGGGAACCTAGGTTTGGCTCACAGGATGTCCTTTGAAGGCGTGGTTCATGGATGCGTTTCCTCTCTGTGTTCACAACTTTGTGTCCTTTCTCATCCCTTCCTCTAGTTCATCCACAACTCGGGGGAATTTCCGAATTATGTGACTTGATCATTGTCTCCCGTGCCCATCAAGCGTCATACGTGTAAGAGACTTGCATATTCAGATTTTCTGTTTTTTCATGATAAACCCGAGGAAATAGGTATTTTTACCACATTCCACAAAGGAGACCATTGAAATTCAAAAGTAATAAATGTTTTGCTATGGCTACGTAACTTGCCTAAGTTGGATCACTGAGATTTCAGTCTAAATCTAGCAACTCCGAGTTGAGTCCTCTTTCACCTCATAACACGGGGTCCCAAAGTCAAGATCACTTAGATAATCTTGCTCAATCATCGGAGAGGTCACAAGAGATAAAGCCCAGTGACACTCTTGGGTGGACTCCACCCTGCTGAATGCCACTCCCTTCTGCCTCTGGTTTTTGTGGCGTTTTCCATCAAAAAAAGTTTTGATTGGCTTTGAATGATTTGAATTTCCGGTCTCCTTGTACTTCCCCAGAAATCCCATTGGCACCAGGGGTCTGGGAGTGCCCCTTGCAGAGCAGGCTCAGGTGCTCTGCATGGGGGCGGCATCCCGGACCAGGCTGTTCTCCGGCTAGCAGCCTTCTGGCTTTGGTTGTCCCAGCTTTTCTTAGCAACCATCTTCTGCTTTGCAGCCAGATTCCTCCACCCAGTCATTTCGCTCGCTCCCTTAAAAGCTTCCAGTAGCTTGGGACAGTTTAAACTTAATCGTGGCCTACAAGGATTTGTTCATTGGGGCCTTGTCCACTTTGCACTTATCTCTGGTCAGTTCTTTCTCTGACATTCTACACTCCAACCCTATGGAACCAAAAACCATCTTCTCTAGCCTCTGGGCGTTGGGCCTGTAGGTGTGCGCTGTTGTACCAACTCTTAGAAAATAAAAGAATAAACAAACGGCCTGATATGTAGTTTTTGCCCATGTCTGTGGTGTAAATTCTCCCAGCACGCGGCGCCAACTTCAGCATACCAGTGGAGCCAGGCTGCCTAGAATGCCCTTCACTCCTCACTTCACCTCCGTGATTCTCGGTTGACATTGGGATTTAGTTGAGATGTCGCTTCTTCCAGGATGACTTTCTTGACCAGGGCCCACCTGTCTCCTGCCTGGCAGGATTTCCGTTTTCACATGCTGACTTGTTAGCATTGGTTATAAATAGCACTTCCCAGACCGTATCATACTTGTGTGAGCTTGGACGTCTCCTTTCTGTTCTTTGCACTCCGTGGGTGGGTACCAGCTGTGTTTTGATTCATTTTCTCTAACCCAGCACTAAGTACAAGGTCAAAGACATAGAAAACGTTCAACAAATGTTTGCCGAATGAAGACCTGTTTTGACTTTAAAAGGACGGTAGCCTTTGTACTTAGCTCGAGAGGAGTGTTTCATGTTGATGCAAGTTCTCATCCTGCATATTTTAGTTATAAGACATACAGATCTGCTCAAGTTTGAAAAAGGCGGATGTCATGTTACTTATTTATGAGACACAGGTACATGCTCCAAACCCAGGAGCAGGATACAGCTCGGTTTTTACCTGAAAATCTTGGAATCGAAGCATCTTCTTCCATGATGTCGTAAGCCATAGGATCTGTCTAGTTCTCTGTCTTCTTGTCTCTGTCTCTCCATATTTTTCCTTTGACTATCTTGCTATTTTTTGTTCTCTCTCTCTCACTCCTCTACCCCACACACTGCTCTTCTCTGCTTCCCTTCATCCCACACCTGAGTTTTTCTCCTCCCATCCAGCTTCCTTTGTTCTTTCTTTTTGCACAACTCAGTATGGTCCATCAGGCCCAACTCAAGATGAACGCCAGCCTGGGAACCTACCATCAATGAGAACTTCTCTCTGTGTGTACCGTAAAATTTCCATGAGAATGAATATGATTGTCTCAGCACTGCTGATTGAAGCTCCCAGCTGCCATCTTGGATCAGGAGTCCAAGGGCAGAGTGAGGACACACAGACAATGAAGGACTTGACTAGGACATTCGGGAATAAGCTGTTTCCCTCTAGGTTGGGTTGAAGCTAAAAATGATGGTGATATGGAGCTGGGGTGGGGTGACCACTCAGTAAAATAATTGTAGGTCAGGATGAAAAGGCATCACCTGTTAGCCATGTGGCCAGCCAGCTCCTTGTTGGCTTATATTGTTTCCACCCAATAAGAACCCAAGTCTATTAAAAATAACCACGCTTCAGCTTCTGTGATCGCCTCTGGGAGTCCATGCAACACATTAATTAATTATGCTCAGTGTGAACAGACTTCCTCTCAAAAGCCTCCTGTCTATTATTTTAGCCTCATCCTGCGCCTTCCAATTTGTCCACCCTCGATCCCCTCGCACATTGGTCACTGTCTCAGGTTTCTCTCCAACATCTGTGCAATGCTGTCTTCCGGTGGGCCCGCTGTGTTTCTGATGGACCACACATAGTCAGGAGTCGTCAGAGGGAGAGAGTGAGTCTCTGCTATGGTCTGCCTTTTGGGCTGATACCTCAAGGTATTGACATCCTTGGGCATTTGGTTTCTGGGATCGTGAGCTGACAATAAATAAGAGCACATGTAGTCGATTTGAAGAAAAGTAGAGCTAGTACCTAGAGTTGTCTGGAGTCAGACGGAAAAAGTTGTCTATACTGCAGTATTGTGATTGAGCCTCTTTTCACATGGTTCGATCCCAAAATACTGCAGGAACCTAGAGGTTAGAAAGAGAAGAGCTTTAGAGCTGAGATGGAAGGGATAAAAGCAGAGTGATGACAAAAGGATCTCTCGGAGGTAGAAATTAAAGGCAGATGCAGTGGGGAGGTCTGGCAGGGCTGGACTGGGGATGGACAGCCCGTCTCTTTGGGACAAAGTGACTTTGGAGGAACATATTGGAAAGAAATTTCAGGACATGGTTAAGTGGTTCCCTGTGTGGTTTAGGTAATCCTCATCCTTCATGCATTAAGTTTCCTTTTTTGTTTGTTGCGCCAGAGAGAAATAAATGCCGCTTGGTTTCTGAAGTATTGTCATTAGTGCTTGGGATTGTTCACAAATACGTGTCCGTTGGGTCAACAGCCATCTCAGGTAATGTGTGGCTAAAAGCACTCCTGTCCCACTCTGGGTACTTGAGTGTCCTGGAGTGGAATTACTGGTCCTCAAGGGCTCCTCTGTGGCTTGTTTTTGGATTTCTGCAAGGTCGCAGTCTGACCCCGGGGAAGTACTGAGTGAGAAGAACTAGGTCAGGAGAGGATCTGGGGCCTTGTCAATACCAGAAGGAGAACACTCTTCCAAAAAGGGCCTTTGATAGAAAACAGTGGAGATTGCCTCAGAGAGCCCGTCAGAGACATGAACTGTGACGTCTCCCCGTAGCTCTAGAGTGCTGCGCCACCCAGTGTCAAAATAGAAGGATGGATGGATGGAAGGGTAGATGGATGGGATGGACGGGATGGACGGATGAAAAGGAGGGAAGGGAAGGAAGAAGAGACCCAACTGCATGACCACCAAACGGATATGACTCTTGGTCTACTTGGAGAGGCAGCGTATAAGATAACAGTTACGAGGTCGTATCTGTTGCGTATCAGTTGGGAATCATTTGGATACTGTAACAGAACAACCAAGTAGCAGTGGCTTAAACAGATAAGAATGTTTGTCTCATACAAGATCTTGTAGGTAGGTGGTTGTTACCATCAGGTTTGAGGCTCCAATAAAGTTGGCGCTCTGGATGGACATCTCTGTGGGCCTTGTGGTCCTCTCATTTGGGCAGGACGGTTGCAGGAACTCCAAGCATAAGCAAATACTAAGGCATCTTCTTCCCAACGTCTAGTTTTTAAACATTAGTTATGTAGCCCTGCCCATACGGTTTGTATTTGTAGCCGGAAACAAAAAGTGGAGGCTCAACACATTTTTTGAGTGAGTGCACAGGTGTGGTAGCATTGCCAGATTAAAAAAAATAAATAAACAGGATTCTTTGTCAAATCTGAATTTCAGAGAAACATCTAACAAATTTTAGTGTAAGTATACACAAATAGTGGGACATACCTCAAAAAAAAGTTGTTCATCTGAAATTCAAATCTAACTGCCTGTATTGTATTTTTGTTTCCTAAATCTGGCAACCCTAGAACATAGGAGTGACTTTATAGACATAGATTTGGAGGTTCGCCTCTGTTTCACAGAGCGAGGGCTACCTGTATTAATTCTACTTAGACACACGGGGAGGAGGTGGAAATTTGAGTGTAGGTTGCGCAGAGTTGGAACAATTTATCTAGAGGGAAGCATGAAATTGGAATTAAAAGTTAGCAATGGAGAATTAACTCAGAATTAAATAAATTGTGGATGGTTTATAACTCCTTAGAGAGATTTCTTAGTGTTGGCTTCAGAACAATAAGAGGAAAGCCCACTGTCAGCCGGGATCCACAGCATGTGAGCGCGAGTCCTTTGCTCGGTGACATCTGTCTGTGATCACATGAGAGAGTTGAGCAGTGTCTGAAAGAGAAGCTACTTTAGCTCCGTACGTCTGATGCAGCCAGAGCTGAGTTGGGGTCTGAATTACGATCCTTGTCATTCGTCTCTGGATTGGGGATCTGGGGAGACAGAATTTCCAAACTAGGAACTTGTTTGACATACAGATTTCTTGGCTCCACTCCAGACTTACTGTGGCAGAAGCCTCGGAGACATGAGGCTCAGTGTTCGTCCGTTTCAGCTAGCCCTCAAGGTGACTCTGGTGTCCATTTAAGTTGGAGAGCCACTGCTCACTCTAGACCGTGGAGGAGATGTGAAGAAGATCTGCTTTGCAGATCAGAAGGGCTGCCTGCAGTGTGGGCGACATGAGCCCAGCCCACCTGCAAAGCCCACGTGGAGGACTGGCTCGTTGCCCTGGTGCGTCGCCCCAATATCTGGTTAACGACCTGCCCTTAGCTCAAAGAAGCAGGATGGCAGCTGTCTGTCATGCCTCCAAGGAGCAATGGGCCTAGAAGAAGAGGACCAGTTGGTGGCGAAATGTCTCATGTTGGCGTTTAGGTGGGAAGAGCCTTATGTAGGACGCAGGTACCTTGGGTTCTAGTCCTCACTTGGCCAGCAACTTGCTGAGTGACCTCATACAACGGCTTGCTTTTCTCTAGACCTCAATTCCTGATTGTGTTAAGTGAGGATGTCGGAGGAATAGCCTTAATTCGGATTCTTTCTGGCCCACGTTTCTCATGCAAAAGACGAGAGCGGAAGCCCAGGGATTTCTGCCAGCTGTCCATGACTTCGGCTCTCCCTGCTTCCCATGAAATCAGACTCTTTCCTCCTGTTTCATGACCCTCCTATTTCTCTCCAGGGCTTGCACACAGGTCCCCCTGGCAGGGTGCCTTGGACTTGAATTCTGGAGGATAAGGCTATCCTGGGAGTGAGGGGGCGGTGCGGTGGGAAGCTCAGGGGCCTTCAGAGCTGAGTTCGCATTTCTAAAGTGGGAGCAGGCTGGGTGATGCGCAGGAACGAATTTACTTGCTGGAACCTCACTTTTCAGTCTGAGTCAAGGGCTGGCGAGCCTTCTCCCCTCTTACTCCTGAGGGGATCGTCCAGAGGATGCCACCCTCATGTCACCGCTGCATCTTCAGAGGCCTGTGTTAGTATGCATGGGGTAGCCACTTTGCATCCTTCCATAACCCGAGGCGACTTAGGTTGGAATTCAGGGTGCCGAGTGAGATTCAGATGGGTCGTAGAATCTGCGTGTGGCTGGCTGTTCTTGGAGAGGTACGTGGAGCCAGCAAGGCCACCGACCAGCAGCAGGCCCTGTGAGGACAAGTCGGGTAGCAATATGAGATGATGTCCCAGTTCATTTTACCTGGACGTGGTATATTATTGTGCCAGTTTCTTTTGTTTATCCTTTCTTCAATTGGTTTGTGACTCAGGTTTTATTACAATACTGTTCTTAATTTAGCATCGTATGGTCAAACCAGTTATTACTTGTCTTTGCGTCCAGTATACTGTGAGGTATCTTTTATCTCAATCTCGACTTTGCTCATTGAATCCTGTGAAGTAGGTAAGGTTCTTTCCCCCATTTTAAAGACGAGGCCAATGGTTTGTTGAGGGAAGGGGAACACCCAGGGGCGAGCAGGCAAACCACTCAAGGTTTCAACCCGTTTTGCCTGACTTCAGAGCCAGCACTTTAATTTTTTCCAGGCAGAGAGAGACTTTTTAATCTCTTTGGCATTACATGGTCATGTGACAAAGCAGGGAGACCATTTCTGGCCTGTCCATCACTACGATGGTGACACAGTGTGGACTTCTACTGTAGTGGCCGACTGAGTGGAAAGGCAGGGGCCGGGCCCCAGCTACCTGGACCAGCGTGCAAGGTGGACCTGGGCCACCATTGCTGAGTGGTGGGGACTCCTCCTTAAATGCCGAATATCAGAGGAAAGCAAATATATGGGCCGACGGTTAATGACTGAAGAAACAGACACCTGAAAAAGACCTAAAATAAAACCACCATAGGATAATTGAGGCATCAGATTAACTAGAATGTCAGCCTGGTTTGCCACGTCCAGCTGAATGCGCTGCCTGGTGCATTTAAACCAAAACCACCCATAACCATAGTGAACCCCAAAATGTAATTCCTGTCCTTCTAGCAGCCGAGATGGTACCCTGAATTTATATACTAGAGGTATAGCAGGGCTTGGGAGATTCTTAGTGAAAGGCTATTTGGGCTACATTTTAATGTGATCCAGAAGTGGAAATAGCCCTCTCATTTTTCTTTATTCGATTTGGGGGATGCAGGAGGAGCTGAAACCTTTTTTTAAAACCAACTCCATCCATTTCTTTAATGATCATCTGAACAACCAAACCTTCTGGGACTATTATGTATAATCGTTCTCTAAGCCGTATCCATTTTCCCTGCTCTGTAGATATATCTATCCCCCTCTTCCTTTTTAAATAAAACTGATTAATTATAAGAAAATAGATATGAAATGAAGCTCTGAGCTTCCTAGTAAATCTCATCCCTCAAGTGATATGATTTTGCTCTCAAGAAGGAGAGGTTTGTGAGGGGGAGATTTTGAGGAGAAGCACAAAACAAATTAGCCATGAGGATAGTCAATTTAGGTGGCTGTAAATGAGTAGCTGTCATAGTCACCATAGACAAATACGATGCACCTTCTGGGAGGACAACTGCTAATTCGTGTCCACAGCCGTCCACGAGACCCAGGCCTAGCTGTTCTTCAGGGCCAAGGCCAAGGTTTCCAGCTTTAGTCTCCCATTTGCTTAATCATGTCACAGTCTCTTCTCTACTTAGAAGCCTTTATTCTTTATAATCCCAGCCCTACACTGGTTAATGGGTATTCCTAAAAGGCTTAACACCTATTAATACAATAGGTATTACATTATTTTGCATTCTTGAATATTTTTTATCTCCTTGAATTGCTTGTAAATGCCATGCTGTCATGAGCTATTGTCTTCTGCTGCTTTACAAACTGCCCACAATAGCCCTTTGCTTAGAGCTGCTCACACAGACATTTGTGGAATGACAATGGCATCTTTCCTAACAGGAGTGTAGACGGCAGGGACAGTGGAGTTAGATAATGACAGTGAACTTTGCTTCTTTTTTTCCCACCTAGCGAGGGTCCGGCAAGAGAAGAAGGTACATCAGAGCCGTGTTGAGATTAATTGTGAAGGGAACATTTAATTGGGCCCAGAGTTTACCCTCCTCCTGCATCTGGGCAAAGGCCATTGTTCTCGATGGCCGTTTCTTATCGCTGCATCGTTTCACTGGGCGATGTCACCCTGACATACCGGCTGGGTAGGAGAAGATACACTGTAGGAAAAAAAAAAATACTGGTTCGGACCTGACGCAGTCCTCGGCCATCAAGCAGTACTTCCGGTGTCACCTCCTGGAGCAGAAGCATAGGACTTAAAACCGAGAAGGGTCTTTTGAGGTTACTCTGACCATGCCATTTACTCAGACACATGTTCATGCGTTCAGCCGGTATTCATCAGGAAACTCCCACGTGCGAGGTTTTCCACTGGGCACCAAGAGGCCCTTAGGAAGCACGAAATCCGGTCTGGAAAGCAGACATCAATCAAATGGCTTGCCGAGGGTGGTCGTGACCCCACAATCCAGTGTCCCACCCCCACCCTGCATTGGTGCGTTGTGATGGAGAACAGGTAGCTCTGGGTGACGCTGGGTAGAGAAGAACGTGTCATCGTGATAGGCAGTTACTGGCTCCACCAAGAGCAGTTTTAATCCTAATCTTGGCTTTCTCGGCGCCGATGACCACTCGGAATAGAGTTAGACCCCGAGCACGAGCCTCAGTGTCGCTCTTGAGATCTGGGACCCTGCAGTCAGCCGTTTAACCTTCTTGCATGTTTCTCGGTGGCGCAAAGATTGTTGTCACCATCTTTTTTTTTCCTGCAGTGTATCTTCTCCTACCCAGCCAGTGTGACAACCACCTTTACATAATGCAATGCAGCAAACGATGCATTATGTCCCCGTTAAAATATATACGTTTAAGTCCTAGTACCCAGGACCTCACACTGTGACTATATTTGGAGATAGGGACTTTAAAGGGACAATTAAGGTAAATGAAATCGTATGGGTGAGCCCTAATCCAGCGTGACCGACTGATGTCTTTATAAGAAGAGGAGCTTAGGACGCAGGTACACACAGAGGAAAGATCACGTGAAGACGGCTATCTACAAGGCAAAGAGGGAGGCCTGAGAAGAAACCAGCCCTGCCGGCACCTCGATCAGAAGCTTCCAGTCTCCAGAACCGTGAGAGCATACACTTCTACTGTGGGACTTTATGGCAGCTCTAGCAATCTGATACGATGACAGTCACCTGAAAAGAAGCAATGAGTCAGAAGGCGTGCAACAACGTAATGTCTGGGTTACAGTGCGTGGCACATGGCAGGGCATCCTGGCCAGGCCACGTAGAGCAGGTTCAGGCCGGAGGCTCCCCCAGGTGTCTGCGTTCACATGCATTAGCACAGCGACCCTCTGTGGTGCTCTTTCCGGCGGGCAGGCTCGGTGCCTGGCACATAGTAACGCTGGATTCCTTCCTGAATGGCAGCTCCACCGAATGGCAGCTCCTTCTCCTCAGTCTGCGGAGACCGTTCACATGACAGTGCCAGGCTCAGTTAAAAGCATTTTTTTTCTCCTCTATATCATGTGGTCGATTGGTCCAGAGCCCTCATCCTAGCAGATAACCAATGGAGATATTATCCCAAGGGTCTCATGAGAGTGATATTTGGGGCCCCGTCATTTTTAGCACCTCAGACTTCATCAGCCTGGTCAAGCGGCTGCCTGTGTAAGACCCCGGCTCCACCCAGCGGGCATGCATGCACAAGTGTCCGTTTGGTCTCTGCTCGATGATTCTGTAGACATGTCCAGAGCTAACCACATGTTGGTTCCCTTTGTTTCTATCTGTCTGGCTGTCTTAGATGTGCTCAGTGTTGTTGATTTTTATGGGGGCACTCGTCCCCAGGGTCCACATGGCGCTAAATCACAGTGACATCAGCCACTTGGGTGTGTGGGTAGCCAGTGGGAGGCAGCTCCATCTGGAAACTAAAAAGAGAAACAGAATCCTTTTGTTTCCCCCAGACTTTTCTGTATCTTTGCAGGTAGACAGGGCCAAGTAGGGAATTTACAAATCGACACTTTTATTCCCCAAGCAGCTTGATTTTTTACAAAGTTCCCTTGATTCCAAAGAGCCAGGAGCAGGGAGTGCGGTTGGCCAGGAAGCCAGAGCAATTGGAGGAAGGAGAGAGAATGATGCATATGTGCCCAAAGTCTTGTGTGCTTGGAAAATCTCAGTTGCATACTGCAAATGTGGCCATAAACCCCAGCAAGAGAAACTCTATAACCATTACCAGCTGGGAACACCTGGAGGCCTTCTAAGTAACAATGAAAAGATTTCTCTGGCAAGTTAAACTTGACTTTATGAGTTTTGTTATGTGGAGCTTGAATGCTCTACTGACTCACCTTGACAGTCCCTGTATTTCTCTGTTGTACACATAGCAAAGCGATCAGGCTGCTTGTGTCATAGGGCAAGTGGGGTCCCAGGAGGTCACCCTTGAGCAACTTGCAGAAGGATGACCAGGAGAGGGCACATCCAGCCAGTGTTGGGACAATGGGGAAGGAAAGTAGCGTGGCTCCTCCCTGCACCCGCTCCCCGCCCCCCCCCTTCTCCCTCTTTCCTTTATTTGACGTAAGGTCGTGCAGCTGGAATTGGTCTTGTGTGCCAGTTCTGGACCTAGAGATGATAGCATTCTTACTCGATGATGGAGGTCATGATTTCTTTTCCAGGCTGCTTTAAATCTGCAGTAGTACCACATTGCGAGCTGGTCTGGGAGCTGCAAACTTCTGTGATGGTAGCTGCCGCCTCAGGGCAGGAAAGGGCCCGTCCACAGGGCGCTCTCTCTGCATCTTGGGGAAGAGAACTTCTAAGATGGTGGGTTGGTTCTGCAAATGAGGTGGGACCCGGGTATCTTGTCTTGACGTGCTGAATCCTTTCCTTTCCTTTAAAGCTATTCAGGTTTTATTAGAATCTCCCCTTCCTCCTCCAGAGTGGAGTCTGAAATTGCATCAAGTTATTTAGTAGTTCATGAGTCTTCTCGAGGCCAAAACAGGGTTGGCGCAGGTCCTCATTGAGTTATTGGCAGGGCTCGGACTTGAACCTGCTGCTTTTCCCCGTACACTGAGCTACTTCTGCTTCCTAGGCACTCACCTTTCTGCTTCTGCCTCTGCACTGCAGAGGATGAGCCTGGGAGGAAGCCTTCGGCTTCCCTGCTGGGCTCTGATGAGAATGCTCCTCTTAGCCACCGGAGGCCTCCGCTGGAGGCTTGCGCTGGGACGTGGGCTGATCCTTGGGAGCCATATTTGCTATAATGGGAAGCAGCCCTCAGAAGGGGAAGCCATGCATTTGCATGCAGCCAGTAGGATGGCGTTGGAATAAACACAGCACTGATCAAACTACACCCAAGCCAGCACATCTCAGGGAAGACGAACCAAAACGGAATGCTGATTTTTCTCACCATCCTCTTTAGAAACCCTTCTTCCTGGCCGCCCTCCTGACGTTGTTAACGGGTGAGGGGCAACCTAGCCCTGCGATTAAATGGCAAGGTTTTAGAGACAGCCCTGCGTTCACATCTGTTTATCGATGGATGAATTTATAATCCGTGGAACACTAGAGGGAAATCACTTTCATGAGCTTCATTCCTTGTTTTTATAAACCAGGCATATTGATGCCTAGCGCATAGATTTTTAGAGTTAATATGTGAATGTAAAGTGCTTTGCACAGTGCCTTGCACGTATTAAGTCTTCAGTGGCAGGTAGGTACTGTCTTCATCATCGTCGGCGGCAGCAGCATCGTGATTGCCTCATTGACTTGGATGGATGGTGGTAGCGTGTATAATAAAGTACCCAGCTCAGAACCTGGCCTGTGGTTATCTTTAATAAATGAAAGCGATAATCGTCGTGCGAGATAACTCAAAGGTCTGAATAATTCACCAGATACAACGGAACTGGAAGATGCCAGGGTTTAGCTTCCTCTTCCTGCCCCATCTCAAAATAACTGTCTTGCCGTGGCCAAGCAGATTTACGTGACTTCACTTCCCCCATCATTCCAATGGGGCTAACTGAGCATCACATGATACTGCAAAGGGGTCATGGAAAGTCTCCACTAATCAATGGCTGTTGGTTCTGAACTGCTGGCAATACCAACATCGCTCTCTCTCTGGAGAGTCAACTGCCAGTTTGTCACAAGAACTTTAAGCGTTCATGCCCTTTAACTCTGTGACTCTATGTTTAGAAATGTACCGTCCCCAAATATAGATTCCCGAAGAAAAGGGGGAGTGGGTTAGAGCCTGTCAGAGCTGTTCATTAGCAGTGCTGTTTAAAATAGCTCAAAATTGAGACCTCAGCACGTGCCCGACGTTGCCTGGCATGTTCGATGTTTTAATAATACAGAGCCCTCTGAGGCCATGGGGAATGTCAGATGCATGACTTTGAGTTTGAGGAATGTCCCATCAGGGAGGGAGTTGAGATGGGGTGAAGGCACCAACCCACTATTTTAACTGAGGCCCAGAGAGGGCTAGAGAAATTTGAAATCAGTCCTTGAGTCTAGCGAGCACCCCTTCCTGTGGGTCCCCTGTTTTGGCCACGGCCAAGGCACAGGGGTCTGGTGGCAATGCCAGAGCCAGCTGAACTTGTTCGGATCCGGGGCTGCTTAAATGCTGCCTGAGCAATTCCTTTGGCAGCAAGTGACATTCGACAAAGGGCAGGGCTGGCAGAGGTCCCGCAGAGGTGGTGTGGTGGGGAGAGAGGATGTGGTACACACAGTGTGTAGGATGAGCAGGGATCCCAGAGGCCGCCTGGAATTTGACATTCAAAGGCCTTTCTGTGTGTACACAGAAGATGGGCAGGGGTCCGGTTGCAAGGGCAGACGGGTCATCCCTGCCTGGGTGTCTCTGATAGGCCCGATGCCTTACAGCAGCAGTGCTCGGGGAATGGGGCTGGGTTGCTTGAGATTTGCCCCATCCCGCACCCTGGCATGTGGAACGCTGCCCAGAAGGGTCCTTCCTCAGAGGCTCGTTGGGGGTCTTGACAAGAAACCGTTCACAAAGCTTTTGGCCCTGAGTGACTGCTCAGTAAGTGTCGGTTGCCTTCCCCTTCCTGTAAGCAAGGTTGAGAGTTGGGGTGGAGGGGGCATTTATTCAAGCGTGGCCCTTTTAGGAGGAATACAGCAGTCACCTGGCCAGGATTTGGGGAAAAACTCTACGGTATAGTGCGCCTGTCCACATGCACGCACGCACCTGATTATAGCTCTGTAAATACAGGCAATGTACCCGAAAGCAGCAGGGTGGAATTTGGAGGGTTGTGGATCGAATTGACATACTCCATCCAAAAGGTTATTTATTTCTTCTTTTCATAAAGTCGTTATAGCCAATGATCAAAGAAACAGAAGTCATGAGATGGGGGATTAGATGTGATAATTCCTAAGATTTAAGATGAAGCATTTGGTAATTCAGGCTTCAGCCAGAACAGTCTTGTCTTATCATCTCTCTGTTTAATACCCCTTACCAGTGGGTCCACATTGAGGGTACTGTGAAACCTCAGCTTGGTGAAAAATCATTTCATGGATTGGCAGCCTCAATTTTACTTTACTGACATTTTTCTTTAAAATTATCGAAGGTGCATCTCAAACAACATACGTGTATTAGTTTCCTGTTGCCGCTGTTGCAAATTATCACAAACTAGGCTGCTTAAGATAATACAGATTTGTCCTTCAGTCCATCTCTGGGATGAAATCTGGGCGTTAGCAGGCCTGGCTCCTTCTGGAGGATCTAAGAGCAGAACCCGTTTCCTTGCCTTTTTTCAGCTTCTGGTGGTTGCCCGCATTCCTGCGCTTGTGGGCCCTTCCTCCATCTGCAAAGTGCATCACTTCGATCTCTTCTTCAGTCATCACACTGATTTTCCCTCTGATGCTGACTTTTCCTGCATGTCTTTTATAATGGGGTCCCTAAGCCCTGGGCCACAGATCAGAACCGGCCGGCCCATGGCCTGTTAGGAACTGGGCCGCACAGCAGGAGGTGAGTGGTGGACCAGCGAGTGAAGCTTCACCTGTATCTACAGCCGCTCCCCAGCGCCAGCATCACCGCCTCAGCTCCACTTCAGATCATCAGGCATTAGATTCTCATAGGAGCACCGGTCCCCGGTGCCAAAAAAGTTGAGGTCTGCTGTTTTATAAGGATCTTGTGATTACATCAGGCCCAAGCAGATAATCCAAGAGAACTGGCCCATCTCAGGATCTCGTGGACGTCTTTGGGGGACCATCATTCAGCCTATTCCAGTGTGGTGTCCTGGTCTTTGTGCCCAGTGTTCTTACTGGCTGGGACACTTTTTCCTGCCTTCTTCAGCAGGCTAATTCCCATGCCCCCTTCAGAACTTAGTCTCAGGGTCTTCCCTGTAAGACTTCCTTGGACCTCCTCCCTCTCGGCCCCATGGATCTGGTCATGTGCCTCTTCTCTTACTCAGTAGCATTATCCCATACTGTATTATAATGTTGGTTGATTCATCCGCCTGTCCCAATAGTCTGTCTTCCTATTTCTACCATGTGGACCCATGGCTGCATATCGTAAACACTGATTGATGGATGCCCAGGGAAGTGGGGACCAAAGCAGGAACCCTGCCCCTGACCATGGAGACATCCCAGGAAGAAGGCCTCTGTCTTGATTTTTACAGAGCCTTGTTGGCCTGGACTTGCATTTCCTCCTGGGCACCGAAGTCCTTGGGGCTTCACTGTGTCAGGTTCTGTGTTTTCCTGACCCTTCAGCGTCCTAATTTCCTCTTTGTTGTGCCCTAATAGATTAGCCTAAGTGAAAGCGAATAGACAATTTCCCATTAACATTTATATTGCTTTGCTTTTCTATTTTTTGGCGAGGCTCTCAAGACTGGGATGGCCCTGGAAAACATTCTTTCATCTCAGTACTGTCCCTGTTGGGGGCTGGATTCTGGCTTTTTTGCTGGGCTGTAGAGGAGCATGGGTGTGGTGGACTCTGAGCCCAGGAAAAATGGAGGCACAGAAGTCAACCCAGAAAAGGGCAGGTTGGATTCAGTAAACGTGGGCCAAGTGCCCACTGTGTGAATGCGCCCATGCTAGGTCTTTGGGTGTGGTCTTGAGTTTATTAAGTAGAGATTATGTGCCTAACATGGTTCCAAGTGCTTTAATTTTTAATCACCTCCTCAACTTCTTAGAGCTGCCTGGTGAATGTAAATTCCATTATGATCTGAGTTTTACAGAGAAACTGAACCAGGGAGAGGTTGCTTAACATGTCCAGAGCCTGCTGCTCTATCACCTGGGGAAGAACAAGTCCCTTTCCCCAAAATGCTGATGGCCCGGAGGTGGCGTCTGAACTGGGGGTGTGCTGAGAGTGAGTGAGAGAGCCACAAGTAGAGGTTTTGAATGGCCTTCCAGGCAGAGGGAATAATAAAATAAAAGCAGGGAAGTGTGAAAGTAATTATTTTGTTCAGGGAAAAGTAAGGAGCGATTCAGGGTCATGTGGGTTGTTTTTAAGGTTACAGGAAAGGTTGACAAGGAGTGAGACACCTGGACTGACCAGAGGGTCGAGAGGGTATGGCTAGTGAATGGATTTCCTGATGTCTGGGCTGAAGGTGAGGATGATGATGTCGACAGCAGTGTCTCTCAAACTGCCGGGCTTGCAGGTGTCCTGGGATCTCGATAAAATGCAGACTCTCATTTGTAAGCCTGGGGTGGGTCTGAGGATCCGCTTTTCCGACAAGCTCCCAGGTCATAGGGATGCAGACAGTAGCTGGATCCCGCATTGAGCAGTGAGGGTCTAGAGGGAAGGCAGGCGCCATGGGATGTGTGGGGGAAGATGCTTAGGAAATGATGCTCTACTTTGTCGTCAAGCTAATGGGTCAGGTGGGTCTGTGATGTTCTCAAGGAGACTGGCAGTAGTTGGAGAGGAAAACAGGGAGTGGGGGCAAAGGAGGGGGAAGACCCGGAGTTCTGCAGGCGAAAAGGAGGCCAACAGAAATGAGTAGTGTTCGTTACAATTAGGCTCAATAGAGTTTGACAGTATGGCTTAAACCAGAAGGAAATCTGTATGTCTCTCGCATCCAAGAAGTCAAGGTGTTGGCCTTGTAGGGGATCGGGCTGGTCTAAGGGTGACTTTCGATTCCCCAGAATCCTGTCTTTCTGCTCTGCCATCCTCAGCTCTAGGCCATGGCATCTCAATGTCCAATATGGCAATTGAGTGTCAACACCCTTGTAGCCAGCAGCCAAGAAGAAGCAGGGGAGAGGTCCAGATGGACACACATCTCAGTGGGCAAACTGCCTCTAAGTGGGCCTTCTGAAGTCCCATCACCTTACTTCGCTGCCATACAGGCTGTGAGATCTAGTCTTTTCTCTGGCCGCTTCGCTCCCCTGAATGTAAGCAGCATTTTGTCCCTAAGCAAAAATGAAAGAATGGGTATGCGATGGCAACTTGGCAGTCCTTGCCACAGGCAGAGTGTGTGGCGAGAACTCAAAAGGGGCCGGGTAAGGTTCTTAGAGTGTCCCTTAGTGACAGCCCCTTGGAGCTGATGGGGCTCTGAACCTACCCGTGCCCTAGTTCCTTAGTGTGGGTGTCTGTCTACTCTGTCCTAGAAAATCTATCCAAACCCTTCTTGCCCAACAAGATCCAGTTTCAAGGCCCCCTTCTCCAAGAAGCCCACTAGGACCCCTGAGTCAGAATCAGTCCTCCGTCCCTGGAAAGGAGTGTGGTACCGGCATCTCCATTCACTCTCATTCCATTTCGTCATTCGCAAAACGGATTGTCCTTATTTCGTCATTCACGTGTGTCCTCCTCTTTAGATTGTGAGTCGGCAGTTGTTGCCCACACAGTGCCTGATACACAATGAACTCCCAGGACATTTTAGTTAAACTTCAGTGAGTAGTTGAATTTGAGTGACCAAGCAGATGGTGTATGGTGCAGGTGTTTGTTCTAGGTACTTCTTAAACTAGTGTGCACAAGTCAGCTGTAGGGCTAGTTATAGCAACCCCCTCCCCGACCCCCGACCCCAGACCTCTAGTCTCTGCTTTAGTAGGTCTGAGGGGCCTGAGAATGTGTATTGCTAACAAGTTCCCAGATGATACTGACGCTGCTGGTTCTGAGACAACCGTTCCAGAGATCACTGCCCTTGAGAAACACACAGATTTGGTTTTTTTGTTGTTTTGTTTTTTGTTTTCCAGGGAACCCGCAATGAAAGCCGGGCCTGAAAATAGACGTGGGAATTAAACACAGGGAAATTAAATCAGCGGATGAACCAGTAGAGAAATATTTGGGGTCAAGGACACTTTGGAGTCTTGCTCCCAATTTTTTTTTTTTTCAAATGAGTTTCATTTCACCTAATTTTAGATGCTGCCAATTGTCAGACACACCATTCTTTTATATAAAGACTAGAAATTTTTTTTTAAAAAAAAGGCTTTTTAATTAAGCTATGACACGATGCTTTCTTATCCCTTTAAATCTTTTCCATGTATTGAAGGAACCCTGTTAGACATGATTAGATGGGTTTTATTTTACTGCTGCGCTTACTTGTACGGGGGACTATCGGCAGGTGCATCGGTTTGGGTTGTCCTGATGCTTCCTGACGCTGGGTCTCACTGTTCAGGATCCCTTCTCAACTCGGTGTCATCGCCATCCGTGTTTTCCCACATTGCGTCACCGGTCACACCGTTGTGAACCTCCGGTGTTTTTTTTTTTTAAAGAATCCTGCAGAAAAGGCCCTTAAGCTCGCTTGACAGCTCTGCGGAGCTGGCCTGCCCCTGGCTCCTTTTTCAGGGATGTGGCTAATCCATCTGCTCTTCCACCTCTTCCCGCCCCTTCCCACAGCCATGTGGGTCATAGGGTTAAAAGAGGGACCCCTTCTCTTGCCTCTGGGGCTTTCATAGAAGTTTCTGACACCCAGTCTGCAAGTTCGTGAATGTGCTATGTGACCGCCGCCATGGAGTCCCCAGTTATTGCTGGAGCCTCCCCGATTTCAGAGACGTAAGAATGTGAGAAACAGTTTGTCTTAGCATCAGTGTGTGTGTGTGTGTGTGTGTGTGTGTGTATTCTTTTTTTCAAATGTCCACTATAAGCCAGATACACATTTTCACCGTCATGGCTTTTCATATAACCGCCCTCAGTAAATATTTGTGACAGCCGTCCAGGTTGGCATTGTGACCTCAGTTTTATAGATGAGGACCTTGGGTATCCGTGAAATATTTAGGCATCCGTTTACTCCAGATATTTGAGCTTCTCCTATGTACTAGTCATTCTAGATACTAGGAATACTAAAGTGGAAAATTTCCTGGGGTGGAGCGGGGATATTCAGTTCAGAACTAGGTAACAAGACTGAATGATGTAAGTGCTATGGGAAGCATAGTAAGCCAGGGTCTGCTGGATACCAGGCTTTTTGAGTAGACCCTAGAATGAGGTACGGGTGCACACCACACAGCTATCAAAAGGACGCAGATCCCAACCAGAGGGAATTGCAAGCACAAAGGGCCTGTGGCGGAAATATGCTGCTGTATTCGAGGAGCAGCAAGCCTGGACACTTTTTACCTGCAACATTTCTGACACCAAAGGCATCCTCCTCCGCCCGCCCCCCCCCCCCCCCCCCAACCACCACCAGTTCTCCAACTCTCTGGGATGCCTGCTGGGTATCCTGTAATTCAATTCTGACACTAACTACCCAGAGTTAGTACAGACCTCACAGGGTAAGGGCTCAGTATCCCTACTTCAGACTCTAGTCACAAGCCCCAGGTCGTCACCTGTACTTCTGACCAATAGGCTATAAAGTCACATGGCTCCCCCAGACTCCCTTCTCTGGCATTCAGGAAAGTGCTTTACTTGTAGTCCTCGTTCGTTATAAAGGGTATGACTCGGGAACAGCCAAATGGAAGAGACGCACAGGGCATGGCACGGAGGGGTCGGAGGTTATCGTGTGCCCTCTCAGGGCCATGCTGTCCTCCCAGGACCTTGACGTGGTCCTCCACCTGGACACTGTCTGGATCCTGTCATCAGAGGGTTCTGCGGAGGTTTCGTCATACAGGCGTGGTTGATGGCATCATTGGCCATTCGCTCGTTGCTTAATCTCCAGCCCCTCTTCCCTCTCTAGAGGTTAGGGGTGGGGCGGAGAGTTCCAACCCTCTTATCACCATGCCTTGGTCTTTCCGGTGACCAGTTCCCCATTCTGATGCTGTCTAGGGATCGATCCCCCAGCTACCAGTCATCACATTAGCGTATACAAGACACTCTGGTTATTCCAGAGATTCCGAAGGTTTTAGGAGCTGGGGGCCGGCAACTGGGGGAAAAAAACAAAATGTGCGTTCATCACAGCGAGGGAGCCAGGTGGGCTGGAGCAGTGGAATCTCACAAAGGGTTTGATAAATGGCCCAAGCTGGGATGCAGCTGAGCTGAAATTCCCAGATCTTTGGGTTACAGGTTCAGGGCCGGTCTGCAGGCGGCTAAGTGTGAGAAGCCACTGCAGATTACACCTTTCTCCGTTCCCTGGAGTGAGTTTAATCTTTTAAGAAACAGATGTCTTGATTAATTCAGCTCCAGTAGCAGTTCCACAGCAGAAAAATATGCTGATTGCCGCCCCCATTGTGCTGTCTAGGAAGTAAATACCCACAGCGCTTGATGCGTGCACAGCGGTTTAACCAACCCAGGCAGAGATCACTGCGCGTGCGCAAACGGGGGAGGGGGGGGGGGCCAAGGCATGGCGAGGAAACGCAAACGTGTTAGCCCCAGTGCATGTTCTTAAAATAGAATACGGGACTTTCAACTCGTCCTCCTTTGAAGAACGCTGTCAAGAGGGTGACCCTGGCGGCACGTTAGAGAAGAAAGAACAGAGATCTATCTGGGTTTTGATCTCAGCTCTGCCAATAATTAGCCATGGGACTATCTCTGTGAGAGTTACACAGAAGAGAGCGTGATTTAAACAGAAATGCATTTGTTGCCGTTCTTGGGTACCTTGCAGAGTTCTAGGAGAAGCTAGAGGCACAGGCTCTAAGCTGCGCTGCGAGCAGAGGTTCTCCAGGCCACAGAGGACCAGACCACCGAGGGAGCTGTGGATAAGAAGCCCCGGGGTGCGGGGGGGTGGGGGGGAGGGGAGGCGGCTCCTCCTGTGAGGACCACACTGTGCTGGGAGCTGAGCCAGCAGGGCAGGCGCCATGTTTTTTTTTGGGAATCACCGAGTTCGGGATTGGACTCAAGGATCCAACAGAGGCCTCGGGGGAAAAAACAAATGCCTCTCGCTCCTGCTTGACAAAAAAAAAAAAAAAGTAGAAGCCCCAAAAGAGGTGTTTCACCTGCTGCTCACTTTGCCTCTCTAATGTCACACATGTGTATGGGCTTGGTGGGGACTAAAGTTTCAGAGTAGGTATCCTTGATGTAAAGGCATTTGGAAAATGTCTGATATGGCTCTCCATGTAGGTAGGAGAAGTATTAAAACAATCCTATGGTAAGTGGGAGAGGATACAGGGACACAAAGGTTTCTATATTACAGTCACATTGTTCAAATGACAGCCCCGGTAGATGTTGATAAGTTATTTGGGTAGAATGCAATATTTAGAGGAAGTACTCAAAAAGCCATGTGAAGAGATATACTATAAAAATACCACAAGTGAATCAAAATAGAATTCTAAAAGATGTTCTAGGACCCCGTAGGGAGCCAGGAAAAACCCCAGTGAGATTCCAGTACAAACCCACCAGAATGGCTAAAATTAGAAAGACTGGCAACATCAGCTCTTGGCGAGGAGGTGGCACATCTGTAGATCTGATGCACTGTTGATGGAGGATAAAGGGCGTCATCTGCTTTCAAAGGAGTCTGACAGTGTCTCAGAAAGCTAAACGGACACCTGCCCTCTGACCAATTGTAGTCATTGCCAACACTGACAACAGAGCAGTAGTCAACAATAAGAAAATTGATAAATTGTGATATATTAATGCCACAGGAGATCACTCACCGAGCAATTTAAAAAAAAAAAAAAAGGATGACTCATACATGCTACAACATGGGTGAATCGCAAAAATGTTATGCCGTGTCAGGCTTGCTCCAAAGAGTGTGTCCTTGTGATTCCTAGTAGATGAAGTTCGAGGATGGGAAGAACCAATATTTCATGGGAATGAATCAGAAAGGTGGTTGCCTGGTGGGGCGTCAGGTGGAGATTGACTGGGAAGGGATTTAAGGGAATTATATCATCACTCCAGAATGTTCTGTGTCTTGAAAGGGGTTTGAGTTACATAGCAGGTTCTCGAGTAATGTTGTTTTAGTCAACATTGTTTATTACATGAGATTTTAAAAAATCAATTCCTTTCGTTAATGGAGGACTTACTGTACAGGTATACAGATTTGTATTGTACACATGTATGTGTTTGTACCGTTCAGGTGTATGTATTCGTTTGTCAAAACTCCTGCAACAGTCTGTACATTTCATTGTACGTACCTTTTACCTCAAAAGGAAAAAAGGTTAAACTTTACTGAACCTACCTGGTTAGTGTTATATATATTGAAGTGCCTAGGGAATAATGTGCCGATGACTGACTGACTGTTTCAGGTTGATGGATGGATGGAAGGATAGGTAGGTATGATAAAGCAAGTAAAGTAAGATGTTCATGATAGAAAGTAGGTGTGGGGATATATACATGTTCGCTGTAAAATCCTTTCACCTTTATGTGTTTGAAAATTTTCATAAGAAAATGTTAGGGCAGAAATTTTTGTTTAAATTATAGGGCGTGTGGTCCCTTCCTTCCCTGTTTTAGGTGGCTGTTGGTGGTTAAGAAAGTCACTCCAGCTGTTCTGGTCACTACTTTATGGGACAAGGTGATTTGAACTGTACAGAAAGCACACAGAACTCAGGTGACTGAAATAGCAGGGTTTGGCATATAGTGGGGATAGAGTCCCCATCCACAGAAGATGCCCAATAAGTACATACTTAATCTGTTTCTCTTGCTCTGTAATGACAGTCCCAAACTGATTTCTTGAATGTCCCCATCCCTGCTCCTCCACCCCAAAGTCAGTGCCAGCTATGCAAAGACAACTCTCTATTTCTGAGATAAGGTTAAGTGTAAACCTTATAGTTGGATGAGACCTGGGGGACCACCTAAGCCTGTGTGTGTGTGTGCGTGCACATGCGTGAATTCACCTAAAACAATTTGGTCTTGCCCAAAGCTGGGTTGACTTTGTAGGTAACGGCAGCAGCCAAAAGGTTCAAAGTAGAAGAGAGTTAGCTCCCCACTCCAACCTCACTGCATTTCTTAGTATATCCTAAGTGGTTCAAACAGCCTTAAACATATCAGTGATGTCGCTGTCTCCTGTCCTTTCGAATGCTTGGCCGCCATCTTTCAGACAGGCTCATGAGAGGCCCACATGGCAATGTTACAAGGACCATTGCTCTCACTCTCAGTCAGGCCTCAGGCAAACAGAAGTCGTCCCAAACAGTGGCTGGAAACAAGGCATTTCCCTAAGGGCGGTGATTTCAACCTCTCAGATTTTCAATCTTTATGAAAAGCTAGAAACGCCTCCGAAATATTTTAGCCTATCCACATTTCTTGAAAACCTTATCTCACCAATGAGAGCTCTTTTCTAGCATCCCACATGCCATTTAACATGCCGTGCCACCAAGAAAACCCCATCCCGAAATTCTCTCGGTTCAGGTAGCGATAACACATACCCAACAACATGCTTCTGGGTTGAGGTTTTCCTAGCAGAGTGTCTGTTTAGCCATCACGGGGGAAAAAAAAATGCGCAGCGTAGAATTTACCATTTTAACCATTTATAAGCGTACACCTTCGTGACACTTGGTACAGTCACAGTGTTGCATAATCATCCCCCCTGTCCATTTCCGGAACTGGTTCAGCACCTCGGATAGACGCTCCGGACCCATTGACTAGTAACTCACCACTTCCCCTCCCCCAGCCCGTTAACCTCTGTTCTACTTTCCGTTTCTATGGATTTGCCTATTCTCGTTACCTCATATTGTGTGGAATCACATATTTATCCTTTTGTTTATCCATCCATCTGTGGAGGAACATTTGGTTTTTCCCACCTTTCGGCGAATGTGAGATAATGCAGCTGCCTCTTTTTTTCTTTTATGCCCAAACTTCATAGAATGGACATATATCTCAATGCCACGTTTTTTTTTTTTTTTGGAGGGGGGGGGCTGATTTTATAGGAAACTTTATAATTACATTGCAGAAACCAATATACTACTTATAATAAAATAAGGCATTGCAATAAGGATTAAGTTACAGACCAGATGTAATTGGTAGATAATTGGAATCAAATATAGAGATTTTGAGAAGCTCCCAAGCATCAGCAAGAGGGGGCGTGGTCCTAGGGAGTTGCTGGGACTGATGGAAGGCCATGATGTCTTCGCGTACGTGACAACTGTTTCCTGATCACGAAGCGGCGTTTTAAGCATTTTACATCCTAACAAGAGCATTTGTCACTTCTGTACAGGTGTTTTATGTTTATGATGCCTTTGTTTCATTTCCAGAAAATTGAGAGGAGGGAGTTGGCTTAACACATACTGCATTATAAATTTTAATTTATAATTTTAATGATAAACTTTCCTGTTTAAAACCGTGGGAAATTGGTTCCACGTTTGCTTTTTGGCACAAAACACTTAATTTTCAGGAAGGAATGATTGAAATAACAAGGGAGATGCTTGTTTGTAAGGTATATTACAATATGGTAACAGTTTTCACTCTGAAGAGAGGAAATGTGAGCGCAGAGCGTGGAAGAGACTTGCTCCCCCCCATAATTCCCAGAGCTGCCGAGAGACGAGTAGAGGTCACCCCTCCCAGGCTCTTCTTCCTGATTCCTTGGGAGCTCTCTCCCCTTGTCTCCAGGTCAGAGCCATGGAAGGGACTGGCCCAGACAGTAGGCGGAGGCGAATCGTTGAGCGGAATCATGGCCTTTGCAAATGCTTGTTATACATGAGCCGCGATGGGCCAGGACCTGCTGGGAAACTCAGGAGAGATTAATGGGGCTTAGCCGATGTCTCTGTCTGAGTCTGCGTGGAGATGTATGGGTGTGAGCCGAGAGGCATGCAGTTTGCTTGCTTGCTGCCTTGCTGTCGCCTTGTCTGTGAAGCCTCGTATTCCAGTCCAGGGCTCGCAAGTTTTCTTACTGTGCAGTCAGCCGTCGCTGGTGAGAAGTGAGTCCACCGGTACCGCCGGGCCCAGGACACAGCCCTGCTGATCCTCCCTCTGCGTTCAGTGTCACGCATGTAGCGCGTGGTGTTAGGGCGACAACCAGTCTATTTTTAACACCCTCCTTCCTTCCTCCCGTCGTCGTCGAGAAGAGGATGAACCCACTCTTCCTGACCAGCAAGCAACCTCTTCTCCTCCGTCCTCCGTCAAAATGTCAGTTGGATTGACATTTTGCAGCAGGGCTGCCTCTGCATCTGCGTACGGCACGTGGCCGGACTTGGGAAGGCAACGGCGCGGAACCTTTTGCGGGGTCGCTGCATTTATCTTCTTTTAACCCTCTCCATAGCAAATTTGCTCTGCTCTCAAGCCCAAGGAAGATTCATGCAACCGCCAGGGCTGCGCGGTGACCCTGGTGCCCTCCGGAGGCCGGGGCTGAGGGGCCTGCCGCTCGCCAACGCTGATGCAGCTTCTGGAACTAGGGAGGAACTGTCGCCGTTGTTGAGGGGCTTCCAAGGCAGGGTACACGTGAGCTCTCGTTTTCCGTAGCAGCAGTGTCTGTGCAATGCTGGACGAGTCCAGGAGAGGGATGGACGCTGTGTGGGAGGAGCAGCCCAGATGGGACTGGGGGCAGGCGGGAGTGGGAGGGCCCCCCTCCTAGTCCTGGCCATGTTGGCTAGAGGGACCTGCTGTGCCAGATGGAGTTGGGCCAAAGGCTGACCTCCAACTCTATTGCCTTTGTCAAGAAAGTCTCAGGATTTCTTTCCAAGGGTTTTTTTTTTTCTTTTTCTGGTCTTTTTGCCTCCACATTAGCTCCCCTCTCCACCTCAGGTGGAAAAGGTTCTTTTCCCTTTCTTTTCTTTTTCCTGCTCTCCCTTTCTCCTTTCTTTCCCTCCTCCCCCACCTATGGAGTCTAGCAAAAGAAACATGGAGTGTGTCTGAATTCTGCCTCCTGTGGATTACCGGGCATGTGAACTGGGGTGCCAGCATCTTCAAGGGCGAACGGGGGATGCAGATACTTACACGCCCCGTTTGTATGGCACTTACTGGTTCTACCTGTGTACCCTCACTCCTCAAGACCACCCAGGAGGCAAGACTGTTATACTTAATTTACAGATAGGGAAACAGACCTAGAGAGATCAACTTGTCGAAAGTCACTCAGCCGTTATGTGATGAAGCCAGGGTATGCACCCCAGCCTGCCTGGCTCACCCCTTCACGCGTGACGAGATTCGCCAAGGAAGCATCTAGTACGTGGAGGCACGAAGGACTAACATTTATTGAGCACCTGTGGGTGAAAGGTCTTTAACATGCATTGCGAAAGATGTACATAAGTATTTAAAAGATTATTCATATTTTTCTCTCCATTTTAATTGTCCTCTCTCTTTGTTTTTCCTTCCCTTCGTACCTCTACTTAACTTCCTCTCTCGTGGGGATTGGGCCCAGCCCTCCTTTCTTTCTTTTGGTCTTTTCTATTTTGGAGACTCTGGACTTCCAAGTATGTTCCCGCTTCTCCATCTGCATTTCCTGTTTGTCTCCCTAAATTACTCTTTCCAGCCCTCCGCGCCATGCCTGTTTTTTTTTTTTTTCTTTCCTCCTCCCCCGCCTCCGTCTCATCTCGCTCTGCTTTTATAGCCATCTCGATACTTGCCAAACCAAGTCTCAACACTCCAGCAGGGCTTGAAGTCAGCCCCCTGACACGCAGCATAGCCCGAGCACCAGGAATAGGACTTCTCGGCGTTCCGGGGTGCGTGGGAACACGGAGCCGAGGGCGCCTCCTGGAGCATCCGTCAGAGGTGCTCCGTGGTTACTCCTGCTGGAGCCAGTGCCCCACCAGTCGGGGAGATCACTGCCGCAGGACCGTGGCTGAGGATTTAATCTCCCAAAGGCAGAAAAGTTCGGAGATGGAATCTTCGCGTTCCCCATAACTTAGAGAGACACACGCTCTAAGGCAGTAAACGTGTCACCCTGCACAGTAACACACAGTTCTAAATACGGGCATGGTAGGAAGAGAGATGGCTGCCCTGGGAGCTATAATTTTTAATTTACTCTCTCGGAGCTCCAAACTGGGGCCTGGTGCTTAACGTGGTGTTTTTACATTGGGATATGTGCTCGGGAAAGGCATAAAACCCTGAGAAACCAGGGCCAGTGTTGGGGGAAATCAGTGTAGGAGGTTGGGGGTGCGGGTGGAGAATGGGTGAGGAGGACTGGGGATGATTAATACGCCCGTAAAAGGGAAGTAAACAAATCATGGGATAGCAGGCTTTACAGCCTGGGAGGCTCACTGACCAGCGAGGCCACTTCCATCAGCTTGCAGTCAAAGGAGAACAAGGTCCAGAGAGAAAGGGTGACATGTCTGGGAAGGAGGCTGAGGGAACACAGTTTTGGGGACCAGAGGTCTGGGTTCAAAACAATTGTAATGTGCAAAGGATGTGAACTCCAAAAACTCAAAGAAACAGGCGCGTAGGTACTGTCTCCGGGGTGCTAGGTACTACATGTTAGGTAGGAGTCGATCTTCGCATCCACGGGGCAGGTACGCCTCGTGTGGCTGCGCTAGCGGAGGGACACTGTGGTAGAGGGGGAGTCAGGGCCGGTGCCTCACCCAGGCGGTCTGGCTCTGGAGTCTCTACACTCGCTATGTTTCGCTGCAAATCATCGTGGCTTTGTTACTCACGAGCTGTGTTATCTTGGGTGAGTTACTCAACCTTTCTGAGCCTCGATTTCCTCCCCAGTAAAATGGGGACCGTCATGCCTTCTGCATGTGGTTGTGGTGAATCTTGGGAGAGAACGAACGTGTGGAAGTTCTCCGTAGGCGTGGGGTTTTATTATTGTTTACCATCGAGAGAGAAGCCGAGTGAGGGCCCTTAGTTGAGGAGGAACAGGACAAGAATTATTATTGGGGCATTTTTGTTATTTAGGTGGGCAGCACCCATGAAGGCATCGGTCCCGCTTAACCAACAGATCCTCTTCCTACCTCCTGCCCCGTTCTCCGCGGGAGAGGGAACATCAGCCCACATGCTCCCGTCCTCCCAAACTGCCACAGTTTCCCCAGCACACGATGTAACCAAGAAGTCAGCACCTGCCGGGGTGTCTTGAACTCGGGCAGCTTCTCCTGTGGCTCTTGAGCGGAGTGGAATGTGATGCCTCCTTGAACATTCATTCATTCATTCATTCAGTACTGTTTATTTTGTACCTGCCATGCCCCTCCCATTCTCAGCTTGGAATACATTCGTATCTTTTTGAAGATTAGGGTACTCTTAAATTTTTTTTTTCAAATACAGCCGACATATGATATTGTGTTAATTTCAGGTGTACAATGTAGCAGTTAGACATTTATATAACTTTAAGACAGATAGTCTTTTGTCCTCATAAAATTTCCTGTCCGTTAGGGCAATGGATAAAAAATAAAAGTTCTATCACCCAGCAATAAAAATAATAATAATAAGCAAGGTAAAGAGATGGAGCCTGAGAGGCTATGTAGAGAAGGGATTTTAAGTCAGGGAAGATCTCTTTGCAGGAGCCATCTTGGGACAGAGGCCTGGATGGCACAGGGGAATGGAGCCAAGCACAGATCTGCAGGAAGGGTGTTCGGGATGGTGGGAACCACAGTGCAGCTTTCCCAAGGCAGGGCGAGACCGACGGGCCCGCGAGACAGCAAGGAGGAAGAGAGGAGAGCAGAGTTAGGCCGATGCCAGTGGAGTGGGCTTACAGGTGTTTGCAACAAGATTGGTTTTCATTCTAAGTGCAGTAGGAAGTCTTCGGCATACGGTTGCTGTGTAAAATACAGGAGGGCTAGTTAAATTTGCATTGCAGATTAACTGCAGATAATTGCTTAGTTTGGACATAGCTAGGCATTCTGTGTTTTTATTTGCTCAACCTGGCAACATCACATCAATGGGCGCAGAGCAGGAGCCTGCTGTGTGGAGAAAGCTTCGGCTAGAAGGAATTTTGCAGTCGGAACCATGAAGAAGGTCACTGCCCCCTCCCCCTTCCCAAGAGAGAGGTGGGGTTGGTTTGGGCCAGGTTGGTCTAAGTGGAGGTGCTGAGAAGTGTTTGAATTCGAGAAATATTGTGCCACTTATGGGACTTGGTAATGGATTGGATATGGCAGGCAGAGGGGAGTGAGCCTGGGCTAGACCTAAGCTCTAGTACGTACACACACACACACACACACACACACACACGAAGAGGAAGATCATTGAGTCTTAGGGTCTGGTCATCTGTAGCTCAAGTAGCCTGCCGTACACCTGAGCTCTTGATGGCTTTAAGATTCAGGCACCCACAGAAAGTGATTTCCCACATTTTGCTGCATTTGTTTTTATACCCAGGAAATTTACGTGTGCTGTGTATAGATAGATGGGTTGATAGATACTATCGTAGATGAATGCTTCATCTTTCAAGCACTTATTTTGTGCCAGCCCCTCCGTTAATTGCTCTCCACATCTGTCTCCTCTCATTTGATTCTCATGCGAGGTGAGGTCGTGCTGGGATCATCCGCGTTTTACAGCTGAGGAAGTCGAGGCTCCGTGAGAATGTGCTCTACGTGCCCTTGAGTGCTGTCAGGGTTATTTCTCTGTTCCCTGCAGCACTGTGGGCACATGAGTACCAGACCCCTACTGAACCCCCAGCTGGGACATTGTTTAGATGAGGGACATCTTCCAAAGCTGTCCTAATCCTCAGGGCCAGAATTAGAACCCAGTTCTGGCTCTACACCTTTATACAGCAGCATTCCTGGTCTTCAGTGAGAACAAAAACCAACCTTGAGATTTGTTAAAAATGCATGTTCCTGGGACCCATGCCTAGGATTCAAGTTCAACCAGACTGGGGCGGGAAGGGACAGGAGCCCAGGAATGTGCATTTGGACAAACTTCACGGTTGATTCTGCTGTCGTTATTCCTGTATTTGCTTTGAGAACCAAAATGCTGTGCGACTTTGCCTTAGTTAAGCCAAACAAAAAAATTTCCTGTTCCCCCAAATGCCCCGAGGAGATATGCTTGGATTCCATAATTTGGGGATTAGGGATGCATGTTTGAATGCCGTTTGATGGGATGTGTTACTCATAGTCATATTTCCAGGAATTTCCACTTGCTTCAATAGCTGCCTCCAGGAAGAGATTCTTTCAGCGTTTTAGGCAGAATCACTTAGTTTCTTTTGCATATTAATGCTTCTTCCCTGTCGGCTCAGCACCTCCCCTGGCCCCGAAGGTTTCCAGGGCCCCCTCTTTCTGCGTTCACCCTATTCTCATCTCCAGGACCTGTGCCAGCCGCCCCCGAAGGCTCCCCTGAGCCAGGTGCTCTCTCACCCCCTCCGTGCGAGCACATCTTAAGGAAGGATTCGGCTGGGCTGTGTTTTGGTTACAAGCTCATTCTGGGGCATCTCTGCTGTTAGGAGCTTGGGGAAGCGTGGCAGCTCCACCCCAGGCACCTCGATGTCCTCAAAAGAAGGCGATGTGGAACCTCAGCAGGCATCATCCGGCAGCTTGAGGAAGTGAAGTAAAAGGTCCGGACCCTTGCCTGAGAAAGTAGAGGGGTCGGGGAGAAACGGGAGAATATAGCTGCGGGGAGGCACATGGATTGGAGTGGCATCCCAGGGTGCGTGTAGGGGCTCGTAAGGAAGACAGGGTGGCGTGATCTAATGAGTTCTCTGCCGCTTAGCTACACTTCAGCCGGCTCAGCATTGTTTTCTTCATCCCTGGGTATACTAATGGGGAACTTATCATTCTATACACGGTGACCCCCAATGAGCCACATGCCGAAATTCCATAGGACTTCACGGGGTGCTGTGCAGCCATTAACTGTCCCTCAGTGAGCTGTCCCTTGCTAATAAGCAGTGCTAATCAGGAAGCCAATAAAATACCAGGTTACTCCTCAAAGAAAAGGTTCTTAAGGGGTCTTCTCTGAGTTCTTTCCCTGTATGAATGAGTCTTGCCTCTTGAGAGAAGGTTACGCCCAGTGGGCGCCAGGGAGGGGATGAATTTAAGACTCGCGGGCAGCCTGGGGCCAGTCTCTAGGTCTCTGTGGTCTTATTGGCCTCAGTAATTGCCTCAATAATTGCCTCTTTCGTCCCTCGTAAGTTTGTTTTCCGGGTGGCAGTGATGGGGGACTTGGGCAGAGCAGGGAACAGATGCCAGAGAGCAGGGATTCCGGGGGGAGATGTCGTCCAGCACTCCTTCCCCAAACATGTTCCATATTCCCCAGGGGCACCACCCGCGATGTCTTCTGATGCTGCCGACTTAGGGGCAAGCACATCTGCTACTAAATGGTGCTTCGTGTCTTATTAAAGAGCTTCTCACTATAAAACCGTTAATGCTAGCTAGCATCGCAGAATGGTTTACTCTCTGCACCTCCCTGCCTTGCTGGCTTCCAAGCGAAGGACAGCCTCCGGGCGAGAGCAGTCTCGCTGCCGGTAATGCAATGATGGCTATCCTGTGCTCGACCCTCCTGGGGCTTTGCCTACTATAAACCCTCAGTTCTAGTTCTTCTGGCCCCATGCTTGGGCTTTTCAGGAAGGTGCTGCAGAGAAGGTCCCCTCCTATCCAATACACTGTAGTGGTCCCCAACCTTTGGGCGCCAGGATGCAGGGAGAGAGGGTACGGGCCAGATCCAGGCCATTTGTTCCATATGTACCTCTCGGAGCTAAGTTTCTTCGACTTGAGTATCTTGCAGTCCCTTTCTCAAGGAACAGCGATGACCACAGACCCCCTCCCTGCATTGACAGAAATTATTTTCATTATAGTGTTACTTACAGGTGCGACTTGGCACACCTTCTGTATAGTGGTAACTCGAATAAACTATAATAAGGGTAAAACAGGTTTCTGTGTTTAACTCAGCCGCAAAGTGAACCGGAAGTTCAAATTAGCGGCGTGATTGTCCTCGTCATGTCATGCTGGGTGACTCTTCAGCTTGCGCGTGGGGCGGATGACCGGCGCAGAATTTGGAATGCCGGCAGGCCACGTGGTGGCTTCTTCCTCCTTGCCGCCGTCCTGTTCCCACCAGAGAGTCCCACACCACTTTGCGCCGGATCCGTGGCGTTCGTTGGTGTGACTGCGTTGCTTTGTTCTCCTCTCATCGACCTGGGACAGTTGGGGTAGTCGGTAGAACCTGGGCTAGCGTGTGAATGTGGGCGGCAACACTGGGCTCTGCTATAAGCTGCCTATATCGGATGATCCCAAATGTGCGTCTCTAAAATTTTTTTTAAAGATTATCATCAAAACGAAAATTCCAAATTAGCAAACACTTTTAGAGCACACAGAGGACCCCACCCACCATGACATTGGAGAGAGAGAAAAGGCAAAGACAATATCTGGTGAAAATCTAGTTGACAGACTCACTCTCATATAGAGTGAAGGAATAATTGTTATTGTCCAAATGATGGTAGTTATTAATACCGTAGGAAATACTATAGCAAATGCTTAAATTGTGCTTACTCTGTGCCAGGCACCATTCTGAGAGCTTTACCTGTCACCTGATTTAACCTTCACCACCCACCTTCGAAGGTAGACATTCCTACTCCTATTTAGCAGAGGAGGAAAACGAGGCACAGAAAGTTTAAGCCATGGGCCTATGGATGCCAAGCTAATTAACAGCAGACCAGGGATTTGAACCCGGGAAGTCTAGCCCTGGACCCCATGCTCCTTACAGTTACAGATACGAATTGACTTTTTGACTCCTCTTGTTAAGAGCTACCTACTCAAATAGCTAATGGCCATCTCGATTATTCTCTGCACGTGTTTAAAGGTTGACAATTTGTTCACATTTAATATTCAGAGCAAAGCTGCCCCAGCTCTTTGACAGTTTCAGATATAAATCTACCTTAAAGATGTACAAGTACGAATTATGCAATTTGACTTTCAAGTGCTTTTCCAGAAATATAAATAATGAAGTGTGTTGGAGCTGGCAGGTATAGTACATTAAATTGAGTGCAATTAAAACACTGTGATATTTTTAAATTACGAAAAAAAAAAAAACACAAGAGGCAGAACTCAGAAACCTGGCTCTGTCTTTGCAGCCTCCTCCAGCTGATCGCGGGGTGGGCGAGTGCAGAGGGTATCAGCGACAGTGACGCTCGGGATTTCAAGTGCGATGATAGTCACATTTAACACAAAGAGCACTTTGATTTCGCTTCTGCGTAACAGGCAGATGACATTTCCAACAACATCATCTTCTCAGTTCTTTTGAAAGCAGATGACAAGGGGGTATTCTGAGAAGACATCTGAGTTGAAATAATGGCTCGCTTTCTGGGGAACGTGTCAACGAGACATCTGAAAGTCGGGATTCTCTTTGCGAGACACGAGGAGAATCTGCATCTTTCACACTCACGGGTGGGCTTTGCCCTTTCCGAAAGCCGAGAGTCTGTTCCTTGGGAACTGGGAGGCTGGCACAGCTGTTCGGATGGTTTGTCACGTCCCTCGCAAAGCCTTGATAGGGACAGGGTGACAGCTCCTCTTCGCAATAGTTACTGTAGAGCCCGATCGATACGTGTTTGTTTATCAAAGATCTCCTGTGGCCTCCCACTCGGTTCTGGAGGTGGCAAGGTCCAGGCAGGTCACCACGGATTGATTTTGTTGTGACCTCCACCTGTGCCTCCGCGTTCACCCAACGGTATTTCCCCCGGAAGAGGCCCTCTCATCACCGGTCCGCTTCCAGGGCTTACTGCTCTTTGTCCCTGTTCAGCGACAGCGTGGAAGTCCCAGTTTTTGAAACTGGGTGCAAGTCTGGCAGCCCTGTTTTGGGCGGCCCACACAGGGACCCTGAACAGCTTTAGACTGGGATGGAACTACCTCAGTCTGGAGTCCCTGTGTATTCATTTGCTGGGACCGTCATAATAAAGTACCACCACTCAAGTGCTTTAAACAACAGAAAGGCATCATTTTAACGTTTCTGGAAGCCAGAAGTCCAAAATCGAGGCGTGGGCAGGGCCGTGCTCCCTCTGAAGGCGTCAGGGGAGGATCTGTTCTGGGCCTCTCTCCAGCTGCTGGTACTTCTTGGCTTGTGGCCGTGTGACTCCAATTTTTACATGTCATTCTCTTGTGTGATTGTCTCTCCAAATTTCCCATTTTGTAAGGACACTAGTATTGGATGAAGAATCGTCTCTACTCCAGTATGACCTTATCTTAACCGGTGCCATCTGTAATTACCTTATTTTCAAACGTGGTCCGATTCTGAGATACTGTCACGTTAGTACTTCAGTTTATAAATTTTGCAGGACCCAGTTCAACACCTAGCAGCCTGTGATCAGCAACGCAGCTGGCGTATGGAAGATCAACTCATACCTTCATTGTTCATTCAGTGAATGTTTGAGTACTTACTCTGTGGCAGGCACCGTTCTAGACGCTGGAGATAAAACAGTGAGCAAAACGGACTCCCTGACCTCAGGAATCCTGACTTTCAGATGTTGACACGTTACCTGGAAAGCAAGCCGTTATTTCAGCCCAGATGTCTTCTCCGAATACCGCCTCGTCATCTGCTTTCGAAAGAACTGAAAAGATGATGTTGTTGGACATGTCGTATCTTATTGGGGGAAATAGATATTAAACAAAAATATATAAGGTCAAGTTGTGGTATGTGCTCTGAAGAAAAAAACGGGAAGGTGGATCACCAGTGGTGTGTGGGACGGGAGGCTGTTCGAGACAGAGGGTTCAAAGCAGGTGTCTTGGAGCCAGTGACATTTGGGCCAAAACGTCATTGAGATGAGGAGTAAGCCATGGAGAGATCTGGAGAAAGAATGTTCTAGACAGATGAATGCTCCGTTGTGTACCAGTTACATAGCACATATTTGGAGAGTCAGCTGAAGAAGGTGTCTGGGGAGGGGGGTTATTATTCAAACACTCTGGGAGTTTTAGGGAGCGAATTTTGGTAAGAAGTGGGAGAGCACATTAAGAAAAAGCAGTTGGGTAGAATTTCAGAATCTTCCGTCACAGTCCATCTGATTGCTGGCCTGGAAAACCATTTCAGAGGGCCCGGGGCATTCTGTCCCCGTTTGACTCTTTGATTCATGGGGGTTTCGATGAGACTCGAAGCTCGTCGGGATCTTCCTCCCACCTCATGCGGAAATGGACCGCCTCTCATGACATCTCCATCGTGGCCCTGCATTCAGCCCTCTTTCGAGCCACCTGTGGCATGGGATGTGTGACTCAGTTGCTCTGGTTAGGATGCCCTACTCCATTGTTGGACAAGCAGCGCCGGACGTAGAGATCCTTAACTCCCCTGCCTTTTCTCCTTGCTGAGAATGTCAGTGTATTCCTCCTCAGTGATTCATGCCATTAACCAGTGGTTCTCAAGACTGACTCTATGACAGAACCATCCAGAACGTCTTGCAGTTGGCCGATTCCTGCATCCCAGTCCATACCTGCCGAACTGAAGTTCCGCAGATTAAGGGCCTGGCAAATATTTTTCAACAAAGCTCTTGAGATTAAGAATCACTACCGTAAAGCAAGGATACTGTTTTCCCTGTGGTCAACTTTTTTATTAGCAGGAGATCAAGAAAAGGGGTCAGGTGGAGCTGTCATCTCTGTTCTCATCACAACGTCTTGGCCATCACAAGGCAAAACTGTCTCGGATGCTCCTAGGAATTATGAAGGGTTCTAGCCCCTGGTGCCCTAAGCTCAGCTCTGTGGAGGACATGTCACAGGCTAACCATGCTCGCCTCAGATCTCAGCACATCATTAAGAAAGCCTGAGAGATCTGCATCAACTTGGAGAAGCGGAAAAGAGAGAAGGAGCGCGTTCTGGTGCTGGTGCTAAAAACAACTTGAGCAAAGACTTCTCATCTCTGAAGGACCATTTGGACCGAGAAATCAAAGAAAACAATGAGGTTTCCTCGTCTAGCATCTTTGTATAGAAAGCTCATGTACAGCGAAGAATTCTTTGCAATGTCGATTATCCCCCCTCCCCCACATGTCTTGTGTCCACATTCCCGTGGTTATTTATGCTGAGTTTTTTTTTTATGTTGAGTCAGGTTCGTTGTTGTATCCATTAGCAACCCCGACGAGAATTTACCGTCCACTTCTTTAAGTCAAGACAGGAAGCTCCTGCTTATATTCTTCTTGCCTCTTACTGTGCCCTTTCTGGGGATGAAAAGCAGATTTCCACAACTGTCGAATAGCATCCTTTTACGTCAAATGAGAGCAGCCTGCCCCACAATTGTATTTTTATAGTTTTGCATTTTGAATTTTTCATGTATCCGAACATTTATATCACACTCATTTGGTTTCTCTCCATGTCCTCCAGTTTCTTCCTGAACTGAGTAGACACATCCCACTTCTGTTAAGTCGTGTTTTTTTTGTTTTGTTGTGTTTTGTTTTTTTTAATTTCAGCGTGTCTTCGTGCTCCTTCAGTCTGTCTGCAGTTTCTCCTGGGTTGGAGAGCCCAGCCATCTTTCCCTTTTCTCATGTTAGACGTGATGAAGCGTATGCTTGCCTCTCAAACAACTGGCTTTTCCCGTGACTCCGGCATTCTTAAATGTGGTTGTCGCCACAGGCCTGCTTCATCATTGGCCATGGCTGACTGGACTAGGAAAGCACCTGTGGCCCATACCTGGTTCATCCCTGTGTTTGCTTGTGAACCACTGCAGGCTCCGTCCGCAGAATGGGGACAAGGACACACTGAGCATAAGCTTTGGGTCTACAGCAGAAAGAGAGGATGGTGTCAGGGCAGTGGCACCACTCCGACGGGTGCACTTGTCCACACGTCACCTGGAGATGTGAATGAGGGCACCTGTGAGCCAGCAGAGGACAGTTGGGAGAGAAGGAGAATGTGGCAGACACCCCAAGAAAAGCACCAGTGAGAGACTTTCAGGCTTCTGACAGGGCGAGAGGGAGGAATATGGAAAGAGGGCGGGAGCAAGAGGGAGATGGACATATAGAGGTAGATAGAGAGAGCCGAATTGATTTCCAATGGGTTGGCAGTTCCTACCAGACCAAGAGTACTGTGTTCCTTTATGGTGTCCCTGTGTCTATGATGAACCGTCCTGTTTCCAGTTTGGCCAGTTTGAGTGTCTGTTCCTTGCCCCCAAATGATTGCAGACTGGATCCCATTCTGAGCTGTTACATCTGGAGAATCATTTTCGTATTGTCCCCTGTCATTTTCCCTAAGAGGGAAAGGATGTTAGTCTGTCCTTAAGCAGTTAGCCACTTAGCACAATGGAAAGCACTTGAACATGGAAAGCTCAACACACCTAGAGCTGCTCCTGGCCCTGACAGTTACAAGTTGAGTGGCCCTGTGCAAGTTGTTTAAGGTCTCTGAGCCTCAGTTCCTTCTTTTATAAAATGGTGATAAATGATATTTGTTTCACAGAGTAGGATTTCGTAAAACTTAAACGAAACATTTTAATTACCCTTCTTGTAGTTAAGCTCTATGTCATTGCCCTGAAGGATGTGAGAGAACTTGTTCTTGACCTTGAAGGATGGGGGCTGGCAAATTATGGCCTGCAGGCCAAAGCTGGCTCACCGTATGTTTCTGTAAATAAAGCTTAGTGGAACGCAGCTTCATTTATATACTGTCTGTGGCTACTTTTGAGCTACGGTGGCACAGTTGGGACCATGGGGCCCAGGAAGCCTAAAATATTTAGTATCCAAACCTTTATAGGAAAAGGTTTTCAACCTCTGCTCAAGAATCTTAGAGTTTTGATGGGAATTAATAAAATATCCCTTTAATATTCATATTGTATGTTATCATAGACATTTAAGTTTTATTGGTCTTTAATGTGTTTTAGCTTTTCACTTGCCTAGTACATTTTATGTCATTTTGACTTCTCTTTCACTGTCTTCATAAAGCATTTTTAGCTGGCTTTTTTTTTTTTTTTCCCTTGCCTTTTTGATCTGTAACCACATGACATGTGACTTTAACGCACTGGACAAACTCTCCCACGCCAAGGGCGGCGTGGGGCCAGTGCCATCTCGCAGAGGACTCTCCGCCTGTAACTGACTGGCTCCTGCTCCTCTGGTTTCATCCCCACAGTGTGGCCTCTTGGGGGAAGCTCAGCGCCCTGACCTGACTCAGCAAGTATCATGAGCCCTGCATCTGCATGAGCCACTTTTGATGGTTTGTGTAAAAATTATCCTTTGTTAACAAAATACACCACGACTTAGTGTCAGTGTCTGTAATGCGTAAACACCATAGAACTCTTTTCCAGCAAGAATTTAAATAAGCGTTAAAAAAAAAAAAGACAAAATTAGAAATCTCCATGCTTTACAAGAGCCGTGGTTTAGTGAGGACAGGAAGGATGTAGAAGTCAGATCTTTGAGCCTTGGGCCTTGTCACTCACCAGCTGAATGACCTTGGGCCAAAGTCGTAACTCTAGCTTTGAATATACCATCTCAGTGGGAGACAATGCCTACTTGGAGAGCTCTTGGAGGGATTAGTGGAACGAATGTGCATAAGAAATCAGTCATTGCTTCATATGTAACCCTCATGGGCAGGGAGTGGTCTTGGAGAGTTTCTTAGAGACGGTTCTTCTGACAAGTCCCTGAAGAGTGAGGTGCCATTTCTCCTAGAGCTTCCTGTGATCAGAGAGCATCAGTTTGCCTAAGTCTTTAGGTCTCGCCAGACTCTCACTGGGATCCCCTCCTCGTTCACACTGCTCCACCCTCACTGGCCTTTGTTTTATTTTGTATTGTTTTCCCGTTTTCCAAGTATACCAACCTCTTAAGGCTTTCTTCCTGTTCTTCTGTTTGGGGTAGTCCACCTCACCTCTCCTGTTTTTTTTTGCCTGGTAAATGCTTCTTCAGTTTTCAGTTCTAGGATCAAGTCTCACTCTCTCAGGGATGCCCTTTCTGAACCAGTCCAAGTCGGGTTCTACTCTCATGTCAATTTGTTAAATGAAAATTCTTTGAGACCCTGCTTAGATGCTCACAAGTGTGCTGGGTGCTGCAGATGGAATGAAAAAAAAAAAAAAGTCCACGTCGGGGACCTTACGCTAAGTGAAATGAGCCAGTCAGGAAAAGGATACATTTTGTGTGATTCCACTTACGTAAAGTACCTAGGAAAGTCAAAATCATAGAGACAGAAAGTAGAGCGGTGGTTGCCAGGGCTGGAGGGGAGCGAGCATGGGGAGTTTTTGAACAGGTAGAGAGTTTCAGTTTTGCAAAATGAAAGAATTCTACCGATGGAAGCGATGATGATCGCCTACCAGTGTGAACGTACTGAATGCAACTAAACTGCGCACTTAACAGTGGTTAAGATGGTAATTTTTATGTTATGCGTATTCTAACACAAAAATTAATTTTTACAGTACGTATATTTTCACATTAAAATATAATTTTTATAAAGAACGAATCCAAGCGGATCAATCAGAAGGCTAGTGCCGCAGTCAGAGAGGGAGACCAGCTGGGAGTCTGCAATGTGGAATGGCTGGTGGGGATGGGGAGAACCCGATTGGCTGAAGAGGTGATGCGGAAGGCGAAGCAGCTAGGGCGAGATGCTGGGTTAGCCGCGGTGCGGTTCGGGGGCGAGGGAGCATGCCATGGTGTTGGAAGTGGTCCCTGGGTCTTACTTAGGCTTGCCCACTGGCGGCTACGTTTACTGAGACAGAATCTTGTCACAGTTCTCACGACACTTTATACTTGTCACACTTAGAACTAAAATAATTATTTGGGCGGTCGATTGTCGTCCTGATGAACTGTTAATAGCGCACGAGCAGAGACTGTATCTGCCCTTTTTTTTTTTTTTTTTGCCGAGTGTCCCTAGCACCTGACATAACATCTTGCATGTACCAGATGCTCCATAGATGTTTGTGAAATGCAGATGACTCGTGGTCTGTCTAATCTGCCTTTCCACTAACTGATTTGGTTCTTAGCTTATTTCTAGTGTTGAGGTTTACGGGATCAATAAAACTGCTCTCTGTCTGAGATGAGAATAGATTGGAGAGAGGCACAGGACCAGGTAGAAAGAGGTAAAAATATTACTTTTTTTTTTTTTTTTAAAAACCATTTAGAGAATGTGTCTCAACCAGGTAGACTTATTTCCTCACCCAAATTAGACCATCTTAGCAGCATAACAAACATTAGATCCTCTCTCTGGGGACATGTAGCACATGCTTTCCACAGGCAGACAGCCCCTGAAAGAATAGGGAAGTGGGGCCGAGCTGAGCATGCACACATCCTTACCAGGCAGGTACATTTGCTCCTCTTCTCTGGGAAGGAGTGACTGACGGGTGGCATGTGAGGACGGGCTGGTTACTTTGGTACAGTGCACTCCTCACGGGACCCTCAGTGGTGAAGTGGGAGAGCTAATAACATAGCATAGTTTTTCTTACTGTCATTTTTAGAGCTGGGAGGTTTTTATGGGGAGATCTTGGGATGGGCCCAAGTCCCTGATCACCTGTGACCATTATCTTTTATCTATAAGAGAGCAAGCATGAGGTACCGGCGGCTCCCGCTGTGCGCTCATCCTAGGCCGGCCTTTGCAGCAAGCATCTCTTCGTCCTTCTAAGTCTAAGACAGACACGCCGGGTTTCGATTACTTAAACATCTCACTTTAAAGGAAAAATACCTTCCTATAAAATGTTCTGGAAGCTATGTTTTCAATATACTTTTTTTTTTTTGTCAAATATATCACACATACAGACAAGAATAGTCAGCATTCTTAAAAATCTCAGATGATACTTCAGAGAAATGACAACAAAGATTGTTTCAATATGAAGAATGTATCTCACACTCTTGAAGTTAAACGATTCAGATCTCCCCGTGTAGCTCTTTCTCTTTGTGCCCAGACGTTGTTTTAGGGATTAGAGGAATAACAACACACGCTTTGGCAGTAATATAGAATGAGGAAGGGACATGTTAACAGCCTGCTGTGTGATGGCTAGAGGTAGGACTTAAATTCACTGTAGGTGGGCTCATTTTAGAATACGAAACACATAAATGCCAGATGATACTTTTGTTTGTAAAGCGTTTTGTATACTTTACATCGAGCTTTTACTTAGATTGGATTAGGTGAAATAGCAAGCCATTGTGCAGAGACCTCAGAATGAATGGCTTTCATCAGAACCAGCCTGGCTGTGGTCCTCACCCCTTGGCGTGGACTCAACATCTGGTGTCCACATGAAGAGTTGCGAAATGCAGCCGTTCTCAGGGTCCGGTCGAAGTCTGGTGGCATCGGTTTTTGTGCAACAGGGAAGTTTGAAACCCCCGCGTGGCTCCCACTGGCCTCAGAATGAAGACTGAGTTCTTTAATGTGCTTGCGAGGCCCTCTGACCCACCCCATCGCCGGTCCTCACCTTGCCCTCAGTGCCTTAGTCATGTGAAAGGATTTCACGTCCACTATAAGCACTATTTCCTCTGCTCTCGAAACCACAGGTTCCCCCATTTCCTCAATTCTGGGAGTCCTTGGTGTCTTAGTAATTTTTTCACCCCACCCGCAGGCCAAATAGAATACCTAACTATTCCATTCATGAAGTTCTAATAATTTAGTAGCTGTTTGAAAAAAAGGACATAACATATAAAGTGAAGAAATTTTTTTTTTTTAATTTTACTCTTAAATAATCACAATTATTTACTTCTGGGATATGTTTACCTAATGTGCACTGCACACCTTCTCAAACCTTGGAACCAGACTGGACACTCTTCGCACATTGATTCTCATGCAGTTACTGCTTTTTATTTTACCACATTTTGGAAACCCAGCTTTGCAAAAAAATATGGACTGTAGTACAATCTGACGTTGCAACTGTGAGCTGCCTTGAGCAGGTAGTTCAAGCAGCGCCCAGTAGACACAGAATTGCTGTGCCTTTCTGGCAATTTAAAAATACAGTGTGATGCTCCAGTGGGTTTCCTGGGGTACCCTGGGGTACCTTGGCACACAGTTTGGGAACCATGGTTCTGAGCCTTTGTATAAGCTGTTTCCTCTGCTTGAACACCTCTCAGTCCAGCTTCTCGGTGCTGATCCTTCAGCTCCAGGCACGGATATGGTGACTTCTAGAAGTTTTTCCCGAACCTTGGAGACTAGGCTTAGGAGGTCTGTCTGTACACTTCGTTAGCACACTGTCCTTAATCCCATTGCTTTACCTCTTCACTTGCCTTCCCTTATTTTCACTTACCCTTCCCCACACTGGGCTTTAAGTTTTACTCCATAGAAAGGGATTGTCATATTGCAGATGCTTTATAAGTGTGTGAATTGACAGAATGAATGAATAACCAGCTTAGTGGAGCTTGTTCAGAATGAGTTTGTGGGCCAGAGAAAATCAAAATAATAATTCCAAACAGGTTGACAAGGACAAGGCTCTTCCCATTTGTATGAGGATGTCTTTTCTAAAAGCCTGACCTTAGGGACACGCCGTGTCTGTCGTCCTCATGACCCTCATATGCTCCCTGACTGCATACTGCAGAACTTCCTTGTCACAAGGACATGGCCTCATGAATTATAGTACAAATAACAGCAGAGGTCATTTCGATGCTTTTGCATTTATTCATGTCGTGAGACATTGACCCATATACACATTTCTTTGGCTCGGAAATTGTAGGTATAACTCGCTTCAAATGTGTGTGTTCTTTCCTTTAGAGGGAAATATATTAAGTTGCCTGATAGCTCAAACTCCTGGCATACTGTAGCATTATAGAAAGTACAGTTGCACTGCAGTCATTTAATCTGGAGGTGATGGGGGCTTAGGGACTGGGCTCAGCTCGTATCGGAGGGATCAGAACGTGGTTTAAATGCCGGAGCAGGTGGGAAGGGTCTCTTCAGGCCTCAGCCAGCAGATGGTGGTCAACCAGATGCCTGCACACTGGTCCTGTATATTTCTGATGTCCCCCATGGCTTCATATGGAACTAATATATGTGGGTATGTTATATATGGTATTTATATACACACATATGTGTGTGTGTGTATACATATACACGTATATGTGTATATATAACATATATGTTACATATACATGTATGCCTCTGTGTGTGTGTGTGTGTGTGTGTGTATAAAATATTCAAGATCTTTCTAATGTGATTCATGTCGAGGAAGAAGGGTGGCCCTAACTCAGGTGGCTTTTCAGAGCTCTGTGGACATTGTTTTTTTTCAGTTCTGCCTTTTCCTCATAATATGAAGATGATAATGCTATACCCGGCCATATATAACACATAGAATCTGTTCGTGGTGCATGGATGCCAGCTAATAGTGATCGTAATCCCGATGAAGTCCTATGTATCTTCACTTAAGATGAACATCGTGTCCCATTCCCATAAGACCCCCTGCCTTATCTTGGTTTCTCCCCTAGGCTTTTTTTTAGAGGAAGAAATGCAGTTTCGAAATAGCGCTGTAAGATAGAAAAGTTTGCTCCCTGTTAATTGAGGCTCAGTGGTGTGGAATTATTGCCCAAGGTCAGCACAGCTGGCTCCCCTTCTGTCTCTTCCTCTGCGATGGCTCAGCTGATGCGAGGGGAGACGAGCCTCCTCCCGCTGCAGCTGCGTGGGCCTTGAGGACTTGAGCCACACGGCCTGAGGCTTCAGGGCCTGAGGTCGGCTGCAGTGTGTCATGGGGAAGGGCAAGGTCAGCTGCGGGGGTCCGCATAGGTGCGTCGGGTTTACTCTCTCGTGACCCTTCTTGATATCAAGGGAAGATGTTTCTATGCACCTTTACACGTCATGAAATACTTACACTACTTCCAGAGGTGTAAAAGCGATAAGCAGCAAACTATGCATTAGAACCCATTTCATGGAATTTGAAACAGTGCAAGGGAATTCTATTCTCCTCCTGGTCATGCTCCCGCCGTTGCTGGAGACGTCGGGCAGGTGCCTGTGGATCTCACTTGCCTCGTGTGGAGTGGGCACAGTGATGATCCCTTCTCTACCTACGTCAATTCTCGTGAAAGGTCAGTGGCTTAGCACATCCACAGATGCTCCAAATGAGCTTCATAGTGGTCTAGCAACAAAAGAGAGGGATATTTTTATCAGAAGCACAGGGGAGGTTCTCTCAGAGCCAGCCAGCATCCATGGTTTATGGAGGACGTGTCTTGACCTGATATAATAAGATAATTAATAAGAACTTTTACCTAGCCCTTATCGCACACCTAGCGTGGGAAGATAAATGCCTCCCATGCATGATCGCATTTATTCTTCCCAACGGTACCACAAGGTAAGTGCTCAGTGGAAGATTCTTAACTCACCTTCACGTAAGAACACATCTATTAGCCAAGCATTTCTCTATTCTTTCTGTCAAACTACTGATCAGTGTCCACTGCACGTGGAGTCTCCTGGCTATTGGCCTACTTTCTGGAACTGTTCAGCATTTGCAATCCCACCCGTTAATTGAGTGCTTAGCAAAAGCCACGTCAGTATATTACCAAGCCTGTTATGGTATATCTTCACCATACAATTAATAATAAATTCATTACCTAAAACAGTAAAATATGAGTTCAGGAAGAAGCAGTTCTATAAATGTCTAAGTTGTATACATTGGAACTAAAGTGAACTAAAGTCAAGTTGTCATTAAAAGCAGTTGTCAAATTAAGTGGAAGCAAGACAACTAAAATAATGGGGGGAAATATACAAGTATGGAAGGAATTCTGTATTCTAATTACTTCACAAATGTCTTTTAAGTTTTCACTACATTTTAAAGGTACCGAAGCCAAATGCGTTTGGCCATTTCTTTGTGGTTTAAGCAAGAAAGGTATTGTAGATTTTCACAGAGTGGGCCAGTTCTTATAGAAAGGGCCATAACCCCACATCAAAAGATTGTCAAATGAATGCATATTTATAGACTATAAATTAGAAGAAAATCTTCACAGCACCCGCATACCCTGATGGTGCTATGTAAGAGGATTCCTGGGGAACCTTTGATCCCATTTTATAAATGAGGGCACTGAGGCCCCAAGAGGACTACAGACTTAAGCAAGAATGAAGAGACCCTGAAATTAACAGTTTATATTGTTTTCATACTGTTGTCTGCTTCTGTCTTTAGAATGTCACAGGTATAATTTAGGCACCCTGTAAACTTAGGCAGCCCTGGCAACCTCATTACAATCAGGTTGCAGTGTCTACAAATGAAGTCCCCGATTTTTCATCCGTGCTAAGGACAATGTCCTCCTCTCTCTACTCTAGGGAGTGATGGCTTTTCTCTGTATGGCACTCTTTCCTATGGGAAGAAAAGCGTCCTTAGTAACGTCTTTCCTCCGCCCAAGCCAAGGTGAATGTCATAACAGAGATAAGCCATCAGGTACCTGGAATTTGATGCTGTTTGCATTTCCTTCCTCTGGCTGAAGCTTCTTTAGTGACAGGTGCGAAGATTGAATAGGGTCAGGAATGTGAGGATAGAAGCCTTCCTTTTGGAGGAGCTAATAACTGTTCCATCACCCAGTAAAACAACCCAGGTGTGTGTGGCCGTGCCCGTGTGTGCCCAACTGGCTAATCACATTGCTTATACTACACGTATTGTGGTAGAACGCATCTTTCTCAGATCTGGAGAGGTCTCTTATTTGAGCTCTGGATTTTGACAAATGGCGTATTTTGGGATGTGAGTTTATTTCTGCTGAATGTCTGGCTTGATTAGTGTAGAGAAGCACATGCAAAGCAGGCTGGAGCCTCACCCCACCCCAACCTCCCCGGCCTGTACAATCAGGAAGTGCGTCCTCCCTCCCATTGTGGCTGAAGAGGGAAGTGTGCTTTACATATGCAAATGCGAGCACCAAGTTTCACTTAATAATTATCAGCTGGAGATTCTATTGATGAACAGCTGAAGCTACTCATCAGGAGAGAAACTGAGTTAACCGTTTCTAGGCCCAGAGATGCTGCCACTTTCCACCACCCTCTGAATACTGTGGTGATTGCAGACAAAGGTCTCTGATTCCCCCCATTCTTTCCTTCTCCGGTTCCGAAGGGCTGCAGTCTGGCAGCTGAGTCTTCCTGACCCTGGTGTTTCCATGTGTGCGTCTTTCCCCTGCCCTCACCTCCTTTCTGTTTTACAGGCTGCAGAAGGCAGAATAGGCCCCTCTGCATTTGTAGCAGTGGGATTGCTTACAGCTGTAGAAGAAATAGCTTCATGTATTCCCTGCAGTAGCTCTCCTGCTTGGGCAACCAGTTGTATCCTTCTAAAAAGGACACAGGACCGACCCCAAGGCGGGGTACCCGGGATGTCTACACGAAGATATCAGGAACTTTCCTCCTTTCTGCTTTTCTTCTGCATGTACACTTGCCCTCCGGGATCTCCGATGGTATATTCGGGCTATTCCTTGGCAGAGTTCAGTGGGCTGTCAGCAATGGTTTTATTTGGATTCTCTTAGTATTCATCTTTCTGCAGAAAGTTCCTTCCTTCCTTGGTTCTTGTCGAAACTGTCCTGCTTCTTGTCTCTCTCGTTTGTCCCCTGCTTGTAACATGGCAATGTCACCTTTATTTAGAGGCAGAAGACAGAATGAAAACAAGTTTACTTTTATGTTTTTTGAATTTTTTTGAGGGGGCGTCAGTTTAACCTGGTTCTTTTACTTTTATTGCAGTAAGTCTTGGCGAGTTACTTAAGCTCATTGAGACTCTCTTTCTCTTTAAAATGGGAACAACTAAACCTGTCTCAGAGAATTGGGCCTTAAATAAGATAATGTGTGACACTCAGCCAAAGTGGGTGGTGAGGAAGGAGCTATAATTATGATTCTCGTTTGAAACCCAATTCCTATCATTGAACTATTACAGTAATTGCTTGCATTCATCAATTTAGTCACTCAAGACATTTATTGAGTGCCTACTGTGTGCTCGGTTCTAGGACCTGGAGATATAATGCTAGATGAGACAGAGCCACAAAAGACCCTTCTACCGTTGAACTTGTAGTCTAGAGGTGGAGACAGGCAAACAAGAAGGAAACAAAAATATAGACTTGGGAGTAGCAGGGTGCTGTGATGCACTCAAGGGAGAATACAAGGGAACTAGTGAGAGAGAGACTGGGGCAAGAATGGAGTTTTCGAGCCTGGTTTTCAGATTCTTCTCTCGGAGTGGTATTTAAGCAGATTCCCTAATTAAGTGGGTAGAAGCCAACAGCAGTGCAGAGGCTCTAAGGTGGGAGAGTTCTTGGCGTATTCAAGAAGCATCTGGAAGGCCAGTATGGCGGGCACAGAGTGGAGAAGCATGTTAAGATCAGAAGGATAACTGATCAAGGTGTTGTGGGGCCTCGTAACTCACTGTAAGGTATTCAGGTTTGAAGTTTGACGGGAAGCATTAGGAAAGGACGTTTGGGCAGGATATTGATGGGATCTGATAGCCATTTTTAAATGTCATCCAGCTACTGAGAGGCTAGTAGACCATTTCAAGGAGGGTTTCCGGTCAGGTGGCTATTACGTGAGTCTCAGGAATGGTGGGACCTGGAGCTGGAGCGGTGGTGACAAGGGTTTGCATACGGGACGTACTTCGAAGGTAGAACCAACAATCAATTATATTACCGTGCAGCATCTGTGGGCATTAGGGAAGAAATTCAAGAATTACCCCTATGTGCTTGGCTTTTGCACAGGGAACAGTAGTGATGGGAAAGCAGAAGGTTTTGAGGTGGGAATCCAGGGCTCTTCTTTGCATGTTTGGGCATCAAGCGATTCCTGAGTTGTCATTGCTTCCCATAGTGTCATGAGCACATAAGAATGTCTATTGATTCTACACATCGTTCAAGACACTTGGGAAGCAAAGGTGATTCAACATGGCCCCAGCCTTCACCTGTATGGTGTCTGGCCTGACCAGGTGTGGAAGGAATGGATAGTTACAGCATGAAGCAGGAAGCGTAAACAACTATTACAAAGGTCCTAAGAGCCACCACCTTAAATCCATTCTGTAGGAAGTTGTAGGAAATCCAGTGGCCCTGAGAGGGCCAGAGCAGCCGAGTCCCCCTGATCAGCATAGAGAAGGGTTCCTTGAGGTGATTTTTCAGGGAGATCTTAAAGAGTCGCTGCTAATCCCCCAGGTGACAAAGCCTGCAAAGGAAATAGCACAAATACGTGATGCTTATTCCAACTGCCAGCATGCCACCCAGGAGCTTAGCAGAGGGCTTGCTGGTGCATATCATTGATTCTCCAAAGTGCTCTTCAGAGCCAAGAAGATGGAGTCAGACAGAGCAGGCGATTTCAACAGCATATCCAGCAAATCCAGCAAGGCTCAAGCTAGGTTTCCTCTTGACAAACTGCCCCATTGTCCCCAGCCTGACATAGCCTCTGAGGTCATCTTATGAGTAAAGCCTCGGTCCTGCAAGGGGCTCTTTTCTTTGGGGCCAGGAATTGGGATCTTGGGCCTTCTGTATCTCCCTACACTCCAGCCAATGCCTCCTCTTAACTTGCTGAGGAAAATCCTGGCTCTACTTGACAATAGAGTTGGGCCGAAGGTCCTTAGTTCTATTCTTCTTGCTTTTTTGGTACTGTTGGAAGTATCTTATACAAAAAGTTAACATCATCCCAGGAGTAGGAATCGGAAGAAAATAACAGTCTGCCAAACGCAGAGATAGCAGGTTTTGCTTAATAGTATTAGCCCAATATTTTACCCAAACGTCTATCTATCTTGCTCTTGGTAATGTCTTATCTTTGCCAAGTGCCCATCCTGATAAAATGTTATTTCTGTCAAGCTGAGCTCCTGATAACATCTACTATCTCCTCCCCTCTCCCAAATCTATCTTGCTAAAACCTTATTCTTCATTTCTGATTTCCTCCTAAGGGATGGTTTGGATTTTTGTCTGAGAAGGGTGAACAAGGGAACGATAAGGGTTTTCATTTTCTTCTTTTTTTCTCTTTGTTTTACTATTAATACTCAAGAGAATTGGAATGTAATTTCAAGTCCATCAAACTGATAAAGGGGGCTTGGAGACTGTGAAGCAGGGACAAGAAGCTAGAGGAAAGGAGAGCAGTCACTTCCCGGCGGGGAAACGTTCAGGCAGGCTTCCACTTGTTTTCTCTTGTTTTTAATTTGCAATTGAGCTGAGAATGATCACATTGATTTAGGTGGCATGAACGTTTGCAGGAAAGAGATGCTATTGAAGGAATCAACCCCATTCACCAAAATGCTTGCTTCCTTTTTCGAAATGTGTTAGAATGTTCTTTATGGCAACTACGCACGCCGCTAGGTTCCTTAGTCACTGCTGACTTTAACCAGAACAAATTAAATAGCCCAACTTGTCTTTGATAACTGACTCTTCCTACTGATCTCTCTTCCAGTTTCTTCCTTTCGGTATCTCATCAGGTCTAACTATTTTGTGAACGCTGCAGACCAGAGTTGGGTTCTCCTGGTAAAGTGTGCCCTTCCTACAAGATGATGTCCATAGAAGGGGGGCAAGGAGTGGGAGGTTTGGACGAAGGGCAGTGACTTTGTCTCAAAGCCGGTTGACCGTAGCCGAGAATGAGCTACGTCAGAGGGCCTGGAAAATATGATGCCAGTCAAGTCAGTTCTCACTCACGCTAGACCTCCTGGAACAGCAGAGGTGGGAACAAGGCATTTTCGTGCAACACAGAGGAAGAGACCTTTGCTCAGATGTGGCATGTGTGTAATTTGAGGTGCAGTGGCAGGTAAGCAGACTGACCACTGTCACTGACAAAGAGCATGAAGAACGCTCTTTAGACTTCTAATCATGTTTCGCTTTCAGTTTTCCTCTTAATGGTCCCAGGACATTCGTGAGAGTACTGTCCTCCAAACACAGAGGAATATGAAAGTCCACATGTACCATTAGGGAGCCTCCCTCCCTCCCTAGGAGAGCAAAGCAGCATAGGTCGAGTTGGATGCAGTCCGATCAAAGTCATACTTACGATGTAAGGCATTCATTCTTTTGGATCCTTTTTACAAGAGGCTCTAACTCTCTTCCATAGATCTGAATTTCACCCCGATGCCCTATGCCTGAAATGGGATGATCTAGGTGCACTAGGGGAGGAAAAGGGGCCAGGAATGGATGGTGTAGAGCTGTGCTGATTAATCTGGAGTCCCAAAACAGTTCCTGTGGGCCATGGACATCTTTCATCCCTCTGTGGTCCAAACGAGATTATTGTCAATACTCCTTATTTAAAAAAAAAAAGAAAAGTCATCAAAACTCTTTTTGGTCACCAAGAATGATAATTTGTGGTTTATGGCAAGCATGAATTCATATACTTAGAAAACAATAGTTTTCAATATTCTTTGTATGATAAATATAAAATATAAAATTTAACCTTGCTGAAGAATCATCCACGTGGCTCTCTTCATTTACATAAGATTTTAATTTAAAGAAAAAAAAATCAGACCTCATTAAAAATTTTTAACTGTACAAGATGGTTCTCCCCAGCCCATATGATTTGCCAATCTTGGAACCTATTACTGGGATTTTATAAGGCCTATGAATATTTCATATAAAATAGCACACTTATTGCTAAGATTTTAAAAAATAGATCAGTGGCAAAATACTTATTAAATCTTTCATCTTGAGTGTTGCCAAAAGAAAATTAAGAAGAAGTTGTAAGATATTTGAGCCTGACTCTATAGTCAAGAGCCACGTTGGGGACTCCAAGGAGCATGCCCAGCTCATACTTTGCAAAGTATAAAATTGTCATTCTTGTTTTACTTTTAGTTTTGATGACTCTACCAATTAAGGAGATTGTCTCCAGCTGTTGCACGCGTATGAACTATGGCACAAGATACTGTGCAAGTGGACATTTTACTTTCTCAAGTTCAATCACTGGAGGCCACCACTAAAGTTGGGTGTCTTTGAGGCTATGCAATAAGTGATTAAAGTTAATGAGCTAAAGGGGAGCAGAGGGTGATCCAAGATGATTGGAATGTGAATGTATTGGGCTCTCACATACTGGTCGATATCTACTTGCGTTTTATGAGGTGCACTATATTATGACCTTCCAATAGCCGTTTGCTAAACAGCCTGGTGATCTAAAAAGAACTCAGCTCTATTGTCAAGTTGTTCGATGACATAAAAAAAAAGAGCACTATGCACTCACTCACGTTGCCTTCAGCCTTGTTTGGTGACTATTCGAGTGCTACTAACCAAGACCTGTCCGTGATTAGACACCTTGAGGATCAAACGGAAATATGATTGTCCGGATTTAGAAGCAGAAAGACTCAGTTACTCTCCTGTGAGAACTGTAGTTCAAAGACCAACTGCCTCAAACTTTCAGAATTTAGGATATTTGGCCAAAAAAAAAAAAAAAAAAATTGAAGCTCGGAAATCACTGAACCTCAACTTTCAAGGGGCAAAACACTGACATCATTGCTCATTAAGACACACTTCAGCACTTAGAGCCAAAACCCAGCTATGGATGCAGCAAATTGGTGCTAAAAACATCTTCATTTTCTTGACTTAATGAAGCTCTTTAAGACAAGGTTCCGAGAAATAATTTCATAGAGGAAAAAAATTCAAATCGCATTTAGCCTATTACGAGGAAGCACATCTCGGCTTCTTTCCCTGGCCCTGTGGTTGCAAATTCTTTCTAGAAGCTTATGAGAAACTCTTTTCTTAACTGTTGTTCAGTCTTTGCCAGAAGATCTCCAAGGTCTTTGCTGGAACTCAAGTTTGCTTGGGATGCCAAAGATAACTTCCAGAAAATCACTTAGGGAAGTTTTTGGGTAAAACAGTCTCTGTTTACCCCTAACAACTAAGCAGCCGTGACATGTCACCACTGCCATTTCCTCCCCATAGCAAATCCGATTCCACAGTTCTGGAACTTAGGAAAATTGCTCAACCCGGACCCATGTCTTACTCTGACTTATAACCTGCTCAGAGTTACTGACATGTCAGCTTGTCACGCAGACATCCAGTGAACAAAATTAAAACAAACAAACATGTGAGACTTTTAAGACCAAGCTGAGTTTCTAAATTTTTCTAAAATAATTCGTTCTCCAACAGTTCATTTATTTTGCAATTTCAACATGCATCGAAGGAGGATGTTTTTATGTTAATTAAAACGAGGGCTTTGTGTTTAAAAAAAAAAATTACAAAGTGTTTACTTAATGAACACAGCCTAATGTGGAAGGCGAGAAATTGGCGAAATCATTAGATTGGACTGACCTATTGGCCAAGAGACGAGAGCCGGAACCAGGGAAATGGGAAGTTTGGCACTGGAGGAGTGGGGCCCGGCTTTGAAAAGAGCTCTTATCTTGGAAGGAAAAGGTTTGACAGGATCAGAACAGCCCCAGGCTTGTAGGAGCTAGAATAACTGGAAGCCTCAGTCACAGGAAATCAAGAAGGTCCTGGGTTACACCATGGGAGTCCTGCTAAGGGTCAGAGACTTGAGTTAGGAAGCTGGGGTCCAGGATCAGAGAAGCATTGCGATTCAGTGTGAGGGCGCTGAGACCTTTTTTTGCATTTAAGCCAGTTCCTTAAATTTGCCTTAAGGAGCCAACAGATGTGCTTGCAAATTGGGTTTATGATGTCTGAGCCAGAAAGATGGGAGAATGCCTGAGCCAATGTTTCTCAATCTTGAGTACACATGAGAATCTCATGAGGATGGATGCTTTTAAAAATGCTGGTGACTAGACCCTCCCACTGGCTGAGATTCAGAGCTAAGAAATCTGGGATGGGGCCTGTGCACATCAGTATTTTTTTTTTTTTTTAAGTTCTCTAAGGGATTATAATGGTAGCCAGGATTGAGAACCACTGGCCTAAGAGGTTAGGGAATGAGGCAGTAGCAATAATACCAAATTAGACTGGACTCGTTCAGAGGGAGACAAACAGGAGCCATTCTGGTTTGGGGTAAAAAGAAACAGTTGAGCCAGCGAAGCTGGGTTCAAGACTCTCCCTCTGCCATTCGTGGCTGGGATGGCATTGAACAGGTTAAATCATGTCTTTCTGATGTTTTATTTGTCAAACAGGGATAGTGAGAACACTTATTTCATTCAAATGCGATATGAAATGAAAGACACACAGCCTCTGTGTGCTCAGCGGGAACTGACCAAGTGTTTGTTGTTGAATTTCATGAGAGGACCTCGAAGGAAATGCAGTTGCTTCTGTACGTTGTCAAACTACAAAGTGTGGCGGGAACAGGGTTACCATTAAGAATGTTATCCTTGGCGCCTGTGAGTGAGGCTGGCAGGAATAGGGAGAGAGATTGGAGGTGGGGAGACTAACCAACCAATGTCCTAGGACAAGGGCCCACAAGCTAGGGCCTGCAGGCCAAATCTGGCCTGGTACTTGTTTTAATAAAGTTTTATTGAACCACAGCCATGTCTATGTGTCACATATTTCTGTGGCTGCTCTTGTGTGACCCTGGCAGGTTGAGTACTTGCACCAGAGACCACATGGCCTGCAGAGTAACACGTATTTACTCTGTGGATGTTTACAGAAAAAGTTTGACGACGCATTTTAAGATAAGATTAAGAGGCTTTCTTTGGGACGGAATGTTCGAAATGGAACGAGAGAAACAAGTGCTTCAAACATCAGGAAGGAGGAATTGGCAGGCCCTGGTGACAGCTTGCACGTAGGGGGATTTTGCCATATGAAGGTTAGGGAATGCAGTGTCTTTATCACGGGTAGAATGAAGCAGGGGACAGCCTTCCTGAAATCTGGGTGTGAGTGCAGGATCTCAGAGTCCTTGATTAGAGAGCTGTCTAAGTCTGTCACCACTGGAAGGGGCTGGTGTGAGCCCCCTCCACAGGTGGCCACAGGGCTGGGAGGCCCACCCAGGTCCTGGTCCTGCCTCCTTTTCTGAGCCATGTGGTTCTATCTGTTTGCAGTGGTGCAGTTAACACCAGCGCTCCAGAGAGAGTCAGAGATATGCAATGCACGCAAATTGATTCAGTTCATCACTCAGGACGTTTTGGATGGCATACCCCTAATCTCTGTCACCGCACTGCAAAGAGGTTGATTTTCAATTTACCGTTTTTGTTCTGAATCTTAAATGATTTGATTCTTAATTCAGAGCATTCATCTTGAGTGGATTCAATGATTCAAATACAATGATAAATTGATGTTTGTTTAAAAGTTTCAGAGGGAGGAGGAAGATGTTGTAAAGTACGGTTTTGAATAATGTCTCATTTGACATTTTAAACTCAAAGTGGGCTGAGCCTCAGATCAACACTTGTAGGCATTACTGACAGAGATGTACCAAGTGTAAAAGTGGACCATGTCTATCTGAAAAAAATAGAGACCTGGAGGAAAGATAATAGAGAAGCAAAGGGAAAAGGGGCTCAGAAAGGAAGGATCCTATTTGCTATTGTCTTTTATATGTGTCGTGCTTCCAGACTTGGGTGGGGCAAAAAGGAGAAATTTGAGTCCTCTGATTCGACATGATGCATGTGTGTTCACACACACACCAACGTCGCCCATTTTACATGGGGGGAGAGGGCACCGAGTCACATCAAAGCTAAATAACTTTGCCTGGAGTTATTTATTAGTTAAATGGCAGAACCATTCAGATTTTATTTCAAATGCCATGCTCTTACAACTCTACTTGATGTGTTTGCTTTTCTTGGTTCTCTGTCCCTCTTGCTCCAGCATTTAATATTATAATAAGGTCACTTTTTAAAATAACTGCTAGTTAAAGATTTGCTATGCCTATTTTTTCATGCTTTTTTTTTTTTTAAGTTGTAAATGCCAGTCTTTTCCTTCATCCCCTATTCAAATTCTTAAGTACGGGCAGAGTGCCAGGCCCTGGGGATAGACAGACCAGGTATTGGATAGTGGTACTCAAAGTGTGATCTAGTTGTCAGTCCCTGTATTAGTCGGGTTTCTCCAGAGAAACAGATGGATAGGGTGTGTGTGCACACGTGTACATGTGAAGAGATTTATTATAAATAAACGGCTCACTTGCTTATGGAGATGGTCAAGTCCCGATGTCCTCCAGGTGAGTCGGCAAGCTGGAGACTCAAAGGAGCCAGTGGTACGGTTCCATTCTGAAGTCCAGCCAGCTGAAGACTCAAGAAGAGCCAGTGTTTCAATTCAAAGGCTGTCAGACAGAAGTAATACTCTCTTACTTTGAGCAGGGTCAGCCTTTCTGTTCCGTTCAGGCCTTCAACTGATTGGATGAGGCCCACCCACATTAGGGAGGGCAATTTGCTTTACTCAGTCTACTGATTCAAATGTTAATCTCATCCAAGAACACTTAGAATAATATTTGGACGCCATGTGGCCCAAGTTGACACATAAATTGAACCATCACAGTCCTCAAATTGTTACTCATCTACAACAACATGAGTATGAAGTCATTTAAAAACTTCTAGAGCTATCGGACATCAAGCATGTGATCAGCAGACAGCTCAATGAGCAGGGTATAGATGAATTTGTTGAATTCAAGTGGTAACTGGCGTATGGGACAAGCTATGTACTAGGCAGGTATATTAGGGCCAAAATTTTATCCAGGATGGATTGGTGGGGGGGACTCTTTCTTCATTGATTATTGTTAGGGAAATATTAGTGTGGGCGTAGCGGTTTTCACAGGCCCCAAATCCCGTGTGATGGTGTTTGTAATGACGATCTTTGCACGAAGTAGGGGAGTGGTCCTGGGAGAGACCAGAGCCTTTAAGACATCACGGAGAAGTCCAGAACACACCTGAGGGGGCCAGCCTTTTGCTGCCCTAACCCTTCCCCTTCCCCCAAAAGGATAGAAATAGCCGGAATGAAGAACCAGAGAGATGAATAGTCCAGGAACAAAAGTGAGAGTGAGGATGAATAAAAGTAGATAAGCCACGACCATGGCAGAGCAACGGGACCCGCTTGTACCAACATTCAGCCACCCGACACTGGGATCGATCAGCCAGGTTAGATACGCAGGGGCCACATGTACCGTGAGCGTGGAAAGTTAGAGCTGAGAGGGGCCTGGAGCGCACTACACTCCCTTTTGGAAACGAGAACTGGCTGAGGAAGATAACGTGCCTTTAAAACAAACACACAAACCAGAAATCATAATTCCGCCATTTATTGAGCATTTCTTAGGAGACGGGCACAGTATGACTGTTGCGTTCTCCAACATGGGTTTCCCTCCACGAGGCCCGGCGTTTACAGTGTGCCTTCGTTGGTGACAAATCTACAGAGTTTTGAAGTGGAGAAAACACTCGGAAGCCTTCGAGAGAGAAGTTTGGTTAAAACCATGTGGGGCCTAAGAAGGGTAGAAATGGACACAGGATGTTGAAAGCATTTCCCCTCCGCTAACCTTGGAATTATGATTACATAATTATGGCTTTATTTATAACCACATAATCAAAGAATTATAATTTACTTTCTGTCAACATGTAGAATGTGGGGCTTCATGGAGAGGAGCTGGGGGAGGTGATCGGGCCGCCATGGGAAGCCTGCCTGCTCTGCCATTTTGCCTCTGAATGAACTTGGACCTGCCTAAGGCTGAAAGCAAAAAGGTTCATAGGCCACATAAAAAAGGAAGCTAAGGTCCGTTGGCCCCTTGCTCCTGTATACCACTCAGAGAACAGCCCTGTGTTTAGAAAATTTACAGTCTTTAATATTGTCAATTCATTTTACCCATAATATCACCCCGTTGGCAAGGGGTCGGAGGGGCCCTTAGTCCGAGTGCTTCTCAGTGAGAGGCACAGCGCGTGGGGCTTTGTATTCTGGTGTCTTTCTTAAGCCTCCCGGTCACCCTTGTAAAGTTGGCATTTCTGGTCCCATTTCACAGAAGGGAACACTGAAGCTCAGGGTATTTCAGTAACCCCTCCAAAGAACGAACTTATAAGTCCCATTTGTTCATTTTCCAGAGCTTCTGGGACCCTGGTAGACTTCCAGAGTTTGCTGGGTTCCCGCTCAAATGTTCTAGAATTCTCACCTTGATTCTCATCCCTCTGCACCACAGTGGGAACACGGCTTGAGCTTGTAGAGTCTCAGTTTCCTCATCCGCCGCCGCCTTGTGCTGTGATAACCTAAGACATCCTCAGCGTGAACTGCCCAGCACGGCGCAGATCCGTGGCAGATGCTACACGAGGCGTGACTCTGCCCACTGCGGAGCTAGATGCGCATCCGTCCCAACCCCTGCGGGAAAGGGTTGATGTCAGTTGGGAAACCACAATTGCTGTTAGCGGCCCATTCTTTTTCGTTCTCGGCAGGAACTAATTTGATTTGGCCAAACAAGGAGGAGGCCTGTTTCAAAAGCTTGGGTCGGAGCTTGTAATTGGTTAGCTTAGTGACAATGCAATCCTAATCAACCTGTGATTTCACGTCCCCACACACTCGCCTCGGCCTTTGATCTGTCATCCCGGGCAGTGGAATTCAGCGAGTCATATTTGCTGCATTGATAGGAGAGGACCAGGAGCACAGGAGTTTAACCCTGAGGTGATTAAGAGGGAAAAAAAAGGAGTCATGTTTGTGAAGACCCAGAGACACATCAAAAAGCCCCGGGCAGAGACGATGTAGCATGCAGCACAAGCGAACCCCGCAGGGTGTAATTCACCGCATTCTTTGATCCTCAAGTTTTGTGAGTCACGCAGACTCTCTGGGACAGTTTGAAAGCTCAGTGAGGTCTGGGCAGGAAGGAGAAAAACTCGAAGTATGACAAAAGAGGAGTGTTTTTTGGCAGGCGGCTGAGAGAGGGTAATTTGCGGGAGATGTGGTTTTTGCTTGGTAGTCTCTGAGGCGGCCAGCATGCAGCTGGATCCTGGAATTTCTGCAGCGTGGGGACCAAAGAGCAAAAGCTTTCAGTGTGTCTTCTGTCGCTGAGGCTCCTCAACAGTACGGATGCATTGAGCTCCTACTGTATACATGGTAGTATGCTAAGTATCCTTGAGAGATGGTTTTGTTTGTCTGTTTGTTTTTTACATTCGTTGTTCTCTGTATAGCTTATCATGAAACTGCATTTAAGTAGAAACTCTCCAGTCTTGGGCATAAGAAAGAACTGGATACAAATTCTGGCACCACTGCATTCTGGTTGTGTGACCTTGAGAGACCTACTCACCCTCTCTGTGTGTGCTTGTTACTTGGAAGGTTGCTGGCACTGAGTCTGATAGTTACTGCTTTTCTGGGAAAACTTCGTGATTGATTCCACTCCTACTCTCTTCTTCCTTGTTGCCCTTCATCATTTGACTCTTGGACTGGACACATGTATCCACCCTTCCAGCATTGATCAGACATCATGCTATGTTACCACAAAGATAAGTGAGGCCAGTCTTTGTCTTTATTGAACTCCCAGTCTTCACAGGAGACATTTGATAAAGCATTTGCCAAATACAGTAGGACAGGGACTCGTTTTTTGTAGCACTTACGTGCAAATACTCATAGAATATGTGGAGGATATTTCATTGCAGTTTGAAGAAGGCTTCCCCTGGGAGGTGATGCTTCCTAAACAGAGTTTTGAAGAATGAATAGGAGTTCATATAGGAAGAACTAAATAAGCTTAGTATTAATATTTCTTCTTTCTTTTTTGCTTTCTTCCACTTCCTCGAACTACTTCGCCCTTCTCTCTTTCCCATTCTCTCCCTTCCCCTTCTTCTTCATACTCATAATGCTTTACAGATATCAAGAATGTCTGTCTAGTAACATGCCAAGTGGGGAGAAGCAGACAGTGCATTTAATTAGGAAAAATTATATTATGATTGTGTTCTCTAAACAGCATGCTAGTTTTTTATCACCATCATAAGTCATTCTGTTCTCAACTTTGTTCCCAGTTCAGTCTGGCTGCATTTATTTGTAAAACTCACTTTCCATCTGCTTTCCCTTGTAAATGGGAGTGTGAAAGGAGCCCGGCTATGTAGTAATGGTTGTCGGGGGTAGGGCGGAGGGGCTGGGGTGTGTTTCATCCATGGGTTAACTCTTCCCTGGTCTTCCACCGCCCTCTCCCCCCAGATGGGAAGCCGGTGTCCCTGTCGCCGCTGGAGTCCCAGCCTCACAGCCCCCGGTACACCGCCTCCAGCCAGCGGGAGCGCGAGAGCCTGGAGGTGCGCGTGCGCGAGGTGGAGGAAGAGAACCGCGCGCTGCGCCGGCAGCTCAGCCTGGCCCAGGGCCGCGCGCCCGCGCCGCGCCGCGGCAACCACTCCAAGACCTACTCCATGGAGGAGGGCACTGGGGACAGCGAGAACCTGCGCGCCGGCATCGTGGCGGGCAACAGCTCCGAGTGCGGGCAGCAGCCGGCCGTGGAGAAGTGTGAGGTAAAACGCACCCGGAGCCCCCCGAAGGCCCAGCTTCCTCCTCCGCGTGCAGAGGCCACCAGGGCGCCCCGCCAGGGGCTCGGAAAGAGCTGGCACTCTTGACTCGGGCCTGGGTGTGGCAGTCTGGTTTGGTCACTAGTTTTGCTGTATGGCCTGAATGAGCGTTTAGCCTCTCCGAGCCTCAGTTTTGCCGTCTTAAATCGGGGCTAAGAAGGCCTGCGTCACGGAGGTACTAAGAGGACCAGCTGCTCCTTTCTGTCCTGCCTCATTTGGACATGCTCAGGGTTTCTGCACCCAGCTGTCATCCTGGGGACCCCAGCTACTTAGACCACAGGGGGGCTGTCGCACCTGGAGCTGTGGCCCTCAGCCTCATTTTATAAACAGCTTCTGCGATTCAGAGCCCGAGACTTCTTCCTTATTTCAACTTGTATAGCTTAATAGCTCCGCCACCCCTTTAAAGTACGCTTTATTTCTTAGGAATTCTTTGGGCATTTGGAAAAGTTACCCACCCCCTCTCCCTACAGCCCCTCGCCCCCTCATCCGTGCAGCTATGCTTATGTGTATACTGAACACACACACACACACACACACACACACACACACACACACACACACACACGCTTCCTGCCTCTTCCCGTTCCTGTGGACAGGAGTTAGAGCATCCCTGTTAACAGCAAGGCTTTTTGAGACACATGAAGCCTGAGTTTATAGCTCAGCTTTGGGGGTTTCTGCTAGCAGGGCTGAAGCAAGTTTTCTAACCTCTCTGAACTTCAGGTGCCTCATCAATAAACTTGAGAAGGTAATACCAGCTTCATGGAATAATTGTGAGAATTAAATACGTGGGCCATATAAAGTTATGACAGTACCTCTTTTCGATTATGGGCAGTTTTTATTATTTTTAGTTAAATATAGATATTACCTACTCTTCTTTTTCATTTTATGGCCACATTCTCAGAATGTTAGATTTCAAACCTCCGAAGAGAAGACACTGCAAACTGTAATCTGCTGTTCACACGAATGGGGTTACTACTATTATCGGTGATACTGTACTGTCACAAAGTAATATAGGTCGGGCTTATTGAGTGATGCAGACTCAGTTCTGTGGAAAGTTAGTGGCAAGTGAGGAGACTTTGGATTTAAACCATCAGGGAGAGCCCCTGGGGATAGTAGGGTTTCTTGTGGTTTCTCAAGCCTGGTTGGTTGAACTGTGGGATGGTGGAGAGGTGGAGAAAGGTAGATGAGGAATGTACACATGAGTAGGACAAATATGAAGCAAAGCGTTGTCATAGAAAGAAAGTATTCAGGACGAGGCGAGTTAGGCAAAGCACAGAGAACCTGGGCAGCAGGTGGTTGCACTACATGATCTTCCTTCCTTCTTTCATTCAACAAATATTCTATGTAGCCACAGTTTTGCACGTCGCCGTGTGCTCTGTGCTGACAAATGGCAAGGAATGAAAGAGACAAACTCCCTTTCTTTTGGTTCTCGTGGTTCGAGGTGGGAAGTAGAGGAAGAGATGATAAACGAATAGAGAAATACAAATGTCAGGAGGTGTTGGATGCTACACGTTTTTTCAGCGCCGACTGCATGCCAGGCCGAACCTCGTTTGATCTGCCACAGCCGTCGACAGTGGCCTGTTTTTGAACATCTCTATTTTACATCTTTGAAAATGGGGAGTCAGTAATGGTGACAGATTCCCTTGGTTGAGGTTGGTCAGGGGGGACCCTAATGTGGGGAACTTCTGTGTTTGTCTAGGTAAAGGCTTGTTTGATTCCTTGCAGGTTCTCTGCTCTCAGCTTAGGGCCATGGTGTCGATTCGGAGTGAGGGACAAAACCCTGTCTCCTAGGTGGGAAGGCTCGGGGGGAGAAACGATTTTCCTTGAGTGTGGTTGACTTCATTATGACTCAGGCCTACTTAAAGAACTGATGAAGAATCAAGAAGGTGAAAAATAGAAAAGGGAAAAGAAAGCGGGGAAAAAAAGAGGGAGGAGGACAGGTGTAGCAGAGAGGAAAACAGGGAATTTCTCTTCCTGCTGCAGCGTGTCTGGATGGCACCCTCATTCCCCTGCTTTCCGAGAGCGGCACACTCCACTTCTGCCCTGAGTGTCCTGCAAAACAGTGTAGACAATGGGCAGTGGAGGCTGCGAGACCTGAGCCTACATCCTGGTGCGTTCCCAGCTGAATGTCCGTATGGTGTTGACCACGTTAGATCACTTTTCTGTATCTTGATTACCTCATTTGTAAATTAGGGGTGAAAATCAAGTTCCTGCCTCAAAACCATTTTCAGTAGCGACTGTGGATATTAGAACTTCGCTCAGGTTCTGAAAGATAGTTTTATTAGCATTCGGTTTCACTGTGGTTTATCCAAAACTCCCCGGGTAACAATGGCTTTGCATCTTATTTCTCCTTATGGTTAAGAAGTCTAGGGCCCTTTAGTGTAGGGATATCAGTGTTGGGGATGCAGGCGTCCTTTATCTTTCACTCGGCTTGCTTAACTGACATTCTCAAGGTCATCTCATGGTCAGAGCTTCAGTCATGTCATTCACATTCCAGCCGGTAGAAAAGAAGCAGCATTAAGGTGTGGGGCATCTTTCCTTCATTTAAGAACATGTTTTAGAAATTTCACATCCAGTTCCTTTTAGAACCCGCTGGTAGCACTTCTTTGCAGGGCTACTTTTAGCTATGATATAGCTGCAAGGGAGCCTGGAAAAGAGAAAATTTTTATTCAGGGAAGCCATGTTCTCCGTTAACATTGGAATTCTGCTAATAGAGGGAACAGGTGTCCTGGTTACAGTGAACATTCTCTGTCACCTGGGTGGTTCCCCAACTTGGTTGTGTATTAGAATTACATATCAAAAATGCATATTCAGGGGCCCCACTCCAGACCTACTAATCGAAACTCTCTGGAAGTAGTTCCCAAGAATATGAGTATTAAAAAAGTCCATCCAAGTGATTCTGGGATAGTAGAGACTGTTTGGACACCACTGCTTAAAGAGAACATAATCAATGAGGGGGTGATCTTTATCCCTGTACTCTCGGAAAGATCATGTAGCAATACAGTAATTCAGACCCTGAGGTTCCTGATTGTTACTATAACTTATTTAGTCTTTTGACCCATATCTGAGAATTAGATTTTATTCATTTGTCTTTCTCTTCCTCTGTATTAATTGATAACATTACTTCTTAGACGCTTAAAAAAAGCAATTTCTGGTAGAATTTGTGTGTGAAGAACCCCTGGTCCTGTTTGGATCTTCCATAGATGGATTTGCTTTGGGATGCCGGCTTCATACCCATTAGCAGTATACTTCCTCTGTCTCCATTTCGCGTCTATAAAAATTTTAGTGAGAAAGCCATAGAGGCGAACGAGATACGTCAGTCCTTGGAGTCAAAATAGAAGCCTCCCTTCATCATGACACCTGGCGGTTACGAGAGCCGAAGCTCGTCTTGACACACTGTCAGCTGCAGGGCCTCGTAACGAGGGACTTCACCTTCATCTCTCGTGGCACCGAAACTTCTCTGAGATGTGACAAGTATTTCTGAAAACTCTTCTGTAATGATGCCCGGGGTGTCAGCCAAGATATCTGAGGATAGAAGCAACGGGCCCGTGCCGGCCTCGGTGCCTTCTCATCATTTCTTAATTACGTGGCTTTCAAATAGCTGCCCGTTTTATCCTAGCGTTTCTCTAGTCAGGCAGTGGCGCTTCAGTGACTTGGAGCATATCGATCCTCTTTGATCTGTTCTTGTGCCTGTGTGTGTGTGTGTGTGCGCGTGCACATACGTATATATGTATATTTTCTTGCATTTCCGGTTCTGGTCTGCTTTGGGGGACAGCGATGGTACAGCAGGAAAATCAGTGAAACTGGAGTCAGAGTTCCCGGCCAGGAATCTCTGTTTTGCCAATCACTAGTCATGTGACCTTAGACAATTCGAGTACTCCCCTAGAGTCTATTTCATCAGTATAAAACGAGAATGTGCTTTTCCCAGTGCCGTTGTGAGGGCAAAATGAGAGAGCTGGTGGGAAACTAACTTTGTATGAGTGTCACATACTTGTTACGGGTAGTCTAGTTTTCTGTTGCTGTCCAACAAATCACCTAAAACACGGTGGCTTAAAACGCCTGTCATTTTATTTAGCTCTCATCATTTCTGTGGGTCAGGGGTTTGGGAAGGACTTAGAGGTGTGGTTCTGGTTTGGGGGTCTTCATGTGATTGCCGTTAGTTTGTGGCTGGAGCTGGGACAAGGCAGGGCTGGAACGGTAGGGACCGACTCAGCATCCCTCTTCCCTGTCGTCGGTCAACGGCGACCTCTCTGAGCAGTCTCCCTGCGTAACTAGTTGGAGCTTCCGCACAACGCACCATCTCCAGGGCAGTCAGCTGCTTGCTTACCTGGCAGCAGAAGGCGTTCCCGTGGGCCAGGCAGAAGGGAGGCACTTTTTATGGCATGGCCTCAAAAAGCCACATAGTGTCACCTCCGCTTATACTGTGGTCTATTAGTTGAAACAGTTACAACAGTCCACCCAGTTTGCAGGGGAGTGGAAACCCACACCCCATTTCTCCATGAGAGAGATGTCAAATAAAACACAATAATTGATATAGTTATTATGGAGGCAAATGATACTCTCTGATGTCAGGCCACCCTTAAGACAATATCTCTTCTTCCACACTGTGAACCTCATTTCTTAGTAGTGATTTAACAGGAATAAACATTAATATTAACTCAACCTTTAAAGTGTACCAGACACTGTGCTAAAGCTTACATAAAATACCTCATTTAATCCACACTACGTACTTTTTTCCTTTTGCAGATTAGGCAACTATTAAAGGGTAAATAATTATTTCAAAGTCACAGTGCCAGGAAGAGGTCAGTCTAAGCCGTTTGGTTCCAGAACCTGTGCTTTGAACTGCTGTGCTGAATGCTTTCTGAGTTGTCTCTACTAGGACCCACACACTCCGTCAGCTACAGAGCCCCTGTCCTCACCTGGCAGGTACCTCACCTTATAGGGCTTCAGGGTGACCAGTCCTGATATGGGGGTCATCTTCCACCTCGGGGGCCATAGCAGCCCCCTAAGTGTTATCATTTCTCAGTAAGTCTAAACAAGGATGTGTCCTTTTTTTTTTTTTTTTTTTTTTTAAGAAGTCGAGTTGTTTTAAACTGTGGCAGCATTCATTGTCTCAGTAGGGGGTTACCATTTTGCTTTAGGCATTGTATTTATAAAACGTGACACCTCTCACTAACTAACCCACAGCATTTTGAGCTGTGTGATCTATTTCCTCGTTTCTCACTCACTTCGTCTTCTAGCATTTTGCATAGTAACTCAGCAGTGGGACGGCGGGGGAGGGGGAGTTTGCCTGCAGTCTCACTCTGTAGCGCATTGCTATTGGAAGATCCTGTTACAGCGTTTGGGCTCGACAATTCGCTAACTTCATATGTTGTCTTTGGGGATCCTTCTTGTTTGTAGGTCCACATAAACGTCTCCCCTAAATGTCAGGCCCTGAAATTAGGGGATGTCGTAGATGGAGGGAGCCTAGTAAGATATCTTATGCAGTGATTCTCAGGGAGCTCTGGCTCCCATAGCAAGTTATCCCCGAAACTTAACAGGTTAAAACAACCTGTTAAGTATTTATTAACTCATACAGCTTCAGAAAATCAGGAGTCAGGGAGCAGCTTAGTGGGAGTTGTGGCTCTAGATGTCTCATGAGGTTGCAGTTAAGGGGTCTTCTGGGGCAGTTGTCATCTGTAAGCTTGGTTGTGGCTGGAGGGTCTTCCTCCAAGATGGCACATTGGCTTGTAAGGGTAAGCGTCCAGCAGAACAGGGTGAAAACCACAGTCCTTTTTATGACCTATTCTTGGACTTCATCTACCGTTGCTTCTGCCAAGTTCTGCTGGTCACACACATCAACTCTGGTGGTGTAGGAGAGTTAACACAAGGGCAGAAATACCAGGTGGCAGAGATCTTTGGGGGCAGCCTCGGAGGCCGGCTGCCACCCCGTGACCACGGCAAGGGGCCCTGTCTCTGGCAGCCTCCTGCCTGTGCGTACCCTGGAACAGACCTGCCTCACTCTGTTTTATATATTACACTGTCTTGGAAAACCCATTTTTGAAAACGTGCTGCCAGCAACAACAATAAAGATGCAACCCTCTCATTTTAAAGATGGCGAAGCCAAAGCATAGAAAAATAAAAGGTCCGTCCTAGTGGTACATGGTTGCTACCGTGGCCCGGAGGATGATGGATTCTGGTGGCTTCTCTCCTCATTCCTGTGTCTACCGCCGCCCTCTTGTAGCTGAAGAGGGAAAAGCCAGCAACATCTGGAAGAGTAGAGAGAATCGGGCAGCTCCAAAGGCCCTCCTATCAGCATTAGGGGAAAGACTGTCCCAGAGTGGGCGTGAGGGCATTGGAAGGAACCTGATACCTGACTCTTGGGAAAATTTAAGGCTCACAGCCTTAAATGGTAGAGCCTTAACATACGATAAAGTCTCATAATAGTAGTAATGATTGCTGATTCACATCTCCTCCTTACAGGATGCCAGGCTCCACGCCCTTTACATGAATCATCTCATTTAATCTGCGCAACAACCCTGGAAGTTGACGTATTTATGATCCCTTTTTTTATAGATGAGGAAAGTGAGGTCCCCATAGCCGACATTAAATCTTCAAAGATGGAGAGAAGTTTGACAGATGCAGTAAGCACCAGGGCATCCTAACGCGAGATCACATGACGGAAATAGGAAAGCCGAGTGAATCATCCAGCTTGATCAGGGCATAAACGCCGTGAACGTGGGGCAGGGGCCGTTGATGGTGACGGTGCTAGTCGTACCTGCCTTCACCTATTGTGTAAGTATCAGGTGCCAGACACTGCGCTTGACGGGTGTGAGTTAGCTCGTGAAATCATCCGCATCATTCTAATTTTATAATTAGGGAAGTTTAGACGTAGCGAGTCCACATGGCCGAAACGTGCAGATCCACATTGCAAACCTTTTTTGGTTGTGGTACAGCAAAAGCTTATCACATAAAATGTACCCTTTTCGTCAGTCTTAAGTCTACAGTTCAAGTCGTATTCACGTCGTCGTGCAGTGTAGCTCTCGAGCTCTTTCATCTTGCCAGACTGACTCTGCACCCGTCACACAGTAACCGGCCATATCCCCTTTCCCCCAGTCCCCGGCAACCACCGTCTACTCCCCGCTTCCATGAATTTGTCTACTTTAGATATCTCGTGTGAGCGGGATCATACGGCATTTGTCGAGTTGTGACGGCCTTACTTCACTTAGCGTAACGTCCTCAAAGTCCAGTCATGTAGCATGTGTCAAAATTTCCTTTCTTTTTAAGACTGAGTCACATCCCATCGTACCTGTAGACCACATTTTGTTTCTCCATTCATCTGACAATGGACGTTAGGGTTACTTCTACCTCTTGGCTCTTGTGAATAGTGCTGCTGTGAATATAGGTGTACAAACATCTCTTTGAGATCCTGCTTTCAGTTCTTTCATATATATATATACACACACACACACATGCATGTATATGTGTTTGTGTATATATACATACATATACATGTATACATATATATGCATATACATACATATATATGTATATATGTGTGTGTGTGTGTGTATATATATATGTATATAAAATCTCCAGAAGTGGGATTGCCGGATCATATGGTAATTCTATTTTTAACTATCCTAGGAACCACCAGTCTGCTTTCCACAGCACCTGCAGCATTGCACATTCCCAGTCACAGTGCACAAGAGTCCCCGTTTCTCCACATCCTCACCACAGGTCGTAAATCTCAATACATGTGATATTCTGCTTCCTCCACTGGAGGAGTCGACTGCAAAGCGATCACACGCGATTCTGAGAGAGCACGTTATCGGGCCTTTCTCACCTGCACCCTCCCGCCCTGTCCCAGAGCCCCTCTCGCTTTCTGTGGTCTGAAGCTCATGCCCCGAGGTGGCGTTTCTCGTGTAGACTGTCTGTGAAGGCGTGTCCATGGGGCCAGCACCTGAGGATGCTGTGGGGTCCCTGGGATGCGGCCGCCCCAGGAGGGGGCGGGGGATGACTTTGGAGAGGTGCTCTCTGGCCGCTAGGCAATCGCTGAAGGTGTGACGGCTCGTGGCCGCCTGGCGACAGCACCGAGGGGCTGGGGCCACACGTGGGCAGCATCTCCCAGCATCCACCACACTTGGGTTATCGCAGTAGCTTTCTGGCTCTTCGCTCTGCTTCCTCGCTCCCCGTCCACGCCCCAGCCCCCAACACACACAGAATCTGTGCTCAACGGACATCTCGAGGGAGTCTTGTTTAAAACCTAAGTCAGATCATTGCCATTCCTCAGCTCCGAGCTGTCCAGTGATTTCTCTCCGCACATGCAGGAGGGGCCAAGTGCTTACAAGTGCCCGTGGGTGCTAAGGGTCTGTCTCCTGTGTCCCCTCTGGCCTCACCTCTCTTTCCTCCTCACCGTCTCCCGCAGCTCAGGTTCCCCCATGTTCCTTAAGCGCATCGTCTACCTTATATCTCAGGGTTCTGTCTGCTGCCCAGAGCACTCTGCCTGGATACCTGAAAGGCTCATTTCCTGTTTGCTTCAGGTTTCTGCTCCAGCGTCGCCTCTCAGTGATGGCTGCCCAGACAACCCCACTGTAAAGTCTTAGCCCTGCACACCAGCCAACCGCACACACGTCTCTCTCCTTCCTCGGCTTAATTTTTCTTCCTAGATGTCTCATTATTCAGCATAATGTATACTTAAATTTTATACACACACACACACACACGTATATGTAAAATATATATATATTTATGTATGAAAATATGTATATAATCTGTTTTCTGTGTTCCCCAATTAGAGTGTTAGCTCCCATGGTGGGGGCAAGGATTTGATCTCTTTTGCTCACTGCTATACTCCTGGTACCTACAACTGAGCCTGGCACACAGTAGGCGCTTAATTAGAATGATCGGATGTTTGGTGAACGTGTGTCAACATTTGGGGTCAGGCCAGCCACCCAGAGGCCCCGTAGGTAGGAGTGTCACACATGGCAGCCGTAGTAAATCAGTATCGGGCAGTGTTTAGACAACCCACCTGCCCCAGGTGTGGCTACCAATGAAACTTCTGTCGACCACCCCAAAATCAGTCTCACAGTTCGTGCGTTTTCCATGGAACATGTGAGTTTCTGATTCTTCCGGTAACGATCGTCGTAACACAAGCAGGTGAATCCTAAAGCAGGCCAGGAATATGCCGGATGGAGAATGCCAGATGGTCGTCCATCTCTTGCGCCCATTTATTGGGCCTTGACCCTGGAGGCCTGGCCCATCCTGTCTTCAACGCTGGGCGCTGTAGCCCCTGCAGCTCTGCCTGCCCGTCACTGAGCCCCTGATGACTTCGGCTTCTCTGAAACTCAGGAGGTGTCTCCTGTTTCCTACAGGGCTGAAATAGCTGTGTCTTTTCAGTCCATGGCCCAATATTTAGAACTAATAGGTAGAATTCGATCAGTTGGTTTCCCAAGAGAGTAGAGGTGCCCTAGAGGCTTATAAGATGACTTTAAATGGCGCATTAGTGACACATCTTAAAAAAAATTTAGTAGTTACATATGTGGTGGCTTTTTTTTTTTTTTTTTTTTTTTTTTTTTTTTTTTTTTTTTTGAGGCAGAATAGCGTGGATTTAAAGGCAGGACTGCGAATTCAACCCCTTCGCCATGGACTGGCTAAGCCAGGGGACCTCGGGCAAGGTACTTTTCTATGTCTCACTTTCTTCATCTTGAATTTTGGAAAACCCTGTGTCTTAGGAAATCTCTGAATAGAATGTCTAAATCCTTCCTTTTATAGAGGAGTCGCTGAGGATCAGGGAGGTTAAGTAACTTGCCCAAGGTCACCCAGCTGGCCAGAGACAGAGCCGGGGCCACCACCCAGCGCTCTCGATTTTTCGGGCTGTGTTCACGCAGTCTGTGTTCTCTTCCCTGTGCCTTCTCTCACCCTGGGCGAGTCATAAATTCCCATGCCTGGGAGAGTGATGGTGGCCGGAGGGTGGGTGCTAACTTTATTCATATGAGTGAAGGAGGAAATGGTGCTCTCCATGGGAGAGGTATTGGAAATCGATTCCGTGATCACCCCTCACGCCCCCGCCCCAACATAATTGCAGCTAACATCCGTTCGGTTTTTAGCCAGAGACCCTCCTTAAAGTGCTTTATGTCGTTCTCAAAGTGTGGCCCCTGGACCCGTAGCATCAGAATCACCTGGGTGCAGGTAATCCTCAAGCTCTCTCACCAAACCTGCTGAATCAGAAACTCTGAGGGAGGGACGGGCACTCTTTTAAGAAGCTCTCCTTATGGGGATTCTGGTGCATGATCGAGTTTGAGACCCACTTACCCTGGGTCCTCAACAACCCCTTGGGAGTAAGCAGTAGCATGGTACATCCCCATGATACAGATGAGGGATGTTTGTGAGTTCGGTAAACATGAATAAGCAGTTCGCAGGGAGGGTGCACCTTCTTGGGCTCATTTATCCGATCCTCACAGCAGCCCAATGGGGTGCCCATTTTTATCTCCATTTTACAGATGGGCCAGTCAGGCTCAAGCGACCTTACATGACTACTCCAAGGTCACACAACGACTTATCTTTGAATTTGCAGCTCCTACCCAGGTCTCTTTACTCTTGTTGTTGTTGTTTTTTTTTTTTTCTACTAACGCATTTCTGCCCCTGTCCCCAGCTGTGGGCTTCTCCCAGCTGTCACATGGCAGCATCTCTCCTCTGGGAGGCCCTGCCTTCCCCTAACTCCCCACCCTGTGCCCTGAGCCCAGAAGTCTGCAGCTGTACTCCAGAATCTGGCATGAGCCAGACTTAGCACATCAGACACTGGCATTCAAGTTGGTTTCCTGCATGATATGAAATGCTTTCCCTGAATTATGCCCCAAAGGGAGCACCGGGCCTTCTGGGTCACTGCCGACAGTGTTATTGGGGCAGCAGGGCTGGGCGGTGTGTTGGTTACTTCTGCCAGGGCCATAGCTCACCTGCCATTCCTTACTTTGGTCTGAATACCTTCTGGGATAATGATGATTTTTTTTCCCCCTGCATGCATAGATGAGGATTTTTTTTTTTTCTGGCATACTTGGAGACTCCAAAAAATACTCTTGCCATGCCTGGATCCTTCCTGCAGGTCCCCAAAGTAAAGGTCACTCACTGACCCCAGTGGTGTCAGAAATGAACCTTAGTTCACCACTATGGCACTCGCTTCACTGTATTTTCGGGTGCAGCTTGCAGAGGTGCAAGGTATGCAGAGCCCCATATTCAGGACTAAAGGGAGTGAGCCCTTAGAAAAAGCCCCATGGTCCATGTGTCAGAGAACTTTCTCACACTCCTTAAAATGTACAAATAGAATTTATACATCCTCAAGTTCGACGCGTTGGTACCTCCCTGCCTTGTCTCCCTTTAGGGATAAGCACTGTATCTACGAATGCTTCAGAGTCTTTCGGACCTCCTTTTCAGTCTCCAGGACAAATGGGACGCTGAGGAAAGGTCACCAGCATTGGTCAGGTCCTAGCAGGAAACCGCCGGCACGTGCAGAAGAGGTGGAAAGCATCTAACGCAGGGTCGAAGACAGGAGCAGGGGGAGAGGAGATGAGGAGGGCACGAAGCTCCCAGAGGAAGTCGTCGCGGCCCCCGGCTGGAGGGGTGGGAGTTGGGGCCCCTGACAGAACCCAGCAAGAACCGACTGTAGGAAAGAGCACCCGACAGGAGCCAGGGAATCTGACCTCTCCTTCCTCCCATCCGCGGGATGTTTGCTGGCGCCTCCTGTTGACCAGACTCAATGAGAAACCAGAAGTCATAGGAGCTCGGTAATTCAGCCTGTAAGGACCAGCCTCCCCAGCACAGAGCGAGTTGGAGAGGGGTGGAGGGGGGAGTTCAGCGGAGCAAATAAGAACATCCTCCCATCACCCATCCAGGCTTCGTGGTCAGTAAAAGCAAGTGCGACATCTGCAGGGTGCAGCGAGGAGGGCTCGACGAGTGAGTCAGTGGTCACGGAATCTGATACTCAGATCCTTTCCTTGCTGGGAGGAAGGTTCTGGTAACTGTGGCCACCTTCAACCCACCACACTGAGAAACTTGAAAACCTGGACATTATAGCTTCAAAATGGGAAGTTGTCGTGGCGAGACCATTTCTGCTCTTCAGAAACCATTCATCCTTCTCCCCTGCTCTCCCCACCCCTGCCTCACTCCTGTCTTTCACTTCTGCACCCACAAAATTTCGGTCCACCCTAAACTCTTCAAAGAGCATATTCGTGACACTGATTTTCTGCTCTCCTGGTAGCTCTCCCTGCCGCCACGGCTCCGCATGATGAATCTATTCATGGTGGCAGGTGTATTGGATGAAACGAAAGAGATTGGAAAATTATGTAAAATGTTTGAGAATGCGTGCGCCTGTGCCTACATTTAACGGGCCCGTTTTTAAAAGTCCCTGAACCCTGAAGCCAAGACAAAGTTTGATATTTCGGAGGCCTCGTGTTGAAATGTTTGCGATTCCAAATGTTTGTGATTCCTGATTGAGCATGCTTTTTACCTGTTCTTTTCCCCTTCCTGGTTATGTCTCTCGTGTGCAGGAGTTTCCCCCCATTCATTTCCCGTTCTTCATGATTTAAACGGCGACGGTTGCATCGCATTACAGTCTTTCATCCTGAGTCTTTTGGAGACATTATCCGGAGACAAGGGAAGGTGTCTTCATTTCACGGGTGGAGAAATGAACACATGCATAAATTAGACTGAGGAAAGGTAGAATCGGTTCCCGGTGGGATCTGAGCTTCTCCCAACCCTTTTCCTTCTTCCTAAAAAGAGGGTTTCCTGGGAGCAGCACCTGGACCCTCCTGGGCAGGATGCAGGATAATTCTTTGTCGCAGGGTCTGCCCTGTGCTTTGCAGGATGTTGAGCAGTATCCCTGCCTCTACCCACTAGCCCAGAAATGACTCCAGACATTGTCAAAATATTTCAGGGCACATGGTAGCGAACTACCCCCCTGTTGGGAACCACTGCCCCCAGCAGAGTATTTTAAGATCCTGGGTATCAGAGATTGTGAGTTCATTGGTCTGAGGTGGAGCTGAGGCACAGGAGATATTTTAAAAATCTTTTGGGTGTCTCTGATGTACCGTCAGGCTTCAGAATCTCTGTTCAGATTCTGAAATTCACCTCTGAGCCTGCATTTCCTGGTCTGTAATACTGAAACAATACACCGTACCTGTCCCCTCAACCTGGAGACCTGATTATCCGTGTAAAGTGGTAAGCACGTAGAACGGAGTGATTTGCTCAAGAAATAGTAGCTCTTAGTATGCCTCTTATTCCTGTCTTTCCTGTCCCTTTATCTTCCTTCTTGATCCCCAAGTATAAGAGGGACCCTGTGGCCATGATCCAGGGGTGGGGGGTTGCATGAGGAGTGTGGGGGTGAACATGTAAAGGAGCCAAGAGTAGAGCGAGATGATCATCGAGGTGAGCAGCGGCAAAGGTAGGCCCGATAGGGCGAAATGGGGGTCTTCCATGAGGATGAGGAGCAGGTGTGGTAGGTGTGAGGCTCTGAGAATCCTGCAGGCCTGGTGAGCCCACCACGATTTTGAGAAAATGAGAATCCAGGCAAAGCTAAAGTTCAGCTTTGGGCGCTCAGAGTGAATGGTCCAGGAGGAGTGAAGGCTCTTGGACTGGAACGGATTTGGATGCTCTGTCCCCTGGATGGTTAGACTTCCCTTGGTGATGTCACAGGTGGGGTGGAGAAGTAGGCCTGAGAACCGGAGGTCATCGTCCTGAAAGCCTGTGTGGGAGTGACAGGAATATCAGAAATGCAAGCAGGGGTGGCCGATTAGAGTAACAGGGAGTCTGGGAGCCACGCTGGGGAAACAAGGCTGTAATTCTGCAAATGAAGAGGCACCTATCAGGATCCTCCGTTCAGTTTACCTGTTCGGAATCAGAGGGAACGGGCTTGTTCTGTAACACTCGCGGGACAGAACAAGGCTGGGGCAGGGTCAGGAGGCCGGTTTTGATGCAAGGAAAGCTGTGCTTTAGTAAAAAGGCCAGCCCTGAGAACCCTCTATTCCTAGAGCTGTTTTGAGAGAGGCTGGGTGGCTTCCTGTACGAGACGCCCCTGAGTGGCACTTTCTAACCTGCGTCAAGGCGTGGCCCACACTACGGTGACTGTGTGTGTGCCGCTACGAGGTAAATAGGAAAAGTTGCTGGCAGCAGAGGGTGGCCAGCCCTGCCTGGAAGCCTTGAGAGCGGGGCAGGATGAGCACCTTTGTCACCTGTAGTTCATTTCCAGCGCACCAGGGTGCCAGTACGTCCTGCATGGGAAGCTCAGTTCTCAAGGACATCCGTGCTGTGATTGGAAGGCCATTCGCCGAGCACCTCATCCTGCTCTTGGAATTGTTCCCTCACATGCTTCCTGACATCCTGCAGGATGCGCGTCAGGACCTTTATGTTACAGCAAGTCGCTTGACACTACCGCTTTCCCAAAGTCACCCCGAGTTGAAGGACGGAGCCAGGATTCATCCGTTCATGTCCGGGACCATGCTCTTGACCCCTAGGATAAGATGACTCATCAGGTTCCTTTCGAGTCTGCCAGGTTTTGATCCTTTAAATGATGTCCCAGCTGCAGTACTTGGGTGTTTATTGGCCCCTTCTCCACGCCGTCAGGTCGGCCCTGAGCGGAGATACTGCGTGAGACCATTTCGCATCTCTCCGAGGCATCCCGTCTCCATCCGAGAGGCCTGACTGCCAGTCCATCTCATCTGGGGCATAGTCTCTTCCTTCCCTCTTGTTAACAGCTGTCATTGTCTCCCAGCTTGGGGGGCAGGGGACTTGCCGTTAGCCTATTTCAGCCACTCTCCATTTCTCTTGTCTTCAAAATGTAATTGAAAAGAGCCTTAATGGTTTCCAAATGATGATAGCTCCATAAACCGATTAAAAAGGCCTAAATAAAACTGTCTCGAGTTATTTTCCATAGCTGTAGCTCACGCCCTCTGTTTTCCAATGATCTCGACAAGAAGTAAGGGCGGTTTTTCTTTCCCGTGTGGTCGGAAGCGCCAGGGAGGCCCCGTCCCACCTGTCTTAACTGCTCGCCCTGTTTCTGTTTTCTTCCCAGACAATCCACGTTGCTATTGTCTGTGCCGGATATAATGCCAGCCGGGACGTTGTCACCTTGGTCAAGTCTGTCCTGTTTCACAGGTAAGCACCCACCGTTGTAACTCTGCTGACTTGTGCGTGTGACTTCCCGTGTGCATGTTTCCATGGGCAAGGATCATACGGGCGCCATTCTCGTCAATCATTTCAGCTGCCGTGAAAATGTCATTTTTGTTGAAACCTTGGGGGAGATTATTGTGTTAAGGTGTAGTATCAGCGATTAGGTGCTGTCTTGCAGTGTTTAGCATTGCAGCTCTGAGATCCGAAGGGGCCTTCAGAGACACCCCAAATATGATGCCTCGCATTTCTTCATCGGCTTCCCTTGCCTGACGTGCACGAGACCTCTCTGTCTACACATCCCTGTTGACGGGTTAGGTGCTGGACCGAATTTTGTCCTTCCTAAACTTCACTTGTTGGAATCCTAACTCTCAGTATCTCAGAATGTGATTGGATTTGGAGATAGGGTCTTTGAAGAGGTACTTCAATTAAAATGAGGTCAGTAGTCGGGTGGGCCCTAATCCAGCATGACTGGTGTCCATGTCAGGAGAGATTAGGACAGACTCTCAGGGAGACAAAGGGAGAAGACGGCCGTCCACAAGCCAAGAGAAGAGGCCTCAACAGAAACCACCTCCGCTGACACCTTGATCTATCTTAGACTTCCAGCCTCCAGAATTGTGAAAAATGAATTTCTGTTGTTTAAGCCACTTAGTCTGTGTTACTTTATATCCAGTCTGTGTTATTTTGTTAGGCAGCCGTAGCCGGCTTCTCCAGGTTGCGTACAGGATTCCAGTGTAGCCTGTGCTGCCTCTGTTGTTTTTGACCATTAGAAAATTCCGCCTTTTATGAACTTTTCCAGCCTGTAGATGATGTCCTTTGGCCCTGGGAGATCTCCATGGAACCAGTCGTACAGAGAATAGATTGCTCTTCCGCTTGAAAGTGATACCGTCTGGGCTGAATTATCATTTACCTCCATTACCTTCTGGACGTTCGCTTCTACTTTTTCGTGGGACTTTCCCTCTGTGCCCTCCCTATTACGATTGATATTTGGGCATTGTTAGGGTATATCCAGACTTAAACCTCCAGTTCCAGGCAATATCCCTTGGCTGTGTTTAAAATTTCTTACCAAAGGTTTGGTAGATGAAGCTTACCCATAGCTGTAGCTAATGGTATGGAGATGTATCAGATGACCACGTCAGGATCCAGAAGTTTCTCAGCAGGAGGAAAGTGATGAAAAACTCTGAGTTCAACTGAACAGGCATCAGTGTAAAGTTTCACACTTGAGTCCAGCTGTCAGTGGCGTCCACAAAGGGGGAGAAATGGTGGACACCCCAGACCTGCCAACCCTGGAAGAAACATGGGTTCATCCTTGGTTCAGTCCCCTGACCAGCCCATCTGCCATCCATGCCTCAAGATTCTTTCTGGAACATATTTTTTGGTTCCACCCTTTCCTCCTCATCCCCACCGTGACTGACATGATAGTCTCCCCGCCGCACCTGTCCTTCCCGCCTCCCTAGGTCCATCCTCTCGAATGCCAGAATGGTATTTCAGACCGGCAAATCTGATTTCTTAGAATCTTTCATTGTCTTCTCCTTGTCGAGGGGAGAGAATTGAATCTGTTTACCATCCGGGATCTAACGTCCTTCTCAGCAGTGGTTTCTCTCTCCTCCCCTTGCTGATACTTCATGCTCTGACCTGCGACCTGCGACCTGCGTGTGGCCCCCTCCCCTCCCCAGGGTGCGCCCTGCCCGTTCTTTATCTTCATGCTGCTCTATCCGCTCAGCCCACTTCTCCCTCTTTTTCCCCTTCCCTTTCCCAATCTGGCAAACTCCTCTCATCCTTTAAGACTTTGTTTCCAATGGGAAGCCGACCTGTACCACCTGTCAGTCTGGGTTGGAGCTCCCCTTCTACCAGCCCATAATACCCTGTGCATCTTTCTATCATTACATTTCTTACATCGTATTTCATTTATCTATTCATGTTATGTTTTCCGTAGCAGAATGGGGGACTTCTGGGGGCAGAAACCATGCCTTATTTTTCTGTAGTCCCAGTATCTTAGTATTTAACATGTGTCATATACTCAGTGCGTGTTTACTTATTTAACAAGCTAGTCTGGGGGACTTCATTAATAAATAATCTAAAGATGTGATTATTCAATCAATTAACTAACATATCTAGCTCAGACCTATTTCAGTTTCACATCCATGGCCATCATATTGCTATCGCTGAGTGATTTTCAGCGGGTCATTTTAATTGTTTAGACTTTCGTTAGTAATCAGTTAGCTTTTCCTGCAGACTGATTTCCCCCCTCGAAACGTACATGACTGAAAACAACATTTATCAACTTGGCTGTTTGTACTGAACTCACGTGGGTGGTTCCTTTTCTGGGCCTCTTATGTGCCTGCAGTTAGCTAGCAGGTTCGCGAAACCTCAGATTCACTCCTTTTTTTTTTTTTTTTTTTTTGGAGTACAGAAAGGGGTTGGGAGATGCGAGCAACCAGTATTCATAAGACTCTCAGGGACAGGGACTCCCGGTTCCTCAGCTCCTCCAGTTGGCTTGTGATTTCCGTTTCACATCCCAGGAGGAAATGAGGGTGCCAAAAAAAGACCCAGCACGTGGGCTCTGCCCCACGTCTTCCAACTTGGGGGGGGGGTGCCCTCTCCACACCGCTGAGGTTCCTGTGCCGTTTCTGCCACACCTCATGGATCCACAGCCTCCATCTGCCGCCTGAAACCAGGCGTTTCGTCAGCCGAGCATTGACGTAGACGAGTGGGTCTCAGTGTTTCATGTATTAAAGAACGCAGGTCCCTCCCCAACTGCAACAAAAGCCTACTTTTTAGAGAACAGCATTTGCATGATTATAGATAGTCAATTATGCTATTTCTCAATTATGGCAAATTTTAAGGTCACAAAGACTTCTGGTGGTGATGTTGGGTGTAAATATTATTGCCGTTGCTTCGGCGACAAAACAAAAAATTCCAGTAGTTGTTGAAATTGTAAAAAATCCTGTGGAGTATAAACTTTTCTTCCTCCACTAAGTGTGCCTCACAAAGATGTTAAATTTAAACATAGCAGCAGCTGTATTATCAGCCGCTGATGGCGTGCCACACTTTCATGGAGGCATGGGGATTTGAAAAGAAAGCAGATTCTTAGTGTTAGGGTCCTGAAGATTCTGCACCCCACATCAGTGACTCCTTGATCTTTTGAGACCAAATAACCACTTTATGTCCCTCCCATCTGTGAAACTCTACAAATGAGAGGGATTCTGTGAATTGATATGATGGTGATAATGAGTTTAGATAGCAAGACTATAGGACTTTTGAAAGATTTTCAGCTCAGAAAGTCCAGCTATAAATAGCTTCATTGCTTCCAAAGCAGTTAGGGGATTAACCAACATGTGGTTATAAAATACTTCAACAAATGAAGTACCTTCCTAATGTTAATAACAATATATTAATAGTGGTACAGGGTGTTTCTTTTGGCTTTCACTGTGAATTACAGTAATTAGATTTATTTTCCAGACAAGATTTTCAGCAAATTTTCATTTAAGGCTTGCTTTCTTACATGAAACCAATTTCACTTTTGCAGTGAGCTGGGTGACAGTAGGCACACCATATCTTGAAAGACAGTAAAAGAGTGATATGGGCACTCTGAAAATTGCCGTGACCTTTTGGAAAGAAATGTCATAATGGTATGCCCAAGACCGTGACCCAGTGTGATTATGTTAGGGGATAATCTTAACTACAGAAAGGCTTTTATGAAATATTATTACTTAAGATCGTAAAAATTCGAATGCCACTTCAAAACAATAAGATTAAATTAGCGAACATCCTCTTATAGTAAACCATGTTCTTGGTTTATTTTTAAAAGTAAGTGACAAAAGAATTCAAAAACATATGCATAATATTCTACTATATAAGCACAATCACGTGCATACAGATACACATAAACATGGTCTAAATACGGGGGTGAAAGACTAACAGAAAATACATTAGAAATGGAATTTTTGCATGTTGCGGTCGGGGTGGTATTGTTTTTGTTTTCCCCGTACATGTATTTTTGGTCCTCTCATTATGCAGGCTTCAAGGTGAAGAAAAAGGCAGATGAGAAAATAAATACAAAACATGCAAATGAAGACTGATCTAATAGAAAATAGCACAATATTGTGTCTTTGTCACCTGGATGGAAAGACGTTTAAAGAAAAATTGGGGGAATGCCTGTGACTTCAATCCCAGTTGCAAATAAACTGGGAAACATAGCTGCTTTTCAAGGAAACTGAGCTATCAATGAGCAGAGAAAGAAAATATTTATTTAGTAACTTAAGTGTTTACCTCCTGGGTAGGGAGGTGGGCCAGCTTGTAAAAATTTAATGTTTGCTTGCCAGGATGATCTACTTACTCTCTCACTCGACAGCCCTGTTGGCAGAAAGAAGCTGGGTGATTTCCCTCACTTTGCATATCAAGCAGCAGGCTCTTTTTTATGGGGCAGGTGGGGGGGTTTGTTTTTTAACTTAACTTGCACCCCGAAGACCATGGAGGCTAAAACAGCATATTTCTGACCAGTATCTGCCTGTAATTGTCTTATTGCTTATTCAGGCTTATTATAGAAGCAGTTTCCCGATGGTGAAGGGAAGAATCTAGGATTTGAATTAAAAAAAAAGAAACAGAGATAGGTTATGATTTTGGTCTTGCCATCTATGAAGTGGGCGACCCAAGCCAAATGACTATACTTTCTGGAGACAGGCTTGGTCCCCAGCCTGTCATAGGACCTTCTTTTGAATATCAGAAGAGATGATCCGAGTGAAACGTGTCTGCCTTTGATTTAAGACAAGAATGGAGTTCTCTGCATCAGGCTCTGTTCTAAGTGGGTTTTAGATACAAATGCACTTCATGCTCATATGCCCTCTGGAGGAGGGCACCGTTCTTATCCCCTTTTACAGATGATGGGACCGAGGATCGAGATTTTATGTCAAGAGAGGATGAGCAGGGCCGGGTTTGAACCCAGTCAATCCAGCTTCAGAGTCTGAGCTCTTAACCAGAAAAATAAAAGTTACCTTTTTCAGTATCATTATGTTTTTTATTTTTAATCATTTTGGGGCACCATGTAGACATTGTTATCATTATTGTGCATCTCCATAATCTTCACCCTCCCACATAGATTTTTTTTGGAGTGCTGAGTATGAAATAAATGAAAGTTTTAGAGGCCTGGACTTTAGTGTTGTAGTAAGACTGAAGAATATAGCATGGAAGAAAGAAAAGAAAAGAAAGTGGTAACCACATGAGGGGATAAATATGTTAATTAGCTTGATTTTGGTGACTGTTTCAAAATGTATACATATATAAAAACATCACCTGAAATGTTTGCGAACTACTTAATGTTCATATTAAATATATGTGATTTTTATTCATCAGTTAAGCTTCACTAAAACTGAAAAAAAGATATATATATATGCAGTTAATATCTTTAAACAGGTTAGAGAGCTATGCTATTTGGTCATGTACGTATATGTGAAACCAAAGAGAGCTAATTCCTATAGGTCAGATACTAAGCATCACGCGGGCTATTATCGTTTACCTTCATCCCAACCTGGTCCAGTGGATGCCATTATCCCAGCAAATGGATGAGGAAACTGAGGCTTGGAGAAGTTCGATAGCTCGCTCAGGGTCATAGGCGAGTTAAGTGTCACTCCTGGGATTCTAGCCTTGACTCTGCAAACCCGAGAATCCATGCCGCTTTTTACTATACCAGATGGCTTTTTGATTTTTCTAGAAAGTTGCTCTGCTCTTCTCCCAAGGACAACTTTTCTGACATGATACCGATTTGTCCTTGAATCTTCCCACGTCATCAAGGCCACTCGCCCTCCCTCGAACCAAGAACTCACGCTGAAAAAAACCTTCGTTCTGGTTGCTGTGTTTTTCCGTAATGAGTTCTATTAAATCTCTAAGTGTAACGGATTCACTGAGCATTCAAGTTGCTGTCACAGACTCTTTCTGAAATTGCAGTTCCATTCTAAACTTAATAATTAAGGATTATTTCAACTCGGATGTCCCTGTATAGTGTTAATACAAACAGACCCTAGATTGCCTTGGAGGGGCTGTGGCACATTCCTGACAAAATAGGAAAGGAAAAGAAGGGAGGAAGCTGAGGTTTAATCATCTTCGCCTCTTTGTATTACCATATTTATTGCATCCCAACCTGGAACAGGGGAGCAGTTAAAGAAAGCGGAGGCAGCAGGAGCATTGCTCATTACAAGCCAAGTCTGCAGGCTCTGCCGAAGACGAACCATGCACTGGCTTCCTTTCCTGTTGTAAAAGCCTGGCCTTGTCTATCTGTGGAACGGGCCCGATGCCTGTGGCAGTGTCTGCGTGCTCAAACCCAAGCCAGCTACGTGGGATCCATTTTAGATTAAGAGGTAGGCCTAAGCTGGCCAGTATAGACAGAAGTCTTTTCTCTTGGTCTTGGGGGACCAGCGCTCCTATGAGAAGCTAATGCCTGATGATCCGAGGTGGAGCTGAGGTGGTGATGCTGGCGCTGGGGAGCGGCTGCAGATACAGATGAAGCTTCGCTCACCTGCCCGCCCTTCACTTCTGCTGTGTTCCTAACAGGCCATAGGCCAGTACTGGTCCATAGCCCAGAGTGTTGGGGACCCCTGTCTTATAGCACTGCTCTTAAAATGCGTGTGTAACTGGTGACGGACACAAAAGACTATTTTAGATGTGGTACAGGTATAGAATTAACATCGAATCATATATTGAGAAAAATCCCTTTTTTGATTCTCATGAATGAGTTCTTTTTTATCTTTAGACAATGAAATTCACTTTGGTGTAAATAATGTTCTTAACATCCATCAAACTTTTGCTAAAACTCTCTCTGAACAAAAGAGAGCAGGATGGAGACTCATAGCCTTTGGCTGATTTTGGAATTTGTAGGATGTTATCATTAAAGCTATTTCTTACCTTTTTGAGTTAGGAACCAAATACAAAATAAGACTCAGACATCAAACAGGCCGAATGAATTATCACCTTTGTTGCTATTAGTCCTGGATTCTGGGGTTCAAATGTGGGCACAAGTGGGCTCTCCTTTTTCGTCCCCATGGATTGGATTTAGCTTCTGGTCAGAGGCCACACTGGACAATCACAGGCCTTCGTCACATGGGCAAACCATCGACTGAGCGACACAGCTCCCTAAGCAGGAAGCCCAGAACCAGCCGGGTAGACGGGGCCACATCCCCTCCTCCAAACTCAGAGTTCGTATTGTCACTCCCTGTCACAGGCAAAAGAGTAAGTTCTGGGACGCCATTCGCATACCATCAAGTTCCCTCTGTAAAAGTGTACGGGTGTTTGGCTTTGAGAATACTCAACAGAATTGTGCGACCATCACTACTGTCGAATATTAGGCCATTTTGTCACCCCGGCAGGAAGGCCCCATACCTGTTAGCAGTCACTCCCCATGTGCCCCTTCTTCCAAACCCCAGCAGCCACTCACCTGCCTACCTTCTGTCTCTATGGACCCGCTTACTCTGGGCGAGTCCTAGAAATGCAGTTGTATAATACTGCGTTTTTTATAGCTGGCTTTCACCTAGCGTAATATTTTCAAGGTTCATGCATGCTTGGTGCATGTATCCATGCTTAGTTTTTTTTTTAAATTTTGTTCGTTCGTTTGTTTTATTATGGTGACATGGGTTAATGAGCTCCAGTAAGTTTCAGATGTGTAGTTCAACAGCGAGGCATATGCTTACGGCCTCGTGTGTTCACCGCCCATAGTTCGATTTCTTTCTGTCACCGCATATTTGACCCCTTGTACCTCATCTACCTCTTCCCTCCCCCACCTCCTTCAGTTTTTTTTTTTTTTTTTGATGCACGTATTGGTACTTCTTTTCATTGCTCAGTCATATTGCATTGCATGGGTATGCTGCATTTTGTTTATCCATCATCAGTTGGTGGCCGTTTGGGTTACTTGAGTCCTTTGAATAATACCACTCTACTGGTTCGCACATAAGGTTTTGTGTGGACATGTTTTCATATATGTTTTGTATACAACAAGGAGTGGAATTGGTGAATAATTCAATGATAGTAGCTGTACGCTTAATTTTGGGGGGTGGGGGGAGGGAACTGCCAAACGATTTTCCAAATCATCTGCAGTCATTTTACAGTTTCACAAGCAGCATGAGGATTCCAGTATCTCCACATCCTCAGCAACATTCGTTCCTGTCGTTTTTTTACTTTAGTCATTTTTGTGGCTGTGAAGTCATGTCTCATGGTTTTGGTTGGCATTTCCTAGTGACTGCTGATGTTGAGCAGCTTGCGTTGCGCTTACTGGCCATTCGTATATCTTCTGGGAGATACAACTTCAAATTTTTGCTTAATTTCTACTCTCCTGACTTGGCTTTGTATTGTTTGAGTTTAAAATGGTTACAGGCCCCTTATTAGATGCATACTTGACAGATATTTTCTCCCATTCTAGGGATTATCTTTCTCAGTTACTCGATGGTCTTCTTTGAGGTGTAAAAGCTTTTAATTTTGATGACGGCCACTTTATTTTTATTGTTGTTTGTGCTTTAGATGCCATATCTAGGAAACCATTGCTTGATCCAATGTTAAAAGATCTACTCCTACATTTTCCTCTAAGTGCCTCTACACCTAACTTCTAGGTATTTGTGTCAGACTGTGAGGGCATTTGCATTCTCTTTGTTAATCATTTGTCCATTTATTTTTTCTTTCAATGAACGTTTATTGGATGTTTATATCTACAAGGAACTATTAAAATCCAGGGATAAGAGTATTAACAAAACGCAGCTCCTAGTGTCAAGACTACGTAGCAGGGAACAGAGACGTGAATAGTCATTAGATCACTGCAGAAATCTAAGTTCTGAGGCTTGGATTCCGTGGGAGGTGCTAAGGAGGCATCTGACCCAGTGGAATGACTTCCTCGGAGCCCTAGGGTCTAAATTGAGAACAGAATGCTAGAAACAGTTAGCAAGGCAGCATTGTGTAGGTTGTCCAGGAAGAGACCAGAGCATGAGCCCACAGGAGAACTTGGCTGCTCTCTAGTAGTAACGTGGGCACTTTCTAACCCCTGGGGTTGCAAAGGAAACGAGAGAGTAGATAATTTGTGAAACTAGAGAAACTTACCCCAGACAGCTCACATTCTAGTGGAGAGCGGGAGATAGACATGCAGATGAATACGGAGACTTCTGATGCTGATGGCTCTTAGGAAGAAACCAAATGGAGTGATGGGAGAGGAACAGAGGGGCCCTGGGGATGGAGTGGCCCTGGAGGGCCTCCCTGAGGAGGTGGCACTTGACTTTATTTCTTAAGGAAGAGCAGTAGCTGGTCATGTGCTGGCCCGGGGAGGAGAATGATTGGAGTGCAGGGTTCAAGGAGGCAGTGGGAGGATATGAGCCTGGAGAAGTAGACAGGGTGAAATCATCTTGGGTCTTGTTAGCTCCATGTGGGAAGCTGGAGTTTTTACATTGTGAGGCGAGCAGAGGATTGTAGGATCATTTTATAGAGAGCGCAGGACTTAAAGGATGGGAGACTTGAGGGATCAGGCTCAGAGACAGGGAAAGAAAGGGTGATTGCATTCATGAGATATCACTGAAGATCGGCTAGAGTGATAATAACTAACATTTATTAAGTCCTCACTGCCTGCAAGTCGCCATTCTGAGTGCTTCATATGCTCTAATTCAGTCCAACAATCACTACAAGTTAGGGGCTATTTTTATGAATCTCATTTTATAGATTTGGAAACCCAGATAGAGATTAAAAAGCTTGCTCAAGATCACGCCGTTAGTTTGTGATGGAACCAAGATAAGAAGAAACCAGATGGTTTGGCTTCAGAGACCTGCCTTCTGGCCACTAGGCTAAGCTGCCGCTAAGGACTTGGAAGTGATCGGCTGTGTGGGACATGGGCAGGGATGCTCTTGTCTCTGGCCTGCGAGGTGGGGTGACCCAGGCAAGGAATTCATGAGTGCGGATACATGCGAGGAGACAAGGGAAGACAGAACGAGCCTCCGCGTAACATGCCAGGCACTGTGCGGGCAGCCAGGGCACACCAGTGAGTGGCAGGCCCAAGTCCCTGTGCCCACGGAGCTCACATTCCTCAGCAGAGACGGATACTAAACAAACAGTCCCCAAGTAATTAGTAACCTGGTGTGTTAGGGGGTTTCTTTCTGGGGATGTCTCGGCTCTCAGGGGCCTGTGGGATCTGAAGGTAGGACCATTTGACTGGCAGTTGGACTTACACATTAAAACTCAAGGGAAACGTTCTCGTTTCCATGGAGACGCCAAGGAAAGTGGTCTGGGCATTGTTTTCGGTGCTCTCCCCATGGTCGCTGCGAGGTGCAGTAGACAGACCCACGTTCTCGTGATGATACCCGAGGCGGAGCCTTAGCAAAGCCCCTCCCCGCATCCCAGCCCACAAGAACGGGACCCGAGCCTCTGCGGGTCAGCCTGTAGTTGGATGCCGAGTCGGGGTCAGCAAACCGCCAGGGCCTCAGTGGTCACCTGGCCTGGGGTCCCCATGTGTCCTCTGAGGAAACATTTACATAATCTTCTCATAAGGGGAGCTAATGAGGCACACTGTCGCCTCTGACGGTGCGAACACCTAGTTTTGCCCTAAGGATGAGCTAAGTGTCTTTCTGGATTTACTCTCCCATCTGGAGAGAGACTTTAAATAGAAGATCCCGGGAGGGGAAAGCCTCGCAGGAAAGCTTGCAGAGCCCTCCTCCCAGAGCCTGTTCCTCTTCCCCCACCCTGGTGTGTCTTCTGCTCTGTTACCGGATCAACCTCCCTAATTATAAGGTTTGGTCCCCCAAACCTTGTCTGGCTCTTTCTCTCAGAGAATAAAATTCACATTTCTTAGGAAGCCGCACACACTGGCCCAGCCCACCACCAAGACTGTCTCTCTCTTTTCCTTTTTCTCCTCCCTATTCCTTGCATGCAGTAGGTGTCTACTAAGTGTCTTTGATCCATTCAGAGGCGACTGTTCCTTCACGGACATGCTGTGTACTTTCCTGCCTCTGTTTTTTGTTTGTTTGTTTGTTTGTTTTCCCTTATGCTGTTATATCCTGCAGAATGCCTTTCTCCATCCTCCCTCTTTTCCCTTCCAAAGGTCCGGTTGAATTGTTACATAGTCCACGGAGACGTCCTAGAATCCAGCCTCATGCCCCTGTAGCTTCTGCGCTCCTTACAGAGACATCCTGTACGGCAGTCCAACGCGAGGGGTACCCTTCCCTTATTGTCTCTACCGGTGTGTTTGCAGGGCTCCGGGGACGTGTGCCGTTCCTAAACTTTGCAGTCGTGTGCAGCAGCCCAGCATTCAGGCACACCCATGTTCCAACGCTTGTGTAGTTGCATTATCGTTCTCCATCTCTGCTGGAATAATGGTGGCCTGAGAGGACTCCGAGCCCATGCCTTGCCTAGAGCCCTTTTATCCCTTATGTGTGTTTGCTGCCTGATAGCTCTTTGTTGGATGTTTAATCTTTCAACTCATTTTTTTTTTTTTTTTGGTCTGTGGATGGAGGAACTAACAAATACTTTATTTGAAATGTGATGCAAAAGTGTAGGTAGAAGAACAGTTTTGTAAATTAATGTTGATAAGAGTCTTAATCCGTTGTCGTAATCCATTGGGGCTGCTGTATCCAAAATACTACAGATAGGGTGACTTGTAAGCCACGGAAATTTATTTCTCACAGTTCTGGAGGCTGGGAAGCCAAAGATCATAGCACCAGCATGGTCTGGTTCTTGGGATGGGGGTAGAGGCTGCTTCCTGGTAGACTGCAGACTTTGGTCTGTGCCCTCACGTGGTGGAAGGGGTGACAGATCTCTGGAGCCTCTTTTATAAGGGCACTGACACATTTCAGGAGGACTCTGAGCTCATGACCTAATTACCTCCCCAAACCCCACCTCGTGATGCCATCGCCTGAGGGGTTAGCGGCCAACCCCAAATGGTGTGGGGGGTTGGAAACATTTAGGCCACACCGGCAGTTAACACACAGTGAACTCTTACGATTGCAGGAAGCAGATCTAAGTAGCTTGGTCTGTTCGGGATTATTACTCCATGCCTAAAATCATGCCATCTATCCGTTGTGATAAAAATGCAAGTTGACGATTCCACAGGCTTACCTTCATTCATCCTCGATTCAGAAGACTCCGCCGTGGCTCACGTGGGAGAGGGAGGGGGAGGGCTGAATGGACCCCCTGTCTTCCCAGTGACTTGGACTAGCTGCCTCTGACTTAGCCTTCGGATAAGTCGCTGGCCAATCAGCAAACACACCGTCACCCCCTCAGGCCACCAATCGTCACTCAGGCTGATTGGCAGCCTCTTGTAAGGGTTCCAGGGAAGCTACAGGGAAGGCATGCTCTCGTGCCCTGGGTAGAGATGGTTTAGTGGAGGAATTTGCAGTGTTCAGGCAATGGTCCCGTGGAGAAATGCTGCAGTGCTAATTGCTTCTTCGATTCATTTTTTTCCGTTTATTACCCTTGTGCACCTGTTATGTGTATGGCAAGTTGACCTAATAACTTTCTTCAGGTCTAGTCTCATTCACCCAGCTCCACCTGGCCTTGCCACTGTCACTTTAAACTTGGTCCACACCCAGTCCCCAAATCATCCTCCTCCCACGTGTCTTCCTTCTCGAATCCCCTGTTCTGGAGACATCACCACCAACCCAGGACTTTCAATGTCACCTTTGGCTTCTTCCTGTCCATTTTCCCCTAATATCCAAGATCTCATCTCCTGAAATCCCTCCAGATTAAGTTCCTCGTTGCTGTTCCTTGGACCATTTTAAGCAGCTCCTAATTTCACATCTGCCTAGTCTTAATCTCTTACATGATTTGTCCATCTCCTTTCCTCTTATCGGTCCGCTAATCACCACCCATCCCTCCTTTCGGTTCATTTATTAAACTCCTGCTACATTCCAGACACCAGGCTGGATCATGGGACCGTCCACTTGAAACGTAACCAGCATGATCCTTGACCTCCCTGGGCTCACAGTCAAGTGGAGATGTAGACAAACAGGTGATTGCTGCCTTAGGAAGGGCCCTGACCTAGTCATGGGTAGTCAGGGAAGGATTCTAGGAGCAAACGATGGCAGACCTCAGAACTGAAGACTGGGAAAGAGGTAATCAAACGATGACCGAGAAGGGTGCAGGGTGGGCGAGGAGGAAGCAGAGGTAAGACTGTGACCTCTGTGCGAGCAGGGATGATACGTCTTTAGCCACCACCACGTTCCCGTTATCCAGCTCATAGCAGATTGCATGTACTCAATACCTATTTATCGAATGAGCAAATGCAAGAGGATTTCTTACAGAGCAAAGTGAACATGCAAAGGCCCAGGCAGAGGGAGCACATGGGGGCGCGGGAAAACGAGCGGCGGTGTGTATGCCCGGGACCCACAACGCGGAGAGAAGACCGCGCAGGAGGCTGCGAGCTAAGAGGCAGGTCGTGTTGCTCCCACACGCCAAGGTGCCGAAGTCCAGACCGTTTAACTGGGCGTTCACCGCACTGCTTCCTGTGGACTCTCCTCTCCCTCCTTCTCCGCTCTACCCGTAGAGTCCCTGCTAAGCACGTCCTCGCCCCTCACGCTCCAGCGCAGCCTGCGCTCGGCGCGGTTTCCTGTTGTTACCCTCCTCGCCGTGTCCTCGATCGATCGCTTCACCTCCTGTTAAGGTCACGTATCCTTTAGGGCACCATTTCCCTCTGACCCAAGCAGAATCCGCCCTTCTTTTTCTCTGCTCCCGTAGAACTTTGTGTTCTGTTGGAGTCATCACCACATTACCACGTTCTGCCTCACGTTTATAGTATTTAATTGTGGATCACCAGCCTCTCTAAGTAGGATGAGCTCCTTGAAGTCAGAGGACCCAGGTCGTCCTCATCTTTAGATTTCCAAAAGGTGTGCGTTCAGAGTATTACAATTTACGTCGTTATGTTCACTAGCACCATAGTATTTGTGATAGTAGTTCTTCTAAACTGAGCTGTCGCTTTGTGCCTGGCAGCCTCTCAAGAAGGCATATCTGCTCTGTATTAATAGCCTAACTCTGTCTGTTATTGACATGCATTATATATTGCACTAATTATTGTATTGAATTGACACAGTAGCCTGACGAGGTCCCCCCTCTCCCCAACATCTTACAGAACAAAGCGGCAGCAGTGCGGTGGTGAATGTGACACACTCAAGGTCTCCACTAATACCTGTCAGGTCAGGGATTTGAACCCATTTCCATCTGAATCTAGAAGCCTTGCCCCTGTGTGATACCGGTGTGTCCCCTGGGCGCTGCCTCAGTAAGAGCTAGTTGACCGAGGCGGAATGAGTAAAAGCTGTGGACATATTAAAACTGAGGGTAAACTGATGCTCAGCGGCGGGAGCCCCAGGTGACTCCATCTGGGATGGCCGGTTTTTGAGGGACAAGCAGATAGAAAGACCTTGGTGCTGCGCCATGGGCGGAGTGTCTCGCGGGCTCCGTGCGGCCCGTCCCACAACTCGAACTTCTGTCGATGAGCTTCTGCACGAATGCTAACGTTTCCCGGCAGTAGAAATAAAGGGTTGGTCCCATGGTTTCACGTGCTCTGCTTAAAGAGAGTTTTGGAAACACAGGTGTTTTACGAACCGCTACGGCAGGTGGCTTGACTTGAGTGTCTCCGACGATTTTGCCCTCTCTTTGGTCCTTGCTCGTAACCTCTATGCAATGCCGAGGTGAGGCGGGATGTCGCCTCCCTTTTTCGGCTCCGCCGGCCTCACTGGAAAGCACCGGTTTGGTACCAGGTCTGATCTGCTTTCATCGTGGCTGTTAGAAACTACCCACACCGCCACTCGTCGGCAGGAGTGTGTTACCGCGGCTGGGACTCCGAAGCCTTCATTCGCCCTCCTGACACCGCTGCCTCTCGCTTCCCGCAGGCGGAACCCTCTGCACTTCCACCTGATCGCCGACTCCATCGCGGAGCAGATCCTGGCCACTCTCTTCCAGACCTGGATGGTGCCCGCCGTGCGCGTAGACTTCTACAATGCGGATGAGCTCAAGGTACGTGCGGGCGGCGGGAAGGGGCCGGGGAGCGGTGCCCGCCTGGGTCCCTCAGGCTGGAAGCTTTTCACGTTTGCAGTTTAGCGGACCTCAGACGTGACACAAAAATCGGCTCCTAGCTGGACGGAAATGCCCAGAGTGTAATCGAGGTGGTCCGCCATCCGAATCTGACTTTGTTATCGAAAGCGTTTCAAGTGGCCAGTTCTTTAGCATGGACGTTATGACAGTCTGTGCAGTTCTGGCTACCGAGGCTTTATGCAGCGTCTGGAGGCCATTGGCCTGGTACTTGCCTGAAAGAGATCTGTGATACGGTGATCTAGAGACTTTTGTTACCCCGTGAGGTAAATACCCCAGGAGCCCAATGGACTTAGAAAGAATTCACATATTGCCATTTACTGGTCATAAGACATAGTAAATAACTTATACCTTTGCTGGGTCTGTTTTCTCACCAGTAGAAAGGTGATCATCATGCCAAACTCCTGAGGTAATTATGAGGCTCAAATGAGATAATATATGTGAATGTGTTTTTAAAAGGCTGTGCTGAATAAATAATGATTTCGTTGGGCCAGAGGATTTTAACCAACAGAGACCCAATTGGCCATGTCACTCCCTTGCTTATGGCTCGTATCAGCGTTGAGAGTCACAGTCCGACCGAGAGGTCCTGCACACTGTGGCTCTCGACTCTCTTCGCTCCTGCACACTCATGGCTCCTTATCTCTGGGAAGCCACGCCCAGTGTCCTCTGCCCTGTCCCCTGCGTTGGAGCATTGGCTCACGCTTCTCCTTCCGTCTGAAATGCCCTTTTCACCTTCCTTGTCACAACTCCTGCTTGCCCTTCGGAACTCAGCTGCACTGCCACCTCATCTAAGAAGTTTTCCTGATTTTTCCAGGAAAGAGGAAGACATTTTCTACTCACTCGTCTGTCTACTGCTTTGTTTGGGAACCGTCTTAATGAGGAGGGGGGCAGGGGGCATGTGTTATCCTTTTCTGTGTGTCTGGTGCATAATGGGTACCCTGTAATGCTTGTGGATTTAACAAATTGCTGTTATTAGAGGAACATGTAACTTGACTAAAATATGTGATGCTCTATCTCCAATCACCTTGGGAAGGACTGAACACCTAGGCATGAGGCCGATGCTAGCAAATTGCTTGTTCCAAACCTCGTAAAGCTATTATCTTTTCATTTCAGAGCCATAACATTTTAAATAGATCACAGAGATGCTGGCCAGAGTTTCTGATTTTCCCATGTTTCAGGCTCTGAGGTTGATGGAGACGTTCAGAATTTAGCATTTGGGGATTGTCGTGGTAATTTGTGTGCCATTCCAATCTATTCTGAGCTAAAATTGATTAACACTCTTAAAAAGGGAAAAACAAAATTTAGCAAATTGCTGCACTAATTAAGGTGAAAGCAAGCCACTCTGTCTCCCAGGGTCTTAGCGCCAACACTGTGGGGAGACGCAACGGGTGGGGAGGGGCAGCAGCTGGCGCAGAAGGATGCTTCTGCCTCCTCCCCCGTCGTTCTCCTTCCTTTCGGCAATCCCGTCTCGTGTCTTTTGCAAGCCCGTACCCTCTCCTGTTTAAGAAAACACAAAGTGGTAGGCGGAAAAAAAAAAAAACCCTCGCGTTTGTATCCTGGCCCACCACTGAAGAACTGTCTGATTTGGGTTCTGAGTCCGTCCTGGCTCGATCAGGTGTCAGACGGGTGGGACAGTGCCAGCTGCCGAGGAAGGGACCCCATGCCTGACAAGGTAACTCACGGGACAGCCCGGCGGTGCGTGAAAAGGTAGCAAGGTCTTGAAAATGCGCCACCCCCGTTTGCAGCCAAAGCAGCGTAGGATTGAAATGCCCTTGATTGCGTGGCCTGTTACGGAATCCACGGACAGTCGGGAAGCTAAAGGAGTAAGGTGCCAGGTGCTGGAATCTGCTCCCGGGGACCCCAGGAGGTCTTGGAGGAAAGGGGAATGAGAAGGTTCAAGACCGTGTTCTGACTCTCTCACGCCCCCTTTAAAGCAGGTAGACCTGCTGCTCATTTCACATACTTCCTTTTTATCTGTTCGAATCGAAGGCCCTGTGGCTTAAGAAATAAGAGCTTTGAAAAAAATACAATCTGGCGTGTGTTCTAAGGGACATGGTCTCCAGTTTTCTGTCCTCTAGCCCAATTTCTGCTGACTACACCATGCACTGTCCCCAGCACCTGCATTTTATTCCCCTACCCGTGAAACGCCTGTCGCCCCGCAGTTCTGTATTCCACGAGGCTGTCGCTATTAGAACCCAGTAAGGAAAGAGTACGGAGGCGTTTTGTAAAACATAATCTTTCCATAATGGATCATAACGGTAGTAATAATTTATACATAATCCTCAACAAATCCAAAACCATGAGGTGTCCACTGTCCCCCGCCCGAGCCACTCCTGGCACCTCCATCTGTCTCCTTAGTTGCTCATCCAGAACCAAGAGTTCGTCTTTGACCGGTCCCTTCCCCTGACCCCTCATCCAACCATTCCGCACCCTGGCTGGTCTCCACCCCACCTTGATCGCATCCTAGCCTAAGCACTGCAATCTTTCCCCAGCCGGACCGCAGTCTCTTCTGAGATGTTCTCTTCTCCTCGCCCAAATCCGTTCTCCATCAGGAGCGTGAGTCCGCTCTCCCAAGAGCAAATCCGACCGACACCATCCCTTCGGGCTTCATCGCGCGCCGCCGGCACCATCGCTCACTCCCTAGACCTTCCTCTTTGCTCTGCCCCTTCCCTCCCGCCAGGGGCCTTGGCCCAGCTCATCCCGTTGACCTCCGTTTCCGTGCCCGCCTTCTCCCCTTCGTTGCTAAGAAATTCCAAGTTTTTTTGCTTAAGCCGCATTCACAGGGAACGCCTCGTTTTATTACATCTCGCTTTGTTGTGCTTCGCAGATGTTGCATGGTTTTTTTTGTTTGTTTGTTCGTTCGTTTGTCTTTTGAAATCAAAGGCGAGGCCCTCCACCAACAAAAGGATTACAACTCGCTTTATTGTGATACTCATTTTACTGCAATGGTGTGAAACCAAACCCGCAGCTACCTCTGAGGTGTGCCCAGTGCTCGGGGAAACCCCCCGCCCATCGGGGCGACTTTGTTATCTGTTCCCACGGGATCACATGCACCTCTTTAGGAAACGCACTGCGGAGTGTAACCTTCCACACCATTGTGTGACGAGCTGGTGAATGTCTGTCCCTCTCCGACGCAGGGAGCTCCAGAAGGGCTGGCATCACGTCTGGTTTTCGTCACTCTGCCTTATGAAAATGTTCACTGAGTGAACAACACACAGTAAACTCAGGGCTGATAAAGTCACCTGAAGGGGTTCCTTTATCACCGTCAGGGCTCACCACACTCCTGAGGCCTGTCGTGCCAGTGACCCTGCATTGGCATAAATAAGGCAGCTTCCCCTGCATCACCCACCTAAAGTCCCTAGAGCAGACCTGGGACAGGCGAGCATCTTTCCACAGCAGGTACTCACACCGTAAAGGTAACACATTAAAACACCATCCATTAGCTGACATCGGAGGAGGGAGGGCAGGAGAGGGGTGGACAGGTGCTGTGTTCTGCAGTTGTGTCCACAAAGCATGTCTTTTGGTGGCCTTTGCAGACACTCACGCCAGCCTCCCCCAACACGGCTCCGAAAAATCACTTTGTGCAGCCGCTGGGAATGGCATTTATCACAAATACTCCTATGGGCCCTTTCTCTGTATCCCTTAGTGCTAGAGAATGGCGTGATAGGGAAAAGAAAATTCATGAGGGATTGGTGCGAGATTAAAAAACGATGGTGGGAAGTTCGTGGTGGACCGTGCATGTCCCCTCCATGATGACCTGTTAGTGTGGATTTGCAAGTGACGATCGCTCGGCCCGGTGTCTCCGCGGCCTGTGACGCGCTCGTCGGTCTTCCGCGTGTGTACGCGGCTCGTTCGTTTCCAGCCTCCACTCCGGACGCACAGCTCCTGCCGTCAGAGGGGAGGAAAGGGGAATGGATTTTTGTAGAGAGCTTCGAAGGTGGTCACATGCTGTCCCTCGCTTCTCACGACGCCCTTGCGGGGTGGGGAGAGAAGTTTTATTACCGCCATCTCACAGACAATTTATAAATGGAAGCGCAGACTTGAAGAGTATTTGCCGAAGACCAGGCTGCTCGTAAACGCCAAGGCTGATATTCGATGTTTCCCTTTACAAGTGAAAGGGTGTGAAATACGCGAGTGTGTAATTCAGTAGAAAGGGATATGGACAGGAAGGGGACATCGGCTCCAGCCACCCAGAAATACAGTTGCCCCTCTCGAGTGGCACTTGACCTCACAATGCCTGTTTTCAGTGACGTTGGAGCCCATAGATTTGGTGTAACATCTCATTGATGGGAGACTCTATGTTTTGTGTGATTCTCTCGTGACATGTCCACAATAGCTCTGTGGAGCAGGTACTATTATTATCCTCATTATACAGATAAGAAACTGAGGACGAGGGAGGCTGACCCACCCAAAACCCACGTACCCAGCTAGTGCACGGCAGGCCCAGAAGTATCTGACGTCACAATCCATCCTTGTTCTAGTGTATTTCCTTCTCCACGGCCTGTTTTTAAGCCAAGATACTGTAACCGTGTCCGGACAAGGGTCCTCTACGCTCGTGACGCCGTCCTTTGGTTGTTCATGAAGAACAAACGCGTTAGGTATGACCCCTCCATTTAAAGTCCTGCTGGGAATGGAGCTTCCTGCCGGGGACGAAAGTGCACCTTCCTAGTGATGCTGCAGGGTTTGGGATGACCCCGTCACTCCCATCCAAGAATCGTTTTCTAAACGAAACAGTCATTAGTCTGGAAAGTTTGCCTTAAATCAGCAATACCCATCTTGCCAGTTTTCAGTCCCTGCATGGCCCGTCGGCGTTTGATCTGGCCTCCAGTTGGCCCAGAAAGTCACCCCCGTGCCACCACTGGGGTGAGGTTGATCCTGAACTCATGAAGGGAAGTGGCGGGGGCAGGGGCTGTTTCATGATTCTCCTGTCTAGCTGGGAGCCCTAATTTATCTCCTTTTCTCTTATACCTGATGCCTGCTCGTTACCAGCATCAGAAAGATGATGAAGTGGGATTCAGGACTATGGTTACAAAAAATAATATTAGTGGTTGACTCTAAAAACCGGCTTCCTACTTGTTCATACTCAGTTGCCTTTATGCTGGTCCCTGTGGAGTATTGCAGAGGCTCTTAAGACAAAAGCAGTCTCAGCACCCTGCTGTCCTCAGGGAGGCAAACTTCTGTTGTTCCTCTCCCTAGGGGAGGTGGGTAAATGCTCCCTACCCCATCTGTTTCCTGGGAAGATGTGTTTTCTGAATGACGGACATATTCCGTTAGGAGAGATTGATGATATCATGAAATCACAGGGTCCCAGGGTTGGAAGGAAGCCCCGGATCTTAGCTTTTTTTTTGGACAAATGCAACCCAGAAGGATTAACCAAGTTGTCCAAGATCTCCCAGGTGGTTCTTTCCAACACAGTCCTCTTCCCAAAATTGAGTCTGGGTTTAAAGATTGCCAGGCCTAGGGTATTGTTCAAAGGGACCAAACTTGGCAATGGTGGACCTTCAAGTGCTATGATCCGATATCCCACGGGGGGATGGCGCAGTTTCAGTTGGACTTGGCCTGAAGAGGAAAGACAGGAGACCTGGGACAGTTCTCATGGAGGACATGATCTAAGGTGCCCTGCAGAAAAATGAGAAGTAAGATATGTGCGACCTTCAGAATTGTCTCATGCATTTTCACTAATAATGTGATAATGCTGATAGTAACACACAGAGCTTAATTGTCTTTCAAAATTGGGAGCTGTAGATCTCCTTTACTGGTGAAGAATAAATGCATTAAAAGAGATCTTATAATGAAAAGCACAGTGCTTGGCACATAATAGGCACTCAACAAATTTTATTAACTCCCTTCCCCTTTCATATATTCAAAGAGGGCCATGATTAACCTTTTAAATCTTCTCTTTTCTAAACCCACCATGTCGACCAACATACATTCTCTTCCCCTCCAAGAAAGAAAGAAAAATACTGACCTCTCATCAGACGGGATACATTTTGGGTTGTTTTTCTAGAGTAGTTTATGAATTTATGCTCTTGTTCCTTCTTTCCTTTGAGGGGTCTCATATTATGCAAGAGGGCTAGCTGAGTTGAAATAGTGTGTCCCAGTCTGGAAAAGTTAGCGTTCTCCCGTTTTCCTTTGTTTTACTGGCTCCTGAATTATCCGCGTGGTTAATGAATATGAAGCCTGGGTTTTTAAGGTCAGTCCTCATATTAGGCTCTTCTCTTTCGGATAGCAAGGGCAGGATCACAGAATGGACGTGGATAAATGAAATGCATTTGAAAACATCTTTCGATATTTAGAAGACTGGTCTTTGGCTTTTAAATATTAGACATGGAAAATTGTAGATAACCAACGTAAATTATAATTCACATTAGAAAAGTATCTTTCTGTGTCAGTCATACAATTCAATTTATACACCAGCAAATGTTTCTTTATATAACAGAGTGTCCTAATGAATGGGCCCTGTCCCCTTTGGAGAGTCATAGCATCTTAATCAGGAAGGAACTTGGCATTCATCTGGTATCACATTTCTCTTTCTTCTATAATAATTTATATAAATGGTCATTAATCTTGTGCTTTTGAATACTTCCAGAGATAAGAGATCATTACCTCCCAAAGGACCTTGTTCCATATTTAGAAACTCTATTAGAAATCTTCGTCTTGTGCTGTACTGAAATCTTCATCTTTTGAGTCTCTCCTTTGGTGCTGAGCATTAATAAAGACTGAATCCAAGTGCATTCATCATTGTCTGTTAACTCACCTGCGTTCCCCACGGGTCTGTGAGAACCAGGAGGTCAAGGCCTATAACTTTTATCTCCGTGGCCAGCTTTCAGGACAAAACCTGCCCAGAAGCGACCCCCAGCGAGTGCATGAGTTCTAAAACCTGGGGCTCCAGAATGAATCAGTCAGGTGTGTGAAGACCTGGCCTATCTACAGAGCCCTCTCCTCATTGGCCCCATCCCCTCACGCATATCCCGAATGGCAGTTTGGCATTCACAGCCTAGTTATAGACACTTACATATATATTTTCTGACATGTTCCGGTAGTACTTGGCTTCCAAGTTATTACCTTCCTCGAATGTGCTCACTTTTGTCTCCATCTCAGATGTATCTACTATTCTCTGTAATTCTTCAGAAGACAAGGGTCATTCCAGATCTACCGAGATGACATGCTCCTCCAGAAGCCATAATCAGTCCAAGCTCAGTGACTTAAACTTATTTAAAGCAATTAAGTGTCCCTGGATCCATATTTTCCCCGTTTCTAGCATCGGTCCCTTCCCATTTCCATGGCCGTGGTCTTCTCCTCCGTGCTTCGTTCACACTGATGAAGAAGGAAATGCTTTCATGAACCGCATTTCATTGTGTCCTTTCAAGAATTCCATGCTGTGGAAACAGCAGTTGTCTTCTTTTGTGATGAAGGGAATTTGCCAAAGGCGTTGGGGGAATGCTGCCAATCAGAGGTAGAGGCGATGCTAAAATCTAGTTCTTCTCGCCTTCGGTGAAGTGTTGGTACCAGAAATCTCACCCTTCCAGAGCCTGAGTTTAAAAACAACTTCAATGATTCAAGAATATGGTTATAATGATGGATTTTGGAATATAAGTTGGACCAAAAAAAAAAAAAAAAAGATGAATAAGAAGGACCAGAGGTATTTTATGGAAGGTGAGAATGTAAGGGGCAAAGTGGACTGGAAATTATGATGAGATTAGGAAATCGTTGCAGTGAAAACAGGGATCTTTGTCCAAACGTTTTGAAAAGGACAAAAGGCTAGATCTGGGGAGTGAAATGTTAGAGCATCAGCATTTTAGATGAGGTACATTTGGGGGCATATTAACCTTGAATGGAAGTACTGGGTAAAAAGTTAAATTTTAGGGGCTCCAGGCACTTCAGGGCAAAGTGTTGGATGGTCCATTCAAAAGATGATATAATCCAAGAAAAATGGTCAAGAGCTAAAAAGAATACATGCAGATCAAAAGGGGCTTCTACAATCTAGGTAAAATCAGCAATAAGCTGTCTACATCACGTTACACACTAGAAAAATATTTGCATTATAAGGATAAAAAAAATCCTTCCATTAAGAATAATAATAACTCTCATTACTAAGAATTGATTGTGCCAACATAATAGCTTTACATGCATAATCTTATTTTATCCCCACAGTAAGCATCGAGGTGAGTATAATTATTTTCACCCATTTCCATGTGAGGAAATAGAAGCTTATAAAAAGGACTTGAAATTACTCAACATTGTGTAACCAAATTACGAATCCAAGTATTCCAACTCTTGATCAGTGCTGTCCAAAAGAAATACAATGATGAATCATATGTGTAATTTTGTATTTTCTAGTAGTCACATTTACAAAAGCAAAATGAAACAAATGCATTTTAATAATATATTTTATTTAATCCCGTATATCCAAATTATAATCATTCAGCACGGGATCAGTATTTTTAAAACTACTAATGAGATATTTTACTTACTTTTTTTTGTACTTAGTTTTTGAAATCTGATGTATATTTTTCACATCTTAATTTGGACAAGCAGTATTCAAGGGCTCAATAGTCGCTCATGGTTGGTGGCTAGGGAGTAAAACATGCTTTCTAGGGCTACGCTATAAGGCAAGGGCAAGGGGTGGAGAGAAACATCCTATCTTTGAAGGATAGAAATTCTACCTCAACCTTTTCCACTATAATAATAAAGGTCCTAATAAAATGTCTGCAGAGTTTTGAGCAAAAAAGACAAGAGAACCAAGACTACCAGCCAGGTTCTCTCCTGTATAAAAACAACCGAAAAGATGATGCGCTATGCAAGAGCTCACACAATATGCACCAGTGTATACTTCTTGAAGAAAGCACCAACAGTCACTAGCCAGCCAGCCATAAAAGGAATCAAGACGAATATTCAAGAATGAAGAGATCTTGTTCTAAAGAGGCAGGCAGTTTGTAGAAGTTACACTTGATCTGTAAATAATTGTTTTAAGTCAGTTCAAAGCTCACTGTAAATGCCAAAAGTTGCTCTTGAAAACATTAAAAAAAAAAAAAAATAGCCAGCTAATTGCATTTTAAAACAGCCTGGGAGGTATGGGTTGGATTTAAAAGCTATTAAGGTTCTTGTGTTTTCAGAGGTAACTCCAACAAAGGAGTCAGTTTTTAACTCAGGTGTTATTTTTAACCCTTCACTCTGATCACCAAGGGAAAGGGGAAGCTGTTTCTTCAACGCTCAAATGTGACCACTGGTCAAGTTCTAAATAGAATTAAAACTCAGTTATTGGAGATGATTATTGCTAATGAAACAAAGCCTATAAATTTGGTAGGAAGCAAAGAAGGTGAGAATGAAAAAAAAAAAAAAACGGTGCTGGAACATTAGGTATCCATGTGGGAAACAAATGAATTTTGATCCTCACTTTATACCATGTACAAAGATTAACTTGAAATCCATCTTACACCTCCTGTGAAAGCTAAAACTCTACAACAGAGGAGAAAGAAAACAGAGGAGAAGATCTTAGTGGCTTTAGGTTAGGCAAAGGTTTTTTAAGTAGGATACAAAAAAAAAACCTGAAAAAGAAAAAATTATTGATAAATTGGACTTCCTCTAAATGGGTAGTTTTTGTTCTTCCAAAGATATTAATAAGAAAATAAAATGACAAGCCACAGATTGTGAGAAAATATTTGCAAAGCACATGTCTGATAAAAGATTTGTATCTGGAATATGTAGAAGACTCTTACAGCAAGCAGTAAGAAGATAAATGACCCAATTTAAAAATGGCCAACATATTTTAAGAGACGTCTCATCAAAGAAGATATGGGGATAGCCAGTAAATCCCTGAAAAATGCTCATCATCGTTAGTCATCAGGGAAATGCAATTTAAGATCATCATGAGACGCTACTTCACAAACACTGCAAAGGCTCAGATTAAAAGGGCTGACGATGCAAAGCGTTGGTGAACGTGTGGAACGGCCAGAACTCTCAGACATTGCTGATGGAAGTATAAAATGGTACAACTACTTAGGAAAACAGTTTTTCTTAAAAAGTTGCACATGTACTCAAACTATGGTCTGCAATTCCAGTGAGAATTGCACAGTTCTACTAGGTATTCTTCCAAGAGAAATGAATCCATGTGCACACGAACATTTGTTTGTGAACATTCATAGAACTCAAAATGTCCATCAACTGGAGACGCGGTAAACAGGAGTGGTGTATATGTTCAATGCAACGTTAGCAGTGAGAAGGAATGAAATGATGCCTGCAGCAGTACGAACGAAACTCAGAAGTCGTATGCTAAGTGAAATAAAGCCAGGCACAGATGCCAGCATTTATATGATTCTAGTTACATGAAATCCTCAAAAGCAAGATGGAAGTTACCAGGGTCCGGAGAGTGGTGCGGTGTGGATTGCCTAAAGGGACGAAGGAACTTCAGGAGCTGATTGGAATTGCTTTATAAGATGATGGCTATGGTGGTTGCACATCCTAAACTTTTGTTGAATCGCACATTGAAAAGGGGTGTCTGTAATGCGTGTAAATTTTTCTCAAAGCTGAAAAGTAATGCATAAGAATACTATGAAGCAAAACCAGGCATCGTTCATTTTAATAAACATAAATGCTTAAAATTTCTCTACTATTGCACAGAAACCGATGCTCGATTAAATATAGGAATATCTTAATTGCATGCTTACTGTCTTCAAGAATTATAAATTTTAAAGATAAAATTATAAAGTTTAAAGATAAAATTTATATTAGGATGTCTCAAACATATGAAAACAAATATGGTATGGAAATGTTAATTTCAGATATAATAAGTACAACAAAATATGTAAATATATAATATACACTATAAAATAAGAAATATAACAAATAAATGTAATAAATATATTTAACTAGATAAAATGAATAATTTTGAATTGGCACTGCACACCATATGATAACCATAAAAGGATATAATAGCCAATCTATTTCCCAAATACAGAGCTTTCAATATATAAAGCAAAAACTGATAGAAATATAGGATAGATTGGGAGAGTTTCAGCCACTAAAAAGGCAAATGTTAATGACAAAACCATTTTTAAAAATAAAATCTTTATCAATAGATATCAAGCTTTATATCCATAAAATGGAGCAACAGTGGTTTCCAAGTGTTTATGAAAAGTTAAATTGAGGGCTCAAGAAAACCTCATTAAATTCCAAGCTATAAAATCATACAGGTCACACTCTTGACCACAGTGCAATAAAACTACCTATCAGAAACTTTTTTAATGGAGATTCGAAATACTTGGATATTAGGGGATTGTTAAATGCTTATTTATTCCAAAAGGAAATAAAAACTGAAATTATAGCCTGTTTTGAAAACAGCAAAAGAGGAACATTTCACACTAAAGTTTATGGAATGTGCCCAAAGCTGTCAGTTGGAGATGTCTTAATAGCCTTCAGTGCCTTCATTATTCAAAAATAAAGATGATGATAAATGAATCTCACATTCCATTGTGTGATTTAAACGAGAACAATGGTGTGGACCTGAGGAAAACAGAAGGGAAATGAAGTTAACAGCACATGTTCATAAAATAAAGGGAAAAAACCCAGAAAACTCAATTTTTGAAAGCCGATTCTTTGTCTAAAGAGAATGGCAGACGTCTGGCAAATTGAATAATGAATAATGGAGAAAATGTTAGTAAGCTAACAACAATAAATAAGGTGATATAAAACGATATGCATAGAAAATGGTAACAATAACAATACTAAGCAACTTTTATTTGTTACATCTCATGTACCAGGTACAGTCCTAAGCGTTCAGTGTGGATTATCTCATTTAGTTCACGCAGCAACCCTTTAAAATCAGTGCTATTATGATCCAGTTTTGCAGATGAGGACCCTGAAACTGGAGACAACTCGGCCAAAGCGTCTTCGTTAGAAAGGCGTGGAAGTGGACACGAGGCCTGCAGCCTGGCTGTGGTCTGCGTTTAACCCCCGCCACGCAGCACTGTGAATCCCATGCCGACGTAGGAAAGCACTGAGGTGTAATCCTGTGTTTGCCTGAAATAACGTTTGCAGACTGCCACACCTCAGATTTTGCAGGTTCAATCCCAGACCGTCCCAATAAAGCGAGTCACAATCTCTTTGCTCGTGGAGGGTCTGGCCTTCAGTGTGTAAAACATGCAGTATCTACGAAGCTCAATAAAACGAGGCGTGGCCGTGTATTACTGCTAATTGCCTGGAGCACTATCATCGCTAATTATTTTTAATCAAATTCTCCTTTTGAGGCTCGTCACATCTAATAGGTAGCTCGAGTTCAGACCATGCACCGCTGCTTGGTACAGCTTCAGGGTATGAATTTTCAAGATTTTCTTCCCGAAACTGGCCACCCTTCACCATCAAGCTAAACACTAGCATGTTTCCCGGCTTTTCTCTTCTGTGTGGTCGAGTTTGTCTCTTGGTCACCTTTGTGTGGAGAGTACAGGGTTTGGGGTCCTAACTTTATGCAGTGTCTTCTCTCGGACTCCGAATTAAGCCAGGCTGTGGGCCCTCTCTCTCCTGTACCTCCACCCAGGGCAATGAGAGCAGAAGTTCAAGGGCCGCCTTCTTCAGGGCCATACGTGGGTTCAGAAATCACTTAGACTAATTTTCCAACTTTGACTCGTTTATATTGGTAGTTTTGCTTTTCTGCCACCTTAAGTTTCCTATATAATAAAGTATACAAAATATATAATTATATATAATATATAATATATGTATAATACTCATTTTAATATATGCTCTGTATTTTATATACATATTTATATATTATATACAATGTGTTATATGTTATATGCATATCTAATATATATGTAATATGTAGTATATAATATATCTATACAATATTCTATCTGTGTTGTTGAGAGTGGTTTTGGGTTATCCAGTTCACACGTTCCCTGAAATAAACATTTTCCCCTTGTCTGTCATGTAGAGTTCAGTTTCAAACCTCAGGACACTGTTCTGGCCCACCATTCTATCAGCGTTTGGGTTCTCCTGCAACAGGTTGACACTCATCATCGTATAGTGATTTGTCAGATATCTCTGACACCTAAAGTTTGGTCATAAGTCCGACCACTCACTCCGGTGTGACGTCCGCGTGAACAGACACCCTCTGCTCTGTACCACCCCGTCCCTGTTGTTCGCATGGCGTTCGCACGTGATTGACACCAAATGTTTGAAGAAACCTCGGTAGGGATGCGGCGGCTTTTCCTCCACGCGGCAGGCAAGAGTCCCCAGACCAGTCACTGTCACCTCTGCGAATCTGAAAAGGGAAGAAGGATGTCTTATATTCCAAGTGTAAGGAAGAATTGCCAACTTATAAAGAAAGAATGGATTATTCAGGAAGAGACATGATTGTGAAGATTGAGCATTTGGGAAAAGATCAAATAAGATATCGCCAGATACCAAAAAAAAAAAATTAAATTTTTGATTAAAGACATGTTTTAAAACAGAAACATTAAACAAAGTTAGAAGAAAAACATCTTAGGGTTGAGGAAAAATTGTATACATCCAAGAGAAATGGAAAATTTGTCTAAGAGAAAACTCTAGTAGATTTGATTAATTGAAATGGAAAAAAAAACAAGGGTAAAATTCCGAATGTCAGTAAGCAACTAAAACAAAATTAAATGACAAGTGGTAAATCGGTGAAATTATATTTGAAAGAGAGATAGTATATAACATAAAAAGCACTCACATATCAATAAGAAAAAATAGACCAATGGAAAAAATGGGTAAAGGATAAGAATGAAGAAGTTCAAAACAGAAGAAAAGCCAATGGTAAAAAAAAAAAAAAAGTAGCAATAGAACAACATGACTAAGTATTCAAAGAAATAGGATAAGATTTTTATATCTGAATAGTAAAGGCCTTAAAAATGTATTGCCCTCTATTGGCAAGTATCCACTGGGAACTACTTCATGTAAGTGTTATAAATAGCCTTTCTGTTAGCCTTACTGTTAAAGATTATTTTTTAAACAAATCTTCTGTGTATCAAGATTCTTAAAAATATATACCAGCTGTGTGATGCTGAAATTTTTTGCCAAGGAACTAGAGATCAAAGGATTTCATCATGGCATTGTTTTTGTTTGTTTTTTTTACAGTAGCAAAAATTAGACACAATCTAAATTCTAACAGTGGGGAAAAAGGTCAACTGGGGTACATCCTCACAAACAGATATTTAAAGCTTTTCAAAAGCACTGTTTAAAAGAAGATTTTTATTGATTTAATATGGAAGGTAGCTGTTACTTGAATAAACGAAAATGGAAAAACACTTTATGTACATAGTATAAAAAAAGATGCAAAACTATTTCCCCCAAGTTTAATGGTACCTATGTAGTAACGTAATTATTTAAAAAGGAATGTGTGGCAATAGGTTCCCTCTCGATATAGGAATTCTGGTCTTTTTTTTTTTTTCCTTTTCATTATATTTGACAGAATTTCCAAAGTAGTACGGTTTTTTTTTTTAAAGTTTTTCCTTCTCAAAGAAGGAAAGAGGAAAGGAAAAAGAAAATAGTGACCCTAAAGAGATAGGTAGCCAGAAGTGACACCTTGTTCGCCCAGCGTGGTGGCCAGCTCTGCGTGCTCCTAGCTGTCAGAGCAGATGGTGTGAATCACGGCTGTCAGGAGTGTTGCCGTTTGTACACGAGGGGCTGGTGGTTGAGAGCTGGTTGGGAAAGCACCCGAGAACTTGGGCCTTTGTGTGTGTTAAGCAAGCCCATCTTCTTTACGCAGATTGTATTTGAGGTCGGATAAAGGAGCAAAACGGGGGGAGAGAGGTCACCGAGGACTCCGCGCCCGTTCATGCAGCCCCCCGCGACTGTCTCTCGCGTTGTTTGTGTGGTCAGGATGGAATCGGTTCATCTTTTCTTGGACTCAGCATTTTGTACTGTGACAGCTCCCGAGGAGAAGGTGCTGAAGCGTTTTAGTTAAAACGAAAGTGTGTTTGCTTTTGGTGCGAGTTAAACAAACAAACCCAGTAAAGATGGCTTGAACAAACTGTTCGTTTTTCACACGTAGCAAGAAGCCCAAAGGTTGGCAGTTCCATGAGGGAGAGTAGTTATTTTGGGGGTTCCCTTGGACTCCTGATGGTCACAGTGATCATCGCAAATCCAGTGGGTCGTATTCTCACAGGACAGCGAAATGGGGCAAAAAAAAAAAAGCCTATTCCTTTCTCTCTCCCTCTCTTTCCCTCTTCCCTTCCCTATGATCCCCCACTCCCTTGGAGGGAATCTTCTCCCCCAAATCTCCAGAATCTCCCAGCAGACTTCCCTTCAGGTGCCCTGGCCAAGATTGGGTCATGCACTAGCATCTCGTCGGCAGAGGAGGTAGGGAAAGCGAGAGTCTCTGGGTGTGTCTGTGTGCTTGCTGCCTTTACGGGAGAAGATTGGAAGAGTGACTCCAGGCAGCCAACACACTCACGCTTCCCTTGGTAGGTTTGTCGTGAGAAGAAAATGCAGGGCTATTTAGGAAGTTGGGAAATCAGTACACTCCCAAGTGTTGCTCTGCCCTCACTTGCCCTTTTTAATCAGTGACTTCCCAGTTAACTAGTTTGGAGTTGGGGTTGGATAACTCTGTTGGGATTTCCCAAGGCCCTTAGTCTGTATGTGGGCAAGTTTCCAGCCCCCTCCAAGATCAAGGTGGATGGACTGCCAGTAGTTTCCATTTTCTCCGTAGCCCAGGGAAACTGGCTGGTTTGGAAAACCTGATGCAAACTCTAATTAATAGGCAGCTGCATTCTCACCTAATTAAGAGGAAGCAACTCAGGTCTGTACTGGGTAGAAATCAATCAGTAGGTAAGGATTTGCTGACTGCGCACTATTCCAGGGAAATTTGGATGTAGAGAAGCTAATGCCTTCTCCCAGAATTTAGTGAAAGCTAATGAAGTCGAGAACAGTGCAATATTAATCAGTTAGTTACCAGCTGGAGCATCCGGGATGGCTTCCCACGAGGAACGGAACTTGGAGCTGGGCCTTGGGGGCTCGTATGATTCTAGAAGGGAAGAGGAAAAGCAGGGGGCGGGGTGTGTTCTCCATGCGAGGTGCCATCAGGGACAGAGGGTTTGACAAGGACTGTGGAGAGAAGGCCTAGAACTTTTTAATCTTGCTCTGTGAATTAAGGGCAGGCTTTCATGCCCCAAAGAAGAGAACACCTTTTCCCAACCAGAACTCCTTTGCCTGCTTATTATCTGCTGAGCTTAGCTATAAAACTTAATACCCTTATCACTGCACTTTTTTCTGTCAGAAAAGAAAGAAACGCATTTCTTTTATCTGCCTGGCACTTCCTTCTATTTTTCACTTGTGAAGGCTACACCTTTTGACAGGAGAAGAAACTAATAAACCAGATCACTAAAGCTATCACTCAGGACTGTTTAGGGTGCCCATAGCGGTGGTGAAATGGATTGTTTTTACCTTCTGGTCTTCAGTTTTCATACAGCCAATATATCCACATTTGAATTAAAAACAAACGGGAGTTTCTGAGGTAAAAATAGTGGGTCTACCACAACGATGCCCTTTTAGGGGAGAGCCACGTGTACCTGAGTGAGTTACCCACGGATCACAAGGCAGAAAGAGGCAAGCTTGGTGGTGGACGAGTGGGGCCTAACTTGCCCGATATTTGGACAATTGAACTTTGATTTTAAAGTGGATTCTGCATATTTTAAAATCAGTGTCCCTGACCAAGGACAGAAAAGGGAGCTGGCTGGCATAGGCATTGTTAAATTCCTCCCCGAGGGTCTGTTTCTCTTGTTTATTAGGTGACTTGCGACAGAATGCCAACGATATGTCTTGTGGGGCATTGCTAACGAGAACAGAGAATTCTAAGACCTTGGCCTTGAGGTCCTCAGGTCCAGAGACAGAGACAGTATGGATCCTAGGGGCAGGGATGTCTTGGTAGATTAGTGGAAAATCAAAAAAAGAATGAAACCGGTTCATCTGCTCCAGACTTACTGGTTTACACTGTGGCAGTTACCCACGAGAAAGCACAGAAGTGTTTTCGATTAAAAGGTTCCTTCATAAACTGCCTTCGTCCCCTCCAGATGTCTACCTCCGAAGGCAGATTAATTTTAATAGCCAACTCGACAGGGTTTGGACTCGCTGGATATGGCAGTAGAGGGAGAGAGGAATCAAGTTCAACACCCAGGATTCTGGTACGAGCTGGTGGGTGCGTGGTGATGTCATCCGCATGGGAGAAACTGAGGAAGGGGCAGGCTTTCGCGGGAAGAGCAAGGGTTCTCTGTGTTATCTAGATGTCCATTTCAAGATGGTGGGCAGAGAGTATAATAGACATGACTGGGAGCTGACCAAAATGGAAAAGCGCTCATATTTAATATGATTTCCCCCCCGTAACTAACTGTAGATTGCGGGATCAGCAGGTGCACAAGTGTGCCATTCTCTAGGCAGCCGGATTGGAGGTGAGCCCAGGTGGGGCGCAGCCGGCTCCATGCTGGGCTGTGATCCAGCAGAAGGAATCCAGTCTCCTTTCCTCTTTGTGTAGGGCAAGCATGAAAGAGCTCCTGACTTAGTGAAGTTAGCTTTCAGGGCTCACACCAGGGAGCCCGAGCTTAGGTGGAGGTACTTTGGAGAATGCTAAGTGACTTCAGCTGTCCAGCACCTGGAGCTCGGAACCCCTGATTCATTGTGAAGTTGGGTTTAGGATGAGGCTTACCTGCCAGGCAGACGGGGACTTCATCTATTGGAAAGTTGGATCCCTCTCACTGAGAGAGGTGCAGCCATGGGCCTGGCTAGCTCGTTGCCATTGGCCAAAACAGACAGACCTTGAATCAGTCATCAGACAGTCTTACTTGTTCAAACTTTAGATTCTTTCATTTGTGAGCCTCAGTTCTCTTCTTTGTGGGGATATGGAGGTGTCACTTTTTCTTTAGGTCAGGGATACAGAGGACTTTAAACCCTTGCCGCCTCCTTCCTCCAAGATACTTTCTTACCTCTGGAAAATCAGTATTTTCCAGTAGGTCAAAACTGAGGCACACTTGTCCTCCGGTACCAGGATCAAATCAAAATTCTGCTTGTTCACCCATGCACATCTTTCTGAGTCATTTTTAGTACTTTTGAATAAGGTGCCTCAACTATTGATGCCCATGATTCTGTGCCATAGGGCCTGTCCCCTCTGAGGGTCTGTAGCAACATGCCTGGTCTCTACCCGCTCGATGCCACTGGCACCTTCCCCTCAAGTCGTGAGAACCAGAAGTATTTCCATGTATTGGGCACCTCTCAAGATGCCCAATACCCCCGTGTTGAGAAACAGTGCCTTAGAAAATGACAAAATCAGCGTCAACTCCACTGTTGAGGCAAGCCCCAACTGACCGTGATCCATTTGCAGGTGATGGGATGAAAAATTCAAGCCACTAAGTCTGAACGCAGCATAATGGACTCATTATTCCAAGCCAGGTGTTGCCAGTGTTGGACGCATTACCCGCAGGCCCTGCGGTGACACCCATTCACGGCTCTCTGAGTTCCTTTGGGACACCAAGAGGCCAAGTTCTCTGTGTGCTCTAATCAAAGCATGGAAAGGAAGCCAGAATTATTTCCACACAAGGATAACAGTGAATAGGACACTTGGAAACCCTTCAAGTTTTCATCCCTGTCGCCCCGTGTCCTCAGATGGATTTTGGTAAGAGGCGCACAGAGGAGTCAAAATGTGAGTTCTCCTGCCGAAGAAAAATAGACGATACTTCACAGTCTGTTAATTCCATCTGCTTCCCGTGATAAAGTCACAGCGTTACATGGGGCGTCAGAAGGCCCCCAGCTTCATAGAACAGGTTTTCCCGAGGCTCAGAGGGAGGTGAGTTTCAACCCTGCCGTTTGCTAGCTCCGTTACTGTGGATGGCGATGTTTTAAATCCTCGCTTTCCTATATGTAAAATGGAGACAGGAATCCCTTACTTCCTTAATTCACAAAAAATTTTTCAAGAATCAAGTAAAATCATAGATTTGGAACTGTCGTAAATTAGAAAATGCCGTACGCGTGTGATTGTTATCATCATGCAAATTCTCTTTTTAAAAGATGGATACTTCACAAACTGACCTGTTAAACATCCTTATCTATATGCAACTGCCTTGGCTGAAAACTCATCTAACAAAGATATTGTTACTGGATTTAACCACTTAGCCAGGCTGCATTCAAGAGCCCCAGTGGGTTTGAAATCTGCTCACTACTGGCTAAATAATAGGCTCAAAGAGGAAATAGCAAGTGATGATCAGCATCTTATTCATAGGCATAATAGCGTTGCTGAAACTCCCCTCTTCCTTCCCCTATCATTATTAATATGATGTTATTACTTAACGTACATTGTGTCCCAGAGTGGGCTGGTCGCCTTTACATTACGTGTACGTAATACATGAGCTCTACCCTCCAAAACCAGCCATTACAAAGAAGCAAAGAAATCACCACTGGTGGCAGATGTGACAGGGGACTAGTGTTTCGAGCACACTCTCTGTAATCAGGCCTTGATTCTGCTTGTCGTGTCATGGAATATTCCTTCCTTCTCGATTCGGAATTAACTAGCAGCTCGTGAGTGCAGGGTTTGTCAGGTGCCCTGTGAGGCGCTTCCACAGACGTCAGCTCATTTTCAGTCTCCCGGAACGGGTCAGTGGCTTCGTCTCTTCTCTTTCAGATGCAGAATCTGAAAAAAGGGGAATTGGTCAGACACCAACTTGTGTTTTCAAACTCTGAGTCCCGTGCTCATTTCATGATTTTCTTCCACGTCAACAGTGCTTAAAAGTCCCCACACCAGGACATTTAAAGCGAAAATCAACTATATACATAGGGACTTGACAATGCACAAACAAGGAAAAAACTAAAGTTACAGAGCAGTGCCGTTAATTTCGGTCTTGATTTTCCCAGCCAGAGGTTAGAATTGATTGGCTTGTTCCTCTCCCCAACTGTTGTGTACCTCAGGCTTGATTGCACATAGAATCACTTGATAGGCTTTTAGTAACAGGAAACAACACCCGAAAAACAATGCTGGCGCCTACCCTTGACTGCCCATTAGCTTCACTTGTAATCTTTCTTCTTCCTCTGTAAAACTCATTTCTTGTGGAGGTAACATTGGTTTATAACATTGTATAAGTCCGAGGTGCGTAACATAGTAACATAAAGCAATGTCTGTCTGCACTACATCCTGCTCGCCACCGAAAGTCTCGTTCCTGTAACGAGACCCTCGACCCATTTCACCCCCTTCCACTCCCATTCCCCTCTGGTAACCTCTGTGAGTTTGTTTTATCTTGTTTGTTCATTTGTTTTGTGCTCGTTTTTTATATTCCACATAGGAGTGAAATCACGATATTTGTCTCTCTCCATTTTACTATACTTAGCATAATTCCCTCGAGGTCCATCCATGTGTCACAAACGGTGGGATTTTACCTTTTTTTCTTCTGTTTCCTATGGCCGTGTAGTATTCCACTGTGTGTGTGCTTGCGTGCGTGCGTGTGTGTCATTCTGCCTTTTCCCTTCATCCTTCGATGGACACTCAGGTTGTTTCCAGATCTTAGCTATTGCAATGAATGTATGGCTGCAGATAACTTCTCAAATTAGTGTTTTCATATTCTTCGGATAAATACCCAGACGTGGGATTGCTGGATCACTTGGTAGTTCTACTCTTAATTTTTTGAGGAACCTCCATACTGTTTTCCATAGTGGCTGTAACTTCTGATCGTTATCAGACCAGAACCGGCAGCAATGCCAAGCCCCGGCACTGGGCATCCACAGTTACTTTTTCTGGGGCGGGCTCATTGGTGGGCCCAAGCGATTCTAACGTGCAGCCAGCGCTGGACCTTATCTCCAGCCTGGAGGGGATACCCAGACTGCAGCTGGCCTTTGCTCTGGGCCCTCAACAGCATTGCTCATATAAAATCTCAGCGTCAGGCCAAGCTTTTCCCTGGCACACGCTTGAGGTACCAAGGAACAGAAATTAAGAATTCATTCTCACAGTCTTTTTGGACCTAGCCTTATCTTCTAAGCTTTCCTTTCTGCTTTTTATTTTGTGTTATTAACAGCTTTCTTAGTAGAATGTTACTGGCCACTTTTACTCCTATAGATGTTGGAGAAACGTTTTTGTACTGAGGAGACACGTGACTCTTCCTGAGTTGCATTGACGCTCACTGAGTTGGAGTGTTCATTTGTGCTAAAAATATGAGCTTGATATGATAGTCACCTAACTTTCCCCGATTTTACTGCCTATTTCCAGGTGCAATTAGTTGCTCCGTTTCAAGAATTCCAGAAAGACTTTCTATAGCTCTCACTGCCTAATGATCATTTAAATACCTTATTTGAGCCTATTTCCAAAATGATTAAGATTTTTGGAATGAAGCAAATCTGATATTCAGTCCCACTTCGTAGAATTCTTTAAGGTGGTGCCATTTTCTTGATGTCTGCTTTGTAGGGTTATTGTGTGACTTTAATATTTATAAATTTCTTGTGTCTGTTACATAGTGAGCATTCAACAAATGTGATATTGTTATTAATATAATTACACTCTTTCTCTTTTAACTGGTCTCCTAAGAAACAGGAACGTTTCACATTCGCCGCTGTTTCCTTAGCATCTAGGTCAGAGTTTGGCACACACAATGAATGTTTAGATAAATGAGTCACTTTTAGAATTAGGCGGTTTTTATTTTGAGGGGGGATTCAGAGTGTTAGGAATTCCTTTGATCAGTAACCAAATCCCCAAGCGGAAGTAAAGGCTTAATGGAATTATCTTGTACCATTCACCATCTTCCATACAGCACTTTCTAAGAGCGACATTCTTTTCCTGTCTGCATTCTCCTGCGTGATGAATTCTAAATCTAGACAAGTTAGACAGCTACCCTCAACACCTGGTTTCCTTGACAACCCTTCATATAAATAGTAAGGCCCGTTGTGGGGAAGAGGGGCGTGAATGTCAATAAAACCACAATGCAAGTCATCAGAAACAAGGCGTCAAGGTTAAAATATTTGAAACTACAATTAAGGCCTTTGATTAATGTTGGTTGGATATATTACAAGAGCTGAGTAAAACCATCATCTGTTCAGGGGTGACCAGTGAAGAGGGTCATTTTGGCTGTTAGCCATCAGGAAAAACTAATTCCGACTGTCATTGACAAGGTTTTCCTCCGGATCTCTTTACCACACCGGGAGAGTTTTGCCTTCCATGTTTTGTGAAAGAAAACAGTTTCTAAACCAACCAGAAATTAATTAAGTGGCACCTCGGGTTCGTCCTCCTTAACCCTCTTTATCTGCTCGAGGTTTCCCTCCCACGTGTTCAGAGTTAAATTGACCTACAAGGCTGGATTTCTGAAGCTGGGAACAGAGAGAGAGAGTCACAGGCAAGCACTTCACCTCCAAAAGATTGCAAAGCCCTCTGAAAACGAAAAGCGCCTCATGAATGCAGAGCAGCGTGGTGCCTCCGTAGCTGCGGGAGGAGGATGCCCTTTAGATGTTCCCAGCAAAGGTGAGGGAAGTGCAAATGATGTAGTGGGGGTGAGGGGCGAGAATGGGCAGAGCGCCCCCCCCCCCTACGTTTCCAGGTTGGCCTGAGAACAGATAACTGTAGTGTTTTCTGATTGAACTGCCTTCTGATTAAATTCCGGAAGACGGGAAGAACTGCTAGATTCAACAGATGCTAATAACTAGATTCAGTTTTTGGTTCGTTTGTGTGTTTTTGCACGCTTCTCTGTTTTGTGGCTGGTTCGGTGTCGTATAATCCTGCAAAGTAAAGTTTCTCAACTTTTAAAAAAAAAATTTATCATCCTACCTCCAAGAGCTTTTTTTGATACATATTTTTTCTAATAGTACTTTCTAATAGTGCCCCCCAACATTTTAATAACAAATCATAGTAATATTCAAGATTTTTTGGTCTCAGTAGAAGCAATTTTTGCCTTCTTATGAATGCATGCTAAAGAGTAAATTGCTAGTAACAGAGAAATAAGAGTTTTAGATTTTTTCCCTTGTATTTACTAGAAAAATGACTGTCTCCATTCCTGGCACTTTGAGCAGGAGTTCAGAGTGCATGCACCTGTTACTTTTAGCTGGTTAAGCTGGGTTCCCCTAACTCCGAGTCCTCTGTTCTCTAGGTCATCATCTTGCCCCCGGGTCACCTATAATATCTTTCTGGGTACTCGTGTGAAGACAGCAGATAAACACATTATGTTACATACATTGACAAAATATCACTCACCTAACTTAGAACTAGAACAGTACCACCAAAGCCACCTGAACGTCTTTGCCATCACCCCACCCCTTCCAATCTCCATCAAGAGGAACCATTATCTCGAATGCTATTATCATGCTTTTTGGAATTATTTTTTTTTTTTATATCTCCCCAAACTATACTATAATTCTCTCAAAGTAGTCACCTGGTATGTGAATGAGTGAACAAAAGATGAACGAAGCCGGGTCACTAATGTATCTTTATCACAAGGAACAGTTCTCTGCAAGCTTTGCTTAGGTACACATGCTGTTCTGCTTTTCCAAAACTCTTCATCAAGTGCCTTCTCCGTGTCAGACACAGAGCTAAGTGTACATCCACACATACCGCACTCCGTTCTAAGAAGAATCACGGCTTCTAAAAATATTAAGTCCAGGCTAAGTAGGAGCTAATGCAATTTTCTCCTCAGTGCATTGAAAAATCTATTAAGAAGGCAGCTATAATTTAGGAAATTTAACCACTGTAACAGTCTAGTTCACAAATCAGAACTCCCAGTGCCTCGAAATGCTTCATTTCATACCCTAAAGTACCGAGGGATGTTCAGGCAATCCGTAAATGCTCCAGCGCCCAATCCCCCCAAGCTTCACCAAGCTAAAAAGGGGATGCTTCTTGCCAGGCATGAGGGAGGAAGGGGTTTTGTTGCTGTTGATGAGGGGAGGAATGTGTAGATGTGTGATCACATTCCTCGGGGTTCACTGCATCCTTGTCATCAGCCTAGAATTAATGTTGTTTGTGGAAGGTGGTTTCTCGGTAGGTTTCTGAATAATGAGCCTTTCAGGTGGAAGACAGCTAACTTATTTTAAGCAGGGTTTGTACGTTTCTTGCTGCTTGGTGTAGGTCACTATCACTCGTAAAGATTAGCTCGGGGAGCCTTACAAGGTGTCCTTCCAAGTTTCCATTATGGGAAGATGTGAAATATGTAAGTCAGCTCTCTCATGGATACCGGCTCCTTAGAATTTCAGAGTAGCTGACCTAGAGCTGCTTTTTTTGAAATGGGAGTTCCGGGTTTAAAAAGAAGGACAGCCAGGAAAACCTTCTTGGCTTCATAGTTATAAACCGCCCATGAGGTACCAGGTTATCTGAAATACTCTCGATCTTCCTTCAGCCACTCTTTTTTATTAACTTTAGGAAAAGTCTTTCCTTTTGCATCTAGTCACGTCAAGTTCAAGGGGGACACTTAAGTTTGGGGCCCTCTCGTGTTGTTTCTGAATGTCCTAACTTGTTGCTTCTTCGATGCTGATTAACGATACAGATTTCTGGGCCTGCCCCACACCTGATGAGTCAGCACCTCTGGATGTGAGCCTGGGTCTCTGTATTTTCTGCAGGTGCCCTCCAAGGTTCCGATGCCTCTCAGGGCCTTCCATTCACTTTTGTCTTCACGGGTCACTAGAGTGTATGCCAAAACGCAGACTACGTCTGTTTGCTAATGAAAACCTGTTTCTTTCCACTCTCTCTAGGATGCTGTACGGTGCGGTGCTTTTTAGTGCAACATCCCACAGTCTCCACCGTTTGACCTTCTCTGCCTTCCATGTCCTCCTCCATCACTTCTGACTCTAAGCCATACCTAAGTGTATCAGACTGTAGTTATTTTTCAGACACAGACACACACACACACGCGTACACACATGCACGGCTGCTTATTTATATCACTGTGTCTTAAACGCTGCTAATACCTCCCCTCTCCTCCGAGTATTTGAGAAACTCAGTTTTCAACAGCAAATGTAAGGCTCGTCCCTGCCAGACATCTGTCTCTCAGTGATGACTCTCCCTCCGTTCTTAACACTGCCTTTCAACTGTCTTTCTACTAGACCACTGCCATTTGCATACTCGGAATTGATCGCGATCCAGTTCATGCAGTCTGTACGTACAGATGTGGTGGCTAGTTTCCCAAACAGCCCCTAATGACTCCCCATCCCCCCAAGCACTCACAGCCTTGTGGGGTCCCTTCCTACCTTGACCTGTATAACCAATTAGACATTGAGGAAGTGCCACCATGTGACTTCTGAGGCCAACGCATGAAAGACATCCCAGCTTCTGTCCTGCTCCCTCTCAGGTCACCCCCTCTGGAAGAAGTCGGCTACCGAGTTGTAAAGACATTTAAGCAGCCCTGTGGGGTGGTTCAGGTGGCAAGGAACTGAGGCTTCCTAACAGCCAGCCAGCCATCAACCACCAGGCGTGTAGAGTGAGCCGTCTTAGAAGCAGATCCCAAGCATTCAGAGGTCTGAATGCGCAACTGATGTTTTGACTGCAAGCTCGTGAGACATTCCAGAAACCGTGTGAGATAATAAGTACTTTGTGCCATTTTAAGCTGCCATGTTTGGAGGTCACTCGTTGTGCAGCAATGGATAATAAACATCCACTGGGCCATAGACCCCCTCGAGAGCATCACCATGTTTGATCCATCATGGACTCTGGTCCCTAGCTGCTCTCCAGCGCCTGGCCCATATCGAGCATTCCATAAATGCTTATTTAAACAATCCCAACTGAGCTGAACTGGAGCTTGCCTTTGCTGGCAAAGGTAAATACAGATGCAGATGATTTATCCAACCAATACCAATCTCATCTCTTCTGTTGCCGTAATAATTAACAATGCTTATCTATAGCACCAGAATGCTCACAACCTGTGGAGTATGTGCCCTAAGTAGGCCCATTTTGCAGATGAAAAGGACTAAGGTACGTAGAGTTTAATTAGTCACTCGAAGTGACCCAGCCTAATGAGAGGTGGAGTCAGGATTTGAACCCAGGTGGACTCCAGGGTGCGTGATGCTGTTAACTAATTTAAAAGCTAATATCGAACCCTTACCATGTGCCAAGCGCTGTGCCAGGTACCTTAGTCCTCCTGCCCCTTTTAATGCTTTTCCAAACCTCATGCACTATGTATTACTTCCTCTATTTAACGGGTGAGGAGATTGAGGCTCGGGGAGATGAGCTTGCCAGTTCAGCGGTGGTGGAACCCCGCCAGTCGGAGTCCCAAGCTTGGGCGCCTTCCATGCTCCCCCCTCTGCGATCCCCCTTCCATCATCCCCTCTTTACGGCATCTCCCAGAATCCCCCCCATTCTGTGAGCTGCTCACCCTCCATTTCTCAGCAAACATGTTCTGAACACGCGGGTCGGTTGCCAAGACGACCACTCAGAAACAACATGAAAAGCAAATGATTTTTCGTATCGTCTGCAGCTAGGATGATTTCTTCTTTTTTTTTAATTTTTAAGAACGTGTCAAGGTGATTTGTAATCTATAGGGGAAAAATGTTGATATGGGTAAGGAAACTAATTCGGACAAAAAAATATTTCCACGATAACGGAGGAAAGCTTACAGACCGCAAAACAGAAGAACTCCCGAGGAAGGCAGCGGGATACGCCGCTATTATCCCCGTTTTACAGATGAGGAAGTTAAGGCCCAGAGACTCGGAAGCCAGGAATGCCCACTCCAGTGCCTTTGTACCTAATTGCCACGAGAAGCCCAATGAAGATGGTGATGAATGACGATCTGGCCGAGTGGAAGCAGGGAGTCGGTCACGGCTGTGAAGTAATGCAGAGGAGCGAAGGGCACATCCGAATAGGCCAGGCGCAGTGGAAGGGCCAGAAAAGGAGAAACGCCATTTCAGAGGAGAGTGTCTAGGGGACTGGAAAGGACGCAGCCCCCACCCCGAACTTCAGGTACCGGGAGAACAACGCACGCCCTTTACACCCGTTGGCAGAGGTTTAAGTCAGCCCATAGAAAGCTCGTAGCGCAGTGCCTGGCACCCCGTAAGCGCGCAGTGAGCGCGAGACGGTATTTTCTACTAGTACCATTACTGGGCATTCCAGCGCCTCCTGAAAATAACCTCTATCTGGGGAAGTGGGCACCATTACCTCATAACGGCAGCCTCTTCTCCAGTCCTCCCCTTCCTCTCAAAGGTCAGAAGCCTGGCACGGTCACTGAGACCTCGGTTTCCCTCATGCCCGGTGGTTTAAGCAGTCCCCTTTGGCTCTGTGTCCTCCGTCCCAGCCTGTGCCTCCCTACTCATGTCTGTCACGACCCTGGTCAGATTTCCCGAGTCGCTTCCCTGTGGACGGACTCACCAGCATCAGACGAACCGTAGGATCGCTGGCAGCGCTTCGCAGAAACCCCCATCTTGCCGGGAGCTGGCTGCTCTGGCAAGACGAGGCTCCCCTTGAGACCGTCTCTCAGCCACCCCCGTCTCAACCGGAACCCTTAAAACCTGCAGTCGGGGACGCTCCTTGGTGTAAGTGCGTTAGGTGCTTTTCTTTAGCACGATTGCATTTTTGCTAATTAAATCTTAGAACATGCCGCTTAGAATTATTAACAGCCATTACAAGGATAATATGTCCATTAAAATAAGCCTAACTTTCACTTTTATGATCGTTTTAATTACACGATCCCTCCGGCGTGTTTATAATGATAAAGAATGTAGCTAGGCTATCGCCCTGCCAGGTGCTGGTGTCTCCGCGGGGTCCTCTGGGGTCAGCGTGCACGGCGCCCTCCAGGTGTTCTCAGCCTGCCTCTGAGGACGGTCGTCCTCCACTGACTCCCCGAGTTTGTGTCCCTGGTTGGACTGAGGTTTATTGTGCGCTGGGAGTGAGATTCATATCAGTGTAAGATTGTAGCCAGCGACTTAACCGAAAGGTCGCATGAGTTACCAGTCGCACCCACTCCCCTCCCTTCTGAAACCAAGATGTGCTGTCCAATTGAGACGTCCACCAGAGGAGCCTTCGAGTTTCCCTGTGGCCCTCAGCTTGTGATTTTGTTGATATTTTATGTAGAAGTATAGGAAAAGGGGATGGGTGACTTACATCCTCTGACAAAACCATCTCCATTCCCAGCCTGCCTTGTATGTCGAAGGGACCATAGTTTCCGGCCTTTGTCAAGTTCAAACACTTGAATCATCTGCATCTCCGTGGTGTGGACAGATGGTCACTGGGAGAAGAGAAGTGGGCCCCGCACTAGGCCGGATGCTTTGCAATCTTCCTAGCGATAGTTGTGAAGGGAGGGTTACAAGGCCCCGTTTTGCAGGCGAGGAAACTAAGGCTCATATAAGTTAAATGGCTTGGCGAGGTCACACAAATTATTAGAAGTAGAACTGGAACTTGAATCCCAGGCTTCGGGGCTCAACGAGCCACACCTCTTCCGCTGTACGGGACTGACCCTGGACTTCGGCCATGACGGGTGCGTCGCAGCAAAGGTCAGAGGTAGCATTGGAACCCAGGCCCGGCTAACCTGGCAGTCACACACGCTCATCACACACTTTTACGAGTAATGACTGTTGTTACCGCTGTAAAAATGACATCGTCCTTGCCTCAGGGAGTTCCAGCCCAGAGCCGGAGTGAGACGTGGAAAATGGGACACAGCGTGGTCCACCTCCCGGCCCAGGGCAGCCAGGAGGTGGCGGCCGGGGAGGCGGGTGCCTCCTAAGTGGAGACTGGAAGGAAGCTCAGGGTTTGGGGGAAGGTGGAGGCGGGGATATGAGATGCTACTTCTGAGGGACTGAGCTGTTTATAAAACGTGTATCGGCTTCTTACCCCATGTTCCTCACTCCCGTGATTCCTCAGTGTTCTTTCTGGGGTTTTCTTTCCGCGTACGAACTCATTTGGATGCTTCTGTTACCTCTAATGGAACACTCTGACTTAATTGATTATGTATTAAGTCGGGGACTTGGCGACGTTCGGGCCTGGGCTCACGTTGAGAGTAATTTATGCCCGTCGTCCGACCGTTCTGCGGTCATCCGCGTGCCTCACATGTGTGTTAAAAATAAATCCAGGAGTCGGGGCAATCTAATTAGATGGTTTAACCCAGGGCGCTGGTGTTCGGTCCTCACCAAGCTCGCCCGCTTTGATGGAAACCAAAATAGACGAATAAGTTAATCAAAGGTCTGATGAAATAGCAGGGCTCCGCGGCATGAACCGAGGATTGCTAAGCTTCAGTTCAGGCAGACTCTCAGGGGAGAGGCGCAGCCATGCTGAGTGCCACGGGCCGGGCCGTTCAGGAGGACGTCTGATGGCGCCTGCTGGAGCGAAGTTCCCACGGAGGCCGCGGGCCTCGGACCTCGGGGGTGACAGCTGCTGTGGAAGCCTCCTCCAAGGGAAGGAAAACGTGCTTTGGGGAAGGAACACAGCCCTTCCTCTGGCTGATGCTAACTACAGTTTTGCATCTCGCTTGCTGTAGAAGGGTAGACAAGACACTCACCTTCCTGAGCCCCCCGCCCCATTCATCCATTCGTCTGCCCGCCCACCCACCCATACCATAGATCTGCATTGTGCACCCACAGTGTATAAGGCATTGTGCTCTGATCATCTTACGGTAAGTTTCATTTAAATGACTGCTGCTTGGGTTGGGTTAGCCCCTCCCAAGTCCTCGCCCTCCCTTCTCCACCTGCCCTCTGAGACTGCTGCATCAGGGCCAAAACTCGGAGCTCGCTTTCCCCGTGGCTTCCGTTTGGGTTTGTTCAGAGAGGCGCCCTGGCAGGGAGCAGTGGGTAGGAGGAGAGAGAGGCTGAGTGAGATCTCTTTCCCTGTTCCATCCTGTGGGATTGACACAGGCAGGCCCTGTCCCGCTACCGAAGGTGGCTTGCTTTCTGAATTCCAGCAGCCGATGGCACTGGCCCCTCAGGCCTTGTGTGGTAAAGACCCCCCCTCCCCCCCCCACTCTTCCTCTCCCCAGGTGCTGCAAGGCCCCTGTTACTGCCCCTCAGTTCTACATTCACTTCAGTAAACATTCCTTTGTTATTACATTTCCCTCGGATCACCCAGTCGGAGTGCGCTGTTCCCACCCACACCCTGATATGATACAGTAAGCACTTAGAAGTAACTGACTTTTATAAATGGCAGAAGCTCAGAAAGGCTGAGGAAATTTGTTCAAGATGACATGGCAATTAAGTGAAAAGGCCAGAATCGGAATCCAGGTGTGCCTGACTCCAGAACCCAAGGTTTCATGCGGTACCGTCTCCCGGAGATGCCATTTTCAACAGGAAGTCGTTAAGGAGGCATGGCTCCCTGAATACTTGGAATGAGGAGAGGGAGTCAGGAAGCAGGCAGGGGCTTCTGTTCCTGAGAGTCTTGTGCGCCAAGCAGGGGAGCCCTTTAATTTCCTTCGGTTTTTACACCAACCATGCGATATGGGCAGCACCTCCGTTTTACAGGTAAAGAGACTGAGGCTTAGAGAAAACACCTTTTTGGGGGCTGGAGTCAGATTTTAACCTCTGCCTCTTTCTTCCCTCCTCCATACTGCCCAGGTACAAGGTGACAGGAACCACAGGCATAGATGTGACTATTTCTTTTTCTTGAGACTGACACATGGTGAAAAGTTTAGTCCGTCTGTCTTGTCTGTTTAGTCCATCTGTCTGTACTCATGCAAAGGACCATTATAAAACTGAGAATAAGGAATAGCTAAAATGTTATTTTCAAATAAAGTGAAAATGGAAGCATAACCCGGGGCGGGTTTGGGAGATGGAATGGGTCTGATGAGGTATCACGGGGGGTCCCTTCTCACAGCTTTCCTCAATCAGGCTCTGTGTTCCTGCTCTCACCAGATCTTGATATGTGAAAAAAAAAAAAAAAAAAGCGATGCTTAGTTTTTTGTTTTTTAATAACAGTGGTAATTGTTCATTTGAAAGAGTTGCAAAGTATAGGGTAGCTAAATGTCGATGTATATATATGTATATACGTATCTACCTGAGAAGGGGGAGGGGAAAGGAGAGGGACACCCATCATCCCAAAATGCACAATGGTCGCCTTTGGTAATTTGATGCCGTGCTTCCATGGCTTCTTTCTCTGCATAAATGTGCGTGGATGTGTTTTCATGTCGTTTGATGACACATAGGGTTATTAAACCCAAGCAATTTTAAAACTTGCGTTTTTTCTTTTAACATGTGCAAGTTAGGACATCTTCATCTCCACTGTAGATTGTATAGTGTGCTATCAGATGATCCTATGCCACTGTAGTGGAAATTTTTGTTTATTTGATTATTAAAAAGATACCATGTTTTAATTAACTGTTCAATTTGGGGGCAGTTGGGTTGTTTCTGTTTACCTTTATCACATGGCGATAAACATTTTTCAGACTAAAGCTTTGGTTTCTCATTTTTAAATTTGGCGATTTTTTTTTTTTTTTTTAGAAGGGTCCTCAAAATGGGATATAGTACAACAAAAGGGATGACTGTTTTGTGGAATCTCGATAAGGCGGCCACATTTTCCGCAAGAGAGTTCCGTGACGAGTGTTAACCGTGAAAGTATGACGTGCGCCCCGGCTCACGTGCAGACTCCCTGTGACAGGCAGGATGGGGTCCCCCGCCGCCGTGAGCTTCACGTGTCACCCACACTCACACCGGAGTCATGTGTTATTTCTGGCCTGGACTCTGGGCCCCGGGTGGGCGCAGACATGCGTGACTCGCTTTCGGCTCTACCCGCCTGGGGGGCGTTTGTTCCATTACAGCATGTACGGATTTCAGCGATGGCGTTCCGCGGGCTCGTTGCGTCTTTCCCGGTCTCTCTCTGTCTCTCTCGTTACCCAGGGAAGAGCGTTGCATAGAATATGACCAGGTCCTCCTCTTGTGTTTTTATCCGAGAAGGCAGCAATGCTGATGGATTCAATTATGACTTTAAAAAATAAATGTAAGATTTAATAATACCACTAAGTAGTAATCTTTCATGACACAGGAACTGAATATGATTTAAAGAACTCGATCTACCTAGGTACAGTTAGGTACTGTTTACAAAAAAGAAAAAAAAAACATTCTGATTCAGTTTTTGTACTTTTGTTTCTTCTTTTGTGCGTATTCTTATTTTCTCCAATGAGCCTATACAATTTCTGTAATACCAAACATGATATTTTTAAAGATCTGAGCGTAGTATTTGCATGTAATAGTTATTTGATAAACATTGCTTTTGCTCTCCCTTGAGTCAGATACATTTTTCTCCCCCAAGCCAAACTGCAGATTATACGAACAAATCTTTAAGAAAATATTCATTCACTTATTCAGCAAATTTTTATTAAATACTTTTTATGTACCAGGCACTATCGATAATGTTTGTGCAAAAAAAAAAATTAATGCAATGTTTTGTTTTGTGTTTTTCTTTTTCTGCTTCCTCTCTTTACTGCTCTGTCTAGTCTGAAGTTTCCTGGATCCCCAACAAACATTACTCTGGGATTTACGGTCTGATGAAGCTCGTCCTGACCAAGACTCTTCCTGCCAACCTGGAGAGGGTCATTGTCCTTGACACGGATATCACCTTTGCAACCGACATTGCGGAGCTGTGGGCTGTGTTCCACAAGTTCAAAGGTAATTGGAGCCCACTTTTTTCCTCGTACTTTTAAAGGTGTCATCATGCCAAGAATAGTGGAGTATATATATATTTTTTAAATGAGAGGTCAACTCTAAATGAGTTCATATTAATGAAATGAATAAGGAATTACAAATACGGTTGAGTATCAGCGCTACTGGCGTCTGAAACTCGTTAAACTGGAATTTGCATTTCTTTAGTAAATAACGAGGCAATTATGGTCCACGTTCATAGAAAGAAGCCAATGTAGGATGCTTTGTAAGAGGTAAATATCAAATATGTATATTTTTCATGTGGATAATTGAGTGTCGACTTAAAAGGTTTTCTCTTTTATCAAATGATACTTTGATGAGAAAGCCTCCGAGGTGGTGGTGATGGGTGCTGATTATATAGAGTGCTTGGAAATGTTCTTACATTCGCATTGTGGTTTATCATTGTAAAGGGGTCTCTAAGTTCGGCTTTACGAGACATTTCTTCTAGTCTGATGAGTTTCTCCATAGCTATTATTGTAGCACTCGCCACTACCTCAAAGTATATAAGAGTATATGGTGGGAGATTGTTGAGCCCAGTAGGTGCATTTAACTCTGAGCGAAGGAGAGGGCCAGTCAGCATACATCTCCGGCTGTCATTTGAATGCCCCTCTCCCAGATGTCGTCCTTCAAATCTCAATATTTTTAAAATTCTTCTCTATGTCAGACAAATGCAATGAGAGACAAAGTTGGCAGTACAATTCTCTCTCTCTCTACACACACACACACACACACACACACACACACGTATATATGCATATGTATATATGTATGTGTGTGTGTGTGTGTATATATATATATTTTTTTTTTGGTTTCCTTTTTTAAAATTGCACTCTGGCTTCTGTGTTTAAAATCCTTCCTACCTCTTCTGTAGTTCCTTATCCTGTGAAGGTGAGATACCACTTAGGGATTTTAAATGACAGCATTTGCATAAGTTCTAGGATATTCCAGTTGATTTCCATTTCCATTCATGGACAGAAGAGTATATTCCTTACCCACCCTGGTCTCCGCCTCTTTCCTGGAGCCTCTTTGCTCTGGGCTGATTGAAAAAAAAAAAAAAAAATGCCCTCAGCAGGTCGTGGGGAAGGCACTCTGCCCCTCAGGCCTGTTTTGCTCGTTGGATCAAAACTTTCCGGTGTCAATGGCATTAATAAAGATATCTTCTAGCAAAACTGCTGAAACTGAGTGCATCTCAGCTTTCTGATCTCTTCTTCATAGGAGGCTTGGATCCGCCTTTGTGTTTCACAAATAAAGCAACTGAAGCTTAACAGGATGCAGGGTTGTGCCCAGAGTTGAGACCAGAATGTGTGTGTGCGTGTGTGCGTGCGCGCGCGGCCTTCCATGTGTGTCTCTCTTCAAGTTTCCCAATTATTTCTGCTTGTTTTCCTGATCAAATTGAACCTCTTGGGGGCAGAGTTGTTTTATTTTGTTTTATTTTTATAACTAAGTGGTATTTCATAGTTTTATGCTGATGTTCAGTATTCATTGCTGTACTTGTTCGGCTGGTACTTACTGCATCCCCGCTGGGTGCGAGGTGGTGCACTGGCTTCTGGAAATAAGGAGATGAGCAATGAAGGGGAGTGAGAATTACCGCCTTTCCTGAAGGGGGTTAAAGAAGGCAGCAAGGAGGGCATCATAGAGGAGGTGATCATTTTGCTCTTTCCTGCCTGATAGGAGTAATTGTATGCAGGAGATGTCCACATGCCCCTTGGGCATCTGCCCCCATTACTCCAGCTGCTGGGAGTGCTGCCTGCGGATGGCCCTCAGCCATCAGCCTCAGGTGGGGGACAGCCTCAGGCGAGGAGGCCACACCCCGTTCCTGGGGCACCAGGTGTGTGCGATGACTGATGGATGTCGAACCTTGCAGGATCAGCTGTAGCACCCCCTTCGGACTGCCTCGCAGCTGGATTTCTCCCTCTGCCCAGTCATGCTTTCTGCCCTGTGCTGCACAGTGCTATATTCCCAAGAGCCCTCCCTAAATTAACCTCCTGCATGCTAACTAGAGTCTGCTCCCTGAGAAATTCAAGCTGCACATGCATTTAGAGCTACAAGTCTCCCTGGTATAAGTCTAACTCGGCAAAATCACTAATTGAAGATAGGAAAGCACGTTTCTTCTGGCCCAGCGAGGACCTGCCATAGAGCAAGCGGAGTTCTGTAGCCAGTGATAACAATAGTACGATCGTGGCGAGTAGTCCCCGATGTCAGCCATGAGAGGGAGAGCCACAAGGCTCTTACCGCTGCCAGGGCTGGTCTAAGGATTTGGAGGGTTCTGTGATTCAAGGCTATTCCTGGGGCAGAGCAGAGTATTTGGGTCAAGGTCAGGACCAGGGACAGGGGGCATTTAAATGCAAGGAGCTATGATAGTGGCCTGTATCTTGTTTGTTCATCCTTTCCTAGGTTTATTTCCAGCATCGTTAAGCCCCACGGTGCTGAGGGGCACACTGGGTGGCATTGTCATCCGAACCTGTGAGGACAGGGTGCTGCCTTCCAGGAGCTCCCCAGCAGGCAGAGCGTGTCACGTTTTTATCTGTCACCAGCTGGGGAGTATAAAACATCCTGAGGTTGGCCCAGGCCCACTCTGCCTTTTCTGGGAAAATATGGAGGTGAAAAGAAAATCAGGAAGCTCTTCTCCGTATGGCTCTCTTTTGTACAGGGGTGTGTGTGTGTGTGTGTGTGTGTGTGTGTGTGTGTGTGTGAGTGTGAGAGAGAGAGAGAGAGAGAGAGAGAGAGTGAGTGTTTTTTTTTCCTAAACTGGACCAATTAGAAGCCAGGTCATGGAACAGGAAGGAAGGAAGCCCCTTAGGACAGACCCATAAACATGGACTCTTCTGATCCAAGAGGGAGAGTTCCCCTCTGATAAATGTAATTGCAGTCGACATCTTTCGCTGTAAACATTTTGAGTGACGCGGATGCCGTTCGGCCTTGTTAATTCATGTTTCAGAGCGAGCAGCTCTGTATCTGGGGCTGCAGTGCCTCTCATGTTTAGATCACGTGTGCATACCCCGGACGCGCTAATGGCGCCGTGAGATCCCCCTTACCTGAATCCATTGTGTGGAGAAGCTCTAAGAAACCTTTGAGTAGGGGCTTAGAGCCATCCTCAGCCTCCACCATGGACAGCTTTAGAGGGACCTCTTGGGGATGTCTCCATACTTCCTGAAACTCGGCTTTACCTAAGTGGAACTGTCTCCCTCCCCACATCGGTGTTGGCGCCCTTCCTGCACCTGCTCCAACCACTGGAGGTATCGTCAGAGCCACTGATTCTTAGCAGAAAGAATCAGACGTGCCAGTGATGGCTAGAGTTAGGAGTCGCACATTCATTGATACTTACCGAGTTTACCAAATCATGTTCTTACTATTGGGAATGGTGCAAGAATAAAACGGACCCAGTTGCTACCTTACGAGTGCGTGTTTGAGCAGGGGAGACACACGATAAGCAAACAAACATGTGAAACATACAGCAGAGTAGAGAGTGACTCGTGCTCTTGAGGAAATTAGATGAGGTAAGAGATGCCCGTGGGTATGTGCGTGTGCATTGTTTTCACGTTCAAATAGACTGGTAACGGGAGTCCTTACAAGAGGGGAGACATTTAAGCAAAAGCCCGAGGAGATAAAGAAAGCAGGGAAGAATGGAATAGCATCCTGGCCGTAAGGAACGCCGAGCGTGAACCATTTAGGGGACTGTTACAGTCATCCAGGTGTGAGACGTGGGGTTGGCTCGGACCTGGCTGGATCAGTGGAGGCTAAGGACATCATGTTCCGTTTCGAAGGTCAGGTCATCGGGGCGCTCCATCGATTGGAAGTGGGAGTTATCGGAATCGAAGATGACCTGACGCCGTTGGAGGGGGCGCGACGGCGTTTGCGAGGTGGAGCAGACGGCAGGAAGCGCAGGCCGTGCGTGTGGCTGGGGCATCCGACATGCCCAGTTGGGTGTCCGCATGGACGCGGTGAGAGGCAGGCAGGTCTGAGCGCTGGTGAAGCAAAGGGAAGTCTTTTTAGGTATGATTTCTGTTCCAGGCACTGAGCTGGAAACGTTGCACATTTGAAAAGCAAAATAAACTGGGCCCAAGAGAGGTTTAGTAACTTTTCGTGCTCAAGGAGCTGTTGTTGCACAGCAGAGGTGAACCCCGAATTGTGGGGCTTGGGGAGTCTGTGCTCTTTCTGCCGCCGCCTGCTGTGTCTCTGAGCTTCCTGATGGGGCGGGGCAGGCACCCCACCCTGACCCCCAAGGCAGGATCTGCTTCCAGTTCAGGTGTGGTCACTGATCACGTTCGCCCCAGCCCCTGAGTGCCACAGTTCTGCTGCAGAAAACTTGGGAAGTAACGCCCGACTTTAGCAATCCGGAGACGCCGTGCCGTGAAGGCGTGATAGATACACGGCCATGGTTTGAAGCTTTTGGAAGAAAGCCATGCTAACTATTCAAGACAGAATTGTTATTCTTAAGAACAAACGTCTCCCTCTTTAGGAAGAGCATATTGCCATACTGTACAATTCTGGCCCCAAAATGGGGATAGTCATACTCTCGGGCACAGGTGGCTTGCCCTCAGTGCCACAGTGTGGACAGACGTGTCACATCAATGGCTATTTTTTTTTAAGACCCTAATAGACTCAGTGTGGACTAATTATAGCCAACATTTTTCAGTACTTCACTCTGCGCCAACTAGTCTTAAGCGTTTTGTGGGTAAACGCATTTCATCCTCACTCCCATGAAGTAATGACTGTTCATGTTCCTATTTTAAAGATTTGGGAACTGATGCTTAGGGAAGCCGGCCCAGGGTCTCGGCCGTTAAACTATAGAACGAGGGTTCGAACTCATGTAGTCCCACTCCGAATCCACTACTCTTTCCCCTGCACCCCCTAGAAGAAGAGATGGTGGAGCTTAGAGTCTCTTTGGAGAGACCAACGTTAGGGATATGAAAGGACTCTAGGTCACAGGTACGCCACTTTGTCGAGGGAGGACCCGTGGTGATAGAGGCATTCAGAAAACAGGCCTCGAGGCAAAATCAGAGGCGGAGGGAAGCGTGCTTCCCCCAGGGTTTGAGAAACAAGACCTCGGTCTCCAGAATCCTGGCCCCCAGCTTGTGACTTCCCGGAATATCGTCTTTCAAGTGGCCGTGAGCCCCGACCCCTCCCCATAGCTCAGTGGAATAAGCCGGGATTGGGGCTCACCCAGGGACCTGTGACGATGGGCAGGCTACTCGACTTCTGTGGGCCTGGGTGAACTGCCCGCAGGGTCACCGTGAGAAGTGCGGACCGTCGCGTGGGTTATTCTTCCCGTGTTCCGTTTCCTCTAAGGACGCCCGCCCGCGGGCGCGGAAGCGGACGTGGTAGTGTGTGTCTGCTCCGTCCCCTTACAGCGTTGTCCGTCAAGCCGTCAGGGCCGGGGTGGCCGTAACTGTGAAACAATGCGGGAAAGCCGAATACGAAGAACGCCGCAAGTATTACTTTCGAAAGGGACTTCGTAGAAGTCTTGTGATCGTGGTCACTCGCCCTGAAGGAGTTTTTTTAAATGCTTCTCCACGGTCCTCCGGGTCTTGTCTGCATTCCCTGCCTTGCTGGGGCCGGCCCCTGCCTCCCTGGCCCTTCCTTCTAAACCCCACCACATCTCTCCTTCCACTTCCCTCCCTTCCATCTCTCAGCCCCTCAGTGGAACGGGTGGGGTGGGAAAAGCTTCGCAGAGGAAGAGACCGAGCTCCAAACCCCTGCTGGTCTGACGAGCGGGGTCATCTTGGGATGTTCCTCTAACGTCTCTCAACCTCACTGCCGCACCTGTCTAAGGAAGAGGAGACGGACATCTGCTCACAGCGGCGTGAGGTCCGGAGTGGCGACACTCATCCTGGGATGGGGGCGGGGAGGGTCCCGTCTCCTTTCCTTCCCCCTCCTCCCCCGTGCTGAGTCTGCCTGTCCTTGTTTGTCCCTTTTCCCTTGACACCGAATCCTCCTTCCCTCCCTTCACCTACCTCCAAATGAAGCTGTACATTCGTCCCTCCCCTCCCCCCCCCGACTCCCCTTTGGCTAGTTTGAGAGGAATCAAAGGCGGCCTTTCAGGAAGATCCCGTAACCTCATGCCAGTCCAGTTTCCCTGAGGAAAGCTGTCCCTCCGTGGCCAGGCCCGGTGCGGCCTCTCGGGAACTCACCATAGACAAAGTCCCTCTCAACTCACACCTGCCCCCGTCTCGGTTCCCAGACTCGAGAGACTGTTCTACCGCAGGGAAGGGAAACAGACATTTAGAAAGATACGAATTCTCAACTAAAGTGCTTTACGGCGGCTCCAGCAGCCAGTGTCTGCGTGGGTGATGGGCCGTCACTGCAGAAGGTGCTAGAATTCTGCCGCGGAGGAGGGTCCCTGTCGGTCGCGGGGTTCCCCACGAGGCCGGGCACGTCTTTCTCAGCCGCACCCCGGTGTCGAGCACTGTCCCCCTCTCCTAGCACTGAGACAGGGCCTTCCTCGCCGCCGGTTTTCAACTGTCGTGTTTTCTAAGCTTTTAATTTCTAGTCGGTTTTCCTCCTGGAAAATTCCGACGGCCTGTTAACTTTATTTTCTCCCCTCTCCTCCTCATTTGCTCCCGCGTTCTTCGCATCTGTTACCCATGCTGCTTTCCATTCAGAATCCAGAAAGCAGCACTTTGATTCTCATTAGATGCTCTCCGTTCTCCGTTTGACAAGCCAAGACGCTCGTCACTGGGGGAACATCGAGATTTTTACTCCCGGTGAAATTGGTGAAGAGGTTTTAATTATTTTCAGATTAACTTTGGAGTGGCTCTGCCTTCTCTTACTATATTAGAAACATCCATTAACTTCCCCGAGCCTCTTTTCTGGTTGTTGCTCTATAAAAATGAGGGCATAACACACTAATAACTTCTTAGGCTTTATTTTGACGGTAAGTCAGGAAATGGCTCAGCCTCACGCGGTGCTTCGTAAATGACAGCCCCCTCCCCTTTCTTCTCTCTCCCGGGAGTTAGGGGGGCAGAAGCCTGCCTGCTTCCCTCCCCCTCCCTTCCTCCTCTCTTCCTGCCCGGCCTCTCTCATTCATCCAATCACTCGTTCTTTTATTAACTTATTATCTTTCGAGCCCCCTGGACCCACCCGTATCCCTGGGGATAAAGTCGTAAAATGAGACAGGCCCACTTCTGCCCTCATGTTGCTGATTTCTACTAAATGCTTTGTGCGTGTCAGGCACTAGGCCCTCACAAGTCTTTAAGTCCCTTGTCCAGGGTCCGACAGTAAGGTAGCAGCAGAGCCTGGCCTGAGGCCAGGCCGACCCCAGAGCCCACGCTCGGAACCGCTAGATTCTAGGCCCCAGTGAACACACAGTCACATGAAAGTGTGGAGAGTACCTCGAAAGGGAGAACTCAGGGTGAGGTAGGATCGCTTTTAGGGCAAGCAGCCCTAGTCGGGCGGGTCGGGAGGGTCGGGAAGGCTTCTGAAGGGAGGAACCGTGGCCCCATTGAGAGGCCCGAGGGCCAGAGACAGAGCCGTGCAGACGAGAACTGAAAGGCACGTGAAGTCTGCCTCTCAAACGGGCCGGGCAGGCTCCTGCCCTCGGTCCTTTGCTCTGCCGTCCCTGCGGCTGGGAACGCTCGTCCCCCAGACCTCTCTCCCTGTCTTGCTGCCGTAATGCCCTTCGGGTCTTTGCTCAAACCTCAGCTTCGCAGCGAGATTTTCCCTGACTGTCCCCTCTAATCCCACAGCCCTGCGCTTTCTGGTTCTTTAATAGCAGCCATTCACCTTCCAGTCTCGTTTGTGGTTGCTTATCGAGGGGGCTGCTCTGCCTGACGCAGTCAGCAGCACAGGCCCGGGTATCAGGACGTGGCCGCCTTACCTGGTCCTTGCGTGTCTCTCCTGCTGATAGCTGAGCACCGTGAGGGCAGACGTCTTTGTAGACTTGTCCCTCAGGTGTTCTGAGCGCCTAGAATAGCGTCTGGCTGAAAGTAGATGCTCAGTAAACATATGTTGCATAAATGAACAAATAAAGCACATGATCCTGGATGATTTGAGGGGTAGGAAGTATGAGGGTTTTATGAGTTAAGGCTTTAGGTATTATCTGAAGGTAGCTGACTTTTCAGAGTTTCAGGTGTGGAGAAGTAGGCTCGGATTTTCGGGTTCGAACAGATCCCTCTGGCTGCAGTGCAGGAGGCGATCTGAAAGATGAGGCAGGAAACCAGGACCTTGAAAGAAAGTTTTGTCAGCAGGTAGGAGGTTGGCTACTGCACCAGTCCAAGCAAGATATAAGAATGGCCTCCCTGTGGGAGAATATTGCTCTTAGGGGCAAGCAGAGGACATGGATTAGAGATGAACTGAATGTACCGGGGGTGGGTCGCACTCTGGCTGATGAGTCCAGTTTTGGACATAAACAGAGATAAGGACGAACAGGTCTCTAAACCAAGAAGGTCTGGGTTGGAGGTGTCTTTAGGTGTTTACTTTTTGGAATGTAGATGGAGCCTCTCGGTATTAAAGTAGATGTTCTCACCAGGTTGTTACGGTTTCCTTTTCTGGACTTCCAGGTGTGCCCGAGTGTGGAGTCCAGGGGCGGGGATCCGTGGCCCCTTGCCGAAGGGGAGAGCGACGGGATTTGCCAGGAGAGTGGCGGAGTTTGCCGTCTCCGAGGCAGCAGACCGCAGTCAGCCAGTGCGAAGGGCGGGCGAGGGGCACAGGTGACTGCGGTTAGTGAGGAGGAGGAGGAGCAGCAGAGAGAATGCTGCTGAGCAGATTCCCCAGGGGAAGAAGGCCCCCTGACCTCACCCAGGCTGTGTCAGGAGCCCCAAGGGCAGCCCACCCCCAGGGAGTGATGTCGGCTCCTGCTCAGATGGCCCTTCATCATCAGGCCAGCTGTGTCCAGGGTGGGGCAGACCGGCCACTCGGATACGCCTCCACGACCCTCCGATTGGGCAGGTGGGACCTCTCTGTCAACGGCATGGCTTTCCTAAATGCGCAGGGAGCCAGGGTCTCCGAAGAGCGGGGAGCTAGGGGACAATTTGCAGCTCTTCAGTAAGAGGAGGAACGACGAATTTCTAGAAGTCGCTGGGAAGTGTTTCTTTCCCCTCTTCTTTTCCCAACTCAGGGGTCCACTCCCGGGGCGATGGGGCAAAGAAGTCCAGGCCTTCCTTTTGGGGTGCTCCCCATCCTCTTGACATCTTTATAGCCTCGGCACTGCTCAAATCTCTGAACTCTCAAATCTCTGAACTCTCAAATCTCTGAAATCTCTTTTGTTTCTTAACAACAAAATGGGGCCGGGGCCATCCACAGGGCCTTGCTGTGAGGGTAATGTGAGGATTCACATAAGGGTCCTCGCACAGCTCCTGACACTAGTAATTGCTGGCAGGGTCCTCTGCCGCTGCGCTTCCTAAGATTAGAGGTGTTTTCTTGCCATCACACTAAAGCACTAAAAGATTCAGGATAGGAGGACTTCGATGGTGGAGGAGACAATATGAGTCCCCCACGAGTCAGGAAGGCTCCCCCAAAGGACCTCGATCGAGACGGAGGGGAGGAAGGTCACTTAAGAGTAAGAGTCAGGGTTTTGTCCAACTGAGGAAGAACGGGCCGCACATCTCCGTGGGGACAGGGCACAGGCTCTGGGGAAGGGTGACGGTCCCGGGACCTGTCCCCTGCAACTCACATGTCCATTTCCCCGTGTCGGTGGGAATTCTATTTTAAAAGCAGTCCTTTGCAGGTATTTGTTATGTTACCTCAGTTCTCTGATGCGAGGTTTTCACATTTTACAGTTTCTGAAGTTGAGATGTGACTGAGAAAAGCAACGTGACAGATGGTCTTTTTCTCCAAATCGGTGTCCTCTTAGAATTTAGAGAATATGGCGTTATTATTTTTATTAGTGTTTCTCTCTCTCCTTTTTTTTTTTTTTTTTTTTTTCATGGTGGAAAGTTAGGGGGTGGGAGGGCTCTTGGCTGAGGAAGGAAGAGCTGAATTGGGAGGCTGATTAGGTCAGTGGAAAAGAAGGATTTTAGGATCTTAGCAGGACGCTCCTTGATTACCTTTTATTGTATGACCACAGGGTCCCTCGACATTTGTGCTGTTGCTATTTTTGGTGGATTCCTCACTTGTCTCGGCCGTTGGAATAGTCGCCATCTCTTAACGGGCCCCTCCATTGTGGAAACCCGCTGCCTGCTTCCCGGAAGCGAGGCTTCACATACATCGTGACATGGCGAGAGGGGAATTTGAGGGACATGGATTCATGGAACAGAAACATATAAGGTTTTTTTTTTTTTAATTTTGGAAAGAAATATTGAAAAGCTTAAGCATTAAACCCAGAGCTTACAGGGAGCCGATCTGCCCAGAAGTCTTTTCGTACTCATTCAGACATTCGATAACTACGTATTAAACAACTACTTGGTACCAAGTGTACAGTTATCCTCTCTCACGCTTAGTCCATAAGAAAATCACGTGACGAACTCATCCTTCTTTGAGAAAATCATATACTTCTGGGAACACGTCAGGGTTGCTTCTCATTAATGTGAATTATTTGGCTAGACTACTTTTCTAACAGTTCGCCGGTGTCACCTGCCTCGATGGTGACCACAGCTGGCTCTTGCGGCCCCGTAGAGGGGACGGGGCTGCACTGGGTCATTCTGGGGGGAGGGAGGGTGAGCGAGCACGTTGGGACCCACATAAACACGTGGGAGGAGTCAGTGGGGATGGCAGTGAGAGACAGGTGCAGACCAGGTAGTGGGAACAGGCAAGAAGCACATAACACGTTGGACGAATTTATGGAGACGGCGGCAAAGCTTATCTTTAGAATCATGTGCTCGGTATAGAAGCCTTTTTTTTTTTTTTTCTCTCGTTTGCTCTACAAGTATCTTGGCCAGAGGGGCCTTATGTGCAGATTAGTTCTACTTCCAGATGATATCAGCAACATACCTGATTAAATTAATAGGCGCGCGAGAGCTGAGCAATAACCCGATGACCGTTTACAACCGTGTTCTTCAAGCAGCAACTCCGAGTTGCAAGATGGAGGTTGACCGTCAGTATCAGAGTTGCCTGTTGGGTCTTTGCGAGTTGCACAAGTGCAGGGCCCACTCGGCAGCAGCCTGGAACCACCAGCGAGTTGAGAACCAATGCTTCAGTGCAAGGTTTCTCCGTTCGGGATGGCGTAATTCTCGGTGGTGGGCGGCTGTCCTGCACGTTGTGGGAAGGTCAGCGTCGTCCCTGGTCTCTCTACCCAGTAGCACCCCCTTTCACCAGTTGCCGTAACCAGCACTGTGCCGGGGCATCACCGCGTGACCCCTGCAGGGCACAGTCTCTTCCTGTTGAAAACTATTTCCTCGGTGGCCCATTGTTACTGATGAAGATCCACAGGACCAGTCAGGAGGCCGTATGTGTGGTGGTGATTTTAAGTGGTCGATAAAGCCTGGCACAAAGGAAGAAATGAAGTCCGAACCTTCGACAGCTTGTGTATTGTTTCATGGCTTGGCGCTGCCCAAACCACCCCCAGCCACGTGCTATTGGCATGACTTTCTGAATCAGCCCTGCGTTCAAGTTCCTTTGGGATGTGTGTCCGATGTCCTTCTTCTTCCTCTTTGCTCTCCACCTTAGCCTCACAGGTGCCCAAACTGTGACTGTCCTCTTCTAGAGCCAGTAGTGAAGTCCCTCTTTCGGGAAATAAATGCATTCAAAAATAAATAAATGCACTTATTCCCCTGTATCTGGAAGGATCTGTGTGAAGATCTGATTGAATTAACCAGACTCAAAAGCATTCACATCCATAGAAGGCCACGGATTCAGTTAGAAGCCACTGGAATTTCTGAGCTTTTCTCTAAATTCCAGGAAGGGCCAACTTGCTGCTTATCTACAAACTCATGAAAGGAGGAAATCAGAGTGTGCCATTCTGTGAGTATTACAAAGACACTTTTTTTTTTTTCCTCCTAAGCGCATATACACAGATTATTAGCAGCATCTAATACATGACAAGGACGGACATGGCCTGTCAAGGAAGACAAATAGCTGTTCTGTTCTCTGCGCAGGGCACTGGGTTTGTCCATCTGGGAGAGTGCAGTGGGCAGAGTTGTGTGTGCAGACTCCTTATTGAGATGGATGGAGGGGCCGTTTAAAGGGATACAGCCAGCCAGCAGAGGACCAGGCGAAATTACCAGCTTCCCCGGAAGTAAAAGGATATTTCTCACTCATTCACAATCATCTTCGTGAGGAAAGGAAGCTCTGGTTTCTGTTTTCTGATCTGCTATCTGATGGGTATTAGAGACAAAGATGGCATGACCATTTAGGGACTTTCTTCTTTACTGCTGACATGTCAGAGGAGACCCCCAGGTCATATTCCTATGGTAGCAAAAAATGTTATAAGATTAAAAATAGTGTTCTCCAAATCCAGCCAGTAATCCTTTTTTTCATTTTTGAAATGATGTGATACCAGGCTATAAAAAAAGGAAGCAGCTGATGAAGGACTTGGGGGGGGGGGGAGCAGGGTGGAGGTGGAGGGAGAAGGGGGTTTTTTGGCAGGAATGGAACTTTATTTTTTTTTTTTCAAGTGTACTTTAACATTTGGAACAGTTTTTGATTTACAGAAAAATTATGGAAATAATACAGAATTCCCATGTATCTTGCATTCTGTTTTCCTTATTATTATATCATGGTACATTTAGGGGGAACTTGTTTTTATAAGAGAACTACTGCAGTCCAGACTGTGTGTGTCATCTAGATGTTCCACCGATATTAGCTCCTTTCAGCCTCACCAGGATCCTGACAAATGGATAGCCCAGTCCCCATTTTGAAGGCGAGAGGAACCCAGCGGTTAAAAAGATTGAACAATGTGCCCAGATCACCAAACTAGTTAGCGGCAGAGCCAGGATCATGGCCTGACTCTTTCCTTGTGGATTCTGTCCACAGGTTCTTCGGGGCTGCTCCTTGTCAGTCTCTGAGTCAGTACTGAGCTGTCGGATGAATGAGATCGTACGCCTGCCTTCGTAGAGGTGACGCGTGAAACGAGAATTCAGTAGGGCACATGATACTAAGAAAGGACTGTTGTGAGGGAGGGGGCATGTACCACGCACAGCGGTGCCACCAGTTCTTAACTTTACCTGGGCACCGGAAAGCAGGTCACCCACAACGTGAGACGTATTGGTCTTGTGGATTGGTGGACGATGTGGGAAAGGGGGAACGGGCCGTTCTGGGCAGGAGACCCGAACGGGCCAAGGTCACTGAAGACGTAACACGGCATGGCATATCGCCCGAACTCCAGGGGCTCCCCTATGGCCAGCGTATTTCATACAAAGTGTAGAATATGGGAGGGTGGATTGGGAAGGTGCCGGAAGATAGGGAAGTAGGCAGGAACTAGATCATGATGGGAGGTCTGGTGTGGCATGCCATGCCATGCCAGGGAGTTCGGGCTTCTCCAGAAGACAGTGAGAATCCACTGACAGTCTCGAAGGAGAAGAGCGCTCCTCCCGGACCACTCGGCCCTCGGCGTCGAGAAGAGATGGTGCCGCAGCAGGGGAGAAGGTCGGACGGTGCAACACGAAAAACAGTCCAGTTAGGCGGGCGTGTCCGTAATGCAATAGAAGAAATGATCACTGCCCGGACTGGGGAGGGGGCAGCGGGCAGCAAGGGCATCGGCCAGAAATGGGCGTCCAGGTCAGGCGCGGTAGGAGAGGGGTTTGTCGATGACCTCGTTTCCCAGTTTAGCAGATCGGGCAGGGGACACAGGAGGAAGCACAGGTTGAGGGTGAGAAAATGCACTGAGCTCTTCTACCTCTGCTGCGGTTTCGCTGTTGTGGTGGGGGTGGTGTGACATGTAACTATGGCGAATGCTTCTTCCTAATACACCACATCGGTGCCCCGCTGTGACGGAAGTTCTGTTTTGCCCGTTGGGCACTCATATTCATATTCCCCCTCCACAAGCATCATCGGAAGATCTTTTTTTTTTTTTTCCTTTCAGAAACCACTCCTTTCTTTTTGTCTCAGTTGGTTTTCAGTGTACCTAAAGGATGGAGGGATTAAAGGGCATGACCCAGTCCTGGCCAGCAACGGACCACAGCCATCTCCCCGGCTATGGCGACTGGTTCAGGGAGGCGGTCCTGTGACCCAAGCCGAGCCCATCAGAACTAATGAGGATCAGGCCAAGGATTTTTGCTGGAACTTCTGGGAAAGATCGTCCGCTGCAGTTGCTAGACTATGAGGAGGTCAGACTGGAACCTCCAGTAATCACGTGGCCATCATGTCGCAGTTCCCCAAGACCACCTCTAGATTCTTCGGTTCGCTCAGAGGAGTCACTGGACTCAGTGTGAGTTGTGAGTCATACTCATGGCTATGACTTACTACAGCAAAAGGACATAAAGCCAAATCCCAAAGGGGGAAGGCCAGAGGTGGGCAGTCTCCAGCTTCCAGAGTCTTCTCCCACTGGAGTCGCACAGGACACACTTCTTTCCTCCAGCAGTGAGTGATGACAATACGTGTGAAATGCTGTCCCCCGGGAAGCTCATTAGAAACTCAGTGCCCAGGGTTTTTGGTGGGGGCTGCTCACGTGGGCGCACCCTCTACCTGGCATGTGTCAAAAATCGCAGACACGGAAAAAGAGAACGGGTGTTCCTCGTGAGCCATAGTGTTGCGGTTTAGATGCAGTGGGCCGTTCTTCCCAGGGAGCCCCGGGAACTTTCCTGGAACCCAGATCGGCACGTGCTCGGCAAGGGCCTTGCCAGGGAGAGCCGCCTTAGGCCAGCTGTGTTACTTCTTTGCTGCGCAGCCACACGGTCAGGGTGAACGCACATCTGGGGGCCTGACGAGAGTGACAGAGTCCAGATCCTCTGGTGCCGTAGTCCCTAGGCCCAGCCATGCTTGAAGCAAAGTTTCCCCTTTTTTTACTTCTGAAGTTAGTATAAATTTCTGTCACTCGTGGCCTTAAGAAGCATGCTAGTTAAATAGAACCCATTCTAAATAAACGGAGTGTTCTTTTTCAGCTTTTCCATCACCATTTCCTTACTCAGAAAGAAGGGGTCTTCCTCCGTGACCAGGACCAGTTTGTAATCCACATTTGTAAATTCGTGGTACTTTGATAAATCTTCTTTAGCATTTTAGAGGACTATTGCGTCTAGATGGGAAACGTTAGATTTTTGGAGCCTATGAATCCACAAGTGTAACCTACATTCAAATTTCGACCTAGCTGAATATCTCCTTGATCTCGTTTTTACAAATTAATCTTTCCCTGAGAAATTGGCCTCTGCTCATGGTAAGCGGTACCTCTCGCTTGGGCTCTGTCCTGGGCTTTCTTCCTTGTTTGGCCTAATTAACTGTGTCATCATTCAAGCGAATTAGGTGTGCGCCTTCCTGGGACATCAATTAAAAAATAAATCAGTGTTTGTCAAAGTAGGAAGGTGACATGTTGAAAGATAAATTTTCTAAGTAGTCTTGTGCAGAAGCAGCAGGAAATGAAGGGAAAGCATGCAGCGGCTTCGCTGACATGCACATGTGCAGGGAAAATGCACTGGAAGGATCTCAGAGATCGGGCAGCAGCTCCGTACTTCCTGTTGCCAAGGTAGGAAAGGTTCCCGCGGTCTCTTGTGCGACGCAGGTCTCTGTTGTATCATGAGCAGCAAGTCCCTCTGCCTTTTTGATCGAAGGATATCTGTTCCGTGAGTGGTTATTGAATGGCTGGTGAAAGGAATGAATGAATCTGTAAAGTAAATGATCTCCGTGTCCCTTTCAGGTTTATGAAACTTACACAAATTTACACCGTCTGAGGTGGAGCCAGAACCGCATAAAGCAAGCGTCTCTTTGATGCCCGGCGCCCTCACACCCTGCCTTTATCTGCCAGTACATCCCGCCGGCTCTGCCTTTGAGGTGGATCCCAATCCAAGCCTCGTAGATGCTAAAAAAAAAAATTAGTTCTTGAATAAACGCAATTAGGTCTTCAGCCTCCGTGGCTCTGGGTTGCACAGTCTTCCTTTATACCTTTTCTGTTCCTATAAAGTAGTAAGTCACAGATGCCCCGGAGTCACCAAGGGGACTTGAGCACTGAGGTTCTCTCTAGGCGTGAAGCGCCGGCTAAGGCAGGAATGGAGACACAGAGTAAAGGGGAGTGATGAGGTCAGCCCCCAAACTGGCTTCCCCAGAGCATTTAGCTCTCGTAAGACTGAACGGTGACCCTCGGGCTCAGCCCGGCGAGAGTCTCTTAACATCTGTCTTCCAAACCCAGGCTGGATTCCAGCCTCTGTCTCTGGAGGGAGGGTAGAAGCGATTGCCGTGGGAGGTGGGCTTTCCAGTACCTCTTACGCTGTTCATAGCAGCGCACAGCAGGTGCACATCCCCAAATGGTCGTTTCTCTGACTTAGGCTTTGAGAGATGCACTGATCGCCCGTGACATCAGCTCTGTATTTTTTTTTAAAAAAATTTTGGGGAAGAAAGTGTGTTTTCCTTGTAGAACTGGAAGAAGAGCATTCCAGACAGGTTGGGGGCAGGCACCATGAAGATGCCCTCTGGGTACTTACTACTGTAGTAGTAAAGGAGCTTTATCTCCAGAGGCAGAAACAAGAAGGCCCTAGACCCCGCCAGGGACACACCGCTCTGTCACAGGCATCGTTAAAGTCCAGGAGACTGGTCCACTCGATACATGTGTGTCACGAATCAAACAATGCGTGTCCACAATGCACGAAGAAGGAAATAAAACTCCTGTGTTTCTACTACGCAGAGTTGGATGTTGTTAACATTTTAGTGTATTTCCTTCCTGTGCATGTAAAATTATTTTTTTAATATGTAATCGAGATCACGTTATAATACTGTTTGTATGCTGTTGTCCCAGTCATGGCCGTGTGACCTCAGATGAGCCAGTTCACCTCTCGTTGCTGTACGTTCCTCATAGGAAGGCTGGGCCTCTTCTCTGCCAGTTCCGGAGGCTGGCCCAGGGATTGGACCGGATCCTCTACCCCTCTATTCCCTTCACTTCTCCCAGCCGCAGTTGTCTTCAGGTTAGAAGTTAATCTGCCGGTAAATCCTGCAGGGCAGAGTGATGATGACGCAGTTAGGCCAAACATCTGGGAGCTCTTTACGAAGAAGGATGCCCAGGCCCACCCCTCACAGACAAAGACAGAATCTCTGGTGTAGGCCCTGGACATCCATATTTTTCCAAGCTCCTTAGATGATGCCAGAGTGCAGCCGGGGTTGAGACTCACTGCCCGGAAGTTACTGAATCGGGGTCTGCTGGCCACTGCAACAAAAGAGACATTGTGCCTTGACCGTTCCGTCACGGGGCTAGGGGGCAGGGTAGTATTTGGGAGAAGTGGTTGGAGACAGGATTAAATTCCTGGCACTCAATGCCTCCCGGGGAAAAGCGCCAACCTGTTTATTCCGTGTCAAGAGCTCAAACAATGATCAGAATCCAATCGGACATCATAAATGCCAGAAAAGGTCAGGACGGGGCCTGTCGCGGATGGCGTGCCCGCAGCCGAGCTGGGGTTGGCACTTGGTCAACTCCAACTTTTCGCTGCCACACAGCACAGAGGGGGGACTTGGCAAGGGCCCGGCACATGGTGCCTGCCGGAGCCACAGAGCGGAGGCGCACGTGGCTCTGTTGCTTTTGCCGAAGGAGGAGAAATGCCATTTTCTCAGCAGTGCCTCTCCTTGACTCATTAGTGTAGCTGGCATGTGGTTATTTTGTAACTTCTCTGCAAATATTCGTAGAAAGAGGAGCGGGAGGCGGGAGGTAGGACTGTGTACTGACCTCTTGTTTTATGCGGGCCTTCCCAGGGTGGAAGGCCTGTACTCCGCGCACTGGGCCCACGGCCCATAGTAGAGCCAAGGGACCTGAGGTCACATGGCCAGCAAGTGGCCAAGCCGGGAATTTTGTCCCAGTCAGCAGAACTTCAAAGCCTGTATTTTTTTCCCTCAGGACTCTCCATCCTAAGAGTTCAGGGGATTTAATTAGACCGTTTCTGGGTAATCCGCTCTTGGTGATGATGATGACCAGAAGGAAATCCCGTTGTAGGCTATCTAAAGGAACTTTTGACATAAGTCCGTTAGGCCTGCCCAGGTGATAGGACAGGGTATACCTGAGCAGGCCACTCCCCACGGTGTGCCCACATGGGAACCCCGCTGGCTTCTTAAGTAAAAGAATATTCCAGTATTAAGGGGCGACAGCGGCATGAGCGTGAAGCACAGGGTGGCCTTGGGGTGTTTACCTGCCAGGCCTTTTATTAAAAGAACATACAGGAATCCGTGGCCAGGCCTTGCTTTGTGTTTCAGTGTAGATGTGGGACCATCGGTGTTTTTCACACCTTTGTAACTGTATCCCATGATAAGAAATACAATTTACATCACAATCCAAAAAAATATATGCACGTGCGTGTGTACACACACAAATAGAGACACACCTATATAGACTCATTATCTAGATGTGCGACTAAATCAATCTCTTCATAAAACCATCCTTCACCTGACCATTATGTTCAAATGAATTTTTATATTTCTCCTCTAGTCGGCGTACCTTAATTTTTAAAATGCTTATCGAAAACCCACTAAATTAATTTCACTTCCCCCTAATGTGTTGCAAACTCTCGTTTCAAAAACGCTGGACCAGAAGGTCTCTTAAGATGTCTTTTGACTCTGTATTAGCATCCCGAAATTCGGCAACGCTGCCGGTAATCAGAGAGATCATAAACTCATTTTCTAGATTCCAGGTGCCGGAAGGGGCCATGGGGACCTCATTTAAGCTGCTTCCCTCTGGCCTGGAAGAGCTTCCTTTAAACGAGCTAACCTGTGTGGCAGTCAAACACCGTGGCCGGCACATAGTAGGGGGCTCCATATGTCTCGTTTTTCTGTCTTCCCAGGTAGGCATCCTGTTTGATTCATATCTACATTCCTAGCAGCTAGTGTACTGCTCAGCATCGGGCTCAGTAAATTGATGGGGAGAAAAAAAATGGGGGAAAAAAAAGGGGGGACTCAGTTCTCTCTTGTCTTTTTTAACCTTTGGGAAAGGTTGCAGTCTGTCTTACTAATGCAATTCATTTATTTTTTTAAATGGCTTCAACTCTGGGACATGTATCGAATGCCTGCTATGTGCCAGGTCACGTTGGATATGGAAGATACTCAGCGGTGCGCAGGAAAGGGAAGGGATTCTTGTTATTGAGGAATTCCTGTATAGATGGGGAAGGGGCAGGAAGGAGCAGAAACAGTTGCAAAGTTACATGGTTGTTTATCGTGCAGAGAGTTTACCAAGGGTGCTGGAGGCCTCAGAGACAGAGAAGCAGTTCTGCTCAGGAGTGGCAGGAAACAATTATAGAGAGGATGCACCTGACCTGGGCTGTGAAGGTTAAGTAGGAGTTTCTGAGGGGGTCAAGTAGAAAGGCAAAAGGAACACCTTGGCTGGGTGTTCCTTCGCAGGCTAGACTTGGGGCACAGTGATCGTGGATATGGACAAAGCTTGGTTCATGGGGGAGCAGGCATGCAGGGTGATTGAACACTTAGCTTCGGGGTCCCAAGATTCCCGTCTGAATCCCCGAACTAACTCTTTCTACCTATAGATTGAATAACACTTCCTGCCCACAAAAGATATCTTTGTCCTGTGAAAAGTTAAGCTATATGACAAAAAGGACTTTGTAGATATGATTTAGTTAAGGATCTTAAGATGGAGAATGTATAGGGGTGTCCTAAATGTAATAAGTATATTTGATATAACACAATATATATATATATACTTGGTCTTCGTCCCTGGTTCCTACCACAGAGCCTCTGAACTTCTTAGAATTTCCCGGGTAATAGGACATCTTTTATTCTAATGAGGCTGACCTCAGTGGGGCCCTAGGTAGCTTTAGGACAGGGCCGGGTGCCAGAAAGACCAAGGCGTGATTAGAGGGTTGGAACCTTCAGCACCCCCACTCCAGTGAAAGGGAGATATTCAGCACCCCCACTCCAGTGCAGCACTCAGAGAAAGGGAGATGGGCCCAAGATTGAGTTAATCAGCAGCAGCCAATGTTTCACTCAACCATGCCTGTGCAATGAGACGGCAGAGGGAAGCAAGCTGATGGTGGAAGTAGAGACTGGAGGGGCGTGCCGCGAAAGTACAGGAAGTGGCCACGAGCCCAGGAATGCAGGCGGCACGGAGGAGCTGCCAAGGGCAGGGAAACATTCTCCCCTCCCAGCCTCCAGGAGAACGCAGCCTGCCCTGCCCTTGCAAGATTTCACGCTCCCCTCCAGAGCTGTAAGATCCCAAGTCGGTATGGTTTTAAGGCACCGAGTTTGCCGTAATTTGTGAGAGCAGTGAGAAAGGCGATACCCCGAGCGGTCTTTGGAATTTACTTCTTTAAGCCTCATGTGTAAAAATGAGGACAAATGGGAATGATCATCCGTGAAAGAGTAACTTCCTGGGGTTACGGTGAGGATTGTGTCTGGACACTTTAACATGGGGTGTAGCCAACGCCCTGGCACATGGTAAGGCCGCATCCATTTATGGGAGTAGGCAAGATGAGATGAGGAAGGCAGTCACAGGTTGGATTTACGTTTTGCTGAAAATGCTGGCTAGCTTGTATTCGAGGAGAGGGGACCACATCTGTCTCCTCAGCACAGAGCCCGGGCCCTGGCCTGCTTAGCAATCCGTAATTAATTGGTAAACGACCGAATGCATGCTCTGTTGTATTTATAGGGTCTAACTCAGGGAAGGGGAATGAACACAACGAGAAATCCTTTGTGGAGGAGGAGATTCCAGGCGGGGCGACCAGTGTGGCCGCCACGGTGATCCAGGTGGGAGGCCGCTTGGGTTATCATCCCTCAGGCTGCGCTTGTGTGCTCACACCCTTTTATTCTGTCCTCGGAGCTGGAGAACAGCCGCAAACTGTCCTCAGGTGGTCTCTCCTCTGCCATTAACTTGGTCTTCAGCCTTCTCTTTCCAAACAAAATGACCCAGATCATTCTGGCGTTCCGTCGTTCAGAGTATCGGAATGCCTTGCAGATGCTTTAGGCGATGGCCCAGAGGACAAATTCGACTTACACGTGCGTCTTCTAAGTGACCTCCGCATCTTTTTTCTTAATAATAAAAAAAGTTATAAAACGTAGCAGATTGAACACATGAGCTTATTCACACACCTTCCCAAAGTCCGCTAAAATGGAAGGAAAGGAATTAAACAACAAAAAAATATATTCACAAGGTCAAAGATAACAGGAGGAGAACAGCAGACAAGGGACGTCAATAAGATTGGGGGCCAGGTTGCATGCAGATGGAGGAGTGAGAACTGGCATCACAGAATAGCAATCTACTTCATTGACAGGACAGCAAATGGGTTACTCGATCCTGCTGACCCCAGACGAGGCTCAGCCGTGAGAGTCTCCAGGTCGTGGAGTGGGTCTGAGTATGAGCCGACTGGTCAACAGTCTACGTAAGAAACAGCTGGACCGCTGACCCTTCCTCCAGCCCACACAGAGCTGTAGCTTTTCTCTTGGGTCATCATACTGCACCCATGTGGCCCCAGACGCAGCTCATCACACACAGAGGGGGTTGGGGCAAGGCGCTGGAGTAAACCTCGGGAGATCGCCTGAAAGAATCCTTGTCCCGAGATGGAAGACCTTCCAGCCCCCTCCTCTACTCAGAGCTCGGAAGACTTGAGGCCAGTTTTGTATCTTCCAGACAGAGAATTGTATGATGTCTCTGGGGAAACGGCTCAGACCAAGTCCGGTACTGACGTTGGGATACTCCACTGTGCCTGTGGAAAGTGACTTTTAAGTTATTACTCTCAGCTTCCAGCCCACCTTCTGGACTCTGAGTAAGCGGGGCTAGGACTTTGAAAACATGTTAGTCTTGCCACTGGCTCCTGTGAGGTTCTACAAATAAGGGCATTAGAGAGAATCGGCCTGGGAGGTCGGGGGGCAGAAGGGACTTGCTCTTGCCAGTCTGTTTTTGGCAAAACCATCCCAGCCAGGGTTTCCTTGCCTTGTGCAGTTCATTCTAGCTTCAGTCTATCCCTTCCTCATGCCCACCTGGGGTGCCCCTCTCTCAGAGGTCTGGGCCCCAGGTTGGGGCGAAGGAATGGTCCCCCTTCCAAGCTCTCAAAGTCTAGTAATCCTAATTCCTTCCTTTTGTTTCCCCAGCCCTAGGTGCTATTTATGTGATACCTCAGTATTCCCTGTTTGCTTCTCCAGTCCCCCATACCTGGCTAGCAACCTTATATTGAGGTCCTTCTGCTTGGGGTTCTTGTTTCTTGATTGGACCCTGACAGATGGACCCAGGAAAAGGCCGTGGCTGACTTCACCACTCTTTAGCAAAGGCCAGCACCCACAGGAGATATTGGCCAAATGGTACAAAGTTCCAGTTATGAGATTAACAGGTTTGGGGCTCTAGCACGCAGCATGGTAATGCCAGCTGATAACTGCATCACGTACTTGAGAGCTGCTGAGGGAATAGTGGTAAATGTGGTGGGGTGGATGGAGGTGGTGGTGAATACCACGGTGATAATCGTTTTGCAGTTTATAAACGTATCGAATCACCGCATGGTGCACCTTAAACTTACACAATGTCACCTGTCAATTACATCTCAATAAAGCTGGGGTAAAAAAAGATTCTTTTTTTCAGACTCAAAGTTGCCGAGTCCTTTTTAGTGCCTCATTCATACGTTCCGTGGAGAGTCAGAAGACGTGGGAGGAAAAACTGTGAAAGTCAGAGGTCAGTTCTGACAAATTGAAAGAAAAAAAAGAAATGAGTAAGTCAGAGAGGAGCAGAAAATTTTAAAAGCTGAAATTAATTTCCTCAGAGAGATGGAAGAGCTATTTCAGTCATAAACCACAAACGGGACCCCGTATAAAGAAACATCCAGAAAAACAGGAGCGCTAGGAAATCAACGATGTGAGCACCGATTCTGAAAGAAGTCCGAAGTTCGAAGACGGAGTTGAGCAGTTCTCTTTAAAAAGCGACGCGAAAAAATTGATGAAGATCTGGAAAGTGGGCAATGGGAGATAACTAGGGGACCAGCGAAGTGGTCCCACGTCTGATTAATAGGAGATGAGCAAGTCTCTCTCTCTTGGGGCTCACCAAATGCTCCACACAAGGAGTAACTTAAAAACGCCAGAGCACATCCTTGGGTGGTAAATTCTGACGCTGGCACTTAACTACCTTTTGGTCGTAAGAAAGTTACAAAGTAGTTCTGGGATTATCTTCTCTTGTACATAAGTGGGGATGAAAAATACTTAGCCCCTCATCGAATTGATGGGAGCTTAAATCGTATGATACACACAAACATCCAGGAGAGTCCTTGACACGGCATTACATGAACGTTTTATCACTAACAACAATAAATAGCATTATTCTGCAGAAGATTCTTTAGCTTCAGATCGTTCTTTAACAGGGAGCAGTACCATCTGTGTCCTTGTAAATGACTTTAGCCTCACGTGAAAGAAACACAAACTAGCATTTATTCAACAGCAAATGCCAGTCGCCTGGCTAACTTTTCTCCACTTTATCAGATAAATTACTGATAAAAATCCATGAGATCCAGGTGTTTTACATCCATTGTTATGAAGCTGAGGTTGGGCTCTTCACCTCTGAGAAAGGGAATTACCTGTCTGCAGAGGCCACCTGCTGCAAAGTTTCCAGGGCAAACAGCCTCCACATTTTCTAGCTAATTTAAAAACAGGAAGGTGTTCTGAAAGGAACTCAGCTGACATGAATAGTTCCAAGTGAGGACTCAGTTCTTTCAAGCATGGACAAGGCCACCCAGCAGCTAACAACGTTAATAAAATTGTCAGGCAGAAGAGCTTAAAGTTATCCAAGTCTTTATATGTACCTAAAAGGGCCAAACAGCTCTTGTCTTTGTTCATAAAACGAACATCTGTTAGGCTGGCATTCACGCTTCGCGGCTGGACCTCACCCCTCGTAGGATAATCAATTATGTATCGGGTTTTTATCCCCTTCTCTAGAATGGTCCCTGTAGTAAATGCATCTCCTTGATATGTCTTTGTCCTAAATATTGACTCGAAGGACAGATAAAGAGCTTCCCAGACAAGAAAAAGCTAAAGGAATTCATCACCACCACACTTATATTACAAGAAGTGTTAAAGGGACTTCTTTAAGAAGAAAAGATTAAATTATATATATATATACTTTTTAATGTATTATTTAATAATTAACATATCTTTCAATGATTACTTTATATGTAAATGGATTAAATATTCCAATGAAAAGACATAGGGTGGCTGAATGGACAAGAAAACAAGACACTTACAAATGCTCCCTGAGACTCACTTTAGATTGAAAAACATACACAGACTGAAAGTAAAGGGATAGGAAAAGATATTTCATGAAAATGGAGACAAACCAAAAAAAAGCTAGGGTAGCAATACTTCTATTGGGTGAAATAGACTTTAAAACAAAGGCTATAACAAGACAAAGAAGGACCCAGTTAGTCCACTTCTGGGTATTTATCTGAAGAAACCCCAAACACTAATTTGAAAAGACACATGCATCTGTATGTTCATTGCAGCATTATTTACATTAGCCAAGATTTGGAAACAACCTAAGTGTCCATCAGTAGATGAATGGATAAAGAAGAAATGGTACATATATACAAAGGAGTATTATCCACAAAAGAGAATGAAATCTTGCCTTTTGTAACACACAGATGGACCTAGAGGGTATTATGCTAAGTGAAATAAGTCAGAGAAAGACAAATGCCATCTGATTTCATTTATATGTGGAATCTAAAAAAACAAAATAAATGAACAAACAAAACAGAAACAAACTCATAGATACAAAGAACATTATGATGGTTGCCAGATAGAAAGGTTGGAGGATCAATGAAAAGGGGGAAGGGATTAAGAAAAACAAATTGGTAGTTATAAAATAGTCATTGGGATGTAAAGTACAGCATAGGGAATGTAGTCAGTAATATTGTAACTATAATGCCAGGTAGGTAGTAGACTGATCAAGGAGATCCCTTCACAAGTGATGTAAATGTCTAATCACTATGTTACACACCGCAAACTAATGATTTTGTATGTCAATTATAATTGAAACAAATTTTTTTAACATATTTATCTTTTTTATTTATTTATTTTTTTATTACCTCCACTGAAAGACCTTGAAATCAAGCATCAGATGCAAGTGAGCACGTCTTGAGCTCTACCTGTGACATGCCTCACCCTGTGCTGGCCCCTTGGTACACTAGTTCATACTCTCTGAGGCAGTTTTTCTAGTGAATTAATAACTGGACATTAACTAGCTGTCATTTCCAGGTTGGTTAAGCCTAACAGTGTTCAGCACTCACGAAGGGATGCACACATGCCTGTCGCGCGTATGAGGGAAAGGGGCCTTGGGACTAATTTCTTTCTTTCATTCTGATAAATCAACACAGTCTGAATGTTGCATCTTAGAATTATTAGGAGGACCTGAAAAGCCTACCATTTAAGCAACTTTTAATAATGACAATGATAATCATTTGCAAAGAAGAACTGTGCCCCCCAGTAGATGTCTTTTGTGGGGCCAAGGGAAGTCAGCCTCTCTTAGCCTCGGTCTTTGTAAGCTAGGAATGAAAAATCTCTGACTTAAAGTGTTGATATCTGGATTCTTTGAGATGATCCACATGAAATACACAGATTGGCACCTGACACAAGAATCAGGGCTCAGTAAACGGATATTTCCTAGTCTCCCCCTTTTTCGGCATTTGTACAGTCACCTCTTATATGCACAGACACATCGTAGACCCTGTGGGGACAGAAACAAGTTGTAACAGGTGTTGTAGGTTGGGGGGAAATGGGACATTGAGAGATTAACAAGCCCATGTATTTCACTGTACAAGAAAAGATGAGGAGTGGTTAATATAGTTAGCAAGTAATGGACATAAAATAACAGATATATCTGGTCCTCCTCATCGCTATTACATTCATTCATTCATTTAGCAAATATTGATTAAATGCCTACAATATGCCAAGCATATCAGAGTTGTATACCATCGCTGTGGTATAAGTTTATTGCAAAATTGTGCTAAAAACAGCTTTCTGGATCATCTTGGCACTCCTAAGACCCAAGTCCTTCCATATAATCCCTCCCTTGCAGGTGTGCGGCCTCTTGCACACATCCATTGGAAGGAAGCTCACCTGGCCAGACAGTTTTCTATCTCTGGGCATCTTGAGCAAACCTTGCATAAGCCTAACCTAGTGTCTGCCTAACTTCCTGCCCCTGAGTTGAGTTCTGTATGTGTGGCCCTACTTCTGAGGCTGATTGATTCTATGATTGGCCTTCTGTCCTTCAGATAACTGAAGGTCGCTTTTTCAGCTCTGTGCAAGGCTTCTCTCCTCCAGGCCAAGTACTCAGGATTCTTCGAGGAGAAGGGATTCCAAGGTCACCAGGCTATCTGTTTGGGGCAGCAGGACACAGTCACAAAACCAGCAGAGGGACTTGTTCCTGTTCCACTCTGCCATCTTCTAGGCGTGTGTGACCTTGAGCCACTGAATGCATCTCCTTTAGGCTTCTCAAAAGGAAGTGGAGGTCACAGTGCTACCTAGACTTAGGTATTTGGAGGATTAATTGATGAAATTTTACTTAAGAGGGCTGTGTGTGGAGTGAGTCCTGTTTGTCCTCAAGGGCAGTGCTCCTGACTTGAAGTGATCAGGTCTGAGGCCACAGAGGAGGAGGCAGAGGTACTCTGGGAAGGCAGGCGACTCCCACAGTGGCACATCTGTTAGTAAGAAGATCAGCCATGAGACCAGCTGTCACCGCTCTGTCCCCATTGAATGACAGCCAGTCTTGGCAGCGCCTGAACACTTGATATGTACACTGTGGTACTTGAGGGCCAGTCAGCAAGATACTGTCCTTCCTAAGAGTAGAGAAAAAGACCGGATAACCAAACAATCGTATCGGAGTCCGAATCCATCACATAGGCTGGTGCTTCTCAACTTTAAATGAGCATCAAAGCCTGTCCCCTTGGGAACTGTCAGATCGTGGACCCACTCCTTGAAGATTCAGTTCTGCAGGTACTTGAGTGGGGCCTGTACTCTTCTGAAACCGATGGCAGTTGTCTTCAAGGGGGCAACAGAGAGGAAACATGCCCAGCTTCTCAAAACCTAAGTGAGCTGGATCGTGTAAGTCCAGAGAAGACGGAGTACCTGGAAAAGAAGGAAATGTTCTACCTGATCTTTTTTTTTTTTTTTTCCATTTTAGTTTAGCTGGAAAATATAAAAACAGTGTCATTAGGAGGCTCATCTGCAAGCTTTAAAAAAAAAAAAAAACGCCTCAGCAACAGTCTTTCCGGTAGCAAACAAGCATCTTTGGTTTGCCAAGTTCTGGGCCAAATCCTAATGCTGTCATTTCTTTTAGGAGAGCTTTTGGCTGCAAATAGTTATTTAAGCCCTAAGGAAGTAGGGAGTCCAGTGCCTGTGCATTGGCTCAACAGTGTCACCAAGACCTCAGATTCTTTTCATCTTTTTCCATTTTTAGCTTGTTGGCTTTTTGTCTTCATGCTTTTTGCCTCATGGTTACAATATGGCTGCCATAGCCCGAGGCATCTTATTTCACTCCAGGGTCTCAAGCAGGAAAGAAGCAACAAGGCCAAAACTCTTTCTTTTGAAGGCCCTGCCTTTTTATTCAGGACAAGCCCCTCCACCGCAGACTTCCCTTTACCCTCTCGTGGTTTAGAAATTGGTCACAAATCGAGTCCATGACCAGTTTATACAGATTATCAGTCATCCCTGGGGAGTGAGGAGAGGCCTCCGTTCCTTGAAGTCAGGCATCTCCACCTGCTGCCTAACCTTAGAGGCTCAGTCGCATTAGCAGGAGAGAAGGGGGAAGGCTTTGGCGCAGGTGACAGTCCATGTGCTTCCTTTTTTGCTATCCTGATCCACACTGCACAGTCTTCTAGTAAACCAGAGATGCTTTCTGTGTCAGCAAACCTTAGAAGTAACCTGATACCCAGCCCTCACTTCACAGCTGACAAGACAAGGGCTGACGTCAGGGAAGGAGTTTAACTGAGTTTCCTCAACTCTTCGGTGGGCCGTGAACCAAGCCGCCCGTCCTTGGCCTCTTGGTGCTTTCTGGCGCGCCGCCAGCCCCGCACGTCGGGGCCGCTTTCGGTTCCGTGTGTCTTTCATTGTCCACTGTTGTTTTTGACACCAGTTGCCCACCTGTTAAATGCTCTGAACTGGATTCCCGGTAGGTAGTTGGATGTCCACAGTAAATTTGAGAGATTATCGTAGCCGTTGCATTTCGATGGACCTCAGTGGCAGAGCTGTGTGCTTCGGCACGAGGGCCGCGTGGGCTGTGGGAAGAGTCGGGAGCCAAGGGGTCCAGTCGCCAAGGCAAGAGGCCATTGTGGCCCTCGGTGGCAATGAGCCAGGAATTGGGGTGGGGGGGCACCATGTTCTCTTCTGAAAATGTGCAAAATAACTTTTAAAGTTGCTCTTACTCCAACTCTTTGGAGACTTTTTTTTTTTTTTTTGAGAACAGCATGGCTGATGGGGAAGATCCTGGTGAAGGAAAGAGAGAATGATTAGAGGGAAAAAATCGCGTTCCGTGTTTAGGGAGCGCAATCAGGGAAGTGCAACATTGCGACTTGTTCGTGGTGGGCGGGCAGTAAGTACTCTAGTTGACGAGTTTCTCCACCTTGAATAATGGCGTTAATAACCGTAACTGCCACTCAGACTTGTTCTAAAGATTAAATGAGTCTGCAGTACATGACATGCTCAGAACGACGCCTGACATTTAGTGGGCGCTCAGTAAATATTAACTACTGCTTCAATTTTGGTAATCTTGCAAAATTTGGCCCTCTAGAACCCATAGTTTGTTGTAGGAGAGGAATGTGTGTACATTATTTCGAGCAGGGATATGTTGCTAGAACTTTTTTTTCTTTCTTTCTGTAATCCTTCCAACAGCCTGCGAGATCAACATTAATATTCCGATTTCGCAGAGCAGAAAATTTGGGGGATCCAGAAAGGTTAAGCTCTCTGTTCAAGCCCAGAAATACATTTACACCAAAGCCGATGTTTGTTCTGCTCTTCAGACAGGAAACCCGTCTCTGCCTGAGCGATGGCTAAGTCCCGCTCTGGGGCAGAGTCGATTTGTCACTTCCTCCTCTCCCTCCTGGGCCTTCTTCTCTCTTGCCATATTTTTTTCTTTCTGCTGTTACAGTTTCTTTCAGCCAAAGGAACCAGACGGTCACTTTCTCTTTGTGTTGTCACCTTCCTTTAACGGGGTCAGCATCAGGGCAGATGATGGCACCCTCCCAAAAGGAGCCCGGGAGCCAGAGTCTGGGTCAGAAGGTGTCACCTGTGATCCGGGGGCATGGAAAGTCATCTTGGTGGCGCAAGATGACAATCGTGGTTACAGCTGGCGCTTGTCTTTGAAGGGAGGTCTCTGAACTGATCGTGCTCCCAGCACCACTCACCGAGAAAGAGTCCTGTGAGAATCAGTGTCCCCTGGGAGGATAGTCTCCCCTGCCCTTGCTCTGTGGTCTCACCGCACCGCCTGCCTGGCCCGTTGGAGCTCCTGCCCCGTGGGAGTGTGATTGTCACTGTGCCAGTATCTCTCAAGGCATGTTCTGAGGGCCACTGGGGTCCTCGGGAAAGCAGATTTCCAGGCATAGCTCCCCGGACCTCCCTGGGTGAGTCCTTGGGTTCCCCACCTTTAAGCGACTCCTCTGGTGCTACAGATGCTGCCCTCGGTCTCCACGCTGAGAAATACTACACTGAACCGTGAGCTGCACGGGAGCAAATCTTTGACTGTATCTTTGCATCATCAGCACTTCGCTGGGCGTATTTTTTTTTTTTAATTAAGTGGTGGATTTAATGGAGTATTTGATTAATTAGTAAACAGAGAGAACAGGAGAAAGTCCAGGAAACGGAAAGGTCTGGTTTCCTAAGAACAAAGGAAAAACGATCAATCGCAGTTGCTCCGCGGGGTCAGAACGGCCTTTGCGACATAAGGACCGGTATCAGGGTTCTCTGTGTGAGCTCCTTCCGGGACCCCATCGGTGCAGGTGCTCTCCTGAGTCATGCACAGCCCGACTCCCTCTCTGGATCTTACTCACGCTGCAGAGTTTTAAACCCAAACCAAACCCTTAGCTGGGCACCATCACTGAAATGCAGACGGATGCCTGGGCTGGTTTAAGCATCACCTCCTCTCCGATGTCCGTCTTCCCGGAGCCAAGCAGGGTCTGTTTCTCCCTCAACTGAGTGCCGTCTGACTCTTCGGCAGATTTCTGTAAGGGTTGCGCATCGCGCTTATTTAAAATGTTCACACGTATAGCTTCCTTATTATTCTAGATACTCTTGAAGTACACGGTGCTTGACTTTCTCTGACATTAGGGAATGTCAGGTGCCGTGTATGTACATAGTAGGCATATAAATCTTTCTGGAAACCGTGGTTAATGGAGCGACCAGATTCTGATGTCCGCTCAGCTCTCTAGAAACTGTCTGACTTCACCTCCTCTCTTCTGGTTTTCCTTCAATATCAGACGATGAATGTTCAGCAGCGGATCACACTATAAATGGGGGAGATAGTAAAAGATGGGCTGGAGCATCTTTATTATCATGTACAACATATAGCATAGAGTACCTACTTTCACTTGCCCTCTAACGTTATAAAGATGTTAGGTAACTGCTTTTTTTTTCCCCCCTTACTAATTTTTTAGCAGGCATTCATTTCCTGGGTCTTTTTCTTCAAGTATTGTAGTAGGTAAACACATATGTTGTATACACACACACACACACACATATACATATATATACACATACATATATACATACACACACATCAGCTTTATTAAGAAATAATTCATCATAAAAATTTACTCTTTTAAAATACACAGTTCAGTGATTTTTAGCATATTCAGATATTCAAAGAGTTGTGTAACCATCACCATTTCCTAATCTTAGAACACGTTAGTTGCCCCAGAATAGATCCATCACTGCCTCTCCCCACCGGTGGGTGGCAACCATGACTCGTTCTGTCTCTAGAATTTGCCTGTTCTGGATAGTTCCTTTAAATAAAATTCGACAGCGTGTGATCTCTTGTGGCTTCTGTCACCAGACAGTGTTCAGGGTTCCTCCATGTAGTACCATGTGTCTGTACGGGATTCCTTATCATGGCCAACTCACAGTCCATTGTATGGATGTACCACGTTTTTAACACATTCGTCAGCCGATTGACATTTGGGTGGTTCCCACCTTTTCGTTGTTATGAATGATGCTGCTGTGAATATTTGCATACAGTTTTTGCGTGAACATATATTTTCAGTTCTCTTGGGGATATACGGAAACGTGGAATTGCTAAGTATATGATGACTCCATGGTTAACATTTTGAGGAACTGCCCAGCTGCTCCTGCAAAATGACTGCACCGTCTGCAACCTTTTATCTTAGACTTAGCCGTTCGTGTGCTGAGAATACCAATACCATGTGTCTTCACTGAAAGCAAGCTAATGGGACAGGTGAAACACAGGTGATGAATGCAGCTCAAAGAACCGCAGAATCTTCCCATCACCGCGGCCACTCAGGGCACCAATTCAGGAATAATGAGTGGGTCCAGTGTGCTGTGTAAAGATGCGGAGGATCCGGGACTCAGGCAGTCGCTCAGGAACAGATCAAGTTGTTTAACCACGAACTTAAAGGCAGGATGATATTTAATAGATAAATTTCCGTGTCTGGGGTCAGCGTCCTAATCGTATATCGATCACTTGCATTTGTTTTTCTTTGGTTTCACTGACATGCAGCCGAATTGTTTGCGAGGCTGTTTCTTGCGACGTTCGGCTTGCTTCCATTTTTCTACTTTGCACAAGTCGCCCGCCATCAAGATTCGTAATACCTCCAATCTCTTATGGGAGGTCACACCTTCTATGTCGCAAATCATGCCGATGCCGTGGCTCGGGGTGGCGATGGAATTTGCGTACGAGACAGTTTCATTGAAGACATGTTTTTCTGGGCCTCAATCTTCAAGGATCAAGCGGAGTATTTCATTGCCAAAAGATCAAGGGCCCCTCTGTTCTCTATAGCAGGGCACGTAATGAGACCTTCTGCAAAATGGGGTCAGGTTTGACTCTCGTCTTCTGTCCTCCTTGCCCTAATTATTATTTAGGACAACAACACATGCCTAATGGAAAGATTCTATACAAAAAATTAAACATTTAGGCCCTTCTCAAACCAGAAGGTCTATGTACTAAATTAATACGTGATGAACCAGCTCAGTGGTAGCAGCCTGGCTGCATATCACACAGAATTCTCTGGGGTTCCTTTGCCTGGTTTCTCGACCACAACAAACTACCTCTGCCAACCAGAGATAAATTCAGTGCCTACACCAGGGGAGAAAGGGCCCCTCCACCCCGTGCCATGCCTGCTTCCAGGGTACTGAGCTTGACTTTCAGCTTCTGTCTGACTTGAGGCTTTTTTGAGATCTGCCTCGCAAGTGTTGGTAGTCCATTGTGTCCAGCCGACGAGGGGAAGGGAGGTGGCTGTCTCAGACTTGCAGGGGTCACACTATTTCCATTTCCTCACACCTATATAGGGAGAAAAGAGATGAGCTGACTCTAGGACCTCTAGGAGGGAAGACAGTTGTCTGGCACCTGAGCTATTTCAAGAAAAAGGGGTGGCTGGAGAGAATGGGAGAGCCCAGGAAAGTGGTGACGGGTGGAGTGTTCTGCGGCCCCAGGATGGAATCAGAAGTTTTCCACACTCAAGTAAACAGATTTTGTGCCCGATCAATACATGGAGCATTAGAGAAGATTTCATAAGATGATGAAAGTATGAAGATAAAACAAAAGGATTAGAAAGGAGATAGGATTAGCAGTCGCCAGGAGATGGAGGTGGTCGGGTGCAGTCGGGGACCACAGGGGAGTGGCTCCGATTTTTCAAGGGGCCTCCTTAGGGAGATCATCAGTGACGGAACTGTTCTGTATCTCGATCACCATGGTAGTTACATGAATCTATATACGTGATACACACGCCGTGCCAATGTCAGTCTCCTGGCTTAGAGATGGTACTGCAGTTATCTAAGATGATACCACTGCAGGAAGCTGCGTGAAAGGTACCGAGACTTCTTTGTACTACTCTGTAGCTTCCTCAACATCGATAATTATTTCAAAAGTTTTCTTTTCAACCTGGGAGGAAAAAAAAAAAAGGAAATAGTGATGCAAAAAGGAAAAAAAAGTAAATGATATGATAGACAGGGCAAATAATGGCATGGCATCTAAGGAGGTATAACCTCTAATAAGCTTCTGACAAATGGTGACATTTAAAACAGGAGGGCAGCTACACTGTGGCTCAGGTAGTAGCCTTCATTAAAGTTTCCCCAGAGGAAAATGTCACTCACGTCACAGACAACGTGCTAATCTCAAAATGACACACACACTCCTAGAAATTAATAAGAAAAAGCAATACAGCCGCGGTCAAAGAGGAGAACAGGGAGTTGACAGAAGAAATACAAGTGGGTCTTAGACACGGAGACTCAACTTTGCCATGTCACCTGTTTTTTTGTTTTTTGTTTTTTGGAATACTAACCACATAAAGAAACATACTGGGACACCTTTTTTTAACTCTTAGATTAGTGAAAATCTGTAAGTTTGGTAACACCTTCTGCGGGTGAGGCTGTGGGACAGAGGCCCTCTCAGGCTTCGCTGGTGGGTACCTGTCCCAGAGATGGGGACTGGGCAGTGTTAACACGATTCCAGAATTGGAGATGGCTGACCGTTCACCAAAATCCGTTTTCCCTCTTCACAGTAACACAGAGCTGGAATGTGGCTAAGCAACTAATGGCTATACCTCCCAGCTCCTCTCGCAAACCTGTTGCTAGTACCCTCCAGTGGGATGTGAGTAGATAAAAGTGTGTGTGTGTGTACACGCACATTTACCAAAAAATGGCCACAAGTTTCCCTCCTCCCTGTGCCCGTGATCTGCACCATGACTTTGCAGTCACCAAGAGGAGGAATCTGTCCTAACTTCCAGACCATGCAGAGAGAAGCCCCTGTCATCCAAGCTGGCCTCTGAGAGCCGTCAAGAGCATCATGTCATAGCCAACCCCACCTGGCCCACCAGCTGCCTGCACATGCTGAGCCGGCCCAGCCAAGAGAGGGGCCACGTTCATCTCTTCGGCCAGAACCAGAACAGCCCAGCTGGATCTGGCCAAGTTGCCCACCTGCACTTTTAAGCCGCTACATTTTGGGGGAGATTTGTTACACAGCGATGCTAACTGATACGGTGCCTGCAACTTCTGGACAGGATTTCAAAGAACCACCTCCGCCTGCTCCATGCTTTCTTTTAGTCGTTCCTGAGCTACCACATAGCTCAAAGCCAGTGGAAGGTCTCATTTTTCAGTCAGCCATGCAGCGCCAACAAAACTCTTCAGGACTCCACTTTGCCAAGGGGTGTGGGTGCGAACCACACAAGGGATAGAGAAAATCACTTATTGCAAGCACCGATACGGGCAATGATGAGAATAAAGTGGGAAGGTTGGCGTACTTCACCTACACTGACAAGGAGAGAACTAGGACACCAAGTCACTCAGTTCTCACCTGTTACAAACGAGGGAAGAGAGGCCGAAACAGAGCAAGCCGAAACAATAGCTCGTGTTCTGCACAGCAATACGGAGAATTCCTGTCAGGCCACGTTTCGCGGGGCCATCGCTGAAAGCAGGACGGAAAGATGCAAAGGTCTTGAGAGATTCAGAGAGAGCACACCTGAGGTTAGAATTTGGAGGTGGGCTGGGGAAGCAGTCCGGGGGATGACCGTGGTTCAGCCTCACACCCTGGAGGGGGTGGTATGGCATGCGTTAGGGGCTGTGAGTAGAGATCACAGGTCAGAGCCGCTCTGTTCTGCTGGGAGGGGCCACGATGCCTGCGACGCTTGTTTCTACTGCACAATACTAGGACCCAGGAACTGGCCCAGAGCCCTTTGAGGACCACTGGAATACTTGGGCCGCCTCTTAGCCTCTCCACTACCGGAAGCCAGCCAGGCAACTTTTAACCCTAAGGAAAAGAACGTGGTCTTTAGGTGAATATCACGAAGAAACAAAACCCCCTCAACGTGACATGGAAATATTCTCTTTTATGCCCCGCATTAGAAACAGAATGTGGGCTGATGGTATAGCCATCCGCATCAGGCCTCTAAAAGAATGTTTTTTTTTCCCCTTGTTCTTCTAAAATGCTATGTTTCCTGTTTTGGTTAAATGACAGACTTCCTTCTGAAGAGGATGTCAAAATAGCTGTGATTGAGAAGAAATCCCAGAAGGAATCTTTTTGTTGCAGAAAGCCAACTCCTCGGGTGTGGGAGGCGGGGGAGACTGGAGTCTGAGGTGGACCCCGGGAGGCCCACGGGCCGCCCCTGCAGGGTCTGCTGCTTTGTTTTTTCAGCTCAGGCAACCTACCACGGGACCTGTAGCGTAAGGTGGGTTTAAGAGGTAACAGTGCCCCCTACTGGCACAAGAAGTTTTAAAACTATAACCTGCAAATCCTGAGCAGAGCAGAGCAGAGCTTTTCGCTGTGTCTGGGGCAGAATCCGTGCTTCAACCTTTCTCCTGTCCCCGCTGTCCTTTGAAAGGAGCTGCTCTCTGGGGCGTACCTGTCCTCCCAACCTGCAGGCAGCTCAGGGCCCGTGAATGTCGCCGGAGACCACAGTGCCGCGGAGTTCTGTCTTGGGTCTGCATTCACCGCCTGCCGCTTTCCCATGGCGTTTCTCTCTTCCTGCAGAAAACCGAAGTATCTTTTGATCATGGTATTGGGCTGCAACAGCGAACTCTTTTATTTTCCTTTTCCTTCAAAAAAGGGAAATTACAACTCGCCGAGTAGAATTTTCAGTTCGCTGTCTGCGCAGGTTTCGCTAGGTGTGTCCGGATGTTCTCAGATTCCAAATCTTTACCAGCGGCCCCTGCCACACCCCTGCTCTGCACCGGCCCCCCGCAGCTCCGCCCGCGACAGCTCTGGGCTCTTCTTTCCTGCGGACCGAGGGCCTCATGTCTTACACATCGGCTCCTATCCCGGGAAACTGGCCATACCCTGGTGCCCTGGGAGGGCCCCTCTGGGTGACAGTATGTGGGATACTCTAACAGTCAGCCCAGTGGAGAAGGGCCCGGACTGCCGAGCCAGTCTACCTGAGTTTGCCACTTCCTGGCTGTGTGACCTTGGTCAGGTGATTTAACTTGTTTGGGTCTCAGTTTCTCATATACGTAAAATGTGGATGGTAATAACAATGTCTAACACTCAGGATTAGCATGAGACTCAATTAAGTTAAAATTATGTGTTCAGAACAGCCATCAGCAAAAAGTGCTCAGTATATGTGTGCCGTTATTCTAGCTCCTTAGCTTAAGGCTTAAAGTTATCCTGTGGTGGTTTTCTTGGCTGTATTTCCTCAGGTCTCATCGTGGATTCCATTGCTTTGGAAAAAGGTAGCCCCAGGTCACAGAAAAAAATCTGTAGGAGCTGGAGTTACCTAAAGATAGCAAGGAAAGTAAACCTTCAGATTCTTTTAATTGCATCAAATGACCCTGATTCCTGGGGTCCAAATTCGTGGCCTAATTTTTCCAGGAGAAGCCACTATTATTGACCCAAATCCACCCCCTCCTCCTTAGGTATAACAGCAGTCCTCAACCTTTTTGACACCAGGGACCGGTGCTCCTATGAGAATCTAATGCCCGATGGTCTGAGGTGGAGCTGAGGTGGTGATGCTGGCTCTGGGGAGCAGCTGCAGATTCAGTTGAAGCTTCACTCGCCTCCCTGACCCTCACCTCTTGCTGTGCGGCCCGGTTCCTAACAGGCCACAGACTGGTACCAGTTCACGGCCTGGGGATTGGGGACCCCTGGCCTATACGATGCACACACGGGGGAGGGGCTGGGCCAGACCCTTCAATGCCACCCCATTCCTAAGTCAGACACTCTTATCTGGGGTCCATAGATAGGTTATGGTGATTCCCAGATCTCCTCAGAAGTTATGTGCAAAACTCTATGTGTATCAGGAGTAGTGGCACTACTCCTCAAAAGTCATCTTTTCTTAGAGGGAAACCGTCCTAGTGGTTAGAAGGTGTCCCTAATACTTAATGGGTGCTGACGAAGGAGGGGGAAGTTGGTGAGGGAAATAAGCTTGTCGCCACTCACCTGTTTTTTGTCCTACGGTAGTTCTTCTGAGTGATCCAGGGTTCGCTTTCCCGTGGCTCGGGTTGTGTGGGATCAGTATTTTCCATCGATAATTATTCACAATTAAGAGGAATACGCAGGAATTAAAAGCCACATGCTGCCTTCCAGAGCTGGGGATTTCTTTCAGCTCTTTTGAATTATTCACACTCTCCGTCCCCTTTACAAATGTGGATAATGAGTTAGTGGCATTTCGAGGCCCGGGACCCAACATAAGCATGTTTTTGTTTTCCTCTTAAAGCTCCAGTAAACATTTAACAAGATAATGATGGTGTCTTCGTGGGCACTAATGTGAGATTCTCATCATCACTCTCTAGTAAATGGGGGACACAGTTGCTTCAGTGGGAAGTGGGGGTGCTTACCCCCTGTTACACACGCGCTGGTTTTGAGAGTAATCTTAGCCAGTCCTCCATGAGTGGTATGGCAAGGCGCAGGCTGACTACATAATTTATGGAGCCCACTGCAAAACTAAGCGCGGGGCCCCTTCTACAGAAACTGTTAGGGGTTTCAAAATGTCGAGGGCAGAGCATTCAGCTAAGTTCAAGGTCCTGCTCAGCGTGAGGCCCTGTGTGACCACACAGGTCACAGGACCATGACGCCGGCTCCAGCCGGGACGCTGGGGCGCGGGGCTCACCCCGCCCCCCCTTCTCACTCCACTTCTGCCCGCAGGGGGCCTTCCTGCGCCTCCATCATCACACCACGCATGTGCCAGGCCCGCGCCAGCCTCGCGGCTTCCTGTGTGGCATCCTTCTGCCCGCAGGGCCGTGTCCCATGTCACCCTCCAGCTCGCTCCCTCCTTTGCTTTAGGTTTCTGCTGGGACGTCACCTTGGCAGAGGGGCCTCCCCGACTGCCCTCTTTCCAGCAGTACGCCCCTCCCTTCACGTCCCCCCGGATCTTACACACCTGCGGCAGAGACAGGTTTCTCTCTCTCTCTCACCATGTTTGTTTATCGTGGGTCGCCATCCTCTCGCTCGTGAGCTGTGAGCGCCTGGGGGGCTGGGGCTCCGTTGGGCGTGCTCCGTGGGGCCAGCGCGGTGCCGGGCACGCGGCCTTTGCCCCGTATCTGTGGAGCCACACGGGCGAGGACGCCCTTTGCCACCCCCTCGGAGCCCAGGGTGCGCGTTCAGGGAAGGGCGAGCGCGTGCTCGCGACACTCCCCGCCTCCGTGCCCTTCTCAGCCGGAAGCGGTGTCGTCCCCCTAATCTTTGTCGTTCTGGACGAGGTGTGTAAGATCCAGGACTCTGACCGCAAAACCGAGAAGGGGCCTTGGCGTCAAGGCTGGATCCATCACTGATGTTTGAGAAAACGCTAAAACCTACTGCTTTCCAAAGCATGTAACGGGCTGTTGCATGGGAGGGTCCTGGGGTCACATTGTGGTGGGAGGGTTAATGACGGTAAATGCTTCCTCACCTCCAGGCTTCCCGGAGGCCTTCCAGTGCCCATGCGCACTGAACTTCACACACTTATTTGGGCCACAGGAACCTCTGATTCACCAGGGCAGGGGTCATCTGGGAAGTATACTTTGGGATACCCTGGTATCATGGTAGATGCCCTGGCCTGATATCAGGAGACTCCTGGGCAGGTGAGGTCCAGGGACAGACCACCAGGCCCTCTCCCTGGGTTCTCCAGTCTTTAAACTAGGGCAGCTCTTGTGGTGCTGGGTGAGCCCAGAGTTCCTATCCAGCTTTAACATTCTAGGAAAGGCAGTCCTGACTTTCCATTCTCCTCTTGTCAAAATTAATTCATTTGGTCAGCAAATATATATGAAGTTCCTGTCACATGCCAGGGACTTTTCTAGGCCCTCGGAACACACAGTGAAAACAAGCTCCTTCTGGTGCTAACTTTCTCATAGATGTCTGAGTCTGGCCTGGATGGATTTGCTGTCTGTCAGGGTCTCAGTGCACTAATTGGCATTGGAAAAGCCACTTAGAACAGTGTAAAGGAACGTTTGGACCCAAAGCCTAGAAACCTAGATAAAATGTCTAGGCCTCACCACAAACAAGGGGGGCTTTGTGCCCCGAAGTTATACCACGCAGGGTCCAATCTTGGCAGTACAATTGGCTGAGACTTTAAGCAAAAAACTTCTCAGTATCAACTTTATTTTTGTTTCATCCGTAGGCTGGGGATAGGAGCATCACCTGCCTCTCAGGAGATACTGCGCATAAAGAACTTAGCCTAAGAGCTGGTTTGTGCGGCTCACGTGATGTCTCTTCATTCATGTTGTCACATCCTCAGTGAACTTAGCCAAGTCACTTTCTGTGGACCTTAGCTGTCCCCTTCTATCAAATATAGTGCTTGTTTCAGCTTTATATAGGTCTGTGTTTATGGCTCAGCATATATATATATATATATATATATATATATGTATATATTATACACGTGCATATAGATGCATATGCATCATCATTTATATGTAGAAAGGAAGGATGGAATAAATAAATGGATGTCGGCATTTAAATCTCTCAAGCTTTCTACCTCTGTCATTGCAGTCTTTTAAGCCACTGTTCCAGCTCCTGAGACATGCCGCCGTTTTACATGTGTGGGGGTGGTCCGAGGTTAGAAAAATGAATTCCCTCCCCCCTCCACTACAAGTATTCTATCAATCCTGTTGCAGTCCAAGGAGACTTTACTTAATTTCCTCCTTTGCATGTCTTTGTTTTATTTCTGTTTGAGAGCTGCCTCTTCCTCCTTCCCTCCTGGATCTACACATCGCTCTGCTTACCCATTACTAATTTCCTTGGGCAAAAGCATTTTCCTGCTGCCAGTCTATCATCTGCACACCATTTGTAAGAGTCAGGACCCTGGTCATATAACAGTCTGGAATGGGAACCCAGAAGTGCTTGACTTGCTCTGTGCTCAATAATACCCTGATTTCACAAAGGTTAGCCCATTTAACACACAAAGGGATCTCAGCCAAAATTTAGACATGGGTAGCTTTTCCTATTATCTTGGAATTAGTCTCGATTACCCTTAAATTATTGCAGATTGACCACCATGCAGTGGTTTCTCCTTTCATTAATCTTACTAACTGGCTGCATTCATTACAAATCTTTTTTCCCAGCCAGCACATGATTTCTCTTCTGCAGAAAGGCTCTCCCCCTGTATTGCCTTTTTTTCACATTTCTTACTTTTGTTTGTGCCTTTGATTAATGGTCACACCAGAGCACATCCTGACAGCCATGCTTCTGCCTGAGTTTCAGCAGTAAAGCTATCTGGATGCAGTTTTTGCATTTTCTGGGTCTCTTGGAAATTAGGCCCCTCTTTTTCCAGAAACCGTGGTTCAGAGTGATATAATACATCAGGCACAGGCATATAAAAATAGTATTAAAAGATAACGGCGAATGTGTTTCCTTGTTATAGAATGAAGCCTGTGTATCATAGAATATGTTGGAGACTAGAGAAAATTAGATGAGAGGAGAGAGAAATCATACATCTCCTACTACCCTGAGATCATCATTATTTGATGAGTTACTCCAATTTATTTTTCTCTGCATTTTTAAAGACAGTTGTCTTCCTTCTAAATGTAATTCTGATTCCTGCTTTTTCATGCTCTTTATTTTCACTTAACATTAATGATCTTCCAAACTATCACTTCCACTGGCTGGATAATGTTCCATTTAGTGATATATCATCATTATTTTTTTAAGACAGTCTCCTCTTTTGGACCAATTAGGGTGTTTCTGATGTTTGGTTTGTTTGTTTTTGAAGATTTAATTAAGACTTTGTTACCTTTCTTCAGCATATAGCTTTCCCTCTCTCAGATTCATTTTGTAGTATAAATGAAAAGGGTGTGATTTCTGAGTCAGAGGGTTTGAATTTTCTTAATCTACATCGTCAGTTTTCTTCCAAAAAGGCATGTACCACTTTATAACCACAACTCAAGGTATTAGAGACAGCCCCGATAGAGGTGAATTGAATATTTTAGCTCATAATGAAGTTCTGCCCATAACTTTGATTTTACTTTCACACGATGATTTTGCTTAATAAAAAAGAATAGCAGCTCTTTTAAAAAAATAATTGTGTGACCCGCCCACCGACCCACAAGGAAATGGTTTCCTTCTCTGAGCCTCGGCGTTCCTACCTGTGGAATAAAGAGATCGGATGAGACGATGCTCTCTGGTTCATCCGTGTGTGTGGGTGGCCTTTGCAGCCGGGCAGGTCGACCAAATCCATCTCTCCTGGTAGGATCGAAGGAGGAAAGACTGGCCACTAAGTAGAGAAATAGCATTCGTCTCAATGAGCCGGGGGTGGGGAGGGGAGCAGCGTCCATCCACATCACTCATGGTCTTAAAACCAAGATGTGCAGAAAACGCCTCTCGAGAGATACGAGATGCTGTCGAGGCGCTTGGAGGCGAGGAGACACACTCCTTTGCAGACCTCCCTGTCGTGGGGGTCTGCAAACGTCCCAGCTTTGGAGAAGCTCGTTCTCTAGACTGGAGTCATTCTGTCTTTGTGGGATTAATCTCAGTGGCGAAACTGCTTAGTTCACCTAAATCCTTAGAACATTTGGGAACGACGATAACAGAGCCGGAAATGCTCTGGGGTTTAGGATGCAAAGCTGACTCCCGCTTCGCTCTCGGTAGTGGTTACATGGATTACATGGAGAAAACCTCTTTAAATGCCAGGGAAAATACCGCCCGTGTCGTCTGTGTCAAAACCTTCCCGTGGACTTAACAGTTTAAAGGATGCTCAGTAAATATGACGGCACAGGATATTAAGCTTCGAGATCACTCCACATAAAGGCATCAGGAAGTGCATAGACAGGTACGACTCCTGCGGGTGGCACTGGTAACAGAATGAAGAAGTAGCAATAAAAGCCGTGTGTGAAGATACCCGAGTACAGCTGCCTCGTGCGGAAACATCTGTCCAAACGGGAGCAAAGTCTGGCCGTCCCAGATTGGTCTCGTTAGTCACGTAATCGCCCATCAGTGGAAGGGGAAGAAAGTCACTTTGTACGTGATGGATCGCCCAGCACCACGGCACTGTCACGGCACCCACCGCCTCGAGCTGCGTTCGTGCATTCCTGCCTCCTCTGCGGAGCAGGGACCACGTGCCAGTCATCGGAGAGCCCAGGGCGCGTGGCACGGATTTCACCGTCGAAAGCTAAGACAGCGCGTGACCTCTGCGGGCTGTCGTTTTCTCATCCGTCGAGACGTGAGCGATGCCGCTCACCCGCGGGGGCGATAAAGTACAGCCCCGTCACGAGGACATGCTCCGGAGCCGGGCGACACGGGTACACAGATTTTACCTCCACCTTCTATTAACAGAGTGGTGTTAGCCCAGCTGCTGAACCTCTGTGGCTTAGTTTCCTCATCTGTTAAGTTGCTGATTCACAGTGTTGGTCATGGCGATTAACTAAATATGCGCAAAGTGCTACGAGGAAAAGTGGGACCTAGCAGGCACTGTGTGCTCATCAGCTAACAGCACCCTCCACTGCCACTGCCTTCCAAGGGAGCTGCAAGGTTCAGGACTAATACCGTGATACTGTTCGGTGTAAGCTGGGGCTTCGTAAATGGGAGCTACTGTTATCATGTTTATAACCTTTCCTTGCCCGTGTATGGTAGTTTGTTGAATGGAATAATGAGCTCATTCCTTAGGTTGGTTTTCTAATCAGGCAGGAGCTGGAATCTTTATTTTATTTTATTATTGTATTCACACATTCTAGGTCTTGAGGTCTAAGATGTTTATAAAGACAAAGGAGATGAGTCCTAGCACTTTTTTTCGAATTGCCAAGCTTTTGTAGCTCGCCGAAGCTTAGGTAAGTAAGCATCACTCACTTTTCCTTTCTCTCTGTGATGTGTTCTGTCCACATTAAAAGCAGACTAGAGAGACTGTAAAATGGCCAGTTAGGTTTTAGGGGAAAAAAAATAATTCATTTCTAAAATCTCCGTCTTTCGACAACATGGATGGACCTAGAGGGCATTACGTTAAGTGAAATGGACAAAGAAGGATAAATACCATATGTTCTTATATGTGGAATCTAACGAACAAAATCCACAAAACAGATTCATGGATACAGAGAACAAACGGATGGTCGCCAGATGGGAGGAGCTGGGAGGGCTGGGTGGAAAAGGCAAAGATTGAAGAAGTGCAGATTGGTAGTTATAAAACAGTCACGGTGTGTATAGTACAGCATAGGGAATATAGTCAAAAATATCATAATAACTATGTATAGTCAGGACCAAGCGGGTCCTAGACTAATGGGGGGATTACTTTGTAAATTATATAAATGTCTAACCCCTATACTATACACCTGAAACTGATCAACTGTAATCGAAAAATAAAAATAATAAAAAATAGACGTCGTCCTCTTACACATGGCACCTTTGCAACGCGATGTTCGCGGAGGAGGCCTGCTCGGAGTGTGTTCTGGGTTTCACTGCCTTCGTTTGCAGAGGACGCACCTGAGGCGGGAGAGGCGGAACCTGCCTTGGCTCAGGTTAGCGGAATGTGGATGAGCCCGCAGGTTCTCCATAGTTGGCCCTGGGACCAGGAGCATCAGCATCACTTGGGAACTTGTTAGATATTCAGATACTAAGGCTCCACCTCAGACCTACTGCATCAATTTTGGTGGGTGGAGCCCAGCTGTCTGTGTTTGAAGAACCCTCCAGGTGATTCTGATGCATGGGAAAGTTTGAGACCCACTGAGTTAGGCTGAGAATTTCAAGCAAGTGATACCTTTTGTCAGGGCAGTCTAAGGCCTGATATACCTGCTCTTTTTCCTCACTCCCCAAGCAAATATATACCTGTGACCACACAATCAGAGCGGTAAATTGAAGCCAATTAGCAGCTAAGTAACTGCCAACACTTGTCACCAGGGTAGTTGTTAGTAATTAGCACTAATGACTCTAGAGAGGAAAACAGTTGTGGTTCAAAGGCATCCCCGCCATTTGAATTCACTGGGAGTTTTTTCAACATTTTCCTGCCCCGTTTGTCTTTTACATGCACACACCATCACCGTGGGATGGATGCCTCTCTGGAGACGATCTCATCATGAAGTAATATGCGGTGGTGTTTTTAGATGCTTGCCAGGATGAGCTGATTCATTCAGGGTGTGCGTGAAAGTTGTGAATCAGCCTTTTGGATGCACCTGCATAATTCCTATAGCGACGTCAGGATGTACATTATACCTTTCTCCAGGAAGCAGAAAGTGATTTATAGGCATGACAGGAGCTGTTGGACGAGCTCACCAAATGACAGTTCTCTCTGAATTTCGTAAGAACGGAACCACCAAGGAAGAAGAGAACTACTCCCTCAAAAAAAGAAAAAAAAAAAGGTAAATTTCAAATAGAAAGCAGCTAGGTTAACTTCAGTGTTGAGTTACCAAACGTGGATTTCAGAGAACTCTTTTTAAGAAACGTCGAAGGATGAAGTTAACACGCCCCTCCCATCCCCTCGTCCGTGACCGTGGTGTGTGTTAGAAGCAGGGGAAGGTCGCTCTGGCCTCCACGATGCTCCTTCAAGTTGGCGATGATCACGCACTTCTCCCAGTCTCGCCGGAGCCCCCATGCCTTGCCCGGGGGTGGACTCTCCCAGAGGTCTTCGGATGGGTGGATTGAGTCGAGTGGAACCGCACTGACCGCCGTCTGATTTGGGCGGCGTGGGATTCTGCTGTTCTGCGCCGATGCCGGGTGCGCCGCCCTGATCACAGCCCTCCACTGGAAGGTTTCGAAGGTGGCAGATGTTTTAGTCATGAGGGGTCTTGTTCAATAGGGGACGGAGCAAGTTATCAAAGGGGAACCTGGCTGTTTTCAGCTGTTTCCTTCCCGCTACCCAATTACCAGTAGAAAAACAAGGGAAGTTGGTTGAAAAGTTGGGGAGGAGGGGGACATTGTGTGATATAAAGGTATCCCCTCTTTCAGGAGGCGACAGCTATTTAAAACCGCTGGATTATCTGTAAAGATTATCTGTAAAGGGACGGGGCTGAACATGTGTCTTCCAGAACACCGTGCTTTCCAGGCATTTTCTTTTCTTTCTTTAAAAATAAATAAATAAATTCTGTGGTTAATATGCATAATACAATTCACCACTTTCCCCATTTTTAGTCGAATAGCTCCGCGGCGTTAAGTCAGTTCACATCGTTTTGCAACCATCACCACATCCGTCTCCAGAACTTTTTCGTCTTCCCAAACGGAAACTCTGTCCCCATAACAGTGACGTCCCGTTTCTCCTTGCCTTCAGCCCTGTCGTCCACCATTCTACTTTCTGTCACTCTACACCGAAAGACTCTGGCGACACCATGTCACTGGAATCATGTAATAGTTGTCCTTTTGTGTCCGGGTTATTTCACTTAGAGCATGAGGTCTTTGGGGTTCATCCATGTCGTGACATGGGTCACCGTTTCGTTTTTCCAGGCGTATACCTAAGGACTGTCAGCATCGTGAGCTGTGTCTTCCTGGGTCCTCTGCGGAATTAGCCTCCAGCCCCTGGTGCTCACACAGACCCTTTCTTTCATCCACACTGAACTCCTTTGCAGTTCACTAAACCAAATGGCTCACAACTCTCAGGTCTGTCTGTGCCTTTGCAAAAGCTGGTCCTTGTGCCTGGGACAGCCTTCCAAAGTCCAGCTCATTCTTGATGCGTCCTTGGGTGTTGCCATGGGCTGGGTACACACAGCCCTCTGTGTTGGCACAGGTCATGGCATGTGGCACCGTCGTCATCGTCATCGATGTCTTCCTTCAGCCCGCGGATATCCTGAGAGCAGAGACTCTGGCTCTAGCGTCTCCCAAGCGTGTGGCATGAGTCCCCGGCACGTGGTCTGTGCTCAGTGACCTCTGCCACTCAGACAGATCGTTCTGAGCAGCTCGCTAAACAGAGACCAGAAACCCAGTTCCACTAGAATTTTTACTAAAGAAGGAGTTTGCTTTGGGGCCACACGGATACTTTATCTGGCTCCATTACTATCTCGGCTCTTCCCTGAGTGGAATTTTGCAAGTTGGGGTCCAGCACAGGCAAAGCGGAGGGGCCCCATAGCACACATCCGCAGTTACACATCCCTGGTGCCGGAGCCCATCTCTGGGGGTCTTAATCTCTGGCCCCCAGGAGCTGGCTGGTTTCTGTACCTGGTCCAGAATCGTCACTTATTGCTGGGTTTGTAGCAACTTCCTCCCCAGCCCTGAGTAAGAATATGTCTTTTTCTCTGATTAAAAAAATAGATGTCTATTTTGTCTAGCACGTTCTGCGCTCAAGGCATCCCGAGAGGTTTGCAGCGTGACCCCAACCCTCCCTTCAGGGATGTCGAATCTCAGAGGGAGCCAGGCAGGTGTCCAGGAGAATGCTCTGTGCTAAGTCTTCTAACTGAGCGAGGACAGTAATTGTAAAGCCCAGGGGATGCTTCCACCTGGACCTGTGCATTCGGTCCCCGCTGCGCTTCGGGGCCCTGGTGTCTGAGAGGACGAGGGCAGCCCCCGGCAAGGAGGACGGCGCGACCATTACATCCAGTGTAGAAGGGCCAGGGCTTTGTAGGGCAGAGGGCAGGTTGCTCTGGGAATGAACTTGTTGTCAGATCCGTTATTCATCGAGCATCAGTAAGTGAGGGGACTGACGGGAAGTTGATTCCAAATGACAAGAACCAAGAGGTGATGCCTAAAGCGACACAATCTCAGCACGGCAAGGAATCCCGACGGCCTAGGATACCCACTCGCCTTGCCCAAGTCGTCATTCAGCCTGGGCGCACCCCCCTCCCCCCACGTGATGGGGAACGCACTGCCTGTCACCACAGCCCACTGTGCCTCCAGAGAGCTCTGGCCTTTGCAAGTTCTTCCTATTTAGCCCCAAGTCTCCCCCTGTAGCTTCTCCCTTTGTTCCTAGTTTTATCCCTCCTCTTCCCGGCATTGCCCTTCAGATGTCCAGGGAACGTGCAATGGAGCCGGCGTGGCTTTTCTTCTTCCAGGAACAGCATCCTCAGTTCCTGCAGCCCTCCTCAGGGTGGGGGTGACGTGTGACCTGGCAAGGGATTAGCAAAGCCCATTTGGGCCCTCTCCTCTGGCTCTGCTATGATAATGGTATTAGCAGCAGCTCCAGATGGCAGCCGGGGAGGCCTCTGAAAACCCGACAGCCCGGAGCTTCGGCTCAACCCAGCGTCCAGGTGGGCCACGGGAGGAGCAGCAGCTCTGACTGGCGGCTCGTTCCCTTCTCTGTGGTACCGGCCCAAGCCCTGGGCTCTCCTCTCTGCACCGCAGGACATGGCGGAGGAAAGGAGAGGACATGGACAGGCTCCTGAAGCTGTGTGTACCTGTTCACTCTTGGCAAGACTGACAAAGGCTCTTGGGGAATACTGTGTTCTGAGCATTTTCAACTTTCAAGGTTGAGCCTTTGGAAATGGAGCAGTTCTTTCTGTCTGGTTCCGGCAGTCAGCCATTCATTGCCACCTCACACCTGACGCCTTTGGCCTCTGGTTACCTCCTCACCTGAGGTAGCCACCTGAGCTCTGTCTCCGCGTCCCAACTAGGCGAGATGGCAAACACTTGGGTCATGCGCTGCTTGCCCGAAAATGTGATTAATTGTGCTGTTGGCTGTTTCAGTAATCACGGCGTCCACGTGAGGTGTTAAGTTTCGTGACGTGTGGGTATCTTGCGGCAAACGTGATGCTAACACTTCAGGTGAACTGTTTCCTTTTGCCGTCCCTGTAACAGTTGGTGGTCTGCGTCTTGCACAGGTGTGGAAACTAAAGCTTGGAGCGGAAACTTCACCTCCCCTGTTCCACACCGCTCAGCGATTCAAACTCGGACGGATTCAAGACAGTAGGAACCAGTCCGAACTGGGATTCACAGCCCCTTCCACTGGACTCTAGTATTCAAACTCTTAGTCAGTGTTCTTTTTTTTTCACATAATGGAAAATTCACTCATTTATAGTGCACAGTGTGGGAGGGCGGCGGGGTTAGGATAATCACAGGAGTTGATTTTAGAACTTTTTCGCCACTCCCAGAGGGAGCCTATCCCGTTAGCCGTCTCTCCCCATCCTTCCGTTCTCCCAGACCGAAGTAACTACTAATCACCTTTCCGTCTCTGTGGATTTTCCTGCTCTGAACATTTCATGTAAAAATGGAATGACACAACAGCTCGCTTTGTGTGACCGGCCCCCCTGACTTAGCATAACGTTGTCAGGGTTCACTCACGTTCCGGAATGTATCCGTGTGCCATTCACTTTTATGGCCACATAGTGTTGCATCATGTGGGTAACACCATGTTCTGCTTATCTATTCATCCCCGGATGGACATGCCACTTTTTAACTGTTGCGAATAACGTTGCTGTGAACATCTGCGCACATGTTTTTACATGAACATGTGTTTTCATTTCCCTTGGTATAGACCTGGGAGAGGAATTTCTGGGTCAGGTCGTAACTCCTCCACAAGCAACATTTTGAGGAAGTGCCAAATGTCTTCCAAAGTGACTGTTCCGTTTCTTAGTTGCCGTTCTTGGGTGCTTTTTTTTTTTAAGTGTAGGAATCATGTCTGAGATATTCTGGGTACCCCTCCCCCACCTCATTCTAGCTCAGTAACTTGCCTGGTGATCGTTTTTGTTTGTTTTGTTGTGTTTTGTTTTAACTCCATTGCACAAAGCAGCCTGGCTATAAAGTTTCTGAAGCATACCGCTGTAACCTAGGGTTTCTTAACTATTCCTTTATCAGCAAAACGGGTTGAATCAGTGAGAATTAGTGAGTCGAAGGATTCCGTGAGATACAGCATATAAAAGCCTGGCACAGGACCCAGAGCGTTGGACGAATGTTTTCTTTCAACACTTACACTTGAACTCCCACCGGGTACTATATACAAACACCGAGCAGAAGCCAGTGGGGGTAAGCAGTGGAAAATACGGATTATCGTTACCATTCAGCTTCACCTCCCTCTTCCTGGCCCCCGCTCTAGGAGGGTCGGTGCCCTGTGCTTCTGGAGTGAATTGCTCTCGCTCCCACCCCAGGGCCTTTACACATGCTCATCTCGCCTACTGGAACTTTCTCCCCTGTGTTCCTGAGCCAACCTCCCCGCCTTTGCTTGGTTGATTCGACATGGTTTTCCAATCTCAGCCTTGTCGTCACTGCTTCAGGAAGCCTCGCCGGTGCAGATTGGTTCCTCCGACTTTGTACCTGCACGAGCACCACACTCCGCCCCTTCACAGCACTTATCCAGGCTGCCGTTTTACACTTATTTGCATGATCCTCTAAGTAAGTTCCACAGCCCCCACTAGACTATAAACTCCGGGAGGGGAGAGCCCGGGCTGCCATTGTTCACCACCGTATCCCCTGCAGTCGGTAGTAAGCACCCGATAAGCATCTAATGATGGCATGGCCGTCGCTCCTTTCCCCGTATTTAGAAACTATCGAAAGCGACTTGCTTGGAGCTGAAGGGACGCGTCATCCACATCACGCCTGGCGGAGTGGACAGTCTTCCTTCAAGCCGCTTGGCTCCCCATCCAAACCACCGGGTTCAGTTAGAACACGGGTTGATGGACAGCCAGGTGTTAAGCAGGCTGAGATTAAGAAAGGCTTGGAGCACTTCCTGCCAGTTCCAGGAAAGAAATCCAGAGCGCGTGACATCAGAATTGAGGGCTGCCAGCGGGCAATCTCAGAGAAACCAAAGCGTCTCCTGCTCCCTAATACAGTTGATTAATCCTCCCCATCCTCCGTCCTCCTCCCACCCCGTGACCACAGCCAGCTTCCGAGGGTCTCAGGTGCAGGCGACCAGATTAATGCCTCCCGGGGCCCGGCTCTCTGCAGCAAAGGTGCAGGGCGACCTCCCACCCTCTCCCTAAGTCGGCATCTTCTGTCTCCTGCTCCTTCCCATTCGTGTGAGGGACCGCGCCAGTCCCCGGCCCTCTGCCGCTTGCTGCCTTTGAAGTATAAGGAATAAACTTTTATGGATTGTGATAAGAAAAGCCTCATTAGCTTCGTGCCTGGCTTGGAGAGTGTCTCTAATCCACTCTCTTCCTGAGTCCAGCTCTTTAATGTATCATTTTCAATCCTGTACCTCTCAAATACAGCCCCGGGACTTCTTTGAAGTGTCACAGTCTACCCTCCCCACGCACACACACTCTTGGTTCCTCTTTATATTGGCTTGTCAGTGGAGGGTCCTGGGCTGGGCCAGAAGCCTCCGGCTTTTTCCTGGCCCAGCCATGATGGTCTGTCTGCTCCTCTCCGTTCACACCTGTGCTGACGACAGGTGTGCCTCTTCCACTCCTTCTGGGGACAGTAACTCCTTAGATGTGAATTTCCTTTACTTGCTTGGATCAGCTTCTGTGTTAGCAAGTGCTAAAGTGACTATAGTAGTGATAACATCAGTAATAATCCATTCCATTGATCGATAATGCCAGTCGTCAGACTAACAACTTCCTGAAGATGGCCATACTTAATTTCCCAGAGATCATGTGAGAAAAGGTGCTTTTATTATCCCCATTTAATAGACAAGGACACAGAGTCTTACAGAGGTTAAGTAGCTTGCCCAAAGGGACTCCGCACTTAGATTCAGGGTGATGCTCTTAACCACCTTATAAACCAGGAAGCATGGAGACTTATTTCTAACAAAAACACTCTAGAATTTTTATATCCAAATGATGTCCCTTGGGAGATTCTACACTTTAATGATGTTTTCCCCCTTGCTTTAATTGTCAACATCATGGTCCTCAAAGGGCGTTTGTACTTGTAATTGGACAGCTAAGATTCAGGGCTCTGGGAGATTGAGATGAAGTCAGTGCCGTGCTAATTCCTTTGCTGCCTTAAGATGTTTCAAAGCTTAAGTGTAATGGTCTTTTGAGAGACGCATCCCTACCTAGCACCTAATTGTTGGCAAAGCCGTGTACTGAGCACAAGGAGCCTGGCATAAAGGAGAATTAGACCTACTTTCTACTTTGAAAAGCTTGTGTGTAGAAGAATAGAGAAACGTAACAGCAGATTTACAAGTTATCTTGCATGTATACATTGTATATATTTCAACATGCATTTAGTATATTTATGATGTAAAGGCATGGATCATATGTTTACATATCTGATATTGTCTATAAGCTGTAAATTAAGCAATGCTCAAACCTGGTTTCGGGGCTGAGGGAATATCTCTTGGGCGTTTTCCCCTGTACCTTCCCCAACCTGAGAGTGGGCATCGCTGTGCTCATCTGTTAGATGAGAACCTTGAGCGACTGCTTTTCCCTTTGCCAGTAGAAAGTGGCTCGAGACTGCTACCCAACCAGACGTTAGAGAACCCTGGCTAGTGAGTGGGTTAGGAGAGCTTCTTAACAATGTCAGGAGAATGGGCACACCCATATGCATTAGCTTTATGCCGTGCAATTGTGCATCAAGGACCCAGGCTACCTGGGGCCATGGGTTAAAATGAAGACTCCTGAGTCCAATTACTTGGTCATGAATCCCAGACCAAGATGCCTTAGCTTGGGTCACCTTGGACAAGTGGTTCAACCTCTCTGTCCTCAAGTTCCTCATCGACAAAATGGGTGTGATTGTACTGCCTGTTTTGTAGGGCTGTTGAAAGGGGGGCACCTCACGTACAGCCCCATGACCAGTACTTGGAGCAGCACTCAGTCAACTGTCATCACCAATAGGCTGAGCAATTGTGTTACCTCCACAAATGACACTGACCAACATGGGCACGTCAGAGAACACCCTGCCCACATGGATATCCGTTTGGACAGAGGTCATTTTTACCAGGCAGACAGCATAGATAAGTTGTTTCTCCATCTGTGAGTACACACAAGTTATTTTCAAGAGTACAACTACTCTTGCGTACCCAGCTATTAAACATAATGTTGACTTTAATGGGGTACTCTGATAGTTCCCATTTTGCTCTGAAGATAGGATGTTGGAAGAGGGGCAACATGGTAGACTATGTTGCCTTTCAAGACGGGGCGCACATCACCCACCCGTCACCCTCCCCACTCTTGGGCATGTATTATTGTTCCAGACACCGCTCCAAGTCCCCAGGACAAGCACCGTATGTCCCTTCGTATGGTAAGTAATATAAAGCACATTATTTTTCAGTCAAAACACAAGCAAGTATGAGATAAAAATCTTAAACGTGCGGAAGTGTTTAAGACAAAAATCGAGACCGTGCGGTCCCTGCTCTGCTTCCTGTTTGCCGTGTGACTTAAAGACTCGCTTTTCTCCGCTGTAAAATCAAGATGACGGTGCTTTCGGCTTCAGTGGATCCGGGAAAGACTCAAAGGAGATGATGTGTGTAAAGGCAGAGCAGACGGCTTACGCCCAGTATTATCTGCCACCCCGGCGTGGCTTCCCCTGGTGTTCAGGAGTCAAGGTGAACGCGCTTGTTCCCCAGGCTCTGGAGGCTGCAGCCCAGGCGCCTGGCTCTTCATGCCTCTCAGCCAAAGAGCGTGGAGAGTTTCGGTGGGTCCCCCTCGCCTCTCCCTTGGTGTGATGCATGGGTTCATCTGTCACCTGCCAGCGGCCGACCTGTCCTCATCATTCTCGCCGTTACCTGTGCATCCACCCGCCCTGTCTCTCTCCTGTCATCACCCATCTCGGAATTCAGCCCTTTTCTGGCACCTGCTCTGCTCAGACCACAGCATCTTTTGCATCTTTTCAGTTTTCAGGTGTTCCGTGAAACTCTTCCCATCATTCACGGAGCTCTACAGCCCGATCAGTGGGTCATCAGACATCTCAGCAGAAATTTTGCATTACGGTCGGCTCTGGAATGGTTTTCTTTCTCCCCTGACCTTGCCTGCGTTTCGCAGTAATTCAGCCGCCTCTTGAATTTCTCCTGTTTTCTGTGCCAGTTTGACAATTTTGCTTAGTTTCAGCTTTTCAGGCAGCACCAGCCAAAAAGACTGATGAATACATACTATTCAAATGCTTTTCAAACCTACCTAATGCCGGGCCCAGAAATGGGGCTATAAAACTTGCGATTGAGTTCCAATTTCAGATTAAGTAGCTCGTTGTCTCGAGGAAGCCCCCATACCATTTCCCTTTCCTAGGCAAAGGCTCAGGAGAAATGCAGCCAACCAACACTTTAATTAAAAGGACGTTTAGAGAAGATCCTTTCAAAATTTCCTCTCACCTTAAAATGAGCGTCCAGCATTGTCTTTTAAATTATTGAGTCCTGTCTGGCCGGGAAAGCTCCGCTGAGAATATGCATTCATCTTTTTAACTCCCTCCATCAGAGGGTCCTTTCTGATCCTCCGCGGATGCAGGTCTAATGACCTCCTTCTCTTCCCACCCCCATGTGGCTGTATATGAGAACATGTGGTTCCTGCTCACACCTAATTAATAGTTCTCAAGCTGTGTCTTACGTGCCCACATGCAGTCGGTGGCCAGCTACTCAGGGATGAGCATTAACAGGCCCTCAAGCTTCCGGAACGTCTCAAAACTTAGACGTAGACCTAGAACAACCTCCGTGCGAACAGGAATCCCACAGACTGTGTGAATTGTATCGAGCCCTACACATCCTCTCGACCGCCTCGAAAGCCAGCGTTTGAGGACAAGAGAACAGTCTGGGACCCAGGGACGTGTCTGCCCAAGGTGGCCCCACAGCCATTTAAGTGAGACTCGTGGCTACCAGGCTCAGTTTTGCCAGGCCGAGCTGCTGAGGTTCTGTCCCTGTTCTCACAGGCAATAGAGAGGCAACGTAAGAGAAGAAACGTGGAAACGAGAGGGAAGAACGCCCGGGGAGCGAGCTGGCGGCAGCGGTTCTAAGGGGCTCACGCGGTTGAGGGCAGCTCTGCAGCTCAGGATGGGGGACAAAAAGCCACAGAAATGCCAGCCCTGTGGGTTTTGAAAATAAAGAGTACCTCCACCCTATTTGATCATTGAGGTTGTTGGAGGTGATGTAGAGCAGGGGTCCCTCAACCCCAGGCCGCAGACTGGTACCGGTCCATGGCCCGTTAGGAACCGGGCCGGACAGAGGGAGGTGAGCAGCAGATGAGCAAAACTTCATCTATGTTTACAGCCGCCCCCCAGTGCCAACATCACCACCTCAGCTCCACCTCAGATCATCGGGTGTTCGAGTCTCATAGGAGCACTGGTCCCTGGTGCCAGAAAGGTTGGGGACCCCTGAGAGGGTCAGTAACCACCGCTAAGTCTGTGCAATGCCTTGAAATATGTCCATCCCTTTAGTGAGCAGATGAGCTGTACAGGAGTCCGAGAGAGCACAGCACCCACGTGAGGTTTACAGACGGGGTTTCATCTTAACTCTCATCAGACTGAAATGAGAAGCATTTTGAGAACCTACTGGATAACAGTATATGTATCATGGTAGACATACAAAAATAGGTTTCCTCATTAGTTCTCCCTGAAGCAAGTGCCAACATTACAGTGAGACCTTCTTAATAGTGAGACCCAAATGTGTCTGAAGACACACTCAGGGGTGTCCCCTGTAACCCTGGAGACCAGGCACCCCGAGATCATGGCTGGAGGGTTCTGTGTTGACCCCTAAGACTGCTTCTTCCATTGCTTTCCCTTATTTTTTTCTTTTATCTCTTTATCCTTCTTTCTCTGCATTATTATTATTACTTTTTTACTTTTGGTCTTTTTCAAGGACGTCTTGCTCCTCTTCTAAAATCATTGAATCTGTAGAAATAAACTGAATGTTCTACCATTAAATAATAATGGCTAGACAGATCATCGCAAAATTTAGAGGTTTGAGGTATTTAGACCTGCAGGTTCTATAGAGTTGATGAAACTCACCTTGTGGGGCTAGGAGCGAAACCTCAAGGAGAGGCGTGGTTCTAGGTTAGCATTAATAACATGACATCCACTCATATTTGCTGAGCAGTTTCTATGTTCTTGGTGTTCTTCTAAACACTTCTGCGTGCCTTCTTTTATTCAAATGACACATGGTCCCTCGCTGTAGATGGATGAAGTGAAAAGAAAAGCAGGCCTTCTGCAAATAAGGACGAAACAGCAGGGGTTCTTCTTTTAAGAAAGGAAGTAGGAAGTCTGGACAAGCCTCCTAGCTGGTGTTCCATGGAAGCTTCTGGAATGAAGAAATGAAGACGGGTAAAGCACAATCCCCGCCCTTCCACAATTCGAAGCCAGTGACGCTAACATAGACCCAAGACATAAAGGTCCCGTAATGTGGACTGATAGGAGATAAATCCAGATATTCATAGTGCACAGGGAGGACCCAGGTGAGTGAGAGTCGGGAAAGCTCCAGAAAGCACCATCTCAGTCAGGGCTCGGAGGAGAAAGAGAGGAAGTTCCTGGCGCGCAAGGTGGGGCAAGCGCATTCCAGCAACAGGTGCACGGACAGGCCCTGTGTGCCCGGGGGCGGGGGCCGTCTGCGTAGCCGAGACCATCACCCGCCCGCCCCGTCTCCTTGCACCCGCCCTCTCCTCCTCACACCTGCCCTCTCTCACCCGCCCCGTCTCCTTGCACCCGCCCTCTCCCACCCGCCCCGTCTCCTTGCACCCGCCCTCTCCCACCCGCCCCGTCTCCTTGCACCTGCCCGGTCTCCTTGCACCTGCCCGGTCTCCTTGCACCTGCCCGGTCTCCTTGCACCCGCCCCGTCTCCTTGCACCCGCCCTCTCCCACCCGCCCCGTCTCCTTGCACCTGCCCGGTCTCCTTGCACCCGCCCCGTCTCCTTGCACCCGCCCTCTCCCACCCGCCCCGTCTCCTTGCACCCGCCCTCTCCCACCCCGCCCCGTCTCCTTGCACCTGCCCGGTCTCCTTGCACCTGCCCGGTCTCCTTGCACCTGCCCGGTCTCCTTGCACCCGCCCCGTCTCCTTGCACCCGCCCTCTCCCACCCGCCCCGTCTCCTTGCACCTGCCCGGTCTCCTTGCACCCGCCCCGTCTCCTTGCACCCGCCCTCTCCCACCCGCCCCGTCTCCTTGCACCCGCCCTCTCCCACCCGCCCCGTCTCCTTGCACCTGCCCGGTCTCCTTGCACCTGCCCGGTCTCCTTGCACCTGCCCGGTCTCCTTGCACCCGCCCCGTCTCCTTGCACCCGCCCTCTCCCACCCGCCCCGTCTCCTTGCACCTGCCCGGTCTCCTTGCACCCGCCCCGTCTCCTTGCACCCGCCCTCTCCCACCCGCCCCGTCTCCTTGCACCCGCCCTCTCCCACCCGCCCCGTCTCCTTGCACCTGCCCCGTCTCCTTGCACCCGCCCTCTCCCACCCGCCCCGTCTCCTTGCACCTGCCCCGTCTCCTTGCACCCGCCCTCTCCCACCCGCCCCGTCTCCTTGCACCTGCCTTCATCCGAGCTGCTGCACTGCCATCTCGTTCACTGTCTCCGCCACCAGAGTGGAAGCCCGTCAGGTCAGGCCGTTTGTCCGTGTTGCTCACTGTTCTGACCCCAGTGCTCAGCAATACCTCCCAGCCCGTGGTGAGTGTTCAACAAAACATTTCTCGAGTGAATGAAGGAATAAACAAACGACAGTTTCAAAGGATTTGAGAAAATGATTAATCTTACGTCTAAATGTAAGGAAAGTCTCCTACTGCCACTGCCACCCGTTTTTGGTCCCTGCCGCACCTAGCGCCATTTGGCGCTCTGTGTGTCTTAAAGCCTTTATCTGTTGTCCGTCTCCTACTGCAGTGTGAGCTCCGTGAGGACAGGAATGCCGTCGAGTTTCCGATCTCCTCACTGCTGTATCTCTAGTACCTAGCATAATTTTTGGGATGTAATAGTGCTTAATAAATAGCTGATGAATGAATGAATGAATGAATGAATGAATGAATGAATGAAAAACGAATGAACAAACGAACCAGCCTGCTGGGGGCATGAATGAAGAGGGTCAGTTAGGGCATTAGGGTGGGTTTGACAAACTACATTTAGGTTGTGAAGGGGAGTCTCCCCCAAGCTAATGGCCTTTGATATGGGACTCTAGAACAAGAGTCCCCAACTCCTGGACCAGGGACTGGTCAGGTCCAGTAAGGTCCGTGGCCTGTTAGGAACCGGGCTGCACAGCAGGAGGTGAGCGGCAGACGAGTGAGTGAACCAGTCCCTGGTACCAAAAAGGTCGGGGATTGCTGCTCTAGAGAATCCAGTGCTTTGTGGACATCTTAAAGCTGGGCGATCACATTTGCATTGTGTAAGGAGCATGGGGCATGGCCTGGGGCAGGTCGGAGCTGTTAAAAGCACTAGCAGAGACTAGCGCATACCTAGACTGATGTCTCTACGGGTCTGGGAATACTGCAGAGCGTCTCCCCAGGTCATGACGATTGATGTGCGATGGTTTTCTGGGAAACGGCTCTTTAGTTCTAGGTTACCAAAATTAACGTCGTCAGGGCAAGTGGTTGGGGAGCCATTTGGCTCGTTCGTAGGAGTAGATTCGGTACGACTTTTTAAAAATGTCTTTTATCTTTGCCAGTTAGCAAAAGATCTGAAAATTTTATTCCTGTGAACGGTGCTGAATTGTCAGTAACCACGGCTACTAAAGCTGCCCTCTAAAGCCGGCCAGATGCCCCAAAAATATTTTGTCAGGACAGCTCACACCTGAGAATAGGCTCACCATCTCAGCCCTGACAGATTGCTGAAAACACGCCAAAACTTCACCCGCCTCTGCGGAACTGACCTTTGTTGTGCCTTTGTGTTGACTTTTATTTCTCCTCTCATAACTTATTTTCCATCTCCCAGCTCTGTCCAGTAGAACTTTTTGCTTTGATGGAAATATTTTTTTTATCTGTACTGTTTGATGCCATAGCCACCAGCCACATCGGTCACTAAATGGCTAATGTCACTAAAGAACTGAATTTTAGTCTGATCTGATTTCGGATACTTTAAATTCAAGGAGCCACGTGTGGTTGATAACTGCAGTGAGACAGCAGACAGCACAGCACTAGAAGTTTGGATAGACTCTGAAATTGCACCAGATCTTTCGTACAACCATTGAAGTATTTAAGCCCAGAACAATCCTGGTTACTTCTGGGCGGGGGAGAAACGTCCTGGCAAACAGAAACGGCGAAATCCTTCCCCAGCACCTTCATCGGAGGCTAACATGAATTAGAACGACTGGATTGGCAAAATCCTATTTGTAAAAGTGCTTTATATGCTGCCCGACTCATAGTACATGCTCAATAAAGGAAGCATCTGTTTAATCCTCACAGTAACCCTAAGGGGGAGGTATCGTTATCTGCCTTTTGCAGATAAGGAAACTGAAACATGGAATTTTAAGTCCAGTGCCCAGGATGGTCTCGCAGCCCGCGAGTGCCAGAGCAGAGACCCCTGGCCCCAGCCCGTCTGTGCTTTCCTAGACACTAGCCCAAAAAGCAGACTGACTTCCGAGATCTCAGTGAGTTGTATCTCCTTACCCTGCTAAGTGAAGTCACCTCTTAACGACAGCAACGCCCTGCATCCTTTGCAGCACGTCCCCGTGTTCGAAGCGTCTGCCGGCCCTGCGAGGTGCGTGGGCACTTTGGTTACTCAGCTTGGCAGCTGGAGGGAAAGGCCTTGATGACCAGCATGCTCTCCACAGCCCCTGACTGGAGTAACTTGCGAGCCAGAAAAACTACCTGAGGCGTGTGTATTGGGGGAGAAGAAGAGAAAAAGAGAATGAGTTGGCTGCAGCAGCGAACCCCTTTGGAACGGTGTAAATCCGAGCCAGAGGACTTGACGATCCCAGCATGGAGTGGGGGCAGGGAATTCAGCAGACCCGTGACGAGGACAGGTACCCCGCTTCTCACTCCTGGTGCTAGCGAACTGCATCTTTCTGTCTAGTTTAAATGAAATCCTTTATCCCCATTGCCTACGACAATATCTATGGATAGGAGATGCTCAGTAATGATCTGTTGGGTGGATGAACAGGTATATAAAAGAATAATTTGATGACCATAAGTTTACCGTTGCCTTAAAGCTCTTTGCCTCCCCACGCCCCCCCCCCCCCACCCCAAGAAAAAGGAGGGCGTTTGCTCCTGCAAGCTTACAGCAAGCCATCTAAAAGGACCGGAGAATAAACTCAGGCCGCAGTCACTCATTCGGAGAGAATGGAGAAAGGAATCTTTGTGTCTGCAATTCAGATCTAGCCTTTCGATAAAAGTCGCGGAATTACAATAAGAGCACAGTTCTGTAACCCAGTGCACAGATTCCACAGGACTCCAAGTATGTTCTCCTAGAGGAGTTCCAGCGGTGGTATCGACAGCTTTCTCAAGCCAAATCTGGGGAGTGGGAGCTGGTGGAACTCACCTGGTTTCCCTCTCTTCCTGGGAGGAAGAAGCTCCAGGAGTCAGTAATACAGCTAGATTGGCCCGGATTGCGTAATCCCCTGTGGATGTGGAGACTGACAGTTGCCTAAGGAGTATGTAAATACGATGTGGATGAATTATGTGAAAATTAGCTCCCCTGCCTTTTAGCGCCTTTTCTTCTCGTTCTCTCTGAAGTTAGATGCAACCTCACAGATGGAGTTTCTCAGTGTTTCTGGCTTCCTCTCTCTGTCTCTCCTGTTTAGTCCTGCCGATTTTGTCATGGCGTCCTGGGCACACTCCAGGCTTGATCGTGGTGTTCTGTTTGAGAGTCTCACACTGATCAGCCTGTAGATAACATTACCGAAATCATTGAAAGGAAAGCGCTTTGTAAACTCACGAATACTGTGCCGCCGGTGGAAGGGGTCGGGCTGGGTGGAGTAGTGGTCGTTAGACAGACACAACTCCCTGCTTCTCTCGCTTCACGTTATTTTGGCCGGTCTGATATCAAAGAACAAAGAGACGGAAGACCCTCAGTGCGTCATATTCATCCAGCCATTTACATACGTGAAGAAACCGAGGCTCTGAGTGGACCAGCCGGATGCTCAAGTTCAACCAGGAGATGAGCCACAGAGCCAGCTCTGGTGGCCAGGGCTCACGGTCTCTTGTGCTTGTCCCCTCTTTCCCTTTGTTCTCAGAAGCGCCCTGTAGCAAAGCCACGAAGGACGGCATCACCCGGAGCTGAGATCCTTATTCCTAACACGTCTGGATTGTTGGAAAAGAGACGTATTTGCCGTTCTTGAGATGATCTGAACTCATTTCTTCAGCATTCCTTGTCCGTGGGCACTAAGGGATGTAGCAGCAAACAAAACAGGCAAACTTTCCTGTCCTCTGGGATCCTATATTCTCCCCCATGTAACCGTATCGGGTATTAGATGGTGGGAGGCACCCTGGTGAACACCGAAGCAGCGTTGGGGGGTTGAGTGAGGCCGCCAAGGGGAAGGAGATGTCGGTGGGAGGCAGGAGTCAGGGAGGCCTCACTGGTAATATGACGTTTGACGGTTCAGCGTGGGTCGTGGTCTGACTTAAAACCTCAGTCCAGAGTAATAATTTGGTGGAAATTGGCACACAAAAGTTATTGAATACCTACTAAGATGTTAACAGTGCCCATGTCTAATTTATGGAATTCCAGTTATTTCTACTTTCTGTATTTTTATGTCCTGAATTCTCTATGAGAAACATGTATTGCTTTTGTAATGATGATCGTGAATTCACTGATGGCTTCGGGTGAAGGGATTTCACTGTAGTGACGTGATAGCAAGCCAAAATGGGTGTGAGAAGTGAGTGTGTGTGGAGAAAGAAAGAAATCGGACACGAATAACCAGATGGTAGGGGTCGGGGTATGGCTTTGAGTCCTGACACTGCATCTATGGACAGGTTTAACTGAAAGAATTTGGGAGAAGGAAAGTAAAAGCAACCGTCGTGACTTGCTCCTGCATTCACGTTTCAGGTTCAAGGCTCCCCAGAGCCTTCCGGCACGCCGCCCTTCCTGCCTCTAAGATGTGAGGGTCCTCGGGTCCTTATCATTGCGGCCACTTTTAGATTCGGACACTCTCTGAGGACACGGGAAAAGAGGAATTTATCATCCTGTAACATTCGTTGTCCAGAAACATTCTTCCCCTTTCCAAGTATGATTCACATTAAGATTTATTAAGTTCTGTTTCTGCATTTCAATCATGACATTGGGTTTGGGGCAGGGGGGAGGGAGGAGGTACGACTCTCAAATAGTCATTATGTCGAAATTCCTCAAGGTTAGGGACCAAGGCTCATTTTTCTTTATATCACCCGTAGCACTTAGCCCTATAAATATTTATTGGTTTTATTAGAGAAGATGGCGTGATAAAGTGAGGAGAACAATGGAAATGTCGCTCACTAATTTTTCTAAACATTAAGAGCATCATAATCTTCCTGGCTTATCCAGGACGCCAGTGCCTTTGGGAACAGCTTTGAAAGACGTCACCTTTATAGCTTAGAGAGGTCAATGTATTTGTGTGACTAAGGCAGAGGTCGTCAACGCGGATCACCGTTTTCCTCTGTTCGCACCCACTGTCTCCTCGGACATGCTCAAGGATTACTAGAAAATCCAAACTTACAGACGTCTGGATGGTGGGTCTCACTTCGAGAAGCCGCCATGACCGCCGTACCCACCACGAGGCCACACCCAGCAGCAGACAGACATTGGCAAGGAATAGGGGATTCTGGCCGACCGGATTCTCTCTCCCTGCATGTCACGGCTTCCACATCTTCGGTCCTACAGTGTATCATCCCTGTTCCTGAAGAGGATGCTAAAAGCCAGTGGCCCACTGTCCTGCCCCCATCAGTTTAACAGAGTGAAGATAATTTAATCTTAATCGTTCTTTAACGAGGCCGGATCTTCAGTGCCTCCTGGTTGTAATTAGGGACATCAGTGATGGGTATACACATCCATTATCCGGGTGCAGTCACTCCCCTCTTTCTTTCATTCCCCGTGGCTACTTCCGTGGCCCGCTCTCACCTATCTGCCTTTTTTAGGCGCCTAGAGCTTCCGCCTCACAGTTTCTCATCTCCCTCTTAACTATCCTTACCCGTCATCCACCCTTCCCTCCCTCGTCTGTTCACCTCCGCCCTCTGGACATGGGAACTCAGTAAGTGGTTTTATCTGACTTCCCGGCCCCCCCCCATCCCCCCCTTATCAGTATATTGCCAAGCTTTGCTGCATTGCTGGTTATGCAGGAGATCATTCTCATTAGTAAAGTGAACTCTTGGATCTCCAGGATGGTTCTGGAAGTAAAAAATGCCTTCTCATCTAAGAAGAGAGCGAGAGAGAGAGAGAGGGCCTCTGAACTTGAACTTCCGCAGTGGGACCTTTCTCTCCATGCTCACTGCAGTCATGTTGTTGGCCTTCGGAATGATACCCTAATGCTCTGGCTCAAATGCGAACCAGATCTAACGCAAACCAGCCAAGACTTTCACAAAAACTGGAGGTTTGTAATTGGAAGGTAAGGTGGAAACCATATCCATACGTAGAACACAAGAAGCGTGGCAGGCAGCAACCTAGCAAAAAATAAATGGTGGGCCGAGGTTTCTGACATGCCCACTCCGCTTTGCTAATTTTCCAGCACCGTGTGGAAAGGGCACCATATCTTCCCCCTACCACCCCCCGCCCACACGCACCCCAACTTCATGCGGGAGCTGCTCCAGTGCTCACCCTCTTGGCATGGTCCTTGCTAGAAACAATGGAGCCAACTTTCCATTTTGCCTCCCTACCCCCAAATAGAGACAAGGCTCTTTGGGTCTGGTTTCTTCTCTAAGGGAAGCAGCTTTCTGCACGGGGAAGCCATCCATTGATGAACACGTCCCCACTGTTGAGACCCACCTTTCACATGCAGTAAGAGCCCTTCCTGATCTCCAAGCTGGGAGCCCCTTGAGAGATTCCACATTCTTGACCCCCATGTGTGATCTCGATGTCACTTAAAATGTTATTGTCCTAATGAGGCCGCCACTGCCTGACGTTACTAGAAGAAGTGGTAGCTTTCTGTGCGATTGGTTTCTACATTAACGGCCGGTTGGTGGTGGTTCTAAAGCACAAGGTTTATCTCCCTGAAGGAAATTCCTTTTATGACCCAGCAGATCAATTAGTGATATGGCTAGAGTGGATGGTGGCGTTTTTCCTGCTGCCCAAGTGTCGCTTCACCAATTATTTTTTGACAAGTAGGGAGATAAGGGGAACTACAAATTAAAAATTGGGAGGGTGGATGAGAGGAGGAGAAAAACACCATTTAAAGAAATATTAAAACAAACTACCCTAGGGGAAACGTACATCATAGGTAAAAAGGAAAAATAATGCATCAGTATTTCAATATGTAAAATGTTCCTGCAAATCAATAAGAAAGAAAGAGAAGGATGAGCAAAGGACATGGATGTATTTCACTGAAAAAGAAAACAAATGGGTCCATTAACATGTGTAAAAAAATTCTACTTCACAGATATGCAAAGATTTAAAAACAAAACAGGAATTAAACACTGGCTGTGCTTTATATACATAGTATCAGTGATAGTAAAGATAAAAATGTAAACACTTTTTACTGGAAAGAATATAATCACAAAAGAATTTTTGCGGGACAGTTTGATAAAATGTATCTAATTTTTAAAATATGCTTATATATGACATGGCAGTTTCATTCCTAGGAAATTAACAGAAGACGAGAACAAGGAATTTTTATCATTATTTATGATAAGAAAAAACTGTAAAACAAACTCAGCTTCTAAAAACCAAGACCTACTAAATTTTGGTACATCCATACAATAGAATAATATGGAACTAGTAAATAAAATGTAGAATACTATTACGAGTAAATGTTGACAACATTTATTGATCAGCTGAAAAAGTAGGTTACGCCTTACATAGTGATTCTACCCTTATCCTATTCTTGTTCAAAATATTTATCTAAACCTGGAATAAAAATCTTAAGATTACATCCCAAAATTACATCTAGGCAATAAGATTGCAAGTAATTGTTAAGTTTCTTGTTTGTGCTGGTTTTTTTTTTTTCCTGTTTTGCACTTGTCATGCAAGGGACACTGTTTTGTTTTGTCATGGGAAGTAGAGAGGGTACACATCCGAAGTTATTGAAGACAAGAGATTGCATTTAGTGAGACGCCGTTCGTACGCAGCCTTCAGAGGATGTGTCTGGTGTTTAAAGCGAGGTCCTGTTCTCCACACGTGGAATAAGGCTCCTTCCTGGCCAGTGACGCCGGGAGAGAGCAGGAGCTACTGCAGAGCGCCGTGAGCGTAGCCAGGCTCGCCTCTCCACGGGCGGAAAAGCAGAACGACGAGCAGAAGCTTTATACCCACTTGACTCGTTCTTATCTTTTTTGATTAAAAAATACACCGAGACGTGAGATGGATGGAAAAACCCATAAAAAATTGTTTTACTGCTTCATGAAAGGCTTACATTTCTGACACGAGGATCACAGAGGGATTAATTGACACTGTCACTCTGCTCTTCTGTCAGAGCCCACTCTAGCCGGGATGGCGCTGCCCCGCTCCACAGCACGCGAAGCCGCTGAGGGGGCCGGTTCCATCCCCCCCCCCCCACCCCGCAGCTGTCACCCACCTTGTGTTCCATTTACGCCACTTTCTATGTCTTTGTAGCTTCTGAGGGCAGGCGCAGCATCTTTTTGCATTCCCTGAGCTTTGCGCCTTGCTTGGCCCATAGGAAACATTTATTTTTGTTAATCTCCCTCACCACTCATTTCGAATCACATGAATATTAAAATATCCTAATAATTCGGTGGGGAATAAACAGATCAGGAAGTAATCCGAGAGCGATTTGATGTGTCTGTGAGTAGCAGTCCCTTACAGCCAGTTTTCCCAGTGGGTCTCTTGGCTTAATTTATTCAATCATTCATCTGTTCATTCAACACATATTTATTTTCCGGTAGTGCCAGGCACTGTTCTGGTCCCATTGGATACAGCAGTAGCTAGCAAGGGACAGAGATGCTGTTTTTATGGAGTTCCTATTCTAGGAGAACTGAGATCAGTTCCTTCCTTCTGTTTCCTCTTTCCCATTCTCCCTCCTTCTGTCCATCCATCCGTGATTCCATCATCTCTTGAGTGCTCATTAGGTGCCAGGTGCTGTGCTAGGCATGGGAGGATGCCGGAAAACAAACCTCGTCCCTGTTTCGGAAGAGTGTAGGGGCCAGTGAGGCAATGAGACATGATCAGGACCGTCCAGTAAGGGCTGTGCCAGGCGGAACTCCGGGGCGCCGAGGTGGCGGGCGCAGGGGAGCAGCCCACCCCCACCCCAGCTGCACGTTGGCTCTTCCCTGGCCACAGGGATATGATGCCCGTCATTATCAAACCCCTGCTTCTGCAGTTCACCTGGTCTGGGGGGAGAGCTGGCCTCGGAAACCAAGGGTAAAGAAGTCAAGAGATGTCACCTTGTTACCAAGAACGTACTGGTGAGCAGTAAAGTTCCTTGATGAAGTAGCTGCTGTCTTGATAAGATCCTTGACGTCAGCCATGTCCTGAGCCCCCTGCTCTGTTCCAGAAGGTTCCGGAGATGGTTTAAGTTTCAGAAGACCCAAGGGCCAAGCCCTAAGGAGCTTTCCCTGGAGAAGCTAGCTAGCAGTTTTTGGTGACACCTTCACGTGCCGAGTCAGTGACTCGGACTGCCCCTGGTTACGAGGATTTCGTGAAATAGGACGGAGAAGAAACGTTATTGAGCAGCTATTAGCAGCCGACATGGCGCCAGCTGCTTCCAGATGCTGGTTCATTTAATTTTCACGGAAATCCTGAGACAAACAGTTTGTTATGTTTTCACAGATGAAGAAGTTGTGGTTCAGAGAGGTTAATTGACTTGGCCAAGGTCACAGGTAGTGAACTGCCAAACCGGGCTTCCCGAGCGCAACTCCCTGACCTCTGCATCCTTCTGCAATTAGAAAGCAGCGCGGGGGAGGGCTCCCCTTTGGCTCTTTCTTTGAAGTTCTCTCCTGGCAATCATTTCTTCCTACTTTGCAATACAGGACTTTTCCCCAGACTGCTCTGTCGAACGCAAGATGTTAATAGGTGTATCAGCCAGAAAAGGCCTCCATGGATAAATCCACTGGGAAAATGCCAGCTTAAACAGGTGTGAGTAGAGAGTGCCTTTGGTGTACCGTGGAACGAATGTCCCGTGGAAGCCACTCTGGGAAGTATTCGATGACAAGTGTTCGATGAGCTTATTCGAGAGTGATACCTCCGTCTAAACTGTGAGCAGAGGTTTGATCGTATTCCTCGCCCTTTCCCTAGTTCTCACTGAACTTGTCATGATTACAGCTAAAACAGTGTCTGAGTGTGTGAGTGAAATGGACCTTGACCCTGACCTTGAAGAAAGTAGTAGAAATAGCTGTGGACTTAGAAGAGAGCTTTCGGGAAAAAGACGTCATAGGACCCATGACTCAAATGCACGAATGGAGATGCTAAGAGGTTGGGGAATGTATTAAGAGATGTGGGAGAGGCAGAGGGTATTTTTGACTCTGGCCATCTGAGAGCCTTTCTTTGGGTCTTTGGACTATTTGTATTGCAACGAAATGGACTTTTCAAGACATCAAAAGACAAAAGGCAGTCACCAGCCTTAATTCTCCATTTATTTACCCGTTCATTGCCATTCTTAGATTTATCCAGGTCTTAGCCATACTGTTTCTAGTCCACTGCTTAAAGGCGGGTTTATTCAGTTGAGCCCTAGGCCCGGAGGAGCTCGCTGGTGTCTGGGTTTGGTCGTGATGACGTTTGTCCATGAGTGGGGGGAACTACGCATCACCTCGGACAAGCTTCTGGGGCTATCTTCAGTAGTTTTTCTTAGGCATAGAATCAAGATCCCATGAAGACAAGCAGCTTTTTTTGTCCTTCTTTGGACTCCTGATAGACAAAACTGTCCCTAATCTTTTGCTGAACCCAAAAGAGCAAGCCTGATAATTTCTAAACAGAGAGGGGCTTTTGACAAAGAATCTTTAGATGGCATTATTATTCAGTAGAAACTTTCAACAAAGAACCCTTTAGAGGATGTAAAATTCTCCTTTCCTTACGACACGCAAGAGAATGCTTTCTTGGAAAGGACCCATTTGCCTCGTCTACTTTTGCTTAAATATCCTAATCACAGTCTGCGGATCCCTTCTTGACTTGTATAAGAAGGAAGAAGCTATACACTCAAGTGTCAGGATCTCTCAAGCCCCAGGTGGGGGTTTTTCTAAGAATATTTCTTACAAAACCCCCTTGTCACCAATGGCGTGTTGAAAGCCGCGAGCTGCAGTGCGGCTCTTAACTCTTCTTTTTCATCACTTTAAACATGAACATTTTTTCCAGGAAAGCTATTTCTGCGTGACCTGAGAAAAGAGAACTCGTGAAGGGTTCGTCAGGCAGCCTCTACACGAACGTGTTTCTTTGTGTCCTGAGCAGCCCTGAGCCTCCCCACTGCCCATCATGGAAAGCGAGCCGAGCTGAGGAGCAGCAGTTGTCTTAGCCAGCTCACGTTGCCACAACAAAACGCCATAAACTGGTTGTCTCAGACAACATTTTATTTTCTCCTAGTTCTGGAGACCGAGACGTCTAAGTTCAAGGTGCTGGCAAGGTGATTTTATTCGGCTTGGAGGTGACCGCCATATCGCTCCGAGGTCACGTGACCTCTCGGCGGGCACATCGGGGGGTGGCAGGGACACAGTCTCTCTTGTGTCTCTTCCTATAAGGTTATAAGGACACTCAGGGCGCCCGTCAGACGAGGGCCCGCCGTCATCACCTCATCTCACCCAAATTACTTCACAAGAGTCTCGTCTCCGAATGCCATCACATCGGGGTTAGGGCTTCAACGTGAAAACTTGGGGAGGATGCAGGCATTTGACCATCACAGCGGGGTGTCGCTCATCATGACGCATTTCCAAGTAATGTCACTAAAGGTCGATGTCGGCACTGATAGAGAAAATCCTGCGTTTCTCACTTACCCTGTCGGTGCCAGTTACCTCGACACCGCCCTTTGAGTCTCTGATCTGCCCTCCTCGCTCATGACCTTGCCATGAATGTGGGGGCTGCATAATTAATACCCAGTTATTCCCTGGGGGTCCATACGAAATGAACTTTTACCTCATATTCATGACAACATAACTCTAATCACAGCATTCCAAACTACATGTTCTGGATGGTGTCTGGGCAGCAGAAATGTGGTTAAAAGGAACGACTAATTGTTCAGTATGTTAATTATCTCAATAAGCTGTTGAAATAAATAACGGCTACCTTGTAATGAGTATCCAAAATGGACAGGGAACTAGACCGAATATTTTCTCTGAATTATCTGCCTCAGTTTGTGTTCACAACAATTTCTGTAATGTTAATTTATTATATTATCGTCCTTACCTAACCAACGAGCTGGCTGAGACAGATATGCCACTTGGCCTTGACCGTTAAGGATATACAGATAAAAAGAGATGAAACAGGGATTCAAGCCCAGAACCTACCTTCTCCATTGGATTAGGCACCATTTCAGAACCCTCCCCCCCCCCAAAAAAAAATACTTATAAACACACTGTTTTATGCCCCAAAGCTCTGTGCCAGTGAGTAGACTCTCCCATTCTCGGTCCCCAAGTTCAAGTCTTCCACCCCCTACCCCTTGTGGTTCCTGGAGGTGGTGAGGCTACTAGAGAGGTTTGATCTGAGGGGATGTCAGATCTCAGTAAGTCCTGATAAAATACTTTAAGAAACAGAGGTTCCTGGTTTCTTTTTCAGCCAGTCCACTCTTGAACAAGATTGCTTCAAGATTGCAGATGAACAGCTGTGTTTGGGGGAGGAGCTGTGGCATCTTGCTCACAGCTGAGTTTTCTCTGGGGCATTAGCTCACCCACAGCACCTTGCTCTTCTTCTGCACCCTTATTTTTTCTGTACGCCTTGGTTGACTTCCTCTTGTGACCATAACTTAATCTAACAGAACAGTTTTCCAATAATTTCTTATCAGCTTAGATGTTCAAGGTGACGGACACTCAGAGTCATGTATCAAACATATAGAGGGTATTTGCATTTCAGAGTCATAGAACAAAGTCTTAAACTTATATGTATGCAGGCAGAAGGCAGGTAATATCAGTGCACAAAACTTCCAGAGCGTAAGTTGGTAGGCATTATGTCTCAAGAATTTTAACTAAATGTGTCACCTGTTGAGTTATGTTGCCTTTTTTCAAAAAAAAACCCAAACAAACAAACAAAAAAAACCAGGCTGAACACAGTGGCCAGCAGTAAATGCCTGAGACCCTTTGGATAAAAAGTGATTATTCACATTTAATGGCCATGAAGTTCCCTTGAAATTCTGTGAACCTGTGAGATCATGATTCCTATGCAGAAGCGAGGCCAACCTACCTTCCCCTTTTAAGAAGTGTTGAGGAGCTGTTTGACAGAAAACTGTAGGAATATGAGATGTCTTCAAATTGTTGAGTGACAGGAAGATGTGCCTCGATATGAGTGAGCCACACGTTTTTAGAAAGGAGCATGAATGTGGAGTAGAGTTGATTTTTGTACCTCTAAGAAAATGACCTTTCTTTCTCCTTCCCTCATCCATTGAATGGTATTTTTTCAGCCCTGTCCATGTACCAGATACTCCGTGGTATGATTTTAAAAGCACAGTACATTTCATGTTCGATAGTATGTCCAACTCATCCAGTTTGCCTAAAACTCTCCCAATGTTAACATGAAATGACCTGCATCCAGAGACCCCTGCAGGATAGTGCTCACCGGTGACTATTCTGGAAGACACGATGGAGGGGTCTCGTGCTGGCATCGAATAGCACTGCGCCTGTGGCAGCCAGAAGTGCAGAAGGACACAGTAGTCTTGTATTTGTGACTCCTGCTCCGAGTGGCACTGCTGTTGTTGGTACCATTATTTTACCATGAAGAGCTCTTGGTTAGAGTCTAAACAAGACAGAGCACATTCTTCCCTCACTTTACACAGTAGTTAACGTTGTTAGGAAATTCAGCATACATTAACATGTGCAGAAACACTTGGAGTTTAAATGTGAAATATTTAGACTTTATACCCAGTTGATTATTGACATCTTTTTCACTTGAATGAATATCCACTGAGGTGTTTGGGACAATTCTTTGTGGTGTGGAATTGCCTTGCAGGATACACTGCAGAATATTTATTATTTGTTGACTTCACCTTCCGAGTTTCGTCAATGGTATCCTCTAGTCATAGCAGCAACAGAAACCACCCACACAGATTTCCAATATACCCCCTAGGGGCAGTCCTGCCCTTGTCGGAAACCACTGTACTTGCTATTTGAGGAGAAATAAACATTTAGGAAGTGACAAGGTACAGCTGGGTGCTTCTTTTATCTTCCCTTTTCTCTTTTTTATTCCTCCTTCATCAACTAAACCTATTGAAATTTTCTCTCCAGGATGAAACTTTTCATCCTACAAAGTGCTTGGGAAAGTCTGGAGATAACTACTATTTTTGTCTCCAAACAGCTTAACGTATGCTCGGGCATATAACACCAACCATCAGGGTCAGCTCTAAAGCGATGCTGGCACCGGGTAAGGAGTGTCTGCCCGTCTGCAGCTCTCGCTGGATTGAGGAGGTTGTCTTTCCGTTACCTTCCCCTGGCTCTCAGCTGACGCTCCACTTCTCCTTTACGGATCGTAAAATCATCCCAGCGTCGTTAGCCTCTTTTGGCCTCTGGTCCAGCAGAGGGAGAGAGAGACGTAGCTAAGGCCCACAGCTCCTCGGGTGGTGGAGGGGCACCCCAACCAGTTTTGGTTTTGGTCTTGACCAGTTATTCGACTTGGTGCATATTAGCATTCTTTTGGGTAAGGCACGGTGGTGGGAAACAAGAGATGGGTAAGGCCCAAGAAATTAGCGATTGGAGAGAAAAGAGACTGGTAAGAAATTATTAAAGAAACACATTGAGAACTTGAGCAGATGCTTTCTACATAGCACGAATACTATTATTATTATGTATTATATGTAAATTATGTATTAAATTAATTGTAATGGTATATATTATAATTAATCCATATAAATTACATATAATTTTATTTATTTTAATATGTAATTATACTAAATTTATTGAATTAATTACGTATTGAGTAGATAAAGTATATAAGAATTCTATAGCATGTAATATATAATATTAGCTATAATCGTTATTGTTGTCAGTTTTATACTTTATGGGTTTGTTTTGGACTTAACAGAATCAATGCTTCATTGCCAGAAGGACTCATAAACGTTGCATCTCAGCACGCTTATAAGTCACTGTCACCTAGAGCTCTCACAGTGACCCGCTCAAAGTCCCTGCCTTACCGAAGTGTATATACCTGGAGGTTTGGTGACATGAGGTGGTTCGGCCAAGGTCCCACAGCCAGGAAATAACTGACTCAGAGCCACAGGTGTCATTTCTGGGACACTTACACTGCTTTTTACGCAGAGGGGTTCGTGGAGCTGAATCTGAAGGAAGCATCAGGTGTGCGGGCCAGAGCAGGAGAGGAGAGGAGCGGGTGGAGTGGGGGGGTGATTCAGGGCAGGCAGTGCTCACCTGATGGAAGGCGTGGAACCCCAGAGAGCCTAGACATGTGGGGACGATTGTGGAGGAGTGAGGGGCTCTTTCTGGGAGGTGAGGGAGAGCGCGTGCCCACAAGGGCGCCAGGAGGCTTACCAGGGAGACCAGGCTTATTGGGTCAGTGGGCACTTGTGTGTGTATTTTGACAAAGAGGGGAACTTGGAACCGATTCTGTAGTTTTTTAAGGGCAAAGACTGTCCGTTCGCGTTTATATTCTGAAGACCTGGAACGTAGGTGTCGGAGACAAAGTAGGTGCCGCTCAATGTTCTCTGCAAGGCCGTACGGGCAAGTCACAGCCAGGCCAAGGAGTTTAGGCTTGAAGCTGTGGCCAAGAGGTGGCCTGTCTTCCCTTTCGAGTCAATGAATAATACTGTGGTTTCTAATTAATGCAACTGGTAACCTCCCTGGGGGATGGTGGACGTGGTGTTACAGGAAGAGCTATCTGGCAGCAGGAGAAGTTGGAAAAGGGTGTGAGTCGTAGGCAGGTCTGGGGGAGGTCTGAGCCCACAAGGAGTCCGCTAGAGAAGAAGGGACGCGATTCCACGAGACATTCTAGGGGCGGCTTGGGCTTCGCGGTCACACAGACCTGGGTTTGAATCCCAGCTTCGTCTCTTTCTAGCTGGGCACCCCCAGACAAGTAGCTTCATTCTCAACTTCAGTTTCCTTATCTATGACAATGGGGGTTAGGATACCCCCCTCAGAGAGCTGCTGGGAAAAAGGGATTTCATAATGCATGCAGGGCACCTGTTCTCAGAAGATAGTCAGTAAATGTTATGACTTTTTATCCTTTTTTCCCAAAGGAATCAGTGATCGGAATTTGGTAATTCATTGAATTCAGGACCCCAGATGTGTTGCCTAAAAACGGTGACTGTGTTAGAAAAACTAGGAGTTTGGGTTTTTGACATGTTAGATTTGAGTGATGGTCTACTTGAAATACTCGCTCTAGAGTTGGTGATAAGGGAGTGAAACTCCAGTGACATTTGATAGGAGCAAGTGGCGCTCGAGACATTGATGTGAAGAGTCCTCAGCATAAAACGGGCTTTCAGAGGTAAGAGTGACAAGATCACCGCAGAGTCCAGGCTCTCTGTGTTCGGTACACTCGTCAGCACTGCCCCATTTTAGGAAACGGGCCGTTTAATTCTTGTTTGACGTGACACTTCGCAGATGTTACTGTCAAGTTCTGAGCTCCTTCAGATCCTTCATCTTCTGCCACAGCTAGCGAGACTGGCCGCACGTGCGGGTCACCCCTCAGAGCCTCCTCGTGACGGGAGAGGCGCCAGAGGCAGGCACGTCATTGATACCCAGGGGAGGCTGAGCTACGCCCGTTACCGCAGACGGATGGAATTGAAGAAGCGAGGCTCTCGGTGGCTCGGAACACAACCAAAACAATTCCAGATGTTGGAATGAGATCCCCCCCCTCGCCCCCCTCTTCTGCTGCTTTCTACTCACGTGGCATTGAAATTATCCAGAGAGCAAACACCGAATAATGAAGTCCAGGTCACTCCCCGTCTATCTCACTAAATGCCACTTGGAACCAGTGCCTTTTCATTCGACAAAATCAGTGAGTGAAATATCGCCGGGTGGCAAGCGATGCCGTGCAGAATGCATTACGGGCAGCGCCTGTCCCCAGGGATGGAGAGGCTTGGCCCTCTGTACTTCACTTTCCGGAACATCAACACATCTACTTAATGAAACTTGAACCTTCTGTTAATCCTTCACCTGTTTGCTTTTAAACTCGAATCCTTCTAACGAACCGCCCGAAGGCCTTCTCTTTGGATTCCGCCTCTTTGTAAACGAGCTATCATTAAAGAGCGGAATGTGCGTCAGTTAAGGGGGAAACGTGACTAATTAGGAAAACGGTTCATGAGATGGGAGAACTTTTTCTACTCCTCACTGGGTCCCCTATAAGCCAACATTATCTCCTCCAAATTGTTCTTTCCTTTTGAGAACCATCTCCGTCCTGAGCCCACTGAGCCGAATGTCACGATTTCTACAGATTCAGCGATGGCCACCACGTGGGAGGCCGAGAGGAGGGAGGGTGTGTCCAGTCTTTTCCTTGGAGCTGGCACCTGCCCCTTGGAGAGCATAAGAGACCATTGAAAGAATAATGCCGTTCCTTTAGAAGTGTTCAAAAATAGGACCAGCGTGAGAGAGGTACCTCTTAAGAAGGTGTGTGTGTGTATGTGTGTGTGTGTGTGTGTGTGTGTGTGTCTGTCTGTCTGTCTGTCTCTGTCTGTCCACAGGGAGGACAGAAAAATCAGGAGAGAACGAGGCAAGGACTGGTTATTCCACTGCCCTCTGCTACAAGGACGTGTTCTTCCTTTGGAAAAGTGGATGTTTAGTTTAAGCCAAGGGTATCAGGAGAGGAGAAACGTCTGGAATCATAGTTGAGGTTCACAGCTCGTCTAAGGTGTCTCTTCAGTTTTAATCCAGACTCTCTTTTTTCCTTCCACAAATATTGATTGAGCACTGGCTACATTCTAGATACTGCTGGGCTCTGGATCTGTAACATCTCACGGCTTCCCCTCAGAGGCATACGTCCACGTATCGATGGGGGAGGCAAGAGGATGAGCAAGAGAAAAACAGACGAGATGGGCGCCGTAAAGGGAACTGAGTGCTGCAGAATAGGGAGGGGAGCTCGTTTTGAAGATAGGGACATGAAGGCTTCTCCGAGGAGAAATCTGAGCCGAGAGAGCAGGATGAGCTGGCCTTGAGAAGAGAGTAGGGGAGGGTGTGGAGGTGAGCGTTCCGGCCTGTGTGCAGCTTGAGGTGGAGAAGGGCTGGTGGCCTTGGAGGAACGGGAAGTCCCACGTGGCTGGAGTATATAGTGAGTGACAAGCCGTGTTGGGAGGAGGAAGAGGTGGGCTGGAGCTCGTGCCTGCGGGGGCCCGTCGCCCGCCACCACGATGAGTTTGCGCGTTGTGTTTAAAGAGACTGTCGTAGGCGACCGAGGCTCTCTGATTTGCATTCCACAAACGTAAGTCGTTGCCGTGTGGAGGACAGGTTGGAGGGGTCGAGCACGGAAGCAGACCCGTGAGGACCGGCTGGTGTCGCCGCATTTGCAGAGAGCAGTGTCGTGATCTCAGGTGCATTTTGGATGCTAGGATGCGGCTGGGGAGGGTGAGGAAAGAGTCGGCAAGGACTTCGAGCTCTCCGGCTTGAGCAGGATGAGGAGGGTGTGGTCACCACGCCTCCTCCTTTCAACGGCTGCCGTCCCACATCAGCCGAGCACCTAGCACTGTGCCGGTGCTGGGGAAATGGACGTGGGGCACGAGCGGGATGCAGCCCCAGCCCTCGCCGGGTTCGCTGTTGGAACAGGAAGAAGACAGGTGTGTGAATAATCGCTTAATAGAACAAGACATGTCGACGCACAATTAGAAGTGTTTGGCAGAATCCCCTGGGAAAGGTATTCTCCCTTCCCCTCCCCCCCCCACCAGTTTTATTTATTTGTTTTATAGCAAGGGTTGTCATTTTTGCTTTTGCTTATATATTTAAAATATAAGATGCATACTTCACATGGAAAGGAATATATATAATATTTATGTTGTCTTTAAGGAACCATAAATCCAATATCTGTGTATCCACCGTCTAGTTAAAGAAGTAAATCTTCATCAAACCCCGTGAAGTCCTATGTACTCTCTCAAAGTTAAACATTATTCTGGATTTTTGATGTATCACTTCCATACTCTTCTTTGTGGTTTAACACCCACATTCCCAAACAGTATGTTATTTATTTTGCCTCTTTTAACTTTATGAAAATGGAAGCATTCTACTTATATACTTCCGAGGCTTCTTTTTTTGCTCCCATTCTGTTAGTGGGAGGTTTCCACCTTGCAGCATGCAAACCCAGCTCATTTATTTTTACTGCTATGTATGAATAAGTCACAGTATGTCCATTCTCTTGTCACAGATCACTTGGAGGTTTACCTTTTTTGGCTATTCCCAATCATATTTCTATGATGAGTATTCATATATTTCTAGAGTGCATATCTCATGGGGGTTTTACTGTGAGGTTACACATAGGAGTGATTTATAAAGTGTGTATGCTCAACTTTATTAGTGATTGCCAATGGTTTTGCTCAGTGGCATTTATAATTTACACTCCCACCCTAGCGATTAACAGTTCCCATGGCTACCCATCTTCATCGGTATTTACTCATTCTTGTTTTCCTTTTTAAAATCTTTGCCAATCTAGTGCCTGAAGAATGGTGTCACTGGTGCATTAATTTGCACTTCTATTACTAACGAAGTTGTATATTTTTAATACATTTATCGGTTGGTTGAATTTCCTAGAAACATTTGTTCATATCTTTTGCCCATTCTCTATCGAGTCCCTCATCTTTTCTTTATTGATTCATAGCCACTCTTTATATGTGCTGAATATGAAGCCTTTGCCAATTTTATGTGCTGAAAATATTATCTCTCAGTTTATTGCATGTCTTTCCAGTTTTTTATGGGGTCAAGTGGTAGACTGAAGTTCTTCACTGTGGTATAGTTAAATTTATCAGGCTTTTCCTTTATGGCTTACATGTTTTGGTATTTGTTTTAAGAAAAGAATCTACACCCTGGAGTCATCAAAATATTCTCCATACTCTAAAATTTTTAGAGTTTCGCCTTTCACATTTAACTTCTGTATTCATATGGAACTGAGTCATATATGAGGTATGGATAAAGTTTATTTTTTATTTCATAATCATTTGTTTCAGTATAGGTTTTCAAGTTAGCTCTACGTCACTTTCCTATTATAGATCAATTTCCTTCCTATACATAACGATGTTCCACTGGTCTGTCTGTGTATCTGCATGTCAGTACCACATTACCTTCATTTACTATACCTTTATAATTCATGACAGCTGGTAGTCTAACCCCCTCATCTGTTCTCCTCCCTTTTAAACCCTTTCTTAAAGTGAACTATAAAAAATACGGTATGTTTAAGTTTATAGTTCAATGAATTATCACGGTCTTAGCTATTCTTAATATATATATTTTAGAATAAGTTTGACAAGTTCCATTTATGCGCATACACACACGCGTGTGTACATGTACACACACACACAGGGATTTTGATTGGAGCTTTATATATCCATAAATTAATTTTACAAGAATTGTTATCTTTATGGTAATGAATCTCCCTATTTATAAACATGACTTGTTGTTCTTTTGGTTTTTTCCTTCTTTAATATCTTCGAGTAACATTTTTAAAGTTCCCCATGTAAGTCTTGCACATCTTTTGTTAGATGTATTCCTGGGTACCTAATATATTTTGTTGCTATTACAAATGATATCTTAGTGTATTTTTACCTGTCGTTGGTATATGAGAAGACAATTAACTTTTGTATATTGATATCTTATGCAGAGTCCTACTAAACTCGCTTATTGGTTCTAATAATTTATCAGTAGACCTCAATTAGACACATTAGATTATTTATCTTGATGTTTTTTTTTAATTTTCTTATAAAACTCTGTCTTTCACCCAAAAAGTATAGTCCGTTTATGCAGATTGTTACCAATATGGTTAATGTTATTTCTATCATTCGATTTTGTGCTTCCTTATTTCTCCTAGTTTTTAGGTTTTTCTTTATTTCTTCTTTTTATATTCTTTGGATTGATTGTAGGTTTTTATTTCTCATTCCAGTTTTAAACTCTACTGGATTGAAAGTTATGTACTAGAAATCTTAGCATGAATATTTAATGTCCAAAATTAATACCTTCCCTTTCCCAGTGTGAGAACTTTAGAATGCGCCATCTGTAATTACCGCCTCTTGAATTTACATGCCTATTACTTAAAGTATGCTTCTGTATTTTGTTTTTGTTTTAATTTCCTTAGATAGCATTGTTGATTTTCAATTGGTATGTTGTAAAGTTTTTATCTATACATTTGTTATTTTCTTTTCTCACTATTTGTTCTCAACATTTCAGACTTTCCTTCTGGGATCATTTTCTTTCTCCCTGAAATATATCTTTCAAAATTTCCTATAGTGAGTGTCTGCTGCTAGTAAAATCTGTTTTTGACTCTCTGAAAACTGTTTTTATTTTGCCATCCTGAAGGATGTTTTCTCCGGATCTAGAATTCTAGGTTGACAGTTATTTTCTCTTGGCACCCCGACGATTTTATTCCATCCTCTTAAAGCTTACATTGTTTCTGTTGATAAGTGAACTGCCTGTCATTTTTTCATTTCTACATCTTTTACTTGGCCCTTTTTCAAATATGCCTGGCCATTTTTGACAGTTTTCTTATTCTTTTCTCATACTTTTTATAGCGCGTATAGTTACCTCTTCATTTCATAATAAATTACAATAAAACTTAGTGGCTTAAAAACAAGTCACTTATTACGTCTTATGATTTCTGTTAGAAATTCCAGAAGAGCTCAACTAGGCAATTCTCATTTGGAAACTCTCATACTTTGCAGTTATGGGTCAGCTTGGACTGGATAACTGACTTTTTTTTTTTTTAACATACAAAATGATATTTTATTGTGATGTGGTGCTGGTATTTTGGGTTTTGTTTTGTTTTGTTTCCACTTTATTGAGATAGAATTGACTTATAGCATTGTGTAAGTTTAAGGTGTACAATATGTTGATTTGATATCCATAAATATTGCAGAATGATCACCCTCATACTGTTAGCTAACACCCGCCTCATGTCACATTCTTCACATTTCTTTTTTGTGATGAGAACATGTAAGATCTCTAGTTAGTGCCCATTCACACGTCTGCCCATTACCTGGGCTCAGAGCCACCAGAAATCCAGCTTGCTGAGCATGAACCCACCTGCATCACCCACTGGTCCTGCTGAGGATGGGGTGTGGGGGTTCTAAGCTGAAAGGTGCAGCATAAAAGCCAGAATTTCAGTTATACTGGCTGGGCAAGAGGAGTTCCGTATGAGAGACTCTCTCAGAAGGTCAGATCCCCAAACTGTACCAAACCCTGTAATGAAGAAGAGATTAGTTTGACCTTAGCTTTATCAGCATGTGAAAGGCTTTCACAGTGGACCGCATCCCTAGATCCGTTTGAGAGGAGATGCTCAACAGTTCAAGAGACATGTGTGTCTGGAATAGGGAAAACCTAGATTTGAATCCCAGCTCTACAACTTAGCAGCGGCATGACCACAGGCAAGGGACTTCCGTTTCTCCGAGCCTTGGCACCCATTTCTGCTACATGGAAGGTAATAATGCCTATCTTCCAAGGTTATTGGAAAACTTAAATGGAGCCGTGTATTTTAAAATGTCCCATACGGTGTCTGGCGGATACTCCTGTTTGTTATTTTTGTTGTTGCTGTTATGGTTCTTAAAAACCCTAAGGGATAAATAGGACCAGGATTATGTTGATGTTCTTCTGTTTAATAAGTTTGATGCCTACTCACCTCAGCAGCCAAGTCACAACCACACTTCGGTAGGGGCACACACTGACCCCAGCCGAGCTTCTCAGGTGTAAGTTCTTAGGAATAACAGTAAAAACCACAGTTCAATTTTTTGAACAGCTCTAAGTACCAGACACCAAGCTACTTTACATTTGTTATCTCTAGTCCCTACAATAACCTGCAAGTAGATTTTATTAACCCAATTTGACAAAAAAAAACAACCCAAAGCTCAGAAGATAAAGGACTCTGCAAAGTGACATGGGTGGCCCATGGCTCAGCTGGGACTTTAAACCAGGATTGTGCCTATTTTAAATATGCATACTACCTCCCCTCCTCCATGCACACCTCTATCAGGATTCCTCTGCCCAAGGCCCTCCCTCACCCCGAAACGGCCCTCCACCTCCTCCCCTGCCCACCAAAGCCTTACGCATCCTTTAAGACCCAGCACAAATGCCACCTTCCCTGTGGACCATCCTCTAGACCCCTCGGTCGCAAAGAATTACTGTGTTTGCTATATTTTCATGGGCTTTTCCTTAGGTTCTTTTTTTTTTGGCATATTTGTTATTATTTTGTGTCTCTTACACACATAAATGTCTCCTGTACTTATTAGTAATGTGTTTGAAGTCAGCATTTTTTTATTTAATAAAAACCATTCATTATATTTCATAGTATCCGTTAAATGTTTATCGAACTAAAAATAAAAATCACATCCAGAAAGGTTGTTACTAGGCACATTCTTAGGTCTGTTTGTCCTTCAGTCTGTAGCGATGCTACAGAGCGACTGTTAGTGAAGGGCAGCGTTGGCATGCTTTTGCCCTCTTACCTGTGAAAGTGCCCAAGTCGCAGTTACGCAGGTAAGAGGCCTTCTGTCTGCCCGAGGTTTGCAAGCTGCGGAAGTTCGACTGGGTAGGATCTCTGGTACCCAGTGTTTTTCTTTGGCCCCTTCAGCATCATTATTCTCACCCGTAGATTATTCCAGACCTACGAAAGGTAACTGGACAGCATGTCGAGTTCTATTAGCGCAGAGCTGCAGCCGCCCCCACGTGCAACCTCTTTGAAATGATTCATCCCAAGGAGCCTTATCCCTCAGTTCCTGGGTCACCCTCCATCAAAACTCGCATAAGGGGAATGGAATTAGAACCTCTCGGGGGCTAAAAGGTTGCATTTAGAACAGGTTCTTCCGTTTCTCTGATGCCTTTCCTCCGATGACGCTTCAATAGAAAGGTACTTGAAATGCAAAACACAAGCACGAAAGCTAACAGCAAAAAAATAATAATAGCAAGACTTTATAAGATGTTCAGGATCACGCCACACTTTGATTAAAGCACAGATTTAGAAGTCGCAGGCAAACCGAAAACTTTGTTTTGAAAACTGTTAAGGCAATGATATGTCCAAAATCTTTCTGTCTCAGAAAAATTAAAGGTACCCAAAGAGGGGAATATCGATTCAGCAAATAAGGCAGAACAGAGTCTGTAGATCATATGGGAGATTTTTGGTGCAGACGGATTGGTGATTGTGTCTAAGTCTTAAACAGTTATGAAGACTTGACAGCCATTGGATTCTAGACTATCAGAACTCAGTGGGGCCTTCGGGGGATTATTCTGCGGAAATATTTTCCAAAAGTGGAGGTCCAGGTCTCAGAACAATTGGGCCTGGCCTAGAACTCCAGTCTCTTGTTGCTTATTTCTAGTACTGTCTGTAGTAATTGCTCGGGCTGTCCCAAAGCTGGCCATGATATAGGGAGAAAATGTATAAACAAATCACTGCTGTGTGATAGGAGAATTGCTGTAGATGGAGGTGTTATAGAGCCACAGCTTTTTAGAGCCCAGTGATTAGAGTCATGTGTCATTTTTCTTACATAGCCCACACCCATGATGTCACTTCCAATTTCAGCTATTTAAAGCAGAGTTAAGTATTTAAAGACATTCTTCAAGCACACGAATGCAGAATCTGACTAGATTTTTCCTACCTTTCTGAGCTGTCTAATAGCATAGCTTTTTTTTTTTTTTTTTTTTAGCAATTTGCCATTATCAGATTTTTCTCAAGAATTCAGTTTAGTTTTCAGAGAAATAACTCTTTTCACACTCATAATTAATCAATTTACATAATATTTACTTAGCACGTTTATTTGCAAGGACATGACCTAGGATAAGCAGGTTTAGGAACAAACACACTCACTTTTGCTAAAGATACAGCCAGATGAGTAGAAACAGGTGTGTGTGGACCTACTGGAGAAGTGCTAGTGAGCTTTGTTCTGCATGCCTTGTGCATTGGTCAGTATAAAAACAAAGCAGGAAAAGAAGCAGGGGTTGGCAGCAGGCCCTCAACGTCTTGCAGTCCATTTCCTCCCTTTACGGACTCAGGAAGGAAAGCGAAGTGACCACTTTTAGCAGTATGTCCTGGTCTGTCTAGGATTGGTAGGTATCCTAGTCCATTTGGGCCGCTGTAACAGAATACCACGGGCTGGGTGGCTCATAACCAACACATTTATTTCTTGTAGTTCTGGAGGCCGAGACGTTTGAAGTCAAGGTGCCCACAGAGTGGATGCCTGCTGAGGGCCCGCCTCCTGGTTCACACACGGCCGGCCGTCGTCTTGCTGTGCTCACACACGGCAGAAGAGGCAGGCGATCTCTCTGGGCTGGTCCCATCACATTCGTGACGGCTCCGCCCTCATGAGCTGGCCACTTCCTGAAGGCCCCACCTTCACATATTATCCCATTGATGATTAGGTTTCAACATACGAATTTTGGGGGTACGTAAATATTCATTCCATCTATGGCATGTGGTAAATAAACGTAATCATTGGATTCGTGGGACATGGCTCCCTAGACAGTAGCACGTAAAGTTTCTGACCGTTGGAGTTTAAAACAGAGTTGTTTCATGACGGACGTAACCCCCTGTAGTGTAAATGATGACGCAGTACTTAGCTCAGAGAACTTCCCTCTGGGTCAGAGCACTTTTCAGTGTGGCAAGGAACAGGGGCGTGACGCCGGCAGTCCTAGGCTTCTTTTCGCCTCACCTGTGCCTCACGATTACCTGCCACCAGGTAGGAGCTGTGATTCTTGTGGGTCTGGTCTTCTGTGTCATCTCAGTTGCTCCATCCAGTATATTGACTAGATCCAGTTCAGTGAAGGGAGAGCCTCTCATGTATGTTCAAAAAACAGTGGGAAAAGGATAAAACGAATGGTTTTTCCATTTCTCAGGTTTCTGAGAAAACTTTGAGAGAACCCAGACCTGCAGTGGAAGCGACAGGAAGTAAACTGGTCATAGAAGTCAGAGGTCAGAACAGTTACTCTCTGTGAATTTAGCCAGAACCAGTGAAAAGCCAGAAGAGAGAGACAGACAAGCAGACACAGAGACAGAATGAGGATGGGCTGGCCGCAGGCTGCTGGTCACATATGCTCCAGGTCACGGTTTGCATGAGAACCGAGCCCGTTGGTGATCCAGGTAAACTTTTCTCTCTTTGACTGTAGTTGACTCTCCCTGTACGTTGACTGTCGCTTTATAAACTCTAACCACCAGTGGCGGATTAATTTTGGTTGCCCTCTGGGAGAGGAGACTAAGCACATGTAGCTATCTAAGTATGGAAGTCAATGAATGGACAGTATCTCAAAGCCTTAGCTATAAAGTCAGCTTGTCCCTGGTCCATTGCTAAAAGATGGAAAGTGGGAAATAATTTTCAAAAACTCATGTACAACAAATCACAATTGGAAGCTACATAAGAAGTTTAAGCAAACAGGAACCTAACAGGCCTTATGTTTTTATAAACACCGTTTTATTGCCCAGTTATAGTTTATCCTACAAAAGGTTTTAGACAACTTAGAAGAAAAGATACCATGATTTATGTACAAGGATTATTGTATCCTACACTGTTTTTAAAGGTGAGCTCTGAGCTTCCTTTGTAAAGAATCTACTAGGTCAGTTAGAGGATTCTTGCTTCAAAAGAATGTATATCATTTATTTTCAGTGCACTTGAGTTAATCCTGTTTAGTTTTGAAAGGCATTTCTCACCCGGGACTTCCCAGAAGGCGTATTCAACCTAGTGCTACAATGGGCAGTGTCTCAGCTACAATAATTGCAATGGAGAGTTTTGTAAATCTGTGCAGTGCCCTTCAGGGGAAGCTGGAGGCCAGACATGGGGCTTGAGCACAGGCCCGGATGGCCAAAACACACACAGCATTCTGTGATTTCCCCACTGGCCTGCGAACACCCGCTCATCGCTATGACTCCTCCCTCCGGGGCCTTTGGCACGACCCAAATAGCAGATATTTCAGGGCTAATTTCTTCTAGCAAAAGAAAAGAGCATTTAATAAGCTATAGTATAAATGAATCAAAACGGTAATAATTGGGGATAAGAAAAGAGAATGGGAAAGCTGCAGCCACCTGCAAGGCACTCCCACTTAAACTCCTAAACCTCCGGGCTAAGGGAACCTGTCGTTTTTAGGCAGTTCTCCTTCTCCGCCCCAGGTGAGCTTTTCCCCTCCTTCGATGGCTCTGGAATGTTGCTCCCTACTAAATGAGCGACCTTTTTCAGATCAAGCCTGCGACGATAGCTTTGGTATGCAACCAGCTCACCTTGGACAGGCACATGGGAGCTGCCACCAGCGCCGCTCCTGGAGGCGCGTCCCGACCACAGCCTTCCGCTCATCTGCCACTCCTCCTCCTTTCCCTGGCATGCCTCCGAGCGAGGGAAATCTTCCTTTCTCCCCCAGTGTTACCTCGGCTGTGCTTTCCCAACTCCCCACATCTTCTCTAGCACCCCCTGCCCCCAACCCCTGCCTCCATCACTCTGTACCCCTTCATCTACTTCACTTTTCATGGTATCGGCACCACGAGGCATTTTCTCTCGTTGTGGTCCAGCACCCCTCCCCCTGGAGTGACTGTGCCAATGAGACGGAGACTTTTGTTTCTTGGCTTTGTCGTTGTCTGTGACTCACAGCCCAGAACAGTGCCTGGCCCATAATCGACCCTCGGTAAATAACTGTTGGATACATGAATGAGTGAATGAGTGAACAAATGACTGGATGGATGAGCAAAGTTAGATTTGGATGAGCAGTCTCTGGCTCCGTGGTAAAAACAGCTTCCTAGCGGTCATCGGCACACACATGCATCTCCCCGCTCTTGTTCGCTCCAAACACTGCCCGACCCTCCGTGTGACTTTGCCAGACCAAATTATTTTCTACCTTGAACTTGGAAGCCTCCATTTAGCCTTCATCAGAAAGGATATCAAAACTATTAAAAGGCAAGGTCTCGTGCATTGTTATCGTTGGTGATTTAATACCCTGCCACGAGCAGACCATTAGCTGACCATTATAGGGGCGTTGTCCTTGGCTTGCCAAGAGAGGACTCTCTCCAAAGAGGACGGCGGCGGGCTGGCTTGTAGAGTGGTTGCGCTCGCCGAACCTGCAGCTGCTTTATCCCAGTGGTTTCTGTGATCTGTTCGCTGTTCAGCATTTGTGGGTATGATGTGAGAAAAGTCTGCCGTCAGGACCTGCAGGAAGCCAGGGTCCATCCACATTCCCCATTCCAGCTATTAATTTCGGCAGCCTTCATTTCCAAGTTCATGTTGAGTGGCGGAAACACAGTTTTAAGAAATAAGGGTTCTCATCTCTACTCAGCTGTGATGTTTAGAATATCATCTCCCCTCGCCGTAACTCACTTCCATTAGTTATACCATGCAAAGTTCGCACTAGATGATTTCTAAGGTGTTTTCCAGGTATAATATTTTTAAGGCTTTGTATTTATGTGGTGGTCTAATGTCTTGATGTCTGCTATAGCATAGCATTGCCTGTTAAAAACACACGTTTCAGTTTATTGATTCGGTCACGAGCTTTGTCTCCTTGATGAAATCACAGCTTTTCTGAGGGGAAGGACCCTGTCTTACCCATGAGTTTGTCACGCAGAGTCTGACACAATGCCCGGTACTTGTACATCCTGTGAACAATACAACCGAGCTCTTTTCCTGCACCTGCTTACCTGTCGGCTGATTGTAAATGTGCAGTGAAATGCCCCCGAAAGACGGGTAGCTTGTGCAGAATTCATAAACCATCCATGAAAAAGTTCTCAGAATCTGGTCATTTTGGCATACCATCTCTCACACCTCTTAGATGTGTAAAACTTCTTTTAACCCCCTCCCTCCTCTTATCTTCATCCCAGAAAAACAATACCTAGGCTTTGGGGTCACACTTGGATTCCAGCTCCATCACTTACTACGTAGCTGTGCAAAACGGAGCTAGTTAGATTTCATCTCTGGGCCTCAGGTGCCTTACCTGTAAATGAGCAGAAGTACATTAACCTTGCAGGGTTGGTTACAGAATTAAGTAGCCTCTAGCACAAGGGTCTAATCGGGACTAAGTGAATGTCATTCCCTCCAGGGCTCAGTTCAAGGCACCACTTTCCCTTGGAACTTTCCCAGCCAACCCTTGGTGATGGTTCTTTAGATGTTTTAGGGTATACCTCTGTTGTTATTTGTCTTGGAACATCTGTACTCACTTTTGCAAAATAGACTGTGAAATGCTAAGAGTCTGGGAGCATCATGGTACCTACAGAAGTGTGTCCTCCTTTCTCAGCCCACTGTCCTGAAAATGATAGGTGCTCAGTCTACGTTACGTGCTGGCAAAGGAGATCGCCCAGTGTGAAGGGAAATGCACCTGTGGCCCGTGGCCTACTTAGGTGACAGGCCCTCACTCTGCTTCCGTGTTCTCATCCTTCACATGAAGCGTGGTCCGACATATCCCCCAGGCCCTCACAGCTTTGATGGCCTGTTCTGTGATGCCATCCCCAGGTTTGTAAAAGGTACCAAAGCCCCGTCCTCCATATAGGAGATTCCCTAGACACAGGGGGGCTTTTGTAAACAGGAGACACAGTCTTCTAGGACGAGCAGTCAGTCACCCTCAGGTCGTTGGCGAGGAGGAGTGTGGTTTGGGACTCGGCTTTCCTTCAGGAGTGGGCTGGCTTGGCCACTGTCGTGTTCCACGGGGCAAGTCTGGCATTGGTTTCCCTCCTGGAAGGATGTGCATCGTGAGGCATGCATCCCAGGCATTTCAGCCCAATGCAGATGTGGGCTTTCACGGAGGATGCCAAGGAAGTCACCCATGAATCTCACCTTGGATAGAGCGTCTTGAGAATAAAGGACGGTGGCGGCTGTAAAGAAGTGGCAGGAAGTACGGGCTTCAGAGTCAAGACTGCTCGACCGCAAGTTTTAGGTTGAGAAAGATCTGACGCACTGACAGTTGAGAATTTCTTCCTTTCGATTCCCCTTGGCCCTCTGTCACGCAGGACCACGTGGCAGCCTTCTGCTGTCATGCAGGGGAGGCCGGGCTCGTCCTCACGTGAGAAGACCCCTTTTCTGCCTTCTCTTCCATCCGCGATCAACAGCTCAGCACTGGGGCCCCTGCTCGGTCTTGCCCGTGGACCTCACCTTCACGTGAGCCCATCTCCAACATCATCCGCATCTCATTGGTACCTGAGTCTGCAGCCTGGATCTCAGGTTCCACTTAGGAAAGGCAGAACTCGTGATTCCACCCAAGCTGGGTGCGTTCCTGCTTTGGGATACCATTCAGCAATAAAAAGGAACGTAATATTAATGCACATTATGGCTTGGGTCAAGTTCAAGAATGTTATGCTAAGTATAGGAGGCCGAACATGGAAAACGACACACTGTATGATTGGGATTCTATTTATGTGCAATTCTAGAAAAATCTAACCTGCAGCGAGAGAAAGGAAATCAGTGTTTGCCTAGAATGAGGAACTGGACAGACCACAAAAGGGCCACAAGAAAAACTTGAGTAGAATGCTGGACCAGTTCTGTATATTGATGGTGACAGTGGTTACATGATCGCACAAGTATCAAAATTTGTCAAACGGCACTTAAAGTGGGCGAACTTATTGAATTTTACTGTACTCCATTAAAGCTTGGGCAGGAAGGAGAGGATGACTCCATAGTTTCTGGTCTAAGCAGCTGGAAAAATGAGAAGAATGAGCTGCTATTACCTGGCCTGGGTAACCCCGGGGAACAGCAGGTTCTCCTATTAGTTGAGATGCTTGGTGGATGTCCTGCAAGACTATCTGTACTTCAGACACCACTCACAAGTAGTGGGTCCCTGCAGTTACCCACACTTCTCAGTTTGGCCCCAACACCCCTCCTCAGGTAGGTTTACCGATTAGCTAGACCAACTCACAGAACTCAGTTAAACACTTGACTTATTGTCACAGGAACCAAATGGACGAGATGCGTAGGTGTGTGGGGGGACGGGGAGATCTTTTGTATGCTCTGAGGGTCCGTCACCTTCCCAGAAACCTACCTCTGTGCATCAAGTCAGAAACTCTTCAAACCCTGTTCATCTCATCGTTTTGATGACGGTTTCATTACGCAGGGGAGGTTGATTCAGTCACCGGCCATTCGTGATTGACTCTGTCTTCAACCCTTCTCACCTCCTCTCATCCGGAGGTCGGGGGATGGGGCTGAAAGGTCCAAGCTTCTGATCAAGGCTTGGCTTTTCTGGCAACCAGCCCCCAGCCTGAAGCTGTCTAGCATCCTCAAGTTGCCTCATTAGAACCGAAGGCGTTCTTACCATTCGGGAAATTCCAGTGATTTGAGGAACTCCGTGCCAGGAGCCGGGGACAAATACTAAAGATCTTTCTGTGACACCACAGGTGTCATACCTGTCAAGCTTCCTACTCTGAGGTGTTGACACACACTGTGCCCCCTGCCTTGACACTCGTCCCATCTTCCTACAGATCCCAGTTTGAGCCTTATTTCCCCAGTGTCATTGGCTGACTTCCCCTTTTATGGACCCTGTCCTTACTCAGGACCTCTCCCTCCCAACGTGGAGTCACAGTTCCACGTTGGTTCGTGTGATTGTTCAGTGACCTCGTCCAATAGTATGCGCTGAATTATGTCCCCTAACATTCATACGTTGAAGCCCAAACGCCCAGCACCTCACAGTCTGACCGTGTTGGGTGATGGGGTCTTTACAGAAGTGATTAAGGTAAAACGATGTCATTGGGATGAGCTCTTATCTGATATGACTGGTGTCCTTATAAGAAGAGGAAGTTAGGACACATAAGGACAACCACGTGAAAACGCAGGGAGAAATGGCCATCCACAAGGCAAGGAGAGAAGCCTCAGAAGAAACAACACTACTGGAATGCTCATCTCAGACTTCTAGCCTCCAGAACTGTGAGGATACATACTTCTGATCCGTAAGCCACCCAGTCTGGGATATTTGTTACAGCAGCTCCAGCAAACTAATTCCTATGCAGCTGTAAGCTCCCCCGAGGGCAGGGGCCATCTCAGGAATCGCTCATCATTGCATCCACACAGCCCAGCCTGGAGCCTGACTCTAATCTGAATTTAATAAATATTCGTGGAATGGATGAGTGACTTACCTCATGATGATGACGGAGATGTTTGAAATATGAAAGTCTCATGAACCCTGTACTGTGTACTCCCAGGCCAGTGATCGTTCAGTCTTTCAGTAGCTGTTTTTGAATTTCTTCCCTGTCATTCCTCATTGAATGAACATTACTACATCTCCACAGTCTGCCCAAGGACCAGACTTACTCGCAAAACACCCTTATATTCTGAAGCTTCCTGACTGTTTCTCCATCATGCAGAGGCCCCTTTCTGATAACTTCCACCTTCTAGGTTATGTTTCAGAGAATAAAAGTTTGGTCAGTGTCTGGCCTCTACGTAGAATTCCAGTGAATAATAAATGCTCTAATCTAAGAAATGCTATAAAGGGGGAAAAGATTAAGTAATAGCTACGTAAGATCTGGAACTATTTGGTAATAATGGTTATACTTAAAGTTGAACAGCATTTGACATTTACAGCATTCCATTTCCCTCTTAAACTTATGATGAAGATAGAATGAAATTTATCATCATCTATTTTAAAGAAATAAAAACTGAAGCTCAACAACTCAAGTCATTTTGGCCCAGATGGTACAGTTAGTACTTGGAAAAGACAGAACTTAAATGTTGACCTTAGAATCCTGCAAACGATTGCCTTTTTTTTTTTTTTTTTGCAACCCCAGTGGGAAAACTTAGGTGATTGCTCCTAGGTATGATTATTAGTGGTTCAAAGCGGTGTCTGTGAGTAAGGTATCTGAAAGATGCCAACAAATTGTGTTTTTTTTCAAAAGAGACAGATCCAAGAAGTCCATGGATGGAAGTCGTAGCTGGATCCAGGCCAGCTCTGCTTCCTAGGCAAGGTCTTGTCTGAAGGGTGACGGCAGCAGGTGTCCTGGGAGTTGTGTGATAAAAACGGCCTTGGAAGAGAGCCCAGCGGCTGTCTCTGCATTCCTTTTTAGTTTTCCCTATTTCCAAAGACCAAAGATCACGGAAGGAAGAAGAGAGAAATCATTATCTGAGATTGAGCAGGAGTTTTTAAACTGTAAATTAAGTTAATGTGGCCCCACTTGGGGCTGACCAGTGGGGGAGGGGGGGAGGCGGTTCCTGAAGAGGGCGGCGGCGGGGAGAGACAGGTGGAATCGTTATCTAGATCTTTAGCAGATTGCAGTCTTCTCTGAGTCTCAGGCCTGCCTTTTCTGTTCTCCCTAAATGCCTCTGGGTAGAATGTCCTTCAGCTCAATGCCTTGGGATTGATGCTGAAGGAAATAGGACTCGGCAGTGCCCTGGACCTGCGCCTGCAGCCCCAGGTAGCAGTGCAGGCAGGAACAGGTGGGCTGGGCAGATAGGTCTTGACCAGCCTTTCTCCCCGTCTTCTCATGTCCTTTGGAGCCTCGCCCGCAGTGGTACCAGCTACAGCCCTTCCCCCTGGGGAGAGAAGTACTCTCGCAAGTTTTTCCTAAACACGAGTATAGGTGCGAAAACATGGGCTGTTGCAACAGAGAGACCCGAACGCAAGCCCCAGCTCTGTGGGTCCCAGCCGCTTGTCCTTGACGAGTGACTTTCTAAACCTGTTTTCCTTCCAAAAAATAAGAGCTAAGCAGAGCACCCATGTCTTGAGGATGCTGAGAGGCACTCTGAGATGATGCGTGAAGAACACATCCCAGTGCCTGGGCAAGGTGCTCGCAAAGGAGGGGGGCGCCCTGAGAAAAACAGGCTCTTGTCACACACAGCAAAAGTGGGGGCAGCATGTGTGTGGGGACAGTCAGTAGAAGGAAGATACTGAGCAAGTCGGCGTTGGCTTAGAATAAAGAGATCTCACAGTCAGTTTGGAAGGGGGCTTCGAGGCCATCAGATCTAGTCTTCTCAGTGCAGAATCTCCCTCCCACAGCATGCCTGCAAGGTGACCTCCCTCTCCCAAGGTCCCCAACCCCGCTGTGCATCGGAATGAATGGGGCTGCCCTTTGCAAAGAAATCCCCAGGCCCGACCCTGGGAGAATCTGCTGCATGGACGTCCACTTCGGGGTGAGGCCTGGAGGACATGAGCCAAACCGTCTGAGAAGCTCTCTGTGGAGATCATAAAATCTGGAAGGCAGGGGCTGGGTCCGTCTTCTTTGCTGTGTCTCTAGCAGTTAACAGGAGCCTAGCGCATAGGAGGAACTCGGTGAATACTTACCGGGTGAGGGCTGAGGCGTGCAGCCTCTTCCAGAACCATTCCAGTGCTCAGAAGCTCCTCCTGAGGAAGGCACCCCATTTCCATTTTGGTGAACTCTAATGGTTACTTACGGTTTGGCTTGCAATAAGCAGAATCTATCTTCCTTCCATCTTTATTCATTCTTTCAGTCTAATTTCACCTTCTAGAGTGACAGAGATTTTAAGTCCTCTTAGAAGGGCGCATCTCTCCACTGTGGAGGTCTTCAAGGGTATTTATCTCCAGATGAAATCAGGCTGGCTGAACAATGAGTGAACTTACTTCATCAAGTCACGGAAACCCTAGGAAACAAAATGATTGACAGGCGGACCTTTTGAGCTAGAGCACACGGATTCCATCTCGAGGGGATGCAATACCAAGTTGGGGTACATCGACCTGGTTACGCATCCCAGTTATGAAATAATACCTCCACCATTTTTGCAGAGGAGGAACTGAAGTTGACCCAAGGCAGCCTCCAAGTGTAGAAGAGCTAGAATTACAGGTGAGAATCACAGTAAAACTCGAGGAGGTAAGAGGGGGCTAGGTCGGAGAAGCTCGTGGGCACGAGAAACCCCAAGCATCACATCAGAGGTGCAGTCCCAGGTGTCATAGACAAGGTGTTCCCAAGCACCTTGCTCCCCTTCTGTGGGTTCCATCCCTAAAAGTAGGCGGTTCCAGAGGAATTAGTAAGAATTTGGCAGCTTATGAACTTTTGCAATTCCAGAGTACACTTAGCTAGAGCCGTGAAACAGGCAAGTTTAAAAACAGCCCTTTTTAACCCATTTAAGGTTGTTTAAATACCCTTTTGTGTCACATCTTCTCAGAAGATGTTTTATTATTCTGCACCCACTCGCCTGGGGCACCAGTAGAGCAATTCTTTTCAGGATGTTTTGTAAACGGTAATGGGATACTCTATGTTTTCCTTATTAGCCATCCTGCACTCAGACATGCATTGAATGATACTATTAAAGGCTTTTCTATTTTAAAAATTGCTTATTAGAATAAATATGAGTTAGGAAGGGCAGTGTGGCTTGCTCTGCTGATACTCAGGACAGCCCCTGGTTATAACATTTTAATATTCACCTGCTGGTCTAAGCACAGTTAGTCTGACAAGCTGAAGTGATTGGCAGTCTCTCTCTCTCTCTCTATACACCCTGGACTTTCCTGGGGATGGGGATAAAGAGACAGTACTGGAAGCATCTAAGATCAGAGCGAGAGCTACCTGCTCCTGGTGTTTACCTGGAGAGGTTAACTAGTATGCGTCCACTTCCACCCCATTCCAAGAGAGTCCATCAGTTCTAGTTGGGTTAGGATGGTGAGTTTTAGATAATATTTGTTTTTCATTAAAATCATCCATTCATCCATCTATTTGTCCACTTATCCACACTGTACTGGCCTCCAAGAGCATTAAGCTTTTTAATCCAGCAAACAAAATCATCAACTTCCACCTTAAAAATATTTCTCTGCCTAGGTGAGCAGAATGGAAGATAACCTAGGAAAGAGATAGGATGCGGGCAAGGCAGGGGACAAACTTGAAAAACAGTGGATAAGAGCTGTAGGATTCGATTATGGCGAGAATGTGGGGAACAAGGAGACAGAGGTATCAAGTTTGATTCAAAGGTTTCTGGTTTCGGTGACGAGTCAGATCTTGATGTTACCAATCAACAGAATAAATATGGATCAGATCGTTATTTAGGGGGAGAAGATTATGGATTTGGTTTTGGTGAGTTTGAGTTCAAGGTCACTGTGAAACAACCAAGTGAAGACGGCGAACAGATAGCTGGATTTAAGAGTAAGAAGCTCTGGAAAGTCGTCTGAGCTGAGGGTGGAGGCGGGCGATCATCTTCCTCAGCGGTGTTTGAAGGCGCTGGAGTCGCTGCCACCATCCAGGGATAAAACATAAAGCAGGAAGAAGAGGAGGCCAAGGATGGGAGTCGGGGTGCATCGGCTGTAAAGGGGAGGCAGGGAGGAAAACAAGAGACAGGTGTCACAGAAGCCGAAGGCCTCAAAAGGGGATGGTGGGTGGGGACAAGGGCCGACGGGGCAGGGGTAGGGGTCACCGTGGCCAAATTTTGCAGATTTGGTCTCAGTGCTTGGCTAAGAAAACAGACATTACGAACGATGACTTACTGAAAGGAGAAAGACAAATGCCTTTAGTCGAGCGTCCACCATGAGCCAGGCACTTTCTACATAGTAGTGTCTTAATTGAGTGGCACATCCCTTCTCGGAAGCAGGAGGTAGATCCTGTCCTTGCCCTCTTACGGTAAGGAAATGAAGGCTCAAGCCATACAGGGTTGGGGCTACAATTCTGAATTTAAAACCCTTTTTGTCTGCATTAAAAGCCCTGTGTCTTTCTCGTTTACTGAGCTGCCTTTCTCACACCCGGTGGGCGAATGCCTCATGCGCCACAAGGAAGCATCACCAAGCCCCGCTCCTGGGGCCTCATCTCCTGAGCCGCAGAAGCCCCGCCTTGAGCCAAAGCTGAGGAAAAAGGGAGGAGGGGAGTTCCCAGCCTGGAGCCATCCGTCAGCTGGCTGGCGACATAGGACACCAGGGCCCCAGCAGAATAGCAAGCTTGTTCGCTCTTGTCTGGCTGTTAGGGGTGATGTATGAATAAGCAAAGAAGACAGCTTCATTTTCATAAGTTAACTTGTGCCTGGAGTAAGGAATATGGGGAACAGTGCACTTAATCATAACCAGAGGGCCAGCGCTGAAAACAATGACAAAGCTCTTTCTGTTAATCATGGTGTTTTATTGTAGTAACTCCCGGGAAGATGAGACCGTCAGAGCGGGATGCCGAGATGCTGGCGGAGGCAGGCAGCCCGTCATCTCCCCTCGAGGAAGCCGCTGGGGCTTTACCTTATAATGGGATGTTAGGCCCAGGACGTGTTTGCATCATCAAGATGAGGGTTTAGGTTTTGACCTTGCAGACCAGGGTGCAGATGCCACCTGGCCGATGATGGGTTTGGCAGAGCTATGGAAGATGGCCCGTCTCATAGGCACTGTCACTGGGGACCCGAGGGACTGTGCCTCGGAGGGCGTGATGGGACAGCACCACTACCAGAAGGTTCTGGGGGAAGCTCGGGAGGTCTGTGCGGAAGGGGCGGGCGTGGCCGGAAATGCAGGAAGGAGTGTGGCCGACGACTCCGGCACCGACGCCAAGCGGCCATCGCCCGCCTGCCGCCGCGGAATCAGTTCTTCCCTGCCCGTCACTCCTCCGACTTATCGGTGCTTCTGTCACCCCAGGCACCACCGCGCTGCTTCGTGATTGTTTATCGGTCTCCTTTCCAGCTGCCTCCGGGGCAAAGACTATATTTTATTTGTCTCGGATTCCTTGGTATTTTGTGCGGTATCTGACAAAAGCAATCTCTCAGTCGATATCCACCTAAACCGAAGTCTCAGCAGAGTCGAGGATCACGCCGGCTCAGGAAGGGAGGGAAGGGCTGAGGCCGCAGGTGCCTGAATCCGAGCAGACAAGGCAGCCTAGAGGGCTGGGGAACTCTGGGCGTAATGATAAGAGCAATTACCTCCTAAACATGTTACTCTCTTCTAGGCATTGCCAGTGGTAATGTTTGAATAAACAGAGAATACAGTTTTATTTTTACAAATTAACTTGTGCCTAAAGAAAATAATTCTGACATATATATATATATATCAGAATGTGTGTGTGTGTGTATATATATGTATCAGAATGTATATATATACACACACATACACACTATGTATTCTTTCCATTTTACAAATGAATGAAGAAATAGGCACAGAGAGGCTGGGTAACTTGTCCACGGTCACACAGCTCTCTATGGTTGGAACCTGGGCAGTCTAGCTCTGGCATTCCTTCTCTTCACCACGTCCCTGCATCCAAGAAGAGCGACACCGGGGGCCGCCACTGCGTTCTGCTGCTTTGTGAGCTAGATCCCGACGCCACACGAGGTTACTGCACGCTGCTGGCCTGCAGGTGAACCTCACTCCCTGACTAAAGCAGAGACAGCTCCAGACCTGGGTCCGTAAATCTCAAACTTTAACGTGCATTCGAATGACCTAGGGATTTTTTTTTTCAAATGCAGATGACTAGGCCCAATGGCCAGCATGCTTATTTAGAAGTGTCGGGGTCTGAGGGACTTAAGATGTGATATTATCCCCTCACCCCCCCGCCCCATATACTGAACCAAGGTAGAGATAAGATAGAGGAATGAGAACAAAATATCGCCCTATTTTCCTGATACAAGTTTAACTGGAGGACTTGGCTCGTGCGAGAAGGGACGGAGGAGGGGTAAGCTCTTTAATCTGTTCTCTCTGAAACTCAGCAGTCAGGTACCTCTTCCCACACCCATGGGGCAGAGAACTGGTTATGACAAGAAGCCAGGAAATCCCTCTGTCTCGAAACCAGACAGGTAGGGGGAAGCAGCCTCCTGCTCACCATTCATTTCTCTTTGAAGCCCAGGAACCTGCACTTTCAACAAGAACCCCAGTGTTTTGGGCGCTGGTGAGAAACTTAGAGAAACTCGGATGATTTGATTGCTGTGCTAGATGAAGTCCAAAGAAAACTACACGGATGGGCCCACTGTCTTTCAGGAGCTTACAGCTCAGACATCGATATTTAAAAATAGCTATCACTGGCATCGTGCTCGGTGTGCACCAGCCCCTATCCTATGTGCCTGACACACAGAAGGCATCGAAACAGGTGGAGTCACAAGTATTAGATCCTGAGGCGGAGAGAGGGCCAGTAATTTTCTCCAGGCTGCTCAGCTAGAAAGTGGCAGGGGCGGGAATTAGAACCAGGCAGTCTGACTCGTCTCCCCTCTTCACCTCTGGCTACACTGCGTACAGGTTCCCCATCCACGGATGCAGACCTCTCGGGTTGGGGGGTACACCGAGCTCGGGGGGCGTCACAAGGCCACGTGCCAAACCCAGCCACGACCATTTTAATCATCACGGAGCAGTTAATGACTCCATCTAAAAAGGCAAAATGAAGGAAGTAGCTGTTTGTTATTTGGCTTTCTCAAGCAATGGGTATTAAAGTGACAGCCACCATGTTGCTAATTAAGGATTTTGTTTTCTTAACCTCAAAGATGACTGTCATGCGTGAAAGGGCTGCGTGCCACCGGCAGAAGACCTGCAGCCTGTAGCCCAGGTGCAAATTGAGAGAAGGAGAATTTGGATAGTATTCCCTGAGTTGACATGACTTCAGGTTAACCATGCAAATTACTCCCCTGGAGATTAAGACTTGAGTTCAAGCCTTCAGTAGAGCAACTGATGGATGTAAAGGATGCTTTTAGGTGCTGCCTCCTCATTTTTGCAGTTTTTTGCACGGGTGAGGAAGAAGCCAGAGTTCTCATTGCCGAGAGGGGAATGTGTCCACGTTGGAGAGAGGGCGAAATGCTTTGCGCCTTCAGAAAAGCGGGGACATCGATAGCTAGGATTAGTGGTCTCCAAATCAGGAGAGATTCACCCACCAGACAGCATTTATTTAGCAGACATTTTTGAGTGCCTATTGTGTATTAGCGCCTACGTAGTCCTCGTCCTCGGACTAATGCAGGGGATGGATCTTTACAGATGAGGCGCTGGGGGCGTGCCTGGATATCGCCCACTCTGTCCTTTAGAGGGCATAAGTCAGCTGATGCCACCCCTCTCATGCAGGAGTGCAGCTAAAGCGCTCATTCAGAATTGGGGGTATTCACAGGCGTCTTCTTGCTGGGCATGGGCCCCAAAGGATAATGGGTGAGGGTTGGCATGGCCCCGGGCCATTGCCGTGCGAATGCTGTGTGAGCCAGATGGTGGTGAGAACGCAAGCGACAAAACTACACAATCGTGTGTCGGGAATGAACTGAGTAGATCGAGGCAGAACACAACACCTGGAACGCCAGAATATAAAACTCGGACTTTCAGGTAGCCGAAGAGGACCTTACCTGAAATTTGGATGGCCACCCTAAATTCAATGAAAGATCATTCTCCTTTTGTCATTTCTGAGCGTGTGATGCGTTCGTCGTGGCAAAAGCAAACAAACAAACAAAAGAACATCGTATCACCAACTCGGGGCCATTAGTAATTATGAACCAGCGCCCCCAAAGGCCCCACGTCCCGTCTGCATTACGACCCCTATGCGAGGTTATTAAATGGGCTCTATGACGAGGTCACAGCCTCAGGGCTTGGCGCCTGGCCTTCTGAGCGGCGGGCACCAGATCCGACTATTTTGCACGAATGTCCCAGGCTTGCTCATTGTGTGTGGAATTGATTGGCTCTCGCACTTCCTAAATTGGCGATATGTTTTTCTGAGGGATTCTACAAGTTTTGGATGCGATCATATACGTTGACAAAGTGGGTGGTGGTGTTTTTCTCATGCCTCTAATTTATGTATTTGTGCTGGGGTGTTGATTTAGATAGGAGCTCGATAAATTGATCAAATAAATTATACGAAACCCACACACCATCATTTCAGGGAGCTGTCATCAGACTGAGGAGGTTCTATATCACCCAGCATGCTGCTCCGGGAAAAACACTGTGTTTTCCAAACGCGCTGCTGGGCTTCCATTTAGTTAGGAAGGTCTTGATTTCTGAGATCGGCCAACAATATGAGGATTGTAGCTGCAGAAGGTACCAGTTAGCTGCGGAAGACCGATTATTGGCCGTGTGATCTTTAGCAATTTATTTATGCTTTCTAAGCATCAGTTTCTCTTTCCTATAAAATATGGATTTGCAACTCCTCTCGTAACCCTTTGTCATAAAGGGAAGCAATAACGCATTGAGATAGTGGAAAGAATCTGGGCATCAGACAAATACGAGAAGTAAGAGAACTATATGGTGACTTCATCTCTGGTTGTGCAAATCGTGGTCCTCTGCGAGCCTCAGTTTCCTAGTGTATAAAATAGTGTTGCTACTAATTCCAAGAGAATATCGTCTGTGTGGCACCATAGGGTTCTCTCATGCGAGGCAATTGGATCTGATACCTGAACCACCGTACTTGGAAGGCCCAGGGATTCACTCTGGGGACGGAGAAGCAATTATTCCTCTACAAAACACTCCTGAATTGATATGATATTGACATGATGCTTGTTGTCACAAGATAAAGTGACTGAGTAGGTGGCCAAAAAGTGGCTATTCTCTAGGTTCTCGTCTCATTAATAAGGCTTATTTCTCCCTCTCTGACAGAAGAAAATTAGCTCAGCTCATGCCTAGAAATCCATCAAATTAGTGTGCAGTGGGAAATGTTAGGACCGGAACACTCGAGGAGTAGTATGGCAGTCCATAAATGGATGTTGCAGGAGAGAAGGGAGGGATGGATGGTTTGGGGGTCTGGCTTTTATCACAGGTTAACCGCATCACCGTGGGCAAATTAACTAACTACTCTGGGCGGCCTTCATTTCTTCTTTGTAAAATGGAGTAACAGAAGCAGATGGGCTGCCCGAGTGTGAGAATTAAATACGTTTATATAAGTGAAGCACTTAGGTCAGAGCCTGGCACTTATTAAAAGCTCCCAGAAATGAAAGCTACCGTTAGGATTCGCCTCCACGCCGTCTCCCTTCCAGTACTCACTGACCCACGTGGTGTGGCTTCTCTTAAGACCTTTGCATTCTTTGTGCTTCACAGGTCAGCAGGTCCTGGGCTTGGTAGAGAATCAGAGCGACTGGTACCTTGGAAACCTGTGGAAGAATCACCGCCCTTGGCCTGCCCTTGGGAGGGGCTACAACACAGGTAAGTCATGGGGGCAGCAGGGTGGAATGGGGGTTAGGAAGGTCTCTGTGCTCCTTCCTCAGCGGGGAGAGGTAAGCCAAAGCACAGGGGAAGGCCACCTGGTCACCTGAGGGCTGCAGTGGACGGTACAGAGGCAGGTAACTTTCCGGTTCTTTCTGAGTGCTATAGCTACAAGCAAAGTAGCCATCAGGCCTTGGCAGTCTGGTGGTCTCACCGAAAAGCCACTCTCCTGACTAATCTTCACACGAGAGTACGAGTATGGCCTGTGAGCTCCTTGGCTCCGTTCGTACGGACGAGAGGTCGTTCTGCAGTGACAGAGAACCTTGGCATTTCAGTGTTTTAACACAGCAAAGTCCGTTTTCCTCACGCTCCGTGTCCGTTTTGCGTGTGCCGGGACCTGTGCTCACGGTAGACGCTCGGGGTTCGTCTGGTTGCGTACTTCCCAGTCCAGGGAGGAAAAGAGCGATGTCCTCTTGACTCTGGAAGTTTCTGGTCAGAAGTGACGTGATTTTTGCCAGCATTTCATTGGCTAACGCATGTCATGTGGCCATGCCTCCCTTCAAGGAGCGCGGGCAAGCGAAACCTAACCGTGTGCCCAGGAGGAAAGGCAGAATGATTTGGCAGGTAGATGGTGCTCGGCGGTCCCAAGGCCCTTAAACACCATGAGTCACCCCAAATCTGCTGTTCTTCCTCGTTGCTAACCCCAAACTTGGATCTCCTCTTTTCTTTCTATCTCTGTTAATAGTATCGTTGATTCACTCATTTGTTCTTTGCCTGGCTACTGTCTGTTGAACGCTTACTGTGTACGAGGCTCAGTGCTCGGTGGGCCAGACACAGCCTGTGACCTCATGAAGCCCATAAACAAGGAAGCCGGAGCAGCCCGCCCCTCCGGATCCTCCTGCCTCTTCTCCTCCATCCTCTTTGCCACCGCTTCGGAACCCGGTTCTCAAAGGATGCGGCCCCATGATCTGTGTCGGGACTGGAACTTGGAGCTCAGGGAGAAGTAGGGGGCGTCAAGCCAAGAAGCGCGGGGGCCTGGCATCTGAGACCGGCTGTCCCAGGTCAGGGCCGTGTCTTCAGGGGATGGCGCCACCTCAAGGTGATGGGTGAAACCCGTCCTGGAGGGAGGCCATAGTGGAGTCAACTCTGAGGGCTGAGGGTCGGATCCAGAGAGGTCAGGTACAAACACAGGGCCCCAGAGGCCAGAGGGAGAAGCACGAAAGTCAAGCCTCCAGAGGTGAGAGTTCAGGGCCGGGGTCAGAGCAGGGTCAAAGGTAGGCTAGGATAAGAAAAGGAAGGTCCTGAGTCGGTGTCCTGAGCAGCCAGAGGTGGCACTCAGGGACCGAAGGTCATTCTTTGACCTGGGGGCCGTTCCTTTGCTGGCGTTTCCCGGAGCAACCAGACATGCCTCACTCTCTGTCCCTTTCCCCTGTGACCCCTCCTCCCAGGTGTCAGAGCCCCAGAAGTTGTAAGTGAAGATTTTTAACCACCTGCCCTTTACACACTTCGAGAGGCTTCCCACTTGTGCGGGGCATTAACCCTTCAGTTTCAGGCTGCTGGGTCATTCTGGGGAGTCCTTGAGAGGGGGGCCAGGTGGGGGAAGGGACCGAAGGGGCTCCGAGCAGTGGCAGCCCAGTATTAGCCAGTCTGGAAGAGTTTCCGTGTTTTGATAATGGGTAGGGCGGTGCCTCTGTGCCCAGCAGAGTACTGGCCACAGGCACACTGAGCTGCAGGCTTCCTGGGTGTGGATCTCACGGGACCCTCACGGGTGTGGATCTCACGGGACCAATCCCAGAAGCAGGCGCCGTTCCTATCTCTCTCTTATACACAGGCAACTGAAGCTTAGGCAGAGATTATCGATAACGTAGGGAGCCGGCAGTGTTTACTGACCTAACCTTCCTAGCTCGAATGAACTTCGGGGGCTTCAGGATCAAGAATGCTTTTTTAAAAAACGCAAAATCCTAGACTCTGCCCTTGAAGGGTCTTGCGAGAGGTTGCCCAGGATTCTGCCCTAAAAGAAGCCTCCGGATGTCTAAGGGTCTGCTCTGATAAAAGTGGCAGTTTTACCTCCCAACAAGTCTACCGAGGGACTGTTCTCGGGGCATTTGAGACTGGACCCCTTAAGAACCCACTGTGGGGGCCCTTTTATCATCGTAAGCAAATGATCATCCCATGTCTATCTTTGGTGCCTGGATTCCGGCCAGTTCACTCCAGACGTTTTTTCTAAAGCTGACGAGCCCCATGTTTGTCAGATAGGAGAAGGGAAAGCTCACGTGAACCCTGGCGTGTGAATAGTTTCTGTCTCCCAGAACACAGAATAATAGAAAATGTCACATGGAGATGTGCTGTAGTACTTCGAGGACACACATCAGGGTCATGATCGTCTGCATAAAGCAAAAAACCATCGGTTATCAATTGGAGTTTGCAGGGAGAAGAAAAATGTTGCCCACTGGAGAATTTATTATGACAAAAAGGTCATGTCCCTTCCCACCCCACCCCGTTTGCCTCAGAATGCGAAGTCAGGAGACATACGAGTCTCTAAACCGCATCTGGTTCCCACTCACTGTGCCAGGTCAGTGAGTTACTTCCCTTCTCACTGCTTCTGATAGGGCGGAGCGGAGGGGGAAAGCCCCGTTCGAAGTGATGTGTCCATTTTAAATAAGCCAGTGACACCAAGCGATCGTCGTAGCAGGATTTATGTGACATTGAAATGGACTGGCTTCCGTCACGGGGATTTATTATTTTAGGGCTGAGGATGGCCCTTCCACATATCACTGATGCCTCATCCGGGCATTTAGATTCTCATGGAAATTGAGCCCTGAATCCCACAGTATCTGAAGCCTCCAAAGGAGGCACCTCCAGCCAAGCTCGGTGTGAGCTTCGATGCTGGGAAACTGAGGCAGATCTGGTTTGCGTCACGGTTCAGCCGTTTTATCTCCGCGTGAGCTTGGCCACATTCCTTCCCCTGCCTGAGCCTTGGTTCTCTCCCTTGTCAAATAGGATGGACAATGACAGCCCCGAGTGTGAGGATTAACCGGGGACTTGTTTAACGAGCCTAGTCTGGCGTCTGGCACAAAACGTACTCAGTGCGTCTTGGTCTGTAGCCTCTTGCATTTTTCTACTACTTATTCTATCAGGGAGTGGAATCCATCTGCTTTAAAAATGGTGGTTAGGTGATTGGCTAAGGTTTGCTAAGGTCTCCTGAGCACTCGGGTCTGAAGGAATCACTATGATTTTTGCCCAGCAGTTTCTCTCTCTCCCTCTCTCCCTTTCCCTCTCCCTTCTTCTCCCTCCCTCCCTGCTTCATCCCCTTCCCCACCTCCAACCTGGAAAAGGTTAGCTTTCTGTATTAATTTAGGGGGAAAAAATGATGAGATTAGTTCATATACCAGCTTCCTGATTCTGTTTTACTTTGAAAACCCCTGGAAAAGGCGTGAGATGTTTGAGTTGGGAGATCTGCCTTCAAGACCTGGCTGTGCTTTTGAACTCTGTGCCTGTGGGAAAGCTACTTGAGCTCTCTGAGCCTTGGGTCCCTCTGTAAACTGAGGGCGACCACTCTTCCCCACCCCCTCGCCCCCACACCAACTGTCTGCCGTGTAGCCACAGGGGACCGGTAAACCAACGTGCTGTAGGAAGCCGATTGTAGCTTTTGCCTCCCCGACCACGGCCTGGCTGAGGAACTTCTTTCCAGTAATTTCGATTCGGCCACATCGAGGGCGTTCAGCAGCGTTCTCCAGGCACCTTCCCGCGCGGTGTCTTTGTTAATTCCTAGAATTATCTCATGAGTTGGCATTCCCCTGAGAGCCAGCCAGCTTACCTCTTCCTCTTTTTGCTTTCCTTTCCCAGCCTGCTTGCACAAAGCTCACAGGGCCCTAAAAGGTTAGGGACAATCCACCCATCTCCCATTCCCCCCCCCCGCCCCCCGCGCCCAATACACACAAACAATTTGCGACTTAATCCATCCTCACAGGGCTGCTCAGCCACACAGCTGTGGATGGACCCGCACATCCCAGCACCAGGCCCTTGTCGTAACTGCTCAGGTGGGATAGAGGGCGGCTCCCACGTCATGGCACAGAGTCAGGTACATTCCTGACCATTCTGTCCAGTCATCATGTCCTAGGTGCAAGAAGCCGTCATTCACCCAGCATTCAGCTGTCTGCAGGGCTTTAAAAAAAAAAAAAAAGAAAGACAACAAGGTGATTACAGGCTCGCTAAGATTCAACCCACTTCAGTTCTTGCACTGATGGTGGATCTCTAAAAACAGGCACCAGCAAGGAGAAGGCAAAGGGGACCCAAAAGTAGCAGGTGGCTAGAGAACGAGGTGAGGCCAAGTCGAAGGAAGATGGCAGGTTTACAGAGAGGTCTGTTTGCGTAGGACCCCAAAGCATACTGAGAAGAGAGAGTGTGCCCTCCCCCGAGATGAAGGCCATAATATGAACCAGAGGAAGTGCCTTAAGAAACAATTTAAAAATAAAATGTATCCTGTTCCTTTCAGTCCCCAAATTCAGGCCAGAGACAGGCACGCGAAGACCCCGCTTTCTAGGGACAGAGCAGGAGTTCTTATTTCTCTAGGAATTCGCATCCTCAGAGCAACGTCATTGGGAGATTCAAGGACTGACCCACCTCTGAGGTCGGAGCAAAACGCTGGGGTCACGAAGGAGTAGACGGTGACACTCTGTAAAGCCAGGCACCATGGTGAATTCCAGGGCAGGGATTCAAAGGGAGCAAACATTTGACAACTTGCCAAAGAACTGTTAAACGAATAACTTTAGTAAGACAACCAGAAGTGTGGAGTACAAGGCTGCCCTTCACTCTGCCTCTGCCAGCCAGCGTTCTGCGGGCTTGGACATGCCCATTTATTTCTCTGAGCACCCCCCTGTCCCTTGGGTCAAGAACTAAGATCTCTTCGTGCTCTGAGGAAATAATTGTGGTTGGATGATTTCTGTCTGTAATAATTACATCCAGAGAACCGAGGTTTAAATGAAGTTCGTCCATTCGTCTTATTCATTTATTCATTCAGGACATGCTATTGAATGCCTATTATTCTGAGTTGAAGATGAGTTTTAAAGAATGAGTGATATAGCGAGACCCTTCCTTTCAGGAGATTGCATTCTCGTAGAGGAGAGTTTGCATATCTAAAAATAAATTGAGTAGGATTGGAGCCCCTCCCATGATTGAGATGCCTAAGGAATTCTCATTTCTCTAGGATTGAGATGGCACAGGGGAACATCAGCCCTGCGGTCACCCTGGACCGTCATATTCTAGACAAATTCCAGAAGGCATTGCAGGGGATATTAATATGTGTTTCGAAACTATGACAGGTTGAAAACTCTCCCCACTGTATTCCTCCCTCGGAGATTCTGATTGCGCGTTGACATGGTAGAGATCGCGAGAAGTTGGGAAGTAGAGAAAGCTGTGACACCCAGCGGCACTCCCCATTCTTACCTGAATCCCAGAGCTTTGAAAACAAGTTTGGGGGAAAAAAAAAAAAAAATTCCTGTAGACCAAGTCTGAGATCAGAGCTTCTCTTCCTGTGGAGCTCTGTGTCTCAGGCTTTTGGCACAGACGTGTTTCAATGGAGTTCGTAGGACAATCTCATGGAAAGATGCCGCCCGGTAGGAATGGTGCAGTTCATCGGACACCACGCGGTAGAAATGCCCACTCTGTTTTGCACTGTAGTTTCTCATCATCTCTCCGCTGTAAGAGCATAGACCCCCATAGCAGTGCTTAAAAAAAAAAAAAGACAAGGTGATTACAGGCTCAATCCACACCCTGTGTGTCTGTGTGTCATTTGCACATCCGATGCCAGTCACCAGCCAGCCACCCTCCGAAACCTCCTTTCCCTTGAAGGAATGCCACGTGAGATGGCCTCGAGTAGACCTTTCGCCATCCTGGTTGGTTGACCACCTCTCGAGAGCGCCAGTTTCTCTTTCCGAGGGTGACACTCTGACCTGAATGATATGCTCTGGAGTCTGCATATCTAAAAATAAGTTTTATCAAACCATCTAAGGGTCACACCTTCACCTGGACACTCCTATTTAAAATGTCAGAACACCTATTTAAAATGTCAGCCTTCACAACAGATGAGCAGGACAGACAAACAGAGACTCGTGGACATGGACTGTAGACTAGTGGTTACCAGAGGGGAGGGGGGAGAGGGGAGAAGGGAGGTAGACAGGGTAAAAGGGGTCATATATGTGGTGACAGAAAGAAATCTACCTATGGGAGATGAACACACCATGTAAATATGTATGCCTTACTGTTAAAATGTACAGCTGAATCATCAGGTTTCATTAACCAATGTCACCATAAAACAAATAAATTTTTTAAAATAAAAATAAATTGAATGCCAGCTTTCGGGCTGTAACCCAGAGGGGGCGAGTCTTAATCTCTGTAGAGATGAGGCCAGGGAACTGTTATGTTAAACATGTCCCCTGTGTGATTCTCACCAGCGTTTGAGGCCCAGCCTCCTAGCGCACACTTCTGTTGCCATTTGCACATCAAGCTCAAATTGAACTTGAGTCCCAACCGAAAAGCTCTCCGAGTGGCTTTTCAGCCGAAGGTTCCCGTTCTGTACTTCCGTAGTAGGTTTATTGAGCCTAACGCGCAGACTTTATATTTATCTGCGGTGAGTTTTATCTGATTGAGGCCAATCTTTGTCATTTTATTTGACCTCGTTTTAGTTCTCAACTTAGGATCATCCACAAAAAAATAATGAAAAGGCCTTCTGTCCATTCAGCCAGGGACCGTGCCCCGTTTTCGTAACACGTTTCGAATGCCTGTAATAGAAATCAAAGATTACCTGTGTTATGCTGTCTACAAGTAAAATTAAAAAACAAAAAACAAACAAACAAATTGATATAGTGCCCTGACTACACTTTAAAGAAGAAATAAAAGGAAATTAACTTACTATTAAATGATATTGACTTCGGCATGTAATGGCCCAGGCTTGGCACGCACAGGAGACCTCGTGAAGTAGTCAGAGGCTTCTTTGCCTGTGTTCAGGAGAGAAGAGTCTTCAGTGTGACGGATACAGGTGCAGAATGGTACCGATGGGGTCCCAGCACTACCATTCCACAGGTGGCATTTGACATCTGTGAGAAGTTTTTTTCCAAAAGAGTGAAAATCTCTTTGTAAAGGATCAGGCGATGGGAAGGACCATCTTCCTTCGATCTGTACTCCAAGCTCAGTGTCGACTGAAGACCACGCAGCAAAAGCACTTGGTTTTCTCCTGTAAGTAGTGTTAGTTTCAGACACAGAGAGTTACGACGGTCGCATACATCTGTAAAACACAGATTGTTCAGTGAGGCCCCTGCGGGATGCGGGAACGTTCTTCGCTGTGCTGCTAGACTGTCCCGGGGAGGGATACTGTGCCCTTGAAGAGTCTGGAGTGCAAGGCGTTACAGATTCTCAGCAAGCCGACACCCATGCAAAGCCAGGATACGCTCAGGTGCCCCTCGAGGCTGGCGTCACCGGATACGAGGACGCTCCTTGCTCAGAGCATTCGGCCAGCCGGGGTCTGCGTGGCGGCACCTCCATCCAGCACCCTCCCTCCACGCAACCTCTGTCCAGGTTCGGTGGCATTTCCCACAGCTCGTCCACTTCATACCCTGAACCCGAGTCTCCTTCGGCCTGAGTTCCACCTCGTGGGTTCGCACAAACTGCGTGGACCCGCTCTTCCACCTGATGTAACTAACCCCTTAGCAACCTGCGTTACAGAAAGCAAACAGCATGCCCTGGTCTTCTCCCGCATGGTCTTGCCACCCCCGGTCTCTGAACTTCAGCTGATTCATATATGAGGTGGGGATGGTCGCAGTATCTAACTCACAGAGCATCGTCGTGGGAAGCAAATGAGATAATAATGTAAACTTAATGTGATCCGACAAGGTTGGGCGTGTAGTTAATGTTGTTTAAAAGGTAGACTACGGGACTGCAGGACCTCTGGCCTCTTAGCAGGCGGTCGGTCTCTGCCCCTGGAGCTCCCAGTTCATTTTTCCTGTTAAAAGACTTTTGTTCCGGAGAGGAACAGTTCTGCGTTCAAGTCCTGGCTCCGTCTCGTACCAGCCCCATAATTCTGGGCAACTCGCATTCTTTCTCACATCAGCCCAAGAAGTGTTCCCATCTCACAGGGTGGCTTTGATGAGAAAAATGACATGGTATTTGTAAAGTTCTCGGGACGCTGTCCGGATAGCTAAATGTCAGCTATTAGTACTTTGCCTTTAGATTTGCAGTTCGCACGCGGATAGGGCAGAGGCAGCCAGCCCCCTCGGCCTCTCTTCATAGTAACTCCGCTGTCTGTTGTCCTGGGGCAGAGCGCTCACTCTCCAGTGCTGACCATCCATGTGTCCTTTGCTCATTGTGGATGTTCATCACGCATCTAGCGTGCGTGACCTGCCAGGCACCTTTCTGGTCCCCTGGGGTCCTCTCCTGCACCCCGTTGGAGCCGTCTCCCCCTCACGCTCCCAACACTCACTCAGCTCCAGCCATTCTGCCTCCCCTCCTGTCCCCGAGCACACCCATTGAACCCTGCGAGTCCTCCGTCTCCAGTGACGGCCTCACCCCAGCGCCTCCATCGTGGTAACCACCGTCTGACCTACGGTAGCTTTGCTCGCTTTCTTTTTAATTTTCTGTCTCTGTTCACGAGGATAAACGTTCCTCAGGAGTCGTAGTTCCTAATTAGTTTCCTTGCTTTATCTCTTATACCTGGATTCATGCCTGGCACATATCAAGCACTGAATATAAGTATTTGTTGTTGAATGAAATAAATAGTTTTGAAAGATAGTGTTTTGAAGACTGTAACATAGAACAGCAGTTATCAGCAGGAGTTGGTGGGAAATGTGGTGCCCCCAGGGGCGTTGGCGAAGTCCAGAGCCATTTTCGGTTGGCACGACAAGGGGCTGCCCCTGGCATCTAGTGGGTAGAGGCCAGGGATGCTGCCAAACATCCTACAGTGCACAGGACGGTCCCTTACAACACAGATTTACAAAGCCCAAAATGTCGGCGCTCCTGAGTTTGAGATGCATTGTGCCAGGAAGCATGCAAGGGAATTGGACTCCTAGAAAGAGCCATTTCTTTAGGGTAGGGTCCTCTGGAAAGGTGACATTTGAGCTAAAGACTTGAAGGAAAGGAAATTGGCGGCCATGCTGAGATCTAGAATAATATTTCCGACAGAACAAACGGCAAGTGCAAAGGTCACCGAGCAGGAATGGACCTGGACATTTATGTTCCTCTCACATGATCATATCCCACATCCCCTGATCGAAGGTAGGCCTGCACCAACCTTCACGTGCTTAGCCCACCTCTGGGCTGTTCCTGACCCCGCAGACTCTGCCCCGCCTCGCCTCCCGTCTATAATGCTCGAATTGGATTCTCCAAGTATTCAGATTTAGCGCTAACGTCCCTGAGCACTCTGGCTCACGTTAACACGCTTGAGAGCATGCATCTGGTCCTGCCCTCCTGCATTCTCTCGGGGGTTTGTAAAGATCACCACTAGCCCAGAGTAAATCGTGGCAAAATGCAGCATCTCGGGCAGAGCTTCGTCCTGAGCTGGCCTTGGCTAACTCTGCAGACACAGACTCTCCGCTGCATGCTCCCAGGCCGGCCTCCTGACTGTCGCTCAGGCACACCCCACCCCCGGGCCCAAGCCCTCCGCCTGGGCCGTTCTTCCACCAGCTGCTCCCTCCTCCGCCCATCATTACTTCCTCTGTCTTCAGCCTGACTGTCATCTCCTCACAGTGGGCTTCCCTGACCATCTTACCCTCCAGACCTCCTCTCTCCGGTTTACTTTTCCTCACCGCACTTTCTATCAGTGTTACAAAATACATGTTTTCGGCTATTTACCTGCCGGCTCTTGTGGCAGGCAGAATGCCCCCCCCCCGCCCCCGCCCAAGATGTCCATGCCCTAACATCTGGAACTTGAGATTATGTTATGTTACCTGGCAGAAGGGACTTGGCAGCTGTAATTACAGACCCTAAAATAGGGAGATTATCCTGGATTATCCGATGGGCCCAGTCTTAATCACAGGAGCCCTTAAAGGCCTAGAACTTCCTCCACCAGGGAACAGGACAGATGCTCCAGAAGGGGAGTCAGAGAAATTCGAAGCATTGAAAGGATTCGTCATACCTTTGCTGATTTGAAGATGGGGAGGACAGAGTGACGAGGAATGCAGGTGGCCTTTGAGAGCCAAGAGGCTCCCAGCTGACGGCCAGCAGAGAAGAAAGCACCTCAGTCCTATAACCGGAGAGAGCGGAATTTTTCCAGCGACCTAATGAGGGCGAGGGTCGGTTTCCCCCCAGATGAGATTCAGTCTGACCGACACCTTGGGTTCGGCCTTGTGAGGCCCAAAGCAGGGAACCCCGGCCCTACACTTCTGTCCTATACAACTGTATAGTGCTAAGTGCGTATGTTTACACTGCTGCGATAACTCGTTACGAAAGCAGCAGGAAACCCACACCCCCGGATCTTGTCGTTTATGCCCATGTCCCCGTCCGGGACTTGGAAAGCTCTCAGTAAGTAAGTGTTGAGCGAATAAGCGAATTCCGGTTTCCCTTCCTCCCTCCCTTGTGGGCATGGAAGAGAGCTTGGAAAGTTGCCGGTGGGAAACGTCACATATCTGCAGGTCTCACAGTGTGCCCATTCGGTAAGCTAGCCCTCAGCATTCACCGGGCACTGGCATTGGGCCCTGCACTAGGAGTAGAAGTTAAAAATAAGATCGGTCTCTGCCTGCACCACCATCACCGCCAGGTGGTCCACTGTAGACTTAAAGATCAGGAGATTCGGGACGGTAAATGCACTGTGGTCAGTGCTGTGATGGAGGGGCACATCCGTACGACTGACAGCTGGAGTGGAGGCCCGCTGAAGGTGTCGGAGCCTGGGGACTGGGGCGGGGGGGTGGGGGGAGGATGGACATTCCAGGCCAGCAGAGCAGCAAGCCCCCAGGCTCAGGCTGGGAGACGTGGGAACTTTCGACACATCAGAGAACAGACCGCAGTTTATAGGCTTTCAGTTTAATCAAAGGTGGGACGTATGGAGCATATGCCCAGGATGTGGGGAGTGGTAGAGACCCCAAGTTCTGGCTCCATGCCTTGCTAGTACAGTGGCCTCCATTTTTTTGTTTGACTTTCCTCCCTTATGAGATGGGGACATCAGTACAGACTCACGGGATTGCTGGGCAATGCCTGACAAAGCGTACGCATTCAGCAGATGGTAGCTAACACTCCTCGCACACCCGTAGGGAGCGTGAGATCGAGAGGTGCGTGCAGCCTGAACGGACGGAGCGAGCCTGGGAGCCAGGTAGGGCTGAGGTCCGAATGCTAGCGGCAGTTCGGCTTTATCCAGTAGGCTGAGAGGATTCTAAACAATACACAGTTTCACGCCTGGCCCTGAAGAGAAACCATCCTCACCCAACCTCCTCTTCCTTTTTTTATTGTCTCCATTTATATCTTGTCCCTGAGCCAGCTTTTCATTTGAACGCTGTGGCTGCAGCCCGGTCAAATGGTATACAAAAGAACCCCTCAGCAGGCCCCAGACACTAACCCACCCCATTGCCGTCGGGGACATTGGGTTCTCTGAAGTACCCCAGCCAAGCAGCCATGCAAGAGCCCCCCTGCTTGTCAGACTTGGTGGGGGGCCTCTGATTCAACTGAGCTGCTAAAGAGTTTTCTTAGCTGCATCCTGAAAAGATGGCAAGTTTCCCGATCACCTGGCCTCCTGAGCAGAAGCCAGTTGTTCCAAAAGAGTTACTCTATCATTTCTTCCTTCTTTCCTCAGGCCTCGCAGGAGAGAATCATTTAATGTAAGGCTTCTAGAATCGGATCTTAAGCGCTTACCTGCTTCTCTTCTCACTCCAAGAGAACTATTCACCTGAACTATTTTTCTTATAAATGATTCTTTCTGTTTCCTGGGTTGTTCTGACAACAAAGTCTCATAGTTTTCCTCCTCCTTTGCTAAGTAATTCGCAAGGCTCCTGCATGCCGAATAGTTGGAAAACAAAAAGAGACCAGAAGCCGAAACAAAACTTTTCCACTGAGCTGGGCCTCACCCGTAGCTGTCCAGGTGAACTAGAACAGCTGCATCTGTCAAACCAGAAAACAGGGTGCTGGTTGCTCCTCCCGAGGGTGTCACTTAACTGCTTGTGCATCTTGAACTTAACCTTAGTCAAGGCACCTCTCCGAGCCTCAATGTCCTCTCCTATGATAGAGTATATTAATGCTGTTTTCAGTCCGTTCAGGCTGCTGTGACAGACTGGGTGGACTATAAACAACAGAAATTTATTTCTCCTAGTTCTGGAAACTGGGAAGTCCAAGGTCAAGTTGTCAACAGATTCAGTGTCTGGCCAGGACCCTACTTCCTGGTCGATGAGTGGCCATCTTTTGCTGTGTCCTCACATGGTGGGAAAGGCCAGGAAGCCCCCCTGGGACCTCTTTTATAAGGATACTAATCCGATTCATGAGGGCCCCACCTCATGACCTAATCACCTCCCAAAGGCTGACGTCCAAACACCATCACACCGGGGATTAGGCTTCATCATATGAATTTGGGGGGGGGGGGGCACTCAGACATTCAGTCTGTCATAAATGCCTTCACAGTAATGTCACAACACTGCTGAGAAGGTAAAGGAGCACAGATACTACAGAGCTGTACAAAATTACCAGCAGCATGTTCCTTAACGTCTGGACACACTTGTCACCAGCACTACGGCCACGTCGTTAATCACATGCTACCAGTTGCTCCCCCCACCCGGACCCCACTTATTTTTTCAGCACGTCTTCAGCCGTTCCTCATTGTACGTGCAACTGGAAACTTTCTCCCCGAGGCGTGTGACGTTCACCCTTCATCAACAGGGCTTACAGTACCTTGATGTTTGAGAGCGCGGTGAGCAGTGTCAAAAAGCCCCGTGGCCTGATACCCGCCTTAGTGTGTGTCGGGGAGAAGTGGAGATTATTGTAAGGTCTTCGTATAACATATATGTATAAGAAGTGCATAAGCTGGCACACAGCAGGCCCTTAATAAACTGTAGCTCTTTTCGCAGGACATGGCGCACAGTAGGTCCTTCAGAAAGAGTGTTCCAGTAGCTTTAAAAATTCCACCATTGAGTACTAGAGTACAGCCAAAGAAGAGGTTTGTTTTTAAAACTACATCTTTAATATTTTTGATAATTTGTATCCGCGTTTATTTTAAGGGACAAATCATATAGGAATGCAGTGATATACCGGAGCCCTGGCTTGTGAGAGCCTGGTGTGAAATTTTCAGGATGTCTAAGATCTGGTTGTTAAATGAAACAACTATTAAAAACCAAAGTATATAAACGTATCACTAAAGGATTGTAAAAACGAAGGCAATGCTCACAAGTCATTGCTTCCTAATCGTGTTGCTATTATCTGGGCTCTTTAGATTTTTGCCTCTGCCATGTCTGTGCGTGTGGCAGTCCTGTGTGACGTGTGCTCCCCACCTCCCTCCCCCCGCTCCGTCCAGCAACGCTGCGTCGGGAGCCTGAAATCTGCCGTGGTGGGAATATTCACACCATGGGAATCGGCACACACTGCACATCAGGGCTTGTCTTTCTTTCTTCCTGGAGATCCAGCTGTTAAACATTTACCAGCATAGCACTGAAATATAGTGACATGTGAAATTCTGTCTCCCCATCATGTTCCAGGTAAACACTTTTAGCAGTTTGCAGTATATTCTTGACTTTCTTCTTTCCACATGTATAATAATCTATTTCTCTCCATGTGCACATCTTTTTAATTGTCACATGCTCTCTTAAGAACTATAGTTTTCTCCATTTGCTTAATGTACCATAATTTATTTTTGTTCCTGTTATTGTTATTTGAGTTGTTCCTAGGTTCTTTCCTGCCCAGTTGTCAACAACACCATACATAAACGTCCTTTATATTCATGTTTGTTTGCTTATTCAAGTATTTATACACAATAGATTCTAAGAATCTAAGGTACTGGTATACAAACCTTAGTGATGTGTGAAATTTTATAGATTAGAAAATGCTAAATTGGCAAGTCAGATAAATTTCAAAGCAATATTTATTTATTCTACATTAATTAAATTAAATAGCCCGTACGTTTTAATTGATTAAATGAAAATTTAATATTTATTTTAAAGCTAACATTTAAAAGTAAACACATAAAATTAAATGTTCGCGTCATGTCGCTTGTTTGTTTTTCGTGTGGAGAGCACAGTCTATAAATTGCGGAAGAATCAATATTTTGCAGAGTAGACCCTTCATAGGAAACCTGCTATGGACCGAATTGTGCCCCTCCTGCCCCCAAATTTATGTGTGGAAGCCTTCATCCCCAATGTGATGGTATTTGGAAACGTGGCCTTTCGGAGGCAATTAGGTTGAGGTTCAGATGACATGAAGAAGGTGGGGCCCGCTTGGCGGCTGAGCACCCTTATAAGAGACCCCAGAGTGTTTGCACATTCTCTGTCATATGAGCATACAGTGACCAAGAGAGCCCTCACGAGAAAGCGACCATATAGCGCCTGGATCCAGTCTGTCGTATTTTGTTAACAGCAACCTGAGCCTCCTGACACAGAACCTAATTTCAGCCTTTTTTTAATATAAACAGATGACCTCTGACTTAAAGGTCCATCCAAGGTCTTTGAAGCCACGAAGGACAGACCCGTGGCCAAATGAAGCAGAGCCCTTTCCTTGCATTTCGGCAAGGAAAGGTTAGTGAGAGCGAGGGGTGACCATTTCCTGAAGATGTTTCCACCCCCCTCTGCTGACCCATGCAAAGTCAGGGATTCCTCTGTCACGCACTCAGGTCTTGGCACAGCTAGAGCCAACAGGAGCTACGATCCAGCCACACAGACGGCTGGGCAGTGCCGTTTGCAGTAGAAGGGCAGGAGCGGGGGATAGGGTCCTAAATCTTCCGGCCACAAGGAAAATAATCTGGCACTCATTCAGTACACGCTTTCCTTGTAGACGTATTTATGATGAGAAGAAGCGTCTGATTTTCTGGAGGTCTTTCAAGGTTACAGTACCCATCTCTTAGATTTGACTCGTGCGTCCATGTGCGTGAGCTCACGTAATTCCCACTTTACGGAGGAGCCGAAAGAGGCACAAAGAGGCTAATTGAATTCAGAAGTTAGCAAGGCCAGTAAATGACAGCCCGGTGCTTAAGCCTACCTTCCAGTTTCTTCTTGGGGTTTCAGTACTTGAGAGGGATGGAGCAGTTGCTGGGATCTGCTCAGAGGGATTCGTCCATCCCTTCTCCAGTACCCAGGACTAGACAGCTGTGCACCACCTGCTACCATCCGTGTGCTGAGGGCCCTGTATGGTGTGAATATCACCAATTAATGTTTACTTGGTCATTACTTTGTGCCAAGTGCTTTTCATGCTTTATCTCATGTCGCACTACATCTTTGTTAAGGTTTACATGATTAGTCAAAAATCTCGCTTTAGAACAGTACTTCAGAATCATGGCTGCACGTCGAAACGGGGGGAGATTTTAAAAACCGTGCTGTCCCTGGCTCATCTCAAACCAATCAGAACCTCCGACATGAGACCCCTCCATCAGTATCTAAAACCATGCAGGTGAGTCCTATCTACTATGTGTCCTGTCTACTGGATAGGAATTCTCCCTTAGATTTCCAAAGTCTACATTGTACCTTAGTACCTTTTTTGGTACCTTCTTTTTCTCTTTATCCCCTATATCCCGTTAGTCTAACTATCAGCAGACTCAGGCACTCCATTGCTGTTTGAATTTGTGTATATTCATTCAGCAAAGATATTTTGAGTGTTAGTCGTGCCTAATAGCAGACCCCATGCTAGGCCGCAGGGAAGCTCGAGTAAGACCAGAATCCTGACATCAGGCTGTTGTAAAGGGGGACCTAGGATAATGCCCTCCAGGGTCATCTACGTTGTCGTAAATAGCAGGATTTCCTTTTTTTATGGCTGGCTTACTATTTCATTGTATGTATTTCATTACACACACACACACACACACACATATATTTACACATATACATACATATATGCCCCACACTTTCTTTATCCTTTTCTTCTGTCAAAGGACATATAGGTGTCTGTATCTTAGCTATTAACACTAGAGCTGCAATGAACAGGGGCATATATTTCTTCCAACGTGCTGATTTCAATTCCTTCGCAGTTACCTGTGTTAACTCTGTGAGGTGATAGATGTGTTAATTATCTCGATCTTGGTAATCGTTATGCAGTGTGTGTGTGTGTGTGTGCGCGCGCGTGCACACACATATATATACACATATATATCTCAAAACATCACATTGTACCCTTTAAATATATATAATTACATGTATCAATTATACTTTGATAAAGTTAAATAAAACCTTTAAAAAAAAAAAAAAAGATCCAAGAGCAATTGGAAGAGATTATACTGCAGATGTGCCCAGATGGAGAAAGTTCTCGCTGGAATGCACCTCCAATGGTTTATTCAGACCCCTATTGTCCTAGGGTTAAGCCCGATTATCCTAAACATTCCCTGGGCCAGCAAAACCCAGCAAAAACAAGGCAGTGAGAGAGAGAGAGAGATGAGCTCCCAGTCTTTCTGTCTCCTTGAGCATAGCTCCTATCGTCCACCTTTATTCTTCCGACAGCCACTTTCCCCTCTGACCCCCAATCTCTGGATCTCCTTTAAGAGCATATTGGATATTTCACTGCAGCAGGTCGGGCGTGGTTGAATCAGAAAGGCACAGAGGACCCCGAATTGGTTAGCAGAGCTCCATGGGACATCTCCAACAAAGGGAATCTCAGCTCAGACAGTTAACTAAGAGAAATCGCCCACCTCAGCCCCTTGCTAATCCACAAGGCGAGCTTTGCTTCTCAGGCACACGTGGTCAGCACAGACTACGCCGGGCACGGCACACACACACAGGCTCATCTTTATGCTTAACGGAGGCAGCAGAAGATGTAGAAACCCTGGCCTTTGTCTTCAACAAACCTAGGATCCCATTGGAGCGGCCATGCAAATATACTGAGGAAACATTTCATTCCTGATCTCATTCAAAGGCGATTTACTATCTTCCTAATGTTTACCCTGTTTACAGCAGGGGTGGATGCGTGCCACATCTGACCACACCTGCTTTTGCGTCAAGCAAGGAATGGTTTTCACATTTCTAAATAGTTGAGAAAAAATCCAAAGGCAGGTATATTTTGTGACACATAAAAATGACATGAAATTCACATTTCAGTGTCCATTAATAAAGTTTGACACAAAGACACGCCGTTCAGTTTTGCTTTATTTGGGGCCTCAGTGACAGAAGCCGAGTAGGTGCGACAGACCTTGTGACTCGCAAAGACAAAACTGCAAACCGTCTGCCCCTGTAAGAAAAAGTTTGCCAGCCACAAGTCTGCAGCTGGGCAGAAAGTGTGTGGTCTGGGGAACCCAGCGGACCTGGCTGAGGTAGAATCTTGCCTGTGTCACTTAGCTTTCCACATCTGGAAAATAGGAATAATAACACATTTTTAATAGACCGTCGTGAGGATTATTTAAATGCACTGTTGTAAATACAACTTAAAAACCCAGTGATCTAGAGCAGGGGCCCCCAACCCCCAGGCTGTGGACCGGTACTGGTCTGTGGCCTGTGAGGAACTGGGCTGCACAGCAGGAGGTGACCGGTGAGCAGTGGGCGAGGAGCAAACTTCGTCTGTGTCTGCAGCTGCCCCCCAGCGCTAACATCCGTGCCTCAGCTCCACCTTAGATCATCAGGCATTAGATTCTCATAGACACACCGGTCCCTGGTGCCAAAAAGGTTGGGGACCGCTGATCTAGAACGAGTATAGAGGCTCCAGAAATACCGGGTGCCTTCGCCACCTTAATCACGTGCAGCTATAATCGCCTGTACTGACGCCCAAAGAAGGACGAAGTTGCGTGAAAGTGTCTCCCGCTCGTCACGGGAGGGAGACGTGCACTGCACGGAGAGGGAGAAGGCGTGGGGCCGGCACGTTCCCGGGGGATTTTTCGTGTGCGGGTCACCCCATGTTTGATGCCGCATGTAGGTGCGAGCAGAGTCTGACCACGCTGCTTCTCCTCTTATCCCTCCGCGCTTAGCGTCGACCCGGCATACGGTAGGGGTTCGATAAACATCACGGAATACAGGGATGTGTTTTCACATTCAGCCGTCCGGCTCGTCGACAGCGTCGTCAAAAACGCTTGACTCGCGGACTCGGACAGTCAGAGTCGCGTGTCAAGTTCTGCATCTCCACGCATCACAAAACCTTCGGCGGACTTCTCTGTGCGCGCGTCGTCCCCCGAAAATGCAAGCACGGGCGTACCTCAGAGGTATCGCGGATTCGGTCCCAGACCACTGCAGTCAAGAGGGTCGTATGCTCTTTGCTAGTGGAGGGTCTTGCCTTCGACTGGTAAAACATGTGGCATCTGTGAAGCGCAGAAAAGCGAATAAAAGTGCGATAAAATGAGGTATGCCTGTAATGAGAAAACATTGCAAAGAACGAGGAAGATTTAAGGCAACTCGGTGACTCAAAGGAGGGAAGGCATGACAATTAAGATCGTGCGCTTTCAAGGCAGGGCACCGACGTTTCCAAACACAGGCTTCTTTGAAATCTAGTCTCGCTGCTGCCGTGGTAAGTAAGCCGGAAATCCTGGCAGGGTCTTCATGTGGAAAGACTATGAGAAAAATTCCAAGATGCAAATCTGGCACAGTGACAGGAGTCAAAATTTAAGGGACAGCTCCATTAGGTGGGTCTTCAGGGAATGGACTCATGGGCAGTTGAAAGAAGGGGACAGGAAGGCCTGCATGTAGCTGGGTGGACAAGCCGTTGAGTTTGTACAGACAGTCCCGACTTACAATGGCGTGAACGTGATAGGCACTCAGTAGATACCATGCTTCAAACTTTGAATTTTGATCTTTTCCCAGTCTCGTGATCTGAGGTGTAATGTACCACGTGATTATAACTGTGAACAGCTGGTACTCCATAACCGGGGTCTCCAACCCCCGGACCGTTACTGGTGCTGGTCCTTAGAACCAGGCCACACAGCAGGAGGTGAATGGCGGGCAAAATGGCCACAATACACTGTAGAGCAGCAGTCCTCAACCTTTGTGGTACGAGGGACTGGTGTTCTCATGAGAATCAAATGCCTGATGCTCTGAGGTGGAGCTGAGGGGGTGATGCTGGCGCTGGGGAGCGGCTGCAGATACAGGAGTTACATGTTGTGATTACACCCTTAAGTAAATAACCAGGATTCTGTGCTTAAGCATATCAGGCGCAGACCTGTCTGAGGAGGTGACATTTTAGCTGAGACCCGAAGGGTAAATCGGAGCCGGCCATGTGCCTAGCCCGGAATCAGGAACACAACAGCCAGGATGTGGACATTAGCTTGCTCTTTTCTGGAACTAACTAGAGGGGTGGGGGGCATAAGTACCTTGAGATGCACCTGCGGGGTTAGGCGAGAGCTTCCTGGGCCATGACAGGATGATGTGTCGTTTGGATCTTTTTCCGTAATACAGTGGTCAAGACAGCACCTGGCTGAGAACACCAAGGACCTTTGGTATATTACAGTGCAGTAATTAGGACTATTGTACAATTTCCATTTATCAGTCCTTGCTCAATTATAATTGGATAGGACCCCACCTTGCATCTCAATAAGCTCTTTATTAAGATGTTTTGTTTTGCTTGGTATGCACACTAAGTATCCTCTCCCAAACCTTTGATCCTCTCTCCAAACATTCATATGATTATGGGACTCTGAGTGACACATCCCTAATTCCCTGTTCCAGCTCTGACTTGGATAACTGGGACAAACGGGACACTGAATAGCCTTTATTATGTCTTCGGTATTTCTCAGAGAAATATTTGCATCCTCTCCCTCTCCTTGGCCCCTTATGGCTCCTTGTAACACATTGATGGGATAGTCCCCACTAATCCGGTTTATAAGAGATCCTCTCGCGTGAACAGGAGAGCCTGTGGGTTTGCCCAAATCAGGCTGGCAGAGAGCAGACAGGCTCGTTTGTCAGCGCAGGTTCAGACCCCAGAGGGTCGTCATGGAGTTGCTTTCTAGTAAACAGGGACCTTCGAGGGCCAGGGAGAATAACGTTAATAGCCCTGGCCAACATTTATCAAGCACCTGCGAGCACTCATTATGAATGTGATATTTTGTTTTACTTTCACGGCAGCCTGGGAGGCAGGCACTCCTCGCCATTCTTGCAACGTATCAGCTGGCTCAGGGCCTTCGCACTGGTAGCTGATTCTGCCTGAGTTCTTCCCCCACACCAGTGTGCTCGCCTCCTGCTCCCTGGCCTCCTGCTGGTCTTTGCTTAAGTATCACTTTCTCAGAAACCTCTTTGCCAAGCACCCATTTAAAATTTCAGTAGGTCCCCTGCCTGAGTACCCTTTACCTCCCTTCCCTGCTTTACCTTTACCGTCATATAACGCACCGCATGTTTAACCCGCTTACCTTGTTTAGCGTCTTTCCTCTTCTCTGAGCACGTAGGCCCCATAAGAACAAGGGCTTCTGTTTTCAGAATGCGCTCTGGCACAGAGGAGACTCTCAACAGATACCGGTTGAAGAAAACATAAACGTCCCTTTACCATAACCATTTTACCTACAATGCAAGAGAAGTTTACAGAAATTCCCAGTGGGCCCCAGGTTACCCGGAAAACAAGTACTGGATCCAGAATTAACCAGCACGTCAGGCCTTCAAGCCTTTATAGAACGCCACACTGCCAAGGCCTTCTCGGGAAATGCGGTCGTGCCGGGAGCTAAAGAGACAGAACCAACTGCCTGTTCATCCCATTGAAATGCTCCCTTGAGGTTGGCTTCAGTGTAACAGGGGTCAGCACCAATAGACAGGCCACCTGCCATCCCTCCTCCTCTAAAGGCACTGTGCTCGTGACGTCCCACTCCAGAATGCACTCCACCTCAACTCCAGTGCAGGTCTTAATGCCCGTCGGGAACAGACCCGCCGCCTGTCACAGGCTGCACTGGAAGCCCTGGGTCCAGAGTCCACGGGAGACACCGCTGTCCTCCAGGAGCTCATGGTTCGGAGGCTTGAAGCGTCAGCTGGAACTGTGCATCTTGAAGTCGCGGGTGTCGTCCGGGTTGCGTGGTGCTTTTTTGCAGCCGGTTTCCTGTGCTAGGCTCTTTCTACTTCATCCCGTCGGAAGATGCACGGACGTGAAAGCCGGAGGAAACCGGGTTCGAATCTGGGCTCTTATTCTTAGTTACTTACTCAACGTTTCTGGGATTTTATAAGGCGGAGCAGTGATGGGCAAGCCTGGCATGGTGTGTGGGGCCTGGTGGTTACTTACGCAGTCGTGGGCCGCTGCCATCATCGCTAATAACCAGCGTCACTGTTTATTATTCTCGTTCAGCTTCTTAGCAGTGAAATCAATGTCTGCAGGTCAATAAGAAGAACCTAGGTTGGCTTTGAAAATCCATGCCAGGTAATAACAATAGCTTATTGTTTGATTAAGACTATCCCTATGTGTTAGTCATGGTACCGCGTGCTCTGATTTATTTAATCCTCACAACAATCCAATGAGTCATTAATACCCATTTTAAAAGCATATGCTGAACCAAGGAGCAGTAATTGAGTCACTTGCCCAAGGTCACGCAGCTAGTGATCATGGAGCTGACATGTGGATTAATGCTGGGACCTTTACTCTTGATCTTTATGCCCGGCCCCCAGGTCATCCAGGAGTGGAACTTGAGAGGTGATTGTTTTCTTGTTACCGTTCCAAGACAGTCGAGGAAGCAGCAAGAAGGACCAGAACTAGAGTCCCGAAACTTGCATTCAGGTCCTAATTCTGCCACTGCATAGGCTGCCTAACCTTAGGCCATCGGGCTCACTTTTTTGAGCTTTGGTTTCCCATCTATAAAAACTGCCTTCCAAGAGACGGCCTTCCACGATAGCTAAGGGTCCTTTTCCCTCCACGGCCTCTGATTCTGCGAGACGACTCTTCCATTCAGCCTCATGCCACTGGAGTCAGAAGGACCTTGATCGAAATCCCAGCTCTGCCACTCACTAGCCATGTGACCTCTCTGAGCCTCAGTTTCCTCATCTGTAAAACAAGCATAACCATCCCGATTTTGCGAGACCGTCCAGGGGATTCGATAACAGACACGTCCTAGTCAGATTTTCATTAGGAAATAGATCTCATCAGGTAATTCAAGGTGTTTTTAACTAAAGGACGGTTGCTGAGGGGAGTGGACGGCGTGGAAGGCTGTGAACAAGGGCCCTGAGGCACCAGGAACGAGCGAGCCGGCCGGCCGTTACCAGCGCCGGGCCGAGCGCCGGCTGTTAGTTTCTTGAGGCTGCCAGGCGACGGCTTACACAGCAAAAATTAATTTTCTTACGGTTCTGGTGGCTGGACGCCCCAGATCAAGGTGTGCACAGGGGTGGTTTCTTCAGAAGCCTCTCCCTTTCTCTTGTAAGGTGGCCGTTGTCTGCCTGTGTTTTCGCGTAGTCACCTGTCTGTGCCACTTGCCTCCTTTCGTAAGGACGTAAGGATGTCGGTTGTAGTGGATCAAGGCTCACCCCAATGAGCTCTCTTGAAAGACCCTGTCTCCAGGTGTAGTCACAGTCTGAAGTGTACTAGGTGGCGGGTTAGGACTCCAGTCTACTAATCTGGGGGGCATACAGTTCAGCCCATGACAAGAGTCAAAGGGAAACTAATGCTGTGTGATCTGCTGCCAGGCAGAAGCTGAAGTGGGAGGGGACACGGGGCACTGTCCCGAACTCTGCCTGCCCTGCCAGGCCGCGGGGGAGGAACACAGTCCCTCTCATCCCGCCCTGCACCCTGCGCTCTGTGGCCGGTGCTTCCAGCCTGGGGTCCCAGGTGGTTGGATCTGAAAGGCCGAGTCTCCTGGGGCACCAGGGAGGCAGGGAAGGGCAGGGATGGGCCCGGAGTGGACAAAGGGAGAATCAGACAGCGTGACAGCAGGCAGGAAGAGTTAGTTCTGTCCACGTCATGGGGCGTGGGGCTGGGGGTCGTTGGGGAGGGAGCAGAGAACAGGCTGTGAGCTCTGCTTTCCTCGCTGGACGTTCTTGGAGCGTGCCAACGAGAGAAAAATGAAAAGATGCCCCCCCACCCCCACCCCCGCCCCGTGCCCTTCCACGTGGGCTTGCCATGTTTAAGTTCGAATCGCACCAAGCTTCTCGCCCTCTCTGCAGCCCATCAGCCGAGCGTTCATTCAGGCTCTAGCGCACGTTCAACTGGGCAGAAACGCTCGGCCATCCGCGCCGGCTCGCCCTTCTCGGTAAGCAAATGAGACATCATCTCGTGCAGCGAAGCATCCAGCCGGACTGGTGGAAAGAGGCAGGCTCATTATTTGTAAAAAAAAAAAAAAATTAAAATCTCCATGCCAACAAGCTGGTCAGCAGATCTGACTTCTATTCAGAGAGCAGGTATTTTTCAGTACCTGATAGAAAGGCTGCGGGGCTCCGGACCCCCCAGGCAGGCTCTGCAGTGCTGCCCACCCCCCTCACACCCCGCCCCAGCCCCACATCTCCCTCTGCCTTTTCTAAGCACCAAGTTATGCTCCATTTGGTTCAGCGGTAATTTTAAGACCAAAATCTTGGTTCCTATGTATTTTTTCCTTTATACAGCTCAAGAAAAGACTTTCTTCTTACTGGAAGAGGCAGGCTGGAGAGTCTTCAGTAACTTCACTACTCTAACTACAGAGGGCTGGGCGTGGCCAGAATGTCTTTGTTCAGGATCTGTTCTATCTCCTGCTTTCTCCTCTGCTGGCCCTGCAAGGCTGTGTTGTCTCAGAGCGAGTCCTGTGAGAAACTCGTCTCCTAGACTCATGGGTGGGAGAAGAGCCAGAACCACAGACCCATGAGCGTTGTTTCTGCCTGAGGTTTTTCTTATCGCCTTGCTGTCCGAACTGAGCAAAATCACTTACCTTCTATGATTTCACGATTATCTGGGAATTTGTCCTAATCCGGAAAATGGCAGTAATAATTTTGGCCCAAGACAACAGCCTAAGGTGTTTGGGAGGCAGGTTTCTCTTGTGTGTTTCTTTGAGACAAAGCAAGCAGATCTGGGCTTTGGGTGCTTGTATGAGCTCCCTAGGACTGCTATAATAAAGAACCACAAACCGGAAGTCTAAACAAGAATTTATTCTTTCGTTATTCTGGAGGCTAGAAGTCCACGGTCAAGGTGTTGGCCAGACTGCGCTCCCTCTGAAGTGTCTAAGCGATGATCCTTCCTCATCTCTGCCAGCCTTTGGGGGCCCCACATGGTCCTTCATTTGCAGCAGCTTGAGTTCAATGTCTGCCTCCATCTCCCCTCTGCATCTGCTTCTATCTTTTTCTTATAAGGACACCACCCTAATGTAGGACAGCTCATTTTAACTTGATGACCTCTGCAAATGGAAATTAATAATCCGTAATGTGATACCTCCGCGTACCTACCCGAAGGTCTGAAACGCAAAAGGGCGGGCAGTGCCCGCGATTTGTGAGAGTATGGATGGGCGGGAATGCACCAGTACAGCTAGTGGGGGCATAAATAGGAGGGACCCCTTTACAGTATCTGCTGAAGCTGAACATATGCACTTCCTGTCACCCAGAAATTCCACTCCTGGGCGTGCACCCAATAGAAGGGCGTACACGGGACACCGAAAGACCTATTCGAGAATGGCGATAACAGCTTTCAAGCTGGAAACTACCCAAATGTCCATCTTCCGGAATGCCACGGGCACCGAGGGTCAGATATATTCACGTGATGGGTTATCACACAGCACTGTGTGAGCAAACGACCGCTCAGTGCAGCAACGTGAATGGGTTTCGCAGACACAATAATGAGCCAAAAGTCCGTTCAGTTTATGCAAAATGCAGAAACCGATTAAACCGTGGTGCAAGGATCTGGAATAAAAGCAGGATGGCGGGTGTACGTGTGACCCCCAGGGGTCTGAGGTGGGGGTCCCGGTCTGTTAGTGACATTCTCTTTCTTGGCCTGAGCTCTAGTTATAGTGGTGAGTTCACGTTGTAGGAGATTCACCAGGCTGTGCACTTCTGCGTGCTTTTCTGAATGTAAATTACATTTAAATAAAACATTTGCCTGTAGAAGCACAAAATTAAAATGTTCTGCAAGTGTTGGTTAAAATGTGTTTGCCGGGCACCAAACCTTTTATGTTCTTAGCGCTGTCGCCATCGTGGCCAAATATATTCTGTCCAGTGAAAGATGAGGAAGAATGAAGTTCCGTCCTCTTAAAGGGCCGCTTCCCATGACGCGAGATCTGACCTCACCCCCATTTTGAACCAACCCTACCTGCCCTCTGTTTGAGTGCCCATAACACCTCCAAACTCTTGAGAGCAGGGTCCACTGTGTCTTCCGTCTCTGTATATCTGGTGCCTGGCACGTAGAAGTCACTTGGTAGGTATTTGTCGAATGAATGAGTGAGTGACCACCGGACTTTTTTAAGGTCTAAGCAGCCTGTTTTACTCCATCCGTCCACACTTTCAAAAAATCCCAGCCAAGTCAGGGAAGGCTTCAGGTGGATTTCTGTTTTCTCGCTTTGATAAAGAGCTTTCGGGAAGGAAAAACTTTAAAAAGCAAAAAGTAGAACGTTACATTTATGTGATCAAAAGTGAGTCCCAAGCAAAATCAGCAGGGGATTTCAAATTAAATGGTTTTTAATAAACTCACCTTCTGTTGGGTCATGCGTAAGAAGAGAACTCTAGAGCTTCAAAGCAGAACAGAGGAATACCATAATTATGAGGGTCATTTTCATAAACGTCTCCAGGATGAGAGCCCACGTGTTCCCCAGAGCATCCTGCACAGCAGCCCGCTCAGTGTCTAACTAAGGTTTCTCCTGCTCAAACCAGCAAAGCCACAGGAAGTGCTAAAGGACTAAGAAATAAATCTTCGTTTTCATGGATTGGCCCTTGCAGTGCAGAGGGGCTGGGGTCCCTTGCAGTGCAGAGGGGCTGGGGTGGGGGCTGGGGAGCTGAGAAGATGCTGACAAAGCCAGTGAGGACTCAGAGTGAAGAGAGAAGCGATATCGCATCAGACTCACGGGGGAGGGAGGGAGCGTGCACACTGATACATGCAACACTGTGTAACTTTATCTTCAACACTGTCTCTTGACGGAGTTACCCCTGCTTCCCGCCACACCTGTTAGCGTCCTGCAGAATGCCCTGTAACACACCCTGGGAAACACTGAGTCTAGGAATAAAAGGTTTGATCTGAAACCTGCTCCGAACTAGTCCAAAGGAGACATGTCGTCACTCTGAACCTCAGTTTCTTCTTCCGAGTTACGGAAGTACGTGGTCTGAATTGACCAAGCCGATTCCAGCCATTTTCTTTAGCTTCAGTCTGCTTGGAAAGAAAGAAGGAAATCCTGGGAGGGAAGGAAAGAAGAGAGTGGCAGAGCCTCCCCTCAAACAGAAGGCTTTTGGAATGCAAGCCTTCCAAGGTGTTCCCTTGGCTGAAAAAGTTTTCAGTTCTCCTTGCCCGTAGGAGGTGGTAGGAAACATGATGAAAACGTTAGTCGATGGACTCAACCGAAGAGGACCTCCGTGTCACGCAGGAGGGACAGGTGACTTAAGTGAGCCGCGAAGCTGCTAATTTAAGGGTCTCTCGGCTCCACCTGGTTACCCATGCTCAGGTATATGAGGTCAGGCCTCACCTTGTGAGTGCGGCTTCGATGTGCCCTGCCCTTCCTGGCCTGAAATGCACGCTCTCCCCGTCACGGAGGTTTTTTTTTTGTTTTGTTTTGTTTTGTTTTGTTTTTAAATACATGCAGTCTGGTCACGGCCTAGGGTCTTCTCAACGTCCTTCAAACATTGGCTTGGTGTTCCTCCAGGAGCCACCTGGCCCGTTCTGGCTTTAAGCCACGGAGGCAACTAGGCCTTGCCGTGTTGAATGACGGGCGTGGACACAGACACACGCGCACGTGCCCGGGGAGGCAACGCGCGTGGCCGGGAGACCACGGGTCGTAGAGCGAGAGTCCCTGTGCCGCTCACGGGCCGCGTGCTACCCTTCGCGTCCCCGCCTGGAAATGGGTGTAACTCCATCGGCCTTGCAGCTGTGCCGCAGGACTCCGAGGCCATCTAAGCGAAGCACTTTCTGGGATCTAGCAGTCGCTTGGCAAATCGTAGGGATCGGCAGTGGTGTCACCATTCTGGGTTCTCCCTTTCGCAGTGGCACTGGTAAAAATCATCATCTGGCTCATTAAAAAAAAGAGAGAGGAAAAAAACGTGATTTCTCTCTCCTCTCTGCATAGGCATCCACCTTTCTTTCCCCATCTTGGCTTCTGAGCTATTGCTACATATGTATTTAGAGAAGAAGCAGCATTGCCCTCTGATCCACAGATGAAACTCCTTACAGCTGGACCAGATGGGCACGGAAGAAGCCTTTGATTTTTAATTAATTTATTCATTTATTTATTTAGCGTTGGTCTGTTGTGCTCCCAGCACAGCAGCTGAAGGGGGAAAAAAAAAACAAAAACAAAAACAAAAAACCACCCATTGGCCCCAAGCATCCCAGCCAGCTCCTTTGGGAGTCCCTGTCAAGTCTCAGGCACCGTGCCCTCAAACCCTGACAGCCGTTGTGGATCACGCACAAGCAAATGCCAGGCAAAGGCCAACGTCGAGTTTTTTGGCACCGCCACCCCCTGAGAGCACGAAAGCAGCGTCAAAGCCCGTTTTGGGGGCCTGCTTTGCAAAGCCAGATCCGCGTCATTTCAGCTTAAAAGAGTCTAATTTCAGAAGGAGGCATTTTTTTTTTATCATTTTAATCAGTCTTTAAAAAGTTTACTCCCACATTGCCTGCATGCACCTCATTTGTATTAATTCTAGTGGGAATTATGCAGGTTGTGAGTGAGTGATAATGAGGCACCTTAATGGGGAAATGTGTAGTTTCAGTATGCATTGTTCGTGAGCTCTTATGTACCAATTCATATTTTCAAAGCCCTTTACAATCATAATTAAGGGATCCCCCAGCACCATAGAGGTGAGTCCCATAAATCAAGTTATGCTTCTCTGGGAATGTTATTTTTCAACTCTTGATCCACTCTGAGTGCAAACTCTTAACCTTTGAAGAAACAGGCAAATTCTTTCATAAGCCCATATCTGTGATTATGTTTAACAACCCAAACAGATTCCTTAGCTGCTTAGCAGTATAATTTATGCACATAATTTTCCTTGTGGTGGATTTTCTTTCCTTTAATATTAATTTTTTTTTCTTCCTGTGGATTATATCCCGTAGCTGTCACATGCAGTAACCCCAAGGGACATCGTAATCACATTGGTTGTGATACCATAAGCTGACTGTTGACAGGAGACTGAGAAGGAATATGGTCTGGGAAATATTTCAGAATTTTCAAGTGTCCAGTGTATCCCACACATGGGATTTTTAAGGTTTTTAAAAGATGCACATATTCAGTATAGTAAATAAATTACTAGGTATGCATGTTTATTATCTGTACCAGATATTTATTATTTATATGATGGCACTTTTTTACTTTGAGGTAAAAAAAAAAAAGTAGGTCACAGGTATATGACCAGGTACTTTTAAAGATAAAATTCTTTAGTCTTCATAATCACCTTAAAGTTAATTCGCGATTGCCCCATCTGACGAATAAGGAACCAGGCTCAGAATTCCAGTGACTTTATGCAAGCAATCTTGCTAGTAAGTCATAATATCAAGACCCAAACCAGTGACTTACGTTTTCAAGTTCACTGCCGTTTTCACGTTACGTACAGCTCCCTCTTCTGTGATAGCTGCACAAACGCCTGTGTTCCGAATTCATCCTTCAGCATCAGCGTGAGGATGCAAGGGTATTTATTGTGCAGATAACCTGTGGCCAATTATAAATTTATGAGCAAAGACTAATGTTTGCATCCACGCAAGACAACTTTACGCAGCATCTTTTTGATTTTCTCTTTGGGGAGGAGAGGGAGAACTAGGTCATTACCTCTTAAGATCTGCTGTTCAAATGTGGTGGAAAAAATTTGCTGCGGGGTAGGTATTCACAGCCCCAGAGGGAGAAGCGATCTGCCTTGACCTTCACGTAGTAATCCCCTGCATCCTCTGCATTTCAGTTTAGACATCACTGATTGCAGGAAGCTTTTCCCTAATGCTCCCCGCCCCCCCACACACACTCTGATCCCAGTCATTTCGCCTGGTCCAGCTCCTGTGGTTCTTATCACGTCTCGGATCTATCAATGTTTCGCCTTTTCCTCGTACTCATCTCTCTTCCCTATTAGGACTTTACTCCCTGAGAACCAGGACTGTCCTTTACAAACTGCTAAGTCCCCAGTTAACCCAGCAAATAGAACCATGGGAGATGCTCCAAACATCTCTCTAAAATAAATTACAGAAGAAATAACTTCTGAATGAGGGCACATGATTGAAGGCCAGAGCAGGGTCCCATCGGTTTGTTTGACATGGTAAGGGCCGCTCACGTATGGCCAGGAGATGAGTCCTGGGAGCTCCGATTCTCATGAGCTTGCGTTGGCCAAGGACACATTTGGCATTTGCATTCAGCGCGAAGCGTGCTTCGAATCGTCGAGACGCAAAGGAAATCCATCCCGTAGACCTGGCGGCGTGGGACACACATGCTCTTTATCAGTTCTTACGTTCTAAGATGAAGATTCTTTTGGAGACAGGGCAGTGGGAAGCACTTGCCAAGCACTGGGTGGCACTGTGACACTGGAAAAGTCACCTCTCTTCTCGGTACCCCAGATCCCACATGTATCCGAAGGCCACGGTAATGACTAGCCTGCCTCCTTTCTCAGGACGGTGTGCGTCAGAAGAGACAAAGCATACAGACGCTTGGGGCTGCAGAAGCTGAGAGTGAATTTCATGAGCTTCGTGACGTGTTCGCTCATGCATTTTTATGTTCATTTTGGATTCTGACTCTTGGCCGACTCGGGGAAGGGAGAGTAGTATATTTAGTAAACATTCTTGGATTCTGAAGAAGGAACCAAGCTGAGTACATCGACTTGTCAAGCTTGCAAAGAAAGAGGTGCGTAAGTAGCGAAGTACCGTCAGACCAAGTCTTGCTGGAAGGAATGGCCTGATGAAAAGGGGAAAAAGGAAATTGTGTCAAGATTCAGATGCACCAGGCTAAGGAACTATGGCTTGTTCTTCAGATCCTCTGAGATACTGACCACCTTTGAGCCTGCGAAGTGACCTGATAAAATGATTTTTTCAGGTTGGCTTTTCTGAAACAGATTCGGTCGTGGGCACCCCCTTGCTCAAAATCTTTCACTAACTTCTAGTTACCCTCAGCAAATGGGAACACTTTCCAAATAGTGTGGCACACGTGGGTAACAGATGTGCCAAAATAGTGATCCCCTCAACCCCGGGGGCCCCTGGACAGGACGTGGGGCAACCAGCACCCCTACCTCAGCCCTTCCAGCCACAAGCGCTTCTGCCCACAAGCAGCTTCCTCCATATCTTCCAGTGATTCATAAAGCTATCATTTTCTGTTTAGGGAATGACATGAAAATAGTTGGAATGTACCTCTTTCGCCCAAATACCAGTCCCTTTTCCATCCATTCCCAGCTCACTTGTTCGGGCTCAAGCTGGCATTCGCCCCCAGAGCATTCTGTTTCGACTGCCTGGCATCGCGCGCTGTGGTTCCCGCGCATCTCGGTCTCTTCACGCGGCCTTTGTCCACGTTATTTCCCCAGACGCCCCCACCTCGTCGGCCCGACCAAATCCTAGCTCGGCCTGACCCAGGCCTTCCTCTCCTCTCCGTCCCCTTAATAACCAGTGTGTATTCTCACTATTTGCAGTCATCTCACGGAATCGTAATGGTTGGCGTGTCTTCCGCAAGAGGGCCGGGCAAAGATCGAATGCCACACGTCCCGTAGATAACATGCTAAATTAATATTGCGAATGTCAGCCATGAGGTTAGGACGAGTGGGGGAGAAACGCCGGCACGAGTCTGTTTCAGTTTGTTTGTGCGTAACAGATGCTCCGTGCATAACTGTTGAATGACTGAGTGAAGGAAGACCTGCGAACGCCGTTTTAAATGTAGGATCCCTGAGATGCGGCGATGGCTCGGATGCAGTAGAGGAGGAAGGTGGAGAGATTCTAAATGTTTCGAGACAAGTAGCACCGTCAACACAGCAGCCTTCACGCAGCTTTGGAAGCCGGGTCCCCGCCAAGCTCTCATGCCCAACAGAACAGGTGCCCAGTGAACTGGGGTCGGGATGTGTATTACAGCGTTGCTTATAATAGCTTCGGTCGGGGAATACATAAATTACGTTATATTTATATAATGAATAAAGTGATTACAATAAATCAACTACATAATAAAATCTCAACATGATTAAATCTCAAAGACATAATGTTGAGTGAAAAGGTAAATATGTATGGGGAATAAAAGTATAAAAATGTGCATGAAAAGAGAACCCAACCTCCTCAGGATACTGGTTACCCTGGCGGGAGGGGCTGGAATGAGATAGAGCAGCTTTTGATTTGCCTGTAATGTTTTATTATTAACAGCAAGTGTGGCAACATATTAGTGTTTATTATACCGGGGCGGTAGGTACTTGTTATATTAGTGTCTGTACTTCTCTGTAGGTTTGAAGTATTCATGCTTTCAAAAATTAAAATGACACAAAAGAAAAGGCTAGGTAACTGGGAGAATGATTCGCATTTCTGTATGTAGTCTTTTGTTCACCCTGCCCGCTCCCCTTTCCCCTAGCCTGTCAAACAGGGTGGAATCACATCTGCCATATAGGACTCACCAAGTCTGAACGCCATCTTAAAGCATCACTTCTCAGGTCAGTCTTCAGAGATGGATAGATCTACCATCGACCTCATCAGAGGCTTCAAAATCTGCATTAATATTTTTCGCCATTGTTTATAGCTTCTCCCACCACCCCTCTTTTTTTCTGTATATCGGAGCATCTACCCAACCTAATGAGAACTGGTTTCTGCAATAGGATTTAATGAAATTCTCTTTCCCATATTTGGAATCTATTTTCTCGAATCCATCACTCCATTCTCTTGGTTTGTAACTTCGTAAATTTTTTTCCCCCATTCTCTCCAAAAGAAGCAGTCAAATAATATGCTCGTGGTGACTCTTACTATTTCTGAAATCGCTTTTGTGTTTGGGGAACAATTTCTGTGTGCCGGAGCTGGCTCACACTGCCTCAGGAGGGCCAGCCGTGCTCATGTCTTCCAATGACATCACATTGGTAGCTTGAAATCTGCCACGATGGGAGTATTTACACCATGGGAACGGGCAAATGCGACAAGTCTGTTTTTGTTTTTGTTCTTCACCTGGAGAGCTGCTGATTAAACATTCGCCAGCCTACCACTAGGGTGCATGGCCGTTTCCTGAGTTGTGCAGGGCAAGTAGCAGCTTCTTCACCACTTTACACATGTAAAAACCAAAAGTCAAAAAAGGAAGAAGTCTTTGGCCTGAGTCACAGGGCCCCAAAGAGGTATTCCTAGGGCTCTGATCTGTGTCGTGCAGACAGAGGAGCACTGGCTTTGGAGTCAGATCTGAGTTTGAATCTGGCATAGCTAGTCTTATACTGTGAACTGTTCAAGCGTCTGACTTAGCCCCTCATTTTCTCACCTATAAACTAAGGGTGATGATCTCTAGCTTGTAGAGATCTCACAAGTGTTAATTGAAATAATGTGTACAAAAAACTAACAAAGCACAAAGAAGAGAAGCAATAGGTGTAATTCACACTTCAAACCTACAAGTTCAGATCTTGGGGTACTACCCCGTTTGTCCCATAACCATATTATATATTGTTAAAAAATGTTAACTCTAACCAAACACCTTTCACTAAATGGTGAGTAAACCTTTTCTCCAAATATTTGCCATCGGAATAGGTAAAAAGTCTCAGTGCTGACATTCATGGGTGACATGGAGAATCAGTTTCTTTCCAACTGCTTTGGAAATGTGTATGCTAGGTATCAACTCAGATTATTTTTCAACCGCCTGGCATTTTCTCCCCTGACCATTCTGCTGAGCTAAGCATCCTGAGGAGGATTGATTTGGGAGCTTGTGGGTGCTACAGTCCCATCCACCAAATTAACTGCAGTGACCTACAGGGAAATTCTCTGTGCTTCCTCTGATACTCTGACCAGTAGGAGACAGCTAGTTTTCAGCTATTCAGCTAAACCAAAATGTGCTTTTCTTTTTAGGCTTTTATTAATGATAGATAGATGACAGACAGACAGACAGACAGACAGACAGATAGAGATAGATAGATATAGACATGTAGATATAGATATATTTAGATAGATAGATTAAGTAGATATAGAAATATAGATATAGATATAGTGGCCTGAGTGATAAACTTAGTTGTTTTAACATTTTTAAAAATGCAAAATGGTGTTCAGTGCCAGTCTCCCTGGCTACACAATCTCCCATTCACCCGAGTCACTACCCATAAAACTAACAACAAAAAAGGTAGACAGGAGGAGGGAACAACCTCTTATCATCAGTTTCTTAGGAAACCAGTGGCTTTTGAAAGGCCTCTTAAAGACCCAGCATCCGCACTGCCTTCACCATAGTTTACATATGTGTTGATTGTGGCGGGCGAGAGGAGACTTTTAAAATCAGGAATGCTGAAACGAGCTCATGAGGCTTGTCAGTAATTATAAAGTCAGTTGGCAAGACTTAGAATAAAGTCACAGAGGAGCTGCTTTTTGTCTCTAAAGATAAGTGGCATGTGTTATACAAACACCATCCATCAGCAAAACCTAAGTAGGTTATTGGGAAAAACGTAGCAGAAAACCTGATACTTATAGGGAATGTACTACGTGTCTGGTGCAGGTGCGAGGCTCTTTTTGAAATTATTGTGATGAAATATACCTCACATAAATACACCATTTTAACCATCTTTAAAAGCATACAGTTCAGGGGCGTTAAGTACACTTGCTTCGCTGTGTAACCATCGTCGCCATCCATCCCTAGAAAGTGCTAGGCTCCTTCGCCCTTCTCACTTAGGTCTGACCACAGTCTTTGAGGTCCGAGGTATGTACCGATGTTCTCCATAAGGTGAAGGTGTTTCAGAGAGATTCTTGAACATCTCACGCTGATTAACTGGCAGAGCGTGGGATTGAATCCAGGTGTGTTCGTCTCCAGCACAGGTAGACAGGTGTGCCTGGTTGTCTGTCTGACTGTTTGTGTCCTCCATCCTATGCTTTTGCCCAGGGGTGATCCTGCTGCTTCTGGACAAGCTGCGGAAGATGAAATGGGAACAGATGTGGAGGCTGACCGCAGAGAGGGAGCTGATGGGCATGCTCTCCACGTCCTTAGCTGACCAGGTAAGTGGCCAGATTGCAAGATACGGTTATTTTTGAGTACCCTGGTGCTGTTTCTCAAACTCGAAAGTAGATGGGTCTGCACTGTACACTTGCCTCGGCCTGCCCTGTACTGCCAGTCTAAAGCATTAATTTTTTTTTTTCATTCATTTGTTCTTTCAGCAGACTTTTACTGCACACTGTGTATGCCAGGATTGCAGAGATAAATGACCAATGCAATCCTTGGCCTCAGAGAGCTCACAGTTGATTGAAGCAGACTCATAAGTACATGATAATTTGATGTGTTTAGGGGAAGTTGCCATCTTCATCTCAGGGTGACAGCACACGGCCTGCACCTGAGAGTCCAGCATGCCATTGCATGTCTCCCGGACGAGGTTTCATTTGCCTGTCTGGCAGTAGTCTAACTTTTAAAGCAAAGCCTTTTGCTTAGAGCCGGTGCTATGACCCTATCCTCAAGGGAAATCCATTTAAATAGAAGCGACAAACCGCCTGGCGGGAGATCCTACCTTTGAATCCAGGCAATCTGAGAAAGTCCACGAACTCCACCAAACTATTAACGTAAAATCATAAAAACCCTATTTCTCATTTTCACTAGGAAATGCAGGAGCCTGAGTCTTTTGATCTTGAATCTACCAGGCTCACACATTTAGACTTTGAGTTTCCTGTGGTGTAAATGACCATCTTGAGATGTAAAGATGCTGTCTCTGGGTTCTCCGCATTTTATGCTTTCCTATTCATCCAAAAAGCCAGCTCACTCTCTGTGTTTTTGCTCAGTGTTCAATTGTCTGTCGTTGAATTCTTGCAAAGTTTTCTAATACAGAGGAAACAGAGTCTATAGGATTACTTTACAATTTTTTTTTAGCATTGTTATTATGCAGTATTTCCCAAGCAGCCAGAAACTAATTTCCTTTTTTCAAACATGAGGTATGCTATAATGAATGAGTTAAAAATTATTCAGGTAGCTGTTTTAAACCTGAGGGGAAATGCGTCCTCCATTATCATATTTTAAGTCAGGTCACAATGACTTGAGTGTGTCCCTGAAAGCAATGTCCATGCCCAATGAGGATAGTTTATTCAGCCATCTCCTGCTGTGGAGGCCCATAACTCACCTCCCGGCACCACCTGTCAGCAGCTAGTTAATAAGCATGGCCCGGTGAAAGAGCTTGGAGAAGAACCCAATAGAGGTGAAGCCTCTTTAGAAAAAGCCCAAGTTGGCCTGGGAAATGGGGAGTACCTAACCCGGGAACCGTGGCCCGCAGGAAGCCAAGGCACATCCATCACTGAGTCGGCCAAAAGCCCCAGGAAGAGCTGCTAAAACAGGATCTATAATTTGTCTCAGCCCCAGGATGAGCCGAGCAACTTGTCATCATCCATCGTGCAGTTTCCTCTCCAGGAGGCTCAGGATGGATAACACGAGGCTCCTCGATGAGGTGGGAAGAGGGGCGGAAAAGTGACTTCATCTATTATGTACCAGCTCAGATGGAAAAGACATTCCCTGTCTGCCCCCGCGAACGCCTGCCATATGGTGCGTTAGGAGACCAGCCGGACCCACGCGCTTCAACGGAGTGTGGGGCCGTCTGCCATCTCTACCTAAACATTCTTGCTTGGTTCCTAGAGATAACAGACAAGGGGAGTGTCCCGCGGTGTAAGCCAGCCTGCGTTCTGAGCAGGAGACTCAGGAGAAGCCCACATGCACACAGGTGCTCCCGTGCCTCTGGAGCCAGCAGCAGCAGCAGCAGCAGCAGCAGGAGCCACCTGCCTGTTTTGACTGTGTCTCTGGCTTTTCAATCCCCCAGGATATTTTCAACGCCGTCATCAAACAGAATCCCTTCCTCGTGTACCAGCTCCCTTGCTTCTGGAACGTGCAGCTGTCGGACCACACCCGCTCTGAGCAGTGCTACAGGGACGTGTCTGATCTCAAGGTACAGTAAGACACATGGCCAGAGGTGGAGTGAGGTGCCCTGCAGTGGCAGAGGGAAGCTGGATCGGGGGCGGGGAGGGGGGGCAGCCTCCTGGGGAAGGGATGGCTCTGAGCTTAGTGTGTCGTGTGGGTAGTGTGGTGAGAGAGATAAGGGAGCAGAAAGAATGTGCCGTTCTCCTTTTTTCTTTTCTTTTCCTTTTGTTGGGCTTTCTGAAAAGCAGAACGCCGTCCAGCATAAGAACCAGCTTGCGTGGTTATTCTTGCAACCCACTGCCAGCTGTTTCGGTTCCTGTCGGCTCCCAAAATGCAGTCATATAATTTCAACAAAATATATATTGAGGGCCTACTCTGCGCCAGGTGCTGTAGACATGTTATGAATAACATACTTCCTACTTTCAAGTCATTCATGGCTTAGAGAAGAGAAACATGTAAGGAAATAAGTGTAAAAAAATATAACAAGACCTATCATCAGCGTGGGTGGGAGGTGGATGCAAGTATAAATGTCTCATTCTACCTCAGGGAAAAGGGGCAGTGATGGAAAAGCCTTCCTCTTTGGTCTCTAGATACCAAACAGTTGTAGGGCTTAGCAATAGAAAGATGAAGGAGACAGGATATATCAGTTATCTATCACTACAGATCATGCTGCGTAACAGACTATGCTAATAGTGGCTAAAATCAGCAAGTGTTAATTAGTCGATGAGTCTACAGGTTACCTGGTCGGTTGTCCGATTTTCACAGGCTTAACCCGGAGTCTGTGGTCAGCTTCAGATCGAATGGCTGGTGGCTGGGGCAACTTGGCTGTCCTCCAGTGTCTCCCATGTCCCATCAACAGGCAGGTCTAGCTTGTTCTCATGGCAAAGCAGAGGCAGAAGAGCAAGCCGTGGTGTACACAAGGAACTCTCGATTCCTTGTTTCCAGTATTCTATTGTCCAAAGTAGCTTTATGGCTGAGCCCAGAGTTAACAGGTGTATGAGAATTCCCTACCTACAGTAGGAGTGAAGAGTTGACCTCAGCTATTAAATGACAGACCAAGGATTTGAACCCCATTTTGTCTAAAACCAAGTGTGTTTGCCTCTCTGGCTGTATCAAAGAGAAAGTAGATATACACATTCATAGAGAGTTTATTTCATTTAAAATTTATATCCATCACCCATGTGACACCACGGTAGTGATAATCGCAAGTCTTAAAAAGGAAAAAGGAGTACAAATTTTGTTTTTCTAGTACGTCAATCTTTCTAATTGGTTTCTGGCCCATGTCCACATGTGCATATTTTATCTTATTTATAGTCGTAATGCACATGGAATTTTGTATTCTTCCTTTACTTAGCTATTCCTGTTACATTAGTTGTTTCCAAATTTTCACAAATACAGACTGTGTTGTAACGAACAGCTTAAAGTTCACACCTTCCCAGAAATAAATTCACAGACTCAAAAGGAAAAACTATTTAAAACGGAAGTGCCTGCATCATTCATTCTTTCAACCGGCGTTTATTGCCATTCCTTTAACATGTCGTGTACTCGACAGACATAAAGAAAATAGATGGAATACGCTGGAATAGTTCCAGGAATATTATGAACTAGGAGTTCAGAGAGGAAGAAAATAAAACCAACCCTGTAAAGAACACATTAAAACACAATAAAAATGTTTTGAAAGCAAAGTAGACGCAGTAAGAAGAGGCCAGGAAGGATGGTACAGCGTGAACCCAGAGAATAAGCAAAAAGCCGCTAGAGCCGACATTCCCTAGCAGAGGCATTTGCTGATTCACAGTGGCTGAGAGCCTGGTCCAAAGATAGGTGAGTGTATAACTTACTGTTCAAATGAAGGAATGTAGTCATGACTTATACTGGGACGATAGGCCAGAATCGCAGGTAGGCAAACTATATGAACAACCATTCTATTGAAAGGTTATGCATGGGAACTTGGACTCCCATGGGAAGAAAGACAATCAGAGGATCTTGCATAAAGTCAGGACCCATGAAAAGTGATGTTCTTAGTGGATAAACAGTTTAAAAGCCCATATCAAAGGAGATAATAGTTGCCTGTTTCATCCTTGGTTTTAGGTGAAATAAGGAGGAACGTTTTCCCTTGAGAATTTCTAATTTCAAGCCTGTGCTTATATTATTTTGGGGAGTTGAAATTGTATGCATGGGGAAAAACAGCAAGAAAAAACTGAAAATGTGCCAAGTACCTGGCAGAAACAAACAGATCTGATCTGGAAGAATAACTCTCAAAAACTAGACTTTAGAATTTTTTAGGTCAAGTTTCTAGAAAAATGAGTTCTCAATTAGTAATCACCGACCATTCAAGGAAATAGGCCACCATGAGAGAGGGCAGAAATTGCAGAATTTAGAATTAAATCTCAAAAACCGCAGGTATGAAACTAATCGGACGGACATAAAACATTGCATGTGAAATAAAAAAGAATATGGATAGTAGGTTGGAAGCACAAGAGATTCTTGGGTGACTAGACATTTGAGTCAAATAGTACTTTTCAAAGTGAAAAATATAATTATTGAAATTACAAATCAAACGTGTTCAATGTGTTAAGGAGTAGATAAGATCCAGCCGAAGAGAGAATCAGTGAAATGGAAGAGAGATATGAAGAAGTTTTCCAAAACACTGCACACAGAGAAAAAAAAGATAGAAAAACTAAGAGAGAAGCTAAAATATTGGGATATATCTAGTGAGACTATCAGAAGGAGGTAATAGAGAAAATTGGAAATGAGGCATCATTGAATGAGCTAGTGACTAGGAATTTTCCAGACTATTAAAAGATATCCACAGATACAACAAGGTTTAATACCAAGCAATTTAAATAAAGAGAAAGCCATACTTAGACCTACAGTAATGAAAGTATAGCACTTTAAAGAATAGTGATCTTTGAAATAGCCAGAGAGAAAAGACAGGTTCTCAAAGAAATTGCATGTGTGTGATGAGCGCTCTTAGCAGCAGCAATGGAAGCCAGGATAGAATAGAAATAGTGTCTTCAATGTGCTATGAGACAATAACAACAAATTGTATACCTAGCTAAACAATCCTTCAAGCATAAAATATTAATATTCAGATGAGCAAAAACAGAGAAAATTCAGCGCAATCATACTTGCACAAAGAAACTCCTGAAGTATATTGTTTAGGAATAAAGAATATTTTAGATTCAAGAAGGAATGTTAAACAAACAAATTAGAAATATGTAAAAAGTCCAAACAATGCTTTTTAAATAAAAGTAATAGCAATAAGGTATAATTTGTAAATTTTAAAAGGTACTATACCTGAAATATCAGTGACATCATATAACTTAGAAGGGAAGATTAGTATTAAAGTATTCTGAGATCATTGTTTTGTTGTGGGGGACAAGGTATTAACTTTTCCTTCAAAACCAGGTATGCATGCTAACATGTCAAGGTTAAGCTCTAAAAGAATTTTTGAAAAAGTACATAACATACAAAAATGCATGATGGGTGAGATGGTGAATGGAATAAGAAAAACAAAACCACCAAAATAGCTCAATCATTAAAAAACAACAACAACAACAAAAAAAAAAGAACAAGAAAAAAATAAAAACAGAAAAAGTGGGGGAAATAGCTAGAAATCATGATGATTGAAATAAATTTAAATATGTCAATAATTAAATAAACTTTGTGAATGAAAAGACAAATTGTCAGATTGAATGGGAAACAATATCCAACATATGCTATTTATGAGAAGCACACCTAAGACATAACAACCTGGAAAGGTTGACAGCAAAATTATGGGAAAAGATTATTAGGCAAATATCATCCAAAAGAAACCTGAGGTAACTATCTTGATATCAGACAAAGCAATTGGTAGGTATAGAGATGGTCACAACTTAAAAATAAAAAGTTCACCAAGAAGATATAAGAATTTTAAACTTGCGCAACATTTTATGCTACACACACACACACACACACACACACACACGTGCGCACGCGCAGACATACATACATGCACACAAAGTTCCATAGAACTCCAGAGAGAAACTGATAAGTCTACTATCAGAGTAGAATAGTTTAGCAAATTCGTTTTATATATTAAAAGATCAAACAGACAAAAAAAATGATAAAACATTATGGATGATTTGAACTGCACAGTTAAAAATCTTGATTTGGGCAAATAAAGAACCTTGTTCCTAATGGATAATATTCATCTTTTTCAAGCTCACATAGGACACTTATTAAAAAATAACCCTGTAGTAGGCCGTAAAGCAAATTTAAGTACATTTCAAAGAATCATATTATACATACATATGTGTGTGTGTATAGTTCTTTGAACACAGTATAATTAGAAGGCAGTAACAAGATTTTTTTAAAAATTCATTTGAATAAAGTTGAGAACACACTTCTAAATTACTCATAGTTCTAAACATGTCAAAATTGAAACTGAAAACTTCTTAGAACTGAATGAAAATGAAAGAGTGTCAAAATTAGTAGAATGAAATAAACACACAGGGAAATTTATAGCCTTACATGTTTATATTCAACAGAAAAAGGCTGAAAATTAATAAGTTGCACTTACAACTTGATATATAAAGAACATAAGAATAAATTTGAAGTAAATAAAAGACAGGAAATAAGGAAGATAGGAGCTGAAATTGATGAACACATTGTTAACAAATCAAATTCGATGCTTTAAACGGGACCAATAAAATAGACAAAGCGATGGCAGGACTCATCAAGAAAAGCGAGAGAACTCACTAAGTAAATGGAGCGCATAAATGTTCTTAAGCCAGCCATTCTTTTGAGTTCTAGGTATCCAGCAAAGATGAAAGCAAATAAAATTCTCTCTGCAGAACTTCCGGTCCAGTAGATAAACCGGAATTGTAGGAGATCAGAGAATACGTAAATAAAATTATGTCAATAAATTTGAAAACTTAGGTAAAATGAATGAATTCCTAGAAATATATACTTTAAAAAACCTGACTTAAGGGGAAAAAAAATAAAGTCTGGCTTATCTTCTAGCCATGAAATCTTCTTACAAAGAAAACAACACCCTGAGATGGTGAGTAGAGAGAAGATCTACTAGTCTTTCTTTTTTAATCAAAAGATATTATCAAATTTAAGTAAACTTCTCCAAAGAATAAGAAAAGAGGAACACTTTTTAATTCATTCAATGTGGTCATGATATCCTCGATACCAAAATTACACAAGAAGGGCACAAGAAAGGAAAATCGTGGGCCTGTATTACTCATGAATGTAGATGTAAAAAATCTTAAGCAAAATATTAGCACACCTATCTAGCCATGTATAAAATAGATAATACATCATGGCCAAGTTGGGTGTATTCCAAGAAAGAGGAGGGAAATCTAACTCTGAAAAATAAGTGTCATTCAGCATTAAAGGAGAAATGCCACATAATCATCTAAATAGATGCAGGTAAATTATTTGGTAAAATTAAATATTCATGACAAAAACTCACATAAATTGTATCTACTGAAAACCTACAGCAAAATTTTGCTGAGCATTTTTCTTAGGGATGTGTGAATTAATTAAGAGCTTAAGAACACCATACATTATGAAAATTTAATACATGGAGGTGTGACATTGCTGGCCTGTGGAGAAAGGATGTAATTTTCTATAAATGGTGCTGAGACACCTGATTACCCATGTGGAAAAAATAAAAATGGATCCGTTGATGGGATAAAGGGGGTCAATTATGTGGTGACAAAAAAAAATCTAATTATGGGAGGTGAACACACAGCATAAATATATATATATATATGTCTTACTGTTAAAGTGTACAGCTGAAATTTATGGATTTCATTAACCAATGTCACCATAAAAATTAATTAAAAATAAAAATTAAAAAAAAGAAAATCCCTCTCTCACCATGCACCAAATTCTGATTGGTTAGAGGCTTAAAAGTGAAAGTCCAAATTAAACTTTTAGTTTTAAAACATTAAGAAACTAGCCTATGACAGAATAGGGAAGAATTTATTCAACAAGACACCCAAAGCATGTGCTATAAACTAGAGTCAATAAATTCAACTACACTGAAATTAATAATTCCATCAAAGTGGCATAAAAAAGAAAAGGTTGTTTTCAAAACATAACTGACAAAAGATTAGTAAACAAAATATGCAAAGAATTCTTACCAATTAATGAGAAAGATATGTAAAAGATATACATAGTTTTTTTTTCACTGAATTGCAAAGAAAATGGTCAACAAATAGTTGAAAAGGTATGCCACCTCTTCGTTAATCGGGGAAGTGAAAATTAAGACAACAAATAATTTCACATCCACCAAATTAAAAGAGTGACACTGTCAAGTCTCATTTGATTAGTAGGATTCTACTGCCCTGTTTAATAGGAGTATAAATAGATACAACCATATTGGAAAAATGAAGTAGTACATATTTTACAATCTAGGGCTTAGATGTAATTGGTCAAAAATTGAGTCATGGATGACTTTCTTGAGAAAGTGCTCCAGGTTCACGTGTCAGTGGGCAGATGACAACAGATTGAAGCAATGCTTGTGCTCTCATAATAAACGACATTTCTTGACCAGTCAGAGGTATACAAGACTTACTTCTAAACTGTCAAACAGAGTAATTGAGGAGATCATTTCATAAACTATATAAACGTCTGATCAATGTACTGTATACGTGAAACCATTAATAAAATAAAATGCTAAAAAAAAAATCAAACAGAAAACTTCCAAAAAAAAAAAAAAACAATGCTACTGAAAACTCTGGCAGTCTGATAAAGGAAGGAAATTCTGAAACATGCTATATATAACGCCGATGAACGTTGAAGACATGCTAAGTGAAATAAGCCAAACACAAAAGGAGAGATATTGCATATGTTTTCACTTAGACGAGATATCTAAAAGAGTCAAATTCATAGGGACAGAAGGTAGAACGGTGTTTACCAGGAGCTGGGATGGGGGAGAATGTGGAATTAGTCCAGAGTTTCAACATGGGATGACGAGAAAGTTCTGGAGAAGGACAGTGATGATGGTCGCATTAACCATGCGGATGAACTTAGTGTCACTGACCTCTGCACTTTCAAATGGTGAAAAATGGTAAATTTTATGTATATATTACCACAGTAAAAGCCCAGGGCAGGGAAGAAGAAGGCCTTGGCAAATGTCTTGTGAAACTGATTGTTCTTGGGAGGATTAGTATGAGTTTCATTAAAGAAACCAGGCAGGTCTTCATGAGCCAGATGTTGGTCCCGGTATCTCAGAACCTCCAAATGGGCAGCCCCGAAAAAGGAAAAGGCATCATAAATTAGAGGAGACGCTTCATTTATGAACTTTCAGTGTGAAGATCTTGTAGATGCCCACAAAGCCAGGTTTCCAAGATAAATTGTGTCCCGTCTGCCCACCGCAGACAAACCTATGCATTCATGCACTCATATGTATATTGGTTGAATGGACTTATCGACTGGTTACTATATGCCAAGCACTGTTAAGGCCCTCGCAGCGCTGTGGGAAACTAAACAGACAAAGCCACTGGTCACGTAGAGCTCATGTGCTGCTGAAGCAGATGGCTGTACCACTTCGGCATTGCTTAGTAGTTGTTTGATTCTTGTCACTTCAAACCTATGAAACAAAATGATTTGTGAACTCTCCATGACAGCCTATCATGCAAGTATCAGACAGCAAAACCGTGAAGATAGAGTCAAACCAAGGTTAACTCGTGTCTTTTTAGATAAACTACAAAGAACCCACTAATACCTAACAAAATCTTAGAGTTCTAAGATAGAGCCAGTATATACAAGAGGAGCTGCCTAGGGGTGGGGAGAGGATTCAGGGATGAGGGAAAGAGTTCGGGGGGCCTGGGCCCCACCCTCTGGTTCTTATCAAGGCCTGGACTGCCGTGGAGCCAGAAGGCCTGGTCGAAGTGTGTCTATAGGTCCTTCCAGGCCAACCTGGGCCTCAGTTTTCAGGTAAAAGTGCATCTTCTTCATTTTCTTAGGTTTCTTTCTTCCCTTCCTCCTCCTATCCCTTATTTTATTTTGTTCATCATGTTCAACATTTACGAAGGACCTCTTGTTAGCTGGTCATTACGTTCCTCCCTGGAGAATACAGAAAGTTCTCACTTAACATTGTCCATAGGGTCTTGGAAACTGTGGCTTTAAGTGGAAGAATGTGTAACAAAACCAATGTTATTTACAATCGACTGACTGAGGAAAGCAAGTGTTAAGTTTCTAGTGCAACTGTAAGTTTCTGGTCATGAAAACATCACCAAACATCTAAACACTTCAAGCATTTAATATTGACATAAATATGAGCTATAGAGACATTTAAGAAAGATGAATAAAAACAAGATCATCCTTTTCCACCCACTTATTCCAGTTCAGGGCTGTGGATGACGGGAGCCTCTCCCAACAGCCCAGGGTGCAAAGCAGGCGCCCACCCTGGGCAGGACGCAGTTTCCACCACAGGGCGCGCATGCACACACTCACTCACTCACTCACTCACTCACTCACGCTGGGACAACTTAGACCAAGGGAAACCGGGCCGCCCAGCAGGAGGTGAGCGGCAGGTTAGCTTGCAAAGCTTCATTGGTATCTGCAGCCGCTCCCCAGCGCCAGCATCACCGCCTCAGCTCCACCTCAGATCATCAGGCGTTAGATTCTTGCAGGAGCACTAGTCTCTGGTGCCAGAAAGGTTGGGGACCGCTGCCTCAGACAACTAAACAAGGTTATTCGACTACCTGCTGTATGTAGCCGTATCCTGAACGCTGTTCTCCACGAGCTCACACTCTGTTGCCCCAAAGGGTAGTTAGCCCGTGACGCCCACCCGGGGGACACACAGGGGACCTGTGTTGGGTCAGCCGATTGAAAACATCAGTTCAAGTAAGAAGCATCGTAATAACGTTGACTTCGATTCGCCTGTCTTTTCATCCGGGGCCAGGTCTTTTTGTCTGCCGGCTGAGTGCATAGTACCGCCGAATGCCTTTGGATATACGTTTTCTGTGGTTCTTAATGCCCTTTCTTTTAAGTGGAGCAAGACCTTAAGGCTTGTCACAAAGCAACTGGATGACCTTGTGTTTTTGTGACTCCCCCCCCCCACCCCCCGCTGTTTCATAGTCATCTCGCCCAGCACCTACTCTGACAGCCAGTGTCTTAGGGACTTTTCTTTATCCAGTTGTTCCAAAGCGTTTGTTTATCTTGCCTTTCGTGGAAATAGCACCTCTCTTTTAACACTCAACTGATTAAAAGAATGTTTAATTACATTCCCAATGACATTAGAAATACAGGTGGCACCAAAACACATTTAGGAATAAACACTCCTGCTGAGGAGTTATGGGGCAGCAGACACATTTCGCGTCCTTATGGGCCTCGGGCATCTAACCCTGGTGTCGGCAGAGAACTTTGAGCTAAGCAGAGGTTGGTTAAGAGAACTTCTAAGAGGAGAAAATGGTTTCATTGAGGTTTCATTGTTTACGCCCTTTTTGAAGCCAAGCAGTCCTGTAAATTCTCACGACAGTTCTACCTCTTAACCAGTTGAAGGACTTGAGTAAATCACGCAACCTCTCCCAGACTCAGTTATATTCTCCGTAAAATGGAGGCCGTTATCCTGGGCTCCATTCTCAGCCAGCCCCCTCGAGCGCTCCAGAGAAATGCACTTGACTTTACCTCAGTCTTTTGTATTTCAGAGACCTTCATTTTTCTCTCTTCAATTCTAAAGCTTGATGACTCAGCCCTCCCTGGCTAAGTCTTAGAAAGGGGAGGACCCAAAGGAACATTGTTTAGTCTCTTCATGGGAAGCACAAACTCTTAGGAGACCAGCCAAAGGGCCGTTTGCTGGTTTAGAGACCAGAGAATGGGAGAGATTCTATAAAATTGTGTGTTTGGCCTTGAGTCTTCAATAGAGTTACAGAAGGAAGCCCTGTCCAGACACAGGGGTAATGGCCAGGACGTGGCAACCCAGATGGTCTAGTCCTTGAACCCCGGAGCACAGTAAACCTTGGGTCCTGCACTCAGGAAGGTCGTAGTCTAGTGAGAAGTAACCAGTGAATAGACAGAAAATTCCAGGACAGCCTGCTAAGTACTGTGACGTAAGGACGTAAAGGGGCTGAGAGAGCCAGAGGAGGCCCGGTCTAGCCGGGAGAGCGACACAGTCTGTGTCTCGTAGGGATTTCTGTAGGAGGGCCGAGCTGAATCCTGACATCCACACTCTCCTTCTTTCTCATCCTCTGGCCTCACAGCACTCCTCAGCCCCTAAACACCCTTGCTCCCCCTCTCCCAGTCCTGTGGGAACCCCCGCTTATGCCCCTGGAGTACGGGGAGGAATAGAAACCCACATGCAAGCTGGAACAGCGAACCCGGTGCTGGCAGGCAAGCAACAGGGACCACTCCATTGCTGCAAAGGCATCTGCCCCGAGTGCAGTGATCCCTCGCCGGGGTCGACAGGGAATACATCTCCGAGGAAGCCAGCTGTGACCAGGCCCTCAAAGGATGAAATGGAGTTTTCCGGACAGATTGGGTGGGTATTGTGTTCCATCCGCGGCCACACTTCCTCTCTGCAATAGTCTCACAAGGTGAATATTATTCGGTCCATTTTCTACATCAGAAAATTAAGGATCATGCGCATTAAGTCAAGTACTTGCCCAGACTCACACACATAACTAAATATGGCTTACATCGGTCTGACACAGAGCTGAGTGCCTACCTGAATGTGTGTTCCCACGAAAACATTTTACATAAGATAATGATTCTAGAAGATTATTCTCTGTGAGCCCTCTTCAGATTAAATGGGTTTTCTGAAGCCGAACCTCAGAACAGAGGCCCTGAATAGAACATTGTCTCCTTTTTTTAAAGAACATTTGAGTTTCGAGCAACAGACTCGGAGGCTGAATTTTTGACTGCCATCATTCATAAATTGGAAACTGAGTAGACTTGAAAGAAAAATCCTAAAGGAGAAAAGAAAAACCGAGAGAAAACATGCCATCCATCTGGGGGAATGATGTATGCTCCTAGAGGCAATCTGTAGTATTTGCATAAAAGGAGTAGCGCATAACTCAAGTTTTAAAACATTTTATAATACTTAGAGAGGTGTCAGTTTTCACATCTTTTGAGGAAGATGGGAGCCGCCATGCATTAGCATACCGAGCATGTTATAGCTAAGCAGACTCCAGTGAAAAATGAGGCAGGGGAAACTAGAGAGAGGGTAATAAAAATGACGAATGGTAAGGTTGATTTTGGAGGATCAGGATGGAACAAAGCAGGAAAAACAGTTACTTTGGGGGAGAAGATGTAAAATCTAGAATTACCACCTTCAGCCAGACCCGTCTTCGTTTCAGGCCAGCGCCTGCTTAATTTCCTTGCTTTAAGCATGTTATTGTCTCTGCACACCACTACAGCTGATGAACTCGAGGGTTTCGGGATTGAATAGAAGGCAGCCAGCCCCTGTTCAAGGAGCCTGTCTTTTGGCACTTGCACTGTGTGGTGCATGCCTGAAGATGCTCATTCTTCCGGCAAACAGTGCACAGTACCCACTGTGGGCCAGGCTCTAGGGCTGTTGTGGGTTCCTTCACCTCTCTTGACCAAGTGCCTCCGTCTGAGAAAGTTGAGGCATAATCACCACTTTAGTGGAGATGTAAAGATTAAAAGGGGTGATAACGTGAAGCAGTTAGTACCGAGCCTCAAGACATGTAGTAAGCTTATTCCTATTAATAACACATCAATATTGTTTGTTCTCTCTCTTTCTCCTTCCCCCGCCCCCTCCGCCTCCCTCTCTCCTTTCCTTCCTCCCTCTCTCTGACTAGTTTGCTGTTGGCTGGTGGGCAAAATGTGTCAACGGGGGGTTCTTCTTCCTCACGCGTTCCAATGCCCTCATTTCACAGACAGGAAGTAGGAACCCGAAGAGAGGAAGTGGCTTGCCAGAGTTAAGTGCTGGTTGGTGGCCCATCATCTTGTGTCCCAGTATAATGCTAACGAATGGCCATGCTCAGCCGAGGGGACTTTGGATCATTTCCGCTTCAGCTTTTAGTTTTTGACCTTTCCTCGACACTCACCCAGTCTTGAGTAATTTTCAGAACTTAACTTCTTCAGGTGTCACCGATTTTAAGTTATCCATCCCTGGCTAATGAGGGGCGGACGCCATGATTCCTAGAAACACCAACAGGATCCCTAGAAGCAAAGTAATAACTCTGGAAAATTGACCCTGCAGCAGTACTTTGCGGTGTACGTTTCGCAACAGTTCCGAGAGGACCGTGAATGCGATTTCCTTAAAACAAAGGCGAGCTGGGAGTGACTGGGGAGAGACGCCCAACAATGAAGTCCTACCGCAGGGAAACCTGACTGATTTCGCTGATCCCCAGCGTTTCCCACACGTTTTCTGTGTCAACACACAGCCCAGACCCCTTTGACCATGGAATACCTTGTGGGACAGCTTCCTCAGAAGCCCACTGTAAGAAACGCTTTCCTGGACCATCTGGGCTCAGTTTAGAAGAAAAGGATTTTGAGAGCAGGGAGCGTTGGTTGAACCATGTTTGATAGTTGTGGACATCAAAACACTGAAGTTTCTATGTAATGTAGAAATGAGGGTTCTGATAGGTAACGCATCCCTTTTTACCTCAAAATCCCATAGCAATGAAACAATTTCATATGTTTATTTTCTAAAGGCTCTATCATATCACAGGTTCTTTCTAAAAATAGTAGCTTTCCCATTCATCACCTTTACGTGGAAGGGTCAGATTAAAGCCGTGTTTTGTTTTGTTTTGTTTTTCAAAAATAGCATGCCATCGACAACCATTTTTTCATAAAAACATAACTGCGTAAATCATTTTCACGCATGCCATCTGTTGTTAAGTCCTTAACCGTGAGTTAACCAGTGAAGCTCTGTGTTGCACTGAAGATTTTTATGGTCATTCCTTCTCTCCTAAGGTATTATAAAAATTTTACATTTTCTGTCTTACCTTTATAAAATCACCCAAATCGATGACATCCGGTTATACTTGTGCACCTAGCTTCGAATGCTTTGTTGCAAACTTGCCTGTCAGGGATCTGGTAATGGAATTCAATACAGGGTGCTCACTCCATAACCTTACTGGGAAACCTTTCATTATTCCAGTTAAAACAACTGTACCTTCAGCAATTACACAGATGCATTTCCCATAAAACGTTACCATCATGAAGGCAGAAATTTACTGTTCAGAATATAACTTCTCCGACACACTTTTTCTTTAGCGCTCACAAAAAAAAAAAATTGTTCTTCGTATATTTTATATTATCTCAACAGAATCTTGCAAATAGGATGGCCGACACATGTCAAAGTCCTCTGGACTTTGATTTAACTTTGTATCCAATCTCACGTGTAACTTGTTTTAATACTAGTGTTGCCTTCAGACCTTCAGCGTTTTTTTTTTGTTTTTTTTTTTTTGATGACTCTTGGTACAATGCTTGCTGACAAAGGAATTTACTTCATTTTGTTACCATATTATCCATTGTGTATTTTTTCAGCCATTTTTGCCAAGACAGGAAAAACAAGTGTTTCTCTTGTTGGATTTTATTATCTTGCATTTTATGCACGGAATCTCTAAAGAGAATGCTAACTTCTTTTCGGTCAGGGGCGGGGGGAGGGATGGAGGGGTGGTTAGGGAAACGCTATAAAGTTCTGGACTATCACAAGACTTTAAACATCATCCAGAAATTTGGAGGCTCGACTTCGTATACTGGGTGCTGTGTTTTTAAATGTCTTGCTAATTGTGCATCTTTGTATTCCCATTAAGTAATATCTGAAGGCATAATACACAGTTGGGGTGAAGTTCTTCGTTAATGATTATGGTTGTAAATCCATATTTGAAACAGTCTTGAGAATTTAATTTTTTCGTTGTTGTTTTTTGCCAGCTCCTTGTCAGATCTAATTAGGGAGGCATTTCTGAAGGAAATGCTATAAGCTAAGGAAGAGCTTAAATGGGAACAAAAGTGTCAGCTCAGCTGTTTTCTTGCTAGTCACACGAGAGGATCTTATGGGTAGTCTCAATCTGCCGTTGCTTTGTAAGACTTTTTTTTTTTCTTAATAATATATATGAACTTTTTTTGGAAAGAATTTAGGCTTACAGAAAAGTTTTAAAAGTAATACCGAGAGTCCCGTATCCCCCTCATCCAGTTTCAATTTCCCGTGACGTTGACACCTTACATAACAACAGTGACCTTGTCAAAAATAACGAACCAAAAATGGTTTGCCGTCAAATGGCTATTAACTCACTGTTAACGACACTTCAGACTTTAGTTGTGTTTTAACAGGTTTCCCATTAATGTCCTGTTGCCTTATTCTCGCCTCTGGTCTCTGGCAGTTTCTTAGTCTTTGGGTTTTTTTCATGATGGACCTGGATAGTTTCGAGGCATACTGGTCAGGTATATCGATAAACTAAAAGCTGAAGCGGAAATGATCCAGAGTCCCCTCAGCTGAGCATGGCCATTCGCTAGCATTGTACTGGGACACAAGATGATGGTTTATAATGCATTTTCTCATCATTAGACTGAGGTCACAGGTGGTTAGAAAGACTATTACAGAAGCAAAGCGCCCTGCTCATCACTTGTATAAGGAGGAAGCTGCTTTCCACACAGGACACCACTCAGGACGCTTAACCTTCCTCCCTTGGTTAAGACAGTGTTTGCCAGCTTTCTCTACTATAAAGTTACTATTTTTTTCATCCTTTTTTTTTACTTTTTTTTTTTTTTTTTTTTGGCATACTACTTCCCTCCCACACTGGAAAAGGGTAGAATCTACATATATTATTGAGGTTCTTCTATAAGGAGATCTGTCTCTTTCCCCCATTTTGTATATTTATTTATATCTACATGGTCTCATGTATATTTATTTTATACCTTGGCTTATAATGTAGGATTCTTTTTAAGCCATCCATCCATTTCATGAGGGTTATTCTAGTTTAATAATATTATTAATAAGTCTAAATGCACTAAAAATAGATATTAGTATGATCGGTAGGACATTTAACCAGGCACATTTGAACGCTAGTACATCTCAATATCTGAAGGCAGCATCTCACGCCCTCTGCATTGACACAGTTGGATATGGGTGCTCGAATGTTGGAGCAGATTCTCTCACGGCCACCCCCCTCTCTTTCTCTACTCTTCTCTGCTGTGACAGGGTGACTTCTGGCAGCCCTTCAGCCAGTATATAGAGCTTAGTCATTCAGCAGGTATGTAGTATACACTTGCTATTAGCCAGGCGCTGTTCCAAGCACTGGTTATATGGTGATGAACAACACAGTGCAGACCCTGCTCTCCCTGAGCTTATGTTCTCGTGCAGAATACAGATGTGAAACAAGAAAACACATGATCCGATTGGTCATTTTGGGTGGTAAGCCTGCTGTGAAGACATTGAAGAAAAGTAATGTAAGGGTGACGAGCACTCATTATCCCAGGTTAAAGAAAGAGGCCCTCTTTCTCTCCATGACTCTGAGGAGAACTGTGTTGACCCTTCATGGGACACATGCCCACACTTGAACTCATCTCTGTCATCTCTGTTCTTAGAAATGCTCAGGAATGACTCACTGGTCACCCTGAGTCACGTGCCCACACTTCCGGCAGGTCAGGCATGACCAATAGTGCTGTTTGGATCATAGGAAGGAGAGAGCCTCTGGCTGTGCAAAGGGGCAATGCAGAGCGCAGAAAAACAGTAGTGAGCCCCTCTGCAGGTGCATGCTGGGAACCAGGAAGCGCTGCTGCCTTTCCTGGCGGTTTCAAGCAGCACATCCTGGTGCCCACCCAGGACATTACTGACATTCTGCCAAACTGTCAGAATCCCTCTGGACCCCATACCCTTCTGCTCCCCAACCAGCCTCGGTAGACTTCATCAGCTAAAGACTCCATGCCCGTCTCTAGAGCTGGAATCCGCTTCTGTCTGCGCGCCTTGCCCCCAAGCCAACAGAGATACTCCCCAAGAGGACACTGTGCGGATTCTGTGAAATGTAAATAAAGTCCTAGTAAATGCTATCCTAGAAAGAGGAAGGACACAGGACTGGTTACCATCCCCAGGTCATACGTTGGGGGTCTCCAGAGAAGCCACATGGGGCAACATTCATTGAGGATTCTTGTACCATTCGCATTGCTTTTTCATCTCCTACTCCTAGCAGGAATTCTTAACACATACTGGGGTTCAAATTTAATTTTTGCCCCCAGTTTTATACAGCAAAAAAAAGAATCCAAAACACCGAACATAAAGGACGTTAGAGAATATAGCTGGATCTTCTCATGGACTCGTGAGCCTTTGGTATCCATTTTCCTGTGGTCATTTTGTTCCTCTCCCTAATCTCTACCTCCTCAGACAGGGTAAAATGAGAAATGTTACAGACGACAGAACAAGAAATGATAAGATATAGGACAGTGCCTCAGATTCATGCACTGGCTGAAGCGTCTGCATTTTCCATCAAAGGGAACTAAATAATCACTGAGTTTGGTGTGTTCTCTTCCCATTCCCTGGGCAATGATGCAGTTTTTTCTAGGAAGTGTTTTTTGGTTTTTTGGTTTTCGTTTTGTTTTCTGGGCGTCATAAAAACCAAGAAGCAACAGAGACCTGAGTAAAAGGAGGAAAGAGTCACAGAGCATTCGTGCTCAGAGTCTGAGTATCAAGGGCACTGTTTTTTACTTAACAGCTGCCACCTGGTATTGTCAGGAGTGGGACAGGAGAAGGAAGGAGGTGGAAATGAGTCTTCAGCAGTTGATGGGAGAACAAAAAGCTGAAGTGGATTCCGTGAGCAGTCAGTAAACATTGACCGAGCCTGTTGCTGTGCATGCAAAGTTGGACAAAATACAGGTCTTGCCTTCAAGGAGCCAACAGTCTAGGTGTTAAACAGAGACCGAAGGACAGTGTCACTCTAGAGAGCATCCTGTGGGAACGGAGTATGTGATATTCCAAGGCTCGCGTGTACTGAGCACTGGTCTGCTCCGGGCACCACGGTGGACGCCATTACACCTGTCTCATTGGTCCTCGAAGCAGGTGTTGTTATTCCCTTTTAACAGATCAGAGAATAGAGGTTCAATTACATTAAGTTGTTAGGATAACAAAATTGGGGAGAAGCGAAGGGTGAAATTCGCCTTACTCCCCGCCTATAACACTCTCCAATCTCTGCCCAGTATCGTCAACACAAGGTAAAGTGTTTGACTTCCAGAATAGCCCCCTCGTCAGATCTCTCCTTGAGGTCTGGCCAGGGGAGACTGCCCCTGGCAAGGCTTCTTCTCTGGGCCATCTCATCTGTACCCATTTTACGTTTCTACCCCTCCCCCCACTCCCCACCCCCAACCCCATGGCAACGATCTGCAGTCCCCCCATTTTAAATCTTGTTTCCTATTCCTCCTTGCCACATAGACCCTCTGTTTTCATCCAGCCTTCCTACATGGTAAGCTGGTTTTTTCATGAAGTGCTAAACCGGATTTCTTGTATGATTTAATGAGCACGTGTGATACGCCTTCATGTTTGTCACGTCATCAGCCCCGATCTTAACCACAACCCTGCAAGGCAGTTGCTATTATGTCCCTTTCACAGATGGGGGACCATCTCTGTGATTTTAGGCAACTTAGTGTGGGCCACCCAGCTGATACGAGCTGCAGCTGGGACTGGCTTGCGGGTCTGCCTGTTCATGCCTTTCTTCTTTTTTTTTTTTTTTAATTTATTTTTATTATGGTGACATTGGTTAATGAAGTCCAATAAGTTTCAAGTGTACAGTTCAGCAGTAAGTCATATATACATTGCATTGTGTGTTCACCGCCTGGGGTAGAAGGGGTCAAATATGTGGTAACAGAAAGAAACCCGCTCATCCCTTTCTGCTATACATTGTGATCCTAAAGATGCCGAGGAAACAGATTCGCGAGACAGTTGTCCTCCTTGAAATGCCAAACAACAGGAGAACAGAGGGAGCTTAAACTCCTTCAGGAGAAAATGATAAGCTGTTTGGCCCTTAGACAAAGAAAAAGGGGAAGACATTTCCCCATTCTAAAGCCCACACTAATAGAACTTTAACTGATCTGCTCTAGATAGACAGAATGGGAAGATTATTGAGAATATCATCACCACAATTTCCCTTCTTGAACCAAAGAGCAGCTACTGAATACTAACTACCTGCCAGGCACTATGGCACTGAGGATGAATAACAAGTCGTGCTCCCTGCCCGCCCAGAAACTCACAGTCCGGCGCTGCCAGGTGCAGGCACGTAAATAAATAATTACAAGAGCGTGCAGTGAGTTCTCTAATGCGGTTAAATGCAAGAGTATGGAGCATTGAGGAAGGACCCAGCAACTGCCTCAGGTGTTGTCTTAGGAATGCTTCCAATGAGAATGAGAATACCCAGTTTGCAGAAACTAAAAATAAAATGGTGGGAGTGAGAGGGTTGAATTTCTTAGCTAAGAATTCTGGAACAGACAGTTGTAGACAGTGGCTTGTAGACAGCAATGCGTTGACCTCTCCCTCATAGTCACATGACGACAGTCCTAGTTCCAGTCATCACAAACCTGTTTACTACAGAAAAATAAATGAGGCAGGAGGAGAACGGCACCTTACTATTAGGAAATCGAACACATGCTTCCCTGTGTACCTTTCTGGGTAATCTCGGATCACGTTGCCACCATTAGCTGCAGGGGAGTCTGGGACATCAGAGAGCAGGGTCGTCATGATTGGCTTTGATTGTAAATGGATCATGAACCATTCACAGGGTCCGGGGATATCGCAGCTACAAATGAAATTAATATTCCGTTAGAAATGAAGGAGGGGGTGGAGCAAGACATCCTAGGAGGCAACCTTCTGCCGCTTGTGGTCCCGAAAACAAGAAGTGTATTTGAGCTCAGCTATGAAGGACAAGCAGGCATTCATGTGGTAGAGAAGAAATAAAGATATTCCAGGGAAGAGGAAAAGCATATTCAGAGGCTCTGAGTCACAAAAGACAAGTTCAAGAAATCCCAGGAAGTTTTCTAACTTGGAGATAGAGTTGGAAATGTAAGTGGCAGCCCATTTCCGACAGCATTAACTGACAGTCTAAGGAGAATAGATATTATTCTGTGGGTCATCTAAAGTCAGCGGAGGTCTCGAGACAGAGACCCATTTTCCAGACACTCCTTGTCTCAGTGACTTGGAAGACATAAGTCCCATGTTCTTATTTACCTGGCATTTGCACACAGGACCTGATTTCTTAGCACTTTTGCACCATGAATTATTATTTTTTTTTTTTTTTTGGATTCTCTGAGTTCTATGTACTTAAGGAGCTGAATTTTGGCTGAACTCTTCCCATAGCCTTGTCCTTGCACGAGGTCTAGTTTCAATCTTTGAAATGCTTTTTCCTGTGCCCTCGATGAGCAATAGAGTCTCTCGTTTCTCCTTGAATCATGTTGACTTCTACTGTCTTCCCAGATGATGTTTAAGTTTCCTGGACAGTAACCAATTGCCGTCAATTTCTCAGGCTCACCGCTGGGGGTGGGGGGGGGCGGGGTGGGACTCCAGGTCTACACATATACTCAGCCTTTACAGATACTTCAGATCCAATTATATCACACTCATGGGGCCCCTGATGCGTGGCAGCTTCTGCAGTCCACCTGTCATGCAACCTGGATGCCTCCCTCTCTGCTTCTGGCCAAGCGGGAGGTTCAGCCTATGTCTCTGGGAAGTGCTAAATCACCAGGATGCGTGGGGCCCCTACGTTAAAGGAAAGTAGGTTTCGTTTCCGATCCCATCATCTTCTGTAAAAATCATAATCACAAGTCTTTTAATGATTTCGGACATGGGAGAAATAAAAGGGGTAGATAGATAGAGCCCCAATGTCGCGATCTCTTCGGGTTAAAATCCTGACTCTCCCACGTTCTAGCTGTGTAACTTGGGAAGATTTGCTGAACTTCCCTCACCTGTAAGGTGGCATAATGAGAATGTCACTTTTAGTGGTTGAATAAAGACTCAATGACCGAAGACAAGGGAGGTGTTCAGAGCAGTGTCTGGCACATAGCAAGCATGCGGTGTATGTTAGCTGCTAATAATAATAATTATTACTGTGCTAATGTATCGCACTAAGTAAAGTAGGTTATGATAGGTTTTCACCGCAAGCTCCGAAGACTCACATGTACTTACCAGCTCCTTGTAATAATCTATTTTGGGCACTTTCTCCAGTGTCACTCCATCTCTTGTGAAAGCTTGTCAGAAAAATGTCATCTACACCACCAGCTTGCTGCCCCCAAGCCAGCAATGATGGGTGATTCTGTCCCTCAAGGGACCAGGAAATGACATTTCTCAACAGTCAGACAACTTCTTATCGAAATTAGCTAAACCCTGAGCAGGATTTTCAGAGATGGGCACGTGGTTCAGTGGAAGGAGCCGTGGCCCAGGAGACAGACACTGCTTTCTGTGCTGTGTGACTCTGGGCAAGTCACTTTCTCCCTCTGGGCCTTGGTCTGTTTATACCAGAGGTGGCCCAGCCCAGGAACAATCACCAACAACCTCCCTTCCATCTCTCTGTAAAAGCACATATCATATTTGTAAGTTAAAGTGGACGATTATTTAATGTCAGCTTCTCCCTCTCAAGGGGAAGCTCCAGAAAGAGAATATTGCCTCTCAGTGCCTGGCAAATAGTCGATGCTCATTTTAATACTTGATGAACGAACAAATGAATGAATGAATGAACGAATGATGCGGTACAAAGATAAAGATTTGGAGGCAAAACAGACCTGATTTTGTATTAGGATTGGCCAGTTACTAACTGAGCCTCAGGATTATCATCTATGAAATGCGAATAGTAACAGAAACAACCATACCAGGTCGTTTTAAGGATTGAATGTGAAAATACACATGTAACAATAACAGCCCCAGCCTAATACCTAGCATGCAGCAGGAATTAGATAAACAATCGCTGCTATTTACTTCTCTAGGGACTAGCATAGGGGAATGGAGTATCCTGTGTTTGATGATTAAAAACTAAGATTAAAAAGGTAAATCTAAATACACACTAATAGACTCTAAGTGGGCTTACCTATCACAGGACAGCCGGGTTACAAAGAGTTTTCCATAACCCCCTTGGCCTGCCAGTGACCCCCCTACACATACATTTCCTCCCCATCCTTTCCTTTAACCTCTGCTGCTTTTTCTGTCCCACCAGTGTTTGTCTGTAGGTGATACCCCAACCCACCTCCCTGGGCAAACAGAACAGCGTGAGGTCTGATGAGATGAGGCAGGGCCTGCATTGCAAGAGGACATGGGGAGACTGAAGTCCTCGTCCTAGCTCCGACCTGGTCCACGCTCGCCATGTGATCGTGGGCAAGCCGCCTCTCCTCTGTACACCTCACACTTCTCATCTGTGACGTGCTCGGCCCACTGACACAGTGCTCAGTACTGGTTAGGGACCTGGCGTTTCCGGTTTAGGGCTGGCTGGGTGTCTCTGCTCTGCAACTTCCAGCTGTGAGATACCGGCAAGTCGAGTACTAGTTCTAGAAAATGGACAATGGGATTCAAATGGGCTTATTTGGAGGAATTAACGGCACTGTGTCTCCAAAGTGCCTGGCAGATTTGTGCACAATAAGTTAAGATTGTTGACCCACGGGCCCGCCCTTGTTTTCACTAAGTTCAAGCTCCTCCCTGTTTAAGAAGCCCAAGTGTCCTGACTGAGATGCACATCCATCAGCCTTCCTGCTGGCTCAGCGCTTGGCAAGCGCTGAAATCGTCCACAGCACAGACGCAATCCCCACTGTGTGTGAGTGATGCCAGCTCGCGTGCAATTATTTTAATGCATGGCCCAAGGACCTTCTCGTGCCCGGGGTGGGTGTGTTCTTAGGGGGGAGTCTTCCCTCTCCTTCCCTCTCGCATCCTTCAAAAGGCACAGGAAGAGAACTAACTATTTCGTGCTCACCCTGCCCTGAAATGCAAGCACCACCAAGCGGCGCCCTGCCAGGGAGGATGAGCCGGCCCTTTCTGCTCTCTCCTGGGGGCTGAAGGCCCACTTCATTCCTTACTGCCTCGCTGGCCTTCATGCTGGTAGGAGCGGGAGGGAGGACAGAACACGAGCATCTCACAGGCAGGCACTGTGCTAGGCGTTTGCCTAATCTACTTCGTGAAGTCGGGGTAACTGATTCCCACCTTGCACGCGAGGAAACCGCAGCACTAAGGAATGAGTTGGCCCAGGACACACGCGGCCGGTGAAGAGCAAAGCCAGGATTCTAACCTGGGCTGGTCCGACGTCCCTGGTTGTTCTGCGCTGCTGTACGGCTGCCGGGTGCGGGAGGGCAGGGCTGTGGTTTGGGCCAAACAGGTTTCCTGCTCTTCACAGTACCGTGAGACAGGGACTAGGGCTTACAGAGCAGCATGTACCCAGCCAGCTTCGAGGGCCGTCGCTGCCGTACAGCCATGGGACCCCGAGGGAGAGGGCAGAGGGAGACGGGCCTCCCAGACCTCTCCGGAGATGGCAGGCCCTGGGTCCCGCCGCAGGCTCTCCCAGACAGACTGTGGCCGAAGGCGGGAGCTGGGATGCGACTGAGCTCTGTGCCCAGTTCCTGTCCTCAGTCTCGCCACCCTGGGGGGCGCGAGCGAGGGCACCGGGGATAGAGAGGGAAAGGCGGGAGTGATTTTGTTTCCTCTGTAATGTGACAAAGCGGGAAAAGAGAAGTGTTTAAAACCTGGCTTCCGTTCCTCCCCACAGTGCGGAGGGAACACCATGGGCTTTTGAATCATATTTGTTCGGACTTGTGTTCAACTCCCAGCTCCAGCGTTTACCGGCTTCGTGGTCCTGGGCAAGCTACTTCTCCCTGGTTTATTCTTTACGGTCGCACCCCTTGTTAGGGTCGGTGTGAGGACTGAAGGAAGGTAATGAATGTACAGCTGATGGAGAAGTATTGCACCGACAGACGAGCTCCCAGCCCAGGGGCCGAGCGGCGCCCGCTGGGCATGACAGCTGCCTCCCCAGGCTCTGCCTGTGGCCCTCCCTCTCGCATCTCCTCCGTGTGATCAGAGTAATCTTCCTAAAACCCAGAGTCAGTAACTGCCCCCTACTTAAAAATCCCTGTCGATGCACGATGCAGTCTGAGGTGTGAACGGAGTCCCCACGGAGCCAGGATCTCCCCCACTCACCTCTGCAGTCACACCCCCGACGCACTCCGCACGTGCCCCCCGAGCTCCGGTGGCAACTCGTGACTCCTCGTCGTCCAGATGAGCCGCACTGTTCCGTGGACCTTCCCTCTGCCCGGACTGTGTCACCACCATGCCCTCTGCCCCAGGTCCTATCTCCCCAGGGAGCACCCAGGCATCCTTCGAGGCCCTGCGCAGGCCTCTCCTTCTGCGATGCTAAGCATCTGAGGCCTACCATTTCTTCATGGCCCTCCCTCCAGTATTGCATTCTCGTACGTGTGTGAGGTCGTATCTCGCCAGCAGGCCATGACTGGGCTCAGGGCAGGCACTGCCAACAGGGACCTCTTGGTCATCTCCCAGTACACTGCAGGCGCTTAATAGTCGGGGCCAGCATTTATTGAGCGCTCCCCCTATGCCAGGTACTACTTAGGTGCTTTACGTGTATTAACTCGTTGATTTTCACAGCAGCTCTATCAGACAGTGCGGCCATCAGTCCTGGCTGGACGTGGAAACCATACCAATTATGTGAATAGATAATTTAATCTTTAAATATGATCATTAGACATGAGGTGTTCACTCGGTAACTAAAAAAAAAAAAAAATAGAAAATGGCAAAAAACAGTTACCACACCGGGAGCAGAAAGAGCAGGTGGAAGAGGTGGCTGTTACTATATAACTCGGGGCTGGAACCGAGACCTGGGGCGGGGTCAGCGGGCGGTTCCGGGGGCAGCCGCACCAGGCAGGGATGGCAGAATGATGACTCTGCTCCCCAGAGTTGGGAAAACTGCAAAAATGGATTTAACTCCTGCTCGAGGGAGGAAGTGCCCCTGCCGGTGTGAGGGAAGGAGGCGGGGCGATGCTCGCAGAAACGGAAAGCCGCAGGAAGGAGCGAGGTCCTTCTTCCTCCTCCAGACTCGGTCTCCCCCTCCTGGCCCCTATCGGCGGCGTCTCAACGAAGCAGCCGGCAGAGCAGAAATAGGGTTCACCGAGTTCCAGCTTCAGGGTCACCAAGCAGGTTTGGAGCTGAGACAGGAAAGCTGGCACAGGCGGGAGCTGTCCCTATTCCCGTTTCTCAGATGAGGAGACTGAGGCACAGAGCGATTAAGTAACCCACCCAAGATTAAATGATCACCTAGAGAAGAGGAGCCAGGATCTGAACCCCGGGCACCCTGGCCTCGGCCCCCTTGCTCTTAACCAGCTCCACCACGAATGTTGAATGAATGAATGAATGAATGAGTGTGAATGAGTGAATGAATGAATGGGGGCCCACGCATAACGCTTAGGCCAGAGCCCCGCCGTGGCTTCCTCCCGGCGCGAGGTCCTCGCTGCCTGACCGCGCCCTTCTCGCCCGCCAGGTCATTCACTGGAACTCCCCCAAGAAGCTGCGGGTGAAGAACAAGCACGTGGAGTTCTTCCGCAACCTCTACCTGACCTTCCTGGAGTACGACGGGAACCTCCTGAGGCGGGAGCTGTTCGGCTGCCCCAGTGAAGCCGACGTCAACAGTGAAAACGTAAGTGGCCCTCGGGGCAGCGTCCCCTCCGGCGCGCCAGGCTTGGTGCCGGGCTCCGGGTCCGCTGTCGGGCGGGGGAGATGGCGCATGCGCACATCGCTTCCGTGCCCATCTCGGAGGATGCAGAGGGGGGCGCTGGGCCTAGGTTTGGTGAAGTCAGAAGTGAATTTCCAAGCAGAGGAATCAGAATGAATGAGAACGGTAGTGAAACAATGGATAAAGGGGCTCGGCGCAGCCAGGAAGCTCTGAGGTCTGCGTGCGCTATGGCACCCCAAGATTCAGCGTGGACAGTGCATGGGGTGGCACCGGAGATCTTCACAGCTCCTTTAGGGTTAGCTTGGGTGAAGAGTGTTAGGTAAATGGTCACAGTCATAGGTAACATCTATATGTTTCTATGTTTTCACTATTCATAATTTTTTTATATGCCATATCTCATCCGATGCTCATTGAGACTCTCTCTTTTCCCCAGTTAGAGTTGAAGAAATTGAGGCACAGCGAGGTTAAGCAGGTTTGCTCACGATCACACAGCAAGCCAGGAGCAAAGTGGAGAGTGATTTGAAGTTCCGAGAAGCAGGGTTTGGGGAAGCAGCACCTCACAGCAGAAAAAGCAGGGCCTGTGGGGTCGGGCTGACCTGGGTTTCGCTTCGATCCCTTCCAGTTACCACCTGTGTGCCCTCAGGCAAGTTACTCAGCCTCTCTGTGCTTCAGTTTCCTCAACTGTCAAGTGAGGCGGTAAATCTGTTGTAGGAATGAATGCTTCGAAACGAATGAGAAATTGCACGTAAAGCACCCACCTAGCTCAGCGTCTGCCTTATGTTAGATGCTTGATATATAGTTGCTTCCTGCCCTTTCCTTGACCTTTAGTATTAGACACAGAAGTAACTGGTTCATTTAGTCAGTCAACAAACATTTACAGAGGATCTTATTGTAAGCATTGAGTATTTATCAGCAAAAAAGGATAATGGCCCCAGCTTTAATGGGGAGATACAATTAATAACTACACAAACTATCAGGAAAAATTATCAACCAGTGGCTGATGCTACATAGTGACATATTAGTGAGCAGCTGGTTGGGGGGGTGGTCAGGGAGGACTTCTCTGAGGAGGTGATATTTAATCTGGGCATTGAATGCAAGAAAGAGCCAACCTTGAAAGAGGAAGGAGTCAGGGAAATAAAATCAAGGCCACAATTAGATATCACCTCAAGCCTATTGGGATGGCTGTTATCAAAACAAACAAACAAACAAAAAACAGATAACAAGAGTTGACAAGGATGTGGAGAAATTGGAACCTTGTACATTGTCAGGAGAATGTAAAATGGTGAAGCCGCTGTGGAAAACAGTGTGGCAGTTCCTCAAAAGATTAAAAGTCGCACTGCTATATGAGCCAGCAGTCCTAGTTCCGGCTTTATATCCAGAGGAAGTGAAATCAGGATCTCGGAGCGGCACCTGCAACTCCGTGTTCACTGCGGCATTATTCACAGTAGCCAGGACAGGGAAACATCCTAAGGGTCCATTGACAGATGAATGGATCAAGAAAATGGGGTATATACACAGCGGAATATTATTCAGCCTTTAGAAAGGAGGAAGCTTTACCATGGTGACAACGTGGATGGACCTGGAAGACACTATACAAAGCGAAATAAGTCAGTCGCAGAATGGCAAATACTGCACGACCCCTCCAATAGGAGGCATCAAAAAAACAGCAAAACACAGAGTAGATGATAGTGTGTGGTGGTTACCAGGGGAATGGGCAGCGGGGTGTAGAGAGTCGTTGTAACGTGGCGTAAAATGAGTTATACAAGATGAGTAAGTTCTAGAGATCTTCTGCGCTGTACAGCGACTGTAGTTAATAGAGAGTCGTGCACTTAAAAAAGACACGAGACCCTTTCGGAGGCGATGGATATGTTTTTTTTGCCTCCGTCGCGGTGACGGTATCGTGAGCATGTACATATGGCCAAACTCACTGTATAGTGTCTATTAACTACATATAATTTTTTTTCTATCACATACCTCAATAAAGTTGGGGAGAAAAAGGAGAAGAGCAAAGGAAGTACTTCCTAGTGGGGAAAGTGGCTGGTACGAAGGCCCTGGGGCACGGCAGGCAGCGAAGGGGGGTGGCCTGTGTGTCCCGGGGCTCGTGGGGAGCAGGGCAGTGGGAGAAGTCGAGCAGCAGGTAGGCAGGAGTCAGGTTGGAAGGAAGTCGTGAGCCAGGCTAAAGAGTCGGAATCTTGTTTTGTTACTATTAGCGCTATTGTTTCTAATCTTGGATGTCATGGGAAACCTTTTAGGCTCCGGGTCGCCGGGGAGGGCGTCTGTAGAAGTCTGGAGGCAGCACTCACCTTGCCCTTTATCAGGATGGCCGGTCGCAAGGCCACCCCCGCTCGGTCTTCTAGCCCCCGCGTCACAGCGGAGTCACCTCCAGCTCTGGCCTTTTTCTCCACGTCACCCCGGATGCCCTTCTCAGTGTCTGGCCTTTCGTACCTCTGGCAGGAGAGGAAAGAAAACCAGTAAACACTTGAATTCTGTCTCAGACTCCGGGAAGCACTTAGAGATTTCCACAAACACTGTGTTCTTTTGGGGTTTTTTTTCTTTACTTTTTACTCAACAGTATTTGTCATTATCATCAACCTTCAAGTGCCCATTGGCCACTTTTTCCCCAAATGCTAAGTAAAAACTGCTCTACTGCTTCTTCCCCCCCCCCTCCATGGAAGAGGCTCAAATAAAAAAAAAAAAACTAGCAAGATGAAGCCATCAGTTAATCATTGTATCAGGGGTTCCCCTGGTGCACTGACAGTGTCCTGTGGAGTGGGGGACCCCCTTTATAAATGACTCACCAGCTTTTCCTACCACCAGGCTCTGGTGAGTTGTTGGGTCAGGATTGGAGGCAGGCGAGCAGTCCTCCATGGTCCTTCTCAAATCTGGGACTATATGTATCTGCTGAGTAAGCACGTGTGAATGCCGGCCATCTCCCAGGCTTGGTGCGAGGCACTGGGGTTGAAATTAGAGGCTGACCCAGTCCCTATAGGTAAATTGCTTGCTGAGTAAGAAGTGTTACGAGAATCCCAAGAGAGTACTAGTCTGTCCAGGTACAGGGAGGACCGTGAATGACAAGAGAGCGGCCCTCTGTGAGCCTTCTCCTCCGCTGTCTTAACCACTCTGGTCCTTGACACTGCAGAAGCCACATCTGGGCTTTTCTCTTCCCTCTACATCCCAGGCTCGCTCCCACTCCCCGCCCCCCACCACATACCCCCCACCCCTACCTCCCAGGTGTATGCGCTTGCTTCCTGCTGCCTGCACCACCCCGCCCCCAGGTGTTCAAACTAAACATCTAACCTGTGGCATCTTCAGAAACCTTCCCTGACCCTCCTCAGCCTCAGGTAACCCTTCATCACTCTCTGAGAAGAGCCCTATTTTCTTTTCATCAGGGCACACACACTATTTACAGTTATTTGGCTCACATAAGTTGTTTTTTGACTCCCCCCCCCCCCCAAATATAAGACCAGAATATAAGACCATTAGACTAGAGGCTTTGCCTGTACCGTTCACTTCTGGGGTCCCCTTCCTCATTATAGAAGCAAGCACGTAATAATCACGTAATAAATATTTGTCAAATGAATTGAATGAGAGAGAAAAACGATGTGCCAGGTGAGGGCAGAGCAGATGAGGAAGTAGAGAGTTCAGAAGGAACGTGCTGGTAGTTTGTGTACGAGAGAGGAGGCACCTAGGGACAGGGACCGAGAACGGAGCTGACCCGGAGGACCTCGGCCATGCTCAGAGTTGAGACTCCACCAAAGGGCTTTCATCCTGGTCGGACTGACATCTGAGGAAAACCCCTCTGTGTAGAGAATAGGATGAAAGGGACAAGACTGGAGGCAGGGAGGCCACTTAGAGGCTATTGCCAGCATCCCAGCCAAAAAAAAAAGATAACAGTGGGGCTGTGACCTGGGGCAGCAGCCATGGGGACAGAGAGAACAGACCGGTTGTTTTGTGGGCACTAAGAACAGCAGAGCAGGTGCAGGCGGCCCCCATAAACCAAGACGGCAGGGTCCCCGCGCTCTGCTCCAGCCAAGTTCCTCTGGCCGAGCCGGGCTGCGGCAGCAGGGGCTGGGAAGGCGGGGGTCAGCAGCACCGCACCCCGGAACCCGTCTCGTAGGCAGCACCACCTTTGTTACCTACAAACACAACCAGAAGGAAAGGCAAGATCATGGATCCGGCCCAAAGCCAGGTGCTCCCAGCTCAGTGGGAGGAGGTCACCGAGCACTGTGACCACCGCACAGATGGTGACCGTCTCCAGCCAATGAAGGCAGGAACCTCCTCATCGGGCTGCAGATCCCAGGTGGGCACATTCTCCAACGGCACTAAGTCTCAGGGCTCGGACACTTAGTCATTCAAACCGTCGCCGTCCTCAGGGCCAGTGATCCAGAGGGAGCATTGCAGATTCAAGCCCCTGTCTCCCAGTGCTGGTCTAGTGAGGGAGGCAGGCAAGCAGGGCGCTGCCCTCCGCTGCGATAAGTCCCTGGATGGCAGTGGAGCTCGGAGAGCACGCGAGGACATAGCACATCCGCGGAGAAAGAAGGTGCATCCGGGAAGACTTCCTGGAGGGGGCGAGAGTGGAAGAATGAATAAGGAGGGAGGGAGCAGCACAAGCGGGGGAGGCCTGAGGTGAGCTGAAAGCGTGACGTGTTCGCATAAAAGCGAAGGCAGTGTGAGGACCGAAAGGGCTGCAGAGTTCCTTTTTACACTGTTTAGTTTTTTCACCGTGAGTGCTCTCGGATCACGCATTTAATAGTCACATGACCTCGGAGGAGTCGCGTGACTGCTCCGAGCCTCAGGTTCACTATCTGATAAATGGGGACAGCGATGCCTTTGTCCTAGTGCTTCCCGGATACTTTATGTTAAGTCACCAAAAAAGAAGGACTTGGCACCAGCATCACCGTGTTCATTGGGATGCGTTTTTTCACACACCACAGTGTCCAACCCATCTGGTGACTATCTGTGTGTTCCACAGACGGGTTTCAGGTTTTATCAACCTTTCTTCTAAGAAGGCCTGGCAGAGAGGAACCCACAGAGTCACTTGGAACCCTGTCTCTAAAGGACGTGAGCGCTGTGTGCGTTTGCTCTGGGTCGCGCAGTCCCAGCAGGGTCTTCCACCGATCGGGAGACTGCCGGTGGGAAGGAGAGTTCGCCTGCTTGGCCTTGCTGCCAAAAGCATCCATAAATTCAGGAAGTCGAGGGATTCATCTCTTCAGTGAGGAGCTAAGACGCGAGAGCAGGCCTCCTTTTAGAGTTTGGTTAGGAAGAGATCAGGTTCCAACGATGTGGTAGAATGACAGCAGCTAAGGGGACACGGCCACTCCTGTGCCATGGTGTGTCCAGGCATCTCTCCCCACAACCAGAAAGTTAATTCGTGTGATGCAATAAGCATTCAGTAGGCATTAGTCGTTATTAGTTGAAATAGCGATGGAGGCTAGAATTGTACACCTTAGCATTTCTCTCCCTTCCCCTCAGTAATCCAGCCCGCGAAGCACATCCAGGAAACCCTGGGACACCACAGAGCACAGTTGGATAATCACAGATATCCTCTGCCTTCTAATCCATGCAAAAATCCTTCTACAGCATCCCTAACAGGCTTGCATCTGGCTTCTGCTGGAATCCTCCCAAAGACAAGGAGCTCACCACCTCCAGCGGCTTACTCCAGTGTTGGAAAGCCCCAGGTGGTGAGCCATTCTTCCCCTATGTTGAGCTGAAATCTTCTCTTCTGTAAGGAATCCATTAATCGAAGTCCTGTCCTCTGGAGCACAATAAGGACACCTCCTGGTGTCCCTGACAGCCTAGCAGCGTATGTAGCACATTTCCGTACAGTGTATTATTCAGAAACATGCAACTCTTCTTGAGCATTGCATTTACAGAGTGATGCTTTATCATCAAGAAAGCCTTCCTCCACCTAAAGGAATCTTCTAGAAAAAGGAAGCTCACCTTTTTAAATGCAAAGCGCTTAAAATACATACATTTTAACCAATTTGGATGGGAAGCGTGCTAAAGTACACGCCCTTCCTTTAGTATACAGCACTCAGTTTACAGTTTTCGATGACTGTGGTTGCACTGAGTAGGCTGAAGGGGCCGGGAATTGGCCAGAGGAGGGAAAGTGCTGTTTATCCTGGCAGGAAATGGCCTCAGACGATTCGCTGCTTATTCTGCAGATTCCTTTCTGACAGCTGTCACCTTCAGTTCGTCTGCTTCAGAACAACCCTTTCGGCACTCACCTCCCTGTTCATCCTTCCGCGGGCAGCCAGAGGAGGAAAAAACGATGGTATCGCAGTCAGGACGACCAATGGGAAAAGAATTCTCCACTGTCGTGTTAGAGGCTAAGTTATGAAACACAGCCAACATCCAAAAAAAAAGACATCAAGAGTTTTCACATTTATATATGGAATTGTAAGTCAATAGACAGTGTCCGTCAATTTAGAGCTTCCTTATCCTGTGTCCACAGCAGACATCACTAATCGATGGCCCCACTCTTCCCTCCCCGCCCCCCACCCCCAGGCTCTGTCCCAGCCCCAGTATCCTTCCCCAGACAGCTCTGCAGGGAGCCAGTACCAAACTCCAGGCGATAATAAAGGAGATGCTGCAGCCAGCGGATATGACCCCCTCCCCTGCACCGGGACGGCTCCCCGTGCCGTGCCAAGGCCCTCGTCTGCTTCTTCAGCCTTTGACAATTGGAGAGGGAGGCGGGCATTGGAGTCACATCTCACAGATAAGGAGAACCAGGCTCAGAGGAGAGGAGTTGCTTGCCCACAGCCACACGCCTCTGAAGTGATTGGGCCACGATTTGACTGCAGGTCTACCTGACTCTAAAGTGACAAACCAAGGCCGTGCTTCCTAAGCGGATCTAGCTCTCTATTTAAAATGAACAGGACACTACTCCAAGTCCTTCAGCGGGTCTCCCAGTTGTTTTTCACTTGTGTAATCATTCTTACTCTTTCACGAGCCCTGCAAGGTGGTCGTTATTTACTCTGTTTTATAGAGGAGGACGTGGAGACTCAGAGGATTGAAATCACAGAACAGTTTGGCAGCAGCACTGTAACTGGTATCAAGCTTGACCCACAGCTGGGCGGTCTCTCGACAAGCATTGAAAACACTCCCAGATCTAAAACTGTGACACCCGCCCCCTCCCCCAGCGCGCCCTGTCTCCCAGGGCTTCGTTTCACTCCGGAGCACTTATCACCCGTCAATATTTTCTTGACGTCTTTGTTTTGTCCATCATGCCTCCCCCCATTAGAGTGAAAGCTCTGCGACCACATGGATTTTTATCTGTTTTATTCATCAATATATCTTTATGCCTCAAATATTGACTGCCTGGCACCTGGCGTGTGCTCCTCAAATCTTGTCGAACAAATGAACTATTATTACGCATCCTTTGCTTGAAGCATTTGTAGTGGGCTAGACAGTTTCTTGAACTTGAGATCAGAAAACCTGGACTAGATCTATGACCTTGGAGATAACCTTCGCCTTCCACGAGCCTCAGTTTTCTCACCTATCGAATGGTCATTAATAACCGCAGGCCAGGCTATCTTGAGGGTCGAGGGGTTAAGGTACGCAGAATGCTGCCAGCCGTAGCCGTAATCGTTACCAGCGCTGGCCAGAAAGCTTGTCCTGGACACCGTCCCTTCCGGCTGCTCTGAGGTCCTGCCTCACCTCCGGGAGGATGGCTTCCAAGCCCAGCTCCCTCCTGCTGCAAGGGTGGTGGGCCGCCTGTGAGGCCCCTTCCCCTGCCACTGAGCCCACCGAGAAGAAAAGCCAGTAGCATCACCATGGCTCAATTAGAAGTTAAAAATAAGACACATATAAACAGATTCTGCAAACACTTTACAGCACCAGCGTGCACGGCAATGCCAGGGAACAGATGGCTCTGTGGAAACAGCTGTATGCCAGAGAAACCCCCAGAGAAAAACCAGAATGTGTTATTGCTCTCACGTGTGAGCCGCATGTCACCAGCTCTTTAATCACACGGTGGGCAGCAGAGCCCAGAGTGGACAGTGCCCAGAGCCCTAAGATGGGCTGCCACCCAAGGCCGGCCTCCAGTGTCTTCCACCAGCATGTTAAACTCCAGAGCCTAAAAGATCAAAGTGTTCCTTTGCCTGGGAGGCCAGGAGAGGGGACAAAAAAGGAGAGCCACAGGGTCAGGATGCTCGGTGAAGTGTGCACCGCAGGCCACTGTGACCTGCTTTGTCCCTGTCCAGCTCCGACTTACACACTTCCCTCTTTCACGCCGCGAGATTCTGGTTGTAATCTAACCTAACGTGCCCAGCGCTCTGTCTCCTTGTGCAATGTGCAAGAGGACGGCCCTGGAGTAAGACTGCTTCGTGTAAAATCTTAGGAATACTGAATATGGGATTTCAGGCCATTTACTTAAACTCTCTGTGCCTCAGTTTTCCCATCTGTGAAATGGGAATCATAGTTAGTCCTACCTGATAGACTTCATGAGGACTCATACGACAGATCAGGAGTTGAGATCAGTGTGGCACAGAGCACATGCCCTCCAAGATTAAGTTCGTTTGTATTAGGATGACTCAGTATTATAATTGTTCACGTGCTTCTTTGTTCCCCTACTCAGACTGTGAATAATTTCAATTGTGAAGAATTTAAGTATTGGGGTTCATTCCTCATTCTTAGCACAGGCCTTGACATAAAATAAAGGCCTATGAATTACATGCAAGGTACAATTTAATACTGATACCCAGGAAGGCAACCAGGCCTTTTTCTTCCTTATTTCCTCAGAGCCTAGGTCCGAGCTGGACAGAGCTGAACCTTTGCTGAACAGACCTAAACCCAGGCTTCTTCTAAAATTCCACAAAAGAATAAAAGTGGCCCATGGTTGGGTTTCCTTGGTAAAAATGTTTTGGGTTCCTGGAACTTTGTTGATTAATATACACAGCAGGCAAGTAGGAAGCTTATAATCTTTCTCTGTGTGCTTTAATAAAACTTAACTGCTTCATGGAAACCACAGGAGAGAGCCCTGAGGTGGGTTTCAGGAGATGTGAGTTAAAAGCCCCAGCTTCCCTGAGCCGATCCCTGGTACCCCAGTTTCCTTACCCGTCAGCTGAGGGTAACGGTAGCCCTACCCGTCTCAAACAGGTGAAGTAATGGATGTGGAGGCCATTGAAAGGTGAAAGGAAGTTGGACATGTAGAGCAACATTCTTGAGTGTTAGTTTATCCACCAGATGTTTCTTCTACCTGTTGTTCTAAGGCACTAGAAGGGGAAACATCACAAGGAGAAACGGGTGGCTTCAGAGAGCATCCTTACTCGGTCCACTGTCCTCCGTCTCCATCACTCACTGTCTCGTTCAAGTGGGTGTGTTAGTTACGGTAACGCAAGCTGCTCTGAAGTGGTCCCAGCATGCTAGAAGTGTATGACTCAGAGTCCAGAAGGGTGTTCCTCATGGGCAGGTAGCTTTTCTCCAGGGTCCCAGGTCCCTTCCATCGCGTGCCTCTTCCCTCCATGGAGCCTTGGACTCCTGTACCAGAATCTTTTACTTGACTCTGCATGAGATAACCTCAAGTGTGGCACCTGTAGCAGCTAGACTCTGCCCTCAGTCTGCTGAGCAGAGCTGAGCTGAGCCACACATTTACCCTAAACTGCAGAAGGCTGGTAACACAGCCTGGCCGTGTCCCCAGGAAGAGAGGAGACTATGAGTGTTGGTGAGCACAGGTCTCTGCCACCAAGGGGAGCACATGCCTTCAGTGCTCTAGAGTCATAGAACCATCTGGCATTAGAACTAGAAACAGCCCCAGAGGTTGGCACGGTGTCATAGTGACTTGATTATGTACAAGAACTCAGAGGACCTCCACCTGGAGGAACTGTCTCGGCTGCTCGGTTCACTCATTGTGTGACCTTGAACAAGTGACTAAACCTTCAGGTAATGAATATCTTCATCTTTAACACAGGACTGATCATAATCCCTCACCCAGAGAGTTGGTCTGAGTCTTAAACGAGAGCGGGCCTGCACAGCTACCAGCAAATGTGCTGATGAAGAGAAGCCACCTGGCCTAGTGAGCGTGTGATCCGTGAATGTTGTTTTATGAAGCCCAAATGCCTTGTCTTGCTATAGTTGGCAGAAAAGACTTGCTCAAGGTCACACAGAAAATGAATGTCAGAGGGATCAGATCCCAGTTTCTAGTTTTCCCCATAATCTCTCTCTCTCTTTCTCCAGTTTTTCCTGACTTTGAATAGACGTCCATTAGGCCAGAACCCAGGACACACTTCCAAGCCCTCCGAATCCTCAGCCATCATCTCTCGCAGCTCAGAGGGCAATCTAGGCCACCATCCTTAAGGATGAGAAGAAATAAATGCAAACTGCTTAAAGGACCATTTTCCCTGGAGTCCAAATCTCCCTTCGCCTCAGCTGGCTGCCCAAAGAAGCAATTTAGAAATGCACTTTATCTCGGGAGAAATCTATCTTTTGTTTCTGTGACTTGCTTGTCAGGAGTCACCTGCTTCCCCGTGGCCAAAGTGTGGAGTGCAGTAGCATTCGCGTCCTGTTAATGAGAGCTGTCCCTCCAACTCAGTGTCTCCCTGGAGAAATTACTAGTACCCTGGTACTCAGAGTCTTCCGCTTGAGATAGCATCAGCCATGCGGTGGGCAAAACTCAGTCCTAGATTCGAATTTGAAAAGGCGCGTAGTCTGATCATAATAACATTGCTAGGGTTTGCGTAGCACTCTACAGTTTACAAAGCACTTTTCCATGCATTCTGCCATTTCAGAAAATTGCACGGAATTAGTTAAATACAGAAAAGCAGAAGTTAATAAAATCCACAGCTCAGAGGAAAGCTTTAATACCGTAATGTGTTCCCCTTGGTCTCTTCTCTTTGTGGGTTTTTGCTTGTCTGTCTGTCTGTTTGCTGTATTGGGACCAGACCCGCATACACATTTTTATGGTCCTCTTTGTTCTTGGAGCATTATATCTTCCACCAGCTCATTTGATCCTCACATCCATCCCCAGGGAGAGAAGTAATTGTGTTGTAAAAAGGTCAGTGGTTTGAGGTCCAAATCCTGGCTTCTTAATCCAGACCGCTTCTCTCTAGCTGTGTAACTGGCAGGGTACTGAATGCTTCTAAGCCTCAGTTTCCTCTTTGGTAGAACACAGGTGTATGCCAAAGGACCGAATTAATAAAGCAGTGCACCTGAAAACATCTGTCACGTGCTTAGTCCATATTAGCTGAGCAAAGACGCAGTCCACCACGTTGATGATAATTAACGCTCACGGAAGGCTTCCGCTTGGTCCGGAGTCTCATAGATGCTGACACCGTATGTCTGACCTCATCCCTGATGTCCTTTCCACAGTACTGAATGTGGTTGGTAGGCAACAATGGTCCCTGAACCCTACACCTTAAGCACTGAGGTGGCCACGGGAATGCGGATGCTACCGAACCACATCATGGACACGAAGCTCATAGAAGCAGGCTGCTTATCCCCCAGGAGAGCTGGTAGACCCTTCCCGCTAGGGCAGGCCCTACTTTATGTGCCAATAGCACTTTAATTGGTCTCTATTCCCTTTCTTATCATCCGGTAACTATGAGTACGTCTGTTACAGGCAGGCTCGTTGAATGTACAAGGTGCTCTAGATGTCCTGGGGTCAGGGGATTCGGAGATGAATGGGATATAGCTCCTGCCTTTAGGAGTCCACTATGTGCATGCTTTTCAGGAAATGGCTCTTGGAGCCCTGTACCTTGGAATGTCATTCTACCCCTAACTCAAGGGTATGTGCCTGTGTATGCACAGAGGGGAAGAGAACCCCCCCCACCACACACACACACATGCATATCTCTGATCATATGTTCTGGTCACTCATTTTCTTTCCCACATGATAAATAAACTTCTTTGAAGCCTCATCAAAGACGGACCCTTTTCTCCACGCACATGTGCCTGGCCACACACATGTTCGCACACACCCACACACACCCACACACATCTTCACACGTCCCCGGGCCTCTTCATTGAACTGGAAGCCATGCACTGCTGTCAACACATTAAAAGCACTACACAGAGCACGCACAGACACACCCCAAACAGCCTTGCTTCTGCAGAGAACTCTGCAGATGTTCATTCCCTAAAGGGGAGGCATTGCTTCTGTTCTGCAGTGTGGGTGAGAAAGGGAGAGTGGGCACGAGCGAGTCAGGTGTCTTCCAAGGAGGCATTTTGGTTTCCAGGCGAGTTTGGATTCCTCCAGGAGAAAGACGTGGGAACTGTTTCCGCCCCTCACGAAGCAGGTGGGCCGCCGGGCTCAGCCAGCCCCGCCTTCCCTGCCCTCCAGACCCTCGCCATGCCATCTCTTTCAGGTGATGTTTGAGGACAGAAAGCACCCACCTAGGTGTCTTCAGGGCCCAAGTGTGTCTCCCTCTCCCAATTGTAATAATATCCACCATGATAATAGTGTCTGCCGGGTCTTTACCTCGCTTCAAACACTGCACTCTTTACATGCAGAGTTTCTGCAATCTTCCCACAATCCGCAGGTAGTCACGGTCGTCGTTACCGTTATTATCCCCCGTTTTATAGCTGTGGAAATTGAAGCCCCGAAGGGTTACATAACTCACCCAAGATCATACCGGCAGGAGTAGGTAGACCCAGTAACCTCGGCCTCTGTTGAATGAGCATCTTTCCCGGAGGGGCACAGACCCAGGTTTGACCTCCCTAAGTGACCTTGAGATCTCGAAGCTGCTTTCTCAACTGAAAAATGAGGCTACACGTGCCCCACAGGAAGCTCTAAGGAAACGGGATCATGTGTACCCGGCACCGTGCTCGGAGCCTGGCACATGCTTGTTCGCTGTCCCAAACCTTTTTCGTCATCACAGTCCCTTGAACTGCAAATATTGGAACAGATAATGGTTCAAGGATGGTCACCTTCTCTGCATACCATTAAGGACGCAGAAGGGAAGTTAGGAGGCCGGGCCTTAGCGTCACAGTGAGCACTGTCTCCTGTGTGCAGCAGGTGCTTCTCATGCACATAACGCAGGAATATCGAGCACCTGTCCTGCACAAGGCACGGTGCCGGAGGCCGTGGGGGAGTGTCGCGGCCTCACCAGGGAAGTTGCCCTTAAGTAATTTCAGTCCAAGCTAACCAGTGCTTCAATGGAATCTCAGCTTAAGTGCTCTTGGAGCGCAGGGCCGGTAAAGGGCCCACAGTGGAGGTGCCGTCCACGCTGACTCTTGAAAGGTATGTAGCAGGGCTCCAGGTGGGGAAGAGTGAGCGGGGCGAGGAAAGGCATGGCAGAAGGGGAAGAATATGTGCGGTCGTGGAGGTGTGGCGGGAAAGGCAGGCCTGGGGAACACAGAGGACGTCACTGGTGCCAATACACAGCACGTGGGGAGCAGTGGGTCAGAGAGAGCACGATCGTCTGCAAGCTTCTGGGTTTAACCCCGCAGGGCAGAGGGGTCACCTGGCTCAGGGGATGTCAGGCGGAATTAGAATTCCAGTTTCTTGGCCTTATACTGTTGGCATCGTGGCAGTCTTTAAATAGGCAAGGACATCGAAGGGAACTTGAAAAGCTAGAGTATCCCCTGATCACATCTTTTTTAACACTTAAAAGTTTTCCATAGCTGAGAATGTCTCCTAGATCGCTGGATCTCAGTGATTCCCTAAGCAGCATTTGGAGACATGGGAGTGCATTTGGAGTGGAACCTGGCTGTCTGGAAAATGCTACAGGCATTCAGTGGGCTGGGGCCCAAGAGGCTACCCATCCCCTGATATGTGGGACAGGCTCACGTAATGAAAAAGCACCTCGCGCAAAATGCCAGTGATACCCCTATCCGTTATCTGATGCTCCAGATCCATAAAGCCTCAGTGGTGCTTATCGAGGCAGCTCTGCTGATCTTGGCTGGGCTGGTTCCCCTGTCTGGGGCAGCAGGGAGACTGTGCCGTGCTCTGGGCGTCTCTCGCCCCTCTGGTGGCTAGCCGAGGCATTTCGTCACGGCACTGGGGGGAGGGGCAGCAAACGTGCCCTCCCTCTTGAGACCTGGCGGAAAGATTGGGGTATCGGCAGCTTCCCCGCCATTCCATCAGCCAAAGCCAGTCACAAGTCCAGGTCAGACTGACGCGTCGGGCAGGTAGGCCCCGCCCCTTTAGTAGGCGGCACCGGAAGTCACATGTCCAAGGGGAGGCCTGTCGGGAAGGGGGCGAACTGGAGCGATAAACGCTCGCAGCTTGAGAAATCGTGCCAGAGCTGCCCTTTGTTGTCACCTTTTTGAAATTCGATTGAAAACTGCAGAGGAAAATGAAAACAGCGAGGCTGCCCTTCTGTGTTTGACCGCCAGCAGCGTCCAGTGGCGATAAACTCAGGGCGCGGGGGGCAGGCCCCTGGGCCCCACCGGGCCTTCCCTCCGTTCCCAGGCCTCCTCTCCTGTGTTTCAGCTGCAGAAGCAGCTCTCCGAGCTGGACGAGGACGACCTGTGTTACGAGTTCCGGCGGGAGCGTTTCACCGTCCACCGGACCCACCTGTACTTCCTGCACTATGAGTACGAGCCTGCTTCGGACAACACGGATGTCACCCTGGTCGCCCAGCTCTCCATGGACAGGTACGGCAGACGGGTCCCGCCCTGCGTGCAGTCCCCTCACGGCCGCGCATCCCCTGATCAAGTGGAGGCGGGAGAGATGTCCTCACAGGCTACTTATAGGGCCAGTGTCTCGCCGGCATCCCAGCACTGAAAACCAAGGGCCCTTGTATTTTGGTGGTGGGGGTGATTTTGAGGATGGAGAGAAGGATTGCTTCTAGGAAATGGAGCTCCCCTCAGATTACCTCGAGGAAAGGGGGTGCGTTATAGGGAAACAGAGGCTGGAGCCAGAGCTGCCACTGAAAAGCTACTGCCGTTTCGTTCCTTCTGCGTGTATTGATGCAACAAACATCCACTGAGCTTGTATCAGGTGGTACTGACATGACCCTTGCTCTTATTCGGCTCGCAGTCTAATGCACTGGTTCTTGACCTTGGCTGGGGCCACATTGAATCACCTGGAGAGCTTTTAAAACATATTCACATCCAGGCTCCACTGCAGCCCAGGTAGGTAGGAATCTTTGTGGGGGGGAAGACCTTGCATTGTTTTGAGTTTGCAATGTGCAGCCAGGGTTGAGAACGTGAGGCTAGTGTATAAACAGCAATAGACAGTCAAGTAAAATGATAATTGTGGTAAGTGCTTTGAGGGACCAGGAGAGGTAATCACGTCAAGTGGGACCTTCTTTAGCTCGTGTGATCCAAGGGAAGCCTTTCTAAGGAGGGGACGTTTCTGCAGAGACCTAAGGCGAGAAGAGGAGTCAGGTGTGTGAGTTGCTGAGAAAGAGTTTTCCAGGCAGATGAAGTAGCAGGTGCAAAGGCCCTGTGGCGGGGAGGGGCTTGCACACTCAAAAACCTGGTAGAAGGCCGGTGGGGCTGCAGTGTAGCAGGAGATCAAGAGGAAGGTAGCTGAGATCAAGATGATAAAACATTAGAAACTCATGAAATACTTGGACTTTATTCTAAACATCATGAGAAGTTGTTGAAGAAATTTAGACAGAGTTGTTTGATCTAACTTACGGTTTTGAAAACATCTCCCTGGCCGCCAAGAGGTGAATGGATTCCAAGCCCCACGGTCATTCTCTCAGGGCCTCGCTTCTCTGTGCCTGGCTGTCCTATGTGCCCCTCTCCCACCTCAGCTGATCGGTTGGTTTCCTCTTCGGTTGACAGGTGGCACATAAAAGCCGCCTTTGCCCCGGCTCCCTTCACGTCAAACCCCCTCGGCTCCCACAGTCAGGAAAGGAGTTTAATCGGTTCATTCTGTCTCTGAGCCAGCTCAGATGGGTCTGGTCAGCGTACAGATGCGATTCCATGGGGTCATTTTGAGAATTAAATTACTCACTGCCTACAAAATGCTGAGAACAGTACCTGGCACAATTACTAAGTGTTCAGTAAATGTCAGTTGTTATTAGTCATGAAGGAAGGAAGGAAAGATTGGAAAGAAGGAAGGAAAGATAGGAAGGAAGGAAGGAAAGGAAGGAAGGAAGGAAGGAAGGAAGGAAGGAAGGAAGGAAGGAAGGAAGGAAGGACGGACGATTGAACAAGCACGCAGACATGAAAGGTTTGCATAAAGTCTGGAGTTACTGGGGGGTGAGTGGAACTTTGCATCTGGAAGCATCTGGGAATGAGTCACGTGGGGCGGGACTCGTAGAAGCAGATCCCTTGCTTCGAGTCCCACCATGTGTTAGCACATGACGGTTCGAGGAATTGATTAGCTTCACGGGCTAGTAGTTGCCTAGAGATCCACCAGCCTGCAGGACCCCTGTGCACAGACACAGATATTGCTGACCGTAACAGGTAGCGGGGAAAGACAGAATGACAAAGGGGAAAGGACGAAGCACAGAGGATGTGGCACCAGCTCTGACCTTGACCTACTGTGTGCTCTCAAGCAAGGTCTTTCCCTTCTCACGGCCTCCGTTTCATGCGATCACTCAGCAGGTCTTACTGAAGCATCTCTTACTAAATGTACCAGGTGCTCGAGGGGCTGGGAATATGTACAAGACCTTACTCATTCCTGTCTTTGTGTGTAGTGTCGTCAGGCCTCAGGCAGTGGATTCATTTTCCTGTTGTGTAACAAATTAGCACAGATTTAGCGACTTAAAAAACACACTGTCTTGCCGTTTCTGTGGGTCAGGGGTCTGGGTGTGTTAGCAGGGGCTCGGGACCGAAATTAAGGTGATCTCATGTGGGACTCGGGGTCCACTACGAAGCTCTTTCAGGTTTTGGCAGGATTCACTTATAAGACTGCGGTCCCTTTGGCTGGGGTCCTTCCAAGCTCCTGGGGGGCACCCTCAGGCCTCGCCATGTGCTCCTCTCAGGGCATGGCGGCTTGCTTCTGCAGGGCCAGCGGAGAATGCTCCAGTGTGTCACACACGTCATCACAGAGCGATATTCCATCATACTCCCAGGTCCCGGCTGCACCCGGGGCGTGTATGTTGGGGTGTGGGCGTCTTGGGGGACAGCTTAGAATTCAGGTAACAGTAGAGAGATGCCATGAGACCCCCACAGGAGGAGCCCGCATCCCGGTGGGGGGTGGAGAAAAGGCAACACAGATATGTCCAAGGGACGCCGTCATCTGCGCTGAGCCGGAGGCTGAGCAAACCAACAATGAGCCACACAGAGAGAGAAGGGGGCCTCCCGAAGGTGGGGTATGCAGCATAAGCACAGGACAGAGAGGACACTGGGCCCACTGGGGAACACACAGAGTTGAGCGTGGCTCAGCTTAAGGTGTGGGAGTAGGGAAGAGGCAAGCAAACAACTTGGCCAGGTAGGCAGGGGCTAGATTCCAAAGGCCTTGCTCGCGGAGGCCAGGGCAGGTGGCCGGCTCTTCCAGCTCAGATCTGTCAGGCTTCCGGTGAGGTTCCATGAGGGACTGACTGCGCCCAGCATCCCGGAGTAGTCACCCTTGAACTTCGTGGCCTTTTGGCTTCTCACCCACCTGTCAGTTTGGGCGTCCACACTCTCCCTTGCTAAGCAGCACAGTAGTTACCTCACCTGGCCAGAGCAGTCCTTACTTCCTTCTCCTTCTCTGTGGCATTTAAAATGAGAATAAAATCTAATACCTGATGTTCTTAGTGAATGATGGGTGAGATTGGTCTTCTGTTCCTCAGTCAGCATAAATGCACCTCAGGCCCCTCAGATGAGGTACCTGAAGCTCAGATGCTGTATCTGCACAGGTGAGCGAGTTCCAGATCACCCCAGGTTCCCATCTCAGCATCCCTGGTTTTCCTCTGCCACAGTCATGCCTCCTAGTAATGGATTCGGTTTATCAGAATATTTTGAATCAAGATTAGTAGCCAGTAGCTACCAAAAAACTCAGAAGAAAATGGAAGAGATCGATTTGAAATACTTTCTAATCAGAGTAAAAGGTGGTCCAGCAGAGAATAACTTGGTCCCTGGAGTCAGACACTATCGGGTCTTGGTGGCTCTGTCGCTTCTTGAGTTTGACCCTTGGGCAAATTGCATAACCTCTCTCAGCCTCAGTTTCCCCATCTGTAATATGAGAATGATAATTATAGTAGCTACCGCCTAAGGTTGTTGTAAAGATCAGATGAGATTAGGCATACCCAGAACTTAGCCCAGGCATCCATTCGTAGGCTCCCTAAATGACGCCAGCACTAGTGACCAAAATCTTAGTATCTGTGGTACTACACAAAGGGACACTAGACTTGCAGAGAGTTCTGGGCTTCCATCCCACCAACGTCTTCACTCCTCACCAGGTGACCTGTGATGGCCAAGTGAGCAGGTCACTTAACACTTTCACCTGTGTTTCTCCTTCTGTAGAGGGTTAGAAATATTTGCCTCACAGGGTCCTCGTTAGGACTGGATGAGAAACTCTCTGCGAAGGCCTTGGGCGCATAGTCACTAGATCTGAACACTCTGACCATGGCATCTGCACATGGCAGGTATTTAGGCAAGGTGAGGTGATGTAGAAAAAGAGGAGAGAGACAGACACACCCCTGGGTTCAAAGGGCCAGTTGCACCAGTTGCTAGCTGTGTGGATCGGGCAAGTTTCTTAGGGTTTTTGAGGCTCCCTTTACCTATCTGTGAAGTGGCAGTAATACTGTCAAGTTCACAGACTGCCGTCTGAGTTATATAAAATAAGAGGAGAGGGTGTTCCCAGTGAGTATCATATATGCAACAAAAGTTTATTTCCCTTCTCATAATGTAGTTTGACCCCCAAGCTGGCTATGAAATTTGCTGTCTGGAATTTACAAACAATTAGAAGATATTTTAAAAATTATTAACAACCCAAATCTGTCCTTCTGTATACACTTGATATCAACAAAAGAATCCAGGCCAAACAGAGCCCCTCCGCCGACGGCCAGCCAGAAGCACCTCCCACCCCCGGGCCCGGGTGCAGGTGACGCACAGACCTTCCTTCCCAACCTGCTCCCAAGAACACCCTGCCACCTCTCACGTCTGCTGCAGACACTAACCACGGAGGCCTTCCCTTCAGACCACACACGTCCCCCAGCACGGCAGACACCGGTGCCCCAAACGCGTGGTGACAGATGTCACCATCCCGGCGGTACCTCAGAGGACCCCAGGAATTCTGCGTCCTACCGAAGGAAGCCCACCGGGACGGAAGCAGAAACTACGAAGGCCCCCCGGGCCGGCGAAGATGGCAGAAATTCTTCCTTCCGCTCCAGACGGCCGATTGTGATGCAGCGGGCCGACCGGTGCCTGTTGGATTGATTTTTAATTTAAGAAACATTCCGGGTGTGTTTGTAAACCTTCGAGTCAGAAGTAGACCCTACGTGAACGCCACAACGAATGAGGGGAGGCGCGTGCCGGCTCCCCAGCCCGGCTCCCTCCAGGATGCAGGTCAGAAAGGATGAGCGCGCCAGGCACAGCTGCGGGGCTGACAGGTCCGCTCCTCTCCCAGCTGCTCGGGGACTCGCGCCCGCCACCCCTCCTGGCGGCGGACGAGAATGGTCACGAGGGCCGCGGGCCGACCGGGAGGGCCCCCCGATCACGGCCTCCTCGCCAAGAGCCACCTGATCTCTGCCGTGTCTTTGACAAGGTGGTCGAAGTGCTGAGTATGGTTTCGGAGGATTTGTGGCTGACGGGTGATGCATCTGCTCTCCGTTTTCTGCCAGCGGAGGGAAGGGACCATTAGCTGAGCTGACAGGGCGCTTCAAGAGACCTGCTGTTCCGACTGGCAGCACAGTGTCACCTGGGAGCTCGTCAGACATACAGATGCTCAGGCCCCACCCCACGCCTACCAAACCGGAATCTCTCGAGTCGCAGCCCAGAAATCTGGGTTGTAGTTAACCTCCCGGGCGATGCTAAGCATGCTTAAGCAAGCGCTGGGCTGGAGAGTGAACGGTAATTCTTCATCTGTGTAACAGCCAGAGCGATCTTTTAAAAATAGATATCGGATGACGTCACTGAAACCGATGTTTTCTCGTGGCATTTAGAATAGCAGTGTCGCTGCCCCCCACAGCCACCAGAGCCCCCCGCGACCTGCCACCTGTCCACGCCCAGCCTCTCCCCTGTGCCTCACTCGCCCACGTTCCGTCCTCGCCGGCCGCGTGTCTTCTCACCGGAGCGTGCCCAGCCCAGTTCTGTCCCAAGGACCGTTTCCTCACACAGCAAACGTCTCTCCCAGAACTTTTTAGGGCCAGACCCGTCTCACAATCAAAGCCTCCAGCGCCACCTCTCCAGCAGGCCTTCGCGGCGAGCCTGCGCGGCTCCCCTTCGTCCCGTCTTCTGTCTGTCGCTTCTCCGGCCCTTACTTCGCTCTGATTTTTTCTTGGTTTGCGCCACCCCCACATGCTAGGGAGAAGCTCCGGAAATGCAGGAGCCTTGTCTTTTTCTCGTTCATTCCAGGGCCCAACACGTTACGTGCACATCGTAGATAATCAGTAAGTATCTGGGGGATGAATGTATGTGTGAAAGGCAGGAATAGAACCTAAGGAGGAAAGAAAGCAGAGCCATCACATCCACCTCTGTACCAAACACCTTACAGTGGTGTCGTCAGGAGCCTTGGTCACGTGGTCGCAGTACCGAGGTTCCAAGGGCAGCTAGGGGCAAGACCCACAAACAAGCACCTTTTAACTTTCTTGCTTGTGGCCTATTTGCCCATGTCCCATGGATCAAAGCAAGTCGCGGGGCCAGCCCAGAATCAGTGTGGAAGTGTGTGACCAAAGGGTGTGGATGGAGGGAGAGGAATGGTCTCTCGCCGTTTTGTATTCTACAAAGGCATTATTGTCGCCCGTATGCATATGTGGAAACGGAAGCTTAAAGAACCGTCGTCAGGGATACTGACACAGCTCAGAGCTCAAAGCCAGGTGTGTCTGACCCCAGAACCCACAGCCTCACCTTTGCACCGTGCAGCCCGCCCGGCTCCGATGTATCAGATTGGAACTTTGTAGGGAGTGAGTTCCCCTTTCCAGGAGAGGCTGAGTGACCCCTGCCTGGACTGTTGAGACCAATTGTCATTCTAGAATTTCACCCAACCGTGGTCTTTCAGGTTCCTGTCCCAGCCATCTCCCTACCCGCTCCCTTGTCCCTGCACAGACTGTCAGGCTTCCTGTCCCAGCGGGACACCCCGGGGTAACCCCTGGCTACTTCTAGATCTGGCCGTTCCGGAGCCTTTTCCTCCTCATCCCAGCATGGAGCGAAGGCGGGACTGTGGGTCCTCACGTCAGCTTGTGACACATTCATCGTGTGTCCTTCCTAAGTTATGCCCCTCTCTGAGGCTGAGCTCTTTCATCATAAAATGGTATAACCAGACTGAAAAAAAAAAAAAAAAAAAACGAGATTCCTTCCAGGCTGACAGTTCTGCAGTTTTAGAAGTGATCCTTGTCTCTTGAAACACTGCCCGTTGGCCCAGCTCCCCACTCTGCCAGGTACTTTATTTTCCTATGTAAGAGACCAAGGAAAGACGCGGCCCAGAGCTTTCCATCAGCAGGCGCTGCACAGGGACGAGCCTGGGGAAACAGATGTGGGCGGAAACGTGGAGGGGTCAAGAGCGCGTGCCGGGTCCGTGAGGGACTGAGGCGAGGGAGGGACTAGGGGGAAGTTGGCGCCAAAGGAAGAACATATTCTCGTTTGAGGAAACAGGCACTGAGGAGAAGACATACAGGGGACGTTTTGCTCAGCTTAACACCAGTGCATAGCGAATGATGATTTGGATCCCCGGGTGTTAGGCCCAATTTCCTACGAAGCCCACGTGGATGTGATGTTCGTCACACCAGCAGCATCTTTTTTTCCTGAGAACCTTAAGTATCTTGTGTCTCTGCGTTCGCCCGCAACTCTCTGCAGAGCTCAGAAGAAGGGCTGTTCCAGGAGCGCCTTGTCCCCTGCTTGGAAGATGCAGACACGGAGTCAGACACCCAGTCGGTGGGAGGATCCGCAGCAGGGGCTGGCCTCTGTTCACACCCAGACGTGCCTCCCTCATCCCGCGCCCACCAGCAACGTTCATATCCACAAAGTAGAAAGTCTTCTTCCCCTCGATTCCCCAGATCTCAAAGGATTTGTGCAAACACCTTCCTTTCAAGCACAGAGGCCCCACTTTGTGCAGGTGGGATCATTGGAAACCCCAGATGCACGGAGCCCAGCAGAGACCAGAGCCTGCAGCAGAGGCCCAATGCAAATTTCAGTGAGATCAGGCATTGTAGAGAATGTAATGCCTCTTTTAAAAAACAGGCTCCAGTCAATTTGATTAGCTCGTGTCATAAAGTATGAGGAACAGAGGGCATTTTACCCTGATGAATATCTTAATCCTCCAAAGAGAAAGAGGAAGCAAATCCAGGCAATACCAATTCACAGAATTACCCAGAAGCAACTCTGAAAGTCCTCTGAGAAAGCCATTGACACAAAATAGGTGCGCCCGTTTTCTTTTGTTTAGAAGCATAGAAATGCATGAAATCTATTTTTCTGGTAATTGTCCGAATAAAGTGGGCATTCAGACTGAGAGAGAGACTGCTGATTATGTACCTCTTGCTGGGTAGGGAAAAACTTGAAATAGGCTTTTGCCGTTTCTTAACCATAGATTTTCTGTAGCAGGCACTTGTAATGCCTTTGGGGAAAAGAAAAACTACCTTTATAGATTTCTCTTCAAACATTTTGGCAGAGCCCTCTCTGTCAGAAGCCCCTGGTTTTTTTTTTTTTTTTCTCTGTTCTCCCACTCTCCTTGGCTGGTGCCTCTTGGGTTGTCCCGCAAAATGGCATCACTCCAGGCACACTTTTGTCCCCAACATTCAAGTGCGTGTGTGTGTGTGTGTGTGTTTTAATTCCTTTTGCCCAACACTCAGTATTTTCTTCCCACTGTCTCCAAGGCCCTGCCTACCCATGTCTGCTCCAAGTCTAAGAATCAAAGCGGACTGATCATCTGGAGCCTCAATTCCTTCCTCAGGAAAATGGGGAGAAGGGCAGCTGGGGGCACAGGGTTGTCGGGAGAATTCTGGAAGGTGTCCGGTGCATAGAACTGAGTCAAGCAATTGTAGTTCTTCTTATTCGAGTTTTCACTGCTCGTTTGAATGCTCCTTGTAACTCGTAGCCTCTGTTCGGCTAAATCATCTGTGGTGGTCACTCCTCCAGGAGGTCAGTAGAGCTGTTTCCTTTGCTGAGAGAGAAGAGGAATAGGAATTTTGAGCTAGAAGGGGATCTTTAGATCATTTAATGTAATCTTCCCGAGCCCAATTGAAAAGAAGAGTCTGCAAAGAGAAGGCTTACGGTGGGGTGTGACTCTCTGATATCACTCACTCAGTTGGAAGCAGACAAAGACCTGAACCAGCAAGGTTCGTGTTTTCATTCCCATGTTATGGATAAAGGAGTTGAGGTGTGGTGACTTGCCTCCATGACACAGTGATTACAATTCAGGCCGGTTGACCAAGCGTCCATGGCTGTAGAGTTCCCCCCCGGCCAGGAGGCCAGGTGAATGAGGCTGGCGTGCGGCTCACCTTCCCTGTCTCTTCCAGGCTCCAGATGCTGGAGGCCATCTGCAAGCACTGGGAGGGGCCCGTCAGCCTGGCCCTCTACCTGTCGGACGCCGAGGCCCAGCAGTTCCTGCGCTACGCCCAGGGCTCCGAGGTGCTCATGAGCCGCCACAACGTGGCCTACCACGTCGTGTACAAGGAGGGCCAGTTCTACCCCGTGAACCTGCTGCGCAACGTGGCCATGAAGCACGTCGGCACGCCCTACATGTTCCTGTCCGACATCGACTTCCTGCCCATGTACGGGCTCTATGAGTACCTCAGGTGAGGGCCCGCGGGACGCAGGCGCCTGCCTGCCGGGACCAGAACGTGTGTCCCCCCCACCGCCCCACCCCGGGGGCCGTCGTCGTGTCCAGCGCTTTCCTTTTATAGATGGGGCGGCTGAGACCCAGAAAGGGGCCGGGACCTGCCCACATCCACCCAGGGGTAGAACTCCTGACTGCTGGGTTTGGGGGCGTCCGGAGGCAATCCAGCATGTTCATTTTTTCTCATGAACCGATTTGAACCCCAGTTTGCCTCCTGAAAGGGTAGTGGCAGAGCTTGGTCTAGGGAGCATCACTCTTGTCATCCAGTTTTGGATCAGACGGTCTTCATTCTAACCATTCCAGAAAGATCCCTGCCTATTCTGTGAAACAGATCAAAGGGAGGGTGATGGCTTGCTGGGCGCCAGGCACTGTTCCGAGTGATCGACAAGTAGGATTTCATCCCCGCCCCCTCCAGTCCCTGCCACGGGTACTGTTATCACCTTCGTTTCCCCACTGGAGTCGTCAGCCCGAGGTCACGCGGCAGGTAGAGGGGCCGCTGGGGGCACAGCACAGCCAGTCCGTAAGCCAGGGCGGGTCTCACAGGACTTCTCGTAAGATGCGCCCCAGGCCCCAGGCTCGCTCACCGTCGCAGCCGCCTCCCCGACTCTCCAGTGGCCCTTCCCAGCTCTCGCCACACAGAGGGGCGGGTGTCCTGGGGCTGGAGAAAGCACCTGCCTCGTGAAAGACTTGGATGGCTATGTGGGGACAGACAGTCGTTATGGCATAACTATCCGAACCGAGCAGGGCCGTGGAATTCATACAGCCCTGAAGTCCCCACGTGAGAAAACCAGAGTCGCAGGGGTAAATGGTCAGACATTAAAGTTCTTCATTGCTGTCATTCGTCAGCACGAATTAGCTCCGCTACCGAGTGAGTGCTTACCTGGATCCAGGTGCCATGAGAGGCGTTAATTGTCCTGCTGGATCCACACACCAAATCCAAAAGGCAGGCATGGTCTCTCACTCTTCAAATAACTTCCAAAAGAGTTGAAACCTTTTATGCTGAAGCCAGAGAGCACAGGTATGATGTGGACGCCCCCCCCTACACACACACGCACACGCACACACACACGCACATGCACACGCACACCGCCCTGCTCTCTCTAGGGAACGCAGCTGAGTTCTCTGTCCACTTTCCGAACTGGGCTTCCAGGGTTCTCCTGGGCGTTCATAGCATCAGCCCGTCCCCTGTGGACAGAGGGAGCCCCTTCCAACCTTTCTCTGTTGATAATGGCAGCATGAAGGACCCCAGAGCATATAACCCTCTCTCAGGGAGGGTGGCAGGCGCGGTCCCAAAGAGCACAGGCTGTGGCACAGAGCCCTGTGAGCCCCAGTTCCTGACCCCCCACCCCAGTTCTAGAAAGGGAGCTGTCCTGCTCCTGCTCCATCTGGGCCTCGAATCCCAGTGTGGGGTGAGGGCGCCCCTGTGTGGCCAGACGGGGCTTTCAGCTTCTGTAGCTTCTGAAGCCTCCTGGTTTGCAGGATGACAGGCTCAGATGTCATGCAGGGCTCCCAAAGGGACAGACGGCAGGGCCGGGGCCACCTTGACCGAGAAGAGAGAGGACCATCGTCCATCCTTCTGGGGGTTCTTCCACGGGAAGAGTGAACTGACCGCATCTTAAGAGTCTGAGTTCTCCACTCTCCCCTTGCAAGCACTGTTTTATTATTTTACCTGATGGCATCATGAGCAGACTGCGTTTTTACATTGTCTTCCCGTGTGGTATTGACCAAATGTGTTACTAAACGCTAATCAAGACCTTACTCGGTGCGAGGTGCCCGGTGTGCCTGTTAATTAACATTTTCTAATGCAGAGTCACCTGACGTTTTGGTCGGCCTTAGCCGCCTTATCACGGTGTGTGTGGTTCAGCGATTCTAAAATACTGCATGTTGTTCCCGAATCTCCACTCCTGTCTTCACGGGCCCTGTAGAAGTCCAGGGGCACTGAGTTCAGAATAAATGATCTTGCCTGGTCCTCATTTAGTGCATATCTAGAAGTCAAGACCAGAGAGGTGGTCCCTTGCCCATCTAGACTGAAAAGATATTGTGACCATCCTGAATTTTCTTCTCCTCCATCCATAGAATCTATTCATCTTTTCGTTCATTTGGTAGGTAAACATTTATAAGGCACCTGTAATGTGCTCACATATCTGCGAACTGCACAGATAGGAACTGTGAATCACAACGCTTATGGAAAGAAGAAAATAAAAACAGTTAAAGTAAAGATACAGGTTCTTTAGGTGCTGCGATTAGGTGTCTGTGTGGTATTAACCTGAGCTGAGGGTGGAAGGAGCTTAGGGAGGTTGGTCCTGAAGAAGTAAGATCTGAGCAGAGGCCTGAAGGCTAAGCTGGAGTTAGGCAGCATTGGTAGCAACGTTCCAGCTAGACACAGAGATCTGTTGTTGACGTGGTCAGGCATGTAGGCCAGGATGGGTCCTGCAGTACTCCTCGTAAAATATGCTGAGGAATTTGGATTTCGTGGGGCAGGGGGCAATGAATGGAAAGTCACCGAGAGAATGGGATGGCTAGGTGTGCACGTAAGGAAGAGCACTGTGGTTACATCATGGAAGGACCACGATCAGGAGGACCAGAGGAAGTGAGATGAGTTAGGGGACTGCTGCATTGATCCAGGCAAGAGGTGAGGGAGGCAGAGGAATCAGAAGTAGCAGCAGAGACAGGTAGACAGACCAGGGAGAGATTCGGCAGCTGAAATCAATAACTGTCTACAGAAGTATCTGGACTCTGAGAGGGAAGCTCTTTCAGACATTACCCCATGAGAAGCCGGTACCACCCGGAAGTCCAGCCTGCTTTTGGCCTGTCTCTCTTGCTGGCTCCTCTCAGTTGATTGGCTGGGTCCATGTCCTTCCTGTACTGAGGAGGATATCATGGCATTGGCTTTGAGTGTTATGGTAGATGGGGCACCGGCTGAGACCCCAGAATCCAGCCCTCACTCTGTGCCATAGTGAGAACTGTGTGACTTTCAGCAATTCTCCTTTTTTTTTTTTTCAGGCTGTTTCTTCATTGTAAAATGGAGGAATAGACTGATATCAGGAGTCAACAAACTCAGATGTTCACAGGGGCCATGACCTTGGCCTAAAGGAGCCAAGAATGCTGAGTGTGATTCGCTAGGGAGATCACGGCTCTCATCTTAGGCAGAGGGCAGGGCTAAGAGCTTCATGTTTTTCAAGAGGGGCTAGAAATCTACATGTTGATGTGCTTTAATTTTTAATTTTGACAACTAATTTTTAAAAAAAAAGGAAAAGAAAAAACCCTGTCGAGCCAGACCAACATATCTTCAGGCTGGATGGTACCTCCCACCCCACCTGCACATCACCAGTCTGTGACCTCTAACCTAGGTAGTTCCTAGGCACCAGAATTTTGAGAACTAGGAAGGAATACGATTCTATCAGAAGCCCCAAATAATCATACACTGTCCTTTTCAGACGAAGATAAACGTATTGACTTGCCATTGGCTTAAGGAATACTTTTTCCAAGGGAGTGGGACGGATTTGCTTCTGATCCAGACACTAAAAGTAGGTGTTTTTTGTGACCAGTGACATAGCATTGGTTTGGGTTGAGGTTAAGGGTATCATTTACTGAAGTGGCCGTGGACCCTAAAAGGCCAGGGGACCCTTCTAGAGACTGACTTCTTCAGCATAGACTTCTTCCAAAAAAATGCTCTAACCAAACGCTGTTAAACTATTAATGTTTAAAATGATGATCGTTTTAATTTTTCGAGCCCTTACTATGTACCAGCAACTCTGCCAGGGGCTTCGTATGTATCACCTGTGTTCTTCACACTTCTCTGTGAGGTGTAATTACAGGTGACCAAGCCGAGGTGCCGGAGAGGTTAAATCTTAGTGTCAGAGGAGGAAGGTGGCCTTCCCTCTATGACAGCCTGCTCACTTACAGAAAGAGCCAGATCACTCTGAAACCCCCGGACGCCAGAGCAGGCTGATTGGCAGCCCTCTCGTTGGACCCCCCAAACACTTACTCATGTCACCCTTTTTGGGGCCTGCTTGGGTACCAGAAAAAGTTCAGCTTCCTAAGCTCCCTGAACAGTTGCTTAGCAACCAGCTAATATTACAGCAAAAGCAAACAGATCCATTGGAAAATAATTAAATCAGTTATATGCATGGACATGACTACCAAGGTTCACTAAAGTCTCTCTCCCACCCTTTCACTTTTCCTTCTAAAGAGCGAGCTTAGAAATGTGCAGCTTTCACTCTCGAGTCCAGAAATGGCAAGTGAAATTCAGCGAGGCACAGTAGACCTGCTTTCGCATTCAGGTTCTGGCGCACATATCAAGTATTATGTGACTTCGAGAAGCTTACTCCGTCTCCCCACCCCTCTGTTTCCTCCATCAGTGAAGGGGCTAATAATAGCCTCTCGTGGGGGTATAGTAGGCACTCAGCAAGAGTGAATTTTCTGTCCTATGGCATACTCACTGGACTTGGTATTGGACTCGTTCACCAGGCGCCTGCCCCCGCCCCCACCCCCAACTGTTGCAAACCCTGCCACCTTGAGTACAGCCCCGGTCACTTCGTAAAACCATTTCAGTTTTCCTTCTTATAAAATGAGAAACTATAAGCTTAGAAAATATTTAGCGAGCACCTACTATGTGCCAGGCCGTGCGCTGCACGTTCAGACCTGCATGTAATGCTGAGCACTCGAACTCCTCACTCACTTGACCTTGGAAAGCTTCTCTAACTTCCTTCATCTGTGAAACGGGGATCACGTCATTTCTTCCCTCCTAAGATCCGGAGAAGATTAAGTATAACAGTATTTGAAAACACCTACCAAAACGCGTGGAACGTTCTTAGGGCATGAACATATGCATCACACGCCCGCTGCGGCCAGACACCGTGCCAGGCGCCAGGGCTGTCGCAGTGAGCAGAGCGGGCCAGGTTCCTTCTCCGTTCCCGCATTCAGGGGGCCCTGCAGTGGGAGGGGCTGCTGCTTCTCTTCCAGTGATCCGTATAGATACAGAGATAAAAGGTCTAGTTGCTCAGGCTCGCAGGCAGGTAACCCAGGGCGGGTGGGTGGGCAGGGAAGGCCTCGAAGACAGATGAGAGTTGAGTTCAGGCTTGAAGAGCTCATGGGTATAAAGGCATGAACGATCATGGCACGTTCAAGGAATGTTCCAGACTAACAGAGGGAGCAGAGGTGGGAACAGCTGCCCTCAGTTCCCCTCAGCTGGGGACGTGACACGTCCCTGAGACCGGCCGGTTCCTCGCCTCTTTCACTGACCCTGCAGAATCCTCATCTTGGTTTGAGGGCAGTTCTGCTTTGCTTTGCAGATGTTGCCTTGGCTTTCCAGGGAACAAACGTGCCACCCCGGGCAGAGACCACGTTCTGACAGTGGACAGGAATGACAGATTTCAGTTGTATTCTGTTCTTTCCAGGGTCTCTCATCACATAATTGTCCCTGGCACATAATGGCCTCTCTGTAAATGCTTGTTGGATGAGTGGAGGAATTTGAACAAGGCCAGTAGAAGTGGCACCAGCTGGCAGCCTGCCAAGGGACATTACCAGGTGGCATTTCCTTAGGTCAGTGTATCATCTCAATCTTACTATATAGAACATTTAACATTTATTGAGCACTTACTATGTGCCAGGCACTGTGACAAGCACTTTCACATGTATTTTGTCATTTAACCTCACAATTCATTGCATAGATAAGGTTGTTTAGCTTAAGTAACAAGCCCGCAGGCACAGCTGGCTTATCCTGGGCTTATCCAATGGCGGCGTTCTGTGCTGACCCTGTTTATAGATCCAATTGCCTGACGGGCCCATCTCCATCACTGTCATGATGGCCATGATCATCATCACAGATGGTGTTTATCAAGGGCATTCTATGCATTGGAAGACTGTCATAACCTCTCCACGAGGCAATCCATTTAATCCTCACAAAACCCCACAGCCCAGGTACCAAGAGTACCTGCAGCTCGCAGAGGAGAGAACTGTGGCACAGATATGTAACCTGCTCAAGAGTGTCCAGGTAGGGCCTGAATCCGGGCTGTGCGCCCAGAGCCATCTTCCTAATCTTGGAGCTACGCCCGGCCCTCCCGAGACCCCCAGCCAGCGCGTAACACCGTGCCAAGTGCAGAGAAAACGCTCCCCGATGCTTAGCTGTCCGTGGCCGTGAGCAGTAAACATCAGGACAATGGGGTGAATATGGATGTTGAGAATTACGTAAGGTAATGAATGCGGGGTCCCTAGCACAGAGCGTGGCACCATAAATTATACCTTTTTTTCTCTCTCTCTTTTAATTTGCCCCCAGAGCTCATGCTTAGCTTCTCTTTCTCTCCTACCTCACCCTGACGGACAGGCTGTCCCTCTGGATACGTTAACGCCATCAGTTTAGGAGCACAGCCCTTGCCGGGCTCTCCAGGTGACTCCACACCTCTGACCACATCCATCATGTGTGTGTTTTCCGTTTACACGTTCCGTGGGCAGCCCTCTCTCCCTCGTTCGCAAGTCCCGGCTGCTGTCCCCACACACCTCCTGACAGCCCATCTTCCAGGAACTCATTTCCTAGGCAACTGCGATAGAATCCGAGCAAACCTTATTACCTGGCCTCCGGCTCAGGGATGTGCAGAAAGGGCTGGGGTGGGCCGTACCTCCCCCGTCACCAGAGCAGACCGGCACAGCTCACCTCTGTCCCTTCCCGTCTGCCCGGAGGTCGGTGGCTGAGTCGTTGGCCATTGCCGTGGATGAAAGCCGTGCCTGCATCTAGTACTAGTGAAGCCAGGCCATTTCGGGGCGTGGGGCAGGTAGAGACAACAGGGCTTCTCATAGCCTCCCTGAGTCAGCGCGCACACGCGCACGTGCACACGCGGGCGCCCTTCCTCGCCCCTCACCGATGGATTATATCCGTGGCCGCTTTCGCACGGCTGCCGCTCACCATCTGTCACCTCCCTCACAGGTTCACTTTGTACCACTCCCACCAGTCCTAGCAATAAGCTGAAATCCGGAAAGGACAGAGAGATCTCAGACCCGAGTGTCAGCTTTCTCTTGAAGCAGGGATCACCCCAACGGCGCAGATCCCTCCTCGTGAGCAGCGTCATCACGGGAGAACACAGACGCACAGGCAGTCTGCGAAGGCAGGAAGGAAGGAAGCACCTGTTTACAGGTGCCCTCCGTGTACCAGGCACTGTGCTAGGCGCTTGACGCACGTTATCATTTTATGGCAACTTTGTCAACGATAAGTGCTTTAATTCCCGTTATTTAAGTGAGAAGATTAAAATGCAGAAGATAAACTTGTCCAAAGGCCCTATGTATTTGAGTGGCAGAACTACAAAACCATCTAGCTCTGTTTTTTTTTTCCCAAAAGGCACCCTTCATAGGACCATCCTCTCTGCCACATATGACAACTACAGATTGATTCCCTGGACGTTTATTGGGTGCCTACTGTGTGCCTGGAACTGGGCCCGAGTTAGAAACACATCCCCAAACAAGGCTCCCCTGACCTCAAGCCCAGTGGAGCCGATAGGGACCTAAGCGGGCAGCCTGTATGTTATCATCTCTGCCACCACCTGCCATCCCCGGTGACAGATACAGCCCAGGATGAACCAGTCCCATAGGAGATGCAGGCCTGTCATCAAAAGGGACACATCCAGGTCAGCAGAGGTGGGCGAGGGAGGTGCAGGGAGGCGCGCTCCTCTCATGGCAAAGCCTCCAGCGACGGAGCGATGCTGTCGCCGTTTCCAAAACAGATGGACACTCCAGCGCAGATCCCCTCCTCCCACCCCCTGTTAATATAACTTTCATGTAAGTCCCTGGGAACCTGAATGAGGAGAGCTTGGCTTCCTTACAACCTGGGTTTGATTAAAGGATGGCTCTCTGACATTGGACGCTGTGGACCGGGCGGTGGAAATCCAAGGCTCTGAGAGGCGATAAGCCTCATTCTCGCCTGGCATTCCGACAGCGGCCCCAGTGCCTTCGCCCCAGGGCGCCCCGCAGTTTGTCACGAGCCAGCATCAGCCTCGCTGTTCGTGGCACTCCCCCAAAGAAGTTGGCTTGGCCAATTCTGTGTCGGGAGCAGAAGCTAACATAGGCAGAGCTTGCGGGTTCCCTCCCCTGCCCAAGGAGGCGAGACAAGAGGTACCTGAAGGGTAACCAGCATCCACAGGGCTGATGCACCAGGCACTAACCCTGATCAAAGCCAGGGAGAGTGGGGAGATGCTCTCCGGAATTCTGGGGTGGTGGTCTCGAGCTAAGGACAGAGGGAGTGGTCTTTAGCTCCACATGCAAAGAGGTGTCAAGAAAGATGAGAATGGAGACGAAGTCTGTTTGATTAGACAACGAGGGTGGCAATGCTGGCCCGGGCCAGATCCATGGAGTCAATGGCAGACTATAGTAGTTTGAGAAGTGCGTGGGTGGTAAAGAAAGGAAATTTCCAGTGTTGGAGGCTCAGGAAGCCAGTAGGTCGATGCACATGTCTGTACGTCTTCATGCACAGCCTGTGCGCTGGCCTCGGCCACACTTAGCCACTACGAGGTAGGGTCTGCCATCGGGACGAGATTGCTATTTAAGGAACACAAGCGCGCAGGCCGCAGCCTGCTGCCTTCTCCCTCCCTCCCATTTCTAACCGCTCTCCCGCCAGCTACCGGCTCCACGAGCTCCAAGAAGCTCATTGCTCCAATTGCAAAGTCACCACCTTAAGAGACGTGGACCAAATAGATTCTATGATTTTTGATCATTCCAGGTTATTTCTAGGCTGGTGCAGTCTAAGTTAATACAATGATGATGATGATGATGATGATGAAGATGATGATAGCTACTAGCTCGTTTATTTAACCTCTTAATTTTAACATCTTTATCAGTAAACTGGGAATACTCATACCTTACAGGTGGCAATGATTAAAGAAGTAATGTATATAAAGCCCTTAGCACAGGGAATACTGAACACACGTAAGCACTTTTATGACCATTTACCGACCACCTAAAACGTAACAGGCATGCTCTGAGAAATTCACTTCCCCAAACCTTACATGGTTTCTTATTTCCAAAGCTTTGCAAATACCTAGGACCCCGTCTCCTGACTGGCTGACTCCTGCTGCTCTGTCAGAACACAGCCGAGTGACGGGAGGCACTCCGACCGCATCAGGGAGCCCGCACTCTGTCTCCCTGCGCTTTGAGCTCTGGAAAGACCGCGGTTGCATCTGTTTATTCAGCTCTGTACCTGATAGCGATGTCTGGCTTCATAACTATTCATGAATGAATGAATATGTCATCTTAGTTCTCTGAATAGCCAAAACTGTGACATATTGATCATTATCAAGATGAGGAAACAAGAGTTCAGAAAGTCGCCCGTGATTACACCATGAGTGAAGCAATAGAGTTAAGATAGGAGCTACATACATCGCCCGATTTAAAAAATTATGCTCTTTTTCTCCCTATTCAGCCTCCCTTCAAACCGGCATCCCCTGAGAGAGATCCCGCCCTCAAGTGTGTTGAAAATAGTTTTAGTTGGCTTTTCCTAAAACATCAGACTATCTGGCCACATTGGTACGTGAACCCATGCATCGCTGTGCAGCTGGGGTCAAAGAGCATAAAGATGCTGGGCACGGCCCCCCGAGTCATCTCGTCTCCCGCCCTTCTCCCTTCTCCCTCCTTGTGTCTCCCCAGCACCGACGCCTGGTGGCCCCCCTGACTGAGCCTCCCGCCTGTCCTGACCCCACCAGCCCACACATCACCGGCCTGGCCCTGCAGCCATCGGAGTTTGCCCCAAACAGGAGAGAATTCCAAAACCATTTCTCTCTATTTAAACTCGACTGTGCTTTCTCATTTTTCTTTATATCATGTGGCCCTCACAAACACCCTCTGAGAGCCATGCTGCTGTCATCGTCCCCATCTTTACAGATATGAAAACTGTGGACCAAAGAGGTTAAGTCATTAGCCAGGGCGCAAACCTCAGCAGCCTGGCCCCAGGGGCCTCGCTCCACCCCTGAGCGGCTGAAGTCCTAAGAGCTGTGCTGTGTATCCCTCTTTCTCATTTCTCTGAGACATTTTCCCATCATCTCTTCATGCCAGGTACCTGGGCTGTTCCCCTGGTGACAGAGACCTGCCCAGTAAGGCAAAGGATGGAATTAAAGAGAGACAGCTGGAGAGAGGGAGGGTGCGTGTGTGCCTGTGTGTGCACATGGTAGAAACTTCCGGGACCAGTCTCGAGTTTTTGGTCATTTTAAACTCCAGGAAGCCCATCTACCTAACAGTCTATCCTTTCATGCTGTTCTTTTGACTTAACACTGATCCCCATAAGAGCCTCTAGTCTGCCACCTCCACCCCGTCGGCTGGCACCAGAAGCCAGAGACTCACTCACATTCCCTCCCCTGTTCTCCTGTTCTACCAGGTGGCAGCAACACAGGCTATGAACTGGGTGAGTCAGAGGAGAGGCCGAAGGAGGAAGATACACAGGACAGGAGACTGGGGTCTTCAAACGTAGATGTTGCTCGGCTCAGTCAGGAACACTTGAACAGTTTTTGGCATGAGGGAGGACTCAGCTGGCTGGAGACTGAGATCTAATAAACTCTTTCCATAGACAAGTAGGCTGGCAAGCCAGAAATCTGTCCCGGTGGCAGCAATCTGTTGCCTTTTCTGAGTCCTCTGCTCTCTCAATTTCTTGCCATAGCCTCCCTCTCCCCCCATGCGCTGACCCAGGAAAGAGGGAGGGGACTCATTTGTCAATCAGTTGTCAGGCTCTAAAGTGATTCAACCTGACAGCAGTCCTGATTGACAAGAGATACGCGTTACCATCTCCATGTTACAGACGGGGAACCTGTGACCAGGAGAATTTGAGCATAGTGCCCAAGATGAGAAGAGAAGGTGACAGACAGAATTTGAACCTGGCTGGCTCCGAATCACTCGTATTTGCTCTGCTTTCCATTATATAAGCAGGGGTATGAATTACTTCAGTAGATACCTAAGGTTTCTTTGAAGAGTTATTCAGTCCAAAAATACTATAGTAGGTTTGTGAATTTTTTTGATAGGATTTTGGACAAGAAGCAAGGACAACGTATCAATCAGAGAAACAGAACCAGCTGGGTGAATGGATGCATGGATGGATGGAAAGATAGTTATTTTAAGGAATTATGGGGATTGGCAAGTCTGAATCCATAGGACAGGCCCATAGGCTGGAAATGCAAGCAGAATTTCTATGTTCTAGTTTTGAGGCAGAATGCCTGTTTTTCCAGCAAAGTTCAGTTTTCGCTCTGAAGGCCTTCAACTGATTGGATGAGGCCCACCTGCACTGAGGGCGAGGGCCATTCTTTAAAGTCAGTTGATCCTAAATGTTCATTACATCCACAGGGTACTTCAACAGCAACATCTATACAAACTTCCAACCAAACAGCTGGGCATCATAGCCCAGCCCAGCTGACACATACAGAGAACCGCCCCAGGCAGCAGCCACCCCATACTCAGTGTTTAATGTTTGCCGGGCGTGGCACCGAGCTCTTCCACGTGCTCTTGTGCTTTTCTTTGTCAAAATGTTTAACAAGAGCATGAACTCCGAGACTCAGAATGGATAAAGAGACTTGCCCAGGGCGATCGGCGGAGTCAGAGGGAGAAACCAGGTTAGCCTGATTGCTACTGTGTCAGACCGCCTTCTGAAATTTTCAATTTTAATTAATCCTTATTTAATAATCTGAGAGGGATGAATGAAGTGACCCAAAGTCACTCAGCTTGTCAGGGCTGACTGCAGAATTCAGGTTTCTGGGCTCTCACCTCACCAGGCTGCCCCTCTGTTTCCAGAAGATTCTGCATTTGAAACGCTCCATCCACTGCAGGACTTGTTTCCACATACGTGGTGGCAGCAAATTATACAACCCTAGAAGGTTGGCAAGCCCCAGCCAGGGTGGGACGTACCGACCAGACAGGACAGAAGGCCCAGGCTCTTCCTGCCACCTCAATGAGCAGATGTGCTCAGGGACATCACCCCGAAACCACTTTATTGAGTCTGAAATGGACCTATCTAGTGACAAATCCATTTTCGTGGCAGTCGGTGTTTCAGTGAGATTAAAGGGAGTTTGCAGGCAGCAGGGATGCTTTCTGTGCAGAGGGAGAGAAGGCTTTCTAGGACTCCTCTTGGTAAGGATGCTGCTCACCGGCTCTGCTCGCTTGGCCTCGCATTGTCGGTCCGGGTCGTTGGGTTGCAGGCAACAGAAATCAGACATAGGCGGCTTAATTAAAAAGAAATTAAAGGAAGACAAAACAAAAAGCAGCTGAGTGGTAAATCTTATGAGATCGACATAGGATTTTTAAAACCAACACTCGAGACCATACTTAACCCAGACAGCTCTGGACCCCTCTGCAGCAAAATTTCAGAAGCTTCTAGAGGGCTGCCTGATATTAGTACAGGTCAGCTCCATGGTTTCCAAGTCTCTGCATCTCTGTTCAAATTTCTGAGAGTGGGAAATGGATTTGCTCAGCTTGAGTCAGCTGTCTGCCTCTGAACACTCGGCTCTGACCGGGGCTCCCTGTAGGGCTGCATAGCTCAGGGAGCTGCCCTTATGTACAGGGGCCATGAAAGGGGGAGTTATCTTTGAGCAGGGCACGAGAAGAGGTGGCTACTAGAACAACCATGATGGTGACAGTAATTTGAGGCTTTTATAGATGGAGACATCACATTTCTAGATCTCTGCATCTATCGTGAGTTTGTATATACACTTGCCCATTCTGCTTATAGTTTAGCCCTCCTAGCCTCTCAGTCCATATCCAGCCCCAGCTCTGCCTACGTGGAGTGAAGGATTATATGAAAAAGAATGCCTGGCCGTGGATGAGGACCTCTTGGCTGTTTGAAAACTGCGAAGTCATTGATCAGAGAGACAAGAATGCGGGCCAGAACAGGCTGACTCAACCCTCGGGTCCTCCAGCCGGCTAAGTATAGCTCACCCAGATTCTATCCGGGTGTCACCCCTTCTGACTCGCCCCTGAAATAGTGACACAAGGGCCATGTATCATTTAGTAGATAGTTAACGTCAGGATAATTATAAAGCGTGAACTACAAACGATACTCGGAGGATTCTAACATCAGATTCCAGTCTCTCTCTTAACGATCCTCTCTCCCCTGGGAGCTCGTGGGACCCCTTAACCAAGGGAGATTTCTGAGACTGTTCTTTTTCTGATCTGGTCCATATTCCCCCTCTTCATTCGTTGATACCAAGCCCTGCCGATGTCCTTCTTAACCGCCACCCTGTTCTCACCCCACCCCGCCCTCGGCTGGCAGTCCCTTCCTGGCAGCATGACAGCTCTTTGCAGGTCAGCCCTAGTCGTCGCTTTTGCAAGGGCGCAAAGCTCTGTTGAGTCGAGTGACTTCAGTAATACAGCCCTGGAGCGCTGCTGCTTCCGGCATTGCGCAGAACGCCTTCCAGGGCCTCGCGTGACCCCACGGGAGACGGCTTTGTCTATTTCAGAGATGACGAGTTTCCCCATGCCGGCCTTGAGTCCTAGAGTCAGTGGTCTAAGGAAGGCAGACTGGAGGACCAAGGTCATGGCCAGAAGAGGTTTTGAAAGACCGAGCCGGGGGACAAGGACAGCACTGCCATGTGACAGTGACCATTTGTTGCCTTGCGTCTGCCGTGTGCCAGGTGTGCCACCCCGCACTGGTGTCACCTTGTTCAGCCTTCGCAACACCTCCAAGACGGAGAGAGTATCGCTCTGTTTTAGGGAGGAGAAACCTGAGGCTGCGAGAAGCTACATTAATTGCCTAGTACGGCGAGAGCCAGAGCCACAGAGCCAGGGTTGACATTCTGCCTGTGTTTATTACACGCCGCCTCCTCTGTGGCCCTCTCTGGGCCTTTCTCCTTTGGTAACTGATGACCACAGAGCTCGAAACTGGCAAACAAATCCTGAGGAAAAGGCGCTGGGTCTCAGAGGAGCAGAGCAGGCCAGGCTCAAAGGCAGGAGGGAACACGAGGATGGAGAGCTTTCCACTACTACATGTGGTACCAGAACTGGGTGCTGGCTGCACGGGGTGGATGTGGCTAGTTTGAAGTCTCAGGGTCTGGAGCATTCAAGGGGTTGAGGAGTCAGAAATGAGACCCGGAAATGGCCAGTTTGGTGATATCTCATCAGATGTATATCCAGCTGCTCCTGCGTGGCCAGTCTAGTGGTCTCCACCCGTGAAGCCTTGGAGACCCACCTGCTGTATCTGGTTCTGACAGGGCCGTGCACTGCAGAAGGGAGGGAGGGTCCCCCTGCCCTCTATTCTTTCTCCAGGAGGACTGTTTTCTGGCGCAGAGACAGCAGTTCTACTCTGCCTTCCAGAGTGATATTGGACAAGCTGCTTGGCCTCCCTGGGCCTCAGTTTTCCTGTCTTCAACCCGAGACGCTGACTTGGGCTTTCTCTCCTACACCTGCCTGAGCCAACCACCTCCCTGCCCTCTCGTTTCAGGAAGTCTGTCATCCAGCTTGACCTCGCCAACACCAAGAAAGCGATGATCGTCCCCGCATTTGAGACGCTGCGCTACCGGCTCTCTTTCCCCAAGTCGAAAGCGGAGTTGCTGTCAATGCTGGACATGGGGACTCTGTTCACATTCAGGTGGGTGGCCCTCACTGCTGCCCCCTGGGGGTGCCTGGAGGCCTTCTTGCTTGCAGGAAACCCAGACTCCAAATCCGTTGGCCCAGGGGTTTTGTCCTAGCCTTAGACCACTGTAAGGCCAAGAAAAAACACCAGTGACCCCAAACTGTGTCCTTGGAATGTTCCTTCCCACATGCCATGTATTTTGTTTTAAACATGGCGACAGGCATTGTGTGTCCAGATGGAAGGACAGGAATAGGAAATTCAACTTCTTATTCTGTCCTTGATTCAGTTTAGGATCCTGCTCCTGTCTTGTGGTTCTGAGTTCTCTCTTTTGTTTGCTTGTTCATTCATTCATCAGGTAAGCGGGTTTCGCCGGCTTTGACCGCTGTTTCCTGTTTTCTTGTCGTGTTTTTGTGAGTGGTCTGTCCTTCGAGATCCTCAGCCCTGGAACTAGCCACAAGCAGTAGCTTCAACAACTAAAGTGGTCAGAGTGACTCCAAGATTGGACACACCACATGTGGCAGCTGACTTTGCTGTTGCCCAAGTGACAGTTTCAGACACACTGCTCGCTTTCCTGATGTCCCAGGCCCCTGCGTCCTACAGGAACATCATAGGGGTGCCACCCTACCACGTGACCAGGCAGTCTCTAGAGCTGCCCCCTGGGGCAAGTCGGAATCCTGCTGGGTCTCTTGACAGAGCTGTGTGAAGAAAGAGGTGTGGCTTCTGCCTGCTCCTATTTTAAAGAGAGGCCTCCGTTTCTAACAAAATGCAAGTGGCCAATACTTCCTTTGAGCTTAAAAAAAAACATACATTTCTAGGCAATCTGAATTATAATGGAAAAATTGGAATAGTAACTTAGGTTTTCATGCCACTATTAAGTTACTGGAAGTTTCTAGAAGGCTTTCTCAAACTTTATTTTGCGAAAAGAACTATGAGATCGGTTATTCATTGAACTATTCAGAGACCATCCTTCTTCACCTTTTATACAGATCAGTAAACTGAGGGGTGTAGGGATTCCTGGGGGAGCAACGACTCAACTCCAGCCCTCTTTCTCTGTCTAGAATTCCGGGAAGTGGCCTGAAAGAACTTATATCTCCACAAACCAAGCCTTCTTTCTTTTAAGAAAGAAATAATAACAGCTACCATTTACTGAGTGCACACCATGTACCGGGCAGTGTGATCAGCTCATTTAATCCTCACGACAAATCTATCAGGCAGATACTATTATCCCCATTTTACAGATAAAGAAACTGAGGCTCTGAGAGGCTAAATAACTTCCCCGGAGACACACAGTACATGGCAGACATGGATTCGGCCCAGGTCTGAGGAACTACAGAGCCTATGCTCTTGACCTACATACCGTCCAACCACTATTCAAGTCCAGAATGTTCTCACCAATCAGTATTCGAAGCGGCAGGGAGAATTGAGACTTTCAGACCAAACCTCAGTCCGAATCTCCCGCGGACGCCATAGCCTGACAGATTTCCTTCTGTCTCCGTCCCCAGGTGATTTGAGAACTCATTTCAAGGCCAAGTGTGTGGACACGAGGCCTGGGGTTTGGCCCGCTGTGTCCGTGATTGCTGCTCTGGCCAACAGCTCGCAAGCCACCATGCCAAGCGCTAAATTACAGACCTTCCCTCCTCGAAATTGCGTTTCGTCACCTTCTCTCCAAATGATGAGCCCTGAAGCCTCCTAGCAGCTGAGCCTACTCCCCCTGGAATGAGAAGTCCACACCCCCACCAGTCGCCCAGGGTGGCGGTTCTCAGGGCGTGGTCCTGGACCTGGGGCTTCAGCATCCTCTGGGAACTGGCTAGAAATGCAGAGTCCCAGGCCCCACCCCACACCCACTGGAGCAGAAACCTTGAGGGTCGAACCCAGAAACCCTGATTCTGATGCGTATTCAAGTCTGAGAACTACCGCGCGAAGCACAGTACCCCCAGATCTCTTTTAAGTAGCATCCTGCAAGGTGTCCTCAGGTAGCCTCTCATCACTGTTTTTTGGAGGATACCTAGTGTCGATGGTCTCAGACAGCAGGCCTTGGGGTCCAGTCTACTGGTCTGATAGCAGGTTCCTCGGATCACCGTCAGACTGTGGCTTGTTTTAATGGCAAGTTAATGGTAACTTCGCAGTGTTACGTGCTCACCGGCCATTTGGCACGCTGTCGGTCTTCACGGCTGAGCTAAAGGAAGCCGCCTCCTCACCCAGAGGGACAGAATTTACCCAGCCGTCCCTGCCCTTCCCCTGTCATTTTCTTCATTTTCACATTACAATAGTCCAAGAGTTTAGATTCTAAAGATGGAGGGCAAGTAAGATGGCCAGCAATGCATCGATATCACCGAGAGTAAGATCACTGTGCATCGACATCATATCTAGGCACGAACAACGGGGGCAGTAAGGAGAATATCTTCATTTTGTGAGGAACTACTGGATATGGAACAGAGCTCTGAGTATTTCATCTAACTTAATTCACATAACGGTCATATCCACAAAGTAGGTATTGTTGTTATCTCTGTTTTCCCAAGAGAAGGAAACAAAGGAACGGAGGGGTTAGGTAGCTTCTGGGCCCCTGCTGAGTGACGGAATTCAAACCGAGACAGGTCGGCTCCAGAACCAGGCTTTTCAGCCATTGGTTGAACTGCCTGTCGGGAAGCTAGCATTTATGAACTGCCTCCTGGTTGCCAGCACTGTGCCGAGCTCTGTACAGACATCCCCCCAGTCTAGCTCCCCCGCAGTTTAACAAGGTAGGGCATCTTTCCGCCAGTTGCCACAACAGGAAAGTGAGCTGAGTGCAGGTGCTTTGTCGTCGAGGGCCGCAGCTCCCGAGTGGCGGAGGGAGTGTTCAAACCCCGGCCCAGCCGCTCCGCTGCATCAGGCTTTGAACCTAAACGTGTTCACGACCTTGGCTGTGCTGGGCCACTTCTTTCACGAGGGTCAGATGTCAAGACTGCCAGTTCAGCCAGGACAAACGGACAGTCTCCTCCTCCCTGGCCGGATTTCTGGGTTAGTCCCGACATCTCACAGTATCCGACCTTTTCACACTCCATTAAAGTGGCATGACAGACCTTTCGTTCCACTTCCATTCAGGTGAACTTGGTTTTGGTGGAGGGTGCCGAATTAGTGGAGCTGGAGACGCAGGCCACTGCCTTCCTCCAGCCTGCCCACGTCACCCAGCAGCACAGCTTGCTGAAAGTTCACCAGCGCCCATTCGGCCACACTGGATGGTTCTCTGAGGGTGTGGGGAAGGCCAAAGCAGGGGAGCAGCCCCACCACCTACCAGACAAGCCTGCTAGCTGCACAGAACACACACACGTACACACACACGCACACACACGCACACACGCACACACACGCATGCACGCATCCTCACTTGTTTGGAGAGCCTTCCTTGAAATAGAGATGCAACCAAGACTATGAGCTCTTTTCTCCCTACAGCTAAGTTATTGGGTTCCCATCCTTCCACCTTGCTTTCATTTTATGAGGCTTTTCTTTCTAGAATGTTCTTTTCCCCTAAATCCTTTTTCTTAGGCCCCATCGGCTGCTTCCCTAGACTCCCAGCCTCCTACCATCTCTTCGTAGCCCCCAGAGGTATATTCCTGCCCCACTAACAGGCTTCTGTTTTAGGTATTTCTCAAGGTTATAAGATTACTCCCTCATTTATTCAAGTTAATGTGTACAGTCACTGACTGCTTGCTCTCCATATGTTATAAGCCAGAGAGTGTGGGAGACAGTGACGTCAGAAAGGTGGCCCAGCACAGTGGTTGAGGGTCCTGGCCCTTGAGCCAGGCTGCCTAGGTTTGAGTCTCAGCTCCACCACTTACGATTTGTAACTTGACATTGAGGAATTCTAAGAATTTAAAACTACAGATATAGCATTAACAATATAACCAGTATACATTCAGTGCTTAATCAACATTAGCTTATTGCCATTGTTATATGATCGTATTTATTTCCTGTTGCTATATAAAAAGTTACCACAAATTTAAAAGCTTAAAGCAATATAAATGTATTATCTCACAGCCCCTGAGGGTCACAGAATGGCCAAAGGCTCTGCTCAGGGTCCCGCCTGGTTGAAATCGAGCTATGGGCCAGCTGCCTGTGGTCTTCCTGCAGCCTCACCACTCGCTGTGATTGTAGGAGTGAGCGAGTCACCATTCTCCTGCTGCTCCTTTGCCGTGTGGCCCCCGTAGGCAGCTTAGACATGGCTCTTGGCTTTCTTCCAGACCCAGATCTGAAGGGTCGCACGATGAGGTCAGGTTCACCACAATGACCTCCCTTTTCAGTTACTCCAAATTCCACTAATCGGTGTCCTTAATGACATCTACAAAAACTCCTCTTGCCGTATAATGTACCATAATCACAGGAGTGATCTATTCACAGGTTCTACCTCAAGGGGGACAACATTTTGGAAAGGGAGTGTCGTGGAAGGTCACTTTAGACCTCTGCCTTCCACAGTGGCCTCCGATAGTAGTAACTAGTACAGACTTACCTGCAGTGAGTTTTGTATAAATGACTCCGAGCGCTCCGGGAGTTCACTTATCCTTTCATGGTAAGAGTCCCCCAGTGGTGAAGGATGTGGATAATAGACTAGATTAGTTTCATAGGGCTGGCGTAACAAAATACTGCAAACTGGGGAGCTTAAAACAACAGAAATTTACTTTCCCGCAGTTCCGGAAGCCAGATATCTGAAATCGAGGCGTTGGCGGGTTCCTGCTGCCGCCGAAGGCGCAAGGCTCTACAGAATAATCCTTCCCTGCCTCTTCCTAGATGGTTACCAGCCACCCCTGGCATTCCTTGGCATGTGGGGGCGTCACTTCATTCTCTGCCTTTGTCTTCACATGGCCTTCTCCCCTGTGTGTCTCTGCAGTCAACTTACCTCGTCCTGTAAGGACACCAGTCTTGCCATTCGAGCCCACCCTAATCCCCTGTGACCTCGTCTTAACTTGACTACATCTGCAAAAATGCTTTTCCAAATAGGGCCCGTTCACCGGTGCTGGGGGCCAGGTCTTGGACATAACTTGTGGGCAGACACAATTCAACCCACAATGAGGACTCTATCAGCACATACTTCTTCCCCCTCTAAATCGGCGGCATTTGGAAAGCTCGGCTTCCTTCTTCGCATTCAGTGGCTTTTCTCCGTGTGTCCCAGGTACCACGTCTGGACAAAAGGCCACGCGCCCACAAACTTCGCCAAGTGGCGGACCGCCACCACGCCTTACCGGGTCGAGTGGGAGGCCGATTTCGAGCCGTACGTTGTCGTGAGACGGGACTGCCCTGAGTATGACCGGAGGTTTGTGGGCTTTGGCTGGAACAAGGTGGCTCATATCATGGAACTGGATGCGCAGGTAAGGAGAATGGCATGTCACGGACCTGGGCGGAAGGGGCGGAAGGGGAGGAGAGGCCTTGATCTTAAAGCCGGAAGGGGCCTTGGAGGTAAGAAAGCAGAGACTTAAGAGGGAATAAGATATGTCCGGGGACCTGGAGCTCTTTCTTCTACCCTTGCTTGAGAGTTGGGTTCCAGGCCAAGACCCAGGCAAATGAGGGTGTGTTGTGACAAACCATTTCACCCCCTCATCTTCACTCAATCCAGTGGCGAAGACAAGCAAATGAAGACTACTCACCACTCACCTCGTGAGTCGTATAATTGACATAAAGCATTAGAGGAGTTTCATATAAATAAAGTATGAAGCTAAGGTGGAGCTAATTATCCTACCCTTTAACTAAAAGTGTGATATTTTGGAGCTATGTTTAGTCATGAAACCCTTCATTCATTCGGCTAATAGTTGTTGAGCACCTACTTCAAAATCTGCAAAATTCTAAGAGATTAAACCAAACCAAAGATTTCAAAACATTTTTCTGTAAAGACCAAGATAAGCAATGTGGGGGGCTTTATAGGGTCTCATTTTCAATGACTCAACTACTCCCATAGTTCAGTCATACACAGTGTCTAAACAAATGAGTGTGACTGTGTTTTAGTAAAGCCTTATTTATAAAATCATGCAGTGGGCTGGACATGCTTTAGTTGGTCAACTCTTTTAAACAAAAGCAAAGCTGATCGGATTAAGTTAGGAAAGGTGCATGGACCCCTCAACCCAACCCTTCTTCTCTTTGTGTGATGTTCTCCAATGCACCTTTCAGCTAGAGCACCCCAAAGTCGGGCAAAGCAGAGATGGATGCTCAAGCCTGGCTTCGCTGAGACTCAACCTCGAGAACTTTCCAACAGTTCCAGTGTGTTTGACAGTCCCAGCTGGGTTTCATGAACATTAGGTCTGAGATCCACTGACATAGATAGACTTTTGTAGAACAGTGTCCATGTGTAACAGCAGAGAGCTCACCCTTTAGGATCCATATTTTCAGTAATACTTGGAAGGGCCCCAGTGCCGTTCACAGACAGAAATGTTTAGTCTGCCTCAGCTTCTGCCTGAGAGAAGCATTGTAATAGTCCTGCGTCCAGCAGTGTGGTGAGGCGAGCTGGCTCACAGTTAATTTTCCGGCACCAAGACCTGGGCTTTGTTTATTTCGGGCAATTTTGACAAAACTCCTGAAAATGTCTTGCTTATTTTCCTTTCTTTGCCAATAGCATATGCCAAACATAATTTTACCCTTTCCAACGATTTCAGGAAATAATGAATAGACACCTGACAGGTAATCCAGCCACACCTATGAGTCCAGTGGAATTGATACGGCTCTTTGCTCCCACTTGAAATGCCTCAGACCGCTAAGCTCTGGGAGTTCTTGCATTTCCTTCCCACGGTTTCTCTCACTCCTTCCTCAGCAGCAGCTGTCGTTTTTTGCTGCTATCATTATTTCTCCATCTATAGGCTGTCTTTCCCCATCCCAGTTTTTCCCTCTCTGAGTTGATTCTGCTCTGGGCTGGGAAACTAGATGGCCCAAGTTTATCAGACATTATATTCAAAATCAGTGCACATAGATTTTCTGAGTGAAAGGGTGCTGGGTCCTTTGAGTTACAGGTCCTAAATTTCTGTCACCTGTTTTGACTATTCAGAGGCATTTTATTTTTGATCCGAGTTTCGGTCTGTATTTTGCCGTGTAGAGGTTGCCATGTGATGGCATGACGTGTGATGAGATGTGTAGGCAAGAGTTTTGTTCTCGATGAGCTTCAGTCCAGTGGAAGCTTTTTTGTTTTCTTTACTCCTTTTCTGTCTCCTCTTTTGTACTAATTGTCGGGGCCGTCAGTTCTCATCAAGCCCTTTGAGAAGTCACGTAAAATGACGTCATTTAGTTGAGCCCGAGACTCTCTCATGGCCTGCATCATTCAAGAGCGACCACGTGGGTATGTGCTCGCATTATCAGGAAGCTCTGCCCAGCACTAGCCATACGTTATTCGCCATCTTCCAAGGTCGGCGTTATTGCTTTCACTTTATAGGTGAGGGAACTAAGGCTCAGAGAAGCCAGGTAATTTGCCCGAGGTCATGGAAACAACGTGGTCGTGCTGCAGCCACCCCCCCCCCTTTCGATGTCATTCCTCACTTCATTCCTCCCCCAAGTCATTCGGTCCTCCACTCCGGTTCATCATACCGTGCCGAGGGTTCTTGCAAGTGCTCAAGCTGCTCTTGTCTCCTTCCAGGAATATGAATTCATCGTGCTGCCCAACGCCTACATGATCCACATGCCTCACGCCCCCAGCTTTGACATCACCAAGTTCCGGTCCAACAAGCAATACCGCATCTGTCTCAAAACCCTAAAGGAAGAGTTTCAGCAGGACATGTCCCGCCGCTACGGCTTTGCCGCCCTCAAATATCTCACGGCTGAGAACAACAGCTAGCACCAAGAAGCCACCACTAGGGACAGACATTCTTCAGGGGGAGAGCCACTTGCTATTTGGGGCCCAGCCTTCAAACTCAAAATTGAGCAGTGCTTTTTTTTTTTTTTTTTTCTTTTTGGTTTCTTTTTATTTGTCTCTGGCCCGACAAAGCTGCCCACACTAGAGATCTGAGACAAGGATTAAGTCACGCCCTCTGCGCCCCACGACCTGGCATTTCTAGACTGTGGAAAAATAGCTCATCCACGTAGAATTTTAAAGACTGGGACATGGAGGGGTGAGAGGGAGCAATGGGGTTGTCCTACCACAAAGCCACAAAACCAAGCGGGTCTTCAGGATGTTCTCATTGCTTTTTAAGAGAGAGAAGTCAGGGTGTTGGGGGTCAGCCATCTCAGAAAATAAAAGCAAAAATGCGTCTTCACTCAAAGGAAACTTTCTTCTTTGCCCCGCAATCTAGCTGGCTATCCAAGGGGAGGGCAAACCAATGATCGGAACCAACCATTTGGAAAAACCCAGTGGGGACATTGTACCTGGTAGGGCCTGGTGGTGGGGTTGGTGGGTTCTTTATCCTCAAGATCGCACTTGTTTTGATTTTTTGTTTATTTGGGTGGGTTTTATTTGTTCGTTTTTGGTCTGGGAATCCAAAATAGGAAATTTGATCTTTTAAGGCTCTTAAGGAAAAACCAGCTGCCTCAACCAACACCCGTCTATCAGCAGCGGCCCAGCAAGGAGGAAGAGGCTTCAGCCAGTGGCTAAACAAGGGCGGCCTTCGTCAGGATAATCACTGAGGCCCCCATGACCTTGAATTCCTTACTCCCCAGAATCCAGGGGCTAAGACGGAAACACGAAAACCAACTGTTTCGCCACCGGTCACATTTTCTATCGGCAATGACTGGTTCGTGGAGAAAGGGCTTCGAAGGGACTGTTGAGCGCACAGGAGAGGTACGAACCTGTCAGGCCTTCAGGAGAACTTGCGTAATTCAGGCGAGCCCAGTTCCGAAGATTCGCCCGTCCGTTTGGAGCCCGTCGCGGAGAAAGTGTTAGGTTCTTCTGTGTTCGTGCCTGTTGTACTACGGCCGGGTCGAGGTCACGACCTCAGGCTCCATTTGGAACCAGTCCAGAGGGCAGGCAAGCACCTTCACTGTCACACAGATTGAGGAGACACTGGACTTTTTACCCATTTTCTTGAATCTTCAATATTAATGTTGTGTTTACATTGATGAGAATAAGAGTCAGTGCCCTACTCTGCCGGGCTGTTTGTATTGAGTTGCAATGTGACCAGCGAACGCTGCATTCAATAAACGGAAGTATGGACTGTTTCTTCCCCACGCCCCTCCCGCTCTTGTAAGAACTCTGCCGAGACACACTTCAGTGTAGAGAGCAAAATCGATAAATGGCAACTTTACACGTCCTGTCCTCCCGCTTTATTTTTCTCATCCTTTGAACTTCGCCCATTTTTCTCCTCGCCTGAGGTTAGATTTCACTTTATCCTTTCACCCTCAAAGCGTTTTCACATTTACCATTTAGTAGCTATCTTATCACTAGAGCCAGGTGTTTCATATATACCAGATGTGGGCTAGCAAGGTGAATTGCGGTCATCGGTAGTACAGTGGACCCCGCCATCCGTTTGTCCTGAGGGTCACGTGAAACCCCACGCCGGCCTGGTTTATGAGCCCCTCGATGTGTTACATGCTCCAGTGGACATTTCGCTCAGATTTATTTTAAAAATTAGGAAAACAACTATTAGGACTAATCCTCACACAGATATAAGTAAGTTTATGTGTCTCCGTATGTATATGGGAATGAGTGTATATATTATATACATACATTACATATATTATACATCTTCAGCATGTATATTATAAAATACATGAATAGTGTAAAAAGGAAAACATTACCAAAGTATTCAAAATACAGGTTAAATACCCTTTGTCCACTGGTGTATGGGAGCTGGCTCTTACCAGCTCTCAAGACTTAACTGTGCGCATCTCTTTTCTCCTGTGTTCAGTGATACCTCATCTGTGGCTTGAAAATGGCCGTGATGGGAGTTGTTACACCATGGAAATCAGAAGACACCACCACGCCCCAGAGCCAGTTGTTAATTACATACCAGCACACCGATGCCTTTTCTCTTCTCTGTGTACACACAGAGCCACACACACACATGCTTTTCCTTCTCTAGACAAGGCCAGGATTAATAGATGTATTGATACAGGCTTTGAATTAATCACTACCAGCAACTTGAGCCAAGTGAAAATGTGCCGGGCACCACTGATTCCTCGATGTTCAAAATCGATTTTTAATTTCTTAAAGGCTTTTTTTTTTTTTTAACTTTTCATGGCACCTGAATCATGCCCAGCCACCTTGGTTTCGCTTGCAATTCTAGGGGTATAGTAGTGACCATATAATTTATCTTCCAAACTGGATCACCTCCGAGAATGAAATTAAACTTTGAGACAATAAATATAAATTGGGGGACCATGTAGCATTATGTACACTGAATTTATAAAAGTCAGAAACTGACATTTCACGCGAATAGGAGAAAATCCCACTCCCCTCCCTCCCCATCCTTAAACAGATACCTGACACTGTGAAGTCCATCTCACTTACCGCGAGAGCACAGATGTTGACTGACACCCAAGTTCAACATGGAGGCTGAGGCAACAGCCTGATTTCCCAGAACTCACATCGGGAGCAGCAGCTCATCTGTGGGGAGCTTCCACCATTTGGGCAGAGGCAATTGCTGTGGATGTTGATTCCTCCATACCGGTTCCTCAGGGTAGAACAAGCTTGTAAATGGGTCACACCGGTGTTTTCATGCTTAGATAAGCTAATCCCATCTTGGTTTTCAGCTGGGAGGGGGAAAAGGATTTTCTTATTTCGCCCTTATTCAGTGTCTGGCAGAGCTAAGATTTATGGAGTAACTAGTATGTGGAAGGACCTTTTGTATGCATTAACTCATTGAATCCTTGCAGCAGAACAGCAAAGTGGGTATTACTGTTTACAGATGAGGAAACTGAGTGCGCTCTGGAAAATGAAGGAATTTCTCCAAATTCACATAGTTAATACAGAACCAGAATTTAAACCCAGACCTACTACTTGTCTAACTCCAAAGCAACATAGCCTGCAATACTGCTCCCTTCCCCGCTAAAAAAGAAGTGGATATTAAATATTGGCAGACAGGAGGATTTCAACCTATATAGCGAGATTATTAGATGTCCGGCCTTCCTTCAGCCTCCATCCGGTAGCGCACACAGTCTAGATAGCAACCTTTCCTAGATGCTCTAACTCCTGCTCTGCCCGTGGACTTTCCGGAAATGCATTTGAAATAGACCCGGGAACTCTATAACCATATTTAGACAGCTGGGTTAACTGTAGGGGGCAGCGGATTCCCTGAATGCTTCTCCTGGATGATTTCCTAGATGGCATGGCACAGGTAGAGACGCCACGTTGTCAGCTCCCCCTCGGACCTCAGCTCAGCATGCTGCTTTCAAGTGATCCCTCTGAATATGTAGAGCTGAGTTACAGAGCACATATTTGCAGACTTGACTAATAGCTTCTTTGTACCCCATCGTGAAAGGACAGACCCAACTTTAATTCTGTGCCTTTCAAAGACTCTACTGTTTCTGAGTTAAGGCTCCATTTGTGGTCACCAGGCCTTTAGGGGGCTCTGTGTTTGTGGAAGAAACGTGATTGAAATCCTGTCTGACGCAGCTTTCGCACGCTTGGTGAAGGTAATAAGAACTACCATTTGCTGCAGCAAGACTTCTACGGTAGGTGGCACAGATGTGTCCACGCAGCAATGTTCTAGTTTAAGGAAGATATCATTGAGTTAGCGGAACCCTCAGAGAAATTATGTGACTTGCCCCAGATCACACAGGTTGGTCAAGGAGAATTTGAATCAAAATCTGGCTGACTTCAAAAACGCCTATCTTTACACCTTGTGCAGTCGTATCTTCGTGTAGTTCATGGTTACTGCTTTTTTCCCTTTTTAATCCCAAAGGATGATTTTCCAATTTAATGCCATTAAAGTCGATGAAGTGTCAGGTATCTGCTAAATGCATTCTAAGACGTTTCAGACCCGCACACTCGAACGTCAGAGAGATTCCGTGGTTTTTTGTTCATGTAACAAAAATGTTCTTGGTACATGCCTTCTAATTTCAAGTAGTGATTGGTGATATCTGAAAGGAGATAATGGGGTACCACAAAAATGGAAGGTTTCTGATCGTGAATCTTGGATGGAGTTGGTCATTGGTTGGTTCCAACACATTCACAAAATCTTGAGAGAGAATATATTCTGGAGTGAAGTTCTGGGAAAATGTTCCCAAGGGGGTGGTACCAAGACCATCTGACCAGTGCGGCTAGGATGATGTCATGAAATGATTGATGGAGCTCACTCAGTGCAGAACTCTTCATCAGATTCCTAGGTAAGTTATGCTTCTGTGATTCCAAAGGAAGGAAGGAAGGAAGGCCCAAAGTAGTATCGGAATAATTTGACTGCACTCATATTTCTGCACTCCACAAATAATTATCGAACATCTCTGTGATGATACTTTTGAAGAGTAAACAGTTGTGTTGCTAGTTGACTGTTGTGAATAAGAAATAGGTAGATGTATACAGGCCAATTCAGACTAGATGTGTATGTGTATGTGTATGTGATTCTGAGTGTATTAATATTACAAAGCATATTACATAACAGAAACTGTGGCAGATAGTGGTAAAGAAGCCAGGACTTAGGTTTACCATCAATGCGTGTGCATAGACATCGGTGAGACAGTCTCGCAGGTGTGACCCTACAGCAGTACATGGTATCATTGGACACATCGCTAACCCCACTTAGTTGCCATATCGTCAGACAATGAAAGTCGTCATTTTCTACCTGCTTAAAAGTTTTATAGCAAATTTTTAAGATATATTCACTAAATGAAATGCTTTGTAGATTAGGATGGACATACATTAGGTGTGGATATAAATGTGAAGCTTTTTAGTTTCCCAGGTCAACCAGGAAAAAAAGATAACAATGTAAGAATTCTTACCTTCTCTCTGACTTCATTATGTATGGACCCACAATAGCTAGTTCATTAGTATGTCCACCCTCCCCAAAGATTATTTCATACTTAGGTGGAACTGGGCATCTTGGTTCCCTTCCACATGAATATTAAGATCGTATAAATGATACAGAGCACTCCAGGAAATTTATAGACAAGAAGCAGAGTTGGGGGAGGGCTGGAAAATTACTACAAGGAGAGGTAAGAGGTAATTAAAGGTAAGGGGGATTTTTGATAAGCCTGATTTAAGTGGCCCACCAGCATGGAAAGGCCTGATACTTCCCCTTTTTTCTGAACCCCGATTAGGTCTCTTTTTCCCATGAATGGGTGATAGTATGACTTTTATCCTGTGGACTTCAAGAGCCTTTATCTTCAGGACAGAATATAGTTTGCGAATTTGGAACTATCCCTTTGGCCTTGAACAAGACCCTTCATCTCTCTGGAGCTCAGTTTCTATATAATATGAGGCTGTTGATTGTCCATAATTCCGAACACAATTTCTGTTTTGAGTTGATGATAATGTTAGGAAGCACTTTGGTAGTACTCGCTATGCATCAACCGCAGTCCTAAGTGCTTTATATTTAGTTCAATAGCAAATTGGTTTGAGTAGTAAGTACTATGGCTAGACTCATCGTAACAAAGGGGCAAATGGGGGCACAGAGAGGTTAAGTAATTTTCCTAAAGTTACACAGTGAGTAGCAGAGCAGGATTGAAACCCAATCACGTTGGCCCCAGAGTTCACCTTCTTAACCACTTTGCTCTACTGCTCCCCTCACAGGATAAAATGGCAAACGATTATAACAGCCCCCTCGTCGTGCATTCAATATCTTTAGAGGGGTGCATCAGTTTTCTATTGCACTGTAACAAATTGCCACAAACTAAGTGGCTTAAAACAACACCCATTTATTACCTCAGTGTGGGTGGGTCAGGAGTCCAGGTATGAGAGAGTCGAGTCCTCTTATCTGGATCTCACCAGGCTGCTGTCAAGGCATCAGCTATGCTGTGGTTTTCATCTGGAGCTCAGGATCTACTTCCAAGTTCACTGTCTGTTGGAAGAATTGAGTTATATTGTGATTATAGGACTGAGAGCCCTGTTCTCGTGCCAGCTGTAGGCTCAGGGCCATTCTCAGCTTCTAGGGGACACCTGCCATTCTCTAGCTCCTGGTCCTCTCTACAACATGGCAGTTCACTTCTTCAAAGCCAGCAAGAGAACCTCTCCCTCCATCCTACTGAGATAGAGTCTTATATGACTTAACACAGTCATGGGAATGACATCATATTCCTAAGTCCTGCCCACAGTCAAGGGGAGAGGGTTATACAGGATATACACACCAGGAGGCAGGAATCTCCAGGTCCACCTTAGGATTCTACCTGCCACGTTGAGCCAAGTGATTGCCAATGCACCGACCCCCGATCCCCACCCCACTCCAGGCTAGACTGGGCACCCCTTGAAAGAAAGAGTAGCGACTGTGTTCCATCACTGACACATAGTTACGATGAGTCTAGTAACACAAAGGGACACTCAGTACATGCTCACTGTAAACTACTTTGAGTGATACCAGGCTTGCCCAATGTCAGGTGTGGTATCAACATGCCTTGGACACTAACATCATTTTGAAAGCACTAACATTTCTGAAGGGAGGAAGCTCTTCATCCTATGAGAGACATCCTGACTTCCCAGCTGTTCCTCCACCACCTTTTGCCTTGTTCCCTTGTGTTCATTCTCTTCCTAGGATGGGGCAAGCATATTCCTTTTTCTTTAATTAAATGTAACAAATAGTCCATGAGAACTTTTTGAGTGTGCTGGCTTCCGCACCATGGGCCTTGAAAGAGGACAGAGAGAAGCAGCTCACTGTCTCATGCAGAAGATGAACACAGAAACCATCCAAGTCAGGAATGAGAAAGGAGTGAATGCTAGGAACAGTACTGGCTCCAAAGGAGGTGTTTTCTTCCTGTGATTGGCTGCACGGGGTCATTTTTACAATATAACCTGAGGGTGGCCTTTGGAAGTTGTTTTCCTTTAGGAAGAAACTATATCCCCAGCGCCTAGCATTGTGCTCGGCACATAGTAGGTGCACGATAAATATTTATTGCCTCGTGAGCAAGATATCATAGTAGTCAAGAGCTCAAACTCAAGAAAGTCCTTTTTAATCCAGGATGGGCCACTTCCTAGCAAGAGACTGCACCTCTCTGAGCCTCCACTTCCTGACTTGTCAAGTGATAACATAAAGGGTCCCTTCCTTCCAGGGCTAAGAAGTTTACATGACGCAAGTGTGCGCACACACAGAGTTGGTCTTTCCACCTCCTTTGATCTTCCCTGTGGTTTTCTCCACCCCTTTTAGAGCTATTTCCCCTGTGAATCCTTTAGAGAAGGCAAAAAGGACGGGCTAGATCCCAAGAGGCACCACAAGGCTAGGGATGAGAGGGAGAAGGGGAGGGTTGAGAAGTGGGAGGCCTGGGACAGTAGGGGGCAGGATACAGGGATTCCAGGAACGATAAGATGCACAGAGGGCCAGCCCCAAGTGCCTCGTGTGTGTTTAATTGTGGTCCCTCCTAGTATGATATTACCTTCCACTTCACACTTCTCACATACATTGTTCCGTCTGCCTCGCGAAGTAGCCGTGAGATACAGGCAGCGAGTACATTTTTTATGCTGATTTTATAAATGAGGGAGTGGAGTGAAAGCTCAGAGTGCCCCCAGGTCATTCGGGCCTGACTCCAAGTTCTGTGCTCTTGGGAGCACTTGGCAAGAGAGCAAGCAGCTAGGGTGAGTGCTGGGTCCAAGCGGTTCATCAAAACACACTCAGAGACTGTCAGAGTCTTCAGGGGGCTTATGAAGGGGAAAATAAAAGGCTCTGGTTGGCTGGAGGTTAACAAATAAAGGAAGCAAAGGTTGAAAAGCTTACAATAAATCATCCAGGGATTTTCTTCAAGATTCCTGGTTGACTGAACAATGAAACTGGCAGGCAGAACGCAGACAGCAAAGGAGGCTCTCAGATGACCGAAGGGAGGAAGGAACTGATGTGTATTAGGCAACCACCATGTATATTAGGTCCTGTGCTGTATGGATGACCTGCATTATCTCATTTAATTCTCAGCCGCCCCTGTGAGATCAACACTGGGATCCTCATTTCCGTACTTTGTCGAGTTAAGCATCAAGGAGGCAACGCAAAGGGGGTGGTGATCCCGCATCTGGTAAGGGGTCACCCAGGTTCCAAAACTAGCACGCGCCCTGAGGGATTTCACGTGAGACTTCTCAGAAGGGAATGAAAGAACAGAGTCTGGGGAAGATGTTTTAAAATGTGGGTTTTATTATGATGGGGGGATGATGAGGCCAAAAGATCAGAAGAGGGTAGTCACTGAAAAGATAATTCGTTACGGTTCCCCAGAGCAAGGGGCATTCCACACTGTGCAGAGACAAACGAGGAAGCACCGGGGTGGTCAAGAGGCAGAGAGGGGGAGGGAAACGGGCGAGAGCTTTTATTGTGGCTTCCCTGGGAAGGCACGGACGAAGTGGGGCGAGCAGCTGGAATAAAGTCAGAGGGCTCTGGGGTAGAAGCTTCTCTAGTTTTCTGGTACCTGGTCCTGCGATGATTGGAGCAGGAGAGCGGCCCAGAATGTAAGATCTTGATAAAGGAGGTGGTAGCATGTGTGAGCTCCGGACTAGTCGGCTGACTTGCATGCGGAGGGCTAGTCACTGGTGGGGCAGTCTCTCCGGCATCCGCAAATCCCCAGATATCAGAAACACGTGGCTCCATTCGGAGAGCAACATTCAACCAGGCTAACAGGTTGCATCGTGCACCTTCCAAAGTGGCTAATAATGCTGCTCCTGGGTGGTCTCTGTGTTTTGGAACCAGAAAGGAGAACTCCAGGACACCACGAGAGACCTCTCAGTTGAATTATCATCATTTGGGGAAGTCAAGATGAGCATTATTTTCAACACCCTGACAGCAAGTAATTGCAGATCCAATGACCCACATGGGTAAACTAATTGGAATGAAACAAGATTAATCAAAATAAGCTCTGTTATTCCTGTATCGCGAATGTCAAGACATTGTTTGCTAAAATGAAGAAGTGCATGTAAGAGTGTGTGTGTGTGTGTGTGTACAGTAAACACACAATCAGGCTTGCAGAGAAATAGAAGGCCAGGAAAGTATGATGTAACAAGAGGCTGAAGGACTGTTTTTCTAAGTCTGTTTTTTGCCCTTTGGATGGTTCACGGATATAAATAGAAATTGAATCTGCCTCCTCTATTATTTATCCTTAACAGTATTTGTCAGTGTGATTAAAGGTATGGAATGGAAATAGGAATCAGATAAACCTTTCAGCATTTCTTAGGATAAAGATAACATTTCTTATCATGGCTTATAAGGTGTGCAGACTCTATCCTCTACCTCCGTTTCTAACCTCATCTCACACCGCACTCTACCCCACTGCCTACAATGCCCTTTGCTCATTCATCCAGCTATCTGTCAGTCAGTCTTAAGTTCTCATCTTTAGCATCATTACCTCTAGAAAGTGTGCATTGACCTCTCTGTCCAAACCAAGCCCCCCAAATTATGCTCTCATAGTTACCAAGTACTCCTGCTTTGTAACACCTGTCACAGTTGAATTTCATACTTGTTTAGGTAATGATCTATTCACTGGCTACCTCTCTGATAAGGCTTTGGGCTCTGGAGGTGGGTAAGAACTGAAACTCTTTTTATTTACCAAGGTAACTCAAGATCCTAACATGCCATGAATCCTAAATAGATATTTGTTATATGAATAAACAGATGAATTAACTTGGATTCTCTTCCCAGACCCATCTCCGCACAGCTTCTCATTCTTGAGCAAGTGAGTTTCCCTCTCTGAGCCTTCTTTTTTTCATCTGTAAAATGGAAGGATTGATTTCTAAAGCGTTTCCTGCGTCTGCTGTTGAGGGCTGTGTAAGGCTTCCTGTGTCCCATGGGGAGGGTTGTTATCTCCTAGGGGTGTCTGTTTCTTCCTCATGCCAAAAAGGCAGTGAGAAGAGAGGGTACGTATAATGTTAAAGGATGGTCCGGGAAGGCCTCGTTGGTAAGTTGAGACTCAAAAGAAGTAAGAGAGAGAAACATGTGGATATTTGAGAAAGAACGGTCCAGGTAGAAGAAGACAGCTGATGCAAAGGCCCTGAGGCAGGAGAATCCGTGGCAGCCGAGAGGAGTAGCAAGAAGGCAAGGATGGCTAGAGCAGAGTGAGCTGTGGGAGAATGATGAGCCATGAGGACGGAAAAGTAAGTGTGAGAGGGGACAGGATACGTAGGGCCTGGTGGGCCATTTTCAGACTCAGAGTGGGATGAGAAACCATTGGAGGGCTTCGAGCAGAGTTGTGACATGAACTTAGGACCTCACGGGGTTCCCGGGTGACAGTAAAATGATTAGCTATTATAAACTGAGTTTATAATTTCAACAGGTGTAAATTCTCTGCAGTTCCATTTCCATAAATTCACATCATGCCATAAAGATACTGCAATTTCTGAAGAAAAAAAATAAGAACAACTATGTGCCTTAAAAAATAAGATATTCATTCCCTCACTCTCTTTCCAAAGGCCTCTGTGTGTATGGTAGAGACAAACATACACCAGCTTTGGAGTAAGCCTGGAACTTCAATTTTGTCTCTGAGTTATTAACTATGAGAATTTGAGCAAGTACTTATTTAATTCCCAGAACTTTGTCTGCAAAATGAACACAGAAATATGTCAATACATATCACATTGGGCTAGTGCGAAGGGTAAATAAAAATGCACATGAAATATCCTTAGTATAGTACTTAGGTCATAGTTGATGCTGGTTTCCTTACCTCTCCTTCCATTTGCAGGGCCGGAAAAATAAATAACACAGGAATGAGAGGCAGGGCTTTGGGGCAGGTGAACATTGTGACAATACCACATATTCCAACAGAACGTAATTATGGTGCCAAGCGCCGTATCAGACACTATTACAAGCTACCCAGAAGAGAGATACTTATCCTCATGTTCTACATGGAAAGAGTGAAACCCAGGAAGTTAAGAGCGGACTGACTGACCGTGCAGGATTGTAGACCGAATTAGCAGCAAAGCGGGGCGGGGGGGGGGGGGGGGCTCAGTTCCACACTCCCAGTGCCCATCTCTCTCTGTGCTCTTGCCAGCTAATTCTCTCCAGTGTTTGGCTTCGGTTGGTTTTAACGGTCAACCAATTTCAAAGAACGCTGTGATCCGCGAACGGTTTCAGTAACAAAGGCAGTCCTCATAAGGTGTTATCCACACCAAGCCTAAGAATCTCTTCTAATGTCTTCCATATGTGTAACAACTACATTTAAAAGATTCTAAGAGCCACTCGTCTTTAGGTAGTTTAGTTCTGCTGGAAGAATTACAGCTGATCAATTCGTGGTTTGCCTTCCTGACAGTTCCCTGCTGGGCTGGTAGAGGCAGCACTGAGAACTGCCATTCCGGACTTGACCGAGATCAATAAGGAACAACTGTCTGCTTGTCTGGGAATGACAATAAAATGGCAGAAACAGGTCAGCATGGAATCAGCAGTGGGTGAAGGGAGAAAGCCCCCACCCTAGCTCTAAACTTTGATAATGCAGATGTCAAATATGAGGCAAAAAACAAAAACAAAAACAAAAAACAAAAAACGAACATGATTCCAAGAATTGACTCTTCAAAAAAGCAAACCACTTAAGACAGAAGGACCCTAACATGATGGCAACTGTTCTAAGGACTTTACATTTTTAGTTAATTGTCACAATGCTATTGTGTAGGCAGCCATATCCCTATTTGCAACAGGGTGATTTATGCCACTTGCTCAGGGTCTCACAGCCAAGAAGTCACAGAACGTTCTTCCAAGCCAGAGAACTGGCCGAGAACTGCTGCTCGTACCCACAGCCCTGCACTGCTTCTCCGTGATGTCTTCCAGCAGCTCTTGCTTTCTGCCCTGTAACACTGAGGGTCCAGGCGCGGCCAGTTGCCTAGCTACCACCTCCTAATGGGAACAGCGAGGAACAGAGAGTACAACTTGAAATTTCGAAAACGTATCCTGCCATGACTTTCTAGGACCCGAAAAGCCATCAGGCACTCACCTCCTTGGTTTGCTGTCTTTCCGTTTCATTCTACACATCTGTCTGGTCTTCTCTTACCAGGTCATTGAGTAAAGTGAAATTATGCTCCATTCCGCAACTTCTGAGGTATTAATCTCTCCATTCAAGTGGCCAGCCTGGACCAAGTACCAATTTCAGTTCCAGACTGCTGGGGGAGAGAGTCTGATTTCCCAGGTGTCCGTCCCTTGTCCAATCAACTGTGGTCAAGGAGGATGATGGCCTTACACAAACCCTAAATCTGGCCGTGGGCTCTCAGAGGAAGGGAATGGCTTCAAAAAGTTTCTCTTAGCCTCTGTTTTTTTTTTTTTTTTTTAAATAGAAGCATATATACAAAATACAGAGGAGAATCAAAGTCAAACAACAAACAAACAAAAAATTACTGAACCCAAAAGAATACTGCCAGGAGCATAGGGACGGGTAAAGTTGTAAATAATACTACAAATGAAACGAAGAAAGGCACAGACTCACTTTTTTTGTGTGCAGAAATAAGGATGTTAACACATGAAAGAGAAAAGTAAATGACTCAATTCCTACTTTGCTTTACTGCCATGGGGAATAATTTCTAACAATAAATGGTAGAAAAGCTGTCTTAAGAGGAGACTTCCCTGAAGATAAAAGATAATGATAATAGAGCATTTAATATGCTCTAAATGTATTTAAATTCTCAGGACCAGGATAATTACATCTTAGGGCACAGAATGTATTAATAAAATGTGTCCATGTTGATGGAGTTGATGTCTCTGCTCTTTAAGGAATGATGGAGAAGGAGAGTTAGGCTGGAAGACTGGGGGAATGTAAACATTGTTCTGCTTCCAATGAGGTAAAAAGGAGGGATTCCAGAAATACATATTAATGAGCTTGAAATTGGACTGAGAAAAAAAAAAATGAAGGAATTATCATTTAAGAAATGGTTCGTAAACAGTTATAACTTAAAAAAGATCATTATTAGGAATTAACAGAGGTTTATTTGATTAACTTATTCATTTGTCAAAACTCTTATTGAGCATGCATTACATGCCAGACACGAAAGTCATAAAAGTAGATAAGTTTTAGCTGGTAGCATTAAGAAAAAATTAACAAAAATACGGAACAAAGTAACCTCACTTTCTTTTTTGGTATTTTTGCCATTCTGGTAGAACATAGGGGTGCATTTACTTTGAAGTGGCTTATGGACAAGATGGAGAAATATGGACTGGCTGGTAGCTGTTAAATGCTTTCATAACTGGGTAAGTCACCACGGACAGAGACTGATGGTTAATTGTGAGTCGTTCCACAGCTGGAGTTTCTTCGAGGTCATATTCTTTCCCAGCTGACGAGAAGGAGTAAACTGAAAGACCGTGCAGGTTCCCATAACCAAGGTGGGCCATTTGGCATTGAATTTGAACAAAGCTAAGTAATAGGACCCCCTTTTCCAACCTTTTGAATTGGGTGAGAGATATGGAAATAATAGGCAAAGGGAGAATCAAAATGCCACTTTTATTACTAAAAAAAAAAAAAAAAAGTTGGTACTGGTAATTGTGATGCATCTGTAGTCCAGATAAATCCCTAATACTGAACCCAAGGATTTGACAGATCGATCCACCTTGTCACAGAATTGTTGGACATTGGCCACACTGTCCATGTGAGAGCAGCCTCTGTACCTCGTTTGGTCCCAAGAGAAAACAGGGGAGTAAGGCACTGGGTTACTCATGCCCAGTTTCTCCTTCACAAATCACAAATCTGATAAATGAGGACATCTAAAGCCAGGTATGCTTCACTAGTGGAGCTAACTCCACGTGGAAGGTCCCACCAGGAATAAGGAAGAAGCATGCCTTTCTCAACAATGAGCTCCAGAAGGAGCACACAGCAGTCCACGTTCAAGGGAACACAGTAGTCTATCTCACTGCCCAAGCCAGAGCAGTTGGCTCTAAATTATTCAATATGGTGGGTGCTGCAGGGTACCAAGGGCCCAGGTAGAGAAAAACAGTAAGCAATCAGATTGAGTCATGGGTCAAAAATCAATGACGAGGTTCTAACCTTGGAGAATGACAAGAATGAGGACTGACACTAACTTAGTCAGTAGTCCATGATCAGGTTCCAGGGGCTTTCTAAAGAGACAGAAGCCTAGCCAGAATTTCTAGCATAGTATTTCTCAATTTCTCAGCATTTTCAGGCCACTTCCTGGGCATTTGTTGCACAGTAGCACTAATTTTAAGTTATCTATCTCCAACTTGATAATGAATACTTGAAACATATACAATCAGTATATTTCCTTACCCTTTGCTCCTTATGTATTGGAAGATTCTAATTCATAATTGTAAGACTATCTAGAGAATTCTGGATCTTCAGATAAAACATTGACTCAGAAAGAATATATTCATCACTTTCATAAACACATCGCATGCAACGTTTTAACTTTCAACAATTCTTTCAACTTGAAAGATGAATACCAAGTCATTCTTTGGTTGAATATGTCTCTAGAAAATATTTCTACATGGTCTGCAGCAGCATTTGGATGTGATTTTTGAAACATCATCGATAATAGATCATCAGTTTATTGCACGGACAATGGAAGAGAATTATTAGCCAAGCAACTGAAGAATTTCTTCACAGTTTGGTCTTAAGAAATTCTAAAATCTTGTCCAGGACATTTAAAATTATAATCCTTTAGCTCTGAAATGACAGATTCAATTTATTCAAGATAATGACTCCAATTTTGAAATATATCAGTCTATTCTAAGTAACTGAAGTAATCAAGTTCACGAAGAAATGTTTTCTTTTTATCCCTAACTTCAAAAAGAGAAAAAAAGGAATATTTTATTTTTTACAATCATCGTGTGTCAGCATGGAAAAAATAGAGTTTTGTATTCATTGATCACTTCTCAACATATCACACTGAAAAGATGTACACATACTGGCTATGATTCAGTCACAGTAAACATTTCCACAGTTTTGTTTTCAACCTTTGATCAAGACTGAGAGGCATATTGTTGTCTGCTGATGAGTGTGCATTGCTGGCATGAATCCTAGTGCATGTGTACAGTCCTTCGCATGGCTCCCATAATCATTTTAATTTAAATGAAAACAGTCTTATTATGGCAAAAGTTTTCAGTGACAAAATCTGTTGAACACTTCTCTGTCACAGATGCATTACACATATTGAAGGAATTGATTTGTACTCTGCATAGCAGTGGTCTGATCTACATGTAAAGCAAAACATAGGCTAGAAATTCACACCTAGTAATTTCTCTTCCCATTTTTTTAATAGTATATAATATGTAATAGTATATAATATCCAGAAGTGTTATTTGATCGAGGAATTTTGCAACTTTTTCATTAACTTACTGATTAGTTCAACAGGCTTTTCATCAATGGTGCGATTTGAACATATTTTGAATAATATTTCTGGAGTTTTGGACTCTTTTCTACATTGGGACAAAAAATTCACTTATATCATACCATCGGCCATTATTTGGTACCAGACTTGGTGGGAAAAACTTGACTGGATTACTAAAGAGGTCACTATTTAATTTGAAAATCATGCATCTCTATGGCTGCCAGTATTTATAAGGATGCAAAACTGACAGTTCCCTGGGTAGCAGAAGCAAATAGATTGCAAATTCAATAAAACACATTTTCAGATGCTTATTATCTTTTACATTTTGTTTTTACATCTATTTACAGTTTTCATGTTTGGCTAAAGATTTCCTCTTCACTCTTTATTGTATGAAGACCCTGCCAAAATTTATATTTATAATATTATTTTGAATTTCCCTTTATATTGTATTAGGATCTTGCCACAATTTATATTTATAATATCATTACTATTTTCATTATTACTTTTATGATTCAAAGAACTACTTTAAGTCAATAGTGCATTTTTAAAAGAATATTTTGGGACACATAAACATAGTAGAGTAACACTGAAAAATGAAAATTGAATAAATGAAAACAATCACACTAATAATGTAAACTTTTATAGGATGGCCACATGGTATGCATAAAACTTTTTAAGAAAGTAATGATTTTAAAAAACAGATGTCTCTAGAAAGCATAATTAATTTTAATTAATTTCAAGTATGTGGACAAAATCATTTCCTTGTTTTTATCTCTGAAACTGTCAAACTACCTGCAAACAAGTGATTGTTCTGGGCAGGGGGGTGTACTCTCAGTATAAGGATAGGGATGAAGGGGGGAATAGAGGAGTCAGGACATAGAATGGGATGCACTGTGACAGGAGTGGGTCAGCATGTCATCTTCAGGATGCCCTCGCCATCGAGGGCAGAAGGAAAGACTCAGAAGTCATGACTGGGTCGCCAAACCCCAGAATCTGAGAGCAAGATTAATAATAAACCCCATCGATGAGAAGGAACGAAAGAAGATTATCGAATCTTGCTTCAAGCTATATCTTCTCGGGACTTGAGACAGGTGGAAACTGACAGTGGCTTTTGTTTCCTGAACCTGGAGTCAGCAGAAGCAAAGGAAATAAAATAGGGCTATTATCTTATTAGCAGAATCTCAGAGAGGAAGTCACAAAAGGGAAGCTTAGCAGATCTAGTGGGAAAAAGCTAATGTGAATATAAAAGTAGGACTCAAGATTTTCCTGACAGACTAGAATAAAGGGTCCAAATCAACTAAGAAAATGTTTATAGGGTCACATGAAAATCCATACATTTAGTTTCTAAAAATCAATTGTAGAAGTTAATAATAATAGGAAGGAGAGCTAAGTTGACAGAATTCTTATAAGAAAAAAACGGGGAAATATTTGTAGGACCACAAATCCATTTGCCCAAATTCGGCATCCAGAATGTTAATGAAACTGCAGGATACATTATTCATTGAGTACAGACATAAATATGTACGCAAGTAATGGTGAGAATGGTTTATAATTTCACAATATACTATTAGAAAAGATTTTCATCCCCTTTGTGTTTCCCCATTGCACTTTGCACAAGTTAGTCCAAAATGGGATAGTTCTCAGCATAACTTTTTAAAAGATGATAGCACTTTAAGAGTTATCTTCATGAGACTGTCATTTAAAAAAATCAGATAAGATATGGGAAGCCAGATAGTATACGGAGGCTTGCATGCAGTGAACAGCTCCATAAATGACTAAAAGAGTTGAGTCCATAGGAGTAAATGGGAGTAAGAGAACATTATTTATCTAAACTATTTTGTCCAATTTAGCCTTCCCAATAACCCCATAAGCTTGATTCTACATTCTCCTCACCTGGCTAACTGTATGATATCCTTAAGGTCTTACTTTAAATGCCACTTCTCAGGGGAACTATTCACGAGTCTCCACTGCAGTCCCCAAACAAGGTGAGGTAATTCTGTCCTAAGATCTTGTTTAATTCTGTGCTTCCCACCTCATGGCACTTATCTCAGTTTCTTGTTAATGCTTGTTTAATTTTCTTTACTCCACCCTTTATGAAGGTAGCGATTGTGTCTGTTTCGTTCCATGTTATAGCTCTAGTATCTTAGACAGCACTTGGTTTAAAAAGAAATAGAGCTTAGTAAAGATTGGTTGAATGAATGAATGAATGAATGAATGAATAAAATTGAGGTTCAGAGTGTTTGAGATGGGAAAAAACCTCATAGTCTATAAATGGTAGATGCCTAGATCTATACCCCCAAATTAACCTAGTATTAAAATTCAAACTCCCAGTACTTCAGTATGTGACTATTTAGAAATAGGGTTATTGCAGGTGTAGTTAGATAAAGTCATACTGGAGTAGAATCGGCCACTAACCCAATATGACTGGTGTCCTTATAAAAAGGGGAAATTTTGACATAGAGATAGGTACAAGGAGAACACCAATCAAAAGATGAAGGCAGAGATTAGAGTGATGCCTGTATAAGCCAAGGAACTCCAAAGATTGACAGAAAACCATCAGAAGCCGGGAGAGCAGCATGGAATAGATTCTTCCTCTCAGCCCTCAGAAAGAACCAACTCTGCCCACATCTCAGACATCTACTCTCCAGAACTGTGAGACAGTATATTTCTGTTGGTAAACCACCCATTTTGCTGTATTCTGAGAGCGCAGCCCTCGCAAACTAATACATGTCCCTAGAGTTGTTTCCAGCCTTGCTAAGTGTTAAATTCAACTCATGTTCATTGAGTGCTATTAAGGTATTCTATACTATTTTAGGCTCCGTGGGCGGGGGGGGGGGCGGGGCATAAGAAATAAGAACTGCCCTCCTTGGGAAACATATATGAAAAAAAAGGAAGAAACACTTAGTTCTTTCATTCCCAGCAGGTCTGAGATCATATCCATGTAAACCAAAATTATATAAGATTGCTTTGAAAGGTAGAGAACGAAAATACTCATTTGCAGTGTGCAATCTATCTACCAATAGGCTAAGAATGTATCAGCCAGCTAATGCATTTCTGTTCCAGTTTAAGACATCTACTTGGGAAGTGCATTAAGATTAGAAGATTGATTGGTGTATATAAAGTGAATTTGGATAAGGGATGTTTTTAACAAGTGCTGGGAGCAGAATGAGTCACATGTTCACTGCAAGGACATAACCGCCATGAGGTCTTTTGTGAGTCAGGTTTCCCATCCCCTAGGAATACACAATGGACATACTGAAAATATCCACTTCCTATTTATTCTTTCACTTATCCATTTGCTTTGTATGTCCCAGGCACTGTGCTAAATGCTGGAAATTCAACAGTGAGAAAAACCTGGTCCTTGCCTTCAAGGGGTACAGTGTGCTAAGTGCTGCCATGAGGAACTGCACTGTTATTTTGAGAGCTCAGAGGAGGGACATCTAAACCAGCCTTGATGACCAGGAAAGGTACCTAAGCTAAAGGAAGGGGGAACAGATTGTTTCAGGTGTTAGTAAAAGGACATGTGAAGGTCCAGATCCGGGAGGGAGCATGTGTGTTCAAGGAACTACTAAGCGGCTCATTATGGCTGAAGCAGGAGTATAAGAGTGGGTTTAAGTGACAAATTCAGAGAGGTATGAAGGAGCTCGCCCTTGAAGGGCTTGTATATCACATTAAACTGTTTGGAGACTTGGTGAGGTGGCAGTTCCCAGCAGTACGAGGCATCTCATGGAAGCTGAAAACAAGAGTACCTTGTTCCCAAGACAGAGAGGCCATAACACTGAAGAGGTAGTCTGAGCGGCACTCACCCAGGAAGAAAGAGACAAGCCATGAACTTGGAGATAAGTTATGGACTGGTTATTAGAGGAGAAGTAAGAGGCATCAAAGCGAGAGATAGTATTGGTACAAACTTGAGTTTAATTAGATAACACAGTGAAGAACTTAGGGGGTTCACACATGGAACAAGCAGAAAATAACTAGTGCCGAGACCCAGGGTGGGTTTGTGTTTGACCAAAAAGGGTTCATCAAAGTCAAAGGCTTTATGCCCAGTATGTAAAAATGTCTATTCTCCCCAGATTGATCTACAAGTTCAATGTAATACCAGTCAAAACCCGATTGACAGCCTTATTCTAAAATTTATATGGAAATATAATGAACTCTAAGGAGCCAAAACAATATTGAAAACTAAAGAAAAAGTTGGAGGACTTATGCAACCTGATCTCAAGACTCACCAGTATCAACATAGAGAGCTATTGACAACAAAGATCGATGAAACTTAGTAGTCCCTAGCAGTCCAGAGATATACCCACATACACATGGTCAGTTGATTTTTTGGCCAAGACATCAAGTTAATTCAAAGGTAAATGATGGGTCTTTTTAAACAAATGGTACAAGAACAACTAAATATTATTTTCTACGGGAAATGACAAAGGGTTAATACCCAAAACATAAGAATATAAGGAAGTACTTCAAATCAATAATTAAAAGGCAAACATTCATTAAAAATTGCCAAAGACTTGAAAAAATATTTACAATGAGCAGTATGCAAATATTGTTAGTCCTCAGGAAATTTTAAATTAAAATCACAAGAGACAACACTTCACATCCACTATGATGACTAAAGTAAAAAGGGCAGTAAAAATCAAATACTGAGATGATGTGGAGCAACTGGAACACTCACATATTGTTGGTGGGAGTGTAAAATGATACGACTGTTTTGGAGAATGGTTTGGCAATTATAAAGCTGAATGCGTTTCTATATCATGATCTAGCCTTCCCACTTCCGTCATCTATTCTCTAGAAATGAAAGCATAAAATCACAAAACGACTTGCAAATATATTTGTCCCGTATTTAACTGATATATCATGTCTAGAATTTATAATGAGCTTCTCCAAATCTAAAAGAAAAATGCAAACAGTACAATAGTAAAAGTCAGTAAAGGTATGAAAGGACGATTCACAGAAAAAAATATGTGGAAATATTGTCAACTTAATAATAACCGGGGAAGTGCAAATTAAGATTATTATTATAGACCATTTCATGTGGTTATAAAAAAAAAACTGTTGATGCCAAATGTTGGCAAGCCTGTAGATAACCACCCCTGGTAGGACTGTAAATTACTCTAATTATTTTGGAAAGCCAGTTGGCAATATTATTTAAGTAGAATACACACACGCGCGCGCGCGCGCACACACACACACACACACACAGGATCATAAATAGAAATAGAACATATGAATTACTAAAGGAAGGGGAAACTAAGCCGATAGCTACCGAGGCTATTACTATGGTGTTTGGGGCTATGAACAGTAGTAGCAGAGTATATTTTTGCAATGTGACCTAACACACTCTCATCAGAGTTTTCTAGGACTCCCGTAACAATTTGCCACAAATTGAGGGGCTTAAAGCAACAGAAATTTATTTTCTCACTGTTCTGGAACTAAAGTCATAGGTCAAGGTGTCGGCAGGGTTGGCTCCTACTGGGCGCTCTCAGGAAGGATGTCCCCTGCCTCTCTCCCAGCTTACGGTGGTTGCCAGCAATCCTGCGCATTCCTTGGCTTGAAGTTGCATTGCTCCGGCCTCTGCCTCCATTTTCACATGACCTTCTTCCCTTGATCTCTCTGTCCCTGTAAGGATGCCAGTCATTGGATTAAGGGTCTGCCTCAATCCAGCATGACCACATTTTAACTGACCTAATTACATCAGCAAAGGCTTTATAAAATAAGATCGCATTCTGAGATTCTGCACATGCATGAATTTCACTGTTCAACCTAGTACAACCCTCTTGAAACTGGCCATGACCTGTCATTGCTCCAACCAGTAGAGTATTGTGGAAGGGATTCTGTGTTAATTTCAAGTTACTTTCTGATTTCTGCCTTTCGGAGCGTTTGGTCTTGGACATCCTCTGTTGGAAACCCATCATCATACTGTGAGAAGTTCATGCCACCTGAGAGGCCACATATGTGGTAGAGGGGCTCAGGTGGAGCTCCAGTTGATTTGCAAGCTAACAGCCACCACTGACTGCGAGCCATTCTGAGTGAACCATCTTGGACATCTAATCCAGTGACATCGTCATGTGACTGTAGCCCAGGAAAACATCTGACAGCAACTATATATGAGATTTGTTCATTTTTTAAGGGCATCAAGCTTGTCCTGACCTCAAGTTCTTGGAACTAACTGTTCTTTTGCCCAAATGACTTTTTCCTCAAGCATTCACATGGGTGGCTCCTTTTTGTCATTCAGGTCTGAGCTCAAATGTCACCTTTTCAAAGTAGACACTCTCATATAATCCCATTTTCTTTTCATCATATTATCGTTACTTGATATTTTCTTGCTTACATAGTTGTTTACTTGGTTTTAATTCCGGATCTCCTCCCCTTCCCTATATTCACTGCTGTATTCTCAACTCCATAATAGTGCCTCACACATAATTGGCTCTCATTAAATAACTGTTGAATGAATGAATAAATTATAGAAGGTGTTTTAAAGCTGGAAGGGTATGGAAGTTTAGCAGACAGGGGTTCAAATCTCAGCTATAGTATTTATTGGTGTCCTCATGCAAATTACTTAACTTTTTTTGCGCTCAATTTCTTTGTCTATAAAACAAGGATAAAAATATCTCAAAGTATTTTTGTAATTGTTTGCTGAAATAATTTATGTGCATCATGTACAAATATCAAGTGGGAAACTTGAGTGTTTTTAAGTACAATTACTTAATCTTACTGGAACTTGAATTTTTATTGTTAAGTCCCCTACGTCAGAAACATAATGCCATTGTTAGGGGCTGAACTGCACCACCCCCCTACCCCGCTCCACACACACACAAAGTTCATATGTTGAAATACTAACCTCCAGTACCTCAGAATGTGACTGTGTTTGGAGATAGGGTCTTTAAAGAGGTAATCAAGTTCAAAATAGGTTATTGGGACAAATCTAATATTACTGGTATGCTTATAAGGAGAGGAATTTAGGACACGGAGACACACAGAAGGAAGACCATGTGAAGGCACAGAAGAAGACAGCCATCTGCAAGCCAAGGAGAGAGGCCAACCCCTTGTATGCTCAGATGTCTGGACCCACCTTAGCGAACCAGCTCCCGATAAGGTTTAGTGACCCTTAGAAAAATGAGGATTCGAATGAGTTGTAAGAACTCAGAATTCAAAGCACATCCTACTGTTGAAGCTCTGCAGAGGTTTCTGAGGCCGCGAACCCCCAGCCTAGGTGATGGATGGTACATGGAAATGCCACGTGAGGCATGAGCAGGGGCTCCCGCGTCCTTCTCTCAGGAAGTTGGCTTGTACTTGGTGTGCAGTTACTTTCTCGTTTTTCTCCACCATGTCGAAGCATGATTGCCAAGTCCTAAAAGACTTATGAGTCCGGAAGTCGAGCACCGTGCCAAATAGCCCCCATCATTCTCCCGTTTTTCACCCCACCGCGTGAACTGGCCCCACTCATCTGAAGCTCTCATTCTGCACAACTCTCTTTTCCTCTTTCCTGCTTTGTGTTTCTGTCGATGAGAATCCAGTGAGGCCATCATCTAGGGATGCACTTCATCAAAATAATCATGCCAAGAGCTGGCACAGAGGAGCCCAAGTGAGACAGCTGAAGTGTCAAAGCTTTCGCAATACCAGAAGGAAGACAGGCCTTATCCTAAAATAATCTTCAGGCCATCCGCTGCCAGGTTCCCAGCCCCCTAGTGGTTTTATCTTGGTCTTTTTTATTTTTTTGTTCCCTTCCTCCCTACATATGAGCATGAGAGAGCTTATCCTTGCCCTTGGTCCCCAGATGCCATCCACGGACTTGTCATTTACGGAAAACCTTGCAAGTCAGTGGGTGTCCTCCACTTTGATGCTGTTACGGTTCTTGGAACAGGCATCTGACAGGTGTAGAAAAAGCAATGTGCCCGTGCTTTTTCTAAATCATTAAAACACCACTGGCTTTTTGACAAATTGGCACCGACTGCTAGGCTCATCAACTGGGAACAATCTGTTTTGCAGGCTGAGAGAAACAGCTGTAAAACTCTGGTAAAAATCTGCTCTATTGTGTTCAAATATATTTTAGGTGGAGGGGCAGATTGGTTAAGAGGAAAAGGCACAGTCTTAGGAGCTGGAGGATCGAGGTTTGAATCCTGACCCTTGCGTTCACTAGTTTTGAGTGGTGAGCAAGTTATTTAACAATTTCCTCATCTGTAAAATAGGGAGGTAAACACAGTTCTTGGAGAGTGGCTGTAATGATTGGCAATAACACATTTTTTAAGGGTCGGGCACAAGGTTGGTGTATAAATGGTTTCTGGTAGTGAGGTCATAAGGATAGCCCAGCAGCAGTATTAGTTATGGTTGTAGTAATAGCTACAATAAGAGTGCTAGTGTAAGTATTAATAGTAGCAGTTGTAATAATAATAATAATAATAATACAGTGATGAAAGTACCAGTCTCGAGCCAGGGGAACGTGGATTGTACCAGTGATCAAGTTAATAGAGTGAGTGCTAGAATGACGACCAAGACACCTGATGTCTAGTCTCTAGAGCTCCTCAAGATTTAGTGAGTCGGTGGAGAATTATAGAAAATCGGAAGATTTTATGGTCTTCACCAAATCTTCATTTAGATGACCTCATTTTACCTGCAAAAATATATAAGTCGAATAGCAGATGTTTCTTCCTTGTTCTGTGTAATTTAAGTGTTAATAAAAATAATAGCAACCCATGATACGATACATTAAGTATGTGCCATGTTTCGGGCACATTTCAATTCTACACATATTGCCTCATTAAATTCTTGCAAGTACTCTATGAGCTATGTCTTAAATTTATTCCTATAGTTTGGATTGAGGCAAATATCTTTCCCAAGGTCACAGAGTTAGTGGTAGAATCAGAATTGAATCTCAGGAAACCTGACTCCAAAGCTTGCACCTAAATTCCTGTACTCTCATACTATATTGCTTTAATGAAAGTTGTCACAGCCTAGAGGTTAGGGCACATGGCTTGTATGAAAGATTTCTCCTTCTATGTACAATCTGGTGTTATAATCCATTAACAGTATATTAGCAAGCTAAGATGCCAAGACATAAAGACATATGAATTGCTTCTGTTTTTTTTTTAACCAGTCAACTAATCAACCAACAGACAACCAATATTTATTAAATATGTAGTTAGTTATTAAAATGTGACTTATTTTCAAATGTTAGTAAACAGTCCGACCATTTTGAGCAGAAGGTTAGTTTTAAGGAGTAGTGAAAGATTATCTCTGAGAAGTTATGACAGGACATCTAGGTAGAAGGCCTGGCTTGTCGAGCCAAGTTTGAACTATGGACAATGAGGCATTAGACACCTCCTCTCTGGGCGGCCATAGCACCCCACCTCCCTCCTTTAGAGTACATCCAGTCTTTATAGTGATTATGAATTTATTTCATTCAGCACCTTGTAAGATCTTTGAGATCTGTGACATTTCAACATTCTCCTGACCCATCCTGACAGCTACGTGTGTCTTGCACCAGTGCCTCACAGGTCATTCGATCACTTGCCCATAATACAAGCCCAGCCTGTCTCTAAGAAGGGATTTGCTCTCAGAAGTTGGAGTAGGTTAAGAACCTAAAATGAGCCCAAACTATCTGCCGTGAACTTCCCTTCTTTCCCTAGAAAGAAAAAGATGCTTTTTATTTTCTTTCGGGAAATTCTAGGTCCATAAATACTGGTTTATACTCTGATTTCCAGGGCCCTTTTAATCTATTCCTCCATGAGGACAGGACTTAGGCGCAATCCTACTTGCTCTAGGATGCTAACCAATGCAGTGTTTCACCACTGTTCTTGACTGTAAGAGAGCTGGCATCAAATTCTAAGATGGCAGTTATTTCTGTAAGGACTTAGAAGACATTCCACAGTTCTCTGGTTGCCACTATTGTTTATAAGGACTCTGAAGTTGATCTAATCGTAATTCTTTTACAGGGTAATTTCTCTCTCTCTCTCTCTCTCTCTCTCTCTCTTTCATTGCATTTAAGGTTTTCTTTTTGTCTTTGATATTCAGAAGTTTGCCGCGATGTGTCAAAGTATGGGTTGGTTTTTATTTATTTTTTTAGGACTCAATGTGCCTTTTCAAGCCATCTTTGTTCAATTCAGGAAAATTCTCAGCCATTATCTTTTCAAATATTGCCTCTCCCTTACCGTTTCTATTTTCTCCTCCTGGAATCTTTGTATTCCTTCTTTCTGAAATTTCTATTAGATGCATTTTTGCACCTTCTTTTTATGTCCTCACATAAAAACATTTCATAATTGTACTTCCCTGTGACACAATCTACTTTATTTCCTTAGGTTTATCTTTCTACTTACTGATTCTCTTTTCAGCTCTATTTCATCTTATTTTAAATCCACCACGCTGTTTTCAATTTTAACAACGTTTTTTTATTCCTCAAAGTTTTATTCGATTATTTTTAAATATGCATATTCTTTTGTTCATACTCCTTTTTATATGACTTCTATTTTATCTTTTGTTTTTTTAATTATTTTACATATTACATATTCTTTCAGGTTTTTTCCACTTTGCGTGAACACTAATTCTACTTTTTATTACTTGCTAAATCTTCTTCATGATAATATTGTTGTTTAATTTATAATTTTATATGGAAACTCATGTTCAGATGATTCTTTTTTTCCCCATGGGAGGCCATGTATCTCAGAAGTGCCTTTTCAGAGTAGCTTGGAATTTGTAGCTGCTTAGATCCTCATAGTCACACTGATTCTAAATAAAGTTATTTCTTTATTTCCTTGGAGGTTTCTGAATTCTGGTATTAATGTGAATTCAGATCATCTCCCACGCATGCTTTAGGCTTGATATTTGTATTTCTTATAGTGACTTAGTTTTTTCACCCACAGTTATACAGACACTTCCCTGAGCTGGAGAGTGACGTTTTCTCTCCTTTTTATGAATGGAATGTCATTCAAGGCTCTCAGCTTTGTGCAAAGGGCTCAGTTAAAACTCATCCTCTCTCTCTCTCTCTCTCTCTCTCTCCCTCTCTCTCTCTCTCCCCCTGTCCTCAAAGATAAGTCTCTTTGCCATTGCATGATGGTAAAACTCCCAGCGCCCGGCTCACGTCGCCTGCATCTAACACCGGCCGCTCTGTGGACTAGCACACATCATCCCTTCACACTCCTGTCTCGACTTCCTGTTTTGTTTCTAGCACCGAGGTCTATCTTCTCCTTCCTTTCAAGCTCAACGTTAGTCCAGGCGCATGGCTGTTGTGACAGAGGAAGTGTATATGTTTAACACGTATTCAATCGTTCCTAGTTTTAATTTAGCCAGGGTCTGTGGCACGAAGGAAGCCCTGCGACATGAGCGCGCTCTGACTTGCCGTCAGAAGTTCCCCGCTGCCCAGCATCACCGATGCTGACTTGTCAGAGAAAACCCAATGTTGAAAAAAAAAACATGCGGGGTTAACTTCAGGGCTGCTTCCATAACATCCCTCTGATTTTGAGGCATTAATCAAGGAATAGAACAATTGTGCTGGGTAAATTTTTACTTCCATATACTGTAGCAGTCATGGTAAGAACACACTTCCTTCTCAGTTACAACGATTTAATTAGAGTCGCAGCCACACTAGACTTATCTTTTATCTGTGTCGCCGGGATCGATCATTATGGTTGGCAGATGATAATGAAAACTATAACAACTAATATTTATTGAGCTCCTACCTATGTGCTAGGCACTGCTCTACATATTGCACATATACATATATATTGCATTATATATATATGTGTATATATATAAATTATTCTATTTTATCCATACGGCAAAGAACTGAGGCACAGAGAAGTTAAATAACTTGCAGATGGTCCCATAGCTAATGAGTGATGAAGCCAGAATTCAAATCCGTGATCTCGATGCTAGAGCCCTTTCCCCCTGGTGAACACCTAAATAAATATCCGTCGAATGGCTAGGAATACATTAAGGTTATTATTACTATCACCGTCATCACATTTGAAGAAGAATGCATTTGAGAGGAATTCTCCCTGACTGTGAGCGAGGGGATGATTGATGGGCCAGAGAACCTGGAGGCGGGAAATATGTGAAGGCAGCTGCATAAGAATGAGCCCAGCCCAAAGGTTTACCTTCCCAATCAGGACTGTGGCAAATGGCACTTTTCTCTCACCGGTGGCTCCAAGCGCACTACTTATGCAACTGATCTTTACAGAAAAAAAAAAAAAAAAAAAAACCTTTTCAAAGCTTTTCTTTGAAATTCAGCTTTTCTCCTTCTGAACTCTTTGAGCCTTAGAACTGCAGATGAAAGGTTTAAAAATGAAGCAAATTTAAAAATTATCTTTGGGAGCACCACCTAGATACAGGGCTATCCATGTTGGAAAGAGCACTTTTTTTAAAGTCAGACAAATTTGGGCGCAAACCCAAACTTCGCTGCCTGCTGTGCCTCGGTTTGCCTATTTGTAAAATGGAAAGAACATGTACGTAGCAGGGTCGATTCGAAGCCAATTTAGATCATGGAATTGGGGGAGGGGCTACCATGTCTAGACCGCTGTATTTCTGAGCCCTCAATGGTGGAAAAAAGGGACACATCTGACTGCATTTCTCTAAAGCCCCACCGTGTAAGCTTGGGTTTGTCTTTAGGACGGCCTGGCCTCTCTCTCTGCAGGGAAGGAGTTCACTGTAGGAAGCACAATCCAGTAGCTAAGAGCCACGATAACTAGGTTAAACCCTGTTCTGCTACCTGTTGGTTATGTGGCTTCAGGCAAGTTACTTGGTTTCTCTGTGCCTTAGTGACCTCATCTGTCAAATGGGAATAAAAGTGGACACTACCTATTATGGTTGTTATAAGGATTAAATAAGCTAATATTTGGACTGCGCAGTACCTGGCACTCAGTAGGTGATGTGTAAAGTCTGATAATAGATGACAGATAGATGATGATAGATAGATAATAGATAGATAGGTAGATATATGATAGATGATAGCTAGCTAGCTAGATAGACAGACAGCAGACAGACAGACAGCAGACAGATAATTTCATCACTCAGAGGTAAAGACAAATGGTGAGTTTCAAATGCATACATTTTAGACTGGACAGTCAAACTTTGTTTAATCATTATAGGGCTATCTTCATCCCGAGTAGGTATATCATCAGTGAAACTGTTTTGTTTTGTTTTTGTTTGTTTTTGCTTTCTCTTGTGAGGCCCAAAGAAAGAGGAGGGGGCTGGAATTGCAATGATAGGGTTCTTGTCTGGAGAGATGAGCGAGTCTCCACATATGGCCTGAGGTCAGCAGCTATGGGTCCCGGTGACAGGAGGAACCTCCTGGGAAGGGGCAGGGCTGATGTGTCCTAGAAGCAGTGACGATGGATATCCACTTACAGGATAACGTCCTTATTTTATTCTTAAACTTTGTCAAGCACAGCCGGCATGGCGACCTTGCGTTTGCCGTGCACTGGGACTTCAAGGAGGGTCCAGCATCCATTCCGGTGGTGAGCTGTACATGGCAATGTGCCAGGTGAGCCCAAGAGGCCGGTGGTGCCTTGGAGACATGATTTTGAGGCCACCAACATGAATGGACTTAAGTTCAGAATACAGCCAAGAGGGAGAGGGGACAAGCAGCCTTTGGGAACTCTTAGAAAAGCCTCTGAAAAGCCCGAGCCTTCCAGCCAGCTGTAGAATGAATGCTTATATTATTTGACTATTTAAAGTTAAAGGCTTACTCTAAAATTTTATAAAAGATGAGCATAAAGTGTCTATCCTTAAAGCAGCTAGTGGAGTGCCATTTCAGATGCTCAATCGTTGATCGTTTTCTTCTCCTAATTTTTTAAATTTAATTTTATTATTAGCTTCAAGAATACAGTTAATTGGTCAGACATTTATGTTTATGAAGCGTCGTCCCTGATAACTCTCTCTCTCCTCTGGCTCTCGAACCTAGCCATTATGTTACTGCTGATGGCATTGCCTGTACTGTACTCCCCTTCTCCATGACCATCTGTCAACTACTAATTTGTACTCCTTATTTTTTGATCTTTATGGATTAAGGCATTCCCTAGGCATCCCAGGATTAGGACCAAGAGGGTGGCATCTTCCTCCAGCCCTGCTCCTGGGCCTAGAGAAACCTCCACGGCTTTGCTAAGCAAGTCTCTCTCAGCTGTCTCTATCACACTCAGGGCTGCACCACCCAGGGACACCTGTTACCTGATGACCAAGCAGATGTAGAAAAGCAGTGTCTTCTTTTGGGAAGCTGAGAAGAAGCTCTCTCGATGAGCCATTTGACAGCCCAAGGTGACATTATTGGGGAGTGTGCAGCATGGAACTACCTTGGTTTCTGGCCACTGACCTGGTAGGTACTTACCTGCCCAACAGGGTCTACGCTCACCTAAGTATTTCCTGCAAAATAAAAAATTTTTTCACCCTTCTCTTCCAGACAAATGATTCTGAATCATTATTTGAATTCATTTCCTTTGGCTGGCAGGCCTGACTGTCTTCTTTTGACGGGAGGTGACAGCCTATGAGCCTGTGGCCTACCTTTCCTGGTTCTTCTATATACGATCTCTCCATGTTTTGTTGCTAACAAGTGTCGCAATCTGTACTGCTTTTGACGAGGCCTGCAGGTCAGGATCAGATGCATTATTCAGCGGGCACCAGGAAGCTGGTTGGCTCTCGATTCAGGTCAGAGAGGACCCCAGGACCTAGGGCAATGCTTCCTGAATTATGATATTTACACAATAGTTAATACATGACATGGTTTTCAGTGGCGTGAGATTTCAACATTTTAGTGTAGCACGAAGATACGAAGATACTGGTTTTCATTTAGAACACAAAGGCTCTCGTTAAACTAGGATTTATACTCAAAACATTTAAGGAGAAAAAAATGAGTCGATTTAAAGAATACCAAGGATATAACAGTACTGGCAGAACATGGGTATAAAAAAAATCATGAAGGTAACATGTGAATAAGTTTTAGGCAAATTTGACTCAGGGAGGGAGCTGAATAACAGGGAAGTTATTCTTTTATCCATTCACCCAACAGCTTTTCGAGCACCCACTGTGCTCGGCTGTCTGTCGCAGAGTGGGGAGTGTTGAAGTGGCCGTCAGACAAGGATGCTGAGCCACCGCTGGGCCACGTGAGCACTCGTGAATTGTTTTGGGATTAGGTGACTGGCATTTAGCAATAAGAAGCTGCAGGGCCCGGTGCTTCGTAGTTCTGAGAAAGGCCTGGCAACGGAGACTTAAATTTGGATAATATGAGAGGCTGGTCTGTGCAGAGCTTGGACATCTTCAGATGGATGTAACAGGTATGGCTCCTTGAGCCCAAACTGAGTCATAGACAGGGCAAGGCCAGTCAGGTCGGTGGTCTTTGAGGGCCTGATTTTACATGAGGGCTGATTCTGCTGAACGAGGGGAGAAGGAACTTGGTGTGAGGGTCACTCCTTTTCCTTTAATACGGTACAGGAGAGCGACATTTAGTGGCTCTGACCGTAGGACTGACCGGGCACTGCACAGTCCCGGAGGGCATCATTCTCATCTCAGGCATTGTCCATTTGCACCTGAATTGTGGTAATTTCCAGGCAGGTAATAGCAAACTGTCTTGTTCCATCCCCATCAACACATTATGACCATTTTCCAGCAGACAGGAGTAAAGTGTCTTAGAGGCGGGATTTCTTTGCAAATATCCAAGCAGGTTCACACGGGCAGCTTGTGTCTTTTGATCTGGACTTTGCCTCCCCTCAAAATTCTTGGCTTGTTTTCCGCTCACAGCTCTGCCTTGCCCCTTTGGCAGTACTTATTTTGAGGTTTTTAGGAAGTGAATGAATAACAGTCTACGTTTCCGCCTGTCGCATTGGCCAAAAAAAAGTCAGGCAGATAGATCAAAATATCATCCTTACTACTGACGAAACTGGAGTAAAATGGATCAGGCCTGTTGTAAAGTGGTCTTGCTAACCAGGATGCGTATTCATCCTGACATTGGCACAATTTCTTCACACCCACAGGCCCTGATAGAGGCAGAGAGCAGGTTAAAAAAAAGAAGAAGAAGAAGAATGCAGGTAGGCAGATCTCACAGAAAAGAGATAGCAAGGGTCTGAAAACTCCATAATAAGTCATTTTATCTCCTGTGGAGAAAAAGACCAGGAATATTACTCAAATGGCCTTACTACCCAAAGTGATCTACAGATTCAATACAATCTCTGTCAAAAATTCTAATGGCATTTTTCATGGAAATAGAAATACAATCCTAAAATTTGTATGAAATCACGAAAGACTCCCAATAGCAAAAGCAATCCTGAGAAAGAAGAACGAAGCTGGAGTCATCACTCTTCCTGACTTCAAACTGTACTATAAAGCTACAATAATTAAAACAGTATGGTATTAGCATAAAAACAGACACATAGATCAATGGAATGGAAGAGGGAGCCCAGAGATAAACCCACGCATACATATAGGGTCAATTGATTTGTGACGAAGACACCAAGATACACAACGGCTAAGAGGTGGTCTCAATAAATGGTGTTGGGGAAGCTGGATGTCCACATGCAAAAAAAAAAAAAAATGAAACTGGACCCCTGTCTTACACCACACACAAAAATCAACTCGAAATGGATTAAAGACTTGAATGTAAGACCTGGAACTATGAAACTTCTAGAAGAAAACATACAGGGTAAGCTCCTTGACACAGGTCTTGGCAATGACTTTGAATTCAACATCGAAACCGTGGCAACAAAGCCAAAACAAACAGGTGGGACTACATGAAACTACACTCATCTTTTATAAGTAGCGTATTTAAATACAAAAAAAAAAAAAAAAAAGCAAAATTTGACTTCGAAACTGTGTCCTGACCTTAGTATTTGGCAGATAGCCCCCCTTGCAGACGGCTATCAAGACTGGCCAGGGAGAGCGAGTGAAGAAAGACGTAGGAAGAGATGTTACAGCCCCTGCCCCTGGATGTTTATAATTGACTTTGCTAATGGTGTAAACAACAGAATATTTGTAGCCAGAATTATGTGGGAATAGCCTTTTTGATTAATTCCCTTTTTGCTCTTCCCTCTCTCTTTTTAACAAGGGCAACGTATTGAGTAGAAGATAAACGTACATTATAATTTTAATAAGTTTCTTAAAGCTAGGAAGGCGTTCTCTATTTCCGCTTCTGGGTGTGTGTGGTGAGGAAGGTGTGGTGGAGAGTGGAAACCAAGGGATCCCACAAAAAGCCTTCCCTGGCCTTCCGGTTTTTCAAAGCCTGCTTCCTGTGGGAGTGAGTGAGAGGCAAGAAGTATGGGGTGGATCAGAGCCCAGCATCCTTGCTCTAGCCTTGAAGACTAAACCTAAATAGCAAGAGATTGCAGGCAGATGCACTTCTCAAACAGTGAGCATGAAGGATTCAGCTACAGGCTTTTCCAGGAGGTGGTGAGAGAAGGAGGAGGGCAGTCAGCATGGGCGGTTAAAAGGTACAAGATGCAGACATTGATTCATTTTCTGTGGCTACATCCCCTGCAAACCGCACCGGGCTCACAGTCGTCCACGGAGAGCCTCAGCGCTGTGCTCAGGCAATTTGAAACTTCCTAAGATTATTCTTCAGGACTTGTTCAGGTTCAGAGGAATGAAAAAACAGGGTCACTGACAATTTTAGGGAGGTCAGAAAGGCCCGTGCTCTCTCTGAATGAAAAAGAAGGGAGGCAGGACCTACATGTTCTTCCCCTTTCACTGCACCAAGTCCTGTTATCCATTTCTGTATCTACTCTGCTCTTTCTCTAGCCAACTCTCCGCTCCCTTCCCTTTTTTTTTTAGCCTTTTCATTGTTGTTTTTTCTTCCTTATTTTCTTCCCCTACATTTCAAACAACTGTTGAAACAGAAACAAAAAATATGTTGACAAAACAGCAGACAAATATGGTTTTATAACATAACCTCTGAGCTTCTAACAATATCAACATAATATCTCTCCCTAGAGATACGGTCATTTTGAGAAAATGGCTTGAGCTGGCAGCAAACTCAATAAATCCCATGCTGCCTGAGCTGTATGTGACCTCACAAAACCAAAGATGGCCTTTCTTTGTCTCCTTCCATTATGAGAGGTTAGCCAGCCTCCCCAGAGTCCACGGTAGTGGAATTCAGGATTGAAGCAAATTCACCATCAGGTGGATGATCCTAGCAGTCATCAGTCCTTATAGAATGCTACAACAAAAATCAAGGTGACGGTAGACTTTTATTAGAAAGTAATTGCAAAGTTATTTTTTCTCCTCTCAGGAAAGGCTATTTGAGGGGAAGGATTCCAGGTCCTTTATGAAAGATGTTATTGGAAACAAACTGTTCCTAGTGACGGTGGGAGAGCTTGACCTTAACTGCTGCTCTAAGCTTGAGACCAATTACCCGCTCCACAGGCAGGCTGGACAATAAGACCAGAGGCCATGGGGTCTGAGTTTTGGCAGCCTAAAAAAGAGCCTTGGAATCCAGAACAGCAGAGGCCCATTCTAACAATGGTTTCATGCCTTCCCGACTTAAGAAGGATCCTGAAGGGTGCGGTCTAATGGGGTTCAGGGGAGCAGCACTGGATTTGGAATCCAGAAGATAGGGAAGGTTGGGGGTCCCTTTCCTAATAAGTGCTCGATTGGCTCATACTTTTGTTCACTGACTTATCTGATTTATGTAATGCTTTTGGATTCCTACTCTGTGTAATGTTCTAACTGCTTGAAAGGCAACAGTACAGCTTAAAAAAGGGTTTCTCGACATTAAGTGCACACCAAATTCTCTTGGGGAGGTTGTTAACTATGCAGATTTACTGCCACAATGACTAGAGATTTTGGTTCAGAGAATTTGGGGTGAGGTTCTGTGTCTACATCCATTGCAGGCACATCAGGTGATCCTTGTAAAGGTGGCTCTTTGCAAACACATTGTTAGAGACGCTGGCTTTTAGTGATTAAAAATGTGGATGTTCGATCTCATAAACATAGGTTAATATCTTCACATTATTCCTTTAAGCAAAATCATAGCTTCTAAAATTTTCTTTCCTGGGTTCGAATCCTAGTCCCGCCTCTCCTTAGCTCTTTCAGTCAGTTATGATCATGTCGGCTGCTGTATAAGCCCCGGAATTTTAGTGGCTTCACACTGTTTCTCACTTATGTGATCACTCCAAGTGGACACTCCTGGTCGGTGGGTGCAGTGAAAGAGAGACTCGGGAGTCTTCTACTTCCTGGGTGCTTCTTAGAGTCCTCCATGTCCAGACAGCAGATAAAGGCCGAGTGGCAAGCACATCCGCTTTTTAAATGTCTTTGCCTAGAAGTAGCATACGTCACTTCCACTTTGATTCTGTTGATCCTACTTGGGTGCGAGGGAGGCTGGGAAATAGTCACAGGCTGGATACCTGCTTCCAAACAGCCACTCCATTTTATGACAGTGGAAACATGAATTTTGGCTGACAGTAGCTGTCTCAGCCACATTGTGTAACCTTAGCCAAGTCTCTTAACCTTTCTAAATCTCACTGTCATCTTCTATAAAATGTAGCTAATAGTACCTACCTCATCAGGTTGGTGAAAGGATCATACGAGCAAGTGAATGCAATACTATATGTACAGGGCCTGGCATGCACTAAGCATTGAATATATTACAGTTGTTATTTATTACGAATCATGTTCCCAAGGAGCTTGTGGCATTTCTAGACAACAAAGTAGTGAGATACAAGTGCCCTGAAGGGAGAAGCTAGGATGTTGTAGGTATTTGAAGAGGGGAGAGGTCACTTGCAAACGCTGGGATCAAGAAAGACTTAAAAGAATTGATCTGTGACCTGGGGCTTGAAGGGTGGGCAGGATTTATGCATGTGGGGGTATGAGAGACAGTCATTCCAGGCAGAAAGAATAATATTCACTAAGTCATGACAGAGAAAAATGACAGAGAATGTGCACTGAACATTTAATGTCATTGGAGTGAAATCAAGAAATTTTGCTTAAAGGAGAACTAGTTAGGAATGCTTTGGTCCAGGAGATAAACCGAGCAGGAGATGAACCGGAAAGAGAAGATCTGCAGATGGGGGACACTAAGGGGAGGCTCCCTTAATGGTCCAGGCAACAGATAATGAGGTCTTAGGATGCTATTTGTGGACTGAGATTATCCCTCAGGAATGTTACATCTTTTAAAGGCTTTGGAATACTCAGAGCTTTCTGGAGGGTGAGCTGGAGAAGCGGGCAGAGCTACAGTGAAAAACCATTCGCTTGAAGGCAGCAGAACTTGATTTGAATCTTGGATCCACCTCATTAAAGGTGTATGATCATTAGAAACGTACTGAGCTCTTTGAGCTACATTCTTTAAATTTCTGTGTTCTCAACTTTTCTACGTCATTGATGCGTTGTATGGAACAAATGAAATAACAATGTGAATGTGTTTGTAATTATTTAATTATAAAGTAATTTAAACCTACAAAGAGATGGGATGCTTAAAAAGCAAGGCAAAAGAGATTTTATAGCTGTAAATGTTTACATTAATAAAGAAGATCTCAGATTAATAACCTAACTTTATATCTAGGAACTAGCAAAAGAAGAACAAATCAAACCCAAAGCTAGCAGAAGGAAAGAAATAAAAAAGATCAGATCAGAGATAAATGAAATAAAGAACAGAGAAACAATAGGAAAAAAAATCGGTGAAACTAAGAATCGGTCTTCTGAAAACATTAATAAAACTGACAAATCCTTAGCTAGATTAAGAAAAATAAATAAATAAAATCAGAAACGAAAGAGAGGACATTACAACCAATGCCACATAATGCTTTGAACATTTGTATGCCAACAAATTGGATAACCAAGAAGAAATGGATAAGTTCCTGGAAACGCACAACACACCAGAACAGAATGATGAAAAAAAAGAAAACCTGACCAGACCAATATCTAGTAAGGAGATATAATCAGTTATAACAAACAAATAAAGAAAAAAAAAACAGTAGAAGTTAGCTTTACTGGAGAATTCTACCAAATGTTTAAAGAATTAACCCCAGCAGTCCTCAGATTCTTACAGAAAATTGAAGAGGAGGAAACATATCTAAACTCACTCTATGAGGCCAGCATTACCCTGAAGCCAAAGCCAAAGACTCTATAAGAAAACCACGGACTCCATCCCTGATGACTACTGTATTCGTGGGGCTTCTCCGGAAAACAGAACCAATAGGAGGTGCATAGAGAGAGAAAGGGATTTGTTGTTGGGAATTGTCTTATGCAATTAGGAATGCCCACGAGTCCCAAGATCTGTCGTCGGCAAGCTAGAGCCACAGCACTTTGAGTTTATCCCTTTCAGTATTATTATTATTTTGAGTTTTTAAGGGTCTATTCATAAGAATATAACAATAACTTCCCATCGTGTCGAAATCGGGTTTTTACTTACGCCTCTTCTAAAATCCCGGTATTATCTATGACAAGTACCGTGTCTCGTTTGTTTTTCTATTTTCATATTATCTTGCGCATACTAGAAACTTAAGGTTGGCGGCATGGAATTGGTCTTATATGACAGAATGGAGAAAGATCGCGGCATCGATGCTCGGCAACTTTTATGGCGCCCAAGCTTGGAAAGACCAGAGGATGTCATACGAGAGGTCGGACTCACTGGGCCACAGAACCTGAGGCAAAATCTTACACATGAATACTTCCCTAGGGAGAACTATCTCAGGGAAGGGGTGAGGGAACAGGGGTTGTACGGCAGGAGTGGACTGGGAGCAAATAGCACAGAGGGTGTTACTGAGCAGGCCACAGTTTTAAAGGGAACAAGAGGCTCCCCGGTCTCTGAGGTCATCTTCCAAAAGCCACCTAAAGTGACTCTCCGGAGAGTCAATGAGAGGAAGAAGGGAGAAGAATTTATCTATTGGATCCCATGTCTCACATTGGCCAGACATACCTGTTACGGCCGGATCCCCATCCCCCAACCCATTTGTTGAAGCCCTAACTCCATATACCTCGGAATGTGACTGTTTTTGGAGACAGGGTCTTTAAAGAAGTGATAAAGTTAAAATGAGGCCCATAGGGTGGCTCCTAATACAATATGACTGGTGTCCTTATAAGAGATTAGGATACAGACACACACAGAAGGAAGATTATGTGCAGATACAGGGAGAAGGCGGCCGTCTGCAAGCCAAAGAGAGAAGCTGCAGGAGAACCCAACCTGCCGGCACCTTAATCTTAGACTTCCGGCCTCCAGAACTGTGAGAAAATAAGTTTCTGTTGTTTAAGCCACCCAGTCTATGGTATTTGGATGTGGCAGCCCTAACGACCTAATACAATGCCTGTCAATGCCCCACACTTTGGGGAAGCAGCAGAGGTATCAGTGGAAGGAAGCATAGAGCATGGGGGAAATGAGAGAACACCCCTCCGGTCTGCCTGTGGCCTGAGGGGCCTGGCCGGGTGAGCCAGCGAGCATGCAAGCACACAGCATTTTTCAGTGGCAACGGGGGTGAGGCATGCGGTATGGGTGCCAGGTTTGAGACAAAGAGCTATCAGGTCATGCCTGTGAGTGCTAGAAAGGTTGGGAACAGTGCTATAGAGCAGCTGTCCCCAACCTTTTTGGCACCAGGGACCTGTGCTCCTATGAGAATCTAATGTCTGATGATCTGAGGCGGAGCTGAGGCGGTGATGCCGGTGCTGGGGAGCGGCTGCAAAGACAGATGAAGCTTTGCTCTCTGGCCCACCGCTCACCTCCTGCTGTGCAGCTCGGTTCCTAACAGGCCACAGACCAGTACCAGTCCCTGGCCCTGATGGCAGAGCAGGCAAAGCACTATGAAGGTGAAGACAGAGTTCAACAAAGACCGAAACTCCCCTGTGAGGCTTCCAAGAATGAAGTTCAGCTGGGTGATCTTCCTGGAGCATCATCATCAGTTATACGGGACAGAAAACCATGGCTGAGCTAATGCAAGGAGGCTTGTCAACTGGATTCTACGGGTGACCTGTTATTTTTCAGGGAATGGCACAATTGGGCAATAAATTCATTCTCACCACTAGATGTCACCCTTGTGCTCCCATCTTCAGAAGGCGAGTTCTGTAGAGGCGTGCGGGGGGATCAGGACATTACTCCATAAAGGACTGTGAGGTTTGGGAGGCGGGACAGTCAGGACGCCCTGCATCAAGGACCAGGGTGGACAAGGAGCTAAAAGGAAAGGGACAGATGCCAGGATTTGGAGCACACAGCTCTGGATTACATTGCAACTGTGTTCCTCGGCTTTGGCTGCATACCTAAAACTTCTGGGAAGCTTTAAAAAATAGGTGCCTGGGTCCATCCCACCCTCAAGATCTGTGTGAATTAGTCAGGTGTGTGGTGGGGGCACTGCGAGTCTTGAAAGCTCTCCAGGTGTTTTCAATGTAGAGCCAAGGTTAAGATTGAGAGGCACTGTTGTAGGCTATTATTGTGAATCCAAATATTATGTGTAGCAAATATTAGGTGTGTAGCTTGCTCTGATGAGCAAAACAGAATAAAGGACAGTCAGTAAAACTGACCCCGCCCAACATGTTTTTCTGTGTCTGAATTCGAATGAAAAGGTATCTATCGAGCGTCCGTGTTACGTCTCATGCTTTGTGAGTTACATGATACACTATGGCTCTGAAGGCCATCAGTGAGGGACGCCAGTTGTATAGATCCCACCTGCTACCTGGGTAGTTGTCAGTTCAGGGGGGCTGGCAAGGTGGGAAAGAGCTGTAGAAAGACAGGAAGTGGAGAATGTAAAGAAAAGAGGTAATCAGGTACATAGTGGTTTTGGGTGAGCATAGATTCTCTTTACTCCATTACTTTTTCGGGAAGATGCTTATTGACTTCCAACAGCAATCCCCCTGGGGGAGCTTGGAATGCAGTGACTACAAAGAAAATCAACCTATCTACTTTATGACCTACTTACCATGTACTCCTGTTAACTGCTAGGAAACCCAAGCAGCTTCTAAGACTTGGGTCACCTGAAACCTAAAACACCCCTGTGAGACGAAGGGATAGACATATACTTGTTTTCCTGGAGGAATAAATAAATAGAGGGAGATCTGCTAGCCTATTCTGCATGGTCTGTGGATCCCATTTCTAGGATCTTCACCTTTAATTCCTTTCTCATCTAGGGCGCCTACATCTAAACAGGTGTGCTGGATGGTCCACAGGCTTGCCGCTGAGACGGAAAGCTAATCCCCCGAAACTGAGCCCGATGGGTGCTGAGCACCCCACGTGGCGGCACCGAAGCACTTTCCTCCCCAAGCTGGTTACAAAGAGGCCGAGCCAGCCCTGCGTCCGACACTATCCACACCCCCTCCAGTCTACACAGGGAAAAGACTAGAAATTTGAAAATGATTGACTCAATTAAGTGAAATTTGTTACCATATGGAGTTTTTCTCCTTTAGGGGAGAAAAGCTGTGTTTTTCTCTCGCCTCTCCTTACTCCCCACCCATTCGAGCTGCAGGATGCCCTGAAAGGACCATTTGTAGAGACTGCACATGCCTGAAAGGTAGATAAGCCTGCATCCCTTTGCCCTGTTGGACACCTGCTGGGGCAGTGGACTTGCTAATCTCCCCTTTGTGTCTGGTTTTTTTTTTTTTTCATTTTCAGCTTTATCGCGGTATAATTGACAAATAGGAATTGTTTCTACTTAAGGTACACAACTCTATTTTGATGTATCGTACACACTGTGAAATAATGACCACACTCAAGCTAATTAGCATATCCATAACCTCACATAGTTACTATATTTTTTTCCTTCCCTTCCCTTTCTCCCTCCTCTCCTTCCCTCCTCTCTCTTTCTCACTCTTTCCTCCTTTTGTGTGTGTGTGTAAAATCCAGCCACTTAGCAAATTTCAAGTCTGCAATACCGTGTTGTTAACCGTAGTCGCCCTGCTGTACATTAGATCTCCAGGACTTACTCATCCCGTGCAACTGAATCTTTGTTCCCTTTGACCAGCATCTCCCCATTTCCCTCCTCTGTATGTATTTGAGTAAGGAGGAAAGAAAGAAGTAGAGTGACTGCTGGGTGAAGACAGGGGCTGGTAGAGAAGCCTGCACTCTCGCTACGCGGTATGGCAAGAATCATACATTTTCAAAAGGTCACATGCAACTAAGAGTTGGCCACTGTTGAGTATGTCTTGCCAGTGCTCCTCCTATCCACCTGCAATGAACCTGGCCAGCAGGTGAGGCGCAGCACAGTAATAAAGGCACTCTGGAGTGTACCACCTGGGGCAGGAGGGAGGGAGGGGGCCCTTTGGAGGAGGTCAAGTCAAAAGCTTCTCCCACACCAGGGAACTGTGCAGTGGGGAAGTCCCAGCGACTAGCAAAGTTCTGAAATGTGCAGCCTATTTGCAAATCCACCATAGTCATCAACTGTACCCACTAGAAAGACGCTTTTGTAAATTTCCTCTAATCGCCCCTTTCAGATCCTAATCCTGGAAAAGTCCAAAGCACCAGGAGAAAGGGGGAAGGAGCATGAAGGAGAAAGGGAAGGGTTCACGACCCAGTGTGCAAGGCTGCTGGAGATGGAAAATGCCCTGGATTGAACATAAGAATACATTTTCAAACTTGACTAACTGGGCCCGACTATTTAACAGCAGTTAAGTGTCTGGAAAGCTGTGAGGTCTGCCCAATGTGCTGCAAAGGAGGAGGGAAGGAAGAGCCAACAGCATTTGTCTGAAGACTGATGGGTAAGAAATTAGATCATTTCGTCTTGTAGCCCAGCAAGTGCAGATAGTTCGATAAACTCTGATAGCTTCGCACTAGGGACGGAATTCACGTTACATAAAGAGAACTGTGATGGAGGAGGAGGGATCCATTCGACTGTCCTCGGCTCTCCACAGGATTTCGGCCTCAGGCATGTGGGCCTACACCTGTGTCCTTGGGTGGCTAGTAATTTGTTTTGGACCTTAAGTAAGAGATCTGTTTCAAAGACATTGGTGATTGAAAATTTTGGTCCCAAACTCAGAAGGTCACTGAAAGCATAAACTGCTTATAAAGTTTTGAATCTATAGATATCTAAGGTGGTAGAAAAGGGAAAATTTGCATAGGAAAACTAAATTAGAAAGTCATAAAATTTAATCAGGTTTCAATGAATGTTGTTTTCACCCTTGGAGGCAGTACTAAACCTTTCAATGACCTTCTTCATGTCTAATAGTCTAGAAGAGAAGTTCCTAAATTTTTGCTCGTGTACCCTAGTTTTGGGGTTGGATTCGACAGAAATAGGCTTTGACGAGGCCATATTGACAACATGGTCCTGGAATCAGCAATAGCAGATCACTTATTCAGCAACTTTCCAGCATGATTCTGGGAGATATTTTCAGAAGCTGGACCAGAACCTGTTTCTTTAGCCTTTCAGTGAGTTTTTGGATTAATATTGCTTAATAAATCTCCCTTTCATGAAGCAGAATTCTGCAAGCTGCGAATGGGAATCTTGAAAGGTATACTATTCCATGACCCAGTTTTATTGTCCTTAAAGCACAGAAACTTTTTGTTTACCTGTTTACTATTTACCTTCATCTACTGAAATATAACCTTCAAAAGAACAGAGACCTATTTGATTTTACTCAACTTTTTGTGTCCGGCATCTAGAACTGTGCCCTAGCACATAGCAGTCCCTTGATTTTTTTGTTAATGAAAACCTTCTCATAAAATATAGTAAGAGATAAGTGCCATGTGATCATTACCAAGAACCAAAGGGCTGCAGGTTAATTAATCATGGACAGAAGCTTGGAGGGCGTTAGCATTTGAGCTACATCTTAAAGAATGAGTATCGTGCTTGGAAATAATGGGGGAAAGGTGGAAGGATGTGTGGGGAAAGTGACCAGTAGATAGATAGTCTTGTGACCATGAAGCTGATTTTCCTCCCCCTAATATTTCCTTCATGCTTGTCCATTCACCCATTTTCAATTATTTATTCACTCATGTCACAAAAGTGTTTTGAGCATTTGCTGTATTCCACCCCTGTGCTAGAAATGAATCCTGCAAAGATACCAAAACCGTTAGACACCCTTTTAGCTGCTTTCAGACAGTGGGGAGCAGGCCAAAACACTTCCAGCGGAACCTAACAATTTCTATAGTAGAGGCTTGAAAAACACACGACAAAGGGCATAAACGATGCACGGTGGGGACACAGTCGCGAAGGGACCACCTCTGCTTCGCGGAGCTGGGAGAGCCTCTTCCCAGCGCCGGATCTGGGTGGAAGGCCCGCGTTCAGTCTTCTTTAAAAAGGGATTCGAGGGAATTCCCGGCACGGGAAACAGCATGTTCAAGGCGTGGACAAGCGAAAGTGCTGGAGGTTGAAACGGACGTGGCTGCTTCTGGGAGCCCATGAACTGGGGACCACGTGCAGCACTGCAGAGAGCAGTGGGGGCTGGGCTAAGACGTGGGCAGAGGGAAGCCTGGGGAAGTCCTCCGCGCCACGCCGGGAGACGTGGGCTTTATCTCTGAGACGACTGAGAATGTTCGCCTGGGGAGGGTCACAGTAACATCTGCGTTTCAGAAGGATCGCTCTAGCAGAGTGGTCTGGAAATGGATGATGGACTTGAAAGGGGAAAATTGAGGGCGACCTGGTTAGGGGACCGTCAACATCATCTGGGTGAGAAATGATGAGGGACTCACTAGGGTGCAGGCTGTGTGCATGAAGAGGAGATGCCTGATTTAAGAGACATTTCTGGGATAACAGTGCTTTACCCTGATGATTAGGTGTTAGGAATTAGGGCAAAAGGAGGACTGAAGAGGTCTTGAAGATTTTTAGCTTGGGAGGCCAATAAGTCCGTTCAGTGAGGCATTTCCAAGCAAGAAGAAATCTGACAGTTTTGTGAAATGCAGTTAGAAGTCTTTCTCATGTTTTAGCAACCTTAACTGCAGCCCTTTAACCCCAACTTAAGCTCTTCTGTGGCTATCTTGCGTTTTCATAAAAACAGAGAGGATAATGATCATTATTATATTAATTTTAATGTTACACAAATAGCTCTTTCTCTGGCAGCGAAATGAGTCACTGTCCTATAACACGCTGTCACTCCCTGTTAGCTTTCAGCTCTCTCCAGCCTCGCAGCTCCAGTGTTTCTTCCTTCTTTCCTAATTACATTGATTTTTCTGCCCGAAGAGCTTTTAATGTGATTTTTTCAAAATAACATGTGCATACTTTTTATTTATTCACTTATTCTTTCATTTATTCATGAACCCAGTAGTATTAATTGCAAGATGCCCTGCAAAACCTTGGGGACATAAAGAATAATAAGATACAGTTTGTCAAACTCCAGGACCTAGAATCTACATGCAAGACAAATATGAATATTTAGACCACATTTAAGTGGTAAATGGGAGAGGACATGATACGGGCAGAGAGAAATAGTTGATTCTACCAGGGAAGAGTAGGGAGTGGTGAACAGGCTTCACAGAGAAGGTGATGCTTCAGCCGCATCTCCCCAAAGGAGTAGGCATTGGCAGGGCAGAGTGGATAGGGAAAGCATTCTGGGAAAAGGGAGCAGCATGAACCAAGTCACAGAAACCAACAATGCTGGGGATGATGGGGGAAATGAGGAGCAGTTCCATGTGGGTCTCGCCTTGCATGCATTTCACCACCTCTGCTGACCTTTCCAGGTTTGTCTCGTGCTCTTCTTCCCTCACTATAAAAAAAAGTCTCTATCCTCCACTTGAAAGCATTGACAGCCGTGGAAGTTTCAAAACCACAGCTAATACGTACAGATAATTGTTGGCACACCTGGGAACTGATTGAGTTACCCAGACGAGCAAAGGATCTTTGCTCGGCAATTCCCCTTTGGAACACTAGATGGTGCTGTCCAACCATCGAGGGGGAAGGCTCGTTTTGCTGTCAGGTTATTTTCATCATTCTCCAGGGAGTAAGACTCTCCTCATCTCACCCGAGGAACATATGAGACAGTTGTGCATCCTGCTCTGATTTTTAATGAGGGGGTCGGAAAGGAGATGTGCTTGAAGTGAGAAAAAGAAAAAAACTTTGGGAAGAAGAAAGAGGGAATCTGTCTTTCTGAATTAGGATCCATCCAGTTTTTTCTAAGTTCTGTTTTGCCTGCAAAATTCTCTGCCTATGACTTCACTGTGTGGCCCCAGGTGTGCCGTGCATAACTTACAGGTCCTGTAAGTAATAAATCTTTATTTTTTCCAAAGTTTCCTGATGCTATTGCTGAAGGAGGTCTTACAATGCATAATAAGAACCACGAGGGCCATTCTAACCAACATTGGTTATTGACAGACTGAGACTGGCACAAAACAGTCGAGAAAGATCTTAACCCATAATTTCTTGAACTTTCTCAAAGTCGGTTTCAGTGCTTAAGGGAATAGTCTCTGTTTTTCTCACTTTTAGTCCTGGTATGTAAACATTTAGAGGTCCCAATTGAAAGCCTGGCATTTTTACCAAAATTCTCCACCTGTGTGGTCTCCAAATCCCAGTTTTCGCCCCTTCGCCCCTGTAATTCTGCTCAGTTACTCAACCCTTGAGCCGCCTCATTTAAATCACCAAATGCCTCAAAAAATAAAATCGTATCAAATATTGATTTCATCTCTCTGGCTTTTTTCCTTTTATGACATTAACTTCTTGAGTTCTCACTGCCTTAGTATTTCTCTGACGTTCAGGAAAATTTCATATATAATAAATATCTCATATATATATATATATATTTGGGGGCAGATTTTTTTATTCTCAGTAGATTAATTATTTTAATTATTCTAATAGCCCAGATTTCTAATCTCTCAGATTGACTATTCTCAGCAGAAAGGGCAATTTGAAACTACCTGTTCTACCTCCCATGCTCTCATTATGGATATTTTTTATTGAGATATAATTGACATAGAACATTGTTTAAGTTTAGGGTGTACAATATGTTCATTCAATACACTTATATATTGCAGTATGATTACCACCATAGCATTAACTAACACCTCTATCACATCACATAATTATCATTTCGTTTGATGGTGGAAACACTTAAGACTTAGTCTCTTAGTAACTTTGAAGCATGTAATACAGTGTTGCTGACTATCTCAGCAATGCTGAGCACTAGAACTTATTCATCTTCTGACTGCAAATTTGTACCCTTTGACCAACATCTTCCCAATTCCTTCAGCCCCCCAGACCCTGGTAACTGCCATTCTACTCTGTTTCTATGAGTTTGGCTTCTTAAGATTCCACATAAGTGATATCATACAGTATTCATCTTTCTCTGTCTGACTTATCTCACAATGCCCTCAAGGTCCATTCATGTTGTTGCAAATGGCAAGATTTCCTTCTTTTCGTGGCTGCATAATACTATGTTTTTATTAGCATTATCTCTTGCCCTTTCCACTAGTTCTTCCTCTACAGAAACCACCTGCTCAGATTATTCAAATTAATTTCCCTTCCTCAAAGTACTGAGACCCTTTCAATGGATTTTATGCCATATGATGGCATAGGTTCAGTTATCTGCTTCTTATTATCACCCAAAATGCCTAATATACTATATGTTCAATGCATCATAGTGATTAAAGTGAAGTGCTATTAATCAGAAAGGTATGAATTCAAATCCTGACTATCTCTATGACCAACAGTGAGCCCTAGGTCTCAGTTTTCTCCACTATAAAGTGGAAGTAATAGACTAGACCTTTCAAAATTATTGTGAAACTGTTAAGAGAATTTTAATTAGGGTGCATAAGGATCCCATATCCAAGCAAATTCTCATGGTTCGGTAAGTCACTGTAAATTACAGGAATATTTGAGTTGAAGCTAATGGTCCTGACCACAAAGACTATGGTCTTGAATATCAGAAGTTCCAAATTCTATCTCATAATATCTCACCCTGTGACTTTGAGAAATTTAGCTCATCATTTTCTTTCAGAAAGGGATATAAGTGTTCAGATTTTCCAGTTAGTCAATAACTTTTGCTAATTGTCCAGGGACTGGCAATTCCGAAATGGGTCTTACCCTCCTCTTTATTACCCACCCTCATCCCCTCTCTCCCATGCTTTCTTCCCTTCTCTATTTGTAAAAGGAAAGTTGTTCTTTACGTGTATTTAGGGACAGGAGTGATGTGGAACTCTAAAAGGGTTGGATATGAAAGAGAACTGGAGATGAACTATTTGGAGATGCAGTTTATAATTTATACTGCTTTCTGGGGCTTGTTATGCTTGAATAAGACCTTGTCTCCCTTCCGACCATCAAGCAGGACACATTGCCTGGATGGTCAGAGATAATTCACGCATCGTATTTGGCAAGTTTAACTCTGGACCTGAGCTGTTGGCCCATTCAGAGTTCACTAGATTTCAGTTGTGGTCTCATTGAACGAAACCTACACCAACTACTTGTGGTCAGGAGTAGAATGGCGGTCCTTTTTCTGAATCCTGGGTGGCTTCTTGGATTCAGATCCACCTGGGGATTGGAAATCTAAGAGAAGGCAGCCAGACAGGGGCATTGCTAGGGCAGAATGGGTTTAAAAAGCTGATCCTCCCTTATTTGTTCCCTCTCTCCTCATCTCATTTGCTCCTGGCACATTTCACTTGCGCTGGCAACTGCACAGTGAGAAAAATCTATCTTCTCTCAGGACAAATCCCTCTTTTATCTCTAGAGGGTGCTCACAATCCACTGTTCTACACACAGGCAGTGTCAGGACCTACAGTGAAGAAGACATAAGAACTAGAAGAAAAAAATGTTAAAAAGGAGGGGAGAGAGAGAGAAAAAAAAAGAGGGAGGAAGAGACAGAAGGAGAAACTGAGAAACTAGAATACACAGCAAAACTCTTCTCCCTTTGGGGAAGGAATAAGTCAGCAACCATTGATTCTCTGATTAGTTAGGCCACAGTATTTAAATGAGCATTTGGCCTTCACCTAAGTATTTTTGGAGACAGAACTGGACTGTGCATTCCTCAATGCCAAGTGCAAAGGGATAGCAGTATGTAAGAATGGAAGAAATGTAATTACCATTAAATGTACATCCATTTTGTATGTTACTCTGTTAAAGATGCTCTACTCATACACTATAACTCATCCTCACAGCAACACAATCGGATGAGTCTTATTACATTCATTTCATAGATGCAGAAATTGAGTTGCAGAGAAGGTAGATAGCTTGCCTCAAACGAACACAGCTTTTTGGTATTGGAACAAATTTCAAATCCATGATTTTTCCAATATACCATCCAGCCCTTTTTTCCGGCTCTTGGGAAGTTCATAATTAAGTAAGCAATGATTTATACGCATAAAGCAAAATAGCAATGCATGATAAAAATTTTAAAATTCCTTGATGTTGAATTTCATAAAATAGAATTTCGGGGCTAAACCTGACCTCAGAGGCCATTCAGTCCAAAACACACATCAAGGAGTTAATCTTCATCGCATGTTGAAAGGGACCTCTCTAGCTTCTGCTTGAATGCCTCACACTAGTAGGAATCCCTTCACAAATATATCCTTGCGTGACCTCGAGTCTGCTGCCCGGAACTGTCCAGCTGTATCCTAAAGCCATCTATTTTTGTGACCTCGCAGTACGAGACCATTCTTCATTTTGTACAACAAGCCTTCCTGTATTCTCCACCCATTAAGCAGGACCTACCCCTTAGATTTCTCATCTCCAGAGGGGGAAAAAAATCCAAGTTCCTTTTCTGTTACCTTATATGATACAGGTTTTAAGTTTACCTGCAATTCTAGTTGCCTTACTCAGGACACATTCATAAAAGTGGGTACCAAGATGAGCAAATATCTATTCATTCCACACATGGAAAACAATCCACCTACATCCCAGGTACTAGACCTCTCTCAGACACCCTTCTGCAATGAGTGACCTGTGCCCTTCTCAGAACCACTCCTCTTTCTAGAGCCATAATGGCATGCAACATTTCTGGGGCGTGATTATACGTCCATATCTATTTCTTTAACAGAAATTTAACACAGGAACTAAATTCATCTCTACAGCCTCAACACAGTGTGTGGTACAGATTGGATGCTCACTAAATGTTTCATGTGCTTTTGTACACCGATGTGTACCAAGCACCTAGCCAGGGCCTGGCTCTAGTTCTCCAAGGATATTTGCGGAATGAATGCATGAGTAACTCAACCTAGTGTTCCAGGAAAAATGTTAAATCATGCATTATTTTAAATAGTACCCGCTGAGCATAGTCTATGTGCCTGGCATTATTCTATTAAAAATGCTATAAATGTGACCCAGCATGTCACTTCATTATTCTGGTAGTTCAATATGATCCAACAGTCCAAGCTTGCTTCTGGTAAAGATAAGGCCTCAGTCTTTATTCCAACAGTCTGCTATTAAGCCATCTCTCTCACCGTTACTATACTGTTTAGAGGTCTAGAGGCAATGTTTTAGATTTATCTCTAGCACAATTCAGCTTGTTATATTTCCCCTTCATGCCAGGCTGTTATTGATAGCTTTGTGCATCTTGATTCCATTATACAATCCATTAGTTCTTCCTCTCAGCCTTGATGCATCCTCAGACTTGATTAGAGGGGTCATCAAGCTCTCATACGAAACGCTGATAAAAACGTTGACCTGGATAAGACCAAAGCCAGAACTCCTGAACAGGTCGACATTGGACTGTTCGTTAGCGTTCTCAGGACACGGCGATTCAGTCGTGAGCCCACTAAGCAGTAATGCCATCAATGCTCTGTCATTGGTCCACTAAGACACACTGCCACGCTAAATGCCACGCTAAAACCCACATGCCCTTTGTCCCCAGCAGCCTCCTTAGTAGTTCACAAACCAACAAACGAGGTGAGTTTGGTATGATTTGGTCTTAAACCTCTGGGGCCTCTCTGTAATTGCTCTTTTATCTTCTAAGTCCTCGTATACTATCGTTTGGCATTCTTATCTAGAAACTTGCGGAATTTCCGCCAAGCTCACCGACTGCAGTTCATGGCTTCCATTAGTGTCCTTTATTTTGAAATGGGAACATTTCCCTGTATCCCCAGGAATCCGGTCGCAAAACCTCCAAGATCTCCAAAGCTGTTCACATAAATTAAAGTCCCTTTGAACCCTTACATGTTAAAAAAATAAAAGGGGGGTGGGGGGCGGGAATAACCTGAGAAAAGTATTTACAATATTTATGACCAAGGGTACTACGTGTCATTTGTCCAAAATCCCTTACTCTGAAGGTCCAAGCCAGACTATCTGTTGTTCTCACCACCAGTCTATGAGATGGATATTATTATCCCCATTTTGCAAACAAGAAAACTAAGGTTTAGGCAAGTTAAGTAGCCTTCCTAAAGTCATGCAGTTACTATGCACCGAAGCCAGAATTCACACCCACTATACTTAACCCGTCGTTAAAAGTGCAAATCACACAGAAACAAGTTTATGTGGTTGTTTGAAAAGTGTGGAAGGATACACAGGAAACTATTAACGATCTCTACCTCTGGATGATGAGATTTTCGGCACGATAATGTAGTGTGAAGAAGCAACAAATAAACATGGACATAGCACTATTTTCCAGGCACTCTGCTGAGCGTTTCACAAGTGATAACTCCCCTAAGCCTCAGACTGGATCTGCCTGCCCTTGCAAACCCATTCTTTTCCCTCTAATAAACCTTGTCAGGGTAAGTGACAGCATCGGAACAGCACTACCACCAATAATTATACCAGGTACAGTTCTGGGCCTTTAACATGCATTAGCTAATTGTATCCTCCCAACCACTGCAGGTACTATTAATACCTCCATTTTTCAGAAGAGGCCGTGAGGCCGAGAGGCAAATGGTTATGCAATTTCCCCAGAGATATAAGGTTTGTAACTTGGAGAATCGGGTTTTGAACCAGAATATGGCTCCAGTCAGTGTCTGAGCCCACAGTCGGGTCATTAGGTTCCCTAAACAGCTGAAGACCAAGGGAGAGGCATAGGGAGAGTAAGCAGTTTTCCGGAACCAGCTGTGTAACTCCAGGCAAGTCCCTGATCCTCTCTTGGCGTCAGTTTCACCAGCTGTAAAATGGGTTAAAAACACTACCTACGCAGTAAGTTTGGGGTGATAACTAAATGACGTAAAGACACATACAGCTCTATGTCAAGTTTCTGCCACAAAGTTGGTGCTCAAAATAGTTCCTATAGATAGTTGAGAGTTTTATCATGAGCATACATTTCTTTAAAATCAGCAAAAACAATAAAAATATTCCTATTTTGAATTGAATCCTCACATGCGATTTGAGCAATGCAACTTGAACATATTTAACAGCAAGACACTCTCTACACCTTTGCATTTCTGTCAGATTTTTTTTTTTTCCTTTCTCCTACCAATTTTAGCTCTTACCCTCCTGATTCAATGATTAGTTTTCCTGGCAGGGAGGACAGAAGCAAGGAGGATTTAAGTGACAGGTTATACTTCTTCTGTGGGCTTCTCGTACCAAACTAAAAATAGCCTTGCTGCCAACCTGGGTGGTTTTTGAGGCTTTGTTTCCTGACCCTCCTCAAAAAGGCTCCAGCCTTCCCACCCCACCTGCCACCTTTCTGACACATGCTGTTTTATCCTGAATCTCAGGAGAGTTCACCAAGCAGACACACGGCGCTCTTTAGATAATAATGCCCCACCTCTCTACTTTCTTCCTCAACCAGGACCATCTGTACCTTTCGTCCAGGATTTCGTTTTTGAGAAGGGCCCTTTCTTACACTCACTGCCCATTTAGGCATCATATTTAGTAGGTGGGGCATGAGAAAGAACTGGGATTCCCTGTTTCATTCACGACAGCAGCATTCCCTGAGTGCATCTGGAACGTCTCCAGAACTACTTCTTCCGCCATTAACGATGATAACAACCACCTCCAGCCTGCCAGTGTTCAGTCCGCGCCAACTCTGGACGGAAACACTATTATTATCCTCCACAAGTGATTGAATGAAAAAGGAAGCTTACAGAGGTTTAGTGGCCTCCCCGAAACCACAGAGTGAGAGAACGGCACAGTCGTCCTTCTCTAGAGCCACCTCCATCTCCCTGGTCAAGCCTGCCACTCCTCACCGGGCATCTAATTGGACCGCCCGTCTTCAGCCTTGACCCTTTGTAATCTCTTCTTTACCTTGGCAAAGCGAAGTTATAAAAACATAAATAAGTCATGTTACTTCCTTAAAACTCTTCAGTGGCTCCTCATTTCTCTTATGACAATATGCTAAATCTTAACATGGCTTTGAGCCCTCCGTCCTTAATTTATGTCTCCCTAATCCCTTCTGTATAGTCTATGATAGCTCTACTGGACTTCATTTGTCTCTAGGCCTCACATTGTCTGTTCCCTCAGCTTGAACACTGTTCCTTGCCTTCCACTCTCATCCCTGGGAAAAAAGAAAGGCATCTTTCTTGCTCCTCTGCCTCATACTTCCCCCAAAAGCACATGAATTGCCAGGTAATTTAAGGCATTTTTAAGTTTTATATTACATCACTTAATTCATCCCCAACCCTCCACAGATGAGGAAGCTGACCTGAAGCGACCTGCTCAAAATTGGAGTTCTAGCAAGCGGCAGAGTTGGGATGCGAGCTGATGTCTGTCTGACACCAGACACTGTGATCTTTCCTCTAAACTTTGTTGCCATGACATTTTTTGAGGTTAAAAACAACAGCAGGTAAACGCGGCTGGAGGGAGGCATTGTCTACGAGGCTGAAATTAATGCAATAAATGGGAGAAAAGAAATCTTAGCCTATGTCCTTGGGAGTGGGAAGATCAGGAATCAGGCTGCAGCCAGGGGGTGGGTTTCTGCTTGTGGAATCAGTGACTCCCTTGCCTACCTTTGTGTGGCTACAGCCAAAGAGCTGTTTTATTAATGTCTTGGCAAAGCCCAGCAAGACAATCTGTTCTTAGCAACTAAAGGGGCGCCGAGGTCATGTCTCAGGGGCCAGAGGTGCAGAAGGGCACTTGCAGGAGAGTAGAAAGGCAATCTGCCAAGAAGACAAAGGATCCCCACCCAGGGCTCCAGAAATCATCTCCAACGAGTTCTTACCCCCTCTCCCCCACCTCTCCTCCACTCAGCACTCACCCACTCACCTGAAAACTCTCTAGGGCAGGGGTGGGTCTTTCGTGTCTGACAAAACTCTATGAGTTCCTCCTCTGTTGTGTGACTTTCTCCGTGTCTTTTTGCCTATCCAGCTTCAGTTTCCTCAAGTGTAAAATATAATCAGTGTGCTACTTATGCACAGGGTTGTTTGTGATTTCACTAAAACCATTATATGTAAAGGGGACTAGCACAGTGCCTGGCACATAGGGAGTATTTTCTTTAAGTCATCTATGTTGCCACATCCCTATACCGAGAAAAACAGAATTATGAAAATGCATGAGATTCCTGGGTAGGATGCCCCCCCCTCCTCATGCCCACAGTTTTTGGCCTATATCTCCACCTGATTTGCCTGAAAGGTCAACCCTGATCTGAGTCTAGGCTTGTCTCCTATTTGAGCATCAATCTGCTCATCTTCACGGAATGCCCAGTATTTGCCACACACTGGGAACAACAGAGGTGAATGAATATGTTCCTTGCCTATCAACCCAGCAGAGGCACGACCGTCCTTCTAAACTGCTAGGGCTGTTTCATTGACCACGTTTCATGACAATAGCATCTGAGGCCTACAAGCTTTCCAAGGACCTAGGAAAATCTTTTTAATCTCAAACAGAAATGATTTGCTCTGAAATATGAAAGCCATAACATTTAAATTAATTGATAAGTGTTTCACTTAGTGTGTCTAAAAAATACATCATATCAACTTTTATAACTTACAAAACTTTTTACAATATAATTATATATAAGTTCCATCTAATGTGGGATATGGGGGCATTTTAACATGTTGGAGCCGAGGAACCAAAGTCAGACAGTCTAAAGTTAATAAAGGCCTTAAAACAATGTGTACTAGCAACTTGCAACAGAAAAATTCCATTTGCTTCTTGATAAACCTTCACTCATGTGGTTTTTCTTTCCTAGAAATGACTCCTCCCCTCTTTGCAGTTAGTGTTGACTGGCAGCTGGGCAGGGACCTCTACCTCCTCAGAAGGGCTGTCCACTCTATGGTTTCAACACCTCTCTATCACTCTTTGTCTCTATGGTACAACCTCACAAACATTGAGCCTACCCCTGGGTGTCAGGGTCTCTCTTTGGCATGTAGAGAGAGCTTCTTTGTTCTTAAAGATCTCACTGTTGACCAAGGGAGTTAGAGAAATTCATACTAAAACACAGCATTAAACCAACTTTCTAATGCATACCAGGTCTCTTCTCTGGCTTTCACTGTCTTGAGAATTACATGAATTTATAGGAGCTCTCTTAGGAAAGCTCTAGAGCCTCCCTTAGTTGGACCCAGTGCCCTCAGAAGCTGTCTTGATTAGGGTATGCCTATAAAGGTTCTCTGTTGATGAGGGAAAATCAGAGAAGTCTGATAATAGCTACCACCAGCTCCTCCTAATTAATAATCAGTCTCAAAGGGAACTGGCCGGTGTGTGATAAAAGACTCAGTGTTTTGCCTTATCTTTGGCCTGATCCAGTTTAGCATTTTTTTTTTTTTAAACCATGCCAAACTCACATCATGTAGATTTATCTTTATATAAGCCTTCTTTTTTAGCAGAGCTTTTTGTTTATCTCTGCCTCACATGGAATTTTCCCCTTTGTGGTTTTTATCATCTAAGCGATGCATATTTATTATGGAAGAATTAGACCAACAGATAAACAATGACTCAAACCACCACCACTTTGGCATTGTGACTGATGATCAAATCTGCCATGATCGCAGAATGCCAGAAGCCTCCCGCCAGATGGTAAACAACTTGGGGGTAGAACAGCCATGTCTGCAGCCAGGCACTGTAGGAAGGCATGGATTGGGGAGTCACCCAGTTTGGACCTGGACTTGGAGCCCAGCTTCCTGCTTTGCTGGCTGTGCAGAAATCCTCACTCGGACTGGTGGAAACAATAAGGACATGCACAGGCCCACATAGCCGGAAGCTTCGGGATTGGCTTAATCCAGTAGTCTCTGCGATTCTCCTGATCATCCCTACCCCCTGCAACAGTATCATCTTCAAGCCAATAGTGAGGTGGCTGCAGAACCCCTAAAACTCAAATCCATACATAACAATGTCAAAGGATGAGGCTTTCTCTAAAGAGTGAGAACAGTATTTGCAGAAACCAAAGGAAATTTTCCCTTGCAACTTCTTGATTCAAACTGATGCTAATTTCTGAGTTAATCCCAAGGCCAACAGAATGCTCTGCTTAGGCCTGGGTCCCCCAAAACTTGGGATTAGCTCAGACTATATAAGCCCTGCCCCTGCAGGTGTTATGGGGTGGACTCTGGGAAAGTCAACAGCCATTGCGTGGTCTTAGACAAGTTATTTACTCCTCTGGCATCAATACTCTCACTTATAAAAACGGAAATAGACATACACATTTTGTGCTGTAGAGTTTCTGAGATAATTCCTGTGAAATGGCAATACACTGAGTAGGATCTCAATAGGTGAATAAGTGTTTGATAAACGCATTAATTAATTAACCAGATTCCCCAAAGGTGGCAATGACCAACTAGATCAACATCCCTTATCCCTTTCTCACTGGACATTTTAGGGAAGGTGACTTCAGTAAATCCTTGTTTCGAGAGTTAAGCCATTCGAAAATTTGCCCATATCTTGAGCAAGCAAACCTGGCTTGGTTAAGGATGTGTGTTGGTATGGGCCTTTTCCAATTCATTTCGTTTGGGATTCTGTGCTTCCTCGGCTTGCATGTCTATTTCCTTTGCTGGGTTAAGGGAGTTTTCCATTCTTATTTCTTCAAATAGGTTTTCAATTCCTTGTTGTTCTCCTTCTGGTACTGCTATGATGCAAGTGTTGGTGCAATTGATGTACGCTTGATGAAGCCCCTAAACTATCCTTGTATTTTTGGATTCTTTTTGCCATTCTGATTGAGTGTTTTCTGTTACCTTATCTTCCAAATTGCTGATTCGATCTTCTGTTTAATCGATGCTACTATTGATTCCCTCTAAAGTATTCTTCATTTCAGTTATTGCTTTCTTCATTCCTGACTAGTTTTTTTTTTTTTTTATGTTTTCTATTTGTTGAAGTTCTCACTGAGATAATAGAGCATCTTTATAACCTGTGTTTTGAACTCTGCCATTTGGTAGATTGCTTATTCGCATTTTGTTTAGTTCTTTTTCTGGAGCTTTGTTCTTTCATTTGGGACGTGCGTCTTTGTCTCACTGTTTTGGATGCCTCCTGTGTTTGTTTCTATGTATCAGGTAGAGCTACTACGTCTCCTGGTCTTAGTAGAGAGTGACCTTATGTAGTAAGTGTCCTATGGGACCCAGTGGCACAGTCTCCCTGGTCACCTGAGCCATGTGCTCCAGGTGTGTGTCCTTTGCGTGGGTTGTGTGTGCCCTCCTGTTGTAGTTGAACCTTGGTTGCTATTTGTACATCAGTGAAAGAGACTGACCCTCAGGCTGATTGACTGTGAGTACTGATTACAGTGGAGAAGCCATTGTGCAGGGGCTGACCCATTGGAGCAAGATTCACTTTAGCAGGGTTCTAGTGCCTGCTAAGTCTGCCCTTTGGGTGTGTCATTTGTGGAGGCAGCGGGGTGGTGCTCTAGCTCAGTCCAAAGTGGCCACTGGGCATGCTGGCCCAGGCCCTCTTGGGAGGGGCCCTACCACAGGCCAAGTTGAGCTGCCACCTGTGCCCTGACCAGGGCCACCTGGCATGAGCCACAAAGAAATCCATAGATGTCTTCCACCTGTGCTAGGCTTGGAGGTACCTGAGAGGAGCTCAGCTGTGAATCAAGGTTGGCTGCCGCTAGTGCTGGGCTTGGGATGCTTAGTAAGAGGTGTGAGGGCAGGCCAAGGTTAGATGCTACCCGTTTGGGACTTGTGAACCTAGAGATTTTAGGAAAGTCTACAGTATGAGCCAAGATAGGCTCATACTGTGTGGAAAATCCACCAGAGGCACAAGCTGGATGGGATGGGGTCTCAGGGAATTACCAGTTATTAGCTAGAATGATGGAGACTCAGATATGGTGGCTGCCTGCATCTGCACACCAGGAGAGGGAGGGCTCAACGAAGAAACAATGGCTTCTGCCAGCAGTTCTGTCTGGGAGAACACTGCCCCTCCAGCCCTCACCCTGAAGCCAGACAATTTAGTTCCTGGCCATATGTGCTTGGCACCCTTCGAACAGCTGCCACAGCGAGGGAGCTCAGAGTGAGTGAATCTGTTGGTGGTAAGTCTGTGTGTGGGCCCCTTGAAAGGAGTGTCTGGCATTCCAGTGGCCCTCCGTCTCACTCAGCCACAATCTCCACTGTTTTTCACAGCCAGAAGTTGTGGAGAACCTCTCTTCCTGGCACTGGTGCTCTGAGTTCTAGCCCGGTGTGGGGCTAGGACCCCTCGCTCCTCAGGGGGATCTCTGCAGCCAAGATATCCTTCCTATTTCTCAACCACCACATACGGGTGCAAGGTAGGTGTTTTGTGTTTCTGCCCCTCCTACCAGCCTTGAGGTGGCTTTTTCTGCATGTTCTTAGTTGTAGGACTTCTGCTCAGCTAGCCTTAAGGCGATTCTCACCGATGATTCTACAGTTTAGCTGTAATTTTGATGTGGTTGTGAGAGGAGGCCGGCATAGCATTTACCTACTCTGCCATCTTAACTGGAACTGGAGCCAGGATTTTGATGCAAAAAATTTAGCTTAAAAGCACACCTTCATAATAATTAAATTCTACTGCTTCAGAGTAATAATAGTATGTAGCTCAGGGGACTTTTATGCTGATTAAATGATATAATGCACATATAGTGCTCAGCAGGCTTGATAAATATTATGAATTACTATTTGTCACATGTAATGAAAGACAGTTTTACTTAAGCCCACAACTTCCACTCTACTGTGAGGGGAATCTTCCCTCTAAATTGGATGCATTTATATGATTGTTGGTTCTTCTGATCCTCAAAGAAAAAGCCCAGTTCTCTCCCCAATTCTATCCCCACGTTTCATCCCGCCTTCCCCACAGTGCACAGGGACAAGCTTGCTTGCTCAGGCCTCTGTGTTCCACTCAGGTTGTTCCCTGTGGTGGAAAATCCAGCTCTCTTCCCACCATGCTGACTGACCGGCAAACTCCTTCCTCTTTTCCCTATGTTCATGGGGCAGAGAGCTCTATTAGCACAGATTTTAATCATTTTCGGTTTCATCTGTTTACTTGCCTCTCTCCCGCTCAGTCCTGGGAGGGACGCCATGTCCCCAACATCTTTCTTTCCCTAGTGCTTGATATAGAGCTGGCACATGCTACAAACTCGTGGATGTTTGTTGAATGAATCACTGAATTACAATTAGGAAGAGTACCTCCTGAGCACCGACTGTGTACCAGGTAGCACCCTAGGTGCTTCAGGTGCTGTATTACGGCTCTGGTTACAAGTGACAAGCATGTAATTTAGAAGAGCTTAGACAAAAAAGAGGGGACTCTAAAGGACCATGTAACCTGATTGGTGGTTATATATGTTTGTTTTATAATTATATATATGCATTTTAATTCAGTCTTCTGTATATATGTTTTATTCATCTTCTGTATGTGTATCTTATTTTTTACTTATTTTATTTTTAAAGCTTCCAAACAAAAAGTCGAAGGAAAAAAAAAATCTCGTTACGAGAAAATCATAAAATTAAATGAAGCCTCCTGGTGTTTGAAAATATTAAAATATGTAATTAAATTAATATTTGTTTGAAATGTGGTTTAAAATGCAATGCCATATATAAGTGTTTTAAAATGACTGAAAGACATTGGACGTGCTGACTGTGGTAAATACATGAGATGAAGGTGTAACAGGACTAGAATCTTAGGGATTCGAAGCTTTCTCAGCTGAGTGACCCCCGATTACTATGTCTGGATTATTTTTCTCTCAATTATGGGAAGGTTTTGAGATGATAAACAATCCAGATTTATTTTTTTCTTTCTGGAGAAAACTACGTGGATGTTAAAATGTTGGATCATTGGAAGAAAATGAATTTTCATGTCTCCGTTCATTTTATACTGACGTCTCTCACCGAGATGGGGGAAATCTAGTGCCAGAACTGAATTCCCAGTTGAAATCCACTTCTACTCGGACCGTTGTAGACTACTTCCCATTCTGAGCTGCTCGCGTGTGTCATTCAGTCAGGGTTTAGCACAGGAGTTTGTGTAGCTCGTCATCTTCTTGTTGTCCACATCTTCTGTCTACACCCTCATCTGCTGGACAGTGAGTTCTCGAAGGGACCCTGTCTCTTTCACCTCTGCATCTCCAGCCATTTCTCGGATGCTTTGCACTAGGGAGGTATCTAACCAGTGGGAGCCGGCTGGGCCTGGTTCACCTGAGCAACAGCAGCCCAAGCCATGTCAGCATTCTTTTCTCCGCCTTTAACATCTACACGGCCAGGGCCTGAGAGTGAGCTTGGAGACCTGGGGAGCTGCTCAGATAAACTGAATGAATGTCAGGGCTACAGGGAAACTCGAAAATCATCTGGGCTTACGTTTTCATTTTGCAATTAAGAAAAAGAGACCCGGAGGTGGAAAAGGCATTACCTGATCTAACAAACCTAGTAAGCAGGGGAGCTGGGACTAAACTTCCTGTTACCTGGCTTCCACCCCATTGTCCTCCTTTGTCACCAGGTTTCCCCAGCTCAGAGGGTTGTGCGCCCCTCCTTTTATACTGGCACAAAAAGTTTCCGTGCTATGAAATACCATGCCATCTCCAGGAAGGGGAGCCTGCTGCCAACCTGTTTTAAGAGAGCTCATTTCTCAGGCTCACAGCTCTTGGCATAAACAACTTGGGCTCAAGGGGGACGTTTCTCACAAGGAGCAGCCGTGCAGCAATTGCTCCACTCAGAGTTCTGACTCACCCCGTCCTCAGCTTCTGGGTTTATTTTAGCCCCACGTTTCTGGAGGAGGAAACGAGAACATGATCAGGGATCCTGTGGGAAGAGCCTGGGGCCCTCCAGTTCTCATTGAGGGCCTCAGGCAGCAACTCCCAGCTCCAGCTGCTTTAGAAATCCACAGCAAAGGGCTCCCACAGAATTGGGGCTTCCAGCCTGGCTGGGTTACTGGTGTGCTCCACTTTACAAAAACCCACTATTTGAAAATGAGAATTAGTCAAAAGGATTGGATTTGCAGTTAATTATTGACCTAGCAAAGAGGTTTTTTTCTTTCTTCTCTGAATGTGGAATACTAGAACAAGTCCCTGCTTCCATTTAGGAGCTATAGGACCTTGGGCTTGGGTGAACTTTTCTGAGACTGGGAAGCTGGGGGAACTGGTTGCATGAGGGAGGAGACTTGGGCTGGGTCTTGAAAGACAAGCAGGGAAGTGAGAGAGTTGTTACAGAAAAAGGAAGGGACACATGCAAATTCCTGAAGGTGGGAGAGCGCAGACCTGTCCTGGGAATCCTTTGGAAAGGCTGCATCGTGGGAAGTGAGGAGACAGGTAGGGACTGGAGCAGCCTCCTTGCTCTTCCCATAACACGTCATGCACATTCCTGCCCACTCGCTTTTCCATAAATTAACCCCTCTACAGGCTTCTCCTGTTTTCTCCAGCTACCAAACCCTACCATCAATCACTGGCACCTGTTCCGCCTCTCCTATGGAGCATTTCTTACCACCCCAGGCCACAGGTCCCCTCAACTGCCCTCTGTCAGCCCTTACCGTCTGCTCTCCATTCAGCCCTTTGCACTGTATGACCAGTAATATTTGTATCCAGAACAGAAATAAATATTATGCGTGTACAAGCATTCATACCTTATCTGTCCTCACTTACCCTCAGTGTTAGTTTTCAATGTCAGCTGCTAGGTAACAAATTACCACGAAGTTAGAGGTTTAAAACACCCACTTACTAGTTCATAGTCCTCTAGGTCAGATGTCCTGCCAAAGACATCATGGCTGGGATCTCTTCTCTGGGTCTCACCAGGCTGAAATCAAGGAGTCAGCAGGCTTTGTTCCTTTTTCGATGCTCTGGGGGGAGAAAAAAAAATCCATTCCAGCTTCATCGAAGTTGTTGGTCCAAATCAGCTCCTTATGGTTGTAGGATTGAGGGCCCCATTTCCTGCTCAAGGGCTTCTCTTGGTTCCTAGAGGTCACCCACATTCCTTGCCACGTGGCCCTCATAGGCAGTTCACAACATGGTGGTAGTTTCTTCCAAGCTGGCAGGAAGACATCTTTCTCACTGCTTCCTCAGTGACCAACAGGAGAAAAACCTCTGCTTTTGTTCTTTTGTTTGTTTTGCTTTGTTTCCTTTGCCATGCGGTTTTTAAAAAAATAATACACATTATAAATATAAACATATATACAGCCATACCTCATTTTATGATGCTCATTTTTATTCTGCTTTGCAGATATTGCTTTATTATTATTATTTTTTTTACAAATTGAAGGTAAGACCTTCCACCAGCAAAAAGATTATGACTCATCGAAGTCTCATATGATAAACAGCATTTGTTAGCAACAAAGTACTTTAAATTAAGGTATATACAGTCTTTTTTTTTTTTTTAGATATAATGCTATTACACACTTAATCAACTACAGTATACTGTAAATGTAACTTTTATATTCACTGGGAAACCAAAAAAATTAATGTGATGTTTCTATTGTGATATCAGCTGTATTGCAGTGGTCTGGAACATAACTTACAGTATCTCTGAGGTACGTCTGTATGCTCATTTTAATAGTTATTCAATGACTTGTTTTTAAAAAAGTTATAGCAATGCCTATTAGCATCAGCAATGTTTGACAGTATGTATTTCCCCACATTCATACTAACGATTAAATATAAGGGTTTTAAATTTCGTTCCAGTCTGTTTGGAGAAAAGTGATTACATTATTATCTTAATATACATTTTCATATTACTGTAAAATTTATCATTTTCATGTTTCTTGGTTCTTTGCAGTTATTTAAATTGCCTATTCATATGTTTTACTCATTTTTCCTTTGGGTTATCTTTTCTTATCCACATTTTAAAACTTATTTTTTAATTGTAGATATTAATCACTGGAGTATCATTATGTTATCACTTTTTTCAACTTACCTTTGGTTTTCTTGCCATAAGATTTTAATTTTAAAGGCTTTAATATATCTACATATTTTAATAATTTCTGGGTTTCCAATCTTGATCGAGATTTCCCTTGCCTTAGATTGTATACATAGTCTCTGAGATTATGCTGTAAAACAATTATTATTTCTATACTTATCGTATAATATCTTTAGAGGGTTTCCTTTAATGGTTTAAGAACAGGATCCAATTTTATTTTTTTCCACTTGGATAGCTAGTAGTCTCAGTACCATGTGTTAAATGACCTACCCTTTCTCATTTAGTAAAATCACAACTTTAGTCAAATATTAAATTACAAATATACTAGGATCTACTTTTGAATTCTACATTGGTTCTGCTGACTAAGTCAGTCCATAGGCATTTCCCTGTCAAGGGCTTCTCTTAACTCCTAGAGGTCACCTACAGTGTCACATTCATGAAAACCCTCTGCTTTTAAAATGCTCACTTGATTAGGCCAAACTCTCCTTGAATGATCTCCCTTGCTTCTAATTAGCAATAATCACATCCCGGATAAACCTCGCTGGCTGTGATACTGCCAGTGATCTCCTTTTCTTAAAGTCAACACACATATAGCATAGCCTAATCAAAGGAGTAAAATCCAGCACGCTTACCGTCCCAGGCGTTATGCAGGTCATATACACTAGGAGGTGGGGATTCAAGGAGACAGACATCTTAGAATTCTGCCTACCCCACCATCCAAGCTCCTTTCTGTGGAGGAAGGACTTTTGCTTTCTGAACTCTCCTTTGTAATCTGAGAACTGGACAGATTTCTAACCAGAAGCAGTGGGAGCTAGAGCTGCATGTCCTCTCCCAGCAGGTGGCAAGGTAAGAACAGCAGGAGCACAGGCTTTCTGAAAGGAAGTGGGACCTGTGAACATCTAGACTGGAGGAAGAGGAAGTCATAGGAAACAGCTAATGAGTGAGAGGATGGGCAGATGAGAGAGGCAAGGTTTGGCCTGCTACATGAGCGAAAAACTGGGAGAAAAAGGCAGGAACGAATCACAGTCTTGATTTTAGGTAAAGATTTGGTAGAAAGACGAGAATGAGAAAGGGAATTGAGAGAAATAGGAAAAGGAGTTTAAGAAATGCTGCTTTGAGTTATACATTGCAGCCTCTGGGACACTCTTTAAGAGTAGCCATTAAAAACATAAATTTGCTTTTAATAATACTCATTACTGGACTGTTTTCCCTGAATGTGGTTCTGGGCAAAGATTGGACCCAGTGACACATCTTCCAGTCGCATATGTAGGTACTTTATCTTACTAGTTAAGCTACAAGCAGGGTTGTCCTACAATGTCAACAGTAAAAAGGAAGCATAGACTTTCATAGATATCTAACGTCATGATTCATCATTTTTATTTATTTAAAAAAAAAGTATATAATCTCTCCTTCCCAAAGACCTATACCAATGCCAGACTTCTGCAGTTCTACCCAGTACCCCTTCAAGGTCATGGGCTGTATCTTGATAATATCTGTATTTCTTAGGACGTAGCGCAGAGTACATATATGAGAAAATACGCCTTGCAACCAAATCTATTTGACTAATAAATATAACAGCTAACATTTACAAAGCACTCATAAAGTTTCAGACATTATCAAATATTATTATTTTCCCTATTTTGATGAGAGAAACTGAGGCACAGAGGTTAAGTGACGTGCTCGAACTCACACAGCTGTAAAGTCTAAAGCCAGAAATTTAACAAACGTATTCTGAGTCTTTAGCCTGTGCAATTGCCCATAAGGTCTGAATCTCTTGTAAAGGACAATGGAATTAATATATGGTGTGTCTTCTACCTCGAAGGGAGAAATAAGACCAGGATGGATGTGAAAGTAGTTAATGTAGATGCCTCCTGGGCACCATCCATTTCCTGCAAGCACTGGAGAACTCGCCCTGACCTCTAAGCCCTTTCTACTGAAGAGTGTCTGGTGAATCAACCGCATCAGCATTACCAGGGAGCTTATTAGAAATGCAGAATCTTAGCCACCACCTCCAGAGCTAATGAATCAAAACCTGATTTTTTTTAAATAAGAGCCCTAGTTGGTTCATATGCACATTCAAGTTTCAGTAGCATCGCTTGAGCCATATTACCTGGGCCAGCACAGTGATGGAAAACTTGCTGCAATGATGAAAAGTCTTATATCTGCACTGTCCAATGCAATAACCATTAGCCACATATGGCTATTAAGCACACGTGGCCAGTATGAGGAAGTGAATTTTTCATTTTACGCAATTTGATTGATTTAGATTTACATTGCCACATGGCTAGTGGCTAGTGGCTGTCTTATTGCACAGATCCCAGACTTATTGATTCCCCTGTGTTTATTTCCTTCTGATCCAATAACCGTTTGGAAAGTTTCATTAAGAGAGTTGTGCCTTGAAACAGCCATGTTAAGTAATACAGTGGAGGACTTTATGTCTCCTGGTTTGGATCAGAGCATAAAAGGAGGCAAGGAATCATAGCACAGAAGGAAATCAGTGATCTGACTGATCTCGTGACCTGCTGACGTGGCTGTGTACTTCTGCAGCAGTCTGTGCGTTTTCCTAGGCTCACATATGTAGTATCATCTTCTGGTTACTCAACTGTATTCACTGCCAGATGCGCTCTCCAAAGACAATAACCAAGCCTTATTAGGCAAATGCTATTGCCCTCAGGATGCCCTCAGCCCTAAGTAACAGAAAAAGACGTTCACTGGTAACACCCAGTGTTTCTGATCTTTCTGGTGCCCTTGCCTACCTTCCTATTTTAAATGACCACCCTCCTCCTCCACACTCCATATCTACCTTCCATGCCTTATTATTTATCTCTGCATCATTTGACACATGTAGGAGAGAAAAAAAAACTCTTCCCCTACCCTCCTAGGTTTTCTAGGAAGCCCTATTGAGACCTTGCAAATTAAACTGACATATTAACAAGAAAAAAAATACACAGATTTTATTAACATGCGCAGCGTAAATACATTCAGGAGAATCCCAGTGATGAGTAACTCAAAGGGGTGATTAGAACGTGGGTTTGTACATCTTTACAAAGAACAATACACATGTGGAGAAGTACTAAGACAAAGAAAGGTTTTAGGTTTCCAAGGACAGTAAACTGTGGGAAAATAAACAGACACAGGGGAGCTAACAGAGGAGGGTTTGTTTGAGCAGATCCATCTCATTGCTGACTGTTTCCTTCATGACCATACAGTTTCCCCTGGGAGAGTGCGTTTATGGCAGTCTTCATTTCTCAGGAGTTTCTGCTTTGGTCAGATAAGGGAAGCTCCTGGAAGGTGTCTTTCTGCTTCTGTTGATTCTCATTTGCCTCCAGCTCAAAATAATCCTATATCAAAGTGGTGTATTTGGATCCTAATTTAATTTTTATAGAGACTCTGAGAGAGCAGTGGTATTATGCTTATTATTTTAGATAAAGAAGCTGACAATCAGAACAAGTCCACCCACCTCCCTCTTCCTTGACCTAAATTCTTGAGCCTCCAGCTAGAGCCATATTAGAAATAATTGGGATAACAAAAGATCTCCCTGCTGGAGGCTCTGGAGTTCCTAATGCTGAGATCTAGATAAAATGAGCTAATTCTCTTGGAAAGAGATGCCTTCAGAGGCTATTAGGATACAGCACTCCTTAATGACTTGTGCTTTTCTTGGGAAAGAATTGAATTAAACTTGATTATCTTTTCTGCCGTTCCTTTCTTCCATATTAATAGTTTAATCTGCATGATAGGTGTTGGATGTGAGGCTTGGGGCTGTTTACAGCAACTGGCGAGGTTCTTAACATTCTAAAGCAATTAACTGTCTGGTGTAGAGGACTCCAGAGAACAGAAGAGCAAGAGAGAGAGAGGAAGTCTGATTATTCAGGTATTCTTCTGGAAGGAGGACAAAGGAAGAAGCTTTCTTCTGGTGCTCCTCCAAACTTGCTGACCTCTCTCTTACTTTTATCTACTATTATTTCTTTCTGTGCTGACCCCTTAAATGTGAATGTTCCTAAGACTTATCTTTGGCCAGCCTTTCCCCATTGCCATTATTCCTCTGCAGGCCATCTCTTCCATCCAGTGTCTCAGGAAGCAAGGTAAGGGGACCCCCTAGGTGAGGGGCATAAGAAGCCGAGACACCCAAGGGTGGTATTTAAACACATTCCCTCTTTCTGTTTTTGTGGAAAATCCTGGTATTCAAGTACAATTAATCTTAGGAGAGTTCTATGGGGGTACCCCAGTCTTGCCCAGAGCAGAAATAGAGCCAATTAGCTCCAGAAAAAGAACTGCAATTTGAATATGGCCAGTCATGTCACTGAGTGGACCCAGATACTTTCAAAACTCTGCAGATTTTCCAGAAAGCTCTGAGCCAAATGGTCCACAAGCCTCAGAAGAGTTCCTTGAGGATGGATGCTCTAGCCTTGCCCTGCATAGATCCTGAAACCATGTCATCTGAGTCTGAGTGGACTGCTAAAATATCACAAATGAGTAATTGATTAAGAGCTTGCTCCTACCATCTAGGAAAAAAAAAACTTGTCTGGAATAAAGCCAACATCCAGATGATAGCAAAGTAAAGAGACAGAGGAAGACAAAGCCTTGGCTACGTCATTGGGACCCGTGGATCCAGCTGTGCTTGAAGCAAGACTAGTCTATGTTTTTCCAGTGATATTGTTAATAGAATTCAAAACTCCATCATTTTTACTGTTTTGGTTTAAGGTAGCTTGAGTTGGATTTTCCATTAATTACCATGAAATGGATTCTACCGAGTTCTCCATCTACGTGTAGATAGGCTCCAGCTTGACATTGCCTACCCATAAGTCTTTCCTGAGCTTCAGACCCGGATGTCCAATGACCTACTAATTTAAATACTTCTCTGAGGATTCTCAGTTTCCTCAGCTGAACCCACCACCACTTGAACCTGCCGTCCATTCTCCCTAGGCCTTTCCGCTCTTCTGGCTCTCACTCTCCATGATTGTTGCTTTAAACCACTAAGTATTAGGATAATCATTATGCTGAAATAACTGATACATTAGCTGTATGACCTTGAAGAAGCCCTGTCACCTCTTTTGGGCCCTAGTTTCCTTCTAAATAAAAGTGCATAAAATCTCTATCCTGAATTATAGGACTGTTGTGAGGACCAGTTGAAATATGACTTTAAAATCCCTTTTTAAGTGGGGATTAATTTCTAAGCACAACACTTATTTCGATAATTAATGTACATATTCAACACTGTTTCAGGCTTTTTTTCCAGACTATCTATGCAAAGTGTCCCTGGTCTTCAGCTCTGTGTTCCTAGGAGCTATGGCTAGTTTTTTATTCATGCAGTAATGCACGTAGTCTGAAGAATAGAGACTAAGACCCATCAATAACTGAATATATCTCTAATGATGAAGTTCAGGATATCCAAGGTTACTGGACTCCAAGGGCATGTCTGAACTCTGGGGACTATCCAGAGGAAACTGGGGTCCAGCATTTTACAGAGTCCTAAGATATTTTTTTAAAGGACCACCAAAAGCCACAAGAGGGTCAGTATCCAAGTGCTTGTCAACCTGTGCCTCCATCATATTTGTACTATCTCGTTAATCGATACAAATCATGGTTGAAGTTTCAAGGAGTAAATAAGTGATATCTGCCACTTGGGAGGAGCTGCAAGGTCTTCTTGTAGAGGGGTAAGAATACAGGGAGAGGGAGAATGTGTGTCAAAATGCAGTTTCAATACTAAATAACTAATAAGTAGCTTACTAAATTACTTCCACATCCGCTATCTCAGCAACTTTGAGAAATTGGATATTATTGTCATTTTACAATTGAGGAAATAAAACTCAGAGCAGTACAGGGGTGGGAAAGTGGGGACTTATTTCAAGAACCCATAGATTTATTCTGTGTCTAGATGCAGACAGTAAAATGTGCACAGCTGCTGAGTGAAGGCAGGACTCAGTGATCCCAGAGTAATGGGGGTCCCAGCTGGACGCCCACGCCCCTGAACTCATCGCCAGGAAGGTCCTGAATTAGTCATGAGCACTCTGGCATCCGACACACTGGTAGGTCTATTTAAAGCTAAAGATCTCGGGGTGAGCTGAGGACTGTAAAAGATACATGGCTGGGAAGTCAAGCGCTTCACGGGGAGGAAATGGTGGTTGAAGCCACATCTTATTCTCCTCTGTAAGCTCAGCACCTAGCACAGGGTCTGGTGTAAATAGAGGCACACAGTGAATGTGTATTGGGATAACTTCTTCCTTTCATTTGTCATTTAATCCTGCATTATTTAATGAGCATTTTTATGCACCTCTTATATGCCAGGCAGTGATAATACACAAACCTATAAAACCTAGTGTTATAGGCTGAGCTGTGTCCCCCTAAAATGATATTGAAAAGCTAACTCTTCCCCTACCTGTTAATATGACCTTATTTGGAAACAGAGTCTTTGTAGATATAATCAAGTTAAAATGAGACCATACTAAAGTAGGGTGAGCCCTAACCCAGGAACCGATGTCTTTAGAAAAGAAAGGAGAAGGAGATTTGGACACAGAGACATAGGGAAGAAGGCCATGTGACAACAGAGGTGGAGACTGGAATGATGCACCTGCAAGCCAAGGAATGCCAAAGATTGCCAGCAACAACCAGAAGCTAGGAAGAGGCAAGGAAAGACACTTTTCTAGAGCCTTTAGAGTCAGTATGGACCTGTAGACACCTTGATTTCAGACTTCTAGGCTCCAGAACTGAGAGGATAAATTTCTGTTGGTTTAAACCAGTTTGTGGTACTTTGTTATGGCAGTCCTAGGAAAGTAATATACTGAATCTTTCCATTCACACTCTAGGGTAGAGACATGCATGAACAGATTATCGTAATACAATACATGAATTCGATTACAATGGAGGTATGTGCAACGTGTTGTAAACGCATGGAAGGAGAAATAATAAACGTGTCCTGAAGGAACCAGGGATAAATTTATTTATGAAGATAAATAAAGTGGAGAAGGACGTTTCAGGCAGAGTTGATAGCACTGGCAAAGGATTTTATGCTTGGACCTGAATGGTGTGTTTAGGGGATAGCAAATGATTTCCAAAGACTAGAGTTTAGAGTGGGCTGGATGTCGGGTTGGGAAATTCCACTGAGACATGAGTGTGAAGTGTGTAGGAGCCTGATTGCCAGGGGAACCACTGAGAGTAATGGCATAATCAAATACCAGAGAGATAGAACTGGAATTGCGACTGGATTCCGGGCCCTGGTAGGAGATTGTTTAGTGCAATAATCCATGCAGGAGATGAGGGATGATAGAGAGGAGGTTCTACTGGCCCAAATAGCCAGTCCTCATGATGGTCCAGGTATGCCACAAATTTCTCTCCAGCTCTCCATCTCCCACATTAGAATGGCTACAACCATTCAGGAATAGTGTCTTCCTTTATCCTTCAGCCTCAGATGAGCAGTGAAAGCCACATTCATTGCAGAGCTGTGTCCATTGCAGAGCTCTGAGATAGTTAGAAAGTTCTAGTTACATCTTTATACTTATGACAAAGCAAGAGCCTACTCTCCAGGATTTAGAATAAATACCCATTTCATTCTGTTACAACGTTAGGCAGCTAGAATGTATGTAGATAGGTCACCCCATCTACTCCTCCCCATTGCACCTGTCCATGACCCACTAGAAAGACTCCCAAAACCACATCGACAGCCTTTGAGGAGCTGGACATCAGGCCAATAAAACTTCTCTGCTGTATTTATTAATCTGTTGAAAAAAAAAAAACAGAAAAAAAACCCCTGTAAATTCTACATATCTTCTATTAAAGAATTAGAATAGCATAAAGAATATTTTGGCTATGGATGGACTCAGGAGGCTGGATTCTGTGAGATTTGGCTCTGGGAATAAAATGTTATAGTGGACTTGGAGAGAAAAATGCTGTCAAAGGTGGAGATTTTTAAAAATCAACTTTGAACATTTACAAGGTACTAGACAACTCATCAAACCACTAAACTTGCAACAAGTCTTTAAGTTTCGTATTACCATCTAAACTTCACAGATACAGAAATGAAGGTTCAGAGCGACTCCACCGCTCTCCAGAGGCACCCCATATTGAAGGGGCAGAGCTGGGATTTGTATCCATGCCTGTCTATTCCTAAGTCTTTCTCCTTCGCTACACTACCACCTGGGACCTGGCCCAGGCCACAAATGGGATGGCTCTGGCCTGGTCTTCTCAAGCCAGGCACATTGTGTTCCCTTCTGGCCATCAAATAGATGTGGAGCAGAGTCCGAAGAAACAGCAGAAGTTGACTATATTTGTCATATGAGAAATGAGAGCAGGAAGTGGAGTCTATCAGCTGCGGAAGAGAAAACTCTAGGGATATGGCAGCTGTCTTCAAATATTTGAAGGGATGTCATGACGAAGAGAGATTAGACTTATTCTGAAAGGCCTCCAGGGGGTAGAAGTAAAGGGGATGGCAATGACAGGCAATCAGATGTCAGCTCAGCAGAAGAGTTTTCCGCCAGACAGAACTAGGAAGATGGGCCGCCTTGAGAAGACGCGAGCTCCCTGTCACCCAGAACTGGCAAGTTGCCTCTATGGTGGCAATGCTCCGAAGGAATTCACAGCTTGATGAGTGAGTGAATGCGATTCCCTTAAAGTCTTCTAATAGTTCAGAGAATCTAATTTTTTGGTCTATTTATACTCTCAATGACCAAATCTGACTTGCATGCAAATAACTAAGCAATCAGCCCATAGTCTTTACAATGCCCAGTAAGACCTTTCATATTAGGCCCTACCTGTCCATCCATTCCAGGCACATTGGTCTCCTTGCTGTGCTTTGAACAGGCCAGGTGCACACCCACCTTAGGACTTTTCCAGTGGCTGTTCCCTCTCTAAGCATACACTTCACCCAAATCACACTGTGGTTATTTCCATGGCCTCCATTAAGTATTTGCCCCCAAAGCCCTATTCTCACTGAGAATTCTGTTCAAAATTGTTTCCCACCCCTATATCCCATGCCTCCAGTCCCCCCTAGTCTGCTCATTTTTTTTCCAGTGTTTATAATTTCTAACATACTGAATATTTTGCTTATTTATTATGTTATTATTTATCGCCCATCTCTCCTCACTAGGATGCAAGCTCTGCGAGGTCAGGGATTTTACCATTTTGTTTATGGTTGATTCCCAAGCACATAAACAGTGTCTGACACTAAGTACTCGATATATATATTTTGGGAATGAATAAATGAATCAATGAATCAGATTTCCTTTCATTTTCACTCTCCTTCTTGGGAGGAGGTTCTTTGGTAAGCCTACGTAAAAAGGCAAGAACTAACTAGTGTGATAACACATCTAAATTCAGCAAGAAGAGTTGTTTTAACAGTTATTTCATTCTGCAGAAAATGGAAGACTTATTGTTCCTCCAATGGTAAGCTGTATCTTAAGGACCTGTGATTTCCTAAGTTAGAACTGGGATGCTGTGTGGTGGACAGAGAGAGTGGTAAGGAAGTAGATGGAGAGAAATTATAAAAAGAAGGTAATTCCTAGATGCTCATTCATGGTGCATCTAGGATGATATCAGTCATTAACGATTTGCTGAGAACTTAATATGAGCTAGCCACTCTTTTAAACACTCTCTTCAACCATCCCTATAAGATAGGCCCTATTATTATTCCCATTTTAAAGATGAGAAAAGTGAGGCATAGTAAGTTAGTGTGCCCAAAGTCACACAGCTGCTAAATCCTAAATCCCAAATCCTAAATCTTAAATGCTCTAGAGGCTGGGGATTCAAAGCCAGGTCGTCCGGTTCAGAAGCCTGCACTCTTTAAGTTCCACTGCCTGAAAAAAAAAAAAAAAAAAAAAAGCCATTAAGCACCAGTCTTTGAGTTTTGTAACTGTGACTGGCCAAAGTAAGACATAGCTCTTTTATCCACTGTGCCTATACATACTCTGCCAGCAACAGGGGCTTCCCTAGCCACTTAACAATGCCGTCCTGCTTTCTACGACAGGGATACTTTCCGAATGCTGTGGCATTCAGCCTGAGATAGATTTCCCGCTGGCACAGACAAGACAAAAATACTAACATTTGGACAATGTTTTAAAACTTATAAATAGAAATATTTTTATTTGATCTTCACAGCAAATATGTGAAGTATTACAAGCAGTCTCTTTTAAAGAGGAGAAATCTAACACGCACAGCTAACAAGCTATGGAGTGGGAACTCCAACCCCAGTCATCTGGCCCAAAGGCCAATGGCTTTCCCCATTTTACTGTGCTGTCTTCAACTACACATGGTGGTCTATACCATTCCAACCTCTAGAATCCCCACCGGTCTACTAAAAATCGGATAAGGTCTCTGTACCATTCATCTTAGATTAGAAAGGAATTGAGTATGATGCAATTATGTTTAGATCTTCATTTCCTACATTTTAAGTTCTCAGCATATATAACCCTATATATATCTGACTCTATTTATTCAAAGGATATTTGTTGACTGTATATAATGATATAATGTGTTAGGCCTGTGCTTTCCAATACAGTAGCCACTGGCCATGTGTTTTTTGAGCAGTCGACGTAAGACTAGTGTCACCGAGGAACTAAAAATTTAATACTATTGAATTTTTACTACTTTAAATTTACATTATAAAATGGAAATGATATATTTTTCTACTAAACACAGCTTTACTGTTTTGGTACAAGTACATTTCTCTTCAGCTTTCGTATTCCTTAAGATAGTACTGGTGCATAGTAACGCACATATCTGGTGTGTGTATTGTTTCTACTAATACACAGAAATAACATTGATCTAGTTGGGGGTTAATGGATTGACTCAGTTTGAATGATTTTTTTCTACACATGCGACATTGCAATGTGTTTCTTGGAATATTACATGCTGATAGCTCCAGCTGTGATAACTATGTAAATATTCATTGATAATTAAATTGAAATATGTGCTATGATTTTAATTATGATACAAGTAAATTGTTTTAACACCTACTTCCAACATGTAATTGTGCGACTTAGCTCTATTACAGTCTGTTGATACTGTATAGGACATCAGTGGAAGCCAAATTCTACCAACGGGGCCTCATTATCTCTGAACCCTGCTGACTTAACTAGTTCAAAATATTAAAGCAAATGGAAAGTCAAGGGAGAAAATGCATATCTAGAAAGATGAGGCAGCCTAGTGCAGCAGAAGAATAAAGACTTCACACTCTGACCGACATGAGTTTTAATTCCCAGCTCAGACAGTTACTTGCTGTGTGATGCTGTACAAGGTAACTCACATCTCTGAGCCTCAATTTCTTCATTCTTAAAAAATGGCAATAAAACCAACAGTGTTTTGACTTGGAAATAATGTATTTAGAGTGGTTCTAGAAAAGGCAGCTAGTATTAGCTTATATATAAGGCTATAAGACGTAAGAAAGTGGAGAGGAGTATGCTTGTCTGTTGCCAACTCTTCCTCCTTCATTTTGTTCTAGGAGGAGCCTTCCAATCATTCTTGTGCATATATTTTTTTCAGAGAAGGTGGTTTCCTTGCCGAATGCGTTATTGGCCATTTCCTGGCCTTGTATGATGAGTGGATAAGGAAATGCATAGATTGCCGGGGCTGCTGAGATCAGAAACCTCTCTCAGGAGGTTTTCCAGGCACTAGGAAATCAATATCCATTGTCAAGCAGCTTCAAAGCTGATTAACTTGAAATGAATGGTCACACCTCCTCTTTAGGTCTCTATCCTCCTCTTGTTTAGAAGATTGGCTGCAATAGATTAGGTCCCTAATTAAGAAAGATGATGCTCAGTAAATGACTCTTTTGAGCAGAATACTAAACTACTAGAAAAAGCTTGGAGCAGGTCTTCTGGCATCCACTACACAGGGCGCATACTGGTGCAGTGGCTTAGCGGTTATATTTCACCACTCTGCTGGGAGTCATAAAGGCTGACGTTGTAATCAGTGTGGCAGTAAAGAAATGGAGACTTAGAACCTGAGCTGCTCTACTGTTCAGCTAGAGCCAGTGAAAAGGAAAAGAATACTGTCTCAGCTGGTTGAAAATACAGCCCCTTCACCTAATAATAAAAATACACTTGGGAGGGATGAAATTGACCCTACCTCTGATAACAACGATACTATCTCTGAAGTGAAGCCAACCTAGATTCAAGTTCTTTGTCATTGACTACCTTTTTAGCCTAAGCATATTTCTTAGCCTCCCTGATACTTGGTTTCATCATTTATCAAATAGGATTATGAAAAAATATGTGAAATAAATAATTTATCATTACTGGCAAAGTTTCCAGCACAAAGAAAGCTTGCAAATAATGCCAGTTTCCTTCTCTCTTTCCTTTTGTACTGTTCAAAATGTCTTTTATATCTTTCAGAAGTTCTCAACCTGAGGTTTGGATGGACATGAGGGTTAAGGGCTATAAAACTCCTGATGTTATATGTAAAATGTTGTCTAAGTGTGGTATTTCCTAGTGAGCATGTCCACAGTTTTCATTCAGCAGATTTGCAAAGTAGTTTTTAAGCTAAAAACAAAGTTGACAAATCTGTGGTCTATACCTTTCATTTGTGGTCTGGGTCCTGCTTCCCTCTGCACCTTCATTGCCTATCGCTGCCCTCCTCATCCAGCTACTTAAACTCCTCTCTCTGTTCCTCAAACATCCACACTCATTCCTGCTTCAGAGCCTTTTGCTTGTAATTATGCTTGCCTCCTAGATCTTTACATGATAAACTCAGCTCAAATGTCACCTCTTGAGATGGTCTTTCCCTGCTCTCCCAATCTAAAGAGCCTCCTCAGTGACTTTCTATCATATGTGTAAATTAGTCTACTCAGGCTGTTACAGACTGCTGCATAGACTGAGGGACCTAAATAACAGAAATTTATTTCCCACAGTTCTTGAGGTTGGGACATCCAAGATCAAGGCGCCAGCTGATTTAGTTTCTAGCGAGGACCCTTGGTTTGTTGATGGCTGCCTTCACATGGAGGGAAAAAGTGATATCTCTCTCTCTCTCTCTCTCTCTCTCTCTCTCTCTCTCTCTCTCTCTCTCTCTCCATCTTAGAAAGCTACTACTCCCATAATGAAGGGGCTACACTTATTTTATTTATTTCATCTAATTCTAATTATTTCCTAAAGATCCCATCTCCAAATATAATCACATTGTAGATTAGATCTTCAACATATGAATTTTAGGGGGACACAATCCAGAACATAGCAATATCACTATATTTTATTGCCGTAAGAGCATTTATCCTTACCTTGTTCATTGATTCATTACATTATTTATTTTGTTCACTACTTAATACTTGGAGGAATGTACTTACCATAAGCACAGAAACTTAGGCCTAGTCACTAATGATTCACAACAGTTAGAACAATAATTGGCACATAGTAGGTATACCAGTTACTGCAAGAATGGATGGATGGATGGATGGATGACTTTTAAGTGTACCCTTGTGAAGTATGAAAGAAAGGGTCCCTCCCTCCATTTTTATAGATAAGAAAACTGAAACTTGGACAGGTTCAGTGCCTTGGAAAAGGTTTATAAATAGTGATTAAGAGCAGTCTCTGAAGCTGACCGCCTGAGTTCAAATCCCAGCTTTGCCACTTACGAATTATATAACTTTGGGCAATTTACTTAATCTCTCTGTTCCTCAGTTTCCTCATCTATAAAACGCTGATAATAATAGCATATTACAGTAGACTTAGAGTGTTCATCTATATTCTGGTTCTCCTCTTTAGGCACATAATAAGACATCTTTTCCATGCCCACTCCAAGTCAGGTGGCCATGAAATATGAGCCGAGTGACTGTGTCATTTCCATGTGGAAACTTTTAAAGAGCTGATGTGTGTTCTTTCTATTTTCCTGACATGAAATCTGAAACATTCCAGATGGAGGCCTCTCTATGAGCCTGGATCCTGGGGTAAAGAAAGCGTAGAACAGAATTCCCAATGACTTACAGTGAACACAGAGCATGAGTGAGAAACAAACCCCTGAGACCGGTAGTTATTTGTTATCACAGCATAATCTAGTTAGCCTGACCAATACATATACTGGAGTCGGTGAACTCCTGCGAGGATCAAATGAGTGATGAAAGTGTCGTGTTCAGAACAGTGTCTGGCACTTCATGGGTACTATATAAGTGCTTATTACAATTATTTTTACCCAGTTATTGTCAAAGCTAGGACTGAAATCCAGGTTTCTTGGCTATAACTATGGTGTGATTTTTATTGCATTTTGTTATTCTAAAGTCTATGAAAGAACACTTGAGAGGAAGAAGGAAGAGGATAAGCAGAAGTCTTACATCCACATGGCTATTGCCACTGATTCTAAGAAACCCAGAGCTGGGGGGATGATCACTCCTGAAGACAGGTTCCTGAGCACACACAAGGGCAGGGTCACTCTGGCCAATGATTTCATTGTTTGTGGAGAAGGGCAGTGAGCCATTTTTATGCGTTTCTCCCTCAGCAGAGCCTCCCTGCCCTTCTTTTCCTCTCCTCCTTTCCTTGGGGCCCAGAGCAAAATTGTGCCTTCGGGGGAAATTTTCAAGCAGCACTAATAGACTGGGCTCTTCTTAGCAGAATGGACAGTTCCGAGTTTGAAAGGAGGATAAGAGCATCTCCTGTCAATCTGTTCTGTGAGGAAACTGGGTCTGGTAACTGTGCTGATGTCTCCAGAAAGCTTGGAGAGGTGTGAAAGGAAATTATAGTGCGTGGTCCAGTCTAGTCTGTTTTATCTCTCATATAACAATGAGGAATTAGCAAGCATCAAATATAATAAAGGTTTTTGGTAATAAGAGTGATACCTAGCTACTGTGGAATACTTTTAATAAATATGCCAGGCCCTGCTCTGAATGATTTGTGTTTTGCAACCCATTTAATCCTCACTGCATTATCCGGGAGTTACTAGTATTACCATCCTCATTGTGTAGATGAGAAATAGAGGCACAAAGAAGCTAAGGAACTTGTCGTCAGTCACCAGGCAGAGTCAGGATTCAACCCCAAGCAGTCTGGCTCAAGAGTCTGTACTGTTAATTACCATGCCGTACTGTCTCTCATCCGTTTTAAGTGTCAAGCAGTTTCACACTTCCATGCCTTTGCCCATGCTGTTTCTTCTGATTTTTAAAACTCAGACCCAGGGCCATCTCATTGTGAAGCTTGCCCTGGCCTCTCCTCTCACCTTCCTGTTTGATTCTGTCATTTACTCTTTTGTGACCCTCTCTGCCTTTATTACAACAAAGTTTACATGAAACCATGAATATCTTAGTGGAACAGAGTGCAACTTAATAATTTTAGCATTCTAGATGTCTGGCACAAAATAAACTCAAGTTCAATGTCATCGTATTGATGTGTAAGGTTTAGAAAACCACGAGTACATAGAAGGCAGTAGAACCTAGTAATAGAGAGTGTAGACTCTGGAGGTAGACTGGCTTGCTTCAAAACCTAGACATCAGTTTTCATAAGTAATAGGTATAACCATGGGAATGTTTAGTTTTCTGTGCCTCAGTCTGTTCATCTATACAATGCGGACAATAACAGTACATACCTCAATGGGTCATTGCATAGATTAAATGAGAGGATGTAGCAAAGAACTTAGCTTGGGTCCTGGCACATAATAAGCACTTAATAAATGTGAGCTCCTTCTGCCTGAGCGTCCCAGTACATTTCACACTGCAGATGCCCATCATTGACTAAAGAGCTCATACAAAATATGGCTAAATGATGACAACCTGGCAGGTTGAGAAGGGTAAACCACTTTATCTGTAAAGCTTCTGTACTCTAGTAATTCCATCCATGTCCAACAGCTATTGGCATGTGCTTAAAAATTTTTTCCCCTATTCATATGGATGGAGAGGTTGAGCAGTCAAAACGGGGAGAAAAATAACCCTACAAAAAACTGATTACGCCATTACCAGTTATTTCCTGGGACCATAATAATACAGCTTTTGTTATTTCGTTTGTATGCCAGTCTCCTGCTACAAATTGAAAATAGTACATGCAATTCAGATATCTCTGAAAAGAAACCTAGTTTTGAAAAGAAGTGGCAACAAAACAATGGTGTTTAAGCAAATTGCATCATGATTGGACATGAACTACAGTTTATTATGCTCAGTATGCAAGTGGAATTTCAAGTACAGAATGTTCAATATTCAAGTTTAGACTGTTGACCCAATAAACCTGAAATGGATTATTAAAATTATTCTAAAAACTGGATTGGGGTAATACAGGGAACCAAAAACATAACATGTTCTAATCTCTGTGTCAATATTAACAGATAAAATAAACATAGCATGTGTTTAGGATCTCTATGCTAATTATGCTAATTGGAAAAGGAATGGAAAAATATCCATTGGCTTCCTATCCCCTCAAGGAAAAAAAAAGATTAAAATGTTGGGAATTCATCTTCTTTTATGTGAGGCTATGAAAACCCAATATCAAAGGAAGATTTTGAACTTAAAAATTCTCTTTGAGCCTGCAAACTCTCTTTGAGTCACCACTTTCTCATTTACCCCTTTCATATCCAGCCTGCCCCCCAACATCACCAACATTGGGTAATTGAAAATATTGAGAAGCAGTAATATGTTGTTTTTAAGGTCCCTGATATTGTATCTAGATAACCTAGGTTCAAATTGTAGTCCTAAAATTGCTCTGTGGCCCTAGGAAAGCTACTTAAGCTCTCTATGAGGTTCTTCACCATATAATGGAAATAATAATAGTACCTAGATCATGGTAACATTGTAAAGAATTAGTAAATTAACATGTCTCATGCAACATACGCTCTCAATAAATTTAAATCATTATCATGTGTCTTGAATATACTATTCATAAATATCCTTAACAAAAGGAATGAAAGGAAGTAATAATAACAATAATACATAGCACTTTCAATGTTGCAGGTTCTGTTTTGAGCTTTTTTTATGTATTAACTCCTTTGAGCTTCATGATAACCCTTTGAGGTGATCCTATTGAGTAGAGGTGAAATGACTTATCCAGGGTCACACAGCTAGCAAGTAACACACCAGGATGTGAATCCCAACAGTCTGTTTCTGGGGCTCTTACTCTTGAGCATTAAATCTATATTCACTTCTTTTGAGCACTGTGACGGAATTTATTCATTATTCACTCAAAAAAAAATTCATTGAGAATCTACTCAGGGGCAAGTAACATTCCTGCTCTTGAAACACATTACTACAGAAGAGAGACACAAATGTTTCATATATTAAATAAATATACCTATTGATGTACTATTACTTTTAAGCTTGTCCACGTTTATTTCATTCATGGGCATATGGATAAATACTATTTGCCAGGTCTGTAAGTCTTTATGAAGTCTAAACATTTGGAGTTGCTTCTTTTACCTTTCGTCCTTCAGCTGAAAGTACCCATCTTTGGGACCCTAATGTCTTGTACAATTCAGCACCAGGGACAGCAGACAAATCCCATTGGCACTAGGAATGTATCTGGTTTTCCTTACAGAATTCACAAAGATCTTGTACTTCAGAACGTGCATGCACACACACACACAAGTATTCAAAAATATCTTAAGAAAAATCCTAGAAATTACCAAACACAAGACCCTGGAACAGAGAGGAAAATTTATACCTACAAGGCCACACAGCTGCAGCCAAGAAGTAATTAAGTTCCTAAAACTAGTCTACTTATAATCACCCCATCTCAAGTGTACTGTCACCATCATGCAGAATTGTGTGTACATTCAGGGACATAGGTGTGGCGTACGGTAATGATTCCTTAAATAGGAATCAAGGAAGAAGTCGAGTAACCTGATTCAAGCTCCAGAGCAATTTTCATTTAGTCAGTTAGGAGCATTTATTTCCTAATATTATTTATCATTTCCTATTTCCTGTATATTTCCTAATATAGATGAAAGCAGGGGCGAAAAGAAGTTTCAAGGTTTGTTAGAAGAGAAACAGATCCAGGTTGCTACCGATCCTGCCTTAGACACCAAATTTCTTTGACCTCATTGAGCACATTAGAATTCTTTCCTGCCTATCAATGTTTATTAGATTTGATGCTGTCTAATTCTGACATCCCAAAGGAAGGTGACTCACTCACAGTAAGCTTGTTATCAGTCTCTAAGGACATATCTAATCTGGATGACATCATCTTGTCTGGAAGATACATTTTAGGTGCATAGTCCCCAGAGCTCATGAAAGGAAAACTTTCCATTTGCTGTGCTTCTCTAATCTCATTCAATTAAAGCAGCTATGAAAAGCTGAAAGGAAAAAGAATGTGATTCTGTGAAGTAATATAGAATTACAGATTTAATCGCTCAAGATTTTATTTATTATAATAGTGCAAAGCTCTTCAAGGAAGTCTCTATTGGTATGAATAAGGGTCGCCATAAATCTTTCTCCTTTGAGATCCGTTCAGCAATGATTCAAGTCCTACCACCTACGAGCTATGTAATCATGGAAACTTACTAAAATTCTCTGAGCCTCGGTTGCCTCTTCTGTATAATGAGGACTGTTTTACTTATGGTTCCTCACTGGAGCATAATAATGAGATAATTTTCTACCACATGGTATAGAATAATGGCAAGCAGAGGCAGAGGAAATGGGGCACAGGTGACTGACTCACCTAAGGAAGCTGAAATACATTTCTTGAGAAAAAGAATGAAGAAAATCCCCCTAAATATTAGCATAAGGGTTTTCATCACTGCCAATGAAATTCTGCAACTGTCCAAATGCTTAAAAAGCCTTGAGATTTGGAGTGCTAACTGGCCTCAAATTCCATCTCTATCGCATATTAGCCACCATTCCTCCCTCCTTCCCAAACTTTTACTTCTTCAGGCTACAACAATATAATTCTCTCACTGGAATATTGCTCTCATTTTATTTTGGTAAAGACCCCAACTAGCTACTTGGAATTAAAGGTGGAGAAGTAGCATTGCATAGTGGTTAGGGTGCAGGCTCTAGAAGTGATTTAAATTCTGATTCCACCATCACAAACCAAGTGACTTTGAGAAAGTTTCTTAATCTTTCTGGGCCTGGCTTTACTCATTAGTGAAATTGGAATAATATCAACAACCATCTCATAAAGACGTTGGGATGATTAAAAGTGTTAATAGGCATAAAGCACTTGGAATAGTATCTGGCACATAATAAGGACTCAATAAATGTCAGATAGATAGAGAACATGCCAGACAAGATATAAAGTAGTCCAGGCCCTTGGAGTGGGAACCTGCTTCCTAACTTCCAAGATAGAAGTCTAAAGACAGAGGATCCTCTTTCCTCTATAGATCTGATCATGAAACCATGTCTTATTTTCATTTACTTATTTTTCTTAAGGCTGTCCTTGCTTGGATGATGGCTCATATTCTGATCATGACCATGGTGGATAGATCACATCAAAAATATTTTACTCTACGTTACGATGATGCACGAAGGAATAGAATTCTATGGACAGGAAGAAGAGGTGAAAGAATGTCCCGGTGAATAACAGGAAACCCGGGCTATAGAAAAGAGTGAGAAATAAGACATGAAACAAAGCTATGTGCTCTCCTCCTAACATTTACAATTGCTAACCTAGACCTCTGCTGATTCAGTCAGTTCAGCCTGCTTTCCTGTTGACATCAGTCCAGAGCACAACATGAATCATCAAAATGAGGAGATAATAGACCTGGAAGAGCTTAAGATGAGACAGGTAGAGAGAGAGACCCAGGAAGGAAACTTCTAGTTATGAGAAACTAGAGGTCTGAATGCTGTCATGTTGCTGTGGGAAGATTATAAAGATATCATTACAATGGCTGTCTACAGGATTCTGACCTATAGTACAGACAACAACTCACAAACACACAGGTGAAGGAGACGAGGTTTATTAGTGCGTATGTGTTCCCAGTCTTCATCTCCTCTACCTCACACCCACTAAAACATTTTTTTAAATTGTTCAGCAATTAGTAGAGTTTTGGCCTGCTATTCCAATTTATTAGGGTTTTGTGATACAAATCTAAAAGAGTATGAAGAATATGAAAGGAGAGACATGCCTGGAGACCCAAAAGAAAGAGAAAGAAAAAATAAAAACAAACGCCGAAAGGGCCGGGTGTTAGAGTCTAAAGGATTTCATGAGAGTAAGCTCAGGAGCCTAAATGGGATAAAAAAAGAGTGGAGAGGAAGATTAAAAGAAAATTTAAATGGTTGTTTTAGGTTATAAAATGGACTTCTTTTATTAGCCTTCCAGAGAGCCAGGCATAGTTTAAAATTCCTTTTGAATGCTAGATTGACTTTTTAAAACATGATTTTATTGAGAGACTGATCCAGGGTCTAGTCATGAGGGCTGTATGTGTGCACACTGGACTTTAGAACTTCTGTCCCACTCAGTAAAGACCTGGACTGGGACACGCAATCTCCTTTGTTCTCCTAATGAGATGTTGGTAAAAGCAAATGAGAAAACGCCAGTAAAGTTTATTTAAACTTTGGGAATAAAGTTTAAATGGAATAAGACAAAAATCTCAACCTTTTCCTGAGCAAAAATAGGAGGCATTTTACTCCTGCCCCCATTCCCTGTGGGGAAGGGCCAGGCAATAGATGACCTGTTTTAGTTGGATGAGAGTTGACATAATGTTCACATCATCAGAGAAATTACCAACTCTAATGATAGGAAATGTATATCCCTTAAGACAGCTGTAGGAAAGTTGGTTTTCTCCCTTGCCCAGAAATGTCTGTGCTGAGAACTCACACAGGGCGCAGCTGGAATGGAGGGCAGCCCTGGGGCTTCGTAGACCAGGGTTTGACAGCCAGGACTGCAAATGGACTCTGCTGGCATGAGCAGGGTCCAAGAATTGATAAGGAAGAAACTTGGGGCTATCAGCTGTGGCCTGGGGTGGGTAACGCTGGGCTGGAACTGAGAGTAGGGACAGAGAGAGTTGGAGCTGGCTTAATGAGGGGATGAGATTGTGCCAGGCTGAGAAGTGGTCCATCTCCCATTGTACATCAGCCCAGCGCCACCCACTCCAGACTACACATCGGAATCTCCAGGGAATATTTTTAGAAATATACATTCCTATACCTTAGCTGTGGAGAAGATCTCAGGTGGGGCCTGGGCATGATTTTTTCATAAGCTTCTCAGATGATTCTGGTGAAACTTATCCACAAGCCAGAATCTGAAAGCTACCAGTTAAGACAATCACAACTGTTTCCTCTCTGACCAGCCAAGAAAATGATTCCACTTGCCATAAACTCATCATCCAGACACACTTTTTTTCCCCCATTTTTATAGAAAACTCTCTCCAGGACAAAATGAAGGAAGATCTCCCAACCTCTCTTAAATCATCTCCTCCTCCTCCTCTTCCTGTCTTCTTTGCATTTCACATCAAATAAAAAACAGGGCTTTAATGGGCACATAAATTAAAACATAAATGTTTTTGCCTCATAGGTATTTTCAGGCAGATCTTGAGAGGCATTGTTGTAGACCCAGGAAAGCAGTGGTACGGCCGTGAGGGAGTCATGAGTGTTGAGCGGGAGTGCAGAGAAGTAGGAACCAAAAGCAAATACCTCACTCAGGGTCAAGTAGAGAAACAGTTCTCATTAGGGTTTGGGCTATAAGGAACCTGTAGCAATGCCAATCTCCATTCAGAGGCTCTAAGCAGAATCAGGAAAGGCAGGATAGTGCCTCAGGGACAGTGAGTCTAGGGGCTTAAAGGCCCTAAGTGGTGAGAGTCAGAAACAGCCAATCTAAGAAGGTTGGGGCCTTGATCTCAATTGGCCAATCAAAGAGACATCATCTCTGATTGGCAGCGCAGTGGTTCCCAAATACCAGTCTCGGGACATGAGAAGTAGCCAGGGCACTAGTTTAAAATACAGACTCCCAGGCTCTGCCCGTTTCTGGTCCTGGCCACCTTCTGTCTTCTTTATTCTAACCATTCAGTCCATAAACATGCAGAGTGTTTACTATGTGCTCACTAGTCTGTTAACTTCATGAGAACAGGGATGGCATCTGTCTTATTCACCCTATGTCTAGCAGAGTACCTGAAAAAAAAAATCCACTCATTCAAAAAATCTGCAGTGAGTCCTTACTATCTGCCAGGCTGAGCTAGGTACTGGGAAATCATGATTAATAAATATGTTCCCTACACTGAATCTAGTCGGAGAGACAGCCCAGGGGTCAATAAACCATAGCAACATGACAAGTGCTTGAACAACATGTATTAACATTTCTTACCTTCTGAACCTCACCCCTCCTACTGCTATATGAGAGCCAGGGAGATCATCCTGAAACACCAATCCCGCCACTGGATTGCTTAAGACCATCAATAGTTTTCCTGTTTCTCTTCTTTCCAGGGAGAGCTGAAGATGCTATGTTGATAGATGTCTGGGAAAGAAGTTTTCATGGTCAAATAACTGTGGAAGACTCTGGGATAAATTAAATGAAATAAATCAAGTTTCTTTAATATGCGATTTGTCAAAAATTATATGAAGCAGTGAGCCTTGTAAATCTCTAAAAGGGAAGAGAACACTTTTTTCATTCTTCTTTGACTGTGGCCCCTTTTTGGTACCTCTTAGAAGAATTATTGCTCAAAGAACAGATTTGGGAGAAATTCTGACAGACTTCCTTATGCCCAACCTGCATATTATGCCTCCCATGGACTCCCACAATCTCCTGCCCAAGCTTCTGCTCCCCACTCTCATTCCTGCACTTTAACAAAAACAAACCCCTTGGAAATATTCGAGCCTTTGCTCATGCTATTCCCCTTCCCCTCACATTCCCTGCAACTTCTTTCAGCACATACAAAATTTGCCTAAAGACTATACCTATCCTAGAAGATTCAGCTCAGAAGCTGACTCTACCAGAAGCCAAATTTCTGGTGCCTCTTCCCTATGTCCTCACGTGCTCTCTCACACCAGCTACAGAGCCCACAGCATGTTATGTTATCATGGTCCTACCAGACCAGGAGCTTTGGAAGGGAAAGAGTCTTTACAAGCCTTTGCTTATCTCTGCTCTCCTACACCAGGTTTTCTCAGCCTTAGCACTCTTGATATTCAGGGCTGGATAAATCTTGGTTGCGGGAGGATGTCCTGTGTACTGTACAATGGTTAGCAGCATCTTTCTCCTTTCCTAGTAACCCCACCACCACCTTATCCACCTCCCCCCGAGTTGCAAGAACCGAAGATGCCTTGACATTGTCCAATATTCCCTGGGGGAACAAAATCATTCTTGGTTGAGAACCATTGTCCTATATCCAGGGCAGTGCCCAGCATTCATTAAACGAATATGTACTGAGCATGTACTGCTTGTCAGGTCCTGTGCCAGACACAGGTAATACAACTGTTAACAAATCTCATGCCCCTGGCTTTAAGTTGTTATTAATCTAGTTACGAGAATCAAGAGGTGAACAGACATTGTTCAGAATGCAATAATAGTCATAGTTCCATGAAGGCTAAGAGAGACTTGCCTATTTTATTCATTTTTATAGCTCCAGCTCCTAGGATTTTGCCTGAGACATACTAAGTGCACATCAAATATTTGTCTATGTGCTATATTAGTTAAAATTTATAGAGCAGTTATTATGTGCCACAAACCGTTCTAATACTTTATGTATATCAAATTATTTTAGCTCCATAATGAACCTGTGTGGTTTTGTTATTATACTCAATTTACAGAGAAGCAAGCTAAAGCATAGAAATCATAAGTAACTGACGATGATCATGCAGTGAGTACAAGGCAAGCTGAGACTTGAACCCAGGCCGCCTGGTTCCAGAGTCCAAGCTCAAGTGTCCCAGCTGTTATCACCAAGAATGACTACAATTGATAGAACCTCCTGATGCAGGTACTTTTTTGTGTGCTAGGCATAACAACACAAGAAGCTATTTCTTTCATTCTCATCCTTACCATCATTTTATTTGGAATAAAAAAAAAAAAAAAACCTGAAGCACAGAAAGGTTAAGTGACCTAAATAAGTGGCAAGTACCTGAGCTGACTTTGTACCCTATCTGACTGTGGGGACCTGCTCCCTTGACCACCATGCTGTACTGCCTTGATTACAGAAGTGTAATAACTGTTAGATAAATGAATGAGGAGTGATGTCTAAATTATTTCTTTATCCCCTGCATCACCACGCAGAGCCTGATACATAGACAGTGCCCCACACATGAGTACTGAAATGATGGCAATGAAGTAACATAGATGGGACACCAGCCTGGGGATCCAATCTGATGTGTCCTCCTGGGGTCCACCTCTGGGTTGCTATGTAACCTTGAAGACGTCACTCCCACCCAACCAGTCCCCCACGTAACCATCCAAAAAGGGAGGTTTCAGATTTCCTAAGTTCCCTTCGGCTTTGATGCTGGTTCCAGCAGCCATGATCCTGAGGAGACCCAGAGAACTTTCTTTCCATCTTGGAGTCCAACCAAGTAAACCTCCTCCTCTGAGTGGCCTGATTGGTTTGTTTACTTCCTGATGCAGGTACTTTTTTGGTTGCCTGGCAACACAGTGATGGAGGCTGCCAGTTCCCAGAAGAGCAATAAATGAATGAGCAGGTATTCATGCTGGGAGCAGTGGCCAGGGCCAGAGCAGTGCATTGCAGAATTTGTAATTCCACCTGTTCGGAATGTGCTTTTCCCAACATGTTGATAGAGCAGCCTAATGGGGAATATTTGGGCCAGGGGGTGAAAAAGAATTTCCATCCTGGAGGTGGCAAAAATCCTTACACACAATCTCTCCTGCCATAAGGAAGGGACCCTAACACAAAAATCATAGGCATAGGTGTGTGTTTTAGTATTGCTAACAAAAGATCTTAGGCTCTCTTCCAAGTAAAAAAACTCCTGTTTCCTGTACTCCACCTGCCTGCAAATATACATTCCATGGTCTGAATTACAGGACAGGTTACATAAATTGGCTCAATTGATCCCCATGATCACCCTGCAAAACCGGCAGAACTGAAGTCGGCAGATAAGGAAAACTTTGGAAAGATTAAAAGCAGTGCTTCTGGGTTCAGGTCCTGACACTGCCACTTATAAAGTGTGCAAATTTGAGTAAGTTTCTTAGCTTTTCTGAGCCTCATTTGTTCCATCTGTAAAATGGAGATATTAATATCTATATCAAACTGTCTTTGAAAGAAATAAGATAACACAGGTTAAACACTTAGCACAGAGGCCGGTGCATAGGTGAAAACTGTTGTTGTTGTTGTTGTTATTGTTGTTGTTTTTGTTATTGCTTAGGGTTACACATACCACTTAAGTAATAAGGCAGAATTTGAATCCAAGCCTCTACGAACACCAAGGCAAAATTCTGCCATTACTTCATTCCTCCTTTGAAAAGAAAAACTGTAAGAATGCATTGTCTCAACAAATACTTATGTGCCACTATGAGATGGTGATGAGAATTATCCCTAACTTTTATAAAACATTTCTTAGACCTATCAGTGCTTTCCCATGCATCCTTTCACTTAGTATAGTAGTCACTTCTCTGATGTCCAAAGGGAGATGGTTTTTAAAAAAGCAATTACCTGTCAGGGGAAGTTAAACTCTGCTCTTCTCCCAGAGACTTAAAAACTAAAAAAGGGAGCTCTATCCCCCAATGCAATCAGCCAGCTCCCACCCACACACACCATTAAACACACATATAAGTACAGTGTATACACGCTTCGATTTGCTTTATTCACTCAGCAATTTTCTTTGGCCATTATTAGCACATAGGGATCTATTTCATTCTTTTTAGTCCTTTTTAATATTCCACATACATGGATATGCTATTGTATACTTAGCCATTTCCCTACTGATGAACACTTAGGCGGTTCATCATGCTATGATGGACATCTTTGCACTGCGTGTGCCTCCTTCTGCACATAGGTGAGTCTGTCATTAGGGAAGATTCCTACAGGTGAAATGGCTGGATCACGGGATGTAAGTATCTTTCATTTTGGTGTGGCCTCAAATCCTTTCTATTGATGCAACCTGATCTCTTGAAGATTACTCCTGCCAAACTATTCCTTCCACACCAAAGAGGAAATGAGATAAAATATTTTCTTTATTAAATACTACCACATGCGCAGGACCAGACGGGTCTGGAAAATAGAGAATCCACAGAAAGGATAAGCTCACATGTAAATGAAGGGATTTGAAGGTGCCCAGAGCCCCAGCCCAAAGCAGAAGCCCTGCCAGCCAGCAACAGCCCGAAAATTCCCTCGTTAGTGGCCTTCCTTTGGGAAAAAGCATTAAGTCTCCAGAAGGCTCTTGTGGAAATATAAATATTTTGTCTTGCAAAGATGACACATGGAATCGTTAGCATGGATTAAGTAGTTTACTCAACAAAGAAGTGTGAAAACTTGAGCAAACAAGGTCACTTCTCTGAACAACAATAACTCTAACTTCAGAGGGTTTTGTGAAGTCTAATAAAGGGAAATATGTAAAATGACCTGGGAAGAACCTGACAAAAAAATATGCATGCTTGATATAATGTAGTTTTTAGTTTTGGCTCAGAGAAATAAAGGACAGAATGGATAAATTAAATAACTGGTTGTGATGGGAAAATATTTGGTAAGGAATTGTCCCTAAATTGGTCTTGTCTGAGTGTGGTCGCTCTAACTTCACATGCACTATTCCAGGGCTGATGGTCCCTTCAGCCCCTAGACCCTAAGAAGCAGCTATTATTATGAAAAAACTGAGGCACAGAGAGTGTCTCACAGCCAGAAAGTCCAGAGTTGGAACCCAGACCAAAGTTTGAATGGTTTCAAAGCCCTTTCTCTTTTTCCTTATTAGGCTACAGCTCAAATATTAGAACTTTATAGGATTCTGAAGTCTTTCTAACTTCCCAACATTTGTTATTTGAAATAACTAGAGTTAAACTTCTTCAAACTAATATGAACGGTCGAAATTATTTTCAGAAGTAATAAGACAGAGAGAAGATGGGGAGCTGAGTTCTGCCCACCTGTCCTAACTGGGAAGAAAGGAATCAGGGAAACACAACTGACGCTAGTAGCACTAAAGAGGCCGGGAATGTGGGCTGAATCTCTGGACTAGATGAAGGGGGAGAAGGGCTTGTAATCACAGGAAAGTGGCCCGATGCTTAACTGACAGAGGGAAGGGTAGTAAAGGGCATTTAATCATGTGCTTAAGTCCCTGATGCCTTATTTAACAGCTGAGTGCTCTTAGTCAGTTGATTACAGCTGTAAGCCTCAGTTTTCAAAATCTATGAAATAGAAATAATCTATATGCCTACCTTTCAGCGTTGTTCAGATAATTCAATGGGCAAATGACTGTAGAATGCTTAGCACAGTGCCTCCATGGTAGCTGCCATCATGCTGATGATGTTAATGAAATTAAGCATCATCCCAGGATTGCTATGGTTCTTATTCTCTAAGAGGCTGGCCTGCAATGTGGGTATCTGCCAGGGAAAATAGGCATAGGTGGGATGACATAGTTAGCCCATCATCTATAAGGGGTCAGAGGAAAGAGAAGAAAGATGAGAGAGAGAGGAGCGAGAGGAGCACATGTTGCTGTCTTCCCTCCCAGGAGGGTATAGCCAGAGGTGGATGCCAGACATGGTGGATGCTGTTGTAAGACCCAAGCCCCTTCCTCCAATAGAACAATGGTGGTTTGGGGCAAATAAGACGGAAACCAGTGGTGCTTAATGCTGGGCTCCACACCTCTGAACCACATTCCTTCATTACCCAGAGATCGAGGGGTCAGGTCATTGTCTGAGTTTTAAATAAGATATATGTATTCCTTTTTTTGAAAAATCTATCAGTTGATCATTTCAATACAAATAAAATGGGCAACACTTGAAGAGCACTGATTATGTGCCAGGCACTGCTCTAAGAACTTTATACGTTTTATAGATAAGGAATTAGCTTGCCAGAGTCACACAACTAGCAAGTGGCAGAGCAAGAATGTAGACATAGTCTAGTTTCAGCTTTTGCATTCTTAACCACTATCATTTTTGCCTCTCCATATAGTTAAAAGGAAAAAAAAAAATCAATTTTCAGACTTGCCTGGTTATTCCTTTGGTGATTGAGCTTGGCTAAAATGTTGGGGGAATATATAGAGGCCAATGTAGATAGAGTCATAATTAGGTGGGGTTTAGGGTAGAAAGAAAATGATGTGGAAGGGGTAGCTTCTTTGTGGTGTCCTTGTGTGGACAGACCTGAGAAATTCAAAGTGGTGGAAGTGGAGAGCAAGGAAGATTTTAATCCAAATGAAAGTGGCTCTGGATTTTCCAATCCCATGCTCGTTCTAAGCCAAATGCAACTAGTATCAAGGTCATAGTATTTGCCAGGCACTTTCATATTTAGGCTTCGCGACAGTCCTGCAAAGCTAGTTATATTACCCTATTTTATAGGTGAAGAACCCAAAGCTCAGAGAAGTGAGGAGGCTGACCAAAGGCCACACAGCCTGATAGGAAGCTGTGAACCTGGAACTCAAACTCCAGTTCAGCAGGTCTCAACCTTGATTACACAGTGATGTCACCTGGGAGGCCCATAAACTATATGCCTGTGGATACCCAGGCCTCGTGCCCTGTCAACTGATTTGGTTGGGGCACCAGGGGCCCTGGCATTGGTGCACTAACCCCCAGAGGTAATTCTCACATGCAGCCGCTGCTTAGGTGTTTCTACTGCCCATCCCACTGGAGCTGGTCTCCTTTCCGCCTCGCTGCAGCTGCTTCCCAGTTAGTCCTGCAGGCAGATGTATTAAAACATTACCTTGCAAGTGATTTGATCAGCTAAAACCTTCAAGCGCCCTTAACTACAAAGGAACACCCACTGACATCTGCCTCTCTTTAAGGGGGACTCCAAGGACTTGGAAACTTATTTTTCTGGTTGCCATGACAATCTTTTGCAATGTCAGCAAAAATGTTCCGTGCTACAAATAAGCAAGCACAAAACTGTTCAAAGTCTTGAGCTCAGAATCTGCCTCAGCTCTAGACCAGGCATGTCACCTCTGAGTCTTCACTTAGGAATTCTGGAAGAGGACTGTAGATGTTAAGACATTTTAAACACTCCCCTCATATTTCTAGGGCTCACAGATGAAATTAATTGCCTCATGTCGAGGAGTAAATTAATATTCCCAGATTTTCTTTTATTCTATGTTCCAGCTCCCCATCTTCCTTAAAGATTTTTATAATCCAAATTAGAAACAGGGGAAATTGAAATGTTATCCTACTTTTTACCTTTTGTGTTTTTTTACTTATTTAATTTTTTAATAAAAATTGCATACATGTAAGGTGTACAATACGATTATTCGATATACATATACACATTGAAATGATGACTTTATCAACCCTCTCTGGATAGACTCCAGACCATTTTACTCCTCCATATGGTAAAACCAAGCATTTTACCCCTCACAGGCATTCCTGCATTTGTACCCCTTAGATCGATCTTCAAACATAACAATTCATCTTTGTGCAAATTTTAGGCACTATGATATATAGAGAGGGGGAACTATAAAAAAATCCTTTCTATGACCTTAAAAATCTCATTATGGATGGACAAGAGGATCAACTATGCCCTCGTTGGCAAGTATGAACAAGCTAGAGCCAAATGGAGTGAAAACTTTCCTGATTCAGGACTTGAACCCCAGTGTCAGCTCTGTCTCTCACTAGCTGTGTTACATGACAAACTGTGTGTGTTAAAAGCATGCATATCCTTTGTTGTCAGATGGAACTAACAACAGTTTGAGCTCTCAACTCACCTATGTATTATGAACTTGTGCGAGTCTCAGTTTCTTTGCCTATAAAATGGGGATAATATCTCTGAACATGATTGGTATATGTGTATGTAAAGCATTTAGCACAGTGCCTCGTAAGCAAATGTTAAATAAATGACAGCTATTATCAATATAATCTATAATCCATGAATACTATCTAATTTGCCTACCTCACAGGAATGGGTATGAAATGAGGGGATTCATGTGAAAGGCCTTTGCAAACTACCAAATTTACATATAGAAGGGATTATTTCTACAGTTGTTTTTGTTATCATAAAGGCTTGCTAACTTTTTTTTTTTAAGATCTGTTATATACAGTCTATTTGGGCTCTTCTTATCAGAAATAAATATATTTTTTCACCACCACCACCACTAACGTTTTATGGGGTTGTATTTCTTACTGAGTAGTAAGAGAATATGCATATCTGTCACCGTGTGTGCATCCATATGTATGCAAATTCCTGCTCTGAATTGTTCCCTACGGAAAGGGTCTTATGATGCAATATGTTTCTTTCCATCCGGGATCCATCCAGATTCTTGGTTAAAAGCAAGAGAAATAATTTGGGCTGCTAACACAAGAAGGAAATCTATCAGTGCTGTGAGAGTCACAAAATAAAGTTGGATAGGGGACAGTTATGGCATTAAGGACCAGGCTTGAGAAACTGGCAGAAACCTAGGGAATTCTGGAGGTCAGCCAAGATTCATGACCAAGCAGCAACCACTGGTCCAGCCTCTTCAGGATGCTGCTGCTGAGGCCACCGTCAATCTCATGGCCAATCTCTCTCCTTCCCTGTCACTTTTTGGAGGGACAAAGTCCCAGGAGTGAGCATCTAATTGTCCCAAATTAGGTGACATCCCTGCCAGAGGATTCTGGAGGACTATGAGGTGGAGAATTGTGAAAGGATCTGGGCCTGGGAATTGTCAGGTCTCCACACAATGAAAATTTCTCCCCAAAGAAATGTGGAGGTATAAATGCAGGTATCTTCTAGGAAGCCAGCCACCTTTTGTCCAGCTCTCACTTTACTGATGAAGAAGGTTCAGAGAGGTTATTCAATGATTATGTGTGATGTCTCCTGGATCTCAACCCCACGTTCACTCTCCTACACAAAACCCAATAATTTTTAAAATCATAAGCTGTTCTCAGCTTTAAACAATATCTCAGGTGGGGATAAAAGGGATGGATTCTATGGAGAGTAATTATCTGTTCTCAGGCTCTTTTCATTAAATAAGCTTAGCACAAAAGAATAAATAATGCTAGCATGCAGCTGACCTCCAGTATATGATGGAGAATCTCATTACTGCAAAAAAAAACCCTTGGCGATATATATGGAGTACTGATGGTCATACATTGAATTTTCAGTAGAAACCATTAAGTACTCCCGCATCTAATTGCCTTCCACCCCCTCTTCATAGTGCAATAAAAAAATATTTTCCATGCTGTAATTTGCCTGGTTTCTCAACTAAAAGTCTGTCTCACTGTTTCTTTTTCTTCTTTGTTTAAAACTGGTACTAGTGAGGCTTTTTGAATTTGCAGACCCAGACAAGAACATTCTTTCCATTCCCCCAAGCAACTTTTCTATGCATATTAAAAACCTCCTCTTTTTACAGGTAGGGAAACTGAGGCTTTGAAAGGATATGCTAGGTGGGTAGAGGCATGAGGCTTGCCAAATGCCATGAAAAACTACCCTGGGTTTCCAAATTGAGATTTCCTCAATCCTTTTATGTTCCACTATTTTCACCATCTGTGTATGAACAGAAACTGTGAGGAATTTCTTAAAGGGACCTGAGATATTATCTAACCCAGAGGTGGAAAGTAACAGCCAAAGGAGCAAATCCTGCCAATATGGGGATTGGAATTTGTACAACAGTCTTGGCCCAAATAGTCTTAAAAAATTTTTTTTAAAATTAATTGCCAACATTACAAAATCTAGAGGTTTAACATAATTTGACTTTCTGTCTCTTCAATAAGAATCAGATCATCTGGGAACTCAGGGTCCATATTCCCATATGGCAAAAGGCAGTTGCTGAGTAATGATTGCCTGCTTAGGCAGGTGTGCACACCTCAGTGGGCCACAGTCCCCAACTCTCCCTGTTCTATCACACTCTGCCAGCTTCATTTGTGACATCACTGCCTGCCCCTGACAGGGTTAGAGTTTGGGATCCCTGAGCTAGTCTTCTTCCCTCTTAGTTACTGACCTTGGGTCATTCTCTCTTATTGATGGAGATCACTTACTAAGGATCAGGCAGTAAGCGGAGATGTTGGAAAAGAAACTTCCAAGGGCTCAGTCCTTGCCTCTCCTCTCTTTGCACACTACATACTATCTTTTTCTTGGTGATTTTTACAGTCCCAGGTCAGGGTACCCTCCAATGCATAGCTCTGGCCCCAGACTCTTCCCCTGTGCTCTAGACTTCTGTATCCAGACACCCACTGTTGGAGGAGGCCATCAAAAGGACATGACCACTGGTCATCCTGAAACCTGGACCCGGGCAACCAGAGGCTCCTCCCTCCCTCTCCTGTCCTTGGAATGTATCTTTCACCCACTGTTTCCACAGACAGAGCAGTTTCAAAGACAAAACATCCAGAGAGTAATGTGTTGTTGAGACCATCTGGACCGACTGTGTATGACTGAACCCACTTAAGGCTTCTATATAAACTGTTAAGATTCTGGCAAGTGGGTGTGGACTATCTACTATCTTGAGGTTGCCCAAGACAAGCCTCATGTGTAAGTTCCTATGCTTATTACACTTGCCACCTACAACCTGGAGTGGTATACCCCTCTCTTCTGTCTCTCCTTACCCTCTGTGTATGGAGGCCAGTTTTGAATTACCCTCCAGGAGACTCCCCAGGTTGCAAAGCAAAACCGACCTTAGACAAGCTGCTTAACCTTTCAGTGCCTTCATTTCTGCATCTGAAATATGGAGCTAGTGAGAGTACATTTTCATCATAAGGTTATTATGGGACTTATGAGACAAATAGTTTAATATATGTAAAACAATTTGAAGAGAGCCTAGTGCTGTTGTTGTAGGATGTCTAATAGGCCTCTCAGTTGTCTACAATGGAGCCTTTAATTTCCCTCTGTCTCTAACCTGTTTCTCCTTAGTCTTCCCCATATTGGTCACAGAACCATTATCCTATGGGTGGCTCAAGCTAAACACCTAGGAGTCATTCTTCATTCTTCTCCTAAATTTAATCCATCATCGAGACCTTTCATGATACTCTCAAAATATATTTCAATAGGTTCACTTTCCTCATCCCTGCTGTCACCACCTTGGTCTAAGTCACCATCATCTCTGGACTTTTGGAACAGCCTCCTGCTACGGACTGAATTATGTCCCTCACCAGAAACTAACCATACTGGCACCATAATCTTGGACTTCCAGGCATCGAAACTGTGAGAAAATAAATGTCTATTGTTTAAGCCACCCCATCTGTGGTATTTTATTATGGCAGCCTGAGCAAACTAAGACACTTTTGAACTGGTCTCTCTGCTTCCATTCTTCGCACAACTGCCAAAATGGTCTTTTACCACTGTCACAGACCCTCTTAAAACCTCTCAATGGCTTATTTTTGTCCTTACAACAAAACTGAAGCTTCTCACATTGGCCCACACGGTTCTGGGTGATTTAGTTCCCATCAACCCTCTGGCCTAGCCCACTTTCCCCTAGGTCACCACTCAACCAATCCTAGGCTCCTCCATTCCAGCTTTAGAACCTCGGTGCATTTGCTGCCCCTGTAGGCAATGGAATTGCTTTTATCCTTCATCTTCTAGTTCAAAGTGGTCTTGGAGACAACCCCTGGGCCCCTTTCTTCCTTATCATATCACTCTCCATAATGCTCACAGCGAGCTGACATTATGTTCTTTGTTCACTTGTATAAAGAGGTTGAACCCGCACCCACCTCATGCAAACTCCATGAGGGTGATAGATAGACTTTGTTCCCTGTTGCATTCCTGGTGCTTAGTGTCCTACCTGAGACATTTGTGGCAGCGGATGACAGGTTTGTTAGAGGCGCCTCCTGAAGTCCAGGGAGGTCAGGTGACTTTCTCAAAGCTGGCTTCCAAAGACACTGCACTCTTCGTACTCCCCAAGGGGCTTTTAGATGCTCTTGGGATCTAGAATTATTACCTCACTTGGCTGCCTGAGTCGGGGGAGAGCTGAGCGAAGACGCAACTTTCCGTTCGTGGCGCTGCGAGGGGCGGCGAGGTTTGGCGAGGCGGGAAGGGATGGCGGGGGTGGGGCCTGCGGGGGCGGAGCCATGCGGGGGGCGGGGCCGCGAGGGGTGGAGCCTTACTGCCCGAGCCAATGGGGCGCCGCGGCGCGGGGAGGCCAGGCCGCCGAGGGGAGACGCTCGCGCGCGGTGGGGTGAGGAGGCTGAGCTCTGGTGAGGAGCGGATCCGCAGGCGACCGCCGCGTCCAAGTCACCACCGGGCTCCGGGTTCCTGGCGGCTCGCGAGGTAAGCAGAGCGCCCCAGCAAAGTAGACTTTGAGGGGTTTCTGGCAGCCGGGAGTCCCCTCCGCCCCCCAGCCGAGACCGCTGGCGGCGTCCTCGCGCCTGGCTGCGCACCCGGGAGCTCGGCTCTGTGCCCACGGGAGACGGGAGCGCGGAGGGGCCCGGGGGGGAGGCGAAGAGTCGCCGCGCCACACTTCCTCCCCAGGCTGCTGCCACCCGGCCGCGGGGCCCGGCCCTGGGACAGGCGGGTCGCTGTGCGGGGAATGTCGGAGGGGCTCAGGATAGCGGCTCCTCAGATAATCTCCACCCAGAGCCCGGGGTTGAGCTTGCGGGGAGTCAGGGACCCCCACGGTGGGACCTCTGCTCCGCCTCGGTCTTCAGGCACCTCCTGGCCTGTTGCCCGGGGGCTAGCGGGTCAGGTTTGTCATGCCGTATTCTAGTCTCAGTCATCCCGAGGCACAGGAAAAAAAAATTCTTCCGAGAGGTGGTTTCCCTGGCCAAGGTAGAAGCAGAGACTAGTTCTTGATACAGCGCCCCTTCTATTTATTCCGCATTTATTGGGCTCCTATTGTGTGCCAGACACTGCTAAGCCCTAGCCACACGAAGAAGGGCCCTGGAGGAGCTCCTGGAGATAAGAAGGACGACAGGAGGAACAATTACAGTGCATCGTAGTACAGGGGACGCGAGGTGGAGAAGACGAGCGTGAGGAAGCCAGGAGGGCTTCGGAGAGGAGGTGACTATTGCGTGGGCACTAGAGGAGTAGGAGGGTTTGCCAGACTGAGAGCTGTGTGTGTTGCGGGGAGGCTTGATGGGATAGCAGAAATTCCATATAGATTTTCTTGTGCAAAGGTAAAGAAACGGAAAAAGTGCAGCATCCTGACTTAAGAGCACCAAATAATCCTGCATCAGATAATTAAGTAAATCCGAGGCTCATCGCAAGTGGGAGGAAATGATCTGCCGACATAGCAGGGGGCTAAACCATGCACAGATCTTAAAATGCAGCCTTTTAAGAATATTTAGACTATTTAGAATTTTGCCCTGGGATGAAGGAAGGCAGTGGAAGAATTCGGATCAGTAATCAAGTCACTCTGGCAGCTCTGTGGAAAATGGATGAAGACCGAAGCAATAGAAAGCTGTTAAGTTGCAGTTATTATTTCGGATGTGGCTCCAAATACTCTGGACCCTTAGGGCAGCTGCATCTGCCCCCAAGCCCCACTCCCTGTCTTCTGGGCATGGATTCATTCAGGTGGGGATGTGTTCCCCATATGACACTTGTTTCTGCAACCTGCAGGTCATTTTTGTATTACTTCTGGAGGCTTTGACCTCGACCTTGTCATCAGTGATTGCCCCTGGAGGATTGTGATCTGCTGGGCTGCCCCTCTCCCTCTGCTCCCGGTTCTGTCTCACAGCAATACAACCTCAGCTATTAGAGGCTGTAGTAAAGAGCAAGGTCTTGCTGGGGAGTCAGAACAGGAAGTCACTTTAGCTATGTGCCTTGGGGACATTATCAACCTTTCTGAACCTCAGTTTTCTGATTTAAAAGGACATCATCATACCCACTTGCCATAGATCAGGTTTCTTGGAAATAGATTCAGAGACATTTTTGTGTAGGAGGATTCTGGAGAGTGGTCTCACTCTCCAAAGGGGGAGGGGAGAGGGAAGCAGGACTGGGCAGAGGGAGAAGTTGATTTGTGATCAGTGCAAGAGAGGCCTCAGTTGATCCCCTGAGACATGTGGCCAGGCCTTTGAAGCCCAATGTTGACCGGTTAGTGGGTGCAAGCCGTCCCCATGGAGGGAGCATAACCGATGTCCCATAACTGAAGAGTGACTTAGCTGTCAGCTGTGAGTAGCCAACACTCCCTGTAGCTGGGCGTGGGGGAGTACGGGGTGTTTGCGCCCTGGCAGGTCTCACAGGATGGGAAGTAAATGAGATAACTGACAAAGTGCGTTGCACTTTGCCCAGTGCCGAGCAGGCATTTAAAAAGTTCAGTTTTTTGTTTTTATTTTTTGGTTTTTGTTGTTTTTTTTGCCTTTAAACTTTTTGACTGAATCTGAAAATGGACTTCGGAGTTTGAATTGAGTAAATCAGCTTTTTGTGAGGAAAGAACCTTTAATAATAATAGCCATGATGACTACTCTTCCCTTTTTCAAGCGCCTATGTCTACGCACTTTTTTCCCAGTTATTCGGTAATACTCTGAGTTAGGTATTTATTCTCATTTTACAGTCAGCCGAGTTTTCCAAAACCCAACAAAGTAGGTGTCCTTTTGCCATAAAATAATAACAATAACAACAATCAAAATGATATGATTTGTTATGCTCCCTAAAATGATTTCATCGGTAGATTAATTAATTAAGTCATTTATTTTTAATCCAGTTATTAATTTAATCAATGGGTCTCGAATGCCTCCTAGATGGTGGGTGCTGTCCTAGGTGCTGGGAATACAGAGCAATCTATTAGAGGAGACAGAAAGACATTAAATGCTTTGCTTCTTCAAAAGAAAACAATGAAGGATAGAATTTCACATTGCATAGCCAGGATGTGATAAAGAGTAATAGACTCTTTTCCCAACTGACTCTTTCTCGTCCTTCAGTTTCAATATAACCTCCTCAGAAGAGCCTTTTGGACCAGCCTGTGTAAAGCGGGTCCCCTCCCTTTTACTCTCCCTTCATAGCACTTGTCCATTCGTTTTATTTACCTCTCTATTGCTGGTTCTTCTCGCTAGACTGAAGGCTCCAGGAGACATACATTGCTTTATCTCAAGAGCCCAACACTACGTTTTGCACATGTTTCTAGAATGCATGAAATGAATGAAGGGTGAATCTACTTAACAGAGTGGCCAGGAAAGAGTAGGCTGAGGAGTGATATTCATACTGAGATCTGAGGGATGAGAAAGATCCAGCAAATGTCAAGACCAAGAGGCAGTGGAAATTGCTTTTCAAGGGCCATGAGATGGAGGAATGGAGCACAATGTGATTGGGGAGCAGCATGAGATGAGTTTGGGAAAGTAGATGATGCCTTGGGAGGCCATGTTGAACTTGGATTTTACTTAGAGTACAATAAAAAGTCGTTGAAGGATTTTAAGCTTAGTAATGACCTGACGTTATAGTATATATATTTTTGTTTGTTGTCTGTTGTGCTTCTAGGAAGTAAGTTCCATGAAGAAAAGTGCTCAGTAAATAATTCCAAAGTGAAAGGATGATCTGGTTTATGCAGGTACTGCTGAAAAATGTAGTAGAGAAAAGAATGGGATCTTGTCACAAATTAGGGGTTAGATGAGAGAAATGTGGGTCCTGACTACAGGATAGCAATTATATTGGGGAAAAGTAGAAGGATTGGAATGATATTAGGGGTGCCAAAAGGACTTGATACATTATATATGGAGAATACAGTAAAAGGGAGGATCAAGGATGATTCCCAGGTTTATGGTTTAAGATTAGGTGGATGCCAAATGTCAATCAACAGATATATGGATAAACAAAGTATAGTACACACAACGGAATATTACTCAGACATAAAAAGGAATAAAGTGTTGATACATGCTACAAAGTGAATGGACCTTAAAAACATTCTAAGTGAAAGAAGCCAGACACAAAAGGTCAGATATTATATGATTCCATTTATATGAAATATCCATAATAGATAAATCCATCGAAGTTGAAAATAGATTGATGTTTTGTGTTTGCCAGGGGCTTGAGGGGAAGAAGGCTAAATGGGGTATGACGACTTAAAGAATAATTGGTTTCCTTTTGGGGTGATGAAAATGTTTTGAAACTAGATAGATGCAGCAGTTCCATAACATTATGAATGGACTAAATGTCACTAACTGTACACTTTAAAATGGTTCATTTTATGTTATATGAATTTTACCTCAATTATAAGAAGACTGGGTGATTGGGAGCACCAATCATAGAGTAGAGAAGACTGGGTGAAGAGCATATTGGGGTTAGGAGAGAAAATTCAAATGCTCTCTTGAAGATACCCAAGGTATCCACACGGTGCCTGGTGGGGGAAGGCTGGGCTGGAGTTACAAATATGGGAGTTGCCAGTACTCAGCCAACAAAATGGATGAGATCTAGGGAGAGAGAATGTGGAGGATGCACATCTGAGCCTGGATTGTCCTTTAATTTGAACCTCGTACTATCTATGAAGAAATGCTGTTGTCCTCCTTTTCAAATGAGAAACCAAGGCCCCCCAAAATGAACTAGCCCAAGGTCAGTTAATTTACTTCGTAGGTTTCCTGGCTTCTAGTTCTTTGTCTTTACCATCTTAGTGTGATGCTATTTAGAACTTCAGCAAAGACTGTCCCTTCCTTCCTACCCTCCCTCCCTCTTTCCACAGTCATGTTTGAGTTACTCACCTGTCACAGGCACTGGGCTAGGCACATGTTGGTGAAGAAGGCAGAAATGGCTCTAACTTTGTGGAGTTTACCGAGTAAACAAGCAGCTGCAGCCTACTGATATAGGGACCTTAGGATTCTAGATGAGGGCCATCTACCCCAGATTTGAGGGTGGGACAAGGCTTCCTCGAGTAAGTGACAGCTCAACTGAGATTTGCAACAGAAACAGAAGGATTGGACCTAAGAAAGAGAATGATTTTCTGAAGGGTTCATGATCCCTGAACACCTCCTGTGGGAATCCATCATTCTCTTCATTCCCCGATTCTTCACAGGTCACTGGCATTTTCCAGCTCATCAGGAGAATCTATATTTTCTATAACCTTGAGGCAATAAGTAGATAAATGGCTTGGTTTGATTTCAAGTGGGAGCTTCAAAGGCGGAGCCAGGTAGTGCGCATACAGCCTGGCTTACAAGGCCAGGCTCCAACGCTTGAGCAAGTGATTTATTTTCCCTAAACCTTACTTTTTATACCTGTGAAATGGAGTCAGTAACATCCACTGCTCAGTGTAGGTAATAAATGAGATGATGCAGTAAAGTACTGGTCACATAATAAATGCTCAGGAAAATGTTATTTCATTTATCTTTTGGAGAGGAAGAGTTTCTGAATAGACCAGTGGTCCCCACACTCTGTACAATATTTAAAATACAAGTATCCATGCTCCATCTAAAGGATCTGATTTAGACGGCTTGGGGTGGAGCATAACGATCTGTAAGTTCAGAAAGCACTCCCAGAGGATCCTGATAAAAGTAAGGTCCAGGAACATTGCTTTAAACCAAATACTTGAGTCATTGCTATGATGAACTGGAAAGGGTTAAGCACCTAGAAGCAGAATGTTGCCTTCTAGGAATTATTAGCCAATGACGATGCTGATCGATGATGTAATGTCTTTGGCTGGCACTCCATTGGTTAAGTGTATTGTTTCTCTCAATTCAGCTGTGTGAGAAGCAAAGCTGGAGCCCAAGGGTTAATAATTCTGTGGCAGCAGATAGAGCTATTTTTTTCCATTCCTCGTCTGCTAGGTGTGAGTGTATAACACACGGCAGATTGTTGCCTTTCTTCCAATAAACAGCTGCACCTTCCTCCATACCTCCTCCCAAGGAGAGCACATGTATCTGTAGTACTACGGAGGAGGACCAGGAGCAGGGCGGGAGGAGGGAGATCAGTTAAGGAAGAGAGAACCCTTGCAAAGTTCCGTGCTGCAGTCTCTCCTTGCCTCTGGGGACAGGCACAGCCCTGTCCTTACAGACGTGCTACTGGATGAATTGCTAAACTGTCACCTGCTTCTGAGCTCTGTTCCGCCTGGTGGGACCCTCAGAACTGGGAGGTGAGCCCAGGGTTTTGGAAGGGGGAATGGGTCTGGCAGAGAGGAACCTGAGGGCAGTGGGAGGGAACAGCTCTAGGCTGAAGGTCAGGCACAGGCTCCATCCTTCTGCCGCCTGGGCATGCAGTGTGCACTTGGGCACCATGGTCTCCCTCTCTGGGTCGGTTTGCTCAAATACAATATGAAGCTTGGATTAGGGCTCTCTGAATTCTGAGAGACACTGGCTGGGAGTGTGCTCACCAGGAGCTATAAACTAGCATGCTCTTGGTGTAGCTTTCTGTCAAATGCTCCCTGAAGATACATGCTTTGCTCTGGGAATCTGGTACCGGAGGGAGTGTCTGGTTGGCGCTGTCTCCCTGGAGCCAGCTGTAACCCAGGCCCCTCCTTACATTGTCTGGGCTCCCTCTAACGTGCTTCCACTCAGCAGTGGCCCTTGGTTGAGCTTTCCCTAGAAACACCTGAATGGTCTCAGGGATTTTGATTATATCGTTTGAGGGGGCCTTTGGGTCCCTGATCTGAAGTTATCGTGCCTCAGTGAATTTGGGCACTTTCCTAGTTGTCTCATGCTGGGACTCTTAAGGGTTGGGAGAGGAATTCCTTTTGTGTTATGGATGGTACAATTGTGATGATTTTCTCATTTGTGCTTAGTGGAGTATGGATTAATTGCTCTAGCCTGAGACTTCTCACCTTGCACAGAGAGGATCCTAATGCAAGCATGTCTGCCCAAGGCGTAAATTGAAAAGAGCAGAAGTGAGGAGGGGCACAGGGAGCAGAGTAACTGGGAAGGCAGCTAGCAGGAAACTCTGACCTTTATTTCACAGGTAATTCAAGAAAACCTTGCCTTCCCTGGACAAGCTATGATGCTCCTTCTCTCTTGCAATCCTCTAACAAATACGTAAATACAAAGTTCTGTTATTTTTATTTTTCAGAATTTGGTTATAAATGGGGAGTTCGCAATTTCCTTAGGGAGAGAGGAGCTTCTCTAAGGGCTCTCTCTGTGTCTCAGATGACCCTTGGCATTTGTGACCCTGTGTTCTGGGTCAGGCTTTGCTGCTGAAGAACATGTAGGTCCTCAGGCAAGGTGCTGTGCCTCTCTGAGCCTCATTTGTTAAGCACAGAGGTAGGAGGGAGTTGGACCAGCTGACTTTTAGAGCCTATCTCGTTCTGTCTGTCTATGCTTTGAGTTGAGAAAAGCCTTTGGAATCTGAGTCTATCGATTAAGTGGGTCAGATGGGTAAAGCATGTTTGAACAAAGGGACATGCAGCACATATCCTCTGGGTGCTGGGACTTTACACAAGTTTTAACTTATTTCACCTTCCCACTAGCCCTGGGATTCGGTGGAATTAACCCCGCTCTACAGGTATAAAAATCCAAGCTTAGGGAATTCAGTGACTTACTCGAGCTCATTCTTAGTAAATGTTGAGACTGGTGTTTCAAGCCAGGCGGGTGAGTACACGGGGGCGGCAGTACCCGGCAGGGCGATGGAAGACCTGGAGCTGGAATCCTTATCTAGCTTTGCTTCCTCGCGTGCTCTTCTTTCAACTGGAAATCATGTACTGAGTTTAGGATCAACTAGTTCAGCTAGATTATTGTGAATTATCCAGTTTACTGTCTGAGACAGAAGATTAGGGGACCCTGAGTTCGAAAGGGACCTTACAATCATTTGTATCACCGAGAAAATGGAGGCCCAGAGAAGTTAGATGATTTGTTCCAAGTCACTCAGTGAGTTGATAGACCTCAGGGGGTGGAGACCAAGACTCCTTGTTTAGGCGTTTGAAGTTGTATTATTATCGATGAGTTTTTTAAACCTTCATTTGAGAACTTTGTGATCATTTGATTTAGTTATTCTCACCCCAGGTCTCTTGGAAATGCCAAAGGGTTGGAGTAAGACTCATTGAACAGGTACTCTGCACCTGGCATTGTGGCAGGTGTCTGAAACATGAAAGGGGGTGATAAACAAGCCAGCTCTGAGACCTGGTCAGTCTCCTTGTGGAGCCTCAGGATATAAGCCGTGTTTCATGAGGCTCAAAGTAAAAGGTCAGCAGTCTTTCCCAGTGGGTGGGCTGAGGCTCAGATCCATTTTCTCTGCGTGTGCCTGGCAGCAAATTTATACCACTATAAGAACACTTGCCACATGATGCATGGTGTCTTCTTTGTCTTCCCAACTAAGCTGCATGCTTCCAGGGCACAGCTCACAGAATGTGGAACTTAATTAATTGGCAGAGCCACTTCATGGGGGAGGTGGGTATCACTATCTTAGATGTGCAGAAATGTATACTCAGAAAGAAAACCATCAAGTAATTATTAAAAAGAGCAGTACAAATACGTGACTCTTTTTTTTTTTTGATCACTATAACGTTAAGAAAAAATAATCCTAATACCAGGCTTCAAAATTTGAATGGTTATCATAGGAAGGAGGGATTATAATTATTCTGCAGTGCGGGGGAGCAAAGCCAGCAGCAATACGTGGCAGTTGGAGGGAAGCAGATAGCAGATAAATAGAGGAAGAGTGTGCTGGCGATGGGAGTTGTCCAGGGGTAAGAGTCTACCTTCTATGCCCCTGTCATCAGAAGAGGGCAGTAATGTAACCCTCAGGGATTGCTGCCCTAGCACAGAGTAGCACTTGGTAGCCTCTAACTTCCCTTTTAGATCTAAGATTTCTTGATTATCTATCAAGAAGGAGTAAATGAGGAGGCCTGAGGTCTTGTCTTGCAGAGCTGTGTCTTACCCCTTCTTTAGGTTCCAAATTGTGGTGTGGGGTGAAAATCATTCATAGCCAAAAATGCCCTTGAAAATATTTTACTTGCCAAAAAAATTGTGTTATACATGGTTTTGGAATGTGTGACCCTGAACAATAATTTCAATGCTAATTTCTGTGCAAAACATGACCTAGACTAAAAGAAGTAGCAAGAGAAAGAGTACCTGCAGTTGCCTTCATACTGCTCTGTCTTTAAGGTAACTGAATTTCTAACTGCCATGGGGTGGCGGGGTAGAGAATGCTCAGGTGTTCTTGCTTCTTTGCAGGTTTTATACCATTGTGTTGGACAAATAGCCTCTAATACCTTCTTACACGTTAATGAATTTTTAAATGGTAAGGAGAATTAAATGACAGACTACATATGGAAACTCAGGGCCCAGGAACTGTTACACAGTAGGTGCTCAGGAGATTTTTACTGGAAGGTAGTTAGCATCTTATTTAGCAAACTTGTCTTTGAAAAGTTTTAGAGAAGAACATGGTCACCTGTGTCCACGGTCACTTGTGCTGGCATTTTCTATTTGAGGCTGGCTCCTCTGAACAGTGCTCATGCTCCCGAATATTGCTTCCAAAATCCAAAGTGGAAAAAGAATGAGGAAAGAAGCTACACAGACCTGAGTTCAAAACACCAGACATCCCCTATCATTGTGTGGCCTTGGGCATATTACTTAATCTCTCTCTGATTTTTTCACTTCTGAAAATTGATCAATTGAATCCACCTTGAAGGGTGGATGGAGGATTAAAGGAGAACCTTCAGAGAGTGTCTGGAACTTACAGAGGTGGTGTTCTATTATTTGTTCGCCTTGGAAAGGTGTTGCAAAGAGGTGGTGTTATTTTGTTCCTTTTCTTAAATCTCACCTCAAACTTCTTGCTCACAATAGTAGCATTTCTAGATAGCTTTTTACAAGCTCTCAGGAAACTGCATGTGGCATTACCCGAAGAATGCATTTGCTTGCAGGCTTGTCCCCTCCTAGCTCATCTTCCTGCCAGTTACCTAATGAATCACCAAAAAGCTGCACTTAGAAGGGAGATGTTGAACTTAATCCATTTTTAAAGCATCAATAGCTGGATTAAATTCTGCTTTATTCAGAGGCCAAATGGGCAGGTGATTTGAGGGCTGCTACAAAGAAGCACAAGTATGGCTTTGAGTTCAAAGTCTTGGGAATTTCCTCATTGAATGTTCATCTCTCAGGTTTAATTTATTCATCCATTTCATAAATATTTATGGAAGTTCTTATCCTATGATGCGCATCATTCTAGGTGCAGGAGATATATCCATGAACCATACAAACAGGATCCTTATTCTCACGGGTCTTATATTCTGGTAGGGAAATAGAAAATAGCCATAAAACAAAAACCTTGTGTGATTTCAGTTAATGATGAGTGCCCTGAAGGAAAATGAAACAGTATAAGGACATGGGAGGATGCCATTATAGAAAAGTCAGTTAAAGAAGGTCTCTCTGAGGAGTTGGTATTTCTGCAGAGGCATGAATGAAATTTGGAGAGGTTTTGGAAATATGGAAAAGAATTCCAGGTAGAGAGAATAGCAAGTGAACCTTGGGACAGGTAGAGGCACAAAAAGGGAGAGTTTGAGATGTGACTGGAGAGGTACCCAAATCCAGGTATAGTGGGGATTCCTGAGCTGTGGGCAGATATTCGGATTCTGTTCTAAGTTTAAGGTTTTGAACAAAGAGGTTACATGGTTCAGCTTATTCTTTTATTTTATTTTATTTTATTTTTTTAAGTTGCCATGTAGTAAAATTGACTTGTTTTCATGTTTAGTTCCATGACTTATAACACATGTAGGGATTCATGGAATTACCAACACTACAATGAGAACACAGAACAGTCCCATCATCCAAAAATCTCTCTTATGCTATCTCTTTATAGTAACAAACTCCCCACTTCTAAAATTTGGCAACTACCCCTCTACTTCCAATCACTACTATTCTATCTTATCGAGAATGTCACATCAACGAATCGTACAGTGTGTAACCTTCTGAGACTGGCTTCTTTCCCTTAGAATATTATCTTTAAAATTCATCCATGTTGGGTATCAATAGTTTGTTCCTTTTTATCACTGGCCAGTATTCCATCGTATAGACAAACTGCAGTGTGTCTATCCATTTACCCCTTGAAGAACACTTGGATTCTCCCATCTTTTGGTGATTATGAATGGAGCTTCTATAAACATTTGTGCTCAGATTTTTGTGTGAACATACATTTCTGCTTTTCTAGCATAAGTACCCAGGAATTGAATTGCTGGGACATATGGCAAATTTACATTTAACTTTGTAACAAATTGCCAAACTTTTTCCCAGTGTGGCCATACCACTTTGCATTCCCATCAGCAGTGTATGAAAGCTCCAGTTGCTCTGCATTCTTGTAAGTACTTGGCATTTTCAGTATTTTTTATTTTAGTCATTCTAATCATTTAGTGGTATCGCACCATGGTTTTAATTTGCATTTACTTAATGGCTAATGATCTTGAATATCTTTTCACGTATGTATTTTCCATCCTTATATTCTTTCTGGTGAAGTGTTTGTTTAAGTCTATTTGCCTATCTTTTAATTGTTTGTGTGTTTCTCATCGTTGAGTTTTGAGTATTTTTTTATACCTTTTGGATACCAGTTCTTTTGTGAATATGTGATTCGTAAATATTTAACTTCTTGTTAAGGAATCATTGTGACAGCTGTGTGGGAAGGAAGCTGTAGTGGGCAGGGGTGGAAGCTGAAGGATCAGTGAGTGGACCATTGCAATAGTCCATGAAGAGAGACAATGGCAGTTTGGACTAAGGTCATTGACGTGGAAGAGGTGAGAAGCAGTCAAAATCAAGAAATCTTTCCAGAATAGCACCATCTGCAGTTGGCGATGGATGGGATGTGGAACGTGAGGGAAAGGAGGAGTCAAGGATGGCAACACAGCTGGAGGGGCTGAGCATACAAATGTAATTCAGGCACGGTCTCTACCCTCAAAAAACAGCTAAAGGAAGGGAGAGTTACTGTAAGCAGCTCACCTGTTGTGCTTTTCAAAATCGTGTGGAAAGTATTGGGGGTGGGGCACAGGTGATGGAAAAATTACAAAGTGTAAGGTTTGCAAGCCCAGCTCTCTGGGTGGCTGCTCTCAAATGGTAGTGTGTATAAGAATCAGCTGGGGTGGTTGTTAACCATGCAGCCCGGAAAGTAGGCGTGGTTAGCGAGACCGTAAAGCATTCCAATTGGTCAACCCCACTATGAGAAACCCTTGGAACAGCTGGGAAGACTTCACGAGAGGGTGTCAGTGCTTCATAGGCATTCCGACTTGGAGACAGCTGGGAGAAGCACAGCCAGGCAGAGGCAAAAGCGAAGGCACAAGATTGCAAGACTGTTGGGGATACCCGGAGCCTAGAGTAAGTATAGATTGGGTGATGATGATGATTATCGACAAAGACCACATGTCTGTTTAGTGATGGGTGGGAGTCAAGTGACTTCCTGTGCTCAAAGAGTCTAATGTGGTTGCAGCAGCTTATCAGCAATCAGGTTGCTAACAAGGCGTCTGCCATGGTGGAAGTTATCATGCAGTTCCAGAGCCGGGCGTGCTGAGTGGCTGCTGTGCTTTCAAAGTCTCATATGTCGAAGTGCCTTTGAAGAAAGCTACTGCTTTGGGTTAAAACTTACTATTTTTACTTTCTGGTCTAGTTAACAACGTGGCGTATCTTTCGTGAGGCTTGAAAGAGCAACATAAAGTGTTATAATATTGTGATGCCTTTAAAAGTTGTTTTTATATGTGGGACTCTTTGCCCTTATATTAAATGGCCCTAGACTATTGTTTTTAGAATTCTTCCAAATCTTTCTCCTTAACTCCTGTTTCGAGCAGCTAGTGTCCTTTCCTCCAGCAAAGTCTTTCTGATTTACATCTGTTTGGCTGAAGTAAAGGAAGGTAAGCAGCTGAATATTATTTCCCCAAGAAGAATCAGTAGGATTTAATCAAAGGGCTTTTCTCCTTTTTGTAAGGTTCAGAGAGAGGTGCTATAAACTGGTGGGCCTGGGGCTTGTTTCCTTATTTCAGAGTTTTCAATGTGTTGGTGTCTTAGTAAGTTTGGGCTGTTATAACAAATTACCATAGACTAGGTGCTTTAACAATAGAGATTTATTTCTCACAGCTCTGGAGGCCGGGAAGTCCGAGATCAGGGTGCCAGTGTGGTTGGGATCCTCTTAGTGGTTTGTAGGTGGCCATCTTACTGTGTTCTCATGGAGAGCAGGGAGAGTAAGCTCTCGATTGTGTTACATCTTGTAAGGGCACTAATCCCATCACGAGGGCTCCGCCCTCCTGACCTAATCATCTCCCAAAGGCTCCCAGCTTCAAATACCATCATGTTGGCTATTAGGACTTAAACACAAGTTTTACGGCAGGGGTGACAGGGACATAAACTTTCAGTCCACCGTGCTTGGGTATTTAAGTTTGCTGGGCGAAAGACCTCCAGATGGTACAGAAGGACAACAACGTTATCTGGGAGGGTTTTGAAGTTTCCTTTGGCAGGGGAGGAGAGGGAGTTCTGGGGGCACTTCTGAGCGAAGACCATCTGAGCTGAGTTTTGAAAGATGAATGGAATCGATTACTCTGATGAGATAGGGAGGGGCTTAGAGGAGAATAAAAAGGATGACATTCCAGGAGGCAGGAACAGCATGCGCAAAGGCATATGATTGCATGGTAGGAAAGCAGGTAAGTGTTAGTGAATGTAACGGTGCCAGGTGAAGCCAAAGACGGAGCGGGCTCAGGTCAGAACGTCTACGTGCTGCGTGGAGGAGCTTGGATGTACATCAGCGAGCAACTGCTGTGTCTGAGCAGGGTGGTGATGTGGTCAGGCTTTTGTTTATTAAAAAAAGTCTCTGACAGTCTATGCAGTGAAAATGGATTTGGAGGTGACTTCATTGGATGCAGGGAGACCAGGAAGGAAGGTTTTGCAGCGGTGCATGAAAGAGATTGTACACGTGTGAGTTAGAGGTTGAGAGAGCTGAAGGAAGTGACAAAGCATCCCTTTCATTCACCCCACACCCAGAATAAATCCCTTTTCTCCATTATGGGGCGACATGGAGGTAAATCTGATGTGATCCTTGCCCTCAAAGAGTTCATAATGTAGGGACATCCAAGAAACCATTGACAATAAAAGAGATGGAGTCGCTCAGCTTCTTTGATTCACAACTATCTTTTGAACGCTCGCTATGTGCCAACCCTGGTCTGTGCTGGAGATATGACAGTGAAAAAATAAACACACATCCCTGTCATCGTGGGGATCACATTCAAGTTGGAGGGAAGCACAGAAACACCACCCTACGAAAGTCAAATATATAATACATTAGATGGCAACGGATATTACAGAGACACCGAAGCAGGGAAGGAGAGGAGGGGACATTTGAATAAAGAGCTAAAGAAAGTAAGAATGTTATCATAAATATACAAATATAAAGGCTACACACCTCCCTGGAGGCATGGTACTATAGCAGCATTGAGCGTGGGCTTTGGGGGTAAGGCAGGGCTAAATTTGAATCCTGGCTCCATGCTGTATTGGATGGGTGACCTTTCCTTCTCAATATGGATTACTTTATCCATAAGATTAGGGTTGGTGACACCCATCTTCCAAGATTACCATGAGGCTGAAAAGAGATGCTCACTGCTTTGTGCACTGCATGGTACCTGCATGGTGTTGAGGATGACTCTGGAAGGGGCATCGCCCAAGCTTCATGGGAAGGGCGCCCTGTGTGGCGAACCCTGGAGGCTTTGAAGCAGCATTTCCTGACCAGAGTTTCTGCAGAGCAGGGTCGGGGGACCTTGGGCAGAAGAAGTCCCAGAAGAGCCCTGGGGTTCCTCCAGCAGCTCAGAGGTCCTTCGCTGAGGACCTCTGCTGAGTTCTAACCTGACTGCCAGTCAGGATTCATAACTTGCCTCTTCTGTGAAATATGATGACTGGCACCTGGGATTCCATCACGGGGCAGCAGTATTACTGGATTTCTTATTCCATTCCTGCTGCCTCTTCTATAAAGAGGGTGCTGCAGCACCCTGGGGACAGGGAGCCATGGAGCCCAATGTCATGCCATATTCTATGGCCCTGGAAGGTTTCATATCCTGGAGATTCTCTCCCCAGGCAGGTAGGTCCAAATCCTCTGGGACAGGATGTGAGAAAACGTTTTGGAATTAAATGTTTTGTGGAGGTAAGAGAGAGTATTGGCGGGCGTAAGGCAAGTGGGCTTTTGTTCAGCAGTTTGACCAGTGAGCGCAGCAGAAATGGCCATTTCCTGCAGGGGCTGGAGGAGGTAGCTGCGACCTGTAGAGCCATCTCATTCTCCGCTGTGAAAAAGCTGTTCCCTGCCTTGGAGTGACAGCAGAGACTGCCGCACGTGGGAGCCAACAGTGGTTGGCTAGGGGGGTCTTTGCGTGGAAATCTGATGCCAGCATGTGAAAGCTCTGCTTGCCATGGGCACTTGCCTCTGCCTGTCGCATGTCATCAACCCTTAAGTATCATAGCGCCTGGCCCAAGGGGGCATTACTGCTGCTTGGCTAAGGCCAGCTGCCACTGCTGAGAAGTGGAGTGAGCAAGGGCGTGGGATTGCTCGGGTATTCTTTTAATCTTTTCTTCCTTTTACATTTTCCTAGTCTTTTGTTTTCATTCTCTTTTCTTTATTCAGTTTCATTCTTTTATTCATTCACTCCATTTTTTTTTCTTTTTTCCTTCATTACGTCCTAGTTTTTTCTTCTCTCTCCTGGTCTTCCTTTTCCCCCATCTACTTATTCATTTGTTAATTCAGTGTCAATCCCTTTAGCATTTTCTCAGCTCTGGGATAGCACAGCAGATGCTGGATAGCATCTTTTCTGCAGCTCCCCAGCTCAGTTGCTCCAGCAAAGGAAAGAGGGATGAGAAACAAACAGGTGAAACTTAGGGTTAAGGGCCTAGACTCTGCAGTCAGACCCACCTGGTTAGAGTTTGGTGGCTTCCTTGCTGTGTGTTACCTTAGGCAAGTTACTGAACCCTTCTGAGCCTCAGATGCTTCTGCTCTAAAATCAGGCCAATAGAACCTCCACAGGAGTCCTAGAAGCGCAGGAGAGAGTGAGGGCGAAGGTAAGGTGCTTAGCCAAGTATCTGGCAAGTGGTGAGAATTGTGGCAGGAATTCAATCCATCTTGTTGTTATTAATACAGTCTGACAAATATTATCCAAAATCAGTATAAAGGAAAGCAGAGAAAGAAACCACTTTTCTATGTCTAGTTCTTGACCTTGAAAGTGAGAATCAGAAATATGTATCTGAATTCTTCAGGTCAGAACTTCTCATTTTACAAATGCGAGAAGCAGCCCGGGGGTGGAGAGGTGATATAACGACTTGCCTGGGGGGCGCTGATAGTGTGGGGTGAGGAGCCAAACCATGTGGGCCGAATCCTGACTCCACACTGAATCACAGTGGCAATTGGGCAAGTCGCGGTACCTTTTCTGTGTCTCAGTTTCCTCTATATATAAAGTGGGGATAATACCAAAGGATTACTGTTAAGACTAATTTGGTTTAATATATGAGCCGGCTTAAAACAGTACCTAGCAGATAGGAAGCACTAAATAAATATTAGCTGCTGATATTATTACTACCATCATCATTATTCTAAGGGTCACACAGCGAGTCTGTGATGGTGCCCACACCTGCTCCTTTAGAGAAAATATGCATGCCAGCCTTGCCCACACCTGCTCCTTTACGTGAGCAGTGAGGCTGCCAGCTCTCCTAGTCTACAAGAGGGCACCGTGTCCTCATAGTTGCAGCTGAGCCTGCATTTCTAGAACTTTCTGAGCCAATGCTTCAATTCAGGCTCCCCAAGGTGAAGTGCGCTGCAAAGTCTGCCACAGAGTACTACCCAGTAGGTGCCAGGTTATCAAGATATACCCCACTGACATGAATTGAGAGGGGGCCGACAAACTGGGGTACGTGGAGATAGAGTAGACTAATCTAGAGGCAAGATTTAATTTTGCCACTTGCCTATTACATTTGCAAGTTTCTGAGCCTCAGTTTCCTCATCTGTAAAATGGGGTTAAGAGTAGTATTTGCTTCACAGGGTTATGTGAGGATTAATGAGATGATGCTTTGGTCCAGGTGAGGGGTGATGGTGGCTCGGACCTTAGCGGCAACTGTGGAATTGAAAGAAGTAAATTGGAATCGTTTTGGAGAGAAGAGTTATTGATGGCCCGGGTGTGGGGGCCTGCAGAGGGAGGAGTAATTGGATTCCCTGCATTTCTAGTTTAAACAACCAAGTAAGGTATTTTCTGAGATGGGGAGGATGGAAAGGTGCAGTTTGGTTGGGTGAGATGGCAGGAAATCAGGAGTTTTCTTATAGGCATGTATATTTAAGATGCTTGAGAGCATGACTTGGCTCTCCAGGGCGAACTTGCTAAATTCCTCATTAGGGTGGCATCTGGCCACCAGAAGCACCGCCAGGCTGGCTACCTGCCCTGTCAAGGCTTAGGCAAGAGGCCCTCAGCAGCTCAAGGTGAGAAGATCGAAGGCTGCAGTACTCACAGCCGGGTCTCAGTGGTCCTGTGTTCTCTCTGTCTCTCTGTCTCTCTCTGTGTCCCTGTCTCTTTCTCTTTCTCTCCATATCTTTGTGTCTCTCTGTGTCTCCCTGTCTCCATCTTTCTCTGTTTATATGTCTCTGTCTTTCTCCATGTATTTCCCTGTCTTTTTCGACCTCTCTCTGTCTGTCTTTCTCTGTCTCTCTGATCTTGTCTCTGTGTGTCTCTCTTTCTGTCTGTCTCTTTCTCCCTGTCTGTCCCTATCCATCTCTGTCTTTTTGTCTCTCGCTGTCCTGTCTCTATTTCTGTGTCTTTCCAGCTCACACGCTTTCTCTCTCTCTCTCCCTCTCCCTCCACACACATACACACGCGCGCGCGCGCGCGCACACACACACACACACACTAAAACTGCTAGTTTTAGCCCCCCCTTTTTTTTTTGCATCCTCAGGTACTTTGTGTGCCTAAGTGAGTCTCCCAAAAGTCTCCTTTGTCTCTAGAAAGGAGGTTACTTATTTGGCTCCATGTGTTTTCTGATTCAGCAGAAAGGAACGCTTCATCTGGTTCCCAGACCTTGGCAGTGCTGGCATCTCTCCCTGACTCCAGGGGCTGCCTGCTGCCACCTCCAGCTCAATGAGTCCTCAGCCAGACGTGATCCTCCCCCAAACCCGCAGTGATTGGTGAGCACAGGGTTTTGCAGGGACACAGAGAAATTCTCTTGGTCCCAAGTGGTTGGTGAGCATAGTCAGGGAAACCTCCCTGGAGAAGGATGAGCTGAGTCAGAATTAACCAGCTAAAGAACATAGGAAAGAAAAGGGAAGGTCACAGCAGATAGAGAATAGAGATGAGAAACCATGGAGTGAGGGGTGGGGGGAGTGGAGAGCAGGTCACAGAGGATGGAGAACAGAGTCCGGGCTCACAAGTGCCTGAGGCACCACGATGTGAAGGAAGATCAGTAGGCGCTGGTCCCAGACACACCTGGGTTTGCATCCTGGGAGGGGCAGTTCTGCTTAGTGGTTAGGGCCATGTCCACCAGAGCCAGGTTGCCTGGGTTTGAATCGCAGCTCTGCCACTTAGCAGCAGTGTAACTTTGGGCCTCAGTTTCTACATCCGTACAGTACAGGTAAGAGTAGCACACTTACCTCACAAGGCTGGAGGAAGGATGGCCTGCGTTAATATGTATAAGTGCTTAGAACAGGGCCTGGAAGAGCTGTAATTATCATTTACAAGCTGAGTGACCAGTAGTAGATTCTCATCTCTGGACCTCAATTTCCTCCTCCGTGAAATGGGGGTGATAGCGCTTCCTGGGCAGGGTTGTCATGAGAGTCGGGGAACATCAACAGGCCATTCGTGTGCAGTCCCTGCCTCCTCAAAGAGGCTCAGCAAATGGTAGTCAGCACCACCACCACCATCAGCGTGGCTGTTATGCTTCCATGTGGGCCGTCCTAGTGCCTAGTCCCTGCTTGTCTACCTCCTCCCTACGCCCAGCAGGCATCATGGATCATCCACCCTGGAGACTGGAAATTAAGTGCTGTCAGTCTGGGCTATGGTGCCCTGACAAGACTATTTGTCTTTTTCTGGGCAGCAGTGTTTCAGATGCTTTGCTGGCCACCCTGTCAGCTGTGTCGTCAGCTTTTCCTCAAGTCACGTGAGAGGCCAGCAGCAGGGCCCTCTCCGAAGCTGGTGCAAATAAGCATTCTACAGGTGACTTCTGGGCCGGGCGCTGAGAAGGAAGGAGCAATGACAAGGACAAGAAAACCCCGAGGGCATTCCACTCTCTGCGCCCTGCATGTGGAATTGGAGTTCCACCTGGGGGCCCCACTGAGCATGAAACTGGAGAGGACAGGGAAGGCTCCTGGCCATCATGGCTGGGCTCCCGAGCTGCTTTGTCCCTGTCTGCTTCTCATCCGGCCTGCGCCATGGGAAGGCAACATGCCATAGTGCCTGAGTAGGAATCCCTTCTCCACCACAGAACCAGACAGAAGGCTGTGGGCGAGTCACTTCATCTCCCCGTGCCTCAGTGTCCACATCTGTGAAATGGAGATAGTGTTAATAATAGTTTATATCGCATATGATTGTTATGAACCAATGTAAAATAGAACTTCTCTTGGCCTTGTATTCATAAAATGAGATAGTCAAACTAGATCCTAAGATTCTACTTCAGAATCTTAGGCTCTGCGTTATGTGGTTATAAATTCTGTTTCTGCCACTGACCTGTTGTTTGATCTTGATTAAGTGACTTAACCCCTCTGAGGGTTCATTTTATTTGTTCAAAGGAAGTAATAATACCTACAAGACAGATTCTAATATCCGAATTAGAAAATAAAGATTTCATGTGTATAATATAGATTATGTATCTGTATATAGATCTCCTAGCAGAGTATTTGATACTTCTTAGGTGCTCAGTGAATAATAGCAGTTAATTTTATATTGGGCACCATAGAAGGGCATTCTGTATTAAGTAAGAAATAGTACCAACTCCCTTTCAAATTCAAAATTTGTTTCTGAAAATAATGCTCTGATTTAATGGAGGAATGGAAGGTAAAGACTCAGGAAGGAGGGAAGGAAGGAAGGAAAGGAAAAAGAAGTGAAGGGAAGAGGGAAGGGAGGAGAGCACAGATTCCTTTACTAAGATGGTACCTCCCTGGGAGTGTTCTTTGTAAATGGGATAAAAACATACAGGTGGCGTGGATGCTGCCCAACTTGCATTTTCTGAGCAGGCCGGCATGAGGAATGAGGCATGGAGATCTCTGCTGGGGGAGTATTCCAGATCCTGTTGCTCTCCATCAAGGGACACCCCGCTCACTGTATCCCCCTACTCCCAACCACACGCCGTACCCCAGTGACATACTCAAAGTTCAGAACTCCTTGACTTCATTAAAAGAACCCAAATGTTCTGTTTTCTGGCCCATCGCTGCAGAGTGAAGTGCAAGCAGGAGAACCTTCAGGCAGATGCCACTCTGGGGGTGGGCTTCGGGGAGCACAGTCAGACTCACGCTGATGGGCCAGAGACTCAGATGTTCCCTTGGATACTAATTTTTTTCCCAACGTATAAATAGCCAGGTTTTCTCAACAAAATTAGGACACAGGCTTTCAAGGTTTTCTTTGGCAGGGATTGAGGGAACAGCATTCGTATCCCGATTTTGGAAGAGGCTAGGGCTTGGGTTTCCAACCAGGTGCATGGGCACAGCAGCCACAGCTCTGGGAGCCTTGGTGTTCTCCCGTAGGGGCTAGTCTGCGGAAGGATTCTGGGACCTAAGTCAAGGTTTCCAGACAGATTGGATACTGGTGTCTAGTTGGCTTATGGGGGTTGGTGAGATAGAGACCCCGACTGGTCAAAGAAAGGAACCTGGGCCAAAGTCAGCCCTTGGGCGACTGAGAGATTTAATTTTAAGAAGGACTAGGGAAAATTGGGAGTGGTATTTTGCCCTCAGGATTGTATACGATTCTGGGGTACCCTTGAACACCAAGCTCTGAGTCTGACTGGCAGAAAAGGTGACCTGGGAGGTATCAGCAGCCCCAGCCCCTTGTGACTGGTTTTGGAAAAGTAAGTGAATCATAAATCTTTTTAAACAGAGCCATGGAGAGTATTGGTTAGAGTTTTCTCAGGAAATTGAGAAAAACTCCATGCATTCATTCAATTATTTACTAAGGGCCTACAAGGTGTTATGAATGCAGAGCTGAAATACAGACCCTACCCTCAGTGAGATTGAAACAATCATTGCCATATCAGGAGCCGCTACAATAACAAACAGCCACAAACTCTGGGTGGCAGAGATGATAAACGTTTGTTCACGTGTCTTCAGGTTGATTGCGCTTTGACTAATTTTAGATGAGCTGCTCTGGTGCCACTAAGGTGCAGCTAAAGTCTGGGTCTTTTCCACATGTCTCTCCTCCTCTTTGGACCCATGGGCCAACCCACGGGACATGTCCCCATGGCAATGGCAGAGGTGCAAGAGGGCAAATAGAAACACATGACGTCTCTTAGGTCCATGGCTCAGAACTGGTACACTGTCAGGTTGGCCCTCATTCCATCAGCCAAAGCTAGACCCATGGCTGGGCCCAAAATCATTGGGCAGGAGAGTCACTCAGCCTCTAGTGAAAGGAGCTGCAAAGTCACTTGGCAAACTGCTTAGATCCTGGAAGCGGTGAAGAATCGTGGCTGATAATTAAAACTGCAAAATTGCCTACCCCAACATAGGTGTACTTATTTATTTATAAATTGCAAATGCTTTACTGATATGTTGTGTCCATAAAATGAACACACACTCAATAAGAAATTTAGGGGTGAGGTCAAAAAATGAAGTAGAAGTTCAAACAATTTTTTCCTGCAGTCCAGCATATCATCCTGGAAGTCCCTGGGGATGCACTTCCCATCTTGGAGAGTCTGATCTGGAGAAGTCTTTCTTGTAATGTGGCTCATGGACCAACTGCAGCAAATCATTTGGAGAAATGGTTAAATACAGATTCTGGACCACTTTTCCAACCTGTAGAATCAGTGCCTCTGAGGGTGAAGCCAGGGAATTTGTATTGTTAGAAAGTGTCCCAGGTGATTTGAGTTTGCAGATCAACAGCAATCAGCTTATGATGGAAACAAACCCAGGAGTGGTCTCTAAGGGCACAGGAACTGCCCTGACCCAGCCTGGCATGTGCCGGGGGTGGTCAGGGAGGTGGTGCTGAAGGAGGGATGCGGGAGGTGAGTTCGGAAGGAAGAGGAGACTTAACTGTGCCGTGAAGGAGAAGGCTGTATGGGGCCGGGGCTGCCGCATGTGTGAGAGCCATCCTTGAGAAAGGGCTCGTCACGTTCAGGAGCCCCACATTTGGCGAGTGTAGAGAAGAGGATCAGGGAAGATGTCCTGAAGGGTCAGTCAACACATGAGTATGATTTAGCCAGAGAAAGGAGATGAGGGTAGCGTGGAAGCAGGAGGGGTCTGTTCTGAGCTGGAGGCGAGAAGGCTGGAGTTTCAAGCCTGAATGTTAAGAGGGCCGTGGGCAACCACAAAAGTTTTCTGCATGGAGTGATGTGATCACATCTAGTCTAAGGGACCGAGATGTAGGAAAGGGACTGGAACAGAAAACGTGCCTGTGCAGTATAGCACTTGTACCCGTGAGACATGAGGGCAGCCTGGCATTGAGGGGAGGAGAGAGATGGGATTGAATTCGAGAGCTGTTCGAAAAGACAGAATCCATGGAGCATATGGAGGATGAGGGAGGACTCTGAGTGGAATGTTATCTTCAGGGTTTGAGCCTGACTGATGTGAATACGAATTGGCCAGGGAGGCAGAGCTGTTCACCCTCACGAGAGGATCTTGCTCAGAGGGGTCCACATTCTAGATGATCACCAACGTGGGCATCTCTCTGGCCCCAGTTAAGAATGAAAATGCCTAGAAACAATATTGTGAAATAGACTCACAAAACCATGTATGTGGTTCATTTTACAGTAAGTTAACACTACTGAAAATCACCTTTACTTATCCTGAAGGACAGCAATCACAGAGGGGCTCAAGACGACCAGTTAGCTCCAGACCTCAGGTTATGAAGGACCTCCGTTTAGATTTTTGACAATGCCTTCAGTCGAAGGTCAGATAAATCAGGGAAGACGTCCTGATAAATCAGAGTCAAGCCAGCATGACTGTCAGAAAACACCAGCGTTGTATCCCAGTCCTACCTGGCACTCCCTGGGGAGCTCTATAAATCCTGTTTGTAAATAAATATAGTGATGATTTTGTGGATAACACAGTTATAGTCACTTTATAGTTTTAGGTTAAAAGCTTTAACTCGACTGTTTTGGCATTTCTCTATTTGAATATATTTCAAATTAGGGAGGGTGGTCTCGAATAAATGGAGGAATCTCACTCCTCTTGATCTCGGGGAGGGACTCTCTCACAAAATTTCCAGCAAGGGAGGGAATTGATGCAGAAAGCTCATTCATGCACAAATCCTAGCTCCGAAGCCCTAGTCCTTCAGGGCAGGAAACACACGGTGTCCTACCCGTGGGAACGAGAGTGTTGCCACTCATAGGAGATCAAGGTCTGTGCGAGTGGATTTGAACTCATCAAAGACAGCACACACTTTCATGTAGCCGTGGCTGGAAAAGAGCTCAGAGGATGAAAGGCCTCAGGGATCTGTTTGTGGAGATGGGGCCACTCTCTCCGCAGATGCGTGTTTGACCTTTTTTCAGGAAGTTAAGCATCTCTTAGCTCTGCATCTTGAGTGGACAGCCTCTGGGTTCTCCGGCTCATGCTAGAACTCCCACACTGCCTGTGCTCATCAATATATTGATGAAGCCCAGCCTATGTTGTCTCCATGAATTTTTAAACTTTCTGCTCATGCAGAAAGGGTTTCAGCAACTGTTAATTATCCAAATGCTGGTTCCTAATGCGAGAAGAAGAAACTCTTTCAGCACTCATTGAGCAGAAGCTGGAGAGAGAGAGAATTTATGTGTCGTGTTTACATGGGGGAGGAGCTTACTAAAACATGATATCAGATATTTTGTATTATTCCGGTTTTGGTTCAGCTTAGGCTTATGTGTCAGGTACTGTGATAGCTGCTTTCTCTCATATAATCACACATTTAGTCTTTACAAACAAAAGGTGAGGATGGTGCAATTTCATTTCTGTTATTTTAAACAAGTTCACACAACAGATATTTATTGCACCCCTACCACGTGTTAGGTACTTTTCTAAGTGCTTAGGATATGGCAGTGAGCAAAGCAGAATGATCTCTGTTCTTGAAGGCTTCCATTTTATCAGAGGGAGCAGAGACTCAACAAGAAGCAAAAAAAAAATAAAGTCAGTTATACAATTTATAGAAGGCGATGCATGGTATGGAAAACAAAACAAGTGAGATTGGGTAGGAGAGATTCGAAGTACCAGACGGTTTAACCTTGGGTGGTCAGGGGAGGCCTTGCTGAGAAGGCGACATTTGAGATCTAAAGGAGATGAAGGAGTGAGCCATGCTTCTTTTCACAGAAAGAGTGCTCCAGGTGAAGGGAAGGCTAGTGCAAAGGCAACTGATGAACAGGAAGTTCAATCTTTCTTTTCTAAGAAATGTGCCAAGCCTTGAATATTCCTTATCTAACGTACCTTTGCAGGAGATCCAGGGATTAGCCTATGAAACACCATGCCATCGACATTTGCAGAGCACATTAAAGATTAAAAATCGATTTTATGTGGGTTGATGGAACTCCTCTGTGACCTGGTTGGGGTGGTTACATGAATGTGTTAAAATGCATAGAAATTTTACACCAAAAAAAAAAAAAGTGTTTTACTCCATGTTAACTTAAAAAATAAATATTTCGAAAAGCAACTTAATGCAATTTATTTTGGTCTACTCAAAGATTTGTGGAGTAGGAAAGTGGGGGTTCATATTTTCACTTTGCTCATCGAGGACCTGTGGCCTAAATGTTTCTCAGCTGCAAGAGGCAGAGGTGAGTCTCAAAGTGGGATCCATCCAAAGCCCGTTCTCATATAAACAGCAGCCTCTGCCACATTGCCTCCCAAACACAAGCTGACCGCCCTGGAAGCCCTTCCGGGGGTGGGAAACACACTGTCTAAGCAACAACCAGAATAACAACAGCTAACACAGACGGCTCACCAGGTGCCAGGCACGGTTCTGTATATTAAGCCACTAAATTTTCACAGGAACCCTCTGAGATGTATTGTTATACTATCCCCATTTTACAGATGATGAAAATGAGGTGCAGAGAGGTTAAGAAATTTACCTGAACATCCCATGCTGGTAGTAGGTAGCAGAGCTGGGATTAGAATACAGGCAGTCTGGTTTCAGGGTGTGTGAGCTTAACCTTCAGGCTTACTCATTGTGTCTAGCTGTGTCCAGCACTGGAGGGCTGGGCCCATGGTATTCCTTAGCCTGGGTTTGGTAGGGGTCTTGCACTTGAAGATTTTTTTTTTCCAGTAAAACATTGTTATTTTGGTTTAAGGTTCACAGCACATTGAAAGGAAGATAGAGAAATTTCCCATATACTCCTTGCCCCTACACACACATAGCTTCCCTAATTATCAACATCCCCTATCAGAGTGGAACATTTGTTATAATCGATGAATCTGTATCAGCATAATCACCCAAAGCCCATAGTTTGCATTGCGGTTCACTCTTACTGTTATACGTTCTGTAGATTTGGACAAATGTTTAATGACATTTATCCATCATTATGGTATCATACAGGGTATTTTCACTGCCCTAAAGATCCTCTGTGCTCCACCTACTTATTTACCCTACTCCTTACCCCTGGCAAACCCCGGCAACCAGCAGCGAATGATAATTCATACCAAGATGCAAGTTGACCCTTAGATAACAAAGATATGAACTGTGCAGATCCATTTATGTCTGAGTATTTTTCAATAAATTCTGTAAAGTATTTTCTCTCTTTTATGATTTTCTTAATATTTTCTTTTATCTAGCTTACTTTATTGTGATAATTCAGTATATAATACATATAATGTAAAATAAGTGTTAATTAACTATGTTATCAGTAAGACAGTCACCAGGAGGCTCTTGGTAGTTAAAGTTTTGGGGGAGTCCAAAGTTATACACAGATTTCTGACTGCGCAAAGGATCGGTGTCCCTACCCCCATATTGTTCAAGGGTCAACTGTGCTGTCTCCATAGTTTTGCCTTTTCTAGGATGTCTTATAGTTGGAATCACACTGTATGTGGCCTTTGCCAGCTGGCTTCTTTCATTTGGTAATATGCATTTAAGAGTCCTCTGTGAGTTTTCATGACTCGATAGCTTGTTTCTTTTTAGCACTACATGATATTTGCTTGTCTGGATGTACTACGGTTTATCTGTTCACTTCCTAAAGGACATCTTGGTTGCTTCTAAGTTTTGGTGAGTGTGACTAAACATACTTTTATAAACATCTGCCTGCAGGTTTTTCTGTGGGCATAAGTTTTCATCTGCTTTGGGTAAATATTAAGGAGCATGATTAATGAATTGTATGGTAAGAGTGTGTGAAGCTTTATGAGAAACCACCAAACTGTCTTCCAACATGGCTATATCATTTTGCATTCTCACCAGCAATGAATGAGAGTTCCTGTTGCTCCACATCCTTGTCAGCATTTGGTGTTGTCAGTGTTTCAGATTTTAGCCATTCTAATATATATGTTGTGACATCTCATTGTTGTTTTAATTTGAATTTCCCTGATGTCAAACATATGATGTGGAGCATCTTTTTGGATGCTATTTGCCATCTGTATATCTTCTTTGGTGATGTATCCATTAAGGTCTTTGGCCTATTTTTTAAATATAATAGCATATGAACCAAGACTATGGTAGAAATGATAGAGAAGAGAGGATATTAAAGATGTTTGAGGAGACAGAACTGACAGGGCCTAGTGATGAGTGGCTGGAATTGGTGAGGATTAAGGAAGAGTCAAGCACGACACTCAGGTTTCTCGCCCGAGTGGACTGATAGTGGTTCTTTTGTGGGGCAGTGAGGGCTCAGGTACCTAAATTCATCTGAGAGTGATGTGAGCAAGGAAATGAATCTGGGGTGTCAATGAGACACTTGAGTGTGGTCACTGCTGCCCTCTAGTGGCCATTGGTGAGGCAGCATGGGGCTTACTACTCCGGGGCCTACTAAATTCTGTCCCAGTCTTCCTGTGCTTTTGTTCCCCTCAGAATCCCTCTCATTTCCACCTTGTCCCAGTATCAGATTTAGGTTAGCAATGAAGAGATATCCAACCTCTAGTAGTGCAATAAGTGAGGGACTCAAAGAACAGGAAGACATCTTGCAAATCACATAATCCAACTAGCTCCCTCCTTTCACACTTAAGGAAAATGAATAACCTTCTCCTAACTTGCCTGGCTGTTTCCATACACATGCTCTACAGTCTGCTTTCCACATATTAGCCAGGTAGATTAGATTTTGTTTCTCTCGTTTATAACCCTTTAGCGGCTTACTTTCACACTTGGATTAAAATCAAAATTATTTTCAATTATATTCATAAGTTGGCCCCTCTTTACTTCTCTAAACATTTCCTTATAAAAGTCTTTTTGTTTCCTGGTTAGGCTGGCCTTTCTTCTATTCTTCAAATCGCCTAGCTCTTTCCTACCTCAGGGCCTTTGCATATGCGCTTCCCATTCCCCTCATTTTTCATATGGCAGCTTAAAGGTCAGCTCCTCAGAGAGGCCTTCCCTGCCCCTCCCCATGTTAATCTCTATGATAGTACTCTGTGTATTTCTTACTAGCTCTTGCCCCAATCCACAAATATTTATTTACTTGTTCATTATCTATCTTCCTTTACCAGATTGTAAAGCACCCCTGGGGACTGAAGTAGGGAGAAGTTACAGGAAGAGCCTTTGACCATTAGAGTTGATCAAAAGATAACGAGGTGATTCTTCTGAAGGTGGGGAATTTCCACTAGTGCAAAGTTAATCAGATTTACCTGAAGAAGAGAGTGTTAAATAATCTCTAAGGTCCCTTGAACTCTAACATTTTGTTAACTTTTTTATCTAGTATTTTTAAAATGAAAGAGATTCAGTTCCAGTAATGACTCAATAGCTTGTGGTGTGCTAACCATCTCATAGATGGTAATTATAAACTCTGGATAAAATGTTTAAAAGAAACTATTTGAAGTTCCTGGAAAGAAGCCAAATGTAGGTAGAATAGGGAGGGGAGTTGATCTTTGGAAGATCAGAACCACTAAGTGAGATCTAAATTTACGTGGCTTGTCCTTGAAAGCGCTCCCCAGTCCACCTGACACAGAACGGCTAGCACCACAGCAGAACACTGCAGCTTTATTAGTTTGACAGCTCAATAGACTGAGGACAGGCTACCAGAGTAACAGGAAAATGAGGAACTCTAAAGAGATTCCCCAGTTTCATGTTCCCAATAGGATCAAGTGAGGCCTCTATTAAAACGAGATTGTAGTTCAACCTCTCTTTCAGCCCGTTTTTGCTTTGTGTACTTGCCCACAGCTGTTAATCATGGGAGCACTCTCCAATAAACTTTCTGCTTGCAGATCACCATGGCAAAGTCAGCTTCCTGGCTTGGGAACCTGACTTTACAACAATCTAATTGATATTTATAGAACATTACACGCGACAACTGCAAATACACATTCTTTTAAGTATATGGAACATTCATCAAGATAGAGCATACTGAGTCATAAAATTAATCTCAATGAATGTCAAATATGTCAAAGGATTAAAATCTTATAGACGCTATTCATTAATCATACATGAATCATATCAAAAGCAATAACAATAAAATATCCGAAAGAGCACTGTAATTTAAAAATTAAATATATGATTAGATAACACATGACTCAAAAAAGAATCTCAGAGAAATTAAGAATAATTTGAATTGAATGATAATGAAAATACATGTCAAATTTCTGAGATGCAGCAAAAACAGTGCATAGAGGGAAATCCATTACTTTAAATATTTATATTTGAAAAGAGGAAAGGTATAAATTTAATGATCTATGTTTCCATGTTAAGCTTCTGGAAAAAAAACAAGAAGAAATTAAACCTTTAAAGCCAAAATAAAGAAAAGAGGGGAAATAATAAAGAACAGATAACAGATTTCAGTGAAGCAGAAAACAGATGATGGAGAAAATAGAAAGGCTGCAAGTTGGTTCTTTAATAGATTAACAAAATTTATAGATTCTTAGCAATACAGATTAATCAAAAAGAGAGCAAAGGCAAATAACCATTATTAGGACTATCAGAGGAAATCGCTACGTATCCTACAGAAAATGAAAGGATAATAAAAAAAAAACTATGAACAATTTTATGCCAATAAAAGTCACAAATGGACAAATTGCTTGAAATCACATATTATCAATACTGAAATAACAAGAAACAGCATATAGATTTATGAAAGGGATTGAGTTCCTTATTAACAACTTTCCAACAAAGAGAGAATCAGCCCCAGATGGCTTCAGTGTTGAATTCTGCCAATAATTTAACCATTTCCTGTTTGCCCTGAGAATACTGCAGTGTTTACCCAGTAGATTACAGACCTAACCTCATCCCCAGAGTTTGCCATGAATTATCTTGCTTTTGTTATTATTTTCACATCGCTCTGGTATATCGATAGTCTTTGGAAACAAATGGCATCATTCTATTTACAGCATTCTGTTTTTAGTAGTGGTATTTCCATTTACAAAATAGAGTAATTCTCAATCATTGGAAATGTCAAATCCTAGAAAACCTAGCATTCTTATGTGTGATGTTAACGCTGGCAGCAAGCTGCCCTTTTTTTTTTTTTCTACATGGGAAATGAGTTAAGAAAAAGAAAACCAATATTACATGAACTCTTTTGGAAAATAGAAAAGGCAGGAACACTTCCCAACATATTTTGTGAAGTCAACATTACCCTGGCACAAAACTAGGCAAAGACATTGCCAGAAAAGAAGACTACAGACCAATATTTCTCATGAACATGGACACAAAAATCTTCAAAGTATTATCAGATTGAATCCAGCAACCTATAAAAAGGGTAATTCACCAAGTGGGATTTATTCTAGGAGTGCAAATTTGGTTTAACGTTTGAAAATTAATTAGTGTAATTCACCACATTAAATAAATAAGTGATTTTTAAAAACAATTCTCTCAATCAGTTTTGAAAATTACTTGGCAAATCCAACATCCATTCATGATAAAACTCTCAGCCTACTAAGACTACAAGGGAACAGTCTCAATCTGATAAAGAGCATTTACAAAAAACTTACAGCTAACACCTCATTACTGTAATGTGAGATATTGAATATTGTCTCCCTAAGGTTGGGAACAAGGTGAGGGTATCTGCTTTCATCATTTCAGCAGTGTAGGTCCTAGCTACTGTAATAAGAGAAGTGAAAGACGTAAAAGACAGTAAGATTGGAAAGAGAGAAGTGGAGATATCTCTTTGTAAATGACATGATTGTTTAAATAGAAAATCTTAAGTTTTCTATAAACCACTGGAAACAATAATCGAATCTATCAGATCAATATATTGATAACTGACAAAAATGATAATAGCAGCAAACAAATGGAAAGTGAAACTTAAAAAACAGTGTTTTTTAATATACCATTAATTTAACAAAATATGTGCGACACCCCTGTACTGAAAATCACAAAACATTTCTGAGAGAAATTAAAGTTTATCAGTAAAGAACTCTAGATGTTCATGAACTGAAAACTTCAATATTGTTGAGAAGTCTGCTCTACCCAAACTGAGCTATAGATTTTATGTAATCTCGAACAATATCCCAACAGACTTGTTATACAAGTAGATTTCAAAATGCGTATGAAAACAGGAACTAGAATATTCAAAACAATCTTGAGAAAGAAAATCTAAGTAGGAGAACTCACTTTGCCTGAAAAATATAAAATAATGTTAACAAAAAATATAAGAGGGGTCTAATCTCCTGGTTTAAATAATCATTTTTCTCAATGGGATATTTGAATCTCATGAATAATTTTTTAAAACTTATTCTGTTCAGAAAAGCAATACTTATTAGATTATTAGTCCGCTCAGTCTGCCATAAACAAAATGCCGTAGACTGAGTGGCTTGGACAACAGAAATTTATTTTCTCACAGTTCTGGAGGCCGGAAGTCTAAGATCGGGGCATCAGCATGGCCAGTTTCGGAGGAGAGCGGCCACCTTGGCTTTCAGAGACAGCTGCCTTCTCCCTGTGTCCTTATATGCCAGGGGGAAAGCAAGCTCTCTGGTATCTCTTCTCTTAAGGACACTAATTCTATCACGAGGACCCTACCCTGTTGACCTCATCTAACCTAACTACCTCCCAAACACCAGCCCTGTAATTGCATTACCCAAATACAATCACTTTTAACATTCCAATGAATTTTCTTTCCAAAGTTTTGTTATTTCAAGTTGTATGTGGTGATATTCATTCCGTACCTATAATTTTGTATCATGATCTTTATTTACAGTATAAAAATAAAACCTCTTTTTAAGTACTTTTTAAAATTAGCCACAAAAGTTTTCACTGAGTGCTGTAGTTTATTTGTCACTCTGCGATTGAACGTTGGGAGCCTTTCCAGTATTTTGCTGGTGCACGTAATGCGATGGTAAAGACATTTGCGCAAGAGGCCTTTTCTGTAACTCGGATTCCTTTCCTGGGATAGAATTCCAGAAAATGGAAAGCGTGGTTTAAAAGGGCTTGCTCTAATTACACGTTGCCAAATTTCTCTTCAAAAGGATGCCACACTTTACATCGCCCCCAGCATCGGGCAGGAAGGTGCCATATCTGTTCGCTCTTACAGGATGGAGATTGTTTCACTAATGTGTGTGTGGGCTCATTTCCACAGGTAAGCGGAGACAGCTGAAGCGGACTCGTGCAGCATCCCCCTGGCCCTTCTGGTCCAAGACCCTACCACTCGCTCTCCCTGGTGGCCTGTATTCGGGGCTTCGCCTGGACACGTCTGAGGAGGCTCCAGCCACCTTGTCCAACCACAGCCATGAATTTCCTTCGGCGACGCCTCTCTGACAGCAGCTTTGTTGCCAACCTGCCTAACGGCTATATGACAGACCTACAGCGCCCTGACAGCTCCACCAGTTCCCCCGCCTCCCCGGCCATGGAGCGGAGGCACCCCCAGCCCCTGGCGGCCTCCTTCTCCTCTCCAGGATCCAGCCTTTTTAGCTCCTTCTCCAGTGCCATGAAACAGACCTCGCAGGCCCCCTCGGGGCTGATGGAGCCTCCAGGCCCCTCCACACCTGTTGTTCAAAGGCCCAGGATCCTGTTGGTGATCGATGATGCCCACACAGACTGGTAAGCAGGAACTACAGGTCTTCACACCTGGGGACAAGTGAGGAGATGGGGCAGAGTTATGACAGGCTCAGTGGTAGAGAGATTAGAGAGAAGGAAACTAACATTTGCCACGTGGCTACTGTGTGCCAGGTGCACAGCGTATACTTTGTACCATATTCTTTCCTCGGGGCTTTACGTATACGGACCCACAATCCCTCACCTGCAGATCCTAAATCCAAAAAGCACTGAAAAGTACAAAATATTTTATAATCTCTTTGACCACTAAGTCTGAACCGAAGGAAGGTGAGACTGTAATAGTCTTCATGAAGCTACTCACTATGCTTGTCCAGGTGACTTGCTGCAAACATCTGAATACATTTGATACGGGCTACTGTGTGTAAAGCCCGCTGGAAGTATTATATGATATGTGGTAAATACACCCTCTTATCTTTCTAAAAACAGAAAAATTTTTAAATCTGAACTAATTCTAGCAAGTTGCTTAACCTCTTTCAGTCTCGGCCATCTTCCCCCCAATAAAATGAGGTTGCTATGAGGATAAAAGAAACCAATAAAGATCCGCCATCATTATTTAAACCCTTGGGACCAGGGTGCCTGAGTTGGCGTCCCAATCTTCCACTTACTGGCAGGCCGGCCCAGAGCTTGTTCTCTTAACAACAAGGGTGGGCAGAGATGACACACATCCCAGCCTCTTCTCCAGCGGTGCCGCTCAATGGTAAGCTCCCCAGGGCCAGAGACTGTGTCAAGGTCATTGCAGTTATTCGTAGGTAGTTACTGAGCACAAGTTGAGTACAAGACACAGCCTTAGGTGCTCAGGTAAGTGGTGAACAGGCTGCATTTGGAGAATAGGTCTCTACTGCAAATTTTTGGTAGAGCTGATAAATATTACTGGTCCAGCCGGATACAGAGAATCTGCAGTCCAGGAAGTAAGCCCAAATGTGGAGACATGTGAGCTCCTCATCCAGGGTAGTGCTGGCAGTCGGCCCATGGACAGCTATGGGGCTGGAGAACAAGGTTGCATGCGTATGTTTCTAAAGGCTGCCACATAGTAGGTGCCCAGCAAATACGTATTAAATGAATAAATTAACTCATCCAATTCGCTAAGCATAACTAACAGATGCTCCATTATTCTGATATGCATACATGACTCATTCATTCCTTGAGATGTTAATTCAGGTCGGGAATGACTGAGTGGGAGATATTTATAGTTTATAATACATATTTAATACAGTCAACATTAAAGCATCTTTAGCAGGTTCAGATGTCAGTCTTTACTTTCCTGCAAAGAAATCACTTCACCTTAACCACAGTGGTCACACGCATGGCCTCTGTTCTGATCTGGTCTGTATGGTCTTCAGTGTGGCTGCTTGCTTGAAGGCTGTTATCATGAAACCTTGTTCATCTCCGCTTATGTAAAGTGCCATCTTTAGGTTCTGAGCTTAGGGGTTGATTTCTGCAGAGATGTTGCCTCCAGACACTCTTGCCTGTGCGATCCTGCAGCCAGTCCATCTGGTAATTAAAATGCCTGCATGGCCTTTGCAGTCCTCTGATTCTCTTTAACCTAGAGCTTGATCTTGATTTTGAGTGTTCTTTGCTGACTGTGTTATCCCTAGCTCAGTCAGGTTTTACCATGACATGGTGATGGAGGTATTTAAAAACCAATTTTTCAGGAATACTGTGTGCTGTCTCTTATATATGGAATCTAGAAAACCAAACTGGCAAAAACAGAGTGGAACGGTGGTTACCAGAGGCGGGGGGCTGGGGGAATGGGAGAGATGCTGTTTAAGGTACATTCTTGCAGCTAGGAGAAAGTCCTGGAGATCTAATGCACACCACAGTGATTATAGAAAACAAAATTACATTCTGCATATTAAACTTTCTGAGAGAATAGATCTTAATTATTTCCACCACAAAAAGCTATGATTGCTTATGTGATCAAATAGAGGCATTAGCTAATGCTACAATGGCAATCATATTGCAATATGAATGTGTCAAATTGATATGTTGTATGCCTTAAATTTACACAATATTATGTCAATTATATCTCAATGGGGGGGGGGAAGCATCATTTGTCCAGAAAGTTACCTCCTGTAAACAGACTGAGCTAATAAACGGCAACATGGTGCCATGGTTAAGAACACAGATTTCAGAGCGAGGCTACCTTGGTTCAAATCCCTTCTCTACTCCTTAGTAAACTATATGACCTATGCAAGCGACTGCACCTAAGTGGGGACAACACCGACCTTGTAGAGTTAATAAATGTAAATAGAGTTAAATCTGAATTAAAAAGTACTTAGGCTGTCTGGTAGACAGTAAGTGCTATTTAAATGTATATTATTATCACAGATTATCATGACCTTCTGTGAAACATTAATCATTTTGACAGCAGCCTCTCGTTTAATCTTTCCATGCCCAGTATTGGATAAGGATTTATCTTCTTGTGCTGGGGTTTCCTGCTGGTCACTCTTCCCTGCTGACTCTCAGGTGATAATGTCGGGTCTTATAGGTACCCCCAGAGCCTGTATGGTATGTAGGATAGTGTAGAGGTACAATGAATGCAATGAATGGCCTCAGCCAAGTAACATTTAAAGTTTGACTTTGTTCTTCAATCTCTGTAATCCACAGGCATGACCAATGTGTGAATTTAGTCTGTGCACACTGGTGGGGGATACAATTTTGGCTGGAGGAATTTCTCCCAGTCTATGTCAATCATACTCATATACCCATACTTTAATTAGGTCTTGAGAATACCAATCTCCTTCTTGCTCCTCAGTGGATAAAAAAGGGAAGAAGTGAGAAGATGAGACTCATTAACTTCCCTAGAAGTTGGCTCTGCACTCATTGAATGTGGTAGAGGCTTCCTGCTCGCAGATACATCAGTTTCTCATATAGAACTGCATTTTACATTCTTTGCAAACTTCTCAATTTTTCTTAATGTCAGTACATTCCCAACTTTCTCCAAATGGATGCTAGCTGCCTCAGAATCCTGATCCTTCCTTGCAGTGCCAGAAGGATGCCTGTCTCCGCTACCAGGAGTGGCCAGCAGGTGGCAGGCCAGCCCCACTGTCCCTGGGCAGCTTTGGCAGAGCCTGGGCTGCCTTGGTCAGGCCCCTGCCCAGCCTCTCCTTCATTGTGGAACTGTCTCCTGAGAGGAAGAAGTTGTTAAAGGGGGAAGGCAGCTCACACAGCCCCTTTCTTTCCCTTTTGAGATGATAATGAGGGGGGAGATGATCCACTGTCTGGACAGAGAGGGAACCCACCAGGAACAATGCTGCTCCCTTTTCCCCCTTCTTAGCCCCAGATCCTCTGTCTTTCCCATCCCCATCCAGGCCCTTTCTACAGAATCAGGTTTCCTTGCAAGCGATGGAGTTACAGGAGCCCCCTCATTCTTCCCCTCCTGACTGAGGTCAACCTGCAGGCTCTGTGAACCAGCTTGGGGCTCCCCAGGATGATCTGATACCTGGCCAGAGAGCTGGGAGGGGAAAGGCTTTCTATCTTCAGAAGAGACACAAAAGGTCTCAAAGACACCTTTGCTGGGAAGAACTCATGGCCGAGCATTTTAAGATCCCACCACTTTGGGGGGGTTTCCCCTGGAGGTGAGCCTGGCCAGGGTAAGGGTGTTTGGGAATCTTTGGTCCATAAGATCTGGCTCAGTAGTAGTTCAAAACTTAATTTGTTGCTACAGCCCACCGAATATACCAGAATGCCAGATGTGATTTTCAAAATCAAAGCATTTACCACAATGACAAAAATGAAAAGATTGCTCATGACATGTTGGGGTTTGGGAACTCCCTGCTCTGTTTTACTGATAAGGCCTTTGAAGCCTGGATGGGGCCGGGGAGGGGGGCGTTGGGATGAGGGGGGCATGGAAGCAGCAACCTTGGCCCCCGACTCCTCCCTCCAGTGGCCTCTGGAACTCTTCTCTCCTCTTACCTCATCAGTGGCCTTGTTCCGAGAACTCTGCTATTCCTATTCCGTTTCAACAATGATTTATTGTTACCTTCCCTTTTATTCTCCCCCCTTCCCTATGGGTTCTTTTGTTGTGGTTTGTTGTTTTTTTGGTTTGTAAAGAAATGAAGAGAAGGTTCTTGGTTTGAAACACCCCTCAGCTACCATCCTTCCAGCCTGAAGTCTATCAGGCTATATATACTGTCCGACTAAATAACGCTAATGATACCCATTAAAGCACCTTGTGCATTTCCAGATTCACTGAGAATGATGACGCTCTATGGTGATTTGTGTCCCCAAAGCCACCACCACTTACCCATACCTAGATGCCGTCTTGTATCCCAGTGCTAGTACAGGGAAGGTGGATAATTAGGAAATGTCAGTTGATCGAATGAATGATTTTAGAGGTGATAAGTTATTAGTAACGACAGGTAGGGCCGTGACAGTGATATTGAGGAGTGACCTTGGTGGCATTCTTAAATCTACCTTTTCCCTTTCCTACTCAATCCAACAGAAAGTCACAGCGGTCACGGTGAGAGTATTTACACCACAGAAATTGGCAAATGCTACAAACCAGGCCTTTCAGTTCTTCTCAGAGAGCCAGTTGTTGAGAATTTGCCAGCACACTGCTGCTCAGCACTTCCTGGTTTGGGGAGGGGGTGCATTTCCCAGGTGAGAAAACAGGGCACAGAGATCACAGACCTGCTCAAGGAGCCGGAACAGGAGGGTGGCTAGGTTGGGACTTGGACGGGACTAACTGCCTAAAAGGCATCTCTGGTGGTGCCATGCCTCCTGCTGACCCCTGCCCAGGGCTTCCATGTTTGGCATGAGGTAGATTCTGAAAAGTCTCATCAAGAAACAAATGACCACACAGGTGAACAAGCACTAGCTCTCTGAGGACAGGATCGTGTTTTCATCATTGTCACGTGACAAACATTTCTGCTCTTTCCATGACCAGACGTTGTGCTAAATGGTTTCCATCGCTTCTCTCATTTAACCCGACCAACAACTGTGTGGAGTACGATGACTATTCTCATAAGTAAGGAAAACTGAGGCTCTGAGCTCGGAATCAGAGTGAATGTCAGTGGCATCTGGGAACAGTTCAGACCACCTGGGACAGCCCTGTTCTCTTGTCCTTCTCCCCACCCCCGCCTAAGCGCAGGCCCTGTGCCGGGTGGGAGGGTGCTGGCCCATCCAGCCGGGCGCCGGATCCCCACACGGATACACACACCCACACACACTGGGCATCCAGAAGCAGCGGAAGCAGACAGGGCGGCAGGACTCCACGTTACAGCCCGGTGGCCAAGCTCGGATCCTGGTGACCTCACCCTTAGGGGAAAGCATCCCACCTGGAGCCAGGCGGCCCCACCCGCCAGAGCCCTTGGGCAGCCAGAATGTTAAGGTGCCAAGGGAAAGGGGGTCTCTGTAGCCGTCCAGACACTCATGAGCTCAGGTTTGGAAAATAGACTCTTTGTAAAAATTGCCCTGGGACAGTTGTCCTCTTTATGAAACACAAAGGGAGCATCTCCAGGGTCTCTCTTGTTCTTTTTCCTTGTTTCAGTGTTAAGGGTGTAACTTCCTAACACACATCTGACATGTTTCCCAAGAGAATTCAGATGGGGGAAAAAAGATAGAATGCAGAAAACTCAGAGCTCGCAGGCGGTAGGTCAGGACGGAAGTCCCAGCCCTGCCACTCACCAGCTCTGTGATCTCAGCCACGCTGCTCCACCATTCTGCACCTCGGTTTCCTCCCCCGTAGTGTGGGGGTCATAATGCCACTCCCTTCATCATACCCCTGGTCTCACAGCGGTGTTCTGAGGCTCCAGTGAGAGCACTTAGCTCTCCTCCCTCACAGGGGTTTTTCAGTGTGTCCTGTTCGCTCACCTGAGACACAGAGTTGTGCTAGATCATAAGAGGCAGAGCTGATGGCTCCGTTGTTGATCCACTGTGTCCTCAGAGGCTGACACAGTGCCCAGCACAGGGTAAGACAGAATAGGTAGATGATTTAATGAATGAATGAATGAATGAATGCTCTTGCTGAATGCTGTTATTATTATGGGAAAGTTCTGGATTGGGAGAGTCTTGCTCAGAAAACACTCAGCAGCCATAGAATTCAGATAGACACCTGAGGCATCTGTCCAGCCTACTCCCCAGGTTCCCTCTCCTCCTTCCCTTCCAGCTGATAACCAGAGGCTCCAGCCCCTGCCTTAGGGGCATGTGGACTACAGCGCATCCTGGCGCACCCTCAAAGGCTTGTAGTGGGTCTAATTGGCTCCATGGTGACCAGGACATTCCGCTTCTCACTGTGCCACCTGCGGAGGGTTTGAACTCAGAGCTGGCATTACCAGCAATGGCTTTGGCGTAGAGTTGCCAGATGTAGCAAATAAATATATGGGATGCCAGTTAATACTTAGATAAACGTGGATCAACATAAGTATATCCCATGCAATATTCGGTACAGACTTATACTGCTTAATTATGTGTTATTTATCTGGAATTCAAATTAAACTGGCTGGCCTATATTTTATCGGGCCATCCTATTAACGGGGATGGCAATGAGAGACAGTGCCCGGCTGTGCTAACACAGACCCAGTGAGAGTCTGGCCTTTGGGCTTGTTTTCTGGTGGGGGAGCCAAACCAGCACCCCTCCCCCCTGGCAAATGACCCCATTCTCAGAGAGCGGCTTTCCCTGCCTGTGATGAGGACTGAGGACTGTCAGTCATCAGCAGGAAGAGAGCGAAATGGAGTGGACAGTCTGGAGGCAGGCTGCCTGGGTCCCCGTTCTCCCTCCTACTTAGTGACCTTCAGCAAGTCTGACCTCCAAACCTCACATTCCTCAGCTGTAAGGCAGGGCGGTGGCAGATCTTTTGGGAAGAGTTAATGTAAAGATTAAAGCTGATGGCATGGGTGGGGCTGGTACAGGGCTTAGCCTGTCATAACAGGCACTGAAATGGTAACTGTTATTAACAATTAATTGCAATTACTAATTGCTGGTGGATATAATAGCATTGGGAGCCAGGCGGAAGGAAGCCACTTGGCATGAATCTCAGCTCAGCTGGATATGCTTGAGGGCTGTCTTCCAGAAGCCCTGGAGGAGGGGGTGTCTGGATGCTGGGAGACTGGCAGACACTCTACACTGAAGATGAGAAAATGGGGGCTGGAGTTGGTCCCCTTCTCCTCGAATTGGTTGGGGACCTCACAGCTGAGGCACACGCCTCTCTGTTGAAGACAGTTGGCTCTAGGAACAAAATCCTTATGCCAATGCCCACCACCTCCCAGTCCCTAAGACTCGTTTTGAACAAGGGCAGGCCCTGCCTGTTTCCTGTGGGGAAATGCAGGGGCCGGAGGAAGAAAGAGATAGGCCTAATGTCACCTTTCTTCTAGCATCATTCACTATCGCACAGGCCAAGCAACCCCACCTGGAGTGGTGCTGGACTTTTGGACTCATCCCTCCCACTCTGGGCACCCCATGCCCCTCCCCCTCGAAGTCCTGGCCCTGATGCAGCAGGGAGGGGAGGGGCCTTGAGCATTCCCCAGCAGCCTGCCCAGTCGCCTGGAGACAGGCTCCCTTTTCCCAGGCCCGGCCCCTTTTATCAGGGAGACAATGTGAGCACACAGTGAGGGCCTTGTGTGGCACCCAAGCCCCAAGCCCTTTGACTTGAGGAATTTTTCAAGTGCTGACCCCTCTCCGTGAGGTCTTTGAGCCATCCAATCCAGAGGCCTGGTGCCCCTGCTGCTTCCTACCCAAGCTCTTGCAAGGAGAGAGGGAGGGAGGGGAAAAACAGTGAAGAGTTGTCTCCCGCCCTGGTAGAGTCTTCACCCTCTGAAACTGCGGCTAGAAAATCTGGGGGAAATGTCTTCGAGCAGAAGGGAAGATGGGGAGAAATCTGGTGGATGCCGCTGCTTCCTAATTTCTCCCTTCTCTGCTGCCGCTGTGGGATCTTGGCAGAGCCACTTTCTTCTCGGCCTCAGTTTCCTCATAAGTCAAATGACGATGATGGACTAGGATCACAGTCCCCGAAAAACTGTTTCCATCAGAGTGACATTCAGATTCCCAGGCACCATCATACACCTTCTGCATTGGATAGTGTTCTTTGTTTGCAAGAAAAGCTAGGGAAAATAGAGATTTATTGAAAATATGTGGGAAGCTCACAGAATCTAAAGAAAATGCGAAGACCTGAGTCTAAGAGAGGCCAGAACCCAGGGTTCCGCCCAGGTTCTAGAAGGCAGAGACTTGTGGGCATTCTCTGGAGAAGTCTGCGCCTGTTTCCTCCCAGCCTTGTGCCTCTCTGCACAAAAATGAAATCCCTGGAGAAGAACAAACCTGGCTGTGTCCACAGTGTGTCCTTGGGACAGTCCCACCGAGACCGTGTAAGAGAGACGCTTGGTTCCATCACTGTGAATGCAATGGAGGGGCTCTTATTAGAAATCAGAATGGGTGCAGGATCGGCCACACCAAGTTTCCCCCCCTAGGATTACTGAATCAGCATATCTAGAGTGGAGCTCAGGAAACTTTTTTTTTTTAAATACTGTAGAGCCAAGTTTAGAAACCATTGAGTTAGAGGACTTGCTTCATGTGACTCCTCACTGGTAGAACTAGGACCAATGGAGTCAACAAAGAGGGTGGCATATCTCAGCTCGATCTATAGAATAGGGAAGTCATCCAAAGATCAAGTGGGCTGGCTGGTTAGGGAGTGAGCTCCCCGTCACTTGCAGGTGTTCCAGCACAGTTGGGCTGGCCATTTGGGAGGAATACTAGAGAAGAGGCTCGGAGTGTAAGGGGGTCAGTCCATAAGCCCTTACTAAAGGATTCTTGGACCTGAAGCTTTTCATTTTGTCCTCTCTGACTTTGTGTCTCAGTCACCTTTCTTGCTCCTGCCCTGATTTTCTCTGAGGAGTTCAACAATTTAACTTGTGAGTCTTACCTCATCCTCCAAAATGTGGTTTTCTTGCTCATGCCCTCTGAAAGACCTTTCGAAGGAGCCCCTCAGATGCCACGGGCTTCCTTAGCAATCCCTGTTCCTGTTCCTACAGACTGCACCCCGCCCAGTTGCAGCCTTCCCCTGGGGGATGCAGGGCCCTGGACAGATGCTAGCCTCATTACAGAACGTCTCTTCTCCCGGGGCCTGTGGAAGCCTGCCTAGGATGCGTTTCCTTGGCAGGAGGGGGGCTCTCTGTGATGGCAAGAGAGGGCATGGTGCTTCGTGTCCATTTTCCTCACCCCCCATCCCGGCTTTGCAGGAAGGGCAGAGGCGTGTGCTTCCTGAAGATTTGCACTCAGCTAATTGCCATCTTCAGAATGGAATTAGCTAAATTAGGGGTTGCCCGTGCAGCTGTTCACAGGAGACAAGCCAGTCGGTGAGTGAAGGGACAGGTGGTAGGAAAAAGGATGGGCACTGAGGAATATTTCCCTGCTACAGGGAAAGTAACAGCTCAAGCTCTATGAAAAATATATCTGCCGTTTGGTTTAACCTTCAGTGAGATTACAGGGGGCAGTGGGGACTGTGTTGGGTGTGAGAACGGATGTCTCCTTTGAAGGCAGCAGCTGGGGTCCACTCAACCAATTTCTGCCATGCGAGAATAAGGGCCTGGTGTTGCCATTATTCATTTTCAAAGGAACCCAGAAATCTGAATTTTTTATATGTTTTCTGTTTTAAACTTAAAAGTATACAATTTAAGCTCAATAAAACAGGACTGTGGACTCCATGAGGTTTGTCAGCTGGCAACTTTTCATAGGGAAGACAGGAATCAGGGCAAGTGTTCAATTTAGTTCCTCTTCTGGGCCTGCCTCCCAGGGAGTCAGGGGGCCTCTTTAATTTAATGCAGTCCCTAGGGACTAGCACAGTGCTGAGCACGTAGTAGGCCCTGGATGGATGGATGGATGGATGGATGGATGGATGGATGGATGGATAGATAGATGGGTGGATGGGTGGATGGGTGGATGGATAGGTAGATGGATGGATAAGTGGATGGATGGAGGGAGGGAGGGAGAGAGGAAAAATAAATTCTTCCAGGCTTCTCTTTCTGTGCCTTCCATTTCTTACCTTGACAGGCCCAAGTCCTCCTTTTAAATCAAACACTCAATATTCTTGTGGCCCCCCTTCTTCTTATCCTCCTTGTGCCATCCGAACCCCTTTTCTGGAATGACTGTATATTAGTCCCTTGCACCTCGGTATGAATTACCTTACAGCGTGTTTATCACCTTTCCCATGGAAGTTCCAAGGCTGGGCTCTTAGTAGATGTGCATTAAGTGTTTGCTGAGGGAACAGCTTAGCTTTCTAAACGTTGACCCTTTTTGTGGAATGAAAGTTGTGGACTTTCAGATATCTGCAGGAATAAGGATGACACCGTGTTGTGTCTTTGGAGAGGTAGGGACTGGGAGATGACATTCTAGCCTCCTCTCTGCAGTCACAGTGTATGAGTGCTGATGACTTTGTTTACCCTAAAGGCCTGTGCCAGGGAGCAGCCAGGGCAGTTTTCCATCATGCTAAACATGAAGAGGAGTTCCATTCAGAGCAGGAAGATGCTGCTACCTTCTTCCTCTCGGAGAGAGGAAATACAGTCACTTCCCCAGGGATACACCCAAATGACCCATCCCACTGAAGGGAAGGAGAGATGAACATTAAACACCTGCCATGTGTCAGGGAAGTCATTCATGGGAGCCTTGTGGCAGACATAGTAATGTTCTTCTATTTACAAATGAAACTGGGGCTCAGGAAGGTCGATGTTTGTCTGAGGCAGCGCTAGGAAGTAAATAGCAGAGCTGGACAGGGCATGGGGTCTGTCTCTGATGCTAACATTACCCACCCACCTCTTCACCTGGAGAGGCAAAGTCCCATCCTGGCAGCCCACAGGTGAGCAGCACACTTACCAGCACATTTTTGGCATCTTCCCAGAGGCTTTCAAATCCGCATTCTCATTTAATCCTCATGACAACACTATGGGTAGATTTTTGTATCCTCATTCTACATATGAAGAGGTTGAGGCTTGTCCAAAACACGCAGCAGGTGGCAGACCTGCCAGCTCGAATCTAGACCTTCTGCTTCATGCCTGTTGCTCATTTTTCTTGCACATCTGGGGACGTGCCCCAGGAAAACTCATCACCCTTCCCGAGTGCCCACAGCACCTATCCAACTCATTTGCCCTTCTCATATTCTCATGCATAGACACACATCCAGATCCTCTCAAATTCATCGTTGAATCCCTTGGCCCTTGGTGAAGAAAAGGTACCAAATATTGGATGGATTGCTGGATTGCTGGGCCACTCACCAGGGAGGCAGCCCCTGGCCCTCACACTGAGTCGGGATCCCCTTCTGTGGGCTGACCTGCATCTTTGGGCTAATGCCCTGCGTGGTCATCATCCATTTATGTGTCTCTCCCTTCAGTTATATATTAAGCCCCAAGAACTATGCTGTCTTCATCCTTGTTTCCTGAGAGCCTGCAGGCTCTGGCACATAGTATATGGTCAATAAAAATGTATGCAATGTCTTCCAAAGAAGCCTTTTTTGACCAACCTCGGTCAGACCTCCCCTGTTCCCCACATCTATCTGCTATCACTCCATGCATTTTATTCATTGTTCTCATCATTTCTTTTTCACCTGGTTAGATTTCTGACTTTCCCAAGAGCATGTTAGCCCCACAAGAGTGGGAATGATATCAGCCTTTCCCTTCATGCCTAGTGGGGTGCCTAGTCCATATGAAGCTCAGTAAATAGTGGTTATATGAGGGAGCAAATAAACGATGTAAATTGTGACCAGAACTACTCACAAAAATCTCCTTTCCTATGCTGTCGAAAGCCAATGAAGGACATGAAGGACATTTGTCACATCCTGTGGCTTGGGACTCTAGTGGGTCTCAGTTCCTTACCTCCACAGATCCCTGCACAGTTGTGAGGGGCCGCTCACCCTCAGAGGGACCCTCCATTTCCTAACTCACTGGAGCCCCTTAATTGCAATGAGGTACAGAGAGGCTGCCCACTGTTGGAGGATCCCATGTGGCAGTGGGAAGGGGCCAGGAGGGTCAGGTATTCTGGGAGTAGATGATGGAGCTAGAATTGGATCTGAATTGGACCTCCATGTTCAGAGGCCCCACTTTTGCCACATGTCCATTCAGCCAAACTGCCATGGGACGCTCCTCGTCTTGCTAACTGAGAAAGCCTTGAGTGTGTCTACTTTCAGCGGTCTCTGCGTGGTCTCCCCGCTAATGTCCAGGCCGCAAATGAGCATCAGAAACATGAAAATCTCTTAATAGAACTGGATTCTTGCATTTCTGCTCCCTCTCCCTTCCCCTAATGGGGGTGACCTGTGGGAAGGTGGCTGTGCCTGAGATAGAACGTTCCTGACCCCTCGCCCTGGGGATAGCATCTCTGAGGCCTAGCCACATCCCAGACGGATTTATTGGAAGGGTGCTGCTTGGACACAGGTGGATCCTGTTTACACTAATTCTCCTCTTCTTTCTGCCCCTGCTGTAGCCATGAAAGAACTCGGTACCCGCTCCTCATAAATCTTCCTTTCACACCACATCCCGCCTCCCCAAATAGGGATTTACCACCCCAGGCAGAACCAGTTTTATAATATTCTCCTTCCTGGTGCCTCTGATGTGGCAGCAAAATATGAGACCACCCACGGAGATGGGAGCTTGGTGGAATCAGGAGCTGCCCCAACCCCCTTCCCAAGGCCAAGGACTTGACTGATTGGCTAGGATATTCAGGGAGCTCATTATGAGAACAAACATATTAGGGCATTAGGAAGAGGTCTGTGTTAGGGAGACAGAGCCCTAGGCCTAGTGGGCTCCTCCATTTTACCCGAGGTCAAACAGCCGGGCAATTATAGAAGCAGCAACCCCAGATCCCGAGACATCTAGAATTCCAGACCATCCCTACCCTTACCTCTGCCAGACAGAACTGTTCAGAGGCAGCTTACGCCTGAATGAGCCCCCGGCAAGGAGGCAGCAGTCTGTGTGGCCTGTCAGGAGACAGACTTCTGACTCCCGGCCAGGCAGGGGGATGGACCGCCTGACCCCTAAGCTTCAGCCTGTGTCTGTCTGCCAGGCCCTGCAGTAAAAATCCCAGAGATGGGCAAAAAGAGCATTGCTCCTGGGAAGGTGAGGCCTTCGAAGGCCAGAGCGACTTGGGTGGTATTGGTGTAGTGCAAAGTGCTCTGGGTTCCAGGTTAAACACAAGTCGAGGGCTGCCATTTGTGCAGGTTGGACACTGCACGGTCTGACCCCACATGGCAGTTGGTGTAGATCTGTAAGTTTATTACAACAGTGTACCAGTAGATGGCAGTGAAGCGTCTTGAGGACAGGATACCCTTGGCCTATCCCTGGAAGACATTAGTCAGCAAACATTTGTTAAACATGTGCCGGATACTGGAAGTTCAGTGAGCATTGAGACACAGTTTTGGGTGTCCTAGGGGCAGGGGACAGACAATGCATAATTGCAAGACAGAGTGATATATGTTTTAATGGTTAAGTACAGCACCCTGTGGGAAGCCAGAGGAGGGACACTTAAGCCAGTTAACAGGGGGACCATCAAGGAAAACTTGATAGAGTAAGTGAGGATCTTGGAATATGAGAAAGAGACAGCCACTCAGAGAAGAGCAGGAAGTTATCCTAAACATAGAAAACACATGTGTGAAGGCTCAGAGGCATAAAAACGTAGGAAGTGTTTAAGGAATTGTAGAAAGTTGAGTGTGTGTATATAGTGGGCAGAAAAGCGGAGAAATGGGCCATAGGTCAGCAGGGTCAAGACTGTGATGGACTCAAGAGGGTCTGGACTGAATCTCCAAAATCTTAAAGTACGATCTCTGAGAGGTTTTATGTGACTTTGAATAGGGACTTCTCCATTTGGAGTATGTGAGGACTGCCCCCTGCCCTACCACCTCTCAGGGTTGACATCAAGGTCATATTAGAAAAGGGATGTGAAGGGCCTTGAGACCTTATAGACCAATGTCATTTGTTATTATAAGTGTCCCTCGCTCATTTCACCCATGGGACAGATCAAAGTGAAGTGAACTGTAGTTCTGTTTTATAACCTCTATGAGGATAAGACTGTTTCATTTATTTGTGGTTCCTTGCTGCACAGCATTCATAGGCACAGAGTAAATACTCAATAGTTCTTTGTTGTTGTTGATTCTATTTCAGGCTCTGGGCTGTATACTTTGGGGCTTACTGTGTGCTTTCTATACCTTACCTCATTTACTCCTCACAACAACACTATATGATAGCTACTGTGATTATTCCTACTTTCCAGATGTGGAAACAGAGGCATATGGCGGTTGAGCGAGTTACCCAAGGTTGCATAGCCAGTGAGCGATGGAGCTGGGATTATATCCAGTCAGTCTAGCCCTGAGTCCACTGCATCCTACTGCCCTGTCACGTAGAGGGTCAAGTGACTTTTTCACCACAACCTTGGCTGGCAGCTGTTATTACCACTTGCCAAATGAGGAAACTGACCTAGAACAGTTAAGTACCTTGTCTTAACACATGTGGTGAGTAAGTGTTAGAGCTAAGATTTTTGCCCATGCCTTTAATTCCAAATCCATGCTTTTCCCAATATATCAGTGATTGCATTCATTAGTTACCAACCTGAGGCCCCAGGCCTACCCATTACCTCTATTAAACCCAAGCTAGGGGGACCCTTGACCTAAGTCCTGCTCTGGACCTTACTAGCTACATCCCTCTTGACAACAAAGGAGAGCCCTGTATCAGAGCTCTGAAAATTGTACCTTTAGGACCATGCATCTTAGAATTTCCTGCCCAAAGGGACCCAGGCCCAAGTCCAGGGCCTGTGTAGGCCAGTAATCTAGCCCAACCTCCCAAGGCATGGCCAAAGGACAACTGTTGCTGGGGGCGTAGGCAAGGACATGAAGCTTGGCCACGTGGCCTGGGCTGTTCACAGCCTGCACAGGAAGCCGCAGTGGTGCAGGACAGAGGAGGGTGGGAGGAGAATTAGGAAGGACAATGGGAACCAAGAGATGGCAATCTCCACGGTGCCATGTTTTGGGTAGAACTCTAAGAATTCTGAGAAGTCTAAATTTTGACACTTCCAGGTCACTACAAAGTTGTATTTATCAAGGAAAGCAGATGGACATGCTTTATTTAAATGTTTGCTAGCTTTATTTGTCAATTTTAAATGTTAGGCCTTTGATACATAGGCCTCCATTTGTTCTTGCCCTATGCCCCACAAAATATTAGAGATGGGCTGATCCCAGTATCTAGAGTTTGCAGACACTACCTTTAAGGATTCATTTTAAAATTCACAAACTATGTGAAAAGTTTCCCTTTGCATGAAGTTGGCTATACACACATTTTGCCTAAGGCCATCCTGGCAGAAAAAAAACAAAATCTTGCTTTCAAGTCATACTAACAGCTCCTGTGTCACTAAAATCCTGCCTAGTTGACATCTAAACCTGTGAACATTGTACGAAAAAGTGACATTAATATCAGAGCCATCAGTCAGTGATACAGTCAGCGTTGGAAAGAGATGACCTCCACTGGCATTAGCTACATGTAGATAGACTTTGGGAGCAGATAGGAAACTGCTCTTGGTCAGAGAGTTTGTAGGAAGAGTTCTTTCTTTCACAAATAGATGGCGAAAGGATAGAAGAAACAAGATTCTTGGGTGTAATGATTACAAATTATTGATTAGAACTCAACCACGTGGCTACACCTAGCCAAATGGAGAGTTGGGCTATACATTTTTTTGGTGCCAAACTCTCTTGCTGTGGAAAAAGAGAAGAATGGGTATTGCAATTAAAGAACCGTCTCTGCCCCAGAGAGAGAATGTGGAAAGGTGCAACACAGTACTCAGATGACAGCAAGTGACTAAGAAGTACTCAGATTATGAACAATCAACAACCTCCATATTTGCTGCTATTTTCCAGAGTTGAGCAAAAACGTAGGTGTGGAATTAGAAGACCAGGTGTGGAGTCTCTCTGAGTTTCAGTTTCCTTGTCTATAGGATGGAAATAAGAATACCTGCCTCATAGTGGTGGTAGTGGTAAGCGTTAAATGAGAAAGATTATACGATAAAGCCTATAGCATGTTTTCTGGCAGAGACTAAGGACTCTGCCATCATTTTTTCATTCAACAAATTCCAATTGAGCTCCTACTGTGTGTGAAGAACTTTTGTAGGTGTTGGGAGTAGAATGATGAATAAAAGATTGCTCCTAACTTCAAGGAACTCTGTTATAGTTTGTGGACATAGACAATTAAACGCAGTTACTAGCTATAATTGCAATTAGTGCTATGAAAGAAAAGTAGAGCATGCCATGGGAATCTAGATGAGAAGAGAGATGAAGGAGGCCAAGATTAGAGTACTTCCAGAGACAAATGGGCAAGTGAATGGATTTGAGAAATAATGAGAGCGTAGAATCAAGGGAGATTGGGAGAAAGAGATGGCAAGAGTGATGTCTGTGTTTCTGCCTTGATTAATGAGTAGATGGGATGCCATTTACTGATAATGGGAAAACAGAAGCAGGGCTGTAGAGGAAAGTTGGTGGGTGAGTGGTTGGGTGGATGGATGGACAGACAGACGGACAGATGGACCGAGGAAAGATATGATCTGCTCACTGGACAGATGGACAAATAGAGAAATGAGTAGATGAATAGCTCAATTTAATGAGTCCTTTGAGGAGTTTATAGGGTGTAACTCAAAATAATTCTGTACTCTGTAGGACTCTTTATCTCATTTGATCCTTAAAATAACCCTTAGAAATATAACCCTTAGAAATATATCATGCAGGTATTTATTTCTTCCTTTTAGAGAGGATAAAATGGAGACACAGGAAAGTCAAACAACTTGACAGAATCAGAACCTGAGTCTCTTTTCCTCTTGTCCAGCACAGTTTCCCGCCCCCCACCCCTGCCACACACACACACATAGTACATATAAATAATGAGAAAACTGGCAGTCAAGGCGAGAGGAGTTTGGTAGAGAATGTGTCTGCATGTGCACCTCTGGGGGAAAGGCCTTTGGGAGAAGGGAGAGAAGAGTAAAGCAGTCTGTGTCCTGACTCAGAGATTTCTCCCTCTCCTTCACAGGGCCAAGTACTTCCATGGGAAGAAGGTGAATGGAGAGGTGGAGATCCGAGTGGAGCAGGTAGGTTCGAGCGGAGTCTTTAGCACCACCACCCTGACCTTTTCTGTAGCCGGGGCCATTTCAAGGAGCAACCTTGGTCCTCATTCTTATGTGGCTATCATGAGCCAAGATTTTCAGAAAAATTCTGACTCATATCTGGGAGTCTCATTAAATTCTAGAATTATTTGGTCCAGTAGTTTTCAGCCTTTTTGTTTTAGCAGCAGAACCTTCCTTCAAAGGAAATCTCAAGTAGGAGCCAATTCTACAAAATAGAGACAAGTAGAGCTTCTCTGATGAAAATGGGCATGAGGAGCCCCAAAGTCCATCTGCTGCATTCAGTTCCATCTCGCTGAATCCCTGCCATGGTCTCTGAGACATGGACCCACTTGGGCTAAGGAGCACAGTGGATCTGAATCCTGGCTCCCTCATTTTTGGGAATTGGGCAGGTGAATTAATGTCTGTGTGCCCCATTTCCCTTGCATCATTGTTGTCGGGGCTAAATTATTTAAAGCCTCAAAGGAGATTAGAATAGCAGGGACTTGCTCAAGGCTACATGAGAAGTCAATGGCAGAATTCGGACTAGAACCCATGCTCTCCAGATCTCAGGCTCCCCCATCCATTCAGTGAACTCTTGTTGGGGACCTACTCAATGCCAAGCATCATGCTTGTCTTTAGATGAGTATATCAGAGCATGGGCTCTGGAGCCAGATTCTAGGTTCAAATACCAACCAACTGTGTGACTTAGGTTGAGTAATACTTAAACTCTCTGCGGCTTAGTTTCTTCATGCGTGTAATTGGAGTAATAATAGCATCAACTCCATAGGGTGACTGTGAGGATCAAATGAGTTAGTACATGAAAAGTACTTAGGCCAGTGCCTGACATATACCAGCACTTGGTAAACTTTACCTATTTATCGTCATCATCATCAAAGGCAAACAGTTAATAAGATAGAAAAGGTTCCTGCTATAAGATGAACTCAGAAAAGCGCAATAAAAAAAGAGAGGGATGTGACTTTTCCAGCACTCTGAGTTTGGTGTGTTGGAGGTACAGAAAGCCTTTCTGAGCATCAAATTTGAGTTGGCTTAGTATGAAAACACCTACAGATTAAATTTCAATTTCATTCTGTGGCTTTCAAGTCAGTCCAGTGTCTACTGGTTTTCCTTCCATTGCAAAAAGTGGGTTATTTTTGTTCACTTAACAAATATTTGTCAAATGTCTGAATCCTGGCTCCCTCATGCTATGCTAGTTAGCCAACATGAGTAACAAGGATATAGAATCAGAGGCTCTGTCCCAAAAAGCTTGTGGTCTAGGAAGGAAGGCAAGATAAGTCTTCACAGAAACTCAACACAGGTGGAGTCCAAGAAGGAGAGGTCCAAATTTAGCACTGCGGGCAGCAGGGCCATACTGACTGAAGGAGTCAGAAGTGGCTTTTGAGGGAAGGGTGGTATTATAAATGGATTTTGAAGGATGGATAAGATTTCAGTAAGTGGAGATGACAACATGAAGAATAAATGAGCAGAGGTAAGGAGACTGGAAGTACAGGGTGAGGAATGGTGGGGAGTCCAGACTGGTTGACTCTAAAACAGGACACCTCATCTTCCCCTGATTCTGATCTGCTCGTCCTCCCGAGTGACTCCCTCAGTGAAGAGAGCCACCATATCCAGAAACCTGAACCGTCTCCTGCATTCCCGCCTCTCTTCTGCAGCTGTGCTCAATTACCAGGTCCTTTTGACTCCACATCCCATATCTCTCAAGTCCGTCCACTTCTCTCCTTTCCTATTGCCTAGATCCTTGGTCGAACCATCATCAACTCTCATCCAACTTTCTTAATCAATAGCCTCCTGACTCCATCTTTTCACCCACTTTCAATTTATTTTTTATACTAAAGCCAGAGTAATCTTTCTGAAAAAAACAAGTTAGATTCTTAAGTGTTAACTTTAAAAGCCTTTTCTCAAAGACTCCTTCTCTGAGCCCTCACACCCTGATTTCAATCAGGTGACCTGGGTATTCCCTTTCATAGCACCCCAACCTTCCCTTCCTAGCCTTTATATGAGTTTTCAACCACGTATTTAGGGCTTATTTGCATGTGGGTAGAGACCATGGCTGTTTGGATCCCACTCTGTTAAGTAGCACAGGGCCTGGCACATACTAGAACTGAAGCAAATACTTGCAGAATGAAAACTTACAGATTCCACAGATTCCAGGCTGCTTGTCAGTTTCTAGGGAAGATAAATCACTGCTACTTAACCTCCCCTCAAAAATCTGAGTTTTCCATAAACCATCTGATAAATGTTCAATTGCCAGCTTAGCCAGCCCTGTCTCAACCCGTTTGTGAAAACCTCAGAGGCATATTTTAATTTTTACCCCTTTTATCTCATTGCCACCGCTGACCCAGCTTATGGGTACGAAATCTTTGAGCAGGACCATCAGAGAGAATTGCACTGAGAAACTCACCCAATGGTTCTGGGGATACTTAGCCAGTCTATGAGGGCTACAGTCACACTGGAAAACATTGGCTAATTTAGAGTCATCCTGATTTCCAGCCATCCCCCTCCACAGAAGCCAGAAGGCAAATTAGTTAGGGGACCAATTACCAGGGCATTTGGACATTTCCTCTTGGAAGACATGCCTTCCTAAACCCCATCTTAGAGTTTGAATCAATTGTCTTTTCCCAGCTGGATCAATTGGTGGGTCACATAAGCAACCCCCGCAGGACTCTCACATGCATCCTCTGGGGCTTTGGAGAAGTCTTAGGATGGAAGCCACTGTTTAGTCTGAGCTGGCCTCACATTTTGGAAGTCTGTCTCTCAACTAAGGACCAAATTAACCAGATAATTGCGCTGTCTGGGTTTTGCTGGACAGAGCAAATGAGTTAGTTGTGGTTGGCCTAGAGGAAGCCTCCGCCCCTTCTCTCCACCCTTTTCCCCTCCAGTTCAAAAACTGCGTGCCTCAGCTCTTGCAGAGCCAGAAATCAAGACACCCTGGGGAGGCCAGTTGGGGGGACTGCATCGTGTTGCATTCCATTACCCAGAATGCCCTACTGGCTCAGTGGGGCCTCACAGCAGTGTCCTAGTAGGGCCTGAGAGGTTCCAGCCAGAGTGGTTGGCATGTCAAGTTCTCCTCTGTTTATATTTGAGGCAAAGGGTCTTTTTCTCCACAGGTGCAAGTCACCCCTCTGTGGGGACTCTGTGATGTTGATGAATGGATTAATATCAAGTAGACTCACAGTTCTGAGAGACTAGCAGACTAGGACTTGGAACAGGCTTTGAGCTTCATTTATTAATTTAAAAAAAAAAAAAAGAGACTGAAATTACCAAGGTCCCTCTTTCCTTGGTGTTAATAAAGGTACCAAAGCATAAGGAATGACAATGTCGTGTCCCAGCAGATAGAGAGAAAGGCCAGAGAAGGCGAAGACCCTGCCCTTGAATCCAATGAAGGAAGCTGGACAAGACACAGATTTCCGTGTGAATGCCAGCGACTCCCTTTGAGTCCTGTCCGTGTGTGATGCTGGAGTTGGGATAGGATTAGGTAGATGTGTGTGGATCCCAGACTAGGCTGTCAGTTGGAGTTCTGCTCATCTTCTGCCCTTTACGTTTCCTCAACTTAAACGTCTTCTAGAAGCGAAGGTAGGGTTTTTCCCTCAAAATACTTTAAACAGTCAAGACCGTCATATAGACTTATCACCGGCAGGAGCCTGTTTTTGAACCTAGACAGTCTGACTTCAGAGCCCTCCTCTTTTCCACTACGTTTTGCTGGCAGTGTTGGAAACATCAAAAACAATGATCAACTGTATCAAATATATCATAGTACATTATGCATGCATTAAATCACTTTATTGCATAATCTTATTTCAGCCTCACCATACTCCTATGAGATGGGTACTGTGACTCTCCCCACAGTGGATGAAGAAACTGAGGCTCAGAAATGTTAAACACCCTGCCTGAAATTTTTTTAGAGAAGGGATTTGAACCCAGGTTTCACATGCACATGTGCTGAACCACCACCCTATATAATTTCATTGGGACTAGATTTCAGGCTAATGGTACAATCCTACAAGAAGATGGATATCGACTCAGTACAAACAAAACTGTTAAGCTGTGCTGACTAATGATCAAAGGGCCATGCCCCTTAGGTTGGTAGGGGGTCCCCTGTGCTGGAAATGCTTCAGCAGAAACTAGATGTTTAATTTGGGGAATATTTCATAGGAAACTTATGTAGCTAATAGGAAATAATATTCATTTTTTGTTTTACTTGTTTTTACATAGTCAAAAATTAAAAAGGTGAAAAATGGTATCTGGTGAAAAGTCTACCTCCAACTGTGTCCCCCACCTAATCTAATTACTAGTTCATTTAACCATTATCACTATTTCTTGGATAACTTTCAGAGAGATTTTAAATGAAATGATCAAATACACGTATATATTTATTTTTCCTTGCTTTTCATAAATGGTCCTTGGTCAGAAAAAAACAAATCATCATAGGTATTTCAAAGGAGGATTTAATAAGGAGGGTTGATCTCAAATGGGTCAAAAGAGAACATCATGTTACCCAGAGTCACAACAATCCTAATTCACTGTTGTCACTGCCACTGCTGCTGTGGGAACTGCCACCATTGCCGGTGGAGATCCATGAGCCTGCATTCCCGCTGATGCTGCAGGAACTGCCACCAACCTGCTGCATCTGTTGTTGGTGGTGAAATTTCTGTGGCTGCCACCAGAAGCAGAATGGTTGCTACCATCTTCCTAACTTCAACTCCCATTGGTAGAAATCAACCTGGAATCATGTGGCAAAAAGAATCAGGGAAGCGCAGAGTTAGGCTTTCGGTCCCCATGGTGCAGGAGAGAATACAGGAGGATGGGCATGGGGCTGAGGGGCAAGTTCATCCCTTCGGCTGCTCCACGTCCACACGTACCATCTTCTTAGCCATCCAACTCCACTCCTGACTTTTCACTCGATTTATCCGGGAGTTTATTCCATGAGGCTATGAGGCTATGTGCAGAGCTGCCTTGTTCTTGTTAATGATCACCTAGGGTGCTTGCTGTCATATGGATATATCATAATTTATTTTCCGTAATTTTACTATTACAAATAATGCTAAACCAATGCCATTTCGAACATTTGTTAGGATAACCATAGGATTGCTTCCTGGGAATATAACTGGTGCCAAAGGTATTGCAGGCAGTGAGAGCTGTAATGCACCTTGAGGAACGAAGGACTTTTCCCCCAGCTGCAGGACTCGCTGCCGGCAGATACCCTCAGTGGCCAGCCCTCTTTAGGAAGTGCCTCACTCAGGTGAGGAGGGCTGCCTTGCCCAAGGTGAGATCCCTTTCCTGGGGGCGGCTTTATTCAATGACTGCCAGGGTATAAAGACCTAGCTCCCTACTCCCATTTGGGACAATGCTGAAGGGCCATCCCAGCTTCGGAGTTCTTTGTGCAGTTAGCAAAACCCTCCACTGAGATGACAGGGCAGCCCAGCTTCTCTCCTGCCCAGTCCTCCTTCTTTCCCTTTTCTTCCCCTCCAAAGCTAGTGATGCCCAGAGCACTCCCTAGTGAAACTCTCACAGGTGAAACACTCCCTAGTGAAACATCTCAGAGTCTGCCTCCCAGGATATTTATAATTCTGATAGTTTTTGGCAGATTACCCTCCATAGAGGTTGCGTAGATGATCTACAAGCACCTTCTGGTTTGGATTTCTAGGACTCCACATGACCCATGGTTCTGGAGTTCATCCTGCACAGAATGCTCTCCTGGTAACAGCCCAAGCATTGATGCTGAACTCTGAAATGCTCCATAATTCGATCATCCTATGTGACCTCATTGTGTTTGAAATTCACCAGAGCCTGGTGTTTCTCTGCAGGGCTGAGTCCGACAGAATTCTACCCACTCTGATCCACTAAGCCTTGTTTTGTTAACACAATCCTGCAAGATTTATTTGTTTGGCTTGGCTTACCCTGACCTCAGAACTTCTGTTTTGTATTATTTTTAAGAGCGTGCAGGTCTCCATGGAAGCCTTTTATTCACCAGCTGGGTGAATAAAAAGGCAGGTGGAACACTAGGGCAGATTAGCTGAAACATAACTCATTAGAGGAGCAAGTGTTTTTCTCAACCATGGCATTGATTAATGTGAGTTTATCGCCTTCCTGGATCTATTTTTAGGCTCACCAATTTAAGAAGACAATAGAGAGATGGAGGAACGATGGTGATGGTAGTAAACTTTATTGAACATTTACCGTGTGCTAGGGGCCATGTCAAGTGATCCCTATGCATTAATTCACTTAACCCGCATGATGTGCCTGTTGCTGAGGAAACCGAGGCACAGGGAACTTAAATAAGTTGCCGAGGCAGGGTCACACAGCTAGTAAAAGTGTGGGGAAGCTGGAATTTGAACTCAGGTTCAGCCGACTCCAGGGGCCCTGGTTCTTAACCCAGTAGATCTGTCAGAGTGTATGTTGGGTCTTGAATTTGTCTGCATCATACTCTTGCCTTTTCCTCTTCCTCAGCTTCCTTGAGCACAGAATCCTACCATCCCTTCCTGTTTCACTCTGCCTGTTTGATCCACTGGGTAAATTACAAAAGACTCCTTTTTTCTTCACTAACCCTAATGGCCCGTACTCATCATTTGATGTTTCTGGCTTGTTGCTGCATACTTCCCCTGTTAACATTCCGTTTGTTCTTTGTTTTCCCCTGAGAGTCAATATTCACTATCTGCCTTTAAGTGTAATTCTATGTCTTCAGACTACATGAATAATATAGTAGTTCAGACTCTGGAGCCAGACCACCTGGGTTTGAATCTTGGCTCTGCCACTTCCTGAGTGACCTAAAGCAAGTAATTTGATTTCTCTGTGCCTCAGTTTCCTCATTTGTATAACAACAACAACAACAACAACAATAATATACCTAGAGTTGTGGTGAGTGTGTAATAAAATACTACGTGTGAAGTATTCAAAGCAGATCCTAGCATATAGAAAGTGCTTAGTAAGTACCATTGCTATTTTTACAATCGTATCATTGAACACTCGTTGCCTGAAGTAGTTTCTAGGTGTCAGCCTCTGGGATTATTTAGGAATGGGAAAGATGTGATCCATGTTCTAAAGCAATCTGCTGTATAGTTGGAGGGATGAGAAATATAAAAAGTTAATGTTTATGTGTATTTTTAAATTTATATAATATCCAATTATATTTCCCATTGACATATGGCACTCACTGGCACCTGCTGTAAACGTCTGACTTTTCCTTGAGGGCAGACAGCACAGGTCCTAGTCAGTTTCTGAGTGACTGCGTGAGCGATTGGATGATGTGGTACAACCTTAGAAGGGTGCAGCCATGTAGGGACCTTGAAGATCATCTGATCCAACCTCCTAGTTGAACAGCTGAGAGGTTGAGAGAGGAGAAGTGACTAGACCTAGCACGCACACCAGATCACTGTTGGAATCCGAAGCGTGGAGAAGCCAGGCTCCCGTCTCCCATGCCATGGTTTTTTCCCACTACATTTCCCCACCTGCCAATGTTACCTTTTGTCTTTCCCTCTTAAGAAGCCATTAGTCTCTCCTGATGGTCTTATTAGCAAACGAAATAATGCTCTAGTCATTTTCCTCACTTTCCTGCAAGAGGATTTCTTCTTGTGGGGGAGGGACAGAGGGTCCTAGGATGGAGTGCTGAGCAAAAGCTGACAGCCAAGGAGGGCTCCGGACATCAGGGCAGGGCGCGTATTGAGAACTGTAGTTGGACGAGCCCCACTGATTCTGAAAGCAACGAGGACTGCTTTACTGGTTGGATGACCCTTTGGGGCCCTCCTCGCTGCTTTGGCGGTGCCACCCACTAGCACCTTAACTAGCAATGAGAAGAAAGCAGCAATGGGAATGAAAGGAATGAAAGCAAGTTCTTCTTACACTGGAAAGTCCAGCTCGTAGTTCCTTAACCCCTCCGTTTGCTAATTTACTCTTCCTGACAGCTAACCCACTCCACCAACCTTTTCCCTGCCCGCTATGAGTATCAGATAAATGAGATGCCAATGGAAATTAAGCAGAGGTTCTGAAAGAGAACTCAATAAGCCCTTTAACTTCTTGTGGGGTATGTAATAAAAAATAAACAGAATTTGTCTTATCTCACTTACTGAGCACTTGCTCTATACTTGCCTTAGTGACAGGGACCTCTCCTCTTAAAGTGTTCTGGTGGAAAGAGACATTGGGTGGTTACTATAATAAGTTGTGGTGAGGGCTGTCACAGAGATCTGTCCAAAGCATGGTGGAGCAGAGAAGAGACATTGTCAGCCTTGTGTCGGGATGGAGATGTCCGTAGGAAAGGCTTCCCAGGGAAGCTGATGCTCGGCAGGGGTTTTGGGGAAGAGAATTAGCTGTGTCAGGCCGAGAAAGGGGCAGATGTGCACATCTCCCAGCTAAATGTTTTTAATCTCAGCTTGTCACATGTGGGGAAAATGACGAGAGCAGAGGGTGCATGAGCAGGAGTGTGAGATGCTGCTGAACAAGAAGAGAACAGTCTATCAGGGTGGGCTCTATGTAGCAAGGTATACAGGTAGAAATGGTGTCCTAGAGGCAGTGGGGACATACTTATGGCACTTTTTAAAACCATGGAGTCATGTGATGATATTTCCATTTTAGGGTGCACATGCTGATAGTGGATTTAGAAAATGGACCGGGTGGGAATGATGGCAGGAGATTGAAGGCTGGGAAACAGCTCTAGATTAGGTGCAAAGGCATCTTATCCTTGAATATTGTGCTTAGGGATGAGGTTCATGGAAAGGGCTTCGTAACTATTAAGTGAATGCATATATATTCCTGCCACGTCCTTGGCCCTTTAAACTTCTTTCTCATAATGTAACTTGTATTTAAAAATAGAAGAGAAGAGATGACCTATTTTCCTTAAAACACAGAGGATGGAAACAGGCCCACATGATGTGTTTGAGCTGGCATCACGTGAAAGCAAGCCATCGTCAACCGCATTTTATTCATCACATATTACAGTGGCAAGAGTCCCAGCCACTCGCTCTGACCCATTTCATATCCCACATTCTAACTTCCAACCTGTCTGCTCTCTGGCCTTGTGATTCCTCTGACTGCTTGTGATCTCCCTCCTTTTCCCCTTCTGCCCTCCTCATACCTCTTCTTCAGCCTTGACCTTCAGCCTTTGCTTGGCCACCCTTCACATTTGCTGTCAGTTCTGCTATCATCTCCACCATTTGGGGTTTGGCTTGTTCCGTGATGAGAGGAGCCCCCCTGGGTTCTTCCAGCCCTGCCAGCAGCCCCGGCCCAAATGTGCTTACACACAGATTTCAGCCTTTGCATTTCAGTAGGAATCAAGGGTTATTAATTAACCCAGGGTGGAACCTATTATGAAACAACCCAGAGAGCTGGAACAAACCAAAGGGACTTCTGAACTCACAGCAGGGAAAAATGCCTTTTAATTGGCTTGGATGACTTCACCGCAAAAATCTGTCTGGCTGTTATGCTAAACTGGAAACTAATCTATTAGATTGTCTCAGGAATCTCCCAGCCCACCCTGACCAGAATCTCCTGAGTAGAGGAGTGGGCCCGACACAGAAACAGGACTATGCTTTGAAACGGCTTCTTTTGGAACAGACCCAATCTGGCTGCGCTTCCCTGGGAAAGGAAGGGGAGGCCGATATCTGAGGATGAGTGTGTATGTCCTGCAGTGTCTGTCTTTACGTGAGCTTTTCCGAGGTACTACTCACTTTAGAAGAGGATTCAGCCTAAGCTGAGCCTGCCTTGAACCACTTCTCTCAGGGAGTTTAGAGGGTGACAGGAGAGAATGTGCATGGATAGTGTTGTCATCTAGATGACAGCTGAGCGGCCTGGACTCAGAAGGGATTAATGATAATAGCCAGTCTCTAATCACACACTAAGTGCCAGACACATGCAGAGTACTTCGAGTACTTCGTATAGATTAGTTTTGGTCATCCTCATCACTGCTCTAACCCCCATTCCCCAAATGACGAAGCTAAGGCTAAGAGACGTTGTGTGGCTTACCCAAGGCCACGCAGCATGTAAGCGACAGAGCTGGAATTCACAGGCTAACTCCAGATGCTGTTTTTCCTGGGAAGGTGTATCCTATGGAAATAAAATCTGGGGAAGACTCCGTGATTTCCTTCTTATTTGTAAAGTGTTGACTTGTTTCATGGAAGTTAAGCTTGGCCTACAAGGTCCTCAGTGAGCTAGCTTCCACTTACCTTTCCTACCTCATCCCCTCCATTGTCTACCTTAGATTGTAGTCCTAGCAAACCGCTGTGGTTCCCGCCTTTCCTGACACTGTCTGCATCCACACCTCCATGCCTTTGCTTATGAGAGTCTCCTCTTTCCCAAAATTTGCCATAAATTCTTCAAGGTGTAGTTTAGGCATAATTTCTATTCTGTTTCCTCTGACCACTAGATTTATCCACACAGGGCAAGGAGCCTCTTATCTGTATACTTCATACATATTTCTACCATTACGCTTACCAGATTACCTTGACATTACTAGTTTCCCTGCCTATCACTCCCTGTAGACTCTGGAATAACAGGGAACATGGACAATATCTCGATTCATCCTACAAATATTTATTGAGTGCCTACTGTGTACTAGGTGCTAGGCTACAGTGGTGATTAAAAAACAGATGTCGTGACCAGACGGAACTTAGTCTAATGGGAGAGACAGATATTAATCACATAGTATCTCTCATCCATCACACACACACCATATTACAAACTGCATTAGGATCTGTGAAAGACACAGTGTTATAGTCGCATGTGTTAGGTAAGCTAGCACTAGGTACTTATTCAAGTACATAGTAGATGCTCCAAGTACCCAGATACATAATCTGTGCTCAGTGAATACTTATCAAAGTTATCAGAAATAGGGCAAAATGAATACACTACAGAGAAAATATTGGATCTACTATAAGAAATTCCCAAGAATCAGACCTGCCTAGATATTCTTTTTCATGGTAAACACCACAGGTAGAGCACTGGTCTGACACCAGGGACACAGGTAAAGCAATGCTTGACATTAACATTTCGTGAGCACAAATTGCCAACCACTGAGTTTAATCTGTAAAAATTCATTGAATCCTCACTACAGCCCCACCAAGTGAATACTGTTGGAACTGAGACTCAGATTAGTTAAGTGTCCTGTCCAGGGCCACACAGCTGGCGGGTGGCAGAAGGCAGAAGGGAGACATGAATGCCTCTCGCTTTTCTGTATAATTGGGATTCATCACAGTGCACTTCCTTGCCCACAGTTGTGTGCTGCTGGTTGTGGTAGAGCCAGACTACCTCCCACCCTTGTCTCCTTCTTCCAAAGTCTCGCTTTGGGAATTCTCAGAGGAAGAACTTGGGAATGGCAAGAGGGCAGCGCCGGACAGGAAGCAGAACTGAATCCCATCATGGGCCATCAAGATTGCATTTGCGGAGGTCTGAGCGCTTGTTAAAGGAAAGAAGGAAAAGCATTGACGATCGGCTGTGTGCCCTTCGTTGCTCTAAAGTTTCTCACATATTGCTGCAGTTAGTCCTTCCACAAAGGCTGAGGTGTAAGTCTCATTATCATTTAGATGAGGAAATCGAGGCCAGGTATTTGCACAGTTTGTGACAGAATTGTGATTGGACCTGTGTCATCCTGGTTCCAAAGCTTGTAGTTTTCCCTTTGACTTACCTTTTGCCCAGCCAGACCTGTGGGAAAAGGGTGTGCTTCCTCTGGCCAAAAGCAGGTTTTCAGACGGATTTTCTTGAAGGCCACAGATGGCCCATTCTGGGTTTTCTGACTTCCTTTATCTGTGCTGCTGCAACCTTTCTTTGCTCCCTGAGTAACAACCCTGAGGCTCCCCTCAGAGCTCACGAGTGAGTGCGCAGTCTGTTTAAGATGGAACTGAACCAGGTGACCTCCCACCCACCCTACCTCGGGGCCTACATTCTCTCCAGACAGGGAAGAGACAAGCAGCCTCCAGCTATCAGGAAAAGCAAGGGAAACAAAGGGGTTGAACCTCCCCAGGCTGGGCCAGCCAAGTGCCAGGAACCCCAATTTTGCATTCATTGGACAGAACCAGGTTTCGATCACTCATCTTATTTTCCTGTACATCTGCTTTGGTCTTTTTCTGGCTCCCTTTGCTCTCCATGTCCAGGCTCCTCGATGTCTATGGGATGAAGGCCAATGTCGTTAGGCAGCACCAGGCTGTTCCCATCCAGGCACCATGTGGCTTTCTCACCGCCTCTCTTTTATTCTCCATGCTCAGTGGTCCTCCAAATGTCTTTGGAAGAGCCAAATAATTAACTTAGATGGTCTCTATAGTGGCTTTTCCTCTGGGTCTGCATCTCGGTTTCCAAAAATGTTATCTCTATGAATATCTAGCCCTCTGTCTATCCTTCCTTCCTTCCTTCCTTCCTTCCTTCCTTCCTTCCTTCTCTCGTTTCTCCATCCATCCATCCATCCATCCATCCATCCATCCATCCATCTATCCATCCATCCATCCATCCATCCATATACCTGTTTATGCATTCACTCATCTCCGTAAAACCTAATTCTCTCTATACCCCCTTTTTTTGGTCTCTAATCAGTTTAGAATTAGGCTTCTTTCCCCTAAACACCTTCATGAAATTTAGTATTTCCTAATAGTAACAATAATAATGACCTTAAGTACTTGCTATATAAATACACACACATGCACACGCACTCCACATATGCCTGATACTCTGCCAAAATTTTACTGTATGTAACTTCACTTTATCCTCACAGCGGTCCTGTGAGTTATCTATTCCTATTACAAGTGAAGAAATTAAGGTTCTGAGAGGTCTAGCAATGTAGCGTATAATTAGCAGTGCCAGGATTTGAACTCCTGGCTCCCACGCAGCCCATCTTCTATAAAACACCCCTGGAATGCACATCTGCTATCGCTACCACCTTTTTCTGTGTGGCTTCTGGTTGCTTCTAATCCTTGCTTTAGCTGCCCTTTGCATACATTTTTTGGAAAATGACATTAAGATTCTGAAAGTAAATAGGCTTCCCACTAATTCTTATAACAACTCTATAGTATTATATTTGTGCGAAGGAAAATTTTTGGTTACCTCAGAAAGAAGAGAGATTTTATGACAGTTCAGTGTGATGGACATTGCTGTGCTTTGGGTCAGAAGTGCATTGGATCAAATCCTGGCTTTGTCCCTTATTACCTATGGGACTGTGGGCGGGTGACTCGAAGTGCTAAGCTTCAGTTTCTGTATCTGCAAAATGGAGATAATAATAGTCACACTATTATGTTCGTAACACTGGAAGAATTTGGTCCATTTTAGTTAAATCAGAGAGGACACTAAATCTAGGCCGACTCATTTGTAAAAGGAGGAACTGGCAAACGCAGGGAGCATTTTCCACCTGCTAGCCCTCCCCCAGGAATGACAGACACCTCTGCTCAATGAAAGCCCACTTTCCAGCCGAACTTAGGGTAGTCTCACTATTCTGCACACAGCAACCAGAGCTGGCAGCAAGATGAAACCCACTGGGGGACCTCAAAGGAACTTTCAGTGTTCACGTTCTGTGGGTTTGATACGTACTTACTTAGAAAGGGTGGTAAATTATGGGTAAGGTGGTTGGATTCTGGATGGATGAGCTCAGTTGGTAAATGTATGATGGGAATGGAACCAAGACCCACCGACAGCAGGACTCTAAATTCTATTTCGGCATCGGTAACCCGGAGTTGTCTCCTAGAGCAACTAGTTTCCAATCATACTTCTTAGAGCCCTGCTGTTGCGCCAGGGTACCTGGGGTTGCAAACTGTTGAGCCTCTTTGGAAAGAGAGAGTGAGAGTAAGGGAGAGGGAGGAGAGAGCCTAACTCATCCTTTCTCTGTATCTGTAATTTCCAGCTGGGGTAGTTTTGCCTCTCAAGGAACATTTAGCAATGCCTGGAAACATTTTCAGTTGTTACAACAGGGGAACGCTACTGACTCTACGGGTAGAGGCCAGGGAGGCTAGTAAACATCGTACAATATGCAAGACGGCCTCCCAGAACAAAGAATCATCCAGCTCATAATGTCAATGTGCCAAGTTTGAGAAGTGCTGCTCTAGACTGAAACAACTCGAAGACCTTTAGTGTGGAGATCCCCATGGTACCCTAAAGATAGATGGTCATCTGGTTTATGATGATGTGGGTTCACAGACCACTCCGAAGAAACTTCACCTCACTCTCCTTTAGTCATCACAGTAGCCTTGGGACAGGGACAAGACAGGGGCCTTCAACTTCATTCCTCCAGGCAAAGACGCTGAGGCAGAAGTTTTTTGTCACTTCCCCAATAACCCGCAGCTAGGAAGTTTCAGGAATGGAATTGAAACCTGGGTCAGCCTTATCCCATGCTCAGGGATCTTCCTCACATACCCCATACCAGCAAGAATGTCCCCTGGCTCTGTACCCAATAGCCCACAGAGGCCCAGAACCAGTTGAAATCCTGAAGGGCTGGACCAAGCCTGTTTTTGTAAAGGGACCTGGGATTCATTTTAGTTGAGTGTGGTAAGATACGCAGGCATGGAAACGACTGTTAGGAATGAAGTTTATTGTATTCACAGTCCCCTAAAAGCAGGAAGGACAGCATGCCATGTTATGGAGACCCCATGGCCAGTCATGAGGTATAGGGAACAAGAAGTGTGGCCGAGAGCCTTTACTGTGAGTTCTGGGGAAGGAGAGGGCAAGGCAGAGTAAGCAGGCTTAGGATTGGCTGATTCAAATAATTTCAGCAGACTCTGGGATAGAGGGATCCTAGTTGTTTCTGATTGTCTGGTGTCTGGCCCTGAGGTGATTAGGGCAGGATGATAGTGGCCTGGAGTGTGAGAGCCCAATAAGTGAGGTGGTTGGGAGTCTAGGTTCTGGATTGATTGGCATACATTTGGCTAACTCTCTGAAAGGCAGTCCCTCCATGGTCAATAAGGCCCCCAGATGTCAAAACATTAGAAATTAGAAAGTAAGACTTGGTAATACACCTGTCTAACTCCAAAGCTGCACTACACTGCTGCTTTTTAATGGTTTTACAAAACAGGAAATTTGTTTCCAACTAAATCTTATATAAAACTCAACATTTAAACAGATTTAAAAAATAAAAATTATTGCTTCGTTTGATGCATAGCTGGAAGACTTGGAATCCTTTCAACCTCCAAAAAAAAAAAAGTCCAAGGCCGCCCCTTAGACTTCCTCTTCGGAAGCAATTCTCGGCTGTAATTCTAGCATGACCTTCAGCCCTGCTGCTCCCCCTGCCTTGAGCCCTGCCACAGTTGGAAGGGGCCTAGTGGAGTAGTTAAGAGCGAAGAACCTGGAGCCCAGCTGCTTGTGTTTGCATTCTTGGTCTATTACCTCCCAGCTATGTGACCCCGGGAAATATATTTAATCTCATCACACCCTAGTGCTCCCAGCTATAAAGTGGGCATAATAATCATAGGATCTACCTTATGGGGTTGCTGTCAGAATTAATTGAGTCCACATATGCAGAGCCCTTAGAACAGTGCCTGGCACATAGTAAGTGCTTCAAAAAACTGTTAGAAGTTATAATTCATATAAATACAATTTATATTATTATTTATAAATGTGCTGTGTTATAATTATTATGTTGCCACTGGAACTACAGATGGTATTCTCACAGCTACCGCATCTAGGCCATTCTGACCAGACACGCTGATAACAGCATTACTACTTTTGTTTATACTTCTCCAAAGATTACAACCACAGCTCCTCCTACCGTTGTTTCTACTGGGATAATTTTTGCCACCACCATCACTGGGCATTGCTAGCACCAGGTGAAAATGATGTCAGTTGGGTCCTTAGAGTCCAAGCAGGTGTGAAGGTGCAGAAAAAGACATCAGCCATCACGGCGGACCCGCCGCTGACGTGCTTTTTTCTCTTGCATCCTCTTTGCGCTTTCCTTGTTCCGGGTTTAGGGGAGGTTACTCATGAAGTCCCCAGGCATGTGGGGCCAGTGTTGATGAGGTCGCGCATGCGACTCCACATTTACGAGGTGTTTTCTCTGAGCCTGCAAAGTCAGAAAGGACTCATTACAGCTCTCTGGATGTGCAAGTGCCTTTGTGAGTGAAGACTGTCGTTGGCTCAGGAGCTCAGAGGGCCTGCCTGCTCTCCAGCATGTGGACGGAGAAACTGCCTTTCCTTTGCTCCTTGACACGTGAATGCATGATTGCAGGCGGGGGTGGAGGGTGGTCTTTCCCCCTAACACTGCCCCTATGGTCCCTATTTATTATGTTCAGTCTGGCTCTGAGCCCTGTTTGGATCATGCTGTCTTAGAATTACTTTGGCCCATTGGGAAGAGAACATCTAAGAAGAGAAATTCGGCTTTTGGAAACACGAGAGAAAAAGGAATCAGGGAAACACCCTATTTGCAATGAGAAAAGTTTTGGGGCTTCACCTTTCCTGAGCCTAGCCTTAATTTGGAGATATTTAACAGTGGACTTTTGAAGGGGTGACCGGTTCATACCAAGCTACCTTAAATGCTTAGAGCCAAACCCTATGGGGACTTGCAAATCAACCCCGGGAAGAGAAATTAGCTGTCTTGTCTCAGAGCTCCCAAACCCTGCTCCAAAATAAACACATAAGCTGTGCCGGAAAGAAAGCATGGGCCTTTTTACTTTTTCATTTTGGGAACTCCATGTGTGCATTATTTTAAATAGGCGCCAGCACACGAGGCGCGTTTAACAAGATTGAAAACAGATGGGGCCTTAGGCCGTTCAGTAGCTCTCAGAAACTAACATGGGAAGTGCTAAGCCATCCTGTGTCCAGGCAACGTTCATTTTCTTCTTGAAGCACAAGTCTGGCCAGGCTTCTCATTCCTAGGGAGCATGAGTCTGCTTCCTGCATCAGGTGTGTCAGCCAGGGGAAGGAAATATCTCCTTTCACTGCATTTACCCATGTTTGCATTTACTTAACCCTTTGGCAGCTTCAGAGCAAGGAGGATTGTGCTAGCTGTGGAGACCCCATGCTTTTGGAGCTTCAAGTATAAGCTTCAACTACCTTATTATAAATGGGATTATGATCCCCCACCACTCATATCTCTCCAGAGGCTCCTCATCTCACCCCAAGCAATAACCAAAGTCCTTTCCATGGCTACAGGCCCTTCATGGTTAGACTTTTCTTGCCTTCTTCCTGCCCCTGTCTTTCTTGGCTACTCTGACCCAGCCACACTGGCCCTCTCGCTATTCCTTAAAATCGAGCACCAGAAAACAAGTGTTGGCGAGGATGTAGAAAAATTGGAAACCTTGTGCATTGTTGGTAGGAATGTAAAACGGTATAGCCACTGTGGAAAACAGCATGGTGATCCATCAAAATGTTAAACAGAATTAACACGTGACCCAGCAATCCCACTTTTGCATATATACCCTGAAGAATTGAGAGCGGGGATTCAAACAGATATCCGTAAATCCAAGTTTACAGCACCATTACTCACAAGAGCCAAAAGACAGAAGTAGCCCAAGTGTTCATCAACAGATGAATGGGTAAACAAAATGTGGCATATCCATACTACGGAATATTATTGAGCTTGAAAAGGAATGAAATTCTGACGCATGCTACAACATGGATGAACCTTGAAAACATTATGCTAAGTGAAATAAGCCAGACGAAAAAGGGCAAATAGTGTATGATTCCACTTATATGGGATATCTGGTGTAGTCAGATTCATAGAGACAGAAAGTAGAACGGTGGTTCAGGGGCTGGGTTGGGGAAACGAGGAGTTAGCATTTAACAGGTATGAAGTTTTTGCAGGGGGTGACAAAAAAAGTTCCAGAGGTGGATGGTGGTGATGCTTGCACAACAGTGTGAATGTACTTATAAGCCATTGAATGAAACACTTTAATTTAAATACTAAATTTTATGTTGCGTGTTTTTTACCATAATGAAAACAAACTTTGAAAAACTCAGGCGAGCAGTTTGTCTCACAGCCTGTGCTCTTCCTGTTCCCTTTGCCTGGAACCCTCTCCTCCAGGAGTCCACATGGTTCATGCCCTCCTTACTATATTCAAGTTCTTTGCGCAAATATCACCTCCTCAGGGATGCTTGGCCACCCTCTCTGAAATGCCCCGTCCCCATCCCATGCACTCTTCTCACTCACTCTCTTCCATTCCACCTGCTCCATTTTATTAACAACGTTTAGCACCCTGAGTGCTAAGTCTGAAACATCCAGCAGCACTGAGCTGGAGCTGCCGTTAGAACACCAGGGTCTCTGTGTCTGGAGTTCAGACCTGGCCATGTTTCTGGAGGTCCCAGTGGAAGGAAGTGGCAGGTCCTCGTCTAGAGGTGCAGGACTCTCTCCTGGATGGGATTGGAAAGTAGGACACCGGGAGATGGCCGGGAGACAGTTTTAGAAAAAGGAAGTCTACACTGTGGGTAGAAGTGAGTAGAAAGGAAAGTTGGATGCTTTTTTCATCCTGACAACCCTGAAAATGGTTTTGGACCTTTAAAATGAAAAGAATAAAAGTGTAAAGGTAGAATAGAACATTTTAATTTCTCAGAGCTTTGACAGATAAGATGTTCTTGTTATGACTTTATAACTTTCTATTTTCAAATTGGAAAAACAAATCTACAGAAATTAAATTCCATCAGCCCTATTTAAACTCCTTTGGCATCTCCCTGCACCTCGCTTGGCAGGCAGGGTCATGCATGCTACAGCTCTAGCCTCTCCTCACCCCAAGAGCTCCTCCTCCTGGAGTGGCAGCCATGGTCACCTTCACTTTCAGTTGCTGAAAAATGGACTTTGCTCCATTTTTCTCCACGCTCTTGAATCCAATCCCAAGCCCTCAAACCCACCTGTGGCCCATCTGGAGAAATGTGAGGAGACTTTTGCAGTTGACTTGCTTAATCCTATAAGTGCACTTTTCTGAACATTCAGCAGAATAGTATTCAAACATGTGGAGGCCAGCTCGGCAATGAGAAGTAGATGTCAAAGGGACACTCACCATCATTCTTTTCTGTGCAGCAAAGCTACAGTCTTAAAATCTCTGAACATTTGCCTGATCTGTTGCAGGGAGCAAAATTCATTCCTAGGTCTCTCGACCTTATAAAAGCTCCTGAGATGAGGAGAGACGAGGCTGTTATGGTCCCACCATTCTGTCTGTCCCCTTTGAAGGTTCCTCCTCCCCGTCCCCTTCCCCTGCTCCTCCTTGTTTGTTTCAGTGAACACCCTTCCTGATCTCAGGACATTATCAAAAGCCCGTCCATGCTTGAAGTTTCCTTGGTGGAGCAAGAAGGACAGTGGACGTTTTACTTTCTCAGGTGCTGTTTTTCTTGTGGGCACAACTCTCTTGGGAACCTGAGCAGGAAGGGACAACTGTCAGGACAGCATTAGGGCGTGGCTGTGTCCTCTGACTGCCAGCCACCATAACCCCACCTGAACCCCTAAAAAGTACATCTGTGCTTCGGAGATATTCTATTAAGATATTCCTTAAAAATCAGAACGATGCATTTACTGGTAATCTTTTCAAACTTGACTGCCTGACTTCTTACATTGCCAAATGTGATGGTGATGATGATGACAATGATGATGATGAATGTTTGTTTATCTTCACTGGCGATGATGAAGATGATGATGTTGGTGATGAGGATGGTGATGGTGCTTAACACCTTATCATCTCATCCAGAATAAAATTCTTACCATGATCCAGTCCACCTCACCTCATCTCCTTCCACTCACCCCATCACTATCCTTGTTCCAAGCACACTGGCTTCCTCACCGTTCCTTGAACACTGCACATATATGGTCCAGCCTCGGGTCCTTTGTACTTGCTATTCTCTCTGCCTGAGAAGGCCCGTTCCTCCCCACTTATTTGAATGGTTTGCTCCCTCCCTTTGTCCATATCACTGATCATCTTTCTCTGACCCCCTAATTTGACACAACACTCACAGGCATTCTGTCTTCTTAAGGATGTTTTTCCTCTCCTAACATTTATTGTGAATGATCCATCCCCCTCACTAGATATAGGTTCCATGAGATGGGATTTTTGTCTATTACTGCTTGTGTCATCAGTCCCTATCCTTGGCATAGTAGCTCCTCAATAATAATTTGTTAAACAAATGAATTCATGCATGGATACAGAGTCGCACAGAGGTGAGTCTAAGTTCTAGCTCTCTTGCTTAGTAGCTCTGTGATCTTGGCCAAGTCATTTGTTTTCTCTGCTCTTCAGTTTTCTCATCAGGTAATGAGGATGCTAAAACCTACCTTTATATCAAGAGATTATTGCAATGATCAAATTAAATAACATAACCATGATAGCTAACACTGATTACACATTTATTTTCACTTTAGCACCTTGCTAAGACCAATGGGTTGGCTCGTTTAATGCTCACAGCCACCCTAGGAAGGCACGGTTCTTAGCTTCATTTTACAGATGAGGACTGAAACATAGGAAAGCTAACCAACTTGCTCAAGTTGTACAGCAAGTAAGGGGTAGAGCTCAGATTCAAACTCACGTGGTCTGATTCTAAAAACCACTGTTATATCAAGCACTTTGTAGACTGCAGATCACTGCTGTTGATCTTTTTTTAATCATGTGATAACCTCCACCAAATTTTGGATATTCCATTTCTTGAACATCTAGGACTGTAGGTTTTCTTGTTTTATTTTTTCCCATATTGTTATATTTATATCTGACATGTTTTTATGTATTTATCCCTCCCTGCCCTGCCCAGTACACACACACACACACACACACACACACACACACACACACGAGCGAATATTGTGATTTTTTGATGATCAGAAGGTGCCCGTGTATTTGCTCTCGGTTCCCAGTGCTGGGCTTGGCAGCAGGCCAGTGGTTCTCCTGGGCAGCCCACCCTGACCCCGTGGCCCGTGGCTTCACTGAGACGCCAGGTGCTGCTCCTGAGCATCATTTCCTTGTCTGGAATGGGCCACTGAGTCTGCAGACTTTCAAAGCCTCTTTTGTCTGCAAGGTGAGTCTGAACTGGTGGAAAAGATCTCAGTCCCGAGATGCCAGCCAAGGAAGTCACTGAACTTCTGGGGCCCTCGAAGCTAAAAACACAGCCTGTGCCGGGAAATCTATGGGAAGCCGGTCTTGCTGACAGCAGGCTTTGGGCCGCCTGCCAAGTGTTTGCTAACAGAGGGGCAGCTGGAAGTGGCTGAGTGGTGAAGGAGGGCAGGGGCCTGTGGGCCGCACTGACAGACCCTGCAAACTGACATGGAGAGGACATGGGAAGATGTGAACATGAGGGCGGCCACAGGCACAAGTGAAATCAGAGGCTTGGCTACGCAGCCCTCTAGCTGACCCGTCTCTGAGCATTAGAACACGAGTCACCTCAATTCACATAAGCTACTTGTTGCATTGTGATGCGTATCAGCCTGGGTTTGGGTCCAAGCTGTCCAGGGTGTAATTTTGGGCAAAGTCACGCTGCCTCCTTGGGCCTCACCTTTGACATCTACAAAGTAGGCATTCGTTTATTCATTGATATTACTGACCACCTGTGCTATCTGCCAGGCACTAGTTTTGGTGCTGGAATAGAGCTGTGAACAAAACAGACAAAATATCTGCCCCTACCCCCAGCCCTTCCATTCTAGGGAGAGGGACAGACAATTAAATGTTTAATTAGGAAGGATGTAAATATTTATGTCAGATGGGGATGAGGGCTATGGGGGGAGATTAAACAAGGAAATGGGGCATTGAGTACAGTAGGTGCTTTGCAGGGAGAAGCCTCTGGGGGCGCCATGGAGCAGAGGTGTGAGTGGCCAGAGGAAGCCGGTCATGCTGCCAGCTCTGGGAAGCCCTTAGAGGCTGGGGGACCGGAGTCTGGAGCTTGTTCAGTGTGTTGGACAATGGAAAGGAGGCAGTGTGATGATGGCAGAGTGAGTCGGAATTGGGGTGATGGGATGGTGGGAGGCGATGTCAAGGAGGTCATCAGACTCTAAATCACATGGGACGTTACAGACCATGTAGGTCTTAGGTTTTCTATGTTTAGCACTATTTTTTAAGTCATTGCTGCTGTTGTTTACCTTTTAATGAATCTCTTCGACAATATGAGACTCTATGAAAGAACTTAAGACATGAAGAAGATCATAGTACATGCAGAATGTTTATTTTTTAAAAGAAATTTGTTGATGACACAGTTTCGTTCCTAGGAACAAGCATAACAGTCTGTTAGGGATTAGGGTAGAATTTTGATGATAACTTGCTAAAGGGCTCAGGAAGGCTGTAATCCTACCTTGACAGTCACTACCACCACCCCTATTCCAGATTCCTAAGGTAGCTGAAAACACAAGGAGGAATCACAAATAAGAGTCTAAATACCGTAAAGTGTTAGCAATGTTAGCAGGTCTAGGTCTGCCGCTCCCAGTGAAGGATTCTCGGCTAAAGCTGCCCTGAATCTCTCCACTTAGGCCCCAGACCAAAGCAGTGCCACCTTCTACCCTACTTTAAGCCAAAATCTCACTTGTGGATGTTACTTACTAAATATGTGACTCTTATTACTAAAGAGTTCCAACATACAGCAAACAATTATGAAAAGAGCAGGACATCTGGGCCTTCTGGGAATCAGTTTTTGCCGCCAAGTCCTGGAAGAGAATGGCAGAGAGAAAGATGGATGCTGGAGTCAGCTTCTTTGAGGAGCTACAAGGCAGGAAGGAGGGAGTTAACGGGATGACCACCCAGATCAGCAGACAGATACAGAGAAGCAGAACGTGGAAGCCAGAATCACATGTGTTTGCCCAGCTTTTCACCCCAGCAGTGCCCCTGCCTGCTGTTGAATGTAGCACTGTGATGTCCTGATCACTGTGATGTCCTGATCATTGGCTAACAGTTCCTATTTATGAGGTGTAGTAATGAAGGTTACAGAGTAAGGCAGAGGGTCACAAGTTGTCCTAGCATTAGAAACTGGGGCTGAGGGTATGAGAGGCTGCCTATCTTCTGTCAACTCAGTGTCTGTCTGTCTGTCTGTCTGTCTGTCTTTCTCTCTCCTCCTGCAAAATATATGGCATGCCTAAGGCCTTGGAAAGGAGCACGCTCAAAGGGTTTAAGGGTACAGTTTGGACCTGATAGGTCTTTGGTAACTGACAGGAATGTCCAGTATTTTATCAGCCACCCTTGGATTCCAGAATAGTCTGTCTGCCAGCATCTTGCCTGTCTCAGGAATTCTGGGCAATGTCTCTTTGTGTTGAAATTCTCCTTTAGTCAGGCTTCATGGTCAAGGCTAATAGCTGCTACCTCCACATTCCCACACGTTTTTGGTTTCTTGTGCACATTCCATTCAGTCATCCAATTCCAAGTCTCAATTTCCTTTTCATTCCCATTGATCTCTTGGTCTAATAGCATCCTTCAGCTTATTATAATAATGATGAGTGCAATCACCATCTTCCATTCTGTCAGCAACATCATTATCATCGTAAATGTAGTTATTAGTAATGAAACATGAATATCTCTATGCTTTAGTAATATTATCTGCTTAGCCTCCCATACTTGCCAGGTGCCAGTTCCAGTGAGAATGTGGTGAAGGACCCTAAAGGAAACTGAATGCATTCCATCTTGTTCCTGTGTGTGTGCGCACACGCACGTGTGTGTATACACGTGCATGCATGTATGTTTTCTTTGAACTGGACATGTGTTTAATTATAAACAGGTGTTTATGTCTTTTTCTTATCTAGGGGGCTATAGAAGAGATTTTGTTAGTGGATGATTCCAACCATATCTACCATATCTAGCACTGATAACAGATCCTGGAACTTAGAAAATGCTGCATAAATATTTGTGGTTAAATAATCACTGCCTTCCTCTGCAGCCTTTAGTATTTCCCAGTGGCCTCAATAAGATATTTTTACCCTAATCCTTGGAACCCTTGAAAATGATATTCAAAAGGGATTTGCAGATATAATTATGATTGTAGCCATTTTTTAAAAAATATTTCTTTATATTCCTTTCTCTTCTCCCGGGACTCAATTCCACATATATTAGACTGCTTAACATTGTCCCATAGCTCACTGAGGTGTGTGTGTGTAGTGAGGGGGGTTAATAATTTTGTTCTTGGGCTTTGTTTTGTATAGTTTGTATTGCATTCTCTTTAAGTTCTACTGTAATGTCTAATCTGCTGTTAATTCCATACAGTGCATTTTCAATTTAAGATATTATATTTTTATCTCTAGAAGTTTTATTTTTCCATGTTAAAAATTTCCCGTTTCTCTCATTATGTTAGTGCTTTTTCCTCTACATTCTTGAGAATGTAGAACCTATTTATAATAGTTGTTTTAACTTCCATTTTTGCTCTTCCCTTCATTTCATATTTCTGGATGTGTTCTTATTGATTTATTTCTCTCGATTATGGGTCATATTTTCATGCTTCCTTGAATGCCTGCTAATTTATGATCAAATGCCACAAATTTTACTTAGTAAATTTTATATGTCAGGTGCTGGATTTTGTTGTATTTCTTTAAATAGTGTTGTACTTTGTTCTGGGACGCAGTTAAGTTGCTTGGAATAAGCTTGATACCTTGAGGGCATGCTTTTAAGCTTCTCTTTGGACAGAACTAGATAGAGTGATTAATCATCTCAGTATGCCTGGGACTAAGGAGGTTCCCAGGACATAAGACCTTCATTTAAAAACTGGGGCTGAGGGGTTTCTGAGAAGGAGGTCTTTCAGTTTTAAAACTGGGAAAGCTCCTCGCAAACTAGGACAAATTAAACATTCCAGATCTAGAGCATGTTGTAATCCAGGACTAATTTAGTCCCACTACTAAATTTTGAGGGCCCTACTCATACACAAAATCTTAACACTCTAGCTGGTGAAAACATGAACTATTTTCAGCCTGTGTGGGTTCTGGAGGGTGTTGAGTCTACTGTTTTTTGATGGTGCTTTCTCTGGCTTTGAGTAGTTTTCTTTCATGCATGTTCAGATCAGTACTCAGCCAAAGACTTGCAGATCTCCCTGGAGGTCTTTTTCTGTGTAGTCCCATCTTTTCATGTGTTCTATCCTGCAAATTCTACCTGCCTTGGCCTCTCTGAGCTCTAGCCTCTGAGTCTTCAGCTCAGTGAGACTGCTGAGCTCCGTTGGCATTCTCCCCGGCTGCTCCACTGCCTGGGAATGGCATCCAGGCAGTCAGCTAGGGGAATTGTAAGGACAGTTTCATTTGTTTCCTTTTTGCAAGGATCATGCCTGTTGTCCACTGTCTTAAAACTGTTACTTAATATGTTTTGTCTGGTTTTCTTGTTGTTTAAGATGGGAGTGTAAATATGGCCCCCATTACTTCATTGGAGCCGTAAGCAGAAGTCTTTATATAATTTATACCTCTCTATATTTTTTAAATTTATGTTACAACTATTTGAAGAGGTTGCTCTTTTTTCATTACACCATTTTTTTGTACATTCAGTTTACCCTTATGAAGACAATGAAATATTTGAAAATATAATGGCAACTATTTACAGAGAGAGTTCTTCCGTGCTAGGTGTTTCATATACATTTTTCTGAATCTTTAAAAAACTTTTAAAGATAGATGTTATCGATATTATTATCTTTATTTAAGAGATGGCAAAACAGATTCAAAGCAGTTAGTAACTTGACCATACTCTTAGCTAGTATCTTGCCCAGCTTATATCTGAATGCAGTCTGTCTGAATACTCGTTTATCCACACCACAAGGCTTAATATGGAGTAGTAATAAAGACACTACACAAGAAAAATGTTCAGACTAAAAGGTTTCTGGCTTCAAAAGGTTAACTTATGCAGAAAATTTAAGTGACTCTTATGATAATGTTTTACGATATGGGTGAATGGCCAGTGTGTGTGTGTGAGAGAGAGAGAGAGACAGAGAGAGAGAGAGACAGAGAGAGAGAGAGTGCACTAGAAAGAATGTGCATGTATATATACACACATACATACATACATACGTGTGTTAGGTGGAGTGGGTAAAGGAGCTTACCTAACCATATTGACTTTCTTTAACCTTGACTCCTTTGCCTACAATACCAAAATTGCATTCCATTTCCTACATTATTGTATTAGTTTCTGAGGACAGTTGTAACAAGTTACTACAAACCTGGTGGCTTAAAATGACATGGTGGCTGGACGTCTGAATCAAGGTGCTGGCAGGTCTGCACCCTCTCTGAAGGCTCTAGGGGAGGGTCCTTCCTTGCCTCTTCCAGCTCCTAGTGAGTCCTGGAGTCCTTGGCTTTTGGCAGTGTAACGCCAGTCTCTGCCTCTGTCTTCCTGGGTCTCTCTTTCCCCTTTTCTTCTTTATAGGGACTTGTTGTTGGATCTAGGGCCCACCTTAGTCCAGGATGATCTCATCTCGAGATCCGTAATTACATCTGCAAAGACTCTATTTCCAAAAACAGTAACGCACAGGAATCACCAGTTAGGATGTGGACTGTTTTTTTAAGGGATACAGTTCACCCCACTACAGTTTCTGTGAGAGCTCTGAGAACTGGCTACTCTTAAAGATTCTGCCAGGAAGACCATCATGCTGTCTTAAAGGAATAGTGGCTCAGATCCCTGTGTTCATTTCCATGGTTGTTGAGGTTTCCTTTGCTCTACCCAACAGAGATTTGCTACCCTACAACCCAGGCATTGATCTCCTGTGATTACCCATAAACCATAACTGGGAAAGAACTCTAGATACCCCAATCTGAGCCAGAGGAACTTCTAACTTGGTTGTCTAAGCCCCAGTGTGTCTTTTATCCAGGTATCTTTCTTTCCATTTGGGCAGTAAGACAGCCCCTGGGCCTTTGCCATGTCTCAGTTAAAAATTCTATCATGCAAGATTCACCCCCTTTCTTTATATATTTGTTGCCCAATTATCCTGTGTTGCAACTTTCTGCTACCTTCTTTTTCTCCATAAACATAAGCAACAACTTACTTTTCTTGCTAATGCTTCTTTGTAATCTTGCCAATGTAGTATCTTAAACATGATGGGACTGCATTTTTAAGGCATTAGACTTAATAATTAGGTCATTACCACTATTTACTAACCTACACTCATTAACAGAGCTCTTTGCTTTTCACCTTATTAAAGCATAATGAGGTTATTAATTAAAGCAAGAGACATAAGCACTCTGGGTTTACTTTAAGGCCATCTGGGGAGATGGTTAGGTCTTTGGTCGTAATTTCTGTTAAATGTTTCCAAGGGGATACATTTAAGTCACCATGAAATGATATTTCCCTTCAATGTAAACTTGTTTTTCTGTTTAAATGGGTTATTTTTAGGTTCCCCAAATTCCCAGTTGTAATCCACCTAATGCCTTAATTCAGCTAAACAGTGGGAACAGTGGGGGGCAGCAATTAAAAGTACAGGCTGGAGCCAGACTGCCTGGGTTTAAATCCTGGCCCTGTTTCTTACTGTGTGACATTGTGCAAGTTATTTCATCTCTCTCTCTCTGCCTTGTTGTTGTTGTTTTTTAAAAAATCTGGTCAAGTGTTAATTAAAAGAATTGAGTACGTGAAAAATGCTTAGGACAGTATTGGCACACAGTGAGTGTTTTATATATGTGAGAAGTTCTTTATTTATTAAATCCAAAAAAATAGCTTTCGGTGTCTACTGTGTATTAGGCGCAGTTTGGTACTCTGCACTTTCTAGGATGGAGTTACAAGTTGAATTGTGTCTCTCCAAAATTCATATATTGAAGTTCTAACCCCCAGTACCTCAGAATGAAGTGATCTTATTTAGAGATACAATTTTTTTCAGAGATAATCACGTTAAAATGAGGACATGGGGCAGGCCCTAATCCAGTATGACCAGTGTACTGATAAAAAAAAAAGAGGAACTTGGATACAGAGACACACATAGAGGGAAGACAATGTGATAACACATGGGGAGAAGGTGTCTGTCTACAGCCGGGGAAAGAGGCCTGGAACAGATCCTCCCCCTCAGCTCTCAGAAGGAACTAACCCTACCAACACCTTGATTTTGGCTTCTAACTTCCAGAACTGTGAGAAAAGAAATTTCTACTGTTTCAGCCACCTAGTGGTGGTAATTTTTTACAGCATCCCTTAGAAACTCATAAGGGTGGTTCTAACATCAAATTATTATCGTCAGAGGGAGTATATAATTTGGCAGGGGGAAATGTATTCCCTAGGATCCTGGTTATAAGCAACAGAAATTCATTAAATCTCATTTAAACAAATAATAAAACAAAGATGAACTTTTAAAGATACAGAGGCATCCCATAAAATCTAAGGGCAAGATTGCAGCTGCCACCTAAACAACAAAAGTACTCTCTCGTCTCTTGCTTCTGCTCCTCTGTGGTGACTCTTGCCCCACCCGTACTTTCTTTTTCTCTCTCTCTCCACCCTGGTTTTCTGTGCTTGCTTCCCCAATCCAGATGAACACATGGTCCCCAATTGCACCCAGGTTTGTGTATTAAAGATACAGCCCCCTAGAAAGAAGCTACATTAATTGCTCGGCAGATTCTAATTCTAATGGAAGGGATCTTATTCCTCCACCCTGGGCCAGAAGCCAAGCAGCTCTGAGCAGGGGAACAGCATTTTACTGCACAGAAATAGTGCTTCTACTGCAACCATGTGGATAGAGTGAGGGGAGAGGCTATGGCCAAAAAGGGGGATAGATGACAGATAACCTGAGAAGGGTTGCACTAACAGTGACAAACGATCATATAGCTGTGATGCCACGGCACAGTAGGAAGCTCAAGAAGTCAAGAGAAAATGACATATTAGATAGCGTTTGGTCTCTTATAGTTCTGGAGCTAGAGTTGCTTCTTCTACCTCCAAGGAGATAGAAATCAGTACTGGTTAAAAGCATGGGTCCTAGACTCAGACACACGAATTTCAGTCCAACTTTGCCTTTTATTATGTAACTTGGACATGTCACTGTGCCTCTCTGCACCTCAGCTTTCTCATCTTTCAACAAGGGAAGTAAATAATATTACCAATTTCCTAATTTCAGACCCGGTATAAATGTATGTTTGGCACATATAAGCACGCAATAAATGTTAGCAGATATTAGCATCATTAGGATCTGATGAATCTTTTTTTGTTTTGCTTTCTCTATAAGGCGGAATTCTCAGAACTGAACCTGGCTGCCTATGTTACTGGGGGCTGTATGGTGGACATGCAAGTCATGAGAAATGGGACCAAGGTGGTCAGGTAAGGAGGACTGAGATACAAAAACCCTTCATTTGAGACGTGTGTATGAGGTACCACACATAACCAACCCCTCTATCTAGTGTCTATGACTTAACTCCTGCACTACTTGAACTTTCCATCCAGAATGTCTGCCTCTAAAGAGTTCTAAGGGTTCTTGCAATAAAAATGACTAGAGGCACAAATAACATAGAGAAGCAGCTGGGGTGCCCTGGAATGAACCATGGGCTTGGCGAGAAAAGACGTGGCCTCCATTTCTGGCTTCGTGGATCTATTTGAGCATATTATTTAGTCTCTTGCCCTCTGACTCTCTTTGGCAGCATGATGATAGCAACACTGAAACAGGGATCGTAAATGTGAGAGCACCCTATTAATTCTAAAGCGCGGCACAAATATAAGTATTTATTAGAATGAGCTGTATCCTGCTTTCAGCAGTATGGCAGGCCGAATGTTTGGAAAACTCCCTCCCAGGACATCAAACCTAAAAGTACTGGATATGATATTTTCTGAGAAATCTGTTTATAATACATGCTGAGCTGGAGGGGAAGTGAGAGAACTCTTCAAAAGCCCAGAAATGTCAAGAGAGTAGAAATTCATAAAAGAGGTAAATAGTCATCATAATATATTCCTATCTAGTTAAGTACCCAGCAGATGATACAAACTAAGTCTGGTGAAGGTTTAGATGGGGAAGAAATAGGATTCAAATTTGGGGAAGTAGAGAAAGCAGAAAGAACTTTGAGGGAAAGGTGGCATTTTTTCAGAGCCTTGTCCATTGATGGAATATGGGCATTCTGTGTATTCTAAGAGTAGAAAACAGTCTCTTTGTAAATAGGCCAAAAAAAAAAAAAACAGTATGAGAAATTATGATCATTTAACTAGTTAAGCCATTATTACTGAATGCCAATCTTGTGTCAAGAAAGACATTTCGTAGCTTCCTATTTCCAATAATGGTGGACTAGATATTTGGACTAACTCTTCCATTTAAAACAACTTAAAAACTGGTTTTAAATAATCATCACAGCCTTCAAAGTGTTGGAATGACAAGGAATTACCAGGAAGATAATGACGGAGAAATGGGAACTCAAAGAGTTTATAAATGAATATAAAAGCTACCTTTTCCTGAGTGTATTTGCTAAGTCTGGCAAATTTGAAAATTGGTTTTGCTAGCCCATCACAGGCAAGGGAGACAGAACTCAACACCCAGGGCCACTCAAGGTAGGGAATGAAATGGTAGACCCTTTCTACAATAAACCAAGACTGAAAGGACTACACCTTAAAAGTGAATGTGAATTATAAGCAGATGAAGCCTCACAAGTAATCGCAGAGTGAACTGAAATTATGCGGGTCTTCCAGAGAACTTTAAGCATTAAACTTAGTTTATGGTGGTCTCAGACATGTCAAAAATAAAAGCAAACCCGATGTAGAGGAAGACACCTTCATCCTAGCCTTCAAATAATTATTCAAATAGTTGTTTTACAAAGCTAGCACATAGTCAAAGATAACCAGGCGCAGACACCATTATGAGAAGAAACAAGAATTAACAGAAAGAGACCCTCATATCTCAGATACTGGATCATCAGACTCAGATTCTTAACAGAAAAAAAAAAACACACATATTAAATTGAAAAAAATCAGATTTGTAGATATCTGTAAGGAATAGTAAACTATAAAAAGTGACACAACCAATTAAAAAAATAAATAGAACTTCTAGAAATGAACATATAAATAACCAAAATCATTAGTTGTGTTGTATTTAACAGTGTATTAGATACAATTGAAAAAGTGTTAATAAAGTGAAATGTAGAGCTGAAGAAATTATCCTAAATGAAGTACAGAGAGAAAAAAATTGGAAAAGCAGAAGAGATGATCAGATCTCATGTAAAGGTCTAATATTGAATTAATCAGATTCTCAAAAAAGAAACTGGAACAGAGGCAGTATTTTAAGAAACGATGGCTTAAAACCTTTCAGAAAGATACCAAACCACAAAAACAGAAGCTCAACAGATTTATAGCAGGATAAATGAAAAGAATTCCACACCAGTCCACAATAATGTAAGTGCAGAAAGATGAAGAAGAAAAAAAATAGCCAGAGAAAAAAAGGCAGATTGCTTTGACTAGACTAACAGACTGACTGCTGGTTCCCAGGCAGCAGGGTGGTGGCATGATATATTTAGAGGCCAAAAGAAAATAACTGCCAACCTATAATTCCATCCTCAGGGGAACGTCTTTTATGAATGAAGGCAAAATAAAAATATTTACAGAGAGAAGACCCTCAATAAGGGAAATTGTAAACTAGGTGCTTTAGGCAAATAAATAAATAAATAAATAGATAGATAAATAAATAAATAAAATATAATAAAATGAAAATCCCAGAATAACATAGAGCAGCAAGAAAAATGAAGAGCAAAGTACATGGTAAGTGTTAATAAGCATTGTCTTTAAATATAATTATAATAATAATTAATAATAATAATAAATGCCTTATGAAGGTTAAAATATATGAAGTATAGGGATTAAAATACACAACCATAAGTTGGTAGGGGCTGCGGGTCCATTAAGGTGTTCTGAGACCACTGTATGGTCAGGCAGGAAAGTCAGGGTATTGATTAATAACATCTTTGAAAAGTCAAAGACAAATGATGTAATCCCTTAGTAATTGCTATTAAAAAAACCCAGAATGTGATACTTCAAAGGTACAAAAGTGGACAAAAAGAAGTAGTAAAAGAAGAAAGGAAATGGCTACATAGAACAGATGTTATAAATAAAATAAGGCATAGACTTAAATCCAAATATATCAGCAGGCTGATATCACTATAAATGGCTTGTACCAGCAGTACTGGTTATTAAAATATTGAATTATTTTTATACAAGTCGATAAAGAGCTTCTGCCCTGAGCTCTCTGGATACCTTCAGCCCTCTCACCACATGGATGGGCATGGCCATTGGCTGCTCTTTTGTCCTCCAGTTCTCCACACTCCTCATCCTCAGTCCAAATCCTGTTCTTCTTATGGTCAGAGGATGCCTGAAATTGTAGGGGAGACACAACTTTGGAAGCGGTGGTGGAACCCCACAGAGCAAATGCTTTGCTCCCTCTGTCCCTTCCAGGCTATAAATGCCTGAGTCCCCTGGAGTTGCCCTCTCATGGTCACTTGTGAGAATTGCAACCTCTACAAAGTGTGCCCTGCAGGTAGTTAAATATTTATTATACCACCAATCTATATCAGTACTTACATTAAATGTAAGTGGACTAAATGCTCTAATTTACAGAGCATCTACACAAGATTGTCAGAATAGAGTTTTTAAAATCCAACTATATTCCATTCAAGAGATTTATCTAACACATAAGAATATAGGAAGTTTGAAAGTTAAAAGAGTGAAAAATATATATACCATGGAAGTACTGGGCAAAAGAAAGCTAGTCAATATAGCTATATTAATGTCATGGGAAAAATAGACTTCCAGATGAAAAGCATTGTCAGGGAAAGGAAAAAAATTCATTATGATAAAGGGTTCATTTACCCAGAAGAGATCATTTTAAATTTATAAGCACCAAATAAAATGGCCTCAAAATATACTTCAAAAATTGGCAAAACTACAATGAGGAATTAAGAGTCCATCATCATGGGAGATTTTGAGAATGGTGCTAGAAATACATATTCATTTACTTCTCACAGAAGCCTCATTGTAGACGAGCCATCTTCTTCCTGAATTAACAAAATTGTTTACAAAAATAAATTTAAAAAAATGTTTCAGGTGTTTTCTAACCAGCTATTCTCCCAGTGTTTAGGAATGGCAGGCTTTAAAGACAATTGTAACGAGCTAAATTGTGTCCCCTCCCCTGCCGCCCAAAAAAAAAAAAAAAGAAAAAAGTGTTAAAGTCCTAACCCCTAGAACTTCAAAATGTGATTTTATTAGGGAATAGAGTTATTGCAGATGTAATTAGTTAAGATGAGGTCATGCTGGATTAGTGTGGGCCCTTAATCCAACATAGCTGGAGTCTTTATAAGAAAAGGAAAATCTGGACACAGAGACACAGGGAAAATGCCGTATGATGATGGAGGCAGAGATTGGAGTGATGCATCTGCTAACCAAAGAACACCACAGACTGCCTTCCATCACCAGAAGCTGACAGACAGGCATGGAACATATTCTCTCTCAGCCCTCAGAAGAAACCCACCCTCCCAGCACCTTGATTTCCAACTTGATAACCTCTAGAACTGTGAGAGAATAAATTTCTGTTGCATAAGCCATCAGTTTGTGGTATTTGTTAAGGCATCTCTAGAAAACTAACACAGCAGTGCTTCTCAAGTGCAGACAAACCTGGAAATACTGCTAAAATGCAGATTCTAATCCATTAGGTATTCAGGTAGGACCTGAGATTCTGAATTTCCTATGAGTTCCTAGACGAAGACATTGCTGCTGGTCCTGTAGGCTTCAATTTGAGCACCAAGGGTGTGGACAAGCTCCCACATGCTGTTACTGTTGGTAGAAGACCATGCCTTAGGTAGCCAGGGCTATGAGGGAAGTTCCAATGCAGCCAAAGTCCTCAGCTCAAGGGTCCTTGGGGCCACAGAGATTTACTCTGTCTATGCCCAGGTTGGCGCTTACAGTCTCAGCCAAGCAGCTTGTTTTGGCAAGCCACAGGTGGCAGACCTGTGAGAACATGCACACAAACAAGGTACTCTCCGTCTGACTCACAATGTGTCTTGTAGCTGGAGAGTCAGTAAATTCTTCCTGAGGCATATGGTGCTATTCCAAGTCCTGGCTGTGGTCTTACAAAGTAAGAATTTGGAGCTGTGCTCTTGACTTGCAGTATATTCTTTCAAAAAGACTTTGGTGTTGAATTGAAAAGATCCCCTAAGCACTTCCAAATGTGCAAGATGAGCAAGCCTAGACCTTCCAAAGGCTTCTCCTGGGGCGTACCTTCAGAGAAGTAACCAGGACCAGTGGTAGAGAGGACCACTGCTGGTTTTCTTCAGCATCTATTCTTTTGCATTGGGGAATATAGCACCTATGTCTTCTATTGGGGTAACCCCTCCCAACATGTAGTCTATGTGGTTTCTGGTATGTAAGCAGCCCTAGAATCAGATTATCACACTGGACCCAAGCCAGGCCAGTGAGAATCCATTGTGAGACTCTTAGATGAGAGACACGTGCATTCTGCCATGGCTGCCGAACCGGTGGGAGGGATGCCTGGGACAGATGATGGCCATCTCTCTTTCTCCTTGAGGGTACAGTGTACAGTGAACAGAGGGTACAGAGCGAAGCCAAGGCAAAGGAAAAACACAGCTCAGTGTGTGTTTGTGTGTGTGTGTGTGTGTGTGTGTGTGTACAAAAAAGGGGGGGAGGGAGAGGAAGGAGGGGAGAGGAGAGAGAAGAGAAAGGAGAGAGTCAATGACTGGTGATATTATTCAAAGCCCTGGATTCAGACTTATTGCCAAACCCTGTCCACACCCCCCCCAAAAAATATTTTTGATTAAGCCAGCTGGACTTGTACATACAGAATTTATGAATTTTTATTTAACAAACACTTTATAGCATTTCCTACATGCTAGGCACTATTCCAAGCACTTAACATATATACTGACTCATTTCATCCTTTCAACAACCCTATAAGGTGTGTACTATTATAATCCACATTTTCTAGATAAGGAGGCTGAAGCACCAATAAGTTGAGTAATAGAATCAAGGTCTCCAGCTCCTAAGTGGCAAAGCTAGGATTCAAGCCTAGAAGTGTGGCCCCATAGCCTGTGTGGGACATTACTACTACACTAGATTGCCTCTTTAACAAGGGGGAGACTATTTAATAATCAGAACTGCTTAACAAGGCAGTGAGTTCCCCATAATGAGTGGTGTGCAAAGGTATGGCAACCATTCGGCAGAAAAATATTAAAGGGTTCCAAGCATTTGACTTTTAGATGGTGGGAATTCAGTGAAAGACACTTATTAGTAAGATGAAAACATATGAACATATAAAACACATCGATGTAGTTATTTGGTCAGATTAAGAATACTCTAATACTATAATGATGGTGTATAATCACTTTTAACTCTAGTATAAAGGTTAAAAGACAAAAATACTTAAAATAACTAGCTACGATGATTTGTTAATGAATACACAAATAAAAAGATGTGAACTATGACATCAAAAGCATGGAATGTATGGAGGGGGAAGTAAAGAGTAGAGTGTTCATATGTGATCCAAGTGCAGCTTAAAACAGACTGTTATAACTATAAGATATTTTATGTAAGACTCGTGGTAACCATAAAACCAAAACCTATAGTAGATGCAGAAAGCAAAAAAAAAGAAAGGATTCAAAGCATACTGCTACAGAAAATCATCAAATCACAAAGGAACACAGCAAATAGAGGAAGAAAGGAACTACACAAACCAGCAAGAAAACGACAGAATGACAGCGGTGATCCTTACCTAGGAATAACTACTTTAAATGTTAATGGGTTAAATTCTCTAATCAAAAGACACAGAGTGGCTGAATAAAAAATGATCCAACAATATTCTGCCTACAAGACAATCAGCTTTGGCTTTAAAGACACACATATGCCGAAAGTAGAGGGATGGAAAGGATATCCCATGCACATAGAAAACAAAATAGAGCAGGGGTAGTTATACTTATATATCAGATAAAATAGACTTGAAGTCAAAAACTGTTTGAGACAGGACAGAGTATGATGATAAAGGGGTTAATTCATCAAGAAGATATAATAAATGTATGTATATGTAATATAATAATTGTAAATACATATGCACCCAACATATGAGCACATAAATATATAAAGCAAATATTAACAAATGTGAAAGGAGAAATAGCAATACAATAATAGTACGGAATTTCGATAACCCACTTTCAACAATGGATATATCACACAGACATAAAATCAATAAGAAAACACCTGGCTTGGACTATCCTTCATACCAATGGACCTAACAGATATACAGAGAACATTCTGTCTATCCAACAGCAGCAGAATACACATTCTCAAGAGTGCAGAGAACGAATATTCTCCAGGATAGATCATATGTTAGGGCACAAAACAAGTCTTAACAAATTTAAGAAGATTGAAATCATATCTTTTCAGATCACAGTCATATGAAACTAGAGATAATAGGAGGAAAACTAAACTAAAAAAAAGTGGTTAACTATGGGGAGCGATGCATATGTCATTAACTCGATCGTGGTAATCACTGCAGAATGTATACATATGTCAAAGTATGTTGTACACCATTGACATATACAAATTGTATTTGTAAATCATAACATCAGTAAACCTGGGAGGGAAAAAAGAAAGTGGCAACGTTTGGATTTGAACCCAGGAGTCTGATTCTATGTCAGGTGAATGTCCAAATGTCTTTAAATCCCGAGATTTTTGTCAACTCTCTTCCTTGCATTACCTGTGTCCACTCAGTGGCATCATCTGGTCCTGTCGAGCTCACCCCTATAGTAGATGCAGTAGAGCTGGCGTGAGTGCATCCTGAGATTGTACAGAAAATAGCAAGAAGTAGAGATTTCTCCAAGGTGCTGAGTGTGGCTCAAGTTCACCCAGAGTAGAGGATGTCAGTGTTGCTCTCTCTTAGAAATATATTGCTTAGATCTGAGACTCTACCTCTGTGAGCCTCAAGGTTGTTGTTGTTGTTTTTCTGTAAAAGGCAATAGTATCATTTTATATAGTTTTTGTAAGAATTCAATGAGATATGTGAGAAGTTTGTTCATTCATTCCACAAATATTGATTGAAGGCCTACTGTGTTCCAAGCTCCATTTCAGATATTGAGATTAGTATTGGACAGGGCCTAGGCAGAAAACAGAATTTAACCCCAAATGGTTTAAATGAAGAGATTTTAATGAAGGAACCACTTACAGAGGAGTGTGTGGGGCTGAGGGAACATGAGACATCCAGTATCTAACAGTAGCAAACAGCAGAAAGCCATTATCATCCCTAGAGGTGAAGGGACAGGAGTGGAAATAGAATTACTGGACTTAAATCAAGTAGGTTTCATCTAGACTTGAGCAGGTGGTCCTCTCAGTTGAAGTTGTAGTTCTTGGGGAAGTTGGCTACCTCCAAAGTCATGGCACTGAAACAGGGTGGGCACTAGGAAGAAATACCACCCTTCCCTGCCCTCTATTCTGTTGGGGCCTCACGTTGGCCCAAGCCAAGCGAGACAAGTTGAGCCAGAGAGCCAGGGTGATGTTGTCCCCAGAGATCAGCCTTCTGGGGCCCAGAGCAGGAAAGAGATGAGTGGGATAAGGGCAAGAGGGCACAAAAAGAGAATAACTCTCTTAGAAAATCATCAGTGAACAGAACAAATTAAGTTCCTTTTCAAGTTCAGATTCTAGTGTGCTTTGTAAATGGCAACAAACACGAGCTGGTTACATCATCAGTAATTGCAGTAATTAAATCAATAGCATACCCCCTAACTCTGATTTCAGTCAAACACCCAAACTTAGGGCAGCCCGTCTGAGGTGCTTAACAGCAATCCAGACATCCAGGTTCTCAGCAAAGCTGCAAAATTTTATTTAGGAAGCAGAGCGGGGCCATTTCAGGGCATGTTAAGATTCATGCTTTGTGGATGGCCATGACCTTTCTGGGCCCAAATTCAAGCCTGGCTTCACAATGGGGCAATAAAAAAAAGAGAGAGAGAGAGCGAGAGTCAGTTGTGTCTATACAGATAGTTGGGATTTGAAATACAGGACAGGAGAAACCAAGAATGAGAAACACCCAAGAGGCAGACATTAATGAGGCCTTAGCCTAATTATGCAAGCCCTGCTCTCAGTTTCCAGCATTAGGCAACCCTAAATTACAGGCACCTGTTCAAACCACAGTGGCTGATAATATGCATCTGCTCATTAGAGGGTCAGACCTTAGGGTTGAAGAGAGAGTGCCAAGAATTGTAAGTAACACAAGACCCTGAGGAAAGGCATCAGAGACTCCAGTACCCCCCTCCACCCCTAAGACCTACCCCAGACTTAACTGTTTCCAGGGAGGATATTTGGAACAAGTTGGAGATGCATGGGCCTTTCCCAGAGAAGAGGATATTTTATAAAAATTTAGAGGTCCAGAGTTAGGAGAGTCCCTTCGAATTTTCTGTGTGTCCCCATTGTACAGATGGGCAAACTATGGTCCGGGGGGCAGAGAGCAGGTCAAATGTCCAAGTCCTCTTAGCTCATGAGCTCCTGAGCCAGAGTCAGCTCTCAACTTTCCTGATCTCTATCCTGGGGACTCTCAAACATCCTGGCAAAGGACATTATAAAATGGTGTGCCTTTGCTCTTTATTTCACACGTTATTGCTCAGTCTTTTGAGCACCCTGAACCTGGATTTTCAAATTCCAGATATTTATTCATTCAGCAAATATCTACTGAGCACATTCAGATTGCCAGGGCACAGTCCGGCAAATGTTACAAAGAGCGCAGTTTCTGCCCTGACTTCTCGGTCTGTGTCTTTTTGGAAAAGTGCTCCCTTTAACTCTCCTAAATGGTTACACACCCACTGAGCTTTTCCTACTTTCCTTTCTTTCATTCATTAAAGATGTGCCAGGCACAGAGGATACAGCAGTGTACAAAACAGACAATAGTCCTTGTGGAGCTGAGACTTAAGTTGCAGAAAGCGGACAACAAAGTAAGCACATATGCATTTTAATGGCAGGTCGTGAGAACTGGTCGAAGGAAAGAAGAGATAAAGTGTGGTATTTGAGGAAAGTCGAGCAGGGAGGTCTCTCCGAATAGAAACCTAAATAAAGAGCAAGCCCTATGGATTTGGGAAGGAGCTTCTCCCTCTGTCTCTTGACTTTGAGTGGATGTGCACACAGGTAAGGGGCAGCTCTGGGGCCAGAAGAAGCAAAGAAGAAAGGCAGAGACCTTTGTCAGCTTAGTGCCCTCATGCCCATCAGGGTCATGTTTCCACATCCTCTTCTCTGCTGCCTTCTTTTCTGAAGGTGGATTCAGTTTTCCTCCTCTGTGTTCACAGGCATCTAGGACTTGCCCAGATTGGTGGTGTGGCTTCATGGCCGAGAGCCCACACAGGGAGACAGGGCAGACTGCCCGTGGTGGGTCCCCGCTCTGCCTTCCATAAGCCATAAGGCCCCGGATAAGTCTCCCCACCTTCCTGGCTTTGTAAAGTGGGAACGAGTATGCATGAATGATATGTATGAAGCAGGTGGAGTGGGGTTTGGTGGACAGTCTTTGCAGTTGCTCTTCCTTCATCCTGAAACACTTCCACAGATGTTATCATGTCTTATTTCCTTCCAGATTTCTGATCAAACGCCATCTTTGCGGAGAGAACTTGTCAGACCATACTGTTCCCACTCTTGAGGCCCAACCGTGCATTTTTTTTCTTCAAGCATTTATCACTGCCCAGAATTATAGATAGATGATAGATGATCGATAGAGAGATGAGGACGTGGTTCCATAGTGTAGCGGTGAGCACGTTTGCTTTACACAGAAGGCCCTGGATTTGTGCCCCAGTGGAGCATAGTCCATGGTCTACAGCCATGCCACCCTGAACAAACCTGATGTCTGATCTTGGAAGCTAAGCAGGATCAGGCCTGGTTAGTACTTGGATGGGAGACCACCTAGCAAGACCAGGGGCTGTAGGCATAAATAATAATAATAATAATGATAAAAGATAGATGATAGATTATATCAATATTATAACATCACATTTTATAGAGAATATATGCTATTATATAATTACATTGACTAGATACAAACATTAATATAATATATAATATGATATATAAAATATATGACATTTTATGTATTATAGATAAGATATGCTATTACATAATTTTAGTTTGCTCCCACTGTATTTCTGGCCCCTAGACAGTGTCTGTCACATATCAGGTTCTCAATAATTATTTGTTCAACGAATGAAGGGATGAACCAGCCCTAAGCCATGGCTAGGTGTCCTTGTTCTTATTGCTCTTCCCGCATTGTGACTGATCCAGGAGGGTAGCAATTATTATTTACTTCTCACGTCTCCCACTGGGCTGGACCTTTCTGGAGGATCAGATTAAGGACTGTTTTTCCTGGCACAGTACTTAAGTCTTTGCTGAAACCATTCAGGACCCACTGACTCTTCAAATGAATAAGAACCCCACAACTTTGCAAAGTAAAGAGCTTGCGACTGAGAGGCCTCCAGCCTTAGCTTGCACCAGGCACAGACTTGTTGACCAGCACACCGCCCACTGCCTCCTCTCCCGAGGAGGGGACAATGAGTCATTGAGGGTCCCAACAGAGCAGCTTTGGAGGGGGAAGGCCCCGATCTATCTCTTCACCCAGGGCCTTTGCCCTCTCCAGTGCGGGAGAAAGCTGGATCCCCAGGGACTTGCAGAGGTGGGGCGTGGGAACGGGAAGAGAGCTGCACAAGAAAGAGACAGTGAGAGTCTGTAAAGAAATGCCAGGCTCTGCTGCCCATGCGTCTCCAGCCAACAGGCCAGTGGCAGACCTGCCAATTCCCCCAGGAGAGGGAGCGGTGCTCTGATGGAGAAAAACAGTGTGGCTCCCGATTCCCAGAATGGCTCCACTTCACTGTCCTCCCTCCCCTCACCACCCTGGGGGCTCACTCCTGACCTGTGGGCGAAATCACCCCGATGGCCACTTCATCCTTTTGGCTTTGGCCTTTTCTCATTCAGAAGCAATCATCTTTTACTAACAGGCTGCTGGGTACTGGGGACTTCTTCGTGGCAGGTCATTTCATCCCCTTTTGAAAGAAATGAAGGGACAATTTCTGAGAAGGGTAATGCCTAATTCACAGTCACACAGCTAATGAGTAAGGCGTTGGGGTTCGAACCCCAATGATTTCACATCACACTACCCTTTTACCCAGTTGGCACAGCTTGATACTGAGACAAACATTTGAGTTGGTGTCAGGTGATCCTGGGTTTGAATCTCAGCTCCTCATTTGCTTTTTGTGTGACTATACAAGAAACTTCACCTCCCGATTCCAGAATCTTCAGTTGTGAAACTGAAATAATGCCTATTTGAGTACTAAAAAAGCAAAAAGTCAGTCTGCTAGTGCCTGAAACACAGAGGGTGCTCTCTAAATGCGCACTCTGCCCCTTCCTCGCCCACTCACCCCATGAATCCTCTTGCACACCCTTCCTTTCCTGGCCCCCCAAGGTGAGCCTCATGGGTAGGGGGAGGATGAGACTGTCTAGGGCCTCCTTCCCCTCCCCTGACCCAAAGCAACGTGGTGGAGTGAGCCATTACAGTTTGCTAAACTGTTTTCAGAATCTCTCCCTTCATTTAAGCAGGTCCATCTGCTTCCAGAGGGCTTGGTGATCCAGCAGTTCAGTGACTTTCAAACTTTTTCATGAAGTCAAATAAGTTAGGAACCCCACTGCCCTACTTATTAAAATGCACATGCTTAGGCCCCATTACCAGAAAGTCTGATTCCTGGATGGGGCACAGGGATCTGCACGTTGTCAAGCTCTAGCTGTGAGGTTCCAAGACCAGGAGTTCAAGGGCCCTACTTTATTTTATTTATTTTTTTTTAGGACCCCACTTTAAAAACCGCTCCACAAGCAGTCTGTGGAGAGGGGTGGCAGGCAGACAACGAAAATACAGAACACTGTATTATTTTAATTTGTTCTGCATAGTTTTAGGATACATATGAAAATTTTAGTGACAGTCATACACACACACAAATCAATTTGAACTTGCCTTGATAAGTGTGAGATTCCAACTCTGTTTCTACCAGTATCTGACTATGGGGCTGTAGAACAGTAATTGTTTTCTTTCTGAGTCTGTTTCCTCAGTTGCAAATGAGGGTGGCAACTTCACAGGACAGTTGAGTGAATCAGAAGGGGGAAATGGATGTATGCAATATACTTGATGATCTGGGAGTAGTGTATACACATTAGATACTATATGAAGACAAACAATTTTTTTCTGGGACATTTCTTCATTTCGATAACAAATAATATTCCTGTGCTATTAAGCTTATTTTCTGGCATTCCGCAGTCTATTCTTTTACTTTCTGTGGTGTTTATCCTGATGGCAGTGAGATGTCTGAGAATGAAGTCAACCTTTGGACAAGCAGCTCTTCATTGAAAGAGGTGGCCTCAGCGCCACCACCACCAGGGTGTATGCAGTCTGCAGACCCCTGACTTTCTCCTACAGATGATATCAGTGGTGTGTGTGTGTGTGTGTGTGTGTGTGTAACATTTTTCTTATCAGCATGTTCTTATTCTCCACCACCAATCCTACTACAGACCAAATCAACTCTCTCTTTCACCCGGATTTCTGCAGTACCCTCTTCACTGGTCTCCTCGTTTCTGCCATTACCCCGTTTCAATGATCAATTGCTGTGTAACAAACTACCCCAAACTTAGTTGCTTAAAATCACAACCGTCTTACGTGCCTGTAGTCTCTGGGTCAGGAATTTGGGCAGGGCTTGTTTAGCTGGTTGTTCTGAATGTGGTGTTGGCTGGGTTGCTCGCTGGGCATTATTTGGATGGTGGCTGGACTGGGCTGGAGGGTCCCAGGAGGCTTCATGCTCATATGGGCGCTTCAGCCCCTCTGCACATGGTCTTGCATTTTCCATGCAGCTACTGAGCTTCTTCACAGCAATATGATCTCAGAATAGTCAGACTTCTTAGAAGGTAGTGGCAGTATTTAGACTTCTTTCTAGTTTTAAAGAGGGCAAGTTACAAGAGGGGTGGAGGGTGTCGGTACCTCAAAGGCAAGAGTTAGAAGTTATGCAGTATCACTTCTGCTACATTCTAGTGGCTGAAGACAGTCAAAGGGAAAAACTAGATTCAAATGAAAGGAGCAGCCAAGAATTTGAGGACGTATTAATCCACCAAATCCCCCTTCAATCCATTCTCCCCACAGCAATCAGAGTGATTCTTATGAAAGTAAATCAGATACCAAGCCCATGTTTAAAACCATCCAGGGGCTTCTCATCCCTCACAGAGTGTAATTCCCAGTCCTGGCCATAGTCCGTAAGGCCTCGGATGGAGCAGACTTACGCGATCTCTTCACCTTTCTTCCCCTCGGCCATGCCGGTGCTCCTATTCCTTGGTGTTCTTTAAACAGGTCAAGTGTCTTCTTCCTTTCTCAGGGCCTTCGCACCTGCTATTCCTTCAGCCTGGGAAACTTTTCTTCCAGGTATGAACACAGCTCACCCCCCACTACATTTTGGCCTTGCTCAAACATTGCCACTTCCTTCTTTGACCCTGCTATCTAAAATAACCTCCCGTGCGGATCTCTATACCTTCACCCACCTTTACCTTTTAACAGCATGCAGCACTGCTTTTATGTTTGTGAACATGTTCCTTGCCTATCTCTGCACTAGAACGTACGCTTTTTGAGGGCAAGGATCCTTTCTATTTTGCAAATAAACACATCTCCAGGCCCTAGAATGGTGGCTGGTGCCATTTTGGTTGAACAAGTGACTGATTCTTCCATCCTGCATTTTGTTTTACTTTCTGCATTTGCACCTACCTCCCCACCCCGAACTGGGAGGTCTTCGAGGGCAGAGGTCATGTTGCTGTCCTCATTATAGCCAGCTAGCACCTAGTGTAGTCCTTGCTAACTGTCTATTGGGAGCTAGATTTGAACTCCACCCCTTGTTTGAAGCTCCAAGCTTACTCTTAAAATTTTCTATTGTTCTCCTTGCTCTGAAACATACTGAGGTCTTACTGTGTTCCATATAATGTGATAAGCTAGTGAATAGCATGCATTGTCTTACTAAAATGTCAAAATGGCACCACATGATAGGGCCTGTTACTATCTCTATATAACAGATGAGAAAACTGAGTCACAGAGTAGGTCACAGAGAAAGCGGCAGAACCAGGATTCATACCCAGGCAGGCTGATTCTAAATCCATGCTCTCAATAGCTATACAATGCTGTTTCCCACGTGATGGAGTCCTTGGTCCTGACTAGTCTGTTTTGTGCCATTTCATAACTGCTCTGTGCTTGTGTGACTTATTTCCCCAGTTAACTCAGGTTCGTATCTCCTGATCCGCTTTTAAGCCAGCTTTATCACTTACATTGGGAAACATGATGAAACGTTCTGTGCCTCAGTTTCCCCGGATACAAAACAGATAGAGACCCTACCTAATCACAGGTGTGGTTGAGAGAATGAAATGAGCTAATTCACAAAACCATTTACAGCAGTACCTGCCATATAGTTAGCGCTCAATAGCCCTGGGACATACACTCTGATACTTTTGCTTCAGCCAATAAACAGTGAGCCTTTTTACCTGCTGCAAAACGCCATCACAAGATGCCCACTATCCCCACACGAAGAACTTTGTGTCCTGACACCTTTTGCCATTCTTCTCATTGTGATACTCTTTCACATTCAGCCAGCGTGCACTGAATGCCTGCCTTGTGCCAGGCTTTCTGCGAGGCACTTCCTATACCCTGTGTCACTTTATAGTCCTGTCCCATATCACAGATGGAAGAACTGAAGTTCTCAGAACTTACGTAACTTGCCCCAAGGAAATAAGAAAATAAGAAAACCATGACTGGTCCTCCAGCCTCCTCTGCCCTCCTCCAATCTATTTTCTACGCAGCAGCCAGAATGAGTTTTTATTTCTCTTTTTAACTGATAGACTTAATTATTTTATAGAGAAGTTTTTGGTTCATAGCAAAATTAAGAGGAAAGTGCAGAGAGTTCCCTTATACTCCCTGTCTCCACACACGAACAGCCTCCTCCATTATCAACCCCCCACCAGATGGTACATTTGTTACAGCTGATGAACCTATGTGACACAGCATCATCTGAAGTCCATAGATTACATTAGAGCTCACCCTTGGTGCTGCACATTCTGTAAGTTCTGACAAAAGTGTAAGGACATGTATCTGCCATTATAGAATCTTACAGAACAGTTTCACTGCCCTAGAAATCCCGTGTGTTTTGACTGTTCATCCCCCCGCCCCCAACCCTTGCCAACTACTGATCTTTTTACTGTCTGTAGTTTTGTCTTTTCCAGATTGTCCTATAGTTGAAATCATATAATATGTACTCTTTTTAGAGGGACCTTTTAAAAACTCCGATTTCATCATGTCACTTCATCAGTTAAAACCCTTCAATACTTTCCTTGTACTCTTAGGATGAAAACCAGCATTTTTACTGTGATTAGCATGGTCTGGCCACTGCCCACCTTACCAGCCTCTTTTGCTCTCTCTGCATCAGCCACATTACCTTTTTCTCAGTTTTCAATCCTCACCTGCTATTTCCCATCACAGGTCTTCACATATTCTGTTTCCTCTGCTCGGAAAGTCTCTCCTCTCCATTTCACTTAGATTAACTCCTGCTCATGCTTCAGATCTCAGCTCAAGTGTCCCTTCCACAGAAAAGCCACTTACACCCTCTTGTGTGATATCCACCATGCCTGGTACTCAGTGGACTTGCAATCCATTCATTCTTCATTAAATAAGTGAAGAAACCTATATGACTAGCTACTTTAAGCACCTACTGTGCTGAGCACTTTGCATTTATTATTTCTAATTTTTACCTCTTCTCTGCATATCAGTATGACAAGCTACATTTTGTAGATGGGAAATTGAGGCTCAGAGAAGTTCAGTATCTCGCCCAAAGTCCCACCGCTCGTGAAGGGTGGAGTTGGTGTCTGAATCTAGCTCTGTCTGAATTTAAAGCCTGTGTTCTTACAACTCTGCCACGCCCCCTGCTTTCTCTTCTTGCTGGAGCCAGTGTTTGGGCCTCTGTTGGTGGCAGGGCACCGGGGCTTTCTGGGTGGGTGGGCTGGTGGCTACCCAATTCCATGGGTCAGGGGTGAGGGGAAAGGTTGTTGCCATTTAATAACCTGCAGCTTCAGCTCTGCAGTTGGGCGATTACAGTGTTTGTTCACCATATGACGGTTTGGCTCCCATTCAGCTCCCCAGAGAGAGCCATACAGCCATCTTTTATTACCACCCTCTGTGCGGAGAGAAAGAAACATAAAGAGGAAAAGTGACTGTGAGGCTGGCATTTGCTCTGAGCTATCACTCAGAGCTTCCTGACCGCACAGCCTCCTGCTCCTTCCCCTCATCCAGGCTCCCACATGCATCAGGACGAGGCTCAGACCTTTCTTTGTCTCTCATCCAGCCGAAATTTTTTCTCTCCCTGTACTTTTCCCCACCAAACACTGAGGCCGGAGATGAGTAAAGGCTGTTGTACGAAGCTGTGCAGCACACCCTGCTCAAAGGTATAAGTGCATTCTAGGTAGGGGCTGAAAGTCAGCCTATTCTCTGCTTGCCTGGGCTCTCTCTTGGGGCATGCCTCAGCCCTTTCTCTCATTTATAAAACAGAAATGTTTTATAGATCGGTAGGCAAGGCTGGAGAATGGACTGTGGGATTGCCCCGGGCTCTGGCAACCAAATGCCTCCTCTCCCTTTGGGATTTGCATTCATTTGGGCATTTGTATTCACAGATACCCAAACTCCAGACCCCGCTGACACCAGCACTCCTGTTAAGCATAAATTACTGTGACTATTATTACTACTCTTCCACCTAGGCTTGGAACTCCTTAAGTATATTACTAGGACAAGGCCCTGACCTCTAGGGTCAAGAGCAAAGCAGTTTCAGCTGGGTGTTAAGACCTCAGACTATTCATTTGAGCAAACTTAGATTCAAGTACTACGTCCGTCGTCCGTCACTTACCAGCTATGTGACCTAGGGGCACTCACTGCCCATATTCTGAGCCTCAGCTATGAAACAGAGCGATACTTATTAAAGATTGATTATAATAATTTATGCAGTCATGGTAAATATTGGCTAACATCAGTTGCTTACTATGGTCCTGCCACTGTTCTAAGCACCTTTATTATAGGGATTAATTCCTTTAATCCTCTCAGCAATCTGTTTTCCAGATGAAGAATCCGAGGCACAGAGAGTTTAACTTGCTTAGTGTTGCAAAGCTGCCAAATTAGTGAAGCCAGCGATCGAATCGGGGCCTTTTACTAACTCTTAAAGTAAAGCATGTAGAAGTCCAGTCCAGCCCTGGCACACCAAAAAAAAAGTGCTCAGGAAATAACAGTCACTACTGTTATCAGCAGTGGCAGCCACAGCTACCGGGACCAGAGGCTGCCAGCGCCAGGGGAGACACTGCAGAGCCTCTCCTGCGTCATGTGGTTCTCAAACCCTGTTCCACAGAGGTACCTCCTAGACCCTTTCAGATTGTTGGGGGGCTGAATGGGCAGGATTCCAGCTCCCTCCTTCCCACTTTGCCACCTTCACCCAGAAAATCAGTTCCGTTTACATCTATTTGTATCTTAAAATTCCAGCTAAAAACTTGTTTGAGTAAGAACTCCACTGCCAAACAAGAGTTTAAAAGCAAATGGTCCAGCCCGACCTGTTCATTCTTACATAAATGTGCCACAGAGAAGGTGAGTACCCTGCTCGAGAGGCACAGTGAGTGAGTTGGAGGCTGTGCCAGGGCAGAGCTACGTCCTGCTTCCCGGAGCACTGGCTTTTCGCTAAGCCTCTATCAGGGTCTTGTTTTTTTCGCCTCAGGTGGAAACCAGAGAATATATTTTGTTGACGTAGCCCAATCCCCTCATTCCAGCGCACTTTCTCCTAGTCTCCAAGCACACCTCCTGTGTCTGTGCCTGACCTGGGTGCACCCCTCATGTGCATGCTGACAGGTGCCCCCTGTTCCAGGCAGACTGACTAGGTACCACCCTGCTTCACAAAGTTGAGTCCAAGAGGCTGGCCTTGAACTTCTGGCTCCATCTCTCACTGTGACCCTCAGACCAAAGCTCAGAGAGGAGGGAGGGTTGACAGGTTCATAGTGTTAATGGAATACATTTGAGAAATGCTAAACCAACAGTCTTTGGAAATTCAGGCCAGCAGCCAGGCGCAGAGCCGGCCAAATTTTGGTGGTTATTCTGAGGCAGCATTAATGTCTTTTAAAAACTGGATGAAGACATTGTTTATTTAAGACCCTGGGAGCACAGAGATAAAACATGCATAATGGATTTGGGGTCTTTCAGCAGACAGCTCTCCTAAACTGTCTGCATCATCGTGACAAAAAAATTGCCGCCCTCCAGTGAGGCTGGGCAGTTTTGTCTACGTCCTCTCCCTGCGGTGAACCTTTGGCGCAAGTTAGGAAGCTGAGATTCTGAGAGGTGAAGGAACTTGCTCAAGGTCACACAGCCGATGGGTAAGAAGGAGCCAGAATTTAACCAGGTTTCTCCAACTCTCAAATTCATATTCTTCTGATTATGATTAGGTCCTAAGACTAGGACCCTAACCTCTAGGGTCAAGGGCAAAGCAGTTTAGGCTGGATACTGAAACTATGGATTTAGATGGAGACCATTGAGATACTCTAACTTGGGATGGGCAGCATAGTAGATACAAAGATAGTTAAGGCATCCTCAAAACACTATACTTACCAATTAATTTAGACTATTAGGGCAAGTTACCATAGAATGAGACCCCGAGTCTTGGCTTATAAGGGGTGCAACAGGAAGACTGGACATTCCCAGCCTCTTCCATTCATTCATTTGGTGGACATTTGTGGAGCACCTTCTGTGGTCCAGGCAGTACTCTAAACCCTAGGAAACGAGAAGGGTTTGGCACCCATGGGGGTGTGGGGAGCAGGGGAGACGTATATAGCCTAGCAGAGTTGAAAAGTCATGGTCTTCAGAGACACACTTAGGTTTATATCCCGTCTCTGTTTTTTTTCTGACTGTGGGCATGATTTCACTTGCTGAGCTTCCTTGCTGATCATGGGATATTCCACAGTGCTTAAAGGCAGGGGTCAGCAAATTTTTTTCTGTAAAGGACCAGATGGCAAATATTTTCATCTTTGCAGCCTGTAGGGTCTCTGTCAGGACTACTATACTCTAGTCTTATGTCATAAAAGTAGATATACACAATATGTAAATAAATGAGTATAGTTGTGTGCTAATAAAATTTTATTTATAAGCACAAGTTAGGGGCTGGATTTGGCCAGAAATGGCCTATGGGTGGTAGTTTACTAACCTCCAGTTAAGGGTATGGCCTCTGGAGTGTGGATACCTGGGTTCAAATCCTACCTTTTATTTGGCTGTGTTGACCTTGGACAAATTATAAAGCTCAGCATTTTAGTTTCACCAGTTGTCAAGTGGAGATGATAATGATTATAGGAAAGTTGTGAAGACTAAAATAATACTTGTAAGACATTCAAAAAATAGTGCCTGGCATGTCGTCAGTCTATATGATCATTAGCTATCCATAGGGAGACCAGCATATGTGAAAGAGTAATGATATTAATACCCACCCTTTGGGGCCATAATGGTAAGAACTGGTTGATGTCATTCATGTGAGCTCCATTAGGGCATGAGTTCTGAGTATTTTGTTCTTACTTTATCCCTTCTAATAAAACCTTATTTATAAAAACAGGGGGTCAGCCATGGGCCATAACGTGCTGATTTTTTTATATTGCATTAGAATATTATTTATCTTGATTACTGAATTTCTGGGCACCTCTCCTTCAAATTTTGTGTCCAAGGTGAATATTTTACTCACTTTACTCTAGTCTTGGCCTGGCCAAAGCTTAGAGCAGTTCCTGGCATGTAGTAGACATTCAATGAATGTTTGTTGAATGCTTGAAGTCCTTGGGCATATGGTCTGGCACCAAGTGGGTCATCAATTAATAGAACCTTCCACAGTGTTTGCATGCTGTAGGGGTTAAGAGCTCAAGTTTGAGAGTCAGACTGCCTGGGTCCATATTTGGGTCCAGCCACTTACTACCTGACTTTTAAAAGTTTCTCAGTCTCTCTGTGCCTCAGTCTCTCAAATGTAATATGAGGCTGATGATAGCATCTACCTGATAAGGATACTGTGAGGATTTTAAATGAGTCGATCCATCTAACGTGCTTAGAAGAGTATAGGACACATGATGAGCACTGAATGGATATTACCTCTCTATTATGTTTCTCCTGAGGTTAAGAGTCACTAGCTGGCAAATTGGCAGAAACGAATAAGGCATCTAAGGAGAGCTGAATAGAACTATTTCAGAGAAGTGGGATATTTAGTACTTAAGCATTAGCAAGCATCCAAACTGTGCCTAACATGCAGATTCCTCTTCCCTTTCTCAGAAATTTGGATTTGTTATGTTTGTGGCTCAAGAATCCCATTTTTCAACATGCCAGGTGAGTGTGATGCAGGAAGTCCCAGGAGCACACACTGAGAAACACCAGAGCTTTGGTTTCCAGGGAACAGTGTCTCTCTCTCAGGCCTGCTGCTTCCTGAGAACAAGCAGATCAGCCACTTCCTGTCTCCTTTCCTCCCTCCATCTCCCTGGAGGGGCCTCTGCTTCCAGATGGGGTCAGTTCGTTTCAGCTGCACCCAGGCCTTTCCCCAGGGCCTCCAGCTGTGCAAACCTCAGGCATCTTGTCTCAGAGACTTCCCAGCTGGTGTATCGAGGGCGTGGCTGATGATGCCCACCCTGCTGCACCCCTCAGCTGAATGTGGGGCCTCTCTGCCAGGGGTGCCCTGCAAGCTGAGATTTCCTGAGGAGATCTGACTCTGTGATTCTTGACTGTCAAAGGGCAGGATGCCAGCACCACTTCTTCCAGGGCTGGGGAAGTGAGCGTAGCAGGAAGCTTAGAACAGCTCTGTACATTAGGGGAAGGCAGAGGCGATGTGGAAGGGAGGCAGGCTCTGCAGCCACACAGGCCTGCTTCAAAGCCCCATGCCTCTGGTACTTTTCACCCATGCGGAGCTTTAGATAAGTGACTTAATATCCATATGCCTCGTGGATCCCTCCTTTAACATGACAATTCTGGCAGAATTAAATCCGAAGGGAAGGCACCCAACGAATTAAACGAAGTATGAAGGGAAAGCACCCAACGAGCATCAGGCACACCACAAGTGCTCAGAATGTAATTGTGTATGCAGAGAATTGGGTTTGTGGTGGATGGAGGGGCGATAAGCAGATCTCGTCCCCTCTGTTCACCTCTCTTCTACCTGACCATCCAGACTCTATGGCCCTCTCTCTAGAATGTTTCTTGGTTTTGCATGTGTGGTTCTTGTCCCTCAACTGGATTGTAGGCTCGATGAAGTCACATGCTAGAGTAATACTCTGCATCACTTTGCCACTTACCCGAAGTTTATTAAGTACCTACCTTGTGGAAATCAAATAACGGTAAAGAATTCCAGTTTCTCTTTATTTTTTGTAAAGCCTTATTTACATCCCTCTTCATTTCATGACTAAATGAAATAACCTAGAAGTGTCTGACTCATCCTAGGCTCCAAAATGTTGCTTTTTAAAATGATATTATAGAAAATGATAGCTGGCAAGAGACTTCAAGTTCACTTGATTCCACCCAGTAGTTTTATAGTTGAGAAAACTGAAACTCAGAAGATAGGGAGTGGCTTGCAATTAGGGATCTTCATCTGATTCACCAAACACAGAAAATGATGTGAGTGACTGTGTTCACAGTTCTCCCAGGCATAGAATATAGCTTGTACCATTATAGAATGCCAGTATATAAGTTAATTGATTACATACAAAGGATGCCTTTGGACATTGGGGCTTAATTTTCTTCCAGAACTAATTGAGAAGGGCTGAGATTATGGTTACCAGAGGTGTGGCTATCCTAGACACCTTACCCCATCTAAAAGCTTCCCCCAGTGGGTGAAAGTGATAGCCCGATTGTTAGTGGTGTGGAAGGAAGAGACCATCCTATTAACTGTTCAAGCACTTTGCAAAATCCGAAGACCCTAACAAGCATAAAAGGCTTTTTCTGCTTGTTTGAAAGGGGGCAGAAAAAACTACCAGATGTAGAGCAAAACACCTCTACAACCTGTGTTCTGGTTTTACTGAGTATATTATGGTAGGCTAACTATTGTGGAAAAACAAACAAACTAGGTGGTCTAACACAAAAGGAATGCATTTCTCACTCACTCACTTAAGTGATACAACTTGAGCAGAGTTAGTTACTCAGGAGTCCACCCAGGCCCCTTTCATCTCGTGGCTCCATCACCCCTAGGTCCTCAGAATCCTCTGCAGGCTGTCTGCACCTGTTAGCTCGTGAAAAAAAGAGGGTAGGAGACTGCTAGTAAAGATTTTAATGGACCAGGTGAGCCATACATTATCACTGCATTTCATTCATTCCATTGGCTGGAACTCCATCACATGTCTGTACCCAACCATGAAGGCTGCTGGGAAATGTAGTCCCACTGGGTACCCACATAAAAAAAGGAAACAAGTTTAGCCAATAAGTATCTAGTCTCTGTTACACTTTGAAACTGTGAACAAGTCTCTTTTACTACCCATATTTCAATGCAGGAAATGAGGCCTGCTTGTATTATAAGATTGGCCCAAGGAGTAAGATAAATAATGGCTGTTATAGTGCTCAGAGAGAGGAAATGCAGGTGAATCGTTACTGTTATTAACTTCGCCACCTCCTGAATGCCTGGCCCAGGGCCAAGTGCATAGTAGGTGCAAAACAAACCATTGTACAATTGCTGGTCTTCCCACCAGCCTCCTGAATGTATGCTTTGCCTCAGCTAGTTGGCATTTGGTTCACACACACATCTTTTTGACAACTCACCCATTGCAATCAGTCATTGCTGATTGCCTCTGCCAGCTGTGAACTCAAACACAGGAAGCGTTTTATCTGAAGCCTCAAACATCCTGTAAAGATGAGGCTTCCCTTCTTGGGCCCTTGGAAGGCTGCCCATTGCACCTCACATTCTTTCCAGCCTAGAGGCCAGTGGTAACTGTGAGCTCACTGAAGGACTACTGCAGCCAGCTGTGGAAGCTGCCGCTGATGCATGAAGCTTGTGGCTTATGACCTGGAGACCTGGGTTCAATGAGCCCCACTATTGCTCAGAAGGAGGAGGAAAGGCCCTAGAGATGCTGTCAGAACTTGATCTTCAGTGGTGTGCCCAGCTCACTGTACCATATTTAAGTAGGTACTATGAATGTTTAAGACAAAGATCACTCTGCTCAGATAGTAACAAGAGTAACAGCTTACACTTATATAATGTTTACTATGTGCTAGGCACTTTGACTAATTTAGTCTTCAAGATAACCCTATGAGATAGTTGTAATCATTATGGCAATTTTATAGAGGAGAAAATTTGAACACAAAACAACTACTGCCATACCCAAGGTCAATTACAGGAGAATTCCTGTAGTTAGGGCAAGGACTCTATCTATATAGTTCACTGAAGTCCCCACCACTCCCTAATGTCCACAGACATAGAGGCTGAATATCAACTGCCATTTTTCTGTACTTGAGTTTGCTTCTTAAGACCGTGGACACTAAGTTCATTGTTTAATTCTTGGCTCTGCTACGTTTTAGCTGCATAAACTTGGGCAAGTTATTAACTGTTCTAAACCTCATCCGTAGAGTATGTGTAAAATCACAGGCTCTTTTGGCCTCCAAGGGCTGTATTTAATCCAGGTTACAGGTTTGCAACATCAAATCCGCTCCATTTGCCAAAAGAAGTGAAAATGACTCTGCAGCAGATGCCAACAGATATGGAAACTAGAGCTCAGAAAGTAACTCTCTTGGCCAGTAAGGGAACCAGATCTCCCATTAGAACCTAGGCCTATGAATCTACCCACTAGATCCATCATCCTTTTATCTGTGTGTTTTGTAAAAGCCTCTATTCCCAGAACCTAGTGTGGATACTTTGAAATGAACAGCTCTACCACTTATTAGCAGGATGACCTTAAGCAAAGTACTTCCTCAGCCTTAATTTTCTCATCTGAAAAATAGGCTAATAAAAACTATTTTCCGCAAGGTTTTGGGATTGAATGAGAAAAGTTATGTCAAGTTGCCTCCTCTATCTCCAGGCTTTGGAAGTGGTGCCCAGTCTTCACTGTAATGTCTGTTTTGCCACCTCATCCCCAGAAAATATCCATGTCATGGTCAAATCCCACCCATCTTTCCAGTTCCCTTATAACATTCACTTGCTGGCTGTGTTCTTTCTCAAATCACCCCAGCCTTATTTGGGGACTGTATGGGCTGCACTTATCACACTGCTTTGAAATAGCCTGTGTTCTCAGTTGTCTTCCAACACCATCCTGGACTCGAGAACTGTATGTCTTGCTCAAGAATTTATCTTCAGCAACGAACCCTGTGCTCATGCAAAATAAATGTGTTGGGAGCAGCAATAACCGAAGGGTCATCATAGAATATGTCTCCATTTCCTTCCCACTGGAACAGAGTTGGAGGGCTACCAGTTCCCTCCCCATCCTCCCCATCTAAGCTGTGCAGCCTCCCAGCTCTTGTAGGGATCTTTGGGCTCCTTCTAAGAGATAGGCTGCACTGTTGTGTGGCTCTGTTCTCCTCACATTCTGGGAGGTAGGGGCCTGACTGTCCTTCCCTCAAGCAGATTTAGCTCTAGCTGGCAGAATAACTGGTGGACATTGTAAGATAGAAAGGCAGTATGGCCCTTGGGTTCCAAAATGCAGCATTTGGAGCTAGGACGCCTGAGTTTGAATCCTGGTAGGACCACTTTCTAGCGGTGTGTACTCAGCAAGTTACTGAAATCTCCTTGGCCTCAGTTTCCTCATCTATAAAATGGTGACTGACTTTAGAGGGTTGGTCTAAGGATTAAGAAATTAAAATCTGTTAAAATCTTAGAATAGAATATGGTGCATGGTAAGTATAATAAAAAGCATTCGTTACATAAATAACTAAACAGGCAAAGCAAGATACCTGGCCAATCCCTGCGAGGGAGCTAAAAGAAGGGAAGGGTGATTGTGAGCTGAGCATCAAGGAAAAGGTTTGCTGAGACTAAAGAACTTGACCCAGGTCTGGAAAGATCGAGAGGGTCTACTTTAGTGGCAGGAAAGAATAAGAGTTAACACTTATGCAGCATCAACTAAAAGTCACACACTACATATTCGACATACATGTGCTCATTTGGGTGGGTTAAGTATTACCCAAAGGCTCGGCTAGTAAGTCTAGCAGAATTGACAGTTGAACCCTGATCTTGCTGGCTCCGAAGCATGTTTTCCAACACTTATCTCTACCAGGAATGTGACACTTTGTCACTCACAGCACTGCTTTATTCAACGTTCAAGTACTTGTAACTGTACTAGAAGGCCAACTCCCATTCATAAGTGCCTTCTAAGCACATGGCATCTGTCGTACTTCCATTACTCAGGAAGACTGGCTAGTACTGAAGGCTGCAACTTGCAGCGTTTTGCATCTCTTGCATTTTCATCTCCATCCCCTAACACGTATCCATGTAACAAACTTTTGTGAATACTTACTATGCGCTACACATATCTATTGGATGCTGTTGCTATATCAGTAAACCAGACAGACATATCCCCTGCCCTCATGTGGCTTATAGTGTAACGAGCAAGGCACAGATACTAATCAAATAATGAAATGTGCCATGTTAGACTCTAAGTAGGAAACTGTTAGGTACTGATTGAGTCTTGCCCAGAATATATATGCAATAAATGTCAGTTAGTTGTCTGGGATGGGGCGATAATGACTATAGTATACATTCCCTGGTCTTTGTATCCTCAGAGAGAAAAAATGTTTATTGTTTGCAGGCTGTTTGCCAGGCATTCCACTGGGGGCCTCGGAGAAGTAAGGATAGTATATAGCTATTGCCTTCATATAGCTTACAGTCTAACAGGGAGGCTGACATGTCTTTAAAACATAATCATACAACTATAGAAGTCTGCACAAAGTGCTGAATAATAAGAAAAAAGCTGTCCCCATTATCATATATAAGGCATGCATTTTGTTCACTGTATATTCTTTAGAAAAGTGCCTGGAACATAGTAGGTATTTAATAAACAGTTATCGAATGAACAAATGACCATGACATCTACACTGGGTTTTGAAGGATGAGTAGAATTTTGCCAGGAAATTTTCTAGAACTTGGCAGAACCAGAATGTAAGAGATCCCATCAGGACTAAAAGATGGAAGAGGATCTGCTCAGAGCAAGGATCTCTGAAGATGGCCCTGGTGGCAGCTTAAGATCTGTTCTATTTTGATCTTCTCTTGACTCAAGTCCATCTTTATGAGCTGATCTCTAGGTTTTGGCTGGAAAGTTCCACTGGAGAAAAAGCCAGAAGGTCACACTCTCTCAGAATATTTCAGCTAAAAAAAGGCCTCAGAGGTTGCGATCTCTAACCTCCTCATTTTACCCATAAAGGGACTAAGGCCCAAGAGGGGAATTAACTTGGTCAAGGTCTCAGGCTGATCAGTATCAGGGCCAGGACCAGAAGTCAGGTTGCTAACCCAGACCTACATTCTTTCCATCATATGAGGGGTGTTCAAGTCTTTGAAATGAATTTGGTTATTTTTATTTTAAGCAACAGAACCCTATTTTCCAAGTAAAAGCTTATGTGGATAAACTCAGAGCTGCCCTGAATAAAGCCACATGGAGGGACAGTGGTGGGCCCCTAATCTCCATCAGACCACTCCCTCCCTACACACATGCTCTTTGACAGAGACAGTTAACATTTTCTCAATTTTATAAAAGTGCGTGTAAATGGTGCCTCAATTCCCTAACCCCACTTTTTCTTATGAAGAGATCTCTTTTTTCAAGTCCCATTTCAAAACCACTGCACTGTAGACAACACAACTAAAGCTCTTAGCACAGTACCTGTCACACAGGAAGTGCTAGGTGAATGTTCATTATTATTGTTTTTATTGTACATCTGGCTCATCCATAGAAATCAGAAGGTTGTGGGGAGGCGGGGATGGAGAGGAGGGGGACTGCTGCTTATGGGCCTCCTTCTGTGAACCAAGCACAAGACTAGAACTTACCATAACTTACCTTGGTTGATCTTCCTAACCAGGTAAATATCACCATCTTCATTTTACAGTTGAGGACACTGAAACTCAGAGAAGTCAGCTACTTGTCTACGGTCACACAAGTAGTAAGGACTAAGCTATGACACAAGCCCATATTACTTGACAGCCTAAATCTCTCCCTCCCAAAGACACACACAGAGACTTACACACACACACACACACACACACACACACACACACACACCCCTCTCCCCCCCCCCGAATTCAGCATTCTCTCTGTTAAACAAAATTGACTCTCCTTATTTCATGTAGTCCTGACAATGGTACAATTCTTTTATTCAGTGAACTTTTATTGAGCACCTACTATGTATCAGGTACTCTAAGCCCTGCTGCAGGCATATGGAGCAGACATATGAGTAATTACAAGTGTGATGAATATTAACTAAGGGACAAAAGAGAGTGGACTCTGGGCATGTGTTGTTATCCCCATTATGTAAACAAGGAAACTGAGGCTCGGGCAGCTTAAATCACAGGACAAATAATAAAAATAGCTGAAATACGTTATGTGCTAACTACAGGCCAGGCATTTTTTATGAACTCACTTAAATCCTCTTAACAACTCTGTGTAGCAAATACTGTTATTCTCTTCGTTTTCTAAAAGGAACATGAGTCACAAAGCATGAGAGTCACTTGGCTGAGAACACAGGGCAAGGTAGTGGCTGAGTCAGGATTTGAACCCAGGCAGGCCAGCTCCAGAGATTGTTTGATCCAGGTCTAACTGGCCAACTGGCTCCATTGCTGCTGTTTCTACAGGAGGAAAGAGGTGGGAGCAGGTTCACAGTCCCCGCCCTTCCCAGGCGTCCTGGGAAACCCCTCTATGTATAACTGTGTAATTGTCCTGACTCAGAGCTCTGCTTTAGCAAAGCAAGGAGCCTTTTCCTGGGCAGTGACAGCCCCAAATCAGCATCCTGCAGGGCAGCTTGGTTCAGGAAGCACCCCCCTGAATAAGCAGTGCTCCCCAAGCCTGGGCCTCAGATCTCAGGGATTGGAGGCAGATTCATGCTTCAGGAATCCGAGACCTCGAGACCTCGGCGGAGAGGAAAGCAACATCCCCACCCACCAGCGCACTTTTATCTCAAAGTGGCAGGCACCGGGTCCGGGCACTCACATTCCTGAAGGGCCAGGGCGCTCAGTGGATGGGCAGGTGGCTTAGTCTGGGTGGGGCCGGAGAGTTTGGAGACCCAAGGACAGCCAGAAGGAGTTCTCAAGGGGCAGTTCCTGCAGCCCAGGGCCTCCAAGAGAGAAGTGGATTAAACAAGGCCCTCAGCAGGGGTTGGGGCCCTTTCCAGAGGGTGGGGTGGGGGTGGGAGTACAGGTCACCGAACTCACTGGAGAATATATGATTTCTGAACTACCACACAGTGATAACCTCACACATTTAAAACGTTTCAGGAAAGTTAGAATATTCACTTGAATTATCTCATGTGGGCCTCACAATAAGCCCACAGGTCTCTCATCTGTAAAAGAAGCATGCTCATTACTAAGTGAGGTGGGGATCAAAATGAGGCCAAGTTGGGAAAGAATTTCACATAATGTTTGCCCCTTACTCACAAAGTTGTTTGAATTCCTGAAAATGCTTTCAAAACTAAAAAAGAAAAAAGGAAATTTTATAAAGTATTGCCTTTTTTTGGTCTCATATTTTTTCAATTAATGTCAACTACTGAGATTATCTCTAAAATGCTTACCTTATTTTGTTAGCGTATTATTGTTGTTTTGTCATCCACTGGTTTATTTAAATCTTCCTTGAAAGCAGTTGTTTTTAGCCTCCTACCTCTTATAAGAATGAGCTACTGAGTTTACTTTAGAATGAAAGTAAAAGGACTCTCCCTTTTTTCAATGTCATTATGTGCATCTTTAAGGTTTCAGTGTGAGATGGTGTGTGCGTGTTTCTTGACTTCCAAGCTAAACTCTAACTCCCAGGGACTGACCCACATCTAATTAGCCCTGATTAGCATTTACTGGGCATTTTCCTATGTGCCAAGCACTGTTCTAAATGTCTTATGTTAATTAATTCTCCTAGCAACCTTATTAAACAGTATTGTTATGATCCCTACTTTACCAGGAAGGCAGCTGACACACACAGAGGCTAAGGACCATGTTTACCTGGGTGGTGGGGCTGGGCTTTCAAGACAAGTGATCTGGCCCCAGAGTTCCCACTCTCGAGCACTAATTCTGTGGCCTCCCTTGGAGCCCCTCACTCAGAACCCAGCATCTAAGTGGCACCCAGAAATGCTTGTGAATTTCATTTAAGGCTGTTCCCTTTCCAAGCCTTACTCTAGTGCGTAACTGGAGAAATGAGACTCAGAGATATGAGATAATTGTGTGGGCCAGGAATGCTTTTACTACATGTAACAGAAAACCCGACATGTAGCACCAATGGCGATAAAGACATTTCTTTTTCTCACGTAATAAGAGTCTAAGTGAAGGTGTTCCCAGATTGGGTGCAGTGAGAGAATTTGCTGTTCTTGTCTTTCTGTTCTCCATGCCTAGCATATTGCCTTTTCCTTCTCATGCTCAGTACCTCAGCGACTCTATTAGTCTGGATTCTCCACAGAAACAGAACCAATAGGAGGGAGGGAGGGAGGGAGGGGTAAGAAGAGGGTGAGGGAGAGGGAGGGAGGGAGGGAGGGAAAGAGAGAGAGAGAAGGAGAGAGAGAGAGAGAAAGAGAGAGAGAAAGAGAGAAAGAGAGAGAGAAAGAGAGAAAGAGAGAAAGAAAGAGAGAAAGAAAGAGAGAAAGATTATATAGACTATTGTATAGACTATAAGCAATTGACTCACGTGATGACGGAATCTGAGAAGTCCAAGGTCTTCAGTCATTAGGATGGAGACTCAAGAGAATTGAGGGTGTAGTTCCAACCCGAATCCAAAGGCCTAAGAAGCAGGAAAGCCAATTGTGTAAATTCCAGTTGGAGTTTGACTCTAAAGGCAGGAGAAGACTGATGTCCCAGCTTAAAGACATTCAGGCAGAGGGAAAGAATTCTTTCTCAGCCTTTAATTCTATTTAGGCCTCCAACAGATTGGATGAGGCCCACCCATGTTGGGAAGGGCAAGCTACTTTACTAGTCCACTAAGTCAAAAGTTAATCTCACCCAGAAACTCCCTCACAGACACATCCAGAGCAATGTTTAACCAGACATCTGGGCACCCCATGACCCAGTCAAGTTGACACATAAAAATCACCATCACACTACATCAAGTTGGCTGCCATAATTGGAGGAATCGCGTCAGTGTTTGTGTCAGGAAGAAAAGGGGGCACCACTAGTTCTCCCCTTATGTCTCGTCCCTTTAAGAGAAGCAAAACCCTTCCTAGGAGCCCTTGCAGATTTCCACTGTTGCCTCATACACTCACATGGTTACAACTAGCTACAAAGGAGGTTGGGAAATTCAGTATCTGGCTTTCCAGCCTGAACAATAGAAAGACAAAAGAGAAGGTGAGTGGTGGGGTTAGCTAACAGCATTCATCATAATAACCTGTGCAAAGTCTCAGAAATGGTAATGGAAAGGTCGAATTAGGACCCTCGGCTGTTTTCCTCTTTCTATAATATGTAAAAGAGAATGCTGTTTTATTCTCTAGGCTGCAATTCCGCACCTGCAGCCCACGCCCCACGATTCTTTCAATTTCTGTTTCTCAGCAGGGCTTCTAGCCTCTAGCTCCCAGGCTATAAGTGTCTATTACAGGGTACAGACATTCAGAGGATAAACTACAGATCAGCAGGCCAGTAACGGGTGCAAGTTCTAGTCCCACTCTGGAACAAGACCATCCAGTTGAACAAACGCTCACTGAGCATGTACTATCTACCTGTCACAATGTTCGGCTGTGATAATGTTACAAGAAAGAAGGTGCTTTCTGTGTTCTGGGTGCGTTCGCAGCCTGGTGGATAACCCGGAGCAAAGAACCATTCATCATCTTTCTGGCAAGACCTACATTTCCACTTTCTAAAACTTTCTAATCCGAGATATGGAGGTGGGAGATGGAGTGGGAGATGATTCTGAGGGCTAAGGGTGGCTGTGATGAGCCAGCCTAAATATTCATTTCTCAGAAATGATTTCCTAGACCATGTCTTTCTATTTTTTCCCCCAGCATCATTGAGATAAAATTGACAAATAACATCGTGTAAATTTAAGGTGCACGATGAGATAATTTGACACCTGTATATATTGTAAAATGATTACCACAGTAAGTTAACACATGCATCGCCTCACATAGTTACCATTTTTATGGTGAGAACATTTAAGATCTATTTTCTCAGCAACTTTGAAGTATATGATACAATATCAACTAAAGTTACTAGGCTGTGCATTACATCCCCAGAACTTAACCATCTTATAATGGATCGTTCTCCTACCCCTATACTACCAGCATGCAGTTGTCACTTCTTACGTTCCCTTATTTCCTTCACAGCACTCATCATAATTTATAATTGTAGGCGCGTGTTCACTTGGCTTTTGTCTGTCTACCCACTGCCTTGTAAGAGCAGGAATTACACCTATCCTGTTCACCTCATATCCTCTGCTCAAAGCATGGTGCCTGGCACATAGCAAATATTTGTTGAATAAAAAAAATAAATTGTGCATAGTGTGGCTTTTGTTCTTAGCACACACACAAAAAAATGAGTCTTCAAAAAATATCTGATTTTCAAATAATACCTTTTATACAGACCTGGAATTTACTTCCAATCATATTGCCTCCTCTGATCTTCACAATTCTGTGAGGTAAGCTGTAGGCTACCCAGTTTGCAGGGAAGGAAACAGATTTAGAGGGCTTAATAACCGTCCCAGAGTCATGCTAATACAAGGAATGATGCCTGAGTGAATTATATGGAGGTAAATATTGCACAAGTGCTGCCTCTCTTAGCATAGACGGTCCTGAGGACAGTCTCGTGTATCAGATGTTGCATTCCTATGGTGTGATTTCTAGATATAAGCCAACTGAGGCACCTAGTTGACTTAGAGAGTCTAAGCAACTTGCTCAAACAAGAATGGCTGAGCCAGGATGTGAACCCAAGCGGGATAGCAAATGTACATTTCTACTATATAATTTGTAAAGAAATCTAAATGTAATGAATTATATAATTCTTAGAGGATTTTTGAGACACTGCAATGAACATTCTGGGCTGTCTGCAGAGAGGAGAAAATTGGTTTGTGCCTAATGATGGAAAACCTGAGCAAATACGAAGAAGTGGCAAGATCTACAAATCATGGGAGATACTAAAACATTCCACTGGTGTTCAGTTCAGGCAACAGAAAGTAGTGTAGGGATTTTTAAGCAGAAAGGAACTTAACACAGAGATTTAGGAATCTAGAACATCATTGGAAGGACTGGAGAAGTGGGATGCAGCCCGGACCTCCAGGAAAAGTTCTGGAGCACTGCAGAAGTGACCCACCAAAAGGCCAGTGTCTCAATTCAAGAGCGCTCTGCCTGGGGTTCAGAGAAAGGCTTTGGAAGCTGCTGCCACCTCAACTGCCTCTTGGCACCCAAGAAGCTGGAGCAGGGCCCTGGAGAAACCACACATACACACATACACACACACACACACACACACACACACTCACTCACTCACTCACACTCACACACTCATCCTTCCAGAAAATTTTCTGCCAGCAGGGAATAGCCAAAGAGGGCAGGAAGAGAATCTCCACCTTATTTCAGCTCTCCAAATTTCAGCAAGTGCTTCCAATCAGGCAAATCTGCTTTACATTCACTATCCCAGCCATAAAGGAGTCTGGGAAAGAAGTTCCCAGCATTCCATCCTCTGCAGGACAAGAGGACCCGCTAGCAGGAAGGTGGATCTCCAGTCGTGTGAGCATCCACCCTAGAAGCCACAAGAAGCTTCAGTACATCTCACATCAGTGGGACAGTAAGAGCTAGAAAAGCTAGAATGCCTCCTGGCTGTGACCATGGACCTCTCTGTAACATCAACCCCACAGCTCTCTTGAGAGAAAAAAGCCTATTCAAAGAATAAAAAAGAGAAAATATCGCAGACTATGGCAAAGGATCACTATCTCTTATAAGTCAATAAAGATGGATATCCCAGTATAAAAGTAAGCACTAGATGCAAACAAGTAATTTACAAAAAAAAAATATATATATATATATATAGTCTATGAACAAACAGGTAAAAAAGATGCTAATTCTCAATAATTACCAAAGAACACATGAAGGAAACTAGGAGACCTTTTTTCAGAATAAAAAAGATTAAAAAGATCAAATTCTGTTACTGAGAGTACAGGAAACTGGCCTACCAATAAACTATTGATAAAAGTAAAAATATAAGTTTTCTTGTATTAGGACAATTCAAATTTAAATTTTATACCCTTTGATACAGTAAGTTCCCTACTAAAGACTTAAGAAAAAAGTCAGTAAAGTTCAAAAGATACAGAGACATTCCTTGCAAGATTCTTTATAATAATTTTTAAAAAATCTAAATGCCCACCACGTATAGAATACTAAATAGTCAAGAAAAATGTCTAGATGTTTGGATTCTGGCATACAAACAGAGACTCATGGACATGGACTATAGACTAGTGGTTACCAGAGGACTATAGAGTAGTGGTTAGTAGTGTGGTGGGGGAGGAGGGGAGAGGTAGACGGGGTAAAGGGGGTCAAATGTAGGGGAGTAGGGGGAAGGTGAATTGGGTAAAGGGGATCAAATATATGGTAGCTGAAGAAAACTGGACTTTGGGTGGTAAACATAGAATATACAGATGTCAAATGATAATGTACATCTGAAAATTATATAATTGTATTAACCAATTTATTATTATTCTAATAATAATATTTATTATTAGAATAATAATAAATTGGTTAATACAATTTTATTATTCTAATAAACTTAATTTAAAAAAAATAAAAATTAAACTTAAAGAGCCCTGTGAAATGATGCAAAAAGATTACAAAATGGCATGTAGGTATCATTCCATGTCACTTAGAAATGTATGCACTTATAGGTATGTTTATATATTGAAAATATGGGAGGAAGTACATTGGAATGTAAATATTGTCTCTGAATGTTGGGACTACTGCATTCTTTCACCCTCTTTATATGTCACTGTGCTATTTGATTTTTTTCCTTTAAATAAACACATGTCACATTTATTAACAGAAAAATCTCTATACAACTATTTTTTTTTCTTTTGGCGAAAAAGTTAGACCTTGAGAAGTTTGTTTGGCACAGTCACTACCCTTATCCTCCTCCAGAATCTTTAGAAAAACAACCCTTATGAGGCCCCTGGAAGCAGGGTGTTTAGAACTGAGGAATGGAGCTTGGGGCAAAGGTGAGTAATTAGAGTTGGGGCAGGAGGAACAGTGAGGAGGGAGATGTGCTAATTTTAGTATCTCTGATAGAGAGTTGTTCCAAGATTCCTGTAATGTCCCCTCACACATGCTTAACTCTGTCCTTCAGCCCCTGCACCAGTGACTGCAGGGCTAACACAAACACTAATAGACGTCAGATTGCAATAAAATGCTTGAAATCGCCGATGCTTTAAATAGAGGTGTTTGGCACCGTTTTGGATGGCAGGTCTGGCAGAGTTGGGGCCCTCAGCGCTCACCCTCGTTTAAGGCCCCACGATGAAGCCATTTGGGTGCCAGCTTTCCCTTCAGTCCTAAGACCAAACTCCTGGTCACCCCTAAATCAGACAGTACCTCCTGCCTGTGCATCCCCAAATCCTGGGGACCTTGCCTTCCTGCTCCTTGTCCTCTGTCATTTAACCTCTTGTTCACTCTCCTCCTTCCCATCCTCAGGACAAGGATTTAGAATATACTATTAAACTATTCTTCGTGGGCCCTTTATAGAATCATGATACTTTATCTCTTAAGTGACCTTAAACATAATGAAAGTGATAATAACTCTCCTTTATTTAGTGTCTATTAAATGTGAATCATATCACATGTTTGCTTTCTTAAAACAACCCTATGGAATGGCAACATCTTAAGATTTAACTGGCACTTGACAGAAGAAGATATACCAAAAAATGGCCAATAAGCACAGGAAATGATGCCAAACATATTTAGTCATCAGGAAAATGAAGGTAAAAACTATAACAATATATAAAATTAAAAAGACTGGCAATGCAGATTGTTGGCCAGGATACAGAGCAACTGGAAATCTCATACACTGCTGGTGGGAGTGCGAGATGGTACCATCTCTTTAAAAATCAGCTTGGCAGTTTCCTATAAAGTTAAATACATACTGCCATATAACCCAACCATTTTCTTACTAGATATTTCCCCAAGAGAAATGAAACATGTCTACTAAATAACTCGTACAAGAATTTTCCTAGCAATTTTATTCATAATAACCCCAAACCAGAGGCAACCTAAATGTCAATGGTGAACGGATAAACAAAATATGGTACAGCCACGTAAAGGAATGCTTCTCAGTGATAAAAAGGAATAGACTACTGAGAGATGTGTATTAGTTTTCTGTGCTGCATAATAATTACCACAAACTTGTTTGCTTAAGACAACATGTACAATAAGTCCTCATTTAACGTCATAGATAGGTTCTGTGACTTTAAGTGAAAGAACCTATATGAAACCAATTTTACCATAGGTTAACTGATGTGAACAAGAGTTAAGTTTGTACCTTCCTACCCCGTCTCATCAACTTTATGGCAAAACAACGTTGAATGATATCGAGGTGATGCTGTGCATTATCTCACGGTTTGCGTGCATTAGGAGTCTGGGCACGGCCTTGCCAGGTTTTCTGCAAGACAGCAGTCAGGGTGTCATCCAGAGCTTGGTTCTTATCTGGAGGCTTGACTGGCATTGGAACCACTTCCAAGCTCATGCAGGCTATTGGCAGAATTCCTCTCCTGTGGCTGTAAGCCTGAGGGCCCTGGCTTTTTGGCTAGTTGCCAGTCAAAGTGCCCTGGGCTCCTAGGGTCTGCCTATTGTTTCTTATCAAGTGACCCTTTCCATAGGTCCTCTCACAACATGACAGCTTGTTCCTTCAAAGCATGCAAGGGAGAAAGAGAGTGAGTCTGTTGGCAAAACATATATATATATATAATGTAGCGTGATCATTGAGAGTGATATCCCATCACCTTTACCATATTCTAGAAGCAAGTCATAGGGCGCACTCACAGGCAGGAGGGGGTTATATAAGGGCATGTACATCAGGAGGCAGCGGTCATGTGCACTACCTTATGCTTCATCCTTTATAACACGTAAATAACGCAGATGAACCTAAAAGGCATTACGTTGAGCAAAAGAAGCTAGAAATAAAAGACTACAACCTTTATAATTTCATCGATATGAAATTCTAGAACAGGCAAAACTGATCTACAGTCACTGAAATATCAGTGGTTGCCTAGGGTCAAGGGCATAGGGGGGTTGACTGTAGAGGGCTGCAAGGCACCTTCTGTGGTGATAAAAGTATGTATCTTGACTGGCATGGTGGTTATATGGGTGTTTACATTTATCAAAGCTCATTGAACTGAACATTTCAATGGATACATTACGAATTGCAAATTTTCATCACCATTTGACCTGTGAGGAAATGGAGATCCAAAACTTGCCACATAGACACACAGTTAGTGGACCTGCGTTTCTAAGTCAGGTTCAACTGCAAAGCCCATTCTTTTTCCTTGTATATGACATCTAATTTTTCTTCAAGCTGCAGTTTTCACAAAGGAGAAACATGGAGGCCTGGGGAGCGGCTAAAGAAATGTGCCTGAGGCCTCACGGAAGTATCTGAGAGTGTTAAGCTTGTGTTTTCTGATTCCAAGTCAAGAGTTTTTTATACCATTAGATTTGTCAGGATTCACTGAAGCCTTGTGGTAGACTTTAAGGCTTATTGTTGCATTTAAAAATTTATCCATATATGTCATTATAAATACACTTAATATTTTTCTCTTGAAACACGTAATCCGATGAGTCATTTCTTTAAAAGAACAACATATGGTAGCCCGTGAAAATAAAGGTTTCCGAAGGTACACAGCGTACTGCTGGTTACCCACTTTCGTTCTTGCTTACCAAATCTGAATTTGTTCAAATACTTGGTGACCAGAACACTTTAAGGAAATATACCCCTTCCTTGATGCTAGGGATGAATGTTGGTTAGTTTCAGCCAGTTGTGGTCATTCTGTCCTCACAGAGAGAGGTGTGTCTAGAGAAGGGCCCCAGGGGCAGTTCTGACCAGTGAGGCCTGAGAGGTGCCTGTCAGGGAATTCTGGAAAGTCCACCACACCTCTTAAAAGCCACTCAGGAAAGGGGCTCTTTCGCACAATCATGAAGGTGTACCCTAGTAGCTGTAGTGACTCCCTGATAACATTAAGGGACAGAAATTATAAAGTTTATAGTCTTTTTTGTCTAGCTTCTTTTGCTCAACAGTTCATCCTTGAGAATAAGAGTCAGAAGGGCACAAAGCATGTAGGTCCTTGAGGATGACGCTGAGCCTCTGATTTACTCATTCCTGTGGCTGTCATCATTACTCATGATATGAGTAATACATTTTCTTTATTGATTTAGTCATCACTGTTTGCAGCCAAATTCATTTTGTATACAGAGATATAAGCAGATACTGTCAAATATCTTTTTTTGCACCCAACTTCATGATGCAATTCTTAAAACACTTATATGCACTATATTATGTTCAAACTTGGTGGCAGGCGATTGATGTTATGCATTATATGAATGCTAAGGTTAGTTTCATTCTTGGAAGAGTTTGTTAAAATCTGAAGATTAGAAAATAACTGTTCATCTGTAGGGAACTGGTTAAATAAATTATGGTAGAGCCATATAATGAGATACAATTCAAATAAAACAGAACCTCCATTTGTTCTGATATGAAATAATTTCTAAGATATTTCTAAGTAGAAAAACAAAGAGTCAGAACAGTATACAGAAGACTTTGAAGTCCATAGTCATGGAAAAACATCTGAAGTTTACTGCCAGGACTGTTGTGGTACAGGAAAAGAACTTGGAAGGTGGACTCAAGACCCTAAACAGCTTTCACCATGGATGGGTCCTCTGAGGACATTTAGCGACGGTGTGACTATAAAATACCATGTTGCCAGTGACATTTTCACAGTAAGAGAACTATAATGCTCGGTGGGGGACCTATGACATGGAAACAGCTGGCAAGATCAATTTGAGGAGAAAGCATCAAAGATTGTGTGTGTTTGTAGCCAGGCTGCTGTATGTGATCTCACATATATGAGATACCTATTATTAAGGTATTAAAGAATTTTTTTTTAATTGTATGCATAGAAACTCTGGCAAATCTCAAAAATAAACACAACCTACCTATCAAGCATCAATATTTAGCTAAAAGTAACTAACATTAATCAAAAGTTCGCTGTGTGCCAGACACTGGCCTCAACTCTTTATCCAGATTAATTTATTCAGTCCTTGTAGCAGTTCTATGATGTGGGTGTTATTGTTACCATTCTATTTTTTACAAATGGGTAAATTGAGGCATCAAAATGTTAACTAATTTTTTGGGATCACACAGCTGTTAAGTGGTAGAAGCAGGACTTGAACCCAAAGTCTATGCCCTAAAGAATCCACTCATTGACCTCTGGGGTTATTGGAAGGATTAAAAGAGCTTGTATGTGCTTGGCCAGTGTTCTCCTTAGCCAATGGATCTCGAAGCGTAGTCCATGCAGTGTTATAATTTGCTAGAACTGTATTTAAATTCGTAGTAATGATGCCCAGGTTAAGCCAGACCTGTACCACATGCTGACGTGTTTCTTAGCTGGTGATACATAAAGTTCCACCCAGCAGGAGAAAGAATGAAGCCATACCCAGCTGAACCTTGGAGAACATACCTAAGTATTGTATATATAGTTACCACCTTGCTTTTTATCCAGTAGCCATTTATTGGCCATCACTATGGACTCAGCAGGGTATTACTCTTTGATCAATCAGTGATACCCAACATGGCCTTAGGAGGTACCAAGGCCCTACCATTCCCAGGCTGGCTGGGTGATCTGTGCATACCAAAACCAGCTAAATAATTCGTCTCGTCAACTTAGCTTCTACATGGGATAGAGACTTCATACTCCTTCCTTCCTCAATGCCTGTCATGTAATAGATGCTCAGTAACCAGGCACTGAATGAAGGAGCCTTCACAGTTGAACTAGTAGCGCTGTCTTTTTTGCAAGGAGCACCTAATAGGAGTTCTCAGCCTTGGCTGTCTGTTACAGTCACCTGGAGAACTTCTAAAAATCCCAGCCTCCAGCCAGCCATACCAGCATATCTCAGGGTGGGGAAAAGGGAGAAGGACCGGGTGTGAATAGTTTTGAGAGTCCCAGGTGATTCCAGTGTTCAGCCAAGCTTGAGAGCCCCCAGGCTAGCATGGAGAAGCTAACTTGCAGAGGGTCGATCTACAACCGCCACATCAGCAAGGGTTACAGTTCTAGACACAATGGGTAAAACTCAGATGGCCTCCTCAAAAGCTGCCCCTGCCCTCTACTTCTTTGATGAGTGTGAGCTGAGCTGGAAGCAGCCAAGGTCCTGTCTTAAGAAGTTCCTGCGCACAGTGAAAGGTATAGCTGGAAACATTTATGCTGGAAACCCTGACTGAGTGATAATTCTAAAAATTATTGCCATATGTCTCCAGCAGGGATGGCGGGGGTCACATTAGCTTCCTCCACACTCCACAGCCTCCCTTCCATCAGCTCCTCAATCCTTACCCGACCCGGCCCCCAGAACAGCTCCATTTAGTCTAACAATTTTATGGAGCATCTAGATTCCTTGCAATAGGCCAGGCCCTGGAAATGCAGATGTAAATCCGACATCGCCCCTTCCCCGGTAGAGTCACAGCCCCGAGGGGGGAACAGGAAGTCAGTAGAGGGCTCGGATGTGGCGCCATCAGGCCAAGATGGAGACCAGTACGGAGACGCGAGAGCTTAGAGGAGGGGGCTTGAGGGGGCTCCAGAGCGCTTTTGAGAAGAAGCGGTAACAACACGGAGGCATTTTTCTTTTTCTTTGGAAATGTTCACATGTATGTTTTAAAATTTGGAATAATTTTAAACATATACAGTTGACCACACCAATTAAACAAATATTAACATTTTGCCATATTTACTTCAGATCCTTAAAAAAAAAAAAAAAAACTATTTCAAACATAGGGAAATTACAGAGAATAATGTAACAAACACCCATGGGTTAAACAGGGGTCCCCAGCCCCCGGGCCACAGACCGGTACTGTCTATGGCCTATTAGGAACTGGGCCTCACAGAAGAAGGTGGGCAAGCTCACCGCCTCAGCTCAGCCTCAGGCCATCAGGCATTAGATTCTCATAGGAGCACCAGTCCCTGGTGCCAGAAAGGTTGGAGACCTCTGGGTTAACAAATAGGTCAGCTGAGGTAGTTAAGAACTTCCGCTCCGGAGCCAGCTTACTTGGCTGGGCAGTGCAATATTGGAGAGGTTACTTAACCTCTCTGTGCCTCTGTTAGCCAGGAGGTCAGGGTGGGAATGTCCACTGCAGGGCACGGGGCAGGGAGACCCTGGCTTCTGTGGTCAGAAAGAAAGGTGAGCAATGGACAGAGGAGGAGGCTGGAGAGGTAGCCCGAGCACATCAGAGAAGGCGGTCAGCAGCTCGGGCACTGTCCATGAACTCCACCTGGGAGCCCATTTCCCTGCACACCCACTCTCTCCTCTCTCCCAGAAAACTCACATCTCCCTTTTAATGAGTCTCTTCAAAAAATAAACATAAAACAAATGATAAAGAAACCTCACCCATACTTGCTCCTCAATCTGGAAAATTTCACCATTTATGGACTAACTTTGGGGGAAGAGAGGAGACGCAGGAGAGCACAGGAAGGGGGCTTACCCCCCCTGAAGTCATTGCCACCTTAATTCCCTGGAGTGGGGGTGGGGCTGGGGCAGGAAATGAGTGGTTTAGGGCTGAAGCCCAGCCAGAGCACTAGGCTCCGTTGGCCCAAGTTATGGTTTTCTGAGAACTGTGTATCCCGCCAGGTGGATATTTCCTGCTGAGTGACGTGGTAAGGGAGCCCCCTGACTCGTTCAGTAGTTAACCTGACGGAAGCACACATGTGGCTTGTCAGGCATGAATATCTGCGAGGAAGGCCTGGGGTGTAAGTAGAGACTAGCGCCCAGCCTCGGTTGGAAATGTGCTCTCCCGTCAACCCTCAGCAGTACCATCATTTTTTATCACAAAATGGGCTTTCCCCTCTCCCCCCACCTCTGCTTCTCCAGCATCCGTTCCAGCCGCTGCTGAGGAACAGCTGCTCTGAGGCCCGTCTCTCATCAGCTGCCTTATCTCTCTGATGAATAATGGTCCCCTTCCCCGAGCGGCAGCGGCTGCCTGGCAGGAGGCCCGCCCTGCACGGAGCAGGAGGCTGACAGCACTTGGAGGCCAGGCAGCTGTCAGAGAGCGTGGCATTCCCACCCCACAGGCCCCACTTAGGGTGAAGGCAAAGCTCCTGCCTCACAGAGACCTGCCTCCCGAGGCCCCACTGCTCGGGGAAGCAGCAGCTCACCAATTCAACCATTCCAAGCACATCTTGGGACCCCCCCGCCCCAGGGTACAGTCACCATTCTGGATGCTGGGGAGCAGAGACATGTGGGTGGGCACTGTTTATGGGAAGTGTGATTTGTACCTACTAGTATAGACCTCTGTGCTTCGTAGTCTTGGCACCTTGAGAGCATGTTTAATCACTCCAGGTCTCAGTTTTCCTCATGTCATATGGGCTGAGCATCGTGTTGTGTAGATGCTGTGGTTCTCCTCCCAGATCCCCTGCACCAGCCAGTGCGCCGCTCCCCCAGCACTGTGAGGCTGCAGTAACGGCTCTACCTCTGGCCTTCCCCAGAGCCTCTGGCTGATGGTAACTGCATTCCCTGACATAAGCAAGAGGCCAGCTCCCTCTTCCACCACTCCCCCTCCCTTCAGGGTAGTCAGTAACTGAGATTGGGGACACAAAAGCCCAGCCATCTTTCCTCAAGGTGGGAGAACTTGGTGGGACAACGTGCTCCAGAACCCCCTGGGGGTCAGGCTAAGACTAGACTCACCCACAACTATCACCCCCCTCTCTGTCCTGCTTCCCTCCCCCCCCCTTACAGCTTTTCTTAAAGAGCACCCCCTCCCTCCATGAAACACAGGCGTTTGAAAACCTGTTTTGGGCTCTGCTTCTAGGAGACCCAGCCCAAGATAAGTACCTACTTCACAGGGGCTTTGTGTGAGGATATGATGAGATATGACTTGAAAAGCCCCTTGTAGGTGCCTGGCTGGCACTTGGCAAGTACCCAGTCGTCAGTAATCATGATTCTTATAAACTGCTGCTACGTGACAGAAAGTCACAAGAGAACTCAGACAGAGTGACGGAGAGGTAGGCGTTGAAAGCCTTGGTTCCAAGTCTGGAATTGGAGGCAGTCATCCCAGAAAGGGCCCTCGGAGGTCATATAGCCCAGTTTTTTTTTGGTTTGGTTTGGTTTGGATTGGTTTGGTTTGATTTGGTTTTGGTTTTGCCGATGAGGAAACCATGGCCCAGAGAGGAGAAGCAACACTTTTAGGGACGCACAGCAAGTCAGAGGCAGAGCTGAGACTGGGCTACATCATGCTTTTTCCCTACGCAACGTGTTATTTTGGAATCTTCAGACCCTTTTCCCCTGCTCGTCGTTGAAATTTTGTTGACTTTAGATGGACCAGGACCCTGAGAAGTGAGACCATTTCCATGTGCATCTCCTAAGCACCTACAATGTGTTGCACACCTGCTAGACACCAAGAAAAGAGTCACAAACATGTGTGCCAACCCCTGGTCGTTATAGAGAGCCTCACTTTTCAAAGTGTGTGTGTGTCGGTTGACTTTATCCCAGGAAGTGAGTAACACCGCCCGCTCCACACAGGAAGTTTTAGTAAGAGTGAGCATCAAAAGACCGATCAGAGCAGGCCGGTGGGCAAGGGCATCCCGGGGCTCACCTCGTTTCCATATTCAACACATAGCAGTATTCTTATTTTCTGCAATGCTCTCTCTGAATGGTTGTTTGCCATCCCTTTCATTTCATCCCCCAGTATGTACAGAGTGGCACATGTGAAATGGATCATAGCTTCTGAAGAATAGCTGTCATCTCATGTGGTTGGCATGTAGGGTGCATCCTGGGGGGTGGGGGGGTGGGGTGGCCACAGTAGAACTTGAGAAGTAGACCAAAATCATACCAGACACAAGACTCCGTTATCATGCTAAAGCATTTGGGCTTCGATCTGCAAACAGTGGACAGCCTCCAAAATTCTTTGTCCAGGAATATGACATGCTCAGCTGTGTTTCCTGCAAAGACCTCTTGGCAATGTGCAGAGGAGAAGCCAGAGGGAAGACCCCGCCCCAGGGAGAGACAGCCTTGGACAGGGAAGAGTTAAGTAAGAGACCACAACCTGTGAGCTGTCAGGAGACATATGGGGCAATTTTCCACATGAATAGGACACTCTGAGTGTGACAGGGATGGAGGTCAGGGAGAAATCATTGAGGAAGTGAGATTTGAGCTGGGGGAATAGTTGAGGGGCAGTTCCCTAAGCTTAGGGTCTGGCGTGGACAGAGTGCAGTGTGTGTGGTGGCGATGAGTTGGAGGCAGCGGGGCCAAGGCACCTGGACGGAAGGGTTTCTTAGGAGCTAGAGGAACTGGAGCTAAGATAAGGCCCAGGCCACTTTCTGGGGAGCACCAAGCGCCAGAGGCACAAGCATGAGCTCCCATCTGTAGGCGGTCGGTGGAGACTACCCGAGGGTTTTGAGCAGCAGGGTTGCAGGAGAAAAGCTGGATTTCAAAATTAGTCCAAGAGTGGAGAGTAGAATCAATTGGTACCAGGAGTCACCTCCCGAGGAGGAGATCATGCACAGACAAGTTTGCTTTGCCTGCATGATGTGGTCCCATGTTAAAATAATAATAATAATAATAATAATAATAATAATAATAATAAAACCTGTATTAAGATATAATTGACACATCGCATTTTATTAGTTTTGGTGTACAACATGATGATTAGACATTTGTATATTTTGCTGAATGATCACCACAAGTCTAGTTAATATCCATCACCCACACACAGTTATAAATTTTTTTTCTAAAAGTGGAGTATTTTTCGAAGGAGATATTTTATGCAAAAGACTTCACCTAAAAGGCAGGTTTCTGGCTTCGTTTGAAAACTCAGTGGATTTGGTAAGACTAGGCCAAGGACTTTCACATGGCCGTGATATGCTGGCGCTGAGTGACAACTGCCCCCTTCAGCTGCTGCTCTGAGTCTCATTGGCATTTTCCCCATGGCAGTTCTGCTTTATTTACTTTTGTTACCAGTCTGCCCAGTAATTTATTATTATTATTATTTGGATGAGTAGTCAGCATTTAAGTAATTGAGAATTTCATATAAATATTCAGATTTGGGGTACTTTTAAGAAATCATTAGAGCCACCTGGGACCTCATTCCTATGTCTAGGGCTTAGACTGGTCTCCAGTTCAGGGTCTCCTTCTCTCTTTACTGTCCGCAGAGGCCTGTGTTAGCTGCCCCTGACTGTAGAGGTCTCCTACTGCAAAATAAAATGTTTCTTCTCCTCAAGTCATTATCAAAAGTGGAAAAATAAAAGATAGAGTAAGATAGAGAGCATGCTTCCAAAACAGAGAAGAGCATTGTGGAAATAAGAATATTTCTATGTGTTTAACATGGAAACAAAGAGAGTGTGTGTTAGAAGAATGAGAGCAAAGATGCTACTAAAAAAGACTGGCCCACTTCATCCAGCCCGATGTTCCCTGCTGGGGCCCTGTGGCATTTAGCTTGGGAACCTCTGGGGCAGAGGCAGAGAAATCACTCACCACTCACCACTCAACTGTCGGGATTCTGAGCCGGGTCCTGTGTGGCAGAGAGGAAGAAGATGAAGGACTTGTGATGTGGGATTTGGAGCTAAGGGTCTGTTGAAGTATTCTAGGCAGGAGGCAATGGTGGGGGTGAGGCACGGGGGGTGGACCAGAGCGAGAGAAGGGAGGAAGAAGTGTAGCGACAAATCCGGACACTTATGGAGGGAAGAGTCAGCCACTTTGACGGCTCCTTATATAGGGCGTCAGAGAAAAGAATCAGATGATTTCAAGGGACACCGTGGGCTCTTCAACAGAAGTCAGGAGACCGGCTCTGGGGAAGGAGGGGGTGGTGCTGGTAACTTGGGTCTGGGCACAGTGGGTCTGGGGCGATGGTGAAATGTTCCGCTGGGTGGCGGTGCTGGCTGCACTGTGCTCATGCACGTTGGCCTCGAAGTGCCCAGGTCTCATGAGGACCTTGTCCTTCCTGTGCTTCATCTCCCCCTGCCTTAATTTCTTGAAAAATGAGGCTCTCAACACTCTCTTCCTTACAGAGTCAGTGTGGAGATTAGAGATAGCATAATTAAAAGCCTAAAAATGATTCCTGGGGAAGTACTCTATAAATCTGAGTCATTTTCACTACTGCCCGTGAGGACAAGGTGGGAAGCCCACCGAATGGAGATGATTCCATGGGCGGAGAGCCAACACAGCCTTGGAGAAGAGCCATAGGAAGGGAGGAGCCCGGAGGAAGCAGCGGGAACACAAGGGGAGAGGGCGTCTTTGAGGCAGGGCGGAAAGGGTTGAGCAGGGTGGACAGAGATCATCCTACAGAGGCCACTAAGGATGAGAGGAGCTCACGGCAGGTGGTCTCCAGTGGGGGGCTTTTCCCCTCAGAGGACTCTTGGCAATGTCTTGAGACATTTTTGGTTGCCACAACTGGGCATGGGGGTGCTATGGCGTCCAGTGGACAGAGGCCTGGGATGTTTTTAATGCCTTACAGTGAACAAGATAGCCCCCCTCCCCCCACAACAAAGATTATCCAGCTCCAACTGTCAATAATGCAGAGGCTGGGAAACCCTGCTCTAGAGCCAGCAGGCTTTGGGGTTTGACTTATGGTTCTACAGATATGTGACTTTGCCAAGTCCCTTAACTGCTCTGTGCCACAGTTTCCTTATCTGGAAAATGGGGATGATAATAACAGCTGCTTTCTAGGACTGTTGTCAGGCTTAAATGAGCAATGATGTATAGAGAGCTTAGAATAGAGGCTCATAGTACATTAGCTGTTATTAGAGATCAGGGAAAGTGAGAGCATAGCAGAAGCCCTTTGACCTTGGTGGGTGGCATTTAGGAGCAACTTCAATGGAATAGAAAGGGGGCTGACACCAGATACAGGGTCCTGGAGATGGGAATTGGAGCCAGCAGGTATGGACCCCCTTGTCCAACAGGAACAGCAATGGAAGGAAGAGGAGAGAAGGGAGGGACTTGCTTCACATTCATTTATTTATTGATGCCAAACCAAAGTTCTTGTTAATGCCCAAACCACACTATAACAACAATGGAAAATTTCAAAACAGGAGAAATCACGTGCAGCCTCACCACCTTAACAAATGAGCAATTTTCCGTCTCTCTTTCCAGGATCATCATTTTTACAATGTTTTAGTCGTAACAGATTCTCTCTTCTATTGTTTTATGTCACATGAAATTGTCTCACAGCATTTTCCATTATTACATCATTATTACATTTATCATTTTTTCCAAAATAAAGATAGTCTCATTGTTTTTTCCTAGTTATGAAAATACTTTGTGTTCTTTTCTTTCTTTTTTTAATGTAAATAGTACCATAAAGTGTAAAGAAGAATGTAATAACCCCATGTCCCATCTCACTCTTCAGAGACAATCAGATTAGCATTTTGATGAACGTTCTTTCAAACAAATCATGCATTTATCAACATGATTTGTTAATTTTTTATGTAAATATGAACATTACTTAACTATCAGTCAGTCCATTTTCAACCTTGAATCAAAGTTTTTCTTATGTTGTGGTGGGGATGGTTGTTTTGGTAAATGGGGAAGGGGCTGTGCAAGAACAAAGCAAGCCAGAAAGTTCCAAAGCTGCTAGAAAGATGAAATATTGGGGTGTGCAGTGTAGTCCTTTCCTGAGGCCTCTGTAACTAAGTATCACGGACTAGGTGACTGAAACAACAGACATTTATCCTCTCATCATTCTGGAGTCTGGAAGTCTGAGATCCAGGTGTCAGTGGGGCCACGTCCCCTCTAAAGGATCTAGGAGAGAGTCCTCCCTTGCTTCTTCCTGGCTTCTGTGGCTGCCATCAATCCTTGGCATTCCTTGGGTATAGACACGTCCCTCCAATCTTTAACTACTTTGTCACATGGCGTCCTCCTCTTCCTCTATGTGGTCTGTGCCCAAATTTCCTACTTCTTACAAAGATGCCAGTCATTGGATTAAGATGTGTTTCACTCCAGTGTGACTTCATCTTAACTTGATTAAATCTGCAACAGCCTATTTCCAGCAAAGGTCACCCTGGCAAGTAACAAGACTGAGGTCTTCAACGTGACCTTTTGGGGGACACAAACCCATAACATGTGGGATGCCGAGGGTGATGGAGGAGTAGGATGGGGCAGGGTGGAGCAGTGAGGATACCTCTGAAACCAAAGGGAAGGAAGAAACCAGGAAAAGAGACCAAGGTTCCGAGTTGAGGAAGCCTGCTTCCTCCAGCAACTTGCGGCTGTTTTATCAACCTCCTAGTAGTTTGCAAAGAAGGCCGGGGATTCCTCAGAGAGCCTGGCTCTTGGTAAATCCCGCCAGGCCCCTTCTCCACCGTTGTCACAGGGCGCAGCTGGCAGCTGCCTGCCGGCCCCACAGGCCTCGCTGCAGCATCCTGTTGTCCTCTGGCCACCAGATTCTTGGTTGACTGCCACCTAATTTCTTTTCAGCCTGGACTAATTTCTTGCAGTCCCTGGGCTAGCAGGATGCATTGCTAATTCCCCAAATCCTTCCATATGGCCCATTCAAACCCCTCCGTCTATAAAGTGTACACACGCCTCCGTTCTATCCTTGCTGCAGCACAGTGGTCCATAGCCTTCAAGGGCACAGAGATCCTTTCAAAGTCTTGATCTCTCCTCCCTTTTTTCTCAGAACATCTGTTTTTGCTGCTTTACTAAGTTCTCTTTCCCAGATTCAGTACTGAGGTTGAATTTTCAGAAGTGGAGAGGGATGGAAAAGGATTCTGAGTAGTGTGGAGACAGTAAAGAGGAAACCTGAAGTCTCTTTGCTGATGGACGCAGATGTCAGATAGTCTGGAGCCCTCCCAGACAGAGCTGGGCTTAGGTCTGGACGTGATGGGTCAGCCTATGACAAAATCAGCAGCATCATCGCCCTTTGTCAACTCGGCTCTTGAGGAAGAAGGGACAGCTATAGAATAGCAGTCAAGCAGCCAAGAATAATGAGGCTTCCGCTTACTAACTTAGGTCCCAGGCAAAGCCCAGCCAAGACATTTTCTTGCCATCACAGGCTTCTGCTTATTTGAGGGAAGTATTATACTTCATCAGTAGTTAAAAGTCACTCAGCCTTTGGCCCCCTGCCTCCTGACACTGCCTGAAGCACCTAGTAATCTCCCAGCAACACATCACCTGTCCCATCTCCACCATTTAATTATGGGTTGTCTTCGATTTCCTCTCTAGTGCTGACAGTCACTTCTGAGAAAGACCTGGGATCAGAAACCCAAATAATACAGCTCACATTGAGTCTAAAGCCGAAATAAGAAAACCCAGGTACAGCCTGCAGCCAGGATGTGCCAACTTGTGTGGGATTGAAGGAGGCCTTCTTGCCCAGGCATGAAAGACACAGGGGGACTGGGGAGACACCAGGGCAGGAAGGGGTTCATGAGCATTGTTGCAATTTTTTTTACCCAAACTCATCATACATTATACTCTCACCGTACAACCAATTGCAAACTTTGCCACTTCCTCCCAATATCTGTCAGAACAATAGCGGTGGCAAGCACAGACCTGATTCAACCAGTGTAGGAAAAAAATGGAACTTAGGAACTCAAATAATTCTGAAGATAAAAATGGCTCTTGTGTCAGGCTCAGCAGGATTCAGGGATTCAACTGTTATAGACAGGGCTTTTGTCTCCTTCCTCGTCTCTGTTCCCTATAGCATTTCTATTCCAGATCCCTCCGTGTAGCAAGAAAATGGTCTCCATCAGCCCCAGTTTCCATCACTCTGGCTTACCTGGCCACTCCTCTCTCCCATCACTTAAGATGAATTCTGACAGGCCCATTGCATCAGAGATGCAATCCTACCCCCCAAGGGGAATGTGGTTCTCTAATTCGAGAGGATTTTATCATGAACTCTGTTTGGAAAAAAAAAAAGGAATAAGGAAGAAGAGGAGGAGGAGGAGCGGGGGAGGAAGAAGAAAAAAAGAAGAAGAAGGAGAAGGAGGAGAAGGAGGAGAAGAAGAAGGAGATCCTGAGCATATAACACAAGAACCAGCACAGTCCACTCCACTCCCCACTATGAAGGTCTATCTGTTCATGTCACAGGTGTGATTCCCTCTACCTAGAATCACCTCAAATCCCTGCCTACACGAATCCCTATTTTTCTTTCAAAACCCAAGCCTTTCAGTATACCCCCGGACAGGGTTGAACACACCTTTGGATCATATCAGCACCTTGTACATGACTCTGTTACGTCCTTCACTTAAGTATTAATTTAGCAAATCCTTATCCTTTAGCATTGTACCCAATTCTTCTTGGATCATGAGTTTCCTGAAAATGAGAATTGTGTCCTGGTCATCTCAGGATCTCCAGCCTCTACCAGGGTGCTTGGCCCACTGTCAGGGCCTGATAACTGCTGGTGGCCACATCCTTGGATGTTTGGGTGACATGCAGGACTTGGCTGTTCCCTGACTGGATAGAGAACCTGGGGTGCTGGGTTGGAGGGAGGAGCTGCATGCCACAGGTCACCTGGCTGGAGTCATTCATGTCTCTGCATTTTTTGCAAATCCCACGCATCCCAGGCTGTCAGGAAGGACCTGTGCATTCTATATAGCAATGGATGGCAAAATTGGAACACATACCTTATTTACCCTCATGGAAAGTATTTATTTTCCACATATTGTATCTGAGAATCTTAAGAATTCAGGGGGTCCAACCTGAATTCCTTGGGGTTAATCTTCTTAGTGATGCTAACATACCTCAAAAAATATGGAACTTGTTACCTCGTAAGGCAGCCCTGCTGGTTATTGGGGGCCACATGTTATCTCCTGGCTACTTTGGCCATCAGTTCTAGTTCTCTAGGACCACAAGGGAAAAGGTGTCTTCCTTTTCAAGTAGATATTCCACTTTGTGTTCATTCATTCATTTACACATACATTCATTAACTCCATCATCTACTGAAAAACACTGGTAAGGGCTATTTTGTCCAAGACAGGCAGGTTCCCTATTCTCATTGAGCTGACTTCTTTAGAGGGGACAGACATCCAACAAGCACCTAAACAGATCAACAGGAGAAATACAATTGTCACGAGAGCTGTGAGTAAAGGAAAATAGGGCAATATGAGAGTTGGGGCAAATTTCCAGAGTGAACGGGACAGGTTTCTTTAAAGAAGTAAATTTGAGCCAATGAGTGAGTGATGAGAACAAGGTATGCACATACGATTTGTAAGAAAGCAGCCAGGCAGAGGAATTAGAGGAAGAGAGGGTGTCGGTGTGACCTGAGTGGAGGTGAGGGGGAAGAGAAAGGCAGAAATGAGGATGGAGATGTGGTCAGGAGCCTGTAGCCATGGTGAGGAGCTTAGGACCTATGGTCGGAAAGAGGGTTTTAAAACAGGGATGTGGTGTATAATTTTGAAAGGGGACTTTGAATACGGACTCTGAGGTAGATTCCTAAATCCCTGAAGACCAAGAAGTGGTGACCACTACTTTTATTTCAAAGAATCAGAAAGATTCTGATGTAGAGGTGAATTCTAGAAGTCTAGGAGCGAGAGAGTCATGATATCTGGGACCAGAGTCGCCGTATTCACAGACAGGCCACTGCATACTCCTCTTGGAATACTCTTGGAAGGACACCCTCTCTTTCTAGATAGCTGGATTTCCATCCCACCCCATCCCCCAGGCTGTATCTTCCTTATGAGTTCTCCACAAACATGGACAACCAGGAGGCTAGCCAGCGTGAGACCTCACAGCCACGCACCATTGTGTTCTGGGAAAAGAGTCATTAGGGCTTTTCATCATTGCGCAATCATAGAGTGCAGTTACACAGACCTAGATGGTACAGCCTACTGCACACCTAGGCTGTATACCAAACAACACGAGACTAAGTCAAACACAAGAAATGATGCAATCATGAGACACGGTAAACGCAAGGTGTATGAGGCTGCTGCTGGTGTAACATGGTATACCTTTTGCAGCAAACTCTTTTTAAATATACAAAGACTACACTCTAAAATAATGCAAAAAAAGTATAGAATAGTAAGTACATAAACCAGTAACAGTCGTTTATTATCATTATCAAGTATTATGTACTGTTCATAATTGTATATGCTGTACTTTTGCGTGCCTGTAAGCACACTAGGTTTGTTTACACCCTTGTCACCACAGACACGTGAGCAATGCATTGCGTCACACCAGCCATGACAGCATTAGGTGATAGGAATTTTTCACTCCATGATAATCTGTTTGGGACCACCGTTGTCTCTGAAATTTGTTGTTGACAGAAATGCCATCATATGGCGTGTGACTGTAACGATTTCCTTCTGGAGCAGAGTGGAGTTACCCAACATGAGCCACCAAGTTTGCCACCACAGCTGTCTGTGAGGGACACCACCCTGCCAGGAGGAGGGGCATCTGACTGTCAGAACCAGGCCCCCTAGGGTGCTCACAGCAGGGAGAGAAATCAAAAGGGAAAGACTGATAGATTTGACTCAGAGGGAATGGAAAAAGTGTTTACATGTTTTTTAAAGACGCACAGCCAAAAAAAGCAAAGCTAAGCAAGCAACTAGTAAAAACCTTGCCACACCAGGTAGGTGAAGGTCAGCATCCTAATACGCAGAGCTCACATCAATGAAGAAACAGTAGAGTTCCAGTTTTTAAAAGCGGAAAAGATGTGAGCAGACTTTTATAGAAAAGAAAATGCAAATGGTGAATGAAAATACGCAAACTCACCAAAATCAGGAACTGCAAATTAAAATAGCAGTGGGATGCAGGGTATCTTTGGGGGAAAGTTGCTTATCAAATTGAAAAATAAACTTTTAGAAAACAGGTACTGACGAGGCTGTGTGGCAGGTGATGTACACCTTTAAAAAAGAGTTACTTTTTTGAGTACCTTACAAAAAGTTCATACCCTTTAACCCAGTAATCTCACTTCTTAACTCTGTTAACAAAATAGTTTTAAATTAAGGCATTAGCTTGTGTGCAATAATGTACATGTGTGAAATATTGGAAGTAGCTTACTTGATAATGGTAGATGATTGGTTGATTTAATTATGATATATCCATTCAGTGGACTATTAGGTGGCCATTAAAAATGATATTATTGAAGATATTTTGGTAGTAGGGGCAATGTTCACACTATAATATTATATGGAAAATGGCAAAATAACACTAGAAAACATGAAGTCAATTGTGAGCGTGAGAATGCATATTATATACCTTAAAAAATAGATAATTGGGTTGTAATGTACATATAAGTAAACGCTTAGAAAGGTTATTAGGGATTTTCTCTGAGTTGAGAATTACAGGTAATTTCATTTACTTCTTTGCGTTATGCAAGGTTTCTTTTCCTTTACAAAATGAACGTGTATTACTTTTAAAATCGGATGGAAGCAGAAAATTATTATGTTTTAAGTCAGTGCTCTCCGTTGTCCTCAGACCCCTGTTAGAGACACACACGTGCCCCTTCGCCCCTTCCTTCTATCCTTCCTCCTTGCTGTGAGAGCCAGCAAAGTGGGGCGGAGGAAGCAGGAACGCGGGAGAGACCTGGCCGCAACTCTCTGCTCTGTCATGGTTTTGCAGGGGGACTTGGGACACTGCCTCGCTACAGGCCTCAGTTTCCCCATGTGTAAAATACAGGGGTTGGACTGGTTCAGTTCTAAGAATGCACTAAGGTCATAGGCATAATAATTCCAAGCTTCAAACCCATCCCTAATCCTAACCACAGAGTGACGTAATTGACCGTTTCCGTCAGCACAGTGTCAGCCATACCCATGATATCGCAGTCCACGTGGCCACCTCCGGACAAGTTACAACTTAACCAGGAAGACCCCTGCCATTTCCTTTGGGGATGAGGACGTGACGATTCATTCCTTCAATACATACTTCATTCATTCCTTCAACACGTTCTTATTACACCTCTGTTTCCATGGCGCCAGGCCCCGGGGTGTACAATGAGGCCCAGGCTCAGAACTATTTGAGAAATGTCTGTACCTGTATTACATTCTTTCCTTCCGTCTTCAGTGGGAGCAAGTCCTTTCCCTTTGAGAGTTATTTTAATTTACCTTCGAATTATTTTAAAGAGACACAATTTATTTGACACGAAATGTCTGACTCTGGACGAGCCAAATGGATCATACCATTTTGATGTGAATTACTTACCGTGAGGCTGATTTTCTCATGTGAGTTAGGAATGAGGAATCCAGAAACAGATGGATCCTTGGCAGCATGAGTTAAACAATGTGTCAGTCCACCCGGAGCCGCGCAGTGGAGGAAAAAGTGTATGGACTTGGAACTAGATGATCCGAGTTCAAACGTGGCTCCTCCGCTTCTCAGCTTTGTCACCTGGGGAAATTCATAACTTCTCTGAGCTGTAGTTTTAGTTTTTCTTTATTTTTTTTTTAAATCTATAAAATGGAGAAATAGCTCCTATCTTAGCCATGACATGCCAGGTGTGTTTGCAAGCACTAATCAGGATGGTGTCTCCAGAGGGACCTAAGCGTGTACTCAGCCATGGCATTAGTACTCTTATCTGTTTCCTTGAAAGGGACAAGACACACTTGAAATATACAAGGGAGGGAAGAAGCCATGCTGCATGGTGGCTGAGAACCAGGGCCACAAGGCTACAGAGACCTGGCCTGCCACTTACCTGCAGCACATCTTTTTGAACAAATGACTTAAACCTTCTGAGCCTCAAGGCACTGCTCTGTAAAACGGCATTGATAGCAGCAAAGCCACACATCCCAGGGCCTTGCGAGGGAATCAGTAATAGGTGCGTTCAGTGTAGTGCCCCTGCAGATTCCGAGTTGTTTGATACATTTTTCTCTGACTGCTGATGAAATACGTGTTCAGTGTAGGACATTTAGAAAATAAGCTAAAAAGAAACGAAAGATAGCGTGAGTCATTTTCAGCCCTTTTGCTGTGCTTGCATCTGACCCTCCTCATCCACAGTCCCGCACCCCATCCCCATTCTGAACTGAGGGTTCCCTGAGTGCGGCGACCACGCCAGGTCAGTGCTCTTCCCGGCAGGCTGTGGCCTGATGCCCTGGTGTCCCCTCAGTTCATGACGTGTTAATGATGCTGTCGGTGCCTCTCTTGGCAGATCCTTCAAGCCGGACTTCATCCTGGTCCGCCAGCACGCCTACAGCATGGCCCTGGGCGAAGACTACCGCAGCCTGGTCATCGGCCTCCAGTATGGAGGGCTGCCCGCCGTCAACTCCCTCTATTCCGTCTACAACTTCTGCAGCAAGCCGTGGGTGGTAGGTGACGGGCCAGGCTGACTTGAAGTGAAGTGGGGGGTGAGGGACCCTCCCGGCCCCGAAGCAGGCCCATTCCCCAGCACGGAGGCCTCAGTAATGAAAGGAGTCTTTTTTAAGCAACTGAGTAAGAAACTTGGATTCCAGTTCCCTTGTTATTGCCTAACAAATACTATATAATAACATACTATGAAACAGTGTTATCTTACAATCATATTAGTAGTAAGCGGAGGTGTGGTACCTGACTCTTCTTGCTAACATTCTGTCACATTGGTTAACAGCAGGCACTGTTTATTGAGCACTTAGTAAATGCCAGAAAACTATGTTGACTGTTGTGCAATCTATCATTATTGTGTGAAGTGGGCTCATGACTCCATTTTACAGAAAAAGAAACTCCACTTCAGAGCATTTAAGGAACTCACCCAGAGTCGTGTAGCCAGTGAGGGGTGGAACCAGAATTTGAAGCCCTCTTTCCAACCCCAAGACTGGATTTCCTCCACCTTTTATTCATTCATTCATTTACTTGAGTCTCCATTTAAATGTTACCTGTAAGAGAGGCTTTTCCTAAAAAAAAAAAAAAAAAAAAAAAAAACACCCTTCTACACCTCTAAATACTCTCAAATCCCTTACTGCTTTACTTTTCCCCTAAATACTTATCTCTATCTAGGACGATGCTTATCCATTCATTTGTGGCTTTCATACTAAAAGTAATTCATTCATGCAACAAATATTTATTGAGCACCTACTGTGTTCCAGGCACTGTTCTTACTTCTAGGAACATGGCGGTGATCACATCTGACCAAAACCCTGGCTTCTACATGCTAGTGGAAAGAGGCATGTGCAGTACATTAATAAATATGCCAAATTAGCAATGCATCATATAATAAGTGCCAAAGGTGGAAATAAAGCAGGGAGGAGGGGCGGGAAAGGTGGAGGTTGTAGGGATGGAGAACGTGCTCTGCGAAGCTCTTAGCCGGCTTGTCTCTGGTTTCGTTGTCTCTCCGCATGGTCTCCTGGTGGTAGGGCAGCGGTTGAGAACAGGGACTCTGGAGCCAGACTGCCCAGGCCCAGGATCTTTCATCTGTCAGCTGTGTAGCTCGAGCAACTTGCTTAAACTCCCTGAGTTTATTTTCCGTATTTGTAAAATGATGGTACTAATAGGGCCTTTCTGGTAGGATTATAAGTTAATACATGTCAAGTGCTTAGAATGGTGGCTGGCATATAGTACACACTCAATAAATGGTGACAATTATTATTGTCCCTCATACATGGAACAAGGTCTCTGCAGAGCTGGCACTCAGTTTTTATTGAATGAATACATGCATTAATTTAACAGATGTGGACAGTCTTTAACCACTATTTTTGAGGCTCTGGTATCCTCATTCTACCCTAATTGAAAATTTCGGCCCATGGCATCCCAGATTCAAGTGCCACTGTCCTAAAAGAGTCATAGATAGTATTGGTCCACTTCTTCTGTTTTTCCACATAATCAACTGTGCTGAGCCCTTAACATGCTCATTGTACTTAATTCTCAGAACCCTGATGAGTACATTTTGTTACTTTCTCCATTGTATAGGAAACTGAAGCTCATGTAGTTAATAGTAAGTAGTGGAGCTGGGCAGCTCTAAAACTCATGTTTGACCATGTAATTACTCTCCCTCTCTGGACATCAGTGTCCCTATCTGTGAAATGAGGACTCCCCATCCTTTGTATCATATCTGAGGTCCCTCAAACCTTCTAACTGACTGCATGTTAGACCACACCTGTAGGCTACAGCACAAGAGTCAGATGCTCAAGGCCTGGGATCGAGTGGGAGGTTTCACCATACCAGGTAACAAATGTTGACCAATGTTCTCTTCTCTTCTGCCCTAGTTCTCTCAGCTTATCAAGATCTTCCATTCCCTGGGTCCTGAGAAGTTCCCGCTTGTGGAGCAAACGTTTTTCCCCAACCATAAGCCAATGGTAAGTGTCCTTTTTTACTCTGCTTATTTGTGTGATTTGGAACAACCGAATGTTTATGTTCTCGGTCTATTTGAATGGAGTAGGTGGGCTCGGGGGCTGCTCCCTGACCACCAGGGCTCTAAGGAAGAGCCATGATGTCCTGTGGAATGCCTGGCTTTCCAAAGGAAAGCGTCATCTCTCCAGGTGAAATTTTAGGCAGTAGGTCAAATGACAAAGGTGGACAGAATTCCTTGGAATATCAGGAATTTTCAGCAAATAAGGGGACAACTTGAACTAGCATGTTGGATCCAAAGTTTGATGATGAGGGTAGAAGTTGTTTCAGAGGTAGAATGCTGTTTTACTTGAGCCAGACCTAGTTTCAACTCTTATTTTAATAAAAATAGAAATATCTGATTTGCATTGATCGTTGACGGGCAGTTTCCTTGTGTGTCCCCTTCATATTCTGACTTTTGCGTATATTTGAGGTCATCTCTGGGAAGTGGTTGGAGCTTAAGTTGGATTATGTGGTGTCGCCTGCCATTTGCTGAGTGGGAGAGGGTACCGTCTGTTCGAATGGGGTGGAGAGTGCTCTGTCCCACAGCTAGAGGAAGCTGGGTGAAAGAGTTCTGGGCAGCTGGAAACAGCCCATGACATGCCCGCTTGCATCATTGGTGGTCTCCTTAAACTGGTCATAGGAATGCAGGGCCGCGGCCTAACACTTGTCTGGGAAGGAACGTGAGTTTGGGGGATCAGAATAGTTAATAGGGTATCTGGTAGTGCCAGCTGGAAGCAGTGGCCTGCTTGTAGAATTCCACGCTCAGGCTGCTGAGCCGGACAGTCCTGTGTGGAGACACACGGGTAGGACTGCAGGCTCTGCGAGGGGGGCAGGGGCAACAGTCTCATCAGATGGAGGGGTTTTCCAGTGATTACCTTTCACTTATATCTGATCCAGTGAGAGCCATAGAATCCAGGATGTGCTGGTTGGAATAAGGGCATGTGGACAATGGCATAGCCCAGTAAAGCATGGACATAGCGGAGAAAATTCAAGGTTCATCACCAAACCAGCCTGAGTTTGACTCCTAGTTCTACCTATATACTGCTCTTGGGCGGTGAATTAATCTCCGTGAGCCTCAGCTTCCATCGCTGAAAACCGTGGTTGACAGTGGAACAGCCTAATTGCTGAGATTTAATGAAATCATGTGTATAGAGTGTTATGCCTGGCATATGTTAGGTGCTCAAAGTAGAGTCGCTTTAAAATAGGGCCAAAGCTATACCCTAGAATGTTGTCAACAATAGGATGAAAGTTGGTTGGAGGGTCTACAGCCAACCCAGCCCATTCAGGGCAACATCCCCAACTATGAGCTCTGGGGGGGGCCTTGCCAGCTGCAGTGAGGCCTGTTAAGTTACTGGCATTCCCCACTAGGCCGAGCCACACTCAGAACTTCAGTCAGGCATTCGGCTTCAAGGACTGCTGTTTGCAGCCTTCCCCCACTTCCACTTGGTTGAGATTCTTGGGAAGAAAACAGGGAAGGCCAAGTCAGGGCTCCAGTCTGAGAACACCTGTACCACTCATAGGTAATTAGATAAAGACCCAGATTCCATAGCGCTGTGGAGAACTCCGGCCATAGAATCAGGGAACAAGGAGGTCAGGGCTGGATGAACAGCCGGGAGGAAATCTACAATGCCTCTCCTAAAATCCCTCCTGCCTGGGAAAGGACTGGGGCAGGGCGGAGCCAAGCTGCAGGCGAGGAGAGAGGGACACGTGCAGGGGCGGAGCCAGGGCAGGCAGGACCAAGCAGCTTCCAAGGCCCACTCTGACCTGTAGAAGCCCCAGCGGTGGTCAGGACACAAAGAGGCGAGAGACTGCAGGTGTGTGATAGAAATAAAACCACTTTACTGTTTAGAATAAAGGACACACTATAAAAAGTGAACATTATGCAACATTACAAGACAATATACATTCACGGAATATAAAATTCATAAATAACATGGAGGAAAACTGTAAACAGTGCTACAAAATTTAGCAACAAATACATTCCTTCTAGACAGGATTTTCTCTGGTTGGTTTCTCTCCATCACTTCTGGGTCTCAGGACAGCAGACTGGCTAAGGGAGAAGGCGGGGGTGTGGGAGAATCTATGAAGCCCCTCTCCTCAGAGTATGAACCGGACCCTAAGTTCTTCCCCTCCTCACACCTCCCAAGAGCCCATTCGGAGGCTGTTGATATCCACCTCTCCTACATGCCCCACATTTTGTTTTGCTTTAGCCATCAGATATTCAAAGTTTTTCTTACATAAAACTAGTTATCAATATTTTTACTTTAGGCAGCCACATGCCAAACACTTGGGTGTCATTTTAGGGTAATCCATATTGACGATCGTCAAGGATTAAGTATTGTCTCTCTTGGTGTCTCTGAGATAGAGCTGTTTCAATAAATCATTTATTTCTTGAATTTCTCAAGAACCATGATATGAAAAATGGTGCTTGTGGGCTGTAGCTTGACCATCATATGGGTCTGGGGCTGGATGAGGGTGAAGCACAAGAGTCTCCCAGAATTATCTACTTCTGCCAGACGGAGCGCTGGCCTGAGAGGCAGAGCCTGGGCGTAGCGCTTCCTGGATGGGGAAGGAGAAGAGATGGCCAGGGAAGGCCAAAGGATCCTGGAATTACAGCTCTCAAGGCCCAGGATTTTTTTGGAGAGATCATAGCTTCCCAATTGGGTGGGCAAAGGGACTATGGGGAAAAAAGAAAGAGAATGCCCCGTAGACTGCCCAGGGCCAGTTGGTCCAGAGCAAGGACGTGGACGTACTTGCTATTTTTCCCCTCCTCCTCCTTCCTCCAGAGAGCACTGGGATGCCGACAGAGCAGAGGCTGGAGGAGTCTCAAGTGCTAATTCCTTCTAGTGTCCCCAATTCGCCAGTCTAGCTGCCTGCACGATAGAAGTATTTACCCTCCATTCCACTGTAGAATTTGATTCAGGAAAATGGCGGCATGTGGGTTTCAATTTTTTTTTTCTCTTAAACACAATGTACACATATTATAGCCTACACATGACATAAGATTTAGCAAAATAAAACGTTCACGATATGATTGAAATACAGAAGTGTCTCAGCTACATAAATGACTTTAAATTATACAGTAAGTGAACAGGTGAAATAAACAAAGCTATAGCTTATAGAAAGCTCCAAACCCACCCTCTGACAACATTGCTCTGCAAAGGAAACCTCTTTGCCCGGGACCTGCTGTTCTCCTTGCCAGGGCTGGGCAGATGGGACTGTGGTTCTGCCGACCTGTCTGCAGGACAACATCAGGTGACTCATGCTTAGGCCTCACCCCAAGTCCCTCCTATGTGAGTGGAGGTGACCCTGCCAGGGACCAAGAATGGTCAGATGCCTCATGGAGGAGAGGCCGATGTCTGATTGTGGAAGGGCACTTGTGGGGGTTGGATCAGGGGTTCCACCTTGTAACACTTCGAGGTTAAAATAAAGAAAAATTTAAAACACCAAGTCTGGGGCCTCACCCCTTAAAAGCCACTAGCCTGCTGACCTCAGCTCCCTCTGCTCACACTGCCCCATTGAGAAGGCGACGCCTCCTCTTTCCCACATGCCGAATGTTATGACCACAGGTGAAAGGTACAAGGTAATGAAATCAATCCCAAGGAAACTGATGCCTGTTCTGTCTTCCTGCTCTGGGGTTCTGCCAAACACCCTGCCTGGGCATTCGTGTGTGCGTGCAAGACATTACAACGTGTTGTCTGCTTCTTTTTGTTCTCCTGTTTTAATTGGCAGCTCTGTTTCCTAAAGCGGAATGAACTGAAGATACAGACACTAACAGAGGAAAAATACCCATAATCTGAAAAAAGAGAGCAATCATGTTAAATGTCACCATCCTACCATCCCCAATTCTGTAAAATATACCTTACTGCCCACTCTCAGCATCTCATTTTCAGCACTAAAACTTAAAATAATTTTATTTAATCGGGGAATTTATATTATAGTTTTATTTCAGAATAATACCAACGACAAAATCCCTACAGCCGATTGCAGAGTCAGGCCTCCCCTGTGACCACCAACTTAAATCCTTGAGGTAAGGACCTCAGCAGGTGGCATTCACCCACCAGTGCACTGGAGTAAGAGGGGCAAGCTGTCCCCAAACCCAGTCAAGGTGGCCGTTTAGCCTTGGCAGGCCAATCTACAGCTTTCCCTCCTGTGCCCAGGCCCCTGACCCACACTGACTCTCATCTCCCATCTGAGCCAAGCCAGTAAAGCAGTTAAATGAAGGCCCCAAACATGAAGCAGGAGAAAAGGAGAGGGACAAAGGTCAGATGACCCCAGTTAGAGGAATGCCGAGGGTGTTCAGAATCTCAAATTTTAATTAAAATGAAAAAAAAAAAAGTCAACTTGGAATGTCATGATTTTCTTCAAACAAGCAACAACAACAAAATAGAAGAGATAAACTATTGGCGTATTTAACAGCATTGAACAGAATTCTGTGTCCTGTAAAAATATCAGCTTATGTCCCCGTGTGGGTATATGCAAATGTGTGTACAAACACATCCTCCTAGGTGAGCTAAACACTACTTCGGAAATAGTATTCTCTACCCAATTCTACTTGGCTATATCTGTGGATAGTGTATGGTGTGTGTATTTCTCCAATTTACATAAAGGCAAGCTCCTGGCCAAATCTACTGAAGAGTTTTCCAGGAGGAAATAGTGTAGGAGGCAGGGAAAGGAAAGACATTCATCTCAGTCTTTCACCTGAACTTTTGTACAAGGCAGGCAAATTGCCTCCTGACCTCAGGCAGATGTTTAAGTCTTCGCCAATTAAGAAAGTTCTGTTATTCTGGCCTGGCTGCTTGCTGCAGACTCAGGAACATCTGGTCAACCCAAGCATCTCTGGGCTGGGGGAATTGTGTGTGTGCTACATCATCTCAGACTCTCTCTTAAAGTTTCTTCCTTCCCTCTCACACTCCTACATGCAGACGCAGACAGACATGGTCTGGTTGGGACATGCATTAGCATCTCCTCGGTGTGTTAGGTCTTCTGCATACCTTGAGTCTGTCTGCTTGCTGCCCTTGACTGATTCTGAAACAGTTGGCTTTTCAGCAGCTTCCTTGTCTGTGTCTTTTAAGGACTGGGGAGGAGAAGAAGGGCAAAGGGAGGAGGGTCTGGGTGATGACGAGGTGGGGAAGAGGAAAGCGGGGTAGGTACTACAATGCCCAAATGGGGTAGTTTTTTGATTTTCATTTTCCTAAAAAAATATAGATTATGTTATCACGAAGGAGAGGAGTGTACATTCCTCATTCTCTCTGGCACGGCACCAAAAATTCCCGGGTCCAAATGGGTGATGTCGAAACCCAAAAGGGGGTAGGGGTAGGGGACCAGGAGGATGTTTCCAAATAAACACCATAGGACAGCATAGACTTTAAGTGTTCGAAGTGCTAAATTTGCGAGAAAACAGGCACTAATTTCATTGTCGTCATCTGGGAAGAGTTAGTGTCCCAAGGGAAGCTCAGTGGGGAGGGAGGGAGGGAGGTGGGGCAGGGTCTGCCGTTCAGGGGTCTGTGGCATTGATGATGCTTTTGTCTGGGGGGGCCCATCCTCGGTACCAGCTGCAGTAGCCACCCTTCTGCCGGATGCAGGCGTAGTGTTTGGACTGGTAGCCGGGGTAGCCGAAATTGGAGAGCATGTCGGTCCAGAGACACTCATTCTTGGAGCTCACAAAGCAAGGCAGGTAGTAGCAGGACTTGATCTGCAATTAGACAATAGCCATCGGTTGGTTGGTAGATCTGCCATGGTGGACCCGAGCCTGAGCCTTGCCCAAGTCTGGATTCAGAACCTGGGACCTCTGCAGGTGGGGCCCAGTCACATGAGTCTCTAAGTGAAAGTAACATGAATAACACTCGCTAACGCTTAGTGAGCAACTACTGTATGCCAGACATTCTGTTAAGTGCTGCTATGTTATTCTCTTTAATTCTCATAACAGATAAACCTCCCTTTTACAGATAAGGAAATAGAGGCTCGGAGAGGTTAAGTCACTTGTGCCAGGTTACACATCCAGAAAGTGGTAGAATTAGACATTTGAGAGAGCTATTTCTCTCAAATAGTAACAAGGATGAAAGATCTCAGCTGTTGTAGGGAGTCAAGGAATAAGAAAAGTTAAAAGCATAAACTTCGGAGTCCAGCTGCTCCAGGTTGGAAATGAGATTTATAGACGAGGGCTACTTACTTAAGGCCTCTGAACCTCTATTCACTCATCTACAAAATGGGGGTTATAGTAATTAAAATTGCACAGAGTCGTCAGAATCAAGTAAGAGAACAGCCCAACTCCCACCCACAGGGGCAAAACTGTGTGCCTTGGGTCAAGGAGTCAGGCCTCATTGAAGAGTCACTTTCTGCAGCAGGTGGTATCAGTAGGCCTGCATCAGCTCTTCCACCCGTGGTGGGGGCCACCATTGAGTCAGCTGCTCAGGGGACAACATTCCTCACCACCCCCCAGCTCAGACCTGCCCCTCTGCCCTGGCCCCACACTCACTCCCTTCCCAGGCCAGCAGAGACTCATATTTCTGGGGCTGTGAGCCAGCACCCTCCCCTGCCTGCCTGGCTTACCTTGCAGTTACAGCCCAGGTGATACCGATAGTTCAGCCCCTTGCGCTGGGAGATGGTGAGCTGGTCCCACCGCTCCACGAAGTTGCACAGTCCTGTGTACACCTTCCCATCGTAGATGCGCCCTGGAGGAGGACAGAGCATGGAAAGGGAAGCGTTGTTTTGTCTGGAGCCCAGCCAGAAGGGAACAAATTCACAGCTACTGAGCACCCACCTTAGGTCAGGTACCGTGCTAAGTACATTTCAACCCTGTGATTTTATTTCATCTTCCCCAACACCTTTTAAGATAACTGTATCCTCATTTTCCAGATGGGAAAATGAACTTAGAGAGGTTAAGTGATTTGCAGAAGGTCTCAAACCATGACGCAGCAGAGCTGGGACTAGAGACCAATTCTTTACTTCCTATATCGATGGTTCTTGGTTTTGTTATTTCTTTTCCTATACTGACTACCTAAAGGCGGGTGACTTTCAAAGACAGACCTAGTGGGTTGACTATGAGGTAAAGAAGAAAAGGTGATGGCAGTCTCTTTTAATTTATAGTAGAGCCAAGAGACTGCAAAAAACTAGAAAATTCTTCTACAGGCTCAGTGGTGAGGCTGAGACAAAAACTCAGCCTCAGTGTAGGAGCCTTAAGCTCCCAACACTGGTTCAGCAAGATGGACTCAAGACTAGGTACTCTTGACAAGTCATTGGGCAATGGCAAATGTTCTTGGGACACTTCAGAGTCAACCATTCCTTCTCTATCCTGAGGTGGACCTTGACCAAACCCTGGCCTAGATGCTAGAGTTAGCTGTTACCTGTCAGCAGGTACTGGTACTTGTTGACCTCCAGCTTAACGCCACAGAGACTTTCGGAAGCTTCCGTATGGATGTACTGCACGTGGGGCATCTTGGTGAAGCCTCGGTACATCTGTGAGTGAGAGGACTGTTGTGAGAAGGGGGCCTCGGAAAGCATGCTGTCATTGGGTCTATGATTTGAAATCTGAGTCCCCTAACTGGCCATCGTGTGGCTGGTCACCAGCCTACGCACCCCAGGTCCTTCACTCCAGATGAGGCCACCTCGTCTCCTCTTGACTGAGCCATCACTGTGTTTTCCCAGAGAAACCTTCCACAACGCTCTCCTCCAGAGACACTTTTCTCAAACCCCAATACCTTTATAGATATCCAAAGACAAACGTGCTGTGAATGGGGTCCTGCCTGCCTCCCCAACCTCGGGACCGGAGCTCCGAGAAGGCAGCCAGCCAGCATTGTCGTGACATCTTTGCAACATTTTCCAGCATAAAAAAAAAGCATTCTCACGTTCGCCTCACTGTACCCGCACAAGAACTCTAGGAGGCAGGTGTCATTCTACCAAAAGTTGAACTCGGGCCAGGGGTTCTCCATGCTTTTATTCTTCTGAGCATCAGATGAAAGCATTGGGTTCTTTTACCCCAGATAAAGCATATAAATCTGTTTGATACCCCTAGATTGTTAACTGAACACTTTAAAATTATGAAATTGCCGATCTTTGGGCATTTTTATCTACAACATCTGATACAGTAGTTCTCAACTTGAGGCAGTTTTATCCCCACCCCAGGAAACATTTTCGGTTGTTGCAAATGGGAGGTGGTGAGAGGGGCTGCTACTAGCATCTGTGGGTAGGGGCCAGGGATGCTGCTACATATCCTGGGATGCACAAGACAGCCCCACAGCAAGGAATTGTCCAGCCCCGGCAGTACCAAGATTGAGAAATTCCGCTCTAATATTAACACATGACAGCTGTATGAGGCAGGAACTATTATTCTCATTTTATAGATGAGGAGCCTGAGGCCCAGGCAGGATAATGGCTTGTTGAAGGCGGCTATGTGGTTGGTAAATGGCAGGGATCCAAGCAGGGAAATTTGACCCAGGGTCCCTGCTCTTTACCATTATCTTACGACGTTTCCCACTGCAGCCTCACAAGTTCATGCCCAGGGCCTCTGATGCAGGCAAATGCCATTTATGACTACTGTGCCTCCTTTATCAGCCTGCTCTCAGAGCCACTGGTGTGGGTATAATGGAGGCCGAACCCCCTTGGTGATGCCAGGTCAAGTCCATGAGCATTACATGGGTCTGTCCAGACAACTCTGTTAACAGGGTGAGATGGCGGGGGTGTTGCCCAGTCCCATTATCCCTCCAGTTCTCAGAGTCCACAAGCCCTGGACTGCTGGTGGCTTCTGGGCTTATCCCAACGGTGTACAATAGGACAATGTCTCCACTTCAGCTCTTGGCATGCATTATTAATTTACTTATGGTAATTAATAAAAAGCTAGACATCACCTCATTGGTGTCTCATCTAAGTGACTCCCGTTTGATCTAATGGACTGTTTTTTTCTTAGTCTTCTTTTAAGTGGCGACTGACTGGCGGGGGTAGGTGGTCCACGAGGAGCGACAGAGTTAGGGAGCTTCCGCCTTTTAAAGGGAAGCAACCATCAATGGAGATGGTTTTAATTTACCTGGCCCCCTTTCTTAACCCCTTTTCTCTGATGAGACTCGCCACTGAATGAGGAAACACAGCCAAGCGCTGTGAGAAGTGCTGTCCACACTCAGTTTTCAATCATGCTGCAGGGAGCAGGGGTGTGTCAAATACCCAACGGCCCCCCCCCCCCACCCCTGCCAGTGATAGATGGTGCCTCTCTGGGTTAACAGGAACCGTGCTCACGAGTGCTGCTGTGTGCATGCCATCAAGTGTGGCTTTCGAAGAACATCTCGCACACTCACTTCTGAGCCCAGCACCTTCTCATTTTGGTGTGGGTGATCCTTGAGTTTTTGGCAAATGTTTAGACTCGGTATTGCTCTAGGTCTTTCAGGCCCAGCCTGTTGGAGCCTTGTTTCCTTCTCTATCAGTCCTTCCCCTCCATCTCATCTCTGCTTTGTGGGGAAGAACCAAGCCCATGTTTAGAGTCCAGTAACTTCAACTGGTCAGTAAGAACTTGACTCATCAAAATCAGCTTGGCATCACTGGTACTTTTGAATTTACAGGAACCCTTATTTTAACATAGCTTCTGGCACTGGCACCCAGAGTCCAAATTATGACACGTTACAAATGACTGGGCCTGGCAAACTCAGTGCCACCTTGTAGGGTGAACTGTGAAAATAACAATATGGTTATTGTCTGGTAAAGGCAGAGTTGTTGTCTTTTTGTTGTCTCCTCTTTCTAATAATCCTATCCTGGCCTAAATATTAACCCTAATGTGTCATGTGATCTGTAGACCTAGAATTGTCATAGAGACCTAGAATTGGTTTGACAAATTTAAGAGACTCTCAGACTTGGAAAAGGGTGTTAAAGGTGATCTAATCTAACCAGTACAGTGAGGGGACAGACTGAGTCTGAATCTTGTCTCTGCTGTTTATTAGCCACTTAGAAAACTACTTAGTTTCTTAATCTGTAAAATGGGGCAAAGCACCTACTTCATAAGGTGCTTTTGAGAATTAAATGAATGTTGGTGCACAACATTCGGTAAAGGTCAGCTTAAAACCAGTTAGTAATGAGTGCGTCTTGCCTCAAACTCATCTCTTGGTGCAAATCGTTAAAGCTGGTTTGGAACTGCAGACATGAGAGGGTTGTTCTTTTTCTCCCCCAGCTTTACTGAAGTTTGATCCACAACTAAAAAGTATATCTATTTAAGGTATACAACATGACGTTTTGATATGTGTGTACATTGTGAAGTAATTACAAAAATCAAGCTAGTTACCGTATCTCTCACCTCATACAGTTACTTTTGTGTGTTGAGATCACTTAAGATCTACTCTAGTCTACAGTACAGTATCATTAACTATAGTTAGCACGCTGCACGTTAGATCTCCAGAATGTATTCACCCTGCATAACTGCACCTCTGTACCCTGACCAACAGCTCCCCATGGCCCCCTCCTCCCTGTCCCTGGTAACCACCATTCCAGTCTCTGCTTCTAAGCATTTGACATTTTTAGAATCCACATAAAAGTGAGATCACACAGTATTTGTCTTTCTGCGTCTGGCTTATTTGACTTAGCATGTCTTTTAGGTTCATCCTCTTGTCACAAATGACATTTCCTTCTTGTTTAAGGCTGAATAATATTCGTTTGCGTGTATGTATGTGTGTGTGTGTGTACACCTCACATTGGGTTCTCAAGTCCCTGGGCCTCCCACCTTGGGAGTATCCACACAAAGTCCTAAGAAGTTAGCGTCCTTTGAGGTGAAGGAACAGATAGATTGAGAAAGAAGTTTCTGAGTCTGAGGGAATTCGCACATCTCGTATGGAATGTCTGTTCTTCACTCTACATGGACAGCATAAAACGCCACCATTGTGTCAGATATTTCTGGCACACTTTCCGAAGATCAGCACTGTGCTGCCTGCAGCTTTACATCTCAAACTCAAAGACACACCAAGCAACTGAGTTTTGCAGTTGTTCATCGACTGAGAAGCCAAGCGATGGCCTTTCTCTTGCAGAAGGGCCATATAGCTGGGGAAGCAGAGCACACGAGAACGGAGCTGGTCTCTGCCAAGGGCTAAGGAGAGACCCAGAGCATAAAGAGTCACAGGCGGCAGGAGGAGAGGGCTCCCTGTGTGCTGGAGCAGGCGTGTTGGAGAGGCTTCCAGCTGGAGCTTCAAAGGCGAGATCCTGCTATTGCTCATTTGATTAGACAAACCACTGAAGGAAGGAAGTCCCTGGGGGCCAAGCATTCCAACTGCCCAGCAGATCTATCCTGCCAGGGTCAGGACATGCACAGCACATGACCAGCAGGCCTCCCCATGGGACCCTCCCAGGGCCATCTGGGACAAAATGTCCCCCATGTGCTGTCTCCTGCAGCTGGCCTAAACACATGTGTCTACTGCACAAAGTACAGCCCCTGGCAGAGCAGACTGCTTTCTCATGGTCCTGATAGGAGATAAGTTCCCCAAAGATTAGAGCGGCCAATTCTAGAAACTTCCACCATTGTACCACAGCCCAGTGGCTCAGCTCCAGCTAATCTCCAAGTGTGGGTTTGCAATGAGCTCCCTCAACATTCTAACACCCTCCTCCCCATCACACACCTGTGGGTCTCTGCACACTCAAGATGTGCCTAAGAGAAGGTCCCGAGGTTGTGGAATTAGCATATGGGAGAGGGTCTGCCTTTCTTTCATCTGAGTGAGAAGTTTTTTTGGAGGAGTAGGGGGAACTCTGAGAATGAAGAGAGAAGTCAGACAGGGTGTCTTGAACTCTCACATTCTGCTCTAAAGGAGCCCTTGCTTACTCCATCTCGCTCTCTGGGTAGACGCTCTAATCCGCTAGAACAAAGCGCCCCAGGGACCTGTGCCAAAACTCTTGCAGGCTCGTCTCTCTCACCTCTCCCCCTTCCCTCCTACAAAGATTTTTTTGATACACCCTTTGCAGGACAGATGCAAGTCAGTCAAAAGCTACACTGCTACAGGACAAACTCACAAACTCAATCAAGCTAACTTCTGTTTATTCCCTGAGGGAACTAGGTACAAATGGGGGGGGTAGTCCCCAAAGTGGGTAGGAATGATGAATGCACCTGCTGCTCCACTGCTCTGAAATCTCCTAGTAGGCAAAGACTATCGTTTGGCTCTGAATTGCCGCTTTCTAGTTACATGGCCTTGACAATGTGTATCTGTTTCATAGCGTTGTTGTGAGGATTGAGCCATGCAAAGGCTTAGCAGAATATAGCAAATGCACAATAAATATTACTTGTCCAGAATCTTCTATTCATTATAAAAATATTATCGTTGTATCTCCAGCTGGAAGGACAGTGCTAAGCACAGATAAAGTACAAAAGGGGAGAGGGAAGGCGGTGGGGGCAGGAGTCGGATGGTCTACTCCTATACCCCGCATCTTCTCTGATGAGTAGACTGGTACCTAGGGCCATAACCAGTTCTATGGGTTATCTAATATTGGACCAGTAGGAGGGACAGAGTGAATAAAAGGCATTAGAGATAGTGGATAATGATCAAAGTAAGATGGCAGGGAGATTTGGGGAGTCATAAATGACACACAGGATTGGGAGGAATCCTGATACCTCAGTTAGAGAACCAGATCTGTCTTTAATTAAATGCATGACTCTGTCAGAAGAAAAATGAGAAATTTCATTTCTAATGTCCAGCACCCTCTGTCAGAAGTAAAATGAGAAATTTCATTTCTAATGTCCAGCACCCTGACTCCATGGACCTGGGTGAGATGGACAGCATCCCGGGAGCGGGGGTGTGTGCTCTGAAGCTGATGGCTGAACAGCGTTATTTGGCCTCTAAACACTCCCACCGTCCCCCAGTGGCTGGTCTGGCACCAGTGAGGGGGAATGGGACATTCTGCCCCCGGGAAGGGCTTCTGACCATCCTGGCATCCAAGCCCTGAAGGAAAGAGGGCAGCTAGGCAAACTTAGGAACCACTGCCTCCCAGTTCTCATCCTCACAGCTCTCTGCTGAGCACAGTGTCTCGAATGTGAAGGATTGTTCCAGAACAGGTGGAAAATGTGCTTCCTAAACCTCTGCTTTTGTCTAATATACTTTGGCATTTCACTCGCCAGCTGCCAGGGGTTGCACAGCGGGTTTTGGGGTTTTTTTGTGCTCTTATTGGTCCCCCCCACCCCACCCCTGCCTACTGTTCTCTCCCCATGGCCATCTGAAGACATAAGCTGGTCCCATGACCAAGCTTGGGCAGCCAAGGGCAACGGGCCAGGGCTGACTCTGGACGTTACATAATCAGAAGGCTGTGGACATTTCCAAAACTGAATCCAAAGCAACAGGTTCTACAAACTTAGGATATCTAACCTCAGGCCTCAGGATGCAGGAAGAGTGAGGCCTGGAGGTCGGCTTCTGGGATGGATGGGTACCACCAATGGGCTGTGGGTACCACCAGTGGGCTGTGTCCCTCCCTGCACTCATTCCCTGCCTGGTGTCAAGGCTTGTCTCCTCTAGGGAGTCCAGGCCAATGGGGTCTCACCCCCATTTTCGCATTCACTAAGTCCCTGTTGCATGACAGGTCCTGCCTAATTGCTGGGGATGAGACTATGAGCGATGAGTAAGGGGGCTGGGAGTTCGCCTGAGTGCACCCATCTTGGACTTCAGACGAGTCAGGCACCTGCGTCTTTTTCCCCCACCTGACTGTAGTCCCTAAATGCAGGAATCCCATCTCGGAGTGGCCTCCCCAGCTCTTGGGACACAGCGCTCCCACAGCTCTTGGGACACAGCGCTCCCACAGCTCTTGGGACACATAGGGAGGTGCTCATGAAGGTGGGGTGACGGACCAGTTACCAAATTATTCAGAGTGAAGCCCACACCCTCTGTGCTGAGGCAAACCTAAGTATTCCCTTCCGGCACCTAGAGCAGCTCCCGCTTAGAAGTAACACGGCCAGTGTCCCAGGGCACTTAGAATCCTGAAATGGCTGAGCCGGAGGGCTCTCAGGGGGACCAAGCCCAATGGACCAATCCCCACACTGTTAACAGACGGCAAAACCGAGGCCCAGGAAAGGGGGCAATTCCAAGGTACATGGCTCTGTAGGAGCGGGGCCGAGACCAGGAAACAGGTTCTCTGGGTTTTGGATATGATGCTCTTGTTTTCAGGCGGACTTCCCTGATGTGCTTCATAGTGGTGACGTGCTCCGGACTATGTTTTTTATGTAAACGTGCTCAGTAAAGGGTGCTGACTAGCTGAGATGCAAGACGACAATTAAAGCTGGGAAAATAGGCAACAAGGGTGCAGTTCCTACCTCAGGGTGAGGTTTCTGTGATCAGCGCAAGTTCAGTGTAAAGAGTCAAGGGCTAAGTTGCAACCTCGGTGGCTGCAGAAGACCTATAGGCATTGTGGAAACTCTAAAAGTCAGAGCTTGAAAGTGCCCACAAGACAACCTAGTCCAACTCCCTTGTTTTATAGATGAGAAGACTGAGGCCCAGAGAGGGCAGTGGCTTAGCAAAGGTCTCAGAACTACCAGATAACAAGGTTGTCTACTGTCTGGTTCCAGAGCCCAGACTCTTAATAATTGTCTCTGAGGGACTCCACCTGCTCTGGCTATGGGATGAAGCAGCCATCACTCTCCCCACATCCCTCGCATCTCTTGCTGCTGCCTCAGTAACATCCTCCCCAGCAGGACGGAAGGGCTGGGGCTGGGGCTGGGACTGGGGCTCAGACACTGAGCAAACACACACCTTGGTTCCAAACCACTGGCCAAGCCTCTTTGGGAAAAACAGAACAAAACAAAAAAACCCAGAAACCCTCCTAGAACCGGCTGCTGTCACTCACCTTCATCTGCTTGATGGTGTAGACCAACGTGCCAAAGGGCCCTTCCTTCACCAGCTTCTTCCCCACCACTCTGGCCCGGATCACTGCAGAAAAAGGCAAGACAGAGACAAGGAGGAGGTTAGGGAGGCCTGAATTCCACATCTTGGAGTGGACATCCAGCCCCCAGGGTGCCTAGCATTGCTCTCTTACCTTTGAGCCAGCTAGAATAGATAACCGTGTTTACCAGAGGAAGAATTCAGATGAGAAACACTGGGGGTGGGGAGAGAGGAAGGGGAGGCAGTCTTCATTCTAGTTATCACTCCAAATGTTCACAATTGCCAGCCCTGGAACTCTCTAGGCTGCATTCACCCCTGGCAGGTCTCTTGACTCTGTAGTTTCACCCTACTCTAAAATCTCCTTCACCCGTTAGAGCTTCTTGCCCTCCCTCCATTGCCCACCTCACATGCCCATGGTCTATCAGGCCTGCTGTCTTTCTGTCAGGACCCCTTCCTGAGCCTCCTTTGGGGCTCTTCCTTTGCATGTATAAATTCACCATGTCCTGACATATCCGCAGAGTAGTTATGCACCCCGGCCTCCCTTCATGCCCCAGTCAGTATTCTGATGCCAAAGGCTGCGGGACAGTGTCACTCGGTGAGGGTGTGGTGGAGGAGGGAGTGGTTGGGAGTGTGGCCCAGGAGCCAACTGAACTGTTCCAATCCCAGCTCGGCTGTTTACAGCTGCTATGACAGCGGGCAAGTAACTTTGTTTCTGCGCTCCAGTTTCCTCTTCTAATAAAACCAGGATAATAATGGCACCAACTACCTAAATTAAAGGAATTAGGCAAGATAATGCATGTGAAACTCTTGGCACTGTGTCTTGGACGTAGTATACATTATATAAATGCTAATATCATCATTATTATCACCATTGCCAAAAATGGAATGGGCTGACCACAGAAGGACTGTTACCAGAAAAACAGCTCCCACGGTATACCTACCTACTACGTGCAATAGTACATATCGCTTATTTACTCTTCACAATCACCTGACAAGGACAGTATTAGCATCTGAATTATACAAAATGACAGAGAAGTGAAGCTACTTCTTCCTTTTGAGCCTCAAGTTTCTCATCTGTAAAGAGGGCATAACTTCACCTGCGCCAGGGAATTGGAATAAGAATTAAACAAAAGAGCCTATGAAATTTCTTACTACAGTGTCTGGGAGAAAGGAGTTTCTTAGTAAATATTAGTTGCCTATGAATACAAAAATAATTAGACCCAGTGTGATGAAGGCTGGGAGAGAGGCACTGCTACATTCAATGGGGAAGAGAGGGCTTGACTCTATGATTACATAAGGCGAGGTTTTCTCTTTTTCCCTTTTTGCGAAAAAGAAGCACCCAATAGCTGTCTTCGGAGATTTATAAAACCAGAGGACAGGTCTTGAGGACAAAATTCAGAAATTGCATAGAAGTCACATTCACTGGCTCAACCAAAGAAAAAGTCATCTACTAACAAGAAGCAGTAACAAAAGTGTGGAGGGTGGGCAGCCAGAGGGGCAAGAGAGTCTCCATCAAGGGGGTCTACATCCTGTCCTGCTAAAACCTTGACCAGAATGGAATAGATTTTGCATGTATTGCCACCACACGCACACACACATCACACCACACACCACACCACACCACACCACACCACACCACACCACACCACACCTGCCCTTTCTGGCCGCTCTGTTATCCTTCCCCATTTCTGCATGTCCCACCATGTTTCTCAATTCATTGACTCTAACCTCATAAAAAAATTCTTTACTAGGAACCAAATTCCCCCATCCCAACTGGATTCTGTCCTGTTCCTTCCCAAGTGAGCTTGGATCCTACTTTCCCAGTCAGACATGAAGTCAGGACTCAGCTGAATTAACGGCCCCTCCAGACCTTCTTGCCAGGATGGCAAATACAGAGCTTACTGGCAAAGTTAGCAATTTTGCTGAGACAGCTCAAATTGGGAGGAGGAGACGGGCTGTTTCCAAGTCTGCTGTAAAAACTAGAAGCTGGCAAGATCCCAGGCCGGGCTCCCTCAAGATTCTGCCTGCACCTCTGTATCTAACTTCATAGCAGCATCCTCGGCAGGAAGCCATCCTCCCAGAGGCCCAGGGACCATTTCCTCTCCATTAACTCCCACAGGCAGGTTGTAACAGCTCCACTGTTGGGCAGAACGCATATCTGCCAGGACTTTTCTATTGACTCTTCCTGAATTGATTTGGCTCCATCTTCTGCTGCTTTATTAACACAGAAGGTAAACGAGGGAATGAGTCTTTGCTTAAGGAGGAAAATAGCAAAAAGGTCCTTTAAATAGCATCATCTACCCTTTCCTGGCTCAAAAAAATGGCTTGACTTCATTTAGACATCACATGTCATAAGCAGACCTGCCTCATAAACCTAGGTACTTCTGGAAGCCTCTGCACACACAGTGAGCCAATTCCTTCCTTACCCTGAAATGGCCTGAGCTTGGAACCTTTTCATCTGAGAATAGTTCTGTGAAAAGCGTGAGTGTTTGTAGTCAGGAAGCCACATCTGAGTTTGAATTCCACCATTACCATGTGGCCTCAGGCAAACCCCCATGTCCCTGTAGTTCTTTCCTCCTAAATCTCTCTGATTGCCTTGGCCTAGTGCCCCTCCCGTGGCTTACAAGTGATGCACTTATTACTAGTGGAGCAGAAACATGGCATAGGAAGCATTGAAAAGCCTGGGCTCTGGAGCCTTACTACCTGGGTTCAAATCCCAGCACTGGCACTGTGTGACCTTAGGGAAGTTACAAAATCTCTCTGTGCCTTCATTTCCTAATCTGTAAAATGAAAACAATGATTACAATACCTCGTAAAGTTGCCCCGAGGGTTAAGTAACGAGTCCTGAGAACAGTGGCCCAGCCGAGCCCCATGTGTCTTCTATCACTGTTATTAATATTGCCACCACTACTGTGAATTTTACCATTATATTTGTCCCTCCTAGAGTATCTTTAGGCTTCAAACTTGCACTATATGCTAAGGGCTCGGGGTTTGCCTTAGGATAGGAAGAAAAGCAAACTCATCACAATACTCTGGCCTTGCAGAATTTCAGGGAGAGATGGGAGAGCACACGTGAGCAGGTCAGAACAGAAGTGCCTGGGGCAGCCATCGTCACAGACACCTGTCCCACCTGATCGCCCACGTGTAACCTAAAGGCAGGCTACTAGGACCAAACGGGATCCCCAGATCCCGTGGACATGGTCCAGAAAGCCTGAGGCCGAGATGGCCCAGCCTAGAGGCCACATCAGTATCTTCCTTGCAAAAACAAAACTGAGCTAAAATTAAATAACATTCTGCTCTCCTAAATAGATTCATAAAGTCCTTCCAAAGTAAAATCGCTGGCCAACCCCAAATCCGCCTATTTGGTCTTTGAATTAATATGTCTTTATTTGCTCCAGTTTCTCCTCTGCAATTCAAGTGTGGGCTATTTTGTACTTTCCTTTTTGGCAATCAGGGGGCTTCCGAGGCATGTGCTGGCCTGGGGGCCACAGTGGACAGGGTGGGTGTGGGCAGGTGGCGCTCCAAGTACAACAGGAGACAGTTTCCAAACTGGGAGCTGGCAGCGTGTTGGGCCATTCCCGCCACCTTGATGTGGCGGCTAGCAGCCAGCTTTACAGATGGGCTGGCTGACACTGCTTCTCTTTATTCCCCCTTCGTGCTGGACAGGGGCCCACACCGTCTGCCCCATGTCCTCCAGCAGCCACGCCAACATGGGTGTGAACTGAGTTGCTGTCCGAGAAATTGGGTTGGGTGCTGGTGAGGGTGGCAACAAGAAATCGAAGTCCCCTTTCCTACCTCCACAGAGTGCAGTCTAGCAGGAAGACAGAGTTTAAAAGTTCACGGCTAGAGGGCTGATTGCCAAGGTACAGAGCACTAGTTGACGAACGGGGAGGAGGTACAGTCTGAATCTGTCTCGGAGCCTCCCGTGCTCCTAAGAAGGGAATCTGGGCTTCTGGGGGACATGGCGCTCAAAAGGAAACTGAGGAAAGAGTATTTTAACTTAAAAGTGGGTAAGAAGAAACTGACCAGGTTCTGTGTGCTTATGTCACTGTCACATAGATCGGTAAATATTTGTGGGGCCCTCTTAAACACATCATACACCTGAGGATTCAGATGTAAAGGTATATCGCTATAGGATTATCTTTCTTTAAATAATTTTTAGAGGGAGGGCTATTAAGAGCTTGCAAAAACAGAGAGAACAAGGCCATCTCTCCCAGAAAGATGATTGTGTGCTGCCTGCCCACACCTCCATCCATAGTAATATAGCGTGAGTTTTGAACAAAAACCAGGTCCGATGGCAATCAGGATCCAGCTTCTAGCACAGTTTACTGGGGTGCCCATGTGTGCACACCTGCTGTTCATCTGCCTCTTCAAAGGGGAACAAGACACCCGCGAGCTGGCCCCGTCCCCTACCCTCTCCTTCCATCTCCCAGCCAACCATCTTCAATCAAACCCAGACTTTTCTACTCTGAACTCATGGTTAGACTTTGGCTGCCTGTTGGATCAAGGATTCCTTAACTGAATTAACGTAAATCAACTTAAGCCTGGATTCTGCCCATCTTGGCATCGTGTTGAGAGCAGTGCAGCTCCTCTCCATGATGTAGGAGTAGATTCAGCCATCTAGTGGGTGAGATGCTCCCACTGCCCCCTTCCTGTCTCTCTGAAGGCCCTGTAGAATGATGTTGCTGGCTCAAAGTATGGTTTTTTTAGGAAGACAGCCATGACAAATAAGGCACACCTGGACAGCAGGTAGAGTGAATTTCTCCAAAAGCTGAAGTCACCATTAGTGTCAACCCCAGGGAAGGGGGTGGTCCTTGTGACTGGACCCCAGCAGGCAGGATCGAGGTAGGCAGAAAAGCCTGGACCATGGGCTCACCTGTATTTTTAGGCTTGGACTTGGAGAGAGGAGGAGTCTGTAGTGTAGAATGATCCCCGCCCCTGTGGAAGCACACCAGAAACAAGGAAGGAAGGATGCCTATAATCCAGCTTGTCTAATAATCACTCGATGTTTATGTCCCAGTTGTCATCCTCACAGGATGGCAAGGGAATGGTCCTTACTGCGGACAGAGTGCTCATGGCAAAGACAATAAGAGACCCCACAGCAAGGCAGGCCCACAGCCCATCTGGCTCAGCCCACTGAACAATGCCTGATCCTGTGCACCGTGCACTTCAGCCTGTCCATGGAGGGCAGAGCTAGGCTCCCTGGCTCCTTCAGCTGCCCGCCTGCTAACTAACCATCAGCTCCTTGCATTTCATTGCATCATGTCAGGAAGTCTAGAGGAGAAAGAAGGAACTAGAACACGCTGGCAACAACAGCTACCGCTTATTAAATCTCTCCTCTGTGCCAGACCGTGCGTACCTGTCATCTCACTCTATCCTCACAGTAACCCATGAGGTGGCTATTATTGTCGCCATTTTCCAGCTATGGAAAAGAGCATCAGGTACCCTGAGGGCAGTTTCGTATCCCAAGGGAAAAAATGGGTGGGTCCCCCAGGAAAATAGACTCCCTAAAAACCTTTCCATGAAATTCATACTGATTGCAAAATAGTTCATAATTTTTATTTTTACCTCCCCACCCCTGCTCTCAGCTCTGCTAAGCATCAGAGAGGAGGAATGGTCTCTAAGAGGAAGGAACCCCTGATAAGCCCCCAGTGGCCCCCACATACCCTCGACTACCCCAATCTCTTTCTGTCTCATATACACACACACAATCTTCTGATTAGTAATAAGAATATACAAATAACCATCATTAGAATATAAAAGAAGATCATCTGTTTAGCATACTATGCTCCCCATCAAAGCTTTCATAGAAGGAAAAAAAAAAAAAACTTAGAAACCACAAAAACCAATGCTCCTAAGGTTTTTCACAACGCTGGAGTCTGAGGTTAGCCTGATTAATTAGCTGAGACAATGTATATGTGAAAAGGCACTTTGTAATGCTGACGCTAAACAGAGGATCACTGTCAGGCGGCTGACTGGTTTCTTGTAGATTCTGAAATGCGCTAATCTGGGGAAGATAGTCAGGGACCCGAGATCCAGCACTTCCTCATCCTCTGGATCTTTAGCATCCACTCCAATGATCCTTTTCAAAGTCTTCCTCAGTTATCCGCTGCCTCTCTGGGGACACTTTGCTCATGTCCGTGTTTAAGAAAAGAGCCTTCGGAACTAAGGGTGAAGAACAAACCTGAGGGGCCTGTCCAACTGGATCCTTCTGGTCCCCAGCATGTGTGTCACCACAACCCTAAACCTCAGAGTCCCTCTACAAAAACTCAGAAGTTGAAAGGTCAGATTTTTTAAAAGCCCTAAAGAAGTGGCCGTGATACACTAGAATGAACAGGCCCGGAGCACATGGGACCTGGATGAAGTCATCGTCCTGTCACTGTGTAACCTTGGGCAAGTCAATTCCTATCCCAGTTTATAAATTGGGGTGATGTTAACCAGCCCTGAAGGGTTCCTAGGATGACCTAAGTCCTCCCTCCCCCCACTCCTCCAACACAGCTCTCGTCAAGATCAACTATAATGTCCACGGTGCTCCATGTGGTCGACGGTGTGTCCGTCACCCTCCTCTTACTTACATCCAGCCTGTGGTTTTCCTACCATTCGTACAACTGGCAGCTCCCACATCTTTGCAACCTGCAGCCCAGATCTCCCATGACCTTAACTCATATATCCAGGAGTCTACATCTCATCTACATTCCCACCTAAAAGTTTAATAAGACATCTCGAATTCAACCCATCCCAAACTGAACTCCTGAGAATGGCCCTCCCCTACACCTGGACCCCCCGTTGCCTTCCCCACCTGCGGAAACTGGTAGCTGCTCCATCCAGCATCCCAGCCTCCTCACTACTCCTCCATCACCCCAAACACACCTCAGGGCCTTCGCCCTTGCAGTCCCTTGCTGGAACATTCTTCCTTCAGTCGCCACATGGCTCCCTCCCTTACCTGTTCAAAATATCACCTGGTCGGAGGCTTTCCCTGCTTCCCCCCTCCCTAGATTCCCTCTGTCTCCTGGCTGGTCTTACTGTAGCGCCCCATGGCACTCGCCACCATCTGACATATTACACATCCACTTGTCTGTCCATGGATTGGCTCTCCCCACTAGAATGTAAGCCTCGCAAGAGGGCAGGCTCTTTGTTTTACTGACTGCTATAGCCTGAGCAACCAGAAGACATATATATTTGCTGAATATGAAGCTAAAAGTGCCACACACAAAGGGTGATTTTAAAAAAAGAGAGAGACTGAAAATACCACTGGCAAATGATCAAGTCTTCCTGAGCCTTATTCGATCAGGAGGGGATAATGGTGGTTCTCAGTTCACAGGGTCAGATAAACATCTGTTCAGCAATCGTTTCTTGAGCATTGTGCTAGGCTCACAGGAACACAGAGATAAATGAGGACTGGAGGAACTCAGGAGTCAGAGTTTAGAAAGACAGGCAAGGAGACAGGTGAATGACATTCAAGGAGGGCACACACGGAATTACGAACAGGAACAAAGGGCCAGATGGCACAAAGAGGAATGAGGCCTGTCCAAGGGGGAGGGGTGTCAGGAGCTTCCTGGAGGTGACAGTGGATCTGGGCCTCAGTCCATCCTGGAGAAGAGACTCAGTTTGCTTATCTGAATCCAGAGGAAGCAGAGGCCTGGACCAGACCTAAGGGAGGGGCTAAGGCAAGCAGCTGGGAATGAGGCAGCATCTGCCAGGCTCTGAGCAAAGCCAGGGCAGACCCCGCCTTTCCAGGAAGATGGTCAGAGAGAACATGAGGGGTGCCAGGCGGGGCAGCCTGTGTGAGGAAAGAATGCTCTTTAGAGAAGTCTCACAAATAGGCTCTTCCTACATCCTACCCTAGTCCCCTGAGGGCACTTCTCTCCTGTCAGTTTCAAAGACCCTTTTTGTTGATGTCAAAGCCACAGCCAGACAGTTAAGATGCACTTCCAATCAAGATAGGGAGTCTCCAGTTCAAAGCCTGTCCTGACGAACTCTTTCCACTAAGTAAAAATATTAATCTCGGTTTTATTTAAGCAGGTTTTTTTGGCAAGAAACGAACCCCTGCGGCTAAAAATAAACCCAAATATACACACACTCAGAAAAATCTGGAGAGCTGCAAATCATTTCAACCCAAGTTTCCATCTCAGGGAAAACTATTAAAACCGGGAGGATATTAAAACCGCTTTCTGCACAGAGACTCCTATTTCTCAGTGCCTGCCTTGTGTTCTGGGGTCCCCCAGGCAAGGCTGTCCTGGGGATGCCCTGTTCCGGGCCTCCTGGCAAAGAGGGAAGAGGGGCTCCTGGTCCCCCTCCCCCCGCCCCCGCACCTTGTAAGCACCCTGGGTTTCTGCTTGAGTAGCCAAGGAAACACGCAGGGGTCCTGCTGACGTCTGTTGTATATGAAAACGAAACAAAGGGGCCCAGAGAGGGAAGCAGAGGGAGCACGGGCCCAGAAAGGTCAAGTCGCCTGGAACTCTGAGATTATCCCGAAGGAACACAAGCAAAATACCTCACCTCGGCTTTCATGTTTTAAGTGGTGATTTCGATTTTAAACCATTAAAAGATAAAATTTAAGAGTCACCACCTAGGCATATGCCTAAACTTGAGGTGAGTACATTTCTAATCTAGCTGCTTTTAAAGTCATCCACCCTCGATTTCTCCCCGTGGCCACAGCCAACAGGGGAAGAAGAGATGGATGAAAAGCTTCAGGACGGGCTGATTCCTGGATTCAGGGCTGACATACCTGGGGAGTGAGAACAGTCCTAGAAAGGAGATGGTGTTTCTGTGACCTGGTTTCTAAGAGGCCAGTAAGGCGACTGCCCAAAATGTCTACCAAGCGTGATTGGAATCACTAAGGCTTTTGCTCTACAAAGGGCAGTGGCGGGAGAGAAGTTAACGCCAGGCGCATAGACTGTGGGAAAGGTTGTCTTTCTCTCACGGACCCCATCATCCTCCCAGAAACACATGGGAACAACAGCCCCACCCACATCCCCACCCAAACCTCCCTTGGTTTCATGGCCTCTACAGGATTATTCTGAAATGCTCAGCAATGTTTTGGACACATTCTCCATGTCACGTCCTTCCACTCCAAAACCTCCAGCGCCCCCACTACGCTGACTTGTCTTGTGATGGTCCTTGTCTCCATGAGGATGACTTGTTCTCCAGGCATATGCCCACATGTCTATCTTCCTGGGAGACCCACCAGCTGAAATGCCACCTCCTCCGGGAAGCCTTCTGCCTCCTGCAGGCCACACTTGTCCCTCCTGCCTTCTGCTCAGCTTCCTTTATTTGTGTACATTTTTCTTCTTAGTAATCAGTTCCTTGACACTCACTGGCCTGAGTGACTAGGTGGAAGGGGGAAGGGACTGTGTCTAAGATTCCAGCACCTGGTACAGTGCCTAGAATGTGGCAGGGGTTCCCAAAATGTTTGCGGAAGGGAGGGAAGGGGAGAGGAAGGGAGGGAGGGAGGGAGGAAGGAAGGAAGGAAGGAAGGAAGGAAGGAAGGAAGGAAGGAAGGAAGGAAGCTAGCTAGCTAAGGTAATATGAAAAAGGAAGACAGAGACAATTTCATGTTTAGGCTCTTGGAGTCTCAGTTCCTAAGAGAAGAGAGAGGCAGGTAACAGTGTGGTCTGAGAAGCTGAAATGGGACCCTAACCCCCAAATACTAGAGAGTCGCATCCAAAGAGGGGATAGTCACAGGGTGCTGTTATAGGAGACCCCAGTTAATGTGTCCCTTTGGAGGAGCAACACCCAAACTCCACCCATAGAGGAGAAACCCAAGGCTCAGCATTGTAAAGGAGGTCAGTGGTATCCAAGCATCATGGATACTTGGCAGAATTATGTCACTCACTCACTCACTATTCATTCAGAAGCATTCAAGTGACTATATACCTCAGATCCTATGCTCTCTATGTCTTGGTGATTGAGCTATCAGCAGGCAGACAAGGTCCCTACCTTCAAGAAGCTTATTTCTACCTTGAGAGACAAGAAGACAGACAGGCAGTTATAGTCCAGAGAGTCACAGGAGCATGCAGTAGACACATCCGGCCAAGCTTGGCACTTACTGTGCACTGGGTGTTCATATTCCCATCTTGGCCACTCGTTGCAGAGCAAAAGCTTCAGTAATTCCAGTCACACTTGGTGGACACTTTGGGCAGTCGCCTTACTGGCCTCTTAGAACCCAGATCACAGAAACACCATCTCCTTTCTAAAATAGTCCTCGCTCCCCAGGTAACTCAGCCCTGAATCCAGCCCGGCTGGTGCCATGGCCATGTGGTGCTGGGAGAAGACATCCTGCCAAAGCAGGAATCTGAGAAATCTCCACAGCTCAGCCAAATGAAAGAGAGTGAAACAGCCTTCAGGTAGAGGAGGGCGCAGAGGCAAAGGCCTGGAGGTTGGAGAGGCTACCCCACCCCCATTAGAGTGACAGAAAGCAGAGTGTGTGACAAGGGGCAGAGGATGGTGGAAGCCAAGAGGTAGGGAAGGGCGGCCAGCTTTGTAAGTTGGTCTTGCTCTAACACATGACAGTGTCATTTCTCAGGTGAGTTTCCACTCCCTGCGGGCAGTGATGAAGACATCATTTTGTCCCTGTCCGCAGCCTTTAGGATCACATGTGCCCAAATGCGTAGGTCTCCAAAGCCTCAGGAAAACCCTCGAAACAAATCCAGGCTATGCCTGCTCCACTGTGCATCTGGCCCACTTCACCGCACATCCTGTTTCTGATTTTCAAGGTTAAGTTTTAACGAATGCCTGTCCCCCCCACACACTGGCCCCTGCCACATACACGCTCTTCTCCTCTCTGGCCCCTTAACCTTTTTAGAGTGGTTTTGCCTTGGGTGTTTGGCTGGCTCATCTCCAGTGCGTCCCAGAGTCCAGGGTGCACGCCAAGCTCTAGAAAGTTCTATCCCACCCAGGCTTCAGAGATGCCGAACTGCTCATAGTCATGCAGGCACACAGGCGAGGGATGCTCAGAACACCCCCCTCCCCGAGTGCTCCAGCCCTCCCCAGGGGCCCATGGGAAACTTCATCCCACACAAGAGGCCACCAGAATAGCAGCCTGGTCTTCAACCATGGCCCCTTTGAAGCAGTGCCCAGAAAAATACCGGGCCGACGAATGGTTCTCAGAACTCCGAGCTTTCAGGTCAGGTCATTTTGTGAGACCAGAACAGCTGGCAACATCTCAGGAGCCGTCTATAGTATTTTATTTTTCTGCTAATTGGGGTTTTGTTTGCTAAAAGAGCAGAGGGACTCCAGGCCAGGCAGAGGGGCCAGACCACAGTTAAGCCCTGGGACCTCCCCCACTGGCACGCTAGACCTGCGATGCATCTTTGCAGACAGACAGTGAATCTGGTCCCAGAATGCTCAGGGATGGGGAAGAGACTTAGTTGTGTTCTGCACAAGCAGCATCGTCCTCTCTCTGCTCTGTCTGGGGATTATACAGAGCAGATGCCAAAAAGCCCCTGGAACATTTAGAGCTCACCCTTTGGGTAGCTTTTAAAATAGTCAAGGTTTCTCCCTCTTCTCTTTAACTTCCTAACTTTGGCTAGAAAGATTGTGGATACAGCTCAAAGGGTCTCACTAAAAACAGGTGCTCCCCTGCCCCGGCTCACTCAGAACTCCCCACCAGCTCACAACCAGGCACTCAGGGGAGTGAACACTCAGGCAGAACCAGGTATGAGGATAAACAAGGCCAGATATAGATCTTCAAGCCCCAAGACAGTAGTTATCAGGGATAGCTAACGCTGAGGGTGTGGAGGAATGTCTGAAGATCCAAGTGCCTTTTAAGGAGGCCAACCTCCGTTTTAAAATAAATAAGTAAGGAATGCTGACTGCTGCCCTCTTTGGTCAAAGTGGGTAATGGCAGAATTGGAAAGCCAATCTCCGGCAATTCTTAATTGTTCCTGACTGACAGTGTGATGGGGAGATGGTGTCCATGATAAAGAAGGAAAAGACCACCTACCCCTCGAACACCTTTTTCATGCAGTCCGCAGTGCCTGAGCCTCTTGTTCATTCAGTAACTATTTCTTGAGTGGCTACTACATACCAGGCACTGTGCGGGGTGGCGGACATACAGTGAACGAAACAGACACACCTTATACATATAGTATATCTAATCCTTAAAACTACCTTGCAAGATATGGAGCATTACTTCCATTGATTAGATAAAGAAAACGAGACTGAGAGGTAGATAAGAGACTTGCCAGAGGTCACGCAGTTGGGAATTAAATCCACACATGCCTGGCAACAATGTTCATCTTCTTTCTTCCACAAATCTGAAATAATCAGCCAACAAGTCCAATGCATTGGAAATGCAGAGGAAAGGAAAATCGCAAAGGCAGGATTATCAGAGAAGGACAGACGGTGAGGACTTTGAAGTGGGGTTAAGTCCCAGAAATAAGAAGTCCAGTAATCAGCCTGAAAGCCCCATGGTTTGGGGTCAGGGAGCACAGGTCTCAGGACCAAGGAGAGTGGCAAGGGGAACATCAGTAAACTTTTCTGGACACGTGATAGGCAACCCTGGTCCAACTCTGCACAGGGCCTTGATACCTGCCATCCTCTCGGCATGGAACTCTCTTCTGCTCCCCTTTACCTAGAACTCCTATTCAACCTTCACATTTCAATTCAAAGGGCACTTCCTCAGAGGGAGCCTTCCCTGACTACCTGCCCCTCGTCAGACTAGAACAGGACTACTGTTATATATTCTCACAGTCCCCTGTTTGTATGTATATCTTTGTACATTCATTTACATACTATCTTATCCCCCTGCACATACACACACCACAACTGTCCTGGGATCATGTCTTGTTTTGCTCACCATTCTATCTCCAACATCTCACACAGTGCCTGGAACATAGTAGGTGCTCAGTAAATGGTTGCTGAGTGAAAGAAAACATCTTTTCCAACTTGGCACCTATTGATGCCTTCCTGAGAGTCTCCCAGTCTATCTTCCTCTACTTTGCGGCTCTTTCAGCTGATACATCTAACTGCAACTTTCCAAGGCCAATTCCACTGCCATGAGCTGACCAGAAAAATGTGATGGGTTTTGCTCATGGGAAGAAAAGAGGGGAATATTCTGGGCAATGGGAACAGCACGAGCAAGGGCACAGTGGTCACACTGAGCCTGGCGTGTCAGAAGTCACATGGTTCAGGGACCAGGAAGACTCTGGCTGGAGAGAAGCAGAGAAGGCCCATTAGCTCATTTTCACCCAAGCAAACATCAAGCTTTCTGGTGATTGGAGCCTGAATGGGGGACTTCTCAGGACTGTCCCACAATCCGGATCTATACGTAATGGCACTGCTTCTCTGCCCAGGATCTTCAGTCCCTGAGACCCCACTTCGTATTGTCCTGATAACCTCACACAGGCTGTGTTCAGTCTCATAAATGTCTCCAATAGACTTCTGAACCCAGCCCACCAATTCTCCCAAGCAGGGCTAGACATATAAGTTCTTTAAGCCTCAGTTTCCTCATTCTGAAGAAAGGTGAATAGCATATTTGTAAGGATGGAAAATAATAAAGATAGAAACCACCTGACACAATTTTCCCAAAATCATTCCAAACCCCCTCTTCCCCACGCCCCTAACCCTCTGCCCAATCACTTCCCAAAACACAGTTCCATGCCGAGAGTTGTCTGTGGACCAAATGAGACCACTGAGTGTTAGGAACATGGATAACCCTGCAGGCAGTTTCCAGATCTCATGTGGGTCCCTATCCAGCTGCCAAGAGGCCCCCTGCTCCAGACCAGACCTGAGGAGTCATGTTTTCTGGTCCTGTAGACCACCCAGAGAGCACCTCTCCCAGCAGAGCATCTGTCTGGCTGCACTCTCTTAAGGAGGGCTGGACACAGTCCACGTGCTTGACCACAGCCACCCCCGTGCGGGGTGCTGGGCACTGTCTAGGCCAGTTCCCATGCCACAGCTCCACAGCTCGAGCATCCACAGCTCAAGCAACTTCCCCCCATCACCTCAGCCGTATGTCTGAAGGCTGGCAGGGCTTCAAAGAGTGACTGCTTGTGGCCCAGAGATTCTTACTCTACCTGTCCAGGGGAAGCTCATACTGAAAGGTGGACTGAGATGGGCCCTGAAACACATCCAGTCAGTGCTCGTGGACGTTTCCAACTGGAATAACTCAGAGCAACCAGGGACACGTTTTCCTCGATGTGCCGATGCTCTCGGAGAATAAGTAACAAGAGTATCAGAGATGGACACATTTGGCCAGACACTGCCACAGAAGGCAGGAGAATGATCACTGGGGGCAGGGTCCAAACTTTTCTATCGATAAGAATACTGTTATCGTTGATTATAAGGCTAATTATGATACTGTCAATAATATCAAGTACTATCATCTATCAAGCACTTACTTTGCAAATTTGGTGCTTAATGCTTTACACGGATTATCCCATTTGAGTCTCACTAGGGCCCTATGAAGTAAGTGCTGTCATTAGTCCCATCTTTGAGAAAGTGAGGCTTCTAGAGACTTTCTAAGTGACTTTTCCAAGGTCATCTAACTAGGAAGTGGTGGACCCAGCGTGACAGTCCAGGCAGCCTGAGCCTGGAGCTGCTGCTTTCCACCGCTGGGTCATACCTCCCTCCCAGAAGCACATTTTGACTTCGATGCAGTGAGACAGGCACATTTCATAAACCACAGAGTCTAGGTTGGGTGGAATCTTCACAGTCACTCAATGTAACTTCCTCTGAATTTCTTCTCCAGTCCCATGCCAGGGTTAATCTGGCACGTATGCAAATATCTCTGACCTAGGTCAGCCTGTTCCGTGTTGAGTCATTTTGTGACTGTCCTCAAATTCTTTATACTGCCTCCTGTGGCCTTCCCCCAAAACACAAAACAAGATAGTTGAAGACCAAGTTCGTGTTTCCTAAACTGTCTGCAGAATAAATATTTTCATAGATTTTGGTGGCCCTCCCCTACCCGTGAACATGGTTCCACATCCCCTCACTGTCTCTGTCTCATTTGGGGCCTCTAGCACTCTAATCGTATCGGTGGGGAATGAATGCAAATTTCCCAGGGGTTGCTGCTCAGTGTACAAAGTTGAGCGAGCCTTCACCGGTCCCATTCTTTACTTGCCCCAGTCTAAGACTCCACCACCATCCATCAAAAATCCCTAGTGTTTTCAAGACAGATTCTATCTCTCAGCTTTGATATAATTTCATAAATAACTCTACCTACTCTACTGAATGACTGTACTTATTTTGGGTGTGGAAGTAAAGGAATTGGGGGCAGGTGGAGAGGAAGTGTTATTACATAGGAAGTATTATTACATAGGAAGTATTATTACATAGAAAGTATTGATCATGGTCCCTGGGGCCACAAATTGGGAGCCGGATTCTCTTTTTGGTTTTTCCATTCATTTGCTATGTGAATTTGACAAATCACTTCTCCTTAATTTTTCTTATTGTGAAAAATGAAGAGATTGGACTGGATGTGGTATAGGGTCCCTTAGACCTAAGGGTCTAAGGTTATTTTAGCATCACTTGATATTCCTACTTCATGCATTTCCCTGGGTCCTATGTTCTCTTTCGGTAATGATCCAGGATGCTATGCTCCCCCTGTTCGCTGGGTCTACAGTCACATCTCTGAAAAGCTGATCAAACTTGAGTAAGTAATTAGGATGCTTCAAGTGCCTCCTTTGGCCTTTTCTTAAAGGTCTTTCTTGGCTGCTCAGTGTACAAAGTTGATGATTTGAAGTGGATAACCTGGGAACAGCAGCAAGTACGGAATTGGCTCCCAAGTCACCGTGCCACCTGGTCCATCAACTCCACAATCTGTTTTCTTTATGAGCCACTATCTTTTTTTTTTCCTTTGTATAAACATCCTATTCTTCAGGCTGGCAGTCCATCAAAGAATTGATTTCCAAAAATGTAAACAAGCGTGGGATAATTTCAGCAATTAAAATATGTTATGGAAACACTGGTAGGGTCAGGTGGATCCTGACATTCATGCCAGGTGAGGTCTTCTGCTCTGCATGTCCCCATATCTACCTGCAGAAGAATTCTAAAGAGCGCGGAGGAGAGGGCTTCTGCATTTAATCTCCTAGTCATATATTAATCCAAATAATAAAAATGCTTCCAGGACAGTATCTCTGGGGGGAATATGCTCTAATGACATCACATGTACCAAGTGGGGATATGCCATATCCTTGAAGATAAAATTCAGCCACCCTTGTCCTGATGATTTATTTTAACAGTAGCTATGACAGGGATCTGATAGAGTTGTAGATTCTCCAGCCTTCTCCCATATTCTAACTTTAAACAACTCATGTCTCCTCTGGGTCCCTCCAATTCTCCCGTGGAGTGGGATAGGGACCCACCCATCCCATCCTCCCGGATGGCTTATTTCAAATGCTCCTTGAGCTCCTCAGAGAAAACCATTCTTAAAACAAGAGGGACCTTTTTTCTCTTCTACCCAACCTCAGGCCCCAAACCCCCATGAAAGGCATACATTAAGGCAGAAAGGCCAAGCTGCCACCTCGATCCCAACTTCAACCTCAGTCCCACCTCAGCCAAGCTGCATTCCAGCCCAGGAGATTTCTATTTTTGAAACAGAAGAAAGATTCAATATTTTTCACTCTGTCAATATTTTTACCTTCATCTCCCTCCTTCTCCCTCCTGCCCCCATGACCCTGGTTGGGAAAAAAAAAAAAAAAGTTTTTTTTTTTTTTTTTTTTTTTTTAAGTCCAAACAAAAACAAAACCAGGTCTGGGCAGAGGCCAGCAGATCGTGATGTTCTTGGCGGATTTTGCTACGTGCCAGCAAAGACCGTCAGCAAGATCTACAGGAAACACCTTGCAGAATCCACTGGGAGAAGCAGAGGCTGCGGGGAAGTGCAAGGCAGATACACTCTGGGTTCGTGTGACTGGCTCTTGAGGTCGGGGTACAGGAAAAGGCTGCGGGATTCCAGGCCTCGGGAGGGCAAGCACACAGCTGTGTGGGGGCCTCGCAGATCTCTCTGGTGTTTTCCACCAGGAATTCCTTTCATTGCTTACCTGTTCCCAATTGCTTATGTATGATCTGAGCTGAGGGAACCCAATAAGAAATGTCAAAGGCATAAAGGTCAAAGACCCTTCCCAACAATCTTCTGTGCCAGACTTCAGCAAAGCCACATTTTCTGTGAAAGAGGGACACAGAACAGTGTTCAAGAATATTGAGGGCTTGGGTACCAAAGAACCTGGGGTTGAATCCCCATTCTGACTTCTACAAGCTGTAGACTCTGAGGCAACTCAATTAACCCCTCTTAGCCTTGAAAATGGAGGTGTAGTCTTCCCTGCCTCAAAAGGCGGTTGTGAGAATGAAATGAGACACTGGACAGAAGGAACTTAGCACAGTGCCGGGCTAAGTATCCTCTCCATACACAGTGGCGATGATGATTATCTCACAAGAGGTCCCCTTGCCCAGGGCAGGGAAGAAGCTAGAAGGCAGCAGGAGAAAAAAATGAAGCAGTTCCAAGAAAACAGGGGGGAAAAAAAAGCAAAGTCCTAGCCGGGACCCATATGGGGCATTGCAAGCTCGCAGCCTGGCTGCCAACCCTCCCCTTGTGAAGCGTCGGCCGCCCCACTTCCTCTTGTTCAGGGCATTGCAATTTCAGGTCAGGTCGAAGTAAGGGACATTAACTGGTATGAGTCCAAGTGGAGTGAACGCTCAGAGCAATGCAACAGAGAGAGGAAGCACTGCTAGACATGCTCATGAATAATTAAGTCCTTCAAGGTCACATCTTGGTCCCTTTCTACCCAGGGACAGGGGGAGTTCGAATAAGCCCAAAATGGCCCATCAGAGCATGTAGGTAGCCCCCCTAAACCTTCCTTGCGGAAAAGCCGTGGGTGTGGGAAGCCAGCGCTGATGTGCAAAGTGAGGGCTGAGAGCCGCGGAGTTGGCAAGGCTGCCTGGGCCAGGGTCAGCAGCCAGAGCCCGGCATTGTTCTGGCCGGAGGAGGGAACAGCCAGAAGCCAGCATTCTGTGGGGAGGCCGTGGCAGAGTGAAGGCCAGATGCAGTCTAATTAGGGTCTGATGGAAACCAGGGCCATTTTTCACAAAACAGGAGGTGGGCAGCCTGCTAAGCGGGGGAGGCTGGCTAGTTGGAGCGTCTAGCACCCATCAGTCCCCAGCTCAAGCAGCACGCCTACCCCATGGGTGCAAATGAAATGCCGAGGGCACTCCCACCCCCAACCTCTGGCCTCTGCTCTAATGAAGTGCCAGTTTGGAGCCAGATAGGCAAAGGGCACATGTTTCTTGCTCCGTCTGCTGTTTCGTAATAATTCGGGGCATTCTATCAGCACCACAAGGAACAGTGAGCTGGGGTGATTCTTTGAACCACCAGGCACGATCAGGAAAGGAAGATTCAGATCAAAGAAGGTACCAGTTTTAATGTTTAACTCAACTTGTGCCTGTCTGGCTTGGGACCAAAGTCAGCAGTGGTGGAGGGGCCTGCGGAGCTGAATTTAGCGGTTCCTTTTTTATCCCTGCCCCCTCTTCTTCAGTGGGAGCATACTCTGGCAGGCAGAAAGGGTGCCAGTTTCAGCTGGTCCCTTGTACCAAGTTCAAGCTCACTATAAGGAGCAAGCTAGTAGTCTCCTTTCATCCATAAGGGTATCTCTGGGACGATGGAGAGGTAAGGACCGATTTGCCTCAGAGACCCTTGTTTTTGCCCTTCCCTTCCCCATCATGGGAACCCCCAAGAAGATAGAAGAGTGTGAGTTTCCTTATGTGGCTGTCTCCCCCCGGCTTGGCCAGTGGACTCAGCCCCAGTACCACTCCCATCTGCTGACCCCAGCATTGAATCCGGGAAGGCTCAATCCAGTGTGCTGATGAGCCAAACACATGGAAACAATGCACACGGGAGGGCAACATGCTCTGTCTCCCAGCGCCAGCCTGGCAGTAGGTAGACAAGAACTCCCGGCTGAGTTAGGAAAACTTGGTTCCAGCGACCTGGACCACTAACTCATGGGGTAGCCTTGGGCAAGTCACTTCCCACCCCTGGGCCTGTCCTGTTTCCCCAACTAGGAAGTAAGGAGATTGACTGAAGGCCCTTGAAAGTCTACACATCCATATGGCCCTGCCTGGGAACTAGAAAGCTCATCTCGTTGGAGAAGGAAGCTTCTTTTACCTTCCTGGGTGCTCACCACTCGGCAGGTGGCTGGATTGCTGACCTCCTTCTGAGGCTAACACAACAGCCGACAGATGGCAGAATCTCCCAGAGATGTCTGTCTCTCAAAGATCTGCTGCACATCGACATAAAAGAATGCTGTCCTGAGAGGCCTTCTGCTCCTAAGTGGCCCTGTAAGAACATTCCTTGAGTCTCTCCCACTCTAGGCTGGAGCATAGGAGCTAAGTTGGAGTCCAGCATTGGTACTCACTAGCTGGGTAAACTGGGGCCAAGATACTTCACCTGTCTGAGCCTCAACTTCCTCATCCATCCAAAGGCATTATTAGTTCATGCATTTAACAAATATCAACACTTCAAGTATGTTCTAAACACCGAACAAGATGAATGAGGTCTCTACACTCTTGGTGCTAAAAAATGATGGAGGAGACAGACAAGACAGTAAACGAATACCCCGTGTGATGTCGGGATAGAGAATGCTGGTGCTTGCGGTGGTTTTTTAAGCTTAGGTAGGCAGAGAAGGTGACATTCAAGTTTAAAACCTTCCTGATGAAAAGGAGGGGACAAGTGTTCCAGGGAGAGGGGACAGCAGGTTCAAAGGCTACGAGACAGGACAGACTTGGAGCCCGGAGCATTCGAGGAACAGCTAGAAGCCTAATGTGGCTGTAGCAAGGGTGGGGGGTGGGGGGAGGAGGGAGACAGAGGCCAGATCCCACAGCGCCTTCTAGAACTTGTAAAGTTGGGAGCCACAGGAAGGCTTGGAGGAGGGCATTGCCAAGGTCTGAATGACATTTTGGAAAGGTCGCTCTGGCTGCTTTTTGGAGAATGGGTGGGGGAGGGGCTGGAGCAAAAGCAAGGACATTAGTGATAGTCATAACCACGCCTTCCCTGCCCACCTCCAGGGCCAGTGTAAGGTTCCCATGAGATTCATGCTGACACCTAGAAAAGCCCAGAGGCACGGGAGGAGGCATGTATCCTCGCATGTTTTAAAACCACTTGTACAAGTAGGAGCTTGCAGGGTCTGGCACCAGCTGTTTGGGACTGTGTCCCTGTATGGATTTCAAGGAAACAGGGTTGGGTGGCAGGTTCTGTCCTGCCTGAGCTATGCAGCTGTCCGGGCCCAAATGAATTCACATATTTAAACCAGGAGCTTTGCTCTCGGCCACGCCTGGCTCTGCTTTTGCTGCTGGTGCCGGACGGGGAGGGGGTAAGCTAACACCCAGCAATTTGGAGAAGCTGATACTCCATGCAGCCTCACTTGCTAGATTCTGGTCTCACTTTCAGGACTAGGAAGGAAAGAACAGGAGAGCTGGAGATTTGTGCACTTAGGGGTTTTTTATTTCGGAGTGGCCCCTTGTAACGATCGCGATCAGCCAAGCCCCAGTACCCCGAGGGGACACAACCCAGGGCTCAGAGCAGCAGGACTTGAAGGCATCATGGCTTCCAGCTTTCTGCCTTCTGCTGGAGTTTGGGGCACTGGCTTGGAAGCCAGAGGTCTGGGTTCAAATCCCATCTCCGAATCTGGATTTCCTGAAGTGGAATTAGGAGAGGGACAGCAGCAGCAGCCTCAAGGCTGTGGCGGGGACCAGTGGGAGAACAGATGTGAAAAGGCCCGGCGGGGTTGCCGCCATCACCCACTCATTCACGAGCCTTTCAGAGTGACTAGCTTTGGGCTGAATAGTGGACACTCCGGTGCTCCGTAAATGTTTGGGAAATCTGAAGATGCACCATGAATTGTATCCCAACGAAAATGTGAGATGCTGGGAAGTTCACAGAAGAGAATAATTAGCAGGATGACATACATCCGGGTCCCCCACTGCCGCCCCCACCGCAGATACCAAATTCCTGATGCTCAAGTACCTTATATAAAATGGCATAGTATTTGCGTGTAACCTGCGCACATCCCTCCATCTAGTTTAATTCATCTCTAGATAACTTATAATACCTGATACAATGTAAATGCTCTGTAAATAGTTGACATGCTGGGCTGCTTAGGGAATAAAGACAAGAAAAAAGTATGCACATGTTCAGGACAGTTACAGCCATCGTAGGCCTAAGTACACAGTTCACATCAGCAAACACATAACTTTGTTTTTCCCGAATATTTTCATCCAGGGTTGGATGAATCTGTGGGTGCAGAACCCGTGGATACAGAGGGCCCACTGTACTGGGTATTTAGTTTTTAAAAAAAGTAAGCATTAACTTCCCAGGACCTCAGTTGCCTGTCGTCTGTACAGCAGCGACACTGAAATTTCCTCAGGCCTCACAGCTGGAATTCGGCACTACAAGATGAGGTGTCTGTTTTTCTACTTCAGTCTGGCCCACATACTACCCGTTATGCTTTCTGGGGCTTTCTCCGAGCTTTTTATTTTCTTGTGTTATTTCTTTTTTACTTGAGAAAATTTGGGAGGAAAAAAAAGAAGTAAACAAAAAGAAAACTATATGATAACTTTTTAAAATAACTCTCCCACTACTCGGTTATAACTATGCTTCATATTCAGGTTACCTTCAAGACTTTTTCCCGTGCTCATGTAAACCTGTGGATATGTTCCCCACAATAGAATCATACAGAAAATACTTGTTGGTGATCTTAGGTTTTTTCAGTACTGGTAGGTCAATTCATATACCTCTGCCTCATCCCTTTGAATAGCTAGCTGTATTGTTTTCAATTGCATAGATATACAACAACTTGTTGGACATTTTTATAAACAACTCTGTAATAAATATCCTGTGTGTTTGTTTGTGTATACATACACATATATTTATATATATGTTTATATATATGTATATATACACACACAAACATGTATACGCATACATACACACATCTTAGCATACTTACCTGTTTTTTTTCCTCTGGATCTAGAAGTTCCCGCCACTTTTTAAAACCTGTCACTTTAATATTAATTTAATTCATGTCAGCAGATCCTTCCCACTCATGAGCCAGCTACTCTAAAAACACCTAAGTCTGGCACTGAGCATAACTAAGAAAGCTTTAGGCACCGTTTCTCAGGTCCTACAACTCCCATCTCTGGTCCTCCCATCCTCTTACTTACAGCTCTTGTCGCTCCTCTGCGTAGGCCAGCTGGTGACTAAGCCTGCAAGAAACACTGTCTGCCTGAGTCCCATACCTTTTCTGCCTTGTTGGACTCAGCCTCCTGCCTCAAAGTTTTTACAAGGTCTATATAAACATCCCAGGACAAGCAGGGCCAAGAGGAGCCTAATCTGTTATGTCACAGAGTCACTGATGGAGGCCGCCTCCCCAGACAAGGTCCCTTCCTGCCTCTGCATGCCCCTTTTTACTTATAAAAGCTCCTAGCTTGTAATGGACAGTTTTAGTATGCTACATGGGTAGAGAGCATCCCTTTTGGTCAAAGAGGGAATACGAACTGCCTTCCCCTCTCTTTGCTCAGTATCAAAGGCATTTGCCTCAAACACTGGTCCTGAAGCAAAAGAATGACATTGAAAGGAAAGGAAACAGACCAGAATGTTTTTTTTTTTTTTTGTGAAGAGAGCCATGATAACCCATTTGACTAAGAAAAGTAACTTCCTTTTATATGTGCTCAAGGAATTTGACAGTACACACATGCCTCTAACCAGTCTGAACTCAGTGATTCTGTTTGGCATAAATATATATATATATTATTATTATTATTTAAAAAATACACAATTTTAAAACATCTAGCCAGTTCTCCTCACCCCTGATTCCTGAGTGAGCTTCAGCATGGATGTGCTGTCTCAGGTGGCGCTAGTCCTGTTTAATTGTGGGGTTCAAAGATACAGCATGTGATGGTTTTACACTGTGCCCCCCCACACACACACACACATACACACACACAGATACGCAACCCAGCTGCTCCATCTGGGGCTGTTCACCAAAGAAATGATGATCTGTCCCAGATGGAGTTACCAAAATATGGCACTGTATTTTAGAGGCATTTAAGGGCTCTCTGGCTTTCCAGATGTGACTCTTTGCCTTTCTTTGCTGACTTCCTAAGACACCACTCCATTACTTTTACTTTCACAGATGTCAAAGATCTTCCCCTATAATCATCGTACGGCAAGGAATTGTAGGGATACCTGGTTTTACAGGTATGGGAATGGGGGCTCTGAAGTAGAGTGACTTGCCCAAGACAGCATGATTGAGGATTCCACTACGGTGGCAATCTAGGTCTTTCCCTCCCTCCCCACCCCCATGAGAGCCCACCAAGTTTCTTCTTGCCTCAGCGAGTCACCAGGCCGTGTGTCCAGAGCCTTCACAGCCCAAGTTTCTCTTGGCGACGCTTCTCCTTAGCTCCAATTGCTATTCCCCCTGGCGTTTGTTCACCCAGTCAGTCCCAGACTGCTCCCCTCCGAGCCTGGCCAGCTCTGTGCCAATCCACAGCACTCTGGCTATTTCTGGGGTAGGACGGGGAGGGCCCGCTGTATCTTGGTTTCTTAAAGGTGACTCTCTTTGGCAACCCCCCAGGTGCAAATGTGGCTCATCTATTTAGAAGAGAAGCAGAGGAAACCGATCCCACCCACAGCCCTTAATGGGAACACCCCCTCCTGCATTTCTGGGCCAAGTCCCAGCAGGTTCCATTCATCGCAGGTCCCTCAGAGACAGGAAGTCCAGCTCAGGTCCTCAGAAGCAGGGCACATGGGCAGTAGAGGCTGCCAGGAACCCACCACAGGATGTAGAAGTCCCCCTTGGCAGCCAAAGGTGAGCGCCCAGGAAAGAGGCAGACTGCTACTGACTTTCCACGACTGGTGCTCTGGACCCAAATCCAGGGAATATGCTGAGTCCCTACATTCCCACCATTGTTCTTTTATCTGATTATAAAAATAATATGTTGCCATTGTGAAATTATACTTTCCAGAAAATACTGATCAAGATCAAAATCACTCCAAATTCAACAAATCAGATATAACCAGTGCCGATATTTTGGTATATACAGACATTCAGGTTTTCCTCTAAGCATCTGGATACATATTCATATCTTTTTTGTTTGTTTGTTTTTACAAAAAAAGGCTTCTGTTACTCAAAAGTGCATCATGGGAATATCCCCACATCATTACAAAGAGACTACCTCAAGCTATTTTATGGCTACCCAACAGCCTACTGTAAATACACCATAATTTAAGCAATCTATTCATGGTAGACATTTAGATTAATCCCTTTTGTATGTGAAATTATAAACCATGCAGCCATAGACCCCAGTGCTTATTTCTTTGGACTAAATTTCTAGAAGTGAGACTGCTGGTTAAAGGGTAGGCATAGTTTTGAGGCTCTTGATTCTTGGTGCCTGACTGTCTGCCAGAGAGGCCACACCAATTGCTTTTCCCATCAGCAGCCTGCAAAGGTGACAAACCAAACTCCATGCCATTATGCCCTGCATCAGTCCAGGGACATTATCTGGAAATCCCCAAAGGCATCGGCCCATGAAACCAACTAGTTGCTGCCAGTGGGGAAAACTGCAGATGAGCGGGGCTCCAGTTCCTCTCAGAGTAATGAGAAGTGGGCAGCATGAGGCAGTGCATGTGATGGGCCATACGAGGCTCCCTTTGTCCCCCAAAAGTGTCACTCTGCTGCGTCGGGTTGTGATAAATGCCTGGCCCAGGAATACAATCACTGGAAGCTGCCTCCCCAACTCCCCAAGCAGCAGTGTGACCCTGGGGAAGAGCTTCACTTCTCTGGGGCGCTGTTCTTCCATCTGTTCTGACATTCTTAATTCTTTGATCTCAGAACCAGCCATAAGACCTGAGCATCGCCCCTCTCTACCATCGTCCCTCCATTCACCTTTCTCTGGTCTCTCTTTCATATCCATTTTTATAAACTCTGCCTTCAATGAAGAGCCACACCAACCTTTTTTGGCTTGTTTTGATTAGCATAGCACCTATTCAATTTACTGATTAGGAGGATAGACAGAGTGGATCTTCTTTGGAAAGTGAAAAACATGCTTTCAAATTCAGCTCCAGTTCAACAAATGCTGAGAGCCGCTGGCATTGCTGATATAGCTCACCCGTCTTCACATCAGCCATGTTTTATAAATGGGGTCTTTCTCATCTGTAGTTGGGAAAACTGAGGCTCAGCATTTATAAAACATTTTAGTCAAACTTACTCCAGGAGTAAAGAAAGAGCTGATTCAACCTCAAATCTATTTGACACTTATCTCCCTCTCTTTCTAACACCATCCAATGTCTCTCCAATCAGCCCTATGGAAGAATTTTTATGCTCAGAAATAGAAATTCTCTAGTGCAGGGCTGAGAGGTGGAAAAGCATGAAGTCACTTGGATTTCTCAGATTGGTCATACTTGGCTCAGGGACCTTGAAGCCAATTAACATGTCTCTCCCTAACTTTTATTATCTGTAAAATAAGCAGTGAGAGAATTAATTAGCAATGTCTGGCAAAACCTGCCTGGACTCTTTATCATTCATACAGTATTTCTCATCCAATAAGTAAGCAGCAAGTCTCCTTTCCACCTTCCAAGAACCAGCCTCTATAGACTTGGATTATAAGTCAGTGTGAGTGAGCTTCTGCAATCCTCTACCCCAGAACAGACCCCAAACCCTGCCCTTCAGGGCCCCAGGTGCTTCCTGGCACCTGGAGGTAACTAGGTCCTAGTGATGCTAGGATTTGAATTCTCTGGGGCCTATGCCCATCCCAAACTAAACACGTTGCAGAATCAAGATTTTCCAATGACACATGAGTCAGGACAAATCTCCGGCTAATGTAAACTGGGTTTTAAAAATTGCCAACAATGTGGGTACCCACTGGTCCCTAATTCCAGGTCTTGTCCCCTGGCTCAGCTTTTCTAGGTCCCCAAGTAGTGCCTGGGACTGTAGTAGAACCAGTAGACAAAGCAGACACACACACACACACACACACACACACACACACACACCTAACACACTCTCTCTCTCTCAGAGGGGAATGCTGGTGAATAACCTGTGGTCAAGCCCAAAGGTAATCAGAATGGCCTTGGGCACAGAGCCAACCTCAGAGAGGGCCTGGCCAGGAGAGAGGCCTGACTCACTGCCCTTTCTGAGCCAAGGAATGACACCTAACTGCATCTTCATGTGAATCAGAGAAAGGTGTCCCCTCTAGGTATTGGCAGCCTGCACTGCACATGACACTCAAAAATACTTCCAAGGTCCCATTGTTCTCAGGCACCAGAAAATGAAAACAACAAAAACAAGCTGATGGGTTTCCTAGGAAGCCACGTGGTCGGATGGCACCACAGAAAACCATCACGGTTGCACGAACTTCCCATAGGCAGAATAGGAAGTCAGGCAGCTAGGATGCTACAAGGAAGTCGATAACACTGGCTGCTCCAGAATTCCCCATTTTTGTCTCCTGAACCTCTGAAAACAAAAGATATCAGGGAAATGGGGCCCTTGAGTGTGCTTCCTGCTGGTCCTCAATTGTCCGAGCTGGAACTGTGGAGCAGGGAGAGTAGACCCATGACCTGGAGGGTTGGGGTCACGGCCAGTTCATCTTTGTGGCCTCAGAACCTCACCCGGTGCCTGGAACATAGTAGGTTCTCAATAAATCTCTATTCAAGGAGTGGATTTTCCCCAGCGAATGTACTCATGGGAACTTGGCACAGTCATAGAAAGTGTGTGCCCAGCTGGGCGGGAGATATTCATGCTGAGGGAGGATGGTGATTGAGGCCCATGCCTGATGGCCTAAGTGAGTGACATGGCTAGTGGTTGAGAAAGAAGGTGGAAATTGAGACAAAACCTTCTGCGTGTGTGGCCTCCCACATGGGACAAGGCTGGGCTTGGGAAGGAGGCCACAGGCCCTGTGGACATTGCACCCAGCCTTCTCAGTATCCTGAGATGCCTTCTCTCTAAGCCTCTCTAGCCCTGTAGCCCCAGGCCCTGCCCCGGGCAGAGAGGCAGCTCCTGGCAGGTGTAACCCAGCACCAGCCCAAGGGAGGCCAAGCCTCCTCAAGCCAACGGATTATTTCCTCTTTCACTGCCTTGCTCCCTAGTGAAAAAAACAAGAAAACAAAATTCCCTTGAGCAATCTGAAACCCTATGACCCCCGGGCCAAGTGGCAAGATCCAGCTCCACCTTCTCCCCTCCACTTTCCTCTGGCTCACCTATACTTAGGCCCAGAGGCCAGCCTTCGAGGTTATTTATAACTGTGTCAGAGGAGAAGGAGGCAGGAAATAGGAAATTACGAAGGAGGGGGCAAGGAGGAGTGGCAGGGGCCAAGTGACCCTGCTGGCTTGGAATCCACCGCCTGCCGGGCCTGTGGCGTCAGAGCCCCATGACAGGGAATTCTTCCCCAGCCCACATTCCTTCTGGCGTCAGAGCCTTACCTGCTGCGCTCTCTCTCGACAGCCATGTCCCCTTCTCCAGGCCCAAGTGGAAGCAGTTTCATCCTGAGGCTGTTCCTCAGTCTAGCCATAGTCACATGGGTTTTTGACTGGAGTTAGGGGTGTAGGAGCTAGGGGACAGGCAGTAGGCCCAGACCCCCTCCTTCTTCCCTCTTTCTTTTTCTCTCTCATTTAAATACCCAGAAAGCAGTGTCAGAATGCTCAGTGCTTAGAGCCCCTGACTTCTCATTAACTGCATCAAGGGCCCTCAAAGGGGAGGTACCTCACCTAGAACCACATAGCCAAAAGCAGCAGAGCCAGGCCTGCGGCCCTACCCCTTGGGGGCACTGCCCCTTTTTCCACATCCCCACGCTGGCCCCCAGACAGCAACCCCTAACCTTCAGATAAATTTGCATTGTTAGGTCATTCTTCTTTTGTTCTTGTTTTTGTTTTAACATACTATCATCAACTCAGTGATTCTCTAGACAGGTATTCTGAATTGGGTGGCCAGGGATGAGTATTGACAGCCTTCAGAAAGTCTCTGGAAATCTGTATACGTAGCTTTAATCAGATTCTCAAAGAGGTCCCTGTCCATAAAATGATTAAGATGCCCATCTAAGAGAAGGATAGACCAGAGAGCTCAGGCTAAGAACGTAGGGCCCAGGGGTGGGATCAAGCAGGTGCGTCCCTCCCTGCTGCTCATTACCTTCTCTCACAATTCTTGTCCCTGGACTTTCGAGTCATAAAAACCTCACCTTCACGCCAGCCACATTTTCCATCTATCAAGCCCCTAATGGTGTAAACAGGATACTAGGATTTAATGATCTGATTTGTGCCCAGAACTGAGCCAAGTAAGATTACAAAACAAGTCACGGGCATGGGATGGATCCTTAAATCTGGCCAGCGTCTGGCCTTGAAGGTCATTCCTCCCTTGGCCCTTTTTCTTCCAGCCCCTGTAAGGTACCCACTCACACCGATGTAGCCATTTCCGCTTAGCAGCCCCCGGATGAGCAACCTCCCTATGCCATGCAAATGACACTTCTTACTTTTCTCCTTAACCTACTCAACAATCCCAGGGCAGGCGAGTGGACAAAAGTGATTTTCAGAATCTTCACCTGGGCGATATCTCGCCAATGGGGTTGATAGATCCTTCTCAGGAAAAATTAGTTCCTTGATCATATATGTTTAGGAAACACTGGGTTAAACAGAGCTAAACAGGTTACCATGCAGCAGGACTTCTCAGAGCCTTTGCTATGCTAATAGTTTCTGTGTATCTCCCAGAGAGAGACAATAAACAGCTTTCCTAAATGTGTTGACCGAAAGAACATTTCTCACTACTGATGCTGGGAGGATCACACCCTGGGAAACACCGCGTTAGGCTTTCCCACAGTATGTCCAAGGAAATCTCCTGTGCCCCTGTCCTCACGCTTCACCTGATGAATTATAAGAGGTGGCGATGCTGAATTTCTGCTAGGAAGACAGCCTCAGTTCTGAGCTGGACAATGAGGTCGTCTTCAGTAAGGACCCAGGAGCTCAATAGTAGAGGGTGGATCAAGGTCTGATGGCAAATTTGGAGGTTCTCACCTTAAGGCTCCAAGGGACTGGAATCTACAAAGTGCTTTAGGGAACACCAAAGTTGTAGTAATAACACAAAAGCAAGTCATTCCCACCTCCCACCTTTCTAGCAGGCAACCGGCCAGTAATAAGGGGAAAGCAAAGTGAACATGTCTTTCCCTGGCACAAGAACCGCCTGCTGTTCTCCTGGCCAAAAAGATATTGGCCTTGAGACAACAAAAATAGAGACGTAAAGGTAGGAGAGGGCTCCACCCTGCAAGAAGATCCAAATAACTTCAGTCTCAAGGTTTTTTTCTATACGAAGCACAGAGTCTTATCACCAAGGTTCCCCCAATGACCCATTTTCAGTATTTGTTTATTCCTGTGGTTCACCCACATTTATTGAGCACCTACTAAGTGGGAGGGCCTGTGGTCAGGAATACCCACCGATTTCCAGGCAGCAATGCTATTCTTAGTTTTCTGGTATCTATTTAGAGAGTGTTAATCCTCTCAGCCTCCCCTGCTGCAATTAGACACATACCACGTTCCAACCTGGTACACTGATCTCGCCCAACTGGGAAGGCAAAATGGACAAGTGTTCTTCCCACCCTCCTCCACTGGGCCAGGAATTTGGCCTCCATGGGCTAGGGCAGGCTGGGAATCAGCCAAGCCATAAGACATGTGCCTGCCTTACTTGGACCCTTTAATCACTGCTGGAGTCCAGAGCCCTTCTGTTCTGGTCCTTACTGTAGCACAATGAAGCAATAGAGTGAGACGGTGAAGGAAGACCGTGGACCAAGGAACAGACATACCAGCCCAAATACCAGCTGTGCCACCACGTGGCTGGGAGGCCTTGGGCATCATTTGTGATTAAGAGCTCGGACTCTGCAGACAGTCTGCCCGGCCTCAAACTCTGGCTCCACCACATACTAGCTGTACTCGAAGCAAATTACTTAGTCTATCTTAGCCTCAGTTTTCCCATCTGTAAGGTGGAATGATGGTGATAATAATTCCTAATATGATGGTTTAGTAAATAATAGAATTAATATATATGGATATAAATTAGAACAGCTGTCAATAAATATCAGCTGCTTTAGAGAAATCTCTAAGCCCAGATGGCCTCATCTGCAAAACAGATAACACGACCTTCTCACTGGGTGTTTATGAGAGTTTAAGAAGATGATGCACGAAAAGGTCTTAGAATATAAAAATGATTCAATATATGTTACACATTATTAATTATTATTATTATTTTTTATTCTAGTTCCCAGCCCTATCTCTTAGGCCAGTCTAGTCCACCTCTCTAGATCTCAGTTTCCCCATCCGTCAAGTGCAAACAGAGTCAGATGGCTTCTGGAGTGTCACATGGTACCTTGCTCTGGGGCCCATGTGGCCTGAAAGTCACTTGTAGCAAAAGCTAAATCAGCCTTGGAGCCTGAATTTCTTCCAGTGTCCCTCCAGTTTTCCCCAAATCTCTGTGCACAGCTCATAAAACAAATAGAAGGAAGGGGGCGGGAATCAGATGCCTTGCATTCGCCAGTGTTACCTTGATCTGCACCGTCCTACTAATGTGGTGCCATTAAGCACTTGAAATGCGACTAGCCCAAAGTGAGTGTTAAATGCATATTAGATTTCGAAAACTTAAAGATTTTAAAACCCCACTAATAATTTTATTAATTGATAACATGTTAAAATGATAATATTTTGGATAAATTGCAGTAAGTATAGTGTTAAAATTAATTTTATCTCTTCTCATTTTTAATGTGGCCATGAGAAAATTTTCAGTTGTATACACGGCCGGCATTTGTGTCTTGCAATATGATTTCTCCTGGACAGTGCTGGTCTAGCCTTCCCCTGTCCGTCTCCCTGCTTGTGAGTCGCTCAGTGTCTGTATCACTCTTCTCCGCTTCTCCGAGGACCGCAGAAGGAATTCGAACTATTTGGGGTTAACTTTTTTAAACAAAATGCAATACAGATGTTAACTATCCAGGTGGGGCATTAAATTTTAAGAGCCTCCAGGAATCTCCTCTGGCTTCAAGGAGCCCTGAATAAATAAAATCCATCAAGCTGACAAAGCACCCGTGAAGTTCACACACTCGTCAGCACCTGAGGGTCACAGCTGCACTCTGGTTTCCCAAGCCATCTCTCGTCTTCTCTGATAGAAAAGGATGGGCAAGGGCCTTGGTTTTATTTTCCAAGACAATGGCCACTGCTTTTAGCATACTATCTTAGCAGCTTAGAACAGCATATTCTCCTGCGGTTGATCAGTGCCTAACATGTCAAAACTGATTTTCTTTTTCTTTTTTCCTCTCTCTCTGACACACACACAAAGTCATGCGCACTATTGCCTAGAAAGGCTGGAATGCTATCTTCCTTGACTGTTCTTTTTCCTTCAGGATACTTCTGTTACATGCCTACTCTGCATCAGGTAATGAGCTGGTGCATAAGACGTGATTCCCTGTACCCCAGCTCACTCACATCTCGGGGGAGGCACCAAGGAGTGATAATATGATGGCTGACGTTTATCAAGCCCTTGCTACATGCCAGGCAATGGGCCAAGCCCGCAACTGCCATTATCTTAGTGAACTCTCTCACAATCCTATGAGGTTAAGAGTACTATTATGGCAAACTCCATTTTACAGATAAGAAAAATGAGCCTGAGAAGGATTGCCTTGCCTGGGATCAGACAGCTGGCAATTAATGAAGCCAAGGTAGGAACCAGGCAGTCTAGCTCCAGGCCCTGTGCTCTCAACTACCGCAGAAACTGTGCAAAGTGTGACAATAAGCACATGAGCAGTGTTCTCTGGGGACACAGAGGACAGGATATATATCATTTTGCCTGGAAAAAGCTGTTGATCTTACTCATTCAGAGATCCTACAACCCAAAGGAAATTCAAGAGATCATCTGGACTCAAGGTCACAAAACTGGTGACTCGGGGCTAAATCTGACTCAGGGATATGTTTTGTTTGGCCCACACAAATGTGTGTGTGTGTGTGTGTGTGTGTGTGTGTGTGTGTGTCCTTTGCATTGTGCTAACATTTAAAAATCAGATTTCACATTAAAAATTTGGATTTCTAGCTTATCCTAAGAGACTGGAAAACTAGTGATTCTGGATTCACATTCTGCTAGCTTGGGGCCAGACACTAGCTGTCCCCTTCACATGAATGCTTTAGTTCACCACAGTCGCTACCACTCTGTTTATGGCCTGCCCCATTCCAAAGCCAAAGATGAGTTGATATTTATCATCATATTTGCCCACTGTTTTGTTGTTTTATAATAAAGAAGTATTTTCCCAAGGTGGGTAAACAAGAGACTAGGGAGCCACATATATATCAGTAGAAGTGAGTAATGTTTCAATATGTTTCATATGCAAACATCCTGTTTCTGAGACTGGCCTCTGTAGGCATTTAGGTCTGTGATCTGACCTAGATGAGAGAGGTAAGGAAACCCAGGCCAAGAGAAAATCAATCAAAGAAGGAACTGGAACTCGCACCTATACTGCCTTCCTCAGGTTCAACCTTTTCTCACTGTATTCATTTGTTCAGAAATGCATCCTGAGGACGATATGGGTGTTGGGGATCTTTTGCCTCTGTCTTTCTGGTGAGCATTAGTATGAGGAAGCTACAGGCACAGGATCATTAGGAGTCTCTGTCCTACTGTTGGGAAGGAAAGTGGATTGCGATTGCCCCAAAGGGCATATGTTTGATATGGGTCTACCAAAGCCCCTCCTTATTCATGTAAACAAAGGTTCCTGCAGATCACACACATCCAAATCACAGGTCTTCATCTGAGCCAGTCTTTCACAAGAATAGTCTTCTCAGCTGCAGATGTTTGAGCCAAGCCATTAGCCAAATTTTTTGGAGCAATGGGGACTGCTCAGGTGGCTGTGGCTCAGGAAGGCCTTGCTTTGATAAGCACTGAGACTCAATCCCACCTCTCATCTGTGGGCCTAAGTAGTGGCGGTAAGAAAGAATTTTTACCAAGCCCTGCAGCAATCAATGACAGACACTGAAGTGACCTTGATGTTTAATTCTAGCTATCCACTAGGTCTGCATGTTGCTGTCTGTTTGGCAAATCAGCTCTGCTCCGACAGGAAATTTGGTGGTCAAAAATGTCATCCGATAAAGTATGTCAGCTCATTAGTGGTTTTGTTCAGTCAAAGCCCGCGTCCGCTTTTACAACCACAAAGATCCTGGCTCTTATCTTAGTAGACCATATTTCTTAAGAAATTGCCTCCTAAAAGGTGTCGTGGATGGATTTAGGTGTTCAGTTATTCAGCTAGACCAGAGATCCCCTCCCAAGAGAGCTTAGAAACACTCAGTGCATAGTAGGCATTCAGGAAAATATTGATTACATATAAATATATGGGAGGAAAGTGCATAGTACCACAAGGAGCCAATCCTGCTATTTTATAGGTAGGAGCCTGAAATCCAGGGACGTTGACATCACCAAGGTGATTCCAGAATCAGGCGGTGACCGAGAACTAGAATTCAGGTGTCCTGCCTCCAGGCCAGTGCCCACTCCTATACACTTGCACTTCTTCCAACCCTGGGGTGGACAGTAGAAAGGGACAGAGGGCAATGGGAGTCAGACTCAACATCCAAGTTCAGGATCACTCAACCATTTCCCAGGTGCTCCCATTGGCTACCCCAGTATCTCTTACCTGTGACCATCAGAGGCAGATGTGCAGGAGCAGTCTAAAGAGGGAAGGGAGGGACCTGACCCTTGAAAAGAGTGGAGGACTTGGCCTCAGAAGACATTGGTTCCAACCCCAACTCTGCATCGGCTGTGTGGCCGGGCTCCTGAACCACACTCCTTGCGATCCACATTGGTTTAATGGAAACAGTGACCACCCCACCCCCCCACCCCCATCCTGCTTTTCTCTGCAGGATGTCATGGTTGTCAGCAAGATCAAGTGGACTTAAGACTCTGAAGTGTGGAGAGTCATGAAAGTACAGCTAGGGAACTTTGCTGTTTGTTTCGCTGTCCTGTGGGAGGCAGTGTGACAAAGTGGAAAAGCATTTGACTTGGTGGGGGCAGGGCAGGGTAGGGATGGGGGGTCAAAGAGCCATGGTTTTGAAACAAAGCTTTCTGTATGTGACCCTGAAAAATGTCACATCACTACCTCGGGGCCCCATTTTCCTCACCAAAAATGCAGCAAGAACCTCTCTCTGTCATATCATATAACAACACTACTAAAAGCTAACATATATGGAGCTTTTCGTATGTGGCAGGGTCTGTGCTAAACCTCATCCTTGAGTTATTTCACTTAATCACCAATTCAGTATGCTATGGTATTGTTATCCCCCATTTTGCAGATGAGGAAACTGAGGCTAGAGAACTTGCCTAAACTGTGAACAGCAGAGCTTGCAACAGTTATTATGTTTCCAAATCTCAAAGGCTGTGAGTCTCTTTGTGATGGTAAAGTCTAGGTCAGAATGAGAAACCTCCTAAGTCACTAGCTGCACGGGCTCTTTAGCCAAACACCAGTAATCCCTCAAGTAACAAAGCCAAGTCTTCATGAAGTCTGACCCAAGCTGCAAGGTTCACCTTCCCCATGCCCTAGTCTGGGATTGCAGGAGCCCTGAGATTTCCGAATGAAACAGTCCTTCACTGCAGGCAACTGAGCTATCTGATGCCTGGCGCCCTCCAGGAGGGATCAAAGATGGACGGAGGGGGAGGGGATAATTGCCATGCAATATTTAAGGTCTCTAGTTCCGGAATGACTCTGGTCTGCTCAGGACTTCCCCTCTTCCCCCTCCCCACCCCCCGTCTTCCGTGGGCTGTTTTTCCACCAGCTGAACTTTACCTTGGGCTTTCTGAGGTCAAATCTTACAGCTTTCCTTCCTTTCCCCACCCCTACAAAAAGCCAGGTGGCTACAGGCCTGGGAATACTTAAAGTCTCTACCTTCCGCACCAGAAATGCCACTGTTAGGCGATGAGGTTTATGTGAACATAAATCAGAACTGGGTGCTGGGTGGCATGGACTGTCCCTTCCGTGGCAGCCAAAACCATCCCAGCCTCACAGATTGTTTATACACAGATCAGGAAGTGTTCAATGGGCCCCCTCCCCTCCTCCAGACACTAATGTTTTAGCAACCAAGCAAAAAGGCCTCTTAATTCCACTGTGGCTGGGCTATACACCTCACAACCTCCTGTCCAATGCTATTGAGTGAGTCCCATTAGCTAAAATCAATACCTGTCTGCTCCAGCCTGTCAGAGATTAATACAGGAAAATAAACACCTGAACCCATGTCAACTCCTCTGAAAAGGTATGCAATTCAACCAGGATACATCAGTGACCTGCTAATTCTGCCAGTCCCGCTCTCAGCATTGTGGGTACATAGAAAAAAGGCAATGGTTGTAAATGTGTGGACCTGTCTGCAAGGAGGAGAGATGTTAAGCTGGTGTGGCACTGAAGAATCATTCTCAGAAGGGCGAAGTACTGTGATCTACTAAGCGCTCTATAAGCTATTTTCAACAATTCACTAAGCCAACCCAAATCATACTGCAATCATCCAATAACCCATGAGAATGCGTCTCAGGCTTAAGAAAACATCAGGTTTCTTTGCTTTTGGCTGTGACTAATTGGCGTATAAACTAATTGTGTCACAATAATGACTGGTATCAGCAGTGATAGATATAGTTTAATTGTTTTTTTTTTTTTGTAATGGAAAAATAACCAACATTCAACACATGAAGTCATGACGGATAATTTTTCTAGACATGGAATTCATTGAAGGGAAATTAATAAAAATAGTCCTTGGTGTTAAAAAGGCTGGGAACCGCTGATTCGGTTGAAAGAACACTGAGTTGGGAATTAGAAATAGGGTTCGAGGCGTGGTTTTATTGGGGCCTTACTATAGTAAAATTGGGGGCAGCAGAGGAGGCGGGGGCTGGAGAGGCTGGTAAGGCTGGAGAGGCTGGCTAAGGGAGAAACTCAACGAGAAACATACAGAGGGAAATCCTGACAGTGGGGAGTCAAAAAAACTAATGTGGGGGAAGTCGCAAAGGGGATGCATCTTTCCAAGTCCAAAGAGTCTTAGTCTATGTGAGAGACGGATTAAGAATAGAAGTTTTGGAAATTAACTTAGCAAGTGCAGGTCCTGGCTCCTCTGTTTCTTAGCGGTGCGATCTTGGACTAGTGAGTTTGCCTCTCTAGCCTCACCGGTTGACTAATATGCAAGTAAGGCATTTGGTTCATACCCTATGCATAGTAAGTGCACCTCAGTGAAAGGTAGCTATCATTTTGGTGATCCCCTGTGGCCTTTAGAAATCTCCACGTTTTTTTTTTCCTCTAGGTGGGTGGTGGAGTATTATGTCCAGAACACAGGATTTGACTTCTCAAGTAACACAGATAGCAAGGCAGGTGCCTCCCCTCTCAGAGGGGTTGGATGCATCCCTCCGGATAGTGCCCAGCCCCAAAATGACCCCCTCTGTAAATTTTCCATGCAGCTTTGCAGAATTTGGTTTTTGCTAAAGATGTTTTTAAACACATTTAAAATTTGGGCAGGGAGTGACTGTTCTGCACCAATGCCAGGGACAGGCATAGGCAACGGGTGTTCAAAACCAAAGGGACAGCATGGGCCAAGACCCTGAGAGAGAGCGTACGAACAGCTGGAGCTGGAAGGGCCTCTGATGAGGGGATGATGAAGAGTAGACACGGGCCAGACTGGCCCTGGAGAGCCATTTTGTGACACTTTATCCCAAGAGCCCACTGAAGGGTTTTAATCAGGACAGTGAAATTCTCTTAATCCATCCCTTCCGGCTGTCATAATGACTGATGAGTCTCAGCTTCTTTCCTGGCTGGGACCTACCCTGCCTCCTGCTCCGAAGCCCATCCATCTCCACGGCCACCCCATCACTCTCATCCAGGCACCATCCAAATGCAATGACAAGGGGAGTAGGGGTACAAAGGGAAGAGTCCCCTTGTTGCCATCACGAGCCTGGCCAGGGCCAGTCAACTAGGGGACATCTTCCAGTCAGCAAATAAACCTTGTACACACGTCTTCAAAATACAGCTACATACGCTTGACCCTGGGTTCATGTGAAACCTCAAAGTCAAAAAATTTAATGTAATAAAAGCCTGTTGCTTATCGTGAAAGTAAAATAATAAAACCATCTTGAACGGAATTACTCCAACTGCAGCAAGTCAAGAGTCACAGCTTTCCTGGCACTTAAACCCCTCTCTCCCATCAACTTAGTCTGAGTGGCCCTAATTTTGCTCACTTTCAAAAGGATAAAGGGACAAGCAAAAATAGAAATGCTTAGGAACTCAAGAAAAATGATAAATTGTAAATTTTCCCATTTGTGAAAAACGTGAAATTATTGCATAGCACTTTACTTTTCTTCCCTCCCTCCATGTTGCACATCCAAAAAGAACTATGTTGACACAGCCACTCAGAAGGGCGAATGAACAGGCACTACTAACATGTAAAATGCACGTACCTTCTGTCCAATAACTCCAATGTGTGTTTGCCATAGAAAGATATTTGTACCTGTGAACAAGAGGACTGTACACTGAGCAATTTACCTAATTTTTTAAGCCTCAATTTCCTCATCTGTAAAATGGAGATGATAGCACACCTGCCCCATAGGACTGTTGAGAGAATTAAAGGAGCTAATACATTTTAATTATTTAGAATGGTGCCTGGCACAGAATCATCACTCCATAATTAGTTTTTTAAAAAAATTATAACCCTATGAAATGCTATACCTAAAAAAAATGAAGTAGATCCATGTGAATATTAACTAAGAAAAACCTCATATTCTTCAATGAAAAAAAAAAAAAAGCAGAATGCCGTCTGTGGTATTCTAAGGGGAAAAGCTCCTATAAATTTTCTATGGGTACCTAAGTATGTGAATGCACAGTGAGGAAAGGGTCTGAAGAAGGAGCTAAAATTAGAGGAAGCCATTTGAAAAGGAATTTACCTTTATCTGATTTCAGATAGATAGACAGATAGAGATATACATACATATACATACACATGAACATAGAACGTATTCACATAATGCTTGTAACTTTAAAACGTGGATAAAAATTAAAGGATTGAGGTGGTAAGAATTATTATTCCCCTTTTATAAATGAGGAAACTAAAGTTTAAAGACATCCAATAACATGCCTAGGCGCACACAGCCAACGAGCCCCAGAGGAAGGATTTACGCTCAGCTCTGCCGGCCCGCGGCCCTCCACCACCCCACGCTGCCTCTCCGGGCCACCCAGGAGTTGTCTGTGACAAAGGCTAGAAGAAGGGGCCTCCTTGTCCATACTGGCTGGAGTGGTAAAAGCCAAATGCAATGGAGAATTGTGTTGTTGTTTTTGTTTTTCATTAGCGAACCTGTTGGAATGTGCCGTTCAGCAGTGGAGCTGAATGGTTCCTGCTGCTCCCGCAAAACAAACAAAAGTCCCTCAGCCCAGGCCACTTCTGTGGCCACTTTTCTAGCCTTATCTATCCAGGAACTGTGAAAGGGATACAGAACACTGGGAGGGGCACCTTCTCCAGCCAGCCAGGACCCAGTCTCCTGACTCTCTCTCTCTGGTTTTCTACCCAGCACACTAACGGGCGCCCGGCCCTGAGCAGCACCAGCTCAACCCCGCCTGGAAGGGGGAGAGTACCGAAGCCCAAGATGTCTTGTCTGTAATAGCTTTACTGCTCCCTGGGCCTCAGGGAGACAAACGGAGTCATATTTTACTTTGGCTTGATGCTTTTGAGGGTCTTTTCCTGTTCTAATAGCCAAATAACATCAGAAATTTTCCTTTATTTTCTCTATTTATACCCTAATGTAAAAAAGGAATTAATTAATTAATTAATAATATCCCCTTCCCATAAGATGATGTTTAATTAAAACCTTTGGCCACTTGGCTGTCTTCATATTTTTAATAGCAACTTCTCAAATCAATAAGTAAAGCATTCTTCAGATGTTAACCGTTCATTCCATCTTGGTCCTAGGAGGGGTCATCTGACTCAGAATGGGTAAATGGAAGTGGAACAGGTTTTAAAGAATGGTATAACCTACCCCGGATTTAGCCTTCCCATTCATTAGCTGGGTGACGTTATGCAACTTCGCTTAGCCTCAGTGTTTCTCGTTGAAAACAGGGTATAGCATTGGCTCTTCAGGCTGCTGGGTGGAAGAACGATGGGATCTATGAAGTGCTTTGGCCCAGCAGGAGTCTGAGACATGTCCCTTGCCGCCTCCTATGAAGATCAGCTCTCCTCTTCCCAAGGTTCCAAAATGTCCACGGCCTGGGTCCCTTCCCCCAAGTGGCTGCTTCCTCTCTGAAGTCTGATCCTCTTTCTTCCCTTAAGTCACAAAGTCCAGTGTGGAGTCTAACTGTATGTGTGAGTGAGAGAGAATGGATCTGGCTTCTATGAAAATGGCTTCTTTGCTAAAACTACAACCTCAGATCTGATACTGAAAGAATCCGCTGGCACTGGACTCTGTCAAAACAATTCTGAGATATGCAAGGACCATCCTCCAGGACTGGCAGCGGGCCCCCAAGCTGAGCCTCACTCTCAAATTCCCAACAGGCTGAGGGGCAGGCCCCCAACACTCATTGGACAGCCCCATTCCTCTATGCCAGGGGGGCCATAGAGAAGGGCTTGGCATGCTGAAGCAAAATCCTCTGTCTACTGCATCCCACTCCCCTGCAGAAACACCACCCTTACGCGCACACACACACAGGCAAGGGCACACATACACCCCAATTTTCAGAAGGCTCTTGGCACTGCCCATCTCTTCCTGAGCTGGACAGAGCTGCTGGAGCAGGATCTACCCAGCCGCCAAGCTGCCTTCTTCATTCCCAGCCCCCTCCCTTCCCTTCTCCAGAGTCAAGGTTTTGTCAGGAGTTTCAAGGGCATGACTGGTGGGGAGGGGGCCACAGACATCGTGGCTGCTGCCAAGTCCCTTTCTTTCCCCCACAGTATGTTTTATAAGCCAGCATGTAGTTTATTCTTCTCCTAAACACTTCACTAGGGTGCAGGGCCTGGAGTTGCCATAGAAACACCTTTTAACTCCTCCTCACTCAGAAGACAGCACCAATCCCCAGGGCTTTGGGGGAGAAAGGCAAAAAGACACCTGTGGATGAGGAGAAAGGAGAGGGAAAGCCATGGGCCGGCGGGGGCATTCCTTAGAAAGGGCCAAGCCAAGAATGCTGTGCCCCTCACCCACCAATGTGGCACCTGGCCACAAAGAGAAGAGAACCCAGAAGGTTCTGGAAAAGGAAGCTGGTGGGCTGGCCTGAGCATCTTTAATGGACTACAGCATTGATTGGTGGGATAATAGGGGTCAAAGGGAATGGGGAGCTGCTATAAATTTCCTTCAGGGAAAGAACAGGCAGCCTTCAACCCAGACTCAAAACTAGAAAGGCTTTGGCTAGGAAAACTGAGCGCCCCCTACTGGACGCCAGCTGGGTACTGTAAGGCAGCAGAGGTCAACAAGCAAGCAGCCCATATCCACACCTCCCATTTTTAAAAGCATTATCTCATCGCTGCCACTAGTGCAGTGCAGAACAGTTTTGGATCGGGGCCAGCATATCGAAGATTTTTTGTTTCTTAGTTTCGCTACCTCAGTATTCTGGTCTTTTCGTACTTCCTGGTAGCTTAGCTTTTCTCTGGGCAGTTTATCGCGGGGGCAGGGGGGTGGGAGTCAGGGAGGGGGGTATATCTTGAACAAATCCAGATAAACTACAAGAAACTTTCTGCAACAGCCCATACCCACAACAGAAAACAAAGTGAGATGGTGCCCGCATTGGAAGTGGGGCTCCTTTGCTTCGGTTTACCCACTGTTCCCTGGTCATCTTGCTGGGTGGAAACTCAAAAGCCAAGGGTGGGGGTGGAGGAGGCATGAGGTCTCACCAAAAAGGCCGAGGGAACACACCTGAGCCACTGTCAAGCAGAGGAGGACACCCTGACTCCTCCACCTGTCAGCCTCCCGGCTTCAGTATCTGCTCCTCACTGAGCAAGACAGGAACCTACCACAGCAGCAGCTCCCACCACTACTCAGGTGGGAATGTCCCCTACAGAGTGAGAAGAGACAGGACAAATGGAATTTGGGTGGAGACAATCAAGAGAAGGGAGAAAACCTTCTAAGCCTCAGGCAACCCAGAAGAATCTTTCTAAGCAATCCACAAACCTAGAGTCCAGGAAAGTTCCCCTAGGAGAGGGAAGGGTAGGCCCTAGGAAACCTCTAACAAGGGTGACTCCAGGCTACACAAACACTCACACCTGCAAACTGCACTGTCTTGGTCACCACAGCCACCTCCCTGACTTCTCCTAGGCTAGGCCGGGTCCACCAACAGCCCCCCTCCCAACCTCCGCTGTCTCCCCTGCCAGGCTCCTGCCTCCTGCAGCACACTTGTAGAGGCCATCACCCAGGACCCAGTGGAAAATTTCCTTTCTCTTTATGACTGTACTTAAAACACACACACTCCATTCTTCACCTCTGAATCGACACAGGCAGAGTAGCTAGACTGTGTCCCACCCCAGTCCCAGCCTGCGTGCGCGAGTGCGCGCGCATGCACACACACACACACACACACACACACACACACACACACACACACACACACAGCAGGGGCCACTGGACCTGCATGCTTTATGAGCTGGAAAGGAGAGGAGAGATGTTTTCCAGCTGCTACTCCACCTCTGGCCATCCAAACAAGTGTCCCGAACACTCCCAAACAAGTTCTCCCAGACACTCTCAAGGCTGTCGGTAAAACCTGGGTCTACTTCTTACTGAGCCTTTCTAATCGAGACACAAGTCCAATCTGGAATTGTCACCATGATGTGACCCTTGGCATCTTTGTTCTTTTGGTGACAAATCTATTTTCCACTGCTCCTTCTCCTCCCCACACACATTCAAGAGAAAAAAAAAAAAAAAAAACCAGCCTTCCTGTGAATTCTCACAGCTATGCGATAAGTGATCCCTCACACACGCCACCTCCTGCTTGCTATCAACACTCTCAAATACAGTTCCTCTGGGGGAGGGTCAACCCCATGGCTTGATTCTCTTTTTTTCCCCTTAAATCCACCCACACTTGGCCATCCAAGAAGCTCTGTTAGCACTTGCTTTGGAAGCTGGAGGCTGGGTTGGGTCTCAATGAAAAGAGTGAACCTCGGGCACAGGAGATAGTGCAAACTCAGAATTCTAACTTCAAGTTTATCCTGCAACTTTTCATGCACATGGCTGGCAACTTTAAAAAACAAAAACAACAACAACAACAAAAAAACTATTCAACAGCCCAGCAGTTTAGTTGGTATTCTAAGTTTTAGGCACCCTCTACCATCCTTCTCCCCCAGCCCTTCCTTCTGACATCGTGAAAAAGGAATTTTTCCAGATGTCAAAAGGACCAATAGAGACCTGATGACCTAAAAGGCGAGCAAAGGCTGCAAAGGGTTCATTCAGCCGCTGTGGGGTTTCTCTGCAGGGCATCTCCCCCTCAGCTATGTCAGAGCCCCCAGTCCCGGCTGCAACCCAGCCAGAAAAAAAGAGCGGGGTTCGCCTTGCCACCCCGAGCAGTGCCCCAGTCCCGGCTGCAGCGCGCTAGCGGACACTCCGGGGTGGCGGGCGCGGGGGTTCCAGTGAGGACACCGGGAGCGCTTACCTATGTCAGAGTTGCAGAAGGAGTCCTGGGGGTGGCTGGGCGAGCACGTGCACGCCTCGGCGCCCCAGTCACCCAGGCTCCAGCTGCCCAGGAGCACGACGAGCCCGAGCCAGGGAGTCATTGCTGCTGCCGCTGCTGGGGCTGCTGTTCGCCTCTCCAAAGTTGCTGTGCGCGCCGCTGGCGGAGCCGCTGCAGCCGGGGCTCTCCCACCCGGCGGTGCGGGGCAACTTTGGCCTTGGGCGCGCTGCCCTCCGAGTGCCCGGCGGGACGGGACGGATCGCGGCGAGGCTGCCTCGGCGCTGGCGCACGACTCCAAGGGCCGCCGCTCTCTCTGGGTCAAGGAGCGGGAGCTGGCGCAGGAGCTGGAAAAGCGGCAGGAGGAGAAGCCGTCCGAGAGCCCGCCAGCTGCCCCACTCTGCGCCGCTGCCGGGCGGCTGATAGATATAGCGCTGTTTCCCCCTCTGCCCGCCCCTCCGACCAATCGCCGAGCCGCATTACCTCATCGACCCCCTCCGAAAAGTGGGCGGGGCTATGGGGCGGGGCCACCAGGACGGTTCAGATCCTTATAGGGAATAATACGGCTGTGGGCACGCGAGTGGGTGGGCTGGGACGCGCCTCGGATCCGCGCCGCGGAGTGGCCCTCAGAGCTGCACCAGCATGTCCCCTCTCGCGGACACCATCTCCCCACGCCCACTCCGCCCTCTGGGCAACTCTGACCCAAACCAGAATCAACTACTACCTACCCCAGCAACTATTCTTCCGCGGGTCAGAAGCAGCCCTGGCCCTGGAGACCTTGTCTGCACCTGGTGGAAAGGCTGGGGAAAAGGTTACCTCTCCACCTTTTCTGGAGAGAGCAGGGGCGGGGGGCGGGGGGAACAGGTAGATGACCCTTTACCTCCCACTCCCGCCCCTGACTTCCCTGGTTATGAGGAAGCCATCTGCCTTTTGGAGATGGCTATAAAAGATAGTCGGCTCCCGGACTCAGCCGGAGCAAATGGTGAAGTCATTCTACAAATAACTGTTCTGGATCCTGGGATGAGCAAAACAAAGTTCCTGCACCCACGGAACTTGCATAGGAAATCTATGGCGATGGTGCTATGAAGAGCACAGAACAAGAGTAATGGGTTGGAAATGACCGTGGAGGGCGCTGCCTTCTGTGGGACAGGAAGAGAACAGTCTCTCTGAGGAGGTGACATCCTAGCTGAGATGTGAACACAGAGGCTGAGCCACGTGAAAATATGGGAGAACACCAGTCTGGGAGAACAGCCAGTGCAAAGGTCCTGAGCTTATTTGAAAAACGGTTAAGTAGAAAGAGCAGGAAGAAATGGTAACCCCACCTAGGGCAGGCAGGTCTCCATCCTTCAGCAAGGAATTTAAGGGTGAACTGATCCAAAACTGGGGGAAAACCAGATCCTGGAGGACTACCCAGGATCCTAGATTATAAACTATCATGGCTAATTGCTAAAGCTAATACTGTGACTGTCCTTATTATTAAGTAACATCTTGATTCTGCCTTACACTTTTCATATCTCACCTCATTATATTTCGCAATCACCCGTTTAGGTAGGGAAGACACATAGTTTTAATCACAGTTTCCAGATGAGGAAACTGGCACAGAGAGATGACATGACTTGGCAACCAACCAAGAACTCATTTTCACCATAAGAGAAAGAGAGAGATATTTTCCTGGTCTTTAGCAGCAGTTAACTCTAACCGTGCAAATGCCCTTTTCCAGCCAGAGTCGGCTATCTTTTTTCTCTTGCGTCTCTCTCCTTTTTTCTACTACCTCATCTAGTTTAGAAAGAGACTTGGATGTTTTGGCTATAGATATACTGAAAAGTTTGGAACGAAGTAAGGACTGGGAATACTACCCAGAAATGCAAGTTCAAGCTCTTTCTCAGAAACTCCTCTATTTATACCTCAGAGAAGTGACATCGGGATGGCAAAAGCAGAAAATTTCATTGGAAATGGTATTTCCAAGAATGTTTTTAAAATTCCTTTTTCTCCCTTAAAAAATTTAGCTATAAGGAAAGGAATCTAGTTTCCACCATTTGTTTTGTCTTGTCCCCTTTCCAACTTTTAAGACCCTTCCCACCTCAACTGTAACTATAGCCTGACGCACACAGACCTTTCCTTCTCTCAGTGTTTACTCACGCACTTTGCTCATCGTTTCATGGAATATAGTTGTATTATTTCCCCAACCACACTAGAAACACTTTGAGGACTGAGTGTTTGGCCACACTGCTTTTTAGTCCTCAGTACAAAATAGGGTCTCAGGAGACTTGAGTGCAGGTGTGGCCAGCAATCCCTTGAGTCTTAAACAGTGGACACTTAGGAGACTGCTCTAAGGATCCAGGTTGAATGAGGGCACAGCATACTTGGTGGGATTTGAGAGTTTCACTTATCCCTGCATAGTGCCAGTCATGTGGAAGGTTTTATAAGCCTTTCCAGACTAAATCCACTTTGGATAAACATCTTGTGTGACAGAGGCCCTCTCTTCTCTTTTTTCTTTGCACTTTATGGTTTTGTCCAAAATGCCAATGTTTTCTCCAAGGGAAGGCTTACCTAGAATTTGAGTATAAGGCAGATAAGTTTTGCTGAATTTCAAGCAGCAGGTTTCTTACAGAAAAGCATCTGAAGCATTCGATTGTGGCAGCTACTTAATTATGTAAGCACAAGAGTAATCTGATTGTTTTTTGAGCTGAAAGGTAACAAAATTGCTTTTGGTTTATTTCCTCTCACTCCCTCTCCTAAGCTTGTCTACACCTCATCTTTGGAGCTCAACTTCTCTTCAGCTGGGAAGTTCTTCCTAATGTCTAACCTGAAGGGATTCCCCTCTGCCCACTCATGGGAAGTTAGCTCAGTCCTTACCATGAGGAAGAAAAAGAGTGAGGTCCATGAATCCTTGCGGGGAGGGGGATTGGAGGGGGCAAGGATGAGGGCTTTCTGCCAGAATCAGCCCCTCCAGCAAGCAGACCTCCTCACAGCCATCGGTCAGGTGTCATAGTGTCCTTCGATCGAATAATATGTAAGAATTGCTTTTTCAAGGCCACTTAATAAGCTAGGTGGACTGGACCTGAGGCTGATGGTAAGAATGAAAATATTAGCTCCCCCACTTTTTCTTGACAGCTAAGAACAGTGATAGATTTGTAAACCTTGGAAGAACTGAAGAAGTTTCATAGTGTATCTGGCCTGTCCTCCAACCTACCAGGCTGACCTGATACTCCCTTTCCTGGAACTTTTCTAGAAAAGATGTTTCCATGACCATCCCCTTCATATCAAGTTACAGAATGCTGGAAGCTATGGGAAGTCTCTCGTAGACATTTAGAAGTCCCATCCTCTTCTATCCTCTTCTTATAGATGGGGAAAGTAAGGTTCAGACCAGTGAAGAAATTTTTCCAGCATCCCAGGGTCAGCAAGTGGCAGAGCCAAGATCGTGTTACAGCTACGGGACCCCCTCTCTGTGCCCTCTCACACACTCCGGGGCCTCGGACCCCCACCACAGTACATGACCTAACGCTTGCACTCTGGCCATGGAAATCCCAGCCACTCACAGTCCTGGATCTGCACTTCAGATCTGCATTTTAGATCTGTAGATGAGTTTCTTTCAGAGTCATGGTACAGTGACCAACCTGTGGAGAATTCCACCTGCACTGGCGAAATAGTTGTCTATTATGGTAATCATCACCTCTGAGCCAGTTAGAATGAATACAGCTCTCTGTTTCTCAGAAGTTTATCTCTTGTGTGTTTATTTTTTCCTTTCTAAATTATTATCTAACACCTTTTTAAAAACATTCCAAACATGTCGCTGCAGAGGTATGTGAAAATTTTCTTTCTGGGGGACAAAAGATGCTTAGGTTAAAAAAAAAAAAAGCAAAAGATCTGAGATTTGTTCCAAATCTTGCTGCAGAACAGTTGTGTGTGTAGACGAGTCACCTCTCCTTTCTAGGCCTCCATTTCCACTTTATTGGATGAAAGATATAACTCAGTGGCCTCTAAGATTCCCCTTGGCTTGAGAAGTCTAAGATTCCATGGAAAATTCTCAAGGATTAGGTGAGCGTTTCTGAAGAGAAGACAGATCTTACCCTTTAAACAGGTTTGAGGCAAATTGAACGTGCCCAGGACCGAAGGGCATCCGTCCATCTCTCAGTGAACCCTTGCTGAGTTCCTAACTAGCTCTCTGCTCCAGACTCCGGCTGAAAACAAAGATCGTGATGGCAAAGGCACAGGAGGGACGGCGGTCTTGTTTCTGTTAGGGCCCCGTAGTAATTACTTATTTTACTGTCTCCCTCTAGGATTAGAAGCACTAAAAGATACTGAAGTGTGTCTTCTCTTGTCTGCATACATTATTTTCAAAATTCATTGAACTTCTATGCTGCGTTCAGATCGCAGCTTAAACGTCACCTTCTCCAGGAAGGCTTTTCTGATTCCCCTCCTCTGTCTTCCTCAACCCTTTCCGGTGTATCCCCAACAGCACCCTGTGCCGCTTTCTTTCACACCACTTAGCTGATTGTATGGTGATTGTTTACCCATCTGTTTCCCTTTCTGGACTGTAAGCTCTTCGCGGACAGGAATCAAGTGTTGATTACAAAGGTTTAAGTATTGGTTGAAAGAGTCGAATTGATTGGCTCCACTGACCCCTTCCCGTATTCGGAGAAGCAGGTGGAGAGCATGGAGTCCTATCCCTCTGGCCAGTGCTAGGGGGCGCTGTAAGCCAGAGAACACCCGTTGCCTCCGCCTGCCTTCTCGGCCAGCCTCGCTGAAAAGGCGGGAGCGGTACAATTCCACACTCGTCAGTGGGATGCGGGTGCCTCTGAGTGGGTGAAGCTAACCCCTCCCGTCTGCAACAGCCACAAAGCTCTCAGTCAGCATCCCGTCTGGGTCCGCAGCTGCCCAGCTTCTCCACCCTCGAGCTGGCTAAACGTCAACCCCAGCGGAGACGTGCTCTCAGGAAGAGAGAATACTTGTGAATCATGGGTTTGGGGGGATAGGGGATCTGGAAACACAGCAGAGGATGCCACGGTTTCACTCTTTCTGAGCTGGCCTCTGGAAATTAAACCTGGGGAAGGCGCTGGCAAGACTTGTGTTGTTTCTGTCGCACCGGGAAGGAACACCTCTTTCTCCCCTGCTCCTTCCTCTCCAGACCCTAGCCACAACGCCTTCCCCCAAGCCCACAGTCCATCTGAAAGTCATTACATTCAAAATAGCCTTTCCTAAGCAACAGACAACCCTGGTCCACCCATCACCATGAGCCCTGGCCAGACCCTCGGTGGGGTTGCTGCCCAGCACTGGGAATTTAGGAACCTAAGATGGAGATGCTTCAGGTTCTTTCTGTGCCTGGCACCAGCAGGGAGTAAACACCTTTCCTGGCTTCCATCTGGAGCCGATTTCATGGCAGTAAATTGCACAGCGTCTCTTGTCCCAGCTCTCCCCGAGCCCTGTTAGGGAATGAAGGCCCCTCCGTAAGAGTCTCTGGCTGCTTCACCTGAACCCTAGAGTTTTCACATTGGTTTCCATCCCCAGCTACTCCCAGGGATTTTAAGCCAAAAGACACATGTACGCTGCACAGACATTTTGTGCCCCAAGTTTTCTGGGGTGGTGGGAGATGGAAAACAGACTATTCCAGCTCTTGCCTTCTTTATTTTTTAACAACTGTGTTCTCAGCCGATCATTTCTGTGAAGTCTAAGATGAAGTGGAGAGATGATTTCTTCTCCTCGACCCTGTCTTAATGTCTTCCTTATGCCCGCAGAATTCATGTGTTTTTCCTTTAAAAATGAGTAGCTCCTTTGTGGTTTCTTTGAAGGCCGCATGCTCAGCTTAGCACAGTAGATGCACATGAGTGTCTCTGCCGGGTGCTCTCCTGGCTTGGGACGGATGGATGGATGGTAGGTCTCTTGTCAGATTGGGCAGGAGATCCTGTTTCTGCCAAGGCACTCGAGCTCTTTTCAGTGGAACCTGCTGGAACTGAAACGGACATCCTGGGCTCCAGGGATGGTCCAAAGAGCATTTGACGCCGCTGATGATCACATCCTTCCTTAAACTTGGCAGCTGCGACCACGCGCTCTGAGTTTTTGCTTTCTACCTCTCCAACTGTACCTTCTCGGTCTTTTTGGCAGACTCTTCAGGCTCCTCGTGTCACTAAAATGTAGGTGTTTCCCAATTTTCTGTCCTTGGCTGCCATCCCTTCCCGTCTAGCCTCCACGCTCTCCCCGGCTAATCTCACTCTCTCTGCCAGTTCCACCCACCACTGTGCCGTGGCCGCTGCAGCGGGCACCGTGAGCAGCACTGCAGACAGCAGCATCTGTCTGAGCTTCAGTCCACATCCCCCTGCCCCCTGGACAATTACGCCCGGTGGTCCCACGGCCTCTTCAGGCTCCAGAGAGTCCAAAACTCATTGTCTTTTCCTCTCAGTCCCCCTGCGGTGTTACCCATTCCCACCAATGACACCATCGTTCAGAGTCCTAGCGACCCTCTCTCCACACATTTTCTAACCATCCCCTTCTCCCCATTCCCACAATTCCGGCCTTGGATCGGGCCTCCATAGAATCTTTCCTGACAATTTCAATAGTCACATAATGGATCACTCCGCCCAGAGTCTTTCTCTAGCAAATTCAACTTTGGCATTGCTGCCCCTATAAAGTTTTTCAAATCTAAATCTGAATTCATGCTGTCTCTCGCTTCAGATGATTAATTTGTTCTCCTTGGCTTTCCGAACAAAGTCTTACACTCCAAAGAAAAGCACGCAAGGCCCTCTGTGATCTGGCCCTTCCCAGGGCTCCACAGAGGGGGACTGTCATGCAGAATACAGTGTGATGGCCACCCCTGCAGTGATGCAGCAGCAGGCCTGTCCTTGCTTGTCTCTCCAAACCTATGCCCTAATTCCCAGCTTTCATGTTCCAGCCATCGGTTTCCTGCCTCTGAGGCTTTGTGCATACAGCACAGCACTCTTTGCCTGGAATCCACCTGCCGCCAATATTTTCCCTACCCTTCTCCATCTCATCTGTCAGGACTCTTTTATCTTTCAGGATTCAGCTGGAGTCATTTCCCTTCGCTGTCACACTCACCAACCTGGGGATGATAAGCTGGAAAAGATTTCTAAGACAAGAAGAAGGGAGGGGAATTAGCATTAGTTGCATACCGGCTCTGTTCAAGTCACTGTCCATACAGCATTTCCTCCGATTCTTAGATATTGTTTAATGCCCATTTTGCAGTCAAGAAAACAGAAGCAAAAACATTAACTCAGAAAGACATGGGTGCCCTCATGTTCATTGCAATATTACTTACAATAACTAAGATATGGAAACAATCTTAATGTCCATCAATGGATGAATGGATAAAGAAATTATGATGTATACACACACACACACACATACACATACACGCACATAATGAAATATTATTCAGACATAAAAAAGAAGGACATCCCGCCATTTGTGACAACATGGATGGACCTTGAGGGCATTATGCTAAGTGAAACAAGTCAGACAGATAAGACAAATACCATATGATCTCACTTACGTGTTGAATCTTAAAAATAAAAAATGCAAGTTCACAGATACAGAGATCAGATTAGTGGTTGCCAGAGGTGTGTGGGGGTGGTTGAAAGGAGTCAAAAGGTAAAAAAAAGGAAAAAAGAAAAAAGAAAACTGAAGCTCAAAGAAGTTAAATTACATGTTCAATTTCTTACAAGCGAGGAAGTGGCAAAGCTGTGATTCAGACCCAGAGGTCTTTTCCAAAACTGGTAGCACTCTTTCTAGAGACTACAAATTCATGATGCCCTTAGGTTCACTGGGGCATTTGAAGTGCCAGTGATTTCCTCTTTGTCTTTTGGGTTCCCATTGAGTACTCAGAGCTCTTGATCATAGTATGATACAACCAAGCCGAACAAGACACAGTACCTTTCCACCGAGGGCCTGTAAGGGAGCTTTGCCATCAAGCAAGTGAGATACATCTCTGGCTCTGCGCCTGGTTTGCAGTCAAGAAAAAGCAGGAGAAATGACATGGCAGGCAATTTCTGGAGGTATGGGTGTGGCCTTCCTTCCTCAGAATTTGGATGGATGTCTTAAGAAGATTACATTTGTATAACAAAGAAAGGGCCCAAAAAACAAGGTCAAACTGATAAAATACTGATCAGTACATTTTAATAGCTATTGAATATGGCTTCATTTCCTCTTGAAATGTCAAGCATGAGATTGGGGCAGTATACCAAGTTTTTGTCCTATTTCTGCATGCACAATAGCTGGGTGACCTTGAATAAATCAATGAACCCCCTTTCTTCAAATGTAAAACCAGTGGGTTAGAGTTTATGATCTCTCAAAACTTCCCAATGGAATATTCTGGAAGGCAGACTGACAGGGGTTTAGGAACCAAGGCTCATGATGTCAATAAACCCGAGTTTTGATCTTTCTTCACTTTTTCACTGTGACCTTGAACAAGTTCCTTAACCTTTCAGAGCCTCAGATGTGTAACAGTAAAATGAAGATCTCCATAGGATCTTCATGAGGCTCAAACAAAGTGTGATGAATAAGGCACTTGGCACAGGGCTTGGCACATTGTAAATTTTCACTGAGAACTTATGTGTGCCAGGGTGTGGCACACACAGGTACAGAGATGACTGAGACCGGTCTCTGCTCTCAAGTAACCTTCAATCTGTGTTTATTAAGGAGAAGCATATTCCCATGTCCCTTTCGACCATGTGGGGGGAGGAGGCAAAGGAAATAAAAATTTGATAGTAATAGCTAATTCTTACAAAGTGCCTACTGGGTACTTAGCATTCTTCTGAGTGGTCTGCATATATTCAGACTAATCCTTATAGCAAAAGCTGTTAAGCAGATGGGATTATCCCCACCACCCCTTTTTTCTTCAGATATGGAAACAAAGGTACAGAGGGATTATGTCATTTGTTCAAGATTACGTGACCAGGATGCTGCAGTGCTGGGATCTGAAACCAGAGCGATGCGGCTCAAGAACCCATGCTCTTAACCACCCTGCTAGCCTGCCTCTTCATGGACAAGGCGAACATGCAGATACAAGGGGCAGATGCCCAGTGTCTGTGGCCGGGTGGGTCTTCCTTCCCAGAATGCTTTGCACCCACCGATCAGGGTGTGTGGGAACGTGAATCGTTATGACCCCTCTCAGAAGAGACACTTACTAGGGCAGTGAGCCTCCTGGAGAATAATATTCGATGGTGTCACTGATTTCCAGCCCTTGGGATGAGCACAGATGCTAGAATCAGAACACGTGTTCAAGTGTCATTTCCTCTAAGTTTCTCTCTAAGCTGATACTTATTTTCTATAAAGTGAGGACAACCATCTAATTCGCGGAGTTAGTTTCAAGGATTAAATAATAAATAACTAACATTGACTGAGCATTTATTATGTGCCAGGCCTAGTTCTATGTACTTTACAGGTATGACGCAGGGACTATTACTCTCATGACCATTTTACAGAAAAGAAAACTCAGGCACAGAGAGGTTCAGTAACTTGGCTAAGATCACACAGTTAATAAGTGGTGAGCCAGAATTCGAAGTTCAGCATCCAGTTCTGTGCTTATAACTACCTCCCTGTACTCAGGTGATTGGTTGAAAACATTTTGCAAACGTTAAATGTTACTGTTGTTCCGCTCTCTCATATCCATGTCTCAGGTCTTTGTTATTGCTATTCCCTTTGCCTAGGGTGCTTTTCCGCCTCTGATCTGGCTACCTCTTACTTGTCTAGAGAGGGAGGAAGAGTGAGGTTGTGGAGTGTGCTTGAGCCAGTTCACACTGGTTTATGAGAGCCAATTATTAATTTTTCTAGAATTTTGCAAGTGCGTGGAAAGCACTTAGCAGAAAGCCTGGCACAGAGCCAGCCATCAGTGAATGGCCACGGTCAATGTGATTATTAAGACAATATTATTATTAGGCATCATCTCCCACAAGTAGCCTTTCATTCCACCCAAGCTGGGTGCCACCCATCGGAGATTACCTCTGCCTTGATATTCATCACACTATGCCAGTATGTCGGTTTCTGTGTCGTTCTCTCTTTAGAAAGCAAGCTAATTGACAAAATCTAATTGAGTTTTCTCTTCCGCGCATTTAGCACAATGTCTGGCACACAGTAGGTCCTCAACAAACTGTTAGATTAAATTGTTGGTGAAGAAAGAGTTCAGAAGCTACTGAAAAATCAGAATTAGGAAACTGGAGGCTTCTCTAATCACATTACAAACTTTTAAAAAACTCATCTCCACATCTAGGCATTACTAAAATATTGTGTGTGAGGTTCATTCCTTGGGGGTACCTTATCATGAGGTCGTTTGGAATTTCAGGAACTAAAACTTCCTATTGGTGCCCAGATAGATCCACTACACACTGAACTCTGTTTTATAACCAAATTTTCAGTGTGTATATCATGGAGTCCCTACGATAGTCTTAGCAAGTCGAGTAGGAATATCACCAGTAACTTTCCAAACCGCTTGAAGGTAGTCGAAACTGCCTCTGCCTCAAGTATTTAGGGGAATAAAAGATCTTGATGTCACATCAACAAACTCCAAAAGAGATTGCACATACCTGGAGTGCTTTTCAAGGCCTGGGAGCCAGTGATTGAAGGCTGATTTCAGAGGAAAAGGAGGGAGAGGCTGAAGGCATGTTGAAAAATAATTTTTTGTCTGTTGTTCCTTTGTACGCGCTGGTTGCTGGCTTATGCAACGCCCAGTAATTAAAATGGCTGGAATGCTTTGCATTTTTACAGTAACATGAAGGCAGCTAGGAGGCCTGCAGCTGGGGCCAGCTGGAGGGGGGCCCAGCGATCCTACCCTTGCTGCCCCTCGGCCTGGCAGAGGTGGCTGGCACTTGCCTTGGGGTGGGGGTGGCAGGGTGGCAGGGAAGAGGGCGGCAGTCAAAGAAATCAGGAGTCACTCCCACTGCAATCCCCCTTCCCTAGTCAGGTGCATCCAGGTGCTTGGCCTCTAGAGGGGAGATATGCATGGACCACCCACCTTCTGGAAGTCTGTAATGATTAGTGGTGATGCCTAGGAATGATAAACAATGATAAAGCTATCATTTATTAAATATCTACCCTGTGCCAGGTCCTGTACTGATAGCGTTACACATATTATCTTATTTCAATTTGAAAGTTCAGATATCACTCTCCTGCTCAAAACTCTCTGTGGAGTCCTAGTGCATTTAAAGTAAATTCTAAACGTCTCGCCCTTCCAAACCCAGAGCCCCTGCTGTCACTTACCTTATATCCACCGTTCTCCCTCGAGCTCATCACCTTCCCACCCTGCCGGTCTTATTTTCATCCTATCACCGAGCCAAGTTCAGCCCCTGCTCCAGGGCTGCCCTCCCTGCTCCCTCAGCCTCCTCCAGGTCTTGCTGCAGCCATTGCCTTCTCCTTATTCAGCTTCCGCCTCTGACGGCACCTTTGCAGAGGCATCCGCCCTAGCCGAAGTAGCACAACCAGCCCCTGGCACTCGCGCCTCCCATCACCCCATTTTTCAAATCTATTTTCTTTTCACTACTTATCACTATCTAAAAAAAAAAAAAAACCTTATCGGTTTGTTTATTTTTTTATTCATTGTCTTTCCCAACTGGAAGGGAAGCTCCTCGAGGCCAGGGCCCTCATCTGGCTGATGTTCACTTCTATATCCGCAGCACGTAGGTCAGTGTTCAATAAGTATTTGTCATGGCAATAAATCTTCACAACTACCCGACAAGTTAGATGTCATCGCCCTCATCTTCCAGATGAGGTTAAATCAGAGAAGCTCAAGGAAGTTAAATCACCTGCCCAAGGTCACCCTGTTGGGAGAGATTTCACCACAGCCTGTCCAACTTCGAAGCCCATGTTATGGGATAGGTATGCATATCCTTCCCCCTGGACAGCTACTTCAGAAAATAGTGGGAAGACAATGTCTCTATTTCGAAGGAAGGAACCAGAATGCAAGGCCAACTATGAACCCGTTGATAATATAATGGTGGTGGTACTAAGAAATAAGGATATAAACACCTAATGGGAGCCCACAACACGGGTGTCGTGGTCTAGGTTCTAGCACCTGTGTGACCTTGGATGAGTTAATTACCCTCTCCAGTGTTTATTTTTGTTTTTGTTTTTTTTAAGAATATGCAGAGGGTATCTGCTTCCACTTCCCCAGGGGATGACTCCATGACAATGGCATTCTCCTGTCCTGTGAAGGAGAGGCTGCTATGTTCACATGGATTACTGGAGTGGAAGCCACACCGTGCCCTGGCTACGTGTGTGTGTGCGCGCCTGCCTGTGGGTAATTTCAGGAATAAGCAGCCAGACTGAGAAGTTGGCTTTTAAAGCCTTGGGGGTGCTTGAGGCTGGACGGATGTGGTTGAATGAGGAGCGTGGTCGCTGAGCCTCTGTGTCCTCGTGCCACTGCCCTGGCACAGCCTGACAGCTCAGCCTGGCCTTCTGGCCTCAGAGGCGGCCCCAGCTGCACCGTCCTCTCCAGCCTTCACCCCGGCCAAGCAGGATCTGTGTGCCCTTCCTCGCCAGCACGAGTTCTATCATGTTCCCACCATCGGCTCTTTAAAAAATGTCTTATTTTACTGTAATTCCTACTTACAGAAAAATGGCAGACTAGTTCAAAGAATTACCAGATACCTTTCACCCAGGTTCCCAAAATGTTAACACATTGCTACATTTCCTCTTTCCCTTCCTCCTTCGCTTCTTTCCCCCTCGCTCCCCCCGCCTCTCCCTCGCGCGCTCTCTCTCTCTCTCTCTCTCTTTCTTTCTTTCTCTCTCTCTCTCTCTCTCTCTCTCTCTCTCACTCTCTCACACACACACACACACACACACACACACACACAACTTTAAAAAAGCTGCAGACATAATGCTTCTTCATCGCTAAATATTTCAGGGTGTATTTCCCAATCACAAGGTCACTATCAGCCTTTGCAGTCCGAAGCCGCTCAGCCCCTGGGCTTTGCATTCAAACCAACTAACTCTTACTAACTGTGTGCTTTTACACAGAAGATTTCACTTCTCTGGACCTCGGCTTCCTTACCTATGAATTAAGGGCACCAAGAACACCTACCTCACAAGGCCAAAGTGAGAATTAAATAAGATGCCCCATGTCGAGAGCTCATCACTGTGTTTGGGACATGGAAAGTACACAATAAGTAAATCAAAGTGTACTTTGCTAGAAGGCTGTATTTTTTTCTTTCTTCCTTAATGTGGTTTGAATTCCTTGTGTTGCCCTTTCTCTTTCTTCTTATGGCCAATTCTCATAGGAAAACAACAAGACAGGTTCTGTCATTCATCCACCCCTCATTTATTGAGCACCTACCCTGAGTGTGACCCTATTCTTGGCACTGAGATACAGCGGCAAACAGGACAGATGCGGTCCCTGTCCTCACAGCTTGTGTTTGCATGACGGAAACAGACAGTGGACATGGAGCAAGAAACATGAAACATTTCAGTGCATTGTAAATGCAACAAGGAAGAGAAAACTGAGCCACTTGGGATCAGGGGGCAAGAGGGGGTTCCTTTGGTCAGGGTGCCCAGAGAAGAATACTTAGATGAGGTGAAAGTACTACTAGATCCTTTTAATCTGAGAAAATGCCTTCTGGGAAAATGTTGCTCAATAAATAAATGTTCTCCTCGTGAAATACCCCGGCGGGGTGCGTGAGAGAACGTAACAATGAGAACACGCACTCCTCTGCCGCTTGCTCAGAGCCATGGACTTTTCACTCATTATCCCGTCAGCCTTCCTGGACTCCCTGTGAGGGAGGGACAATTACCCTCATTTTACAGACGAGAAGACTGAGGTTCAAAGAAATAAGTTCATGTGCCCAAGATCAAAGAAAAAGTAAGGAGGGGCCCTCTCAATGCACCTAGCACCCAACCTCCACCTGAAACCACAGTGTCGACCCCTTACTGCTGGCGGTTGTATTTGAGTCAAGAGCACTGTGCTAGGAGTCGGAGGGCACAGCAGAAACCTGGCTCTGCAGCCCATGAGCCGTGGAGTCTCGGTATAGCCCTCTGCAGCACAGAGTGGTACTGGATGGTCCCTTGGGTCCCCTCCCACCATGACAGGTGGGTTCACCTGGTTTTTTCTTCTTCGACCTTCTCTTTGATGGAGAAAAGTAACACACGAGGGAAGAGAAGTAGGAGGATAACAGATGAGCTGCAGCTATGACCCGCACCCAGTGATTACACCTTGAGCCCGAGAGTATGTCTGTCTCAGAAAGGGGCACAGAGAGGAGAGGTGACTCTCTGCCACATGACATCCAGCCTAGAGCTTTGCTCACAGTAGGGACTCAAGCCCTGCTCTTGTATAAACAAGTGCATTTGTTCTATGCCAATTAAAAAAGCCGTGACATTATTTATGACCACATCCCATGCAGTGTGCGAACAATGCCTGCTGTGACATGCTGTTCTATTCCAGGACTCCTGTTTTAAGCAGGCCATGAGATATCTGAACAGTTCCAAACAGGGCTGTGATTAGCTGTCTGTATTAGTTATCTATTGCCGTGCGATACTGTTACCACACACTCGGTGGCTCAAAACAGCACACGTAATTATCTCATGGTTTCTGTGGATCAGGAGTGCAGGCATGGCTTAGCTAGGTCATCTACAAGGCTGCAAAAGAGATGTTGACCGGAACTACAGTTTCACCTGGGGCCTGACTGGGGAAGAATCCACTTCCTTGATCATATGATTATTGGCAACATTCCGTTTTCTGTGGACTCATTTTCCCACTGCCTGCGGGCTGGAGTTCACCTTTGGTTCCTCACCGCATGACTCTCTTCGTCAAGCAGCTCACTATGTGGCATCTTGCTTCTTCAAAGCCAGCAGGGAGGAGAGTCTCCTCCCAAGACAGGCATTGCAGTCTTATGTAACATGACCACATACACATTATCATATATACCTCATCACTTTGCGGTGTTCTGTTGGTTGAAAGCATATCATAGGCCCTGTCCACACTCAGGAAATTATGCAAGGATGTAAATACCAAGAGGAGGGGAGTATGGGGGCCACATTGGCTCACCCCCTAAACAGAGTGATCAGAATGTTGAAAGTCCTAGAAACCTTGGAGAATGAAGAACAGTTGAAAGCATTCAAAAAGTTTAACCTGGAAAAAGGAAAATAATAATAATAAACACTCATATTGCTTTAATTGACAACTTTTTATATAGGAGCTCACTTAACCTTCATACACCCCTGGAAGATAGATACTATTATCATCCCCATTATACAGATAAGGGAACTGGGGCACAGATAGTTTGAGTAACATGCCAAAGTGACACAGCTACCAAGCAATGTTGCTGGGAGTGGAACCCAGGCAGTCTGCCTCCTGAGTTCACGCCTAGCAAGGACTGTCAGTCATTAGAAGACGATGCTGAGCACCTCCCTCACCCTCGTGCCAAAGACACTGAAACCGAAGAGTAAAAGCTATTCAAGTGATAGATTTGGGGTCTATCAAAAGCTCTGAGTCCTCATTGTTGGGGCACAACTACCAGGGGCTGAGGAGCAGCTGTCCAGGGTAGACTAGGCAAGTGTGCTCCTGTGTGCCCCAGTCCTCACCACTCCTTATTGTCTCTTCAATTGAGGCGACAGGTCCGTTATTGCTCATACATACACGCCCATACACCTTGAACTCCTAGGCCAGGCATTCAGGCATATAAACCTGTGGTCACAGGAGAAGCAAAGGAGGAACTAAGCTTTAGTGACCATGGGAGAAGGTCACCAAAAGGAGGAAGAGGGCCATAGGACAGGAATTCATGTATCAGAGGGTCAGCCTCTGCTGTGAACCGAGACCAAGCCCCTCACCTCTCTGGGTCTTCAGCTCCCTTGCCTGGTTCCTGGATCACTGGTTCCTGGAAGGATCCAATGAGACCTGGTAGAGCGGACTAACTCCTAAACATCCTTGAAGGCCAGTGCCACAGACTAAGGGAAGCCAGATTCCTTGTGTTAGAATTACGAGGCCTGAAAACTCATTTATTTTCCTTCTTATTATGGAATTTTCCTTCAGAAATAGTTTTGAAGGGGTAAAAAAAAAAAACCAACCCTTTGATAAAATAAGAAAGGGAGAACTCATGGAGGGAAAGCTTTATTGTGAGGTAAGGAGCTCTTTGCTGATGCTTCTCATGCTTTTTGGTTCTGGGTTGTTTTGTTTTGTTTTTGAAAAAAAAAAAAAAACACTTCTTCAAGGAAAAGGAGGAAGAGAAACATATTCTGTTTCAGATCTACTCAGAACTTTAACTCTGTGCCCGAGAGTCCCAAGGCCGCCCCAGGAGAAAGGAGAATGTACCAGAAAATGAGCTGGGAAACGCCGAAATAACAGTTGTGCCTTGGCCCTGCCTCAGCACAGCAACTACAATAATGAAAGCTAACATTTAAGTAACACTTACTCTCTGCCAGGCACTGCTATAAGTACTTTATTATTAATTTCTTTAAGCCTCAGCCCAGTCTAGGGGGCAAATACATTACAATCTCACTTGATAGGTGGGGAAACTGAAACCCAGAGAGGTTAGGTAACTTGCCCAAGGCCACACAGCCCATCGGTGGCAGAGCCGTGACTCAAACCTGTAGAGTCTTATTCTAAGATTTGTGCCCTTAACCATGATCGAGTCAGACCCTTAAGGACTGATTGAGCAGTTACATTAGTAAGACATCATGCCATGTATCAAAGGAGCCAGAGGGAGGAAAAACGAGGCAGGAGGAAAGTGCAAAATCCTAAAAGTCAAGTCTTCCAAGTTTGTCCACTTTCCGGCTGTGGGACCTCGGGCAAGACCGCGAGCAACTGGGTCTTTGCCACTCTCAGTAGTTCCAGTGCCTGAAAGGAAGAAAAGGGGAGAGGAAGAAGGAGCGAAAAGGAAGGAAGAAAAGGAACAGGAACAATAATACTACTCATTAGAAGAGCAGCTAGCTTTTATTGACTGTCTACTAATGCCGGGCAGAGCTCAGTGCTTTGGCCACACTCTATCATTCAATCCTCGTAATGACGACCCTGTGATGTGGTTAATATCATTGCTGCCATTTGAAGGATGAAGAAATTGAGGAACAGAAAGTTCAGTAGCTCATCCAAGGTCACACAGCTGGTATATTGGGGAGGCTGGATTCCGGATTCCGACCACGTGGTGTCATTTTAGTGCCCAAGCTCTTAGCCTGTAACAGAAACAGTGAATATTTGAGGTCAAGGGGTAATCCCTCCCATGCGCAGGCTGTTAGGTGGATTACAAAGCTCTTCGTGGCGAGGTTTCCAAGGGTAGGGGTGGGGACAGAAATTTCCCGGGTCCTCAGCCTGAAGTTCTCTGTCAACACTTAGGTGGAAAATGCCAAGGTGCGCAGAGATGTGGGGATAAAACCAGAGCGGCTCAGGGGCGTGGACTGCCTTGCCCATTCAGGCGCTGCCTTGTCTGTGCAGCGGTACTGTGGTTACCTGCAACTTTGCTGCCCAGGACACACTTCTGAGACAGCCATCTCAATTCCTTGTCCCCTCGGGCCCAGCCCAGTTCAGCAAAGCACAAACCGGGTGCCATGTCCCACACCAGTGAGCTAGCAGCTGCTTAATTTGTGCTCAGGTGGGTAGGCAAAGGGAAACAGACATCCAGGCAGAATGCTTCGGAGGGCTCTGTCAGGGCTCGTCATTCCTGGGTTGGGCTTGGCCGTGCTGGAGGCAGAACGTGAGGCTTGCTCGGCCTTACCGTAAGAGGGAGCTCTTTGTTCAGTCTCCCTGCCCACGTTTCCCTTCGCCCTGGTCATCCTACTGCAGAAGGGAGCATGAGTATTTGCCCAATGTGTATCATCACTGGTACTGAGGATTCAAGGAGCTGGTACGGATAACATCACAGTTGCAACCTGCAAAGCACATACAGGTGGTAATCATGTTTTTCCTAATAATGCATTTCCTGGGAAGGCGGTAAGTCTTAGGGGGGAAAACATGGCCTGAGAGTCATGGGTTTGTTTCCAGTTCTGCCGCTAGCCAGCTGTCTGTCCTTGGGTAAGCCATTACACCTCCCTGTGCCAGAGTTTCCTCCCCCGGGAAGTGGGAATAATAACACCCACTTCAGAGAGTCACAGTGAGGATTGTTTGAGACTAGGCCTGGCTCATGGAAAAAACTTAATGAGGAGTGACGAGTGACATGTGCTTAAAGTCACAGTTTTCCGCCATTGTCCTTCTCTCGGGGCAGCCTGATGTCCTCCTCTGATGTCCAGGGCCAGATCAGAATTGGCCGTTACCAATATAAGCTAGCAACCTGTATCAGTTCTTTGTAGCACACGTCTCATTTTATATTTACTGGGATGTTTTTTGATTGATATCGGCCTCCTTCATTAGCCATATGGAAGCCGGGCCTATGTCTGTCTCTGGCCATCAGTGTAACTCCAGTGCTTAACACAGGCCTGGCTCATAACAGATGCTCAATAAATATTTGTAGAGTAAATTAGTGAACGAAACGAGATTACCCCCCAGTTTGCTGATGTATTCCATTTATTTGGGAGTGTTACAAATAGGTTTTTGTTATTCTTAGTGAAAGTCCTGGAGTTTATTCATTTCTTCTTAGGAAATAATTTAAGCATGGCGGAGATTATCTTTAAAACAGTGTCATCCTCTTTAACTCGTTCTTCATATGCTTTCTCGGGTGGGGCTACAGCTCAATGCAAACCGGGGGATTATACTCCACTCAACATAATCCCGTGAGAATATCTCCTAGGACAATCTCATCCGTCATGTCATAGGGTCTTGATGGAAACAGAAGGCTGGAAAATTTGGTCTTACATCATGGATCCCTTTTGCCTTTGGTCTAGAAAATTGGAAATGAGAATGGCCTTGTCTCTTCTCCAGATGGCATGAACATTAAAAAGTGAATGCTTCTAAGATCCTAGGGTGAAAGCACATAGTTATCTGCTTCCTGCCATAAAACTTCCTGCCTTCAGATGCCACTTATCAATTTCTTCACCCTAATGTGTCTTGACCAGCCAGGGTCCGATAGGAGAAATGAGTTTTCCTCTTGGTGTGGGAGCCTGAAGACCTCTATTACAGCACATTTCATCCTCCTTTGCAATAATTTAGTGTTTCCCACAGGTTTTAAGTGGCATCTCCATGAACTTTGTAGGAATAGTTAAAATTTCAGTACAATGTAGTACGTCGTATAAAAAACTTGATTAGCGCATTAAACCCACAAATTTATGAATATACTTGCTTAGCCTAAATCAAAACTGGCATTTTAAGTAAGAGGGGAAAAAAATGAGTCGATTCAAAGAAAATACCAAGTAAACATTAATGGTAAACTGTTACAAGAAAATGGCAAAAATTATGTATGCGGAAAGCTAATGTGAGAGTTTCAGAAATGCAGCAATTATTTATTTTCTTGTCTCTTTTCCCATGAATGTCTGAGTTCCTTTGGGATAATGACTGTCTTTTATTATTTATATCCGAAGCGTTAGTACACTACCTGACACGTAGGAGCTCAACGAATTTGGCGACTGTGGGGGGCATGGACGCAAAAATGACGGATGACTGAATGGTGGGACAGGCTCGGCGTCTCAGGCTCTGGCAAATCCACTGAGGCTGGAGCCTCCCCAATGTACTGGGAGCAACAGTGCACTGAGCGAGGACTTTCGTTCCTGAACAAGTTTCTGTGTGATAATAATTGATAAAAGGAGGGCTGGTCCAGCTCCAAGCCATGAAATGAAACCTAATGTGCCCACATACCAACTTCCCCCTTCTCAGAGTCGACTCACAAGACAGGATGTCCAGCTGCCTGGAATGAAGGATTTGCTGAGAGTACCAAAATTCACCGCTAGGGCACGAAAGATGCTTTGGACAGAACACACTGGCTGTGTGGCCTTGGATAGGTCACTTAATGTCTCCGTGCCCGCCTCCTTCTCTGTGGGATGAAGGAGTCATTACAGCGAAAGCAAATCCGTGATTCTGGGGCCGGGGCGGGCGGGGGGGCGGGGGGTTGGCGGGGGGGGGGGCGGTGGGCGCTGGTTCTGAATTTGAAACTCGCAGGGAAGGCAGTTGGGAGGAGGTGCCGGTGAGCTGGCGCAAAGCCGGGTTCAGGCTGGAAGAACTGACGCCGTGACACCCAGCGATCATCTGTACGGTCAGCATCGTGAGTGGCTCTGGGTGGTGATATTCTCGAGGTCATTTATGAGCACTCCCAGGTTTAGGAACTTTTCCCAGGGGCAAGGGGTGGCTTCTGCTGCTGGGGCCCCCACCTTGCCTTTCAATGCCCAGCCAAGCAAGCAGGTTTTCTTCCACTTTGAATTCTTATGTCTCTCCCTAGGACTGCACATCTCAGTTTACTGAATGCTTTTCATGTCGTCTGTCCCATCTGACCCCTATGGGATCCCAGAGGAGCCCACTGAGAGTAATGCAGAGGGAGGGCGGTAACTAAATGCTCAGTAGAAAGAACACCTGCTGTGGAGCAGAAGAGTGACCTCAAAGTGGCCCAGAGGATTAGACTTGGAGCCAGAACCCTGTGATCAAACTCGACCAGGTGCCAGATGTGTGACCCTGGGAAAACTACCCTGCTCTGAGCCATAGCGTTCTCCTCTGTAAAATGGGGCCTCATAGGGCTGTCATGACACATGTTTAGCAATTGTATTTTATTACCTCTTAGGGTACTTCGAGGATTCATGGAAATAATAGGTGCATTCATTTCCCGGGGCTGCCGTAACAACGGACCACTAACTGGGTGGCGTAAAACGACAGAAATGTATTCTTTCACGTTTCCAGAGGCCAGAAGTCCCAAATTAGTACCGTCAGCCTGAAATCTAGGTGTTGGCAGGGCACCACTTTCTCTGGAGGCTCTGGGGGAGAACCCCTTCTTTGCCTCTTCCAGTTTCTTGTGGGCGCCAGCATTCCTTGGATGGCGGCTGCATCTCTCCAACCTCTGCTTCCACCTCCATGTGGCCTTCTCCTCTGTGCATGTGTCAACCCTACATTTTCCTTCCTCTTACAAGGGTATGCGTGATGGCATTGTGGGCCCACACGGATAATCAAGGATAATCATCTCAAAACCCTTAATTTCATCACATCTGCAAAAAAAACCTTTTTCAAATAAGGTAACATTTACATATTGTAGAGATTAGGATGTGGATCTCTTCGGGGAGGCCATTTTCAGCCTATCACATGGCCCTTTACAGAAAAAGTTCACTAATCTTGTCCTAGAAGGATAAGGAAGCCACTCCCAGACCGATCAGCTCCTACCCTCTGAATGTGCCTTCTGGAGGCCCCTCAGCTCACTCGGTATCTACGTGTGGCCCACGCCAGGGTTCTCCATTTTGTTAAACGCTTCCTGGAGCTGCCTCTATCATCCTCACCCCTGCCCCACTTCCCCCTGCCAAAAAAAAAAAAAAAAAAAAACGTAAAATAACGCCAACATCTGCAACATTTTTTGACCTCTGGTCCTGCTTTTATTCCCCCTTGGCTCAGTGCTCTCCTTGGAGACAGAAAAAAATGAGAGAACTTTTAGCAGTCTAGTTCTGTTTTCCAGAGTAGGACCCTTTCTTCACCTTATTTTTTTTTCGGCTTGATGGCTTTTCCAGATGTTCTAGGAGGACGTTGCCCCATCCAATCTGGGCTAAGACAGTATCCAGACATCCTACAGAGCCTCATGCAAACAACCATCCTTTTCGAGAAAAATCACTCTGCTTCCCAAGCCTCAGCTCACTAAGAAACGTATTCACTTCCCCTTTCAAAATTTGATCATGGAAATAGAGATATCTTAGTTTCTGGGTGTCCTCATTGACTAGTAAAACTAGCATAAATATGATGCGAAATGAATGTTTGCTGTGGGAATGAATGAATACCACACACACGCCTAGATAATCTTCCCTGTATAAAGTGCACATCTTTTTGCATAGTCCACAAGCTTGAAAATGAAAAAGGACATTGTTCACCTTTCGATGGGGTGTTTGAAATGCACACTAAATATGGGCATCAAAGCTTTGGGGATCAGTATGTCATGTGACCCTCCCCTGTGAAGGAGGCAGGCGGATGTTATGATCTCCATTTTAAAGAGGGGAAACTGAGGCTCAGAGAGGTCAGGTAACTGATCTAATGTCAGACAGGTATTAGGTGGAAGACTCGGTCCTGGAGCCCATCCCCCACCCATCATTGTTTCTGAGGCCCACAGTATAACAGAGGCAGTGCGGAGGATGCCAAGACCCTGGCTGGGAAGTTAGGAAGCTGCTTCTGGTGTCTTCTCCGTCACTAAATCTGTGGGTGAACTTTTTCTCTCGGGTACTCAGAATTTTAACATCTGTGTGATGGACAACTTCGAGGGGCAAAGAGTTTACATAAAATAATAATAATAATAACCAGTTAATTGAGCATTTTACGATGTGCCAGGCACTGTTCTATATGCTTTCCATAAATTAACTCGTTTACGCCTCATGACATCATTACGAGTGCTCTTAAAACAGCCTCTTTGGAGAAGAGAAAACTGAGACAAAGAACTATGAAGAACCTTAGTTCAGGGCCACACACCTATTAGTTGGGGAACGTAAAATGTCAGGAATAAGGAACCTGCTATGTTCCATAGATGGGTGAGGGAAGGTCTCTTTGACGAGGCAGGCACAGGAATAAAGGGGAAGAGAGATAGCCATGTTGATATTTAGGAGAAGAGTTTTTAGACCAAGAGAATATCAGGCGAAGAGGCTCTAAAATGGGGGGGGGGGGCATCCTTGGTGTTGCAAGAGCAGCAGGTGAGCATAGGGAGTGACAGGGACGGGTGGGAGATGAAGTCAGAGATGGGATGGGGGAGGGGCGGGCTCTGTAGGACCTGTAACTCCTGGTAAGGAATTTGGCTTTTATTCAGAGTGAGATGGGGAGCCATCTCAGGGCTTTGAGCAGAAGAGTGGCATTCGACTTACCTTTGAAAGCATTGCTCTGTCTCCCAGGAGAAAAAGACTAGTGGGGTGTGGGGTGGGGCAGTGGCAAGGACAGAAGCAAAGAGCAGATAGAGATGATTGCAATGACCCAGGAGAGAAATGACGGTAACTTGGACCAGGGGTAGCAATAGACATGATAAAATGCAATCAATTATGATTTTATGTTGAAGGCATGGCTGACATAATTTGCCAATGGATTGGAAATGGGGTATAAGAGAAAGAGAAAAAACAAAAGAGACACCAAGGCTTTGGGGCTGAGAAAAATAAAAGGAGCTGCCCTTTATGAGATGGGGAGCCTGCAGATTAGCGGTTGGGGGCCTGGGAATGAGAGTTCGGCTGCCGACATATTACACTAGAATGCCTAGTAGGCATCCACGTGCAGATGCTGAAGAGGCAGTTGAATCCGGGGTAGAGAGAGAAGATTGTCTGGTGTCATCAGTACATAGATAATAGTTAAAGTCATGAGGCTGGGTGAGATCGCCATGAGAGGGAGTGTGGATAGAGAAAACCAGAGACCAGAGTGCTTCTAAGTTTAGAGGTCAGGAAGGTGAGGCAGAATCAGCAAAGGTGACTGAGATCAAGCAGTTGGTGAGAATCAAGAATGATGTCCCAGAAGCCAAGTAAGGAAAGTGTTTCAAGGAGGTGGAGTGATCAACGGTGGCAAATGCAACTGCTTGGTAAAATACAACGGGAGTTGAAATTTGGTCATTATATTTAGCAGTGTGGAGGTTATTGGTGACCTTGACAAGTGGAAGAGTGGGAGTGAGCTCGTAAGAGTGGAAGAGAAGAAGCAGAGTCCAGAAGTATAGACTTTTTGCTATAAAGGTGAATAGAAAAGTCGGACGGCAATTGGAGGAGAATATAAGGTCGAGAAAGGGATTTTCTTTTTAAGGGAGGTATTCCAGTAGCCTGTTTGAATGATGATGAGAATGATCCAATTGTAAAAGAAAAGTCGATACAGGAGAGAGAGGAGAAATTGGTAGACGAGAAATTCTAGAATCATTGAAAGTGAATGTTATCTAGAGCACAAGTGAAGGATTCCCATGGGAAGGAGCAGAGAGGTCATCCAAAGGAGCAAAAGAGGGAAAGCACAGTGTATGGCAAGAGGTACTAGAAGCCAAGTAATACGGTGGTGGGAGCTCTGGCAGATTTATTCTGATTGCTTCTGATGCTTTCAATGAAGCAGAAAGTGAGGTCATTATCACTGAGAATCTGGAGGAGGAAGATATATTAAAAGTGTAAGAAGAAAGGATACAATTGCCTAAAATTGTGGGAGAGTGAATAGACTAGGGAAGCATAATAGGATGACAGAGTAGTCCTGAGTTCTAAAGTTAATGGTCATATTTTTCCCCAGCCATGTTCGGACGTGGTATATCCTGGTATCACCTTTGCAACTGGTGGCAAAATAAGATGAAACAGAGTGATGTTTGTGGTAGGAGGGCAAGATTGGTTTTTAACGTGTTTGAGTGCCTGTGGCGTTAGGTGGCCAGGAGGCAGTTGATGATATATATGAAGCATGTTTCTTCTGAAGCCTAGAAATCAGACACTTCAAAGAAAAGGAGTAAAAATCATTGAGAGAGGCCATGAGAAGGAGAAAGACCTCTGAATTTGCCTAGAAGGAAGCTGGTACTGGGTCTACTGGGTCATCTCAGAGCACTTAGCAGAAATGCAAATACAAGGAACTCTTGAGCAAAAACATAAAAGCAATAAAAGAAAAGACCCAAGAGAGCTATGTACAAATAATAGGAGCTTTGGAAAAAGAAAACAGAATCACTGAAAGAGAAGAGATACTTTAAAGATGTAATAGAAGAAAATGTCCCTGAATTAAAGAAAGATCTGAGTCATCTGATCAAGATGACTCAAAGATTAATGATATAATAAAGATTAATGATATAATAAATACAAAGACAAAATCTGATGATGAAAGATTAACGATATAATAAATACAAAGACAAACTCTGATGATGATTCTGAGCTCCATAGTAAAGAGAAAACCTGAAAAGTTTTCAAAGAGAGATTATGGCCTATTTACAAAGGAAAGAGAAGGAGGCTGGCAACTGGCACCCATCTACAACACTGGAATCTTAAAGACAGTGGAACGACTTTCTCAGATTAATGAGACAAGTGTATATTATCCAGGATTTCCTTACTTAGCCGTGATGTCATTCATATTAAAGGGGCTCTAATATAAAAGAATTCAAACTCTACCATCTATATACTCTTTCTGAGAAAATTACTTAGGGATATACTCCAATCAAAAGAAGAACCAATCAGAACAAAGATCTCAGAATTAGGGAAGACAAAGCGTACAAGTAAATTTTATTTGTGTGTGTGTGTGTGTGTGTGTGCGTGTGCGTGTGTGTGTGTGTGTGTGTGTGTGTGTGTTTAAGGTTATCAGCAATCCTTTAGGGGAGCAATCCTAGGAAAGTAATAGAAGCAGAAGCTAGATTGTGGGGCATATGAAAGCTGTAGCCAGAGAATACTCCTTCAAGAAGTATAAAGATAAAACAAGAAGGGAAGACCACTTACAGGAACAAAAAATACTTGACTTTATTTATAAAAACAAAACCCAAGCATGTTTGTAAGCAGAGGACAAGAAATGGTAAGCAAGCAGAAGTGGAAGGTGTGCAAACATGGGTGACAGCCCTGACACACAGTAGGGAGAAAGTCAATGCTGATGATTTGAGAGTAGGATTCTTTCTATTCTAGAAGGCACAGATCTTATACTCGGGAGGGAGGAAGAAATATGGGATTGGTTGGCAGGAGAAAAGAAAGAAAGGATGGGGAATGGACGAGAGGTAAAGAAAACAGTTTACTATAGATACCCAAAGGTCTCTCATAATTGCACACATAAAGCATACAGTTTAGTATAAGTCTATTTAATTCTGTAACCTGGGATCATAGCTTTGTTGGCTCAGCATTTGTCTGGGATCTGTCTACTATTACCCATTGATGTATAACTACCATAGACCTCTGAAGGACTGATACAAGGGACTGATTATCTGGAAGTCCTAGACCGGGCACCTTGGGAAAAGCATCAAGATATTTGGTTCTCAGTGATATGACAAAAGTGGGAAAGTCTCATGAAGGCAGGGACGGGCACCCAGGACAGAATCAGGTCACTTTATAAACAGCACGGCATAAGAATGGGGCTGGCTGCAGGGAGAGATTCTGAGCCGCAGAGGTTCAAATCTTGGTTCTCGTTTGCTGTGGGACCTCGAGAGAACAATTCTACTTCTCTGAGCAGCAGCTTCCTCATCTATAGAAGAGAACAGTAGCACAGTCCTTTCAGAGCTTTTGTGACTATCACAATCGTTCAGCGGAGGTTGTGGAATGTGCCAGGCGCTGTTCCCAGGGCTGGGGATCCATTGGTAAAGGAAACAGTCTATGTTTCTTCCTCCCTAGGTGAGCGAGACAAGAAAAGCTACAGGCACAGAGCCCGGGGCATGAAAAGCACAAAAACTGCTCAACACATCCCACTTCCACCCTATCCCTTCCCAGAGTGGCTTTCCAAAGCTTCCACCCCCCAGGCCCAGCCTTCCTCCCCAGGGCGGCAAAACTGTATGGCTCTGATCTCCACACCAAGAAGGTGTGGCCTTCCTCCTTTCGGCAAAATGCCCTGAAAACCAAGCTCTCTCGTCTGGACAGGAGCTGGGGGAGGAAGCCTAGTGCGTGGAGGTCTTGGGTTTCCAGGCCCATAAGAAATCTCAGGCCCAGCTTGAACAAGGTGGCTCCTTGCAGGCCCCTGTCCCAGGGGTGGCTGCTTGCCCCACCCAGACATTCTTCCCTGGGGCCTACGTTTCAGCGTGAGCTCCAGTCCCTTGAAAACACAGGATCGCATGCTCAGTAGTGCGTGATCTTTTTTTCATTTTTAAACACCTAAACTTCGTGTCTGTGCAAAAAGGTGCACAGCCCCAGGCCTCGCTTCGCCCCTCCCCTTCCTCAAGCCCTTTCCCAGGCCATTTCCTCTCTCGGCATGCCTGTGCGTTCCAGTCCACGTGTCCAGCTCTCCCAGGAGGCCTTCCTGCCTATGTGCACCCTCCTCGCCATGTGACCCTCCTCCGCTGTCACCCTCTCGCCTGGATGGGCCTGTCATTTTCTCATTATTGTCATAACCCCAGACCCAAACTTGCCCTCCACTTCCTGTTTCCAATTAAACCTCATCCTTTCAGGAATCCTAGGCCACTTTGTTCTGTGGTCTCCAGAGAGGAGAGTGACAGCCTGTAGGGGAGGGGGGATTCCCACTGACCGGCTTGGTGGACTTGGCCAGAGAGATTCAGGGAGGTGGGTTAAAAGCTGTGGAGACCCCGCAGCAGATGCAGTGGGTGAATTGAGTTTGCGGTGGGTGTGGGGCGGGGTGTATTTTCCTTCCTTGTCTCATGATTTCTTTTCACAGCTGTGGTTCCTTGCAGGCCTAACATTCCAGTTCCCAGAGCTAATTTTAGGTTCTTGGGACTGGCTTTTTCTAAGTGACCCTGGCCCCCGCCTTTCCCCTTCATTTGACGAATTCCGTCCCACTGGCTCACACAATCCACACTCTTTCACGCTCCTCTCCAGTCAGTGGGGAGGAACTGTAGTGCCGGTCCCCCCACCAGCCCAAAGACCCTCAGGAAGCAGGAAACTGAATAGAGGAGCCATGGAATGGGAATCCTGGAAGGCCCAAAGGGGGTGGGGGTGGGGAGCGACTTCCTGCCTCCAAATAAGGAGATGATGTTGATCTCATCAGTCATGAGTGCACAACCTTCTTACAGCCTTTAAGAGCAACTACGAAGGAGGACAAAGGAGCAGGAATGAGAACGAGGACAAATAGGGGGACCCCTGCCATTACGTCCCCATCCCAGTATTTACGCAGCACACGAACCTGGGCCTAGTGAGTGGCTGAGTTCAGAGTCTCGCTGTTTTCTCCAGTCACGAGGTAGACATCTCATTGTGTTTCAAAGTGGGAGAGACACGTGCCATCTTCTCCGTGCCTCTAATTCCACAGTGTGGGGAACCGAGCCCCAGAGGCAAGATGTGACTTCCCCACGGTCAGATCTGAGAGAAAGGTTATGTGAATGAAGCCAGAGCCTGGGCCGAGACTAGAACTCGGGCCCCCCACCCTGCCCCTCAGGGTTCTCTCAGACACCGCGCAGCCTTCGGCTGTGGTTCTGCTTCGTTTCTTGTCATTTGAGAGGAGGCTGCAGCTTCCTCTATCACCACGAGCAATGCGGCTTTTGGGTACCTCCATCCCAAACTCGCTTTCTCAGCCCACCCTCGGTCCACCTCCCTACCAAGGGTGAGGCCGAAGGTCTGGGGAGAGGGGCGGTCCCATAGGGAAATGAGCGGGCCACCTGCCGCAGGCCCCAGGCCCCGCCGATAGGCTCCGCGAGCTCTCACAGAGAGAGGTGGAGATGCTGGTCTGTGCTTGATCCCGGTCTCTGCCAGTTCATCAGGAACGTTGATTAAGAACTGGGCCCTCTACACCAAATTTTGGAGGCATCAGTCATCAAAAATCCTGCCTGGCCATCAGCGGCGACTGTCCGGTTCCCTTGGATCCTTTCCTACTACTTGAACTCCCTTTTTCCGTGCCCTATTCTCCTTCCCTCTTTCCTTCCAGCTGCATTCAATCCCTTGCCTTCCGTCTTGAGTGTTCCTCATATAGGGAAGTAAATATAAGGTTCCCACTGGGGCAGAATCTTCCAAAGGCTTCACGGGACTTCTCAGTGCCCGGCCACTCTTTAGATTTTCTGTATCCCCAAGGCAGTACTGTGTGGCTAACAGCATGCGGATAGACTGTCTGGATTTGAGTCCCACTCTGCCTCAGTTTCCACATCTGTAAAATGGGAATAAATACCACAGGGCTCTTGTAAAGATGAAAAGAGTTCACACGATATACACAAATGTAAAAATTCATCAGGCAGTCCTCTTAAGATTAGAGCACTTTATTATTAATTTACTGTATACATGTTATACTTTTAAGAAGATTGAATGAGCTCATACATCGAAATTAGTTCATATATTTATTTAAAGCATTCAGTGTCTGAAACGTAGTAAGTGTCAATAATGATGCTTGTTATTGTTATAGTAGTTATTATTATTGTTTAACCTTGGTCTCTCTGAATATTTGCTCCTGAATATTTAGAATAATGATAATATCTCTTATTTGACTAATGGTTTCCAGTTTACTAAGCGGTTTCCTATGCATTCTCTCATTTTTGTTTATCACAACAACGACCCTTTCAGATGGTCACTATTTCCTCCCACTTTACAGATGGGGAAGCTGAGGCTCAGAGAGGTGGAGTTGACTTGCCTAGATCATCCAGCCAGTAGATGGAGAACTAGGACATGCCTCCAAGTCCACGTGACTCCCGCAAAGTCTCCACCCCACCTCACTCTGCCCCTCGCCGTCTCAGTTCTCAGATCCTACCCGACTTCCTGGTTACAGACACTGGGTTTCCTTGAACCTGGGGATTTCTATGTCTTAATGTCTCAGGGAAGTGACCTACACAAGGTCCCATGGCTTAATATGCCAAAACTGAAATAAAACCCATGTCTCTTGAATTTCCAGTCTGGCTCTGTTTCCTCCTCAACCTTTTATCTTGTTGGCCTATTTTCAATTTTGATGCATTATAACAAAGAGAAAGACTTTTATTTGTTGTTCCCACTGAATTAAAGGAACCAAAGCCGTTACATCAGGAACTGAGATACATTACGTCATGGGTGAGGAACATATGGACGTGGGGCAAGGAGGTTCCAATTCTTATTCCACTGCTGCCACCATAGTGCCTGTCACTCACGTCACTGCTCTTTCATAGCGCTGTTCAAAACCCTGGCTCATTCCTTCTTCAGGAAGACGGCACCCTGTGGAATCCATAAGTTGGGGGAAACCAATGCCAAGACACCCATCCAGGCCCCGGCTGAGGAAAAAAGACCCTGGGTGCCGCTGAGGGTCCTCTCTCCAGTTATTGGAGCCCTTCAGAAGCCCCACCAGACTCTGCTTTCCGGTCTCCCTCATCCCTACCCCCACCTCGCAATCTCCTGATATGGTCGTTTTAAGGAAAGTTCCATTTTAAGGAAACCTCACAGGAACACTGATGTTTGAGGGTTTGGTTCTTCCTGCCTCCCATTAAAGACTGGTTTTGAAGTTGTTTTGCTGAATCACTTGGCAAAAAGTAAATAAATAAATGCAGGAAGGGAATCTTGCTCAAAAGGAATTCTGTTGTCTTCCTAAAAAGACAAAGCAGCTGTCATCGCCCAAGGAATTTGAAGTACCTGGCCTCTCCAGGGCTATACTCCATCTTGGGAGTTCTCAGGCAACCCCACCAGAGAAGAACCTGTCCAGGCCCTAAGCAGAGCTCAAAACTAGGATGCCAACCCTCAAAGGTAAGCTGCCTGCATCCCAGCACCTCTGGGTGGCCTTACCTTGCTGTTGTCCTTCCCCTCTCCCCAGGGTAGGAGAAGAAGGAGTGACTTGCCCCTGGGTCCTAACTGCCTATGAATGTGCTGGGTTTCCTTTGGAGACCTGTGCACATGGCTTCCACCAGCCACCCCTTGCTCCTCACCCATGTCTCATTATTTAACTGGGCTCCTCCCCTCCATAAAAATAACAGAACAGAGAGCTCTTTATAATCAACTAGTCCGATTCCCTCTTGTTGTCGACAAGGAAACTGAGGCCAGAGAGCAGCAGCAACTGATACCGGCTCACGTGGCACCTTTGTGCAGAGTTAAGGCTCGAATGGAAGACAGTCCGTGGACCCCAACCTCCAGAGACTGGCAGGAGCCACTCTCCTCTGGGTTGGAGAACTGGCTGGGAGTCCACGTGCCCCAGGAGCCCCTCCCTGTAGAGCGAAAGGGCAGGGAAATGAGAGATTAAGAGGAACATTCAAGGAGACCCCTTCCTTGCAGCCTCTCAACCGATTTCGAAGTCTCCTGGTCCCTCACTGTGGGTGGAGTCTTCTTAAAGCATCTCACCAAGCATCTCTTGTCCTATTCAAAATCCTTCCATCGCCTCAGTCCCAGTCCACTCCCAGTATCCCTGGCGTTCGAGGCCTTCTGATATTTTCCCCATCTTCTTTCCCAGTCCATCATAACCCCACCTCTCTGAACCTGTGGGGAGTGGGGAGGACCACACTCTGCTCCTGGCCAGTCCCAGGAGCCCAGGTATTGGAGTCAGGCTGCGGTGGACGTGCCAACAGGTGCCCTGTATGCACCTTTGTCAGCTTCTCCCGCTGTGGTGGAAGAAAGGGTACCTCCAGGAGGCACTCCCCGCACTCACTCTGAGACCCTGGGCCCCTCTCTTGCCACCTCTGAGCCCCGTTTCCTCACGAGCTGAGATATTGCTCCCCACCTCATCCCCTTGAGAGAAGTAATGGCTTAACTTAGAGAAAAGTAAAGCATCCGGCAGTGCAGTAAGTGTTCCCGCTCTCCATCAGCTGAATGGCAGGGCAGAGGAGCGGAATGGAAAGAATGGAGGGAAAGCCCTCTCTTGGAATATTTAGACTCCAGAGGAAGAGGGAGGACCTCAGGGATGTGCCAGGCACTGTCCCGCCTGGCCAGTGGTGGGTGGGCTTCCGTGAAGCAGACCGGTGTGGGCGGGGATATGACTGCTCACGACCAGCTCCGTCCAGACAAGCGCCTCAAAATTGCTGAATCTCAAGGTTGGAAAGAAGCACCTTTGGAAAAGGTCAAGCAGTCTAGTCAGAGGCTGATTTGAAAACACTCTTCTGTTAGTTGCTCCACGAGCCAGAACTTCATCCCAGCTACATCACAGCGAGGCCACGATTTTCATTGTCAGCTCATTGTAGCTGAGCTCATTCTATGTGTCCCTGGTTTTCTCACATTCGGTCTCATTTAATCCTCTCAAGAGCCCCGTAGTCAGACCCATCATTTCACTGTGAGGGAATTCAGGATTGAGAAGATTAAATAATTTTCCCAAGGCCACACAGCTAATAATTTTATTTCACAGGTATTTGTCGAGCACCTAGTAGGTACCAGGTAAGCCTGGTGATACAGCAATAAGCAAGGTAACCTCGATCCCCAACTGATCCCCCAGTTCCTTCTGCCTCTCACTTGCTGCCTCTCCCATCTGGATACAACTAAACACAGGGTTTGAGTAACTTTGAAAGATTTTAAGAGGCTAGGATAAAATCTTTGAGTAAAGTTTAAAAAAATGTGATCAGTGGTTTTCCACAGGGGAAGTACTGTCCCTCGGGATGCAGTTTGGAAACTGGTGGGCAGACTTTGGTGGTCATCACAAGCAATGAGCACTACGGGAACTTAGTGGCCTGAGACAGGGACGTGCAAGGGACAGTCCCAGATAGCCAAGAGCTATCTCATGCCCCATGGGCCCTGACTCTCCCACCAGACACCAGCGAGGGGAAAAGCCATTCGTAATTATCCGAACCAAGAACCTCACTCCACATTAAATTCAAACACAAGCATTCGAATGAGGAACAGTTTAATATATACCCTTCCCTTCCCCCCACTGCCCCCAAATGCAACTCCCTCATAAATTCAGGGAAAATTCCACTTTGTTCTGTTTGAACTTTACCAAGAGTTGTTTCAAGAAATCATGTCACCAATGGCAACTCCACTCCTAGCCTTCAAGTTGCTAATAAAACATCTGAATCAGTCCCCATTTGGAGCTGTTAAATTCATAGTGATTTAATGCATGAGCATGAGCATCAGACTATTTCATTGTCTTCCAGTGTAGTCATGGGTAAGTTTATAAACGGAAACACATTATTAGTTTTTACTATAAATTATTTCTCTTCAAATTTTCCTTAATTAAAAAAAAATCATTTATGTAGGCTAACTATGAATTCTATTTCAACATAGTCGGAGGGACATTACAGGAAATTTGGTATAGAAAAGGGCATTGGGTGTGAGAAGGTGGGGGAGGGGCCACTGCAATAGGGGAAGGGTCACCAGCAGGAGAAGGGCAGTGAGCTCTTCCTGTCACGCCACTAAGGACAGGGAGTGAAAGCTGGGCTTACGGGACTTGGAATAGACTTGGGGCACATTTCCTGGTCAAGAAAGCTGCTGTCATCACAGTAGAAACCCAAATGGAAAGACCACTGAGGTTGGTGTCAAAAAATGTGAGCCTGAATCTTTGTTCCACCACGTCCTGACGTTAAAACCAGGCAAAACCACCCTGGCCTTTGTTCTTACATGGTAGAGAGAGCATCTTGGACCAGATGAGGTGCTCTTGTGGTCCATTCTGTGGACCTAGGTCAGTCTTTGAGGCCTCTCAAGATTCCTTGTGCTTCTGGAACAGCCAATGTGGTGGATCTGGAGGCAGGGGAGTGGAAGTGATAAGGGCATCTACCCAGTTTGAACCTTTCTACGCCACCATGGACAAGTCACTCTATTGCTCTGAGCCTTAATTTTAACCACAGTAAAATGGGAATTCAAACAGTCATACTTCGTTGGGGTTATGTAGCATTTGGGGTTTAACAAGATAGCATCTACGAAAAGTGCCAGAACCAGTAGTTCTCCATAAATGTTAGATGTTAGCTCCCTTCCTCCAGACTCCTTCTCCTTCCCCCACCTTGAGCCCAGTTCCCAGCCTCTGTCTCTCACCCCACACTCCTGTCCAGAGCTGGCTTAGGGAGAGAGGAAGTGGGGTGGGGCTGAGTCCCACCTTTGATCTCATGCAGAGAACAGAGGTTAGAAGTCCCCTTATACTGCGGAGTGTCCACCTCCCTCTCTGGCCAGCTGTCGGGTCTATGGGGAGATAAGTGACTAAGATAGAAAGAATTTCTGGAGTCCTCTCTGGCCCTGGCTCAAGGCCCTGTCCACTGGGAAAAGCTGAGGAAAGTGGTTTCACAGCGTGGAGATTCTGCACAAGGGCTTGGTCAATGGCAGTGGAGATTTAGGAGACTTACCTACCCTTTCCATGAAGGCTAAAGGTGCAAAGGCATCAAGGTGTACACTGTATGGTCTGTTCAGAGGATATTAGAACTTGCTGGAATTTGCGCGGTAGATCTGAGTGAGGGACAGAGCAAGCCAGGTGAAGGGGTCTGTTTGCCTTCCCCGGGGCCCGAATCTTCACGCGGCAGGAGGGCTGCACTAAGAGAGGATGGCCTGATTGATAAAGGTCACTCGTCCAGGTCCAGGAGGGTGGCCGAGGTGCAGGGGAGAGGGAGGAAACGCAGGTACCCGCAGGGACAGCCCCTCCCAAAGAGCCCCCTGCGGGGCACCCTTGGCAACCAGGCCTTCAGACCGAGCTCTGCCTTGTCCAAGCCATCTCTGGAAGCTTCAGGCCCACCAAGGTGCAATAATTTAGGCCCGTTCCTCCAGAAGCCATTTCATTTCAACAAGCATCGCAACTTTCTTTTAGGGGAGCAGTTTGCCAACTATGCCCAGCTGAGCTCTGGGGAAGCATCTTAGGAGGAAGGGGAGGTTCAGCCAACAGGCCCCAGGCCCCTAACCCTCTTTCACATGAGACATTAGTGCCTTGGACCTGAGGAGACACAGTCCTGCCCACAAGGACCTACCCATCTTCCAGTGGAGACCGACAGTTGAGGAAGGGGCTTGAAGGACTCCATCCATGAATGTCAGCTTAAGGTGTCCAGGAGTTGGAGGAGCACCTCTCCCAGCCCAGGGAGGACAGAGGCAGTAAAGGCTTCCTAGAAGAGGTCAGACTTGAGAAGAGTCTTGAAGAAAGAAAGCTGGTTGGAGAAGAGGTGAAGAGGGCATTCCAGGTGGAGGAAGCAGCTCCTGCAAGTCCCTAGAGCCATGGACCACCGCCATGGCCTGGGGCCTTCAAGTGCTTGTGGGAAAGTACAAGGATGAAAAGAACTGACTTGGAGTCAGACACTCCTGTGTTCGAACCACTACTTGACTGCTTACAGCCCTTCGCCCTCTCTGAGCCTCAGTTTCTCCCCTAAAAAAGGGATAATTCCTCATGAGAAGTAAGCTCCATGAAGACAAGTTCGTGTTTTCTCTCTCTCTCTCTCTCTCTCTCTCTCTCTCTCTCTCTCTCTCTCTCTCTCTCATTCCCTCCGGTAAGCCCAAAGCCTAGAGTGGTGCCTCCCAGGACCCAGGGTGATCCTTCAGTCTATGCTTGCCGAATGATGATTGGATGAAGGACACAGTGCATGTGCACTGTCTAGGACAAAGTAGATGCTCAAGAATAAATATGCTTTTGAAGCATGAGGTTCATAGAGGACTCTGTGAATGAGAATGAAAAGGTGGTGGGGACCTTGGATGTCAGAAATTTAGACTCTTTCTGTGAACAGTAGGAAGCAATACAGATCTCTGACAAGCCCCAGGGTCACTAGGTATGAGTCCCTGCTAGGGAGTCTGATAGTGCCTGAGGCCCTTCCTATGGTGGAGCCAACCCTCCCTGAGACTCTTCCTGGGAAGCTCCTCCCGTGTCATTGTCATAGGGTGGCCAGGATGTTCTGAAGTCATCTCTAGAGATAGCCTGAGTCAGGAATCAGGAATTTCAGAACGTAACCAGATGCCAAACTCTTGAGTTGGTCCCTGGGACTGGGAGGAAGCACCCGTATGCTCGACTTGAAGTCACAGGCATCAGCATCCACAGGCCTGTAGGACCTATGACCTTTGACCTGTCATGTATTCTGACCTCTCCTTGCCAGGCTCTAGTGTTTGGGTTGCTATGAGGAGAGGAGGGTTCAGGCTGAGATAGGGCAGGGCAGTGCTGCTAATCAGTCTCCATCACATGTGTTGTACTCGGGGCCCCAGGAACCTCCCCAGAACCAGGGTTGCTTAAGGATCAAGGGTGGGCCCTGAGCAACATGGTTTTCTTCCTGGCAGCCATCCTGGCCTGAGAGCCTCCAGCAAAGGCCAGAGCTTTCCCCAGAGTCCTCAGCTTACCCTCTGGTGGGTCCTGAGGCTTCGGCTCTCCTCCCTCCGTTTCTCTGCTCCCACACCCCGTTTGTGAGAGAAGCCAGCTGCTGCGCTCCCCATGGCCGAGTGGGACATTCACGACTCCCAGCACTTTAGCTGTGCCCGTGGCCATCTCTGTTTCGGAGGCTTTCCTGGACGCAGAAGAGATCGACAAAGGAATGAGGACTCCAAAAGGAGTATAAATTATTGGGCAAGAGCATGGGCAGTGTCCTAGCCTGTAGGATGGGAATAATAGGGCACTTCCGAAGGCTGACGCGAGGGGTAAATGAGATGAGGCTTGGGAAGGGGTAGAGAGAGCTGGCACAGGGCAAGTGCTCAGTACAGGACAGGTGGTGGTGGTAGTAGTGGTGATAGTGATAGAAATAGGAGGAGGAGGAGGAGGAGGAGCAGCAGCAGCAGCAGCAGCAGCAGCAGTAGTGTTTGTAACTTACCGAAGCAGAGGAGCACTCGAAAAAGTAAAATGTAGGAACACAAGGAAATGCATCAGGCCAAGGAAACCGGAGGGAGGCTGGGGCCAGACACGGGCGAGCTCAGAGGTGGCTGCTTGGAGGAGGTGAATCATGCCGGAATGAGATTTTGGAAGTGAGGAGGACAACTGTTCGGTGAGGAGGAGGACAAGGGATGTTCCCAGCTGAGTCAGTGGCCCAGAAATAACAGCCCAAGGGTGGTGGTGGGGGACGTGGACTTGTATATATTGCGCACAGGCATGGCACGTAGTAGACAGCCAGTGCATAATAAAGGCTTGCTGGTGCTCCTGGAGTTCCTCTCGGGAAGGATTTATCGAGTCCAGCGCTTAGGGGACCTGCATTCATGCAACTCTTTCAACAAGTATTTATTGAGCACCTGCTAAATTTTTAAAATTAAAGATGTTCTTTTTCTTAGAAGACTTTGAGGTTCACAACGAAATTGAGAGGAAGCCACAGAGACTTCCCGTATAACTCCTGCCCCAATGCGTGCAGAGTCTCCCGATTATCAACATCCCTCACCAGAGTGGCACGTTTCTTTCCAAGGACGAACCTCCATTGACACATCGTAGTCTCCCACAGTCTATAGTTTACATTAGAGCTCACTTGGTGTTATGCATTCTGTAGGTTTGGGTAAATGTGTAATTATCATTATAATATCATAGTATTTTCACTACCCTAAAAATCCCCTGTGCTCTGCCTACTCATCCCAACCCTTCCCTCTGTCTCCTAGCAACCATTGATTTTACTATCTTCATAGTTAAATCATTTTCTACTATCTTCATAGTTTTACCTTTTCTAGAATGTCAAAGAATTTGTCATCACACAGTATGTGGCCTTTTCAGACTGACTTCTTTCGCTCAGTAATATGCACTTAAGATTCCTCCGTGAGTTTTCATGGCTTGATAGTTCATTTATTTTTAGTAGTGAATAATATTCCATGATCTGGATGAACCAAAGTTTATTTATCTGTTCACCTACTAAGGGCCATCTTGATTGCCCTTCCTAAGTTTTGGAAGTTACATATAAAGCGGCTATTCATGAGCAGGTTTTTGGGTGACACAAGTTTTCATTTCTTTGGGTAAATACCAAGGAGTATGATTGCTAGATCGTATGGTAAGGATAAGTTTAATTCTGTAAGAAACTGCCAAACTGTCATCCAAAGCGGCTGTACCAATTTGCATACCCGCCATCAATGGAGGAGCGTTCCTGTTGCTCCGCATTCTTGACAGCATTTGGTGTCGCTGGTGTTCCAGATTTTGGCCGTTCTGATAGGTGTGTAGTGGCATCTCCTTGTTTTATTAATTTGCATTTCCCTGATGACACAAGATACGGAGTATATTTCTCATGTTTATTTGCCATCTGTATATCTTTTTTGGTGAAGTGGCTGTTAAGATCTTTGGCCCGTTTTTTAATTGTGCTGTTTGTTCTCTTATTGTTAAGAAATCTTTGTGTATTTTGGGTAACGGTCCTTTATCAGATGTATCTTTTGGACACTCACCATGTTTTCCCTTTGCCTTACTGGCTGTTCCTTCTCACTCGCCTCTGCTCATTCCTGATCATCTCTACCTTTTCACATTGGCTGGAGGCTGGGGTCAGGGCTCAGTGCTCTGTCCCCCTCTCTTTTCTCTCTGCTCCCACACCCTTACTCCTTTGTTGACCTCACCTAGTATTATGGTTTTAAAGCCCAGAACTCCAGACTCGCATATCCAAGACTGCTTTTGCAGTGTCTCTTCAAGGACATGTAATGGGCATTCAAGTTCACACATCCAAAACCGAACTCCTGATCTTTCCCCCCAAACTCACTTCTTCCTCAGCCTTTCCTATCAAAAGCAACTCTGTCTTTGACCCCAAACCTTAGCGTCTTCCTGGAGTGCTCCTTCTCTCACTACCTCTCCTCACCCCCAGTCTAATTCCTCAGCAAATCCTATATACTCAATATACTTTGAGTATATTTTTAGCAGAGCAGAATGACACTGAAAAATATAAGCCTGCCATTCCACTGCCCCGGACACTCCTGTGGCATCCGTCTCACCAAGAGTCAGTCAAAGTCATCACCAAGTCCTACCAGGCACTGCGTGATCTACACCTCCTGTTATTTCTACCCCACTCTGTTATTGCTCTGACCTCATCTCTGTTATGTGAAAGGGATTCAGAGAAATAGGGGTCCAGATACTGGCTGTCTTTTGAGCACAACAGGTGTGCTATAACTTCAAGGCCATTGCCCTTGCTCTCCCCTACCTGGATTTGTCTTCTCCCAGATATGCACATGGCTCTGTCCCTCACCTAGTTCAGATTTTTGCTCAAATGTCACCTCCTCAAGACCTTCCCTAGTCACACTATTTGAACTTGAACTCATCTCAATCCATGGCACTACTTATCACCTCCTGCTTTATTTTGCTCTGTAGCTCATAACCCGGCTAACATGCTATATGACATATTTGTATGTCTATTGCCTATCTCCTACCTCATCTACTTTATTCACCACTGTATTTCTAGCACCTAGAACAGGGCAAGCACATAGTAGGTGTTTAAATAATGAGTTTGTGAAAGATGCCACTTGGGATATTCACCTCACCCCCACCCACCTTCATCCTGGCTCACTCCCTTGAACTTCACTTGTAGGCGTTGATTCCCACTGCACTTAGAGATCTCATCAGACTCTCATTCACATAATGAATTTGGTACTTGAAACCAGATCTGTTTGGTTCTGACTTGTTGCCCTCCAGAGAAGCTTGACATCCCAAGTTTGACCTAGGACTGCTCATCATGCTCCTGTTCCCAACCACATTTCAAACCCTACTGATGCTTGTCATTTTCCAGAAAGAGGCTGTATTGGGAATTAGGCCTATAATACTGCAAAGCAGGGATCTCAAGGAAAGCTAATATGCCATAGTCCAAGAGAGCTCAGCAGGGACAGCTATTTGGAGAGGCTTCAATAAACCACAGTGCAGGGGAGTCCAGGAAAGGGAAACCAAGAGTGTCACTGGAATAGAGTTCTGGTCATTTACTAAGGCAAAACCGTGCCATGCGATGGCTCAGGAAGGCCAAGGGAGACAGAGACTACGGTGTTCTTGAAAGGAGGGGCATCTGAGCCAAAGATGAGGGGCTGCTCATGTCCCATCTGGGTTTACCCCATACCACCCAGGAGCCACCTCCATGCTGTTGGAGGATAAGGCATGGATCTGCTTGTCCTCGACTGCTCTGTCCTTGTTCGGAAAGGGCGCTTTGCACACAGCTCAGTCTAAGCACTTTCCAAGTTGTATCATGATTATCTACATGGCAGTTAGTCTCCACCCCAAAGGTACTGGGCCCCAATTGCTCATCTTAGTACTCCCAGGAATAAGCCCAGGGACTATTATGTAGACAGCATTCCTAAATGTTGGATGAATAACTGAATATTCTCACACCCCACTCCAAGGAAAAGAAGAATGGGAGTCAATTTTATTACTGTTAATGCTGACTACTCTTCACTGAACCCTGATCATACCCCCATTAGTGCTCGTTTCACAACAGTTCTGAGGTAGTTGCTGTCAGCTTGGTTTTATTGATGAGAAAACTGAAGGTCAGAGAGGATGTCACTTGCCCAAGGTTACGCAGCTTATAGCTGGCAGAATTTGGTACTTGAAACCAGATCTGTCTAACCCCAAATCCCATGCTCTTTCTCCTGGGCTACACTCTCTCTCGAATAAAGATTTATCGAGTATCTACTATGTGCATACTACTGCATTAAAACACTTTGGGCAAGTTGTTCTATTTGATCCCCCCAATTATGAGACCCATATTATTCCTTTTTACAAATGGAGAAACCAAGGGTCAGTAAGATTACCTACCTTGCTCAAGGTCATTCAGCTGCTAAGTTTTGGAGCTGGATTGGAACCTGGCTTTGTTTAATCCCAACATGAAGCTCTTTGCCCTGCACCACGACACTCAGGACACAAGGCAGTGTCCGGGCTGGTTGACTTCTGGTGATGGGCAGAGGCTGTCGAAAGCAAGGCCAAAGTTTGCCTCTCCCTCTTATACCTGTCACTTCGTGCTATCCCAGCTCTGCAAACTGTGACCAGTGTACCCTCACCCTGGCCAGGCCTGGGGAAGAATCACAGCAATCAGTGGCCAGGGTAGGCTCAGAACAGGTCAGTTACGACATCTGGAGAAACAAGGCCAACAATATGCTTCTCCATGTTGTTGACATTGGCTCACGAGTTCATCTCCAGGTATTAGAGGTTACTCACTGCGTGATTCCAGCTTTGGTGCAGAGGATTCAATCTTAGCAATATGGTGGGTGATTGAGCGATTAGACTCTAGAATCTGAGTTCTTGGATTCAAATCAAAGCTATTCATTGCCTATATAATCTTCAGTTGGTTCCTCATTCTTTCTGAGTCTTACTTTACTCATCTGTAAAACGGGGTTAATAATGGAACCTGTCTCATAGGGTCATAGATCAGATTAAATGAGATAATGTTGATAGTGTACTTGGAAAAAAGCGCTTTGCTAGTGGTTGGTAACTGGCAGCCCCAGCTGTAATGAATAAGGAAAGTCATCCAGACCTCAGGGACACTACCTCCCATCGTTTCCCTGGTCTTGGAAGAACACTGGCCCTGGAGTCCAAAGAGTCAACCTCAGTCGGGTTGTGTGGCTTCCAGAAAGTCACTTCGCCTCTCAGTCTTGTCCCACTCATTTGAAAAGAAAAGTGGTGATATTGAAACATCCCATACTTAGCCCCTACGACTCCCTTGAGGCTTGAACGAAATAGCGAATGTGGAAATACTATGTAAAGCATAAAATTCTGGTTTCCCTTTCTTGTCCCCCACCCCACCCATACTCTTCCCAGCCAGTAAGTCTCCCTCCCACCCTTTTTGATTCTCAGCAGCCCTGGAATCTCAGCTGGCTTCCAGAAAGGATTTGGAGCACAGCACACACTGTCCAAAGGTTGTTTCCAAAGCCTCCGGCAGCTAAGCCTGGCCCCAGCCCTTCTTCCTTGAAAATGTCTGGCCTGCTGGGAAAGAATGTGGGCTGGCAGTTCATTTCCATTCAAGTTCACAAGCACTGTTGAGCATCTTCTCTGTGCCAGATTCTGGGCACTGAGGATCCAGGGATGAACAAGATGGTGTCTGCCCTCAGAAGCTTATAGTCTAATGGAGATATAGTCACATCACAGACAAAGACAACACAGTATAGTGGGGCAGGGTAGTGCTGTGACTGGAAGCCCTGAAGAAAGCACCATACATGACCTGGGAGAATCAGAGAAGGCTTCCTGGAGGAGGGGATGTTTGAGAGGAGCTGACCTTCACCCAGTCATGTCCAAATATGACAACCTTTACTATACTAGTACCTTCTTGTCCTGTCAGTCATAAATTTGTCAACACGGCAATCTAGAGGAAGCTTTGAAATAGTATTTCATCCAGCTGTCATTACAAAGAGGCCCAGAGAGCTATAGTGACATTCTCAGGTCACCCAGCTAGGAGTGCTGGAAACATCAGGCAGCATGTATGTAAAGATCAGTGTTTCTTCTTGAGCATCCATCTTCAATCAGACAAACTCTCTGGGAAAAGACACCAATGGGTCTTACGAATAAATCCAGAGGAGGATTCTTAAAGCTCTCTATTCTTCTACCCCTTAGGCTGCCACAGGGAACCTTTTCTTTGCACGGCACTTTACAGTTTACACAGGCTATCACATCCCTTTCAGTCTTCCCAGCAACCTGTGAAGTAAACATCATATAACATACTTCACAGACAAAGAAACTGAGTCTGGACAAAATCTTTAAGATGTGATTGTAAAACTGAGAAACTGATTTCAGAAGTTATGGGGCCCTGAGTCAACGTCATAATTTGACTTCAATTGGAAAGTCCATTTTTTAAATTATGTGTGTATGAATTTCCTTGCCCTTTCCTCTTTTCTTCTTATTTCTTATCCTTTTATGAAATAGCTTTCTAAGAAGTAGGAATTATTGGCCAGAGTGTGGTCTCTGGACTGGTTCTATCTTTTCTACGTTTGGTCCTGCCTCAGTTGCCCTTCTCATCCCTCTCTTCATAGTGTGCTCGCTCGCTCTCTGTTCCCCCTTTCTCCTTCCTCTTCCCCTCCTCCTCTCCCTCCCTCTCTGTCTCTCTCTCTGTCTCAGTCTCTCTCTCTCTCTCCTTCTCTCTCTCCCTCCCTCCCTCCCTCCCTCTCCGTCCCCTCTCCAGTACTTTCCTGTCTCTGCCTCTCTGTCTCTCTCCCTACCATTTTTTCTCTCTCCATCTCTTTCTCTATCTCTCCCCTATTCTCTTCTCCACCCCTTCTCCATGTCTCCCTCTGTCTCTCTCTTCCTCTCTCTATCTCTGTCTCTACCTCTGTCTCTATCTCTCTTCTATGTATGCATGTTTGTGTGTGTGTCTTTCTGTCTGCTCCCCGCCCCTTCCCCTTCCAGGAAGGCTATGCAGGTACTGGGAGGTGCCAGATAGTTTTGCTCTGACCAGCCCAGGGTTGTGCGGTGGCTGCCTCTTACAGACCTTCTAAGTTCCCAGCATCCAGCTCCTGAGCCAGTGGGAGGGGGAAACACTGAGAAATCTGGCCAGGCCCCTGCCCAAATCCGCACATTCCCATGGCAAGAAAGAAAAGAGGAGCTCTCAAAAAGAAACAGACAGGAGGCATTGGTCATCGACCGTCATCCTCCCAGCCCCTCCACCCCCAAACATCTGGTTTGAGGAAGGGTGGTATCCCACCCTCCAGATGTGCAGCCTGAGGCAGGAGCGGTTTGCAGGAGAGACCGTCAGTGACCTCACAGCCTGTCTAAGCAAGGGGATGGAGCGGAGGGTATGGATGTGGAAACAGGAGTCAGCAGTAGTGAAAAGCAAAGTCCATGCTCTCCATCTGCTCTGGATGGGAAGGTGAGTGCTGGGAACTCAGAGTTTAGAGGGAGAGAAATAGAAATCCAACATGCCCCTCATCCCCACCAGCTGGGTTCCAATCCTGGCTCCTCCCTTTTGTAGCAGCGTGCCTCTGGACCACTGGATTTCCTTCCCTGGCTCTTAATTCCTTATCTGTTAGATGGGAACCTAATAGTCACTGCTGTAAAGTGCGTAACACAGAGCTTGGTAATGCACATTGGTCCTTTCCTCTACCTCCCAGAAAGTCTTCCTGGACAAGCCCAAATCCCCCTACCCTACCACTCTCTGCTCCCTATAGCCCTTTCTTGGTCCTTACTGCCACACTGGTCCTCCCTCCAGGCCACCTCCCTGGACAATAGCCACGCCATCACTGCTACTGTCATCATCATCATTATAGTCATTATTCCTGAGACTGTTTTCCACTAACACCTCGTCTCCTCACTGACATGGTGACCATCTGCTTTTTGTTGACAGTGTCTTACACTCACCATAAAGTACTCGGTGAAAGCATGGACTTGAGGGTCAGCCAGATCCAGACTGGGCTTTGACCTTTTCCACCTACTAGAGAATGCTTCCTCTGCCCAGGATTGAGGGCAGAGGATTGGCTTCCCCTGAGGGCTCCAACCCTGCTTAGAAGGGGACTCAGTTTGCTAGCTGGCTCAGGATACCAGGGTGGCCCAAATTGTCCACAGAAGCTAGCCAAGGATTGCTCAAGTCCTGTCCTGCTGGTGAGACCCTGTATGTTCAGAAGCAGAGCTGGAATCTTAGGCTTTAGACCACTGTGACGTCCGGCATGGCCCACCCTCCACCGGCCCTTAGGAATCCATTAGCAATTTTCTCTATCTCCCAAAGCCACATGTGAATCATACCTTTGCACTCATGTAGAGGGTTACTAAAATAGCTAGCATTAAAAGTGCTGATTATCTCCTATTGATCAACTAATTGATAACTGTAGAGCTCTTTGATTAAGCCAAAGGGTTTGATTGACTCGTAATCATTCATGATCATTTAATAGACAATCAGCTGTGTTACTTTGGGTAAATTACTTAGTGTCTGTTTCCTCCTTTGTAAGTGAAAGTTATCACAGGGTCCTCGTGAGGATTAACTTAACTAATACTTATAACCTTTGTTGTTCACGTTGCTATTAACATCATGAATAGACGAAATACCTTAAAGCACACTGTGTGTTGTGGGAGAGTCAGCAGTGAAGTAGACCGCTCATTTTTCAGATAAGAAAAGCAACCCAAGGAGGCGAAAGGGGCTTTGGACTCAGGCAGAGCTAGTTTCAAATCCCGGCTCACCAGCTTCTTCATTGGGTGGCGTTGGGTGAGTGGCTTTTCTTCTCTGAGCCTCTGTTTCCTCCTCTTCAACGTGATGTAGAGCATGTCTCTGCTTGGCCCAGCGTAGGCATTCAAACAACAGCTTCCACGCTAACGGTTGTCACGCCATTTCCCACCCTCCCTGACCTTTCTCCCCTTGCCCCAGCTGTCAAGCTAGCGAGTATCAAACTTCAGTTTAAGCCAGGAATCCTGTTCTTCTGTCTTCTGCTTTTCTGGAAGTTTCTGCAAGACCCTGTGGGAGTCCAAGCAGAGTCTCAAGAGCCATTCTGGATTATGTGGCCAAGTGCCTGGTGCTTTATCTTCTTGTGGTAAAATTGGAAGTTTTAAACAAGAAAGATAAATATCTGGGTTAAAAAATGAATTTCCTATTCGCTTTATCCTAGTTATCAGTGGGAGTTTGGAACCCTGTGGTTTGGGACACTTGCTATAGTCTGGGGTGTATCCTATTAATTTGTCATTGGGAAATAAAGGTTTGTACTAATGCTGAGGATTCTGTTTAATAATTTTCAAAAGCCTGTCCCACAAGAGAAGGGCTCACACTAGTATGGTATAAGGACTAAGAACTGGGCTCTACAGTCACAATCCTCAGGTCTCAATCCCAGCTCTGGCGCTTTCAACAAGGTGTGTAACTTCCCTGTACCTCAGTTTCCTCATCTGTAAAACAGGGATGATGACAGTGTTGCACGTGGTTGCGTGGGAATGAATGAATGGACCGATGTAAAATGCTGACAACAGTTCCCGTGTAAGTCCTAGCCTGTTATTGTCACCTCCACATCACGCCCCTCCTCCCGCATTTTGGTGGAAGGCGTTCGAAAGCCATTCTAGATGCTCAGATAGACGACCAGGGTCCCCATTGTTCCCAGCCACCTAGGAATAAAATTAGCAGGACCAGCATGGGAACATTTATCTACAGTGCCACCCTATGGGACTCAAATCTTCTCCTTCCATCCCTTTGCTTGATGCCCCCAAGGGACTGTGATCTTTGGCTGTCAGAGAAGCCCAAGGTTGGAATGGACCATCGAGGTCATCTCCTCTGACCACTGTTTGGATACTGGCCTCCGTTCACTAACTTTTCTTCCAAGCTGCCCTCCCATGTGTCTTTGAATGCCTTCAGTGACAAGAACTCATAACACCCTAGATGTCCCACCTCACCTCCAGGTGGCTTTGATTGGGAGGAAAATGCCTCCTGAACTGAGCTCAGTTCTAAGTCACTGCAAGAGCAACTCCAGTCAGATCTTTTCCCTGTTAGTTAACCTTTACTCTTTCTCCTTCGCCTCCAGGGTTATGTGCAAACTCCTAAGACTCTCTCACACCCGAGAGTTCTCACATCATCTCCAACTTCCCCTTTACCCCACAGCCTTATATTCCCAGCCACACTCCGGGTCCCACCTATTCTTAAATCTGGTGTAGCATTTCACAACTCCATTGCTTTGTAGAGGCTGTTCTCTCTCTTTTCTTCTCTGATTATCAGTCCACATCTTCTAAGACTTGGACCAAAAGTCTCCAGGGGCCTTGCCAGCTCCCCAAAGGGTTTCAGGGTTTCAGGGTTCCATTCACCAAGCTTCTCGTTTTGCACTGTGATCATCTGTTTACATGTCTAAATCTCCCACTAGTGGCAGCTCCTTATTTATTTTCAACATTGTGTCCCCCACCTCAGGTCTAGTTTGACACCTGCATAGAATAGGTGTCCAGAAAATATTTACCCAGTGAACACAGGAGGATTGAATTGACTGGGAATTCTACCCACTGGATCAGGTTCCATCCCTCTTTACACAACTACCCTTTTGAATATATGGAGACAGTCCTCATGTTCCCTGGAAATCTTCTCTTCTCCAAGCTAACATTCCCACTTCTGCCAGCTTTTCCTCGCATGACGTGGTTTCAAGTCCACCTTCAGCCCCACCATTCCCCTCTGGACCAACTTCAGGTCCTTTGTGTCCTCAAGATCTGTCTTCTAAAGCTAAACCTTAGGCGCCCGTGGTGGTCTGGCATGTGCAGGGGATAGCAGGACTGCCCCCGCGTGCTCGAGGCACAAGTGGCTCTTAGCGTGGAAAGAGCCCTGGTATTAGAACCAGTTGGACATAGGTTCAGGCTCAACTCTGGCAGCCATCAGCCTTGTAAAGAAGAGGGATACTCAAAATATTTAACAACTGTCATGGCCCAGGAGTTGACCAGACAGCTGTAGTTTTCGAGCAGGGTCAGAAAGCCCCTGCTGAGCTTGGTGTTATCCCTTTGGTTTTTTGGATCACAGGGTGCGAGCAAGGAGGAAGTAATCAGGGCAGCAGATATTTAGCAACCAGTACAGAAATATCCGAATATTTTAACAGCTGGTACAATCACACCTGCGTGTTCCAGTTGGATATCTGTCCTGGATATAACCAGATTCAAGTGATTTCAGTGCTCCGAACCCCAGTTTCCTCATCTGTGAAATAGAGTCGAAAGTAGTACCTACCATGTGGGTCTTTGAAGGCATGCAAAAAGTGACATCCCTCTTCCCTGACAAAATTCAGAGCTAACTAAAGAATAAAGAAAAAGAATGAGCCAGTAAGAATGAAAATATCATACCCGGGAAAAGTTTAATGGGAATATTTGACTGGAATCTGCAGGAGAGTGGACTCCTAACTGAACCCAGGATTAGAGCCACTCACCTTCAAGGTCACAGAATGTACTGGAGCAGGATTGGCCTCCCCCACAATGTGGTCACTCCCTAAGCCTCCAGCCCCACCCTTGTCACGCCTTATATTCCTGGGACACTGAGCTCTCTGGCAGTTTCTAAACATGCAATGACCTGTGATAACACCATGCCTTTTTTGATGTACTTTGTCCTGGAATCCTCTGTCTTTCCTTCTCTGACTGATAAACTCTTGCTCGTTTATCGATACTGGGTTACATATCCCCTCCTCCAGAGCTTAACCCCACCTGTGAACTTAAACTTAAATTGGGAGCCCTGGATGTCATGCTTTAATTCCTGGGGGCAATAGGGAACTAGCAGGGAATAACCTGATGGGATTCACTCTTACCGGAAACCAGATATTAGAAAGAACTTTCTTCATATCCAGAGTCATGTAGTGAGAGCTCCTTTCTGGCATTCTGTAATTACCAACAGTGAGGGAGAGGGGGTTCACCTACGAGTGCTTTTCTTTCCCAACCAGTATATTCAAAAGGCTCTCAATCTCTATTTCCTGTTGGAGGTTTGTGTTTCTTGCTAATCTTTAATGAAATAAGTGTGGCTTCTACTTAGTGACACAGTGTCCACAATTACGGGAGCAGCATTTTTCAGACTTGTGCCTCTGTTTATATTATCTCTGGTAATGGAATTGCTTACTCCTGAGAATTCTATCCTCCCAAGGAAGGTCTTTCCTTCATAAATCATTAATGAATAGAGCCCACTGGAGACCACTTAACTCTCACGTCTGTAGGTAAACTAGAAAGGTGAGAAAAAATTCAAAAATTGGCAAATGTAGAGTGCTTAATGCACAGTCTCTGGTATGGAGTAAAATGAAATAAGTGGTAGTAGTTGTGGTTAGTATTGCCATATTAGTCAGGGTAATTAATGCTCAGTTGCTACAGCAGACAAACTCTTAAAATCTCAGTGGCTTACCACAGTGAAGGCTAATGTCTTGCACATGTGACATCTGATGTGGGTCAGGAGTCCTTTCTCGTTTGGTAACCACACCATCTCGAACACGTAGCCTCCACAGTCACCGCAGCAGGAAAGAAGAGAAAGATGGAGGGGGTACGTCAGCTCTTAACTGCCTCCACCCAAAAGTGATGCCTTAACTCCTTTGCTCATAGTTCATTGACCAGAACTGGTCAAAGAGCCCAAGCCTGACTTAGGGGGGGATGGGGGAAGATGGGAAATGTAGGGGATCCCTCGGGTATTTGGAGGTTAATGCCACCTCTGCCACAACTATTTAGCTGTGCTCCCTCGCCTAATTTCAAAAAGAATTTGGGAGCAGTGAAACCATGTTTAGAAAGCTCATAAGAACGGCTTGGTGACACTTCTTAGCCCCATTAATTCCTAGTTTCCTCTTAGGCAAAATGGGAATACCAAGAGTTCCTGCTTCACGGAGTTGTTTTGAGCTTTGGTTGATGAATGTGACAGTACATAGGACCTGGCTGACCTAGTATGACTTCTTTAAAAATATTAGTTGAGTCTGGAGCACAGAACGAATTGGCTCTTTGGGCCTATAGTATCACTGAATATATCGAATTTAGCATACACAGAACCCTGAACTATTGTTTGTAATTCTCTTCTTTCTACACTTCTAACACTGTTTCTTTGGACCCATTGCTTTATTATCAGACAGCTGTATCTGCTTGCTTACTGCTGCAACCAGAGCCCAGCATGTTTCCTGGCCCTGAGCTGGTACTCAGTACATGTTTGGTGAATAAACAATGGCATAGCATTTGAATTTGTCATTGAAGGATACACAGGCTTCAAGCAAGTAAGGAAGGGCTGGTAGGGTCTATGAGCCTCCTTTAAAGGAGGCTACATGGTATGTTGGGTATCTGGGCTTTCAGGTTCTCAAAATATTAAATATTCTGCTTGTGACTTGCAGTATAATGCTGATCACATTGCTTCCATTCCTGCCTCTGTTTCTCCATCTGTCAAGTGGGACACAGTAGAGTGTGATTCTTAAGGATCTAGATTCTGGAAACAGACTGCCCTGGTCCAAATATTGATACTAACTTTTATCCATTGTGGATTTTGGTACAATTATTTTATCTTTCTTGAGCCTCAGTTTTCCCATCCATGAAAATGGTATACCAAGAGTACCTACCTTATAAGATTGTCATGGGGACTCAGGGAGAAAATTTTTATAAAGCATTGGCATTGTTTGTCTGGCATGAATTGAATAATGTTGGGTAATATTAAAATGAGGGTGAATATTCAATCCTATAAATACTAATCAGAAACAAAAGAGAATGAACTATTGATACAAGCAACAATACAGATGAACCTCACAAATTTAATGCTGAGCAAAAGAAGCCAAGATGCAAGAGTATATACTATGTAACTATTTTTATGAAACTCTAGAAAAGACAAAACTAATCTATAATGGCAGAAAGCAGATAAATAGTTACCTAGAGCCTGGAGTAAAGGGGTTTGTGATGGTTATTTTATTTGTTAACTTGACTGGGCTAAGAGATGCCCAGAGAGCAAGTAAGACATTCTTCCTGGGTGTATCTATGAGGCTGTTTCCAGAAGAGATTAACATATGAATCGGTAGGCTGAGTAAAGACCAGCCTCCCCAGGGCAGTAGGCATCATCCAATCTACTGAGGGCCTGACTAGCACAAAAAGGTGGAGGGAATGCAAATTTCCTCCCTTTACTTGAGCTGGGACATCTGTCTTCTTCTGCGTTGGGCACTCCTACTTACTCAGACTATTGGACCCCGATTGGGACTTATACCATCAGCTCCCTTGGTTCTCATGCTTTCAGACTCGGGCTCAATTATACCACTGGCTTTCCTGCGTCTCAGATGGAAGACAGTGGGAGTTCTGGCCTTCATATTTGTGTGAGTCAATTCCTATAATAAATCGTGTGTGTGTGTGTGTGTGTGTGTGTGTGCGCGCGCGTGCAATCTTATTCATTCTGTTTCCCTGAGAACCCTAATACAGGGTCTCATTGTAAAGGGGCACTTTGGAATTTGGTTGGTGATAGAAAGCTCTATCTTGATTATGACAGTGGTCACATGGTGCATCCGTTTGTCAACACTCACTAATGTTTTCATTGCATGTAAATTATATGTCAGTCAAGTAAATTTAAAACTTAACAAAACAAAACAAAAACAGGAGGGTTGTACAGGATGAGTTCTAACTCCGATTATAGGAGCTCTTGCCAGGTATGGCCCCCTGCTCTGCCCACCAAATAAGGCTTGCCGCCCGGAAGCAGGTTTTCTTCCGTCCTCCCTTCCTCTGGGCCTCTGCCCCATCTGTGCACACCCTGGTCTCATTCTCTGCCCCCAGGCCTGCCAAACGCAGCACTCTGCTTTGTCAAGAAACCAAGATATTGGTGCAGGCTAGGTCCTAGACATGAGTGGGAGCCTCAGGTATTAGCTCATAATGGGATGGAAATGTCAGCCACACCCACACTAGTCTAGGGGATCTGGTGACCCCTCTAGCTGCTAGGGTCTGCTGAGCATGATTCATGAGTCAGCGTGGGAGGCCGCAGGGGAGTCAGCTGATGGTGATGCTTTAGAGTCTGCCCTTCTTTTCCTGATTATTAGCAACTATGTAGGGAATAAGATAGACACCGACACCACCACCACCACCACCACCACCACCACCACCACCACCACCACCACCACCACCTTTTCAGGTAATCAGAACTTCCAGAGTCACGAAATTCCAAGGCTCGATACGAAAGAAAGCTAGAAAGGGGACTGGAATGATGTTTTAGCCTATGCTAGGTGATTTACACAAATTCATTTCCTTTCCACTGCAACATTATGGGTTTGAACTGCTAATCGTAGTAATGGTAATAATAACAGCTAGCATTGATTGAGAATTTACTATGTGCCAGGCCCTTCCCTAAGCACTTTACTTTCATTACCTCATCTCACCTTTATAACAACTGTGTGACATGGATACCATCATTATCCTCGTTTTGCTGATTAAGGAATTAGGGCACAGAGAGGTTAAATAACTTGTCCAAGGTCTCACCTAGAAGTGACAGAGCTGGGACTCGAACCAGGTCCATCTGATACCAGAGCCTGCAGGAAGCAGACGTCTCACATCCTTTCCCCCAACACACACAAAGCAAGTGACCAGAAACAGAGACCTCTGTGTTTACTGTGTTCTGTAGAAGAACCCAGCTGGGGCAGGAGAAGCAGCAGGAATGTCACCTTCCCCCACTTCTGGCTCCCAAATCTTACACAGGTGTACCTGATCAGGGAAACCTACACCACACTGGACCCTGAGCTCCAAAGAAGTCCAGGAATATAATTTTAGCTTTTCTCGATTCTTCTGAAACAGGTAGGCACGTTAGGAGGAGAGTGGAATGGATGCTGAAAACCATATCTACCCTAAGAGGTAACTTAGAATTGGGGGAGTCAGAGGCCATGGGGAGGGATGCATGGAGGTATTAGGTGGGATTCTTGGAGAGCAAGCAGCAGAAACCAATGTAAGTAAGCATGTTGAAGCAGGGATTTAACCTAAGACATACAGGGAATGTTTCATGGAATCCAAAGACAACAGTATGTCCAGGAAAGGTCTAGAAACCTGAAATGCTATCAAGATGTTCCCTTCATCTCTGATCTCAGCCTCACTCTGTGCATCAGCTCCATCCTTCACCTTCCTTAATGATGAGGTTCTTGAATCCACACAGCAGGAAACATGGCTGCCCTTGCAGGGCCAGTCACGTGGAGTAATCTATCTGTCAATCTCTTTCTCTTTCCTTCTACCAATGCCAAGTGCCCAGGGTAGAGGCTTGGTTGAGATGGGGTCAGGTGCCCACCCCAGGCTCATATGTTGGAAGGCCAGGTGAGAAGTGGATGTGTTGTACAAAACAGCAGCTAGCCATCCTCTTTCCTCACCCATCCCCAGACACTGGAGATAAAGGTGGGCAGTTAAGACGGTGGGGATGGAGGAGTTGTTGGTCCACAGCCTAAGTGTACTCCTCAAGATGTATCCTACATATATATATATGTATATCCACTTAATACCATTCATTGGCTTAATCAGGCTCAGGAATTCAGATTGCTCCTATGTGTAAAGATGCCTTTAAGCTGTTAACACTCAGACAATAGACGAGGAATTGCATCTCTTTACCCACCCCAGGCCCCTTAAAGCAGCAGATTCAGCTGCTCTCTCTACACCCATAGACATGGCAGCAACAGTTCTAGACAGTCTTCGTTTATTTCTAGACCTTTTCTCACTCAGATCATGTCTCCTCTAGAGTTTTGGCTCTTTGCTCAGCTCAATCCTGGCTGCTAGCCTTTTGGACTAATTGTTAATTCTTTGTTTCCATGCTATAAATCTGTGTTCTCTCAACTAGTTTTTGTCTAACCTTGACCCTGCAATCCTATAGTGTCCCTCCATGTCCACAGTGCCCTCAGGAAGGCCATCATCCACTCCCTTAAGACTCAACATCCAGCTCTTGTTGGCCAGCAACCTGGCTGGTCCAATCTGAGATACCCATGTTGAAGACTTCAAGAGCATCACATGGACTCTGGCCATTTGTACTTGGCCAAATTCTTGGGCCTCGATTCAACAATCTGTGAGTTTGGCATCTACACAGAGCACTCTGCCAATGACAGGACACAGAAATGAAGAGTGTAAGGCGGTTGCCTTCAAGGAGACCACAGTTCTGGCAAAGATAAAGTTTAGGAGGCACTGGCCATGTTAAACGTTGGGTAGCAACCAAGAGCCAGCTATAAGGAACCTCCCTCCTGGGCCCAGACAGCTAAAGAACTCATGACAGCCCAGAATGTCAGAGATAATTCTGATCCTGGCATAGGAAACTGGAAGATAAGAAGCCTTTGTTAGTTCCTCCTCCATGGGTACAATGAGGTATTCATGCTATTCCCCTCGGGACTTGGGAAGCATTTTAGGCCCAAGGAAGGTCTGTGCGTCATCATAATTGTGTAATATGGCTGCCCCCTTTCCTCCTCACCCCTTGACATATCCTGGTCAGGCAAGATAAAGTTCTGCTGATGCTTTTGCTGCTGTGGCCGCCATAAATCAAGCTTCCTTCAGTGGCCTTTGATTTAGCCTTCCAAGGAGGTGGAAATCTGGGGGCCGCTTCTTTCCATCGATCCTACCTCCTATCTTTTGCCACTGTGTAAAGGGATCAACAGTTTACTTGGTGAATCAGTGCAGACTCTATGGAAAGACATCGTGGTGCGAGGAGAAGGCATAGCCTCTGAAGTGTAACTGCCCTGAGTTTGAACCACTTACTAGCTGTGAAGGCATAGACGATATCCTTAACCTCTCTGAACCTCAGGTTTTCATTTCGCTGTGTTTTTGTCCAATGTGCAAAATAAGTGTTATGGAAATACCTGCATAGAGTTGATAATCAGGATTAAATGATAGGGTACATGTAAATCCCCTAGCACTTTGCCTGACACCAATAGAGGCTCAGTAAACATGGCTTCTATCTGCAGGCCCTAGGAAAGTTTGGTGGAGTAAATAAACCTGGCTCTCACCTTCTTTATCATAAAGATAGGTTGTTGTTTTTTTTTTATTATAAAGGTGGATGATCAGACCTACCTATGCGAAAGAGCCCCATCTGTAAAATGGGCAATAAGATCTACCCCACAGGATGTAGAGGTACTATTAATCCCCACTGCACCAACAAGAAAAGGGGGCACAGAGAGCGAGTGACCCATCCACAGTCACAAAGCTGGGAAGCAGTATTGCTGGGTTTTGAACCTACCCTTCTGGCTTCAGAGCCCATGCTCTTGCCACTTCACTCTGCTACCTGCACCATCTCGCTGACTACGTGTCTGTGAGAGGTCACCAGGAACCAGAGGTACTAGAACGAGGGTCAGATGTGGAGTCAGGTAGGTCAGATTCTAACTTCACAGTGTGGGCAGATCACTTTGTTTCTTCATTTGCAAAGTGGCACCAATAATACCTCTGTTGGAGAGTTCTTGTGTAGATCCCTTTAGATCCATTGCTTTGGCAGGTGGTTATTGGAAGTCTGCAATGTGCCGGACACTGTCCCAGGGGCTAGGGATGAAGCCTAGAGCAAGAGGCATGAGCTGGTCACCAAGCGGTCCCTGCCTTACTGTCTAATGAGAGAATAATATCATGTACTTGAAAGTACTTTTCAAACAGAGATTTGCCATTCGTATTAAGCAAATAAAAGTGCTTGCAGCTCTACAGAAAATTACTAAAAACAAAACAACAATGATAACAGTAACAGTCAAAGTATTTTCTCTGTGCCAGGCATTACATTAAACTCTTTGCATGAATTTTTTCAGTAATTCCCTCAAAACATTGCATGTAGGCATTATCATTAGTTCCCATTTTACACATGAGAATACAGAGGCCTGGAGAGGTTATTTATTAATAACCAGTTGAGCAGTGGAGCTGGTTTTCAAGCCTAGGTGGTCCACCTTCAGAGCCTGTCATCCTAAATACCACACCATACAGCTTCTACTGCATCTTACCACTGCCTCTGGTTATTTGTATCTCAGTTATATATTTAGAAACATCTGGAAGTCTAGTTAAGAGTTTTATCGTTAAGTGTGGGGAATTTAGCCTACCAGCCTCCATCGTCTAGTCAAGCCTAGTCTTGATCCAGCACCTACTTTAGACATAAAGACAGATGCTCGGCTGCAGGGCTGGGAGGAGTGTACCATGGCATTTACTGGCCAGGCTTCCCAACCTTCGCAGTTACCTCATCACTGGCCTTTACATCACCACTGACCAAGCCAAGAGCCTGGGTTGTGCCCTGAATCTAAAAGTCTGACCATAGGCTTTTACGAAGCTATATCTTTCTGAGAACTTCCTGGGCATTACTCACTTGTCCTCTATCAACTGCCCCAGAAATGGTGCTGGCAGCCTCGTCTCAGATTTATAGATTGTGGAGCTAGAGGCAGTGACTATAAAGAGGAAGTGACCTTTTCTAGGTCCCTTGGTACAATTGGGTGCAGAGCTATCTCCAACACTCAGATTACCTGAATCCTAGTCTCAAAATGTCATCTGAAACATTAATGCCCAGAGGCTCCAAGTCACACAGCTAGGGGAAGAAAGGGCCAGACAGGAAGTCTGTGTTCCCATTCCTCTGCATGACGTTGCATTCATTCTTTCGCTTAAGGGATATTGATTGATCACGTACTGCATGCCTGAGTAGTCACTCGGGCTAGCAAAGCAGATGAGGCATATGTGGTCCCCGCCATTCCAGAGCTCACAGGCCAGCAGGGAAGACTGCTGATTAGCAAGTAATTACTATTATGATAAATATTATGAAGGAAAAAGCACAGGGGGCTCTGGGACCCTGTATCAGGTGACAGACATGCTTTGTCCAGGGTCAAAAAAGGCTATTCCGGAAAGTGACATTTGCGGTGACACACAGGATGAGGGAGAGTTTTTCAGATGAAGGGGAGGGAGGAGTGCTCCAGGCTGAGGTACTGCACGTGCATGCAGCCAAAGAGAGGTTCATTCAGGAAACTGAAACAAAGTGAAGAGATGTGGCTGGTGGGTAGGTAAAGACAAGATGAGGGGGGTTTTAAGGTCTATATTAGTTCTTTATACTGAGTAACAAATTATCATAAATTCATCAGCTTAAGATGATACCCACTTATTACATCACAGTTTCTGTGGGTCAGAGGCACTAAACCCGAGTTTATCAGCAAATCCCAAGCAAATACACCATTCAGGATTGGGTGCGTGTTAACCAAGCTCACAACATTGTTGTATAAAATGACATGAGAACATAGTGCTTAGACCAGAACACTCTTAAAGACATTATCAGTTCATCTTTCCCTATCGAGATATGTTAGAAATCGAACTGAGATCAGAATGCCAATCTATTAATTCATGATGAGAAAATCAACAAATGAGAAAATCCTGTGATCTGCATGTGTAGCCCCTTCTCTCTCTGAGGGCAGAAACACGTGGGAAGCCACAGCACATTCAGGCGGCTGTTCAGCAAGTGTCTTGGAAGAATCAGAGTAAAGGGAATCAGTCAAAGCAAATGTTTAATAGTACCAGACTAAGACATCCTGAAGCAGCCACCTTGTAGAAGGTTCAGTTGGGCCAGTGGGATGGAAAATATTCAAGGTATGCACTCAATAAATGGTAGCCACTAATGACTATTCATTGTCTTAGACACTGTCACCATCTAAGGTTACACAGTAAACTAGGTAACCTCCAAGTTCTCTTATGGTGCTGATGTGCTATAATTCCAAGGGCAACTATTACTTATGCTAGTGTATAGTCTGGGGCCTGAGCACATTGCCCTCCTCAACAATCTAAACCTTTGCCACCATTGTCAATATCACCATCATTAATAGTGAAAGTATGGAAAACAGTCACTATCCATGGACTGCTGCTGTCCATGTTTAGGATAGACTATTAATCAATACTGATATTCTATTAAATCCTCACAATAACCCTTTTGGATGGTTTTTCTCACTCTCATTTTACACATGAAGAAAGAAGAAACTGGGGCTCAAAGGGGTAGAATAACTTGCCCAAGGTCATTCACCAAGCAAGTGAAAGAGAAGGGATTCCAATTACATTCAACACACAGCCCCTCTGCAGCACAGATAAGATGGATCATGGTTTGCATGCCTGCTGAGCAAGTGCATGCTGTAAATTTAGCTTCTTTCTCACTTAAGGAAGTAGATCGGATTGTGAGCCAGTGAGAATGATGTCATTATAGGATAACCTTGAGCCCACTTTAATATATTGAAAGAGGAAGTGTTTGTCCAAACATGAGTACTCTTACTAATATGATAACTGCTGGCTTGAAAATCCCCAAATACATGGTAGCACCCATCAGTGTAGTCCCCAGTTATTTTTGAGGGTCCCCCAAAGGTGCCTCACATTTATCCATAAAACTTCCTCTCAGTCGTAATCGCATGTGGGTATCAGTCACGTCTTTTTCTCTCCCCATCTCTTTCTTCTACTTGTTCACATACAACATCCACATGGCTTCCTATTGTCACCACCCCACTGAATCAAAGCCATGCTTTGATACTGCGGTCAGAAACACCTCAATTATTCATTCGTTCGTTCAACTAATATTTATGGTCTGCTTTGTACCAGGCACTGTTCTCAGGCCTGGGGAGAAAATGGTAGACAAGACTGATAGGTCCCCATTCTCATATAGCTGATGTCCTTCTAGTTGAGGGTATGAAGAATAGACAATTAACGATAAGTAGCTAAATAAATAAACAAGAAAATTTCAAATAAAGAGACTAAATATGATGGAAATAAGACTGCCTGGGTGAAGAAGCACTAGATAGGATGGTGTATCAGACAGTGTGATGCCCCACCCCACGTCTCCTCGGCCCAACGTTGAGTTCACTGGCACCAGCAACGGTGAGTTCCCAGGCACACAGACATCATTCCACCTGCAGCTCTCCATCTCTCTTTCTGAGGGTTTTCTCTGCTGCCTCAGGATGTGCCCTAGCTACAGATTGATCAGCCACCCCCAGGGCAACCTTCAACCAAGGAGGAAAAGAGCCAGTGGATAAATGCTCCCATTCCCCTATCTCTTGGTGGGACAGTTCTGAGCATGTTCCACAAGATACCTCACAGGTCTCCAGCAGGATCAAGCAGTTTCCCACAGGCGTAACCAACCCAGTAACACATCCTGTTAACATGCCCATCTCTCTCATACTTTCTGGCTCTTTCACTCATGCATGTTGGGATCGCCTCACAAATAAGCCACCTGCACTAAGTATTCTTTGGTGTCTGGCTGGAGGAAACCCAAACTGAGCTATAAAGTCAGGGATGGCTCAATGAGAAAGGATGTTTGAGCTGTGACTCAAATTATAGGAAGCAACCAACATGCAAAGGGCTAGAGGAGAGGATTTTCCAGGGGAAGGGAGGAACAGGAGCCAAAGCCCTAAGGCATGAAAGAGCTGGCATGCTTAGAGGGACAGAGAGAACTGGTGGGAGATGAAGTTGGAGAAGTAGGTAAGGAGAGCTACGATGGGGAGTTGGATTTCATTCTAAGGTTAATGGAAGCATTAAAGGTTCTTAAGTCGGGGAAGAACCTCATCCGATTTACATTTTTAGAAAATTCCTCTGGGTGCTTTGTTGAGAAGAGGTCATGGGAGGGTAAGAATAGAAGCCAGGGCCTCTTAAGAGGCTACTTCTGCCGTGACCAAAGTCTCAAAGTCACCCTTAAATAGTCCCATTGTGTTTTGCCTCTCAAGCCCTCTCTTCTTTAAGGATGGAATCCAGACAGAGACTAGATAAGCCCAGATGCCATTCTATGCCTTTCCTAAACATCTCCTGTTCTCTTAAATATGTCCTCCGCATCACACCCTCCACCTTGCAAAACATAAGCTCCCAGATATGAAAATGCAGGCTAATACAGGTGTATACGATGGAGGAAGGACCTGTGAGCTGTATCAGCAACTACCAGCAACAATGATTCATTGTTTTGTCAACCTGGCCATCACCTACCTTTCCTCTAAGTCCTGTGTGTCACACACACTCTGCTATCATGGCTGCCCATACATAGCCACATGACAAAAAATACCACTTCTCATGAGCATGACACTCCATGGTCAACATGGATACAGTTTTCAGGACCCCTCTGAGTACCCCTGAAAGGATCTGCATGGTGTTACTAGTGAAAAATCTAAACTTTACAAAATATTTCATAGGAGAGATGGAGACGAGAGCTCACGTGCTCACGTCACACATCTTATGTATTCCTGTTTTCACCAAGATCCATTCCAAGGATAAGAGAGAGGTGAAAAGGAGGTGAGCGCCAGGCAGGAGCTAGATCAAGCAAAGCCTTTTGTGTCATGCTAAGGAGAACTCATGCCTATTTGAGGGATTGTGCTAAAAATAAAACCCAAACTACACATAACAAAGGACAGGGCTGAGATGGCCAAGGTCAGATTAAAGCGGTCAGCCCAAACATTGACTAATTGTATGAGTTTTCTTCAACTGCTGTAACAAATTACTACAAACTTGGTGGCTAAAACCAACACAAGTTTATTGTCTTGCAGTTTTGTAGGTCAGAAGTCTGCAATGGGTCAGCAGGACTGGTTCCTTCTGAAACCTCCAGGGAAGAATCCCTTGCCTTGTCATTTCCAGCCTCCAGAGGCCACCTGCCTTCCTCCTTGGAATGAAATCCAACTCCCTATCGTAGCTCTCCTTCCACCACCTTGGCTCATGGACCCTTTATCACATTACTCCAGCCTCTGCTTCTGTCATTGCACCTCTTTGTCTGACTCTGACCCTCCTGCCTCTCTCGTATGAGGACCTTCGTTATTACAATGGGCCCACCCACATAATCCAAGACAATCTCCCCATCTCAAGATCTTTAACTTAATCACGCCTGCAAACTAAATCTATCTTTGCATGTACGAATGTATTCACAGGTTCTGGGGATTAGGATGTGGACATCTTGGGGGACCATTGTTCTGTCTACCACTCTAAGTAAGTGGGTTTTTACACGTCGAGATTACAACCTAAATCTTGTGCTGGGCTTTATAAGAAATAGATGGTGGTTTATGGCCTCAGATGGCATCCAAGCACTAGCTAGACTGTCAGATTGGTAGGCGAGAGTGGAGATGGCTCTGTGTGATGTGTCCCCACTTCTGGGAAACCAAGGTACATTCTACTGTCTCATCCTTAAGAACAGCCAAAAGCTTGATGCGTTGGAAAGAAACCCCTGGACCTGGGTTCTAACCACTACACCTAACAAATGTTTGACCCGCCCACTCCTCTCAGTGTCCACCTGCTCCCTGGGGTCAGGCCCTTCCTCTGGCTCAGGGCATCCTTACTTCCTGCTGTCACAGCATTTCTAGCAATATGTAAAAATTCACTGTTCTGCTTCCCCCACAAAGCTCTTTAGGGGCAAAGTGGCTGATACTTACTGGGCATTTAATACACCAAAAAGTAAAAATGGTATTGAGTTCTTACTATTTGTTAGACACCCTACATGGATTATCCATGTTGAATCCTTCCAGCTATTCTATTAGGTAAGTAGTCTTATTATCCCCCATTTCAAAAAAGAAAAAGTTACAGAGACATAGAGAGGTTAAGTAACTTACCTAAGATCACCCAGCTAGGGAAAGGCAGAGCCTAGGTTGAACTCTGGTCTTCTGACCCAGAGTTTATGCTATGGAACAATTACCCTACATAGGAAGGGGTGAACGGGCCATGTTCAGCAAGGGGGTCTTGTTAAACAGTAATGGATTGGGTGCCGGGGCTTTTCCCTGCTTCACTTCTCCCTGCTGGGCGACTTAGAAAAGTCTCTTTCCCTCTCCGAGCCTCTGTTTAAACAGATCCACCGTGAAGGGCATGGGCAGGAAAGAGCAGGTCTGCTCTGACACCAGCCGTCTGTGCTTCTCACTCTGGGAACCTGTCTGGCCGTCTCTCATTGCTTTGACCTGAAAATATCATGCCCAGGAGACGTGGCATTTGCTGTCACATGGCTACTCACAGTCAGTAGCACCAGGGCCAGACTCCTGAGGCCCCTTCACGTGGCGCGGCCAGCAGCCTTCCCATCCCCGGGGCCTCTGGGAGAGGATGCAGGAAACAGCCCGCAGCCACAAGCATGTGCTGCTTCTGTGGTTTCTACTTAGAACAGTTTCCCATTTCAACCTGCCAGTTCCTTAAAAGCATTAGGCTGAGGTTTTGCCGAATGACTCCACTCTATTTTCATAAAGGGGTGGAGGGGCTCCTCCTGGGAGCCAAGCCCAGTGCAGAAATTCCACATGAATTAAGGGTATAGAGAGTTGGAAGTCTGTCTCCCAGAGAAAACATAGTCTGGCAGGTAGTGATTTTCAGAGAGTTCCTCTCCCGGCCTGATTCACAGGCCCGACTTGCTCAGGAGGCTGCTTCCCTCTGCCTCTCCAAGTCTCTGTTTCCCCATCTGTTACATGAGGGTTTGGGGCCTCCCTCTAGGTTCTAGGCACACCCAGATCCCTGGGGTAGACCACTCAGTGTGTACAGAGAGTCCCCAACTCATGGCCGTCTGATTTATGACTTTTTGACTTTGTGATGGTACAAAAGCGATATGCATAATAAATTAGATGAGATATTCAACACTTTATTATAAAATAAGCTTTGTGTTAGATGCTTCTGCCCAACCGTAGGCTAACATAAGTGTTCTGAGCATGTTTAAAGTTGGCTAGGCTAAGCTGATGTTTGGTAGGTTAGTGTATTAAATGCATTTTCGATTTATGGTACTTTCAACTTAACGATGGGTTTATCAGGATGTAACCTCATCATGAGTTAAGGAGCATCTGTATTAAGGTAATTTCATCAGTAATAACCAACACAGGCATAGCACTTTCAGTGCCGTTCCCAGCACTTTATAAATATTCTCTTAACACTCATAATGACCCTCTGAAATGGACCCTCTCACTATCCCCATTTTATAGATGGGAAATAGAAGTGAGACCGAGTTATTTGCCCATGGTTACATTAGCTGAAAGTGGTGAAATCAGGATTTGAACCCTGGCAGTTTGACCCCTGAGCCCATCCTGCTAGCTGTCTCAAAATAAGACCTTTCCAAAGGCAGACAGCTAAATGTTGAGCAGAGTGTAGTCAAATTGGTCTCAGAGGGCCCCCTGCCTCCCCTAAGTCTGTTTTTCACACAGCCAGAGGGATCCTTTTGAGAACACAAAACATTTCAGTCAGCTCCCTACTTGGAATGTCCTGACAGGGAGATTGAACTCCTTACATGACTTCTAGGCCCTTCGGGAAGTACTTAAGCATCTGGCCACGTCACGTACCACTCTCCCTCTTCCTACTCTTTTTCTGCTGCCACTCTGGCCCTCTGTCTGTCTCTCACACAAGCCAAGGTCATCCCCACCTCAGGACCTTCACACCAGTGGTTCCCCTGCCTCTAATGCCCCTCCCTCACAGGTTCCTGCGACTGGCCCTTTGTCACCACGCAGATTTGAATTCAAAGTCACCTTCTCAAAGAGACCTCTCCACCCACCTTGTTTAAATGTATTCCCTGCTCCCCAGCCACTCCTCTCAAAGAGATGCCTCTGTCGCTTTGTTTAGAGCATTTGCCATCATCTGACATTATCACGTTCAATTATTTGTTCCCGCGTTTGCCATCTGCCCCCACCACTAGAAGAACCACGAAGGCTGAGACATGTACGTGCTTTCATGGCTGTAACCATAACGTAGCTCCAGTGGGAGTGGGGTGGGAATCTGGCACATGAAACGTACTCAATCAGTATTTGTCAAATGAACCCACGAAACTGCCATGTGACCTTGAACAAGTTAACTCTGGGTTTCAGTTTCCCTATCAGTAAAATGAAGGAGAAGGAGACAGATCATATTGAAAGATTCTCCTGGTTCCGACTCTGCACTCACAAGTTCCCATTGGAATGGATGGGTGGATGAACGGACAGGCAGACAGATGGATGGACAATCAGACAAATGACTTTTGGGGGATTTATTGAAGCCATCCAGGACAAAGGAGGTCTCAGGAAGAAGACTGGGACAGGGAAAGGGGTAGATAGGTCCAGCGGGAGTTTGCTTCTCCTACCTCAGTTGATAGAGGGGCATGTCTCCTCCTTCGTCTGCAGCTCACTGGCTGCACAGGGGGACATGGTAGCAACAGCTGCCTGCTGAGAGCTCAGCCCAGGAGATAAAAGGAACCTAAGGAATGTGCTGGCCAGACTGGCAGTCCCTGTCCTCTCAGGGGTGTAAATGGCTTTCCTGCTCCCACCGGTTCAAAGAGCACTTCATTTCACAGCGAAAGTACAGCTAATGAGAAACATATTCTCTGGCTTTGGCCTCAGCTCTGAGAGCCCAGGAGGCAAAGGAAAAAGCCCCCTAGAATGTGGATGTGAGCGTCCGCACTGCGAGGCTTTTCCCTCCCCTTCTCTCTGGGACCACAGAGCTGTCCCAACAGCAGAGGAAAGGGGTTGCTGAGTAGTGGGGATGGGGGCAAAATCGGAGTCCACATAGGTGGTTGAAAGAGGCCTTGGAAAGGAGGGTTTCTGAGCAGCGGGGCTTCCAATAATGCTGAGTTCTTTTCTTTTTAGACCTGGAAACCAAGTTGGGCCAAAACCTGATAATAAAAACCATAGCTTCCTTGTTCTGGAGGCTGCCAAGGTGGCAGATATGGGGTGGCACAATGGGAAGGCCACTGGCTTTGAGGCCACAAGACCTGATGTGTGCAGCCTAACGAGCACAGCAGTGGTGATCACTGAGAATCCCGATGTTGCTATCTATCATGCAGTGAAATTAACACTGGTCTGAGTCCCAGAAGACCTGGGTTCTAGCCTTGCTTCTGCTGGATGTGTGGCCTTGGGCAAGGCAGGCTGGGTCAATGAGCCTTGGGTAACAAAAGAGACCTAAGTTTAAATTCTAGTTTTTCTTTTCATTTGTGGGGCGTGATTGGACCAGTTGCTTGGTGTCTCTGAGCCTCTGGTTCCTCATCTTTAACTTGCACCAATCATCAACCTCAGGGGCATGGGGCGAGGATTAAATGAAAAGAGACACATAAACTACTAGTACTTAGTAGCTACTTAAGGATGAAGGATGAAGCTGGTTGACCCAAAGGACTTAGAAGGAACAGGGGCATCTCTGACCAAACCAGAAGACAAACCCAGAGTGGACCCATGGCCAAATAATACACTAAAGGTCACAACAGTAGACTGTTGCAATGTTTCATGCTCTATGGTCAGAATCTTAGTCTATTTTCACAAAAATCATGTGGGGCAGGTACTACCGTTTTCCTTAAATAGCTAGAACAGGACTTAAACAGAGAAGGTTGGACTTCAGAAAATGTGCCAAGTCATTCATCTATTTTTCAAAGCTTTTCCCTGCAGCCTTCTCCCCTCTTATCCGGGTGCTTGCCTGACTCCTGGAATACAACCTGTGCCCAGTCTTCAGTGGACTCACCTAGATAGCTAGCTTGCGCCTTTGCCCTCCTTCCTCTCAGGGTGTTAGAAGGAGTATTTCTCTCATTCAAAAAACATGCTTGGAATACTTACTATCTGCTGGGCATTTGAGATATAGCAGAGAGTAAACAGAACAGAAAAAGAAAAATCCTTGTCCTCATGGAGCTTATATTTTGGAGTCGGGGATGAAATGAACAAATGGGCAGGTAAAAATATGCAATATCAAGTCACAGTTTCACTGGGATTCGTTATTAAGGATAAGTAAGATACTCATCTGTGGTGCCCTAAAATATTTTGGTTCTTGCACTATTTATTATAATATTTAACACCACCTGTATACTAGCCATTATGCTAGGAACTGAGATTAAAAATATGAGTAACCTGTGTGCTTTGCCTTTCATGAAGTCCTATTTTAGAAGGAGAAATAGACATATCAAATAATTTTAATACATGGCGCTAAAAATTGTTTTAGAGGAATTTCCCACAGTACCTTAAAGAAGGGGATGAGGGAAAAACCAGGAGAAGCTTGAAGAAGGCTTCACAGAGAAGATAACATCTGAGCTTGTCTTTGAAATATAAGGGTGATTTCACCAGACAAAAATGGAAGGCAAGATTCCCTAGAAATAAAAGCAGACATAGAAGCAAAAAACATGCAAAGCATATTTGAGACTATAGAGAATTCATTCCAATCTAGATGAAAAACAGGATGAATATGGCGGGGGGGGGCTGGAGATTAGACTGGTAAGTATTCTAGGAAATCTGGGTGCCATCAGGGCAGTAATGAAGAGTCATAGGAGATCTCTGAATAAGACCTTGACCCAATCACACATGCATTTTATTCACCTGTCTTCCTCTTCATTAATGCTTTCTTCAGCTATGTCTAAACCGATATTAAACCTATCTTTTGGGTACTTAAAATGAGTTATTTCATATTTAAGTTCTAGAATTTCCAGTTGATTTTTATCAGTTTCATTTCTCTGTAGAAATGTTCCGCCTTTTCTTCTGTTTTGTTGAATGTATTAATCAATTATTTTCACTCCGTAATTGGTAACGTAAATATCTGGATTGCCTGTGTATCTGTTTTTACTGTCTACCTTTTCTTTTGGATTTTTTTTTTTTCAGTCCTTTGGTCTTGTCTCCTAGTATGCCTGGCTACCTTTGGGTCACGTGTCCATCAGTGACCACTTCTTGCTCAAAGCAATAGCCTAGAGCCTTTTCTTTGGCAGAGCACTAAAGTCAGAGCAGTGTGCCTCCAAAAGGCATGGCAGACATAACAGACATTATGATTGACTTATGTAGTGGGGCAGAATCTGGGGACATTATAATGGAGAGAGCAGGACAGCAAGGAGGATTTCGGATAGATGTGGAAGAATGTGGGTGACAAGGGTGTGGCCTCTCCAGCCTGGGCCCCCTCCATAGTAATTGCCTACTAGCCAGACTGGAGCAGTATGGCATCAATCACTTCCACTCCACCCATCTCCAGCTGGGAAAGACATCCTGGCTATGTAAACTAACCTTGTGAGACTATTTCCAAGAAGGCTGAGGAATTTGACAGGAAACAACACAAGCTAGTCGCCTTAGATCTCTGTCTGGGCTTGATATGATTGGGTCTGAAATAGTTACAGGGAGCCTCGTTATTAGACGTTTTGGACTTACAAAGGTACATACAAATTTGCACGCATAAACAAGAAGGTTTAAGATGAAGCCACCAAAAGGGTAAGGCCATACAGGCCTCCTCCACACAGGAACTGAGACCAAGCCTTCGATTTCAAGTAAGATTCCCCAGTGGAGGGTGTTTGACAGGCCTTGTCACTCAGATTCTAAAAATCTGTCTCCACAGCCAAGAATCCTTCACCTCTGTCTTCACTCTCCCTCTTGACTATTCTTGTGTGTTGGAGGCGGCTCAGAGGTGGCTGTTTTCAAGTGCAGAGTGAGCCATTTCTGCCAAGAGCTTGTTTTGTCAATTGCTTCTTTGGCCCCAGCCCTTAGCTTGCCCAAGTCTGACATCAGCCTTAACCCCTAGAAGAAAGAGCCACCTCAGAGGCCGTGACTGCTCGATCTGGTCCCACTCTGTCCCAGCATTTCTAGATGGCAACTCACAGAAAGGCACAGATCCCTCCCGGCCATGTGCATAGCCCTCACTGCTCTAAGTGGTCTGGCTGCTTCGGATCTTTTCTGCCGGGGACCTGATAATCTGACACAGGAAAGGTGGATGATGTCAGGCACTGGTCCTCCAGAGGCCAAGAGTTTCCAGTCCTCATGCACCCAAGAGTCTCAAGGGGCCTCACAGGGGGTCTTTCCTCTTGTTGAGTCTAAGACGAAGCCAACCTTGGCTCTGAGGTATACAGGAGGTTTTGCATGGTGGTCTCAGGTTGGATCTAGTTGAGTTCACACGCAGGCTCTGCCGCTCCTAGTTCTATGGCCTTGGGCAAGATGCTTACGCTCCATTTCCCCATCTCTTCCTTCACTGTGTTAAAGTAGAGATAATTATCTCATAGGGTTAATATCTGGATTCAATGAACTGACACATGTAAATTTCTTAGAGCAGTGTCTAAGATCTAAGGAGTGGTCGTAAGTAATAGCAGCAGAGGTGAATGGGGAATTAGTAGTTAATGGGTAGAGAGCTTCCCTCTGGGGAGATAAAAAAAAAAAAACTCATTGTGAATGTAACTAATGCCACTGGACTATACACTTAAAATGGTTGAAATGATCGATTTTGTGTGTGTGTTACCATAATTTTTAAAAATAACAGCTATTATTTATTACTTGACAGGGCCACCTACAGCTCCTTGTGGAGCTCTGGTTAATGTGGCATCTTTGCCAGCTAGAAGGAGGAATGGCCTTCTGCGGTATGGAGTTTAGATTCCATACTGGGCTTTAATACCTTCTCCCATTGAAGAAAATTAAATTTTTAAGTCCTCCGGGTGTTTCACAAAGGAATCTAGTTACCTGCGGAGCCCCCTGAGTTGCAGATAGTTAGACATGCATACACACAGGCCTATCAAAAAGAACCACACTGAAGGACGCAGACAGAAAGGGCTGCTGAAGGGACGAGGTGGTCTCAGAGAGAACTTGGGTCTCTGGAGGTAGGTGATCCAACTGCTCCAGGTAAGACCCCAAAGGAACCTGGGCGGGATGGGGCGGCGTGACCAACCACATGCGCATCGTGCTGCCCGGGTCTTGGTTCAGGCTCTGCTGACTTGCAGCGGCCTTCTTCTCCTCTGGTCTTCTCCAGAACCTCCCAAGCTCTCCCGTGCTCTCAGGCTCAGCTGCGAGCGCCTCCTGCAGAGGGCTCTCCCTGCCTCTCCAGTCTTCCCTGGGCCTATTCTCTACACTGAGCATCACAGCCTCACTCAATGCATTACTCAGTTCCAGCTCAGCTGTTGCTCACCAGTCACTTCATGTGTGCTACTTGTGTCTCCTCCTTAAAGGTGAAAGCTGTGGCTTTTCTTCTCCGTGTCCCTTACCTTGCACAGTGTCCCCTAATTGTGCAGAGCACATTTGTATTGTTTTAAATGATGACATGTTGATGAATTATTTTAAAAATATATATTTCACATCGGCAGTTTCCCAAAGTGTGTTCTCAGGAATACCAGTTTCATAGGATGTCAAGAGGTGCTATGAGAAAAGAGGGTTGCATTGTCTAATATATTTTCGAACTACTGAACTATGTAAAGCTAAAAAGGTTTATTTATCACAGGGCATATCAGAAACTATAACATACTAACAAATATTTTAGTAGTGTCCTAGGGCCAGTGCTTACCAAATCAAGAGAGCTAATTCTGCATGTCTCTTCCCAATTCCATGTTCAATTATGCAACATTTATAACTTGAAATTGGCCATGATGGGAGTATTTACACCACAGAAATCAGCAAACATTACAGATCTAGGATTTTGTTTTTATTTTTTCCAAGAGCTAGTTTACCAGTACATAACTGAATACCATTTCAAGAAGAGACTATGACATGAGGATTTTCCTAGTGCATTTGACCATAAAATTCCTCTATCATCTTATGGGAAGCATCTTGAGGGAAGCAGTGTTCTACAAAACATCCTTTGGGGAAAGTTGTCCTATGCAAAAGATACTTCAACTAAATGCAAGGGGTGATTGAGTGAAAGGAACTTATATCAATTGAGCATCTTCTGTGTGCTTAGCATGATGACAGGGCTTTATGTACATTAATTCTCACAACAACACTGGGAGAGGTATAAATATTACCCATGTTTTACAAATAAAGAAACGAAAGATCAAAGAAATTTCCTAGCTTCACATGGCCAGGAGCAGCAGCACAAAACCTATCTTAATCAGAGATTATGACATTTAATGGGAGGGTATTCGCAACAAGATTTAGATAAAAGTTTTAGAAGAGTTTGTTAAATAATTAGTGGATAGGTCATGAGCCATACTTAGAATTCAGTCATCTAGAATTGCCAGAGACACTTTTAGGAAATAACAGAAAAGGTGCTAAAATTCTCAGGTGGTCCAAATCCATCTTCTTAATACTCATCCTCTGCCATAGGCTGGCACTCTAGAATATCTCAGATTTCAGAATCTCCCGAGCACTTAAAAATACATATAAAATAGCACCTGACATTCATTCACTCCCTAAGACAATTGAGAACCACTGAAATTGATATGGAAGGGCCCTTCAAGACCAAGCAGACTAACTCTCATTTACAGATAGAGAAACTGAGGCCCGCAGAAGGGGAGTGGCCTGTCCAGAGTCACACAGCCGTCATTTGCAGAATGTCAGACTAGAGTCTGGGCTTCCTTGGCTCCTGTGATTCCCTTTCCACTTAGCATGAAGGATGTTCAGACCTCGCTGCTTAAAGAGAGATTATTTCAGCTGAAATCCAAACTCATTTTGAATAGCTGAGAACTGGCTGCTTCTATCATCAAGCTAACCTTATCGGTAAGGGCGTTCAGAAAAAAATCTTTTTCCGTGCAAGGAGACCATTATCCTAAGCCCCATTCACCATCAGGGCACAGAGTCTTTCTATGCAACCTGTGCTCTTCATGGAAGAAGCCTCCTTTCTAGCCTCAAATGACGAGGTTACTTGGAAGGTCACCCCAAGGGGATTTGCCCATTATTTTTCTCTCTGTAGTGTGGATTCCCTGGATATTGATGCAGATTTGGATTGTTCCCTGGAACATCTGTTTGCTAAGGCACGATGTCAAGTCTGAATGGAGACCCAGTCCACCTAGGCAAGGAGTGTCAAAATGTTCCAAAGACAGGACCCGCGTGATCTTCATAACCTAGAGCCCACTGAAGGCATGAGAAGCATGGCAAGGCTCTGAAAGTACTTTCTGTGGAACATGGATTCATAAGGGCAGAAGAATTCTAAATTTAGGTAAAGCTTAAAGCGCATAAAACATTTTCTGTAAAGCCCGCAGTATTTAATCTTGAGAATATAACTCTCCATTGTATCCTTGAAGATGATTTAAGTGCAGAAATTATCTGGTGACCAAATGAATTAATTTGGTGTACAGAACTATTGACCATAAGTCAATCAAGTGTTGGAGGTTGTCTATTGCAGTGGCTGACTTTGATTTTAAAATAGCTCACTCACTCATTCATTCATTCATTCATTCATTCATTGAATGAATATTTATCAAGCTTCTGGTGTAGGTTTAGGGATACAGTGATAGACAAAAAAAAAAATGATCTCTCCACTCACAAAGCATAGAATGAATGGGGAAGGCATCAGTCACATAATGCAAAAACAAATGAGCAAGTGAGTAAGGAAATAAAGTAGTGGAAACATGCTGTGAAAAAAGCGAGCAGGTGAACATGATAGAGGCCAAGCCCGAAGGAGTATACTTTGGTATAAGGGTAACAGGAAGCTTCTCTGAACTTCAGATAAAATGAAGGAAGGATATTCCAGGCAGAGGAATAGTGCATGTTGAAGGCCCAGAGGCAGGACAGAGCTTGACTCAAAAAACTCAAAGAAGGCCAATGGGGCTGAAGCAGAGTGGGAAAGGGGCAAAGGGAAGGACATGACATTGGGTAGATTAGCAGAGGTCAAGCCCTGCAGGTCTATTCAAAGTACAGTGGAAAGCCACTGGAAGGTTTGAAGCTGACAAACCACCTCAGATGTCCTGGGAAATACATCAGGATCCCAAATCACGTGGTCTTATAAGTTAGGGAGCTCATCAGCTAGCCCCCTTATGTTGACCATATAAGGGGGACAACCCACTTTTGCTGTAGGGAATGTTCCTCCCTTCATTCATTAATTAGCTCAGTCATTCAGTACCCGCTCACCTGCAGGGCATGTCCTTGACACTAAGAATGCAATGGGCAAATCATACCAGACAAGTATTGAGGAGCTTACACCCAGTGGGGCAGACAAAAAATAACAGTTAATCATATAATTTGAAGTTGTGATAAGTTCTATATGGAAAATAAAACCGTAGCTCATAGAGAGGAAGGGAGGAAGAAGCCATATCAAATGAGACTTCAGAGTAGACTTCTCGGAAGAGCCGATAGTTGAGCAGAAACCAGATTGAAAAGAAGCCTCTGGCCATGGGATAACTGGAAAGCTCCAAGCCATGGGATAACGAGAGAATACTCCTGGCAGAGGAAAGAGCAAGTACAGAGGCAGCGTTGATTGGAAGGTCAGGGTGAAGTCCTTCTTGCTGCTCAACTATAAAAATGGATTTAATCTGAGTGAGGTTGTCTGACTGGGATTAAAAAGCCAGAAGGACCAGGAAGGAGGCCAGGAGTCCACATGACCATAGGCCATGTCAGGACTGAAAAGAGGAGGCAGCTTGCTCAGCTAAAGACCAGGCATCCGACCCTACCCCCATCAGGGGACCTTGTACCTCACTCTTCACCTGTCTCTGGCCCACAGACTAAATCCTGGAAGCATGCATTTTCTAGAAGATGTTCAAACTTGGTCTTAGTCAGGATGTACAAGTGTTAACAAAATTAGATTAAATCCATTTTGGTCAATCAGATTGGTTGGCAACGATGAAAATGATAGGTAATACCCAAAAGTGTTGAACAGGCCTCTTGCCTTATAGGGAGATAAGACTCCTTCAATGATAGCAAGTTAATAAGAGGGAGGGAGCATGCACTGCTATTTTGAAGACAGCTACACAGGAATCAGAAAAGAAGAATAAGAAAACCCTTGAGAAGGGCAAGACTTGGAAGAATCTTGCCTCTCCATTAACACAGCACAATCGTTCTGCTTCTCTGCATCTTACAACCAGCTCCTCTTCCTCACACCGCATTTTTTCTCCCATGTTACTTTGGCTGGTACTTGGCTAACTGATCCCTTTTGTCCAATGATACATTCTTTCCTTGTTCCCAAAGCAAATTCCCAAAAGACTAAATCATTTTGTCTCAGATCATCTCTTTGCACCAAGTGATTAGCCAGTCTTTGTCCAGGTATCTACTCCCGGCCCAATTAGCTATAGCAATACTCAGCACTAGAATATATGAGGCTCTCATAAAAATCCTGGCTGCACGGCTAGTAAGGGTTGTGTAAGGAGACCTACTCATCCCAGTTTGCCCGGGACTTTCCAGGTTTTAAAACAAAAAGTCTCATGTCCCAGGACCCTCCTCAGTTCTGGACAGAGACACTTAGTCACTCTACAGCTGTGGGTGGGATAATTCCTTTAGAGTTCCAGAAGTACAGATCGAGTCAGTGATAGCCAGGGTGTGGGAAAATCAGCATTTTTATCCTCTGATGGTGGGAGTAAAAATTGTTATGACCTTTCTGGGAGTAAATCTGGAAATCTGTATGAAAAGTAAAAAAATATGTACATTCTTTGATTTAGAAACACTTTGATAAGTCATCCAAAATAATCAACTCAGGGTACAAATATTTATGTGCAAATCCATTTATTGAAGCACTGTTTGTGTAAGTAAATTAATGGAAGTAACCTAAATAACTATGAAAAGGGAATTAGTGAAATAAATCAGGATATATCCAATGACTACTTTGTAGCTGTTGAAAATAATAGTGTGGTTTTCTAAATATTGACATGGAACTTTTTCATGAAATATTCTTAACAAAAAAGAAGGTGATTGTATATTTATTATTATATAAATAATCACATTTGTGTAAAAAGGGAAGAAGCGTAATGAAAAAAGTCGTGACAATCTCCCAGTGGTGAGATTTAGCTGATATTCATCTTTAAACTGTTTTGATTTTTCTGGATGTTTTGCAATGAGTAATTATTGTTTCCGTATTTGGAATCTTTCCTGTTTTTTAAACACATGAAAAATTCTGGTCCAACAAACCTGATGAAATAGTGTTTTTATTCAGAAAAAGTTTTTATTTTCCAATTTTGTTCTGGTCCATTAATTTTAGAACACATAGAGGTTTGATTCAGGTTTCAACTGATCCACTTGGGTTTGGTTTGGTTTAAAAACAAAAACAACGTTGATTCTATCTGAATTGCATTCATAGAAAATTAATATCGGGGTTTGACTTCGGATTCGGCCGGTCAAGCGGTTGGTTCCTATTCTTGGTTCATGGTTTGATACAGTTCAAGTCGTTCCTCAGAATTCCCACAATAACCCTAAGTAATTGGAGTGAAGGCAAAGAGAGGTTTGGAGGCTGAATTATTCCTAAAATTGCTCTCTCAGCCTGGAAGGGCCTGTAAGCGGCCATTTCCCCCAGGCACAGAACAAAGCCACAGCTGGGATCTTTCCAGAAGGCCTACTGGCCCTGACCACAGTGCGGTCAGAGCCGCGCTGCCCTGGGACCTTGGCGCCGCTGCAGCGCGTAACCTCCAGTTAGCTCTCTTCAGAGAGGAGCTGGGGCCCCTGCCCAGCAGGGCCTGGGGGCTTCCGTGTCCCATGCCAAGCCTACGCATAGTCACCCAAAGCAGCTTGATCTGGGCTATGCAACCTGCAGTAAAATTCCTGAGCACGAGGTAATCGTTCAGCCAAAGCTGCCCACACCAGGGGATGGCTTGCTTGGGGACAATGCGAGTGGCGACTAGCGCTCCCCACCAACAAAACATGCCTCTTGCTCCTTCTCAAAGGGTTTGTAAGGTGCGCTCCCTGGTGTGTGGAGGACTGTTAGAAGAAGACTTGAAGGTGAGGAGAGGGAGGCCAGCGGGTTGCAAGTCAGTTCCTGCCTCCCTCAAGCTGCTTCTGGCACGCTTGCCGGCCACCAGGCAAGGTCCCCAAAGGGCCCTCGTGGGACCCTGCTCCTTGATGCTTTCCAGGAACCATCCAAGCCTCAGCCAAGATGGTTTTAAAGCTGTGTTCCGCTGGAACCACTGACGAGTGACCTTGGAAAAGAGCCAACTGTACCTCAGTTTCCTGATTTGTGAACGAGCAGAGAACACTCCCTCCCAGGCTTGGCATAAATATTAAATGAGGAAATCTTTCCGAAATTGCCTGCTACACAGCCTGCCACCAGCTGTGTCCCAAGGGTAGTGCGAATGGTACCCTTAGGGTACAGGCAAAAAGGGGCTACATCGCCCGTAGATGATTTAAAAACCACGATAAAGATGACAAAAATCTGGTCAGCTTTTTATGACCCCCTCCCCCCACACACACACACACACATCGACATTTCTGAACAACGTCACTGATACTTTCATCGCCCATGTTGACCGCTCACCACCCCACACCTGGGCACACCGCCGCCTGCCGCAGAGCGCACACTCCGTAGATGATAGATGCTGCTCTGGTATTATCAGAGGTTATGAAAAATTGCGTACGATCAGCTCTCATTCATAGATTATCCGACCTAATAGCACTAGAGCTAATTGGCGGAGAGAGGAGAAAGGGTAAAACGTTCCTACTTCATACCAGGCCCTCCCACTTATCTCATCTGAGTCTCACAGAAGCCTCGAGAGGCAGATGCTATGATCCCCAGTTCCCAGGGAAGGACGCCATCTCAGAAACATAAAGTTCACTTGCCCAGAGAGATATGGACAAATCAGAGGCAGAGCCAAGAAGTGAACCCCTGTCAATTTGAAGCTAATGCCCCATACCTCCTTCTTATCACAGAGGCCTGTGTGGAGGGAAGGCTCGACCACACGGTTGACTGGGAAGGGGAAGAGTTTCCGAACAGCGGGTATTTGGGAAAAGAAATACTGTGTCCCACGCTTCCCAGAATCACTAGTGGTTCCAAACTGAGGTCTGGGGATGAAAGAGATGACTCAAAATTTTCTCCATATGGCCTGGGTTTTTTCTGACTTACACTAACATGGGTCCCTAATCGGTTTTGTGGCAAGTATCCACAGCTCTTGGGAAGGCGAAGAAACATGTCCACATCTGCTCACAAATTCTGAGCTTGCACCATTGGAGAGAATCTGAGACCAGGAATATTCATCCACTCATTACCTATCACAGGTTTTTATGAGGATTTTTATTGTTAAAGTAATACGTGCTCATATTAAAAACTCAAAAGATGCTGAAGGGAAGTCAGCAAAAAGCAAAAGTCACAGAAAGAGATCATCGTAAAGGGAGAGCAAGCTTTCATATGTGGGTGAGACGGCGCAGAAGGCAGCGGGAAGAAGGTGGTCTCTCTTGGAGAAGTGAGGCAGGGAGGCCAGAGGACATGTCCAGCACTCCAGGGAATGGCAGAGGCCAGGGAAGAAGGTGACAGGCCAATAGAACTGAACTGAGTGATTTTTGAGCAGACAGAAGAGGGAGCAGACAGATGAGAACGACTGGTCAGAGGCCAAAGGAGGTCTCAGCACCAGAGGGCTTTAAGTCAATGAAACGAACACCAGTTTCCTGCAGATTAATTCCCAAGTCCTCCATCTGCCCCTCCATTGCCCCCTCCCTTCCCCTCAGTCTCTCTTCCCTGCCAGAAGAACTCCCTTTCACATTTCTTTTCATGCAGATCTGCTAGTAATGAACTATTTCAGCTTTTCTTTATATGTAAAAGTCTTCACTCTGCATTAATTTCTTAAAGATATTTTTCCTGGGTACAGAATCCTAATTCAACTATTTTCTGTTGCAGCACTTTAAATGCATTGTTCCATTCTCGTCTGTCCCGTGCGGTTTCTGTCAAGAAGTCTGCTGTATTCTGGTGTTTGTTATTCTCTATTGAGGTATATTTTTTCCCTCTGGCTGCTTTTAAAATTTCCTTTTTCACTGGCTTTCTGCAATTTCATTATAAGTTTCTCATTAAGATTTTCTTTATGCTTTTTCTGTTTGAGATTTGTTGAGCTACTTGGGTTTAAAATTTCCATCAAATTTGGAAAAATTTGTTCACCCCTTTAAAATTTTTTTCTGTACTCATCTCTTTTTCTGGGACTCTAATTACACATATGTTGGACTCTGTCATATGATGCCAAGGCCCACTGAGGCACTTTTTGTTTTCTTTTTCTCTCTGTGATTTATACTGGTGAGATTTTATTGCTACCTCTTAAAGTTAACTGATCCGTTCTTCTGCAGTTAGAATCTGCTATTAATCACATTTGATGTATTTTTTCCATTCGGATATTGTATTGTTCATCTCTAGAAGTTCCATGTTCATCCTTTTTACATCTTCCATTTATTTCTTCATCACATTCATGTTTTCCTTTATGTCCTTGGAGATAGATGATTGATAGATAGATAGATAGATAGATAGATAGATAGATAGATAGATAATAGATAGATAGATGATAGATAGATAGATGATAGATAAATAGATACAGAAAGATATATACGTAGATAAATATAGACTTATAATAGCTTTTAAATAGTTCATGTCTGCTAATTCAACCATGTCTATCATTTCCAGCTCTAATTATATTAATTTTCATCTCGGTTATAGGTCATATTTTTCTGTTTCTTTGCATATCTGGTAAATTTGTATTGGATGCCAGGTATTATCAATTTTATATTGATGAGTGCTGGATTTTGTTGTGTATATTTCAAGAGCATTGGATTTTGTACGGGTGAGCAGTTAAGTAAAGTAACTTTGAGTCAGTTTAATCTTTCAGGGGAATTCTTTTAAGCTTTATTGTGACATATCCATATTAGCCTGTCTTTGGGGACTAATACAGCTTCGTTACTAAGGTGCGACACTTCTCAGGACTCCATTCATTGCCTCTGAATCGCAAGGTTCCTCTGCTCTGGGTGCTGCAAACACAAACCATTCCCATCCTTGTACGAGCCACGGGGATTGTCTGGCCTACCGCTTTTCCAGTGTTTTTCACCCAATGTCTGTGCGTTTTCTCTCATGTCTGCTCAGATCGGCATTCAGTCGAAAACTCAGGGATACCGCTCTGAAGCTCTGGGAATTCTGGAGTTACGTGTTTCTCTCTTTCTTCTGTCTGGCACGTTCCCTCCTCATCAGTGTTCTAACCAATATTCTAGTTGTGTGGGCATCGCCTAACTTCACTGTCTGTCTCCTTAACTCAGTGAGACTGGCTGTCAGGTTCCGTTCCCCTTCCCTGGGCTGCAGCCTGGAAATTGGCTCCAAGCAGTAAGCTGGAGCCATCATAGGACTCACCTGCTTGCTTCTTTTCTCTCAGGGATCACAGTCCTGTGATGCCTGATTTATATGATTTGCCCAGTTTTCTACTTGCTTATGGCACTAGGGCAATTCCCATAATAGTAAATCATTCACGAGGGGAATCCAAGCTCTCCATTCATTGAGACTTTTTAAGCAGGAGTATAACCCAATCAAATATATGCTTGGAAAAGAGTTAGTCTTACTGCTCTGTGGAGAATCGTGGATTCTAGATGGCCTGCTCTGACTTCGTCAAAGCAAGAAATTATGTCGACTTACATTCAAGGAAGTAGCAATTGAGTTGGGACAAAACGAGGCATATTTTAAGTGTTTTGAATTTGCAGGTCTCAGCAATCATATGTGAGGGTTTGATGAGGGAGAAGTAGTTATCAAGGATGACTCCCATTTCTGGAATGAGAAAGTGAGTAAATTATGGTGTCATTTACTTAACAGAACAATGGAAATTTGGGGTAAAAGACCATGAGTTCTCTTTGAAGAAGTTATGTTGCCTGTGAGACAGTCAAGCAGTGAAGTGTATAGGATTCTGGTCTGGAGCTCAAAAGAGAGATCTCTGCAGGAGTTGCTTAATATTATATAGTGTTTAATGCTACAGAGATGGAGGAGATATTCTTCACTTACTGCCTTGAAGCATTAGCCATGTGAGTGTTTGTTTAATCCCCTTAAGTTGTGTGCAGTTTTAGCAGGCAGGCTTGGATTGTTTTCCTTTTCGTATCCTCTAAAGCGCCTGGCACGTTGGTTGCAAGTGTTGAATGATGTTAGTGAAAGAGACAATGACTGTTGTGGACGCCTTCTCTCATACTTCTGAGCTTCCCGTTGCCTCCTGGTTGTTTAAAAGTTCGCCTTGAGTTTCATTGTTCTAGTTTGTTTTTCTGGTTTCAGGCAGACTTTTCAAGTTAGCTTGTTAGTCATCAGCAGAGGGCCATGACTCTCATATGCAACAGGGCTTAGGTCACGTCCTCTTGGGTCTCATGTCCTGTCATGGAGCTGGAGTTGAGACTCACTATGCAGGAGACCACATCCCTTCCAGGGTGGTTGCTGTCCAAGGCTTGGGCTGCTTGAGAGAAATCTCCAGGAATCCCAAGGACATTTATACCTTCGGATTTCACAGATTTCGCATAAACATGAGACCTTTATAATCTCAATGGTCCACCTTAAGTTAACCCTGAAAGTTGCCCGAAGGAAGGAAGAACCAAACCTGTTTTAAAAGATGAAGCATCTGAAAGCCTTGGAGTTCAGAGGCTTTACAAAAATTTCAGGCAGAAATTTTAAATTATTAGAAAGAGTTTTATTCTGGGGATTAGAGAACCTGAGTTCTGGGCCTGAGATTTATTGTACAATGTTGAGAAGATAAGTTCCAATCTCTGGTCTCCAGTTTCCCGGTGTAAAATTGAAAAGATTGAACCAGATAATCTTGACATGCCCTCCTATTTCGACATTCGGAAGAATTTCATGTGCTGACAAGTATAAGTCATGGGCCCTGCCTCAAGGTGCTTAAAATCTTAGAATTGAATTGAGGGGTAGACTGTCCCTCTGATATCCCACTAAGAGATCTTATTTCCTGAAAATGTGCTTATATAGAAATCTGGAGATGCCTTGTTGATTAAAAACAAAAATCCCATCTTGGACTTCACAACCGAAACAACTCCTAGAATCTTAGAACTTTATCCTAAAATGATTATATTAGTCTATCCTCGTGTTTTGGAGATGAATAAATGGGGGCCCAATAAGGGACGTGACTTGTCCAAGGTCTCACAGGGAGTCCATGGTTGAACATAACCCAGGTTCACACACACACACACACACACACACACACACACACACACACACCAACCTGAATCCCACAAAACTTCTCCACAGCCTCCTCCCTGTTGGCACAACCTCCCGACTCGGCAAGCTCTGCTGTCTCTGCAGTGGAATATTCCTGCACAGAGGAGATTAAAAGAGCAGGGGTGAAATGCTAAATCTCCCTGCCCATTGGCAATAGCCCCTCTCCTGAACCGAGCCCAGCAGGCCTTGGCCCAGGAGTAGCCAGCAACCCATGTGCAGCCCTGGGTTGTCAGAACCAACTTCACTCCACATGCCAGGGGCTGTCCACACATGGCTGTCTGTCAGGTAAAGCCCCCCAAACAAGTGCCCTGTGGTGTGGGCACTGCTGTGTTGGGTGTTGTCCTGGAGCCTTTCTAGGCCAGCTCTGTCAATGTGCCCTGCCAAACTCAGTGGAGCCACTAGAGGCTCTGGGCCAAGGTTGGTGTGAAGCCAGGCCAGATTTCAGAGTGTCCCGCGCCAAGGCCCAGTGTCTGGTTCAGTGGAGACAGTAAGAGGTCCAGATGCTTGTCTCCAGTCAACCTCTTATTGGCTTTCTGACCTTGGATCTAGATGACCCTTTGGGGCCTTATGACCTTGTGTGGATAAAATGGAGACAATGTCATCTTGCCATCTTGGAATACATTATCCACTTTCTCCCATCTTATGTCACTGAGTACTTGCAGAAGTCTAATGTCCCATATTTTCTTCCCAAATAGAGAGGATAAATACTATTTACTCTCTATAGATAACTCTCAATTACCCAAGAAATACTGATATTAAGGGTACGTTACGTATGCTCTAAAATTTTTCCAATAACAATGAGTACTTCCAATCCTATTTACTAACTCCTGAACCCCAGGAGCTTTGCTAGACACTAAGGATAACAGAATTAATAATGCACTATTATTGCCCTAAAGGGGCTTTCTAATGATGAAGAAAAACAAACAAGGATTATTGTTCTTTATAAACCACTGGCTTCTAAAGAGGATAGATCCCACAGTACCTGGGTCTGAAATATCTGGGATGGGGCTAAATTTTTCTATAGAAGAAAACATGAGATATTTTAGGAAGCGGATGAATAGATGGGGAACAGAGTAGATATAACCTGGCAGAAGAGTATTCCGTGTGAATAAGAGTAAAGGAGAAGCCCTGGTTAGCATCTCAGCCAAAGAAACAAAGGAGAGAAGTGTTAAGTGGAAATTCACAAAGTTATGTAATACCAAACTCCCTTCAGACATTACTTTGAAGTCTTCAGTAAAATCTACTATGTGCGTTTTTTTTTCTGATGAAGAGGTACAGAGTCCTATTTCCTAGAGAGCTTAAGGCCAAGATAGGTATATCAGTTATCTATTACCACAAAAATGGTGTGTAACAAGCAACCCCCAAAATCTCAATATACAATAGTAATTATTTGTGGCTTATGAATCTGAGGTTAGCTGCAGTTGGCTAAGAGGCTCTTCTGATCTTGACTGGTCTTGCTCATTTGTCTGGGGTCAGCTAGGTGTGGGATGATTTAGGATAGCCTTGACTCCACTTCACATTTCTCTCTCGCTCTGGCGGACTAGCTCAGGTGTGTTCTTATGTTGTCGGCAGAGTTACAAGAGCTCAAGCAGAAACGTACAAGTGCTTGTTCAAGTCTCTATTTGCTTCAAGTCTCTTAACATGCCCTTGGCCAGAGTCAGATGTCCAAACTCAGACTCAGAGAGTGGAAAATGTACTTCGCTTATTAATGAACAGTGACTGACAACATTCCAGGTGGTGGCTGTTCCATCAGCCTGAGGATTGCTTGGAGCAGAGTCCCCACCTGACCCACTATGGGCATGTAGCATGAGCAAGAAATAAGCCTTCTTTGTTTTAAGATATGAGATTTTGGGGTTGCGTTACCACAGCAAACCCAGCAAAACTAGTCCATTATTATTATTCCCATAACCATCTTATATTGATTGCTTATAATGTGCCAGGTACTATGTTAAGAACTTTATGTACTTTTAATGTTTATTCATTCAACAAATACTGAATGTCTCTTTCATGTCTAAGATTAAACTCAGTTCATTCTCATAACAACCTAGTAGGATAGATATTATTATCTCAATGTTATAAGCTAAGAAACTGAACAGGCTCAAATTGTTTAAATAACTCATCCGAGGTCATATAGCCAGTAAATGGCAGAGCAGAATTTAAACACAGGTCTGTTGGATTCCAATGATCAAGCTCTTAGCTACTCTATTCTACTATTTTTCTATTGATGCCCCTTCCGGGGGACTCCACTCTAGAAAAGTAACTTGACATAGAAAATGGATTTGAATATAGTAGGCCACTTAGGGCAGGGCATTTAAAGCAGGAGAGAGCCTTTTTCTTTGTCAGGCTCCCTCACACATGTTTGATCCACACCCTGCTCCCACTTAACGTCCCTGACTTTTAGCACTAGCTGGAGTGGTAGTGCACCTGGCATCCACACCCGTGAGTTATGTGTCCCCAGACACGGAGAGATTTTCTCTCCCCGGTGTCAATCTTACAGCCAAGCGGCAAGGAGACGCATTGTTAAATGTTGGCTTGGCAGCAAGAATCCTGCTGAGCCACGGGCCAGGCTCTAACCAGAAATCATCCAGGGGAGGGTTGAATCAGTGCAGGGAGACAGGAGACACACGCCTTGAACAAAACCATGATGGGAAGGAGAAGCGGAGAGGAGTGAATGGAGCAGCCCTGTCTGTTTCTATTCTCACTTTTCCTAAGAGAGGAGAGAAAGGGGATAGAGAGATTACGTTAAGAACGCGGAATGTGGGAAGAGCAGTTTTCACCCGCTCAGGACAGGCCTTCATTTATTCCTCCACCCAAGAAGCATTTATTATGCATCTACTCTGTGTCGACCATCAGGCCGGATGGTAGAAAAGATCAAACAGTAAAGTCGTGGCACCATTTGGAGACCACAGATTATTAAGAGAGACAGACTCGTAAACAAGTTAAAAGATGTTTACTGTACTGCCTTCTCTGAAACCCACTGAAAATAACACAAAGAATGAAAAAAAGTAGAGAAAATTCCATCTTCAAAAAAAAAAACTAAGAGATGGCTCTGGGGCTGAAAAGATTAACTGTTACCAGAGGTTCTTCTTGTCTTTCCATAATATTGGAGAGGGGTGGGTATAAGGGACAGCTGCCCAGGCAGGGACCACGTTTCCCAGCCTCCCCATTGTGTTCTATTGAGCCACGTGACCAGTTCTCACAGTTGGAGTGTGAAAAGAAGCGATCTGTGTCACTTCTGGGCCAGGGTGGTTAAGAGATATTTTTCTCCCCTTTTGCTGGGTCTGGGGGCCTCCAAGACTCCATAAAATAGAAGGAGCCCAGGCCCCTGAATCACCATGTGGCAGGCGATCCCCTAACCAGGAACATCTGCATTAGACTCTCATGCAATTGAGACATGAATTTGCATCATGCTAAACCATTGAAAATTTGGGGTGGGGTTGTTTGTTACAGAAGCTGATGTTAGTCTAAATAACACAGTCTAAAACCCATATCTGCTCTATTTAGTGAAGCTTGGACTTTAAAAAAAAAAGAGGAGTGTATATACATTGCCAGATTTCCTTGAAAATGGGAATGAGGATCCTTAAGGGCCAAATAAATGATCATCTGTTGGAGAGCATAGGAGCAGAGTTGTGGGTGGGCCGCAGAAGAGTGACTCAGGTTCGCAAGGTGGAAAGGCAAGGGAGACAGGCCTGAGGGAGGCACTATTTAGGTAGCTAGTATTATTGTTCTCAACTCTAACTGCCATTCCTCGAATATCTTAAAGGTGAAGTAAGAGAGAGGAGGAAGCTACAATCAGCCTTGCAGTTTATCACCGGAATGATGCATATATATTAAATGACCAATCAGAAGACCCATCGGCTACGTGTTTTCCTTGTGACCCACACTGACCTCATCCCTGGGGTGGGGGAGGGTGGTGTTTGGAAACCTAGGTTAGAGGCACCCCCAGGGCAGAGCATATATGGTAACAGATTCTGAGATGAAAGACTTAAAGAGAGTCTGCTCGCAGCCGCATCCCATCTCATGACATCCCTGAGGAAATAACAAACCAGACTAAAACATTTCCAAAGTAAAATCACAAATAAGCACACAGGACCCAACATGGGGCGAAATTTTTGAAAATAATAATGAAACTCTCATAGAGGGAATAAATTCGCATCAGCAAGATGTGGAATGAATATACTCAGTTGAGAGCAGAGCCAATATAGGGATAATAGGGATAAGAAATGAAAGAAAAGAGAAAATAATAAAGACGATGAAATAAAATAAAAGGCAATACTTATGAAATACAAAGGATGTGCATAATGGACATTCCTGAAGAAAAGAACAATGGGGCACAAACCTATTTAAAGATATTATAGAAGAAAACTTTTTCTGAACTAAAGAAATGCCTGCTTTAATGGAATAAAAAAAAAATAGCCTTGATATAACATAGAATTTGATGGAGAATGTTTGGATAGTAAAATCAGGAAATATTATAAAGGAAAAATCAGGTGGCCTGCAACTTTATCCCTTAGTACCAAAAGATATGGTAGCAACGGGTACAAAAATTTTGAAGGTAAAAGTATTTTGAAGGTAAAGATAGCCAGTCTGGTTCTTTTATATATAAAAATAGCTGAGAGACATTCACTAATACACAGACTCAGAAAAAAATAGCACCTAACACTTATTAGTTCATGGGATGGGAGTGTAGAAGAGTTGATAGCAAAATCTAGTTCCCCCCAAAAATATACCAAAATTACTGATTTAAGAATGGAGAAACTACAAAATGCATGAGATAGTGGCGAACATTATATTCATTTAAATATAGAACTAAGGCTAAACAGCTGTGGGGATTATGGTTATAGAACAGAATGTAAATGTTCTAAACCACAGAAGTATAAACAGAAATAGCTTAACCAACAACAGTGGTAGAGGAAGAAATGTTGTTTGATGTATACATGCCCCAATTTCGACATCTTTCATGTTGGAGAGCACGTGAATTGCATTTGAAATAAAATTAATAAGTCAAGAAATAGATGTTTAAGTATAAGGTTCAAAGTTATAAGGGTGACCACATCAAGGATTAGAAACCTTCCAAACCATTAGAAGAAGAGGGGCCGGGGAGAGAAACTTCATTTAGAGAGAGAGAGACAGAGAGAATTGATGAAGAGGAGGAGGACGAAAAAGGAGAAAGGAAGGGACAAAACAAAAACCTGAAGACAAAGTAAATATTTTATGTTAAAAAAATAAAACAAGATGACAGTTTTTAGGCTGAACTTATTGATAGAGCATTAATGTAACAGAATGTACTTTTTCTACAAAAATAAAGATGTCCTATAAGTTAAAAGTGCAAGCTGAAAATCAATAACTTTATATGACCATTTTGGTTCAAATAACTCTACATACCAATGTCCTTATATGTGCTTACTTATATAGAGAAGTTTCTGGAAGCCTTCCAAAGAAATTGCTAATAGTGATTAACTTTAGGGGATGGTGCTGGGAAAATTAAAAGGGAGAGAGATTTTATTCTTCACTTTATACGAAAAACATGTGTTACATCTGTATTTTAAAAAGTAACTTAAATAGGTTACATCAAGTATAATACAATATGAAAATAGTAGCGGCAGCACAGGCAAAGGGCTTAGGGAGGCGACAGGGGGGAGCACTAATTTTGCCTTAGAAAAGGCTTTAGAAAATAGATGACATATGAGCTGGGCCTTCAAGAATGACTGTCATTTTTTGAGGTACGGATCAAGCAGATAAGGCAGAGGCAACAGAGGCAGAGGAGCGCATGCATTTTTCACAAATGATGAGTATTCCCCAGGGTGGTGGGAGTACATGGCTTGCGTGTTAGAGGCCTGGGTCTGCTCTTCCCAAGGCCCGAATGCACGCTAACTGACCAGCTCTGCAGAAGTCTGAAAAGAGTGCAAAATAAAGAAGAGGATGTTTCTGGTGGGAGGACAGAAGCTGGCCATTGTGCGAGCTCCAGCAGGAAGGCCGGCGAGCACAGGTGGCTTCTCAGGGCCTGGCTGTGCATCTGCTCGGGTCGGTTTCCCCACCCTCCTGGCTGGACCCTGTCCACAGGAGCAGGAGGCAGGTGTTTGCAGCAGTTCAATGGCAAAAAAAAAAAAAAAAAAAGGCCACTCCAGCTCTGGAGTAACATCAAGTCCCTCACAGTGCCCTGTGAAGTGGGAATCATTGTTTATGTTTTACAGAGGCAGCAACTGAGACTCAGAACCAGGTCTGTCCAGCTCTAATGCCCAGAAGCCATTCACTTTCCACTTTCCAGCCCACCACTGGCACTCATACTAATAGCCAACAAAAGTGCCTTCACCACTTCTCTACACTGGCTTTTAGCTTCCAATCCTAGCAGAGACCCTTCCTTCCCTAGCCCATCTCTATGATCCTCTACTCCCACCCCCATCACCCCCAGTCCTACCAACCGCTAGAGGAGGAAAGAAAAGATTTTTGTTGGTTCATTTGTTAGTTTTTTAGTGCCTATTATTTGCTGGGTGTCTCTACCATGGGGCCTGAAATTATGATTATTCCTATTTTACAGTCAAGAAGATTGAGGTTTGTGGGATTAAGTCAGTTGTGTAAGGCCCAGTGCTAACATAAGGAAGAGCAAGGATTCAAAGCCAGCTTTGCTCACTGCCAGGCCACTGTCTACCTGGCCACCTCTCATGGGACACCAGCCCAAGCACAGCCTCAGGACAGCCACAAGACTAAAAATACAGCCAACCCAGCATGAAGGCAAAGGGATGGTTCCATATAGCAAGCAAATCAGGAAACAAACAGGGCTAGCCGACCGCCAGGTGGGCAATTTGGGAGGAACAGGAGTGGCGGGGGACAGAGCTCTGCCCGAGGGCCAGGTAAAAAAAGTCTTTCTGAAAAACCGTGTACAAAGACTTGGAGCTAGAACATGGCTATCCTCCAAGCCTTGGGGTTTAGGCATTGTTTTTTCAAATTCCTATCAGTAATCCCTTAATGAAAAGGGATTGAAAGCAGGTCGTTACATCCCAACTAGCAGACAGTGGGGATCAAGAATTTTCAGGCTACTCAGGGCCTGCTAGCAAAGGGAAAAATATTTTTCTTTTCCCAGATGCTAACCAACTAGCATTTGCCTGGGCATGACTTCCTGCCACGCAGAAATATATACGTGACCAATTCTGAATCAGGAAACGGCAGAAGTTAGATATCCACTCAGCCATCAGAGCCAAAAACACGGGACAGGACACCAGGGTAAGGACTGACAATAGGGATTGTATGTTCTCATATGCCACAGACCTGTGGAGTCACTGATTAACCCACTGCCGCTCGGTTTCCTCGTCTGTGAAATGATCAACATAGAAGTGGCGTTGAAGGCCCCACTGGACATTCTGATTGATAGAGGTGTACCAATATAAGCAAGCATTTACTCAGCATCAGTCAACGAATATTTACTGAGTACAATAATGTACCCTCTGACCACCACTGGGGATGTAAAGTATTGAACAAGACTGACACAGTCTTTCTTCTGGGGATGCCCTGAAGTCTCATGGAGGCAGTGGATAGGAAGTAAATAAATGCAGGCCGGTATTGAACTATGATTGTGCTAAGTGCCACGAAGATGAATCACAGCATGACCTGAACCAGAAAGCATTCCTCAAAAAGGTGACCTTTGGGTTGGGATGATAAGAGTAAAAATCACAATAGCTAATACTGACATAGCACTTAGGATGGGCCAGCACTGTTCTCAGACCTTGACGATTACTTGGCATTAACACTGAGAAGAGATGCGGAAAGAGTGCGTCAGGCAAGCGGAATGGTGCGGGCACAGTCCTTCAGAAGAGGAGGTTAGAGGAGGCAGGTTAGAGGAGCTGAAAGGCTAGAGGGACAGGGAGAGAACGGCAAGGTGGGGTCACAGAAGGACGTGGAGCCCTGCAGGGTCCTAGTGCAAGTTTCAGAAACCAGGAAAGGTTTTAAGCAGAAGAGTGAAGAGGTCAGAGAGCAGTTAGTTAGGAAGCTACTGCAGTGAGAGATTACAGGGGCTTGGATTTAGTGGTAGCCATGGAAAGGAAAAGAAACAGGATGGAGGCAAGGTATATTCTGGAGGTAGGTTTAATAGGTCTTCGTGCTTGATCAGTGCCAGGGATAACACTCAGCCTTCTGGCCCAGACATCTGATGGGATGCTGGTGCCAGTTCCCTGAGACGGGGAAAGCCGGAGAAGGGCATGGATGGTGGGGGAAGTCTCAGTTTAGCAATGGCATGGCCAAAACAGTTCCCGTCCGAGGATCAGCGTCTTTTTGCTCTAGTTTCCGGCTCTGATGATATTTAGTCGTGTGACCCTGGATCAGTCATTTCACATCATCGACATTGGATTAGATTACCTGCGACTGTCCTTCCAGCTCTAGTCTCGTAGTTTAGAGCAGACACTTCAAGTGGGTGACTTGGGAGCTGCATTCGAGCCATAGGAGCGTTTTATTTGACTCACACAGAGTTTAGTTGTTGGTACATTTCCATCACCATCCAGATTTCTGGATTTTCTTAGGAAAAAAAGAGAAGGATTCACACCGCTGGATCTGAAGCAGACCCTCACATGGTGACAGTCAACTGGAGTTGAATAGCAGCTGCCACTTGGGGAGGACACAGGCTCTGCCGCTCACCCCAGTGTCCACTGGTCCCTAGCAACTTGCGTGCTCACCCTGCCTGGCCCTGTGCAAGGGGTCGCCCTTTTTCTAGTAATGATAGAGGGTAGCTCAAATCATTAGCTTTCTCTCAAGCTTACCTAACCAATAAATATTTGTCAAATTATTTATTTTATGATTGAAAAGGAAATAATTGGAAAACAGTAAAAAAAAAAAGAAGAAGAATGAAATTAACAATGTAAAAGCCTCTTGTGATTCTACCACCCAGAGAAAGTCATTATTAAATTGGAGGTGCTTCCTGCTAGCCTTGCTTTATAAAATCAGGAGCATACTATGTATAATGTTTCTTTAAGAAGTTTTTTTTTCCCCCCACTAATATCAAAGCAGGGCCAACCATTCTACCATATTATTAAAAGTTCTTTGGAAAAAAAAAAAGATTTTTAGTGTATAATGTGCTGCATAATTTAGGTCATTATTCCACCAGCATTTCTTAAATTTGTAGATGCATCTCAGCTCTGAATATTTCTTACAACTTCTTAGAAATGGGATGATAGCATCTAGGGGAAGAGCGTATTTTTAAGGCTTTTGAAAAGTATTGTTAAATCGCCCAATTTTTCATCATTTGTCATCCCTCACATCTTGCCAATCCTGGATGTTATCACTTTAGAGAAGCTTTCTAGGTGGGAAACAGGAGGCCCATGAGAAAACCCTGCCGTCAGTACAAACTGAGCCTTTTTTTTTTTTTTCACAGAACGCTCGAGAGCAGGGATTGACAAATTTCTTCTGGAAAGGACCAGAAAGATAGTAAATAGATGCCTCTGATTTAATGTTAGATTTCTGCTCACGGGCCATAAATTCTCTGTAGCAACTACTCAACTTTGCTATTGTTATGAGAAAGCAGCTGTTGACAATATGTACAAGAAGGGATGTGGCTGGGTTCCAATAAAACTGTATTTATAAAAACTGTCAGTGGGCTATATTTAGCCCAGGAGCCATAGTTTGCCAACTCCTGCTTTCTCTCATTTCATCCTGCTCACTGTCCTGAGAAGTAGGTAGGGCAAGAAGGAGCATGTGTGTCTGATACACAGAGAAACCGAGGCTCAGAGAAACCAGGTAACCCGTTCACAGTCACGCAGCAAGTAATTGGAAAAGCTGGAAATCTGAGCCCAGATTCTGACTCCTAATTTAGAGCGCTCTCTACTGTGCAATGAACCCTTTTCATGATCGTGTAGCAATGTGAGTTAAATAAACAGCAGTAAATGAGAAGAGTGCCAAGGTCATTTTGCCAAATGCGTAGTCAACCTAAGGACTCGAGAGTTTGAGGGAAGGATTATAATTCAGTGCCTTAAGTGCACAAAATTGCTTTGTAAAGTGTCTTGCCCTGTGAAGAGTTCGTCTTAGAGGCGACGTTTGATGATCGTGTGATTGTTCTTTCTGAAAAGAGCTGGATGGTGGTGGAAGACAGTTGAATTAATAATTCCTTTCAATTGCAAGTAACAGAAAATTCAACTCTGATATTTCAAAGAAAAAGGAAATTCATTGGATCCTGTATCTCAGAGATCCAGGCGCAATGGCTTCACGCACAGCTGGATCCAGGGCTTGAAATGAGGTCATGAGGGCGCTGTCACTCTCTCCTCTCTCTCTGCTCTGTTTGTCCTTGCGTAAGTCCTTATGTGGCAAATAAGGAGGCCTCTGCCAGGCCCAATTGTGTTCAAAAGATAGGGAGACGCATCATATTTCAAAATTTCACAGAAGGACTCTGATTGTCCCTTTTTTGGTCACGTGCCCACCACTGAATTAATCACTGTGTCCAGGGGTATGCAGCTCTCCGATTGACCACACTTGTCAGTGACCTACCCTCGTGCCTGATACTTCACTAGGATCACATTGGGTGGGAATGAATAATCGCTACCAAAAGAGCACTAATGCAGCCAAACAACAGTCTTAAGAGATACACATCCATCCATTCGGCGAGGGCTCCAATAACAGAAGAGCCTAAGAATTTCCTCAGCGTCTGCAGTGCTATCTTGCCTTGCTCCTGTGCTTCTAACCGTGAGCAAAAAGTGGAGAAGCATAGTATTAGGAGTTGCATTGCGTCCTCCCCATAAAAGATATGTTGAAGTCCTAACCCCCAGTACTTCAGAATGTGATCTTATTTGGAAATATGGTCATTGCAGATGTGATTAGTTAAGATGAAGTCGTACTGGAGCGGGGTGGACCTCTAACCCAATGCGACCGGTATCATTATAAATTGATGGCCATCTGAAAACAGACACACAGGGACAATGGCATGTGACGATGAAGGCAGAGACCAGAGCGATGCAGCTGTAAGCCAAGGAACACCCAAGATTGCTGGCAAATCAGCAGAAGCTAGGAAGAGTCAGTAAAGGATTCCCCTATAGGGTTCAGAGCAATTATGACCCTGACAACACTTCGATTTCAGAATTCTAGCCTCCAGAACTGTGAGGCAGTAACTTCTTATTCTTTTAAGCCGCCCAGTCTGTTAGAGCAGCATTAGGAAACTAATGTAGACAGCCTCGTATATGTCAGGGCTGAGGGGATAAAAGGTGTAGCCATGGAGGCCTTGAGAGGAGAGGATTCCAAGAAGGAGGGCCTTGGTCAGCCTGATCCCCTACCGCCAGAATGTGGAAGGCGATAATGGTGGAGAAAAAGTGCATCGGCGACATCTACTGCCCTGGTCCTCGCCCCGACAGAAGCACAGCAGGACCACAAGTTTGATGGGGCCGGGATTACTCCACTGACACAACTGAGACAAGTTAACTTTTCGTCACCATTTGCTATGAGTCACCGTTCAGGGATTTTGTTGGCTCAGTTTTTTGCTCGCCTACAACCCCCATCACACCTCCTTGTCTATTTTTGTATGGATGACCTTTCAGTCTTTGGAGGAAAGACCCTAATATAGACATTTTCAAGGGCTTGGCTCTGCTGGGAAGATTGGCAACAGCTACCTGGCTTCAGGTGCCCAGTGCCAGCGTCTGTTCTTAATGGAACATGTAACAACCTCATCAAGGCACCACCCAAGGGCACTGAATGGTACTGAATGGTAACACAAGGGATCTCTACCAGGACATCACCAAGAGGCTTTTTTATTAGTAGTAGTAGTAATGTGCCTCTAGGAGGGCATGTGCCCACCTGCAGCCCAGGCATCTATTATTTGGAGAAATAGCACCATCTAGAACAAACCCTGAATGGTCAGAAGATGTGAAATATAAACGCTTAATTTTACTCAAAGCCTTAATTGTATTGAAGGGTGTCGACCTACTTAAACAGCTTAACTCCAATCTAAGTATTGGGGCTAATAAAGATCAGACATGGTCTAAAGAGATAATGAATGTGAAAGCCTGGCACCCTCTAGGTTCTCAGTAAGATACTTCCCTTCCTACCTGTCCCAGAGCCTTCCACTCTAAAGGAGGACGAGTCCCCCACAACTCATGCCTGGGGGAAAGGCAGTAACCTCTAGGCTGGTCTCCCTACTTCCTTCCTTGCCCCTTCTCCACAGTCTATTTATTCCCAACAGCCAGAGGCTCTATTCAAAATATAAATCAGTTCATGTCACTCCTGTGTTCAGGATCCTCAAAAGGTACCCCATCTCACTCTTGTCAAAAGCCAAAGTTCTATAAGGCTCTATACCAGAGTTTCTCACTCTCAACACTATTGATATTTAGAGCTGGATAATTCTTTTTTTATGAGGGGCTGTACTATGCATTGTAAGATATTTAGTAGCATCCTTGACTCTTATTCACCAGATGCAAGTAGCATCCCCACCCAAAGTTATAACAAACAAAAATGTCTCAAGACATTGCCAAATACCCCCTGGGGTAAAATTCACCCTCAGTTGAGAACCAATGCTCTTCATCATCTCAGCCCCTGTTACATCTGTGACCTTGTCTCCCATACCTTCTCCTCCCTCATCCCACCAAGCTACAGTAGTCTTCTTGCCATTTCTGCCAGGTGAACTCCCACCACAGAACTTTTCACAGGCTATCTGCTTGGGTGCCCTTTTCCCAGGATGCTCTGAGGTCCCCAGACTCTCCCCAAGCCCACATGACTCCCTTATCTCTTTCAAGTCTTTGCTCAAACAATAAGTTACTTACCGTCTCAGTGTGGCTCCTTGACAACTACATTTGAAGGTGCATTTACCGCCTCATGCCCTCAGGACTCTCTGTCCCCCTGGGTTTTTTTTTTTTTTTTTTTTTTTTTGCGTATCTCCTTCCACTAGACTATAACCTTTATGGAAGCAGAAGCTTTTGGTTGCTACATCCTCTAATGTATCCTGAGTGCTTAGAACAGTTCCTGGCACATAGACAGTGTTCGATAAATAGTTGTTGAATAAACAGATGTGGCACCGAGAATGGTGCATTGAGTCACCAGCAGAAACAGCTTAATTCAGTGGAGAAAGCACAGACTTCCTAGTCAGGCAGAAATGGATCATAGTCTTTCCCTGGTCACGAACTGGGTAACCATGATTGAGCACCCTTGCCTCTCAGAGTCCTGGTTTTCTCATATGGTAAAAGGGATAATACGCATGTACCATGGTTGTTGGAAAGATCAGAAGTTGTGTGGGTGACAGTATTCAGGGCAAAGCCAAGTTCACAGTAGATGTTTGATAATTGCCAAGATTATTATGACAGAAGTGGTAAGTGAAATGTGGAAAAGGTTACATGGGCCCTATAGGGTGAGTAGAATTTAACGAGTAAAGACATGTTGAGAAGAGGAGAAACCACATTTTACTGAGCTTCACCACTTTCTTCTGGAAGTAGAAGGAATTATTTTGCCCAGCTTACATTTTTGGAACTAGGATATTTGGTGTTAGTGCTGTTTAGATATATGGAAGAAACCTCAAGGAAGAAGAAACATGAATTTGGCAACCCTTTGATGCTCAATGCCGATTTTGAAATATGCCATGAGCATAAGAGAGAGGATAATGAAGGGAGTTGGACTTGTAGGTTGGCCATTGAAATTCACAACTCTGAACAAATAGGAAAATCTGAATCCAAAAGGATGAAACTCATCTGGCAAGTTGAGTAGGAACAATTGCCTTCTGGAACAGGAAGTTAACTTAGACCTAAGGAGGCTTTGTTGGGCAAAGCAGGTAAACCAGTTGGCCCGTTTGTGTGAGCAATGTGCCATTAGCCAGATTGATTCCTTCCCATTCAAAAGGTATTTTGAATCGAAGGACACACTAAGCTAGGCACTGGGAGGGGGATACAAAGAAAAGTAGAGCATGACCTCTGCCCTCAAGGAATTTGCAATCTGATGGGGGAGACAAACAAGGAAGCAATAAACTCTACTATCACATAAAATTAAACAATTCCAAGAATTCAGGCAGAAGCAAAGTGCTGTGGGAGCATAGAGAAGGGACTGAATAATGGAGCCAGAGCCACAGAAAAGCAGGGAAAATATGAGGACTTGGCTAGAATGAGAGATCTGTCTGAGGAACCACAGGGAACGGTAGTTTAGACATAAGTAATCCTAACACCACCCCGAGGAAAGATGGGCCCTTTAGACATAGGGATGCAGTATCATGTATTTATTCATTCAATTACAAAATATTTGCTGAACTCTTATTATGTGCAAGCATCGAAGTGCTGCTTAGATAGTGATAAATAAGAGAGATTAGGACCCTGACTTCATTAAGCTTTTCTAATGCAAGAGACAGGAAAGAGAGATGTAGACAAGTAAATTAGATACTTTTGGAAGACAATAAACAATAAGAAAACTACCATGGAAGCTTAATTCCCTTCCCAAGCTCCCCAGGTAAGTAGCACACTCCATCTTGGTAGGATAGAGTAAGGAGTGGAGCAAGAGGCTCAGAATATTTCAGAAATTTCCCTCTTCATGGCAACAGAGGAATAAAAAAGAAACATTCTTTATCCCTCTCCAAAAAAGACTAGATGAAGTGCCCTAAGGAGAGAGTAGAGGGCTCAGAGTCACATCTAGAGCAGGCAGCAGTAAGATTTCAGATAAAAACGATGTCAGCCAAGTTCAAGGAAGAGAGGCCTGAGAGGGAGAAGAAAACCCAGGGAGGTGGCCTGTCACAAGTCAAGAGTGGAAAGCATTTATGTGAAGGAAGGCATGGCCTCTGAGCCAAACGCTTTTGAGGGAAGAAATAAGACGAGAAGGCCTTTTGGTGACACCGATGATCTAAGTGAGAGAACTTTCAGTAGAGCAGTGGGGACAGAGATGAGGTTAGAGCTAGCTGTTTTGCCTGGGCTAATTGTTAAAGGATCTTGCTTGGGCGTGGCTAGGGAATCGAGTGGAATCTGACACCCCACAATCAGAGTTGGGAATAAATAAGAGAGGTCTAGAGAGCGGAAGGACTCTGAAAGCCTCCAGTGAGTCTGTGCTAGCCTGGACTGGGCCACAGGTGTCTACACTTCCCTGACGTTCCTCCTGCCACCCCTGTCTTCCATCCTAGATCCAAATTCAGTTCTGAGCCCCTCTGTGTGGGTGTGATAACCGCAACACAATATTCTGTTGGAACTCAGCCTTCAGTCTCCCCAGCCCAGACAGGTGCCAGAAGATGCCTGTCCAACTGCCAAATCAAACGCTCACTCTGACCACACCCACTTTTCAGCTCCTAGGAACCTCCTGCTTCCCATGTGACACTGCAGCAGAACTTGGCTCTTGGTAGTTCTCCAAACAGTATTTCCATCTCCTTGACTTTGATCATGCTGTGTCTTTCACAGGGAATCCCCTTCTTTGATCACAACGTGAATGGATGTGTTCGTGTGTGCGCACGTGCGCACGCGCGCACACGCACATACACATGCAAAACACTTTTCTGCAACTTGCTTTTCATGCAAGAAATCTCGTGTCATTTCTATATGACTCTTATCCATTCCTTCTAAAGGTTTCAAAATATTCCTTGGTGCAACTGGACCCCAGTTTGTTCTGCCATTCCCCTACCAATGTGTCCCTCAAGTGTTCTATGAACCTTGGTGCAATAAACATCCTAGAACGTATGTTTTACATACCAGTCCACTGAGAATTTTCTTCTTCCCCTTGCACTTTCCCAGTTATTGTTCAAAAGTCAGTTCAAGGATCTCTGCTTCTGAAAACGACATCCCTGATTATCCAGGAAGAGTGAATCCCTCAGTCCTGTGCGCTTACATCTCTGCTGTGGTATCTTTAGGGGTGTGTTGAAATTTCTAGTAAAAGTCTCCTTGGACAGGAAGTTCCTTGAGGGCTGCGACAGTGCTGCTCATCTCTGGATCCCCTGATTTAGCACAGCACCTGCCACAAGACATGTGTCCAATAAATATTTGTTGAATTAAACTGCAAAGAATTTGGGTTTTTGAAACCAGACTGGCTAGAGTTCAAATCATCGTGATTCTGTCACTTACTCACTGTGTCACCTACCCGTTGAGCTTAGTTTTCCCATCTGCGTAGAGGAGAAGAAGAATCCCCAACTGTGTGTGGTTGTTGGAAGAAAGAAATGAGATCATGTAGCACTTGGCCTGGTGTGTGGGTGGTGTTTGAAAACGGATGATATTATGTATTGGTCTGTGCTTGAAGTAGGAGAGATTGAGGCTTTGGGCTGGTACTGGGCCCTTTCCATGTACCTGCAGGCTTAGCAAATAGGAAAACTCCCTAGAACAAGCTGATAAATGCCCATAATAAATGCCCAAATAAACCTTAGCAGTGCCAAACTGTCTGGTACTTATTGTCTCTACCTTGATGGGCAAGCGCTGTGGAAATCACCTGAAACTTCTCTCCAAGCCAACACACTGTGCTGTATAGGTGGAAGACTTGATGAAGGATGATAAATATTGCTTTTAATAAGGATGCAATGGGGGCGGTGATTGGGAAGAGGTGTTCAGGGGAGATTTGGGGCTGGTATCATCCAAGAGCCCTGTCAGGTATTAATCCAGGTGGAGCTTTCCCTTTTTCTTTCCCTTTTCATTCCACCATTCCTTCCTCACTGTCAATTCTGGGGCCTAAGAGGACCCTGGACCACTAGATAAGGATCGATCACACGATGGCAATTTGGATAAGAGCCAAATAATGTCCTGATGGCAAATATTTCCTCCTGCTGGACAATCCACCCATGGTCCTCATGGGACAGGACATTCACCTGAACACTAAATCAGCTTCTGGTCAGCACTCACAGGGCACCCAGGACAGAGGTGGCAATCTGGCCTTCTCATATGGGTCCCTTTCTATGCTCTCATCTCCCTGCTCACCACCAGCTCAGGGAAGGTTTTCATCAAGTCTGCAGTGATTAAAAACAGAACACAAGCAGGGAAGTAAATCTGTCACTTTTGCTGACTTTTAGCTTAATAGTCATAAATATGGCATCTTCAATCTCTGGTTCCACAGTAACCTCCTTCCCTCAAGCTGTGACTCATCTCTATGGAGAATGCCTTTGGGTACAAGAGGGGAAATTCAATGCTCTGGGGCCAGAGTGTGGTTCGGAGTTGCACAAAGCACAGTTAATAGTGTCTTCGGTGTCAGCCCAGTACGCCAGACACCAGCCATCCTCCAAGATGTCCGGCCCCAGGATCACCCTAGCCTTAGATGCCCCTACCAAGGCAGCTGGACAGCAGCCCCAAGTGGTGACCCAGTGACCCCTGCAGGGAACATCACAGGCACCTGCTCCCAGCTCTCCCCAGTGGGGCACTCGGAGTTAGGGGTGGTTTTGGAAAGAGACTAAGTATTGTTTTAGGTGAAGGTTTCTTGGCATTTGGTCAGGTCCGGAAACTATATGAAAAGGCCAAGGGTTGGATGAGAAAGAAACAAGCCAACAAGATGCTACTTCCCTCTGTATGCCCAGCCAGGTTGAGGCCAGAGCAGAGTTCTCTAACCCGTTTGGACTCTGACAAACCAGGAGGCCTTTTGAGACATTACAGGGTTTTCTCTTCCCATAGTATCTGTTTCAACCATATTTTTGTTTGTTTGTTTTTTTACCTGAGATGGCAGTTTGTAATACGGGAAGGTGGTCCTAGAATCAGAGAGACTGGTGTTCACAGTAGGATTTACTCCATAGGGTTATTGTGATGATTACATGAGATAATCGTTTATATATTACATGTATATAAGGCATCTACGTGTTTGGTTCCTGGTGCCCATTAAGGCCTCAGTCAAAGTTAGTGATGATAATGATGCTGATGATGACAATGAAACTACTGTCAGGCTATCATTGCTTGTGTGTGCGTGTGTGTGTGTGTGTTATTCATTATCTAGGGTATGTACTTCATATATTCATATATGCATGCAATGCCATCATCCTTCTCATCCTTCTTCTCCCCATTCTAGTCATTCACGCTATCGTAGTCACCCTTCGATTAAAGGGAATGATGAAACTAGAGCCATTTTATGGTATTTCTGTGACATCTTAAAGGAGTTCAGTCATTCCATTATGCTGATCCTGATCCTGATCCTATATCTGCTGCCTATGCCATTTTTCATTTAACAAATATTTTTTTCGCGTGTGAGTCTTTCGTGTGCCGGGAATTATTCTAACAACCAGAACACAATAGAGAGTAATACAAACAAAGTCTGTACATTCATGCCATGAACATTCTAGTCGGGGAGACAGATGATAAATATGCAAACCATAGTCTAATGTTTATGTCAGGGCCACTCTCTTTATTGGAACATCCCTTTCCCTGACTCCCCGACCCCAATGCCATTCCTCAGGGGCAGATGGGCTGCAGAATGGCTTCATCAAAGTTATAAGGGCACAATTCACAGCTTGGAGATCTTAATCCCTACTAAACCAGAAACCTGTCATAGCCTTCCACTCCCCTTTATAGTCCACCCCATCACCCCCATACCCAGCCTGACCCTCACCCAGTGTCCATCTCCCACTGCCACTGCCCAAGCCCACATCCTCACCAACTCTTGCCTGGGTCTTCCAGCCTTTAACCTCACACCTTCCAAAGCCAACGTCCATAAGGTAGCCACAGCTAGACTTCCAAAGCTTCCATCTGACCATGCCACTCTGGAGCTCAGTGCTCATCAGGGGCTCCCTTTGCCCCCAGGATAAAGTCCAAACTCCTCAGCACCATCCTGCGTGATGAGGTCCAGGCTCATTTGTCTAGTACCATCTCATCTCTTCTCAACGTATAGATGATAAAATCTTTAGCCATATCGAACCCCTGGAACTCATCATCTTTCTCTTGCCCCTAAGCCTTTGCATGTGTAATTCCTTCTGTTTAGAACACCACCATAGCTTTTTCATCTGACTAATCCTAGCTCATCCTTGAACTCTCAGCTTAACATTGCTTTTTCCAGAAAGTGTCACTGGTTCCCCAAGTCCTGGTGAGTTCCCACCGCCAGGATCTCCATGGTACCCCATTTTCTTCTCTCATGGTGCCATACTCTATTTGCCTGTTGGCTCATCCACCTTCCCTACTAGACAGAGAACTCCTTGAGGTCAGGGGACATCTCTTATGAATTGTGCCTAAAATATGAAAGTCAGACTCTGTCATTTCATCCATATGCAATGGCAAAACAGCCTGCGCTTTGCATTCAGGCCCACAGTGGTGAGGGTCCTGTTCAGCCATGTTTGGTGTTGTAACCCTTGACTCCTACTGCTAGGTCTCTTTCAGGAGGAGGGGACGATGATGAAGGAGAAGCCACCTGGCTCTCCCCTCTCCATTTCTGACACAGCATCCTAGGTATGCCTCCCCATCTCTCTCCCCTACCAGCTATCCATTGAGTAGCCCTGTTTCCAAAGTATGACCCCTCTTTGTCAAAGAACATCTCACCCACCCTCAATCCCAAGAAACTTTGTTTTGCTAAATCGACTCTACTTCCCTGGAGGAGGAAGCAGGGAATTTTGTTTCGTTTTGTTTTTTACATCACCCAGAAAGAGACCCACATCAGACTCTATGGAGATCCATTTTTTCCCCCACTTACCATCTGGGGCCCTTGAAAAGGAATTGGGTCCCAGCCTAGTGGAGTGCAAGTCCTGATGAAACAGCCAGATACTTGCCTCTGCCCACATCAGTGTCAGTGGCCAACTCATCCCTGGTCTGATGGGAGGGACCCTCTCCACAAAGCTCTCTTTCTCTGGCCATTCCCGCGTTATACAGAATTCCTAGGGAGGGACCTAGATCTGGCTCCACAACACAGGTCAAAGGGCTCCCCAGGCCCCACCCAGTTTCTCAACGTGGGAACCACCCAGCTGGCCGCCTCCCTGGCTCACAGGCCACAGAGAGGAAGAAAAGGCTGTTGACAGTGGCTTCAGTTCCCATGCAGGAAAGTGCCAGCTCAAGACAGCATGGCTTTGTGCTTGGGAAAATCTGTCTTCTCACCAGGCAGAAGAGAATCAGGTCCTGTGGAGGAATCAGAGGAACAGCGATGGATGACCGGGTCATCCCTGACTCAAGCAAGAGACAAACTGAAAACACATACCTGTACTCAAGAGAAAGACGCCTCATCCAAAACTTAACCTTGAGAAAAGCCATTCCCAGCCTTGTCCAAGATCATCAAAATCTCTCTCCAGACATCAGAGTTTTTCTACTTGAGTTTTTCAGAAAATAGCCCTAAACCAAAATATACCATACATCTTAATTGTGTTTTGAATCCACATATATTTAAAGATAGAGATAGAGATATATATGCCCATCCATGGGCAAGAAGTTGTCTATAGTTAGGGCTCATAAAGACCTTTTCTCATAAGTGCACCTTCTCAGGGGTTTACAGGTTGTACAGTCTTCTACCACTAGTGAAAGGACAAATCCTACCAATGGCTAAGATAGATGGGAAAACAAGAGAAAAGAAGAGTTGAAATTCTTAGATATTTGTTTGGACTTTCTTAATTTTACCTTTCTCTGTATCAATTGCTGTTCTCTAGAATTTAAGGCTCAAAGCCCCAGACAGTTCCCAATTTGTGTGTATGGGTGTGAGTAGCTGTGTTTTGCAGGGAATGGAAATAAGATCTAGTAGGAGTCCACACCCAGCACCCTAACCAATACTCCCAAGGACTTCTGTAAACTAAAAAAAAAAAAAAAAAAAAAAAAAAAACCTTTGAAAACTACTGAGCAAATTCAAGCTAACTTAACCTCTTCACTACAAATGCAGATACTGTGGCTCACTGAAGATAGAGATGTCAAATAGCTTTATATTGTCAGTGCCAGAAACCAGGTCTCCTGATTTTCACCTGGTCCACCATGCTTTGCTCCATTACCAATAGAATTGATCTTGTCATTCTTGAACATTTGTGGAGGTCACCTAAGACGTGTGCTGCACAGCTTCACCTTTTTAGAAAGTGTGCCCATCCCTCATGTCCTCCTACTCCCCAGTCTCTACTCTGATGTCATTACTCGAAACATTTATCTCATCATTTCTTATGAAAGAACACTCATTGTATAAGATTCAATCTCCACATTGTATGAAATCCACATATGCCCATTCTACAGGAGCAGTTCTCTTGCACAGCATGCTTCCTGGCAATAACTGATTGGTCTTCAGGAAGAGCAGCTGAACCAAGATGGGCCAATCAGAGTTCTTTTCTGGGAGTTTTGACAACAGGATGAGAGAGGGAGCTATCCCTTGCCAACAACTAAAGTTGTAAGGTGTGAAACTCACTTTATGTTACAAGAAAGTCTATAGTAACAAAGGTTGAATCTGAAATACAGAGCAATAGGGTTAATAGAGAGAATCCTTGTTTCCAGCTTTTTTGAGCCCTAGCTTCATCTCTGGACTTCCTGTAGCCTGAATGTCAAACCCTCCCTTGAATTTTGTGGACCACTACACTCTCCTTGGCACTTAAATTAATTGATTAAAGTGAAATTTTCCCCCCTTAAAACCTAAAGCCAATAAACAACAATGTAATTATATTCCCTCAGCTTTTTTGGAATCCATTTCCCAAATCTCTATTATCCTGTTTAATGTTAAAACAAACAAACAAACAAACAAACAAAAAACAATGTTTGTGAAGGAGCTATATTTAGTCCTAACTTCTAGATTAGGAACAAGAGAACTTAGAAGCATATAATAAGTTAGAGGCAAAGGTCAAAATAAGACAAATCTTCTTACTACCAATTCTAGTCTCTTTCCAAGAAACCATGATGATGTATTTGAATTGGTTTGAGTAACAGAGACCCCAAATGCCCTAAATGTGATGAAAGTTAAATTTTCAATAAATAAGGTAAATTTTCTTGTGCATTGAAGCCCAGAAGTAAGCAGTTCAGGGCTAGTATTATGGCTCTGCTCCATGAAGACCTCAAGGACTCAAGCTCTTTCTAGCTCATTGCCTTCCTTCCAGTCGTAGTTTCCTTATCTGCAAAATGTAGATATACATATACCTGCCTCATGGCTCAAGATGGCTGCTCCAGTCACTGTCCTTATACCTGCATTTTAGCCAGCAGGAAGGAAGAAAAGATGAAGAAGAGGGAGGAAAGGTGTGTGTCAGCTCCCCCTTAAGGAAGTGTCTCAGAAGCTGTCATATGACACTTCCACTTCCTCACTTGCCACACTTAATTTGAAAGGAGCCTGGAAAATACAGCCTACTCTTGGCGGCCATATGTGCAACCACAAATTAGTAGTTTTTTACACATAGAAAAAATGGAGAATGGATTTTAGAAAACAACGTGCCTGCCGTTATCATCATTCTTACTTTTAACAGTTCTGCCATCATTCAAATAGTTACTCCAACTGTTGCATGTGGAAAGAATGGTTCTCTTAGAGCCCCTTCTCCTTTCTCCGCTGCCTTCTTTGTACTCACTTTGTGTTTATGACTCCAAACCAGTGGTTTGCAGAGCTGGAGAGAGTAAAATGAACCTCACTTGGAGGGTGGGGCTAAATGGATCTGTTAGAGAATTATGAAACAGACCCCATGGTTCAGTTTTTCTCTTCCCCAAAGAGTTTTGGCCCTAACCATAGCCAGGCTACTGGCTCATAAGGGATAATAAACTAGATGGTGTGGATAATTGAGTTTCTAACTACACGACTCCCACTCCCACTTTATTAGAGAAATACCTTCTGATAGGACCTTCATAAGGACAAGTCTGATATATTCATCATTCATTTACTTATTCAACACATAGTTTTGGAGTCGGGGTGGTAGTTAAGAGGACTAGCCCTAGAGTCTAATAAGAACCTTATTTTAAATCCCAAATCTACAAGCCGTGGGGAATTATCCAGCCTGTATCTGTATCTACAACATTTCCTCTGTATGCATCTTTTGGCATATTCTCATGCTTTACAACCAAATTCTAAGATAACATACAACTCCCTCCTTCCTTCCCTCCTCCATCCCCCCTTTCCTTCCTCCTTTCTACTTTCCTTTCTTCCATCATTTTTTCTTTAGTAGCAGTGGGATAATACTATGCATATTATTTGGCAGTTAGTTTTCACCTAACAAACATCCTGACACATTCTCTCATCAGCATGGAGTCATCTGTAAAATTAAAATTTATCAAACCAGCCCCTGCTGACAGAACAAAAGTACTGCAAAGTCTCGGCATGTGTATCTTTGTACACTGGGTTGGGTTTTTTCAGTAGGTAAGGTCTTTAAAATGGAGTGCTAGGTTGAAGGGTATGCACACTTTAATTTGCTAAATGGCGGATTGCCTTCCAAATAGCAGTGTGTACTTCAGTCTGTATTCATTTTCATCTGTATGAGCAGTAACATAAAGGGTCTTACCTGTCTTGTATTTTGCTTAGTTTTCTGGTAGAGTGAAGGTCAATGAAGATGATGGAAGATGGGGATCAGGGAAGATTTCCAAGAGGAGGTTATTGTTTAACCATACGTTGAGAGATGGCATGATTTTTCTCCCCCAAAGAAATGAGCAAAGGTCATTCTAGATAGAGGCTGGAATATGAAATCGCAGAGTCTCCTGTGGGATGGCTGAATGAGGAAGTTGCTGCACTATACCTTGACAAATTATTGGCCATAAGGTGATCTAGGCTTCTGCCTGGCAGGCTCAGAGATTTGAATAAAATGCACAAAAATAGACAAACAAGTGATTGTAATCCAAAAAGGGAAGAGAGATAATTAGCAAAATATAAACCTAACTACATGGCATATTAGATGGTGCTAGGTGTTATAAGAAATAAAACAGAAAAGGGACAGAGAATGTGCATGCTGAAGGAAGTAAATTGCACTTTTAATAAGGTGACCAGGGAAGGCCTTATGAGGAGGTGACATTTAATAATGACCTGTGGAGGGTAAGAGAGTGAAGCTTGCAGATTTCTGGGGAAAGAGCATTCTGGGATAGGATACAGCAAGGACAAAGCTCCTAAGGTAAGAGGGTCTCTGGGGACCTGGAGGAAGAGCAAGGAAACCACATGGCTGGAACAGAGTGAGTGACCAAGGGCAACAAGTCAGAGCTGAGGTCCAAGAAGCCTCAAGACTGAGTGCTGTAAGACTCTGTGGTCATTGTAAGGTTGAGTTGCTTTTCAGAGTAAGATGAGAAACCATTCAGAAGTTTTGAGCAGAAGGATGAAAGATCTGACTTATGATTTAAGGAGATCATTCTGGCTCAAAGAGAGTTGAAGGCCAAAAAGGAGGGACCAGTTTAGAGGTCATAGGACAAATCCAGGTGAGTTAAGACAATGATCTTTACCAAGGCAAGTCAGAGATGGTGGTGGGAAATGGTTGAGTTCTGGAGCTATTCTGAAGGCAGAGCCTTTAGGATTTGCCTATGGATTGAATATGAGGTATGAAAGATAAAGAGAAGTCAGGACAACTCTGAGGTTTATACCTGAGGAACTGGAGGGAATGAGCTGCTATTAACTGAAGTGAGGGGCAGTTTGGGGTTGGGGGGATATTCAGGGGCTCAGATTGGGGTATTAAATTTGGGATTCCTATTAGATATCAGAGTGGAGATGACAGTCGGATATGTAGAAGGAATTCAGGGAGAGGTCGGGCTAGAAATATAGATGAGTCATCAGCATGTAGGTGGTTTTAAGAGTCATAGTAGACTAGATGAGATCACTAAAGGAATGAGCATGGACAGAAAAAGAGAAAACATTGGAGAACTTGCCCTTGGGATACTTCAGTGTTACAAAGTCGGGAAGGTGGGGAGGAACCTGCCATGGAAATTAAGGGAGGGGAACATAGGCAGCCAAAAGAAGCAAGTGTTTGAAGGAAAATTGAATAATTAAAAACTGCTGCTAAGTCAAGAAAGATGAGGATTCAAACACCGACCGTTTGATTTTCCTCTGAACGTAATTTATTTCCCTTAACCAAGTGTTGGCCAAGCCTCCCTGGCCTTGGATGAAAACCATGCCACTTTGCATATCATTCCCCTTGTACTGGTTGGGTGGTTTAACTTCTAAAGGAGAATCTTATTTCCAAGTCCTAAGGTGGAATTTTTGACATAAAAGAAAAGTAAATATTATATATGGAACACTAAACTGAGAAGGAATGGGGTAAGTCAAACTGAGTTCCAGTTCTGGCTTATCCACTTACATCTGGAGTGACCTTGAGTCCCCTCTAGTTCTCAGCCTCTTCATATGCAATATGGTGGGCAGCGATCAGGGAGGCTTGGCCAAGAGACCACTGAGGTAATTTTCACACCCACTACTCAAGTTTAAAATTCAAAGACACTTTCTTCTCTCTCAATCAGGGTCAGCTATATAATTTTTAGAGTCCCTTGCTCAAAATGGAGGAAAATGTGCTGTTTCTGGTACTAAAGTTTTTCTTTCTTCCATGGTCTCTCAACTTGACACAGTGTTTTTCGCTATTTAATGTAATTCTAAGTCCAATTGCTAGAATAAAATGAATTTTACCATTGACTTTTATGTCGTGCAATGCTAACTCTAAATGCAAATATAAGAACATTGAACTCATATGCAGAATCAACGAAATTACACAATTCATATTTCATAGCTCACACATACCACAGTGGTGGAAACACAGCAAAACTAATTCAACTGTTTTATTTCACCTCTTGATGTGCATGCTTTCTACCAACATTCTCTATCTTTGGCTCACCGATGAGTCAAGAAGGACTTCAAGAAGGAACTACAGGTTGCTGTATCTTTCCCTTTTCGGCACAAGTTGTTAGCTAATAAGAATGAACATGAGAGGGTTCCCTGGTTATTCGTTTTTCTTAGACCACCATTGCCTTCTATCTGCATTTGAAGCCAGTTCTGGTTCAAACACAAAGCATGGCCTCTCGGGGCTGTCAGTGGTCTCTGCTTATTCAGCTGCTGACATAACACACTTACTTTGTGCTGGCTGTGAGTCCTACCAAACTCCCATGAATCACAGATCCCCCGGGATTCTGTTTTCATCGGGCATCAATGAAGCTATACACAAATGGGATGGCAAGGAACAGCGGTGCACATAGCTCTTCTGCTCCCGTACATGCTCTGTTTTCCTATCAGTCATCACTTACAAAACACAAGTTCAGAGGTAAAACTTGTTATTAAGAATTTCAAGATGGCAACAAGCAAAGAATTAAACAAAGCATGGAGCCCTTCCGAGTATGAGGCCCTGCGTAGCTGCCCAGATCACATGTCTGGGAAGGCAGCCCTACTGCCAATCTCCCTCTGTAAACACCATCATGGCACTGGTCACACTGCTCCATGAGGCTTGATTTTCCTTGTCGGTCTTCCCCATTAGACTGTGAGATATCTAGCTCAGTTACAGCACCAGTACCTATCACAGTGCAGGATACATAGTAGGTCCTCATTAAATGTCATTCTCTAATGCCTAGCCCATGTCCATTGGTGGATCTTTTCCATGGCAGTTCCTGTCACTTCTCATTTTATTCATTCACTCAGCATCTTCACTGTACCCCCAAGAATGTCACAGTCTAGAGGGAGAATAGACATTGAAACAGAAAATTCATTCAGCCATTCATGCAATCCAGTGCCAAACACAGTGCTTGGTATACAGCATGTAATCAGTGACTATTGGTTATGGATAAGACACAGTAAAGTCTCATGGAGAAGACAGATAATTCAGCATTGAAAACGGACTATATCGAAGGCACTATGGAGGCACAAGGAAAGGACAACTAACCCAGCCTTGAGCTTCCAGAAAGGTGTCTCAGAGGAAGTGTCTTTCTAAAGGATCGTGTGCCCTGAAAAGAAAGACCTTCCAAGCAGAGCAGGCACCAAATGGAAAGGTGACAAGATATGCAAGAACATGGTTATCTCGGGCAGTCTTATGCAGTCAGAGCTGAGTGTGATGGGAGAAGCAGTCAGAGATGAGGCTGGATAGACATATAATCAGAATTCAGCGCAATAAACACTATGGCAATAGTACAAAGTGCTCCGCAAGAATGAAAGAAGGAGCTGCTAACTTCTTATAAGGGCAATGAGCTCCAGACTCAGTCTGAAGGATGAGTAGGAGTTTGCCTCAGAAAAGGATATGAAGAACATCTTAAACCAGGAGAATGACCTGTGGTCATAATAAGGCCCGTTGTCTTTAAGAAGTGGTAAGAATTCAGTATGGCCCAAGTGGGGAGGGTGCTGAGATACATAATAAAAATAACGGCTCAACATTTATTGAGTATTTACTACGTGCCAGGCATTGTGCTAATGCTATTGTATCAACTCATTTCCTCTTACTGACAGCCTTATGCAGTAGGTTCTTTTTATGATCTCCATTTTACAGATGGGGAAATTGGAAGGTTAAGTAACTTGGCCAAGGCCTCATGGCTAGTTAAGTGGTATATCTGGGAGTCAAGCCCAGGTCTATGAGATTCCAAAGCACATGTTTTGAAACACTAAACTATACTGGTCCTATAGTTGCTTGGCAATAAAATCGAAGTAGCCAAGGAGCTTTGGAGGAAAATGGGGAGTTCAGTCTGAAGCATCTAAAAAAGGTAGCATCTGAGAAGGCAGCTATGTATACATATCTGTACCTCAGAAAAGACAGGTGGGCTGCAGATAAGATCTGGGAGTCATCGGCTAATTGGTAGTCACTGAAACCGTGAACACAGATATGAATGAGAAGAGAAGGGGGTCTAGAACAGAGCCCTGTGCAATTCAGACATTTGAGAGCCAGTGGGGTGGGGCAGGGGGAGCAAAGGATGCTGAGAAGGAAAAGCTGGAGAGGTAGGAAAACAGAGCGAGGCCGCCTAGAAGCCAGTGAGTATCAGTGTCGCACACGACAGAGATAGCGAATCAGACGAGGACCGCAAAGAGGCCTGTAGGTTCTGCAACTGACCTCCCAAGTGACCTTGTACAGACCAGTTTCCTGAGACTGGTAGATAAGAGGAAAAGAACAATCGATAGATTTATAATGAAACAGAATGACATCTAATTTTTCACTATTCACGAAGAAAAAACATCCTCCTTTGTCAAACTACATTTCTTGATTCGGGGTACAGGAAAATGCAGTGGCTGCAGCAAGATGTAGCTCGGTTGTGGGATATTTGGTAAAGCACTCACTTTCCTTCTTGAGGCCTCAGTTTCCTCATCGGTAGATAAAGATATTGGAAGAGGCACTCTAAGTTTTCTTCCAGATCCAAATTTCTATTCTCCACCAACTCCAGATACTCTTCGGGGATTTTAGTGTTGATGGGGAAGGTGAAATAGGATTCGGGTACAGTGAAAGAGAGTTGCGGTTCCCCTCATGGCCTGTTCCCTCTCGGTCTTGTTTTCTCCACAGTCCTCCAAAGTGGCTGTTGGAGCCAATGATGAGAAACACATGTTTCTAGGCAGCCCTGATGTTGCACAATGCCGCCAAAGGGAGGGCAAAAAAAAGAAAAAAAAGAGAAAAAAAAGAGAAAGGAAGGAAAGAAAAGAGCTTTGGTATTCTCAGCCTCCACAGACAATTCCCCCATTGATGTACTGTGAGTCACGGCGGGCCGCCAGGCCATCGTGGTTTCTGAATCACTTCCTCCGAGAAGGGTTCTCCACTTGTTCCCTGGCTGGCTTTGTCCAGGGCTGGAATGCAAGGAGGTAGGGCCTTTCGCAGAGGCTCCTTACGGCTTTGCTCTTTGCCGAGCTCCGCTCCGGCAGCCTTGGGGGAGGTGCCAGGCGGCAGGGTGGAGGGACCTCCCCAGTGAAAGGTGGCAGAGAAGCAGGTTGAACCTGCTCGTTCCAACTGGTAGACACCCTTCGCAGTGCTAAAACTCACACCTACCTCCCTGGTTAGAGATGGAAGTGAAGTAAAGACCCAAAGGGCACAAGTTTTAGCCAGATCTGGATTTTCCGTCTTCTTGACCCTGATTCTCCAGCCGACGTGGACAAGGCTGACATCATTTGGGTAGAGGTAGATGTAAAGTCGATCCTGGTCATTCCTCCAACAACTCACATTAGGGTATCTTGGATGGCGTCTTCCCATCTCCCATCTTGAAATTGCTGTCTCTGAGCACAAGGATTTTAATGGCCCAAGATGCCCTCACCCGGGCGATGGTACTCAAATGAGATAAATTCTTGCTTAGCATAAGCGTCATTCATTAGACAAAGAGCTTTAATTCTCATTCTGGGCCAGATTCTGTATAGGCACCAAGGATTCCAAGAGGAAATGGACATGGTCCCGGCTGTACGAAAGATAAAGATAGGTAAATCAATGATGCAAATTCAAAATGGCAAGAGCTCTGATGGAGAGGCCCAGAGGAAATCACTAAACACAGACTTGGGGACAAAGCTAAGGGAAGTCATCCAAAACGTTTGTTGTATTTTTTTATTTTTTTTTAGGGAAGGCAACCCTTGCTTGACCTCGCAGATTTAAAGGACTTTGTCACCTTACGAGCCCTTATTTTTTTATTTTTTACACCTCCAGCACCTGGTCTTCCTAAATGGTCTCCCATCCAAGTACTAACCAAGCCTAACCCTGCTTAGCTTCCAAGATCAGACCTCAGGCTTGTTCAGGGTGGCGTGGCCATAGTTTGGTTGTATTAAATAAGGCAAACTTCAGTGCCATTTTCCTTTGTCCAGACACTACCCCCCAACTCCCCATCCCCAAGACTTTCCAGAAGGTCAGTAACTTGACTGAACACTGGAGGTGAGACCTACTCTTAACCCCTGTAAGAGATGAAGTGATCTCCTCCCTCCGTGCCAACAGAGGGCGATGTTTCCCATTGACCCCAGCAGTCTGGCAAACAGACTGCACTGCCTTGTGGGCGTGCTGAGCCATGACCATTTCACAACTCTAAGATCCTGGAGCACTGGAAGCGATGCCCAAAAGAAACAGACTCTGGCACGGCTACTTATCTGATTGTATAGGTGAAGGGTACAAGGAGCACCTTTTAAGAAGTTCCCCTGTCCACATTCAGCTGGCTGTAATCTCCCCTAACGAGGTAGATTTGGATTAAAATCTTCTTTCGAGCCAGCACCATACCTTAATCTTCTCTGTCTCTCATTGCCTCTACCAGAAGGTCAGGAAGGCTGTGCACACGATGCTAAATGGAATCATTAATGTGAAGAGTCAGCCAGAATGATAGCAAGTGTTCTCTCTGTCTTGTAACCACTGTGTCCCTAGCACCTAGGCACAGTGTCTGGCCCTACAACTAAGTGTCGAAGGAATGTATGAAACCAGACACTTAAAAGTAAAGTTCTAGAAACAGCAAACATTCTTTGCTAGAAGAGAATATATATTGACTATAGGGTCTAGTAGAACCTTCTTTTTCTTAGATGCACCCCAGAAAGGTACAGTGATGTGCCCAAGGTTACGTAGCTAGTCTCAGAGCTGGGCCTGGTGGCCTGTCCCTGACTGCCGCCTGGGTGACTCGAGGATCAGTCAACAGCAAGACCCCTTTCCTGTCATACACACAAGCTCGCTCTGCAGCCCTGCTCACCCACACTGGCCGCTATGTTTCTCACCCGCCCCCTGGGGTCCAGGGAAGTCATGCGCTAGCTGTCAGCACAGGGAGCCCAGGCTCCACTGCCAGCACAGCCCACCCAGGGAGCCCCACCCCGCCCTCTGCCTGCCTTCTTCCTCTGGTGGCTCCCAGGCTCTGGAGGCCCCCCCCCCCAACTGCTGTCCCCTCCCCCAGGCTAGGCCTTTATTCTCCTTCCCCTAACTTGGACTGTGTTTACAGTAAAAGTGGAAAGGTCTCCTCCTGACTCTCCACCCACACGCTCTTATTCCTGCCTCCTCCCCTGCAGCTTGTTTGAATGTCCTCGAATCAGTCTCGGGGCCTTTAACAAGCCTTCTTTCATGCGCTCCTCAAGTATTGTGTGAAGCACTTACTCTCTGCAAGGCATTGTGGGAAATTCAGCAATTTATTCATTCTGCGCATTCATTGTACAATACCAGCATTATTAGTGGAGTCTGTCCCCCTACATACTGCCGAGTGTGACTACCACTGAGTGCACCTGCTTCCTCATTCTCTCAACCCCTTGCACATGCTCCTTCCTATCCCTAGATTGCCCTTCCCTACCTTCTCCCTGAGATGGACAACAGCTCGTGCTTCAAGGTCCAGCTCAATGTCTCTTTTGTTGCCTCTGACAAAAGCTCCTGCAAGGGAAGTCAATCGTGCCCTCATCACTGTACACATCCCCACTTTTCAACACCCACCTTGTGCGTGGCAGAGACATGGGGCGAAATTCTGAGATCCGGACACCTTTTTCTACTTCTCCATTGAGCTGTGTCGCTTGGGCTCACAGAGGATTGTCAGTGGACTCTAAAATTTAGTAAGAAACTTAAAAATTGGATGTCATAAGAGGGAATGGTCGAAAACTGTCCCCAAACATAATACCTACCTATAACAGAATATGCAACTTAATCTTTCTTTAATATTAACATTAGTCTCCTCCCTAATGTTATATATTGGCTAATGCTCCAAGTGCATCTTGTTTTCTAATACCGATCACTTGTATTCTGGTGGGTGTATTTTTTTCAATGCTCTTGAGACCCTGAAGAAAGCACAATGCAGGTGTCTAGCAAAAACCCAGAAACAGTCTTACAACAACCCCACATTCGCTCATATATTCATGCTCGCATCCATTCATTCATTCACTAGTATTTACTATGAACCCGTTGTAACAATTGCATGTATCAGGGTGACAGGCTTATCCTTACGCTCAGAAATGCAATGAAAATGTCAGTCCTTTGGTTTCTAGATTTTCATAAGCATCCTTGCCCCCACAGTTGGTGGAGAAACTTATACTTGTCAGTTGATGGTATCTGGGCCTCTTGTGGTTTGAACCATCTCCTTTCAGTTTAGGGACCGAGTCCGCCCCAGGTCCAGAGCTGGGTGAAGTTGTCCCTTTGGGATGACTTGATCTCTTTAGATAAATGCTCGATCTTTCCAGTCTCTACCCTTCCCCACTTCTTCTCCCCAAGATGCTATCTGAGTATGTAGGGGCCAACCGTGTCTTCGGAGCATTGGGGATGGCAAGACAAGGGGAGAGGGAGTGGAGGTCTCCTGATCTCATAATGGTCCTTGGCTGGTCTCCGGTGGGGGTCCGTGGGTCTGAACTTCGGCCGTGTTTGGCTGACATCTGTTGAAGACTGGTCAGCCTGACCCTGTCCTGGACATCCAGCTGATGAGTGGCACTGGAACATAACCCCTGGCTGGTTTGTGCTCTGAGCACAGGCAAGACCCCAAAAGCATGGCCTGCTGCCCTCGCTCACCAGGCCCCACCTTGCTTTCCCTGGTGCTGCCCACTCCCTGTGCTCAGCCTGAGCGGCCTGAATGTGAGAGGTCCCTGGCCGAAGGGTCACTTAGCCCTGGTGGCAGCAACCTTCCTCAGCAGGAGCCCCAGCTTGAGTCTCTGCCAACTTTTAAACCCTCCCCTCTCTGGAAGTCTCTGGTTTCTTTTCATGTCACAGGAGAACCGAGGGTGGCTCCAGAGGAAAATCCCAGGCTCTCTCAGGCTGAAACTGACAGAGTGTGGGGGAGCAGAGGGCGGGGATATGAGGGGGTCTCTTCCCAGGATGCCAGACACGAATGGGGCAGAAGCCCCTTGTGCTCCTCACCAGCTTTCTTCTCAACCCGACAAGGTCCCCTGAGCTGGCACGTGAGCTCAGAGACGATGCCGTCGCTGGCTTCTCAGCGGTCGCTCCTGCTCTTCTCTCTCCGTCTTCCTCTCACGGCCCCCTCAAGTGGGGAAGGCTAACTTTACTCTTCATTCCCTCTGGCATTAACGTCTCTCCGTCGCGTCTTCCTCCCACAGGCATTCGGCCTCTCGGTTCAGCCCAAAAAGCGAAAGAGACATCCACTCTCTTCCTTAGCAGAAACCCTACGTCCCACTCCCCAGATGTCAATAATAGCAGAAATAATCTTTTGTCTGTTTTTGTTTGATACCATGATTCAGAATCAAAAATTCCTACTCTGCATATTAAAAGTTGATTATCAACCCCCTACGACCCTCGCGTGTTCACTTTTTGACTCCGGACTTAGGAAGTCTCAGTTTGCTCATCTATAAAATAGGGAGATAATAGAAACCACTTCATAGGCTGTTGAGAGGATTAAATGAGATGAGGTAGATCCGATGCTTGGTCCATGGTAAGTGCTGGATAAGTGTTCGCTGCCCAAGCACTGTTTTGCCATCACACTTTTTATCCTCCCAGGACAAGCACACGCTGGGCAAGTCGCAGGGAGTTTCCCCAGAGGAAATGCAAACAAGAGACCATTCCATATTATTACGTTTCCAAGAATATCATCCTGGTTTCATACACTAAGATTTATCAAGCACCTACCGTGATTGAGCACTTACTGAGGACTTACCAGACAAAAACATCATCAGGAGAGAGGGGTGTGGAAGTAAGTTGGGGTGGAGGATATGAAACAGACAATAAGAGCTTTCAGCAATGGCAGGTCCAGGCCGGTCCCGGTTACCTTACCTGGTGGCTGTGACCAACCAGTCCCACCTCTCAGGCATGGGCCTAGCAGAAGATACGCTGGGCACTCAGTCCCCAGTGTGCGTCCCAGGACCTGGCATTAAAGCCAGGACAGGAAGGTCTTCTGCATCTGGTTCAGGCTGGCAATCTTTGAAAGAAGCGAAGGTCAAGGCCAAGTAGTGAAAATTCAGTGTCTCTTGTTCACAGTGCATGCCTACTTCTTACACTCTATGGGCCAGAGATCAAGGGGTGGGAACGGAAACAGGGAGGGAAAGATGAGTTACCTTTATTGAGCGCTCACGCCAATCCTCAATAACCATTAAGCACAGGTTCTGCTTGCAGATTTAAAAATTGAGGCTCAGGGGTGGTGAGCAATGTTCTAAAGATTACAAAGCCTGCAAGTGGCCAAGTCAGAACTTGCACCCAAGTCTTTCTGACCACGTCCACTCAACACACTGTCTTCTCCAAAGCACATGTCTGCCCTCCGGAACCCCAACATCTCAGCTCATGCGTCTTCTGATGAGAGCTGTCTTCCATGTACGACCAGACTAAAATTATCTCCTATTGGAAGCTTCCTACAAAAATATAGGATCAGCCTGGTCCCTGCAAACCCTCCACCAGAGACCCTAACTCTGGATTTGATTGGATGTAGGGCCCCGATATATTTTTTAACTTGTTCTCTTACCTTTTTCTTACTTTTTCTTAACTCATTTTTTTTTTTAAGTGGGGGTTAGGGGGAGGGAGTGGGAATGCATCGGGCTGGGAAAAAGCAGTGGCGAAGGCAACTTGATAACTGATGGTTTTCTAAGTACTTCAGCCTGAAGGAAGCCAACAGCTGCAACATATTGGTTACATGGAAATCATTAAGTCATTCTGGGAAGGAATGACAAATGTGTGTGCCTGTGTATATATGGTAGACATGTGTTTACATATGGAGCGAGGCACCCGCAGAGGGAATTGCTTCAATATTGCCGCCAGACCAAGGGAAGAAAAAAGGAAGGCAATTAAAGCCCCATGGCAGGAGATGATTCTGAAAACTCAAATTCTTGGTTAGTGGGAAGCTTGAACTTAAATCGGGGGCGGGGGGTGGGGAGTCATCGATTCCTTGACATATAACTCGGGAGGGAGGGACTTCCTTCAGCCAGAGGCAGCACAGTCAGGTGGAACCGGTCTGGAAGGGGATTCAGGAGCCCTCCGTTTTGATTTTTGTTCTCTGTCAGTAACTAGGGTGTGACCCTGGGGAAGTTTCTCTTCCCTTCTGGCCCTTAGTTTCTCTAATGTAAACTGAGGGAGTTTGACAGGATGGTCTCTGACGTCACTTCCTGTTCACATTCCTTCAATGTGCAATAAATTTTTATAGCATAAATTATGTGAGCCTGAGCTTCTGCTTCTTAGAATAGAGCTGCCTGTTTCTCCCAACCCCACCCAAAAAAAGTTTCCTTTCATAAAAACATATTTTTCTATAAATCTCATTTCCCTCGTTGCATATAACCAGTTGCATTCACAGTTATGTTATGCCCCAAAACTAACTCCTCAAGAGGTAAGACAAAAACAGTTATTTCCAGCAAACGTGCTCCCAGCTCTCACTTGGGTAGATGGAAGAGCTGAAGCATGTCATCGCTCATGGGACAAAGAGCTAGCTTCTCCAGATTTGGCCTCTGAGGTAGTACCTCGAGGCACCGGAACCCACTGAGGTCCGTCCCTGGGCCATGGGGATATCTGGCTGTCTGTTCTGTACTAAGTGTGTGTGTCATAGTGAAGACTGGGGGGCGGGGGGAGGAAAGGGCAGGGGTCCATTGTTGGTCATATCCAATTTGATCCTCTCAATGACCCTGAAGGTAAGATAGAGTTTTCATTTCTATCTTAAAGTAAGTGGCAGAGTCTGGACTCAAACCAGTTCTCTTACATTCCCATCAGTATGCTCTTAACCACAACCATATAATGTAGAGTCTCTCAAGCTCAGTGCTATCAATATTTTAGACTGGATAACTCTTTGCTGTGGGGATGTTATGGACCGAATGATTGTGTCTTCCCAAAATTCACATTTTGAAGCCCTAAACTCCAGTATGACAGTATTTGGAAGTGGGGCCTTTGAGAGGTAATTAGCTTTAGATTATGTCTAGAGGGTGGGAACCTCAGGATGGGATCAGCGCCCTTATGGGAAGAAAAAGAGAGAGGTTTCTGCCTCTCTTTCTCCACACACACACACCTAGGAAAGCCACATGAGCACATAGCAAGGAGGTGGCTGTCAACACACAAGAAGGAAGGCCTTTGCCAAGAACCAAATCTAAGGGCACCTTGTTTTTAGACTTTCCAGACTCCAGAACTGTGAGAAATAAATGTCTGCTGCTTAAGCAACTCAGTCTAGGTATTCTGTTGTGATAGCCCAAGCTGATCAAGACAGGGGGACTGTCCTGTGCGTTGTAGAATGTTTAATAGCATCCCTGGCCTCTACCTACTAGATACCAGTAGCAATCTGCATGGCTGTAACAAAAAAATATATATCTGAACCCCGTCAAGTGTCCACTGAAGGGGAAAATCACCCCCAGGTAAGAACCATGGCTCTAATGTCAGCCCAAGGTAGGAGGAGACTATGGGAGCCAATCAAACACTGTGCTCGAATTCCAGTCTAAAGGATGAGCCTGGAGATGGAGCTGAGTCTTGCGTGGTGGCCATTAGGGCAGCATGGAGCATGTCAGGAAGATGGCAAGCACGTTGACGACTTCGACTTCAAATGTTAAAAAGCTGAGACGTCCAAAGAGCCTTCTTATGATGAGATACTGAGAGTGGCTGAGCGGGCGTACCTCTGCGCAGGCACCGGCGATCCTTAGTTCCCAGCCTTTTCATTCATTCACTAAAGGTGCCTGTGTCAAAGGCCTGCTGAGTTCCAAGTACTGAACTGTCCCCGAGAAGCCAGGATGAGTGATGAGCTCTGCCTTCCAAGGAGCATGTGTTCTAGGGAGAGAGGCGGGAATGTTCATAATGGCACTGGTGGCAACAGCCTTACCCAGGTGTCTGCTGAAGACCTCCTGGCCCTTTAGCATCCAAGGAAGATTCCTTGGCCGCCTCAGATTTTTTTTGCTAACCTGCGGTGTACTCATTGTCTCCAGAACCTACACCCTTTGGAGTCCTCATGGCCATTGTCCCCCAACACATCCACACTAGCATCAAGTTCAGCTGCTTCTTCTGCTCCACCACAAACAACAATCTCCCACCACGGACACTGCGTTTAGTAGCCTCGCCGAGCTCCTTCGTCAGGTCTCAGGAAGGAGTCTCAGCCCACGACACACAGCTGACTTCCGTCTTGTTGGCCTTCCCTGTTCTCCCATCTCCGTTCCTCAATGTGTCCTCACATTCACCGGGATCTCCGATTTCTTCTCGTCTTCCCAGGCAGGGCCTTCCCTGCCACCGTGACAAACCCGGGCCCCAAGGAGGCTCATCTTCTACCCTAGCCACTTACCAAAGTGTTTTTCCCACAAAAACTTCCCTCCCTGGGGAGAACTATGGAAGCCGCCATTATAAAATAAAATTCATATCAGCGTAGTAACCTGTGGTAATAAACACACAGCATAGTGATCAGAGCGTATTCTCTTGAGTTTGGATCCCAGCTCTGTCTCATAATTGCTGTGTGAGCTTGGGCCTTTCATTTCACTGCTCTGTGCCCCTATTTTCTCCTTCATTTGTAAAATGGGGATAACAGAAATATCGTCCACTTCGGGCTGTTGTGAGGATTAAAGGGTAAATAAGTGCGCAAAGTGCTTAGAACAGTGTCTGGTACTCAGTACATGCTCAACAAGTGTTGGCTATTGTAGTCATTGAAGAATAGAGAGATTTGGAACTGAGTCCGCCTTATGATGGGGGTTGGAAAAGTTCCAACTGGATGAGTAAGAATTTGCCCCCAGAAACATCTGATGCCTTGAATTTTATGAAATCAGAACCTACTGGTCATGAACCCTTCCTCAGCCTCGTCGGCCTTCCCTCTTGACTTTCCCTCATCCATTTCTCATTCCCACAGGGCTCAGTGAGACACTTGGGAAAATATTTTCCAAAATAAAATTCAAGCCATTATTTGACCCACACCACCCGATTCTGGGGCCCAGCCCTGCCTACTCATGTTACCGCCCTGTCCCTATTTAGACTGAGGTTTTAGACCTGACCAGCCCTTCACCAGGTCTTCCCTGCCCTGCCAGCTCCTGCCTGAGTCATCCCGTGATGTCACAATCCTAGATTTATGGTGTTGGCCAGAGTGGTCTCAGGGATGACTGTAGATGGGACCAGCCTTAAATCCAGCTGTGGAGCCAGTCGCATTGTATCCCACCTCCCGCCACCCCATTCTTCCATGATGTCGTGGGAAGAGCATGTTCTGGGACTCAGACAGGACAGGGCCGCCTCTAAGCTCTGCACTTTCCTTTCTGCGTGGCCTGGGACCAAGAGAGTTCTCAAAGTCTGCTTCCTCATTAGTAAATGGGGATGTTTGTGGATCAAATTAAACAGCCTGCGTGAAGATGCCTGTGCTGGTAGATAGCAGGGGTAATCAACATTTATTGCCACAATTATGATGCATAACAAATAACCCTAAAACTCGTGACTTAAAAAATAACCATTAATCTTGCTCTCTAGACTGGGCCTACCTGGGCTTGTCTCCATGTGGACCAGCAAGCTAGCCAGGCATGTTCTCAGCATGGCAGGTGCAGAAGTACATGAGGGCCACACCCAACCACACAAGTGCACTTAAAGCTACTGTTTATGTCATGTGTAATGATATCCTGCTTGCCAAAGCACATCACATGGCCATGCCCAAAATTAAGGACAGGAAATGTATACTCCTCCTCTAATGAAAGAAACTACATAGCAACCTGGCATAAGATACTGCTGCAGAGTGGGTGAAGAATTAGGAACGATAACGCAACCTACTACAATAAATGGTCGGGAAATATTCATTTCCGCATTTCCCACTCCCCTCCGCCTCCAGAATTGTCTTGGTTTCACATCATGCTCATCGAAACTCACTGTGAGGAAAGAACGTGAAATGATGCTCACTGTACAAGCAACCGATAGTTGTTGAATAGCGCCTCAGCATCTGATCTGTTTTAATAAAGATTTACATCTGAGCTTTAAACATTTCTCGAACACTTCTCTGTACCAGACCTTTTTTTTTTTTTTTTTTTTGGATAATAGATGAATAAAGACAGAACAGAATGCTTTATAAGAGGTGCTCCAGGAGGGCTGTGAATGCAGTATTACAGAAGTAGGAAGACCTTGAGAAGGTCACCCCAGGCCCTGCAGACTCTGCGTGTGGTTTGCTCAGGTTTGAATGAAGAAATGAGGCACTCCTGATGGGACTGCATCTGTGAGCAGAGTCTGAGAAATGAAGAAATGGCGAGAAGAACGGAGGCAGGTATTACAAGAGTACAGGGACAGCACATAACCACACCCCCTCCTCTCTCTGCTTCTATTTCTTAGGAGACATGCTAATGGCGGATCTTTCAGGTGGAGCAGGTGGTGTCAGCAGAGATCTATTGGGCTTGTGGGAGGGATTTTTGGTGAGCAGTTCTATGCACAGCCAGTAAGAAGTCACCAGGATGAAAGACAGGGCTGACTGCCCTGATGTCCCCTGCCCTGCGTGGCCAGGGGACCAAGTGAATCTTTCCCGGACTCGAATCATTCTAGGTCTCCATAGCCCTAAATCTGCCGCAGGTGTGGGGCTGGTCTGGTCACCTGTTTTGCCTGTTTAGATTTTCTCTCTTCCTTTTATTCTCTATGTTGGGAGAAAACTGACCTTTGCCTTTGAAAGATGCCATCAAAAACTCCACCCCACCCCACCCCCTTTTCTGGTCAAGAGACGAAATCCAAGGGGTCAGCAGGAGAGGGATTGAAGGACCTCCGAGAAGGTCCTTTGTGGTCTTGTCTCAGAAACTACTGAGGGCACTTTCTCTAAGGCTGCAGGCGTATCAGGCTGGGCTGGAGTTCCTGGTGGCCCCTGCAATGATTTTTGGTGATGCTCAGATATAGCATCAGATAGAGTGAAACACATGGTGAGAAGTTTATTCCATTTCTGTGCAATTTTTGAGCCTCCAGATTTCATCAAGGAGAATCTCAGCTTGATGCTCTTGAAAACTGCCAGTGCCAAGCAAGATGTGAGCAGACATCTCAGTCCACTACCCATGAGGATGCTGATGCAAGAAATGGAAGTGGCTTTTTCTATGATTCAACTTATTTTCTATTTCAAGCACCAGCATGGACAAAAACCCAGTCAATCCTGGGTTCCCTCCTCTTCGCCTAGTGTCGTGCCGAAGTTTTGGCACTTAAGTTAGTTCTGAAATAATGGAAGGAACAGTCAATGTCAATGTCGTTCATTGAAGTGTCATCCATTGAGATGTCTGCCGCCCTGTGGTCCTCAGCCAACAGCTCACACTCGTTGAATTCAATCAATTCCATCTCTGTGGCCCCTTCCAGGTCTCTCTGCTCCTTCCGTGCCCCTCCTGGATGCACAGGAATCTTTCTGCTGTTCTCAGCCCTCCTTAGACACAGGAAATTCTATTGGAGGCTCCATCTACCCAGACAGTCCGTGGAGCCGCTTCCTCTCTAGATGCTTGCCGCCTCCCCAGTGACGTAGTTCTGCCAGAAAATAATGCACAGGGCCCCTCTACACCGAAAGGTCATAAAACCTCCTTGAGATTTGCTACTCGTGCTCCAAAAGCTCCCCAGACCCTTCCCCCCACCCCGAAATATCCACTTTTGAAGTTTTACCTCCTCACCTCCCCTGTCCTGACAGTCAGGGGAATTCTTTTTCTCTGAGAAGCCGTGCTCTCTCTCACTCACTGTATTTCTCCCAGATCTATGGCCAAGAGTCATTTTGGTTTTCCTAAAGACCTAGGCTTTCGAAACTCAGATGCCAGGAGGCACTTCCTTTTCCCTGGGCTCTCTGCTGTCACATCCCTTTCCTGAAGTAGTGACCACACAGCCAAGAAGCTCACACGGGGGAGGTCTCAAGAGAGAAAGAGCGAACCAGAGTAGAAAGAAATGACCAGTTTAATTTTTCAGAAATCTTACCCGGCCTCACCAACGTTGAACAAACATGAAGATACACGTTACTTTTAGAGCAAATAGTTCAAGCAGCCAAGTTTAAGATATAAGGAGGTATTTTTCTGCCGTTCCTAGGCCCTTTGCTCTCTTAGCCATTCTTTGGTTTTAGGGAGGATACCGGGCTCCTTGTACTTGCCTTCTTAATTTTCTAAGAAAAGTGTTCTGAAGGATAGACTGTCACTGTCAAAACACCCGTTTTTACCTCTGAGACCTGTCCTGATTCTGTTCCTTCTGTGTTTTCTCTCAAAACTAGAAACCCTTTCTCTCCCCTTCCCTGCCCTTCACCGTGACCCCTCTCCGTCTGCCTACTGCCTAATGGCTTCACTCTGTGACATCTGAAATTATTCTCAGGAATTGAGCTGGGGTTAGGGGCTAGTGAGGCTGGGGGGGTCCAGGGAGGGGCTCGGCAATTCCAGAGACCTGAACCCAGTTTCTCCCCTACTTTCTGGAACAGCCAGGAAAAAGAGGAGAAAATCACCTGGGCTCCAACATGGGGAGACCCCAAGCAGTCTCCCCAAGAAGGGAAGGAGGGAGGAGGCCAGAGGTAAAGAGAGGCTGCCTGTGCTCTCCCACAAGGGATTTCTCCACTTCCTCGCAGGCTTCAGTACACAAATGTGTTTGTTTAAGAGGGAGAGGAATGTCACTGATTGCTCCGGTGGTGCTGGTGGTGAGGGGAAAACAAAAATAATCTGCTCAGCGGTTCGCTCCGTTTCCTGTGCATGTGTCTGGGTGCGTGTCTGTCTGTAGGCCTAGTAAGCTCCCTGCTTGTTTGGGCTGGAAAACGTTCACGTGGGAGAGGTGCATGGAGTCCGAGCCTGCCGAAAAGGCACTACCACCCCAGGGCCCCCGACTCTAACCCGACAGGACAGGACAGCTGCCACCTGGCGCCCAAGAGAAAGACCTTTGTCCCGTGACAGCTCCTGGGACCGGCGGAGGGCTCCTTCTTTTTCCCCCACGCCGCCTGCCTCCTCCCCTCTGCTATCAGTATCTAGCCCCACACATGTCCTCATGTGACTCTCTCTTTGTGTTTCTTGTCTCCCCCAATAAACTGCCCTACGGGGCAAAGTGCTATTATTTCTCTTATTGATAGATGAGGAAACAGAGGTACACAGTGGAAGAAGTAATTCGCCTAAAGCTTACAGCTTAATGGGGATGAATTAGGATAGAACTCAAGGGTTATAGCTTTGCAGCCAACATTCTTGACCACTGTATAAACTGTCAAGTGCTGGGCAAATGATAGGCTTAATACCGTTACCCATAACTACCCAATGAACGAATGGGAGTAAATGGGACATGCACAGCAGGCCCCGGGTCTTGCAAAATCCTGTGTGCGTTACATAAGTAGAAATGAAGTTAAGAAAACATGATAAAGCAGTAATTGCCCTGGCTTTGGGGGTGATTTCTCTTCCAGTAAGAGAATCAGCCCTTCAGCCAAGCTGAGAAATAATTGGGAAGGAGAAAGTTAAAGAGAATGTTTTCCAAACAGCCATTGAATGCCTAGAGGGCTTCTGCCTCAGCAAGTGAGCTTCCTGCCCCACACCCTTGAGCACAGAGCTAAGTATTTACAGTCATAAAATTTTAGGGCAGAAAGGAATTTCGGAGATCATCTGGCCCATTCCCAATAGTTCACAGATTAAAAAAACTGTGGCCCCAAACGGAAGGTGTCTTGGCCAAGGTCACACTGCTATGCCTCACTAATTTAGGGCTTAACCAAATCCTGCGCACACACAAACACGGTCTCATTTATGGAAGACACCCTGAAAGAAGAAGTGATTTGTCCAAGGTCACACAGAGTTACAAAAATCTCAGATCTGAGATTCCAAATGCCAGGCAAGCACTCAAACCGCCCTAGCACACTGCCCAGTGGGGAGCCGAGCCCTACACGCCTAAGTGGCCAATTCAAGTCTCCAGTGTCCTGGGAGAGCCTAAGTGGCCAATTCAAGTCTCCAGTGTCCTGGGAGAGCCACCATCCCTTCCTCGTCCCCCACTTCAGCAGCCAGGGCTGGAACAGCCAGAGCTCCATGATGTGCCTGGTGATCCGGGGGCACACCCACTCACATACAGCAATACCCCTGCATTGTGCAACGAGGCCTCCACCCCGAGAGTTGCTGTAACATCTGTATCTGTCCAAGGCAGCTCCCATCGGCCAACGTGCAGCGTCTCTCTGGCGCCTCGTGAGCCAACAGAAGGGGCAGCGAGATCCTGGCCCTTTACTATCTGACTTGTTTTTGTAGGAAGTACAAATAAGAGCCAAAAGCGAATTCCTCACCTCACAGACTATTCATTTCCTGCCTTTGGTGGCACAAAAAAGGGCTCTGGCTTGGGCGAAGCAGGCTTTAGGGTTGGGGAGGAGGGAGTGGGTGCCAGAGCCTGACTAGTCCCGGTTCAAAGACTACATCACCACTGTTGTTGTGTGATCTTTGGCAACTCAGTTATCCTTTCTGGGCCTCGGTATCTTCATCCAAAAAACAAAAATCTTCACAAGTGCCCACTTCATAGGGTGGTAGGAAGATTAAATGAGACGATGAATATAGAGCACTTTGATGGCACATTGTAACCGTCTAATAAAAAGTGTGGTTGCTACTGAGCTCTTAGGAAAGATACAGCATCTCTAAGCTTGCCCAGAACGTTCGAAAACCCAGAACGTAGCAGGTGGTTTCTAGAGGTCTTCCCTGCTCAAAGGATTTGTGAATTATTTGACTTTGGGTGAATTATTTGAATTTTGATTCTCCTCTCCTTGCCCCTGGAGGAACTTCAGGATCCCCATTCTTCAGCCTTAAGCATGCTGTGCAGAAGATGTGCTCAGATGACTTAGGGTCCCTAACCGAAGAGCTGAGGATTTCAAAATTGGGGCAAAAATGACACCTCAAACATCTTCTGGCCTTTGAAGGCATCTTAAGATATCCCTCCAGCTAGGGTCAGTATTAGGGTTGAGATGAGTGTTGCTGCTGAATTCAGGGTCAAGTTTGGCCTCAAGAGGTTCAGCAGTGTGGTATGCTAGACAGCCTGGAGTTTTCAGGTGAAACACACCTGTATCCAACTTCCCGTAGAAAGGTAGAGCCCACACCTGCAGCATGGGAAGGAGCCAGGACAAAGGGTCTGATCTTTATCCTGGCAGCAGTACGGACCCACTGAAGGGTTTTAAGCAAGAAAGAATGTCCTGGGAGGGAACTTTCTGGAGTGACGGAAACGTGCCCTATCTTGATCAACTGGCGGTCACACAGTGTAAACAGTTGTGAAGCTGTCCTCTTTAGATATAGTTCTTTTACTGCATGTAAGCATGCGTCAACTTTTTTTAAAAGGTAAACGTGTCACACTAACAAGAGGCAAAGCCAGGGTTCAGACCCACGAAGGGCTAGGATCCAGGTGAGGCAAGTGAGGTAGCACCGTACAAGGCCAGGGCTGGATTCTGCCTTTATGTAAAATGTCGGTATTTTGTTCATCAAGGATTTGTTGGCGTTCTGTTTTTATAGTATTTTTTTTTATTAAGTTCATCGGAGTAACATTGGTTAATACGATTATATAATTTTTAGGTGTACATTATAATTTGGCATCTATATATTCGATTATGTGTTAACCACCCAAAGTCCAGTTTCCTTCAGCTACCATATATTTGATCCCTTTTACCCACTTCGCCCTCCCCCGCCCCCCCCAATATTTGACCCCATTTCCCCCATCAATCTCCCCTTCTCCCCCACCCCCATCCTCTGATAACCACTAGTCCATTGTCCATGTCCCTGAGTTGCAGTTTTACCTGTTCATTTGTTGCTTTTAGGTTTATATCCCACATATAAGTGATATCATGTGATTTTCAACTTTTTCAGTCTGGTTTATTTTGCTTGGCATGATTATATCGAGGTCCATCCATGTTGTCACAAATGGCAGTATTTCATCTCTTCTTGTGTCTGAGTAATATTCCATTGTATGTATGTACCACAGCTTCTTTAGCCAATCATCTATCGCAGGACACTTTGGTGGCTTCCATGTCCTGGCCACTGTGACTAATGCCGCTATGAACATCGGTGTGCAAATATCTTCTTGGATATGTGTTTTCAAGTCTTTGGGGTAGAGGAATTGCTGGATCATATGGTGGATCAATTCTTAGTTTTTCGATGAACCTCCATACTGTTTTCCATAGTGACTGTACCAATTCGCAGTCCCACCAGCAGTGTATGAGGGTTCCTTTTTCTCCGCATCCTCTCCAGCATTTGTTATTACTTGTCCTGTTGATTACAGCCATTCTAACAGGTGTGAGATGGCATCTTATTGTGGTTTTGATTTGCATTTTCCTAATAGCTAGCGATGTTGAGCATCTTTTCGTATGTTTGTAGGCCATTTGTATGTCCTCTAGGGAAAAGTGTCTATTCAGGTCCTCTGCCTATTTTTTGATTGGATCATTTGGTTTTTTGTTGTTATTGAGTCATATATTTTGGATATTAAGCCCTTATCGAAGGCATTGCTTGAAAACATATTTTCCCATTGAGATGGTTGTCTCTTTACCTTGTTGACGATTTCTTTTGCTGAGCAGAAGCTTTTTAGCTCATCATGGATTTGTTTGCATTGATTTTTATTTTTAAAAATATCATGCTGCCATATTTATTTGGATTACTGAGTTTGGGGTACCCCCTTAACTTGTGTGGCTGAGGCAAGTGCCTTGCTCCCCTTACTCTCGTCCGGGCCCTGCTGATCCTACCCTGGCATGCTCCCCAGGGTGCATGCTCTTAACCGCCCCGCGGGTGGCCTCCCTCCCCTGGCCAGAGCAGCATCGTGGTTCAGTTCCTGGAGCTTTGAAGGAGACCGTGCAAAGAGATACTTACACAGGGGAGCTGGATAAGAAGGAAGATTGCCACAGAGGCTCCCAGGGTGTGGCTCCGGTAAAATATAAGGAAAAATATTTAGACAGCATTTAAATAAACCCGTGGATGACAGAAAAGATAGTGAGAGAAGGGGGAGCCATTTGGGGCTGAGGGTTAGGAGAAGTTAGCTGCTCATGGAAGAATCGAGTGAACTCCCTCCAGTCAACACCGCCCTGTATCATGCTTCCTGCCCGGGAAAGCCCCGGCTACCCCAAGGATTTGACCCTTTTCAGCCTTTTTCATAGTTACATTCAGAATTATCAACCACTCAACACAAACATTTTAATGATGGTGTTTGCGTATATTTTAACAAGGATAGCAAATGGTTCTTTGCATCGCATAGTGCTCTAGTTTGCAAATGCTTTTACACATGTTGCCCAGATGTCAGCTGGGCCCCTCTCCATCCCTCTCTGAGATCCAGTGATGATTTTCTTGGACCTTCATCCGTTTCACAGCTCACCTGGGCCTCTCCTCAGAGGGAAAGGAGACACTTCCTCCGGAGGAAGGCCCTCAGTTTTCCATGTTGATTAGGAAAATTGAACACACACCAAAGGAAACATCCCCAGTAACAGTACCAGTTACAGGAGAGAGCAATCAGGCATCCCCCAGCCGGTAGCTAAATATTTGAGTGACTTTTCATCTTCCTTTCTGGTTTTGTTGTCAGAGGAATTGCGGCGCCCCCACCACACCCCAGATCTTCTCTTCAAACCCTTTCTCCCAGCCCCTATTGGGCTTCACTTTATCGGCACCAACCAAGAAATGTGCAGAAGCCCCCCAGGGCGAGGCAGCCCCAGGCCTCCTCCTGCGGCCTCTCCCTGTCTCCCTCCTCTCACTTCTCCTTGATCGCAAAGAGTTTTCTTTATGAAAGAAGTACTCAAAGCTGTGCGTTAAATGAGGACACAGACGCCACAGGGACAATGGGAAAAGCCAAAGGACTCGTTGCCCTCTGTGCCATGGAGCCTGTGGAAGGTCCTCGCGCCTGCCCACGCTCTCCCGGAGGGCGGAGGGCCGAGGGCCGAGGGCCAAGGGGGGGCGGCAGGCTGAGGGATGGGCAGGGACGAGAGCTCCGGATCCCCTAGGGGGCAGCTGGCTCCTTGTCCCCTTCTGAAAACACTCCTCTGTGTCTGGACAGGTGTGGGCGCGTGTGTGTGTGTGTGCAGTCTGTGAATGTTTCAATGAGAGTGGCTGTCTCAGCGTTTCCCCGAGTGTCTCTGTGTGTCCATGTGTCTGGGTGTCTGGAGTGTGTCTCTGCGCGTGGGCATCGCCACGTTTCTAGATATGCGTATGCTTTGTTCGTCTGTTGTTAAGCGTGGGTGGTGTCTACGTGGACACAAATCCCAGCTTCTGGGTGTGTCTGTGTCTCTGCGTGCATGCATGTGCATGCGCATGTGTGTGTGTGTGTGTGTGTGTGGATGTGTTGATGTGCATATGTGGACAAACACGGGGGGACATCAGGACTCCCCGAAGCTGCAGCCACTGCACACGCTGCCTTTGCAAAACAAATCGTCTGTTTTCCTGGTTTTGTTTTTCTCCTCCCTGTGGGCTCCAGACCCTCCTTGAAAACAAAGGGAACTTGAGACACGCAGCCCTTCCTGTGTTCCCAAATGTTCAGAGTACTGCGGTGAACTCGGGTGGTGCCAGTTCGGATGCCCGGCCCTGCCGCTGCTGCAGGAAGTCACCAGCCCGCCGGCCACCGCCGCCCACATGCACAGCACGCTCGGGGGGAGGGTGGGCGGGAGCGGGGAACGCGCAGCTCACTGCACCCCAACTCCTGAGCCAGCATCGGCCCTGCGCGAGAACTGAGAGCCCACAGGGGGGCATGAGTGCATCATTTGGGGGTTCCTCCGAAGAGGAGGGGCCCCGGGAAAGTGATGGGGGGGGACGCAAGAGAAGACACCTTCGCATGGGATCTATCACCAACCACCAGGTGTGCAGGGACCTCACTTTCCACTTTACCAGGTCCGTTCCAGGCGGAAATAAACATTTTGATCATTTCAATACACACGTTCTGAAAACCTACGATGCGCGTGTGGCGCCATAAAAGGTAAAACTGCTCGGCCTTGCCCCCCGGTATTCACGGCCCCCCACCTCCCCGCTCGAGGCCTCTCGTGTCCTCCCAGGTCCCGCGAGGCGGCGGACCCGGGCACCTGCGGAACCTCGTCCAGACTGGACGTTCCGCGGCGCTCGGTGCAGCAGCCCCGCGACTCCCCGTCGCCGCGCTTCGCGCCTCATTCCCCTGTCGCGCCATGTCAACGGCCTTCCCTGCCCCCAGCCTCTGCCCGGACGCTCATCTGCTTGCCTCCCGTTCCTAACTTTCTTCTGCAAAATGAGGTGTCTGTCCTCCTTTGCGCGAAGGCGTAAATTACTGATAGCTCTTCTCTCTGTCTGCACTTTGGGAAGGTTCTCAGTCTTCATCTAATCCCGTGTCTGCCACGAATGGCTCCACCCATCCTACGAGCTTGGGTCCCGCAGCATCCTCCGCCTGCATCTGGGTACCAGCCACACTCTGCAGCATGCACACGCCCCACATAAACTCTCCTCCCCAGCCCGGCCTCTTCTCAAGCTGTTCCCTCTTGCCTCCCTGGAGCACTCTGTCCTCCGCTCACCCCCCATCCAGTTCCCGGCTCTTGAGATCCTAGTCATCTCTCAAGACCAGTCTCAAACATTTCCTCCCTCGTCCAGGCTTTCCTGATCCCCCCCACCCCTTCCGCAGCAGACGCGAGCTGTCTTATCTGAAGCGTTTCCGAATACTTGGCCTTTACTTTTCATCATCGGTATCTTTGTCTATTCCCCACATGACTGAGATCCTGAAAACTAAAAGTCGGGAAATGTGTCTTTCTCGCGCCTGCACCCCCACGCAGTGTCCGTCACAGGGGTTCCGCAAACGTCTGCGCGTGCAGCGGTCTGGGCGCAGGAGCCGGGTGGCCTGAGGGCAGAGGCTGCCACTGCTGGGGAAGGAGGTCGGCGGAGGGAGGGGCGAACCTCAGAAACAGCAGCCAGATGGTCAACTCACGACTGTCCCTGTGACAGGCCCGAGACCCTGAACATCTCTCTTTCCCAAAAGGGCCTGAATTTGGGGACAAAGGTCATGCATACTTAAGTGGTCTATTTATTTCATCCAAAGCACAACTTTTCTAAGAAACAAAATAGCAAGGAAGGTGGTGTCAGGTAGTGAGAAGACTCTGGGAACTCGAGTGCCTCTTGGCCAGCATATGACTGAAGCCAGCTGGGGAGGTGGGGGTGGATGGTGGCAAGCAAATACATGCTTCGTCTGAAAGGTGCTGGCCCCGTCTGCCGAAACACAGGCACGCAGGTGGCCAGGTGGCCAACAGCGACTCAAGAAAAGTCCTGTATCCGAGTTTTTACATAAAATCTACCACTTCGTAGATGTTGGCCATTTATTTAGTTTTAAGAAGTCACCGACACTGAGTAGGCCCAATGAAATAGATCTGCAGGCCACATCCAGCCCACATCGAGATTTCTGCTCAGGTACAGGCCAGGCTCCTGAGGAATGTGACGTGCCTGACTCCGTGCTGAGGCCAGGCTGGAAATCCACTCCGACTAGAGGAAATGTCGGCTGTTCCGCTGAACTGGCCCTGGGTGCAGAAAGGGAGCTGACGAGGAGTGGGCAAACGTCTGGAATGTCTTCACGGTCTTCGAAGCCAAGGTCTTGGCTCACCTCAGGTATCATGGCGATGATACTTCCTTCTCTCCCTCACATCAGGCATTCATTGGCCCCTCTGAGCACTCAGATTTCCACCCCTGGCCCAGAGTTTTCTCATTACCTGACACTGCCTTGCGTTGGGTTCTTGGGAAGGTCGTGAAGAAATGGACCACTTCAGCATCCATGATCTTGCTCCCCAAGTTCAGGCTCCTTTGGGTACATGAGATCAGAAGGCTTGGACTGGTCACCAGCTTGCTGACCTGAACAAAGGACTTCTTCTTTCTGAGCTGCAAAGAGTGGGCCGTCAGTACAAGGAGTGGGCGGGACTAGGACACCTTTGAGTGCCTTGTAGCCTCTGGCGAAGGAAATGTTAGCCCTTGATTATGCAAGGACTGGGCCCCGCAGTGGCCAAAAGGAGTTCCCTGATTCCCATGGGAGTGCCTTCCTGCGGGTGTCTGGCCACGAACACACCAGCCAAAGTCCTTGCATTCTTTTGCGAGGCGTAGTAGCCACACTTTATCTGCAATACCACACAGGCATTGGCCATCAAAGGGCTGCTGGACAGGCCCTTGGAGGGGCTAGATGATAGGAATTGTGAGGAGTTGGCCCAGGGAGGTTATCAGGGCTGGTGGGATGGCAGGAAGGCACCTCAGCAAATTATTACCAATGGGGATGATAGTATTTCAGTATTTTAACAACTGGTATAGCCAGGCAGGTATGTATCTACTGAGAATCAGCTCAGCCCTCGCAAGAATGCGGCCCTTCCTGCGTACAGCAAGGCAGACCCAGATGTCAGCGACAGATTGGAAAGTGAACCCCCTCCCAGCCTCCGGGGAATTCACAGAGCCCACCTCCCTCACAAGCTTGCTCCACTCCAGAGCCCCCACCCCAGGCCTCTCTGGGCATTGGCAAAGAGCAGGAACCATTCCAAATCCTGACTTCATGCTGACCATCAAATCCCCAAGCCAGGGAGGGAGCAATGATGTCATTGTCCCTGTGTTTCAGAAAAGCAATAATCAAACTCGGAAGAGGATCGGCTTTCAAGGCAGAAGGCCAAACAGTTTATCTTGGCAAAGGCCTCCGAGGATTGCCTCACAGAAGGAAAGGGCTGGCATGCTCCTGACCATCGTTTGTTATGAGCTGGCAATCTGCAGCGTCCTTGGAGTCAGGAAAAGCTCGGGGACCCTGTTGAGATGGAGGGTGTCGGCTCTGAAATGAATGAACATTAATGTCACCTCTTCCCATCTGAACCCTTTCTTGGGGAAGGAGAGAGTACCTCAAAGCTCAAGGAAGAGCCTTATTCCAACAGAGCTGTGCCACCCCATCTTGGACCAGAGTCCCCTCTTACTGTTAGAAAGATGTCACCAGTTTTCTCGACTTGAGTAAGTTCCATAAGGCGGGGACCTTGTTCGTTACTATATCCTGGCCTCTGGCACAGAACTGAGAAATCAATAAATATTAGCTGAGTGAATGGCCAGGAGGAAAGAGCGATGAATTGGTATGTCGCGCTCCTGGATTTCAGGTATCCCAGGACGTGTCTGGCTGGGCTTAGGTGACCAGGTTGGGGTGGTGGGGAGACTGCCATTGATTGGTGCACGTGCGTGCTCTATATTCCAAAGGGTCTATCATTTAGCAACTGCCTACCTTCTCCTTGTGGTTCGCAATCTCGCCTCCATGCTAATGTCTTTCAGCCTATTAATGACAGCCATCCGGTCAACCTTTTGTGGTCAAACACTGTTGAAAGAGCCCACTTTGAAAAAATGTGTTCAGGAAGAACAAAACCACGACCACCATCACCACCACACCTAAGCTATACTTCTGCTGGGCTCTTCTCTGAGATCTGTCACTTTAATTACTTTGGGCATGACCCCTCCTCTCTCTGGGCCTCAGTTTCCCCTCCTGCAAAAAAACAAGATATATTAGAAGTGTCTAATGTTCTTTAACTTCCTCTTAGAAACAGAAGGAACCCCTGGAGTCTCGCCCTGAAAAATGCAGTTCCTTGCACGTACAAAGGAACGTTTCTGTGTCTAGTTTCTGGAGGCCCATGGCTCCTGCAGCCCGGGGGCAGAGCCTTTCGACTTGCTGAACTGTAAGTCCCTCCAGGCTCCGACTCTCTGGAATGTCAACCAAAGTGTGACTGTGAGAAAACACATTCCAGCTGTCCTCCTCTGAGGCCGCCCCGGGCAGGGAAGGAGCATGGGCCTCCCGAGTGGCCCTAAATATGGCCCCCCAGGTTCCTCGAACCCCTAACCTTATGGAAATAAGGCAGGAAACTAAAAGGAAGCCAGGCAGCTCAGCCTCGGAGGAATTTCCTCTCCTTTGCTTCTCCTTCTAATTGAGTTTGATCATGCGGGAGTTGGGGGTGGGGGTGGAGCGCGTGGGGAAAATGCTGAGATTATTTTGATCGAGGCTCGGAGAAGGAGGTGGAGATGGGCCGCAAAACAGAGAGGTCAGGCACGGCTACATGGCAGGGGACACTGATGGGCGTGGGTGGGGCCTCTGCGCATTCTCCAGGACAAATTGGACTTTTCCAGCCCACTGGTTTTCGAAAGCTATTTATGAAGCTGGACTAATCCAGCCCAGCTGTGTGACTGTAAGTAAACAGGACCTTTAGTGGAGGTTCAGGACCAGCCGCCCTCCCCAGCCTGTTCTTACAGAGCTCACTCCATCCTTTCTCTAGGGGAGGTCAAAAGGTGTCAAGGTCACGCGGGCGAAGTTGAATCTGAGCCTAGGACCCGTCCCTTTCTGTCAACCACTCTCAACCCTGGCAAGTCTCACCTGAGCAGCTGGATGGTCACACCAACCTGAGTCGGGATGCCTACTCCCCTCCTCCTTCGCTGGACAAACTTGGGGGTGATTCTTAACGTCTCTGAGCTTCTGTTCTCCCATCTGCAAAATGGCCATCATAACATCTAACTTGTAGAGTTACTGAGCAGGATAAACAAGGAAATCAGAGTGAAAGTGCCGTAGGCAGCACTCAGCAGAGCTGGTCCCCAGTTGATGCTACATGTCCCCCTTGGCCACCCCATAGATCCTTTATCCTTCACTCTGGATCAGAGATTAGCATATATGGAGAACTGGAGTGAATCAAGAAAGAGGCACACCCTACACACGGGACGATTTGGAAAAGGCAGTGCTCCCTTCAAGCTGAAAAGCGGTCCTCACCTCCAGGAGCAAGGCTCGGCAAAGGAAGCACGGACTGGACAGAGGCCCCCTTCTCGCCCCCTCAGCCAGGCGCCCTTGTGGAGACCACCAGCCACACAGCCATGTGGCAGCCTCCCCTTGGGATGAGATATTTTTTCTAGTAAAGCTTTGGTCTTTTAGCAAAGTCATTGATCCCCTTTTAAAATGCCTAAGGAGGATTACAATTGGAGAAAATCATTTACACCTTAGTGTGAATGAGTTTCTGGTTCATTCCTGGCAGGAAAAGGCGAAGATAACCATGGCTCACCCTTACCTGCCCTAGGACAGTTCTATCCTGCTTCAGCCTCAGGCAGCAGCACCATCCTTGAGCCAGCCTTCCTGCTGCTCTCGTGCGATGCCCAAGGGCACTGGGCTCAGGGCCCCAAGTCACCTCTGCTGTGCCGTCTCGGCGGAAGAAAGTCACAAGGCCATCCAGATTCAAGGGATGGGAAAATAGAGTCCGCCTCCTATTGGAAGGACCTGGAAAGTCAAATCGTAAAGGACTTGGATGCAGGGGAGCCATTCATTGGGACCATTAGTGCAATCTACCATGAGTTGAGACTGTGGCTAATGCTGCTGGAGCCCATATTTTCCAAACCCAAATTTGGGATTTAAGGGTTGATAATGTGACACAATGTTTTCAAATGGGGCCGTCCTGGAAACTCCTGGATGCTTGGTCATACTTATACCTCCACATCACCCTACCGCAGCCCAGCCCCGTGACCTTCCCTAAACATGTGTTCGTTGATGATCTGACCGATTCAAAACCTGATACTTCAGAACAGGGATAGAACTCCTATGTACATTTTGGGATCAAAGACTTGTATTGATTCACAAGACTGGAACTTTATAGGACTTCAGATCTGGAAGCCATTTAAATTAGTACCTTTTGTTTTATAAATGAATAAATTAAAGGTAAAGTGACTTAGCCAAGATCATATGAGAAGGAAGATCAGTATCTCTCAAACTTTAACATGCATATGAATCACCTGAGCATCTGCAGAATCCGAGCAGCAGGTTCAGGGTGGGGCCTGAGACTTGGCTTTTCTAACGAGGGCCCAAGTGACATTGATGCTGCTGGTCCTAGAACCACACTTTGAATATCAAGGCTCGCAGAATCCAGAGAGAGGGGACCAGCGGACAGGAGATGGTCAGTAGACACCTGCATTTAGAGCTTCTCCATCCGTTGCCATCCTTCGCTTAGGCCCACTTTACCGATGAGTAAACTGAAGCTCAGAGAGAAGGTACCGGCGTTGGAGCCACTTCGGGAAGTGTTACAGAAGCAGGCCCACTTTCCATGCTCACGAGGCAGCTTACGCAGTGGTGAGCTCAAGGAGTTGTGGCCCCGCTTGGAATTTCCAGGTCCTCGAGGTAGGGGCATCCTTTCCTGCTGAGACCTCAGGCTAAGGGGTCCCTTTTAACTTGTTGGGGACTCATGGTGCTGGCCCAGTCCAAAGGGATGAGAATGTCCTGTCTGGTTAGTGATTGAGGAGCTTGGCAACCTCTGTCATTGTATTGTGTGGCTCTGAACATTCTGTCCAATGGCCTTCTGGCACACCGCACGCTTTCAAAATGAAAGGGGAGAAAAAAACGAACATTGCCTTTGCTCATTTGCCTAATTTAAAAGCGTCTAGAAGCTTTTTTTTAGAAGGGAAATTAAAAAAAACCACTATCCATCTGAAATGGAGGAAGCACCTCATCAAGGAACCAAGAGAGAAATGGATACATAAGTTCCCAGGGCTGACATATTCATGGACGAACTTCGCGCCCGGTTTGTTTTTTCCCATCCCCTCAGCTCAGAAACCACTGCCTTTTGGGAAGCTCTTGTGGGGAGAGGAAATCGCTTTCTCCCAAGGGAAGATCCGAACCCTCCTCATCCACCTTGGGCAGTGGCACCCTGTGATTTCACATCAGTTCAGTCCAACCCACAGACATTTATCGAGACGCTGCTATGTGTCAGGGGCTATGCTGGGTGACCTCGGGGGTGCATCTTCATCTCTCTGGGCCTCAGTTTTTCCATCTGCAAAATGGCCATAGCGATACCTAACTGGTAGAGTTACTGGGCATGATAAACAAGGAAGTAAAAATGAAATTGCTGTAGGCAGCACTCAACACAGAGCCGGTCCCCCATAGATGCTTCACACCCTTCTTGCTTTAGTGACCAGAGAGACAGCCCTATGCTATACAGTCATCCCATTCACCCAACAATTGAGTCTTGCCAGGCAGCATGCCAGCTCTGGGGTAAGGACGAAGGAAGACAAGCATGTTCTGGCTACACCTTGTCTCGCTAGAGAGACTGTCAGTAAATGATTCTCATTGGCATATTGCAATAAATAATTACTTCTTGTGACAAGTAACCACAACAGAATGTGATGCTGGGAAGGCAAAGATAAAAGAGGTCTCACTCAGACCCATCTCTCCTTTCTATGACATGGCCACTGTCTCAGCTTGGGTCCTCCCTGGTGGCACAGCCTGGGGACAGTGTAGAAGAGAAGCTGGCCTGTTCTCTGCAGACCTCGGGCTAGGCCCTCCACCTGACCCCAACCCCTCCTTCCCAAACACACACACTTACCCCTTCTGTCTTCCAGACACCAGCTAGAAGCCTTCTTTCCCAAATGCAAATCTAATGCTGTCATTACCCTACTAAAAATGCTGCCCTGGGCTTCCCATCATTTGCGGGATTAAATCCAAACCTCCCAAAACAGTTTACAAGGCTTTTTACAATTTGGCTCTGGTCTGCTTTTCAGCCCCATGTCCCCTCCTGCCCCATCATTCACCCCTCTGTCTCACTGAGGGACATCCTGAGGCTTCCCAGGACCACTCAGAGTAAGGGAGGGCCCTCAAAAAAAAAAAAAAACTATTTTATAATGGAAATGTTCAAACCCATGCAAAAGCAGAAAGAGTAAAATGATAAACCTTCATAAACTATCACAAGCTTCAATAAATGCCCAAACTTGTCACCTCTACATCCCCACCCCACACTGGTTATTTTAGAGCAAATCCAAGACATTATGTCCTTTCATCTGAAAATACTTCAGTATGTATTTATGAAAGAGGAGGACAGTCCATTTTTTCTGAGGCTCTAGATTTGTTTTAAAAAATTCCAAAATGGGTTAACCAAATTTGTGGTACAGTTTTAATTTGTACATTTAACAAACCAATGTTTTTTAACATGCACACAGTACAACAACTATGTGGAGAGAGCATTAAAGAGTCCAAATTCAAGGACCTTTGTGAATGTGGAGCCCTGGCCAGCCCTGCTCTCCCAGGGTCACCCTCCCCTGACCTACCCCTGCGTCCGGCCCTGATGCTCCCTGAGTCCTCCAGAAACCTTCACGCCTTTTGCGCCTTCTCCTTGGTGGATAGTCCTGCCTGGATCACCCCTTCCTCTACTTGGCAAACTCCTGCTTGACCGGCAAAGCCCAACGCAAATTTCCCCTTGTCCGTGACACCTCTTCCAACAACCCCTCTCGCCAACAGGTGACCACTCACTCTTCTTTGCATCCACAGCATTTTCTGCACTGTTCTCTTGAATGTTTACGTTGTTGAGTTATAGTCATTTTTTTGTATAGATCTGCAGCTCCCAATAGCCTGTGCGCCCCTTGAGGGTAGGGCCCATGTCTTCTCTGTGTCTCCCAGTGTGAAAAGCAGCCTGGTCCCAAAGCGCGGACTCTGGCCCCAGCCACCCTGAGTTAGATATTTAGTTCAGTCTCGGTTTCTCGTTTGTGAACGAGGGAGGAGTAACAGCGGCATTACGACGGGGGCTCTCGTGAGGATCAAATGAGATGTGCCTCTTTTGCTGCTGTGGAGCCCACCACATGCGGGCACTGAATGATCGTTGGCCTCTACCACCGGCGGCCGCCATGACTCCTTTCTTAAAGGAGCCCCGACATCTGGAGATGGTCTCACCCTTGGGCACAAGGCCTCAGTGTCCGTTCAGGTCCTGAGAGTTTTCCCCTGCACGAGGGATGGTGGAAGTTTCCCTCATGAGCCTGCACTGCTGCACACCCTGCAGGGGAGGGCTCGCCCCAGACTGCTCCCCCGAACCTCCCCCCCGACACAGAACAGAGGGGAAAAGACTGTCATGTCACCTGTGATCAGTGGGGCGATGTTAGCTGGGTTTAAAACGGCGTCATGGCCAGCCTTTGAGACCAATGTCATGTCTGCATTGGAGGGCGCACTCCCCTGCAGCATGCTCCCCAACTTCCTCTAGAACGAGGCCGAGCTGGCATGGAGCCGCAGCCCTGCGGGGTTGCGCTGCTCCTCTGTGGGTCTGGGGCCCCGTCCTGACCCCTTTCCCTCACGTACATCTCACGGGGTTGTCATGAGGCCCCAGGGGAAGCCACCGATCAGCACTCAGCAGAGTGTCACACAGTCAACTCCCCAATAATGGGAGGGTGTAGTGTTTAAGCTCCCCGCCGTTCTTCCGCATTGAACAGTACGTTTTCCCCAGTATTTGTCTGGAACTTGCAGAAGAAAAGCCCCCTTGGAATCAGGGGCTGCTTTCACGGGGTGGGCACGGCATACGTTCCCTAAAAGGCATTTTTAAAAAAAAAAAAAAAAAAAAAAGGACAGAAATATTTCTGATTTAGAAGCCTTGGTTTCATAGTTCCATTTTATAGCCTTGAGCAAGTGTCTTTTCTCTGCACTTCGGATTCCTTATGTATAAAGGCCATTCAGAGAGGAAGCGCAGGACGTAGGCTGGACCTGTGACTCCAGGCAGGGTCTCTGCCTCACCAGGCCGTCCCCTCCCCTGTGCCGCAAAGGAGCCCTGTCGTGCTGGTTAAGCTGGGGCACACTTTCCACATCGGACCCCCTCAGGTAGGGCAGGGTTCGCCTCTCTCTCAGGTCAAGCAGGAGACCCTGGTATAGCATAAGGAAAAGTGAAGAGTCTTACACCTAAAACCAATATAAAATAATATTGCATGTCAACCCCAATTGAAAAAATAAAAATAAAGAGGGGGGATTCTGGATGGTTGGGGTGACCCTCAAGGGGTATCAGGTCCCTTTCCTATGTCCGAGCAGAGCTGCCTGACTCCAGGCCCAGGAAAGAGCTGGAATGACCCCTGTCTGTCTTTCCCTCAAGTTCAGAGTCATCACCTTAGCATGTCCTTCCCTGTCACCAACACGCATCCATCCGCTACAGATTTATGGCCACACAGGTAACCCGTTAAACCCCTGCTAGGCTCTAGCACGAAAGCCCAGATTCCTCTTGGCAGGCGTCACCTTGCAAAGCCGAGAGCCGGGGAGAAGGGAGGCAGTGCAGCAGCTGTGAGAACGGTGTTGGGTTAACATCAACGGTACCAACAGCCGGCATGATTCCAGCGCGCCCTCCGCGCCTGGACAAGCGCTTCGGTACATTAGCTCATTTAAACCCTGAGACGACCTATGGGAAGCATACGACCTTTATTTAGCTCTATTCCTAAACGCAGAAATCGAGGCACAGAGAAGTGAAGTCACTTGCCCAAGGACACACAGCTCGGCAGTGGCAGAGCCCTGCAGGAAGGGGGAAGGAAGATGCTAAAGGAGGAGTGGGTGCCCTAGTGGGCCTGGAACGGCGGAAGTTTCAGTTCCAGGGAGCGGGCGCCTCTAAAAGGAACTCCGTCAATACACAGTAATAATGACAACGGCGGCCATGATAGTAGCACCTAACGTTTACGCAGTTCTCATCATTCGACGTTTCTGTATTTACTCAGAAAATTCAGTCAACGAATGTCGAATATCTGCTATGTACTGGGCAAACGATGTACGCAATGAGTCTGGCCTTGCCTCTGTGGAGCTCAAAACAATGTGGAAATAAACATATAAGGCCAATCTAGGTTTTAGCTTTGTTGGTAAGATTATAAAATTCACAGCTCAAAGCTTCCTCTCTGAATGGCTTCGAAGTTAGCCGCGGCGTTTGGAAAATCAAGGTCATTTTCAGAAGGGAAGGGGCGAAGGTTCTGTGAGGGGTGGGGAGAAACAGATAATTTACTCTCTCTTACTCTGCCCATGGATACCCAATACTAATATTTGTTGATACTTCCTTCTTTGGCTTCTAAACATTCTTTTATCTTAGCCCTTCTCTTTATCAACTTGTTCATGGGACAACAAATTCAGTAAAAATATGCCGGAAGCAGAGATCTTGCTTATTCCATTGATTGAACTAATGATCTGGCTCAGGGCCTCTGCTTGTAAGGGCTAAAAACAGTGGAGAATGAGGCCAATAAGGTTGACACAAGTAACTGCAAGTGAGTGTTCGTTTGCCAGTGAAAAACCCTTCCTCCCTCCCAAGTATTATAAAGTCCTGAGATCCCCAGCTGGATATTGTATTTCTGCTCCGTGGCATTGCCAAAGTCTTATCCTTGTTCACTGAAACCCACTAAGACGCTCATCAGCCTTCGTGATTTACAGTTACTGGAAATACACATCCAGGCCATTCCAAAAGGCGTTTAAAAGTCAAGCTCCATCATGCAATGGAATAGTATTGGGCAGTAAAAAGAAGTTACGTACTGATACATGCTACAACCTGGATGAATCTCGAAAGCGTGCCACATGAAAGAAACCAGTCATAAAAGTAGACCATTGGTGGCCAGGCCTGGAGGGAGAGATGAATGGGGAGTAACTGGTAATGGGTATGGGGTGATGAAAATTGGATTTCAGTAATGAAAATGTTCCGAAATCAGATAATAGTGGTAATAGTCACACAACTCTGTGAACATACTACAAACAGTGAATTGTACACTTTAAAGAGGGTGAATTTTATGGCATATGAAGTGGATCTCAATAAAGCTGTTATTTAAAAAATAAAAGTCAGGCCCTACCACTGCAGCTATGATAGGTCCCATCTTACCGAATTAAACAGAAGGTTACACGAGATTTACAGAATGAAAACCAGGCAGCATGTACTCATTAGAGTCTGAGTATATTCCTACACAGGAAAATAAGTACAAGTTATAAGGAATATCAGATCAATCCATCACATCAATTTCATGTTAATTTTTAAAATACTTTCAAAGCAGATTTTTACAAAGCATCATACAAAAACAACAACAAAAAAAACCTTTTCAAAAAGCTCATAACCAGCAGGTGGTAATTTGGAGCTTTTTGGATTCATTTTAAGTGAATATTAGTTCAAATTACACCCAGAGAATGCCTGGCTAGGATCCAGCTATAGGTCACACGTATTTGGCTTACAAACTCAAATCTTCAAGACCACCTGACTTGCCGGTGGACCTATTCCCATTTCCAGATAAAGCAACTGACACCAGAGGAGCTAAGGAACTTGACCAAAGGTGCTCCAACAGGAAGAGACGCTGGTAGTGTTTAAACTCAGGTCTATCTGGCTTCAAGGCCTACTTTCACTCCTTCTCCTCATTCTACGACATTTCACACAAAGTTTCCCTGAACCAGAGGAAATAGCTCCCTTTGCTTATAGCCCCAAATAAACAGTATTTGTTCTATGCAACACCAGTAAGAGTAACTTTAACCAAAATTTTATATTTACTTTAATCTTAAGTGATTACATGTGTGAACATAAACAGAACCAAAAACATATGTGGATACTAAAGTATTGCTATTATTATTTAGCTGTTTTCTGAAGTCACTAAGAAGAGGAAAAATAATTTCCTATATCGAGATCATCTGACTTGTAAAGGGCGCTTTTCTCCCACCTAGAAATGGAGCCAGAACAATACCGTGAATAAAAGAAAATTATGACAGAAAACCTAGGGGGTTTGAAATCCGTGGCTGCCTAGACCCATGGGATTCAGGCTGGTCAACACTTTGGATAGTGCAGACCCTCCCAGAGGCCCCGTTTCGCTGGGGATGTTGTCTGAACTGTAAGGGGCACCCGGGAGAATCTCACGGAGAGGAGACGGCCAGGCAGCCTGAGCATTCTCTGCCACAAACATCACACGGGCGAGAACGAGAAAAGCGTATTTACAGACCAATATATGCCATCCTATTGGTTTATTTCTGAGTATTCCGTTTCTCAGGGAAACAGGAAATGTAAAAGAAAAGAATGTTTGTATTTCGGTAGGGCAGGTTTAGCTTAATTTTTCTAAATATGCTACCAGTATTTTTCCAAGAATACTTAAAGTGGGAGGAGGTGATACAGAGGGTTCAGAGGTGGGATTGTAAGGGCAGAGGACGTTCAACTGGGCCGAGACCACAGACCTCACTCAGCAAACATCTCCTGGGCCCCTCCTATGTGCCAGACCCAAGAATGAAGAAGGCACGTGGGATCTCTATCTTAGGCACCTGGGTGGTAGGACTGTTGACCCAGGTCGGGATACAGGAAAAGGAGAAAGCATTTTTTGGTGGGAACTCATGAGGTCGCTTAGAAATGTTGATTTGGAGGTGCCTGCGAAACCACCTGGGGGCCAAGTTCAGGAGGCAGGTCTGTAACTCAGGAGAGGCCCGAAGGTTCGATGATGAACAGCAACAGGGTCAGACGCACAGCTTCTCACGGAGCTCAGTCTTGGGAGGCATTCAGACATTCATCCGGCAATCACACCGATAAATTCAAAATGGCAGGAAGGCTACGAAGGAGAAAGAGGGGAGGAGGCATGACCCAGGTAGGGCGGCGAGAGCCAGCCTCTTGAGGAAGCGGAAGCAAGGATGGGAGGAGCAGGGGCAGCATGCCAGGTGACGAGAACAGCATGTGCAAAGGCCCCGTGGCCAGAGGGAGCAAAGCTGGCATCCAGGTCAGAAAGAAAGCCAGCCAGGTGGGACAGAGAGGCTTTTGGGGGGCCGTAAGTACGATGGGGCTGGGGAAGAAGGTGGGGGCCAGAAAACACAGCGCCCTCCCCGTGAGCCACGGTGAGGGACTTTGTCCCGCCACGTTTTCTCTTTAGAAGTGTCAGTCATCTAGGTGGCGTCTTTTAGGTCTGTCACAATATGAAAGTATTGGAAAGGATTATCGAAGGTCGTCTTGTGTCTTCTCCTCACTTCAGACAGCAATATCTGTATCTTCGGTGCTTCATTTCCACGGAGATTCTGTCAGATACCACACACCCAGCAGCTGTCAGGACATTTCTCTTCTCTCTTTCAAACGATTTTTTTTTTTTAATGCCTGTCACAAACCCCGTGTCCGGGCTGCCCCATTTCTGTCAAAGGCTTTATCATGCTTCCCGCTGATAACCTGGGCATCAGGCCTTCTCCTCTTTTCTCCCCTTTCTGTCTCCAAGAAGTGACCGAGTCCCGTCGATCGGCCTTTGAAGTCCCCCTACCCACGCTGGTCATAGATGTGAAGGGAAAGGAAACCAGTGTGGGTTGCCATCCTACTACGTGCCAGGCCTGGGACGTCCTCTTTCTGTCCTTAAACCTCTCCGCTGGCAATGACCATTTGGTACCTGACACCTACGATAATGTCGACTTCTCAAGTGACCTCCTTACTGGGTGGATGAGGAGTGGTGAGTGGCCTACCCGACAGCTCGCAACCGTAGGTGCTGGAACGGGATGTGAACTCTGCGGGGTCCTTCTGGCTCCGTGCTGCTCCCCCGAGCTCTGAACCACCGCTTGGCTATTCCAGAAGCCAGTCTTGTACCAGTGAGTCCGTTGGCCTCCACCCACCCGCTCGAATCAAATTAAATGCGTGGACACAGATCTGAGCACATGGGAAGCACTTGGCGGCAGAGAGCGTGACTACCCAGAAGCAGCGGAGTGGGCTCTGGTGGCAGAGCGGCGGGCTCTGGCCGGTGGCTCTAGCCGAATCCGGGCTCCCCTACCTTCCAGCTGAGTGATCCTAGGCAAGATGCTTCGCCTCTTTGGGCCTTCATGTTCTTAAATGCGGATTAAAAAAGGAGCTGCCTCATAGAAGTGTCAAGAGATTTAAATGAGGCAAAATATATAACGTGCTTAGCACCGTGTCTGGTTCAACATAAGTGCTGCGAAAATGGGAGCCGTTGTTGCCACAGCCTCCTGAAGAGTCTCCTTAAAACTGCTTTATATGCATCTACCCTCTGCACGCGAATCTTCGATCGCTACCCAATGCCCACAGAGCACAACCCGAACCCTACCTGTGGCATGGGGGCCGCTTCGAGCCTGCCACTTCCCATACGAGCCTTCTCACTGCTTCCCCAACGAGCCTTCCACTTAAACCAACTTTGTCAACTCCTTGTCCCCAAATCCTTTCTGACACTGCCCGTCTGCACGTGACATCCCTCCCTGCCGTGGGAGGCTGCGTCTAACAAAGTTACTACGCGCACAGCGTCTACTGTATGCCGGGCCTGTGTGGAGCCTGACAATGACGCGGTAAACAAAACCAGCAAAGCACCTGGTTGTATCAAAACACCTACAGCGGAGTGGAGCAATGGACACAAGGACATGAACATATAACTACACATGGTGGCCAGCGCTATAAAGGATGCGACAGAGATGATAACGGGAAGGACCTGCTTTAGACCAGCGGCCAGGGGAGCACTCTCTAGGGACAGAGAATTTCAACTGAGGTCTCAGTATGAGAAGAGATCGGCCTGGAAGAGCGCTAGGAAGAGTCTTTCAGAAAACGGGAGCAGCGTGTGCAAAGGCCCTGTGGCGGGAGGGAGTGTGGCCCATTCGGTAAAGAACTGCAAGGCCGGGGCTTCGGAACCTGACTGGTAGGCAGATGTTGGGGTGGGAGGAGGGAGAAACCCGAGCTGAGACAGCGAGGGGGCCAGGACTGGAGTAGGCAGAGCCGCGCAGGCCTGGAATAGAGGCCCAGGTCTTTTTTGAAACCTTCCCGGACTTCTTTGGCCCTTGATTCCCTCCTCCAGACTCTCCCAAGCCTTGCCTTCCCTATCACTTAGCCGGAAGCGGGCACTACGCATTTAAATCTCCAGGAAGTCATGCATGTAGAGCGGATCGCCTCCTTCGGTAGAAGCAGCACCAGACAGATCGCTCAGGTCCCAGCTCTCCAATCCCACGGCTTGACGATGAGGTCGCTACCGTGCCCACCTGGGTCCATAGTGCTGAGAGAATGCCCGGCATGGGCGCCGGGCCACCCCCACTTAGTTTGATTTCCTGGGAGACTTGAACAGGGCCCTTATCAGGGGGAGGATCTGGAATTTCAAAAGATTGATCCGCCCCCCTCTCAAAGGTTGTCAGGCCTCTCTTGCCATGGGCAGTGGTGACCGCTGGGGCCCCCGGGGGCATGTGAGGAGGGAGGGGGCGCCTGTGAGAAGCGTGAGGGCTTGCGGTCCCCAGGGGAAGCAGTACAACTATTGTTGGGAAGGGAAGAGAGAAAATAGCGAGTCGGTGACTTGTCTGTGTTCGGGAAGGGGCTGGCATGTCGCGAAGGAGTGGAAACGGGAATGGCCTTTGAAACACGTTTGAACAGCTTGGGAAAGGGAAGTGGGGGAGCGGGGAGAAGTCACATGTGGCTGTGGGGGAGCCCCACCGCTCCTCGACTGTCTGACCTTGGGCAAGTGGCTTGCCTCTGATTTCTTACCTACCGCATGGGGAATGGGAGGGAAGCTAACATATAAAATGCCTAGTCCCGTTACAAGACACTCAATAAATGTAGTTGTTATTAGCCTGGGAGATTATATGGTGGGCAGACTCATCCAGCGGGCAATACCAGGGCACCCACTTTCATTTCTTAAGCCCTCACGAATGACTTTAGAAACCTATCAGAATGTCTCCAGATTCTCCTGGTTCTCCCCTTGAAAAGCACTTGGCCTGGCCTCTAAGAATCGAGACTCTAGTTTATAAGGACATGCACACAAAGGTATTCAGTGATCATGCTTGCAGTGGCAGAGAGAGAGAATTACACACATGTCCATCAACGGGAAAAGGGCTGAAGAATTGCAGGCACACGTGTCCTGTGGAGTATTGGGAAACTATCAGAACTACTGGGTTAAGAATGTGCCTGTTGATAGAGGAGAGGAAGTGTGCACGGTGTAATATTAAGTGGGGGAAAAAAAGCCATTTTTGAAATGACAAATATCAAGTTAAACCATATATGTGTATACACGTTTGCAAAGATTGAGCTCGAGGAACGATGGGCTGGAGTATACACCAGACACCCCAGGAGGGTGAGATCAGCTACCAGGGCTGGGAAGAGGGGGAGACAGATGAGGGAAAAAATAAGACTCGGGCAAAAATAGGAAAAAAAAATTAATGAGTAATGTCAAGGGAGAAGACAGATGTAAAATTCTATCTCTAATACTATTGCAGAATATCCTATTTTTAAGTGGGCATATAAATGAGGATTATCATGTGGACCAAGACCCTGATTGGATTTAGATGATGAGGTAGTAAGTAGACAATCCATCTTGAATATCTATAGTCATTTGAAGACTGTTATTCCAATTTTAAAAAGTGTCACTTAAAAAAGAAGAAGAAAGAAAAACCCTTGGGAACGCCCCCTCTCTCTCCATCAACCCCATTCCAGTCCAGGTCCAACCGGGGGCACTTCTGCGTTAGTCGTAATCAATTCCAAATTGGTCTCTGGCCCAACCGTCTCTCCCGATATGATTCATCCTGCACGCGACTGGCAGATCATTCTCCTATCCCAGAACTGAGCTATCTCCCCACGGCTCTTGCAAGCAACAGAAACTCTTCCTTTAAGTTTTTCCCCAATAATCTGGCCCTAAAGTTGCCTCTTCCTTTCCCTCAAAACCAGCCCGGAGCCTTGCCAGCCAGCTCTAAAAAGAACGTGATTCTCGGCAAGTCGAAGTAAAAAAATTGCAAAAGAAACTTTCCCCTGGCATCAGGAAAATTCGTTGCTTTAAATAAATTTTCAAAATACTTTCTTTGAAATATGTTACTACAAATTCTCCAATTTTTCTGAATTGACTTTCTGGGTCCTATAAATCCAGACACAATTTCTACTGTTTCTGACAATTACTATGTACACACCTCCTTCTATTTTATTGAAGAATGCTGGAGAAGACCACTCAGTTTAAATATATACTTCTCGTTAGCAATCATGTCCAAAACAGCTTTATTACAGGTAAAACTTTTGCAGATATGAAGCATCATAATATAAATCCTTCCTTCCAACGGGTCTTTGTGCATTATAGCTCGCAAAGAATCTAAACACCCACCATGGGGAGATCATGACAGTGTACCACTCAGCCCTTGAGGAATGCTGAGCCTTCTTCCTACCCGCAACCTACTCATCCTTCAGAATCCTCAGAGCCTTCCTTTCCTATGAAGACTTGCTTATGGCTCCAGCCACCCAGACTTGCCCACCAAGTTGCCTTGTTCTGCTCTTTGGCTATCCAGCCCATCTCTCCAAGATAAAAATTTTGTCTCAACCATGTGCGTCCTGCACAGCACAAAACACAGAGCCAGCCACGTAGTCCTCACTCCACTAACACCCACTGAATTGATTGATTTGATATTATTTTATTGATCATTATGATTAAGGGAGAGCATTTATTGCACCCCAGATAAGCATATGGTACCCAGAGAAGTGTGCCTTGGCAGAGAAAGTACCCGATTAAAAGTCAAAACACATGCGTTTGATCTCTGGTTCTGCTATGGTATGGCATGAAAACAATCACTTCACTCTCTGGGCTTCAGTTTTTAGGGGGACCCATGCTTTAATGAATTTAGCAGCTTAAAAGAACACCCCTTTATTATCTCACAGTTTTGTAGATCAGACGTCCAGGATGGCGTGACAAGGTTCTCTGCTTAGGGTCTCGTGAAGCCTAAACCAAGGCGCCAGCACGCTGGCTTCTCCTCTGAAGCTCGAGAGTCTCTTCCAAGCTCGTTTCTGGTATTGGTGGAATTCGATTCTTCGCACCTGGAGGCCTGAGGTCCCCGTTCCTTGTTGGTTGTCAGCCGGGGACCACCTTCAGCTCGTAGAGGCTGCCACATGCCTTACCACGTGGCCAGCTCCATCTCAAAGCCGGAACGGTGTGCTGAGTCTTTCTGATGCTTTGCATCTCTCTGCCTTTCTCTTCTGCCACCAGCCCAAGGAAGTTCTCAGCCTTAAAGGGCTCGTGTAATTTAATGAGGCCCTCCCAGACAATCTCCCTATTTTAATAGTTGTTCTCTCACGTAGAACAACTATTGTATGATATTGGCCCATTCACAGTCTCCAGAGATTGAGGTGGGACATCTTGAGGAGTATTCCTAGAAATTCTACCTATCACAACACGGTAACATAGAAGCTAGGCAAAAAATTATCGCTAAGGTTCCTTCAGATTCAAGTTTCCAGACTTTGATCACCTCTGATTACTCCCTCTGGTACAGCGCCTGGTCTTCCTCTGTTAGAGTTCATTTCCCTCCCTCCCACACCACCTGGGGCCTCTGCTCTCCTTCCTCCACAATCCAGCCCTCCTTCACCTCCCTCGTCGCCCCACAGAGTTAGAGCTGGCGCCTTCCTCCTCTCAACCCCACTCCACGTGGTGCTAAGCAGCTTTACCTTCCTTGTTTTATTTCTCCTCCCTCCGCCACAGTCCTGTGAGTTGGGCCTTATCCCCATTTTGCAGATTAGAAAACTAAGGTTGAGAGAGGTTATGCATCTAACCCGAGATTAGACAGAGAGTACGTTTAACTCCAACATTCATGTTCTTTCCGGTACCCGTCAGCGTGTGGGGAAATTATTAGGCTAGGAGGGGCGGAGGGGAAGAGAGAGCACACCCGTTTCCTCTCATCTCACGCTCCATCTTACAAGGAGATGGCGCCGAAGCCCTGCTAGCGGCCAGGCCTGTGCGTGGACGGATGGCTGGCTGGGTGTGTCAATTCTGCGGGGGAACAGAAGCCACGTGGTGACCACGCGCCCATGCGTTCCGCTTAACAACCCTCGTCTTTCAACATCAGGTGTTGGGAGCTCTTTCCTTGCTGGGGGAAAGCACAAGGCGGTGAGGCCACTTCAGAGAGCAGCTGGGCAACACCCAGCGAAACCGAGACGAGCTTTGCGCTGGCCCAGCATTTCCGCCCCGGGGCCCGCGCCCTGGGGAAACTCCCCTACGGGGGGCAGAGGGGAGCACTGTCAAGAACGTTCGTACTGTTATCGCTCATAATTGGACAGAGAGAAATCGCCTGCATGTTCATCAGCAGCAAACGGACAAATAGAAACGTGGTCATGAAATGGAATGCTACGCGGCAGTTAAAAATGAACCCGTGCTGTATACATCGACGTCCATGAGTCTCACACACACGGTGTACTCAAAAAGTTATACAGCAACAGATTCTTTTGATGCCATTTACAGAAAGGTTTAAAATGCGTAATATATATATTTTTAGGGGTCATACGTAATAGTTCAAATATGAATATATGCAACTAAACAATAAACATACAATTTATATAATGGTTACCTTTCGGGTGGGAGGGAAGAAAGATGTACATCAGATGCTTCGACTATTTGGGCAACGGTTTGCTTCTTAAGCTAGTCAATGTTTACAATATTGCTCTTTAAGTCTTTTTTCATGTGTGAAATATTTCATAACTATTAAACTGCCGCTAGGAACATGCTTATTCTGTAACATTAAGTGGAAAGAGCAGGAAGCAAAATTGGACATGCACAGCACTCCTAATTTTGTAAGAACAGAACAAATTGAAAGAAAAAATAAATTAATTAAAAGAGAAGACTATCGGATAATACACCAAAACCATTAAAAGTCTGAGGGTGATTTGTATTATCTTCTTTGTACATAACGACATAGCGCTTTATTATATTTTCCAAACTTTTTATAGTGCATGCATGTTGCTTCTGGAAACGACCCCATTGTCTCTTTTTAAGATGCATTTGTTCACTCTAGACAACAGGATGCAGTAAATTTTAGCATGAATAAAGGGGAAATTCTTTGATTCAGCATCTGCCGCAGGAAGCCCTGAGGCTAGACCTTAGAGGAAACTGTTCACATCCAGCTGAGGATTTGACAGACACTAGTTCAGCCCCAGCCCCACCCCTTGTCAGCAGCTACCCCGAGTCTCGATTTTCCTATCTGCGAAATGGTAATAAAAACACCTTCCCCGCCTGCCTCATAGAGAGCCATTGCAGGGGTAAAATGAGATGCGGTTCGTCGAATGGCTTCGTGGCCCACAGCAGACCCTTCTCAGCAGCTAAAGCAGCGTCTCCATGTCAGACTAGCTGCTGGGCACCAAGAGGAAAGAGCTGGCTTCCTCCTCTCAAGGCTCCCAGAACATCGGGACAGGCGGCACTGGACGGGGGACCACCCAGGACAGAACGACAGGCGCCAGAACAGACAACTGTGCAGCAGAGAGAGAGGGGGCGTGATTACCACCCCCGGCTGGGGCTGACCCAGGTCGGGGGAGTGACAGTATAATGCTTGGAAGTAATAGCCCGTGCCCCTAGGCAACTCCAAACATACTTCCAGACACGAGCAAACACATCTCAGACAGCAGAGGAGGAGCATGAAGAAGCAATGCAGAGCCTCGGGCTGAACCTGGTTCCCTCGCTTCCTAGCCAAACGGCCGTGGGCATGGCAGGCGCCTGATCTCCTCCTCCATCATTGGGAGAAGTGTGCCTGCCTTGTTGGCCTTGCTCGGAGGACTGACGGAAGCATAGATTCCATGGCCGGTGCCTTTCCTGGCTCGGGTAGTGTTCTGGGAGCTGGGGATGCGACAGGGAGCCAAACAGCCCAGGCTGCTCCCCTCGTACGTCTAACTCTCTAAAGCTCACGCAGGGCAGGTACTCAGCACAGTGGCCAACACCATGTGGCCAATAAACTCTTGTGCCCATGGTGGGCATGGCCCCTATTATTAAGAACCTCACAGGGTGGCCTAGCGAGGGCTTCGGGGAGGGAATGAGAGTTTCCAGATATTTGAAGGTCATGGGGGGACCGACATAAGGCAGAACTCTGGCAGGAATGTCAAAGCTGTCATTCACTGAGTACTTACGGTGTAAGGGCTTCACACACAGTAACTCGTTTAATCCTCACAGCAACCCTATGGGATGGATACTCACGATCCCCAGCTTACGGATGAGGACACCGAGGCTTTGGATCCATGCAGTAACTTGTCAGAGGGCACACAAGCCGGGGTGTGAAACGAGGCCGCTCGCTCTGCCTCGCTAGCTCTCTAAATTGGCGGGTGCCCAGGCAGACCGGTTTTTAGAGCTGGAGCTTCCTGTGGAAGGCAAGAGCGCTGGCATGTGGGGCGTTCGAACCGCGGCAGGAGGACCACCTGCCAAAGCATTCTTGTAGGGATTCCCGACGATATCAGATGAGCGACTCTTCCTACAGAACAGGCAGGGCCCAGGATCTCTAAGGTAGCAGTGGGTGATCGTTTCTTGTGTCTTTCAGGTCACGGCCCCTCACTTCCCTGTGGTGGTCAAGCTGGGACACGCCCACGCCGGAATGGGAAAGGTAAGAGAAGCAGCTCTCGCGCTCACGTCGACGCTCGCACACCTTCCCCAGACCACCTGTTTCCCTCCCTCTCTGTCCCCCACCATCCCCACCTTAGCCCATCTCCCCCCCCCCCCCCGCAAAAAAAAAGAGTGTCAGAAGGTCCCAGAATGCACTTCCTGCCCCTCCCAGCCTACGTAGCATGGAACCTCTCTCCAGCTCAGTCCATACTTGTGGAAATCTACCTGGAATTGCTGGCGAATTGTTGCCTACGATTGTGGCTCCAGGGAAGTGAATGTAAAGCATTTTTTTAGTTGGCGATTCTTTTGTTCCTGTCATCATCTCCATGGCTACACTATAATCTCATGTCTTACTCATCTCTTTGTCACCTGTGGGGCTAACATCTATAAGATGGCAAATGCATGTGGCTCCACGGAGGACGTCTTTGGAGTCAGTTAGCTTCTGCAAAAGTAAACAATATATTTTACACGGTCGCAGCTGACATATCATGACAAACTATATTGGTCAGATTCTTTTAGTTGCAAATGTAGAAACTCAACTTGGAATTGTGGGGGGAAAGATAATGCATTGGTTTGAGCCGTCAGGAAGTCTGGAATAGTTCTTGGTACATTAGAACAGAGCTGGATCCAGGGGCTCAAAGGATATCATTAGAGCTCAGTCTCCTCTATCATTTGACTCCGTTCATCTCTACTCGGTGTTTTCTTTAGGTAGTCAATCAACATGGCTCTGGGTGGCCCACCCTGGACCCTAAGCTCACCATACTAGAGAAAGAAAGGCCCTGTCTCTTTCCAGCATCTCTATAGCTCATCTAATGGAGGAACGTTGATCAGCCTTGTTTGGGTTCCCGTGCCCACCCCTAACAAGTGGATATGGAGGTGTATTCAGCCCCACTCAAACCCTATGGATCAGGGTCCCCACAAGAAATGGAGATTTATTCCTAAGTAAGAGGAGAGGGCACATGGGGACATGTGGGGAAGGGGGCTCCCACAGGCCTCCTCTCAAACTTCCGACTTAAATAGAGTCACATGAGAACATGCGGATCTCGGTGCCCACTGGAGGGACCTGGGCCCAAGCACAAGGCCCAATATGGGCAATCTTAGATCAAGGACAGCAGGAGCCAGTAGAAACCTTGCTCTGAGGCGGCCCAGCTGGGCCATAAATAATCCCGCGCCTTGCACCTGCCCCACCCCGTGATAAGGCATCACCGCTTCCCACCTAAATTCCTCCCCCCCCCCCCCTCAGGCAGCAAAGAACGGAAGAGCCAGGCAGGCAGGGCACGCGCAGCTCTGGCGTTTGTGTGAACCTGAGCGAGTTGCCATCGCTCCACTCCTCCGGGACTCCTCATCTGTGGAATGACGGTGATTCTAATAGCTGCCTTTAAACTGAGCCCTCCCGCCACACCACATCTCCCTAAAAAGCACACGGTGTGAGTGCAGGGACTTTGGCCTGTTGCCCACTACCGTATCCCATAGTGACCCCCGGTGCACAGTGGCCCCTTGGTTTGTTGGTTGAGTGGATGGATGAGTGAATCCTCCCGTAGAAGCCACCTTGTGTCTGTTCCCCACCGCCTCTCCTCCCAGCCCCCTCCGCTCGGCAGAGGCTGCCCTCCCCGTGGTCCCCAGTGACCGCTAATCCAGCAGGCACTTTTCAGTCCTTATCTGAATTGACCTCTCTACATCATTTAAAGCATCTGGCCAGCCTTTCTATCCCGAAACTCTTTCTCCAGTGATGCTCCTCTCTTGAATCTCCTCCTCTTTCTCTGACCACAGTTTCCTTCAAGGACCTTTCTTCCTACTGCCTTAAACCGTGTCTCTTCCATGAGCACATGCCATCTGAGTGCTAATCCACCTCCTCGTCTCCAGCGGTCATCTGCATCCCAGCAGCCCTCAGTCACGTGTCCTGTCTAGAGCATCAGGCTTTTAAATCCAGTTACCTCCTCAACATCTCCACCTTGTCTCCCATGGAAACCTCCGACTCTAAACATCCCAGACCATGCCCACGGTCTTCCCAGACAGCCTTCTCCCCCTCCTCAGCTTCATCCTCCTCCTCCTGTGCCCCTCTCTGCAGCAGGAACCACCAGTCCCTTCACCATCTCAAAACAGAAATCTGGGAGTCATCTCCGCTTCTCCTCCTGATCCAAACGGTCGTCACGTCTTGTCACTTGCCCGTTCTCAATGTTTCTCAAACTTGTCCCTTTCTTTCCACCCACTGCCACCATAATGGACTATTCTGGTAAAGTTAGAGGATTCCCAAGAATTGAATTCTGTTTCTAAAGCTTAAAATAATCCCAGACAGGAAATAAAAAGAAGGAAATACTTAAAAAGATTGACGCAGTTTTTCAGGGAGTTGGGGTGGAGGAGGGGGGCGCTCTGCCTCTGAGAAACTCAGGCCCAAACGGGACTCCCAAAACATGGAAAGGAGGACACACCTCTATGGATAGAAAATGTCACTGACCGGAAGGAATAAACAGGTTTGCAAAAACGCTGCAATCAAGAGAAAAGGGTTTTTCTTTGTATGTGCGGAATAAGAAAACTATCAAAAATGGTCTAGATATACCAGCTGAGCAGATGACGTCATATTCATGGCTGAGAGGGAGAAACATAAAATTGGTACCTTCTGTGGTACTTCTGCCTTCTCTTGAGAAGAAAGATGGTCTGGCTGGAGACCAGCAGGGGCCAGGGGGGAAGCTGATGAAGAGGTTGTCAGTAAACTCAGTGTTGCTGGAAATTCACCTAGGACCCTGCGGGAGAAATTGCTAAACCATCCTCAATTACATGTTAACCCCCTTTACTCATATAAAAGGATGGAAAGATGAAAAAAAAGTTCCACGTGAAGGAAACTATGGGTTGTTTGACATGCCTGGAACTGTAAGGAATTCTAACAAAAAAGAAAGACTTGAAGACAAGAGAGGGACTAACACCCTCTTCTATTAAAACAACAGTTGATATCACAAAGCACGGAAATTAAAATACAGTGAAACGCCGTGCAGTTTGGGAAGCACTTAGACAGGTAGGAAGTAATCATGGGAGCACCGTAACTTCTTTAGAAATCGGTCAAACTAGACTAATGGTTCTTATATGAGGGGAGGATGTGTTCTACAGTCCAAGAGGCATTTGGCCATAGCTACAGGCAATTTTGGTTGTCACAACTAGGAATGAGAGAGATTCCACTGGCATCTGGCATGTTCTGGCTGGAGGCCAAGGGTGCTGCTGAACATCCTACAATCCCTGAGACGGCCCCCCACAACAAAGAATTGTACAACCCAAAATGTCAGTCGTGTCAAGGTTGAGAAACCCTGGGCGAAACTAATTTCATTTCCTTTTCCTTTTGTTGAAAGTTTTGCCAGACTATAAACCAGAGGAAGCAGTGGTTATTATAGAGTTCCACATGTTTCAAAGTCTGTCCCCAAAATTATAATTATTCAGGACGCTAAGGGCTATTTTGGTCAAATAGCTTTGGGAAACTCTGTGTTAAAGTAAGTTTTATAGCAGAACTTCTCAGAGTCATAACTTTTATTCATATGCATAGGGGTAAAACAACATGAAAAAGTGTACAGGATTTCCCAGATTTGCCCAACCCCAGAAACCTTTGATCGTTTTTTATTGAGATGCTTGTCCTTTTATTAATTTGTAAATACTCTTTGCATATTAGGCCCATTGATAATTCTTTGTCATATTTTGCAACTGTTTTTCTCCATTTGACATTGCATATCCATTTATTATTCAGTTTTTAATCATTTTTAAAGTTTTTCTTGATGTAGTCAAATGTTTCCGTCTTTGAGAGGCGTTAGGTTACAGTGGCTAAGGGAGTTGATTCGAATCTAGATTACACCACCTGTTCATTGTGAGACCTTAGCTCCCCCACCGTAACTGAAGATAATAGTATCTACCTCATAAACTGTTCGTGAGGATTAAGAGACATTATGCGTATCAAGCACACAGTGCCTAAAACACAGCAGGGACTCAATAAATATTATCTGTCATTATTACTAAGAATTTTCAAACCTACTCTAAGGACCCAAAATCCAACTGAAGTCACTAAGGGAGATATGACTAAGCAGCAGCATCTGTCAGAGACTTTATTTCATTTGGCTACAAGTTCAGTGTGAATCAGATGAGTAGGGTGTTGCCAAAACCTCTAATCCATAAATGCCCAAGAGATAGATGGACATGGACTCCACTTCATTAGTCATTAGGGAAATGCAAGTTGAAACCACAATGAGATGCCATTATATAACTACCAGAATAACAAAAAAAAAAAAAAAAGATTAAGATTAATAATACCAAGTGTTGGCGATGACATGGAACAGTTGGGGACACCAATACATGCGCGCGCACGCGCACACACACACACACACGCGCGCGCGCGCAGCTGGTCCAAACGTGAATTGGTACAACAGCTTTAGAATACAGCTTGATATTTCCACTAAGCTGAAGTCACACGGTGCTCCTCGGAAGTGTGCCCAGCCTAAGTGCATGCGTGCGTGCAGCAGAGTTTCTAGCAGCTTATTCATAATCGCCAAAACCCAGACGTAGCCCATGTGTCCATTAGTAATAGAATAGACAAATAAATTACAGTGTATTCAGACAAACGAAAAATTTCCTGCAATGAAGATGAATGAACTACAACTGTATATAACAACGGGTGTGAATCACACAAACGCCGTTGAGTGAAATGTCAGTCAGATACGGAGGAATTCCTATTTCTATGATTCCATTTATATAAAAGCCAAAAACCAGGGAGACTAAACTACAGTGTTAAATGGTATACATATTTAGGTGATAAAATTTTTCGAAAGGCAAGGAAATTATTGCCATAAAAGAGCAGAAGTTACCTTCGTGGGGGAGGTCAGGAGTGCTCATTGGGATGGGGCAGAAGTGGGTGACTTTCTAGTTCTTGACTTGGCTGGTGGTTATATGGATGTTAGCGTTGTGAGAGCCACTGAACTGTTGTTTCTTATACTGAGCAATTCTTCATATAAGTGTTATATTCTGAAGTAAATAAGATTTTAAAAATGGTATTCACTCATGGTACATATTAATGGAGATCTGATATCCAGAGTACGCACTGGTCACTCTGCATCCAGAAGATTGTATTGAGCTCTGGGCTGTACGGGACTCCTGGGTGTTTGAGAAAGCCACTGCCAATTGAGTGTGTCCAGGAAGAAATGAGCTGTAGAAGCATTGAGAGAAGAGGCTTTGAGCCTGGAAGGGCCAGAGATGGTGTGGCCAGCATCTTCGGAAACATGGAGAATTGTCATGGGAATATAGATTGGACTGATTCTACCTAACCCAGCAGACAAAGCTGGGCGAAAAGTTAGGGCAAAGCAGGCGTCATCTGTGTTGAAGGAGCAACTTTCTAGTGATCAAGGTGAGTGCTAATGAAATGAACAGCCCCTGGAGGTAGAAGGTTCTCATCAATGCAGAATTAGAGCAACGATGAAGACTTAATGGGAGTTTCAAGAGAATATAATCATTGCATGAGATCCTTAGCCTGAGATGTTTGAACCCCCTGAAGTTGAGACAAATCTATGTATGCATTTGTGTGCAGATGTGGTGTGAACAGTTTGTGGAGGGAAGAGGGTCCGTAACTTTTTTCAGGTTCTCGCAGGGCCTGTGGCCCTCCCAAAGGTTAAGACGTCACACAGATAACTCTTACATTATCTTAAACGATGAGAATCTGTGGTTTTAATCAATACTAAGAACAGTCCATTGAAAGCAGGGGCATAAAATCATGTTACCATCATAAGATTAGAAGTCAAGGCCAAGGCCAATTGCCAGGATAGTATGGGGGTAAAGTTTGTAGAATCTGAGTTTCTGGCTTGAATGTGGGTTTACTATTCACTGATTGTTATTCCTTGGGCAAGCTGCTTGATCTCTCTGCGCCTCAGTTTCCTGATCTCTAATTTGGAGAATAATCTTCCTCCTGGGTTTGTAATGATGATAGAATGAACCGATCAAGGCTTAGGGAGATGCGTGGTAAATGCTCGGTGAATGGGAACTTTAAAAATCCACTACAACTATAAACTTACTCTGCTTACGTAACTGCTTATCTCAGCGGCATCACCAAGAGAGGTCAACATAACAAACTAACCCCACCCTTATTTGTAGTTCAGAAATGCACAGACTTTCAGGGTTCAAGTCCTAGCACCTTGCTTAGAAGATAAGAACCTGAAGCCCCAGAGAGAAGGGTCTTGCCCAAGGCCACACAACAAGAACAGGAAGGGGAAAAAAAAAAAAAAAGGACCTTTGAGATCATCGAGCCCCATTTCATACTTTAGAGATAAAAACAGTAGTAATAATAATAACCACGATAACAAAAGCTAATGCTCTATAGAGTTTACTCAGTGCAGGCATTGTTCTAAGTGCTTTATGTCCAGTCATTGAGTGCAATCCTCTTAACCACTCTGTGAGGAAGATGCTGTCAGTATCCTCGCCTTACAGATGAGGAGGCCAATGCGCAAGGAGTAAGTGGTGGAGTTGGGGTACAACTGGGGTACAACCAGACTGCCTGGGGTTGTACCTAAGCCCGGAGAGGCGAAGGGCATTGCCATGGTCACAGCTATCCTAACACTACCCCACGCATGCACAGAGTTTGTTGTCCTAAAGGAGCCTGGAGTGGTAAATGACAGGGTTGAGTCACCCCTGCAGACAGCCTGTCTGTTCTGGGGGGTCGAGGTGGCAGCTTCTAAGCACAATGTTTCCACCAGCCCAGGCGTCTCGCACACCCCTGCTTGGCCAGGGCTGCTGCTGTCATCAACCCCGAGTGACCTGGACTCTGGTCTCCTCTCTCAGGCTGACTCACTCGGCGAGCTTTCCCAGCGCTGTCAATGTTTAAGTGGGCGTAGGTGGGCCAATAACATCGTGATGGAGAGGGAGGACTAGAAAATGGGCAGAGGGAGGAATGGAGCCCAGGGGAACAGTTAAGAGATCAGGAGGTTCCCTAGCATCTGGGAGGCCGCCAGAGAGGAGACGCACTGTGTTTAATGCTCAGCGGAAGCCAAGTCGAGTGAGAGCAGGGGGGTGGCTCGGGGGAAGAAGGGACCACGGCCACGGCACCTCCCTCCCTCTCGACTCCTGCCCTGCCACTCCCTCTAGACGACCACCAGCCTCGGATACTCTCCGCTTCTCTTGAGCAAAATGAGCCCTCCGGAGGGGAGCTCTCAGGCCCTGCCACCTTAATGAACATTTCGGGCACTGCGCTTCCTCCTCGGAGACTTCGGCGTGAGGCTGACTCTGCAAGCGCCACGTACACAGTCAATCCCCGTTACTCACGGGCTCTGTGTTCGCAAGTTCGCCTACTCGCCAGATCGATTTGTAACCCCCAGATCAAGGCTCGCAGCTGTTCACGGCCGTTCACGGACACGTGCAGAGCAGCAAGTAATTCGAGTCGCCCCACACGCTCTGAACGGAGGCCGAAGCAGGCACGTCCCGGCCCCTGTCTCGGCTCCCACAGCGTTCGCAGGTGCCCCCTTCTAGCTGCTGCCACAGTTGCACATTCTTTGTGCTTTTCTGTTGGTATAAAATGCGCCCCCCCCCCCCAGGGTAGTGCTAAAGTGCTGTCTGGTGTTCCCAAGCGCAGGAAGGCTGGGATGTCCCTTGTGAGGAAAATAGATGTTAGATAAACGTCATTCAGGGCCGCGTTACAGTGCCGTTGGCTATGAATCCAGCGCTAATGAGTTGACAACACATATTGCATAAGGTGTCTTTAAACAGGGACACACGTAAAATAAGGGTATGTATTGCTCAGTTGATAAAAATGTTGTGACCAGACACTTAAAGGAACCTAACTCCATCCATCCCCTAGGAGCATGGCTCAGTATTCACTAATTCAGTGTCTGCTCGACATTATGGAACATAACAGCTACGAATAATGAGAATCAACCCTGTGTGTATGGAGTGTGTGTGTGTGTGTGTGTGTGTGAGAGAGAGAGAGAGAGAGACAGAGAGAGACAGAGAGACAGAGAGACAGACAGAGACAGACAGAGAGACAGAGACAGAGAGAGAGGAGAGAGAAAGAGACTATATGCACTGTTGAGGTAACATCCAAATCTGTAGAGAATTTTTATAAGATTTTACTTGAGCCAAACCAATGCCAATGCCAGGAAGCAAAACCTCAAATACAATATTGAGAATGACAATGTTGCAGTTTCTCTTATACATTTGGAATTAACGAGGGAACATAGGAAGACCGCAGGACGGTAAGGTGGGAGAAAGCAAAGCCGGGATCAGATCATGAGACAGTAAAAAAGAGTCTGTGCTCCCTTGAGGGTGGTTATGCCTTGTCCTTCAAGGGATCTAAAAAAGAGTATTACTTCTGACATTTCAAAGGTGTGTTAACCTAGATGCACAGAAACAATGGACAGGGCCGGCTTAAACCTTTTACTAAAGAAGTTACAGGCCTGGGGTGTGACTCTCCACCATGACCTGCCCAGTTGGGAATTTATGATGAGATCATGCTGTGAAATTACTTTTGGTTGCTGAGCGTGGACCTACCGCCTTTTCGTCCACAAACACATATTCTGTAAAGAGTCCTAAAATCTCTTTCTTCCTTTGGATGCCAAAATACCATTATTCTGAGCACAAACAGGAGCAAACTACAACAGCCATTTCATGACTCCGTATAGCCTGGTGTTTGTCATGTCGAAGACAAATCACCTGGGTTGTCAGTTCATTTTTTCTCGTAAGGGTTTAAGGCTAGGGCCTCTACCGGCGGTACGCCTCCGCCAGTTCCCACATTCTTGCACCGTCCTTGGTTCACTGGACAGGGCGCTGGTCTGCGTTCAGAAACCTGGGCCCTCCCGCCAGCCCCACGCTCCGCCGGCCAGCAGAACCCGCCTGGGCACGTCGCGTAAATACATAAATGCAGTGGATCAGATGTACCAAATACGCATGGTCTTCCTCACCCAAGGACTTGAAAGAGCCAGTGAGTAAGCATGCGCTAAAAAGTATAAAGCTTTTTGAGTATGAAGTAAAAGCGAGATGGGTTGGCAGCCGAAGAAGAAGGAAATGGGCTTCGGACTCAGGCCTCCCTGGGCTCCGACCTGGGCTCTGCCGCGTGCCAGCACTGTCGCCTTGAGCACATTCTTCGACTTCTCCAGGACAACTCCAAGCAGATGAGCTGGATGCACAAAGGAAGAGAGGGCGGGTAGTGACAACTCCTGAGCGCCCCTGCACCAGGACACACGCCCTCAGCACCTCCTCTGACCCTAGGAGGGCTGTTCAGCGGTGGGAGGGGGGATCCCACAGAAGAAGTTCAGCCCTTTTCTTCCTGCTGCCCGGGACCCTCAGGGATGCCCTGGTGGAATCATTTCTTCCCTTTCTAAGGCAACCGGCCAACTTGATCGGAGAGTTGATTTATGAAGAATTTCACAGGGCTCCACCCGAGAAACATGTCAGTCAGTACCTTGGAGACCAGCGTGACCTTTGCATACGAACTGCTCTTGTTTGGTGGACTGACCTCACCCCAGGCCTGAAGCCAAAACTGAGAACACTCATGCACGCGAACGAGAAGAAGAGAGAGAGAGTTGTGTCACCCGGCACCGGCGCAGCCCCGCCACCTACAAGCCCCGTCTTGTCAGGAGGGACAGAACTCAGCCGACAGACGCACCTGCAAAGAATACCTGCTCCCGTGTGCACCGAGCGCTGGCACCTCCCTGAAAAACAGAATCGTTCTGAACTGACATTGAGGGGCAGTAAGATTTCTTTTCTTTTTTTTTTTTTTTCCCTGTGTTTTCTCGGCGATGTTTGTTGATGCGTCCTTGCCGCATTGTATGCAATGAAGGCCAGAGATGTCACCCCCTTAGGAGCCCCTCAGAAAACAGATGGGGCGGCATTGCCCGGTGGGGTGGGGTCGGGTCACTCTATAATGTACCACAGTTCTATTGCCAGGTCCTGCCTTTTTCCCCCAGCACGAGACAGTCACATACAAACTTGAAGCCACATCGGGAGCCCGCTCAGGCCCCCAGCAGTCCTCTGAGGTGGGTACTGGTATCATGATACCCACTTAACTGATGACATAAGCAGAGACCAAGGAGGCAAAATGATTTGTACACGGTCGCACCTTGTTTGCTGTGAAGGCTGCATGTTCTTTCTACTGGTCCTGGCACCTGGAACTTTCCGGAGGGAAAGTTCCACCAGCCTGTTAGGAACACAGCCTCTGTGTCCGCGGAGGCCTTCCTCAGCCAAAGAGCGCAGACACAGCCCGGGAGCGATGTCCCGAAACGAGCAGAGGCCACCTGCCTCACTGAGGCCGCCGCACGGGGAGCGAAACCAGCCACATCTCTGGCTTCTTGGAAATAGCTCCGCTTGGGGGCAGCTGGCATCGCCACTGACAGGTGGCAGTGACAGGGTCATTTGTGAGGGAAAGTCCGAGAAGGGAGTACTCGGGGGACTTACCATATTCTGGAGTGTGTGTGTGTGTGTGCGCGCATGCACTCGCATGGACGCGTGCACATATGTTTGGGGGCAGGGTGAGCGGATGTCTGAAACACAGTTCTCAGCAGCCTCTACTAAGCCCGCAGACAAACGAGACTCTATTGGCAGACCCCGTTCTGCTCCCTCGACTCCTGGCCTCCTGCACACCACCCTGCACACCAACGCCCTGTCGTCCTCTAGCAGTGAGGCCGGAAGAGGCGAGGGAGGCCGTGTGGTGGGACAGCGAGTGCCACGTCGTGACAGTCGTAGAAGACGGTTGTATTTTAGAGGATTCAGTGGGGTCGATGGAAGATGCTCCTAGCGGCTGAACAGAAGGGCCTGGGGGCTCACAGCCTCCCTGAGAGACAAGGGAAGAGCAGCGAGGGACACCCATTGAGAAGTTCTGGCTGGACCAAGTGAGGGTACCCCTGAGGTCAGACAGGCCTGAGCCCCTCGACAGCATTGCTACTCAAAGTGAGCTCTGTGGAAGGACCGGCAGCCTCGGCATCAGCAGAGACCCTTACGAATGCAGAACACAGGCCCAGCCTCAGACCTGCTGAACCACATCCTTCCCTTTAACAAGATGCCCACTGGATCCTGGCAGTTAGCCAAACTGAGTCGAAAGCCCCAGTGGGACGGTGATGACCCAGGAAGGCCAGGCCGGCCAACTAGGACAGCCACAGCTCAGGCCCAGCGGGGCGAAGCCCTGAGAGAACATGCAGCCTAGGAGGCCCTTTCACAAGAAGCCGGCTCTCTGGGTTTCTGATATGAATTCTGGTTTTAAAATATCGGCAACTAATTTAAAAAGTATTTTTTTAACACCATAGAGGCGAAAGAAAACACATCTGGTGGCCACTGAACACCCTGGGGCACCCGTTGGGTGCCTCCAACTTCAGACTCTGAGCGCGCTCTTGCCCTCTCTGTACAGGGGGCCATGGAGCCCAGTGGTTAAGGTCACAGGTCGTACCATGGCCCAGGGAGTTCAAGTCCCGGCTCAGCCATTTCCCAGGTGTCTAACCTTGGACAAGCACTTAATTTGGAGTCTTTATTTTCTCATCTGTAAAATGGCCCTAATAAATCTCCCTAGCGGGTAAGGGATTGCCTTGCGGACTGACTGAGTTAAAGCACCTGAATATATGTATATTTTTTGTAGCTAATTAGGAGACTTCAGTTCATTTCCTCTAGGACCTAAGTGCTTTCTGCACTTCCAGATGCTTACAGATCCCCTGGAGATTTTGTTAAAAACGCAGATTCTGTTTCGGGGGGCCTGGAGGCGGCCCGCCTGGGAGTCTGCATTTCGAAGGAGCTCCCAGGGGCTGTCGATGCTGTTGGTCCACATCAGCTCATCGCGCTGGTCCTGCTGGTCAGGGGTCTGCACGCTTTTTCTGTGCAGAGCCAGGTGGTAAATGTTTTATGCTTTCAGGCCATCCAGTTCTGTTGCAACCAAGTCAGCCCGGCCACCGCGGTGTGGAAGCCGCCCCAGGCGGTACGTAGATGAATGAGGGAGGCTGCGTTTCAGGGCAGCTTTGTTTATGAACACGGAAGTCTACATTTTATATCGTTTTCATGTGTGGCGGGATACCGTCCTTCTGATTTCCTTTTTTCCCCCCAACCATTTAAACACAATTCTTAACATGTGAGCCACACAAAAGCCAGCAGTTACCCTCAGGCCATAGTTTGCAGATACTTGCTCTGCATCATCTCAAAATCTGAACCCGGTCGGCTTCCCCTGCTGCACGGTAAGCTCGCTGAGTGTACGAGCTGCGCCCACTGGCTCCGCCGCCCCTGCCGGCCTCGGCCAGCGCCCTGGACCCTGGACGGCGGAAAGCCCCGTCCTCCACCCCACACGATGTGCAGGCGCCTGGGAAGCTGAGGTGTTGACACTTGTCAGCCACCTCCCTTCCCTTCCATTCAATCTCATGGTCACACTGCGACTCTATAAACATGTGCGCAGAAGAATCAGTGACCCGGGAGCTCAATAACGACAGAAGGAGACTTGATTTATCACGGGGAAGAGCAGAGGGAAGGAGCCGGGAACCGATAAGCAGGATCACGAGGCAGTTCCCTCTGTCGTTCCCACCAGTTCCCACCAGCCCTTCCGACCACTGGCAGCGCGTGACCCAGACGGCCAGGTCTGAGACATCGTTGAGCTCTGGACCTCAGTGTTTAGGAGGATTGGAGGAAGGGTAAAGGTTTCTGAGAATCTAAGACCAAGGGCTCTTGTATTCTTTCAACAAACACTAATAGATGTGGTGCCCCCACTGTTCTGAGTTGGGGACTCGGTAATCGTTTATAGACTATTTTGGCAAATATTTACGAACTCTGGTTATATGCAAGGAGTGGGCTAGACCCGAGGATGGAGGACTCTTGGTTAAGCATCTAAGATGAGAAAGGCACGGCTCCTGAATGTAGGGAGTTTACACACAAAAGACCCAGGCTCATGCTAGACTTAAGTCTAGTGCAGGGTTAGGCAACCTAACTCCCACAAGCCACATCCAGCCCCTGACCTGGTTTTGTTAATAAAGCTTTATTGTAACGACAGCTCTGCTCATATATGTACATATTGTCTATGGTTGCTTTCACACTAGAAGGTCAGAGTTGAACAGGTCTTATGACCTTCAAAGTCTAAAATATTTACCATTGTACTCTTCATAGAAAGTTTGCCACGCCCTGGTCTAGCGCAATGCTTTACACTAATAGTGTGCATAGCAAGACCTCAGTAAGTAATACATTCTGCCTTGCCACCTGATTCCCAGAATGCACATATGTACATATATTTATTTATTCAAGAAATACTTATCGAGTGTTTTCTACATACCAGGCACTATTCTAGGCACTGGAGGTGCAATCCCGAGCACCACAAAGTCCCTGTCCTCGTAGAGCTGACAGCCTGTCGCGGGAGGTAGATGATTAAAGAATAAACAAAATGGCAGTGTGTCGGCTGGTGAGAATGGCCCCGAGGACAAAGGAAACGGGGTAAGAGGGACGCAGCGTGACGGGGCCATGGTCAGGGAAGGCTTTCTGCGCCGTGACTCGTGAAGGAAGGAGAGAGTGAGCCAGGTGGACATCCAGAGGAGGAACGTGACCGCAGAGGGACGAGCACACGCAAAGGCCCTGGGGCAGGAGCTGCCTCTGTACGGTCCAGGAAACAGGCAGATAGCCAGTGGTGCGAGAATAAGTGCTCAAGGGGACAAGTGGTAGGGAATAAGGTCAGAGGGTTGGGGCGAGGTGGTGGAAGAGGATCATGTAGGCAACTGACTATAATCCAAGCGGAATGCAGTAAACCCAATAGCAAGACAATAAGAGCCACATGCTGAGATGGGAGTCCACATAAGACCGAACCATGATGGAGAGGGAGATAGATCTTCATCGATTTACTCATTTGTCCAAAAACAAACAAACAAACAAACAAAAAACGAATATCGTAAGTGCGTGTAATCACTGTGTTGAGGCCACACATAAACATGGGCCCTCCTTCCTGGGGTGGGGCCCGGGCCCTGGCGTGTTTGTATCCATGGGTGATGCTAGTGCGAAGCCAGTGGTTCAAAGCTCCAGGCTGGAGCGAGGCCTGGAAGAGAAAGTGAGGGTGGGAAGGAGTCAGGGCCAGGAAACAGACACATTGTACGCTGCGCTCTGGAATGTGGACTTTATCTTCCAGGCGAGAGAGAGAGAGACCCACTGGTAGGTTTTAAACAACGAATGGGCACGGTTGGATTTATAAGGCGGCGATGTGAGAAGAAGGGAGAGGTGTGGGGGCAGGGAGCGGGAGACTGGAGCCTCCGGGACTCATTAGGAATAAACCATAGCAGGTCAGAGAAGAAATAAGGGCTCAAACCCAGGCAGGAGCAGAAGCCGTTTGAAGTGACATGAGGATGTAGTCAACACCACGGAAAAGGCAGGATTAAAAACTCAGGGATCGGCTGGATGTTGGGCTGAAGAGAGTTGAGATGATGATGGTTCCATCCAATGAACTACGAAATCAAGAAAGATAGACTTGGGGGAGAGGCAACGGCAATTTTTAACATTTTGTGTTTGAGGTACCTGTGGAAAATAACAGTAATAATCACAAACTGGTTATTGGGCACTTACTGGGAGCCGGGCCCTGTGCTCTGTGTTTCATGTGCATTTTTTTTTTTTTTTATTTAATTGTCATAGCAGATCTATGCCATAGGCGATCAGCTTATCCTCATTTTGCAGAAGGGAACACTGAAGCTCAGATGAGCTAAGCAAGCGGGAAGGATGATGGTATCTGTTAGGGGGTGGACATGCCACTTCGCCCAGAGCTAGGCACGATGGTGAGTGCCCAGAAAATGGCCGTGTTGCTACGTATTATTATTATTATCTTCTCACCACCACGGGAAGGAAACACAAGTCAAGTCTGCAAAGAGGGCAAGCAGTCATACTTAGGAGCCTTGTGTATATATAGATGTGCATATAAATGCCTCAGTGTCTGTATGTGTGTGTGCGTGCGTGTGTGTGTGTGTGTGTGTGTGTGTGTGTGTGTGTGTACCGCTAGACCCATACCCAGCCTGTTGCTCCATTTTATTTTTGGCTCTCTAATTAGGCAATGAGGCATCTCGAATGCCTCTTGATCTTACTCTCCGGCCCTACCCCACGTCCACACCATAATTGCTTTATATTTTTAATTTCTCCTCTAAAAGCTAATCTCAGCCTCCTTTCAATTGTCCTGTCCCATGAAGTATACTGTGTTGCTGGCCATGCAGCCAAAGTAGGTTTTTTCTTGTGGCGAGAAGAAGGGGGACTTTATTTATTTATTTTGCTCTAGCTCCTCTCGCCTGTTCCTGTGCCAGATAAACAAAGCTGCTATTCATTTCGGCATCTCCCCATCTCTATCGTGCCCAGAGTCATTTTATCAGCAAAGCCTCTTGGGCTGTCTCACCAGGAGCCTGGAACAGCAAATAAGAATGTTCTAAAAGTGAGCCCTGTGAAAATAGAATCCCATTTAATGAGGCCACAGAGAGGAGGCTGTTGCTCTTTTGGCGAGTGAAGGAGCAAACATTATGTTTAAAATCGTGGTTGGAAAATGCTGGCTTCTCACATGTGGCCTCGGCGAAAAGCATTCAGCCAGCCCATCAACAGTCTGTGACTCAGGGGCAAGGAGCTGAGGCAGCTGGAAAGAAAACTTAGGATCGGGCCGCCCCTCTCCCAAGGGCCCCGTCCTCGCGCTTAGACCCCTGGTGATATGTCTGTCATGGCCCTGCTGTTTTTTGCTGTCACCCCTCCACATCAACGCTTGCTCGACCTGTGTCCCATTCACGGACTCCCAAGTGCCGGGTCGAAGGCCTGGAACCCGACCTTCCAGCCAACCCTTCCTCAGTAACGGCGTCACTTTGCTCTGTGGTCTCTGAGTCCTCTGTCCAATGGACAGTGCAAACACTCAGTTTATAAACCGGATTCATCCGACGCAGCTCCAGATGAAGGGCGCTCGAGAGTCCCACTGAGCTGTCCATCCCTCTAAAGAAGGGGCCCCCAAGGCCTCTCCAAGATACCTCGAAATTCCATGGAGTCCAGTTCGACGACCACTCCCTTAGGTCAAAAGGGTGCCCAGAGACCACCGTTGACATCCATTTGTTCCTTTATTCATCCAGAAAATAGTTCCCAGACACCGAGTGTGTACAAGGAGCCAGGCGTGCAGGAGCGAATCTGACAGGCAGGCCCTTGTTCTCACGGAGCTGCTGTTGGCGGGGAGGTGGGGGTGCGTGGTGTAGACGACTGCGAGATAGTCTGAGACCACGACGAGTTCGAGGAGGAATGCGAGACTGGACAACGTCAGAGAATATGACAAGGGAGTGAAAGCTGCTTTGTTGTTCTTCTTTATTTCTTCGTGTATCGGGGGTCACAATGGTTAACACAATTATATAATTTTCAGATGTACATTATCATTCGACATCTGTATATTCCATTGTGAGTTTACCACCCAAAGTCCAGTTTCCTTCAGCTGCCATATATTTGATCCTCTTTACCCACTTCACTCTCCCCCTAAACTCTATATTTGACCCCCTTTACCCCATCTACTCCCCTTCCTCCCCCACCCCACTAGTAACCATTACTCTATAGTCCTCTGGTGACCACTAGTCCATTGTCCATGTCCATGAGTCTGTGTTTGTTTGTCCTACTCACTTGTTGCTTTTAGGTTTATATCCCACTTATAAGTGATATCATGTGATGTTCAACTTTTTCAGTCTGGTTTATTTTGCTTAGCATGATTATCTCGAGGTCCATCCATGTTGTAACAAATGGCAGTATTTCATCTCTGCTTATGGCTGAGTAATATTCCATTGTATATATATATATACCTAAGCTTCTTTAGCCAATCATCTATCGTAGGACACTTAGGTTGCTTCTATGCCCTGGACACTATGAATAACACTGCTATGAACATCGGTGTGCAAATATCTTTTTGAATATGAGTTTTCAAGTCTTTGGGATAAATAGCCAGTAGAGGGATTGCTGGATCATAAGGTAGATTAATTCTCAGTTTTCTGAGGAACCTCCATACTGTTTTCCACAGTGGCTGTACCAATTTGCAGTGTCACCAGCAGTGTATGAGGGTCCCTTTTTCTCCACATCCTCTCCAACATTTGTTATTACTTTTCCTGTTGATTATAGCTGTCCTAACAGGTGTGAGCTGGTATCTCATTGTGGTTTTGATTTGCATTTCCCTAATAGCTAACGATGCTGAGCATCTTTTCATATGTTTGTAGGCCATTTGTATGTCCTCCAGGGAGAAGTGTTCAGGTCCTCTGCCCACGTTTCGATTGGATCATTTGTTTTTTCTGTCGTTGCCGAGTTGTATGAGTTCGAAAGAGCTGCTTTAGATCGGATGATCGGAACAGGTGCCGATGATACAACAGAGACAACGGGAAGGAGCCGGCTGCGTGGCGACCTGCAGAAGGGGGTTTGCTGGCGGCGAGAATAACAAGCGCAAAGGCCCCGAGGCAGCACTGAGCTTGGCAGAGTTCTAGGAACTGAGAGTGAGGTGAGGGGTGGGAGGTAGGGAATGAGGCCAGAGAGGTCAGCAGGGCCGAGGCCTGCCGGCCCTTATGAGTGCATGCTTATGAGACTGTAGCGGGCGCGAGTTTAGCTTAGATGTTTTTGGCACCCACCTATGACGGTGATTTTGTTCCCTGATGAGATAACGAAATTTGTACATGTTTTGTCCTCATAAAGCAAAGGGCACTGGATGGGGGAGCCAGGAGCCCTACCTTTCAGAAAGTTTCTTCCCTCCCTTCCGGTTTTCCTCTCTTCCTTTTCCTTTCCAGAAGCTGCACCACCAGAAGCAAAGTGGCCTTGTCCCTCTGTGTGTGTGTGGCGGGGGGGCGGGGGGGGGCTTTAGTTTTCTCTTCTGTGTCATGAGTTGACTGGGCGACGTCAGAACTCTCCTTTTCAATGTAATCCTCCATGAAACTTGAAATTACACCAGACCAAAAAAAAAGAAAAAAAAGTCATGTTGTATTAGCTGTAATTTCACTCCACAACTTCTCGTGTCAACGTTAATCGTCAAGCCCATCAGGCAGACACTGTGGGTCTTTTGGTGACCTTCGTCCTGTGTCCGCCTTTTACAGCGTGCGTCCTCACAGAGCACGGTTCTGAGAAAATCACCAGTGTTTCCCCAGCTTGCTCCACAACCACAGGTTTCTCTCCAAATAAACCAGGATGGAAGGAGACGTCTTCCTCTGAGGGCTGCCCGAAAAAAGGATTACCCAGGCAGCCCAAGTCAACGTATACCAAACATTCGAGGGTGCTTTTTGGATGCTTTAAAGTCAAGCTTTTAAATGTTTTACTTTAACAAAACAGTAATCAAACACTGCAACACTTCACATCCTTCCATGGAACACTGAAAAACAGTCATATACTGTCTTCCAGCCAGTGGTATGCTGGCAAACTGGCTCTCTGGGTGGAGGTGGGGGAGCCCTAATTTGTAGTATCGGCCAGTTTCTAGGGTATAAAAACTTCTGCTGTGGACGATTTCAAGCTAACACTGGTCTAATAATTTTATTAATTTTTTAACAATTGCTTCTCATGTACCAGCTCCAGGACACCAGCACTTGAGCCCTCATGTGTAGCTGCTGTTTCTGGGTAAAGCCCCCTCGAATGCCCTCAGCCAAAAGCCAGCACTGCAGTGGCACACGAGACCCTGAGACCTTCGGCTGGAGCCAGGGAGGGGCAGTTAGAATGGGATGGAGAGCAGGGGGCAGAGGCACAGCAAGCAGCTGGCGGCCTTAAGTTCTGGACCGATTTTTGTTGTTGTTGTCAGAAACGGCTAGAGTGTGCCCCCAGGAACAGTCACAGTGATACCTCTTGAAGCCAAATCCTTCCAAGTCCACCTGCACTTTACACACCTCAGATGGTACCTTGGAATGTCTTCCCCGCAGGGGCTCAGCCTTCTAAACCCAGCGAAAGCACCTTTGCCCCTTTAAAAGCTTTTCTGTCTGGCCCAAGCACAATGACGCCTGACTCCTGCCCTCTTCGGAGCCAGCTCTGGACCTAGCGTACCTCTCTCTTTCTGCGCCATTTGATTATCCTATAGTTCCGCTTCTTTCTTTTGTTTATTTTTTTTTAATTATTGGGGTGACATAGGTTAATAAAATCAAATAGGTTTCAAGTGTACAATTCAATAATACATATGTATATTGCACTGTGTATTCACCGTCCGACGTTAAATTTCCTCCTGCCGCCAAATATTTGACGCCCCCCACCCCGTCCCAATCTTCCCTCTGCTGACCGCTAACCCGCTGTCCATGTCCAAGAGTCTCTGCTGTTTTGTCATGTTTGTTTGTTACTTTTAGTTTCATATTCCACATATGAGTGAAATCATACGGTTCCCAACTTTTTCTGTCTGACATATTTCACTTAGCTTCGTAATCTCCAGATCCACCCATGTTCTCATAAATGGCAGTATTTCATCTTTTCTTAAGGCTGAGTAATATTCCTACATAGGTACCAGTTCTTCTATATCCAGTCATCTATCGAAGGACACTTCGGTTATTTCCACGTCTTGGCCACTATGAACAATGCTGCTATGAACATCAGGGTGCATGTATCTTTGCGGATAAATGTTTTCAAGTTTTTTGCGTGAATACCCAGAAGAGGGATTGCTGGGTCATACAGTAATCCTGTTCTTAGTTTTTTGAGGAACCTCCTGCTTATCAGTGTTCTGGGCTAGGCCTTGAGAACAGAAACCATGGTCAGAGCCCCAGTACCTAACATAGGGCCTGATATTTTTATTAATTTACTTAACGAATGTTAATTGAGCCCCTTCTATGTGCCAGGCAGTGTTAAGGCCAGTGGAGAACAAAACAGAGTCCCTGCCTTCATAGAGGCGTCGATTCTAGAGGACGCTTAACATCTGTGAAATTCTTGTCTTGCGGTCAGTCCCCTGTGATCCTCACTCTTAGAAAGACTAGGAGAGGAGAGCTTTCGTCTGCTTAATTTTAACCCTCGCACAGAACCCGCACATAAACAAGGCCACTCTTCATAGTCTCTTTTTTGAAGAAACTTTGTTTTTCAGAGCAGTTTTAGGTCCCCAGAAAAATCGAGCAGAAGGGACACAGATTTCCCATGTGCCCCCTTCCCCAGCTCATAGCCTCTCCCACGACCAACACCCCCCACCAGAATGGCACCATCGTTACAGTCGATGGCTTTTATTCAACACTAAAAAAAAAAAAAAGAGCTATCAAGCCATGAAAAGACATGGACAAAGCTTAAATGCATATTGCTAAGTGAAAAGGCTACATACTCCATGAGTTCGACTCTATGACGTTCTGGGAAAGGCAAAACTATGGTGACAGTAGAAAGACCAGTGTTCGCCAGAAGTTAGGGGGGAGGAGGGATGAAGAGGCAGAGCACGGAGGATTTTTAGGGCAGTGGAAGTGCAATTCGATACTGTGACGATGGGCTCTTCGTTCAGTATGCATTTGTCAGAACTCACAGAATGCACCACGCCGAGAGTGAACTCTAATGTAAACCATGGACCCTGAGTGATAATGATATGTCACTGTAGCTTCATAGCCTTTTGCTTTTATTGTTTGATTATGGCTTTGGGAGATTTGAAGGCCCGTTCGCGTACCATTGTTATGGACCCGCGGCTGTCACGGGAGGCTGCTGGTTAAATGTTTACCCCCTGCGACCCATCAGTGTCTTGGGCTGAGTTGTTTCATAGGTTAGGCAGCTCCAGGAGGAAGGAAAATAGATGGGATGAGCTTAGAATTTCCCGGAAGACAGGACGGAAAAAAGGTCCACGGCTCTGCCGTTGGGCAGCGAGGATCCTGTGCAGATCCCAGCCCGGGGCGTGGGCGGAGCTCTCGGATGAGCCCAGGGCCAGCCATTGCCACTGCCCACTGGTCATGTCGGGCAGTGGGGAGCAGAAGGAGGAAGATGATGGTAAGGGAGGCGAGAAACACCGCAGAAGAAAGCAGAATGAGAGGATGAGATGAGGGGCAAGGGAATGCTGCCCGGCCGGCAGGTAGCAGGTTTGCTCCTCAGACGGAAACCTCCAGACTCCGAGAGAACCGCCAGGCCCTCCTCACTTTGCTCTCGGTCGCGCTATACGCCTTCGTTAGAGACGGGAGTGGCCTGTCGTCATGCTTTACAACGACCCGACAGGTCACCCGTTCTGTTCTTCATCCAACGTTTCAAAAACAACTCACAGACATACGCACTCTCCTTCTCTCTTTGCTTAGATAAACGGTACTTTTAAATGGCATCTCATATCAGGATCGTACATTATGAGCTGCGTGGGCCAGCTCACGCATCGAAGCAAAACGTCTACCCGCTGAGATTTCAGTGTTCGCCTGCGAACCCCCAGTTCGCGCACGCGCGCTGCGGCTCTCTCACTGCTAGAGAAGTCGGCACCCCTGGTGCTGAAAAGACTCGGAGCCCTTGATTTATGAGAAACCCCCGGGCAAGTCGCCGGCCCCTCCCCAAGTGTCACTTGCCTCATCTGCAAACTGAGAGGATTGACAAGACGCCGTCTCAAGCCCCTTCCTACTCCAGGGTTCTGAGTCGTTTGCTCCATAAATGTAGAGTCATTGAAGGCGACCCCCACGCGGCAGAGTTCTTGGCTTCCCGCCTCCCTCCTAGGCTTCCCCCAACCACCCTCTTCCCCACTGCAAGGAAGACCTACGTGGGAGAGAAGCCCACGCTGTGCCAACCCCAAATTTAAAACTAAAGTTCCAAAGTAGAAGAAAAACACTCCAACGTTTTCAGACCTCGGCATGCCATGCTCGCCCCTTTACCTTGATGAAGTGAGCGGTGTAGCTTGCCAGGGAGTCACATCCCGACACACACACACGCACACACACACACACACACACACACGTGTGCACACACGTGCAAAAAAAATCACTTTATTGTGTTTGAAAAACATTTACAATGACCTTTATTACCTCAATATTTCATAAGAGTCATAAGAGAGCCAGAGAGACCAGGAGTCTAACCCGTTCCCTGGCAAGATCCCCGCACACGGCATCCTCCTCCACCGTCTGGCTGCAGACAGGCATCACCCACGTCCCCCAGGAGAGAGTCAGCAGGTTTCCAGATCCTCCCTGAAAGGGCAGTGTGCGGAGGGATGGAGGTTAAATACCATGTTTAACCGGCCGCAGAATCTGCCCGCAGGCATCGTTAGGTACACAGTGCCACACCTAACACACCCACCGCACAGCCCCCTTAAAACCACGTCACAGACAGGGCGAGAGAGGCCTCCATGTCCCGAAAATATAAGCCGGGGGCCGGGAAAGTAAAGGAAATAGTTTGAACGTTATTAGTGTGGATGAGACTTGACAAAATCTCTAGACACTTCATCCGTAGAGGCACTTTCAGCTAACGACGAGCAGCTAACACTTGCTGCTTTGTGCCTGGCTCGGTTGAAATGGTTTACATGGGTTATCTCACTAATGTCTTCACAGTAATTCTGTGAGCCGTGTACTATTGTAAAACTCATTTTACAGATGAGAAAAATCAAGGTTTAGAGAAGTAAAGAAATTTCCCAAGGTCACACGGCTAGTAAGGGGAAGAGCCTGGTTCCCAAACCCACGATCAAAGCAATACCTTCTATTTGTGGGACAGTTTGTATATTTTAGAACTATTAGCATGTAACAATAACCATCACTTAGAGAAACAGACAGGTGATAGATAGATAGATAGATGATAGATAGATAGATGATAGATAATTGATTGATAAATTAGATAGATAGATAGAGGATAGATGATAGATAGATAGATAGATAGATAGATAGATAGATAGATAGATAGATATAGATAGATAGATAATAGATAGACAGACAGACATTAGATAGCCAGGCAGACAGATATAGACATAGAAATATAATTTCTAATCCTCCCAACCCCATGAGAATGGGTATAAATATTATCATCTCTGTAAGGTAAACAAGTGACATGCCGAGAAGTTTTAAAAGTGAGCCTCTATTGGGAGAGCACTCCCGGGCGAGGTTCAGAAGTCACGCCCCAGGACGGGAAGGCGTAGTTTTTATAGGGTTATGGGGGGGTAGGGTATAGAATGGGGAATGTCAGTTGAGCATCCGGACTAGGGTGGTGGCAGATTAGGGCAATGGCGCCAGGGCTTGAGGGTGGGGCCCTGTCCGGATTCCGATGTCAAGCTGGGAAACCTCTAGGCAGGCCCCTGCCAACCTAACAATCTCCATGAGGAAACTGAGCCTCAGAAAAATTTAAGAACTCATTTCAGGGTATGGCTTTTATAACTGCCTAAGCCAGAATTTGAACCTGGATCAGCCGGACCCCATAGTCTGCATTTGCTGTGCATCCTGCAGAATTTCATCTGATTTTTCTAACAACTTTGTGACTTGTGGGGTAGGGGAGTGGGTGGTATTGTAAAGCCTATTAAATGGAATTCTACAAACTTGGCCTGATCAGCTGCAGGAAGTCCCTAAAAATTTGACCAATACACAGTAGTACATTCTCTATCACGCTCTCCTGCTGAGTCTTTTAAAGCATATGCAAACTAGCCGTTTTCTACTTATTTATCACCTATCTATCTATCCATATATCTAATCACCTTTTTATTTATCTGCTTATTTATTCTCCACTTCCGCCAACTAGAGTACTCCCTTGTCTCTGCCTTATTTATTGCCATATTCTCAGTGTCTAGCAAAATGCCCTCAATAAATAATTGTGGACTAAATGAATGACCACACGCTCAGAATTAAATGACTAGTGAACACCTCAAATAGTACAGAGAGTCTTGTGGGAGTTCAAAGGAGGAAAGAGAAGACCCTATGAGCCGGAGTGAACCAGAAAGCCTTCCTGGAGGAGGTGATGGGTTTTAGGGCTTTAATGGATGAGTAGCTTTTAGGTAGAGGAGCAAGGAGAGCATTCCAGGAAGGAAAGAGACCAGAGCAAAGGCACAGAGCGCACAGGACCCCAAGGCAGAGCTGCCTCAGAGCAGCTAGAAGCAAACTCTGACCACGCTTCTGCCCTGGCAGCCCCAAGGAAGACCCTGACAGCTCATCCTTCCTATGAGGAGCTCGAGTCATCCAGAGGATTGTATTCATCCACAAATGTCTAGTCCCGTCTGAAACGGGGATCACCCTCCTTAGCAAGCTTCCCCCCACCACGCTTCCATCTGTGTGCAAAATGGCCATGGCTCTGGTCCAAGCAAGGGCCGGCAAGAGAGAAAGGAGGGAGGCAGGAAACCCACATCCCCAAGGGGCCGGACAAACCTGTCCTTCCTGGGGCTTCGTCAACTTGGGAACGTGGAGAAGTGAAAGCGGCAGGCTCTGGGCCCAGACGGTGTCCCCACATCCTGGCCGCGTGACCTCAGGCTGCTCACAGGCCCTCTCTGAACTTCTCCAGTCCCGTCTGGAGACATAGAGATAGTACTCCCTACTTCCATGACTTGAAGATCAGTACCCACAGACCAGAGCCACCGCCCTCTCCCCCGGCGACACAGTGGGTCGTGTGGGCTCCACGTGCGGATTGTTGGACGTCAGTACATCCTCAGCCTGCTGGGCAGCCCTGGACAAAGATCCCACTGCCGATCAGATGCCCCAGTTACAAATGTGCTGTTGCCAGCCTCGGCGAGGCCCCGGTGGGTCTTCTCGGCAGAGCAACTCCCGAATCGGCTGCCTTTTCCATCCCCATCGAGGTGTTTCTAGAACTTCACTGCTCCCTTCGAGCCCCACGTTCTTGCCCGAAGAGAAGGACGGGTGCCCTGTCACAGGGGTCGTGACGCTGACAGACATCTCGTCTTCTGCACTCACGCACAGGCGTCTTCCGATGCCTTTGCCCCGCCTCACACCCTCGTCCCCGACGCGGGGGCTCGGGGGTGCCTTTTCTCCAAAGCAGAGTCCGTTCTTACCTCTTGGCTTTGCCCCCATTTCCACCCCTATCCTCTGGAACTTGGCTACCTGTCCGTTTCTTCTCACCCTAGTTCTATCGATGCTACTTTCCAAATGGCACCTCGTCTACATGAATGAAGCATGATTCAAGCCTCAGTCAGATTTGAAAAGGATAAATATATCTTCACCGGGCCTGGTGCCTCCCTGCCCTATTTTTTCGGCCAGGTGTCTTGAAAGAAGAGCATGTAGCTGCTCTCTCCCCTCACTCTCCAGCTCCCTAAATCAGCTCCCACAACTCCCCGTAACTTTATCTGGCAAAGATCATTCATGCTGTCTGGACGGGCAGACCTGCTAAAGTCTTCGACCACTTGGCTTGCTTGGCTCTTGGTCACTGTCGACCTGTCTCCTGAAACGCAGTTCTGCCTTGCCTTCTGGAACACCGCCGTCACCCACATTTCCTCCTTTCTCCCCAGCCAGACCTCCTTTGCCTCCTTCGCCCTTTGTCCATGCGCCCTGGGGTTCTGCCCTCCCTTCTTCTCCCTGCACATAGATTCCTCAACACCGTACTGGGTAATTTGGTGGCCACTAGCCATGGGCGTGTGGCTCAACTGAGACGGGATGTGAGTATAAACTACACAGGACAAAGAAAGGGAGCACACCATATCTCGGTCACGATTTGTGCAAAGATTACACGCGGAAATGATTTTTAAAATTTATATGTGGGGTTAATAAAGTAAGTTCCTAAAATTCATTTCACCTGTTTCTCTTTCCTTTTTGAATGTAGCTCCTGGGAAACGCAGAATGACACAGGTGGCTTTAGGGACGGCAGCGCCTTAGACAGTCACATGCCCCCCTGTGGTGACACTGGTTTCCCGGTGACATGTAAGGCCATGCAGCACAGGGATAAGGAGAGTGGCCCAGGCCCAGCCACTCACGAGCGGTGTAACCTCGGGCAAGGGACACAGAACGGTGCCCGGCAGATGGAAGGCGCTCACCCACGCTAGTCGTTCTTAAAGAGAGGGAACCACACACGGTAGTTACAGCTGGGACCTCTGAAGCCGGACCGTTAGGTAGGCATCCTTCTCCTTTGCTCACCAGCTGTGCAACCTTGCACTTACCCGGCCCTCCCTGGGCCTCATTTTCCTCACCTGTAACATGGCAAGAGCCCCAGCGTCCAGGACGCCCAGCAATGGCTACCGCGTGCTAAGCGCTCAGCAGACGGTTCTGTTGTTTGGCTCCCCCTCGGCCTCTCACATTCACCACGAGCATTTCCCGCATTTTCCTGCCTTTTCCTTCCCACTGCCTCGGGTCAGCTCTGCATCACTTCAGGTCTAAGCTGCAGCAATCACTGTGCAAATGATCCCCAGCCTCCTGACTGGCCCCTCCCATCCATGTCCCACTCTGGCTGCTGAGGTGCAGGTCCTAAAGCTCAGAACCGGCCGCATCACTCCCCTGCTGAAAACCCAGCAGTGCTCCATATTGTGCAGGAGGGAAAGCCTGCAGGACCCACTGGGATCCACCAAATCCTCCAGGAGCCTCTCTCGGCTCAGGCCTCCTCATGCCCAGTGCTCTGCCCACATCCGACTCCTCTCCAATCCCCAGACATGCCAGGCTGCTCCATGCTTCTCTCCCTTGCCTTCTTCCCTCTTTTACCTTCCATGAGTGTCCACATTCATGTCAGCCCCGTCAGCACCAGACTCAGCTCAAGATCAAGAGTTTCCTGAACTCCCTGACCCCTTTAGTGGAAGTGACCCCTGCCCCTGACTTTGGGCCCACACTGTGCCGAGGCAGAACTCTGCCGCCCCGGCTGCAGCCCACCAGTGCGCTCTCAGCGGACGCGCCTGCTTCCCTCACGGACCTAAGACAGCGTGGCGTCTTAGGAATGATGATGCTGATGATGGATTTATTGAGAGCCTGCTATGTGCCAGCACTGCCCGAGGACGGGACATGGGTTAACGTCCTTCCTGTCTTACTATAGTGCCCCTGGGTGGTAACTAAGTTGAGGGAGCTGGAAGATAAAGAGGTAGAGTCAAACCTCCTTAGTGTCTGGTGAGCCGGAGTTCAAAGCCGGGTGGTCTGCCCTCAGAGACGTTTTTCATATTAGCAATCTTCTTTCTGGACATTCTTACAAATGTAGAAATTCTATTTACAGAGACCACGCTTTAACCTTGACTTACTTTTTTTTAAATGGAAACATAATTAACATGTGACAATGTGTAAGTTTAAGGTGCACGATGTGTTCATTTGATACATTTATGTGTCGTGATATGATCACACTGTTATACATTTATGTGCTGCAATATGATCACACTGTGGCGCAGCTAAAACCTCCACCGCATAAAACAACTGTCATTTCTTTTTTGTGATGAGAGTGTTCAAGAGCTACTCTCTTAGCGACTTTGAAGTATACAGGATTGTTGACTAGAATCACTATGCCATGACTAGGTCTACAGGACTCACACAACTTCTGGTTGCATATTTGTAATCTTTAACATCTCCCCCTTTCCCCCACCCCCAGACCCTGGCAACCACCATTTTACTCTGTTTCTATGAATTCAGCTTTTTTCGATTCCACACGTGAGATCATACATTATGTGTCTTTCTCCGTTTGACTTGTTTCACTTAGCATCATCCCTGTTGTCACAAATGGCAGGACGTCCTTCCTTCTTATGGCTGAATATTATTATATATGCCTCATCTTCTTTAACCCTTCCTCCATTGATGGGCACAGGTTGTTTCCGTATCTCGGCTGTTGTGAATAATGCTGCCCTCGATCTACCTCTGTAACCTAAGATAGCGTGGTTAGTTTTTGAAGCGAAGAGTTCAGAGAGAGTTCAAGACCTTAGTTGCCCAAGGTCACCCAGCGAGGCCCCTTCCCAGCCGGAAGCGGAGTTGGGGCCTCCTGGCTCTCAGTGTTCTTTTTCTCGTTTTGGGTTGGTCATGTGTCCTTGCCAAAAGGCCAGGCTGATGCCCCGCCCCACCCAGCCCGCACCCCCAAACAATGGGAAGTAAGAACCTTGGGCAGCTTGCCTGCAGACATGTCCCGAAGCAATGAAATGTCCAAAGCCAAGGTCGAAATAATAAGCAAGGCTGAGAGAGCATCTGCTTTGTTTGCTTGGTTTAGTGTGTTTTCATTACAAATGATCTGGCTCCATTCTGCCTCGGGAGGCACCGGGGCTTTCTTTATTCTCCTGGGGAGAAAGGAGGGTTGGGTGGGGCAGCGTAGCTGAGAAGTGCTGACAGCAAGGCTGAGCAGGTCACGTCCAGGGTTGGGGCACTCTCCGTGAAAGCCCAGATGGAGGGGAGTGCTAGGCAGAGACCCAGGGGAGGTGGCTCTCTGTCAGGGCCTGTCACTCAGGGGGGTGCAGATTTCACGGTGAGTAATGTCCCTCCAAGCCAACCGAGATGACCCTGAAAGGGAGACTTACTCAGGATTGCGCTGGGCGAGGAAAAAGCAAACCTTAAGGAGCTCCGCAAGGAGCCTGCCGACATCTCTTCATCCCACAAAGCCAGGGGGTCATTCAAGAAAGGTGGGAAAGGGCCAGAGGGAGGTCCACTGGGGCCAGGAGGTGTTTCAGCAACTTTCTTGTAAAACCACTGGGAATGACGACGCTCTTTGCTCTTCATTGTGTGAGGCCTGTAATGAGGAACCACTGTCTCAATGTCTTTCGGAAATAAGTGTTAGGGGACAGAAACGTTTCTTTGACAGAACTGGGGCACGTCCCTTGGTCAGACCAGAGGACTGCTGGGTCTTGGATTGGAAGAAGCATTGAAGGTCACCCACCCGCCTCACGCTGGACTTTGCTCCTGCAATGTGCCTTTCCAGCCAGTCAGCCACGGCGCAGGCTCACACTGGGGTGCAGTAAGAGTAAGGAATTTGACAAATCAAACGTATCGCCTTAGTACAAACAAAGATCTTAAAGAATGTGGCTTCGATGTACAGGCAAATGGGCTGCTTGGGACTGAACCCCAGAATGAGGCAGACTTGGCCATCACACGCAGGCAGCTTCGGGTTGCCTCAGGCTTCCCCTCACCCCTTGGGGTCTGACCTGAAAATTTACAGTCTGGAAAAGCAGAACAGATTACATGCTGCTTGTGGGAAAGACAGCTCCTAAATTGGAACGGGAAGAAAATGGCCTGGCCACTACGCTTGCCTCATTTTTCCTCCAGACTCTCCGATCCAAAAATGTCACTCCCTCTGAACGACAGGCCAGGGGTGTCACTCCCTACACAGAGAAGAAAACTGCAAAAGTTTGGAAACCAGGGATTTCCCCTAATAGCTTTCTCCGAACCTAAAGGTAGTCCACTGCTGAAGAAGAGGACTCAGGGCCCCCAAGGCCCTCTGAGTGAAAAATTCCGCCTCAGACAAGAACCTCAGCAAAAATACTTCCCTGTAGACACACCCACGGGCCAGCAAAGCAGGTTCGGGCAGCCGGTAGCCAGGAAATGCACTGACCCGGTATCAGGATTGTTTTGGCTGCAAGTAACGGAAAATTCCACCTCGAACTGGTTTAAACACTCTGAAGCCTTGGGGATTAGCATCTCAGTGAAGTCGCCGAGGTCCTAGACTTGTCCTGTCCCTGCTGGCTGACCTCAGGCTCAGCTTCATTCTTGGGCAGCTGCCTCTGTCCTATGCTGGCTGCCAGTGGCCTTCTCGGTAATAGGCCTCATGCTTCCCTCTTTACATCCATTGCGGAGTATGCTGATTCTTTCTTTCTGACTGGGCCAGCTCATTCACACGTCCATCCCCAGGGCTGTTGGGAGAGGAGCGTTGTGTTCTAATTGGCTTATGATCATCAGCGCGAGGGTCTGCCTCGCGTGTGGGGGTAGTAGCATCTGTTCCCCTGAAGCCTGCGGCTTGGTGGAGCTGGGTAGATACCTACACAAAGCTGGGGTTCTGTTAGGATGGAGGAAGTAGGGATGGTTGTTGCAGAGAAAAAAACGTGGCAAAGCCATCAGAGAAAACCTCTCAGGCGGTGACATTTAAGCAAAGACGTGAGGAATGAGAATGAGCTGCCACGTGAGGACCAAAAGGGAAGAACCTTCCAGAGAGAGAGAGCAGCACATGCAAAAGCCCAAAGGCAGGAAGGATCTAGGGCTGTTTGGGAAGTGCCAGCAGACCAGGATGCGGAGGGTCCCAGGCCAGGAGAGACTGGCGTGAGAAGAGGGACCAGCCAGGCGGCGCCGAGCTCGCCGCCTGGATTTCCCACCTCTCGAGGATCGCGGCCTTGTACTGTCTGCTTCCACCGCCTCAAAATAGTCACCTCGTAAATTTTGTCCAGTTTTGTCCAGTTTTATAGTTGTTTACAGAGACAGGGCTGATGCGGGTACACCATGGCTGGACGCCCTGAGGGTTCTTGAAATGAGATCATATATGTAAACTGTGTGATACACTTCCTGGCACGTAGTCAGAGCTCATTAAAAAAAAAAAAAAAAAATTGGTACGCTATCTTGAAAGAATGAGGGTAAAAATATTGGGATATTTTCACCCACGGAGAATTGTTATTTTGGAATTTAAAAGGGGAGAGAGACTTTGGACTTAAAGTCGTCCTCTTCTCCATAATCATTATAAAAAGAATGAGGTGGGATCCATCACCTCATCTGAAGAGCTGTCCCTGCCCCGCACACTGCAGGGCGATGGGGGGCCCTCGGCTGCACGCCCACGGCATCCTGCGCTAGCCTCTCAGCACCGTAACCCTCTCCTGAGTTGTCTCTCTGTGGACTGCGAGCTCCTCCATGACAGGGACTGTGCCTTCTTCACTTGTTTAATGCAAAACTTGAACAACATTTTATCTTATTTTATTTTATTTCAGGTATGCTTAAGAACTATTCTAAATAGTGAGCTGACTCTCGCTCACCCACCTTTGTGCTAAGAACGTGATCCTGGTGAATCAATCTCGAATAGAGTTTATATATTAGTATCATTGTTATTTTCCTAATGTTTGGACTGGTTTAACGTACAGGCTGGCTTTTGGATTCTCTGCCTCCATGGGTTTCTCAGGCCTACTTTTTCAATGAGGATGGGGCAGGCTTTCTTCCAGGGACATTGTCCAGAGATTTCATTATTTACTGCTAAAGGAGAATGCCAGAAGTAATAATATTGAGACCCTGGTTCCCAAACCCTGCATCCAGATGCCCTGAGGCAACACAGTATATTTTAAATTTTCGAGGGAAACAGCAATTCTCAACACCTGTCAGACACCATGCAAATCACTAGCCTAGGTGGTTCGCAGTTTCAACATTATATAACAACATTTTTCCTTTCCACGGTGTTGTATCTTTGCAAAGCTGGGTTTTTGGTGGTGGTTGTGCTAAAAAGCAAGTGTCATAGAAAAATCATTTTCCGATCTGAGCCCACGGTTTGAGAATTTGTACAGTGCCCAACAAGCACACACATCGCACTAGTAATAAATTGTCATTACTTAAAAGGAAATAAAAATATTTGTGTATTTTTTTCGGTTACCAAGTTTTTAGAACCTAAATACTTTTTAAGCTTTCTAGCTTAAACTGCTTAGTAAATAAAAGTGCTTGGTATTTCTTTTGACCTAGGAATGCCATGAAATGGGAATAAGATGGGAGCTGTGAATGCAGAAAGTTTGAGAACGTCTACATTAGGTTATTTGCAACATTCGTGTACTTGTTTTAAGTTTTAGGCGCTGAGCTCAGGACTGGATTCTGAACTCAATGGCCCTGAGAGTCTAGGAGCTGCCAGACTGGTAAAAATTTACTGGGAGGTAAAAGAGAGATGTAGCCTGTCCGTCTTTGACTCATCTAACTAGTTTCTTAATGAGCAGACACCACTTTGGAATAAGCTGGATGCACATCTTGCTGTTATAAAAACAGAAAAACAAGCATCCATTTGTGTGCCAAGGTTATGGTTTTATTATCTCGAACTAGGAGTGACCCGAGCATCCGGCTGGCCTGCCAGCTACTTCTTGCCAGAAAGAGAGACCACAGAGCAAGTGTCCTAAAGCTACGGTTATTATTTTTGGTAGATATCCTCCCAGCTTTTCGCTTACTCATAAATAACCTGGTTCAATAAATTGCTTCATGCAGTTATCTGTGTTTGGAAAAAAAAAAAAAAAAACAACTTTGTCTGGGCCATCCCACCAGGAAGGAGCGTGCTCCAAACCGGGCCTTCTATGGGAACTTGACGAAGATGGATATGGCTGGGGTGAGCCGCTGGTCACACTCGCCTGAAATGTTTTCTGGGCTATTGAAATAAGGGAGTGGACTTCATTCAGTCACCCGTGTGCCTCTGTATCGGGATTAATTCCAGACCATTTTCTGGGAAGGATCTTGGCCCCATTTCCTGTGTCCACCTCTAGAGGAAGTAGGGCAGCCTCTCTAGGAGCATGAATTTCTGTGAGCTCTCAACTCCCATAAGACGTTAAGGCTCAGTTTTCTGTTAATGATCGTGAGTCTCTTTTCAACAGGCAGCATCAGCCCCAGGGCCATTGCACCTCCTTTTCCCTCTGCCTAGACTCTCTTCACCAAGCTATTGCCATGATTGGCCCCTTCATTCATTCTTTCAACAAATATATACTGAGTATTGCACGTGCGCCAACCACAATGCTGGATGTTAAGGGTATAAGGGGGAATGAGAATAATAACAGTTACCATGTATCAAATGCTTGCAATGAGTGAAACATTCTTCTAAACCATTTACATGGAGTATCTCATTTAAGGCTCAATGACAATCTGATGTTCAACAATAATCCAGCAAGTTATCCACATTTCGCTGGGAAGGAATGTGAGACACAGAGAGGCTAAGTAACTTCCCCAAGGTCGAACAGCTAATAAAGGATGGAGCTGGGATTCGAGCTCACATTCTTAAACACTCTTATATTGTCTCTCTGGCAGACACAGGAGGTCCCGGCCTCATTGGCTTACATTAGCAGATAAGTAATTTCAGATAGCCAAAGGTGGTAAGAAAAAAAGTAATAATAATAAATCAGGGTAATTCAGTAAAGACTCCCCAGCGTCAGCATGGAAGAGTAGCTACTTTACATCAGATAGTTAGAAAAGCCTCCACTGAGGGATCATCTAGGTTGAGACCTGAAGAAACCAGCCATGGGAAGGTATTCAAGAAAATCGTTCCAAGCAGAAGGAAGAGTAAGTACAAAGGCTCTGACACAGGGCCAGGTTTGGCTGAGCGTAAAAGAGAGATGATGGACCAGGAACCAGCCGATGTGGGGTTGTGCTTTTCAACCTGGGTTGCACACCACTGCCAGGTATCTTCCAAAAATACTGATCCCTTGGCCCCCGCCCAGAGATTCTGAGGAAATCGGTCTGAGGCTTGGCTTGGGCCAAAGGCATTTTAAAAAGGAGATGGTTGCAGTGGTCCAATGAGGGATGATGGGTCGTGACCTGGACCAGGGTCGTGACCTGGGCCAGGGTCGTGGCACTGGAGGTAGCAGCATCTCTCCTTCAGCTGCTGCTCCCTCCACACAGGATTTTAAATGGCTCGGGGCTGGCCCCTCCCCCTCACAGCCCCTCTGTGGTCCACGGGACGCACTCACATTCGTAGCCTGGATAACCCGAAGCCTGGGAGGCTCAGCGGCACGTGGGCTGGGAGGGGCTTGGCACCAGTGCACCAGCCCCACCTCCTGCTCAGACATCTGTCAGTCTGGCTGAGTCTCCCACTGAAGCTCTTACCAGACGTATCAAGAGGCGTAACAGGTTGCCACAACTTTTCCTAAAGAAGACATCATCTCAAAATCTTTAATCTCCAGCAATTCAACCCTGTTATATCGAAGTAAGCAAATCCACCAATTCTTGGCCGTTGTGGTCCTTGTCACAGCTCACTTTGGGAGGTGGCATCTTTGTCTTCTTGCTTCGGCTCTGAGACAGTACATTCGTCAAGGTCGCCCAGAGGAAGAGAAACAATACAAAATATATAAATAGAGAGAAAGAGATTTGTTTTAAGGAATCGGCTCACAAGAGGATGGGTGGACAACAAGTCTAAAATCTGCAGAGTAGTCTGGCAGGCTGAAGACTCAGGCAGGGGCCAAGGTTGTAGGTCAAGTCTAAAAGCTGTTTCCTGCAGAATTCCCTCTTGCTCAGGAGAGGTCAGCCTTTTCTTTTATTCAATCCTCCAACTTATTGGATGAGGCCCTCAGATTACGGAAGAGAACCTGCTTTACTTTCGAAGTCTATCAATTTAACGTCCAGAAAAACGTTTAACCAAATATCTGAGCATCGTGGCTGAGCCAAGTTGACACATAAAATTAAATATCTCAGACAGGAGGCTACCCATCTTACATCTTCTTACATTATCATCTTCATAGAATATTTCCGGACAAGTACAAAAAAGGAAAATCTTATCACCAAGAGACTTTTTTCTCAAACTTCTTTTTTATATCTTTGGCCTTTTTGTTATATATATATATATGTTTTTCAAATAAAAAATAATCTATAAAAAATGGATCAAAGCGATCATCGAATGGCATTTCGTTGGCCATCTGCAAACTGCTTTCTTCAAATCGCGCTTTAGGACGATGGTTGAGTCCACAAGCCTACATTAAGGGACATCACAAGGAATATCCACTCATCAGAGTGAGCCCTTGACATTTGCCACACACCTCGGTGTCCTCCGGAGAACATAATACTGATGTTAATGCCGAGAATGGCTGTAGTTCTCTTAGGTACGTGGTGGCTTTTCCTCTTAGGAAGACTGAATTGTGTTACTGGCCAGTCTCCTTTCCTGTAACGGACACATAAAAACGGTCACACACCTAGCCAGATGTAACTATGTTCACTTTTAACCTCTAAACACAATTTTATGTCCTCGCCTTTGTTTGTCTTTCTAGTCCTGTTTTTTTTTTTAACCTTTAATTACGGTAAAATTTTTCAAATGTATACAATAGAAGAAAAAATAGTAAGCTATATCCTTATGTACCAGTCATCCAACTTTATCCATTATTCAGTGATGGTCCATTTTGTTTTACAGACCCTTCACCCTTTCTTTTAAACACCATGAGATATTTCTTCATCTTTTTAAAGATGAAATCTAATTTTCATACTATAAAATCTGCCCCTGTCAAGTGTACAATTTAGTGGTTTTTTAGTATATTCACAAGATGGAACCATCATCACTCTATAATTCCAAGACATGATCATCACCCCATACCCATTAGCAGTCACTCCCATTCTCCCTTTTCCTGAAGATTCACAGCAGAAATGCAGTATGGCTGCTTTACCAAAGACCGAAATAGCAGTGGCTTCAACCAGAGTAAGGTTTTCTGGTCTCTCGTGTAAGAGGCTGAGCATGCACAGTCCAGGGCAGACTGTGGACTGCACCGGGAGTCCAGGTTCTTTCCACCTTGTTACTCAGCCATCCTCACCGTTTGGCTTCCGTCCCATGGTCCAAGATGGCTGCTCCAGCTCCCATCCTCTGGCCCACATCCCAGCCAGGTAGAAGAAGGGAAAAGGAAAGGGAAGAATCCCTTCATCCTAAAGGTGCCACCAGAAGTTGCTCTTATCATGGCTACTCACGTTTTCATTGACCAGACTTGGATGCTTGGCTACATCTACCTATGAGGGAGACTAAAACAAAGTAATCTCTAGCTGAGAGACCAGATGCCCAGATGAAACTTAGGGGACCTGCTACTGAAGGAGGAGGGGACAGCGAGTAGTCGGGCTCAGGAGACCGAGAACAACGGGTAGGTTCAGCCAGGAATGGGGACAGCACACTGCCATCACCACTGGAAGGAGTGGGAAAGCCGACGAGCCTGGAAAGGAATGGAAAATGGGGAACTCTCGCCTGGTCACCTTCATTTTCTCTGCAAAGCAAGACTCAGAGTCATCTGAGAGGCTGACTCTCAGAGAGCTGGGATGAGGGGTTTGCAAAGCTCTCTCCCCGTCATGGTGGACAATCCGTCAGGATGGAAAAGCAGCCACACACTTGCAGATACCCTGAGAGGGTTCAAACAACAGCTGTGCTTTGGGAGTCTTCTGAGTTTCACTCCCAGCTCTGAGCTTAGATGCTATATGGCTTTGGACAAGACAAGAAACCTGTTACACGGCCATAATGATGCCCACCCTGCCTGCTTCACAGCCCTGTTTTGGGTCCCACAGGAAAGCTGTGAAGTGCTTTGTAAGTATGGAGACAGGTGTGGATGGACATCATCATGAAGGGACAGAGTTGTCAGGGCAATGCCGAGTCTCAAGGAGAGGCAGGAAAGGACCAGAAGGTGAGGTCGTGGGGACAGGACAGCCTCCCACACAGGCTGCCATCTCCCACCTGGCCCCTCCAGGGGGTCTGGGCTCTGCCCGCCTCTGGCCAGCATCAGAACCTTTCTGCTGCCTGGGCACTGGTGACAGAGGAGGGGATGGCCCACCAAGCGGCCCACAGATGCTGGGAGTCAGCCCCTCTTACGTCTTGAGATCACTATCACAGAACCTTGGCCTCATCCCCTGCACTTGGCCTTGGAAGCTCTCCTGGGACCTCTCCCTGACCCCAGGGCACTTCCTGCATTCCTGGCCCAGCCCAGTAAACAGTGTAAGTTTCTCCACCAAGCCTATGGCCTAGCAGAGCTAGCCATGTCCAGTGTGTGCACATGTGTGCGCACACACACACACACACTCACACACTGTACACACAAGCACCACATATGACACACCACAGATACAATACACAACTCATATCAAACACATACGAACATACCACATACATACCAAACTACACACACACCATTCACATACTTCACACACACGCAACCACATGCACACGCTCTACACGTACACGCCATACACGCGTACACACTCCCTTCTTTCTAACTGGTCTCTCTCTATCCCATATCCATTCAGCTCTCTCTACAGTTACTCAGGTGATTTTTCTAAACACAGATAAGGCTGCTTTTTAGTTTAAACTCCTCTCCTTTTTCCAGTGGCTTTCCAGAGACTTTGGGTTAAAATTCAAGCTACTGAGGCCTTCAATGGTCTGTCCCCCATGAGCCCCTTCAGCTGTCCCCCACCTTCCAGCCCCATTGGCCAATAACAACCAACCGCCCATCCCCCACCCTGGGCAGCCCCCCGACTCCACTTTGCACTTCCGCAGGCTTCTCCAGCGATCGCCCTGCTGTGCAGTCCTTCTGAAAATCACACTCCTTCTTCCAAACCCTGCTTGGAGCTCACCTCTTCTACCAAGATTCCCTGACTCACCGAGTAGTAGCCCCTTCCTCTTCTAGGCATATGTAGTGTTATTGCAGAAAAATCAGACCGACAAGAAACCAAGCAGAACTCGGAGAGTTGGAGAACTCAGGAGGTTTATTATGTCAGCAGTATCAGAAGAGCTAGTGCTCGGAAGATCTGGGCCCCGAGCTCAGGGGTAACCTTGCCTTTGTAGGACTTATCCACACAGTTACAGTTGTCAGGAGCTGACTGCTTAATTCGTCCTCAAGCGGTTACAGAGCATGAGATTCTCAGACAGAAACTTAGGCAAAGGCGATACATCTATTATCTAGACAGAACAAGCAAAGGGGAGGGTGAGTCTTCAGTTGATCTCGAGGTCACCCTACCCTTCGGCCTATGCAGCAAGCATGTCTACAGAAACAGAACAAAGAGCTGATTACAAGGTTAGCCATTTGAGTGGAAAATTCCTCTTCAATGGAGAGACTTGTTTCCTACATCTGTACCCCTTGCTCGCAGGTGACCTTCTCAAAGTCACTCTTTATGGGGCACTGGGTCCTGGCATTGGGCAGGCGCTTGGTGAACGCTGGGCAGGTGACACTAACCCTCTCATCCCCCCACACAGATCAAAGTAGAAAACCAGCATGACTACCAGGACGTCACCAGCATGGTAGCGATGGCCAAAACCTACGCCACCACCGAGGCCTTCATCGACTCCAAGTACGACATCCGCATCCAGAAAATTGGATCCAACTACAAGGCTTACATGTGAGTCCCTGGGTGGCGGCTGGGAGCTGGGGGGAGGGGAGGGAAGAATGGTGATTAGAGATGTATGTCCAGCCGCGTCTCCCCACCCCAGGCAGAGATCCCATCAGCACGACACCGTTCTCCCTTTCTGTCTCCTTCACTGACCTTCTCTGGTCTGTTCCCCTGAGGGCTGATGTTCCATCATGGCTTATCTCAGGGCGGAAATCTGTCTACCTGAATGAGGGCTGTCTCCCCAGGGGAAGGAAGATGCCTTATTGGGGGTTGGGGCCCGGTCAAAAAGCTGAAGGGATGAAGAAGTACAGATTGGTCGTCACGAAGCAGTCATGGGGATGTGGAGTACAGCATAGGGAAGACAGTCAACACTATTGTAATGGCTGCGTGTAGTGCCAGGTCGGAACTAGAGTAATTGGGGGCTCACTTTGTAAATTATACAAACACCTGAAACTAATATAAAATTTAAAAACAAATTTAAAAAAAAAAAGAGAGAGACACCCGGCATGTTTGAGGGGAACTTCAAGTATATACAGGATGTACATCATAGGAGACAAGACTGATAGAGAAACTCGAGGATAAATAAAGGAGGGTTTTGAAAGCCTAGTTGAAGGTTTTGAATTGTCTCCTGTTCTCTTCTGAGCAGAAAAGTCACATGATCTGACTTGTATTAATAAAAAGATGGCTCTGGGGCCATGGGCCGCAAAGGGGTTTCTCTGGAACCAATAAGACCAGTTAGGAGATTGTATCATATTTCTCTGGCTGCAACAGAAACCACATCTGACTAATTCGATGGAGCTTTTCAAAGGGAATTTATTAGAAAACTATGGTTGATCAGAAACTTAACCAAACGAACAAGCAAAACCACTAAATTATCAGTATCAGAAACATTAGGATCCGGGGCCACCCCAGGGGTCATAGCCAGAAGCAATGGATGATCTTCATGGCACTTTGATCAGGAAGTGAATCTGCCCCAGTCACTTTCAGGACTTAACTCAAGTTTATGATTTCACAGTAATAGAGTGGATTAGTCCAACTCGGGTCACAGGCGTTTGGTTAGAAAAAAAGCAGGAAACCAGGTAGCAGAGCCCCACCAAGATGGCATGCGGTGTGGGCAGGGTCATTCCCCAGTGGAAACAGAGGTGCTGTGATTAAGGGAAAAGGAATGAGTAACAGAAAACGCAGCACGCATTCGCCCCGGGGTGGGGGCGGCTGGGGCACGGGAGGATGGGATGCTGGAGCTGTGGCTCTCAGGACAAGTGGGTGTTCCCGACTGGGTGGGAGGGCCGGGTCTTCAGAGAGGTTTTCTCTGCTCCGAGGCCTCTCTCTGTCGCTTTGGAATGTTGTTGTTGGTTCCACTTGAACTGACGAGACCCCAGAGAGCCAACCAGGGCCTGTTTGCCAAGAATTTATGGAGTGCTGACTGTGCACATGGCTCCATATTGGAGGGCCACGATGCCTGGCTCTGGATGGTTGGAAATTTCTATGTGCTTCTGTGCAATGAAGCCTGTGCTGTAGGTCAGGGTCAGCAAACCACAGCCCACACGCCAAATCCAGCAGCCACTGTCTCTGTAAATAAAGTTTTAACTATCACGGCCGTATGTATCCACGTATGTAATATCTAGGGATGCTTTTGCACTACCTGGATTGCCTAGACCAGCGGGAGGCAAACTTATTCTGTGAAGGGCCAGATCGCAGGCCATGCAGTCTCCGCTGTAACTGCTCCATTCTGCCATTGCCTGGGAAGCTGAAGAACATGCAGGCAGTTTGACCTCTAAGGAAATATGCCCAGGAAAGGGATAGAGCCAGTTCTCACGGACTACTTCTGCCCTGTCCTGCCAATCACTCTTCCACCCATTTACCAGGCCATACCTGTCACCACTCTCAGTGCCCCCGGGGTGATAAGATTGTCCCCTCTGCCCACTCTGCGTTAGGGGGCATCCCAGTGTGGCCGGCCAGTACATTCCGAAGGCCTCCGCCATCTCTCGTGATATCATTTCCCTCCTCCCCTCCACTTGACATTGACGACACCTTGTCCCAGTTGCTCTTCTTGAGGATTACCTCATTGCTGCCTTGGTTATGCTGAGCCTTTCTTCCCTGACAGCTCCAATCTGTCATGAGTTATGGCATTTGCTGGACCTTGGCTTGGCCCAGATCCGAGGGAGGGGGTTCATGTCGGGCTCGGTGTAGAACGTCCTGACCATTCGACCTCCTTTCTGGCCTCCTTCCTGCCCTGCACTCGGGCCTTCGTGCCTGTTGCTACTGGGGTGTCATAGTTTTCAGACCCTCTCAGCAGACGGATCTAGGAAAGCTATGTGTGTATCTTAACCCGTGTATACACACATATCCGTAATTATTTCTGTTAACAATATCCGTCTTTGTCTAAAGCTAAATGGAGACATCACATTGCTGTCTTGGACTTTGATATAGTGCCACATGATTCATTTTTGCCTTCCCAGATTGCTCATCTATAACTTCCCACTCCAACAGGGGAAAGCCTGGCTCTCACCATTCACCATCCTTTTACTGACTTGTTCATTCCCAGTACCCGTGCTCAGTTGCAAAACCGTTAACCCATAGCCCTACAAGAAATGCTACCAGCTTGCATAGTCATACAGTCTCCACTCATTTCCAAGGTTACTTAGGTCAGCTCCTTTACCCACCAACCCCCTCCTTCTTCACTGAGGGGGGTCAGTGTCATACATTTGCAGTATAGACAGATTCTTCTGTCACAGTCGACATTCCATCCTACATTGCAGCAGCTGGATCACATTTGGGCCAGCTCACTATTTTCTCCAAGCCTGTGATGGGCTCTGCCATGGACAATCATAGCTATAAGCGTGGAGTTTCTCAGATATGTTTTGGTGGCTTCTGCTGCTAAGTGGGAATGATAACGATAATAATGTCCATGTCATTAAGTTTGGTGAGGCTGAAACAAGCCAGTGCTTGCAAAGCCCTTAGACCCATGTCTCACACGTAGAAAGCACTCATTAAGTATCAACTCTCACTGTCATTATCTTCCTGGAAGGAGAGCAACCTGGCTGTATTCCTTCCACCCCTGGCATTCGAATGCCTTCTTTTCTTGTCTCCACCCACCAGAAAATAATAGTAGCACCCATTATACTATGAGATTTATGGGAATATTTCCTTTAATCTACACACTGCCGTTTAAGGACGGTACTTTAATTATTGCCACTTTACCAATGAGAAAAATAAAGTCTCAGAGTTGTTGCCCATGGTTATACAGCTAGAAAATGCTGGGGCCAAGATTCGAACCCATATCTGCCTGATTCAAGTCAGTTTTACCTTCTCTTACCACCTATAGACCCCATTAAAACAAACCCTGCTCATCTCAATAGCTACCTTCTGGGGTCAAATTAAGTGACTCTGGTTTCTTCTTCGTTTCCCCCGGGCTCTTCACTCATTTTGCATATCGATAACCCTACCATGCCTATACTCTGGTTTTAGGCTAGTCTACCCTCCTGGGTAGTGAGCAGCCTGAGTAGGGGACATCTCTGCACACCCAGATTCTTTCCCAGGACACAGGGTGGCCCAGTGAGTGTTTGCCAAATTGAATTGAGTTGAGTTGAGATGAACTGAATGAAACTAAACTGATGTAAAGTTTATCAATGTCGCTACACCTCTTAGTAATTATGACTTCGATCGGCTGCCATCTAGTCTCAGCATCTGCCGTCCTCAGATACATTTTATTTTATTTTTTTTTAGAACGATATGTTTTTGGAGCAATTTCTCTCCCCAGTTCACCCTTTAATCCAACCACATGCCTTCCCTTGGCCATAAAACAAATAGCTTTACCTCTGCCACTTGGCTGAGTCTGAATTTGCCATTGGAGGTGAATTGTCTGGATTTGTCCCCTGCATATGCATAGTCACTTACCCACCTACTGCATGCTAGGTCCCACTAGACATCAGGGGATTGTTCATATATGTCCCCTGCCCTCAGAGAAAACAGGATACTAAAGCAGTCATTACAGGTAAGATGAGCATCACTAGGTATAGGGTGTAGTGTAGGGGGCCCCACTCTTACTGGGGAACGTGGGCTGCCAAGAAGTCACGGTTCAGATGAAAGCTGAAGGATGAGTAAGACTTAGCGAGGCGAAGATGGAGACGAAGACTGGCTCAGGCAAAGGGAAGAAGACGCGTGGAGGCCTCGCTGTAGGAAAGAGCCATGGGCGTCTGAACACCTACAGGGGATCAGTCGATGCTGGAGCAGAAAGGCCAGGAGGCTTTCCTGCTCTTCACCATGGGAAAGTAATCGCTCCTCCTCATGAATCACTTTCCCTACATTTTGGGGCTCTCAAAAAATTCCAGAATCACCAGGCGTTATACCGCCCTAGTTCTTCGTCTCAAAAACAGAGGCCAAGGTTTGGAGGATTTCGTCCAATAGTATAGACATTTTTTAAATTTATTTTTTAGATTTCAAAAATGGCTTTGAAAAAGATACCTAAGATCCAAGAAATAAGGGCAATCGACATGAAAAATAAAGCTGAGGACAGGATGTGTACCTAAGGAATGTGTGTCATAACAGGAGCCAGATATTTGAATCAGAGCCTCCTAACAGCCAAAGTGAAGAAGGAAAGCAGATCAGTGACAGATACCCCTAATGCCCTCACTGTGTTATTTGTTCTGACACCAGGAGAACCTCCATCTCTGGAAACTGGAAGGCTAACACGGGCTCTGCCATGCTGGAGCAAGTGGCCATGACAGAGAGGTAAGAGACAAAGGAGGTGCTTATGGAGAGGCCACCGCCATGGTGGAGGATGGGTGAGGTGTACAACAAAAAGTCTGCAAGGGAGGCCACCTCACCCTCTGGTCAGTGCCTCACCGCCCACCTTCCTAGGCGCGGCCTCGATTGCCCGTAACAAGCTGCAGAGTGGGTATTATAATAACCTCATTTTACAGAAAGTTTAGAAAGGGAACGTGACTTGTCCAGGGTCACAGAGCTGATCAGTGACAGAGCAGAGGATAAAATCCTGATGTCTTGACTCCAAGTCCGGGAGTCTCTCCAGTCCTTGTCAGTCCCTCGCTGCTCTGACCGCGTCACAGAAGTGTTCCTTGTTGGGGCACGAGGGCTCTCGGAGTGTCCACTCCTCCCTCAGATTATTTCCATCTCATTGTGAGGACAGGTTTCCTGTGAATCACTTGGTGAGCCACCGTCACCTAAAGAAGGACCAGTCACCTGCTCCCAGGGCTGACAGCACACACACACTCCTTCCTGCATGCCCAGTGACATACATGTGCAAGCATGCAGAAGTACTGGGCAGGGCATGGGCTTTGGGGTCAGAGAGATCAGTCTGGTGCACATGAATTGGGTGCCTATTGAATTCCATGTTGTACTGACCACTAAAGAGGCCAAGATGAAAAGATCCAACCCTTCCTTTTCAAAAGTCTCTATCAGTTGCAAGTGTCAGAACGCAAATCTGATCGCTTTTAGCCAGTGGGGGGAATTGATTGGCTAGTGGCAATGAAAACTCCAGAGACACAGCTCCGGTAAGACTTGAGGGCTCACTTCGGTTCAGCTTTCTTCTACATTGGCTCAGGTCGGGCCAGATCGCTCATATGGCGGCCCACAGCGGCTCCAGGCTTCCATCCTGACAGTAGCAAGTCCAGCAGAGAGAAAACTTTTTTTCCTCAACCACTTCAACCAAAGCCCGGACACTGATTGGCCTAGCTCAGGTCACGTGACTATCCCTGAACCAATGACTGTGGCTCAGAAGGCTGCAACGCTGTGATTGGACAGACCTACGTCATGTCCGGCCCTGGAGATGGGAGCAGGACCACCCCGCGACAGCAGCAGTGACTGAGGGAGACTCAGGGAGAGATGCAACGCCATGGACTATTAAGAAGTCTTTAGTAGGAAGGAAACGAATGTTGCGCAGACTAAAATTAGAGTCATCCGCTCCCAGCTCCCCAGCTAACAAAAGAGACAGAGTGTGGTGGAGGTGAGGGTTGGGCGCTTGCGGTGGGAGCACAGGGAAGGGGCACCCAACACAGACCAGGGAGGGGTGAGATCAGGGAAGGCTCCCTGAAGGAGGCAGTGCCGGAATCACATAAAAATGAGTAGGAGTTCGGAGGCATTCCTTTATTACTTTGTTAGTTTTTTGTTCAACACCAACTGGGAGCCAGTTATTGACCTAGACCCTGGGGAAACGGTGGCCAGCAAGACGGCCATGGTCTCAGGGGCTGTAAGCTAAAAAGCAGCATGAACATCAGTGAGTGGTCCCACCCCACCTAAGCTGTGTTATGAGGGTAAGTTAACCGACCTTTCTGAACTTCAGCTGTAAATTGGAGGTAATAATACCCAGATCTGGGTGCTGATTGAGAGATGTTCAGTACCTAACCCAGTCCTGGCCCATGGCTAAGAGGCGTTGCAGACGTGGGCTTCCCTCCCTTCCCCTCAACCTCAGGTGGCAGCTGCTGCCTTCAGTCTGGGAACCCACCTGTGCTAACTGGTCTTGGGCAGGTGTGCTCATTACCTGGCACAACTGAATCATCTAATCTGGGGCAAGCTTATCCTTCTCCCAATGGGCATTCATGGGATCATCATGGCCCTTTTCTCCCTGGCCTTACCAGAATGTGAATCCCGCCTTCCTCAATGCCTCAAGAGCTGCTCATAAATGTCCCCAGCCGGCCACCACGTCACTGCCTCTGCTCAATTCCAGGCCACATGGGTCATTCCTACAGGAGCTTACCATAGCCGTGGGTCTGCTCTGGTCTGGAATTTACTTTCTGTTCTGCAAAGTCATGGGACAGAGCTCCCTAGCTCCATTTCCACATAAGGAACATCCCTGAGACCCATAAACAGGCCCCAACCTCTTCCTCCACCCGGCTCAACTGCATTCTAGGAAGCCTGACTCCCGGCCAAAACCAGAGACGTGGTTTGGTCAGTGCAAGTCCTACCAGGCCAGAGGGGAGCGTGGACCCCATGTTCTCTGGTCTCTTCCACACTGCTGCACCCATGAAGTTCTTTCCTTGGCCCTGAAGGGATCAGGGCGCTCTATGCCCCGTGAGGTGCACCCAGTAGGTGACCTGGAAGTTTGTCATTGAAAACAACCTCTAGACACCAGCTGCCTCTGGGCCTACGTCCAGACTCCCGCCTTCCATTGAGAAGAAACTTGATTTATGAGTGTGTCTCGGGCACAGGTCTCTCTCAGCTGGAGGTGCCCCGCCAGTCAGCCCCTGGTGCCAGATACAAGGACCCAGATTGGAGAGTCCAAAGTTTGTCCCCCAGTGTGGCTACATGTGCGACTCACATGAGAAGCTTTAAAAACGTGTAGAGATTATTCTCACATCTGGCTGTTTGTGTGTGTGTTTATTTGCTTAACTCTCCTGGTGCTTCTGACACACAACCAGAACCAGACCAAGGCCGTCCCATTTCTCAGATAAGGAAACTGAGGCTGCAAGAGGGACTGGCTCACCCAAAATTATTGAGAAAATTAATAGCGAGAATCCAGGTTGCTGGTCTCCCACGCCGATGGAGAGCAGACTGACGTGTTCGGACTGAGAGGAAGGTAGGGCTTGCTTCCACTATGGAATCAAACAGCACCCAGGTCTGGAAGCCGGCACAGTCCATCACTAACCTCTCCGAGCCTCAGTCTCCTCATCGGTAAAATGAATTCGCCCTTCCTAGTGGAGCCGTTGTGGCGTTAGAATGAGGAGTCAGCCACCCCTACCACACACACGCGCAGAATGCCTGGCTCACAGCAGAAGCTTGACGGGCATGAGTTTTCCTCCTCCCTTTAGTTCTGCGATCCTCACGTGCTGCTACTATAGCTGAATGGAAGAAGTGACCTAGGAGCCAGGAGAGCTGGGTGATCGATCCTGGCTCTATTACCGTCTTGCTGTGTGACCCGGCCAAGCCGCCCTCCCTCTCTGGGCCTCGGTGAGCATTGGCAGATAAGATGAGTTGGTTCAAAGAACACTTGAGCCATGATCTCTTCTCATTCCAAGCCTTGTGGCTCAGAGACACAAATAGATCTCAGAGCAGGCATGCCCTGTGTGACCCTGGAGAGTGGGGAGAGAAGCAAGAACATTGACACAAAGTCCCCAGTGACTCTCAAATCCAGCCACCACAGGGGAAGCCAAGTGCAAGCCCGGGGAGACTTCTCACATACAACCGTCCCCTTGTTGCTGGGGCAGAGTCCAGCGTGGAGATCTTTTCCCTGAAAAGTAAACTGGCCTCGCAGCCATCGAGTGGCTGGAAAGAGAACAAAGCAGCAGGTCCAGAGGGCCAGGCCCCGGCCCCGGGAACAGCCCGGAACAGCCCGCCAGGCTCCCCTGCCTGCCCGCCCCAGGCTCAGGGGAGAATGCGCCCTTTGTCCCCCTCCAGCTCTCATCTAGCCTGATCGCTGGGGCTGGGAGGGCAGCCGGGAGGGATTTCTGGAGCCCTTGAGCCGCTTTCCCAAGGGAAAAGGACTGCAGGGGCAGCTGGTGTCCAGGGCAGCTCTGGATGCGGGCAGGGCCAGCGAACCACTACGGTGGAGCCAGCGAGGCGGGGCTCTGGGGTGGGGCCGGGGATGCCGCCGGCTCTTACCTTCTTCCTTCCTCTCTCCTGCCTGCCTGGCTCCCTTCTCTCTCTCCCTCTCTCTCTCTCTGTCTCGCTGTCCATCGACGTGTCTGCCTTTTTTATTTTTTTACGTTCTGTCCCTCCCACTGCCTCTCTGTCTCTCTGTGTCTCCGTCTCCTCCTGTCCCTCTCTCTCCATCTCTGAATGGGTTCCCGTGTGTCCCTGTCCCTCCCGCTGCCTGTTTTTCTGCGTGTTTCTCTGCGTCTCTCCACCTCTGCCTTCTCCCGCTCCCCCTCCCCTGCCGTCTCCCCTCTGCACTCACGTCTGTCTGTCCATCCCTGCAGGTACAGGCTGTGGGTGGACAGCTGCTCAGAAATGTTCGGCGGCCTGGACATCTGCGCCGTCAAGGCCGTCCACAGCAAGGACGGCCGAGACTACATCATCGAGGTGAGGGGGGAGGCGGAGGTCCTCCTGGCTCGGTCCAGCGGAAGGAACCCAATGCGGTGTCCCGCATGATCAGCTGTGTCGTGACCCGTGGGTGGCGGGCAGCTTCCAGAGGCTTCCCGCCCACCTCCCCACCCCCACTCTCAGCCGCATCTAAGCCCTTGTGCCCAGGCCTTCTGAGCTGGGCCTTCAAAGCTCCAGGCACGAGGTCTGACAGTGTTCCCTAACTCAAAGGCCCATGGTGGGGCAAGGCCATCAGCAAGATCCTGTCGCATTGGGCCTCTCAAATTTTCTCAGTGTCCGACTGTGTAAAGTCACTGTGCAGAGCTTCCATCGACTGTTCACCCAACAGACACGTCCTTCCGGGCTCCCATGGGCTAGGCATGGGTGCGGCTCCGGGGCCACAAAACAGACGTGGGATGTGCAGCCTGGCGGCGAAAAGGACGATAAGCAAGCAATAGCAGGGCACTGAAGGTTGGGGAAGGGGACGTGGTCCCGCAGGGGTGTGGCTGACTGGAAGGACAGATGTGGGGACAGGAATTGTAAGAGAGAAGTTCGAGCGGGGTGAGGGTCCTTCCAGGAGCTGCCCCACAGCCCTCCTGCAGCCGGTGACTCTCAGGGGGCCCCGACCCCTGGCCGCCCTCCAGGACCATCGCCCACCTGTCGCTGTAGTCCTGTGCCCTCCCCCACCGCCACCAGCTTCCTCTCCGTGCTTCTCCCGATCCCGCAATCCCCCGCTCCCCTCCCCGACTCCTCTGTGCCTCTCCTGGGCCCGCACCCTCCTCTCCCCTCTCTTCGAGGCCCCTTCCGTGTCCCCCACAATCCCAGCTCACGACTCTGCACTGCCTTCCCCTCAAAATGCCCCTCTGGCCTCGGGGTTCTCCCTTCTCCCCAGGTTCCCATCGGCTCACACACACACACCCCCTCCCCAGAGCCGCTTCTGGTGCTGGTCGCCCGGCAGCAGAGGGCAGCGCGGACGCTGGACCAGGACGCGGGAGGGAGAGCCCTGCGGCTGCCCGGTCCTGGAGAAGCACATGGCCGGAGACCTCCGGAGCCGGCTCGTCTCGCGTCCCTGGGACTCCTGCTGCAACGGGACCAGGAGACTCGGCGGGCGCGGGGAGCCGGCTCAGAGGCATTCGCACCGCGCCCAGGGAGCGGCCGCCCTTGGAGGCGAAGGGGAGCGAGTCCCCGACGGGCGGTGGACGCGGCCCCCTCACCTGGAAGGGCCGGGCGGCCCCCACAGAGGAGCTGCCTCTGCACTCGCGGGTTCGGTCCCCCTCTGGGGACAGGGTCCCCTCAAGGGCAGGAGCGAATGGCTTTTGCTCTGGTGGCCACCACACCTGAAATCCCCCCTACCCCGTGGCCCTTCCCGAAGGAGACGTTGAAGGGGCCTCGAGCAGGACGACCACCCTGCGCACCTGCGTCCCAGCCGGGGCCAGGCTCTTCCAGGCTCTTCCCCGGAGGAATGAGCCCCACCTTCCTGAGGCACCCCCAGGGCTTCAGCCCAAGGCCAGGCGGAGGGCCCCGGGCCTGGGGCAGTGCATCTCTTGAGACCCCTCCTGGCCCCTCCCAGAGCTCCTGCGTAGAGAGGCGATTGCAGGCAACAGAGGAGCGACTCTCCCCTCCCCTCCGTCCTGTGAGCTCAGCCCCTTCTCCCTGCCTAGCACCCTCTCTGCCCTCCTGTGCTCCTGCCTCTCTGAGTCTCCACGACTTTCAGTCCTAGGAAACAAAATTCTGTGCTCATGGGCCCAGGCTCCCTGCCTCCAGACACTCAGAACGGTCAGGGATGAAAGATTTCTCATGTTTAAAAAAAAAAGCAAACTTAGAGTTTGGACTTCAAAAAACAAAAAGAAAAAAAAAAACTCAAAAATGTTCCAGAGGAGGAAAAAAAAAGATGACTTTTTCAGATGGTATTTTTCTCTCAGAAACATTGCGGAGTTGTTTTCCTTGCTTCTGGGTTTAGGGTGGAGTCGAGGGAGATGAGGAACTTGCTACCAGGAAGATAAAAGGTATTTTTCCTCAGTCTGGAAAAGAAGGCAGAAGAGATCCAAAAACACCGATCTCTTCAGCCGCCTCTGTGGTGAGGACATTAAATCTGTGTGACATGTTTTGTGAAGATCCTCAAAGGGAAATGTTCAGGGGGAAGACCCTTGAACTTGTCCTCCATGACCTGTCCTGCGAATGGCATTGCTCACTGGAAAAAATGTTTCCCCTGGGGAGACCCAGAGTGTCCACTTCCTTGGGCCGTGTCCACCATGGGGATTCCAAAATGCCTGACCTCGGGTTCTTTGTGGTGGCTGTTTTCCACTGCAGGGAATGTAGGAAACAGAACCCAGAACACAGAGAGGTGGGCAGGGTCAGGGGGAGAAGGGGCAGGCCTGTGTACATTTAGATGAGCTCCCCAGTCATCACCCAGCTCAGCCCACATTGACTGAGAAACTGTCCATGTGACAGGTACTGAGATCTGGGATGACAAGGGCCCAGGCCCAAACCACAAGGAGCTCAGTCTGAGGGCAGTTTTCAGGGCTGTACTAGAGCCATCATTCACATCCTTGAGTTTATCTTTCAGCTTCCCAACCACAGTGGGTGCTTTAGACTCCAAGGCCCTTAAAAGTCCCAGTTGGAAGGGTCTTCACAGCTGCCCAAGCCCCTCAGCTTACAACTGAGAAAAACAGTGAGCCCACAGAGGAAAGGTGACCTGCCCAGCATCACACAGCAAGCCCGCAGAAGAACCTAGTCTTGGAACCCAGGTTTCTCGTCCCTAGTTCTTACCCAGAGAACTGTTTCGGTGCTTGGGGAGAAGTAGCAAGACCATGGCTTGCTGGCCACGTGTCCTTGAACTTACCACTTCTTTGACCTCTAGTTTCCTCATCATTGAGATGAAGGTAATAGCAGCACTTGCCTCAAAAAGCTCTTCTGAGATTTGTGTGAGATCATCCACACCTAGCGCTGAGAACAGTGCCCGCCTGGCACGTAGTAGGTGCTCAATAAAAATAGCGCTTATCAGCCTCCCTATCATTAAGAACAGGACTTATCGCAAGGACTTTTCATTCCCCCCATTCAATGGGTGATTTCCAAGGGCGCAGTGGTTTAACGGGCCACAGGGCTCATCCGCGGGGCCTCGGAGTCTGGTTAGGGAGAGGCGAGCTCAGGGGACACGACGGTGCTTCGGGCGAAGCCCTCCAGCAGGGCGACGGGAGCCAGGGCAGTGGGAGCACAGACAAAGGTGGCTTATCAGAGCTTGCTCAGCCAGAGCTCAGGCAGAGAGGGCTTCCCAGAGGACGACAGGCCAGGTGTTTGCTGATAGGTGAGCTAGCCAGGTAAAGAGGGAGCTGAGGGACCGGCGTACATAGCACCTAGTCGGGAGCAAGAACCTCGGGAGCCCAGAGCTTAGGGAGAGGGAGACGAGACAGTGTACCTATAGCCCACGCCCCTTCCCAGACAGCCTGACATTTCTTAAGGCTACAAAGTCTCCATTCCCCAGGGGTGAAGTGGGAGGGAGAGGACCTGGATGCTGGGCCTGTGGGACCTTAGGCAAGTCCCTTCCCACCTCTGGGCCCCGTCCCCCAGCTGCAAAAAGAGCGGGGTGGGTAAACATGACCCGTCCCATGGTGCTTTGCCCCTTTGAGGAACAGCCTGCTCCCGGGGGAATGGGTTTCACGCCCAGCTATGTTCTGCCAGAGCCCTGGGGAGCGGGCCTTTGCTCGTCCCTCTTCTCTCTGAACCCCGCCAACATCTGCGTCTTTTTTTTTTTTTTTTTTTGGTCACAATCGAACCCCCGCCCCACTGCTTCCGGCTTTTTGGAAAGCCTTGCCCTTGGGCCAAAGTTCAGGAAGCCAGCCCTGACCTTGGGCAGGGGCCAAGGTGGGAAAAGAGAGGGCGGAGAACAGCTCCCCCAAAAAACAGGAGAAAAGGTCAGCAAAGGCTGCTTGGCCCTCTGTCGCATTTCTGTAGTCCAGAGAGTGTAGACTGCGTTGAGCTGAATACAGGGAGTTGACTTAGACTGAACTGCGGGGAGCTGGATGTCTCGGGAGGGGTCATTCCCAGCTGGAGGCGCTGGGCTGGGTGTTTTGCACGGAGAACATCGCCATCTAGTGGTCACTTCTGTGCTGAGCGCTGAGCCTGCTCTCCTGCCGGCCTTCCCAGGCAAGGGCGTCCCTCAGAAGGCGTTTCTCTCCGCAGGTAATGGACAGCTCGATGCCCCTGATCGGAGAGCACGTGGAAGAGGACAAACAGCTGATGGCCGACCTCGTTGTCTCCAAAATGAGCCAATTCCTGATGCCGGGGGGCACAGTACCCTCACCCCTAAGGCCTTGGGTAAGGTCCTCAAGAACAAAGGAGACTTTGTAGCCGTAAGAAATGTCAGGCTGTCTGGGAGGGGGCGGGGGGCTCTAGGTCCAAAGGAGGTATCCCCAGAAAGGCACCATCCTAGGGAGAAAAGAATGAGGTGCGGACGGAGGTGGGGCTTGGGGGAGAGCTTCTCCACCCTGCCCTGAGGGGCCCTTCCTCCCTCCACCGTTCTGGGAAGAAAAGCCTTGTCTCACATGGGCCCCTGGTGTCTGTGGACAGAGGTTATTAACGTCAGAGGTCGGTTGTCCCTCTGTGCCCTCCATCCTGGGCCTTACCAGGGAGCAGAGTGTGTGTGTCCATGTGTGTGTGTGTGTGTCCGTGTGTGTGTGCTGGCCGTGTACACACATGCCCTTTGTGCAAGCCCAGGGCACCAGTCAACAGAGACTGGTGTCTCTCATTTCCCCGCCCCCCAACTTTGACCAGCTCCCACACGGCTCCTCCCTCCGCAGCCCTCACCATGGATTGCCAGATCATTCTCCAGAGAATTTGCTAGCTCCCCAGCCTTCCAGTAAAGTAGATGTCAAACCCTGCTCCCCCTTTTGCCCACGAGAACTTGAATCTATGATAATCGACATCGGAGTAATGGTTGTACTTGGAGGGGCTGCTGGCTGAGAGGGGGCACGGGGCGGCCCTCTCCGCAGCAAAGGTTCTGTCCCAATCTGAGTGGTCACACCTGTGTATGCACATGTGCTGTGCACTTAAGAATTGTGCTCTCCATGTAAGTTTTGCTTCAATTATGCAAAGATCTTTGTAAATCCCGCTCTCCCACCCAGGAAGTACATGGCTGTGGTGACCACAACAGGCTTCTTTTCTCCTGCTCTAGGCTCCGCAAGCTAAACCAGCAAAATCCCCCGGGCCAGCCCAGCTGGGGCCTCCTCTGGGACAGCCCCAGGCACGCCCACCCACACAAGGTAGGACCCGCGACAAGCCCAGAGAAGTCACCCAGCAAGGATGTCGAAATGCGCTGAGGGATCCGTGTGTGATTTGCAGAAAGCAGTCTGGAAAAATCCTTCTTAATCCTCTATCCCCAGAATATGTGCCCTCGCTTTACATGCAGAATGAGTAAGACTGCAAGGTTTGTCACCCTCTTAAAGTCAGGGGGGAAAGACTGAGAGTAAATTTATTAAGCACCTCGGACGTGCCAGGCCCCGTGCTAGAGACCTTGCCATCTGTTTTCTCATTTTCAGCCTCCCACACACTGCAAGGAAAACATCGATGTTTCCTTTTCACAGAAGCGGATGCTGAGGCTTTGTCCAAGGAAGCAGGACAAGAAAATGGCAGGTTTACAAGTCTGGCCTTTCGGCCCTTCTAGAAAGTGTTCGTTTGCTAGCCACTGGTGGTGCCTGATTATAGATTTATGAGCCAACCAGCTAGAGGGAGGGAAAAAGAAAAAAAGAAGAAAAAGCAAACAGAACTTTACGTATTAACTTGTCGATTGAAATTCTTCCTCAAAAGATGTTCCAGCATTACTATTTAAATGACAGCATTTCTTAGGGAATGGAAAAACTATGGACGAGATGACAAGAAATCATGGCAATCACTAATCTTCTCTGAGAAGGTCCGCTGCCCGGTGTCCTCACACACCGGCCTGTGTCCCGTGTCCTCCCTTGCAGTCAAGGTCTCCCGGGCACAGTCACTGCTCCAGTGCCAGCTTGGAGCTTCAGAGCAGTTTTGCATCAAGGAGCCGGGCGGGGCAGTTTTGCAGCAGTTGTTTAAGGATTTGCTTTAAAACCTATCAGACAGAAAGCATCGCTATCACGTCGTGGCCCCCCTGAGTCGCTGTTATTAAAGTTAACAGATGCACCGCTTCCAGAGAAAATCAGCCTCGGGCATGTAAGGCTTCCTCTTCCACGGGTCTGAGACGAGATGCCCCCATTCATCTTATTTGTCTACACTTCTCTTCTTGCAAAAGCAGAAAGCAGCTAAGAAAAGGGAAACCGCATAATGTATATAACGGTGTACAAACGAACTCTGGGGTTCTTCAGCAGATAAACATGTGTTGAATCTACTTCCATGGCCCGGTACTTTGCAGTCTTGGGCGAGTTATATCACTCTTCTGAGCCTCGGTTTCCCCAATGATAAAGGAGGAAATCACAGCCCCCCTTTTTAAATAAGAGAGCCTGTGCATCCGATAATGCAGGTGAGGCGTCCAGCACAGAGGCGCTTAGTAGGCGTTAGCTCCTACTACTAATAGCTGACCATCAATAACATTTATATAACTTTTACTATTTAAAATTTCCTACTAACGACCTGTTTCTTACTAACAATTGTAATCTACACGTTGTTCTTAATGATCATCATTGACGATCCTCATAACTAACACGGCCCCGCTGCCCTCCTGCCCGGCGATAAATGTTCAAAAATGACTTATTCGTCGCCCTGCGAGGCTCCTGCCTGTGCCTCGGCCCTACCCTTTCCTTCCCACTCTGCCCAGGACTCACTCTTTAAAACACAGTTGCACGGAGCACTTTTAAAACAGAGAGCTACTGTATTCTGGTTTCCTCTCTGGGCCAGAGTAGAGACATGCTTGATAAAGAGATATTATTTTAAGGGACATGAGGCTAAACACACTTTCGGTGAGTTGAAAAACAATCCATTTAAAACCAGTTAAGATAATTAAAGAAAATGCTTGTCGAATTAACATTCGGATTAAAAATAACAAGGCTAATTTAAAAACAATGCTTTCATTGAGTTCTCAAAATAACGAGATCACATTATTAACTTGTTTTTGAACTCACTGTTTATTTTCAGCTCAGTAAAAGTGAAGCTTTATTTTAATAAGCCTCATCGTTTTTAGCACCCATCTTGTGCTTAGGCAAATACTCTCTATATATAAGTTAATGTTTTTTGTATGTGCTCAAATAAAAAGTGCTAAGTTGTTTGCTTTGCCAAGAAGCTGAAAGAAATAACGCGGGTGTCTCTTGATGAATTCCAGGTGGACAATAGGGGACTCAGTGAATGAGTGAGTGTCTGGATTTTCCAAGATTTTATCGGGGGAGGGTGGGGAGAGGAGACAAGATAAAAGTAGAAAACAGATGTTTTCTTTGACCTGCAATGAGTTGAACCAAAAAAGGAAGCCAACATTTTAAAACCTAGATTTGCAGCTTCTCCTGATAGAGCCTGAGCTCTAGAAGCAATGGGCCTGAATTCCTACAGAGCAGCTGTCCCCTGAGGTTTAGTCACAGCTGCCCGCTGGACAGAGCAAGGACTCGCCCATCAGCCTCAGGTCCCCCACCTCCCCGTTGTCCCCGCCACAGAGACGCAGCGTCAGTTGCAATTTTCTTTATGCTGCGTCTCTTTAGAGAAATAGGTGTCCGGACTATGTTTTTATCTCAAATGGGAATTTTTTTTTAAAGCCATGGGATTTTTCTGACACTCGCCTGCTTTATTTATGTAAGTACCTGCCCGGCCCTGCAGGTGTTTGTTTTGAGATACACGAATCCTCCGATCTACTGTGAGGCACGGCCACGGAAGACGTAAAGAACGAATTGAAGCCGTGTGCAATCAGCTGCTGGATGGGGCCGCCATTCGGTCCCACTCAGACAGTGCGGCGGGCCCCCGAAAACGACCCGAGTGGGAGGGACGTTTGACGGCTGCTCCAGCGACCTCCTTCTACAAACAAGGGCCCAGAAGCCCAGAGAGAAGGGACTTCCCACAGTCAGCTAACGCACTAACGGCAAGGCCCGAGTCAGGACCTGGGGCTCTTGGTGCCAGTGTGGTGGCAGGGCCACCGGGCATGAAGAGGCCATGCCCTCTGCAGAAGTGACCATCTGAGGCCATGACTCAGGGGGACGTTGGCTGAAATCTCGTCCGCGATCCCCTTGCGCCTCACTCAGAGCCGCCTCCACTGAAGGCGAGCACCTTTTCTTAATTCACACGAAGATGCGAGGACTCAGGCCAGCCCCGTGTGGTGTGGTAAAAGGAAGGAAGGAAGAAAAGAAAGACAGGACTTTTGAGTCAAAAAGATCTAGGTTTGAGTCTTGGTTTTCCCCAATATTGAGCAAGTCACAAAGTACCTGGGACTCAGTTTCTTCGTAAACACGGAGCTGTTGATGATGCCTGACCCAGAGAGGTGTTGTGAGGATGCCCAGCCCAAGGCCGGGACAGGACCGGTGTTATGTCATGTCGCTGTCAGGAGAGACTGGGGAGGCTTGAGCAAGCGGAGGCCACATGGTGGAAGGGCTACAGAGATGGGCCGAGGCCCCTTCTAACCCTCAGCCTCCTAACCTCTCTAAAGTGGTCTCAACAAACGCATGGTGAGAATACCACGGGGCATTACCCACTGTCCCCGGAGCAGGTGGATCCTAGGGAGAAGGGACCAGCAGGCAGCCAGCCTATCTGCACCCCAGATTTGAGGGTGAGGAGGGTGCACCTTGGAATTCCACTAGAGGTCACTTCTGGGTGGCTAAGACATCCCAAGCTTATGATGCCCCTTTGCTTGCCAGTGACTATGTGCTCTGTGCAGTGACAGGGGGAAGCCAAGATCTTCCGTGAGCTTGTGGCCACTCCTAGTTCTGACACTTGATGAGGCTGGCTTCCACCTCAGCGGGATGAGAAGAATGGTGTCTTCCCTACCAGCCTCTGTCTGAGTCAAACGATATATTGCTTTTGAAAGTTCTTAGAAAAGATGAGAGAGCAATCCATGAGTTAAGGATAATTCTTTGCATTGTTTCGAAAGTAATACATGTTCACTGTGGAAAACATCAGCGTGCCAAGGAAGAGAATTAGCGTCCTTCATAAATCCCACCTCTTTTGTAATCATCGCTCTGTGACTCAAGACTCAAAGCACGGTGAGCATATGCCACGCTTTGCCTCACCTGGGGCCCGTTAGAAACGCGGATCATGGACCCTGCCTGTATTAGTCAGCTCGGGCTGCCGTGACAGGACACCGTGACCGAGCGCCCGGCAGACGTGTACCTCTCACAGTTCTGGAGGCTGGAAGTCCAAGATCAGGATGCCAATGGGGTGGAAACTTCTCTCAGGCCACCTCCCCAGAGTGTCCTCACACGGCCTTTCCTCTGCGGGCATGCCCGTGGCGTCTCTGTTCTAAGGACACCTGGCCTACTGGGTTAGGGCCCCACCCTTAAGACCTCGTTTAACAATAATTAGCTGCTTTAGGGCCCTATCTACAAAAATAGTCACATTGAGGGTTAGGACTTCAACATATAAATTTGGGAGGAACACAATTCGGTTCGTAACACCACCTGAACCTCCTGGATCAGACCCTTTACTTTGACAAGGTGCCCCTATGACTCGTACGCACATAAAAGTTTGGGACACACCGATTTTAGTGTATAACCTTCCAGGCTTTCTTTTTTTACATAGCTTTATATATGCCAAAATGCAAAAAAAAAAAAAAAAAACACCTGTACGGCACTATTTTATAAGCTGCTCGATTTTGTTCGGCAGTATTTATTTAGCAGACATCTACAATATCCCATTTTATTTAATATTATTCTGCCACATGCAGGATGACCACGGCATATTCTATCATATGGATGGTTTTTTTTTTTTTTAAGGCGAGGCAACACTTTGTTGACCTCACAGATTGCAAGGACCTTGTCAGCTTATAATCCCTTAATTTTTTTATTTTTTACACCTACAGCACCTGGTCTTCCTAGGTGGTCTCCCATCCAAGTACTAACCAGGCCGACCCCGCTTAGCTTCCAAGATCGGACAGGATCGGGCCTGTTCAGGGTGGCATGGGCGTTAACCGCATGTTTCTTGATGTTCCTAAGTATCTAGGCATTTATATTGCCTTCAATTCTTTACCGTTATAAAAAAAAAAAAAACACTGTAGTAAAAATCCTTGAAGCAACATTCGCGCAGCCATATTTAACCCAAGAAAAACTTGAATGTAATAATTTTTTCGCCCTGTAGGGGGCCCTCGCCAAGCTCAGTCTCCTCAGCCGCCGAGATCTGGAAGCCCCTCCCAACAGCGGCTCTCCCCGCAAGGCCAGCAGCCCGTGAGCCCCCAGTCCGGATCCCCGCAGCAGCAGAGATCGCCGGGTTCTCCACAGCTGTCCCGGGCAGCCAGTGGCAGCTCTCCAAACCAGGCTTCCAAGCCAGGCGCCACCCTCACCTCGCAGCCGCGGCCCCCCTTGCAAGGCCGCAGCCCCTCCCAACAGGGTGAAGAGCCCAAGAAGCCAGCACCACCCCACCCCCATCTCAAGTAAGTGCTTTGGGACTGGGAAGGGTATAGGTGGAGGTGCGGCGTGGGCAGAGCTGGGCTGCCTCGAGGTCAGAGACTCAGAGACAAAGGCCCACTTGAGGCCTCACCCAGGCTTTAAATGGGTGGAAGGAGGCCTAGAGGATGGAATTTGGGGTGGGGCAGAGGGCCCAGCAAGGCAAGAATGTAGATCGGGCCCCGCCATGATCCCCCAGATATACATGCGTTGGTTATCTCTCGCCGCGTAACAAACTACCCCCAAACTTAGCGGCTTCAGGAAACAACCGCTTTAATTGTTCGTAATCACTCAGTTCAGCGATTCGTTCCGAGTTCGGCTCAGCTGGGAGGTGCTTCTGCAGGTGTCTCCTGTAGAGTCACCAGATAAAACACAGGGTGTCCCGTTAGATTTGAATTTCAGATAAATAATGAATCATTCTCAGTGTAAGTGTGTCCTCACGTATCGCATGGGGTATACTTACGCTTTAAAAAGTATTTGTTTTTCATCTGAAATTCAGACTGATCTGAGTGCCGTGTATCTTTATTTACTGTATCTAGCAACCCTAATCTCCCGGGATCGCTCATAACGCTACAGTCATCTGGCAGCTTAACTAGGGCTGGGTGATTCTAGAAGGCCTCACCAGCACATCTGGTTGCCGGTGCTGGCTGCCGGCCGGGTCTCTCTCTCCTTCCACGGGCCTCATCGTCCAGTGGGCTGGGCGCAGCTTCCTCACGTGGTGCAATTATATTCCGAAAGGGCCAAAGTGGAAGCCGCAGGTCCTCCCGAGGCCCAGCCTTAGAAGCCTCACCATGTCGCTTCATTCCGTCGCGTGCTTTTTGGTCAAAGCGCGTCGCGGAGCCGAGCCCAGACTCAAGAGCTGGGAAAACAGACTCGATGGGAGGACCTATGAAGTCATGTTGCAAAAGGCCAGACTGCAGGGACGGGAAGAATTGTTGGCCATCATTTTTGTAAACAGCCTACCACAAGATACATATGCACATCCTCTTCCCTCTCAAGCCCATCTCTTAGTTTAAGGTCGGAAAGAGAGGTCCCGAAGGAGTGTTCTTCGGAAAACGTCTCCCTTCCTTAAACCATAAACACCAACATTGATCACCAATTTTCACATCTACTATCTCCTTAGTATGTGGCAAGCACTTTACCTAGCTGGTTGGTTTTTTTTTTTTTTTTTTTTTAATTCTCACAAGCTTAGGAGTTAATAACTATTATTTTCCCCACTTCAAGATGGGGATAATATTAAACAGGAGAAAGATTAAATAACTTGCCAACATTTCCACTGTTATTAAGTAGAAGATCTAAGATTGAACACAAGACATTTAGTCCATGGATTATGCTAACTATAAATTTTTAAACAGGTAATACATTCACATGGCACAAAGATCTAAAGGTATCGACTGTGTCGAAACTGTGCATTGAAAAACCTGACTCACGCCTCATTCCCATCCAATGCTTTCCTGCCCTCTGCTCCCCAGAAGTAACCCCTTTTGTTAGTTCCTTGTGTTTCTCCAGTGTTTTCTTATGCAAATAAAAATATATGTTCTCATTCCCTCCCACCATGCACTTTTTTACACAAACGATGGCATTCGCTCTCCATACCAGTCTGCTCCTTGATTTTTACATTTAACAATAAACCCTGGAGCTCTTCCACACAATTCACTAAAACGGTCTCTTTTTCACGACTGTATGGTATTCCACTGTATAGCGGTCATATAATTTATCTAACCAACCCACCATAAATAGAAACTTGGTTTGCTCTTACCAAGAAGGCTGCAGTGAATAACCTTGAGCACATGCTGTTTCTTGTGTGCAGGATCATCTGCAGAGAAAATACCTGAAGTGGTACTCTTGGGTCGAAGGATAAATGTACTTTTGGTTTGATAGACATCAGCAAGTAGACCCCCAGGCAGTGTGGCTCAGTGGTCAGCAGCCCAGACTCTAGAGTCAGACTGCCTGGGTTCAGATTCCAGCTCTACCACTTAAAAGCTGCATGACCTCGGAAAAATTACTTCACCTCTCTGTTGAAGTTAACACAACTTTGACTTCCTCACCTGCAAAATGAGGACAATATTGCTTCCCCGCCCAGGGTTATCATGAGGATTAGAGGCACAGTTAGTGTTTCTTTGCTGGCACAGTATAGCACATCTGTGGCAACCTTACTCCATGGGAAAAGAGTCAGCCCAGCTAATCACAGGACAAGCCAGGGCTTTGGGACTTACGGCAGGTTTGGACACTGACCTTACAGTAATCAAGCTAGAAACACTTAGATCTCCCAGGCTGTTGTGCTAATGTATTTTTTGGTTCCATTCAAGTCAGCAGATACTTCTCAAATGCTTACTCTGCCCCTAGTCCTGAATAAGACCCTGTGCGAAATAAGCGATTTAAGGGGTAAAAGAGCGTCTCTATTTTGAAGGGCATTTTGATCTTTTATAGTGATGACAAGACTGTGTGTGGATCTCCTGAACTGTGACATATTTATATCATCTCTTTCTCTGTCACCTCCACTCGACTGTGGGTCTCTTAAGAGCAGGGCTTGAATTCTATTCATCTCTACACCTCTGCCACCTAGTACTGAGCTGTGGTTCAAACAGCAGGTACCGTGAGGATTCCAAAATGGGCTGGAATCAGCAATGAGGGCTTCAGAGAGGAGGTAGGAATGGAATCCCAGAGTGACAGAGCCAGAAAAAGCCCTGAAGGTGGGCGAGACAGACACCCCCACACTGATGAGGTAATGAGGCCCTTAGCGCCAGATTACTTGCCTGAGGCCAGAGGGGACAGATGCAGAAGGGGGTCCAGAACACAGGCCTCCGTGTGCCGGAGAATACAGGAGGAGCAGCCACACCTGACGTTGACACAGCACTTCACAGTTTACGAAGTGGGTTTGGACACATGGGCAGGAAAGTAGTCAAGTCACCCCAGTAAGGCCCGCCAGCCGAGCAGCCTGGTTTAGTGGGGGGAAATGCGCGCTTTGGGTGCCCCACTGTTACTTCAGGTGAGCCCAGTTTCTGTATCTGAAAAAGGAGGAAGCCATAACCACCCTGCCAATTAAATAATGCGTGCAATTCACCCAGGATCGCGTAAGCGTTGGAAGGCCTGGTTCCTGGCCTTCACCTCCTCGTGATGACCAGGCTCACCCACCTGGCCTCTGGGCAAGCACCTCGCGACTCATTTCCCCGAGTTCCAGGTCTCGTCACGCGCCAAGTCCCCTGCCTTTCTGTTTCAGCAAATCCCAGTCCCTGACAAACAGCCTCAGCACGTCCGACACGTCCCAGCGCGGGCCCCCGAGTGAGGATGAGGCCAAGGCCGAAACCATCCGCAACCTGAGGAAGTCCTTCGCCAGCCTGTTCTCCGACTAGCCCTGTGCCGTGGGGCGGAGGGCCACGCTCTGCGGGCCCCTCGCCATCCTGCCTCATCGTCCTTCTCGGCCTTGTTCCTGACGGGAACAGAATGGAGGGCCTGAGAACACACCTTCTAAATGCCTTTGACCCTGAACTGAGTATCGATACATGCCCCCACTTTCCTTCACCGTGACATTCCAGCATCGTCCGACTGAGCAGTGGGCCTTTGAGAGCCTCCAGGTTCCTCAGAATGGGCCTTGACGACAGGCGGCACCTGCCCACCCCGATGCTTGCTCCCCTGCCTCGGACAACCCAGTGAGACGTCTCTGTGTGGCTAGTTTTCACATCTCTTGTTAGTGTCTTGCTTGCCTTTGGGAGAAGGCCCCTCTCGGCCTCGCCCCACCCCCATCAAACGCAGACACTGCTGTCGGACCTCAGCAATGTGGGAGGCAATAATCTTATGACAGTGTTTTGCAAATAAAAGGAGAGAAGCCCAGCCAGGTGAACAAGTCACCTGCCCACGCTAGTTCCATCCAGGCTCAAGAGACCGCCCCCCAGGCCAGGCAGGCAAAGGCCCCATCACGCCTGGCCACCAGTGGGATCTTGAGGCCAAAGGAAAGAAACCAGATCCTGTGTGACAAAGTGGGGCCTTTCAGAACACAACAGAAAGAGAGGGAGAAGGAAGGAAGAAAAGAGGGAGGGAGGGAGGGAAGGAGGAAGGAAGGAAAGGCAAGGAAAGGAAAGGCAAAGGAGGGAGGACAGAGAGAGAAACTCTGGGAAGCTGCTTGCACCCAGAATGGACAGCCACGAGTGGACCACAGGCTCTCTCAGGAATCCTCATTCGCTCCCAGAAGAGGAAGATGCCCTCGACTTCCCAAGGAAGGACCTAGGTTAAGGCTTCTCACCCGTCCTGTTACATCACCAGGGACTCGCTCTAAAGTCCCACCAGGAACGTTTCCTCCTCAGGGATGCAGGAGGAGCCAGAGAGAACGGGCGGATCAATGACGTGGGGTCAGAACACACGATGATAGTAACTGCTAGGTCAGCATTTTCGCAAACTGTACAGCGTTTGGTAGGTAACTCAGTTACAAAGCGTTCCGTGGCCAAACGTGTTTAGGAAACGCCGTTTGCCTGTTTTTCTTTTGAGATTGGTAGGCTTTTGGGATTCCCGCAGTGAAGGTGTGTTAGCTTTATGTTTAACCCAAACTTGACTCAACAAGTTAACTGCAGAGCTGGAAAACGTACCCCCGATTCCCCCGCCAGTGCTGTTTCCCCTACATCAGACTGCCTCCCCGGGGCCACGTGGGAGAGGCGGTGCCCCACGTCACCGAGCACCTGGTGCTAGAAACATTGTAGGTGCCAGAACCAGCCTCCTGGTCCCAAAAAGAGGCCAGGGGATCAGGACAGAGCCATGTTACCCCCATGCAGCCTGAGACATGTCCGCCCTTCACTGTTCACAGGGGAGGGAGGGAGGGAGGGAGGGATAACTGAGTGACCTTGGCCTGGAGCTATAAAAATGAGAGAAAACTTGTAGGGCAGGGGTAACACCACAAAGGCCACATGTTTTAGGAGATTAAGATCACGGAAAATACCCGAGGCAGTCGGCACTTTTCCGTGGTGGAGAATAAGTTGGGAAGAAGCCCAAACCACCTCACCCGCTTCTCATTTAGTGATAAAATACAGCTAGCTCAAGCAGACGACAAATCGGCAATAGGCTAGACCACGCTTCTCAAAGGGTGGGCCGTGGCCAAGAGCAGAGCTCGCTTCATTTCAGACCAAAGGAGTCAGAATTTCTGGTCACAAGGCCCAAACCTGTAACTGTGTCGGTCTCCGCCAGTGCTCTGCACGCATAGCGATGTCAGACCAGCGGCCTGAGCCGAGCTGTGTGTGAGCTGAGTGTGAGGAGGCTTGACACGAGGAACAGCCTTGGTGCGGATTCCTTAATGGCCAGGGCCCCACTCCTTTGGTGGGCAAAACTAGAGGCTCCGTGAACAATGGCCGGGCGGCTTAACTTTTCCCATTTTCCTACATTGTGTCCCTTGTCCCTAAAAACGTCTCAGCATCTAAACTGTGTCTCCCAGACAGTCCCACTACAGTAGCACAGACTCCCTTACGAGGCCGGGCCTTTATCTTGATTTTCATAACCGTGCACCCGTAAGCTGTGGCACGACGCTAGTTTGTAACCCACACCCATGGTCTGTGTGAGAGTGGAGAGCACGAACGCTCTTGTGGAAACCGCAGACCCCCCCACGGGCCGGTCCTCACATAGGCTAGCACGTTCCTTCCACACAGCGAACCTTAATAGCTGACATTTTCAACACGGGGAAGGACAAGGAGCCAGGGCGAGAGGGGAGCCGCCCTGGAGAGATTCTGGAAGGTTCTGTTTGTTGGCTCTTTTGCTTCATTTCACCACTTGCACCCAAAGAAAGGCTAGCATTTTCCCTCCGAGCTGAGTTGCCGAGGCCAAACCGCGACAATGATCTGTTTTGTGCCAATGGGTACACAATGAGTAGGATTTAAACATGCGGCCTCAGGGGACACCTCCGCCAGCCAGAGAAAATAACTTCTTCCAGCTCTTCCTCCTGGCAGCCTGATAAAATGGCTCCGTAGATTAATTAGATGTTTAATCAGCTTTCCAGGGACACGGGGACATAATCCTCTCAGCCATCAAGTCCCTACGTTCTCTTGTTCTCATCATCGCCACACCCTCCCCCAATGTGCGGTCTTTGGCACTTAGCAATACCTCTCCACAATTTGGGGCCATGGGTCTTCACACACCCCAGGAGCCTAGACGTCCACTACCTTCTAGAAGGTTCCATTTGCATTTGCTGTGAAAGGAGTTCACGGAGAAAGCAAGCTGATGCAGGCATCTCGTCAGTGAGCTAGTGGAGTAGAGCCGAGAGCGCATCTCTGGGGCACACAGTAGGTGGTCAGGGCATGTTTAGGATGGATGTAAAATGTAAACAAAGTGATAAGATTGAAGGAAAAGGCTATTTTTCTAAGGATGTCAGTGCGAAGAAGTCATTTGCCCAGGAATAAAATCGAACCAAAAGAGGTTAGTGAAATGAGATTAGAGGCTGAAGAAAATCTGTGGCAGCTTTTTTACCCTCAGAAAGAGGTTTCAGACTCTAAACTGAGTCTGAAGAGGATGGGAGTCAGCAGAATCAGGGGCCCACGAGAAGCACCCTGTGGGGAGCATGGCCCACGTGGAAATGAGTTGACCGCACGGCTGCCACGGCCAGGAACCAAGTGTCAGCATCAGACAGGCTGTGCTGAGCAGAGCAGGACGATACCGAAGCCCGTGCAGTGAGACCCGGGACCAAGGCGTCCCATGGAGCAGCACACGGAGCACACAGGCCACAGCAGAGCCCAGTGGGAGCCAGCCCGCAGGCACACATAGTGACCTTTCAGGACCTGCCCGACAGTGCTGGAGAGCAGGCTGAGCCTGTGTGCTTTACCCAGCCTCATGAGACAGGTTGGTAGCTCATTTTGTTTTGTGTTTAGGATCGGTGAAAGGATGCAGGTTAGAGCCTGTTTAAGCTGGTGTGGTCAGGTCAGCCTCACAGGTGGAAGCAGTGACTTCATGATGCGGGAATGGCTCGAGGCCTAAGAGCACCTAAGAACACCTGGACTGGATGGTTTCCTTTATCCTGGAGAGCCAAGCAGCTGGCTAGGAACTATACTGACAAGTGTCAAAGCTGTCTTACACTCCTAAGCAGTCACTAATTAAATTCGGAGTTTTGCTCTAATATTTCGACTCCCATAGAAGGCAGCACGTTCGGTTTGGTCACAAATGGGAAGGCTGGGCACAAAGCAGGCCAGATCAGTCCATTAACCAAACATGATACATACAGAGCACAGGGGCTCCCTTGTGTTTCACACACGAAACATGCGGCCAAAATAAATGACACCTGGTCACTTAGATCTATATTCCTCTCTCTCAACTGGCAGACCGAGAGGAAAAGACGAACATGTCTGGGGAACGTTTTTGGAAATTAGGCATTCCTGTAACGGAAAACCGATCTAAAACTAAACATTCCTTCTACAGCGTGTGTATGTTCACCCTTTGAAATCCTAAATCCCTCTCATTATTTGTATTCTGATTGGTCCACCTTTTAATTTCAATTTTCCAAACACTCATGTTTTAAGCATTTACCCTCTGTGGTCTAGAGAGAGCAGAAGCAAGTTAACATTTCACACATTTTGCTATGAAATAGCAGAAATTAAAGTGCTATGACCTCTTGGGGAATCGCAGGAGAGACATTTAAGTCAGGATTTAACCTTTCACACGACCTGTTACTTCCCAGTAACATCCAGCCCACATCTTTCGCAGTCCACTGGAGACCATCTAAAGGCGCATTAACCACGCCTGTGCTTACAGCACAGCAGGGAACTGGGACCCGCCTGGCTTCTCTCAGAGGCTCTGGGATTTGGCAGCTATTGCCAGGGTAGGAGAAAGACAAAGCATGGTCCTGGGCCCTTGAGTATAAAGGGCAGAGGGCAGAGGGTCCAGCTCCATCAGAATAAGAATTGGAGGCATTAGGCTAAGCAGAGAGATCTCGGGAATTGGGAGAGCCAAGCAAGAGTGGAAGAGGACAGAATTCAACTGTTTTCACATCGTAATCACAAAATCACAAGTTGGAAAGAGGATACCTTCCATGAATTGATCTCATCATGCCAAACTGGATCTTTCATTTATAAACAAAGATGGTGGGGGTGGAGGAAGCAAGTTCCTGCTAATAAAAATAACTAAAGGGGGAGGGGGGAAGATATCGCAGTAAGTCATCAAGGCTACAAGCCTATGATGAAGAATGACATCCTACTAAAATGGCCCTCTAAACTACCTTCTTTCCATCACAGTATATAAAAGTGATGTCAGAAAATCAGTGATTGGGCTATTGCCAAACCATGATTTCGTTCTCATTATACACCAGCAATAATACACAGCTGAACAGTCTCCGCCTAATGAAAACCTGTAGGATTTTACAAGCTTCTAACTATAAAGTTAGCTATTCAGGAGGAAAAGCTTTGAGGCCTGTATTAAGAATTTAGAATAAACTATTGTAGGAGGACTGCAAATTTAGGTGTATGGCACACTGCACTGAGAGAGACTTATAACCCATGCCAGGAAGTCCGAGGCGAGTTTGGAGAGCAGCACCTGTGTCTGCAGGACACCAGCACTATTCGTGGACCTCTCGAGGACCACTCGAATATGACTGCACTCTGAAAACTCATTGCTTTATTCGGTGCTTTTGGTCATCACTATGTCTTCCCACACCCACTACACACACACACACGTTACAAGGACACAAAGAGGTATACTGGAGAATTAGGATCTATTTGGACCCATCAAAACTTCAAGGTGACTCTTTCAGCCCAGATTCAATAAAAGCCATATGGCATCTAGTGGACCCTTGTTTTAAAAAGCTGATCTATAATTTAGATATTACACAATACCACAGAATGTCAACAGCCCCAATCCTTAACCTATACATCAAGCTACTAAAGGTGACTTGGCCTCTGGAAAATCATATTGAATGAATTTTCTTCACTGTGATGGGAAAAAAAGACAATAGATATATAGCAAAAAAAATTTTCACATGTATGTAGGACTCAAAATATTCTTGCAGCACATAACATTCCAAGCCATTTCATTAAATGCAAAACAGATTTTTTTAAAAGCAGGAAGACATTGGCAATATTCTGAAATATTTTCTGTAGATACCAAGTGTTTTATTTCTGTGTTGTGATTCAGATTTTACTTTGTCACTATAGCATGTTTCTATAGTTGTTTATATAAGACATTTGTGTTTTGCCTTTTGTTGTAGGAAAAATAAATCTTGAATTTTATGTACTTTAAGTCTTAAAAGCAAAATATTCCTCAAATAAGAGGCTATCTTTGAAGATCAAGTACCTGACCAGCACTCAGAGCAGTAACACTTTGTTGTTAAAATATATCATCTACTCAGATTACAAGTTAGGCACCAAGTGTTCAAAACATAAGGGGAAAAAATCCACTCCAGAAGACAGAAACAACAGTCCCTATAATGCAGTGGTCAGTGCTGCTTGAGCCCAGAAGTTTCACCGCGGAAGCTGAGAGAACGCTACAGGGAGAGGGAGGGGGTGGCCCGAGCTGGTGGGTGCAAAGCACACACCCCACCCACGTCCAGTTCAACTGAACGAGCTCTTTCACTCATTTTATAAATCAGGCTTCTGCAAACTGTTTCACTTGAAGAATGGGTGCCATTAAAAAATAAAAATTATTCCCTACAACAATCGGATGAGACTGAATAGGTTCTCTGATCATTCTGAAATGTCCAAGTAATGTAAAGCTGTTCTGAATATTTATTCTATAGCTTTCTGTAATAAAAGTCAAGACTGCCATGTAATTTACACTTAATTTTTTTTAATCTGGTGCAGAACATTATCAGTGAACAACCTTCATCTAGAGAATTCAGCGGGGGGAAGTCAGTAGCCAACCTTATCATGTAGGACCCTTTGGGTCATACCAACCCCTGGAGCTTTAAATCTCTACTGAAAGGCTTCCGTGAGCACATTTTCACCACCACAATCAGAGAACACTGGAGATGAGCACCCCAAGATGACATCTGTAGTTTTAAAAAACAAAAGCAAATAAGCTCCGGAAGTGAGATCACAAATCAATCACATGAATGGTAGGCGGCTGTCAGTTGGCCGACCCCTACTGGGCCTTAAGGGAAATCTGTCATTTGGGCCACCTCGCCCTGGCAGGATGGGGTTAGGTCCTGGAAGTGGAACGATTGGATCAAAACGTGGTCTGAGTGGAGGGAACTGACCGGGTGCCTCCCCAGGCCCAGGAAAGAGTGAATTGATTGGGTCTCCAACATAGGGAAGTGTTAGTCTTTCATCATATTCACCACCGATAATTCCTGGAGGAAGGAGGGAGCTGGGAGGGAAGGGCCTGGGGTGCAAGGGGTTGGGATAGAATGGAATGGGGTGGGGTGACGATGGCAGGAACATCACATGCCGCCCTTTCTGAGCTTCTTTTCTTTGTTTGTGCCTCTTCCTGTACAGCTATAAAAACAAACAAACAAACAAACATGAACAAGATCTGGTAAGTGACTCGGATGTCACCCCAAAGTTCTGATTCGCTTTCATTGTAGAGATCTACACGTCTCTCACCCCCGCCCCCACCCCATCAAGGCAGACAGACCAGTGCACAGAAGCGAACGTGCCCCAGTTTATTTGTGCCTGACTGAGGCAGCTCCTCTGAGTACAATACCAAACCAAGTCTACCCTTTCACTACACTGCGACCGAGCAGTCACGCCGACTGGGAGTAACAACAAACCCAAAGGAGGGACGACTGAGCAACTGCAACCCAGAGCGCTCAAGCTGCGGTGCGACTTTCAGTTGGCCGTCTTTAAAAGGCGAAAACTGAAACATTCGTTGAAAACATTATGCCACCACGTGTGAAGTACTGAGGGTGGGGGCAGCACTTAAATTCATTTTCTCACTTCAATTATGTTCCAGTGGATCTCAATTTAAACAAAAAATAATGCCTATTATAGAGGATAGAACATGTTTCGTACATATTTGAAGAGCATCATTAAATTTCACTCTCTAGTCCTATTCCTACCCATGTCTTTTATAGCAGGCATCTGCAAGTAAAATACATCATTTATTCTTTTCATAATGTACTATTCTAACTAGCTGAACAGCTGAAGACTCCTCCGGCACAAAAACAACACTTAAAAAATTGTGGCAACAGAAGAAGAAGGAAGAATGTTTTATATTAAGGTGAAAAACAATCATTGTGTTAAGATTTTTTTTCCTGTGTAATTACAAGAAAATAAGGACTGACTCTAAGGTAAAAGTTGAAAACATTTTCACTTACTGAAAATTAGCAATAAATTTAATGAAAACAGACTTCTATCACATCATAATAAAAGGGAAAATATGCCCATAATGTATAATTTCACTAGTTATTTCTGTGCTATGAACATTAGCCTTGATATTTAAGAACACCTACTTCTTTCCAATCTGTGTCTCGAACTCTGACAGAACCATCTATGAAGGAAAAACAAAAAATAAGGATTTAAAAATGCTTCATTCACCCAGCATTAAAGAGCAGGTTTGCTTTTGTCCTAAGGAAACTGAAGCTTCTTCATCGAGTACAAAAGGAACATGAATCCTCTGTTTAACACACACTATCATTTGTACTTGAACCTAACTCAGACCCCTCTCGACGGCAGAGGGCAGACATCAGTGTTCTGTGCCAAGTGGTAATGCAATGCAGCAGCTCTCTCAGGGATAGGCAGGGCCACAGGGCTGCTCTCTCCTTGTACTAACTGTCCCATGCTCTAGCTTCTCCCTCTAATTTCATCTAGGTGTGTCAGTTGTTTCTAACCCCAAGTCTCACGTTATACTAAGCTGGGTGGCACCCTTTGAATGTCATTACTGGAGGTCAAGCTGACTTGACCACTGTCATCACTGCTGCCACCATGACCATGTCACCCTAAACGCGACCATACAAAAAATACAGCTTCCATGGGCCTTAAGGGAAATCTGTCATTTGGACCACCTCGCCCTGGCAGGATGGGGTTAGGTCCTGGAAGTGACAGATTTCCCTTAAGGCTTCCCTAGCAACATGCTGCAGGGGAGGACTCTCTCAACGAAACGTGTACACTGGTCACAACCATGGAAGTAGTTAGAAATGTAGTGATTTCTAAGTCAGGCACTGAGGATGGTCTACAGAGAGAAGAAACCTGCCTCACTTCCATCCTTCTATCCTGGAAGTTTACTCTGTCAGGGGGCTGTGTGTTGCAGAGAACTCAAAAATGAACAAGGAGCATCTTTGGCACATGGCAAAGGTTTATGAAGCTTAGAATCTCTTTATAACAAGGCTACCGGTTAGGATTATTTGCAACTCTTTAAAAAAAGCCACAATACTAAAAGCTTTTGGCAAGCTGAGTAATTAAGACCTCAATAAGAAAGCCCCTTTCTTATCAACATATCAAGAAAATCACCTCGAAAATCCCGCAGATACAAACACCTCCACAGCAGCTGGTCATTTGATGCAATAAAGAGGTCGTGACAAACTGCAGACAAAGACAGGACGGAACGAACATCCAAAAGCCGGAAGATCCGTAGTTTCAGCTCCAGTGGAAGGACTACCAACCCAAACACATCTGGTAGGTTCAGAGCTAAAAGGAAAACAAAGAGAGGTAGCACTGAGTAAAGAACATCGGCTTTCCACCAGATGAAAAGTTTCCAACATGTTCTTTTCTAGAGAGGTAACAAATCAGATGGCAGTCTCGATTACCCAAGCATACATCATTCACAACAAACTCTACCCCAGGTCAGCTGTATTACCACCACTAACTCTAAGCCCCTCACTCTAAGTTTTAGTAGAGAGACAAATACTTTTTAATACAAACCAAATAAATAACTGAGAATTTCTAATACTAGCCAATGGCTTCTTTGGTTTCAAGCAATATTCAGTGCAATAAAAATTATTCTACTCGTCTACAGAAAATGGATAATTCATAGCTTTTATAACTGACTCATAATACTGCCGCTTATCAGCTGTGCCTTTGGACAAGTTATTTAAACTTTTAACTCAATTTCCTTATCTGGAAAATGAATTAATAATATTACCTACCTCAGAGTTGAAAATTAAATGTATTAATACATAGAGAGCTGAGAACAATGTTTGACACACAATACTTACTCAGTGTTAGCAATTACTATTAAGCAGGCTAAAAAAAGGGAGGTAGATAAATTCAGAAGCAATACCAAGAAAAGAATAGTAACAGATTCCAAAGTCAAGTAAATATTCTTTATTAGCTCCACTGAATATATGTGATACTATTCTCCACTAGCAAAGATAATCAAAATCTAATAATGATTTTAGAATTCATATTGTTCTCTTCCCTCACTACCAACTAACGAAGACTACAGTAATAACAGCCTGGGCGCCATGCAACTTAAGACCTAGACTGTTATCCCTCTACACACGGACAGCAAATAAAAGCCACATATCCATGTGTGTAAGTCTGAAAGTACTTACCAGCTAAAGGATGGTGGTAGATTATGATTCTCCATCATTTTTTACCATATAATTATACTTCTCCGCCCCACCACCACCAGGCTTGGCCCATTTTGACTTGTTTTGTCCAATGAAATGTGAATGAAAGTGGCACGTCATTTCTGAGCAAAAGCTTTAAGAACCAACGCATGGTTGGGCCACTGGCCCTCTGGTCCCTCACCAACAGAAAGACATGTCCTAGATTTAAAAAACCCCTTCGGCCAAAGCTAATCCACACACAACATGTACATGAGTGAGAAATAAATGCTCGCTTTAAGCAACTGTGATTTTTAAGTATTTTTACTACAATACAAAAAAGAGAAATCTGACTAACATAAAGATCTTGAATGAATAATAAACCTCAATGAATTAGTTTCATTATCTATAAAATGAGAATAAAATCCACTTCAAAGTTATTAGCATTAAATAAGATTGCATGTGAAAACATCCAAAGTACCTAGAAAACTATTTTTCAAAAAAAATAGTTTTTTTTAAGAAAAAGGCCAAATTTACAAACTATCCATCATTTACTTATGTATTTACTAAACACGTACTATGGGCCAGACCTTGTGCTAGGCCAGAGAATACAAAAGTGAATAAAAAATATTCCCTGCTTTCAAGGTATTCATAACCTTAACTGGAGAGAAATCATTATCAACAAATATTATGATACACTGAAAAAGGCGTTACAATAAAGATACGTATAAAATGCTGTGTAAAAACAAAGAGGAAGTGAATAATATTTAAGGAATTAACATTTAAGCTTAAGGAGCAGAATTTCACTAAGAAAAAAGAGAGAGAGAGCCATATGTCAGAGTCACAAGCACAGTACATAAATTTATAATTCTTTCTAGCTATATGACCTTTGATAATTTATCATCTCTCACCTTGCCGGGTAAAAGCCAGAAGAGGATACACCAGCTGGTCTTTGAAGAGGCGAGAGAGCTTCTGAAGATCTTTGTATATCTTGGCTACATTTTCCGCTAGAATATTTTTAAAATGCAAAATCAAAACACAAAATCAAGTGGAGAAATTTGAAATGGTGTCCTCTACTTCTGCCAAACCAAATCAAAGCGGTAAATTTTCACAGATAATTCCTACATAGACACGAACCAAAGTCTCTAGTAGAAGAGGTATAGTGTGACTCAGAACTATATCTTAAACATAAAGCTAAAAATCCCATAGCAAATTAATACAGCTGTCCCTAACGTATATAGCTCCTAGGTTACAATTACAGGAGAAAACACTGTGGTATGAGATTCGCACACACAACTAAGTTTACTGAGCATCTACACATCTGGTCTGGGCACCAGGGCACAGTGGAGAACTGCTCTTATGGAGCTTAGATCCTATTAGAATAGTGTTTATCACACAATGACTATGTAACAGCAACTGTGCCAAGCATTTTTCAAGCTTCCTTCAGAATCAGTTCTCTCTTCACGATCAATACTATTATTCCTACTTTGAAAACAGAAAAGGTTTAAAGAGCCCATCCAAGGCCTGATAGTGACAGAGCTGGGTACAAATCTAAGTCTGACTCCAAAGCACTCATGTTAGCCACTACATTGCTGATCAAAGTGTGTGGTTCATGGTTCACAACTGACATCACCTGAAAAATGTTTAGAAATACTGAATCTCAGGACTAACCACAGGCCTACTCAACCAGAACCTGCATTTTAATAAGATCCCCAGGGGAGTCACATGTACATTACAGCATGGGAAGCACTGTCAAATTGTACCTGAAGTGGGAACTTCAGTTTTACTATGTTTTTACCAAGTGTATAACCTTGAACCCTCTGATCGCACCTGTTTGCTCATCTGTTTAAAGCAGACATCACCACTGCACCAAAAAGTGGTTTAAATTTAAAGTGCCTTATATCCATAGACAGTTTATGCTCACTCTCTCCCCATTCTGCATCTATGCATTTCACTATAACAAAACTCATTACAACTTGATTAATAATAAATAAGATGTGCAGCTAAATTCTAAATCTTTGTTGCATGAACTACAATCTTGAGTTGAAATCAGATTTCGAGATACTTAAAAATCAATTTGGTTAATGGCCTTTATCAGTCGAGGTCAGGCATTCTCAACAGCGGCAATATTACCCCCAACAGGGCAAAATTGGTTCTTGGAGGGCAGAAAGAAAAGAAATCCTAGTTATTACATTGTCTTGTGCCCCTCCAAAGGGCCAGAGTATACAATTAAGAATAGAGTATACAGATAGTATTAAATTTTCATATGGAGTATGATTAGGGAGGAAAAATGTGTACGAAGGCTCGTTAGGAGGATTGATAATGAAAAAAGGTTAAGAAACACCAGTCTAGTATGACATTAAGTGTTCAGAGACCATCATAAACATGTACAGTTGCTCCTTGAACAACACAAATTTGAACTGCACATGTCCACTTATATGTAGATTTTTGTCAACAAATACACAATTGGCTCTCTGTACCCTTGGAATTCGACCAAAAGCAGATCCAAAATACTATTTTTGATCTGCAGGTGGGAATCTGTGAATGTGAGAGCCGACTGCACACATTGTTCTACATGATTTTATAAAAGGGACTTGAGCATCAGTGGATTTTGGTAACCATAGGGGGTCCTGGAACCAATCCCCTGGATACTGAGGAACAACTGTAGTTAAGTTTGGGGGGAGTCAAACGTAGGCATGGTTTTTTGACTGTGTCGGGGGGGTGTGCCCCAATCCCTCTGTTGTTCAAGGGTCAGCTACATCCTGATGTCTCCTTTTCCTTTGTTTTATTTCATGTCAGTCTCTCAAGGTTTGATCTCCCCTGGGAACTAACAAGTCTCCAGGTCTTCAAAGCAAAGATCTAAATCTAGATCTAGGTGGTGCTCCCTTAAAAGACACTGCTTTAAATGTCATCTCCCCATTAGACCACACCATTCTCCATCTGGATTTTAAAACTCTCTGAAGTTTACTATGAAGATGAAATGCAATAACATCCGTGAAAGTACAAAACACAAGCACTTAAAGATGTCAGTTCCCTCTCCACCTCAGCTCTTCTCCTTTGACCGTCTCTCACCCTCTGGGTTTAACTGAAAAAAATAAAAAGGAAAACTTGTCTTCTTTATTTCTACTAATATAAGAAAAACCATGCCTAGAATGTAAGCTCTTGGTATACTTCCAACATGCATCAAATAGCAACCAAATTTATGTAGGTTTAAGCAAACATTCAATAATGAAGCTATACTGTAAGCCTTCCACAAACCACAGAAGCTCTCCGTATTGCTTAAATACAATGCTAGAAAAATCGACAAAGATTCTGAAATTATGATACATCAATACTGTACAATGAATTGCATACCAGTGCCATTACATAATGGCAATATAAATATAATCCAGCATTTTAAGACCCTAAGAAAAAAAGAAACAAACTCTGCAACATTTTCTTGAATTTGCTTTAAATTCATTCAGAAATGTGATTCAGTTCTTAAAAAGTGAAACTCTCGGAGCGTCATCCCAACTGTTAAATGTGTTATTACCTGGTTCCTCTTTGCAAATAAAAGATTCTGGCAGGAGCTGCAATCTTTTCACACTTCTAATCTCATTGTTGATTTTTAGTGTAGCTGTTAAATAAGCAAAGGAAAGATGATGAAATTTTTTGTCACTTCAACTGCCTTCATTTTTCAGTATGAGATTGCATTTCCTTGCCCCCAATACATGAAAGACACATTATACCAAACAAACTGCTCTATGTGTATTTCCTTCCCTCACAGCAAAGTATAAATCTGCTGTTGAATGAATTTAAAACCACTTTAAAAACATCAACTTTAAAAACTATACTAAGCACTATGACATAAAATCCACTAAGTATCACCAAGAGCAGCTTCTTAGGAATTAAAAGATATGCAACAATGAAACAGTTAAACACAATAAAATCATTATTTTTAATGATGTCGCGAAAAAATCCATTTATTTTTCATTTAACCCTTGGCAATGAGTGTCTTCCCTTGTTTATTAAACAAATCCTCCTAGTTTTCACAGCATCATTTCTCTGTAGATCCAAAAGACTAATATTCTTGACATCACCAGAGTTCAATTTCAATCATGTACACAAAGGCACACTTCATCTCATTCCATGAAAGAACCAGTGATGTGTTTACTGCACATGTGCAGTGAGCAGGATGTCTTCGATGAAGGCAAGATTTAATGACACACTGCCCCTTTTCAAAGAATCAAGCTGGGAATGGCTGTCTGCCAAAAGTCTGCAAGTAGCTGATTTGCCAAGAACAGTAAAGGAAAAAATATCAGAAACCAAAAACTCACAGGACATTTAGCACCTATTCTCTTTGTAACCTAAAACTAGTAACAGAGGTTATTATACACGTTGTAAAAGAGCTTTTATAAGAAACTGAGGCAAAAATTACAACTTTGCATTTACTTTTTGGTAACATCGACCTAGCGAGTTATGATGTGGCGTAGCAAAATGGTCAGATGAAAGCAGCACCTGTTGGTGCTCTGTGTATAAGAATGCCCAGCTAAAGCTCCATTCGCTGTCATTGCTAGGTCCTTGTGCCATCTTGTCACATCTTGACAAATGTGAATACCACCAAAGGTGTGAAAGCAGAAATTTTGAGACTTTAACATTTCAGGGAATCGAGTGATTAGAAGGAAATAGTAGAAATTACATAATAAGGGACCTAGAACTATCTTTCATTTCGAAGATCAAGACAGTGTTTAAGTCAGTGGCTTTCAAAATAAATTTCAGCAGAAAAAATATTTTTCAAACAAAATCTTACTAGGAACTTCAATAAATGAAACACACAAACATGTTGCTGCTCGAGGTTTAAGTGGAGACAGAGCCTCCTTGCTTCCATCTTGGCAGAAACTAGTAGCTGCAGAACACAAACTAAAGCACAACCAAGTGTCTGCCTTTGCTATGCAAAAGATGAGCTGAACTGCAAAATGAAAAATACCGTACTATCTAACTAAAAGGACCAACCTCAAAAATCAAAATGGAACAAAAATGAAAGATTCTAGTCACTCAAATGGAACTCCGAAATGGGTGATCATGAAACTGTTTCATAGACCACTGGTATGGACCTGTAGGCGGCATCTGAGCTAAAATGAAATACAAAAATGGGATGTATTGCTATCCCACTGAAATTTCTTAATATGAAAGAACTAGAAAAACAAACTATTCCGAGTGACTTTTGTGGGGGTGGGAAGATAAAACACACACTAAGGTCTCAGGACCCTTAGCCGTGCCTCTATGCACTTTTACATTGTTCAGAGGTGCCAAACTGAATAGAAAGTGACCCAGCTCAAGCTCACCTCTCACCATCTCTCAGTTCGAGACCTTGGTTAAAAAAATAAAAAAAGCCATCCACAGGCATAAAGAAAGAAAAAATATTCTTCAGAGAGTTCATATGTAATAGACTCATCTCACTCCTATTATCACAATTCCTCTGGAACAAAAATATTACAAGGTTAAGACAGTGAAAGAGTAATGCTGCCCCAAGAGTACAGGCTGCTGGCCTCAATGTCAACCCCATGTTCTAACCTTTCAGACTCATGTTGTCAGTGGTCTAGGAATTAAACAAAGTTGAGAAAGACTCATAACTATTTCACGATAGCCAGTCAATGAAGTGGCTATAAAACAGTTGGAGAGAAACAGGTAAGTGTTCATAAACTAACAGCCAAAACTATGCTATCCAATTACCATTTATGACAATTAGGTTTCCCAAAGGCACACAGGTGAGAGCAGCAGAGCCACCCTCGCAGAGAGGATGCGTGTACTGTAGCTTATACACGCCACCTGACTTCCAGTTCTCTGGCATAGACATAGCTTTGGCTTCAGTCCCCTGGGGAATGAAATGAAAGGGAAACAAATAATAAAGGTATTATTCTCAAAAAGATTAAAATCCAGGAAGACCCTAACTTGTCTAGAAATAAGCATTCGTACAGACCCCTTAATAAAATCTATCAAATCATTAATATTACTATTAATAAAATTAATAGTAAACTAATAGTAATAAAATTAATATTACTATTACTAAAATTTTGATAGGAAAAAATGTTACATTATGCTCCATTTTGTTTAAATAAATAAAATAACATCACATAGGGACCGATTTCTCTTCAAATACTCACTTCTCTGCCGAGCAAAACCCTACCATTACTCAAGTTCCCAGCTCAACTATTACTTTCTTTGTGAAGTCTTTTTCAAAAAAAATTCTGTTTGTCATTCCCTCTTTTATCATCTAACATTCTGTTCATATTTCTATCGTTACATACTTCTATTACATTATTTATCATAATACACTATAATTTTTTTATTTGTTTCCCTCCCACACTGATGGACTCCCTGAGGAAGAGGACTGTCTTTATATCCTAATTCCTGGCTCAGTACATGGCATGCTGCAGGTGTTCGATCATCACTGATTGTATTACTCATAACGTGGTCCACAGTGGCACCGCTGTTGTGTGGGAGTATGCAGAATCTCAGGCTCCACCCTAAATTTATTAAATTAAAATCTGCATTTTAATAAAATTCCCATTCTTGTGCACATTAAAGTTTGAGAAACTCAACTCTAAATGTTCTCTGTGAATCTCTGGCAATCTATATATATATAAGAGTCTCCTAGAATTTAACCAAAATAGTATAATTGTCTCTCTCCCACTCTTGGGCTATAAGCCATCTAAGAGCAGAGGCAAAGCGTTGCACCTGACATTGGTAGATACTCATCAAATGGATAACGAATGAATGAAGGTAAGCAACTACAGCAGAACAACAATGTCCACCTTCCTAACCGAATCTTATTTACTGGCAATTCATAGAGCCGTTAACATAAAAAAAGAACCCAGCGGGCCATCTGTCTAGTCATGCCCAATCCACGCCCACTGACCATATTTTATCTACATATTATCATATGTAATCTTTTTGTTTTCTTTTTAAACCAGAGCTGCCACTACTTCTATAATATTAACTAAAAACTGACAAAACAAATGAAGGGGGAAAAAAAGGAAAAGAAGGAAGAAAGCACTTACTGACTGCCTACTGTATGCCCATCACTATGTTCTGTACTTCACATTTAACAGGGAAGTCTAAAATATACAACACCCTAGTGATATTTGAGACATCTCCTTTTCCAACGGGAAAGTTAAACCCTAACAAGATGTCTTCTGCTTATAGTCTTACCTGAGGTATGTAGCCCGACTCCAACATGAGAAGATGTAGCGATACTATCAAGGCATCGTTGGAATTAGAACAGTCGGCTGACTGATACAGGGTCTCTAACGAATGGGGCACCTGCCCTTCCACCGATTCACTGCAGAGCATTGGTTCTGAGGGACAGAAATCTGTGCCTCCTTCCACATCCACAACATCTTGAATTGACTCAGCTTCAAAATTCTGACTAGGCCCTGACTGAAAAGGATAACGAAAACAATGAATTCATTAAATAGACTTTTACACAGTATATTTTGTATCCTAAAGTGAACTGAGATTAGTGCTCAAAGCCAAAGCACATTATTGGGTTCAGAAATGAGACACATTAAAGTGAGCCCTCCTACGTAAATGAGATTGCAATCTCCTCTTCCATCCTGAATTCCTTATCTCCGTTAATTCTGACCGATATACCAAAAACCTGAAAATCATCCTAGACTTCTCCCTCTACCTTACTAAACTCCAGCCCTAATCTGATCATATTTCAAAGTTCCACTGGCTCTATTTCCTAAACATCTCTAAAATCTGTCCCCTTTCTACTCGCACGGTACTTCAGATTCATTTATCTCCTGACTTCCAGCAACAGCCTCCCCAAGTATCCCTGACTCCACTTTCAGGTTCTTCTAATACACCCCATCCACTGCTGCCAGAGTTTCTGGACCATCAAGAATCCAATTACATCCTATGTCCCAGCTTAAAACTGGCCAGTATTTCCGTGGTGCAGACAGAATTTCCCTAAACTGTGCCTTGGAATGCAAGCCTAGATGTTCTTAGGAAAAAATCAGGTCTACGAGGAAATAAATTTGGAAAATTCTACATGCTACAGCCACCTAACCTTACCCTCCATATTCACAAAATACATTTTGGCATTATAAAGCTGAGAAGTCCAATAATAATACTAAGTGTGCGTAACATTTAACCAGGAAACACTATTCTCCATCAACACTCAACATCCCTGAAACACTACAATCTCATGAAACAAGTTTTTCATAGAGGACACGCTAAGAAATGCCGGCCCATAATAAAGTCCAAACTCCTTAGCGTACAAGGCCTTCATCACCTGACCCAACTCTGTACCGCATCCACCTTCTACCGGTCCCTTCCTCCCCACTCTAGTGTACCCACCTCTTCCACAGAGGTAACACGAGACTACCACTCTGCCTTTATCACCGCACTTCATAACACTGTATTGCAATTTCCTAATTAGACGTCTATATCCTACCATGACCACAGCTTAGGAAGGAACAGACTCCGTGTCACCCAGTTATATAACCCTAGTACAGTACCCAGCACATAGTAGGTACTCGATAAATATTTGTTGAACAAATGCTAAAGGATATCTTAAAATTTCATGTTTTGCTTTCCGAGTTTTCTCATTTGTACCATATAAAAATGCTATAAAATAGGAAAAACAAATGATGTCATCTTTTTATACGTGCTGTGACTCAGATTAAATAATAATCAAGGTTACCAGCTCATAAAAATCTGAAATGAACCAAAATCACCGGACTCACAGGTTAGGGCTTTTAGACATAATACACTGCTTCAATAAGACTAAATTACCTATATTAATTTTGCTCAGAAAGTTTGTTTCCTAGGCATGTGCTCAACTCTTAATGCAAAGCACATGTTTCTTTTTTAAGGTCATATTTCCATTAAAGAAGGGGCAGAGGAAATTAAAATTACATCGTCTGAGTCGAAGGGTGGAAGAGACTGTAAGGGAGCATGAGGCTGTTCTGCCAAAATCTCTGAGGCCTGATGCCTTATGGAAAAGATCCAAATTCACTTGTTAAAACCTAGAGACCAATAACAATTCACACCACCTAAAAAGGAGGGTCCCTCATATTCTGAATAGAACCTACTTCTTAAAACCACTTAACACCTAACTAAATTATAAAGTATACAGGCTCTGTGCTTCTTACCTCTTGATTGTGACAGTTGTGTGGAAGAGAATACACATGGAAAAAATATAAAAGGTTGCCCTAAACCGATAATGACATTGGAGGAAGATATCAGAATCCCCTGGTGAGCTTATCAAACATACTCCCACTCCATGAGAACTGACATTCTCTGAGCCATTCTGATATGAATGTTTATCTTATTCTTCACAAGTGTGGAAATGAAAAAAAAAAAAATGTTCAGCACCACATCTCTGAATGGATCCTTTGTCATATGTCATTTACAAACGACTGAAACAAATGACTAAGATGCAGTGTGGAGCTAAAGTTAGGGTCTGATGCCGCGTTATCTGTTTTGCATTAAAGATCCAACACACACTAAATGAATTCTCAAATACAATGAAATTAAAAAATTTACACTTAACTACAAGAGTAAAATTTTCCTATTATCTCAAGTTTTACCTATCTAATTGCCTTTCCTAATGCTCCAGTCTACATTTAATTAGCAGATCCTACTGTTTCAAGTACTTAAAGCATCATTTATGAGATTTCAAGCTAAGTTTCCTTACTAAGATTTTACAGTCACCCTATACAAGTCTTAGAATACAAAATAACATGTTTTTACAACTTAAATTGCTAACTTGAGGCAATATTAATGTCTCGAAATTTTCCAAAAGGAAACTAGTAAAGTAAATATCACACGTACTATGAAAAGTTCCATTTATTGGACAATTTTAATAGTACACAGAAGGGAACAGACCCTTCTATCAGAATCTCTGAATCTATCAGCAAAAAAGATTCAGAAATGTAATTTAATATTGTGGCCAAATATTCTTACTCATTCCCTAGATTACCTCTATGAAATAGAAACACAGAAATATATAATAATTTTTTTTAAAAAATCATAATACTTTGAGCTTTATAAAAGCTTTTTTTAACCTGCTTAATCTCTCTGGATACTAGTACTAACAATCTGGACATAGAGGATTTTCATAATTTACCAACCTGTTAAAAAGTATTTTCTTAATATCTATGTTTAATGACACATTAGGCAAAATGAATACTTACGTTTAAAGCCCACAAAAAAATTTTGAAGTTATAAGTATAAACACACAAAACAATTAACAAGATAGCATAAATACTCGTATTAATAAATTAAGTAATAAAAGTGGTCACTTGTGCCATATAAGAAATCAAAAGGCAGGACAATAAATGAGGTGTTTACAAGGCAATAAAGATAATAAAGAGAAATTAAAGAAAATTACTGGGCTGTGGTTGGCACGGCCTTGGAAGATGGGCAGGGATATAGACAGGAGAGGGAAGAAAGGTTGTGGGTTACCTGTTGGGTGGACAACAAAAGCAAAGGTGTAAGCAGTCACTGGGTAGCGTGTGTGTGTGTGCACATGCAAGCATGTGAATGTGTTCGCTGGTGGAGGGAAAACGATAAGGAATCTGGTCTGACAGAAGATGGTTTACCAGAGGGAAGAACAGAAACTAGCCCTGCAAAGGTTGTTGGGCAACTTCTCAGAAAGCTTAAACACTATGTATAAAAGGACAGGCATTTTCCTCTGTACCATAACAGGGCTGAACTAGAAATACCTGGTCTTTTTTCAATTCAAAAATTTGAGCATAGGTGTAACTATGACACAGAGTAACTAAAGAGCAAGGGGACAGCGTAACCAAAAACATGCGGGAAGAGAATGAACCGCGAAAGGAGACTGAAGAACAGACACTGAAAGCCTGGAATGGAAAGGAAAAACTGTCAGGCTTGTTGAGGAACCGGGTATACGGGGTCAAAAATCACTCCAAGGTTTCAAGCGCAGAAAAACAGTAGTACTATTGACAGGCAAAGAGGGTGGCTGATTTGGGAAGAAGAAAACATCAGTGCACATATTTTCAAACCTGTGTTGGAAAATACAATCTGAGGTAATAATTTTTCAAATCCAAGTATAAATTTACTGCAAATCATTTAGAAATAAGAGGACTAGACATAGCCTTAATGAGCAGAGTAGACCAGAGGGGTATAGCTGGGAAAGTAAGCTTAAAGGCAACAATAGAAGCCAAGGGATAATTTATCTGAAGGAGGGTTTGAACAAAATAAATAGTTAAAACTGGGTCATTCAGAATGCCAGCCTAATATCGATCCAGGAATTTTTCAGTTAAAAAAAAAATCTTTTTTCTACAAGAATATAATCTGCAATCTACTGATGATAATTACCCTGACTGGTACAGAATTCAATCGAGGTGTTCAGTGTGAGTTAACCACTACCCATACTTATCTTGATATTAATACCCACCATACTGTCATCATTCCAGACATCAGATTGGGCTGCCTCTCCTTGGAATGAATCACTCTGCTGTTCTTCCTGTGTGCTGGACTGAACGGAGCTGGCGGCCAAAGAGGGTTGGTCATTATTCTGGAGTGAGGAATGATCTGAATCTGTGGATGAAGGTAAGTTAGGTGCTGGAATGGCATCTTCAAGAATCAAACATATCAAGTCCCCAGAAACAATCCCATATGAAGCCAAGGTCTCTTCATCTCCAGTGAGGGCATCCTTGTTGTTCAATGTAATTGCAAACCGGGTATCAGAACTGCCAAGAAAGACGGATAAGGATGGTAAGAGCTACCTATTACCATTATCCTCAACAATACATTTGGAACATATAAGGTATACGGTATGACCCTAGAAGAACTAAGTAATGAAAACAAAACAAAAATACTAAGGAAGCCAAAGTTTTGGAAAAACTATCAAAATTATTTGTTCTTATCATCAAATGCATAAATTATAGATTTCTAATAGCTAAAATTCTAGGCTGGGGATAGGATATAGTAATTCTCTATCATTAGTCCGTATTTTCCTCAATCTTAAGACACATACTTTTTTATGTTTTGACATCTTTGCAATACAGATGCTTATTAAAATCAATGACACATCACAGCTTATTTGACAGCATTTTTTCCTTTAGTGTTACATATAACAACGTGCCTTAAGAGTGACAGCAACTGAAATTCAATGAAATATAGTCTTTTTAAAATACAAATTACATCACATCATTTCTCTACTGGAAAATCCTTCAATAGCTTCTGTGTGAACTTGGAATAGAATCCTTAACATGGCCTCCAAAGTCCCACATTTGACCCTGACCCACTTCTACCTCATCCACCTTATACCATCCATCCTCTCACTGGCTGCCCTCTCTAGTCACATGAGCTTTCTGTCTTCAAAATAGATCAACTTCACTGCAGCCTTTGGGCCTCTGCATTTACTCTTCCAGATCTTCAAGTGACTCTTTCTCATCATTCAGGGCTCAACTGAAATGTCACCTCTTCAGAGATGCCTTCCACCCAGCCTCCACCACTCTATCCCATTCTCATGTTTTATTTTTGTTGTAACACTACTATTTAAAAATATATTATCTCCCTTCCCCACCCCCACACGAGAACTTAAGTTTCGTAAGATCAGGTATCTTGTCCGTCTAGTTCAAAACTTGGCAAATAAAAGTATTAAATGTTAACTCTAAATGAAAAATAAAATTTTTAAAAAAATTTGCTTTAACCCTAAAAAAAAAAAAGGAATATATGTACTTTAAAAATCTACTAAATTCCCACTACGAAAAATAAACCAATTATACTACCTCCCAGAAAAAAAAAGTATTTGCAAAAAAAAAAAGAATAAATGCAACCAACATTAGTTGGGAGGATCAAGATGAGACTGAAATCAGGGGTACCTATTCAGTGTCCTTACAGGGCTGTAAGTTTATCTTGGTTCCAAAACACTAGACCCACGTCCTAAATGAATTTTCATAATCACAAAAAGTTAGACAAATAAATGACTAAGTACAAATTCCTCCTGATAAGTACAAGTTCACCCTTCTATGATGTCTTTTATACAGAAGACAGCACAAAGCCAAAAACTCACCAGTAAACAAGCTAAGAACTCAAATTATCCTGAAGCAATAAATTCCCATCCTTTCTGCATCACAGATTACCTGACCTTGAACGAATAACCATCGTTTCACCATAGTGGTGAAGACTAATTAACAAATCATTGTAGAACATTTTATGATGTTTACACTCATCAGTGGTGACTTCATTAACTTTTTGGAAAAGTTAAAGATGAAGTCCATTGAAAATCATTGTTTATTCTTTCTTACAATGCTGCATTTTTCAAATGAGCCTGAAATAACTTTTTTCTTTCACGTGTAAATACATTTTTTTCTTACCAATTTGAGTGTCTTTGGTTGAGAAATTACTGAGATTTTAGAAACTACTCCTGCTTATTGGAAAATAAAAAACTTGCTTGTTTTCCAATGCTTTGATAAATGCTGGGGATCTATCAGCTGCCCAGAAAACCACCACCCCAACTCTGGCAGGAAAAAAAAAAAACCCACCTCAAATGAACTATGTGTTTATGGATCATTTGTCACACACAGCAAAAGACTGTTTTTTAAATATGATGTTTATTCAAATATCTATTTGTAGAAAAGGTAAAAAATTGTCTGCTTAATAAAAATGTTACACTTCCCTCCCCTATAGAAAAAGAAAAAAAGCTATTTCTAAAGTAATATACTGTTTTCCAAGAGAGGCTTTAAAAATTAGTTGTTTTCTGAAATTGTGGGGGGGGGGAGGAACTTTAAAGTTCATCAGGAAACGCCATCCTAGAAACTCCAGGTCTTTTAAAAAAATGTATTTTATGGCAACCCCAGATCCACTTGCTAAGCAAAGGCATTTTAAAAACAATGTCATATAGACACATTTTAAAATTCACCATTTATTATAAAATGAACACACTTTCAGAAGAACGCATTTACTTTCACAAGCTGAAGCTTACACATTCCTTCCAGTTAACCAACCTCCACTGTGAAAACAAACCTGAAAGAGAAACTAACGGGCTCTTGGGTAAACAAAGAGTCATACTGGATTTCATATCCTTTCAAGACTGTCCAGCCTCATTAAAAAATAATAAAATGTAAACACACACAGATGAAAATTCCTTAAAAAGAGAAGTTAATTTTGAAAAACTATGGTGGAGCAAGGACGCCAGCATGCAAAACACTAAGTTTAACACAAGAAATAGTAATAGGTATGCCACTTAACGTAACGTTTAAAAGGAGTTATGTCAGTACCTCATTGATTTTTCTTAATTTGGAAAAAATCAGGCTTAACCTGAAATACGAAAGGGTAGGAAGTTCATAATATGGCTTCATTTTACTGAATTCCTTAAAAATAAAATGAAAGTTTGTAAAAGTCTTATAAGAGGAGCCACTTAACAAACAGAAAGGCTTTCTTTTGAAGAGTTCACCTAAAAAATCCCAACGAACATCTTTTTAAAAATATTTTCTTAACACGAATTCCAAATTCGCTAGCTCAGTATTTGAAAAGGACCACCCCTACTTTTGTCCCTCTACTCCGATCACTGTTCTCGAAAAAAATAACCCTCTGTGGAAACAAAGCAGCCTCATCTGCGGTCCCATAAAACGAATAACAGAATTTGATCCTTTGCTTCTCAACGTCACTGCCCCCAAACTGCAGACTCTCCAGCGCTGTCATCATAAAGCCACACGTCTGCCATTGTTTCAGCAAAAAGTAACATCCCGCCCAGGAAAATAACAGGATTCGAAACGTGCCGACAAGGTGTATTTCGTAAAACTTTGCAGTGGCACATGGACCGTAAACACTCAAAAAAGTCTTAAGACCACTGCGGCCTCACAGCAGCGGTACAAGTTACGGGCGGCCTCGGACGGAGGGCCGATGGCTAACTCCTTCTAGTACTTTCCGAACTTTCTCACGCAAACACCTGTCGGCTGGAGCCGGTGAATTTCAAACCCCTGAGAGCGGGGAGAGATGTAACCCAAGCCAAACCCATCATTTCCGACCTTAACATTTTAACGGACGGGACAACTTTGCGCGCTAGCCTAGTCCTGGGTTCTTTTACTGTGAAAACAGAATCGACGGCTCACCCTGGAGGGGAACGGAGCCCGCGCCACGCTGGGCCATGTCCTCCGCGAGCCGGGACCGCAGCGTCCGCTCACCGCCGGGCCTCGGCGCGTCACAGTGCCGGGGGCGCGCGAACCGCGCCGCGCCGCTCCCCGCCCGCCTCACGTGACGTCCGGGCCCGCGCCCCCCGGCACGCCTCCCCGAGCCCGAGGCGCTCCACGTCCGCCCCGCCGGGCGCCCCGCCGCGGCCGCTCACCTGTACCCCCAGGTGGGCAGCAGGGCCTGGCTCAGGTGGGCACGCAGCTGCCCCAGCGTCGGCTCCGTGTCCGACATCTCCAGCGGCCAGGTCCTCTTCTGAAGCCGCACCCGGAGCTTCATGGCGGCGGCGGCGGCAGGGCCCAAGGGCCGGACCCCGGAGGCGAGACGCTGACAACGGCGCGGGCGGACGCCTCCCGCCTCCAGTGGCGGCGGCCCCGGAGCGACAGCTACCGGAGCTGGAGGGGTGCTGAGATGTAGCGGTGAGAAGGCCCCGCCACGGTGGCTGCGCTGCCGGCCCCTCTCTTGAGGGCGCCCTCTGGAGCCCGCCCCGCGGCTGGCCGCCTGCGCCGAGCCAGGCCGCTCAGGGACTTGCGATCGATGACTCGGCGCGCAACGGCGCCACCTGGGAGCGCGAGGAGCGCACTGCGCAGGCGCCGAGGCAGCCGCCGGGCGGCGGTGTCACCGCGCTTCCTCCGCTTCCGCTGCGCCGGGTGCTCGCAGACGTACCTGGGAGACGTTAACGCTGAAATGGATGCTGCAGACGACGCACCTCACCGCGCCGCCAGGCCAATGTGTGCCTAGTCCTTACTTCTTTGCCTCCGTGGTGCTCAGCTTCAGCGGCACGTGCTCTGAGAAGCCTTGGGTTGAGCCCTGGCTTTGGTAGTTTCTTCCTGTTACAGCAAAATGTAAAACACCTTGTATACTCAGTGATCTATGTCGAAGAGTATATTAGTATTCTGTTGTTGCCTAACAATCACCCCAAAGTTTAACAGCTTAAAACAACAAACATTTATTACCCCATATGGGCCTGACTTGTCTGGGTGATTCCATTTTGGTCTTAGATTACAGTCAAGATATAGGCCAAGGCTGTAGTTATCTGAAAGCTTGAGTTGGCCTGGAGGATCTACCCCCAAATGGTTCACGCATATGACTGCTGGCAGGAGACGTCAGTTTTTCACTGGATGGAGCTGTGCATAAGGCCCCTGGAGTGTCCCCATGACACAGCATCTGGCAAGTGATCCCAGAGAGACCAAGGCAGAAGCCATGTCTTTTATAATCTAGCCTCAGCAGTCACATACCATCACTTCTGTCATATTCTGTTGATCACGAAGCAACCCTTCAATAGTGCGTGAGTACCAGTCAGTTGACAGGGATCATTGGGAGCCATCTGGGAGGCTGGCTACAAAAGAGGGTCTGAAAATAATAATGATGACAGCTGAGATGAGGGTGAGAGTATCCCACATTAGTCCTTGAATGATAGCCATTGTCCACATCGTAAGAGTTGAATAAAGTTTCTCCCAATAGGTGGCAGTACTTGTCCACATCTTGACCTTCATTCATTAAAGAAATAAGTGTTGATCACCTTCTTTGTACTAGGTATTGTCCTAGGAACTCAAAGATTGAAAAGACAAGTTTCTACCAGTACAGAGTTTACAGCTGAGTGAACCTTGTGGTAGTGTAAAAAGTGTCTTGTTTATGAAAGAGATAAGAGAAAATCCTGGGGATTGGGGCACATTGAGGATGGTTGCCATGCCAGTAAGGTTTTTTAGTAGCAAGCAATATGGGATCGAGGAAAGGTGGCAGGACCAGGGTGGCTCATTGTGGCCAGGGTAAAGACAGAGTGTATACATCCTCAAATAAAAAATGGCCTTTGACTAAGCAAATGATTTGGGACACATTCTACAATGTATGGGAAGCCACTGGAGAGTTTTAAGCAGGGGCATCTTTACCAGGGTTCTTGGTTCTGAGCAATAGAAACTGACTCTGGGTGACTTAAGCAAAAAAGGAGTGTATTACAATGATACTGCATAGCTCAGGGAATTCTGGGGAGGGCTGGAGAAGTGGCTCCAGGCTAAGCTTCCAAGAATGAAGGTCAAAACCATGCTGAAGAACTGGCCTGATGAGGAAATTACCATGACTGGGATTGCCACTCCCACCCCACCCTGCACTGGAGGAAACTGCTGTCACTGCTGTCACCACTGGGGAATGGCTGCCACCTTCAAATGCCACACACTTTTGCAGGGTTCTGCACCAACAAAATGCCAGGTTTCAAAAAAAAAAAAAAAAAAAAAACTCGTTTCCTCACCTTGCTCACTTCTAAATAAAAGGTTCATAGGAATACATCTGATTGAGGAAGACCAAGTCCCATGCCTGATTCCTGGCTGCAAAGGAGACTGGAATGGGGGCCCAAACTCCTTTCCTGGGGAGATGGGGCTTAAAATACTGGAATTGACCAAAATATAGGAAGGCTGTTCAAAAGATGGTAGAAAGTCATGAGTCTGACAGGTGTACACTTCAAAGGGCGTGGGTCAGGTCTGAAATCTCAACTCATCACAGGCTGAGTGGGGGATACTTACCGGATCAAGGTTTCTCAGCCTCAGTACTACCATCATTTGAGGTCTCATACATCTTTGTTATGGAGAACTATCCTGTACCTTATAGGATGTTTAGCAGCATCCTTGGTCTCTATTCACAGTAAGATACCTATAGAGCACCCCTCTCCCAGTCGTGTGAACCAAAGATGTCTCCAAATACTGCCAGATATCCCCTAGAAGGCAAAATTGCCTTGAGAACCGCTAGATTAGAGACCAGCTCAATTAGAAGCCTCTTTTGGTAACTGAGAGAAGAAAAGAATAAGAGGAAAGACAGTGGGAATAGAAAGAATGGGATGGACTAGCATGATGTTATAGAAGTAGAAATAACAGAGCTTGAAAAATGACTATATTCGGAGGCTGTATTAGGATATAACTTAAGGTGCTATAACAGAGATCTGAATAGTGACCTAAACAAATGTAATTTATTTCTCTCTGAAATAACATTCTTGGAGAAAGCAGTGCAAGGCTAACATAAGTGGCTGTCTTTGGAGACCATTTACCATAGTCTACCTCTTAATACTATGTAAACCTGGATAAGTTACTATCTATAAAAATGAAAAAGTAACAAACATATCATCAGGTGTGTTGTAAATATTCAGTGAAATAACACCTTTTGTTTTAAGCCACTAAATTTGTGGTAATTTGTTATAACAATAGAAAACTAATCCACTTGAGATCAATGTCTCAATCCTTTACCCAATAGGGTGTAAACCCCAGGATAGCAGCCGTCATCCAACCGCAGGAGTCCCCAAGGTGCCTGGAAGAGAGCCAGAGCATTCCCAAGCCACTGCTAGGATGGATTTAAGGTTCACTGGAGGACCAGCCTCCAAAACTTCAGAGGTTCATGAAAATCTTATACACCCCTTCTCTCCACCATCTCCCTTCTTGAGACTTTTTTTTTTTTCTTTTTGCAGGATGTCACCTTAATGTCTGCAAGCAACAGGCACTGTAACTTTCAAAGAGTTCAGGAATTTACATTTCTTTTTTTAACAGACCATTTCGTAGACTACTACAAAGGGATGATGCCAGTCTTTTGTGAGACTCCATTCATTGACTCCCTATAGGCTATTTTTTTAAAAAATGAATTGGTTTAGAACAGTTTTAGATTTATAGAAGTAATGTGAAGACATATACCACATACCAACTTTTCCCTATTATTAACAGATTAATATGGTACATTTGTTACAATTAAGGAACAAATATTGATACATTTTTATTAACTGAAGTCCACATTTTATTCAGATTTCCTCAGTGTTTACCTAATGTCCTTTTTCTGCTCCAGGATCCCATCCAGATTACCACGTTACATTTAGTTATCATGTCTCCTTAAGGCTTCTCTCGGCTGTGATGGTTTCTTAGACTTTTCCTGTATTTTAGGACCTTGACAATTTTGAGGATTAGTAGAATGTCCCTCAGTTAGGACATATCTGATGTTTTCTCATGATCTGAGCGAAGTAATGTGCTCCTGGGAGGGGAACCTGTCCTGGTAAAGCACCGCTCATCACATCACGTCAACACTACATACTGTCAATATGGCTTCTCACTGTTGGTGTCGACCCTGACCACTTGGCTGCTCCACTGTAAAGTCACTCCTTTTTTCTCTTTGTCGTATTGTACCTGTTAGGAAAAAGTCGCTATGCATAGCCCACACTTAAAAAGTGGAAGTTATGCTCTACTTCCTGAGGGGTAGGGCAGCTACATAAATTATTTGACTTTCTTCTGCACAGGAGATTCGTCTCGTCTCTATTTATTCAATCGTTTGTTTACATCAGTTTGGACTTATATGTATTTTACACTTTGGCTAACAATCAAGTACTACTTTATTCTATTGCTCAAATTGTTCCAGCTTTGGCCAGTGGGAGAACATTCAGTTGGCTACCGTATCCATTTGACATCATAGCGGATTTTTGTTCCTTTGTTTTATTTTGTTCTGTTTTTGAGTACTTTCTGGCACTATAAGATGCTCCAGGGTTATGTCGTATATATCCTGCCCCAACCCTAAACTCAGCCGTTTTTCCGAGGTATCTGAGTTCCTTTCATTGGAAAATGGTATTAGAAACCAAGATCTGAATGCTAGGTGTGCTCATGGCTATCGGGGTGTTGTTGCTTCCAGGCCTCCTCGGCTGACAGAGCAAAGAGATATATGTGATATATACTATTTCTGTACGTAACCATGTATACATTAACCTAAGCATGAGTTCATGCTGATGTTTTCGACTCTAATCCACTACCACACAGATCATTCTGGCCTACCGCCTTGCTAATCTGTCACCTCCCAATCCCACTATGACAAACCTGGCTCCCAGCCATTCACCATCCGTTTGCTTAATTGTTCCGTTCCAGTGTATATATGTGTTGTGGTTTCAGAATTGTTAACCCATATCCCCCGTGGGAAACATCATCATCAAATAGAGCGCAGTGCTTAAACGACGGGTCCTGCCGCCTTCAGTCTTACAGACTTTACTCACTCCCAGTGCTGCCCAGGTCAGCACCTGACTTCACCATCCCCATCGGCAAAGTCGTTTCATGTTTTTAATACACTTGGGCCCCTCAGTCTCCCAAGTGATTTTTTAAATATATGTACATGAAGTTTTACTCCCTGAGCCGTAAAGTTCTCCGGGTTTTGACAAATGCCTAATGTCTTATTTCCCTGTTAGAGTATCATACAGAATTATTTCACCAGTCTAAAGAATCCCATGTGCTTCAACCTCCTTCATTACCACCCCCTAACCCTGACTGATCTCTTTACCATCTCTCTAGTTTTGCCTTTTCCAGAATGTTATATCATCGGAATTGTAGCGCGTGTAGCATTTTCTGGTTCATAACTGACTTCTTTCATTTAGCGGTATGCATTTAAGGTTAATTCAGTTCTTTTTGCGGCTTCATAGCTCATTTCTTGTTAATACTGAATCACACTCCACTGTATGGATGTGTCGATCCCATTCACCTATTGAAGGACATCTTGGTTCCTTCCAGTTTTCGGCAATTATGAATAAAGCCTCTATAAACATTTGTGTTTGTATAGGTTTTTATGGGGACCTAAATTTTCATTTAGTTGGATAAACACTTAGGAGCACTACTACAGCATCGTGCGGTAATGTTAAATAGCTAGTCAGACAGACGTGAGCAACAGGAGAACAAAGGAACAGGCCTAGCCTAGAGACCTCCCAGAGAACACCCTAGTTAGAGAATCCCTCCTTCATCCCCAGAGACAAAGCACTGGAGGGCCATAATCTATAGCTGGTTTAAGCCAGCCGCAGACCCGTGCACAGAAGGTACCACCCTAACCAGCCCACAACCTCAGCCTCATTATACCGTCATTATAATACCATGTGTTTGCCTGGAAGTTCATGAATCTAATTATAACAGACCGAATTCCGAGTAAGCGCATGCGCACAAGGCAGAGTTATATAGCGGCCAAGTGTCCATCAAAATGACCTCTCATGCCAATCACCTAGGAATGCCTTCCGTAATCACCCATCGCCGCCCAAATATAATTCAGACCTTCCCACTTCTGGGTAGTTACAGCTCTCTTCACTGAAACTCCGTTCCTCTCTTAGAGCATGCTCTGTCTTTCTAAAATATACTTTCTATAAATCTTTTCTAAACCTCACTGACCTGTGATTCTCACTACGTCAGTGAGGCAGAACCGTGCGAAAGTGCTAATTACTCTTCTGTATATCTATCCCCTACCCCCCGGCCACTGGGGAGACACCGAAGTTCAAATCCCCCCCAAACTGTAACAGTAAGATTAGATTTAATTTTGTAAGAAACTGCCAAACTGTTTTCCAAAGCAGTTGTACCATTTTACATTCCCATCTGCAGTGAATGAGAGTTTCCTGTTGCTCCGCATCCTCATCATCAGTTTGTGTTGTCGGATCTTTTTTTAATTAAATTTTAGCCATTCTAATAAGTGTGTAGTTGTATCTCATTGTTTTAACCTGCAATACCCTAACGACAGATAATGCTGAACCTCTTTTCATATGCTTATTTGCCATCTATATATTCTTCAATGAGGTATCTGTTTAGAGCTCGTGCCCATTTTTTTAATTGGGTTGTCTGTTTCCTTAGGCTGAGTTTCCTTTATTTTTCTGGATAAAAGCCATTTTCTGTGCATGACAAAACCCTTCACAGTCCAGCTATAAACCACTTTCTTCAGTGACTTCTACAGATCGCTTACACTGCACTGCTCCAAAATGCCTTCTCCCAAGTCGATTTGCATGCCTCTGTGCTTTTGTACATGCCAGCCCTTCTATCTGGAGCACCTTTCCTTCCCTTCTTCCAAGCAGAGGTGTGCCTCCTTCCTTTTGCTCCTAGAGCACTGGGAACATACTCTTCAATGTTACCCATCATATCACAGTGCAGTTATTTGTACACCAGGCTTTCTCCAATCCTAGATTATGAGGTTCTCAGGCAGAAAGGGCAGGTCTTACCTATCCACAACGCTCAACCCCCACGTCCAGTGTGAGGACTGGTTAAGCAAGATTTCAAATGATAGATTTATACTTGTCCCTCACTTCTGTTTGGAAAAGTAAGATCCTCATTCTGTGTCTGCCAGGGAGAGTCAGGTTGGCCGTAGTTTGGGTGTTCCCTTACAAATCCAATTCATTTTCTTGAATCTTGAGCTTTTATCTACATAACAATTCACACACTCTAGTCTCAGAAAAACCTAGAGAGCTTTTTAAAACACAGATTGCTAACTCCCACCTCCAGAGTTTCAATCGAGCTGGTCTGGAAAGGGGACTTGAGAATTTGCATTTCTAGTAATTTCCCAGTGATGGGAACCACTGGTCTTTAACAGGTGGTCTTGCTATAGTTGTTTGGGCTTTTTTTTTTTTTTAACACTTTTAAAAAGACTGAAGTAGCTGTGCTTGGTGAGAAACTGAAATGGGCCTTCAGAATGTTGTGAGTTAAAATTGGAACCATGCAAATTAGAAAAAGAATCTCCAGAAGATGTTGAAATGATTAAGATCCTATCCACAAAGATGTCTGGAACCTCTTAGAAGAAATAAATAAAAATATTCTTGGAAAGCAAGCTAGAAAGAAGCATACAGGAGACAGGAATGAAGTTGGGGGGGGGGACCATTAGGATTTTCACAGTTTGATCTGTAAATAAGTATTGTTTGAATCTTTTACCAAGAGAATGTATTCACATGTTTATTGGGTAATTAAGAAAAATATTATTAAGACTATTAGAATCTCATCTTCAAAGGGAGTGTCATCCACTGCAAGGGCTAGATACAATACTTTAATATATTTTGTTTCCTTCTCAACTGAGGCCTGTCAAGGGACATTTGCCATAGTCTAGAGAAATTTTTGTCAACCTCAGGTAGGAAAGAATGGTGCCACTAAATTCAGGGTAGAGGCCAGGGATGCTGCTACACATCCTACAATGCACAGGACATCAGAGACTTACGTGGCCCAAAATATCAGTAGCTCCAAAGTAGAGAAATTCCTGTCTGTTTGAATTGGACTCACACCAGTAGTTCTTAGACATTTCAGAGCTGTATCACATTATCTTGTTTGCTTGGTTCCACAATATCCTTCATGTCTCATAAAAGTTATATGTATATGCATTAAAAATTTAGCATGAATTTAAGTCTGCTTTGAACCACAAATAATAAAATGGAAGTCATTTTTAGATAATTGATAATAAATGCAGGTTAATAGGAAGTGAGCGTGTTGTTATTCAAAACCAGGAGGGAGTCGCTGCTTTAAATCATTCCAGAGTGTGGCTGGTGAGTGGGAGGAGCCATGGTCTGAGTCACTAGTCAGTGTCCACCCAGAAACGTCATCACACAGACTTCAGGAGCATGTGGCCTGGGACAGAACTGGGAAGAGAGGGGGAGATGCTGCCAGGTGGTAGGATGATTCTTCCGGACATCTCCCCAGACCTTCTGGAGTGAATTATAGGGTCGCTTACCTCTCTCAAGATCCACACAAACTCCAAGCAGCTTCCTATCTATGGTCAGGAACAAACTAGCAATTACTCACACAGATTCAGTTAGCAGCTGGAAGAACCAGATGTGCTGCCTGGCAACAGCACCCTTCTCTCTCCTCACCTTCCACGTCCCTGTGGGCTGTGGTTTGCCCTTTAGTGACCTTCCTAAAGAGGAGGCTTAGCATAGTGGTGAAGAGCATGAACTCCGAGAAGCAGAAAACCTGGGTCCTGAATCCTGACCCTAAACCTTACTAGCCGTGATGCCTAAGCTTAGGCAAATTATTTACCCTCTTAATTTCCTCATCTATAAAATGGAAATAATAATAGTACAATCTCGGTGGGGATTTAATGAGTTCATATATGGATGTTGCCCAGAGCATAACAAACACTCAATAAATGTTACCTCTCATTTTTCTCTACCTCTTATATTCCTCTTCTTCTTCAGGGGTTCCTCTTAACCAGATTTTGCCAATACAAACTGTTGTGCGTGGGGTGAAGTGAGGGATGGGAGCTCAAAGCGTTTTTTGGCCTTAAAACTGCTCTATCTGGCTCATTCTTCCTATACACATAACCCTTGCTCCCCCCTACTTTCGTCTGCCACATAAATTGTCTTTCAAGTTCAAAAAATGTCTGATATTCAGATAACTTCCTTCTATATGGAAATAGCCCCAACATTCTGGAAACCAATAGCTAGGATGCTCAGTTCCTTAATGCTATATCGTGACATCTTTCTGCAATGAGCAATTTTTCTACCTAGTTAATTATGATTTTTCTTTTGGAGTTTAAATTAAAGATGTCCTTTAATCTGCAGAGACTACTACTCTCTCAGCCATTAGCAAGTGAAATAATTAATCTTACATTTTAGATGACCATCTTGGGTAGGCTAGATAAGCAGGAGTTCCCAGCAAATTTTGAGTTAAATCTGAAAACCTAAAATAAATAACAAAACCGGATAGAGTGCTGCCGTCTTTTTGTTGTTGTTTTTAATGATGAATTTGGCAAATTTGCCCTAAAATAATTCCGTGAACAGAAAGGAAGGCTAAGGGGCTGATTTCTAAGGCCCCTTTCGAATTAAATAAAACAGACTAACTGCACTCCCTTCTTCAATCTTAGTTTCCTAAACTTCAGTTATCTGAGCCCATTTTTCCAAAATTATCCCACATCCCACATAAGTTGTACTGTTATTACTTTTTTCCCACGAATCAACCACTTCTTAAACTGTACATAAATTTGTCTAAAAGGGGAAGCTATATAAATGCAAAACTTTTATGAATTTCCAAATAGAGGGTAAATGTAAGAAAAAAAATACCATGAAAACTAAACTTTGTATGTTTCTTTTTAAAAAGTTGTTTAAAATATCTTAAAGTATGAATTAAAAATAGAGGACATGCAAGGAAAAATGCATCTAACTTATTGACGCTACATGAAAAACTTACTGTGTGCTAGCTCATTTAGTTTAATTCTCATAATGACTCTTCGAAGTAAGTATGATCTCCACTTTCACAGAAGATGTGGTGATGGCCCCGAGCCCCAGAGGAGTGAGTAAACTGCCCAAAGTCCCAGAGTTGGGATGGGCAGAGCAGATCCACATGAAGCCAGAGCCCTCAAGGACCACAAGACGGAGTCCTATGTCTCACGTCCTGTCTCCTCCTGACAACTCTCCCCACATCCTGTGCCAAAAGTCCCAGGATATACAAGCATCGCTCAGATTGCCACCAAGATACCGTGAGACTTTCAGGTCTTTCGTGACAACAAGAAAACATTAGTATTTGCGCCAGGAAAGATTTTACAGTTTTTGTTATGTTACAGTTTTTGGCTTCCGTCTAAGTCTAGCAGATCCTGTGCAGCTGGTTAATGGACACGAGGTATAGATAGGAGGCCACAAAGATCTAAATCTTCCTGGCAGAGAAAAGGAATGGGGGTGGGAGTAAAGTAGGGGAGCAGGGGAGGAAGGGAGGGCCAAGAAGCTGCTCTGGGGAGGAGAGATAAGAGGAAACCTAGGACTATAGAGAGAGAAGAGAGAGAGAGAGAGAGGAAACCGCTGCCACCCGGAAAGTCTGAGGAGGGGAACAGGTACCTTATGATTTTTTCCCCATGTAATATGTGATGTCATTCATCTCCGTCATGTCTGGGTCTGATTTTTTTTTTCTAATATGCTAAAAATAATCACAATACTATTTCAAGTGTTCGTCTGTGTAGCACCTGAAATATCCCACATCCCTTCCGGGTGGCACATGCGTCGTGGGAAACCGCCTCAGGTGATCTCGTCCGGTTCTGTGACTTTAATTCCACCTCTAGGATGACGACTTGGAAATACAAATTTCCAGCCAACCTCTTCCCAGAACTCCATCTTCCCACCTGACGTAGCCATTGCGATGTCTGGTACCATCATTTCTGCCCTTACTGCATCCCAGACCCACTAACCCATCTTTGCTGTTCCCTCCACCTTCCCCTTCAGTGCTTTGTCTGCCTGACTTTTAATACTCAGATCTCGACGCAAGGATAGCCTCCTCAGAGAAGCCTTCCTGGATCATCCTAACACAGTAAGCACACCTCCCCCAGTTACATCGCTCTACCAATTATAAGACCGCCCTTCCCCTTATTTCCTTCATGGCACACGTTACAATCTATACCTTTAGTTTATTTTGTTGTCTTCGCATTTATTTTATATCTCCACCTGCTAGAACATAAACTCCATGTGGACAGAAGTTCTGTCTCTTTTGTCGAAGAGGACCTTGCGCACGGTAGGTACTCAATAAATATTTGTTGATTTAATGGATGGATTAATCTATGCTGGCTGACAATGAATGATTCTATGAGAAGAGTGTGTGCAGGCTCATATCACCATTGATATGACCACATATTAATGAATAAAATTTTTCAGCACTTTACAGTTTCATGAGCACATTCTCACATGGTATTACTATGGTCTGACTGTCCATGTCCCCCAAAATTTATATGTTGAAATTTCACCCCGCACAGGCAATGGTATTAGTAGGTGGGCCTTTATGTCATGAGGTTGGAACTGGCGTAAGGGACTTAGTGCCTTATAAAAGAGGCTCCAGAGAGTTTCCTGGCTCCTTCGACTACATGAGGACACAGCTAGACATCACCAGCTACGAACGTGGAAGAGGGTCCTAAACAAAATGTGACCATGCTGGCACCTCGATCTTGGACTTCCCAGCCTCCAGAATGGTGAGCAATAAATTTCCCATGTTTATAAGCTATGTGGTCTTAGCATGTAAGCTTAGCTTAGTTTAGCTTAGACTGGTCTATAGTATTTTGTTATAGCAGCCACAATGAACTAAAAGTTACCATTTTTTTTTTTCACCAGAACCTATCAAGGTAGATAGTATTTTTATCCTCATTCTACCCCTAAGAAAATTCAGGTTAAACAGATAAATAAAACTGGAGGTACACTAGATAAGGAAACTGATAAGTTTTCAGAAGGGCAGACAATGCCAGGTGAACATCCTGGTTTTTTTTTTTTACTAGGCTGACCCATCTTCCTAGTTCTCCTAGAACTGTCCTGGTTTTCATACTGAAAATCCTGCATCCTGGGAAAACCAGGGCAATCGGTCACCCTATCTTACCCAGAAAATTGTAAATAAGACATTAGATACTTCATGCAATCAGATCCCTGACCATCTAAAACGCGGTGACTAAACCACGAGGGATGGGAGTGGGGATAGGGTTTAGAATCTAAAGATATCAAGTTGCGTAACACGTAGTCCAGGAACCCACCCAACTTCCTTCAAAAGAATGCTGGGACAGGAAGTCACTAACAGCGTTCTGAAAAGGAACAGACGCGGACAGATGCCATCTGTGGCCTTACCCTGGAAGGTGAAGATGGTAACTGGGTCAGCCTGGTTATCAAGCCTCATGCTTTCAGACTGAATCTGCTGTACTGAAGTCCAAAAGGTATTCCGAGCAGCCAGTAGTGGAGCTGTCCGCTGCAGGCACCCTGCCCTGGAGAATCTGGCTTATCCCCGGAAAGGAAAATTCTTCCTTTCAATACAATTTGACATCTTTTTTTAATACATTAGCGTTCTTGACTTAATCATTCTGGTAAAATAGCCATAGCAATTTCGTGTGTGTGTGTGTGTGTGTGTGTGTGTGTGTGTGTGTGTGTGTGTGTGTGTGTTGCAGGGAGGTAATTACTGCATAGGTGGCATTGTCTGCTTATCTAGGTAGAGACTATAGTGTTCATTCATACCATTGGGTAATTGAAGTGAAGCAATGATGTATCATATTTTGAAAGAGGCATTAAAAAAAAAAAAAAAAGTCCACCACCAGGTGAATCAGACTTAATTACCTTGTCTTTGTGGCAGCTGAGTTCAGGGCTCAAGTGGAGAACACATCGACTTCAAAGGCGGAGGGAATCGAAGGTGCTCCCCAGCTTTGGACGCTTCCTCTGCTTGAGGTAAGAAGCGTGAACAAACTTTCAGGTCCCTGCCAGCACACGCTCACCCGACGAGGATTACCGTCTCTCCGGAGATGTCCCAGATCTGGTAGGACACCCTGCGTGGCAGCTGTCACATGTCCTGAGTTATTACTGTCTGCCTCTGTTTTTCTATTTTGTGTATGTGTTGTTTATGTCACTCATGCCCACCCAGAAGACTCGAACAGCTCTAAGGAAGAAAAGAGAATGGGTTGGGACTACACGTTCAGTTTTGCCAAGTTCAGTACTGTTACGAGGGTCTGGACCTATTTTTGCTCCCATTTCAATGGGGAACTCAACACAGTGGCAGAAAATTCTAACTTGACTCTTAACCAGTATGGTTAGGATCAAAGAGCTGCTGTTATCTCTACGCGCTGGGGCCAGGTTTTGAACCACATCAGTGGCCAGGACCCTGCCACAGAACAAATGACCCTCCCACTTGCCTGAAGTGTTTAACTTTTTTGTGTTAAGTGTGGAGTTTGGGGAGGAAAGACTTAGTGTAAATTTTCAAGGCCCTTGTCATTAGAGATGGTGATATAAAACCAGATGTGTAGACTGACTCCCTTGAAATATTCTCCAGTTCTTTCCATATTCCATACCTGTGGATTTAGACTTCTTACATACATTTTGCCTTAACCATTAGATTGGAATGTGCTTATAGTCTAAGCTTTTAAACCAATTGAACTTAATTTTTCGACCTTTTCCTTTGTTTTAAAGTCTATATTCATTCATTCATTCATTCATTCATTCATCACTTCCTACATCCAGCTTTTCCAGAGTCCGTCAAAGCTCCCCTCCGTGAGCGGTAATGGCAAATTGATCTCTCTCAGAAATTTTCTCAAGTGTATCAGTTTTCTTATTTCTACTCATCAGAATGGCTCGGGCAAGGGCCATCTAATCTAGAAGTGTTGTTCTATCTGTATATCGGTATGGAAATGTAGTGACTTCAGAGGCTTTGAATCTTGGAAAGAAGCAATTCTTCGTTAGCAACCAAACAGGTAACTTGCTGGCAGAGTTTTTAAGTCATTTTGGATCCCTCCTCTTACCAGGCAGCTCGCCTTGCCCTTACTTGTCAGCTCAATTACTTAACCTTTTAGGAGTCACCTCCTTGCTTGACAAGGTTTCTTTCCTCCCCAGCCTATAAATTATCATCCTAACTAAACAATGCAACCGAAAGTTACATACAATCCATCCATTTATAGCCTAGTAATTTCATTCACCTATAAAATTTTTAGAGGAAAAATATTCTTTTCTATGTGTAATTTTGAGTTTCTGGCTCTCCGTCAAAGTAGACTACTTTGGATACTTTCTTTAACCAAGAAGAGAAAACAGGTTTTTGTTGCTGGGAAGGAATTCATGACTTCATTTATACCCAAGAAAATACAAAGGGATTTGCACTTTGGTGCTTGAAAATTTCCAGATGCTTAGTAATTTTTTTCCACATGGAAGACAACATTGAGCAGCTCCTATTTAAAATTCCCAAATGAAAATGAAAATTCTGGCACTTATCAAGTCATTAAATGGAAAAAAAAAATTGTAAACATTAGAATTAGGAGCCAGAAGAATGAGGTTTGATTTCCAGACACCTACTTACTATGGGATCTCAGGCAGGTCATTCAGAGTCTCTGAGCCTCTGTGTCTACAAGTCCAAAACAGAGGTAACGTCTGCCTCAGAGAATCGTCATGCACTTTGGCGATGGTAAATAAATACAAACTTATTATTTTAGTTATGATTCCGAGAGCAAGTAATATCTCTGCTTTGGTTTATCGTGCTTTGTCACTGTAGAAATGAAGACCTATTTGTATGCTGGTTTGATTTTCTCATTTTTTTAACCCTGTTCTAGAACCTTTCTTAGTTAACCAGGATCTTGTAAGCTAGTCTGTTTGTCAGTTAGCAAATATTTATTGAGGTCCTATTATGTGCCGGGCAGAGATAATTTCTACCTTAATTTGCATACATACACTCTAATAGGTATAAATTTTTTGCGCTACCATCCTTTCCCATTGCTTTCCACTGCTGTGAAAATGTTTTCCTCTTTTGAAAAATCCTGCCTTGGCATGACACATCCATTTACAATTATTCGCCTACAGATATGAGCATGACTACACGTTAGCATGGCCTCATCATTTGTTAACATGTGGAAATACGTTTTTATCAGTTGGTGAATAGCCACTAACCTGTTGCCCTCACTCCCATAGTCCCATTCGTCTCTGCTATCCCCCTGTATAGAACCCCTCGACCACCCCCCCCCCCAGGTCGACTAAAGAAGGCCTGGCACAGATAGCAACCGGACCTAGTTCCTGCATCCATTCTGAGTGTAAGGTGTTGTTAATATCACTCTGCCTCGCAGACTGTGGAAGAGTTCACGCTTGCTTATCCCACTCCTCAAATTTCCTCCAACCCTCAGATCACTCATTGCCTGGCCAGAGACCCTTCTCTCCTACCGGAGTCCCTTTGCCTTGGCTCTCACTCCCATTCCTCTGTGCTTCTCCTAGTATCATCTGCACCCTGACCATCCTCAAGTCACCCCTCCTTAGCTCCGCCCCCATCACCACTGCCCAGGTTCTTTCTGTAGATTGCCCTGTATAGCTCAAAGCAACTCCATAGGACTGAAACAACACACTGAATGCATAGGGCCATAGCAGTGTTAAAATATGAGAACACCTAAGTATTAATAGTGAATAGTCACTACCCTGAGTCCTCCTCACCCCACTCCCAGTACTCCAGCCACACTGGCCACTCCTCCGAGACTGCTGTCCTCCCCGTGATCCAGTACGTGCTCCAGGACTATGGCCAACATCTGTTCTGATGGGAGTGTGTGCTCTACCAGTGTTTAGATGCCTTTTTAATCACCTCTGCAAATAACCATAAAGCAGAGTGAGGTAAGAGCTATTCCTACATTTGTGAGTCATTGATTCATTCTACCAATACTTATCGATTGCTCACTGTGTCCAAGACACTGAACCAAACTCTAGGACTGCCAAACCAAATGAGGTCTGTGCCTTCCTTGTGCTTAAATTCTGGGAGGAGGGACAGACAATAAGCAAGAAAATAAATGTATACACATGAATAAATATATATGTTGACTGAGAGTTCAGAAAGAAATGAGATTAGCTTACAGATGTCAAAATGGCTTCAGAAAGAAGATGGTGTTTAAATAAACCTTAAGGATACAACATTTCTGCAGGTCTAAGTGAAGGGGAATGACATAAGCATAGGCATTGGGCAGGAAACACGGCATGTGTCTAGGAGCCAGGAGTTCAGTTTGTCTGGTCAGTGGGGTACGCAGAGAGGGCTCCTGGGAGATCAGGCGAGAAATGGAAGCAGGTTGACTGAGGCAGCCTCTGTTCACACCTGAAGGTGGACTTATGCAGTACAGAGCAGACAGGTAAAGACCCTCGTTCTCAACCTCATGGCCCTCCAGCAAAATGTCCACATGAGCGTTCACTAATCTGAGCTTAGGTCCGCTGTATGAGCCCAGCAGTTTGTGCACTAGACAAAATGCCAGCCCAGGGCTGAGTGGGGCAGCCGTTGCTTTTCCTGCCAAGCTAGATCCACTGGTGTGGGGTTCTCCTAAAACACTTTCCACTGGCTTTACTTCGTACCGGGCCACCTTTTCTCATTTCACACAAAAGCCCCAGGGAGGACGCAACAGCCCTGCTTGGACACTCCCTTTCCTGGTCAGGCTGCTCTGTTCCTTTCAAATAAATCCTCTAGGACACCCCTTTGTCTGCGTCACCCCATTCCCACCTCTATGGCCTTACCTGTAAGCCCACAAAACCCCCTTTATCAAACTTGTCACTTCTTTTACCCAAGCACCCCACACCCTCCCTTACAATGACCTTTTTTTCCTCCATCCAGGTTGCTCTTGAAGCCTTCCCCTCCCCACCCCTCCTTCTGCTCCCACCATTTCCTCTTCCTTGACCACCCCCACAGATGCTTCTCTGATTTGTTTCACGTTTGTGTGTTAACTCAGTGGGTATCTATCACCTATGGGTCTTTGGCATGTGTGAATGCAGCAATGACAGCTTACGCAGACTGTAAACTCCTAGAACTATAAATAAGACCTGTGGATGTGTTACTCACTTAGCTGTCATTAAAAGTAACCCGTGTCACTGTTGCTGTTGGTACCTGTGCTTCATTCATCAAGGAAATGGGGTGCCATTAATTCATTGAGTCCATGAATTCAACGAGTATACATTTAACATTTAATATATGCTGAATGCTAGCAATATAACAGTGAAGAAGATGTGGTCCCTCTCCTTGGAAAAGGTTTTATTTTATTTAATTAAGATTTTTTGTGTATCTGCTATGTGCCAGGCATTGTACTAGACTTCGGAGAGATAAGAGTAAGACACAGTGCCTGTGATGAAGAAACCGATAAGCAAAGACAATCACAGCCCCAGATGGTAAACATTTAGATCAAGGACTGCCCTGAGTGCTATGGGAACTCAAAAGGCAAACCTGGCCTACTTTAGAGTCTTGAGGAAGAGATATTCATTCATTCATTTTTTCATTCATTCATTAAATCAGTCATTATTTACCCATTGCCTACTGTGTGCCAGTTGCTATTCAAAGTGCTGAAGTAATGAAATCCTTCCCCATGAAGCCTAAAAATCCCAGTAGGAGAGATAGACAATGAATAAGTAACAATAGACTATTAGCATGATAACAAGTATCTTGGAGAAAAGTAAAGCAAGGGAATGCATAGTGAATATCAGGATAATGGGGTAAGGGGTCCTCGTTTTGTATAGAATGGTTAGGAAAGGCTTCACTAAGATGACCTTTGAGATAACTGAAGAAAGTGAAAGGCCTATCTGGAGGATGATTGTGTCGGGCAGAAGGAGCAACAGGTGCAAAGACCCGGAGACACAGGCTGCTTAAAATGTTCAGAAAAAATCAAGTCAGTCAGTGAGGCTGGGACCAGGTGAGCGAGGCAGATGTGTTAAGAAAGGAGCTCAATGAGGAGACAGAGGTCTGGGGCAGGGCAGGGTCTTGCAGCTGGCAGAAGGGCTTTGGCTTTTATGCCAAGTAAGACGGGGAACCACCGGAAGGCTTTCCGGGGGCGGGGGGGGGAGGCAAGATCTCACTTAAGTTTTAAAAGTCTTACTCTGGCTTGACGTGGGGAAGAGTCAGGAGAAGGCAAGGGCAGCAGAGAGACGAGTAGGGAGGTGATTGCAAACATCCGCATGAATGGTTGGAGGTATAGTGGTGGAAATGGTGAGCCTACCTGAAAGCTCAGCATGTTTCAAATGCTCAGATGGATGTGGAGCTGGTACTGGAGGATGCAGTCACCAGACAGAATGTGGGTATGTGATCTAAAGGCAGAGGGAAGGAATGGGGGGAAGGAGGAAGAAAGAGAGAGACAGAGAATGTGTACGTATATGCGTGTTTACATTGGAGGGTTAAACAAAAAAGCTCTCAATCATGAGAGAGCTAGCAAATAGAGCTCAGTGCAGCTGCTCAGAACACGTCCACCTGTACAGGACAGGAGGGCTAGGAGCTTGGAAGAAGTTAGGAGCCAGTTGTGAAAGGCTTTGATTGCCATGCTGAGCTTAAACGCTGTCCTGTGGGCAAAAGGGAGCCATGGAGGGTCTTTTTGCATGTGGGTGATTACCTTGCATCCACTGAGGCCACCTTTCTAAACTACTACTGACTTATTTGTGCTAAAACTATCAAGAATTTTTCACCCCCACTCCAGTATCCTTCCCAAGGCATATCCCAATCATTACATTTACTGTAAGGGTCTTGTATTATATTGTGTTGCATCATACTGTATTGTGTTATAATCATCTGTGTGTATGTGAATCACCCACTAGTCTGTGGGAAGCAGAGGTCGGGGGCACACATAGGTTATCTCTACATCCTCAGCACCTAGAACAATGCTTTGGTGTGTTCAATAAATGGAAGGAAGGAAGGAAGGAAGGAAGGAAGGAAGGAAGGAAGGAAGGAAGGAAGGAAGGAAGGAAGGAAGGAAGGTCGAAAGGAAAGTCGAAAGGAAGGTCGAAAGGAAGGATGGATGGAAGGATGGAAGGATGGATGGATGGCTGGATGGATGGAGTGAGTAAGTTCTAGAAGTCAGCAGTGAAAATGAGAAAGCCTAGAAATGCTGGATAGTATTTACCAATGAGAGCGTCAAGAATAATCAGGGACAATAAACATTGGTTAATTGCAGATACATATGAAGATGGCCCAAGTTCTCTGGGGATATTTCCTCCTGTGGAATTTCTACATCTCATCCACTCAGACCATTTACCCTGGAATCAAGGCGAGGGCTACTCAGCGGGCTCTGGACTATGGTAAGTTGGATACTTTTAGAAGCCAGGCTGTAGCCCTTATAGATGGAATCTGTAGGCCAAACGCAGAAGCTCATACTGAGCTGTGTTATGACTCATAGACAAGCTCTACTGAGTGGTGATCCAGTCCCTTATGCAGAAGCTGGTAAGATGGCTGGGAAAAAGTATTGCCTAAAAAATAATCATCTTGATGGGAGGCATATCCAAATACAGCCACAGATTCATATTCATTCTCTCTCTCTCTTTCTCTCTCTCTCTCTCTCTCCCTCCCCCATCTCCGACCTCCACATGCATACACAATAAACATTTCAGAGCTCTAAAAGAGAATGCATTATAGGATAGAAGAATTTGAAGTAAAAGCAATACCTTAGAGTTTCAGAAGTGGCTTGATTTCAAAAGAGACTTAAGAGTCCCCTAAAATTGTATGTAAAATTGAATGGGGATGACGATCGTGCATTTTTCTTCGGAGAGGTTCTCTACATTTATTAGATGCACAAAAGAGTCTGAGATGCTGAAAGGTTAAGAACGACCCCTTTAGAGTTATTTATAAACCCAAAGGGGAGAGAAATATTGGACTGAGATTTTCTTTGAGCTGTATTGGGGTGAGGGCAGATTATGTAGAAGAAAGGGGCTAAAAACCCAAAGTATATGGGCCCATTTTTCTCCTGTAAAATTTGGCCTAAGAGTAGCTGAAGATAGGTTGACATTCACTAATGTTTCATGTTACAGATAAAAAGAGGGACCAAGAGATTTTATAACTTGCAAGGTCACACAAGCTAGAATGCGACAATGTTAGAATTCCAACCTAAGCTCTCGGGTAGTGCCTTTGGTTCAGGCTCTACACCCTTTATGTTCTGTCTTTATATTCCCATGTTGTAATTTTCCTCATGGTATCATAAAAGATAAAATCTGTTCTTCTTTATCTCGAACAAAGATACAATAAATGGAAATGAGCTTAAGCTGCAAAGTGAGGGGTAAAGGCAAAGGCTCCTCCTTGAGGAGGTTAAAATGAAAAGGTCACTCTTCGTTACTATGTAAGTAACTTGTCTCAGGCCCTTTAATGTGACAAGGGGCTCCCTGAACTCAGAGACTAATGTGTTCTGTGGTGCTACCAGATCAAGACAGGTCTATTCTTTAAGAAACAGCAGCAGTTTCTAACCTTTTTGGAGTCCTAGGATCCTTTGAGATTCTGATGGAAATACAGAGCCTCTCCCCTGAAAAATGAGGTACATATGCACAGGTACAACCCACTCACAATCTTTTTTATTAGAATTTCAGAGGTTTCAAGAGTTCCCAAAGGACCATGGATCCCAGGCCAAAAATTCCTAGGCTTAAAGATTCTGAGAGTGGGGACAGGAAGGAAAATGTGGAATTATTTTCTGGAACTGGCTATAATAAGACATGGATTCTAGAGCCAAATTACCCATATTCTACTATTGAATCCCCCAGTTCTTTGCTAAGTGACTTAGGGGAGGATTGACCTGTTTGAGTCTCAGTTTCCTCATCTGAAAAATGTGGATAATGATAATATTTTGCACTTTTCCTATCACACTGTCTTGTGTGATAGTACGCTTTGTCCCTGGCCACATAATGAAAATCTCTAATGCTGTTAGTTCTAGGGTACTGAACAATTTCATTAGCCCCTCTAAGCAGGGACAATAATGTTTTCATCTATAAAGCAGGGACAATAATACTCACTTTGTAGGATTGCTGTTTTCTAAGTATCTAAGACCATGCCTTACTCAATAAATTTCACTGGTATATTTAATATTACTCCATTACCATCTTTGTTATCATCAATAAACACTTTCTTCACAGGCGTTCAAGCTGGGATAGAGATGATTGAGCAAATGGCCAAGGAAAGAAACATCCCAGATTTAAAGGGTTCTGAATCTCTTGAATTTCTGAAGATTGATTATGTGAACTACAATTTTACAAAGTGAGTAAAAGAGAAGGACATTGTTGGCAGTGAGATTAATCTTTAAACTTTCAAGGTTGTGAATGTGCCACGGCTTGTTCCGGACTTGCAGAGTAGAAGTTAACCAATCTTTGGTGAGAGGCTTATCAGATACATGGCCAAAGAGGTCATGAGGTTGACAATGAGTGTGGCGTTTAGGCCAGAACACCTGGCTCCAGGTCATGTCTCTGCTGCACACCAGTTGTGCGCACCTGGCGAATCTGCTCAGAGTCTCAGTGCCCTTGTGCGCTTGTCTCTTTCCTAAAATGAGACTTCTAATTCCACACAATTGTCCGCTGGGGCCACCTTGTCCTTTGGATTCTAAAAGAATTCTTATTTATTCCAGTGCTACCCTCACCCCTATAAACCTAGATGCAGAATTCGACCACAGTCTCAAAAATAAATCTCCTTTCACCAAGTCTTTTCTTATTTTGCTAAAGTTTTGTCAAGATTTCAGAGGTCACCGGGCACATGGGCTTCTGCCCTCTTGTGCCCTTGACCTTCCCTCCTCTGGAGTAGCAGAAGTTTCTTTCCCTGGTCTCACGCAAAGCAGTTCCACGCACTCCGGGGTACCACAGAGTCTTCCTTTGCACTCTAAATGCTTTTCAAAGTAATTTTCCAACCAACAAACGTCTCTTCCTAAGAAGAATTCTGGTGAGGACTCTAATCTTTTCTACCATGTTACAATAATGAAATCAAAACCAGTAAATAGTAAAAGTCCAATAATGTAACAAATGTGAAGATACTTTTTGAAACTAGAACTGCTGTACTGATGTTAGCTGATATCCATAATGATAGCATAAAGACATTATTGTCAGAACAGTGGAATTGCCACATTGATTCGGATCCTTGTTTCACCCAGCCCGGAGTTTTGAAACTGTATTAATTAGGAATAAAGTTCAGTTGAACATAGCAGAAAATCACAATGGCTTGTATGTAATAGGGATTCATGTTTATCTTGCAAATAAGAAGCTCAAAGGAAACAGTGTGGGATTCTATGGAAGCCCAATGCTTTCAGCACCCAGTCTTCTATTTTTCTGCTCCACCATCCTTAGTTCTGGCATCTATTCTCAAGGTCGTCTCAAGGTCCAATATGACCACTATAGCTCAGCCATCAAATCCATGTTTCAGGCCCCTGGAAGGAAGAAGAGCAAGGGTAAAAGGGCTGTATTAGTCTCCTCTTCAATGAGGGTTTTTTTTTTTTCTTCTGAAGTGCTACTCAAATAATATTCTGCCTATAAAGTGAAGGGCAGAACTTAGTCACAAGGCCACGTTTATTAGCAAAGGATACTGGGAAATTCTTCTCCTAGCAGGTAACTTTGTCATCTCAAACAATTGCTGAGAAAGAAGGGGAAATGGATGGGAAGACGGCAAGTGGCAGCCTCTGCCAACAAGAGCCCCAGAGGAAGTATAAGGAGAAGATATCTATGTCCGTCTTGAGCTCAGTCCTAAAGGCTAGTGGAGAGTCAAGCTTTTATCATGAATTCTCTGTGACTTACAATTTGTCCCAGTGCTCTATCAATCCGGTGAGAATTCCTTGCTACTCTATCCCTTCGGAGTAACAATTTCCCCATTGTCAAAGATAACAGTCTATAAAACCGAGGGTTTTTTTTTGTGGGAGTTGGGGAGGTTAGCGATCTAGGGAACGTTCCTGGCAGATGCTCTGTTCTGTACAAACAGTAGCTACTAGCTGCTACATGTGGCTGTTGAGCATTTGAAATATGACTTAATTTTAAATTTAATTTTAATTTAGAAACTGATATTTTAGTTACTGAAAAACTTTTGGAACAACTTGAGTATGTCAGTTTACTTTGTCAACTGAAAATTTTATCAAATCTAAATACTGGCCAAGTATTTCTGATGAAAATTGAGTGTCTGAATCATGTGGTAAGCACTTTACATGTATTAGTAATACATGCTAATCAGTAATACTTGCTCATAAACCATGAATGTAAATTACATACCATATTTGGAAGACTTATTTTGGAAAAAGGAAAATAGAAAATCTTATTAATAATTTTTATATTGATTAAATGTTGAAAGGGTAATATTTTAGCTATATCGGATGAAGTTAAAAATAGTAAAATTACTCTCACCTATTCCTTTCCATTTTTTTAAATGTGATTATTAGAAAACTTTAGATTATATAAGTGGCTCACATCATATTTCTATAAGATAGTGCTACTTTAGGAGGTAATTTACAAGGATCTTTTTTTAATTATGCATGCATGCCCTTCAACCCAACAACTCCACTTCTCAGCATCCTCCCTTGAGAAACATGTCCATAAACTGCATGTATGAAGATGTTCACTGTGGCATCATTTATAATACAGAAACACTAGAAACAATCTTTGTTGGTGGATACCAACAAATGAATTGTTATTTTTTTTAATGGTCTATCCACAGCTTGAAATTCTCTATGGCAGTTACAAAGAATGGGTTAGACCTATATGTATCATGAAAACATATCCAAGATATCGTCTTCCCTCAGTGGGACTTAGGATGTGTGGCAGAGAACAAGTAGGAAAGGATGCAAGAGGAGATAGTAAATAAGTATTTTTTATCAGCTGTCACATTTACGTTTTCCTCATCTAGTTCGATGCCTTTCTCCTATACGACAATTACATGCAGATGATCCCATTCTGTTTTGCCAACCTACCAATGAGTAACACTTACTCTGAGTGATTAACTAAAAAAAAAGGTTAAACGTCTTTCCCAAGATTGCACAGCTGGCACAAAACTTGGCTCCAGGTCGAGTATCCTCCGCTCGATGTGAAGTGGCACAGCCTAAGGGTCCAGACCAGTCTGAAGACAGATCTGGTTCTACGCCTTAAAAATGACTGCAGCCAAGTTTCTTGCCTTCTCAGCTCTGAATGGCAGTGGGCAAAAACAGTAACTGACTCCTAGGGTAATTGTGAGAGTTAAGATGAGCTAATACATGTCAAGTGCTTACACAGTCCCTGGCAGGGAGTAATCACTCAGTCAGTGTTCAAGATAATAACTTGTTGTAATGCGTGAGGCCATATACCTATGTACCTATGTAGATTACATACAACCTGCTGACTCCTAGTTATCTATTTGACATCTCAGAGAATTCTAGGGGACGTTAATGCTCTAAATAAAATAAGTTTCTCAACGAAAGAAGACACCGTCCACATAAAGGGCATTTGGGGAGAGGAAGAAGACACCCTTTTTATTTCCTTTTTATTTGGGGAGAGGGGCACTACTGTCTTTTAGTTGACACATATGCCAAATCTCCTGCAATGTGTGTAACAGTCCTCTACAAAAAGTAGTGTCCCATCCGAAATACTAATGCCTCCCCATTTAGAAACACTGCAACAGCTGAAGGAAATGATAATGATGGCAAATGCTGAACCTCTTTTGTCTTTAAATAAACTAAAGAGGTAGATTATTTGCAAATTTGTTTCTAAACTTCTTCATTTCCGCCCCTCAATGACACACTAGGGACCTCCGGCCAAGGAAAGGAGGGAAATTAGAAGGCAGCGCCCAGAGGCAGCCCTGCAGGCCTGAGGCGCCTTTGCTCTGTAGGAATTCACAATTGCCAGGCTGGCCTTCTAAAACTGCATTTCCGGTTTTGCCGTACTTAGAGGTGTGTTAGAGGAGTTGTACTAACTAACCCCCCTGTTTCTTGTTTTACAGCATAAAAATCCATGCCCTTTCATTTCCAAATACTTCGTTAGCTTTCGTGCCCGGGGTGGGGATCAAGGCACTGACCAACCACGGCATGGCCAACATCAGCACAAACTGGGAGGTCAAGTCCCCGCTTTTGTGAGTACTCCGCTGAAGTCATCTGCTGTTCTGGGGGGAGATGGCATGCAAATCCAAAGTGTATACATTTGTTGATGTGTTTTGACGTTAGGCTCCTTTCCTTAATCATTAACGTTTTTTCTCAAGAGGGTTTTCCCAGGAAATATTTAAATCAGAATATCTCTGCCAGTGGCCGGGGACGGGGTGGGGTGGGGGGGTGTCACTGAAAACTGATCAAAATACCCTTTACGATTTCCTAAGAGCTTGAAGTCTCTGACTGTTGGAGAAATGGACAGGAGCTCAACATTTGAGACCCCCCAATGAGTCACTGTATGGCCTTGGCCAGTCATTGAACACACTTCCCTATCTGTGGGGGCACCTGGTGGGAAACAAAGCCTTCCTACCTCACAAGGAAGTTGAAGCGTTAATAGCTTGAAACCAATTCTTCCCTACCAAAAGGGCTTTGCACCCTCCTTTAGAAAGGAGGGGTCGAATTCAAGGCATGCTTGCAAACCACTCACTATGTGCAAGACACTGTCCTGGGAGTAAAGTTTAGGTCTGCCTTGGTTAGTGCCCCAGAATAACACCTTTATTAATCCACTTGGCCATTCAACAACCGTTTATTGAGTGCCTACTGTTTGCCATTTATCCCCATCTCAAGAACTCTAATAACTCTTGTAGACTGTAGAGAAATGACATATTCTCCTATATGTAACAGAGATCCATGTATCCATTCATGTCTCTACTGATTCATCAGCCATATATTGAGTACTTATTTTGTATCAGGCACAAGCTAAGTCATGGGGACATGGATATGCATAACACACACTCCATTCCCTCAAGGAGTTCACGGGCTACATCTACGTGTGTGGCCGGCTTTACCCGCCACGTTCTCACTCATTCATTGTACATGAATGATGCTCAATACGTGCTCAGCCACTACAGGGGCCGGAGCACTCAGGATGAAGTAACTGCAAGATCTCCAAAGCTGTCACCATTCACATATGCATTACTTCATTTGTTCAATAAATATTCATTCGGCGCCTACCCTGCTCCTACCTATTATAGGCTCCAGGAGTCCGGAGGTGACAAAGTTTCTGCCCTCCAGGAGCTTAGAGTCTGTGGGTAACCAGAGAACCAACCCCTTTCCACCCCTGCCAAGGCCTAGGTAACTGTATGTTTTTTCTCAACAGCCAAGACACAGGAGGAGCTGACCTGTTTCTCTCTGGGGTCTATTTCACGGGTCTCCTTATCCTGACCCGAAATGACTTTGGTCACCCAACCCTGCAGCTCCAAGACTGCTACTCCCAAGTGAGCCACGCCCACGTCTCTTTTTCTGGAGAACTGAGGTGAGTGGGAGCACTGTGGTGGGCCGTGGCGAGTCGGGGGGCGGGGCAGGGGGCTGTGTTCTCCAGTGGTGGCGTCGTGAGGTTTAGAACCAGAAGGTGTGGTGCCTGAGTGTGCCCTTTTTTTTCATCCCTAGTGTCCTGTATAACTCCTTTGCTGAGCCCATGGAGAAACCCATTTTAAAGAACTTAAATGAAATGGTAAGTCTTTAGAGGTTACACAGCTACAGTAAAATGCCATGGGCAGCAGTTCTCCCATGCTTTAACTAACTCTTAGCTGGTAAGCCTTTACCGAACACCTCCTGTGAGCTGGGCATCACCCAAGGAGCTTTCACACACATCATCCTACAGCCTTCCCCCGCCCCTCAGTTCTTGCCACAGGGTAGACAGTCAACACGAATTTATTTATTGTGTACCTACAGTGTATCTAGCACTAGGCTAGGGTCTGTTGGGTACATGAATAAGTAATAAATTTACCATCTTTTTAGGAAAATCAGACTCAGGCTTGTGAAACGGTAGCTGAATAAGTACTTGAATTTAGTCTATATTTACATGATCATTAGATTGAGTTGAAGGGGTTCAGAGAAATGGAAAAATTAAATAAATGGATCCTGGAAGTATCCTGGGTGACATTTTTAGAGGATGCAGGACTTGAACTGAGCCTTGAAGAATAGGTAGGATTTGGATAGATATGAAATGGGACAGAAGAAAGGATATTTCTAGCCAATAGAAACAGCATAAATTAAGATGGCTTCCAAAGCTACAAGTAGCTAGATTCCAGGAGTCAGTGTTTGAGAAGGGAGAACGATGGAATTGGCTATATGCCCTGTTTCCAAACCTGACCATACCTTCCCTGAACTCTTTACCCATATTTTATGTAGAGACAAGGAGAGGGATAAAAGGAATGAGGGAAAAAGGGAGACTCCTTTCTGAAAAAGGGGCAAGGACGGCACCTGGCCATCTCCATCTCCAGCTCAGTGCTTGGCAGGCAGGAGGAAATCAACAGGAAGCAGCTTGACCAGTGAGGCGGCCTGGCTGGTCAAGGGACTCTGAGGCTTCCCGGTCTTTCTCCGTCCTTACCTGACAGGTGCTGAGTGCCAGTGACGTGCATATTAAAGAGTGACTGGGAAATAGTGCTGCCACCTTTAAGGACCTCACACTTAATCATCCTTTTATTCAAAAAGAGGTGTGGTTCTTCAGCCTTTGACAGTGAGCCAACAGTTAAGTTTGCCTGGAGTTTATATGTGACTTAGAAATCATAGGTGCTGTGCCTCTAGGATTCCCTCTGCACCACTGGAAAATAAAAAGAATGTCCAGACCACAGCTGTGTAGCTGTGTCAGACCGGATTTCAGATCCTGATGGTGTAACTCCTGGCAACTCACTTTCCCATCTGTAAAGAGGGCACAGCGGTGCCCACCTCCCAGGGCTGTAGTAAAGATGAAATAGAGTTAAAACAAAAACAGCTAACATATCCTCAATGCTTATGCTGAGCTGGGCAATTTTACATGAATTACCTCAATGTCTACTCACCACAACCTCATGAGGTAGATACAATTATCACCCCCATTTTGCAGATGAGAAAACCAAGGACAGAGAGTGCAGGTAACTTGCCAACGGATACAACCCAGACAGCCAGGCTCCCGAGCTAGTAACCACCACACTGAGCGCTTAGCACGTGCCTGGCACACAGTAGGCCCCTTGACGCGAGTGCTCTCTCATCTTCCTAAAGATGTATGTGCTCGAGTCTGGTTCAAGATAGATTTCCCAAGTCCCAAAGGGGTTCTGATGTAAATAAATGGCTGATACAATGGGCTCTCAAACCAGCCCAGCGGGGAAGGAAAGGACCCAGCTCTCGCTTCTCCTGGCAGCGTGGCACTGCCGACAGAGGAGGGGACGGGCACAGCCATTCTGGCAACAGGTTCTTCAGGTGTGACAGCACTAGTGTGCACTGGGCACATGTCCTGTCTTGCCACAGAAGGAAAAGGCAAGGGCTTATTTATGGGGCTCGCTGGGTGTAGTCCCAGTTGCTATGAAGTGTAGTCAGCCTTTGATGACATGCCACCCATACGTACGTAACTGGAGGCCCATAGGCATCAACTTATTTAAGAGAAAGTCATGATGACCAAAGGGAGAATGTCCCCTAACCTGTAGGCCTTTGTTTGCATGGCCGAGGCCCGTAAATAGAGGTTTGCACTGTAATATGATAACTGCTTTTTCTTCTTCTTCTTCTTCTTCTTTCTTTTTGGAGGAGGAGGGGAGAGAGAGGAGGAGGAGTGGAAGAGGAGGCAGGAGGGAGGAATAGGAAGGGGAGGGAAGAGGAAGGGGGAGAGGAAGAAGACGAAAAAGAGAAAAGGAAGAAGCGCTCCCATCTACATACTTCACCAATCTTCTCCTCACTCCTCCTCCTCCTCCTCCTCCTCCTCCTCCTCCTCCTCCTCCTTCTTCTCTTTCTCTTTCTTCAATTCCCCTTATGGCCAGCTCTGTCCCATTATCACAGGTGAAGTGGAAGCACTGAATGCCAACCTCAGCATGCTGGAGGGTGAGTCCGGGAACCGTCTCTTCGGGGAGGTTCTCTTTCCACCTGCGAACTCTGCTGCTCCCCCCCCCCCCCCGTCTGCTTGCTTCTCAGTGCGGCACAGCCCCAGCCCTTCCGTCTGCTTTGCGCTCTGCACGCTAGCCCCGCGGGAAGGCGTGTGGGAGGACTCGGCCTGTGGGTGGGCCCTGCTCCTTTCTGCTGCTAACCGACTTCTCTGCAGGGGAGGGTGGCTTCAGGAGACTAGATGCGAGTCAGAGAATTAAACTCTCCGAGCTCTAATCCCAGCTCCGGCACTAAATCCACCCTCTTGAGAATGAGTAGTGCTCATCTGGACCAGGTCATCCCGGTTCTGACCCCGGGGTCAGGGGCTCCTCACGGCCTTCAGGATCAAGTCCGCAGGCCTCGGCGTGGAGGGCCGGTTTCATCTTGTACCTTTCTCTGCTCCAGCGATCAAACTGCTTCTCCTGCCTTCACACCCCTTGCCGTTGCTCACGTCGTTCTCTCTGCCTAGAGCTTTCTCTCCCCTTCGTCCATTTATTCATTTAGTAGATGTTTATCGAGTGCCTGTTTCTTCGTCAGCCATGAGAGATACAGTCCCTTCTGAGAGATACGGTCCCTTCTGCTCCCTGACCTCAGCCATTTCCCTGTCTTGTTCACTCTTCTTTATCTTTTAAGGCTCAGCTCAGGCACGGTCTCTGGCAAGAACTCTTACCTGATGCCCGCGCCCCCAAGTTCCGCCTCCTCTTTACTCATATGATATTTTGGAAGGATCTCTCTCTCTTTGCACTCCAGCCATTCATCCATTGATAGTGTACTGAGCACTGTGATGGGCCCAGCGCTGCTCTTGGTGCTGGAATGAGGCAGTAAGCCTGGGAGGCAGACATCCCTGCTCTCACGAGACGAGTGGGAGGAGACAGCAAGCAAGATAATAAGCAAAAGCTATGACAAGCGACGAAAATAAGAATAAAACAAACAGGAAAGGAACTAGGGCCTGGTTTTCGTTTGAGATAGTGTGGCCAGGGGGTTCCATTTTAAGGGTTTTCGTTTTAGATACCGAGGACAGGGTCAGAATCTGAATGAAGCAGGGAGTCGGCCACTCCCAGATCCGGGCAGAGTACATTCCAGGTGACTGAAACTGCAGACTCTCAGGCCTTGAAGCGGAACGAGCCCCACGTGCGGGAGGAGCTATGAGGAAGCCACACTGGGAGCAGAGGGAGCGAGGGCAGGAAGTAGCAGAAGATGAGGTCAAAGAGGGGAAAGCAGATGGTCAGATATTCAGGGCTCTGTAGGTCATCGCAAGGGCTGGCTCTTAGCCTCACACAAGAAGCCTTTGGAGAATTCTGAGCAAGGCTCGCACGATCTGACTTATGTTTTAAGGAGATCACTTTGACTTCTGTCTGTTAATGATAGAAAGGAGGGGGGCAAGGGTGGAAGCAGGGAGACCGCTGGACCCATATGAGCGAGAATGGCAGCGTCTGGCCTGGATGGAGATGGTGAGACATGTTCGGGTTCTGGATGGACCTTGAGGATAGGGACAGTGGTATTTGCTGACACCCTGGCTGTGTCTGGGTCATGAGAAGAGTCAAGGGTGAGCCCAGGTTTTTACCCTGAATGACTAGAAAATCGAAAGAATGGGACGACCATTTACCAAAATGGGAAGACTGTAAGACTAGGTTTGTAGTAGGACCATCGGGAGCTCAGTTTCAGATCTGCTCTTACCACACTGTATTATCATTTCCCATTTGTATGTCTATCTCTTCTTCCAGACTATGACTTCCACGAGGGCAGGGTTTGGACTCACCTCTTTGTCCCCAGCACCAGGCACAGGGCTGAACCCACACTAAATGAATAAATATGGGATTGAAAAAGGGATGAAAGGGAATGAATGGCTGGACAGATGGATTGATGAGTGGATACAGGTAAAGGAAAGAAAGCTGATGGATTGTGGCAGCGAGGAAAAGAAAGAAGATGTAGTGAGGAAAGGACTCGTCGCGGATTCTCATAGCCTTGCTTACCTTGGGCAAGTTTCTTTACTTCTGGGAGCCTCACTCCCCTCACCTGTACAAGGGTCACCATCCTGTTTCTCTCACAGCACAGCGATGGATCCACTGAGATCGTGAATTCGAAAGCATTTTCTTTTTTTTTTTTTTTAACCGTAGCGACATAGGGTAGCGTTGTTCCCTCCCTTTGGCAAATCGTTTCATCTCTTACGGTTTCTCGCCTTGCCCTATGGAACAAACCAAACGCGACATGTAAGAAGGGAAGATACGGTGCTCACGTAGCTTCCTCTAGACCAGGGAGGAAGTCGTTCTCTCACAGAGCACGTGGTGGTGGTCAGTAAGGCAGGTTCCGCCCCCCCACCCCCGGCCAGGTCGGAATCCAAGCACAGCATCACTGCACCTACGGCCGTCTCAGACACTGAAATCTGCGCTCCCTGTGCCCACGGTTCCTTGGACCCCTAGCCTTCTGCTTTGCTCCGAAAATGACAGCACAAAACATGACAGGAATCAGTCACACTGTGCATAAGACTCTCCTCGGCCTCTCCAACTCAGTGGATTTTATTATTCCTGTCTGTCTGTCTTGATATTTTTTTCTAAATTATTTCTAATTACGACAGTAACATATATTCATTGTAAAAAAAAAACAAAAACAAAAACAAAAAACCCAGTTCTAACTTTAACATAGCATTTGAAAGTCTCTCCTTATACAGACCTGATATATATGGCTTAGTATTGATAAGTGACTTTTTATCTAATTTTCTTTTTTAAAAAGAAGTATATATGCAGTGAGTATGTGTGTGTGTGTTTGTGTGTGTGTATGTGTGTGCATATGTGAATTAAAGGTTATACACCAAAATTTTGCTTATGTTTTTCTGAGACTAATGTGATTAAGAGGGGTTTTTACTTTCTTCTTTTTGACTTGCTTGCTTTGCCTGGGTGGTAAAAAGTGAGCGTGTATTACTTAGGAAATAAGGTAATTGTTATTTTAAACACCAGAGAATTTTAAATTCTTAAGTTATTTAAGATTTTAGATAGACATTAATTATACTATGCTTTTAATGAATATAAATTTTCCTTTTGCTTTATTTGTTATTTAGTTTTAACCAAGATGGACAACTATACTCTGCTGGATTTTTCCCTACTCAATGCTCCAGAAATTACTGAGAACAACATTGACCTGGACTTGAAGGTAACTTTATCATCATCAGAGTCCTCGTCTTGGTTATCAACGGACAGTGCATGTGTCCCTCGGTATCTGTGGGGAATTGGGTCCTGATCCCCCACAAACATCAAAACCCACAGATCCTCAGCCCCTTATATAAAATGGCCTACTATTTGCATGTAATCTATGCACGCTCTCTTGTCTACTTTAAATCATCTCTAGATTACTTGTCATACCTCACACGATGTAAATATTATATAAATAGTTGTTATGCTCTACTGTTTAGGTAATAATGACAAGAAAAAAAGTCTGTACATGCTCAGTACAGACAAAACTATCATAGACCTAAGGAATAGTGCATATCAGCAAAAGCAGAAATTTTTTTCAAATATTTTCAACCCACAATTGGGTAAATCCTCAGATGTGAAACCTGTGAATAAAGAGGGCTGACTGTATTTGGAGAACAAATATTACCTGCAGAGGAAATATACCTACATGCTCTTCAGATACTTTAATTTCCTTCCGAGCAACTCCCTCGTGTTCATGCTCTTTCAAAAGACTCTTGAACGTTTTTAATAATTGGCAAAAGATTGTTTGAATTGCACAGCGTATGTCTGCACTTAATAGAGCTTCGCATGTCGATGATTGTCCATATTGATACTGGTATCTCTGACTCTCAGGTTAGTCAATTTAACTCAGGGCTGCTGACCTCGGTTGGGGCTGTCAGTATGTAAAAATGGTGTTTGCTGGTTCTGGAAAAGTGATTAACTGTCCTTACCTTTAGTTTTGTCCCAAAGTTAATGTCGTTGTTTTTAAAAAATGAATATTAACATATTTCCATTACTCAATCATTCAAATTAGTTAAATATCAACACAAGACACCATTCTGGAATAACGATCCACGGCTAATGGGAGCAGCACTAGAAATGTCACGAAAACGCTCTCAACTGTTCCAAGTCCTGGGTCTTTCTCAGTTTTCTCTGACACCCCAGATGCTCAGCACCCACAGATTTCGAAGGTCAAGGGTTCGACATCTCTACCTGGCACCTCAGGCACTATTCAGAGCTGTCACCTCCAGCTACATAAACCTGCCTTCCTTTCTCTGAGAAAAGGGCTGATGAGGAACTTCTCACTGGGTTTACAGCCTAGGGTGGACAGCCATGCCCAGATATATACTCGAGAAGCCGTCAGAGCCTTGAAACATAGCCACTAGTCAAGGAGTCAGAAGGACTTCCCGTTTTATCTTCCCTACCGAGTTTCTGGAGTTTTCCCTATTCTGACGTGAGAGGGTCCGCCTTCTTCAGCCCTGCGCATGTGAGTTTTTACCTGATTCACTGGTCTCTCTCTCTGTCTTCCCACAGGGCGTATTCTACCCACTGGAAAACCTTGCCGACCCCCCGTTCCCCTCAGTGCCCTTCGTGCTCCCAGAACGCAGTGACTCTATGCTCTACATTGGAATCTCCGAATATTTCTTTAAATCTGCATCCTTTGCTTATTTTACAGCCGGGGCTTTCAATGTCACTCTCTCCACGAAAGAGGTGAGGAGATTTAATGGGTGATGACAATTGGCACCAACATTTAATCTTATATAAGTATCCCATTATGGGGTTTTTTTTTTACGTCTTAGTTTTTATTCCTGGGCCTCCGTAGACTCTCACTCCGAGGAGGATGGTGAATGGAGTTGTTAAATGAGTGTTATTAGTTGGGGAGTTGTCAAGTTTCCAGTTCTTCTAATTTCAGTTTTTCGTGATACTGGGTTACTATTCTAGATTGCTCTTAAATAGCGCCATCACTTATTACCTGTAACCTTGGGCAATTTCAATTTATTCTCTGTGCCAGACTGTCCTTATTTGAAAAATGAGAATTATAATAATTCTTTATGTATAGGGTTGATACGGACATTAAAGAGGTTTAAATATATGTAAAGTATTCAGACCAATGCCAGGCACAGAGTAAGTGCTCTGTGAGTGTTGCTGATTATCGTTATTATTTTCCTTGCATTATGCCAATGTAAAGATCTCCTCTGTTAGTAATTGCAACGGACTTATCCGCAATTACCAGCAATAGTGCAGATATTCGTTGATTCTCTTTGCCACACCTCTCCCTTTTATAATGAGAACACTCTTTCCAGCCAGTCAACCGACAACTTGTATTGAGCATCTTTTTTAATCTTTTCATTCTGTCGGTCTTAATTATACGTGTAGTTATAAACCTTATGTTCAAAATGCTAAGTGTGACAGCACCAGCTTTCATGCATGCTGAGAATTAGACGCTTCAAGACTTGAAAACCATCCATATGTGCAGATAAATTACTTAAGCATTCTAGTCTCAGTAATCTCTGAAAATAAGGACAAGAATACAAGGCTTATGGTTAACCACACATGGATCATACATATTTACACATGGATCATACATATGTGATACACACGGTGTTCCCAAGGATAAAAGGCTCTTACCCCAAAGAAACGTAACTTCCTGTGTGACCTTGGGCAAGTCGCTTTACTTCTCTTGGCCTCAGATTTCCTATGGTTGGGCTATAAAATGACAGGTCAACTTCAAACACTAAAACTGTTTGGGTACAAAGAGCTTCATGGTTCATAAAAATTGTAGGGAATGCTACCTTTTTCCTGAAAAGACAACCCAGGTTAAAAGCCTTACAGTGACATGATGGTCTTGATTTTCCAGATTTCCAGCCACTTGGTTCAAAACTCTCAAGGCGTTGGCAATGTGCTCTCCCGGGTAAGGCCTCAGGATTTGACTCCTGGATAGTGTATTTGGTTTTGTTGGAATTACTTCTGGGAGACTTGTGGGTTCCATTTTCTATTCCTTTTTGGTGAGAGCCTGAGTCAACCTTTCTATTCTTAAGAAGATTTTTTTTTTTAATCAAATATCCACAAATATTTACTGAACAAGTTACTATTAAAGGCATTTTAAGTTCACGAAATAAGTCATCTGTTCCTTCCACAATGTTCGACTACACTTAAAATAATTAGCTTAAATGGGAAATAAAGGAATAGTGCCCACACTTGTGACTTTAGTAAAGCAACTATTGTTGTTATGCCTTGATAGCACCTGAGTTTGAATGTAGTGTGCTGAAAGGCTCAGGTTCGCCCTTGAGGACAAAGAGATAAATGTTCATGTAGCATCCTTGTTTTAGAGCAAAGATCTTGAGTCAAACGGACCTAGATCTGAATCCCAGTTCTACAACTTACTCACATGAGACCTTGAGAAAATTACTTAGCTTCTCTAAGACTCACTTTCTTCAGTCGTGAAATGGGGAGAACCTCCCTACGATACAGGGATTTTGTGAAGATTAAATCAGATAGCCCGATGTGGTGTCTGGTGCACAGTATGTGTTTGGTAAACATCGACTGTTATTCTTTGTATTGTTTTTTGTTTTTTTTTGTTTTTGCATGTTATAGTTGTTATTATTAAAGAGGTTTTTTTTTTTTCTATTCTAACTGCATGATGTAAGGTTTAAACACCACAGGCCACCCCAAATTTGTGACGTCCCCTCACCGATTCATGTCTCCCAATTTCCGTTTCTTCCCCTGAACACGGGCAGATTGCAGAGATCTACATCCTGTCCCAGCCCTTCATGATCCGCATCATGGCCACGGCGCCTCCTGTCATCAATTTGCTCCCGGGTAACTTCACCCTGGACATCCCTGCCTCCATCGTGATCCTCACCCAGCCTGAGAACTCCACTGTCGAAACTATCGTTTCCATGGACTTTGTAAGTCATGGGGACAGAAGGGCAGCCTGCGGATACCAATCCTCTTCCTGTAGGAGACCACTGGCCTGCAGTGGTCTACCGAGTGTTTCGAGGGCTGGGGAGTAATACATCAGTTAGGGGTGAGCACAGGGTTGGGACTGTAGTGGGGGGAGAGATGGGAAGCCGGTGCTCGTACCCCCATATGTTGTAAAACAGCTCTGCACCCTTTTCCACTTCCTGTGTGCCCTTCCCTCTGCTTCGGTTTGCATTGATAGCTGAATCTCTTTTTTCTTTGAAATAAGTCAATCAAGGTGGAATTCAAGTTTATTTGATCAGATGAGGCCAAATGCAATCCAATAGAAAAGGACTAATACAATGAACCTAAGTGAAATATCACACACACACACACACACACACGCACACACACCATACTTGGAGAAGAGAGACTAGAGAAAACAGAAAAATAATTTAAAGGAGTTCCTCAAACAGAGTCTTCATAGTTAGTTTCTTACCTGAAAGACACTGTTTTTAGAGTTATTTCTTTTCAATATCTCTTGGAATGAGAGGGAAAGTGGACTTTATGATGCTTCTACTATAAGGGATAATATCTGTGGCCAGTTCATGACCAAAGAGATTTACTCCTCTTAGTAACGAATGCTTTTGTTGTCTACAGGTTGCTAGTACCAGTGTTGGCCTGGTTATTTTGGGACAAAGATTGATCTGCTCCTTGTCTCTGAACAGGTAAGATCAATTGATTTGACTATCAAAAACCTTTGTCATAAGTGAATCAACAGACCGGAGAGACAAAGCAAACATAGCAGAATGGGTGAAGTTATTATTGTATAAAAAATGAATCCCTTAACCACTTGTCTTGTAATAGTCCAGATAATTCAAAGTATACACTTAACTAAAAAATGTGTTGAGAAATCTTTCTTTATTCTCCCAATTAAATAACATTTAGATAAAATGGGCCACAAAATAATTATAAAAATAACTCAGTAAGTCTATGGTCATGCCACCCCAAACAAGCCTGATCCTGTCTGATCTTGGAAGGTAAGCAGGGTCAGGCCTAGTTAGTACTTGGATGGGAGACCACCTAAAACTGTAGGTGTAAAAACTAAAGTAAAAAAACAAGGAATTGTAAGCTGACAAGTTACTTGCAATCTGTGAGGTCAACCAAGGGTTGCTCCACCTAAAAAAATTTTTAAATAAAATAAAATAATTTTAAAAATTAAAAAATAAATATAACAGTAATATAAATGCACAGTCTAATGCTACAGCAGTATACACTAAAGTTCCTGTTTAACAAATTCAGAAAGCATGCTACTGAGCAAAGAGCATGAAACTTACAGGGTCAAGGCATGAAGTTTCAAACCTCTGCTCACAGGTCCAATGGCCATGATCAAATCTATTAACCTCTGAGTCTCAGTTTCCTTATCTGTAAAGTAGTGAAGTTGGACTAAATCATTCCTTTGGTACCTGTAGGCTCTGACATTCGTATCCCATTTCTAGAAGGTAGAGTTTAACGAGATCATGCTGCACGGCCTAGCTGGCTCTCAGATGTATGCCACACAGTGTGAAAGGACCTGAGCAAGTCATAGACACAGGTCATTGAACACTCATTGCCGTTGGGAAGAATGGCTCATTTTCCTCAGCCCTGTAAAGCTAGCAGTTGAAGCCATGAATCAGACTACCTAAGGAGACAGCAAGGCATTAAACCAAGCACAGGGCCCTTCTGAGCACGAGACCATGTCCCAAATGCACAGGTTGCAGTGTTTTGAGTCTGAGGATGGCTCCTGCAGGGGGCGCTATCACAAACCTCAGGATGTGAGTGGATGGGGCCAGGCAGGTGAGCCAGGCATCACTCAGGCCTCAGGCAGTCGAACCCAGGGGCAAGACTTTGCAAAGGAGCAGAAGCATTGCTGAAAGAGCCGCCTTAGCCTTTGCAGCAAGAGCGGTAGCCCCACATCCTACACCTGCCACCCCAGCCAGCGCCTCCCCTCCTGGGCTTCTCAGGCAAGCGCTGCTTTTCAGGATGAACTGGTTTGTTCTTAGGTGATATCAGAGACAGACGACAGCAGGAAGAAGTCTAAAGTGGGTGGGGATCAGTGAAACATCCCTGAGAAAAACGAAGAACACGAGGTCTCCAAATCCAGCTTCCCCAGAATACCACAGCCTTTCTAACCATCCCCTTCCTAAAGGAATCTCTTTCGGGAGCTGCTCAGGGCATCCTGCGTAGACATGAGATGCAGAAATCAGAGGCGCATCCAGTGCGCTGAGTTTAGAGAGGTGGCAAGATCGTGGGCTTTGGAGTCAGACTAGCTGGTTCAGATCCCAGCCCAGATTCATTAGCTGTGGGGGTCTCGAGCAAGTTACTTAACCTCTCTGGGCTCCATTCCTTCCTCTATAAAATGAGGATGTAACAAAACCCATTCCAGGGGTGTTTGCAAGAAATACATGAGTTAACCCATGTAAAATGCATGTTAAGTGTTCAAGAAATGTTGGCTATGGCTATTACTTAAAATTCAGTTTGTCCTTAGCCAGGGGAAGGAGGTGCTCAATCCATACAAGATCATTTCAAGAATTCCCCTATTCAGAAAACACCTCCTACCCGGTCTCCTGCCCAGCGATGGCTGTTAGAGAAATTGCCTTTTGTTCTACTAGTTATGACCATTCGTTGTTATCGAGCCTTTTTTGTCTACGGGTCCTGTGCCAAGCACTGCACGTACACTGTTTCATTTAAATCTCACAACTCTGTACCTCCAGGACCTGGCACAGTGCTCAGGAAATGTCCATAGATTGAATGAATAGTCCTGGACTTCAGTCTTATTATCCCCATTTTGCAGTTCATGAAGATTCTATAACTTAAGTCGCAGAGCTGTTGAATAGTGGAGTTAGATCTCGAACCTGAGCGAGTCTGTTTTCAAAATCATGAGTGTTTACTTACTACATTATACTCCCTTTGATGTAGTGAAGCACTAAAACTTAGAAAATAAGACTTAGACTTAAGACTTAGAAAATAAATACCCTTGCCTAGAGGCAGAACCCCAAGAGCATGGAGTCATGTTAAATCAAAACAGGCAACTTATTATTTCTCAGTGTTCAGGGTTGGTCGGAAACACTGGGATTGGACACAGCCCTTTTCTCATTGCATTAAGGAATCGAGTAAAGGAAGGATAAAGAGAGCAAAAGCTGGGAGTATAAATAGTAAACTTGACCTCTCCGGGTATGTCTAGTTCAGAGCGCAGGCTCTGGAATTATGTGAGTTTGAATTCTACCTCAGTCCTGAAGCTGTGTGACCATTGGCAAGTTAATTAACCTCTCCATGTATCAGTTTCTTCATCAGCAAAACAGAGCACCTCTCCACAGGTTTATTGTGCGAGTAGATGAGATGATGTGTGAAGTGAACAATACCCCACAAATAATCAGTGCTCAGGAAAGATGTGTTACCCCTAGTATTTCTCTTTCCTCGTTCTAGGATCAAAGTTTGACCAAATAAGACAGGGAAATTGGTCCCAAGAGACATAACGAGTCAAGATGGTCTTAAAAGCTATAGAGTTGGCCCTCGAATGCATAAGCCAGATTCTTACTACTCTATCTACAGTAGAGACTTGTTCCAAACACAATTCTGTGTGGAGGTAACTCTAATACGTGTCGGCTCGCATAGTAGACATTTGAGATTATTTTGAGATTATTTCATTTTGAGATTTTGAGATTATTTCAGAAGCCAAATTAAATAACACTTTTCCTTTTTTGGTCCTCATCCAGATGACTTAATTCTAATCCTCTTTTCTTAATCACCACTAAAGCTCAAAACAATTAAATGTACATTACTGTTGGACCATTTAGAACTTTAGAACATTTTTGACCTGCCATGATTGAGGCTTGAAATGCTTCCAAATCGCACCCCACCACCATTCTCTCTCTCTCTCACACACACACACACACACACACCCTACCACCCCTCCCATGAAACACCATCGGAAAATGCAAATAAAGCTGACTACAAGCAGATAGAATCACCACCGAACTCCACTCCTCAAAGCCTGGGTGGATAAACATTTCCCATCTAGAGAGAAACTCAGAAGGGAAAACAGGTCTGGGAAGAATGGATTCGGTTTCTGCTGGGTCGGCACTTAGGATGGGTCCTCAGAGCTCAGGCTTGGCACCTGGGCTGCCCTCCATTTCCACTCTTCCTCTGAACTACAGTTGAAGATAGGACAGAGGAATACTACAGTGGGGAGCCCAGTCAGAGGAGGAAACCCCAAATGACTCCTTCCCCTTCTCCCAGACCCTTTGGGGGGAATTTCCAGGCTGCAGAAGGCAACAAAGTTAAAACGTTAGAGAACTTTTCCTCATTGAGAGGGTTCCTTTCATACTTCAACACATTCCTGCCCTCAAAACCTTTTGTAGTTGGACCAGATCCACAGCCTGGGGGCTTCAAGCTCTTCAGTTACTGGTTCTCCCTTTCAAGCCAGCCAACCTTATTTCCCCTAGCTCCCTAAAATGAACACTCTGCTTTAGACCCGAATTCCAATAAACACTCCCCGCCCATGTCCTGTATCTGCTCATTTACCCATATATCCATCAATGAGAATTTACTAAGCGTCTATTATGCACTCTGCACTGTCCTTGATACAGAAAGTAGAAAGGACATGGGTTTCTACCTTCCAGATTCACAGCCTGGTAAGAGGAACACTCAGATTTCAGGCAATTACAATACTGGGTGCCAAGGGACGTGGTAGGTAGGGTCCTTACATGGTAGCATACAGAGTGCTTCTCTCGAAGGGCAGCTTCTTTTCCCCCATCTACCCACATTCATTCTCTCCCTCTCTCTCTCTCTCTCTCTCTCTCTCTCTCTCTCTCACACACACACACACACACACACACACACACACACACACACACCTCCAACCCATGCTGATTTCTTCACATTTTCACACCTCCTGCAGCAAGTCAGTGTGGTGTGTAAACCCTCAAAGGAGCACCTGAATACACACTACTTACCATTGTTCTCTAATTGCTTCCTGTACATACAGCTCTCCATTCCTCATAAATATGACTATAAATAAAATTCTTCCTATCGCCTAGCGCATTGCTGAGCCTAGAACGAGCACCTGTGAAACCTCTTGGCCTGCCAACCTTTCCTCCATACTGCAGCCAGGGCGACCTTCACAAAACACAGACGTCATCTCCCTTCCTAGAAGCCTTCTGTAGAGTCCTTGCTCTTAAGATAAATATCAGAATCCTAACATGGCCTGAGAAGCCCTGCTGGTCAAGCCTATCTGCCTGTCTAGCGTCGTCTTGCTGTGCGCTCTCCCAAGCTCTCTGTTCCGGCCACGGGGCCTTTGCAACCTCTGCCCAGAGTACCCCCCTCGCCCCCGCCACGTCCTTCCCCATTTTGCCTTTTTCATCCCTCTCATCCTTCATGTCAGCTCAAGGACATATTTCCCTTTTTTGGAAAACGTTCTATACTCACCAAGTTAGATCAGGCTCTTTTGTTATTTGCCTCCACAAATTTCTTTCTTTTCACCAGAGAATTCGTCTCAGTCTGTAATGAGACCTTCATCGGTGGGGTTATTCGATTAATGCCTCCCTCGCCGCTAGGCCCGCGAGCCACCTCCCCACGTGAGAGCAACGGCCGCGTCTGGTTTTGCTCACGATCCCGTCTGCGGCACCTGTCCCAGGGCTGACATGTATTAGATGTTCAATAAATATCAGCTACACGAGTCAGTGACTGAACACTTAGTGCCTACGTGTGCCACGCTCTTTGCTCAATCCTGGGAATGCAAAGATAATTAATACCGATTCTCTACCTTGAAGGAGTTCGTAGTCAGAGGGCAAAGAGATAAAAAACCACTGTAAAGTATTGAGGGCAGGACTGATTTTCAGTGTCTGCTCTGGTCACGGGGTTGGAGGAATGGCATTGTGAGTGCCTGTGCTTTGGTCCACCTGACCTTCATTTTGTCATCTTCGATATGTTGACCCAGATCATGAAGGGCCTTTTGTCATGCTTCAGAGTGGGTACTTCAGCTCTGGTTTTCAATCAGGACAATAAACTTTCTCCAAAAAATTTTTAAATAGGCTCTGCTCTTACATATCTGCAAGGTAGGGCTATTCGCGCTCTTCCCCCCCCCCCACCCCCCCCCCCCCCAGCCCCAAAGACTCTGTGTTCCTATAATAAAAATTAGTTCCTATTGTCAAGGCTGTAAGTAGTAGGTTAGGGGCCTGGCAGAGAAGGAAAGGTAGAAAGACCGAACTCAGTCGCCACCTAGTGGTCTGAGCTGTGCTTGTGTGTCTTTCAGAACCAGAGCAGGGAGAGTTTGTTGTTTGCTCCACCCGTTTCTCTACAGTTAGTGAGATGCGGCCATTAGTCAACTAACCCCAGTGAGTATACCTCAAGAATTAGGACAGAGAAGTGAGATGGCCTCAGGAGGAAAGGAGAGTCGGTTCATAGGACACCCTAGACAAGCTCACTCATAGCAGGTGGTCCTGAAGTGGCCGATTATGGCGGAGTTGTGATTAAAGAAAAGAAAAAAGCAAAGTCACAGTTGTGTGCCAGCCTGTTCTAGACTGTCCATGATGAGAGGTGGTGTGACCGGGGAGAGGCATCCCCCCCACATTTCCCCAGCAGTGCCTTTAACAATTATCCTGCACTGCCTTTCACGTCAGACAGCTATCACAGCTGCCATTTCCCCCATGTCTTATGACCGACCAGCTAAAAAATGATACAGGTGATACAGCCTTCTGAGAGCTGTGGCCTAGACTGAGCATAGAATCCAGAGTCAAGTGGTGTGAGATTTGCCATCTGGATCCATCAGTTGTTAACTCTGTGACTTGGGTAATGTAATTCTCGTCTCTGATCATCAGTTTCCTGCAAAAGGGACAATAATAATTGCATCTATCACAGTGTTACTGTGAAGATTAACTTTCAAAATGTTTACGAAGCTCCCAAGAAAGGGCGTGTCGTATAGTATGATCACTTTCACCTTCGTCATTATCGTCACATTTATTAATAAGGGATCAGCCTGGCTCAGAGAAGTTAAAAGGTTGCGTTCAGAGCCAGAAGACCTGGAAAACATTTCTCCTATCCAAGCACTAACCAGGCCCAACCCTGCTTAGCTTCAGGCATCAGACAAGATTGGGCATGTGGGGCGGCATGGCTGTAGCCTGAAAGCCATTTATTTCTTAAGTTTGTTCTGCATTCCAGGTTGCCAACAGGAAGTCCCACAGAGCAAAAGCATGTGGGAAACCTATCCTGATTTCAAAGCCAAGGCTTCGGCTGTTTCTGCTCTGCTTTTTAAGCAGAAAATATAGGGATAAAGATATAATAGAACATTATGTCCTTACAAGGTTGTATGTTTTTAAATAGCATCTTATTGAGCTAAAAAAAAAAAATTACTCCTTTCGTTTGTTCCTTTCTATTGAAATGATTGTTTTTAAATATTCCTCTAATCTTTTCCTGTTGGTTTTTGTCGTTTCGCCTTGTTTTCAGGTTCCGCCTTACTCTGCCAAAATCCAGTCGCAGCAATATTGAGGTAGGAGTCAGAGCTCTCAGAGTTCCCTGTCCAGGGAAGAATAAAAATTCTCCTATATAGTAGCTGGATGATTGTTTTCTATGTCTCTGAGTAGTACTTGGTTTTCCCATGAGTGTTGGTTTTAACTGTGAAATTCTTTATATAGCTACTCGTCCAAGCCCGTTAACTATTAAACAAGAGAGGAACTCTCCAATTCACTTTTATCTATTCAGAAAGACTTTTAAAGGAACTCAAAAAACCTGTTAAGACATTGTATAATGTTGAGATTTTCAGGGAGACTTCTTTTGGATAAAATAATCTTCTAGAGTTAAATTTAAGATCCAGACTCCCAAAGAATGAAGCTCTTTGTCAATTTTTAGGCCATGATTAATTTTACTCTTCGAAAGCTTTCTAGCCATATCCTAAAATTAGGTCAAGGTTGTTTGTGTTCTCAGAAGAGTGCATCCCAACATGTGACCCTTCCCTCAAGCTACAGGAAGATCAGCCAAATCACTAAGTGACATCTCTATCCTTGAGGCACTTATACTCTAGAGCAGTGGTTCTCAACCAGGCTCACTGTGGATTAGCACCTCTGTGGCATAGCCATTTTGGTAGACGAAAGACTATAGTCAATGAGAATTGATAGCTGACTGTCTTATAAATAATATCCCCTGAGCCTCGAGGAGGCAAAGTGAGTTCAGGTCTTCCAGGAAGACCCAGACAAACTACTCTGTTTTAATGACAGAGTGTACTAACCAGACATTTCTGAAAAAAAGGACAATGCTATATACAGGGCATTTTTCCATAATATCAATCCATTTAATCTTGATGACAACCCTATGAAATTGTACTATTATTTTCACTTTATAGTTGAGTAAGTCGAGGCACAGAGACGTTAAGGAACTTTCCCACCATCACACGGTGACGTGGTAAAAAACAAGAGATAAACCTAGGAAGTCTACTGCAGGGATACCCTTAATAACTTGCAAAGAGGTTCTTATTTTTGCTAAGCCTATAGGATACTCAAAAAATATTCACTGAATGAATTGATGTTGATCATAGTCCATTTATTTTTCATCCTTGAATGTTCCCAGGAACCAACATTTAGCTAGGATTATACAACTACCACAGCTTATTAAAGATCCCTTGGATGTTCTGGTGATGCCTTTAACTATAGAGCATAACATAATGCAAGGGAACTCTGAGGTCCCCAATAAGGTTGAGAAAGACTGCTAAGGGGGGTGCGTGTATCAGTTGTTCTGGACTGCATTACTTGGTGGATATCTAAGCTGCCATGCTTGCTGCCACCATGTGGTCCCTCTACAGTTCTTGTCACCATGATACAGGGTAGAGGAGAGCAGAAATGCGCATCCTCAAGGAGGAAGAAAGACTGGGAAATCTTGTAATATGCTTTCCCACAAAATAGCTTTTGGTGTCTGGAAAGCTAGAATATGTGCATCTCTGTGGGGGAGATTCTAATTATCGCCCTCTATCCGGATAAGGTCTGGAAAAGTGCAGGTCTAAACCAGGCATGGTACTTTCAAAATGCCCTGATTTGGCAACTGATTTAGTTTCCCCTTTCATTTCAGGTCTTGAGGTTTGAGAATATTCTGTCCTTCATTATCCACTTTGGCATCCTCCCCCTGGCCAACGGTAAGAGATTCTTGGAAAACAATGCAACTCTGACATCAGCTAAATGTTGGGGATTGTTTGGGACTTTCCATCCTGAAGCTTGTGCTTCTAGAGTGTCGTTACAAATCCAGGCCAGTGCCAGAATTTACAAAGCTTATACCATCAACGACATGGTTATAAAATGAGATAGTTCCTGTCCAAGCCTTGTGAGCAACTCTGCTTGAAGACTTAGCAAGAATGGCTACCTCTGGTCGAGTTAAGGAGATTGAAATCATTCTCCTTAGGCAGTGGAGTCTCCTTCAGGTCATCCAGAAATGAGATTATTCTCCCTAAAGGGCATCTCAGTGGTTCTTGTGCAAAGACCACCATCTGGATGGACACAATGTTCATGAATGATAATCCTAGGCCTTCTCCCCGTACTGCAACTGTTCACATGCTGCAGCACCTTGAGTTTGACTTGGTGAAAATACATTTTGTATTGGAGAACAAAAGGTTCTCAGGACCCAATAAGGTATTTTTAAAATATGAATTGGACAAAGTGCCAGCATTTTTCTGCCATCCAAATGCACACAATTGCAGGTGCATTTTTATTAAACATAAATTATGTAACCATTCTTCTGGGGAAATGATAAGGATATATCACAGAGAATGAAAACACAGAACTAGGATGAATGAAAAAATAAATTGTGAAAAAGCTGCTTGTTAGTCTCTTTAAAAAAATTTTGCCGAAACTCCCATGCCTGTGCCCAATTATTTTGCATCTTGTTTTATATTTTAGCAAAATTACAGCAAGGATTTCCTCTGCCCAACCCGCACAAAATCTCATTTGTCAATTCAGATATTGAAGTTCTCGAGGTAAGAATGTGAATATTCTCTTAACTGCCTCATTCTTTCCATAGTAGAATCGGCCTTTTTCTGTTTGCTTACTTTTTGTTTTATTTCATTCTGCTCTGCTTTTTCCCAGCCCAGGGAATTTTATAAACATTACATTTAGCTCTTAAAGTGTGCAATTAATAATGAAAAGCATTTAAAGTTGAGTTTTCAAATCAGGGTCCTGTTTCCCTTCGCAGCCAAATTTATTCACACAACAGTGCAAGAAGATGCAATGCAGTGTGTTTTATTTTCTTTATTCCACGAAACAACCTGTAAGGCTGGAATTATTAGTCCCCTTTTATAGATGAGGAGGGTAAGACTCAGAGAAGTGACGAGGCTTATGCAGCTGAAAAATCCATGGCTGAGACCCGACTGGCTGTTCTGATTCTCCAGTCAGTGAACTTTTGTCTGAGTTCAGGGATCTGGGTTCAGGGATCTGCTTCGAGTTGTTTCCTGGGTTCAGGGATCTGCTGGGTTCAGGGATCCGCTGTAAGCTATTTCCTGGTTAATCATTATTAAGAAATTTCAGAACACTCCTTTATTATTTTTATTTGTTTTCTATTTTGGCTCTTTGTTTAGGAAGGTGGAAATGAGATTCTGATGGAATTCTCCAATCCTATACACTGCCCTGAACTCTCTCTTCCTTCCCACCTCCCCTTCCATAATTGCTTAAGTCACATAAGGAAACAGTAATCCAAAATCGGCTGTTCCTGGGGTAAAAGGGGTCAATTATGTGGTGACAGAAAGAAATTTAACTATGGGAGGTGAACACACAGTGTAATATATATATGCCTTACTGTTAAAGTGTACAGCTGAAACTTACTGGATTTTGTTAACCAATGTCACCATAAAAAATTATCTAATTTTTTTTTTTGTAAAGGCAAAAAAAAAAAAGAGAGAGAGAGAAAGAAAACATGGCCTGTTCCTATGTCCGAGGCACTCACCAGGGGAGGGGAGGGTGTGACACAGTAGGACCTTTGTAAGAAAACATCTCATGTGACACAGTACACCTGGTAAAGAAACCATCTCTCCCTCAGGCACCTGAATCCTATGGCTTCAGGTGCCTGAAGTTTAACGACATCTTCCTTGTTGCATCCTTTTCAGCATTTCCTTTTGATTTCCACGGACCTGAGGTATGAAACCTCCTTAAAGCAGCAACCCAGCTTCCATGGTTGGGAAGGTCTGAACCTGATCAGTGGACAGTGGAGCGGGAATTCAGCCCCTTGACTGCCTGCTTGGGGTTCACTCCAGGAAGTAAATGGCCTTTGACCTCACCTACTGTAAACCCAGAAGGAGAAGACAGCACTCACTGGAATTTTAAAGTTCTCCTCAAGTGCTTAGGCTGGAAGTTTTCTTTCTCCACCCTTCAGGGACAGAGAAAGACAAACTAGTTTAAAGAGCTAAATGAGAGTGTGTTCATCTCTGTGCGTGGACGGGTGGATGTTTGAATGTATGTTCGTGTTTGAATGCATGCTATGTGTTCCTTTGTTTATGAAATCCTGGGACCAAGAGCTAGGCATGTACTTTTGACAAGATACGTGAGAAATTCTTAAGTACGGATTTAAATCCGTTAGGTCGGTGGAGATCCCCTCAGCCCTCTCAGCTCTCTGGGGTTCTCCCTCTCCCCGCGTATTGGATTTTATATTTTATATTTACTGCTACTGTCCCCTGTATTTAATTAAAATTGTTTTCTATTAATGTCAACCTTGTCTTTTTCTTCGCAAGACTTCCTGCCCCAGCTTTTTAAAAATGAAATAAGACAGAGATGAGAGAATTTAGTGTCTTTAACATTGATGAAAACCGAGATAGTACAGATTTCAAGGTTTGATTTAAAAAGGGAATTCTTTGCCTCTTAGATGTTTGCAATGAGAAACAGTGTGGTCACCGAAAACTCAGGAAGTCCTATCACTTTAAGTTTTAGGATGTTTTCCCTGCCAGATTAAATGAAAAAGCGGTGCAGGGTACTAAACCTAGAAAATTCATAGTCGATGATGATGTTAATGTTGTCCTAATCAATGGGGTGAAGTCGGGGCGGAAGAGGAGGAGAGGGAAAGTGGGATGTATGATGTGAGAAACAAGCAGAAACCACACACTTTGCTTTTACTTTGCTTGCAATCTAGTGGAGGAGCGGAAGGGAGCAAGGCACGGAGGGCCAATCATGTGCCAGACCTTGTTGGTTACTTCATAAGTGTCGGTTCATTCAATCCTCACAGCCACTCTATGAAGAATTATGATTCCATTTTATAGATGAGGAAACGAAGGTTCAGAGAGAAAATAACCACACAAAGCGAGTAAATGGCAGAGATAGAAACTGAATCCAAGCCTTTCAGATTCCAAAGTCGCTGTTTTTTAAACGAGGTAGAACTAGAAACTGAAGTCACGTAAAGCTCATTTATTATTCAGAACAAGAGACACTGTGTATAAAAGCATGGTCACAGAGTAGTTAGTCCCCAATGAAGGCCAGACTGGGGGAAGCCTGGGCGATCCATAGGAAGAGAGATTTGCTCATTTTGGAGCACACATCTAGTCATAATAGGTGCCCCCATGAGTGTTTGTTAAAATATATGATTAACAGTCATGTGTCATTCTTTGGGATGCTGTTTTATGACAGGCAAGTTATTCAAGATATATCCACAAATTCATTCTGAAACATTACAGATGTTCAGTTGTGCTATTAATTTAAACACGTTCATCTTTCTCAGCTGCAGACATCTTTCCCTCCTTGCTGCTGGGAATGAAACTCCAAGCTGATTTATTCATTAGAGCAGCCGGTCCTGACCCAGATTCACTGCGTTTTTCCGTGCTACGAAGCACTTACAAAACAAAATCTATAACTAGATCATACTGAAAACTAGGGGATTTAGCTAGCTCAGCTTTAGCGTAGAAGAGAATGACTAGTAAATGTCCCTAAAGGTGAACACTAGAGGGCAGTCTAACTTAACTGAGAGAAACGCGGTTGCTGCGACGAGTTTCGAGCCTCGACGCTTGCCGTCGCGCATCCTGCCTCGGAGCCGGCCGCGCCTGCGCGTCGAGTTCCGGAAGGTGGTGCTTTGGCAAACGGGGCATCGCGGCATCTGCTCTTCAAAGCGGATCCGGGAGTTGCTACAGTTGTCGCCGCCATGAGTCGTAACTACAATGATGAGCTGCAGTTCCTGGAAAAGATCAATAAAAACAGCTGGAGAATCAAGAAGGGCTTCGTGCCCAACATGCAGGTGAGGCAGAGGAGCAGGAGGACCCAGTGGCGAGGCCTTCGTGCCAACCCGGCCAGGCCTCCTCGCTCTTCCTACTAGCAGAGGGCCTCGCACCCACCCTCTGGCCTCAGGGACTGCTTAACGTGCCGGCCCCATCTCCCCTCAGGAGAGCGCCCCGAATCACATGGACAAGTAAAGTGGATCGTGGCTAGGGAATCCAAGTAAATAGGAAGGTGGCGTTTGTAAACCGTTTTCACACAAGTCTCATAAACGCACTGAAAGTTGTGTTGCATTCCTGAGCTTCAGAGACGTTAGTTGTCTTTTACAAGGTGGCACAGCCAGTCACGGGTAGAGTTGCCAGGACTGCAGCTCAGTTCCTCTGAGTCATGCTGGTCGTTTAACTGACCTTTACAGACCTGTGTTTGCTGAACCAAGTTTTTAGCATTCACTGCGCCGTGTTGGTTTTTAATAAGACGGTTTTGTTACTCGCAACAGCCTAGAAAGTTCACAGGGCATAAATTGTTTTCAGTATTCACTTCTCAAAGGTCCTTGAGGAACAGGCTTCCTCTACCCACCTAATAAGAAGCTCAGCCAGGACTTGATGTCCAATTAACTTCTTTCTATGGAGACTTAAGAGTCTAATCAGAGAGTTGGAAAGCCTGGGTTGCCTGTATCTCTCAGGCTTCATCGCCATTTGTGACCACTATTTTCCATTAAAGTTAAGAAATAAGGCATTTGTGAAGTTTTGGTGCATGTTGTTAAATGGCTTTTGAAATCCTTTAATGAGCCGTGTAAGTGCACCAAAGGTTTGTGATCTTGTGTCTTTGCAGAAGTTCTTGATAGCTGCTCCACCCTTTTTTTTAATCAATGTCAAAACTTACAGAGTCTCCCCAATGAGTACATCACTTAGCTAGACACTGAGGGGAGAAAAAGTCCATAGTCTTAAGACTCCTTTTTGCTGTTTTCCACTTGACCATTTTCTATGTATGGACTCTCATTACCTGAATGAAGAAGTAGAAAGTAAAAATCACCCTGCCCTGATCATTGTAAAGAGACGGTACACTGTCATTGTCTGGCAACAATTTGGGCTTAACTTTTGATGCACACACTGCTGCTCATTCTAAGAGCAAGTCTAATTTTGCTAGGCAGTTCTTATTTAACTGTTTATGCAGTACTTGACTACGACCTACCCCTTGAGAATGGGAAGTCAGCATCTTGATATATTGCTCTTAGAAAGTTACTGAACTCTATGCCAAGCTTAAATTGTGTTCCAATCCTCATGAGACCATGAATATTATACAAATAATTATCTTCTTACATAGTCTCCATTCCTCCCCTAAGACCCATTTGCTGCACTAAAAATTCCTGTTCCCTAAAACACTCCCTTTCCCATCTTTATGTTATCTTTGTGTTCAGCTCCTAAATGTGCCGCTGGTCCAGTGATGTCTCTTGTCTTTAAAGCGCCAACTCAAACTGTGAACAAAAAGTGAGCAACCTCCCCCAGCTCCCTAACCATTGAGCTACTTCATCAGATTCTCCAATCGTACTATGTACTTAGTTCTGTTATAGCACTTGTCTCATTGCACTCTTAATTTGCTTGTCTGGGCTGCATCCTGGTCTGCAAGCTCGTCAAGCAGGATCTTGCATATTCTTGCATATCTCCCTAGTGCCCAGTATAGTGCCTGACACATAACCATTAAGTATTTGGGGAATTAATAAATGTGACCCTTAGAAATTGTACTAGATATGTTTTCCATCAGCTGGCATTGTTATTCATGCAGAAGTGAGTTGCAGAAATCATCTAATTAGAGAAGTTTACTTATCCAGATGATTAAGTATTAAATCTTTGGTTCTGCGCAGTTCCTTCGTAATATTTGATCTCTGATAAAAATGTTCTGGCCTTTGGTGGTACATAAGTATGTCTTTCATTGCCTTTAGCATGCCCCTATTATCAAACTTCTTCATCTTCTTAAGATTATATAGATTATAGAACTGAGCACATAGCGAGCTAATAGCTACATGTGAAATTGTTTTTACTCACTATTTACCTCAGTGTAGATTTGTAAATCAGCATAGGACACAATAAAGTGTGATGTGCTATTATCTTAAGCACAGGAAAAGTACACTAAAGTCAGATGACTGCATTTTTATGTTTAGAATTTGAAATTTTGATTTTTAATCCATGGATGTTTTAGAGGCACTAGGGCACTGCGACCTTTTGGCACTAGTGCGAAAGTTTTATTCACATATACAAAAAATATTTTACCTGTTAAAATCTCAAATGTGGCTTTGAGAGTAGGAGAATAAAAACAATTCGCAAACATTTCAAAATACATTTTTAAGATACACAGTTGACCCTTGAACAACACAGGTTTGAACTGCATGGGTCTACTTATATGTGGATTTTTTCAATAAATACTATAAGTTTATTTTCTCAATAACATTTCCGTTAATTTATTCTACAATAACAATACAATATGTAACACGTGTACAGTATATAATACTTATACAGTATATAATACATATAATACACGAAATGTACAATTGACTGTTCATGTTATCAATAAGGTTTCCAGTCAACAGTTAAGCTATTAGTAGTTAAACTTTAGGGGAATCAAAAGTTATACTCTGATTTTTAACTGGGGCAGGATGTTGGTCGGCACCTTTAACCTGCATTGTTTGACTGTATTTAAAGATGGGAACATCTTGTAGCTTTTGGTAGGAATGTTTCTGCTTGTTCAAGGTAATGTGAAATTATTCTCTAAAGAGTAAACCAGAATGAGTATCGCATACGGTATTGTCTTCTACCCAGTGCCTGTACTTTATGCACGTGTGCTCAGACGTACGTTTTCCTTTGGTACCAGGTTGAAGGAGTTTTCTATGTGAATGATGCTCTGGAAAAATTAATGTTTGAGGAATTAAGGAATGCCTGTCGAGGTGGCGGTAAGTACATCAGAATTTTACCTGTGGCAGTATAAGTAGTGTCTTCCTACAGCCTTAAAAAAAAAATGGTCATTCTGATAAAATTTTGTCAAGAAATGACCAGGACTTGAAATGAGACCAAAAAACTGTTACATATTTGTGATTATGTTGTTAGCTACGTGGCCCTGTAGAACCCATTTGGAGCAGGACGGACCTGGTTGGTTTAAAAGCTAACCTTGGATAATAAGAGCTCCCTTGTGTAATTCTAAGAAAAAGATACTGTCACCATTTTACAGATGTGTAAGTCAAGGTCCAGGGAGGTTAAGTAATTTTAATTTGTCCATGGTTGCACAACTTCTTGGTGACTCAGAAATGCCTGATTTTAAAGTCAGTGTTATTAACCAGAACACTGATTAGCCTCACTGGACTTCAGTTTTCTTATCTATAAAAGAGTTTATTACACTTATCTTGCAGGACTGCAGCGAGATTCAGAGATAAATATATAAAGCTCTGCTACGAAGCTCTAATGATGATGGTGGAATTGAAATCAGTTTTAACCCTTTTATTTTTTAGATCAACAAAATAAATCCTAATCCACCTCCCACCAAGATATGCTGGCTTGTCTGAAATGACCCAGCAACCAAGAGACAGAGCTGGGACTAGAACCCCTAGTTTCCTGACTCAATCCAGTTTTCTCAGCTCTTCTATGTTGCCCTTCTTTGGCACTTAGAATAAAACCAGCGTTGATTTTCTTTTTTCTTTTTTTTTTTTTTTTTGATAAGTACACTTTTTTGTATTGCCAACGTAACATATAATTGTTATGTTTTATATCTCCCAGTACATTTGCAGGCAACCCTCACGCAGAACACTGATGGTGTGTTTGTAATTCGTCTGGTTGCCCTCACTGCCTTTCTGAGCATGTGCTGCCTTCTTGAAGATGCTCCCTTCACGCTTCCATCTCAAACATCCCTTTACGCTTTGTTTTAGCAGTCCTCATCACTCCCCCTTTATGTAATGCAATCTAGAATATACGAACATACTAAAAATCAAACGTGTCCTTTTTTCTAATAATGAATTTTTGACTTCAGGTGTCGGTGGCTTCCTGCCTGCCATGAAACAAATTGGCAATGTGGCAGCCCTGCCTGGGATTGTTCACGTGAGTCCATGTTCAGAGCTTTAATCAGTTGTATTTCTCTTAGTCTGAAAGTTTGTTGAATGGATCACTGGCCATGCCTAACTGATAGTGGTGTCATTTAGACAATGACTTTTGAACATCTAGAAATAACTGTGGGACTTAAAGATATAATTGGGCCTGAATAACATCCGAGGTTCTGGTTGCCTTTGGCTAGAATCTGTAAGTATTGGAGAACCTTCGAAGTAGTTTTTAATGTGTTTGTGTTTCTTCGTCATTGTACATCATTATTCCTGGGTTAGTGTACCACCATTGTCATTTTCACTGCGGCTCCACTCAAGAGGATGATTGGAGAAGGAATGGAAAAGTTTAAGGGTTGGGACTGAGGAGAGGAAGACAGTATAGCTATTCTGGACGTGACTGAAAAGGGCTAGTGGTGACAACAGGGATAAAACTGGATGGTACAAGCGGGTCCCCACTGTAGCCTAACGTTACAACTCCTCCATTAGAGGTAAACATTAAAATGAATCCACTCTGCAGACATCTTTTTGAGGTCTTCATGCCAGTTACTATCCTGGGCATTTGCGGAGGGCGGGGGAGTGAAAAAACATGGCTTATGCAAGTGTCTAGGTATCTCCGTATAGCCTCACCGTGTTCGCTCTGCATTCTTCCTGGGTCAGGATCCTTTCCTAGACCCCAGATGTAGAAAGTGTACAGTGTTCATATCATCAAGTCCGCTACATTTGTCTGTGATGGCTTAAACACTGAAGACAGGTATAAATCAGATACTGCTCTGCTTTGAACCTGACATGACCACGATTTGTCAGCGTCTTTAAAATGTAATAATCATTAAAGTTAGTATGTGGTCCTCTTGTATCATGTTATGATGAGGCTCTTCTGTTTTAGGGTTCTTTAGTGGTCAGACTTTTATAAGAAAGATTTTCCTCCACTATATTAACTTTATGGTCAAGAGTTTTTACTCCTAATTTTCACCAGTAGAGACTGTTCCATGAGACTAGAATCCTGATTCGGGTAAGGCTTTAGCCCGCAGACTACCTGAAAATCGGTATCAGGTCCATCAGGCAACCAGAACGCAAGCTTAAGAAAGCTGTATTTTTATTTTCTGATTCTCTTTCAGCGATCTATAGGGCTTCCTGATGTCCATTCAGGTTATGGGTTTGCTATCGGGAATATGGCAGCCTTTGATATGAATGACCCTGAAGCAGTGGTGTCCCCAGGTAAGGTCACTGAGCATGTCTGCTGTCAAGTGTATAACTTCTCTCAATGTATCATAGCCTTTCGGAAAAAGAGCCTGGCTTCTTGTGTGTGCATCGCGTGGTCTCATCGCATTCTATCATTTCTTTTCTTCTCATTTTCTGAGGGAATTAATTATGGACACTCAGGGGCTGTTTAAATATCAAGCAAAGCATATATTTATTGAGACTTGTTTAGGCTCTTACTGTATACCAGGCATTATTCAGACCTTGGCTATAAAACAAAACACTTCCCTGGCAAGTTATGTGTCTTCTTTATGTCCCAGTTATCTCTTCAGCAGGCCGGAACTAATAATGCTACACTCTGCATAGCGGTATTGTGAGGATTAAATGAGTTAAGCTGCGTAAAATACTCAGAGCGGTGCTGCGCACACAGGAAGTACTCTGTTTGCTCTCGTCGTCATCACCATTACTTACCTCCGGTGGTCTGTGTCTTCCGCTGTGCGGTGCTTTCACTGAAAATATTTCACATCAGAAGTAATATCTTTGCTTTCAGAGCCTGAGGAAAAAAATGGAATTTAAATTACATCTTTATATTTCTGCCTCTGTCAATGGTGAACACGGTTGTTGCAGACTAATCCCCTGCGAAGAATAACGAAAGGCTGAATAAATTGTTTCTTTCAATCTGTTTGAAAGCAGTGGAAAGCTTAAGGCAGTAAGAACTTGTGAGGCTGCAATCTGGAGAAAAAGAAAAGTGTGATTACATGAGCCCAACGTTTAGCACTGTTTTTCTTGAGGTAATGGCAGATTTCAGTGAGTAAGGCTAGAGACGATATGAACAATACAGTTAACACACTTGACACTAGACCTCTAATATACGTGCACGGTTCTGTGTGCACGCACAGTGCAGAGCATCTAAGAACTATAGAGTACACATTATTTTCGAGTGCACACAGAGCATTTACCAGAATTGACCATGTGCTGAGCCAGAAAGCAGATCTCAGATTTCAAAGCATTGAAAACGTAGAGCCGCAGTTCTCAAAATTTTTGCTCTTAAAAAATCTTGACAGTTGATCCCAAAGGCTTTTTATCAATGTTTACCTTACTAGACATTAAAACTGAGACATTTTTAAAGCAATAATACACAAATACATGTTTCATTTGTCATCAGAGCAAACATGTTATCACATGTCATGTAGCCTTTGCATATCTTCACTGTACATTAAAGAGAATAAGTTTAAAAGGCTAATAAAATCTTAGCATTATTATACATATAGTCTTATAGACCTGAAAGGATCTCTGGACCACACTTTAGAACCACTGATATAGAGTGGAGTTAAGTTAGAAGTCATTAACAACAACAAAAAAAATAGAAAAACCCATCTTATATTTATAAAATAAGAAATATGTGTTTAAATAACCCAGGAGTCCAAAAAATCATAATGGAGATACAAAATAATATCAATAAAAAATACATATGTCTGAAAATTGAGGGTTACTGTTAACGGCCTATTTGGATAGCAATATTGTAGCTTTAAACACAAATGAGAAAAGAAGGATGAAATAGCCGTGATCTAAGCATCCATCTCAGAAAGTTAAAGAACATCAAACCAAAAACCCAAAAAAAGGCAGAAACATGGAATTAAGAGCAAAATTAAGAAAATATATATATATATATGTATAAAGTAGAAAAGATCAGAGTTGGTTCTTTGAAATGACTAATAGAATTCATAAACCCCCAACAAGAGTGACCCAGAAAAAAAGAGAAGCACATAATTCACATTTTAATCTCTGGTCTAGATGTTACTCATTGTTCATTACTGTCTTCTTAGCCCACAAAGTACCTTTAGTATGTTAAATTGTTTTGGTGCCAACAGATTTTACCCACAGAGAACCACTTCGTTGGCTACTATAAAACAATTATCTTTGAAAAGAATGGCTATTAAACCCTGTATCAGTGGTGGGAAACCTAAGGTATCAATGCCCAACTACCTGTTTTTCTAATATTTGACAAACTTTTCTCTATTTCGTAGGTGGTGTTGGATTTGACATCAACTGCGGAGTCCGTTTGCTGAGAACCAATTTAGATGAAAGTGACGTCCAGCCTGTGAAGGAGCAGCTTGCCCAAGCTATGTTTGACCACATCCCTGTTGGAGTGGGATCAAAAGGTGTCATCCCCATGAATGCCAAGTAAGAACACAAGTTTCCAATAAATGGAGTGAGAGAAAGAATAACCGCAAGACTCGCAGTCATTTCCTTTGTAGGCCTCTCAGAAGGTGGGGATTGTTCAGTCACCTTTCAGGAAGTGATAATAAATTGTTTTGTTTTTTTTAAGTATGAGCTCTAGCCTACTTTGAAAAGCATACCTGGAACATATAAATTCTAATCATCTTTATAGATACTTTAGCTAGGAATTTCGTCCTAATAAGTAAGATTGATATGGGCAATAGCAGGGGATGGAACATTGAGCATTGTTATTTCTCCTGGTAGTGTTTTAGAAGAGGGCCAGACCTTAGATGAAGATCAAAGCTTTCTCCTTCTAGGGGTTTAATGTGTGTGCACCTCAGCTTCAAAATGCAGGTGCAACAAAGCCACACAGTACTTCTGTGAAGGTAGGAATAGAGCTTAAAATTTAACCTGTACCGTCTGAGGACATTTAGATAGTTTTATTACTTGACTGTAATTTTTCATAAATTATTAGTGAAAGTGGGTAACTGTGGTAAAGGTAATGGTAGATAGTGATATCTGATTATGATTATAAATTTTCTTTGGCTGCTTAATCACCACCTTTTAGAATTCAGGGTCAGAGAGGCAAATGTAAATAAGATTTGAAAAATACAAGGGGTTGTATAAATGTCAAGAAGAACTATAATCATCTCTGAAATGGCATTTACTGTTTTATATTGCAGTCATTTATGTAACTACTTTCCAAAAAACTATAGTTGCTGAGAGCATAAACTTTGTATTTAGCTCAATGCCTGGTACACAGGTGATGGTGGTCATTACATGTAGTGTTTCCTCTGCCCTTGGAGATGTAGTCATCCTTAGGTTTTGATCTGCCTTGGCTGTGAAATGACTAGCACCTTATTACTCACTCAGAGACTTGGAAGAGGCCTTGGAGATGGGTGTGGACTGGTCCCTAAGAGAAGGTTACGCCTGGGCTGAAGACAAGGAGCACTGTGAGGAGTATGGAAGGATGCTGCAAGCTGACCCCAATAAGGTCTCTGCGAGGGCTAAAAAGAGAGGCCTTCCTCAGGTAACACTCACTTTGAAGGGGCTATATGTTCATTTTTTTAAAATATTTTGGTTTTTGCTGGGGGACAGAGAGGAATCTGTCTTCCGTGTAGCAAATAAATAGCCACGGGTTTTTTCACCGTGTATCAGAACAAACACAAATTCACTTCTTTCTCCTTTGTTTTTGCTCTTTTAAAAAAGTTAGCAGCAGCTTTTTGCATATGTTCATCTTAAGATAAAACAAGATGTCATGAATTAGAAGTAGATGAGAGAAAAATGGGATATGCTTATAAGGCTTAAATGTATGCCAAAATTGCATATGTACATACTTTGACAATCTACGATTTGGCTGGAAGTTTTCCGTTGTCTAAGGTGAAAAGAGATACCTTGTCCGTTCCTGGTATCTATGAGATAAAAATAGCCAGATATTTGAAATTTACTGCTAATTTTGATGGCTTTGCCATTGAAGCACTGTGACCTTGGGCAAGTCTCTTTTGCCTATCCGGGTCTTGTTTTCTCATCTGAAAATTGGGATAGTTAAAGCTAGGCGAGCTCCAGTTATTAGCTCCAATTAAGGGTTATGTTCTTTCAGTGGTGGATAATGGTAGGTATCAGTGAACTCATAGATGTTTTATAAACCATTTGAACTTGGACCTTGTGTAAGAGTCAGCATTCACCAAAGTTTATCCCAAAATTTGACCCTTCTCTCAGTGATGAAGAAAATGTCCAATGAGCCGCTTAATGGTCTGAGTTTCAGTTTATGAAGTTTTTAATATGTCTATACTTCAACCAAATAATGACATACAGTAAACTACAGGAGCTGCTCTGCATTATTTTTGTTGTGTCGAATATTGCTTTTCTGGCCTTATGAAGCATTTCTTAGTCTTAGAAAAATTTTTGTTACATAAAGTTATTAGTGTGGTTATTTTTTTATCGTTATTGGTGTTTTTTGCTTTCTTGCTATTTAAATTGATTTTTTTTTTTAGTTGGTATAGAAGCTATTTTATCAGAAATTTATGTATTTGCAGTTGGGGACCCTGGGAGCAGGTAACCACTACGCAGAAATCCAGGTTGTGGATGAGATTTTCAATGAGTATGCTGCCAAGAAAATGGGCATTGATCATAAAGGACAGGTGTGTGTGATGATCCACAGTGGAAGCAGAGGCTTGGGCCACCAAGTAGCCACAGGTATATTTTTTGGCTTGGTGCTAAAGTCCACATTTTATGGGGAACCATATAGAGATTTAAGAGAGAAAGCCCTGGAACTATACTGTATAGGTTTTTACCCTGGTTCTCCTAAAGAGCAGTGTGACCTTGAACACATTAAGTTTACTAGGCCTTAACTTCCTCACCTGGAAAAAATGGGAATAATAACTATTTCATATGGCGTTGCCATAGATTAAATGAAATAATACGTGTAAAGGGCTTACTTCAGTGCCTGACACTTAGTAAGCACTCAGTAAATATTGACTCCAGTTATTTTGTTTACTCTTACAGATTACTATTATTACTATCTGACTGAGAAAGCAAGAAAGACCTGAGGTTGTGAGATTATGTCGTAGACATTAATTCAGCAAATATGTCTTAGACACCTATACCGCAAGATTAGTTGTTATAGTGGATTCAGTGATAAAATAGTCTCATGCTCTCATATGCCCTCACATAGTCTCATGAAAGAGATGTGATGTTAATTAAAAAGGTAATGATTGATGAAATATAGAGGAGACTAAATAAAGTGATTAGGAAAAAGACTTCAAGATTTCAGAGATGGCTTCATGGACACAATGTTTGCAGTTCGGACAGTCATACACAAAGGACATTCATGACCAAAAGACAGCATGAAGAAAAGCAGGAAAATAGTGGGACAGTCTATTTGGATGATTTGTACGATGTGTGAAAGGATTTACAAATAACACGGAAATTATTATAAACTTTAAATTGCATGTAATTCATTTTTTTTATATACATTTCATCCCATGGGAATTTAATTGTTTGTGTCAGTTTGACCCATTAGAATGTTTCATCTAGCAAATACATGGAGCATTGACTAGTATTTCTGAACTTTCTCCCGAGTACTTTTTTACACTCTGTCTTGGTTTTGATTTTCCTGAAGAAGACCTAGCAACTTGTATTTAGCTCTTTTACACAGTCACTGAAAATTATTTTTAAAAACCGTGATGATGATAAAATGTATTTTGCTACCTCTGTTCTTATTCATTCACATGCCAGGAAAGGAGTAACTAAGACCATGTTGTTGCTGTATGTGCAGCACACCTCATCCCCTTAAAAGCTCCTGGCAGACAGGTGCTGTCTTTATAGCCTATATCCCTCCTGTCACACAGCTCTAACAGAACATTCTCAATGAACACATCTTGACCAAGCAAATAGATGAGCTAACAGTTGAAAGGGAAAATTGTGTTTTACTTGCTTTTTGTATAGAATGGGTTTGACTATAGCCTACCTTTCTGTAATAAGTCTGAGTTATAAAGGGAAAGCTTGCTGATTTGGACTTGTTGCCCTCATGTTCCAGATGCCCTAGTTGCTATGGAAAAAGCCATGAAGAGAGACAAGATTATAGTCAATGACCGTCAGTTGGCTTGTGCTCGAATCGCTTCCCCGGAGGGTCAGGACTACCTGAAGGGGATGGCGGCGGCTGGGAACTACGCCTGGGTCAACCGATCTTCCATGACCTTCTTAACCCGTCAGGTACAGTTGCAGCGGCTCTTGGTTCTTTACGATGAAGCTAAGCACTTCAAAGCAGTGTAGTCTAATCAAAGCCTGTAGAATTTGGTCTTGAATCTTTGTTTTCATAAATCTTCAAAATATTGGCAGTGTCCAAGCTTTGATATCTCCTTAAACTAAATATGCAGACTGTCAGGCATGGTGAATGAAGGAAGAGAGAAGCCAAAATTATTCCTGGGATTTTCCTTGGTTTGGGGAGAGGATAGATGTGCTGTTCACTGAGATTCAGAAGGCTGCGGAAGAATCCGTTGTGAGGGGTGGGCTCAAGAGTAGCCATGGAATTTATGGAATGGAATTTCTCTGTGGTCTAAAAGATAGATTTTTCTCCTTTATATGAAGATTAATAATACTGCTATTTTTGAACTCGTAAATCCCTCACTCCCTTCAGGGGCAGACTAACTAAAATCAATAAGTTCTGAAGAGCTGCTTCTGACTGGGTTTAAGTTAAAGCTTTTTCTCTCAGGCTTTCGCCAAGGTCTTCAACACAACCCCTGACGACCTGGACCTGCACGTGATCTATGATGTTTCTCACAACATCGCCAAAGTGGAGCAGCACGTGGTGGACGGGAAGGAGCGGACACTGCTGGTGCACAGGAAGGGGTCCACCCGCGCCTTCCCGCCTCACCACCCCCTCATTGCCGTGGACTACCAGGTACGTCCTAAGCCACCGTGGCTTTAAGCAGTGGGGGCATGACTCAGAGAGTTCTCAGTAGGGGTGAATTTTAAACAGGAAAGCTGCAGTCGTGAAAAGAAAGTCATCTGTCATTCGTGGGGATGGTGACTTCTTTTAAGCAGTGACTTCCCCGCGTCTGTGCTTGCAGTATGCTGTCTAAAAAGTGCCGCACAGAGAATATTTCACTCCATTAAGATGATTTAAGATGATCTTTTTAAGGCCGTTGAATGATTGGAAGATTTAGATTAAATTCAGTCTGTTTCATTCCTCTTTTCTTTTTGGTGTCTGCTGTGATAGAATTAGAAAGACCTTTGACCTCCTGTTTCATAGACGAGAAACGGAAGCCTGAAAAGGACAGGTGCCTCACATGGGGTGGTTCTTCCTATAACACGTCCCTGCACGTTTGAATTTTGCTCTGCTCTGACATTCAGGCCGCCTCCTGCTGCCTTCCTGGTGCTTGTGTTTTCATTCTCTTCTTCCCTCCCTTTTTGATTATCAAAGGATCAAAACAGTATCTTACTATAGTTGTGAGAATAATGCATTTAGAGGCTCATGTTTCTCCCACAGTCCTCCCATGCAAGAGGAAAATTAAACCTCAGACATAAAAAAATAATGCTTTTCAGAATTTTAACATGTTTGATTTGTGTCATCCTCAGCTCACCGGACAACCAGTGCTCATTGGTGGCACCATGGGAACCTGTAGTTACGTTCTTACTGGCACTGAGCAGGGCATGACTGAGACCTTTGGAACAACCTGTCATGGGGCGGTAAGGAAAACAGACTTACTTCAATTTAGTCATTATTTTGCATTTCAACAGGTAAACATGCTTGATTGAGTATTAACAAAGTTGAGGTTTGGGCCTGTCTTCTTTCTGAATATATTCCCATAATATGTACTGTTTGTCCAATGAGGTCATCTGGTATCTACCTTAGCTGGGTTATTGTCAGGCCAGGGACTGTTTCTCATCTCTACAAGTCCACAAAATCCAAACTGAGGAAGAATCACTCTGGCATAACCAATATAACTTTAACTGATGCAGATTTACACTAGAACTTATCTCACTCAGTGGACCTACTCATTTGCATGGTGTACTCTCTACTGGGTGGGCCCACTCAAGATTTGAGGGATGTGCCCTATTTGGAGATTAAAGCCCATGTGTAGAATGCATAGCTATTTGAACATATTGATTTTTTTCCAAGCCAGGGGTTGCTAAACTTTTTCTGTAAAATACCAGACAGTAAATAATTTAGGCTTTGGGGGCCATATGGTCTCTGTAGCAGCTATTTCATTGTACCGAAAAAGCAGCCATAAACAATAAGTAAACAAATGGGCATTGCTGTGTTCCTATGAAACTTTATTTCAACAAACAAGTATTGGCTAGGATGTGGAGAAAAGGGAATCCTCATGCACTGTTGGTGAGATTGCAAAATGGTGCAGCCACTGATACGTTTATTACACTGTTATTTACAATAGCCAAGATATGGAAACAACTTAAGTGCCCTTCAATAGATGATTGGGTAAAGAAGTACATATATACAATGGAATATTACTTAGCCATTAAAAAAAAATCTTAACCACTTGTAACAACATTGGTATACCTAGAGGGTATTATGCTAAGCGAAATAAGTCAGAGAAAGACAAATACCATATGTTTTAATTTATATTTGGAATCTAAAGAACAACATTAATGAACAAACAACAGAAACAGATTCGTAGGTACAGAAAATAAACTGATGACTGCTGTGTGGGAGGGGTTTGTGGGACTGGGTAGAAAAGGTGAAAAGATTAAGAAGTACAAATTGGTTAGAAAATAGTAACAGGGATGTAAAGTACAGCTTAGGGAATGTAGTCAGTAACACTGTAGTAACTGTGTATGGTGCTGGGTGGGTACCAGACTAGTCACGGGGTCACTTGTCAGGGCGATCATGAATTATATAAATGTCTAACCACTGTGCTGTCCACCTGAAGCTAATATAAAATAATATTGAACATCAACTGTAATTGAAAAAAAAAATTTTTTAACTTTATTTACAAAAAAAGGTGCGGGAGATCAGATATGGTCCACAAACTGGCATCTAATGGGTAGAGGCCAAAGATGCACCAAAACATCCTGCAATGTACAGGACAGTCCCCACAGCAAAGAATTATCCAGTCCAAAATGTCTGTAGTACTGGGGGTGAGAAACTTCTAAATCACAAACGGGACAAGGTTTTTGTGATGGCAGGCATACTGTTTACAATTTAAAATTAATTTATGTTGAATTGATAACAGTAATTAGAAACACAACACTAAATCTTTAAGTACTAAATGCTTTGTAGAGATTGAAATTTGTTTTCAAAAAGAGTATGATAAGGCTCATAACAAAAGATAGATAATAAGGTTGATAAAATAGAAAAGATGTCTTTTAACTCTTTTTTTTAGTTTAAAAGAAGTCAAGGAAACGGCGTATAATCCTAAAGCTTTAAATAATTGCTGAGATTGCGCGTAAATTGTAGCTCAGAATTTATAAAGTGAAGTTCATTCCTTTCCCAACCTAGGGCCGTGCATTGTCCCGAGCAAAATCTCGACGTAATTTAGATTTCCAGGATGTCTTAGACAAATTGGCAGATATGGGAATTGCAATTCGCGTTGCCTCACCAAAACTGGTTATGGAAGAGGTAAGTAAAATTTTTGTAAGTATTCAGCATAAAACTTTATGATTTATGCCAGTGCACAGAGGTAGTAATTTTTGATATTACAAACAGAAATTATGTTTGTTTGTTTTAAAAACCTCAGGTACAGTTGATCATTGTCTTCCATTTTGTTTGGAGATTAATTACAAGTCAAGTCCTTAAGAATGATTTTTACCTTTCATGTACGGTCTCTGTCTACATGTTAATCTTTAAAAATAGTTTGAGCTGGCTCATTTTTACCTTTCTTTTACACAGCTGTACACTTAACCTTTAAATTTGAAAGCAGATTTGAAAAATCAGGGGGAAAATGTTTGAGGAAACAGTTTTGTTTGATTCACAAGGGAGCAAAGATTTTGTTTAAATTAGATATATGTGTATATGTACACATATATACATATTTACAGAACTTTTTAAACGTTTAAGAGAAAAATAGTCATCCAGAAACTCAGTGTCCTGTTATCTCTTTTTGTAGGATACTTATTGCCATTTTTTCCCCTAAATGCTTTCTTTAAAACTAGTTAAAATCATTGTTTATAAACATTTTATGGTCCTTTTTTGAATCTGGCACATTATATTGTTTGTGTCACTTTTTAATCATTGCAGAATATTCTACCAGCTAAATACCATAAGCTTCTACCCATATTGGACATTTAAGTAGCTCCCAAATTTTTGAAACTATAAATTAAGTTGTAATGAGTGTCTTTATGCATGAAGTTTTTATTAGAATGAAATCCCAGAAGTAGAATTACTGAGTCAAAGAGAGTATGACAAAGCCTTGTTTGCTAATAACTATTAATTGTACCCTGATTTTAAGAATAATGTGTGTTTAATTAAGAGGTTTTAGACAATACAAAGAAGAAAACAAAATATTTAGAATTACACCAACCAGAGATAACCCTTATTAACATTTGGAATATGTTTTACTTGTATGTTTTGAAACATTTTATTGACTCATTCAACTAACACTTATTAAATATCTGCTATAGTTGGGTACTGTTCTAGGTGCTAGGGATACTGTCGTGAACAAAACTAACAGAAATTCCTTCCTTGTGAAACTTACCAAATACTAAGACATATTGTGTGTTAGATGATCAGTGCTACAAAGTAAAAGTGAGAAGGGGGATAGGGAGAGACTGAGAGTGGATGCAGTTTTAAATAGGGTGTGGTAAGGTGGTATTTGAGTGAAGAGCTGAAGGGCATAAGGGAATGGGCTGTGGGTATCCAGAGTAAGCTTTCTAGGGAGAGAGACTAGCAAGCGCAAAAATCCCCAGGCAAGATTATGCTTGGGTGTTCAAGAAACCACAAAGAGGCTACCGTGACCAGAGCAAGTGAGAGGGAGGTTAAGTCAGAGAGCTAGGGGGTGCCAGATTATGTGGGTCCTTGTTTTCACCTTTACAAAATGTTTGCTCTTATTCTGAGTGGGATGATGGGAACACATTGGAGAATGTAGAACAGAAGAATAACAATCTGACTAATGTGTCTGCGTGCTGATAAGAAGAACCTAAAAGAGAAATTAAGGATGCCGAAAAGAAGGGAATAACTGAAGCAATGTCCTTGAGTAGATGAGAGGAGATGGGATCTGGTGTACAAGTACATGGGGCTGGCCTTTGCTAGGAGCTCAGACAGTTCATCCTCAATAAAAGGAAAGAAAGTACGCATGCAGATAGGAAAGAAGATGTGATGAGAGAGTTTTATGTTCTGGTTGTTTCTGGGTTTTTTTTTTTGTTTTTTTGTTTTTTCCTCCCAGTATACTATGTAGTAGGGCCAGCAAGAGTGAAGGTACAAGAGGAAATACGAAATAATCATATAAGAAAGAAAAGGGTAATTGGCCTAGTGAAATTTGAATAATTGCCAGGACCACACCAAGGGCCCACTTTAGTTAAATTCCCTGGTTGGGTGTTGACAGCTACATTCAGATGTATAGGTGCAGGTATGAAATGGATGTTGATTTTTTTTTTTAACCAGAGTTGCAAGTATGACACAGTAAAAGAGAAGCAGAGTTGTTGAGGGTGTTGCAAAGGAGTTGTAGGTCTCATGGGATTAAAGCATTTTGAAGATAGACCACAAGAGGGAGTGAGCTGGAAACCAAGCTTGAACCTGGGATTATGAGAGAGTTTAATTGTTGGTAGTGATGATTTCTGGAGTGTGACCCTGGGAATGAATGGCTAGGTAAGCATCGAAGGAGCAGAAATCAAGGAACTAAGAGGCTAAGGTACTGAAAGGGTTCTCTTCCTGGACATTGAAATCACTCAGAATCAAAGCAGGAGAGAATGACAGTGAGTCAGGAGCTAGAAATCATCATGTAATGATGGGGAGTGATACAGACTCTAGCAGATAGTTGCAACAGGAAGAGGTCATAGGTGGTATAAATGATGACCGCAAGATTCAAAACTGGGGGGTGTTTAGGGAGGAAGGACAGGGAATGGTCTTGAAAGAACTGTGAAGAGCAAGGACACCTGTTCCTCTTCTTGGCCTAATGGCTTGACGCAGTTTGAGAGAGAGAACAGCTGCCACTTCAGAAAGCTGGAGGCAGTAGTAACGTCCTCAGGGGAGAGACATGCTTCAGCAAGGACAAGAAAGTGAAGGGAATGTTTAAGGAAGAAAGAGTGAGAGGATTGTGCCCTTGGCTCAGTGGAAGGAGTTTAGAGGCCACAGTGGGAAAAGGTCTCAGAAATTGGAAGAGAGGGGAGATGGGCCAGAAAGGGGTATGTACAGAGCCATGTGGGAATCAGCCTGGGAGGCCTAAATTTCCTGTGTTAACATGGATGGGAATAAAGGGTGTGTGTGATGAGATTCAGTCTATGGAGCAAGGTGGAGAGAAATTCATGGAAGTAAATTTGTGTGTGTGTGCATATATACAGACACACATATAGTGTTAGTTATATATATGAGTTTAATAACTTTCCATTATCATGAAGGTAACACGTGTTTGTTCCAGGAATTTTGACAATTGTAGAAATCAATAAGGAAAGAAAATCAAAATTGCCAATAACTCCAACCATCCAAAGATAATTACCACTAACAGAATGGTTTGATGCATTTCCTTCCAATTGTTGTATATGTTTTATTCAGTCACGTTTATCGCTTTTCCTATACAAGTGAAAAATGTTCTTTGGGGAAATTTTGAGAAATACAGAAAAAATGTAAAACATGATAAGAATGTTTATTTCACTACCACCTTACCTACCAACACTGAACTTAATCTTTTTAATCTTGTTCAGTAGGGGAACAAAATCTCAGTGTTGTTTTGATGTGAATATCTTTAATTATACGTGAAGTTTAGTGCTTTTAAAGGTCCCATTTTAAGCAGATTTTTACAGTGCTGAACTGCACCCCCGCAGGCTCCTGAGTCCTATAAGAACGTGACGGATGTGGTGAACACCTGCCATGATGCTGGAATCAGCAAGAAGGCCATTAAACTGAGACCAATTGCCGTTATCAAAGGATAGAACGCTGACTGTGGCCACCAGACACCACCGACCGTCACTGAGGTAAAAGTGGACTGAAATGCTCTTCGGACATTAGACTCAAGAGACTCGACAGGTTCCAAGACTTGTGTCTGTGGCTGCCCATTCCAAAATGGCTGACGGGAGGCTGCTGCTTCAGGGGCCAGGGTTGTACCATGACCTTCAGGGAGGAGTCATGTCTCCCCCATTTGGAAAGGGATGTGGTCTTCCTCCCTGGTTGTCCCACAGGTTTTTAGGGAAATCTTGGGGGGTGAGGATAGGTCAGGAAACTGCCTTACCGAGTCATACAAGTCTTTAATCATCAGAATGGACTTCTCAACACCAAGCTCTCGCTACATCCTGAGAGGTGTCATGAAGAACATTCTATTAAATAAGAGGGTTTTGGAATATTTTCTTGCTGCTTTCCTTGTGTCACTTTGTTTATTCATCCACCATCTATCCCCTTTTCCTGCACTGAGCAAAACCCTAAATACCACTCTTAGTACCTACAGGGTCATATCAGGATATTAGATGAATGCAAAATGGGACATAGAGGAGGGGATATGTGGAAGTGTAGGAATAGGGACCCAAAAGATAAAATAATTTTTCAAAGACTTGCTACCTTTCTCATTCTAAATATAAGGCAGAGTTTTGACTTACCTGCAAAATGGCATCAGCTAGTATCTCATTATTAATTAGGCCTGGTCTGGAAAACTTTTGTCGAATAATAACTTGCACAGCAGCAGCAGAGAGCCGCGCATAACACTGAATATCTTTACATTGGTGATCCAATTATTATGGAAGCAGTAAATGCCCACATGTTAATGGTTGCCATGTTGACAGGTTGACTGGTCTTGTGCCACCTCATTAGATTTCATGTTAGGTACTGCGACACCTCAAAGATGTTAAATAATATGGGTTATTAAAGTTTTGGTTGAGTGCAAATAGCCAGTAAAATTGAAAAATTTAATAAAGTTGCAATATGTTCTTTATATTTTGTGCTTAATAATTTATAGCTTGGAACAATTAGTATCTGTACTTGAATCACTTTGGACAGCGTTGCCATTTTCTGATTTTCTCCCAAGGTGCTTTCAGAGACTCACCCTAAAAAATATTGTTTCCTAAAACTTATCCCTCAACTTAAAAAGTCCCCATTGGAGTATCTTCTAGAGCCTATTTGGAAGGCTGGAAAAAAGCAAACTTCCTCTGAAAAGTGTATGATAAAAAATAACATAGCATGTCTTTACTCTGAGCACTCAGTAACTTAAAATACTTTTGATGGTAGAGTTCGAACATTATCAATAAATAAGTTAGGAATCTTAGCACAATAATTATAGGTTACGTATGCCTTCAGATTAAACCAGTGACTGTTGTACACAAATGACTTAAGGATACAAGTTACCAGTGCACACTGGAGGGCGTTTAGGGATGACAAAGGGGCTTCTGGCAGGTGCTAGATTCTGTGAGGATGGGACAACAATGGCGTGGCCTTGTAGACACCCTCTCACTGGGCTTACCTGATGACATGTCATTTGAAACTAATTCAAAGCAGTGTCCCAAAACTAACTGATGTCAGTGCAAGAAATGCTGCAGATCCACTTTATTAGATGCCTTGAAAGTTACTCTTCAGAGAGGTGAGGAGGAGAAATAAAGAAAATGAATGGTTTATGTAGTGGCGTTTCTGCTGTCTAGGCGTTTCTATGTGTAGCATTTCCAGTGAAGTTGGCCCTATTAATGACTGTAGAAAGTAGTGGTTAATATTTTGAGTTCAAAAAGAAAGGTATAAACATTGTTTTCCTTGTACTAAAGATATTTTCCAATTTGAGACAAAAAGCCACTTTAAAATAAATGTTCAAATGAAGCTGAAGTAACCAGTTGTTTTTATTGCCTGGAGAAAAAAAATACATGTGCACAACTGGGACTTCCCTTTGACAAGGCACCGTCTGCTTCTCTCAGGTATGAAAACGAGTCTTAATGCTGTGCACATCTTGGTCCCTTTTTAAGGCATCTAAAGTCAGTCGGTTTATTATTAATGTTCTCAAAAGCACTGACATTCACACACTGATAATAGGCTGTATCATTCAATTATCAGCATATGGTTAGGAAAATCAATTCATGAGACGTAAACAAAATATGAACACTCATTTTCCAACTTTGTGAATGTTTCATGGAGCAACAAGGAAGTGAAGATTTAAATATTGAATAAAATTTTCCAGATCTTAGGACTTGCCCACGTTGATCTTCATATAACCTTTGAAAACTTGAGCACCAGATAATGTTTTTTAGCTTTTTCTATTTTTTTCTGCTTAAAATTTCATTTTTTTCTTCATGTTCATCTTGAAGTATTTCTCCTATTTATGAAAATTGCTTGTTAGCATCATCCGTATTACAGAAACATGTACGGCTCTGTGCCTGATACTCCAATGCACAACTCACAGCCCATCGTGTCCTTATTTCTTAATTATGTCCTTATTTTTGCATCTGTTCCAGTGCTGAAGTATATGGGAATTTCATGTTGTCCAGAGAGCATGATTATATGCATCTCCATCAGTCGAGTATAAGGATGCTATTAATTATCAGTCAGGCACCTTGCAGTACGCCAAGTCCTTATGCCAGATTCTGATCTGTAAAAGCTCTTGCTCTAAAACTACCATCTGAAACACCAGAGATCCAAGACGATTATGTTACAAGCGGGTCGTGTTACAGAGAAGTGGATGGTGATTTCGATTGTAACTTGCAGATAGGTAGTAAATGAACAAAGTGCCAAGCATTAGATAATGACAGTTAACATGACCAGTGGTGGGACAAGTCGTGTTATCTGGTATGAGGCAGAGAGGAACGAACACAGCACCATCTCTGAGATGTGCCTGTTGAGAATGCACGGCCTGAGTCTGGTCGTGAGCAAACATCAGATGGACCCAAATAAAGGGCCCTCCTACAGAATGAAGGCCTGCGCACTCAGAACGCAAGGAGATGAAAAGCCAAGGAAGAGTCTGAAAAGACATGACAACTGAAGGAAGGCAATATAGATTCCTAGACAGGACCCTGGACCAAAAAGGAAAAACCGACATTGTCGGCATAGTTGGTGAAAATTGAATATGATCTGTAAATGGGTCAGTAGTGATGTCAAGGTTGATTTCTTGATTTCTCGGTTATGCAGGGTAGTGTCCTTGTGTGATATTGTGACTATATAATAAATCTATTTGGTCTTCATTCCATTTCTGGCTCAGAGTTCCTAAAACCCTTGGAATTTCCTAAGTGGTGAGAAGGATAAAGATGTCTTGTTATTCATAACAAGCCCCTTTCAGCTACACCCGAGTTTATGTTAATGAGGTGACTTTAGGAAAGCCCCTGAGGATGGCTGGTGGCAGGAGAACCAACCATGTGATTAGGGGTTGGAACTTTCAGCTCCACCCCGACCTCCAGAGAGGGGAGGGGGGAGGAGATTGATGTCAATCACCAATTACCAGTGCTTTAATCAATCGTGCCTAAGCCTGCATAGAAACCAGACCATAAAGACCAGACAAACAGGGTTCCCAGAGTTTTCAGATTGATGAACCAGAGCGCATTCCTGTGCCCAGAGGGCGGCGCATCCCGAACTTCCAGGACAAAAGCGCCTGTGTTTGGTCCTTCCAAGCCAACCCCTATGCATCTGATCCATCTGACTGTTGTTCATTCATATCCATTAATATCCTTTGTAGTGAACCAGTGATCTAGTAAGTAAACTGGTTTTCTGAGTTCTGTGAGCTGCTCTAGCAAATTAATCAAGCCCGAGGAAAGGGTTATGAGAACTTCCGATTTATGGCCTGTCGGTCAGAAGCACAGGTAATGACATGAATTTGGATTGGTGTCTGAAGTCTTGTGGGACTGAGCCCTTCACCTGTGGGATCCGGGGCTATCTCCAGGTCCGTAGTGTCGGGATTGAGTTAAATTGTAGGCCACCTAGTCAGTGTCCACTGAGAACTGCAGAACTGCTTGATGATGTTGCAAAAAACACACCGGACCTTGTTTGGAAGCAGCGCATCCTGTGGGGTGCTTAAAGATGCAGAAAACAAAACAACTAATGATAATTAGTACTTTAGTCAGAGTAGGCAAAGGAGCAAATTCGGTAAAATATAAGCAGTTGAGAAATGTCGGTAAATGGGGATATGGGAGTTCTCTGTACTGGCAACTCTAAGTTTGAAATAATTTAAAAATAGATTGATAATATTAAAAAAAGAATGACATCTCATATACAAAGTATGGTAGGTCATTTGCCAACACAGCCACAGTAATTTCTCCTATTCTAGATGCCTCTTTGCAGTGTGGCTTTGCAGTCTCTCCCATGAAGAGGTGGGCTGTTTTCCTTCTCTTGATCTGCACTGGCCTTTTGACTTGCTTTGACCAAAAGAATGCACCTGCGTGACTCCTGAGCCTTTGGCCTCCAAAGGCCTGGCAGCATCCAGGAGATCCTCAGACCTCCTTGAGGATAAAGGACCACACGGAGAGAGGCCATCTTAGGCCATTTGGTAACTCCAGTTATTTCTCAGTTGTGAGACGTAATAAAATGTAATTTTTAGAGTGGCTTATTATACATTAGAAAACCTAGCATGTTACTGTTTTCACCATTACACTTAAGAATTTAATCAACATCGACTGACTATGTTGAATAGAATTTTTCCTGAGAGTAAACAGTAGTTGTATATCTCTGCAAAGCTATTCCTATCTTCCATTAGAGAATTAATTTACATGAGTTAATAGTGATGCTAGCACTTTCTAGTTTATAGAGATTTTAGACTTGCATAGCCTCATTTCACCTTCACCATGAGCTTGTGAGATGGAATAGGTGTTACTATTCTTAATGAAGAAATAGGTTCAGAGAGGTCATGTCGCTCGCTCAAGGAAACAGAGCTAAAGTCAGGACCAGAATCCAGGTCCTTAATTAATACTTTGTCAGGGTAGAGCTGAACTTGTGGGCCTTCTGTAGAAAACGCTTTGCTTTCCCTTCAGATGTCAAACCAGAATTATATAAGGAAGTGTTCTAATATTCTGACTCAACCTCAGTTGCCGTAAATGCCAATGGGGGTTGTGGGGGATCCCCTAAACAGCCAGGGCCCTGAATGCACTTTATTCTATTTGTTTATCTTTTTTTTTTTTTTTTTTTAATGTGGATATTGAGCTGGGAGTATGGTGACCATGGGTTTCAAAAAAGAGCTCGCAGGGGAAACTTACTGCTGGTCTTCAAACATGCTGTTATGATTGACAGTTACCTAGTCATTTGACTCTGCACAGGGCTGCTTCAGAACAGTGTAAGAAGAGCTGTTGGAAATAAGTGAAAAGTAATTGAATTACAAAAATCTTGGCTCTATTTTTATTCCTAGCGTTATCACCACCTGAAACATTATGCTTGTGTATTGACTCTTGCTAATATTACACACTCCATGTGGGTAATCAGTAAATATTTGCTGATTAATGGACAGATGGATAAAGACCGAGGAGACACAGTTTGCTATCACTCCTCCGTATAAATTACTTCACTCGCCTCTCTAAGCTTCAGTTTTCTCATCTTTAAAACGGAACTGATATATAATAATACATACTTCATAGAAATGTTACGAAGATGAGAGTAATACATGTAAGGGCCAGCCTGCCTTGTGGTAGGCCCTCAAGAAATGTGGGCCGGTGGGGAATTTCTGTTCCTGGAGGTATTTCGAGAGAGAAGGGATATGCTTCTGCCCTGCGTGGTGTAATCTTTCATTTCTCTAAAACCCCCAGGGGTGAATCAGGTCATTTCCCAAGGCTCTTTCCAATCCTATGACCCTGAGATAGGATTTCTTCTTCTTCGGAGATTTTCCCATTGTCAGGGAAATGAGAACTGTCTTCAGGAGCAGCGCCCTCAAGGCTCGCTCTGCAGGCAGAAACCAGCCCGGAGAGTTGTGTGTCCGGACACACCTCCCTCTGCAGCAGCTGGGGTTTCACTTTGGTTAACGACAGTGAGTCACCCAACATGAAAAGGCCGCTGACAGATTTTCACCAAAGGACGCAGCTAAATAGCTACGAAAGGATTAAAAACCAATCTCAACCCCCAGAGACAGCCTGCGAGTCAAACACAACACAACTCAGCAATAATAATCAAAGAACCGGAAATAGTTTTATGGGTTCCTGGGCCAATAAAGAAAATACAAAGCAACTTTAGGCCCCCGACCCTCTCCCAGCAGCCTGTCCGCCTGCCGTGGGGATGAAAGGGTGGGCGATGGCTGGTGCAGAAGGGTGGAGAGCGGTCGCTGGGGCTTCTTAATCCACTTTGGAGATGGCAATCATGACTTTGGGAGTTTTGAAGGAAATGTTAGTCTAGACAGAAAAAGTTCAGAAAGCTTTTGAAATGTACCATCTGACACCTTGGTTGGCTTGGTTGTAGCTGAGTCAGGGTGACTCATCCTATGCAGTGCTTTCCCAGCCTGATGGGACTTTGCTTTCAAATTTAATTTAAGGCTTAAATGGAGTCAGGAGAATGCCAATTAAGCTCAGTTGTCCAGGGTTGAAGTTATGCTGCCGACAGATCAAAAACTGCTGGCCAAAGGAGCAGACCAGTTTTAAATGACTGAAGGACATTTCAGTTCTACTCTCCTCCAAACCCTGTTCTTTTTTCACCCAGGTTATTTTATTCTTCTTCCCCTAGCCCCAGAAATTCCACAAAAGGACAAAAATGAGGTACCGTTTTCTTTCTCTCCAGCCCCCAATCCTTACTCTGTATCAGTGGTTCTGTTGATGTTTTGCTAACCGAGAAGTGTATTATTTTTTAACCTCAGAAGCCATGGACAAAAGTAAATTAATAAGTTATAGAGCATATGTTGTTTGCGGCCAGACTCCTGGGCAAGGTGTGTTGCGTATGTTATCATTGTCTCATATAACAAACACTGTGGAACTTCCCAGAGTTACCTGTACTCACAAAACTATGAAATATGGAATAAACACAAGTATTTTCAACTTTGTGTCATCACAGAGGAGATTTGTGCCAACTTTTTAACGAAGTCGTTAAAAACCGTTAACAATGCGTTTGAAACTAGGCATGTTACCTGAGGAACAATACTAAACCCATATAGTCACACTTTTCACACAGTCCCCATTTTCATCGCTGTTACCTACACATGGCCGACCCTGTTCCATGTCAACACCTACCTTAGTCGTCACCTGAATCCGTCACCTTCCAACCCCCTGACCTCCCAATCCTTTAATCTCCCCAGTTCCTAGGACTTTGCCTCTACTTGACTTCGGACTCCTTGAAGCCTTGTCACCTATGAGTCTTTGAATCGACTAGGACTTTCAGCTGTAAGACCTCAGGCTCAGAACTCTCTGTGATAGTTCTTTGGATAGATCTTTTGCTCCGACTGGTTTTCCTTTACTTCATCCCAGTTCTCTTTCTCAGTTCCCTGTGAAGTATCTGGAAAGGGCAGTCATCGTCTTATTTCTGCTTTCTCATCTCACCCCTTTTATGCTCTTACAAAGGTCTCTAGAGGTTTTTTAATGGCTATATCCAATGGGTTCCTCTAACACTTCAACTCTCTGACACCTCTGATTCATAGGACCCTGTCACACTTCCTCCTTATAAAATGACATTCACACTTTATTGCCATGACCTCCTACCAGCCTGGTTTTCCTTCTAACTTCTTAGTTCTTTCTCTTCAAAGACATTTCTTCTGCCACGCTCCTTCAGGGTAGGCCTGCCCGAGCTTTCTTCTCTTGTTCTCATCAATGTTCTCCTTGGGATCTCTCACCTATTTCTATTACAACCTATATGTATGTGACTCAAGTTCACAGCTTCGACGTCCCTCCTGACCTTGACACCAGCATTTACGACTGTTTATGGACAGGAGTAGCCTATCAGTATTTCGAACCCGGCATCTCCAAAACAAGACTGGGACCTTTAAATCTTCTCTTTCTGTGGTCCCCATTTCAGTTGACGGAAACTTCCCAGAGGTGACTTCAATTTCTCTGCCTTCCTCGCCCCTCCTCACTGAGTTTCCAAGAACTATCAATGCTACTCCCACGTGGTCTCCCAGCCCATACCGTCCTTCCCATTCCCACTGCCTCTGACTTAAGTTAGGTTCTCACTTCCTCTCTTAACTATTGCAATACCAGGTTGGCCGGCTGCTTCCTGCCACTACAATGAGTGATCGTCAACCACAGTGCTAAACAGTTTACCCTCTTTCCAAACCAAAAAAAAAACAAAAACTCAATAGTTCCTCATTGTCTAAAAAATAAAGTTCAAGTTTTTCTTTAGCCTGGCTTTCAATGCCTTCGAGAACCTTGTCTCAGCCATCATTTCTGGCCTCCTGTTACTCAGCTTCTACTCTCCAAACACAGCTGCTTTCTAGGCATCTCTATTCCCCTTGGACCTTCTGCCTGGAATTCACATGCCATTCTCACCTGCCCAACGCTGCAGCCCCCAAAGCTTCCCCTCCTAGGTCTCTCCTGACTGGAAGCTGGAACGAATCCCTCTCTTCTTTGCATCCTCATGGCATTTTTCATTTTGGACATCAGTTAAACCGCTTATACCTTTTTCTCCTTGTGTTCAGGCAACATGGGTCAGTTTTTCCTCCAGACTGTAAGAGTCTTTAAATTCCATTTAATCAAAGATGACGATGCCTTTTATTTTATTTTATTTTATTTTTTATCAGACATTATCTAGAACTCAGAAAGAGTAAGCTGCAGCTCTGGATCTTTCTAGTGGGAAAGAGGCCACAGAAAGAGAGAGCTGCTATGCCATGCAGAGGAAGTGGGCACATGGGCATGTTTTACATTTCCCTCAGACTAGAACTTTTCACCTGCCAGATGAATGCCATTTCAAGCTATGAGGCCTAAAAGGTGATGCAATCTAATCTTTATGTGTCCTGCCATGAGGGACTGAGACCAGAGAAGTTAGGGACTCCCCCAAGGTCACTAGGTCAGTGAGTGGCAGAGCTGGACCAAAACCTAGGCCAGGGCACAACCAACCAACCAAACATAACCCAAACTGTCGGCTTGTTATTTTATATTTTTTCCTGCAAAATTGCCTTATGGCCAATTAGTTATGTGGTGAAAATGTTTGCAGCAAAAACGACGGTGGCAAGGATGCTGAGGCGAAAGCACCTGGGATCATTTTTGTTCTTTTTGAAAGTGAAATGTTTTTCTGTGGTTGATGAAGTATTCATTCACAGGAAAACAGAAGACCGAACGTGTTAAAAGTTCTCATTCCTGGATTGGTGCGCCCCCTGTAAGCCATCAGGAAGGTTCCAGAAAAACTGCCTGATTTTTTTTTTCCCCTCTAAAAGAAGTTGTATGATTGAGATGGAATTTTAGTTTATTTTTTTCCAAAACGTTTCTCAAAACAAGTATTGGCGAGGATGTGGAGAAAAGGGAACCCTCATACACTTGTTGGTAAGATTGCAAATTTGTACAGCCACCATGGAAAACAATCTGGAGCTTCCTCAAAAAAATTGAAAAGGGGTCTACCTTTAGACCCAGCAATTGCACTTCTGGGTATTTATCCAAAGAAAAACAAAATAATTTTGTAAAGATCTGTGCATCCCTGTCTTCATGGCAGCACTATTCACAATGGCCAAGATATGGAAACAACCTAAATGCCCATCAACAGATGACTGGATAAAGAAGTTATGGTTCATATATACAATGGAATATTACTCAGCCATAAAAAAATGAAATCTTACCATTTACAACAATATGGATGGACCTAAAGGTGAGCGAAATTAGAAAGATAAATACCATATGATTTTACTTATGTGTGGAATTTAAGGAACAAAAGGAACAAACAAAAGGAAAACAGACCCACAAATACAGAGGACAACGAGGTGATGGCCAGAGGGGAGTTGGGTTGGGAGGCTGGGAGAAATAGTAGAGGGTTAAAGAAGTACAAATTGGTAGTTGATAGATGGTCACGGGGAAGGGGAGCCCGGCACAGGGAGTGCAGTCAGCAGTAAGGTAACGGCTGTGTGTAGAGCCAGAGGGAAGATAGAGTAATCAGGGGGATCATTTCATACACTACAAATGTCTAACCAATGTACTGCATACTTGGGACTAATTTTTAAAAAACAAGGCTTCTAAAAAATCATTGCCTTATTCTCAAAAGGGCTTCAAATAAAATCACATTAAAAGTCTCTTGAGGAATTTTATCGAGAATAAAATTTTCTTTTAAAATTCTCTATGTCCTCTTTTTAAGCCACTCATCTCAGCAAAGTATATTCGTTCACTGATCTTATTCATTATTTAAAGAAAGAATTGAAAAGTCTTTTTCCTGCATTTATAAAGCGATCACATAGCCTGTGTATTGTTATTATTCTTATTTTAGAAAAGTATCAAGGTACTAGGCCGTACCTGGAGCAGAATAAAGGAATGGAAAGTGTGATTACTGTCCAACCAAGACCCCTAAAAAAGTCTCTTGAGTTTCTTAGGGACCCGGTTAATTAGCATCTCCTCCGGCTCATCCAAGAAGGTAATATGGGTGTCCCTCTCCTGCCTTTTTTCCCTAATTAATAAACATCTCTCACCTAGGCTTGCTTCATTGAAACTCCCATATGAAATAAAAACCTGCCTAGAGACTAAAATGGATGTACTGTAGGAGTGTGTGAAGTTGTAACTAAGTGATGGGTAAGAGTAAACAGTTCTTAACATCTTGTTCATTCAAACCCAAAGACTCCCCCTGTTCTCAAGAAAAAGGAAAGCTGCATTGTGAATCACTGCACAGTATTTATCCGCACAGCTGGAAATCACTCTGTTATAACTAGTAATTTAGAAATACTAGCAATTATACTTTTCACATGGATTCAGCATTCCACTGGCAATGTTTGCTCAGAGCAAAGGAAGAAGGCAAGGGCAGGGTGACAGCAAGTCCGGGCTATGGGGTCAGACAGACTGGGGACTGGGTCTCATCTCAACGAATCACAGCACCACTTAGCTCATTAACCTGGGCAAGCAAGCAGGGCATGTCTTTGAGCTTCATTTTTTAAAAAAAACCACAAAATATGTGTCATACCCACCTCACAGACTTATGAGAATTAAATAGGACGCAATGTAGAAAAGCACACGACATAATTCCTGGTGTGTAAGAGATGTTCACTGAACATTAGCTTCCCTCAGTTGTCACATCTGTTAAAAGAGTGTAATAAATCCTCCTTCATGACGCCAGTGTGGGGATGAGGTGAAATATCTCCCTGAAAGGGCTCGCCACTGTTAGCTGTGTCCTTCTGTCCATTTCCTAGCCTCACTCCCCCCACCCCCATACCAAAGGTGCCTGGTGGAAAGGGCAATTCAGCACATTAGAAAATAACTTTAGAGAGAGGAAGTTTATTTCTTATGTTAACAAGATAATTTCAATATGCCTGGAAGGCCTTGTGCAATGAGTGACAGAACTTTGAGACGGTACCAACCTCAGTGCATCCCATTCAACCACCTGAGCTTTCCTTTTTTTTTTTTTTTTTTTTTTTTCACTTCAAGTGAACCGAAATCAGATGGAATGAGAACCAGGGGAGAGGAGTGCAAAGAAAATTTAAAAAGCAGTGGACAAAAACTACTGAGAGGAAAAATAAGTTTTCATACCAATCTGAGCTCTCTTCCAGAAAGATCATCCACACCATCTGTTATTATCTGCTATATGCTATGAAGTTTCCAAAAAGGCACTTTTTGATAAAACAGAATATAGCAAACGCAGACCGTCCTCCCTGACACCGCCATTCACAGAGTCAGCAGCATGGGCTGGCCTAGCGTCACTCTCTGGCACGGGGTCAACTTACAGTCACCTTAGAGTCAGCTTAGAGTCACCTTCACCCAAAGCAAGGTGTCGATTACATTTCTAATACAGTTCCCAAAGGAAAGAATGCAGGACAACTTTCCTCTCATCCCAAGAACTGATATTTATTCATCTTTGGAAAGTTCTTCGGCTAAGGTTGGATTGATTTCCATAGTTAAGTACATAGGATTGATTTCCATAGTTAAGTACATAATTTACCCACACAGCTGACTGTGGGAAATCCCCATTGTTATTGCCCTTTGCGCTTTTCAGAACGAGGTGCTCAGAATACGGTATGGTTTGCATTTGAGAAGTCCAGGAACAGAGTTTCTTTAATAGGCACCTTTAAGTTGCAGGCACAAAAACAATGAAGGGAAAACCCCGACCAGAATGGCAAAATATCTTTTCCCCTAAAGCACTAACTTCTTATTGCTAAGATTTTTTTTTTCCCCCTGGAGAAAAAAGCCAGATTAAAAGTGCATCCAACGTTGGAGAGAACCTTCCACCAGTCTGCAGAGGCGCGCCGTGCAGCGGGCGCGGGGGTCCGGCCGCTCATTAGCTGCCCACCTCCTCGGGCTCGCTGCAGGGCGAAGGCGCCGACGAGGCTTTGGACTCGCCATCGCTGTTGCATTCCGGCCTGCGCGGGGGTCCCGCCGGGCCCTCCGGCCCCCGCGCGTGGCGCTCCAGCAGCTCCTGGAGGTGCTTGATGTAGCCGATGGCGGCGCGGAGCGTCTCCACTTTGCTGAGGCGCCTGCCCGCCAGCTCCCGGGGCAGGTGGTCTCGGAGGCGTGCGTACCCCTCGTTCACGCAGCGCACCCGCTGCCGTTCGCGCTCGTTGCGCTTGCGGAGGAAGGCGGGCTCGAAGGCGCCGTCCAGCGGCAAGGGCAGGTAGGGCCGTCTCCGGGCGCCGCGGGCGGCATCCAAATGCAAGGAGACTCTGAACGCGTCCTGAAGTGGGACGCGGGTCAGGGTCCCGGGCAGGCCCAGGGGCACCGGGTGGAGTGGGTATGGCAAGCTCAGCAGTCCGGCCGGTTTGAGTTTCTCCATCATTCGCGGAAAAGTCAACAGATCACCCAGGAACCTAATCTCTCAGCAGAAAACAAGGCTGCAAATCTTCAGGTCCATTCAGACTGCCTGGCACAGATGGTCTGTTTTTGGAGAAGTTTCTGGGTCCGGAAGCTAGGTTCCGGAACAGGCTTCAAGGAAAGTTTGCATGATTCCGTGAACTCATTGCACTCCTTGATCTTTTTATAAAGATCCAGACGAAGGTGCTAGGCAAAGATTTGGGACCCCTAATCCATACTTCAAATCTCGTCTTCCTCTCTGGTCGTCTTCTTTCAAAAGATAGAAAAAAAAAAAAAAGAGGGGGAGGGCGGAGAATGGGTCCCTGCTCGGTCCCTTAGCCTGGAAATGTGAGCGCACACCAAACAGAATAATCTTCCAAGCCACCTACGCTTTTCAATTACTGTAATCCACTGGTCTGGGTCTTCAAGAGCAGAGGAATCTTAAAGGATTCAGCAGAGGCCCTCCCAGGAACCAACACATCTCCGTGGCGGCTGAGCGAAAGATCACCAGAGGCTTTCTCCTTGACAATCAAAACTTGACTGCCTTTTGTGGTTTCCGGCGTCCAGGGCATTATAATGGAAAGGGCTTTTAGACTGTTTGCAAACCTACACTTGCTCTTTCATTTCTGGGGAGGTGGAAGGAAGATCTCATCAAAGGAAAGGCTGCTCCCTTGTGGTTACAAGATGTGTCAAGTCAAGGAGGACCCTAGAGAAGGCTTGAGAGGTTTTTTTTTCCTCTGAGGCCAAATCTTTTAAAAACTCAATTAGACTTTTTTTTTTTTGAAGGGAACAGAAAAAAAATATACTTTAGCGACGAATGTAAGGGTCTGCCTATTAGGCTTCAACTTAACGTTTAATGCAGGGCACTTTATGTATTTGTGCTACTTTTCAGAAGCACATAAAAAGACAGCAGTAACAAACACTTTTAGCCAAAGTTATTTCTCACAGTGCTTACTGTAAACACAGTTTAAACACTGCTTTCCGACCTCTTCTAATCCCACTCAGGATATAAGGACATCATCCGTTCCTACTGTAAAGAGTATATTCCTATTGTATTCTTTTTATCATTAAAAAAAAAAAAAGATGCAATTTCTTTTCTCCCTTGGGGGCAGGAAAGCAACGTTTGAAAGGTGGAGAATCCCAATTCCAGGGAGAAAGGATGGTGGCTTTGAAGACTTTTCTTTTTAACACACAACCAAAAATGAATAATTAATCCACCTATGTTGGTGAAGGGCTTTGAAGATGAAAGTGTCATTAAAAATCCAACTATACTGGTTAATGTCAAAGGATGTGTTATCACATTGAAAAATCAGATTTCCTGTTCTGTAAAGCAGCACATTAAAGGCAGCTTCTACTTTAAAAGTCTGACTTAAAAACAAGAGAAGCAAAAACCCCCTACATTTACCATTAGACTTTCTGCCTATTCCTCAGAAGCCAAGGTGTCGCCCTAACATGTTTTTTTGACAAGTCCTATGCTTCCCTGTTTACTCTAAATGATCTGCCAGAAGCAACTGGAAAATCACTTCCATCAAGGCAAATAGAAATAATTATTCCTTTCAGGCATAAGTTAGTCACATTTTGAAAGCTCTAGCTCCCTGTGAGGCTTGTACCTGCGAACAAGCTAATATATCATCTCGATTTCTCAGTAGAGTTGGAACCATCAGGAGAAAGCTCTTTCTATTGGGAGAAAAGCCTATCAGAGGGCCAGAGAGATTAGATCACAGGGTGCTTTGCGACCATATCCAAGATGCTCACCTTTATTCTAAGAGTAACAGGAAATGAATGAGGTATTTTGAGCAGGGAGGTTATGTAGTAATCAAAACGATCGCTACTACAGTGGAGAATAGATTGGGAGCAAAAGGAAAACAGTTAAAAGATATCATTTTTCATCCTCAGATTGGCAAAAATTAAAAATATAGCTAACGTCCAAGGCAGCCAAAGATTTGGGAAGGCTGCGGAAGCATAAATTGCTACAAGCTTTTGGGAGAGTAACTATTAAAGATGATAGTGTATATCACATCTCCTTTGACCCAGAGAACCTTATAATTCTGTCCTACCAAAAATAAATGCACCAGTACGGATCTATATTTACAATAATATTTATTGCAACATGGTTCGTAGTGATTTTTTAAAAAGGAAACAGCCTGAATGTCCATCAATAGGAAAAGAACTAATCTTTTAAAATGGCATGCTATTATTAAAAATAATGCATTAGAGCTATATGTAAGAACTTGCAGAAATGTCTATAATGTAAGTGGATCTCTCTACTGTTTAACTTATTACAAAAAGCACATATTACTTTTGTATTTTTTAATACAATGAAGTTTAAAATAACAAAAGACTATATAGAAAACTTAAAGGACATCCTTGATCTGACCCAAACCAACAGCTTTATTATGATTATAATTTAAAGCTCTTTGACCAGATTTACTGGTTGTTTGTAAATTCTGACTGAAAAAATAAATACCTATAGGACTTTATTCCACCCCCCCCCCATACCACAATTTAAAATTGTCAGGTCATGATCCTATAGGGGTCTTCTAAAGGGGTCCAAGTATGTTATAATGTATCTACATGGCCACAAAAAAAATGCTGATAGTCTTTCTTTTGTTATTTGAAGGTGTAAATGCATTGCAAATACGCGGCTTTTCCAGTAAGAAGCATTCTTTTACTCACATATGAAGGAGAGAGGGGAAGGCTGCCTTCTCTAGTATATGAGATCAGAAGAGGAGGTTCTGACTCCCAATCACTCTCCAGTTAGTTTTGACCCAAACAAATGTTCTCTCAACCTTTAAAGAGGTCTCTTGTAAGACTGGCTAGATCAAGTTATAGGTAGCTAAACCTCCAAGAATACTTGGGACTAGGTGTGTATAGTCAGTCCCAGGTAGATCTAGGGAATGCAAAGTCACCAAAAATCAGGTTCAGTAGATTTAAAGGTATCTCTAAGGCCAAAGAAAACATCCACCCCTAAAATTCAGGTCCTTCATCACATGCTCGAAGTATGTGAGATGAAGAAAATTTGATCGGCTCTTCCTGTGAAATATTTGATATCACATTATCGATTTGGGTTTCCTAGGCTCATGGCACCGAGGCGTTCATACTCGCCTGGCCCTGTACCTGCGACTTGCATCAGCTGTCACAAAGGGGACAGGGAAACATATACAGTATTATTTGTGACCGCATGATAGAAATCAGATTTCTCACAGGTGTAGTTCACTAAATCTCAAACTGATTATCTAACAAGATTCTATTCTCTTAGTCCTTTTCCGTATAGGTCAGGCATAAACTATCTGTGTTACCAGGTACAACATCCACCAGGGGTCTTCTAAGATACCACTAAACTTTGAGACTCGCTATGACTGCTATGCCCACATGTAGCATCAGTTTGGAAGGATCTGGGCCTAGAAGGACAGTTTGGAGCAGGGCAGAGTTAGGCATTCCATCTCCTTGAGAGTCTATGCAGCAATCACATAGCTGCTCTCCCCTAACCTGTATGCAGCCAAGTGGTGGCTCAGGTGCCAGGAAAGAAGACTTACACCAGGCTTCAGTGGCAGTTGCTCCGACTTAGAAGTCTCATATCCCTTGGGAGTCAATATTTCTTATAACGACCTCACAGGTGTAGCTTCCAGAGACCCACCAGGGTTCAATTAAAGAATCTTCGCACTCTGGGAAGCCCAAAGCTATGATCTTCCATTAGGTAATTATAGTTTTTCCAGTCCAAATGCAATTTACCAATCAGGTAATTGCTCTAATATAAGTAATTTTGCCTAACGACATAGCTGACAATTCTATCTTTATCAGGTTTCAGAAGGACAACAGAAGGTCAACTGAAGTCCAAATTGCCATGCAGAAGAGTAAAAGCTTTATTAATTCTTTACTCACACCATTACATTCTATTGTAAAGATAATATAATTTGTAGCAAGATATAAATAACCACAAATATTTAGGTACAATTTATCATTTTTTTCTGTTCTTTTCAAACACTATGTGCATTTTAACCTTGTCTCTTCAGTCTCTTGTCAGAGAAATGCAAAATTTCGATGTAGTCAAATATGTTCTTTCTCCATAGTTTTTTTCTTATTTCAGGCTATCTTCTCCAACCATACATTTTATAAGGCCTTTACTCATCTAGGTGGTACCTTGGCGTGAATTAGCAAAAAGCACAAAACTCAAGGTTTGGAGAATGGATAGGTAACTCTACTATGCATCTGGAAGAACCATTGAGTAAGGATGCCCAAATTTGGAAAAGAAAAGCAAAAAGGTAAGATGAACTTTTAATATCCAGGAGTCGAAAACAAACTTGGAATTCTAACTGGGATTGTGTTAAATGACAGGTTAATTCTGAGAGAATTGGCTTTCTTTAAAAAACAGCAAGTCTCTCTTTTATGAACATAGAACTCATTTATTCAGATCTTCTTTTTTGCCCTTGAATAAAGTTTCACAGGTTTTTTTTGTAGATTTTACATGTTTCTTGTTCTGTTTATCTCAAAATGTCTCATAGGTTTGGTTGCTGTTGTGATTAGATTTTTTTCCTATTTTTCAAAGCTATTGATTTACTTCATGTTAATCTTTAATCCAGTCATTTTATTGATATCTCTTATTAGTTCTAATAGTTTTCAATTGAGATAAAAATCTACATACAGTTAGAGGCACATATATTAAATATACAATTCAATGAGTTTTTCTAAATGTATACACTTGTGAAACATGCAACTCACAATAGTTCTAATCATTATTATAAAAGATTTTCTAGGATTTCTTAAACTATAATCATATTATTTACTAATAACGGTAGTTTTGTTTCTTCTTTTCTAATATAACTCATTTATTTTTCTTACTGAATTTCGCTACCTAAGATCTCCAGTTCAATGCTAATTGTAGAAATAGCTAGCATCCTTGTATTTTTTAAGAGAAATCTAATGTTTCACCATGTAGAAGATATTCTTTATCATATTAAGTACATTTTCTTCTACTCCAAGTTTGCCAAGAGTATTATCAGGAAAGGCTATTAAATTTTATCAAATGCATCTAAGAAGATATCCATGCATCTTTCCTTCTTTAAATAGAATTTGCTTCTATTGCAGTAAATTACAATAATAAATTTGCTAATGTTGAGCCATTTTGCATTCCTAGGATTAAACCCTATGGAGTCATAATTCTTTTAATACCCTGTTGGGTTCAGTTTATTAATGTTTTATTTAGAGATTTTGTTCCCACAGTCCCAAGTTATATTGGCTCATAGTTTTCTATTTTTGTGCTCTTCTTTTCTGATTTCAGCATTATTTTAAAGTCTTAAAAAAAGAAGTTGAAAAAATTTTTAAAAATAAGTTGAGTAGCTTTCCATCAATTTCTAGGATCTGGAACCATTTGTAAAAGGTGGACATGATCTGTTCCTTGAAGGTTTGGTAAAACATATTATAAAACCCACACAGGAGTTTTTTAGTGCTAAATTTTTAGTTTCTTTTTAGTTTCTTTTATCATAACTCATTAATAACACTCTATCTTCCCCTCTTGAGTTTTCATCCTCCTTCACTGGCAACTACTACTTGTTTATCATCCTAGAATCGCAGATGTACAGCTTAGTTTTTCTCCTTTAAGATCTCTAAAATGGATCAGGACAATTCGTTAGTTAAATTAACCCCAAAGCTTGGTGGTCCCTAGGCCAAAAACTCATTCTTGATTCTTGTTCTATCTCTAATGAAGAACATTCCAATATAGCCGACCAGAAGTTAATCAATCAAATAAACTATCAATAGAGTAATACTGGAAATTTCAAAGCACATTATTAAATTGCTGGGGATAAGTTAAAATCCAAAGTTTAAATAACCCTACCCATGTAGGTTAAAATTTAAAGATATTAGCATCAAAATATCTTTAGTTGAACTCCACAGATTGTTCCCCCAACTTCTAATTCTGCTCAGTCTCAACTAGAGGGGTCTCCCTCCAAAGCCTCAGCAGTCAGGATTCCTTCAGCAGTTACAGCCTGCGAGCCTCCGCTGAAATTACTATCGTGCCTTCAGATCTGAAATCAAATTAGTTCAACACCACGTGTGTTCCATTTTTTTAAAACATGAAGCGTTAACAGAACAGGCAAGATGATCCCAGCTCTCCTCCCACATCCATTCCATTTAAAAAACAAGCCATTCTGAGGCCCCGAGAGGAGTTAAATCAAGTACTTGGAACATTGACACCAGAGAAATAATGTTCGAAATACTAAATGCTGAATCTTTTACATCCATGTCACAGTTTCCAAAGGTCAGAGTGGAGAATTGTGGTATCCAAGAAGAGGAAGGCAGTCTCTTCAGAATGGCCATCAAATAGAGCACCCCAAGACTTAATAGCTTAAGACAAAAAGTTTATTTAGTTCATGAGCCTGAGAGGCAGTGATTTAGGCTGAGTTTGGCTAAGTTCAAAGTCAGAATCACGTGGCAGAAAAAAGGTTCCACTTCTTCCTGGAATGACCTGTAAAGCCACCATGCAAAGCGCGTGGTTACCAGGAGGGGTAGAAAACTGAGGCCAATAACACAATCACACTATTTTACTCTCCCACCCTAAGGTGATCACACAATTGGAACTAGGAACATTTCAGGGCACATGTGGCTAGTGGCCAGTGGCCACCATATCGGACCGTACAGTCTAGTGTCACCGGCCTCCTTGCAATTCCTCAGACCCGCTAGCCATTCTCCCGCCTTGGAGCCTTTGCACTTGTCCTTCCTGTGACTGGAACACTCTTCTTCCAGATGTCCGCAGGGGTCACTCCCTCACCTCCCTTGGTTTAAATGTCACTTTTTCAACAATGACCTCTCTGTCTACTCTATTTAAAATTGCAACCCCCCTCCCTGAGCACTTTCTATCTATCTTCCCTGCCACGTTTTTTAAAATCATATTTATTGTTATCTGGTCTATTTTCAGTTTTAATTATTTACTTGTTTTTATCTGCCCCCCCCACTATAGTGTAAGCTCTAGATGGACTGGTATTTTTTGCCTGTGTAGTTCACTGCTGTATCCCCAGTGCCTAGAGCAATGTTTAGCACTTAGTAGGCACTCAACAGATATTTGTTGAATAAACTCTATCCTTTCTGTGTCTTTCTACAAATGCTAAAGAAAGAAATGAGTCAGACTCCGATACAATAAATTATGATTGTATCAGGCTTATGGAGGGGAATCCCAAGAATGCCAAAGAACAGGTTTATCCACATGAAAAGTCATATTTCCAAATCCTTCTTAACATGAGAGATTAGAAGCACGACTTGAAACCATAATTAAGAGTCAATCTTAATAATAATTAAGAGATATTATCCGGAGAAGCCCAATCTAGGACCAAATTTACTCATTATTGTCTTTGTCTGAGGGCTAAAAGATAATATTTAAAGGTGATTTGTCCTCTACATCTGTCTTTTCCACTCAGCAAAAATGTTAATGTTTGTTATCTGGTTTCTCTTATATACATTTTTCTCTAAGTTCTACCTTACATTTTTGTTTCGTTATCTTCAAATACTTGGGTTTCTAATACTAAAAGCAGCAACGCTTCATTTTTACTTATCTGATTGGTCAGTAATTCTCCCATTGTTTTTTATTGTCTTACTGGCAACTTTGCGTCCATTTAGAGTGGCAAGTCACTCTAAATCATATCCTCGGGCAACCTTTGGGCATCCATTTGCTGTATGTCTCCAAGTAAACAGATATGTGAGTCAATAAGCATAGCTTAGAATTATGCCAGTTTAACTTCCATTTATTCATCAGTTATTTGTTGAGCACCTAATATGTGCTATATATTCTGTTATGTCATATAGCATTAAATAAGACAGACATAGGTCTTGTTCCCCAAACTTAAAATTTATTTGACAAGACAGACAATTAAACAATTAATTCCAATGAAGATAAGAACAATGAGAGCATATAGTGGATGAGAGCATAATTTAGTGTGGGGAATGGGTTAGGATGCTTTACATTTTCATGATCCTGGCATTATTTTTTTTTTAATTAACTTTTGAGATATTTTTACATATAATAAAACTCACCAATTTTAAGTGTACTATGTGATGAATTTTGACAAATGTATAGTCATTTAACCACTATCACAATCAAGATAATTTCTATCACCCCTAAAAGTTCTCTCATGCCCCTTCACAGGCAATCTCATCCCTCTCAATCACCCCCAACTCCTGACACTCACGAATCTGCCTTCTATTACTATAGTTTTGCCTTTTCTAGAATTTCATGCAAAAGTTTCTATAACACGTAGTCTTTTGTGTATGGTTTCTTTCACTTAGCTTAATGTTTTTGAGATTCGTTCATGTATCAACAGCTTGTTCCTTTTATTGCTGAGTAGTATTCCAATTTGTAGACGTACCCTAATTTGTTTATTCGTCGACCAGTTAATGGACACTGGGTCGTTTCCATTTGTGGTTATTACAGAGAAAGCTTTTAATTCACATTTGTTATTAAGTCTTTGTCTATATATATGTTTTTATTTTCTCTTGGATAAATACCTAGGAGTATAATTACTGAATCATATGGTATAAGAACTTGCTAGGTTGTTTTCTAACACAGCTGCAGCATTTTGCATTTCCACCAGCGAAGTGTGAGGGTTCCAGTTGTTTCATATCCGCACCTCTTGTTATAGTTGGTCTTCTTGATTTTGGCCACTCTAATGGGTATGCAATGCTACTTTATTGTGTTTTGATTTGCATTTCCCTAATAACTAATGATGTTGGTCATCTTTTTGTGCACTTAATTGCCATCCATATTATTTTACTTGGTGAAGTAGCTGTTCAAAGATTTTGTCATTAAGTAGCTGTTCAAAGAGTAAGTCATTTGCCTTATTACTGAGTTTAAAGGGTTCTTTATATATTCCAGATAAAAGTCCTGTGTCAGATACTTGTTCTGCAAGTCTCTGGCTTGACTTTTTATTTCGTCGACAGCGTCTTTCCAAGGCCAAAAGTTTTAATTTTAATTAAGTTCAATTTCTATCACCCCTCAAAGTTCCTCATTTTCATGTCTTATCCCAGTTACAAAGGTTTTCTTCTATGTTTAAGTATTAAAGTTTTAGCTCTTATATGTATCTCACTGGATTTTTACATACATCTCCAATGTTAATAAAATTGTCCAAAAAGGATAGGCATGGAAAACCGGAGGGAAATCATCTAGCCTTTTATAACACACACCATCATTCCTTCGACCTCAGGCTTGCAGTGGCATTTTAGGGAATATTGTCTGTCACTTACTTGTGACATGATGACTTTCTTGATTTAGACTTCTATTTATTGTCAACAAGAAAGCAAAACCAATGTGACCTGCCAATGTTCAGTGATTAAGTCTCTCATTTGGAATGTGCTTTCTCCTTATGATAAGCAAAGGAAGGGAAACGTTATGAGTTGACATCACTCCCGGCTCTAGCACAAAACGTTGTGTGCCTCTGCCCTTTCGCATGAGAGAATTTTCAAAACTCACTACCCCCACTAGACTCCAAGCTGTTGAAGATCAGGGCGTGCATCTTATTTTGTATTCCTATTTTTTAGATGTAATTCGGTAAATGTTTTCTGAATAAAAGGAGTTGTTCCTGGGTCTCTGCTGCTTTGCTGATATGTGGAAGCTACCGGACAGTGTATTGTAGTTTCTATGTCCAATCCTCATGAACTTGGGACCCTTTTCCTTTCAAGCCATTTCAGTATTTCTAGCGCTTAGCACAGCGCCTGGGATGCATTAGACGAAAACAAGGGGAAGGAAATCCGTACAAAAATCCCACCACTACCATTTATGACTTGAAGCAGGGAAAGCGGGCAACCTTCAGATGTAACATATAGTGAGAAATATTGGGGATACAATCCCAGTTCCTCCCGGGAAACCCTGCTATCTCTGGTCTAAGGCTCATCTTTGGAATCTTGTGGGTTTGCGTGGCCCTCCCCTCCCTGCCAGGCGAACGCCGGGAAAACTGAAACCCTGCGTCCGGGGTTATTTAAGGAACGCAGAACCTATTCCCAGCGTGCACTACAGTCTGGTTGCCTAGCAACTGGATCGATTGCTCGGCGCTCCATTCGATCCGGGCAGGCTGAGACGCGGTGCGCCCCGCTCAGACCCGGGGCCGCGCGGTGCGCACGCGCAGAAGGGGCTCGGCAGCGGGAGGGGCGAGCCGGAGCGCGGACGCTGTTTGCGGGCCGCGGCGGGGAGGGGCGCACGCACGAGGGTAGGAGTGGCGGGCGCCGAGAGTGGCTGAAGAGCCGGAAACGCGCCTCGGAGGGTGCGGCCCTCAGGAGACTGCGGGGTGGGGTGGGCCGGGCGGGAAACGTTAGGCGGGCGGCCCCCGGGGCGCGGGGGTCGAGCCGGCGGGCAGGGCTCCGAGGTGAGCTCTGCCCGGATGAGGAACAAAGCTGTAGGGCAGGCGCGTGCGCCCCCCGCGCGGCCGACAGGTGGGCTGCGCGCAGGCCCCGCCGCAGCGGTGCGGGGGCGGCCTGCGGGCCCCATGCCGGCGGGGGCCGAGTGGGCGGGGGGACGGGGACTTTATCCTCCCCGTGTTTTGGTGACCGCCCTTGTCCTTCCCCCCAGGTTGGGCAGCCCCCCTCCCGAAGTCGTTGGAGGAAGAGCCCTGGGTGTCCCTCGGCATGTCCCACCTCGCGGAGGGGTGCGCGGCCGTCGGCCTTCGGAAGAAGTTGGGCGGCCCCGGGCGGCCCAGAGGACGAGGGGTGCAGCGGTTGTAAGCAAGATGCGGTAGCACGTGACCCCGGAACGGAAACCCTGATGCTGGTACCCCGCCACCCCTGTGCTCTTTTTTCTGACTTGGCTCCAAGCAGATGCATCACAGGTGAGTAGTGAGGTTGGGTTAGCGCTGGTGACGTCTTTGGAAGACGTCTGGTACACGAGAGTTTAGAGTGCTTTTGATTTTGCTGCTACTGGGAAGGTTACAGGTGCGACTTGCAAATGGATTTGTGTTCCATAGGGAACAAGAATTCCAGAAACTAGTGTTGTGTTGAATATACTCTCGTTCAACCTAATTTACTCCAGATGTGAATAGTTACAAATAGCCATACATCGATTGTTGGCTCGTTGACACTTTTATCCTGTACCTTTGAGTTGTTTGAGCTTTTAATAGTATCTTTATCTGGGTTCCAAAGTGTATCTTTTAGCTCATCACCATGGATCACCTTGTATTTGCTGATTTCTCTCTGTCTCTACGGTAATGGGGAGAAATTAAGTTCTTCATTCTACAAGCTTCATGCTAATGTTTAAAGTTTGATGTTTTATGCTACCATCCAGGATAGTACAGAAATAGTTACATTTGGCTGGTCTTTTAGGGTGCTTTCATAGGCTCTGTGTTTAGGATACAGAAGATAAAACGATTCGTTAAAATTATTGAACCTGCCTAATGCATTTTGCAAGTGACTGCATTTCATTTAGCTTCTTATATGCCATTCTAAGTAAAGAACAGCTGGCAAGCGCTTCATACATATGTTAGAAACACACACACTAGCTGTAGAAGTATGAAGAAAATGATTTTATGAGGATGGGTAGGGCAGGTATCTTGCTTCTGGCCCCTCTCCCAAGATTGGATCCTATAATCCCGTATGAGAAAGATAGGATAGAATTGCACTTTAGAATCAGAGCCTATAAGGGTCATACCGTAAATTCCTTTCCTCTGCATTCTCTCCGTGGGATACTAGTTACCTTTGGTTTATGGCTGCTGAGATCATCACATTTTAGTGACAACAGCAGAAATCTGCTGAGCCTCTCACATCAAACTCTGGTTTGAACTGGTTTGAGAAGGCCTAGAAGTCAACCTAGAAACACCATTTTGATTTTTATCTCAAGATTAGTGCACAGATTATTAATATTCAGGAATTTTCAGAATGGGATTTGAAGCTACAGACTTTTAATTGTACTTTAAAAAGTTATTGTAACCAATTTTTTGTAAGCCTTTCCTGCTCCAGTGAGTTTTGACTAAAAATTCTGTTTATAGTATAAAAAGTTACAGGAAAAATGTTTTAAAAACAAGTTCAAGCCCAGAAACTTTCAAAATTAAGGTAGTTATGCTTTCTTTAGGCTATAGGATTTTTTTTTTCCCATTCTTTTATAGCGTAATTATTGTTATAAAGGTGCTGTCCTTCATCTGGTGAACCTAATTTGTCATGTGCTTCTAGTTATCTTTATAGTAAAGATAAGCTTGCACTGCTCCATCCAGTCTTCATTTCAGAATACCTGCTCTATACAAGATACTGTACTCAGTTGGCCTTGTATACTTTAATGTCTGGGAGCTTAGTTCATGAAATACCTGGCCAGGGACAAGGTTGAAGCCTGTGGGTATAGAATAATCCAGGGACAGATCTATGTGGGACTTTAAGCATACCTCACCAGATAAATACACAGATCCTACTGTATTGGAACTGTGTGAAAGGCAAAATGTTTTTTTTTTTTTTTTTTTTGCTTGTAATTGTTTTTTTCTAATTGTGGTTAAGGGCTTGGGTTAAAATCAGGCAGACCTGAATTTAAATCCCACATCTGTCACTCAACTAGTTATGTAATCTTGGGTTAAGTTCCTTAGTGTCTCTGAGTCTGTTTCCTCCTTTCCAAAATAGAATCACAAATAGAACCTACCTCACAGTAGTTATAAAGATTAGGTGAGATAATTACATGTAAATCACTTGGTCCTGTGCCTAACACATATAGTAAGAGAGTAATAAGTGTTAGGTATTATTTTCAGGTTGATTGGTAGCTGATATTGCCAATGGTCAGAATTAAAAGCCTATTTAGATTTGCTTTTACGGCTAAAGAATATGTAGACCCATTTGATTCCCCTTTCCGTTTTGAACCCCTCCCATGTATAGGCACACACAGAAGAACGTGCATTACTGTGAGGTCATTTGTGGCCTTAGATAGTCTATTGGCTAGCCTCTTGAAATTACAATGTTTATAATATGGGCAGTCTGTAAATTCTGTTGTAGGAGCTAATACTTATTGATAACCTCCAGTAATGTCTTCTTTAAATCAATATTACTCTTATTCTAATGACATTTCTAATAGCATTGCAAGGCGGATTGCACAGAGAAGGCAATTCTCAAATCCTTCAGCCTGCCACAAATGGGCTGTAGATTAAAAAAAAAAGTTGGTATATTGAAAAACTTTTTGACAGTATTTTGCAGCATGATCTGTGCTCTTTCACTAATTACTGTCTGATTTGGGGAATATGACATGACCTTTATGAACCTCGGTTTCCTTATCGTATTTTGAAGAATTGGTGAGAAATATAAAGTAACTTTAAAATATCTGCAAAACTTACATAATCTCAGTTTGTGGAGGATATTATTAAGATAATTATTAAGATTTTGATACAGAATTTCAGTAAAATGCTTATCCATGGGAAAATGTGCTTCACACCATTGATAATCTAATTTAGACCCAGTATCACTAGTAAAAAAAATTAGCAAATATTCTTTGAGCAGATTAAAACAAACTGCCTATAAAAGTCCTGGTTCGAAATAATAAGCCAGTTGGAGAAAGCAAATATTTTGAAAGAAAAAACTTGGGTGACGTAAAAAAACAAACTCTCGTTGCCAGTGTCCTCTAAGGATTGCGAACTTTGCTTTAGGTGATGTGCATAGAGTTTGGAACAGGGTGCGCCCGAGTTAAATCCTGTTTCTGCTATATGATATCGACTGAGTTAGTTACCGTCTCTGAACCCCAGTTTCCCTATCTATAGAAAGAATGTGGCACTGTCTCAGAGCTGTGAGCATAAAAATGAAATAATAGTTGGTCGAGTCCTATCTCTCCACCCCCATTGTTTTAGTTTCTTTAGTACTTTAAATGGAATCACTGCATAATTCTTTGCATAACTAGTCACATGTGCTCTTTCTTAGGATGAATGAAATGAACTTGAGTCCAGTGGGGATGGAGCAGCTGACTTCATCCTCCGTGAGCAATGCCTTGCCAGTCTCGGGAAGTCACCTGGGGTTGGCTGCCTCGCCCACTCACAATGCTATTCCCGCCCCAGGTGAGTGGTAAGGGAAAGCAACTGAATCTCTACACCTTACTCCATTATCAGTTCTAAAAGGAGACGAGACAGGGTCAGTGTCCCTTTAAGAGTTGAAGAGAGAGGCCAGGCAGGTCTGAGTGGTGGTTCCATTTGTAGCACAATGGAAGAGAACATTTTGGCAGAGTACTGGAGTCTAGTGGATAGGAATAGCAGTTTGTTCCTGATAGTCCTCTGCTTCAGTTGATGTCCTTTTGTCTAGAGCTGTAATTGACTTGGCGTTTTATCTAAGATTATCCATTCATCTGGTTCCCACTCTTGGCACTCTGTCCCTGGGTTAATAGAGAATCAGAGTTACTCTAGGAATTGTCCCTAGAAAGCATGAGAAGTTGAGTTTTATTTTCTACTACATCTGAAACCGGCAACAACTGCAGATGTGCCCAGCCTCGGCACCAGAGCCGGAGCTCCACGTGGAACTCGCCATGAGCTACAGTACTTGGAGAGAATGACCATGTAGAAGCTCGTTTTCTCCCATCATTGTACTTTAAAAACTTTTTTTTTTTATCTGCCTGGTTTAATTTTCTTTTTCTATTGAAATGGAAAATAAACAAGTAAGCTCTTGATTCTTAGAATTGTAAGCAAGCTAGTGATCCCTGAGAATCTATGGCATTGTAATTTATTGGACCTTCTTTATACAAATAGAAGTTAATGTTTACAATTATTTAAATCTATAAGTTGTTTAAATATTTCTCTAGAGAATTACCTGCTTTGTTAGTAAAATGCAGCAATTAAATAAGTTTCATCTAAACTAGGGTCTTTTTGTATTGCTTTAAGTATCCATAAAAATTTTCTTTTTTATTTATTAGTTGTTAATCCATTTGATTATCTTAGGCATTCTTGTTAGTGAACACTCTTGTTAAAGAGGAATTGCCTCTTAAAAAATATTGCCACTGGAAAAAATAATGCAAGTCAGCACTACCTAAGTTGGTGAGAATTCATTATGATACTTAGGCACAATAAGAGTTGCCTCAGCACCTTGCAGATAGATGTTATCCAGGGTAGATGTGATCATGAAGAACAGCATATATGCAAAAGACTGCGAAAGTATATATACAGTTTATATCTACCTTGAGGTTATTTTTCAAGTAGAAGCATATCTACGAATTTTTAAATGGGAACCATTCTCACTGTATAAGATGGAAAATTAAACATTAAAAAATGTAAAAACATCTGTGATATCACTACTCAGAAACCACTCCTGCAAACTCTGGTATGTTTCTTCCTGTTCTTTTTATCTCTTATTTGTTTTCTTAAATCATATTTAAACTAGGTTTTTAATTATAATTAAATATTTGGTACTTAAGAAAAGTACAGACAACTGGAGGATCATTTTGGCATTTTAAAACCAGCTCAAAAACTAACTTTAGGACCTGTTCGTGGGTTTCTGCATAACACTGCCTATCTGGGGATGTAAAGGGCTACTAGGTGAGATTTTTGCCCATGTGCAAAAAGCTTTCTAAGAGTCTAGCCAGTGATAGAACTTTTAAGTACATATTTTCTTTTAATTGAGAAAAACATTTTTTTGTAGGCCTGCCAGTGGCTATTCCAAACCTGGGTCCCTCCTTGAGCTCTCTGCCTTCTGCTTTGTCTCTGATGCTCCCAATGGGTATTGGGGATCGAGGAGTGATGTGTGGGTTACCCGAAAGAAACTACACTTTACCTCCACCACCTTACCCCCACCTGGAGAGCAGTTACTTCAGAACCATTCTACCTGGTGAGTATTATAGTTCTGTGGGAAGTGAGAAGAAAGAATAGGGCGAACACCTAACCTTAGTACTTGAAGACTTGAACACTTTTTGTTGTTTTTTCACTATTAGATACTAATCTCTAGGTGGGGAAAAAAATCTGTACTTATGTACTTTTCTTCTTAGAATGTACAGATAACACATTATCGATGTAGCAGTTTGACTAAGCTTCCTTTCCTAATGGCACAGAGCAGTTTTTCTCCTTCCTCTATGTCCTTGGTTCAGTTTTTATAATTGTGTATTTGAAATTCCTGCCAACTACATATCTTGCTACAGTGTCATTGTTTATTATAGATTAAAGTTTCTTGTATTTTTCCTGTTACAAAAGTATATACTCATTTCAGAAAATTTAGCAAATCGAGGAACCACTCATAGTCCCATCATTCATATTTTTGGTGCAATTCCTTCCTGTCTTTTATTTTGGTATATAGATTTTACTGTTTTTCATAATTAAGACTATACTTTTTATACAATTGTCTCCTTTTTTCACTTAACAATTTTCTCTACTTTTACATAGTTATTTTGTCCAACTACTGCATGGTTTTCATAATTATCCCTTTTAATGATGCATTATATTCTACCGAATGGACATTCCATGGTTTATTATATCAGTCTTTATTGTTGGATAGTTTAGTTTTTCCACTTTTTATATTACCATTACATGCGTGTCTTTGTGTAGGATATTTACAAAGTGCATTTAGAGAAGATTACCATAAGCAGAATTTCTTGTGCAAGAGGGTATGAATGTTTTTGAGGTACTTAATATGTATACTTTCCAAAATGTTTGAGTAATTTACACTCCTCCTGGCAGTGCAGTACCATTTCACTGTATCCCTCCAAGCAGAAGTGTTCAGATGTTTTTTGCTGTTTTAATAAAGCAGGCAGAATTGTGACTTGTTTTGAACAGAACCTAGTGTGTTATGACAGTTAAATTACATTTAATTAAATTTAAATTTTCACATGGAAGACCTCTTTAAATTGTTTTGCCTTTAACTTTTGCAGAGAAATTTCAGCATATTATGACTTAGGAATTACATCTGTGTGTATGTTAAAGGCAGCATTTAAATGATTAATTTCCAGGGACTTGAACATAGTTTTTTACAGTTTCTAGGTTTCACAGGAAAAACTGAATTATGGCATATGTATGTTGTTACTTGTAAAGTATACCTATTGATTAAACCACAAAATTAGGAGATTATTTTAGTTATAGTTTAAGGAAAATAGCTTCTAGCATTTGGAGTTGTTTATATTTAACAATGTACTGAAAAGTCTCTATTATCTTTTCCTTTTCTCAGGCATTTTATCTTACTTAGCTGACAGACCACCTCCTCAGTACATCCACCCCAACTCTATAAATGTCGACAATAACACGGCGTTGTCTATCACCAATAACCCTTCAGCACTAGATCCCTACCAGTCCAGTGGAAATGTTGGATTAGAACCAGGCATTGTGTCAATAGACTCTCGCTCTGTGAACACACATGGTGCCCAAAGCCTCCATCCCAGTGATGGCCATGAGGTAGCCTTGGACACAACAATTGCTATGGAGAATGTCTCTAGGGTTACCAGCCCAATCTCTACAGATGGAATGGCAGAAGAGCTTACGATGGACGGTGTTACAGGCGAGCATTCTCAAATCCCGAATGGCTCCAGAAGTCATGAACCTCTGTCTGTGGATTCTGTGAGCAACAACCTTGCAGCAGACACTGTAGGACATGGTGGTGTGATACCCATTCATGGGAATGGCCTGGAGCTCCCTGTGGTCATGGAGACAGACCACATTTCAAGTCGGGTCAGCGGGATGTCTGACAGTGCCCTCAGTGACTCCATCCATACCGTGGCCATGAGCACCAACTCTGTAAGCGTGGCACTCTCTACCTCACACAACCTCGCCTCCCTAGAATCTGTTTCCCTCCATGAAGTTGGCCTAAGCCTAGAACCTGTGGCTGTCTCCTCCATCACCCAGGAGGTTGCTATGGGGACAGGTCATGTAGATGTATCTTCAGACAGTCTTTCTTTTGTACCACCTTCACTGCAAATGGAAGACTCCAATTCAAACAAAGAAAATATGGCAACCTTGTTTACAATTTGTGAGTGTGCTTAGCCTTTTTCTTTTGGAAATACCTCTGGAAAGGGCCATCATCCCTATAGGCTTAGTTACTGAGGCAGGTGTTAAGGGGGTATAGGAAATGACTCTGCTTTGGAGTTTTTTGCCTTTGTAGAGTCCCTTTTATTAATGTTGCACCTTTGCCTCCATTAAGCCAAATGATCTACAGACATTTCACTGGTTCTTACAGCATCTTCCTGAAATAAGGAAACGTAGTCATTTCTGTATTTTACAGATAAGCTTAGCTCAAAATACATAAGGTGGTTCCCAAAGTTTCACAAATAGAGAGTTAATTATAGGAATAAACTTCAGTAAGGTATTGTGTGAGACATGCCTTGTGCTTTTTCAAAGTAAGACAAATTTATTAGATCAAGTGCTTTTTTTTTTTATCCCCGTGGAGAAGTGTAGGTGGATATAAATACAATTTTGTTTCTGCTCAGAATGCATATAAATTGCCATTAGTTAAGCATGTAAAAGTTTTTTTTTTTTTTTTATGGGGCAGCAGTACAAAAAAACAGTATAAACACAATTTCTTGGTGTCACTGCATGCTTCATTCATGCAGGAAACATGAGTGCTTACATGTCGGCCTTTATGCGAGATGCTGGGGAGAAAACAGTTGACAAGAGACAGCCTGTGCCCTTAAGGAGCTTATAGTCCGATGCAGAACAGGCAAGTAAACTATTGCAGTACAGTGTGACAAGTACGAAGAAGAGATGAAGTGCAGAGTGCTATTGGAGTGAGAGGAGCGAGAAGAGCATCTAAGCAGAGCTTGGAAGGTGCAGGGAAGACTTACCAGGGGAGACAGCGTACATGTTAGCACTGACCTGAAGGACGAAGATGTTGGCAGTTGAGAGAATCAGGAAGAACTGTCCTAGACAGGAGTTGCCCCCCCACCTTAGGTGTCTACAACTAAAAGAACCGAGTGGTTCAGAATTACTGAAACAAAAGATGGAGCTGAGGAGAGGGATATGCGAAGAAAGAAATAGGGGCCAGAACACAAAGGGTTTTAAGGAGCGAGGGATAGAGTGGGGGTTCTGCTGTAATGTGAGGATAACTAGTTTGTTAGAGGCAAGTAGACAGGTAAGGATGATGATGCCATAATTTAAGTGAAAGGTGATGATTTTCCAACCTAGTGTAGAGAGAACAAGGATGAGGAAAAATGGAGGATATTTACAAAAACTCTGTAGAGCTTGTTGAGTGGATAAAGTCGGGCGAGTGAAGGGTTAAAGAGGAAACCCCGGTTTTTGGCATGGGATACTGGCTGGGTAGTGGTGCCGTTCCTTAGGATAAGCAATGCCGGAGGAGGAATGGATTATATTTTTGAGGCGTGTTGGCAAGTCCAGTTTTAACTTTAGTGTTTGTAAGATACCTAGTAGAGATGTCTAATGAGAAGTTGAATGTGGAGCTGAGATCTGTCTGGAAATATTTAGGGATCCTCAGTGCTAAGGTGTTAATCATAGCCGTGGAAGTGGGGCGAAGTCATCTCACAGGGTACGGAGTGACAGGAGGGCTGGGGGTGTTGATAGAGCAGCAGGGGAAGAACTTTTAACGGAGACTGAGCAGGAGGGTCAGGAAAGTGGTTCTGCAGAAGCCAAGCAGTTTACAATTTTTAAATATTTTAATTTGGCTCATTAATTTAGCAGAAGATCCTTTTTAAAGTGGGTAAGCAGAACCCCTTCTAATTGTGTTTCTTAAAAATGACATAATTCTGAAATACATTTTAAAGTGTACGTTTTAGCAGTTTTTAGTGTATTGACAAGGTTATGCAACCATTACCACTAATTCCAAAACATCATCACCCCATAAAGAAACCCCGTTAGCAGTCACTCGCCATTCCTCCACCTGCCCCTCCGTGCTCAGGCATCCACTCATCTACTTTCCATCTCTGCGTTTGCCTCTTCTGGACATGTTCTATAAATGGAATCATACTACGTGTGGCTTTCTGTGTCTGGCTGGCTTCTTTCCCTTCACATAACGTCGTGGCTCATCCATATTGTGGCACACATCAGTGCTTCATTCCCTTTTATGACTAATACTCCATTGTATGGATATACTACATCTTAGTCATCCGTTTATCGTTTATGGACATTTGGGTAGTTTCTCCCTATTGTGAATAATGCCGCTATGAACATTCATGTACAAGTTTTTTATGAACATATGTTTTAAATTCTCTTGGTTCTATATCTAGGAGGGAAATTGCTCTATGTTTAACTTTCTGAAGAATTGCCAGACTGCTTTTCAAAGTGGCTGCACCTTTGTACATTTCCAACATTGGTGTGAGGGTTCCAGTTTCTCCACCTCTTTACTGCTCTTATTTTCTTTCTGTTCCATTATAGCCATTCTAGTAGGCGTGAAGTGGCATCTCATTGTGGTTTTGTTTCACATTTCCTTAACGAACAATGATGTCTTTGTCCAATTGTATGGCTTTGGAGAAACCTCTAAGCATTTTTTGCTGCATGAAATGTGACTTTCCTTTCTTTGGAGATGATTCCTCTTGTTAAGAATCAGTTCTTATTGATGGTAAGGTCTCTGTTCTGATAGTCAAAGAATTTTTAAGTAGTAATTGAAGTAATACGTTATTACTGTTTTGGCTAAATACACAAACTTATTGATATGCTATTTAAGTAGAAATTTCTAATGGATTGGTTAGGGGAAAAAAAGATACTTAGATGGCAGTAATTTCTAAGGTTTACATATTCCACCTATTTTGTGAACAAATTTGGGAAATTTGAACTCAATCATTAGCTAATGGAGTCATGAATACTACTTACAGAGAGAAAGGAAAGAGAATGGAGCAAAAGGATTTATTGAGAAGGGCACAGGCTTGTAATAGTGAAGTTATAGTAAACTTAGAGAACTGTGTGAAGGAAGCACCTTCTCCGACAATGCAGAAAGACTATATGAACAGAGGGAAAGTAAGTATTTTAAGCACATATGTCTGCAAGAGTATAGTTTATCTGCTGTCCCAAAGAGCAGGTTGTAAATTTTTTTTTGGTCTTAATCTGTCATCAAAGTCTGGCTAAGTAGTTTGTTTATAGTGAATTAAAAGAGACCAGTGATGCAGCTGGCTTTGACTCCATGGTCCTGTAATGTCATCTCTGTTTTGGCTTAGCATGACTACCAGCATTTCAACTTAGCTTTCCCTTTTAGTTTGGTAGACTTGGAATCCAGTCTTGGACTTTAGAACATCATATCTAAAGGTATTGCTTTTCTACTTAACGTAAGGAACAATGTACATTTGGCTGTCCATCTCCTTGGGTTCTGCATCCACACATTGAACCAACTGCAGATTGAATATAGTAAAAAAAAAAAAAAGAATTTCCAGAAAGTTGATCCCTAAACAATACAGTATAACAAATATTTACGTAGCATTTGTATGGTATTAGGTGTTGTAAATAACCTAGAGATGATTTAAAGTATACGAGAGGATGTCTATGACGACTACTTGATTCATGAAGTAATATAGTGTAATTTTTTGATCAGTCTTTCTCTTACGCACTGAATAGGAAACTTGTCCTGTTAGATCAAAAGGGAAATATCTGATCTTGCTGAAGAGAGATATAGGAGTGGATATGTATTTCAGTGTAAGAAAGTAGTTTTTTGATTAGAATATTTCTCCTAGGATCTTATTACTGGCTACATTTTAGTAATTTGCGTTTTACTAAAAAGGAAGGTGATGATTCAGCCTGCTCATACTGAACCCATTTGTGTTTCTCAAATTTTCCATCTGCAGGGTGCACACTCTGTGACCGAGCCTATCCCTCAGACTGCCCTGATCACGGACCAGTGACTTTTGTTCCTGACACTCCGATAGAGAGCAGAGCAAGGCTTTCTCTCCCAAAGCAGCTTATTCTCCGCCAGTCTATTGTGGGAGCAGAAGTTGGTGAGAACCGTGGAACCCCATCAAGTCTCTTCTTTCTTTGTAGGATAGAGTCATAAAGTAGATGTGTGTAATTTACTGACTGACTGGGTTCATTCAAAGGTCAATTTAAGTCTTCAAGTCTTTGAAGACTTGACTTTTATTCTCAGCAGTATCATCCGTTAACAAGTACTGTGACAAAACACTCCTTGAAACTTAAATTTTTTTATGGAACATCGAAAGTTCCCCCACTGATAACCATTTATCACAAAAGATATTTAGAGTGAATGTTAATAAATTGTCTAATACTCCCTAGGGAAAATGAATAAGGAATGTCGATGGCCAGAGCATGCCTACCCATATTTGAGTTGAACATGGTTTCTGAAGAACTATACTATTTCTTTGAACATTTGAATCAAAGTTTATTATTCTTTCAGTTATAGCTTGGGCATGATGTCAATTAAAAGCCTTAAACAGGAGCAGTGCTTAAAGCACAAATGATTTCATAAGTTTGATTTATTTTGTAGTAATTGCTTTATATTTTTACAATGGAATAATGTTCTTTAGTCTTTTTTGTGTATTAACTCCAAAATAACATATTTGGAGGGGTACGGATTGGTCTTTGTGTATAAAACAGGTTCAGGAATTTCTGATACTTCTTACTCTGCATATTTCTTCTGAGCCCCGTTTAATCTGTTCATTACATTTTCCATATTTACAGGATCTATCCATAAAACTTAGCTACCTCTCCAGCATGCTGGGATATCAGTAGTTCTTAGGTTCACTGAAAATAAGATTCTTCACATGGGTTAAGCTACTCTCTCTCCTGTATCCTCTGAGATGTTTACGTCATTGATTGTGTAGCTGGTGTCCTTCCACTGACAGGCGTATGGACTGGAGAGACGATTCCTGTGCGGACTTGCTTTGGGCCTCTCATCGGCCAGCAGAGTCACTCCATGGAAGTCGCAGAATGGACAGACAAGGCAGTTAACCACATTTGGAAGGTCAGTGTTTATGAAACTTCTCTGTGACTTTTGGATGTTTTTGTTACATTAAGGTAGTTAAAAGTGACATAAAGGTGAAAATTAGTTACAACTCATACAGTGCAATTCAATTGTCAGTTGTTTGTTTATATTACATCCTTTCTGTTCTTGGTAGCCAAGTTATATAACAGCAGTATACCAGCTATTGAATATATAGAGGATAAACTGTTTCAGTTTCCATTTTGTAGGCTAATTGAATGATTCTTTTTTTTAATTACGTATGGCAGTTGAGGCAGTGGGCTTTGTTTATATCATGAAAGTCTTAAAATCAACTAAAACATTCCTCAGATATCGAGCATAGGAAACAATCCTCAATTAGAAGGTAAGATTATTTCTCTAGTTTTCTAATGGGAGGGACTAGAAACACAAGGTTTTGACATAAGCAACTTATCCTGCAACTTGTTTATATAGATTCTTAGTAAATTGGGAATGGTGCTTTCAAAATCAAAGCGAGGGGAAAGTGGGTCTTACGATAATTGGACAGGTAAGATTGCCCCTGTCACTGGAGACTTTCGTTTTGGTATCCCAAAGAGAACACAGAAAATGCTAGGTCCACTGGCATTAATGTTCCTTCAGTCATTCAGTGCCACCATATAGTGGGTGATGAAAACAAGTAGACTGTTTGTTTTTTTTCCAGTCAAGCCAAAATGTGAATAATCAAGAACAATAATCAAGAATAATGTCATTCCGTACACTGAACACTAACTGTAGGTCTCTGATGGTCTTTATTGGATTGCTGGACATGGGGGGACTGGCGAAATGACAAACGTGAGAACACGACCGCGTACTTTCACAGTGACCAGGAATGCTGGTACTTACTGCAAAGCAAAAGGTTACCGCAAGCCTGAATGCAGTGCGCTTTGCGTAAGTCGATTTGACATGCATGTTCGCCTTCTTTTGGCAGATATACCACAATGGGGTCCTCGAATTCTGCATCATTACAACCGATGAAAATGAATGTAATTGGATGATGTTTGTGCGCAAAGCCAGGTAAGAGTAGTCTTAGATGAAAGAAATTGTTATGATTCAGATGTTTTTAATAAGAAGCTTTGCGTGAAATAGGGAAGAGCTGAAGAATACAGATTACACTGATGTCTGCGCATAAGGCCTAAGGCCTTTCACTTTCACGTCAGTAGTTGTTGACTAATGGTAATTACAAATAAAAACACAAGAAACTCCTTATTTAATTAACAGTTTATTCAACTTACCAATGCAGTAAGGTATGACACCATTACCATTGAATTTGCAAGTGCCGCCTTCTCTTTATTTTGGCTGTTAGTTGTTGATTCCTGTTCAGCCATCTCTGTCTTTGTCATGTTGTTTTTTTAAGACTTGATTTTATTTTTTCTTGCTTCCAGTAACAGACCCTAGAGTTTCTTACTGTAAAGGGCAATACACGGATGTGCTGAAGTAAGAATCGTGTTTCTATACGCATCCCTCATAGTAGGTAGGGCAGGGAATTAGAAAAATGACCCAGAGAAATCGTTAAGTCTAAGTTTTCAGATAGGATTTTGATGTATGATGTGTTTAGTAAATATGTCAAAATTGATACGTTTGATTTATTAAATGTGATAACTTAGGAACCGGGAAGAGCAGAATTTGGTGGCTTATCCCCATGATGGAAAAATTTATTTCTGCACCTCACAAGATATCCCTCCTGAAAATGAACTGCTTTTTTATTACAGCCGGGATTACGCTCAGCAGATTGGTGAGTCGATGTGAGGCTTGTTTGTCATGGATCTAGCATAGCAGAAATACCTGGGAATGATTTAAATATCAGCTGAAACAAATCACATACCTCGTATATATAAAAGCAAGGTATTACCTCTATGTTCATAGTGTTAAAATCTGGGAGGTTTTTCACAAGCTGAGTGTATTGACCAAGCATTTATATGAAATGAACTTTTTTTGTGTTAGGACTTTGAGTTGGGGAATTTGAAGTTCCTGAGACTCCTTTTGAGCCATTACCATTGCAGTTTAAATTCATAAAGGATAGCAAAGCTTCTCGAATTGATTTTATCCTTCGTAGGCTTTTTCTTTGCATGATGACAAGTGATGTTTAAGAGTTTGTGTGTGCTCAAAATCTTAAGTTTTTGTCTAGGAAATATGCCTTATAGTCTAATATTTACTAAGTGCTTCCTGTGTACCTGGCACACTGTTTGAGATGCCTGGGAATAGAGCCTTAAACAGGACATTTTAGTCTTATAGGTAGTGGGCAAGGTGGGAATTTTGGTAAAAGAGAATTTTAAGAAACAGGTATTAATATCAAAAACAAGCTTTAAAATTTAAGTATTGGGAGACATTGAGTAATTTTTTTTAAAGGTGTTCCCGAACACCCAGATGTGCACCTCTGTAACTGTGGCAAGGAGTGCAGTTCCTACACAGAGTTCAAAGCCCACCTGACCAGCCACATCCATAACCATCTTCCTAGCCAGGGCCACAGCAGCAGCCACGGGTCAAGCCACAGCAAAGAAAGGAAGTGGAAGTGTTCCATGTGCCCCCAGGCCTTTATCTCTCCTTCCAAACTTCACGTCCACTTCATGGGCCACATGGGTATGAAGCCCCACAAGTGCGATTTCTGTAGTAAAGCTTTTAGCGATCCCAGCAACCTGCGGACCCACCTTAAAATACATACAGGTAAGTTATATTGGACCATCGAAATGGAATTTTACAACCATTAGAAATTGCAGTAGCAAAGCTTTTGCAGCAAGATGGTCTGTAGGGAGAGTTAAGAAGTTAGAGAACAAATCCAGCTGGCTGTCAGCAGGACTTCATGGACGGTAAGTCTTGGGATAACTGCTTCCTCAGAGAGTTACTTCCAGTTGCTAAATTTAAGATGTTCCACTCTCCAGGTGCCCCCACTATCATGTGAAAGTGACTGGGAAAATGCAGTTAGTAATTAGGAGTTTGAGCCATCTGTTTGGACTTGAAGTGAAGGGAATTCTCTAGAAATAGCCTGAGCCTCTCGTTAGAGCTCACTCTTGGTCACCAACCGGAGCCAGGTTCCTTTGACGATTGCTCAATAAACACGGCCAAAAATTTGCTTTTTGAGTTTCCATTTTTCAAACGCCATGCAAACCAAACCCTTTCTTTTGGCACTTATTTTTTTCATATATGCTACAAAACAACTGATGAAGTTTTAGTTTTCTTGCTTTGATCATTTGTTCTCTTTACTTTGAAGGTAAAATACTTCCTCATCCTTTGGCATTAAGACTGAGTAGTTACAACAGAGACTGTGTGGCCCACAAAGCTTTATACTGACTGGCCTTTAAGAAAAGATTTCCCAGCCTCTGACTTAATTTTAATTCTGCATTCTTGAAGAATTTTATTTTATCCTTGGTTTATGAGGTCACATTATATGTTTTAAAACAGAGAAAATTATAAAATATAGGTTGTAAAAATGTTTGCTTATAGACAAGTACTAAAATTTGTGAGTTTTTTTTTTTGAAATCTGAGTTCGGTTGGGTTCTAGAATTATAAGTGATTGTTTTTTCAGATTTTAAATACTGTGCCCGCTATAAACCCCCACTATTTTTTCCAGGTAAGCAGTCTTAGAAGGTTAGATTTATTTGCTTCACTAGCTTTAGTTGTAGAATATAAATTCAGTGGCTCTGAGTGGTTCTAGGTAGACAGCCCTCGAAAGTCACGTTTCAGCTACCAGTCAGCTGTTTTTCCTGCCTCCGCCGCGTACCTGTACGTGTGCCTGTTCATCTTGAGAGTGCCAGTGGTCGCCGTATTCACAGTGTGGTAATTTATAACGCGCAGGTCAGAAGAACTACCGGTGTACTTTGTGTGACAAGTCTTTTACCCAGAAGGCTCACCTGGAGTCCCACATGGTCATCCACACAGGCGAGAAGAATCTCAAGTGTGATTACTGTGACAAGTTGTTCATGCGGAGGCAGGACCTCAAGCAGCATGTGCTCATCCACACACAGTAAGTTACGCCGCGGCCAGAGTGTCCCTCGGTGGCGCACTCAAGGGCTCGCGGGTGCCGCCTCGTCGGTCTCCTGCCCCGGCACCCCGGTAGGTGCTTCCCTGATTCTGCATGGCCAGATGAAGGTCGGAGAACAGAGTTTGGTTTTATCCCGGAAGATTTCACTTGTTTTCTTTTTCTTATTGTTCATTTCTCTCTGCATTTACTTTTATTCATATTTTCAAACCAAAATCTCACTTAAATATTTCTTAAGTATCTTCTTGGTGCCCTGTATTGTGCAAAGTGGTGAAAAAAAAAATATGGAGATGAAAGACACCTCTATAGAACTTGCCTGTAAAGCACTCAGAGTCCAGTAAGAGAAACAAAGCAGTGGATAAATTACCGCGCTGTGGTGCAGTTGATAGAGCAAGCATTGGATCCTGGAAGGCCATGGAAGAGGGTTCCCTAACTCAGCCTGCGGGTGTCCTGGGAAAGCTTCCTGGTGTTAAGATAAATCAGAATTATTCAGAGAGGCAAAGAAGGGCGAGGGTTGGGAATAGTCTTCTAGACAGAGGGAATGGCACACTTAGAAACCTAGGTGGCAAAGGGAGTGTGGAACGCGAGTGGTTCTTCGTAGTTCGAGCACAGTGTGCATGTGAGAGCGCTGGAGGCCGAGTCATGAAGAGCCTTTTCCCACCGAAAAGTTAAATGTCAGGAAATGGTGGAGTGCACTAAGGATTTCTTCCTCCCCATACGCTGGGCACGTTTGTGTGCTTACTGTGGGGGTGCATGCACGCATGTTTTAATTATGGTAAAACACGCATAACATAAAATTTACTATCATTTTCAAGTGTATAGTTGATTAATGTTAAGTATATTGTTGATTAATGTTAAATATATTCACATTGTGTAAGCACTGAAAGATTTTAAAGAAAAGACTGTCGTGGTGAGATGTCCATTTTAAAATGCTTACCCTGGCAGCGGGATTGGATGATTGAAGGAGAATTCCAAATATTGGGAGACTCATTAGGAACTTATTGTATGAATCCAAGTGTAATTAAATGCCTAGCCTGTGTTAGCCACAGTAGTGGTAGAAGAGAACAGGTTTTGTGGTCCTGAGCTTTTAGCAAGTGTCAGAAGAGTGAGAAACATTAGCTTTTTGTTAAGGAGGTAGTCTAGAAATCCATCTTCAATGAAATTTTATGTTCTTATTGTAAGGTTTAGATAAATACTTTGATACGAGCGCTTGTCTTATTTTGTAATCACAATGCAATGTGAAACACTGAAACGTCTAAACATCTGAATCTATATTCTTAGCTTCCAAAATGACCTTTGAAAACAAAGTCTTATTACGTAGTGTCACTATTACTATGAAATTGGACACACTAATTATCAAATGTTATGTAGAATTGTACTCTATTAGAGCTGGAAGAGGTCTCCGGGATCATTTAGTCTTGCTGCTAACATTAGTCAGCTCGAGCTGCCATAACAAAACGCCATAGATTAGGTGACAGACAACAGAAATTTATTTTTCTACACTTTCAGAGACTTGAAGTCCAGGGTCAGGATGCCAGTGTGGCTGGGTTTTGATCCTGGCTTGCAGATGGCCGCCTTGTTGTGTCCTCGTGGTGGAGAGAGCGAGTGAGCCCAGGTCTCTCTTCCCATCATGGGAGTCCCACCCTCATGACCTCATCTAAACCTAATTACCTTCCATCTGCAAATACCGTCACATTGCAAGTTAGGGCAGCATGAACATTTGAGGGGAGAGGACAGCATTCATCCCATAACACTGCGACTGTATGGCATGGGGCAGGAACTAGCTTTGCCTTTTTCTAAGAAAGAGGAACTTGAGAGCAAGAACAGTGGCACTTAGGTCATCTCCGTAGTCCCATGGCTTTCGATACCATCTTTATGATTTATATCTCCAGCTCGTCTGACGAGTCAGCATCTTTGAGTTTTAGTTGTCCACCAAGCAGCTCAACCCTGATATTTCCTAAAGTCAGCTCTTAATGCCTCTGCAAACTTGATTTTCCCCCAGCGTTCACCAGATCAGTAAATTTATCCCGGGGCCCAACCCAAGCACCTTCAAGTCTTCCTTAATTCATTCTTCAGTTCTTTCCTTTATTAACTCTTACCTAGTCCAGACCACCAGCATCTTTTGTATGGACCTCCTCATTAATTGCCAGCTGACCTTCCTGCCTCTGCTCTCCTCATTCATTCCCCAGCACAGGTACACAGGTGTGCACACAAACCCTCTATTCTGTCCCCAGTGACCACAGCAGTCTGTTGAAGATGTAAGTCAGGCTGTGCCCATCTCCGCTCATTCTCCAGGGGGCTCCCGTCATTCTTGGGTTAAAGGTCTTTACTGCAGCCTAGAAGTCCCTTCACGATTTCATCTCCCATTTCATCTTTTATTACTTTTCTCTTCATACTCTGCTCTAGCCACACGGGCCCTCTCCTTGCTGCTGCTACAGCGTAGTGAACACACTCCTGTCTCAGAGCTTCCTAGGAACTTCCGCTGGATATCTTCCTGTCTTTCTCCCTCACTTCATTACTATCTGGTATCATGCTGTATATTTTTATTTGTGATATAACTCCTCTACTAGAATGTAAGCTCCCTGAAGGCAAGGACTTAGTTTTCCACATCCTGTCGCTCCACAGAATCCTTCAGTGCCATCTCCTGCTAGGAGCAGGTGGTAGAAATGCTAGAGGCATTTCAGAACTTCCCGCTGCACCTTCCCACTGCCCCATGGATTTTAGCCCCCTTTTATCTGTTTCACATATTGGGCTTTCATTTCCTTAAGACGTAAGGTTCAGCTGCTCAAAGAGACTTTAAGGGTGCCTGGTGATATGATCTCTGAGATTCTTTTCAGCTCTAAAATGTCTAGGCCAGGGTTACTCAAACGTTGATGCTGCTGACATTTTGTGCTGGATAATGTCTGCTGCAAAGGCTGTTGTTAACAGCAAAGTGAGGTTCAATTAAAGACTAGCCAACTGGTGAACATTTTCAAATTTGTGTCTTCCATTTGTTGATGAGAAAGTAGGCAATAAAACCGTTTGAATAGTTGTTGATGGACATGTATATTTATATAATCACATTGGAAAACAGTTTAGCATTATCTAGTGGAATTGTAGATGTGCATAGTGTTTGAGCCAGCCGCCCTAGAGAAACCCATGCATATGCAAACCAACATGTAAGTATAGAAATGTCGATAGCAGTCTTACCTGCAATGATTAAAAAAAAGACTGGAAACCACCAAAATATCCATTAATAATAGACAAATCCAGTACCACACATAAGTCATGTATTCGTTAGTACTGTACAGCAAGCAGTGTAAGGGGACAAAGTACCAATACAGCAACTGAGTGAATTTCACAAGTATCATTGAGTGAAAGAAGCAAAACAAAAAAAGATACAGTGTAATTCCACTTACAGAGAATTCCATAACAGGCAGAATCAATCTGTGCTGTTTAAGCTGTACAAATGTTTTATGACTCATCTCTGATACGTCTCTTAGAAAAAGGCCTGATTCTAAATGAGTAGAGCTTCTCTGACAAAGGCCTGAAGTTGTGAAGAATAACCATGTACCAGTTATCATTTGTAACCCAAAGCAAATGTTTTTTCTTGTGTTTCTCTTAGAGAACGCCAGATCAAATGTCCCAAATGTGATAAGCTGTTCCTAAGAACAAATCATTTAAAGAAGCATCTCAATTCACATGAAGGAAAACGGGATTATGTCTGCGAAAAATGTACAAAGGCTTATTTAACCAAATATCATCTTACCCGTCACTTGAAAACCTGCAAAGGGCCCACCTCCAGTTCGTCAGCACAAGAGGAGGAGGAGGAGGATGACTCAGAGGAGGAAGAACTAGCAGACTCTGTGGGCACAGAAGACTGTCGGATGAACAGTGCTGTGTATTCAGCAGACGAGTCTCTCTCTGCACATAAGTGAAAGAAGTCAGCTATTGGATGGAAAATGCAAAAGGGAAAAACACATAACCAGTTATCCACTACAATGGTTTTTATATAAAATGGTTTCTGATTTCCTTCCAGCCAACAGTCAAAACAGACTGAATGGGAATGGATAAAGCACTTTTAGGGAAGTATCCTGATGAAAACACTTTAAAACATTGGGAAAAGAGAGCATGTGTCCTATTTTTAAGTGACGTGTGGGGAGGAAAGTGTCAGCTTTTGAGGTCTCTTCTTTACATGATGATCTGTGTGTTGCATTTATACCTGAGTCAGAGCTGCCCTCTGCCCAAACAAATCAGATTTATTTTAAATTCTTCAATTATTTCCATTATTCCTTTAAACTTGGTCCCTGCCTCACAGTCATCCTGATTGTGATGGTGGTCCTGGTGTTTTATGCAGACCGTTGTGACTTATACTCATCCCAGAATGGTTTGGAATACAGCAGTGTAAGCCCCTTTGGCTGCAGCTAACAAGTTTAAAGCACCACCTGCCTTAACCTCTACTTGGGAGTTTAGGGTAGGTCTTGCTTCCCAAAATTTCAGCAGGTGTCTAGAGGGCAAATGAAAAAGGAGCAGCCAGGCAGCAGGCAACAATGGAAAGAAAAGGAGAGATGCCCAGGCCACTGCCCGAGAAACTAGTTGTGGTGGAAGCCAGGATGAGGCAGTTGGTGGTTCTTCTTTAGAGATCTTTGTAGGTTTAGAAATATTTGTCTCCAGTAAAGCCTCCAGTCCCCAGACAAAGGGAACCTGGAGGTGTAGAGCCAAATAATGCCTGCCAGATTTTCTCCTTACGAGCACATGTGGACTCAGCTGGCAAAGTGGTACCTCAGCCTGTGGAAGGAAGGGGGGAGTGATCCTTTATATCTGACTTACCCTGTGGAAAGGATCAAGACATCAGTAAAATGTTACCAACTCAGTGACAAATGACTCCAAATCCATTTGCGTGGTTAGGCCTTCCTGGGCGTCTGTGTTGAAGGACCTCACTGGTTAAGCATGGTGGATGCCGAAGGATCTGGAAGGTGGAAGGCGCAAGGCTTAGCGGTCACCACATGGGTGTGTGTTCAGGGACCCAGCTTCATCCATCCATCCATGTGATCTCTCCCCTGGTCCCTCACAGGCATGTCCTGCTTTCAGCAAGAAGCGGACGCATCCTTAGGTTAACGGTTTGTAGAACGTGCCCTCGTGCGCTAAGGCACAGCCTCTGGGTGGGAGTAGCAAGGGCTGGTGGGAAGGTTTTGCTGCTAATGTATTTATGGAATGAATGTATTTCATTCAAATCTATATTCCTCTAGGAAGGATTAAAATAAAAACTTTTTAAAAAATACAGGCTTCTTACAGTCTCATTTTGTGGAAGGAGAGGAATGAGTCTTAAGGGAAAAATTGGGTCTAACCGGAAGGTTTTAAAGTTAGAAATGGAGAGAGCATTTCCTACGTGTTATAGCTTTGAGGTCACATTCAAATGTGCATCTGCATAACATTGCTTAAACAAACTGCTTCCTGAGGGTCCAGCTCATCTGCCCTCCTCTCTAAGGTAGTGCCTTTACTCTGCTGCCTTCTGGGAGGACTGTGGCCAGTGTACAGTTGAGGGAGGAGGCGAGTGGTGGTGGTTCAGGGTGGCTGCTGACCCTGGGTCATAGAGCCTCCATCAGGTCAGGTCAGCTCTGGTGGGGCTGGGGCAGCTCCAAGCTCACCCTTTCACCAAAGGCGTCCTGGTGGCAGGCCACCCCTGTTCCTAGGTTGCCATTGGTGCTGGACCTGCAAGCTGCCTTTGTCCCTTTATTTCAGTAGCTCATGTTAGGTTAAATTCCTTTATTTCCCACCACTGGTTGATAGTTAAGCCTAATGTCAAAACAAATAACAACAACAACAAAACAGGAAGCCCGGAAAAGTGTTAAGTGAGAATGTAGCTGTTACTGCTTATTTACCGCTCTCTCTTCCATTTTTCACCTTGGACTTAAATGGCATATTCTGAGTCCTCATAAGTTGAATAAATTAGTAACTGCTCCTTTGACATGAGTTTACTATGAGCCTTCTCTGCCTATTGCAGGTGGCCCCCTCTGCTGCCGCTTTGCGATCAGTCTGTTGTCGGGTAAATGGTCACGTTGAGAAGCAGGATATTTTGAATGTGAGCTCTAGAGCCCTGCTGAAGGTTCTCCAGTCTGGGCTTTGCTGCGTGATGGTTTGTAAGCTTAGCCAAGTTATGTAACCTGTGTCTCTCTTTACTTAACTGTGAATCGAGAACAGTAAGAGTTCTCCTTTCATAATACTGTTTGATGTTGAGTTAATGTGTGTAGCGGGCCACCACTGTGCCCGATGTGTAGTAAATGACATTAGCCAGTGTTCTTCAGTTTTAGACTAGTACAGATTCTTATTCTAAAAAAAATGGTTGTAGGTGGCTCCAGAAGCCCTAAATTTTAATAATATAAGTAACACTGGGCATGATTTGAGTTTTCAAGGCCAAAGCCTAGAAACTAGTTTGTCGTGTTTGATAGGTCAGTGTATATGACCGTATGCTTGGTGTTTCTTCCTTAAAAGACAAGTTGCTCATAACCTTGCATGTGGCTGAGCTGAGGTCTTAAGCACATCGGAGGGCAAAGAGTGACAGGGACTAGTCTCCTTCAGCCTTTTCAGCCTGTTGACTTGTATACACCCTTCTTAGTAGACATTCCTTTACCATCTTGCAGGTCATAAACACGCTAGAAGCTGTCAGCCCCTCATCAAGTATGTCAGCTTCTAGTATCTGGTCATCAAACTACACTTTGGATTCACTCAAAAAGATGTATCTTCAGGTACACAAATGGTTATTTTTTATGGGCCAGATTGTGTCCCCCTAAATCCATATATTGAGGTTCTCACCCCCAGGTGACCGTATTTGGAGGTAAGGTCTTCAAAGAAGTGGTTAAGCTAAAATGAGTCCCTTCGGGCATGCCTTATTTCAACATGGCCGGTGTCCTGGTAAGAGGAAATGTGGACAGTCACGACGGCAGGAAGACCATGTGAAGGTGTGGAGAAGCTGGCCACCTGCAAGCCAAGGACAGAGGCCTCAGAAGGAATGGTTGACACTCGATCTTAGACTTCTGGTCTCCAGAATTGTGAGAAAATTTTTGTTAAGGCACTCGATCTGTGGCACCTTGTTGTGGCAGCCTGGCAAACTAAACAGTGTCCAACCAATATGCCATCTTTATGACGATCGCTGTAGAGAAGCAGCTTCTGGAATGGCAATTACAGTTAGCCTCGGTTTTAGAAATCATGAGCAGTATAAACGGCAGTAACAATTCGCGGCAGATTTCTGTACTACTAGAAGGGACAGAATTAGTCCTCAACTAATTTTGCTCCCTTGTTTCCTTCCACACGCACACTTAAGAGTCACGAAGCCCCCAGGCCTATGTAGTTCTCAGACAGATATGACTTTCCTCTCAAAAACCACTTAGGTGCCGGTACGGTTTAAGGCACTGCAGGGTAACAAAAACTGTCCAGACTCTGCCCCGGCCCTCTGGAAGCAGAACCTTGCAAAGCTGGCTGCACAGCTGGGTCACCTGAGGAGTGGAGAAACATCAGGTGTCCAGGGCGGCCCCAGATGACCCTGAAGCAGTCCACAGGAGTCACAGTGGAGACCACGCAAGGTGCAGATGCAGACACCTATATCTAATGCAAATCACCCATGGCAGGTGTTACAGGTACGAGTATCAAAATCTGGGAGCAGGAGAGAAAAAGTCACACTAAGAGAAGACAAAAGTTGGTAAGACAAGCCTGGATCTGTTGTGTGGTTAAACAAAGCTGAGGCAATGTATTTGAGTTACAGGACTAAAAATGTTAGAATACCTAGTCTAACCAAATCAGTAATTGCTCTTTATTTTATTTTTAATCACGAACTGTTTACTTGTGGTAGGCATCGTTCTAAATGCTTTATCAACACATTTAATCTGCACAGACCTGTGATTGTCCCTAGTTTACACGAAGAGACCGAGGTGTAGGTAAGTCGTTGGCCCACAGTTAACACACACAGCTAGAAGTGGCAGTCTGTGCTTAGCCCCCCAAGCTTTATTGATTCTTCAGTAGTGTGCCTCGTTAAAATTGGGATCTCACCATGGCATAGATCCAGGCTACAAGTCTGTAAAGGAAATCATGGAAAATTTAAACTCTTCCATTTAGACAAAGCGTGTTCATATGCATGGATTAGGGAGTGCAAAGGAAGCGCTTTCTGCTCTGCCACAGCCTGTCTGTCCCCGCCCCACCCCTCCTTTTTTAATGAGGCACAGGCTGGAGATGGACCTCGGGATAGGATGAACATCAGTCAAGATCCTAGGCCTGGCCGGAATGAGGAGAGAAAACCGCTTAAGGGGAAAGGTACTGACTTGAAAGTTTACCTGAATGCTCTATCATTGGTCAACAACTTCCTGCCCTTCTTAGCTAACAGGTCTAGGGCATTTGTGACGTTTACATGCACATAAAGCCTCTAATAGCGGTATTATATTTTAGTTTAACATTTGTTTAGTCCTCATAGAGCATTATAATGGTAGGTTTTACCCCCATTTTAAAAGATGTTTAAGACGAAGTTCAGGAAATTTACGATGTTCTGCATTTCACAGTTCAGTGATTTGCTGCCTCAGAAGTACTTCTAAAATGTCTCTCTCCCCCTCAGGGCCCTCTTCCTTGTTAAGCTACATGCAGCTGTTCTGACATCTCATTTCAGGTACATCTCACTGCTCCCTAGGGCAGCTGCCTATTTGCACCGGGGTTGTGAAATGCACTTCTAATAGCAGAGAACACCTTTGTGGGCCATTATTCCCAATTAGTTAGAGATGACTGGCACTTGTCTATGGAAAACTGAATTATTTAAAAGCATGGGAGGCGATATAATAATATTCTGTTAGGGACTTTTTCTTTCAAGATGCCTGACCCAGATATGCTATAGCAAAAAGAAAGTGTGCCAGGCTATTTTGCATCGGAAATTCCCAAAATGCAAATAGTGCTTTGTGGCCAGAGAGAAGCAGGATGATCCATTCATTTAGTGTTTGTTCTCTTTGGGAAAGGAACAAGTTGGACTTAAAGGGCGGGGGTTGGAGGAGGGAGGTGAAACAGAAAAATAGCTCATGACTAGGAAATCCAATTTCAAGTCCAGAAGCACATATACATGTCCCGCGCCACACCCCCTCCCAACCCCCCACCAAAAAAAAAAAAAAAGGTATATACAGGATTCTTCTTTTTTATAGGTTTAGGATGAAGGAATACAGAGGAATATAACAGTGTTTTTAACAGTGAAGATGGAAGAAACCTAAGTGTCTTACAGAAAGAAAATAGTGAATAAATTCAGGCATATCCACACTAAGCAATACGGTGCTATCAAAAAGGACAAGGTAATCCGCATTAGCAGAAATACTCCAAGACTTTGTGAGTGAAAAAGCATGTTGTCTGGTCATCTATCTCTATCTACCTGATATAGTAGCATGAATTCTACAAAGGAGATACTATAAATTGTCAATCCCTTTTTATCCTGCTTTCTTGTGCTATAGAGTCTAGAAAGCTAAAAACCACTCCCCAGATTCCATTAGAGCCAATTCCAAACAAAACCAGCGTGCCTCTGATCTGACGCACTTGGGGGAGAGTGATTCAGAATGGAGTTATGTGGAGAGCAGCTTTTATTCATTATGCAGGCTTGGATCTTACCAAGGGTGATATGGTTTTGGAACTGACGGCAGTGGTGGAGGGAGGCTTTCTGATGTGGCAGGTGGCTTTATGATCACAGACGCAGCAGCTGCATCTTGCAACTTTTGCAATGTGAGTATGAGGTTGGGAGTTCACTCCTAGAATTCAGTCCAGACTCCATTTCAATCCTTTTTAGTGATTCTATGGGTTGTCTATAATGCTTAATAAATTCCTTTTGCTTAAACTAGCTTGAGGGAATTCTGTTGTCTGAATACAAGAATGTTGATCAAGTTGTCTAGATTAGTTATCTGGCCTGGCTGGGTTTCAAGGCAGCGAGGATCCACATCCTATCATGGAACACAATTTTACCTGGCACCCATGGCTGACGTGAGTTAGATTATCACCTGTGATCACTTGCAATATCCATACATTCAGCTTGACCTAAACTGTTTCTCTTCCCCTGGTATAGCATCCTCAGGGGACTTTGACACATATTAGAGTTAGGAAATTCTTGCATTTCTGTACATATGTAAGCCTTCTTTTTGAGGTATGACTTTGGAAATTAATAACCTGCAGGATCAGACTTTCCTTCTGGTTTATCACTGTATCAGTCTTGTGGCTACAAGAGGGAAGAAATTATCTCAGGGCCGTCACAGGGCGACTTCCGGGTTTTCTGACCTTGCTTATCTATTAAGCAGTTTGTTTGCTTTCATTGCCAGATCCACAAAATAATCACTAAGACCAATGTCAAGAACCTTACCACCTATGTTCTTTTTCCCCCAGGAATTTCATAGATCTAAATTTTACAGTTTTTAATCCAGTTCAAATTACCTTTTATGTTTGGTGTAAATAGTGGCCTGGTTTTCCCAGCACCGTTTATTTTGAAGAGACTGTCCCTTTTCCCACTGTATATTCTTGGTTCCTTTGTTGGAAATGGATCATATGTGTGCAGGTTTACTTCCGGGCTCTATTCTGTTCCATTGATCTATGTCTGCTTTTATGCCAATACCACACTGTTTTGATCACTTTAACTTTGTAAGAGTTTGAAATCAGGATGTGTGATGCTTCTGGCTATGTTCTTTCTCAATATTGCTTTGGTTATTCAGGGTCTTCCAGTTCCACAAAAATTTTAAGATTGCTCTTTTTGCGAAAAATGCCATAGGAATTTTGGTAGGGATTGCACTGAATCTGTAGATTGCTTTGGGTAGCATGGACATTTTAATGTTAATTCTTCCAATTCATGAGCAAATAATCTCTTTCCATTTATTTTTGTCTTTTCTTTCATCGGTGTCTTACAGTTTCCAGTGTATACAGGTCTTTCACGTTTAGATAGGTATTTTCCTAGGTATTTTATTCTTTTGGTGCAACTGTAAATGGGATTTTCTCAAATTCTGACAATTCGTTATTAGTGCATAGACATGCAACAACACATTTCTGTGTACTGATTTTGTATCCTGCACCTACTGAATGTGTTCTAGTCCTGAGATTTTTTGGTGGAGTCTTTTGGGTGTTCTATGTATGTCATCTGCAGCAGGTGAATTTTACTGCTGATTTGCTTATTTTTTTCCTGCCTGATTGCTCTGGCTAGGGCTTCCAATAATGAATAAAAAATTGTGACCTTAGAGGAAAAACCGGCTTTTCACCACCGAGTATGTTAGCCGTGGGCCTGTCGTATGGTCTTTATTGTGTTGCACTATGTTCCCTCTATACCCACTTTGTTGAAAATTTTTATCATAAATGAATGTTGAATTTTGTCAATTTTTTCCTGCATCTATTGAGATGGTCATATTTAGTTAACGTGGTGTCACTTTGAGGATGCTGAACCATCTGTGCATCCCTGGTATAAATCCTGTTAAGGGTGGAAAATTTTCAAATGGCCAACTTCTGCTTCCATTGTTTAATGTTAAACAGGGTGTAGTTCTAGGAGATATTCTGTGCAAAGATATGCTAATGTTAAGGGTGTAGTTATCCTGTATAAAGATGTGCTAATGGCCAGCCTCTGCTTCTATAAACCTGCTTGCTTACCAGAGGGGGTTTTGGGGCTTTTTAAGCTATTCCTTGTAGAGGCTCAGGGCTGATTCTCTTGTGGGCAGAGTCAGTCACCGGCCAGCTAATAAAGGCTCATAATTAATCTCAGTTGGCTCTGTAGGTCTCAAATTTAACCTCACCACAACAAATCCCACTTGATCTTGGTATATGATCCCTTTAATGATTGTTAAATTTAGTTAATATTTTGTAGAGGATTTTTACATTTATGTTCATCAGGGATACTGGCTTGTACTTGTGGTATCCTTGTCTGGTTTTGGTATCAGGGTAATAATACCGGCCTCAGAAAATGCGTTTGGAAGTATTCCCACCTCTTCTATCTTTTGGAAGAGTTTGAGGATTGGTATTAGTTCTTTAAATGTGTGGTAGAATTCACCAGTGACGCTGTATAGTCCTAAATTCATGTTGGGAGGTTAGGTTGACTGCTGATTCAATCTTCTTACCAGTAATCAATCTATTCAAATTTTCTAGTTCTTCATGAGTCTTGGTAGGTAGTATGATGGAATTTTCCATTTCCTCTGGGTTGTCCTATTTGCTGGGGTATAATTGTTCATAGTGGTTTCTTATAATCTTTTCTCTTTTTGCATCAGTTGTAGTCTCTTTTTAAGTCCTGAGTCTAAAAAACCCCAGCTCTTGGTTTCACTCATCTTTCCTGTTGTCTTTTTTGCCTCTTTTATTTCCGTGATTTTATTTCCTTTCTTCTAACTTTGGCTTAGTTTGTTCTTTTTTAGTTCCTTGAGGTACAAAGGTAGGTTGTTGATCTTCTTTCTTGATGTATAAAGGCATTTATTGTCATGAACGTCCCTCTTAGAAGTGCCCTTGCTGCATCCCCCGAGTCTTGGTGGATTGTATTTCTATTCATTTGTCTTTACATATTTTTTGATTTCTTCCTTTACCCATTGGTTGTTCAGTAGCATGTTGTTTAATCTCTCCATATTTGTGAATTTTCCAGTTTTCGTCTTATAATTGACTTCTAATTTCACATTGCAGTTTGAAAAGATGCTTGATATAATTTCAATCTTCTTAAATTTATTAATACTTGTTTGTGGCATATATATATCCTGGGGAACTTTCTGTCTGCGCTTAAGAAGAATGTATATTGTTCTTTGGATGGAATGTTCAGTATATGTCTGTTAAGTCCATCTGGTCTAACGAGTTGTTTAAGGCCATTTCTTAATTGATTTTTCTGCCTGAAGGATTTAGCCATTGGTGAAAGTGGTGTATTAAAGTCCCCTACTATTATTGTGTTGCTGTTTTTCCCTTTAGGTCTGTTATTAACATTAGCTTTGTATGTTTCTGTGCTCCTATGTTGGGTGCATAAAATTAATGAATGTTACAGATAACACTGAATACCATGCTAGGGGAAAAAAGGCATGCCGCTTTTAATTTAGTACCACACTCTAAGGGCCGCGCTGAGAACACTTCTAAGTCATGAGCATTGATTGGTGAACAGTCAGTTGGGAAAGTGCTGTCCCCGGAACACCTGCTTGCTTGTGGCCTCTGTGCAATCTTGTCCAAATCACAACCTTTCCAGGTCTAGGTTTACCCATCTGTTAAGATTACAGGATTTTCCTCTTTTAAAATTCTATAAATTATTAGCTGTTTTACAAACCTAGATTGCCTGTGACAGAGGGTGTATTTAAGCAATTATTTTTCAGAAACCCTTTTTGTTCTCCTTTTCAAGGAGCCGTACGCAGCACGTGCTTGAAGGGCAAGCATGACTGGCGCTGTGTTGCCACCACAGCTGCAGGGCGGGGTGTCGAGTGGTAAGAAATGAGTTCCGTCTGTCACCACACGGCTGTAGCTACACGTGCAACATTTTTAGGCCGCCTTTTTAACACTCTGAGTGAAGGTAAACAAAACAGGAAATTGTATGATCTTCATTACGACTCCATGGGTGTGTCTGAGTGCCTGCTCCCGAAAGGGCCGCTAATAGACGAACTTCTTGTGTTGCCGAGAACAAGCCTCTCTCGTCTTCCAAACGCTTCATTTACTAAAACACAAATAAATAGTTAAGAAACTACCAGAGCAGAAAATTAAAAGCCTATAATCTAAAAAGAGACTAAAATGTAGAAACGAGCAGTAAGTTTCTCTACCCTGAGGTGGAAATTTGATGAAAATATATTTAATACTTTGTAAACGAGGAAGTTAGCAAGAACTCAGAAGTCCAAGTTAATGTTCTGAGTGACTTTAATCATGTTTCAAATTGGTCTACTTTTTGTGTATTTTCTTTGCCTTGCCCTGGATTTATCTAGACTACCTTGATACAGATGTCCCATCCCTTATAATGGTGACTCCATCCTTCCATTATTCTACTTCAGATAGTTTCCTATTTATCTGTCTCTGTATCGTGTATACACAAAACCTTTTTGGACCTAGGACCCTTTTTCTATGGGAGGTACGATTCAGAAATCAGATAGTGGGGCTCCAGGTTTATAGGACCAAGTGGACAACCTCAAGTAATAACTAAGCAGCTAGGCTCTCAGAAAGGGAGGGGAGTAGCCTGGGGGCGGAGCTCGTGCTTCAGAAAGTGGTTGAACAAAGGCAGATTTATTCATCCTGGGGACTGGGAAGGAGGGGGATCAATTCTTTGAGACTCTACTACATTTTCTTCTAGCTTTCCATTTTAAAATTCAAATTTAATTATAAATAGGTTTTTAAAATAATGATCTAAAGTATGAAGACAAATCTGTGAACATGAACATTTCCAAGTAACCTTTGGTCCTGTTTCCTTAGCAGACTACACTACAGGACGAACACCGGATCCACCTCTGCTATCTCCTTCACGTATTCACGCCACGCATGCTGTGTTAGCCACTACAGAACTCCTTTGGAAAAAGCAGGAAATTAAGATTCTTACCTGAAGAGACGGTGCTTATATCCCAGACCCGAAGCCCTTCTTTCTGACCTCCAAAGGCATAAATAAATGGCAAATCAGGGCAACAGGCAGAACAGAAGAGAACTCCCTGGGGAGAAGAGAATAGAAAGCCAGTGATTTCAGTCTTCGCAGAGAGCTTTAATGTAGCTCCCTACTCCTGTCTATAAGAACCCATGATATATATGAATGATTACTCAAAACCAACCCCCAGTATCTTTCAAATCTCCTACAAAGGTGGTCCACAGTCAAGTTGGAAGGAATATCACAATAGAAAGCCAGACAAGTTCAGCGCAATGGACATTCTGTGAGGACGCGTGTATGCTCTGACCACTCACTCGGTCTCTTATCCCCCATATCATTCTGTCTATTGGAGATTTCTTAAACGAATTCAAGTATTTTTAATTTTCCTTTTTAAGTAATGATGATATTCAGAGGCCAGTATTAATTTTTAAACTTTCAATGTTTTTTATAACTAGATAACACATGCATTATAAAAAATATGAACAATAAAAAGTATAAAAATCACTCATAATCTCTGTGCGTGTTTTGGGATAGGATCTTCCAGAATAAATATAGGCATGGATGGTACTAAAAAACTGCCTCTGTAACCTGCCTTTCCATACATACACATACACATACACAATTTTAAACAGCTGTGCAGTGTTCTACATCTGCATTTTCTATAACCCAGTGCCTGGCATACAGGAGGTGCCCAATAAATATTTGCTGAATGAATGATTCCAGTTATTTCTAAATTTTTTTTGCCACTGTATAGTAATCAATTTCAGTGTAGTCAGAACTAGTTATACAAAAAAGTGATAAACTGACCCCAACAGCTATGGTGCTCTAAAAGTTCAAGATTTCTTGGGACGGTCCTGATTTTAGGGTAAAGAAACATGGCCATTCTACTTGTGTCCTAAAAATCCTTCTCCCCACACTTATCAAGCAACTGTTAGTCATGTGAGTTGATAAAGGAAACAGACAGTTATTGATTTCCCCCAAATTGTCCTAAGTCATAAAACTCTCACCAAATTTGGCTTAAGAAAAAAACTAACTTCCCCAATAAATCCATATTCTTTAATGCAATGATTCCTGGAGAAAGACAAACAATACAGGTCAAGAACATAAAACAAAGATGCCCATGGAGATTCTTACCATTTTCATGTCTCTGGAGTGGACTAGACTCGGCCTATCTCCTAATATGTCCCAGATCTTCACATATTTGTCTGCTGATGCAGTCACAAGACAGCCCTTGATCTGACTGCTTAGATCAAGACCTCAGGAAAGACAAGATTAGTTCAGAGACTTTGATGCTGAAATACAGATTTACTTCATAATAGAAATGAAAGAAACACTATTTTTGCTCACCAGAGATTTCATCATTGTGTGCATTAAGTGTAAAAATTGGCTTATTTGAACGTGCATCCAAATTATACACAAAGCCGTCATCTGTACTGGCCTGGAAAAAAATAAAAGATAGGCAAGATCAGGCTAATATGATAGAAACACTTAGCAATGGACACACAGTAGAAATCACAGTGAAAATCAACTATGTATCTGACTCACCTGAGGACCTTATTAAAAATTAACATGGACAAAAGGAATTTACTTCTGGATAAGCTGAGTTTGCTCTTACACGGATTAATTCAGCTGCTATGTCTATTAGGTAGTTGGAAATGAATGTGAAGCCGTGGCAGTGGTACGGACCAGGGTTAGAGCGGTGCCGGCACAGAGGGGCTGTTACACCCATGAGGACAGCGCGATACGCTCTGGGAGTGTGGAATTAAAAGGCCCGGGTGCTGAGGCCTGGAGAGCAGGGCCCCTTAAGGGACAGGCTGAGGAGGCGCTCCCAGAAGAACCAAAGAGGGAGGAGGGAATGACGAAGAATGTCAGGGAAGCCAGGGCACCAGGATTGCTGTCAATATTTCGGCAGAGAGAGTCAATCAGGTAAGGACGGAAAGGCAGATTAAAATGGGTCATTATACTTTCAAGAAAGAAAGGAAATGAATTGAGAGAGACCTAGTCAAGGATGGGAGAGAGACCTGAGCCTACATACAGGCTAAGAGCAACATCCAACTGATGCAGTCTTGACAACTGGGCTGTGGATGGGGACACAAATGGAAGAGACTGGAGGAAAAAGAGGTAAACCATTTTATTTTGACGACTTCCCATTTCCTTAAATATTTGTGACCATTTGTTAGCAAATAATGTCAAGAAATATGTGCCTGACTGTTGAGAGCCAAAGTAGAAAACAACATTCAGATACAACCAGGACTTCACTCGTGATTTCTGGCTTTAGGTAGCTCGGCTGGGATCTGCATGCACCTCCGTGCACAGAGTTGATATCATGTGTTCTCAAAATCCTTATTTCAGGAAACTTATTAAAACTGTCGTATTTTAAGAAAGCTCTTTTATAAAGCATTCACATTTACTTTAGGAAAATTAGGAGACACACGGATGCATCAGAATTTCTTTAATTACTCTCCCCTTCGAGATGAAAGCTGGGATTTTATTTTTCTATAGATTGAAATGTCTTGGAAAGCTACATGGACAACTGTCATCCTACAGACTTTGTATAAAAAGATTTTATACTTCTTTCCTGTCTGGGTGACAGTGCTATTAATTAAATAGGCTAGCATTCTCAGTACTGGAGATCCATCTAAGTACTAGAACTTAAATACCTTCTTGGATCTATTTAACCATTAAAGAAACATAGAGAATATTAACCATATTAAGTATTTCAAAAAACACATTAATAAAATGATCAAAATCAATAAAATAAAATGTAGCACTCTTTGGAATCCTTGGGAATGAGTAAAATCATTTACATGTTTCTATTTTTTGAGGCTGATCCTCTGTTAAAAATGTAGATCTTGTTAAAAATACTTTTTTTTTACCCTACAATCCAATGCTTCATGCTATTAATACAAGAAGAGCTTTTCAGAGAGTTTCTCTACAATGTAATTAAAGAAAAGTTATCAGTAACCTGGACAAGTAAAACAGTAATATGCACAGTCTTACCAAAAAATGACAAGGTGAAAAGTGATTCCAAGTCACTCTCTCAATTTGCCCACTGAATCGCCACATTCGATGGCTTTCGTCTGGACTTCGGCAGTCATACAAAGCCACTGACCTAAACACATTCAGGCAAAGTTAGGGTTTTAACAGTTTAATTCTCCTATATGTTTTTTTATGACATGGTGATAAAACATTGAAATCAAGATCTAATTTTTTTAAAGCATGCTTTGAGGTTCTAAAATAAAATAGAAAAGATGAATTGATTTTTACTAACAGGTGGACTCTGGCCCTATCACTTGGAGGCCCTGGTGATTGTGGATGTCACAGTGGCTTTGACCTTCTCTAGATCGAATTCTCTACTTAAGATAAATCGTCTCTATATCTAAAAGATGAGGATAATTTCTAATTTCCTCTTCCCTGTTAGTGCTCAGAGCTAGATAACCCATTATCTCAGTGACAAGCAGGTTACTATGCTGTGGGAACTGATGGATACACTTTTGTAGTTCTGCATGAATCACAACTACAAAATGTAAACATATCACTCTTCAAAAGGACAAGGAATCAGAATAAAGACTGCAAGTCGGTTTCATTTCCCAGTCCATGTGGTCTGCTTGGCCAAGTGAGTAAGACAGAAGTGTACCAGTTCTGAGCTTTGGTATCTCTGACCTCGCTATGACCTAGCCCGCTGGTCTCAGGAGGATATGAAACACAAGGACGAAGCCAAATTACCAGTGACTTGTTTTAAGTCACTGAATTTTAGGATGACTTAGTTCACAGTAATGGCTAATTCATAAACCCTCTAAAAATCTAAGTAGTTGCTAGTTAGGAACTACATTATTATGACAGAACCACATTCCCTTGCAGACTGAAAGGACCAGAGTTGAAAAAGACAAATAAGTTATTACTAAAAGTTTAAACATTAATATATTGTCTGGGCACAGTGATAGTTTCTGCATTAACTAGAGGATAAAAATAGCATCAATAATTCCTGAAATGTTTTCTTACTTATCATATGATCCGGAAATCAGAGTCTGTGCTTCAAATGGATGAAACTGCAGAGTCTGGACCTGAAAGGAAGAAACATAAACAGATCTGTTTGTCTGATTTTGGTAAAAATGCCTAACACTTCGTGAGAATTGACTTGCAGTGTTTTCACAATTTTTCTCTTTGAAATTTAGTATTAAAGAAACATAAATGTACTGCATAATCAAAAGGACAAAACATATTTATAAATAAAGGCTGACGCTAAGGGACATAATACAGCACTCCCCAATATGTTTGGCAGAATACACTATGTCCTTCAAATGTTAAAACACATTCTGAAGAAAAAAAGGCAATGGTCAAATATGTCTAGGCAACTCCATGTACTCTGCAAGTCCCAGTGTGCAGTGGTGTAGGAGGTCCCCAATTCTGCATTAACAGACCTGCTAAATTCTTTAACCCCATTTGGTGTTTGATACCCCCTGATCCCTTTTTAGAAGCCTCTATAAACACCTTACAAAGCATTAATGTCCCTAGTCACTTCGCCTTTCTGCACTCATTTTTGCATCTCTAAGATGGGTAATTACAACTATCACACAGGCTTTGTCAAGATCCAATGAAATAGCATGTTGAAGCACTCTGTAATTCACAAAAAGCCCTTATAAATGTTTGTGATTACTTGCAGCCACTCTTTGTCTCAGAATTTTGAGAGCTCCTTTTCATCTGCTAACTCACCATACCTTGTCTGTGTGCACGGCAAGGCTAGCTGCTGGTTTCCCCAAGGACATGTCCCACAGAATTACAGTGTTGTCAGCTGATGCACTTGCCAGCACATTTCTGAGAAAGGGAGGAAACAAATCAGGTAATCTTTTAAAGACCAAGAGCATGAAATGTAAGAATTCCATTTATAATAGCATTAAAAAGAATAAAATACTTAGGAATAAGTTTAATAAAAGAAATTCAGGACTTAGGTATTAGAAACTATAAAAGATTGCTGACAGAGTATCTAAATTAATGGATAGTTCATTAATGCTGTCATGACAAATACTACCATGTACAGACTAACCTATATAGATTAAACCAATCCTCTTCAAAATCCCAGCTGACTTTTTGCAGAAAACTGACAAGTGAGTTTAAGAATTTACATAAAAGTGCAAGGGATCCAGATTGGCCAAAATAATCTTGAAAAGGACTAGTAAAGTTGAAAAAAAAATTACAGTTCCTAATTTCAAAACTGACTGAAAGGTACAGCAATCATAACAATGTGGTGCTGGCATAAGTACACACACAGATAAATGAACAGAACGAACAGTCTAAAAAGAAACCGTCGAATTTATGATTACTGGTTTTCGACAAGGGTGCCAAGATTATTCATTGTTCAGTGGGGAAAAGAACACTATTTTCAACAAATGTTTCAGGGACATCATGTAAAAGAATGTTTGACATCTACCTCGCATTCTACACACAAAAAAATTCAAAATAATCATAGAACTACTAACTGTAAGAGCTAAAGCTATAAAACTCTTAGGAAGAAAACAACTTTTCGTGACCTTGAGTTAGGCAATGGTTTCTTAGATAAGGACACCAAAAGCATTAGTGACAAAAAAAATACATAAATTGGACATCGTCACAACATGAAAACATTGTGCTGCAAACGATACCATCAAGAAAGTAAAAAGACAACTCATAGAATGGGAGAAAATATTTTTAAATCATTTCTGATAGAAAACTTGCATCCAGAATATATAAAGAACTCTCAACTAAATAATAAAAAGACAACCCAATTAGAAGATGGGCAAAGGATATGAACAGACAGTTTTACACAGAAAATATACAAATGGCCAATAAGTATGTGAAAAGGTACTCAACACCATTAGGGAAATGAAAAAGACAACAACAAGCGTTAGTTAGCAAGATGTAGAAATACTGGAATCATCCTACACTGCACCAAGAATATCAATGGACAGACACTATCATATAACTTAGCAATTACACTCTTAGGTACATACCTAAGAAAATGAAAACACGTCCATGCAAAAGCTTGCTCACGAATGTTTACATCATTATTCATAATAGACAAAAAAGCAAAACCAAACCACATGTCCATTAAATGGGTGAACAGATACAAAAAATGTGTCATTCCCACACAAGAGAATATTATTACTCAGCAATAAAAAGAAGTTCTGATGCATGCTACAACATGAATGGACCTTGAAAACATCATGCTAGGCGACAGAAGCCAGATACGGAAGGCCACACATTGTAAGATTCCATTTATAGGAAAAGTCCAGAACAGGCACATCCACAGAGGCAGAGAGCGGATTAGTGGTTGCCAGGGGCTGGACACACAGGAGAATGAGCAGTGACTGCTAATGGGTACGGATTAATTTTTAGACTGATGAACATGTCATGGAACTAGGCAGTGGCGATGGCTGCACAACTCTGTGAATATACTAAAACCACTGAATTGTAAACTTAACAGATTAAGTTTTATGATATGAGAATTTATATCTTTTTAAAAAAAGAGCATTAAATACTATTAATAGGGAAAAAAACCAGCCTGAAAGAGGAAAGGAATCCTGTCACATGCTACAAAACAGGCAAACCTTGTGCTAAGTGAGATAAGCCATCTACAAAAGGATAAGTACCATATGTGAGGTACCTGGGGACAGAGAAAAGAATGGTGGTTGCCAGGGCTGGGGGAGCGGGGAGTGGGGAGTTACTGTTTGATGGGGACATACTCAGTTTTGGAGTTCGATGGTGGTGATGGCTGCCTAACAATGTCCACTGAACTGCACATTTAGACATGCTTAGAATGGTAAATTTTATAAGGATTATGTTTATCACAATTAAATAAATCAAAATATTTTTAAAAATATGTGGATGAGATTTTGAAAAATTGAAATGAAGTGAGAAAAATGTCTTCCATGAAGAAACACAATTCTGCACTACTGTTCCCGGAGGTGTTGCAGAGAAGGGCACTTGTTCACCAGCAGTGAAGAGCGGGCAGGTGACATGGGTGGGGGGGGGGAAGGGCAGACAGTACAACAGTACAGCTCCTGCCTTCAAGCAGCGCATACTGCGGGGAAGAAAAGTAAGTCCCAGACGCAAAGACCTGTGACGCATGACGTAGGCATGGGGTAAAATCACAATACTTCAGCTGTTAATTCTTTTTACCTGATCAGCTTATTCCAAGAAAGGTCCAGGACAGCATCGGTGTGCCCTTCTGCGGTGGAACTCTGTAATAATGGTTTAATTATTTTTTTTTGAACCAAAGTTCCCTGACCCAGAATAAAAGTGATGGTAATTTGGTTGTTTCGATCTTAAGCAAACTTGAAGACCGAGAAGCACCTCGTCTCCTTGTTACTTCAGAGATCCACGATAGATATTCTTTATAGACAAGAAACTATAGGAGTTAACCTAGAAGCTAATTCTATAAATATCAACCCCTCCCCAAAAATTAAGTTTAAAAAGTTATAGGAATTAATACATTGGTAGACTTCAACACACTGAAGGATAAATGAAAATTGTTTTAAAGTTCAAAACTAGCATATGAGTATGAATAGTTACTATATATAAAGGGAGATCATAAGCTGAGTAAATTTTGTGTAAGGATGAATAATGTGCCAACAGAGGTTTATGCAACCAGAGATCAATTTTTCTTTCGATGGGCTTTTCAAAATCAGAAACTACTGTAATGTAATTATAACTACTTGCTCTGTTCCACCAAAGTGTCCAACTGAAAAAGTGTATGTTCTTACGCTCCCCTCCAGTCTCAGTAAACTTATCTGTTTGTCATTAGAGTTTAAATATCTGTTAACTTGCTTACCTTCTTTCCTTTCTTTTTCTTCTTTTTTGATAGCTTACTTCCAAGTGTGAAGACAGGCTCTAAAGAGTCCACTATATCAAGGTCCCATACTTCAATAACAGGGGTCATGTTTCCCACAGCAATGTAATTTCCTACAGGAAGAAATGATGTATTTGTGATTTAAAAATAACTTCTAGTGAACTACAGTACACTGTAGATTAACTGAGCAATGGCTCAGAGCAGCTTCTCAAACTGTCCTACGCAGGTATACACCTGAGTACTGTTAAAATGCGAACTCCATTTCAGGGGGCCTTGGGTGGGGCCTCATGCCTGCTCTTCTAACCTGCTCCCAGGTGACCCTGATGCTGGGCTCTTGGTCCTCCCACCACACTTTGAGTAACAAGGGCTCAGTCTCTTGGCCCCAGGAACTCACTTAGGAACGAGAACTCACTAAGGATGGTGGCCCCTCCTGTCTTCACTGGCCATTGTGAAGATGAGGATCTGATCAGATCACAAATGTAAACAAGCTTTGCAAATGAGATGTAAGCTTATGAGTATTACCAGATTTTACCCTTATTAAGAAGACAGGATGGGGCAACCAGAAGTAGCTAAAAAGACTAACATAAGAACCTAATTCTCATTTTGATCTTACTTGCTATTTTCTGAAGAGGGTCATGCCACTAAGCTCTAGTTGGTAACATCAGACATCATGCATTTTATACTAGTTTTTATGAGACCCTCACACTGTAGCCCCAAATGCTTTCGGGACCTGTTCTTCGCCCTACCATGGAGCAGCTATACCTTTCTAACCTATCTAAAGTCTGGAAACATAAAGACCCCAAACAATTCAGTGATTGTGCTTAAAGAACTATTTAACTACAACTTCATAAAATAATATTAACTTCATAAAACATCAATAATTCATACAGCATACATAACTTATGTGGCTAGGAAAAACATCCAGGACTAAGAACCATTGTGCAAGCTTAAGTTTTCTCATTACCAGTAGAATCATCTGGGCTAGGATCAAAATTCAGCCATTCCACACTTAGAGGGTATGCAGACAGCAATATATCATGGTGTACATAAAAGGAATCTTCTTCTCGATTATAAACTGAAAAGATTGGGAAAAGAGACTTTATTGAATCAGAATAAGAATTCATATCTCATTCAAAAGAACAGACTCTCCCTAGTGAACCTACATGCTTAAGATGAGACGCATTTGATGACACTAGAGGAGATTCTCAAGCTGTTACTGCTAGGCAAAATATCTGCTTGTCCCATATATTGCCATCGCCTGGCGTGTCCCAAGGGGAACAAGAACAGTGACGGAGAATTGATATATGCCTAGATACTCCATCTGCATGCTCACTGGCTAAAACTGTCCCCGTTTTTTGGTTCACCCATCACAGAAAACAAAGGCCCATAGGTTTTTTTTTTTTTTTTTGGGGGGGGGGGGAAGGCAGGATAAAAATCTATCTATTGAGTATAATCTCTGCCACATAAAGAAAAGGCAGCCAGAAGGGAGACTGGAGTAAAAAGCCAGGGTAACAAGTTACCTTAGAGTGATGAGATTATAATTTTTTTCTTGCATTTTTATATAGTTTTACATCCAGGTTTTCTCTAATGGGGGGGGGGGAGTGAAAAACTGGCAAAAATGTTTAAATGAAAGATTAAAAACTGTTAGAACTTCCAGCAGACCTACTTCCGTAAAACCAGGTGCCAAAATGACATATGAGACAACACATGGCCATGGACAAGAACCAGGAAATCTGCAGACTCTGTCAGATTTTACCATGTAACCAAAGTGAATGAGAGAAGGCAGGATCTGGTGCCTAACAATTCATAATAGTAACTATTATGATTATTATTTTAATATCACTTAAACAGACTAGCACCTTCTATTAAGGGGTGTATTTCACTTACCATGCACCTCTAAATTGCACTGGTCCTGTTCAGCTCTGCCACAAACTATGAGATTGTCACTGGGCTTAATTAAGAAATCGTCACGTTCATATTGCTCCTAAGTACAGAGAAAAAAAGTAAAAAACCTTACCAAAGCAGATATTCGGTAAGGTTTTTCAAACACTTAAGCATAATTAGAAAAGTGATGTAAATATTTACCGTATCTTTCAGAGTAACGTAAGGATCCTGATCATTACTCCCATAGACTGTCAGACCCAACAGAGATTCGCCAAGAGTTTCAGCGTCTGTAAGAATTCATAAACTAAAATGAATAAAAGTCATTTTGACAAAAACATTTCTTCTAAGGCTTCCTATATTTAGACTTAGGTCCAACTATCTACTTTATAACTCTGGATCATCCACAGTTGGGAAAGGAAATAGTAGATAATAATAAACAGGAATTTAAAAGCCATTTATAGTTGACCTTGGAATGCCTATCTGATAGTCTCTGAATTCACGCTCTTCCAATAAAATAATTAAACTATGAAATTCTGCTCAGATCTCTAGCTTGATCCTTATAATCACTATTCAAAAGTGCTAGACAGGTGGCCTTGAGGACCCTAAAACACTGATAAGTAAGGGTTGCCTGGTCAAATAAAATTGAAAAATGATGGGCTTCACAAAGTAAAATGAATTTCTTCACTGCAAGACTTCTCAGAACCTCTGATATGCTAATTTGCCTTATGAATCTGAAAGAAGGAATACTATATGCCCTTTTCACTAAACTTACCTCAAAATGTTATTCTTTTATGGCATATCTGCAAGGGTGACATAGACTTTACCCCGAGTAACATAAGACTCAGGAAAATTAATACACTCTTAATTGTTAGAGGGAGCTACTTTAAGGAGGTATGACTATCAGGTCTTAAACATGGCAGGCAACAGAGATGGGCATTTCTATTGGATGAGAAAGGCAGAGCCAGTGATGTGGAGGGTGTTGAGATGTCAAGGAACAGTTTCTGATGCATCTCTTGAGGCTGGGCTAGCTCTTCCTTTGTCTGCATTCCCATGGCACTCGGTCCTGGTAGGACGGTAACAACCCAGAGTTCAAGTGAAAAAAGTACCCTCTGCATCTAATGATTATACAGACGGTCCCTGACCTATGGTTTTTTAACTTTCTGATGGTGCAAAAGCAATAAGCATTCACTGGAAACCGGCTAGGCTAAGCTATGATGTTTGGTAGGTTAGGTGCATTATATGCATTTTCGAATTAAGATATTTTCACCTTTTGATGGGTTTACTAGGATGTAACCACATCACAGGCCGAGGAGCGTCTGTACTGAAAAGAATAAAGGCCTCAGACCCAAAGAATGCTCAAATTTCAGCTCCATTATTCCCCAGTTGTGCGACACTGGCAAAGTTATTTCATCTTTGAAAGCCTCAGTGTTCTCTTCTGTAAAATGAAGGTAATAATTCCTCTCTCATTGCAGATAAAGATTATTATACCCACTACTTCAAATAAAATATACTTTTTTTTTTTAACATCTTAGATTAGTGGGTCAGAGCTTATTTTCTAAACTAGTTAGGAAATATGCTCTCTGCCGAAGCCCTGAGCCAAATCATCTGACATAAAGGACAATAAAAACTCAGAGCAAAGCTTTGGAACAGTAGGAGCATGATCTGATACACTGAGTTTGTGATTAAAAACCAGCAGAAGTGAGTGAAGTCTAACCTGGGTCGCCTTCCTCATCATATTTATCTAGGTCATACTCGGCCAGTTCATCATCATCCAGTGTCCTGTCATCCTCTGGGTCGCCATCCTCCAGGCGTTCCCTTGGTCGTGCCTGCGTGCGCGCACTCTGCATGCCATCTTCTGAAGGCTCCCCTATCTCCTCTTCATCACTGCCACCTTCTTCTCTATGCCGATGAAAAAAGAAAATCACTCAAATGGCACCATTCAATAACAAAAACACCTTGTCATCATTATTTAAGATTTACATTTTATTCGGACTTTACTACAAATATCGACAGTCCTAAACTTACTGTAATTTTTCCTTTGCTTCAGCAATGAGACGTTTTACTTCTTCTTTACTAAGCTCTACCTACAAAAGAGCAAACATTTCATTATGATATAGTTAAGGGAATCATAAGTATTCGTGTTAAAAAGTAAAGTCTGCAAACTAATGTAAAATACAATTTCAAGAGACATCAAGAATCAAACATCAACCCAGACTCTATGTTTAATGTAACTGGAGTTTTCACAGGTTCTTACCATTAAGATCTTTTCCCATCTGAAACTGTTCAAAAATCATCTTTGGTCTACTTTACCTCTTTCCAGAAAAGACTGACTTGTATAAATCAGCTTCTATGGAAGCCCATCTTATTTTCTTCCAATTACTCTGACTCCTTCTTAGCCACTTCTCCCCGTTCTCCCTATGGCTGTTTCTAAACAAATCTCCCTTGCCTTGGTCCTCTGCTCCTTTCCCTGTTATTACTGGCAAGTATTCACTCATCATGCTGTCACTTCTTTGCAAAGCTCTTTCATTTTTAGACTAAAACTACCACTTCTGAATCGATTACTCTAAATTTTCCCTTTTCTAGCCCTTTATACTGCAGTTCCATTTTCCAAATTGCCTTTAAGACTCTCTCTCCACTTGGAAATCCTGTTCAAAATTGAAGTCATTCTCTTTACTTCAAAATTGGCATTCCTTCACCTAATTAATGCTTCGGTACCTTTTAAAACACCCCTATCACTGCTAAACTATGTCTTCAAAGACAGAAACTGACTTGTCATTGTGTGCTTAAGCACACAGTTCAAGGCTCAGTCCATGGTAGAGATGCTTGATGACAGATGATGAATGAATGAATGAATGAATGACCGAGTTGGTACCAGTTTGTACCAAATGCCTCTAGTAATTGGGAAATCTTCTTGAGGGATGACACTCCAGTGTTGGATAGCTCTAGAAACTAAAGGTCTTTAAGTTTAATTAAACGATACTTCTTTTCTGATTTCTCTTAATGGTCTGAGTTTTCCTTTTTGGAATTTGATAGAAGAAATTCAATCTTTCTACAAACTCTTCAAGGAATGGTTCTCAAACTTATCTGTACATTACAATCAGGTGGGGGATCTTTTAATGATTTTAGGCTACACTCTGGACCAAGTAAATAGCAATACTTGGGACCGGGGCACAGGCTTCAGTATTTTCTGAAGCTCCTCGAGGGTTAACGACGTGCAGACATGTTTGGAAATCACTGTCTCCAAGTATCTGACAGGCTATATGTCTCTTTTTAATAACAACTGTTAGCTCCCTCAAGAATTTTTAATGAGATAATTTCCTGTCTCTATTCTATACACTTGCGTTGAGTGCCTACTGTGAGCCAAACACCAGAAAAACTGGTGAATGAAACAAAGACAGTCTGTGCCCTGAGGAATTTACATCTACTGGGGCTATTCCAAACCCTCACTCCTGTTAATTTCATGTCCCAGCCAGTTACATTCCTATCACCTTTTCTGTCATCACTGGTCCAATTGCATTCAAACCAACACCTCCCTTTCTTTCATAGCACTTAATCTCACTGACATACACACACATCAACCCTATAAAGGCAAGAACTTTTTGTTTTGTTCATGCCTATCCCAGGACCCTGAACAACGCTTGGCACACAGAAAGTACCTAGTATCCGTTGAATAACTTAAGTACTCTTCACTTCCGGTAGATTTAGTCTCTAACTCCTGGTTTTTCCTTCATAATATGTCACCTTTACTTCTCATTCCCACTGTCACATCAACATCTCACTTGGATCACTGCAAAAAATTCCTAATGTAATTCCCAGCCCACGACATGGTAGTCTCCATAGCAATTTTTCTATCCCTTAGTTTTGATCCTGTTTACTCCGAACGCCGAACACAAGAGTGGAAAGAGGAGTTTCACCTATGTGCTCCCTCCTCCCGTTAAGTCTGAAAACGCATTGGAGTGTCGTCACGAAGGTTTTAGGGGTGAGATTTCCGCCTCCAAACAACCTGACCCCTCCCAGCCCAGGAGGTTCACGAGTGCGCGAACTGGGGGGTGGGGCTTGCCTGGGGGTGGAGGGAGCATGAGAAGGCGCGGTTCTTGACTCCCCAGGTCCTCGGCGCCCCAGCCCTAGTCACGACGATCGAGCCCAAACCGACCTCACGCGGGCCAGTCACACCAGCCAGAACAGGGCCGCATGTTCCAGGTCCAGGTTCCCCAGGCAGGACTAACCCAGGCCTCTCACCTTGTCTGGCGTCTCTTTGGCCACGCCGCAGCGGACCCAGGCCACGCACGTCACTTGGCGGCTGCGGTTCATGGTTCTCAGTTCAAAGACACCGCACGCCAGAGATTCGGCTCAGCGTTACGGGGATCCTCGCCGCCCTCTAGCATGCACGCTCAGGTACCGAAACCCAAACGCTGCCTGGGCAGAGCACAGGGGCGGAGCCTGCTTCCTGCGGCGTCGGCGTCCGCTTGACGTCATTTAAAGGCGCCGAATGGGAAAGGGGCGGGGAATGGGGCGGAAGCGGAAGCGGCCGAGAGAGGCGTCCACGTGGATTTGACTGCTGTGTGGGTTGACGTGAATGGGCTTTTCAGGACTGTCCCTTCTGTGACGGTGTCTGCAGGCTTCCTGGAGGCAATAAATATTAAAATTGGAACGGTAGGGGGTCGCTAAGAGGCAAATTTCTACCTACATTTATTTTGTCTGCAGTTCCATAGACTTCGAACTGATAAATGGTAAAGGTTTGCGGGTTTTTAAAGCTTTCTCCAAAATGGATTCGTCATTTCAAGGAGATACTTTTGCCGTTACATTTTATTACATTGTCGGATGTCACTTTCTCATCTTAAAACATTTAGCACCTATTATATTCTAAATATAGAGTAGTAGTTGAAGCAGCAGCAAACACAAACGGTTCGTAATGAGTGAGGCACTGTTTTAAGTGCCTTGTGGTAACTTGGTTACTTCTTAACCCTGTGTGGGAGGTCTTATCCCCATTTTACACATGGGACACGTTTATTGTCTTTCCCAAGGTCACACAGCTAGTATAGCTGGGATATGAACCCAGGTCCTGTGACTCCGCATGCTGGCTATAATCTGTGTCCTGCTTCTCAGCTATCAGAACATGTCAGTGGCTTGAGGATTTTAGAATGGAGTCTTAGCATCCCAGAAAGATCTGGGTTTTGAACTCTTTCTTGGCTGTAAAACCCTGGCCAGGTCATTTGCCCTCCGAGTTTCCATGTGTTTCCTACCTCTGAGACAGGCAAGCAAAAACAGAAGAGTGGATGCTATGGGGAAAGAGTGGTGGTGACAATAAACTGGCCTGCCACAGTTACATTGTCAACGTAGGATGTCCACCTGAGGGGTCAATTTTTGGACATTTTTACAACAAATCTGTCTTCACATAGAATATTTTACTTGGTTCTCATAACAACGCTGATGTAACATGATTGAGAATTGCTTCCATTTTAAAGATGAAGTTAAAATTCCAGTGGTGTAGTAAACACTTACTGCCTGAAGTCACACACACAGTTAGGGGGACTCATAACTACAACTAAACACCACCAACTCTATATGCTCAGCTTAATTAATGCCCTTTCACTCTACCAGCCTGAGCAGGGATCATCTCAAGAGTGAATTGCTCACTCTTTTAGAAAGCAGATTAGGACCTCTTCAAGTGTTCTGTTTTTCTAAAACTGATTCCTCTGTGGTTTTCTTGCTTTTGGTCTATTTAGGAAGGTGGTATGGCAGATTGTCCTTTTTGGAAATGGCTGCGGCAGTACCTTCTTTCACACATTTTTCTATAATGTGATCTTGATACTCCCTCATCAAAACATGGAGTCTAGTTCTACCCATTACTAACCTTGAATCCGGGTAGGCTTCTGACTAATTTGACCAACAGAATATGACAGAAATGGCACTTCCAATGTCAGGCCATGAAAAAGATGCAGGTTTTGGTGCTCTCTCCCCCTCTCCTACTCTCCTCCTCCCCTTCTCTCCCTCTCCTTTTCCCTCTCCCTCCCCCTCTCTCACGAAACACTCATCTTTGGAGCTCTGAGCTACCATATATGAATTTGACTATCCGGAGGCTACCATGTCATATGTGAGGAAGCCAAGCCACATGGAGAGGCCTATAAATAAAAGAGCCTTCAGATGATTCCACTGCTGACACTGATTCACCTCCAGCCATTGAGTTTTCCTAGCTGCAGCTCAGACACTGTGGAGCAGAAATGAACTGTCCCCAAGGTGCCCTGCCCAAAGTTCTGCCCCCCAGAATCTATGAGTTTGGTTAAATGGTTATTTCAAACCATTAACTTTTTTACCCTTTCATAATTCTTTTATTATAGTAAAATATACATAGCATAAAATTTTAAATGTATAGTTCAAGGGCATTAAGTACCAAACCACTAACCTTTGAGGTCATTTTTTTTTTTTTAATGCAAGAATAATAACTGGAACAGGCAAGAACCTGTGTTATATTTAGAATAGAGAACATGAGCTGATTTATTAGTAGAGGCTGATTTCTTAACATCTGGCTGTGCTTAGCCAGGTGTGTGCATCTAGGACGTGGGAATGGGCTTGTGTTTGAGTGTTTGCCTCTAATCTGGTCCCTCTGTGAGTTGTCCTCTTATGAGCCAGGTGCTGCTCTATGATGATACAGTGAGAGCAGTTGATAAATATTTGTTAAATGGATGAATAAATTAAATAGTCAAAAGTGGAATAGGACTCTAGTTATTTTGAGTCTGCTAAATTTATACTCTTTTACTGAGCTTATATCTGACATTCTGCCACTTCAACCCAAGCTGTGAATTCTCTTTAAAGATGAAAATCCAACTATAGTTGGCATTATTAGTTCCTTATAAAAAGAATTGAAAGAGATCGAGCTTAAGCGATTCCATTTCTAAGCCTGATTCTTGGGAACACTGATGAGCATATTTGACTCAGAAAAGTCTCTTTGCCAGAGGCCAGAAAAAAATGTACTTAGTAGCATCTTAGAGCTAAAGGTCCCAGAAGGTTAGACCCAGGCCTGTGCCAGCTTTTGTTATATCCCTTAGCTCAGTGCCATGTGTTCTTAGGCTCAGAAGCATTATTTCTGATTGGCCATGAGTGCTGGGAAGGAAGTAAAGTATGTGGTACCCTCCTGCCCCATGATACGAGGCTCTGTTTCTTGCCCTTCTCTAATTAATCCTATTTTATTAGCTGATGAAGAATTGAAGGAATAATAATAGTACCAGTTATCAAGTGCTAGAGACTTCTACCACAAACAGGTTTTACAGTGACAAAATCAGATGAACCAAAATGAAATTTTTCTAGACCTGAACTTCATTTTCATGAGAACAGGAATCATGAGGATTTTGTTACCACAGTAGAGCCAACACCTAGCATGGTGCCTAGCATGATAAATATCAATACATATTTTTTGAATAAAAGTGAATATTATAGGTCTAAACTGAAGTCCAAAGACATTAGGCAATTTCCCCAGTGTCAAATAGTTAGTAAATAGCAAGATACTGTTCTAACTCCTTACACAGAATCATTTCCTCTATGCCACAGGTTTCTGGTAGGTTCATTTATTCATTCCTTCATCTGTCGGGACTCTTTTGGATGGAAGTGACAGATACCTCAAATTTTCATAGGCAGGATATGGGATAAATATGCTTAGATGACTCAAGAATCCAATGACATAAATGCCTTTAGACACAGCTTCATCCAGGAGCTTAAACAATGTCATCAAGGTTTGACCTCTCGCTTACTACCTGTAGCCTAGAAGGAAAACACTTGTCTTTATGCTCTCTTCTCTCTGTTTCACTTGTTTCCTTATTCTGGAATGGTCATTTGCCCATTCCTGAACCAGTCACTGTGGCCAGGAAAAAGTGATGTTTTGTTTCACTAGGTCTGAGCCACAGGACCTGCACTGGAGCCAGGGAGGGAGTTAGTTCTTACATGGAGCACATGAGTAAGAATGAGGCAGGGAGAGTTCTCTAGAAGAATATGGGGAGTTGCTACCATGAGTGGATTGGCAAGAACTGCTGATCATGACATTCACCAAACATTTTCTCTGCCATCTTTGTGCAGAAGTTCGTTGAGGAAAAGGGAGCTACAAAGAATGAACATGACACAGTCTTTCCCTGCCAAGGAGTTTTTTGTTCTGATGGAGGATGGGAGGTGTATAGTCAAGGGAAAACTAAACAAGATGTGCAAGCAAATGTGGTTGCAGCAACCTGAGTGGTGACTCATCCTGTCCACTGCCCAGTTGTGGGGAGACAGCTGAGGTTTGTGGCTATTCAGTTTTCACTAGAAAGTGCATTTCCCAAATGCCCTCCTCCCTGATGCCACCACTATCACCGCCTCTTAGTAAAACTCCTCCCCCCAGGCTCAGGGAGTCATCTTCTGTCTCCCCTCACTTCTGGGTAACACTTCAGTGTTTATCTTAGAGTGAAACTTCAATCTCATAAGCTGCTTTCCAACTCAAGTTCTTCCTTGGTTTTCTGCTCCAATCTCTCCAGACGACCAGCTATGTGGTATCAGGGCCACAATCCCAGACGTGAGGCTGGAGCAGTGTGAACAAGGAGGAGACAGGCAGCAAAGTGGCAGGGGGTCCGATGGTGAACGGAGTCCTGTAGTGCATGGTAAGGGAGGCTGGGGGCTGTCACTAGGGGTATACAGCAGATTAATGACCCAATCTAACTTATGTTTTCATGTCATTCGATCTCCTGTGTGTAGAATGTGTGGTGATGGTGGCTGGGGGCGCAAAGTGAATGTGGGGAGAACCCTTTGGAGGCTATGACATGGCTACTCTAGGGAAAGATGGTGTAACTTGGACTAGAGGGCGGCTGACTGTGGGGCTGAGGAAAGTAGGGAGAGACATCGTCTCCGGATGGCAGGGTCTGTAAAGAATGTGTGGCCGTATTTAATCTACCGCAGATGAGAAGACTGAGGCCCAAGAGAAGGGTGTGACTGGTCCATGACCACACATCAAATAAGGGTCAAGATGCGGGTCAGAACCCAGGTCTTCTGACTTCAGTCTCGTGGGGTTTACTCTCTATCCACACAGCCTCTTTTGGAAGGGAAGGCAGAAATGTGTGCCCAGGGAAGAGTGAAGGCTTCCACCAAAGCCCCAGCTATAAGGAAATCAGTCACATCCCTGCCATCACAGCATTAATGATGTCTGAGAGGACAGGAAACCCATCCCCCTGTTCACAGCAAGCTGAGAAAAGATGGGTGGGGAAAGGTTTCGATCTCCCCCTTCAGGTTGCCAAAGGAGAATACCTGATTTTATTTTAAGGGATCCAAAAGATGAGTTCTGGGCTCCTCCAGCCAGCCTTTGGCCAACATCAGTTTTCACACAGGGCAGGTGGACTGCACACTGGTCACATGTTTGTCTCCTCCACCAGGGGGTGTCTGATCCATCTTAGTTTTCCCAGAGCTTGGTAGAGAAGACATGCCAAACAAATCTTAGAGAAAGAAACAGAGTATTTACATCTCAGGCCCTTCTTAAGGGTGGAATGAATGGAATTATGTAGTTGCATGGCTCTGAGATTCATTGCGGAAGTTCTCAGATTCTAATTACAGTGTTCTGAAGTACAGTGTTTATTGTAGTATCACCTTGCCCAGCACAGAGAAGGTGCTCAGTAAATATTTATTGAATGAATGACTGAATAAGTGAATGAGTGAATGAGCCTTCTCAATCCCTCGTTTATGAGCCAAATTCATGCTTTTCTCTGGAAAAGATGTGGGAACCCATGAATACAGAAATGTGGCTCCATCTAGTGGACACTGAAGGATTATGCCCAGTACTAAAACATTCCCTCCCTTAAAAAATTAAAAAACATTTTTTTCAATTGCAGTTGACATACAATATTATATAAGTTTCAGATAAACAACATTGTGATCAGGCATTTAAATAACTTATGAAGTGATCTCCCTGATAAGTCTAGTACCCATCCGACACCATACATAGTGATTATAATATTATTGACTATATTCCCCTTGCTGTACTTTACACCCTCGTGATTGTTTTTATAACTGGTAATTTGTACGTCTTAATCCCTTCCTCTTTTTCACCCACTTCCCCAATCCCTGTCTCACTTGGCAACCATCAATTCGTTCCCTATATCTGTGAGTTTGTTTCTGTAAGTTTGTTTCTGTCTTGTTTGTCACCAGACCGCTGAGGGTGGCGGCTTAGCCCTGCAGGTGAGCGAAGCCTGTCTGGAGCCCTGAAGTGGGAAGTTTGAGGAAGATGCTGGTAGGGGATAGCAGGGGCCACATATATCAAATAGCTTAGAGCAGCGATGCGCAAAGAACATTGGACCATGTGTCCAGAGGCCTGTCACTAGTTTGCGGTGTGGCCTTGGGCAACCAACTCGCTCCCTCTGGCCTTCAGTTTCATCATCACACAGCTGTGTACTCCTTGTCCCCCTGGGCTAATGCTCAGATTCCAGCACAGCCTCACTGGACGCATGGGGACCGCTTTGCCCATGTTACAGCCGAGGAAACCGGCTTTAGATTAAGTAAGGGGCGCAAGACCTCACAGCTCATGAGGATCAGACCAGGATGCGAGTTCCTATCATCTGACTCTGCGCCTGTCCTGTCAGCCCTGCAGTGTACCGCTCGCTTCCTTCGAGGTGTCCTAAAGCCGTCCTGCGGTTCTGCGCGTCTCGAAGCTGCATCTCTCCTTGTGAGCGTCTGCACCCCGAGTCCTCACTTATCATCAATAGGTTCTTGGAATTACAGTGAAGCGACATTTAATGAAGTCAGTTTTACTACAGGCTCATTGATATAAACAAGATTTAATGTCTATGGCATCGCATCGATGTCATAACGAAATGACATTGAATGAAATGACGTTGTTTGCGGACCTGCTGTATAACAAAAAAGTTAAGGGTGTGGCCTCTGGAGCCAGACTCCCTCGGTTTGAATCCTGATTCTGCCAACACACCTAACTTACTAGGTATGTGACTTTGGGCGAATCACTTCATTTCTCTCCATTTCAGTTTTCTCTGCTATAAAATGAGATTGACAACAACAAAGGATTAATATATATATATATATGCATATTTTATATACCACACACACACACACACTCAGAACACTACCCAGAATACCCTGTATTTATGTTTTAAGTATATAAATGTGTAGTTATACATATATAAATATGTAAGTATATATTTTGACTATTCTGCCTTTCCAAGTTAGGTATATTATAGTCAGAGACACACAGACGACGGAAGAAAATAAGACTTTCACTGTGCATTTTTCAGTTTGCGTCCCAGTATGGGACAAACTTGCCTGTAAGATAATTAATATATGAATTTTATACATATCGTAATTATATTGTGAATGGTACAAGTATATTGCATTCTATTATTTGGAGGTAGAAGTATTAATTTCTTACATGAAAAGAGATAGAACATTTTATAATCTTATTTTTGCCTTTCTTCATTTTTTATACCTGGAGCTTTCAAAATAGACGCAACCAGGGTTTCTTCTGACCTCCCGGAATCCCCGATCCAGGCCAAGGTAGCGGGACTGGAAGGAGTGAACCCCCAGACATCCCTGGGGAGTATATCTGATGACTCAAATATAAACGTGTGGGCTCTGCTAAGGAATGTGGTCAGGTGCGGCTCTGTGGTGCGGTGCGGGGTAATCTGAGCCCATCCTTAGAGACTGTTCCCTGGTCGCCCCTGTGATCCAGGAGACAGCGGGAGGGAGTGCTTGCCCACATCCCTTCAACGCCACCGCCTGCTGAGCAGTGGCAGTGCATGGAGGCTCAGACCCGCCTCCCCAGAGCAGAGCTTCTCAGCCTTGGCACCGCTGGCATTTGGGGCCAGGTCACTCTCTGTTGGGGACCTTGTCCTGTGCACTGGAGGATGTTCAGCAGCATCCAGGCCTCTGCCCACTGGATGCCAGTAGCCTCCCCCTCCCTCAGCTGTGACAACCAAAGATGTCTCCAGACCCTGCCAAATGCCCCTGGGGGCAAATCCGCCTTACCCCTCCACCCCCCCTCCCTCACCCCCATCTGCACCTTGTGTCACAGTGTTACAAGGCAGGCTGTTGGCTAAGCCACGTCCTAATCATGTGTTTAGTCCCCTGGTCAGATATTTTTGGAAAAAGCCATGATAATGGTTTGTGTAGAGAGGTGACTGGGGACTGGGGTGGGAGGTTGGCCTGGTGGCAGGGTTTTGGGGTCCTTTAGATAAAAAGATTTTATTTTATTTTTTTGTACCAGCAAAAAGGTCATGTTTCATTAATAGGAATATAAAGACATAATCTAAAGGCTGAAATCCTAGGAGTTTGGGCCACTCTGTAAAAACCAATTTCCTGCCCTATTAGTGGCCTGTCTGTCCTACCTGGGACACAAGCTACTTTTGGCAAATCTCGTGTATGTGTGTGGTTTTTAAAAAGCCTTTGATTTCCTGTGTCATTTTTCCCCAGAAAGGAAAGATTTTTATCTGATGCTTGATAAAAAAGCTTATTTCTAAAGTTGTCAGCAGAAACAGGTGGCTGGGAAGGGTGATTGCTTATACAGTGTTCCGAAGCTTTTTTCACTATGCCCCCCACCCCCCTGACAGACAGCAGGAAAGAAGCCATCCAGTGGGCAAGGAAATTCACCAGACATTGACAGCAGGTTTGAAAAACACATCACACCTCTAGTCAGGGGAGAAATTATTGGCAGTAGAAGGATGCACAAATGACTATCAGAAAATGTCTCCGAGACCATAAAGGTCTCAAAATGACTTATTACAGCTGAATAAATAAAACATTTTAAAGATCTTCTCCCACATCCCACCCTGGTCCACTCCCCAAGTCCTGGTCATATAAAATCATCTTTTCCGGCATGATTCAGAGTCTCCTTTGAGAGATGCAGAAGCACCTGAGTCACAGCGGCCTGTACATCTCAGATTTTAGTGTGCTCAGCAGTTGTCTGGGCTCCTGGTTAAAATGCAGATTCCAGGTCTAGGGTGGAGGCGAGAGGCTGCATTACCAACAAACTCCCAATGCGGCCGATGCTGCTGTCCCTGGACCCCACTTGGAGAAGCCAGAGGGTCGAGCACTTCTCTTAGCTGTACACACTTACCCAGATGGAGAAACAGGCGGAGGAGAAACTTACCTGACTTGCCCGAAGCTGCCAACAACAGCGAGGGTGGGTGAAACGTGAGGCTGGTGCTTTTGGCTCCCAAGAGACTGTTCCAGTCTGGATTGAGCTGTTTTCCTTATTCCAAGTAGAAGCGGCAGCAGAAGGAACAGCATTCAGACTGCAAATTCCTCGGTGGACCTTTGACCCAATCGTAAACATCCTCCGTTCATGTTGCATCCTACCTACCACCCATGATCCGCCTTTAACTCAACCGCTTGACAATTGAGTAGTGAAATGGGTCCGCCTGTCAGGGAGCGTCTGGAGGGATCCCATCTTCCTCAGCTCTGTCCCCAGCAACAGTCAATACCCAATAAATATCGATTCACTTGGAACTGAACCCTTATACCACTCGACGTCCGCGCCCCCCCCCCGCCCCAAATAAAACTCACAACAGAAACATATATCCAGAAGACGTTGACCTTGGCATAACAGCTCACCTCGGTTACAAATGGGTAAAACTTGTCTGAGCCCATAAGGCTTTTTCTTTCTCTTCTGAAGTTATTTTTTTTCTAAATCTTATTCTTTCCCACCTGTCTTTAAAAGCATCATTATAAGTGAAGAGGCGTGGCAATGAGGCGGGGCTTGGTCAGGAGTCACAGCAGCGTAGGTTCACGGTCCAGCTCTGCACGTACTAACTCTTTAGCTTTGCTGTCTGCACCTTCGTTTCCCTGTCTGTAAAATGGGAACACAAACCTTTATCATGTAGGATTGGCAGACACTAGGTACAGCATCTGATAAATGCACAATAAATGTTAGACCTCACTATAATAATGCCGACTCAGAGCAATGCTGGATCTTACTTGTTTTCATACTTATGTACACTGCAGAGTGCCTTTCTGTGGTAGGCATGTTTATCTGTCAGCCAGTCATTCTCTAAAACCAACCCTGTCCTTTCACGCCAATTTCTGTACTCAACAATATAAACAAGGAATGCAAAGTACAAAGAAATGGAAAACACACCACTCTCCCACACACTGAAAGTGATATTTCAGTCTCGTAGAAGCATCTCTGATGCAGCTCACAGAGGCGTGGTAATCAGGCACTGTTTTCATCACCTCTGAGATGAAATGTGACAATAGGCTGACAGTTGCATAGTCAAATTCCCTAGCTCAGAGCGGGAGATGAACAACGCTGGGGTCCCCGGCTTCAGGGAGTGAGGTCAAGAGAGTGTCATGAATCACACTGGCACCCGGCGCATGACCCCTCAAACTCAACAGCGCAGAAAGAGGGGAGCTGTTAGGTTGCCCCAGGCTGGATGGCTGACAGAGCCACTGCCAGCCTTTGGGGATCTGGGGCTGCTGGCGAGGTGGATCTCACCAATCACTGATAAGATTGGAGCCACTGCTCCACACAGGAACAAATCCTGGTTTCCCTCGCGGTTCTCCCCACTTGCCATAAAATGGTGTCCTGCATTCTGACAGCCTTCCCTCCCATCATCGCTACAAGAGTACCTGTCCATCACCTGCTGTCAGGGCACTGACATTTCCATTCTGTAGGTGGGAAGACTGAGGCAAACTCACTCCCCAGGCACCTGTGGCCAAACTGATGCACAGCTCATAGTTTTTTTTTTTCTGTTGAGTGTGGTTTAAAAAATGCATAACAGATGCAGTGTTGACACGTGCAATTTCGCATACCTGGATTTTATTCTGCTCTCAGAAATGGCCCTTCCCTGACTTGATTGCTTTGCCCAAATCCATTTTTTTCCCTTTACAAAAAGAAGTTTCATTTTTCAGTGGCTGAATCGCTCCTAGCTACTTTTTCTTTTCCCAGCTGGTGAAGTTTTGTAGACCATTTCTCTTCTTTCTGTATTAGATAAGTAAGAATAATGAATTGATGTGCTGCCTCTCTAACTCTATGAGGATAAATAGGGTAGTAGGCTTTAATAAAATGCGGCACCGGCAAAAATGAAGGCTGAGAGGTCATTGTAAATCCTGCAAAAAATATATCAAGATTGATCTATTGTCTGACGCCAACTAGATGATTAATATCAGAAGGGGAGAACTAATAATGACAAAATCCCTGAGTTGCAAGGGACTTTTAAATCCTACTCTCCTTTATTGCTTGAATCTCTACCAAGTGGTTGCTTTCCTTGACTGTTTCCTGTGATGGAGAACTTACTACCCCTTGAGATAGCTCATTCCATCTTTGGAAGGCTCTACTCTGATTTTTAAAATTTCTTCTTTTACTTAGGTGAAATCTGCATCATTGAAGGGTCCATCATTGGAACAGTTCTAATCCCAGTGGCCGTATTGAATGAGGCTAATTCCTCTCATCTATGAAACCTGTCTTGCTATTTGAAGACAACCGTGATGGCCACCCAAGTCTGCTCCTCTGTGGGGCAAACATCCCAGTTCCCTCAGCTTTTGATTATTTCTTTCTGATGAAGCAGCAGTTTCTCCGTGACCTTCCTTAAGGATTAATGTCCCTTAAGGGACATTTGTCCTGTTCATGACTATCCGTTGTATTTCTGTGTTTGTAGAAATCTTTTATGTCCTATCTCCCTCATGTAGCAGTAAGAACTGAAATTCCCAGCCTCCTTTGCAGCTAAGGCACAGTCCTGGGATCCAGGTCCTGCCAGTGGGTTCCAGACAGTGTAAGTAGAGGCAGAGGCATTGAGTTTTTTGGGGTAGGTTGAGTTTCTGATGCCAGACGGATATGGGCACTGGCAGCAGTAACAGTCATGGAAACCAAGTTCCTGGTAACTGCAGAACTTCCATTATTAGTTTCTGCCTTCGCAGTGTTTGGTGGCAGCAGGGGCAGCAGTAACCTCATCAGGACTTTTCTGCATCATGCTTTATGTTATTCCTAAAATCTCTGTCTTTAGAATGGTTTCTCAAACCCTCTCAATGATGATCGTGTGAATCATATAATCTCTTTGAATAAATCCCCTTTCTTCTTAAATTAGCCAGAGTTGCTTGCCGCTAGGCACTCTGACTCATACAGGCCCTGAACTGAACGCACAGCTCTTTCAGGCTCCTGTCCTGCAAGAGAATCGCCACCTCCTCAAGCTAGTGATAATGCTTCTGCTGATGTAACCTACATCTAAGCACCCACATCACACAGCTGACATGAAACTCATTGGCTCAGCTGAAACCCTCACCTATCAGGGTAAGGGATTCATCCCCTGGTCTAAGGAATTCTTAGAAAAACAGACTTTATGTACTCTCTTATTACCCGTTCAACAGGAAACAATGTCTGAGCTTCCCCTACATCCTGAATCACAATATTTAACGTATGAGAGCGATTCCTTTGAAGTGCCAAACATGCCGTCCCTCCCTTGTCAAGGAGAGAAAATAATGAGGAATTATAGATACGATCCTGCCACTCTGTCTTCTTCCCCACTTGCTCATTCCCTGCAGCACACCACCGACAGGGCTCAAGGTCACCCGGCAGCCATTTTGAACCAGATGCTTCATTCATCCTTCTAGGCCCTCAAAGTATTTCGAAGTGAACATGGAAGCAACAGCCGCCTTTGATTGTTCCCGTCTTCATCCTCCCGCGTGTCCCTATGGCTCTCAGGGGAGCCTCTGCGTGTGCAGAAAGAAGCCTCATAAAACCGTTTTGAAAGGAACAAGAACTTTTCTGCTTTCCCGCTGCTACCAGCCCTGAGGAAAAGGGACAAATAAAAGGGGGAGAGCTTGAGTGCTCAATGCCCTCGCAGAGAGGTAAGTGAGTGAGTCCCCTATGCACATTAGGCCGTCAGTAAACATCTATGAAATAAATACATTTGATTTTGACCAACGGCAGCCCAGGAAAGAGTGAAGGTAGAATTCAGTTGTGTGTGGGTAGTTCCTTAGGCTTAATTCAGACTGCTTGAAACCTCTACCTAGAAAAATGCAATTTTAAATGATTTTCGCAGATATATTGCTAAACTTTCTTCATGGTCTGGGTCAGAAGAAAAGGCTCCTAGTAACTCACGAGCTTGAGATCCCAGAGTGGCCAGGCGCCAGGACACAAGTCACAGGCTGGTCTCACAGCAGAAAGAGTTTGAGAGGAATCTGGCCTCCATACTCTGCACCGTCTCCGCTCAACGAGGGTCACCCGGCTGCTCGTTTGAAATGCTGACCTTCAAGCCTGACCCAGGCCCACTGAATCAGAACCCGCCTTTCAGTGTGATCCCCAGCGATGTGCATAAGAGAGAGATGGAGAAGCGCTTCCTTTATATCATCAGTGAGGTGTCTGGAAACGTCAATCACAGAAGGACCTTATTGTAGGGCTGAAAGACTATTTAGCCCAGGTGGGAGCAGTAGATCTCAGTGATCCAACACCAACACCAAACTGTGGGACCATCATCAAGGGGCAGTCTCACCTGCATGCTGTAGGAAAGGATGTCACGTCTAGCTCTCTGGACACATGATTGTTTCTGGGAGCTACGACCAGAGAGTCAGCTGCCAGAGCCAAGCCGTTTTACTGCCATACTTCTTGATGCCCTTATGTATTTGGTTGAAAGGAGATGAGAAATACTACTGAGTGATAAAAAGGAACAGACTCCGTGATACGTAAAACATTTTTGGGTGGATCTCAAGGGCATTGGGCTGAGTGGAAAAAGCCGCCATTGTATGGCTTCATTTATATACCATTCTCAAAATGACAAAGCAGATGAGTGGTTGCCAGGGATTAGGGGTGGTGCGTGTGGAGGAAGGGGTAGGAGTGACTATAAAGGGGCAGCACGAAGTAGGCATTTGTGGCGATGGAATAGTGATTATGGTGATGGTCAAACGCATCTCCCCGTGTCATAAATTGGCAGAGGATGAGACACATGCGTTGTACCAGCGTCATTTTCCTGGTCTTGATATTGTCCTAGGTACATCGGGGGAAACAGGATGAAAGGTACACAGGACCTCTCTGTACTACCTTTGCAACTTCTTGTGAATCTTTAGTTATTTAAAAACAAAAAGCAAAAAAAAAAAAAAAAAATCCCCAAAAAACACAAAAAGGAGATGATAGTCATGAGGCCTACCTCTGGTGAGCTGCATCCTCATAATAAAATACCTTTGGAGGCTGTTTGTAAAGCTTCTCGACAGGTTTCCTTCCTGTTTCACTCAAGATATCGTATGTGGAGGTCTATTTCCCTAAGTCCTTCTAAGTGCAATCCAGAATGTTCTATCACACTAAACGGCGTTATCACAATGTTCTAATATATGAATGCAGTAAGAGGAGTGTGACTTGTCCCAGTCTAGGGGCATAGAACATCGTCAGCTTAGGAAACTCTAGAGTTGAGGAAACAGGTCCAGAATGAAGAGGCTTGGCCAAGGTCACCCAAGAAGCTGGTGCAGCGAACGACAGGACCAGAGGTGAGATCTGGTGCCCAGCCCAGAGCTCCTCTGTTATACCTCCCGCCCCTTCTCTGTGCAGCTCTGCTCAGAGGTTCGAGGCGGCATTATAATTTGGAACTCATCCTAAAGTTAACTGAAAAAGCAGCATCCAAAGAGCGTATCAACGATACCAGGGCATCTCTTTTAATTGCCTATTCACGCAGACAGCCTGTCTTTTCATATTCAGAGCTAAACTTGGAGACACGTCCTTGCAAGGCGCCCTCGCTATCTGACTGCCTCATCAGTAACGGGAACTCGTGTGCGATGTGATTACCAGCTGAGTACCAGTTCTATTTTTTCCCTACCAAGCAGGAAGTTTAAAATCTGCTGGGTTATTTTTAAAGAGGGTAGAAAAATAGGCATCATATCAGCTTCAGCAGGGGCCCTGTCCGAAAGCACGTGCTGCTTGATTCAAGGCATTGGCCAGCTGGGAAATGGAGGTGACGTGGAGCTTCACCGGGGGGGGGATTTCTCAGGGGAGGGCTGAAGAGTGTCACACACTCAAGTAGCCGCAAAGGATGTGGGCTCAGCTGCCAACTTGAAGAGGAGATCCGGGATTTTTATGGAGTTGACATCTAGCAGTTTGTTTCACATGTGGACTTGTGACGACTCCCCTCCTGTCCAGAGGGCCGTGGTCCCCAGCACTGGTCTGAGCATTGGCCCCAGCGGATCTGGGATCTGCTCAGTCATTCAGGATGGGGGGGGGGGGAGTTGGGTCTTAGACTTATCTCAGATGGGACACAAATATGAGTCTCACATTTCTGAGTTGTTGAGGAGTTTGGGAGAGCTACTTCCCGAAACCCTAATATTTAGGGAGTATAGTATTTATATGCCAGACGATCTAGGCAAACTTGGCTTCCGTTGATATAAACATTTCTTGATCACCGACTTTGTGCGAGGCACTTGTGCTAGGAACTAGGACTTCAAGAGATCTTTTCTGGGGGAATTTCCCCACAGCTCCTGGATAAGCCGCAAAACCTTAGAGAATCGCAAGCCACCATAGGAACTACTGTAGAAAGTCCTAGAAATGAAGAGCAAAATCATTAACCTTCCTGTCACGTGGCATCGATCTCTCCTTCCCTCCGCTCAGTCTTAGAAGTTTGCAGTGCTTTTTCTCTGCTACTAACAGTGTAGGACCCGTCCAAAACATCCCCTTTAATCCCCAACCACTCTATTAATTCATTCTATTTAAACCCAATTCCTCAAAAGAAGAGAATGAGAACCAGACAGAAGAAGTAACTTGTCCGGCATCTCCAAGCCAGTCGGGGGCTGACTCTGCCTGGAACGGGAAGGTTTGCAGGCCTGCGTGGAGCCTGAGTCCAGCAGTGGGTACCGCACAGAAGGTGCTCGGTGACCATCTCCCTGACTTGAGCCTTCCAGCCCAGAAGCCCAGGTAACGGTCTTCTAATCTTGGAGGGTGTCTGCGTAGGGGCTGGTGAGAACAGAGTTAGGAGTGGTAGGATGCGACTTCTGTGACCATTCACCGGTGACTCAAACTAGTGGGGGATGGAGGGAGCCGAGCACTGAATTTCGAAGAAGGCAGGGGCCACAGGACTGGCGAAATAGGAGATCTCTGCAATGAATGTTCTAGGATTCTTACCCCTTCATTCACATGGCCTGAGGTTAGCAAAGCACTGTGATAAAAGAAGCTTGGTAAGACAACACTGGGTAAAACAACGCCCAGCCAGAGTAACACTTTTTGCCTGGGGCTTCACGGGACAAAACAATGTAAACTACAAAAACAGAACCCCAGGACCTACAGAATCTGAGAGGCTTACATCCAGCCCTACCCTGAAGAGTGACGGCACTGCCTTCCGGCTCCTGCCTGGGCCCCTCCCAAGACAGGAGCTCACGCTTTGATCTCGTTTTGGGTGGAGGGTTCCCCTTCTTTTGGTGAGAATGGATGACACTCAAAAGTATATGGAAGGCCCATTACATGCGGGGGGGGGCAGCAGAAGCCACGTAGAGACCTTTGTGCTTATTCGGGCGGCTGTACACACACACTCCTTCCAGTTTCTCGTTGCACATGGAAGGGGTGGAAGGGAGTTTCGTGGCAGGCAGGCTCCTTTCCCCCGCTCCCCAAATGCTAAAGGGCTCTTCTACAGGCCCGCTAAGAGCCAGAGGATGAAGTCTCTTGTCATACAAATAAAAGACAAATGCAGTAGCCTATACTTTGTCTTTCCGAAAGGAATGAATCAAATGATTACTTCCCCTGAGGCTACACAGAGGGTGATACCCAGGCAAAAATAAGTCCACCTTACTGAGAGTTCTGGTCCCTGCCACTCAGCAGGTTCGGTCACTTCTTAAAGAATAGACCACGACTGCTATGCAGGGGTGATGTCGGCTGTTCACAGGTCTCCCCGGCCCAGGTCTCAGGGGCCTGCCTCGGCCTCCCCTGGCTTTCTATAGGCCTTTGCGGATAAGCCACACAGACCTGGGTTTTGCCCAAGCTGAGTCAGAAGCCCGAGGCACCAGCTGCGGACTTGGGTTGACCTCTGTGATGATGATACCCAAGAAGAAGAGAGCTGCTTGTCCCTCCGTAACCCTCATCCCAGAATGCGGCCACCATCGAGGAGCACCGACTCGTACTGGCCCTTGGTGGGGAGCACACCAGGCTGTGAACTTGTTTTTCTCTACCTGCCAACCCTAAAACGCTTCAGTAGGGCAGGAATGATAACCCAAATGCCGCCCCCAGTAGGTAAGTTTGCTACAGCAGGCAGAGGCACTAAGAGGTGGCCCACACGGCAGCACCTGTTAAGTCCTCTGCCTGATGGTAAGGAAATGTAATAGAGTGGCAACCAGGGGTGTAGGCTGACCCAGGGGCCACGAGCTTGCTCAGCCGTGCTCTGGCCGACAGAGCAGACAGGCGGTGGCTCACTGCCAGCAACATGAATATCTTTTATCTGATGCCATTTCCCTCTCCTTTTTCTGAGGGGCCATATTTCCAGTCTCTTAACTGCGTGAAGTTCTCCAGCTCTAACTGTTGAGTAACAAGCTCCCTTGTATCAAAAAATGGGCAGAGAACATGAAAAGACGTTTCTCCAAAAAAGACGTACAGATGGCCAACAGGTCTATGAAAAGAAGCTCAACATTACTCATCATCAGGGAAATACAAACCAAACCCCCAATGAGGTATCACCTCGCACCAGTCAGAATGACTATCATCAAAAAGTCAACAAACCATCCACGTGTGTTAACGAGGATGTGAAGAAAAGGGACCCCTTGTGCACTGTTGGTGGGATTGCACATTGGTGCAGCCACTATGGAAAACAGTAGGGAGTTTCCTCATAAAACTAAAAATGGTATCTACCATGTGACCCAGCATTTCTATTTCCGGGTATTTATCCGAAGAAAACAGAAACACTAATTTGAAAAGATACATTAACCTCTATGTGAATTGCGGCATTATTTATAATAGCCAAGATATGGGGGCAACCCAGGTGTCCATCGACAGACAAATGGATAAAGAAGACATGGTATGTATACCTACAATGGAATACTACTCAGCCATAAAAAAGACAAAATAGTGACAACGTGGATGGACCTAGAGTATTATGCTAAGTGAAATAAGTCAGAGGAAGACAAATCCTATTAAGTTTCACTTATATGTGAAATTAAAAAAACAAATAAACAAAACAAAAGCAGGCTCACAGAGACCAAAAGGACAGTTACCAGGAGTGGGGGGATGGGTGGAAAAGGTGAAGGGGAATATAGTCAAAAACAGTGCGATAAGTTTGCATGGTGACAGATGATTCCTGGAGTTAGTAGGGTGATCGCACTGTAAGGTATAAAAATGTTGAATCACTATATTGCACACCTGAAACTAATATACTTAATATAATATTGTATACCAACTAGACTTAAACAAAAATATATATATATTTTAAAAAGCTCACTCGTACAGACAAAAGATGCACAGCTTGGGAAAATCATTTCTTTTAATGACAGAGAAAGCACACCAAACTATAACAGAAGCCCATCGGGGGATGGCCACTGTACGAGTTAATGCCCAGCGGCCCTGGACTAGCATTAGACATTCACGGGGAAGTCAGCTGCAATACGAACATCCACGCAGCGTCTCTGAGGATACGGAGGAGGCAGGAGACGGTGACAAGTCTCGTGCGTGCTGAGTATCTGTAACTTGGACTCCACTGCAGTTTTTTCCCTTCCTCATTTGATGGTAGGGCCCGGGTAGGTTTGCAGATGACCAAGTGGAAGAGAGGCCTCCTATATCGGCATCACAGAAGGGCCAACACAGTAAACAGACGTGGCCTGGGTGGTCCACGGGTCGCACGCGTAAGACGGGGACATGGCATCTGTCCTCTGATCAGTGGCTCAGGGAGCAAGTACGATGGATGAACAGCAGCTCCTTTGAAATCTAGGGGTCCGCACACAACTTCCCAAAGGCATGCTAGGAAATAAGTTTATCAATGAAACTTTGCCGTCCCCAAAGGTAAAAGTCATTCTCCTAGTTTTTACCGCATAGATTTAGGTTTCAAATTAAAGGACGAGAAAAAAGGCAGCAACTCAACAATTATTTGGAATGTTGTGGCACTTTACCAATCTTTTGCTTAGCATATGTGGCAGAGCGAACGAAACCCTGTCGCTATAAACTTTCATTATAGATAACCCTATACTGTACACTCTCAGAATACAGAAAGCATCCATCCTATCATACAGGTTTCATCTTTAAAAATAATCTAACATAGTCATTTTCTCTGGCTAGTAGCAAACTATTAACATCTTCTGAGAATACAGAGAAAACTCTGGGATTAATAGTAAATTCTCTGACGTGCTTCCCCCACCCCCCAATCAGCATCATCTAGGAACACATTTCTGCAAAGAGCATCTCAGAATCATTCGTAATTAGGAAAAGAAATAGATATGTTTGTTTCACCAAATGGACTTTCAGCGAGAAGCGATGGAACATTTTTTTTTTTTAACTTGGCAAAAATGAAGCACAAACATAACATTTCACAGGTTCAGGCCCATGCAAATGCATGTTTCGTTATGTGGGGCTATTTTATCCTGACCCCGAAACCACGATTAGCATGCAGGGTGTTTTCAGCTACTGAGTTAGAGATAATTATTGGCAGTGCACCTCTTTTGTGTAATCATGATCACTAAGGCAAGATTATTATTTCACCTTGTATAGAATATCAGCAATATCTCATCAGATGCAGGTTTATACACTGTGGACCTGTGACTTACTGATTTTTTTTTTTAAGAAAAAGAAAAAAAATAACCTCAAAACACAGATCCCTAAACACAATTCAGTTGAAAATGAACTGTTATGCCTTTAGAAATATATTTTAAACTACAAGGCTGCCCTGTTTTTTTATTTTTATTTTTAATGAACATTTTAAAAAGTTCCCACCCCTAAAAATTTGTCAAATGATTTCTTCATTATTGGTAACAGTCTCACCAACCTGCTACCATGGCTGACTCTCGCTGAGCTGCAGCTACTCAGATCCTGATTGTGTAAGAAAGGCTCAGGGCAGTTAAGTTCTCTAACTGTCAACCTGGAACCCAAACGACCTTCAGTTCCCACTCTGTGCATTCGACACTGGTCTCCGCAGTGGGTGCTTGGCTCCCCAGGGGTGCTTTCGAATGGCTGCCCCATAATGACCCTCAAGCTCTGGACTCCACTGTGCTCTGATCCGTAGACCAGTGGAATGTCCTTTGTTTTTCAACAGAAGCACATGGGAGCTGAATTTGCTTATTCAAGGGAAGCTGAGGCAGTAGAGGCAGCTCCTTGGCCCAGCCAAAAACAGACGCCAGGTGATATTTGTATGCGTGTGTGAAGCCAATGCAGCAGGAGAACTGGAAAGTCCCCGGGGAGCAGTCCCTGCATTGGACGTCTCATACAATGGAACCTTTGGAAGATGACAAGTGGATCGACCGAATCCTGATGGCCAACGTCCTCTGTAAGTCCTGGAGCACATCCTGGCCTGTTCCCTCGCCATTTTTGTCATACAGGAGCTGCTTGAACGCTTCGTTCTCAATGAGGACCATCATGTTTTTGAGAAAGTAGCCTTCACAATATGCTGAGAGCTCTGTGACTCCGAGGAACTGCAGAGAGTGGAGAGGAAGCGGGAGATGGTTATGTTTCTGAAATGACCCGGTAGTTGTCTTATCTAATAATGGCGAACACCTACAGAGGCAGACTGACTGCAAAAGGGGCCGTGATTCTCCTCCCTTTGCTGTGTTCACGCTCTTGGGACGTGACCTTACAGCTCCTCCCAGCCAAGGGCCTGTTTCTTGCTGCTTGGCCTTGTGACCGGCTTCTGGGCTCCCTCTCTCTGAAAGAACCCTTCCTCGGCCACCGAAAAAGCCCGAGCCGGCCTGCTTGGAAGGTGAGAGACCACGTGAAACTGAGTGGTGTTAACCCAGCTGAAACCAGCAACAGAGTCCAGCCAGGACCAGCAAAGCCGGCCATGGCTGACCAGCCAGCTGACCTCAGAGCAAGGCCTGCTGAGACCAGAAGAACCTTCTAGTCTTCCAGTCAACTCATATGCTAAATCACGGCTGTTTTAACCACTGGGTTCCTTTGTAACACTGTGGATCACTGTCACTTGAATGGAGCTGCGGACATGCTTCTGAGCCTTTTACCAGTATTAACTCATTTTCTCCTCACGGCAGTCCTTCCTGGCCCCTGTATTTAGGGCGGTGGTTCTCAAGTGGGGGTGATTCTGCCTGCCAGGGAACATCTGGAAAATCTGGAGCTATTTTGGTTGTTATGACCAGGCTGGTGGTGGCGTGTGCATTACTGGCATCTAACGGGTAGAAGCCAGGGGTGCTGCTAAACATCCCGCGACTCACAGGACAATCCCCACAGTGAAGGCTTATGCAGCCCAAGGTGTCAAATAGTGCTGAGGCTGAGAAACTGATCTAGAGACAAGGTTCCTGAGAGACTAAACAACACAGAAGGGACTATGTCGACCTGGCCCACGGTTATAATCTCAAGCAGAAGGCTTGGCAGATGGCAGACATTTAATGAGTGTTGGTTGAATGTGTGAATGAACGGTTAACTTTCAGAGTAATGAAACTAATGGCAAACATTTACCAAGAGCTTATGATTTGCCAGGTACCTCACTAGGCATTTCACATGTATCATTCCATTCAATCTTCAAATTTCCTTGAGGTGGGTACTATTACTGCCTCCAATTTACAGATGAGGAAATAAAGACAAGAGGATAACTTATAAAACCTCACACAACATGTCAAGGGCAGAACTAGGAACTGAACCCTGATAATTCAAGTCCTTAAGCCTGTGCTTAACCATTAGGATGCCCTGCCTCCAGCCTGGTGCCGTTAATCAGAGGGTAGGTATTTAACCTCACAAGCTTGGCGGAAGAACTCATGTCCAAGATGCAGAAGCGAATGTGGATGTGTGGGTCTTCGGTCTGTCTTAGACCTTTTCTTCAGTTTTCAAAGCTTGTAGGTCTATGACAACAACCAGATGCTCAGAAGCTGGTTGTTAAGCGCCCCTTCAGATGACATCCTGCTGCTTTATTTAGATGCCAAATCATCCTTCCGAACGCTCTAATAGTCTGTCCTTCAGATCAGAGACACACTCTAAGTCGTTAGATGTGGAATGGTGAGATGATGAGGCGGTGCCGACAGGGCTATGGTGGAATGAGCGGGGAGGCCTGAATTCAAGTTGGGGCTCCCTCCCCTTTCTGAATATGTGACCAAGGCTGGGTCACTTGGCCTCTGGCTTTAGGTTCCTCATTTTCAAAATGAGAATTATGACTCCTGCAATACAGATTCTACGGCCTATGATCTATAGCAGGACATTGTCATCCATCACATGCAAAGGAGGCAGGTGAGAAGGGTAGCTAAGGTGGGGGAGGGGGCAGTGAAATCTGCCGGAATTTTTATTCCAGACTTTGCCACTTACTAGCCACCTGCTTGCTGTTGGGCAAGTTATTTAATCATTCTGTGCCTCAGTATCCCTATGTGTCAAATGGGGATCATAATAATACTTAATAAGCTGTTGTTGAGATTAAATGAGATAATATATGGAGTGCTCAGAAAGCTGATAGTAATCAGCACTCAATGTTCATTGTCGTCATACATGTAAACTATAACCCTCCTTCTCAGTATCTTGTATCCAGTGTGTACAAAGTAGGTGGCGAGGTTATGGTAAGAGGAGTTGATTGTACCCTACAGAACCCAGCTCAGCTAACTGGCCTGTAACCTTGAACTCACTTACATTATGTGCTAATGCACTGAGTCAACTCCCCAATTGTCTGCATAAAAATCACGTGCAACCAATACAACATCAACAAAACAACCTGATTAAAAAATGGGCAGAGGATCTGAATAGACATTTTCCCCACGTAGACATAAAGATGGCCAACAAGCGCATGAAAATATGTTCAACATTACTAATTATTAGAGAAATGTAAATCGACACCACAATGAGGTATCGGCTCACGCCCGTTAGAATGGCTATTATCAAAAAAAAAAAAAAAAAAAACAAGAAATAAGTGTCAGAGAGCACATGAAGAAAAGGGAACCCTTGTGCACTGTTGGTGGGAATGTAAATCGGTGCATTCACTATGGAAAACAGTATGGAGGTTCCTCAAAAAATAACAGAACTACCATATGATCCAGTGATTCCACTTCTGCGAATTTATCTGAAGAATATGAAAACACGAATTTGAAAAGATACATACACTTCTATGTCCATTGCAGCATTGTTTACAATAGCCAAGATATGGAAACAACCTAAGTGCCCATCAATAGACAAACGGATAAAGAAGATGTGGTACATATACACAATGGAATACTACTCAGCCTTAAAAAAGATGAAATATTGCCATTTAGGACAACATAGATAAACCTTAAGATTTTATTATGTTAAGTGAAATAAATCAGACAGAAAAGGACAAAAACTATATGGTTTTGCTCATATATGGAATATAAAACAAACAAAAAAAAAGCGAATAATCAAAAATGAACACACAGATATAACAGATTGGTGGTTACCAGGGGGAAGTGGGTTGGGGAGGGCGAAATGGGTAAAGGGGGACAATTGCTTGGTGATGAGCGGAAACCAGACTACTGGTGGTGACCATGTATGGCACATACAGATATTGAATTACCGCGTTGTACACATGAAACTTATGTAAGGTTATAAACCAGTGTTGCCACACATACACAAAATAATTCTTCTAAAGTGCTTGGACAAACAAGTGAACAAAAAAACCATGTACAATCTTCTGCAAGTCAAATCACCTCTCTGGGCCTTAGTTTCCCAAACTACAAAATGAGGAGGGCAGACTAGAGGCGACCGTGCTCTGCCATGCATTTAGGACGGGGACACAGCAGGTAATTCTGCGGTCTCCTGATGAATGGCAACTATATGCCAGATAATTCTCTACCTCCACACAGCTAATTACTGACAGAATTGGGACTGGAACTCTGATCTCCTGCACCAATGACTGGCAAACTACAGGCCTCTAGGCCTAATCTGGCCCGCACCTGTTTCGTAAATAAAGTTTTATTGGAACACAGCCATGCCTATTCATTTATATATCATCTGGGGCTGCTTTTGCACTGTAGTGGCAGACTTGAGTAGGCACAAAAGATATCGTATGGCTTTTATGAAAATGTTTTTCTGGCTCAGGTTTGCTGACCCCTGTCCTAGACTGTAAGTTTTTTAAGGGCAGAAAGCATGTCTCACTATTTCTCATTCTGATGAATACAGTTCCTGGTAAATTAGTGAATGAATCCCAATGTGTTCTTTCTATCATGGTGCACTGTTGAGTTTATTGTATTCACTTATAATCAGTTTTAGGAACCAGCTTGTGCTTTTTCTCAAGTTGAAAGATACCCTGAAAGGGCTATCAGAAGCTCGAAGGTCTCTTTTTCATAACTGAATAGTTTGGGACAGCTTTGCTAGGTAAAAAAGGGCAGCTAAGCTGAACATTTATGGGATGGGCTTCTCTGCTGTGAAAAATCCCATGGCTGTCCCCGTTAGGTGCAGTACAGGGATAATGCCGCTGAGGAGGTGGTGGGAGGAGCTCGCTGACATTTGGAATGTGGTCGTCAGCATCTAACGACCTGCATTTCCTCGGGTTCCAACCTAAGTGTTGGTTTCTCTCTTTTCCATCTCTTTTCCTAACTCAGCCTCAGTGTGCATGCAGCACAATCGGTCGGTAACAGAATCCACACGGCACATGATCATAGCGGGGGCTGCAGTCTCCACAAGTCAGGGACGCGGGGCACAGAAAGGCCAAGGGCTGCTGGCATTGCCCCATCCTCTGGAAACACGCCAGGGTGTGGCCTAGGAGGCTGAGGCTGGTGTCTGTAAGAGGCAAAGCTCTGGCCGCAAGGTACAGAAGTGAAGGAGACATTTCTCTGCCGCAGGCGTTCAAAGCCTGTAGCACAAACATGCTCCTAGCTGGGGCTCATCGTGCATTGGCTGCATTTTTAAAATAACAAGATAGCTACAGAAGCTGCCTTCCAAGGAGCCTGCAGTGATCACAGTGGGATTTTGGAACTCAGGCCTTACTGCCAAGGTGACGGGCCACTGCAAAGCCACTTGCGGGTGTGGGGTTCATAGGTAAATTTGAATGTCTATATCCAGGGCACGTGGGTGGAGAAGTACAGACGAATCAGTTTCTCTTCCTGTGTAGAGAGAGTCTTTCTAAATGCTTTTCTGAAAAGTGATCAGTTTAAGATAAAAAATGCTGTGTCCTGAGAAACTGGATATTGGTAAAACCCTCACTTAACCAAAATAGTGTGTGTGTGCGTGTGTGTGTGTGTGTATGTGTAGGAAGTAGCCTGACTGTACTTTTTGATTTACTGATGACCAATGAAAAATATTTTTTTGAGTATCAAGGATTATTACAAATATTTCAAACATTTTTCAGGCCAGATAGTAAACACAAGGTTAAGAACCTATGCTCTGGAGTGAGACAAATCTAGGTTTATACTTCTGGGTAGACACCCCAAAGAAGAGAAAGCAGGGACGCAGACATAGTTGTCCACCCATGTTCACAGCAGCGTTATTCACGACAGCCAAAAGGCGGAAGTGACCTAAGTGTCCACTGACGGATGAGTGGAAAAACACAATGTGATCTATGCACACAGTGGAATATTATTCAGCCTTAAAAAATGTGATTCTGACACGTGGTACGACATGACTGTACCTTGAGGACACGGTGCTAAATGAAATAAGCCAGTTACGAAAGGGCAGAGACCGTGTGATTCCGCTTATACGAGGTACCGAGAACGGTCAAATTGATGGAGACAGAAAGTAAAATGGTGGTTTCCAGGGGCTGGGCGGAGAGAGAAATGGGGAATTACTGTTCAATGGGAACAAGAGTTTCCGTTTGGGAAGATGAAAATGTCTGGAGGTGGGTGCTGGTGATGGCTGCAGAACAACGCCCCCGAATGGTACACTTAGAATTAGGAAAAACCGTAAATTTCACGTCATGTATACTTAACTTCAATAAAAAAAAAAAAAAGAATCTCGGTGATAGCTGTGTGACCTTCAGCAAGTTACTTCACCTCTCTGTGCCTCACGTTCCTTATTATGACTTGGGAATAATGACAGTATTGAGCTTAAAGAGTGGTGGCGGGGGTTAAAAAAAAAAAAATGGTGCCCCAAGGCTCTTCGCACAGGTGCCTGCACAGTAAAAGTGCTCTTTGAATGTTGGCTCAAGACAGAAAATAACACCTCAAGCGTAACCTGATTCTTCTCGACGGGCAATGAGAACAGCATCAGTTCGCCCCAGAGCAGAGGATGCGAGAAGCAAGGGGGCCGAGCTCCGGTTACACAGAAGAAAGGTGTTTTGTTTGTTTGAAACTACTGCCTGGCCTTATTTCATTGTTTCTTCCTAGCAAATGTTAATCCCCTGTCCTGCGCACGTAAAGCAACGTGCGTGGCACGTGGGCACGCGATCCGAATCCTCTTGGCTCCGGTATCCCCACTTGTGAAATGCACCGGATGAAACCAATGGTTCCAGAACGCGGAAGTGAAGACCGGGTTTAGGGCTGAGGTCACAACGGTCGCCTGGAGAGCTTGTTAACAATATAGATTCCCGGGTCCCACTGCAGGGATACTGCTGTGGTCACTGAGGTGGGGGTCGGGGCGGCGGGCGTGGTAAAGAGATACTCAGGTTCTCCCCAGGTGATTCTGACTAGCAGTCAGATGTTGGATCCACCTCTCCAGTGGTGACAACCAGTTCTCAACCTTGGCCACATCTGAGAATCACCTGGGCAGCTTTTAAAAAATACCTTTTCCCAGGCTCGACCCCCAGAGCTTGATTCGGCCGCTGTGCGACAGGTCCCAGGCATAGAGATTTTAGGTGAGAGCCCAGGTGATTCTCCTGGGCAGCGGTGCTGGGAACCACAGATCGAGAACAGCAGTTCTCAAGTTCTCACCATTGAGCACGCACCAGCATCACTTGGACGGTTTATGAAGCCACAGGTGACTGGGCCTCACCCATGGGTCTGGGGTCGGGCCCTAGAATTTACATTTCTAATTTCCTGATGGCGTTGATGTTGCTGGATTGGAGCCGCACTTTCCAGAACCTTGCTACCCAAGGTGTGACTTACACCAGCAGAAAAGATTTCCCCTGGGAGCTTGCCCGGGGCCCACCCCCCGGCAGGCTGAGTCAGTCTGCAGTGTGGTTCATATACGTACAGTAGGGCTTGGGAAGCACTGTGTGAGAACAACTCTGCTTTGGAAACTTCTGGGTTCCTGCTTTCATCGTAGTCTGGAGGGGAGGCATGGAGGGAAAGACCTTTTCTCGAGTAGAAAGCAGACTTTGGGAGGCGTGCGGGTGGGTCAGCCATGACTGAGCCAACCCATCCTCTGCTCTCGGCCGGACTCAGTGTGTCTGCGAACGTGAGTGCGGGGTGTACGCTCAGGGCGGCGAGGGTGGGTGGATTACCTTGGCGTGGTTGTAAATATCCACACAGTTGTCCGTGTTGATGCCTTTTGCACAGATAATCTCACAGTGCCGCTGCAAAGCCTCCAGCTGAAAAAATTTAGCCGCAGACAGAAGCTGGAAACCATAAAAAGAGCCTGTTAGAGGTTGGGAGGTGGAAAGAAAGGAACAACAGGCGAGAAAAATCCTCAGCTTCCACCTGTCCCGAGGGGAAAGGACTGGAAATAGGGGCGGTACTGTCCCTTTAAAGCACCAGGTAACGCTAGAGGAAGAAGACACAGAGATGAAACTACTCTGGGGGACAAGGACGGAGGGGAGGGGAGGGCTGGGGTGGAAGTCACCCACATTCACACCTGTTATGGCCAGAGGCCAAGCAAAAATGCCTCTAATTGTTCTGTCCAGAAGCAAGGGTGAATGATATTATTTAGCAGGACGAACATCAAGGTGGCTCACTCCCTGACTTCCTCCAGGTGGCCACTCAGATATCACCTCCTCAGGGAAGCCCCCCAGACCGACCCACCTCAGGTCGCCTCCCTCCATCACTGTCTGTGCCCCGGTCTTTCTCTTCCTCACAGCTCTTCTCACACCAGACATGATGTCATGCCTGTCGAGCTCCCCAGAGTCCAGGAGGGCAGGGAGCTCTGTTTGCATCACTGCTGTATCCTGGCCCTGAGCGTGGCAGGTGGCCAGGGAGATGCTTGACAAATGTGTGCTGGAGAGCCACAGGCTTGGGGGAGGGGAAGAAAGCTAAAGCAAGAATTCCACAGAGCAAAGAAAAGGGATAAATGGGCCACACGGTGAGTACACAGCCCCACGGCACCCACCGTGTGCCAGGCTTTGTTCTCGGCGCCTCACACACACAAACTTAAAATCCTGAAAACCCAGTGAGGTGGATATTATCACCCCCATTTTACAAGTGTGGAAACTGAAGCTCAGAGAGGTTGATATCTTGTCCCAGATCACGCAGCTCAGAAGGGGCAGAGCCTGGATTTAAACCCAGTGTGGCCCAGAGTCCATGGATAACCCCTGCGTGGGATCGTCTCATGAACTGATATCTTGGACCTGCCAGGCACGCTGGACTTCAGTCACCTGGACGGAGTCCTGGCTCTTTTGCTCAGGATTATCGGAGTGGTTTTGGTTTTTGGTTCAAAGCTCCCAGCTTGGAGCAGGAAAACCAATAAAGGTTCCGCTTTTAGGAAGAAGCAAGGGACACCTTAGCCTTGGACAAAAAAGAGCAGGGATGAGTTCTCAAGAACAGACTGAATTACCACAGGCATGCCGGAGACACCAGACAGCCAGGGTGCCATGCTGCAGGAGTGAGGGATGCTCAGCCCCAGGTAAGCCATGGGGGCTTTGCAAGTTGCTCTCGGCTGCTGGTCAGTGGACAGTGCTGTGATTGGAGGAAGGTTTTCAGACGGTATAAACCTCTTACAAACGACAGCGAGGAGAGGTCTTCAAGGGTAGTTCTTTATGAAGATATTTAAACCACAGCTGCGTTTGCAGCCTCGGCCTCTTCAGTACATTTCCTTTACCCCACGCCTCCAAAGCCAGTTAAATTGGGTTTTGACTCAGTTGCTACAGAAACGGATCGAGCTAGTGCACCGAACACACCAGCCTCCTAGCGGGTGACGAGAAGCCTCTTGTTTGGGAGATCTCAGAGTCAGGCAGGATCCCAAAGCCTGCATCCAACTGGAAACCCAGCACAGGGTACCCTCCACCTGCCAAAGTGAGCCTGCCGCCTGAGTTTACAGAGGACCTCCCCGCCAAGACAGGATGCCTTCCTTACCTCCATTATCTCGTTGTTTTTAATGAGAAGTGACTCTGGGCCCCCGTAGTAGAGATACTGCATGACCAGCTGGAAGAAAGGGCACAGTAAGCAAAGCGTCAGCAGCACACGGCACAATCATCTTAAAGCCTCACTAAAATCCATTTACTCCCCTAGCACCCCTCTTTTATAAAAAGCCCAAACCAATAATAATAACAGCTTCAATAACAACTGCCCCGGACACAGGGCCTCTCCAGTGATACAAATTTTCCATCATGTTATCTCATTTCCTCCAGGTTGGGCCATGGACTTGAAATACTGCTCCTTGATGGAAATCCTGGGGCTAATGGAATTTAAATTAGGCTGCCCCATGCCCCCATCAGACTCTGCCCGCACACAAGCCTTTCCAGCAAGGGGCGAAACAACCCGTCATTAGGCTGGAAGTCCTGTTTATGGAGTTGTTTTTCTTGGCAGCTGCCAACCTGCAAGAAGCAGGAATTCAAATGGCATCCACAGCCTCCAGGAGGCCCCATGTCCAGGTGCACCCTGGCTGCGTCTGGTTCTTGCCCCAGTGTGATGTTCAACAGTCTTGGGGGCAGGAAACTCAAAAGCAGCCTCATTTACTAAAATTCTTCTGTCAGCACGGGAGTGAAGTGAACAGGCCCCTGGGAGCCTCCTTCTGGGTTGGATTTGGCCTAACGTGGCCTATTTCAAGCCACAAATGAGGCTTTTCTTGTTTTATGGGGAAGGAGGCGGGCACTGGGAACAGTCCCCAGGGTCTGCTCAACCTTCCCTGCAGGGTACAGGAGCTCGAGGCTCTGCAGTCCCAAGCTGAGGTGTGAACCTCAGCTCGGCTGTGATGGTCAGTGGGAGCTTGGGGCACTTCCTTCGCTTCCCTGAATCTAAGTCTTGCCTGTAAGGTGAAGAGCTACCCAGAGGGGCAGCTGGAAGGATTGAGAGATGAGCAGGGTCCCTGGACCAGCAGCACCAGCATCACCTGGGTTCTCCTAAGAAATGCAAATTCTCGGGCCCCGCCCAAGGCTTGCAGAATCAGGAATTCTGGGGGCTGGTCCCAGGGATCTGCATTTTAACAAGCTTTCTGTGTTTTTACAAGCATCCCCGCCTTGCCAGCTGAAATTGGAGAACTGCTATAACTTAGAGCACTGGGCCTCCACCTTGGCTGCACATTGGGATAACAGGAGGAGGGCATAGACTTCAAAATGCTGATGCAAGGGCCCCGGCCAGATTGTGATCTCATTGGTCTGACTTATGGCCAGGATCTTGGGAGTTTCCTGCAGGGGAGTCTAACATGCAGCCCAGCGGAAGAACCTCCGGCTTCAAGCCTTCAAGAAATGGGAGCTGTTCTCATCCTTGTTCCCACTTACGAAGGGACCAAGTGCCTAGGCCTGGGCACCAGAGAGACTGGGTTTAAATCCTTGCTGTCACTAATTAGCACTTGGGGTACATCCCTTAAGGTCTCTGGGCCTCCATTTCTCCATCTCTGAAAATGGCAAGAATAATCCAGATCGGGGCAGGCAAGCAGAGGTTAGAGCCTCATTTATGGTTAGAGCCCCATAAAGGGTTTCTCCACCACCTTCCCCACCCCTAACCCTAAAACCAGTTAGCACTTTCATAGGAACTTTCAAACCCAGCTGCCACAGCCATTCCAGAAAGGGCTGAGGCCACTTCGCTCTCAGTAGAAAATGTGGTGACAGGTTGGACTGAGGAGCTAGGACAGGGAGAACCAAGCGCTTGGATGTCTGGGGGTGTGCCAACTCCCCAGTGCCACCTTGGGGCTCCAGCATCCTCTCTGTGCCCCCCACTCCAGTAGAATAGCTCCCCCAGGCTGGCCTTGGCTTTGGGGACCCGCTTCATCCCTTCTGCAATGCTTAGTCCAAAGGAACCTGTTCTCCAGGATCGTGTGCTTAGCAGGGTGGTGGGTGGATAATAAGTTATGGCTTAGAAAAACAACCCACTTAAAAATCACTGTGAAGCCCCAGATGCCGAGTCGGACGTTTCCTCACGTTGTCCTACTTGCTAATCTCTGTAGGAACCAGCAGCACGGAGGCGATGATCATCAACTTGTTAAAAATGGAGACAACGAGGCTCAGAGAAATGAGTGCCTTGCCCAGGGTTACGTGGGAAAGACCGTTTTGAAGGTTCAACTTAACCGAAGGAGTGCATTTCTAATGATGGAAATACGGGCCCCCTCAACAGGCTTTAGGGGCTCGTGTGAGGGCATGGTGTTTTCCTGGCAGCCTGCTGAACAGCGGGATCTGGGGTTACCTGGGTCAATGGTGGAGGGAAGAACCAGCGCCTGGTCTGCCTCCTCCCCACGTGGCTCTCATACTATGTGGTCCCAATGTGTCTTTTCGGTCTCCAATATTCCTTAAAACCCAGCCGATGGACTGATAATCACTTTCCCTCGATCATACCCCATGACTTCCCGCGTTTGTGCCTTCGTTTAGGATGTTGCTCCCCCTGGAACATATTCTCTCTCTCACCCACTAGATGAGGAAACTTGGGCTCAGAAAGATTGCGTGATTTGTGCAAGGCCACCCGAGGGAGCACCGCAGTTTAAACAGGGAAATGTGGCATTTAAGTCCTGGACTGCAGTTCTGTCCTGCACAGTCTAGGTCAGGACCTCCACCCATGACCTCAGCCAAGGCCGGCCTTGCCTCCTGCTTCTCCCTGCGTTGTCTCATCAACCCTCCCAGAACGTGAGACGGCGGAGGGATGGCCCGAGTCTTCCCCCTGTGTATACTCTTCCTCTCTGGAACTGAACCACAGGAAACAAGATCCTGTTCCGAATCCTATGAACTCCATCCCCAGGACACCCGCGTGGGCTTAGCAACCCTGGCTGATGGAGGATGGCACGGAGGGACCGCGCCCTCCCCTGCAGGCCTGCCCTGTGCGGATGTAAGCAGCCCACCAGGCTTCCTGCTCCGGATGAGACTCTGAGCTCTAGACACAGGGCTGCAAAGCTGGCTCGGGTAGGGGGGAGTGGGGGGGTGAATTGTTATTAGCTCCAAAATTGGCCTTGTGGGGCAGGACTTATGAGTCAGACATGAAGGGAGGCAGAAAAGGGAAGAAAGCTGTTTCTCAGAGATGCCACATAAACCAACACCCATCGTCAGCGGCATAGACTTCGCCCAAATGGTAAGAGACATCGTCACGTCTTCTGGCCTTTGACGAAGAGACCTTCCTTTTCTACTTACGTTAGGTTTATGTTCGGTTCGGATCAATGTTGAGATGACACTGGATTCCTGATCATGCTAAGCTCAAGCACAGTTCTGGGACTTCACACCTGTCCCCACTTTCTTAAGCCCGAAGCTTTCCTATGGCTCATCGACTTCTCCTCAGCCTTCAGTATTTCAGCTAACACCTCGTCCAGGAAGCCTTCCGTAATTTCCCTGGTCTGAGCTGCCACAGCACATTGGCTCACCCCCTCTCTCCCTCACACCCCACGTTATACTATAATTAATTACTCAGAGTTGTCCTTTCTGGACTGTGAGTCCCCAGGAGAGGACTGTCCTTTATCCTGTGTCCCCATGTCCCAGCACGGTGTCAGTTACACAGTAGGTGCTCACGTAATACTGTAGGAATGACTAGACGGTAAATGGGAAAGGCGGTGTGAGGAGGGGCGGGGGCCCAGACTGCTGGAGGCTTACGATGCATCGCAGTGGCTAATTTGCAGGCCCATGACCAAAGGGAACCACCCGGGACCTGTGCTCACCACAGCGGTGTTTTGGGCCACTGCAGGGACTCACCTGAAAGATGGGGTACTTCACATAACCGATCTCTATGCAGGTGCTGTCGTTTGTGGGTTTGCTGGAGAGAAGCGCTTTGAACCTGAACAAGAACACACACACAAAAAACAGAGAACAAGGCTCACAAACGCATCCACGGCTAGCAAGAAGCTCGGCTCTTATCACCCCTGCGTGGCATGCGACAGTGACATAAACGTAGATTTCCTCGCTTAACTCTTCCTCTTGGTGTGATTCCGTAATCCATTTGAAGTTAACGCTCAAGTTAAAAAAAGAAAACAACAGCAACTTTATTTTTCAAGCAGGTGATAAGAAAAGAACGGATGCCTTTTAAACCCTTCCGCCTCGCAGGGCCCATCGCAAGGGCTGCCTCCTACGGTATTACTTGAGCACCTACTGTGTGCCATGGAGTCTTTCCCGAGCTCAGGCTTCACACCCTCCTCTGGTGCCCACCTCTCTCTCTCCTGGTCCTGTCCACCCTCCACCCGCACGACCTTTGCTCCAGGAGGGCAGGGACTTTCGCCGTTTCCGTCTCTGCTGCATCCTCAGAGCCAAGGCCAGTGTGGACGTGACCTTCTGTCTGGGGTTTCAGATGCACCTTCCCGCCACTGACTAAACTATATGCCCCTTGAGGGTAGAGACATTGTCATTGGAACACATGGATATTCAATACACTTGGGAATAAGCTCTCTGGGGTTTTTTTTAAGTTAAACTTTTAATGTTAAAATAATTATAGATTTACAGAAAAGTTTCAAAGATACTACAGAGAGTTCTCGTTTACCCTCCCTGCATCTTCTCCCACTGCTAACATCCCACAAAGCTGTAGGACCTTTGTCAAAACTGAGAAATTAACATCGACATAATATTGGTCTGGTTTTTCTACGGTGTTGCAACTGGGAACTATGCAAGGGACAGTGGATTATTCGTGTGGTGGCAAAGCGGACATCTGGGGTTTGTAGTTTGTTGGCTCGGGGTAGATGCCAGGATGCTTTTAGGATTCAGGGAGTGCTGATCACACTCATTCCTTAGCAAACTTCCTGGACGTGGATTCCGCCCCTGGGTTCCCAGGGCCCTCACCCTCGCTGGCCCTGGTCGCCTGCCTCTTCCTCATTTCGGCGTCATTCTCTCCTTCACCCGGCTTCCCTGATCCTATTCAGGTCCTTGCATCACGTGGTTCTAAAGGGTCAACCCCCATCCCGTCCCAAATCGAAAGGAGACAGGGCAGTGGCCGGGCTGGCAGGGGGCTGTTATACTGCTGTCAATTCCACAGTTAAGGAAAAGTGAGTTTCAGGACCTGTGTGTTTCAGTGGCTCACACTCAAGTTCCCCAGTATTTGGACAGCAGGCCTGTCATGTCTGCCGTGCGTGAGGTTTCGGGTTGTTCGCTGCACCAGGCACCTGGCCGAGGGAGCTAAGATCCGGTCTGTGAACTCACCGAGCCCCACCTCACAAGTGCTCCACCTGCCTAGGAGAACGAGCACCTTGTCGAAGTCACACAACGGTGCTGCCGTTTATGCTGGTGGCTGCCCCGTACATCTTCTCTCATTGTAGGCAAAAAGCATAACATAAAGTTTGCCATCCTAAACTATTTTTAAGTTTAATGTTTAGTATATTCGCATTGTCGTGCAACCAATCTTTAGAACTGACTCTGTGCCCATTGATCAATAAATCCGCATTCCCTACCCTCTGCTTGCCCTGGTCGGCTCTCCCGCCCTCCCTGCCTCCATTCTCCACACCCCGGAGCCCCTGGCGACCACCATTCTACTTTCTGCCTCTACGAATCCGTCTATTCATACAAACGGAATCATACAGTATTTGTCTTTTTGCGACTGGCTCATGTCACTTTGAGTAACGTCCCCAAGGCTCATTCATGTCGTAGCACGTACCCGAATTGCCTTTCTTTTTAAGGCTGAATAACATACATGTATACTACACTGCATTGACCCATTCGTCCGCTGACGGCCACCCGGGCTGGTTCTACCTTTCAGCCACTGTGAATGATGTGGCTATGGACATGATGTATGCATGCCTTGTATTCTTGAATCCTTGATTTTGAGAAGATAATCTGCCAGTCTAGTGAAGATACCACCAAAACTGAACTTCAGAGAACAGTAATAGCAACAGCCTCACTCATAACTCAGCTGCTTTCCCAAGTGATGACACGTACCTTGGAGAGGCTGTAAATAACAGCACTCGGTGAGCATAAAACGGTCTTCCTTCTACCAGAAAGGTGACGTCGGACATTTCTTTATTGTTGAGAAAATGAGGGTCTAGAGTCAGATAGGGGAAAAAGGTAGCTTTAGTAAAGAGAAAGGTGAAGTTCGGATTCCTCTTTTGGAAAGTGCCACTAAGAGACAGTGACCCAACAGGAGCCAGAATTAATCAAAGGAACACTCAACTCACTAAAATTCAGTTGTTCATAGGAACTCGTCATAGTTTATTTGTGATTAAAAGTAACATTTCCCCACAGAAGACTCACCCAGAGCCTGAATCCAGATGACTTTCAGGTGTGAAAGGTAGACACCTGTCCTCCTTGTTTCTAATGTCACCCACCCACCTTCATCCGTCGCTCTTGGGCTCACCGTCCTCCCTGCCTGAGGGAACTGGTTGAGAAGAGCTGTCCCTTTGCTACTGTGTTCCAGGTAATCTGAAATCCAAGCCCTTCTTTCCCTGGGTCAATGGCAAATGAGCCATCCTCCCCTCCCCCCGTCCTCATCTCCAATAATAACAAAGATATAACTAGTACTTACTGACCACTTACGATGTGCCAGGCACCATGCAAGCTGGCCCTGACACACGTAAGCTCATTCAGTCCTGGGAGACAGGGACCGCTGTCAGGTGTTTAACTGAGACAGCCGAGACACAGGGACGTTATGGCGGCAGGTGGCGAAGCCAGGATCTGAACGCGAACATTCTGATCAGCGCTAGGAAACTCCCATGTGCCTGGTGGGGCCGCCTGGTAGGTCACCTATCCCGCCAGTTCAGGGTGGACCTTAATGAGTCTCTAAATTGAAGATTACTCAAGATCCTGAGTCTGAGGACCTACCACCAAATTCCTAGATTATGTAAAAAAGATAAAACTGTTCGTTGCCCAGTACCTCTCATCCCTGTAGCTGGCACCACCAAGCCAGGGATCCAAAGGCGACAGGACACCCTCCTCTCCTGGGTTCACCCCGATCTCGTCCACCATGCACACTGTCCTTTCTTCCTCCTCAGAGTTTCTCGAGTCCCCCACTTCTCTCCATTCTCTTTGCCACTGATGCCACGTGAGCTACATCATCTCTTGTCTGGGGGACTTGCAGGAGCCTCCATGGGTCTCTGCCTCTAATCTCAGTCTCCTCAATCCAAAGGTCCACCTCACCACAGAGTCATCCTTCCTCAAAACAGATCCGATCACACCCCTCCTCTGCTATAAGCCTTTCGATAGTTCTCCAGCACCCCCGGAATAGAGTCTAAACTTCTTAACAAGGCTCCTTGTGAAGGGCGCCTGCTGCCTTCTCCAGCTTCTCCCTCGTCACAGTCCCCTGTCAAACTGCATGTGTGCCTGGGCCGCGTGCAGCTGCTTTCAGTTCCCCACCGGTACTATGTGCTTTGTCACCTCCTGGCCTCTGCACGTGCTGTTCCTTCGACCTAGAACACTTTTGCAAGCCCTTCCAAACCTGGCATACCCCCATGTGGTCTTCAAGCTTCAGCCCAGACACACCCTTAGCCCTGCCCGATTTCCCCGCCCATCCCGGGCTAAGCCAGCATCCTCTAGCGGAGTGTTCCTAGCGCTGGTACGGCCTCTGGTGTAGCCTCATCCCTACAGTGTACCCACTCTTTGTCTGCCTCTCCCTCTGGCCTGCGTGCTCTGGGAGGGCAGAGCCTTGCCTGTCATTCTCATGTCCTCTCCTCTGTGTCTAGCACAGAAAGATGGTAGACTATAGAGTAAGACCGTGGGCTCTGAAGCCAGAAATCTCAGCTGTGTGACCTTGGGCAAGTTATTGAACCACTTTGCGCCTCAGTTTCCCTTCTGTAGAATGGAAATGGTCATACGCATCACATACTTACATCGTAGAGTTGCAATGAGCATTGAATAAATTAATTTATGTAAAGCGCTTAGTAAATTGGCTAACATACTATCCCTAAATAAACATGGCCATTATAATAGATGCTCAATTAGTACTTTTTGAATGAATGAAAGAATGCCTTGACCCTTGCTTCAGAGTCTTGTTCTGTAGACTTTGAGCCTCTCAGGCCTGCCCTTCTTCTCTTGTTCTAATCCTTGGAATTCTAAGGCTTGGAGAAAAAAAAAAAAACCCAGGCCTTAAATTTGCTGGTGAAAGAAATCTCAGCAAGTTCAGGAGGAAAAAAAAGTGTTCTTTCCTTTCCTACAGCTACAGAAAAGCAGATTTTACACTGTGCCACTGAAATACCCCTTGCAAATATTTGCCGTCAGAGATTATTGCTATGTCGTGGGAATATAACCTTCAATCTCTGATGTCTATTAACTTGACTGGTCTTATTTGTTGCACTTATAATATTTTAATTAACACCTGTTTTCCATAAGGTGGAAATACTTGTGGTTTTGGTACATCCTGGTTTGCCCAGAGGAATGAGTGTAAAGAAAAACGGACAGCCTTAGACTCAGATACTAAGTTTTTCACTTAGCAAAAAGCTGTGTCATTTATAGTAACCAGTTATTTGTGACAGGAACAAAAATATTTTAAAAACAGTTCCGTGAATTCAGCCTTGTCATTCATTTAAACTAGCTCATAAGTTTCGAAAGTAGTGGTTTTGTTAAGGAGTAGAATTTTTAGATGCTTCCATTGCTCAAATGTTTCCCAGTCTTTATAGGACAAGGAACTAGGAAGTAGGAAAGTTCTCCAACCTTCATCAGAAAAGGAATCCTTTATCTTTAATATTTTATAACTCCCCAGGCAGCACGGAGACAGGCCCCTGCAACTGAAAGCTCATGTTTCGGGTTTCAAGGCAGCAGAGTATTTCTTTGCCTTTTTTTCCGGGCTGATCAATGGTGCCCAGCAGCCCCAGGATCCTCCAAACAAAATCAGCGCCTGATGGAAAGGTTTCTCCAGGAAAAGCCCAGAAGCTGGGACCGCAGGACCATGGAATTATGGCTCCGGGAGGACCGGGTCCAGGCCCCTGCTGCAGGCTCTGCAGAGCCTCCCTTTCTTCAGACGTGACAGAGGATGGTTACAGCACTGCCTCCTGGGGTGGCCTGAGGATTACTTGAGATAGGGCAGGTCAAGTGCCCGGCTCAATGCAAGTGTCCAAGAAGAACACAAAGTGATTATTGCTGCCCGTCTCCTCAGCAGGTAAGTTGCCCCTGTGTGTGTGTGTGTGTGTGTGTGTGTGTGTGTGTGTGTGTGTGTGTTGGGGGGGGGGATGTTCCTTGTTTTCCCATCCTCATTATTCCCTGAAGAAAGGCTCCATCAGAGGAACACTGCTGGCCGGTCGCTGTCCTCTGCTGGGTCCTCCTCAGGGAGGAAGAGGGATTTCTTAGAGGGGAGAATTTGAGGGAGAGCTGCCATGTGCAGCTCAGCCTCCCTTTAGAATCTACTTGCCTGCAGAAAAGTACCTGCCTGCAGGGCTGGGGAGGCCTTCTTGCAGTCACTGCCTGTACTGGGAGAAAGTCCCTCAGTTAAAGGAAGGAGGTGTTGGTGAGTCCTTTATCCATCCTCCTAAGGTATATTCTCCAGTTTTATCACTTCATAAAGGTGACATCCTGATCATCACCGGCTTGACTCCTGTATCTGTCTTGTTCGTTTCCGAACATCCCCCACCCTTCTTCTACGGCACCTGCTTCCTCCCTGTCCTCCGACCGCCACCAAAGGACAAGGCTGCTGAAGCACTCACCCAGGCGCGAGGTCTGTTTCCGTTTGATCTCGGTGAGCTTGGGGATGGGGTAGGGCCCGTAGCAGTGGGTGAAGATGACACACAGCTGCTGGCTGATGACTTCGTTCTGCAGAGAAGAAAGGACAGCTCACCTCACTGGGGGCCGTGCACGACCTCATCTAAGCTGTTGCCAGGAACACGTACCCCGCCCCTCCCGGTGCGAGAGGAGCCCACAAACTTACCACAGGTTCCGAGAAAAATTTCCCTGGACATCGCACATCCAGCCTGCCCTGGCGGGCCCTGGAGTTGCTGGCTCTGTTTGTCCATTTCTAACGGGCTCATTGGTGAAAGATTAAGTTGTAATTACATCCTTCTCTCTTACCCTAATCATTTCCTACTTATTGGAGAGCAGGTTTTTGCAACTCATCGAATGGAAATAAGCTTTTACCCCAAACATAACTTCTGGCGATACTCCAAACTAATTATCCTGAAGACGCCAGCAGGAAGCCCTTTTGATCCTGTGACCCAGTCGCCATTAGTACACACAAATGATCCTGATTCAGCTTTCTTGCGAATTTGATTCTGGTGCTGAGGCATTTCCAGATCAGGAGTGCTCAGCTGAATCACTTTCTCCAAAAAAGTGGGGAAAACAGTTTCGCCTCACAAAACTACAGCTGCCCCTGACTGCTCAGGGACAAAGGAGCCTGTTTCTGATTGAGCCAAGTTCTTCACGTTTTTGCCTCTTCTCCATGGGGCCTTGCTGTTGACGAATCTCCCTCCAACCACGGGTGAGCAGGAGGGAAGCCACGAGTCACAGCGTTTGGATGCTCTTTATTGGGCGAAGGGGGTTGAAACTTGGGGCTAAAATGGAGGGTTAGCTAGACATTTACAACATATTTTAAAAAGTAGGTTACAACACAGTTTGTAGCATGTATTTTTGGAAATAAAACCCTATATATATATTTGGATTGATAGGTATTTATAGAAAAAGGGAGAATAAAGTAGCTACCTTGGGTGGGATTATGTTTTCTTTTTTATCTACATTTTCTACAACAAACAAGTGTTGCCTTTGTAAAAAAAAAAATTTTTTTTTGATATTAAAAGATGGGTTTGGGACAACTCATGATGTTGGTGGTTCAAGCTATTTATGAATCTACTCATTTGTGCTCTCAAAGCAGAAGGATACAGCTCAGCACATGAAAAGAAAATCCAACCCTTTGATTAAAGCGAACGAGATCCCAAAAGTCACCTCGTCACTTCAGACGAGACCCACAGAGGTGCCTAAGGAAATGCAGCCATATTGGATGGAAGAGGGACTCTGCTTTCAAAGATGAGGCCTTTACAAACAAAAGGTGTTAAGTGCTCCTCTCACTTAACACGCCAAGGGAATGCCTGTCTCCTGGCTTCATGCAGTGGTTCTCAAAGTGTGGTCACCATACCAGCAGCATTGGCATCTCCTGGGAGCCTGTTAGGAATTGCTGATCCTCAGGCCCCATCCCAGACCTCCTGATTCAGAAATGCTGGGAGTGGGGCCCAGGAATCTGAATTTTCACAAGTTTCCTGGCGATTCTGATGCTCCCTTAGGTTTGGGAACCACCGGCTTCAGGTGTTGAAATTCTGTCTTGGGTTTGACCCCGGCCGGGGGCTGTAAATTCGTTCCTTCTGGTCTACAGCAGAGAGCACAGGAGTGCAGATTCCTACCCCAGGCCCATGGAATCGGCATCCACTGTAACACCTCTGCAGGTGACTCCCACGTACGTGAATGCCTGAGAAGCACTGTGTGGCAGGCAGAATTATGCCCTAATCCCCAGGACTGTATCATGAGAAATCCCACCTGTGAATATGTTCCCTTACAGGACAAAGGGGACTCTGAAGGAGTAACCGAAGTTAATTATTAGTTGACCTTAAAGAGGGTGATTCTCCTGGATTATCTGGGTAGGCCCAATGTAATCACATGGGCCCCTAAAATTAGAGGCGGAAGAATTCAGAAAAGATGAGGCATGCTGAACACCTGAAACTAATATTGTTTCGACAACTGTCATTGAAAAAAAAATCAGAAGCAGAAATGATGCAGGAGAGGAAGTCAGGGGGGTTGGAGGCTCGAGGACGTGGAGTGTTGTAGCTGGAAGACGGAGAAGGAGCCACACAGCGAGCTTCAGAGGGAAAGCAGATGGTAACCCTGGGATCCAAACGGGACGTCCGGCTGACGGTCCGCAGGGGAATGTGACTTCAGTCCTATAACCGCAAGGGACTGAATGCTGCCCAAACCTGAATGAGCTTGCGGGGAGAGTCCGCCCCAGAGCCTCCAGAAAGGATCCCAGCCCTGCTGCCACCTTGATTTTGGCCTTGTGAGAACAGTGCCCGGGCTTCTGACCCATGAGAACCGCGAGACCACAGGCGGCGTCTTCGGCCTCTAAGTTGTGGCGATTTGTTGCCGCAGCAACAGAACACTTAGTGTGACCAGCGTCGAGTCTGCCTCAGATGCACCACGTTTCGTCCCTGTGACCGCAGAATGCCAGACACACTGTGGGCACTCAGTGAGGTACGTGCGGATCCCACCAAAAGCCGAGGCCTCTGCTCCGCACGGTGCTCTGTGCACTTAGTGTGATGGATGGCGCTGGTCTCACGAGGACCCGGGTCTGTCTTGTGTGCGCCTGGCTGGTGAGTCAGCTCCGGTGTTATCCACTCAGGAAGAAGGAAAGAAAATCCATTTCCTGGACTTGGTCGCCTCTGAGAGGGGCCTGAGCAGACAGCGGACCCCTCTGTAGGGCTTTTTTTTTTTCTTGGAGGTGGTGGTTGTTTTAACAGGTACTTATGAAGCATCGAAAAGGTGTCCTGCTCCATGAAAGGAGCTGTCCCCAGGGCAGCTGAAGCGGGCAGGGCAAGAGCCCTCCTCTCCAGGGACTCGGGGCTCAACCTCGCTTCCTAACTTTCGTATGTCACCTGAGAAGGTAAAGACAAGGGCCGGCCATGTCTGCTCCCAAATGGGCAGTCCTCAAATACTCAGCCATTATCTGGGAGGCGCATAACTGCTCACTCCCAAGTGAGGGCTGCACACAGTGACTTGATTTCAAAGCGTACAGGCCGGAAAGAGGGGGAGAGGGAGAGTGAGCTCGCGGTGGAGAAACCTGACTAATGTTACCTCAGCCAGGTGATCAAGGCCACCATCCACAGTGGAATTCCTACTGATATAATGTAATGAACTCTTGATGCCATGTGATGAGAATGGCACTTTAGCTCTGGGGGACGAACCAAACCAGAGGCCCAGTCTAATCACGAGGAAAAACATCACATATTCCCCTAGAGAGCACCCTACAAAACTCCTCATTAGTCCTCCCCAGCACTGTCAAGGTCATCAAAGACAAAGAAAACCCGAGAAACTGTCTCGGCCAAGAGGAACCTGAGGAAGCATGACAACTGAATGTGCTCTAATGTCCTGGACGGGATCCTAGAGCAGAAAAAGACATTCCACGACGACGAAGGAAACAGGAATAAAGTATGGAATTTAGCTAACGATAATGTATCGGTTTGGTTCATGAATTATAACAAATGCTCCACAGGAATGTAAGATGTTAATAATAGGAGAAAGTGGGTGAAGGGTCTTCTGGGTACTTTCTGTGCTATCTTTGAAATGTTCCTGTAAATCTAAAACTTTTCCAGAAAATAAAGTCCATTATTTAAAATCTGCCCAGTGAGGAAATAGGATAATTACGATGAAAGCACTAGAAGTTCGGTGGCGGGGGAGAGAGAGGAAGGGTGGAGGGTCACGGTGAACACGGGCAGTTCCCTGGCCTTAATTCATTCGCTGCCCCCACCCCCGCCCTAAAGGTTTTGTGACTATGAACCTTTCCCCACGCACTAAACCACGCATCCATTCATCCGTTAATTATGTTTTCTACTATTTACTGAGCATCTCCTAAGTGCCAGGCACTGGCTAGCCCTGAGTGCCGGACACTGTGTATAGCCTTTCTGGTTGCTTCTCTTTCAGAGACCAGAGCCCTATGGGGAAAACTCCCCATTGTGTCTTTGAATTCACCTGTGTCCGCCAAAGTGTCTGCTCTGTGCCCTTCCCAGCACGCTTCCTCCAGGTGGCGGGACTGTTGGTATAATTCTCTGTGGTTACCCAGCACCCAAAACAAATCGGGACTCGAGAAACTGTCTCCTCTGAGGGTGAGTGATGCTGTAATCAGCATCAGTTAACAGCTCTAGTAGGTGAGGCCTGTTGGGTTAGAGGGTCAGTTTGGGGCAGTGAACGGGGGTGACCCTCTGGGTTCAGTTAGGTCTGGACCCAAACCTGAAGAGAGCAGAGTGGAATGAACCAGACTTGAGGCTCACTCCATTTGGGCAGCAGGGGTAGGGCCGGGGGGATGGGAGGGGGCTGTGCAGAGACAGAGACCCCTGTTCTCCTCTGAGCAGCATGTTTAAGCACAGTGCTTTTACATCACGGGGGCCACCAGCCTCATCCCTCAGGGGCGGCGGGGCAGGCTCTGCAGGCAGGCTCCGACCTGGGGGGCAGAGGGAGGTGTGGGCTGGTGAGGTGCTGGGTGCGGGGAGGTGGGTGGGAGTCTGGCCAGGCCGAGCACACAGCACGCAGCTAATGGATGTTCTCTTCCAAAGTGGGTTAAGAACACCTGCTTCGTGATGTCGTTATAAAGGTTAGAACGGACAATGCGTCATAATATACCATGACGTCGAACCAATGGGAAATGTTAATATTTGACCATTTTTGAACCCCCCCAAACAGGCCATCTCCCATAATTAAAATTAATCTCTATTTTCTGAGATTCTAAAATGTCATAGAATTACTGGCAGCTTTTAGGAGGAGAAAAAACTCACTGCAATAAACAGATACATCCATTTTTAAGACACATTTCAAATTGAGAAATGCAAAAAGGTGAAAAAAAGCTGCATTTCAGAACCGAGAGGATGTGGGATTCCTGCTGCTTTCCAGGGTCACTGGCAGTGAGTTCTTTGTCTCGATCCCTCTCAACAGCGATTCGTCCCTACAGATGGGCCCCTCCCTTGTGGAATAGGCTGGGCTGACCTGTGAGCCACCCGCGAGCCCCCCTCCGCTGGAGCACGCCTGGAAAAGGTTGAGGAGAAGGTGGAGGATGTGGGAAGGTTGTACGGCCCCCGAGGGATTCATGAGGTCAGTGTGAAGCCTCTCGTCTGTCACATCCGCCCCCCGGAGTTGTGTATAAGATGAAATTGAACACATGACCTTAAAGTGCTTTTACATCATCACCCATTTATTTTGACATGCACCTTCTATTCATGACAAGTGATGAGGGCTTTCCATTTGTGGCAGTAATATATGATTTAAGAAAATATGAAGTAAACAATGAGTGGACACATCCTTTAGGAATAAAAGGGAAGTCTCAGATGAAGGAAAACTAAGAGAATCTGTCACCAGGAGACCGACCATAAAGGAATGGCACAAGGAAGTTCTCTAAACAGAAAAGAAAGGACAAAAGGGAGAACTTTGGAACACCGGGAAGGAAGAAAGAACATGGTAAGCAAAAATACGGGCAAATATAACAGGTTTTCTTTTTCTTCTCGTGTTTCCTAATTATGTTTGATGGTTGACACAAAAATTATAACTACTACCTGATGTGGCTCTAAACGTATACGGATGAAATATTTAAAGACAGCTCTGTCATAAATGAGAGAAGGTAAAAGACCATAACGGGAAGTAAAGTTTCTATACTTCATTTGAACTGCTAAAATGATGACAGCAGTAGACGCTGATATTATGTGTATATATAATGTAATCCATCGGGCAACCACCACAAAAGCTACACAATGAGATACACTCGAAAACACTACAGACAAATGAAAATGGAATTTAAAAAAATGTTCAAGTAGTCCACGGGAAGGCAGGGGAAAGAAGAGAAACAAAAGACAGAGGGACCACACAGAAAACAAAAAAATAAGATGGCAGACTTAAGCCTTCAAGTATCAATAATTGAATAAAATATAAATGGTCTAAATGTTCCAATTAAAAGAGATTGGCAGAGTGGATGGAAAGCCCAACTACGTGCTATTTACGAGAAACTAACTTCAAATATAACGATGTAGGCAAGCCGAAAGTAAAAGGATGGAAAAAAATATCAAACATTAATCAAAGGAAAGCAGGAGTGGCTATATTAATATTAGATTAAGGAGAGTTCAGAGCAAAGAAAATTAGCAGAAGCAGAGAGGGGCATTACTTAATGACAAAAAGGTTAAGACTCCAAACAACAGAGCTGAAAAACATGTCAATCAAAACCCGATAGAACTGAAAGGGGAAATTGACAAATCCACAATTATAGTTGGACTTATAACATCCCTCTCTCAACTGATAGAGTAACTAGACGGAAACATCTATAGGGTATAGAACTCAATAGCAGCATCGACCGAGAGGATCTTATTGACAATTACAGAACACGCCACTCAACGAGAGCAGAAAGCACATCTTTTCAAGTGTCCCTCGAAACGACATCAAGACAGACCATATCCTGGACCATACGAAAAAAAAAAAATCTCAAAAATTTAAAAGGATTTACAAGGAAATAATGTAGAATGTGTTCCCTGGCCACAATGGAATCAAACTGGAAATCAATAACAGATAACAGAAAAACCTCCAAACACTCGGAAATGGAATAACACCGTTTTAAATAATCTATAAGTCCAAAAGGAAGTTTCAAGGGAAATAAAAGACACACTGAACGGAATGAAAACAAAACAATCCGATCTGTGGGACGTGGCTGGCTAGCGTCGAGCTGAGAAGGATATGTATCGTATCAAATGCATAAAAAAAAAAAAAAAAAGGAAACATTTCAAATCAATAGTCTACGCTTCCCTCTCAAGCGCCTGGGAAAAGAAAAGCAAAAGAAACCCACAGGAGCCGGCCACAGGAGGACGACCCTTGCCTGGGGAGCGCCTGACCTCACACTACAGCCCCGGGGGATTTATTTATCACCTCTTTTTTTATCTTATGCCAGGTAGACGTGATGTGCAATGCCACCTTTCACCAGTAGGGTCCGCCATTGAACCCCGAATAAGAGCAAAGGGGACTTTTGAACACACCCTTCTCCCCAGACTGCCCCTTCCTACAAGGAGCTACCGCTTGCTCCATCTCTGGCTCCCGTCACCTTCCATGATCAGAACAGCTGCCAGGGAGCAGGCTGTAGCCCACACGTCCTGGCAAAGGCCCCTCCCTTCTTCCCCGCCCCCAGCTGCTGCTGTCAGGGCTGTGGAGTATTATTATCTCCCCAGCTTTCGTGCAAGTTCCCTGGGTTAGACGTTATCTTTCTACTTTGTCCCATGGGCCCAAGTGCTTCGGAACATAACATGTGCCCCCCAACACACACGCGCCCCCCATGACTGCACGGGCAGCTTTAGCCAGCAGGCCGTGACCTCAGGGATCTGGCTAAGGGACCACCGAGGTTTTGAACTCCAGCCTTGTTCTCTGCCAGTGCCCACGGTGGTATCGAACCCCTCGTACGTACCTTGCTCGCTTTCAAGATCTCAAACATCAGGGGCAGGCCCTGGGTGACGAGCTCCTCCGTGTACTCTTCCTCCTGGATGGTCTTAAATTCCTTTAACAGGCACTGGATGAGGGGCCTGCGGTGCTGCTGGAAGGCAATCCGCAAAGACTCCAACCACGTGTGCAGGGTCCACGGGACACCTGGGGGGGGGGCGGGGCGGGGCGGGGAGGAGAGGGCAAGGCAGAAAACAACCAGAAGAGAAGGCGTGTTTTTCTGCAGAGCTTGGCCTTTCCCCAGAACATTAGCGAATTATGAGACCGAGAGACAGACTTGGGATGAATAGAGCCAGTGTTGGTTTTTTCCCCCTAAAGACTTGCAGAAATTGAAATTAAAGGTCATAATTCAATTCCCCTAACTATGGGTGTCCATTTCCGCATGCAACTCATGTTATTAGGGGCTGCGTTTTACAACGTATAATTATGGTGTGGAATATTGGAATTACCATGACTTATACCTATTACACACTTCTGAGTGCTGACTTCATTCGTCTACAGCCCCTCTGCTTTCTGGGCACGGAGGAGCTCAGGCAGGGGCAGAGTCTTGCCCAGGACTGGACGGCACATCCCACATCCGTGCCCAGGTGAGAGCGGAGAGCCCCGAGCCGGTGACAGCCAGCCACGGGTGGGCTTCACCATCGACTGCGCTGCCTGGGACTGATATTTACGTCTGAATAAGGAGAAGGGGGAGGCTATTGCTGCTGCTGAAACAACCTTTCCATCTGCAGGCACCTCATCAGGGCGTCCTGCTTTAACTGAAACCCCTCCAACAGCCGACTGCTGTGACGCGCTTCTCCCCTCTCATGGCGAGGCAGACAAGAGATCACGCTCATCTCGCTACTGTGTATAACAAGCCGACCAGTCAGTCTCAAGTTGTATCGTCATGCTAAACAGGCTCTCGGGACACTGGCATAGACGTCCCACATACTAGACAGCCACTCCGGGGGAGGCCCATTTCCAGAACGGCGTCAGGAGGCCCCTTCTCAGGCGCTCAGTCTACCTCGACCTGCCGCCCCCTGCGTTACGAGCTAGGCGAGGTCCCACTGTTCCCACGTGGGGACTGATGCCATTAATGAAGGCCGGGTTAGCCTGGTCCCCGCACGCTCGCTTGGAGGAGGTGGCTCTGAGCTAGCTCAGTCGAGGACGAGCCACCTTGAACATTTCTTGGGAGTGGCTTTGCCCCCAGAAGCTGAGTGGGTGAACCCCACCGCAGCTTCACGCATTCGGGTGCCCTGAGCAGTGATTCCCCAACCGCTGGGAACCACCTGGGATGGTTGTTAAACATAAAGATTTCCGGCCTTTGTCCATCCAGACCCTCGGCAGCAGAGCCTCTGGGTGTAGGGCCTGGCAATCTGTATTCACACAAGCTCCCAGGTGATTCGAATTCCTGACTTCCTAGGGTCCAGAGTCTGGGAATCATGGGAAGTGACCTGAGGTTGGGTCTTTGGGGCTGGTAGGGTGCTGTGGGCCCACGTGGTGTGTGTGTGTGTGTGTGTGTGTGTGTGTGTGTGTGTGTGTGCGCGCGCACGTATGTATAGGAGACAGTGAGAGAGAGAGACCTAGAGCCGGGCAGGGGTGCCGTGCCCAGCGGCAGACGGCGCCCAGACTGACCTATGCTCCTGATATCAATTGTGACATCCACGTAGCCATGCTCAGCGCTGTGATACATGGCCTCTCTCAGGGCTCTCAGTTTGGCTTTGCTGTTGCGGCTGGCACACAGGGGGGGCGGGGCTGTCTCTGCCAGGTCCGTCCCCTCAGCCAGAATCTCCTCCAGGGACAGGATGTCACTCTTCTCCTTCTCTGGCTGAGCAAGCAGTTTGCGGAACACATTCCTGTCAATCATAAACCCAGAGAGGAAGACACTCAGAGATGGAAGGGCTTCGCTGGGGCGGGGGAAGCTGGGGACGAGTCCCTGGGGACAAGGGAATGATGGGAACAGCTCCGGGATGGAGGTTTCACAGCCTCGACCGCAGGCACTGTGTTTTGGGAAGGGAGGAGACGGCGGGGGCACAACTGGCCGAGTCTCCTCAAGGACAAGTGGGAGCTAAGTGTTTTCCTCAAGTATCTAGAAGGCTCTGGAACTCTGCCCTTTTAACCCCTGTAAAACGGGGGAACTGGCTGTACTTGGGGTTACGTGTAGTAAAACCTGATGGTGTCGATCCTGAAGGAATGGTAGAAGGGAAGTCACCAAACGTGAGGGGTTTTATTATTTTTTAAATGAATTCTTCTCATGTCACTTCTGAAGTCCCTGCGAGGTGAGCGCTGGCCAGGAAAGGACAAAATGAGCCAGTCAGAGTGGCCGTGTGCTGCGTGAAGTGGGCTCGCACAGGAAGCTGGCCGTGAAGGCCACGCGGGCCAGGCTGGGGCCTGGACTGCCTCTGGGCCCCACATCCAGAGATGCAGCGGGTCTGGGGTAGGCCTGGGAATCTGCATTTTTAACAAGCACCACTGGGGACCTCGTGGCTCCGGCCCGTCCTAGCCTACCTGTGTCCGTGGGCGGCAGCCTGGCTGAAAGAGTTCATATCACCCTGGGGGCTTGTAGAAATTCCATTCCTGTACATGGTTCCTATCAGGGGGTCCGCGCCACGCTCCAACAGCAAACTAACCAGCTCAAAATTGCCTGCAAGCCCAGAGAAGGGGGTTTTATAAGCGAACAAAGCAAAGATACAGTCGCAGACACATCGAGGGCCAGGGTGCCGGGGCCCCTTGGCTGGGGCCACGGTCAGTAGCTCTTACCCACGGCGGCTGCGAGCTGCAGGGGCGTTTCTGAATAGTTCTCTTCGCCGTGCTCGACGGAGCCTTCCACCTTGGCCCCAGCATCCAGGAGGAGCTGTGGAGGAAGAGTGGCCATTGAGGTGTTTAAAGGACGTGCACGGTGAGGAGGTGTCCGAAAAAAGGTGGTGGAAATTGGAGCAATTCTAGTGTCCCTGCTCTCTCTCCGGGTCAGTGACCACGTGCTCAGGGAGGGGAGAGCCATGGCGCCTCCAGGGTGAACCGAGAGCCTCCTGTCTTCTAGAGCCTGCGGCTACTCAAAGCGTGGTCCACGGACCAGCACCGTCCGTGTTACCTGGGAGCTCACTGGGCATGCTGGCTCTCAGGCCCCACCCCAGACCCACTGAATGAGAGTCTGCATTTTGACAAGACCTCCAGGAGATCTGCACAGATGTTAACATTCTAGAAGCACCGAGCTAGAGGCCATGGCACCAGAGTGCTGGAAGACTCCCTCTTTGGGTCGGAGCGCATTAGCGTGGTATCTCAGGCCTACAGAATCAGGCGTTCTGAAGGACTTTTGGGAGCAGCTGGGCCAACCAGGGCAAGAATCCCTTCTAGAACACTTTAAATAGCTCTCAGAACAGTTCAGCAAATGCTGAGTTTCCTAGCCACCAGGATCAATGAATAAAGTGGCAGAGTGAGCCTGTAAAAATTTTGCTTTATAGGACTCCATTCTGTGTATCTGGGCTTCTTAAAAATTGAGATTCTGTCCATGCCAGATCCTCACTCACAGTGAATGTGCTGTCGCAGATGTGAAATGGGATGGGGGGTGGGGGGAATCTGATTTCTTTATGACCCATCTGGGGCTCCCCGAGGGCACAGCAGGAAGGGGCTGCCTACTTGGCATTCCATGACATGTGCACCTGCAGCAGAGAGGTGGTCTGACTTCTGTTTGGTTTGTTTGGCCGCCCACTGCTCTGATTCCTGATTGAAAAGCTGGGGATGCCACTGCATGCTAAGGGATGGCATCTGTCTGTACCCGGCCACCCTCCAACCCCTTCTTAGATCCCTCCCCAAGGAAGGGTCTGGGAAGGATGTTCTACAGACAGAAGCCAGGTCTCACTGTGACACATCACACATTCAGCTTCTGGAAACATGACTGTGGATCTGTCTTCAGAATTCCCATGACCTAGGAAACAATCAAGGATTCCAGCATTGCCCGGTGGTCCCTGTAACACTGTTCCCTGCTCTGCATGATCCTCAGAGGCCTGGACCACATAAGAGGATGTGAGTTCTCGAGGTACCCGAAGCTCAGCACTCACTGGGGGCTCAGGTGTGGTCGCGGACCTGGATGCTGATCTCTCTTTTCCGGTGAAGTGAAGACCACGTTTAAGATCTAGAATGTACCGGATGGCTATTCACCGAACACCAACTCTATAACAGCCAGAAAAGGTGCAAGCGATACACATTTATGTGCCCAAAGGACCTCGGATGAGGATATTCTCAAGAACTGGGATCCAAGCAAGTGTCTTTAGGAACCGTTGCCTTAGTGACTTGGATGCTTCTTTCCACTGCTTGGAAACCACTAGACTCTACACAAACACTGGGGTCACACCTAAGGGGGAGGTTCTAAGGTCTCACACCAGCCAAGTTTTATGTTCACGTTATGACAAATAAAATGAACCAGTCCACAAAACCACAGCTCAGGCCCCACCCCCGAGCAACCAGGAACGATTCTGTAGGTTGGTCACCCTGTGTGTGAGGCTGCATGTGGGTACATGATAATTTCATATTGGTTAAAGCCAGGACCTACACATCATTAGACATGGTATTTTCATTCATATGATATGAATATGCTATATTTATTTGCAATTAACCAATATGAATCTCTTAGCGAATGTGCATGCTGGGAGGGGTACAGATTTGCATAATGGAAGAGGTAAAATTAAGGGTCAGATGTGGATAGGGAAATACGTTAATACCTGAACTACAGGAATATGTCCATGCAACACAGCAAAAGTCAGAGCCGTCCAATGGCGGGTCTCAGGGTGGACGGATGGATATTTATGAGGAGTACTGACAACCTATAAACAAATCGAAGTTATTTTCAATATGTGACCTTCATAATACTTAGACTAGCAAATCCGACCTGTCTGTGGCTGGGCATGTGGGCTAGAGGCGAACAGGAGGACATCCTGGAAGGCGCCTTGGGAAATGGTGGCGGAGAGGGGCCGCGAAGAACAAGGACTCCTTTGCCTCTCATCCGAAGGGAAGTAAGCGGATGACTTCGGGCCACCTCTGTGGTGCCCTGGAGGAGCGGTGCTGGCGGCTCCAGTACGCCGGCTCACCTGCCTGCCTCCTCTTCCTGCTTAAGGAAGGGTGGTGGTTCTGAGAATGACAAGGCGTCGGGGAGCGTGAGATGCCACTGACGTTAATCACACCCACACCTTCAGGAGGAATTCTCAGCGGTGGCAAACTCCGGGCAAGGGGAGGGCTGGTTCAAGCTTTCGAGACAGGGAAGATCATCACCCATCTGATGGAGGAATGTCACCATCTGGTCACGGCTGACCCCACACTGTCCTCGTTTCACTCTTCCATTGGCTTCCTGGTTGACAAGGACCCTCACGCTACTGGAAATGAGGAACAAAAGCCTGCCCTGGACGCACCATGAATGAGCAATCTGATATTGGTCTTTTGATATGGGGGCCTCAAAACACCCCAGGCCAAGAGAGAGGCGTCAGGGCAGCTGACGGTTGGGGTCCTGCAGGACTGGCACCCACACGTGGCTTTTCTTTCAAACATTCCTGGGGCCAAATAAATAACCACGACGCCTATTTAATTCAGAGTAGTTGAGTTCACTCATCACCCGCAGGGGGAAGGCCTTGAGCTAGGTCTGCACAGTGCCTGGGGATTCATAACAGGGGGAGGAAAATCCCCAATACTTGAAACTTGTAAGATCCATAGTGGTTCTGGATCCAAAACCATGTCTCTTGCCTGCTTTCCTCAGATGAATATAAAACTCACTTAAACAAACGAACAAACAAAAACCCCTAAAAAAAAACCCAAACCAAATAAATCCACAGCACTAAAACTATAAGAACGTCTAATTTTGAACTAAAACGGTTTTCCAAGGTCCTGAGTTAGGGTTGCAGCATGCCGATCTTTCCAGCCTCCAAGGGTGCCAATACCTGGCTGTCGGAGATCGTGGGTCTTAAGACAGCGTAGAACATGGCAAAAAGTGTGATTGCAACTATTACAACCCTTGATGTGTACGTGGGGGAGCCAGTATTAATGGAGTCCCAAACGTATGCCAGGTAGTCTCTGTACTGATTTCTTCCAACAGCTCTCTGAGATGGGTGTGATTATCCTCTCACTTTGCAGATGGGGACACCGAGGCTCAGAAAGTTTAAACTACTTGTCTAAGCACAAAAGCAAGTTACTAAAATGTGGCAGTTTCGGAATTTGAACCCCAGTGTCAAACTCTAGAGCTTGTGGGGATGTGCTTTCCACTCGACCACACTGCCTCAAGAAAGCTTTGTGATTAGCTTTAAGCCCTGGGGCTCGAACTCAGCCAACCAGGAGAGCCAATCAGGATGTGATGGGGGAGGGGACGGCCCAGGGGCCAGGGGCGGGCTTTGCCACTAGGCAGAGGGAAGGGGCTGATGGCTCAGGAGAGTTCTCTCTGCCCTGAACCCAGAAGGAATGGATTGGCAGTAAGAATCGGGAACTTGGTACAGTTGAGCCAAGGAGAAGGCGGTCTTCTTTGTAGAGCGGTTAGTTGTTTTGAAGTGAAAATATACATGCGCAGTTTGGTTGGGCTGGGGCCTGGGGATGGAGGAACTCCATCAGCTGGTCTGCCCGATTTGCTGGACCGAGCGCTCTCTCGGCCATGGCTCTCTGAAGTAAAAAGCCCCCCTCTCTTTGCTCGCCTTCCCCTGGGAACTGCCAGGCAGAGGGGCCCTGCAGCCCGCTGCACCCCTCACCTCCACATTCAGGTCAGCTCCGGCATCCAGCAGCATCTGAACCATTGCCTCGTCCCCACGGACGCAGGCGTACATCAGGGGGGTCATGCCCTGCGGTGAGTTAAAAACCAGAGAATGAAGAAGGTTTACCAGGTGACTGTGTCACTGGACGAGAACAAAAGGACAATCTCACTTCTGTGTAGAAGGCTATGCTTGTTGTCCAAAGCCAGCATGAAACAAATAAACAGCCCCAGGACACATATGGCCACAATCCTTCGTAGTTTGAAAACCAAAATGGAGGCAAGAAGGGAGCATAAATTGCCTCTTTTTTTTTTTTGCATTTATCTTGGGAGGATTTTCATTAGTCTGTCTTAGGGTGCAACAGACCTAAGAGTGTTTGCTAAAATAAGTGGCTGCTTTCAACTTAAAGCTCTTAGGAACTTTCTGGATTCTGCAACACCAGCCCCTAAGCTATCCAACTGAAAGATACTGTTTCCTTGACATTTTCTCTTTTGCAATATAACAAGTGTCATCTTTATATGAGCTGCCGGACAGTGTCAAGGGAAATTGGATGCCTCTGAGCATATCCTACCTCCCATCACTGACACCTGGCTTGACATTATCCTTTACAAGCAAAAGGCAAGCGAAGAAGGAATCGCTTTCAGAAATTCCATATTTTCCCATAACTCCTGCTTATTACAAAGTACCACAAGCAACAGAAGGAAAGGGTGGAATTTTCAATAAACAGTGTTGCAAAGGCAGCTGTTTGGCAGAATGTTCAAGTTAGAGCTTTATCACATACCATACACCAAAAAAAAAACCATTTCTAGTTTGATTAAAGATATAGAGAAAAAATTAAAACCACAAAAGACTTCTGGACATAAATCACAAAAGAAAACCGTTACGGCATTGAGGAGATAAAATTAAAAACATTACAAGCAAAATTAAGAGGTAAGCCATATTTGTTCATTATAATAAAGGGTTATATGACTAAAATGTAAAGAGGTCTTCTAAGAAAAAAAGAAAGATAGGAAAGCTCCAATGAAAAACAGGTAAAAGATAAGTAAATAGGGAATAAATATAGTTGGAGGTTGTGTATAGGAAAGAAAGCCTCCGAGAAAGTAATTCGAGATTAAAAAAACCTTAACTTTGATGTGTCTGAGCCACTATTTCTATTTTTAAGAATCTCCCTAATGAAATAAACACAGATTTGAACAAAGACTTGCTTAAGTTTATGTAGCTCAGCATTATTGATATAAGTAATTAGAAACAAACTAAATATCCAACAACTGAGGCGTGGTTAACTGAAAAAATAACACGAGCATTTTAAGTCGCTTTTAATAAAGCGGTTAAAAATAGTCGATGATATTACAAAGTACCTTTATGTAAAATATTGAAAAAAACCCCAAGTGTAACGAATCCCTGTTTTTAAAAAATAAAATTAACTGCGTGCGTGCGTGTGCGTGTCAGGGCTCCTTGGCGTTGCTTGAGAAAGTTACCAGCTGCTGCCTCTTCCCTGAGCCTCACATTGCAAACTGTTCTCGTTTGCTCGCTCGTTGACATCTTCACCCACAGGGGGCGTCTCCCTGATTAGAAGATCCACCAGGCTCTCACTGTACCTCCAGGTCAGGGGCTTGCGGGACAGCTGCCTCTCTCTGAGGTGCCTCCTAGGGTCCTCCAGAATGACTATGGTGTATCTTAAACATACTCTGAAAGTTTGGTGAATGTCTGCCTGGACTTGTGTTGGCAGTAGCAGACAGGCAGGCAGAGAACTAATTTTAACCATGCTGGAAAAAAAAAAAAAAACTTGAAGGACAGATACTAAATATAAATAACGGTTATCTGGGTGATGGCATTATTTCCCTTCTGGAATAGGCCTATTTTTTTCTCTATTTTCCACTTCAGCTGCAATAATCATGTGCCACTTCTATAAAGATGAATAAGAGTATTTTTATAAGATATTTAAAAAAAAATCACCCTAAATCACCAGTAGGGGGAGCCTCTGTCCAGTGCCTTCTGTTTCCACCCCGCGATGGGGCAGAGCCCATGGTGAAGGGGTGGGGGAGCCTTTTCAGACACTCAGAGCACCCTGTACCTGTTCGCTCATGGTGTTGATCCCATCGGGCCCCAGGAGGGACACCGCTTGCTTCACCAGGTCTGTCCGCCCACAGTTCAGCATCCGGAAACCCAGGTCCTGCTTAAACTTGGCTTCGATGGCCACTGCGTCCAGCTTCCGGGAAGCGAAGAAGCAGTCGTCGGCCCTAAGGAAGGAGGAGATGGTGAGCTGGGTGCAGCCGCTTCCCCAGGGACTGGTCCTGGAAGGCCACAGGAGTTAGGAAGCACCAGGAGACTATGCATTTGCTTTTTATGTCCACGGCTTCTTCTTAGACTCCAGTTAAAATGGGGGCGTCTTGATCCTTTGCCCTTGATAAGGGCCGCTGCCTCTCCCTTGTGCTCCCACAGCATACTGAGCTAAGTATAATGATGGCTATTATTTACTGAATGTTTACTAGGGGCTAGGCTGTACTCTTTACATGAATTAATTTGTTTAATCCTCATGCAATCCCGAGAGGTAAGTACTATCATTACCCCACTTTTAACCATGAGGATACAGGCACCGATAAGTGGTGAAGCTGGGGTGTGAACCGAGGCAGCCTGTGGAGAGCCGGATTGGGTATCTACCATGTCACCCTGTCCCCCCATCACAGTGCATACTATTTGCCTCTCTCCTTGCCTGACTTCCTCTCCAGGCTGGGAACTTCCGAGAGAAGAGAGCTTGTCTAGTGTGTCTCTGTGCTCCAGTGCCCGGTGACAGACACACAGCACATGGAGATGTTAAAAAACATTAGCTGAATGGACGAAGAGTAGGTGGATTCTCTGCATTCGCAGCAGAACCACGGCAGAGAGCTGGCACGACGGAATGAGAGCACAAATGGTAAGGTGCATCGGAACCCAGCCGGCTGGGCAAGGATGGGGAGGAGAATCGATGGATTCAAGAAGGTGTTACAAACTGTGCTTGTAAAGGATGTTACTTCCTTCTCACGGTGAACTGATCAGTTATTACATCAATTCACCAAGCATTCATTGAGCACCTGTTTGGGACAAGCTCTGCCCTAGGTGCTGAAGACACAAACCTAAATATGTCATTGTCCCAGCCCTGGGGGGCCCACTGCCCAGAGGGGGAGAGGGCACAGGCACTGCTCATTATGATCCCAGGTGGCAAATGCGATGATTGAGGGATCAGAGACATGCACCCAACAGAGCCTGGATCATACAGTAAGGCTTCCTGGGGGAGGTGACCCCTGAGCTGTGTCTTAAATAAGGAGATAAGAGGGACTGGGTGGCAGAAGATGTGAGGGTCACCCAAATAGGAGGCACTAGGAATTTGCTTCTGGCCACCAGGGGGCGCTGATGCAGTGAAGACGGAGTGCAGAGAACCGAGCCCTGAAGCTTGATGTTGACAGGGGTCTAACCTGCATGCACACTTTAGGACCTGTGTGTCAAGCCAGGCTCCAAGCGCCTATGCGTATGAGAGCCCTGGGAGGAACTATGAAAGGCATTTAGGGGCCCCACAGTTGACCAGGACCCTGGACTCAAGGATTAAGACCTTTTCACAGCAGATGGACTGGCCAAGACCACTCCACGGCAGTTGGAAGACTCTTCTGGAAACCTGAGATCTCCCCCAGGAGTCGAGGAAGCCTGGGGGACTCTGACCACGGCATCAGGTGTCCAAGGTGTGAACTTCTGGGGGCGTACAAGGAGGTTGTGCCATAGGGCCCAGTTCACAGGTCTTCGGACTTGGGACTCTCATAGCTAGGGCTCCAGATTTAGCAAATATTGCATGAGGCAAACTTGTATGAAAACATAATTCTTTGTTTCTCTGAAATTGAAATTCAACTTTTTTTTTTTTTTTTAATAATCTGGGAATGGGCAGAACCACTTGCCATGATCTGAAAAGGACATGAGAAGAGACCACGGATCCCACTGAAGGGTAGACAGCACCTGTCTCCAGGGGAAGAGGGGAGATCCTTGGAATGGCGGCAGGTTTCATCTGAAGAACCTACGTCCCCTACAGTATAGTTAAGGAAGAAGCTTCAGGTCAAATGAACAGGACAGAGAGAAGAGCATGAGAGCGACAAGCGAAGTCCTGGGGCATATATCACAGGGGCCCCCCGAGAGGGAAAGGAGGGGTCTGGTCTGTATATGGTACACTAAAGTGTCTGGAGCCTGTATTGGGGGTGTGCGTGCAAATCGCAGGGAGGTCTCGGATTCGACTGAGCGTAAGGAAGACTTTTCTTCTCACAGACGACTATCTGATTCCGGAAGAGTTTGCTTTGTGAAATGGAGGGCCTCCTTCTGGGAGCAAAGAGTTGTCGTCCTCACTGAGTTTGCAACTTCCTCTTTCCCGTCTGCTCTCCTCCGTGCTGGACTGAGTCTTCAAAAGAAGCATTTTTTTTTCCCCTTGAAATTTACTTAAGCTAAATTTCACATGACTGGGTAAATGTTACTGAGCACCTACTGTGTGTGGGCGCCATGCAAGGGGGCTAGGAGAGGGAGACACAGACCCCACCTCAAGTTCATTGAGCTCCCAGGCTGCTAATCCAATAATTCCAAGGGCATCAGAAGTGTTTACCGGCGACGGAAGTCCTTGATTTTAATTAGAAAGAGACAAATGGCAAGAAGATGACTGTGGCTAAGATGATGGTAATAATCGTTATTATAGGAAGCTGACATTTATTGAATACTTACGATGGAAATCTAAGCTTTTCCCATGTATTAATTCATATGATCGTCACAAGCCAATGATGTAGGTGTGATTGGGGGCCCCGTTCCAGAGGTGAGGACACCGCTTACGTCACAGAGCCCCAAAGCAGGGAGCCAGGATTTTACCCCGGTGATCTGCCTGGCACTTCCCTGTCACACTGGCGTGCCCACGCATGCAACTGCCTGCTCAGGCGCATCTCTTGGATTATCTCCTGGACCCTCAAATGTATAGCATGTCCCAACTTTTTATTCACAGGTCTACTTCCTACCCTCCAAACTTGTCGCCCCGCCACCCGATCTCCATAAATGGCACCACTGTCTACCCAGGTGCTCAGGCCGGAACCTTCTCTCATGCCCACGTCCATTCCATAAGCTGTCGATTCTGCCACCTAAATCCCCAATTCCAAATCCATCCACTTCTCTCCACCTCCGCCGTCCAGACCCTGGTCCCAAACATCAGCATCTTTTGCCTAGGCTATTGCAGCAGCCTTCTAGCTGGTCTTCCTGCCATCATTCTTCTCTGCATCCAAACCATCTATGCAAGGGAGGAGGAAGCTTGAAACATAACGAGGACCGTGTGATGCCCCTGCTTAAAACCCTTCGGTGCCTTTGCATGTATTCAGAAGAGGCTCCAGCTCCCCACGCACGGCCTACAGGGCCCTGCCCTGCCCTCCAACACCTTCCTTCCTCCCTAGCTCTGCACCAGAAACTCCCCCACTCTGTCCCCTCGACAGGCCAAGGTCTATCCTGACTTGAGGACTTTACTCCTGCTGCTCCTTCTCCTTGGAATGCCCTTGCGCTGGCTCTATGCAGGGCTGGCTCCTTCTCACTCAAGTATGAGTTCGAATGTCAAGTCCCAAGGAGGCCTTCTCTGACCAGTGCCTCTAAGGGAGGGAAGGCAACTCTCCTTCTTTACACGCCCCGCCTCCAGGCCAGTTTCATCCTTCCCCCAGCACCTTTCACTGTTCACGAAGATTTTATTTATTAATTTTACTTTTTAAAAAAGTTTGCCTTTTCAGCGAGGATGCCAGCTTCCGGCGGGCAGGACCACACCTGTCTTGCCTTCTCTGTCTTATACGCCCGAAGCACACGGTATGAACTGATAGGTGAGCCATATACCACCCACTTTTCATTCTGGAGGCCCTAGGAAATGTCTGTTTATCAAGGATCCCTCAGTCATACCAGCAAGTAATGGTTCTGGTCACTGAATTTTACCAGCCAAGGCAGGCAAGGGAACAAAAGCAGGTAAGAAACATTCTCCATAAAGGCCTGTGAAAAAATAGCTGGCTGTTCAACAGGGTTTGTTAGAATATTGAAATCTGCAATATCTTAATTCCTGCAGTATTCCTCTAAGCATGACTCAGAGCTCCATTTACCCTTTCTGGAAACTATCTGAAGGTTCTGCCACTGAAGACCAACAGGTCCCCTATGGCCAGGACAAATATGCAGGCCTCCTAAGTGTAGGGCTTGTTTATTCAGAAATCTATTAAGCCGGCCACCTGGGGCTTCATCAGAAAGTGATCAACTTGGTGCTTTACCTTCCAGTGGCTTTCAGTGATGCTGTAAAAAAATCTGATCAATTTAAGTAAGAGGTCAGCTACCGAGGTGGTCAATTTCTCTGATTTCTCAAGGGTCACTGGCCCCAAGAGACGGGCTCAAATGGCTTCTTGCCAGTTCATGTACAAGACTTCAGAAAGATGTTTTCCAGGAGGCCTGCAGGCCTGAGCGCAGCAAAGGCATTGCCTTTTCTGCCTGGGAAGGAGGTGGTGCTGAGGCGGGGAGCTGATGCATTCTGCTGATCTCCAGATGCACTCGGATGACAATTGAAAGCTGGTGAAGCCTTGGACACATTTCATTCATTTATTGATTTTTAAAGCGAGCATGATCTCTGGTTCCCAGCTCTGCTCTTCAGCTGCTATGTGATCTTGGGGCAGTTACTTAACCTTTTTCGTTGTTCAGTTTTCTCATCTGTAAAATGAGTTTAGTCATAATACCTTCCTCCTAGGATTCTCGGTGTGGATTAAATGAGATAATCCATGTACACTGCTTAGAAGAGTGTAGAGCTTGGCACACAGCTCTCATTAAATGTTAGAGATTTCATATCATAATCATTACTATAAATTACAAAGCAAGGTGCGGACTGTTTGCAGACAGTACATTCTATTTGGAAAAACCAAATACAGAGACACAGAGACTAGAGAACGTTGCAGTCAAAGCGCTTCTCAAGATCCCAGATTAGACACCATCTAAGTCTGCCCCCCTATCCAGCACGGTTCTGCAAGCAGACTAAGTGACGACAGAGGCTGGGGAGGGAGGGGGGAATGGGCATCGTGCTTGATGGAAGCAGTTTCTGGAACAGCCCAATATGGAAGACGTGGCAGAGCTGCTCAGGGTGCTGTGGGCCTGCCCGGCCAGGCTTCCACCCCTCTTTCCTCCTCCATTCCCAGGACCCATCCTGACCTGACTGGCACTAGCAGGAAACCGGCAGCTCCCAGGTCCCCCGAGTGTTGACTTCGGAGCAGCTCTGGGACCCGCATCCCCAGGGCGTGGGCTCGGAAGCCAGACTGCCTGGGTTCATTGCTTGGCTCTGGCCCCCACTAACTGGGAAGCTCTGTGCAGGTTACTTCATCTCATTTAGTCTTCTCTCATGTAAAATGGAGACACTAACATCACATGCTTTACTTATTTAAGGACGACTTAGCACGTACCGTGTACCAGGGATATTATAAACTTTTTATGAATATAAACATTTAATTTTCACAGTAACCCTATGAAGAAGGCATTATTAGTAACCTATTTCACACTTAAGAAAAACGGGGCACAGCATTTTTAATTAAATTGGTCACACAGCTAATAAATTAGGAGTCAGGATTTGAACTGAGGCCGTCTGGCTCCAGAGTCTGTCCCAGGGCTTGGTGGTGTGCTGGCAATTTCTGGGCTTCCCAAGGGATCCCTCAGGCATGACTCCGGGATCTGTAGCTCACACCATGTCCTCCCTCATCAGTGATGAAAAGGCCACCCTTTAACGCATGCTCATTCTACGCTACGTGCTCGAGTTCCACCACTTCAAGTGGTTCTCTCCTCAAACGAGCTGTTGCCGTTGCTGTTTTATTCCCATTCTGCCAGCAAGGAAACCGAGACTTGGGTCTGAGCGTCCGACACAAAGCCCGGGCACCCCGGAGCAGACAGGGCCTAGCACTCAAGACCAGAGCGCACACCCTCTGTTTTGGCTTTTTACTTGCTGCCTCAGACAGGTAATCTAACCTCTCTGAGCCTCTGTTTCCCCATCTGCAAAACAAGGATGACAAGAGTGGCACTTACTGTCTGTATCTGAGATGGGGATTGAAGGAGATAACTCATTTGAATCACTCAGCACAGTGTGTGATAATAATTGCCCAATACATGAAACGCATACTCATTACTATGCCATTATTTTCTAATTGTAGGTCCTCTTCCCAGGGATTTAATCAGGCCATCTGGAAGTCCCTCCCTCCCCCCATCTTCCAACCATACAGCCCTTCAGTCCCTGAGTGGGTCTTCCTTGTCCCTAGGCTCTGCTAGAGCCCGGCCCCTCTGAGCCCAGCCCTCACGACAGCCTCTCTCTCGCTTGCTGGCCTTGTGAGAGCGCTGCTGTTTCTCTCGAGGCTTCTGCCTTCCCTTTCCACGTGTTTCTGTTCTCACTCATCGGGGTCTCACCAGCAGGCTGGCAGCCTGGGGCACAGTAAGTTCCAAGGCCCCTCTCAGAGGCAGTAGCCTGGGATCTCCTGGGGGATGCAATGCTCTGTCCTGCTGACAAGGAGGATGCCTGCGTCCACCACCATCACAGGACTGTCGCAGGGGTGCCTATGAGAGAACGCAGCCCCACTCTGCTGCCTGAGCCCCACGACCCATGATTCAGTTTACCATATGGCTCCCAAGGCCGGTGGGTAGATCGGTTGCCCTGGGACAGAGCAAAGATATTAGCAATAATTAGAGAAATATAAGCATGTACAGTTTCCCTAATACCATAGTTAATATAATAGTAATAACTTACACTTATCGATAATAGGCTAAGCATTTCCCATGTGACAGCCCACTTCATCCTTAAAACAACCCCGTGGACCGGGCCTCCTCTCTTCATTTTACAGATGAGAAATCTGAGGCATGGAGGTTTCGTCACTTGCCCAAGGTCACACAGTTCAGAGGTGGTAGGGTTGGCATTCAACCCAGGCGGTCTGACTCCTGAGCCTATACTCACGACTTGTTTATACCCTTACAGGAACCCCAGAAGGCACGTCTCAGCATCCCCCTTTCACAGACAAGGGAACAGGGCCAGAGAGAGGTAAGCGCGTCGTCCTAAAGCCACTGGGCCCCTTCTCCCTCCCCTGGACCTGTCTCATCTCAAAGTCCAGGCTTAAGTAAGACTTGGCTTTGCGTGTGTTCCCACCCTCTCTCCTAGCCCGATGCCAGAGAACCCAACATTATCAAATGCCTGCTGTGTGTCACACACTGGGGACGCACAGAGGCCAACGGGATGAGATGTCTGCCCCGGAGAAACCCAGAGGCTAGCTAAGGGAAGTGCCACGATTGCTTCGTTCCCACACACGCATCCACTGAGTGCCAGCTGCAGGCCAGGCACCGGGTTAGGGGCTGGGTCCCGCGTCGAGTGAGCCAGACAGGGGCCCTGCCCTCCCAGGCTGTCAGGGAGGAGGATATTAAGCAAGCTGTTTGGCTACCTAGGTGACTACGTAATTGAAAATGCAGGTGCCTCGGGGAGAAAAATGAGCATACAACACTAACTCAAAATAGTAATTAAGGATCAAGCTGCCAGCCTCTCACGTCTGTCTGTAGGCACACCGGAGAGATTTATGATATCCAGGAGCAGACGACAATGCCGACTCCACTTATCTGCATACTCAGGAACTCACTGAAGGGTGGCGGGAAAAACTATCGATGCCGAAGTAGTTGCCAACACAGCACGCTTCCTTGCAGGATAACCTTGGGCACGTCACCCCATCTTTCTCTAGGCTCCCACTTCCTCACCCGTAAAATGGGAGAGCAGGACCATGTGCTCAGGTTTTTGTGACGAAGGATGAGATGATGTATATGAATGTATTCTTGCTGGAGGAGCTCGGAGGCTAAGGGAAGTGCCATGATCCACTGAGAGCCATCTGGAGGCCAGGTACTGGGTTAGGGGCTGGGGTCTGGCATGGAGTGAGCCAGACAGGGTCCCTGCCCTCCCAGGCTGTTCAAATGTGGACATGAACCTAAGGAGTGTGGGATGCGTGATGCTGGCATAGACTCTGACATTCTAGAAGATGTGGACCTATATCAGTCATTTGAAATGTAGGAGAAACATTACAGGCAGCTAACGCCCCGACTACCTCTTCAGAAACTTGGGGCGATGTGTTGGCTACGAAACAACACCTGCTCCTCTTGGGCAAACCGCGATTCACTGGTATGGCTGACTGGAGTATGCAGTTAAAAAGGATTCTGAGCCATGTCTCGACTTAGCCAGGAAAGAGGAACCCTACAGACCAGGGCCTGCAGGGCAGTGCTGAAAGCAACTGGCAAGGTGGGAAGGAACAGGGCTAATGGCTTTAAGTCATGGCTGTACCTCTCATTAGCTGTGTGGCTTTGGATAGATCACATTTCCACTAACAGCCTTGGTTTCCTTATCTATAAAGTGGGGGTGTTAGGCTAGTCAAGCTCCTGGGGCCTCCAAACATGGACGTTCTCTGAGTTTATCACATGCTCTCTGTTGCTCACGCACCAGTATTTACCATGCAACAGCTTTTCTCCCTGACTCCATCCCAACATCTTAGTTCCTCTGTTTTTGCTCTTATTTCATACCAACGCTTATTACTGTGACAAAGAGGATCGCCTAGGAGAGAAACGTGGGCAATGAGTGTTAACTGTGCCCAGCATCCATTCTCCACGCCTTCCTTGCAGTAATACAGAACTGCCTGCCCTCGTGGAGTTTTGGCTGGGCACATGGCTGTCTAGCTCGAGATGACATTCCTCAGAAATTAGAAAAAGCAGCATTTCTGATCAAGGCACACTGAGTGCTTCCATACTCAAAATACTTCACTGGTTTAATAATAATAATAATAGCAAACATATATAGCATTTATTATGTGCCAGGAACTATTCTAATTATATATGTGTGTGTGTGTATTTTATACACACATGCGTACATGTACATCACCTATACATATTTGGGAATGAGTATACACACGCACACGCTCAATTCACATTTATGATCTTATCTCATCCTCATTTCGACCCTAGAAAATTTATCTTCATCTTCCAGAAGAGGAAACTGCAGTACAGAGAGGCTAAAACACTTGTCCCCGGTCGCATAGCCTGCAAGTGGCAGAGCTGAGCCCTGAACCACGTGGGCTGTGGCTGGCGCCCTGCTCCTACCACCACACTCCGCCGCCTCTCTGTGCTCCCAAGGGCTTCCATGTTCACGGAGACACTATTCAGCTTCAGCCAGGGGAACTACTAGATGCCAGGTGGGTGCCAAAGAAATGCAAACTCCCAACCACAGGCTTCAGATTCAAGGCCTTTTGCAACTGCCCCGTCTCTCTGCCATTTCTACTTTCTTCCCAGTCCATCCGCTGAGGCCTGCTTCCCACTCCGGGGGTACATTCCCCCACTGCTTTCTTGCCTGCATGCATGGTGTGCTCCACAGTTCCCATCCTCTTCCCTGCATCCAGCTTTCCTTCAAGTTGTATTCTAGAGACAAGCCCCACACAGCAGCTCTGGCTTGCAGAATCTCAGAACGTCGGTGCTGGAAGAGGGGGCTCAGCTCCCCTTCCGACCTTCTTAAGATCTGGAAACTGGAAGCCTGAGACGGGTTAACTAATTGTAGGGCTCACAGACATATTTAGGAGCAGAATCCACGTCTTCTTCTGAAGTCATTTAGCAAGTCTCTCTATGGATACCTTTAGGTTTGTGTAGGTCAGTGATTTTCAGCCAGGGGTGATTTTGTCACCCAGGGGACATTTGGCAATGTGTGGAGACACTTCTGGTTGTCACGACTAGGGAGGTGCTACTGGTGTCCAGGAGGTAGAGGTGGAGGATGCTTCTAAACATCCTGCAATGCACAGGGTAACCCACCCCTCCCCCAACAAAGAATTATCTGGCCCAAAATAGCAGTAGTGCTGAGGTTGAGAAACCCTGGTGGAGGGTGATAAAATTTGTTTTTTTGGATCATCTCTTATATATCAAGCAGTTCCCATTACTAGATTCTATAAGCGTGACAATAAAATGGTCCCTTCAGAAATGAATCGTGAAATGGCGAATCATCGTCCTAATTCAGATACAGGCCCCCATTTGGCCGAGAAAGCCAAATTCCCTTTCATAGGCTTCAAGTCTCTCAACCGATGAGTTTTTCCTTTCCTTTTGGGTGGTAAAAAGATGAACAAATCGAGACTTATGCTGAAGCAAGTCCCACCAAGATCCCCACACATTTTTCTAAGAAAAAAAATTATAATATGGCAGCAAATGGAACATGTAATGCTCGCGAAGTTCCTAGGAGAAATCTTGGTCCAAAAATTGTGCCCATTTGCTGTTTACTGCCGCTACTAAAGTATTGAAAAGAGCCAGGTCATTAAACTTGCCTCAGATAAGGTATAGAAAGGGTGATTCCACGCCTGCCTCCTGGCCAGTCTTTTCTGCCTTGCGAGGGACACCAAAAGGCCTGGAACCTTCCTCCTCTTTAGAAATGCCCAGGTCGTGTCAAACCCCCCCTGGGTTTGCCTCCCCTCACAATAGAAAGATCTAGGTCTGTTCGAATATGTGAAAAAAGATTTACCTCAAATGCAGGAGAATGAAACTAGTGTGTTCACAACTGAAGGTGCTGTCATGTTATTTTGAGTAGAAAATAATGAAGCAACATTATACATCTCTAGCTTCGGCATCGTGCCTTATTTTAAGAGTTGAAAATAAGACCAATCCCTAGAGAAAGAAGTCACCCCTGATTTTGGCCAGCTCTTAATGTATATTCTTTTTTTTTTTTTTTGGCAGACATTGGTCATTGTCCTCTAGAATCTTTTATCTCCTTTATGCATTGTAGGACCTAAATTTTTAGCTGGGTACATTCCCCAGGTTCCCTTGCAGCTAGGCATGGCCACATGACTAAGTGCTGACCAATAGGGAGTGAGGGTAAGTGATGTGCTATCCTTCCACTTTACCTCTTCCCACTAGATAGGTGTAGTCCTGGTGGGTAGGGTAATCCATATCAGGCATTTAAAGGAACATATCACCTGACGGATGGCAGAGCAACAAGAGGGAAGGTGCCTGGGTCCCTGGCCTGCAGTTGCTATAACAGCCCAGGTCTACTCATACCTGGATTGTTACATGAGAGAGAATTTTAAACTCCTGTCTTATCTAAGACCCAGGTATTTTGCACATCTGTTAGAGCTAATGAATCTATATTCTAGTTAATCCATTCCACAGATGGTTTTTAAATTTAAGTCAATTCAGTGAAACAGGCAGGAAGTGCTAAGTATATGCTGGTTATTGTGTTAGGTGTTAATGTTCAAAGTCGAACACACACACACACATGCCATCTTCCAAGGAATTCTAGAAAGAACTGATGGTCTTCTTTATAACAATTTTCACAAATAAACATACCAATTCCTGAGCCGTAAAGACAGAGTTCTAGTGTTAAGATTCCAAAATGCACTCCCAGTAATGCAAGTCTCATAAAATGCTGTATGACAGGTCTGTAAATTCTTTCTGTAAATATTTGAATGGTGAATATATTAGGCTTTGTGGGCCAAATAGCCTCTGGATAACTACTCAACTCTGCCACTGCAGTGTGAAAGCATTCGTAAACAATACTAAACAAATGAACGTGGCTACTTTCCACTACAACTTTCTTTACAAAAATAGGTGGGAGGCAGCTGCATTTCGCTGACCCCTGATTTACGCTAAAAGATTTAAATAGGATTATCTTCTCTATGGGATTTACAAGAAACACAGGATATTAAAAGCACTGAGGAAAAAAAAAACACATTTAAGCTTACTTAATGTTATTTAAGTCATTGTTTCCCAAATTTATTGAACTACTTAACACTTTTTAAAATAATGCTTATTAATATCCCAGAACCAGTGTTCAGAATGTGCTGTTGCCAATAATGGCTAAATAATCTTTATCGTTAGTGAATTATTTTAGGCACACATCACAAATAGAGTAATACAGAGACCACCTACACGCTCACCACCCTGGCCAGCTGAAAAAATAAAGCATTGCAAGTACGAAGGCCTCTGCAAAACCCTCCGATTCCATCATCTCTTCCTCTCTTCTGATTTCTTGAGGTGACCATTTCTCCTGAATCTGATATTTACCATCCCGATGCCCGCCTTACCCTTTTTACTACTTCTATAAATTCCTGATAATATATGGACTGTCTGAAATGTTGGTAAACTTTATATAAATGTTAGCATACTACACAAATCCTGACTCAACTTGCTTTTTTTTTGTTGCACAAATATTATGTTTCTGGGATTTAGCTGTGCGATAACATGTAGCTCTAGTTCATTTATTTTTGTTGTTCCTTGGTGTTCCAAGTAGGAACGTATCATAATTTATTTATCTCTTCTCCTGCAGACAGATAGCTTGTTTCTCTTCTTTTTCTTTAAATTTATTCTGCGATTACAAACACTGCATCTATGAACATTTTTGTACATGTCTCTTTATTTCCATATGAAAGAGTTTCTCTAGGGTATAGAACTGAGAGTAGAATTATGTGTTTTGAAGTTTACTTGAAAGAGGATTCGGAGTCCCTTCCAGGGGTGTTTAAGAGTTATCATTATTCTATATCTTTGCTCAGATCTGGTATTGTCAGACTTTAATTTTATGTCAATCAAATGGGTACGAAATGTATACTGGGTGTGGTTTTGATTGCATTTCCAGGATTACTAGTGAGGGAGAGCCCTTTTCACATATTTCTCAGAATATTTCTATATGAGCTCTCCACAGGGACCTTTGCCACTGGACAGTGCTGACAATGACTGACGGACACAAGAGTCCGACGTGCCTCCCAATTCCTGAGAGTTAAGGCTGGAGGCCGAGCCTTTCAAGATGGACCTCGGCCTCTTTCTAAAGTTACTTTCACAGTTCCCAGTGTTGATTCTTTGATTGTAGCTACCTTTCTAGTAGAGAGAACCTGGGCTTTGGAGTCAGACAGACCGAGTTCGAATCCAAGACGGGGCACATGTGACTACATGCAGATCTCCACACCTCTCGAAGCCCCAGTTTCCTCAGGGGTGAGGAGGAAAATGAAGCCCCCTCATCTGGTTGGGGGAGAAATGAATGGAGCATGAACTGAAGCTCCACTTCTTTCCTTTACCTTCTACGTCTAATGTTAGACAATGAACTGAATAATGTTCGGAGCTAGAAACTGAGCTCGTCCATCCAGTCTGTGGCCCTTAACCTTCTGTAGGTTAATTTATGAACTGATGAAAGGCGAATTTACTTAATGTTGTGAAGACCACAAGCGACCCCGCTCCTTCATTGTTATCCAAAGTACTTTCGTCATGGCTTGTACAAAGTACTTTGTACTAAGTACATGGCTTTGTAATAAGTATTGGTTGCCTGACTAATTGCTAAGGGAAGATAATGTTCTTGTGTAACTAATATTTTTAAGTAGAGTTGCAGAGGTTGGCTAAGCACCTTGGAGAGAAATTTAACGGACTCATTAGTGGGCCAAAAAAAAAAAAAAAAACAACAACTGCTCCTCGGAAGGCAAATCCCATATGGCAAACGACATACCCTCAACCTGCCAGCCTGAATCAGAAGCCCTGATTTGGAAGTGAGCCCCCAATGCCAGTTAGATGTAGTTCTCCGTGTTGCTGTATGCACCAAATGTGTTTCTGTTTTGCTTTTAACGCTTCGGAAGCTCAGAACAAATTCCAAGTGTTGGCAAACTGTCTGTCGCCTGCAGTCTGGTTCCCACCCACATCAGGCTGTCAAAACTGCTGCTGCGAAGGGCGTGATGGCTCCTTCGCTGCCAATCCCTGTGGCTTCCTTTAGGTCTGCACCTTCTCCACCGGCGCGGCAACCTTGGGTTCCGGTGACCCCTCTGTAGCGTAAGCCCGCTTGGGATCTGCTACCTCACTTTCTTTGGGGTTTTCTCTAACCTGGGACCACTCTTCCTTTGCCTCAAGGTAACACTTCTTCATCAGGACCTCCCCTGGGCAATCTCGTCCACACCCAGGATTTCAAAGTCCGCCTGGTTTGCCAGTATTTCCCCTAAAGGCTTCTTTAGCAAAGACCTGTCTTCTGAGTTCCACAACTGAACTTCACCCACCTACCAAGGTCTCCACGCTGAGTTCTTTCTGCATCTGAATTGGTCTGGGAAAAGTCTTAGTCTGTTTACTTATAGTATCACCAACACACGTAGTAATAGCTCTTTGCCTCATTCATTCATTCATTCATTCATTCATTTGACAAATATTTATTGGGCCCCACTATATGCCAGGCTTGGTAGAAACTCCGTGATGAAGGAAGAGCGAAGGATGCTAACTGTCTGAGATAAAGTCCAGGCTGTGACCCTCCTAGAATATTCTATGCCCCCTAACTTCTCCCCTAACCTCTGCTCACTTGAGACAAGACTATATCTGGTAACCAGGGGCCATACTTGCTATCTACACACGTCTTCCTTTCTTTCTGCTATCTTTCCTGGCTAGTGACCCCATTTAAGGTTGCAGACACAGCTGCTGATGGACACGCAACTGCTTTGGACACGGTCTGGGACTCCAGCCAATGATGGTTTTGAAAATCTCATACTTCAGAGAAAATAAAAAACTGGAGTCATGCAGAGGAACTCCAGAGTCACTAGGGTGGGGACAGTGACCCCGACGCCAGTCGGCCCTGCTTGATTGTTTTCCTGCGCCAGGGGGTGGGGAACTGACTCTCCAGCAGTGGCAGGAGAGCCGAGGCCATATCCCCGGTGCTAAACCACCACCGCTCCCGACCATATCCCCGGTGCTAAACCACCACCGCTCTTCGAGATGCTTAGTTCCTCCTCTCTCACAGGAAGCTGAGGCTTTTTTATTCTTGGCAACGAAGAGGAGCTGACCTCCTTGGTCCAGAGTCGGGGGATGAGAATAATCACTCATATGCAATGGGCATTTACTATGACACGACGGTGTATCAGGCCAGTGGACACAAGTGTGCCGCATGTTTTACGTGCTACGTGGTGCTAAATAATTTACGTACGTTATTTCACGTAAGCCTCCCCACGACCTTACGAAGTGGACATATTATTGTCCCCATTTTCTAGATCTGCAGACGCAGAGGCCCAGGGAGGCGAGTGACTTGCCTAAGGTCACACAGGGAATAAGTGGTAGAGTCAGGATCTGAACCCCGGCAGTTGGGCTACACGGCCTGCACGCCTGAAAGTTGTTCTGCTTCCTCTCTAATGAGATGACAGGGTGAGCTCTTAATTCCCCGTTCTGACGGAGAAGTCTGACGTGGACTCCCTCATTGGCTTGGTCGACCAAGGTGGGATGCATCTTGCACTCAACATTTTCAAAACTGAACCCATGGGACTTCTCCCACATTGCCCTCGTAGATGTTAAAAACATCCTTAGCTACGTATTATCCCAAGGCAGAAACCTTAGAGACAATTTTTAACATAAAAATTTGGCATAGAATAGATATTACAGGCACATGCTACGAAATCCAACGGTCAGATGAGCTCCCGTCCCCTCTCTGTCTCCCAGTGTGGGGTTAAATTTATGTCCCCTAAAAAGGTCTGTTGAAGTCCTAACGTACCCCTCTCCCTTGTACCTGTGAACGTTACTATATTTGGAAACAGGATCTTTGTAGATGTAATTAAGATGAGGTCATTAGGGTAAGTCCTAATCCAATGTGACTGGCGTCCTTATGGGAAGATGGGGATTTGGACAGAGACACAGAGAACAGACAGCTAACGTGAAGAAGGAGGCAGAGACCGGAGTTATGTTGCCACAAGGCAGGGAACACCTGGGGCTCCCGAAAGCTGGAAGAGGCACGGAGCATCCTCCCCTAGAGGCTTTGGAGGGAGCAGGGCCCTGCCAACACCTTGACCCTGAACTTTTAGCTTCCAGAACCATGGAACGATAAACGTCTGATGTTTGACGTCGCCTCATCCGTGGTAGGAAACCACCACACCCAGTTTTCCAATTCCCCTCCTCAGATTTGACACTGGTTATCGGTTCCATACACCTGCACTTCCGGAGACAGTCTAAGCATGGACAGCAAATACCCATGTGTATATTTCACACTAGGGCGACACCTTATATACTATCCTTGGTGATCTTTTTGTACTAGGCCGTTTAAAAAAAATTCTCGTAAAATATATTCAATGTCGCCTACCCTAAACATATGTTTAGAACATAATTACATATATCCATGAGATACTAATTCCCCACGCCCCTCTCCTTCCCGCCCCATCAAGGCCGTTTCTAACACTCTGCACTCCCTCATTCTCCACAGCAGTCACCAAGTCCTGCTGATTCCATCTGCAACTTCTCCAGCATCCTCCGGGCTCTCTGTCCCCACTGTTTCGGCCTTAGTTCAGCTGTCTGCATCTCTCACCTCGATTACTGCAACTGCTTTTTGATTCCTATCCCCTGTCCCTGCCCACCTCGGCTGCCCATATTCCAGGCTACTGCCAGCCCCTCTTTCTAAAATATAAATCTGATGTCGTTTCCCTGTTCAATAATCTGTGAGAGCCCCTACCTCCTGCAGGATAGAGTTGAAATCCTTTGGCATGGCATAAAAGACCCTCCATGGGCTGAATGTAGCCAAGTTTAGGTGCCAGAGCCTGGCCCACAGGAGGCACTTAGAGCCATGCTGGTTGAAGCCTGTGCTCCGGGTTTGGCATCTTTATGCTTCCTCCAACACATGTTTCTACTTGGAGGCCTTTGCCTAAGTGGTTCCCTCTGTGTGGACTTATTTTTCTGACGCCCTCCTTCTTTTTCTCCTCGCTTCACCTTCTCTACCCGATAAATCTGTTTATTCTCCAGGATTCAGATCGAACAGTACCCGTTGCATTTCTAGCTCTCCCAGACCTAGATCTTTACTGCCTTATATTAGAACATTTACCAGATTTTTCTGTAATTACTTCGACGCCCACCTCCCGCCCCCGCCCAAGTCTAGATCAGCCACACAGTAGGCGCTTGGTATGCGCCTGCAGAATGCAGGGCCACCTCGCCAGCTCAGCTCCTGGAGCAGGCTTCGTGGCCTTGTCCCTGACATTGTTAGGGGAGGACAGAGGAGCCCCAAAGCGACTCTCCTGGCATTAGGCAGAGGGCAGTTTCCTGTCTTTTAGGAGGCAATAATGCATTGACATTAGTGTGGGGGCAGTGGCAGCTCCAATGGGCTCGCGGAGGGGCCTGCAGTATGGACTTCTGTCTGCTGGAGGCGGAGAAGAGGCTGCCATTCCGTGGGCGCACATCTACAGCAGCTCAGCCGGAGAGGCCGTGGGGAGCTGTGGGATCGGTCCAGAGCCAGGCAAGGACAAGGGCACTCAAGGGGAGAGGAGAGAGCTGCTCTGACTCTGCGAGAGCCTGGGAGCCTTCCAGGGCCCCAGGTGCTGCTCCTCTGCAGGTGACCTTCTGCGGGAGAGTGGGGAGGCCCCAGGTTTGAATTCAGCGGTTGATGTGGACATGACTGAGTGACCCGGCTGGCATGGATGTGGCTCAAGATCAACCCCACACCGAGTCTCTTCTATAAGCCCCTGGCTAGGATACCACATATGCGTCCAAGGCAGGAGCGTGACACTGTCCCTCCTCCTCACGGTCCCGAGGTGCTCTCTGAACATCCCATCGATCTGCCCCTCCCTCCTCAATTCTTCTCTATCCTGTTTTGACTTTCTGTGTAGAACTCATACTCCGTGAGATTATCCTGCTCTTTTAATCACTATTGTTTGTCGTCTGTGTCTCTCCAGCAGGGACTCTGTCTCCTCTCAGCCCAGAACGAGACCTGGTTCTATCTAAGAGATGAGGCTAGGAATGAATGGGGAGCATCTTGCTTTCTGACACCAAGGGCTGGAACTCCCTTCATCCGGGTGATCCCGCCTTAAAGGGCCACGGATGTTTATAGGAACGAGGGCCATCAGCTACAACAGCACAAGGCCTGTCTTCTGTGTGACTTGGCAGCCACCGGATGCTGTGGCCCTTCTGGGCAGTGGCTGAAACTTTCCTGACTTGGTATCCCTGTGCCCCATGCAGGGCCTGGTGAGCCATCAGCATCCCACACATATTTGGTAAATGAACCCAAACTTGCAGCTGTTATTATAGGGCTATGTAAGAGAAACCAGAGTTTAGGACAGGTATTATTGTGGCACAACCTTCACCTTAGAACCCAGTTTGACCTATACTAGATAAATAGCAAAACTTGTTAACCTCAAAAGGTGCCTGAGAAGGGATAAAAGTAGCAGATCAAACAGTGGTGTGATTTATTAAATTCTTATGTGGCTCTACCTAGGTTCCTCCATCCTATGAAGCAGGTGTCACCCCTGTTTTTACAGGGGAGGAAACTAGCCCTGTGAGATGGGCAGGGTGACTTGCCCAAGGTCACCACTGAAAGCAGCAGACCCAGATGACAACATCTACTGTGGGTCTGGCACTTAGTAGGTGCTCGGTAAATATAATGAAAGTGTGAAGGAAAGAACATTATGACCTGGGGGTCCTGGGTCCCATCCTGATACACCCTGCACCTTATCACACCCAAACTTACCACTGTTGGGACAGTTCAAAATCTGGTCTGAATTTAAGAAACACCTGCAAAACGATTAACCATTTCCTGGGGGCGAACTCATGGTTCTGACAACCCCCAAATCCTGTTGATAGGAGCTGTTTATCAGCTACGATGAAACCTGGGAACACCCCTTACGGGCACCATTTTTAAAAAGCCTCTCTTTGGAGTGGAAAAAACTGCCTCTTACAAATATGGGTAAACAACAGTATCTACTCTTTGTATTTCTGAACTTTTTCATAACAAATTAATAATAATAATAATAAAAAGTACGAACGTTGCCAGGGCATATTATTTGTTCTTTCCATTACATTACTGTCCTTTCCCTATCTCCCAAAGTACAAGAAAAAGAGAAGAAATAAAAGGCCAGATTTCTCAGGCTTAGATGATCCGATACTCTAATTAAGAAAGAATAAATGGGTCACCCCTTACAGACTGCAGCTGCATCAACTGGCATTCCCTTTGAATAAACATGATCACCAAGGTGAGACTTAAAGGGAGCCGAATAAAGACCAAAGCAGAAATCCCGCAGCTTTTGACCAAGGTCACTCTGAAAATCAACGGCAGCACTAGCGTCAGACCTGGGAATCCTTGCCTCTCATTGCTCTGTCACGGCTGGAGTCCAGGTTGCCTCCCAGCAGGAAACCTCAGCCAGCTGGTAGGTAATTATATGTGCTAATAGTCACTGACACTCTAGCGGCCAACACCAAGTTCCAAGTTTCTGCATTTGTTAGACCGCTAAACTACCCAAATTTTTCTAGGGCTGTTTATTTAGAGAGGGGGAGCTGACTAATTCAGACCTAGGAGCCTGTCTAGCAACTCAGAAGATGAATGTCTGGGAGGAGAGAAAGACGGGGAGACTGTATTTTTAATTCTACTTGCCAAGGCCTCCATTCTAGACCTCACCTGCCTCACGGTAGCTGTGTGACATTGGACAGGTTGCATGACCTCGGCTAGCCTCAGCTTTCTTATCTGTAAAATGGGATATTTGTAACATGCCTTGTACAATTGCTGGGGACAACACACCATGAAGACAGTTAGTGCGAGGCGCAGAGCAAGGATGTCTGAATGAGCAAAGTTTCTTTGAGCCTGTCACCCGCAAACTGGAGAAGGTAATTCCTACTTCACGTCACGTTAAATGAGATTGGAAAATATATTTATGTATATAGATGGATTTGTGTGTTGCCTCAATCGAAAATTAGGTACTCTTTAAAAAAAACTTGCTCATCCTTTCACGTACTGAATTTAGTTAATGAAACTTGTCTTACAATGAACTATTCAGGAAAGTAAATGAAATACTATATTTTAGTTTTCCCTTTGAAAATGATGTCTAAACTTAATGAAAATTTAGCTGGAACAATCAATTAGTACATTTCTACATACAAATCATCCTTCTGGAGACAAATGAGTCAAGAATTGAGAGATAAATATGACCAAAAATAGCCTAGAGATTCACATGGAACTGACTTCCTTTGTTTTCCTGCTCCAAGTGGGTGCATTTTGGCCTGCCAAGATATCACACTCACACCCTGACGGTCAAGCCTGAGGCCTCGAACTGGATGGATGTTGAAATTGAGCTTGTTGGTGTGACTGTCAGAATGACACATACTTGGTCACTAGTCCATATAGTAAAAGCTCCTTGCTGGAGGAAGGGCATAGGGATGGAAGCTCATGTTCATTTCGTAGAAAAGAAGCATTGGGAAGAGGGTTCTCAGCATCCTCAAAGAAGGCTGGGTCAAGGGCGACGGAACGAACGAACTGGTTATATCTCGGGGTATCTGGGTTTGATATCTGGCTCCTAACTCTGTCACTTAGTATCTGTGTGATATCAGGAGAGTTAGCGAATCTTGCTGGGCCTTGATTTTTTCCTCTGTATAATGGAATGGCACGACCTTCTCGGATAACAACGGTGTTTGTCTGGAAGCTCATGAGCTCACGTGAGAAAGCATTAAAAGCCTTTCAGAATTATAAAGCAACACCTAGATACAAGCCTCCCTTCCTTTTACAGGAACGGCAGAGACCTGGGGGCAGTGCTAGGTAACAGCGACCACATCCGGAGCACTTACTTCCTTTCAGGCATTGTCCGTATAGTTGCTTCATGTTCATGACCCCACTTTGTGCTGGCACCAACCCCCAGGGGGAAGCTGTTATTATTATGTGCATGTTTCAGGTGGCGAAACTAAGGTCCAGAGAGGTTAGCTAGCTTGCCCAAGGTTGCACAGCTAATTCACCATGGCAATGGGATTTGGACCCAGGCGATGGGACTCTGGAGCCCGGGCTCCTAACCTTTAAGCTGGGAGTCTCCTGAGAGCATGACAAACAAGGAATGCTTTGTCAGCAAGAGTTAGGGAAACATCTTACTTTCCCCACTACACAACGGCCCCAGGCTTGCTGCAGGGAGGAAAGCTGAAGTCCCAAGGCCATCCCGGGCTCAGGGAGCAGGTGTGGTGGGAGGAGAGGATGGCTCTCATCCCTGCCACCTCCACCTTCAAGATGTCCCACCGACAGCTTCCTAATCTGTATACCAGGAAGATTACACTAACCTTAGGGGGCTGCCTCAGGGACTAAAGGAGACAAGAAATGAATGCAAATCTCTCGTTGTAACTGATAAATGGCATGTAGCAGGTGCTCAACGAATGGCTGCTCCCCAGCCTTTCCCTGAGACCTGAAGTAATCTAGGTGACAAGATGTAAGGGATGGTGGCACAGCCAGAAACCTAAGGATAGTACAATTCGATGTTTAAAACTATGGGCCTGGAGGTCTGGGCTGCCTGGATTCATCTCCTGGGTCCACTACTTACTGGTTCTGTGATCTTGGGTACATTATTTAACCTATCTGCACCTCAGTTTCTTTATCTGGAAAGTGGGCATAACGGTACATACTTCATAGGGTTTGGAGAATATTAGATATTAAATAATCTGTGTAAAGCACTTAGAACAGCGGCCGGCATATGGTTAAGCATTGAATAAATGCTAGCAGCGATGACTTAGATTAGCCCCCTGCACGTTCTCAGGCCGAGGGGCATCGCAGGGACTTTGCCGGGCTATGTTTTATACGGCAACTCCCCCTGCCCCGCCCCCATTTTCTTTCAGACCCCCCCCCCCCCCAATCGGATCCCGGAAGAGTGAACATCTCTGCAGCTTGGCCACATGACTGGCCCAGATGAACTTCTGAAGGGCAATTTCTCAGCAGGTGGGCTAGTAGGGGCTTGACGACAGCGACAATGGCCACCTGACAAACAGCACAGGGAGTCAGGAAAGTGTACACACACACACACACACCCCTGAGCTTCTGTGCTTTCTGCATTTGGAATCAGATTTGGACTCAGTTGAGTGAATTGTCCTATTTCTTTTGCTTTGGATGAAAATGAGGTCCCATGCAGGGGGTCCTCAGCGGCCGTGAATAGTCCCCACCTAGATGGAAGGAGACCTGGACACAGGCATGAGAAACAGAGAGCCGCTCCATCCCCAGCACGTGGAGAAAGGGGCGTGCTCTTCTTAGCCAGAAATTTTACTCGGCAAGGTTTTGTTAGAAAACTACAGGAAAACCATACTGTAGTTGTGTGTGTGTGTGTGTGTGTGTGTATGTGTGGGAGAGGAAGGGAAGGAGGGAGGAAGAGAGAGAGAGAGAAACGGAATAGAATACAAAGAGAAACCGGGCACAGGGAATCTTGCCGTGGCATACTCTGAGCATTCCCGCATAGCCTTGTCCTGTCCTCCTCCAGCCCTGGTACTCGAGGGACCTGCTTTTGTTAAGCCCACATTCGTCATTTAAACCAGCGGAGCCTCAGTCTCGGTGACTGCAATGTCAGCCCGCTGGAGCGAGCAGCCCTGCAGGACCCCGACTGAAAGGCTGGATGCCGTGAGTCCGAAGCCCCGCAGGCAGCGCGCAGCCGGCCACCTCCTTCCAGCCTGGCCGGGCGGTGTCCCGGAAGGCCAGCCCGTCCCTGCGCCCCGCCCGCCAGCCCTACCTGAGCTGGCGCGGCTCGCAGTCCACGCCGGGCAGCAGCAGCCGGGCCGCCTGGCGGACGTCGTCGCTGTCCATGGAGAAGCTGCGGCGGTGGCCGGCGTGTGCCACGGCCACCCGGATCCACTCCATCAGCGGCGGCAGCACGAGGAAGGGCCTGCAGCGGGGGAGGGACGCGGAGACAGGTTAGGGCAGCGTTGTGGAGCGGGGAGGGGGCGCTGGGGGTGGGGGTGCCCGCTCAGCGCCACCCCCACACTCCTCGCCTATCCTCCCAACTCCCTTCCCCCAACCTCGCTTTCCCTGGAGACCCTGCCTCTGAATGCCGGAGTAGTGGGAGAGCCTCTGGAGACATCCTGACCGCACCGGTGACCCCGGGGCAGGCTCTCCTGAGTCTTTGGGCCTCAGTTTCCTCATCTATAAACCAGGGATAAAGTGACTGTGAACGGATAAGCTGGGACTATTCCGCGAGGAGTATTATCTCCCTCAGAGATCATGTGAACGTAAAGGAGATGACTCACTTAAAGCACCAAGCATGGGGTCTGGTGCTTAGGAGAAAACCCAAAAATCTCCTGGGGGTGTTAGAATTTGGGGCTGTCTTCCGGCCCCAATGTTAAGGTGTCCTCCAGCCCTCCCTTCCCATCCCCAGCCACCTTTCTGTCATGCTTCTGGAGCCTAAGCTCTGCCAAAGCACCAGGCCGCCCACAGGCTTTAGCCCCTGGGAAAGGCAGAGAGAGCCAAGTCGACAGGCAACAAGCCTGGGGGGGGGGGTCACAGCCAGAAAAGCAGGGGTGGGAGGATGGTGGGGGGCGGGGCCGAGAGGGCCTTTGCCATACCCCTGGAGCTCTGGGAGCCCCAGGTTCCTCACCTGCTAATGGGATCACAGCAGGGTGTCCAGCTTGCTGCAAGAATGGCCTGAGTCAATAACTTCCTGGGCATAATACACATTTGCCATCTTCCTATTTCTTCCAGTGATTATTATAAACTCTGTCCTCACATTAGGACTACAGGGGAAGGGGCGAAACTGAGTCCTAGCCCAGGGATTCTGATTTAATTCATCCAGGATGGGGGCAGACATTGGTAGTTTTTAAGACCTCCCCATGAGAATTTAATGTGCTTCGGAATGATCTGGAAGGCTTGTTAGAATACAGATTGCTGGGCCCCACCCTTAGACTGTCTGATTCAGTAGATCTGGGGGGGGGGGGGAGGTGACCAAGAATTTCCCTTTCTAATGAGTTCCTGGGGGATACTGATGCTGCTCAGTTGGGGCTCACTCAAAGAACTGCTCTAAAGTACTGATAGAGGGCTTGGGAATCAGCTGTGTGTGTGTGTGTGTGCGTGCGTGTGTGTGTGTGTGTGTGAAAATGCACATTCCTGGCCATATTTCCAGAACTGCTGATTCTGCAGGGTCTAGGAATATAATTGTAATAAGCAAGCCCCTATGATACTGATTTAAGTGTACCAAGGACCACACTTTGAGAAACACACTGTGTAGATCAAGAAGGTTTCTTACCATTCGGCAGGGCTGGGACTAGGGTGAGGCAAGTGAGGTGCCTAGAGTGCAAAATTTAGAAAGGCCAGGGCACGCACGTGTGTTCTAGGTGCCTCCGCTACCTTATCCTGTCCACGGCGCTGCCACTCAGTCCAACCTGGCTGCCGTGGGAACGAGAGAGGTCGCTGTACAAGGCAGTGAAACCCTCAAGACATGAAGATGTCATGAGCTTCCCACCAAGACTTGCATGGCAGGTTCTAGTTTTCCGAGAATAGGGCCTATTTAGCCAATGTTAATAATATTTAACAGCTAAGCCTTTTACATTCATCTCAGTTAATCCCATTCATGATCTCACCTAAATGCCGAGGACCGACCTATCAGCTGGGTATGACTATGCCCATTTTCTAGATCAGGAGAATGAAGTTTATTGAGGTTAAGTAACATGCCCTGGGGATTAGAAGGTTAGCAAGTATGAGGGCTGGGAGTCAGACCCAAGTCATTGGACTACATGGCCCACGTGCCATAACCCCACGTGCTACCGACTTGCTCTTGTCCAGCCAACCTCCACGCACTCTGTTACCCAGCATGCACCTGTCACCCCAGCGGGGAGGATCTGGTCATGGACCCTTGATGGCACACCATGTTCAGTCTCACTCATGCAGCTCAATCCCCTGTATCAAAGGCCTCCAGCCCCAATTAGCCTTCAAACCACAGTTCGAATCTCGCTTCTCCCTAAACATGTCGCCTGATGACTCCATTTCACCTGGACCCCTAGCACGGTAGACTCCACTGCATTGACCTTAGCCGCTGGCCTTGCAGGTGCCCCATTGGAATGCACGATCCATGGGGCAGGGACCTGGGACTGCTGAGTGCACTGACCCAGCCCCAGGACAGCACTTAATAAATACTTGTTCATGAAATAGACTAAGATATACCAATTTCTTACTGGGTGAAATGGATAAAAATCGAGTTTCTGGACCCATGGACCTGCGGGGCAGACTCCCAGGTTATTTCTGCATGTATCAGCCTGCTGCTAGGCTGTCGCCCTCATTCTCTCATTCTCTCCATCACCTAAACTGAATCAGGCACTCAATAAACACACACGGACTTGAAATTGAATTGGATTCTACTGTCTCAGGTGAGCAGGACTTATTTTTGACACCATGTCTCCAACACTGCTGAAACAGGATCCGAGTGCTCAGAGAACCCCTCCTGGGTTGTTTTTGCAGGGGGACCCCCCCCCCCCCAACCCGCTTCTTTTGCTCAGTGCCCCAGAAGTACAGCCCACAACTTCCAGCCCCTCGGGTCTGCGTCTCCATCACAGACTGCCCTTGGGCTGCTGCCTTTCATGTGTGATGCCAGGCCCAGGGCAGGCAGCCAGCTCCTCATGAATGCCAAAAGAGAAGAAAAAGAGGCTCTGCTGCCTTCAAAACAATACCTTGACCGAGACGGCTGGCAGCACCGGAATGAGAAACCCGGATCCCCAGGATTCCAGCCTCTTCTGGAATTTTCTATGTACCTATTCCCTCCTTTCAACATTGCCTTCTCTTCGTCACTCTGACCTCAGTAGTTTATAAGCTCATGAATCATGAATTCTTTGCCAGCAACTCATTTAAAAATCTTCTTATCGTGTCTACTCAGAGGGGGAAAAAAAATAGTATGACTTGCGATATTTCTTTTGGAGGATTTGGAGACAGGAAAGTATTCTAAAGCCTAGAGGTGAGGAGAAGGTAAAGAACACTGAGGGGGGGAAAGACTGCACGCTCCTTACAGATTTCTGAAGAGAACATTGTTCCCCTGGCTGCCGACTTCGTTCTGAGTTGTCTGTAGGGACCAAAACCTGGAGGGAGTTTGAAGGAGCTCCTGGCTTGATTAACTGGCTCTTTAGGTTGTTTTAACATCAGAATCACAGGGGGAAGTGCGTGAAAAGTGCCAAGGGCCTGATTTCACCCCCAGAGTTTTGGTTCAGCAGGTCTGGGGTTGTGTCTGGTCATCTGCGTTCCAGACAAACTCCTCTGGGAATTCTGGAAGAAGCCAGATTTGATCATCTCTGGCCAGGGGGACTGAGGTGAGTAGAGGGGGGACACGGTCAACTCGATCAGGGCAGTGGCCATGGAAATATTTGCTATGGTGTTCGAAGAGAAGGTCTGAGGGGAGGGGCCAGAGGCTCTAGAAGGTAAGAGAAAGCTAGAGGGGCTTCTTGCTGGGTCAAGAGAGCAAGTCAGCTCAGGAAGTTTGCTGGGACCTTTCTGAGAAGCGAAGAGGGAGCTGACGATATGGTGACTGTTGGAATCGAAAGGGAGTTTGGTTGGCGAGGGGCTGGGTGCTACAGAGGATGGTATAATATGTGAGAGAAGCATGGTTTGGGATTCTGCAGAACCGAATTCCAGTCTTGAACCTGCCGGGAGCTCGCCGTAGGACTCCGGCTCCGATCTGTAAACATCTCGCCCTCAGCGTCTTCATCTGTAAAGTGGGTGAGTTTGGATCAGATAGTCTGTTTCAGGGGTTGGGAAACCTTTTCTGTAAAATGGCGGATAGTAAATATTGTCAGGATTAGGGGCCGCACGGCCTTGTTTCAACTACTCAGCTCTGCCTTTGTGACAGAGCAGCCACGGACAGTACATAAATGAACGAACTTGGCTGTGATCCGGGGAAACGTAAGTCATAAAATCAGATGGCGGGTCATGGTTGGATGACCCCAGGTCTATCTGGTTCCTTCCTACTGTAAACTTCTTTGATTCTATTGAAATAGCCAACTGCCAGGGCCATTGTCTGAAGCAGTGAGGATGAGAAGAAGCGCAGGAAGGTAGTGATAGGGACAAAAAGCTTTGGAGAGATTAGAAAACAGAACCCTCCTACAAAGAGTTGGCTTTGGGGAATAAAGAGCCACAGGTGTACCCAGAGGCAGTACCTTCAAGGATAAAACCCTAATGTGGCCATGAATGTCATGTATTACCATCATTTATTCATCCGACAATCCTTTAGGGAGCACCATCCTTTCAGGTGTTGGAGATAGAGTGACCAAACTTATCAGGTCTTTGTTCTCATACAGTTAACATTCAAACAGAGAGACAGATAAGAAACACATAAACCAACAGGTAACAAAGCAATTACAAATCGTGATCGGTGCCAGGTGCTGGGATAGGCAACGAGCAGGGTCGAGGTGGGAAGGCCTCTCCGAGGTGACAAAATCTCATCAGATGTGAAGGAATCAGCCATATGTGAATATGTGCGAAGAGGGATGGACGTTCTAGGCAGCAGTCACGGACTGTGCAAAGGCCCTGAGGTAGAAAAGACCTGTAAAGGCCACCAAGGGCTTTCACGTGCATCATTTCCTGTTTGCCCCTCTGGGGCAGGCGGTGCAGCCGGGACATGGGTGAGGAAGGATCACTGTGTTAGGCTGAGTAATGGCCCCCAAAGACATCTCGTCTTATTCCTGACACCTGTGATCGTTGATGGCAAAGGGACTCTGTACATGGAATTCGGTAAGGGATCTTGAGAAGGGAAGATTATTCTGGAGTGTCCGGCTCAGCCCTAAATGCTATCACAAGGGACTTGTAAGAGGGAAACAGACGGTGATTTGACACAGATGACCCAGAAGCCAGATGCTCTGCTGCTGGCTTTGAAGATGGAGGAGGAGACCACAAACCAAGGAATGCGAAGGAGGTGGCTCTAGCAGTTGGAAAAGGTGAGGAACGGATTCTTCTCCCAGAGCCTCCGGGAGAAAACGTCCCTGCTGACGCCTTGATTCGGGACCGCTAAAACTGATTATGGACTACCGCTCTCCAGAACCGTAAGAGAATAAATGTGCGTTTGTTTTAATCTACCGGGTTTACGGTAACGTGTCATAGCTGCCATGGAAACCAGGGCAATCGCGAAGCCAGGGTCGTGATAAGGTCGTTGCGGGCGACCTGGAGACGTGGTGGTGAAGACGGGGCGAGTATCAACGCTGGCAGTGAGGGCATCCGCGGGGTTCTGGCATTCATCTCAGACACCTAAAATGCCTTGCTCCTGGGGTCAGTGGCAATACCTGCTACTGTGGACTGAATTATTCCCCCCCCCCCCAATTTGCATGTCGGAGCCCTAATACCCAGTATCTCAGAATATAACTATGAAAATGAGTCCATTAGGATGAGTTTTGGTTCAGCATGACTGGTGTTCTCCTAAGAGGACGTGAGGTCACACAGGGAGACATCAGGGGCACCCCTGTGAAATAGGCCACGAGACGGTGGCCGCCATCTGCAAGCCAGGGAGAGAGCCTTCGGGAAAAAACCAAACCGCCGGAAACCCTGGACTTGGACTTCCAACCTTCAGCACTGTGAGGAAATAAACATCTTTTACTCAAGACACCTAGTCTGTGTTAATTTGTTACGGGAGTCCTGTCCTCGCAGACTAATACACCCGTGGTTGGACTTAAACTCTTGCTCTGCCCTTGAGGTTTTAGTCTGTAGCTGAGGATTTTCAACTGGAAGTTCAAATCTTTAGAGAGCTGATGGTTTTGGTTCACTTCCTTTAACCTACTGACAATAGCGGGTGAATTCAAAGCCATCTGGAGGCCGCACAGTGCAGAGGTTAAAAGCTCAGGCTTCAGAGAGAGACTGACCAAGAGCTGGATTCCCACTCCGGCTTCTAGCTAGCTGTGTGACCTTGAACAAGGTATTTCAATTGTCATGCTTTAATTCTCTCGTCAGAAAAATGGGGATAATAAAAAGTTCCTACTTCAGAGAGCATAGTGGGCTGAATAATAGCCTCCCCCCCACAAAGATGTCTACAGTCTAATCTCTAGAACCTATGAATGTTATGTTATCTGGGAAAATGAACTTTGCCCATGAGATTAAGGGTTTTGAGAAGACTATCTTGGATTATCCAGGTAGCCCTAAATACTTACAGGAGGGTCCTTAGAAGAAGGAGGCAAGAAGGTCAAAGGAGGGAGTGGGAGATGTGTCAGAAGAAGCAAAAAGTTAGACTAATGCCACAAGGGGTCATGAGCCAAGAAATGCAGGCGGCCTCCAGAAGCTAAGAAAGGCAAGGAAACAAATTTTCCTGTGGAGCCTCCGGAAGGAACCAGCCCTGCCGACACCTTCCCGTTAGCCCAGGGAGACTGATTTTGTACTTCTGACCCCCAGAACTGTTAAGGCAATAAACCTGTGTTGTTTTAAGCCTCCATATGTGTGGCAACTTTTAACAGCAGTCACAGGAAACGAAAAGAGGGTTACTGCGAGACTTGAGTGGGATGATGTACGTAGCCTGGCGCCTGATGCCAAGGAAGCGCTCCATAAGCGGCAGCTGTTATCATCACCACCACTAGCCTTGTTTTTAGCATCACTCAACTTTCTCCTTGCCAGATGGAGGAAAGGCCTCGCTACACAGAGCGATGCTCCTGTCATCTCTTTTCAAATCAGAGCAAACCCCCGCAGTCGCCATGCCTTCACTTTTTAGATCGTGTGGCCCTGGCTTTTCATCGTTGTTGTTTGTGGAGTCTCTCTTAGGCTGGAGAGGAATTTAGATGTTTTACTGTGTGGTTTGGAAAGCTCATAATTCCCGAGATACAGGGAGTGAAGGAAAAATAGCAAAACTGATAGCAGCCCATCTCCAGTGCCGGTTTCTATAGCAATAGTCACTGTAATCTCACCATAGTTGTGGCCACCAGAGCTAGGAAGATGGCAGAGGTCAGGGGTGGCCATGCTGGTTACTATAGTGACAGCCCAACTGTGCTGTATGGTCAGACTACTGGTGAGGGTGGTTCCCGCAGGCCTGGAGCAGGAGGAGCCAAGGGGTGTGTTCTAGGTCAGTGCTTCTGGAACATCGATGTGCATGTGAATTGTCCGGGATCTTGTTAAAACGCAGATTCTGATTCGGTGGGTCTGGAGCAGGGCCCGAGAATCTGCATTCTAAAAAGCTCCCAGGCAGCTGCCTGTCTATGGACCCCATTTTGAACAACCAGGCCTTAGGGAGTATTACGGCTTGAGCCAGAAACCAGGGAAGGTGGATTCTATTATCAAGTTTAAGGGGGAGAAAGTGAGGCTCGAAGTGAGAGAGCTACAAGGAGGGTTAGAGGCCCAGGAGATGGTAGAACAGAAGGAGGCTGTTTGTATCTGGGCCACCTGATTGAAGGTGAGTGGTATGTGGGGCTGGCTGAGCCTCGTGCACGAGCCTGCGCCCAGCTGCGACGGGGGGCCCAGGAGAGCAAGTGTCTGGTGATCGCAGCTTTTATCATGGAAGGTGGGTTCTGTCTCCCTCCAGAATTCTCCTTTAGCCTTCCCACAGTCTTACGAAACAGAGTCTTTTAGTCCCGGTGAGTTCATTCGGAACTAAGCCCCCATCTCATTGTCTGACAGGTATTAGATATTCATGATGGTGTTTAGGATCATCTTGGGAATGTAAATGCTTAAAAAAAAATACACCATGCGGTGGTTTATTTTATGAGTCAATGTAGCTAGGCCACAGGACCCAGATATATGGTCCGATACGAGTCTGAATATTGCTGTGAAGGAATTTTTTTTAGATGAGATTGACATTTACATGGGTGGATGGGTGGGCCCCCTCCAATCTGTCGGAGGCCTTAAGAGGAAAAAGTCTGACCTTCTCTAAGAACAGGGAATTCTACCAGCAAACTGCCTTAGATTTGAGCTGGGGTCACACACACAACTTCCTGGTTCTGTTTTTGCGGAGAACCCTGAGGAACGCACACTTGCAACGTGTCCCGTGGGACTCAACTGTTTGTGGCGATGCAGCCTCCTCTTCCTACACTGATCCTGCCCTTTCGCCATCGCACACATCGGCCTGGGCAGGGAGGAAGCTTGGGGCTGGACGGCACAGAGGGCTACCTCCCAACATCCCGCGCCTGCAGACACACCATTCCAGAACTGTGAAACAAGGGCATTATGGGCATGGTCAGTGCTGTTAGGGTCTCCTTTAGTAGCTAAAGGAGCAGTCCTTTGTAATGTGAAAGTCAGCACCATTAATGGGTGATTATGCAAATTCCCTGAAATGGGGCAAGCGCCCAGGGCACTGGGTGAAGAGGTGATTTCTGCTAATAGCGACAGCAGGTGCATGTGACTGACCACGGATACGCCTTCAGCTTGCCTGTCACATATTCTGAAGAAGGTGACTTAGAGGGCGGGAGCGTTGTAAATGGAGTACCGAAGTATAAGCAAGTTCAGGCAGAGCAATAATGATGTACGAATAACAACGATCTCCTCCTCCCTGCTGACCAGTAGCTGCATGCCCTGCCCCTCTGCCCTGCCACGGGACATGGCTCTGTCACTTACCTCCCAGCAGTCCTATAACTCAGCCTCTACCTCACCTCCTCCATACTTTCCCATCAGCATATAAGCACTGGACATGCTCTCGTTTCTCACAATTAGAATAGGAGAGGAGCGACATGACTGGAGTGTAAGAATCCACAGTTCTCCTGGAGTTTCAGTCTAGGTAATTCATCTAGTTCTCCATCTTTGGATGGCGGGGGCTCCAAATCACCTGGGGAACTAGTTAAAATGCATATTCCTGGGCTCCTGCCCATTTGCCGGGCATCTCTGTTTCCTGTGGCTGCTCTAACCAACTACCACAAACGTGGTGGCTTTAAAAAACTAGACATTGGAAATCTGACTGCTGGAGGCCAGAAGTCCACAATCAAGGTGTCCGCAGGAGGCCCCCCTCCAGATCTAGGAGAGCCCGTTCCTTACCCCTTCCAGCTTTTTGTGGTTGCTGGCTGGGGGCTACATCACTCTCATCTCCGCCTCTGTATTTACACCACCTTTTCCTCTTCTGTGTGTCAAATCTCCCTCTCTCTTATAAGGACCCTGGTGTTTGGATTTAGGGCCCACCCAGACAATCCAGGATAATCTCCCCATGTCAAGATACTTAACTGAATCACATCTGCAAAGACCCCCCCCTCTCTTTATAAAACAACATTTATAGGTTACAGCAATCAGGACCTGGTATCTTTAGGGGCCATTATGCAGCCTATGATACTTGGCATCTGCATCTAGTTCCTTCTCTATAGGGTTTCTAATGCCTTTGAAAGGCTGAGACCCTCGGGTCTAGAGGACACTAGCTCTGAGCTGCGAGACGCTTGGAGGGCCTGAGGTCCTTGTTCACACACCATGCAAGGATCAACAGACCAGCTTGCGCCTCTCCTCCCTGGGCTGCTGGCTGTATCACAACTAGGCCTGGCTTAGGGGCAGAGAGGCCTCTGTGGTGGGAACCCAATCTCCAGTGGGTGGAATGATGAGGGGCCTAGGATATAAATGACCTGGGAGAGGAGCGGTGGCTTCAGAAGCCGCAAGCTCTGCTCGAGGCTGCTACGGAACCCTCCTCACAGCCTTGGGCACGAAAGATAAAGATCTGGGAGGTAGCAGGGGATGTACAGCTTCATACTCTGGGAGTAGTGGCTTGAGAAGCCTAAAAGGGCAAAGAGGTCGAGGTCAAGAGGCAAAGGTCAGGGATGGGCTCCCAGGGGTCATTTAGGCCTGTTTCTGCCTCCAAAAGTATCACCATGGAAGTCTGCAAAAGGCAGCAAGATGGCCTTACGAAGGAAATTCATTGTACCTTTAAATCTAGTGCCGGGGTCGGGGAAAAAGGACATGTACCCTGAAGACAGAAGGCCCTGCATTTGAGTCCAGGCTCCATCGCATGATTCACTGAACCTTGGGCAAGTTACTTAACTTCTCTGTGCCTCAGTGTCCTCATATTAAAACAAGAGAAATAGCAAGGCCACTCCACAGGGTTGTTGTGAAGATTGAGAAAAGCTCTGTAAGGCACTTAGCACACAGTAAATGCTCAACGAAGTTAGTTATTATGCGGGGCCTATTATGTGCCAGGCATGGTTCTGAAGATTTTTCTTTCCTCGGCCCATCTGATCATAAGAACCCTTCTAAGATAATGAAACAGGCACAGAGAGGTTAAGTAACTTGCCTACGGTACGTAGTTATAAATAGCAGTGCCAGGATACCACATACAGGCAGTTGGACCCAGAGGCAGGGCTAGTAGCCATGCGTTCCATTATTTCCAGGTAGAGGCTATGGCACGTGCAAAGCCCCAAAGGCAGGCTGGGGCATCGCATTTGGGAGAAACTCAGCTTGTTATGGCTGGAGGCAAGAGAGGAGAAAGAGCAATGGAGGGACTGGTAGGAGATAACGTTGGCGGGGGGCGGGGGGGGAAGGCAAGGATCACACAGGACCTTCTAACTTCTAGAATAAAATCGTAGACTCCTAATATTTTAATGTTCCCTCAGTCAGAATTGCAGTCAAAAAACAACATCAGAAAAAGCATTTGGAAAGAAATATCAAGAATGGATTGACAAAAATACCCTAAAATGTGCAAAAACCAGGGTTCGCCATAACTACTTGTTTAGAAAGTAGACAGAGAATATTTTTGCACTCTGGTAGAGACTGTGGGGTGCCCCTCCTTCCTTCTTCCTTAGTAACTGCCCCCCACATCCTCAACTGAGCTTATGACCATGTAGCATACATTTTTCAGCCTTGATTACATTGGTTCTTATGATGATATAAACAGAAGTTTCTTCTGAGACTTCTAGAAAGGCCCTTAGGGGGAGGGTCCCTAACTATCTCTGGTCTTCCATTCCGCTGGCAAGAATGTAGACGCCATGGCTGGAGCTCAAGCAGCCATACTGCACCATGAGGTGGAGGCCACATGTTGATGATGGCAGAGAAAAAAGATAGAAAAAGGACCTGGATTTCTGACGATTGCTTAAGTGGCCATACCCGCTCTGGATTCTTACTCCCAGACTTCGTTTATATGAGAAATACATTTCTATCTTGTTTAAACACCCGATATTTGGGTTTTCTGTCATTCACAGCCAAACAAAAGTCTAAGCGACACTCATATCAGTTCCCATGGCATTTAAGTTAAATCTCTATTTTTCCTTTTCACGTGTCCCTATAAATTTGAATGTCTTTCTGTTTACCAAAAAGAGAAGGACGAAAACCTTTCCTTTTGATAGTTCTGTCTTCTAAAGACTGTGAACTCATAGCCCTGAGACTGTGTTTGTTCCAAAAAACTACATTTATGAAAACATTTGTTCCAGTTAATTGTTTGTTCATTTACAGGCGTAAACTATGTCATCAACCTTGTGAAAATTCACTGACAATGGCTTCGAGCTCATCATAATTGACTCGATCAATAAAAATAACAATACAGATGCTCTTGCAGTGAGAAACACATCTCAAAGTCTTTATCCTTGCTTAAATCCTCTTCCAAGGAAACATTTAAAATTTATAATTAACAGGTCAGTTTTATTTTATCTTAGTTGTTTTCCCCAGCTTTACTAAAATATAATGGACAGATAACACTGTGTAAGTGTAAGTGTGCAACGTGATGATTTGATGCACTTATATATTATGAAATGGTTACCACTGCGGGGTTAGCTAACACCTCCACTGCCTCACGTAATTACTATTTCCTTTTTGTGGTGAGAAACATGTCAGATCTACTCTCTTAGTAACTTTCAAATATATAGTACAGTATGGTTAACTATTGTCACTATGCTGTATATTAGATCCCCAGAACTTATTCATCTCCTAGCTAGAAGTTTGTACCCTTTGATCAACATCAATCCAGCCCCCACCCCCGCCCCGCCCCTAATAACCACCATTCTACTCCCTGTTTCTATGAGTTTAGCTTTTTAAGAGTCAACATATTAAGTGAGATCCTACAGTCCTTGTCTTTCTCTGATTTATTTCAGTTAGCACAATGCCCTCAAGTTCATATGTTGTTGCAGATGGCAGGATTTCCTTCTTCCTCCTAGCTGACCGATGTTCCATTAACAGATCAGTTTTACAATACCATGCAGGCTCTCTTTCTTCCACATAAATAAAGGGCGGCTGAGCATGGTCTAGAGCTTTTCCCCATGCTGTCCTTCTCGTCTCTGCCACGGGGCTGTGGCTTTGAGAAAATGATATTCTAGTTCTCTGGTAATAAACCCTTTGAACTCCCGTTACCCTGCACTTGGCAGTAGGACAGGATGGATGAAATTCACACTCTAGCCCTGATTGGTCGGAACCCTGCTTATCAAAACACAGACTTAAGACAGCTGATTCCCCATGCCTCTTGGGCTTCCATAGAAGGGCTCTTGCTTTGAGTCAGAAGCCTGTTTCCGAGTAGGCTCTGCTACTAGCTAGCCGTGTGACTGTGTATCCTTGTGTGCTCTGTGGGCTTCAAGTGTGCTCACTAAGAAAGAGACCAGGGAACCTTTTCTTCTAGCTTAAAATGGCAGTATAACATTTTGAAATAAATAAATAAATAACAAAAATATCGATCCATGGAAGTTGTTAGGGGAGAAAAAGCCATGGAGGCAGCTTCCAGTAGAACTTCCACTCTGACAGAAATGTTCTATATCTGTGCCAACCAGTACAACAGCCACAAGTCACATGTGGCTTCTGAGCACTTAGGATGTGGGTGATGCAACTGAGTTGCTAAAATTTGAATTTTATTAATTTTAATTAATTTAATTTAAAATAGCCACATGTGGTTAGCAGCTACTCTACTGCATAGTGCAGTTCTAAGGGACATCCTTCAGGTCAGTATAACCTCAGACAAGAATCTGGTAGAATGGGTGTAGAAAAAGGGCCACTGTTGACAGCAGGCGACCTAAATTTCTTATCAAGCTTCTCCATTATTGTGACCTGCATCATCATCACCACCACCACCATCATCATCATCATCAGAATTTTATAGCGTCTCCTATTTCTTGAGTGTTTATGATGTTCCAGGCTCTTGCAAATAGCTTTACTTTAAAAAAAAAAAATTTCATTTAATTATAAAAACATCCTCGTAAGGTATATGTTATCATCTCTACTTTATAGATAAGCAAACTGAGGCTTAGCAAGATTCATCACTGAAGTATAGAGTATAGCTCAGCTGTTGTGGCAAAGCTGGGGTTTGATCCCAAGTCCGCCGGCATCTGAATTCCACATGCTTCGTCCTTATTTTATCCCTTCTCCAAAGACTGGTGTGGCATTGAGTGAGTGACTCAACACCGAGAAGCTTCAGTTGTTCAGCTGTGAAGTGAGGAGGCTGAGCCGTATGAACTGGAGGATTCGCTTCACTTGCAAAAGGTCATGATTCCCATACTTCCCTCTCCTGGGGAGGGGGGCAGTTTTGTCTAATGAACATTACTATTTACAGATGTGACCATGTGAGACAAAAAGACCCTGCTTGCGCTGAGCACACTTCGATGATTTTCCTAAACATAACCCTAGACTAGGTTATAGATTGTTTTTAAATGCTCCCCAGGTGATTCAGATCACCAAAAATATCTAAGAGTTATTAGCCCTGGACTGAACTTGCTAAAAGCAGAAAAGACCCTATTGTGAACTTGCTTTTGGTGAAGATTATATATTGTTTGTATGTGCGTGTGTGTGTTTGTTTAAATTAGATCATGAGAGCTTTAATGCATGTTTCTCTTTCTGCATTGGAGGCCAGGAAACTCAATGCTAAATTTTATGTTCAATTAAAGTAACAAACTGAGGTGACATTTATCTAGTACAGTAGTCTTCTTTGATCCTAATAATATGTTTCGTGTGTGTGTGTGTGTGTGTGTGTGTGTGTGTCGTTATCCTCCTTCGTGGTTCTGTTATATCTAACTCATACTGTGAGTCTAGCTCAAATCCTTTTCAGAATTAGATTAGTTATGAATGATGAGTAGATAAACATCATCTGTCTTAGATTATGCCAAAGCCCCAACACTAACTGGGATAATAAAATAAGAAAGAGACTAGTAGGGTAATAAAATAAAAAAGAGGCTATCGCCATGTAGAGCGAGGTGGGGGGCATCCTCTGAAAAGGTAGGGGATAGAAATGGGATAGAATTTCCCAGTAAAAAGAAAAATAAAACAGGAGAAAGGGAAGAAGAAAAGAGACATCCCCAGAGAGCCTTAAAAATCAAGGAAGAGACTGGGCGGGGGGTGAAGAGGCAGTTTTGGTGCCAACACAAAACAACCATTTGGCCATTTAGCAGATTTATGGGAGCTCCATATGCGTGAGAAGAAAACATATGTGCAATTTACCTCTCAGACAAAATGTTATCAATTTTACATTTTGCTGAACCTGGAAGTGAGAGACAGAAACCAAGAAGGAAGCTTGTGATTTTAATAAAAGGAAAACCAAAAGGTCTATCGTTTAAGCTGGACTTTGGTGTGTTATCTAGGAAAGGACCTTACGCAGGTCTGTACTCCGGGAAAACCCTCCCCATCTGCACATGCAAAATATTCAGGGCTGATTATCTGGTGAGATGGAAAGGGGACGAGGTGTGTCCCCTGCCCTCCTCCCATGACCTGTCTAATTCTCTCTGTCGAATTCTTGCAGCCTCTCTCTCCAAATCAGATGGTGAAGGGGATGAGTTCGGGGGCCAGCCCAGAGTAGGCAGTCATTACCACCCAGAGGGACCAAAGCAAGTCTCATCCATGAGCCTGGGCCAGGCAGTGGAGCCCCTGCCAGGTCAGGGGCAGCACTTCTCCAGGATGGAGGGACATGGGTTGGTAAATAGGTGGGGATGTCTGGATTTCTCTGGGGTGTGGACGCTGGCTCTGAATGCAGCTGGGTACACGATGAGTGGGTGTGGCAAAGATGTCACCTAACCTTTAGATCCCTCTGTCGCCTAAAGAGTGAAGATAATGCCCGTTGGTCTTTCATGGGGCCACTGAGAAGATAAATGAGGTAACAGGCATTGAAGTGCAACCATATGGAAGGTTTACATTCAGACGTCTGCATGTACATCAGGCAGCTAACGCATCTCGTCTAAGTTGTTACCAATTAAACATCAGATTAAGAAAAACACAACTAGGAAGATAACAAAGACCTCATCTTGTCAGGGTCCTGTTCATTTCCTTTAAGTCAGGGGTCCTCAACCCTTGGGCAGAGGACAGTTCTGGTCTGTGGTGTCTTAGGAACTGGGCTGCACAGCAGGAGGTGAGGAGTGGGCAAATGAGAGAAGCTTCGTCTGTATTTGAAGCCGCTCCTCAGCACTAGCATCACCACCTCAGCTCCACCTCAGATCATCGGGCATGAGATTCTCATAGGAGCACCAGTCCCTGGTGCCACAAAGGTTGGGGACCACGGCTTTGTCTTCTGACCACCACTGTAGCACTACCACAGGATGACTGAAGGGGGAGCTCCTGCATACGTGCTCAGTGCACAGGCACAGAGCTGATGCCTTTGCCCATTAGTTCCTTACACCTGTTCTCACTCTGCTTCCAGTTTTCCAGCCTCTCTGGATCTCGCCGAATTCCTCTCTGCTCAACCCTGGAACTTGTCCAAGTTGAAGCTTCGCTTTACTCAAATCCGACGATACACACAGGTCTCACACCTTCCACCCTTCTAGATACATCCCTCTCCCGTATCCTCCGGGGATACAGACCTTCTTTCCCAGGCATGGACTCTATGGGGTGGCTCCTGCAACAAGCTTGCCCCAGTGCTACCAGTAGGAACCAGGCTCATGCAATGGGCCAAACATAAACCACTTTCCTCTTCTGGAATAGCCAGGCTGCAAGCCAAAGCCCACATTATCACCATGCATGGGCGGTGACTCCACTGTATGAATCGCCGGAATGGGGAGCCTTGGAACTTTTAAACCATGTTTATTCATCTTAGGTTCTCCACTCTATGATACCCAGGATAGGGGGTTCCGCAGCAGTAGGTGCTAAATAAATGTTTGTCAAATTAAATTGATAGCTATTTCCAAGAGTATAAGCTCTGGCGTCACACAGCTTTGGGTTTTAATCCTGGTACAGCCAGTTAACTGGGTCAGTGACCAGATCTCAGCAAGTCACATGGCCAGTGAGCCCCCGGTTCCAATCTGGAAATGGGGTAATATGTGCCCTGCAGTCTAGCCTGGCATTCAGAAGACATTCAGTAAATTGCAGCTGTTTTAAAACAGGGATCAGTTGCACCTGAATTAGGTTTTGGACTAGTCGTAGAAGCCCCGGGGAGCAAAAGAGGGAGTAACGGTGGTAGCTCCAGGGAGCATATCTCAGCTCCACATACGTAAGACGTCGGAGGAGTCTCGGCTCTCCGGAGCTGGGATGGGAAGGAAGTTTCAAGGGCTGGTGCTTTGGTCAGAGAGCCCCTTGGTGAGGATGTTAGGAGAGAGATTCAAACATCCAGTGGGGGGTTGGACTAGACAACTTTTAGAGTCCCTCCCCACCCTAAGAGTCCAACACGCTACATTTAACTGATTGGCCACTTTATCAGACTCTTCTTAAGACTGGACCATTGCATTGCTTTCATAATAATTTCCTGATTCCAGTTTTCCTCTCCAATCTGTTCACATTGCTGCCAGGATGAATGCGGTCACACGTAAACCTGGTCATCGGATACCAGTTCCTTGGCCTGGACATTTAGTAACTGGCCTCAACCCGTGTCTTCATGCCCTCATGCTCCCATTCCAACGTGCTCCGGCCACAGAAAATGACCGGCCATTTCTGGAACGCACGTGTTTGATCACATTTCCCTGCCTTTGCCCTGGCCGCTGTTGCCACTGTCTTTCTGCCCTTGTCATCCTGTTAGGTTCTAATTAATTTTTTAAGACACTGATCAAATGTCACCTCCTCTGGGAAGTACTTCCCAAGAGCCCCCCACACCCACAACAGGGTTATAGCTGTTACGTGTTCCCCTCGACTACTCCACAGCATTTTGTACGTAATTCCACAATATCATTCACATCATATTATGGAGCATGAATTATTCATCCTTGTATCTTCCAAACTTGCCCACAGTAGTATTTGCCACTATTCAAAATGACGTTCTATATTAGTGTCCCGGATTGTTGTGTCTCTTCTACTAGACTGTCAGCTTCCTGCGGGCAGAGGCTCGTTCTGTGCTCTGTTGCATCCCCAGCACTTTGTGTAGTGCCTGGCACATGATAGGTCCTCGATCAACATTCTTTGGTGAAGGAGCGGATGTGATGTACGGCATGGTGACTGTAGTTAATAATACTGTGTTGTATAGTTGAAAGTGGCTAAGAGAGTCGATCTTAAAAGTTCTCGTCACGAGAAAAAAAATTCGTACCTATGTATGGTGATGGATGCTAACTAGTCTTGTTATGGTGATCACATCACAATGCACACAAGTATCAAATCATGGTGTATACCTGAAAGTAATTAATGTTATATATCAATTACATCTCAAAAAATAAAATAAAATACATCCCAAGTTTCTGACAAAAAAAATTCTTTGAGTTTATACATGAATCTTAAGTGAATCAATGAATGTCAGATTGAATCTTATGAATTTGTCTAGCTTAAATTCTGGTGGGTTCCCCACCTTACCCTTAGTGATGATTCACTGGAATGGTTTTATAAAGACTAAATAAAATGATTAAAATAGCTAAATATGGTTTATTTCAGTAGTATTAAGGGTAGGACCTCCACATAATTAAGATTCAATGAGAACCAGGCTTGGGTAAAAATTATATTAAAAGTCAGGTCCAGGGCTCTGGCCAAGGCCCAGAATAAATCCCGGTGTCCTTCCAAAGACTTCAGACTCTGGGAAAGTCAGAAATGAAACGGAAATCATGGGAAGCCAGGAGGACCACATTCCTCTAGAATTTAGATGTCCCCTGTACTGATCTGCCACCACGAGGGAACCTGGTGTAAGTCGGAGGGGCCAGCCACAGTGCCACTGGCCAGAGGCTTTTAGAACAACCTACAAGGCTGTTCATAGTGCTTTTTCATTTGGAGGTAATAAGGGTAGACTTGAGATATTGCAAGGTTCAAAAATTGGATGCAGTCTATACTAAGAGGAGACCCAGTCTGTTCAGCGCAGTGAAACCCAATTCAGCTCAGTTCAATTCACATAATTCAATTTAACATGTACCGAGCTTCTTATCACACATGGGCTAGAAACCAAACTCTTCCTCATGCCTCAAGGCTCTGCAAAGTCTGACCCCGCCCACCGTGGACTTCATCATCTTCATCTCCTGACATGCTCACTCATCCTGTTCCAGCCTCACCAGCCTCCTTGCTGTTCCTTGCATGGCCAAGAACGCTCCTATCCCAGGACCTTTGTACTTACTGTTCTCTCTGTCTGGCAAGATCTTTCTTCACCTATCCACATGGCTTACTGCCTCACTTCCTTTAGTTCTCTACTCAAATGCTACCTCCTTAGAGAACCCTTCCCTGACCTGAGCACCTCTCGCTACCTGTACCTGGTTCAATTCCACAGTTTTATTTTTCTTTATGTCACTTATCTTTGCTTGATAAGTTTATTATTTATGCATTTGTTCCTTGTCTGTTTCCCCTAGTGGAATGTAAGCTCCATGAAGATAGATATTTTACCTGGCATATAACAGATGCTCTATAAGTATTCGTTGAATGGCTGAATGAAGAAATGATTATTAGCTATGTACCAGCTTCTACAATTAGTGATACTGCAACAGTCCCAGCCTTCAATGAACTCATGGTCTAATGTGGAAAAGACAAGCCAAGACGCTATTTAAAAAGCTTTTATGATAAAGGAATACACAAGGTCTTATGAGAGAATGAATCAAAATCAGTTGGCGTTGAAAGGAGTGGGACTATGTTGGGAAACACTGTCCTGAGCCTGGAAGGGGGAAAGAGAAGGGCTTGGAAGAAGAGTCCAGGCAGGGGAAATCAGATGAGGAAGTGTGGAGCAAGTTTGGGGGTCTCTGTGTGGACCGGAGTAGCTGAAGGGACAAGTGGAGGGGAGATAGTCTGGCAGATGAACCCTGAGATAATAAGTGCATGAACGGGGAGGGCCACTTAGGGTGCAGGCTGATCATTTAACTTGTTCCCTGTTCATCGACTACCTCTATGGAGCAGGGGTCTGAGCTGAGTTTGTGGAGGACACAGAGATTTAAAACTTTGGCACTGGTGTTCTATCTAGCAAGGGAATTCAATGTGGCCACACGCCCCCAATTCCCCAGGGCAGTACCTATTGCAACAAGTCTGTTTGCCCTTAATTATCCTTGTACAGTTGTTTGGCTGGTGGATTGCAGCATGAAGTGGCCATCAGAGAAGGAAGGGCAGATGACCATAACACAAGGCCGACCACGGAAAGTGCCTTAAAAGATGTTCTTATAAAGCGCTCTGAGGTCTGAGCAGGGTCAGCGCCTTCAGGGAAAAACTTCGGAGGCAGAGGAACTTGAGTCAGTGTTGCTGTTCAACAAGTTGTTCTTGGTTCTGCCTATTTACTGGTTTCTTTTTTTTCTTCACAAAAGTGGTTTTTCCACACTGTGTTGCCACAGGGTCTGGGGAGTGGCTGTGTAAGGGGTGAAATTCTGTGTAAGGGACTAAAGATTGCCAAAAGGCCTCGCTCCAGCCTTGGAGTTTGACCTCCCCAGTGAGAATAGCAACCTGGGAAAATATCCGCCTTGGTAGCACATTCTGCCTAAATTTCTGGGCAAGACTGAATCTGACTGGCCGAATCTTGACAAATTCACACACCAATATGAAAGAACTGAAAAGGCCTTCACGGGCAAAGTTTCTTATATATGGGGAAAACATAAAAACAGAGCAAATAATTTAAATCTAGAATCACAAGCAAACACAACCACCTAACAAACAATTTCTGGAATTGTGGAGTTTTCCTCATCTAGAGATATGGCCAGGTGCGTATGCAAAGAACTTCATAAAAGGTACAAGCTCAAAACTAGGTTTTGATGTTGTGGAATGTCTCCTCTCCATTCTAGAAGCAATACAGGAAGTGGGGTGGGGATTTCCAGGGATCCCTAGAACAGCCCTCTGGTTTCAATTTGGCTGCTCACTGCATGGCTTTGGGCAAATCTCAAGACTTCATTTCTGGAGTTAGTCTGTTAGGTTGTGAACAGCAACCTTGGCTGGTCTTCTCACTTCCAGAATCCAGGGAGACTGTATGTTCGAAAGACTCCTGGAAACCATGACACGCTCCCTCCAAGAGCTTCTGATAATGACCGTGGCTAGAGACCTTGCAGGCTAGGAGGGGGCCACTCCTCCTTACGTTTCCCACAAGGCATTTCTTCCTGGAAAAAGCAACAGAGTGGGCTGGGGCTGGGTAAGCCAGCCTCCCAAGGTTTTCCTTCTGCAATTTCTCACTTACATAGGCCATTAAACCCTCGGTTGCTTTTCTCCAGCACCCTTTTCATATTCATTTCTTCTACACTGGTGTTTTATTCACGCTAGTGTGGATAGTTTTATTTATTTTTTATTTTTGGTTTTTGGATAGTTTTAAAAGAACAGCATTTCACAAACTGGAAATAACCCAAATGACCAGTAACCTGGGAATCATTAGGCATATTATGGTGTATTCACAAGACAGAATATTTTGCAGTCATTAAAAAATGATGTTTATGACTATTTTGTAGAAAAAATGCTTATGGCATACAAAGTGAAATAAAAAAAGATATAAAATTATATGTATGCCCAGTACAACTATTTAAAAGAGCCTTACTATATTTGTATTAAAAAAAAAAAAAAGACAAGAAAATATATCAAATAATCATTTTGGCTACCTCTGGGTAGCTGAATTATAGATAATTTAAATTGTCTTTTTCAGTATTTTCCAAAATTTAAAAAATGAGCATATATAACTTTTCAGTAAAAAAATGTGATAATATAAAAATTTGAATTTGTAGCACCTTGTGTATATTGCAGGCAGATGCAATCTATAAGGAGAATGAAATGGAAGGAGGGGGAGAATGTGATTAACTCCGTAAAAACCTAGGAAAACCCTCAGACTGGGACACATGTAGGCACGTGCAGGCTTCATTGTCAGACTTCGAAGAACACAAAATCAAGTCAGATGCTGTATCTGTCTACTGGGCAAAGGACCAGATTTACTGCCTGGGCTATTTTCCATAACATTTCCATAACATGTGAAATCCAGCTCTGTGCCGGCAGCTGTCAATATACTATTTCTGAAAAGCAAAAAAAAAAAAAAAAAAAAAAAAAGAGTGGAAACTTGGCACGGGGGGCAGGCGGTTTGGAAGTGGGCTGAGCTTGGAGCGCGCCCTCTCTCCGCAGGCTCTCTGTTCCCAGACACTCGGTCTCCCGCTGGCCCTTGCCGTGCTGGGCCAGCAGCCCTCAGATGGCACTAGGCAGCTGCAAGGGCTAATTTTTGCTAATGTTCTTTAAAAAAAAAATTCTCACATGTTCAGAACAGTCAGGTACAGTGCCCAAGGCCCCAGACACGAGGCATGAAAAGGGCTTCCAGGCAGATGAGAAAGAACCGAAAGTCCAAGAAGGCTCACGGAGCTTTCCTCGGGACCGTTCGGCAAAGCGAGGAGGCCAGCTGGTGACATCGCTCACCGGGGGACATAGCGGATGGCATTCGGTCAGGCCGTGGACTTGTCATCTGTCCTTGGGATTCTTGCGGGAGGCTTCTCACTGGTCCCTACATCGTTTTCTGCTCCATTCTCCTGCTGCCATGCACTCAGACGGATCTTTATGTCCCCTACTCACTCTGTGCCAGGCCCTGGCTGGCTGCCAGACAGAGCGGGAGAGATCAAAGCCCAGACCCTGCCTGTGAGGAGCTCAAAGTCTGGCAGCAGAGGCGGACGAGGAAGCAAATGAGGCCACAGCAATGACTGGGGCCACACGGGAGGCGGTCAAGAGGACAGGCTCTGGAATCACAGCGCTCGGGCTCGGTCTCCAGCTTGGACACTTACTAGCAGCTTAGCTACATCCTTGAACCTCTCTAAGCCTCACTGTGGTCATCTGTAAAACAGGCAGAATGACAGGATCTCCGAGGGTGACTGTGAAGTATAAGTGGGGTATTCTGGAAAAGCCCTCGTCACAGGGCCTGGCACACGTGGGCACTCAACAGTTGTTAGAATTATTCACAGAGGGCTTCATGGAGGACGGGGATGGGGAGCAGCAAAGGTTTCACAGTGGATGCGAAGATCCAGCTGAGTCTTGAAGGATGAGCAGGCATTTGACTTTTGTTTATGCTCCTCCCTTTGCCCGGACCTTCACCCTAACCCCACTGTTGAAGGAACAGTGCCCGACATCTCCTGCAGGACATATATTTCTCCCATACACTTTCATCTCAGCAAAGTTACTCACATTTAAGTATTGGTGAGGCCCAGGCAACACCTAACTCTTCCGGTCTTGATGCCGACAGGGCCCTCTGGGGACAGATGCCAAGGTGCAATTGCTGAATGGCAGGGACATAGGTTGGGAGCATTTAGGGCAGTGGCTTGTTACCAACCCACAGAGAAGTATTTCAACATTTTAACAACTGGCTTGACATCTGCACCTCTGCAAACCAGCAGATAGTCAGCCTGGCCTCTCCTCTAGTCTCAGCTGGCCTGTGGTACCTGGTTTCCCCCAGGTAGCTCGAGGTTTCCTGCCTTTGCCAGTGGCCCCTCCCACGCAGAACGCCTGATCTTATTCACATTTCAAAGTCTGACTCAACACTGCCTTCCCTGACCCCCCTCAGCAGTTTATCTATACCTCCCTTCTGACCCTCTGATCTCTCTCTTTTTTTAACTTTGATGATAACTGAGCTGCACAGGATGGGTTCCTTGGGTCCCATCCCTTCCCAGCACAGGGTCACTTCTGAGCTCTGTGACTTTGGGCAGGTAATCTATCTCCTCTGCCTCAGGGATGACTAGTAATACTTACCTCATGGGGCCACCACAAGAGATAAATGAATCAGTTCATGTAAAGGACTTCTATCGGTGCCTGGCACATGTAAGAATTCGATGAACACTAGCTTTTACTACTACTATGCCTAGGGCGGACACTCGATGCAGGTTCACTGAATGAAGAATGGACGACTGGATAAAAAGTCCACTAATGAATAAAATAATTTTAAAAATTAAAAAATAAAATAAAAGATGAAAAACCCAAGTAACACTGAGGTGAAAATTTAAGAGGTATGTTTACACAGACAGAAATCCATTTCGGGAGGTTAACTTTTTCCTCAGAGGCTTTGCTGGTGTTTAACCAGATGAAGTGATTGGATTTATCATCGTTCCATTTGGATGAGCAATATTTATTTCCCCGGCTAAGCCAGGAAAATGCTAGAAATAAAAGGGAAGGGGGAGGGGGGGAAACATATTAAGGCAAGAACGTTAAGTTCCTCATGAGCATCGTATTATACTATGGTTATAGTATAATACGATAGTCATAGTATAATACGATGCTCAGAAGATCCTTGTAAGGACTCAGTGACTAATGCACCTATACGAGAGCCTAGTACTTGGTAAATACTTGGTAAAAGTTGGTGGCTTTGCGATAGATGGTCGCTCTAAAAAAGTCAGCTCTAAAATGATCAAAACATAGAGAAACGTGGAATATACTTTGGCAGGTGAGCTGGTCTCTGCTCTTCACACTCGCTCCTTACCTTACTGCTTTGGAAGTGCTAATTGTCATGGGCTCTTTTTCCTCAAAGTAAGGACCCTATCCGCATCGCATCTCCAGTTCAGCACTGTCAACAGAAGTTTCTGTGATGTTGGAAATGTCCTGTCTTTGCCCTGTCCGACACAGGAACCACTAGCCACAGCTAGGTACTGAGCGTCTGAAATGAGGCTAGTGGCTGAGGAACGGAAGCTTTGGTTTTATTTACTTTTAACTCATTTAAACAGCCTCACATGGCTAGTGGCTACCATATGGGACAATGCCACGTTTGTTCCTCAGTCTTTGTGTCATAAAGGTAAGGTTCTCCTTCCTTTTCCCATAAAATAACAGGAAACTGGTGTTAGACCAGACCAGACTGCTGTGACAGCCAGCTAACAGAAATTCAGAAAAGGCCTGGATATTGAAAAGAACAAAGTACAGTGCATGCGTGTGATCAGACTAACCCCAGATGTTAGCAGAGGGGGCTGTTTTTAAACTTGAGTCCCCCAGCTTGTCACCTGTAGTCAGGAGCGATTTCTCCCTCTTGACTGTGAAAATACTCCTGGGTAACTGAGTCTAAGATGTTTGACAAGCCCTGGAGGCTGGAGGTGTTTAGCAGCGTTGAAGCTGGTGAGGTTCAGGATTTTCCCTACTACCTCTCTTGAGGGAAGACACCTGTCAAATCCTTCCTCACCTTTCCCTTGCATGCTTGTTGCTAATTTGCTATCCCTGAGCCACGTTAGACTTGTTGGCTGTCTTGTTAGGCTAAAGATGATCATTATATTCGGATACTCAGTGTCTTCCCTGGGCTGCTGCTTCAGAGCCTGGACGTTCTGCAGGTTGCCCATGACTGACCTCTGGAATCCATTCATTTTGGAAATTGCAAAGGGATCTAGCATCTTCTGAGGTAAGGGAAGTAGAGGCTCTGCAAGGCTCACACCAGCCCCTAAAGCCCGGGATATATTTCTTAGGCACCTACTATGTGCCAAGCTCTACCAGAGAGACAAACATCACCATAAACACTTAAAAAGGAGGGTTGGAGTACATTGGGGGAAATGAATGACAAACACACCAAAACTGTAATATTTTGCTATTCGCATAGTGGGCATGCACCAGCAGCAGCACTTTACCTGAGAGCTTGTTAGAAATGAAGCACCTCTGGCCCCGCCCCAGACCTAAAGAACAAAATCTGTGTTTTAACAAGATCCCAGAGAATTCAAGTGTACACTAACATCTGAGAGGCTCTGCTATGTAGTATACATGTAGATTATAAGCAACATGACAGTGGAAATAATAATGGCCATTATCTATAGAGCCATTATTTAAAGAGCCTAATGAAGGCTGCATATATATAAGAGTTTCATAACAGCCCCCTGAAGTAGATTCTATAGTATCTCCCACTTTACAGATAAGAGACTGAGGCTCGGAATGGTTAAGTAACTTGTTCAAGGTCACATAGCTAATAAGCTTAGAACCAAGATATGAACTCAGGTATTCTGGCTCCAGAATAAAAAATATACAGAGATATAATTAATGTGCAATGAAGGTCCTTGATGTAACCTAAAAAGCTTCCAAATAGCAAATTTTCCTACTAAGTAGCAATTAGACTTAATTGTTTCATCCATAGATACAGGCATTTCTACCTCACCAGTCTGATGTAAGGATTAAATTAAACTCTGTAAGTAAAGTGCCTTGCATAGCACGTGGCACATAGTAGGTGCTCATCAAAGTCCATTATCTTCCTTTAGGCATCCTTAATGCCTCAGTCAAGGGAGGTGCCAGACATAGTTCTGGTCTCCTTGCCTCCCTGCCCAGAATCCCTCTTGGCTCCTCATGCTTATAGAGAAAGTCCTGACACCTTGGCGAGTCTCTCCACCTTCCTCCAGTCTGGTTTGTTGCTGCATCCAACACCTCTTCAGAACAAGATCTCTCTTTCTCTTCTCTCACCTTCCTGCCCCCATATCAGAGTATAGCTCCCTTCTCTACAGCCACCCAGCATTCATTTGATGTTTTTTGGATACTTATCAATCTTCCCAAATGTGAAGTTACTTAACCTGACTGCATCTCAGTTTCCTCATCTGTAAAACGGGGAGAGGTGAAGCTAGCTCCTGCCTTAAGGGGCATTGTGAGGATTGACTTAGCTAATACACATAAAGTATGTAGAGCAGGGCCTGCCACATACTAAGTGTTGATCAAACTCTCTTATAATATCTAAGAAGGTTGTCAACCTAGATTAAAGGAGTAAACAATAATTCCTGCTGTTGATGTATAAACCTGCTGTGTCAGTGATTGTATATGGCACTTACTAGTCATTGAAATAGCTCCATGAAGTAGGAATATTGTTTTTTGTTTACAGCTGAGGAAATTGAGGTCTGGAGCATGTGAACGGTAGAGCCAGTACCAAGCTGAGGGCTACTGAGTTGACATTGGCAACATGGCTCTCTGGGCTGATAGCCAGAATACATAGGTTTCAGACACAGCTCTGTTCAGTTCCATAAGCATTTATTGAGCACTTTCTATATGCTATGTGCTGAGTTACGCCCTGGACACTTAGTGCAGCCCGAGGTGGCAGAGAAGAGGAGATTATGCCTAAAATGAAGGATGAAGTGATCTGGAGGCAGCCAGATGATGGAGCAGAGGGGAGACTTTCCAGGATTAGGGTAAAGCATGTACCCTCATCTGAGGCATTGCCTTGCAAATCTACTGCAAATGCACTTATGACTCCAGACAAGTCTACTCGTCCCTCAAGGCCTCAGGTTTATCATCTTCAACATAAAGCATATTTGACATGCCTGTTCCCAGATCTCCCTTGACTTTAAGTTCCATGTCCAAAGATAGAATAGTCCATTGAAAAATCACACTTTTGAAAGCCATTCAATGATACAGACCCAATCACAGATATTGTCTTTATTTTGTGAAATAACCAAAAAAAAAAAAATTTGTATATACACAGAAAACTAAGATTGGGGGGAAATGTCCCACATGGTCTCAGTGCTTATTCCTGGGCGTAGAGACTGTGGGTGATTAAATTTTTCTTCTTTATTTGTTTATTTTTTGGTATTTACCACATTTTATTTTAATAAGTGTAATAGTTTTAAATCCTCTAAACATTCATGAAGTTTATTTTAAAAATTCTAGGGATTAAGGATGAGGCTTTCAAACATTGTTATTTCTTTAAAACCGTAGCCCATCAATAGCAAAACAGCTTAGCAAATACAAGCCCCGACTAGGGCCTGAGTCCAAAAGTTCAAACACTAGTTCTGCAACTCCAGCTGCATGGCCTTGAGTAAGCTAATCACCTCCAGTCATTGCAACTGGAAAAAAAATTTCACAAAACATATTTACTTTACCTCATGTAAACCGGGCTGGTGATTTTTAAAAATCATTCTAGTTCATTTTTTAAAAATGTAGGTTACAACCCACAACATCAGGAATCAGCAAAATTTTTCCGGAAAGGGCCAAATAGTCAGTATCTTTAGCTTTGTGGGCCATTTGATTTGTCACAATTAATTAAAAGTGAAAAAGCAGCCATAAATAATATGTAAACAAATGAGCGTGGCTGTATTCCAATAAAACTTTATAAAAACAGGCAGTATATAAATTTAGCCTGTGGGGTATAGTTTGCCCATCTCCACACTATACAGATTTAATCACCCATTAATGGGCTGTAAACTACAGTTTGAAAAATGTTGGGATTAGAGTTGTTTTTACCCTGGCCAGATAAAACAAATCACAGCAATGCTCAAGGTACAAATGGATCGTGTTTTAAGACTTTGTTTCGTAAGTGAATTATTTATAATTCAACATACATATCTTTTGGTGGTTGAGATGCCATGCCGGCCCACAAAAGCCCACATACAACCTTGCATAAAACAGATCTAATTTTTGGTCCTCTTTCTCTAGCATGTCCCCATTCATCAAATTTGAATTTCTCCAGGACCTACTAACACTGTGCTGGGCATTTTAGGGGACTATTATGTCAGACGTGATCACTGCTCTTAGAAGATAAGAAAGATGAGGAAGTAGAATTCTTCCTCTGGGAAAAGGCTTCTGCATCCTGCTTAGGAACAGCTATGGAGGTTCCCAGGGTGTTAACCCAAGGAGTTCTTATATTGGGGAATATTTTGGTTCCCACCTGTGTTGTGTAAACAAATCAGCTGTGAGATATGTAGCTAATAATGGTTAAAAGTAATGAACTCTGCAAATGATTCACTTGCGTGTTATTCATGAAAGGAAAGAAGGAAGGAAGGAAGGAAGGAAGAAAGGAAGGAAGGAAGGAAGGAAGGAAGGAAGGAAGGGAGGGAGGGAGGGAGGAAGGAAGGGAGGAAGGAAGGGAGGAAGGAAAAATGAAAAGAATGAAAAGAAAAGAGTAAAGTAAAGGAGAAGGATGTAGTGGAATTTGGTCAACTTTTTCAGCTGTCTAGAACCACTGATGACCTTACTATATTAGGAGAATTTTCCATATTATTAGTCCATGGTTCAACAAGGTAGAATTTTACCTTTTCAGACTCCCTTGCAGCTATGGTGCAGGCATGTGACCTGGGCTCCAAGCAAGTGGTCTGACATAGGTAGACTACAGAGCTGACAAGGATGGTGGCAGAGATATATGGCTTTCAGGGCTAATGGTAACAGAGGCCCTGCTGGGAGTGTCCAATGCCCAGCATCAGTGGTGAGAAGGTCAAGCGTCTGTGCCCAGGCTGTGAGGTCTCTGCTGGAGCAGTCCTGGGGTACAACTTGGGTACTGTTCCAGCTCGTGTAGCCTTGAGGCCTGATTTTCTGACTTCAATGCCCACCAGAAGCCTTCTAAGCTCTACTAAACATATAGACTCATGGGACTACCACAGGTCACATGAGGCCCAGTAAACCATCATCAGATTTTTTTTTTTTTTTTTTTTTTAGTAAGAGTCCTAACGGAAATTCACCTAACCATCCCAGAGCTACCCTCTTCCCAGGTGACACTCAGGGGCAAGGAGATGAGATATATTTGGGTGGTTGTAGAAACTTTCCTAGCTTATGAACCCCAATATCTCCTATAAAATTCCATAAAAATAGATTCCAAGGTTCCTGCAAGGACATTGCCAGTTACAAGAGTCAATGAATTCAAGGAAGCCCAAATCTCTGAATATTTATGAACTATTGATAGTACTACCAATCTAGGGTAAATTAGACCATAAGCAATGCTGCTTAGTAACACAGTTGATACTGTAATTTTTAGAGGTTTCCAGGAGAACAGAGCTGGAGAATTAACCCAAGGCTATATTCTCATGCAGAAGGGAGAAGGGTTTGGTAACCTCTGCCTACACTGGACCTCCCAGAGGTTTTCTTTCTGCTTTCAGCACTTATAGTAGGTTCAGCTTTTACAACAAAACATTCCTACTAATAGTGTCACTTGTATCAAAGACACCTCCACTCACTTGGATTCTGATATATTCCTTCATGGGGAAGAATGGGGAAGAGTTATAACTAGAATGCTGGAACGTGTGCATAATCTCGGGTATGTCCCTTGAAGTATGATAAAATTTGAATATCACTTGTCACATACGCCATAGATGAAAAAGCATTAAGAACTGATGTGTTTGGGTGATCACAACACATCAGTTGAGTGTGTGTCTTGGAAGACATTTTCTGTTGTGTTTGTTTTATTAACTCTATTTCTTCAAGTGTAAATTCTTCCATTTGTTAAGATTATTTTGTTTCTCCCATTAGTTTTCCTCGAATGGCCGATAGGTGATTGTATACTTGTGTTTGTGGTGGAGAGGCCCCTGATAGATAGCCTGCCACATTTGTTTGTATAGCTCTGCTTGCAAAAGAAGTGAGAGTTGCCACTGCCTATGCATAGATTATAGTTTGTGTTCAGGGAGATTGGGGAAGAGTAGAACTACCTAATTGTCTAGCCCTCTGGGTAAAGCTGATCGCTGTTCCTCTCAGCCATTACCAGCTACCACAGGCAACAAAATACTTCTATTTATCTTATGTTTTCACTTCGTGGTAACAAATTCCTGAAATCATCCATGACAAACACATGTAGGTATCACTTATATTTCCAGCTGTCACAGATTTAAGATGATTCCATTTAAGAACAGCAACCTCATGTGGCCTCTACCATCAAAATTAGGGTATTTATATTTATCATTACTATGTGGAACATAAATATTGCCTAACCATAATCTTACTAAATTTATCTGAGTATTTTTTTTTTTTAATAAAAAATACCTAAATAATTTCAGAAGTTGAAAAACTAGTAGCCAAAGTTCTGGAAAAACTTAAATTACAGAAATTTTACACTGGCACTGAGCTTCTTCAAAATCCCACATGAAAAATGAAACTATCCAAAACAAATGCAGTAAAGCTAAAACGGTGCCCACATAAAAGAGTAAAATAGTGCATGTAGGCCTAGTTCCAACCACTCCAGCCAAGAAAGGTTCTTCTGACAAGTAGAAGTGGTTCCAGGCACAAAACAATCCATGCTTCAGTCAACAAATATTTCCCAGGCTTTCTGCTGGGCGTGAACAAAAGCCAGTAATATTCAGCCCTTGCTCCTGGAGAGCTTGGACAGTTTAGTGGAAAACCATATAACCACCGTGGCCCTACCTGACTTTGACAGAATAGAAATAGAGTCAAGGAAATGTTGTTTGATCTCGGGGGGCAAAAAGGAGACAGAAAGAAAGGGAGACCAACAACTGCCAATTTATGTCCTACCTCCCACTGGAAATTTCTTGTTTCGAGCTTTTGGTACAGTGTCGGTGTCAACACTTGACTGAAACAGGCCCTCTCTTCTCTGAAGCCCGTCCACATGTGTTTTCAGAAATAAGAAGAAATAGCTTTTGTCTAGAAGAATTCACACAAAGGCTTTCTTTGGGACAATGATAACAGATTTTAGAGCAAAAAGACCCAGAAGTCTAGCTGACTCCCAAGTCCATACTCTTTCTAGAGATTCAAAGTGAACAGAACTCAAAATATGACCAAGTTCCACTTTGTGTTTTGTGTTATTACCTAAAAATTCAATCAAAAAGGAAAAGAAAGACTGAAATAATTGACTCCAACAAATTCTGGGACATGTTTTCTTTACTCTGCTCTCCCTCACAGTTCATGTCTCTTTAAAAGTTGTCCCAGAGAATTTGAAGTCCTTAGATGGTCTCCCTAGACTTACAGCCATTTCAACTACACTCTGAATTCCACAATAGGTTCTAGAAGGGAAGATGGAAATGGCATATTAGAAAATGTAATGGGAACCGTGCCATTGTGGAGGCAGGAAGTACATCACGTGATGAGGTTCATATTTTAGAAACTTCAGTCTGGTGGCTGTGAGGAGGATGGAGCTGGTCAGGATACTGACCTTCACATCCAGGGAGATCATCTAGAAACCAAATGCATTAACGGAAGTAAGAGGGAACGAGGTCCTAAACCATGCAGTGGCAGCAATTTGGGGAGGAAAGAATAGAGACATGAGAGATGTCACAGATGTAGCATCAATGAAACCCTCAATGAAGCCGACTGACCAGGTGGCCACAGGAGGGAGTGTGGAGTAAGTTGCAGTTTTCTGATTGGGGTGACCGGGATGATGGGGATTCCATTCTTAGAGACTGGGAAGAAAGGAGAAGCCGTCGGTTTGGGAGGAAAGATGATGGCTTCAGTTTTGAGGTGGTTGTGAACACTCCATATGGAAATGTTCATAGGCAGCTGGATCAATGGATCTGCTCATTCTTTCATTCTACAAATACTTGTTGCCTTCCCACTGTGCACCAGATGTTAAGCTTGGCATTCAGAGTGCAGTGATGACGAGAACAGGTGTGTCCTCTGCCCTTATAGGCAATAAACAAACACAGAAATACATGTATAATTATGGATTATGGTAAGTGTTAGGCAGAAAAGAATAAATGCTCTGAGAAGAACGAGGCCGAGAGCATGAGACTTGACAGTGGAAACCAGAAGGCTGAGTGGGATGAAAAGGTTCTGGTGCTCAGAGGGGAGGTGACGTCTGGCTGGAGACGGAGAGGGGGTCATCTGCCTAGAGGTGGGAGTTGAAAACAATGTGAGGGGGGTGAATCAGAGAAATCGTGCTATTGCACAGGCTGTGGGGGAGGGGCTGAAGACCTAGATGCCACAGAGACTAAGGGTTTCTATTCTCTCAACCTTCAAGATTCACACTCTTAGAACGCAAAGTCTTGGTGTATCTGACTGACCTTATTTTCTGCCTAGGGACCATGGAAATTCTGCCCCCTCTCATCCTGGCACATGAGAAGAGGCACGGGGCACCCACTGCTTTGGCCTGGATTACAGGAGACCTGATAATCCTCTGATTAAGTTAACTCCAGACTGAATTGAAGTATTTATGCTAACTTGGGATTCTTTTGCAGAGGGGGGTGGGGGGAAGGCAACTTCTGTCTAGCCCAGGCTCCATCTTCTTTCCTTACTGAAAGCCAAGAGATGTGGTTTTGTAAAGGAGCCCAATTAAGCCCTAATCCATCCTGGCAGAAATGGCACATCCAATGAGAATTTCAAAACAACTTGGAACCATTTAACAGAGAAAAGTCTACTTGAGCCCAAACAGAGTTGTTCAGCTACATGCAAATACTATCCACGATAGAAGTGAGCATTTAGTGGGCACTTACTGTGTGCTAAACACTATTCAATCCATCTTCAAACAGCTCTACAAAAGAATAACTCTTAGTAGCCCTATAATGCAGATGAAGAAACTGAGGCACAGAGAGATTAAGGCACTTTCCCAGAGCCCCCCAGCTTTTAATTAGAAGAGCCTGGACTTGCACCCAGAAATCTAGGTCACAGAGCCTGTTCTCTTAACCACTGCTTTGATAAACAGGGATCACTGCTTCAGTTGTTGGAGTAAACAGGCCTGTGTGGAGGAGGGGCCTTGATTTGTAAGACACTGTGTGATGACTTTGGGGACCTGTTCCCAGAGGAAAAGCAGAGGGCCCTCCAAGCAGCCCCTTCCCCTGAGGGTTGTTTCAGATACCCTTCCTCTGAGAGGTTGAAACCATTATTAGAGAATCCTGTGATTTTCAGATCAAAGGGAACTGGAAACTACTTAGTTCAGCTGCTGGTTCTCAGATGGGGAGACTGAGGCACAGGGAAGCAGAGGGACAGCGCCCAGGAGCATCAGGAGCCAGGACAGAGGGAGCTTCATCTCCCAGGAAGCTCGCCCTTCCTTCTCACCTGTGTTCCTCTTCCGTGAGAGTTCTGCTTCCGCCACCAAGCCGGTCTCCCACCCACCTGAGAGGCCCACTCCAGCTGAGCGGTGCTTGTGGTCCAACCTCCTCACTATGCCCCCAGATCCCAGGGAAACCGGGACGGGAAGATCAGATGCCTCCCCCCGAAGGAGCTGGCATCCCACAAAGCTGCCTTCGCAAGGTAGCGACCCTGCACTACAGAGAGGCCCTCCCTCACCCGGAATTTGCAGGCCTGCTCTTCTGACCCAGGCCGTTTGCATCCTGAACTGGACCAGCCCTATGTAATCCCATTTTGAAGCCCCTACCTGGGTCCCTGGTACCCTCTCAGGGCAACAGGTTCCCACCTGGACCCCTCCCGTGAATTTCTGGGCACTGGGTAGTTCTGACCCCAGCAACCCTCCCCTCCCCCAAACCTGCACTTCCACGGAGGCAGGAGCCACCCTCCCACAACAAAGCAGTATAGGCCAGGGGGCAAATCATCTCTTGGGCCACCCAAGACGAAAGCACGTCTTACCTTTCCACCTGGAGGTTGACTTTGGAAGGCTCTACGTTGGGATTTTCCCACTCCATTTGCGGGCAGTGCATGAAATAGCAAAGGGTGTACAGGGCCTCCGGCTCCCAGTAGAGCGCCCCCTGCTTGTGGTGCAGGGGAGTGCCGTTGCCATGGTGCTTGGCATTGAGGGGCTGCAGGTGATGCATTGCTCGCGACACCAGGTCACCTGTGGACAGAGGTAAGATTTCAGAGCCTGTAGGCAGTAAAGACTTGCAGAGAAGACGTTTCTGAAGAGCTTCGAGAAATCCTGTCTTACAGATAAGGACGCTGAGTCTCAAGGTCACAAGGTTAGCGAGAGGCAGAGACAAGATCCCAATTTGGTCTGACTCTAGGGCCTGTGCTCTTCACCTCACCTTGACCTAGTCCTTTTTTTCCAGGACAGGCCGATGCAGCCTCGGCCAGCTCCAAGTCCATCTTGAGGCAATTTGGCATTATGCAGCCAAGGTGTTAACGAATGTTCTTTACCCTTGATTCGGTAATTCCATTTCTGGGAATCTGTCCCAATGTTAGAATCCAAAATGCAGCAAAAGCTTCATGCACAAGGATTTTCAACTGGACATTATTTACAGGATCCAAAATTTGACAAAGAAACAAATGTTTAAAAATAAGAACATGGTTAAATAAACTCTGGTACATTCGCATGATAAAATCATCAACTTATGCAGTCGTTAAAAATGTCTGCATGGAGGTGCAAGATCATGAGAAAAATCCTTATGTTAAAATGGTAAGTGGGGAAAAAAGTGAAATTCAAAATTGCATACAGTGTGATTAGGATTATGTTATTAAAAACTCTGCACTGAGTAAATACCAGAAAAAAAACAAACAAAACAAAAACGAAACCAAAATGTTGACCAAGGATTTCTCTGCCTCATGGGATTGTGGGTGATATTCCCTTCCAACTTTTCTGGACTTTCTAAATTTTGATTTATGGCATGTGCTCCTTGGTATTATCACAATAATAAGCTTACCGAGGTAGTGTTTACTTTCTGGTACCTTCCATCTAGGGTCAGGTTGGCGTACCCTCACCTTTCTGTTCTTGAGAGCTCCCAGAAAAAAAGCTCGAAACAAGAACAATCAAAAGGGAGTGGAAAGGAGAAGAGGGTCCGTGTTCGGGGCCTCCGCGCCATGCCTCTAGTTCCCCGAGACGCTGGGAAGCCATTGCCTCTGGAGGCTAACCATCTCCTCTGAGCATCACTCGGCTTGCCGTTCCCTTCCGGGTTCCCTGCTTTTGCTCTTGTCACTGCCTCACCTTAGAGCGCCCTTTCCTTCATTCTCCCAACTACTGAGGGACTTCAAGGCCACGATCAAATGTCACTTCTTCCACAAAGCCCTCCAGAACGCTCCCACTAAAAATCAATCTTCCCTTCCCCCGTGGACCCGCAACACCTGCTAATGAAGTCTAACACGTAACTTGTTTAATTCTGCCGTGTTTCCCAGGTGACTGTCTACATGTCTGCTTTCCCTGTTGAGAACATGGGTCACTCATTGCGGTGTTCCTGAAGGAGTAGTGTAGTAGTTAGGAACATGCTGTCTGGACTCAAGACTGTCCTTACCACCACCATCGCCCCCACCATCACCACCACTACCGTCGTTATCAACATCATTATCAGCATCCTTGTCAGCCTAGTCCCTGGATCAGAGGCCTCAAGGCTGTCTCTGAGTAGGGCTGACCACGGGAGATGAAACCGGCGCAGGTATTTGGCGATCACTAGCTCCATTTTAAACCCTGCTCTATGTTTGTTTTATCTGCTGCTTCACCTGTCAGCTTCATGAACCCCCAAACAACGAATTACTTGTAACTAGCTGCCCTGGAGTTTGGCTCTAGGAACCTCCCTGAGAATCCATGCATAACCCGGTTTCCCAAACATCAGCCATCTGGGAATCCCCATCACGACTTCTCCTATCTGTGTGCCGCAGGTACAATTTATTTACTTAATATTTTTCTTTAAATTGGCTCGTTCTTTCACACAAATAAATTCATTTTAGAAGGAAACCTCCTATCAGTGCCATAAATGCAAAACCAATATTTTTCCTGCACTCATAAAAAATTCATAGCAATTAAAAATTGAGAGTGTTTGTGTATCACCTACCGTCGTCTCCAGTACGGCCCGTTGGGAAAACGCAGCCGTAACCAGCCAGACCCAGGCAATGGGTGCAGCTGCCTCTGAGCTGTCCTCCTGCGTGCCAGATGTGACTGCCCTGGGGCGCACATTTTAATGGTGAGCTCTTTCTGCCCAAGCCGGTGCTGAAACAATGCCTTCACTGCCTTCCCTGCTCTTCATTTCATCCACGGTCAGAAAAGAGCGCCCCCCTGCGTTTCAAACAAGGAGAGCGACTCCCTTGTCCAAGCGGCAAGGGCTGTTTTGTTTTGTTTTCTGGTGGCTCCGAGGAAAAGGCAACCCAGAAATCCTTTTTATGCACAGTGGTAAATTAATGGCCCCACTGAGTGGGGGCGACAAGTTCAAAGTTTAGAGTGAAAAGACAACAAAAAGAGGCCTTTTTTTTTCAAAAAAAAAAAATGAAGCCCTCTGCTTTCCCTTTAACAACAGAAAGTAATTACCGTAATTAATGACTGTCCGATGGGGGTTTAATTGAGAGCTTGGAGGCAGGCCTGGGATGTGAGCAGAAGAGTTGAGACAAGAACTCAGAGGCCTCTAGAATGGGACTGGATGGGACCAGAGGCAGAGTCAAGTTGGTTTGAGAAAAGCCAGGGCCTCTGATTTTTCCCCTGGCCTCAGTGGGGGAGACGGGGTGGACCTGGCTTCCCCAGCCAGACCTACTCGCTGGCTCAGGGAATGCGATCTGGACTGCCCGCCAGACTCTAAGTCCATTGTGAAGGTCACTATATCTATCACCTTGCAAATTTCCTAGGGCTTGTTATTAAGGACTCACCAACCTGTGTCCGTTGGGGACCTTGTTGGTATCCTGAGTTGGCTTCTCCTTCAAATATTTTAGTGATATAGAGGTTCGGTTTCAGTTCTCTGCATTCAATTTTCAGTTCAACAGTCTTTACTATTTGATTGGAGTTTCATGAAGAGCTCCCTCACCTGCAGTATTCTCTTCAGCTTTTGTTTCACAACTAGTTCACTGTGGGTCATTCATTTATTCATTTGACAACCAACAGATATTTCCCAAGCTATGGTGATGTGTTAGGTGCTCAGAAGGCAAAGCGGAATTAGTCGTAGCATATCGAAGTGGAAAAAGGAAGAACTAGGTTTGAATTATGACTCTGTTACTTAGTAGTTGTGTGGCCTTGGGTCATTTATCCTTCTCAGGCTCAGTTTTCTCATCTGTGAAATGGGAATAATAATACCTTTAATGTATTTAAAGCACTTGGTACACGGTGTAGGCACTCCAGAAATAGTGGATATATTTTCACCGCAAGTTATAACAGGCTGGACAAAGATAGCTCTGGACATCGCCAGTGATCAAGGTGGTTCTCTAGATTTTAATGTGATGCTTTGAGGATGGAGGTAGTGGGGGAGGGGAGGGAGAAATCTCAGCCTGCAAGGGTGGGTCCCCATCTAGGTGCCTGGTGGGATGTTTGGTAACAAACCTTTGTGAATTTTTGCATCTCCAATTTAGTTTTGAGGACAGTGTCCACAATTTATCCTATAGAGCAAATTGCAGGTCCTCGGCTGGAAGGAACACAGACCCAACCAACTACCTGATCTTACAGAGGGGACATTCGTTCCCCTTGTAACATATGGAAATGTCTGCTGAGTTTCCCCCAGGAGGAGTCTCGTCTAGTGGGGAGGTGTGAAAGCTCTGCCTTGTTTCCTGGACTCGATCGCCAACCCTTCCGCTCACAGGTGTGGCTGATCTTAGACCGGTCCTTGGTCCTCTTCTCACACCTATTTCCATGTCAATGTGGACTAGAATGGTTCCATTGGAAATAGTTCCCTCGTTCAATAACTTCAGTTACTGTTGTATTAGTATTGGCCATTAATAAGGCCATGGTCAGAGGCTCTGCCCTTGAGCCCGATTCAAGAAGAGCAGGGATATCTGGGAACAAATTCTCTCTACTTCGCCTTTGCTCAAAACCAGCGATTTCTAGAATCCACACTGGCAGAGTAACCTTTGAATATGAAGAACAACTCTCTATGTACACAGGGAGAGCAAGGCTGTATTGATTCAGACCACAGAGCAAGCCTGTCTAAATTATAGTCAGATCAGAAAAAAGCCAATTTTATTACCTTCAGTCACCCGCGTGGCTTATCAACGTGCTTCCTCCCATATGTTCTATGAGGCCCACTTAATGAATGTACAAAACCCCGTAGTAATTAGCACCACCCATTTGTGTGCCAGCGATTCATATGCTAAAGTCAACACTCGACCACAATGACAGCATTTAATTTGCAGAGCAAATTGTCCTTAAAAACAATTTATGCAGCAAGCCGCTCCTGCAGACTGCCTGTTTAGGTGAAGTGCAGATTTGTTTAGCAAATCCTTTCAAGAGAACTCTGGAATTAAGTAGGGCCCCAGCCCAGGGAGGAGTCCTATGGTACCCCAGGACAAACTTTGAGACCTCAGGGGACAGCTGTCACCAGCTTCTGTGTTTCTAGCACATCTCATCGTTTCTTCTTGGAATGATGTTTCCCCCAGGGGGCTGCTCGGACCCTCTATATCTGAATCCCCAGGGAGCTGTTAAAATGCAGACACTTCCTTATTCTGTTCCAGTCGTTGTAAGATATCTCAAAATATCCTTCGCACACATCGCTGCCTCAAAATAACGGGGTCATCAGAGCTGCTGCTACATCTTGTTAATGTGCTAATAAAAAAGGCATCATTTTAGACGAACATTTCAGTGTAATTGGTTTCTTTTTGTAAGCTTACATATTTTATGCATTTAAAAATATTCTGAGGCAGGGTCCACGGGCTTTCCTGGACTGCCAAAGGGGTTCGTGGTGCCCTCAAATTTAAGAAAAATCGAATGATTGGTAACTGGAAGGGCTAGAGACTGGAGGCAACTCAAGGTTTAATGAGAATGGAAATTCAGTTTCTAAAACCGGGTGCCAGGAAAGCAGCTCTAGTGACTATAAGGACCACCCCACCCTACACCCCAGACTGGAAAAAGCTACTACATCCCTTTTCTAGACTTTCATGTGCTAACTAAGGATGCTTGCCTGTCTTGGGCGTACAGGGAATTCCCTCGGGAAGAGGTAGATGTCCCTATTTAGACCCTAAAGCCTTCTGTAGTTCAGGATTTTCTAGAATCTCACATCAACTTGGACTTTATCATAACCTAGCATTTCCGAGATCGACACTCCAATCCCATGGGGAACTAACACACAGCTAAGCCATTTAACAGTCCACGGGATCATAAGTAAACATAAGGAAAGGAAAGCTTTACTTTTCTCTGATTGTTGGGCTCAGAGAGCACGGCCCTAAATTAGGGGAGCGCAAGCATGACAAATCATTGCTCAAACTCGAGGCACCCCAAACTTCTTAACAATCCCTCCTTTCTCTCCATCTCCTTCCCTCTTTTCCCTCTCCCTGACTTCCTCCAGCTCATGCACACTCACACGTGCATGCATGTTCTCTCTCTCTCTCTCCCCGCCCCCCCTCTCCATTTTCTGAGGGCCTACTATGTGCCAGGCAGTGTTCTTGGTGCTGGGGTTGCATCAATGAACCAAACAAACACCTCTACTCTCTGTGAGACTATATTCTAGCAGGGAGAGAGACAATTAAAAAAAATAAACGAGTAAAATATAGGGTGTGACCGGGGCCAGGGGAGTGACTGCTAATGATGATCAGGTTCTCGTGGGGTGATAAAAACGTTCTAAAACTGGTTGTGGTTACAGTTGCACAGCTCAGTAAATATACTAAAAATCATTGAATTGTATACTTTAAATAGGTGAACTGTATATCATTTATATGGTGTTATTAAAAAAAAAACAGACAAACATATGGAGTCTGTCATAGGATAACTTCTGGGGGAGATGGCGAAGCAGCGATCGGGGGAAGGGTCTTCAGGGGGTCATAATTTTCAGTGTGGTGGCCAGGGAAAGTCTCATTGAGAAGGTAACGTTTGGGTGAGACTTGAAGGCAATGAGAGAGCAAGCCACGTGGACATCCGAAAGAAGATTGTTCCCGGAGGAGGGAACGTAAGTGCAAAGGTCCTGAGGCACTCTCGCCATGTTTGAGGAACAGCAAGGAGCCAGGGGGGCTGGAGTTCAGTGGGCCACGAGGACGAGTGGAAGATGTCTGAGAGACACGGGCTGGGGCGGTCCAGAGGCAGTTCTGAGGGCTCGGGGTCGGATGGGGAGCCAGTAGAGGGTTCCCTACAGAGAAGCGATGTAATTTCATATATGCTTTAATGGATCCGCTTGTGGAAATCGAGTGACCCGCCACCGTTTATAGAGCATTTACTGTGTGCCAGGCACCACGTCAAACTCCTTCATGGGTTGTGGAATCACTACCACTACACACTACACTCTAAGCGAGGGACTATTATTTTCTCTATTTTAATAGGAAAGGAAACTGAGGCTCAGAAACGTTTAGGAACTTGACGTGCATCAGCGGCAGGGCTGGGGAATTTATCAGGCCCGCCCGACTCCAGAGCCCTCGCCTTTCCCACGGCCGTTGGTCATCGGCACTGTTTTGTGCACACAGTAGGTGCTTGGTAAGAGGTGTCATGGCGCTGGTTACAAAGCACTGCCCTGCGTGCAGTGGTACCTTGGGCACAGAGAGGGCTGGAGAAGCAGCAGCCACTTACTCAGTTCTGCGATGCTGCCCACGCGGGTGGCCAGCAGGGACTGCTCGATGGTCCTTAACTCGGACTGGCTGAATATGGGCAGCTCTCCCGGCTTGTTTGACCTCTGCGGGTCTCTGTGAAGATTCAGGCTGTCCGGCAGGCACAGCACTCCTGCAGTCAGTGGAGAGAGAGAATGAAAAGATTATTCTTTTTTTTTAGTTAAACAAAGGAGGGGTGCAAAACCTTGCACAAACTTCAAACCACCCAGAGTTGGTACCACAAAGCCAATATGACACTCGAGGCTCTGGACTCCTTTTAGAAATGATTTCTAGCTATTTGAAAATGTTGCTTCAAGGTCTTGACCTGCTAATTTTAACAAATGTTAGAATTCAGCTGTATGCACACATTTCCAAAGGACACAGAATCCTGTCCTTAAAGGCCTGCAGGATTCTATCCATTCAGAGACACCTCTCCAGGAGCTGGTGGTCATTGTACCATTCTCCCTCCCAGGGGCAGCTGCCATCCCTGGGTACCCTGAGGAAATGTCTCTGATGGCAGTCACATCTGAGGGCTTGGTTAATTTGCCCAACAAATTTAACTCCAGGTGGCCAGGCTGTTAGGTGTTAGACAAGGCTCTGGCTTTCTCTGCAGAGCTCAATGTAAGGAGGCGAAGAGTCCCCAAGGACTTCTGTAACTTGTCTGGTGGGTACCCATGGGAAATCCCTGGAATCCAATTATTCTCTTCCTTTTCTTTCTATCCCATGAACATGTAGCAAGCCCAGAGCGCTTACTCTGGTAGGTTATTCAGAAATATTCACCATTCCCTTCATCGCCCCAACCTCCAGAATGTGCTTCTGAGCTCCTTGAATTTGGGCTTGACCATTGACTTACTTTGGCCAAAAGTATGTTTTGAACATAACGGAACCAAAGGCCCCAAAAAGCACCTGCGTGGTTGAACTTCCCCCCTCGTGTTTCTGCCACCATCATGCCCTGGCTAGCCTGCTGGTCTAAGGAGGGTGAGAGACACACAGAACTGATCCAGCACCAACCTGAAGCTCAGAGCTGCCCCTCACGACAAATGCTCATTTGGCATGCCATTGAGATAGAATGGTTGTTTGTTACTTAGCATTTCTATGGTGATAACTAACAGATACATCTACCAAGAGCCAATCACTGCTGATACAATGAACAAGGAAGGCACTGTGCTGTGTCAGGGGCCGAGGACGCAGCGACGGACAGAACACACACTGCCTGCCCTCAGTGGACTTACATCCTAAGCAAAGGAGACAGGCTGCTGCTCCACATGTAACTACAAAGCCATACGCATGCTCTATGGTGGGAGACAATGAGCAATGAAGGGATGTCTTGGCAGGGACCTGAACAATAAGTAGTCGTCAATAAGCAGAAAGCACTTATTTGAGGGCCTGTTGTATTCCCAACCCTGACAGGCATTTCGGAAACGCAAAAGAAGCAGATGTGTTCGAGTAGTGTGGAAACTAACTGAAGGGACGAGACCGGCAACGACAAATAATTTGGGAACAATAAAACAATATCGATACGCAGGTGCTGAATTATTTAAGACAACCGGCAGGGTGAAGGGAAGGAGACGGAATGCCAAGGTCAGTAGTTCAAGTCCACTCTTCGCCCTGCTCAAACCATGAGATCTCACAAACAAAGGTTCCTCCTTTGAAGACCGGCAGGCTCGAGGTGGCCCTCACCTCTTCTGGCCTGTGCTGTGTAATTAGTGGCTCCAGCCACACTGAGCCAGTCACTTGTTCCTGACCATTTCACCTCTCTCCTTAACAGACTGACACGATGCGGAAAGGAACTACAGAAGATGTTTTTTGGGGGGATGCGTAGTGAATAAACGATGAACGATGCAAATGACTCTTCACTTTTAATGTTTCTATAATCAGGAAACTTGGTCAAGCGAGTTTCTTGCTAAGATCGTTCTCTAACCGTTGTTTTTCCAAACATTTTTGACTGCGATTCGGAATAAGAATGCATTTTATATGATGATTCAGTACACACGCCATCACCACCATCACCACACACTTCTTAAAAAATTTTCCATGAAAAAAATTTCATGGAAAATGATACTGACCCGTACTATTGCACAATGCACTCTCAATTTTTTTTTCCTTTTCGCGTCTCTTTTCTTACACCTTATTGATAAAAAATGCTGTCTACGGCATCAAAAGTGATTTCACTAATGGGCCACCATGGGCAATTCAAAAAACACTGTGGACTGTGTTGGTACACAAGGTGGCATTAACTGGACAATATAAGTTTACCGTTTACTGGACACCACCTAGCGCTGTGCTAGGTTCTGCATGGGATGCAGAGAGGGCTGGCAGGTGATCCTTGCACTTTGTCAGCCTTCATCTTTCCAGAAATGACAAGAACTTCGTAGAAACTCCCATCATCCAAGTCTGGCCTCCTGCCTGCCCCCTTTTACTTAACAACTGAGTCATTGTCCTGCCACTCAGGGACATCCTGAGTCATCTTTACTTCCTCCCGTTTGTTCACCTGCCAAGACATTTGGCCAGAGGCCAAGCCACAGCAAGAATGATGGGCCAATCCCTCATCTGACGCCCCTGACGACTCTGACTCTTATTCAGAGATTTGCTACTTGTGGAGATTCACTGCAGATGGCACCAGATGGTTATGACCCAGTGTGATAAGGGTCCCAAGATTCCTGGTCAGAAGGCTTTGTAGCAAAGGAGACCCGAGAGAGCCTGGAATGTTGGGGAGGATAAAGTTACCTAATTAATAGTCACAGGATTTGCATTACATGCAGCAAGTTCTCATCCTGGACCACCTTTCGAAATGTTGCCTCGCACGCTGGTTAAGGAACAAGCAAATGGGACTTAGGAGTCTGGAGCCCAGAGCCTCAGTCCTGGCTCTGCCACTTCCCACCTATGTGTAACCTGGGACCTCTGTGGACCTCAGTTTCCTCTTCTGTGAAATGGAAGTGACAGTAATGGCCTTGTCTCCTTCGCAGCGTTGCCAGGGACAGAGGGACGAAGTGCAATAACGTATACCAAGGCATTTGACATGTGCTGAGCAAAGAGCAGGTGCTCAACATATGTTAACCGAGGCAAGAATCAGTTAATGTGTAGAAACCCAGCTTTAGACTACTTTATGCTTTATCATAAGAATAAACAGTTTCCCTTGTCATTATTCCCCCTTCTTTAAAAGGGTTATAAAATTTAAATGTAAAAATATAATTATTCAAAGAAGCTTTGAAAGCTAGATTACTGAGATTTGGAAAATCTATAATTGACCAATTATACAAAGATTATATACCAGGATTTTATTATTTCCTCCCTCCCTCCCTCCCTCCCTCCCTCCTTCCTTCCTTCCTTCCTTCCTTCTTCCCTCCCTTCCTTCCTTCCTTCCTTCCTTCCTTCCTTCCTTCCTTCCTTCCTTCCTTCCTTCTTCCCTCCCTTCCTTCCTTCCTTCCTTCCTTCCTTCCTTCCTTCCTTCCTTCCTTCCTTCCTTCCTTCCTTCCTTCTTTCCTTCCTTCTTTTTCTTCTTGAGGACCCTGGATGGGGTATACACATAAATTGGAGTTATTTATTTATTTTTTTGTATAAAAATCAACTAGGTCAATAAAAAGGTACCGGCATCATATTTTAGTGTTAGGTGCAGGCCTGAGTTTTGGTCTACTTATCAATTTTCATTATTGGAGCCAAGGATAGGCACAGCCTGGTGAATGAGACTTACACTCCAAGACAGGGAGAACCAAGGTTCAAATATGACTTTGATTGGACCTAAAGGGAATAATTTTTTTTTTGTTTAATTCCCTGGACAGCTGGTGATCATCAGCTATGGTCTATGATGGGCTCGAAGGGGTCATGACCTCCCTGAAATTCGATTACTTTGGAGTAGATTATGCATTCGTCTTGGGGGAAAGTCATTCATATTCTCGAAGGGCTCTGCAAGTCCTAAAAGAAGATGAACCGATGCCTTTGACCTTCCCCATTCCCAGCCACAGTCAGGCTTCTCTGCTCTGGGACTGACCTGCCGTAGGTGGGACAGAGTGGGCTGGGCATGACCAAGGCCCTGACGGAGCTGAGCTCCAAACCTGCCACAGCCCCTTTTGCGACCCAAACAAGGAACTTCCCAGATCCCTAGTCGGCTTCTGTGTTTGCAAAGAGGGGTTAAAATAGCTACTTCACTGGTTCATCATGGTGATTAACCAAGAGGATATATTGAAGCCTCCGGCCTACAGTAGCGCCTGCTCAATACCCTGTGCCCGCAAATGTGCAGTTTTGTTTATGTAACGTCTGGATTCAAACAGTTTTGAGGATCGTCTTTCCAAAACCTTGTGCGACTGAAGACACAACCTTTTGGTTAGGTCACTAAGAGCATAACATACATAACATATGAGAACTGCTCCTCTGGGTGGGCCCCTGGGGCAACCACATCTGGCGTCTGTCTCCAATGGGGGTTCGGGGTGCACTTTTGCCTCTTTACGAGCCTGCTTCCCCATACGCATAGAACGGCCCCTGGGCAAATATAACACTCTGCCATCCTTTCTCTCCTCTCAGCGTTTCTCTGCGTCTCTATTCTATTATTGGACCGGATGCTATTTACCCACCAAGAAAACCAAACGAGACAGCCATCAGCACTCACCCATTCTCCCCTCAATGATGACGGTGATAATGGTGCTTAAGGAGAAGGAGACTGAGAACGTCTTGGTACCCTGGACACAGGCTTGTGCTGTGTCTGGTCTGTCTCTGACTGTAAGAGGAGAACAGATTGTCCTAACTCCTGCCTGCCAACCTACACCTTGTGTTTTGCTAAGTTATCCACAGAATTTAAAGTGGAGAGTCCTGGCACCAGTCTCGGTTTTAAGAAATGGGAAGGAAATCAGCTGGGGTGCCGCAGGCCAGCCCTTGAACAGGCACCAGATAGACCTGGCCAAGTTCAGATTCCCACCTTGTCATCTCCCAGCTGTGTGGCATGGGACTTGTGACTTGGCTCCTCTGAGCTTCCACTTCTGCCTCTATAAAATGATACGATTTATCTCCTAGTGTGATTGGGAAGCCCTAATAGGATAATATATATAGACAACCCGGCACAGAAAAAGGAGTCGATAAATGTTTGCTAATAATCCAAGTGAAGTTCTTCGAAGCTAAAGATTTAGGAATTCAATAACATGGTGCCAGAAGGCTTTCTTTTACTGTTCAATTTATTAAGAAACAAAATAGGAAGTTATCAGATTTTTTTCCCCCTGATGTTTTCACAACCAGCTTGGAAACCCCATTTCATTTTAAGAGACCCGACAGTGGGAAACAGATTCAGAGCTGGCTCAGTGAACCCGTTCATCTATGAGAGGTGAGCCATACATACTCCAATTAGGATAAACCCAGACCATGGTTCATTCTTTTTCCCCTAGAATGAACTACATTCAAAGAAAAAGTTCTTAGGAAGTCTGAAACCAAACCATCAAAAGAAATAAAAGGCGGAAAACATAGAAAAAAAATGGAGATTTTTCAGAAATAGGTCCAATAACATGCCCAGACGTGGAGCCTGAAGTACACAGGAGGGACGAGGGTGATAATCTAAAAAGAACATGAAAACTCTTAGGGTCTTCATCGACCATAGACACTGAGCACCAACCACAGAGACCACAGGACACGTTTCTGCCCTCAAAGGCTCTGAGAGACAGACCTACCACCAACCGAAGTACTATGGGAAAAAGACTAGAGCGGAGAACAACAGAGCAGGAAAGGAGGGTGGGGAGTGCGGGGTGGGGGAGTGGGTTACACCAAGGAGAATCTTGAAGGAAGTGAGTATGAAAGCCAGGCTGATATCTCAGGGAAAATCCAGGCCGGCAGAGGGGACAGTAAGGGTAAAGGCCCTGATGGGGTGGGCTTGGCTTGCTGGAGGCAGGAACAGAGAAAGTGAGGGGGAGAGTAGTAGGCAAAAGGGTCAGAGAGGCAGTGAGGGCAGATGGGGTAGAGCCTCATGGGCGACCCTGGCTTTTACTATGGGTGAGATGAGAGCCACTGGAGGGTGCTGTGCAGGGGAGGGATGTGACCTGACCTTTGCGGAGGGTCACTCAGGCTTGTGGGTGGAGACTAGACTATCGGGAGTAGCCAGGGTAGAACCCAAGTAGTCATGATGGAGCTGGTACACAAATGATTTTCAATATAAAGTGGATATAAGGCCAATGGAGGTGCTAATTGCGTGTAGGATGTAAGAAGAAGAGGGGACCCCCAAGTAACTGCAAGGTTTTTGACCTATACAATTGAAAGAATGGATTTACCATTTACTGAAATGGAAATTCTACAGGAGGGTTGGGTTTGGGGAAAAGATCAAGAGTTTAGTTTTGGTCACATTCAACCGGAGGTACCCATTGGACACCCAAGTGGAGTCGCTAAGCTGGCTTCCCTCCTCTTTCTCCCCACCTCCTACGAGGTAAAGTCTCATTGTTTAAGCCCCATGGTGGCCTAGGCTTCTCTTGGCCTTTCCTCTCCCCCATCACTGGGGAGCACCGTTAAATATCCTTACAGATTCTGGGTTACTTCCTTTGCCCTTCCTCCTCTCCCAGGGTCTGCCTTTATTGCATTATACTTACAACTTCCCCATAGAGTCTTGAGCTCCATCCTTCTCCTATTTTCCTATTTTCCCCATCTCTGCAGTGAGGAGTGCCCGGGGTCCTGCGGGGCTTGTGAACATCTGCTTCAGTTCACGATTCCTCCTAAGGGGTTCAGTAATAAAATGGTATTTTAGACCTCTAGCTAGGTCTCGGGTAGCTGCGGAAATGTCAGAGGTTGGTCAGATTTTAGAGATCATCTGGTCCCTGGGAGCGTGGACTGTGACCCTTTGGAAATTTTCTGACAAGCATCACCCTTGCTCCCTAAACAGCAGTGACACTTGTGGGCATAGTGGCATGTGGTGGAGATAAAACTCAGCCCTGGGTATAACTGACAGGGAAGCCGTGTGTTAGAATGTTTTGAGTTAAGAAGTGGTCTGACATTTCAGTTAACACATGTCAATAGGCCAGGGTAAAATAATGAAGAGGCAGCTTTTTGGAAAATAGAGTCTTGTTCTATAGCAAGGTGCCCATGCATCTTCCTTGAATAATTGCAATCCAAATTCATTTATCCACCCATATATCCAGGTTTCTATTTAAATAGTGGACCATCCTTTACTAAACTAAAGGATGACTAATTATTATTTTTTTTAATAAGGGTGTCCAGTTATTCCAGCACCATTTATTGAAAGGATTATCTTGGCTCCACTGTATTGCTTTTGCTCCTTTCTCAAAGATCAATTGACTATATTTATAGGGGGGTGGGGGGTTCTTTGATCTACTTGTCTATTCCTTGCTAATATCACATGGTCTTGATTCCTGAAACTTTATATTAGTCTCGAAATTGGGTAGGTCAGACCCCTAAATCTTCTCCTTCAATAGTGTGTTGGTTATTTTGGGTTCTTGCTTCACCATATAAACTATAGAATCAGTTTTTTGGTAGCTACAAAATAACTTGCTGGTATTTTGATTAAGGCTGAGTTGAATCTATAAATGAAGTTGGGAAGAAAGGCCATCGTGACAATACTGAGTTTTCTATCCATGAACATGGAACAACTCTCCATTTGTTTAGTTATTCCTTGATATCTTTCATCAGATTTTATAGATTTTTTTTTTTTGTAGCTTCCCTCATATAGATCTTGTACATATTTGGTTATATGTATACCAAAGTATTTAATTTGGCTACTAATGTAACTGGCATTGTATTTTTAATTTTGAATTCCACTCGTTCATTGCTGGCATAGAGGAAAACAATTGATTTTTGTATATTAATCAGCAACTTTCCTATAATTGCTTATTAGTTCCAGGAGCGGTTTTTTTTTGTTGTTGCTTCTACATAGATGATCATGTTATTTGCAAACAAAGACAGTTTTCTTTCCTTCTTTCTAGTCTGTATACCTTTTATTTCCTCTTCTTGCCTTACTGCATCAGCAAGGACTTCCAGTATGCTGTTGAAAAGGAAAGTGGGAGAGGACATCCTTGCATTGTACCTAATTTCAGGCTTCTCACCTTCAGTAAGTAGATGTTAGCTGTAGGTTTTTTAGTAGATTCTTTTTTTTTTTTTTTATCAAGTTGAGGAAGCTCTCCCCCATTCCTAGTTTACTGAGGTTTTTTGTTTTTTTTTTTTTAATCATGAATGGGTAGATTTTGTCAAATGCTTTTTATGCATCTATTGATTGGCATAATTTTTCTTCTTTAGGCTACTGATTTGATGGATTATATCAATTAATTTTTAAATGTTGAACCATCATCACACACCTGGAATAAATCCTATTTGGTCATGGGGTATAATTCTTTGTTATAACTGTGGGATTACCTTTACTGATATTTTGTTGAGGACTTTTGCATCTGTGGTCTGAAAACAGACACAGTGTGTTTTGTATTCTTTTACATTTGTTGAGGTGTGTTTCATGGCCCAGAATATGGACTATCTTGGTAAACGTTCCATGTGAGCTTGAGAAGAATGTGTGTCTGCTGTTGTTGGATGAAGTAGTCTATAGACATCCATTATATCCAGTTGATTGATGCTGTTGTTGAATTAACCATGTCCTCGCTAATTTTCTGACTGCCGGATGCGTCCATTTCTGATAGAGGGGGTGCTGAAGTCTCCAACTATAATAGTAAAGTCACCTCTTTCTATTTCAATTCTATTAGTTTTGGCCTTTTCTTTTTAAAGAGTATGTTGAGGTTATTTCTAGCTATTTCCCAGGTTAATTTTAATTCTGAATCATTAAGTACCTGAATATGGTTCAAATGGTAAAGGTTATCACACCAGAAAGGGAAGGAGATGTTGGACAGCAGGGATGGTAAGGAGATATCTGTCCATTTAAGAAAACCTCTGGATTCCTTATGTAAATACACATATGTGCCCTAGCACAAATTTAGCTGTATCCTTCCCTGTCGCCAACTCTCCAATTCCACTGTGTCTCACTGAGACTCCCTTGAAACACAAGTTAATAAATGACTCCTGGGCAGAGTTATTGGTGAGAAGGAGAGATTAAAAGGTTTAAAGCAAAGTGTTAATAACACTTTAACACCCCCACTGAAAATGTCTCTGTTAGAGAAATAAAAGGGGGCTCAGAAACAGGGAGATTTTACACCAGCTGTCGGAGCATTTTATGCCAAAGACAAATATTCACAGACTTGTCATCCTCAGGATGTCCTGAAGCCAGTTGCAGGTAACAGTGAGGGGACCCTCTCCAGCAGAAGCCCGTGTACCAGGCAGGCTTCCAACTGGAAATCTCCTTCCAGTGGAACTTCTTCTGCAGAGTAGGAGCCTGAGAATCATCAATATTCATAACGAAGGCCCCCAAGGCCTGTAAGATCCTGAATCATCCAAGAAAGATTAGATCACGTTGAACCAAGCTTTAGTGTTAAGTAGATTTAATGGTATTCTAAGTCTTCAAAGACTGATTATTTTTAATTTAAACAGCCTAGTGACTATAACCTATCACTTACTTGATACGACATAGTGAGAAACCATTAACTCGATGTTTAATAAGTTGAAATGCCCTATGGTTGACGGTACGTAATGATAGAGGCAAGTGTCTACAGGCGTAGAGATTAGGCTAACATTTTGAGATGTAGCTAAATGCTACTGTTAAAGTAGTTTAGATGTTAATGGCACATAAAAGCATAAATCTGCCATTTGCAGCTATACATGTGTACAAATAATTAATAGGGCTTTCACAATCCATCACAAATACAGCAGGTCCTTTGTTATAATGTTGATGAGATGCCATAGGAACTTGCCTCTTATTTCTATCAATTAGCCTATGGTAAAATTGGTTTCGTTATATGGCCTTTTGCTTAAAGTCGCAGAACCTATCGAGGATGTTAAGTGAGGGTTTACTGTACAAAGATTACTAAATTGGCTTTTAAAAACATTAGAAACCCATTAGGCTAAATACAGCTGCTGATTGCAGAGCAAAGTAAACCACAAGAGGACTCTAAATTCTTGTTTGTTGCTGCTGTCTAACAGTACTGCACTTTCGATAGGGCCTTGGGCCCCTGGCGAAGGGAGCACATGGTCCTTGCTGATGAAGACAGGCCCTATCCAGCCATACACCTCGATAAGAATGCTTTTGGGGAGATGCTCTCTCCTAACACCCGTCCTGGGAGTGCTACCAAAGGATATATGAAACGGCCCTGCTATAACTCAATGCTTCTCAACTTTTTTTCTTTTTTCTTTTTCTTTTTCGTTTTTTTAACTATAGCCCTCTCTTCACCAAGGAGGATTTTTTGAACATTTTCTTCCATCCCGCCCCCTCCCCCACTCCAGTCTATTGACCATGTCTTTTATTTTCTGTATGCTGATGTTTCGACATCGGGCCCTTGCCAACTCTGTGGGGAGTGCCCCACCGAGGTTAGCCAGTTCCTAGAGAGAGCAAACAACCTGCCAGTGAGTGCACTTTTCAGACGCCAATCAGCCAGTCCTGAGCCCACATTCACAACCACCTCCTTAATCAGGCTCTCAGCTCCAGACCACCATCCACCTGCTCTAATCACCCCCCACTAGGTATCATACGACCAAGGACAGTCCCCATGCCTCCCGCTAGCTGTTTAAAATGATTCAGACCAGTCGATCCTAAATCTGCTCGCCCCGCCTCACCAGCTCCTTCGCAGGAAATCACAGCACAGGCTCCTGCCCACAGGTCCCCTGCTCCTTCTGCCTCCTGACGCCCCCTCCGCCCCCCCGTACTTCCTTGTGGTGCGCCCCTCATCTTGGGAACTGGGACTAACAAACTATATTTTCCATGGCCATTGTTTCTTGATCTGTTGTTGACTTCACTGTCCCTCAGATTTTCTATTAATATATTTTTAAAATACCCCATCTCACAAAATTTTCATACCATAGATGACACACTGTGCCTCTGCTTATGTACTATGCCCTTGGGAGGGTCACAAGTTATTGTAATAACTAAAGGTTTTTTTTTTTTTTTTTAATCCTCCCAACAATCAGTTTCACCCCCTCATTGCTATTTTGCCCCCATGGAAAATCTGTGAGTTAACCAACCGTCACGGCACATGAGTATAACTTGGAGAGTTTTAAAGAGTACCTACACCAGGTCCCCACCCCAGAACAATGAAACCAGAATCCCTGGGGCGGGGCTCACAAACGGGTGTTATTTCAACATCCCCCCTGTGATTCTAAAGTGTTTCTGGATTGAGAACCTCTGAGTTAACCGGAATCACAGTTGCTGCCAAACCCACCCCCCTCACCAAGCCTGGTCCCCACACACCACATTTATTTTTATAGAAGAGAACCACGGGAGGGGGGGGGGAAGTGACTCAGGACTCCATGGCACTTCCGCACTTCTGAAAGTTCTATCCTGTTTGATCCCAGGAACTTGATATTTAAATGTAGACATATAATAATTGTTACAGCCGCTTGCAGGAAGTTGAACGCTGGCCCTCCAAAAGATATGTCTGTCTCCCTGGAATTGTGAATGTGACCATATTGATTAAAAAGATCTTTGCAGACGTCACGAAGGGTCTCAAAATGAGTTCATCTTGGATTTAGGGTGAGCCCTCGATCCAATGACATATGTCCTTATACTATAAAGGCCGAGAGAGATTTGAGACAGAGACACACAGAGACAAGACCATGTGAAGACAGGGACAGAGATCGGAGTGATGTATCTGCAAGCCAAGGAGCACCAAGGACAGGCATCCATCATCAGAAGCTAGGAGAGAGCCCAGTGGATTCAGCCCCAGAGCCTCCAGTAGTAAATAACCCTACCGACACCTTGATTCTGGACTTCTGGCCTCCAGAACTACAGGGGACTACATTTTTTGCTGTTTTAAACCACATGGTTTGTGGTACTTTGACTTGGCAGCCCTAGGACTGATTTCTTTGTGATTTTAAAAGTCTCTTACCGCCTAGACCAAAGCTTTGAGCCCATGACCACTCTCCCCACTGCAATGACTTTCATGGCTCCCCACTCCCTAGAGGATGAGATTGGATCTTCCTAAGCTGGGCATTTAAGCACCTCTGTGACCTTCCTGTAACCTAACTGTCCAATTGAATTTCACACCACTCCCGAAATGACAGAGGACTCGCTTTCCTTGAAAGAACCCCCCACCTCCACGCCTTTGCTCATGCAGTTCCTCCCATCTAGAGTGCCCTTCCCTCAGCTTTTACAGGGAGCGACCCCACCTGTCTTTCAAGGCACAACTCAAATGCCACCTCCTTCAGCGAACTGCCGCACATTTCCCCCAAACGACCGGGCCCCCCTCTTCTTCCCACAGTAGCATGACCTATGCAACTTCCACGTCCATTCAGCAAGTGGCAAGATAATAATGATGATACTGATGAAAAACAAAAGTTAGGACTTCATATGGCAATAAGTGCTTTCCACGTATTAACTATCTTAAGCCTTACAACACTCCTTCCTCTGCGGGTGGCATTATTATTGTTACCATTTTACGGGTGATGAGACTGGGGCACAGAGAGGACAGGTTGCCTCCCTAAAGTCACACGGCTGGGAAAGGGCAGAGTGGGGAGTGGGACTTAGCACATCTGGCTTCAGAGTTTGTGCTGCTCGGAACGGAAGGCAGGGGCCACGTCAGGAGAGGAGTCATGGGCCTGTTGAAAAGCCTGGATTTTATTCTAACATTAACAAAGAGCCACATGAAAGCTCTCAGGGGAGCAGAGAGGTGATCTGAGCTGCGGTCATCTGGGTGAGAGAAGATGGTGGCCGGGTCCTGGGGTGGAAGTGGCTGGGAGGGTGGGAACAGAGCCTCCCAGAGTAAAAAGTCTGCTCGCAGCCTGCATCGGTCACACCCGGGTGCTTGTAAAAAGTAATTTAGATCCTCAGGCGCAGCCAGGATGGAGGACCCATGCTTTACACAGACCTGTAGTCTCAGTAGGGCAGGGAGGGGACTCTTATAGAGTGGGAGTCGGGAGAAGGGTGACAGGCTCACAGCCTTTGGCAACTTGCCCAGGGCCAAGCAGCTCATACAGGTGGGAGGTGGGACTTAAACCAACTTTGTCTCCTGAGTTAAGCACCACACTAATAGTAACCGGAGGTCATAGATAATGGAGAGAAAGCTCAGAAAAGAATCTGAAAGAATCATTCTTAGTTGCCTGGAAGAACCCCCAAGTCTATGTAGTGAAACGTGGATGAAGGCCATGCAGACTGGGGGTGAGCACGCTCCCTCTAGGGAACCAAGAGTTAACCCGAAGGAGGAAGAAGTTCACTGGCCAAGCCACCTCTCAAGGGAGGGGTTCCAAATGGGCTTCCCTCACCGGAAGCCAGTTGGCCACTCGCTGCACAAGAGCCTGGTCTCAGGGGCAGCAGGCTCCATAACGAAGAAATGGTCCTTGTCCTGTTGGGGTGAATTCGTAAGCCAATTTATTAGAAAGTCTTTGTCCGGAGGGTCCGGCTGCTAGTTAGGTGAATGTGCTTGCTATGTGAAGTTTGCATACACATATGTATGCACACACATGTATGGGTATACATACACACTCCCCGCTCACAATTGCCTAGCCATCCATTTACTGTATATATGTATGTATGTATGAGAAAAATGGCACACTTTGCCCAGGAGAAGTTTCTCAACAGAATATCCAGTTTGAAAGTTGATGGTCTGTTATTTAGAACCAGTGAGTCATGAAATCACAGACCTTGAAATCTGGGAAGGGTTAGATGCCACAAATTCAGCCCCTCCCTAGTGAACACAAACACTTCCTGAGTACCTACACTATGTGCCAGACCCTGAGCGTGAGGTGGTGAAGCCGTGGTCCCTCTTACGAAAGTTTATAGCTAACCCCTTTATCTTAGAGATGAGAAAACAAATGTTTAACCAGAGAGGCTAAATAACTCACTTGAGGTCACACTAATTTGATTTAACTCCATTTCTGGATAATGGAAAAGCACTTCCAGTTCCAGGCCGGAGTTAACAATTTCGAAAGAATCAGAATGCGACACTAAGTTCTTAACGCTGTGTGTTAGGCAAAATAATGATCCCCAAAGATGCCCACATCCTAATCCCTTGTCAAGTTACATGGCAAGAGGGAAAGGAATTAAGGTAACCGGTGAAATTCAAGTTGCTCATCAGCTACTTTTAAGGAGATGATCCTGGATCACGTGGGTGGGCCCCGTGTAACCACAAGCTCCTTTAAATGGAGAAGGGGAAGGCGGAAGCCTCAATGTGAGAGTGAGGGAGCGTGAAGAGGAAGACCTGATGCACCATAGCTGACCTTGACAGTGGAAGGAGCCCATGAGCCAAGGAATGGGGGCAGCCTCTAGAAGCTGGAAAAGGCAAGGCAAGGGATCGATTCTCCCCTCGAGCCACCAGAAAGGTACACAGCCTTGCTGACACTCGATGTTGGCTCTATGAGACCTATTTGGGACTCGGACCTCCAGAATTATAAGAGAATAAATTTATGTTGTTCTAGGCCCCTCAGTTTGTGGTAATTTGTTACAGCGGCCACAGGAAACTAACACCCCCTATAATTAGGCTGAGCCTTACACAGCTCCTCGGGGTCTGGGGGGCCTGTGGGGCTCATTCTGAAATGAACATCACTTTTCTTTCTAGAAATCCAGACATCTCGTTTCACTTTAAAACTTAGGATCTGCTTGCCGTCAGGACACCTCCCCTCAGCCTTTGCCTTTTTCCCTGTGGGTGAATTCCAGTGTTCAATGCAGAGACAGAGATGACAACATGCCATTTTTCATAACGTTCTTCCTCGGCTCTTCCAGACACTTCTCTCTGCTGCTAGATCACTGTTGCTAGCATTTTATTTTCAGAAACACTCTTGGCATTCATTCCTTGCAGCCCCTTGAAGAAGTGATCTTGTGGCTGGTGCTGCTGTCCCCATGGCCCCAGCTTCCTTCCCTGTCTGCTTCTGCTTGGAGACTGTCTTCTGCTTTGAGGATGTGCTTTGGATTCAAGGCCCTTCTGGCCCAGATGGAAAGCAGAGGGCCTTACGGAGAGGGGCCAGGCTCCGTGTTCCGGCGTGAGGTGGCCAGGGCAGGGGGGCGGGGGGAGGGATTCACTTCTGCCCAGCAGGTGGGAAAGACTCACTTCCAGGAGAGGGGAGGATGCATCCTGGGGGACGGAGATGGGTGACAAATGGCTTCTCTAGGGACTCAGAGAATCAGAATATCGATTTTCTGACAGCGAAAAGCTGTCCTTCCTAGCAATGTGAGTGATTTTGAGAAATGCCTTGTCATCCATTATTCAACAAAATATTCACCAAAAACATTCTTAGTGCCAGATACTGTGCAGGGGACATGCTGCTGCTGCTGCTGCTGCTGATGATGATGCTGCTGCTGATGCTGCTGATGATGCTGATGATGCTGCTGATGAAGAAGAAGGTGGTGATGATGGTGATGTTGCAAGCTAACGCCCACTATGTGCCAGGCACTGTCCAGAGTACTTGCCATGTCCTCACACGTTTTTATGTATTCAGGTGGTGGACATGGAATCTTTGGTGAATTAATAAATTAATGAATAGAGGATGACGTGGTCCCCACCACACTCAGTTCATGACTAGGGGCAAGGGCTGGATTAAGCAGAATGAACGGAGGATGGAAGAGGGGTAAGGGAAATAGAAACGATAATGGGATACAGTAAGACAAACAGCGGTTAGGCGTATGGGCTTTGGAGCCAGACTGCTGGGTTTAAATCCGGGCTTTGTTACCTATTAACTCTCTTGACGAACGAATGAATCTCTTGGTGCCTGAGCTTCCTCATCCATAAAGCGGGGTGATAGGAATAACATAGGGTCGTTGTGTGTGTACTCACACCTGAAGAGTGCCTGGCACACACGAGACACTCGATAACCCATGTTTCTTATCATAAGGTGCTCAGCAGAATTCATCTAAGATACTCAGAGGCAGATTCGGTTGCTGCAGAGCCTAAGTTTGGCTTCTCCCCCAGCCCAGTTCTCAGCATCTAATCGAGAGTTTTTACTGCCTCCTAGATGCCCAAGTCCCCACTTCTGATCAAAACCTGACTTCCTGTTTTGCATTTTCATCTCTCGCTAGCCAAGAAAGACTTCGTCAAACAGATGACATTTGAGCTGAATCTTTAGGAATGTGTCATTTTTAAAAAGGGAGGGAGTTAATTAAAAAGGAAGAAGGAGCCGGTCTGGCTAGAAGGGGAAAGTGGGCTAGAGGGCGGGCGTGCAAGGCAGCAGGCTGTGCCCGGGGACGGGGCGGGAGGCAGAACTGCAGCAGGTAAACAAGCCCTTGATCACCACATCCACGTTTTAGAAGTCCAGTGGGGAGCCAGCGAAGTATCCCAAGCTTTATAAAGCGTAACTTTCCTGGGGTGCACATCCTGGGGGTGGTGTCTCTCCTAGTGGTGCTTTAGAACCGGCACTAACAATGGTCGCAGTACTAACGGCATCGATAGTCAGAGCAGTAATAATAGCAGTAGGAGTGGCAGCAGCGGCATTGTGGGACCTGAGCCATCCTCGTCATTGTCATCTTACAGTTAACTTCCACTGAGTGTTTACTAAGCGCCATTCTAAATACTTTGAGTTTTATCTCATTTAAGCTTCACAATAACCATACAAAGTAGCTACTGGTATTGTCCCCATTCTACAGATGAGAAATCCGAGGCAGGGGAGAGTTATGCGACCTGAGCGAAGTGGCACTGGAACCCGGAGCCCCAGGACCCGGATGCTTGTAAAAGACTGTGTTCGGCACAGTGAGAAGCTGCCTGGCTTACTCAGTGGGAGGTGGACGTTAGGAGCTGATGCCTCAAGTACCAGCTGAAGACAGGAAGGGACTGCCCCAAGTTCAGGGGGTATTCACAGAGCAGAGCCCCTGAGAGGTGACCATGACGGAGCCTTGGGAGGTGATAATTAAGGGGGGTGGGGAGCAGCCAGTTCTAGCCACTTTGATGACCTCTGGACCCTGTCAGGGATGGGGGTCCAAGGATGGCTGCCCCTTTGTTCTAGTCATACCCAGGCCAAGGCTTACAACTAGCACACAGGAGTAGGCAGAAGCAGCCACCTGCAGGCCGTCCGCCATCTGGGGCTGGCCTCCTTGGCCATCACTCTGAGCATGTGGGGGTCTGGCCGGGTCCCTGAGTCCCACTGCTGCCTGCTTGGAGTCTGGCGTACCTGCAGAACACACGAACAGAGGAATGCCACAGCGTGGCTGAGCCAGTGAGCCTGGCTTTCTCCTGAGGCCGGTCCAGCAGGAGGCCATGGCTAAGGCAAAATGTAATTAAACCCCTGAGTGCTATTTGGCTCTGCTGCCCGCAAAACATGTCACATCACCCTTCCACTCCCCCTTCCCAGTCGCCAACAGAGAGGTGGCCTTCCTGAAGACAGCTGGGAGTGCAGATACCCCAGCGAGAGGTCCTGGCCACCCCTGCCTTCCCCTGGGTCCTGAGAAGTGACAACCGGCCTGTTCTCTACCTCTGCATTTCCCCGTTAGCGACAGCTCCCCAGAGTCCCCCCCACCCACAGTCCCCTGGCAGGAGGCGGAGTTAAAAGTCCTGTTTTGCAGGCTCCAGGGGACTGCGATGCCATCTTTCCATGCTTTGATTAAGAACGACCCTCGGGGGGCCCTGCTGTAGGAGAGAGGAGCTCCCCTGATCTGCTGGGTACAGGGAAGGGAGTGGGAGCTTGGCAGGAAGGGGAGGTGCTGCCTGGGGACAGCAGCTGGAGCCCTAGAGAGGTGGGAGGAGGAGAGGGGGCCCTGCTGGGAATAACCTGGTATTTAGAACAGCGCGGGAGAGGCCTAGGCTTTGAAAGCCCACAGGAGAACGTTAAAGAGAGCCAGAGGCAGATTTACCCAGGCGTCTGGTGGACACTCCAATGACTTCTTGGCTCCTGGCTCCTGCAAGGCCAAGCCTTAGAGCTGGGGTCACTTGACTTCCTGGCCACACCCAGCTCAGGCCGGAGAAGCCTCTGGCCCCTGGCCTTTGTTCAGCTGGCTGCGGGGCTCCCTATGATTTTTGGTTGGCTCCTTATCCTTGACTTTTTCCAGACCCCCTCACTAGTGACTCAGCTCGATACCCTCTGGCTGGTCCTGACTTTTCTGTCCCAGCCCCCCCTTATTGAGGGACCTGGCAGGGTGCAGTCTGGAGGCCTAGAATCCCAGCTGCGTAGCGTTTTCCCAGGGAATCTCACAGTGCTTCTCAGCTCTCCTTTGCTTCCAGCCACGACCCAGGATGCCGTGCTCACGTGCGTCCCACACTGCCTGAGCACTTGCAGCTGGACAGAGCAGGGCCCACCATGTCCTCCCTTCTTGCTTACTGTGTGGCTTTGGACAAGTCACCTGATCCATCCGAGCCTCGATTCCTCTGTGCCTAAAGTGTGGATAGTCATACCTCCCTTTGCAGGCTTGTCGTGAGGTCTCAGAGGGTAACATACTGTTTCCATTTCCCAGAGTTGCCATGACAAAGTACCACAAACTCAGTGGCTTCAACGACAGACATTTACTGCCTCAGTTCCTGAGGCTGGATGCTTGAGATCAAAGGGCTGGCCGGGCTGGTTCCTTCTGAGTGCGTGACAGAGCGGCTGTCCCAGGCCTCGCCCCTAGCTGCTGGTGGTTTTCCTGGGCATGGAGAAGCCTCGCCCATCCTCCGCCTTCATCTTCCACATGTCATTCTCCCTGTGTGCCCGTGTGTCCGCGTCCAAATTACCCTGCTCTTGTGTGACCTCATCTTAACTGATTACATCTGCAATGACCCTAGTTCCAGGCAAGGTCACACGGTCTGAGGTTCTGGGGGTCAGGACTTCGAGGAGGAATACAATTCAACCCATAACATGTATAGAAAGGTGCCCGGTGTAGGTGAGTTTTCAAGAAAGGCCAGAGCCTTTTCCTCCCCCAGGAAGGAGGAGCTGGCCTGAGGCTGGGCTGCTCTGCTGACGGGCGCAGGTTCTGCTTACTGGGAAAATACTGCCTGCAAGCGTCCTCAGGCGCCCGCCTCCATGCTCTGGCCTGACTTCCCATCGGGGACGCCCTGCCCTGCAGGACCTTCCATGTTGCACACCATGTTCCTCTGCGTGACAGCTCCCCCCCCCCCCCCCCCCCCCCCCCGTCCGTCACAGTGAAGGGATGGAGCTGAGGCTCGGCAGGGAAAGGCCAAGCTACTCCCGGTCTTTCTTGTCCATGCTTCTCAGCAGGGACCCTGAGTGGGGAGGCCCCGAGAGCTGCCTAAGTCCCCAGGTGACTCCTCTGGGCTGCGACTTCGCTCTTTCCCTCCGTGTTCTATTACGATGGAAGAGACAACTCTCTCCTGCGTGGCTCATCTCTCCAGCCCTGGGGGTTAACATGCTTCCTGTTTGTTTAATATTCTGATCCTAACAGCAGCACTGGGAAAAACAATACCAACTAAACACTGACTCTGGGTGACACTTATTAGCCCAGGGTTCCTTCTGGGCACTGAGCTCGCGCTGCAGCAGCAGCCGGAGGCCGCTAGGCTATCTCCTAGGAAAACAAGTGGTTGCCCGAGGGCACAGAGCTAGCAAACAAGCGCGGAAGTCAGCACAAGGTTCTTCCCTGTGGCCGCCCCCAAAATGTGCTCGTTCAAATCACAACGCTGCTTTCCTTTGGTCGCGCAGAGTGTGGTTGGTTGGCCTCCTCTAGAAGGACTGGGGGGACCTCGCAGGGGGGTGGAGGAAGGGGACGGTCTAGGGCTTGGGCACAGGACGCCAAAGTGGGAGGAGGCGTGGGCCTGGCCGCAGTTTCTTCCGCTGCGTTCGTGGACAAGGGCACCAGTGCCACTGGTGTTAAGAGAGATAATGGGGTACGGCGGGGAAGGGGCCAGCTTCAGGGCCTGGAAGGGCCATCCTACTATTCTCTCCACCTTCCCAGGGGACTAACACTGTGAGCAGACGTGAAGAACAGAGCTTGAAGACAGGGAGTGTGGACCCGCACTCATCCACGGGACATCCAGGGGGCTAAGGCAAGGGGCCAGGGAGCTATGTGCCTGAGTGATGAACGAGTAAATGAACCTTGGAAAGCTGGTCTTCTCCTTATCTTTGGTCTCGGAGGCAGGTTGACTCCTCGGCCACAGAGGCCCCCTCCTCAGATGCACAGTGTTATGCAGCAATGACCCCAGCAGGCTCTGGAGTCAGGCAGCTCTCAGTTCTAATCCCGGCTGCGCCTCTCGCAAGCTGTGTGGTCTTGGCCAGTGATTCCGTCTCTCTGAGCCTCTTTCCTCATCTACAAAAGGAGGCTATCGACAGCTCAGGGTGGTTGTGAAAACCGAACGACGTGAGGCAAGCTTTTATTTAAAAGCTCCTAGTGCAGTCCTGGAAAAAGTGCATGTGGATAATAACATGACAGTGACTTTTCTCCCCTGCTCACTGTTGAAGCAAATTGCTCTGTCCAACCGTGCCTGCTTCTCCCTCTACGGAGGATGGTCAGTGACATCTGGCCAGCCTCCCACAAAGGACTGTCATGAAGAGATAAAGGAAATGGAAGAGCTTTATGAACATAAACGCACCAAGGGAAAGGGCTGTTCTCATCGTGCGGTTAACTCCTTTGGGTGTTTGTTCCAATCTGATTCCTAAGGCTGTTGCCGCTTCCTGGGTTGGCTTCCACCTGGTGAATATCCACGTCTCTCTCTCCTGGACACTGTCCTTTCTGATCCTATAGCATGAGAAGTCCAGAGGCAGCACTATGACCCCATGTGTGCCAATTCCCCCAGTCCGGATGGAATAATATTCTTACCGAAGGGAAGAGAAGATACTCTCTCCAATCCATTCTATCCAACAGCCATTGCCAGTTTCGATGATGACAGTCAGGCTGGCTCTATGTCTGGGCAGCTGGAGCAAAGTATGATTAAAAAGTCTATGGACAGAGGCCCTTCTATGAGAGGATCTCGCTTTTGCCATGGGCCTATAATTCCCTAATTGTTGCATATAAATGTAATTTTTGTCAAATTATATTTTAAATGCCTAGAGGTACCTCCCTACATCATGAAGCCCTACAACACATCTTTAAAAATATTTTTTTAAGGGTCAATGGCATGGTTTATTAAACTAGTCCATTAATCAGGGACATTCAAGTTGCTTTCACTTTGGGGTTATTGTAAGATGATAATGATGATGATGGTAATAATTAATAATAATAATAATAATAATAATAATAATAATAATGTGAGGTTCATAGGTATCAACATACACATAGCTTCTGTGAAGTCTGTATTAATCTGAGGATGGATTCCTAAAGGTTGAAGCACTGGATAGGAGTAACAACCACTTTTGAAATGGCTTTTGACATGTATTGCCAAATTGGTTTTTTAAAGATTGTGCCCCAAGTAATATACCTAAGTGTCAATTTCACATGCTTTCACCATCATTAAGCATTATTGAGATGGCCAAATAGCATGTTGGGAATAGAAGTACACTTTACAAGGAGAGCTTGAAATGTCTTTTTATTTCTTCTTGGAAATCATAGTCATTTTTGATTTTTCTTTCTTAAACCCAGATTTTTTTTTTTTTTTTTTATGCCGACAGCACCTGGTCTTCCTAGGTGGTCTCCCATCCAAGTACTAACCAGGCCCGACCCTGCTTAGCTTCCCAGATCAGACATGGCTGTAGACCATGGAACGTTGCTCTACTGGGGCGTGAACAGAGGACCTTCTGCATGTAAAGCAGACGTGCTAACCGCTACACTATGGAACCATGTCCCCCAGATTTCAAGCATTTACCAAGTCTTCAGATTTCTGCTTTCCTAAGTTCTCTTATACATTTTTTTCCATTCCTGTAGGTTTCTCCCTAGTTCGGCCCCTTAACATCTCCCTAGCGTCCTGCTTTAATGACCTTTCTAAAGGTCTGCCTTGACTTTCTCTCACCTCTGGCTTATCCTGTCCAATTCCTCTCTTAAAAACAAAGTTTTGGATGGTGGTGATAGCTGCACAACAATGTCAAGGTACTTAATGCTACTAATGTGTATATTTTAAAAATGGTTAAAATGGTACATTTTGTTATGTAGTCTTGCCACACTTACACACACACACACACACACACACACACACAGAGAGAGAGAGAGAGAGAGAGAGAGAGAGAGAGAGAGAGAGAGAGAACAAAACAGAAATGGCTCCCTGCACCTACCAGACACAAGTTCAAAGCGTTCGGCCTTGGCTTCTAAGCTTCTCCACAATCACAACACAACCACAGTAATCACAACTTAACACTGAGCCACTAATATTGTGCTAAGCAATTTATAGGCCTCGTCTTGGTTGACCCTCACACTGTTCCTGTGAAATGGACATCATTATTATTCCCACATTCAGACGATGAAATCAGGGCACCAAGAGATTTTTGTTTTCTTTTTAAAATCAACTTTCTTGTGGTAGAAGTTACATACAACAAAACATCCATTTTTAAGTGGGCAGTTTGTTGAGTTTTCACAAACATCCAACCTGTGTGACTAAGACCCCGATCATCCACCCAGAGCCAAGGGCACACTACCGGCAAGGGGAGTGCCTAGGAGTTGAACCCAGGCCTGATTCCGGAACCCAACTCTTGGCCACTGTGTCCCCGCAAATCTCCCATTACCAGCTGTACTGCCTCACGTGTGACCCCTTGAAGCCAGCCCCTTGTACTGGAACCATACTTCCCACTTGCCAACGCCGCACATTTGTAAAGCGTCCCATGCTGGAATACCTGCATACAGAATACGGAATACCATCCCTCCTTCAGCCTGGCCAAAGCCCACCCCTCCCTGCGAGCTTGGTTTCAGCCTTTTCTCTTCCAGTAAGTCTTTCAGCCCTGACCTGGCGGACCCGAGGACGGGCCTCCTCAACTCTGAATGCTTTGTTATCTGCGTCACCCCTCGGATGCTGCTGAAATACTCAATTGATGGTGATCAAATACCATTTGTACTTTGGTGATCTAGAAAAAAATTGTTCTTCCCCTCTTATGGAGCAATGATCCCTGAGAGTCTCTCTAACAATGACTGTGATTTTGTGACTGCAAAAACGTAGCTGGGGTTTCTGTCAATCAATGATCTTCCTCAAAGATCAACCCCGCTGGAATGAAAGGGGGTCGAATCACGTGTGCTGAACTATTTCAAGGTTCTGGCAGAATTTATGCTGATCTACTCCTTAAGTGCGATCAATGAAAAGACAGCCAAGTAACATTAAACACCAATGAATGCAGCAGGCAACGTCCTTCCCTAATCCAAGAAACGCCTCCCGGCCAAGTTAAACAGACCCTGGAACAGAGGAGTCGCTGACCTTTTCCTATCGCGGTCTGGAAGGTAGAGGCCTTGTGTCTCAGCAGCCAATACTGTGTAGAAATGATGAGCTGAAGGAACAAAGGAAAGGAAGAGCACGAGAAAGCCAAAAAAGAAGCGCTTCCTACACCCCCAAAATTCCTTCCTTCTTCATCCATTTGCTGACCCCACTTCTTTGAGGCAGGCGCAGCGCTAAGGCACAGGGGGTCCGGTGATCAATACAATGACCTCCCCGGACTCGAGGGGCTCCCAGTAGGTGACCCTACTTCAGCCTTTAGCTACTGAGAATCTGCTATGTTCCAGGCACCAGGTTGGGGTGAGGAGAGAATTTCTGCCCTAGAGGAAAAACTGGGGAAGAGAGAGACTTGGGTGTACCTCATTATAACACAATGGAATATGTGCTGGGCAACAGTCTTTGCTTTTCATCTATGAAATGGGGATAATGACAGCATTTAATGGCAAAACGGTGAATGAACTGACCTTTGAAGACAAACTTCCTGGGTTCAAACTCTATCTCACCTATGTGCCTACTGTGCAACTGTGGAAAGTTACTTAACCTCTCTGTGCCTTGGTTTCCCTCATCTATTAACTCTACTAAGAGCTACAATGAAGGTTAAGTTACTTAAGCCTTGTGACATGCTTAGAAACATCTCCGGTCTATGGCGTTCTAAAAACATCAGTGATTATTTTCTATTCATTATTTAAGAGAGTAGATATATGAAGTCGTTTTTTTTTTTTCCAGATTATCCACACAGACGTTTTTTTTTTTTCATGAAAATAATTCTGATCACAGTTTTGTGCCGTCCTAGAAATACTGCTTTCTAGAGAAAGTTGTGTTGTGTGTCAAGAGACTATGAAAGGAAGAAAGAAAACAACAGTCTCATGTATTGCCCTACAGGTGTAATCCCTCTTGGGCTGGTAGAATGGCTGACTTATCTGCAAGGTTGGGTTATTCATTTCACAACTTCAAACCTTCTGCTATGTTCATCGTTTTGGCCTACAATATGCGTAAACATACTCAGAGACACACACAGACAGACATGCCCAGAGTCCCCCAGAGAGCTTCCCTCTCAAGAAGCATTAAAGAAAAAGCTTCTCCATGAACCCGATGACATTATCAGGGTCCCTGGATTCAGCTGTATCTGAAGCTAGAAACCTGGATGTTCTGGCTACTGAATAAAGACACTTGGCTTGATCCAGGCTGAGCAGGATTTCCTGCCACTTGCCAGAAGGGTCCATACAGATACACAGCTACAGCCTGGGGCAAGTCGGTTCACCTCCCTTGGTTACAGTGCCGTCCTCTCTGAACATGGGGAAGGGGACCCAATGACCTCCCAGGTCCCTTCCAGCTCTGTGCTGTGAGTCTGTGCAGAGGGCCACAGTGGCCCAAGTCCTGAATTCCCACTAGTAAGGGGGAGATGCACCGTGGTGTCCAGAGGGACCCAGGCCAAGTGGGTGCTTAACAGGGTCTCTTGGGTCAGGCCTGCATCCTGCCTGCATGGTCCCTTTTGCACTGAAGGTTAATGGATATCACAAAGCCTTCTAGGCACCTGTTTACCATACTTAAGTCTGTCACTCCATAGGAGGCCAATTAGCCCACAGTTTCTTCCGGAAGCTTAGCAGAAGGCATGAACCCAGTGGTCCTGCTAAGCCCTGTGCATATTTACAAGGTAAGACTTCTTTTTCTCTAAAGCTGGGTTTCTCATCTTCAACACTAGTGACATCATGAGTCAGATACTTCTTGTCATTGGGGGCTGTTCTCTGCTTTTTAGAATGTTCGATAGCATCCTTGGTCTCTAGCCACGAGATGCCAATAGCACTATCACCCCTACTTGTGACAGCCCCCAAAAGTGCCCAGACATTGTCACATGTCCTGGGGGTGGGGGGAGCAAAATAACCCCCTGGTCAAAACCATTGCTCTAAAGAACGTTGATATCCCAGAGAACAACACTCGGCTTCTAAGCCTGAAGTGTTCATTTTACCTCTATCCTTCCCTCTTCCCAGCCAAATCAATCACATCAAATCAATCGGTCAATCACTCAATCAATTAATCCCTTTTCTTCTCTTTCCCATTGCTTTTGGCTTCCAGACATTGCTCCTGCAGAATCCCGGGCTTATGACGCCTGATGCATTGCCGTAGTTTGTCATTGTTTTTGTGGTGATGGCTTCCTCTAAGAAGCTGATGCGGTGACCATTTCCCAAGTGAAATGCCACTTGTGCACATGCTCACAGGACACACACACACACACACACACGCACACGCACATGCACACACACACTACTTACAATTCTGCCTACAATGTCAGGGAGTCCTCTGGCCCCTTTGACCCTTCAGAACTGATAGTGCTTAATCCGTTCGGGTCTCCTAACAGACTCAATCATGTCTTTGACTGACAGAGCAGAAAGAACACAGAGTCAGAAGACCTGGCTGGAGTTTGGGCTCCTAACTAATTAGCCGTGCGACTTTGGACAAGTAATTTGACCTCACTGAGCCTAAATTCTGGACAATTAGGAAGACCTCATTGGTTTCGTGCTGCAAGGAAAATGAAGCATCATCAAATCCAATGACCTCCCTCCCGATGCCCACTCTCTCTCTACCTTTCATTCTATCTGACATCCCTCTCCTGGGTAATCTTCCTAGAGCACAGCTGTGGGCACAAGTTCCTCTGCTCAAAAGCATTGCACGCCTCCCTACTTCCTAAAGGATAACATACATTTTTGTTATCCGATGCCCCTCTTAATCAAGTCCCATTTTAGCTTTCTACCTACCTACAGCCTAGCTAAAGCTAGCTACTTCTGTGCTTAAACATTTTCTGATTTTTTTTTTTTTTACCTTTATATCTTTGTTCATGCTGTTCCCTCTATCAGCGGTCCCCAACCTTTATGGCACCAGGGACCAGTGCTGCTATGAGAATCTAATGCCTGATGGTCTGAGGTGGAGCTGATGCTAGCGCTGGGGAGCGGCTGCAGATACAGATGAAGCTTCGTTCACTCTCCTCCTGCTGTGCGGCCAGGTTGGGTTCCTAATAGGCCATGGACCACACCAGTCTGCAGCCTGGGAGTTGGGGACCCCTGCTCTATCTGGAATGCCCTTCTCTATCTTCACTCCTATTCATCCTTTTAAAAGCCTTGCTCCAAGGCCACCTCCTGTGGATGTAGATATAATGTATTCCCACCCCAACTTCCTCCAGCACTTGGCATCATTCCTTATGCCTAGATCCCACACCTGCAGCTTTTTACCTGAGACTTCCCTCTGTACGGTGGTTGAGAACATGGGATTTGAGGCTGACTACCCTGGATCAAGTCCTGGAAACTACTTGCTTTCTCTCTGAGCCTTCTTTTCCTCAGCTGAAAAATGAAGCTAATAATAGCGCCTGCATCTAAGAATGATTGTGTGCATTAAACTCTGTGTCAGGCCTGGAGCCAAGCTATAGAATCTCATATAGGCCGTATGTGTCAAGCGCTTATCACAGTGCCTGGCACAGAGGAGGCGCTCAGTACATTTCGGTACTATCATCGTGATCATTATCAGACCCTGGGGAGAGATTAGGAGAAAAGACTGTTCCGCTGTGCTAAGGTGAATTGATAACGACCAATTAAAGGACATGAACCAACTTCTAATTCCACAGTGGCCTTAGGAGAAGGAGGAAATTAGGAATAATAACAGCAAATACCGGCTTCATGCTGAGTATGTGCCAGGCACTGTCCTAAGCATTTTATATACATTAACTCTTTAATTCTCATTACAGCCCTACGAGGTAGAAACCATCAGCTCTCTTTCAGAGATGTAAACATCGAAACACAGAGAGGGCAAATAACTCACCTGAGATCACACAGCTGAACTGGGATTCAATCCCAGGCTACCTGAGCAATTTCACACTGGTGCCCTAATGTGTTTGTGACGCCTCTTGAAACAGAGACCTTGGCAGCTCTTTAAGGAGCATCCTAGATTGGGAGAAGACAGTGTCAAAGGCCATAAGGGAATCTGAAAGGTGTCTTTATGCAGGGCTGTCCCCTGTTTAGTCTGAGCTCTGTCCACACCACCTGGGACCGCCTACCACTCTGCCCGGCCTGAGAACATCTGGAGCCCAGATGCGTCCACAATCCCCTGGGCCGAGTAAACAAACATATGTGCAATTTTCAAAAGTTGTTGGTCCTCAAAGCATTTTAAAATACCTGAAGGGAGAAGGAAGTTGGAGGGTAGAGTTCGAAAAAAATATCTCTGGGAAGAATCTCAAACAAAACTCACTTTCCCCATAAGCTTCCAAGTTTGGGAGGTTCAGGAAGTCCAAAGGCTGCTCCTGGTTCAGTGTGTATGAGGGCAAACCTAGAACCTGGTTGGGCCAGAGGCCCTTTGGGGAGGGGCGATCAGCAGCTGGGAAGGTGGGAATCGGGGCAGCCGAGACAGAAAACTACCCTTAGATTATAGATGATGATGATGAGACCAGTGAGATGAGAGGGGTTCCAAGCCCCCTGGACCCCAAACATAAAACTTAAAAAATATATAAATATGGAGGAGAGAACGAGACTGGATTATTATCTGAGATACAATGCTTTGTAAATTTAAGTCATTGACTCCTAATTCAAACTTTTCAAGTAATGGAAAATGAAAAAATAAAAAACATCCAGGAACTTTTCACTATGACTATCATAATGTGCCTAGGTTAATTACTTCTTTTCTTTAAAACAGTTATCAAACTTCTGTTCAAACTCCATCCCAGCCCATTCATTCAGCAAACACTTAACTATGAGCACCTACTGGATTCCGCATACCAGAGCAGGGGCGAGAGGCACAGCAATAAACCAGGCCCACGCAGCCCTCGCCTTCAGGGCCCACGCAGCCCTCGCCTTCAGGGCCCTGGCCGTGCGGTCTAGTCGGACAGGCTTCTGGCCGCATAACCCCTTCCAACTCTTCTCCATCCAACACTCACAGCTTTTGAAACTCAAACAAGATTGTGTCTTCTTAAAAAAAAAAAAAATGTATGACACATCATTAAACACCAATTTAAAAATAACTGCACATAGTTTCAGCTCCGGGACAAGAACCCCGTGTTAAACCAACCCAAGGAATTGCATGCAGGAGCAGCAGAGTTGGGCATCTGGGCCAAAACACATCCCTCTGAATTGCACTTTGAAGAAGGCCTGTGCTGAGCGCTACCCAGGGCACAGAGCTATGTGATGTGATGCTGAGCTCTCTGTAAGGATGTTCCTAGGGAGGCTGTTTGTCGCTGCACGGGGTCCTCTCTGCGGAGGGCTCAGAAGGAACCCCTCAGGCGTCCGCGTCAGCCATAGCTTTGCTTGTTCTGATCGGCAGGTTTGTTTGACTGGCTGGGTTTCCCTTTTCATAATGTCTTCCTGGGAGCTCGGAGCCCTGTGCACAGCTCATGGTAGAGCATTCACGTTTCAGTTCATCTAATTTCTGGCTCCTTCTTGTGTCTCCACCTTGGTTTTTCTTTGATCTCTGTCACTGAGTTCACATTTAGTTTATCTTGCCATGCATTATGTAACCTCAAAAGTTAAATTTAATCTTTTTTTTTTTTTTTTTTTTGGAACATGGTGATGCATAAAATAGGATGAAATGGAATGAAATGAAATACAATAGAACAAAGTAGAGGAAAATAAAATTGAGGTTTGAGCTCGAATTAAAAAAATAAAATTAAATCCAGGTCTGCCCCTAGACCAGGATGACATAGCTACAGTAGTCACACAAAAACAAAAGTGTACATTCTAGCATCTTCTTTCCAAAGGCCCAGCAACACCGATAGGTTAATAGTCCCATCTCAACTGATGCAGATGGCGGGAGGAACTTTTAGTGCCAGCGTGTTTGCTAACCCACATGACCTTCCCACTCCAGGAAAAAAAAAAAATAGCTTTCACCGCCATTTTCCCACTAACGAGCATTAAGAGAAAGTCAACTCTCCATTCCTTTGTTTTTCACAGTGATGTCCCTTGACATCCAGCTCTGTCTCATGGACACGTGCTAAAGGCAACAGCAGGAGAGAGGCCACGGGCCTCTTTCACTTCCCTTCAGTCAGAGGTGAGACGAGGAAATGGCCTTTCGTAGTCTTTCAAGGCATGAGGACCAGGGTCTTGCTTTTTAAGCACAAAGGCTCAGCCTGTTTAAACAGAGGCCTATTTAAATGCCCCTCATAAGATAGTTCAGAGCACCAGCAGTCCTGGAGACATAGCTGATACAGATTTCTCCCCAAAGCTGGACTCCCCAAAATCAGAGAACAAAGCTGCTTTTCTCTAGTTCGATTTGACAAATACATATTGAGCACCTACTATGTGACAAATATATATATATATATATTGAGCACCTACTATGTGAACATCATATTAGATACAAGTATCTAGACATGAAATGAATAAGGAATACATGTGTGTTCGAACATGCATTCAAGTTAATAAGCAAGTTAGTAAGCAAACGAATCCATGCACGCAGACTTCATGCATTCTCTTCTACATACTTGCTCCCTGCCTCTTAGGAGCTCACAATCCAGTTATGGGTCGGGGGACAGAAACTTGCCTACAATCCCGGCTCCCTATCTTCTCTTAATTTCTTTGGAGACTCTAGAATGTAGTTCAGGCATCACCTCCTCTGGGAAGCCTATCCTGATTCTCTCCACCATGTCTCCCCCAGGCAGGCCAAGTCTATTATAGGTCCAGTGACAGTACTGATGGTATAGAATAAATCTGACACTCAGGTTGTACTTAATAAATACCTGCAGAATGAAAGAGTGAGTGAGTGAATAAAGGAATGAGTGAATAAATGACTTTGCTGTTTTCCCCAGTAATGTACCAGAACTATTGTTTTTGAGCAGATACTATGAGTCGGTCATAGTGTTCGATGCTTTTCCCTTCTTAGCTTATTTAATTCTTACGAGAGCCTCATAAAGTAAGAGCTGCTATCATCTCCATTTTGCAGATGACAAAATGAGACCTTACAAGATTGTCCAACAGATCCAATTTTCACCTCCAGGCAAAGGAGAAGCTGGGACTGAATCTAGGCTGTCTGACACCCAAAGATGAAGATGGGGGGTCAGATGATTAGATGATTTCCAAGGGGCTCGAATTATGCAATCATGCTTTGGAAACTTTACGTTCCCTGATATTTCAGAAAACCACAGTGTCCAGGTTACAATCTAGAAAGAAGGTGTGGGATAGTGGAGACCCGGCTTGGCAGTTTCCAGCTCACATGTGACATTGCAGGAAGCCTGACCAGAGAGGGGCAGGCAGCGGGCCGCGCAGCCTGAGTCAGCCTGAGCACAGTCTGCTCGCCCCGGACGGCCGGAGCGCCCAGCCTGCCAGCCCCCTCTGCCCTACCTCTCACCTGGCGGGGCCCCTTCCTTTGCTGTCTCTCTCTCACACACATACGGAAGGAAGTGGCAGTTTGACACTGCAAAATAAGCAAATCGGGGGCCCAGCTGCTGTAGGAATGTTTACATCTCGCCCCATCCTGCAAAAACGTGATCTATCATTTTAACCCCCAGCCACCAAGAACCAATGTCTGAGACGCCAGCTCAGTGGGCTCCAGGGACTGGGGGAGCTGCAAAGAAGTTCTCTGGCCAGGCCAGGTGGGCCTGCCCTGAGGCATTTGGCCACCTTCAGCTGGCATGGCATGCTCTGCTGTCAAGTGTCACTCACAGTGGCTAGGGCGCCCAGAGGGGGGCCAGAGGACAAACTGGTACAGGAAAGAACGTGGGATTTGGTGGCAGAAGCTTCGGGTGCAAGGCCCAGCTTTATCACTGACCTCTTTGTGCCCCAGTTTCCTCATTTTTAAAAGTAAAAATAACAATCATGCTATCTGCACAGGTTTGCCGTGAAGAGGAAATGAACTAACCCACGTAAAGTCGCTGCGCCACAGGGTCTGGCACAGAGACGCCGTAGGCTTCACCTTAGTCCTCTTGTCCGGGAGAAGGTGGAGTGCAGGAAGGGTCTGAGTCAGATCTAGGACCTACCAGGATCCCTCTGGGAGCTGCGTGGAGAAGGACTGGAGGGGGCAAGACTGGAGATGGGGATACCCCAGGCAGGAGGCTGGTGCAACAGACCCTGAGCCACAGAAATAGTTTGCACTCACCCTCGGCTTCTACCTGTTCCTGGCTGCCCCGATACCCAGCTGGCCAGCTGAGTTATACTCAGCATCTCATGTCCATTGTGTCCTTTGGTAATCACAACTTAATCTAGGTCTCACTATTCCCGGTCTACAGGTGAGGACGCCGAGGCTGAGCAAGGTCCCAGTTGATCAGACTTGCACCCCGAACGCATCAGCTGACAGAGACTGCTTTTTGATCTCGGGCCTGGAGAGATACTGTCTCTTAAAAAGTACAAAAAAGAGGTCAACACGAAGGGGGAGTTATTTGACAGCTGCCGGAGGAAGCTGAGATGAGGAGTTGAGTTAATGCTGCAGTTAGACAGGGAGCAACGGGGGAAAAAATCATCCTGAGAGTGAAGGGCAAGCTCGGTGTTGGGACAACCGAGAAGGCCAGGGAGCCAGGAGGTTGAGAGCGATGAGTCGGGAAAGCTAAGCCCTTTTTGGAGGTGGCCCAGGGTAGGCCAAAGGGACTGGTCCCTGAAACAGTAGTTTCTGAACCTAGCATCAGAATCACTACTGGGGCTTGTAAGAAATAGTGCTCTTTTGGCCTCGGCCAGGGAGAATATGAGTCAGTGGGAGGTGGGAGACCAGATGTCTGTGTTAAACTCAACTCTACCAGTGAATTCTGCGGCCCCGGGAGGCTGGGAACCAGCACGGCACTAAAGGTTGGTAAAATACGGTAATGAGCGGAAATTCATATAATTCTAATTCATTGTGTGTTTGGCTGCCCCTTCCTTACCTGTCCCTCCAAGGCCAACTTTTCTGGATTTCTCTCTAATGTCCCCACCTCCCCCGTGTGGCCAACCGCTCTCCTTCCCAGCATCACTGGTCCAGCTACAGGTTCACAGCCCGAGCCTGGTTACCCCAGAGCTGAGCCATTTCAGAAAACAGGCTCTGATTTCTTAATCTTTGCACAAGTGTCCCTGCTTCCCTCGGCTTTGAATCACGCAGGCAAGGCCTACTGTTCAGAGCAGTATTCTCTTAAATGTGCTGATACCTTGTTATAAATCTTCCATGCTGCTCCATCCCAGGGGCCTGACTCAGGAGTCACATCCTCATTAGAGAAACATTAGTGAGCTGAGGTGGCTCTCAGCTGTGGCGGATGGTTGGGCGCCCGGCACAGGGTTTAGCTCAGAATCATGCCCAATACATGGGGGCTGAGCGGCCACTCTTGAGCCTGAGGCCGGAGGTCTTTCCACTCTCAGGGACATGCCCCAAAAGATCACAGGCAAACCATCACCAACAACGCGTTCTAGAATATTACGGCAGCACCATACGCAGTGGCCCCAACTGGGAAACAACCTAATGCCCATTAAACATAGAATGAATAAATCAAAGTGGGTTTTTTTTCCAATCCAAACAAAATACGGCTTCCCAGAACAACGTGGGTGAATTGAGCAGTCATAATATTGAACGAATACGTACTGTGCGATTCCGTTCCTGGGAAGTACACAAACAGGTGACCCTAATCTATAGCTTTAAGAGTCGGGACAACAATCTGCAGGTGTGCTCTGGTGGTGACAATGTATCGAGGTGTCCACTTTTGATGTGTGCACTTTCTGTATGTATGTTAGATTTCAATTAAAAAAAAAAATCGCACCCTAGAGATACTCATAAATTAAAAGAAAGTATAGAGTATCCAAAACCTGCCACATGGGACTCCTTTGTCCTTACTTGGCTGCTGGCTTGCTGAGGCCTCACCTAGGCCCCTGGGCCTTCCGGGGCCTCAGTGTCAGCTTTCATTAACAGAGCAAGGGCACTGGAATGGGGTGACCTCTGTCTGGCGGGGACTGTCTCTGATGATGGTGCTAAGGGATGTCAAAAGGCCAAGGTCACACTCCGGATACCTCTGACTTTCTCTTCAAACCCCATGGAACGTCCCTGGGGCCAGCTAAACTTTACAGGCCTCTCGATGATCAATTTTATCATTACGTCCTGTCTCATCAGCCTGTGAATTCCTCCATCTTCGAACCACTCATTTTTGCGCCATGAGGGCCAGCCCCCAGGGAAGGATCAGACAAACATCTGTTGAACTGGACAGCTGACATTCTCAGTAACAGCGACAGCCAAGGCTCACACAGCCATTACTCCGCGCCGGGACTGTTCTAAGCCCTTTCCAAGGAGTAGAGAGCATCAGAGCAGCCCTTCGAGGCAGGTCCTATCTACTCTCCCATTCCGCAGTTGTAACCTGAAGGACAGAGGGGCCAAATGAACTGCCTGAGGTCACACAGCTAGTGAATGGCAGGGCCGGGTTTCAGACTAAGGGAGTCTGGCTCCGCGGTCCACGTCTTCACCTTCTCTCTAAAGCTGGCTGGGCTTTGATTTGTCCTGGCCTCTGGCGAGGCCAGAGTGTCTACTGTCCTGTGTTTGCTCTATCGCCCCTTCCCCTGGACATTTTACAGGCTTCCGTCACAGCCCCCTGTGGCCTGGAGAGGCTTTTGAGGTTTATCTGTACACATCCGCAGCAGCTGCTCAGAGCCCTTCATCTTTGAAACGTCCCTGCTCTGGACTCCTCCAGTCTCAATCCATCTCTGCTGCAGAAATATCGGGGGGCTCTGTCACACCAGACATGTCATGAGCCCCTCAGTGTTTCCTGTTTGGTCCCCAGTGTCTCGTCTGGTAATGATCAGTGATTTTTTTTTCTTTAGGTTCAAGAGGTATTGAAGAGCCCTAGAAACTGCACTGGGCTGGGGAGCCTGGTTTCTAGTCACCCCCTGAGCCTCGGTTTCTGCATCCGAAAAGTGGGGAGATCACGCCTGCTCTATCTGCTCCAAGGGGTGGAGTTATAACCAGGGACAAGAGGATGGTCAGGGAGCCTCAACATCTGGGGCCAATCTGCAGTCCTATAGAAAGCTTTAGGGCAAGGAAAGCAATACTTTTGAATGCCAGGCACTGGGGCTGGAGGTGGGGGGTGGGCTGGGGAGGGGTGAGCATCCGCTATGCCTCTGAGGCTCACGGCTGTGTGAGGGAGGCATTCTTAGTCCCATTTCATAGATACTGAGGATACTGAAACACAGAGAGCTCACCCCACCATGGACATCAGGATGGGGGAGCCCAGGGAGCCCCAGGGGTCCATCTTACAGCTTGACCTGGTGGATCAGAGGGAGACGCTGCCGCCATGTCTCCATCCCAGAGACTCCAGGACCACTTGCACCGCATCCCATCTGGAAAGCTACACACTGGGGACAAAACTTACACCAACCTCCAAGTAGTGCGGCTCTAAGGATGAAAGAAGACGAAGCATCTCAAAGGCTTGGTCCAGAACTCAGCGCACAGTAAGGGCTCAATATCTACTAGGTATTATTTTTTTATTACAACTACTTTTTCTCTTCTCTGCTCCCACAGTGGGAGCCCCTACTTTTGTCCCCAATCCTAAGATTCCAGGGAAGCGAAAAACGGCTCCGTATCCGGCAGATCACGTCCACCCAAAGAACCCATCCAGATCTCTCAAATCTTGGGATCCTTCTCTTACCCCTAATGCTTCTCAGATGTGTGACTTGGCACTGATTATTTAACTTCTCTGTGCCTTGGTTTCCGTATCTGTACAATGGGGGTAATGACCTTTATCGCAGCGTTCTTGTGAGACTCCATTGCGTTAACATATATATTTAGGAGAACATGTGACCTCAAAGTACCACACGAGGGCTTGTAATGATCACCCAGGCTAAAAACGCTCACCGAGCACCGACTACGCACTTACAGCCCCAGCCACCCATATGCATCCAGCCACTTAACAATTTATTAATTATGAAATGCCTCCTTCGTGCCCAGCATGCTTGGTACTTCACATCTGTTCTCTCTGACAGCAACCATTCCCAACAACTGTTCTAAGGTGCCGGGACGCCAATGGGAACAAGATGCCCACATCTCCTCCCTCCCCGTTACTCCCCTATTAGACCAAGATCTCATTTCATCCAGGTGGCCAGTGAGGCGCCAGGTTAACCCCAGCTTTCCAGATGGCTCTGTGCTTTCTCCCCCGGGGGTCTCTGTTCTGTTCTGGGTGGGTTTCCTCCTCTCTGGCCACCATCCCAAGTAGCAGGGGTGGCTCCTCCCAGCTGAGGCCCCATCAGCCAGAGCCAAGCACTGGGAGAGGTACCACCAGGCCGGGGTCATTAATCTTGCCTTTAATTAGCAGACGTGCTAAGTGACGAGGCCCAGGGGCGACCCTGCAGATGGCAGCCTGCTCAGCTCCAAGTGACAAATTAGGAGCGTCCAGCTCTGCAAAGGGCCATGTCCAGGCTGGCTCCGGTGACGGCAGTTTCACACCTGCTGTTTGCGCATCACAGTGCCAGGGATGGGTGTGGCCAGCCCAGGCCCTTTTCCGGGCCCAGGGCCAAGGCTCGTGACCAGCTGCCCGTAGGACACTGAGCCGGAGTGCAGGGACCGAGGGTAGGACTCTCAGCTTTCGCCACGACTCCAGGCTGGCTTATCCCAACCAGATTCATCAGGAAGCGGGAATTAAACATTTATCGGGCCCCTGCCATGAGTATCTTGCTAAGAAATAATCAAAATAATAACTATTGGGTTGAACCATATGAAGTTGACCTTTTCATAGGTCAGAAAGAATTGAATATTGACAATCTCATATGGTTCAAATTATTATTGTCAAATAAGTACTTCCTACGTGCCAGGCACCGTTCTCATATTAACTAGGCTGAATCTTCATAACCACCCTCCGGATGGGTAAAACTTGCTGGGGTGGGTAACTTCCTCTCTCTGGCTTTGTGCTTCAGACTAGAGGCAGCTGCTGCCTCACCCCCTTCACTCCATTATTTGCCAGGCCCTGTCCTAAGTGACTGACACTTGTCACCTCATTTACCCCTCACAAGAACCCCATGAGGTGAGTGCCAGTGTTGCTCCCATTTCAGATTTCAGAGATGAGAAAAGTGAGTCCCAGGAAGGTTGAGCAGCTTGTTCAAGGTCATATACCTAGCAAAGGGCACAAAGCTAGCGCTTGAACCCCAGCATTGGTGGGTAAACTGATGCCAAGTGTGGGGAAGAAGCCGAGCATGCACAAGCCAGCCCCTTCCTCCCTCTTTTCTTGTCTGTTTCCGGGCGCCAGCTGGAGACAGGAAACACATTCTGCTTCCGGGATCCCTTCATGCAAAACTCTAAAGGGAGCAGACTCGGTGCCTGCGGGGGAGGCCTGTGGCTGTCCAGAGCGGCCTGGTGCTGGGTCTGGGGTAGGAAGTCTGCTGCGGCCCCCCCAGGAAAGCCGCCTCCTTTGACCCAGCCCTTCCCCCACCAGAAAGGAGATGCTGGTATCCTGCCTGCCTGCCTGCCTTTTGGGTCTCTTTGTCCAGTAATCCCAAACTTAGGGGTATGGGAAGAGAGGTGTTATTTACGGAACCCCTAATATCCTTACACTAACCATCCCACTTTTACAGATGAGGAAGCTGAGGCATGGAAAGATTACATGATCTGGAAGAAATTTTCTGAGGTCACACAGCCCTGCTCACGTCTGCTGGACCACATTTTAGTCATGTCATTGGTGCCTAATGGCTTTAAGCCTCAACTGCCTGAGGGGGACAGAAATGACAACATTCAGATCACAGAGTGTCTGAGGGGGTTAAATGTTATAAATCACAGTTTTAAGACTCCTAGAATACTGTCTGGTGCAGAGTAAACACCCGATTATTGTTAAACGTTACAGTAAGAGAAACGGGAAAAACCCCTGCCCTCCATCCTACCCACTTATCCTGATGTATTTTTTTCATAGCACTTATGTACATAAGAAGGCATAGTATTTATAAATTTATTTACTTGTTTATTACTTTCCCCTCACCAAAACGTAAGATCTGCAAAACAGGACCCTCATTATCTCGTTCATCTCTGTATCCTCCTTGCCTAAAACAGTGCCTAACACACAGTAGGTGCTCCATAGATATTTGTTGAATAATCTGGTACAATAATAGACTGTTCCCGCCCCTTTGCCTAATACAAAGCACCATTTAGCTCGCAATCCATAGCCCAGAAGCAGCTCATCTTTATAGGTCATCTTTTCCCGCCCAGCCTTGCTCATGGTGGCTCTTTGAAGAAGCACTGTTTGTTTCCAAGGTCATGCTCAAAGGGCCCTCTCCCCGGCCTGCAGCCCCCAGCAACATGTTGCTCACACTTTAACTCAGGCTGTCTGCAATTCTCGGGGTACTGGAGGTCCCCTGTCAGAAGCCAGAGCCCCCTTCAACTCTACCCACTCACGAGGTCATTGTCCGGCCGGCTTCCCTCTCTCCCGGCATAATGCGGGGAGGGGGCTCCTGTCTCCCACCAGGCCCACAGAAGTGAAAAACAAACACCCCGTGGTGTCTGGCTCCAGCTCCACCCTCACGGCTGCCAGGGAGTGCCTGGTCTTCAGATTTTCCCTTTTTCGCTTGATTAATACCACTCCAGTTCCCTGCTGCCCAGACTTTAGAGGGGCACATTTTGCTTTTAATTCAGCTGACCTCAGCTCCTGCAGGAAGGGCTCGTGCGTGAAAAACTGCAGCAAAGAATGGATTTGGCATCTCCTGATTGAGAAAAGCATGGACGAGTTCTGGCAAAGCCCAAGAACCTTTGAAGTAAGACAAAGACAGGGGTCTCTGCAGGCATTTCCTTTGCTTCTTTCCGCACATGGGCGGGGGTACTTCCGGTCCCTTCAGGCAGACCACATCTGGAGGGGTCTCTGGTGGCTACATCTGGAGCCCTCTGAAGCCAGCACGCCTCTGCTCTTTGTTTCTAGTGGACAGCATGCAGCGAAGCGGCTCCAGAAGGAAACTAAAGACAAAACTTCTTCATAAACAAAAGGAGGGGTAACCTTTGATGTAAAACAAAGCATTTTCTCCTGGCCCTTATCCTACAGGGCCTTTCTCTGATAGAGAAAAGCAGGAGAAAAATGAGCGTTGCTTCAAGAAATTGGTTTCCCTGGAGCTCTGAGTGGATCAAAATATAGGTTGGGTCTTGGCGTCTTTGGCGTGTGTGTGTGTGTGTATGTGTGTGTGTACACGTGTGCGTGTGTGTCTTGGGGCTGGGCAATAACACAGCATCCTAAGCCAGTCTTGACTTAGCTTCTGCTTGGAGTCAATAGGTGGGATTCAGTGAATAATTATCACATGCCCCAGCTGGCACTGAGGACAAGAGGGTGACGAGATGGCCTGGGCTGCCAGGCACCTGTAGGCTGTCTGTAATACACCAGGCCAAACCGAGCTGGCTGCAGGCATAGGATGCCCAGTGGGAGCATGAGCCAGAAGTGGGAGTGACTCTTGGGCTACGAACCAGCACAACACAAAAGCTACTTTCATGTGGCCCCAGCTACGTGAAGCCGAGACTGGCCATCTGTGCCCATGGCTTTCCTACCCCATCTGGCTGTTCGCTGCACCCCAACCCTGCAGACTGTGAGCTCCGGCCCAGACTCTGGCACCAAAAGCTTTTAGCATTTAATAGCTCAGCAAACTAACAACATAGACAGTCCCCACTTAGTGAGTGTTTACCATTGGCTGTCTGGCGCTGTTCTAAGCACTTCGCTTGAATAAACTAATTTTTATCCCCCCTCAACAACTCTGTGGGTGAGGGATATGCTACAGATACGCGGTCCTTTTTTTTTTAAAGGGACAAATGTGTTTCAGAATTAAGAAACTTTTGAATTTCAGAAAGATGATATGGTGGACATGCCGTATGTTACTAACCCTCGCAGTGGGTCCAGGAAGATGCCTATACTCAATCACCTTAACGCTTCTGCAGGGCCTCGTAGGCAGAGTCTCATCTGGAAAAACAAGACCATAGGGTCTTATGTCCTTTGGGCCACACTGAGTTGCCACATGAATTTGTGCCAAGTGTGTGGATAAAACCTCTGGTTTCCAGAGCTTTTTGGGGTCTGAGATCGCAGACGTGGAGTCAGAAGGCCTGTTTGACAGAGGAGAGTGACATGTGGCCATTAGAAGCAGCGTCGCACTCGGCTGACCAGCTCCAGAACCGTGGTCTCATCTCTGCACAGTGTGCGGCCTCCCTAACGTATATGTGGAAATTTCTAAAGAGTCACCTTCCCAGATGCGAAGGCCTGTGGGTTCTGCTCCCAGCATGCCTCACTGGAGACCTACTGCCGTTCACACGCTCCTGTTCACGCCCCAGGTAAGAGGACTTTCCCAAGGTCACATGTTTAGGGTGTGGAGCCAAAACCTTACCAGGTAGTCTGGCTCCAGAGCACAGGCTCCCACCACCAGCCTCCACTCTCTGGTTTAGGGTCATCTGTTTGCAACTCTGTCTCATCTCTGTCTTTCCCGCTTCCCCCGGCGAGTCTCTTAATATCTTTGCATCCCCAACACCCAGCTTTGGGAAAGTCATTTTACCTCTGTGCCTCGGGTCCTCCATGCCTAGAATGTGGTTAGTAACGATGCCTATCTCACTGAGTAGTTGTGAGTTCAAAAAAGTTAATGTGTATCAAGCCTTCGGAACACTGCATGGTTTGCAGGATATAAGGCATGAACTTGACATACGACTACCAAAGATAATAGTAATTATGATTGCACCATGGCAAATGCTGTGACAGTCTTTACCATAGCCCCCAAGGCCCTATTGATCTAGTCCCTCTCTGACCCCAACTATTAACATACCCGCCATCGTCACCCCACTCACTCTAGACCAGGGATTCCCAACCTGAGCATAATTGACATTTGGAATTAGGGACCACCTGTGGTGGTGGTGGGGGAGGAGGGCTGTCCTATATACCTGTAGGATGTTTAGTAGCATCCTTGGCCTCTACCCACACGAGACACCAGTAGCATCACCAACCTCCACGATCAGCTGTGTCATCTAAAACTGTTTCCGGATATTGCCAAAAGTCTCCGAGATGGGTAAAATGGCCCCTGGTTGAGATCATTGCTCTATTTCACTGATTTCCTTGTCATTCCTCAAAAAAGAAATAAGACTGCTCAGACTCCAGGGTCTTAGCACCTGGAACGCTCTTCCCCCAGATAATCAGATGGCTCAGTCGCTCTGCTCGAATGTCACCCCCTCCTCAGAAAGGCTTTCTCTGATCACTGAAACATGCAGCGCACACACCACATGCGTGTTTCGTGGCTCTTGAACTCCATTCACCCTCTGCTCTGTAGCTAATCTACATTTGCCTAGAGTTAAAGATGACCTGAGTTAGGTTGTGGGTCTGATGCAAGGCAAGACACAGAGCCAGGCTGCAGCTGCCTCCAAACGCGGCTCCATCAGCCCCTTGAGACTGTGCCTCCCCTCCCTGGGCTGACCCTGATGGGTCATGGAGATATTTGTATCTCTCGTCCTGTTTTTAAATGAAATAACAGAGGCTTAGGGATGGGCAGATCTTCCCAGAGTGGCTATGCAGGGACCAAGACCTTCCATCTTTTCCGATTCCTGGCAGGATTGGCATTCTCTAGAAGCAAAACCTGGAAGAGGCTGCTAGCTGGTTGAGGCCCCTTAAGGCAGCATTAGGGAAAGCTCTTTATCTGCAAAATGAGGGTAGAGGCCCCTTGTGGGGCTGTTGAGGAGATTAAAAGGGAATGTTTATGAAGCACCCAGCACATGCCTGGTGCAAAGTAGGAGCACTTCTGCTACTGCTGTTGTTATCAACATTATTGCAAGCGCTTGTCTCATACCGAGTTTATGTGTCTTTGGAGTCTGTCTTAGTTCAAATCCCAGGTCTGTGACTTAGGAGCTGTGTGATTCTGGGCAAGTTATTTAACCCCTCTGTGTCTCAGTTATCTCATGCATAAAATGGGGGTAATCGTGGACCTACATCATAGGGATCTCGTAAAGATGAAATGAGATCATGTGTGCAAAGTGCTTAGCAGGGTAGCCAGGTACATAGCCCGTGCTCATCAAAGGTTACTACCACCATCGCCTTCATCATTGCCACCACCATCCCCATCACTACCATCAACATCATCTTCATCATTATCATCATCACCATCACCATCACCATCATCTCCATCACTACCATCATCATCATCATCATCATCATCACCAATCTCATTATCTCAATCTTTCCATGGAGTCTGGCACAATGCCAGGCCCACAGAAGGGCTCTATAAATCTGCTTGTTGACTGATTTCCAAATCCTCACCCCTTAGTTCCCAGGGAAGCTTTTGTTTCTCCCAAAATAATTGCTTAGAGGATTTCTCGACTCGCAAAAACTGTTCTGAATGCAGGAGAAATCACAGGCAGGTTGAACATGCACTCGAGATAGTTTGATTCATTGAATATTAAACAAATATTAAAATCTCACCTCTTTTATGGGTATTAATGAAAATAAGACTTTAATTTTTCTGCAAATAAAAAAGTCAGTATAAAATTTACAAAGATTCCCAAGGTCTGCAAAGCCCCGCCCTGTCTTCTTCCAAAGCGATTTCTAAACTGAAGCTGATTTAAGTCTCAAAATCCTCCCCAAGGACCCCCAAAGGGAACAACCTGTCAGGACACACTGTGACCCTCCTCCCCATTTAAATGGTCTGACCCTGCAATGCACAGTTAGATGGAACTCTCCAGAGAAAACCTGCTTCTGGCTGGCTCTCCTTATTTATTCATTAGCAGGTTTTAAGTCTGGTCATCTTCGGAGCCATGCCAGCACGGGGGCGCTGGATAACGCTGGGTTTATCTTCTTCCTCTGGAGGCCTTGGTGTGGCTGTGAATCTCTGAGGGTTCAGTTTGACTCCAGGCTTATCTTGTCCTTCACCTCCCCAATCTCCTCGCTCTCAAAACTGTCTTTTCTTTTTTTTTCAGGGCAAATCTATACGAGAATTCTCAAGTAGACGGTTGAGTTCTCAGAAACCACTAGTGTCAAAGACTTGACAAACAAGGGATGGAGGGGTGGATTCGTTTCCCCGGGGCTGCCATAACAGATTCTTACAAACTGGGTGGCTTCGAATAACAGAAACCTATTCGCTCCTAGTCTGGAGGCCAGGAGCCTGAAATCAAGGGATCAGAAGGGTTGGTTCCTTCTGAAGTTCGGAGGGAGAACCTGTCCAGTACCCTCCTCACTTCTGGCGGTTCTCAGCAACAACCTCAGTGTTCCGTGGTCTGCAGCTGCATCACACCGAGCTCTCTGCTTCTGTCTTCACAGGGGCTTGTTTCATCTGTTCTCTGGGGCCTCTCTTCTTATTAGGACACCAGTCATACTGGGTCCAGTGTGACCTCATCTAAACTAACTACGTCCGCGAGGACCCTATTCCAAATAAGATCACATTCTGAGGTTCTGAGGGGGGACATGAATTCTGGGGAGAGACACTTGATACAGGGGGCAAGAATTTTAAGAGCTTATTGAGTACCTTCCCCCACAGGGATCCTCTCTGAGTGCCTCCTCCCTCCCAGCCTCCCCTGTGTAGGATAGAAAAGGTCGGGGGAGTGGGTGGAGGTGTCGAAGTAGCAAGAGAAGCATCATTGTGGCTCTTCTGTGGGAGAACTTGGAATTTTCAAACCATTTTCGCAGCCAGTAATGTCACTATAACGTCATAACGACCATGGAAGGAGCGTGGCCTTCCTCGTCTTCCAATGAAGAAACATCTCAGAGCGGTTAGGCCACTTGCCCAAGGTCATATGGCTGCTAAATGGAGAGTAGGGCCCAGAACCCAAGGCTTCTCCCCCAAGTCCAAGGCTCTTTCTGTCTCCCCATTTTCCAGTGAGTTTGCAATGGAAAACAGGTGATTTGGAAACCTGTTGGGGGGTTCTGGGGAGAAAATGCCTTTTAAGAAAGTAAGAGGGTGCAGAGGAGTGCCCCAGAAAACAGTAGCAGCAGGGCACGGGCAGGGTAGAGGAAGCCAGCTCGTTTCCCCCTGAAAAGAAAAACAAAATCAAGAGCAGCCAGAGGTGGTTGAGTTTCCTTTCCTTCTGTTCCCTCAGACAAGTTCTCAGAATCCTGCTGCAGGCTCCTTAGGCTAATTCCCTTTTCACCCCCCAGTGCAGCTTTAAAATCTGCCAAGAGATGAAAGCGAGGGGCTGATGTTTGTCTGGAGGGCAGGAGGGAGGGACGTGCTCACCCCTCCTGCAGGGGGCACTCTGGAGGGCTGGGCCACCTCCCTTCACACCACATGGCACAGGGCTGGATCACAGGGGGTCAAGTGCGTGCCAGCAAGCCAGAAAGCAGAGCACTACCCTGTTCGTTTAATAAGTGGCCGATAAGCTAGAGTTCGACAACTAGCCTCTTCGACCCCACCTGCTTTGGGATTGCTACCCCTGTTGTTCCCTCTGCCCAGAATATTCTTCCGCAGACGGCCACAGGGTCACTGCCTCACTTGCTTCAAGGCTCTGCTCAGAACCCCCTCATCTTTGAGACCATCTATGGCCAGCCTTCTTAAAATCGCACCCCCAGTACCCCCGAGCTCTCTCCCTGCGTCTTCCTCCAACATTCTACATATTATAATTTTAAATTTCGTTTTGTCTATCTCTCTAGATTGTAAGGCCCACGAGAGCAGGGATGTTTGCTGGCGACGTTCACTCCTGAATCCCTAGCGGCGGCCATATTAACTGGAGCTCAATAAATATTTGTTAAAGAAATCAATACATGAATGGATTAATTTACTACAGAATTCGGTGTGGCAACGTGAGGCTCTGGATTCAGATTCTCTAGCTTTGAATCTAATTCCTCACTGCTGAGCATGTGACCTTGGGCAAGTTAATGTCTCTGAGCCTCAGTTTCCTCATCTGTAAAATGAAGATAATAAGAGTGCCTATCTTGTAAGACTGTGAACAGGTTCGACAGAGATGGATCCGACAGTGCCTTGTACACTGCCCACCCTCCCCATACGGATCGGCTCTCTACATTATTATTAGATTTGCGGTATTATTTGAGACAGAAGACTGCAAAGTTCTGCTGGGGAGAACGAGGTGAGGGAGACATACCCCATGTCCTCAGGGGTCTTAGGGGTTCAAGGCCTCCCACAAAGCTACCGGCACCTGTGCCAGTGCCTGCCACAGAGTGGGCATGCAGAAGGTGGCAGAAAAATAAGGAGAAAATGCCTCATTCCTCAGGGTCCTCACAGAGGACGGTTCCGTCTCCCATGGCCTCATCCAAGGGAGGCAGCAAATAACTCCGGGGTGAGGGGTATTGCCGGGGAGGGGCGGGCAGTGACCAGATGGAGTGGGTTGCCTGTTGGTTTTGTCTAGCCCCACAGGGCCCTCCTCGCCACAGATGCTCCTTGGACATCCGAGGTTCAAATTCTGGCTCTGCCTCCAGTTGGCTGCGTGTCTCTGGAACAAACCATTTGACCATTCTGGCTTCCAGCTGCCCCATCAGTAACATGAGAGAATAGAGCCCCCTTGTAACTATGACACTCTTGGGTCCTTGGTGGCCTCCCTTGGTCTGACCATGCCATATTTCCACCTGGAAGAGTTCTAGAAAGAGACATATCTCACAGATTCCATCCTGACCCATAAACGAGTATTACTGGGGCTGCTATTCTGGGTCCAATCCTAGCGCCAGGTGCCCAGAGTGTAGGCCTCAGCCTTGGCAGTGAATGGGCTCCAGCCCCAGGTCTGCTCTTGTTTACTGAGTGACCTTCTAAAAGTCATGTGACTTCTCTGTCCCCATTCTCTTCATCTGTGAAATCACAATAAAACACCCTTATCTCACAGGGATAATGAAATAACAAAGCCCAAATAAAACACTCATGACAGTGCCTGACACACAGTAGGGGCTGAGAACAAATTCCCTCCCTTCTCATCCAGAATGGGAGGAAGGGGAAGATCTGGTGGCCTCAGCAGTGATGAGGAGAAGGAGGAAGGAGAGAAGAGAGAGAACAGTGACCAGTGGCCGAGTTTTTGCATCCAACCTTGCACAAGGTTAAACGCATCACCCATTCTGCACAGTATTACTCCTCTTTTACACAGGAAGAAACTGAGGCTCAGCAAGATCCAGCAAGGTGCCCAAGGTCACATAGCCATTAATGGACAGAGCAGACGTCGAACCAATGTCTTGCTGTCGCCAAAGCTTTTATTCTTACTGTACTATACCGCCTGCCTCTTGTGGAGTGCACATTGGAGCCACTAGTCCTCTTGGCCCACTTGGCCAAGCCCGAGGTGCAGAAGGAGGATCGGGCATGAGGCTTGGCACAGAAGAGGCAGCAGAGGCCATGTCTCCAGGGCCACGATGACATTACTGCTTTCTACCGAGCTAGAGAAGGCCATGTTATCACCGTCTGCCCAAAGGGACGCTGGCCCCGGGCTGGGAGCCGGGATGGCTCTGAGCTCTCAGAATTGTTTCTGCTCTAACAAGATTGAATGCTGTGAGTCTGTACTCAGAGACCTTATCTATTAGTTGATTAAAAGGCATAGATCAGCCTGCCTGGGACCCGCCAGCACCATTATGAATAAGAAGTGTCAGGAAATCTTTCGGCATAACCAATGTCTTTGAAATTGCCACGGCGACAGTTAATAAAACTTCTTTGGAGTCTATCTTTCGGCAAGTCGGCTCCGCTGCCAGCAGTAAAATTTGGACTAGCCTTTGAAGCAGTTTGTATTTAAATGAGCCGTGAGTGCCATATCTCAAAGTTCCACACCCTCGGATTAGAAACAACCACAGCCATCAAAAAACGAGCTTGTCAAACAATTATTCCAGACTAACATAAGTAGCTGTGAACCACATTAAGGGCTGTCCAAGATTATGGAGAGGCAGTAAGAATACCTTAACAGCCACATTACATGGTCTCTGGAGCCAAACCGCCCGAGTTCAAATCCAGATTCTACTACCTCCTAGCTTTGTGTCCTTGGGCCAGATACACAACCTCTCTGTGCTTCTGTTTCTTCATCTATAAAACAGAATAAACCTTAGTAACTATTTCAGAGAGTTGTCAGGATCAAACACGTTAACACGGATGCCTTAGTCTGTGTGGGCTAAATGTCACAGACCGCGTGGCATATAAACAACAGAAATTTATATGTCATAGTTCTGGAGACTGGGAAGTCCAAGTTCAAGGCTCTGGCAGAGTCAGCGTCTGGTGAGGACCTGCTTCTTGGTTCATAGATGGCCGTCTTTTCATCATAACCTCACACGGCAGAAGGGGAAGGGGAGCTTCCTTGGGCCTCTTTTAAAAAGGGCACTAACCCCATTCATGAGGGCTCCACTCGGGACCTCCCAAAGGCCCCATCTTCGAATACCATCACATGGGGCGGGGTGAGGGTTAGGCTTCAACAGACAAACTTAAAGGAGGACGCAAACATTCAGCCTATAGCAACAGAAGAGGCTTAGAATGGTCCCCAGCACAAATTAAGTTCATTTACTTCATAAGCATTTACTGTGCGTTGTGTCTCCAATTTTTCATGTCTCTCTGGCCCATACCCTCTGGTAGTGTCTGTCCTTCTACACCGACTCTGAGCTGGACCTTGTGACTTCATTTGGCCACAGGAATGCAGTAGATGCGATGGTGCTCCAGTTCGGAGCCTAGATCTCAAGGAATCTTTTACAGTTCCATTCAGTTCCATTCTCTCTCTTGGAACCCTGATGTAGCCATGAGCATGAATCTGGGCTAGCCTGCTACGGGATGAGAGACTTGTGGGGGAGGACCCAGAGTCTCTGGGTCATCCGATGTGTGATCTGAGGCCATCCTAGACCAGCCTGTGGCCAGCTGACCATCAAACCTGTGAGAAAGCCCAGCCCAGAAGGTAGAGCTGACTCCCCAACCTTCTGAGTGTGGCTGACTCAGAAGATGCATGAGAAATCCCAGCTGAGAACCATCCAGCTGTCCCCCAGACTTGTATTAAATGCTTCCTGTTTAAGGCATTTTGAGTTTGGGTGGTTTGCTAGGCAGTAATACCTAACTCATACAGAATTGACTACCTACTGAGAACTGTAGTAGGCATGGAGGAGGCAGTGATGAATGAGATGCTGGTCACACCTTCAGGGGTTTACTGTCCAGAAGAGGAGCAACACACACACACAAATTCCATCACACTGGGCCTTTTAGGATCTCCCTACCCAAACCCGCCTCCACTCCTCCACCCCAAGAAAAAGAAGGGGCATTCAAGGCAGAAATACCAGCATGGGCAAAGGTATGGAGGTGTGACCGTATTTCTTTCTCACTGCTGCCATTCTCCAATGAAGAGGGGATCTGAGAATCCCATCCCTCCACAATAAGAAATAGGGAGGAAAAACAAGTACCATTTCCATGTCAGCACAAGAGCGTGGCACTTTAAAGGACTCATGTCATCATCCCGACAACCTACAGTGGCAGGATTTTGCAGAGAGGTTAGGAGACTTGCCTAAGACCATATGGTTAAGAGGCAGTACAGATTCCTCTCCCAGCAGTGTAGCACTCGCTGTGCTCTAGCTTGGGAATCAGAGGGACCGGGGTTCAAATCCCTCACTGACTTTATTTTTTTGGCCTCTCACTAGCTGCGTGACCTCAGGTTAAATATGACTCACCTGCAAATAAGGCGACACACCAAGAGCTGAATGATGAGCAGCCATTTGTTATTATTATTTATTATGATAATTCAAGATAACCCCAATTAACGGAGATGATGATATTAGGTGAAAAGAGGGGAGTGAAGGAAAGGAGTGAAAATGTGTCCTCTCCCCACCCAGCCTGTGGGTCTTGGGGGGGGGGTGGGTCTACGTGCCTTTGGGAACTGGAGTTCAGAGAGCAAGGGTCACTACCTCCTCCTGTCCCAGGAAGAACACCGACCACATGAGGGTCTGCCTTCCCACCTCCAACTGGGCTACTGCCCACGGCACCAGGACCTGCCCCTATGAGGAAGGAGGACACATCATCAAGGAGAATCCATGGCTGAATTCTTCCCAAAGACATGCCGGCTGCACGCAGTCTGTTCCCACTGGGCTCTTCGACATCCGAGCTCCGTCTGCTACTTTTAAGGGAGGTTCTGTGTCAGACTTTGTCTCAGAAACCTTGGAGGAACCCATGTTTGCCCTCAAGAGGTTGGCTTCCTACTAAGGATCAAGGCTAGCCTCATGGGCGTATGCAGTTGCACAGTACCTTGTGCTTGGTTTAATGCTCTCTTGTCACGGTCTTGAATTTCCTGATAAGTTTTATCAAGGGGCCTTGTATTCTCATTTTGCACCAGGCCCTGTGAATCGTGTCAACTGCCCTGCTTGGGGTCTAGTCAAGTGAAGATCCTCTGAGTAGATCTGCATCAACAGGGACCAAAGCTGCACCCCCATCGGTCAGGTAGACTTGAGCATGTTTTCCTTCAGCACCTGCTGTGGGCCAGGACAGGGCCTGAGTGCTCGGGCATGCATGATACGACAAGGACTCTACCTTCCAAAACTCTGCATGCCCCAACTGCGCTCTTGATTTTTCCTTAAACCTGTTCCCTTCCTCCCGCCTTTCCGCTTCCTTCACTCGGTGAAGTGTGCCACTGTCCTCCCAATCTCTCCAGTTGGAATCCCAGGGGTCATCCCGACTCTTTCCTCCCCTTCGCCCCTCTGTGTAGATCAGGAGTAAGTCCTGTAGGATTTACCTTCAAAACTTAGTTCCAATCTGTGCATCTCTCTCTGTTCCCACTGGAACCTCTCCTCCTGGGGGCTCCCATAGGCTCTTAACTGGTCTCCCCACTTCCACTCTTGCCCTGTCCCGTTCATTGTCTAAGCAGAAAAATTAAAATGAAAATAAACTATCACTCCCTTGCTTAAAGCCTTCCATTCACTTCCTGTTGCCCTTTGTATAAACTCTCTCACCTCTTAACCTTGGCCTCAAACCCCAGGATGTGGTCTCCCTCTTGCTCACGATTATCACGACAACCTGGCCTCCTTTCAGTTCTCGGAGGACAGCGAGCTCTTTGCCACCTCGGGGTCTTTGCACATACCGGTCCCTAGACCCGGATCACCTTCCCCTGCTGTTCCAGAGCTGGCTGTCTCTTCCCTTAGTTCTGAAACGTCACAGCTCCAGGCAAGCCTTCCTTGACCACTCCGTCGAAAGGTGTTTCAGCCCTGCCCCATCACCCTGTGTCGCATCTCGTTTCCAACCCATCACTTTTCACAATTCACTGTTCCTCTATGACCCACCACTGGAGACTGTAGGCTCCACAAGGGCAGAGATCTTCCCCTCTGTCTGAGTCGCTCCGAACCCCAGTACCAAACACACTGTCTGGGACACAGTCAGCGCTCAATGTTTGTTGGACAAATGAATGAAGGAAGGAAAGAAGGAATGAGTGGAAAGCGGGGAGGCAGGAAAGAGCACATGTGTGTGGCTACCTGGGCGGAGTGCTGAGTTGGGGGAGGAAGAGCCGTGAGGGAGGCAGCTGGGGAAGCGGCAGGGGTCCGACCCCGAAGGCCTTGTCAGCCTCGCTAAGGGGCCTGGCCATCGAGGGTCGTGAGAAACCTATGAAGAATTTAAAGCAAGACATGCTCTGTTTTGGACAGGACGTTGTGGCAGTTGTGCGGAGGATGAATTAGAAGGAGACTGGTGAAGAGAGTTTTTATGACTCCAGGGAGCACATCCATCCATTTAATGCAGCCCTTTGTAGGGCTCTATAGGGCATAAGGCAGTGGGAGGGTGGCGGGGTGTCGCAGACAATCCTGCCTTCGACATGCTCTAAATGGGCTGCTCACCTTTGGAGTTTCAGCATCCAGCTGACAAAGAAATGAGGTTTACACCTCACATCTTGCAAGGAAGAGAGGGTGAAAAGAGTTATCAAAGGACACCAATCTCGTCTCAGATTAAGTCGTGAGCAAGAGAAGGGAAAACGATTCTCTGTGGTGCCATATTCTCTCTTTAATGTCACATCTTTCAGACCTGTCGAAGCAAAACGTGCTGTACATAGCAGTGGCATAATATCTCGAGGCTGCTGTATGGAGTCCATCTGCTCTGTGAAAGGGCATCATTTCTAATGGTGAATTCCTTGACCGGAGAATTTTTAGAATTATTTCACATGCCCTCTCTCTTTTTTAAAAATGATTTGTTTCTTTACCCAGAGGGGAATTCAAATTTTATTTTGCCCTACTACGGGAAGAGAAAAAAGTGGTTAAAAAAAAAATGACGAAAGAAGAAAGGAGGGATGGAGAGGAAGGATGGAAAAAAGGAAAGTAAAAAGGACAGAAGGAAGGGAGGGAGGAAGGAAGGAAGGAAGGAAGAAGGAAGGAAGGAAGGAAGGAAGGAAGGAAGGAAGGAAGGAAGGAAGGAAGGAAGGAAAGAAGGAAGGAAGGAAGGAAGGAAGGAATTGGTAGGAATAAGAGAGACCAGAGACAAGTAATCTCCAAGAAATGTTTCAAATCACTTTCTACCCATCCCCATGGGCTGTTCATGACTCAGAAGTCCAGCAACAATACATTAACCATTTGAACAGCAAAGACATACTATTAAGGGAAGAAGAACATTGACATTTATTGAGCACCTACTGCATACTGTATTAGATTCAACGTCTGTTAAATCTCACATCTTTCCTTCAGAAATCAGTGTCTTATTACTTTTAGGTTCAGATGCAAAAGCAGAGGCCTGAAAAATTCAATGATGTGGCTAAGGGTACGCAGACAGTAGACGACTGTTAATGGCCAACACAGTGTGGGGGGCTTGGAGGGGTTCCAAAGAAGCGGGAGGCGAGGCCCCGCCCCCCAGGAGCTCAGCGCCGCCTGGGCAGAGAAGGAAGATTCGCGCAGCAAAATGCAAGGCGAAGTGGAGGAGAGGCTCCCTGCAGCTTTACATGTCTGCATTTTAGGATGACCATTTGTTACTCGTCCCACGTGCCATACGGAGATATGATGCTGACATGGGCAGTTTAGATCTCAAGAGTGCTGCTCCATCAGAGCGTACCCAGCCTGTCTACTCCGTGAAAACAAACCCATCACGGGAGGGAGAGAAATCCGACCGCAGGCCCCGGCTCTCCCTGCTGCGCTGCTGGGCTTCCCGGAGCCTAGCCCACCGGGTGAAGAGCTTTGGAGGCTAACCTGGCCTCACCTGCAGTTATGCGAGATGTAGACCAAGAGGGTAACCTAGGGGCCCAGACACAAGATGGCCTCACCCGAGGTCACACAGCTGGCGAGTGGCCCCCCCAGGTCACCTGGCTCCAGTCAAGTCTTCCTTTATGCTTCCTCATGCCTCTTACTTCTCTGTACTGGATTTCCTCATGTTTCTCTAGATACTGCTTGGGTTCATTCATTCATTCATTCATTCAAGTGAGCACCACTGAGCTCCTGCTCTGTGGGGTCCTGAGGCTCCACCATGAACAAACTCAGGTTCTACCCCAGCACAGGTGATCCTCATAGATACGGTTGATGGTAGGTGCTTTGCGGGCCTCACCTTGGGCTTGGTTAAGTTTTGCTTTAAATTGTTTTTATTCCTATTTCTTCTAATTTCTTCAGAAACTGCCATTCTTTCTTTCCAGGTGCCATTTACAGCGGCAGGAGTCAGCAGAAGAGGGCAGGCTGTGAATGGCGCCCCCTAGAGGAAGAGTATGGAACTAGCGGTCAAGGAAGCAGGCGCCACCCTACCGGCCATGTGGGATTTAGGCAAATCATCACTCACCAGGCTGCCACTCGCGGAGTTCCCACCGTAATTAATAACACACCTTCATTCATTTACTCCTCACAGCAACCCCTCAAATCAGTAAATGATCCCTATTTTTGCAGGTGAATAAACCGAAGCCGAGAGGATCCGTATTTTGGTCAAGTCACACAGCTTATCTTAAGGGATGCAGCCTGGTTTGGAAGATGGATTTCCAACTCCGGTCAGTCTGATTCTCCTTCCGCCTCAGCCTCTTTCTAATCTCTAAAATGGGGCTGCAGAATTTACTTTCACAGGGTTGCTCTGAAGCGCATTTAAGGCAGCATGGAGAAGCTCTTAGTCCCTGCTCAGCCATCAGTACCTTCATAAATGTTTGGGGGGAGGGGACAATAAACTGAGCTTGGGCTGAGCACAGGGACCCCTGGGATCTACACTAGTCAGCACCACTGGGTACCTGCTGGATATGGGTCAAAGTTCAAGGCTCAAGTTCTCTCTTGGCTTCAGTAAGCAAGCTCAAAATCATGTTTTTATCTTTCCGGAGGCCTGAACGAAGGGCTGTGCCTGGTGCCTCTGATCTCCCTCTCTCTTAGCAGAGGAGACCTAGGGCCGGCTCCATAATTCATGGGGACAAAACCATCACATGGGCTGACCCACGAGTGCTGTCGTGAGCCTTTCTCCCTGGTAATTGTGACAGTTAATACAGTGCAGGGAAGGGCTGCAGCTATTTGAATTTCAAATGTGGCCAAGCTGCTGGAAACATCCTGGTGTGCAGGCGAGGTATATATTGCTCTCTCACTACCCCCATCGCCAGTGTGGGGTGCAGGTTTAAAGGTTACCTGTATTCTCAGGTAACTCAGCCTAAGAACCTCTATCTCCTCTTCTGAGCCAGGGAGCAGATGCCTGAGACCACGCATTCTGCTCCCTCATAGTGCTCTGGCACCTCTGAGATCCTGAGTGGATAACCACCTTTCTAAGAGTTAGAATATACTTTTAAGCCCTACTTCTAAAAAAACTATAAAGTTCTTATTCGGAAGTCACTTTCCAAAGCCCTGCATCATCAAATCTTCCCAACGGCCCCCAGGAGGAGAAGTTGTTATCCACACTTCTAGATGAGGCAATTGAGGCTCAGAGAGGTTAAAGGCCACACAGTTTAGCAGCGAGACAGCTGGGATCTGGGCACAAATCTTCAGAATTTGAGTCCAGCCTCTTCTTACCATCCCATATCTACCAGACACTCCATTTGACTAAAGGCATATTCTTTTCTCTGCGATTGAGGACTTTGTTAGCATCGGTGGTCACTCTGGGGACAGACACAGAGGCTGCTGAAGCCGGAGCTGCAACTCTGCTGACCCCAGGAAAGACCCAGATGACACTCCGACCCCTTTGCAGTCACCTAGGGTTTGCCTCTCAGTCCTCATGGTGGGCGCAAACGGGAGGAATGATCCTGGTCTTGGGGGCGTCTCATTTTCTGTGTCCATGCTCTAGCATACACTGGATGTCTAGTCTCTATGATTTATGAAGGATGTGCCAACTATGTGCCCATTCCCTGCTCCTCCACCCCCAGTCTGCTTGGTGTTAGGCCCTCCCCGGTCTCCACACTGTCCCTCCTCCTGCAAGCCACCGCAAATAAACACACCATTCAAGTAAAGACGGAGTGCTTGTTATGAAAGATGGTAGCTCCAGAACAAGTCCCTTGGGTCACCTTTCTACCCAGACTTACCCCCAGCATCTCCTGTTTAGGAATCCTGCCTGAGCTGAAAACTTCTCACCAAGGAGTGGCCCCCTGCCCAAGGCTCTGATTCTTCTTTATTTTCACAGCACTTAGCACTGTGTTTACTATGTCTTTTTTGAAGCAATTTCTCCTTTCTGAGGTAAACTTCTATCTATGAAAGGCAGAATCACCACCCACCCAAAACAGGGCCAAAACCTCTGAAGATGTTCCCTTACATTATAAAAATTATTTTGCAGATGTGAGTAAATTTAGGACTTTGAGATAGGGAGAGAATCCTAGATTATTGGGGTGGGGGAAATGTAATTACAAGGGTAACAGAGGGAGGCAGGAGGGTCAGACAGAGAAGAAGATGGGGTGACTAGCAGAGGTCAAAGAGAGAGATTTGAAGATCCCATACTACTGGTCTTAAAGACGGAGCAAGGAGCCACAAGCCAAGGAATGCAGGTGATCTCAAAAAACTGAAAAAGGCAAGGAAGGAGATTCTCGCCCAAGCCTGCAGAAGTCACGCAGCTCTACTGACGCCTTGATTTTAGGGCTTCTGATCTCCAGAACTGCAAAATAATATCTTTATGTTATTTTAAGCCACTAAATCTGTGATTCGTTCTCCATGAGAATCTGCGTCTCAGAATTGTCTTCGGAGAACCTAACCCCCATCAAGGTCTTTGCTCCAATGTGACCTTATGAAGGAGACTTTTCTGGATTGCCCTATTAAAATGGCCTCTTCCCAGCAACTCTCTGCCTCCCCCGTTCTCGCTTTTTCTCCAGAGAACTTATCACCAGCCAACAGAGTCTATATTAGATTGATTGCTTGATTGATTGATTGACTGATTTTCTCTCTCCCCTACTGGAATACAAGCTCCACAAAGGCTGAGACTTTGTGTTGTTTGTGGCTGTGTGCTTCCCTAAATGCCAAGGCTGCAACAATGAACAAAACACAGTAAAGGCTGAATAAAGAGTTCAAAATAGAACGAATAAGTAAGTGAGTGAATATGTGAGTAGCTTCTCTGCTCAGTCACTCATCTGCCTAGTTGCCTCCTCTAGTTTCTGGCTTCCTCACTGCCGATTTCTCCACGAGGACTGCCTGGGACATCCCAGGCCCTCCGCTCTGCGAGCTGCCTGGTCATAACAAGTTCCTCCTTGAGAAAACTAAGAGAACAAGAGAACGTGCCATTCCGTTTCCTCCATCTCTTTCTGATCAAATGCATCAAATGCATCCCACTCCTTTGTATTGCTTTTGCTTTTGTTTCTGGTTTTTTGTTGTTTTGTTTTGTTTTGTTTTGTTTTGTTTTGTTTTGTTTTGTTTTTAGTAGAAAGTTGGCTGTCCTGGGAATCCTGTACACCAAATCAAGGCAAGAAGAACATTCTAGGATGACAAGCAGACTAAGTGCCCCACCCCATCCCCCAAGCTCTTTACTTAAGAGCCCTTGTAGGCCTCCAGGACACATACATAATTATCTCACAAGATTTGCATACTTTTAGCTTTTCATTAGTCTCTTAGCACTTATCTTGGAACCCTTACTAGCTGGGAGGAAAAAGAAAGGAAGAAAAAATGGCTGTAGGTGGAGGGTGGAAGGAGCGGGAGGGAGGAGGGGATGGGGAACTCACAGACCTCTGTATTTACTACCTAATTTCCTAAAATTTTGGAGTCCCATGAAGAAAAGTGAGCAGATGGTAGGATAGTTTGCAAAATAAATAATATCAAATAATCCTTCAAAAGCAATCCTCCGCAGGACAGCAATATACAATTAAACCACAAAAAATTTTTGGCATCCAATGGGCAAAAAAGGAAATAAAACCTACAGTCTTCTCTCTACTTTTCAAATACAAATTAGGTTATAGCCCAGAAAGGAGGAAAGTGATTAGGGCTAACACTCTATTAAATTCTAACAGGGCTCAAATTACTTTCAAAATTTCTTGCTTAATTGGAAAAAAGGATCCGAAAACATTCACTCATTCGTTCATTTACTCATCTACCCATATTGCTACTGTTTAATGAACACCAGCTATGCATGTACCCCATGCTACACCCTAGAAATGCAAAGATTGGATGATCCCTCACTGTCCCCAAGAGTACAAAAGATGTGTAGGCCAACAATGTTTCAAACGAATTGATTCCAGGGGCCCCCATCCCAGACCTAATGAAATCAGAACTTTTGGGAGTGGAATTGGAATTCCGTATTTTAAGTAAACACTGCAGGTGAGTCTCAGGCACCTTAGAGAACCACAGACCCATTATCCCCACAGGAGCAGAGAGGCCAGTTCTGTCTCCTACTCCAGTGCCCAGTTCAGGAGTGAGCACAAGCTGGCAGGCATGTTAGCTAGTCGGTAGACTTCAGACTAAACTCGCACCTCAACAATGCTGAGCTGTGTGATTTGGGCAAGTCGGTTTCAATTTGGAGCCTCATTCTTCTCCTCTGTGAAATGGGAGAAATACTATGAACTTGCAAAGGTTATTGTGCGAATTTAAAGGAGATTCTGACTGCATGCCCTTGGCTCAGGGTCCGGCTCCATGTGAGCTTTTACTCAGTGCAGCTGTCATCCTTACGGTCCTCAAACTGGTGGGGCCTCAACCCTCCCACACTTCCACTGTCTCTTTTTCTCCTCATCCCTTTCCCAGTCTCCCTTCTTTTCACCTTCCATTCAAGAAATAATTATCACGTGACTCGTAGGTTCCCAGCACTGTCTTAGGCAGTTGGGAAGTTCACGTGTGATCGTGACAGACGTGGATCCAGGCCTGGGGGAGCATACATTCTCATGGGGAAGAGTTTGTAGAAACATGTGAACAGACAAGCAAAATAATCGAGGCTGTGCTAACTCCCACGAATGAGATAAAGAAGGTGCAGAGATAGAGAACGAGGGAGGGACCTTAATGAGGAAGCATGGTGAGGAAGGCCTCTCTGAAGAGGCGACAGTTATATGGTGGCTGGAAGGCTGAGAAGGGCTTGGAGATGGGAACCTTCCAGGCAGAGGGAACAGCATGGGCGAATGCTCTGGAGAGTAGGCGTCGGCCTGGGTGTTTGGGGAGAGGTCAGTGTGGCCACATGAAAAAGGCAAAGGCGCGAATCTAGATGGGGAAGCTGAGGTCAGATGATATGGAGACGTATACACCAAGTCATGGGTAGAATATTTAACAGGCCTTCACAGCATCAGAATGGATGCTGAGCACAGTGTTGAAGCAGAGCCCTCGAGAAACCAAATGCGCCAGGCGCTAACCCCTCACTGCTGGATTACGAGAAGCTATTGGTGGGGTGGAGGAGTTTCCAGGTAATGAGCCGGATAAGACTTCTAATAACCAGCGTAGCCTCACCAATGAATAACAGCTAAATATCAGCCCATCAGATAAGTCATATGAAGGCATTTAGATTTTATTCTACGCACAATGGGAAGCCACTGACAGGCGAAGCGACAGAGGGATAATGCCAGCAGGATGACATTTTAAAAAGCCCACTCTACTTGTTGTGTGCGATGAACAACAGGGGCCAGAGTCGAGGGAGGTCTCTTTGCTGGTCCAGGAGAGACAGGAGGCCAGGGAGGGACAGTGGAAGAGGGGAGGTAGGGCCAGTTGGTAGTCTCAGTGTAGCCCACGTGGATCCCAACATGCACTGGAGCCCGCCCCACCAATAGGCTCAGCAGAGGGAATGTGTGGCCTGACCATCCCAGCCAGCAACCGGACAGACAAGGTAGAGGTGAGATTTCTGACCTGCAGGTGCCTGCCCAGGAGTAAGAGGCTGAAGATGAGAAATGAGAGGCTAACTGTTCTGAACGCTTCTTCACATTACGAACATTCCCAGAGCTAAAGTTCAGACCCGGCTCGTGTCAAACTGAGAGAGTCAACCTTATTATTAAGCCAGGCATGTCTGGCTAAGGTTAAAACCTTTAAGAAGAAAAAAAAAACACAAACATTTGAAGTGCTGTTATCTATGAATTACAGCACCATTAAAGATGCGCAATTATTAGCACTTCACGCTTGTGGATGACTGTCTTTATGTTCAAGCAACAAACAGTTTGTTCTTCAAGAGACAAGTGTTAGCCACACTTCCATAGCTGTTAACGATCACGAGAATAAAATAAAGAGGTGACGCCTTATGTTTGCAAAACACATTACCATTTGCTAATTGCCTAACACTGGCACGAACAGGAGTGCTTTCTTCAGCTAAGCAGATATCAGAGGAGAAGTTTTTGAAAGGTGGTTACCATCCTTTTGCATTTAAAGTTATTTCACCTGGAGCCACTGCCCTCTGAGAGGCAAGCAGCTGTAGCCTTCTGATATTAGAATTTATTTTTCCATCAAGATAATTCCTCCAAAAACTCCGGTGCTAATATGTTGTTGAGTCTCATCTTTGGAGTCGCTAAATTGAATGAATGGCTCCAAGAACTCAAGGGAGGAGTCGGGGCAATGATAGCAGTTTACTGGTTAAAAAGAAAAGGAGAGGGAGAAGTTCTCAGAGGGCTGATGCCTTTTATCTGTTGGAAGATGTGTTTCCTGAAAGCACGGATATTTGCATTTTCGGAGGACAAAGCATTGAGCATGTAAAGAATATTCTAATGTCTCTCAAGGCTGCGGTAGGAAAAGGGCAGGCTTCATTTGAGTATTCATACACGGCTCTATTTGCGTTAAACACCACGCCCCCACCTAAGGGAATCCATCACAGTGTTCTGCACAGTTGACAGAAGACAATTCTTAAAAGGCGATCTTGTTTCTGTGGCCCGGAAAGACGCGCATGGATGATGACTTTTCATCTTCGGTAGAATGGCTTACAGACCGTCCTCTCCATGCTCGCGAGTGCATTAAAATGGGGTGCCCTGTGAAACTCCCCTGCACTCCATCTTCTTCACGTTTCCAGAAAACAACATCACGGAGTGTTGTAATCCAGAGCAGAATCGGGGATACAAGAGTCAGTGCCCTGGGGTCTGGTCGTGCCACCTTAGAGCTGAGCCAGGCCCAGCTCACGTTTCTGGGCCACTTCTGAATGGCCTCCCCATTACAGAACATCCTCCGGAAGAGGCCGGCCTGGGCAGAGGAGATAGGTGAAAGGCAAACCAGTCCCTGCGGCTGTGATCGAGCAGCTCTGGATCAAGGTCCAAGCTGTTTGGGGGCAGTACTAGGATGGCAGCAAGAAAAGGCAAACAAGCACCCCCACCCACTGCAGCAGGTTGAATGGCGACTCTCAAAAGATACGTCCACATCCTAATTCCCAGAACCCGTGGGAATGTGACCTTATTTGGGAAAAGACTCTTTGCAGATGTAATTAAATCAAGGATCTTGAGATGAGATGCCATCTTGGATTATCCAGGTGGGGCCTAAATCCAACGATCAGTGTCTTTGTAGAGAAAAGCAGAGGGAGATCGTAGACAGGCAGAAGAGGAGGTATGGGGACCATGGAGGCAGAAATTGGCGTGATGTGGCCATAAGTGAGAGGACGCCGGCAGCCGCCAGAAGCTGGAAGAGGCAAAGAACGGATTCTTCTTCCCCAGAACCTCAAATGAGTGCTGCCCTGCTGACACCTTGATTTTGAACTTGGGTCTCCAGAACTTCGAGAGAACACATTTCTATTGTTTCAGGCCACCCACAGGAACCTAATACACACAGAGGACATTATCCACAGGAGCTTAGCCTCATCTACAGCCCAAGCTTTCTCACGGACCCTAAGAGCTCAGAGATGGGTTTTGATTTCTGAAATCATCTACAAAATTCTGGGTGCTCATGCATTTTTGAGGGGAAAGTGTTCACAGCTTTCATCAGTCTCTCAAATGGGACCAGGACTCCAAAATCTATCAAACACTACAGATCTCCATAAGGCCCAGAGCTGTCCAGGGTCACGCAGCTCATGACTCATTCATTCACTTATTCTAGCAATCATTCTGCAAAGATTTACAATGCACCTACTACGTGCCAGGTGCTTGGCTGTGCACTAAATCAGCAGAGACAGTAGATTTCCCACTACAGGCTGGGAAAATAGAGACAGAGAGACAAGTGTGACATCTGGATTTCCTGCCCACTAGGTCCAAATTCCTTGAGGCCTTGAATGCTCACTGCCTCTGGGAGAGTGTGGCAGTCAGGATAAGCCTCCCAGAAGCTCCGAGTCAATCACAGTCTTGAAGCCCTCACACACTTAGAATGCTCCGGAAATTCCAACATGGCAACCATATTCCTGACTGCCCGTCTCACCCAGAAGCGGCCTCAGATCCTGGTTCAGACCCTGCGACTGCATCAGGGCTACTGATAACATAGCTCCAGAGCTAGCTGTAGGCTCACGGCCATCCAGGAAGCTGCCGGAAGGCAGAGGCCGAGGGTCGTTTCTGAATCCTCTTCTCCTGGCACTACGTCTGTCACCTTGGAGAGTACTCAGAAGGTGTTTCCTGAATGAAGAATGAGCCAATGGACTGTCCCTGTTCCCATCCGTTCACCTGGGCTTGGGAAGAATCATAAAAACTCCATGCGGGCAGATGCGGGGGGGGGGGGGCGGGGAATGAACGGCACTGCGAACTGGCTGAGGCGGATGCCCTGGAAATCCTGAGAAAAAAATTAAGACAGTCTCTACCTGCACTGTCCAATATGGCACCCACCAGCCACATGTGGCTAGGTAAATTTAAATTAGTTAAAATTTTAAAAGTTAAAAACGCAATTTCTCTTGTCATACTAGCCACATTCCAGGTACTTATAATGGCCAGATGCGGCCAATGGCTGTCATGTCGGACAGCCCGGCTACAGAACTTTCCATCAGTGTAGGGAATTCTATTGGACAGCACCAGGATATGCCCTATGGTGTCAAAATTCCACTTCGGGAATTACATCTTGGGGGAAATAATAAAGGAAGAGCAAAATCTCCTGCACAGAAGGTACGATTTAAAACAAGGGAAAGCTAGAAACACCCCCCATGTCACACAGGAGCCTGGCCAAGCAGGCTATATTAACGTGAAGGAAAACATGATGACCCCTCACATTTGCTCTCATCGCGCATCCCACAAATACTTATCGAGCGCCGACTGTGTGCCAGGCCCTGTGTCGAGTGCAGGAGGTGGATGCCAAACACGGCAGAGAAGGCCTCTGTCCTTGTCCTTTCCTTCCAGAGCAGAAACAGATGCTAAACACATCGATGAATAAACAAAGTTTTTTTCTTTTTTTTCCAAAATGTGTTAAGTATTGCCAGAGAAAAAGCTTGCACCCAGGGGTGACTGGGGGAGAGTACTATTTACAAAGGGTTCTCGTGTGTGTCACCCCCCCAACCCTGTGGAGACCCAGTGGCTTCTCTCAGAGCACGTGGATTGAAGTCGGGGTCTGGGAACCCAGGCGCACAGCGTCAGGAGGAATGACCGGTGTGTACCAACGACATCTCCGCAAAAAACGTGTACACGGAGCACCAACTGGAAGAGAACTCGGAGGCGCCGAAGTTTGACTAACACCTGGCAAGTGCGGTTTGGGTTTCTTTGTTTCTGTAATGCTGTGTAAGTTCAGAGTTTTAAAGAAGAAACCTCAGCTAAGTATAGTCTTCCAAAATTAGGGCTACGCTGATGAGTTGCCGAGGGACGATGTGGCCACCTAGGGATGGTGCTGGTCACACGCAAGAGCCAGTTTGCCATCTCCTAGGTTGCCTGTCCTGGGCAGAATTAATTATGTTCTGTTCCATGCTCCTAAAGGCCTTTATTCCTAACACATATATAGCTCTTGGACATTGAATTATAGGTAGCATCCGTCTCTTGGGCCTGCTTTAACTATTTGGATGGAGCATCTGAGACTGATGGAAGTTGGAGTATAAACGCCCCAGCCGCCTTGCCCTAAAGGTAGGATAACTATGAGATATGAGTTCCATGCTGGCTGCCTGGTGCCCTAGTGGGAACAAGCTCCAAGCTCCAGTCACCCACTAGGGTAACTGGGTAATTAACACGTCCTTTACTGGTGGTCTTCCCGTTCTTGACTCATGTCTCCACCCCCTACCTTCACCTCCCACAGAAATCTCTAGCACTCCGATCCTTGCTTAGGGTCTGCTCCCGGGGAAAACCTAACCTGAGACCATCTTAGGTTAGAAACCTACCCTGTATGGCTGTCACGATTCAGAGAAAGACATCACACACCCGGAATGACACGATGCAGGCACTCAGCAAACTGGACTTCCCTTCCATCGGGGCTGCTCTCTCCTCGATTTTTCTGTCTGTTCCCATCGAGCCCTCAAAGCTTCCCTGGGCTGCCTAAGTCATGCTCATTTATTCCCCCAACAGCTGTCTGGGCAATTACAGTTTCTAATTATAACTCATCTTTATAATTTGTTAAATCCATTAGCGCCACCTCCAACAAACTTCCATGGCTCTTATCTTGAATGTGTTAACCCTGCTCTGCCATGAAGAAGAGACAGGCAAATAGGTGTGCTCGTTAATGAGTGGGCTGTGAACAGGAAGCTTTTCACAACATCCTCTCATTAAGAATCATCACCTAGAGCATGGGTCTCAAATTGAAGAGCGTCTCAGAACCTCCGAGGGGGCTTATTAGAGATGCATAGTCCTGGGTCCCTCCTGTAGAGATTCTGATACAGAAAATCTGCATGGAGCTCAGGAATTTGCATTTTAGCTACTTCCCCAAGAGATTCTGATGCAGGCAACTCCCCAATACACACTTAGGGAGACATGGTCCTTTTGTTCTTTACTTTCACAGGTGTTTGCTGGCTCAGTGCCTCAGCATCTTTTACTGGACACTTCCTCTGTCCCAGCCTTCAAAGTGGACTGGGACTACCATAATATTTGCCAAATGGGGACAGGGTCCATATCTGCCACTTTCAGTACATCGGGAACCAGTTTTAAACACATAGTAGGTCCTCGATGAAGAAGGAATGCCAAGGCTTTTCTAGAATAAGAAAGAGAGGTTGATTCTTCCACAGGAGCTAAGGGTCCTGTCTCAATGAGGACTCGATAGTTTTATGGGGATTCTGAGAGGTTAAAAAAAATGTACCCAAGGGGCTTTTCCACAAAATTGGCTCATAACTCATTTCTCTTATATTCTTCTCTCACAAGCAAAAAAAAAAAAAAAAAAAAAAAAAAAAAAAGGGAGGGCACTTTCCTTCTCTCCCAACTCCTATCCGTCTCCTCAAGCCTCAGAGAGACCTTTGACCTCTAGAGCTTTCTACCCTTAGTACCACTTGGCTCCACAAGGGATGGAGAAGCAGGTGGAGGGAGGTAATACCACCTCAATGTGTCTGGCCATACGGACCTAACTCACGGTCTTATTGCCCAGGAAGAAAAGGTCACACTTTGCAGTTCTTTGGATTGACTTTTTAAAACGCCTACTATATGCCAGAACTCCTAGGAGTGGAGAGGTGACTAAGCCAAGCCTGTTAATGGAACAGAATGAGTATTTCCTTTGTGCATGGCCACTCACCGGCCAGCAATTGACAAGAACAGAAATCAAATTGAGTGAGTCATTTTTTCAGCACAGAACCACAGCCCCCACCCAGGTCTGACAGGCTTCATCTTCCACTCATCCAGGTCTTGTGGACCCTGATTCATTTACTAGAAATATCCGGAGGGAACATAAGCACTTACGTGTTCACATGTTTATGGTGAGTGTTTCTGGAAATGAAGAGCCAAGAAGCTTTTTCATTCATTTTATAAAGTTAGCATAATGTTAAAACCACATGCAGTGGTATGTTCTAAAAATGATAATGGTAAGTCTTGACTAAGAAGAGTTCATTCTAATCACAGAATGAAGTTTGACATTAAGAAAATAATATAATTCAATCACACTGATTGATCCAAGGAGATAAACAAATGATTTTCTCTGTAGATGACAACAGGTAAATTTAACAATCTGCTTTAAGATTTGAAAAACTAAGAGTACAGGATGTTTTCTTACTGTTATGGGGAATTTCTCTCTAACTAATAATCCATATCATACTTAGTGATGAAACACTTCAGATAGTCCCAGTAAACCCAGACACGAGAAAAAGCTACCTTTCCCCATTACTTAACATTATTCTGGAAGTTGTAGCTGATACATTGAGAAAGGGATGGATGGATGAAGGGTAGGAGGAAAGAGGACAAATATTAGATAGAAGAGGCCAAAGTCATGATTACATGCAGGTGTGGTGACTATCAACCTAGAAAGCCAAAATATGGGGAAATGAGAATTTCTTAAACACTGATTGTTTGCGTAGAAATTATACAGAACTTTGGGTTGACTTTTAAAAAATACCTACTATGTGCCACAAATTCTAGGAGTGCAGAGCTGATTAAGCCAAGTGTAATATAGAAACAAACAAACATAGAAAGCAAAAGCCCTTTTCATATCTTTTAACCCAGTAATTGCACATCTAGAAATTTGTCTTCAGGAAATAATCTGAGATGCATGAGCAAATGTTATGTTCAAGGATGTTTGACATTACACTATTTATAAAACTACAACCTAAATGTCTAGCACAAGGGGACTGGGTCAATAAATCATGATTTCCTTAGGATGGACAGAATATAAAATAGTTATAATTTAGCTGAGTAATATTTATTGAAACAGAGGGCATGCTGTACTACTAAATGAAAAATCCTAGTACAAACAGTGTGCTTAGAACAACCTGATTTTATAAATTATAGGTACAAGCAAAGAAAACAGACTAGAAAGACTCTCACGCAAATATGAAAACTGGTATCTCGGTGGTCTTATTTTGCTTACTAGTAAGTAATTAGAAAACAAAATATGCTATTTAAAAATTCAGTTGACATAATGCTTATGAGCTGTAAGTACTGTCTGCCATGCTTGGTTAAAGACATGCCTTTATCTCAGAAGAACACTTATCTGCAATGGGTGCCCAATACCAGATATGGCAAAGGCTCTCCATGGATTAATGACAGGCTAACAGCCTTTTTTGCATTATGACTGACTTGAATTGTGATGATCCGTGAATTAAAACAAGATCTACACAATCATAAAACAGACTGTTTTATGCACTGAGCTCTGGAGAAAACCTAATCCAATGGCCAAATCTCTCATACACCCCATTCACCCAGTGGCAATTCACGGAGTTCCAGGAAATTCACAGTTTTCATGGAACTGACCTTGCAATTCAAACCTGCCAGGTGAGGACAAATGCCAGAGCTTCTGAGAACCCAGCCCGCAGGGTGAGGAACTGTTTGGCCCAGGTAAGTGGATGAGACAGCTCTGATTCACTGCACGCGCTACTTCCCTACCTCTCAGTGAAGCAGGCAGATCAGGCAAGAGAATGAAAATTCAACTACTGGTGTGGGCTGAGAAGTATTGACCAGTTGTCAACTATGGACCGCAGGGCAGTTCTCATCTGAAGCCCAGAGGAAGGAGACACAGAGGGCTCTGGACCTGGGCCTCTGAGGCTGAAGGGAGGGCAGAGGAGGGTGCAGCCAAGGGTCGTCAGCTGGACGGCTGGTCCCACCCACTCCCATAGGCACCATCCAGCTTGGGACACGCTGACTCCTTTCAGAAGCAGATGGCGAGAAGGAAGTTGTGGGTACCTGCCAGCAGGCACTGAAAGCAGCGGCACCGTCTGTGCTTTAAACCAGAGAGTGACCCCACGCTTCCTTCGCCTCACCTCTGGCAACAGGTCTTCCTTTCAGGATGGTCTTCCGCCTCCTTCCCTCTCTTTCCCCTGGACCTCCCTTCGCTCCTGCCTTATGTGCTTGGACTAGTGGCTCGGTGAAGCAATATGGCAGCTACGTGACTTTGAACAAGTCTCATCACATCTCAGCCTCTGTTTTCTCATTCAGAAAAGAGGACTGACTGATGACATCACCAACCTCTTAGGGTCGCTGCAAGGATTAATGGTAGGAGTGTTGGTGGCTTATCACAGCTCCTGGCTCTGGCAGGTGCTCCGTAATGTTATTGACTTTGTTATTTTAACCTGATGTTGCCTCTTTGCAGTGTGTGGTATTTTAGTTTGGATTCCCCCAAAAGCAGACACTGAGGCTAGGATTTGAGAAGCAGCATGAGGGAGTGAGGAAAAAACCCAAGGATGCTTTAACGAGAGGTTTCCACTCAGGGCAACTGGGGGCTCAGCCTTGCTGGGGACCCTCTGAGAGGCTGTGGAACACAGCCCAGAACTGCCTCGCCACGGGGGCAAGGATTCTAGGTGTTTATCCACGAATTTCCATCCATCTTTGATGGAGGGTCAACACTGGGGTAATGCCTAACACTTCCTGCCTGCCTGAGTACAGGCTGAACCCACCCCGGAGCAGAGGACACACAGGGCAGACATGCAGAAGCACTGGGCAGGGGGTGACGTGGGGGGGGTGGCAGGGAACTAGGACATGGGTGAGGCACTGACAGCGTCCGTTACTGTGGGTAACGAGTGTTAGACAATTCGATCCCTGGATGTCGATTATGCTAAAATCTCTGAGCCATTTCAGGGCTTAGCCAGGTAAACTGGTCTTCCTTATTCCATTCGGATATTTGCTTATTTCTTCCATCCTTCATCCAGCCATTCGCCAAGCATCTATTGAGCACCTACAGGCTGCCGTGCGCTGGACAATGTGTGAGATGCTGTAAAAGTCAAAGAAGAAGGAGCTGGATGTCGAAAGCAGAGAAGAGCCAGAAGGGTTTTCCAGGCAGAGCGACCGGCAGGAGCAAAGACCAGGAGGGAGGAAGTCCTCGTGGTGCTGGACCTGGAATCCACGAAAATGTGACAGAGACAAGAAGGGTTCAGGCTGCCCCAGAGGATTCCGAGTCTCATGGGAAGGCACTAACATGCTGGGAACGTGCCAGGCACAGGGTGAACGGCGAATCCATTTTGGTGATCAGAATTAGACTTTGATCTGTAAGCAACGGAGAGCCATCGCTGATCGTTTTTAAAGAGAGAAGTAATGACTATTATAGGAGGATGCCGATAATGGGCTGAAGAACGGCCCCAGCAGGGATGTCCACATCCTAATCTCTGGAATCTGTGAGGATACCACCTTACATGGCACAGGGGACCTTGCAGACGTGATCGAATTCGTGATCTTGAGGTGGGGAGATTACACTGGATTATCCAGTGGGCCCAATGTAATCACGGCATCCTTATAAGGAGGATGCGGGGGGGGGGGGTCGAAGGTTAGAGAGAAGGCGGTGTCATGTCAGAAGCAGAGAACGAAGTGATGTAGCTACCACCAAGGAACGCTGGCAGTGTCTAGAAGCCGGAAGAGGCAAGAGAACAGATTCTCTCTGGCGAACCTCTAGAAGCACTTGCCGACACCGTGATTTTAGCCCCGTAGACTCATTCTGGACTTCCGGCCACCATAACTGTGAGAGAATACATCTGTGCTGCTACGATCCACAAAGTTTGCGGTAATTTGTCAAAGCAGCAACAAGGAAACTCAGCGAATGAATGAAAGAAATTAAGGACAAAGCGGGAGAGTCAGGGGACCACTGCCAGGGGATGAAGACCTACAGGTGAGGCCGTCACAGCCGAGAGCATGGGGCAGTGGACGGATAAGAGAGGAGTCACATGACAGAACCCCAGGGCTTGGCGGAGATGGGAGAGGTGGAGGAAGGGGACACAGTTAGGCTGAGGTTTCTGGTTTGGGTGATGGAGCAGACAGTGGTGGGGGTGAGGGTGGAGCGGGCTGAGTTCTGCCTCAGGGAGTCTCGAGTTCCCAATGGTTGCCCCCTGGGGTCAAGGCAGTACTGACCTTCCCTGTCCTTAATGGCTACCTTTCTTCTCACGCTGACCCTCTGCAAGGTTACTGCATGTCAGTGAGCTCATCCAGAAAACCAAACTGGTCAAGATGTACCAGAGACCCAAGTGGGGGGGAGGCCGCAGGGAACAATGTGTGGATATTGCCTGGGGAACCAAGGAAGGAGAGAGAGAAGAGCCGGATAGGGTGGGCAAGAAGAGAAGTCAGCAGCTGCCGAGAGCCTAACTCTGGAGTTCACGCTGCCACGGCAGGCTGGGAGTCCCCTCCATGCTTCTGGCTGGTTCACATGGGGATTCGCGGGCTGTGCCCTGTCGGGGATGGGGAGGCTGCCCCATGGGGTCTGCACTGACTCACAGCAGGCTCACAGCCACAACTGCAGGCCTGGAGTCACCCCTCCCTTTCCATGTCCCCATCCATCCACCTGCAGCCTGCCCAGACACAATGGGGCCAGCGGGCCACTACTTGGCCCCAGTTCTGTCCTTAATCAGTCTAAACTGCTCCAAGAAGAGGGACACGGCACCGCTGTGAAGTGCTGATGGCACAAAATTGGAGAGAATAGTAAATAAAAAGGAAACACCCAGGAGAGCAGCCAAAAAGGAGATGCCAGCATTTATGCAAGTAGGCCAGAGCTCTGTGAACGCCCCTGGTGCGGGGTAGGAGGGAGGTGGGTGGGGAAGCCCGTGCTAAAAATGCAAATTTTTTCTGCAGCCTCAGAATAGATCCTCAGAAGCCTGAACCCTGGGCATCCAGTAAGGCTATGATGGATGGTCAAACACGCTTCAAGCAGGTGAAGGGCTCCTCCCTTCTCCAGAACGTGAGGACTTGACAGGCTACGGCCTCCTGGGACGACAAAGCATGGCGATCTGAGCATCACTGTGTGCCTGGCCCTGTGCAGGCTGGATGGAGATGGATGGATGCTCTCCACTAGGGGCACAGACGTGGAAATAAAGGAGTCCTGGGTGGGTAGGGGGGCAGGGGGAGGAGAGTCTGATAAAAATCTAGACGGCATGTGGCGGGCATGGGAGCCACCATGGAAAGGGGGGGTCTGTTCCCCCTGGGCGGTTCAGAAAGTCTTTATAGGATAGGCACCCCTTTTTGTTTGTTTGTTTCTTTGTTTAATTAATGTAAAATTCACGTAACATAAAATCAACCATTTCAAAGTGAATGATTCCTTGGTGTTTAGTACATGCAGAATGTTTTGCGACCACCCCAGAAAGGAAGCTGCGATCCATTAAGCAGGAGCCATTCCCCGTTTCTTCTAGGCCCTGGCAGCCACCAGTCTACTTTCAACCTCTGTAGATTTACCTTTTCTGGATATTTCACATAAATGGAATCCTACAATATGTGACCTTTTGTGTCAGGCTTCTTTCGCTTAGTATAATGTTTTCGAGGTTCATCCATGTTGTAGCAGATATCAGTACCTCGTTCCTTTTTATGGCTGAATAATAGAGGAGGTGATTCTTGAGTGGATCTTGAAAAATGAGTAGGTGTGTGCAAGCCCGGGAGACAAAGGGGAATGGCATTCCCGGTAGAGAAAGGGACATGGGGACATTGACAAAGGCATGGACACACAAAACAGCAGGATCTCCCCAGAGGTCACGATGGCTGGACGAGTGAAGAGCAAAGACCAGGCTTAGAGGGTAGAAAGCACCTAGCAGGCTAAGAGGACTTTATGTTTCGGTATTGAGAGCCATGGGAGGCAAACCAGGCGGTGACGTGACCAGATCTGCACCTTAGAAACGATGCTCTGGCTGCAATGTGGACCACTGAGTTAGGTGGCTATGGGGAGGTGATGGGGACAGCACTAAGGCAGGAGCTGAGGGGACACAGAGGAGGGACCGGCTGCAGGCGTGCTAAGCAGACAACTCTAACAAGCTTGGCCCACCCACCTTGGATGTGAGTGGGACGGATACGCGGGAGTCTCAGGTGAGCTCTCGGGAGGAGATGCCCTGAAGGGAAGGAGTGCGGGGACGAGGCGGTCTGCTGAGGGAGAATTAGGGTTCTGGGCGTCATCCAGACGGACCCCTCCGGCAGCAGCAGGGGGGTTGCTAGGTCTGAGTCAGAAGAGGTATCTGGGCTGAAGGGAAAGGGTTACACGTTTTGCTTCATTTCTTCCTTTCAGCAGTCTGCATTACAGAGTGGGCGCGTTCCCATTCTACAGATGGAAGAATGGAGACTCAGAGAAACTGAGCCGCATCCCCAAGGCCACATAGCTAATAAGTGGCAGAACTGGGGTCTGAACCCATATTTGGCTGATTCCAAAGCCTCTGAGCTTTCCATTAAGCCAGGTTACCTTTCAAATTCTTTCCCCGCGGCTCCCGCTCCTCTCCTTAACGCTCTGAATCCACACAGCACTTCCTTAGAAGAAGGAACGTGGGCCTGAACGTACCACAGAGCAGCCATTCTGCCATCCTGATGTTCAACCCTGATGGGCTGGGGGGTGCAGGAAGGAGAGAGAGGGAGGAGGACACTGTTTCCTAAGCAAACACTTAAAATTCCCCAGGATGCACTGGAAGCGCTGCTGAACCTGAATTAGACCCCAGCGTGGTGAGGATGAAGCAGCCTCAGATAAGGTAACCAGGGAGACGTCGCCAGGGTGGAGAGTCAGAACTGTGCTTTTTTTTTTTTTTTTTATACCACTCAAGTACCCGCTCTGGCCTCTTAAGGCAATGGCATTAGCTGATCCCTCCCATGTCACGTGGCCCGGCTTATGATGCCGTGGTGGGGAGAAAGATGCACGTTAACAATTTCATACACAAATTTGGGGCTTTGGGGAGCTTCTTAAATGGCAAGAATAAGCCAGCCCCAGAGGCAAACAAAACCCAGGAGAGAGCGAAACTACCCCCCCCAAAACCAACCTGGGAACATGATTAGGTGTCATTCAAAAAAAGAGAGGCGACGGAGGAACCATTATCATAATGAAGCAAAAAACAGCATCTTCTTGGAATGTTTCTTTAAATGAGTCCAGCTTGCAATCTCAAGGCCAAACAGCCCAGGTTGCTGAGGGCCAGGTTTGGCTATCAGGCCGTCGCTGAACTCGCATCTGAATAATTCAATGTGATTCAGTCGCCCTTTTTTAATAGAAAACCCAGTGCTCAGGGGGTCATTAGGCATCACTGGCTACAAATCTGGACCTCTATGCAATGGTGCCCATGGTTCTGAGCCAGCTCTTCTCCTGCCCTGCCCCCACTCCACCCCACTGCTGTGATGAGTCTCCATTCTCCCGACACAATAGCTCCATGCAGTAGGCTATCCCTCCCGAATGCAGGAAAGAGTGTGCTCCTTTCCTCTCTCGCTGGGCTCATCAGGTGGCTAGAGAACATGTGACTATCAGCTTTTCAGGTTCAAGTCCCTTTTCTTGGCATGGAGATAGCGCGTTCTGCAGCTGGATCGTGTGTGGGGAAGCATTTTGAAAACTGGTACCCAGCGCCTTGTAGTTCTCATTGCCACGATTACTTTTTGTGTCTCCAGGAAAGCCTGTTCTGTGACACAAGAAAAACGAGAAGGCAGAATTCTCGTTTATTAAAAAAAAAATTCTTATTATGCCTGCATAGTGTAAATCGGTTATTTCTGCCTACACAGCATCCATCTTCCCTTCCTCCTAGTAATGCACAATTATTTTGGTTAGGAAGGAGAATATGCTTCTCCCCTGCCACCAGCCCCTGCCTTCAGGTTGCGCACGTGACAAGGGCTACCAATGAGTGGATTCTGTTTCCTGGGAAAGAGTGATTGGGTCAGGAATGCACCGATGACTTAAGGTGCGTGAATCGTCAATTTTATTGAAACCATTAAGGAAGAAATACCCTTTTCGCATGGCACTTGCCATCTGTAAGTTTCTTCTAAGCCTGGAGTTGCAGGGGCCAGCACGTGAGAAATGAAGCGAAACTAAGATATGAAAAGAGAAAATGACTAAATCACGAGGACAGCACTTACGCTCCTGGAACCAGGCGTACCTGAAGCCCATTACAGCTAGAATATTCTGTTATTCTGGGAACCAGTCAGAGGTGGGTTTCTGCTCTAACAAGCGAAAGGGTCCTGATTCTTATAACCTATTACTGTGCTTTGCACAAAGGAGGTATAAGAAATTATCTCTTCATTCCATCTATTAGAAATCTTGCTGGATCTCTACAAAATATATCACAAATCTTACCACTATTTATCACCTACACTGCTCCCATCAAGGTTCAAGCCACCGATATCCCTCGCCTAAACTATCGTGAAAGTCTCCAACTCAATTCCACTGTTTCTCTTCTTATCCATCCTCAGCCTATTGTCACTTAGCGGGCAGGCAGAGAGATCCGTTTAAAATCTAACTCAGACCACTTTGCTTCTCTGCTCCATTAAGCAGCTTCCATCTGCCTTGAGGTAAAATCCAAAGGCCTCTCACCACCTGTGGGGCTTGGTCATGACCTGTGAGGCCACGCAGACCTAATATCACGCAGGCTGGCCAGCTCCTTCTGCTAGACAAAGAGTCTTCAGCCATGAGTGATTCAAGGTTCTCAGGGGTTCACTCCAGAACCTCGTCTTTCTTGTAGATTCCAGGTAGATAAATGTTACTGGGAAGGATTCCGTGGTCAAATGAATTTGGAGGACATGGAGATAAGCGAGCCCATCTCCCATCTCCCTCGGCATCACTCTCTCGGCCCTGGCCCGGCCGGCCTCCTCACTGGTCCTTGCTTGTGTCATATTCGTTCGACCTTAGGACCTTTGTACCAATTCCTTCCTCTGTCTGCAACCCTCTTTGCTCAAATTTCACCTCCTCAAGGCTTTTCCTTGACCATCCCATTGAAAATAGCCCCCCTCACTCTTACCATCTTGTCTTGCTTTATTCTGTAGCACATTTTACTACCTGATATTATATATATTTTCCATTTGCATGCTGCCTGACCTCCCCGCTGGAATCCAGTTTCCAGGGGACAGGAATTTGTCTCTCTGTGTGCTGCTGTAGCCCAGGACCCAGAACAGTGCCTGGCACATCATAGGTGCTCAGGAAAGATTGCTTGCGAGCCTGGGTAAATGCCGAATATGTAATGAATGACCTTGGGCAATTAGCAGATTCTTTGGTCCATCAGTTTTCCCCGTGTGTGAAGTAAGAGCTTGGATGAGATCTATGGTCTTCAAAGCACAGTTCACCTTCAGGCCAAGTAGGGGTGGTGTGGCGAGCTCTGAGACCGCTTCCTTGCTTCCACAGAGCAGCCGAACCTTTATTTTTATATATTAGGGTTCCACAGAAGAAAGAAACACGCACCGCTGTTACGAGCTGGGTGAGATGCGCTGGATGACCTCAGTGCTATGCTCCCCACCCCCCCGCCCCCCCAAGTCATTTCAGGACTCTTTATGTTTTCTTTTAGCAGAAGAGCTTTGCGGGCTTTTTCTCTCTTGCCTTAAATTCTGAGAAAGTCTTAGCGGAATCTCTTTCTCTCCAATAAAGAGGCACGGAGGGGTTACTGTCTCTGGCACCAATCTATTATCTGGTCAGTATTTACTGAACCCTTTTGCCACGCAAGGTCACCGCAGAGAGGTCGCGACGCTTCGGGTATTTAAAGGAAATCCCTTCCCTCCTCTTCGCCCGGCAACAAATTCCCCTTTTTCTTTTACTGCATGCAATTTAGAGAAATTGGCAAATTTCTCTAACACCACAGAGATGTTGAGTTTAAACAGGAAGAGAAAATCGATCCATGGATGAGGCTAATTAAAAAGCGTCTCAGCAGACTATGCTTCTTGCCTATTCTTGCACCTTCTCTTGGAGGCAAACGTTTCCTCCACAGACTCAGCATTTCGAGAGATGTGCATAGAAGAAAAAAAGCTCAGAGTAAACCTTAGACAATAACCTTCCGGGGACTTTGCCCAGCAAAGGAGCTCTGACACCGCTCTAAGCTTTTATAACAACTTAGAAAGTTGGCGGAAGAGACAAGAAAGACTGAGAGCTGAGGCTTAGGTGATCTGAACAGTATGGATTCAGGTGGTGTCCTTGGAGAATACGTACGTTTAGGGGCAGGATGATAAATGGAAGGTGGGAGATAGAAGAAAAGGGTTGGGGAGGGGAGTGACTTCTGTGTACGTAACATGAATCCCCAGACTCGGTCTTTTAATCCCTAAGGTATGGAGGAGCTTCTGAAGGCGAGGGAACTTGCCTGGTTCCCACCGTGGAGACAGTGATGGAGCCGGGATTCCAACTCAGGACCAAGGTCAGGGTTCTCTGCAGCACACGGCACTGCCTCCCGGCAGACCTAGTAACATGTCCGGGAAGCCGAGGCTCTGGAAGGCTTAGGAGGGATAGTGCGCTCAGGTGTAACAAAGGTCAAGGACACTACCTGAAAACCCACCACCGGATGAACAAACTGGGGTCTCTGCGAGAGCAGTTTCAATGAAGTGTCTTAGGTTTGATCCTCATGTGGGGAAGATTGTGCAGGGCCATCTCTCCAACATGCACATGTGAACACAACTCCCCTGCCAAAAACCGTCCACTGGCCCCCCGTGGCCAACCTCCCAGCCTGGCCCGCCGAGCCCTCTGTGACTCCCTCGTCTGCCTCCTCCCTCCTCAAGCATCGTACTCCGTTAATACTGCTCTGCTGGGCTCTCTCAGCTCACGACGCTGCGTCTCGCCTTTGCTCATACCGTTCCCTCCGCCAGGAATGCCCTTGTCTCAACTCTTCACCTAATTCTTGTTCCTTCGTCGATACTCCCATCCTGGCAGCATGTGCACAGGAAAAGCATCCTCTGAGGCCCAAAGTCAGGACGAGCAAGTCTGGGCCGAAAATAATGACGAAGGTGGTGATGACAGTAACATTTATCGAGTGCTTCCCCTGGTTTAAGCATCCTTTGTGTAGTACCTCATTTAATCCTCATAACTAACTGTCCTAGGTGGTAAGGTACCATTATTTCATTGTGGGGAAGCTAGGGCACGGAGGGGTTAAGGAGCCGAGGCTACCAGGAGAGAGAGTGGTGAGGTGGCAGTGGAGAAGGTTATGAACTGAACCTTCCTATGTCGAGGCCCTCACCCCAATGTGACTGCATTTGGAGAGAGGCCATTTAAGGAGGTAATTATGGTTAAGTGAGATCACAAGGATGGAACCCTGACCTGATAGGATTAGTGTCCTTATAAGACACCAGAGAGCTCTCTCTCCCTCTCTCTGTCTCTCTCTCCCTCTCTCTGTCTCTCTCTCCCTCTCTCTGTCTCTCTCTACCCACCATGCGAGGACACGGCTGTATGAAAGCCAGGAAGAGAGCTCTCACCTGAAACCAAATTGGCCAAAACCTTGATCTTGGACTTCTAGCCTCCAGACTGTGAGGAAATACATGTTTGTTGTTTAAGCCATCCAGCCTATGGTAGTTGGTTATGGCAGCCCAAGCTGAATAACACGGGGAACAACAAAACTGGAGTGCTCCAGGCATTCATCTCAGAGGAGGTGGCGTTTCAGCTTAGACCTGAGTGGGGTGGTCACGGGAATCTCTGGTGAAGAACAATCAGGCAGCGGAAACAGCGCGTGCAAAGGTCCTGTGGCAGGCATCAGTCCCGCACACTGCACACACGGACGTGTGGTGAGCCAAGGGAGATTGGTACTGGGAGGTCTGGATATGCAGGCGGGGGCCAGGCCATGGGGGGCTCCTTGGAACACAAAAAAGAAACCGGATTTTATTCTAAGTGTCCCACTGACCTGTGAGGAGACAGAGCAGGTCAGTGCCTGGGGGAGTGGGGTGAGAAAGGTCACGGTCACAGAACAAACATCGCTCCCTCCCTCGCAGGCCATGCTCCACACCGCTCCATGGGGTGGGGTGTCAGTCACCTGGGCTCTGGATGGGTTCTAGGGCTGTGCGACCGACCGACCGACCGAGGGACTCTGCTCACCCACTCTGAGAGCAAGCAATCTAAAAGTGCTTTTGTTTTTTTAATTAAATTCCAGCAAGCCGCTTCCTTTAATGGCATTCAATTGTCAGGCCATCAGCTCCCTGGGAACAGAGGAGCAGGGAGGCAGCCAGAAATCAAGGAAGTAGGGGAAGCGGAATACCATGAGAGGTTTGAGCGTTTCCTCCTGTAGGCATTCTCTTTATGCAAATCCAACCACTCCTGCCCGAAGAGGCAGGAAGCAAAGAAGAAAAAAAAAATCCGGATAGGTTGGGCAGATTTATCCACAGTTCTGGCCAATGTGAAGATTAATGGGGCGAGCATGAAATGAGAGACAGGAACCCGTGGTTCCCATGGGCTCGGCTGTCTCTCCGAAGGTGAACATCTCAAGCCCTGGAAGTGATTCTGTGTGTCAAGGATAACTTCAAGCGCAAAATCACTTTCTACCCTGAGCCTGGGTGAGGTGGGGCTCCACTATATAGATCAGAGGCTAGAAGAGGCTGTCAGATCTTCAGTATCCACTGGGCCGCTGCTCTGCGCCAGGCTGCAGTCAGTGCTGGGTTCATAAGAAGATAGAGCCTCATTTTAGAGGGAGCGGAAGAGCATCGTGGGGGAGGTGGCACTTGAGATGCCTCTTAAAGGACAGATGAACGCAACAAATTCCTCAAATATTTGACTATGGAAGACGCTGAGACCCAAAGATGATCAAGTCTCAGCGATCCGCCTCCAAGGGGCTCACGTTCTGCCAAGGAAGCAAGACCAGATACCGAGAGCCAGATTAACAGGCAGGATCTGCTGTAACTGAATGAGGCCCAAGGCCATAGAGTGTAAAAAAGGTGAAAGAGTGATCCTGTCTGGGAAATACAGGGATGCTATGCAAATAATACTTAAAGGTGGCCAGAGCAGGCAGGATAAATGGCCCCTTAAAGGTGTCTACATTCTAATCCCTGGAGCCTGTGAATATATGACCTTACAGGGCAAAAGGGGCTTTGCAGATGTGATTACATGAGGATCTTGAGATGGAAGGTTATCGTGGATTACCTGGGTGAGATCAATATAATCATAAGAGGCCTTATAAGCAGGAGGCAGGCGTGTCAGAGTCAAAGAAAGACACAGGACGATAGAAGCGGAGATCCAAGTGACGCGATGTGAGGAAAACTAGATGGTCCACCGTGAGCTTTGAAGATGCACAAGGGGCCACAAGCCAAGGAACGCCAGAGACTCTAAAAGCTAGAAAAGGCAAGGCACAGATTCTTCCCTACGGTCTTCAGAAGGAACGCCATCCAAGGTGCCAACATCTTGATTTTTATCCCAGTGAGGCCCATTTTAGACTTCTGACTTCCAGAACTGTAAAATAATAAATTTGTGTGTGTGTGTGTGTGTGTGTGTGTGTGTGTGTGTGTGTGTTTTCAGCCACTGAATTTGTGGTGATTCGTTACAGCAGCAATAGGAAACTAATACAGCGGGGAAGGGCATTCTGGGCTGGAGGAACAGCACACACAAAGGCACAGAGGCCTAAAAGGGTTTAGAAAACCAAGAGGGGAACTTGGCTATCGGGTACAAGCAGGGACTGGCTGGAGGTGACGTTGAAACGTAGTTGGGGCCAGCGGGTTCCAGGCCTTCGATGCCACGCCTGAACTTGGGCACGGGCTCGGCAGGCACTAAGGGATGCCAGCAGATGTTTAAGAAGGGCGAGGCAAGAGAATGAGATGATTAGATCTCTATTCGAGAAGGATAGCTCTAGGGGTGGTAGTGAAAACAGTGCGAAGAAAAAATGAGAAGAAAGGAGATAAAGCACGAGGAACCCCAGTACCCACAAGTTGGGGATCATGGCCCATGACAAGCAGAAATCTTGCTCCTGACAGGCTGTGGAGGCCAGGGTACAGTCCGGCATCCTCCCAGTCATGAATGGGAGGGCAGACAGGTTTCACCTGAGAGGCCAGCTCCAGGGCCACCTGGGGGGCTATGGTTGTGCTCAGGCTCCGTGGGAGAAAGTACTTTGATGGATTAGTCATGTCTGCTCTGGGACTGGAGGCGGGGATGGCGGCATGGGTGGAGCTGCCCTGTGGGAGACCAGGGGAGGAAAGAGAGCTTGGCGGTGATGGCGGGAGTTGATTTTGGAGATGATGAGGAGCTGTTGAGACAGGGGCTTACCGTGGGGTGTTGGGAGAAAGGTGGGGTGAGCACGTGGAGGGTGGCAGTCCAGCTTGGGCTAGGATGTGACCCCTTTTCATGGTCCCCTCACACCTCCAATAAAGTCTATAAAAGTTTTGGAGTGAGGGGACTTCCTGTGAGAGAGGAAACGGGGTGAGTTCTGCATTGATATGGAATGGAGGTACTCGCAAGTGTGGACACTTGAAAAAAAAAATCATAGAGAAGGCACAGGACCCTCACAGGGGACGGGACAATAAACAGGGTGCTCCGAGTGGACATCTGGGTTACACAAAATGAGATTCCGGGAAAGATTTTAAAGCCAGCTTATGGCTATTTTTAAAAGTTGGATTACCTAAATCGACCCTACTGATCTCTAGCTGAACATATCTGAGCCTTGAAGAAGTTCAGAGTCTTGCCGCCCAAGGTCACACGAGGAACTGCAGGGCGGGGCTGCACACCCCTGCTAGCTCTCCATCAGGCCAAGCCCTTTCTTTGCTGTGCGGTTTCTAGGCTGCAACATGCGCTCGCTGCCCTCAGAGTGTTCACAGCCCTGTCATCTGCGGGATGCGCACCATGTGTCCATGAGAAGTGTCCTCACCGATTACAAACACCGAGGAAAGACCACGGAGGCTGGGGTAGGTGGGCTGAGGTCGGGGGCTAGGATGCAGGGCTGAAATGACTTCTAACAGCCAGGCAGTTGTCTCCTCTGTCCTGACAAGCTCCCCCAAAGTAGCCCTAGGACGAGCTGAGGAATTTTCTAGAACTGTCCTCTACTGCTGGGGCAGTGGGTCATTCCACGTAGATATAGGAAAACTGGGTTTGGCAGAGCTCCTGGGCACTCACGTAACTGGGTAGGCCTTGGATGCACCTAGGAACTAAACGCAGGTTCCGCAGACTGTATCAGAAGGGGCACTGGACTCAACTTGTCAGAGGATGTATGGCTGGCCCAGGGCATTATCTTAGCACATGATGGACACCCAATAAGTAAGGATAACTGCCATTTTGGAATGTGAGCTGTGTATGGGCAGCGATGAAGCTTTCCACATATCATCCCTATGAGCTATAAAAGAGAGGCATCTCCTCTATACAATAAAGACACTGAGGCTCAGAGATGCTGAATAACTTGCCTAAGGGCCTAAGGCTGCAGAGTAGGTTGACTGGTGGGACCTGAGAATGTGACCTTATTTGGACAAAGGGTCTTTGCAGATTTGATTAAGTTAAGGATCTTGAGAATGAGATCACTCTGGATTATCTTGGAGGGCATTAAGTCCAATGACAAGTGTCTTTAGAAGAGACAGAAGAGGAGACGATTTAAGAGGAGGAGGCCACATGTAGACAGAGGCAGAGACTGGAGATATGCAGCCACAAGCCAAGTCGTGCCTCGGGCCACCAGAAGCTAGAAAAGGGGAGAAAGGATCCTCCCCCTGAGCCTTCAGACAACAAGCACCTGGATTTCGGATGTCTACCCTCTGGAACTGTGAAGAAATCTATTTCTATGGTTTCGAGGCATTGAATTTTTAGTAATTTCCTACAGCAGCCCTAGGATACTAATGCAGGTCACAAGGCCGGCGGGTGGCAGAGGTGGGTTTGTTTGCCCCCAGAGGCCATGCTCTTGACCATGAATGGTTCATGCTTGGATGAATGAATGAGCGGACGACTGAAGAAACTTCGTTATGGCAGAATATCAATACCGTTTCAGTGATAGGATGGCAAAGAGGGAGATCTTGGCAAGAAAAATAAATTCGCCAATCTCTTTGCCTTTAGCTGTCAAATTTGACACTCTTAATTCTGCCTGTTCATTCATCATTAGGATTCCTGTGCTTGATAGAAAGGGGAGGAGGGGCCAGCAGGCCTTGCATAAAGAGGCCATGGGGTGAAAATAACACACACTTGCCCATGGGGTGAAAATAACACACACTTGCCTGAGCCTGGCAACCAAATGCTTGTCGGTTCAAAGGAGATGGTGGGTTTTGTAAACATCCCTAACTAGGCATCAAAACGAACCATCTTATTCTCCGAAAGGCCACGGGCCTCAGGCATTCGCCACCTTTTCTGCCGTCTCCTCCCCGTCCTACGTCCTTCCTCAGGCCTAAGGGACGGGAGTAGAGAAAGGGCTGGATTTCCAGAACCTCCTTGCAGGTTCTCAACTTGCAGGCGCTCAACGGAAGGAAGGACAGAAGCAGATGTTCGGTGCTTCTTCGTCTAGGTGTCAGTTCTTGACGCCGCACTTCAAAACCACACGAGACACGGAACGGAAGGTGGCGAGACTTTTCCTACTGTGACAAGCATGTCTACTCTGGCGCCTTTGCTCGGAGCTTCGTTATTCCCTGTGGGCCAAGCATGTCTCCAGGCCGCATTCACCTGTCGCGGTTCCTGCCTGAATTATTCCAGACTCTAGAATGTTTCCAAACTCCTATTATTGGCTGGCTGTGAAACAGAGCATAAAATGCCAGTCGTACTTTCTTCTTTCAAATTCCACAGTCATCTGACATTAAAACAGATTTCAGACTCAAAACCGTCAGAGCCCAGACTCAAACATCTCCCAGCTGGCCTCTGAAAGACAAGAGGCAGCTTGGTGCGGCACAGAGGACCTTGAAGTTGGGGGTCACACAGGTTGGGGTTCAAATCCTAGCTCCACCACTCACTGACAGCACGGCCTAGATAAATGTTCTCGCATCCGAGTCTCCGTTTGTGTGTTCGTTCAACGAATAGTCACTGAGCCCCCACACTGCGGCCGGCACCGCTGTTTTCTGCTGAAGGAGGCAGGCCAAAAACAAACAAGAAAACTATCCGATGGTGATAAGTGCTACTCAGAGAATTAAAACGGGCGGTGTCAGAGAAAGCGGCCGGATTGCAGCCTCAGATGGAGTGGCCACGGAATGTTTCTCAGAGGTGCTGACATTGAAAATAAGACTCCAGTGACAAGAAGCAGCCAGTCACGCAAAAAGCAAGAGGAGCAGTGTTCGGAGAAGAAGGAATGGCTACGGCAAAGGCCCAAAGGCTGAGCCACACTTGGAAATTCAGATGGAAGCCAGTGGCGGGAGAGTAGTGTGCCTGGGGTAAGATGATGAACGATGAGGAGGAGAAAGGCAGGGACTAGATCACGGAGGGACTCTAACACGGGATGCGCGCGATGGTCAACCAAGATGCAGGAAAAAATACTAGGACTTCTAGTGACATTTATTTTCGAACCTAAAAATATAAGACGGAAATCACACTCATTAATTTTACTATATTATTGCTGGTAGTTCAGGTATTTAATTTCTAAATGAACGCGCATATAATAAGGGTGCGAGCTCCAATATTTTCAGTGGGGGTGTGTAATAAAAACCTAGGGGGTCTGGAGAGCTTCGCCAAGCAAGGGACTTTTGAATGGCTCTCTAAAGGACATTGCTAACGTAGGGCTTTGTAAAAAAGAGTGAAGAGTGGAATGGCGGAGGCTTCGAAGACTTTTGAGGGGGAGGATGACAGGAGTTGGCTAATGTTTTGAAAGCATCACTCCCCGTAGAACGGAGCTGACTTCCTTGTCCAGATGACCCACACAGTGTGTTGAGAGCCCCGACTGAGATAATGAACTTGAACCACTGCTTTATTGCTTACAAAAATGCTATCTGGATAGCCCAAAAGGTACTAGAACTAGTAACCAGTTATCGAATCATCACCATTCCTTCAATCGGTCTGATGAAAACCATTCATGCTCATTTGAGTTTAAAGAGTCTACTGGCCTCTGAACTTCACGTTGCCCACCCTCCTCTCCTCTTACCAACACACTCTCTCTCCGTATTTACCATGGCTTTTCTTTGCTGGCCTTTATCTTCTTCTCATATGCCCCTGGTTACCACACTAAGAAAATAATCTGTTTATTTCTCCTTCTAGAGATTGATAATGTGCATTGTGTATTAAGGACCCTGCGAAGTTCTGCGTTTTTTTGTTTTTGTTTTTTGTTTTTTTAAAGTCTGTTTAACCTAGTAGCTTTCAACCTGGCCACACATTAGAATCACCTGGAGAGCTTGACGGACTCCTTAGGCCTGAGTCTTTTCTCCAAAGAGAGATTCGGGGGTGTAGCCTGGACAATAGTTGTCGAAGCTGCCCAGGTGATTTCAAAGTGCGGACATAGTTGGGGATCACCCCTTTAACTCAACAGTTTCCAACTTACTTACTTGCCTGCAAGATTTTTTTTCTTTTATTTATTTTTTTTAACCTAACTCCCATAAATGTCCCCATGTTCTATGCTCCATAGAGCTGATGTTCTGCGGAGCATACTTTGGGGAACGCTGGACTAAGGCAGCAGTTTCCGAATTATACTGGGTATTAGAATCAGCAGAGGACTTTAAAGAAGTTCTACTGCCCAGGTACAACCCCAGACGTATCACGAGGGCTGTGGCCTGGGATCTGCAGGTCTAACAGGTCCGCCAGGTGATTCTGATGATCCTATGAGTTTGGGGACCATCAGGCGCTAGACGGGTAGGGTGGAGGATACGGGCAACCAGTTCATGGCGAGGTCCCTTGATTCGGGGCTTCTATAATGTGTGGGTTTCTGACCCTCCTACCACCTCAACCCCGTACTGCTGCCCCCAGCAAGAACGTCCCAGTTAAGCAGGGGAATTGGGTTTGCACCAGGCTTTGAGTATGACTGGGTGGTCAGGGTAATGTGTGTCTTCATTAATCTGTGTGCCTCCTGGTTCAGCTATCACCTCTCCGGGCCTCATTTTCTCATTTACGAAATACCGAAAGGGTCTCTGAGGCCTGCTCACACCTCCTGTGCCTCTGTGTTCCACTGCTAATACAGTTTCGTGAGGGGCATCGTTACTTGGAGGACACCGAGCACACACAAATGGCTCCCCTCCGCCGCCTCTCTCAACTTGCAGGACCAATGTGTCCTGCTTGGATGCACAACGTCCAAGAATAAGCGCGTGGACTCAGGCATCTGAGCCAAGCTCATATCATGAGCTCTGTGGTCTGGGCCACGTTCCTTGCCAAACCTCAGCTTCCTCACGTGCACAATGGGGAGAACTGCATTACACACAGCTCATGGGCTGTTGCAGAATAAAATGAGTTGTATGCTGAGTGTTAGCCAAGTGTCTGGTGTCTATTAAGAGCTCAATAAATGTCTCCTGTTGAAGGCAGCAGTAAAGTAGAGTAATAGAGGGCCACCCTATAAACAATGTCAATTGTCCTAATAAGGCCCGCAATTCCCGAATGACACTGGAACTGCTCATCTCTTGAAATGAGTCAGGATTGCCGGGGCCCCGGCATCCTTGAAGCAGAAACTTACACTCCTAGCACAAGGCGAGCCATATTTGATGGCCCTCAGTACTGCAAGCCACGGAGCTCCTGGCCCCCCAAACCGATGCATGGCTAGATGGAGCTCAGAGGTTCACAAGCCATGCATGCCATCCACTCCTCAGTGCGTTTACGACTCACCCCGCTAGGCACAACTGGTCAGTGCTACAGGGCTGAGGGGCGCGGTGAGAGGGAGCCTAAACCTGTACAGCTCCACAGGCCCTGAAGCCGATGGGGCCAGTGAACCGGGGATGGTGGCTCAGAGGGCTCACAGCCCTCCTACAGATGGGGAACTTGAGGGCCGGTGGGGTGACAAGACTCACAGAGGAATCACAGCTTGCCAGGGGAAGGCTCTGAAGGAAGAGTAAGAAAGGAGGGGATGCTAGCATTCCTTGAGCATCTATGAAAAAAGACAACATTCATTCGGGCAATGTTTAAGGACTGCCGAGCCTTGTATTCAGTGCCTGGCATATGGCATTAAATCCATGTGACACCCCCATGAGGTAGGTATTACGTCTACGCAGAGGAGAAAACTGAAGCTCAGACAGGTGAACTGTCTGGCCAAGGAGGGTCCAGCTCTCCTGGGTAGTCATTTTCAATGCCAGCTCTGTTTCCTCTACCAGGCCAGGAAATGCGGGCCCCGGACTCCGCTACCTCTCACCACAGCGGCCCTGTTGACGAGGACCGTCTGCCATGCCGAGAATGTTCTCTGTGCTGTCCAACAAGGGACACTAGCCACACTTATTGCTGACCACCGGACATGTGGTTTTACAGCCCAAGAACTGGATTTTTAATTTTATTTAATTTCAATCAGTTTGCGTTTCACTGACCACGGCGGCTAGTGACCGCTGTACTGGAGAGCGATGCTCGACGCGCTCTCCGCGGGTCACTCCCTCGACACTCGGGGGTTCATTTTCCATCTTCCACCCCGGTAGCTCCAAACTCCCACCTCCAGGGTGAGATGCCCAGCTGTTGGATTAACTTTTCTTTTTATCGGAAGCACCTTCAGTCCAACTGGTCTAGAACGAAACCCATGACGTTCTTCTTCCTCAAACTCCATTCTCCAGTCCAGTTTTAGGAAACAGTCCCTCCATTCACCCCACTGCTCGGCCGCCCTCACACCCCCTCTCCTCTCTCCTCACCCACCGGCAACAAATCCTTCACCACACCCTGTGAAATTCCATCATCAAAATCCATCCAATTCAGCTCCGTCTCCAGGGCCACAGGCCCGGTCCGGACCTCCATTACCCCTCGCCTCCCACAGCCTCCTAACTGGCTACCCGCTCTCATTCCAAGTGCTCTGTCCGTCCTCCAGCAGTAGCCAGAGAGAGCTTTATCTTTAGAAAACACAAAACCAGGTGAGTTCTTCCCTCCCCCAACCCCTCCAATGATGCCCTCCGCTCTCAGGACAATGACCAGAAGCCCTGGATCCTTCTCTCCCCGTCACGCCCCTCCTCGCACTTGCTACCGTGGCCATACTTCCAGCAGCCCAGATGCCTCATACCACCACCTTGTCAAGCACTTTTGACTTTTTCCTCTGCCCAGAACCCACCCCGCCCCCTTCTTCAGCCTAGCCGACTTAAAACAACAAAGAAACAATCATTCTCTTATTTATCTATTTGTTTGTTTGTTTGTTTGTTTATTTTACCGCTTACAGATCTGGAAACATACCAGGTTCAGCTAGGCGGCTCTAAACCAGGGTCTCTCATTCAAGCGCCATCAGATAGTGGCTGGGCCTGGAGTCACCTTGAAATCTGTCTCACTCATACTGAAAGCAAGGTGATGCAGGGGCCTCCGCTGGGGCCGGGGCCAGCTCCATGGACGTGCCTCTTGTGCAGGTGCTCAGGGTCCTGCACAGGGAAAGGCCCTGTGCTTAGTTCAGTGCTCTGTTGTCACGGTCTTTCTGGTCTCAGTAATTTTTTTAACAAGAGGCCCTATATTTTTATTTTGTACTGGATCCCACACACATGTGGCTGGTCCTGGGTGTGGCTGTTGGCCTCGACACTTACACGTGGCCTTTCCAAGTGTCCTAGGCTTTCTCACCGCGTGGCAGCTGGGTTCCAAGTTTGAGAGTTGCAAGACATGGGAGCCATACCCTAGCTGACTTTCACTCCTTTAGAGAGCCATTCGAAAGTCCCTTGCTTGGGGAAGCTCTCCAGAGCCCCCAGGATTTGGCCATATGCCCTTAAGAGCATTATGTTCATTCCCAGCAGCCTTGCACTTTTGGGGGGCCACAAAGTAGAGGAGGGCAGGAGCCTGGGTTCGGCTGACCACTGCGCCTCTGGTGTCCAGCACAGCACCCAGCACATAGTACATCCTCAATTAACGCTCGCTTACTAGATGAATGAGGGAAAAGTCACAGAGCCTACAGTAACCAGCGGAGCTTGGATTTGAACCCCCAAGCTGTCTGTCTCTGAGGCTCATGGTCTTTCCCTGAGGCAAGGAAGCACTGGGTGGGCCCAAGGCTCTGAAGCCGGAGTGCCTGGTTCCGGTGTTAGCTTTGTCACTTACGAGCTACATGGCCGTGGGCAAGTTACTTTAACCGTCGGTGCCTCATTGCTCTCATCTGCAAAATGGAAATCACCGGTTTAATGTAAGATAAAGTAAAATATATGTATATGACACTGAGTGCTCAGTAAATGAGAGCTATTTCCCAGGGTCCCTAAATCCAGCCTGGCCCTCCTCCCTATGGTCTTCCCGGAGATGAGCCCTGTCGCTAGCAGACAAGGAGCTCCCCAACCTGCTGGGTGTTTAAACTACTTCCTGACAATCTTTAAATTTGCAAATTAGAAATGTCAACGCATGTCTTGAATGAGCTAGATAAGGATGAGACAGCCGTCCGCTGGACTCTGGATTTTAATGAAAGAAAAATAACCAACAATATCAATTTTTAAAAAAGCACCTGATGTACAATTTCCAAATTACCACTCTTTGCATTTCTCTCCTTTATGTGCATTGCGGTTAAATTACCTTTCTCAGAAAATCTCGGCCACACAGAGCACGCCCGCCTTTTCATAAAGCTGCATACATTTTTAGCATCCGCTTGGGGTTTTATTGTGGAGAGTACAATACACAGCAAGAGACAGTTTATCATATTTGGTCGGCTTGCCCCTCATTTTTCCAGCTGACAGTTTTATTTATTTCGTTGCAAGGACAAGTTCCACCCCGGCGGGGCAGAGGGCGGGGGGGTTGTGTGTGTGTGTGGGGGGGAATTCCAGGGCTCTGCAGTCCAGCCTCCTTGCACCCGGGGGGGCAAAATGTCACACCACATCCCTGGGCAACCTGGAGCATCAATCCAGAGAGCGTTTCAGGGCTAGTGCCCCATGGTACAGTTGAAAATAGAGAGGATCTCTCCAAATCACTGTCCGTTACTGGATAGTCTTATATCGGTCCTCTGCCGGAGGGTGCTTGGGAGGCCCAGCAGATCCCATTAATGTCCCTGGTTCTTCATTCCTGCCTTTGCTCACAGCCCCGACCATGTGACTTTGCAGTTCCTTCCACTGAAAGACCAGAGTCTATTCCTCTACTCCTTGACTTTGGGATTTGACCATGAAATCGCTTTTTCCAACAGAATGAGGCAGAAGGGATGGTATCAGCTCAGCCCATACGCCTTAAGAGGCTTTGCATGTTCGCGTTCTTGCACCTCTGCATCGCGGTAAGAAGTGTGTCCCCTGGGCAGCTCTCAGACGGGCCCCAAGACAGCTCACACGGAACAGACACGAGCCCAAACCTCTGCGAGAAGCCACATCCTGCCGGATCTGTATCTTAAAGCACAGTGGTCCAGTCACACCTAGGATATTTCAGCTACCTCACCTGCCCCACAGACATGTAACTAATTATAAGTAGTTGTTATAAGCCACAAAGTTTCAGGGTGACTTGTTAAACAGCAATAATTAATCGACATGGGAGAGAAGAAAGAGCATCCACTCTGTGCCAAGCCAAGTGTCTTACACATGTTATCACATTTAAGCCTTCCACACCCCTAGCGTGTTTCAGATACTGCTTCATGCCCATTCTATAGGTGGGCAAAATGAGGCTTGAAGAGTGACTTGCCCAGGGTCATACAGGAGAAAACACTGTTCTAAATGCTTTCCATGCATTTACTCCTTTAATCCTCACGACTGTCCTAGGATGTAGGTGATGTCATTTTAAAGATGAGGAGACAGGAATGCAAAGGCTACATGACTCGCCCAAGTTCAAGCAGCCAGGGAGTGAACTCAAAGGCCAGGCCCGTGTGACCCCAGAGCCCAAGCGTGGAGGAGTAATGCAGTGAGGGTCTAGTTTGGAGGAGGGTGACAGAGAACTCCTAGAGGAACACAGAGCTGAGACTGGAAGAGCTTAGACTTTACAGATCAGTGGTTTTCAATCAGGGATGGGGGTAGCGGAAATCAGAGTCCCCTGCAGCTTTTTCTAAACAACACCTGAAGATCTGTGCTTATATTCTACTTGTTTGTTTAGTGTCTGTCTTCCCCCACTGTAGGCTCTGTAAGGATATGGATCTCTGTCTGTTTTGGTCACTAGCGTATCCCCGGTGCCTAGAACAGTGCCTGGCACAGCATAGGTACTAAGCGGCACTGGACGAGTAAATGAAAAGATGCTCGGTGAACATGACCGTGGGTCGGTTGGGACCACCTTGACACTCTGACCCGACGTGAGATTGCTGAGGTCCCCTTGAGCAATAAGGACGGTGAGACTTAGTAGGAAAACCAGGGCACCTTTAAAGAACGGGCTGGTAAGCAATCGGCTTCACTACTGGTGCCGGGTGCCAATCTCAACACTGTGTGTGTGAACTCGCAATCCCCGCAGCAACCCCCAGGACCGGGCCTGTCACTACCCCTTCTTGGTCGACCCATTTCACAGATGAAGAATTGATACACAGAGAGGTTATAACTTGACCCCAGTTAAGAAGTGGCAAAGCCCAGAATCAGAACCCAGGAGTATGTCTGACTTCGCTTCACTTAACTGCTACCCTATGCTGCCCCTCAAGCTAGAGAGAAGAGAAAGAGGAGACTTTCCAAGGTCATCTGGACCACGCCCTCCTTCATAGATGAGGAAACTGAGGACGGAGGGCGGCCGCAGCCTGCCTAAGTCAGGGACAGAGCAGGGGCCCACACCTGGATCTCTAATCACCCAGCTCTCTCCTGGGACATGAGGACAATGGCCCTGGCAGGGCGGGGGAACAGAGGAAGCCAATGCCACCAACTCTGGGCCAGAAGGGCTTCCCTGGCCGGCATCCACGCCAGGCCACGTGTCTGTTGGTAGCACAGGCCCCCAGGGACTGGCTTCCTCCCTTCCTAGCGTGAGCCGGCGGGGCAGGTGCCTGCCGTGCTGGCCCAGACACAAGGATTTCCAAGCGCCTACCGTTTCGAAGCTCCTGTAGCTGCTCAGCAGAACAGTCCAGGCAGCTGTGCCTGTGTGGACCTCTTGCCTGTCCCCACGGCTCAGATGGTGGCCGTCAAAGCAGAGTGTTGCAGCAAAACACCAGGGCCTTCGGTTCACACCAGTCAGGGTTCGCGTCCTGGACCTGCCCCCTCATACTGATCTGAGGCCTGGGTGGGCGAGTGCTCCCCGGCCTCACCAGATCTTACTTCCCTCGACTAAGAAACGAGCAAGAACAACGGTGCCTTCCCCGCGAGGTGGCCAGGAGGTTCACACGTGCTCAGATCCACGGATGGTGCCTCAGACGCAGCCGACAGCTGCGACGCAGTGATGAATGAGACTCGGAGAGGAGAGCGGGAGCCCTGATCCAGGCCGCCCCAGCCAGGCGAGGGGCCGCGCCATCCATCTGGGCCGCCCGTGGCAGTGAAAAAGCACCTGCTTCTAACGAGTGTCACAGCACCATTCATCAGGGCTCCCCAAACCGGTAGAAAAACTGGGTATGCATTATTCCTAGAAGTCAAAAGAAGTCCTAGGAGAACCAAGGCCAGCAAGGTGTTCGCAGAATCCTCCATCTTTCAGGGTGCTGTGAGAAGCGCTGGAGTTGCTTTCAGAGGCAATCTTGAACAGATCTACATTTTAAAGACACAGGATGTGATGGCAAGGATCCCTCTTGAGAGGCAATGCGGAGATGCCATAGCCGCTATACTGTGTTGAGCAGAGACTGTCTTTTCATGAGGCCAGTTCCCCAAACTGCAATTTCACTGGCACCATCTCCCAATCAAGATAATATTTCGCTGTGAAAACAAGTTCTTTCGAGCAGATGGGACATAGATCATTAGAATAAAACCTGATTGCTATCGATTTTGTTTTCCATGTAAATTTCAAAGACTCCTAGGCATTGTATCAGGCTCCCTCTGTCTGTATACTTCTGAGTTAGGGAGGGGGCCAGGAGAAGAGTCTCTCACTGGTACCCTTGGAGTTTTGAGAAAATATTCAGCCCCGTGAGGAGTTGTAGCATTTTCTCTGCCCTCTGGGACCTGTGATAGCAAAGGGCTCTCTGACCATCCCTAAAGAGCTGCATTTTTAAAAAAAACAATAATGTCGTTGAATTGATAAGAGGGTTTTATCAAGGGTAAGGAGAATAACACTAAGTGTTGACAACTGGTGACTATTTTGCAGACACGATCTCATTTGATTTTCTCTACAGCCCTAGGAGGCATTTACTAGGCATTCGTAGGCCCACACGAGGGGTGAGAAAACCAAGGCTCCTGAGAGGAGTACAGGCACACCCGGGGCAGAAGTAGTCGATGGGGAGGTAGTACCACTCATCCCCCAAGTTTTCTTATGGATTCTGTAAATAGACAGAGCCTGGTTAAACAACCCACTACATTTCTGGCCTGTGTCAAACCAGGCACAGGGAGACTGAGAATCAAGAAGGCTTTGTACAAAGTCCGGATCTGTCACTGAAGGGCCGTGGGCAACATGTGTACCTCTTCCTCCTGGCCAGGCCTTGGCTTGCTCATCTGTCAGATAGAAGTTAATGAGACCACCTCACAGGCAGTCAGGAGGATCCCCTTACATATGTGACCTACAGGCCATGCTTGGGACGTTACAGATGCCACATTAAATGGCATCCACGTTAAGCAGACACATGACTTGGGTCCAAGGCCCATGGGAACCCTTCCAGGAACACAGAGCAAATGGGAGAGAAGAAGGAGCGAGGATCCATGTCTACGGCATGTTATGGCCAGAGAGCACCCTTCCCACCTCTCACCAGCACAGCTTGGGTCGGGGGCCAACATGGGGTATGAGAGACTCAAGAGCCATAGTTACTACCCTCAAAATTGCTGGCCTCACAGATTTCCAATCCACTGGGCCTGAGACAGAGATGCAAATCCAGGAAGAGGAAGAATTTAGGGGTCAGCAATAGGGGGCGAAGATATCATTAGCTAGGAATTCTGTCTGCAAATCCCAGTGCTGGGTGAGGAGGAGTTGGGAGGAAGGCTTTGCAGGTGCCACTACTCCCACTAGTCAGAACCCTGGGGGCGAGGGTAGCAGCTCGGGGTGCTCGGTCGGGACCTGACAGAGGTAATAAAGCAGCGTGTGGGGAGGAAAGGAAGCTGCAGCTCGGATGACTCCCTATGGGGAGCAAATTGCAGGACTGGATGGCAGCAAAGAAGTCCCAGGAAGCCATTCAGAGGGCAGCGGGCCAGCAGGTGTGGCCGAATCATCTGATTCTCAACCAGGTAAGGAGAAGGAAAGGGAGGTGCCACAACCCAAGGGCTTTCCATTACCTCTCTTTATCCTCAGAACAGCCCTGGGAGGCAGCTGTGATGAGGACCACTTTATGGATGGATGGGGAAGCGGAGGCTCGGAGAGGTTAAGACCCGCCCGCTGGGTGATAAAGCGGGGCTTTGAAGCAAGGTCTGCCTTCTCCCCCTCGCCATGCTTGGCTTACCCCATCGGAGGCAGTGTAGCTAGTAGTGAAGTGCATGAGTTCAGTGTCGGGCTGCCTGAGTTTACATGCCAACTCTGCCATTCGAAGCTGTGCAGCTTCAGGTAAATGGTTCAAACTCTCCGAGCCTCAGTTTTCCCATCTATTAAATAGGATGGCACTAGTAACGGCACCTCCTCCCTAGTGTTGTGGAGCTTCAGTAATGTATGTCAAGCAATTAACACATAATAAGCCTGCAGCTAATGCTGGGTGTATTATAATTACTTTTTTACTTCCATCAAGACTGGCTTAAGACCAACGACAGGGCATGGTCAATGGGCAAGGAGGGTCCCAGGCCCCAGGCCCACTCTGGGAAGGCAGGAGATGGGGGAGCAAGGCAGGAGGGGCCAGCAAGGAGTCCCTAACCGGTAGTTCCCTGCCTGTGAAGAGAAGAGTCCCAGGATTAAAATGCTATGCATGTGGGATTTAAAAAAGGAAAGAGGTTCCTTTGATTCCGTATTATTTTACTTAGTATGATATTTATATATAAAGCAGTGATTCTCAGGCTCTAGGATTTCATAGATCAGGAATTTCTCCCCAAAGTAGAAACCAATATTAGGGACCGACTTTGTGTTTTTTTTTCAAATGACAGAGGCAACCACTAACAATTATCACCATCATTTTGGATTTTTTTTTTAAAGGACATTTCAGCATCAGCTCAAGATCAAACCCCAGCCTATAAACCGTATGTATTTTCATCTTGGGAAAACTCCCTGGCCTGCCCTTATTTCTGTCTCATCTTGCCACAGACTGTCGAGACCTCAGGCAGGGACCAGTGTGCAGTCCAGTGATCGGGCGGTCCCGGTATTAAATATCCCCCACCCCGCCATTTGGGAATGCTGGTGACTGGAGAGGTGTCTCTTTCCTATAATTACGGAGTGTTAATGTAATCACCGAAGCGGAGAGCCAGCTGGAAAGGACGGAGTCTGACATCCCGCAAAGACAGACAGTTAAATAAGTCATACGGCCTGCAGACAGCCTGGCTGCCGGGTTATGTAATCGCCTCCCCTTGGCTCCCTTTCCGTTGGTCTATTTCTCCATTTGGCCTTTTTGTGCTTTTTGCTGTTGCTTTCTGAGGCTGAGCCTCTACAATAGGCAGGGAAAAATATTGGACATGAAAGAGAACCCGTTTGGGAACATGGTGCAGACAGCCACCTCATTTGTCTCCAGGCTCAGCACCAAACCCCAGGTTTCCATGGGAGCTGGGACGCGGCCACACGAGATGCCCCAGTGCTGCGTGGCCTTGCACGTGCATGTGGCCTGGTCTGTGGCCTGGCACACGTGGGCAGGGGCAGGGGACGGGCCCTCCCAGATAGTGGGCGGCTCCTCGACAAACTCAGTTCACGCATTCGAATGTGACCGTGGGCCTTTTGAAACAGGGCTGCCGAGGAAGGCAAGAAGTAATCGATTCTCTTCCAATCCGTTTTCTTCTAGGCACTTGATCTGCATGTGAGAATTGGTAAGAGGAAACCAGGGTGAGCATATCCCAGCAGTAAACTGGGTAAAGGCCACTCCATCAGGTCACCCTAGTGCAGGGATGGGAGTCCCTCTGCGTGCTCCACCCAGTCCTAACTAATAGCAATAACGATAACAGTGGTGTCACGTCTGAATGCTGCATCTCATTGAACCCTCACATAGCCAATCACCGTTTTCATTTCACAGAAGCGGACACTCGGGCTCAGAAAGCTTCCGGTCAGAGGAACGGCCACAGAAAGGGAAACTGACAACTTTCACCGTACCAGCCCAGCAAACAGGGAGAGAGAGAAATAACGAGTCCATATTTCCAAAATCCGTTCACATACAAGGGTTACCTGCGGCACTTGTTCTAAACACAGATTCCTGCACCCGACCCAAATCTGCTCAATCAGAAAAGTCCAGCAGAAAGACCTGGCAGCCTGTCTGGTTAATGAATGCCCCAGGCGATCTTATCGTGGGGCACAACGGAGTGTTTATTGCAAACATATTATCACGTAAGTTCATATAAAGACAGCATTTAGAACCACGTCGGACACACAGTGTGCACTGCTATGATATTAGTGGTATGATTGTTATGATTTTCAGGGCAGGTAGTCCACCTGCTCTTCGGGAGAGCTTGTGTCCAGAGCACAGTGGAGAGGTGCGTCTCGAGCCTGATGTTTCCTCCGGGGCTCGCAGCTGCCCAGATGGGTTCCCCTCCCAGCCCAGAGTCTGTGAGTCCAGTGGTCAAAGACAGAGGCAGAGCCAGGTTCTAGAGGGAAAGGGGGTGGAGTGGGGAGCTGTGCCCCGGCTAGGGAAGCTTCTCGGGGGTCCTGTTTCCACACTGCTCCTTCCTTCGCCGTCTTAAGCACCGTGATGCCAAACTGTGACTTGAGTATCGTGAAAAGGAGTCACCCTGAGGGAATGTGCTTGCGGCACCTTCACACCTCTTCTCCCCAGCCAGCTGTGCTTCTGTTTAAAATAACTGGTTTTCGAATGCACCCCCTAAACGCGCAAGTCACCTGCTTCACCGGGTGTTCAACCAAGGAAACAGCAATCTGCTCCAGCGACAGAGGAAAGATGAGCGGTGGCGGCCCCGCTTTGAGAATGTGCGTCTGTACGTTACACTGTATAGACAACGTTACGTGGTTTTTCCAGAGTAACACTGGCTCTTGCTTAATGCACTGATGTCAGACGTAACGGCCCCTGCTCCCAGCTCGCACCGCATGGAAGATGGGACTCCACTGTCGCTCATCGAGGATTGTATGGAACTTACCCAGGTCTGGTCTCCAGAGCCCAGTACGCTTAATGTGTTACTGATCGTCCTGATTCTCACAAGGTTCTGATAAGTCAAACCATGCTTCGTAAATTGCACAGAGGTCCACGGAAATCTCTGTCAAATATCCTGTGCCGTGTGTGAGTTTAGACCCTGTGTACGGAATGTAAACCATCGATTCCCCCTTAGCCCCTCCTCAGCCCCAATTCGGTAGTCTCCTCGGTTGCGTGCACTGGATTTTAAAGTGAGACTGAGCGGCTGGGAGAACTTCACGCCAATGCCACACCCTGGAGTGCAAGAACCAGAAGCAGGAAACGGAGAGACTCCGTGAGTGCCCCGGAGCACACGCAAACGCTACCCCAGGGATGCGGCGACGAGAAACGCAGCCTCCTGGCATGGCCCAGACACCCGGCATGCTTGCTTCCCAACCGATGGCCTCCACGCCTGGCCTGTGGAGGACCCACCTGGGAATGTACCTCCAGCCGTCTCTTCCACTTAAAGATGCCCACTTGTCCTGTCAATGAGCTCAGAGACTTTAAATTTTTCTCTGCGAACCAATTTGTGCTATGCATCTGCGTTATCTAATCTCCGAGGGGACAGGACCACGGCCGAGGTTAAATTGCTCTGAAAAATGACTGTCACGGTGAAGACAGGTGCGCATCGCACTTCTGCACACAAACTTGGGCTTTGCCACCGCGAGCGGTGCAGCATCTGTCAATGCTCAGCAAGTCAGGCTTTCCTCTCCCAGTGAGTGCCCGCTCCAGCCCCAACCCGAAGCCAGGGCAGGCAGTTCCCACCAGGTGGCCAGTCTGCGTAATGAAAAGGTCTGTAATTCATAGAAAAGGCTAAGAGAGCAGCTTAATGGAATAAAGGAATCAGGGGCCTGCCACCCCCCCCCCCACTCTCCCTCACCACACACACTGTACATTCTCATAGCATCCTAGGCTTTTCCTGTATAGCACTTGTCATAATTATGATTACGTAATTATTTATATCTAGATTGAAGAAAACAGTGAGCCTAAAAAAAAAGATCCTCATATATACGTCAACTTAGTATAGAATAGAGGTTACATTATAAAGCAGAGTGGAAAAGTGGACCACGATATTGGGACAAATGGCTTTTTTTAGGGGGAAAAAATTAAATTGGATCCCTACCTCACACTACACACAACAATGTTTCAGATGGGTTAACTACCCACATGTGAAACTAAAATGTAAACCTCAAAATTATAAGAAGGAAACATAGAAGAGTATCTTTATAATCTTAGGTCTTCATCGAGACCAGAAAATTATGACATTAAAAAAATCAATCAATTTGACATAACAAAACCAAAAATTTCTTCATGACAAAAAAGCCTAATGAACAAAGTTCGGTGATGAGCAATACACTAGGAAAAGGCATTTGCGACATACATAACAGGTAAAAGAATGAGTCCCCAAGATGTAGCAAGAGTTCCCATCAAAAAAATAAAATAAAATAAACCAAAAGACAAGCCAGTAGAAAAGAAATGGATAAAGTATTTGAATAGAAGATCTAACTGGTCAGCAAACTTGGAATAATGTTCAACTCATTCATGATCAAAGACATGTTGATGAAGACAAGTATGAGATGCCACTCCACATCCGGATTGGCAAAAAATTAAAAAGTCTAACAACACCAAGCATTGGTGAGAATGTAGAGAGACGAAAGCTCTCAGATGTTGCTAGAGTAAATTGGTACGAACACTTTGGAAAACAAGTTGGCACTGGTCAGCCAAGCTGCCAACAAGTATGCCCCATGATTCAGCAATTCTACCTCTAGGAATACCTGCCATGGGAGCCCAAAGTCGGCATACCAGACTGAACACTGCAGGGGGACAAAGGCTGGGAACTGACCAAAAACATGTAGCCATCAAAATGAATGAGCAAACACGATGCTCCAACATGAGTATATGTAAAAACGAACAAAGAAACAAACAAAAAAACAATCCTGGGTAGAAAATATTGAGTTGCAGACTGTCACCCACAGTTTGATATGATACACATAGATGTCACACAAAAATAGACCATCTGTGATTTATAAACACACAGGGAAAAATGTAAAGACAGATGGAAGACTTGCCCCAAATCCAAGATAATAGTTACCTCTAGGTAAGGACAAAGGACCAGAGGGGTGGCTAACAAGAGGGATTTGGGCTTCTGCTAAAGTGTTTCCTTCTTTTATTTGAGAAAATCATGCAAATATGAGAAACTATTAACCACTGTTAATTCTAGTAAGTGGTTTTACATTCTCTGCATTGTTAATTACTCTCAAGGACATTAATCCTAAAACAAACAGAGTGAAAATTCAGCATGTGGAAAAATCATCCATGCCACTATTTCGGGTTCACTCTCCTCAAGAGCGGAGCTCAGGGTCTGGTCTTTTGCTGCAAAACCAGAGCGGAGCCCAGCGACTGGCCACAGTCTCTCCACGCCAAATTAACGGCCCTTTTTTGATGCATCGCCTCATTCACTCCTCACAACATCCTCAGAAGTGTCCCCATTGCACGGACGAGAAAACCGAGCTTTGAAAAGGTTAAAGAACTTGCTCGCAAGGCTCGCAGATTTTGAACTTGGGTCTAAGTCTATAACCATTGGTGGGTAAAGCTCAGGACACAGGAACATGAGAACCAAGAGGCTGGGGAAAAGGGTGGGACAGAGGGAGTGAGCTTCGGGCATTGTGCTAAATTCTTGCATGCATCGACTTAGTAAAACAGCACAGCAACGCTACCGGGAAATTTTTATTATTAACGTGCAGAAGACAATGAGGAGAGACAGAGGGAGGTTGGGTTGGGTTGGAAAGGGTCTGAAATGCAAGGGCTGGGCACGCCCGGCCCGGACCTCCCCGGTTCAGGTTGGGCGGTGCCAGGAGGAGGACCTGCTGCAGTCAGGAGCTAACAGGAAGCAGGTACGTGCCCCAGCCAGGTCCGCACCTTCACGACAAGCTCCGCACCGTGGGAGAGTGTGCAGGTCCTGGGCCCTGTCGCCTCCGGCGCCCTTCCGGGCCCAGCCTCCTGGTGCACGCTGCACTGCGCTCTGAGTGTCCGTCGTCACCATTCATTTGCTCCACGCGTGGCTTCCATGTTGCCTTCTGCGAATTACTGATTCTCTCTGGGCCCCGGCTCCCTTCTGTGCAAAAATGGGAACTCGGGAGACAGTGGGTAAAAGAGGGGAGGCAGCTAGGTATGGGCAGGCCTAAAGTGGGGAAAGTGAGCAGGGCTCGCCCCTTCTAGGGGTGCGTAGCACTCACATAGCATCTGGTGAGTGTGGCCAACTTGGGAGGCCATGGATATATACAGGAAAAAAAGCTGGGTGGGTGGGTGACAGCACACATCTGACCAGGGGGGTGCTTGCAATTGGGAAAACGCTTGGACACAGCTGGCCCGGGCAGTTGGCCTCATACAGTATACAGAGTAGGTGCTCAATAAACACATTTAACAAAACTAATTTGGAGCTACTGGCTAGGGGTCCAAGGGCTACAGGTGAATGCCCAGAGCGGGCTGTGTGTATTGGAAGGAGGGGATGTCAAGGTCACGAATACGTAGCCTAGAGCCCTAGACACTGTTAGCGGGGGACTTAAATGCCAAAGCAGGAGACCAAGGCCGGACCCTTGGCACGAGAAACAGGGAAATCCAGCAGTGGTGTATGGTGCATGTGTGATGGGTGCCTGGGGCTCAGACAGGTGGGCAACGGTTGCACTTCCTGATGCCACCTGCTGAAGTGGGAGTGAGCTGCAAACAGGCCACTGACCTCCTAACAGCTCACATCTGAACAGAAGCACATCGGTCTCCCATCTAGTACTAAGCAGGCCCGACCCTGCATAGCTTCCGAGCTCAGACGAGACTGGGGCGTTCGGGGCGGCCTGGCCGCAGACAGAACCACGTTGCCATTCGCTTCCTTGCTTGAGCCTCAGCGACCTTAATGCAGCCGCACTGCAGCCACCTCTACGAGAACAGCTGGGACCAGGATGGACAGAGACTTCGGTGCCAGGGGGAAGTATTGAGCAGATGGGATGAAAACTTTTACTAATGAAATGTCTTCGTAATTCTTAGTTTGACCATGGAACTTTGTCATCTATAACTCTATGACCTCAGTTAAGTCGATTATCCTCTCTAAGCCTCAGCTTCCTCCTTAAAAAAAAAAAATGGGTCAGTGTGGGCCATGTCCAACACCCACTGGGAAAAGTATGTGAGATGATGTGTACAAAGTACCCCTAGAGAAACCCCAGTTTGGGGGGTGATTTGTGGGGTTTTAAAAATCATCCGTGTGGAAGTTCTTGGTAAAAGGGCTCAATGAAGCAATGGTTAAGAACCGCAGCTTTGAAGTCAGACAGTCCTGGGTGGGAATCCAGGCCCTTCTAGCTGTGCAACCTTGAGGAAGTGAATTCACCTCTCTGAGCCTTGGTTTGTATCCTTCATGCAACAGACATTTGAACTGAGAGCCTGCTATGACCCAGGCACCACAACGGGCATGATTCGGTAAAGTGGGGAGGACTGTGGTGAAGATTAAGCGAGGGCACCTCTGTGGAGGGCATCCCACGACACCTGGCCACAGCCAGTGCCTCTGGGATCCGCTACTGTGAATGCCAGAGCTCAGGGCCCTGTCTTCCCTCGGAGCTCTTTGCGCCATGCCCCCATGTCACATGGCACAGGAGGTGAAGAGAAGTTCTGGACACTCACGGATGTCTGTTTCCCTGGCTCCGCCTGGCACCCCCCGCACCTCAGTGCACCTCCGCCTCAGGTGAAATGAGACCCAGAGATCACCCTCCCTGCCCTGCTCACCCTTCCTAACTAGAAAGCACAAAGCGTTCTTCCTGTGACCTCATTAGAAAACCACAGAAGATTTATTTTTGAGACAGAAGTGATGACTGCATTCTGTAGAGCAGGAGCTCCTGTCGCTGCCCGATCACCCCAAGGGCCCCTCGAGGAAGTGTTTCCTGAGTCACCTGTGTGCCAATCACCAGCGTCCTCAACGGCCGGCTGCCGCGGAGGCACACCTGCCTCGCCGCCGGATCTCGCCAACGGCTCCTGCTCTGAAGACCACATTCTGAACGAGCCAAACTGCCAAGGTCCCACCCTTCACCTTCCTCGGGCCTTTGAGCCACTTGTCCACCGTGAGTCTGTAACGGAGCTGCCCACAGGGAGATAGAATTTTCCTGAGTAAGAGAAATTCTTTCTCACACCCCGAAAAAGGACTTACCTTTTCTCTGCTAACAGGGCCTATACTTTTCACTTCAATTCATTCTAGTAAATAAGGATTGAGTACCTGCTGCCCACCCGGCGCTGGGCTTGTTTCACCGGGTGGTGACGCCTGCCTGCACAGAGCATACCGTCCACAGAGGAGACAGGCATGAATAGGGAATGACTCAGGCACTATTTAAGTGCTGACCATGGTTATGCTTGTTCTTAACCTACAAGCACTCACTGTTTTGGCCAAACTGGTATGCACAGGGGCCCCCTCTAATCAACCTCCCTTATAAGAGAGGTGGTAAAGCCTGATGATCGGGATCCCAACTGGGTGCCTGACTGCCCAGGTTTGAATCCAGCTCTGTGACTTGACGAGCTGTGTGAGCTTGGCCAGATTGCTTAACTTCTCTGTGCCCCCAACTCTCTGGGTTGTCTGAAGGTTAAATGAATTAATTCACACAAAGCTATGTGTCTGGTATAGCACATGGTATACTTAAGTTCAATTACCGTCACCCCAGGTCTCAGAAGTTTTTCCAAGTCATGATCATTTTTTAAGGTCTAATGTAACATATAAGTCCCACTTCCTCCAAGAAACACCGTCTGAAGTCTTCAGTCTGTGGACTCTCCCTCTGTCCTCAGAAGCACCATGTCAGCACTGACCAGCCTGACTGTGGCAGCCGGACTCCAAAAGTGGCCCTGAATGGACTGCCCCGCTGAGTGCCATGCCCTGGGGTTCAGGCTCCTCTCACGTTGAATTTAGATATGACCTTGGCCATGGGATTAAGCTTGGCGGCTTCTGCTTTTGAACTCTCGGGAGCCCCGAACTACCACGTAAGAAGCCGGCTATTGTGCCTGAAAGACCATGTGGAGAGACACAATGGAAAGGCCACATGAAGAGAAAGTGGCCCTCTACCAGGGGAGGGGGACAGACACACACACACACACACACACACACACACACGCACACACACACGCACACACCCAGGTGTCCAACCAGACCTCAGCCTTGCAGTCATCTCCCATGAAGACACCAGGCGTGACAATGAGCCATCATAGGCATGCCAGTCCAATAGAGCCACCAGCTGACTGCAGCCCCAGCCAACGTCACCGGAGCAAAAGAACCGCCTCGGTGACCTTAGTCAACACCTCGAATTTCAGGACATGAGACGGTTGGGTTGTTGTTTGAAGTCACTGTGCTTTGAGTGGTTTGTTATACAGCGATCGATAACCAAAACAGTCACTCTGGACAGGACCATAGTGTAAGGCCAGCGCTCCCGGAAAAGGCCCCAAGGACGTCAGGTCCCACGTTATGCTTTTGCCTTTTTTGAATCTTCTCCTTCCTGGACGCGACCCTTAAAACCCTGCCCCGACCCCGCCCGGGTGCGACTTCTCTGGCCCCTTTCCTCGGGCCCAGTGAACCTCGCCTGGGACTGCTCGCCTTTCAATAAAGGACGCCTGTTATTCCTGAGTCAGACTCTGTCTGTTGAGCGAATGAACCTCACACATAGTAAGAGGCCCCACCCAGGAGTCTGGGTTGCCATGCCAGCTTCAGAATCTGCAAACTGAACAGGTTCTCATGGGGGGTGGGGGTACTGGATGTCGCTGTGGGGGTGTGTGCTCTGGTGTCAGACTGCCTAGGGGTGATCTGGACTTTGTCATCTATAAGCTCTGTGACCCTTGAGGAGTATTCCTGCCTATACCTCAGTTTTCTTATCTGTAAAATGGGATAATAGGCTTCTTGAGAATATAAATTAGATAAAAGGTGCAAAACGCCTGGTACATAAGAATTTTAAAATTTTAGCTATTCTGGAGGAAAGGCTGGAGGAGAGGAGGTAGATGGTTACAGCGTTAGTGATAAGCTTCTTTAAAGAGTTTTTGCTTAATTAAAAAATTTTCTCAAATATTACAGCGAATTAGTTGAGGTGAATCCTATTAGCCTCTGGCTCCTTTTTCCAACCCCAAACATTGAGACAAAGCTGGCTTGGGATCTCCAGGGTGCAGAGGTAACATCCCAATTACCACAGGTTAACACTCACCTGCAGCTCATATCCGTTTCTTCAAAAAAGGAAATTAAAAAAAAAAAGTTGAACTCTGATGTCTAATGTTGATTCACTCCAACGTGGGAAAAAAGTGAACTGTACAGGCTTTTCCTCCTAGGAACACAAAATCAGAGCAAACCCCTTTGATGTTTGTTAAATTAACGCATCCAAGGAAGAAGTGAAGAGAAAAGCCTGCTTCCTAATAACCATCGCCCTCGTCACGAACACGATCATGATCATCATCTGTTTCTGACCACTGTGTGCCAGGCACTGTACAAAGCAGTCTCTACCTATTAACAGACCCCTGTGGCAACCCAGGATACGGAGGTTGGGGAGGTAAGAAACACCCAGTAAGGGAGACCCTTTGGAGCTGTACAGATGACTCTCACCAGTCCCCAGCACAGGCCTTCACAGGCTCAAGGATGGCTACGCCAGGCCTCCAGCAGGAGGGGGGAGGAGGGCTGAGGAAGAAGGAGGGGGGAGAGGAGGAGGAGAGAGGAGGAATCCTTGAACGATCTGACAGAATAAGGACCGACTCCCTGAAAAAGGCGACGAAGCTCCTGTATGAGATGCTGCAGGGCAGGGATGGGTCTCAGCCATCATCATATGCCCAGAACTTAATGAGGCCTGATACATGGGATGTCCTCAGTATACAAACGTGTTTACATAGGTGCTATGAAACCGATCGGCCTAGGTCAAAAGCTCCCAGTCTCAAATGGGGGGAGGGGCGGGAGTCATGGGCTGCTCAGAGGAAAAAGTCATCACTCCGGTCTGGTGGCCTCAGAAGAAGGTTCCAGGGAGGAAAGGCCTTTATTAACCTAGCACACCGCCTGGCACAGAGCGGGTGCTTCCAGAGACTGCCGAACAAACTATAAATGGACTTAGAAATGACACACCTACTCTGTCCCCTTTCTTTGCAGCACCTGGAACACTTGTTACCACATCATCGCTCCACCTGGTGATTCCTTTAACACCTGTTTTCCCCACTGAACAGTCACCTGCAAGCTGGCAAGGATCCTGCAAGCACTGTCACTACTGAGTCCTCAGCGCCTAGCCTGACACCTGGCACACAGTAGTCGCTCAACAAATACTCGCTGACTAAGGGACAGACTGACTGAGGGCCAGGGACTATGTAATGTTATGAGGGGCATTAGACGCCTGTCCCCAGGAGTAGGTTAATGGGGGTGTGAATATTTAAAGTGGGTTTCGAATGCAGCTGCCTGTCTTATTCATACCATCCCCTTAGGCGCGTGTGTGCATGTGTGTGTACTCACGCCTGTGCGTGCGTACGCGCACACACACACACACACTTTGTATTTCCTTCAACTTCTCTTCTGTGCATGGCAGCTGCAGTCAAAGGATATAGCAGGGAAAGACTGAGCAAGACCAAGGTGCCACGGCTCACAGACGCCAGTGAACGATCAGCCAGGATTGTTGGCTCACTGGGCACTGGCCGACTCAGGCGAATGCTTTTAGGTTCTAGAAAATTCACCCAAATCCCTGAAGATACTGAGATGCTTCCCCCGGGTCATTGCTATTGATAACCTTTCGTTTAGTGCTTTACATTTGTTAAGAGTCTTCCTGTATATAATCTCATTTGAGGATTCATTTAGCAAAAAAAAAAAAAAAAAAAAAAATGCACCAGGGATTTACCATATGCCAAACACCCTGCCGTGCCCTAGGGGTATAGCCACGGACAAGAGAGCGAGATGCCTGCTCTCGTTGAGGCATACGAAGATGTCACTGGTCCAAGAATCCCACAAACAAAACGCCGACAACTGGTTAGCGATGAAGGGGAGGAATGCAGTTCTGTGTGTAGTCCTCTGAGAGTGGGTAACAGGGAACTAACCTGGTTAGGCAGGTATGACGACTTGCTGAGACGTGAAGGATGAACAGAGTCTCCTGAGTAAAAGGGAAAGGGATGAGGGAGAACATTCTAGCAAAGGGAAGACCCTGTACAAAGGCCTTGAGGCAGATGAGAACAACCCCGAGAGGCGGGCAGGAACATATTCACCTTATCCCCATTTTACGGATGAGGAACTAAAACCCAGAGAACCACACAGAAGAACCAGGATAAGAACTCAGACTTCTGACTCAAACGCTGGTTTTATGAAACTCCATGGAGTCCTCAAAACCTCCAGAGTCCCCTTAGCCCCAGATCCGCTATGGTCCTGGCTCACTCAGGCTGGGCTGGGCATGTTGGCGGGGCATGCAGGAGGGTGGACGCAGGGCCACCTTCACAAGGCATTTCAAGCCAGCGAGGAGCAGGAAATGGCAGAGAACACCCCTTCTCACAAGATTGCCCAACTTGAGGCTGGGCTTAGAGAGGGCGGCAGGGAGGGTGCGTGCAGCTATCGGGCCCTATGAGTTGTTGCCACGGCAGAGCTGCTCTGACCGGCACCTCCAGGGTAGCTAGGCGAGAACCCAGGCGGGAGGCTTTCCAAGGAACGTCTCAGCCCTGCCTCGTAGACAGCTGCTGAGTCAGCAGGCACCACACCTCCAGAGGTGGTTCATGGAACCCTGCCCTAGGAGGCAGGAAGGAAAGAACAGGCTCCCCAACCTTGACGATGACAGTTAGGCCAGCCCGTCGTTCAGCTATGTTCAAACAATAAATATTTGTCATGCATCATGAGACTGCTCTAAGTAGGGAACACAAAAACGTCTAAGTCGGTGGCTCTTTTTTTTTTTTTTTGTCACTGGGAGGACCTCCAGTCATTCTCCCAACACCTTGCTTTATTTTCATCACAGTACTCATCACCACCGGAAATTACTGCATGTGTGAACTCGTCTTTTGTCTGTCTCCCCAAGAGGAGGTAAACTTCCTGAGGACAGAGCCCATCTCGCCTGCCTTCTCACTGCTTTACTCCAGCACCTGGCACTTAGCAAATAGCTATGAATGAGTGGACAGTACAATGAGTGAATGAATGAGTGAGGGAATGAATGAATGAATGAATGAATGAATGCCTTCGAGGAAGGATAGCTCTCCTGCTATCCCTCCTCACCCATCCCTTCCAGAAGCTCTCAGAATGAAAGACACTGAGCAGAGGGAGGACATTGTGATTATCTGAACTGTCTGAAATTTGCTTATCACTAATTCGGATCAACTAGAGACTTGCCATTTCCATAAATCAACCAACCACACACTAGGCCCACCCAGCAAAGCATCGAGATGACAATAATAATCATGTGAATTTATGCAGTGCCTTTGTTCTGCAAAGCTCCAAACAGTCGACAATCATTATCTCATTAATCCTACAGCCATCTCTGAAAAGTAGGCTGGGAACAGGCACCTCTTCCCTTGAATAAGCAGGAAATTAATACTAATAGTAACAGCGAATGCTTATTGGCCACTTATTCTGTGCTGGGTTCTATTTCAAACGCTTTATAAATATTAACTCGCTTATAACTCTATGGGGTAGTTATCATTATTTCCTTCGTTTTACAGAAGAGGAAACTAGAATCCAAACAGGTTAAGGAATTTACCCAAGGCCAGCAGGAGCCGAAGCAAAACTCCACCCCAGGCAGCCTGCTTCTGGACCAGCTCCGTCTTTGTACCAAGTGGCTCTCAAAACCCAGGAGCCAGCATGTCACCAGGGGAAAGTGCAAAAGACAGAGCTACGGGTGGAAGACGCCCCGTCGATGGTGACACTCTCAGACCAACTACATGTGCCAGGGGAATGGGAGAGGCTTACAGGCCCCGACTTGAGAAGCGGGACTGCACCCCAAGTATGGCATTTACTTGCTGGTTGATCTAACCTCCAAACCAGCGGCCACCAAGTACGTATTGCAACCATTTGGACCTGAATGACTGTCAGAGAGAGACATGGGTAGGGAGACAGCACTGGGAGCGCTGGCCGGCAAAGGAGCCATCACGGGGAGCGGTGAGGAGGGGATGAAAGAACTTAGAACAGGGACACAGGCGAACCCATCTTGTTCTCCAGCTCATCTTTTCCCCGCTTTTGGCAACGGGTCCAGGCAGCAGCCACAGATCTTTTCGAAAGGAGCCAAATCCATCACCACCCTTTAGCGCCCTTGCATCTGAACCCCTTACCTTGGCAGACTGGGTCCTGGCCTCCACTATATCCCAAACACTCTGATGCTTCCGGGTCTTTGCACACACCCAATCGCACTGCGGATATGTCACCTCCTCCAGGAAGCCCTTTCTGGATGCCCAACTCGAGGGAGCCCCAGGTACCTCTATACATCCCCATTCTAATTCTCTTATCCTTGGTTGATTTGTTCTTGTTTATTCATTTATTATTTTTCTCCCCTAATTAGAACGCAAGCTCCATACCACGGTGGTTTATGTATGATTCGCTCGTGACGTATCCCCAGCCTGGTGAACAGCAGGATGCACAATTAATATTTGTTGAATGATTTATAGTAAGGAACACTGAGCAGTTATTCCATGCCAGAGATGACTTCTGTGACCTACATAAACGAGCTCTTCACAACTGAGGTTAGTCCTATTATCACCCCCATTTCACAGATGAGGGAGCTGAGGCAGAAGGGGATAAACAACTTGCCTAAATGACAAAGCCAGGATGCGAATCCAGGCAGGCTGGTTGCCAGGTCCTTGCTCTGCATCACAAGGAGGTCCAACGGATGGTCCTCCCTGCCCGCAGGATATAGCCTCAAATCCTTAAAACAACGAGGAAGCCTTTGGTGGAGAGATCCAATCTCCTTTCCAGCCTCTACGTGCCATTCTCTGATGCGCACACTAAATTCTAGGTTCTGGAAGACCCTTTTGTCTCTTGTCTCCCCCATTCGCCCTTGACATTCTTCATCTAGAGCACTCATCTTTCCGGACCAACTCCTTTCCTATCCTTTAGGCTCCAGCTCAGGTTTCCAGCTTAGGACGCTTCTCCTAAGGCTTGGAGCAGATGCCCCCTCTGCAGGTGACCCCGTAGCACCCCGCACTTCCCCTAACCCTGTACGTAGCCCACTTTGCTGGGCATGCGTATTCACCCGTCTGCAGTGGCCCTACATCCATGCATTTGTCTCGGCAAACATTCACTTCATGGCCGTGACGTGCCGAGCCTTACAGGTGCTGGCAGACAGAAGTGGGCAAACAAAAGTAGCCAACCGTGTAGAGCTTTTTCGTGAGAGAGACCGACAAGAAACAAACAAAAACACAATCTAATGTCAGGGAGGATGACGGAGACCAAGGTAAAGGAGCGGGAAAGAGTCATGGGGTGGGGCCGTGTCAGACAGGGATGGCTGTGCATTTGCTAAACCAATGGTCTCCACATGTTTTGGATCATGTGCCCTTGTAATTCTTAAGGACACCTCCCAGTATATGAATATACATTTAATTATAGACTATACTTCATCACTGCTGTGCTACTGTATTACATGGCTCATTACAAAATGTACGCAAAATACAGAAATACCAAAAGGATGAGAAACAACATCGCTAGGAAGAGATGTTCTGGGATTTTCTTTTTGCCTCCTGGCGCTTCATCCTGCACACTTGCGTACACACCCTGATTTTACACAGAGGCTGTCGTGCCACAATGTCAGCTCAGCTAAGTGTTAAAAAGGAAAAATGCCAACAAAGAAACAAGGCCACTCCCTGACCTTGGCTAATTATACACAGCGGGCCCAGAAAAATAGTTTGTCAAACGACTTGGGGGACGGTGTTTAGTAGACACTAGGTAAGGCAGCCTCAGACAGGTCATTTCCTAATTCTTGGTCTCAGTTTCCCCATGTGTAAATACAGGATGTCGTCTAAATCCCCAGGGGCCTCGGAGGGGAAGACCCAGAGTCAGGTTCGCTCGGCCTGAACCACCCCGCCATTCCCTGACCCAGAAGGGGACCCACTTGGTCGTGTTATGACAGGCAGCCAGAGTGCTGGTGTGGGCAGGGCTTTCACTTGCTGGCCTTTTATTGATTTTTACTGGTTTACACGGAAGGGGAAAAAAAAAATGCAAACAAAGGAACAAAGTCACTCTATCTCTAACCCCAGCGAATTATGCAGAGATTCAAGAGAGTAATGAAAACCATAAAGCATTTGCTGAAATAAGAGCTCCCAATCTTCCGTAATCTTTGGTGATAAAATGCAAAACAGCAGGCCGGTGACACCTGTGCGTAAATCCCAGGTCCCGTTACCAGCGCTCAGCTCGGAGCACAGTCGCCGGCACTGAGAACCCATTCTGCCGTTCTGCACGTTCTGCACGTGGGAGTTAGGGCAGGTCCTTTAAGAGCCACAGATGTGTGACGACGCCTTGCAATGCCAGGCCTACAAGGGGCCGAGGGTTCAGTTGCTGCGAGGCACAGCACTGTGGCGGGTTAGGGTGGGTGCGAGGGAGCCCGTTGTTCACTTAAGGAAACCGGGGCTGAGAAATCAATTCGTCCAAGAGTTACACGGCTGGGATTCAAGCCCAGACTCAAAGCCGAGGCTCCAGGCAGCCTGATCCACTGATCCTCATTATTCTGGAAGGCTCCGTCGGCTGAGTCGGTCTTTGTCATCTGTCTCCCTCTGCCTCAGCACAAGGCTTTGCTGGTAGTAGGTGTGACTAATATTTAGGAAGGAAGAAAGTGGGGGAGAAAGGCAGGGATGGAGGGAGATGAGAAGGAGGAACTCAGTTCATGAATTTCTTAGCCACTGGTGGGAACTAAAAAGCCACGCGCATTTACTCTGCACCAGCTGGTACGTCCAGTGCTTTAAGTGCAGTGTCTCGTCTACTCTTCCAACAAACTATGGGGAGGGCACCGCCATCATCCGCACTGTATAGAAGGAGAAATGAAGGCTCAGAGAGGTTCCGTAACTTGCTCAAGGTCACTTAGCAGGAAGGGGGTCGATCTGGAATGTCGGCTTTGATAACTCTGGTGTTTAAACACCACCCCGCACTGCCTGCCACAGGGAACAGAAATCGGACTCCTCGAATTCTTCCCAGAACCTTCTGCTGTAAGAGCAGGGGTGGCCCTCACCTCAGGTGGGGACAGCATCCTGCTGACTCCTGTGCCACAGCCTCCGAAGGAAGCCAATGTCTGTTCACGGGGCAGGGTGTGCAGCCAAAGCCCCATCAGGGGACATTTTCACAAGTAATGAAAGATCCATTCTCATTCCCAAAGGCAGAAGGAGCCAGCACGGTCATAGATTTGGGCATGAAGAGTCAGGACTAGGATAAGGAAGGGAAAACGGAGGGAAGACGGTCCAGCGTGTGGAGGTAGAACCAGGGAGCTTGAGGGGAAGGGGGCCTGGTAAGCAGGCGTGTCGAAGTGGGAGCCAGAAACGCAGAAAGGGGGGTGTCTCCAGGTGAGGAAGCACCAAGAGAATGGGCCACATTGTTGGATGGCCCTGGCCCCACCGCTTACTTCTTGAGACCTTGGATAAATTACGTACCCTCCCGGAGCCTCCGGTCCTCATCTGTAAAGGAAAAATAATAATCGTATCTACCTTACAGAGCTGTTATAAAGCTTAAATAAAACGGCGTGCATAAATCGCTTTAAGCACAGGGCCTGGTGATTGGTGGTGGTGGTATAGTCATGTTAACCGATGTGTAAAGTAAGGGGAGGCAAAGGCACGAGCAGCTGAGACGTAAGGAGGGTGCAGTCACGTCATCCCCAATCTTTAAGTGACACGCGGTTAACAGACCATGTCTGAATGGAGCCGAGCCAAAGAAAGTCGCTAAATAACATGCCCAAGGCTGAGTCACAGCGTTTTCTGGGCACGGACCGCGGCTGAATCATCTGACACCCCAGCCCCTGGCCTCAGCTTTGCACGGAGTGGGCACCCCACTACTGTTAGAGAAACGTACAGTGGCTCGGTCTCCTGAAGTCTGTAAAGAGATTACATTCCCTGCTTCCGCCCTTCGCTGGGTTCCCTTTTACTTCCTTCCCTGCTGATTCATTTCTCTTCTTCCCATGCTTCTTGAGCATCTATTGTGTGTCGTGGTCCTTCTGGATTTTAGGAGGGTATTAACAGAAGTTGGGACAGGGCTTCCTCGAAGCAACCAGACATGAGCGCTGAACCACCGAAACGTGACTTAAGTATTGGCCGCATCCCACTGCCTGCCCCAAACGGGGTCTCTCCCTCGTCTGCGGGCTGCTCGTGAGTCCCATTCCTGCCTTTTCTCTTCCCCAAACCGCCCAGTCCTCATAAACATTTTCCTGAGAAGACCATGATACGGGCTTACAGCAGTTCAGCAAAGAGTCTTTCAGCTCACCCGTGGGACATCACCACTCAGAACCACAAAGAGAAACCATCCTGAGTCTGACACTGGAAGAGAGGCTCCCATCCATCGAGTCATCGCTACCCACAGACAGTTCCAAGCCTTCAACTGGCACCTGTTGGCCTGCCAAGACCCAAGACACTTCCAAAGTGATGCAGCGGGCAGTCCATGCGGCAGGCTGGGTTCCCTGAGCAGCAAAGAGCAGATGAAGATGAGCGTGAAGAAGTGTGCGTATAGGACAGAGACTCGAAGGAGTGCTCTTGGGCTCGACCTCATGTAAAGGAAGGTGAGAAGCTGGACCAGATGGAGGGAGAAGCTGGGCTGTGATATGGTCTCAACAGAGGCCTCAGCCTGGCCCCCGGGGTCCTCAGAAGCTGGGATGACCCTTTGGCACCATCAACTGGTCACTGAGCATGAGCTACTTAGGAAGCGGGGGTGACTTTGGTCCAGATACAGAGGCAATTTGCAAAGGGAGCTGTGAGCCATGGGCTGTACCAACAGCAGTCCTGACAGACAGCAAGGAGCAGCCTTAAGTCCTGAAGGGGTCCTCGCCAGCACATCTGTGTGTCCGAGACAGTCCGGGCGATAGCCAGTGAATCTTTTTTCCCCATTGAAGAGCAGGAAACTACAGGGCAGTAATTGAGATGTTGGGCTCTGGAGTCAGGCCTCGTCTCCGGGGGAGAACCTGTCCCTTATACCTCTTAGCCCCTCACCTATAAAAGAGGGAGCTAATAGTATTTCATACGTTCAGCTGTTGTCAGTTTGAATAAAACAACACATGTGCCTGGCATACAGCTGTCACTCAATACAAGGCAGCGATGATTGTTATCGCAAATCCAAAATAGGGGAGAAAACTGCTCACTTCAGGCCACAGCAGTAATATTCCTGTTTCTTAACGTTACAGGGTCTGCAGCGTAAATACAAATGCACTGGGTCTTTATTCGGGACCTACAGATATATGCTGGGGACAGTTCTAGGTCCCGGGGAATGGTGGTGATCCGAACAGAGAAAGCTCGGCCCTCATGGAGCTGAGCGGAACAAAAGAATCAGGGTGTCTGAGATACAGGCCCCACGAAGGAAGGCAAAGCCCAGGAAGGGGACAGAGGGCCTAGCTGGAGGGCAGAGGGTGGAGGAAGGAGAGGGCTATTTTGGACAGAAAGATCAGGGAAGTATCTCTAATGAGGTGAACAAACTCTAGACGGAATTGAAAATGGAAGGCATGGGCGGGTCTGGGAGGACACCATCTTGGTAGAGGGAACTTCAGGTTCAAAGGCTGGGGCTGAGAACTGCTTGTTACATTTGGAGAACGGTAAAAGAGCCCTGAGGCTTGGAAAGCCATGACCAAGGGGGAGGCGGGTGCTGAGGCCGAAGAGGCAGCCAGGCCGGATCACACAGAGCCTCGGGCCAGGCGGAACTCTGGGTTCTCCCGGGAGGGTGGCAGAAGGAAGGAAGCTCCTGGAAATTTCGAGCAGGAGAGGGATGCTGCTGGGGTGCACGGGGTTCCGAAACACAGGATGGGAAGTCCATAAATAAAAATATGTCAGTTGAGGGAGAAAGGAGAAGAGCATTTGGCCCGGCTTCTTGGCTTCTGGCAATTAAGGGGCAAGTGTTGTCATGGGGGGGGGGGCGGCTGAGGGATCTGAGCCCAGAGACATTGAGACCTGCTGAGGGTCCCACAGCCACTGAGAGGCAAAGGGAGGATGGGGACTTCGGTCTTCACCCCTGAAAATGCTCTGCCAGCCCATGCTGGGGGGAGGGTGTTGGTTTGTGTTGCTGTTATTTTTAAGGCAAACACTCATACTAACAGGGGGTTGTCTTAGGGGGGAAAAAAAAAACCCGGACAGTGCAGGGATGTGCTTCAGTGAGGGCAGCCGAGGCGTCAGCTGTCGAACGGTCTGTCTCTGACCAGCTTGTCTCTGTTTCACACACCACAGGAGGCCAAAAAGACCTCGGAGCCGGCTGCTTCCTGTCCCGAAGCATTCTCTCAGGGCCCAAGAGAGAACACAGCCCAACTGTCAGGTGGGTTTCGAGTGGAAACAACCGGATCAGTCACAGTGCAGAGAAAATGCTCCCGAAGCCTAGCCGGCCGGGGACACAAGAAGACACAGGGCCAGGAGCCAAGAGGCCACTAGCTTGAGTCCATCTTCTGGTGGCCTGGACTTGAGAAGCAAACGCTCTCCTGGGGTTCACTTTATGTGCACTGAGCATCACTTGCAGGCAGGGCGGCTAAGAGCGCCCGTCCCAGCGGGCTGGGTGGAGCCGCACCTGTGGGGGACAGAGAACCGAGCTCCTTTTGAAAAGGCCAAGAAGAATGAGCACACTGATGAAAGTGCCTCCCCCTCGCCCCCCGCCCGCCAAAGTGCAAAGATCTGAAGTGAGACCTCGGGCTTGATGTGGGGTGTGGGGGGCGTGAGCAAGGCCTCAGGACCCCCTCCCCCGGAGGGCAGGGGAGGGATCTCTCTAGGCTCCAGGAGGGGCCTGACGAATGTGAGCAGCAAGGGAAGGAAATGTAGGTTAGGCATCTAGGGCAGTTCTGAAGCCGGACTGTGTCTGTTGGGGAAGCCAGGCCGGGCGGTAGGAGATAGGAAACGGAAAAAGACAAAGGACCAAGCCGACCTCAAAGCCTCCGAATTTGGAAAGGCAGCGCAGGGGGAGAAAAAAGAATCGCTCTGATGAAGCCGAAGGAGGGGTGCTGGGGAGCCAGGCTAAGGAGAGGCAGAGCTGCCTGCAGCCCCCTCCCCGGCCCGCTCCTGCAGTGGACTCGGGGACAAGTGATTGATACAGGAGCCGGGCATCCCATGCCACGTGGAGACTCGCCGCTGGCCCTCAGGCTCACCTGGGCTTCTGCCCAGGAGACTCACTAATCATTCCACTGAAAGGCCCCTCTGCCTGAATGAACGTCTCCCTCCCATGCTTCCCGGGTTCTCTGCACGGACCCCACCCCAGCATTGGTCCTGTCTGACTTTGATTTGCTGGGTTGTACTCTCAATTCTTCCACAAACATTTACTGAGTATGAAGAAGGCTCTGGATTGGGGGCTGTGAAGCATGTTGAGTTACGAGGTTGTCCCTCTCTCAAGGACTACAGGACGAGAAAGCTCCGGGGCGCACAGAGGGGCACCTGGGAGCCCAAGTTTGGCTCCGTCACTCCCTGGCTGTGTGACCTTGCGTCATTCCTCAGACAGTCTTCATTTCAGTTCTTTATCTGTAAAATGGAGGGGTTAGGGGATGGGCATGTGGGACGATAAGGCTGGAGGGACCAATGGGGTCAGGTCAGGGCCTTTGCATGACATCACGGCTGCCATTTATTAAGCGCCTATTACTACGTATCCGGAAGAAGTGTTTTACATGCATTGTGGATACCATTCTTACACCTTAGAACAAAGTGGGAACTGTTCTAGCTTCCCACAGACGTGACAGTAAATGGGAGAGAGCCTTACACAGTGACCAGCACATGGCGCAAGTGTGAACAAATGCTGAGTTAACGCATTCCCTCAACACGCATTTGATTTTACTTTTGGATTAAGTATTTAGAGGCCAGTGGCTCTCAACCAGAGGTAATTTTGCCCCTTCCCTAGGGGACATTTGGCAACATCTGGAGACATTCTTGATTGTCACAACCTGGAGGGGTTTGGTGCTTCAGGCATCTAGAGGGGAGTGGCCAGAGATGCTGCTCGACATCTTACAATGCACAGGACAGTCCCCACGAGAAAGAATTATCTGGTCCAAACCGTCAACAGTGCTGAGGTTGAGAAAGCCTGCTCTGGCCCCAGGCATCCGGCGGTGCCCCAGGCAGTGTCCCTGGAGCTCACATTCCAGGACCATGGACAGATAATGAACAAATAACAAATAAACGTGTAGAGGTCTGTTGGTACTAAGCGCTAAGAAGAAAAATCACAGTAGGGCAGAAGGGAAGGGTGTAATGGGATCATCGGAATCATAATGGGACATTTGAAAAGAGACCAGCAGGAAGTGAGGGGGTGACTCTGCGGCTGCCCGATGGGCTGGGCAAAGGCCCAGGGCAGAGCACGTGGATGTCCCTGGGTCCAGCAGAAGGTCCGTGCAGCTGGCGTACAGTGAGCGCGAAGCAAGTGGTCAGAGATGGTGTCAGAAGGTTACTAGGACAATCTGGTTGGCTGTGTGGGCCTTTTATGGCCCCCAGAGGTGGCACACTCCTTGAGCACACAGGTCATGGCCTCGCATGCAACCTCCTGGGGCTACGCTGAGGAAGATGCCAAGTCGAATTGTATTTCGGCTCAGGGCAAGCAGTTTCCTGTATTATGTAGTTTACACGAGACAAAGTGTCCCTGCTTTGTTCTGGTTTAAGGCAGGAAATGGGTTTAAATGCGCCGTCAGCTTTTTATTTTGTAATCGTTGGTTGGCTTTCATTCATTTCAGGAGGGAGAATATAGAATGATACGTCTCACTGAGGAGGGAGTTGCAAGACCTAGAGCTGATTCTGAGTAGAATTTCAAGACTGTCCTTTTAGTCTTAATGCGAAGACGTATTCTTCATTGATCCGACAAGTAGTTATTTGAATGCGATAACAGGGCAGAGCTGGAATGATGCAAAGATGACTCCGGGAAGGATCCTTCTTCAAGTAACTTATGGGGTAATAGAAAAATTAAAACAGAGCTAATGAATAATAGAAGGTACAAAGTACCGACTAAAGCGAATTAACAAAGAACTATGAAGAACAGGTGACTACTCGTAAGGCAGGATAGCGTATCGCTTTTATCTCACATGCCAACTCTGATCACTAGTGGTTGCTTAAAAGAGCGTTGAGAAGGATTCTGAAGTCCCATACGAGCTCGATGAGAAAAAGCACTATGTTCAATTACTCGTGTCTGTCACGAACAGAGATATCACGCGACAGGCGTACCAAGTATCTTTGCCATCCAAGCTTGACTGGAGACCAATTAAATAGAAATGTAGCTTTAAGAATAAAGTATGTCCTTCCTTTTCACGTTTAACATAGAGATATAATAAACATGTTAAACTGTTAAAGTGGAAAGGGAGGGACAGTAAAAAAAAACTCAATTTCATAATATTGAGTGTACATTGATTTGCCTCCTTAACTCTGGGAGTAGTTAATAAAAAAGGAAGAACATGGAATTTTCTGCTATTAAACGAATAACTACAAAACACTCAGCCCAAAGCAGGGACCACTGAAAATCAAGGGGTGGCTGGCTGGCTCTGAAGCAGGGTGGGGCTCAGGCTGAGGGTCGCTGCCCAGCCCTCCCCCACACCTTCTCTCCCCAGAGTTCCACGGAAAGCCATCTTGGGGAGTCTGGCAGGAGAGCAGCAACTTTCTTCCTATAACTGGATTTGCCAGTCAAATCCTTCCCCTCTAGGGACTGGACGGACGGACAGTACAAGATGTCCCGTCACTGCCCTGTCCTCCACGAGATCGTTCAGCAACAAGTTTGGGGGCAGACTTCCTTCTCTGGATGGACCCTGTCCACAGCCAGTTTTTAGGCTCTTCGAAGATCCCTGTTGTCTTGGAAGACGCAACCCAGAGATAAGATTTAGTCTCCCTCTGACACAACAAAGCTCCAGAATGATCTTCCCACTGGCTAGTCGAGCTGGGATTGAGCCAAAGGCAGTGCCCAGGTCTCAGAACCCAGAGAGAGATGAAATTGCTTTATTAGTATCACGAAGTGGGGGTGGAGGGAAGAGAACGTTCTGGATTTGCTGTGCCAGCAATACCTCAAAAAACACAATCAGAAGGGAAGGGAACAGGGAGTAGGCCTGGTAGATTCCCCTCACCATCCGGCCCCAAGCATCCTCAGAGGGCAGCTATATTGGAAGGAGGTGGTCGCCCTGTTGGCCAGTGTGCTGAGTCAAGGGGAAGTGCTCCGTCCTCCTGCCCAGACTGACAGCCCTCCAAAGTTCAGGAGAGAAGGTGACAGAACAGAGCTGCAACAAGGCATCAAAAACTTCAATCACGAGCTTTTTTTTTTTTTTTTTTAAAAAGTCCTTTTCCTGAAAGGCAGGCAAAACGTGCCTTCACAGAGCCAGCTTCGTGCGGCCTTTAAACCAGGCTTGTCCGGCAGCACGAGCTGAGCAGCCGCACTGGGATGCCCAACCCGGGGCCTGTTTGTGAAGACTTCCGCGCCTGCCTCAATCCTGTGCCCCAGAGACTTTGCTGTATTTTGTGTTTAGTTTCATTTCAGGATAAATGTCTGAGAGGGGAAGGGGAGCTGAGCAGAAATACTACGTCCATGTGCAGAAATGGCCGGGGAAGACGAGTACTCTGATGACTTGGTCAGCATGCCTAGCTAAGCATCCATCACGTGCCAGGCCCTGGTCTCTAAGCCCCATGGGGCTGGACAATGCAGGAGCTCCATGGAGACCTCAGCCGTACTCAGAGAGGTGCTGGTAGACAGACCAGTGGGAAGGTTTCATGACCCCACGTGGGACACCACAGTATCTGGGTAGAAATAACTGAGTGAATGTCATGCATCAGCAGGTGGGGGCTAAAGACAATGACATTTGGGGTGTTAGGGGTAACATGTTCCCCATTTATAAGCACACCTTGATGAGGCCTGGGGAAATGACTTACTGTACCATTAAAGTCATTTGTCTAATGATGATGATCAAAAGGAAATAATGTTTATTGAGTACTATGTATTTATATATTATTATAGCATTTAATTTTTACAACGATCCTTGGATTGTTGCATATTATCATCCCTGTTTTACAGATGAAGAAACAGAGGCTCAGAAGGGCTGAAGTTGCTCAAGGTCACATGGCTGGGAAGTGGTACACCCAGGACTAAGTGCAGGTACATCTGACCCCAAGGTTCACATTGGTTTCATTATGCCTCACCATCTCTTAGCATTACGGGAAATCACCAAAGTTCCACTGCTCAGCACACACCCCATAAATTCTCCAAAACAAAACCTCATTCTGCTTTAGTTTTTGAATGGTAAGGTTCAGAGAGCTCATAATAGAATAAAAAGCCCAGAAACAAACCCATGCATAGAAGAACTTGATTTATAATAAAGGTTCCAACTCATATCAATGGAGGAAAAAGTGATTCCTTAATAATGTCGATATAACTGGCTCACCAAAAGAATTTGGATCCCTCTCATACACATTTATAAAGGTAGACTCCGAATGGATGAAAAACTTTAATGTGGGGAAAAAAAGAAAACTATAAAGCCAAAAGAAGATAGTATGAGACACAATCTCTGTGAACTTAGAGTATGGAAGGACCTCTTAAATAAGATCCCCAAAGCATAAACCATAAAGTGAAAAAAGGTGACAGACTTGACTACATCAAACTTAAGGGCTTCTGTTCAACAAAAACACGATAGACAAAGTTAACAGGGAAGTGGCAGAGTGGAAAAAGATATCTGCAATGTTTAAACCCAAGAAACACCAATAAATCAACAGGAAAAAAAAAAACCCAACAGGAAAAACAAGAGAAAAATGGTCTGCGATATGAATGGGTAGTTCACAAAAGTAAAAGCAAATGCTAACATAGTCAACAGATATGTGAAAAGATGCTCAAATTCACTAGTCATGAAGAGAAATGAAAAGGAAAGCAACAATAAGACTCCATGTTCTACTCAACAGATTGGCAAAATTAGCATGTGGAGTAACACTGAATGTTGGAGAGGCTATGGATAAATTGGAACCCTCGCACACCGCCGGTGGAAGTTTAGATTGGTGTAGCAGTTCTACGGTGATTACTGAAACCAAGTACGTGAAAACCCTATGACTCAACACAACCCAGGCTTGGGAGTGGAGCCCAGAGGGATACTTCCACGGGTCTGTAAGGGGGCAAGTAAAAGGCGATTCGTGACAGCACTGTTTGTGGGACTTGAAAGCAACTGTTTGCCTATCACTGAAGAATGGACGAATGGAAAATATGATGGGTCCTTAGTATGACGTTGTCATTAGTACCATTCACCAATGATTTCTAATTCTCTTCCTGGATTTTCGGCGGTATTGCAGTTCCCATCTCTTAGGAAGTTGGGAATGGCCATGTGACTTGTAGTAGCCACTCCAGACCAGGCTGCTATTTGCCACAGAGCCTTTAAGAGCTGGTGAGCCCTGTGCCTCTTTCTCGTCTCCCTGCCATGGCAGAGGCTCCATCAACCTAAGTCCCTGAGTGAGATGTGAAGAAAAGCTCCTACTGACCTGATGGCCATGTGATATGGCCAAGCAGTAAACCCTTGTCATTTTAAGCAGTTAAGATTTCAGTGTTGTTACTGCAGCATAACCTAGCCTACCTTGATTGCTACAACTGTGCAGCTGTAAGAAGCCGTAAACTAGATATACGGCCAACGACATCACGGACAGACCGTAAAACATGGTGAGAACATGGGTGAAAATGGTAAAAACAGAAATGAGCTCCTTGGCACAGTACCGTTTCTATAAATCAACAATAATATACACATACAAGGCAATGCTACATGTTTTACAGACATATACCTGTTCAACAGCACATATTAAACACCTATAGCAAAGTGGAGGTCATAGATGAAGAGAAAAAGAAAATTAAAAACTAAAACAAGGGAGAGCCTTGCATTGATGATGATGGAACTTCCATAAACTTATGAGAATGGCTAACGGTTTTCTCTTACATCTGAGATACAAAAAGGAAAGGGGGAAAGGTATAAATAACTCTTCTTAGTTGACTTCCGTATGCATTTTAAACCCTTCATATCACTCGGCCTCCTACGGGCAGTTTCCCTTCCTCCACTAAATTTTAATTCACCCAGACAGGCTTTCACCTCACAACCTGGTTGCCACACCTCCTTGGTACAAAGATTTACAGCCACGGCAGCTACCGTCAATGTCCCATGTCTCTGTGATCTGAGGAAAGGTGCCTCCATGAGGAACAGAGCAGTGAGCAGCCCGATTAAAGAGACAAGGATGGAACTGTGGCAAACTCCAAGCCAATGGCTTCGACGGGCTGTGCTCCCGCCCCCTTTTAGGGAGTAATCCTGGCTCCTGATTGGATGTCAGCTGAGAACTGATGGAATGGCCAAGTGGGCGAGCCTGCAAGTCCTGCTCAGACCTGCACCTGCAGGAGATGATGCAAGGCTCTCAGTCCAGTGTTCCTGGCAGCCCGGGTTTGCTGGGTTCAGGAGCAGGCTGACTCGCAACTCCACTACCACCAAGCCACATAAGAACAGTGGTTGCGCAAGACAAACACCGCTCAGCCCAAACAGCTCACCAGAGAGGCTCCCTGCCATCATTTTCTCTCCTTGGTGTTACGCAAAGGGGCTGGGCTTGGAGGTAGGCTGACCCGAGTCTGAGATCGGGGGGGGGGGGGGGGGGTGCCCCAGGGAGTAGCAGTAGGTTTCTTAGGGTAAGGCACTAGGCACTATTTGATTTAGTATCTCCAGCACCTCATCAAATGTTTATTGAGTGAAAAAAATAATGAATGAGTCAATTAGTTAATTGATTAACAAATTAATTTTTCTTCCAATGATCTCTATTTTACACATCTTCTCTTCCTCGAGGCATCGAATTAGTTCAGGGCATTGAGCTATTTATCTCCATGCCTAGCACTGTGTCTGGCACACAGCAGAAGCTTAGAAATATTTGCTGAACTGAATTGTTTATATGCTTCTTATTCATTTTCTTTTAGAAACTACCAACTTAAATAAACACATTCATTTTATTTGAGGCACCCCCCAACGATGTAAATAACAGTAATTCCTTTCAATTATCAAACATGTGATAGAAGGTTCTTTCATATTCATTATCAAGATTAATGCTTATATCAACACTCTCTTATTATGGTCTTTATAGAGATAAGTAGGATACAGCACAAAGAGAATAAGTAATACACTCAAGGTTTTCTGGAATGCAATGTGGAAGGAACAATAGCATTAGATAATCACTATTTTGCAATCTTCAGTATAATAATTGAGTCAGGTAAGGATCATCAATGGATGCTAAGGCTTCTGGGAGAAAGACTGTTGGTGAAAAGGATATTTACATGCTCTCAAAGTATCGCTCACAGATTACTTACTAAGTACAAAGGGAAAATGTGTCTTTATAAGGGTGCGATCATGCAGTCACTACCTTTAACGAAAGCATCAAACTGCGTGCATGTCGCCAGTCGTGGGACGGCCGGATGTTATGTGCCTCCGATGGGGCGCAGTAACAAGAACATAGCAACACCTGTGGGTATACCTGTCAAACATGTTTCATTTTACTATAACCACGAGGGAACCATCGAACGAATCCAGAATGGGGGACATTCTACAAGACACACAGTTTGTTTTTTCTTCAAAAACAGCAGTCATGAAAACATGAAAAGGCAGGGAGCTGTTCTAGATTAAAAGAGATACAGCAACCAAATGTAAGGCACTGGTTCCGAGATTTTTTAAAATGTTATAAAAGTCATTCTTGGAACATCTGAAGATAATTAAAGGATTGAGTAGTAGATGGTATTAAATAAATAATAGTAATTTTATGAGGCATAATATTATTGTATTAATAGTAAATCTCTTGATTGTGATAATGGTCTTGTAATTATATAGGGGAATGTCCTTGTTCTCAGGGGATGTGGCTGAAGCATTTGGGGTGAAGATCAGGGGTACAGTGTCATGAAGTCTGGAGCTTACTTTCACATGGTTCAGAAAAATGAAAATGCGTGTGTGCGTGTAGAGAGAGAGAAAGGGGGAGGGCACGCAAATGTGGCACAGTGCTAACAGTTGATGCATCAAGGTAAAGACAAAGGCCGTACAGGTATTTATCGTACCATCCCTTCGACGTTTCCGTAGGTGTGAAAATTTTCGATTAAAAAAAGAGCTGGGAGGACAACCGAGGTGTTCTGATTTTAAGGCCAAGGATTAACCAGGACACTGATCCACTCCTACAGGAGGCCTGGGGTGTACAAGCAATGTCTGTCCACCCTGTCCCCTGAACAGCCATCGGAACCCTCTCTAGCCAGAAAGAATCATCAGTCATTCAGATATAGGGGCTTGTTTCCTTCTCAATCATTAAAAACACCTTCTCTGTGGAGGTACCGATAAATATATATTCGACATGGATTATAAAATAACGTCTGTTTTGCATCCCATTTTCATTTTAATAGTAAAACACATTTGCTAAATAACCCAATTAAAGGTTGGAGAAAAGGCCATGCTTCACTGTTTAAGCTGCATTTTCACTAATTTGGTCGCTAGTTAAGGGTTTGAGAGAAATGCCAGCTGTCAGGCGTAAGTGCTACCCTCCTCCTAGTCCTCTCCCCAACACACGTGACTCATCAATCACTGTGCACTTTCTCCCTAAGCCTGAACCTTTTCTGCAGCCTCAGATGGTACCCTGCAGAGCTCCTTGGTAGTAGGGTTGCCTTTATGACTTCTTTTTTTTTCTTAAGACATTAGAAGTGGAGGGAAATATTCACTCTTCTCTTCCTAGGAGACTCAGTATATCAAAAGAGATTATGTAAGATGTTTTCTCTGGAAAATAGTTGTTTTTAAGGTCCCTGATTCCTCCCTTAATTATTCATTCAACAATCATCTGTTAACTACATACTGAGTGCTCGTGTCTGGGGTGCCAAGCTGAATGCAACCAAGTTCTCCTCCTCAAGGCTCACCAACAAATACTGACAAGGGGTTCAAGACGGGGTGCAAAGTAAGAAGCGGCTGACGGGCCGGGAAGGGGAGGGACAGGCTTCCAAGAGGAGGTGGAACATTCCTGGGATCCTCTAGGAGCGTTTGTGTGGCCTGAGAGATGCTGGGAACAACAATGCCATCGGGAATGTACGGTGTGTTCTTATGATGCGTTATCCCCACTCTGGCCTCACCAGCTCCCATGGGTGGGTACCCACCGGCACCCAAGCTGATTGTCGGTCAATCCCAGGGTGAGGTTGGTGTTGGCTGCTGACGTTCCATTGGAAGCCGTCAAAGTCCATGACCGTCACCCATTAGTGAGTGAAGTCGAACCTTTCACTGTGCGACGGGTCGATTCCCTGCAGCAGGTGGAAAGTGGAAAGGGCCGTCGTCTGCTGAGATGCGTTGTCTGCGGCGCCCACCTGGACCCACCTGAGGTCCTAAAACATCTCGCTCCCCGATGTCTAAAATCCCATCCCATGGAGCGACCAGCACTCTAGTGAGGAGAGGGTGTGATGGGACAAGGGAGGGCGATGGAAAGCCACACTTACTAAGCAGCTGCTACGTCGCCGCGTTAGCAGGTGTTCATATCAGCCCGTTTAACCCTCAATAACCCTGGGAGGCAGGGAAGAGTGAAAGAAGATATCTCAGATGGCTCTCCTACAGCGGGTTAGGATTAAAATCCGACATACGTATGAAGCAGGTGGGAAGAAAGGAAAAACTTTTTGGTGTTTACTCTGTATACGAAGTGTCCACATATGTGATCTAAAAAGCTCTATAAGGTAATACTATTATTCCTATTTCGCAGATGAGCAAGCTAAGGGTTCAGGAAGGTTTGTTCATCACCATCGACACCATCATCATGATCAAAACACAAACAGCAATTACTACCCATGAATACTTATTTTGTATGAGTTCTGTAAACCCTTTGTATCTATTATTTAATTTACACAGCAACCCTGTGATATAGGCATTATTATGACCATTTTAACTAAAGTCAGAATCTAAAAAAGGTTCGTTCACCTGGTCAAGGTCACACACATTCGGCAGGTGTTGCCTGTGGGATTTGAACTCAAGTCCATCTGACTCTTAAGCCCATATTCTCAAACACGGCTAATGCTATCTCCTAAATGTGTGCCACCTACTAAGTGCCGGACCACTAGAACAACCATTAGGATAGTGAGAAACACCCTCTACCTCCCAGTGCAGCCGATTAGGGCCTCTTTGAGTGTGGAAATTATTCTTGAGACTAAATCTAAAAGGAAAGGGAAAATAGTCTCGATAAAAATTTCTATCATATTTTGGCAGTGCCGGCCTTCGGCGACACTAGCTAACATTTATTTCATGCTCACCGTGGGCCTTGCACAGTTCTAATAAGCACAATACATATGGCGGTAGATGTGCCAATGCTCACCCAAATTCCTGGTGTCCCTCTGCTTCTGGGACCTTGAATTTATGCATGGAACATGCAGCTTGCTTTGGCCAATGAAACGCAAGCAGAAGTGATTTGTGTCACTGTTTGCGAAGCCTTTGAGAGCCAGTAATAATTCTCCATAATCTGTCCTCTCCACTGTAGCAAACACGGAACCACAATGACGTGAAGGGACTGTAGAATTGAAGGAGCCTGAGTGTGTTGAGCCAACACACGGGGAGCAATGCATTAAGAGTCACCCAGATCTTCTGAAGAATTTGCATGAGTGGGAAACAAATTTTAGTTGCGTCAAACTCCTGAGATTTGGGATTTGTCTGTTACTGCAGCATAACCTAGCCTATCTTGCTTAATAGTCATCGAACCCTCATAATAATTCTACGATGGAAGTGCTATTGCTACTCCCATTTCACAGATGAGAAACTAAAGCACAGAGGGGCTGGGTAACTTGCCAAAGATCACACAGTAAAAAGGAGAACGAACTGTCAGGCTCAAGAATGAGACTCCAGAATCCACGTTCTTAATCAGTACCCTGAATTTCCTAACGTTTTTACCAATCAGACTAAAGCATAAACACCAAGGTCTATAAATGCCTTGGTTATACCTTAGCCAATGTTTAAAGAATAACAGAATTATAAGAACATATAATTAAAGAAGCACCAAAACTGCTTGCTTTAAAAAAGAAACAAAAACCAGACTAGCTTCTGCTTGTAAGGCAATTAAAACTGAAAATGTGTTACAACAGAGGTGACTCTTTGGGGAATTGCCTGGTATGATGGAAAAACTTTAAGAGAAAAGTTTCTCTTTCTTTATTCAATTCCTTAGAGTTTAGCCTAAAGAGCAATAGACTCGATTAAAAGTATAATTAGTGTTCTCCCCCTCCCCCCAAATAATGTTTTCTTTCTAACTGAAAAAAATTATTTCTTTAACAGATTCATTATTTTCTCAAATATAAATCAAAGCAAATCCTTAATGAGTTGCCGAGATCCTTAAGATAAAATGGAATCATCAAAAACCTCAGATGGTGAACTCGGTGTCTCTCTCGGTCCTCTTTTAAGCAAGGACACTTGTCAAGGTCCTCTCGGTTGTGGGTAGCCTGACATAACCACTGCTTGTCATAATTCAGGACATTGGGTTAAGTGGTTCTTTCAAAAGCAATTAATGAATTTCACGGGAACAGGGCTGGTCAGAAGGTCTGCCCGAACACTGTGAGGGGCATTGCCATTTCAACCTGGAGACGCTGACAAGCTGCCAGGTCTGACTCTCAGCTGGCTCTTCCTCTAAGTCTAGGGGTTGTCAACCTTTCAAAAGTCAGGTGATGCTGATGGTGGGAGGCAGATTAATGATGGACGAGAAAGAGTGGTCTCTGGAGTGAGGCTGCCAGGGTTCAAATTCCAGCTCCTCAACGTACCAGCGAGGAAATTTGGGGCACAGTACTTAAGTCCTTAAGCCTCAATTTCCCCATATACGAGATAGAAATGGCCAGACTATCTATTTCATTGTTAAAAGGATCAAAGCAGAGGCATGAAAATAAGCCTAGCATAATACTCACTCAATACAAATTAGCTATCTTTTTTATAATAATTATGATTAGAGAACAGGTACTGCCCTCTCCTGTGGCTTCCTGCCACATGAACGGACATGCATTTGCATAACACTCAGGCTTTTCTTTTACTTACTCCTTCCTGGGGGAGGTGGCATGAACCACCTGGTTAGTGAGTCGGGGGAGGAGCGGCTGGGCCTACACAGCTCAGCCCCTCCTCCCACCCTTCTCCCTGGAAGCCAGCTGCCTATAGGATGCAAGCCTTCTGCTAAACTCCTGCACTGCCACAGTGCTCCAGGGTAAGGTCCGTACTTTTCCAGCACCGCCCACAAAGGGGTACTTACACTTGCAGGGTCCAGTACTAGGAAGCCAGTGGTTGCTGCCCTTCTAAGTCGTGTTCTCCAAAGTAGTCTATATTAGTAATAAAAGAGATATTTCAATCTCCGTCTGCCTCACAGATCTCGTGTCTAGCTCAGCTACGTCAGAACTAGTGTAAAGAGGTACTATTTTATTAGATTTCCTCCAACTTCAATGATTGTCATTGCAATCTCTCTGGCAGGCATTCAAGGCCTTTTACGAGCTGGCTGGTCAATCCCAACAATCCCACGTTCAGGAATTTATCCTTGGGATATAATCAATCACACACGAAAAGTTATAGTACAGGATAATTCACTACAGAGCTGTTGACAGAACTGAAAAACGAAAACCACCTAAATGTCTAATGTTCAGTCCTTAATATAAGATGGCACACTATTCAAACATTTAAAACGGTGCTGTCCAAGAGCCTGTAATGACATGTAAAGATGCTCATAATCCGATAAGTGAAATAAACAAGTGTGAGCAACATGTCCAAGAGGATCCTATTTTGTAAGGAAAATATCAAAAGCATAAAAATGTTTGGAAAGGACATGCAGGTTGTTAACAATTTATCTCTAGATAGTGGGATGATGGGTCACTTAAATTTTTTATTTTATTGGTTATGTAAATGCTCTAATTTTCCCCTGAAATACATAAATTTCATTCAGTTTTTAAAAAGCCAGGTGTGCAGCAGCTGATGGAGAGAATGCCTTTGGAGAATTCGGCCTCTGCTTCCTGTTGTCAGAGGGGCCCGGCCCCCCTGGGAAACAGAGCCATCACATAAATGTGACTGTGCTCAGCCCAGAGCCTTTCTGATTTAGCAATTGAGGGTCTGCTTGTTCTGACTGTTCTGAGCTATCTAACTAGCACGCCATTTCCCCTTTCTTGGCCTCGGTCTTCTCTGACAAACTTGAGAATGGGACGGGATGTCCTCAGGCTCTCTGAGGCCTTACCAGCCCTGTCATTGAGCCCGTGCCCCAGGCATTGGCCTGAGCATCCCTGGCTCCTACCGTCTGTCCCTCGCAGCTGCCCAACCTCAGTTTGAACGCAGGCACAGCATCTGACTTCTTTCATTAGTCTGAATGTCAACTGCCAGGCACTAAGAGGATTTCATTTCTTGGGTCAGGAGGTCAGGTCCACCATGACTGTCCTTTTTGCCTCATACCAAACACCAGAGGGGACAGCAAAGCCTGGCAGAGATGGTCAGGTGTAGACCAGATGTTCGGTAGTAGTGGCTCTCCCATTTTAGTGGGCATCGGAATCCCCCAAAAGGGTTTGTTTAAGCAGATAGCTTCTGATTCAGTGAATCTTGGGTGGTTCCGAGACTACACTTGGAGAACCATTATTTGGAAGCAAATTCCAAAACCTTTCCAAGATCTGGCTCCCTCCCTGAACTCATCTCCTACACTTTCTCCTTGCTCAACCCGCTCTGGACATGCCAGACACGTTCCTGCCTCAGGGCCTTGGCGTATACTGTTCCCACTGCCTAGAAGGCCCTTCCCCAGTTACCTGCATCATTCATTCCCTAACCTTGTGAAGATCTTTACTAAAGTGTCACTCTGTCAATGAGGCTTGCCCCTGCCCCCTACCTGAAATCACAACCTCCCAACATTTACTATCCCCATTCGCTGTCTTATTTTTCTCTGTAGTACGTATCCCCGCATAACATCCTATGCATTTTATATCGCTGATTTTACTTCTGTCTCCCCCACTAGAAACGTGGGCTCTGTGAAGGCAGGGGGTTTTGTCTATTTCGTTTACTGCTGTATCCCAGAATAGCGCCTGGTATATTGTAGGTAATCTATTATTTGTGGAAGAGAAACAAAGGCAGAGGGAGAGAGGGAAGGGAGGAAGAGAAGAAGAAGGGAAAAGGAGAGAAAAAGAGGGGGATGGGAGAACGGAAGCAAAGGAGGGAGGAATCTCGCAGACGAGTACTATTCTTTTAATAGTTGTAGAAGATCAACAACATGGGCGCCGAATTTGTTATTTTTCCAAGTAAGGGTTTTAAAAGCCCAGAAACATCAATTATTATCTCCTATCCCATCGAGGCCTCATAGCATGGACCAGAAGCCACCAAGCACATGGTAGCCCGAGTGAATGGTACTCCTGGAGTTGGACGATTTGCAGCCTGCATGGTGCCACACACCCCACTGAGCTCTGTCACTGCATGACAGAAAGGACATTTTAGGCCCAATGCCTTTCAAGTAACAGAGCAGGGGCTGTAGATTGCACTTCGGATACCAACTCCGAATGCCCGGGGCACTGAAGGATGCAGAGGCTGCTTCTGGGACATCTACCATGGCGTGGTTAGTGGGAATGCCCGCACACGTGAGCCACCGTTGCCAAATTTGCAGAAGACGCCCCATAAATGTGGGTCGAATCGAAAGATGACATTTGCCAGCTGAATGTGCCCTCACGACTCTCGCTGTCTAAGGGTACAAGTACAGTGACATTTCAAGACACCACTGCCCAAAGCACACGCATCTTCCCAAACAATAATTCGACAAGATTCCTCAGGGTCCTCTGAGCAACTTTGAGGGCAAAAACTTGGTATCTTTGTTTTCTCAAGGCTAAGTTCAGATCCCCCGTACATTTGGGTTTCAATAAATATTTGTTGAGTTTTTCCTTTTACACTCAGAAATCAAGTTCTGGCCTCAGCGCCTGTGCCGAGATGATCTGATTTGAAAATATGAGAAGATTCGGGGGCACTTACCTATGTGCTGGGCACATAGTAGGTCCTCAATTAATGTTGACTGGTTCATGAACAGATCTGCTGACTCATCCAAATACTAAATGCACAAAGGGTAGGGGGAAAGGGGGAGAGGGGAGGTAGATGGGGTAAAAGGCGTCAAACATGTGGTGACAGAAAGAAATTAACTATGGGAGGTGAACACATAATGTAAAATATATATGTGTGTGTGCGCGTGTATGTGTGTGTGTGTGTGCTCGTTAAAATGTACAGCTGAAACATGGATTTCGTTAACCAATGTCACCATAAAAAATGAATTAATTAATTTTTAAAAAGTACTAAATGCAGCTCTGTGGTCTTGACGGCTGCCGAGGCTGCTACTGCATTTCCTCTAGAGATGGTCAGGAATCTGGACTGTCGTCGGGCTCGGGGAGGACGGAAAGCGGCACGTGGCACACAGGGCGGGAGCTCTTCGGGCTGGAGAAACAACCAGATGCAGCCTGATTTTTCCACATCTGAGGATCAAAGCGCCTGGAAGGACTATGACAGCGTCCACGGTGCCGCAAACCAAGAGCTTGACAGGGCCGGAAGGACTTCACACAGAGCATGTCAGCCTCCCAACATCTCCACGGTGGCCATAGCTTCGAAGCACTCTTGCCTCCTGGTGCTAAGGCCCCAGCTCCTTGCCAACCTCCCCGTCTCATCAACGGCCAGGTAAAGAGGCCTCCTTCTGATCTTCATAAGGAGTGCCACTCGGTCTTCGCCATCTACTTTATCACTTCATTCACTCTGTCGTTTACTCTTTAATCAAGTAGCGAGTGCCTCTGATGGGTCTGTTATGGTGCACGGTGCTGAGGATGCTGAGATGAAATCACAGACACAGGCCGCTTACGACTCCCTACTGAGGGAAACAGACAGGCCTGGTAAGCGAGTCACTGCCCACCGCCTCGCTTCCTTCCCTGAAGCGTGGTCCCCAGTTCACTGGTGGACACGAGCCGGTTTCAGGTGATATGTGGGTGAACATGTTTATTTTAATGTATATTATAAAAAAAAAAATACAACTAAGACATCAAATCCTCTGTGTCACAAGTACTGGTGTACTGGACATGTTATTGATGAACAAAAAAAAAATGTCAACGTGAAGTTGATTGTAATAAAATGTTAGATAAATGAAGCACAGGTGGAGAAGGAAAGTCATGAAGGTAATATGCAAATGACTGAGGTTTGAGGCCCATTGGTAGCGGAGGAACACACAGAGGAGGGTTCAAGTCCCAGCCCTGCTGCTCACCAGCCAGGTGACCCTAAATGAATTATTTACCCACTTAGGACCTGGATTTCTTCCTCCTTAAAGTGATTTTGTCTACCTTGTGGATTCTAATGTACATAATGAACCAGGTGATACAAATTCATTATTATTTAATTATCGTTACATCATAGTCCTCCTACGCCTGTTCCAGAGAGTTGGAGAAGTGCTGCCCTTGGGTGGGTGGGGAGTAAGGGGGAGGTGGCACGTGCTCTAAGCCCCAGGTTGGAACCAGCCGTGAAAACAGACAAGGAAGGAAAAATGGCTTTGTTTGTGAGCCCCAGGAGCTGCAGGGCTCCCTGACGAGAAGGGAGACAGACGGACAGGCTCCCAAGCAGCATCTGTCCCTGTGGTCCAGGCACCACCTGTCACACTGGGCTGCGACCCCCATACAGAGGCATCTTGCCACGAATGGCAATGGTACGTCAGAGCCATCACACAGAAATTCTCATTGGGGTGAGTCTCCACTCCCCAGGGGCTCCAGGCCACTGGCGATGGGAGAGACGTATTAGTCTTTGATTCATCTGGGCAAGGGGTCCCTCAAACTGTACTGCACATAAGAGCAGGGGCTTCAAGGATGGCACATCCAGGCACAGGAACGCAACTCAGCCTCAACAAGGATCGCTTGGATGAATCTCAAGTGCGCTAAGCAGGTGGAAGAGGGCGTAGTCAAAAGGCTACATAATGTATGATTACAGCTATCACGTTCCAGAAAAGGCAAAATGATGGGGCCAGAGACTAAAGCAATGATGGTCAGAGGTTATGGATATATATGGGGAGACTATGTACTGGGATACTACTCCACACCCACTAGGGAGGCTACAATGAAAAATACAGGTAATAATAAGTGTTGATGAAAATGTGGAGAGACTGGGGGCCTCATACACTGCTGGTGGGATTGAAAAATGGTGCAGCCGCTTTGGAAAACGGTCTGGTGGTTTCTCAAAAGGTTACACACAGAGTTACCATGTGACCCGGCAATTCCATTTGAAAACGTACATCCACAGAAAAATCTGTACACCGGTGTTCATAGCAGTATTACTTATATTAGCCAAAATATCTATCAAATGATGAATGGATACAGAAAACGTGGTATGTACATACAACAATGCTTTATTAGGCAGTAAATAGGAATGAAGTACTGATACGTGCTACAACATAAATAAACCTCGAAAATATTCTGCTCACTGAAAGAAGCCAGTCACAAAAGACCGGGTTGTGTGATTCCACTTGTGTGAAATGTCCACGTAGGCAAATCCATAGAGATAGAAAGTAGATTAGTGGTTGTTAGGGACTGGGGCAGGGGAAGAGGGGTAAGTAGAGGCAACGGCCGTGAAGAGGGAATGGCGTTTCTCTGGGAGGTAATGAAAGTGTCCTAAAATTGACCGTGGTGATGGTAGTCCAACTCTGTGGATTTACTAAAAACCACTGAGATGTGTGCTTTAAATAGGTGGATCGTATGGTTTGCGATCTCAAGAATGTTGTTACAAAAACTAAGAGATAATAAATTACCACATGGGGAAAAAACTTATGAGGAGGGTTTAACAACAGAGGGATAAGATAAGGGAGTTTGGGGGGAGCTCAGTAGAATTATTCTGTATTTTGTGTGAGGTGTTGGTATTATGACTATATGCATTTGTCAAAACTCATAGAACCGTCCATCAAAGATGGAAAAAAAAAACTGACCAATCCTGGTTAATATTAAAAATGGTTATCCTCTGGTAGATACTCTGCTAAGCACTTGATATGCCTCCAGTTATCCAATCCTTAAAGCCAAGCACTTAAATATTACAGGTAGGCAAATGAGGGTCACAGAAATTATGTCACGTGCCCGGGATCACAGCTAGGAAATGTTTTCTGAGACAGAATTTGAACCCAGTTCTGTCTGATCCCAGATCCCGTGTCAATGCCCACGGTGCTCTGTCTGCCTTGCTGGGCACCCATAATCTGGAACATTTCTCGAGCGCCTCAGGAAGTCTTTGACCGTTGACTGTTCACTCACTACCGCCCCACTGGTGAGTGAGCTTTCTGGAGCCACACCCTGTTGGGCACCGAGCCACTTAGCAGGCACTCCACAAGGACTGAAGGATCAGGGTATAAAGAGAGAGAGGCAGAACAGCCTAAGATGAGCTGAATGCCTCAGTCTCCTGACTCTCAGCCTTGAGTCTGACTGCTAGACCGCATGGCTATCATCTAACGGGCTTCCTGCAGTTGGATGGAAGTCCAAGCATGAGCGAGAGAGCAGGGGACCAGACCTAGCTCTGGCTTTCTCAGTAGCCAGAGAGGAAAATACCATTGAGTTTTTCTGCTTCTGAAACTCCTCACCTCACTAACTCACAGGAGGCAATGAGGTCCAGGTGATTCCTACAGGCATGAACGTCCTTGGCTCCTCACATCCATTCACCTGCCTCCATTCCAACTGCCTCCCCAGGGTGCCACCGTGTCTTCTCTGCTTACACCTCCTCCATTTTCCACCCCCTACCTGACCCTTTATTCAACCATTTCTGCAACCAGAGAGAGAACAGGCTCAAAAACATGAATCTGATCACATCATTGAGGAGAGCACCTCCTCTTAAGAAGAGTTTGAAAAAGGCTCCCTCCTCCAGGCAGACATAGGCCCATGTCTGGGTGAGTGAAGGGCCTCCCACTCAGCTGGCACCCTTGTGCAAGACACAACGCAGGTAACCACCCCGGGTGGCCCTGACCTTCAATTCAGTGTCTGCCTTCTGCTCTAAGAACAAACACCAGGGGCCTCTGAGGTCCTGCACGACGTACCCCGGTCTGTATCTGCATGTTCCCCATCCAGACTGCTCCTCACTGCACTCCATCCTCCAGCCAGATGGCACAGCTCTCGATCCCCAAGCATTCCATGGGTGCCCTCCCTTTGCACAAACTGTTCCCTCTCAGCCTGGCCAACTCCTGCACGTCCTTCAGCTCTTACCTGAAATGTCTCTCCCTTCACCACAGCCTCACCTGACCCCACCAAGTCCGAGACAAGTGCCCCAAGGCACCCTACACCTCAATCCTAACAGCATTTTTTACACCATATTGTAACAGCCTGTTTACTCAGCTATCTCTGTCCTAGACCCCAACCTCTGCAAGAGCAGACCCGGCTGTTTATTCACCATTGTATCTGGGGCACATACTTGGCATGAGGGAGATGTTTATTGAATGAATGAATGAATGAATGAATGAATAAGTGAATGAGTCAACTAAGGAAGAGGCCAGTGAGTGAAACAAAATGGCTTGCTATCCGTAGGACACACAGGATTTGAGATCTGCAAAGGACTCCTACTAACTCAGCATGAGCCATCACTTGACTTAGGGAAGTCCCACAACTCCACTCAGGTCAGGCACAGGCGGTTGATGTGGGGGGACTTTAGTAGCCAGACCAATGCTCTGTGCCCTTCAGCAGGTGGAGAGAACAGAAACACCCAGAGCAAACAGGATTCTCCTTTGGAGAAAGTGTGATAGCACAATGCAGTGGAACGCAAGCTCAAGGGCTTTGCAGCCAGAAGGCCTGGGGTTACCTGGAGCCTTGGGCAGGTAATTCAAACACGTAGGGTGTCAATCTGTAAAACAGGAAACCAGGCACCTACTGCATGAGGTGTGGGTGAGGATCAAAGAGATCATGCATGAAAGGCACTTAGCACAGTGCCTGGCACCTACAAATCAATTAAAATTAACTGTGAAACCTGTAACTGAACAATGCTTTTCATAACCCAGGGACTCACTCTCCCCCTCTCCTGACTCAGCCCCAGGCCCTTTTTCTTTTTCTTTTTTTTCTTCTTTGCACAGACCCTGCCATTGACTCCCTTCCCTTCCTCACTGAAGTACAATGGAAAACTCAAAACTCCACGGGGGTTCGGTTTTTAGAGATGGTTGCATGCAGCTGAGAGGACTCCAAACAATCTTCAGGCTTTCAGGGTTTTTAAACAACCCCCTCAATCTAAAATATCCCCTGCCATGTGTGGGAAACAGGAAATGAAAGGAGAGAGAGAGAGACCATGTTCAAAACCAGACTATTCATTTGCAATGAAAGACAACCATGCGTCTGGCAGGTCTCACCTTTTTAAAAATATTCCCAAGCTATTCTCCCAGTATTTTGATGCTTGCTGCGTTACCAAAGAGAAGCTTTGGGTAAATTTTAGTTTGGAGCCAAAGATCCAATTATGTGTCTTCTATTAGATGCCTGGGTGGCGCAGGGTAAATTTATCTCTATATCTTCGGGGAAGAGGAATAGTAAATTACTAGCGTTTTATCTGAGAGATATACATTCCATAAAGTTGAAGAACAATGTGATTTTTCCCTGAAATTAATTTCATTTTATTTTTAAAATGGCCTATAGAAAATGAGTAGAAGTAATGAATTGTGTTATTTCCTGATCAACAAAAATCACCCTTTGCTTTGAGAGGGAAGAAAACCAAGTTCATCTTCCCAGATAACTCAATGGAAAAGCAAACTCAACCGGCCCGTCACTTAAGGCGCTTGCATTTTGCGCTCTCGAGGTGTCAATCCCGAAGTCACAGGGACGGCAAGGGCTTCGATGAGGGCGCCAGCGATCGGCAAGGGTAAGTCTGGACTTCTTTTCTTAAGAGCCCAAAGCAGGACGTCTGTGTTTCCACAGCACTTTGTCTATACCTCTGACATGGGTCACAGGGCCCTGAACCGCACTTATGTCCTTCATGCCTGTCCGTCCTCCCCCTAGCACGAGCTCCTCAAGGTCAGGCATTTTTTTTCTCCCTCGTCTTTACCCCCAGGTAGGTTTGCCAGGTAAAATACAGGATGCATAGTTAACGCCGAAGGGCAAATAAAGCATGCAATATTCAGGACGTAACTTATACTAAAAAATATTCCTTGTTTATCTGACATGCAAATTTCATTGGTATGCTGTCCTTCTCATTTGCTAAAATCTGGCAATCCCACCCCCTGGGGCTTCTTCTCAACTAATCTTTACAGCTCTGAAAAATAGGTATGATACCCATTTTATGGTTGGAGAAACCAAGGCTCGGAGAGGCTAACTAACCTGCTGAGATGGCACAGCTCGTAGGTGGGAGAGCTGAACCTGTCCGTGCTCCCATCTCCACGCCTAATAGATACGTGAAGAAGGGACAGATGAACAGAGACATGCGCACGGGAGGTGAGGAGCCAGCGAACCTGTTCGGCACCTTCCTCTGAGTCATCACTCCCTCTTTGGAATCCCAGCCGCGCTTCCTCATGAGCGAGATGGCTCAGTACGATAATGCCGCCCCACATCCTGCCCCTTGGGGAAGGGCCAGCTGTGGACGAGGCTGGGTTCTCCCTAAGAGACCAACAAATCTCCTGGCGACAGAAACAGCAGGGCGGCAAGGCGTCCAGACAGAACAGGCTGCTGCTCGCCACCCTGAGAAGCCATTGCCGGGGGGCTGACCGTCCCCAACCTGCAGCTGCCCTCCTCTGTGGCTCAGAGCAGCAACGAGCACTGGACAGGGCATCCACCCTCACTTTTGCTGTGTGACCTCAGAGCGCCTACAGTGCTGCAAAGCCGGTTTACAGAGAAAACCCTGGTGCGAGGTGAATGATAAACGCCAAAGCGGTTTGCAAATGCCCTGGCTGTTCCCTCGGCCTGCACCCCTCTGCCCACCATCACTCCTCGCTTCCGCTTAATTGTCACCTTAAGTGTCACCTCCCGAGAGGCCTTCCCAGCTGCCTTAAATCGGCATCCCCGGAGGTCTCTACCGGATCACTCGGCTCTACCTTAAATCACACCACGTGTTGAGATGGTCATTGCTGCCACAGAGCAGCAAGCTCCACGACCAGGTCTCTTCTGTTTACGACTTTTGTGTTCTTCACCTTTCCCACCCTCCGCATCGACAGCACCGTCTGGCATAGACGAGGGCTCGGGACTCATTTGCTGAGTTGAAAGACTGAACGGAAGTCTGTTTTTTTTTTTTTTTAAAAAAAATTCACACACACACACACATATATATATATATATATATATATATATATGGACATGCGCATATATATTTAAATGCCCATATTCATATATGTATATACCCATATCTATACATACACATACAACACACATACAGCATACATCTAATGAAAATTAAATACAAGTAATGACGTGTTGGGGCCGTTTCTAGGTAAATCCTTCACGAGGACCCCACCATCACGCCTTCACATGCACCGTTTCCTCTCCATGAAATGTATGAACCAGTCATCTTTCAAAACCCATCTCAGTTGGCTCTTTCTCCCAGGAGACTTCTCGGACCCTCTCCCCACCGCGACCCCACTAGAAAGCCTGTTACTCCACCTCGGGGCTCCTCTTTCAACTTGCTGGTGCTTTCCTTGTTGTGATCATTATCCAAATTATAGCTGACTAAACTGCACATGTTGATGTCCTTCGTGGTGGATTGCATTTTATTAAAGATGGTAGCAATGATCTCTCCCCTTGCAACGTGACCTTGCTCTTCTGTAATGTGACCTTGCCACTCCCCCGTCAGCAGTGGATCTCTTCCTGCTCCCTTGAAAGTGAGTCATGCTTTGTGCCTTGCGACCGCTTCAGACAGCGGTGAAAGTGACATTCTGCCAGTTTTGGACGTAGCCAGTAACCGGCCTGGAAGCTTCGACTTTCTGCCTCTTGGAAGCCAGTCACCATGGAAGAAGGGCAATTACCCTGAGACCTCCATGCTATGGGAAGCCCGAACCACGTGACGAGGCCCTGGAAGAGGAGATGCCATGTAGAGAGAAAGGGGCGGAAAAGCATCAAGGTGCCAAACGTGTGAGCAAGGAAGCCAGCTGGGGAGTGGATGCCTCAGCCCCAGCCATCCCAGAGTCATGCACCAGGGATGAATGGAGTGGCCAAGCCCTGCCCAGGGTCCTGATGCACAAAATTAGGGGCAAAATAAAATGGTTGCTGTGAGCCGCTACACGTTTCACTTAGTTTATTATGCAACAATAGTTAATTGAAACATCCTTGACGGCAAGAACTCTAGCTTATTTAACTTTCTGTCTCCTAGAGTAGAACAGTGTGAGGCTCAGAGCTCGATAAAATTCGGCTGAATTGAACTGACTCAGACTGAATTAAATTTTCTCCAACTTAGGAAGACCACTTCAGTAAATAAGGCTAAATAAAACGTCTTCAGCAATCAGCCAAAGCTACTACCTGGCCCATGTAAAAAATGGATGGGTAGAGTTTATATAGAGATTTACAGAATAGTATATGTTTCTCTAAACAAAAGATTTTTATAGGGATGAAACAAAACCACAATTACCCTCAGTAAGTTTTAGGAATATTGCCAATATGACAGTTACCGTAAACACATTGCACAAAAATACTCTATTTTTGCTTCTGGTACTAGGAAGCCCTGATAAATGCCTTTATTCCCTGCAGGACCAGAATGGAGACGTGATCCAGTGGTCTTGGCCATTTACTCCCAGGTACTCGGAGACAGGATCTGGCAAGCTGGGGTCACTGTCTCCAGGAAAAAAATCGCATTTGCTTTTTATTGCCTAAACATTAGGAGCAGCCTCAATTTGAAGGGCTTCCTGTCATGTGACATCTCTGGTAGCTGAGCCATCTGGCTGTAGGACACCTTTGCTGGATCATGACAAAGACCATTCTCTGGCTCAGGGTGCCTCACCCCATGTACCTCCCGACTTCTCTCAGTGGGGATGCCTTGACAAAATCTTCTCAGTTTAGCCCCCACCCAAGTCCAGATATTCCACCTTGCCTGAAATCATCAACTCAGAACCAAAAGGGACCTTGGGGCCACCTGCACCAGACCCCAGTTGAATCCCTGCTCAAGAGCACAGGCCTGTTTCAAATGGACTCTTCCGGGTGGCAGGTGGGAGCAGCGCAAACTCCATCTCAGCGTCCCCCACCCCATGCGAGTCCCGATTCTGCTACTTACAGGAGATGGGACCTTACACCAGTCATGTAACCTCACTGGGTCTTACTGGGCAAGGACAGCTCATACCTCATGGGACTCCTGTGAAGACTTCATGAGATAATGTCTTGGAAAACGCTTAGAATGCAGTAAAAGTTGAATGAAAGAGCTGTTTCAGTTAAACAGATGGCAGAGACCCGTGGTAAATGACTATCTCTTCATCATGGAGTCCACGATGAGGAGCTTGGACTTGGCCTTGCAGCCAGTTAAGAAAAATGCTATTGGAACAAGGCCGATCTGGGGTGTCAGGAGGGATAGACTAAGGCGAGAAGAGGGTGGAGAACAAAACTAAGGGGAGGCTCCGGTAAGGAGGCAGACTGTGGCCTGTAGTACCATTCTGAGTGGGGATGGGGCTAGGTGGCTCTAGCCAGCGTGGCAGATGGGATGACAGCAGCAACGGTACCACCGCAGTCCTTCTAAGCTAAGAGTCACTCTGGACAGCCAGAGGGACAGAGCAAGCCAACCAACTACACATCATCCCTCCTCTCCCTTCCTGCAAGCTCCCGGGATGGAAGCTTCTACATTCGGCTTCCTTCCGCCCCTCAAAGAGAAACAAGGAGTGCGACCTAGCATCCATACGCAAAGAAAGACGTTAGCCCACTCCCAATGACGGTTCCAGATTCCAGTCACAGGATCATGATGACTTGTGATGGAAGAGACCGCACCTGTCATCAAGAAGTCACAGAACTCTAGGATAACAGGGGCTCCTGGAAGACTCTTCGAGAATAAGCTCGCCCACCAGTTTTCAAACTGGATTCCACATGCAGTAGGTTGCCCTATACACAAAGCGGATGCTGATCAGACCTAAACAATCCTGCTTTTTCATGTTTCATATACTGAAGTTCCCAGAATGGCTAGATTCCAAACCAAAAGGATCCCTATAGAGCCGAAAATCCTCCACAACCCGACTCCTTCCCTCCTCTGACAGAACAAGAAGAGGAAGCCCACAGAACCTTGCCCTCCTCTGCTCGTAAATCCCATCGATTTTATAATCACCTAGTCAATGTTTACATTTCCTGGACAGCTCCACGAGGTTGAGGCAACGCTGTCCCCACTCACCGCTGGACTTCCTAGTCCCTGGCACAAAACCTGCCACAAGGGAGGAGTTTCATAAGCACCTAATTACTAAACAGAACTACGAATGGAAGGGGACAGAGGTAGCTTTCAGCTAAGCAGTGGCAGAGCTGTGGTTACTCAATCCCAGGCCACACCTGCCACTTGGCATGGCCCAGTTACCGCAGGTGGCCGAGCTCAGGCGTGGGGTCACGGGGCATCCAGGGCTCCTCTGCTCACAGAGTTCCCAGCCACCTGTGGCAGGGCTTGGAAGCCGTGGCCCAGCCCTTCGCACGGCCGCTGTTTCCAGCCACCATCACAGCTCACATCCTCTTGTATTTGAGTAATGGTGTGACCTCCTCAAGGGCACCAACCGCATCACATTCATCACTGTCTCGCCAGCACCCAGCCTGGCCGCGAACAGGCACACAGCACCACTGCTTCTATGCACCACATTCATGATTTAAAAAAAAAAAAAAAAACATTTGGCAAATCTTTGAATATGCAGCTGGGAATGTACGGACTGTAAAGTGGCTGAGCTGGAAAAGGACTTTGTCCTGGGAAGTCCCTGGTGAGCTTCCCAAGAGTGGCTTTTTTTTTTTTTTTTTTTTTTCCCTGCCTGGTGCTCAATTTTTCCCTCCTCTCTGAAATGAGAAGGTTGGCCGCGTAACCCCTGAGGGCTGCGCTGATGCTCCATGTAGCTGCGGGGGAAGGAACCAGTGAATCGTCTCAACAAGGAACCACACTGCAGGTTTCATTCCACATTGCCGAGCCCGAACACCTGTAGAACCAACTTCCTGTCCAGATTCACAGACAACAACACACAGCACCAACTCCCAGAAGTGGGGAGAGGCAGGAGAGAACCCACCGTTTAGTGGTGCACTAGAGTCTAATGATCTCAATGAATGCACAGTGTCTGGGGGGGAGGCGGGAGAGAGATACCTCATCCGGGCAGAGAAAACTCTCAGATTTACCTTTCTGAGGCCCATCTCATCTCGGTTTCTTGATGTCGCAAACACAAGACCATTTTTGTCCACTAGGTGACTCAGTTCCAGGGCTTCTTCTTGGGCCTTCTTGGGCCTACAAAACTGCCCGATGCCTTACGAGTGAAAATTATCAGCTCCAAAACATGAAAATAAAACTGCAAAGCCAGAATTAATAACTGTGTAATTAAGTGGCTAAAACTCATAACACGAACTCAACATCATAAATTGTTGACTTCAACATTTGTAACAATTTCATTTCATTTGGCTGATTAGATTTTTCTCATTTTGCAAGAATTTCTGAGGATACATGACGATGGCAGAGAAACCAGAGCCCACTGAAAAACAAGTAAGATAAACGCGTAGCGAAATAATTACAAACTTTTCCCAGCCATAGTATAAATTTAAGGGGGATGGGAAAGAGCCTCCAAAGATGGGAGAGGCTAGAGTTTAGGAAGATATTAAAACTACCTACATGACAGTCTACAAAGTTTTAGCTATTGAAACTCAACCTGAACTCAGAAGCTCTGGGAAATACCTGATATCTGACAATTCCACTGAGCTGATGTAGGCGTGCATGCACACACACACACACACACACACGCACGCGTGCGCGCACACACACACGCACGCACGCACGCACACACACACACACACCACGCACAATGGTTGCCTGTTTCTCGGGCACTACCGCAGCTAACAAATATTCCTCCTTGCTTCTTCCAAATGAAAACAAACTGAAGCTTTCCTTGATATACGATGTCCAATCAATAACCTCCTACTTCTCCTTTCATAGAAAACTCATTTTACTTTAAGGAAAACATGATGAGTGATTAAGATCCATAACAGAGACCCTGTGAATAGAATACATAAGGGTTTCTGGCCGTGACAGTCTTTGCAATGGGAAACTTTTGGCACATTGAAAACAATAAAGGTTGGAAATCTGTGTAGGAGCATGTCTCCCACTGGGCACACCCCATCTTTCCAATTACCCAGTGGAACATGGATGGGGTGACCTCTTTTGTACAGAATGGATTTTACAGCTGAGCTGAGGCAAGCTGGGCTTCATGAGCCTCTGCACTGGCGTTTGCCATCAGATCGAGCTTGCTCAGGCTGGGCCACAGATTCCTCTAGAAAGTCTCACAAGGGGAGGCTCCAGTAGCCCAAGGTGGAGGCCCATTCTTTGTGGGCCAGTGGGAATTTGGTTAAGGAGCCATCCATGTTCTGCAGAGCCCAGTAGAAGCTCTCAGGACCCAAAGCTGACCTCCTCCCACAGTACCCCCTCTCTCCTTTCTGAACCGACATTCCAGAGACTTCCTGATCTTCAAGTAGCAGCAACTGATGCCCCAATCATAATATTCTGGGAGGTCCCTCCCCTCCCACGGCTGAAGATGGGAGGATGAGGGCCAGGGTCACACTCAAGATTCCAACGAGGCCGGAGAAGTTGCAGGGGAGGGTCAGAATAACCCCACACATCCAAAGGTTGGGGAGTCGGAAAGCTAAGGTGGCCTCCACGTCCTGATTAGTCTTCAGATGGAGCCCCTGGGTGCTCTTTTCCTGCCCAAAATACTCAAGCCACGTTCTCAAAATACCCGAGTACCAACAATGTGCAAAGAGTGGCATTGGGAAGCATAGAAGGTCAAACAGATGTCCGGTGCTGCCACTTACTAGGTGACGTGGGCAAGACACTTCATCTCTCCCACGCTCAGCTTCCTCTGGGACAAAATTAGGATACTAATACCCACCACCCGCCTACCACACGGGGCCGTTAAGAACATTACAGGAAACGGTAGATGGGACTTCACGGATGGTGCGAGTCTAAAGACTTAATAATAGCAAGGTGCCATGGGGTTCAAAATTACAGTTGGTGTGGCCTGCTAAACAGTAAATAGCTCTTCCTGTCTTCCAGTGGTCCCTTGCTCCTGTTCCAGTCAGTTAGCAGGTGAGTTCATTCCCTGGGGAAAGGTGGATAAGCGGCCAACCCCAGTTAGTCAATACGAACACCAGGTTGAAACGGGTGAGAATAAGTATTTGAATCAATCAGTGTCACACTGTTTGGGGAGGGCGAAAATGGTGCTGGTCTTTCCAATCACAAAATTGGACTAGATACTGGCAGCGGTGTGTGCTTTTCTTGCTATGCCGGTGCCTGGCACTTAGTAGACGTTGGACCATTTCCCGAGTGAAGGACGAGAAGGAGAGATGGAGAGAGACCAACAAAACCACAATGAGTCATAAGGGGGCGAATTGGGCAAGCGGTTGCTTTATCTTTACAATTCTACATTGCCAATCTGATTAAACTGATTATTCACCTAATGGAATTGACCAGCTGCCTTCATGCGGTCTAGACACAGTCTTAGTTAATGTTGTCGGAACATTCAAGAAATTTTCAAAGGGGCCCACAGCTCCCTCGTCATAGGCAGCCAACACAGTTGGTGGGAGAGCCTGCCGATGACATGCCAGGTGGCCGGGGTAGGGACCCCAGCTCTTGCGCCCCCACTGCATGACCCTGAGTAAGTCTTGTCAAGCTTCTCTGAGTCAGTTGCCTCGGCCGTGCAGTGAAACGGACAACGCTGATCTCACTGGCGGGGTTGGAGGGATCAAGTTAAAAGAATGCTGGGAAAGCAGTCCGCACAGATGCTAACACGTGACGGACCTCGACAAGCAGGGCCGGTGTTCAGCAGAGCTAAGGAAAGAGAACAAAGCCTGAGCTAAGGAAAGAGAACAAAGCCTGAGCTAAGGAAAGAGAACAAAGCCTGTTTCTTTCTTCCTGGGACAGCGTGGACAACAACCTGGGGACCCACCACTCTCACTCACCTGCCAGCAGCAGTGGCCCCACATGCGTCCGCTAATCCCCCTGGTTCTCAGGTGTCTGATTTGCAAAATCTGCCTGACACTCAGACCGAAGGCAGTGGAGCTGCAGCAGGAGAGTTGTGCAGGCTTCACCCAGCCCTAAGATCCGAGAGTCTATGCAGACACAGCTTTCAACTTCGAATTAGGGTGAGGTGCCGTCTCACCGGAAGAAAGTGAGCATAAAGGAATAATGAGCAGTCGTTCCTTTTCTGTTCTTCAAAGAGAAGCGAGCTTTGAAAAGGAGAGATTTGCAGGGCTGGGAATTCAGAAATACAGAAGACAACACCCGGCCAGTAAGCCAGTAGCTAGCACCGGGCTCTTGGTTAGCCTATCACTGAAGTTCCGTTGATGCCTGGTTCATTTCACAGACCATGAATATTTACTCAGTGCCCACCGCGTGCCAACACCGTTCTAAGTGTCGGGGTGATAGTGGGAATAAACCAGACACACATCCCTGCTCACACGGAGCTCACAGCCTCATTCACTCACTGAACAAATATGTTTAACTCCCAACTATGTGTCGGACGTGGTTCTCGAGACACAAAGATGATTAAGAAATAGTCTGACCTGTAAAGATGAACAGGTGAGTGGACTCTTTGCGATAACCTGATGGGTGCTGGAACAGAGGTTCGAGATGAGTGGAAAACGAGAATCCCAATAAAATTAGTAGCCACACTAAATGCTTATACACGTCGTGGCATTTCGTTTGATCCTCAAACACTTCTATGAGGTGGGCAGTTTTACAGGTGAGGAAACCGAGGGTGAGAAGCACTTGGCCAAGGGGGCACAGCCAGTAAGGAAAGAAGCTGGGCCGTGACCCGGGCTGTCTGAGCGCAGGCCCTTGGTTACACAGCACCACAGACCACGTCGGGCTCCTCTCCATAACATCTACCAGATTAGACATCTTGGCGAGTAAATAACTTGTACCACACATGTCACAATATCCGAGGTCATCATCTTCCCCACTGGGGTTCAGGAATTCAGGAACGAGCCTTTCTGTTCATGTAAAATTGGTTTAGCCACGACACTTCTTTAGAAAAAAAATAAATATATTTCTTTAATACAGAGGCAAGCCTGTTTCCAACATCCGACATTTGAGAGCCACAGGTGACCGTGCCGACTTTGACAAATGAACGCGAGCGAGCACTCTGGCATGGGAGGCTGGGAGGCGTCTGGCTGGATGGGGTTATTTTCGGTTCAGAGATGGCTTTGATGAGTTCCGCCTCTGTTCCCTTGTATCAGAAATGCCACCTGGGAGGTGAGGATGCAGCAGTAAAGGGGAGATAAAAAGATGAGCTTTGCATCAGGGGAAAAAAAAAAAAAAAAAAAGGACTGCAAATCATCATGAGGAGGGGGAGAGCAGAGTCATCGTCGACTTCAAGGCACTGAGTTGTCGGACCTTGTGTTCCTCCATTTCTGTTTATTTCTAATATTGGTTTTCATATTCTCTTTCTTCTCTTTTCCATTGCTTCGACGAGCTCCCAAGCATAGCACCCACATTTCTCTCCCCTCTCCACCCCACCTCGCTCGGTGATTCTCTCAGCCTCAGCAGGACACAGGCTCCTGGCTTGTCTCCACAGCCAAAACCAAAGCACAAGACACACTACAGGATGGATCTGCTCCCTGAGGCGCCTGAGTCTCCCAGGATGGCCGAGCAGGGAGGACTTGCCAATCGGCCACCAGACCAGTGGTTTCCATATTCCATCTGGTGATAGAACCCCTTTCTCAAAAGCATCTTATTCAAAAGTCCAACATATACCAAACAGAGGACTGGGTAGCAATGCTGGTGAAGTGTGGGTTAGGGTAGGGGTGGGCAGCTTCCCCACCTGACCCCCATTGCAGTCCCTAAGGTCCTTTCTGGAACCCTAGCACTCATGAGAGCCCAGACTGAAGTCACCGATTTGGCCTCGTCCCCTCAGATTATAGTTACCACGCTGAGGCCATTTTGCCTCCATTCCCTTGAGAAAACATCTCAAAACATCCTTGTGGTTCATTCTGGTTAGTGTGGTTCCCATTAAGCACATCGATGCTGCTTGTTTACTGGGCTCGAAACAGTCGCTAGGGGCTGCAGGCAGAAATACCCCAACAGCTTGGGGTGCAGTGCTAGTAAGTACCTCACATGACACACGACGCAAGTGATCACTGCCTCCTTCTAGATACTTCTAGGACATTTCTGGTTTTCCTTCTTACTGGCTGCTCCTTCTCATCCTCCTTTGCCGGTTCCTTTTCTCCCGGCTGGCCCAAAGAAGGGCTCAGCCCTTGGTCTTCTTGTCCCTTTACACTCACTCCCTAGGTGACCTTGTCCTGTCTCATGGCTTTAAAATCATCCATATGCTCCCAACTCCCAAATTTATATCTCCAACCCTCATCTCTCCTGAACCCCGGCCACGATTATCCAACTACCCAGCTGACTGCTCCACTTGGAGTCAGAAAGGCATCTCAAACTCGACATGTCCCCAACTGCACTCGAGATCTTCCCTCCGTCTCCACACTTGCTCTTTCATCAGTTGTCCCCATCTCGGTTTATGGCAGCTCCATTCCTCCACACCAAAATCCCTGGGGTCACCTTCGACTTCTCTTGTTCTCTCACACCCCACACCCAGTGCGTCAACAGCATTGTGCTGGGTTTTCCCTGTCATTATGGCCTGAGTCAAACCACTTCCTGGCCCACCTCACTGCCGCCTGGTGCCTCGATTATCGCAAGAGCCTCCACACCCTGGTCGGGATCCCTGCCTTCCCCCTTTCTCCTCGACACCCTATTTTCAACCAGCAGCCAAAGTGATCCTTTTAAGTCATCAGCCAGACCTGTCTGTCAGTCCTTATTCAAAATCCTGCAACAGCTTCTCAGTTCACCAAGAACGAAAGCCAAAGTCTCTACTAGCCTCTGAGGACCTACCCGACCTGGCTTCTTGTGACTCTCTGCTTTCACCTCTTACTCCCTCTTGGATCACTCACTTTTCTCCACAATGGCATCTTTGCAATTCCTGCCTTTGCACTGGGGATTCCGCTGTCTGGAGCACCCGTCCTGCAGATGCTCAGATGGCTAAATCCCTCACCTCCTTCGCCTCTCTGTTTCTTAGTGAGACATCCCTGGCCACACTATTTACAATTATAACCCGCCATCCCCAGTCCTCCCAGGCCCCCTCACTCTGATTCTTCCCATGGCAAGTATCACCGTCTCGCATCCTATACTGTTTTCTTATGTTATGTTTATTGTTTAGGGTTTCTCCTCATTAGAATGCAAGTTCTACGAAGGGAAGGATTTTTGTCCATTTGTGCACTGATGTACGCTGAGTGCCCAGAACCATGCTTTCTACATAGAAGGCTCTCAATAAATATTTATTGAATGAATGAATGAACACATGATTATTTTTGGCTTAGGGATCACTTTCACACCTGATAATTCCTTTGAGCCTCAAAACCCTCTTGGGATTTTCCAGATGAGAAAATAAGTCCAGAGAGGTTAAATCACTTGCTTGAGATCATGCTCTGGAATGGACCTCATGACCTCTTCTGTCCCCAAACCCTCAAGAACCATCTCACCTGGTACCGAGCTCGCCTAAGCCCTGGTACCACCCAGCCCTCTCCTGCCTCCCCCGACTCGCAGCTCAGCTTGCTAGTGACCGTATTTGCAGGTACAGTGCATGGGCTACTCATTTTTCCCCAGAGGAGCATTTATATACACATTCATTCAAATGAACTCAAACCTCGTCTCTAGGGGACCATCTGTCATAGATACAAGTTTCCAGGCCAGCTTCTCGCCTCAATGCCGCCTCCAGAACACAGGCGGGCCCGTGATATGCTGCCCCACACCTGGCTTCCTGTTCACACACGTATCAAAACAACTGGATTTCGGTAAGGAATGAGGGAGGGGACATGGGCAGCAGAGAGGGGAGGAGGAGAGACACTTTGCAAATCATGAAAATGTTCTCCTGGTTCTTTCTTAACAACCATGGGCTGAAATGTGAGGTTGCCAAGTGCAAGGTAATAACCAAGTCTGGTCTCGTGCTGAGAAATGTCCTTCAGGCCTAAGCTGCAGGAACGGCTCCAGCAGCTGGTTTGTTTCTGTCTCAACCGTCGTACTATGTGTATCTGCTTATGCTTTCTCTTTTTACACGGGCTACTTGGAAGCTCGAGGACAGCAGCAAATCCTGGTTCTCAGGCCTTCAGAATCCAGGACTTAGCCGGAGGCCTCTTGGTTCCCAGGCCTTAGAACGTAGACTGAATTATACTACCAGCTTTCTGGTTCTCCAGCTTGTAGACGGCAAACTGTGGGACTTTCTGGCCTCTGTGACAGCGTGAGCTGATTCCTATAACAAATCTCCTCTTACATAAATCTGTATATGCTGTTGGCTCTGTTTCTCTAAAGAACTCTAATACAGCAGCGAACACTCGATACATGTTAGCTTTTACCATTACTAAGAGATGGGCTTTAAGTTTTCCAGAGTGTTGCCTCCTGTGACATTTGTGAGCCCCCTCCCCATGGAATACTTTCCATTCCTATATGAGGAAACTGAAGTTCAAAGGGATCAGGAGCTTGTCCAAGGTCACACAGCATGGGGACACCCTGCTAGAGGCTGCACTGAAGCCTTCCCCCTAACAGGAAGGTTCAGAAGACCTTCCCGTACCCCGTTCTCCTTTACCACCTCCCACAGGCTCCCCGCTGCCCGGAGCCAAGCGGTTCTACATGATGCGGCCTATGAAATCGCCAGCTTGCTCTTGGTCTGTTCCTTAATCCACAGCTCCCATGCTGGGAGGAAGGCGAACTTGGATCAGCAGCAGCAGAATCAGCAAGAGCAGCGAGACCAGGTGAGGAGGCGTGTGGGCGGTGGGGAGGGGAAGAGAGAGCAGGGCCGCCACACACCTGGCCGCTTGGAACAGAGCCTTTGGCCTCTCACCCACAACAGACTGCCCCAGTGATCTGAATAAGGAGCCTCAGGAGACTGATCATCTGGCCCCGAAGATGGCCACTGCAGAATAGAGGGGGGTAGGGCAGGCTCCTAAAGAGAGGGGAGCAGATGCAGAGACACGGACTTGGGTGAGATTCCCGGATGTCCTCCCCACCCCCACCCCCAGTCCCGCCCGGATGACATGGCTCTGGTGTGGGAAGTTGAATATGGAGTCTTACGCCCCAATACTAGCCCCAGAACCCTGAATGTCTGATGTCCCGGTGCTGGCCAGAGCCACCCCTGGAAGCACAAGGGAGGAGCAGCTGGACCTCATCCCACAGCCCGAGGAGGCTTCATCCGAGGGCCCGGGGAACTTTTCCTCAGCAGCTACTGCCCTGGGGGCAGCTCAACATCTGGGTGACGATTTATGAATAAACTAAACCAACTTCAGGCCTGCAGGCCGCACGAGGTCAGGAGCCACGTCTAGCTGTGCTCGCAAGGGTGAGCCCAGGCCCCAATCCTCAAAGTCAGCAAATAAAAGGCTGCAAAGGGCTGAGGGAATAGCTGTGACTGCTCCCCAATACTTGGAATTCTCTGAGGCGTGGAGAGAGAAGAGGTGACTTGTGCTGCATGCTTCTCAGGCACATCTGTTCTAAGTACCCCCCAGGTGGTACTACAAGCTGGGATCAGGAAGAAACAATGACACGTACCACCCTCTGCCCCCCCAAAAACAGTTGATCTAAGCAATCGCAACATCTGAGGCAGGTACAGTGTTTTAAAGTATCAAGCTGCCTCTCAGGTTTCAGATGTTAATGCCCTGCGGAATTGCTAATTTTGTTCTGCATTGAACACACCTCATCTTCACAGTGATGGTTTCCATTGGCTTAGCCACAAGCTAATAGGGACCTCAGCACGCTCCAGACTAGCATCTCTTTGACTGAGGGACCTAGAGTAAAACCGGAGCTGTTACAGCCAGTTATCAATTAATTTCCAAAACTACTGCCGACAGGCGGCCCCCCAACCTTCTGCTTCCCAGGAGTGATCTGGTTTGGAGGAGACAATGCATCACGGCGGACAGGAGAGGTTCTAAGAATCCAGAAACCTGGTTCCAGCTCTACCGTGTGACCTCGGGCAAGGCTGTGTCTCTCTCTGAGCCTCATTTTCCCCATCTGTAAAATGTGAGACTTGAACCAAAAGCTCCCTAGGGATGAGGTGTGGCATGGGTGGGGGCAAGGTAGAATTCAAAGTTCCTCGGACTTGAGCTGAAATCCCCACTCTGTTATGTATTGTCTGAGTGACTCTGGCAAGTTACTAAATGTCTCGCGGCTTCGACTTTACAAAGCCTCGGGGTTATAAGCAATACTTAACCGGCCTCCCCACGTTCACCTTTCCCTTCTTTCCTGTCTGCTCTCCACACTATAGCCAACAATGAGCTTTTTAGAACACAAATCTGATCATAGCATCTCCCTCCTTAAAACCTTTCAAAGCTCTCCAGTGTCCCTGAGAAAAGAGAAACTCCGTAATCTGGCAGATGCTGGGTCCAACTCTACCCAGTTCATTCTCCCATTGCAGCCATACCGGCCACTCTCCTTCTCATCCTGCTCCCTTCTGCCACAGGCCCTTTGCACATTCTGTTTGCATTCGCTGAGTTCTCTGCTACCTTTTCAACCAAATGGGCCATGCTTCAACCTCACTCAAGTATCACCTACTGAGTGAAGCCTTCCCTCTCTCCAGAGGGCCTCAGTAAAGACTCTTATAGCCCCATGCATCTCTCCTTTGTAGGCACCTTCACAGTTGTAAGGTTACATCTGCGTGATTATTCGATTAAAAAAAACTAACTCAACAATAGGCCTGCAAGCTCCGCAAGGGCAGGGACCACGTTGCTTGACACCTCACATAGTGCCTATAGAAAAGGTCAAAACGAATTAAGAAAATCCAACAATGCCAACATTTAAGCAATGTCCACATGTCAAACACTTCCCAACAACCGTAAGAATTAAGTTTTATTATTATTCTCATTTAACAAAGGGGAAGACTGAGTCACAGAGAGGTTAGGTAATTTGTTCGAAGCTGGGTTTTATAAAGCTAGTATGTGGTCAAACCCTGGAAGTCTGGTTTCTGGCAGACTAGTTGAAGCAATGCTCAGGGAACAGATCTTTAAGCAAGCAGGCACTTGATAATAAAAATAATTGCTGCCATTTTTTTTTGTTGATGTGTCCAATACTATTCTAAGGACTTTCAGATGAATTATCTTATCCTCCCAGTGACCCTGGGAGGGAATACTATCATTATTTTCATTTAACAGATGAGGAAACAGAGCCTCTGAAAGATTAACTGGCTTGCCCAAAGTCATCTGGCTTTGGGTGGTGAAGTTAGAATTTGAACCTTGGTTCACCTAACTTCAGAGTCTGGGAAAACCCAACTCTCTGATCCTCAGGGAGGATGGGGACAAATTCCCCACCATACCACGGATTTCTGCATTCAATTCTAGTGAGAAGACTCGGATCCCTTCTGGCACTGAGCCTATCCAGCCGGGAAGAGCTATTCCCTGGAGACCACAAAGCCACCCACTGCCCCAGGGCCTCTGCTGAGGAGTCTACATGGTGACCTCATAGACGGCTGAGCAGTGTGACTCAAGGGGCAGCCAGGAGGGGGAAGTCAGTGGAAGCTCTAAAGAACGCTGTGACCACATAGTACACCCAAAGACCATCGCCAGCCATGACCACCAGCACCTCAGCCAACCAACGCCCTCCACCTGCACGCCCCTCAGCCCGCACTGGAGTCCTTCCAGGTTCCTCTCAGTGGCTCACCTGAACCAAATTTCACCACCGTGTGTGACCATTTGGAGCCCAAATCCCAACTCTACCCCTTAGTAGCAATGGCATCGCGAACCAGTCACTGACCCTTCTGAGACCCCCTGTAAAATGAGGATAAGAAACACCCACTTCACAGGAGCAGTGTACAGACCGAATGAGGGAACGTGTGTGAAAGGCCCAGCGCGGAACCCGGCTGGGCAGCTGCCAGTCCTCCTGTTATTAAAACGCAAGGGGATGGCGGAGGGCAGAAGACGGGCCATAGCACCATTTGCCTGGAGCACCTGCTCTTCCAGATCCTTATTTTACTCACGCCTGAGAGTTTCGCACTGGGTCGCCCCACTTCCAGAGTCGGATGATAACAACAATAACAGTAAAAAATAACATTTGTTAAGTATGTACCATGGATGAGACACTAGGAAAAACGCTTTGCACCCATTATAATTTTTAAATATATAACCTGAATCTTCTAAAACATTCTATGAGGCAATCCAGAGATACACTACTTGGATTCAAACACTTGTTAACTATGTCACGTTAGGCAACTTCTTTAAACTTTCTGTTCCTCGACTCCCTAATCTCTAGAATGAGAATAATCATAATAGCACCTGTTTCATAAATTGTTGTGAGGATTAAAATAGTATATGGTGGCAGAGATATCTAGCACTTTGCCAAAAATGCACACCCCTCTAATAGTGTAGAATTGTGACTGGGAGTGGTTGTCCTACCAATGACCATAACTACCAGCCCCCCTGTATCTAGTTGAGGCCATGTGACTAGGTTCTGGTCACTGGAATGTGGAAGGAATTAATATACCCACACCCAAGACTGTCTCATAAAAACATCCCAATCCTCTATACCCCTGTTGCCCCCAATCAGGGAAGTTCCTGGGAGTCACATGTTCCAGATGGCAGAATCCGCATCAACATCCATGGAACGTGGCACCTCCCTACCTCCAAACCAACCCCCCGCCCCACCATCAACTAGACTCAACATGAATGAGAAAAAAACCTTTTATTAGGTCAGCCTTATGATGTTAGGGTTTATCTGATACAGCAGCTAGTAACACCCCAACTAATAAAGCAATTGGTACCATAAGTGGGATGTTTAAATAGGTATCATTGGCTTAGAAGCCAGACAGCGGGTTATGATATTAGAGACTAGAAAACTGAAGTCCCATGGGATACGGTGGTAAAATGTTTGGTTAAACTACCATCTATGACAACTTAGAGGATAGAACCCATGCCTACCAGGCCTGTAAGCTATAAAGAAAGAGCTTCCTGGCTGAGTTTAGCATGGTATTAGGGGAAGGGAGGAACTCAGGCATGAATCAGCCAGCTTGCAAGTAAAATCGGAAAGGAATTGTGGAGAGGTTAAAAACAACAACAACAACAAAAACAAACAAACAAACAAACCCCAACTATTTCTACCCTAAACAATCAGAGAAAAGATTGAGAAGACTTTCAAGTGAAAAATCAGTTTTAAGGGCATAAGCTTCCCACCTAAGCCTGATGGCCTCAAGGTAGCTGCCATTAGGTTGAGAGAGGCATAGGGCTAAGAATCCAAAACAAACAAACAAACAAATAACACAAGCTTCAGAACTAGGTCTAGGAAATAATTTTGGGTGTGGCTAGACTTCAGAGGTGAAGATCCTAAGTTGTTGAGAGAATTGCATTACAAAACCCAGAAGTTTGGATTTTACGTCTTTTACTGATACGACACTAAAAACGATCCTTGAGCCCCTAAAATTTCCAGAGCAGGAGCTAAGTTCCAAAGGTCAAGAGACCCTACTCCCCAAGATCCACTTCAGGGATGGCCAAGAAGAATAATGAACAAAGAAAATCCTCCCACGGGGCAGAGCCAGGAGCACAGAGAACAATGAAACAGGAAATTTCTCACAAAAGGTTTAAGCAAGAAACCTCACCCACTTCCAGGTACCTGCCCAGCAGGATTGTAGAACTGTTGAGGGCCAGTGACTTCTCTGTGTCTTCCACTACTGCCTTTTCCTGGTGGGTTATCCTCCAATGTGGTACAGCGGTGCACTGTGACAGGTAACATGCCCTTTTGGCTCATGCGTCCCTGGACCATGAGGAGCCACACTCCATCCAATAGAAAGGATAGAGATTCGCCCAAAGATCCCGAACTTTAAATTCAAAGCAGTGATAGGACAGAACATGAGTTCCCGCCTTTGGGAAAGAGAAACATGTTTTGTGTGAAAGAAGGAAGCATATAGATGTTTGGTGGCTTGGGAACCAATGACACATCTGGCCAATGATATATGGGTACAAGTGGTGAGGTCCCTTGCAGGCTTAGCCCACAACACCTTTCTTATGATGCTCTACATGCTCCTTCTTCTACTTGCAGGCTGGATGAATGGAAAAGGAAGGCCCTGAAGGCTACATGTTGATGATAAAGAAGGCAAAATTCCCAGCAGGCTTGGTACTTCAATGACCCTCCTGCCTCCTCCCACTCTACCCCTCTCCCAATCAGGCTTTAGTAAGGAAGAAATGACCTTCTATTGTATTACGCTGAGATTTGAGGGTTGTCTTTCATAATAGTTCATGTAACTATAGCAATTACAATACAGAGAGTTCTTAAAACACTATACTAGTGTAGTTAGCACCATAATAAGCACTATACAAGTGTAATTATTAATATAATACCCATTTTACAGATAGGGAAACTGCAAGTCATGGTGTAGCCAACTCCAAAGTCAAATACCATTTTATATTTACCTCTCAGGAGATGATAACCAGACCCATTTCATAGGTGAATAGGTGAGTCTGGTGCCTGGCTCAGGGTCACAAATAATAGCAGATCCAGAATTGGAGGACTTCCTTCTACTGAAAGGCTATCAGTGACCCCACCCCTGACTTCAGGTCTCTAGCTTGTTCTCTCAACGTTTTATTTTGTTGTTATTTTTATTTTGTTTCGGGAAATATCCTACTTGCAAATGCTCCAGCCCAGAACTGGCAAGTCTGTGTAGAAAACCAAATAACCCTCCACTGACCCAAATTTCAAGTTTTAATTTACACTGAGCTAGTTAATTAAAAACATACTCTGTGAGCAGACAGACACTCCCGTGGCTGGCTCATGAGATGGCTTTTGCTATTCTTTGTAAGAAGGAAGGTTCCTTCTGTGACATTTCTGTCCCTTACAGTGACAATGCACCACGGAACAGCACAGCTAGTTTAGGAAAAGGAAAACTGCTGAGTAAGCATTTAGTGCAGAATCAGAATCTATGGGGTACCCACCAAGCCAGTGTTGGTGAGACAGGGCTCATGTTAATTAATGTTTATAAAGTGATTGGGGAACCCTGAGATGAAAGAGACTATTCAAAATCCCCAAAGCTTTATTTATTATCATCAGCAGCTTGAATAATCTAGGGGTTTTTTTTTTTTGTTTTTTTTTTTAAGGAAGCCAGTATTACCCTACTACGTGGCAGATGTTTTCACAGTACTTGATCTGATTTAATCCTTTTAATCACCCTATGTGGCAGGTTTGGGTTTGTTCCTTTTTTATGTCTTTTTGTTTGTTTGTTTTTGGTAATCTTCATTGTACAGATGAGAAAACCAAGTTCAGCAAAATTAAGTAACTTGCTAGAAAGTGGAGGGGCCAAAATTTGAGGCTAGGTCCTTCTTGGTATAAATTCTTCTCTCTTTCACCATACCACATTGCCTCTTCCAGTCTTCCCCTCAAATTCTTTCTGCATTTAAAACAAAATTTCATTCAAGGATGCCTATGGCTTTTCTGATTTTGTATGTCTTCATTTACTGAAGTATATTTTACGATGCAGTAAAGAGTGCGTATCTAAAATTTTACAGTGCAATGCATTTTGACAAATGCATATACCACTGAACCCACACCCCTATTAACATAAGTGATGTTTCTAACACCCCGGAAAGTTCCCTTCATTAACATTAATGATGCCTTTAAAAAAAAAAAAAAAAGAACAAATCAAATGAGCTACTTTCCTTTGACCAAAGTAATTTTTTTTGTAACTTTGGCAGTGGGGCTGTGCCCATGGGGTCAGTCCCTGAGGTGGGCACACTGAATTTTTGATGTTGGGAATATTGGAAAGGGGGATCCGGTTAAAATTCTGCATCCTGCTGGTTCCATCTACACTAAACGCATGGGGATGATTTAATCTAGGTGAGACAGAGATGGCAGGTCCCATTGTGTCTGGATTATCATAACGATCATCACCATTTGGGCTCCTGTCATGTGTCAGACACCAGGTTGTAACACCTTTACATACATGATCTCATTTAATCCTCATAATGATTACCTCCTTTTTACAGCTGAGGGAACTGGGACTCAGAGAGGTTAGGTAACAAACCTAAGGACACACAGCTAGAAAATGGCAGCCTTGAAATTCAAATCTAAGAGCTCTGACTTTAGAGGCCTTTACAAATATTGGTTAGAGACATTGATGGGCAAATTTTAAATCCCAAAGATTTAGTGGGCCAGTTATTTTCATTCATCAAACACTACTTGACAGCTGGAAAATGCTAAGTGTTGTGCTGAGGGATATGGAAAGAGATACGAAGGTGAATTAAGACGCAAGCTTGCACCGGAGGTGCCATGGTGTGATGGGGAAACACAAAACAGGGTTCGGGTCAGGACTCTCAAGGAATGGGGAACGGGCTGGGCTATGTAAGGCCCCGGTTTGGAGACTGCGGGAGGAATGCATCAAGGAAGTCCTCATAGATATGCCAGGAAAATCCTTCTTGAGCCACCTCTTCAAGGATGAGTGGGAACCAGTCAGCTCTGCGGGGGTTTAAGGTAAAATATCTTAAGCATACACCAGTGTGGCCAAGCATGTCTGTCCAATCCTTATTTAGATTTAGCAAAATCAGTCAAGCCAGAATTTAGAAGCCCACAGAAATGCAACACTGACTGGGGTCCCGAGCTCTTTCAAACAGCTACAAATCAACATAAGAACAAAACCAGCTCTGAAGAGTAAAATAATCACCACAAAGTTCATGCCCTAAGCCCATGCCTGTGATTTTTGAGAGCCACCAAGCTGCGGCTTAGAGTCAATTATCTTGTATTTTCCAAGCTGAATCCCATGTGACTAGTTTCATGATTCCTCAGGCCTTGGCCACAAACTGGAAGGGTGGACAGGCGCAGAGATGGCGGTAAGAAGGGGCAACCGAGGTAGAAAGACTTGGAAAGATATTTCAAGAAACTCAGAAATCAACAGCTTCTTTCAGGACAGCATTGTATAACATAGTGCAATAGCTTGCTCAACTCGACAGGCATCTAGTAAGCTCCAGCTGTGTACCAGGCCCTCTCTTAGGCTTGGCAGCGGATATTAAAATGTAAAATCCTGCCCAGTTCAGTTTGTTAGAACAAAGGGTGTGTGAACTGGGACAGAAGAACGCCAGGCTGTTAAGTGTCTCTGTTCAACTATGTAGGTAATAATGAAAGGCAGGGAAGATGGCCTGAGGCAGGGAACTCACCTGTCATTAAAGAGCAAGATACTGAACTGCCCCGTACCTCAGTTTCCTCTCTATATAATGGGGATAATAGTACCTTTTCACTTGAATGTTGAAGATCAAATGAGTCAACATACAGAGTACTGTTGGATGCATATCAGCTGTTATTGCCTCCAGACCTTGGCAGTACCTGGGTCCTTAGAAAATGCTCAATAAACAGTGCTGAACACATGAATTCACGAATGAATGAGTGATGCTACTGAGTCAAAGGGGGAAAATCGATTATGTAAGGCATGGGCTCCTTCATTAGGCCAGTGGATCAGAGAGACTGCCATGCAAATTAGTTTAAGAAGTAGGTTTGATGTTTAACGTTTGTTTCCGATACCTAAGAAATTAATTGTTCATTTCTTAACTCATCTGCAGAGATGACCTGCCATTTTAAACAAGCCTAAGGAAAAGAGATGAAGGGATCACAATGAAATGTCAGTGTTTCTCATACTAAGAGATGGCTGGAGGGGCCCTGCAGCCCAGGAATTAAGCTCTGTGGTGTGGGAAACGCTGTGATGGCAGCCAACCGCAACCACCGCGCGCTCTACATTATATTTATTCCGAAAAGGATAAACACAAACACTGCCTTTAAAAGATGTTAAAGATCATAAAAGTAAAACCAACTTGAAAAAATTATACAGGCTTCTAACACAAACAGAGCTACGAGAGAGGACCTGGGGGTGTCTTACAGACCTCCACCCTTATTTTACAGATGAGGAGACTGAGGCCCAGAGAAGCTAAGCAAGTCACCCAATGCCATAACTTCAAGAGAATGGCAAAGACGAGGTGGAGAAGGGTGCCGGGATTCCCACACTTGAGCCCTCTCAGGGGACGGCTCTCTTCTCCCAAAGGACACATCGAGGGGGAAAAACTAGAGGTGGTTCCAGCCCCTGCAGGGGTAAAAGGTTGGAGGGGAGTTAGGAGTAAAGGACGATTGTAATAATGCGAGTAAGAACAGGGGAGGTGGACGTACACCATGGGAAGAAAAGTAAGCACCTCTGCTCTTTTCGTGGGAGCAGGGTTCCACACCAGGAACGGTCCAGCCCAGAGCTCCTGGGTTTGGAGGTGTATCCAGTCCCTTCTAAAGAAGCACACGCTCAGACCAATGCCTTCTCCCGGGTGTTTCCATCTCAGAATCTCACAGGGGATGTGTGGGGGTTGGAGATAAGGGCAGGAAGCCTCACAGATACCCTCTCTTTGGGGGTTGCGCCTTCGACTGGCAGCAGAGGGGGAAGGGCCCTGGCAAAGAGATCGCGAAGAGTCTCGGGGACCAACGCGGAAGTCGCGATCCCGCCCCCACCCGCGCACAGCCGCTTATACTCCTTCCTTCCCCTCCCCCAACGCTGATCAAAGCCAGGGGAAGGGACCGAGAGCTGGGAGGGTGGGTTTCCGAAGAGCTGCGGCTGGAGCCGCGCGCCTGCTCGCTCCTGCGCGCACTCTCAGGCACACTGAACATACACACGCACTTCCGCGCACACACTCACGCACAAACACAGACTCTCACAAACACGCACACACTCACATGCACAGACTTGGCACTCCCAAGAGGCCGGGCCGCGCCCGCCGTATCTCTCCTTCAAGCCCGGGGAAAATGGACAGGCAGCAACATGAATGAAATCCGCCCAGAAAGACTGCATTTCAGCTCCAACCACGCAACCTCCGGCCAAACCGCTGAATATGTACCAAAGTTTTATTTCGCTTTTAGAGTCTCCAGTTACGCTTCTACCATTTCCTGTGGAAAATTGAAGCTCTGAAGTGTCTAGCTCCGGCTTTCGCAGACAGGACAGCCAGCTAGAGCTCTCGAAAAACAAGAGCCCCAGATCGCGCCCCCTCCTCCGCCAACACCGCAGGTTCAAACCCAACCGGTTCCTGCCTCCAAAATAGGGGGATGCGGGAGGGATGACAGAACCTGCTGGAAACGACGCCCTAAATTGACAACCCCCTCCAGAACCCCTCCCCACTCCCATCCTTCCTGGGTCCCTAGTGGCTCTCCTTAAGCCAAGTGGTGACAGCCGCAGCTCTCTGCCACAGGGCACCGACGGCAAGAGCTGGGAGGTCGGCATTGGGGGGGGGGGGTCGTCCACTGCGCAGCACCCCACCAGCTGTTCGCTCGGGCCCTCAAAGGCTGCCACGGAAAAACCTGGGACCGATAAGTGTGTCCTCTCCAGCCTGTCACCACACACACACACACCCTCTCCCCTACTGTTTCTAGGCCTTTCGAGCTCTAAAACGTTCTGCCCTTACAGCCGCGGGGCCTCTCCTCCCGCGTGCTGGCAGCGTCTCCAGGAGCGCGGGGAAGTAAGCGAACTGGGCGGCGGAGGGAGCAATGCGTCTCCTCGTGAATCCCAGCGAGACAAACTCGTGCTCATGAGAATTTGGCACCTTCAAGAACCAAAAAAAAAAAAAAAAAAAAGGGAGGGGGGCCCTGGAAGAAATATGTAGTATGCGCTAATGACTGCAAACCTGGCCCCCAAAAGGGTATTGAGCTCTTCCCACAGGCTTAGGGAGGCAGCCGCCGCCCCGCCCCGCAGTGGGAGCAGAACCACGCGCTCCTGGACTTGGGACCTTCGGAGTCACGTAAAGTGGCTCCTGAGCGCCAGAGGGAACAGGCGGGTTTCGGGCCCCCTCCAGCTCGGTGGTCCCCTCGGAAGCATGGGACAGCAGCGGGTGGCCGGAACGACGCGGGAGGGGGACGCGAGGCAAACTTGCGACGAGAGTTGGCTGGGTCGAGTGGGAGGGGTAGGCACCGCGCAGCCACTTACCGCTGGCGTTCTTCCCGCAGATGAGGTGCTGGTAGGGCTGCAGGAGCCCCCAGATCTCCGAGTCGTTGTTGACAGTGTGCTCCAGCGTCTCCACGGTGAATTTGGGCACCTCGTGGAGCGCGAGGTGGTGGTGGTGGTGGTGGTTGGCAGCGGCGGCCGGCGGGGCTGCCGCGGCGGGGACAGCGGTGGCCGGCGGGGCGCAACAGCTGCTGCCCCCGCTAGCGCTGCTGGCTGCGCTGCAGGCGCCGCCGCTCGCCGCTCCCCCTCCCGGCACCTCCCGCTCCTTCTCCGCCGCCGGGGCGGCGCTGGGGCCAGAGCCCGGGCCTGGGCCGGAGCTGCTGCCCGAGCCGGGGCCGCTGCAGCTCCGGGGCAGCCCAGAGGCCACGACCCGCGCGTAGATGTCCCGGAAGAGGCTCTCCATGCAGGCGGTCAGGTAGATGGCGGCGTGCTCGTGGATGCGCAGCGCCACGCGGCTGTCCACCATCCAGCGGTACACGCGGCCCACAGAGAAGGTGAGGCCGCAGCGCGCCGACTTGCCGCGGCCCAGGCGGTCGCCGCCGGCACTGCTCATGTTGTACAGGGACAGTGCGGCCAGCGCGGCCGCGGTGCAGTGCGCCGCCAGGCCCCAGGACAGCACTATCTCCATCGCGCTCTGGATCTCGTACTTGGTGCACTTAGCGAAGCGCAGGCTCAGGCGCTGCGCCTCTTTGGCGATGCGTACCAGCGCCCGGCTCACCAGCGTCGACAGCTTGGCCAGCGCGTCTTTGGGCAGGCCGCCGGGGGCCACCGGGCCTGCCCGGGGATCCCGCGTGCGCAGCAGCAGCGCCTCCAGCTCCTGGAGGGTCCAAGGAACCTCGTCGAGGTCCGGCAGCAGCCGCGGGCAGTGCTGGCCGGCGCAGTCCAGCCCCTCGGAGTCTTCCACCAGGGCAGTGTTGACGGTGTCAAAGCTGTTGTGCCGGCTGTGCATGGAGTCAGCTAGAGGCGGCCAGCAGCTCCCGCCATACGGGGACGCCGGGTGCGAGTCGGAACAGCACAGGGACAAGTTGGAGGAGCGCACCGAGTCCGCCGCGCCACCATAACCCGAGTCCAGCGTAAGATCCTCCAGTGTCCGCACCACGGGCTTCTTACCTCGCCTGGCCATCGCTGCGCCACTTCATGCTGCGGCCGCCGGGGAGCCGAGGGTCAGGAGCAGCGAGGAGCAGCCGGCGCCGGGGCGCGGGGAGAGCCGAGTGCGAGCTGCCTCGGCTCACTTTTCCACCAGCCGCTACTACCCCCAAGTGTTACGACTTTCGGCTGCCTCCTCCGAGCTGCCGCTGTGGAATACACAGGGCAGACGCCGGAGTCATCTTCCAGAGCCCGGGCCGGAGCTGGGACGCACTGAGGAGCGAGCCAGGCCGGGAGCGAAGCTCACGCTGGGACTCGCCCCTTTCTTCCAAAATAAAGTGTCTGCCCGCTCCTCCCTGGGCCGGGCTGGGCGCAGAAGCCACCGGCCTCGGTGTTCGCAAGACGGATATCGCCTCAAATGCCGCCGCCGCAGCAGCAGCAATTTCGCGGGCAGCTGACTCGCGGCTCCAGGATCCCGGTTCCCAGCTCCCGGCGCCCGGGCCGGGGTTCGCTCCGCGCCAACCCGCCCCGCACTGAAGCGCAGCAGCGACGGCGGCGGCTGCAAACCCAGCCAAACCCCGCAAACCCCCGGCAGCCAGTGGGGCGGGCGTATGTAAAGCAGGGCCGAAGAAGAGCCAATGGGATCAGAGAATGCTAATTACCTCGCCTTTTTTTCTTCTCTCTTTTTTTTTCTTTTTAATTCCTCAACTCCAAGCATTCCCGCCCCTCACACACGCCCCCGGCCCTAATCAAGGCTGCTGGAAGTGGGGAACCGCAGCCTGGCACTTGGGGGTCCTTTAGGAACCTAGAGACGCATATGCTGCCCCACCCCTGCTGCTGTCCTTACCTCTCAGACTCCTGGTTTTGGTACCAGAATGCGAAGGTGATAGGTTGAGCAGGTGATTCTTCCACCCACCCACCGAGGTATGCTCCCCCAGCTGTTTACAAAAGCGTCTGTCTGGGGTCGCTCTCTACCCAATGCGTTTCGGATTTCACTTCCTTTTTTCTCTAATACACGAAGCGTGTTTTTTCTCCCTCTCTCCCCAGCTCCGCCTTCAGGTTCCCAAACCAATTTCTGCGGCCCTGGCCCTCTTTCAGCCCGGGTTTGCCCCAGTGTGGAGGGAATTAAGAAACCAGGCGAGCTGAGGGGCCAGAGCAAGGAACACCCACTGGAAGGCCAATTCGCTGGATATTCGCCGCCTGCCACTAGGGCACATTAACTAGGTTTCTTTCAGTAGCCAGGAGGACCATGGGCCTACCCTTCGAAGGCCTGGGGGGTGTTCTTAGAGGAAAAGGCTCATGTCCCCTGGTGAGTGTGGTTCCAAACAGCCTTGCCTTAGAAAAGGGTAAATTTGCACGGAGGAGAGTTTTCATTTTTGACTAAAGAAAGATAGACCATATATGTATGACTTGGCTGCATTTATTTCAATGGCGTTGTCTTCTTGTTTGTCCCCACCCACCAGGGCAGAAACCTTACCTTACTCACCTGGGGTTCCCCAGCTCTCACACAGTGTCTCTACCTGGGGTAGAGAACAATCTTCCTCTGGCTGGCTAGAATTTTTGTGTTAGAATTTCCCTTCTGTGGGAAGGAAGCCCAGACCCCTCAGGGCTGGCTCAGGTGCTTGGAGTGACACCCGACACCCCCCCACCCCCACATGCCTCACCCATTCTGAGGCTGTTGATTTCTGGGCCCTTGTGACACTAGGTTGTTTCAGTCTGACAACATGTCTAGACTGCACACTGGACCAGGGGTTCCCCATCTATAGGCCTGGCACAAAATAGGCACTCAGTAAATATCTGATGTAAATGGGTGGATGAAGGAAGGAAAGACATGCTTTTGAACTGTTGGCTTAAAGTTCAACAATAATAGACTTTCCCAGATACCCCAGTAGGTTGTCTGTTTCTCGTATCTGTCATTCCAAATCTACCATCACAGTTCCGTTCACCACAATACACCAACTAACCAGAGCTTGAAATTGAAAGCTACCTATGCTTTCACATCAATAAATCACCCTCACCCTACGTCTCTCTTTGACTATTGTAATATTCTACCAACTGGTCTCCTCTCCTGCCTCTTCTTTCTCCAAACCATGGAGGCCAAGAATCTTCCAAAAGCCCCGTTCTGATCTTGTAATTCCTCTGGAAAAAATCCATAGGCTCCACATTGCCTTCCTGGTAAATCAAGTTCTTACTGATTAGCTGGCCTTCAGTGATCTCTTCACTCTGTTCCTGTAATTTTCAAAACCTTTCAGAAGGGACCGTGATGATTAGTCTTACGTATCTACTAGAGTGGGCCACAGGTGCCCATCTTGCACAGTATGTCTGGGTATGTCTCTGAGGCTCTTTCCAGATGAGATTAGCATTCGAATCTATGGACCCAGTAAAGTAGATTGCCCTCCCCAACGTGGTTTTCCTCACCTCACTGATTGAACTAGGAGATTTCATCTTATCTTCTCCAGACTTTGAACTAGAATCGACATCATCTGCTCCCCTGATTCTCAGGTCTTCTGGCTTGAACGGAATTTTACCACCAGCTTTCCCAGGCCTCCCGCTTGCAAACATCAGAGCATGGGGGGGGTCTCTGCTACTATAGTTATATGAACCAATTCCTCATTATAAATCCCTCTATGTTTTCTCTGTTTTTCCAGAGAATCAAAACCAATAGAATATATATTACATATGTATATACAATATATATAATTCTTTGGAAACCCAACTAATATAGGAACATATGGTCTTTAATGATCTGAGCCTGGCCTTTCTCTCTAGCCTCTGTCATCACCCTGGCCTCACATAGACACACAGGTATACTCACACATCTACACAGATACAAGCACACTCATGAACACACAGACATACACATACGCACACCCTGCTCTCTAGCCATACTGAAATCCCTTGCTGGTTTTTCAAGTTCCAGAGTTTTTCCTTGCATCCAATAAGCCTTCGTGGATGCTGTTCCTTTTGCTCAGCACACTTTGTCTTCTTCCTCTCCACCTGGCAAAGTTCTCCTCCTCTGAGATTCAAGTTTACCACCACTGAAAAGTTTCTCTCGCTGCTGCCGGCTCTTCACCCAGCCCAGATCTGGGGAGGTGTCTCCATCGCTGTTGCTCCGGGTTTGTTCCCAGGACCTTTACTCTTCCCCTCTATGTGTTTCCCTGTGGTTGCACCCACTCGTACGCCTCAGTTACCACCTATGTGCTGGTACCGCTTGAGTGATCACCACTCTCAGTAGAGGGCAGGCAGCAAGAGAACCCCCGGGAAAGCCTCGTGCATAGGGGAAAAAAGAGACTGAAAGCAAAGGCCTTAGCATTGATTTATCTTCTTCTGTGGCACGAGGTCGACTTGGGTTCCAGTACTGCCTCTGCCAGTTTTCCAGTCAGGTTCCTAGTGTTCACTCATTCAGTCTCTTTTATCCTTTTCTTGCTTTTGAAATGCACTAAATAATCACACCCATGGGGGTTACATGAGATTTTTCCATATACAGGATTTAACACAGTGTCCTACACATGACAGATAATTACCCTATAAATGTCTGTTACCATCATCTACATTTTTCTATTTTCCACAATAAACACATTTCTCAAAGAGTCAGGAAACAATGACAAATGTTATACATAAAATCCAACGTACGCTTCCAGGCTGGGCTGAAATGCCACCTCCTCTTGGACGATTTTCCATATATCAGCAGAAATGTTCTTCCCTCTTAAGCTATAGATGTTATGCGCATGCTCCCTCTCACCTTCCAGAGGGCTCGCTCCTTCAAAGCTGGCATCTTGCCCCCCAACACAGTGCCAGTAGTACTGATGAGTTTATTCCATAGTATTATGAATAAACCAAACCGTATATCCATTTAGATTACTAAAATAAATCATTAATGATAATGTTTAAGTGTCTGAGTGTGAATGACCTCAAAATACTGAAAAAAATAAACACATCAACCAAATGCTAAAAATTAGCTCCATACTATTAGAAAGCTCAGCGTCTGCAAAGAAGCATGAAGAAAATTTAAATAATCCTGAATTCCGCCTCACAGAGGTCATCACCATTAACCTCTTGTATTTCCTTATAGTCTTTCTAATTTTTTCCCATCTTTTTTTCTTCTAAACATATATATTTTAAGGGTTGTAATTATTCTGTAAATTATGTTGCATTTTGATTTTTGTCCTCAAGGAATTTCCTCAAACTCGATTGTATAATCATTCCGCATGCTATTAAATATGCATCCAACTTATTCCTTTTTTTTTTTTTTTTGGTGGTTACAAAATATTTCAACATATGTTTATACCTTAATTTGTGTATTTTGAGTCCCCAATTGGTCGTTTCTGTTTTCCAACTGCTGTAATAATGCTGGGATGAACCTCTTTGTATATAAATAACTCTCTTCTTCAAAACTGAAAGTCTCACATATATTATCCTCTAAGAAATACAGATAGACAATAAATATACACTAAAGATTAAAAAATAAACAAAAAAATCAGAAGTTAAATTACTGGGATTTTTGCCTATCAGATTAGCAAAGATTTATAAAGTCAAGTCATGATGAATGTGTGTCATGGTGAGGCATAAATTAGGGCAATCTTTCGGGAGGGCAGTTTGCCAATATGTATCAAAATGTCAGTATGCATTCCCTGTGATTTCCCAGAAATCCTATATTCTGATGTTATCCGAGGTGATCCTTGTGGGTTTTTTCAAAACTATACAGGATGCTCTTGGTAAGGTTGCTTTAACATAGGACTTTGGGAAACAATCTCAGTGTCTTTCAATAAGGCCTGATGAAATCAATTATAGTGATTTATATAAGGAAATATGAAGTAGTTGCAAAGAATAAGGATGGCCGTCTTTATTTCTACAACATATTGGTGAGGGAAGAAATTTTTGAAAATAGGTTTTGGAATTTACATTTAATATGATTGCATTCATGTAAAATGCTTTACGTAGGCTAAATATGTATGCAGACATATCTTGTTTTATTGCACTTTGCTTAATTATGCTTCACAGATATTGCATTTTTACAAATTAAAAGCAAGACTCTCCACCGGCAAAAAGATTACAACTCACTTTACTGCAGTAATCTGGAACCGAACCTATGAGATCTCTGAAGTGTGCCTGTGTAAGTGTGTAAACGTGCCTGAAATGATGGTAGTAGTAGCTATAACTAGTTTTTTGGATTTCTAGTGTTTTTTAACTCTCTTCTTTGTACTTCTATACTTTTTATGATAAACAGGTATCATTTTTATTAGCTCCAGGATGCTATTTGCAGAAGAAAATTAAATTGTTTTATGCCCATTATTCTGAAGCCTACCTGTCAATCAGAGTACTAAAATATAATCCTTCGTCCTTCAGCATTCTAGAAAACAATCAGCTAGTATAGCAACTAACACAACAACCAGAATGTGAAACAGCTGCATTCAGTTGGATTCACATGTGTTGAAGGCTTCCTCATGAGCTTCTCATGCATCTACTGTATGTGAGCTGCAAGGCCACTTGGGTTTGAAGCCCAGCTTCCTACTTCCTCGCTATATACCTTTCAGCAAGTTTCTCAGCCTCTTCATGCCCCACTGTGTACCTCTGTTCTTCATCTGTAATTGGGGATAATAATACCACATGTCTCAGTAGTTACCCATGAGGATTGACTGAGATCACCACAACAATGTCCAGCACTGTAAATGTTCACCAGTGTTGATTACTCTTATTACAGGTCAGGTAGAGTGAGTGATGGTTGTAGGCAGATGGGGGGAGTCTGCCTCCTTTCCGGGTCCTGCTCTTGTTGTTGAGCTTTTAGTCCAAAGACAGATATGAATAAGAGCTGCAAGTGCAAAGAATTTCAAGAAAGGGCAAGTTCAAGGATTATACACATGAATTAAAAGATTGCTGTACCATTTCCGAGCAAGCCCCTTGTAAATATCAGCTATTTCCTAAATGGAGTCAGTGTGTGTGAAGCTCAGAAATGATCCCTTTGCTATACAGAGGGAGTGCAAGACTCTGTTACTAGGTGGAAGACAATAAATGTCCACCTCGATTTCAATTTGCGCCACATGAGAAAGGAAAATGTGCGCCCACTATTTTCGAAATTTCTCCTGCAAGAAAGAATCATAGAGTCTACATAATAGTTTGCTCAGTTGCAGAGTAGATAGGTCATGCAGCTCAAAGAGCTTTAAAAGGTAACTTTTAAGCAAGGAGTATAGTTGCATCTGTCATTATAAGGGGGTTCTCAGAGCAGATCCCAATGTGAGCATGGCCTTCACAGCAGTGATTTTTCATGGCTGGAGGTCATGCATCTTTTGATGAACTGGTAAAGCTACCAGTTCTCTCCCTATAAAAGTGCATGTATGTGCATAAACACTACTTATATACAATTGTTATATGATATTTGGAATTCAGCAACCCCTAGATTTTACCCATGGATTTCCTACTGTCCCGTTAATATGGTAATTGCTATACCCCTCCTGTGGAATTCTAAAAATGAAGAGGTACAGATCCTTTCCACTTGGAACTTCTGCTCTCAGTAGGAGGTCCAGCCTGGGAACACCTTAAATTTCAATCTGAAGGAACTAATGCAAAGAATCAGTTACAGAGGAGACAGGAGAGCTGAGGAGCTAAATGGGACAGGAAGACGACAACCAGGAAAGTAGCAAGAAGGCTCTGCTACCCACAAGGCTGGAGGGACGGGGAAAAGATGGTGTTGCCAGAGCCCAGAAGCCAACCCATCGGACAGGATCTACAACCACAATGGAGGCTGAGCAGGAGAGACAGCTCCAGGTTGGGAGGGGCTGCCTGGCAGGGTCTGGATTCATGGATGAGACACAACTGCTGTGAGGAACGCAACCAGAAACAGACAGGGAGGGGACAGAAAAACCCTGGGCTCTCCTCTCCTCCTGAACCCTGTCTTCTGCCAGTCTCTCCCGTTGTCCAAAACCACCAAGAAGCTGGAGGGCAAAGGAGTTTGGGAAAGTTAGAATGCTGCAGGATGAAAGATTGTATTTTAGTACTCTGATTGACAGGAAGGCTTCAGAATAATGGGCAGAAAATAATTTAATTTTCTTCTGAAAATAGCGTTCTGGCACTAGTAAAAATGATATCTGTTTATCATTAAAAGTTCAGAAGTACAAAGAAGAACATTAAAAATCACCAGAAATCCAAAAAACTAGTTACAGCTATTATTACCATCATTTCAGGCATGTTTACATACTTACACAGGCACACTTCAGAGATAGCGTAGGTAGATATGAAACAGACAAAGCAGAACAGAAGGGCAGGTATGGCTATGAGCACGGACAAGTAAAGGACCAGTTCAGGAAGATGATATTTCAAGATGTATCTATTATGGAATATGTCCCAAATTAATGCTGCAAACTTTCAGAGGAGGAGGCTTTGATTCTGTCCCCTGTTTGTTCCCATTGTCCTTACCCTGGTAAAATCATTCATTGCCTCCCGTTGGGACTGTTCCAAAGAGCCCCACACTTGGTATCCCCAGTGCCAGCCTCGTCTTTTCATCCAGATGTACTGGCTCATTTTTATAAAACAGCACACCATCACCATCAGAGAGAAGCAGTGCTAATCTCTGTCCAATCTCGTTTGCTGCCATCTGCCCTGGTTACCTGGCTTCATACTCTGTAAACTAATTATAGCTTCTTAACTACACCGTGTGTCTTCACTAATACTGTTTCCTCTGTATCAAATGTCTTTTTTTTTTTCTTTCTGTTTTGCCCATTGGACTCCTATGCATTCTTCAATGCCCATCTCAAATATCATCGCTTTAGTAAGAACTACCATTCTCCTGGTGTCCTGCCCCGTAGAACTAGCCTCTTTGCTCTACGTCTTTAAATGTACCTCTACTACAGCTTTTATTGATAATTATCAGCCATAATCAATGTCAGCAGCAGCAGCTACAGCGGTTTCCTGCTCTTTTCTCTTTGTAAGAGAGTAGTAGTTCATAGTGTGGGCTTGAGGTCAAAAAGAGCTCTATTTGTGTACCAGTGGCCGGCTGCATGATTTTTACATAAGTTTTTAACCTCTGAGTTTCCATCTATTAATTCTTTATGTGGGGAAGATCATAATGCCTCATAACCTCATAAGGGTTTTCGCTTGATGAAACAAGGCATGTAAGTAATTAGCACAGTGCCTGGTATACAGAATGGCTCTGATAAATAGCAGCTACCATTATCTAATCTTAGTCTTTTAACTAAAAAATAAAAGAGAGATCACATTGTATATATTGATTTATAAACTACTTTTTTCATTAAAATATATCACTTTTCTTAGGTGGTCTTTTTTATATTTTTCAACTTTTTATTTTATTTAAACAGAAAAGTTGATTGATAGATAAAATAAACACTCCATTCACTCATCACCCAGATTCCCCATTTCTAACATTTGCTTTCTCTCTCTTTCTGTAAAAGAGGTCTGTCTGCGTGTGTATATATGTTCTTTTTTTCCTGAACCATTTGAAAGTAAGTCGCAAAGATCATGATACTTTAGCACGTATCGTACGTTCTCCTACAAGGAGCTGTAAGACCATTGTCATGCCCAAGAAATAACACTGATATAATAACATTATCTAAAATATAATTCATATTTCAATTGTTCCCAAAGTGCCCTTTATAGTGGCTTTTCCTTATATTATCCGATGACCACATAGAATTCTACTGAACAGATGTCCAATAATTTGTTCAATGAATCTATTATCGTTGGACATTTAGCTTCTTTCAGCATTGCATAATTGTACACAGCTCTAAAAAAAAAAAATCTTTACAGTTATGTCTTTATGTATTTGACTTCTTACTTCCTTGGGGAAAATTCCTATAATGGAATTTGGTCCAAGGCAATGCAGCATTCTAAAAGCCTGATGCATGAGGCTAAACTGCTCTTCAAGAAGACTGCACCAATTATACCCACCAGCAGTGTGCAAGGGTGCCTGCCTCCATTCTTTTGACATCATTGCTATTATTATTTCCATATTTATCAATTTAACAAGAGAAATAATAATAACTAACACTTATATACCATTCCTGATGTGCAAGGCACTATTCCACTTGTATAATATATATCAACTTCCTTACCCCTTACAACACCCTATAACCTCCATTTTACAGATGAGAAAACTGAAGCAAAGAGTGTTTTAGCAGCGTGCCCAAGGCCATACAATTAAGGAGAACAACCCAATAATATCACATATCTATGTTATATTATTACCGCTTAATATAGCGTCTAACATTTATTTGATCGCCCTGAGGCTGAATTTGTTTACATATTTGTCTTTTATATCTTTGCTTGGAGGAATTTCCTGTTTACACCATTTCCTTCTGGTGGGGGGAGGGGGTAGATCCTAAGATGTTTGTCTTTTTCTTAATTATTTTTAAGAATTACTTATTGAATAAAAATAATCTTTCTGTGTCATACATGTTATGGATAATTCTCCGTGGCTTGCCATTTCCTCCATTTAAATTTGTTTGTTTGTTTGTTTGTTTGTTTAGCTAGCTAAGTAGCATGAGATTTCTGTTTTCACATAGTTAATTTGTTAATTCTTCTATTTGATGTTGGTAGGACAGAGAGGCCTATTCTGCTTTCAAGACGATAAATATCATCCTCTATTTTCTCTTCCATCTTTATATTTTACTTGTAAATCTTCAATCCACCTCATTTCTCTGCACCTTTGCCAACATCAGTGCTGCCTTATTTCTATACCAGACTCCAAATGCCTTCCCAGGGTAGAAACGGGACATCGTTTGCTAAGATGCGTGTCCCAGGACATTTACTACTTCCTTAAATCTGGAAATGTCATGTAAATTCCTGAGGAGCAGGGCACCAGAGACAAAACAGGGTTGCCATTTCCATCTGTTTCACAGACGAGATGCCCCTTTTTCTCCTTCCTTTTCATCAAAAAGATGAAACACTTGATCCACATTAGACAATTAAGACAAAAGCCCTGCTTCCCCTGGCCTCTGTGAAGCGGGCTGTTGTAGGAGAGGGAAAAGCATGCCAAGAATTCATTTCAATTTGAAAGATCTTTTCAGGGCTCCATTTGTTCCAAGAGTTTTTTTAAACATTTTAAATACAGTTGGATGAAGTACTTCAGGCACTGTTTCAATACCGATTATGTCTCCTCTCTTTGAGGACAATGCTTTGCTTCAATACACATTACTGTTTTCAGCAAAGGTTTGATTTTAACATTAGCCGATCCCATTCTTTTTCTCCTTTGCTCTTTGCCCAAACATTGTGGCTGAAGCCATTATTCACAATATGAAACAATTAGTGGATCTCCAAATATACTTCAGGAGAAATACAGCAGCCCCATCGCCCGAGCAACAGTTTGGTGCTTGCAAGGCCTTACATCCCTACAACACAGTGATCAGTCAACGTTCGCTAGGTAACTTAGTGAAAGTGTGCATGGGACTCAGGAAAAGAAGAATGGCTATAAAGCCTATAATGAACAAAGTGGGACATACTCTAAAATTTTTGCAGGGGAGCTTAAGCCTTTAAAATTACAACTTTAATTCATTTACTCATTTAGCTAATAGAGAATTTTCCAATATGTGTTCCATAAAACATTAGCCCTATGGAATGCAGAGGGGAAAAAAAAAAGTTTAAAAGTTAGAGACCCATTCTTCCTCTCTTAGAGATTCATGATGAACATTTGCATATTAAAGCCTCTGTGTATTTCTGCAGCTCAGAAGCCTGTTTAAATTAATTTAAACTCTATAAGGGTAGAAATCAGGTCTGTTGTGCTCATTAATGTGTCCTAAGAGCTTCATGTAGTGTTATTAGATATTTATTGAATGAATGAATGAATGAATGTTATAGTTATCTATGATTGATAAAGAATTACCTCCAAACTTAGTGGTTTACAACAACAAACACTTTTTACATCACCGTTTCTGTGGATCAGGAATCCGGTGGGGGAGTCCTCAGCTCAGGGTCTCACAGGCTATAATCAAGGTGTCAGCTGGGGTGCAGTCATCAAGATCACTTATAGCTGTTGGTAAACCTCAAGTACTCACTGGCTATTGGCTAGAGGCTTCAGTTCCTTGTCACATGGGCAACTCACAGCATGACAGTTGGCTTCGCTCTGAACAAAAGGGTAAGAGAAGGTACTGAACATGGAAGCCACGGTCTTTTTGTAACCCAATAACTTGTCATTCTGTTTGTTAGCTGTAAATCAATAAATGGCAACCCACACCCAAGAAGGGGGCAGGAGTTTATCCAAGGGTGTACCCACCAGAAGATAGGATCATTGACTAGCTCCCAGGCTGGCTACCATAAAGCAAGACTGAATGAACACAGCATTTTCTATTTTATTTGGCCTTCTAACCTTTTTTTTTTTAAGTAATAGCATTTTCATTTGAAAAAACACTTGGGAAAGCATGTAGAACTAATATGTGTTGAGCGCTAAGTCCTAGGGCATAAGACTAAATAAGATACAATTCCTTTGTTAATTTATTCTTTAAAACAAAACAAAACAAATGTTTGAGTACCTAATGCTGTCTCCTTAAAGAGCTTAGAATTTAGCTCATATCTTAGAATCCCTTTTAGAATGCATCACCTTGGCAAAAGCAGGTTTCATTGATCAGCAGTATAGATTCCAACTGAAAAAGATGGAGATGTCTATCATGTTTGTGGCTTTTTGACTGACTAGAATGTGCCCTCGATCATGCACCTCTTTGATGAAACCCTGAACATGACCTGACTTTGGCTGGTTGGATGATTCTACCAGGATTTTGAATATTAAATGAGTCACGCGAAATGCAGAGCTAGTTAGCAAGTATTTGTGGTGGAAGTGGTATTGGAACTTGCAGATTCATCAAAGCTGATCACAAATACAAAAGTTCTTTTTCTGGGCACTTAATCGAATTGTACTTTCCCACCCCCTAAGAAATTAGGTATGGTCATGGACTCTGCTTTGGTCAGTGAAATAGAGGGGAAGTAGCTTGTGTCACATCAGAAAAGAACTTTATGAGCTGGTCAAACTGGTTAGCTCCAATTGTCCTCGTGCCCTTCCCTTTTCCAGATTCTGGGATCATGGAAGCATAAGGCCTCCATTGTCCTGGAACCTTAAGTGACTCTGATGAGCGGAGTCCCCCTGCCCACCACTCTGGAACCATAATGGGAGTGAGAAATGTACCTTTGTCATTTAAGCCATTGAGATGTTGGAGCTGTTTGTCACTGCAGTATAATCTAGCGGATACAGTGGTGCAGCGGTAAACATCAGCATTCAGTTTCTAGAAATGGTAGACTGAGTGTCCAGCAGTGGTGGTGACCATGGTAGCAGCTCACGTAGCCATGACTTTGGCTGTATTTTTCTCTTTTTTTAATCTAACCTTTCTTTGTTCTTGCCTGTGTTATAAAGCTGGTTCTGTGAGCTACATCCTTCCAATAAAGTCCTCTCCTGCATATATAACTCAGGGCAGTTTTTGTTGCTGGCAGCCAAAAACCTTGCCTAATACTAATTCTGTTTCATCTAACAGGAATTTATTGAGCCCAGTGTGCCCATCACTGTCTTAACTATAGGTATGCTTCAGATTGGAACTCAGTAACGAATAAGACATACTTCCTAATCTCAAGTAATTTATAATCTCATCAAACAAATAATATGCATATGAAAGAAACATTGAGAAATGTAAAATTTAAAATAGGCCACGTGACACGGAAGGCACATGGGTGGTTTCCTCACTTAGAAGAAAGACACAGATTAAACGAGATAGGGCGTGTGCATTTTAATTCTTTGTACTACCCTTCACTTATCAAAACTGAAGTTTTGATTTGAGCAGCGTTCTCTCAACACTAGAAATACGACTATTACAACAGTGCCTGGCACACAGTCAGCAGTTAAGTATATATTTGTTGAATGACTTAATGAGTGACCGCGATCGGGGGCACATAGGCTTGAGAATTAGCAACCTAGGATTGGAATCCTGCTTCTACCATTTAGTAGCTTTGGGCTGCTGCACAAGAGCCTTGAAAGGGAGATGCTACTGTCGGTTCACCAAGATCGTCGGCAGAACTGAATATATAAGACGGCATATCGGAAGCGTGCAATAAATGGAATGTAAGCATTTTGACAAACCACATACATATATGTACCGATGTGCGTGTGGGCTTGCACTCCCCAGAATTCATTTCACTTAATTTATTAATTCGTATAGTTCCTGAGCATCAACCATAAGCTGCACGTTACTGCTCAGGACTGAGAAGCAATGGCGAGCATGACGTAAACCTTATGATAAGTAGGGTGACGAGGGAATTTCAGGGAGCTGTACTACTGGGAAAGTTTAGACTGGCCTCTTGTAAAAAATCGGCAATTTTGCCTTTCGCACTTTTCCAAAGTCCTGGGAGTTCTCCCAAATTCCAAATTCCACCCTCTGTACTTCTGCCAGCTGAGGAAAAAAAAAAATCAAAGTCCATATGTGGCAGATGCTGTAAGTCACCTCTCTGATATCCATTTCTCCTTTCTCCTTACCATTAGAACCTTGATTTTCTTCAGAATCGTAATGTGCCCTGTATAAGAACCACATTTCCTAACTTCCGCAGCTGGCGGTGGCTGCGGGGCTTCGTTCCATAAGCAGAAGTGTGCTGGACATTTCTGGAAAGGATTTGCTTTTTTGATTAGGTGCCACCTCCTCCTCCCAGTCACTTCCTTCTTTTACCAGCCTGGAACATGAAAGGGAGGCCAGAGGTGGAGTGAACATCCTGTGCTCATGAGGACACTATGGGGTAAAGAAAGCCACTCACCGAAGATGAGGTGGAGAGGCAAGCTGCAGGAGCCACGAGGCCCTGATGACACTGTGAAGCCACCCTGCCAGCCTGAACAAGCCACTGTTGTTTGGGTCTTCGGTTGCTCAACAAAATTCTGAGCCTTTAATGTTATAGGTATTCATCTAACAAAGATTTATTGAGCACCTACTATGTGTAAGGCACTATTCTAGGCTCTAGACATATAGCAGAGAGCGAAAAATACAGATATCTGCCTTTAAGGGGCTAACTTTCAGAGTTGAGGGTATAAACAAGGTAAGTAGTAAAATACGTATTATGTTAGTGAAAAGTGCTGAGGAGAAAAACCGTGGGAGGAGGTAGACGCTGTCAGGGGGGTGGGGGGCATATTTGCAGAATCCTGCTGTACGGCCTTGTACATCAATGCAAAGGCTTTGGCTTCTACTAGAAGTAACTGACCAGCTATTGGTAGGAACTGAGCACAGGAGCGACATGCTCTGCATTGTGTCTTAACAGGATCACGCTGACTGTTGGGTAGAGATTAGAAAAGGGAGATTAGGGGCAAGACTGAAAGCAGGGAGACCAGTTAAGAGACAACCTCAGTAATCCAGGCTCCTGCCACATGAAATAGTTCCTTGGTTTCCAATGTTACTCAGATAATCTGTTCAACCTCCACGCCTCATGCATAATTAATGACACCTACCTCTCCTCCAAAGGGGAGGACCCCCAGTGCTTGCAACCTGACTTGCCAAGCAGAACATGAAGAACTTTTTATCTAATTGAAACAGTGGGGGAGATTTCAAACAGGCAACATGCAATTGGCCAAATTAGAAGAGACACAGGACACCAAAGCTCACACCCCCATAAAAATCAAAAACAAAAAGCAGCCCAGCTCTTAGCTCAAGTGATCTGCAGAGAAGGCCTGGGACAAGGACATTTATTCACAGCGAGCTCATCACAAATACTGAGCTTTGGACAGCACCGATGGAGTGGCTGTTTGCCTCCCTTCTACTGCAGATACTATGCTGGCCATGGGGTCAGGAAAGGCTCCTGATAAAGATCGGCCATGTCTGATTGAGGTCTGGCTGAGATGGACATGCTCAGTGGCCATCTGCTGGTACAGGAGCTGTGTCGAGAGGTGGGTAGTAGCGAGGTTGGCAGACATTGTTCTTGCCTCCCCATCGCCATCCTTCCCTTCCTTTCGTTAAGAAGGATCCTCACCTTTGTTCTGCCAGCTCTGAGTGGCCAAGTTCCTAGGCCGCCTGGGCCCTTCCCTGTCCCAGGGATGAATCTTCATTGGTCTATGCCAGCCCCAGGGTTCTCATTCTTCTTGCTACAGATAGTGGCCACAAGAACATGTCTCTGAGATCTCCTACTGCAGGGAGTGTAACTGGACATCAGTTCATCTGCTGTGCTCAAAAATCCACAACCGCTTTGGCGAAGACTTGTGTTTCCCATGGGCTGCTCCCAGCCACTGATAGAGTGTGGCAGGGAAACCAAGACAGGCTGACTCCTGGGAGACTCAGGATTGCTTCAACAAGTGGCTAGTTCTCACCAAAGGCCTTGCCGAACTTTGCTTAGACTACCCTGCAGTGCAAGATGCTTTCACCCAACCTTCCTTCCTCTCTCTCTCCTTTACTCAGAGTCAGACCTGCACAGCTGTCTGCCAGCTCTCCCTATCTCTTCCCACTCCCTCCCATCTTCTCTCATGGGCATTTCTCTTAATACATCGTTAGTATGTTTAACTCAACCTTGGCATCTGCTTTTTAGAGAACCTGAACCAACCCACCAAGTAACAAATAATGCACGGCGTGCGATACAGTTTTGGCCAATGAGGTGCCATGGGAAGTCTGAGGTGGAGCTAGGGGAGGCTTCTAGGAAGCTTTGCTTTGTTCTTAGAAAATGGACCCACAGTAGGACAATTCTTTTTTCCAGCTTAGGAACAGGGGTGGATCCAGATTTTGTGGGTCCTAAAGTGTATAAAGTGAAGTTATAAAGTGAAGTACCTTCTGCAAGTAAAAGAGTAAGCGTAGATCTTAGTTTCGAAATTTTCACAAAAGTATTTGGCCACTGCAGTGCATTGTCGGGTCTTGAAGGGGCCTGTGAAAGTGAGGGACCCTGCAGCGCAAGCTTCGTTAGTTCCATGGAAATCTGCACCTGCTCTTGATATTGTAATTGTCCTGTGATGACTGAAGCTAAGGCAGCCATCCTAGGACCACGAGGCCAACCCAAGAAGATAAACTAATAAACTAATAAATGTCCTTGTTCCTTAAGCCAGATTTAGTTGGGTTTTCTTTTATTTGCAGCCCAAACTATTTGGACCGATACAGACTTATTTCTGAAAAAGTTTCTTCTGCCAACCACATCCCCCGTTATGCACTGGATGAGGAAGAGTGATCTGGAATAGGACAGAAAAAGAGGGGCGCAGCAGCAACGGCAGAGCAGTTGGATCTGCACGGCTGACGTTGCCTTAGAAGATGCAGAACTTCTAAGACGACAGGGTGAATGGATAATTGAATTAGAGCATTCGCTTGCCTCTGGAAAAAAATGGCGAGGGTCCTGAAGAAGAGGAAAACGATGTAGACTCTGGTCGTGATACGGAGTGGCGAGTTAGCAGAGAGACAACGGGGTGATATTCAATCGTATTGAAACTTCCTTGGGCTGTCCCGGGTGCACCGCTGTGAAACACAGCAATGAGAACCCCTCAGAGGACGAAGTGTTAGTGCCGACACACGGGGCTTCACAGCACACATAAAATCCTTCTACCTCAGCCAACAGTATTTTAACCAAAACACTGGTATCTTTGAGGCTGTCAGCTAATAATAGCCTATGCCCTGTATGGAACCCTGGCTTTATGTCAAGCACCGTGCCAGCACTTTACATATAGGGCGTCATTTAATCCTCATAGCAAATTTATGACAGAAGAACTATCATCCCCATTTATCAATGAAGAAAGATGGAGGCTCAGAAAAGTTGAGAAACTTGCCCAAAGGCACAGTCATGAAATGATGGAACCAGAATTCAATCCCAAGAGTTCGAATCTAGCATTAGCTTTTCTTGCCTCATTTTCCTCTTCTTTGAGTCCTTCCCAATTTCCCCAAAATTGCAGACCAGTCTCTGTTTCAACTACTCTATTCTGCTATTGTAGTGCAAAATCCGCCATAGACAATACATAAGTGAATGAGTGTAACTGTATTCCAATAAAACTTTATTTGCAAAAACAGGCAGTGGACCTGACTTGGCCTGTGGGCCACAGTTTGCTGACCCCTGCACTAGTTTATCACCGACTTGCTTCTCTTATCAGCACTTTCACCCCTTGTACCACAATGCTCATTCCTGGTGACACACGGAGTCCAGATGACTCCAGTTTAGCTGTGACAGAACATACAGTTTACCTTGAAGTATTGAAGCTTCAGCTATATAGGCTCACTTGTACAGTTTTCTTCTATGTGTGTGTGTGTGTGTGCGCGCGCGTGCGCGCATTTGTGTAATTATATATATAATTGCATATATATTGCATAAGGAAGATATTTTAATAATACTTCCTCATCCAACTACTTTCACTCAGTTGAGTGGCATTAAAATGGTCACAGGTATTTTGGGGGTCTGACTTAAACCATTTAGTTTGGATCTGATGAGATGATTATGCAGTTCACAGTAAGTTATGTGTATGGTTACACTATTGCCTACTGCCTAGTGTGGGAATGGCTTCCAGAACACTCCTATGACTCACCATGACACTCATCCATCATTATAACCCAAAGGGGTAGGGTTAGAGATCACTCAGTGCTATGAAATTGTCCTACGGAGCCTGGCACTAACAGGAAGTGGGGGTGGAAGAGGAACAAGGCTTGAAATGTAGGAAGGCAGAAACCCGTCTGTGGAAAATGCCTTTAAGCATCAGACATGTAAATTTCTAAGTGGAAGAATGGGTTCTCATCCACGCCTAATTAAAACAGAATTTCTCTCTTCTCAGAAAACACTTGATAATGCAGCATACGTGATCGTGGATGCAATACACATTTTCATGGGTACTGCACAAAATAGTAAGGCACTTAATGAATGTTGGCCATTTTATTTCATTTTCTCTTCACTGTTTATAAAAATGAGTGGAAAATAGAAAATTGATGACATTGATATGAGCACTAAGAAATATAGCTCTCAGAAATGTAACACTATTAAGAACCAAGAGGGAGAACATGGAGCAGACAAATCAATAAATTTTTAGCTTTCAATCTGGCACTCACTGATATAAGCTGGCCAACCATATTTATCTGTGAAGAAAAAGAACAAAATGAAAGAACATGCACATAGCACAGGCGCCATGTCATCAAAGATGATGCAGAAATGGGAATTCTATAGTGCACTTGAACTGGGAAGACGCCTCCCTTCCTTCATCCTTTATAACATTTGACTTATAGACACATTTTCAATAGCTCATTTGTATAGAAGTCGGGCACAGACTAAAGACACTTGATATCCCTAAGCTTTAGTTTCTTGATTTGTCAAATGGGGATAATAATACGATTCTCGTGAGTCTTCTATTAGAAAAAGTTTGTGAAAGTGCCTCAGAGGGGAAATAGTTCAGACGGAGCATTTGGATGGTTTAGCTCCTTCCAGCATGAACTCTGAAGTCTTGGGATCTTGGATTCACATCCCAGCTTTGCTACTTATTACCTGTCAGCACTTGCACAAGATATTTCACTTTTCTGAGCCTCAGTTTCCTTATGTGGAGGATGGGTTTAATGCTTATAACCACTCCACAGGGTTGTTAGATACTCAAATGAGAAAACACTTTGTAGATGTTAAATACTCTCTATGCAACTTTTAGTTGTGATCATCAACGTTTTCACGTATGGAGAACAGAGAATGAAAGTGAAAAGGAAATAGAAGCAGCAGGGCACAGGTAGAGACATAAGAACTTTTTACAGAGTTTGGCGTCGAGAGTCTGTTCTGGTTAGTGAGTTGAATCCATGGTAGGGAAGAACCAAAAGACAACAGTCTTATCTTGGCACAACACGTTTTGGTCGTAAATCACTTTTTAGGCGATAGATTAAAAAGGACAACTGGAAGCTAAGAAATTGTCATGCTAGGATGACCAGAGGCCCAGAGGTGGCCTCCTGAGCTGGCATTATCCATGCAGCACGGGGAGGCATTGCCCAGGGCTGCTCCACTCAGCAGATGAGAACGGTCAGGATGTCCTGACCTGTTAGACATGGTCCTGAGGCCAACATGGCCGATCCTGGTGAGGATCACTCTCACTGGTCACGCAGCAGGTGAGGGTAGTTCCTCCTCCTGTGCTGATTCCAATTCCTGCTTCCCTGGAGGTCCTGCTTCGTCAATTCCTCTCTCTTGCCTCTGAAAGCCCTGCCCCTTCCTGAATCCTCCTAAGAATACATATATGTTCGAGCCCCCCGTTCCCAAATCATCTCTCCACCCTGCCTTGCTCTCCCTCCTCTCTTCTTTGCTGTTGTACTCCTTCAGAGAGTTGTCTACACTTCCCGCTTCTTCCTGACTCTCCGCTTACGCCTTCACCTCTCAGAAGCATTCGATTCCAGTTGTTTCTTGATCACCAACAACCAACAGCGTAAAAACTCCCAGAGGTTTTGCATCCTTAATATCTCCCGCCTCCATCATCTCCTTGTTATTTCGATGGCTGTGACCTTGGTTTTGACACTAATTACTTTTGATTTAGATAATTGCAATGATCTCTGGACTCTCTCTTTACTAATCTTCATGCATATCATTTCTGGACTCTTCTCTCTGAATCACAACTCTGAGCCTGGTCTTCTCCTGCTCAAAATCTGTCACTGGCTTTCACAGAAATAGTTTAAACTTTCTATATCACTACGCTCCTATCAACTTTAATTATTCTTCCTTTCTTGTACATAGTGAGTACTTTAATACTGATATGCCATTGCTCATACTGTCACCTCTTCCATTTCTACACGCATAAATCATACCAAATCTTCAAAGCCCAGCATAAGTATTTCCTCCTTCATGAATCCTATTCTTTCTTCTCAGGAGAAATAAATTGCTCCCTTTGCCTTCTCTAGAAATACATACATTTATACCCGTTAGTATAGTTTTTATACTTTAGCTATTATATCCCTCTTATTGAATCGAGGACTTTTTGAGAATACAATTCATACTTGTATTACCACAGTACACAGTACAGTACATCGCACATAGCAACTTTCCAATTAGCATTTCTTGAACAAATAAATGAGTATATTTTAAAATATCATTGGCATGAAAATGGTAGCCGTAAGCCAAAATCACCGAGAATTTTACCATATATTAAAATCACGTTTATCGCACTCATTAATCTAGGGGTTGCAAACTCAGACACAGAGGCCAGGCGAGTGGTGTAAATGGTCAAACGGGCTGGGTAAGTATGGTGGCGAGCGTTGTAGTGTCTGCCACATCGAACAGAGGCGGTTGCTACTCAGCAACCAGTTGCCAGTTGGAAATTTGGGTCCAGCACGACTAGGTCGTTTGATAGTTAGAGAGATACTAGAAATATGAATATTTATGTGAAATCTTCCAGCTTATAAAAGTTGGCAACCAGCTCAGTTTTTAACAATTGGGCTGCCAATTTGCAGGTTTGGGTTGGAGAACATTGTACTCTGTTTAAGTAAAAATGCTAGTTAATTGACATACCAGATACACTATACCCAGTCAAGGATGATTGACTCTCCGAGAATTAGAGCATCCTGCAGTGCACGTAAGGCTGGCTGCACAGTTGATTCAGAGGCACTGGGGGCCTTTGCCATGTCATGGCTCCTCATTTCTAGCATCGGTCATTATCAGGGAAAACAAAGAAGAGATTTCTGGAACTGGAACCATCTGCTTGTCTGTATTCTGATGACGACTGCTCTGTTTTTTAGTGACTGCAACTATTTCCAAGCCTATTCTCATTTTCCCTTAGTCTCCTGCACTCTGCTGGCCTTTGGACAGATGTCAGAGAACCCCAAAGCCTGGTATCCGAGCTCCTCAAATTTGTATAACCTCGGTGGTTTGGCAGGGCCCAAACTCAAGGAAGTGGAGGCCAGAGAGGAAACCACCACACTCCCCAAAAGCCCCAGATCATCTGCTTAGTACCATTTTATAGGAATTATTAATAATCATGGTGATAACAATAACCGTATTGAGCCCCTAAGCTAGGCATTTCACAAGCTTGTTGAATTTTCACAATAATCCTGCAAACTAGATAATTGTATTAATCAGGATAAGTTAACGACTATAAGAAGGCAACTCCAAAATTCTAGTGGTTGAACACAATGAAAGTCTGTTGCTTGTTCATCTCTCAATCTAATGTGATTTGGATTAGGAGGGAGAACTCTGCTCTACACAGTCACTTAGGAACCCAGGATGCTTTTACCTCATAGCCGGACCCTCTTCTGGGATCTCAGGATTCTCTATTCAGCTGGAATATGGGGAAAATAACACGGATTGCAGATGTTAGATTTTTGCCAAACAGTGCTGGAAGGGGCTCACATAGTTTCTACTTCTATTCTATGGAACAGAACTCAGTCATGTGGCCATCTCTAGCTGCAAATATAGTCAGGCAGGAAGGAGAGGAGAACCAGGTGTTGGTGTGCTCTAGCAGCCTCTGCCAAAAGCCATTCCCATATCCCAGAGGAGGAAAATGAGACTCAGGGAAGTCACATCACTTGCCTAAGGTTATAGACCACTAAGTGTTAGAGCGGGACCTCCAACCTAAGCTGGTCTGGCACCGATGTCCACTTTTTTTCATGGTTCCATGTGGTCCTTTTTGCAACTCCCAGTCCATCTTGTACTGCCAACATTAATGAGACCAGTTGCATCTGGAGAATATTTTATTGGTCTATCCCTGTGGGACTTTGCCTAAAGTGGCTCTCAACTCTGAAATCTTTGGATTGCCCTAAAGAGGCACTATCTGCTTTCCCCTAGAATAGAAAAACGAAAGGATCAGGCCACAGTGACGTGCACCTCACCCATGCATCAAGGTTTACCTGGGGCACTCTGAGACTAGTGGCATGCCATTGCACATTGTTGGTTAGCTGTGTATGCTTCCCTCACCCCCCAGTAGCTTGAGAGCATATTGAACCTCATGTTCCTGATGCTCCAGAGCCCCACCATGGACCTGTGCATAGCGTCGGTACCTATTCACGTATCGTGGTTCCTTAATTTCCTAGAGTGAAGGTGGCTTACAGGGTCCATACAGATGTGTCAGTGTTGACCATAGGAGGGCATTAGAACGTATAATCAGCTGTAGAAAGGAAACTACAGTGTTACTCTTTCCAGAACTACCTTCCCACTAAAGACGAAAACAAAAAAGTGAAAACCAAACAAACAAAAAAACAACTTGGCTAAGTCCTCCTGCTGCACACTACTCCAGCGCTCTGTATTCTCAAGTCCTTCCTTCGTGACACTCATTACAATTACAATTTAGATTTGTGAATAATTGGTTTAATGTCTTCCTCCTTCTCTGGACTATAAACTCCACGAGGGCAGAGATCATGTCCTTTTCATTCACCACTTGTATCTATCAGCTAACACTAAACAATTAATGATGCCCAAACCCAGAAACTTAAAACAATTGTTTATTCTCACTTACATATCTACAGGCCGGCTGGGGCTTGACTGATCTAGACGAGTCCCCATTGCATTTATTTCCAAGCTGACAGCGCTTCTCATTCTTCAGACCCACTGGCATGTTTTTCTCATCGCAATAACAGAAGCGCAAGAGGCAGTGAAAGCAAACAAAGTCTCTCAAGGCCTACTCTTTGAACTGGCACACAGTCACTTTCATCCACACTCTATTGGCTACAGAGCTACGTGGCCAAGCCTGACCTCAGTGGGGTGGGAAAATGCTCTCCGCCTCTAGTAGGAGCAACTGCAAAGTCACACAGCATAGGGTGCAGGTACAGGGGTGGATGAAGAAATGGAAGCAATAATGCAATGTGTTGCATGGCCACGTCCACAGTCGCCAGCCCACTGCATTGTACATCAGAGATGCGAAATAGGTACTGTTTGGACACAGGTATATGGTATTCTTAGTAAATTACTCTCTCTGGGTTGGGGGGGAAAAAAACGCTGGTCGGTGAGGATTAACTAATGTGGCAGGATAATATATTAAGAGATTAGTTTGTGTTTGTTCTTCCTAAATCTTTCCCTCCCTGCAGTTCAAGCAGGGGGCCGGGCGGACTCTGCGTGCCTGCTTACAGGGCGGAAGAGATACAACAACCTGGAGAGCCCAGAGCTCTTCTGATCTTTTGTTTAAGCCTCAGTCATTTGATGAGAAAATGTCGGTCTCCTCAAAAAGGGAAGGAAGGCTAGAGAGACTTAAGAGGAAGACTTGCATAGCCAGGAAGGCAGGATGCTGGCCACAGTTTCGTCACACAGTAGACACCCACACACTACTCTGTGGCCTGTTCTGGGATGATGTAAGAGCTTCAGAAAGGACAGCTGTCCCATGGGCCTGAAGCATGAGATGCTGGTTCCATCCCAAGATCCCCAAATCTTATGAATAGCCCAGATACAAAGACTCTTGAAGGACTCACATCAAGTGTCCCCTTGGGCTTGGACAGAGAGGACACCTGACCACTTGAGCTTCCCAGATCCTGTTAAGACGCTGGGACATGAAGGAGTCCCAAGTAAGTTTTGAGATTAAATCTCCTACATCCCAGTGGAATACGGGTCTTATGTCATAATTAAAGTGATTTAAAGAAAATATTATTTTCTATATGTCCAAGTTAGAGAACAGTTATTCGCATCCATTAAACTATGAAAATTATAGCTGGGAATTGGTAAACCAAGGCTCTTTGAAAGCTTAACGTAATAATAGTACTTAAATATTTTGAGGACATTTGTTACTATTTTCATGAGAAATCTTATAAATCCATACAAAGGCCTGCAAGAGCACTAGGGGAAAGATGCCCATAATAAAACAAAGGACCTTTCCCCTGCTTCCCAGGGTTTAAGGGCTCTTTTGTAAAACCCACACAATCCAGATTGTAAAGTTAAATTAGCATGTTTAAATTAATGTTTAAATTATGCAGGCTCCCAGCTGTGCTATGATGTTTGCACACTTTCTAGGAAGTGACTAATTATAATTAGTACTTAAATACAAAAGACACACCGTCATTAAAAGAAAAGGAGAAAAATAAATCTCGTATGTTTAGGCCTCGGCCTCCCGGCATTGGCTGTTTTCATTTGCTGAGGCTGAGGTTGCTAGCTGGAGGGCAGGGACATGAATATTGGTGTCCCTACTGCATGTGAGAAGACGGATTGAGGTGTTCGTGGGTTAAGCAAGGATGCCAGACGCAGAACAATTCCCAAGCCTGAGAATCTGACGTTGGTTGGCCACCTCGCCAGGAAGGCAGTCAGGAGCAGAAACAAGGAGCAAAGCCTCGGCAGCTCCGGGTTTTCTTCCTGGCCCCGTGTCTCATTCTTTGTGGAAGGTCATTTAGCTTCTCTGGGTCTCAATTTCCTGACCTGCAAAGTGGAACCAACCATGCATGCCCTACATGTTTGATAAGGTGTGTGTGCGTGTGCGTGTGCGTGTGTGTGTATGTGTGTGTGTGTGTGTTTGCATGTGTTTTCTCTGAGGCAATAGCTACTATTTTTTGAGTGCTTACAAGGTGCCAGGCCCTGGCTGGATCCTATGGATTAGAGGGAAAAGAGGAAACACAGAACCTCCCCTCTTGTGCTCCCCAGTTAACCTACTTATTTTTATCATGGTGGTTTTCTCGTTCACCTCCTTCACCATCGGAGACAGGGTCTAGGTCTTTTTCACATCTCCGGTGACTCCCATTGCGTTTGCACATAGTAGATGCTTGATAAATACTCTTTAGAAGAAGTAAGGAAGAGAAACACCTTGCCTCATATTGATAGAAAATAATTGAAGTGTGCTAGTCTTGCCTCATCTGCACCATAAATTCTTTGAAAATAAAAAGTGTGTCTGACATATCTTCTGGTATTTACGACAGTGCCCAGCAATTCTGAGCACATAATTATACATAGTTCTCATGAATATTTATCAAGCCTCTACTTTGAGGAAGGCTCCCTAGTAGGTGCTGAGGGTACAACACTGAACAACACAGCCACCCAACTTGCCTTATGGGATTTTAGTTGGAAAGAAAAGTTAGATCATTAATAAATCATCAAACCAAGAAATACTCAACCACAAATTGTGAACAGTATAACGGCAAACCCTAGGAGCTGCCTAACACCATACCCCCCCTTCTTTCTTTTGCTAATACAACCCTGATTTTGTTTAGGAAGCCAAATCCCCAGTCCCAAGTCGCTCACTATAATTCAGTTGAATTAGACTAAATTGCCATGACACTTCCATTTTCCTCTGCCAGTTTTAGGTCTGAGATGGACATGTGACCCAGTCCTGGCCAATGGGCTATAAGGGAGAGTCTACTGGGAGCTTCTGAAAAACATTTTCCTCCCTGATAAAAGAGAAAGCTACTTGAGGGAAAAGCCCATTTGTCTCTTTCCCTATCCCTCCTGCTTGGGATGTAATCATGCGATGATGCGATATTTGCAGCTGTGGCAGCCATCTTGTGACATTAAGGGACACATTGTTGATACACAAATGACAGCAGAGCAGGCAGATCGGATCTATCTTGGCTCCCGATGGCGTCTGTTGGAGCCTCTAAAGAAGCCAGATTATTAGCTTCCTTTTTCTCATTCTGAGTTGTGAAGAAATTGAGAAATCAGATAATGGAGGAACAGTTGAAGGAAAAAATATTATCTTGGTTACTAATGAATGCTAGATGTGGGGACATAACTTAATGGGAGAATCAGTTGGATTTGACCCTCCAAGTTAGGCAGACTTAGCGCCTCCTCACAGATCATATCCACACCAGCAGTTCTAAGAGGAGCTTGACCAACTTTATCAAACAGGTAAGCCATTCTTATCTGGGGATGGAAAGAACAAAGGGGAAGAAAGAGACCAGGAGTTACAGTGATTGAGCTTCCTTCACATGAAAGCAAACTTCAGCAAGGGGCACAAAGCACCCCTCCCTCATCCTGATCACATAGCTGAGCCGTTGCACCAACCCTAAAATTACCTTTAAACCTCTTATTACACGAGACTCATAAACCTCTACTATTTAGTTCCTTTTAGTCAGATGTTCTGTTTGAAGCATCTTAACTGTTATAAGAACATCCTGTTTGTTCTGTTCAAAGCATTCTAACTGGTCTAAGCACAGAGGAAAAGCAAAGCATGGTGGAAAGGGAAATTCCATTTTAACTTGGGCAGGTAGTCAAGGAAGAGCATCTCTAAATTCATATCATTTAAGCTGGTCCTGAAGGGTAAGGGAGAGGAGGCTTCACACACAGAGGGAACAGCAATTGAGGAGATCTGGCGTTATGAAAGAAGGTCCATGTGGCTGAAGTGAACTCAACGAGAGGGAGATTCGTGAGTTATGACATCAGAGAAGGTGGGAGGCACTGAATCAGAGCTTTATAGACAGGATGTGGCAGATTGGGTTCCCAGGAAACAGGAAACCAGAAATTTTGCACACAAGTATATTTATTAAGGAGTGCCCTGGGACCTCTCCAGAGTGAGAGGAAAAGAGGGAAACGAATCAGTATGGGTCAGAAGGACAAGGTGAACTGTGATGAGGTCCAACATCAGACTCAGGTGACTGCATTGGGGGATCTGGGTATAGAATAGCCCTTCAAATCTGTTCCAAGATAGGTCAAGACAACCAGAATTTCGTACCCTCCCAACAGATCTGTCATTGCATCTGAGCCACCTGGAGAAGGTGGCACTGCAGCTGGGATAATCCCTGAAGGGGCTGACAGCTGAGAGGGCACATTTTCCCACATTAAGAATCACTGTTTTAGCCTCAGATATTTGAATAACTTGCTTAAAAGCAAAGATGCACCCTATATGGCCCTGGCCTAATTGTTCAAGATCCTTGGGTTTCCCCCCAGGGTGGTAGGTGGGAATTGGGCTTTAACTAATACTTAATGCCTTCTTAGAGGGAGCGGGGAGTAATGATTCCAGCAAGATTTGTACACCTCGAAAACCTGTACAGGTACTAACACAAAGCCCACCTCCGCTGCCTGGTCACTAGCTGATTATTTACTGCCACTTAATGAGCTTTGTGAATAAAAGCAAGATCACAGCCACCCAGTCTTCTTACCTTCTCCCTAAACAGTTTCATTGTCTTCCTTTCCGGCATTTCCCTTGAACTTCTTGTCAAGGCCGACTCAGCTATTGTCTTCCTTCAGCATTCTCCACTCAGCTTTGGACTCTGAATCAGGCCCCAGTGCATATTCTCTGAGTTTTTATTAATATTCATTGTGTCGACTTCTCCTGCAAAGAGTTAGCCATTTATTAGCTTTTTTTTTCTTTTTTTTCCTGAACCATTGCCTTTGTGACAGGAAGGAGCTCTCAGAATTGCAAGGGATGCCTGAGTGAAGAGACACTTAGACAATGGCATTTAATGGGGATTTGGGGGTCTTCACAGCTCCCCTGTCTCAACTGATAACTGTTCTTCCTTTCTTTTAGGAAACCGCCCCTTGATACAGGTTACCAGTCATGTTCCCTGCTCTGGCCTCTGTAAGATGGACCAATAGGAGGGCCAGTTTCTTCTGGTCACAGGGATTGAATCAATGATGAGCATGTGAGCTCAGCTGAACCAATCACTGTTCAGCTTCTTTCATTTTAGTAACAGAGTTTGCTGAACCTGGAGCTGTTGGTGGCCAGCTATCCCACTAGAGGGAAAGTAAAGCCCCCCCCACACAAGGAGAGACAGAAGAACAAGAAGCAGAGAGACATAATAGCATTTGAGACCCCTTTTGGCTGATGTCACGGAGGTTAGCCCATCCATCCCCTTGATTACGCAGAGCCAAAAATTTCATATCCCTCCTTCACCCCTGGCTTTTAAATTTTTTCTTAAACTAATTTGAATTGACTTAATGTTACTTGGAAGGAAATTTTTCTGACCGATACAAATTAACTAAGGTATATAACATCTATAGCAATATCAGATATTAGAACAGAAAGGGATTTTATTCCCTTGTTCATGTAATCATTCAATAAATAGCTATCAAACGCATACTAGTTCAAGCAGGTATAACAGCAAAATAGATAATGAACACAAAGAGGACAAACATCACCTCGTAAAGAGCTCCACCCCGTCTAAGTTAACACCGGCCGTTTTCTCTGCCATGTCTGTGCTGTGGGAGAGAGTGAAGTTCTTTTCAGTGGCATATTCGAGCAAAGAGTAAATGGCTCTCTGGCAGGAAGAAGTGCTATAGATATTTTCAAGCACTGATAGAGGGCCAAATCCCATGAGTTCTAGGGTTTCTTTCAATCCTGACATTCTAGGGTAGAGGTTTTCATATCCTTTTAAACATTCTGTTAGAGAATCTTCCCAACCTAATTCTGATTCTGTCCAGTTCCAGCTTATGGAAACCTGGGCATTTTGCATGGCAGTAAGCAGTTAGTAGGTACTTATTAAATGGTGGGTAAGTGTTAGGTAGGAACCTCCTTTATTCCTTGCTTCATGTTTCCAAGTGGAGGGACCACCATTAGAGTAACACTTCTTCACTCTACCCCCAGAGGAGGAGTGCCTTATCTGATTGATGAATTTAAGACAAGGAGGTGAGCCTGCTCAGTTCCATCTCTTTCTCTCTGGGGGCCAGATGTTCATGAAATATTCTCATCAGCAATAAGCAGATCTGTCCCTGCAGGAAAGGCCTACATTTTGGGAATTAAGTTCAATACTGGGAAGTGTTAGCAAGTAATTTGGTCAGATCTAAGCCATGCTTATTGTTTTATCAGCAGTAAAGCTGACATTTTTATCTCCATCTGGCTGACTCCTTGGGGTTTTTCTCAACTAATTAGGAACTTGGGCAGGGAATAGGGGTGTCATTTATTAGCTCCCTAAATCCCAACAGTGGATTTATCTTACTTACAGTAGAATTATCGTACTTATCTGACTTGGTTTACCCAGCTCTTCAGCCTCATTCCACACTATTTCCTTCCCACCTTTTATCCTCCAAGAACATCAGAGTGCTTGTCGTTTCTTTCATACCATTGCAATTTCATGGTTTTATGCCTTTATTTATGTGTTCCTCACCCGTACCCTACTGCGTCATCGGCTAACAGTTATCCACTTATTTGTCCTTAATGCCTCATTGCAGGGAACACCTCATCCAGGAAGTCTTCCCTAACTGGCACCTTCCCACTATTTCATGCTCAGTTTGGGGCTCCCACGTGAACAAAGCTCTGAAATGAATACACCTGCTATATTATTTTAAAATGTCTATCTTTCACTTATTAATTGGGGACCATGTGTTCTTCATCTCTGAATCATCTCAGACTCAGTTCGAGTGCAGTAAATGTATGTTAAGTGAATGCAGAAATTAGCCCATAATAAGTAAGACCCATTCCTGAGGCCAGGCTGAACTGGAAAGGGTATATACACCAGCCAGAGGTCAGGAGCAGAATCAAAGGTATAGCCAAGGAGGCAGAGCCAAGCATTTAGTCTACAGGACCAGGCAAGGAAAAAAAATAACAAAGTCAGCAGAGGTGAAAACAGACAGGTGGAAGAAGAAGCCAAAAAAGGAATCTAGTGCAAGAAACGGGTAAGGGTAAGTAATACAGATCTCGGGCTGAGGGCAAATGTGCCCGGTGCTCACTTATCACATGGTGCCAAGTACGTGGTCAAGGGAGGGGATGAGAATCCCTCAGATCACAGGCAAAGAGTTGGTGACATGAGTGCAGGGGAAAATCAGAAGACTGAGAGGAAGAAGATATGGAGCCTGGTCCTAGCTCTGCCACTAAACACACAGCCAAGCTTAAGATGAATCACTTCCTTTTCCTAGGAGAGAGTTTCCCCATCTATAAACCTGAACAGCATGTTCTACATCACTTCTAAGTTCTCTTTCAGGTCGAACAAATTGTGATTCTTCAAATGCTCTTCTATAGTATAATTGGAGAGGATTCTTCTGTTACATAAATAATATAACATTTACACTCCATTTTATTCGTATATTCAACCAAAAGTACTTTCTCTGTTTTGATCGCAGTTCTTCTGACATTAAGATTTGACTAAATATTTTTTTGAGATTCCTTCCAGCTATGGAATATTTACTGTGCTGTCACTTTCTCCATTCATTGAACGCTTACTCTTTGTTTCTCTCTGTGCTTGGCACTGCGGTGGCTCTCTGTTCTGAACGAATTTATTATCTAGTCGAAACAATAAGATTAACCCCTTAAAAGTGATTGAGAGAAAAAATCCAAGCCGTTGTATAACTTAGTGCTAAATTGTATATTATAGACTGTAAGCAATTGACAGATATAAGGAGGATCGGGAGGGGTTGATGATATTAGGGAAGATTTTCTGGAGGAAGTGGGCCTCCAAGAGTGACTAGGACCCAGACAGGTAAAAGGTAAAAGGAAGATAGAGATGGAAAGATGAACTGATGAATGGATAGACGGGTGCATGGATAGATGGATGGATAGAGTAGGAGAGTCTTAGTAAGAGATATAGCCCAGGCAAAAGTAAAACCCTAAAAATAACCCTGAATTTGTACAGGGCTCCTTATGGAAACCTGCTCTGCTAGAGTAAGGAGAGGAGAAAGATAGAGGCTAATATTTGTAGTTCTAGGTGCTTATAGCTAATAGGTTTTGGTGTCTGCACTCTTACAGGCCCTCTTTCTAAGAATAATCCCCAGATAGAGCTTAAGGAGTGGGCCTGGCCAGGGCTGTGTTTATACAATGGGACCAGTATCGCATCCTGGTCACAGATAATTGGATCAGGAGTAAACACTGGGCCTAAACTCGATCCAGTTCTTCTCCCAGAAATACAGCATTGGACACAGGGAAACTGAACAGGTCTTTCTGTGGAAAGGCTGGAGTGCAGAAAAATCTAGAGAAGGGGGAAATAGCGGGAGGTGGAAGGGAGCTAAGGAAAGCTGAAGGAGATCAGTCTGCAGAGAGCAAAGAGGGGAGAATATGCACAGAGGAAAAGATGAAGACATCGTAAGACAGGTTCTGTGGCTCCTGGGAGATGGAACATGTATCTGGATTCCAACGATCCACTTCCTGGTTCCTCCCCCTGGAGACTCTATTTTATTTCCTGTTCCTCGATTTCAGCTGAACCAGTTGAAGTGACTGCCTATTCCTTAGAATAAAAAGCCTTGACCAGAACAGTCTGTTTATAAACATCTTTTCCAGATTACTCCTCACAGCAATTCAATGAGATAGGTATTAGTTCCACATTATTAATGTGTATACCAAGCTCAGAAAGGAATGCGACCCACTTAAGCACTCAGCTAGTAATTAAGTGATTAAAAAGGGATTCAAACCCAGGCCTGTCTGGCTCCAAAGACCTTCTGCTTTACCACATGGCTCCCTAAGGGGCCTTGTCAGTGTCAGAATCAATAACCGATCCCAAGAACACTTTCTCTGTAAGCTGCATGAGACTGTTCCAACCTTAGGAATACGCTGTGTTTATCCATGGGCCAGTTTAATAACTTTTGGTAATTCCGAGGTTCTCCTATGGAGGTTCAGGCACAGAAAGCTTATTTAAAACACACTAATTCAGAATTTATGAGAAGTCAGATGCTGTTATTCGTGATGCTTATTGAGTCAAATTCAAAGCAATCTTGTCCTCAGAGAATATCCAGAGTCTAGTGAATAAAGAGAAGCTGGTCAAATTAATGAAATTTTTCCAAACCTAGAAGATTAAGAACTTCCTTAATTTGAGGATCAGCTTAGTAATTCATTCATCCTAAGCAATATTCATCGTGTGGTTGCCATGCCTAACTCTTATATTTTAATGACCCATTACAAATACATCTTCTTCATATAATCTACATTCTAGTCAGACTCAACTTACCATATTACTCATACCTCTATGTCATAATATATGTGAAAATTCATTTCTTTCTCCCTGGGAGCTTCTCATCTGGGAAACTTTAATTCTTCCTTCAGGATTCAGCTAAAGAGTCATCTCCACAAAGCTGTTGCTGGCCACAAACTCTGTGCCCCATGGCCCTGAACTATCATCACTCTGTATTGTAATTGTCTCTTTTCTAATTCTCACATTTCCTTCCCACCCCTACCTAATGGAAAACTAATTGCTAATCTGATGAGCTTGAGATATCGATTAGGCCATTAGTGAGTGAGGTTGCCATGGTCAAGACCACTATATCCATCCTGTAGGGGGTCAGAACTTTTCTAGCCTTTCCCTACCACCAACTGAGAGTCAGGGAGGTGACTGACTCTTTTCTGTAACTATTGCTAAAGAGAACATGCTCGTATTGTATGATGGAGACCAGGCAACCTTGCCCCACAGGCTCAGCCATCCTCCTCTCTCTGTGTCTGCATCTTAACCTGTGCCCACACAGGTAAACCAGGTGGGATGTATGCTCTATAATCTGTGCTATCATTTAGAGGGGAAAGAAAGGAAGCCCGACTTGTTTTTCCCAGCTAGTGTCCAGTGGTCCAGCTCTATTTACCAGGGAACCCCTAATTTGCATGAGTGGTGGTGGGGTAATTGGGTATCTGATTATCCATGAATAAAGTATAATTTGATTTTTCATTTAGGTCTTCTTCTCCACTATATAAACTAGATTCTCGCAGTCAGAATTCTGGGGCCAGGAGACTCGGAGCAGGGTTTGGCACTAAAATCCCACCCCTCAATCTTGACAATACCCTTTTTAGTGAAACAGTCTAACCCAGTGATTCTCAGCTCTGGCTGCACTTGGAACTACCTGCCCATAGAGAGCACATGATTCTATTGTGTGGCTAAATTTGAGATCCTTTTCAAAGCAGGGCTTAATTCCCTCCACTCCATTCCACCTGAGGACATGAGTTCTGCTAGGAGGCAATACAAAGAAGCTTTAGGAATCTGTAGATTTAAGTAGAGCTTTGAGTGACCTTGAATTATTTCACCTCCCCGCGCCACATCTATATCACCTGTGAAATAAGAGGTTTCACTGAGAGCTGTTTTTGACATTTGGGGAATCATGGACACCTTTGAAATTATCATGAAAGCTGTGGATGTCTCCCCAGAGTAATAAACATTTACCCACATTCACATACTCGTATATCACTTCCGGGGTGTGTGGATCTCCTGAGATGCTGGCAAAAAGGACCATGAAGGTCCTTTCCAGCTTTCAGGTCCATAATCCCACTCTTCAATCTAACAGGAGCATCGAGCCAATCATATACTTCACTCCCTCTTCACTGCTGTTCAAAAACACTTGTGCTTTATCTTTAAACACTAGTGTCAGCAAAACGCTCGTGCTAGAAGCATGTAGCATCTGATAAAAATTGACTACGTTGTAAGCAGAATATTATATATATATTTTTTTTATCCAGTTCGACAATCTTTGGCTTTTAGAGTACTAAGTATTTCTGCATTTCATGGAATTACCTACATATTTGGGTTAATTTTTTAATTCACTATTTGCTTTCTCTGTTTACTGGTTCTCTTTTCCTTTTTAATTTTTTTTTGCCTTCTTTTCGATAAATTGTGTGTTTTTAATTATTCTATATATCCATTAGCGTAGTTTTACATATCAGTACTATTCTTTCAGGGAGTGTCCAGCAGACAACTGTACAGACTTAGCAGTATAAATTAGTAATTTTACTCCTTCCTGGACAATCCAAAGAACATGAACCCGTTAGCTCCATTTACCACTCTCCCGCCTTTAGTGCTGTTATGTCATATACTTTAATTCCATAATTATGTTTAAACACACAAGGCATTAATATTGTTGCTTGAAGCATTCACTATGTATTCAAATATGCCCACTTATTTTGCTTTCCATTAACCTTCATTCTTTTCTGTTTTTCCGTGTTTCCATGGGGTATCATTTACCTTCCGCCTCAAGAACTCCTGTTAGCATTTCTTTTAGTGAGGGTCTGTTGATGACGAATTCTCTGTTTTCGTTCGTCTGTAGACGCCTGGGTTTCACTTTTAACTGAAAAGCATCGTTAGTGGGTACAAAAGCCTAGGTGTCGACCATGACCTTTCATCACACCGCAGCTGTCATTCACGTCTCTCCTTCCATTGTCTTTTGCGAGGAGTCGCGTATCAGATTATTTTTGCTTCTTTAAAGGTGACGCGCTGTTTTTCCTCTGGCCGCCGTTCAGATGGCTTGTTCATCTTCGATCTCGAGTAGTGTTACTGCCATGTGCCTACGTACAGTTTCCTTTCCGCTCATCCCACCTGGAATGAATGAGACTTGAATCTGCTGTGCGGCGTCTTTGATCGGGGTTGGAAAATCCTCATCCGCCGTTCCTTCACACACCGTTTTCTCGCCCGCTATCCTTTTTGTCCATCGGTGACTCTAGTTGCTTATTTGTTCTGTCCCATGTGTTTCTTAGGTTCCTCTCCATATTTTTCATTCTTTCATCTTTTCAGGCTTGTCGATGTTTTCTTCTGACAAATTCTTCAGTTCACTGATCTTTCCTCAGCTCTTTCTAACTGCTAATAACTCCATATGTTGAGTTTTTGTTTTGGCTATTGCATTTTTTCCAGTTCCAGAATTGGAATTTGGTCATTTTTAATAGTTTCTTATTCTATGCTGAAAATTACCACCCTGCCATCTAATCTCTTAAATACATTAATGACAGTTCATTTAAAGTCCATATTAACTCCAGTATTTTAATTTCCTGTCAGTTTCTTTATATTGTCTGAGTTTCTTTTCTTCATGGTTTTTGATCAATTTTTCTTGTCTCCAGGTAAATTTGGTAATTTTGGATTCAATATCAGATATTATGCATAAAGCTCTTGATGGTGTTATCTTCCTCCAAAGAGGATTATCTTTTACTTCCGGCAAGTAGCTAGTAAAGCAGCTTGGCCCTCCTTAATTAAATCAGTAATTGAACAGATTCAAAACCAGGCTTCAGTGTTTCTGAAGGTCGATGTATTTATAGTCGATCCATATTTCTGGACTATAACCTTTGGGAGTTCCAACTGAGAGAGCACGGTAAACATCATGGTTCCTCTCCTTTGGTAGGCCCTAATCTCTAACTTTTCTGTTCAGTTTCTCTGTGTTTCAGATACTGCCTGTCAATCAGCAAACATCTCAGGAGAAAAGCAGCACAGAATATCAGGCCCGCTCTTTTTTATTTCCCTTCTCTCTGAGATCTTAGGTAGGCTCTCTTGGCCTTGGTAGTTTTCTAATACCTTTGGAGTGGTTTTTAAATTTCTCATCTAGCTTTTTAGTTGTCATTGGTGTGAAAGTTGGCCTGAAACAGGATAGCCCATATGGAAATCCTCAAGAGCTAACATTTACTAAGAGCTTAATACATGCCAGGTACTGCTCTACACACTTCATATGCATCTACTCATTTAAACCTCATCACAATTCTAAAATGTAAGTGCTCTTATTTCCCCCACTTTATGGAGAACTAATGAAGAGCTTGTCCAAGGTCATATGGTCAAAGTGCTAGAGCCAGAATTTGAAGCAGGCAACTTGAGGTAGAACCCTATTCTTAGCCTAGAACTATGAACCTCTTAATTCTCAGCTCTTCATCCTGCATTTGGGATCCATGAGGGGTACCTAATGCCTGACATTAATGCCACATTTTATTTGAGCTAATATGAATGGGCTTCTGTCACTTGCAATCAAAAGATTTCTCACTAAGTTCTTCGGACAAGCCACCTCTCCCACCGAAATGCTTCATCAGAATAAAACGCGCTAATATCCTTTCTCCGAATAAATATCATTTTTCTTCCCAGAGCTTCTCATTTGTTAACATCCTCACAATCTCATCTATTTCCTTTGTTTTTGGGAAAAAAAACCTCACTGGACAGTTCCCTCATACCCATGGTTCCAGCAAATCTACCTATAAGAAATAAAAGGTACATTCAAACTACACATAGGGAGTCTCAGTGAAGGAACCAAGTCCTCCATCAAGGTCAAAATTCCGCCAGACACGTGTTCCAAAACCCAAAGCCCAGCACAGCTGGAACAGGCGAGGTGATCGAGCCAGCTGCTGAGAGGCAGCAGCTACATCCCCTCAACTCATTAATCTGCCTCCCTCAGCTCTGAAAAGGACCCAGGGCTTCCACGTTGGCAGCATGAAGAAGCACACCATTTCCACACATAATTCCATAAAAATCCCCTCCTGGAGTCTTCATCTAAAAAAAAAAAAAAAAGTAAAAATAAAAATACTCCAGGGAACAGTCTCTGCAACTCCACATAGCTCTTTATTTAGCAAATCTTACCTCATAAAATTCATCCAGATGTTTATTTTTTCCACCGTTGTCCAAACATGGTATCCAGTGGTAGGTTTTTTGGTCCCTTGTAACCTACACTGAGCCTAGAATTCAGAAGCCCAGAGAAAGGTGTTTGCCTCAGGGGAAATTGGAGACAAGAAGAAAAGTCTCTTTAGGGAAAATGACCCCGTAACCAAGGTGAAAACAATTTATCTTTGTCAAAACAGAATGGGGAAGAGGGTGACAGATATTCACCTCGTCCAGTGAATCTGCTGTTTCCTCATATTCAGAGAGAAATCTTGAGTTTCTGGTGAGAAAGTTAATAAGAGGCCACCAAGAACTTAACAAAGTTACCAAAAAGAATTTAAGTTGCTTGTCTCAGAGATTTCTAGCAGAAATCTCTTTCCCAACAGAAAATCTTTCCCAACTCCTATACATGAATGATGACAATGACCACAATGGTTCATTTGATTAGCTATTATGTATCAGACGATTTATATGCATTATCTCTGAGCAACTAGTAAGGCAGGTATTTTTATCCTAATTTCACAGATGAAAAAATGAGGTTAGAAAGGTTGAGTACTTTGCCTACACTACCTTTGTAAATAGCAAAGCTTGGATTCTAAATTAAAGCCCATGCTCTTTTTAAAACACCATCCTGTCTTCTGACTTCTCTTCATTGTCATATCAAAAGAGTCTTGAATGTTTTAAAATGATATTAAATTGACAATACAACAGAATAACTGTTCTCCTGCAGTGAAACAAAATAAATACTGTTGAAACTAATAAAGATTATTTAACAAGATATTAAGTGGGAAGTTTCTAGTTTCTGGAATTGGCAACTGAGAGTGAACAAAGTTTCCATATACCCAACTTTCTAAATACACCTGAAAATAACAGGGCTGGATACCCACCCAGGACTTCATAGGAGCAACAGAAATACTAGTTCCACATTAGGAAGAGAGCAATTGTGGCAAGTCTAGGTAGTTAGTTACTGGCCTACTGGGTCCTACTGCATTTAAGATAAGAGAATTTTTCTTTTCTAGTGGAAGAAAAATTGAGATATAATTGAAATATTACACCACAGTTTTACTTTCTAATACTGTGAATATTCACAACAGTTCTCCAATTATTTTAGTCTCAAGACCCCTTTACAGTCTTAAATTTTACCGATGACCCTAAAGAGCTTTTGTTTATGTGAATTCTATCTATGAATATTCACAGTATTAGAAAGTAAAACTAGAAAAATTTATTATATACTTAATTCATTTGGAAATAATCGTAAATCTATTACATGTTTACATAAATTGCATTTTAATGAAAATTAACTCCATTTTCCAAAAATAAAAAAATTAACAAGACGAGTAGCATTGTTTTACATTTTTGAAAATCCCTTTAATGTCTAATTTAATAGAAATGACTGGATTTTCATGTCTGCTTCTGCATTCAATCTATTACATGATGTTGCTTTGATTGAAGAATATGAAGAAAATCTAGCATAGTACAGATATGCAGTTGGAAAAGAGGAATATTTTAATAGCCTTTTATATCACTGTGGATATTCTTTGATATTATACTGAAACTCAACACAAAGTGATTTCTTAGGGATTACTTGCATCATGGAATTTGAAACCATGTTGATCTTTTACGTACTTTATTATATTTAAGTCCATTGAGTGAAATTGGTAAAGGTGTTCAAAAGATACAAACTTCTAGTTTAAGATAAATAAGTCCTGGGGAATGTAACATACAGCATGGTGACTATAGTTAACAGTAGTGTATTGTATATTTGAAAGTTGCTAAGGGAGTAGATCTTAAATGTTCTCATCACAAGAAAAAAATCTGTAACTATGTGAGGCCATCGATGATAACTAAGCTTATGATAGTTATCATTTCTCAATGTATACATATATAAAATAATTGTGCTGTAAACCTGAAACTAATACAATCTTATATGTCAATTACATCTCAAAAATTTTAAGTACAGTAACTGTAGCTAATAATACCATATTATATATTTGAAAGTTGCTAAGAGAATAGGTCTTAAAAGTTCTCATCACAGAAAAAAATTATAACTATGCAAGGTGATGTAATCTAGACATATCATAGTGATTATGTCACAAAGTATATGTATATTGAATCATTATGCTGTACACCTAACACTAATGTGTAATGTTTCAATTACATCTCAATTAAAAAATTTTAAATCCATTGTTCTGTCTTGTTCTCAGGATGGATCTTTTAACCATTATTTTTGTAACATCATTAATTAATCAGTCATTCGAAAATACTAGTTCAATGAGTTCTGCAGATCTCTCAAATTAACACATTCCCTTACATCAGTCAAAATTCATATTCGTTATCATCACGATGTCATCAGAAAAGTCTTTAAGTTTGGAAAGCTATCAAGCTCATGGTTTCAGATGCCAGTTTTGTGAAATTCCAATTTCTGCTTAAAAACCCAAAATTTATCACTGGCAACAAATACTGTCACCTATTTTTCCGGAATTGACAGGCTCTCTTTCTACAATTCAAGAATATAGCTGCCAAATAACCAAGTCAGGATAGCAATCGTTTATATGTCAGTCATTCTTTCAAATAAAAATGATATTCCGAGAAAGAAATGGCTAGCTCAGCTCACAACTAAGTTGCGAAAGTGGTTTTTTCCCCCCTCAAGACAACCGTCAAACTCCGGCATGTAACAAAAATGGTTTACGTGTTCTTTCCATTCTGTCACATAGTATATTATATTATGAAGACATATACTCAAAGGTTAAGATTTACTAAATTTTCTCGTTCGTACCGTTTCGTCAAGGCATTCCTAGTGAAGCTGGTACGTTTTCCTGCTGGTGAGTGTGTGGTGGCGAGGAATCCAGGGACGACTGGTCCTTTCAGCTATCACTGCCTTCATCCTTGCTAAGGTGCTGGCAAGTTTTACCCGCCCGTTATTTGGGTGCCATTAGTGCAAATGTAAACACAGTGAACAAGGCAAATAATATTTTATTATGAAAATAATTTTGACCTTTTCGATCCTTCAAAGGGTACTGAAGACCCCCCAGGAGTCCATAGACCGCACTATAAGAACTGCTGTCCCAGTCAATTGAGGGAAGGTGAAGCTCCCAGGAAATCAGAGCAGGGGCCACTTGCAGGAAGTGGAGACTCACTCCCTCTCTGGATACTTGAGGAACTGCACCCAATGGGCAAACCTGGACTGCCATCAGGGCTTCTTGGGAGAACTTGACATGTGTTCCTTAGAATTTGGGAGAGGCGCAGTGCAAGGCTGTGCATTTTTGACCTGCATTAAGATGCCTGGAAGAAGGGGTGAATAGGGAATGAAGAGCAATGGGAAAGGGGAACTTTTTGGTAATTTGTCCCCTTAGATGGGGGTACCATTTTATGGTCTGCACAAGACGCAGTATATACTTAGGGGTAGCTGTGGTTTGGAGGCATGTGTGTACCCAGGGGCTTCTCACCTGGACATTTCTAAAGTCAAGAGGCTTTCTGGAGTATCTCGTGATGGTAAAGAGAGAAGGGACCATGCATAATGTGTGCAGGAAGTCAGCGATTCCCAGGACCCCATGTCAGGCAGCAGAAGTTAGAGGAAGGGGGCAGGAGATGTGGACTTCCCGAGGCTGCCAAGAGAAGGGATGTCCCACAGGTGAGGGGCTGTTAGCAGGGGATTGGAGGGTCCGGGGCTGCAGGGGTCAGGATGAATCTCAGTATCGCTCCTAAAAAACCATGCCTTATCATCTACACAGACAGTATTTCATCAAACAGAGAAGACCAAGGGCCTCTCTCCACCCCCATCAACAGATAGCTCACGTCTTCTCCTTGATTCTCAATATCCTGCAGGGAGTGGGCCCAGAAAAGAGAGGGGACGGCGGCGAGCTAGATGCTGGTCATGCCCTCCTCCCCTTCCCCCACGCCCACCCTACAAAACCCTAGTGCAGGGAAGAGCAGCAGCTCACGGTCCCTTCGTCCAGGACAAGGAGGAGTTTAGAATGAATATTCAGAGCAAGGATTTGAAACTGGTCTGAATTGAGTTTCAATCGTCTGATGTGTCAAGAAATGATTAGATCAGCTCATGCTCTTCATAAGAGATCTACTACCCAGTGGGGAAGAAAAACTTAATACAGTATATCTGGAAGTAGTGAATAGAACAAATAAAACTGTCACATGTTTATTCCCCAAAGATGCTGAGAGTCCTCAAACCAGTCACATTTAAACAAATAGAATCAGCTGAGAGAAACAACGACCAAGATTCCTTTCATCCGCCCCTCTAATGAACCCATGCAACTTAAAAACGAGCATTGTCTCTTTCCCTGCCTGCCATTGGCTGGAAAGTCTCCATGAAGAAGTGAAAGGAACACTGGGTAGAACGAAGATACATGGCTTCCATCCATCTAGGACCCTTCTTTCCACTGTCACTGCACAAAGCCCATATCTTCTGGTGCCGGTGGACTGTTAACCGCATTGCTTTGTTTGTCCTCTGGCCACATGTGATTCAGGCTTGGCCGGCCATGTCACCCTATCTCTTTCTTACAATGACTAGTAGGGGCAGGGGAGAGACACAAGACCCAAGCAAGCCCATGAGAGCCCCTCCAAGTAATTCCATCTATGGTTGCTAGGAGATGGAGTTGCTCTGTTTTTTCTTAGAATCACGGAGCTCTAAGGAGGCCGTCTTCAGTGGAGAGAGCCTATGGAAGAATGAAGAGCTGAGAAGAAAGCAAAGCTAAGGGCGGAGAGGGAGAAACAGGGTCCTGATGCCTTCACTGGATATCCCTGGGTCACGCTGTATCTGGACTGCAACTCACCCCTTGGACTAAGTTTTGGGCTTTTTGCTCTCTTTGATTAAGCTGGGCCTCCCTGCGGTTTGATTGTGCCTCATGACCAAAAAGAGTCTCAATAAACTGATTCTAGATTTAGCTGTTTCACTTACTAATATATGAGCCTAGGCAAGTTATTAAACTATTCATTTTTCGATTTTTTCACTCATTCACTTATTCAGAACACATTTGTTGATCACATGCCAAGTGTTAGACACTGAACCTGGCCCCAAGGATGAAAGATGAAACTATGTGATCCCTGTTATTAAGGAGCTCACCATCGCCTAGGGAGACAAAAGTGAGAAAATGGCCACAAAAACAAGGAGGTGCATAAAGAAAGGACAAAGTCTGTCTGGAACTATCACGCAACGCTTTGAGCTTCAGACTTGCTGCCAGAGAGACAAGGGCATTCCAGATAGAGAGCAACGTCTGCAAAGGCATGAAGGCAGGAGAGAGGGTCCGTGCAAGACGGCTCTAGCATGAGGCAGCGAGTGGGCCACCATAAATCGGGAGAATGAATGGGGCCAGGTCATGAACTACATCATACGAATGATTCTGGCCTTAATTCCAATAGTCATAGTGAGCCACTGAAGGATTTTCAGCAGGGGAGAGGTAGGATAGGACTTGAAGGATTAAAGAACCCAACCAACTAACCAACAAAAACAATTCCAGATAATTGAAAGAAGGTAAGATGGGAGACAAAGAGATGACGTGGTGGTGGTGGTGGCGGTGGCAGGGGCTGTTGAAGTTGTCCAAGTGGGAGATGGCGAGTGATTGGGCTAAGGCAGGAGATACACAGTAGCTGGATAGACAGAGCTGGATGGTTCTCTGGATATGGGTAAGAAGAATGAGGATTGTATATTATTTCATGGGTTTCTGATGAAAATAGTTCTTGTATTTCTCAGGTTCTTAACCTTTTGGGAGTCATGGATCTCTCTGAGAATTTCGTGAAATCTATATACTCTCTTCCCAGAACTATTAACAGGCATAATAATAGCTAACATTGGCTAAACACTTACTAGTTTCCAGTCACTGTTCTACAAGTTGTATTTAATCATCACAGCAAACTAATGAGTTGATATTAACTCAGAGAAGTTAATTAGCTTGCCCAAGTCACACAGTAAGAAGCAAGGTCAGAATTTGAACCCAGGTCATCTGGCTCAATTTAGTGATTTAGCGACCACGTCCTGCTGTTTCTCATACAGGGATATCTAGATGGTGCCTACAATTCAAAGAGCCATGATCCACTCACACTTCAAAGCTCACAGATCTAGAACTAAGAATATCCTCTGTATAGGAAAGCTCTTGGAAAACTCAATAGCGGAAGATCGATGTGAGGGAGTCTCGTTATTGATTTTGGGTTCCTGCAAACCTACCTCACCTCACTGCGGCTGGAAGAGCCTAGCTTTATGCCCTACCCCAGTGTTATTATAGCCTTTCCTAAAGAAGCATTTGAAAGCATTTTTCCTTACAGAGTCCCATGAAATGTTAATTACACAAATAAGGTGTCCGTTTGCTTTGGACTGTGTACATCTCTCAGGTTTACACATAAAAAGTAAGACAGATTGTTTTTAGTCCCGCCTCCCACCAAGACTCAACTCTCCGCTGGGTGGGGGCATGCTGCCCCCACTGAGAACGTGTGCCCTAATCCACACCACCACCAATCGGAGCCGTCTCCAGATATTTGTGCCCTTGTGTTCACATATTCATGCCCGCTCTGGAGTGTAGGCTAACTTATTTTCCTCCTATCGTTTTTTAAAAAAAAATGTGGTAAAATACCCTTACCGTGAAATTGATAACTTAAATCACTTTTAAGTGTACGGTTTGGTGGGTTAAGCACATTCACGTTATTATGCAACCATCGACACTATTCATCTTCACAACTTTTTCATCTTCTCAGACTGAAACTCTGCACCCGTGGCACACGAACTCCTCAGTCCTCCCTCCTCCCCAGCCCCTGGCAACCACTCTTCTACTTTCTCTCTATCCCTAGTCGTTTGACTATTCTCGGTACCTCATGTAAATGGAATTATACGATATTGGTCCTTTTGTGACTGACTGAATTTGCTCAGCATAACGTCTTCGATGTTCATCCATGCCGTAACATATATCAGAATTTCTTCCCTTTTTAAGGCTGAATAATATTCCATTGTATGTATGTACCACATGTGTCTACCCAATCATCCATCAGTGGATGCTTGGGTTGTTTGCACTTTTTGGCTATTGTGAATAACACTGTTATAAATACTGGGGATACAAATACACCCATGCTCAAACATGGGTGTTTCAGTTGCTGCTTTCAATTCTTTGGTGTAGATATCCAAGAATGGAGTTGCTGGATCATATATAGTTCTATTTTTATTTTTTTTGAGGAACCATCTTACTGTTTTATGCAATGGCTGTACCATTTTACATTCCCATCAATAGTACACAATTGCTCCTCAGCTTAGTTATTGACTTGCTTCTAACAAAGAGAATAGGGCCAGGTGGTGAGATGTTACCGCCAACATTAGGTTGTAAAAAGTCTTTCCTTGGGCCCTCTGTTAGTTTCTGGCTCTGAGGGAAGCACACTGTCATGTTGTGGGCTGCCTTTTGAGAGGTCTACGTGGCGATAAGTTATAGTATTTAGCCAACAGCCAATGAGAACCTCGGGCCTGCCGAAAGCCACATGCATGTGCTTGGAAGCAGGTCATTTCTACAGAGAGCCCTGAGATGACTATAGCCCCAGTGAACACCCTGACTGCAGCCTTGTGAGAGACCATGTGCCAGAAACATCTAACTAAGCCAGGTCCAAACTCCCAGCCCACAAACACCGTGAGATAATAGGTGTTTGTTATCCTAAGGTGCTAACTTTTGAGTGTAATTTGTAGCAATAGATAACTAATACAGTGGGGCTAGGTTGAGACAAAAGGAAAAATAAAAAACAGGTTTGCATGCTATTGTGAATGATCTTGTAGAGCAAGAGTCCCCAACCCCTGGGCCAAGGACCAGTACTGGTCCATGGTCTGTTAGGAACCATGTTACACAGCAGAAGGTGAGCAGCAGGTGAGCAAGCGAAGCTTCATCTGTATCTGCAGCTGCTCCCCAGGGCTGGCATCAGCACCTCAGCTCCAGCTCAGATCATCAGGCAGTAGATTCTCATAGGAGCTCCAGTCCCTGGTGCCAAAAAGGGATGGAGACTGCTGTTGTAGAGGGACAGATCCAGGAGAGAGAGAACTGCGGAAGTGGTGCCTTTTGGTGAGGGAATAAGAGCTTGTGTACAGGAGGAGGGCTTGACTTTAGATAGAAGCATCTACACAGTGAGAGAGGGAATTCACTGGAGAAGTACTACATGAAGTCTGTAGTCATGAATTTAAAGTGAAACCAGCAGGAAGTTTGTATAATTTTTCTCCAGTCACGTTTAGCTGCATAGCTTTGGGCATGGAATGCTGGATTTAACCGGGGCTTTGTTTTGCCAGAAGAGGATGACAAAGCTAGAGGTGACAAAGGAGACAAAGATATTTGCGAGCCAGAGTATACTTATACACTACAAGGGTTGTAGTATGTAGTATATATATTAGTATATAATATATAGCATATATATGTGTATATATACTATATATGTATATATGCTATATAGTGTGTGTGTGTGTGTGTGTGTGTGTGTGTGTGTGTGTAAAATCACACTGGCAACTATTTGCCATAAAATTTATAATGGTTGGCCATGGATAGTGAGTGACAAGGTAGGATCGATAAGCTGGAGGTCCCAGTGGGGATGAAGTATTGTTAGAGTTGGGGAAACTTTAGAGAAAGACTTGAGTGGTTAGAGAGTGGACGCAGGAAATCAAAATTAGAGATGGAGTGCAATTATAGGATGTGGCTGTGTGAGAAGGTGACTGAGAGAGGGCGGAGGAGAAGGTCATTAGAGAAAGAAGGTCGAGGCACTGAGACGCCAAGCCGTCAGGTAGAGGTCGGGGCATGGGCAACTATATCAAAACCGAAACATTGAGAGGTAGTAGGAATACATCAGTTAATTATAAATAAAGAAGCTAGTAATAACATTGGTGTGTTATTAGTGAAGTCATTCTTTAAACTCTAGAACCAAAATAGCAAAAGACAAAAAACGTTTAATAATGGCAAACGTTCTCTGCTCAGCACTGTTCTAAGTGCTTTATTTATGCGCATTAACTCATGTAATCCTCACAGCAGCTCTGGGAGGTGGGTGTTGTTATTATTCCCAATTTACGGATGAGAAAACAAGCACGAAGAGGCTAAGAAAGTGGCCCTGAACCGCAGGTGAGTCCTAGCAGTCTGTTCCGGAGTCCTCGCTTCCCATCACGAAACTGTACCTCCTCCCCCTCCCTCCTTCACCAATTCTTTCTTCTCTAGAGAGTTCCAAAAGCACTATCCACGTAATTTGTCACATAAATGGACGTTGCCTTGAATTAATCATTACGTTTGCTTGTGTGCTTAGTCTTGCCTCCACAACCGAGAACTAAGATACGTCTGCAAGTCTCGTCTATCCCGTGCCTCTGAACCCATGTGCATGCCCGTGCACACTCACATGCATGCACGCACACTTGCACATCCCTCTGCTGTGCACTCAGCTGAGTGCCTTCCTGGCGATGGTAGAACAGCACACGGAGTACAAATGGTTTCTGGAACAACCCAAATCCTGGCTCTGCAGCCCTGTGTTAGCTGTGTGACCCTGGGCAAGTTGCTTTGCTTTGCTGAGACTTAATTGTCCAATTATAAAATGGGAAGCTAATAGCCACTTCCCTATAGAGTGGTTGCGAAGATGAGTATGAATCATCTAACCCCAAGCAAATGTTTGATACAAATTATTATTGCTATTGTCGTTATTACTCTTACCATTACCTCCTTCACCTCCTACTTCCAACCACGGCTTTCTTATAATTCCTTGAATGTTAAGCTTTACATTTGCTCTGTCCTGTACTGAATCATTTTTGCACTATATTTTCATGAGATAAGCTCCTGTGATTCAGGTCTTTGCTCCAATATCACCTCCTCCAGGAGACCTTATTTGATTATGCTATCTAAAGCTCACATGTGCGCGCACACACACGTACATACATGTGTTACTCTTTACCCTTTCATAATCTGCATAGCATTCATCACTATCAGAAATTATTAAGTATACTAATTGTTTATGGTATGCTTCACTCCCTAGAATACAAGTCCAGGCAATCAACAACTTTGTATACCTTGTCCATGGCTATAATCCAGTGCCAGGCATTAAGAAAACACTCAATAAATCTTGGTTGAATGAATGCTGAATGAATGGCCGTCACTGCTTACGATAAAGACCACCATAGACTGAGTGTTTACTCTTGTGCAAGGTATTGTGCTAAGCACTCGATATGAATTGCTTCATTTAATCTTCACAAATAGCCCAAGAAATAAGTATTATGGTGCCCAAATTTACAAATGAGGGGCAGAGTAGCTAAGTGACATGCTCAAGGTCACACAGTAGCAAATAGAGGAGCCAAGCTTCAAATTCATAATCCTATAGGCAAAGTCTGTGGGCTTGACCGCCATGCATTTCAGGTAAAAGACTTTTTCTTCCTGTCTGTTCTTGTCAGAACGTGCCCTCTCACATGCCGCCATGGTTGCTATGTCTGGCACTCAGATAGGCTTTCTCCAGGTACACCAGGAAACATCCCGAAAAAGACCCAACTCAGCTCCTTGGAAAGGAGCCCCAGCCGGTCTGGGAAGGCCAGGCCTTGTGAGGTCACAGCCAGCTCGCACCCTGCCTTCTGGCATCACCACATGTAGGTGATGATTCTGAGGAGAAGCCGCTGGGTTAGGAAGTTGCTGAGCCAAGGGTCTCAACAGGCTCCTCATCATTCACAGCCTACCTTTGCTGGCCCCCCACCTTCTGACAATATCAGAATATTAAGTATCTACAGAAGAAGCCAAGCCGCTTCTCTACCCTTTGCCTTAGAATATTCTGCCCTTCCTGCCTCCTTGTTCTCAAGCAAACTCCTGCTCATCCTTCCAGAGCCAGCTCAGGAGTCGCCTCCTCCAGGAAGCTTTTTCTGATCTTCCCCAGGCAGACGGGACTGTTCCTCCTCTGCCTCCCCTCTCTGGGCTGTAGAGCAGATGGATTAAGCAGGTGGGCTCGGAGCCAGGTACACTAGATTCCCACGTTTGCTCCTCTGCTGGCAAGCCATGTGACCTTGGCAAGTTACTTATACTTCTCAAGCTGCAGTTTTCCCATCTGTGAAATGGGGACGATAATAGTACCTACCTCATAGTGTCAGTGTGAAGCTTCAATGAGATAACCCGTGTAAAATGCCTAGCACGTGCCTGCTATATACTGAACTTTCAGTAAATATTAGTTATTATCATTATTAACTATCTTTCTTAAAGGACCTACCTGTAGGTGTGGAAACCTGTGTGTCTGTCCCCGTCACTAGACTGTGATTTTGGGACATTGCCTTCGACCCCTAGCCACCACTGTTCTTGAAACACACTATACGTGGTGTGTTCCGTAAAGGTTTGTGGAAGCAGTATGATCATAACTAATGTCTCTCTTTCTCTCTCTGTTGTTGTTGGCTGAGTGGGCGTTGTCTAGTAATGTCTAGTAATGATGGAGATGAGGTGGCAACCACACCCTGTGACCTTCGTGTCCACCCTCAGCCTACAGCCTGTTTCCCTCATCTACATTGCATTTTTAATGAGAAAACCTTGATGGAAGATGATTGCCGCAGGCATCTTAAAATACTCAGGGCCCAGAGGAAGGTGTTGGCCCCTCTTCACCGGGGTCCTGTGCCCAGATTATTTCCGGAGGGTTTCCTGAGGATGTGTGTAATCGGATCCTTTATTGCCCTGTGCTGGGGGACAGAAACAACATTCACCTACAGGCTGATGCTGGGGTGTCAGGTTTCACCTCAACTTCCTGTGCATTTGGTGGTCATGGCTTAACTGGTGATAAATGATTCTGTGACTCGAAGCGCAATATTACAGTGGGGTTCCCTGAACGTAGAAGGCAGATCCTTATTCTACACCCCTCTCCTTGTCTCGCTCCCTGCAAAGGGCCAGGTGTCCTGAATGCAAGGGATGGCCTCCTTCCTACCATTATCTTCTTCCCTCTCCCCATTTCTCCTGCCTTTTTTCTTATATTTACTTTTACTTGAAAATAGGTCCTACCTTGAGCCAAAATATTTTCAAAAGAACTTCCCCTACATTAACGTTGTACATTAGTACATTTCTTTTCTTTTAAAAAATAATCCTCTCATTACAAAGGTAATAAATGCTCATTATAATAAATTGGAAAATGTAGGGCATTTTTAAAAGAATATTTAAATCATCTATACTCTCAGAGCCCTGAGAAAATCACAACTAGCATTTTTGAACATTCTTTCCAGACCGTGATGTATGCTTATGTATACATTTATACATAATTAATACCAAACTACATATTAAGTAGAGATGCATGCCATACACTTTGCATATATTTAGATTTTGTGGCTCTCCGTAACATGTTCCCATCATTTCTCTTTTCCCTGGACACCATCATAAAAAGGAGAGCAGGTGTTAGAGTCCCGGGATCCTGCATACAGGAAAACTAAGACCAAGGAAGTCGATTCACTTTCTCAAGGTCATACGGGTTGTTGGCACAACTGGAATGAGAGCCTAGGTCTCCTGAGTTGTGGCCAAGTCTGCTTTCCATGGAATTGAAACAGAAACTGCCCCAGGGGCACCAAGAATAAAAATCCTAAGTACTGGTGCCAAATTTGTAAAATGTGGAATCAGAGTTCTTAGGTTGTTTATATTTTTATCCAACTCCAGACAGAAAGTGCTGAAATGCTTTTAAGAAGCAAATTTGAAAATGTATTGTGGTCGCTGAGGGAGGTGAGAGACCCCCTGCCAAGGTCAAGGAGCTCTGAGTTTGACATTGTCATTTCTTTTAGTCGGAGTTTTAAGTTACAAATCAAAACATACTTTTTTCTTCATGCAGGAAAAATTAATTTATTCAAGGATATTAGGGACATCACAGAATCTCCAGAAAGGCTAAAGAACCAGGCTTGGTAGCCACATAGCCAGGGGCAACCAAACCTAGAGATGATTATCAAATATTTGACAGCCATATGACACAGGCTCCAATTAATCAGAGTGGTAGAAGATGATAAATAACCTCTATAGCTGTTCTAGAACATAATCACCGAATATCAGCCCTGCCCATATCATACTTTGGAAGCATTCCAGGAGGGATATTGTATTAGCCAGATTTCTTCTGTAATAGTGTCCCATAACAAATTATTCCGCAATCTCAACAAAAAGCGTTTTATTTTATCTTCATGGGTCAGTTGTGATTTGGCTCATCTTGACTGGGCTCAGCTGAGCTTTGTTGAAATTTGGGTCCAGAGTTGGGTCAAGTTCAGGTCTGTGTCAGGTATCTTCATTGTAGGGCCCAGGCTGAAGGGACGATGGCTACATGGAGCAGGTTCTTTTCATGGTGAGGTGGAGACTCCAATGGGCTAATGAAAATTCACCTTGCTTTTTAAACCCTCAGCCTAGGTAGAACTAAGGCACTATACTATCTCTTCTATCCACATTCCATGGCTCAAAATAAGTCATTCAGCCAAGTTCAATGTGCATGGGTCTGGGATGTAGGCTTTATCTACTGTAATGGGGGGTATGATAAATCACATGTCCAAAGGCACGGATTCTATTACAGGGACAGAGTAAAGAATGGTGACAGTTATCCAGTTGACTGTACTCACACTGCTGCCACCCAAACCCATTCTCTACCTTTGTTCAAGTAAAGAACGCTTGAGCTTTCTCTGGGAATACAAACAACCACCTGAAGACTACATTTCTCAGCTTCCCTTGCAACGAGGTGTGGCTCTGTGCCTAAGCTCTGGCCAAAACTCGGGAGCAACCAAAATGTCCTTCATCAGCTGAACGGATTGATGAACTGTGGGACATCCAGGCAATGGACTATTATTCAGCACAAAAAAGAAATGAGCTACTAACCCCTGAAAAGACATGGAGGAAGCTCAAATGTATATTAACAATCAACTAAGTGAAAGAGCGGACTTCATACTGTATGATTCCAACTATATGACATTCCGGAAGAGGCACAACTATGAAAACAATATAAAGATCAGTGGTTTCTGGAGGGAGAAGTGATAAATAGACAGAGCACGGAGGACTTTTAGGGCAATAAAAATACTCTGAATGATATTATGACGGTGGATATACGGCATTACACATTAGTGCAAATTCAGAACGTGCAACACCGAGAGTGAACCCTAAGGTCAACTTCGGGTGATGATGATGTGTCGATGTAGGTTTATCTTTGGTAAAAAATGTTGATGTTGATATTGGGGGAGGCTGTGAATGTGTAGAGGGAAAGGGTATATGGGAAACCTCTATTCCTTCTTCTTTATTTTATTGCAAACCTAAAACTGCTCTTTAAGAAACAAAAGTCTTCTAAAAAAAAAAAAACGAAGAATTTTTTACTCAAGTATTTTACAATTAGTGAAAGAAAAAAAAAAAACCTAAATAGGAACAACCAACAACCAACATATCTATGGCAGGATAAAATAAATGTGAAAAAGAGTGTAGGGAAAATGTTGGGAGCAAGAAAAGGTTTTGCTGAAATCCAACTGGAGGAAAGCCACTAGATAAAAATATAGAAAGAATATCCAGTTTAATTTTATTTTCAGAAAAATGACAAATTAAATTTTTGTGTAAGCATGTCCTATGAAGTTTCGAGAGATACTTATAAATTGCTCATTGTGTATCTGACACTAAATTTAACAGAGTATCCTATATTTTTATTTGCTAAATCTGGCAACTCTAAAGTTGGGAGGGTCAAGGGAGACTTCAGAGAGGAATTGGCATTTGAACCGTGCCTTAAGGGATAATGAATAGGATTTCAATAGCTGGGTTATTTAACACCATTCCAGGCTGAGAAAACAGCAAGAACGAAGGACAAGAAACTGAAAATATCTGGCGTATCTTGGTGACTAAGCATTTTAGTTTGGTGATTCATCTAATGTAGCTATCATGTTGGTGGATTCAGCTAATACTGAGCATGGAAAAACGTGCAGCTGTGTTGTAAAATTCAAAAACTGGGATCTGAGGTCCTTAGCACTGTGTCCACCTGACAGATATTCTGAGTTCTAAAAATACGATTAAATCAGAAAGTGGAGGATTTAAAGAAGAGGGTAGAGTCTTAGAGTAGCAACATCCTACACTGAGAAGAACAGGAATTGTAACCCACACCTTCCTTCTTTGCAAGACAATCATTGTATTCACTACTTGCAGGTTTGGCTCAACTCACAAGGATCCTAGTTTGCCCCATCACTGACTATAAGGTCTCTGTCACTCTACACAAAGTTGATTAGGCCAACAATGAATATGCGACTCATGCTGAGCCAATCAGAATCCATATCCTGGGTGTTTGAAATTGAGACTAGAAGCTCCTAGTTCATTCTGAATTAGATTCTTGGAAAGAAGAGATTTATAGTTACTGGCAATTGCTGATATTACAGCAAAGTCTTGTCCTCACAATGGCTTCAACTCTGTTTACTGGGTATGATGGGACTAGAAGCCAGAAGCCTGGAGAGCCTTCTGAATTTGATGATCGAAAGTTGGAAAGTTCACCGGCTCACAATAAAAATGGATATGATGTACTACTGTGAAATGTGCAAATAAGCTGATAACTTCCTTTTAGTCCTTCATGAATTATTCCTTAGCCCTTGTCAAGGTTGGCCCGGGCCCTTGATCAAGGTGCTGGCTGCAGCCTGCTTTCTGGATACATGCTGGCCCCTTTCTCCACAATTATTCTCGGAAATAGCAGTAGAGATGTATCCTGATCCTTAGGAGTTCTCTGCTCTGTGGCTGCTCTACATTGTAAGGGCTGCTGTTTTCATTATTGATAAATAGACAGAGAATCTGAAAGGTCGATACAGTGGGCCTGCCTCTGATACCTCATTCAAGCATGGGCTCTCACACCATGCCTGGCCCCACGATTCTAGTTTGATAAGTTTGGAATTTAATGAGACCGTCTTGGGCTTGACCTGGTTTTGCTTTAGCCCTTTAGAATTCCCACACACACAAAAAAGGATTCAACAGACTTATCAAGTGAACTCTCTCTAGATAAAACGAAAATTAATTGGCAACGATGTCTTGTACTCATGAATAACTGTCAAGAAAAAAAAAAAGAATGCTAAGTGTTAAAACTAAGGGATGGTTTCTCTAAACTTGCTGCCTAGATGTGACCTTGAGCCCTATCAGGTTCAGTGTAATGCTTTGAATTGAGAAACAGGTAAAGACTGGAGAGAAAGAATTCACTAGTTTCCTGGGGGAGGAAATAGGAGTGTACGATGTAGGGAACATGGTGTCTTTCTCCTGACAGTCTCCAGCATCGTGGTGAAACTAGATCATTAAAGAATCTCACTCCAGTAATAGCTACAGTAGTAGAAACACCAAACTGGGGAGGATGAAACCAATCTTCACATCATCCGTGCTGGACAGAAATGATTTTCACGGCTGGAGCCTAGAAAGGCAGAATCCACAAAACCAGCAACCCCATTGCATAACCGGTTCAACCAGACTCACCAAGGTGATAGAGGACACAAGTCCTGAGTGGTCAACTTGCTCCAAATTTACTCCTCACCTAACTGGAAAAACCCAAGAATGGACCCATGATTAAAAAGGTAAATTATCTTTTAGGTGATAATGATGATGTCTGTCATAAGGAAAAAGTCCCAGTTCTCTGAACCAAAGTAATCTTTCATCAATGTCCATGTTTAATGCCTTTTTGGGATGATAGGGATTTTTAATACTTTTCGTTTCGTGTGTGAGACTAATCTGATGTCCCATTTCTCATACCAGGCTCTAGGGAACAATAGTAATTTTCCACTTTGTAAAGCTTTCTCTCACTTTTCATCCCACTCAAAGGCAGCTGTTCTAAATTTTGAGTGTCTTTTGTATAACATGGGCATTCCTCGGGCTATTATAGATGGCTTTTGTAGAAAAAAAGGTATTGTCGGTTGACTCTAGCTACACCAGAGAAGGAGTCTTATTGTGCAGAGTTACAGTCCTTCTGAGGCCCAGTACTCCGTGTTTTATAGACATGACCACAAATGCTGCACTTCATCAACTGTCCATTATATGTTTGTACATTAGACAGTAAAGCCTCCCAAATTATCAATAAATCACTAAAACAGGGCGATGCAGAGGTAAACCACAGACATTTTATTCATTCATGAGTTCCCAAGCAGAGGAGCTTCATAAGAAAATGGTCTGGAAAAATTCCCAGAAGGGAAATAATCCCAGAATATCAAGGCACCTCTCCTTAGTTTAGGAACTGGCTGTAAAACCTAAGAGGCTTCTCAGAGCAGAGTGAGTGGGTCAATGGCTGTCTTACCTAATCGTGCGTATCAAGAACGAGACCAAAGACCGATACATCTGGGCTCATATCTCAGCCCCACTACTTACTAAGCATATGACCAGAAACAAGTTACTTAACTTTCCTCTGCCTCTATTTCCTCCATTACCCATCTCATAGAGTTAAACAGTTTAATGAGACACTGATATTAATAATAGCTCCTAACTTTTTCAGCCAGGAAACAAACCATTCTATGTCTTTCAATCGATAGGAATTTAATAGAGGAAATAGGTGATACAGGAAACTATAGAGCTAAGACACCAAACAGATACCAAGCTCAGAGATTAGAAACAATGGCTTGCTGTCAGGGCTGGAGGGACAGTAGTAGGCTGTCCTGGAGTAGTGGAAACTACAGCAGGGTCTGAGCTGGAGCTATAGAGGAGATGCCATAGGATGCAGAGAGGAGGAGGAGAGATGCTCTGCCCTCTGCCCAATTCTGTCTTCCTGTTTTCCACCAGAGCCTCCCAAGGCCAAAATACCTGGGAGCTATTGGGTCAGGGGCCCAAGAAATGTAGTTCTCTGAAATACAGAGCAGATTGAGGGAAGGGCAGGGATTGTCTCCCACCTTTGCTAGGAGTTTGAATTTGGGGGTTACTGTATAATCCCATTGCCTCCCTCGATATTTTAGCATTTTATTTTAAAAATAGCATATGAATAGTTTGCAACCAACCCAGCAGTGTTGAGCATCCCTTGTACCTCTATTGTGGGCCCTAATTGCCATTTCTCATGAAAAAGAACAAGGCTACTTGGAAAAATGGCTGATTTGATGGCTGAGGCAAGAAATATATAGGTGAGCCTGGGACATTTTATTATGTCAGAAAGCAAGAAATCCATCAAAGACAATTGAGCCATATCTACAGGACTCAGGAGCCAATTTTAAGAGTTTCCCACTAGTCAAAAATGAGACAATTTAAGCATCAATAAGCACCAACGGATTAAAATATATGAAGTATGTAAAAATTCGTGAGCTTATAATGATACTAAAGGTAAAACAAACCTCATTGGTTACCTTTGGAGAATGCTAGGGGACCAACTGCTATGGGCTGAACTGTGTTCCCCTAAAATTCATGTTGAAATCTTAACCCCCAGTATCTCAGAATGTGACTATACTTGAAGATAGGGCCTTTAAAAAGGTAAAGTTAATGAAGTCATTGGGGTGGATCATCCTAATCCAAAATGACCTATATTCTTAAAGGAAGGGGTTAGGACCTAGACACACGGAGGGAAGACCACGTGAAAACATGAAGAAGATGACCACCTGCAAGCCAAGGAGAGAGGGCTGAGAAGCAACAACTCTGCTGACACCTGATCTCAGACTTCTCGCCTCCAAAATTGTGAGAAAATTTATTTCTGTGGTTTAAGCCGCCCAGCCCATGGCACTTGCTGTGGCAGCCACAGAAAACTAATACACCAACTCATCCTTCTGAAATGTGGTGAGTAGAGGGAAAGAATCGAGCCTATATAAATGTACCTCAGCATAACCAGCTGATGAGAAAATGTTTCTCTTTGTGCATATATTTGAGCTAATACATAAAGAATGGATGCAAGAATTTTTTAATCACTATTTACAAAGCCTTCCTCTAAGGATACAGTATTTCTAAGGCAATGTCATCAGTATCAGCCACCATCACAAAAAAGGACAGTTCGACATCATGGCTCCCAATGGGAGTATACGATGCTGTCTGTAAATTACTTTTTGCCAAACTCAAACTTGAATCAGACCAATGCTCTAGATCTCACTACTAATTCACAGAAAATACAAGGGACAGAGGAACATGTTGGAAAACAGCAGAGGGATGCGATCAACAAAATCCAGGATACGGGAAATTCCATGGGACAAGTGGCTTGGTTTCCTCAAAAAAAAATTCATTGCAACAACTAAAAATTTGGAGGATAAATCTGTAGATTCAAAAAGGCTTAGGTACACTTTTAGAAAGTTCCATTCGTAGATCTTTAGATTCTATTTCAAATAAACGAGTTTTTAAAAATTATGAGACAGACAGGGAAACTTGAACACTAACTGAATATTTAATACTAAATATTTTTATATTCAACATAAAAATATTTTGAGTGTCATAATGGTTTATAGTTATGTTTTGTAAAAGTGTTTATCTTTTAGAGATACAAACTGAAATATTGATGGGGAAATGATATACTATCTGGGATTTCCTTAAAAATAATCTAATGTGGGAGGCAGAAGAAGCAGGTTATAGATGAAATCCATCCATCCGTGGGTTGGCTGTCATGAAGCTGGATGATGGGTACATGGGGCTTCACTCCACTAGTTTCTCTACTTTTGTGAATGCTTTGTATTTTCAATTATAACATGTTTTTTTTTAAAAAAAAAAAAAAAAAGAATGCTCTAATGGTGTCGATCATCAGACAGAGGCAAACATGCTCACGCTTAATTACTAGTAATTCAAGAAATGTAATGAAATATACCTTTGGTCAATTAAATTAGCAAGTTTTATTTTAATGGTAATTCTTAATGGTAATTTCTAAGGTCAAGTAAACAGATGCTTGCATGCATCCTAACAGAAATAGAAATTGATAAGTTCAGCACTTGGAAAGCAATTTTGTAGTTCATAGTGAGAATAAAAAAAGAAACATTTCTGTCTTACTCGGAAGAGCGAGACTTTTTTTTATGTTCATATTCTTTAAACCAGTAATTTCATAGAACAGTTCTATATCTCCAATTCTAGAATTAAAGAGTGAAAATCTTTGTAATAATAAATATGTTCATTGCTCCATTATTTATAAAAGGGGAAAAAAATAGAAACCAAAGATAGGTCCAACATCAGGTTAAATTAATTAGAGAAAAATATTATTGGCAATTAAAATGTTTAAAAGCCTTGTGGCAAGGCTTATGGAACAATAAATTTTTTTAAAAGATCGGATGAAACATGAATCATTTTATGGTTGTAACTTATGGTGCATTGGAATTTTTGAGAGAGAGAGAGAGAGAGAGAGAGAGAAAGACAGAGAGAGAGAGAGAGAGAGGAACGATGAGAGCTAGCTAACTAGCTAGCTAGTTAAGATAGATGTCTCTATAGATGAATAGGCAGATATTTTTCTCCCGATGTGACACCAATCCTCCTCTCCTGGTGGAGCTTTGTAACTACCTCTACCAATAAAAGTGACAGAAATGCTGCTCCTGACTCCTAAGCTTCGCTCATGAAAGACTCCTGCCTGGTTCTCTCTCTCGAGTGGTTTTGGAATCCCGAACCATCCTGCAGACGTCTACCATGTCCCCGAAGCTCAGGCTGGAAAGACTACATGGCCAGACCACAAAGAGGGAGAGAAAGATGCCTCAGCAGTCCCAGCTGCTTGAGTTTTCAAGCCCAGGCACCGGATTCATAAGTGCAAAAGCCACTGAGAAGAATCCAGCCCCAGACTGACGGCCACCACACGAATGACCCCAGCCGGAGCTGCCAGCTGAGCTACCCGGAAATTCCTAACTCACAGATAAAAATTGACTATTGCCATTTTATGGCACCAAATTTTGGTGTGATTTCTTCGTAGCAATAGATAACTAACATATAAATATATAAAATGTGTAACTTATATACAGTACCAACAAAAGGTACCTTAAAAAAACAGAAAAAGATAGCCCCAAATATTAATAGTGATTCTCTCTCATGGGATTATGTGTCTATGTTTTCTTCCTTCTCCTTCTTTCTGAAGTTTTTGAATAATCATATATTTCCTCAAAAAACTGAATAAATAAATTTTATGTTGAAAATTATTTAACTGTGACATTTTTGGTATCCAGGCCCCTTCAACCAGTTCGAGGGTTCCCACCAGGATTCTGAGGAGCACGTGCAGGTGAATGAAGCCAAATACAGCCGAAGCCTTGAAGGGAGTCCTTAGAGACCATCTTGTCCAGCCCCCCAGCTATTCTACGTCTCCTGCATGCCTGCCCATGAAACAGTTGTTTTCCAGCTTTCCTGCAAACTAAAGCCTCCACGATGGAATTTATCTCATCAAGAGCCAGTTCTTTCCATCTCCGGCCTCCACTGACAGAAAATCTTTCTTTCTAACGAACTGAAAAGTGTCTCCCTGGAGCTTTCACTTACTGGTTCTATTCATGAACTATTCATGAAGTCTTCGCTGGTGCCTGCGACGGGCCATGCATTGTTCTAGGCCCTGAGATACAACAGGGAACAAGACAGATAAAATCCTATCCCCCAAGGAGACCTTTGAGACCCAACCGAAGTGGCAGAGGTTACCTTGTGAATATCTAAGGAAAGAACATTCCAGATGGAGGGGCATCAAGGGGGAAGTCCCGAGGCAGACACCTGCTCGGCATACCTGAGTAACAGCAGGAAGGCGAAGATGGCTGGGGAGTGGTGAAGATGGGAGAGAAAGGCAGGAGAACGAGGTCAGGGAAGACTGGAAATGCAGATCCTAAAGACCTCGAGGGCCATGCGGAGGACGCTGGATTTCATTCTAAGTGTAACAGCAAACCACTGGAGACTTTCAAGCGGAGGAGTGACATGAGCTGAGTGATGTTTTCAAAGCGTCACCTGGCTGCTGTGTGAGAACAGAAGGAGAGTGGAGAGCAGGGGGAGAAGGGAGGCCAGTCGGGGGGTTGCTGTAGTCATTTAGGCAGCAAAGAGGTTAGAAGTGGCTGGATTCTGGTTATATTTTAAGAGCGGAACCAGCAGGATTTGTTGGATTAGATGCAGGTGTGAAAGTGAGGGGCGAGTCAAAGATAATTTCAAGTCTCCCTTAAACAGGCAAACTTAACATCAATAAAGATCGCGTAAGACGGCAGGGGGTACACCTACGAATAAGACAGGGTTGCTTCATGTCCTCCCCTGAAAGAGACACACATTCCCAGACCACTTAGATTGGGGTCGAGTATGGTAAAGACACTGTAGTTAGGCTGAATGTTAAAATGAGCATACTTGGGAACCCAGAAAAAGGGCAGGAAAGACTTTCTACAGGAGAAAGACCTGCCTCATTCCAGGGAATGAGATCAGCCTGGCTGAGGTCTACGAGCAGGAAACTGAGGGAGGCGGTGAGGAAAATACTAAGCCCTGGGTGGTCCTAGAGGTTAGTATGCAAGACGGGATGTGGAAGGACATGAGGACAGCAAAGTGCACAGAGACCAAACCGAGGGCGTTAGGGTCACCCTTAGAAGTGTGGGTTTAACTTGAGGACTGTGAGGGCCACAGGTGGGTGTGAAACCAAAAATGCATGCAGTGAGGTATGAGTCTCAGAAAGATTATTCTGGCGGCCCAAGTGTGGGGAAAGGCGTCAAGGTCAGATTGGAGGCCAGAAGGCCAGTGCAGGGGGGAAAGGCTAAGGGACCGAGGTGAGAGCAGACAGAAGCAAAGAAACAGGGGAAAGGTGTGTTAAAGAAATAGTGGGTGGGATGGACCTCGAGGGCATTATGCTGTGTGAAGTAAATCAGACCGAGAAAGATAAGCACTGTATGATCTCGCCTTTATGTGGAATTGTAACAAACGCCAAACTCGTAGATATAGAGAATGGAGTGGTAGTTACCAGATGTGGGGTGTGGGGGTTGGCAAGATGGGTAAGAGTGATCAAAAGGTACAAACTCCCAGTTATAAGACAAATAAGTCCTGGGAATGTAACGTACAGCATGACGACTATAGTTAACAATACTGTGCTGTATATCGGTAAGTTTCTAAGAGAGTAGATCTTAAAAGTTCTCATCGCAGGAAAAAATTGTAACTGAGTGGTGATGGATGTTAACTAACCTTATCTAGGTGATAATTTCATGATATATACATATATAAAATAATATGGTATACATTTAAAATGAATATAATCTTATATGTCAATTATATCTCAATTAAAAAATGTTAAAAAAATAAATAGAAAGTAAAATGGGCAGATCTTGCTGACTCGATGTTGGGGTGACTGTGGTCTACGATAGTTTCGAGTTCCCAATGTGGGTGACTGTGATGGAAAATTAAGGGGAAAGGCAATGGGTGTACTTGGACGTATCCAGTTTGTTTCCTGAAGGACACTCCCAAGTGGCTGGTTATACAGGCAGTTAGATATGGAAGTCTGAAGTTCAGGGGAAAGGTCAAGGCTGGAAATAGATACATGTCCATTTCATTTTGTCCCTTGAGGCTCTGTAAGTCAAGTCTGATTCGCTTTTCACATGGAGGTCCTCCAAATACTTGAGGACAGCCTTGACATTCTTTAACTCCACCCCACGGAGATGCCTGGAGGCTAAAAACTCTCGGTCCCTCCCGTCACTGCTCACTTGGGGGCAGTCGAGCAAAGTGGTTGAAAGCCTTGCTACTCAAAGCATGGTCCGGGGACCAGCAGCATTACCTGGGAGCTGTGAGAAATGCAGAATCTCATTCTCACCGCAGATCTACTAAAGCAGAGTCAGCATGTTCTCAGCATTCTGCCCCTACCCTCTCCCACTGTGATTCGTGCACAGCGCTGTTATAAAGTACAGACTAGATTCACACTGCCAGGGTTTGTGCTCTGGCCCTAATGCTTATTAGCTGTGTGAGAGCAGATTATTTAAACTTTCTGTGCCTCAGTTTCTTTTTCTATCAAATAGGGATATAATTTTAGGACTTACTCCATATAGTTGTTATAAAGGCTTTAATAAAGCCATCCAGGTAAAGTACTGTATATAGTCAAGCACTCAGTAAGTGTGAGTTTATCAATGATGATGGATCCAGCACCCTCACTGTACTAACTGGCCTTCTCTGAATCACTTCCAATTTGTCGACACCTCCTTTAAAGTAGACCACCCAGAGCTGAGCACTATCACTGACTGTGGTCTGGCCAGCCCTGAGTAAATTGGACCAGTTCATTCTAGACACTCACTTTTATACATGCTGCCTTCAGGTACCATAGAACAGAGTCAATAGCATCTAAGGGCTAAGAGTTAGCGAGGGAGCCAGAATTCTGATCCCATGACAGAGTAGCTAGGTTGCCTTGCACAAGTCACTTAACCTTGCTGTGCATGCTTCCTCGACTATAAAAATGAGATAACGATAATGCCTACTTCATAGGGCTATTTTGAACTTTGTATAACTTAAAGTGCTAGAATAGGTAGGTCTTGGAGCATATAAAGTATTCATTAAATATGATAATCAGTCGTATCTCCATGTACAGTAATACGCCTCACCAAATCATGACATTTTAAAGGTCCAGAAAGATTAAGAGGCATGCCCAAGCCACAGCAGCTAGAGAGGTGTCGGCCAGAGACCGGCTCAGAAGCCAGGCCCTTGACTCACGTCTGTGACGCCTCCTCACAGCGGGTACATCACAGGCTACGCGAATGGGATCCTCATCGTGCACTTAACCAGCACAGCTGTGAAGGATGGGCCTGCCCTTTCCGTGTTCAGAGCAGCAGAATTGAGCTGCCTTCACATGGGGTACGGAGGGAGAAGAGGACCCACTGTCTATACTCACAGAATCTTAATCTCTCTCGATTTTGCTTCAGGTCAGTAATGGGTTCTGTAATTACGACAAGTGTCAAGTTAATTTCGGTGAGAACTGATTTTAACTTTTCTTCCCCCCTTATTGCCTTCAGTCTTGAAAAATGTCGATGGCAGGGATTTTGCCCAGGAACCTGGTGCCGAATGCATTCATTTCTTCACCTTTTCCTGTACATGTTGGCAAAGTGGCAAAGACATAATCATCTCTTTTGGTCTGGTGGTGGGCTGGGATTCTGTTGTTTGGGTTTGATTTGCTGAGTCATACCAGACTCTGCCTGGGGCAGTGGGACAACCGTGAGTGAGGGTGACAACAGGCGTGTGGAGATCACACTCAGGTGAGCACCAGAGTTGTCATTCTCAACCCAACTGGGATTCAGTAGCTGATTTGGCAGGTGAGTATGGGGTCCAGCATTTGGACAAGAACCCCAAGTGCTTCTCATGCAAACATTCGCTCTGAGAAATACCGAAGTATAGTGTAGATTAAGGGACTTGTCTTTGGAGTTAGATGAAGGTCCGATTCCTTGTGAGATCCTAACTTCTCTAAGCTTTGGTTCCCCTTAGCATGGGCCGATCACTGAAGCCACCTCACAGAGTTGCCGTGAGGATTAAATGAGATAAAACATATAAAACACTTCAACTTTGTGCCTCAGTAGTCTGTGAGCTCAATAAAAATAAACTCTGTTCTTGAAGAAGCAGTGTAGCCTTTGGTTATAAGCGCAGATGTTGGAATCCAACATATCTAGTTTGAAATCCTGCTCCGCCGTTTACAAATTGTGTGACCTTGGTTGCCCATACTATAAAAAAATGAGACTAATACAGCTCCTCCATCATGAAGTTGTAAAGATGGAGACAACGTGAGTCAAGAGCTTAACACAACGCCTGTGTAACCGTTCGTGCTACTCCCCAAATATTTCTGGCTCTCCTTTCAGGCACACAATAGAACTGTACCTTCCCAATTTAAAGTTAGGTGTGGCCGTGTGACTTGCTTTGGCTAATGGGACACAAGGAAATCTGATATGGCACTGTTGAAGTTATAAGGGAGGTGTGCAACCTGTCACGTCCCCTTTGCTCTACTGGGAAGACCGTGGGAACATGGGCCATGATTGAGCATCTGTCAATCTAGATCCTGGGAGTCTGTGAGGGGCAGAGGCTGCCTGATGACCCCAGTGAACAGGTACAGTGAGCAAGGGAACAAACTTTTGTTGTGTTAAGCCACCAGCATTTTGAGGTCATTTGTTATAGCAGCATAACCTAGTCCATCCTGCCTAATACACCTGGTATACAGTAATCTCTCAAATTATTGCCAGCTTTGATTATTATGATCATTGTCCATCCGTGGCTTATAGCTCATATAGAGCAGAAGCAAGACTTAAGAACATGAAATATTAAATAATAAGCTTTCCGTGCCTATGAGAAGTATTAAATAAGTGAAAAATTTTAATATAGTGTACATTCTAGAAGGCAATGAAGAGAAAGAAGAGTGTGACCTACAATAATTAAGAAAGATCTGGTTTTATAAAATCCAAATTTACCGAGACTTTAATTTTTGTTCTAATTTTTCTGTTCTCTCTAAAGTAAAAAGAAATTTAATTCCTGATGTGTCTTGTCATATACCTTAGACCGTGAGTTCTTGGGAAGAATCTTGAATTGATTATTTAAGCAATTATAGCAAGCAGGCCTCCTGGACTAGTACCTGCTTTTATTAAATCTCAAGACAGATGTCTTCCTTTTTGGCTTTTCATTAAAGAAAGAGAATTAAAAAAAAAAAAAAAAGGAAGGAAAGAAGTACGGTGAATGGCTAGGAAATAAATTGTTGTCCTTTCTTACTAACAGCATTTCTCCCCTTTGCCTCCTCCCTGGTTGGAAGCAATCTGGGCTCCTGTCTGCTGTCCAAGTCAGTAGGATCCAAGGGGGTCTGGCCAGTAGGACTGGGATGAGAAGGCTGCAGTGGGGACACTGTGACAGAGACCACAGTTTCAGGAAGCAGACGCCAGCATGACACACCTAAAGGCCAGGTGAGAGCAGCCAGAGTCCAGAGTCACGTCCGTGAGTGGCGGGAAGACACTGAGCATGTGCAGTCACATTGCCTCTGCCGTCACGAGGCTGCCTCGCCTCCCTCCTGCTCCCAGATGCTACCTGAGGAAGGAGGTCAGGGAGGAGAGAAAACATGCCCGACAGAAGTCAGAACTCCTGATTGATGAAGCAAACTGATGAGGTGAACTGAAAGAGAATTTCCCCCCAGAGAATGGGGACTCCAGAGCAAGGCGAGATCAGTTTTAGAAAACTAAAGTACTATGTTTCATGCCGGAATAATTTTTGATTCCACCATGTATTTCCTTATAATCATATGCAGTGAAATTATCATGATTACACAGTACGCACATTTGAACAAGCATGAAAAAAAATTAATCCACCAGTCATGTGGCTCCTTTCTTGCAAGACACTAAAATGGCATTCACCATTTCAATAGTTCTCAAATTTCAAGCATTCATCAGAATCTCTGGAAGGCTTGTTAGAATACTGGTTACTGGGCCTACACTCAGAGCTTCTGATTCGGTGGATCTGGCCGGTAGGGTTGGGTGGGGCGCTTAGAACCTGCATTTCTAACATGTTCTCAGGTGATACTGATGCTGCAGGTCCAGGGACCACACTTGGAGAACCGCCACACTAATTCACCTACGTCTGGTGTTTAACTAAGTCTTCCTCTCTGTGATTTTTCCAATTGATAACAGATCCTGGCAGATGAGAGACTACTGGCAGCTATTGGGTTTCCCTTGTCACAATGATCTTCATTTTCTTCTTCATCTTCATCATCATCCTCGCTGACACTTATTAAGCCAAGCACTGTACTAAGGGCTTTATACAGCTAATCTTATTTAATCCTCACAAATACCATTACTTCCATTTTCAAGGCAAAGATAATAAGGCTTTGAGAAGTCAAGGAACTTATTCAAAGTTATAAGGCCCCCAAGTTGGCACAGCTGCATCTCCAACTGGACAACCTGACCAAGAGCCCAATTTCTAACCCACTGGTACTTCGCTCTGTCACTTGAGGGGCTACTGTCTCTAAATCGATACAACAAAAACAGAACCACTGAATATAAAACAAAAACTTTGGTTTTTGTTGTCCTTAAGCCGCTATAGACACTGGGATCTTTTTAGACATGGTTCTCCGTAGCTGCTACCCCATCACAATTTCACTTGTGTTTAAGCTCTTCCCTTCTCCAGACTCGACCCCAAAGTTTCTATTCAGAGAGAGTTTAGCTCTCTCTGCTTTCTTGTCACTTTCTTAACCATCCCTAGTTAGGAGTGGAAGGGGGCACATTTGTGTCGAGAGAAATGATACCCTTTTTGTGAGCAGAAGCAGCTGTCAGCAAGTGTTTCAACTAGTAGTGTCTATTTTTCTGTTTACTACGCATAGTTGAAAAAACTTGCTTATATAGAGAAGCAAGTCCAGTAACGGGCTTGAACAGGATGAACTTGAACAAGAACAGTGCATTAAGTCCACCTTCTGCAATGTGTGTTTGCCCCAAAGGGCATTCATCACTATCTTTTTTACGCCAGCACCCTGGGCTTGCTGAGTTTTGAGCTACCCCTGCCCATGTGGCAGATGTCCTCAGCAGTATGAGCCAACCTCAGACCCAAAATTTAACTTTAAAAGAATTAATCAGAGCCATGACTCACATCAGTCAGCTGCCAAGAATGTGCTCCTTAGGTTTTCTCCACAAGAATTTCCAATCTGGGTGCTACATGCAGCAGGACAAAGTCACCTTCCTGAGTTCATCTGAGCAGAGGAAGTGCCTGACTCAAGTTCTGCTTCCTGGGAAAATGTGAATGGAAAGCCCACTTTGCTCCTTGCTGCTCCTCTTCTGGGATCAATAGCAAATTCCAGCTGGGCCCAGCTCAGCTGGACTGTCCCACACTGCCGGGAGGCTGGTGGAGGAGAGGGCGGCAGCAGGGGAGGAAAGAGGGTAGGAGCTGAGGGTGGGGGAGATGGGGCCACGGCAGTGTGGCCACTGGCCAGCGTGGGTGGTCATTGGTTAGTTCTGGGCTTCCAAGCAGAGCCTTTTGCGCCCTCCAAGATGGAACTGATACATGAGCACTCGCTCTTATCTGATTTACATCCTCTCATTCTCTTTTTCAGACACACTCTTTCTTCCTGTTTTTCTGCTCGTAAAAGAAATACATGCTCACTGAGAAAAAAAAAATGAAGGAAATAAATAAGAAAATCAAGATCCTTCCATCCAAAAGTAATCACTGTTTCAAGTTTTTTGTATACCCATTCAGATATTTTTAATATGTCTAAATATATCATTTAAAAAACAAAACTGCATCATATCGTATGTATTGTTTCACAGCCTGTTTTTTTCTACTTCATAATAAATTGCGGATCTCTTTCTATGTCAATCAATACACATCTACATTATTATTCCTGACAGTACATTATATGGCAGACTATTATAATTTATTTAACAGTCCCTCCTGTTGAACTCAGTGCTGGACTAGAGTCCTCTTGCCTCCTCACCCCCTCCCTAGTGAACTAACATAGAGCAATTTTCTTCCCACAGCCATTACCGGTCCTGACTTTCCCCCCTGCACTGGGGCTCCGAGGTCTTTCTCCTGTTACCTCCCCATCTCCTTGCAAGCTCCTCGTGGGTGGGACCATGATCTCTAGACATCTGAAATTCCTACAGCCTATATGACATGGCCAGTACCAACAGATAGCTGGAAGGGCAGACTGACAGCCGCCCTGGTAAAGGAGGGTATCTATCTGCTCTCTTAAATTACACCTCTCCTGTCAAGAGTTCTCCTACCTCTGCTTTAGTCTCCCACCTCCTTCACACACATGCCAACATGTTCTCTGTCTGCCTCGCTGTCACTCCGGCTCTTGCACCCTTAAGCTTACTTCTGCTGAGACACGTTCTGGAATTCTCCCTCTGTTTCTTCATCTCCTTTCTTTTTTTCTTTCCTCTTTCCTCTATACAATACACACACCCATGTCTCACCCACACCCCTTGTACACCCCATCTCACCTCCCCTCACAATCCTGGCTCTGCTGCTTACCAGCTCTCTGACCTTGAATAGACCATTTCCCCTGAGTCTGTTTCTCCATCCATAAAATAGGAAATTGCTATAGGCATACCTCAGAGATATTGCAGTTTCGGTTCTAGACCATCACAATTAAGCAAATAACATGATAAAGTGAGTCATAGCCTTTTTGCTGGAGGAGGGTCTTGCTTTCAGCATGTTAAAAACACAATATCTGTGAAGCTCATAAAGCAAAAATGCAATAAAACAAAGTATGCCTGTATCTCATTCAGGGTTATTGTGAAGACTAGAGATAAAGATGGTAAGGTGTCTGGATGTTTGATAAATGATATTCGTGGTTATTATTCAAAACACATCATTATAAGAACTAATTCAAGGAGAATTCAAGTATTGGGACACTAAGGAAAAAAATGTGTTTTTCTTATTTTCGTTTGTGGGGCAATAGCTCTCAGCTTCAGTGCCGTCAGCATTCTTAAATGTCATCCAGTATGAAAGAGAAGGCTGTTAGAAAAGTGATTAAAGGAGCAATGGGGAACTGGAAAAGGAAATATTGCCCTACAAAGGAGCGACTTTTGTGGGGCTGGGATCAGGTGGCAATACTTTCTGGTCTTAGAATGAAGAATTGCACCTAACAGACACTGTAAATTGTGTAACTGATCAAGTCTCCCTCTCGGCCTTGACTGCTGGAAACTGGAAGCCAAATGTGTGTCTTTACACCTAACGACATGTAAGTCGGGAAGACAGCCCTTTGGTATTTGCCTCCTGAACTTGACATCTCTAATACGGCTTATTTTTCCCTCTTTCTCACTTCCTCTAATTTGTGTTCACTTGTGATATTTTTGAATTCCTATAAGACTCTTAAATTTTCTATGTTTTTATTTCTTGATTTTTAAAAATTTTCTCTTAAACAAAGAATGAATAAATGGATAGATGTAGAAATGAGTGAATAAATGACTGGAATCTTAGATTAGAAGAGGATCTTAGAAACCATGTAATTCAATTCAGGTGTTTCCTCTGCAACATTATTAGCAGGTGGTCAGTCCCATTGCCTGATTTGGATTTTGCAATGATTAGAAGCTCACCACCTGAGAAGATAATCCTTTACTATGGAATATTGTGGTTTATAGAGAGTTGAAATCTGCTTCCTTATAGGAGGTAATGCTAATAGCAAGAGGTAATATTTTTAATAAGAAAAAAAGGTAACAGGAGGAAAGTAAAGGTATAAGAGCAAAATAGAATGACATTAGTTCTTATTCTCAGTGAACTCATATTAGCTCCAAGTGATCCCTTTAATATTTTCTAAGCATTCACAAACCATCTGTGTTTGTGATTCTACCAGTACTCAAGACTTAAATAATTCTGTTTTGTAAATTAAAAAAAACAAGAAATACACCAAAAGAAGTAAGAAGACAGCCCACAGAAAAGTAAAAGTATTTGCAAACCATATATCTGATGAGAGATTTATATTTAGAAAATATAAAGAAACTTAGAATTTAATAATAAAAGATGAATAACCCAATTTAAAATGGATTAAGGGGCTGAATAGACATTTCTCCAAAGAAGATATACGAATGGCCAATAAGCGCATAAAAAGATGCTCAACGTCATTAGCCCCTTAAAACTAAAATGCAAATTAAAACTGCAATGAGATACCACTATGTACCCAGTAGGATGGTTATTATAAAAAAGACAGATAGTAACAAGTGCTGGCAAAGAGATAGGGAAATTGGAACTCTCATATTCTACTGAGGAATTGTAAAATGGTGCAGCTGCCTTGAAAAACAATCTAGCACTTCCTCAAAAGGTTAAACAGAAAGTTATTGTATGACCCAGGATTTCTACTCCTGGGTGTGTGTCCAAGAAAAAATGAAAACATATGTACACACACACACACGCGCACACACACACACACAATCTTGTACACATGTCTGTAGCAGCATTATTCATGGTAGTAGAAACAAGCCAAATGTCTATCAGCTAAGAGATAGATAAATAAAATAAGGTATATTTATACAATGGAATATTATTCAGCAATAAAAAGGGATGATATACTAAAACACGTAACAACACGGAAACATCTTGAAACTAAGTGAAAAATCCAGTCATAAAAGATTATGTAACGTCTGATCTCATTTATATGACATGTCCAGGATAGGCAAATACAGAGAATAGATTAGTGGTTGCCTAAGGCTTGGGGGTTACAGGGAGACAGGATGTTGAGGGGAAATCAGCAGTAACTACTAATGGTAATACAGTTTATTTTTGGAGAGACGAAAATATAAAATTGACTATGAACGGTTGCATAACTTTATGAATATACCAAAAATCACTGAATTATACACTTTATGTAATATGTAAAATACATAAGTTGTATGGTATGTGAATTACATCTCAATAAAGATGTTATTTTTAAAATGAAGTACAAGTGCTGTATCATTATTCTTTGTTGCAAACAACAGAATCCAGTGCCGAAAGTTTAAGCAGAAAAGGTAATCTATTCAGGCTATCGGAAATCTCACAGACTCTCCAGGGGGGTCAGCCTGTCAGTCCCCAAACTACACCTTGGGAACTGCGCCAGTGATGCCATCACTCACCAGACCACAGCTCTCGCCGACGAAGTCTGATATTGGTGCTAGTTTCCCCTCGCTGCTCCTTGCCAAGATCTAGACATCTTTATTGCCCCGGGTTTACACTAAGCTTCCTCAGGATGCCCTCTTCTGGACAGACGTCTAGAGGGGAGCCCTATGACTGGCTGAGCCTAGGTCACATGTCTGAACCTAAGCTGCAGAGGAAACTGGGAAAGCAAGTTCTGGCTTCCATCTTGAGGGGCAGGTTGTATAACTTGAGAACTACTCCGGTCAAGGGAAGGATGTTTCTTGTTAACTTCCTTTCCTGATTTCCATTGGATTGGGTAAGTTTTCCTCTGCCGGTTTAAAGGTCATATATTCTAGTTTGGTTATGATGGTTGTGTTAAGTTAAAACCCATTCGTAGGTTTCTTTTTGCGGTGGGGTGCTGCAGACAGCTTGTGCACATCTGTTCTCACTCTGCATTCATTGGCTTCACCGTAGGAGTTTGAAATCTGCCATGATGGGAGTACTTACAACATGGAAACTGTCAAATGCTACAAATCATGGCTTTCTTCTTCCTCGCCCAGAACCAGTTGTTAAGCATTCACTAGCATACCACTGTCTTTAGCCCTATTGATATGTAAGTTTGTCACTGCAACAAACAAATATTTTAGTACAATCCTGCCTCATATGGGATCCATGGACATGTTCTGGCCTTCAAATTATTTATTATAAGTCTGCGATGAATACAGAAGTTTAGAGTAATTTATAGCAATTTGAAATTGCTGTGACTTCCAAATGCACAATATATGTTTTTTCTATTTCACAAAAGCATCCGTTCAGGATGGATCAGAAAGTTAAAGCGGATCCATCTTCACAGGTGGTTTAAAAAGCACTGCTTTAGCCCTCTCTCATCGTGCTTCGTTCTTCATTTCTTCCCTCGTACAACGGGTATTGATACTGTCTTCCCAGATATTAAAACTCTCGTTATAGACTTGTAGATACATTCTTCATCAGCTGCTTACCTCTTCACCTTTAAAATTGATTCTAATGTCTTAGGTTCTACCGTCATGTCTTCTTGGCAGCCCCCCCCCCCAAATGAGGGGCTAAAAAGGAGTGCCAGAGTTTACAATAACAAGGAATTCACATGGATAACAAACTAGCTCTCCGCTCTTTCTCTTTCCCATATATAAAACCAAAAAGCATATAACCAATCTTATGACAATGGTTATCTTCGGGTGATGAGACAAAGAGTAGAAGTTGTGTTCTTGTGCATATCTAATTTTTTTTTTTGTATTTTCTACAAAGTATCCATATTGTTATACAGAGAAAGAGAAGTCCAAGCCCTTATCTCTTGCATTTTATGGACTTCTTTTTCTTATTTCCTCGTTCCCTTCAGAGTAAATGCTGAATGAATTTCAGCAATTCATACATCATTCCTGGAAATTCTTAGGACACTGTCATAGAACTGTCATTTTGACACTCTCAGATATTAAATCCATAGCAGAGCTCGTCTGCAAACATCAAACTGTCACATGGAGTGTGGTTTGCCCCTCCTCCCCCAATTTCCTGCTAAACCCGGTAGTTCCTGCATTTGCAAGAACACTATTTTAACCTTGGTTTGCTGTAACGTCATCACTAACATTCCTCAAGGATGGGTATGATAATGCTTTAAACCCTGAGTTCCATTTGTAAGGTAGAGATCTGTCTCAGCTTATCCGAAGCATCTTGAATGCAAAGATTTGTGGGAATGATTGTAGTCTGTGGTCAGACTTTAAGTATTGCAAGACAGTAATACATGCCTTGCAATTCTACAGGAATTTTTTACATTCAGGGGATTTAAGCACATAGAACATCATCTCATCCTATTCTCAAGTAGGATCCTTGAAGTAATAGTAATTAGAGAGATTTAAATTAAACCCATAATATGGTAAGATTTTTGCCTGTAAATTATGATAGAATTATTTTAATCAGTCCTGGAAAATTTATAAGGAAATTGGCACTCTCGTATACTTCTGATAGGAGCATAATTTGGTATAATATTTCTGGAAGGCAACTTATCACTCTGTATCAAAAGTATTAAAAATGCATGCACAAGGGGAACTTCTGGCTAAGGCAGAGAGAAGAGGCAGGAAACTACTCCTGCCCCAAATAACCAATAAAACTGGACAAAACTCTTCAAGAATGATCATTTCAGAGTTCTGGAAATTGACCAAATACAAACAGGAAATTGAAAACTATTCATGAAAACCTGAACTTGAACTTTGGAGAAGAATGGAAAGAGTCTGTGGCATTCTTCACAAAAAACAAACAAACAAACGGACAAACAAACCCTGAGGTGGGTATTATTATCCCTATTGTTTGGGATGAGGTTGAAAAGAAAATTGAGTCACAGGTTATGAAACATTGTTACATTATTATTCCCATTTTAGAGACTGAAAAACAAGAACCGAGCTTTAGAGAGGTTGAGGTATGGCAAAATCTCACAGTCAGAAAAAAGCAGAACCAGAATTTAAACTTTCCATGAGAAGTAATCGTTTTTATGAGGTCCTATCTAGAAACTTTTGTATTGTTTGAATGCTGACCTTTGGAAGTGGGAAAATAATAGATGTTGGCACAAATGGATTTATTTTAGTGCCAGTAGCAAGTAACACAAGTTAAAAGAAATGGTGTTTCCCTTCCAACAGCTTGTCCAGTAGGTGTTTGGCCTACTTTCTTCCCTCATGGAGTTTGGTTCTTTAAAAAGGTGATTTTCTTTCTTTTAGATTTAGACCTTACTTTGGATTTGAGTAAGTACAAGTCACAATGCTCTGCTCATGGGAAGGGCTTAATACGAAATGGGTCAAGTCAATTTGTTGCTAGATTTAAGGAAAAACAACAACCTTAAACATAACAAATGTAAAAACACATTCCTTTTGGACTCCAAATGCTCCAAACATTGACGTACATATTTTGAGTATATTCAATGTCTTACAACATCTTTTAGGAACCAGGCACTCGAAATATATGTACGTGCATTGTGAGGAGCAAGGGGTAGTTACGAGAGGTCGTACTTGCTCATGAATCCAGGGTTGTTTGTACAACACTCAAATCTAGAACATTTGGAAATGATAATATCTACTTTTATGACAGATATTGAACTTAGTGCCGTGTGTGATGAGTCTTATGACATCCTTCTTGCAACAACCCTACAAAGAAGTTACCGTTTTTATCCCCTTTTTACAATTGGGGTCGCTAAGGCTTAGTCACAGTAATAATGTGCTCAGGCTCACATGGCTAGCACTTGGCAGAGCTAGAATTCAAAGTCAGATCTGTTGGACTCTCAAGTTGGATGGTGGACTCTGTGTGTTGGACTCTAAACTACTCCCTCTGAGAATCGTGATCACAGGTATCCCCACTTCTTTGAAAATTTACCTTCATCAACTAGGTGTATTCTCAGAACGTTCCCAAAGACCTCTAACATAGTAAGAAATATGGTATTCGTAAATTATACCAATTTCAACTAAAATCTCTCATCATGAAGGAGGTAACTGCTTACTGGAATTAGATGGTTTAATTGACTGGTAAAGATTAGAACCAGAGATATTTAAAGTTCGTTAATTCATTTAACTCAGATTTCCAGATAGCTATGGAGGGTCTGGATTTGATTGGACGTGGTCCTGAACTCAAGGGGCTCATGGTCTCACAGCAGATATAGAAGCACAAAAAACTAACCATAATACAATATTAGGTGTGCTACAGAGACAGCAGAGGGATGTTTTACAGTTTTAACCTCTCATATGGCTTGGGTACTAACCAACCAAGTAGAACGGACCCTAGCTGAATGAATGACCATGAATTCCTACCAGCGAATGTCGGTTTTGAAACGTAATCTCTGGGAGAGTGAGAAAGCCTCAAAGCAAGGTCGTATTTGATGATTCAAATTGAAAAATGAATTGCATTTCATTAGGCCAAGAACAGCCGAAAAGTCATTCTGGGAATGAACAGCATGAACAAAGGAAAGGCAAAGAGGCCAGAGGTGCCTGACGACTGGAGGAGAGTGAGGCCGGGAAGCGGGTGCCGAATGGGGGCAGCTGGAGATAAACTGGGAAAGGCGAGCAGAGCCACATTCCGAAGGGCCTTGACCGCGAGAGTGAATAATTCAACCTTCGTTTATACTGTTGGCGATTTGCAGCCTTCGTGGTGTTTTTTGAGCAGGAGAATGATATATAAATATGAACTAGTAAGAGTCATTAGATATTTCCTAGTCTGCCCTCTAAAATGCAGGTGTTCATCTCTGAGAATTGGTCGGTCAACCATTCCTTGGACACGTTACAAAACAAGCAGCTCATTCTTCTTAAAGGAGTCGAATTCTTTGTGAGGGGAAATACTTTCTCAAATGCCTTTTTAGGGAAGTTACGCTTTGTTTATGATATTTTATGAATGAATGAATGAGTGTCCATGTACTGGCTCTTCATAATGAGATAGATGATAAGTCCCTCTTTTACATGTTGAGCTTTCAAAAGTTTGAGGTTAGCTAAATTCATTCAAAAATCCCCCTCTATGATTTACAGCCCCCACCACATTTTTTATTTCTTTCTTGAATACAGTTCTTTAACTTATTGCCATCCCTCTGATGGCCAAAGCTAGATAACAGACACTCCATACAGTATATTAGCACATTCCTGTTCTTCTGGATGCTCTTCTTCAGCCTCAGTTTTTGTTAGTCGCTATTTTTAAAAAGTTTTTAAGATTTTGATTATTACTCAATTAATAAAATGCTCATTGTAAAATAAGTCAAGTAATACAATTATGTATAAAGTAAAAAGTATAGCCTTCTCTTCCTTCTGGATCCCCTGCCCGAAGATAACCACCATGAACAATTTTGTGTGTCCTTCTAAACTTTACCCATATACTAGTACATGTGGTTGTGTCGTTTATTAGAATTTAATTAGGTTTTTAAATACCTGGCTGGCCAGTGTCTCTGCAGGCTTGCATACAAAGATGTGGTCAGCCAAACCTCCCCTGTCCCATGCCCTCACATTATTAGAGAATCTTCCTGGTTGTATGGCGAGAGGCAGTGTTCCTATTATTATTATTATTATTATTATTATTATTTGAATGTGATTTGATGGTCTTTGAGATCTCTTTCTAATTTAAAACTCTACCAAACGATTTGAGCTATGACATGCCTTGCTCAGCCACTTTCTAGCAGTAGCTAATGCTTTACAACCTGGGAGAGTCTAAGTTTCCAAGACACATTGCAGAAGACAGTTATCCTGGGAAACACATCAAGGTCAAAGCAAACGACTCTGATGAAACTATTCGGGCTTTGCTTTTAAGGGATGGGACACAGTAAGGTCAACAGGATGTGAAAGCCTTTGCAGCAATTCTTAAGAGAGGGGCCTAGTACCGTTTCCAAGTTTCGAGTGCTGGATGTATTTTGTACTGGAGGGGGGAGTTTGATCTTTTTTTAAAAAAAAAAAAAAAAAAAAAAAAAACCTGTGAGTTATAACTGTGCCTCCAGCTTCTACAAAGGTTAGCTGAAAGTGAGTAACTTCTGAAACTGACTTAATTGCTTAGCTGGGCAATTCTTTTGGATAAGAATCTGTACCTAGCCAGCCTTGTGAGACTTTCCTTGAAATGCAATTCTGTGCTACCTCAAAATGCTTGTCCTCACTTAACCCAAGGAAAAAGGAGAGCCCAGCAAAGCAGGGCAAGGAGAGCCTCGAAGTGTAATTAATATGAGGACACTTTAATTATTTGGCTGAAATACATTATGGGAATAATTTACATTTTTAAACAATTTAATTTCCCCTCTTTCAGTGAGGAGGATTTAGCTGTTCTTAAATGCCCTTATTTCTCAAGGACATAGTTTCAGAATTTTGTTAGGACCCGAAACCGTGGTTTCTGCCTTTGTGCCTTATGTCGCAATAGGGAATATCGCAGGACCTAGCCTTGAATACTTTTAGAGAACAGAGTAGAGAAAGACTTTTAGAAAGAGGGGAAGGAAATCAGTGCATAAGAAATCACCGAGATGATTGCAGTTAAGTGAAGCTACTGGAACAGAAGTCATCTGAGCATCATTTGGCAAGAGCAAGCATTCTGAAACCAGACTGCTGAGTTCAAATCACCACACACCATAGGCAAGTGTTACTTAACCTGTACACAACTGCTTTCTCATCTATAAATTGGGGGTTATAATGCTTGCCTCGGGGGGATTGTGTGTGCATCACATGAGTTAAGACATGTAATATGCTTAGGGTGGCATCTGGCTCATAGTAGGTCTCAATAAAAGTTTTACATATATCGTGTATATATTATATATTTATTTATAACAAAATCCAAATATTAACGAGATCTGCACACTCATCAAGATGACTATTATATTAGGTTTCTCCAGAGAAACAGGATCAATATATTTATACACACATATAAATACATACACATATAAATATATAAAATATTTATTATATGTAAATTATTATACATTTAGTGTAAGGAACTGAGTTACATGATTCTAGAGGCTGACAAGTTTAAAATCTGCAGGATGGGCCGCCAGGCTAGGGAGCCAGGAGAGCTGATGCTGGAGTTCCAGCCCAAAGACTGTCAGGCTGGAGAACCAGGAAGAACCAATGTTCCAGTTCTGGTCCAAAAGCCAGCTGCTGGAGAATAGCCAGTACTTGGGGAAGGGTAGGTCTCTTTGCTCTATTCAGACCTTCGACTGATTGGATGAGGCCCACCCCCATTGTGGAGGGAAATTTGTTTCACTTAAAGTCCACTCACTCAAATTTTAAGCTCATCCAAAAACATCCTCACAGAAACATCCAGAAGAATGTTTGGCCAATTATCTGGGCACTGTGGCCCAGCTAAGTTAACAGGTAAAATTAACCATCACAGCTTTTATCAAAAATATAAAAAATAGAAATAAATAAAAAGCAACAACAACAACAAAAACAGAAAACAGCAAGCATTGACAAAGATATAGAGAAACCATTGTGCATTGCTGGTAGGAATACAAAATAGTGCAGCTGCTGAGGAAAATAACATGGCAGTTCTTCAAAAGGTTAACAGAATTATCATTTGATTAGCAATTCCACTTCTATTTATATATCCTATAACACACAGAAGGATTGAAATCAGGGACTGGAACAGATATTTGTACATCCATGTTTGAAGCAGCATTATTCACAACAACCAAAAGATAAGATCCCCCACCAAATGATCTGTATCCCTAATATTTTACCCAATTAGGAGTAGGGAAGCTACTAGCTTTGAGTCCTCACTCTGGCAACAACCACAGATGATGGTAACAATAACAACAACAACAACAATAACTATAACTAATACTTTATAATCTGGCCCAGTTACTGTGTAAGGGAAACAGTTTCTGTATTTCACATGTATCAGTTTGTCTCAATACTTGCAACAACCCTATGAATTAGATACTATTATCACTCCATTTTACGGGTAGAAAAACTGAAGCACATACTGAGTCCATATACCAAGAAAATGACAGAATCTGGGATTCCAATCTAGACAGTCTGACTCCAAATTCCATGCTCTTCACCACCAGACATTGTTCATTTTGGGGAGGGTTAGACAAGATCCCCAAACTATGACTATAGAGTGGCCATAAACTATGGCAAAGTGTCTGTGGATCAATATGGTAAGTAAGCATAATCCGTAAACAAATACATAATGCCTGAGACATTTATGTACAAATAGTTTTCAAACGTATATAGATGTTGTAAAGAAGAAAAATATAAATTCAACTTAAAAATATCGAATATTTTGTGGCTTTTACTCCTTATATAGTTCTTAAATCACAGATACACAGGAGAAATCAAAGCCTATGGTGATATATACAATTACAGTCTTCTTTTGCCTTATTTTAAGACTTTGATAGATTTACTTTTCCCTAATATTTTCGAGAAACATAAATCAAAAGAATAAAAATGAGTGCAAATTCTAAACAAAAGTGACTTGAAAAATTTTTGTTGTTGAAGCATAACATCCACATAAAAAAAAGTACACATTCCTAGAGGAATAACTGGATGAATTTTTATAAACTGAAACCACAGTGTAACCAGCACCCAGACCAGAAACAAGAACATCACCAGCATTTCAGAAGATTCTTCGTGCTTCTTGCAATCGCATTCCAACTCTCCTCAAGCACAGCCATTTCTGATGAGTAGAATTTGTCACTCAAAAAAAATATATATATATATATATATATATATATATTCAAGTCTTAACCCCTGGAAGCTGTGAATGGGACCCTGTTTGGGTGTATGATCTTTGCAGATATAATCAAGTGAAATGAGGTTCTCCTGGATTAGGATGGGCCCTTGGTTTTTCAGGCTTTCTTTCCAGAGATGTCTGATAAACTTGTTATGATTTTTCTGTGCTTTTTCTTTTCTGGTTCGATAAAGTAAATTTGGATGCAATAATAAACAAACAATAAAATTAAAAGTCCTTACGCTTGAAAAGAAGGGGAACCACCAGATAAAGTGATAGTATCAGTTTGCCAGGGCTGCCATTACACAGACTAGGGGGTTTAAACAACAGGGATTTATTTACTTACAGTTATGGAGACTGGAAGTCCAAGATCAAGTTGTGTGCAAGGTTGGTATTTTCTGAGGTCCCTCTCCTTGGTTCACAATGGCCATGTCCTTCCTGTGACCTCACATAGTCTTCCTTTTGTGCACACACATCCTTGGTGTGTCTGTTTATGTCCGAATCGCCTCTGCTTATAAGACACTGGTCATATGGGATTAGGGCTTACCCTGATGACCTCATTTAAACTCAATCACCTCTCTTGAAGGACCCTTTCTTCAAATACAATCACATTCTGAGGCATGGGGAGTTTGGGGCTTCAATACATGAATTTTGGGGGGATATAATCAGTTCATAACAGTGTTTTAACATTTATTTTTAACTTGTATGGTCACTCTGACTTCACTGTGGGAGATGTTACATAAGTGGGTTTTAGCCAGGAAAGCCTGAGCCAAGGAACTTGCCGTGGGCAGTCCTAACATCGAGGCTGTATCCTAGGCCACAGTGCCTGTGGACATTTGTTGTTGTGTTTTTTAATGCTAAGAAGACCTGATTTTAGAATGTGGACGGGAATACCAAGTGAAGTTTTAAATGTGTTCCACAATGAGGTTAGACACCGGTGTTGTTGTATATAATAGTTGTACTGCCCGTGACTGGCAGTGATGGCCTTTGCAGGAAAATTTTTCTACTCTCAGTAACTTCCTAGGCAAGCACTTTTCAGCTTTGTTTTTTCTCTTTTCAATAAAAGTATGCCCTTTCCAGGGATATGCCTCCAGACCCTCGCTGTTGTTGTTGTTTACTCGCTATGTTTTCTAGTGTTTTATTGAGAGCTTTGTACACAACGGCTTTCATTACCACTTATGAATAAATGCTCCTTCATTCAGGAAGTCTTTGCTGGGTGCTCACAGTGCTCGGCAGTGTATGCTTGGCACTGGAGCTATACAGACAAGCCCCAAGGGAGCTCATAGTCCAGTGGAGAAGAAAAAGAGTATAGCAAGAGATTCCCAGGGAGTGAGATAGGTGTTATGATGCTCCTAACCACAGTCCATTCAACCCTGGCTCTTGTTTCTCTGAGAACTGCTCTTCCGGTCCCTAGGAATAGGACCTGGCAACAATGTGAGAGAGTGACTCTGCTATCCAGTCATAACGGACGGGATAAGAAGTGGACAACTGCCCCAAGCTGGGTGAGTTATTGTTCCTCTTCTTTGGATCTGTGGTTCAGAGTTGCTCAATAGTCCCTGCTGGTCACTTGAACTAAGGACTTGTGAATTGGGGAGCAGCGAGTGGTCAGGTACTGCTCCTTAGGGAGACAGACAGCCAGGCTGTGAACAGGAGAGTATTAAACTCTGTGAGAAAGGCAATGACAGGCTGCTATAGAGAGAGAGAAAGAGAGGGAGAGAGGGAGGGGGAAGAAAGAGAACGAGGAAGAGGGAAGACAGAGAGGGAGATTGGCACTATTGTGAAGAGACCAGAACTATTGGCATTTGGGGTCACGTAATTCTTTATTGTGGGGCTGTCCTGTGCATTTTAGGATGTTTACCAGCATCTCTGGCTTCTACCTACCAGATGCCAGTAGCACTCTCCAGTTGTAATAATCAGAAATGTCTCCAGACAGTGTCAAATGTCTTGGGAGTAGTAGGGATGGCAAACTTGCACATCCGCGGGGAACCACTGTTCTAGAATGAGTGAGGTTCCGTTATTTGCAGCCAAAAAGCTCTGACTGCGATCCTTCCTGGAGGAGGCTGGGCTCTCCCAGAGCACTACTGGATGCATAGACAAAGGAAAGAGTGTTTCAGACCAAGCAGCAACGCGACAAAGACATGGGTACTAGACACAAAATCGAGAGAGGCACAGCCTCGGCTGTTAGAGGCTACTCGAGGAAGAATAATTTTAGAATAAACAGCTCCTTAACATTTGAGTTATAAATATGATCATATCTATTTTTTTAAAAAATTAAACTAGCCATAGCTTTCATTTGCCACATTAGCAGGAATATTCATTCTTTTGGTTCCCTTTTCCACCATGTTTATCTGAAACAAGCAAACTCTGAGAACTTAGGCAGCCTCAAAGCGGAGTCATTCTATTTTTAACCCCAAGCGAAAGAGAATGTTGATTCTAACTCAGGGACCTTCAAACTCTATTGATTGCAAACTCTTATCAGAAAAGCCTTTTTGAGATGATCCCCCTAGTGTATGTATGTAAACATTTACGTACGTATAAACCACAATATATATTAAATTATATACTAGTATAATGTCATGTTATAAAACAGAAAATATCAATATTTTTAAAAGATTAAAAATAGGTACAGTTCATCAATGACCGAATGGATAAATGAAATTGGTATGTCCATACACTGGAATATCCCTCAACCATAAACAGAAATAAACCATTGACACATATTATTACACAATGAACCTTGAAAACATTACGTTAAGTGAAAGAAGCCAGTCGCAGAAGACCACACGGTAAATAATTCCATTCACATGAAAGCTTAAAATAGAGAAATCTTAAGTAGATTAGTGGTTGTGTAGGGCTGGGGAGGATATTAGGTAATAGAAGAGTTATACCTAAGGGTATGGAATTTCTTTTTGAGATGATGAAATGTCGTGGGATTGGCTATGGTGATGATTGCACAGATCCGTGACTATACTAAAGACCACTGAATTATGCACATTAAATGGGTAAATTATATGGTATGTGAATTACAGCGTAAGAAAGCTGTTTTAAAAATATATACTAATAGAAGCTCATGTTCCTCCCCTCACCCATTGTTTTATGGCCTTTCGGGGGCTTTCGAGTCCTTGGGGGCAATGGATCAGACCCATTCTGGCTACATTGCCGTGCTCATAAAAGCTGGTAATCCTACCACACGGAAATGTAATGGCTAAGGATAAGAAATCTTTAAACACCAAGCACTGGCAGTTATGTAGAGAGACCAGCACGGTTAAACTGGTACGTTCGTACGCTCTTCGTGAGAACGTAAAATGGGCATAATCGCTTTTGTATTGCAACTAAATATATGTATTCCCTAAGTCCAAGTAATTTGACTTCTTGGTATTTACCCAGCAGAAGTGCAAACATATGGTCATCAAAAGATATGTACTAGAATGCTTATAGTAACATTGTTCACAATAGCCCCAAGCCAGAAACCACCCAAATGTCCGTTAACAGTAGAATGGGCAAATAAATTATGACATATTCAAACAACAGAATTCTAGTCGGCAATGAGAAGAATGAAATAATCTTATGCACAATGAAAGAATGAATTCCACAAAGAAGCCAGACACAAAAGAGCACATACTGTAGGATTCAGTTAAGATAAAGAACAGGCAAAACTGACCTATGTTGTCCAAAGTCAAGCCGGTGGTTCCTTCTCAGGACGGGGGCGGAGACTGACGACCGGGCATGAGCGGGAAAGGTTCTGGGTCCCTGATAATGTTCTATTTCTTGACGTAGGTGGTAGCTACCTGGCGAGGTCAGGGGTACACTTTATGAAAATTCATTGAGCTGTTAACGCTTTGGTTTCTGTACTTTTCTGCATGTGTGTTATCCTTTAACAATGCATCTATTAAAATAAATGAAGTTTTAAAAGGTTAATAAATAAAGTCGGGGTGAGCTCTGCCAGAACCCTGACAGGAACGACTGGCTCAATCCAAAGAGCTGCCTAGATCTATGGCCTTGCTCAGCCCCTACGACAGCCAGCTGCCAGCGACCTCTGAAGGACACCAGCTCCACTCCCTCCCGCTGGACTCTCTGCTCTTCCACAAACACACTGAGCTCCTCACCTGTGAGCCTTTGTATCTGTCATTCCCTCTACCTAGGAGATCCACATGGCCTTCTCTCTCCTACAACTCAAAGGTCATCCCAGAGAGGCTTTCCCCGACCACTTGATCTAAAATAGCCCCCTGCATCTCTTTTAATCCACTTACCCCTCCCTATAGTCTTCATAATATTTACCTCCCCAAAACTAAATGTATTTGTTCATTTTCTTTCTCCCCAATAGAACATAATCTTCATGAGAGTAGGAACTTTATTTTGTTCGCTGCTATACCCACAGCTCCAAGAGCAGCTGGCATGTGGTAGATGCTCCATAAATATTTGTTGAAGGAAGAAAGGAATTTTAATCCTCGCGTTTTGCTTTTATTAAGGGAGTTACCAGTTCTTCTTGCCTCGTCACTGTGCCTGGCCCATGACAGGCATTTAGGGAATATACATGGCATGGGTAATTGTCTGTTTTCTTATTTCTGTACATGTGTCTATTCTACTCTAAATTACAAACCCTCTGAGGAAGAGACCACCAATTTCTGTCCATATCACCTACCACAAAGCTTTGTGCACTGTTGAAGTCAATTGAATTGTGTCTCTAAACTAGATGGTAACTGCTGTGCACCTACAAGACACTCCATCAATATTTTTAAATTGCCACTGAACATTTCCATTTAAACTTTCCATTAGTGGGTTCATTATGAAGAAGGAACATACACATTAAACAAAGGAATGACCACTTGGGGAAGATTCAACCCTCATTTTGATTCATCGGATGATTTTGTCCACAGCATTAGCAACCTGCTATGTGACTGTGCCACAATTATTTTGTTGAATACAGGATTGCATCCACTTACAACATGATTGGGTTCTCTCTAAAGTGCCACTTTTACCATTTTTAAAGGCTGTATCTTCGAGCTATCATTTCAGTACATCTTTTTTTTTTTTTTCCCAGAAAGTTGCATCTTCAGTGAAGTACTATAGCCTTGATGAGAAGCACTTTTTGGAATAAGCAAATGAAAGAGAGAAGAGACTTTTCTTTTTGATCGGATGGTCACAAGAGAATAAAATTGTCAAACACTTTTGCCCTCTTGAGAGAGCTAAAGCACTGAGCTTCAGCTGTTTCATTACAGAGGGAAGTGAAGAGTGGAAAGGAGAGGAGAGAAAGAATGTTCGAGTTATTTCGTTAATTTCCTACAGAAAACTCCAAGCGTGCTACAACAGTGAGCTCCAGCGTCCGCGTCCATCTGGAGCGTGGCTTCTTCCGGTTGGATCAGGGGCTGTGTCCAGGCAGCACCAAGTGATGCAGGTGCTTGTTTCATCCACACATTCACTTGTGAGACAAGCAAAGCTCAAAAGAATTTATATTTTCTCTGATTCTGGGGAAATCACACTTAGAAACAGGACAGAGAGGGAATTTTCTAGGATCTAATGACTCCCACTATAAGCCAAAGGCAAAATGTTAGCTCAGGGCCGCGTGATTACAAAGCTGGTTGGTTATTAGCAGCTAGGAAATATCATTCCTGCAGATCCTGCTCTGGTGAACCACGTGAAATTGGTTGGAAGATAATAAGATTGTCAGTTTAGCCTGCTCTCACTGATCGGTCGCAGAGCGAGGGCCGGGGGTTGTCACCAGTTGCCTGTTTGTGTGAAAACAAAAGAAGCTGAATAAAGTTGAAAAGAATGTATAAAAAATCTGAAAACAATATGGAAGGGTGATTTTTTAAACAGGTGAACAGATTCTAAGGAATGTATATCCCATGAGGAATATACATACCCATTTTAAAGTAAAAAATATTATCACCCTCCTCTATCAAAGAATCAATCTCCCATAAGAAACTAAAGTCTTTGTACATTAGGTTGTGAATCATGCACAAAAAGAGAAGGAAGGTTTATCTTTATCTTTATAAGTGATATTAAAGTTTTTAATGATTACCATGAAAAACATGTATTATATTTTTTAAATTCTGGTAGGACATGCAGACCCAAGTTTGAGAAATACTGTGTTGAAGAAGGTCTGGCTTCTGTCAATTTTAGCTTCTGTCATATGGTCACTGGCTTATAACTGACGTTTCTGGAATAAGCCTAAAAATATGTTAGCTATTAGTTAGAGGTAAAAGAGGAAAATGCATCCAAATTTAGTGCATGTCTTTAATATGGCTTCGCTTCTATTTCTATGGGTCATAAAGCACCAGGATTTACAAGCTTATCTTCCCCCCAAAATAATTCGTTGAGTTGGTATTACAGGTTATATACGTCAATTAACCAGAACACTCAAGGACGCATGTTGTTCTGGAAATTTGGAAATCAGACTCTAAAGACTGAGGGCAAAGATTTGTTAAAACTCAAAGGCATAGAAGCAGAGATGTGCTGAAGTTGCTAATACTGGTTCTTAAGAGCTAACTGGTAAAAATCCAGGAAATTTGTGAGCCAGTCGTTAAAGTGATGGTGCCTTGAAATCTGCTGTGATAGGTATACCTACACCATGGAAATTGGCACATGTCTTGACTTTTTTTATGGTTGTTTTTTGAGAGCCTTTTACCAGCACATTCCACTCCACAGAAGGATTTTGGGCGCTATGCAAAACTAGTCCTTCAGGAGCTGGCAAGGTAAGCCAAGGAGTCCAGGCTAACTGAGAGTAGTTAAAAATGACCTCAAAATCAAGCAGACAACGTTTCTGATCCCAGATTGCCAGTAAGAGTTGCATGACCCTGGCCTAGTCATTTATCTGAGCCTGAGTTTTCTCATTTGTAAAATGGGCTGATAGCCTCCTCATTTGTTTGTGATGCTTAGGTAAAGCAATGTGTGTATAATCATAATTTCACTTAAAGATAGTAGCCTGGCTACATAATAGACACATTTGCACTGAATGCTGAATGAGTCAATACCAAGCACACACTGTTAGCTCAATGGCCCCATAGACTTCTGGGTCCAAGCCACTTCTTATCCACCTCCGACCACTCCTGAGGTCTCATCTGGCATCTCCATGCCTTGTCTTTAAGCTCCTGTTTGCCTTTCCTCCCTCCCTCCCTCCCTTCCCCCGCCTCTCTTCACCCCTCTGGTTCCTGACCTCTGAAGCCACAGAGGGTGGCTGGCTGGGCTGAGGGCTGAGTCTGTAATCAGTATGTTGAATAAATATAACTTGTGACATAATCAGGACAAAATTTTATATTTGTCTCCTACCATCCACTTAAAAGTGATTCAGTGAACAGTCTGGTAGTTCCTCAGAGGTTAAAACTGAGTTCTCATGTGATCCAGCAATTCCACTCCCAGATATAGCCCCAAAAGACATGAAAACATATATCCAAACAAAAACTTACATACCAATTGTTCACAGCAGTGTTATTCATGAGAGCCCCAAAGTGGAAACAACCCAAATGTCCATCAGCTGATAAATGGATACACAAAGTGTGGTACGTTCATTAAATAAAATATTATTGGGTGAGAGAATGAAGGTCCGATTCACAATATAACATGAATGAACCTTGAAAACATTATGCTATGTAAAAGAAGCTAGTCACAAAATACCACATAATATGATTCCATTTATATGAAATGCAGAGAATAAACAAATCTATAGAAACAGAAAGTAAATTAGTAATTGCCTAGGGTTATGGGGCTGGGGGCAAAATGGGGAGTGACAGCTAACGGATGTGAGGTTTCTTTTTAGGGTAATAAAAATATTTTAAAGTCAATTGCAGCAATGATTGCACGAGAAGGAGGTAGAACACCCCCCTCCCCACTCCTACCTTCCCCGCCCCCAGTCTCCTGGTGGGATAAAGAGGACTTATACAGTGCTTCCACATGGGACTTTCTCCACAAACCCTCTCTCTTACACTCTGAACCCCTTTTTATATCATTGATTCGGTTGAGGGATTCAAGAGTCACAGAATTGTTTGTGGAAATTTGCTTTCTCGATTCTGCATGAGTAGTGCGACCCCTTGGCCTTGAGGCATTGAAACATCTGGGCACGGTAAGTCCAAATACCGTACTTGCTTGTCACTTGGCCTGGTTCCTGAGCAGTCTCTGCTTTCGCGGAGTGGTCCTACTCACTCTTTAGACCATGGTGAGAGGCCTAGAAAACTCTCCTGCCTTCTTGACAAAACAGCCACAGACGTTGCTGTGCTAACCCGGGCTTTTCACAAGAAGAAACAGTGGGGATGCTAGCGAGCAAATCAGTCGACTCTCTTACCTAATTGCTCATAGTACCTTAAGAACAGAAGTGTAGTGGGCAAAGAGTTTAGTCCACAAATCTAGGGTGCAGGATATGTCAGAAGACTTTTCATTTCTCAAATCAAGTGTAATCTGCTGTTAAGACCCCCCAACTTCTCCTGGCTGGTGGGAGACATACAGAGAACTCAGGAATGGGTGTGGTGAGTAGAACTCACTCTCCCTCTCGCTACCGGGTAATTCGAGAAGTCTGGAACTGGTGAGACCAGAAAACTGGGGTAGGGAGCAATTCATTACCCCTTAGTGGTCGCCAGCTTTACCACACGGCCTCTTCGTACTGTGTCTGCCGAGCACTGGTCTTAACCACCCATCTCAGGGATGCTGCTCTGCAGGTGAGCCCAGAGATACTGCTCCCAGGAGTAGTCCCCATGGTGTAAGGACATGGCATCCCGCAGCCATTCCCCAGTCTGGGGTGCTCCTCGGGGCGTTAGTCTATGAGACCCTATCTCCATATTTCTCCCCTTTCTTGGACAACCGCTCCCAACTTCCCTGCCCCCAAACTCTTCCCTTCCCTTCATCACAATTTCCCTCAGTGGGTCTTTAGCGATCTATCGTTAGCCTTTTATCAGGGGATGGGGAGAGTTGATGCTAACTTTGCTAGTCTTTCGTCACTTATTTTAAAAAATAATTTATCCTGTGACAGAATCTCAACAAACCATGAGGCTCACTCATCACCCAGACTCATGACCTGTTTAACATAATCATTTTGGACATGGGGGCACCTGGGTGGCCACCATAGGGGATCCAAACCACGGATAACAGAGCAAGTCAATAAAAGAGACAAAGCAGAGAAGACCACCTTCCATTTCTCTTTGGGCAAATTCTCTGTACACCTGGAGGCCCTGCTCAGCCGAACAGCTGGCACTGGCTCTGGTGAACACATTCACTGTCCCCCTGCCCCCAGCCCTGTCCAGGCTGTGTCCTCAAGTCACACACACGCCCCAGGAAGATGCAAACATCAATACCCAAGCCACACCAACACAGCCCCTCGTACGAAGCCAGCCTTTCTTTCACTGAAGTAAATTTTAGATTTAGAATTTTGTGTAGAAAGTAAACACTGACTATTGATTTGTATTCCCTGAGGAAGAAACTAGACAGGCCTTTGCCCCACTTATATTTTATTTAAAACCCTCTGCTCTGCCAAAGCAGTCTGTGTACTGACCTCTGAAAGCCCATTACACCCTCGGCTAGAAATCTCACCATCTTTTGTCCTACCACCTGGGTATAATAAGGCCCAGATCCTCTGCCACCGTCTCCGGTAAGCCTCTGTTGACCTGGGCAGTCCGAGGGGCTCTCACCCGCTCTGAATCCTGATATCACCTTTCTCTGCCCTGCCCTAGAGCTCAATCCACATTGTCTTTTCTTGTTCCCCTGGTTTATACACCTTGTTTTCTTAAAGCCAGGGACTGTGTCCTCTGCTTCGTACCTCCCTTCTCTTTTCCAGGACATGGTTTTGATCGTTACTGCTATTTTGATCTTTATTCTGTTATTTTGATAATTCCTTGATATTTTGTTATTTTGGTAATTATCGTTATTGCTACTCTTCCTTTATTTAACACTTGTCAAAGGCATATCATGTGTCAAACACCGAATCAAGTGTTCACGCACACCCCTTTATTAATCCTCACAACAACCCTAAATAGTGGACACAATTACTAACCCCGTTTCATAGAAAAAGCAACACGGGCCCCTAAAGGCTGACTCTGTAGCCTGAAGTAGCCATGCTCAGTCTAAACTCAGCTCTGTACGACCCCAAATCTGCATTCTCAGTTTCCAAAGGTTACCGTAGGCCAAATTATGGGGTAGAATAGGGAAGGTATGGATTACTTCTTTAGAATTTCTTTTATACAAGACTCTAAAATTCAGAAAGGGGACTCGTCCCCAATGCAACAGTTCGTCCAGGGCAGCGAGGGGTGTAGACGCTGGAGTCCCAACCCCCAAGCCAGCGCTTTTTTTTCCACACCCTGCTGCTCTTCTATATGACAAAAATACTCCTTTTGGAAACTTAGTCTTTTAGTACTTTTCTACTGTAGAACAAACTACCCTTTAAGAAAAACCAAAATAGTAATTTTCTGTGGAGTGGATAATCACTCGCTGCAGTACACTAAAACAACACTCTGTGGTTAGAGCAGGAGGAATGTGAAAAAGCTTTTGCTTTGTTTGTCTCTGTATATAAAAAGTACACGCGTGTGCCTGTGTGTATACACCGCGTGCACATAATTTCCAGTTCACCTAACTTACACACAAGAGCCACTCCTGGTCTGGCCACCCACCCTCTGTGGCTCTGAACTTTCGCAGACTAGAGCACAGTCCAAGAGAATCCGTTTCTGTGTCTGCTGTTTATGATCTTTAGTTTTAAGAATCCACATCCTGGAAAACTTTTGAACAGTGTGGCCTTGACAAGGTACGAGGGAGGCTGACTGAGGGGGGGAGGGGAATAGCCCAGGCTGCCCTCTGCCTAGGCTACCGCCCCCAGCGTGGTTCACGTTTTAATAGAGGTCAGTTCAATAGACATTTACTGAATGCTTATTACCTGCTGGACTCTACTAGTTAGTGGAGATGTGAAAATGAATAAGACTTCATCTCCAGCTTTAAAGGCTCGTTGCGATGGAATAAACTGACATGTCAGAAAAAAATACTCTTCTGTGGATAGGGAAGATTAAAGAAAAATTTTAAAAGACTTCTAGTAAAAGAATCATATTAAGGAGGACCTTTCTACGGACAGTATAATATGTATAGGAATCAGACTGTCAGTCAGACTCGGTTTATATCCCAGCTCCATTACTGAGTTCCTGCACCCGTAAAGTGGGATGATGTGCACATTGATACCAAGTAGCAGTCAGGATCAGAGAAAATAATCACTTATTGCAATGCCTGGCATGTAGTAAGTGCTCAATTAATTGTGGTAAAACAAAATGTCAGAAAATAAAATAGGTGAGTTCTCTGTAACTGGCTGTATAACTAGCACTCAATGTATATTTGTTATGTATTTGTTTAATGAATAATATATTGAATATGAAGCATGAGAAAAAGGGAGCTATCAAAATGACTCCATCATGGGGCTGGCTTTGCTTAAATCCTGATTCCTTATGGAATCAGCCTTAATCCTATGCTCTTCTCAAGACAAGCAGTTGGAAAATACATATATTTTTTCATCTAAGAATCACAGGACACAACTTTGGGAGGTCACCTAATACTGCCTGGTGTCCTCAGATGCATACAAATAGTCAGACATATTTTGACTCATGAGGCAAACTGAATCCCAGAGAGCCAAAGGAACTTACTTAATAAAAATTAAACGCAATGATGATGATAGATATATTTATTTTGCACTTACTATGTATCAGGTCCATTGCAAAGTGCTTTATAGTTCTCACGGTTATGGAAATGTTATCCCCATTTCGCAGATGACAAAAATGTGGCACTACAAAGGTGAAGCAGGGCGCTCAAAGCCATACAATCAGGAAATAGTAGAGCCAGGACTCAAATCCAGGTGTAGTTTTATGTTAAAGCTACTGCCTTGTATAGTTTCCCAGGGTCACATAACTCACTGTGTTGTACAACCAACACTGGTCTCTCATCCTCCTGGGCTAGGTAGGTAAGAGCAACATAAGGGCTCATGAATAATTGGCTTCTGGGGGTTCCTCCACTGATTCATTGTTCTTGTGTCCTCTTGGACTTGGCTGGTTCCTATTAAACTGAGGAGGTGGAGTGACAGTCAATCTATTGTTTTTCTCTGTCCCTGGTTTTAATCTGCTCCACTAATAGATCACCTTTAATGAAACGTATAGCAGGTTAGCTTGATGTTGTGTGTTATTAGAACAAATTGCAAAGACCTATGAAATTGATTTCTATTGTCTATTCAAAAGATTCGAAAGCTATTGTCGTTTATCTTCTTTTTATATCTAAATCAGCTATAAATAGTCTAGAAGTTGAATAACCTTTACATAGACTACATAGGTCACTGGTTATTATTGGTTACCTTTTCAATGTTCCCATGCATTTTAATGACATATTGATTAAGACATATTGATTATTCAATCTCTAGCGCTTAGTTATGAGATGTTTTATGTGTAGCCAAGAGCTAATACTGAAGCACTAACTCAGAAGTTATAGCATCAGTCAAAAACAAAAAAAGTAAAAACTCAAAGTGCTTTAGGGTACATTAAGTTTTCAAAGTCTAACAATTTGTATTTTCCTCAATTTTTATGAGAATGTGGTTTTTATTCACACAGGTATTAGATGGACTTTAGAAGTGATTTCACACTTTTGGATACTAGAAGATGTGAAAAAAATCACAAAACCAAACATTTCATATTAATATATTAAATATGTGTATTTCATACCTATATAATTATACATATAATTTTAACACATAATTGATTATGGACCTACTATTTATACCAAGTACTGGACAGAGGGCTATAAGATACAGTAAGAGTAAACTGAATGTGGAAAACCGAAAGAGAGAGTTTCCCCATTTTTTAACACGGAGAATGCAAAAGGCCCGACATTACTCGGCCCATGATGTGATGGCTATTCGATGCCATGCTGTCTCATTTGAGAAAAAGATTAAATTAGGCCAAGGGAACTTAAAACTACCAGGCTAATAGCATTCTCACAACAACTTTGTGAAGCAGATTGTCCCGCCCGCGGGACCGGTTATTTGGTGGGAGAACCGAGGAGAACCCAACCTAAAGAAAAGAGGGGTAACACGGACGAGAGAAAAGAGTGGAGGCAAGACAGTATTCTGATCAAGCCTCAAATTTTATTTTACAAAGCAGCTATATTTATACAGCAAGAACAAAGGGGGGCAGGCAAAAGGGACTTGTCACAATATAATTGGTCTTCAGCTGGTGCTATGGGGACAAGGGGCAGTGGAAGGAAAGAAGAGGAAAGGGGGGTACTGGTCATGTACTGATCGGTCAAGCACAGGTGGTGTAAAACAAAGGAAGTTCTCAGAGTTCTCTGTACAAACATGTTGGTGTCACGGGCTGCTGAGCTGCTATTTGTCTTCTGTTCTTGTGAAGCCCAAGCCCAGCATGTTTTATCCTTAACCCTTAAGGGCCCGTTTAGGTTGTGGCGCCCCTAACATCTCCTCCCTTTCTGTTTTTAGAAAGGCGGGCCTTAACCGAGTGGGGGAACATTGACCTGTTTCCTCCCGTGGGCTATATACGCCCATCTATTGTTGGCTCTTGGTATCTTTTGGGGAGGAGAGGCAGAGCCGGTTTTAAATTGTGATTTGGATACCAACCTCTATGCAAACCAGGTATGTTCTCAGGGAAGGACAGAGGGGACCCTCTAGTGGGTCTTCCCTTGCAGTAGCTTTGCATCTGCACCCATCTCGATGCCCATACCTTCCCTTGGTCTATCAAAGGTGAAGGTAGACATTTCTCTGTCCCTTATGTCGTCCCCGTAGGGAGAGGGGTATTTACCACCAACCAAACCTGCTATACCAAGGTCGAGGTCCCTCTTGGGCCAAGGTGGAGAAATTTAGGGCTGCGCCGACTTCTTCCGAGGGCTCTGTCATTGTGATTTGTTGGTAGTATACCGTAGGTCCTTTGGATAGCGCCGAGTCAACCTGTCTTTTAATTAGATCTGTTATTCTCCTGAATGCCCAGGGGCCAAAAGTGAGTAATAAGAGCAAGCCTATGAAAGGTCCTAATAGACTAGGGAGCAGTGTTGAAAAGAGTGGGGAGGTGGAAAACCAATTTTTATACCAGGCTTCATCTTTTTCTCTCTGTTTCTGCCTGGCCTCTAGGCTTTTTCTGACTTTATCTATGCTGTCCTGGACAAGTGTAAAGAACAGCAATCCTAATCTGTGGGTAAGGGGAATATTAGAGTCAGTGCAGAGGAGGACGAGAAACAGGAGGAAGAGCAAAATTCCCGTGAGGAGGAGAGGGGCTGGAGACCATCCTCTGCAATGCTTCTCCGGAGGACGAGGCGGTTATCTGTAAGAGAACAGAGGGGAAGCGAGGTCTCAGGGCTGTGGATCCCTGGACGGATTATAGAGTTTCAGTAGTCGGTCAGGTAACCACCGGGCGTTTTGAGCCTGATTGTCATAGATGCAAGCGTGTCCCTTTCCCCAGATAAGGACGGGGTCAGGACCATTCCATTTTGATGTCAGAGGATCTTTCCACGGGGCTTGTGCATAAGAGTCTGCAGTAGTAGGGTGCCAAAATCGGTCGGCTGCAGACTTTCCATCATTGTCGAGTGTCAGAAAATTAAGGACAAAAAGGGCATGATTTAGCAAGGTCTTATTATTGTTGTGTGGGGGGTATAGGATACCTTTGGAGTGTTGAAGTTTTGTAAGCATATTCTTCAGAGTCTGGTGTGCTCTTTCAACAATGCCCTGGCCCTGGGGGTTGTATGGAATACCTGTAATATGTTTGATATTTAGTTGAGCACAAAATTGTTTAAAGGAAGTACTGGTGTAGCCTGGGCCGTTATCAGTCTTGAGAGTTTTAGGTAATGGTAGAAAGGCAAGGCATGAAATCATGTGACTGATAACATGTTTGGTGGCTTCTCCAGACTGTAGGGTTGCACAGAGAAAGCCACTGAAGGTATCTATAGAAACATGTATATATTTCAGTTTACCAAAAGGGCTGAAATGAGTAACATCCATTTGCCACAGTTCTCCAGGAGTAAGGCCGCGAGGATTGACGCCAAGATGGGGTTCAGGTAGTAGAGTAAGACACCCCTGACATTGGCGCACTATTTGGCGTGCCTGTTCCCTAGTAATGGAGAATAAAAGGCGAAGAGTCCGGGCATTTAGGTGGTGTATCTGATGAGCCTGTTGAGCTTGTTGAATGGGGTCAGTAGAAGATATAGCCATAACAAGGTTGGAAACTTCTCGAGAGGCTCTATCAACAAGATCATTGCCAGTACTTAGGGGGCCGGGGAGACCTGAGTGAGCACGGATGTGCCCTATAAAAAAGGGATGAGATCTGGCGAGGATGAGGTTTTGGAGTTCTGAGAATAAGGGGGAGGCATTAGTGGAGGGTCGAATAAAAGGGACGGTCTCCAGAAGGGGAACTGATTGACTTATATAAGCACTATCGGTGAACAAATTAAAAGGACTATTAGGGAGAGTCTTAAAGACTTGAACAACTGCAAAAAGTTCTACAAGCTGTGCGGACAAGTAGTCGGTCCTGATCTTAGTAAGCTGTCCATTAATACTAAAGGCAGCAATTCCTGAAGAGGAGCCATCTGTGAAAACAGAAGGGGCTTGTGGAATAGGACGGCTCTTGGTCAGGGAAGGGAAAACTACAGCTTGGTTTTTAAGGAATTGTATGAGTTTGTCAGCAGGGTAATGATTATCTATCTTTCCTTGAAATGAAATACAATTGACAGCCCATTCATCTGATGTTTGTAGTAGCCATTTGACCTGAGCTGCTTCATAGGGCACAACAATGATGTCAGGGTCTTTGTTAAAAAGCTTTAGGGAGCTTTCGCGCCCCATTTTAAGTATTTGTGCGATAAGAGAAGGGTAGACAGGGAGTATCTTAGAAGGAGTAGCTGGCAAATGAAGCCAATATAGGGGTTTGTTTTGCCACAGGACACCCGTAGGCGTGAATGTTGTGGGAAGAATTAGTAGCCACAGGGCACAGGCAGGGGAATAGTATGAGATGTTTTGATTTAAAATGGCTTTTTCAACTAAGTTTAAGGCCGAGGCTGCCTCAGGCGTCAGGGTGCGTGGAGAAGAGGGATCAGGATCTCCTCGAAGAATGTCAAAGAGGGGCTTTAAATCTCCGGTGGTCAACTTTAGATATGGGCGAAGCCAGTTGATATCACCTAACAGGCATTGGAAATCATTGAGGGTCTGTAAAGAGTCTTTCCTTAATTCAACCTTTTGTGAAAGGACCTTAGTGGGGTGTAACTCGAAGCCTAGGAAGAGGAAAGGGGGCTGTAATTGAATCTTTTCTGGGGAGATCTGTAGTCCTAGATCTTGAAGGGCATCAACTAATTTATGGCTGGTATCACGCAAGATGGCAATATCAGAGCCTGCCAGGAGAATATCATCCATATAATGAACAATGTATAGGTCGGGATGTGTAAGGCGAAACGGATCAATGGCCTGGGCAACAAATTTTTGACAAAGGGTAGGACTGTTTGCCATGCCCTGAGGCAAAACCTTCCATTGAAATCTTGGGGAGGGTCCTATGCAGTTAACAACCGGGAGGCTAAAGGCGAAACGCTTTCTGTCCTCCGGATGTAAAGGGATACAGAAAAAACAGTCTTTTAGATCTATGACTATCTTGTGATATCCTGTAGGTATTGCAACGGGGGACGGCAGCCCTGGTTGGAGCGCCCCCATGGGAACCATGGTCTTATTGATTTCTCTGAGATCTTGAAGAAGTCTCCATTTACCCCCTTTCTTTTGTATAACAAAGATGGGAGTGTTCCAAGGGGAGGTAGATGGTTCAATGTGGCCAGCATCTAACTGTTCCTGCACTAACTGTGTGGCCGCTGAAAGTTTATGACGGGGCAAGGGCCATTGATCGATCCAGACAGGGTGGTTGCTCTTCCACGTGATTTTATCTGCCTGGAGTGCAGGGGGAGCAACGGCCCTCACGAAAAATTTTTGATGTCGTACCCTAAGCCTGTCCGTGGGGCCCTGTGTTCGGCCTCTATGGGAACGGTAATACCCTGATTATTTTTTCCAAGGCCCTTGCCCGGGATGAACCCTTGGTTTAGCATTTGATGAGTAACGGTAGCTGAGGGACTGAACATTAAAACTCCCATCTGGGTCAATATGTCGCGACCCCACAGATTTACGGGAAGCCCGGGGACAATAAAGGGGCGGACCTGACCAGTGTTTCCATCAGGGTCTTCCCAGGTGAGGAGTTGAGAGCTTTGAAAGGTGTTTTGAGAGTGTCCTATGCCTTGAAGATGAGTAAGAGAGGGCTGGCAAGGCCAGGAAGAAGGCCAGGAGGCCTTCGCAAGCACTGTAGAATCAGCGCCCGTGTCAAGGATGCCCTTGAATTCTTTGCCATTGATTTTGAGTGTGTGGTATGGGCGTTCCCGAGAAAGTTGCTGGATCCAGAAAATATCAGAGGAACCAGGCGTAGACGCCCCTCGGGAAGGCCCTAGGGAAGGATTAGATGTGTCGAGGGGTAGGGGCAGAGCCTGAGCAAGGCGTTGACCTTGGTGTATATAAAGTGGGCCTCTGGAGCTACTGGCTAATATCTTTATCTCCCCGGAATAATCACTGTCAACAATAGAGGGAAAAATGGTGATGCCCCGCAAGGTAGAGGAGGCCCTTCCAAGGATAAGAAAAAATGTTTTAGGAGGAGGGGGCCCAAAAACGCCTGTGGGGATCACCTGAGTCCCGCTATCGGGCTCTAATATGATGTCGGAGGAGGCACAGAGGTCCAGTCCTGCGCTTCCTGGGGTGGCCCTGTAAAGGGAATGGACTGATTTTGGGGAAAGGTGGGTAGGGGCTGAGTTTGTTCTATCTGGCTGTTCCCTGAGGCCCTGAGAAAAGGGATTGGCTGAGGGGCCCGGGGCTGGCCCCTCTGCCCGTTTCCCTGCTGGCGAGTGAGGGGGTTACCGAGTATGTCGGTGGTGGAGCGGCAGTCTCTAGCCCAGTGTCGGCCCTTTTTGCAAACGGGGCAAGGTGTCGAGGGAGGAGAAGGTCCTTTATTATAAGGGCCCTGAACCCTGGGTTTGTCATGGGAACTGTGGCATTGACGGGCAAAGTGTCCTGGCTGACCGCATTTGAAACAATTTTTCTGTTGGCCAGGGTTGGCCTGGATTGCAGCACCAACCGCTAGATGAATGGCCTGAGATACCTTGGAAGTAAATGGATCAACGTCTCGGCACAAGCGAAGCATTTCATCGAGCGTCTTGTCCCGGGTCTTACCCCTGAGGACGGCTCGGCAGGAGGCGTTAGCATTTTCAAAAGCCAATTGTTTGACCAATCTATCATTAGCGGCGTCGCTTCCTAGAGCGCGCTCAGCAGCCTCTAGGAGGCGACTGACAAATTCACTGTAATCTTCCTGGGGACCTTGGATAACCTTGGTGAGTGGCGTGGTGGGTGTGCCAGAACTAGGAAGAGTCCTCCAGGCCCCGAGAGCGGCATTATGTGTCTGAGAGAGGAGTCCAATAGGGAGATTTTGTTGCCGCTCCTCAGTGGCATGTGTCCCCTGACCAGTAAGTTTTTCAAAGGTCCAAGAATGAGAGCGGGGATTTTTAAGATTATTAGCGGCTATAGTCTGGCAGCGGTCACAGAAATCAGCCCGCCAAGTTAGATATTGGCCACGGGTGAGGACAGCCTGGACTATGCGGAGCCATTCACAAGGGAGAAGGTGTCCCCCTCGAGACAGTGTTTCGAGGACAGATAAGGTGTAAGGAGCATTAGGTCCATAAGTCCTGACAGCTGTATTTAGTTCTTTTAAGTTTTTGAACTGTAATTTATGGAACTCTTTACGCTCCGGGGCGGGGGAAGGGAGTTCGTCGTCACTGCTTTCTTCCTCATCATTATTGTTAGCAGTATCCTCTCCACCTTCAGGGGCATCAGGGGGATCAGCGGTGTTAGAGGTGGGAGATTCAGGTCGCTGGGATCGGGTGATGACAGGGAAAGTGAGGGTTTTTGGTTTGGGGTTTTTGGAAGGTTTTATAGGCAAGCGTTGGGCGGTAAGGACAGTCTCTTGTAAAGCAGCCTGAAGGGAGGCCAGTTTGCTCTCTATCTCGGCCATCTGTGCAGCAAGCTTATCTTTGGTTTGTGAAGCGTTATTGCCGTTGGAGGCGGGGAATGGCAGAACAGGCGCACGGAACTGTGGATTGTAGGGTGGGGGCCAAGTAGAAGGCCAATCTGGGTTACGATATCGTACGGCCTCATCTTCTAAGGTGGCGGCATCACCAGGATCTAAGGGGTCATTGAGTGGTCTTTTAGTCAATAAGGGATTGGTAAGAGGACCTTTAGGAGAAGGGGAATGTCCTGTGGGCAAAGAGGGGTATATGCCTTTAGTTGGAGAGGGATCGCTCATGTCTATAACGACTGAGGGACATCTAGAGGGGGGCTTTTCAGTGGGAAGAGAAGCAACGGATGCTGAGCGAGACAGCGGTTTAAGGCAGTACTCCGCTACTGACAAGAGTTGTCGTTTTTCGGGGTCATCGGAGGCGGTTTCTACAATGTCTCGAATTAGTCCCCAATAAGAGAAAGCAGAGACGGGGACGGCATCAGGACCTTCCTTTTGTAACTTATCGTTTAAATCTCTGCCTACCTTTTGCCATTTTTTTGGATGGATTTCAGGGCCATTTACTATGAACCAGGGACAGACTTCATCAATGAAGAGAAAAAATTTGACTAAATCCTTCTTTTTTACTCGGATTCCTCGCTCCTTGAATGAGCATTTTAAGTCTTTTATGAATTGTGCTTCTCTGGACAAGGTTTGTCCCATTTTTTTTTTTTGTTTTATTTATCTAAAAAGAAAGAGGGATAGGAACTGAGGAAGTGAACATAGGTATCAAGACAAAAAGGAGGAGAAGGGAACTTAACTTCTCTCCCGCGTGGGCAGCCGGTTAGTACAATCCGCTAACACGGACCCCCCGGGGGTGCGATGCCTACGGACGTCCCGCCGGCTGTGCCTTTGGGCATAGACAAGGCTCTTTTACAGAGGCGGCAGAGGAGGGATTATATCAGAGGTCTCGAAGTGGGCAGTCGGTTGGTATAATCCGCCAACACGGCTCTCAAGAGGCGAATCGCAGACCTACCGCTCTCTCCAGGGCGGAGGGAGAGGTCTACGACCGGGATGCCCTCTGAGTGGACGACTTCTGCCTTAAAGTCGACTGACACACTGTATTTTCCCAACTCAGAAAAAGCAGCCTCTAACCTCAGGGGTGGACGGCTTGTGCCAAGAAGCGGGCTAGAGAGAAAAGTCCCAAATCCTTTGAAAAAAAGGAAAAGACAAGAGGACCAAGAGAAGACAGAGGGAGTTTATGCTCAACTCTTTTCTCCGTTTAAAATTTGTTACTTATGATCCTAGCAGTCCGTGCTGAAACTAAACTAAGGCGGATGAACACTCACCGAAGACGGCGATCTCCGGTGAGCCGAAGACGAGGACCTTCCATGAGCGGTGAAAGGCAGTCTTCTCTGAAAAACTTCTTCTCTGAAAAACTTCTCCTTAACGAGCCGCGGCCTCTGTTATTTCGTAGTCCGCCTGGGTAAGGGTTCTGCACTCGGGCCCCACGTTGGGCGCCACCTGTCCCGCCCGCGGGACCGGTTATTTGGTGGGAGAACCGAGGAGAACCCAACCTAAAGAAAAGAGGGGTAACACGGACGAGAGAAAAGAGTGGAGGCAAGACAGTATTCTGATCAAGCCTCAAATTTTATTTTACAAAGCAGCTATATTTATACAGCAAGAACAAAGGGGGGCAGGCAAAAGGGACTTGTCACAATATAATTGGTCTTCAGCTGGTGCTATGGGGACAAGGGGCAGTGGAAGGAAAGAAGAGGAAAGGGGGTACTGGTCATGTACTGATCGGTCAAGCACAGGTGGTGTAAAACAAAGGAAGTTCTCAGAGTTCTCTGTACAAACATGTTGGTGTCACGGGCTGCTGAGCTGCTATTTGTCTTCTGTTCTTGTGAAGCCCAAGCCCAGCATGTTTTATCCTTAACCCTTAAGGGCCCGTTTAGGTTGTGGCGCCCCTAACAGCAGATAGTATTATTGTCATTTTGTAGATGGAGACAATTGTGCAATGTGAGATTGAGTGAATTATACAAAATGACATGACAAGTAAATGGCTGAGCAGAGATTGGAATGCAGGCAGTCTGGCTCCCAAGTCTAAGTTCTTAACCACTGAACTCTGGTATCTCTCTGTCAATATAAATAACATCATTTTAGGCTCTTAGTATGTGCTAGCTTTATTGTGAGACCAATTTATCTTTTATCTAGTTTAATTTTCCCAGCAACCCAATGATGCTGTGTTTCCTATTGCCATTTTAAAGTGAGGAGCTTTAAATGTATAAAGGTTCTTGTTACTTTTTTCTGCTTTCTTTCCTCTCCCCACTGAGTTGTGCTAGGAGACAGAAATAGAGCAAACACTCAAAACATAGAATCTCAAGACTAAAAGGAAATAAAACAATAACTAATCCCAACCCTTGATATGGGCCTTAATCCCCTTCACCACTCTCTCTGGCTGGGCTTGAATATCCGCTAACAAGGTTGTGACTTCTAGATCTTCCTCTCTGGATGGAGAAGTTGAATTCTGTTTCGGATTATAAAAAGGAAAACCTACCCTCATTTTAAAGAAGCTGAAGTTAAAACAAGATGAAGCTATTAATTAAAAGGAATCCAGGGGAAAGAGTCCAAAAGCTATGAGAGTTCAAGATTAGTCCCAAAGCTATCAGTTTTCTAAACCATATGGAACTAAAGGGGGGAACAGTGGAGGTACAGTCCGATAATCCAAACAACAGGCAAAATGCCTTGAGACCTCTGCCAAGAGTATAAAGGTTTAGCCAGGCCTGGAAATGGTATACATTACTTCTATACACATCCCACTGGCCAGATGCCAGTCACATGATCCAATCTAATTGCAAAGGAGGCTGGGAAATGTAGTATTTCAATGTGACTAGGAAGAGATAAATAAAACAGGCTTTGAGAAATGTATAGGTTATCTCTGTCTCCAATTACAATGATTTCTACAATTCTACAAATTCTACAAATTTTACAAATGAACCAAATGAATTGTATCCCTAGCACCTAACACTATTCCTAACATATTGTAGTAAATATTTGCTAAATGAATAAATGAATCTCACATACCTGAACATGACAAATTCACTACCCTATAAAGTTCGGTACTTGGAATACAAATATAAATTCTCTTTGACCTGGCCCATCACCAACTTTCATTTCTTCCCCAGAACTTTCATTGTTAAAACATTACTTTAGAAAGCATAAAATGGAGAAATTAATTCTAGAACATAAGACCAGAGGTTTGGTCTTGGTTTTGACCCTTTCTAAGTATGTGGTCTTGAGTAAAGCTCTTCAACTTAATGGACTTCAGATTTACTATGTACAAATGGTGGTAGGAAGAGAAATATGGAGATGATTGGATGCCTATCTAGCAGTTCTTTTGCCAATTTCTTGAAAAACAGAACCCCAACTGTTCATAGGTGTCAATGTGCCCACCCTCAGGGAGTTAAGTATGATTGTTTTAAGCCAACAATGACAATTCTTTTCAACACTAATTAGTCTAAGGGTAAGCTTGTGAGCAGATTATGGCTAATGAGATCAAGGGGAAATCTACTAGAGGGCTTCAGGAAAAGTTTGTCCTCTTTGATAAAAGAGAAAGTTGCATAAGAATGGGAACTTTTTGGCCCTATCCATTTTTTTCTTCTTGGGACACTCAAATGTGAAATTGTGATACTTAGAGCTGCCAAAGCTTGCATAGGACTCTGACAGGAGGCATAGCAAACACACTGGAGATCCAGCACAGAAAGGTCAGAAGAGCCAGGGTCCCCTACGACATTTTTGAACCTTTGAAACAATATTAGTACAACTTATTTTCAGTGTTACATGAAAAATATGCACCCCTATCGTTTGAACCACTGTTACTTGCTGCCAAGAACACTCCTAACACAGTAGATAACTTTTAGAGGTCTTTCCAGGTCCGAAAGTGTCCGAATGTTAAGTAACATCTCAAAAGGAAAAACAAAAGGAAACTGTCCTGGGATATATGAAGGGACAGGAAAAAATTTAAAAGGAGAAGAAACAACCGAAGATGGCTGAACTTAGATGTATTGACCATCTGACAAGCATGGCATGAAGAGCTGAAATGCAAAGTGAAATGCCCACAGAAACAAAAAATTGGGCTATGTCCCTATGGAGGATGGAAAAGAGCTGGTGCAAATCTGCAGGAACAGAATTAGAGAGTAAATATAACTCGAGCCAATGTATAGCTTTATCAGGAAATAAATGACCATTAAAAAGCCTTTTGAAATTCTGTTCATTCAAAGTAAGTGCTGTCTTTTGATAAGTGAAAGAGTGCTGAAAACATGTGACTTCAAAATGATCCCTTTTCATCTAAATTTTAAGTGTCTACGGTTGCTTTTTATAACTGCCATCTTCCCAGAAAACATTGCCTATAATCAGATGATTAGAACAAGTAGAAAGTCAAACCAGAACAAAGAATAAAAGAGTTGAAGATATCTACAGGTTCTACACAAAACAGTTATTCACTGTCTGTGTCTGATTCTGTAGCGGCATTGACCTTTTTGGTAGAAAATCTATGAGCACAATATCTGATTTTTATAAGATACTCCATCAATATTGGCTGAATCTCATTTTGCATAATATATTTTAAGTGATTATTCTCTACTTAGAACAATAACCAGAACTAATTGATGGACATCAGTTGGCAATGAACAAACAAGAATATTTATGGGGTCTTCTGGAAGGATCATAAGACCTCAGTTCTCACTTTCAACAATAGATCAAATTTACATCCCTGTTTTTGGGTGACGTATAGAGGGTTACAACAAAATGACCAGCCTTTATTGCATGCTCACTACGTGCCACACATTAAACTTTCATTTTCTCATTTAATCCTCATAATACTTCTCTAACCTAGAAATGAAGAAACTAAGAATTGGATTAAGTAACCTCGAAGAGGTCACTCAGTTTAGAAAGCAAGAGAAACAAGACTTCAGCTCAGTTCTGACCCAAAACTCCTGTTGTTGACTACTATTCCACACTGACCTTCTGTTAGGAAAACAAAAAGAAGAGGAAAATGACAAAGAAGAGTGGGTTCTGTAACAGTCAAGCCTAGAAGAAAGTTTCTTCTTAGATAGGCAGAATCAAAAAAGTGTAGGCTAGGAGTAGAAACAGAAAATCGAACAAAATCTTCCTTGGAGATTTGAGAGAATTGGAGGAGAAAGATGACTCAGCTTGGAGCTAGGATAGAAACAGGTAAAACTAAAAAGAATAGAATCAAATATAGACTTTAAAAATAATCAAAAAGAAAAAGAACTGGACAAGAGCAGTTGAAGTCAGGTAGCCAGCATATCTGGATTTCTCTGGTAACATGGGCGATCTCACAACAAATTTTTACCTCTCATCCTGGATTCTTCCTAATTCAGCTTTTTTGGTATCTGATGGAACTCTCGTTCTGCAAAAAGCAAAACATTTGATGAATCTTCCACTTGCCTTGTTAGCAATTTCTTCTTTTAGAAGATCCAGGGAGCAATGATGAGAGACATGTGATTGCGTGGAGAGTGCATGTGATCGTGTGGGGAATGTGCTGACGAGCTCAGATTTTCAAAGGGCATGTAAAGAAGAGGAATGAGGGACACATAATCAAGTCTGAATGCCCTGTGAGAATAATGTGCAAGGGGACTAAAGCCCCGAATCTCTAAGTCTTATTTAAAAATGCTAAGACCAATTAAAAAAAAAAAACAAAAAAGATTTTTGTAGCTTACACAGAAAATAGGCTTGCTGCTTGGGGGCTGAAAGCACAATGTTAACTGATTTTAAAAAAAAAAAGAAAGAAATAGCAACAAATGGAAACTTGCAAAATCAAATTTGAATAATTTGTTTACAAAGGAACTAAGAACAAAAATGTGAGTGGCACCTAGGGGGATCCCTAGAGATGATGCAGAAATCCGGGACTAGAAACAGATGTGTTTCCAGCCGTAGGACTGAAAGGACCTGGGGAGAGTGAGGTTATCAGAACCTGGAAGGAGAACGGGTCATGTCGAGCAGGGAGCCTTGAGAGGAGCAGTAACCTTCAGCAGAGGAACATGGCAAACTCAAGACTACCGTGCAAGAAGGAAGCTGGGGCATACACCTCTGCCCTTCTCTCCTCTCCGTCTTCAGTCACCTGCAAGGGCTCCCATTGGCTAAACCCAGAGCTGGGATCCAGAGGGCAAAGGAGACCTTTAGTGTAGAACAGGCAGACAGGGAAGTTCCTAAGGCAGAGAGCAGAGTAAAAAGGGTGAGGGTGAATCTAGGAGAGCCACAGAAGATACCTGGCACACCGCCTAAGTGACTCTGCGCTTCTAAAACTACCACATCCGGTGGGCACCAAATAAACTCCAGCAAAACATCTTTAAAGCCCAGTGTCTTCCCAAGAGATCCCTGGTTCTCACTAGTTCTGTTTCCCTTCCCTATTGTATCTGAGCCAATGCTGAGGGTGCAACTCTTCTCCAATTCTGCAAATACTTCTGAGACAAAATGCTGTCTTTCTAGATTGCTGCAATGGAACAATGTTTTTAGGCCCCTCTAGGTCTTAGTATTGTGAGAAGAACTGCACGTCTGATTGCTTTGAAGTTTACAACAGAGATGTCAAAGCTGAAGTCCACGTTTCCCTTCCATTATGTAGCCCCAGAATTAGGAAACAGCCACTCAGCCAGGAACCACATTACGCAGCCCCACACTCTTCCAGAGGGTGATCAGTCAGGTGACTAGTTTCAGCCAAGAGAATAAAAGCAAATGTGATGCGTGTCTGTAGAGCCGAGGATCTTAGATATGTGGCATGAGCTCTTGCTCACATTCCCTTCCACAGTGGCAGTGGAGGCCATTTATGAAGATCATGGTGTCACAAAACGGAAAAACCCTAATCCCTAAGTCACCACTTACATGAAAACCATTCATAAGAATCACCTGACCAGGACTATCCACATTTTGAAAGGGACAGGTAAATTTTTATTGTGGTAAGGGTAGTCGGTTCTTTGTTCCAGCATTCCTACTTTCAAATTCCCTACTCGTGACTTTAAATGATAGTAGCCAGAATGAGAAAACTAGAGTAGAGAATTGTCCACTAGCCGCTTCGCCAAGATTTTACTCTTTGACCATTTTGTGTAGGAAAATTTGCACTGATGTTTTTTGTTGTTAAAGGACATCCAAATTATTTTCTTTTTGTTAAATTGCAGTTTGATGCAATTCTGGAATCACATCTCTGGTATTTGGAGTATCTGAGTTATGTCACTTATTTACGCCACCTGACCTCGGGTAGATCCCATCAGCTTTCTTCTCTGTCGAACAAGAATATTAATAACGTTTCTCTGTCAAGTTGTTGTGAACATCAAATAAGATAAGGGATATGGAAACATTTTGTTCACAATGAAGCTTAGACAAAATTAGTTCTTATCTTCAGTAACAGGGAGTCAAGTTGCTTTTGCCTTTTAAGTTCATTCTCTCTGGTCATGGTGTTGTCAAGTTAATTCACCCTTCCTTTCCTCTCAGATGGTCAGGTTCACTGCCTCCCACTCTCTCTCACCTCTATTAACAGGAAAGGTGTACTTTTTATAGTTTGAAGTTTTTGCAATTTGAGTTTTGCCCAAGGAAGAATGATTTTTTTTAAAAAAAAAAAGAGTCCAAAAACAAATTAATAGAAATAACTTCCATACATTTTAGGGCCATGGGTTTACAATAAAACTTATCTTTGCCTTGGGCTATAGTTTCATATTGAAGTTGTTGAATTTCTCATATGCACTACACACACACACACACATACACGCACGCACACACACACACACACACACACTTATTTCCAAATGCCCTGTTTATTATTCCAAATAAACTGCAGTTTTCTGTTGTTTTAAATTTCCTCTGTATTGTATTTATAAGAAGGATTTTTAAAAATCACTGTTGTTTTTTTTTTTAACTCAAGGCATAAATAGTGGATCTAGTTCAATCCTCTTGTTTTATAAATGAGGAAACGAAAGCCCAGAAGCCCAGAGATATTTCATGACCCAGTTTGAGTATCACCTCCTCCAATAAGCTTTTTCGGTTTTTCTCTTCTCTTTCACAAGGTGAACAGAATTACCCTCCCTCTGTTGTAGAACTTGTTGGTGATAGACAGAACCAGATTTCGAACTCTTTACAGGTAGGAACTAAGTCTTCTCTGCATCTCTGGAACCTCTGACCTCTATGTAAATGTCCAGCCATCTTCTGCTTTGACTTCATTGGCCAAAACTGTGTCATGTGATTACCAATAGCTGCAAGGGAGGCTGGGAAAGAGAGGTTTTTTTTAGCTAAGCCCATTACCTCTCCCCAAAAAACCAAGGTTTCGTGAGTGCAGAAGGGGAGATGGATATTGAGTTGGCCACTCATCGTGTCTGCTGCAGCCTGTGGCATAACCAGAGCATGATAAATATTTTTAGATTGAATGTCAGTGCTAGGCATTCAAGATGGAATGAGTAAACTGTCCAAGTTCACCCTATTAATAAAACAGGGGCTAGAACTTAGGGATGCTGTATTCCAGCCTAAAGCTTTTTCTACTACATGGTACCACCTCAATATCTTAAATCCAGTAATATAGTATTTGGTTCTGCATTCTTTTCAACGGTCATAGTTCTCTCTCTCTCTCTCTCTCTCTCTCTCTCTCTCTCTCTCTCTCTCTCTCGTGTCTGATTCCTCTAAAAGATATATAACCAATCTTATCATTAGGGATTTTCTCTCCCACTCTTCTTTAGTATTTACTCCAAAACCTTAGTAATAGTAATGTGACATTGATGAGAATTTAATAAATGTAAGATTTGGGTGGGTTTTGTGGGGTTTTCCCAGTTTTTGACTTGACTTACTTCCAGACTCAAATTTATTATGACAGGTAACTCTATCTCATCCAACACTACAGAGTTATTAATAACTTGCTCTGCTGAATAAATCAGAGATGCTGAAAAAATGTGGAGTAAGCATTTGTTATGCACATATGGGATTTACTAAGTTTCCGCATTTGAAGGTCTAATATTAGGATTCACATGTTGTGCAAGGCTTTGCAGAGGAAGACATTTCAAATCTTCTCGACTTTGAAAATAGGGTATACTTTGCATGCAAACAAGTCTATGCGAGTATAGCGATTTTGAATAAATCACCAAATAACAAGGTCTCAGTAAACTATAAGAAACACATTGCGGGATCATTTTAAAAGCAGAAAATAAAATTAGATGGAAGGAAACTAAATAGATGGACGGATTTCCATGCACTAGTGGATCGGGAGCTGGTAGGCTGCGCTTTAGGTTGGGCTTGCTTGTGTAATCAGTGGTGTGACCTTCTGAAACACTTCTAACATTTAGGGGCTTCAGTTCTGCCCCCTGTCGGAGGAGAGGCCCTGTCCATGTCTAAATTCTGTGATTCCACTTCTAATGCACTGAAATCAAGAGAACTACTTCGTGAAGTTGCATGAAGGAAAAATCCTTAAAAGGGCATGCTAACCTTTTGCCAATGTTTCCCTTGGATTTAAGGCCACTAAATTTTTAAAATGTATTTATCGTAGAATTATTACTCTTTTGGCATGTTACCAATTAGTTGGCAATGTGCTGACTTGTAATCATCAGAAACACACAGTTTTGAACTCCACTGTTTTGCATAACATTTTACCATCTCTGTCTGTATTTTGACAGTCTTCATAATTATGGTTTTACTGGTGCCATATTATTCCACCTGTCTGAGGTGCCACAAATTGGAGTCATCCCTCCCTTCTTCTCACGCCTCACATCCAGTTCCTCAGCAGTCTTGTCAGCTCTGACTTCAGATTACATCCAGAATCTGACCACTTCTCATCATCTCTATTGCAACCATTTTGTCCAAGCCACCATCGTGTGCCATGTGAATTAGCGTATGTATGCCTGCTCAGTACTGAAAAACCAAACAAAATAAAAAGTGTAACTGGTTTATAAGAAATGTTATCTGTGGCAGAGACAGCATTTATCTACCCGTTATCCTTTCTCATCTTTTTTTTATCAGTAACTGAGCTCTGGTTTTATTCAAGACAGCAACGTGTTCAGCTAAAAGTCTACTTCTCCCAACCACTCTTGCAGCTAGGTAGATGCAAGTACAAATCTTGAGTGGGGCTTCAGGAAAGCACCTTGAAGAAGATTAACTCAGCAGGATGGAGCCTCTCTTCTGACCCTTGCCCTTCTTCTTCTTACTTTCTGGAAAGATGTAAAGGCTGGACCTCCAGTAGCCATTTTGGGCCCATGGAGCTACTTAGAGGATGGGAGGAACATGCTGAGGATGGCATATCAGAAAATACACTCAGGTCCCCAATGCTATTAGAGATACCATCCCTTCTCTAAAATGCTTGCCTATAGGCTTCCTGTTTGTGAGAGAATAAACCCCTATTTGGTTTTAGTTGGGTCACTACTATTAGCAGCTGAACCCAATTCCTAACTGATAAGTCACCTTATACACCTGACTTTAAATTACTATTACGTTCAGGTCTTGCCTTCTCCAAGAGCTGCCACAAAAGTACTGCAATATTAAGAACAATGAAAAAGCCCGCTGCTTGAGAAATGTACTTACCTGGTTGCTGCCGCCTAGCCTTCCTGGGATATTGGCCGGAGCCTTGTTTTGCCACTCAAGATAAAGCTTACTTTGCAAATACGATAAAATCCATTCTCTGAGCTTGTTCTGAGTTTTGATCAGCAGTGGAGAAGAAACATGACATGGATGAATACCTGGGGAAGAGAGGGTGTCAGAGGGAAAGGAATTCATGGCAGAGCCAAGTAGGCAGGCACTAAGACTCAGATGACATATTTCACGAGTTGCATAAGTTTACCTTAGGGTGGACCCAGGTAGGGGACCAGTGGTAAAATAACTAGTGTCTATAGAGTACACATTCCGTACTATGCACTTATATTACTTCACTTAATTCTTACAACATCCCTATACGTTAGATGGTATTGTTATCATACCCGTTTTCAGAGGAGGAAAATCAGGCACAAAGAGGTTAACTAAACAGAAGTCCTGACGTTTGAACCAAAGTCTATTCTCACGCCAGAGCCTTAGCTCTAACTAAAGATGATTTTTTAAAAATGATAATAATAACAATAGCTCACCTATATCAAGCACTTACTATGTGCCAGGCATTTTGTATGTATTAACAACATCGTGAGGTAAAACTCATGTCCCCATTTTATAGATGAGGAAGCTGAGGCAAAGAGAGGTTAAGGAATTTGCCCATGGTCGATGTAACTAGAAAGCGAGAGGCCTGAAATTTGAACCCAAGTTTGTCTTACTCCAGAACTAATAAATATTGAGGAGGAACATTTATTTTTTCTAAACTTTTTCAAGACCCCTCAATTTTTAACCCGCTAAACACCCAAAAAACAAACAACATCACACAATACAACATAGTTATCCACCGCTCTGTTCACTGTTAGCAGCGAACACAATAGAAATCCACTCACACAGGCATTAATGACACCCAAGAGACAGTGATACCCATTATTCTCCTCATTTTACAAATTTGGAAGCACAGGGGTCACGTGACTTGCCCAAATACAATAGAGAAGTCAAAATTAATTCTGGGGTCCTATGGCCATAGGACTCAAGTCCTGGCAGTTCAGTGGTAAGATGAAGAATGGAGTTCTGTTTAATTCTGAGTTTGTAAAGGTCCCACAAACCTCAGACTTAAAGAGGAAATTTTAACGAGGAACCTTTATTTCCCTCCTCTATCCCTCTTTTGAAATAAAGGTTCATTTTTCACTCCTGAGGAATTCAATCACTGCAGCAGATAGTCTGGGGAAGATATTCAAGTGTTAGGAGTTCAGAGGCTGGGGCTAGAGGAGCTTGGAATGGAAAGATGCCCCATGGATCATACTGACATCCAAACAAGAGCCTCGGGAAAAGGAGAAGGGACTGAGCTGGGACGACTGGCTGTGTTGCCACCATCAGCCGCTGTTCTCCGCGGCCTCGGGGAACATGTTCTCTTTCAGCTGACAGGAAAAGTCACTGAGGTGAACAGAAGACACAGAGCAAATCCTGAGTTGAGGCTGGAATTTACTCTCTGGTGCATTGGGACAGGCTGCCCCAGCATCTTCGTGGCCTCTCTTTGCTGGGACCTTGAGGTGGATAGATTGAATCTCCAACAATTCAAGCTGGAGGACTCTGAAGAGGAGACAGGTTTCTGGGGCTGTATTTGGGAAGCTGCTATGAGGGGCCAGCGCCTTTGAGTTCCGCCATGTTGGATAGCCCAGTGAGCGGACTGTTAAAGCACATGTTGTTTCAAATGCTCGTTTTTGCTTGGATTCAAGCTTGCTGGCAATTTTTAAAACAAAATCAAAATAACAGTGAGAAACCGTTTCCCACTTTTCAAATTCTACTTGAAATTTTTTCAGCGCAGTCAACACTAAAATGGGAAAGGGGCATGCAACGATTTTCTAAGCGTCAGCAGGTAGAGGCGAAGATTGGCAAATGGCTTGGCAAGAGCCTTACAGAAACTCATATTCTTTGAGCCACTAATTATACTCAGGAACTTAACCTAAGGAAATGTTCAGAAATGCAAACAATGATTGGTATGCAAGGATATTATCATAAACACCACTTTTTAAATCTGTCCAGAGTAACTACCCCCCAAATTCGCCTTTGTGGAAATCCTCCTTCTCCTATGGCTGCAATGCTATCTGCTTACCTATCCCAGCTCCCTGGCCACCACTGAATGGAAGAAGCATAACTGGGCCAGTGAAAGTTCTCCTCCCCTTGATCGATCATCATTTATAGGTCCAGGGATGGCCAGCTATTTTTCAAGTGGGGTTTCACTTGCACCTGAAGTAGGGCAGATGTGTGTTGCAGCATAGTTACGATGGCAAAAGTGTGAAACATAAAATGTGTTCTAATGCAGGACTGGTTAAATAAACTATGGTACACCTATAGATGAAACACAGTCTTATGCTTGTCACCACCCACATTGAACAGGCTGTATAATACCTGTAAAAAGATATCCCCCTAGACCCACGATGTCCTCTTCCATCTCACATCTCATCTTTCCCCTCTCTTTTCTTAAAAAAAAAAAAAACCCTAGAAAGACTTATCTAAACTCACTGTCGCCAGTCTCTACTCTCATTCTTCCTGGAAGCCCCTCTGTTAGGCTCTGCTCCACCAAAATTGCCCTCGTCAAAGTCACCAATGACTCTCTTGTTGCCAAGTCCATTAGCCAATTCCCAGTCCTCATCTTTCTAGACCTTTGTCTCAGCAGCATTTGATATAGTTGGTGGCTTCCATCTTCTTGAAATTCTTCCTTCACTTGGCTTCTGAAACTCAACTTTCTCATTCTCCTACCACCCCGTTCACTCTCCCTTAGTCTATTTTTTGGCCAGTTCCTCCTTATTCTCTCCACTTCTAAACATCGTCGTGCCCCAGGACTTATTCCTCAGGCTTCTATTCCTTTCTTTGTATACTCCCTTGGTGACCTCATCTTCCATGTGGTTTTAAATTTCATCTATGAGCTAACGACTTTTAAGTTCTAGCTTCAATTTCAATTTCTCCCCTAAATTCCAGACTCCTATATCAAACTACTTACTTTCCTTCTGCACCCGGATCTCTAATAGGCATCTCAAACTTGTCCAAAATAGAATTCTTAATTTCCTCGATACCTTGATATCCATCTCTGAAATTCGATCTTTCCCCAATCTTCCAGTCTCAGTCAACGAGCACTGCCATTCATTCACCTTGCTGCCCAGGACTATTTATTAATAAATAGAGATAGTAGATAGTAGAATTACAGCTTATATTTCTGTTTTTCTCTGCACTGTTGAATGAGCAGCATTGATCAAAGGAAGGATCGATCATATTGGAGAAGGAAACAAACTCAGGAATGAAAAGTAGATACCGACTCCATGAATTTAAGGCAATGGGTGCAAGATGCAAAGACCTGGTGGAAAAACAGGTAAAACGAGGAGATGAAAACTTAAAACTGCAAAATATTTGCATCCTTATTACCAAGAAGGAAAGGTGGCCAAGAGCAGCTGGAGTTTGACCAAATAGGGCAGCAGGTGCATGTAAGACTGACAACTGCATGACTTGGCATTACTGCATGTGCTTGGCCAGACCATAGCATTTGGCTAGGTTCTAGACTAGGGAACAATGATTACCTGAGACTCAGTTCAATATTCTTTCTCCTTAGCATTGCTCCTGAAGTAGCACAAAGAGTGTGAACAGGACAAGAGTGCAAATGAATGGACTCGGCCCCTATTCTCTCTTACCTAGAGAGATGCACCTAAACTTAGCCCAGGGTGAAGTGTCTGCCAGATCAGAGGAGCATGGAATCATAGGTTCGATGTTTTCTATATCCTCAGCCATGGCAGCATCTAGAAACAACTAGTATTACCATATAAGGCAGCAATTCTGCTTGTCAGCCGGTCAGGTCATCTAGGCTTAAGGTTCTGGTTCCAAGCCTTGAAATTCTGCACAGGGTAATCTTCCAATATCTGCATCTGCACCCTAAGGCCAGGTGTTTTCTGTTTCTGTCTGCCTAGGGGATTTCTATGTGCAAGACTAGCCACAGAAATCTGTATTAGTCAGGGTCCTCCAGAGAAACAGAACCAATAAGGGGTGTGTGGGGAGGGGGGGAAGGAAGGAAGGAAGGAAGGAAGAGAAGGATCGAGATTTATGTTAAGGGATTTGTTCACATGATTATGGAGGTTTGGCAAATCCAAAATCTGATAGGGGTAGGCCAGCAGGCTGGAGACTGGAAAGAGCTGTGGATAGACTGAAGACAGACTGAAGACTGTCTTCTGGCAGAAATCCTTCTTGCTGAGGAGAGGTCAGTCTTTGTTCTATTAAAGCTTTCAACTGATTGGATGAGGCACCCACCTTGTGGAGTGTAATCTGCTTTACTCGAAGTCCCCTGATTTAAATGTTAATTTCACCCCCCAAAAGCACCTTCATAGAAATATCCAGAGTAATGTTTGACCAAATATCTGGGCACAATGGCACATGAAATTAACTACCACGGCAGCCCTACTTCAGTTAGGGGATCCTCCTTCATGATGACAACTCCATGTAAGTGAAATCGAAGCACCAAACATGATTTAACTGGCTCCACTTTGGGAGAAGATCAGGGAGGGGGTCTGGGAGAGGTTTGTGTAGCAGAGGGAACATATATGACTTATGTATACATGACTTAAATTGAGCCTGTGCACTTTAGAGCTTCTGGGTTCCAAATGATTTGGTCAAATTGCTTACTGACTTCAGATGGAGGTCATGTAGGTAATAAATAATGTGGCTGCATATCCATGATGTTCCATCTGCTCCACCCGCTGGCATCACTGCCTGGAAGGAACCTTGACATATAGAGTGTCAAGAGCTCTCTCACCTGTTAACCTGGGACCACAGCAATTATACCTACCTGCTGATTAGCTGGCTATGGATAGCCCAGGAAAGCCAAACATACCTGAATATGATCATGGGAGAACAAGAAAACATGCTTTCTTATTTTATACATTTCTCATAAAAAAAGATTTTTATATAACAAATATAAAAAACACATTGTTAGGGGAGAGGAAGGAGAGCAGAGAGTAGGGTCCAGGAAACAAAAGAGCAGGACTAGGAAAGCCACAAAAACTCATTCGACCTCTTGGAAGCCCTTTCCCTGTGCCTCACCCAAGTCACTGCTTAGACTTGATCCCTTTGTTCCTGCCAATAATCCAACCGCGAATCCTGGATTCTGTTGTTACCTGTTATCTGATTCTATAGTCTGCTTTTCTGAACTTGACCTGTGAGTTTGAATATGATTGATTTTATAATAAATGTTTATGTGAAGAGCCTTTTCCCTCATGTTTGATTGAGGTTGCCTTGTAATTTCCATTTTTAAAAGCTATTGTGCCATTTATTTATAAAATCATAAATTAGGAGCCTGGATGACGTGTCAGGGTTCATTGAGTCTACCTCTGTGGGAGTCAGAAACCTGAGGCCCAAAGAGGATCGATGACTCACTCAAGACCAGCACCTCGATGAAATGAACCTAGGCGTTAGATCACCTGTGTCCCAATGCCTCTCCCCTGCATCACAGGCAGAACGAGCAAGCTGGATTATGGGGAAGAAGCAGAATCTCTTTCTGCCGACAAAGGGCACATGACTCCTCCCACGTATTGCATGTTACTCTGGGAATTAATAGCTGAATACGGTATTAAACCAAATGGCTCAGGTGGCTGATCTGGCCCAAGTAAAAAAATCAGCAAAATGGAGACCTGAGCTTCTCCGGATGATAATCAGGAGCGGTCTCTGAAGGGGTAAGACAAATGTATTAAGATTTTCTGCAAAGCCAATTTTGGGCAATGGTCTGATTGCTGGATAAATCACACCAGGAAATTGAAATGAGTGGCAAAGATGTCACAAGCAGAGTACATTATAGAGTAGCAAACGGTTCCTTATACCTCAGAGAAATCACTCTATCCGAAGTGGAGAGGAACCGTGCCGTATGTCCAGGGAAATAAGAAGAGACAAGGAATAAGAAAAGAGCATATATGAGATACATAAATCAAAAGGATAAATTGATATTAGAGGTAGTCTGGAATTAAAAGCAAGGAAAAAACTGATAGCTAAAGACAGGGCTGAAAGGGGATAGAAAAATTGCAAAGGAAACAAAAAACTCCAAAGTGTACTTACCTCTCAACAGTTCGTGGGCTCGATGATTTATTCATCGTATAGTTTTTTAACGTCAGGTCAGACTGAAATGACCATGAAGTATGGTATAGAACTCCTACCCTCTCCCTTCACAAACCTATATGAAGAGAATGCAAATCAGTGTGATGTCAGGTAAAGTACAAATGGGAGATTAAATTTATTGCAGTCTTAGCTATCAATCATTTATTGACCTATTCATTTATTCAGACATATTCGTTGAGCATCTAATATATACAAGGAGCTGTGCTAAGTTACGATAATCCACAAGATTGCTGCGTTTTCTATCCTCATTGAGCTAACACTCTAACAGGGGACAAAGCTTGGGTATCAGGACTATAACTTGCGACACATGGCAGAAAACCTGAATAACAATGGCTTAAACAAAGAGAGGTTTATTTTTCATACATAACAAGAAATGCAAGCAAATGGAGATTTATTTTTCAGACATAGAAATACAAATATAGGAAGTCCAGAGAAGGTGCACCTGCTCAAACATGACGCCAGGACCCCGACTGGATCTAGTCACCTAGACAGGTAGTGTGGCACAGTGGTTCAGTGCAGGGATGTTGGCACCAGGCTGCTACTTATTAGCTCTTATTAACTCTTATTATTAAATCTTGGCTCTGCTACTTATTAGTTGTGTGACAGTGGAAACGTTGCTTAACCTCTCTCTAGTTCTTCAGTTTTCTTGTCTATAAAGTGGTGATGAAAATAATAGCCTCCCCTCCCATAAATACGGTTAACTGATCTTTGACAAAGGAACAAAGGCAGTACAATGGAACAAAAATAGTCTTTCAACAAATGGTGCTGGTACAACTGAACATCACAGGTGAATAGAAATGAATCTAGATACAGACCTTACACCCTTCACAAAAACTAACTCAAAGTAAATCACAGACTTAAATGTAAAATGCAAAACCATAGAACTCCTAGAAAATAACATAGGAAAAAACCTGGGTGACTTTGGGTATGGTGATGCCTTTTTAGATACAACAACAAAGATATAATTCATGAAAGAAATAATTGATAAGCTGGGCTTCATTAAAATTAAAAACTCAAGTGCATGAGAAGATAAGCCACGGACTGGGAGAAAATATTTGCAAAAGACATATCTGATAAAGAACCATTATCCAAAATATACAAAGAACTCTGAGAGGCCAATGATAAGAACACATACGACCCAATTTTAAAATGGGCCAAAGACTTTAACAGACATCTCACCAAATAAGATACACAGATGGCAGATAAGCATATGAAAAGATGCTCCACCTCGCATGTTATCAGGAAAAGGCAAACTAGCAGTTATTAAATTCGTCTCCGACATCATCAAGGGAGCCATACAGGCGGGAAAAGAGGAATACAACATAACATGGTGAGCAATGACGGGAAAAAATAAAACCGCTTCCTGAAATTGGTACCCACATGGATTGAGACTCTTCACAGAACTGATTGTACACACGTGGTGATCGATTTGGGCCTTAAAATCAGTCTATGAGGTAAGTGATTATTATCCCATTTTACAGATGAGAAAAGAGGGCCCCCAGAGCCCTCGTTCAAGGCCACAAAGCTACATAACCAAAAGCTGAATTAGAAGTCCAAAGGTCTTCCCAGTAACAACAAAATCTCTATTATTTTTTGTTAACTGGTTACCCTGGAGCCAGACCCTAAGTAAGGACTTGAGTTACAGTATCTCATATAACCCTTACAGCTCTCCTGTGAGGCAAAATTTCCTACTTTTATTTTGCAGATGAGGAAACTGCAAGTCGCCAGCACAGCAATCTGCAGAGCACCATGTGTGGGAAAGACGCAGCTCCTACTTTCTGTGACACACAACGGTGTTGTCCCAACACACAGCCATGCCAGAGATAAGTAACACATCAGAGCAGAATATGACTTAAACGCAAATGAAAGGCTTAGTCTCTAATGCTATAGGACTCAAAGCATGGAATGATCACGTGAAGATGGGGTTATTGCCCAAGGCATTTTTACTGGGCCTTAAAAAATCGTCCGTATCGGGAAGACTAAACCTGGAAAGAGTGAGATGGGACCCCGAAAGGTGGAGTACGGACGTAATCAGCAAGCCCACAAAAGTGGAATAAACAAGGTGGGTTTCAAAGGCTCTTAAGTCCTCTAGATTGGCTCAAAATGAGTCTGTGCGAACGGTAGCCCTTTATTGCATGCTAGAACTTTCTCCTTATCCCTTCCTTCTCCACCCCTCCCAACGCTTTGCACCTGGCTCACTCCTACTCATCTGCTCAGTTTCAGCTTAGACTTCATTTCTGCCAGCGTGGCCTCCCTGACTCCTCTCGCGGATTCCCACTGCACTTGGTGTTGTCTCTCTCCATTTTAGCACTCAGCCCCTTGTAATCCATTGCTTGTTTACTCGCCAGAGCCCTTCACCAATCGATAAGTTACCTGAGCAAGACTGTGGATCTGGTTCGCTGCTCAGTGTCTAACAGTGTCTGGGACGCAGTAGGTAATCCAAAAATATTCGTTGAATGGATGTGTGACTATCTACAGGTCTTTCGACATGCTAGGGTGAGGGGTTTGACTTCGTCCCTGAAGCACTAGGGAGTCATCCAAAATTCTAGAGCAGATGAGTGACATATCGAAAATAGAATCTTTTGAAATAAACTTATTTTGGAATAACTTTAAATCTAGAGAAAAGGTCGCGAAGATAGCACATGGAGTCCTCATGTACCCCCACCTGGTATTTTGTGTTGTTGGCATCTTACATTGATCACAACTAAGCAACCAACATTGCTACATGACTGTTAACTAAATTCCAGGCAGGATTTGGATTTCAATGTTTTTGTTTTGTTTTGTTTTTGTTTGTTTGTTCGTTTGTTAAATTCACATCCAGGATCTAATCCAGGATGCCACACTGCACATAGTTGTCTTGTCTTAGACACCACATTAATTAGCGATCTGGCAGCCTGAGAAAGAGGTTCAGGGTAAAGAGACCAGTTAGATGAGAGTTATGAGAATACAGGTTGAGGGATTGAGCTTAAGGAGATGACAACAGAAGTGAATGAGGGAGCGGGAAAACATGTTGAGAAAGAAATCTGCCCCTGGTAAGAATTTAGAAATAATCTATTGGTCTCCTTGACATTCCTAAAATTCCAAGCCTGCTCCTGGCTTGGGGCCTGCATGCCCGCTGTTGCCTTTGCTCAGAATGCTCTTCCCCTCCAAAGCTTTGCAACTAGCTCCTTCCCTTCCTTCAGTCTTAGCTCGAAAGTGACTTTCTCAAGGAGGCTTCCCCTGACCCAATTTCTATTTTCTCCCTTATACTTGATTTCTTTCTTTCATGCTTTTTTTTCCCCTCCCCTAGCACTTATCACTAACATGCTGTATGATAAACTTATTTGTTCTTTTTATTTTTTTGTTTCCTTCATGAGAGCAGGGATTTTGTCTTCTTTGCTCACTTCTATATCCTGGAGCCTAGAATGACTCCGAGCCCACGCTGAGTCCATGCTAAAGGGTCTAGCCAGTAAGAACTCTGGGGTTTCGAATCTAGGCGATGGGGAAATAGCGGTTGGGTTGGCAAAAATAAGATTCCTGAGAAAGCTATCTTGGACGGAAAGACTCAACACCTGACATTTACAATAAGTCCTGCTAGAGCGGCAGTCATGAGTGTAAAGTATAGAGGAAGAAAATTCTAGATGTTTAATGTCCCAACCCATGGTCGATGAGCTCTGCTGGCGCCTCGTCTCCCAAGCAGACCATTGTCTCCCGGCACACGGCTGGCATCTTTTCACCTCCATCGCGGCCCCCAGCATGTTCGCTGAGACGCCGGGAAGCAGTGGATGTCGAGCAAGCTCACTAACTTTTGTCCTGGCTGAGCTAAGAACTAGCTAGGTGACCTTGGGGGATCAGTTCTTCATTTTGGATCTCAACTTCCTCATCGAACAAATAAATAAATAAAAGAGAGGGAGAGAAGGTTGAAGATGATTTCTAAGGTTCTTCCAAGCTTTGTAGTTCCTGTGATTCCAAGGCTGAAAACTAAGCCACTACAGAAGAGGTCTTTCCTAGTCTTCCTCGTCTGTGACTCTGAGAGGGTACAATGTTGGCATATTTATGCTCAAACAGCAGGTGCAAAAGCTGGACGACTTGAGGAGATGGGCCCTCGAGGGGGCAGGACGAAGCTATTTCCTTCAGGCAGATGACCAAGAAAGGGTGGAATTTTGCTTTCTAGCCAGAGTTCATTGTCTCTACTGTAGTAATCTTATTCTTACAGCGCCACCTACTGGTAAAGTTCTTTTCAACAGCTGATAAAATGTGCTCTCAAAAAAAGGGGTGGTAATTTCTTCCTAATCTTGGCTTTAATAAGTAAGTTTCAGGAAAGAATGTCAGGTAATACTTAGAAACAAAAATTCTCCCATAAAGGAGCTTCTATAAAAGGTCTAATATTTAGAAAGGCAAAGGAAATAGAGCTTTGCAGGCATTCTTCAGTATTTTTGAGAAAGAACCAAACCTTTAATTTGCTCTTCTCCTGTTCAAGGGATCCCTTGCTTAATAAAAAATGCATTTTTCCAAAAAGTCATGAGTGTTAACCAAATCTGAATAGAGACATTTACATTTTAATAGCACTTAGGAGGGAAATCACTGCTTTAAAAAGTCCCAAGGGTAATCCTGTTCTGAAGCAAAATAATCACTCCAAAATGTTTGCTTTGGTAAGTTCAGCCTCTCATTTATATTGTTTTCAATCTGGGCCCACCTGTTCTTGTGACGTGGATTCTGGGCAATTTTAAATGACAGCCTTTAGCTCACACTCTCTTTAAAAACAAACCAAGTACACTCGAAACCCATTTCGAGCTGGCAGTGAGGCCTGTGTAAGAGGTTATTTATGATGTGCTACGCCTGCCTGGGTCTGGTGGGCGGCCCAGATGGGCCCTGTGCTCTTGTCTTTCCCAGACAAGAGGCCTCTGCCCAGCCATCCCTGGCTTGTGAAATGTTGTCTTTAGCAACTACCGCTCTAGACTTAGGGAGAAAAAGATCTTTTATATCTTTTGCCAAGAAGAGAAGGTTCCGAGAAGTCCAGCCACGGCACTAAATAGTTAAAAAGCTTGGGTTCGGAGGTCAGGAAAACTTGGTTTAAATCCAAGTCCTGACTTTTACTCACTGTCATTTAAAATGCTGGGTAAGTTACTTAGCCCTTCTAGGACTCAATTTTCTTAGCTATAAAATGGGATAATAAGAAGACCTGCCTCATTTTGTGCTGTAAGATTGAGTGTGATACACAGCATCAGGCATCCAAATGGTAGTGATCATTATTAATAATATGGAAGGCAAAAGTCCCTCAGTCAACATTGATAAGGGGCAGAACAAGGCAGTAGGAAGGACATAGGGTTGGAAATCAGACGACCTAAGGTTATCCCAGTTCTATAGGAGCTACCCATGTGACTCACCCATATGACTTAGGGGGGGCGAGGCTAGTCAGTTGGTTCTCTTTAGGCCTCAGTCTCTTGATTTACTGGATAAATCTCTAATGTACCTGATCGCTTTCAGGTACACTAGGAATGAAATTAAAATTAATGAGATGTGTTGCTTTTAAAGTGGTTTTAAAGTTCTGAGTAATGGAAATAATATTATTATTAAAAAATGACCACTCTGAGGCTAAGGGAACATTTTTCAATCAAATCTTTAGGTTGAATATTTTCCCCCATATTAGAACATTTTGGAGCACAAAGACTTTTTTGTGGATGGTTATTAAAGGTTTGAGCTGAAATGAGGTCTGGGGGAAGCAGAGCCTCAGCACTAGTGGCCTGGCCGAGCTGAACTCTGGGCAGGCTTTGTCAAGGCACCGCGAGAACAGGGCTGGGACAGCTCTGAGGTTTAGTGCATCGGGCTCTCACTGGATTGAATTATGTCAAATTGAGGAGCTGTTTATAACATGAGCAAATATACCCCAAGGATCAGATTTTAACCAACACATTGTACCTTTCAAACTGCTGAGTACAATATGTGGGGAAATGACCTTGTAATCAAATCAGACCGCCAATGTGAGGTCAGTCCGGAATGGAAGTGATTTTGGAAATAGAAATCAAATTTATGACTTGTCTTATTCTGCCATCTTTGATCGATTCTTTGGCTAGATTGGGGATAGGTAGTTAATATAGCCAGTCTGAAGGCTGCTAGCCTCTGCACAGTGGAATTCTCTTTTCCAGAAAATTTAACTTGGTCCCACTAATGAATCAACCCAAGGATAATAGCCTTAAGAAGCACGGAAAGGCAAGTTGTAGATGTTATATGTTAACCCTTGATAAGCAAAGCATATTGGAACTGGAGAATTTTCCAATAAAAAAGTTTTTCATTTACCAGCTAACTTTTTTGATTGCTTCGTTTTGTTTCAAAAATAAGTGAATTATTTTCAAATGAAGTTATTTAGGACTGAGAACTATTTTCTGTGCCTGCTTAGAAAATTAACAATGCACATTTTTATCACAAAAACTAAAATTATAAATAGAAAAATGATAACAACAAAAACAGAGGCTTCCCTTAATCCTAAACTTTAAAAAGAACCAGTATTTACAGTATTTTTCCTATATATCTGTATACAGATGTAAATAATTTTAGTATAGAATCTATGACTTTACTTTTTAAATTGCTATAAGGAAAATTCTGGCATCTTTGAAAATCAAAAAGATCGGTAAGTAGTAGATAATGGGCAAGTTAGAAAACTAAAACTTATAATATTCAAAACTCAAGAGGACATTTGACTGATATCCTGGAGTAGAGTATAACTTCAGAAAACAAAAATAATTTGCGATTTAAAAGATGTGCTCTTCCTTTCAGAAGTTTCTCCTGTTAGGTCTATTTGTATACTTTGCAGTTTTTTGCTTCTAATCTCTATAGCAACCTGAGGCTATTTAATTATGCCCTGTACATCTTTTTTAGTGTTCCTTTTATTGGAAAGAAACTTCAAAGCACTCCCCAAAATCTAATCACAAAGATGCTCATTAAACAGTAAAAGAAAGTTATGTGCCTTAAGATGGTGTGTAGTCCTGAAACTGAAGGGATTATATTGTCGAGTGAGAGGGAAAGATGCAATTAAAACTTGGTTGGGCATAAGACACAAGAAAGTTCTCTGTGTCAATAACTTTGAAAGGAGTCGGTGATTTGCTGTCTTAAGATTTGAGAACTCTGTTCCCATCAGTGTGGCCATGTTATCCACAGGCTCTCTTATGGCATTAGGGGGAAAAAAAGCATTATTGTAGTCATCCTTTGCACTCCGGAAATACATTCCAAAACCCCTAGTGGATGGCTGAAACCACAGATAGTACCAAACCCTACATATACTTCATTTTTTCCTATATATACATACATGCGATAAAGTTCAATTTGTAAGTAAGGCACAGTAGAGAGATTAATAACAGTAAGTAACAATGAAATAGAACAATTATAATAGTAAAATAAGGGTCACTCAAAGACAAGCACTGTGATACCGAGACAATCGATCTGATAACCTAGGTGGAGACTGAGTGACTAACTCAGGAGCGTGTACCACATGGGGACGCTGGACAGAGGGATGGTTGGTTCGTGTCCCAGCTGGAAAGGAGTTGAGTGGCATGAGATTTCATCACGCTACTCAGAACAGCGTGTGACTTAAAACTAATGAATCGTTTATTTCTGGAAGAGAATAACTGAAACCATGGCAAAGGAAACCACAGAGAAGGGGCAGCGTTTGCACGTTATACAGCTCACAACTACATTATGTGGCTTCGAGCTGTGCGTTTCATGTTGTCACGTGCCATCTACACAGGACACACGCCCTACAATCAAAGCCAAAAGCCAGCTGTGCTCCAGAAAAAAAAAAAAAAAAAAACTTAGCACATTGGAGTTCACTAGGTTAGCACAGCTCTAATTCACTGAGAATTTCTGAATGTGAAAAATAATTGAAGTGCAATGGATACTGCTGAATATTCCAGTAAATAACAGTAAGAGCCAACATGCACTGAGTGCTCACTTTATGCCAGACACTCACGCGAATTAATTTATTTAATCCTGACAGTCACCCTGTGAAGCAAAGACTGTTACTTTTCTGATTGTACAGATGACAAAATGGGAACATAGTAAATGGTAGTGAGGCTTGGAACCCAGGAAGCATAGCCCAGCATCTATGAGTTTTACAAGACACTCTTGTCTCTCTTCTCATTAAAGGTATAAATATTCACTTAAGGTAAATTACAGGCTTTCTCAGTGGTTCTTGGTCTTAACTCAGTCATCTTTCAAAACTCAGTAGAAACCTTGCTTCCTTAGGCTACATGTGGTCCACTTTCTTTCACTTATCTTTCTGGTACCACGCTCTTCAACCAGCATGACCCAAATCATAATTTTTGGAAATTACTCATGAAATGAACTGTCTTTCCCAGTAGAATTCTTCGAGACGGCAGGAGCTGTATTCGTTTTGCCCACCACTATGGTCTTAGTATGGGTCACAGAGTAGGCACGTGACAAATCTTTATTATAAGAATAAATACATAAGCACATCATAGCTATCCTTGATGAAGGGGGATGATTGAGAAAATGGGGGATGAGTCCATGAAGCATGTGGGAAGACACTGTGTGATGAAAACAGTTAACCAAAAGCAGGTAGCAGAATCACCACGGAGATCGGGCAGGACATCTGCTGGTGGTTCGCGGTATACAGAAGAGGCTGGTTCCCAAACAAACTAAACATGACCCATGTCTCTTTCCAGCCCATTCATTCAACCAGGCTCTCTACTTTTATGAGACTCTCACGTGATGCTCTTCTTGGAGGGGTATAACATAAAATAGAAATAATCACTACCAGGCTGACAAGCTCCGGCTGTGAATCCTCGGAGGCAAAAAGGCAAAAAAAAAAAAAAAAAAAAAAAGCCAGTTCACTCCCACGAACATTAAAGCTAGCCTCAATCTGTCTAGGCGTTTCGTTGTTCATTGCACTTTACACAAAAGGAGACAGTCCCCAAAGACTTTGTTGATTTAGTACAAATGTTATCTCTGTTTTATCATGGGCTTCTAATGATGATAGCTTATCTTTACTAAATTTAATTTGTATTCTAATTCCAGTTTAGTTGCTTTATTCATTTCACACATTTTTATTGAAGTCTTAGCATAGGCCGAATGCTGTGTTAGTCATTGGGACAGAATATTGAACAAAACAGATGCAACCCGACCTCACAATGTAGACGGAGTATGGACAAATGCGTTAATAAGTAACTAAAACAACGGCAAGGGCCTATGGCTCATGCATGGAATTCGAGGAGCTGTTGTTTTCTGTTTGTTTGTTTGTTTTTAATCCTTTAAATAGTAAGCAAAACCAGATATAGGCATTTATGTGCCTTTCTCATTGTTTTCAGCAGATTTTTCATCATCTTCAGTCTAATGGTGGAGGTGAGACAAAACTACACGCAAAAGGTACAAGAGCGCATGTAACCAAAGCATAAACAAATCATCCAGCCCAGCTCTTTTGAACTTGGATGCACCACATAATTGGGGCCAGGCAAGGGCAGCTCTGAATTAGTTATCGAAAGATCTGGTTTAGAAATTCTGTGCAGAGAGACTATTCAAAGAGAACAAAAAGACAGGTGTTGTAGATTGCATTATTGTTCCCTATCATTCTATCCTCCCTCCCCGTGATGTGATTATACTTCGCCACCCCCTGACATCAGGCTTGTTTTGCCTAATGGAGTGTGCATGGAAGTCTTATATGCCTTATCCAAGCAGAAGCGTTAAGAGCTTTCCAGCAGCTCTGCAGCGTTCATGTTCCTCTAACGCAAAACAGTCCTTCCCAGGTGCAGGCTCCTCCTCCAGCCTAGGTCCCAGAATGAAGGTTATGAAATTGAAACCCGAGGATGGCCAAAAACAAACAGCCGCCAAGCTCTCCCAAATAATGCAACCCCATAAGCTATAGCCAACCAAATAATTTCCTTGCTTTGCTTCCACATCTTTTGTATAAAAGTCTCAACTAAACTCTTAAGAATTGTAATATGCCTTAGTTCATCTTTTAACAAGACCAAATAAATGGAGAAAGATAAATAATGGATAATGTGTGTGTGTGTGTGCATGTGCGTGTGTGTGTAATTTAGTAAACTAATTCTATACATTATATGAAAATGTAAAAAAGGAGAACAAGGTAGAAACACTTGCCCTAGCAGATAGTAATTGAGGCAAACCGACCAATAAAATAGAATAAACAACCCTGAAACAGACTCTGACATGCATGGAAACTGGATTCGTTACCGAGCAATTATCTATTGCTATGTCACTAACTATTCCAAAATTTCGTGTCTTAAAACAGCAACTGTTTTACGATTTCCTACAGGTCTTTGAACTCACTGGCCAAAGATGTTTGTCTCACCTTGACTCATGCAGGTGCATTCAGCTAATCACTGGGCCCGGCTAGAAATCCAAACAGACTGCTCTCACATGGCTGGGACCTTGATGCTGACTGTTGGCTGGGGTTCAATTCTTTTCCAGGGGACCTCTCTCTATTCGTTACAGCTAGCATCTAGACCAGTCCAGATTCAAGGGAGTGGGGGGAAGTAGCCCCTGCTTCTTGAAGGATGGAGTGGCATACGTATGAGGAAAGGAACTGATCATGGCCATCTTTAGAGAACATCCGACCCAGCTGGAATTACAGGCTAGTGAGAAATGGAAGACTTGTGCCATTGATTAGCCATATCGATAAAATGTACTTAGACCTCCTACCTCATACATACACAAATACAAATGCCAGATGGGTTAAAGTCTTAAATGTTGAAAGTAAAATGATAAAACATTTAGACAACGAATAGGAAAATATGTTTAAGACCCTGGAAAAGGAAAGGATTTCTGAAACAAGACACAAACAGACACAAACCATAAAAGAAAAGTTATTTCTTAAACTCAACTGTATTAAAATTTCTGTTCATCGGAGTGTACCATGAGAAAAATGAAAAGACGCACTACATACTAAGAAAAGATATTAGAAACATATACAACTGACAGAAGACTATTATCCAGAATATGTGAAGAATTCTAAAACATCAATAAGGGAAGGACAACACAATTTTTAAAGAGCAAAAGATTGGAATCAGAACTTCAGAGAGGAAAAAAACATAATTAATGTCAAATAAACATGAAATGGTTCTCAACGTCATTATTATTATTGCAGGGAACTGAAAATCAAAACTAAAATGAGAATTTTACATCCACCCAATTGGCAAAAATTTTAAATCCTCACAATATCGAATTTGATTGGAGACGAGGAATAAGAGATACTCATATACTCTTCTGCTGGAAGCAGAAGTAGATACTACCTGTTTGGAAAACAATTTGACATTAATTAGTAATTTTGAGGACACATATAGTCTATGGTCCGGCAATTCTACTTCCAGGCATAGTTCCTAAAGAAACTCTTGTACATAAATATCAGAAGGCACATGTTTATAGAAGCGATATTTGAAATAATGAAAAAATAAATTTTACACAAATTCTTTGATAAGAGAATGGAAATTTGTGGCTTGCTTTTTAAATGGGATACTCTGCAACAATAAAAATGAATGAACTTGGCTGCGTTTCAAAAGCATAAGGCGAGCGACAAAAACAAGCCATAAAAGGCTAGATTCAGTATGGTTTAACTTACGAAAAACTCAAAAAAAATTCAGAAAACTAAACAATGTATTAATTAGAGATCAATGTGTGGTAAAATCATAAAAAAAATAAAGAAGTGATAAAATCCAGGATCATGGTCACCACTTCCCAGAAGGGAGAAGGAAGAGATCAAGGAGGCACATGGAACAGACTGGGCCCAAGGACACCGGTAATAATAGTCCATTTCAAATTCAGATGTTGAATATACGAGTGTTTGAGTGTTCATGGTATTGTTATTCTCTAAGCTTTACACGTATCCAATAAAAACAATAAAAAAATTCGTCTTAAAAAACACCTGGAATATAATGAATGATGAATGCATAATAGCAAAAATAATAAAAGTAACATTTTAGAACAGACACATTTGATTCCCTTTTCCTCGTTTCCCAAAAAACACTAAACAAAATAGCAACTTGGGTTTATTTTCTCAGCCTTCTAGTTTTCACCAGTAATTTTTCCTCCCCATCTTCAATAGGGACCTGAAAGAAAAAAAGAAAACAAGCCATGTGGCTACCTAGGAGCAGCTTCTTAAACAAGGGTAGGACGGAGAGGAAAAACACAAATCGATCTTATCTCAGAGTATCCAAAGTTTAGTCGGTCCCATCAGAAAGGCAACATTAAATCACCTCCACCTCCCTCAGCTGCCCCTTGCCCCCAGATCTCAGCTTACTTTGATCTTATTACGATAAAGATCCTGGGTTGCATTACAAAGGCCTCATCCATTAACTTGGCACAGTAGGCTCCATGTCTAATTACTGCTTCCTAATGCCCGCCCAGGCTCCGAAGGGCTACACTTGGTGGGAGATGGGAGGCTCACATTCTCGTTACTGCTCAAATTTGCTTCCTTTTCTCTCTCTTCACCTCCACTCAGCTTCATTATTACTTGCCTGGAGTGGTCTTCCTGCTCGATTTAGTCAATCTGCCTCCCTGATGCCAGAGGTGTCTTTTCTCCTAAAATATAAATCAGCTCCGCCCTCTGCTTTAAAGCCATGTTTAATTCCCTTAAACTCCAGGAAGTATCGACAGCCCTCACTTTGATATAGAAGATGGTTTCCGAACAGGCTTTAGCATCTCTTTCCTCTCTCATGCTTTTCATCTTCCGACTCGGCACCTTTGCACATGCCGCTCTCTCTGTTTGGATGGTTCTTCCCATACCCACGCTAAGTGGGCCTTTCCCAGCAGCTGCCTAGACGATGTCTACAAACACATGATACCAACTGACAGAAGGAAGAAGGCACTTTTGGACATCTTCTGGAAATAGCTGATAGGGGCGAGAGGCAGGCTGTGGTATAGCTACTAACTAGCTGGGCCCATCAAGCTAGCAGACATCCGGGCTGCACATGAGAAATACCTAGTAGCGTTGTGTGGTATTTAGCAGGCTCTTCATAAAGGATAGTTGTAATCTAAGCTTCCCTTTAGTTGACAGCAATGTCCTAGAGCCCTGATCGCCAAATCCCATTTCTGAACCTAACTCTACGTTTCCTGCTAATTTGAGCAATACATTGTTTCTGCCTGTTGTAGCTGTCTCCTGTGGTAGCTACTCTTCTGCTTCCTGTCCAAATGCCTGTACTTCATCTTAATCACTGTGTGCTAGGAATAGGGTTGTATCAAAGCTTGGCTTTAGCCACAGTACTTAGCTAAAATCTGTTTTTGGCATTGGCTTTGAACTCTAAAGGGTCAAAAGTCTTCGGGCATGCTGAGTAGCAGAATTCCAATTTTAATGCCATTTCTGGCCTTCTTAACTTGCATGATCAATATTATGCAAGTGACTGCATAATCATTCAATTTAGTCAGCATAACAATGTCAAAATAAAATAAGGCATAGCATTTGGAGTCATTATTAATATCTGAATATGTACTTTCAAGTACAGGTAAGCATTTTAGATGTAACACAGCAAAAAAAATAAATAAGTGTGTGGTTTGGACTTTAAATTTCTGTCACTCAGTTAAAATCTAACTGTCTGTTTTTAGTTTGCAAGAGTAAAACATTAGAATAATTAATGAGGATTGTGAAAGCTCTTTATGTTATAACAATTATTAAGAAATTTCTAATATTGAAATAGAGGCAGCATTAATTTAAAAACTTCAGGAAGAAAATATCTTTTTTGAATCAACAAAGTTTAATAAGAATGTAAATACGCTTTATAACAATGCAAATAGTAGAGATTAGATTATATTATAATCCTAATCTTCATAGAACCGTTTGGTGTTCTAGGATTCATAACATTAAATAAAATAACCTCTATAACTGGCTTTTAGTTATTTTATTTCATTTAGGCCATGAATCTTCAGTTGAGTTTTCTGAAAGTAATTAGCATGCAGCTGCCTAATGAAGCTGAATTACTGACTCTAAACAGAAAGATAACAGGCCACTTTCATCATTTTTCTTCAAGCAAAGACAAACCACGAGGCAAGCAAGTGAGGGATTTTGGAATTGCCTTGTCACGTACTTATGTTGTTCAAAGATGTTCAAACAAGATGAAACTGCAATGATTACGGTCTTAAAAGGCTGCTTGAACAAAAGAAAGCCTTTAATGCACTACTTCGCAGATCGAAATACCAATATAGCAGGGCTTAGGACCCACCGAAGGTCGCCTGCAGAGAAAGTGGTTTACATGCTAGAACCTGCTAAAGAAGTTCCAGTTGCAATGTTCCTTCAGAGAGCAAGTATTTCTTATCTGTAAAGATGATCTTGTCGCTTTTTGCCAGGGAAGAGGCTAAAATTGGTGAGTATGTCTTAAACCTGAGCTGCAGATGGAAATGCTGGGAATTTCATTGTCTCGGAAGCTAGTTAAGTTGGTCCATTGCCAAATTTCCAGACTTAAAAAAAATTTTAAGGCAAATTTTTTTTTCTCAAGCGACGGTGTGAGGCAGCAAGTATATGTGGAAATATTAGGAATAAAAATATGAAAATGATGGCAATAATTTTATCTGCTTCAGAAAATATCATCTTCGTCAAATAGTGCAAAGCTTTTATTGGTACAGAATTGCCTCAAAAAATTCTATCCTCATTTATTAAACAAGCATGAATACAGGGAGAGGCATAATTAAGGCCATTTTCCGAATAATCTACCACATTTTTGCCAACCAGAAAGTCATTCTGTGATGGTAATATTCAGTTTGATTATAACACTAAACCCTTGGATATCTGGCCAAAATGTGCGTCGGTGCACCATTAACAATAGGAACAAGCGTTTTTGCATCTTGTAGATAAACTAGAAAGCTGGGGTTTATTGGCCTGCATATTAGGTATAAGTTTCTTAAGCCACAAAACTCAAATGTTTAAAAAGCAAACAGATATCAAGCATGGTATGTCTCAATAGCCAAACTTTGTTTCTAGCGGAAACTCCCAATCTGCCTGAGGGCAGAAATCTTAGTCTGCAAGTTTTTAGTTTTTCTCAGTCAGTTCAGGATTTTCTCAGTCACCTGAGGTTTAAACTCAATTGACTCTGAATTTTCCCCCTTCTTTGTTCCCTCTTCTCCAGGACTGATCTAAATTCCAGGCAACTTGGAAGCAAGTCAAGGATATGTCTCATTTGCAGCTGTCCTTGGCCCTGCACTGACATTGGCTAAAAGAGTAAATCTCAGCTGAACTTTGGGCTTGGGCATTTTTCCAGGCCGCTTCTGTCGAGGCGGCTGTGCCCCAGGTGGCATCAGCTTTCTTGCATCAACCACTCGTTGGAACTGAGAGTTTTTCTGCAAGCTCCGTCTCTCTCTCTCTCTCTCTCTCTCTCTCTCTCTCAGCTCATTTTTAAGCCTTTTGTGGAAACTCTGGAAATTGCACTTGCTCTCCCATGCAAACTGACCTAAGTTAATTTGTCTTTCCTGTCATCGTCGGGGTCTTTGGGGGAAGGATCAGGGGTGTCCCATCATGAGAGGGACCGATGTGTCTCTCTGTACAACCTCATTTCCAGATCATACGGTACGATGAACGCAACGTGAGCGAACATGTACTGGCAAGCAGACACACACACAAAAATCATGCAGTCACTTTCAGTGAAGTCCCTGCTCACTGTCCTTATAGAGCCTGACACGCATATTGCTTGAAAGGTTCATATAAAGGTGAAATGCAACGATATTCTGACCCTGGAAGCTTCTAAGAAAGAGCTTTCCAATAAAAATATGAGTCACAAATGTAATTTAAAATTTTCTAGTAGCCATGTTTAAAAAAAAAAAAGTAAAAAGAAACAGGTGAAGTTAATTTGGGGTTTATTTGTTTTTAACTTTTATATTGTAAGAAAAATAAGAGTATAAGTACTGAAAACCTCACAGAACAAATACATAGCTTAATGAATTATTATAAGGTGAGCACCTGTGTAGCTACTACCCAGAGTAAGAAATAGGCCTTTGCTGGTTACCTCAGAAGCCTTTTCATGTGTCCTGGCCCAATTCCAACTCAATACTGCCTACCATGTGTTACCAGCCTCCTGACTTTTTTTTTTTTTAATGCAAAGACAATTTTTAGAACAGCTTTAGATTTACAGAAAAAAAATGAGCAGATAATGCAAAGAGTTTCCTATGCCTCTGCAGACACCCAGTTTCCCTATTATTAACATCTCACAATACTAGGGTGTATTTGTTACAAATAATAAACCAATATTGACATGTTATTACCAATTGAAGTCCAAAATGTATTCACATTTCCTTGGTTTTTATCTAATGTCCCTTTTCCGTTCCAGTATCTATTCCAGGATATAACATTACATTTAGCCGTGATGTCTACTTGGGCTCTTCTTGGCTGTGAGAGTTTCTCAGACTTTTCTTGTTTTTGATGACCTTGAGAGTTTTGAGGACTGCTCATCACGTGTATTGTAGGCTGTTCAGCTACTAGAATTTGTCTGATGTTTTTCTCACAATCAGATTGGGGTTGTAGGTACTTATGAGAAAGATCACAGAGGTATAAAATGCCGTTTTTATCACATCATACCAAGGATACATACTATAAACATGATGATGTATGACTGTTGATGTTGACCTTGATAACCTGACAGGTGAAATTAATTCTGCTCCTGAAACCCTGTCTGAGTTTTTGGTTTGTTTGTATTTTGTCTACCTGTTTGCTGTGTTCTTTCCTAAAACCCAAGAATTTGAAAGTTGTGTTCCATTAGCCCCACTGAGCCTCGTTCCCTCTGGGGTAGCTGAAATGGTATGGTCTGTTCGAGAGGCCGAACCACCTAAAAATAAACCGATAAATGCGAAGAAATGCAAAGGATATTTTGGAGGGGGTGAGGAGAGAGAACATTGTGGTTAACCCTTCATAATATCACCTTGGCACATTAATTAATAACCTTTAAAAGTATTTACAGTCCTTCAAAAACTATAATAAGAGCAGCACCATAACCCTGGCTTTTGCAGACTCTAAAACGGGCCATACACAGAAGTATACATCATTATCTTTCAGAGAAATTCATTTGTAGCTAGTTCAAAATACTCCCCCTGGATATTCTTGCATTTTCCTCTCATTTGTGAAAGTCAATATGTGACTTCAAACTTCCAATGATTTCATGTTTTAAATGTTCTAAAATGTTACAGAATTCTGTTTCAATCAAAACAATTTTGTCAACAGTTAAGTTTCCAAGCTAGTTCCCCAAGCCTATTTAATTCATGCTGTTGCTAAAATAAATTACATTTAAACTGAAAATCATAGGAAACAATACTGTTACATTATTAAAGGAGCCTTCAGCATAGGAAGCTACAATTAATGTGTGTTTCTTACACATAAATGGTCCTGTAGGAAAAGCTGATCTAGCTAAATTGGCCTCATGGTCTCAGAAGCTCTCCTCTCCTCTTCACTCTCCCAATTTTCTTCTCCTGAAGTCTTAGGACTTCTTTGCAGCTAGGGACTGTTAAGCTTCTTTTTCTTTCTTCTTGCCAATCATGCTAATAGTACAACCTCTTAGGGAAAAAAATGAACTCTTCTTTTAGCTTGGTGTCCATGGAGAAAGAGGGGTGGAAGTTTGGTGATATGTACAGAAACGATTATTTTTAAACTTACGGTCAATTTTTTTTAATGATAAGATTTAAAGCCTAGTTTCCCTTAAGCCTTTAAGTTAATATACGAATCATATTAAGTCTAGAACGTTTTAATAAGGGGCTTTGATTAATAGTCTCAAGCCGAACAAACTAAGCTCCCTTCAACCAGTTATGTTTACAAGCTTAGTTTAATTAAATTTCCCATAAACGTTTTAAACTGCATTAATAAATTTAACATATTCAATTTTCTTCTTTAAAGCACATTAATCACCTACTCTGACAAGCAAAACATTCTCAAGTACTTACAGACTAAATTAATTTTATAAATATAATGAATCTCTTAAACATTCCACTATTATACTGCTTGCAAACCATAAAATCCTCTTACACCTTTCCGCAATAAATTATAAATCCGAAGTCAACCGCTCAGTTATTCTCTTATACCCAATTATTTTAAACACTATAAATACTATGAATACCAAATACGTACAGATCCTTGTTCCTAAATTTAATACCAAAGTGTTAATATGGTAGATTTGGTCTCTTGATTTTTCTATATGTAATTGTAAATCTTCCCAAGACTAAAATATATGCAACACTACGACTAAGGGAACAGTTATAGCATCTCAAAATGAGTCGATGTTCACATCCCAAACAAGTTGCATTGATTTCCTGCCAGAAATTTTTGGCCCAAGGCAGGATCTGGATTCCAGGGTTATTTTTCCAACACCAAAAATAGATGCATTCGCCTTTTAAAAATTTAGTCACTTATTCCAACTTGGGGCTTTAAGTCCAAACCATTTCCATTGAAAATGGTTGGTTTCGTAGAACCCACTTTCTGGGTTTAAGTTACACCATCTCTCTCTCTCTCTCTCTCTCTCTCTCTCTCTCTCTCTCTCTCTCTCTCTCTCTCTCTCTTTTTCTCTCTCTCTCCTCCTAATTAAGTGCAGCCCACCCCATCCCTCACCACTTTAATTGGATTCAACTAGCGTTTTACTGCTTGATTGAATTGTGCATTATTTTCACATTTTCGTCTTTGCTATCTGTACAATCTTTAAGTCTTCTCTACAACATGTGTTTGCTTCAAGGAAGGAGTGAGTCCCAGGAGTGCTGTGACAACTGCATTCTGCTTTAAGGAGGAATGCCGAGACGGAGGGCCTGGCTGGTAAGGGAAGACTGTGGCCATCTGTGTGTAATGGGAGAGGAAAAGAGCCGGCTGGACATCGAGAGGTGTGTGCTTGGGAGGAGGGGCATAATGGTGACAGTGGCCTAAGGCATGGAACCTCTACTCCGTGACTCCCCACTTCCAATGCCTGTCCTGGATTTGCCATACATAACCTCTGCCAATGAGGTGGTTCAGGCTTCATCTCACTGCTACATGGAAACACCTATTTCTGACTTCCTGATATCCCAAGGGGAACCCCTGAATATAGGTTTTGTTCCCTAGTACTTCTGTGCAAGCAGGCCCGAGGGCCACCGATAACCACTGATACCCTTTTACAGCCAGAAATTTCATTTCTAAAACGTGGCCTTTGCTGGCCCTGCTTTAACTGACTATAACCTTTTCCCCCCCAATCATTCCCTGCCTTGCTCTGTCTACTCCTAGGTAGCCTTTCACTTCTGCTTTCTCTCAATGCATGACCTTTACCCTTGCCTCCCCACCCCCTTCAGGTCTTAGCTTCCATTTCACTTGGATTAACTCCTTTATAAGCTCCCTTATTCTAATGAACTTTCTCTTTCATAGGAAACACTTCCAGGTCGTGACAGCTTTTCAATGTGATGTTCCCCACTGGGCTCCCCACTGGGGCAAGGACAGTGTTTGTGTTTAATTATATTCCCAAAACCTGGTATATGTCTGGCACATAATCATTCCACAAAAATTGTATTTAACGTGGACTTGAATTAAAACTGAAACTCTATTCTTGAAAATTAATGAATAGTGTATTTTGAAATTAGCATTTAAGAAAAACAGGTTTATATAGGAGTTAAATGAAGATTTCTGAAGAATTCAGTATTGATGTTGATCTAGAGAATATCCTCTGTAATTGAAGTGTAACGTACAGAAAAGTTCCCCAGTGTACAGCTCCAGTAGTGTTCACAGAGTGAGTACTTGTGAACCAACCCCAGATCAAATAACAGACATTTCCCGCACCCCCGAAGACTCCCGTGAGTCCCCTAACAGTGACTTACTTCAGTAATATTTAAACTTTAATTAAAATAATAATTTCTGATTGTACCGCACCGATTGTAGACATTAATAGCACTGAGTGCGAATGTGTGACCTTGGGCAGCTTCATTTCTCCATGCCTTCGTTGCCTCGTCTGGAACGCCAAGCCGATAGTAGCCTCCGAATAGGGTTGTTTCTAGAATACACCAATAAATGTTAGAGGTTGAATCAATCAGGGCCCAACAAGGAAATTGGGACCACTTTTAAGTCTTTCGAACAAAGGGAAAATAGCAAAGGGAACCGTTGAGGGAAGAGCTGGGAAGCCGGGCAGTCTGGTGGGAGGACCCAGAGGTCGGTCACAGCAGGAAGTGGCTGCCATCCCTGGGCCTGGAGGAGCACGTGCAGAAACCACCTTGTCAGAGCCCAGAAGACAGGTGGAGCCAGGACCACGGGAGGGGTTACCAGGCAGTAACTGTCGCCGCTGAGAAAGAGGCTGTCTGGCTGGTGAGAGAACTGGTAGAGGAATCACAGCCGCTGCCAGAAATGATGGCACAAGAGATAGCGGTGGCTGAGGGTGGCTGAGGGTGTGGGAGGTGGGGACGAACCCTGGCTGCTCCCTCCTGCCTTGCGGTCTGATGCCAGTGCCTTCACTGGCCAAATCTACCTGGAAGCCGGAGGCCAAGGAGCCTGGGAAAGTGGGTTCACCAGATTCAAGAACAGCAGATAAGAACTTGCAGGGATCTGGCAGGAAATGGACAGTCGTTTGGTACAGATATTATTATTGTTATTGTCATTACTTTCTAATTTCAAAATGTATACCTTTCCTTATCCTCGATAAAAGTGTTTCGTTGGCATCAATCTTACATTTATCAATAAATACCAGAATTTCTTTTGTGCTCACAGTGGTGTTCTAGTTACCACAGCTGTGTAGAAAATCACTTCAAAACTTAGTGGCTTAAAACAGCAATGATCATTAATCTGCTCACAAGTATGCAGTTTGAGCAGGTTTGGGAGGGACAGCTGTCTCTGGACCATGTGGCATCTTGACTGGACCAGAGGATCCTTTGCTTGTCCCCAGTGCTTAGAACAGGGTCTGGAATGTAGATACATTTCAATCCATTTTTTTGATTGATCAAATTGATCCCCCCCCACCCTGACCAGCCCTATGTCTAGATTTTCAGTCATTTAAGCCAATATATATTCTTTTAATTCAGTTTGAGCTGTATTTTCTGTTACTTACAATTAAAATATTCTTAACTGGTAAGAAGGAGATTAGGATGTGTGGGTAGAAAAAAGTATCTCAGAGCAGCAGGGGTTCAGATCACCAGGGACTAAGAAGAGATGTTCCCGAGCGGTAGGGAAGAGCAGGTGTCCCATACGCCTCGGCGTCAGGGTCCCAATTGGATGACAAGGCCCCAGAGGAGTGCAGTGGCGACCTAGGAGGATGGCCGCCTGGCTGGGGCAGATTCCAGCAATAAAAGGTGAGTTTCTGTGAGGCACAAAAATCAGCAGACTGTACCCAGCTCTGAAAGGACCATGGAAGAGAGACAATAGCCATCTCTACAGAGGCCACTATGGATGACTGAGGGCCACCAAAAAGTGGGCACTGTATCAGGCCTCGGTAACCTTGCCAGGACACCCAGGAAGTGAGAGGAAAGCTCCAGGAATGACTATGATAGATTTTCTGCCAACTTGGAGCATGACATGAGGAAATTAAGCTGATCTGTAAAAATTATTTTTCTCTCCACCTGGCTTGGTGAACTGTGATTCGTATCAGCTAAATAAGAGTGATGAAGAGATTGCCCGAGGTGGAATTAAGTTTCTAAGACTGGAGAAAATGCGAGCGGGGGACGGGGGTGGGGAAGATTGGTGGCGCTCGGATGCACAATGCGCCAGTAGGTCAATATCCCCTTGAGTGTTAAAGAAAGGAAAGTGACTTACAAGCTCTTCTGCAACAATAGGTGTTTCTGATATGCAAATTATCTACATGTGATTAGTTGATAGAGAATTGATGTCAGCTAAAGACAAAAGTTGTGTTGACTCATACGCAATTCGCCCAATAGGTCAATGTTTTTTGTTCCACTGAATTTGTTCCACTTTCTTCCACTAAGTAACAACAGTTGAACACAGCAACCCACAAAGGAATATAGTACTGTATAGAATACCCATGGTTCATTCCGTTATTCTCTTGTCTTGACCTAACCACATCCTGTCTCACAGGTGGAATTCTACCTGATCTTTGTTTATTGAATTCTGTCTCCATAAATCAATAGCCTCAATTTGTTCTTATGCCTGTTTACATCAAGCTAGCTTCCCTTTTTTAAAGTAAAGCCCTACATTTATTTAATTACTTGTTTATTTATTAGGGATTAAACTTATCTTTTAATTGCACTGTTATTGTATCAGGTTCTTTTTAGACAATGGCATATTTATTAAGTTGCACACATTTTAAGGGGTCTCTCTCGACCAAATATTTTCCATAAGCCTTATTGTTTTAACTGTGCCTCTTCGCAGAATGATTTTTCTGAACGAACGTATGCAATCTTGTGGAACTGCATGTACTTCTTGAATTAGCCACCAGATGGCATCACCAGCCCCAGACGACTTTTTTGCTTTCCAGGGATTCTGAGAGGTTGGGGCCAAGGAAGTGGCTGCTTGGGTAGGTCCTGTCCTCATACCAGCATACATATACTGTATACTTTGCCTCCTCTGATTTGCTTCAGTCTTGTCGGCTAAGTATTGTTGCTTAAAAATCTAGCTTTAAGAACATAAGAATTGTTCTTTTGCCTTGAGTTCATAATACTTGTCGTTTGTGAGTATTTTCTTTAGAGAGCCCCTAGCAGTCCTTTTTGGCCTTGGTGAACTTATGAAGCAACTCCTAAATCCACTTCTTTACCTTGATCCTTCCTTCTCCAAGTGCTTCTGTCTCAATACAACACCCCCCGGAGTGGCTAGTTTATTCCTCACTGAATTCTCAAGCACCACTGGAGAAGGGCCCTTTAGAAGCACTTTGGTAACACTGAATAATATGCAGCACAACTCGGGGCCACCCTTCTGCCCTTTCTTTCCATCACCGCTCTCTTTCATACTAACAGGCTGTGTTGATGTTGCAGTTATAGCAAATATCCCTCAGGTTTCCGTCACTGTTCATTAGGTTTTGAATTTATACCTGCCAACTTTCTTTTTCTTGTGTATACTTACTTCATTCCATGAACATCTGAAATAAATATATTGCCTTATGTTGCACAGGCATCTACTCCTTTGGAATCCTTTCCTTTATTCCTTTACGTTTAAAAAAATATATATATATTCATTTAACTGTTCTAGTGTGAGCACTACTTTCCACAAAAAAGCCTACCCAGATTCATCTTAACCAGAATGACTTGACCCTCCCTCACTCTGAGAGCCTTTATTTTGCACCTGTGTGGAAGCTCCCACGAGCCAGTGCGGTGAAAGCAGTGGAGCATGCGGGGTAACCCGCAGCCTTTGGAGTAGGGAGAGCCTGGGCTTGTTGTCCGCCTTTCCCACTTTTCAGGGCAAATTATGAGGACCTAACTATTCCGGGCCCCAGTTTTCTCATCTCTAAAACAGAAATAGAGAATTTTATCTCCTGTGGCTGTTGTGAAAATTAAACGAGGCCACGTATCTAAAGTACATAGCATAGTATTGAATACAGTAGTTCTGTGTCTGGCACATACTAAGGACTCCATTGATATGGGTGTTATTAGCCATTCATTCACTTGATATTGTGGGATATCTTAGTCTATTCTGGCAGCTATGACAAAATACCACAGACTGACTGGGTGGCTTACAAGCAACAAAAATTTATCCCTTATACTACTAGAAGCTGGAAGTCTGAGATGAGGGTGCCGGCATGCTCAGGTTCTGGCGAAGGGCCACTTCTGGATTGCCGACTTCTTGCTGTGTCCTCAGATGTTGGAGGGAGACAGGGAGCTCTCTGGAACCTTCTTTATAAAGCACTGATCCCATTCCTGAGGCTAAATGCACCTCCCAAAGACCTAGCCTGCTGATACCATCACCTTTGGGGGTTAGGATTTCAACATATGAATTGGGGGGGAGGGACACAAACATTCAGCCCACAGCCTGGGGCTTACTCCACAGGGTAGGGAAAGACATATTGTTATGAACTGAATTGTGTCTCCACCCAAATTCAAGTGTTGAAGATCTAACCCTCAATGTGACTATTTTTGGAGACGGGGCCTTTAAGGAGATGCTCAAGGTTAAGTAAGGTCATAAAGGCTGGTTCTAATCCAATAAGATTAGTGTCCTTATAAACGGAGACACCAGAGCGTGTCATTTCTCTCTCTCCTCCCCTCTCTCTTTTTTCCTGGTTTCTCTTCCTAGTTTTCTCTTTCGGCTAACTTTTGCAGTCCTCCGTGGAAGAGGAGATATCTAGAAAAGTCCAGCTGTTCTCTTAGTCAGCAGGAGGCTTGGCAGGGCTTCCCAGGCCCTCTCTGTCTGAGGGCATCCTTCACAGGCTTTTGTGCTGGGCCACAGCAAAGTGTTATGGGGTCTTCTATTGGGGGTGAAACTCCAGATTTCAGATGAGAAGTTGGCACAAGTTTCTTCCACTCTCAGAATGCCCTAAGGTTACCTAGGAATCTGGAGCCAATCCTAAAGACAGGTGAGATACTCTTTCTCATTTTAGAAAAGATTGATGCTTATCTATCTTATTTTCCTTGTGCTCATGTTCCAACTCAGCTTAGAGAATTTTTGTATAGTGTTGGGGGAAGGGGTAGAGAGCAGCGAATCTTTCCTGATTTATATCCAGATCAAGTCTCTCGAATTTAGAACAAAAATGTTGGACTACCTTTGTCCTCTGGTTCTGCCCCTGTGAGGTAACAGAGGATTCACATTCAGTGACCTGAATGGGAATGGTTACAGGACAAAAAAAGATCTGTGGAAAAAACATCGGTTAATATTTCACAATATCATGTTGCCACATTTGTAACTATTTACACTTTCTAAATATACTTGGTCAAGAAGAAGGATAAGAACAAGAAAGAAAATCGTTTACAAGTATACCTTTGTGGACCCGGTCCATTAATGGATTGTATTAGTCAGTGTCCGTGAGGCGAAGGAAACCACACAGTAAATCCAACAGAGAATGTTTCATAAGAAAGCATTTTTAATTTTCACAGGAGTTAATTACAAAGGGAGAAGGGAACTATGAAGGATACCCCAGGACTAAGGGAGAGTAACCGAGGAAGTATATACTTGAAAGGAAGCATGCCGGGGGTCATCTCCAAGACTGGGTTCAGATCTCTATGGAATCTGAGATGGCTACTTGTGAAGAAGTTGACTGGGTTACTCTGGGCCAGCGTTGATCTCACTGTTGAAGCCAAGGCAGGTGGGAAGAAAAGCATGGTGGGAGTGCCCACGGGATAGGAAACACCTGGCCAGAATGCAGGTGGGCTGAGGCAGGGTAGCTGCCTGCTGGGATGCCTGCAAGACAGTCTCACCAGGAACCTACCAGCAGGGATGCCACTGACACTTGATAGAAGGGATCCCTACAGTGTCCCCACCCCAAGTGCCACTGGCAACAGTGGAGTAGGAGCAAGAAAAGAAAACAAGCTTAACAGAACCCAGAAGAGGCCCCCTCCAGTAAATCTGGAGCTGAGAGACAGCAAATTGATAACTGACATGTGGATGAAGTGCGGTGTCCATGGGATCAATTGGGTGGTACCACGGTCTCAAGAACATGAATTCAGAGTCCGCTGAGGACCCGGCACTGTGGCAAAGCACTAATGATATAATGAGGAACCTGATATACCCAAATCTCTGCCCTTCTGGAGCTTGCATTTGGGGCGGAGGCAGGCATAGATTGATTGATAATAAGTAAAAAAAAAAAAAAATACATATTAATTTGTGATGAAAGGAAATAGGAAACTATGATAGATTCAAAGAAGGAGCCCTTTTTAAAATGGGCCAACTAGAAGACCTCTCTGAGAATGAGGTGACAAAAATCATAAACGACTTTGAAATAAGCAAAAAAGATTGCTGGATCCCTTGTCTAGTGCACCCCTCAAGCTATTCTCTGCCTGTTTTTTTTTTCTTTGAACTGTTTTACAACTCCTAAATTGTAGATAATTGATAGCGATGCAAATGAATCTTGTCCATGCATATGTAAATGTATTTTGTCCAGTGAAAGTTCAATTGATTATTTATTCCCTCATCCCTCTGTAGAGGAATTCAGTTTTGTATATATTAAGCAAACTCATTTTTTACATTCCTGATGGCCTATATATGTAACCATTCTTTGGATTCTTCTTTTATTTCATTCTAACATCTTAAGGGGTCTCTTATTAGTTAAAAAGTTAAGTGAAATCTTTGACATGTGTTCATTTTATATTCGTATGAGAGTCATAATTTACTTTTTAAAAAAGTGATCCTTCAACACATTTAAATTCGATCCCCAAAGACTCTAGCATTGGGGGTCCCTCGGCCACGGTCTACTAGCCTAACAGTCACAACACATCAAGACTAAATGAGTTGATTAGACTGTCTACTTCTTCATTATTTGTGTGTTGATAACACATGCCAAAAATCACTCCTGAGAGATGGGGTCAAGAAAGAAACAGGCTTTCAGTTTAGAGGCTGACATACTTTTATCAAGGGTGCTCATGAAATCGAAGAGATATTTATTTTTCTATCATTGTTGGCAGTTAAAGAATGTTTAACAGAACTCTTAGATATTTTTGAGCCCATGGCTGGGATGTGTTCGCAGAATCCTAGAATTTTAAAAATAACATAGAATACTTAGAAGTCATCTAGTTCAATCTTCTCGTTTTATAGATGAATTAATCAGATCACAAAAGCCTAGGTAACTGGCTAAAGACATCAAATAATTAACAGTGAGAGGAGACATAACCCAGTCCCAAACTTTCTACCACCATGATGTTGGGGTCAACCAAAATTTCACGAGATTCCTGACAATGCTCTCCATTTCTCTTTCCCCTTTTATACATAAATACTCACTTGGGAAAGGAAGAAGAGTGGTAGTTTCAGTGAGGGCAGTATATGATATAAAGCAAACTCGGATTCAGAAGTAGTCTTAGTTTTTTATCTAGTTTTATGACTTATTTATATTTCTGAGCTTTAGTGTCAGGCAAAGTGGGTATAAATATTATTAAATAATAAGCTGCCTCAAAAGATTATTATGAGGGTGAATAATAACCTATATAGAGCACCTGGCACACAGTAGGTGCTCAATAAGTCACAGCTATTATTAAATCGTTACTCCTCCTCAATAACAAAGATGTATTAAAGTAACCGTTTACATGCCATAAAAACCCTTCAGTCTTTGCACAATTGACAGTACCGACACTTTTATAATAAATTAGTACTTTTATGTATAAATGAAAGATACACACACACCCACACACAGCCGTCTGTTAAAAAAATCCATCTTTATTGAATGAACAATCAGCAAACATGTCAACTCTATACAAATCAATATTCTTTCTCTACTTCCCAGTTTCATTTGGATACTTAAAAATAATTATGTTTTTAGACATGATCTGCTTACTTTCAAATAGCCTAAAATGAAATATGAAACCCTGTATTTTTAAAAGTACAATAGGCCCTGGAGTGTGAGGCAATCTAAGTGAGGTCACAGCTCTGTATGTCACATCCACTGAGTTGCAATCACCCAAGGCTCATCCTCATCGATAAAAAATAAGTATTTGTCTAATAAATTTATGGTGAACAAAGAGTTTTCATATATAAATTTTTAGATGTTTTTAAGAAACCAAAGAAAGGCTGCTGTGCCCTCCATGAGGCAACAGAAGAAAGGGTAGAGAAGATGATCCAGACATATCGGCTCTCAAGAGGGTTGAATTTATATTACTGTTATTCGTTTGCTAGTGCTGCTGTGACAAAGTACCACAAAATAAGTGACTTAGAACAGGTGGAATTTACTGTCTCATAGTTCTGGAGGCCAGAAGTCTGAAATCGAAGTGTTAGCAGGGCCATGCGCCCTCTGAGTGTACTAGGGAGAATCTGTTCCAGACTGCTCTTTTGGCCTTGAGTACATAGTTCCTTGCCTTGTAGCAGCATAATTCCAATCTTCACGTGAAATTCACCTTGTGTGTTGGGTCCGTCTGTGTCCAAATTTCCCTTTATAAGGACATCAGTCATATTGATTAGGGTCCACTCTAATGAACTGAACCTGATCTTAATTTCCAAATAAGGTCACATTCACAGGTACTAGGGGTTATATGAATTTTAGAGGACCACAATTCAACCAGTAATAATTGCCATATCCCTCCTCCTTTTAACCTTACCAAACACACTGGTGGCAAACAGCATTTATTAATTAATTCAATAAACGTTTGAATGCATATGCGTCAGGTTCTGAACTGGGGAATCAATGATGCAAAAAATGAACTCCCAGGATCTCCTGTCCTTTAGAAGTCACACTTTAGAAGAAATCAGAGACACATTATGTGATAATAAGTACAATTATTGAGTACCTACTTCATGCTAGGTGTTCAATCTTCACAATAGTGTGATAAGTGATATATCTGAGAAATGTCAGGGTGGCTGGGCATGGTCCTAAATTTACCCTGGGGAAAAGAGGAGTATTTACACAAATTAGGTAGCTCATCTGAGCCTAAAGGAACGTGTAGAAATATATGAGGTGGGGCAAAGGTAGTTGTAGTGAGCAGCAGATTCCATAAAATAGCATTTCACAGAGGAAAAAATAACATGTTAAAGGTTAAAAGATACAGATTGTAAACAGACGGCATCATTCCACAGAGGGCTAGGATTTTTGCCTATTGTCTTCTCTCCTGTATTTCCAGCATTTTGAAGAGGGTCCATTAAGTAATTGTTGAATGAATATAAGGGCATCACATCAATAAAGAATGGCATGGCCTACAGGTCAATCTCCTTGGACAGGTGGGCAAAGGCCCCACCAGGAAGAGCCCGGTAAACTGCACTAAATTTAAGAGATTAGGGCTGACATACTGATGACATATCGCTAGTATTAGGGAATTACAAGAACTCTAGGAATGCTTGACACCTGCCTTGCTAATTACCTCTATTCCCAAGAGCACTGTCCAAGGGTACAGCGTCAAGAGGTCCCAAAGACGGGGAGGGGAGCCAGCTCCACACACTCGAAATTAGGGTTCTTTGCACAAAGCTGGATTGAAGAACATGGTTTGGGACCAAAGTCGTCGTGGAGCCGCCTACGCTTCTTCAACTCCATCCTGCCCTCACTCTCCGCCGGGTGCCTCACTGACCCTCGGTGGAAACCAGGCCTCTCCTTCAGGCCTTCGGGAGACCCCACAGCAGAGCCCCGAGCGCGCTCCCGCCCGCCGGCCCCGCCCTACTTCCCTCTGGATTGCAGCGAGAGCGCACGCGCGCCTCCCCGAGCAAAGCGCGCGCTCGCGAGCTCCCCGCATCCCCGTGCTCATCCGGGTCTTGGCGAACCTCAGCCAATGGTGAACGCTCACGGCCCCCGGAGGCGGGGTTAAGCACTCCCTCACGTGGGGCCTGTGATCACTGGGGCCGCTTCCAGGCAACCATGACCAGTCCGCCGAGAAAAGGAGCAGGAACAGAGAGCCTAGTGTCTGGGCGAGGATCAGTGGTTTTGAGATCTAGGGGCTGCTTCCCCCCAGAAGCGACTGAAGCACGAGCACACTCACCCGTTAGAGACGCTGTAGTAAACACACTTCAGAAACGTGAGGTGCCGGTGGTCACGTGGTGAGCGAGCCCTCCAATGAGGAGCCGGAGGCGGGGCCGAAGCAGCTGACGCGGCGGTGGCGGTGGAGTCACCCGGGCCGCCTCGGATCGGTCACCGGCCGGCAACCGTCCAGCGGCCTCGACCGTCGCCTGCGTGCTCCGTGCTCCGTCCGCACGCCTGTCTCAGGGCCGAGAGGCATCGTGGCCCTCGGTGGCTGAATCCTCGCTCATCCCTCTCGGTGGCTCGCCTCGGGCGGGCCGCTTTCTTCTCGGGGGCCGCCTCGGTGGGGCGAGGTTTCCGTGACGAACCTCCTGGGGCTGCGGGTGCCGGCTCCGGCTGTCGTGTCGGCTCCGACTGCTGGAACTTGCTCACCCTCTTAGGGTCCGAGGGCCTCTAAGTTATGCGTCTCGTCCAGGCGATCGCGGCGGGCTCTGGCTCCTAAAGGGCGTCACAACCGGACTCCGCCGACTGGGCAACCTCCATTCATCCTTCCAGCTGCGCCTCCAGCGCCCTCTCCCTTTCGGGTCGCCTCCTCGGACTCATTTTTTCCTTTCCCCCATCTGCCGCCCTGTCCTCACTCCTTGGGCGCGGCGATTCTCCTGGAAGCCGAGGTGGCGGGTATGAGCCGAACCCTCGTTCTTTGAATTTCTCCGTGGAGGAAGTCGGCGGTGACCGGCTGCCCGCCGCGACCCCGGGATGGGGGTGAACGCAGTGCACTGGTTCCGAAAGGGGCTCCGGCTTCACGACAACCCCGCCCTGAAGGAGTGCATTCAGGGCGCCGACACCATCCGCTGCGTCTACATCCTCGACCCCTGGTTCGCCGGCTCCTCCAATGTGGGCATCAACAGGTGGCGGTAAGTCAAAATCCTGGGGGACATCGATTTCCGTGTTTAATAAATCAGGACTTGACGTGCGATCGGATCAGTCCGAGAACTTAGACCTGGGACCGCCATGCGTCGGCTGTTTTAAGAATTGTAGAAGCTTTAAGTATGAAATAGAATGGACTTCATAGTCCTTTGGCTAGAAAGTGCCGGCAGCCTGGAACCCCTTGGCCTCCGTGTGTGAATTACGTGTCCGCACTAATGGGAACTCTTCCCCCTGGATTTATGGGGAGTTCTTAGTGGTGGAATTAACGAAACACCCTCCCATGTCTCAGTGTTCCGTGGGTTGATTTCCTTGGCCTCTTTATGGCATTCGAAGGATTGTGGTTTTTAATGTTTACGTGTGTGTATATGTCTCAGTAAATCATAGTATGGAGAAAATCATTCATTCAGTACAATTGCCTTCCAGTCCAGTTTTCTCCCACCTTGAGGTTGCCGTGGGAAAAGCAAGGGAAACGTTATCTGTTTTTTTTGTTTTTTTTTTTTCTTTTTTTCTTTGCTTAGCTGTGCCTCTCAACTCCTCCTTGTGGCCGACTGGACAAAGCACAGTTTTTCTTTCTAGGCAAAGTATAATCCTTCTAGGGATCAGAGTAGTGGAAGAAATCTTAGAGAAGTTTGATGATCTTTTCCTGAAATACCAGGCCAGATGCTCGTTAAGCCCCCTGGTGGAGATGAAAGCGTTCTGCTTCATACCAGGCACTGTTTTAAACACCAGGGGTATAGCGGGGGCCCAGGGGTGGGGCTGGGGGGAGCGAACAGACAAAAATTCTTGTTCTTTTCGAGCGTATGTCCCAGAAAGTAAGATATCTAGTATTTGGTGGTGATAAATGCTGTAGAGAAATACAGAGCAGAAAAAGAGGACAAAGAGTACAAGGGGCATGGGATGAGAGTCTTAATTTTAAATGTGGTGGTTGGGAAAAACTCAGGAGAAGGTGGCAGTTGAACAAGATGATAAAGCAAATGTGGATTGCGGATGTCTAGGGGGAAGGCATCCCAGGCAGAGGGAAAATAAAGGCAAAGACCCTGAGGTTGGAAAAGTACTTAATCTTTGGAAGAAACAGCAGAAGAAGCCAATATGACTGGAGCAGATTAAGTGAGAGGAAAAGTAGTATATGAGGTCAGAGATGTAACAGGGCCAGATTGAGTAGAGCTTAATGGACGGTTGCCAAGATTTGGGCTTTTACTCAGAGTGAAGTGAGAATAATTGCAGGATTATGAACAGAGAAGTGACATGATCTGACTTAAGTTTGAAAAAATTTTCTCTGGCTGTGAGAACAGACTGAATTGGAGGGGTACAGGTGGACAAAAAGCAGGAAGACCACTTAGAAGGCTGTTGCATTCATCCAGATGGGAGGTGGTAATCTCTTGGACCATGATTGTGGTGGATTTGGGGAGAAATAGTCAAAAAATTCTGAATATATTTTGAAGAAAGAATTCCCAGTATTTGTTGATAGATTGAATATGTGGTGTGAGAGAAAGAGAGGAATTAGGAATGATTTCAAAATTTTTGACTTAAAGAACTAGAAGGATGGAGCTACACTTTGCTAAGAAAGTGAAGTCAGGAAAGTCATTTGGGAGGTGATTGGAGTTGTCTTTTGAACTTGATTAAGTTTGAGATGTTTGTTACACATCCAAGTGGAGATAGGCAGTTGGAGTTCAGGATAGAAAGCCAGGCAGAAGATATAAATTAGAGAGTCATCAATTTATAGTTAATATTTTAAAGCCATTCATTCATTCATTCATTCATTGAACATGTATTTGTCATGCATCTGATGCATGCCAGTCACTGTTTTAGGTGCCAGGCATTCAGCATAAATGAAATAGCTTAAAAAAAAAAAAATCACAACCTGTTGAAGCTACATTCTAGTGGAGCTGTGAAACTAAATGGGAACTTTTAAATTAAGGAAGCTAGTATAGATAGAAAAGAGAAGAGGTCCTTGGGTACTCTAATATGTAGAACTTGTGGAGCTATGGAAGAACCAGCATAGGAGATTGAGAAGGAACATCTAGTAATTTGTACCTACATACTGACCCATTCTGTCCTGCTACTGAATGATTTCTGTGGAAGACATATTGGTTCCTCTATTCAAAACCAATCTTTTTATACTACATTTAAAAAACTTCGCTCATATTTGTTCCAGCTTTATTGAGGTATAATCGACAAACTAATTTATATATACAGTATTCAAGGTATACAACATGATGTTTTGATAGGTATACATAGTGAAACTAATTTTTTATTATTCTCTTTCACTTTTTCTTTAACCTCTTTTTAGGTTGCTGCCAATCAACATTTAAACATGTTTTAAGTCCAAGCTCTATTAAAAAAAAAAAAAAGCAAAAAAGCAGAGAAACAGAACCTACCCTTGACTGGGTTCCTCTCCTGCAACTATGTTTCTTAGTTCCTTTGTCATGAGACTTCATAAACAAAATTTCTAATACTGGCAGACTTCATTTCTTTATCTTACACTCAACCTTGAACCCGCTCCAAACTAGTGTCATTCCCCCCCCCCCACATACTCCACCAAAACTGTTTTCATCTAAAGAATACTTTTAAACTTTCATTCCTTGACTTTTTACTATGTTCGACCATACCTTCCTTTTCTTCTCTCTGCTTCTTTTAGAGGGCCCTCCTATGTTTGTTTTTCTCCCAGACCTACTAGTTTTCTTCCTTGACTTCTCTTTTTCTGTTCAACCCTTAAATGCCTCTTAGGTATGTGATCTCCACCTTCTTCATTTTATATCATTGCTAGACATTCTCATCTGTCTTTGTAAAGTCAGTTACCATTTTTTTTTGCCCAGAATTCACAAATCAGTATCTTCATCCCATATTTCTGTCCTGATCCCCAGATACATACCCACAATATATAGATTTCCTGTCTATTCAAATGTGTTATATTAGCTTAAACTTGACTTTTTCAAAATAGATCATCTTCTCCCTTACCCCTCTCTCAAAGACAAAAACCTAAACTGAGTTTTCCGTGTTTCCTATTTTTATTAATAATACCACCATTTGCCCAGTTGCTTAATTATAGATTAGATTGTTAATTATATATTCATTTATTCAATAAATATTCGAGTGCCTGCTGTGTGCTAATCACTTTGTTAATTTCTGTAAATAAAAGTTATAGTCAACAGATAATTTTTCTGTCCTTAGGGAATTTACAGTATACAGAGGAATTTATTTAGAAAATAATCAGAGAAATACATTTTTCTATCTTCATTGCCAGTTTAGCCCATATCACCATTCATTTTGCCTAGATTACTTGAGTAGTTTACAAATCATTGTACCCCCTTACCTATCTCTGATCCATTCCCTACACAGCACCTGGAGTGATCTTTTAACATCGGCTTTAGCAAATCCGATCATGTCCTTTACTATTTAAAATCCTTCAATGACATTTCCTTACCATTAGGTTAAAGTTCAAAAAGCCTATGTAATTTGATATTCTGCTTCTTTTTCCAGCCTTGGAGGATTACTTCCCTGAGGCATTTGAGCGGAACTTTGAAGTATGAGATGGATCTTAATAAACAGATAATGAAGGAAAGGGAATTTTAGGAGGAGGGAAGAAAATTCGAGACTGAGGACATGAAATGAGGGAAGGCACAGTATTTGGGTACTGGTGAGGAGGCTCATATAACTGAATTATATGACACATGAAAGACAGGAGGTGTTGCTTAGTACTCTTTTGGTTTAGTACTCTAGGTGACTGCCTGCCTCAAACAGATGTAAGCAAAAAGACAGTTTATTGGCAAGTGTAATTGAACAATCCAAGGAAAATTGACCGCAGACATGAGTTGATGCTATGCCCAGAAGACATCTCTAGGACCAAATCCCTTACTTTGCATCTCCAAACTTCACTTAACACTGGATTTGCTTTTCAGACAGGCTGTCCTCTGGTGGTAAAATATAGCAATAACAATAGCAGGTAAAAAGCATATGTATGCCCCAGAAGTCTCAACAAAAGTCTATAGCACTTTATTGGCTCCATTTGGGCCAGTTTCTGAACCAATCGTTGTGAACCTCTGGTTGTCTGAACTGGAGTTGTGTGTCTTACGGGTGGGATCAGCTCGACTGGACTGAAGTAACTAAAGTGAAATGAATGCCTTAAAACAGCAGATGCCTGTCATATAAGAACGCAGGTAGGAAAGGTTAGGTCATTGATGAATCCAAGGTACTGCTAAGATATCAACTTGGGAAATGGCGAAAATAGAAGTTCAGGTTTGGGGATCATGAACTTTAGAGCTGTGGATGTGGGAGTAATTCCTATATAATTAATAGGTGAAGTATGACTGATGATAGTGGATAGAATAAGACCCATCAAAACCTTGGTCAGTACTGTATTTAAGATGAAAAGGAACTCATTGGTAAAGGAGACTGAGGAGAATCAATCAGAAAGGTAGAAGAGGAGCCCAGAGAGTGCTGTGTCATGGAAACCAAAGGTGGCAAGAATTTTCTTAATGGTGCTAAAGAAGGCAGGTTAGGATGAGCTTTGACAGTATGATAGTATGCAGAAAAATTGTCAAAGACTTGGAAACGGGCAGAAGAAATAACTGTGCATCTTGAAAGCTGGGTATTGGACCCTCCAAGGCCTAGAGGACTCACCAAGAATTATATTATTCTGATTTAGGGAGAGGCACCTTTGTCCTTGATTTAGTGGACCTTGCTTGAAGAAATTACTATGTGCTATTCTAATCATACTTTTTTCATTCTTTCTATATTTATTAGTTGGAATTCTTCTGTAATGAGGAGTTATACCTTTCCCTCCATTTATTTAATTATTCAATAATTTATTTATAAAAATATGGGCTCAAGAATACTTGTTTTATTCTTTGAGTTATAATCTATTACTGTCACTGTTTATTTTGTTGTTTAAATTGTTCCAGCTTTGGCACCCATCCATGTTTTGACAAGCACCCATCTTATTTCTCTGGAGCTCTTCCTTTGTGGCTCCAGCTCGTCTTGTATTTTCCTTTCTCAGCCCTGGAATCAGCCACTTCTTTGTAGAACCCTGGTTCTTCTTATCAGAGAAGGATGTTTAGAAACCAGGTCTGGGTGCTTTCATCTTTATAGTCTTTTTCCCCGGCATTTGTTTTGTTTTGTTTTGTTTTGTCTTGTCTTGTTTTGTTTCACAGTCTTGCCACTGTGAAACTTCCGAAAAACTTGAATTTTATCTAGAGCAAAATTAGCATTATTAGGAGAAGAGAATTTTCTGGTGGGAATATCAGAAAATCAGTATGTGTAGCTGTTATTTGCTTTTGTAAGTATGTCGAACAGATTTTATTTAGTTCCATTTTAATCCTATAAAGCGTAGAAGTAGATTTTAAACATGATTTTTTATCTATCCTTATAGTATCACATTGCAGTGATTTCTAAAAATATGCATGGAATAGTAAAAGTCCTAGATTGAAAATATTTTTATGTGATTTGAGGATTGAGGAGGTATAAATTACATGGCCTTATACTAGTGTAAGCCTTAGAAGTTGATAACTTCAGGTATCTATTATAGCACTTCAAGTAAGTGCTATAATAGATACTAAAAGACCCAGATTAGTAATATTTTTGTAAAACTTTAGAGATCTTCCTTAGCATAATTGCCTTCCTTTTATATGTCCTTTAAGAATAGAGACTTTAATAATACAGCATATTAATTACTATAATAATAAATTTACACACCTTATTGTCATTAAACTTGTAGACTCTCAGGACTAGAATTCTAGATTTATTTTTTGTGTGTGTGTCTGTCCAATGTAGATGCCCAAATGTTGATTGTATAAATGAAAGAATGTACCTCAGAATATGTAATTCTGCATTTTATTAGATTACTAGTAATTATCTCTCAATTATCTCTAAAGGGAGTAAAAGTTAATGTGAATTTAAATGAATTTCTTTACTAAGAAGAGGTGCGATAATGCTTTGGGTTCATTTAGTTTCACTTCTTATAGTTTTCTCCTAAAGCATAGAAAAAGTTGTCTATATATTATCCATAAAGACATTTTGTATTTTTAACTATGATCATGTGTATATGAAATGTGTTTGAGGTCCATGACTGGTTCATACTCACTTATTAGTAATTAAACTGACCCTTTTTTGTTAGTGAAAACTGCGAAAGCCTTAGGATTAAGTTGCATTTTGATTGTTTTTTGCTCCCTGCTCCCCTCTTTTTCGACTCTGTTACCATCCACCACTCCATCTCTTTTTGTCCATTCTTGTTTCTCTGTCCTATCAGTCTTTGAGTTTGTGTTTCATGTACTCTTGCTTCTCTCTTTGAGCAAAGGTTGTACTATGATGTCCCTTAACTTTGAAAACAATCACTTGGACTTTTGGGTAGAAATGAGTATCAAGCAAAGGGCAGAAATAAGAAGACCACTTAGGAAGCTACTATACTTCTCTAGAGGAGAGATGATTGGTGGCGTGGATAAGAGTGGTAATGGTGAAAATGATAGGAACAGTTGGAATCTGGATAGATATTCAAGAGAGAATATAGCAAAGGAAGTGGCAGTACTAAATCTAGAGTCCAAAGTAGAAGTGTAGGCTGAACATATAAAACTGGGAGTCATCAGCCTGCAGGTGGTAATTGTAAGACTAGATAAAGAAAAAGAAGGACCGATGGAAGGAAAGACCTTCACTTTGAATGTACAGAAGGCATGATAGACAGAAGGCTATAAAGGAGGCTGGAGGGAGAGAAGGAAAAAGAAAAGGAAGAATGGAATGAAGTTTGAATGGTAGAAGCAAAGGATGGATGGATGTATTTCCAGAATGACTGATGGAAAGGAAGGAGGGAGGAAGGACAGATACATGGGATAAAGAGCAATGACACATGGAAGAGAGAGAAGTAAGGATATGTGGTAGAGAGAAGCATAACCAGTTACGGCCAATGGATTGTGTAAGGAAGTACTCCCTTACTTGGCTTACTTGGCTGAGGCAGTGGGAAGCCCCTCTATGCTGCTTTAATTTTTCCCTTGCTCCGAAGAAGCCCTTGTGTTCAGATTATAGAGTCACAAGATCAAAGCAGCTGGAATAGTAGTCACCACTTAGGGATGACTGCCTAGAGCTGCAGTGTACTCATGAGCAAGAGAAAAACTTTTGTCAAGCCCCTTATGTGGGGGTCGTTTGTTACCCAAGGTAAGCATATCCTATTCTGGCCAATCAGGTGACATTTTGGCCTGAGTGACTTGAAGGATGGAATCATTATTAACTAAGATTGGGAGACATTGGAGGAGAAGGTTTGAGGAGATTTTTCAAAGGGAAATTTTGAATAGGCAGTAGGATTTCAAAAACATCCTTCTATGACTACTTTAAATAAATTATACTCTTGTCCAGTATCCCTATTTTAGTTTTCTCCATAGAAATTATTACAACTGAGATACAGTGTAGTGGTTCAAGAGCTTAGAACCTGGAGCCAGGCAGGTTGAATGGGTTTCAAATCCTGGTTTTGCTATTTGTCTGTCTATTCCTATGTCCTTGGGAAAATTACTTAACCTTTTATGCATCAATTTCCTCATTTGTAGATGAAGGAAGTACCTATGTCAAAGGATTGTTGCGCGAATGCATGTAAAATGCTTAAAGCAGTATGTGATACACACTTTCTGAATATTCACAGATATTGTTATCATCATGTTGTCATCGTGGTCATCATCATCATCACATTATCATCATTATCATCATCTAACATGTAAACTTAATGACACCAGGCACTTAATTTTTTTCTTACCTTTACCCTAGGGACCGCAACAATGTCAGTAGGATCTGAATAAACTTTTGATGGATAGATGGATGGATAGATTGCATATGACTATCATTTTTCGTAATAATATCAGTACGGGAAAGATCTTGACCTTGCCCAAACTTCAGACAGACCTGTGTGACATGTGCTAGGTCATAGATTTTTTTTTAAAAAAAGAAAAAGGAGAAGAATTTTTTAGCATTACCACTGCCATTTTTTTCACAGATGAAAATTGAAATTTTATTAAATAATTTGTTTCAGTTTTATTTAGATATAATTGACATAATTACTTTTTTCCTGAAGGAAAAAAAATTTCAGATGAGACTGACTGTTAGATTACAGAAAAGCATTATACATAGATCTGGGGCAGCATGCTTTTGAGCACATGTTGGACAGATTTTATTTAGTTATATGTAAATCCTTTAAAGCCTAGAAGTACATCTTATCTTTGATTTTGGCCTAACCTGATAGAGTTACGGTACAGTGGTTTCTAATATTAGGCAAAGAATAATAAAAATTCTAGGATATAAATAGCTTTGTGTGCTTATTTTAGATCAGAGAGGCATAAGTTACACAAATTGTATTAAGTGTAAATTGATTCCAGAAATTTAGTGATTTAACCCTTTTAAATCCTATTATTAATTTTAATAATTTTTCTGTATTTCTTTTTTATATATAGATAGTATCAATATTCATATTATCTATAAATAATCATGCTTTTTTCTTTTCCATCCTTATACTTTTTACCTCTTGTTCTTCTATTACTATACTGTACTAGCTTGAATAGAAGTGTTGACAGCCAGCGTCCTTGTCTTATTTCCAGTCCTAAAATAAAAGCTTTTAACATTTTATCATATTAAATATGATGTTTTCTGTAAGTGTTTTTATGGACGCTCTTTTTCACATTAAGGAATTTACCTTCTAGTCCTAGTTTGTTGAGGCTAAATTAAAATTGAATCTTAGTGGCTACTCTTTCTGCATATGTTCAGTTGGTCCTGATTTTTTCCTTTATCCTATAAATGAAGTGAATCACATTAACCGATTTTTAAGTATTAAACTAATCAACTTTCTGAGGATAAGCAAAACTTGATCATGTTATATAATATTTTTTATATATTGTTGGATTTGGTTTGCTAAAATGATATTCTTGTAAGATTAGCTTGTAATTTTCCTTTTGTGCTGTCCTTGTCTAATTTTGGTGTCAAATCTAACCCCATAAAATGAGTCGAGGAATTTTTCTTTTTTGTCTATCCTCTGTATGCGATTAGAATACTCTAAAAATTAGATCTGTTTATACCTTGGATGTTTGGTAGAATTAACCTCGAAAGCTGATGGGTTTTATGTTTTCCTTGTAAGATTTTTAACCACTGATTTCTTCTCGAGTCAGTTTTACTTAAGAATTTACCCATTTCATCTAAATTTTCAAATTTATTTGGATAAAATTATTCATGCTGTCCTATTTTTCTGTTCAATCCTTGTAGTATCTGAGATTATTTTCCCTCTTTTATTCTTAATATTTCTTATTCTTATCCTATTAATTTATCTTGTCAAAGGTTTATATTATTGTCTCTTCAAATAATAAATTTGGTTTTGTTTCTATTATGTATTTGTGTTCTCTTTTCATTAATTTCTGCTCTTTATCATTTCCTTCTTTCTATTTTTTTAAAGATTTATTCTGCTGTTTTCCTGACTCAGTTTCGACTTCTCTTTTAACCATTTAAGCCTATACTTTATCTTCTAATACTTTTTTGTTTTCCATTCTGCATATTTTAGATACATTTTCTTCATTATTGTTCAGTTCCAGGTATTTTCTAAAATCCATTATCATGTTCTTTGTCCCATATATTATTTAGAAAAGTGGTTTTTTTTATTTCAAAATATAGTACTAATACCATTTTCTTTAAGTTTGTTGAATACAATGTTATGACCTTGTACAGGGTCAGTTTTCATAAATATTCCATGTATAGTTGAATAAATATTCTTTATTTATTATAATATTATAATCTCCAGTTAGTATAACATTCTCTGGCTTCTTTATATAGTATATCTTAATCTTTAGTTTTGAGTTGTTTCAATATGATGTGTCTGGATGTGGATACTCCGTCTCTTGTCTCTCCCTCCCTATATTTCTGCCTTTTTTTTTTTTTTTATATTCTTTATTTCTATCTTTACTTCCTCCCACTCTTCATCCCATTCCCCATCCTCTGTCCTTCTCTTTCTTACCTGGATTGGGATTTATGAGCTGCTGCTGCTGCTTCTTTTTTTTTTTTTTTTTGAGTTTCTTGGATTGGTATCTTACAGCAGTTTCAGAAAATTCTCAGTCATTTTCAGGTCTCTCATTCTGCAACTCAGAGTTCTTGTTCCTTTGTGGATTGTGGGATGGATGGATGGATGGATGGATGGATAAATAAATAGATAGACTGATTGATTGATCGATTGATTGATAGATTTTTGGTGAAGCTTTTTTGTTGAAATTGAGGCATGGGGTTGAAGTTAAAAATCCAGAAAGGATTTGTAATTTCTTTTAACAGTTACCGTAGGTCACAACCAACACTTTGTAATGGTATACTTGTAGTGTTTGGAACCACTTAAATTCCATGAATTTGCATAATTTTAAATTTATAGAAAATGAGTAGTACAAAGAGTTTCTGTGTACTCTGTACCCAGTTTTCCCCTCATGTTAACATCTTACATTACCACTGTACTTTTGTCAAAACTAAGGGACCATACTACTAACTAACTTTCAGATTTTATTCAGATTTCCATGAATGTTCTTTTTTCGTTCTAGAATCCCATCCATGGTACCACATTGCATTTAGTCATATGTCTCCTTAGTCTCCTGTCTTTGAGAGTTTCTCAGGCTTTCCTTGTTTTTGTTTTGTTTTGTTTTGTTTATGACCTTTATGATTTTGAGTACTGGTCATGTATTTTGTGGAATGACCCTCAATTTAGGTTCGTCTGATGTTTTTCTCATGATTAGACGGGGGTTATGAGTTTTGTAGGAAATATCACAGAGGTGAAATGTTCTTTTCATCACATCATATCAGGATTACATGATATAAACATGATTAACTTACACAGGTGATGTTTACTCTGATCATGTGGTTACGGTAGTGTTTGCCAGGTTTCTCCATTGTAAAGTTACTATTTTTTCCCTTTCCATTGAGGAATTGGAGATTTATTTTTTTTCAACCCATTCTGAGTAGTAACAGGCAAATTTCCTTGGTGTCTTTCTCAGTGACTTAAGATTTGTGTCTTACACTTGAATTGTGAGTAGAGCTTTCTGAAGCTCAAGCTTTATATTGGGGGTCTGTTTTTAGCTTCCTCACTTCGATGGGCCTTGGGCATTATCTTCTTCAACTTGGATTAAATTCAAGGTTTCCAGGGCTCTATAGAAATCCTCAAAGCTAAAGCTGACTTTAGCATTCCAGTTAATCTCTGTGAATCTTTACTTTGGGGTAGTCCAGTGAATTATGTAGAAAAGTGGTGTTTTATTTATTTATTTTTTGGGGGGCGGTTGTTGTTTATGTGTTCTTAGTTATTTTTATAGGTACCTTATCTTAATCCATTGTACTGTCAGCAGTAGAAGTTGGTAGGTTTCTTTAGACATTGATTTTAAATATATTTTGAAACACTTGAGTTGTGAGAAATTTATATCTTAGTATTAGTATGATACTTGTCACCGTCTCAGTCCTCTCCCCAAGCTACACACACACACACACACACACACACACACACACACGCACACACAGAGTTCTTATGAATTCCATGATTTAAGGGCACTGTTTTCTTTGCTGTGATTGCCCTTTTCTACTTTATTTTCTTGATCTACACATCTTGATTCCAAACTCTGCTCATATGTGTTCTTCCTCATGCCCTTCCCTGTTCCCTTTATTCTGCCCCCACACATGGAGTTAGGTTTCTTTTTGCTGCCTTAATAGACTCTTCATTAAGAAATTCACCGTATGGTACATATATATCAGCGTTGGTTTAGATATTGTGGTAGATGTTGTTACTGTTCACCACCATTCAGTCACTTCCTATGGGAAGTTTATGTCTTCTTTCTCAAAGTCTAGTTTGGCCATGTGACCTGCTTTAACCAATTAAATGTGAACAGAAATGCCTTGGCTGTTCTGTAACAGATACATAACATGAGTGAGAAACTTTAGTTATTTTAAGATACTGACCTTTGGGGGTTTGTTAGCTCAGTGTAAACTAACAAATTCTGTCCTGATTGATACACATGCTTGGCAAAAAATGTATTTGGCCATCTTTATGTCCTTAAAGCTGTTAGATTAATTTTCCTAAAACATTTTAGATAATTATATATCCAGTAGGAAAGTAACATTGTATAGTATAAAGAGCATGGGTTTGCAGTCAGATACATCCAAATTAACATTTTTACTTGGCTGAGGTACTTTGAAAAATGCCTTTGATGAGTTTCAGATTCATCATTTTTAAAGTGAGATACCTTGTAAAGTTGTTGGGAATATAATATACATCAAATACCTAATACAATAGACATTCAGAGAAAATTCGTTTCCTTACATTCCATTGACTGTTGAATCAAGTCCCTAAAATCTCGTTCATCTGCCTTCATTAATTTATTTGGTTTGTTATTATGTAAATATTTTTTAAACTTCTACTCTATGTCAGATATTATCTGGGGGCACTGGCAAGTGGTGAACAGGGCCTAGTCCCTATTTTCAAGAAAGTTACAGTGAAGCGGCCAATAATTCTCCCTCTCTATCTTCAGCTATTAAAATCATGTTAATACTGCAAGGCTTCTCTCTGCCATCACCACAGCCTTTAAATTTTTGCCTAAATTTCTCCCCATCTCAAAAAAAGAAGAAAATCCAGAAGTGATTTCTCCCTCTTGATTTTTTAAAAGCATATTAATGGTGTCCATATATATCTCTTGTAATATATGTTGCATTCTGCCATAACAGTTTCTTTTATATTAATGTACATCATGTATATTTTCAAGTTTTTCTAGATTTTAAGCTCCTTGAATATTGGAATCTCATATTATTTATCTTGTATCCCTCAAATAAATGAAATTATGTGAGTGATGAACAATATCATTCCTTAGAAGATGTTTTAGAATTTGTGGGGGCATTTTTGTTCATCACAATGGTTGGAGGGTGTTAGTGGTATTAGTGAGGAGAGGCCAAGAATGGAAGACTGCTTGCAAGGGTCAGGATGGTTTCTCAAAATAAAAATTGTCCTGAGTCCCACATATCTTTCAAATATTCTACCAGATGTTTCATGTAAGTGAAAAAACTTATTTGTATTTTTTCTGCTCTAGGGCTTAAATCCATTTTTATATGTCAACACTAGGGGTTTTTTTATGCACAATTTTAATATATACTGAGTTCTCCTGAAATATATTTATCACTTATGTAAATCAAGGAAAGATTGTACTTTGTTTTGTCCAGATTTTTCCTAAGTCTTGCTCAACATTACAGAAAATTATGTCACCAAAGGCAGTACTACTCATGGTGTTTGAGTCACCAGTAATACAACTGTATAAGTCTGTTTTTGTAGCTATTGAATGTAAAAATGATTCTATATGTAGGTGTAGGCATCCAACTAAATCATTGTCTTCTTTTGCCATGCCTAGATACTTGCATATAGAAATACATATTACTTCTTGTAAAATGTAAATTTCATTTCTCTCATATCTTATATTAGAGCATTATATAATGCTTTAAAATTGTGTATATAGATAAGCTGTATTTGAATTTCAGTATTTAAAAGAGCACACTGTAAAATATTTGATATAAAAAGGGATATTGTGTCATGATATAGGTTCACTGATTTATTACCAGTAGAGCCTGGCAAAATACAAAACTTACTTTTAAAATATTTATTTAATCTTTATTGAACATTAAACTTTTCTCTATGACTAAACTATTGTCATAAATATTCTGACAGTTTGAATGATGATTAATTTAAATAAAAGCACTAACATTTTGTTATAAACTAGAAAAAGAGCATATGTAAACTTTATGTGATTTATAGAGAGACAAATCGCTATTTATAATTTTTAAATTTCTAATAAAACATCATAGACTTTGGTTAATGACTGAGACTCTTCATTTTGTTTTATTATAGTTAATATATCCAGAACTTTAGTTTTTAAAAATTTAACTCTGTCATCATTTCATATAGAGGATAGGAAAGGATATTTTTTATGTAGTTTTGATGATATAATTTATATCATTTAAGTCAGTTCTCTAGAATCAGCAAGGAATTATTTTGGTTTAAATATTCTAAGTGTAGTTTTCATTGTTGAACATATGATAAGATATATTTTATAAACTAAAGTGCTGAACCAGATGGCTTTATTCTGGTATGATACATGCTAATTCACAATGCCTTGTTTTCAGCAGCAGTGGGATTATGTTGCCTCCTACCATTGCCTTTTTTAGATGATTTTATAGACAGAACTAGAAATTCTAGTTATATAAAGCTGTTCTAGCACAGGCTGGAAATTAGGTCATTGTGACGGGAGTATACCAAACCGCCCACTGGTTGCCATAGCAGTGACCTACTTTAAGAAACATTTCTGTTGATTCATGTTGAAATCATCCTTTGGAAATGATATAAGGAAACTTACTGAATATATTTTTTCTAACAGCAGTAGGTAGTGATCTTTAGAGGTAAAAAAAAATTTTTTTTTAAATGTTTATAGTGAAGAAATATATTTTCTCACCTAACACCTCTGCAATTTATTTTGAAGCAATATAATTAGTAATTAAATAACATTAGAATGATGTTTCTGTGTAGGCAACACAATTATGCAAAGGAATAAACAGAGTTTTACTACCTTTAGGCCTATTTGAAAACCAGTGTGTTGTGTGCAGTTAAAAGCATTATCAACTGAGCCTTCAAATTATTATTGTTTCAAGAGAATAGTAAATATGCCAAATTGGTGGTCTGAAAACATATTCCTGTTAAAAGTGTATCTTATGTACTTTCAATGTACAGTATTGTATTAAATCATTTCATTCAGTATTGGCTGCCCGTTCTGAAGCAAATACATTCGTAATATGTAAAGGTTGAAATTGGTGTGTTCTCTGGAACACATTGAATCTGAACTCTGACAGAACTCACTTACTACCCAGTAAGTGAGGGATAAAAGATGAAAGGTTAGACTTTATATAGCACACTTTATAGAGCACCTTTTGGTTCAGCACTAAAAAAAAAAATCTTATCTGTCTATAAGTTAATACTTTGAACCTGAGATATTGGAGGTTTTATTTTATGGTATTATCAAGGAAGAATTATATGCTTAGGGATTAGTTGATTCAGAGTTTTAATTATACTGAATCTTGCCATATATGTTCAAATTCACATTTCCTTTGTCACTGGGAAAGATTTTCATTGAACCTTTGTCTAAAATCATATTCAGGGGAAGTTATGAGAGCAGGATGGTTCTGTATATCTGAGTGGGCATCCAACTAATTCATGGTCTTTTGTTGTCATGTCCAGATATTTGCATATAGAAGAAATACATGTTACTTTTTTCAAAAATATAAATTATTCCCAAGGAGGACAATTATAACTGAATGTCTATTAAGTACTAGTGATTCCGCTAGATGATTTTATCTTGTTTGTAATCCTTTAAGCATTTTATCCTATTTCTAATCTTGTCAACAAATTGTATAAGGCACATGATGAAATTTGTTTGCCAAATGTGGAAATCAAAATGCAAGTTAAGAAACTGTATAGTTAGAAATGAGACACAAATACTTTATTTGAAATCCATTAGAAGGAGAAATATATATATATATATATATATATATATATATATCATTATGTCCTTTAACAATTCAAAGGATGAAGCTGTTACTTTCAGCTGGAAGGCCACAAATTAGTAGAGTATGACCTCGAAGAGATATGAATGGGGAAAATAATATTCCAGACTCAGGGAAGAGCATGGAGCAAATTTCAGGATATTGAATGTCTGGGGAAGAATGAAGTAGTTTGGTTTGGTGGGAGGGAAAGCGGAGTGGTAGGAAATGAACCAGGAACCCTAAGTTAGTGGCGAAGGAAAAGAATTTGTTCTTTATTTACTAAGGAATCAGTCTTTGAGGACCTTTGTACAGGAAAGCATGCCTCAGGCAGATTTGGTGTTGTGTATATAATGGACTAGAGTGGAGAGAGATTGTTGGCAGGCAGATCTATTTTAAGGCACCACAGTAAGTAATACCAACAAGAGATATTAAGGATTAGAATTGTTGTAACAAGAATAGAAGTGGTAGGAAGGAACAAAAAATAATAGATAACGCATATAATCATGTTTACTATGAGTGATGCACTGTTATTAGAGCTTCACATCTGTTAATTTATTCTTACAACAATGCTATGTATGATAGAAATCCTGTTACTATCCCAGTTTTACAGATGAGGAAATTAGAACTTTTTAGGATTGATTAAAAGATAGTAATTTGTTACTAAACCTGTTAAATTATGGGACATCTGTGCAATGGAATATGATGAAACCATGAAAATTGATCCCAGAGAAGTATTTCTCTTACTTTGAAAAGGTGTTCACTATGTATTAAATCAAATTTACAGTAGATACAGTATTTTTCAGTTTTGTTCTACTTTAAAGGAGTGTTTGCTAATTATCAATTTTATACTTTTTTATGAAGTAAAAATAAAGTGCATGTTTCTCTCCTCTTTACCCTCACTCCAAACTCCCACTCCCCCAGGGTAGCTATTTTTAATAGCTTGGTGTAAGTATCCTTCCAGTTATTTTCTTATGTGCATACAACATAAGTAGGTACATGCGATGTAAATTGTATTTTATCAAAACGATATATGCATATAGTTTTAAAAGTCACTGTGCAAAAAGCCTTATAACAAAGGACAGCATCACCATGTGTTCTAAATCCTGCTTTTTTCTTTGCAAATCTTTTCTATTTAAAATATTTGAGTACAAAGTCAGTATTACATTCTTTTAAAAAGAACCTATATTTAAGTGTACTGTACCTTTGTTATTTCTATGTGAAGTTACAGTTATGTAAATGATAACATCATACTATAGAAAAAAACACCATACTTAGGTACATTTCTAGTCCTTTGTTTTATGAAGTGCCAAAACAAAATTAATTCTTCCACCGCAAAACTTTTTCCATTGTAATGCATTGCTTCAGTCTATATCGTTTTGAACAATGTTTGTTTGTTTCATAGAGAGTTTATTGAAAAGCATAAAGAATGATTATTCAGCCTGTGAACAAGAAAGGGAAAAATAATAGGCCAATTATTAATTAATCCAGGCTTACTTATTTTATGAACTAATCAGGTCCTTTTTTTTTTCTTCTTTTCTCATCTTACTATCATTGACCTGCTTGTACTATGTAGAAATATTTCCACCAAAAAGTTGAATAAGGAAAATTCTTGCTATATACTACCAGTGCTGGTAGAGAAGATACTGAAACTAATGGTACAAAAGAGATTTGAGAATTCTCTCTGCCTTGGATTGTCCTTCCAGGTCATTTTAGTGTTGTACTGTTTAATTTAAGAAAACTTTAAATTGCTAGTTTATTCAGTGTCTTCATTTTTGATCTGGCTACTATTGTGTCTAAAAACTCTTGCTAAGCAAAGCCATAAAACTAGATGTTTTCCAATAAACATTTATCACCAAACATTATATAAGTTATTCATAGTTATAGATAATTTTAGAAAACTCAGGTGCTTTTATATTTTAAACTTGAGAATGGGCATTATGTTATCTCTCTCTTAGATAACTACACTATCCCCCAATAGCATGCTCAAATTCTTCAATTATTCACTTGAGAGTGATTAAATATGACTTTTCCATTTTTTTTTACAGTAGAAAATGTTCTAGATTTTTCAAGTTGGCTTTTCTTTATGAATTCAAGTTTAAACGAGATCAATTCATTTAATTATTTTATTTCTTTATATAATTTTTATGTTTACAAATTAAACTTGCTAACACTCACTATTATTTAATGAAAGTTTTGATTTAATTTAGGAACTTAATTTAAATACTAAGAAACATGTATCATTTTAAAAAAATTGTAAGTATGGTTTCTGGAAACAGTAATTTATATATCAATTAGAGATAATAAGATGATAAGAGGTATTAAGATGGTGGAGTTGGCATTTCAACTTTTAGAATAACATGATTTTGTAATATTTTATATCTTCTAAATATATTTTTAAAGAATTTTAATAACATAATCCTCTCTCTAGATTTTTGCTTCAATGTCTTGAAGACCTTGATGCTAATCTGCGAAAACTGAACTCTCGTCTGTTTGTGATTCGTGGACAACCAGCAGATGTATTTCCCAGGCTTTTCAAGGTAATCATGCATTAAATATCCATTAAATAATTGTATTTTGTCAGAGAAGACTCATATTTGATAAATAAAGCGTTTTGGGTGAAAAAGTATGGGAAATGTAAGTATTTTTAAATAAAGATTTTGTGGGTTTTCCCCCCTTTAATAAGCAAGTTATACATGGTAAAATCAGACAGTGAAAGAAGTGGTTTATAATGAAAAATTAAATCTTTCTTCTACCTTAAACTGCTAGTTCCCTTCCCAGAAGTAATAACTACTACCAGTTTCTTGTGTTTTCATTAAACATGTTCTTTGCACAAAAAAAGAATGCATATGTGTATGTGTTTACATATGTGTGGGTATATATAACATGTATTTGTATATATGTTATTGTCCCCCTTTTTAAAAGCCAAGATGAAAACACACTTTATTACACCAATCTATGTCACGCTTTATTTACATAACCATGTAATTTGGAAATTGTTCCACATTACTTCCTCAGTCTTTTAAATGCCTTCATAGGATTCCATTGTATAGATATGCTATCATTTCTTTAAATACCTTTTACTGAATATATAATTATTTTCTACAGGCTTTTTGTTAATGCAGATAATGCTGTCAGTGAACATTCTTGTCCACATATACATATCTTTGCTTATAGGTGCCATTACATTAATGGGGTAATTTCGAGAAGAGGACTTTCCCGGTCAAAGGCCTGTAATGATTGACATGCTACCAGTAATACAAAATTATGGGTGTTTGTTTTTTTAATTCAGTAGAATATCAAAAATCACCTAGTCTTATTTCCCCCTTTTTTTCCAAATGAAAAAATTAGTCCTAGAGAGATTCAGTGAGTTACCAAGGTCATACAACTAGCTTGTGGAAGTACTAGAATCTGAGTTGCCCGGCTGTTTTTTTTTTTCTTTTTCCATCATCCTTTCGGATTTACTGCCATTAGAATGTAATGTATGTCTGCTTTTTTCTTGCAGTTGTTTGATTATCAAATTTTTATAATAGCAATTTTTGTATTTCTAATGCAGAAGGGAATATTCCCTTTCCCTAAATGAGAATGTTCCTAATGCTGGGAATCAAATCAACACTGCCTGGCTTTTTTCCTTTGGTGTGAAAGAAGCCTTTAATGTTTAGGATTTGGCTAATGCAACAGTTTTGGCTACTGAAATGTATTATGTTAAAGTTTATTCATTACTGTAGCTGCTTAGAGTCAGAATTTATCTTGGGTATGTGGAAGAGTTCTGAGTATCAAGCATGTCAGAAACAATAGTAATAGTTTATCAGTAACTCATCTGTAAAAAAGTGTGGGTAATTGTTTCAACCCTATCTCTAAATTCATAAGTAAAATGAATTCTAAGAAATCTTTAGTTACTTTTTAAAAAAACTTGTTTTTCAAAAACTATTTTAAGTCAACAAATCTTTTGTGGTGTTTTGTGCTTTGTTCTGCCTAAAATAGAATATTATTAGATTAAACTGTCTTCCGCAATTAGATGATGTCCTGTCTTGTCAGTTTGTCAGGGAGGCAGTAGTTTCCACATTGGCTGTAAAATACAGACACATAAACACAAGCATATACATAGATGTTTATTATCATGATTTTTCCTTAGGGTACATATAATAATCTGTATAAAATGTAATTTTATGAAAACTTCTTTTCGTATTTACTTACTATATCTAGGACCATAGAAAGAGTTAATAATTTCTTTTGATTAAAAAAAAAAATTGTTTAGAGGCACTACATGCATGTGTTTAATGAAAAAAAGCCAAAAAGGATATACAATAAAAAGTAGTCTCTTTCCCACCCTTAACCTTTACACCCCCATTTTCACTGAGGGAAAAGATTCTTTTGTCAGTAACTGACTCATTTATATTATTGTCTCTGGTTTTATTATTCTAGTACATAAAATAATGAGAATTTTTAAGAGGCATGTAATCCTGTTTCTCACATTGGAGGTAAAACTAGTTTAGGCCTGATAACAGTACCTTCAGTTTATTGGGATGGTGACAGTAGTTCCAGTATTGATGTCTCCTAGCATGCATCTTCTCCTCCTCCTACAGCATTCACTCATTCTATTCCATTTATATTGAGTAGATTCAGGAATGAAGTTAGAGAGCATTTCTATATACACACATTTGTCTGATAAACTTGTTTCTTCTGATATGTCTTGAACTTAGAATTTTTTTCCAGTTAAATTCTGACAATATAGGCTGACAAGCTGGATTTTTTAAAACTTTTTCTTTTTTCATGTTCTACTGAAGAATGATAAAGAAACTTAGCAGACACTGGCCTAGGCAAAACTTGGATGACACTATTAATGATAGGTATCTTACATAAATGATGATGATGATGATGATGATGCAATTAAATCTTGCATTTCTATATTTAGTACCAGGCTGATCAGCTATCAAGACCATGCACATTCTAGACCCTGCAGAAACTTTTTATGAAGAGTTTAAAGTATTGGTTTAAAACATTTTCATGAGAGCCAAGAAGCAGAGACATGTGGCTGAAGTCTTTATTGATAGACACACCAAAGCATAATAAAATATTTTGTTCAAAATCATGAAATAAATCAAAGAAAACATATAAAGGCGCTAACATTTCAATATATAAAATTTATATTATCCTTTGAATTATGTTTGATTCTTGTTTTATTATTTTATGGTACATGCTCATTTTAATAAGAAAATTCATTTAACAGATATTGATTGAGAGCCTACTATGTACAAGTCATTGTTCAGGGTGCCAGGGACATAGTAGTGAACCAACAGAAAAAGTTTCTACCTTCATGGAGCTTACACTATAGTTGGGAAGGAGACAGATAATAAACAGATAAGTAAATACGTAATGTCAGTTGATGATAGGTGCTAAAATAAAGTGTGGACATTACGTGACAAGATAAGGGAAGGGTAGTTACGTTATATGGTATCATGGAAGACCTCACTGATAAGGTGATATTTGAGCAAACATATGAAGGAACTGAGCCACCTGGACATCTGGGATGTGATATATTGAAACCACAATGTTTTGCAGCTTGTTCCAGCAAAAGGTAGAGTTTGTTTTCCTATGCCCTTAAATCTGGGTTGGCCTTATAACCTGTTTTGACCACTTGCTAAAGGAGACATTGAGTTTCAAATCCTAGGCTTCAAATGACCTTGCAGTTTCTACCTTTGCCCTCTTAGTATGCTTCTTATACTACGCAGGGAAGCTTGGTTTAAAATATCAAGTGATATGAGACCATGAGTAGAGAGAGTATTCCAACCAACAGCCAGCACCAAAGTCTGAGATGTGTAAGAGAGATTGTCTTAGGTCCTCCAGCCCTAGGCAAGCTGCCAGCTGATTGCAAACACATGAGTGAGCCCAGGTAATACCAACAGAAGAACCATCTAGTTAACTGACAGCTTTGTGAGAATTAATAATTTGTTTTAAGCTGCTGAGATAACTTCAACATAGGGAGTGATTGTTGAAGGCCGAAGGAACAGTGGTCATGAAGGCCATGGTGTGGAAGTGTGCCATGACTTGTTTATGAACAGCAAGAAGGCCAGTATGGCCAGAGCACAGTGAGTGAAAAGAAGAAATAGGGTCAGAGAGGTTGCAGGGAGCCTGATCATAGGCCTGTATAGACCATGTTCAGGACTTTAGCTTTTACTCTGAGTGAACATGCCATGGGAGATGTTTCAGTAGAGGAGTGGCATGATCTCACTGAAGTTTTAAGAGAATCACTCTGGCTTTTTGTAGAGAATAGACATGGGAGTGTGGAAGGTGTTATAAAGGCAGAAGCAGGAAGATCAATTAGGAGGACATGGAAGTTATTCAAGAACAGGATGATGGTAACTAGGACTAGAGTAGCAGTAGAGGTGTTGAGAAGTGGTAGGATTTTGGATATATTTTCTAAATATATGTAATTTATGAGAGTCAAGAATGACTTTTAGGTTTCCATCCTGGGAAATGATACAGTAAATTACCATTTAGTGAGATGAGGAAAACTATGGGAAGAACAAGTTTAAGGAAAAATCAGGAGTTCATTTTTTTAATATTTTAGTTTTGAGATATTTTTTAGACACGTAAGTGTACTTGTTGAAGTGCACTCAAGTGCTCAGAGGAGAAGTCTAGACTAAATTTAGGAATATTCAGCATATAAATAATATTTAAAACCCTGAGACTAGATTTATGGAATAAAAGAAGTGGTAGTGGATAGATGGATGGGAATTTTTAGAGCTTCACCTTCTTTATATAGTTGTGTTATTTTGTAAGAGAACATTTTTAATGTAATTATATACACGCTTTCTCCCAGGAAGTTTGTGATTTATAACTTTTAGTTTTTCTGTCAAATTTTACATTTCTTAATTATTTTCACAGTTTTAGTCATTTAGGCCTTTTAAGAACTTTAACTCCATTTAGTTGTTCACATTATGCCTTCTGAATGGTTAACAGGTAATTGTGATAGACAAAAATGGATACAAATTTAGTGCTTAAAATTAAAATGAATATTTACTTATTCACATGAAAATATTTTAATAATACATGCAATCTTTTTATAATCAATTATTGAAATTTAGAGGTAACCACATGTTGTTTCAAATAAAGACTTGTGCTAAAGAGTAGGTAGGGACTTTTGCCTCTGGTTAAGTTGTAGAAAGTTGCAACAAACCATTATTGCCATCTCAACAATGAGAAGATATGATTATGCCAGTAAATCATACTTTTTTTTGTATCCTATCAGATCATTGAGGATACATAGAAAACTAAATATACTAAATTCCATAAAAGGAGGAGTCTTTCATAGAAAAAAAAAACAAAAAACACCCATGGTTATGTCCCTGAAAGTACAGCAGGAAGAGAAGGGGAATCCATGATAGCTGAGAGTGAAGAGAAATCATTCAAAATTTTACAGAGCTTTTTGTGGTCATATGTGGCCTGACATAGCAGATTAGAATCTCAAGAAGCCTTAGTCACAGAGCAAGTTTACTACACCCACTCTCTGGTTCTTTCCTACAGTGCCTTCATAGAGTACCAGTGGCAGTGTGCCAAAGACAGAGGCAGGGCAGAAGGGCCGAGAGAGATCTCTTGGTGAAGTGTACTGGACGTTCACTTAGTGCAAAGTTCCAGTCCACTGAAGCTGGGGATAGGACAATAGGGTAGAAAGTTGTCTCCTGAGGTACAGAAAGTTAAGGGACAGGGCTGGAAAACAAAGATAACTCCCTAGCAACCATAAACAAAGCAGAGAGAGACATCCTATAGTTTGTAAAGCTAGTAATGGGGCCATAAAACAAGGATAGACATTTATAGCCTTGTCAGTACTGAAATCTCAAGCTCTGTTGAAGAAGAATCTAGATCCTGCCCTCAAAATATTTGAAGCCAATGGTAAATGGAATTTAACCAAAACAGCAAGCAACAAAGCCCAGACTCAGCTCAATTACATACTATATTAATTCAATTTCTAGCAGTCAAAGCAAAGAGTACACATTTTTCTAGAGGTAAATATAATTTATTCCATCTTTATTCTTTTATTTTTCTGACATACAGTAAATAATTATGAGACACATGAAGAAGCAAGAAAATGTGACTTGTAATCGAGTAACAAAAACAGACAATAGAAACAGTCTCACAGTTGATGTAGATGTTCAGATTAGAATAAAGGACTTTACAATAATTATGCTATTGGTAATAAAGGCCTAGTAGAAAAGTGAAAACATGAATAGATGGTAATTTCAGTTTAAAAATGGAAACTATTTTAAAAAATGAAAATTCTAGAACTGAAATGTACAATACCAGACATGGACTTATCCAGACTGGACAGAACAGAACAAAAGATCAGTGAACTTGAAGACAATCAATCGAAATTATCCCAACTGAAACACTAAGAGAAGGAAGTTTTTTTTTTTTTTAAAGAAACAGAGTATCTGAGACTTGTGGAACAATAATAAATGGCCTAACTTATGTGTAACTGTACACTTAGGAAAAAAAGGGAGACAGAGATTGGGGCAGGAAAAATATTTGAAGAGATAATAATTTAGAATTTTTTCAAAATTGATGAAAGATATCAACCCACAGTGCCAAGAAGCTCAACAAACCCCAACAGCATACATATAAAGAAAACCACATCTTGCCACCTCTTAGTCAATTAATCGAAAACCAAAGATAGAAAATTTTATAAGCCCCTAGAGGAGAAAAGACATACTTTGCAAACCACAATAAGAATGTTCAGTGGTTTCTTATCAGAAACAATAGAGTCCAGAAGACAATGGAATGATATTTTTAAAGAACTGCAAACAGTCTTATTAACTTGGAAAAATATTCTTTAAAAGAAAGATAAAGCAAAGGCATTTTTAGGCAGATAAAAGCAGAGATGATTCATTTCCAGCAAATCCATGCTATAAGAAACACTAAAGGAAGTTCTTCTAGGTAAAAGGAAATAATTCTAGATGAAAGATAGGATCTGTAGAGAAGAAGGAAGCACTAAATATTTAGGTAAAAATAAAAGAACACCTTTTTCATTATTTATATATATATATATATATATACGCACATACACATATATATCTCCTATTTTCTTTCAAAGATTGTTGACAGGTTAAAACCAACTAATAGCAATGAATTGTAGGAGATAATACCAATATCATGGGGTTCTAACATATATAGAAATAATATCTATAATAAGATCACCCAGAGTGGGAGGACGGTAAATAGAAGTATATGTAAAATATTATTCAATAGTAATATATGATTTGAAGATAGACTGTGATAAGAATGTATATTGCGATCTAAAATAACTCAAGGAGCTATTTCTAAAAAGTTAAGAAAGGAGTGTAAAATGAAATACTAAAAATATTTGACTCATTCAGATGAAGGCAGGTAGGGGACACAGAAGAGATAGGCAAAAGAAAACCCACCAATGCTAAATTTAAACCCAACTATATCAATAATTATATTAAGGGGGATAAATGATGTACTTTAAGCTCTAGATTTAAAAAAACACAGGTTGTCAGGCTGGAATAAAAAATAAGCAAGAACAAACCATATGCTGATTAGAGGAGACACTTAAAAATATGAAGAAACAGATAGTTTGAAATTAAAAAAAGACTGAAAAAGATGTACTTTGCAACCAGTAAGCATAAGAAAGTAGAATTTAAGACAAAATTAGCAGAGATACAGAGTAAGGTGTCACTTCAAGAAGATGTAACCATCATAAATGTATATATACCTACTAACAGCATAAAAATACATGAATTTCAAACTGATAAAACTAAAGAGAGAAATAGATATTCATGATCAAAGTTGGTAGTTTTTACATCTCTCAGTTATTGATAGAATATACAAAAATTAATGAAAGTATAGATGACAGGAATAACAATTTGATGTAACTGCTATTTGTAGAACACTATACCCAAGAATTACAGAATATGCATTCTTTTCTAACTATATGAAACATTCACCAAGCTAGACTATACACTCAACCACAAAATAGGTATCAATAAATTTTAAGACTGAAATCTTACAGAATATGTTCTCTGACTTAAGTAAAGTGAATAGCAAAAGAATAACAAATATTTATAACTGAATCAAAATGGAAACAATATATCATACTTTATAGGATTTGGCTACAGCGATGCTTAGAGGAAAATTAATAGCTTTCAATACTCTATTAGAATAGAAGGACTCAAAGAACTAAGTTTCCGCCTTAAAAAATAGAAAAAAAAATTTAAACCAATAGTGAATAGAAGAAAGAGTAAAGAGGAATGGAAATAAGTGAAACAGAAAACAGACAAATATAGAGAAAATAAATGTGCAATAATCAATTTATTGTCTTTCTGTTCCCAAACCACCCTTATTTGCCCAGCTTTGTGATACTGAAGCTGGATGCTATGAACATTTCTCCTTTGTCAGCTGGCTTGATATTAGGCTTTGTCAAACATGCTCCTAGTGGGTCTCTGCAAGATCATAGCAGGAGTGAAGGATATCATTCTGCTTTTTTTTTACCTACCACACTAGCCAGCAGATGAGCATCTGGGAGGCCCAGTAACACTTACCTCAGTAGCCCTCTGGCAAGTTTCCCAGCCTATGTGCACCCTCTGGCAAGTTTCCTTGCAGCCTGATAGGCTGTTTCCACAGATCAGCTCTAGCTCACCCACACCCTCTGGTAAAGTTCTCTGCCAGGAGCTGGACGGCTTCCACAGATCAGCCCTAGTTAGCCTGCACACCCTGAAGGAAGCTTCTTAGCTACCCAGTGGGCTGTTCAAATGAACCGGTTCTGGCCCTTTCCCTCTGGGAAGGTTGTGGGTTCCTGTGGCACCACATCCCACACAATGAGGTGTGAGTCTCAGCAAAGGGAAGGAAAGGAGCTCTTCTAGGTTCTTAATTCATTATTTACTTACTTTCCTTCCATTTAGAAGTGCTTTCTGCAATGGTTGCTTTTGGACACCTTAGAGCAATACTATTCAACAGAAGCCATATGTGTAATTTAAAATTTTCTAATAGCTACATTAAAAAAAGTTGAACAGGTGAAGTTAATTTTAAATAATATATTTTATTTAACCCAGTGTATCTAAAATATTATTTCAATATAAAATCATAAAATTGTGAAGCTATTTTTAACCTTTTTTCATGTGAAGTCTTTGAAATCCAGTGTAAATTATATATCTACAGGACAGCTCCATTTCAGCTAGCCGCATTTCAAGTGCTCAGAAGTGACTTCTGTGGCTGGTGACTATCTACCATATTGGACAGTGTAGCCTTAACTGCTCTTTTACTCCTTGTCATTGTTAACTACCTTTTACTTGCTTACAATTCTATATATTAAATTTCCCTATTCAAATTGATGGTGTGGTTTCTGTCTCCTGACTGAACCCTGCTTGAGTCAGTTAAGAGAACCAAAAGCTAGCTCTCGAAAAGATTAGTAAAATTGAGAAACTCCTAGCAGTACTGCTCAGAGCAAACAAGGGAGAAAACACAAATTATCTTTATCTGGAAAGGAAAGGAGGACATCACTAAGGATTCTCTAAACTTTAAAAGTGTAATAAAGGGTATTGTAAACAACATAATGCCAATAAATTCTACAACTAAGATGAAATGAAAAAATTTCTTCTGAAGTACAACTTACTGAAGTTCTCAGAAGAAAAAAACTGAGTAGCCCCATTGTTCTTAAAGAAATTGAATTCGTAATCAAAAACCTCCCCATAAATAAAACGCCAGGCCAAAGATGGCTATACTTACGAATTCTATCACATATTTAAGAAACAAATACAGTAATACCAGTCTTATAATACTCTTTTAGAAGGCAGAGGAGCATGTTGAGAATACTTCCCAGCTTGTTTCATGGGGCCAGCATAATATACAAAAACCCGATGAAGAAATTTTAAGAAAAAGTATAGCTAAGTGTCCCTCATAAACATACACCCAGATATGCTTAACAAATTGAATTTAGCTGTATTTTTAAATAATACATTATCATGATCAGTGGGGTTTATCCCAGGAATACAAAGTTAAAGATTATAAAAATCCATCCTATTAATAAAGGAAAAGATATGATTATTTCAATAGATGAAGAAAAAACATCTCACAAAATTTAACACCCACTTCTGATTTTGGAAAAACTTTAAGCAAACTAGGAATAGAATATTGATAAATAGCAATTTAATAAGGGTTGTCTTCAAAAACCATAGCTAACGTGATACTTACCAGTGAAACACTGAATGCTTTCCACCAAAGATGGGCGACAAAGTGAGGAGAGTCACTTTCACTACTGACTGAGAGTTTAGCCACTGTAATTAGGGGCAAAAGAAGAACAGAATTAGCTTACCAGCTCACTCTCACCCCCACATTCTCTGTTATAGCTTTCTATTTTTTTTCTAATAGTTACTATATTTTTACTTATCTCTGTGTTGCTAGTTGTCTTCAGTAGGCTGGCGGGGATGGGGGAGGGACCTAGCATCGTATCTGGCTGTAATAAGAATTATAGTAGATATTTTGTGTGTGAATGAATACATTTGATGTTGGGGAACCTTCTCTTTCCTAGCTTTTCTTTTTTCTTGTGGAAATATGTTCACTATTGTATCCCCAGGGAAGAACTGAATGATCTCATTCACTACTGTTGAGTTTAGTAGAAGGAGCTAGGCTTATTAATAGCTCAGATAATACCTTTTCTCCTCTTCAGTTGCAGAGAGCATGTATCCTATTCTCTTTTTACATGTGATTACTTTTATAGGGGCAGCCCCCACTGCAGGGAAGCTGCTGCTTATCGCTGGATAGGTAAATCTGTTTAATTCGGAGTGAAATAGTAGCAAACTTACCTGCCATAAACTTAATATCTTTTCTCCAATTCAGTTTTACTAGTAATGTGGGCTATATTTTTATCTTTAGCTCTCTGACTTATGTTTCTTTCCTTTACCAAAAAGGAAAAAGGCAAGGGAGCATTATTGACTCATCTCAAATTCTACTATTTACTATCTATAAACTAAAAACTTTTTGTCGAAAAGATCATAGAATTAAATTGCACACCACTATTTAGAAAAAAAATTTGTAACATACATGACAGAGAAAGGCTGCTATCTTTAAAATGTAAGGAGCTCTTACATATCCATAAGACAATAATTAACTGCAAAAGAAAACCAAGCAAATATAAGCTATAACTCAAAAGGAGAAACATACAAATGGCTAGTAATAATAATAACTGTTATTCATTAAGGGTGTACTATGTACTGTGTCCTAAACAATTTACATGTGTTATGTATTAATCTTTCAGCAACCCAATAACTTAATGTGTTTTTTTTTTTTTCCACTTTACTGTAGCAAACTCTTACATAGTGTTTATGTGCTAGGTACACTCTAAACACTTTACTTACATTTTATTCATTTTATAGGTAAGGAAACAGACAGAGAGTTTAGCAATTTGTACAAATGGCTGAGTCAGTCTTTGAACTCAGAATGTTAGATCTTTTTTTTTTTTAACTATTATTCTGTACTGCTTTATCATAAAACAAATATGTTTTGCTATTATTTTAATTTTATTTAAAAATTTTAAAAGCAGTATGTGATCATACTAACAAATCTGAACAATGCAACAGTGTGTAAAATAAAAAAATAATTATCTTATTTACATTTCTAAACTCTACACTTCAAAGGGAGAAGCTATCAACATTTTGGTAGGAATTCTTCAAGGTTTTCAAGAAAGGAAATATTTTTGAATGAGATATAATTTTTCTTTGTATAATGTGGGTATATTAGTGGCACCATTATTGTATGTGTAAGGAGCAAATGTATGGAGACAAGCACTTTGGTGTACTATAGAAGAGCATGTAAGTTGGTACAGTACATTGGGTGGAAAATTTGACAGTATCTATCAAATTTTTAAATGCGCATATCCTATCCATTAATTATTTTTAAGGAATTATTTCTAGAAAAAAATAGGACAGTGCCCCAAAATGTTTAAGATGTATGTATGAAGATAAAATGCGTACCATGAAGTTTATTTTAAAAAAAAACCATTGGGGACAGCCCTTGTCTAACCTGTATGACTTTGGAGAATTATAATATATTATCATATAATCTGTTAAATAATAGTAGTATTACAAGTGATAATTTTTTCTTTGTAAAATATATCAGAGTAGATATTAGAATAATAATAAAAAATAACTTTACTATCCACCCCTTCCTGGAAAACTACTTAATTCCCTCAAGTCATAGTCTCCTCACTGAAAATCACTATAAAGAGATGTGCAGAATGTATTAATAGCACCTGACACTCAAATAGCTGCTATTATTATTACTATGTCTCTATTTTCCACAGTTAACATTTTTTCGGTAATCAGAAATAAAAAAGTACCTCAACACAGCAGCTTATACCATATTAACTTTCAAAGATTTATTGAAAACCAATTCATGGAACCAGTAGGCCTACATTCAGGTATTTTAGCTCACTGTGAACTTGAGCAAGTCCCTAAATTTTTAAAATAACAATATCTGCAAAATGAAGATACCAACCAGAGTGCCAAACTCTGAGGGTTGTTCTGAGGAGCAAATGAGATAATGTTAAGTGTAAATTATTTAAAAAAGTAAAGTGCTGTACAAACACATTTAGTGTAAGAAGCTGGTTTTAAGCATATTGCTAGACTGCCTGATGTTTAGCACAATGCTTGATGTCTAGTGAGCATACATTTCTTATTTACATATTTTTGAATTTATAAATTGTGCATTCTATTCCTGCATATTCAAAGTTTGATTTATGTGTAATCTTTTTATTTGTAGAGTTTGAGCTTTTCACTTTTTTTTAGTCTGTATTGTTATAATAGAAAAATTATTCTTAAAATTTGTGTAAATTTTTGCCCCTTGATCTTATTTTAGGAATGGAACATAGCCAAACTTTCCATTGAATATGATTCTGAGCCCTTTGGAAAGGAACGAGATGCAGCTATTAAGAAACTGGCTACCGAAGCTGGAGTAGAAGTAATTGTACGAATTTCACATACGTTATATGACCTAGACAAGTAAGTATTTTCCTCTTCTTTTATTATAGTAAAATACACATAACAAAATTTGTCATCTTAGCCATTTTTAAGTATACAGGTCAGTAGTATAGTAAGTACATAGACAAATAAGTTTTAACCTATGAGATTTAGGTTTGTAAAATGGAAATAATAACATATACATAATAGAGTTGTAGAAGAATTAAATAAATATATATCAAACACTCATCATTTTAACTGCTGTGATACTTACCCAGTGATAGATACCAGAATTACAGACATAATGCACAAGATAAAAATACTCAATTTCAGTTTCAAAGCTATTAAGAGTATCAGAATTGTCCTTGATTGTTCTAACTCAGCCTACTGTAATATTGCCTTTTTGGGCTCTTAGTAATATTTATTTCACAGTTTATATGATACATAGGCATATACTGCCTTGACATTTTTTATATAATTGTCATAAGTTATTTTACTTCATGTGTGTATGTCTTATCTGTCTAGATTTTAAGTCCAGATGCAAATTATGTGAAATATTACTTTGTATAGCTGTAGTCTCTGAACAATGGCATAATATCATATTTCTCAAAGTGTATTTCTTGAAATAAGAGTCCTTGGTGATTCTTTGTTCAACAAAGGATCTGTGGTCAAGTTTAAATTTAGGAAGTATTAAATGCTGGGATTTTCGAAGGTTCATAAGATTAGTTAAGAAAACCTTGGTTTGCTATCTATTAGCTATGTGACCTTGGCTAATTTATTTAGCTCTCTTGGTAGGCTTCAGTGTCTGACCATAAAATGATGTCGTTGGATTTTACCAGTAGTTCTTTATGAAGACTAAATGCTAAGCAAATGGCCATAGTGAAAGAGAATAATTAGTTTTTCTCAAATAGTGATTAATTCAAACAATCATTGGCAAAAGCTCATCTTTCCTTTTAGTATGATTTGATGAAGCAATCAGCGATCAGAAGAAAACATAAACTACGTACATAGATACATAAAATGTATATATAAGATAAGTATTTTTGACAAAAGCATGAGCATAATAGAAACTAAAAACTGATTATTACTATAGTAATATAGAATCCTAATGAAACTTGTTTGCTCCTTTGTATAATATTGGCCTGTTTTAGTTTTTATTGATAATTAAGAGATTCTTTGAGCTAAGTTATAATATGTATTTACATTTCTGTATTTTTTTGTTATTGCGTTTAGGCTGTTAGCTTTTTTTTTTTTTAATTAATAAGTGCTTAGTACCCTTTGTCATAGAGGATTTGGTATTTGTGTGATGTAAGTTTTTGACACCTCGCAGATGTCTAGAAAATAAAGAAAATGATATTTAGATTCATTAACCGTTTTTAACAAATTTCCTGGTAATTCTCCTGGAAGTCTTAAGTAATTAATTTTATTTTCTGATTTTAAGCCTTTTCAGAGCTTATCTTCAAAATACATTGTCATTTTTTTATAATAACTGCATTTTACTAACTTTTGTAATAGGATCATAGAACTCAATGGTGGACAACCCCCTCTTACTTATAAAAGATTCCAGACCCTCATCAGCAAAATGGAACCTCTAGAGATACCAGTAGAGACAATTACTTCAGAAGTGATAGAAAAGTGCACAACTCCTCTGTCAGATGACCACGATGAGAAATATGGAGTCCCTTCACTGGAAGAGCTAGGTTGGTATAAATGGTGATAAACGTGAAGCTCGAGTTCATAAATCACTCAGAAAATCCAGCATGTAATTTGTGTTGCATTAAGAGGGATAGAAAGGAGAAAAAAGAAAAGAAACTCAAACTAAGAAGTGATAAATCTATGTCTTATTTATGTTTTCTAAAATATGTAATCTATCTGTAATCACCTTAAGATGTACATTCTAGAGAATAGAGAATATGTTATAGCCTCTATATGTGAGAATCTATACAGGACCCTCAGTTCATTTTTATGTTATAATTTTTCTCTAAAGTAATTTTTTCTCACAATTACTGTGGTTAAATAAAAATTAGTTCCAGAAGAATGATTTTTAATTTTTTTTATTTTTAGGATTTGATACAGATGGCTTACCCTCTGCAGTATGGCCAGGTGGAGAAACTGAAGCCCTAACACGTTTGGAAAGGCATTTGGAAAGAAAAGTATGATAATATAGATCATGCTCATGTTTCCAAACTGGCATTTAAAAAATAACTGCACCCTTATTTTATAAATAAAAAATAGACTCTCGAAAAGAGGTTGAGAAAAATACTTAAAATAGCACAAACCTAATCATTTGAAAATTAACAACTCTCTCTTCACTTAAATACCTTTTCCCTCCTCTTCTGATTATTTCCTCTTTAGTTACTACTGATACTACCTCTTCTATTATTTCTGTGTAAGCTACTATCTGATGACCATAAGTCTGAAGCTAGGATAGGTTTCTTCTATTTCACCTTCATTTCAGTGTCAAAGAGACAGATCGAAGGTGCTTTCAGCCTTGTGTTAGGAATTCGGAGGTAATTTATTTCGCATGAGTATGTGCTGCATGAAGATGGCTGAAACAAACAAAAAACACTTTTATCCTTTTTTTTTTTTTAATTAAAACATCATTTGTGGCTGGAATAATAAGATTTTATTCCCTAAGAACTATTACTATTTTTAGAAAAATCAATATTTCAAACTGTTTTAAAATGGAAAAAACAATTAATGTTATTCTCTCTGTTTTCAGGCTTGGGTGGCAAACTTTGAAAGACCTCGAATGAATGCAAATTCCTTGCTTGCTAGCCCTACTGGACTCAGTCCTTACCTCCGATTTGGTTGTTTGTCATGTCGACTATTTTACTTCAAACTAACAGATCTCTATAAGAAGGTATTAACTAAAACTGGATTTTATTTTTCAAATACTTTTTAAAAAAATTGCTTACAATACTTCTTTGCTTTTTAATCTTAGGTTAAAAAGAACAGTTCTCCTCCTCTTTCCCTTTATGGGCAACTATTATGGCGTGAATTTTTCTATACAGCAGCAACAAATAATCCACGCTTTGATAAAATGGAAGGAAACCCCATCTGTGTTCAGATTCCTTGGGATAAGAATCCTGAGGCTTTAGCGAAGTGGGCAGAAGGCCGGACAGGTTTTCCATGGATTGATGCCATCATGACACAGCTTCGTCAGGAGGGTTGGATTCACCATTTGGCCAGACATGCAGTTGCTTGCTTCCTGACGCGAGGTGACCTGTGGATTAGTTGGGAAGAAGGAATGAAGGTACGTGGTGGTCTTATTTTGAAGGACTCTATACCTTATTAAAATAATTTCTAGACGTTGTCTATTATGTACATTTGTTTATAGTTTGGTTTTTCAGTGCATAAAGCATTTAATTCCCACAATCACATTTTTGGAGAGCAGAATGGTGTAATTAGACAGGAGAAATAGTGAAAACTGGTTCAGCTAACCTAACATCATTTTTGTGGCTACACTAGCCTAGCCATCAAGAGAACTAGAAGATTTAACACTTTGGACTAAACTCTGTTGATATATTTATGGGTGATCATTTTTGTCACAAAAAGAATTCACTCAGGAGTTCTTAGAAATAGTGAATTCATAGTGTAAATTTAAAATATATATTATTTCACCTCACTTCAACATCACAGCTTTTTAGTAATACTTCTGTGTAAAGTAAAGCAAACTACATTTATTTTGTGACATCTTCTTGTGGTTATACATAACGGGAGTTACATATATGTTTTATCGGACCATTTCGGACCCTTTGTTTTTTGTATATCATATTTCCTAGTACAAAGTTGTATATGAAGTAGATGTATAGCACACACTTAATGAATTTATAAAAAATAATTCATTTACATTGTTTCCCTTTTGGATCAATAAATTCAAAATTTAAACTCTATGCTGCTAGTGCATTTTTAAAAATTATTTAAAAGTTTACTGGTTAATATCTGTATACCTTTTGCAGTTTTTTTTTTCTGACCTAGTTCGATTTTTTTTCCAATTATAGTTGACATTCAGTATTCTATTAGTTTCAGGTGTACAGCATAGTGGTTAGACATTTATATAAGTTACGAAGGAATTGCCCCAATAAGTCTAGTACACCCCTGGCACGATACATAATTATTACAGTATTATTGACTATATTTTCTATTTTGTAATTTATATCCCTGCAACTGTTTTGTAACTGCCAATTTGTACTTCTTAATCCCTTCACCTTTTTAACCCAGCCAGCTAACCCACCTCTCATCTGAATGCCAGTGCATTTCAAAAGGTCATTTATATTTGGATGTTCCCTTTATCTAGGCCAGTGTACCAAGCTTCTAAGTTTCTGTTGATGATTTATTTGGTAGCACTTTTGCTTTCATGAAAGTATTTACTGCTTTTTTTTTTCTATTTTTTTAACTTTATGTCCCTTTTTTTAGATTAAATTTATCAGGGTGATATTGCTTAATAAAATCATATAGGTTTCAAGTATACAATTCAATAATTTATCATCTGTATACTGCACTGTATGTTCACCACCCAAAGTCAAATCTCCTTCTGTCACCATATATTTGACCCCCTTTACCCTTACTTATTTCTCCCCTCCCCTTCTTTTCCCTCTGGTAACCACTAAACTGTTGTCTGTGTCTATGAGTTTCCTCATATTCCTTTTAAATCAGTGACTTGAGTAACTTTTTTACCCTACTCCCACATAACACTGCAAAAACTGGAAAGATAAATTCTGTTCAGAAATCCACTTTATTACTGATAGGGTACTTTTCTTGAAAGAACTTATTATAGAACAGATTATAGACAAGGAAGCTAACTTTGGAATGTTTAATTTTACACTTCTATGCTAGATTTTCTTTGCCTTGACTTTTGCTCTGCAGAGACCTGAAAAATACTTGCTTTGAGAATTATGTGTGTGCAAACTAATTGGTTACTGTTACTTCTGAAGGTATTTGAAGAATTATTGCTTGATGCAGATTGGAGCATAAATGCTGGAAGTTGGATGTGGCTGTCTTGTAGTTCCTTTTTCCAGCAGTTTTTTCACTGCTATTGCCCTGTCGGTTTTGGAAGGAGAACAGATCCCAATGGAGACTATATCAGGTAAATCAAGAGTGATTATTATTCAATTTGGAAGAACTAATCCAGGAAGAGCTTTATATGTTTAAGCAATGCTTAAAGTATTCCCCACTCATCATGGGCAGCAGAGATGAGAAGAGTAAACAAATCATTTAAATGGTATTGATTTGATTTTGGTCATTCATAGCTAATAAATAATTTGTTACAATTGCTTTTAGTTAATTTTTTTAAAAAATTTTCTTTCTTCTCCCAAAAAGGCGTTATTTGCCTGTCCTAAGAGGCTTCCCTGCGAAATATATCTATGATCCCTGGAATGCACCAGAAGGTATCCAAAAGGTAGCCAAATGTTTGATAGGAGTTAATTATCCCAAACCAATGGTGAACCATGCGGAAGCAAGCCGTTTGAATATCGAGAGGATGAAGCAGATCTACCAGCAGCTTTCACGATACAGAGGACTAGGTCTGTCAGTAACAGCTTTTGATTTCTTTCTTTGGCAGTTGTTTATGTACCTATCCTTGATTTGGTCTTGATCATAATTTAATAGGAGTTTTTTTTCCCTTTAGGTCTTCTTGCATCAGTGCCTTCTAATCCTAATGGGAATGGAGGCCTCATGGGATATTCTCCTGGAGAAAATATCCCAGGTTGTAGCAGCAGTGGAAGTAAGTGAAAAAGAAATTTATGTACTTGGGTAACATAAAGAGATTGATTAATAACCAAATATATTGTTTATTGAACCTCACTATAATATGTTTTTAAAAATCTATCTTTAAAATTTGTGTAGTAAGTTCTTTGTATGCATGCACACATGTGTACACACACCCTCACTCCATTAGTGACATTTTAGAGATGGAAAGCATAATATGTAGTAGAGTCTGGGTCAAGATCTTCTTGTAAACTGAATGAGGAAAGCAATTTTAGGGTAAAATGAAACTCAAATGTCATTTTCAGAATGTTTATTACTTTTTACTCTCTTTAGATATAATCAGCTATAAGGTAATTTGTTAAGAAGGTCAGTGGTCCTGTGAACATGGCCAGTAGATTTATCATACACATGCTCCTGTAGGACCTCTAGTCCTTTGCACAAGAGTTTTTTCTTACAAGGTCTGGTCTGTAATGGTTTTCTGTATGATATATATTTAGTTGCTTCATATATTCTTAATATGGGTGATATTAATAATGGCAAGAAGTCAGAATGTATTGGAAATTTGAATCATTATTATCAGTTTTCAAAGGTTCTTACCAAAAATAGCACGAAGCTAATTAATTTGATTAAAAACAAGGCAGCATTTGAGGAAGGCTTACTTTAAAAAAAAAAAAATGTTCAAAATTGTTATTAAAAGTAAAACTTTTAAAAATTGAATCTTTCTGAATTCAGAAATATCTTGCATCCTTTTGAAAGAAAGAGAGCATGTATTTTATCCTCTGACAATTAGGAAGAAAGGAATAAAGGGACTCACATTTTGACTACCTACTTCGTTTCCAGAACAAAGGGAATTTTGCCACATTTTCACTCTAACCTGAGGAGGTGATGGTGGGATTCTCATTTCATGATTGGGGAAATAAGCCTGGAAAGGGTTGGGAACTCAAGCAATATTCCACAGTTAGTAAGTAGTTGAGCTAAGATTCAGATTCAGGTTTGATTAGTCCTAAAGTTCTTTTCTTTCCTGTCTCACTGGGCCTCCCTTGCAAATGTAATGCCATATGTAGTGTTTAAAAGATAAAATATTTTATTACTAGAATGTGTTTCACCTGACAGTCAAATAGTTGCCAGTGATGACAGTATATGTCAGAAATGTTCTTGCCCAGAGGCTCCTAAGAATTCGAAGTACATTTCAACAAGGTATCATTTCAAAATTTCTGTCAGATCTCTCGTTCAGTTCACAGCCTGCCTTTTCTGCCCACACAAGAGTTCTGTGAAGTACTAAGATAACAGGCAGGTAGCAAAGGAGCCGGGAAGCAACAGGTTTTGGGTGCCTAGCTAATGGATAATGATGGTACCTACTGCTTCTTAGTCCACTCAAATCTTTGTTCATTATTTGGAGTTATCTGCAAAAACTAATCATGGTAGCAAGTTAAATTGGAATAACTTTGCTTCACAAATCTATAAACATGATATTTTATGATATAACAGGATTAGTAAATCTTAAAAGTACTCTAATGTAAATATTTGCCTGTAACACACTTTGTAACTAGGTGCTGTGAGGTTTTCTCAAGGGATAGAAGACATAAAAGCTACAATGAGTTTATAGTCTAAATGGAGTGTGAAAGGGAAACAAAAACAAATTTAAAAAGTGGCATATTGTAAGATGCTACCTCCACATGCAGTAGGAAAAAAGGGAGAGATTATTGAGGGATGAAGGAATTAAGGAAGTTTTCCTGGAACATGGTGGGTGGGTAGCATTTGGATAGGCAGATGAAGGAGAGAGCATTGTAGTCTTCGACATGGAAATGATTGTGGAAAGATCCTTAGGATTTGGACTGTGCTGTAAAGCATTTCTCCCCTCAGATTCCTGCTCCACTTGAAAAGACTTTCATACTTCTGAAGCACATCCCTTTATGCCCTATACTTACCCTGTTCGTGGGATTTTATTTTACAGTGTCTCACGGGCATATCAAAGGGCAGGATTCTTTATGACTTTTCTTAGGTTTTTAAATGACTGTGGAAAATTCTTAATCTCTGCAACATAAATTGCATTTTCTTCCACTCCTTTTATAGGTTTTTTGTGTGTTCATGAAAGAAATAAGCTATACATAGAAGTCTTGAAATATTTTCATTCTTATAATAAACAGACCATAATCTGTTTACTGTAATAATGTGTTTTAGTTTTTATTTAATTTTTAGGGGTTCTTTTCCTATTATAAAATACCTGTTCAGCATTATTAGTCATTAGGGAAGTTCAAATTTAAACTAGTAAGAAATAGTAACTCACAGCCACTTAGGGTAACCAGCTATCACTGATTGCCTGAGACTGTGGAGTTTCTTGGGACACAAGACTTTCAAGGCTAACACTTGAAGAAATCTGGACAAACTGGGGTGAGTTGGTTACCCTGTGCCCACTTAAGTGGTTAGAATAAAAAAGACAGACAATAACAAGTGTCATGGAGGATGCAAAGAGACTGGAAACCTCATACACTGCTGAGAGGTGGGATATAAAATGGTACAGCCGCTTCGAAAAAGATTTTGGCAGTTTCTTAAAAGCTAAAACATAAATTTAACATAGAACCCAGAAATTTCATTTCTAAGTATCTATCTGAAAGAAATGAAAACATATGCCTACACAAAGACTTATATGTGAATATTTACTTATAATAGTCAAAATATATCTATTACAATGTCATATTCATAAAAAGGAACAAAATGCTGATACATGCTACAACATGGATAAACCTCAAAAATAGAATGTTAACTTAAAGAAGCTAGACACAAAAGACCACATACTTCATGATTTCATTTATATGAACTATCCAGAAAAGGCGTATCTTTAAAAGAGACCAAGTAGATTATTGGTTACTTTAGGCTTAGGGGTAGGAATAAAGAATGAATACAAATGGGCATGAGGGATCTTTTGGGGGTGATGAAACTGGATCGTGTTGATGGTTACAGAACTCTGTAAATTTACTAAAATTTGTTGAATTGTAAACTTGAAACAGGTGAATTTTGTGGTATGTCAAGTATACTTCAAAATTGCTTTTTAAAACCACTGTTTACTATAGAGAGTTTAGAAAATTCAGAAAAATATAACAGAAACAGTCAATATAAAAATGTTAGTGTTTTTCCTTTGAATTTCTTTTCTATGCAATTTTCCTCTCATAATATCTTTATAAGTAGAAAATCCTTTTGGTGCTACTGATAGTATAACATAGGGGAAAGTGACTAGATAAACTTTTGGCCTTAAAAAACTTTTTTTTAAACAAGAAATCCTTTTTTTAAGTTGCTTTTTACTCTAAGATCCCCATCATATATAATCTTGGCATTTGAAATTTAACTACTATGATGTCGCTGAAGACATATATAGGGATTTGTGGTATTTGTAAGTGACTAAGCTGGTCGTAGCCAATTGATGAGCAAAGCTCTGTTCTCTACTCATTGTCTCTTGCACTATTATTCTTATGAAAATGTGATTTATTACATTTCTATGGGGAAGTTATAGGTGAAAGAAGTATTCACGAATTTAGGGACTTAGGGAGATCCTTAGTGCTTGCTTATCGTTTAGCTCTCTAAGGAAATAAAATCCCATCTTAAGGAAATTCCTAGTATATTTATCGAACATATTAATTTATCCCCTCCTCCTAAAGGTAATCACTCTCCTAATTTCTAATACTAGTTTTGCCCATTTTTGAACTTTATAGAATCACAGTTTGTATTCATTTTTCGTGTCTGGTTGCTTTCACTCAGTATTTTCTAATGAGATTATTCTCATTTATCTTAGAACTATAAGAGGAATAAACTGAAGTTGAGAAAATGAAACTAAGGCGACTAGTTTATGACTTGGCCTAAGGGCCATCTCTGTGAATCTTCCAGTAAAATTGACCTTTCCTTCCCTAGTGTCTGTCCCCACTGTGTCCTATACCAGCTTCTATCCCAACACCTAATAACGTGACTGTACTTAATAATTTTATATATCTGTCTCCTCTCACTTGACTGTGAGCCTCTTGAAGATAGACCTCATGTCTTAGTAATATTTGTATCCATAGTACCTGGCATAGTCTCTAGTATGAACAGGCCATCAGTAAATTTATAAATAAATTGTAAAATATACATAACATAAAACTTAGCATTTCAACCATTTAAAATGTACAATTCAGTGGAATTAAGTACTTTCACATTGTCATATGAAGTTTTAAATAGTGTCGTACAAAAATAATGCATAGCATCAAGTATCACTACCAGAAGCGTTACTAATGGTAAGACCAGGAGGAGCACCATTCATTGGTGAAGCTGCCATAGTCCAGAGTCTGACCTTCACCCTTACAAGTTCAAAAATAACATTTTCAGCATAGAGGTCACCATTCTGTGAACAACAGACTTGAAATTTTTAAATCATGTGAATTAAAATATCAACAGGGAATGCTAGATTATTAATTTATGGTGGAGATAGCCTTTCCAATGATAGTTCTCATCCCTGATCAGGACACCCAACTTTTCCAATTTTGAATACCCGAAAACCTGAATTGTTTATTCAGAATAATTTGATGAACATGAAATTATAACAAAAATAAGTATATTATCTTGTTAAGGCCATGAGGTGACTTCTCTTAGGGCTAGAATGCTCATATTTTTTCATAATCTGGACACACTGACAAAAATGTTTCTCTAGAACCTACTTTTCTGAGCCAACCCACTGTTTCTTTTTAGAAGGGTTGATATATTTGCTCAAGCTAGTTAACTGCCACATTGTCTGTGTCTCCTCCTCGTTTTGTGATTTGAATTGTTTAACTCTCATCTGGCAGCCCCTTACTCCCTTATCTCTAAGGACATATGTTTCGGACAGGTGTGCTGAGGCAGGAGTGTGGAACAGAGGGTCAAAAGGTGAAGAAAGGATGCATATCTCACTGTTGTCCTATGTTTTGCCTTTGTGGTCAAGTGTCTAAGTGTTGTCATCCAGTTAAGAATTTTTCTAAAGAAAATGATTACCAGTGATTTTGCCTTTGAACAGTCAATATTTCTATGACCCTAAATTTCAGTTTTCCTGATTTGGGCATGTGATTTTTGGATCATATGAAAGATTAAGGTTTTGTCCTAAAAAGCATACATGACCTTAAATACAAATCCTGAAAACCGGATTTGTAGTCTTACTATATACAGCTTGGAATTTATTTTAAGTAATTTTACTGTGTTTTAAATACTAACAGGTTGCTCTCAAGGAAGTGGTAGTTTACATTATGCTCATGGAGACGGTCAGCAAACTCACATGTTAAAGCAAGGTAAGTATAAAGCAGTTGAGCTTACTGTTCTTTCCACCTTTCCTGTTGTTAACGTACATTTTTTAAATGTGTAGGAAGAAGCTCCATGGGCACTGGTCTCAGCAGTGGGAAACGTCCTAGTCAAGAGGAGGACATGCAGAGTATCGGTCCTAAAGTCCAGCGACAAAGCACTAATTAGGTAACTATTTTAGAGCTTTATATCTTGCTTCAGTGGAGTGTGTAATCAACATAAATTAAGATAATCTCCAAAATGGAGCCAATCTCTGTTTTCAAACCAGAGAGGCATACATTTCTCAGTGATCGTTATAAACTCAGTTCTCAGACAAGAGAAATGCATCTATACAGGACAAAATGATTCACTCATTTTTATGGCCATCTTATTCAGTAACTTTTAAATTTGAAAAGTTTATGAATTTGTGCTCAAGTTTTTTTCTCAGAAAAAGAGATCTTTTTCATTTCCTTCCTATGTGACCATGATTCTAAAACAAAGAGACTTTTTAATTTTAATGGTAATTTTAGTGGTATTAATATAATCCCTTTACAAACTTTCCCCCAAATCTTTGCCTCTTAAGTCTTTATAATTTTTTTTTTAATCTATTGTGATACTTCAGAAATCTCAATTCTTTCCAGTTTGGAAATAGTTTAATTTTTAAAAAATGTTGGCCCTTTTTGGAAATATCAAAAAAGCTATGCCTATATTCAGTTCAGCTGGCTATTGAATACTATTTTGTGAAGTAAATTTATATGAAAAATATTTATACAGTGCAGGCGCCAGTTTTTAAAGACTTTTGTTTCTTCAGTTAACTTAAACTATCTCCATTTAAAAAATTATTGCTGTTTTTTTATTGCCAACCTAATTATACTTTTCTTGAAGACAATGTCCGTAAACACTCATCAAATTTTTATCATTTAATTCTTTGCAATCAAGCTTTATCTAGTTTTTTTTCCCCTTAAATCACAGAAAACATTCAAGAGGAATACTGTTGCAGCTGAAATTGGTGGGGGAGTTCAATACTGTTTTCAGTTAAATTATTTTAAAATGTTCTTTGATGGAAAGCAGTTGTTTCTAATGACATTTCTGTGGTTTTCAACTTTTTATGAATTTCACATAGGACACATGGTAATTTGTATATAAAGAACTTGGTTAAAGAAGTTGCTTAATGTAAATATAAATAGTCACAATTAGTATAGACCCATCAATATATTTTTGATAATTTTTCATGTATGGTAAAAGTGTAAGTGGCAAAGTGATACTATGATATAAAAATCAAAGTTTTGAGAGTCAACGTGGGAAAATAGAAGGTTTTTAGACTTTCTTAAAAGACTTTGTTAAAATTTTCCTGATATCATTGTTTGCTCTAACTTTGCACTCTTTGATAATGTTTAAGAAAATGTGTGTAATCAAAATTGGTAGCGATAGCCTCTGTTAACACAGTATATGTTTTAAACCTTCCTGTATGCCTGTTTTGACCATACTTGTGGTAGTATCATGTGTTAAGTTCTCTGTCTCCCTTTCTTTGTTCATTTACAGCCAAAGTGACCTTGTTATTAAAGTATATGCATATATGGAATCTTGTGTGCTTTGTGTTGTTTTTTTCCTTCTTCTTTTTAAATTTTTTGTTTGTTTTAGGTAAGGGGGAAAGCATTCGTCTGTGAGATATGATTACAAATTAAATAGATTCTATAAATATTCTGAATGAAGGAACAGCTACCATATATTTAGTAAAATAGTATTTTAAAGATTATTTCAAATAAGAATACTGTCTTCCAAATACCATATACTTTCAAAAATAAAGTTATCTGCAAGAAAGATGTAAAATCAAAGAGATTTTTTTTTCAAGTAATGGAGATTGTAAACCTGAGTTAGTCAGTACAGGGTAACAAGTAAGAATGTGGGCTCTTGAGTCCGTTGCCTGATGACTCTGTCACTCATTAGCTTGAGAATACGTGAGTTATTAACCTTCTGTGCCTTCTTTTTTCTCATCTATAAAATGGGGACAAGTGTAGTATCTACTTCATACCGCATATGAAATGCTCATGACAGTACCTGGCATGTGGCGGGATATACTAGATAAACGTTAGTTACAGGGCTGTCATGCTGTATAGCTCACTGGATCGTGCAGAGCGTAGTCTGCATAACCGTATTCTGCAGCTGTGGTCAGCTGCCATTATTGTCATTATTATATCATTTTCCTGTCTCTAATAGGCTAATTCTTGCCATTTAGACTTATAACAAGTAGCTTTTAGTGATAGATGTTCAGTGTGATAATCATTTAAAGGTAACTCAAGATAAATTTGAGTCAAAAATCCAGAAACAACATATTTTCAGATGACACGCATTTTTAAAAGTATCCCGGATAATGAGTTATTACTGATCGATAAATTCCACTACTGAGAAAAGAAAAAGTGCATTATCTTCTTTCACCATTGTTAATAAGAAGGAATATTTTAGTTGTTTTTCATGATATGTGTACTTCATATCCTACCTACTATTTGAACCTGATTGCACTGTACAGAATTGAGAAATCTATAGGCCTACATTTACCATTACTGTCCAGGGGAATACAAGATTCAGTTTTTATGAGCATAAATAAATATTTTAGTAAAAGAACACTATTTTAGCATAGGCACTGCTATTTTACACAGATATGTAATGTGTTTTATTATTTTTTTAGGAGTTTTTTTGGGGAAAGCTTTTTCAATTTAGTCTAAATTGTGACTAACAAGAATCATGAAAGGGAAAGAGAAGTATCAGTGTGCTCCAACAGAGCAGATGAACTATGTCTGAACGTAGTATTCTCCCCCTGACTATAAGGGTTAGTGTCCTAGAAGCCCTGCCTATTGGTGGTTGATGGATTTAAGACCTTTTATTCATTTAGCAAATACTTCTTGAACTCTTCCTACTAAAAACTGATTTTTACAGTCCTAGAAGTGTGCTATTTAAATATTTTGAATGAGAAATGCTTTGGGTAATGTTTAGTAGAGTTGGCATATAGCCAAGTTGGTCAGTTTCAAGTTTTGATTACAATTCACAGGATCATTCATATTCCCATTCCCCACACAGTTATGTGGGGCCCAGTAAGAGCCTCCGGCAGCACCTAGTACCCATCTCTACTCCCTCCCTCCTGACCAGTGATTTCAGCATGCAGCTCTAAGGCCTGAGGTTACATCCCTCAACTTCCTTCTCCTCTCTGTATCCTACTCTAATTCCCTTTTCGTAAATGCATGTGAAACACTCGGGTTAGTCTGGACCCCAAGTCCTTGTATTTTAGGAAAAAGTGTTCAATAAAACCATGAATAACAAGGTTTTTGTATAAGAGTGACTCAGGGAAGAAGGTTACTGAACTAGCACTCCCCTGCCGCATGTACAATAGCTACTCAGTTAATTCTAGAATATCCTGGAGATCAAAGTCCATCTTGAGCCAAGGAGCCAGGATTCTTGCTGGAATTAAAGTGTGTCAGTCCCACTGGAATTAAAGTGTCAGTCTCTCTCAACAAAGCCTACTGAGTACAAATTGGGTACCAAGGCTATACTCAAAGATTTAGCATTTCCTGAGTCCCTACCATGTGCCAAGCAAGTATTGTTCATAGGAAAATAAATTCATCAGTATCTACAGGAAGTCAACTCCACAAGGTTAGAGGGCCGTCTAGAAGAATTCCGGTGCCGTGTGTTATGGCTGTGTTAGGACTATGCACAATGTGCTATGTTAACAGGAAGGGAGGGGCCACCAGCTTAGGAAAATCACAGCTGTCCTGCCTCCAACTCCACACGCAGGTGGAGGACAAGCAGGCAGGATCAGGGCGATCTATCCTTGGGAACATTCGGCTCCAGTTGCGATTAATCATGTTACTGGTTGTCAATATCTTTGTCCTCCGCAAGAATGTAAACTCCGAAACAGCGAGAGCCCTTTTTACTCTCCATCATCTTGTCCACCACGGTCTTCTCATCGCTGTTTCACACGCTTGGCACTTAACAGGCATGCCGCACGTCGTTCGTTATTCAATTGGGTGGACATATGAGAATAAACGGGGCAGACATTAAGCCTGGCTGTCAGGAAAAACTATAAAGTTGGCATCACAAGTAATAATTGGAATGTGAACCTCTCTTGACAGTTATCAGAAAAGGCAAGTATTTAGGTGAAGGCGCCAGGAAGGCTTTTAAAGTTCTCTGCTGGGTTGGGGGATGGAGAGGGTGGGTAGCCAGAAGGCTAGATCTGCTTCAAAGAGGTTTGGGGCTTTTTAACACTACATTTCTTTTGTAAATTAGTTCTGTGGGATTATTTGGGAAATTCTGAATGACGCTAGCTCGAAGATACAGCGGTTTCTGAGTTACTTCTACGTTTTTTCTCACGGGCTACTGCCATTCCCCAAGGGACAGAACGACTGAAGCTCCAACTTTTTCAAATACTGGGAAGGAAACGGTGTGAAATTGCCACAGGCAGTAACTGCCGGCACCAGGCGACAGCCCTTGGAAAGCTGGTTCCCAGGCGGGCCGGGCCGCGCGAGCCCCACCCCGCCCCGCGGCGCCCGCGGGCGTCGGGGGGTCACGTTGCCTGTGCCCCGCGCCCTGATTGGCTGCAGCAGGGCAGCGAGGGCGTGCGTCTGCGGGCCCTCGGGTCCCCGGTGCCCTGTTGACCGCGGGCAAAGGGGCAGGTGGCCTGCTTGTCGCCGCGGAGCGAAATTCGCGAGCCGCTGGGGACCCTCGGCCTAGTCCCCAGCCCTCGGAAAGACGACTGGCCACGAGGATCAGCGGCCGGACAGAGCCGGGGGCCCAGGACTCACTGCCCCTTAAGGAGTGGACACCGACAGGTGAGTCGCGACCTTCCTCCCGCGGGGGTGATCGTCACGCGCACGGCAGCGGCCGCGAGGCAGGGGTCTAGGGCCGCCCGCCGCGAAACCGCCCTCGCGGCCCGCCGCCCGGCTCCGCCCGGGCGCCGCAGGGTGGGTGTGTGGGTTTCGAGCGCTCCGTGATCTTTTTACTTGGGTCTTCGTTTTTCCTGGCTTATAAACATTGGGGTTAATTTGAAACCGTCGGCAGATCGTACACGTTATAAAAGTAGAATTTAATTGAAGTTACTGGCGTTTATATGTTATGCATATTACAGAAGTGGATTTCACGCCTCAAAAATGTCTAAGAAACGTGAAGTTTCTTAAAATAGCCTACATTGTGTTTTAACAGACATTTACCAAAAGCATTATACCTGGGCTCTGGAGCCGAGCCGTTGGGTTTGAATACAAGGCCTACCCTTTATTAGCCAAGAAACCGTGGGCAGGTTTCTTTACCTGCAGCTGTGTTCTCGTCTTTAACATGTGTTGTTGTGATGATTTACTGAGTTTTCTGAATGCTGTGTGATTTATGATATCAACTAATTTAATCTTCCCCTCACCCAGGATATAGTGTTTCCATTTTCCTGATGCTCAAACACAGCGAATGACCAGGAACTAAGTCCAGGCAGCCCACAGTTTTAGCCACTACATTAAGTTGCTTCATGAACTTGGCTTGTCAGTTCCAGTTGACAAACACTGATTTTGTTCCTCTGTGGACCAAGCTCTTTGCTGGGTGCAGCGGGTTAAGCAGAGGAGCACCCGGCCCTCGTGGTCCCTTCAGTCTCGTACAGGTTGTTCACAGTTGGGCTGCAGGGCACCCATGAATCCTGCCACAATCTTTTGCAAACTGTGGGTATTAGTCTTTTTCTTTTTTATCGAATGAGAGTCTGTGACTCTCATCAGATTGGTCTGTAATCCAAGGATATGAAGACACATTTTAGCAGAAGAGCTAGTGTTAGCATAATGCCTAACACGTTGTATAAGTGTTTTAAAAAAAAAAAAAAGCCAAAATACTACTGGTTGAATAAATAACAAACTTAAGGGAGGATAGTGCTACAGTAGGGTCGAGAGCAAGGTGCCACGGAGGAGCACACAGCAAAGTCACTTGCCTAGGAATGCCTCCTAGCATCACGGATGTCAGCCAGGTGAAGGGCAGAGAAGCAAGTCATAGAACACAGTGGCGACCAGTCCGTGCCCTCATGGAGGGTGAGACAAAAAACACATGAACAGCCGCAGCTGTGACAGGTGGCGCCGAGGAGCAGTCCTTGGTTCCATGAGAGCCTCCAATGGGGACAGGAGGCTTCATCTGTTCATGGAGGTCATGGAAGTTTCCCAGGAAAGTGACACTTGACCTCGGAGTTAGGGGCACGTTGAGCCTGGAGAACAGTCCTCAGTCTTCAAAGACCCTGTGGTGGGAAGAAGTGGAGCACCAGGGACCGAAAGGAAGCGGGCGGTGGCTGGTCCAGGGAGAGGGGGACGGGGATTTGGGTGGCAAAAGAACCCAGACAGAGAACCCTTGTGGGCCATGGCAAGGTATTTTTATTTCGTTTTAAGTCTTTATCCCAAAGTGCCATTGGAAAGCTTGTTGTAGGGAGGTGACAGGATCCCATTTTGAGACGAAGCTGGAGAGGTGCCCTCGTGAATTAAGTGAAGCCCTGGACAAGGACAGGATCAGGGGAGAGAGTCTAGAACCGAGCCTTGAAGATGAGCCTCCAAGGGAGGCAGATAAAGGAAGGTCCGATATGTAGGAAGGAAGGGGGAGAACTGGGAGAATGGGAAATCCTGCAGGTCACGTGAGGGAGATTTCACGGAGAAAGTGGTCAACTGTGCCCATACCGCAGAGGTCAAGAGATAGGAACTAGAGCTACTCGTTGGCTCTAATCACATGGGAGTTGTTTTTATTGGAAGCTATATAAGTAGGAGAGACAATGGAGAAAAAGGAGAATTCACAAGAATTAACTGATGGGAAGAGAAAAATAGGGGTTTAGCTGGAGTGGCAGTGAGAGGAAGAACCGTTGAGGTGAGGGTGGGAGCCTCGGAGAGGAGGATACAGATGAAGGAGTGGGTACCTGAGAAAGAAGGGCCCTGCGGATCCCAGGCCAGAGGGCTTGGGATCAGCGCCTGAGTAGGGATTACCGGGATAATGAAAGGTGTTAAGTGCAGGGAAGAGGCTATAGCAGGAGGTTTATGTTTGGTGTGATGAGTTGCTCTCCTTTCTTTGTAGGAGTGGCAAGGGTATTGGTTAAGAGTGAAGGAGGGAATGGGGTTGGGGGGAAGCTGGAGATCTGAGTTGAGAAGATTTGACATAGTAGGTGGGGGATGTGCAAGAGCGAATTGACCAGACATTGTTTTAGGATGGCCTGACAGAAGGAGCCAAGTACGCAGCAAGGCCAGAAAGTAGCCACCTGGCTCATTCAGGGAATTACAAAATAGTGGGGGAATAAGAATGGAAGCTAGCTAGAGACAGGAGCTGCATTTACTGTATAACAAAGGAGGCATCACAAATCATGGGGGAAGGAACGGATCGTTCAGAAACGGTGCTTGGAGATAGCTACACTTTGATAAAATCTGTTTAGAGTCTTAGCTCACAATCAAATTCCAAATGAATTGAAAGAGCTTTTAAAATTCAAACAAAAATATATAAGGAAATAGAGATAAATTTTTATCTAATCATCCGATGCTTAAAAGCAGTAGGAATCATGAAGGAAAACTTCCCTGACCCTTTGCCCACTTAAATTAACCACTCTGTTCTGACATGTACTATATATGAACCTCGAAGACATTCTAAGCCAGACATAAAGGACAAATATTGTATGATTGCACTTACATGAAGTTCCAAGAATAGGCAAATTCATAGAGACAGAAAGTAGAAGTTACAAGGGGCTAAGAGGAGAAAGGAGTAGGGAATTATTGTTTAATGGTTACAGAGTTGGTATTTGGGATGATGAAAAAGTTCTAGAAATAGTGATAGTAGTTGTACAATATTTTAAATTTAGTTTATGTACACTTAAAATGGTAAATTTTATGTTACACATATCCTACCACTAAAAAAAAACCAGTTTGATATGCTAAAGCTGGAGAAAATATTTACAAAAATAATATTATTCTTAATATATTTAAGAGTTTGTATACAAGAAAGATGGCCATTTAAAAGGCAAACGGCAGTAATAATTCACAAAAGGAAATGAAGATGGTCAAAATAATTTAAGAAAAGGTTAGCCTCACTAATAAACTGAAGTTAAGCTAGTGTTATATTCATTTTTCACATATTAAAATTAAAACTGATGAATCACTAATACTGCTTTTAGACTGTCAATTGAAATAGTTTTTCTGGATAGTAAATCAACAACTTAGCTTTTCAAATGTTCACACATCTCCTTTATAGTAATTCTACTCCTAGGAGTTCATCCTAAAGGAAAAAATAGGAAATGTGGACAGATATTCACCATATACCAAAGAATTCAGAGAGCCCAAATGGTAGGGAACACATTACAGAATTATAGGAAATCCATCCCATATATCATGCACTCATTTAAAATATGTAGAGTGTTTTTGATGCCAAAGTTAGATACAAGTGGATAAAATAAAAGAAGAAATTGTGTATGTGTTGGATATTGATTACAGAGTCACAACACTTGTGCTTTTCTCTTTTGCAGTCAACTGTTCATCCGAGAGAGAATGAGATAGAACAAGACATAATAAACAGCTTGTTGTTCAGACAGCTCACCTGAGCACGTGGTAACTTCACTCCGTAGTAAGCAGGAAATGGGAGACAGTCCGCTTTTCCCGTAGGTTCACTGGGCAAGAGCCTCATGCCTGTGTTAAATGTTGAATATTTAATGATCTGTCGGTTTTTGTACCTTAGCCCTCACAGCAAGCCAGCTCCTTCATCTGGTGCTTAGCCAACACTGGAGTGTGTTCCTCCTTTGGGTGTCCAGTGTGGGGCCTGCTTAAGAAATTTTCAAGGAAAATTCTGAGTTTTTGTCATTTTCGCTTTATTGGCTGAGTTTAGAACCTCACATATAAGGCAGCTTTATATATTTTAAAATGATAATAAAGAACATAGAATAAAACTGGACTTGTATATCAAAATACGAAGTTTTCTGTAGGTGGTAGGATTATGAAAACTTTTCCCCAGTTCCTATACTTCTTAGAATTTGGCAAATTCTCTATGGTGAGAATGTATTGCTTTTATAAGTAGTTATTTTGGATAGCCAAAGCACTTAAAATGGGATTTTCAGTAACTCTTTGTAAAAAATTTCTTGTCTAAAATATAATTTAAAGTCATATTACTATAAGAATTTTAGCTACAGGTCTTTCCTACCATTTATTGAGTACTTACTGCATACCAGGCTCTGTGTGAAGTACTTGACGTGCATTTTTAACCCTTACAATATTCCTGTAAAGTTTACCTGCTGTGTTCTCCATTTTACAGATAGTACTATTGTGATTATAACTAATATTTATTGAACATGTATGGTGAGGCACTGTTTTCATCACGTTTGTTTACTTGTTTAATCTGAGGCCAATCAACTTTCCCAAGATGATCCCATAAATTAGAGCCGGGACTGCGTGTGGACAGTTTGGCTGCAGAGCCCACACTCCTTCCAGCATGTGGTACAGATGGGCGGCCTGAGCTCGTGGGCCCCCTTGAACAGTGGCCGCGTGGGGCTCCAGCCTAGATCCGCCTCTGCCCTTCCTCATTGTACCTCCTCCTTTCTGTGAAAATCCAGAAACTTAAAAAATTCTTAGAAACTTAAAAAAATCCTTTAATATTTACATCTTGGCTGTTGAGGAATCACCTGAAGGAAACTCTGGTCGAACCACTGGAAGTAAAACGGAAGCTATGCCTACAATTGTTTTGGACATTTTGGACATTGTAAGCACTAACAATGAGGTGTGGTTACAAATAGTAAACCAAAATGAGAACATTGTTACTTGTTATTTTTTTTTCTTTAAAAATAATCATTTCTTTGGATGAGTTAAGATAGGCTTGAAAGGCGAAGAGTCCTTGGCAAACATGGCAAGGGCATTATTAAGGGCAGGGATCGGAAATGGCTTTTTTGCGGTTTAACTTAATACCTACAAATTATAAGGGAAGGCTGCTGAAGGAGTTAGCTGAATACGTCAGTACTACACACTTTTGTGGTAGGACCGAAACACTTAACTCTCAGGCGCTGAAAGAACAAAGCAAGCATGTTTTCATTACTAGAGACATAATAGTGCCAAAGGCTGCAATGCATTCGGCACAGTATAACCATCTCTAGGTGCCTAAAGTAAAGGTATCTAGTGGGGACAGCTGGTAGACCGTTCTCAAAGTCGGTCCCCATTCCACAGCTGACATGATCCCCCATTGGCTCCACTGGGGCAGCCACATGGCATTTCTCATTTTACCTGGCTCAGACTTATTTTAAATAAATTAACTGACAGACTTCAGGTAATAGTTATCCAGCAAAAATGTTTGCTCTAAAATATAAAACTAGAGATGACCCCATTCCCTTTCTTGGTAAGTTTTTGCTTCAGCTAACCATCACCTTGAAAATATAAAACGTTAAAAAATGTAAACCGTTAACAAAAAAAAAAAACCCTGTATGTAATGTAGATCTAAAGAGAAACATATCAAAGTTGTAGGAGGAGGAATTTATATCAAAATAACAGCCAAGGTCTGTGAATTGTTGAACTTTTTGTGGGCTTACTGCTGATCTGTAAAATAGAAATTACGACTTCACAAGGTTGTCGCAAAGCTCAAATAGACAATGTATTCATAAAGAGGTATAATTCCTTTAAAAATTAAGAGGATATATGTAATATTCCATGTGAGTAGTTTTCCTGTCTAATTTAAACATCTCTTTTCCATGCGAAGTTACAGCTAAATTTGTGTTTGTGTTCTAAAAGTCAGCCCTCCTTATGTTAAAACGTGTATTTTCTTTCTTACAGGCACCATGAGTACATTCTGAGTCCCAGGACGGTGGGGAGTAAGCCAGCGGATTGCAGGCATGTCGTGGAAGTTGCTGATGAGATCCCAGCCTTGCAAGCTGTGTTCTTTGAGAAAGGTGCTAACGGCTCCCACACACAGACCTATTTTACCACGCTTCACCTACACAACTGATAACCAGTCAAAAAAAGAAAACAAAAAAACAGTGGATAAACTCTATAAATTTTCAGTTGACGTCAGGAAAATTCGCAGATTAAAAGAATGGGTACTTTTGGAGGATGTAACCTATGTTGAAGAAATTGCAAATATTTTACAACAACTAGGTGCCGATGAGACTGCTGTAACCAATATTTTGGAACGCTGCCCAGAAGCAGTTGTCTGCAGTCCAGCCGCTGTTCACACCCAAAGAGAACTCTGGCAGGCAGTCTGCAAAAACGAGAAAGAGTTAGTCAAGTTAATAGAACAGTTTCCAGAGTCTTTCTTTACTGTTAAACACCAGGAAAACCAGAAGCTGAACATTCAGTTCTTTCAAGAGTTGGGACTCAAAAATGTGGTCATCAGCCGATTTTTGACAACTGCATCTAGTATTTTTCATAATCCCGTTGAGAAGAATAAGGAAATGATAAAGATTCTCCAAGAGAATTATCTAAATTTAGGTGGTTCTGAAGCCAACATGAAAGTTTGGCTACTAAAATTATTAAGCCAAAACCCATTTATTTTGTTAAATTCTCCTGCATCTATAAAGGAAACACTAGAATTTCTACAGGAGCAGGGTTTCACAAACTTTGAAATTCTCCAACTTCTGTCCAAACTCAAAGGGTTTCTTTTTCAGCTTTCCCCAAGAAGTGTACAGAACAGTATTTCCTTCTCTAAAAATGCTTTTAAATGCACAGATCATGACCTAAAGCAACTCGTTTTGAAATGCCCTGCCCTTTTATATTATTCTGTTCCCATTTTGGAAGAGAGGATCCAGGGATTGCTGAAAGAAGGAGTTTCCATAGTTCAGATAAGAGAGACGCCAACGGTTCTTGAGTTAACACCGCAGATAGTACAGTACAGAATAAGGAAACTGAATTCCTTAGGCTACAGAATAAAGGATGGCCATCTAGCAAATCTACATGGAACGAAAAAAGAGTTTGAGGCTAACTTTGGTAAAATTCAGGCCAAAAAAGGAAGGCCATTATTTAACCCTGTGGCACCATTACATGTTGAAGAGTAAGGAAGTTGCTTTTCTCTGGCAGTGCAGAGTGAAACAGTGATTCAGTTTACAGGTACCAGTCATTTTAAGAACCTGCTTAAGCTTCTGAATTCTGTGTAAATTACTTCTAAATTCTCTGACTCATTTGCTCTGTTTTAAAATATAAATTGCCTTTTTAAAAATAAAATTGGTAATTTTGACCTTCAGCCATTTTCTTCTAAACCCTTCTACTGTTAAATGGCACATCAGTGTGATATGTGATAAGTGAAATCATTTCTAAGAAACTGACAGGTGCACTCCCTTCATTCAAAGCCTGGGTACATTTTTTTTTCACATGGCACATTTCATCTGGGATGCAGACCCGGACTTAATCACCACCACCACTCTGAAGCCTCACCCTACTGCGGTCTGAGTTCTGTAACTTAGTATTAAGTGAAACATCTGCAGACTTCTAATACATTTTTCAGAGAAAGTTGATTTTATTTCCTGGTTGGAATAAGTGAATATCTTTGAGAACCTAGTATTACTCGTCCAAAAAGAACCATTAGAGCTTACTTATATTTAAAATTGCCCGTTTTATATCTCATGAAACACTTTAATGTGCATTCATTACTTTCCCCATTTTTCAGATGAGGAAGCAAACTTAGAAAGGCCACTCAGCTGCCAAGTGACAGAGTGCAGGTTGACCATGATCTGACTTCTTTTCAAACCTTGTAAGAAAAGGATTGCTCATGAGTTGGCATAAGAAAAGTCACCTCTACCTGACCTTCCAAAAGAGTGAGTACCAACAAATTTAGGGATTTTTATAAAAACTTCTCTAAAATTCCTTGAATTTGAAAGGATTTAATTTATATGCATTTGAAGTAAATGAGGCAGTTTTAAAACTTCCTGAAAATCCATGTTTGCCTATAAAAAGAGAATGTGTGAGGATCATTATTGATTTTAGTAGCATTTCAAATTTCTATTTCTAGATCTTGTTCCAGGATAAACATTATCCAGATAAAGACTGGCTTGCTTTCAGCTGTGGAGTTTGAACTTTGTAACAAACCTAACAATTGAATGACACTCAAACATCTGTGCACTCTGCGTACATGATGAAAAATGCAGGCCATGTCTTCATTCAGCAAATCCAAGTAACCCTCCCTATCTGAATCTATTCAGTTCCTTAGGAGAGTGAAAGAAATCTTTGTGCAGCACCTACTAAACGCCAGCTGGGCACATTGTGCTTTGCAACCAACCCTAAGAGTTTGGTACTCTTGTTTACTGCTGTTTGACCAATGAGGGGACTCAAGCACAGAGAGGGTAATTCACTTACCCAGTCACGTGGGAATGTCTTTTCAAGGAAAAGAATGGCAGCCAGTAAGGTTGGAGCAGGGCTGAGTGGTACAAAATGAAAGATGACCGTCACAGGTCCATCTAAGGAGCAGGGTCTCATCCTAAGTGTGATGGAAAACCCTTGGAGAAATGTGAGTTTGTGCTTGTTCTGAAATCATCAGTCAGTGGCGCTCTCCCTCTCAAGTATCTCTCGGCTTGGAATGCATTATATGGTCACCTTTTAGATGCCAGTTTTGAGATGCCTGCTAGGTACCTGAGCAGAGATGTCAAGTAGACAAATGGCGAAGTTGGAGCTGTGAGAAGTTAGGAGTAGAGGTGGGTATCCAGAGGTCATCTGCGTATCTGCGGTTATTTAAAACAATGACTGTAGATGAGCCGGCCCAGAAACAAAGTGTAGATTCGTAACAGTGGCTGGCCAAACCTGGAAAGGGTTGACCAGAGGCAGAAAAAGAGGACGTGGTTAATAACGCTGAATGCCATGGAGGGGTCAACCAAGACAAGTGACCAGTGGATTCGGCAAAAAGGAAATCGTCGGCCCTCCTAACAAGAGTGATTCAGGTGGAATGAGAAAGGTAAGAAGGCAGCTGGAGTGGGTTGAGAGAACACAAGATGAGAAAGGGGCAGGAACTTTAAAGGTTTTCCAGAAGTTTTGCTGCGAAGGGAAGCAGAAAAACAGGTTGTGAGATTAATTTTCTTTAAAGAGAGCAAATACTAAAACATGTTTATATGCTGATAGATACGACCCAGAAGAGACAGACAGATGAGAGATGGAAAACTGCAGTATCAGCATCCTTGAGGAACCGAAGGTGGGCTGACTTTGGGCGAGAGCGGAGGTACTACTGGTCCTGGTCCTTGGAGAGAGGGAACAGAGGCAGGAGAGTCACTGGTTAGGGAAGGACAGTATGGGAGGGGAGAATAGCAGGAGGGCTGGAAAGAGGAGATAGGAAATAGTTGCGAGTAAGAGGAAAGTGAACATACGAGAGGGTATATATATATATATATATATATATGAAAGTTCAGCAGAGTTGAATGACCATGTGTGCTTTGTGGCCATTAATTTAAAAAAGAGCCTAGTCAGCACAGCAGCGAAATTTAGGTGTGCAGGCCCAGGCGGAGAACCTAGAGGCAGTTATGGTTTTAGAAACACACTTGTAACTTACTCTGACTTGAAAAGATTTAAAAAATCCACATTCATGGTCAAACATGCAGTATATTGACTTTATTTTCCCTTAGATCAAATCCTATTCCATGTTTTCTTTGGTAAGCCTTTGAACCTCTCTGCGTTTTTCTATTTTTGCATTCTTATTCACGTCTATGAATAAAATTTAAAGTATTCAAAATCAATAACATAGCAGGAGATATTCTTGAGTCAACATGAGTCAAATTTTATTTCCTGTGTGAAAAAAGGACTCGAACAAAATCATTTCCTTTAAATAATTTGTGTATAATTACACTAAATTCATTTCTGTAGCAAAATGTAATTAGCTGCCAAAGTAAACATGATCACCTGGAAGGCTCCAATGGGCTCACACCTGGTTAGCTTGGTGAATCAGGCACACAGCACTCAATGCCAACAGCAGAATGAAGGACTAGTTATCAAGTAACCTCATTTCTGCTTCTGAACATAAGGTGAAAAAGTTGTAACTTACACTAATCCAGAGTGATATGGGAAATTCAACTAACAAACACTGAAAGTTAGCCTGTTCCGTATTTGTAAAGAGAATAAAGGTACTTTCCTCATGTTGATTAAATCAGATAATGTATGGGTCTGTAGATGCCAGTAAATATCAATTTTCTACCTTCCTCCACTGGTGCCCATTCCTTTGAGTCATTTCTGTCCGATGAGAGGTGGAAGTTGGTTCCACAGTTACTCAGCACAGAGGGAAATGCTCCCTACTTTATAACTCGTTCATCAGTTCCCAAGTTTTCAAGTGCACAGGAATCACCTGCAGCAGTTGTGAAAACTGTCTTGTAGATTTAGCAAGTAAGGGTAAAACCTAGAAATCTGCATTTTTAATCTATGAATTGTTTAAAGTGTATTTGTATTTCATTATTGTGTTAGTGTCAAAATACATATTCAGTATTTTGTTTCTGCATTTACATCAAAAAATTTAAGAACTGGCTAGTTATTTTCTGAACTGCTATGTAAAAATTTTAAGAGTACCCTGTTTTAAAATTTCCTTTATTTCCTTAGATCTTTTGAAACATTTCATCTTTTGCAGATCATAGTGCTTTATTAACAGATTCATGTATTCTTTTCCCATTCCTTTAATACAAAAAAAAATTCAGTCATCAGTTATTTTCATCTGACATTTCACTAAGTGCAGGATTCATAATGTCAACATTATTAGAGCAGTCATCACGTGGGTCACACAAGTTTATCCTCATTGTGACAAATACCCACTCAAAAGATAAGCTGAATAACAGACGCCTCCAGGTGTGTACAACCACCTTGCTTTTTGAAGTGAACTACTACTGTTTAACAGGTCAAACTGTTAATCTACAAAAATAAGCTGGAAAAGACTCAAGTGTACAGCTCTACATATCATCAAATGGCAAGTTCATTTCAACAAGAACCTCTATAAGTGAAGTTGTACAGTTCTCTGCTATCATTGCAAAAGCTTCTCCTGAACAAAGTTGTAGTTTAGAATTTAAAACAAACAAGATAAAATGTACCAGTTGGCTTTTCTGTAGCAGAAATTAATTACAACCATTTTCCTCAAGCAATGTTAAAGATAAGTAAAGTTGAAAATAAATATGCAGGCATACAGTAAATAAAGTCTATATTTAGAAATTCAAGTACAAAGCACAGCAGACCCTATGACTATAGAAGGTAAATTAAAAATATAAAATACCAATGAAGCAAGAATTTCTTTCAAATAGCAGGAAATAAATTCTCCAACACCATTATTTAGATCATAATTTGTGTTCATCTGTTAATTTTGATTAAAAAAAAAGCCTTTGCTAATTGTATCTGACCAGATATACCAACAAATATACCTTAAATCACACAGCATGAAATAAATGGCCTTTAAGTTTTTGATGAACTGAACTCCCTAATGACTTTTCGGGTTTGTATACTGCAGAAAGGTTCAAGAACCTGTTGATCTCTTAAAATCCGTGCTGGTATTTATGAAAGCTTTTAAGAGTTATGTTCTTATTCATTTGTCAATCTACATTATTATAATGGAAAACTCTAACTCATTTACAAACATGTTCACGCCTTGGGAGCTGGAGTAGTCTAGTCTAAGTTCCCAGGGATGCTGCTCGACTTACTCCTGAGCATCACGCCTTCCCTCCCTCCCCTCGCCAGGGAAAAACGTCTGCAGAATGGAGACAAACTTCCAGACTTGAGTATAAAGAAAACTAAGATTTTTCAGGCTTGGATTATAACCTTCAGTTAAGAGTAATTCCAAATATATATATGCCACTTTTCAAATTTTTATGAAACTGAACATGAAACAGAAACAAAGATGAGATCCAACCTAAGTTATATTCTCTGAAAATGAATGAGACATGATGATGAGATAGGTTAATAAGACATGACATATCACCCATTGTCAGTAATATCAATTTCCTGCCTGAAGTTGACTTGGAGAATGGTACAGTCTACAGGTTTACAGTTGCTTTACAGGATGGTAAGGTAACATTTTAAAAGCCTATAAACGATTGAAAGCACATATATGTATTTTTTACATTCAAAACTAACCTATTTCATTCAGTTTAAAAGTCGGCCTCCACGTATTTGTGGTTGCTTCTACTGTGTTTTTTAAAAGGGGCACTGCTAATCATTTAAGCCATCTTAGAGATAAAATAGGTATGAAAAATTTTTTATATATTGGATGTTCTAGGTGATTCTTAAGAACTTTAAATTATCCTTTGTTCTTCCTTAAATCCAAAACTCTTCCAACATAGCTTCTGATCAGTACAGAAATGTTCCTTAGGCACTGTGAGGTGTATGGACAATGGAGCATGAACCCAGGTTGTAGCATACAATTTTGTTATAACTACTGACAGTTAACAAGTTTTAACAAGCACTATCTTATCTGCTGAGAGCAAGAAATGCCTCTACCCAATGACTCCTGAGATTCTTAAGGGGGAAAACTAATTTCACAAACAACTTTTAAGAGAATCCACATACAATTTTAAGAACTGCACATATATAGCGTTATTAGGAAAGATGTTTTCTATTGTAAGGCATCGATGATTAAATTAACATAATGCATATCTAACAAAAGATGGTTAACACTCAGTATCATAAAACCACTTATCTTTTAAACTTCTCTAAGTCCTGCTACTTTTACCAGCTTAAATAAGAAAAGAATGCCTCTTGGCTTAATCAACTATGGTTATAAAAAAACTAAGACATCTGAAACTATTAGGCACGTCAAAGTTACAGTTTATGTAGTTCAAGGTTCCCTTCTGAAGGAGCAGACGAGTTACCTGGCACATTATACATATGGAACTGTAAAGACCATCCACTAAATTCAACTTTCACATTTTTAGTTAAACTAAAAGACTTATAGTAAATATTCAAATATATCATATCTTCAGTTACAACTGAGTAAGTGTAACATTTTACCAGATAAAAAGCTGGAATTTAAGTATGAGAAACCTTCACACACTGTGCTAGTATTGGTCTCTTTTTAGACGAAAGCCAGTCATCAATACTTTCAACACAGCAGCTTAGAAGATAAACGTCCAAAACAGCTGACTTAGTTGTAGTCCATAATTTAGCAATTCAATGCCACTGGCATCATAATGCTGTGGAGAGCAAGTGTATCTCCATGTTTTAGTCAGATTTGTCTTTCTTCTTTCCTGTTAATGGCACTTTGCTGACAACAGCAGACCCGACAGCTGTGACACCTCCAGCCACTGCAGACACGCCCCCTTTCACCAGCCCTATTCCCACTGAAGGCACAGTTGTAACAGCTGTTTTGGTCACCTCCAGACTTTTCCCACCAATCCAAGCCACACCACCAATGGTGGCACCAACAGCTCCCTTCGTGACACTGAAGATGCCCCCGGTCACGCGGGACAGCATGCCGGGCTGTTGCTGGGGGTGATCTTTCATCGAACCTAATGAGAGAAAATGCCATAAGACAGTTAAACGCAAGTTCTTATAAGAATAGCACAAATCATTACTTTCTAACGATCAGGATATTCTGACAAGGTTAACCACATAAATATAAATTTTTCATATTCGGCAATGGCTAAATTTATAAAAACCAATTTTTAACTGAAATTTGAGTAATAAGCATAGTTAATATAAATTTTAAAACAGCTGAAAGAAATGATGATATAATAAGCATTTAAATATAGTCATTCCCCCCTTATCTGAAGTTTCACTTGAGTAGTTTGTTACCCACAGTCAACCAGTCTGCATTAAATGGAAAATTCCAGAAATAGACAATTCATAAGCTTTAAATTGTGTGCCTTTCAGAGTAGCATAATGAAATTTTGCGCCGTCCCCCTCCACAGGGCCCAGGAGATGAGGCATCCCAATGTCCAACATACCTACATCGTACAAACAGTACAATGTATTTCTAAAGAAACCACATTCAGATAATTTCTTTCATAGTATACTGCTATAATTGTTGCATTTAGTATTAGTTATTCTTGTTAATCTTACTGTGCCTAATTTATAAATTGAGTTTTATCATAGGCATATATATAGGAAAAAACAGTATACATAGGGATCAGAACTATCCAAGGTTTCAGGCATCCACTAGGGGTTTTGAATGTATCCCCTGCAGATAAAGGGAACTACTACATTATGTATAAAATCATGATGGAAAGGATTACATAATTTGTAATTCTTTTGTAATCAAGGTCAGTAACTAACACCAAGAAAGGAGGAAAATCCTGATTCGAGGATAAAACATCATTACTTCATGCTGAGCACCTCAGGTAGGATTATCTTGCTATGCCAAATTTAGTGCACATGCATTTAATGAGGACAATTTTTCTTGGTCAAATCAGATAAATATTCATGCTATTCATCTCTTTAATTACAGTGTGCTCTTAAATTACCCCTGTATAAATTATCTATTTTGCAGACTACTTTTGTGTAGCAGGTTGCCATACACAACCATTCCTGAGGCTCATTCTCTTCTTTGACAGTCATGTTTCCGGACAGCCTTTATCTTGTTCCTGATGACTTTCTCACAAAGCCCTTATTAGCTTTCTCTTTGAGCCCTAACTTTTCAAAACTCTGGGGTTCTAATCCTAAAAAAATAAAGCAAAGAAAACAGGTGAGCTAATAATATTCTAGGCTATTCTTCCATCAAACTGAGACTAATCAGCTTAGTTACCTTCATTCTTTTTTAGGGTTAAGTATGAACTTTTCATTGTATTTATTTTCCTAACAATTTCAGTTTTGTCTACCAACACAGGAAATAGAGGAAGAAAGTTTTGCACAGTGGGTAACAGAACTGGGGAGAAAATACAACACACTGCACTAGAAGTTCACCCTGGGCCTCTGCTCAGAGATGTCCTAGTCCCTCTGCTGCGCCAGGCTGGTCTGTCAGCCACTTCATCCCTTATCCTGCAATTTGACTCTCTTTCTTACCTATTTTCATTGTCCTGTACAAACGTGCAGTTGTCCAAGGACATCACTATTTGAATTAAGTGTAATAATTTACACCAAAATTGTAAATAAAAAATGCCTACAGGCATTTTCTGTATATAGTCAGACATTTAGCTGTTAACATGTTTCCAAGGATTTCTGAAGTAAAGGTAAGAATAAAATCACGATATCACAATTTTCAAACTAAAACAGAATTTGACTTAAGTGTACCATAAGACCATGTGTAATATAGGAAGAGAGCTACCAATTATAATGTAATGAAATAATAGGAGTTTAACAACAAATATCAAATGCCTCTTGAGATTTTGTATACAACATCAAAACTAAACAGTCTATCTTTCTCTGTACTCCACTTTCACTTTCTTTACAAATGAAAGGATATTCTTACTTGTGAAATAGTTTTAAAATAGAGTAAAATTAGATTTTATATAATAAAAGTTACATCATGTCCCCATTCACCAATATCTGTTTTCTTTTTAGATGCTAAAAAGGTTTTCATCTTCAATTACGTTTGGAACATATTTACTGACAAAGTAAACAAGTTATGTTACTTCAAATTTAATAAAAACAATCAGAACTTTAATTCACTAGGATTTTTTCCCCATTCTTAGTGTTACAGATGCATACTTACCTTCTGGTGGTTCATCACTAAGGTAAGATGGGATTTCTTGCTGATTTTTATCTGCCTGATTCATGGTCTGCTAAAAAAACACACACACGATACTTTAATCTCAACACAAGACTAAATCTTATCACATGCTCAATTAAGACTTGAAATCAAGTTTATTCAGATTAACATTTTAAAACACTCACGAGCCTATTTCATCTTGTCTCTCTCCTTTGTGGTATTTAAGAAATACTTTTAATTATACTAGTGGACCGAATATTGAATTAGTTAACTGTAATTTACTTCACAACAGACTTAAACTTATACTATGACTAAAAGATGTGTTCGATGTGAAAAGATTTCTTTAAAAAATGACATCCTTTTTATACAGAGATGGCACCATCCATCTGAGATGGATTTTGATTACATTTTTTACTGTTTTTAGAGTTCTTACAGATAAGAAGTGAATTAAAAATCTACTATGAAAGAATATATATATAACCTCTAAGTACAAGTAGGAACCTAAGAAATAAAACTATGTTGGGATGAAGAAAACAAATTTTTCCCAATTTCCTTTACTATTTTAAAATATTTGTTTCTACAGTCACTTGTTTCTTAGTCTATATTTGTTTCTTAGTCACTTGACTAAGTAAAGATTAAAACAACTAAAGACTGGTCTAAATGTGTTCTTAGCCAGAAAACAAGGGTTGTGGTCCCAGCAGTCAGATAAGTATTTTCTAGTCATAAAACCATGAAGCCCAAATTATTGTATCTGTGCATAAATTAAAAGGATATTGTGAAATCCTGCCATCTGTGACAACATGGATGAGACTTGTGGGCATTATGCTGAATGAAATGAGTCAAAGAAAGGCAAATACTGTATGATCCCCCTTACATGTGGAACGTAAAAAAGCTGAACTCATAGAAACAAAGAGTAGATTGGTGGTTGCCAGGGGCTGAGGGGTGGGGAATGGGAGAAATGGAGAAATGTCGATCAAAGGATACAGATTTCCAGTTGAGTAAGTTCTGGAGATCTAACGTACCACATGGTGTCTATAGTCAACAATACTCCGTTGTATACTTGAAAGTTGCTAAAAGAGTAGATCAAAATATTTTCACAATAACAAAAAAAAAGTTAACAAAAAAAGAGGTGTATATGTGTATCAAACCAGTATAGTTTACACCTTATTCTTATACAATGCTATATGTCAATTACATCCCAATAAAGCTGGGAGTGGGGAGGGGAGGAGGCCATTGTGAAAACTAACAATGCCCGGTAATGTTTTAGGTGAATGAGATTCTATAGCAGTGACTAATACAGACCAAAAAATCTCTGCCATCATGAATATCCCATATTGCCTAGTGGGGGAAGACAATAAATAATATACAAAGAATATTCTGTGTGTCAGATGGTATTCAATGCTATGGAGAAAAAGGGATAGAGGGGAAGAGGATGTGATATTTTATTTTTTTAACGCCTGCCGCACCTGGTATTCCTAGGTGGTCTCCCATCCAAGTACTGACCAGGCCCGACCCTGTTTAGCTTCCAAGATCAGACTAGATTGAGCATTTTCAGGTGGCATGCCGTGACAGGATGTGATAACTGTAATATCATCGTCTGTTAAGACCCTATTGGGGTGACATACCAAAGAGACCAGAATACACGATATTTGAGTGAAGAGCCCTAAAGGCAGAAAAAACATCAAGAGCAAAGCTCCTAAGGTAGGAGCTTACCAGGACCAGCAAGAAGGAACAGCCAGAAAAGTGTGGCAGGGGCTGCATCAAAGGGGGGTGGAAGAGAGGAGGTCAAAGAGTGAGGTCTGGACTGCACAGGCCCTAACAGGCCCCGGGGGTGGTTAGCTTTTAACTGAGTGAGATGGGGAGCCAGTGGAAGGCACTTAACGGAGGGGTGATAAGTTCTGATTTATACTTTTAAAAGATCATTCTCATTGTTGTGGGGGAGAATAACAGGAGAGCAAGAACAAGCAGAAAGACCTGTCAGGAGACTTAGCTTGTTTTTAAGGTTCATATATATTATCGCATGTTTCAGAACAAAATGGTTAATTTTAAGTGGTCAAAGGAAGGTCAGGGAAGTTTCCCTTTCCTTAATGATTCCTACTGCTTTTAAAGTATCAGATTAGATAAAAATTCATCCACATTTCCTTTTATATTTCAAAGATCAAGGCAAAAAATGGTGGTGGTGGAAGAGGAGTAGTTGTGAGATGTGGGATTTTTCAAAGGTAATTTTAACTTCATGCAATTCAATTTGCATTGCCTTTAAAACCTAAAGCTTGTATGAGATGAGATTTCACTGTACCCCGCAGAATCCCGCAGCACATGTCAAGAACTTAAATAAATACCTTTTAGTTGCTCTAGTGAAAACCCTGATCAAGCCACTTAATCGAGAGCACCTAACCGTATGTTGGTCTGGTTTGTGAATTTAGCACACCATTCCCATAAACACTTAAGATTTAAAAAGTAATAGTAAAGACAGGGGAAAAATCAGCTGCTGCATTACTGGGAGGAGAGTTCTTGACTGACTTGCCTTAATTTTAAAACTCCCTTAAACCAGAATGTTAAATTTATTTCCATTCATATTTATATTTCTTTAATTTGTCATCATGGTAAGATTCTGGGATCAGAGAGCCTGAATCTGAATCTTGACTTGACCATTACCTGTGTGGCTGAGAACAAATAAACTAATTCAGACCCTTGCCGTTCAGGAAATATATAACATAGAAATTAAAGATATTTTCGCCCTAATTCTAAGATGAGAATACTATTGAACAAATTCAAAACCAAACGTGCAGAAACCCCTGGTAGAATGCGTGTGACCCTTCCTAAGGAATGATGATTTTAAAGCTACTTTCTTCCCCCACTTGACTGTCAAGTCCTAGGAGAGAGAGACTTTGTCTAGTTTGTTCATCACTGTAATCCCAGCATCTATATACCCTACACGTGCAAATCAGGAGATCACCTGGCTGATGAGCACTAATCAGTAGATGCTACCATTCCTTGTAAGAAACATGGGAAAATTATATACACGTATACATCTTACATATTTTAGCTGCAGTTTAAAAACAGGTGTGGTAGTAATTGAATACATTTCAAAACTGCCTTTCTGTATATATTCCACAAATCCCTACTAAGAGTCTTACTTTTTCCTAATATAAAATCTTTTTTTTAAAAAAAAAATATTAATATTCCACAAATATCGATCTTGTAATGAAAAAAACCCCACCACTTAAAAGATTAGAGCCGCTTTATACAACAGCATAAAATAAGCAAATTCATCTAAATAATATGAATTGACATTATCCTCCTGTAGACAGGCAATGTGGAGCATGAGCAGAGTTACATTGTCAGACCTGTGCTTTAAGAAGCTAAACTGAAGCAAAAAAAGATTGCAGGACAGAGATTAAATACAGTAAGTGGCTACTTCAGTAATCCAGTGAGATAGAGTAACAGTCTGAACTCTCCCCAGTTTTTCCTGTCTAAATAAAGGTTTGGCCCAAAAACCTATGAGTCACCCTTGATTTCTTTTTTTTCTTTTTTTTACATTGTCATGTGACATTGGTATATTGTTGCCTAAATAAATCCAGACTACTACTACCTCTCATCACCTCTACTGCTACCACTCAGTTAAACCATCACACTCTCTTAACTTGGACTACAAAATCTCTTAACTGGCTTCTAACCTAACACAGTTGGAGGCTAGACCTTTTATTCTAACCATGCCATACTTCGCTTACGCCCCTCCCAATGCTTCCTATTTTCTCAGAAAAAAATCTAGAGTCCATACCTTTGCTTTTGAGGCCTGGCATCTAATGCTCTGATACCAGAATATTTCCTACTGTTCTGCCTCTTGTTCATTCCACTTTAGTAACACAGGAGCTTCCTTGCCCACCTTCTCCTGAAAGGCTCTTCCCCAAAATATGTACATTGTTTGCTTCCTTACTTCCTTCAGGTCTTTGTGCAAATATCCCCTTATTAGAGGTCTTCCTTGATCATCTTAGAATAGATAAGCATCCTCCTACTCCTCTCCCTATCATTTTCACCTAACCCTGATCTATTTTCTTAACTGCTCTTGTCATTTAACATATGTATCTCTTTACTTTGTGTTTCTCCCAGTTAGAATGTAAGCTTCATGAAAACAAGGCTTGGTTTTGCTCATTGCTCAAGCCCCAGAGCCATACCAATGCCTAATGCATGGTAGACACTCAAATACTTACATTTTTTTTATGAAGTAGAACATACCATGGGTATTAAAGTGAGATAAAATGAGAATATACCATGTAAACTCCTGGTATGAGCAACTAAACAGAGATGATGATGAAGACAAGGGACAAAAGGGGAGAAGCCATTTACTTCTAACAGAAGACGAACTTTAAAAAAATTTTATTGTGGTAAAAACATAACATGAGTCTACCCTCTAACAAACAAGTGTACATTATTGCTGACTATAGATACAATGAAAAGACTTGTTTTTGAACAGCTGTATTTAAGAGGCCTTCAAGACACCCACAGATGTTTAGTGGCCAACTGGATTTAAGGGGCCTGAAACTCAGCCTGAAGTCTGAATTGGAGGTGAGGATTTGAAAGTGGTTTGAAGTGATAGCTGAAGCTGTTGGGGAGTAGGTAATATGATCAAGGAAAAGAGTGATTAAGGGAAGTAGACTGATAATTGGATTGCTCATATTAAAAAGGTAAGTGAAAGCCAACAAAAACAGACAAAAAATACCTAAAAATGAACAAATGTACACAGCCTCACGGAAGGTAAGAGGTAAATTTTTAAGCTTCCTCAAGACACACACAATGCAGACATTAAAATAATTTATGAAAATCAAATACTATTGGGAAATGCTAATGTTATATTTATAGAATATAAAAGGCATATATTGTATGATCCAACCTTTTAAAAGATGTACATAAAAAAAGACTGGAAGGAAATATACCAAAATGCTCACAGGGCGGGGGGGGGGGGAGTGAGGTGGGGGGAAGGGTGAGAAAAAAAAATTACACACACACACAGAATTTCTACATGTAGAGAGAAATACATATTTAACATCTACATTTGAATTTTCTACTATAAACAGTTATTGCTTTTATAATTAAAGAAACTATTTTTAAGTCTTGGAAATCAGTGACATACATAAAGGATATTTTAAAAGATTATGCAGTTCATCTACCTAGGTTATTCTAGGTTTGCATCCTCGAATCAAGTTGGTCATCTAAAAGAACAATGTACTTGAATCACAAAATGCGGACTTGAGGAAAATGACATCACTAAATTTTACTCACAGTTACATACTTGAGAAGGAAACCCTGACAAACAGCCTTACGGAGGCACTACATTAACTGTATTACACTGTTAAGGAATTACCAACACTACATCACACGATAACTTTGACATGGAGCTCTACAGAAGAAATTTCTTTAGAGGTATTCAGAAAACCCTGTTTCCCCAAAAATATTTAGAATGTTTTCATCTCTTTGAGACCTTTGTACTTTCCTGTTTAAAAGAGACAAAGAAGTGATGTCTCCCTTTCCCTTTGGCTTCCAGGAAGCTTATGGCTAAAATTTACTCCTCGACTAGGATAGTTCCTGTGGCCTGCACAGTTGTTTCCTATACCTCCTTCCCCCCAAACTCCACATGTCCTCATACGTCCACTCTTATTGCTGTTTTGCCTGATCTACAATTTGAATATTTTATTTATATTCTTGCCATTTTGTTAGTATGCTTTTTGCTGTAAGCTGACACATAGAGGAATAAATAGGATAAAAAATAGCATTTGTATACATTAACTTTAAGCATCACAAAAAAAGTTACATACTTATATATGGCTCAAATTCTGGTTAAAAAACAACTTTAAGCTAAAATCATGCTTTTCAAATGTTCTTATTTAAGAACAGGCAATAAACAGTATGCTGGGGGTTTCGAGAACCACAGGAGAGACAATGATGCATGCATTTTACTACACAATAATTTAAAAAACTATTTTGTTTTTAAATATATGCTAATTAAAAATTTAAAAGTGCTTGGGAATTTTTTAAGATTACTAGACTTTCAAGAAATTTCATTCTTGCTTGGAGCTTATTCAGGGTATACTCTTAAATTTACCAGCTCTCTTCCCAGCACAACCATATTCCTACCTACTCCCGCCCCCCACCCCATTAATTTACTTTGCTTTTAAGTTAGGAGTAGTTTTGGCAGAAGAGTTTGAAATACAGGAATCTAGATACTATTATACAGAAACATCCAGAGTTACATTTAATATTGTTAGCAGTAAAACAAAATCTGCAGTCCTGCCAGGCCAGAAGCTTGTCTACCTAGACCAGAGGAACTTGCTATTAGAGGCTCCGAAAACCCTAAGAGGCCGCACTGTTTTGTATGTATATTTTTTTTGTTTGAGTTTCTTGTATATCATTGGTATTAACAGCAAGTATGCAGTATTAAAATTGCTCCAGAACTCTTAGGGTAATAAAAATTGCGTAAAAGCCATGAATATTTGAAATATATATGTATTTTTTCTGAATTCCCAATTTGATCATGAGATACCATAGTTACCATAAAGGATTTTTACTAAAATCCTTAACTATAAGGCCATCTGTACTTCTTTCTCACATAAACCATTCCTAACCTCTCCACTCATATAGGTGTCAAACTTTTGGGGATACTACCTTGTTCTGGGTATTATCACTTTGTCACTAAGATAATCTACGAGTAAAATTTAAAAGTAGACATATGGAGACAAATAACAGCTGACAGTAAAAGTGTCAAGATGACTACTTTTAAATGTTACCCTTACACAAAATGATTAAATTCCATGTAAACTATCTGCCTTAACCTCACTGAGTCATTACTTCAACATATGTTTGGGTCTCTACTGTGTGCCGGGCACCCTGTTAGGCACTGAAAATTTCAGTGTGATTAAGGACACACAGGACTACTCTAAACCAGCGTATACAATCCAAAAAAATATCTGCTCTCTAGGAACTCATGATACATAAAAGTTTCTATTAAAAAGTATACTTTCCTAAGGAAGGCAAAGACAGAAAACAGCCTTTAGATCCGAACAAATAATTTAAGTTATTCTATAGATATACCTCAGTTTTACCATCTGGTCCTGATATGTGAACAAATTATACCAACCAAAACTGATTATAAATGTGAGCTTTTTTAAAGAAAATAAAATGTAGAAGACTTGTTTGCTAGAGACTGCATTTCATCAGCAGTAACTAAGCATGTTAGGCCAGCGAGGAAATGATTCTTGTCCAGTGTAATAGTATCATAGAAATAGCAGCTGGCAAATATGTTAAGCAAGGATTAATAAAACCATTCCTTAGAGGAAATTTTCTCCGATAATAGAAATAAATTTTAAAATGTCTCTTAGGAAGCTTTTTTTTTTATAAGGAAAACAGATGAATCAATGTTAGTTTGTGGTTATAAACAACTAACACTTTACATACATATAAAGTTTGCATTATTAATGCAAACAGTACACAAATTTGTCTATGCCTAAACACCCCTCTGTGTACCAAAGGAAGTTAAATAGCACTAACAAGTCGTATAAAGCCTACTACAAACACAGCGCACCACAATTTACCTTCAAAGCTGCTTCGAAAACCAGTTATTAAACTAAGTGCTAATTTCCCTATAAGAAAGACTACAAATGAATTAGCTAAATACTTCTACATATTCTATATGTAGGAACTTTGCCAAGTCTTCACTCCAATGTGAGAGTGAGTTCTTTGCCAAATAACTACAAGGAATTTCAAAAATACATTTATACAGAGTTTTAACATACATACACCAACAAGTCGTGCATAGTAAAACACCAGCTTACTGTTTTTAGGCTTCTCTAGTTAACCAGCTATCCTAAACAGGCTGCTTTTAAAGATGGCCCTTGCCCATTAAATCAACAGCAAATAGACTACTTTTCCTTCATTGAATCTTGGCAGGAAAGAAAAAATAATCTGCCAGTAAAACTGTGACACCTAGTGACAAGTAACAACTAACAGTATCAAAATGGCAATTTTTAAGTGTTGCCCTTAAATGAAACATTATACAGAATTACAGTACACTATTAAACTAGATAACAAGTACACCAGTAATCTCTAAATTATTACCTCATTAACTCAACATATTTGTGTCCCCACTATGTGTCAGACACTGTATTAGGTAGGCACTGAGGTTTCAGCCCAAGCAAGCACGTAAAGGCTCTATTGTGAAGGTGTTTATATATAATCCAGTGAGAGATTTTCAGGAAGTAGCAAAACAGACAATACTCAATGACTGAAACAAAGAAAGGTAAAGATTTTCCTAGAAGAAAAAAAAAAAAAAACCTAGCACACGCGCAAGAACTACTTTAAGCGTTTCTAATAATGTTCCCTACAAGTGGACAAATTTTTACTGAACGTGGTTTCTGATACATCTGTTATAAACAAAGACTAAAGAAATGAAAGTGGGAAAAAAATCAAAACAGGATGCATACGGTTTATTATAAAGGTTACTTCCCACTTTCTTAAAAAAAAAAAAAAAGAAAAGAAAAGAAACAGGTATGGACACATACACGCATATACCTGATGATGTGATATCAACATTCCGGGGAGCCCTTTAGAGCACCCATACCAGTGGAAGTTTTAAAGGTTAAACATTAGCATATAGCAAATAGTCACAGGCAGTAAATATTTTCATTTGGAATTAGCATGGTGTTCATAAGGGCATAATAAATAATTTTTCCTTTTTCTAGGTAAACCTTTTGGGCGGCCCCTTCTCCCCTCAATGATCCCTTTAGGTACTAACAAGTCTTTTTTTTTTTTTCCTTCAGCAGAGGGAATGACGTGGCAGGGGAGGCAAAAAAATGACCCTGGAGGAGCCGTGGCTAGCTAGGGCTGAGCTCAGCACCTCCTCCCTGCGCTCCACGTTGTTCACCCAGCACACACCCTCACTCTCATAGGATTCCAGAATTTGTCTTCTTACACAGAAGAGGCGATCTGTTTAGGACAGGGGATCTGGTTGGAAGTGGGAGCTTGAGGACCAATCTTGAAGCTGCGTGTGCTCAGCAGGCACGGTTTTCATTTGGACTCCGGAGATAGTGATGGCACCAATGGGTGCTCCAGCGGTCCCCAGGCACCCCTGGCGCCTCCGGCGCCTCTCTCCCTCCCCGCACTTTCAGGTTTACGCGAGGCGTGGGGGGAGAGCTTTCCTACCTGGGAAGAGCACTGGGAATGTCCACTGGGGACCAAGGCTTGCGTGCCTGAAGCCAAGAGAGTGGTTTACCAACGGGTCAAGAGTTAGCGGGGCGGGGAGCCCAGCGCACACCGCTCTGCTGCAGCCTTCTCCTCTCCCAGGCTGCTGGCTCCCCGTCCCCCGGCATGACACCCAAGGAGCTAAGAAGTCAGGTGGAGGCTTCCAAGGAAGTCCTCAATCTCAAACCATGGCGGAGGAGCCAGGGGCAGGTAGAGAGGGGTAACTCCACCAGCGAACCCCCCTCCGCCCCCAGCATCGTCCAGCCTCTCCCCCTTTCCCGCTCAGTGTCCCCAATAGGCCCCGGTCCGGGCAGCCAGGCCCGGAGAGGGAGGCTGTGAGGTGCAGGAGAGCTAACGGAAGAACGCGACAGAGAGGAGGGCAGGAAGACGGGACGGCGCCCCCTGCCCTCCCGGCTCGACTTACCGCCGGGGTCGTGGGCCGCCACCGGAGGCCGGGACCGGGCGGAAGGAGCGGTCAGCACCGAGAAAGGCCGAGGCGGCCTGCGAGGCTGGCACAGCCCCGGGCGGTTGCGGGCTCCCGAGACGCCTCTTCACGCCGTGGAGCCTGGAGACTCAGTTGACTGAGGCAGCGGCCTCTGGCTGCGGACGTGGCGCCGGATGCGACCCGCCCCCTCCACCGCCTCCTCAGCTCCCACCTCCTCCCGCAGCTCGGGCTCCGGCGCGCACGCGCACTGCGGGCCGCTCCCGCGCCCACCCGTTTCTCGAACGGCCCAGCCCTCCCAGCAGCCCCGAGTCCGCCGCCTCCCGACGTGCGCACGCGCGACGCCCCGAGGCCTGCGCCCGCCCCCGCGCCCCCTGGGCGCCTCCGCGGGAGCCCGGGGCCGACTCGCGCGCGCGCCTCCTCCAATCAGCTCGCGCGAGGGGCGCGCAGCGCCGGGAGCTCGCAGGCCGCGGCCCTCCGGCCCCGGCACGAGCGCCGGCCGCCCCCGAAGCCGTCGTTCCGCTACGATAACGGTCGCTCGGAATTCAGAACCTTCGCCCTAGGAAAGGTGGGACAATCGCCAATTTCTCTGGCCCTTTCTTCGCCCCGGGGTCTCAACCTTCTTCCCTTACCTGCTTCCCCCCGGAGGAGTGACAAAGCTGGACCTTCTTTCTGCCCTTCACTTTGGGGCTCTTTGCCCACCTTTATTGTCCACGTGACGGGTGACAAGAGAGACATTGGTCATTTAAAAAATAGTAATAATAATTGTTATTATTATTATTATTATTATTATTAATTTTTCCTGCTCTTGAACTTTTTGAGATTAAGAACTCCCACCTCTGGTTCATTTTCGTCACCCAGCGCTCACTGCAGTGCTGAGGGCTTGCCAGGCACTTGAAATTTGCTTAACCCTTTTCCCTAAGAGAGTGGGGTGTTCAGTAGTAAAAAGAGTAGTGGATTGGAAATGAGAAAAACTGGCTTTAGGCCGGTCCCTCGCCCCCTCTTGACTAGCACGGTGCCTCTTCAGGTGTGCCCGCCTGGGCACAGATTCTGCTTGCTCTTCTGGAAGGTTTTAAGAGTGTAGTGGTAGGTAAGAGGATACCGCCTGGACCCAAGCTCCTTGTGATGTGTCATCTCATTCTGCTCTTCAAAGTAAGGATTGTAATATCCCTGGACTTCACACGTTCTTGCGAGGACTAAATGAAATACTTTCCACGAAGGCCGCTGAACTAGATAAATAGTATCAGTTAACTTGTGCTTGCCTCTCTTTCCACACCTATAAAATGAAGACAATAAATGATAGGTTTACAGAGAGAACCAAGAGTTAGTGGGTGTGAATTCCTATACAAGTGTGAGCTCTTCACAATCTAGATAGCAAAAGAAAACACATGAAGCAAGCAGAAAATAACCTCACAAAATGATTTTTGAATGCAAAACAATCAGGTTGTGCAACTGAACAAATGTTGAGAAGGCTCAGAAAAGGACATGCTAACCAAGGAAAACATGCCGGAAGATGCTGACTTCTATTCAGGTTTTAAGTGGAGTGAACTAAATATAGTTTATGGTTTCTGTCTAATCATTGATTTATCAATGAGAGTCAAACCCACGTAGACCATTCTGCTGAGACTATCAAGATACTTTAGTTTTCCAGAACTAAAGGGGACATCAATCTTGTTGCTTTAAAATCTGATTTGGGTGATTAGGAGGATCTATGGGTTGTTGTGTTTACCCAGCATGTAAAAAGGTAGATAGCTACCCTTATTTTCTTGTTACCACACAAACCTCTGTCCTTAATATTTGGTCTTTCCAGGGTGAACAACACTAGGCAAAATTATGAAGTACACATGTGACAGTCTGACCCTGCCTGACCATTTCCTGCTCAAACAAGTTAGTTCCTGATCGTTCCCCAGACCCCCAGGACTCTCCAGCTTGGCAACCAATCAGTGATCTCCTTATGTGGAATATCTGTAGCTGTGTAGCTATGCAGAAGTACAAGGCTATATAAAACTGCCCACCATGTTACAATATGGGCTCAGCCTTTGGATGAGAATATACTGAGCTGGTGCCAGCATCAATAAATGCTGCTTCCTCCATATAACCTCAGTGTCCCATCTCTCTGTTCGAGAATCCTGCAGCATTTCTAGGGGCTTGTCCAGGATTTGGAGACGGCAGTTTTTAACCTCCATTGTCTTCAGGGTCTGGCCCTTGGAACGTTGGAAGAAGTGGACTTCACCTGGAGTGCCCGCGGAACTATTGTCTGTAGAGGAAGACGACTCTTCTAGCAGACCGGGGTGGTGGCTCTGGAAGCACAGCAGAACCCGGAGAGGTGCAGGAAGCACCCCAGGACCACCACCCAACTGGTAAGGACCTGGGCCCCAGGAATAGCTTGTCCGTTAGAGGACAGTAGGGGAGTCTGATCAACTCCTTAGGTCATGCAATTACTCTACATTAGTTGGAGGAAACAGTGACCTCTCAGGTACCTAGGGTGGAGGGTGGAGTATGTTTGGTATCTGTGTGCATGTGATTGAGATGTGGCCTTCCTACAAAGCGAGAGTTGAGCCCCTACCCTCAGGTCTGTGGTGAACTTCATACAGCTTAGGGCGGTGTTACTGAATCTCCGTGAAGAGTCTACTCCAGTGATCTGAGTCGGGGGCTTATACCGACCCACCAGTTGCTAAGAGGTGCCTAAAAGATTCCTGTAAGGGGAGCAGCCAGAGACGAGCGAAGTGAATCTGTGCATGTGCGACATTGACCGCAGGTGGAAGGATGGGTGGGACAACAGAGTTAACAGACACTTTTAGGTTGTGTGTTTAAGAATCTCAAAAGGGTTATTCCGGAGTCTGTAGAGTCAAACTCACCCCACAGAAATTTCGCACCTTTTGTGAGATCAACTGGCCTTCCTTTGGTGTTGGGTGGTCAGCAGAGGGATCTCTCAATAGGGCAGTCATTACAGAGGTCTCTCAAGTCATTACCAGTCAAATTGGCGACCCAGACTAATTCCCTTATATTGATTCTTGGGAGGTGTTAGTTTGTACCCAACCCCCCTTGATTGAGAGTCTGCCTAGAGAACTATAGGGTCCTCCTAGCCTGGGCCTTTGCACCTTCCTAAAGTCAGTTGACGGGAAAGAAGCCTGTGTTGCCAGCAGACCAGAAGATGTCCCACTTCCTTACCCATTTATCCACCCCTCCTGAAGGTCCCCGAATGGCCAACTTCTTTCAAGCCGTCCATCCCGGCCCTTTCGACTTCTCTTGGGACCCCATCAATGCCAGCCTCCATTGACCTGCCACAACCTCCCGTCTTGACCCCTACAGTTCCACCGGACTCTGGCCCAAGGTGTCTCCAGTCAGGGTGGAAGCGCTTTAGTTGCCCTTGAAGGAAACCCCAGGTCCCATCTATTATGATCAGGACAGTCAGATTCAGGAAGGGTGGCACACCTTCATCTATCAACCCTTCACCACTACCAATCTCCTGAACTGGAAGAATCATATCCTCCTTCACTGAGAAGCCTTAGGTTATAATTGACCTCCTCCAACTGATTATCCAGACTCACAAACCCACTTGGGCCAATTGCTGACAACTCCTCCTGACCCTTTTCAACACCGAAGAGCACTGGCACTTCACCCAGGCTGCCTTGAAATGGCTAGAGGAACATGCTCCCGAATGAACCTTGAATGTGCAAACCTTCGCCTAGAATCTGTTTCCTGAGGAGGACTCCCAGTGGGACCCCAGTGATGACAGGGGACTTCAGATGTTAGAACGATACCAGAAGGCTCTCCTAGGTGCTCTGAAGAAAGCCCACAAATATGAGCAAGACTTCAGAAGTCCTTCAAGGACCAGAAGAGAGTCCAAGCCATTTCTTTGAGAGTCTTTGTGAGGCATTCCATCTCTACACCCCCTTTGACCCAGAAGCAACTGAGAATCAGAGGATGGTCAATGCGGCTTTTGTTGGGCTGGTCCTTGGAGACATTTGGTGCAAACTGCAAAACCTGGAAGGCTTCACTGGCATGAACATCAGCCAACTCCTTGAAGTCACGACCATGGTCTTCGTCAGTTGCAACCAAGAAGCCCACTGAGAGGCCGACTGAAAGATGAAGAAAGTTGACCTACTTAGAGCTGTTCTGATAGAGTGGTCCAGGCCCCCTAGAAAAAGTGCCCCACAAGGTCGGGGAAAAAACCAGCGAGGAGGTCAACCAGTGAGACCCCCCACCATGAAAACGAGACTGGTACAAGACCAATGTACCTACTGCCACCAGCAAGGCTACTGGAAAAACAAGTGTCCCCAATGACCAGGTGGGCTATCAGTGGCTCCTGGCCCCCGAAGACACAGCCAAGTCATACAAGGGCACTTTCAGCTGACTCGGCCATCACCAGGTTATCCTAGGAATGACTTTGTTGGCCTTGCCGCCCTGGAAGAATTTGGAGATCACTAAGCCAGACCGGGCTTCATTCTGCTGGGCCCCCAGGAGCCTCTGGTGCAAATGACAGTTGGGGGCTGACCAACTCACTTTATGGTTGACACTGGAGCTGAACATTCAGTTTTAACTTGGCCTGTGGTCCCCCTTTCTCAAAGACAAGCTACCATTATGGGAGCCACCAGGGGATGAGTCTGTTGCCCCTTTCTGCAGCCTCGTCGGTGCAACCTAGGATGAAAAGCCATCCATGAATTCCTATATCTGCCTGACTGCTCCATGGCTCTGATGGGATGAGACCTTTTAGGAAAACTACAGGCTCTGATTACCTTTGACTCATGTGGCCAAGCAGTTCTAACTTTGGTCGGGGGGAGGCCAGAAGCAAAGATCATGGTTCCCCAAGGAGAAGGGTGGTGCCTCTATAGTCTCATAGGAGGGTCCCAACAGGAACCTGAGCTCCCTTCAAGGTGCACAGAGTGTGGGCTGAAGACAACCCTCCAGGACTGGCCCAACACGGTGGTGGAATTAAAACCAGGAGCTGAGCCAGCCCGCCAGAAACAGTGTTTCATCCCCCAAAAGGCACAAGTGGGGATACAAAATCATTTAGAGAGACTTCTGAAGTATGGAATTCTGCGTCCCTGCCAGTCATCCTGGAATATGCCTCTCCTGCTGGTTCAGAAACCAGAGACCAGTGAATCCCAGTCGGTCCAAGATTTATGAGCAGTCAACCAGGCAACTGTCACCCTGCACCCTGTCGTCCCCAACTCATATACCCTCTTAGGCCTCATCCCCACTGAGGCAACCTATTTCACCTGTCTGGACCTCAAGGATGCCTTCTGGATCTGCCTGGCTCCTCAGAGTTAGCCAGTCTTTGTCTTCCAATGGAAGAGCCCTGAAAGTGGAGACAAGGGCCAGTTGACATGGAAACATCTGCCTCAGTTGTTCAAGAATTCCCTGACCATCCTTGCGACAGCTCTAGCCTTGGACTCAAAGGCTTTTCTGGCAGACCAACACAGCTGTACATTACTCCAGTATGTAGATGATCTCCTGTTAGCAGGAAAGACCTATGGAGAATGCATAGAAGGAACATATCTACTCCTCAATCTCCTCTGGGAAGCGGGTTACAAGGTCTCTAAAAGGAAGGGTCACATCTGCCAAGAAAGAGTCAAATACCTCAGCTTCCACCTGTCATAGAGACAATGTCAACTTGGCCTGGAAAGGAAACAAACGGTCTGCTCAATTCCCATACCCACCATCTGGCGACAAGTCCATGAATTCCTCGGAGCAGCTGGTTTCTGCAGAATCTAGGTATCTAATTTCTCCATCCTGACCAAACCCCACTATGAAGCCACAAAGTGGAGAGAATGGGAGCCCCTGCTCTGGAAAGCTATACAACAGAAGGCCTTTGAAGAAATCAAACGGGTGCTCATTAACGCCGCTGGACTAGGACTCCCAGACTTAACCAAATCTTTCTTGCTGTACGTACACGAGTGCACAGGTGTCACAGTAGGGGTCTTAATACCGTCCTGCGGCTTATCTCTCCAGACAGCTTGATTCTGTCACCCAGGGCTGGCCACCCTGACTTTGAGCACTCATAGCAACCACTTTCCCTGTGTCAGAAGCAGACAAGTTTGACTCTAGGATAAGTGGTGACAATCCAGGTCCCCCATTCTGTCTTGGCCTTAATAAAATATAAAGGACACTATTAGCTCACCAACGCCTGGATAGCCAAATACCAAGGAATGCTGTGTGAGAACCCATTTATCTGCCTCGAAGTAGTGTGAACCCCAAATCTGGTCACCTTACTGCCAGTGGGACCTGAACAACCAGATCATGACTGTATTGAAGTCATGGGCGAGGTTTTCTCTAGCTGCCAGACTTAACTGACCAACTCCTTAAAAGCCCTAATGTGGAATACCACACCGATGGCAGCAGCTTCGTCACAGGAAATAAGTGTCTCGCCAGGTATGTGGTAATAACCTTGCATCCCACTATTGAGACAAAGTCTTTGCCTCAAGGAACCTCAGCATAGAAGGCAGAGCTCATCGCTTTGACCCACGCCCTTCAGCTGGCAGCAGGAGTGTGTGCAGACATATACACTGCCTCTAAGTGTACCTTCGCCACCCCCCATGTACATGGAGCCCTATGCAAAGAGAGGGTCTAATCAATTCAGGGGGAAAAGACATAAAATATGGAAAAGAAATTCTAGAACTCTTAGATGCTGCGTGGGCCCCCAAGAAGGTAGCAGTCATGCTCTGCAGAGGACACCAAAAGGGGGAACACCATAATGGCAGGGCAGACCACATTGCCAAACTGGCAGTGGCCAAGGAGATGGCCAGCCCTATGGCTCTAACTGCTTCCCTGTTTCCCAGTCCCTTAGCCAAATGGGACCCCAAGTACTTGCCTCAAGAAAAAGCTTGGTTTAAGGCTGAGAAGGGCGCCTCCTCACTGGTGGATGGTGGAAGTTCAAGGACGGGCAAATTGCAGTCCCTGGAACCCTAGCCACAGCTTTTGTCATACAGTTTTACCAAAGAACTCACCTTGGTTGCTCTGCCCTAGAAACCACTCTGGGCCAGTGCTTCTACATCCCCCGGCTCTCCAGCATCTCCCGAGCAGTGTGAGAATGATGCAAAGTCTGTACCCGCACCAACACCAGGCAAGGGCCATATGCCCCACCAGGGGTCCAAAGTGTCGGTGGCACCCCCTTTGATGAACTCAAAGTGGACTTCACTGAAGTGCCTCGATCACGAGGCCTCAAGTATCTCTTGCTCTTTGTGTGCTCATATTCCAGTTGGGTAGAGTCTTATCCCACCCAGACTGAGACGGTCCGAGAAGTAGCCAGACTGTTCCTCCGAGAAATTGTTCCACGATTTGGCCTACCAAATACCATTGGCTCAGATAACAGGCCAGCCTTTGTAGCAGAAATAGTGCAGCTACTGCCCAGAAATTTAAATATTAAATGGAAATTGCATACCGCCTATCGACTACAGAGTTTGGGACAGGTGGAACGCATGAACAGGACCCTTAATATTCAGTTGGGAAAACTGTGTCAGGAGACACATCTATACTGGGACGAAGTTCTCACCATGACACTATTAAGAATCAGGTCAGCCCCAACCAAGAAGACTGGGTTCTCCTCCTATGAGATCTCATATGGGCAGCCACCACCACTCATAAAAGGACTACAAGGAGACCTCAAGGGAATCAGTGAATTGACTCTGAAACAACAGCTTCAGGCCCTAGGGACCACCTTCCAGACTCTCAACCAATGGGTTAGGGAAAGGCTCCCTGTCAGTTTAACCACTAAACTTCATCCCCTTAAACCAGGAGACTCTATCTGGGTAAAAGAGTGGAACATTCAACCCCTAAAATCCCTGGGGAGAGGTCCCTTTACTGTCATTTTGTCTACCCCCACTACAGTTAAGGTTGCCGAAATAACGCCCAGGATACATCACAGCAGACATAAACCCACAGCTGCAGAGTGGGAATGTGTTCCAGACTCCTCCAAGCCCTTTAAGGCAACCCTCCGGAAGAAAACACTGACCACACCAACAAACCAAGGGTAAGACATTGGCCCCACTTTGGTTGTACCGAAAGCTGACCAATCTATACATAGCAGAAGCCTGAGGACAGCATCTCATCAGGATGGCACCCCTAAAGACTCTTTTCCTTCTCCTCCTCCTCTGCCATGTGTGTGGCACCAGTCTCCCCACTTCTTCTTCCCCTTGTACCTATTGCATGCAAAGGTATAGGATAGGGTCCAACATTGCTACAGGCTTCATTTCTGTAACCGGCCTACCCGAAGGGTGTGCCCTAAATGCCACACTCTGTACTCACTGGGGATTCCAATATTGGATGGGTTACATAAAGGTTAAATCCGAGAGTGGCCAATCCTGCCAAGAGCCTGAAAACTTAGGGGAAACTTGGGCATGTTGGCGATGGACCTCAAGTGGGAGAAAGATCCATAACCATGCAGAGGGTCCAGCAGTCAGAGAAATTGTCCAGTGGCTGCATAGTCCGACCACTCCTAAGCCTACACCATCTCCAAGGCCCCAAAGCCCACAAATGTATGATCAACTAAAGGCTGCCTTAGGCCAAAATTTAGACCTCCCTTATAGAGACTATAGTAGAAAGGAAAACTACAACAAAAGTCCTCATGCTATGGAAGTACCAGCCCCTAAATCAAGAACTAGAAGAAAGAGATGATGCTCTCTGATCCAGTCCTGGGTCCAAGCATCAAAGGGGGGAATGTGGCATTCTGATCCTGCCTGTCCATTTCTTGCTCAAACAAGTTAGTTCCTGATTACCACCCCCCCTCACCCCCAGGACTCTCTGGTTTGGCAACCAATCAATGTTCTCCTTCCTTATATGGAATATCTGTAGCTGTGTAGGCATGAGGAAGTACGAGACTGTATAAAACTGTCCACCATGTTACAATCGGGGCTCGGCCTTTGGATGAGAATCCACTGGGCCGGTGCTGGCTTCAATAAAGGCTGCTTCCTGCTTATAACCTTGGTGTTCCGTCTCTCTCTTCAAGAATCCCACAACACACAATTACATTGTTCCTTCTTCCCCTTGCACTTCTTTCGTACTACAAGAGAATTTAATCATTTATTAAGTGTGAATGACCAATAAAACTGTGGCCACTCCTGGGAGATTTTGCATTTTTAAAGTTCTTAAAGCCATAATCCACAAGTGTGGTTGAAACCGTCTCATAAAACAACAAAGATGTAGGGGAGCTGTTTGGAGAGGTTGTAAGGTCACCAGAACCTTCAGAAACTGCAAGTATAGGGAATCATGTATTTCATGTAAGTCTGACACTGGTCATTTCTAATTGCCTCAATTTTTCTTACCTATAAAAACAAAGAGCACCACAGAGTGCCCACCCATCTCCAAATCAAAAGTGAAAATAAATATTATCCTGATGGAATGACTTCTGCAGAGGAATGCTATCTTTATTTGGGGTACCTTGGTACAGCAGAAGGAGCCTCAAGGAAATCAGGCCCTATTCATTTTATAGATTGAATCTGCTCGGCTCTTGATTCCCAGTTGGAAATCCCAATCTTAGAGTATTAAAATTATATTTTTAACTATAGAATTTTAATATTGATATTAAATTTTTAATAACAAAAACTTTCTGGATGTTATTTTTGAAAGATTGTATAATATCTTAATGAGTCCTCAGTGCCCTCAGGCAATAACTTTCTTTTAATAGAACAAAGTCTTAATACAACCTGTATGAATTATCCAATCGCCTAAATGGCTGATGCATTTTGCATTATTGAAAAACTAGAGAGATTAGATGGGGTAGTTCAAAAACTAAGGGCCAGAAAGAAGCAAGCTGGAAACCAGAAACATGAAAGCAAGAAATAAATTATAGGCTGATAGTACATTGAGTACATGGAAATTGAAAGGGAAGACAACTCAACCTACCTGTCGCATGAATCCCTCCTGGCATGTGCACAGTAACCTTTTCATTGTTGAGTTGTCAACCACTCTTCTCAGTGCTTCTGTGTGAACTCATTTAAATGACAAATCACTTGGTGTAAGATCCATACATTTTCCTGTTTCACCATGTTTCTAATGAATGTATTGCTTTATTCTGGCATCATGAAATGAGCTGGACAGTTAACTGCTTTCTATAGATTACCACCCAAAACAAATTATTTTGCTTTTCTATCCTCACTTTCTTACTCTTTAACTCTCCTGACATGATTACCTGGACTATTCTTGGTTTTCCTTTCTCTGCCCCAATATCCTTTTAATCTTTTCTACAACATAATAATAATAATATTTATTTGATACAAATTTTTAGTACGAAAAAGCTAATTTCTCCCAACAATCCAAGTACTGTTATCCCCATATTCATACGAGGAAACTGAGTAATAGAGAAGTTAATTTACCCAAGGGCCCACATCTAGTGAAGAGCAGACCCAGGAATCAAAGAACTTTTTTGTGACTCTAGGACCTAAGTTCTCCCTGATACCTAGTCGTTGGCCTGGTGCTATCAGTTATTGGTGTACCTAGGAGTTGGCCTGGCACAGCTAGACTTTGTTGTCCCCCATTGAACATAAACAGTTTCAGAGAACATCAACGTCAGAAAAAGTCACTCCATGACCATGATAGATCAGGACAAAAATAAGACTACTCCATAATCGTGTCTGAACAGAGAAGCATGAACCTTATCCAAGCCTCCAAATGGAATACAAGAACTGAAAGTATCAAACTAAAATGAGTGGCTATTACCTCTTTACCTGCTATAGCTTTAGCCTCATTCTAGTCTTCCCTTTTTCTACATACCCAGTCATAGAATTACCCCTGCTTCCCGATAGCATCTAATTGAGAGCAAAGTACCCCAAGTCACCTAACACAAACATAAATCTTAATATAAATTCTTTCTAACTCCCTCTTACTGAGATGTTTTATGGTTCCCCATAGTGTGTGTTCTCCCTGGCTGCAATGAGTATAAGCTCAACCTGTTTAACCACAACTACTGTTGTCTTTGTTTTCCTGGAGTTTATTGACTTTGGGACTGCCAAGGTAACTTTTTCCTAAAGAAGTAAAACTTTTGGGTCAGCTATTTCATATCTGGTATGTCTTTGGAGTCAACCAGTTATACTTTCAGATCTTTTATAAAGTCATTAATTCGCATTTTCCTAGTTGGGCACCCACATCACCAGACTTCCCTAGCATGTCTTCCTCCAGCTCATCCATAGTGAATTGTAAAGAACAAACTCCATCTGACTTACCCTGATTTCATTCACCCTGAGTTCAAATTCCTCTTTGGCATTTGTCAGTTTCATTTCCAGCTCTGAATTCTATCTCCTAACTTGGACTCTGTCTTATTCCTTCTGTCATTCGCTAAATTTGCTCTTCTTTTCTTTCAGCCATTAAAGGTCTGACTGACTCATCTCTCCCTATGACTTAGAATTTTCTTGAGCCCAGTGTAATCTGCATTGTTCGCATTCCTTTCTTTAACCCCTCCCTGTTTAGAAGAGACAGGGTAGGCTACAGTGTGTACACTGAAGATGATGTTCTCTTCCCAATAGTTCTAAAAAGGAGGTACTTCAGTTAGGAAAGGTAAACAAACAATTTTAATAAAATTCATCATTGGGTTTCATTATAGACTACTGCTATATTGTGATCATAGGATACATTGTATAGTCGGAAATTAGTTTGTTGAAAGGGATCATTTTGTTGTAAGAAATAGAAACTCTTTTTGAGCTGGAGTCAAAAAGGAGGTAGAATTGAGAAGATGGCTGTATAGACACCTCATGCAAGACAAGGGCACCGAGTGCAACCAGACCTCGTAAAGGTCTATAACCATGAGCTGGTAGACTCTATGACCAAGGAAGCTACCCTCTGCTTTTGCCACTCTCACCCCTAGCTTCTCTTTTGAGAATTTGCTCATTCCCACTTTCATTGTCTTTTCATATCCCTTACCAGATCAGCTTCAAACCAGCTTTCCTACTAGAATCATTTCCAAGTCTATATGATGGGGGGGAAAAAAAACCTAAATACTCCAGTTCGAATCTGATTTCTACCCTCTAGAGTAGAGTACAGTCTGAATCTGCTACACTCCCTGCTCTTCTATGGTCTATTTGGCTTTGTCTGGTTTCTCTCAGTAGTCTCCCTCATTACTTGAGGGAACTATAGCCTTTATAGTTGAAAATCTAACAAAAACACTGGGCATTTGTTATATACCAGCCATATATCTAGCACTAAAAGATAGATACCATAAATCTTATCCTTGAGGAGTTTACACTGTTGATAAGGGCAAGGTACATGCACATTAAGTATTTGTAAATCATTCAGTAATACAAATAAATGCCCAAATAAGTGATCAGAAAAAGAGGACTGCATAAATGCAGAAAAGATAGATAAAGATGTGGGCTGCAAAGAACTTCTGGGACAGAGAGGGGGAGGAAGTTATCCTTTAATAAATATTAAGTGCCTGCTTTTATAAGGACTTGAACTGGATACTTAAACATAGGCAGAGTGGAATGATTACTATTGTCCACCCACATTTAGTATAGGTGTTAGATCCATGCAGGGGATAAGTAATAAACCTAAAGTACTTCACCTAGAGAAAAGCACCCGAAGCGGTAGTGGAGGTCAGCTGGCATGTGTATTTTCAATGACAAAGAGTTAAATGGGGATTGGCAAAGATGGGGAAGGTGGAGCTTTAAAAAAAATTCAGAGTAGAGAGCAGCCCAAAGTTGAACCACAGGGTCTGTATTGTCACTTATAGTAATCGAGTATGTGTCATGAGATGGGAGACTTACTGAGTTAGGGTTTCCTGTGTGACCCTAGAACACAATATGGTTTGTTTGGGATTTTTGTGAACTACACTCCTGTGTGTGGGAACGATTGCCCACCTATGGTTAGGCATATGCTATAGGCATTCTGAGGGTTATAATTTCTCTTTTATAGGTGAAGAAAAAACCTGAGAGCATCTTGAATCATGTCTTCTGTAATCAGTGTAAATAGATTTCTCCTAAGTGAAACACTGATATCTAACAATATGCAAAGACAATTGAGTTCTAAGAGGGAAGGCCTGCTTTAGGACATCTTTTGAAATCTGTCCTTTGTACTCACATTGAATGTGAGGGAAATAGCCACAAATCATTCACCAGAGTGTGGCAGAACTAACATTACTCTCTCCCTAGATCTGAAACTGCCATGCTAAAATTTATCAGTGACTGCTTGACCTACTTTCCTTCACTGCTTCGAGGGCACATCCTTACATGGGGTCTAATTTATTTGCCAAGAGATTAATTAGCTTTTTAGAGCTTCTGTGCTAGTTAATAGTCCCAAAATAGCCACTAGTCCCACTGGCCATTCCTTCTTCAGAGGACAGATTATAGGAATGACAAAATTTGAGCAAGATATATTTGTTAGTGTCTTTATGCTCACGAAAGTCATGACCTACAACCTTCTTGGTCTTGGGCGGGTTGCCTTAACTGTGTCTCTCTCCCATTCCCTCAAATTCCTGGAGACTTGAGTAGATTAAATGTGATTTCAAGGTGATGTGTCTAGGCAGTATGATGTGAATCAAAGTCGTCCAGATGCTGTAACGAGACTTGGGCTTTAATCATGATTCTATTACTTTGGTGAGTTTATTTGTCTGGGCTTTTTTCCCCTAATCTGTAAAATGTGGGCCAGTAATAGTTCTCATCTCCTAAAATTGTGGTGATGCTTAAGTAACATTATGTATTAAACTACTCACCCACAGAGTAAGTACTCAGTACATGGTAACTGTTTGTATTGTGTTAGACAATTAAAGACACATCTTCTCCCATCAAGCTGTTGAGGCCTGGGAGTGAATCGAATCTGCTGGGGATCTCGGCTTCATACTTCATAGGGACTGAGGAACATGGATGTCTTTCATCAAATTGTTGATCAATGTAACAGAATCTAAAATTTGCACACTAGACCAAATGTGTAAAACATATAGCACTCTGTTATCTATAATTTGCTTTGATGCTCCCATTCCCTTTGATGGCAGGGGAAAATCACAAATTTACCATTTATTAAGGATAATTCAGTCTCTTTCCAGTATAAAGAGTCTTTTAAGAGTCATCTTAGCCTCTTTAGGGATAAGTGCTTAGTCTTTCAGGGTAGTCTTCCCTTTTCCCTTCCCAAGAGGCAGTTTGGTTGTACATGATTTCATAGCAATATACAAGAAATGGATGCTCTATAAATGGGTTATTGGGCTCTCTACTAGCTCTTCACTGATGTTTCAGGCTCTCCATGAATCTTGTTTTATATTGCCTTCTTATCCTGACTTTTAAACATTGAGTTCTGGGGCTCAGGCTTCAGAAATCTAAATTGAAAATTACTCCCTAGATTGAAGGAGTCATTTCTTATAAGGACATCAGTTATATTGAATTAGGGCCCATCAATATGACCTCATTTTACCTTAATTACCTCTTTAAAGGCCCAAATACAGTCATATTCTGAGGTACTTGGAGTTAGGACCTCAACATAGGAATTTGGGGGACAAGGGAAATGATTCAGTCCATAACAACTTGCAAAAAACACTGCAAGTGAAAATACAAAAGGAAAATGGAAAATTTTTTGCAACTTATATCACAGGGTTAATATCTTTAATCTATAAAGAATTTCTAGAAATAGAAAATACAAAGCCCAAGAATCACAAAAGACAATTGAGTAAATCGTTTAAGAAAAAGAAACACAGAGACATTGGAAAATATCTCACTCTGGCTCATAATAAGATCTTATTTTCTACCTGTCGGCTTGGTAAAAACCCAAGAGTTTGCCAAATAAATTATGTTACTAAACTCTGTTTAACTGGCACTTTCATATATTGCTGATAGGAATGCAAAAATGGCACATGCCTCATGGAGAGGAATTTAGCAATATCTAGCAACGTTGGAGAGGAATTTAGCAATATAAGTTAGGTATGCATATATCCTTTGACCCAGAAATCCAACTTTTAGGAATTTATCCCACGGTTGACTGGCAAATATTTGGAAAAAAAAAATGTATGCATAAGATTATACATTGCAGCACTATTTGTAATAGAAAAAGACTAGAAATAATTCAAACATTCACCAGTAAGAGACTGGTTAAATGAACTTCGGTATGTTCACACAATAGAATCACAGGCACTTGTTCAAAGGAACCAGGAAGACCTTGGTATACTACCATGGAGAAATTTCTAAAATATATCGTGAAGTGAGAAAAGCAAGGCAGAGAAAAGTGTTCTTTTTAGTATGTGACTAAGATAAAAATAAGATCAAACATTTACCAAAGATTGCTAGTGTCCTGTCAGAAGGACTCAGGAGCTAGATTGAATAGGCTTCCACCAACCAAAGACGGGACAATTTGAGCATCAATAAAAATGGTAACTACAGCGGAGTGAAACACATCAAATATCATTAAATCTATGAGTTTATGGTGTTATACAAACCAAAAAATTTATAGTCCTTTTTGGAGGTTGCTAGAGAGCCAATTAATCTCTGTGAAAATTAGTAAATAAAGGGAAAGAATCAAGTTTTTGACCTGCCTTTATTATATAAATTATAACTTAGGACACCCAAATAGTTGATGAAAGAAAGCTTATCTTTATAAATGTATCCAAGCTAATAAAAGAAGTTTTGAAAAAATTGAAATATCATCATTCTATAAGGCATTGATAAAACAATGGATCTACCAGCAATGATTATCAATGGCCACAAACACTGCAGAAAAACACCGGCAAGCATTAAATGCCTCCTGATGGAAGTATACGCCTCCACCTAGGAAGGAGGGTTTTTGCCACATAAACTGCGATCTGATCAAACCTCCAAGTCTCAAGAGAGATTTTTAAGAAGAGGGGCAGAGAAACTGTTAAACAACAGCACATGGATGGAATCGACAAATCCAGACTGAGATTATAACTGTTTATATATTTATTTAACCCAACTCCAAATAAAAATATCAACCTTTTTATAAAATATAGGCAAGTTAAAAAATAAACGTGAAAAAATAAACAAGCAAAAGTTGCCAAGGAAACTCTAAACTCTTGATAGAGGAAACTGGTCCTCTATCAAATATGAAACATGCCATGAAGTATCAATAATTAAAACAGTGTGCACTAATGGACAACAGACCAATGGAAAATAATGGAAAATCCAGAAGAAGATCCAAATATATATTCAAATTTTCTGTATGACAAAGTTAGCATCTCCATCTGGTGGAGCAAAAATGCTTTTTTAAATAAATAGTGTTGTGACAATTTTTTTTTTTAAAAAATAGTTTTCTCGTAAGGGAGAAATAGATCCTTCCTTCATAAAGGTACTAAAAGAAAACATGGGTAAATTTTTTTATAGCCTTGGATTTGGAAAGGTCTTTCTAACTATGATTCAAAATTCAGAAGCCATTAAAAGATTAGTAAATTTGGCTATACAAATATCTAAAACCTCTACAAGTAAAATAAATCATCATCAAGGACAAATAGTAGGCTGGGAAAAATATTTGCAACGTATATTATAGACAGAAGGAGTTAATCACTCTCCTAATCAACTGGCCATGTATGGAGCTGCCAGAAATTAAGATGAAATGAAACCACACAATAGAAAATTATGGGCAAAATATAAGTATTCTAAAAGAAAGAGATAAAGGAAAGAAGACAGATGCCTGTTAAATGTGAAAAGATGTTGACCTTCACTCTTCATTCATATTGAGAGAAATGCAAATGTAAATTGTACTGAGGTACTTTCTCTTCTGTCAGATAAGCAAAGATCCATTTGTTCAACGACACTCTTGGAGAGGCTTGTGAGACTATGTACCGTCTTGCCCTGATAGAATTCCAATTGATAAACTATTCCAGAGGGCAATTTGGCAATATCTAACATAATTACCATCACATTTATCCTTTGACTCAGCAATCCTACTTTTGGGACTTTATCCTAAAGATTCACTTGCAAATGGACGAAATGATGAAATGATGAATGTATGAATTCATCATGAATGAATGTTATTCATTAGAGTATTAATTTAATAGGGAACTGATTTAACAAACTGTGGTACATCCACATGAATACTATGCACTTGTTTAAACAAACAAAAAAAATGGGCAAATTCTATAAACTCATTTGGAAAGATCTCCAAGATATTGTTGGGTTCTTTGATTGTTTTGTTTTATTAGATTTAACGTTGACTTTAGACTTATACACAGTTTGTCAGTTATGTGGAATTTAAACTTTCTTTAGAGTTCTTGACTGTTTAGCATAGTACATCACATCTGCTGCTTCAAGGTGAATTGCATAAAGAAAGAAGGAAAAAAATTAGAAAATTGCTGAATTATAGTTACAATAAAAAGCAAGAAAAGCAACTAGCCAGAAATCAAAAGGCCCTAACGAGTTGATGTGAGATGATAGCACCACCTGTTCACTGGATTTTTTATGTCATCCATATAGTTGGGCTTCTTTTTGTTTTGTTGTTAACGGCAGTACCGCTGGATGATATTCACAGAGGCATAAATTTAGTAAGATTTTCTGCATTTTTTTCTAAGAGGTAAAACTGGATATTGCCAATCACTGACTCAGAATTAGATCTTTCTTACTCATTCAACATAAGTCCATAGATACTCTCTTCCGCTTCTCACATATGATTCAGATTCTTTGCTTGTTAACAAATTGGTTGATTTATGTAAACATCTTTCTTGTGAGGGTTCTGGCCTTTGACACAAGACAGTCCTCTGGCTGTTATTTCTGTCATGGGGTGAGCTTCGAAGGCCCCCTTCAAGTCCAAACTGCTTTCATCTGCTGGTAAGTGTGGTCATTGCTGATTTCTACATATAACTTTTGCTTACTGTTGTTCCATGTCCATTTCCTTGCTCTTGGACAATGTTTCTCAAGTTCAACAGTCTCAGGGAATGTGGAAGGTGCCTGGACTATGAGGACCACCATTGCCATTATTCCATTTGAAAACATACAGGTCATCTCTCATCACCATGACAAAACTGGCCATATGGACCACTGCCAGTCTCCTAAGGTATGTATTCCACCGTTCCCAAGTCTTGCTGCCCCGGAGACTCCATATTTGAAGGGACTTGAGTTCCAACAGCTACCACAGGACTAAAAACTCACAGCTTCTTAGTGATTCCAGGATATACTATTAAGTGAAAAAGCAAAATTCAGAAGTGTGAATGTAACATGCTAGCTTTCGCAAAATAAAAGAGTTGAAAATAAGAATATACACTTATTTGCATGACGAAATGCTAGAATGATATACAAGAAACAAGTGATGGGGTATACATGGGGCAGACAGGAGCAAAGGTGGAACAAGACCTCACCGTATACCATTTTACATAATTTTAATTTTCAAACAATGTAAATGAATGATCCATTCAAAAAAATTGAAATTAAAGTGCAACACATTCATTGTATTGAATCTACATTGCAGTTAAAAGAATGAACTAGAGTTATATGTGAACAAGGAGATCTCAAAAGCAATGTGGAGTGAAAAAAGCAACTTGCAGAAATATACAAATGAGGGTATTTATGTAAACATTTTAAACATATCCAAAACAATCTATATATTTCTATAGATGCATATATATGTAGGAAATGTATAAATTAATGCACTCCAAAGTCATACTAAATTCTTGGTGTAGCTATCCCTGGAAAGGAAGGGAAGAAATTAGATTTGGGGAAGTAAAAAAGAGAAAGTATTAATACATGTTATTTATTTTATAAAATATTACTGAAGCAATTGTGTAGGGATATGCTGAATGTTTTCGAGCAAGATAATACATTATTTGAACTGTCCTAGGGAAGACTGATTTTATAGCCCACTATAGGATAGATTAAGGATAAAATGAATGACCAATTAGAAGGCTAATATCACTAACAGAGGAGAAATAAGGAAGGAGTGCTTGATTATGAAAGCAATGAAGTTGAGAAGAAGAGAGAAACTAATGTGGGCATAACTATGGCCTCCAAAGCGGTTTGCATCCTAATCCCCAGAAATTGTGACTATGTTACATGACAAGGAGTTGTTTGCAATGGAATTAAGGCACTAATCATCTGATCTTAAAATCAGTGGGTGAGCCTAGTATAATCACAAGGATACTAAAATTAGGAAGAGGGAGGCAGAAGAGACTCAACAGACCATCGCTGGCTTTTAGATAGAAGTAGATGGAAGGGAGCCAAGAGCCAAGGAATGCAACAGCTTCTAGGAGCTGGAAAAGGTCAGAAAACAACTTCTACCCTAGAGCCTTCAGAAGGAATGCAGCCCTGCTGACACTTTGATTTTAGCTCAGACTAGTTTGTCTTCTGACCTCTAGAACTATAGGATAATATATTTGTGCTGTTTACGCAACTAAGCTTGTGGAACTTTGTTAGTTCAGTGTTGGGAAACTAATACATGACAAAGGCATTTTGGCATTTTATAGTCAGAAGTAATGATTCTAAATGTCCAGGAGGAAAATAAAATATGAGTCTGAGTTTGGAGAAAGAAACTGGAAAGAGATAACTGAAGCTCTGGATTTTTATGTGATGCTAAAGAAACAAGTATAGAAACAGATAAGGTGAAGACAGGTCATAGGGGAAACCTGCATTTTGGGGACCAAGAGGAGAAAGATTCATCAACGTGCAAAGAGATGGAGTGGTGAGAGGGATGTCAGGAAATCAGAACCATATCCCATCAGAAACCAAGGAAAGAAAGTTTCAAGAGCGTGGAAGAAGGACGCAGATAACAGTTTTAAATGCTACAAGAATACCAAAAATGACACCGTTGTCAGCTCGCTTTGCACATTGGTAACTTAACCCACTCCTTCCCCCCAGACCCAGGCACTACCTAACGCCACTTAAATCAGAATCTCTGGGGCTAAAGACCAAAGCTCGGGTGATTTTAACGTGTAGTTAGGACTGAGAACCAGTTGTCCGATCTCGGTGAGCAGACCTCTTCTTGTCTTCCAGGCACTGATGGCACTAGGACCTCAGCTGAAAACTGTAGACACTCTAGTTCTCTTCCAAGAGAGAAACGAGCAGTTGACCCACCCACCAGCAGTAGACATGGAAATGCAGTGTTTGTGGGGAGAAGCTTTCCTTTTCCTGAAACCAAGAGAGAGGAGGTCCCATATGGGTATGTGCAGTAAGAGAATATCATCTTATTCCCTCTGTTTGATCCGCTTAGGGAAAGGCTTGCCACTCTGTCCCAGTGCCCAGCCGAGCAGTAGTAAGAGGGTGGAGAGGGCAGGCTCTCCCTCCGTGAAGCCAAGAATTGCTTGGAAATTTGGTTACAGGGGTGGTTGGGGAGAAGAGATTCATGAATCGACCATATCTTTCTAAGCATCACCTCCCTGAGGAAGCCTTCTGTCGTCTCCTAGTGTAGACTAGTCCCTTGTCAACTGTTCTCCTGGAACTGTTTTTTGTTGTTGTTGTTTTCTTTTTAAATTTATCTCATTGCGATTATTTGTCCATTTCTTCACAAGGGCGATGATCGTGTCGTTTTTTGTTTTTGTTTTTTAATCTCTTTTGTTTTTTATCTTTACCTGGCCCAAAGTAAGCATGTGCTAAATTTAATTGGATAAATTAATGAATTTCAAAAGAAAAGGTCTTTTATTTTGAAAAAAAAATTATATATAAAAGTACAAATATGTGAACAGTATATGCATTAAAAACTGGAGATAGGCACAAAATGTTAATATTGATTTCATTTTAGTCATAGAATTTCAAGTTATTTTTATTTTTTTCGTAATTTATAAAATTTCTACAAAAATTTTCAGTACTTTTCTAGTCAGAAGCAAGGAAGCCAACAACGTAGAATGTGCCTGCGGGCACGCACATCAGTGTTAACGTTTTGGCCCTGGGCTCAGCGGCCCTGGGCTTCAGTTTTGTTTCTTCCGCTTACCACTGGTGTCACCTGGGGAAGTTATTACCTCATTGGCTATGTAAGTGGAGATAATCGAAGAACCATGGCATGAGATGACTGTGAGGATTTAAGTGGCGGAATACATGTAGCACCTGGTACTCAATGACTGTTTAGACTATTATTATTACTAACACTGTTATTACACCTCTTTCCCTTGGCACTGTAATGAGTTTGCACTCTAAATATGTATGTAAATTCATTAGGTTGTAGTTAATATTTAAATGTTAAACTTCAGCTTTGCTTTAAATTTAAAATAATATCATGAATCGCCAATAGGTGGCAGCATATCATGGCTCCGTCACAACGTTCGGCTGGCGGTGGTGTCCTTGCTTGACAACTTCTTAAATCTGTTTTCAAAGGAAGAGACTTTAGAGTTTATCTAATTTGACTCCTTCGATTTACATATGTGGAAACCTGGAAGTAAAGTAAAAAAGAGGACAACTTACTTATTTGCCAGGAAAGAGCAGGGTCGGGGAAGAGGCAGGGAGAACAGTCTCTGTACGCTTCACACTTAATTTGAGTTATTTCCTCACTATTCCTTTTAGCTAGTCTAGTAAACTTAGAATACATGGCAGAAAATATTTTCTAGTTGTCAAATGGAAATATAAATTTGAGGAGTAAAGAGTATATTTCTTAGTCATACAAAGAAAATGGTCGATGAACCTCAAATATGGAAATTCCTCTATCTCACCTCCTCTTTTAGTATTTTCTCGTTGGGAAAGGTATTGCCCTTTGTTGTATCACTGGATCCTTACAATCAGGGATAATGTTGTTATTTCTATTTTACAAACTGGGAAACGAAGGCTCAGAGAAGAAAATGCTCCCATAAGCAGGAAACATGAATTCAAATCCAGATCATTTGTTCATTCTTTCATTTGATCATTGAAAACAAGCATTTATTCAGTTCCTGAGATGCACCAGTATGCTAGCTGCTGGACATGCATAGGATAATGGGGAATACACCTCCAAAAAGTTTTAGCGTCTGTCATAGGGTTACAGTGTCTGTACTACGTGACACCAAATTCCTGCCTCTCTGCACCACACACACATCTGCATAGTGACCTGCACACAAAGTGGGTACCCAACAAATATCTATTACATCGAGCATCCTGAGCACATCCCCAAAGACCCTTGAGGCCTCTGAATTGCAATGAGGCTTTTTACCGTTAGTCAAATACCACAGGCTCAGAACTATTTTCTTAAATATCTAAGGATGTGTTTATATATTTATCCCCTCTCCTGCTCCAGAAAGCATTTAGGGCCTGCAGGATGTACACATGTTCATTGAAATCTTTTGTGTTTCGGATAATAGCCCCAGACCTCTTTCAAAATGCCTGGGAAAGCTGGATCCACGCGGCTCCAGCTGGACTGCTAGATGGCAGTAGCAGCACATGCTGTTTTTTGGTTTCTGTCAACCTCACTTTCAGCAGGGAAGGAGCCGTCGGGAGTAGCCGGTTCATTCCTTCCCACTTTACAGATAAGAAAGCTGAGGCCCTCAAAGGGAAAGACATCGGCCCAGGCTAGGTAGCTTAGTTAGCCAAACAATGGACTGAATTGTACACAGGTTGCTGACTTTTGTGATTTAATATTTGCAGGAAAATTTCCCTATTAGATTCACTGAAAAATTTTAAATGTTTGCTATCAAAAAATGTTTTTTTAAAGCAGCAGTATGAAAGAATGGTGATGATGTTAAAAGTAAATCTACCTCCTGCCCTGACCCTTTGCTCCCCCAGGTGTCCTCCCCAGAAGCTCCACTGCTACCACGTTCTTCAGGGACTGTCCGGGGATGTAGTTCATTAAACACACACACACACAGCTGTGGTGCATTTATAATGTCCGAAGTTGTCTGTGAGTGAGTGTGTGTGATCAGATGGATATAATGTGTGCATGGAGTATAAAATAGTATGAACAAAAGTGGGAAAGCTGCGGACCTCCGGAAAATGTCTCCTTCACCCTCCCAACCTCTGCTGGGGGCGGGGGGGTGGGGAAGCCCATGAAGTGGTTTCCAAATTCTGGAGTGGCTTTATTTTTACCACTTCTCTGTTGATTTAACAGATTAAAACTCTACCAGCGGCACCTATAGTGTCAATCTTGGTAAATCCTGCCTTCTGAAGCTCTCCCTGCTGTAATTAAATTACTGTAAATACAATTAGAAGGCCCCTCTAGGTGGTCTGTGTGACACCAGCCCCCAAGGAATTGTCTTAAGATATTTGAACCAAAAGTAAAGAGCAAAGTGGCGGAATCCCCTTAATCTTTGGGGGCCCAATCCTTTGAGGATTTGTAGCCATGAAATAACAGGCAGTCGGTTTTAGTGCAAGCGGCACTTTCAGGAGATATTTTTCTCAATTGTCACTGGCCTTCAGGGTCAGTGTGGGGGCTCTGGCCTCTGTTGCCAGCTTCCTGGCCCCTCCCCACACCCTCCCCCAACCTCCAGTAGTGATTTGCGAGTTCTGCTTTCCATCTGGAAGAGGAGAGTCTGGGTAGTTAGTACTTTGCATCCAGCACCTTTTGCATAGTGTTGGGAGCTGTTGCTATGTGGTCCACGTGTGTTGCTCAACAAGCTTAAACTTTGCATAGCCCGTGCTAAACTAATTTGCGTCAATTTGTCTACATCATGCCAACAATCGTTCTGAGAGTCCTGAATAGAACATACAAGGCTGCTGATAAAGGCCCTCGGAGCAGATGCCGCCAGCCATTCTGCGGGAACTCGCTGTCGCTAGTTCTTCACCATGGTTTCTTCATATCCTAGTGACAATGTTAGTTTTTCTGCCCTGGGGTTAAAACTTTTTTTTTCTTAAACAATGGACAGCCCTATACAACTGGCCCTCCAACTGACTTTTTTTTTTTTTTTTTTAAAGACATGGCTGTGGCTGAATTCTAGCCACCACCACCAAGTTTCAGAGAAAGCAAGTAGAATTAAGTTTTTTTAGACTTTGTGCCACTGTGATGAGGTGCTTTTCTACTTATCTGTCATTGTGTTGGACTAAAATTTTAATCCTAAAACTGATCAATTTTTATGAAAAGATATGTTTTTGGTAAATTAGAAAGTAACATTTAGGACTAGACAGTAGAAGACGACCAAAGTAATTTGTGCTGTATGAACTGTAGGAAATAATCTCATATTTACGAGAAACTTGCAATTTTTTTAAAGCCAGATCTGGAAATATATTGGTCTGGTCAGTTTAGGGAATGTACCAGAGATCCTATGAGAGTTAATTGAACTCTCCTAGAGAGTCTAGGAAATCCACTCAGTCCCTGGCTTATTTACCTGTTTGTGGGTTTTGTCATTCTTCAGTCTTCCTCCCCATAGTAACTTATTAATGACCTAAAAATTACCCAGAGAAAACTGATAAATGTTCAAATGTTTGGAATTAAGTATTGTGTCAATATGTCTAGATAGGAAGAACTAATAAAAATTTATTCAAAAACTTAGAACCGAGTACCTGCCTTGTGCCAGGTACTTTCCAGGTACTCGGGATGGATACAGCAGTGACAGTCCTTGCTGCTGTGGCACCTAGGAGGCAGACACTAAATGACAGACCAGCAAATACATAGCACAACAGTCCATGGAAATGCCAGGTGGTAGGAGGTGCTATGAAGAAAAACTTAAGGGGAAAAGTAGTCAAAGAGCTACTTTAGATACCAAGAAAAGAGAAGATGTCACTGAGGAGGTGACATCTGAACAGAAACTCAAAGGAGGGAGAGAGTGTCAGTGGGCCAGGCAGAGGAAACAGTGGGAGCCAAAGTCCATGTGCGAGGAACGGCTTTGCATGTTCATGGCCAGTGCAACTAGAGGACAGGGATGGGGTATGCGAAAGGTACGGAGGAGGGAGAGGAAGCCCGCGAGAGATGAAGATAAACAGGAATGGCAAATGCTGTATAATCCTGGGTATCTCCACTATTCACTGTCACAGTGAATCTAGAGGCCAGCACACTGGTTCCCTGTCTCTCTAGCTATCCTTACAGAGAACCCTAGGGAAAGGTGGGCCAGCTTACAGGTCAGAGGGAGGATTCGGGACCGATTGAAGCTGACAGGCACACGATGCGAGGCTCAAAATCATGAGTAATTAGTATGGACTGAATGTGTCCCTCAACATGTATATGTTCAAATCCTAATCCCCAATGTGCTTTTAGGAGGTGCAGCCTTTGGGAAGCGATTCGGTCAGGAGGATGGAACCCTCTTGAATGGCCTTGATGCCCTTATAAAAGGGACCCCCAAGGAGCTTTCTTGCTGTCTCTTCCATGTGAGGCCCAGTGAGAAAACAGCCATCTGTAACCTGGAAGGGGGCCCTCACCAGAACCCCGTCATGATGGCACCCTGATCTTGACTCCCGACCTGAAGAACCATGAGAAGTTTATGTTGCCTACAAGCCGCCCAGTCTATGCTATTTATTACAGCAGCCTGAACAGGCAATGACAGTAATGTTTAAAATTTGCAAATTAGAGCAATGACGTGATGTAACTGTTCTACCAGTTATCTGGCAAAAATCAGAAAGCTGAATAATGTCCAGTGTTGGCAGAGACATAGGCAGTGGGAGCCTCAGGGATGGCCGGCGTAATGGTAAACAAGTGTGGCCACTCAAAAACAGTCTGGAATTACTCAGGCAAATTAAATATCTGATACATCCTATGACCTGGCAGTCCTGTTCTAGAATTTACATGTTCTATGGAAATTCTGTTAGGAAAAAAGAGCACGGCCTAGGAATTTAAAAACGGGACTTTCTAAGAACTACATTGCAGAAAAAAAGGAAGTACTCACCACCCAGGGCCTAGGGGACACCACATCCTGCCCTCATGTCACATCAACGCTCTGTGTGTTCTTTCACCATAAGTACAGCCTGCAGTCCCTCCGGGAATTGCCAGCGGGGATCTCGCACATACTGGAGGGCTGGGCTACTTACCTGCCAACAGCGAGGTCGACTACCACCCCTCCCTCAGGGGTCAACCCACCTCCCTGGCATGTGTAGGGCCACGACAAGGGTACAATTAGAGGCCTACATACTGTGTTTAAATATTTAAAATTTATAAATCAAACAAATATGTTCTATCTTGACAAATATACCTTCTTCACAACCTAGAAGGCAGCATTTGAACTTAGAATTCTTGGATTCCCCAGGGCACAGAGGAGACGGCTCCCAGCCTGAAGCCTGTTCCTCTGTCCTGCACGTGCTGGACTCCAGTCTGCACCAGGAGACTTACCTGCACATGTGTGGACACCTGTCCTGCATGGCCAGGCTCCTGCCACACTCCCCTCCCCCTATTAACAGCTGCCATAGCTATGGAGCCTTGGTTGAGTCTACCTAATCTCTCTGGGCCTCAGTTTCCCCATCTGTAAAACAGGTGGATTGGATGAGATTAACCATCTCAAAAGTCCCTCTGTCAATACATCAGATTTTTTTTTGTCTGTAAAATAAGTGGGTTGAACCAGATTAGGGATTCTTAATGTGAACTCCACTGCAGGGTCTTGCCTCTCCCACCCCCCCCACCACCCCAGACCATCTAAACCAGGATCTCATTTTTAAAGCTCCTCCAGGTGTTTCTAACTGCAGCTAAGGGTAAGAACCCCTAGACCTGACGATATGTTCCAAGACTCCTTTTCCACCTCCACCTGAATTTTTCCACCTGTAAAAAGAGCACTTTGGGCAATTTCACCAGTCTCCCAACTTCACTTATTTGTGGAGCTCCAGACTCAGTGATTCAGCGAAGCAGGGCTTTGTCAGAGGAGGAGCCAGGCTCCGAGGGCGGCCCTGGTCATGGAGACACCTGTTGTAACGTGACGTTGTGGGCAGGAGCTGGGGTTTGAGGCCTGGGCAGACAGGTGCTGCTCATGAGAACCAGGCTCCCAGACGGAGTGGCCAAGGTTGGGACTTGGCGCAGAGGAGGCCACTTCTCAAGCAGCATGAATGTTCTGACGTTTCTTGGCATCTCCTCTGCCCCACTAGGCACCTGCGGGCCGGGGCTTCTTGGCAGGTGAGGAGGAGCGAAGAGAATAGGGCTTTTCTCGAACTGCTCCCCGGAACAACATCTCTTGACATCTGGGGACACAAGGGGTGGAAAAGACAAGCCACTGCGTGTTCCTCGCAGCCTGTGAAAGCCTTGTGGTGGGAGGCAGGAAAGGGAGTTTGTGTTAAAGTGCCACTTTGCAGCCCTACGTCCGGAGCTTAGCATGTTCCGGGCACTGTGAATGAGACCAGCTGACGCTTTGTATCAAATGTAAAGTGGCCTCTTTTCACATGGCTGGCACTGGAGGCTGATGACCACTCGGGTAGGATCCAGAGCTCTCCAGGAGCTTGGCAGGGCCGAGCACAGGCCCTGAATTGCAGCTCTGTGGGGCAGCAAGGACAATGCCACCCGTGCTGAGAAGTTGTCACCGTAGAGCAGGATTCTCAAGCGTGGACGGGATGAAGATCTGTGAGGAACCAGTGAGCTGCCTCTGTCTCCTTCCACCCTCTCCTGGAGCCCAGGTCTCAAGTGCAAGGACCACAGATTCCACACAAGACTGAGACATGAGGTCTGGGTTCTGGAGACTGGACACCAAACTGTCGGGATGTCCAGGACAATCCAAGGGTCACGTGAACCATAGCATTGTCCTTGAAAATCTGAAGTTCAAATTCAAGTAGTATCCACCACATTTTCTTTTTTTAATGAATGAAGCAGAAATTTTATTTCCGAGCTCTTCAAAGATCATTAAAAATAAAAAGTATCCTTTTAAAAGTGTCTCAAATCAAAGGCGTATCATCAAAGTCAAACATTTGTCACAGAATTCTTTTGGGTTATAATATTTTCACATTTTTTTTTAACCAGTTGCAATGTTCTGTAAGTCCCATTTTAAACATTTTTTAAAGGCATGAAATAATGTCTTTTTAAAAAGTACAACCGCAACTATAAAGCAGAGGAACTTAAGAAGATAAAGATCAGACCTGCTTCATGTACCAGATGGGGCAAGCTAACACGGCATTCATCTTTCCAAACAAGTTTGTTAAGAAACAGCTTCCATGTGAGTGTTATTAAATAAAACAATCTTCTCATTTAGAAAAGCCAAGACAACATTTGGCTAGTAAAGCCTGTTTGCCCCCAAATTTTATACTTTCTTGCCTTCATATAAATATTTTAAATCCATGAGAAAAGAACAAATCTTTAGTATAAAAAATCTTAGGAACAACACATTACCAATATTCGATTTAAAAAAAATTAATATTTTTTCTTAAAATGTAAACATATAGTAAATAAAACATATATGATATTCCAGATATAGAAACATTAGTCATTTACTTAATGAAAGAGATATATTTTGATATATTTGGCGATAAAGTATTTATCTGTCTGAAAGCATTTCATCAAAAGAACAAAGTCATTGTTATTTAAAAGTTTACTCTTTCAGTGTTTCTTTGTTTGAATTGATTCATCAATTTCTGTAGAATTTTGGCTATAGTACCAGGCCACAAGAAAGGTTTGGAATACGTAAAAGTTCTTTGGCTAGAGAAAAGTGCTTCTGGAGTCTTGGAGGCTGGCATTCATCACTGTGCTTGAAAGTGGTCCTTAGCAAACTCCCAGAGTCCTGAGGGGAAAGCCCAACATCTGGACTTCTGGCTGGGTTGCTCGGACCAGCAGGGCACCCTTGCAGGCATTCTGCATGCAGTACTATTGCAGCTCTGCAGCTGCCTGAGACCTTTATCTTCTCCACACTGGCTTCCAGTTTAAGCTGCTCCACCAGGTGGGCGCTGGCCTCCTAGAGTGAGTAAACCAGGCTAGGCAGAGCCTGGAGGCCTTCATCCCCGATTTATACCTTCTCTGCACCGGTTGATTTTCTGACATCCTTAAAAACTCACCTGTGATGATGTTATGGGCTGAATTCTCCCTCTCCTCAAATTTTCATGTTTGAGTACTAAGCCCTAAAAGCTTAGGATGTGACCGTATTTGGAGATGGGGCCTTTTAAGAGGTAATTAAGTTAAAATGAGGTCAGCAACAGTGGGTCCTCATCCAATATGACTGGTATCCTTATAAGACAACATGCACAACACAGAGGGACAACCATGTGAAGACGCCGAGAGAAGACGGCTATCCACAAACCCGAGAGAGAGGCCTCAGAAGAAACCAACCCTGCCGACGCCTTGATCTTGGACTGCCAGCCTCAGAACTGTGAGAAAATTAATTCCTGTCACGTAAGTAACCAGTGCGTGGTATTTGTTACGGCGACCCTCACAGACTATTACAGGTGGAGATAGTTATTTCTATTTTACAGCTGAGGAAACTCTGAGGTTCAGGAAGGTAAAGCACCTGGCTCAGGTCTGTACAGCCAGGATTCGAACTCTGCTCTAATACCAAAACCCAAGCTTCTCCCATTAGGCGATGCTTTCTGTAAATCCAGGGAGGACAAGTAGTGTGCCCACTGAAGAACTTGATCCTGAAGGGAGACAGAGGCGGAAGAACTCGTTTGTGGTCCTCAGCTTGTGATATGGAGACATTTTTGGTGTCTGAGAATTCATAAATATCGCTGAGGCCTCCAGGAAGGGTTTAGAAAAGTGAGAGAGAGAAAAAAATGAGAGATTGATTTGTTTCTATGTTAATCAGGGTTCGGGTGATCACCAGAAGCAAAAACCTATTCTCTCTGCTTCATCAAAAAAGTATCAATGTATGGGAAAGATATGGGGACACCTCATGGCCTCCAGGGGCAGGAAAGGCTGTCAGACCTCAGAAAGGACCAGAGCCAGAAACTGCGTTAGCCTCTCTGCCACCACGCTTTTGACAGATGTGCAGAGTTTCTAGGGAGAGATTCCCTAGTTCTCTGCTGACTGAAGACTTTGTGACATTTCTCATTTGGCAGCACGGAATCAGAAACGTGGGGTTCTAAGACACAGCTAGAGGGGAAGGCCCACGGCTTTGGGACCCAGGACAGGCTCAGGTTTGCGGGAAGACCGCAGCCCACTTACTAACTAAGTTATCCTGAGAAAGCTTCGTTGCTCTGAAACTCCGTTTTCCTCACTGGAAAATAAGGATAATAAAGCCTGTTTTAAATATGTCAAAGAGGCACAGTGCCTGGCACTTAGTAAATGTCGAATGGGCTTAGCTGCCCCCTGCATCTCTCCCTGAGATGTTGGTGGGGGGTATCTGCTAGAGACCCCCTGCGGGGTTATCATCACCTAGGAGTTCTCAATGTGTGACACTACGGAGGTGACCCGTGGGGCTGTAACTAGGGGATTCCAACTGTCGCTTGAGAGTGGTGATGTGAATTACTTCTCTTTGGGTCGTAACACTTCCCCAGGGTAGGAACCTATACTATCTTCTCTTCACCAGAATGGCTTCTTCCCCTGCTTGAAGCCTCGGGACTCTGGCTAGACTTTTGGTAGAACTAAGAAGTAAAAAATCCATCGTACAATTTTTATAGATAGGAGGGAAAAAAAGGGGAAGAGGTGGTTTTGTATATTACTCTAATGAGCAAAATCAGGAAGTAATGCAAACCACATGTGACCTGTTTTAAAATTCTTCTCTGATAGTCTTCTTACTTATCATTTTGTGATGCCCAGGACTACCCCTACCCCCAAGAGATAGGCAGGTGTTAGTGTGTGTGTTTTTCCCCACCAAGGAGGAAATGGATGCACAGAAAGTTGATGGGTGTGCCCAAGAACGGAGCTAATGAATGTCCAGTCAGAGAGAGGATAGAGATGTCCTAAGTGCTGGTTCGGTTTCCGAGTCTCACTCTGCTTCCCCTGCCCTCACTCCCTCTGTGAGTGGGCCAGCCGCTCCAGAGAGCTCCCTCTCACTCTCGGTTCTCAGGAAGAGCCTGATGCCGGGCAGGAAGCTGAGCTACAGAGCTCGCTGCCCCGTGTGCACGACAGGAGCCATCAGGAGCGCAAGGGTTTGGCTCAAGAGCTGCCGACAAGGACTCTGCTTTCTGCTTCACCTGAGATGGGGTCCAAGTACCTCAATGACCCAAACCGGAAGCCCTTGGGAAAACAGAGGAGGGAGAGAGAGGATGGGAACAATAAGAACTTATACACACCACTGTAGAGGGTGTAAACTGAGACGTCCACTTTGGAAAACCATTTGCCATTATACACTCTGTTGGAAACATCCATATCCTCTGGCTCAGTGTTTCCACTCACGGGTGCATAACCTGCAAAAGTGAGCCCCAAACCATGAGGACACACGTACAAGAATGTTCGTAGGACCATTATGTGTAATAACCTTGATCTGGAAATGACCCAAATGTCTAACGACTGTGGAGGAAGTAAATTGTGGTAATCATGGAATGGAATGCCACACAGTAATGGAAGTGAGCGCATCACAGATACGTTCAACAGCAAGGATTAATCTCACAATGTTAAAGGAAAGAAGCCAGACCCCAAAGAATTCCATTTATGTAAAGTTCAAACATAAGCAAAAGGAAATCGCTCTGTTTTGGGAAGCACACTGACTGGGGTGGTAAAATGATTAAAAGGCATGGAAATGAGAATGGTACAAGACAACAGTCATCCTTGGAAAGATGGGTGGAAAGGGGATGGTTTACAGTTGGAAAGAAGTGTGAAGGGTTTTCCTGAGTTCTGGCCGTGTTCTCACCTCCTGACGTGGAGTTTCACGGGCGCGCCCTCGATGATGATTCGCTAAGCTGTACCTTTATGTTTTATGACTCTTTGCATGTGAGCTGTCCCCTCTCCTCTGTCCCAGCACACACAGATTCTCATACTGACTATTTCCAGGACCACAATTTGAATCTGGGTCTCTCTGATCCATATGCTGCACTGGCCTCGGCCATGGTCTTGGGACCCCCTCTTCAGCCTTCTTTACCTAAACTCCTCAGCCTCTAGGCTACGGGTTCTTAACCTGGGATCCACAGATCCATTTCAGAAGTCTGCAACGCCCCTGATGCTATTTGTCGAGTTGTGTGCACATGTGCATTTTTCTGGGGAATGGTTCTCATGTCCTCTTAGGATTCCTAGAGTGATCCGTGGCCCAGAAAAGGTTAAGAAACATTGCTAGAACCCACTCGAACCCACTCAACTGGCTTTAACAAATCAATAGATGCACACCAGACCTTGAACAAGGTCCTGGTAAAGTCCAGGGCCACGGCGACTGCCTGTGGCACTCTAGAGCCACATGGTCTTTGTTCCCGCTCTTCATCCTGTCTGTGCCACTGCAGCTGGGGCCAGGGCTGGAGGGCACAGATGTCACCAAGAAGGCTCGGCATGGGTAGGGTGGCAGCAGCTCGCAGGCAAGTACCCAGGAAAGTGTCTGCTACAACTACAAGTAGGAGGAAAGCTAAATGAAGTCCAGAAAGCCTGGCATTTGAGAGCTTGTTCTTGGAGCCAGGGCTTCCTAATCTACCCAGTCATCTTTCCTGGCTCATTCCAGTTCTGTACAAGTTCAAACGAAGGTCCAGAAACCCAGGTGACTGTTCCAGGGCTCACACCCGGGAACTCTCAGGCCTGTTCCCAAGCATGTGCTCCCCGCTCCAACCCAGGGCTCATTTGCATATAGCTTCCAGCAGCTCCTTTCGGCTTCCCTTCTGCCTCACCGAGGGCTGGAGGGCTGGTCTCCCAACACACAGGCACACATTTCCACCGAACTTTCCCATTTGTTTTCACAAATGGCTTTCTGGTTTTTGACACTCCTGAGGTTCTCCAAATAGGAGACGCTGAACTAGGACTTAAGAAATAGAGTTTACTGATTTCTCATGTGAGCTTCTCGAGCAGAGCCAGAGTTGTGGGGTGGACCCCTGGAGGTCAGGACACCTGGGTACCTCTCACATGGGTTCTTTATTTTCTGAAGTGACTCTGGGCAGATCGCTCTTCACTCAGAGGACTGGGTCTTTGACATTTATTTCACTTGTGGTTCTCTGTGCATTTAGGGCATTTCTGGAACTTGGTCATATGGTAGTTTGAATATGATTTGTGGCATTCCCTGAGAGGTAGCCCAGGATTATGTAGATTCACATAACTGAGGGAAACGGGTTGAGCTGGGCCTCAGAGACAACTAGAACCAGGAAGCTCTGCTCATCACCACGTGCTTTCCTTCTCTGCCTCTCTCCGTTGGTCTCCTTTTCTCAGACCGGCTTTCTCCATTGGGCTGGAAGTATGGCTGTTAGCCGTCCGTGTGTCTCACGCTTTTAGGGGTGTACGATCAATCAGGATATGCTGCAGAAACAAGCATCCACAATTTCAGTGCCTTAAAACAAGAGGTTTATTTCTCAACACTTATTCCATGTCTTTCATGACACTTCTGGTCAAGTGGCCAAGATGGGGCAGTGAACCTGATCTCTCAACCCAGCCTGACTGGGGCTGCTCAGGTGGAGTCGAGCTCAGGATGCTATGAGGAAGAAATGGCATCTACCTCAGCCTTGGAGAGTGAGAAGGGAGTGACGAGGATGCTTTCCTAGAAGAGCTGATGCTCGACCTGAGCTTTAGAATACAGCAGAAATGAGCAAGGTGGAGACGGGAGGAGGAGAGATGTTTCCATCTCAGGTGAAGGAGAAGGCACCTGGAAAGGTATGATGCAAAACAGACATGGAACATCCTAGGGAGAGTAAATAATTCACCGAGGCTTTCTCAGGCCTTCTGATGATGAGATATGTGATCTCGAACAAGCCTCAGTTTCCTCTTCCGTAAATCAAGGGCAGCAATAGTACCTGTTGTTATGAGGATTCAGTGATAATGCCTATATGTCTCTAGCACTGTTAATTGGAAACTCTTGATAAATGCTATGGATGTGACCAATGTTGAGAGGCAGTCACGTGTTGTGGATGGATGCCAGAACCTGGTTATCCGACTTCAAATCCCTGCTCTACCATTAATTCCCTCAGTGTAGGAATAAAGAACATGCCTAGCTCAAAGCTTTTGTGTAAAGATCAGGCAACGTAATGCACGTTCAGTGCTGGTGCTTGGAACCTTCTGGTGTGTCCGTGTTGTTGGGGGTGGGCGAGTGGTAGATGGAAGAAGTCGGCAGGGGCCAAGGCTTGCCCTTCAGTTCCAGAGACAGAGACAGATCCAAGTCTGTGAGGCCTGATGCTTAGACAGTTCTCATTGCTCTGAGGAAAAAAAATGCAAAATTATGAATACAAAGTTAAGCATGAAAGTGAATGTTCAGTCAGAAGGATAAAAGGAATTGCAACAAATAGAAAATTTTAAAAGTTGTCCAGTATTGCAAACATCACAAAATTCAGAAAAATACACACCTTTTAAAATAGTTATTTGACATCCTCTATTATAATTACTTTCCTACATTGTCTAGCTGCATACTTTTTAATCACGTCTTCATATTAACAATGATTTTGTTATATATCTGTAGAGACAATGTAAAGGTAATTCAACCTCTTTTCTAGTATGGCTAATCAAAATTTGTTTTGAAATGTCACTTCTCAATAAATTAGTGTTTGAGGCATTATCTGAAATTTATTTTGTTTTTCTTCTCAGTCAGAATAATTTAATTTCTTTGCTCATCTTTTGTTTCCCATGCTATTTTTTTTATCATATGAATTTTCTTTAGAGGATTTCATAATTATATTTAAAGATGCAAAAGAAGGTATTTTTCTTGTATATCCACATTAGGAGTCTAAAAATTTCTCACTTGTTTTATTTAAAACTTCTCAAAGCATCTTTCCAAATTATGGTTAAAACAGAGTTTTCCCAATTCCATCTCCTCTTAGTAACGCCACAAAAAATCCTCGACCAAGGACAATGCCATGTGATGGAAAGGAAGCGTGACAAGGAAAGATGGAGTGGAAAACAGTGATTATAATAGATGGCCATTAAAACACCTTTATTTTTTAAATTTTACAAAAATATATGATCATGTGATCCTTTGCTAGGGTCTCTCCCAGGGCCTTAAAGGGTCCTGGAAGCTAATCTTTACTGAGTTTAAGGTAAGCCCACCTCTATCAAGTATCAGCTACATCACCTCCTCCAGGAAGCCCTTTCTGAACACTTTTAGCAAATCCATTTTTCTTTCCCTCACTGTGCTGATCATATGGTATTATATTTGTGGGTTTACTCCTCTGTGTCCTCTTGCCAGCTCCCTGAAGATAAGAACCTTTGCCTTCTAGTCTAACACTGGCAAGTGTATTTATTAAGTTGGGTGCTATACTGTGGCCTGGGAATTCATTGAAATTAATGTGTATTATGTACAAAGCCCTGGCCTAATTACTATTATTTCTATTACAAAAATAATCAGGCCTGACTTGTACCCGTAAGCACCTTTCAAGAGGACATAGGTATCCATAAAAAAATGCTTTTAAAAATAGCTTATAATAAATTATTTTGTTATGTATCCAATTTCATTTGCTTTAAAAATTAAAAACTTCATTTTGAGGCAATTTTAGATTCACATAGTTGTAAGAAATAAAACATCTTGCATAACAATAGTACAATGTCACAGGAAATTGATATTGATACAATCCACTGAATTTACACAGACTTCACCAGTTTTACATACCCTCGTGCATTTAGTTCTATGCGATTTCGTCATATTTTAGGAGTTACTTTTCAAAGTATTTTAATGCTTAAGTATTTTCAGGAAATACTACAGGATAATAAGAGTCGATTTAAAATAGTACTGAATAAAGGTGCTTATACTCTTGCATTTTAGATTTGGATTTTACTCTGACAGTGGGGAAAAGCCACTACAACGGTTAGCATGTCCATTTTTGAAAGCTCAGTGCCCATAGGGTGGAGGGGCTACCTGTCAGACGGAAACTTCACCGCAGTGTCTCAGACCCCCATGGAATTTCTGGACCGAGCACTGGGAGGAGATGCCTGCCCAGGACAGCATCCCACTAGGCCCCGCCCACCTGCTCTCAGTCCCCGCCCTCTCCGCGTCCAGAGCCAGTTTTCTCGCCGAGGGCCCCGCCCTCTCAGGCCCACTACTCAGCCTGGCCGTAAGCTCCTTCCTAGGCCCAGGCCACCAAATTTGGCAGATTTGTGGCAAGCAAAGCCCCGAGTAGTTGAGAATGCCCGTAAATTCCGTCGTCGGCGTTTCCCTTCCCCCCTCGGCAACTCCCCAGGGCGGTCAATAGGCTGGCGGCTGCCTGCCCGCCCCTGCTGTCTGACGGGCCCTTTTGCGAGGGAAACTCTTGGGCGGCTGGCTGTCGCTTTCCCCTGGCGGGGATTGGGCTTCTCTCGCCTTCCTGCAGGGGTTGGAGCCCGGGGAGCCGCCCGAGATCACAGGTTTTGAGGAGTGACAGATTCCCAGCTGTCCCGGACTTCCAGCTGGCGCCGAGCCTGGGCCTTCCGCGGTGGGCAGGTGGCAGAGGGACCTCGGCCAGAGCAGGGACAGCAGGAGAACCCGCCCAGGGGAGCCGGGCAGAGCTGGCCGGGAATCGCTCTGTGCTGGGACCACCAGCACCCGCGCTTTGACCCTGGCAACCTGGGGAGGGGCGGGGCCAGGCAGGGAGTGGGCGGGGCCTTTGTGGCGGGAGGGTGGGGCTCGCGTGACGTGGGCGGGGCCTGGGCTCCGGTCGGGTAAACCTTTGCTGAACTTCTCAGCGTCCCGCCCTGAGAATTCAGTGGCGGGCAAAATGCTGACAGCCCAGCTGGGGAGACAGACAGTAAACACATACAAATATATAATCATGTAATGACACATTGTGAAAGGAAAGGACAGAGGACTATGTGAGTCTCCTGGGGGCCAGGGTACACTTTTCTCCAGAAGCTTCCTAGTTAGATATAGACCCAAATCCTGGCACTGCCACTACCGAACTGCGTGTCCTGAACAAATGGGTGGGAGGTCAGGCTGGGTCATGAATTCTTGGGTCAGAAACGATGCCTGACCCAAGGCTTGTGTAAATTGGCCTTTGGGGACTTCCAAAGGGCAGTGAAGAAAGTTCCCGGCCTCAGCAGCTTCTCGAATATTTATACAAATATAAATATGTATTTATATCTATTTACAGAGCTAGATTCTATGTCCTCTATGCTATGGTCTGAATGTTTGTGTTGCCCCCAAATTCATATGTTGAAATCCTAATGCCCAATGTGACCGTGTTTGGAGGCGTAGGTCATGAGGGCAGCACTCACGTGGAGGGGATTAGTGCCCTTTATAAAGAGGCGGGAGGGAGTTCCCTTGCCCCTTCGGCTGTGTGAGGCTGCAGCGAGAAGTCTGCAACCCCAAAGAGGGCCCTCGTTCACCACCTGGCACCCTGATCTCAGACCTCCAGCCTCCAGAACTGTGAGAAATACATTTCTGTTGTTGATGAGCCACCTCATCTGTGATATTTTGTTATAGCAGCTCAACAGACTTAGACACTCTCCTTGGAGGAACTTTTCTGACCTTGTCTCAGAACCTAAACTGGGTTAGAATACTGTCTAGGTGATCCCTCAAAGCCCTGTGCTTCGTTACAAACTACGTATTGTACTGTCTTGTAACTCCTGTGGGCCTTTCTCAGCAGCTCTAGGCTTCTTGCATCATGGGTTGTGTATGAATCACCAGTCTCTGACATCCAGCAGCAGCATCTTTATCATCATCAGCATCATCGTCACTGTCATCACTGTAGCTAACACTGAGAGCACTTTCAGTGTGCTCTGCCCTGTTCTAACCTCCACATATATTCATTCATTTCGGTCTTCACACTCTGGCTCATTGTGGCCACTTATAAAGTATCGAGAGAATAAATAAGTAAATAAATAAATAAATAAATAAATAAGCACAATGAAGGAGAAAATTCACTGCTTTTTTTTCTAGGAGCTCTTGAAAAACTTCACAGCGGAGGTGACTTTGAAAGCTGAGTTCACCAGGCGGAGAAGTGGGGATTCATTGTCTTGGAATAGCCTGGGCAGGTAGAAAGGGCACGTCAGGGAATGGCAGTTAGGTAAGTGTGGCCAGATATTGGGTGTGGGGGGTAAGGATGGCGGTAGAGAAATATCAAGACTGGAACATCACTTACTTGAATGAATAGCTTCAGGCACACTTGTTAAGAAAGAAGCGTTTTTTGTTTTCGTTTTTCAATCTGCTGTGAGCACCAGACATCTAAAGCAGTAATGTCTAAGGCAGGGATGAGGTACGGGTCTTCCAGGTCTGTGCTAAGTTATCTTCAGGAGGTGTGGAAAGAAAATCCTGGAATCATTATTTTCATTTTTATCTTACCCTTTGAACATTTCTATTTTAGTATAAAGTTTAGAACAGCACTGTCCAGGAGAACTTTTTGTGATGATGGAAATGTTTTATATCAGTACTTGAAATGTATCCAGTGTAGCTGAGGAATTGAGCTTTTTATTATTTTTTTTTAATTTAAATTAAATTTAAATAGCCACATGTGACTAGCAATTACCATCTTGAATAGCACAGGGTTAGACTGTCTGTTTATACCGTAGTTTATGTGTATAAATTAATACATGAAAAACATGTACGTGCAGCTCAGGTTGTTATAATGACATATGCAGTTAAAGACATTTGCAGACCACTGTTCCAGGGACCACACTTAAAGTATGAAGCTGAAACAAAAGTACTGAGAAGCTGCAGAGATAGGGCGGTCCTGGGGGATTAGTCAGAGATGTCCTAGAATTTTAAAAATCTCAGGATCGGAAGGGCTCTTATAGGTCCTTAGTTTTTTTGAAGAAAATAAACCCTGGGCCAAGAGGGCTGGGACTGGAACTCACAGCTTAAATCTTACTTCTGCAGACAGGCCTTCCCAGACTTGCCTTTCTATGTCCACCTCCCACCCCCTTCCTTACCCGATTATTTTCTCTCTAGCACTTTTCCAATCTGTGATGACATAGTCGTTTGTTCATTTATTGTCTGTCTCCTCTTAACAGCTAGACTAGACTGTAAGCTCCATGGAGACAGCCGTATGCCCGGGGCCTGGCATACATTATGTGCGTGAACTGTTGCGGGTAAGGGGAGTGGAGCTCGCACTGCCAATAATGAGAGATTGGACTAAACGGATATTGGGAGACGGGGAGAGGGATCGATAAAGGGCTTTCGGGCCTCTCTGAGCAGTTAGCGCCACAGGCCCAGTTACTGTTGATGAATGGTGAAAAAGCCAATATGCTTTGGAGTCGGATGGACCAAGGTTGGAGCTTCATTCAGTTCTACCATGAATGGTGGTATGACCTTAGATAATTTACTCAGCTTCTGTAAGTATTTCCTCAGCTGTCAAATGAGGGAAAAAATGACACCATTTCATAGAGCCATTGGTTAAATTAAAGAATATAATGTATGTAAGCATCTGTATATTAAGCGCTATTACATAGACTATATGTATCTAGACTATATACTACATAATACAAATACTATGTAGAGAGCTTTTGTTCAATGTTTATCTGATGTATGCTGACCTAAATGATTAAACACAGGGTGGGAAAATGGCCATGAAATAAAAGAACTGATATTGTTTGATGAAACACATCGTTAGAGCCTCTAATGTGGCTTATCACATAGCAATTTAATGCACTAAACTGTCCCTTCGAAAATATAGCAGTTTGGCTGGATGTAACAAAAGCTTTAAGAACGTTTATTCCTTGCTACTCAGCAATCTCACTGATTGCAAGTAACAAGAGATACAGAGATTTACACACAGAACTATTCACTGATGCCATTAGGTAAGGACAAATAATAAGAAATTAAAATACTAAGCAATGGGAGAATGCTTTAGTTAATGCCACTACAGCCTTTTGAAGAAATACTACATGAGTTATTAAAAACCAAGTGTTTCAATACAGTAAAATGGGGAAATGTTCGTTATAATAGTAAGTGAAAAAAATATATAAAAGTCTATACGATATGATCACAACTGTAAAACATGTTTTTTAAAAAAAACTAGAAAGACACACTAAACCATTAGATGTGATGATCTCTGTTTGGCCAGTAGGTTGGGGACACACGGGGTCTGCACGCGAGCGTCCCCGTTACTGGTCTTGCTCCTGGGTATGGTGCAGCCCCTCCTCTGTGAGCACCACAGGGGCACCCCAAGTGTGAGCTCCCGGATGCACTCTGAAACTGGAAGGATCCTCTGCCAGACCCCAGTGTGACTCTTCCACCAGGAGTGGGTTTGGGAAGAAGGCTCTCACTGAAGATGGGCGTAGGGTTGAGAGCTCAAGAATCTGAGTTTAAGCCCTGGCCTGGCCACAGCAAAGCAGTGTGACGTTGGGTCCCGTTTTAAACAATCCACTGTTTAAGAAAATTGTAAGACTCTAAGAGAAATTTGAACATCTGTAAAGTAAGCAGGTGGACTGAGATGACCTTTAACGTGCCTTTGGGTGTCAACGCTTCTGATCTCCTTTCATTAACTGGTATTTATTGAAAACTGTGTGCCAGACACTATTCCAGACACTTGGAATAAATAGGGAGCCAGGCTTACGCTGTAAACCAATGACAGAGGTTTAAACTCCAGTACTTGGTGATTCGGCACTTCCTAAAATGCGTTTTTAAGTGTCTCAGATTTCCCTTCGGCTCGTCTCCTCACTTCCACTTTTCCAACTTTTATCTTTGCATCGTTGAGACTGATACATTTAAATTCCATTCAGTAATGATACTTAAACCTCCCGTGCTTTGTCTCTTCGTCGATTCTAAAAATTTGAAATCCATAGCTATTCTTCATCACAAAGTCAAATTACTGCCTTTGATTACATTTTTTTTGTGCATAGCTTTTTTACTTGCTGAAGTTTCCAATTGCCTTTCTTCTTCTTTTATTTCTTACACAATTTAGCTGTTTCATATTTTCAATTTCAAAAGAAAACTCTTCCTCACAGCAGTATGGCAGCCAGAGTCGATTCCAGACACCGCACGGGAGGAAGGATTTATTATAGGAGCTACACTACATTTATGTTTCTAGGTCCGTCCCCAAACATGTGTGGGAAAACTACTCCCCTCACCCCAAATTTGCCTGCAAGACCTATAGCCTTGCTACTCAAAGTCTGGTCTGCAGATCTACATCATTGGTTTCACCTGGGCCCTTGTTAGAAGTGCAGAATCTCAGCTCTTTATATGCATTGTCTCACTTCATGCGCACAAGTCTCTATTGTGTATTATAATTATCCCCACATAATAGATAAAAAAATGAGATTCAAGGAGGAAAAAATCACTTGCCCAAAGTCACACTGCAAGTGAGTGATACATCAAGTATTCCAGTGCAAGCTCGTATGACTCCAGAGTCTGTATTTTTAAAACATCGAGATATAACACACACAGGCAAGTGTACATCTCACAAATGGGGGCTGCCCCCAAACCATGCTCCCTTCTAGGCACTGGCCTTCCAAAGGTAATTTCTACCCTGACTTCTTGCCTGTGTAGACTAGCTGTCTGTTTCTTTTACTTCATTTAAATAGAATAAGAGTCCAGGACATTCTCTTTTGCCATCATGGAACTGCTGGATCAAGTGCCTTGGATTTCCGTTTTTTTTGTGAGATGACACATTCCCTTCTGTTTAAGCCAGATTGAATGGAGGCGTCTGTTCCTTGCACCCTCACGAACACAGCTTGCCTCCAACATCTGTGGGGAACACTTGTGCCCAGAAAACTCGGCTGCTCCTTTCTGGAGGGCTTCCGGTGAGCTGTTCTCTCCACGCACTGGGGCCTCCCGGAGCCGATGTCATAAACGAAGAAGCATGCGAGTTTCAGAGGCAGACGCCCCTGGGGGCGAATCCTGCCTCTCCCACTGGTGGAGCATCACCCTCGGCAAGCACGTCACCTCCTTGGAGCCTCAGGTTTCTTCTCTGTAAGTTGGAGGCGAAGGGTCCCCAGCCACGGGGTGCTGGTGAGTCAGATGACGTGAGGAGAGGGAACATTTTCGTAAGTGGTCAAGGGCTTCACAGATGCCAGGGCTTGCTTCCTGTAGACATGATCCTCTCATAGCTGGACGGTCCCAGAGCTGGGACGCGATCTGGTCCCTTGACCCCCAGTGCAGTGTTTTCTCTGTCACAGCATGACCTGGGCTCTCCCCTGATGGATCATGTCATGCTTTTCTGCCTTTTCCCCCAATGCCAGGTAAGTGGGGTCCGAGGTAGAGCTGTGTCAGTTTCCAGGGGCATTTCTCTCAATAGACAGTCCTTCCCCACCCCGAACCTGGCGGGGCGCCCTAGAGCCCAGCTTTGCCAGGCCTGGCGTGTAACACGTTGGCCAGGATGTGGCTTTGTTGTGTCTCTGGGCTGCACACCCCCCTCCCCTAGGGCCACTTTTGCTCATTTCTCTTGGGAGCTGCCTAGCTGCAGAGAAAGGCCTTTGGAACCAGAGTCTCTTTTCAGCCAGCCTTTATTGAATTTCACCTCCATTTTTTTTTTTTTCCTTTCCAAATAGGAACGTCATTTATCTTGGACTTTAAGTTGCAGAGGTCTTTAAGAGCGTCCTCTTTTCCCAGCTGCATTTGTTGACACACAGTCAATCTGTTTCTTGCCTTCCCCCTACTCCACCCCCCCCCAAGCGGGCCATAAAGTGTCTACAGCTGTGCCCTTTAGTGCCCTTCCCTTTCTCTGCCCGCAAGGGGGACGAGCTGAAATATAGCACAGCCATTATCGCTGACAAAAAAAGGGACAATTTTAAAACATTTTTGCTTTTCATCGAAGAAGCCGATGATGGCACAAAAGAAAGTGCATCATTTTATTGTAAATGCTTTTTAAATATGGGTCACTTGGCCATAATCAGCCCCGAAGGATGGAAAAGTTCAAGCGTGAAAGCAGTCACACAGATATCCAGTTTTGTTTCCCTTCGCCTTTTAAATTATGCTAATTGACACCCAGGAAAAACGGGGACGCGCACTTCATCGCTGACTCCCTTCTCTCCTTACCGCGAGGAGCATGTAAAATAAATTGATCAGGCTGGGGACAGTGGCCTGCAGGTAAAGAGGTCTTCTTCCTTTTGTTTCTGTCTCAGAAGTATTAAGACCAGGAGACTTGCGGTCTGCTCTCTCTCAGCATGGGGTGTTTCTTCCTAACTCGTGTGGGGAGGAAGCTCTTCCTGCGTTGGCGGAGGTGCCGGTGCGGGAGAGAGGGCTGCCTGCAGGCTCCCTGTGTGTCCCTGGACGCTGGGCCTGATCAGGTGCAGGCCAAGGAAGCAGGTGGAGTGTGTGGAAGGTGGGGGTGGGTGAGGGAGAGGGGGGGGGGCCCTCTCAGCAATCTGAAAGGCCGATATTTATGTGATGACCATTAGGATGATGATGAAAGGAGAGAATGAAACTCGGCATGTTCAGGGAAGATGGCCAAAGTGGCCCCTTACTGCCCATCCCCCGGGGCATCTTGTGATCACAGCTCCTCTTGTGATCACAGCCTGGCTTTGCCTCTGGGGAAAGGAGCAGGTCGGCATGGAGCTCACGCCCTGGCATGCAGTTCACTAGCTCCGTTCACACACCTCTCTGCGCCACAGGGCCCCTGTCTGTGAGCGGAGGGTGGTAGTGGACAAACTCCCACCGCGCAGCGTTGCTGGGAGCCGCAAATGAGCGCATGCGTGGGATGCGACTCCGGCAGGCGCTGATGGTCGATGAAAATGTTTGATGGCGCTGATTCTGAAGCAGGAAGTGAAGATCCAGAATAGGCTATCTGGGCCACGTGGACGGCTAGACAGTTTTCCAAGGCATTCAGACTCAAAACTAAAAATGAAATGGTATCAAGGGATGCTCAGAAAGGCTCCCCAGATGAGACGCATAAAGAGGAGTCATATGGATCAAATGCTGAGCTGAGTAAGGCTCCCTTTGGTGGGCAGAGGGCATGGCTTAGGATCCACCTGTCTGTGTTTGAGCCCAGCTCAGCTGCTAAGTGACGTTACCTTTGGGCCTCCTCTTCCCATCTATCTGTAAATTAGGAATAATGCCTTCAGGTCCTTGTGAGGACTAACACAAGATGAATCATATAATGCCCTTAGTGTCAGAATAAGTACACATACATTTATTTATTCTTATTATTCCTGAGAACTTAGAGGTGAGAAATGGAGGCTGGGGGATGGCTTCTCTTCCCTCCCTTCCTTCTTCCTTTCTTCTTGCCTGCTTGCCAGACACATAGTTTAGCACGGGTTTCTTAAGAATCAGCTGTAAGTCAGTGTGGGGAGGTAAAACATAATTTTGGGGTTGTACAGACAGGCGTAACATTCCTGCTCTGCCAGTTCCAGCTTTGTGACTTTGGACAAGTCACTTATCTTCCTGAGCCTCAATTTTCTCATCAGTTAACAGGTGTAAGAATCCTTACCTTTCGATGTGAGTATTAAGTGAGATAATGCATGTAGCATTTACACTTACCTTCCTTCCCAAGAGTCTACCTGTCTTGTGTTTTACCCCAGAGAAAGCAACAGTGTATGATGTAATGGGCTGTACGGCATGGTGGGGAGAGTCATGAAAAGGAAGGCCAGATTTTTACATAAAATGTAAATGAGGATCTCTAGGATTTAACTCTGGAAGATTTTCCAGGGGAGACAGTTCCTGCTAAAGTCCTTATGACACTGTCCTGAGTTTCACTTTCGCAGTGGTTCTCACAATTACTGTTATTATGACTTTGTTTGATAACGATGACGATGATGGCAATGATGACGATGACGATGATGACGATGATGATGATGATGGCAGCAAGGTGTGATATTGCTGTTTACAGTAACTATATATTTGGCCTTTGTCCCCATCTCTGGCTCAGAGCTCCTAAAACCCTGGGGATCTCCTAAGCGATGAAAGCAATCAAGATGTATTTTGTTATGTCACTGAGGTGACTTTTGGAAAGCACCTAAGGGTGGGAGCTGGTTGCCAGGAGACCCAGCCGGGTGATTAGAAGGTCAGAACTTTCAGTCTCACTTCTTGACTCTGGGAAAGAGGGTCAGGTTGAATCAATCACCAGTGGCCAATGATTTAATCAATCATGCCTGTGCCATAAAGTATCTATAAAAACCCAAAAGGAAGGGGTTCAGAGGGCTCGCAGGTGAGCGAACATGTGGAGGTGCCAAGGGAGTGATGGCCCCGGACAAGAGGTGGAAACCCTGGGCCCCTTCCCCCACACCTTGCCCTGTGCATCTCTTCCATCTGGCTCTTCCTGAATCCTGTCCTGTCGGAACAAAAGTAACAAACGTGTGATCTCGGTGATCTCGTAAGTAAAACGTTTCCCTTAGTTCTGTAAGCTGCTCTAGCAAATCAATTGAACTTAAGGGGAAGGTGTCATTGGAACCTCCCATCTGTAGCTGGTTGGTTAGAAACACAAATGACAACCTGGATTTGGGACTCTGGCCTCTGAAATGGGAGGTGAGGTGGGCGGTCTTGTAGGACTAAGCCCTTAACCTGTGGGATCTGATGCTGTCTCTCTCTACGTAGATGGTGTCAACTGAGTTAAATTGTAGGGCACCCAGCTGGTCACAGAGAATTGCTTGTCTCCCCATCTGGTGACAGAAGTGTTGCGGTTGTGGTGTGAGCGTAAGGGAGACACACAGGAGGAGGTCCGGGTTTTTCCTACTCACAGGCATTTTTGTGCAAGCTTAGAAAAAAAACTCCTGTCCCTTGGTTCCCCTCAATACAGCTAAGACTGGTGAGATTTTTTTTTTTTAAACCTTATTTAAAAAAAAAATAAGGAATAACAAAGTGGAAACAAACCCAGGAAGTGCAAGAAGCCTGAAGTTCTATGGCTTCAGTTTTCTGACCCTCCCAGGGCTGCGTTCTCCCAGCGCTATTTCACGAAACAGTTGTGATATTTACAATCTGGGGCCTTTGCCAGTAGGTCATCTATTTTTCTGAGTAACCCCAGTATATTTTAAAACAAAGTGTCCCACTACCACGCTTCCTGCTTATGTGTTAATTCTACTTTATTTAATTATGTTGCTCAGCTCTAGATTTATTTATTTTGGGTTATTGCTTACTCAATTGGTTCTATTCCGATCATTGAGTCGAAGTCTATAATTATAATTCATCGTAGTTTTGCAGAAGTTTTCTTTGGCTCCCTGCTTTTTTGTTTGTTCCGGTCTCTGTTTTTCTTGTGAGAGGGTTTTCTTACATTTCTACTGCCCCTTGAATGCTTCTAAGAGTGAGATACCGAAAACCTAACTGCAAGCTCCGTGTGGGCTCACTCCTTGTCCTCCAAGGCCTACGTGACCCGGCCTCGTTACAGCTCCCCGACCTCGTCTCCTAGCCTCCCCAGTCACACCGGGCACCTTGCAGTTCCCTTTTCCCATCGGGTTTGTTATTCCTGCAGGGCCTTTGCCCTTGGCGTCACCTGTGCCTGGAGAGAATAACCCCCAGGTATTTTCTTGGCTTATTTCTTTAGTTCTCTCGGGTCTCTGCTCAAACAGCACTCTATCAGAGAGGACTTCCCTGACAACCCTTCGTAACCTCCCTTGGCCTGACTCTGCTTTGGTTTCTGTAGGTGTCGGCGCCACCTGATGTGGCATCAGGTACAGTACGCTGTCTTAGATTTACCGGTTTGTTTATTGTCTATCTTCACCCAGAAGAAATTAAAGCTCCATGAGGCCAGGGTCTTTATTTTGTTCCCTAATGTGTCTACTGCTCCTGAACCAGGGCGTGGCACACTGGTATGGATTGAATACGTATTCGTTGAATGAATGAATGAATGAATGGTGGCTTCAATGAGTGTGAAAGGGCTGAGATATGGCCATTTCATGGGACAACCCCTAACTTCCAGTTACTTACATCCTTCCTTTGGGCTAGTTTTCACAGCCAGCGGTGTCCTAGCTGTTTTCAGAGTTGACTGGGGAAGGGGGTCTTTTACCTGATCTTCCTGTCCTCGGGAAGGTAGCCCTGTCTTCTGTGCCTGAGTGCTTAGGGGCAGAGCCCTGGGAATTAATGTCTTCTGAAGGAAATTTCTGGCTTATTCAGGGGAGGTAGAGTAGGAATCGCCTTATGTAGGGGCGGATGGGGGAGGGGAACCTGCTGGGCTGTTTGACACCCCACCCACGCCCTTATTCTCAGATGTGCCTGGTGTCTGATTCCGAAGCCATTCTGGGTTCTGTAGAGCGTATCACAGTGATGTGCTGGTAAGATATTTAATTGGTTCTCCTGCGAGGAAAACCCTGCTTTGTAGTGTTTGCTTGTTTCCGTGGTGTAAATACTTTTACCATAGTTGAATTCAAGCTACCCATCCTGAACACGGAGTCAGGAAGGAACAGGCAGTAATAGTGCACCAGCACTTCTACCTTACAGACGCAGAGAGGTTAATAACTTCAAGAGCAGAGTTAATAATAAAACATAGTAAAATAATTAGGAAGTGAGGAATTTTGAGCATTTATCACCTTTATTTTAATATAATTTACTTAATTGAAGTTTGCATAATTTACTTTTTAATAGTGGTTAATTTAAACCAGTGTGTAAAAGTCCTAACAACGTAACAATCAGCTCTCGTGAGATGGTATAAGCCGGTTCCGGCACATGGGCCGTCTTGTTTTTGATTCCCTTGTTCTTGTAGGCTTCGATTTTTCAGTATCTTGTGTTTTCTTTCTATGTCAATTATCTCTTAGTCATCTGATTTCTAGTTTCTAGAATTTCATTGATTATTTTCTGCTGTCATCCTCTTTCTCATCCTCATTGGTCTATTGGGCTTAAGCCTTACCGAAAACATCTATTTACTGCCATCTTATTGGGTTTTCGGGAGGTGGTCAGGGTATCTGCAAGTGTTTAAATTGCTTAGTTTGACCAGAAGTGTCTCCAATTAGAATTACTTTTAATTTCTTCTTTCATATACATGCTCGTAAACGCACTTTCTGGCTACATTCTTTGGCCTGTAGAGCGAGTTAGTGAGTCTCTGTCTTGCTCTTTTCATTTGCACTGTTGGATAGTTGGGTGACTTAATTTTTAGTATGAAATTCGCCTCATCCATTTCCATTGCTTAATGTACTTGTGTATGAAAATTGATTCATTTAATACCATGATAGTGACTCTTTTCTTTTTTAACCACATAGAAATCACGGACGTTAAACCATAGTAAAATTTTTAGTTTTAAGAGTGTTTGTCTTGGGTAAAATGAGGTAGTGGCGTTTTAAATGTATCAGTATGTATTTTTCTTTCCTGAGTTCATGACTTTACTCCTCGTGAGCTTATTCTCTGTCTTGAAGTAGAGAAGTGAAGAAGAGAATTAGAATTGTTGCAGGTGAAAATGAGAAAAAGTGTTTAATTTTTTAACTTTGAAGACAAAGTAATAGGCTTGAAAGTTATAGTTTGTGAAAAAAAGGATTTCGTAAATTCCTTTATCTCCGTGTGTAATATAACAAGTCCTCCGTGTGGGTTGTGACCATACTGTATTTCCATTCTCCCCACAGCTTGGCTGCTCATCTCCTCTTTCCTCCAAAACAGACGGCCCAGGGTTCTTTCTCTACTGTGCTAGTTCGACTTGAGTCTCTGATACTTGTTACCATGAGTTTTAAGTCCTTTCGATGGATGAGATTTTTTTTTTTTTAAAGCCTGCATTTTGTGGACCTTCTCACGTGATAGCTATTTATCATTAGTATATTTTGACTGAGAAAACAGTCACACAGGTGGTCAAAAGGTTACCATGAGCTGAGTAATGCTTATGAGTGGACTTTTGTTCATCACATCAGTGTGTATGTATAAAAGCACTCGATGTCCAAGACATGGTTTATTCACCGCGTGTGATGCTTGGTGACTGCACAAATCTGTAGACTCCTTGAACTCACTCTTCGTTCCACTGGTCTCCCAAACCCACAGTTGCTTAGTTCATAGGTCAGGAAGTTGGTGTTTTAGATGATCTTTCCCCCAAAGTCATTCTCACCCGGGGTTTAAAGGAGCTCCTTCTGTTCTCCAACACCCAGCTGTGTTTATCTCGGCTTCTAAGGGGCTTCTAAGGGTTTCTTGACTCCACCCTCTTTTTTACACCCAGTCTGGCTCTATTTACCCCTCGCACGTGCTCCCCATCTCTTTTCTTGCTGTCTGTCCCTCCTCCGACCCATTCTCCACACGGCAGGCAGCCGGGGTGACCTTCCTGGTTGTGTTCTTCCCTCACCTGAGATGCTGCTGCTTCTGTGCCCCACCACGGGACGCGGGGACCTTGGTTTCAATCACACTCAACTGCTTGTGTTCTGTAAACACGCCGAGTACCTTTGGCCTGTGAGCTTTTGTCTGAGCCAGTTTTTTTTGGTGGGAACAGTTTTTCTCCTGTGTATGACCAGCTCAGGCGCAGCTCCAATGTCACTTAGGAAACTTTGTTATTCAGTCCTCTCAGTCCTCCGGGCATCCCAGAGCACTTTGTAACAGGCTTCGGTTATGGGCTTCTCACACTGGGGGTGCTCTGGGGACAGGGGCTTTTAGTCATCGCAAGCACCTTGAACAATGCGTGGTACCGAGTGGATGCCTCATACATGTTTGTCGAACAAATTAATGTGAATTGGTGCGCTTGTATGAGCCTCTCTTTGAGATTAGCTCCTGAATGGGATTCTGTGAATCATGGAGAGATGGAAATGGAGGAAAAATGTGTTAAAATTTTCCCAATTCTCTTTTCCCCTCTTCAGTCTCTTCTGAGTTTTTTTTTTCCTTCCAAATAAATAAAACTTTATTGCATTATTCTCTGATTGCCGAAGCAACACAAAGCACAGTATTTGTTTACATGGATATCAGACAGGTTTGAGTTCAGATTTTGCTGCTTACTGGCCGTGTGCCTTTCACGTTGTGCTTCACACTTTGCGCCTGTTTCCTCCTCTGATAGGGAGTTCTTATAACAGCACTTCATAGGATTGCTGTGAAGATGACATTTGAAAGCACATGTAAGGTGTTTAGCAGTGTCTGGCACAGTAACTGTTCAATAAATATACACAGCACTAATTATATTCCATGCGTAAAAGGTAAAGCCTCTGAGACCTGGATACAGCTGGAGCTTATGGCCCCGGATCTTCACTGTGTATGATTAAAAAAAAACACAAATCTGACTCCAGAAGTCCTGGCGAATAAGTCTGATCTTCTCTTTAGGATAGTCTTTCTTGACCAGGGTTCATCTGAAACAGAGAACGCCGAAGATGCCTAGAGTGATCTTCCCTCCCCTGAGGATGCTATGTAACTAACACCATTTAGGTGCACAGGAAAGTGGAGTCACTACATACAACGCATGATTTAGGACATCGAGGCTTAGTCCTCTCCCCGCTTTAAGAAAGGCTGCTCTGGTGCTTCTTGAGCAGTTGGTACAGGGGGCTCCTGAGTCACAGCCTCCCAAGTCCCCTCTCTACAAGCCTCTTCCTTTCCTTGAAACTTCTCACTTAAGGGCAGTTGTTGAGTCTCTTCCTCCTGAACCCATATGATCTGTCCCTGGAACACTATATTCCCTTCTCCATATGGTGCTCGCCACATACCCCAAAGTTCTGACAAGTGTCACTTTGCCTTTCTTGTGGGAGTAACCTGTCTCTTCCCATCCTTGCGTACCGTACCCTCCTTGACTTCTGGCAGAGCATAAAGAATATCTCCAAGAAAATTAATGCCAATAACTGGACTATACAGCGGTAAACACTGTTGACAGTTATTATTATTATTTTTTTACATGCTGACTTTTAAATCACCTGGATCTCTTGCTATTTTCAACTGCTTCTCCTTGACAAAAACCATAGAATTATCCAGGCTTCTGTAAGACAGGTGCTGTGTGGCAGAGCAGGTCTGCTGTTGCTGGTGCCAATCCTATTTCCTGTCACTCTTCAGGGCCGACAAGGCTCATGCTGCCTCCCAGGATGGCAGGCACTTTTTGGGAAGTGGGGGACTAGGTCATAACGTCTTCTCTTAGGAAGAATAACACTGGGTCAGCAATTAGCACTGTTTACCACAATTCATATAATGGAATATCATAGCCACTAATTTTTGAAGAACATTTATTGACACGGGAAAATGCTAACAACATGTTAAAGAAGAAAGCAGGATACAAATGTGTAAGTACAGCATGATCCCAATCTTGTAGTAAAATATATATGCATAGAAAAAACACAGGATAGAAATACACTAAAACGTTAACAGTGATTATCTCAGGGTGGTGGGATTTGGGGAGAATTATTTTTTTGCCCCCCTGCGTTTTCTAGTTTCCATAATGAACATATCACTTTCATAAGTGGGGGGAAAAGAAGTCAATACAGGTGACACCTAGTCCTGGGAGGTGGCAAGACCAATGTGATGGGGGATTTTAGTACTTGCACATTGTCAGCCTGTGTCCTTGTTTACAGAGGGATAGTAAGGTCTGTCCGGGCCGCCTCCCAGGACCACCGGGTGTAGAAGGGGTCCCCAGTGTCTGGAACTGTTACTCTACAGCAGCAGCTCACGTGCCTTACTTTAGGACACTCCTGCATACCTTGTTTCAAAAGTCAGGAGGGATGTGGACACGGGGGCCTGCAGAGTGCAGTTGGCCCGTGTTTGCTGATCCCAACTGCAGGCCACCGACGCCCGCACGTCTGTGGGGAGCCTGCGGCCCCGGTCTCTGACCTCAAGGACTCCAGGCCCTCATGCAAGATGCAGTACGAGCTGAGCAAGTTTCTCCCTCACCAAGTCCAGGTCACCTCCCAACTTACGAATTTCTCTAAACTGGTTTTGCTGAAATAGTTATTGCTTAAAAGGGCCTGATAATTACCACTCTGCCAGAATTCCAGAGCAAAGGGAGGCACCGTGTGGACCCAGGTGGACCGTGTGGTGGAGGGGAGAGGTGCGAGGAGTCAGGCGGGATGGAGCTGGGCTCCTACTTGCCACGTGATGTCGGGTAACTCACTGGGGCCTTCTAGAGATGGTCTCTAACATGGGATGTGATGAGGTTACGAGGTAACACACATAAAAAGCTCAGCACGAAGTGAACATGCAACAGATGTTAGTTCTTTCCATGTGCAAGATGAGGTCACTCTCAACTTCTCCCCCTGCAAATTCTTTCTTCAAAAACAAAGCTTAGCGCCCAGGGCAGGGAAACTGAACACAAGACAGAACTCCCCGGAGGCAGAAGAGCACGGCGACTTAAATGGGACTGTTCCTGCCGCTTGGTATAAAGCAGGCGGGGTGGTATTTCACTCTCCGCCTCTTCCTTTAGGGGCGCCGACACTCAGGCCAAGGCTATGATTATAGAAACTATAAAAATACTTTAAAAATGCATTTGTAGAATGACGTAACAAAAATACTTGAATTCTTGTCTTCTTTTTTCCATTTAATCTAAAATGCCAAGTCTCATTTTATCTTCTGTTGTTAAAACATGAGTCGCAACTTCTGTTCCCAGGTGTTTTGGATGAAAATCCTAAAATGTATTCTTCCAAGCCTTTTTATAGAGTTCTCTGGATTTATTTTTTTTTTCAAAAGATACTCAGGGTCATCATCATGAGAATTAGTCCATGGGCCATACTGCTGTACAGCTACTGTCTGGGTCAACTAGAGTGTCCTTTGGAAAAACAGACTATCTCAGGTTTGCAATGCCTCCAGTAGTTTGCATTTTCTCTGCCTTTTCGTCCAGTTTTCGGGCCTTCTGCTGTTTTCAGTAGGCCTGTCTTCGATCTAGCAGACCCCTCCTTTGCTGTTTTTCTGTGGGCTTGAAAGCCAGATAACGAAAGATGTTGGAAATGCGAATTTTAGAAAAGAAGCAAAAAAGTGAGATTCTTGAGGCTCCTGTGAGTAAACTGCGAGAAATTTTGTGCTATCTATTTTGGTGGCTCAAAGGCCTTTTAAACCTCAGTTCCTGATTTGTGGTTTTGCAGAGAAGTGACTTCTGAATAAATAACATTTTCACTAACATTCCATGTACTTTACTTATCCTTAAAAAGGCCCTTATAATAAGTGAGATAGTAACTGATGTAAAAAGCACTTTAAAAAAGCATGAACTGTGGAACAGTATTTATCCCATGTATCTATAAAAAACACACGCACAGATGGCTAAATTGAATCAACCCCAATGTTTTATTTAATTTAAAGTTTTAAAAGGCAGTGGTTAAGCACATTATCTATGTGTATGTATGTGTACACACATACACATACATACACACACGCATACGGGTACACACTCATGCTCACTCACGCTTATGCTCACACACTCGCACTCGCGCACACACACACATGAAGCCAACCTCTTTTCAACTTTAGCCACTGATTAACTAGGCCCACCGTCGATTGCATGATTCATTTTCTACTTCATATGACCAATTTTAAAAGTAAAAATAAACCGCCTTAATCAGTTTAATAGTAACTATTTGTGTTTCTTTTTTTTTTAAATAAATAAGGTTACCATTAAACTGATCACATGGTAGAAAGGTAGAACACACACACATTGGCACACACACAGTCCCCAATTTAAAACGTGACATATGAATGACCTATATGTACAGAAGGGTGCCGCTGACGCCCCCTCACCAGCAGAGGCCACAAAAGAACTCGGGGATCCCTGCTCCCTCTGCCGGATTGGAGGACGTGTTCCTGGCACCCCGAGCTGGACCTCAGAATGCATGCTCCCCATGCAGTGATACAGATGGGGTTCAGTTCTATGGTACTAGTGTTCAGGTACATGAGGGAATAAATAGGCATTTGTAGCTGCCTCAGAACTAAACCATCACTTATAACTCTCTATCGGGAGAAATGTATTCTGAAGTTCTAGGTAGGTGACATACAAACTTTTAGAGTGTAATCGGTTTGCAGGTCTGGGGCTGTGTGTGTGTGTGTGTGTGCGCGCGCGCGCACGCGTGCGTTTCTATGTCTTTACAAAACTGAAATGAAGAGCGGGGCTAGGTGCATGGAGCAGCTGCTTGGCTTCCAGTCAGTCAGTCCTGATCTAACGAGTCACTTGCCTCAGCCCTTATTTAAGCAGCTCATTCTGCTGGTCACGTGCCTCGGTCCGCTGGAGGGATTCAGAGGGGGCAGCTCACACAAGTGAGAGGACGCGGCTAAATCTTCTGCTAAGAATCATGGCAAACAGATCTGCCAGATTCAACCGAGGCTGCTTTACAGAATGAAGTCCTTCAGTTCCATCCTGATGAAATGGAAATTTTTTTTCTGCTTCTAGCCCCTGCGACTCCGTCTAACTGCAGCTCTGTATGAATGCCTCGATATTGCAAAAAACACAGGATCACCTCTTAAATATGCTGGATTCTCAATGAGTAAACCAGTTAATGTGTTTCTAGCCAAAGCAAGGGCATAAATGTTTTAGAGAAAAGATTCCCCTGGAGCTACAGAGAAAAGATGCTGATAAAAGCAATATTGAGAGTTGAGCAGGTGATGCTTTCAGTCTGTGTCGGAGCTGGTCTCTTCGATGACGGAGTACTGGTTGAGTGCTTCCTCCAAAGGCGTTATTGTCCCATCGGGTTTTAGTCCCATTGGTTTAAGCAACTCCTCTCTGGAAGAAGAGAGAAAAGAGAGAGAGAACAGTATTCACCAGCATCACACACACATCCCGCCCCTGCCCACATCCACATCCTTTTAAAAAGAAAAGTCTTTAAAAAAAAACCAAAGTATTTTTCCTCAAGTTCTCTCTGTGTGTTTGTAACAGGAAAGATGAAAGGGGCATGGAAAGAAAAAGAGGGAGATAAAAGACTCATTCACACAGGCCAAACCTACTAAGCCAATTAAAAGTATAAAAAGTCAAGGTCTAAATGGGCTCAGGACAAGGAGCAGGTCTCTTCTGTTTTTAATAATTAACTTTCTTTTTTTTTCCTTTTGTGGATTCGTTTTAAGTTGAAGCTACCAAAATTTCACCTGCCCCAGTGGGCTAGGCATACAATTAAATGGCTGATTTGATATGTGTGATTTCATCTAATGGAATAAATCTGTCAGATCTGATTTGCCTCTCCAATCTCTTGTGATACATAAGTACTTATTGATTCATTTCAAATCAGCTGGCCTTCCCCAACTTTCTCCCCTTTCTTTCCTTCTCTCTCTCTTTTTTGTTTACTACCACTGCTTTTGTTTGTGGCAGTTTAATTATGGCACTGACAGCCATTTTAATCTCTTCAAAGCTCCCCAACTGCCTCTTTTCAGCTAATCCAATTATATCTACTCCACAAGTTACAGCCTCATCTAAAGATGATTAATTATTGATTAAGCCAATCAAAAAGCATTAGGAAAGATTTACTTAATCTTTTCATAGGCTCTTACTTATTACATGGAGATTACGGCCAATGTACCTGTTGAGTTGCTAACTCTAGTCCTCCCCACCCCCACAGTCAGCAGTGTGCTTTCAGAGCGGCCTGGATTGGCATGAACGACTTAAAACTTATTTCTCATGGAAACGGGTGTCGCCCCCTGAAAACACAGCTATAAGCAGGAACCCACACGGCAGCAGTTGGTGGGATCCGGAGTGAAGGGAAATGATAAAACCTCTTCTTCTGCCTCCCTGCTGTTGTCCCCTCAGGCCAGCACAAATAAGGGCCCCCTCCTGGGACGCACCTGCATAGCAGGTGATGGTGTGACAGGCACAGTGCAACACCCTGGGGCGGTGTAAGGGCAGCTCGGTGGTCACTGGATGAGCCAAGAGGCGCCGCATCAAGCAGCTCGGGCTCGCACCGGAAGACTATCCCTGAGAGTCTGAAAAAACGGAGTACAGTGGACGGCTGCCTGGCTAAGCTGAGGCTCCTGAATGTTATAAAGTAGGAAACGTGTCTTCTGATCCAAGAAATGGGGTCAGAGCTGTACAACTTTAAGTTGGAGGGGCCTTAGAGATCATTTAGTCCAACCCCCTCCTCTAATAAAGGAGACTGAGTGACTTACCCAAGGCCACATATCTAGCACACGGGGCTCCAGGACCCCTGCCCAGTGCTCTGCAGCACACCACGTCTGGATGAGCTGCTCTACCTGCACTGGCGGAGCGCACCCTGCATCTGGCTGTTCAATAAGTGCGTGCCAGGAACTATGCCACATACCGGGGGGCAAAGGAAGCCTGGGCACAGCTGCTGCCCTCGAGTGGGTGAAGCATATATATGAAAAGTAACTTCGAACATAACGGGGTAAAATGCTGTAAGAGAATCGCGGAGCTGTGACGGCTCCTGAGAATGCACAGACAGCACCAAGGAGGTGTCCTAAGCCAGGCAAAGCAGGCGCAGAGGATTTCAGGCAAGGGACACCGAAGGGCTCGGTGTGCTCCCATCTACTCGTGTGATTTTGCAGACCTTTTGGCCTATCAATTTGTCTCTGTGCTCTCATAAGGCTGTGCAAGGGCCCAGCGCCTGGGGAAGAGGTGACGGTCCCCGAGGGAGGGGCGGGAGGTAAGCCCGCAAGGGTAGTTTGGGGCCTATCAGTCAAGCGTCCTGAATACCAAAGCAAGGAGCTCGCGTTTCCACCTGTCGGATGCCTGGGCATGCTGTTCATGGGGAGCTCTCTCTGATAGCAAGTGTGGCAGATGCAGCGGAATAGGGGGAAACTGGCGGCAGAGAGACTAATCACTGAGACGTCACTGTACCAGCCTGTGTGAGAGGAGGCAGAAGGCTGGACCGTGGCTGTGACTGTGGGAAGAAAAGGCGACATTTCTGAGGTAGGTCTGTGGCCCACTGGAGGGGCCGGGGGTTGGCTGGTGAAGGAGAGCAGAGTGTCCCTGTGGCTTCCAGCTCGGATGACCATGTGGATGGTGACACCATTCACTGGAGCAAGAACACAGCCGATGAGGCAGATTTGGTGGGGGGATGCTGACATCTTTAGGACACAAAGAGCTTGAGGTCTTTGCGTGACAATCTGGTAGAAATGCTTAGTGGAGAGTTAGAGATAATCTGTTTCAACTAGAACTTCTCTCTACCTCTGATATACACTATACATACCTATGTTTTTATAACAGTTTCCTAGTTCTGATTGTGCTGAAGGACTTTGTCATATTGGACACTATTAATAACTGATACCAAAGGAAAAGGGGCCGATCTGCTGGGAAGGAAACATTAAGGGGTAAGAAAGTCCGAAGGTCTGAAGAGGTTGGTGGACTCGGCACCGGCAGGTGAGGTGTGGTCAAGGGGTGGCGCAGGCAGAAGTAGAATCAGCAGACGGGACTAGAGGAAGTCCGCCGGGAGGGCCGGCCTGCTGCGCGGGCGCACCTTCGCGCCGGCCGCCACCAGCGGCAGCGCACTGCTCCGCCAGCAGGGCGGCGCTGGGCTGCGGCCCGCCGCAGAAGCCGCGGGCCTTCTCCAGCGTTCTCAGTCGCGCCCAGCAGCACGTTCAGAGTCCACGGGTTTCATCTCTACTCCCTAATCCAATTTTACAATGGAAATAATTAAGAACATTAAATAAGTTTTATGGCCAAATTGTGGGAATTCATCTATAGAATAAAGGACCCCACATTTTAACTCCCACTTGTGAACTGTTCTTCCCAAGCATTTGTTTTCCAGGTTCTTTGTGTGATCTCACTCCTCCACTGACGCCGAGGTTCCTCTAAGAGTGTCATTTTCTTTCCCACACGGCCCCACGGAGAGGTGTAGGAGAGGTGTCAGCGAGACGTGGCACATAACCATACGTTCGTGCAAATGAATTAAGGCAGCGATGTGATGGAGTGGAACAGAGAGATCTGGAGCCAGGAAGTCTGTTCCACTTCCCGGCTGCGTGATCTTAGGCAAGTCTCTCTCTGAATCTCAGTTTTCCCATCTGTCAAGTGGGGATGATACTACTAGCTCTACCTATTTCCTAGTGATGTAAGGAGTAGCATTAGTACTGCTAGTGGTAGTAGTAACAATAATAATGTAGATGAAAGAGTTCTATGAACTGCGAAGGCGTCCTAAATATTACTACTGTGGTATAAATAAAGACACATACATGTTTGGCTTTAGAGTAAGACAGCCCTAGGTTCTAATCGTGGATCCACCACTCATTAGCAGTAAGACTTTGAACTCTCTGAACTTCAATTTCCTTATCTGTTGAACTGGGATAGGAATACCCACCTCACTGAGTTGTCATGAGAGCAAAAGGCCATACATAAAAAGTGCAACGGTGGGACTGTAGTGGGAACCCACAAGTTACATTTCCTCTCTTGTATGTGCTTATGGAAAGCTTCCCCAAACTTATTAGGGCACCCTTTGGAAATTAAGTAAGGGAAGAATATGCAGAAGCAAAAAGACATGGTCCCTGTCCTCAAGAAGCTTTTAGTCCAGAAGATAAAACACACATACATTAAACAATATTAAAAGAATTACAGAACAGCAGATCAACAAGCTTGAGATGATTAACAGGCAGAGCCCTGCTTTCCCTAGCTTGATGGTCATAACTCAAATTTGTTCGAAGGTGATCTCTTGTCCTCTTTGGAAGCGGAAGGAGAGAAGTTCACTTACAGATATGACTTATTTCTATGGACCCCAGGCTTACTTTTCAACCTCCATCTCCACATTTCTGCTCTTCTTCTCTATCATACAACTAACAGCCCACAAATAGCAAAATGAAATCTTTGCTCTAGAGACTCATTTCTAAAAGGTCTGATAAAAGGCCTGGTTATACTACACTGTTTCATTTTGTAAGTGCTGTTATATCTAGATTAGCAAGATATGGACAGAGAATGAGAAACATTAATGAATACACAGAAATGTAATTCTACCAGTCATATGGGCTATGTACATGTGCCAGGGACACAGGAGGATAGAGGGGTGCTGATCACAGGCTCCTTGCAGGATGTAGACTCAGGGCCAGCAGTGATGGACACGGATTCATGGGGAGAAAGGCATCTCAGAGCAGAAGAATTAGTCAAGCGAAGGCACAGAAGCAAGAGTTAGTTGTGTGCAGGGACTGGCAAGCAGAATGGCTTGGCCGAGGTAAAGGAAAAAGAAAGCTCAAAACAGATACGGGGTACAAAAGAGAATCTGAATGGAGACTTTGAAATCCTAGGTTCACAAGTCGATTATAGTACAGAGGTATTTTTGTCTTCCATTTCAAGGGCCCTACATTTAAGAATTTTTTTTTACTGAAAACAATTCTCATTACAAAGTTTGAAAGCTGTAAAACAATAGTGCCCTGATACATGAAAAAGAAAACGTTCTATGCTTTAATTATACTATTTCCATATCCCTATGTGTCTAGCACAGTGCCTTGCAGATACCAGATCCTCAGTAAGTGTTCCTAAACTAAATTTAGTTTTAGTTGATACTATCTTGCACCTAAACAGAAAGGAAATGTATGGTCTTTTATGGGACTCCTAATAAACCACGACCAAGAGAAAAGCTAGATCCTTGGGTAGAAGATGCACTTTCATCATCAAGATCCACATGGTTAGGAAAGGTATTAGCATTCTACAGGAAAATCTGCATAATGCTTTCCCGGGATTTCTTATTCTTGACTAGACTGTGAGCAACTTGAGGGCAGAGTCCATGTCTTATCTGGCTGTGATTCGCGTAAATAGTATAGGATGAGGCACATAGGAGGTGCTCGATACATGTTTACTGAAAGCATACAATACATGTGTCATGGCATAAATGAGAATGGTAGAGAACCACTTGTCAGCAGTCATTCCCATATTATTTCAACTGTAATTATTTCCCTGATGAGTCAGTGTCATCAGACATTCTGACAGTCCAGCGGAAGTCAGGCCCCTTTTGTACCATAAAGCCTGGAATTCCCAGCCACTAACTGGTGTAGATTCTGCTTCTACGTTATACATGGGGGATCAGTAGGTCTAGAGTCTAGTCTCTGATCTTCTTCTAACTTGCTGGGTGTCCTTGGGCAAGTCATTTCCTTCTCTGGGCTTGATTCTCCCCAACTATAAAATGAAAGGGTTGGACAAGATGATCCCTAAGATTCTATTCTAATTCTAAACATAAATATTAGGCTACTAAGTAATTTTAATCTATTTTAAAAGCTGCTAGGTTTTAAAAGATTAAAACTCAATACTGCTAAGTTTTTGTTTTTAATCAATATATTCTAAGCCTGAGTCAAACACAGCATCCTACCTAATTGTCAATGACGTATACCAAGACCTCTGCAAAACTATCAGCAGATGATTAGAATGATTACAAAAGTAAATCAAAGCAATGGCAAGGGTTACAAGGAAAGATCTAAATTCAGTCATGGCCCTCAATAAACAGGCCATTTCATGAAGTTACTGGTCCTAAATTATGAAGGTTCCACCTAAAAAGGATAGCTAGGTGTCAGATATATGTGTATCATGGTTAAACAAAGATATTGTATACTGAAATGTGCATCAGGATTAAGATATTCAGAGAGCAACAACTCCTTCATACTTACCTTCAATGCTATACACAGGCCTTAACACAAGTTAAGACTGCCCTCGTTATCATCAAAAAGTACAGTGATGTCTACTGGATAAAGAGCCCATTCTAGGCACTGTGACAGTATCATGGCGGGCTTCTCATCTGATCAGGCATCTGGCCAGGGAAGAGATAAGCCTCCAAGAATGTTCAACTGGAACGAAACATCATTTAGAAATTTGATCTTACTAAACGATAAGGAACCATAATCTATAAGGGCTTGGCCAGGCACGAGGACACAGATAAAGCACGTCCAAGGAAGGATACCCTCTTTTGCCCCAGCCTAGCCCTTGGGACTGCTAATGGAAACCAAAAAAATACTTCCTTAAGGATTTAGGGGTGGGAGATGATGGAATTTATACCATATTTAAATTTTTCTGGTCTGTTGTTTTTTGCCCCAGATATATTTTAACATTTTCCTGTATGGTTCTCTGGGATCCCTGGGCTTATATAACTTCCCAGAACCTTAAAAAAGGTTCTACTTTTTAGGACTTCTGGTTCCTACTGGTTCCAACTCCCCCAGAAATGACAGTGCAATATTGGGGCTCAGATGCTAACATACCCAATCGCACATTATCGAATAGGCCAGATGTGTATGTGTATAAAACACCTTACTTGACCTGGAAGCAAGAGAATACTCTTGCCCACAGCACATGTTTTTGTGCAATACAAACAAAGCATTCAATTCAAGTGTACTTGTTGAAAAACAGGACATAATTAAGCAGTTGGAAAAATGCATTCTTGTTTCCCACTTGCAGATCTCCCAAGAGTCCCTTCAAATTTACCTATACGAGTTTCAGCTTCCCGCTTGCCACTTAGCTTGATAACGACTCAAAAATCATTCCCTTGTTTTCAAGGGCTCTTCTTTCTTGTCTGCTCTGTGTACTACAGGGCAGTATTGACACATGGAATTAATGACAGGGTCTGTAATGAAACAACAGTCATGCAAACACCGGTCTGCTCTTTTGATAAAACAGCATGTTAGAGACCTATTCACCTCCCTCTAATTGAGTACTGCATAATAGTTCCGATCCTTTTATGTAACATATTTTGTTCTATGATTAGAAAGGAAGAAAAGGGGGGGAAACTATGAGGCATTGCTTCCTTCAGTCACCCCCTGATTAATTCTGTTTTTAATGAGGGTGGCTGTTATTTAGGCAGGTTCTCTTACATACTTGTTTTGTTGACTTCTGTACAATGTATAACAAAACCCAGGATGGGATAATTGGGAACCATTTCTTTGGCACAGGGATTCCTGCTCTTAATGTAAGGTTGGCTTGGCAAAAAGAACCCAGACATTTTAAATTAGCCATTTCATATTTAATTCCTTTTCACATTTGAAAGATAGGATGAGAAACAGGTATATAAATAAAGCCTTTTAATTAACACAGAGCTCTTCGAAAAATGCCTGTTAGAATGGAGCCTGTGATAGCCCGAAGAAAGATGCTCTATAATCTTTGCTATAATTCAATGTCTGAGAGTGCATCTTATTTCAGGATTTCAGCATCACTGAAATAGTCCATAATCCACTGAACTACAATGGATTTCCCAGTAACTTGTGATATTCCTGTGTTTTTCATCCTTTTTTTCTAACAGAAATAATATTTATCACCTTTGGCCCTGGCCCTGGTTAGCATGTTCAGTTACATGGTGTCCTTCGGACCTCGATCCTTCACCTTTCATTATACCTTTTGTCTAATGGCTCCCTGGTGCTGACTGACAGGTTATACTGATTTTTCACTAAGCCACTAAACCAGTAGGTAGGAGGTATAGGGTGGTTTTTCCATAGCAAATTCTAGGTCTTTGGGCTGCATTTTCAAAAATGATTCTGAGGTCCTTCCCTCAGCCCTCACCATCATGCTTTGGGATTAGATACAATTGGGAAGGTAAAACATAGAGCATAAAAATATCATTCCCAAGACAAATGGATATGGCATATTGTTCATACTATGTCCTTTGACTTTGTAAAAGCAATTGAGAGTTGCCGAAAAAGTCTTTTTGAAGTTGTTTTCTTAATGTGATCACGCCAAATATAATACCTATAATCATTCATTTCAAAATAGTTAAAAGACCTTATAGTAACCTAGAATCATAGCAATTTTATCGGTTTACTTTGTATAAAGTTTGCTTGCTTATTTATTTGTTTATTTATTTATTTACATTTGATATAAGCTATTTAGCACCTGACCTGATGGTTGAGAAAAAGCAGGAATACATGTTCTCCAAATCTTAATTTTCTTCTCAGGTACATATGCTTATAATCTGTCTCTGTGCTTTGAATTTGTTTAAAATTTAGAATGTTTTATTAAAAACAATCAGACTGATTATTTTTTGAGACAAATTTCTGAGAGGTGTTGATAATTTTCAAATTATATATTAATTATATATTAATTTAAAAAATAATATATATGATCTAGAGTCTGAAGACTAAAAACTGAGTCCTGACTATGTCATTAACCAGATGCCTAATCTTGGGTCAGTCATTCAATCATTGGTCCCATTTACTCCTCAGTAAAATACCTCTTGCCCTATTTAATGCCATTTTAATGATCAATGGAGATAATATATATATATATATATATATATATATATATATATATAAACACTTTTTAAACTTTATAGCACTATATTTGCTACCTACCCCACATTAAACAGCCTGTTTAAAATATAAAGTGTTTAGGGATAGTGCTAGAAGAATAAAATTCAATTTTATACTTAAGTAAAGGTGTTCTTTACTATTTCTTGGTAATTTCTCTATGGAGCTTTTCTATCCTATTGTCTAAATTAGCAAAACAAATATTAATAAGAGGTCAGCATGCCAACTGACACTGTTAAATAAAGCAGTAGAAACAGAAGTTCCTACATGCTCTTCCTACATAGAAAAAGACTCAAAAGTTAAAGAAGTGGGGTAACTAAGAGCAAGTAACCAACGGAGATTATTATCTGATGTTTCTCTTATAGACAGAGGCCATTTCAGCTAGTGCTTAACCCAAGAGCTCAAAGTAGTCATTCCTACTACAGAGTTAAAGGACAATGGCTATTGATAGGCACTACAAAGGTAGCATGACATCTCACTTAAGAGTTGTCTAGCCAGACAAAGGACCTTCTATAACCTAAAGACATACAATATCAAGTTTCTCAAATTAATCCTCCTTTGCCACTTTAAAGGTATATTAATTTAACTAGATCCAAGTTCCATTAATCGAACTTCCAAGCAACTTTACAATGTATTTTAATGATGCAGAATAGTGCTAATAGAATTATAATATAAGCTACAGATGTAAGCCATATATGCAATCTTTAATGTTTTAGTAGCTACATGGAAAAGTAAGAAAAGACAGGTAAGTGACTTTTAATATATTCTAACCCAACGTATCAAAAATAGGATTTCAATGTGAAATCCACATTAAACAACTGAGATATTTTATTCTCTTTTTGTACAGTTTTGAAAATCTGAGTATTTAACACTTAAAGGACATCCCAATTCAGACTAACCACATTTTAAGTGCTCAACAGTCACGCAGAGCTGGTGGTTATGATGGACAGTGGAGACCTAAAAAATTTTCCGATGGAAACGATCACGATCTTTATACTTTCCTACCTACAACAGATTGCACAGTGCTTTAAAAATTAGACCAAGCTTCTGAAATGTACCTGGAAAGCATTTCCTGGACTAACTCATCAAAAATGGTGGGTACAATCAGTTGTTATTTTTGTAAGCAGAATAAAGTGTCCTAGTTGTAAGGAAAAAGTTATATATTTAGTACTTTTCAGCTATAAATCACCTGCTTCAGCTTTAGTTAAGTTTAAAAATAATCTTTGAATTAAAGGGAACTATTCCTATATTTGGTACCTGCATTTATTAGGAAAGCCATATCCCGAATACTATACAACGGCTGGCAATACATAAATAAATAAAAATTATTTAATAAGGAGTAGATAGGAAAAGAAATGGGAAAACAATTATTTATATAAATGTAAATTTTAGAGGATTTTGGTAGCATATATAAGCAAAAAGGCAATGTACCTTGTTAAACAGTGATGGGGTAAGGGTGGGGTATAAGATTAATCAGTCCTGGTTCCAATTACGGAACTAAAGGGGATTAGAAAAGTCAAAAAAATTTTTGAAATATTATTTTCCTTGGTTAGGCAAGCTCAGGCTAATTGATCCGCTCTCCTCCTTTTTGGAGGAGGCTGCGTTATTATATAGGAGTTGTGTGCTGTAGCTAAGGTGAATGCAATTGTATTAGCTACACTGGACTTGCTCAACTACATCCAATCTCCATTCTAATCTCCCGTTTAAATTGCGGGGGCCTATTTTTTTCTAATTCAGAGAGGAAAGAGGAGATGGAGAGGCAGGCAAATTTCGTCCCCTTTTCCACCTCTGCTCTCACATGAAAAATGTCAAATGATGCTTTCTATTATCTCATGCCTCATCTTTAATGCTTATATTTGATAAATATTATAATTATCTGTCCATACTAAAGGAATTATGTACCCTGATATTTAAATAAGCCAGTCATGGGCCATAGTGCCTTTAGAGAATTTCTTTCCTGAATTTTATGATACCTGGCCAAGAAGTAGAACTGCCAAAAGTATAAAGTCTTACGCCATATAGGCTATTTAATAGAGCAGAAGACTGACCTTCAGATTTGCGAACAGCTGCATTCAGTATTTTATCACACACTGGGGAAACCACAGGGTACAAGGCACTGTACTAGCCAGACATGATGGGGTTTATAGCACTCAGATTATCCTCAAACTCTTAAAGGCCTCCACTTCCACTGCGAATCCCCTTATCTACGTCTGTCACAAGTATAATCCTTAGACTTAAAAATAAATAAACCATTTGAAGTACTACCAAGTCAACTGGTACTCAATGGGAAGAAAATGTTTGAGCACTAATCTCTCCAGTGTCCTTGGAAATCTAGCTGAGATAAAGCTGCTAAGATGGTGAACTCCCTGAGGTAGTAGCTATGTCCAGCAGAGAGGCAAAAATGGAAATGTAATTTTTGCATTGGTGGTTTTACAGTTTTGGTAGTGAACATCATCTATATCCTACACCAGGCTCAGTAACAGTACTTGGCATGACCAACCTTAGTCATCACTTTGGTAAGTGATTTGGCACGGGCCACTGTTGACTAACCACCATCCTGGTGCAGGTCCTTCACATCTGCTCTCCTATGGATGGAAAAAAGGAAGTGTCTAGTGTCCATTCACTGGCCACGTCACCTCCAACCCTATCCTTTACTCACATGCCTTTCACTTCAGGCCCAGGAGAAAGTGATTTCATTTTTGAGAAGGAAAGTTAATCAGACAAAGCTACAGGACACTCTTAGCACAATATAGACCTGGTGGGATGCAGAACATTCTTAGAGTGACAGCTGAGGGAACTGACCAGCAGCACACTGCTGAAGAGGATGATCAGGAAATGTTCCGGCAAACACTGACTCTGACAGACAGACACAGTAGCACAATGGACAGAGCAAAAGTCTTGAGTGCTGGAAAGTGAAGTTCCTAGTCTCACTTAATTATGAAGTTAGAAAGAGAATGTATGTGAAGTGTTCTGTAAACTGTTAAAGGAAATAGATTATCACCAGACATTAGTTTGGAAATGTTTGGGGCAATTCTTTGGGCCTTGCTTCCCTTAATGATAAATCTGATAACATATTAATCAAATAATGATAAAACAACCTGAGCTTTTTGGAAGAGAGATGTAGTACGTGAATATCAAATATTATTTATCTTACTAACAACAATAAGTTTCCCTCTAACTGAATGAAGTCATTTCTCCATTTGCCTATTAAATACCTCTTATACTTCAAGGATCAACACAAATGTTTCCTTCTCTGCGAAACAGTCCCTGATGCATCCAGACAGAATGAACTGCTCCTTTTCCTGGGTGCTTACAGTTCAACACAGACCTTATTTTGTCATTGTTTTCTTCTACTATGTGTTCTAGAACAGATTACGGCCATTTCCCTCACTAAAATGTGAGTTTTCCGAAGGCAGAGACTATCACATTCACCTCTGAATCTCCCTCATTTTTCTAGCACACTGCCTTGCACAGAGTAGCTGCTTAATCAATGTTCCCTGAATTGTACTGCATTTAGTCTGCTTCGGCTTTATGGCATCTTGTTTACCTAAAAACAAAAACAAAAACAAAAACAAAAGACCCCAAAACAAAAAACAAAAACCCAAATCCAAAACCAACAACAATGAAAAGACAGAAGAAACTTAAGACGAACATGTAAGATGTATAAAGAATGGCTTCATTCTTTGCATTCCTGCTTTGGAACGCCCACTGCCGATCTCCACACAGTTTTGTCATTGATTATTATTAGTGAGAGCAAATGTTAGAAAGCACATAAAGGCAAACAATGTAAAAAACCACCATACGTCATGCAAAAAGTCCATGATTTAGGACTATTCTCAAAGCTGCCTTTAGCCTCAGCTTTCATGGCAAAATCAGTATCATCAAAGCCAACACAAGACATATTTGCTCTGCTTTATAAGTGCTAAAATCACGGTCACTTTCAGACTGAGTCGGGCATATACCTGCTGGCTGTCTCCGAGCAAGCACATACCTTCTCTGAGGCACAGTTTAAATCAAGTGGAAGCTTGGGTATTTCAAACTTGATGTTCATGTGTTTATTTGTTGGCAGCTTCTAAAATATGTGAATTTCCCTGATTACAAGGAGAAGGACCTAGCACTATTGTCCGTCTCTATTATAGAGATGCCTTATGAAATGGTCCTGTCTCTTTCCGTAAGTCAAGTACCAGGATCACACTGCATTATCTTAGGCAGTTCCTTCCGCCATCTCCCACTTTCCTAGCTTGGAGTTTACTCTTCCAGGGTATATGGGCCAGTCGAACAGTATTTCTGTTATCTTTTAAGAACTCATGTTATTGAAATAATTTATGAAAATGACATCTATGCAATCAACTGGTTTAGTGTCCTAACACACTAAATAACATGTTTCCCTCCGGTCCCTGATACCACCTCCCCCTCCTACTAGAGGAGCTCTGCTGGTTCTCAGCCTGTTGTACTTACACCACTGTGTTTCTTTAGCTACATCAGGTCCTTTTGGAAACGGCCAAACACAAATCTTATTTTTATACATTCATTTCGAACCCGTTATTCTGCCTCCTATAGGTTTGCATAGCAATATCTTATATTTGTGAATTCCTTCAGAGAAGGAATATGTCTGCTTTATACAGAAGTATGGAGAATGTCATTTGCCAACAGATAACAATGTCTTTCGAAGACTGTGAGCATAGTCACTGAGCTACAAATTCTAATCTTCTTGGGAAGGGATGAAAATGTAAAAAGACTCGCTGGAAGTCACTAAGTAGATGACAAAGCTACTTACTTCTAAATAACTTCTACCATAGTACCATCACACTCCCCTCGCCAGCCTCTTGTTCTTAAACATTTCTACTCCAAGCCTCCTGCTGTGCTCTTAGGCTCTGTTTCTGCTACACCTTTCCCTTCACAATGGTTGGATTTGCCATTCTAGTTGCTACTTTTCTTGAGTGAGGGATACTAGACTTTACATAGTTGTTGTGAAGAAGATGAACAAAAGATATTCACCTTTAAGTGGCAGTTGCCACCAACACACAGAAGCACTCACTCAAGATGACTTAAAGGAGACAGTGACTCAATGCATGAATGAAAAATAGCGCAATTTAGGCAAGTGTGAAAGGGATTAATATTTTCCAATAACTCCTTCGAGATGACTAGTTGTTGATTAGTATATGTTTGATTTGATTATTTTCAAAACTGGGCATTTTTGGAGGGGAAGGAAGTGTGAGGCAAGAAGGAAAGGGGAGATTGTTTTTGGAACCCCTAATTAATAGAAACGCCTACTTTCAAAAAAGCCTTCTTTAGAGCTATTCCTTTTCACTTTTTCCTGTTGGGTGCATGACATTTTAGAATTCTTGGCTTCAGCAGCAACCCAAAAAGATAGAACTGCAAACTTGCACATCAAAAAAGAAAAAAGAAAAAAAGCATCATGATTTGGAACAAAAACCAAAACAGACTAAAACAAAAAATACAAGCAGCAGCAAAATCGCTGGACCTAACTCACAGCATCTTTTTGAAGACAGGGAGGTTAGTGGGTTAAATATCGCAGTGATCTTAGTTACTACCCTAACTTGGAGAGTTTACATGTTTAAGGATGCACATCCAGAAGCGGCACATGTAGGAAAACCATGGTAGCCAAGAGATCTGAACTACTGCTGCCGGGGCCACCCTGTTCCAATCAGCATGGATTTCCAGAGTTGCTGTTCTATGGTAACTCTCAGTGAGAGAGACAAAGAAATAGAACATTTTTAGAAACCAAGCAAAAAATGGATGGGAATACAATACCTGGAAAGTTTATCAAGCATGTTGACAAGTTTCATGGCTTCATATTCTTTTTGTTCTTCTGTCATTTCATCTATAGGGTTTGGCATTGGTTCCTCTAAATGACCAGTGATAAGATTAATGCTACAAAAAGAAAAAAAAGTTATGCTGTATGTTTTAAAATTATGCTCTTTCTATTCTTTTCTGGTCCAAGTTGTAAGTTATAATAAGAAAGAGTATAATAGCCAAAAAATTGGCAATAATAGCAATTTTATGATATAGAACTGCTATGGGAACTTTAAAAATTTACTTTCCTACTAATTTGCTTTGGGAAATGAGTCCTAACTATTGTTTTTAAAAAAGCAAAACTAACTTTTTTAAAAAAGTCACAGCTGCTTTTTAAAAATATGAAATTTGATTGGTGCCGATAGGGTAAATATCCTTGGATGCACAGCTTATTCATTAATTATTAGGGGACAAATGATTTCAGAGAGAGAGAAATCCATTTTGTGATACAGCATAAAACAAGTATGTCAAAAAAACTGGAAAAATGATGACAGAGAGGCTGGAATCTGAAAATGAAAGCATGCCGATTTATAATCTCAGGAAATTAGTCCATTAGTGAGACCACAGAAGGCAATGAGTGTTTAAATAATAAAAGATAAAGCAGAAGAACAATTTTAATTAGATTTGATCTGATCTAGATTAAAAAAAAGGAATGAAATCTAGCCTAGCCAGAAACAGGTATACCATTTGGCTTTCTGGAAATAGATTTAATAAAGTACTTAAAATGAGTACGTTCCATAAAGTTTGTATGAAGTTCTAATACTAAACAAGCTATCCTCTTAGATAAAAGCCAAACTATTTTTTTTTAGGAAGTAAAAGATAATTCTTTCAATGGCTGCTAAATATCTATGTTAAACATGTTTCTGGAGAAGCAAATGATCATAGCATTCTGTATCAGCCAAATGCAGATGGTTTGTTTTTAATCATCAAATGAAATATCCCTGCAAACAGCAAATTGCTAACAAATTGCTTTCTAGGGTCTACAAACACAAATGCTTTCAGAGGCCAGTCCTTTGAGATAAGCAAATGAATGAATTGGTCAAGTATAAACGATGTGGAGGGTTGGGATTGGGGTAAATTGGAGAACAGCGCTAGTCTAAATGCGGGCCAAAACAAAGACACTGTGATCAACTAGGTCCTCCCTCTGGCGGCTAGCTTACAAACCTGCGTTAAGACTTTTACTTGGGTATGTTAACCTTTACTGACCAGGGTTTTTCTCATCTCGAGTAAGGGCAAGGCCACTAGGTACTATTATAAAAGAGTTTCTGTTTGTTTGTTACATTTATCAGAGGCTACATGACATACAGATTCTTGTGAAAGGACTCAGTGCTCACCATCCTCAAAAATGGATCTGTTATGTTTTGCTATTCTTGCATAAGACCTACGTCTACAGCCATGGTTCAAACTTTTTTTTCCTTCAAAGCAGTGGACCACCATCCCTTCCCTTTCTTATTTAACCAGTGATATCTACACAGGTAGATAAAATAGATAAAAGTGGAACTGCTCAGGCAGAGGAGGGGATGGGGATGGCCGAGGACCCCTTCTGTCTGTCTGCACTCACTTGCTTCCTCTTAAGGTAGCCCCTCAGGCACTTTCAGCAACTGCACTCAGGAAACAGTCTGAAACCCAAGGCTTGTCAGTGATTCTTAGCCTTGACTGTACACCAGAAACTTTAAAGAAAAGGCATGAGTCTAGCCTGAAACCAACTACATCTGTATATATATTTTTTAAGTTTTCCAGGTGATTCTGATTCACAACAAGCTAAGAACAAAGGACTGGAGTGCCTTCTGACGCTGTGTACTACTACTTCCTCTCCTCTTTTTCAGACGCTCATAAGAGAAGAGAAAAAGGCCTCCAATTAGCGGCCATTATCAAAAACGCTGAATGGAGTCATCATATTTCCCAAAAGTCAAGCACAAAGAGGACCCAGACCAGGCTTCTGAGAACTACAGTTTTTAAGATGTCTCCAGATGCTACACTGAAAATGTAATTCTACCACCCATTATTTGCTTAGGCATGTAATATCAGGACACATTTTCACTCGTATCTCTTCTGCCACCTGCTAAATCAGAAAAACAACTAGTCTTATAAATGAGTTAAGGTACTTATTATAGGCACATATCACTTTCTGAGCAAAGGAAATCAGGTATTAAGAAAGTGTTAGGGAAGGCAGATGTAGATCATATGCATTTTGTCTGAGTAAAGGCTTCTCTCAGGTTCTGTGGAGGGGTAATTTAAAAATCAGATCCAAAGACTATTTTAGAATATGATGACATTAGCATAAGCCACCATGTGCCTCACAAGAAAAATGTGTCAGGATGACACACTGGTAAGCTCTGTGGTATTGTGGGTGCCACAGAGTACAAAGGTCAGGATATGAATTCCTGGATTGGGGCACATTTGATTCTTTTCTTGGTTCTTTTAAGGGTTGAGTGGAAATGATGTCTGTTTTCCATAAGCTGGTCTCAAGTCCTCTGCTGCTAAAATGACTTAATGGCTTGCTCTGAAATTAGCTACTAAAGTCATAAAATTCTGTGCTCATTGAGCATAAAAGCAGCGGCTAGAAATTCATTCTTACAGAGAAAGAACTTACCATACTTTATCCACATGGAGTAAGGCATTCCAACCCCCCAAAATCACCTCAGGGATTCAGGTTTCAATTTTTCCTTTAAAAAGACATCCCCCACCCCACCCCTGCCAGGTACTCAGAAGAATGTAAGCAATACCACAGAAAACACAAGTTGGGGCACTGAACTGTGCCACTATTTTATGGGAAAAATGCCAACGTGCTGGGGGCAGGAGGTAGATTTGGACACTGTCTCCTCTCTTGCTCCCCATTTCAAACCAGAGGAAAAAACAAATAATAGTCACCAGAATAACAATGATATGAGCTTTCGTAAAATAGGTTATTTTCAATTGAATGAACATTTGTCACCTTTAAAACCTCAAATATTATAGTTTGAGACTTAACTTTCCAGGTTTCAGGATATTAGCACCATGAAATTCTGGGGTTAGTTTTATTTTGTTCCAAGATGCTGAGAGTTTTAAGATGTTTTAGGTATGCTAATTTCGGTAGATATTTTATTGGGCAATTTTATATCTCTCATGATATTTATTTATTTATTTGGCGAGGCAATCCTTGGTTGACCTTACAGATTGCAAGTACCTTGTCAGTTTACAATCCCTTATTTTTTTATTTTTTACACCTATAGAACCTGGTCTTCCTAGGTGGTCTCTCATCCAAGTACTAACCAGGCCTGAACCTGCTTAGCTTCTGAGATCAGATGGGATTGGTCATGATTTTTTATAATAAGGTATAATGCACCTTGTTTCTGTTCCCCTCCCTCCTATTCCTAAAACTCTATCCTGTGATTATGTTTGTCTTCCAGTGAGGTGACAAGAAGTATCAAACTCTTATTGTGGTATTTGAGAATTTTGTATTACATAAGACCATAGTATGAACTGAGAGCAGCTGTGGGCATGGGGACAAAAGGATTAAGGCATACTAAGAAGGCATGAGCATGTGAACGTATGCATAAAAACTGAAATGTATTCCAAGACTTCTGCTCTTTCTTCAAATTGTTGTTACATCTGGTCAATATCGACACTAGGTCACTTAACAAAAAGAGCCCTGAGCTATATGAAAGTTAACTTCAGTCTCTAACAAGTGTAGATTAAGTTCTGCTCAAAGCGCTCTGGTTAAAGAAGGGGCCGACCCCTCCAGTGCAAGGCAGCTAAGATGAACAGAAGGGGTCCACTGTTAAATCAAAGGTGCTTGTGCCTGGTATGAAGGGGGCCACAGACCCTCAATTCCATCAGTCAGTTGCCATGTGAGAATGCTATCAGAACTTCTACTTTTTTCAAAGGAGCTAATAATCTAAATTTTCACCTGAACCATCTGAATTCTAGATGTTGGCAAGTAACAAAATGCAAATATCCAGTGCAACATGGGGCAAGTGGAGCAGAACCTACTGTGGGCTAAATCTAGGGTGTGGCCTAGCATCTGCAACCTCCAGGAAAGAGACCAGGGGCATTTGTGAGCCCAGACTAGGACAGAAGGGGGCAGGTAGAATGGGAAAGGAAGCATTTCATGCAAAAGAAGCTAGAAATGCCTTTCCAGGAAAAACTCCCCAGAATAATTTCCCCCACAAAACAATAATTTCTGTTGAATATATGTACCACATTTTGTTGATCCATCTGTCAGCGGACACTTGGGTTGTTTACATCTTTTGGCAATTGTGAATAATGCTGCTATGGACAGGGGTATAATAATTAGAATTGCTGGATTATATGGTAGTTCTATGTTTAATTCTCTCAGGCTTGAAAAGGAAGGAAAGTCTGACACATGCTACAATTAGCCAGTCACAAAAGGACAAATATTGCATATAATTTCACCAATATATGGAGACTATTATAATGAGATTTGACTTAAAGCAGCATAATGAAATCTTGACCAATAAAAGAAAAAGAAAGTCTTGTCTTGTGCTGAAGGAACTATCAATACACCTACTGTCACAGCTATGGCTGAGAAAAGTAGTCAAGAAGGAAATACCCCTGAGCTGCTTAGTATAATTATTTTGAGCTTCTGAATGTGATTATGAACTAGCGTAGGGTATTACGGGTGTAAGGAGGTATCTTAGAGTTCTGCCCACTCTGAACACCCCCTCCTTCGGCCTCTCTGTGTAGTAGTGGCCCCTCGTCTTCTATATACGCAGCCTGAAAGCACTAGTCGAAAATGAGCCAGAAGTCATTACACACCTTTCAACTTATGTCTAAAATAATGTAGAAACTACATCTGTCAGTTTTACATCACATATACAGTCTAGGGGCCTCCATGCCCAGAGGTGTAAAAGAAACAGGTATAAAAATGGGAATTTAGAAATTTGATTTCTTTTGATACAAGACCAAAGTTTATCTGAAAACTTTTAACAAACATGGCTCAACATACACCAAAAACCTGAGTGGCATGTAACTTGATTCTATGAGTGTATTTTGTCTAAGTCTACTAATTATAGAAAGCTATTTCCAGCCCATTAAATACATTTATTTTGACACAAAAAGGATTGCAGTGATATTAACTGTCTCTCATAGCCTGAATGTAAGCTCCACACAATACTTGGTTTCAGATTCCACTAAAGGATTACAGGTTACCTTGGTGCATTAATCAGAATCCACTTATATTTTTACAATGGGACCCAGGCCAACTGGATGAAGGGTAATTTCTCTACTTCTGCCAATACTAGGAACTCTTGTGAATAAATGCATCGTAAGAACAGCAGACTGTGATCTTGGGAACACTGACTGATGACAGAAAATCAGGGATAGAGGAATAAGCAATCCTTTCAGATGCTGATTTTATGAGCTTGACCAGATTGGTAAAGTTTTCATAACAATTTTTAGGGAAAAAGTTCTTCCAGCTCTGTGGGTCATTCCCCAGTGCACAAAGGATTGTCTTGCTTGCAAAGTACTTTGTTCATCACCACTTCCACAAGGACCACTTGACCAAGCATTTTAAATGAACAAATTAAACATCCCTCTATACCGTTTTACCTGAAATGTAGGGAAGCTGTAAGAAAAAAATAGATGCAAATCTATCTGAAGGGATAAGATGTGATGATGTTATGTGAGAAACACATACTTATACTTGTAATGAGTAACATTTAAGAAACAATATTTCACAACAGTGACTATTCTGACCACAGCAGTACACCATTCCTATGAACCCTATGTAGGGCCTGGTCCAAAGGCTAAAACAGATTCCAACTAGGGATGTAAGGCCAAAGTACAGAATCAAACTATACCAGAGAGCCAAGACAATAATATCAAACGTCCTGGTCGTTGATCTAAACAAACGGTGCTCTCCTGAAATCTAACATTTCTATTTCCCACGCCATTGGGAAACACCAGTGTTCTTGTATTTTTTCTGAGCTCTTACTTTTTATAGTAGCATTCTAGTGCTTGCTATAAATATGACCATTACTATTATAGAATTAAAACAAAATCAACAATCAACAATACACATTGAGATGCAACAATATCAACCACTCATGAGTACTCAAGAGTTGTCTATTTTGGTTGACTGTGTCCATATACCCTGGGACAGAAAGGATGCCTAATGTAATTTCTATCTTCATTTAAAAACATGAGACTTCTCACTTGGTTTATTTTTATGTAACAAATGGAGAGATATAAAATATTAAACTGATATGGAAATAATTTATGAAATGGAAAAATCCAGGGTAAACAAGACTAATTTACAATGATGACTTTTATAATTACTGAAGGATTAAAGTATGATTCTTCTCTTAGCTTCGAATCCTTGACAGACATACCCAATTTATAACATTTAAATGGTGGCAGTCTTAAGAACTTACTATTTAGATTCACTGCTAGCTTTTCCCCCCAAAAGCCTTTTTTTCTAGGACACACTCTATAAGATCCTGCTAAGGTAGACAGCACTGAGGATGATTATAGTAATGCTACCTACTCAGACCTCATTTGCCAAGAATACAGGCAATATAAGTCCTGTCTGATTAAGGAATGATTCTTTTACATTCTGATGACCCATTATTTCTTTTCATGTCAACAGGGGGGGAGGGCGCTAATTTTGCAGATAATTTTTTATCCTTGACCAACTATTACATTAATTCCACATCACCTCCAGAAGACTGTCAGTAGAAAACATAGCATGTCAATGTCATCGATAATGCTAAAAAGCCTTTACCCTTTTAACATTCAGTGATGGAAACCGGAAAATAGCTCAAGTAACTCTTAATAGAGTGGAAACTAAGAAATTTATCTGGAATGGGATTGGGAGGGAGAGCAAAAGGATGAGGAGGGAACAGGAGGAAGTGGAGTAGTTTGTTTTGGGATAAGAGAAGAATTAGTGTCACTGATTTGTAAGCATTGACTCAGGGAAGACCCGACAGAGCCTTTGGTCTGCCTATTCAATGCATTAATGCATCTGTTCAAAACTGATGCCCTCGGTGTTTGAGTAAAATTTACTGTGGAGCCAGACTTCTTTCCTTTTGCTAGTAATGTGCCTTGTTGCTTTATTGACTCGTAAAGGCTTTTACGCAATATATAGAAGCTACGTTTAGATTTCTGAGAAAGGCTGAAGTACCAAATAACCAACTTAAACATTTGGTCTTGGTTATACCTTCTAAAATCTCAACCTATGGAGAGAAAAAAGGATGCAACAATACTTTTTAAGTATGTGAGGGTAGATATCTAAAAGCACCATCGCTCTTAATACTTGGGAGAGGATAATGAGCATGTTGAACATAATCATGCAGCAGAAAATTACTTGAACTTATCCTTCCTCAATCAGAGTAACTGTCCAAGGCACGAGCTATGAAACTGCCTGTAAATACACTATCAAATAGAAAGCTTCCAAATCCACAAAAGAAAAGAAACACTTGGAAAATGAGAGAAAAAGGAAGTGAAAGGTAAATAACCAACTCAAAGGCAGAGACAGAGTTAGGTGAAAAGTAACTTGATACTATACTTTGGTTTTGCATTTTTGTATTCTTCAGTGTCTGTGTCCTCGTCCTCTGAGTACCAATTATCGCCTCTTCCTCCAGCCAAGAGGCCCCTGGCCGCCAACAGTCCCGCAGCATTCCCATAGCCAGTGTATTTCAGCAGGCTATCCACTGCAAAAACAGAAGAGGTTTTTAGACAGGAATCCTCTGGTGTGCATTGTCATCACTGACCACTCACCACACAGGGAGGGTGGAGATACAAGCCTTGGCAGTAACTCTTCAACTTAAGAGGTTTTCAAAGTGTGGTAGTGGTTATACGGAACTACCTACACTTTCTCCTATGTGCTCTGAGGACCAAAAGCCTTTTTTCAGGCATCGGGAATGCAAATGGAGCTGTTATGAACATGCCTTGTGGCAGGTGGTGTTTTAGGTTTCTGTTCGTAAATCTTAGTTTTTATCCAGTTTTAGAGAAATGATGATTAATGATTAGAAACTGAAGTTACTGAAAGCCAGATTTGGATTTTACTAATATAGCATATCATGTAAAATCTTTCTTATACCCTTTATAGGAATTGGAGGGAAAGAATATAAGAAATAAGAAAACTTAAGAATATTAGCTGTGGAGTTGTATGAGTTCTTCATATATTTTGGATACTAGCTCCTTACAGGAGGTATTGTTTGCAAATATCTTCTCCCATTCAGTTGGTTGCCTCTGTTTTGTTGGGTTCTTTGACTGTGCAGAACAGAAGCTTTTTAGTTTGATATAATTCTATTCATTTCTTTTTGCTTTTATTTCCCTTGTTTTTAAGGTCAAATTCACAAAATACTCTCTAAAACCAAGGTCCATGAGTTTAGTACCTATGTTTTCTTCAATGCAATTTATTGTTTCAGGTGTTATATTTAAGTCTTTCATCCATTTTGAGTTAATTTTGGTGTATGGTGACAGCAGTCTAATTTCATTCTTTTGCATGTGGCTTTCCAATTTTCCCAGCACCATTTATTGAAGAGGCTTTCTATTCTCCACTGTATGTTTTTGGCTCCTTTGTTAAAAATTATCTGCCCATATACATGTGGGTTTATTTCTGGGCTCTCAATTCTGTTCCATTGGTTGATGTATCTGTTTTCCTGCCAATACCATGCTGTTTTGATTATTATCATTTTGTGGTATAACTTGAGAACGCATACAACTCAACAACAAAAAAATTAACAATCTAATTAAAAAATGGGTATGGGATCTGAGCAGACATTTCTCCCAAAAAGATATACAAATGGCAATAGACATATGAAAAGATGCTAAACTTCACTGGCTAATAGGGGAATACAAATCAAAACCACAATGAGATAACTACCTCACGCCTGTAAGAATGGCTATTAGCAAAAAGACCAATAACCAGTGTTGGAGAGATTGTGGGGAAAAAGGAACCCTCACACACTGCTGGTGGGAATGTAAATTGGTACAGCCACAATGGAAAACAGGATGGAGGTTCCTCAAAAAATTAAGAATAAAATTATCATATGACCCAGCAATCCTTCTTCTGGGTATCTACCCCAAAAACTTGAAAGCATTTATCTGTAAAGATAAAACCCTGATGTTCATTGGAGCTTCTTTATTCATAGTGGCCAAGGCATGGAAACAACTGGTGTCCTTGGATAGATGATTGGATAAAGATGTGGTACATATACACAATGGAATATTACTCAGCCGTAAAAAAGATGAAATATTGCTATTTGCAACAACACAGACAGATCTTGAGATAATTATACTAATACGTGAAATAAGTCAGACAGAAAAAGTTGAGAGCCATATGATTTCACTCATATGTGGGATATAAAACTGAAAGCAACAAACAAGAGAAACAAATTTATAGACACGGACAACATTTTAGTGGTTATCAGAGGGAAAGTGGGGGAAGGAGGAGGTGAATACGGGTAAGGGGATTAAATACATGGTGACAAAAGGAGATTTGACTTTGGATGGTGAACACACAATGTAATATACATATGATGTATTACTGAATTGTACATTTGAAATCCATATAATTTTATTAACCATTGTCACTCCCAATAAATTTAATTAAAACAATAAAATTTAAAAAACGATGTTAGCAAATAGGACAGACGAAGTTACTGCTTTTAAAAAAATGCTACCAATACTATATAAGCACATGGAATCCACTGAGAATGTAGCCCCAGGACTCAGACTGGCTGGATTTAATAATGAACCACCTACTAGCTGATCGACCTTGAGTACATTATTTTGCAACTCTGTACCCCAATTTTCTAATCTTGAGAATTGGAGTAATAATATCTACCTCAGGTTAATACATGCAAAGTGTGTAAAAGTGTTTGGCACAAAGTAAACGGTCATTGTTTTCCTCTGGTAAAATTAGGTAAAATGATTATTGATCATTTTAGACTCATCTTCACAGGGAGAAACATTTTCTTTGTAAAGAAAAGGCACAGCCATAGTCTACCCAGAGACCATTTCCCTTTCTCTGTTACACAGAAAAGGATTTATAATCCTTTTCCTTTGAGTCAAACAGTGCAACTTTTAGAAATCTTATACTAGTACCTTCCTCTAACTAGTCTCCCTATTTCCATTCTTACGTCCTTCCACACAACAATTGCCTGATACATCCTTGTAAAGCAAAAATATTATGTTACCACCTTCCAAAATAAAGCCTCTAATACCTCCCCTAAACGCTGAAGCTTGACTTCTAAAACAGGGCTTAAAGGGTTCTTCATTTTCTGGCCTCTGCTTTCTTTTCCAAATTCACCTCCTAATTACTCCTGCACATTATGGATCCCTCACACCTTGAACTAGTTTTTTTCTGTACAGTTCAAGGCTGTTTCCCATTTCTCTGTCCTCTTCTGTGAAGACTTTCTCTGACATCCACACAGCCAATCATTCCCTCTTCCAGGAGAGAAGAGTACCTGGCACACTCCTCTCTTATGGTGCTTACCATACTGTATTGAAGTCATTCCTTTATATGGAGAAATGTATTTACCGCATTGAGTTCAGAGCACAAGTGTATGCTCTTTCATTAAACATTTCTGGGGTACTTATTATCTATAAAGTACTTTGTTTATCATTGGGGATCCAAAGATAAAGAAGACATGATCTCTGACTTAAAGAACCTCAATGTCTAGAAAGAAAGTTCAATAAATGAAAAGAGTTAAAACATAACAAATGTGAAAAGTATTAAAAACAAAGATAAATAAAAATGGCATAAGGCAGAGAATGATTAACTCAGCCTCAGACAATCAGAGACGTTTTTACAGAGATGATGGGTAACCTGACCTGCAAGCATAAATAAAGCTCACTAGGCTAACAAGGATGGGGCAAGGCATTCCATGCAAAAAAGGAACAGCATCTGCTGAGTCATGAGGATATACCAAGAAACAGTGAAATACAATCAATCACACAAGAATAAAGACTTTAGTATGATTAGGCAGAAAGTGTAAGGTGGGAGCGGGTTCAGGATATTCTACAGAGGTAGCATGGAGGTAAAATTTGGATTTTACCATGTGGGTGACAAAGAGTCGAATGTTTTACAAGGGGAGTGACAAGATTATTTTCTATTTTAGAACAATCCCTCAGCCATGTAGAAAAACAGACTGAAGAAAACCTTGCCACGCAGAAGGAGATATTCCTACTTTAATAGTTTATTGAGAGAGACATGGATTTGGGAATCCTCAGAAAACAGAGGATAGAATCCCCAAGAGAGAGAATAGGCTCACCCAGGGGGCAATGTAAAGTGAGAACAGAGGCCAGAAGAGAACTCTAGGGAACCATGGCAATTATATGTGGACAAAGACAGGAGTGAATAAATGAGACTGAAAAGAAAAGACAGAGGTAGGCCTAAGGAAATCTAGGAGTGTGTGGTAGCACAGAAACAGAGAATGGTCGGCAATGCCAACAGACAGATGTAGTATAATAAGGACTAAAAAATATCCACTGCATAATTTGCTAGTTAATTTGTGACTTGACTGAGAGCATCTGAGTGGCATCTGTAGGGGTAGGGAATGGTGATGGAAAGCCTGTCATCAAGTTGAAGCCTGAGTAGGTAATATGATACTGTAATGAAAAACAGATTAATCTTTTAAGATACTGAGATACAAAAAAACAGTGACATGAAGATGTATCCAGGTCGAGGGAAACAGAAAGGAGAGTTAAAAAAACAGAAAAGACTAGAGAGTAACAACTGATGAAGGCTTCTGAGAAGACAGGAAAACATCAACAAAAAAGGCAGACTGTTGAGCGCTGTGCTAAAAAGACACCTACTCCTCTGAGAAAAATAAATTTATAAAGGCGTGGGGCTAGGGGTTGAGGGCTTTATTTATCTTTGTAATTCAGCTGTTACCACAATGCTGAGCACATATTGGGAAGTGATGAATGTGTTAAAAGGAGCAAAACCCCACAAAGGCAGGGGTTTTACAAATTATTTTTTTATTAAACTATGTAAGAACTATCTTTAGGCCCCCTTTAGAATATATGCAATTTGCAAAGCAGCTAATATAGTTTTTCACAACTCAACAAAACAAGCTCGTAGCATGAGGACAAGTTAACCTGTGGGCCACTATCAGTTGGAGGTACAGTTTAGCCTGGCACAGATGGGTATTTAAGACACTTGGATGGTTTTTTCTGTGCCAAGTCTTCCATAAAATTTTGTCCTTTTACTCACCCCATTTCAATTTTTCCTTCTTAATCTAGTCTCTGTGTTCCTAACCCAATTTGATTGTTGCTTGCTGTCTCCACTGAGAGGTCTAGTTTTTGAGTCTTGATCATGGTACCTTCACTTTCAAACAGTTTTGAACATCCTTAAGATGAAAGTTCAGCAACTCTCATAAATGATTTGAGATTTATTTCATATTGATACTATCTGCCTCCAAGCTCAACTCAAACTCCAAAATCTGATGACTTATAAGTTAGTTGAATGTGGACTACAAACTTCCCTACCCTACAGGAGGTTTTAAATTAGAATTAGTTGACAGCATTTAAAAACTGGGAGGTTTTATTTAAAAATCCAGAGTCCCAGCCTCTTTTGAAAAATCTGGAAGATTTGGTAACACTGGCTACATGTTTCCTCATGCTAATAATCAGGTGGAGCTAAATTATAGGAGCAGTGTCCTCTTTCTAGTTCCCCCGAGTCCCCTTGTTCCCCAGTCCAAACCCACTGTGCCCCCAACAGCTGGCTGAGTGTCAGTTTTCATTTATCACCTTACATCTATCTAGTCCATTTGACTGACTTTTACTATCAACCTGGTACCTGTAAGCATTTGAGTTTGTACCTCTTGATAGAAAAGTAAATAATATGAGGGCAAGGATGTTTATCTTTTTTACCTCTGTATTCCCAAGGTCTAGCTGAAAGGTTACTTGTTAAATGAGTAAATTTTTACTCCAGAATATATTTACTAAACTTAAAATCAAATTGAAAGAAAAAGCATATGAGCATATATGAACTGTTAAAGGTCAAATGAAAAAGATAAAATTTTGCCAATATGGATTGGCTTTGGGCTCCAAGTAGGACTAGGAAACCTCAAATATTGAATCCTAGGGGGAACAAAGCTAACCATTTCAAATGAAAAACAATTAACAAATTCATTTATAAATGCATATACTATATTTGCTATGATACTAAGTCATTACTAAGGTGATTATATTTAGATACATAATCTATGTATTTAGATATGTAATTATAGAGGAAATAAACTTTATTTCCCCTCTTTTAATTACTTTTTAAGAAGTACACAAGACACATACTCACTGGAGAAGAATTACAATATACAGAGAATTAAAAAGTTAGTGGTCATCCTACTACTCAGAGGTAACAATGGATAATATTTTGGTATATATTTTGATAAATATTTTTTAATTAATAGATACACATATGTGTGGTTTATATTATGTATATACATATATAATTACACTTTAAAAACAGATAATTTCTGATCTCAGAAAAATGATTCAACTTAACCAGCAATTGTAGATTACTATATGTAAGGCAATATACCTGTCACTTAATTCCAAGATTCTATATCAGTCTTTTTTTAAAGTCATGAAGAATTTGTTTAAAAGAGCAGATTTTAAATAACTAGCCTATGGTAATAGTTGAAAATAATTATTACGAGAGGAAATACAGCAGAATGGAATGGTAAGACTCAAATTTGGGCTTCAGCCCTGAGCAACCACCTGACCTTGGATAAGTTACTGAAAGGCTCTCAAATGCCAGGGTGCTCCCTTAATAACAATGAAATTAATACTAATATTTACCCTAGAGGGTCCTTAAGAGAATTAAATGGGATTATGGCATAGGATGTTCAGCATATAGTATGTCAAAACATAATAGCTGTGTTTATTATTGTTGTTATGATATGGTTCAAATTATGTTGCTAATATACCATCTTAAGTGCTTGGATCAATCAGTCAGAAATGAAGTGGCTACAACTTAATAGTAAAAGAACAAATATAGTTGACCCTTGAACAACATGGGTTTGAACTGTGAGGGTCCACTTACACGCAATTTTTTCCAATAAATACGTACAGTAGTTGATAGTTGGTCACAGGGATGGGGAGCACGGCAGAGGGAATATAGTTAGCATTGATATGAAGGCTAGGTGGACGGCCAGGGGAGGGAGGGAGCAATTGGGGGATCGTTTTATGAACTATAGAGATGTTTAACCAATGTACTGTATACTTGAAACTAATTTAAAAAAATTTAAAATAAATCAAAAAAATATGTCCAGTACTGTAAATATATTTTCCCTCTCTTGTGATTTTAACATTTTTTTTTCTCTAGCTTTATTTAAAAAAAAAAAAAAAAAGAATTCAACTGACTCATCTCTCTTGCAAAACTGGGGTACTATAAAACACAGAATGTAATACATATATAAACATACAAAATACATGTTAACCAACTGTTTATGTTATTAACAAGACTTCCGGTTGACAGTAGGCTACTAGTAGAGTTAAGTTTCTGGGGAGTCAAAAGTTATACATGGGTTTTTAACTGTGCACGGAGTGGGTACCCCTAAACCTCACATTGTTCAAGGGTTACCTATAATTCAATTATATATGGGCAAAGGACCTGAACAGGCATTTTTCCAAAGAAGACACAGAAATGGCCAACAGTACCAAGGAAGGTGCTCAACATCACTAATCATCAGACAAATGCAAATCCAAAGCATGATGAGAGAGCACCTCACACCTATTAAGATGACTTTTATAAAAATGACAAGAGATGATAAGGGTTGGCAAGGACGTGACAAAAAGGGAATCCTTGTACACTGCTGGTGGGAATGTAAATTGGTGCAGCCGCTATAGAAGAAAGTATGGTGGTTACTAAAAAAATTAAAAATGGAACTACCATATGATCTAGTAATCCCACTTCTGGGTATACATCTAAAGGAAATAAAATCAGTATCCCCAAGAGATATCTGCACTCCCATGTTTATTGCAGCAAGGGTCACAATAGCCAAGACATGGCAACAAGCTAAGTGTCCATTGATGGATGAATGGATAAAGATGTGCTAAATAAATGTGTGTATGTGTGTGTGTGTGTGTATAATGTACTATTATTCTGCCATGACAAAAAAGGAAATCCTGCTATTTGCAACAACAAGGATAAAGCTGGAGAACATTATGCCAAGTAAATAAGCCAGATGAAGAAAGGCAAATACTGTATGATCTTTTCCATTTATATGTAAAATCTTAATACAAAAAAAAACTCATAAAGAGTAGAACGGAATGGTGGTTAGCAGTGGGTAGGGGTATGGAGAAATGAGGAGATGCTGGTCAAAGAGTACAAGCCTATGAGTTAAGTTCTGAGGACGTAACATGTGGCATGGTGACTATAGTTAATAATACTGTATTATACACCAGAAATGTACTAAGGGAGTAATAAATCTTAAGTGTTCTCACAACACACACACACACACACAAGGTAACTATGTGAGGTAGTGATGTATTAACCTGTAATCATTTAACAACGTACATGTATATCAATCATCATGTTGTACACTTAAAATATAGACAATTTTGTCAATTATACCTCAATAAAGCTGGAATTTAAAAAAAAAAACAAAGAATTCAACTGACTTCTCTCTCTCGCAAAACTGGGGTACTTTAAAAGAATGGTATATAAAATCTTAGATTGGACTTTTATACCAGTAAATTTACAAACTAGGAGATGAAGAAAGAAATAGGCTGAATGTGCCTTGTTCAGAGAACTTGCCTATTGCAGAGCAAGCAACATACAATTTGAGGAAACATTTTAAATTGTTAGAGGTATATCAGAAGACAATCACTTTATATATAATATACTTATAAAATAGTATTTATTACATTGTAGTGTAGTTATTTTTAATTTTTTTTTCTACTTCTATCTTACCCTATCTCAAGGTAAGGGGTGTAATTTTAAGCATTTTCGTACTTCTATCTAGTACATTATATAGCTCACATTTTATAACAACTTATTGACTGAAAACTTCTATAGCTTTAATTCCAAGAAAAATTAAAGAAGAGAACTAACCCAGGACTTTGTCTAGTTATCAAAATTGCAGGATTTGAATTACTGAAGCAGATTTTTCATAATGGCTCTGGGTCCTGACTTGCTGAAATTAAGAAGTCTAGGCAAAGGATACAAAAAGCAAAATTTAAATGTGAGTGTGGCTGGTAGTGTATCTGTCTGCATGTCTCAATGAATTTAGAAGCATACAGAAAATGTTTTAAACTTTTTTAATTTTAATATCTTTTCAGGCCTCTAATAGAACAGATAGACAGTGAGCTCTGAAAAGAGTGGAATGAGATGGCCACTACTCTCAGAAAGATTTCTTAAACTCCTTCAGAAAAATAAAACTGTAGAAGGCAAAGAGAGTTTAACCTACCTCTCTCTTTGCAAAGGACAAAAAGGAATTCAGCAGCAATTTGCTTGACTCCAAGGTCAACATGTGTCATTAGGCGCACCAGCTTATTTCTCACAGTTGAGCCAACTTCAGGTCGATTTGTCACATCCCTCAATGGTGGTAAAACCTAATGGTACAAATGCAAAAGCCATCATCAGTCGTGGGTACTAAAGCAAGCGAGGATGACACCATGAAACTGGTCAGTCTTGTAATGTCTACTGTGCTCACTTTTGCCAAGAGTGGAAAAAACATTAAAAAAAATAGGTTTGCTTGCAAAAAAATTAAACTAAACTACAATGACAAAACAAACAAACAAACAAACAAACCAACCAACCAACCCTCAAATATTTTCATGCTTGTAACAACATTTTATTTGAAGAAAAACATCACTATAACACCATGGTATACTCATATCTGTTTTTGAGCTTTAGTTCATCTTAGCACTTGGAATGCCTCTGCTCGCTTCATCAAAATCAATTTTAAAGTCAGGGTTATATTTCTCTTTCGTCCATGAAAACTTCCGGAATACTCTGACTCACACTGATTTTTCCCTTCTTTTAATTCCTGCAGCATTTGCTGTTTACTAAAAAAATCTATACTTATGTTTTCTAGTTTTACTTTATAATAAAAATGGCTACTAATTATGGAGTACTTCCTATGTGCTAGCTGCTTTAATATATTTTCTATAATCATCTCCATAGTAACCTTGCAAAGGATGTAGGAACATCACCATCATCCCTATTTTACAGATTGAGCCTCAGAAGGCTTACGAAACTTGCTTGGCTTGTCTAGTTTGTTTGTTCACTCACTCATTCAACCATCCACCCAGACCACCCCTTTTCTGGTTCTCCTCTTATTTCACTGGTTGCTTTATCTCAGTCTCTTCTACCAATTCTCTTCTTTCCTCTTATTTTCCAGGTGGAATATTCGAGGGTTGAGTTCTTGGGCGACATTTCTTCAGTATTTTCACTTACTCTATTGGTGATTTTATCCAGTTTTATAGCTTTATATGGTCTCTATAAACTAATAGCTCCCTAAATTATATCTCCATCTTGATTTCTTCCCTGATCTCCTGACTTTTACAGGTTTCTCAAATTTAGCATGTCCTAAAAAGAACTCTTGATGCTCCCAACAAGCTGCTCCTTATAGTTTTCCAGCCATTAAATGGCAAACCCATTCTTCTGACTGTTTGGTACAGAAACTTTGGACACATCTTTGATCCCTCTCTTTCATACCCCACACCCAATCCATCGGTAAAGTATTTAGGCTCTCCTTTTAAATGTATCCACATCCCAACCTCGTCTCACTATCTCCTCTAGAATCACCATATCCAAGCTACCATTATTTCTTGCTCGGACTATTGCCACAGTCTTCTGATTGGTCTCTGCTTCTATCCTGGTCCTTCGGATTTATTCTCTACATAGCAGCCAGGATGATCCTTTGAAAGTCAGATCACGTCATGCCTCTGCTCACAGTCCTCCAGTTCCTATGGCTTCCCATCTCACCCATAGTAAAAGATGAGGTTCTTAAACTCCCTTAGGTTTCACATAATCCAGTTTCCTGTTACTTTACTGACTTGTTTCCACTGTACTTCTTGCCTCTGCCCAGAAGCTCTTTTTCTAGAAACTTGAATGGTTTACTCCCTTACTTCCTTCGGGTCTCTTGTCCAAATGCCACTTATAGGAAAACACTTTCTGACCACCCTATATACTTAACCTTTTGCATTCTTTTTTACCGCCTCCCACTTTCATCTTCCTCATAGCACTGACTACCACCTAACACAGTATATACTTATTTCTTTAGTGTCTGTCTTCTTCCACAGTCAGTGGGGCTTGGGAGCAGAGATTTCTTTCTGCTTTGTCTACTGTTCTCAGTGCCTGGCAAATTATAGGTATTCAATATTTCTTGACTGAAGGAAGAATGAATTAATTCAAGTAACTTTTAAAAATAGCTTCTATGCATTATGCATAGCAAATAACGATAGACACAAAGTCAAATAATAATTTATTGTGCCAGACCCTTTTTGTGTATATTATTTTATTTAACCCATTCAACTTACTTTCTTCCTTCCCACATCCTCTATTTTGAGTGCCTACCATGTATCACGAGGTACTGAAGGCAATAAAGACATAACTGAATAAAAACAGAAACTAAATCTCAGAAAATTGAGTAATCTACCTTGTGTTTATAGAATCTATATTTTAATTATCTCTGGTAGTACAGAGCACAATGCTCTTTGTGTTCTATAGGCACAAAGTAATTGCACAATAAATTCTTGTTGTTTATTCAGCCAACCATATTGAATTTATCTCCTATTTCTAGAAGAATGAGACATGTAACAAGTTTTCATGTAGTATATGCTTCAAGTTCCAGAGGACAGAATCTATTAACATAGGTTATCACACAAAAAATCTGTGAGCTATGTTTTGAGCTCCTTAAAACAAGTTTTTTAAATGAAATTTTGTTGCTTTTATTATTATTTATCACTCTCAAACTGCATAGGTATAGACCCTTTCTATAACCGCCCCCCAAATACTACCTTCCAACAAAGGTTTTCTTCAACAAATCTTGTCAAGTTCCTCTCTCAAACCCTTAGCATTCTCATCTCTTCTCTAAGCCTTACCAGACTAACACAACCTGGATCAGTAATTTCTACCATCCATTCTCTTTCTACCTGCCCAAATACAGACCACTCAAGACCAATTTCCTCTGGGCACGCACCAGTAGGATTTAACATGGTATCAACTGTAGAGCATAATTAGCCATGGGTCCATTTACACTATTACCAAAGCTAATCATGTTACTTTAAGTTTTGCCCTTCTCAATTATCATACTCTACAGTGCACCCTCCTCAGAAGGAAAGTTGATTTTTATAAAGTGCCTTGTATCTTTGGTTATCTTTTACTTGTCTTATCTCTTTATTTATACTGTAGTGTTTCCTTGAGGACAAGGAATGGGTCTCATAATCTCTTATATCTACATAATATATGACCCAAGGCCTTTGTATAAAGAAACTGTTTAACAAATAGTTATTTTTATCTTTTGACTTTTTTGGCCAGAGATAGCAAATCTAAACAGTTTAGTTGAACTTGGTCTCCTATGTGAAAAAGCTAAAATGTATAAAACTTAAAGTATTTTCATTTGCTATTCTTCACCAAGTCCTCCTAGCCATGGTAGAATGTCTTTAAAAAGGTCAAATTTGGAAATGACCCCAACTCATTAATTAACTAGTGTATTTGGTTAAATGATTATTTGTGCTTTCATGGTATGTCTCTCTTCCTCCAACAGATTATAAATTCCTCAAAGACAAGAATCCCTACTTTCCAATCTCTCCTTATCAGAAATATCTATTAATGTGTTCTACATATAGTAAAGTGCTTACTAATTCTTGACCATAAACATAGAGGGGAAAAATGAACCTGGTTCATTTATTAGGGGAAATTCTATATGATAATAAATCAGTAATGAGGTGAATGGTGGTACCATGTATTGAAATGTGGGAAGAAAAAACAGGGTTGGGTGGGAATGGGAAATCAAGAGATTAGTTTGGAATGTGTTAAACTTGAGATACTACACATCCAAGGGGAGGAGATGAGTGGCAGTTTGCTATGTAAGTCTGGAGCTTAGGGGACAGACCAGAGCTGGAGATAAAAATTTGGGAGTCATCAGTGTATGGATGATCTTCAAAACCATGACTGCTGAATGAGATCAAAGATGAGTAAAAAGAAAAGATAGGGTGAACATAGGAAACTCTTCTGAGGAACAATGTGTACAGAAGAGTAGAGGAATGGGGAGGCAGCTTGAGAAGTAGAGTTAAAGGAAGGATTTTTTGCTTTTGTAATGGAAGATGAGTTTAAATGTGGACAGAAATGATCTAGTACATTAAAAAATGATTGATTTAAGAAAAAAGAAGGAATAAATGCAGGAGCAAAGTTCTTGAGAAGGTGAGAAAGAGAGGTGAGAGAGAGGAATCCAAGATACCAGTGCAGAGGCTGGCCACAGAAGGAAGCAGGGACAATTTATCCATTGTGATACAGGAGGAGACAAAAGATATGGTGGTACAGATGCATTTCTTACCATGACCTATAACTGCTCCATCCTACTCCAAACCTTTGTCATGAGCTCTCTTTGGGCTGGTCTTCTCGCACCTACTCACACTTCTCTAGTCTATCCTACAGTCTACCCAGAGTACCTTTAAATATAAATGAGGTCACATCACTTCCCTACTCAAAACAGCCGAATGCTTTCCCATATCACTTAAAAGAGAAGCAGAAGTCCTACACGATCTTATGTTATTTAGTTCTTGCTTTTCTCTTTTACTTCATCTACCGCTCTCTCCTTTGCACATTGTTATCTGATCTTTTTGCTTTTCCTTAAGCATTCCAAAGCATCTTTCCATCTCTGGGACTTTGAACTTGTTCTCTGGTACATTCTTTTTCTAGAATATTCTCAGAGATCCTTTTCTTACTTATCTAAGTTTCTGCTCAAATATTACTTCCTCAAAGGGCCCTCCCTTATTCTTCTAAGTTCCCCCTCCCCTGCTGTATCTATCTTCAGAATGCTTACCATTCCTTGCCATTATATCATATCTTGACTTGTTTACTTTTTAACCTCCCACTATAAGGTCAACTCCACAAGGCAGAGGCTTCATCTGTATTTCAATGTTCAGAACAATATTTAGAACACAGCAAATAGTAGATTCAAGAAATACTTGTTGAATAAATGAATGACTCAAAAAAAAAAAAAAACACAGGATCACTTATTTCTGGATTAGGAAGATTTCAAAGATTAAAACTAACTTTGCCGAGTTTCTGACTTTCTGAAAGAAAGCCACTATGAGAGAATTTAAATCATTAATTCTGTGTTCAAAAAAACCACATAGAAGATTAACTTTAAGATGTAATATGCATTAAGCAGTTACCTGATCTTTGAGAAATTTTCTGATGTTTCGATGGGCTCGGGAACATTCTGTTAATAAGCTGAGAACTGGAGTTAGACCCTCTCTATAGCTGCTTCCCTATAAAGAAAACCATATACGCTATATTAGTTTAGTTTGTAACAGTATTACTTTTCTCCATATAACTGAGCATATTAATACTCCTTTTTGAGGGGAAGACATTCTATGCTACCAAAGCTTACAAACTATTTATGAAATTATTTTCCTAACAATATTTCCATTTCATCAGTTAGCTTCATGTTTACTAATGCTCATATTCATCCTTCCTGGGTTTTTCTACATTTTATAGAGTCTTCACTGACTTAACCAATAAGCTTAAATGAGGTAAAGGTTTTGATGACCGACCCACACTACCCTGCTGCCTTTTAATACAGTTAGCTGACAAAGCAAGTGACAGATAAGATAAAACAAGCAGCTCACAACCAACGGAAAGTTGATTTTTCTTTTAAAGATGTCTTTTAGGTATTATGAAAAATATTTATCAGCAAGTTTTGGGGGGGATAATTTTAACTTCTAGGACTTACAAAATAACTACATGTAAAAGTAATTCATTTTTCCTTTGTTTTCAGGCACTTGTTACAATTTTGGTACTGTATCAATACAATTTCAGCTTTAAACAAATCAATTCACTTGGTTTCATCAATTTATCAATTTATCATAGCATTATAAAGTGCTTTCCAGAGAACAAAATTATACAAGATTTCGACTACAAAAAAGCTTAGATTTAAAAAACATGTCTTATAATACTGCTATGTATGGCACTTCTACATTCTTTAGAAGCATCTTTCAAGGCCTCCATTTTATCAGCCTTACCTTGTCTATTCTCTTCTCCATAAAATTGAGTAAAACATGAATGGCTTCCATATTCATACCATTATATACCATGGTATTATTTTTCAAAACTGTTTCTTTCTCAGCTGTTTTATCACTGGGCAGTTCATCTAGAGTCGTTGCCTCTTGGGCTGTTTCTTCATGGGTTAATGGACAAATGAGAACATCCAAACAAGAGACCGGAACATTGCTTAAAAGGTTGACTGCATTGCTGAAAAGCAATTTAAAAATACAATATTTTAACTTGATTGAATGGTCTTTTAAAAAGCAAACATAATAAGAAGTTCAGAAGTGACTTTTAGGAGTCAATTAAAATTTTTCTTTTTCAAAATGAGCCTTTAATATTACTCGGCATTTACTAAGAGAGAAAATAAAGAGAACTATTTCGAATACACAGATGACAAATTAGAAAGAACAGATGTTAAATGGACACACACAATCACATGATGTCATGTCACTTTCTGAAATGCTAAAATAGGAATTAGTGAGCTTTAACACCAGCTCTTCAATTTTATTACAACACAATGCTAGCTTTACATTTTTTCCTTGGGGTTTTAAATCCTTTTGTGAATTCACTGGTGTTTTATTATTCCCTAGATTACAACATAAAGCATCTGAGAAGCATTGTATATAAGCAGCTTATCACAGAGGCAACAATGTTAAAACTCAAATATCATAGGATTAAGTTTTGTTTTTCCTAGATGTAGAAAATACAATTTTTAGATCATCCAAATTTTTTGTAAGACATTTGCAGAAAATGGGTAATGGTGCTTTTTCTTGCTCTCTTATCACCAGGTTTCTTTAAAATAGGCCGCCATAGTTCTTTTGAATCTATCTCCTAGGCCTTTCTCCTATGTATTAATGAATACACCAGCCCGAGATGCATACCAGTAGGGGGAACCCAAACCTTGTATTGCTGGCATTCCATAAAGATCTTGCACTGTTGCTCAGTGTATAAAAGATTAAAATGACACTAACGATTGACAAATTAGACATGTTCTCAATTAAAATATTTTCTTTCATTATTATTTCATATTCTTTCACCTAAAGGGAGAGGCAATGCTCTGTGCTAACTGGATCTTGTAAGCCTGAGCCTCAGAACTTCCTGATAAACAACAATGGAAAGACAGGCATTACATTTCCTAGTGACAGAGAAGCAGGTCTAAAAATAACCACATCCTGACTAAAAATAAACTCTTGCAAATGTAATTTAAAAGTCTAACCACTTGGAAACCAAATTCAGGGCTTAATCTATCTGATGCTGTCTTAATTTAGACCATAGTAGTTCCTTTTAATTTAGATTATAGTGATACTCTCAAAACTAAAACAAAATAAAAGAAATAAAACACAAATTTTTCCTCTCTTTTACTCTGAAGTGTGACTCCATTTCCGCAAGAATGACTGTTTCCTTTCTTTTTATATTATGAAACAAATTCATAAGGAATCAAAGTTTAAAACTTAGATGATGTAGAACAATGAGCGTTAACGTAAAGGGTACCAAAAAATCTGAACCAAGAACAAAAATAACAAATCCTATGAATGAAAAGTTACTGGAAAAATACAAGTTATTTCATTGTTCCCACTAAAAATCTACTGCAGCTGCTGCTACTGCTGCTGCTATTATTATTAAACAAAGTTTAATGAATTATTGTTAAAGCCTATAGTTTTGATTATTTGTAAATAATTACAACTGGTTGAAATAAAATGCTTTACCCACAAACTTTTAAAAATTTTTTGCAAACATCTGTAGTCCCTTATCCACAGTTAAAAATGTTTTGCTTCTGACTTAAACATTTGGAAACTGTTATTATTACGGATTCACTAGGGTTAAAAAAAAAAAAAAGAAAAGAATTCTACCTTAGAATTACTTTCTAAAACTGTATAAGCCATTCTGAAATGTTAGGATTTTTTTTTAAACACATAAGGCAGTAGGCTCTGGTGTCTATTGATAGTATAATTCTCTGAATCTACCATAGAGACCATACTGAAAAGTCTAATATGATGCGTTTCATTACAAAGAAATATTTCCTTTTAAATTCATTTAAAATAAGCAGCTTCCAGGAATTTGGTATATTTAAGAAATCAAATATAGAGTTTTATTCATCAAATATTTGGAGGTTGTAGCTTTTTCAAGAAAAGTTCCCATTTTCTCGTTTCTTATTAAACAACTGGGTTCCCAAACAACTACAAAATTAATTTTCTGGCTCACTGTGTTTGAGCTATTCTTTTTAAGTAAGGAAGGCCAGCTTTTTGAGCTCTGTCACTTCTCTGACAGTTTTATTTGTAGTAGAAGAGTGTATGAAATTCTCCAGCTACCAGGAAGTCAGTGACTATGCACAGATCCACACAATGGTGTTTGCATTCCTACTCCAGGGGGTAGAAATACTGTGTATATTACTCTCCCCTTTTCAGCTTCCTAGAGATCATTAATCACTGGGACATGACATCCTCCCACTCATGCTCCCAGCCCCCTCCTGATATGCAGATTTAAAAGCAAGGCCTATTTAGAGCTCCTTAATGCCCTGATTAAAGCCTTGTAGTTGTGGGAGAGGGAAGGCAATCTAAAATGCAGTCCTGTATCAATTGCTAGACTGAACATAATTTAATACCAAATGACTCTGAGAAGCATGATGACAGTACATGTAGACCCACAACTGTTAACAAATCTTCCTGGTCAGATGTATCTTCTTTGTATTTGGGGCTCACATATCTTTTTTCATGGCTGAAAAACCTACTTAAATGAATCTTAAGATCTCCCAAAGATTTTCAGATGTAAATACCTAAGTTTTACGTTAATCTAATTTGGTAATCTAGTTCAATTCAGTAATTATTTCTTAATTACCTATGCTAGGCATTGCTTTAGGCAGGTATTATGAAGAAAACAGAGATACATCCCTGACCTTTTGGAGTTTATTTTCCAGTATGGAAAAAACAGTCAATGACAAAACAAATTAGTTAATTAAATAGAAGGTGATAAGTGGTCTGCGTGTAAAACCCAGGAGGGTAAGATAGGCAGGACATGTGGGTTGTAATTCTGAATAAGGTGATTAGGGCAGATTTCACAGAGATGGTGTCATTTGAGCAGAGACTTAAAGAAGTTAGGGATATCTACATGGCTTACTGTTGAATGGTACATTTGAAACTTATTGGATTTGGTTAATGTCTCCATAATAAAAAAAAAATTAATAATAATAAAAAAAAGAAGTTAGGGAGTAATTTGTGTGCTATCTGGGGAAAGAGCTTTCCCGGAAGAAAAGCAAGAATAAAGGCCCCAGGGCAGAAGCAGTGACATGTTTGAAGTGCAAAGAAGTTGGGGTGGTTGATTACAAATACAGAAGGAAGAGTAGGACAGGAGACCAGACAGGTAGTAAGGGGTGAGACTGACCTTGCAGGGTTATGTTAAGAGGGTCACTCTGGCTCCATCCAGCTTTGAGAACAGTTAATAGGACATCAAAGGTGAGGAGGACCAGTTAGGGTGTTACTATAATAATTCAGATGCATGAACAGGGAATAACAGTGAAGTGGTTAGATGTAGATTCATTTTGAAGGATTTCCTGACAGGCTAGTGTGGAGTGTAAGAATCCAAGGTTCTAGCTTTAGCAAGTGGAAAGCTGGAGTTGCCATAAACTGAAATGGGAAAAGCAATTTTTAAGGGAAGACTGTTTAATGCTGGATATGTTAAATTTGGGATGCTGATTAGACTTCCAAGTAGGGATGTTAGTAGGAAGTTAGTTATAAGAATGAGTTGAGGGGGAGAGATCTAGATTAGATATATAAATTGAGGAGTCATTAACATGTAGATAGTATTTAAAGATGGAAGACTGGATTATAGCAGTAAGGGGATGAGTGTGCAAGGAAAATCGAATAGGGCTGAGCCTGGGACACTCTATCACCGAGAGGCTGAGACGTAGAGGAAGAAATTACAACTAGCGAGGTAGGAGGAAAACCAAGATAGTATGGTATCCTGGAAAAAAATAGATAAGTAAGACTGGAGTTGCTTGTGACAAAGGATGTGGGCAGATCAAGCAATGACAACTGAGAAATGTCCACTAGATTTAGTAACACAGAAGTCACTATGACTTTAACAATAGTGATTCTGGTGAAGTCGTGGGACTAAAGCCTACATAGACTGAATTCAAGAGAGAATAACAGAAGAATCAGGTAGTTAACACTTAAGAGGAGTTTCGTGCAAAAGCCAAGAGAAGGCTGGAGCAGCAGCAGAGAGGAAGTGTCGAGAAAACTTTGGATCAGGTATGGATGGAAAGACCTCTGAATGCTGCTCTCAGCAATGGGTACCTTTATAACCCATAATGACCTGGTCATTGTTCTCTAGTTCTGTATCTGTCCATGTTTTCTCCTGCCTAGAACGTTCTCATTCTTTACGACTAGCTTGAACCTTACTTCGTTCTCAACAAATACTTACTATGCCTTGTGCTAGGTGCTAAGCACACAAAAATAAATAAAATATACCCATTTTCCTAAGAGAAAGCAGCATAACATAATTTGTAGAACAATGGGCTGAATTCTAGGTTGCCCCTTAGTAAAAGTGTGCCTTGGGCAAATTACATGACCTCTTCTAGGCCTTGGTGTCCTCAACTGTAAAAGGAAATAAATTTATCCCTTTATTGATGTGAGGATTGAATGAAATAAAAGCATGTAAAGCACTCTGCTTGGCACATAGTGAATGCCAATTATTAAGGAGATTTTGAACGGTAGACATATTGCATTATACTGTAGCAGTCCCCAACCTTTTTGGCACCAGGGACCAGTGCTCCTCTGAGAAATGACCTAAGCTGGAGCCGAGGCAGTGATGCTAGTGCTGGGGAGTGGCTACAAATACAGATGAAGCTTTGCTCATTTGCTGCTGCTTACCTCCTGCGTGCGGTCTGGTTCCTAATAGGCCACAGACTGGCATCGGTCTGCAGCGCATGGGTTGGGGACCCCTGCACTACAGGAAATAGCAAAATATGGAAGGAAGAGAATATGGTGTCCGTGCGGAACTGAAAACAGGTCTCTAAGTCTAAAGCAAAAGACAAGGCCTCTAAAGGCAGGGCCTTAGTAGTAGGCCGAAAAGGTGTGTGTATGGAGTGAGGTAGAGAGATTATAATAAAGGGGATTGCCATGATGAGATATGTTACAGCCAAGTAGGTTATTGATAACCTTAAACCAGAGTTGTGTGGCCTTTACACAAAGGAGGAGGTGCAAAAGCCAGGGAAACATTACCCAGATGAAACCGCAGATCATTAATAAATGCACAGTGACAAAACAAATATATTTGTTTCTAACTGTGAAGACAGAGGTGAGGCACGAGAGGATTCTTAGCAGAGATTTGCCTTTTAAAAAACAACTCTGCATACTTTGAAGAGGAAGAACCAATCTGTCAGGTTAGGTAAAATTTTCCCACAGGACTCAGCAGCCTGAGTTTAGAAGTAGAGAAAGAAGGTGATCTAGCAGATCTGGGGTTGGGTACTTGAAGGCTGGCAGGACATGATAATGATGAGGGACCAGACAGAGGCTGAAATGATGAACCAATGCTTTAGAATAGACGAAAGAAAGTAACAGAGAAGAAAGAATGCTTCAGAATAGAGAAGAAAGAAAGGGGGCTTATAAATAGGAGACAAAGGAATCATCAGGGAACCAGAGGTCTGGATGAAGATGAAGAACAGGCGCCACAGGAATGAGGAAGAGTTCCCTCGTCATGTGAGACCACAGTGAGTTTGTTCTTCGAATTCTATGAGCAATTACTATTTGATAGTTAATTTACTGAGAGACTACTCAAATCTATCTTGTGATACCTCTTTTATTCTTGTCTTGAAAAGTTATTTAACTAGTAATAATATTTATGTCTTGTTTCCCCATTTAGACTCTATGTTCCTCCAGAGTATGCACTGTGGAGTCCTTCAAGCACCTAGCACGGTGCTCAGAGATACAACAGAAAAGTATCTGTTCACCTAGATAACTGTTATTCACAGTGAAATCAGGTTAAAAAGCTAAGAACTTTAAGGTTAACAAAAGAACAAAAACAAACAAATAATAAACCAAAAAATACCAAAATAAAACCCCTTCTCCTTGATTTCTCCAAAGTAAACTAATTTTTCTGTATAGCTACATAAGCTTGATCATGTCTGACACAACATTCATCAAAACAACTGCACTTGCTTACTTAAAAGTCTGTTTTACCCCCTAGCTGGGGAGCCCTGGAGAACACAGATTGTACTAGATTTTTCTTTGTTGCCCTAAAGCTGAACATAGAGCCTAACACATAGTAAGTGTTCAGTTAATAAATATAAGCCAAAATGAACTCATCTAACTTTCAAACATTATTAAGTCTGTCATGTGTAAGCCACTAAGCTTAGCTAATGTTATGGCGCTAATCATTTTGCAACATGTAAGTGGCTCAAATTAACATGTTATACACCTTAAACTTGTACAATGTTATATGTCAATTATATCTCAAAGCTCAGCATTGTAATGAGTTGTCATTAGGTACTAAATTTTCCCCTTCAATATATGAAATAAAATGAATTGGTCTAAACAAAGAAATAACAACAACAAAAAAATAGAGAAATAAATACTCTTTAAACACACTGGCTCTTTTGAGTGAAAAAATAAAGAGCTTTGTAGATACCAATGTGTTGAGTGAAAGAAATTAGATTGAGAGGCTAAAGGAAATTAAATCAGATCTGGTCCTCCCCTCATCTTTTCTCCTTTCTTCTTTCATGCACAAGCCATCCCATCTTCCCCCTTCTCTCCAAAATAAAATAAAACCACAACCACATGGAACTTGTTTTGGCTAAGTGTTTATGCATAAGCTGACTGATTATGGATAAGAAGCCTGAAAATACTTTCAGGCAGATAGTAGAGATGAACAGAATTAGGATGTCCTTTAATGTAGCAAAAGAAGTGGGTCATACCAACAATTTACTTGTTACCATAAGTATAGGCAAAAGAAAATGAAATAGAAGATATAAAACTATCTAAGATGCTGATCAGTGGAAGTAAAAGCAAATCAGCTGTTATTGTGAGCTAACTCATTTTATCTCTACGTCCAAGTCCTCTTGGTTTCTCTGGTGGGGTACAGGGAACACTGTCTTACAGAGACAACGTATCAGAAAAAAGCTGCTGCCAAGCCATTTTACTCACTCGTCTCCTAGGCTCCTGACATGCATGTATCATAGAACATAGAAAAACTTAGATTAACAAAAATAATCTCTCTACATAATCATAGGATATACATAGAAATAAGTTTTCTAAACAAAATATCAAAATCATGAAACAATTTTTAAAATGAGATTTGAAACTAAATATTGGATCTAACAGCCAATACACTTCTTACAGTGTTGTGGTGGCCACGTGGTAGCAGCAGCTCCCCATTTACCGAGCGCAGAGTGCTTTATTAATTTCTCATTTAACTATTATTGTAATATTTTGAGTTTGAAAATAATGCATAACCATACTTTATACTGTCCAGGTTTACCTATTTCATTACATTTTTCCTTAAAACAAATAAGCATAAAAAAAAAAAAACCTTAGAGAATAACTTTAAAAATGAACTAAGGTCTTACTTTGAAATGTTCTGATTTTTTTTCTTAAACTTATGCTTTGCACACACACACGCACGTGCGCGAACTGTTTTCAGGGTCACTACAAAGAAGCAGACTTTGGAAGATATTACAATTCTAGTAAGGTTCCTAAAATAGCCCTTTGAGGTTAGCACAGTTTTCTCTGTATTTAAATGGATTATCCTAGAGTCATTACTGTTCAAATGATACTAATTACTTTAATTCCGATTAAAAGGACATGTAGGGCCATTCGAGATAAACTGTCAGGTCAGCAGCAACCTCAATCTCCCAGGAAAGCCTCTATACTCATAAATCCTGTCTAGCTCTAGGGGTATCCCTTCTTATTTACAGTAGCTAATAGATATTTTATCAAAGCAACTTTGAAGATTAAAGCAAATTTTAAGAAAAATATCTTTAAAATTTAAGAAACTAAATTTTTAAGTATCAGAAAGAAAATTTAAAAAATCTGATTGCTTTTTTAAAAACCTGATTTTGAAAATCTCTATGCAGTTTTGCTCTATTTTGACAGATACCAGGTGCTGTGTTAAAATATTAAATTTGTCCTTCAAGAACCTTTAGCAATGTTTTTGTGACTAGTGTAACAATTCCTGTCAATACACTTTCTCTTCACATTTTTATATGAGTGTTTGTTAACTTGTGATATCTGATTTAAAAAAAAAAAATCAATTTACCGCTGGGCTTATAAACCTATTTTCTCTTACTTTTAGTATCTAGATTTCTAGTCTTTGGACCATAAAAAAATTACAGTAAGACAAAATGCTCAATAAAAATCTTTTTAGAAAATATGACTTATTGCAGTTAATCTGATTTTTTAAAAGCACAGTCTCAAGAAAATTAAAGGAACTTTTAAGCTGTAGCTGCATAAAAAGTTACACTTTTTAATTGTTAAAAACAATCTTTTGAAGGCTTGCAGGGCAGAGCACATAAAGATAACCTACCAACAGACTCATTACAATATCAAATAATAAATTGCCAATTATAACAAAAATAACATGGAGTTTCTTGAAAAATAACAATTAAGGGTAAGTTTTATTTTATACTGTGGTTGTGTCTCCATAGTTTTAGTTAAGCCACATTTTGGAAAACAGAATATTGCAAATGCCCAAAAGCTAATTTCTACTTATTAAGAAGAACCCAATATTATTAAATTTGCTTGTAAAGCAGAGTTAATGCCAAAAGGGTTTTTTTTTTTTTTGCAGATTTTAATTTATTTTAATTGTTTAAAATGCCATGTGTGTTCTTATAATGCACCATGAGCAGTTTTATGTTAAGTCAAAAGTCTTGTTACCACAAATGTGATCTAGAATAAAAAGTAAGAGAACTAGAAATTGCATTAGTACTTATTCAGTTGTTCTCATAGAATAATACATTTTAATAGCAGTCCATTAATAGCTCTAACAGTCAAGTCATAAAACATTTTTACATTTATTTTTTATATATTAAAACTTGAGACTGTGACCTAATTCTTATAAATTTTAAAATTTAATTAATATTGCTTAAGATATGTTTTTTGGTAAATACTTTTACAATCTGATTAGTGAAAGTACTGGTTTAAGTGTAGTAATTAAAAGTAGGGTTCAAATCCACACTCTTTCATTTATTAAGGCTATGTGATCTTGGCAATTGCTTGATCTTTCTATGCCTCTCAGTTTCATCATCCTTTTACGGAAAAATAGTAATATCTCCTTCATAAGGCTGGTGTGATGATTAAAAGAAGTTAAAATGTCACACACAGTATTCAATAACTGTGTGCTATTATTATAGTTGTTCTGGGGTTTCCTGTTGAATGCAACCAATGACAAATTCTTTTCTCTTTGTTGGGATTCAATATAACAAAGTCAAAGGGGACAGAATGAAAATTTTTCATCAGGGCATAGTAATGATTTCTGACCTGACAGTTACCTGATTTACTGTAATATTTTCACTTTCTTGTCTATAACAATTAAAATTAGATGTATAAAAACAAGAACTGATGATGTCCTTCGCTGAGATACAAATACAGAGGTTACCTACCTGTGCAGCTCTTCTGTTTTGTCTTCAGTTGGACCTACAATTAGTAAACAATGGCGAAGGACAGCTGCCATGACACGAAACTGATGAGAATCACTCTATGGCAAATAAAAAAGAGAGGAAAAGTTGGGGATTGAATGCCTTAATGAAGGAGTCTGGTGCATTACTACATCCCTGGGAGTCATCTTATGTCCTATTTGCCCCCCTGAAACAGTCATTCTTATACCACACATGGTAGAGGTCAGGATATTCTAGGAAGAATTGCCAAGACAACATTCACTGAATAGTCATTGTCTCATATGAACAGCTACAGTCACCTCCATAAATGGCTGAAACCAGAAGTCATCTAGCAGGCTCCCTTAGGGCATGTCAGGCAAAGAGAGAAACTATCAGCACCCATACATTACCCACTCCGTTTTACTTTATTTTAGGATTCCATTCAACTGGGAATCTTTCCATTTCTAGAAAGGCTAGATTCTTTGGCTCACATTGTTCTAGTTTACTAGTTATTTTAAAAAAGTTATACAAATGTAAGGCTATTGGATATTTTAGGAGCAGGTCGTACATGCTTAGCAAAAATGGCTCATCTCTTAACTTTCAAAAGCAATGGATTAAAATCTATAATCTATTTACTTCATATTTATTTATTTATTTTATTTATATTAGTTTCAGGTACACAGTACAATGGTTAGACTTTTATATAATTTATGAAGTGATCCTATTGACTTCATTTTAATGAATCTTCTAAATCTAGTTTCCCTAGAGTTACCAACAAGTGATGAAAAACAAGTGATCTGAGTTTAATCTATCAGTGGTATTAAAGACACAGAGTGAGAGGGAAGAAGGCAAACAGCAGGAAAAAAACTAAGCTCTGGTTTATCTCTTCATTTTTAGTGAGATCTTGGGGCACTATAATTTCTTTAATCTCTGCATTAAGGTCATACCTCTCTTCTTCCAGATTTTTAGTAATTAAGAAGACTTATGAAATCAGTGATAATTATGCTGGAGATCATTGATATGCTATACTTTAGGAAGGCTCTAATCACCTGAAAAGTTATTAAACTTTTTTTTTTTAAACTTCAGTAGATACAAAATTGATTAAGTGAAATATAGTCACATATTATACATATATATCCTATATTCATATATATAACTCATCCTTCTAGGAAGATGTCTCTTATAAAATCTATCAAACAATAGGCACAGTTTTATTATTCATAATGCAGATGACAATATTTTAAACATAACACCATCATGTGCAGACTGGAACGAGATAAAGGCCTCAGTGGCACAAGAGAAAAAGCAATGTACTTGGAGTCAGGAATGTAGGTTGTGACCTTAGACAAATCACATGGCTTCTCTGAACCAAAGTTTCCCCACATGCATCTCCACAAACGTGAGGTTCTTAGGGTTATAAAAGGGTTAAAATAAAGATGATACACATGCAAATGCTCAGCACTATCAATGAAATATTTGAAGATGAAGAGAAAGGATGAAATGAGTGACAATGAAATAACGGTGTGTGAGGAGTAGGGGAGGATAAAGGACAAGAGGGACCGGTGGAATGCCAGAGACACTAAAACTGGAGGGGTTGGAATGAATGCTGTCCCACTTGCCATACATCTTCAAATGCCTGAATCGAATTCTCTAATATGCAAACATACTTTTGTTTATCTCAAATTACCCCAAACACACTGAAATGCATTAAAGCTCATCCATCACTTAACTTTTAATAATCATATTTTCCTCGGTTTTGAAAATTAACTGGGAATGTACTTCCTTTTAAACCAGATTTTCCTTTATTCTAGATATCACAGTTTTTCTATCCTGATGTTGACAAGACTCATGCAAAACCACCCATTTTCACCTTTCCATTATTAGCAACTGCACACCAAAACCCTACTTCCTTCCATCCCATTTCCCCCTGCCCAATTTTCATAACACCAATTCCCAAGTTGTACCCTGCATCTGTACTACCTCTTTTGCCATAAGTCAATTAAATTCTATTTCTCTGCTTAAAACAATTACTGAAATTCCTTATTGTTTGCCTTCACTCTCAGCTTTGTGGCTTCCTTTTTATCCTCTAGGTCTTAGCTAAAATATCTTTTCAGAAAGAGGGCTTTGACCATCATATCTAAGTAGATTCCTTCCTTCATTATTTTCTATCAGTACACCTTCTTTCATGGAATCATAATTTGGAATTCCGCACTGGTTTATGTACTTGCATATACACTGTTTTCTTCATTAATCTAAAACCTTTGCATGTATATAATAGGTGTTTAATCATTTTTAATGTAAATGGTAAGTAAAACATAAGCAAAAAGTGCCCAAATCATAAGTGTGACAGCTTGATAAAATTTTCACAAAATGAGCACATCTACATAATCAGCACAAAAATCAATGCAATGATGCAGTGCCAAGATTAAGAATCCCAGAATTCCCCTCTTGGCCCCTTCAAATGCCGATCTTCTGCTCCTCAAGGGGAAGCCTAATGTCTAACACCATGGGTGATTTTTGTTGTCACTGAACTTTAAATGAATGGAATCATAAATAAAATATAGACCTCTTTGTAACTGGTTGTGAAATTCATCCACACTGTTGTGTGTAGTTGCAGTTTGTTTACCTTCATTGCTTGAGGACAGTGCTATTTGAAGTGCAATTTGTGGACCACTGCCAGTCCACATCTGTTTGCCACTGATCTGCAAGTCCATGAGTACAGAAGGTGCATGTGAGCATCTAAAAATTTTTGAGCAGTCTGACTTTGTGTGTAATAATGTACTATACAAGAGTTCCAGTCCGACAGCTAGGGAAAAAAAAATCTAGTCCAGTACCACAGTTAGGTTAAAAAAACATTCGTGAATATAATGAATACATTACAATTTACTTATCCATCCCAGTCTTGATGGACACTGATTACTTCTAGTTTTGGACTATGTATTGAAGAGTGCTGCTATGAACATACTTTTTTATACATCATTTGGTATGCTGGGTCAAGCTTTAGAAGTTACTGCCAAACAGTGTTTCGAAGTGTTTATACCAATTGATACCTCCACCAGTTGCTCAACAGCTGTGCCAACACTTGGTATTGTCGGCCTTTATAATTTTGGTCATTCTCATGGATGTCCAATTGTCTCATGGTTTTATCATGCATTTTCCTGACGATTAATAAAGTTGAATATCTTTTCAAATGTCTATTGATCATTTGGATAACAGCTCTTTTGTCAAGCACCTGTAAGCCTTTTGCCTGTTTTTCTATTGGGTTGACTGACTTTATTTGTATGAATTTGTAGGAATCATTTAATATATTCTGGATAGAGTTCTTCACTGCATTTATGTATTGCAAATATTTTCTCTCATTTGCCTGCCTTTTTACTTTCTTCTCTTGATGAACTAATTTTAATGAAGACCAAATTTTTTATTTTTCTTTTATGGCTTGATCTTTATTTTGCCCTGTTTTAGAAATCTTTGCCTATTTAAGAAATGTTTGACTTGTTTATGATAAAGCCATGAAGATAATCTTCTATTTTCTTCTAAAAGATTTATTACTTTACCTTTTATACTTATGTCTCTTATCTGCCTTAAGATAATTTTTTGTATGGTATAAGGCAGAGATTCAAATTCATTTTTTTTCATATAGCCATACAATTGATCTTACGAAATTTATTAAACACCCATCTTTCTCTTACTGTATTTCAATGTTACCTGTATCATAAATCAGTTGACTGTATATGTGTAGGTTTATTTCTAGATTCTTTTTTCTACTTCATTGGTCTATGTCTCAACAAATATTTGTTGAATGAATGAGTGCTATCATTTAAGAAGTCTTACTTAATAAAGGTTAGAGTGGACACTATTTCCTAATGTTGGTTATTCTGCTGTATGACTTTCCATAAATAAAACTCTCTGATCTTACTGTCCTCATTTGTCAAATGGGGTTAATGCCCCTGTCTCACAAGGATGTTGGAAGGATTAAACTGCTCTTTATAAAACATTATACAAGCACAGTTTATACAACTGTCATTTACTTGCTTCATGATTTTTATTTTGGTATCATTAGGGCATCAATATTCTCTCCTCTGAAATCATACCATCCCCAAAGGCTGAGAAAGAAAAGTCCCTAAGGACAAAGAGAGGAGGAAGAGAGAGAAAGCAAGGCGGCTTGTTGTGATAGTGGAAATCAAAATGAGATAACACTAATAGAGAGATTAAAAACTCCAGAAATTCTTTGGGATCTCTTTATATAGATTTTATTTCTTAATTACAGATTCTACTACTGTACTGTTGCTTGTTTCCTCTTGTGTAAACTAGAAGACTTTACTTTTGTTTGGTAAAGGTATTGAGTTCCTCACATCCCTTCATTCAAAGCTTTAACCCATCTAATCAATGCCTGAGAAGAAGAATGAAGGGAAAATATTTTGCACCAATGAGTCCTAACCTGGTTTTGTTATCTCAAGGTAGTTCTAACTACTTTAATGGGGTTTGTAAAACTTGTATATAGAAAATTCAACTTCAATTCTATAAAAGGCGAAAAGCATACAAAAACGCAGATGCGCATGTACATAAGAGCTCTTAACTGGAATATAGTTATAACTCAGACAGCATTTCACCCTGTGTTTTACCCTAGACCTTTTGCTTACCTCTACTTTGTTATGTGTCCTACTAAATCGTGTATGTTCAAAAAATCTCTTGTCTCCTTACAGGCAAAAATTAGGTACTTTACCTCTTTACATTTTTGCATCTATAATGGTGCTGGGCATAAAATAAATGCTTTTTTGATTAACTTACAAAAGAAAATATAAATGTTATAAAATAGAGTTGTAACTCCAAAAAGGCTAGAAAATTTGCTCCAATAAATGATGTTATTAAATTTTTAAGACTTCTAGAGAATTTTATAATAGCTTTGAAAATTTAAAAGGCATCATAAACTTTCCTTCCTTCCTGTCAACTTCAGGCTATTTTCCTGATGCATTTCCGCTATACAGATATCAAACTATATCACATTAAATTTTTCATTAAGCGAATATTTACTGAACACTACTTTGTGCTAGGTATGTTGCTTAGTGGAAAGACTGCCACTGGGGTCAGACAGACAGACCCCCGAAGATCTAGACTATATGGGATTTGAAGCAGCTGTGCACCGCTGAGGTGACTCTTTTTTTTTTCAAACACAGAAAATTAGAGAAGAGTAGAAAATAATGTAACAAACAGTTGTATATCTATCTGTGTTTTTATATCTGGTTTTCCTATTAAACCATTAGTTCTTTGCGAGTGGTGATAATTTATCTTGATGCATTATCTTGCATCTTCATCTTGTGTGCCTTACACAGAACTTGGCACATATTGGGCACTCAATAAATGTTGAAAAATGATTCAAGGAAAAGAAAATGGCACAGCTTGAACTTGAAGCTTGATTTTTATTGAATTAATATCATGTTCTTTTTTCACATTTCCTTTAAAACAATCATGGAACAAACCTCTTCTGTCACACTGTGACATTCCCAATTACCTTCTATGGACACTCACTGTTTAATTTCACTCAAATAGCATCCTTTGACTACTCAGTACTTGTACTGCTTCCCTGGTTGCACTTGGTTGTCTGGCTCTGCCCTGTCTATTGGTCCTTGCATTTTCTCATTACATTGCATTGGTACCTGGGAAGCACTGCAGAAGGGAATGTGTGCTAAGTGAGGAATCTTCAGAACAACCTGCTCTCTTAACGACAGAGAAATATAGCCCAGTGTTAAAGCAGGAAGACGACGAGCCCTTTCCAATTAATTTGCTTTTCTAGAACGGACTTCAGGTCCTGCTAAAAGGATCTTTTGACCTTCTTAAACATACTACGTTTATGAAAGGATGAGAAAGAGAGAGGGAAGAAAGAAAGGAGGGAGGGAGAGAGGAAGACAAGACTGACAACACAAGTGGAAATAAGACCAGCTACATTTCTTAGTGAATGGAAAGAACTCTACAAATTAATCTGCTGATGGTAAGGCAGGCAGGAATTTAACACTGAGGCATAAACCTAAAAATGAACAAATGCCACTAATTTGCTAAACCGCAAGTAAAACCTGCTCATTAATTTTCTGTTTATGGTGAATTATAAATGAACAGTCACAAAAATACCTACTAAAACAGTTCAAACCAAAACCAAACATCTGTATTTTCTGAAATGAAACTGTATTTTCTGTAATGGTTAAACTGTGAAATAGGTAAAGATTTTAAAAAGTGAAATGTCCAGGATTTGAAATGTATAAACTAGCACTACTCTGAAGGTCAATTTGGCAATCCGAATTGGTTTTGAAAAACCCTTTGACTCAACAATTCCAGGAATTCAACTATGAAGTTTTTTCCAAGAAAATTCACTGTATTATTATTTGAAATAGCAAACAATTGTCAACAATCTAAATGCCTACACAGAGGAGATTTGTTAAATGCTGACAATTCTGAAGGAAGAATTTATAAGCCTTTAACAAACTGGAAAAGAAAGGGGTTAATTTTTTTTTTTTTTTGGTTGCAGAATTCTTTTTATTCACCAAACAAACTCTAGCTACAACCCAAATTTAAAAAGAAATAACAGCAATAGCAACAATCAAAGGCTCTTTTTAAAGCAAGAGTGAGGAACATCGAACACTGTGCACTTTACCCCCAGGGGCTATTCTTACAAACTTTATGGCTTCAAGGAACACAATTTGAAAACCACTACTCTTTAAGAACATTTGTTGTAAAAATAAGATCAAGATTATAAAATTAGTGCATTTTTGTAAAAAAAAAATACATATGTTTATACGTTATACAATGAAGAATGGTTAGAAATATATGCATCGAATGTAAACAGTGCTTATCTTTGAGTAGTGGGTTTATAGGTAATTTGTATTTTCTTCTTGTTTGCATACTTCCCCCCCAACCCCCCGCAGATTTTCTACAATTAGTATGCATCATTTTCATAACAAAGAAAATAATATTAGTTATTTTTAGTTATATTTTAAAGTTGGATTTTTCTGTACAGTGTTTTCCATGTCTCTTTATTTCAGTTGGTATTTTAAAGCATTAACAATTCTATAGGTGTTTGCCAAATTGGAGAATGTCTTTCATTTGACAATTGAGCTATTAAAATCCAGGTAAATGGACTCTTGCTGGCAAGTTTCTCTGTATCCTTATTATAGATTTTCATCATATTAAGTTGTTGTGGGTACCTCACTAAAAAGTACACTATGCTGATTTCTGTGTCTTTCACATGCTGTCATTTTCTGGGAAATGCTCATCCCCCATTCTTCAAATGGCTGAATCATTCTGTCTTCAAATCTCAGGAGAGACCTTCAGAGGTCTTCTGTGACTATACTAAGTACAATCACTGCACTGTTTCTTTCTTAGCTCTTAATACAATTTGAATTATATATCTATTTACTTATTACCTCTCTCACCAACAAAATAGGAGTTACATGAAGGCAGAGACTATGCCTATTATTTGTCAATATATTACATAGCACAAAGCATAACATCTAGCAATTGTCCATAAATATTTGTTGACTGAATGATTGACTAAATGTATGCTAAAATTTGAATTTGGAGACTTATAGAGACTCAAGTGGCTTACAAAACCTATCCCACACTCTTGACTGAATGGGTTGGCTATTTTCAATACTGTTTACATTTTTGATAACTTTAATAATAGCCCAGAGTCACATTAATGGGGCACATTTTATAATGGCTGTATCATCTGATCCACAACCCAAGAGGCACTAGGTCTGCTGAGATGCCTGCTTCAGGACTACTGATCTTTTCTTATGTATCTTTTGAAGAACAAACATTCCATTACACAGAAGGAGTATTTGGCACATGAACCTTTTCTTCTAAAGCTTCTTCTAGCTCTACTATTACTAAAAACTAAAGCAAACTAACAGGGCTAATCTCAATTTATTAATATTTATTCCATGCCATCTCATACATACACTGATATGCAGCCATTGAATTATAAACCCTTTTTGTCAGGAATCTGAACAGTGTGAGCTACTATTTGGGGCACAATTCAAATAACAGAGGGTCCAACAATGGCAAACCAACGGTCTCAGAAGAGCTCTTGCGACTAAATGGAAAACTTAAAAACACCAAAACAAACAGTGTAAGAAAAATAACCATAGAAGGTACCAAATAAGCATAGAGACATAACATTTTAAATACTTCCAAATATTTGGTTTCAAAGCATAAATGGAGCATGTGGGCTTTCCACATCTTTTTCTGCCAAGTCCCAGGAAAAACTGACCATACTACAGTCATCTAAAACAGCTGTTAGGACTGATCTTCAAATATTTGGTTTCAAAATATAGACCTATTTGCACTTTAAAACTCAGATGCCTGCACACTCCCACTATATTATTGCACTGAGATAATCCTTTCAAAGCAGGCTGCTGGCAAAAACAGATCTTTATTCACAGTGAGAACTGCTTCAAATGGACACAGCAAAACGTTAACCTAAAATCAATTGTTGGAAAAGCTCATTTGCTCTAGCATCGAAATACTTTTTTTTTTTTTTTTTTTTTAAGCAGAAGATGAATTTCACCAGATGTTTAAGGTTAAGGAGAGAGAGTAAATGTAAAATGTCAAGATTCTAGAAACAAGGAAAAAGAGCTTATGTCTGCTTCACTTAAAATTGTTGACTTCCTTAAACTAAGTTTCTTGTTTAGCATACTGTCCTTCTGGGTACTCAAATATAACTATCAAATCTGCCTTACTTTGGGTTGCTGGAAGGTCCAAGCCACAGAAAAGGATCTAAGTCTAGAAATAAGTCAAGTGGTTTAAAATAACCTTTCCCATACTCTCGTGTAATTATGCTTGTTTTCTAGGACTGTGCACAGCATGGGTATCAAGTTGCAGTCCTACACTTCTGAAAGTTATCTAACACTATAAAGTAACATTCTAGGAGACTGGATGATGAGTGATAACACAGTATTTTTTACTCTTCTGAGCATACATCAATTCTGATTATCAGCTTCAACTGGCTTGATTTATCTTAACTTTTAAGATGGCAGCCATCGAAAATGCCTATACTTTTATGAACCACATTGTTTGTTTCCCTTCAAACCTTTTAATTTAAACCTCATTCCTGAAAGAGGCTTCTTAAAAGAAAAGATGAGATAGTACAACTCAGAGAAGGAATTATATTTGGCATCTTACAAAACAGTAGTTTTTCTTCACCCTATTCTTCTGATAAATGTTACACAAATGGAAAGAAATGGTTAAGAAATTAATCTTGAGTCATACAACTGATTAATGGAGGAACTGAACATTTTTTCCATTCCCCAACTTAGCATTCCTTCCTTGCAGGCAGCTCTAGGAATGCCCCAGACCAATTAAATTCCATGGCAGATGAGAATATCCTTTTAACCTTACCTCTTTATGCACCTTCCAACTGTCTACTGTCACATTGAAGAGAGCTTTGAGGGCCTCAATGGCACAGTCTGTCTCCTGAGGTGAGAGAGGAGGTCCATTATGGTCTATGGCCGATTCATACTCATCGGTCCACTTGATGCTAAAGGCACTTTCCAAGATCTGGGTTAGCAGCGGTAGTCCCTGGAGCTCATAGCGCAATTGTGACCTGATGTCGGTGTGCAAAAGTGACAGGAGGAAGAGCAAGCGCAAGTCAAAGCACTTAATGTCATTGATAAACTTTCGGTCCTTGCACTTTCTTAGGAGATTACAGAGCTTTGCAGCAAGGTTAAGTTCCAGGCTGAGCTGCTGTGCCATTTGACTGTTGAAAACTATGTTACACAGACATTTTAACGACTCCACAATAACTGGGAACTCTGACACCTTCTCCAAAGAATCATCCGACTCATTTAGCTTGGCTAGTCGCAGCAGTATCTGCATATTTTCCTTGGTTGTTACAGGAACTAAAATCTTTTTGTCTCTGGAGAGAATGCGGAGAACTTCCAGGCAAGACACTTGACATGTTGTTGGGATGTCCTTTATAAGAACTTTAAATATGCCTTCACAGAGTTTCTGAAAAATAAGAACAAGAACGCAAAAATCACTATTTGGTTTAAATGATTTAAAATAGAATGTTTCTCTACCAATGTATTTAATAGCATTTCAAGGTCTGGCTAGAAAAATATTTTTATTATTTTTAAATCACAACATATTAGAACTAAAACAGACCTTATATTTGGTGTACTTCTTTTACTTTGTAGATATGGAGATTGAGGGCTAGAGAAGTTAAGTCACTTTTGCTGGACCAGAGTGAATTAGCAGGGGTAGTAAGAACTAGGGTTTCCTAATTTCCAGCCAATATTCGCTCTACAAAATCATTTATTCTCTTTTAAATTGACCCGTTTCCAATGTCTCAAATAGCTTTATTCTCAATAGATTTTGAACATCAGACTACATATAATACCTGAATGGAAGGCAATCAGACTGAATCATAGCTGTTCTTTTCCCAGAAGTAAAGATTAATGCCTTGAGATTTGGTTCACAATTGCTCATGAGTACAGGCTCTTATAAAAAGACTTAAAGAAGTATGCATTTTTGCTGAATCTTAGCTGTGCTATTTCATCTGAATTTATAGTTCTATGGCAGTAGTTCCATGTTTTATAAACTGTAGAACTCTCTTTAGCTAACATGTAATAATACTTAATCATCAAGTGACCTCAGAGATCTCCAGACAAAACTGCTAAAAGTTATTCTAAATTGGATTCCAAAGAGGGCTTAGCTAGCATATGTGATGCCTGTGAGCCAATCACAAAAAGCTGCCCCTTTCCAGGCCAACTAACTGCAAAAGAGTGTTCCTACTGGGTGGACAAATTACAAAAAAAACACCCCTCTTCCTCTGGGCGGCCCGGTGCCAGAACACATGGCTTGGGAAGCTCATAGGGTGAGCAAGATCTTAGTTCCCCTTTGGTCTCTTGGTGTAGAGCACAGATTACACAAATATATGTAGTAGTCCTGGTTCCAAATCTTGCTACCACTATATCAGAAATAATCCTTTTAAGATGGATCCAATTTTTTGAAAGTTATTTCTATCAGTGCCTAATTTAAGAACCATGGATCATTCTCTCAAAATTCAATCTCGAGATTTTTTTCCCATAAACTGCAGTTCTGGGGCTCTCAAGTTCAGGTCTTTTATATGGAACAAGCAGGTATAACCATTCTGCTGCTAACCATTTCTGAACCCATTACATTTTATAAAAACAAGAGCAATAATTATGACTAATGTAAGATTTCACAGTCTCTATTAACCTATCATCAGACTTTAACTCTTAAAAAAGAGGCTATCTGTGGGTCAAGCATCATGAACTTGACAGGAATTTCAAGCTACGTGCACCTTCTGAGTACATCCTAGTTCCTCAGCTATGGAAATGAAGCCAATTTTAAATGTACTGTGTTCTCTAAATGGAGGTGGGAAGGAAATTAACCTGGCAAGCTATAAAAATTCTGTAACAATGTCAACTCTATCCCCGCCATCTCTGATAATAGAAGGGTCTTACATTTAATGTTTTAATATCATTAAATCATTAAAAAATGTTAAATGAAAGCAGTTTGCGGGTAGGGGAAAGTATGATGTACCCATCATTTAAAATATATAAAATAAGAAAAATTTCCTCCAATTTCACATCTTTCACATCCAAGACCCCCAACCCCAAATATCCACAAACTACTACTTACCTGTTATATTCCTGGGAGTGTATTCCAATAACCTTTGCTACCACATGATTTTACTCAAGAAGGAAATAATCTACATTTATATATTTAGGTTAAGAAATATACATTAAAGTATCATAAAATATTATAAATGTGAATTTGGAGTTTACATAACTAATAAAACAGATATCTTTACCTCCTTCCTGTATAAACTCAAAGCAATAAAATCCCCCCCCCCCGCCCACCCCGCCATGGGCGACATGGCTCCTTTCTTCCTCTGACTTCAGACTCAAGAAAGAAAAAAGCAAAGCATGAATATAAATTGGAATAGCCAAAGCTATAAAACAAATGGACTGTGAAACTCTGAGGCATAGGACGGCTACATGAAAGAGAATAGAGGTGCCTACAAAATTTATAGTTAAAAACTGCCTCATCTAAAGGCTTGCAGATCAACTGCCAATCAAAGACAAGAATTCTAGTTTTAAAGCAGTTTTCAATCAATCTAGTTTTAGAGTGCAGATTTATTTAACATGTCACTTCTCATTAGAGACTTGTCTCACATAATGACGGTGAGGGAGCTTTTTGCTATAATGTCTCTTGAAAAGTAATACCACTCTTGGACAATGACTACTCTCCCCTTTTCTGCATTAAAACTTAAAAAAAAAAAAAAAAATCAAAGACATACTCAAAGTATAATAAAAGAAGTGGTATTTAATAGACACACTTGTTGTTTTACTCAATACAATCACTTCTATTCAGAGAATATGATAAAAAACAAATTAATAAACTGTGTACCATATTTGGATGAATAAGTTTTGCTTTGCATATGTATACCAAGCAGGACTGAAGAGGTAGTATTCTTTATGATTCCTCCATCTGTTGAGTGCGCACACTGCTTCTGTGTTTCAAAGGTGCAACTATATTTTGCTTTTACTTTGCCCTAAAAGTATTTTTTCTGTGCTATGACTAAATTTTCATTGATTTTACTTTCCCTAAACCATGCCTTGCTCTCTTCACTTTCCATAGCTCCTTGGGCCCCACGGAATGCAGCTGAAATGAGCCAGTGTCCTCTTTCCTATTGATGTCTCGGTCAGAATCCCATCCTTTTCTTTTCCAAGTGCTAGAACTGACTCCCAGGCCCTTAATCATATGTCCTGCACTGAGCCATTTCCTGCACTGTTCCTTCAGCATGGCATGCCCTGCCACCAATTCCACCAGTCAAGATCCCACTCTTTTTCTAAGGCTGAGCTCGAGGGGTCTATAGGCCTCCCCAGCCTCTCCTTCCTTTGCTTGCTTTCTGTTTGCGCCTCCAACAGCACTCACCTTTTTATAGATGGAGCTGCTGGGGCATCTCACTCCTTCTGCAGACTCCTTAGGAACAGAGGCTATGTTTCATCTGAGTCCCAGTGGCTGGCCCAAGTGTGCTCTAACTATGTTTAAGTGCAAGATAACCATAAAATCCCAAAGATTACCTGCCTCAGAGCCTACCACCTGACTTTCCAGCACTTTCCAAAGAATGACTTCTTTGTATTTCTCCTCCACCAGCCACCACTGACTATCAAGTCTTCTCTTCCTCTATTTGCAAGTAAAATAAACCATCATTCCATTTTACGTACAGACTATTTTTATTCACTTTCAAAGTATTCATTCTACAAACTTGTTTTCATTACAGATTTTTTAAATCTCAAAATTATTTGGTATTTCAGATAATCATAAAACACATACTTTTTTCCATTAAAATTAATGAAAATCTTTTCTAATTTAATAACATTTCACTTAGAGGTCAGGTTTTCAGGACTAACTAAAGTCATAAAGCAAAGGTTACAATTACTAAAAATCACAGTCTGTGAAAAGGCCCTTTTAAAAAGCTCATTAGCTTAGGATAGCCATGGATATTTCTATAAAGTTAGAGTGCAAGACCCAGCAGCAGAGATTCAAGAGTAAGATCCCAATGGTTTCCCAATGCTAATAACATTTATTGCTCCCAAATTTGTGATTTGCTCCTGAACTAAAATCCTAGAGTATACTATAGTAGTGAGTCTCAAAATTCAGCATGTATCATAATCACCTAAAGGGACTGGTAAAAGTCAGATTGTTGCACCTCACCCCCTAGAGTTTCTGATTCAATCCACCTAGAGTGAGTGAAGCTCCAGGACTGGAACTTTTAACCAGTTCCCAGTTGACACTGCTGTCAGATACACTGTGAGAACCACTGAATTATAGTTAACAATGGACTGATGTCACTTGGATGTTAGGCGGTAGTGGTTAGCTTAGAGCAATGACTGGATAAGCACAGAAAAGCGGGCAGAGTGGACAGAATTAGCACAAGTACCTTAGCTTCTCTTTGACTTCTTTGTGCTAAAGATGTATATGGGTGGCAGAGACAGGAATGAGATGTCACTGTCTGGTTATATTACCTTTCTTAAATGTTAAAAACTATTAGAGGTGTTAAGCACATTACTTGTTTAAGGTCAGGGGTCCTGGGCTTGAAACTTGTTTTATTTACCATGGACTCTAGAATCTGAACAGTGCTGTGATTAAGAGCAGGGAACTTGGATTTAAACTGCTTATGTTCAAACTTTGGCTCTTCTACTGTCTTCTAATGATGTGACCCTGGCAAGTTACTTAGCTTCTCTGGACCTCATTTACTGTAGGAGTTAAATGACATCACACACAAGCACTTAGAGCAGTGCCTAGCCTGTGAAAGTGTTCAGTGCAGGTTATCTTTTATGTATTATTGTAAGATAAAATCTCAAAGTCCTCAGCTTAGCATTCAGGATCCTCCAACCTGCTTTCTGAATCTTCTCTTTCACAGTATTTTCTTGTCAGCTATGTTCCTTTCTAACTATGTTCCTTCTCTTTAGCTATGTTCCTTTCCAAACACCTTGCAATGAGCTCTTCTGCTTTCTAACCACCTCTCCTCTACATGCATCAGTCTCCTCCTTCTTTGACTATTTAAGTTTTACCCATTCTCCAGCTATGCTTAAAATTCACTTTTGATATAAAATTTTCCCTAATCACTTAAGCCCCCAACATTCTTTCTCTCCAAGGAAAATCCAAACCACAATTTGTAGCAATCATTTGGTGCTCAGCACATTCTTCTTATTAGTTTTCTTTTTATAAGTTTGCCTCAACTACTGCAAGCTCTCTGAAGGTGGAAAGGACATTTTCTTTAACGAGAAAAGAAAATGTATCGCAGTGGCTTCTGAATTAGAAAGATCTGGTTTTAACATCTGGTTCTGCCACAGTGAAATTCAGAAATGTTATTTAATTTTTTTAACCCTCACTTTCCTACTTGTAAAATGGAAATAACATCTCCTATATCTCATAGGACTGTTGTGAAATAGATTCCAGGATGTAACATGTACTCTTTGAATGGCAACTGTTATGTTTATTTCTTCATAATCCTTGTATCCCTCAGCAGAGCAATTAGCATTAAGAAGTTCCCCAAATCTAAAGCATTAGCAGAAGTCTATTATTGTTGTCTTGATACTTCTCCTTTCTAAAAAAGAAAGAGAGATATAATAAGGCTATTTTTGTAATTGTACTGGTAAGATGGTTTGCCCCATTGGGTAAAAAAGTCTTTTCATATAAGTAATAGAAATCATGTGTTTTCGTATAATGTTTTTCTCAAGAATTTAAATTAATTATGTTCTTAAAATGTAAAATGAATCGATCTATTAAAGAAAACAGAAAAACATTCATAGTTATACTAGCTAGTATATTTTATATGCAGTGAACAGATGAGTTTATCCTTAGTCAATCTACTCGATTATCAGTAACAGGTATACTATTTAACATACAGTTACAATCATCATGTGTATATATAATTTTGTTTTCTGACTTTTAAATTTTTAATTTAATTATAAGTATTTTTCCACATTGGTACAGGCTATATAAACATAATTTTAAATGAATGCAATGTTAAATATGACTCCTGTTCTCAATAAGTCTCTAGCATGAAATATAGAGACCAGAAAGAACACTGAACTTAGTATCAGAAGGAATGGCTTCATAATTTTAGTAATTATTGTAATATTGCTTGATTATGTGCTTTACAGTTTACAAAAAACTTTTATATTTGTTCCTTAATCTAAAAAGTGCTTAATGAACACTTAATATATGATTCTTTAATTGCCTAAGGACATTTAGCTAAGAAGCAGAAGGCCAGGACTCAATCCAGATCATGTGACTCTAGTGTCTTTTTCACTGTAAGTTAATGATCATGCCATTGCTGTCTCTCATTTATTAACTGTGATCTTGAGTATGTCGCTTTATTAGGCCTTTATCTTCATCTATACCATGCGTCAAATCTCTCCAAGGCAATCTTCTTCCATCTCCAGAATGGATGGCTTTTCACTATGAATCTGTAAAACTAAGATCAGCTCTGGCTATAGGTGTGAAACAAGCAAAACATGCTATGAAGCATATGTGAGCATTCGAATAATCTATCATGATTTATATATGTACTGTCTTAAAAGGTGACTTCTGAGAATTTTTAAAAATTAAAAGTCAAGTATTATACGTAAAGAAAACGTCTTTGCTTAAAACACAGACATCATAGTCTACCAGTCTGGCAACCCAAAAGAGGTTAGAATACATTTCTGAAACAAGTTTCTCTCCAGAATGTGTACACGTTGGTGCCAGTTCACAAACGATGACTATACTGAGATAGGTACATGAGTTGAGACAGGTATAAAAATTAAGAGTGTGCATTTGGAAAACTTTATAGTAACTGGACTTTGCTGTGACATCAAAAGATATGATTATTTCTTCTAATGATTCATTTAAATTATATTTTACAAAGGTACCGGTCTACTACAAATTAGGAAAAAATAAGCAAACAAAACTTGGTCCTTCATCACAGATAGTTTGAGAAGCACTGTTCTAGACAATGCATTTTATCCTGTGTAAGTTTTCTTCAACTATACAATCAAAGTAGTAAAATGAACTCAGATCTCAGAGTAATGAGGGAATAATATAAAGCCTCATAGATAAGCTTATGTAACTTAGTTTAATTGTTAGGCATGGTGGTGAAAACTGACAGCTGTCTACCAAAATTCATTTTCTTCTTATACAGTAACAGCACTGTGGCAAGGCCCGTGGCTGCCTAGCTACGCCACATTCCTCAGCTGTTCTCAACGGCCATTTGACTGAGCTCTTGCCAATGACGTGAGTGTGTGGACATACTGTATTTCATTTTCAGGTTTGGGTTTTTAAGACAGTGGGCATGCGTTCTTTACTTTCTCGTCCCCTTCTGCAGCCCAGAACTTGGAAATGGCAGTCCAGTACAGGCTCAGATGATGAAGTTTAACTTGACATCTTAGAAAGAAGTGGGACCACTGAATAAATTTATGGAACAGAGGCACCTGCCAGCCTGGTTGATCACCTAGAACTGTTACTTGAAAAGGTAATAAACCTTTACATTCCTTAAGTCTCTTCTATCTGAGGGTCCCTTTGGTGCTACAACTTAGCTTTAAATTTAAATGAACTATATCTATGAAATATGATGTCTATCGATGCCCTCTACAGAACCTCTTGTATCATCATTCCATAAGTAACAAAAATTGTATTTCACCTCAATGACTAAGCAACTACCCTCCATATGTAATACCAAGAGTTACACCAATTTGGTCTGGTTGTGCCATGGCTGGTGAGCATAGTCATTTTTTTCATCTAGCCACTCTTTAATCAAGAATTCACCAAGCATCTATTTAATAAATCCAAGACAATGTCCTTGGTATTGGGGAGATAATGGCAAACTTCTAAGGAACTTAAAATTGAGTGGGAGAGAATTACAAAGACACATCGGCAATGGATTAATATGATAAGTGCTCTGATAGATCTAATCCAGGTTCTCAGCTCTGTATTACTGACATTTTGGACTCGACAATTCTTTGTTATAAGAGGCCGTTCTGTGTGTTACAGGATATTTAACAGCATCCCTGACCTCCACCTACTAAATGCCACCAACCACCCTCCAACCTCTACCACCATCCAGTCACAGAAATCAAAAATGTCTCCAGAAATTGTCAAATGTCTCCTGGGGAGTAAAATTGCCCTCTACTAGACTTGTGATTTAAGTGTAAAAAACTATGATAATTCAAATACAGGGCACCTAATCCAACCTCATAGGAGGGAAACGTATCAATTCAAGGAAACACTTCCTCAGGAAGTGGCATCTAAGATGACACCAGAAACATACATGTTTAATTTCCATTTGGGCATTTAACAATTATTTGAGTGTCTGCTATATTCAAGACATTGTGCTTCATGGCAGTGAACAACATGATTCTGTTATGTGTTATGAGAATCATAGTCTAACAAGGAAGACGTATAATAAACAAATGAAAAACATGTAATTAAAATGTTATTAAATGTTATAAGGGAAATGAACAGGATGATATGATAGAAAATAACTAACAAGGATCAACTTTAGATAGAGTGAAGCCAAGTTCTGAAAGTGAAAAGCTGCTGAATGTGCAGAGTAGAAGAGTATCTATCGCAGGCAGAGTCTGGTGTGTTTAAGGTCTTGAGAGCTAGTATGAGTGATGTTAATAGCAGAGATATAAGCTGGGACCAGATCATGTGAAGTTTTATAGGCCATGATAAGGAAGGTTTGGCCTCAAATGCTACGAAAAGTCACTAAAGGAACTTAAGCAAAGGAGAAATAAAACTCAATTAAAATCTTGAAAAAAAAATGGAAACGAACTGGAAGGGAACAAATACAGCTTCAACTAGAGTGGAAGCAGTGTAGAGGGAGACAGGTAGATGGCTTCAATATGTATTTTTGAGGAAAAATTAACAATACTTGCTATTTGTTTGTGAGAGAGGGGTTTCTGACTTAAGCAATGTAGTGCCATTTATTGAGAACGGGATGACTGGACGAAGAACAGTTTTGGGGGGAAATTCTGTATGGACACATTAAGTTTGAAATGTCTAGAAAGATGTCAGGTTAAGAAGCTGAGTGTGTGTGGCTGGAGCCCTAAGCAGCCATCAGCACTATGTCTGATGATATACATGAGTAAAGGCATTTCAAGCTGCAAGAATGGATGAGATCATCTAGAGAAAAATATACAGAAAAAAGGAGAACTACCCTAGAACCCTGAAAAATGCCAACAGTTAGAGGCTAGGGGAAGCAGAAGCTGATAAAAAAAATTAAGAGGTATCAGTTAGAGAGGCAAGAGGAAATCTAGGAGTGTGATGTTCTGGAAGACAAGACAGGAACATATTTTATGGAGGGACTATCAACTGTTTCAAATGCTGATGAACGATCAAGTAGCGTAAGTATCTGGCAATGCTAGATCACCGATGACCTTGATAAAAGCAGTTTCCTGAGAGTATCTGGGAGGTGACAAAGAGAGAAGTACATACCTTTTAAGGCATGTGATTATAAGGGAAGCAGAGAAATGGGATAGTAACAAGAAAGAATAAGGTCAAGAGAGGCTGTTTTTCTTTTTTTTTTTAAAGAGAGGATGTACTAGTTCACATCTGTATAATGAGGAAAATGAAGAGTTTGGAATTAGCCCAGAGGGAAATGGGGAACTTACTGCAAGGTATTAAGCAGGGGAATAACACTGGATTTGTGCTTTGGAAAAATCACTGATGGTAATATGGAAAATGGACAAGAGATGGGACAGGACAGAACCAGTTAAGAATTCTGGTGAGAAATGACTGAGGTCTGAACTAAGGCAAAGAGAGCTAAAAGATTTTAAGGAAGTGGAATTGACTGAATGGTTGGTGGAATGGTTAGATGTCTAGGGCAGAACAAAGAGGAGACAAGATATCTCTTAAGTTACTAACCTAGACAACTTGGTTGATGGTATTATCATTCATTCATGAGAGGGGCCTTATTTCCTAAAGTTGGCAGCAAAAGGAAAATGTTATTGCCTGGCAGACATTTCTAACTCTTCCCAAATAGACACCTCAAATAAAGCACATGCAAATTCATTAACTAGGAAGGGTCAGATTCCCCATAAGTCACCTTTTTAAAATTCATATTCAACTACTTATTGTCACGATATCCTTGACCCAAGTCAAAAAACCTATTCTCTACTGCCTGTGTGAACCTATGTACCGTTTCTCATATTATTTCCTATACTTTGAATGTCTTCTCAAACCCCAAACTTCCCAAATCATTTTTATCTTCAAAGCAAATGTCATCCTTGCCATTTCCCAGCAGGAAGTAACCTCTTCCACCTCTAAATCCCAAGTACTTAATCTCTATTACTTTTATAGCTCTTAATACCTCTGACCTTGAATTATATTTACAGAGACTTCTTATCTCTCTCATCAGCTTTGGCGGGTGGGGGGAGTTGTCTGACATATTTCTCTTCCACAGGTACAAAGATGCTGTCCAATATGTTGAATAAATACTTACACACATACATACTAAGTGTGATATCTTTAAAGCACCGCGTGCTAGAGAGAGTATTATGTCCAGACATTCACTAGGTCACTACAGCGCTGGATTTAATTCCCAGGTGCTGCTTATTTAGTTGTATGACTTTGAATAAATTGGTCAACTTATTTTATTTCTTTATCTATAAAATGGGTATGGTAGTACCTACTTCCTAGGCTTGCTAGGAAAATTAAATGAGATAGTGTATATATACTGCCTTAGAGTAAAATGTTATTGAATATTATGATTACAATGCATGTGCTTACATATAGTATTATCATACACTTTAGTAAGAGGCTATGTGGTATAAGGGAGTATATGGGTTGCAGAGTCAGACAGACTTCACTTTGCTATTTATTACCTGTGAGATTTGGTTTTCAGAGCTTCAGTTTCATTACATGTAAAATGAGGATAATATCCTCTGTATTACAGTATTGTTTTATTAAATAAGATGATGGTACACGGTAAGAGCTAAAATTATACATTTCCAAGAATAAGACCTATAATTAAAGATCTCAGCCAACAGCAATATCTTGAAGGAGGCTTGTTTTTCTGATCGAAATAATAAGCCTACATGTAGATTTGACATCTAGCATTCTCTCCAACATCACTGCTTATCAAAACGATTTAGTTCGAATGTCAGAGGCACCAAAAAAAAAAAAAAAAGGGATTTAATGAGCTTAAGTTTTCAAAAATTTTTACTACTAGTCAGTGAAATTCAGGTAAAGATTCACAGATTAATTTAGAATAAAACTAGACCGATGACTGAATAACTAAATCGAAATGAAACAACAGTGAACAGAGAAAGTGAACATTGCAAAAGACAAGGATTAATGTCTGTTTTATTTATAAGAAACAGGAAAATGCAATAACTTTCCAGTTCAAGCTGGAAAGAGAGGCAGGTTATACACACAGCACAGGCACTGAGTTCAACTTGGCAGTAACCCTAGGATAACTAAAGGCCAGAAAGAGCTTAAGAGCCAAACAAAATGAGTATAACTTCCAGAATCAGAATGTTAGAGTTAGAAGGGGCTATAGTAACTGTGTGTGTGTGTGTGTGTGTGTGTGTGTGTGTGTGTGAGAGAGAGAGAGAGAGAGAGAGAGAGAAAGAGAGAGAGAGAGAGAGAGAGAGAAAGAGAATAAGCACTAGCAGTGTAAAAGTTTCTATAAAAAACAGGTTTTGTGGGAGAATAGGTCTGGGAAACTTACAAAGCTTATTAAAATAGTAAAGAGTCTCAGATGAACTAAAAAAAAATTCTGTTTAATTTTTAAAAACTTCTCTTTCCTTTATTTGACCCCAGAATCTTAAAAAAAATAATACATAACATACTCAAGACTAGGGGATATTTCTTAAGTTTAACAGATATGAAAACTGACTCCCAGAGAAGCTAAATGGTTTGATTAAGGTAGCACAAAAAGCTACAATGGGAAAGGGGACTCAGACTCTTATTTGACTCGGTCCTATTCTCTTTTCATTCTGCTGGTATCTGGTGATGTATAAGAAATAAGACAAAAATGGGTACTCCAACATTAAAAGCAATTCGGCATTAAACTGGGCCTGTGAAAGGAATTATTGAGGATTTTTTCCTCCTTACATAAACGAAGTCATTAAACATGGTTCTACTTATTACTTTTTTTTAATGTTTCTGTTCTTCTATTGTAGTGGTAGTGAAATACCTATCCTTACAGTATGCCACTTCCTCTTTAATAAGAATGGCCTTTCCCCCTCCTTTTTGTCTACAATGTTAGCTACATGCTTAATTTATGCTCTCGCTCCATCAACCAGTACTCCTATAGTGATGGGATAGAACCCTGATCTTAAAATAGACTATGCACATTCAACTGGGAGATGTGGCACAGTGCCAGGGATACTTAAAGTCACAGGACAATCCTGGTGCATCCTCTTTAACCACTATTTTACCAAAAGATTCATTGGGGGTGGGACTAGGGAAGAACTTCTACATGAAAATAAACAAAGGCAGTACAAATCACAATACAAAAAGTCACAAAATTTTTTAAGATAAAAAGATCAGATATCAGAAGAATGGTAGTTAAGGCAGGATCCTTTGAATGATGCCTCCCTGGTCTCACAAGGTTATGCCTACACTGTCCTCTGATGGATGTCACTGGATAAATATTCCACAGGGATCTAATTTTAGTTCTTAACTGAAGCTGAAGGTCAGTCACCTAAATCTGATAGTTCTAAACTTTTGCCCTCTGTGCATGCACATGTGAGTGTGTGAGTATGTGTGTGCGCACACACACAAGACAAAGACATAGAGAGGTATTAAATTCTAAAATAAGCTTACTATAATTAACAGTTGGAACAATGTTGTCAGTCCCATAAGACAGACCTATTAAAAAACTGTATTTTATAAAAACATTAAAGTTAATGGCTTACTGCCAGAATTCTAAAATGGGCATTTAATAAAAGAGAGTGAGGATTTTGGTGTTTGAATTTGGAATTTCTTTATAAAAAGCTAAAGATGAGATTTTCTAAATGAATACACATGTAGCTGGGTCCAGAGAGATTTAGTTTAATAGTATATCTTACACTTTGGGGTATTTCTACTTGTAGTATGGGAGATAATGGTAATTCTCACTTTTTATTAAATAGATACTCTTTGTCAAAGAGGTTTGATCTCACTTCCTAAATTTCATCTCTAGTTTCCCTTCTTACACATATCCATCTTTTAGTAATACAGTCCTTCTGGCTACATTCTATATCATGGTGATCTTGCCAAAAAGACTGAAAAGACGGCTCAGAGTAACAACAATTATGTAAGTTTCAATGAAGTTTTCTTGCTAATTAGCAATCCTGAGAAAGACTTGTTGCATCATTAAGAATTCATTAACAGATGGGAAAGACAACTTGGGTATAAACAGAAGCTAACAAAACCAATCACCTTCCTTTCTTGACTGAGGGCAGAAATGGGCATGTCAAAACTTTTTATTTTTCTTCAAATATAGTACCAGCTAACTACGCTTCTTATCACTTAAGTAGGAGTCTTTATTTTTCAGAAAGCCCTTTTCTGCACTACCTATGTAAACATATTTTAGTATTTTAAGATAATATAATGGAAAATATGTAAGTATCATAATTTGTTTCATATTAGAATTTACCAAAGAAAAGATTACCTCATTTACTCTTTAGTGAGTTCTTAGCACAGGCTATAGTTTGATTATGTAGTATATTAACAAGGCTGAAAAATGGATGCGCTGTCACAACATATACCTTTTATCTTGATGGCTGATATAGATCCTGGTCTCATTGATTTCTACAGTTCCTTTGCCTTTTTGCTTTTTCAGTATATCAAAGTCTTTCCTATACAGTCTTTTTGGAATTTTCTTACTTTGTCTTCAATGCCACCTACTCCACAACACTTAACTACTCACTCTGAACTAAGTTACTCTATTTCAGAATCCCTTGTTTTGAGCTCTAGCAGCCCAGGGGCAAGTACAGAAGATAGTCTGGGACTCTGATTGTAAAGGACTAAATGTCTGTGTCCTTCCTAAACTCGTATGTTGAGGGCCTAACCCTCAATGTGATAGTATTTGGAGATGGGAGTTTTGAGAAGTAATTAGGGTTAGATGAGGTCATGACAGTGTGACCTTGGTCCAATGGGATTAGTGCCCTTATAAGAAGAGACACCAGAGAGCTAGCTTGTTCATGCTTTCCCCCACCCTCTGTGCACAAAGAAGAGGTCATGTAAGCACATGGCGAGATGATGGCTACCTACAAACCGAGAAGAAGCCTCAGAATGAACCTTTCCAACACCCTGACTTTGGACTTCCCAGCCTCCAAAACTATGATAATAAATGCATGTTGTTTAAGCCACCCAGTATTTTGTTATGATAGTATAAAGACAGCAGGAATAGAGACAAAAGGAAGGTTAAGCTGTCTCAATGAGACAGTTGTGAGATTTTAGAGGTCTTCAAAGGTACCGTAACATACTAATGGTATAGCAGAAAAGGCAGAGAAATAGATTTGGGTTCTTTCTAGTCCCTAATTCTACTGTTTTCTGAACTTGGATCTGGACTGATTTATTTAACCTATCTGAAGTTAAATTTTCTCATGTGTAAGAAATATATCTATTTCACAGGGTTATTGTAATTATTTAATATAGATAGCATCTGAGAGACCATATTGTAAGGTGTGAGGAATCTGATATGTTACTCACTGGAAAACAGTATAATTAAAGTGAAGAAAGCACTTGTGTTCAAACACCAGCTTTGCCCCTTGTGGTTATATGATTTTGGGCAATCTCTTGAAAACAGTTGTGCCTCATTTCCTCATCTCTAAAAATAGAGGTAACATCTAGGGCTTATAAATATTAAATGAGATGATATGTTAAAAAATCTCTAGCATAGTGCTTGGCGTAGAATAGAGACTAATGTACATTACATCATAAAGATGGCCAGATGGCCAAATAGATCAAGAAATATTTACAGGCATACTCTACACGGGCATAAAATGGCTAGGAAGTTTTTATCTATATTTACCTTTTAATAGCAAAACCACTTTAAAAAGGAAAGTGTTTATGCCACAATTTTATATTAATTTTATGGATTCTACAGTGTCCATTTAGAACTATAGTATCCATTACTGATCCCTCTGTACATAGCCCTGATATAAGCACAGAATTCAAAATGTTCCCAATTTAAAAGTTCAAGTACATGCAAATTATTCAAGAGAAGTAAATTCTAACCAAGTAATGAGAAGTCTATTTTGGGTTGAGGAGCTATAAAAGCTCATGACTCAAGTTATTTTTAATATCAGGGAGCTTAAACACATATTAAAATGAATGAGGAATATAAATGTACAGCAATTTAAACTGTGTATTAAAAGACTGAAAGAATAAACTACAGGGAATTTAGCCAGAGAAAGTTTGATAAATTTAAGCGTTGGGCAATAAGTGAGAAAAAAATGAGATGGAGTGGCAGAAAGGAAGTAGGTAGATAAGCAAAATGGTGGACAAAGGCAGAGGGAGAGTAGGATAAGGGCAAAGTAGGAGGATCAGCCAAAGCAGATTCAGAGTTCATATAAAAGCTTTCTAACAATTAAAGCTATTCACAAGCAGAGTGGCTGCTGTGAGCTTCCCATTACTGAAAGTATTCAGCCACAGTGTTATGACCCTTGGTGTGACATATCTTAGAAAGAACCACTGTGCTGGAAGATATTCTGGTCCATTACTATAATGTGAGTTTCCCATGGAAAAGCCCTGCAAAGATGATCATTGAAGGCCGAAAAGGAGACAGAAGACTTGGTTTGAATCCTAGCGATTCTACTCATTAATTGTGACCTTGGGCAAGTCGACTTCTCAGATTTTCATCTATAAATGGGGAAGTTGGGAACACTGGGAATGTCTAATCGGCCAAGAACTCTTTCAGGTCTCTGAGTGTTTTTAATTAGTCAAAGATGTACAAGTTTTTCACCTTCCTTAATACATGATCGAACTTGTAAGGAAGGGCTAACTGCTGAGAAAAATAAAATACACTTTCAGCTAAAAATATATCTGAGGAATCTAAAAAAAAAAAAAAAAGACTTCAGCATGTCTAGCTCCTATAGATTAAGCACGATACTGCTTCTGGGGAGAGCTGACACTGCATATCCTTGCGAGTTATCCTAGCCAGCCACATGCACTGCAAAAGCAGGTTCTTCTGTTTCCTGTCAATGCTGATAATTAGTTCAATGTCAAAGCTCTGTTTGTGCTCCATACCAAGTCTCAAATTTTGGATGCCTAAAATCAGAAAATGAATAGAATCGATTCATATGCTATACAGCAGATGAATTCAATTACTGAATGGTAGTGTGGTATACATTGGATGCTGAACCAGACTGCCTAGGCTTGAATCATGGCTTCCCACTACACTAGTTTAGAAGGTACAGCACCTCCTTGAATAGTTATTTTATTATAATGTTGATGAGAAGCTGAGATGCCATAGGAACTTGTCTTGTTTATATCAATGAGCCTATAGTAAAACTGATTTTGTTGCAGGTGGATTGTCTTTACACTTTCTTGAGAGTGCTCTTTGAACCACGAAGTCAACTTTGAGGCAGTCCAATTTATCTATTTTTTCTTTTGTTGTTTGTACTTTTGGTGTCATATTTAAGAATCCAATGCCAAATCTCGAGCCATGCAGATCTATCCTTACATTTTCATCTAAGAGTCTTATGGTTTTAGCTTCATGTTTAGGTTTGATTCATTGTGAGTTAATTTTTATATATGATGTGAGGTAAAGGTGCAGCTGCATTCTTTTATATGTGGATATAAAAGACCATTTGTTAAAAACTATTCTTTCCCCCACTGAATGGTCTTGTCATCCTTGTCAAAAATTAGTTGACCATAGACACTTAAGTCTATTTCTGGACCCTTGATGCTATTCCATTGAATACAAACACACACATAAATTATATCTTATGACTGACCTACACTGTCTTGATTATTGTTCCTTTGTATTAAGTTTTGAAATTGAGAATTCTGAGTTCTCCAAGTTTGTTATTTTCAAGACTGTTTTGGCTATTCTGCATCTCTTGCAATTTCATATGAATCCCAAAATTGGCTTTTCAATTTCTACAAAGAAGCTACTTAGGATTCTAAAAGGTACTGCACTGAATTTGCAGATCAATGTGAGGAGGGGCATCTTAGCAACAGTAAATCTTCCAATCCATAAACATGGAATTTTTTCCATTTATTAAGATTATCTTTGGGGTGGCTCCATACCGTAGTAGTTAGCACATCTGCTTTACACACAGAAGGTCCTGGGTTCGTGCCCCAAGTGGAGCCATGGACCATACCCCAAGTGCGCCAGGCCTCCCGAGTACACCTGCTTTCAAGGTTTTTTCCTTGTCTTTGGCTTTCAGTGTTTTTACTATGATGCATCTGCTTTTGCATCTCTTTGAATATTGAGCTTCCTGGATGTGTAGGTTGTTTTCCAGTAAATCTGGCAAGTTTTTAGATGCTATTTCTTCAAATATTTTTTTCTTCTCCTTTTGCTCTCTCCTCTCCTCTGGTTCTCCCATTATGCATATGTTGGTACATCAATGTTGCCACACAATTCTCTGAAACTTTCTTCATTTTTTCTTTACCCTTTTCTCTCTGTTCTTCACCTTGTATACTCTCTATTGATCTATCTTCAAGTTTGCTTATTCTTTCTTCTGCTAGTTCAAACCTAGTGTTGAGCCCTGTTAGTGAATTTCTATTTCAGTTATTGTACTTCACTGTACATTTTAATGTCAAAATTTCCATTTGGTTCTTCTTCATTTTAATATATATGTTTGTATTGATATTCTCCATTTGATGCGACATTTCATCAAACCCTGGATTACTTCTTTAATCTTGCTTTCCTTTAGTTCTATGAATATATTTAAATTGGCTTCTTTGAAGTCTTTGTTTATTAGACCCTATATCTGGTCATTCTCTCAGGCAGTTTTCTTTGCCTGCTGCCCCTCACCTCCCAGTGTATAGGTCTTTCTTTCCTGTTTCTTTGCATGTCTTTTTTTTTTTTTTTGAAACTGGATATTTTAGATAATATATTGTAGTAACACTAGGTAATGTCTCTACCACCCAAGACTTGCTATTGGTATTTATTTGCTCAGTAACTGGCTGAATTATTTTAGTGAAATATATTCTGCCCCTCCTTCTCTGCAAGGGGGCTCACCCTTGGGTAGGCCTACAGTCATCCTGAGATGACAGTGACTTTAGCAAGCCCCTCCTCTTTGACTAACTCTTTCTCTGACCACTACCTGCTGTTAAGAGCCACTAACTGCCGGCTGATTGATCTACTGTCTTCAACAATATCCTGGGGCATAAATAGCTCCACAAACTGAAATAGTCTATTAGGGTTCCTATGAGGGGATAGTTCCTGGGATCAGTATTTAAGATTTGTTCTAACCATAGGAGGGTAACTCCCAGCTATCTCTTTCGCCCTTTCTAGCAAACTAGCCGGCCTTTTGATTATCTGTATCTCCAATGAATCTGTATCTCCAATCTGTTCCCAACTGCCTTTCACCAGGACCTGCACCCTCAAGTGATGAACTTCACACTCTGTTGCCAATAAAGTTGGTTCCTTTGGGGAGAGATTCAGAGCTGTATTATAAAGTCTGTTTGCTCCTCTAGGGAAAGTTTTGGAACCCTGGTTCTGACGCTGGGGGCAAAGACTACGGCATACTTCTCACTGGGTAACCCCCTTTGAGAGAACAATTGGAGGGGGTGGGGGAGCAGCAGCCCCAGTTCTCCTCAGCTTGCTTCTCCCAGGGTGGAACCTGTGTCCCACCGGCAAGTGACAAGGGCAACTGGGGCCCCACTATTCTCACTGGTACCACCCCCAAGGTAGAGCCTCTGTCCCATGAGTGGGGAGCTGGATAAAGGGAAGGAGACTGCTCCTCTCAGCTGCAATCACTCAGGATTTAGTCTCAGCAACAGAGGCAGAATAGCTGAGGCAGGATAAAGAATGCTAAGGCTACCCCCAGTCTCTTCAGGGAAGAAAGCCCTCCCACTGTGAGCTGATGGAGGAGGGAGCTCTGCGTTATCTGCTGCATTAATTTCTGTATTAGTTTGGACAAGGGTTTCCATCTCTCCCAGCTGAGAGGGAGAGAGAAAGCAGTTCTTAGTTCAAATACTACAGACTTTCACTTTTCTTACTGAGTTTCCATAGATTTTTCTTAAAAAAGTTTTTCTTCATTGACTATAATTTCCACCAGTTTCACTGGGGAGTAGATCTATTGAGCTCCTCACACTGTCATGGGTAGAAGTGGAAGTTCTTGATGAATTTATTTTTTGTATGAGAAAATGGATCGAAATTCTAACGTACAAATCAGAAAAACTATTCTTGTCATTCTCATGCAGAAATCCAAAAGGTGATCCAAAGATCATGTATGGACTATCACATCTACAGCTTACTAAGTCAGAAGAGCTATTCTGTTCTTTCTCCCTACATTTAGTCCTTCGATACCTTAAAATGGAGTCTGAAATGAAGTTTAAATTGTTTTATTTTGAACTACTGCGAGGCATTCATCCTGGCCTTTGATACAGTTCAGCCCTTCTAGTTAGGATTTATGCCAGATCCCAGCTGGATGGGAACTTTAAAAAGTAAAAGGTATAGGATGCTTTTGGTAGTGAGTGTGTGTATGTGTGTGTGTGTGTGTGTGTGTGTGTGTGTGCGTGTGTGTAAGAGATCAAGATATTAAAAATGATTATCTTTAAAGTTACTGGTTTCTAAATGAGAACTGTAGTTGCACTATGTATCAAAGTATTCCCTAACGTAAAGACATCAAATAAAATTTGAATCAAATTTGCAAGGCATATGAAGCTCATTTGTTTTATTGAAAATTGGCATTTAACAATTTTCAAATGACTAAAATAAGTGAAAAGGGCCTTTAGAATAAACATCCATGCCTCAAATTATTCCTAAGCATGGCTCCACAGTATAAGATTGACATTTCTATGCTGTCACATTTTCCTTGGGGAAATCTAATATGAAAATTTACCCATTCATTTTCTATAGTCCATGATGGCAATCCTCCCTATGCACCTGTAGCTGAGAAAGTGCCAAACCAAACACCATAGGCAAATAGCCAATTAGGAAATAAAACCTAACACAGGACCTGGCATACAGCAATTACTGAACAACATTTGTGGACTATAGAGATCTACTAATATGCCAAGTCTGTGGGAAAAAGTTTAAAAAAAGAAATATTTCAAATGGGTGAATGGAACTTTGTGTTCATATAATTTCGCTCCATAAACTGGCTCCACAGGTAATACTATCTTTAAACCTAATAATATCCTTTTATGTTCCTCCAAAAGGAATATGTAAGATAATCAAGAAGTTTCGATTTTAGAGAAAATAATTAAAAAAAAAAAAGTATCGGTCTTTGCTTATACTTCCAATCACACTATTATAAGAATATATAACATGTATGTTATATATTATATAATTATATCCTTTATCATCATTGTCTACTATAAAAGTTTAAAACACAGAAAGAAAAATACCACTCACAGCAATAATATTCAGATAGTCACCATTTTGTGAATCTTTGTAGTTATTTGTCTTAGTATTAGCTTTACATGATTGTGATCATACTGTATGAATACTTTTGTGTCCTGATTTTTCAGTAAACATGAGATGTGTTTGATTCTGCTATATAGTTAAGAGAATTTTAAACTCAACACCAAATGATACGTACAAGTCACAGGAATTCTAGCCTCCACTCACTAAGTTACCTTCATTCAACAGGTATTTATTGTAGTTGCCTATTTTGTGCCACATGCAGTGCTGGGGGATGAAAATACAAAGAGAAGTGAGAGTTGTTATCTTCAAAGAACTCTTGACTTAGCAATTATCCTCTGCCTTCACAGAAATATGGGATTATCTGCGTGAATTTGAAGGTAATAAAATACATGCTTGAAACTGGGCTACTTTTAACTTCATTCTTTTGAGGAAAATGGCCATACATTAAAGATTTATCTCAGACAGTAACTGAAGTCTTCCACATTTTATATAATTGTATTCTTATCTAACAGGTGAAAGAGCTACATTTCCTTTGCTCATTTTATAACATTTATTTTTCAACAGTTATTGCAATTACGAAGTACTTGGTCTTCAGATCAGTTGTGTTTTAGAAACCAATATAAGAGCTTTCATTTCTTTAAGACATAAATTTTCAGATTATTCATCATACCTTCTCCTACCCTATATATTTGCATGATATATTTGTTTATGTGCTGGTAGATAATCACAGCCTACCAATTTAGATAGAGGATGTAAATCTAATGCTTCAATAAGCACAGGTGCCTAAATCCAAATCTACAATGATCCACATGTACCTAAAACTATTTGCATATATGTACAAACATTAGCAGTTGTATCTGATTTGACTTTATCTGGAAAGATTTAAGCACTCCTTAATTACCTTTGCTATCTTCCAATTTAAGACTAGTTGCCTAAATGGTGTCTCGAGGTATGAAACAAGAGATAAAACAAGGTACTGAGTCATAATTTCAAACCTTCTGAAATATACCTCAAGTGGTAATGAGTGGGAGCAGTGAAGGAGCTGCACATAATAGTCTGAAAATGTTCTGTGAGTCTCCAGCACTTACTGGTTATATGAATATTAGCAAGTTGTCATTAATGTGATCCTCAGTTTTCTTATCAATAAAATAGGGATAGTGGCTTTCTTATCATACTTACAGTATTAATGTATTACTGTTGCAAAGCAAATCTTTGTAAAAATGCAAAACACTACATAAGTATTAAGAATTAGGTCTAAGGATCATTAATTTATAACTATTTCCTAAAAATCTCAGTATAATTTTTATTTTTTGAAAAGCTTTGTTTCTTTACATTTACGTCTAAGTTGTCACAACGATTTTACATAAGAAAGGTGTGTTTTTACTTTTAGTTTATAGAAAGGGGTGCTGTAGTTACCAAGGAGCTACTGAAAGAAGGCTCCAGAGACAAAGAGAAAAAGATAACCAGGGTGGCAGAACAAATTGGGCAGTAATTTGAGTTCCTCTTATTTTCAAACTGGGTTTAATGCAGAGATATGTCTACTATTCCATGTTTCTCTACATGGAGAACTTAAAGAAACTGTCAGGATGTAGATCCCTTAGAGTAGTCCAATAGTTTTGATTTCAAAGCCTTTTTAAAGCCTTAGGCATGAAAGAGTCACTAATGGTTTTAACCCCTGGAGACTGAAATGGTTTTGTTTGCCATTGTTTTTCCATTAATGAAGATTACCTAGCTAGGTCCCTAAAGACATTTGTTTGTAGCAGAACCCTCAGGAAACAGAAATCTGCACATTATAGCTGAAAATAACACCAGTACAGTAGTTACTGTCTCTGAAGATCTAAAAGGCAAAGACAATACTTTTAAAATGTTAGGTTTTGCAACTACCATATAGGAAATACACAAGCTTTATTAATAACTGTGTGGAAAAAATCTTCTCCCTCAATTGAAATTTATATGGAGTGAGGGAATCTGTCTTAACGTATTTAATTTGACCAGTAAAAGTACTACAAAAGATTCTAGTGTCAGCTTCTCAAGGCACCATGAATCTACAGAGGTACCATGGATTCTCTCAACTAAATAGCAGCTGCCTTCCTAGCCTAAATACCTACCAAGGGTATGCCAAAAAATATGTTCTCGTTAACACCATGCTTTTTTTCCCTCTCCCATTAGCACATAATGGTCTGTCCTTCTCCCTCTCCCTTCACATCACAGTATTCCATTACACAGATGCCCCCTAGTTTCTTCAAATACTCCCTAATTGCTGGACACTTGGTTGTTTCCAATCCCTGCTATCAAGTACAACACTTCAGCAAATAACTTTCTTTACTTGGGTTCAATGTATCCACAAAGATTTCTAAAAGTGCCAATGCTTGGTCAAAGGACGAAATGCATCTACAATTTTGGTAGATACTGCCAGTTTCTGTTCCACAGGAATTGTGCTATTTTGCACTCCCACCAAATGTGTGCTTGTTTCCTGAAGGCTACTTATAAAAATACACATTCTTGGATCCCACCCCCTAAATTCTGACTTAGTAGACTAGAGGTTAGGCCTGAGGAGGCCTATCTTTAAAAAGCTCCTCCAAATGCACATTCCTGGTTGGAACCCCTGCTCTATAAAGTATTCTAGTCTTGTTTACACTGCTAAAATCCAAAAGAAAATCAGAGTTAAATCTTTAACCTCCAAAGTTTCTACACCATGTCACTCATTCAATAGGTACTTTTTCAGTGTTCTTTATGTGCTGGGCACTCTGGATGTGGAGGACATAAATAATATTATCTGTCATTAGAGAGTTTGCAGGGTCTCACAATGAGAGCCATAGATATACAATTAAGAGATAATATATAAGCCTAGTGTTAGAGATTTACATAGAATTTTATGGGAATATTGAAAAGAGCTACTTTACCCTAACGGGAATACTAAAGGAAGCTTCCTGAAGGAGATAACCCTGGAGCTGAGTAGGATTAACCAGGTGAAAAGCGGAAGATGTATACAAGAAGAAAAAGGCGTTCTAGGTAGAAAGCAAAATAAGTGAAGGTAGAAAATAAGAAAGAAACAGAAGGGACATATATGTGTATGTAACTGGAAACATTTCATATTGCTAGAGGATAAAATATAAGGGAGAGAAGAGCTGCATAAATAGGCGGAGATCAGGTCACTAAGCATCTAGGATGTCATGTTAAGAAGTTGGCATCTTACAGGCCAAAAAAAGTCACCCAAGGGTTTTAAAGGCTGGGAGTTACATGGTTAGATTGTTGTTCTAGATTCATGGACAAGGGACTGGAAGGGCATATAACTGGAAAAAGAAAGAACAGTTAGGAAACTGGTGAAGTAATCCAGATGAAGGCCTGAATTAGGGCAGGGGTTAAGGAGAGAGTGGAATGAAAAAAAATCACGAGGTAAAGTAAGCGGGATGTAGACATTAGATGTCGGTGTGGATGTGAAGGATGATTTAAGGTATTATCAAACCACTACTAGGAAAGCACTAGGTTTTTTTAAAGCTATTTTTTCCAGCAGCAGTGATAGGTTTACACTAATTCAGTCATGCTTTCTTACCTAGTATTGGCATTTGAGGCCAGGGATAGATATATGGGGCCCAACACACAGACAAAACTGGTGAGCTTCTCCTTTAGCAGCATGCTCTAATCAACTAAGTAAAGCAACTATAGGCGACCCAAGAGGCAAACACAACATTAAATGATCATAACTCCTCTACCGGTGAGTCTCTTGACTCCATTTTCCTCTATGCCCATGAAGTCAGTGACCTAGACAATTGTTGACAACACAACTGTCAGCACAGGGAAGGACATGTGGCTAAGGGGCAGCAGTATTAACGGCTTATTCCAAAGCCAAGTTTCACAATATTAGCAAAGCACTGTGGGCAGCCTGCAGTCCTGCTTTCAAATGAAGTCAGTCTCTGGAAGTGAGAAGATATGGGGAAAGAGTCCCCTCTGAACTGTTCCCATTGCCTTGATTTATCCAAGTGTAATGGTCCAGTGGAGATGAAGCAGAAGGGTGTTGTGCGTAATTCATACTAAACCTGGCACATGTCTTTATTCTCAGAGTTCCTAAAAAACAAGCTAAAGGGAAACCGAAAACTAAATAAACATCAGATAAAAACAACTCCACTGTTTAGAAAGTCCATGAATGAAACACATATACACACACATACACAGTAACACCAAGTCTTACCTTTCTTTTATCTTCATCTGTCGGTTCAAATTTGAAAGTAGCCCTATGCTGAGGGGGGAAAAAAGGGAAACAATGTCATTTTAAATACACAGATTTTTAATTTTGGCTACATTTAAAACTATATAATGTCTCCATAAAAAAGGTTGCCTTCTCATATCATATCTCACTATTAGTATTAAAGAGATAGGCATATGAGCAAATAATTTTTAGTATGAAAAGTCTACAGCAGAAATACATACCAAGGAGCACAGAATACCAAGTCACTAACTCTTCCCAGAGAAATCTAGAATGCTTTGCATGTAGTAGAGAGAATTTGAACTGGACTTTGAGAGATGAACAGAAGTTTGCCAGGAGGCAAATGAAAGCATGATAGAAACAGAAAGGCTCAGATGTGTGAAACGGTATGATGTATTTATGAAATAAGCAGCTCTATCTTAGAGGATGCTAGGGGATGGGAGAAGAGTGAAGAAAGATGAAGATGGAAAAGTAGATTGGAAAGAGATTTGGAAGGGCCTTCTAACGCTGCTGAGGCGTTTGTACTTTCTTTTTCATATGCAATAAGAAATCATCAGAGAATTGTAGATAGCGAAGTGATTTGACAGACTGGTATTTCAGGAAAATATTCTGTAAGAATGAGGGTTTAAATCATGGATCCATCACTTACTAGTTAGTTGAACAAGCAACAAATTCTCCATAACTAGATTTCTTATGTGAAGAGGGGGAGTACCTAGTTCACAGAATTACTTTTAGGATTAAAACAACTAAGGTATATAATGTACCATCTCAGTGCCTGGCATATAATAAACAATTAGTAAATATTAGGGTTATAATGATGGTGGTATCAATGATATTGAAGAAAAAAATAAATGGAAGAGACTGCCCTAAAATGACTGGCAACACTGTATTTTCCACTCTGTAGCTGCAACAGGTAATAGAGTAAGTTGACTCATCCACTGTCAGAGAAAGAGTGATGGTACACAAAAAATAAAGCACAACATTCTCCTCTCAAGTTTTATTCAGGAGAACCAAGTGCTCTAATGAATCCTAAACTTTCTTTAAAAAAAAAAAAAACAACTCCACCTTTCCTTTGTATTTCTCTCACTGGCTACACTAACAAACATTTATTGGCAACTCACCAGGAACTGAGCACATGAAGTACTAAAGATATCATCATTACAGGTGGTTCTGCATTGAAGGCTTTGTAGAAGAAGCGATTTTTGAAATTAAATGAGATGAAGAAACATTGACTGAGCAGTAGTTCTGAATCTAAGAAATGGTCAGAGGGGAGACTTAGAGGTAAGAGAGAAGGGCCATTTGAGGAAGCCGAAGAGAGACTGCTTCACATACGGCTTGGAAAACAATTAAAATGGATGTCAGGTGATAAGGGCTTGGATTTTAAAATTTATACCTGAGCTGGCAGATGGATGACAGGTAACCAGGGGAAGACCCTGAGGGGAGTGTGAATAAGTAGAGCATTCTGGAAGAATATTTTGGACAGTAGCTTATAGACCAGATCAATGGAGAGTAAGACTGAGGACATAAAGCTCTCTGAGAAATGAGCATCAATAATCCAAGCATGGAATTGCTGGCACCAGTAGAAATTGAGAAAAACTTTAAAAGGGAAAGTAATTTGGCAGCACATATTGGAAACCATAAAAATATTCACATGCTTTGACCCAGAACTTCTATTTCTAGTAATTTATCCTAATGAAATCATCCAGAGGAGAGACAAATTATATATGTAAGCATATTCACTGAACTGCTATCTAATAAAGAAGAAGAGAGACATCTGAATATCCAACAACAGGAGACTGATGAAATAAATTGCTGGGCATCCACCTGACAGAATATTACATTACAATGAAAAAAAAAAAAGGATGGTTATAAAGCTCTTTACGTGGACAATTACGATGGCATCAAATGGAAAGAGTAAAACATCAAATTATATGTCCATGTCTATGATTTTTTATTTGTGTTAAAATACAAATAAAAAGCAAGTATATGCGGGAGGTAGAAATTCTGGTGATTTCTCTGACAAAACTCATTGCTGGAATATTATTTTTATAATTAACAGGGAAATTTAAAAAATAAAAAATAAGTGAATGAATAAACAAGGAAAGAAAGAAAAGAAAGAACAAGTTGTAACTGTGAAGGCTATAACTTAGGAATTTATAGACTGGAGGTTTAGTAAAAACCAGTATTAGATAAAAGATGAAGAAGCATCAGACATCAGGCTAACCTTGTAAACCGAAGCTTAGTAAAAGTCTAATGCAAACAAGAATAAATAATTGCACTTAGAAACCAACAAAGCTTATTTTTTACCATTTTATGTGAATTCCATAAATTATCTGGAATAAATGTACCTAGTTGCCAATATAGTGGTTCTCCTAAATTTTTTGGCATTTATGGTAAGGCAAAAGAATCTTGGAAAGATCCTCATTAAGTTATAAAAATAACTTTTGAACAGTTTCCGCTTAAAATTAATCTTTTAAGGTGATCATTTAGACTAGTACCAAGGACTAATTTTTCTGTTGCTTTTCCTTTTCACATCCTTGCCAACATTTATTTTCTGGGTTTTCTTTTTTGCATTTTATTTTATTTTATTATTAGTTTCAAATTTTCTGTTATGTTTTAAATGCGAGGCTGATCCTGTCATAAAAATAAGACATGAAAGAAAGAGAGAGGAAAGAAAGGAAGAAAAGCTTTCAGAAGCCTTATCTAACTAGCATGAGAGATTAATTAGAAAATATACCAGTATGTGAGGCAAAATAAGTTGAATTTCGAACGTGTTAATCTATCCAGCTCAGACCTCTAAGACTGCTTGGCTCCAAGGAACTTAGCTTCTCTATGGCTAACTTCTTTTATCCTTTAACCTTTAACCTTTATTCTCCCCCCTTTCTAGGGTTGAAAGGGGAAGGGGAACTAGCATTTCTGGCTATAAATGCCTTTCTAGAACTGTTAACCAAGAATCAACCACCTCATCTTCTTCATATGCTTAAAACACAGACAAACAGGAGCAACAAGCCAAATATAAACTAAAGAGCAAAACCACTATTAAATTTAGAGACCAAGTAAGGTAGGAACAGCTTAGTGACACACAATTCATTAGGACTCCCCTCTGTAGGTTTTATATCCTATGAATAGGCTCTAAATAGATTAGGGTCAGGATTTAGACAGCACTGGGTTTGAGTCCAGTCCTGCTGCTTAACAAAAGTGTGACCTTGGTCAAGTTACTCAACTTTACTACCTTTCAGAGTTTCCTTATCTTTATGTACAACACCTTTGCGCACAGCGGGTGTTCAATAAGTGGTCGCTTTTGTTATTATTACATGCCCTATGACATGGCCAAACACTGCACTTTTAGAGAACGAGGAGTTATTTCATAGATTTCCAAAGATAAACTCAAATGGTACTAATACCAAGTAATTACCTGTGTGTGCGTGTTGGGCTATGTTTCATGAACAGATTACCTCTAGAACTAAATGCCAGTAACTGAAATTATATAACCCAATTTGGAAATAAGAACAAGGTATAACAAAGGAACAGATCATTAAACATGCTCCTCTGCAAAAATCTGTGAAATAACCTTGGAGTCAGAACTCAATGTGGAAAACAAAAAATCCTCTTACATGGTATGGGGTATTTATATATCCTATTCGAATATGGAGGCTATATTTATAGAATTGTCCCAATATTAGGTCCTTATCAATCAGGTTCTTCTAGCACATAAATAAAGACCTCACTGCTATCAGTGTGGTTTTCCTCTCTTATGAGGACTACTCTTGGAGACCTACCTGCTTGTATCTTAAATAACGTTTACCTTTCATTTGGCCATAAACTTGCCATCCTTCCAACATGGAAGGAATCCTGCTGGAGCTTGCTATGGGTAACATATGCTTAGGTGGCCATCTCTCTGGTTATCATCATAGTTGATGACTGTGGGCCTCAGTTTCTTCACCTATTAACTGAAGGGGTTGAACCCAATTATCTCTGAGGTTCTTTCTAGCCTAAATATCTGTGATTCAGGTAACTGTGATATTACTGTGCACTGTGGGGCCCTTGGTCAGTTTGTTGTTGATAATCATAATGATAGTAACCAATCTCTCTACTAAATCTGTTATCAGAACAGGCCCTAAAGGAGAAGGAGGTTGGAGAGCCTAGACTAGAATGATACTTCCCATAATCAACAGCTCATTCTATAACCAGAGTGGAGGTGATTAGAGTCCAACAGTAGTCAAAGAAGTAGTGTATTTGTGCTGAAACACCTTTCTCTTCTGTGCTCAGAAACACAGAAGTGATGGGGTAAAGGCAACATGGCCTTGCAAAGAGCCCTGGATATGGAATCTGAAGACTAGGTCTGCCACTTCTAGCTATGTGCTCTTGAGCCCATAGATAGTCATTTGTTTTTCTGAATCTCAATTTCCTAATCCCCCAAAAGGAGAATACTTCCATCTCCCTCAGAAGTTTTAATATAAGAGGATTATATGTGACAAAATGTGAAAGCCGTTAGGATAATACATAGTACATAGCAGGCACTCAATGTATGTTAACAGGTGAACTGAGAAGAGTGAAAAAGAACCACTCTTCCTATCTTTTTTAATACTTTCCTATGCTGAGTCAACCTGCATTATGTCCTTGAGAAACGGACAAGTTTTGTTTTTTTCTGGGATAAATAGTTCTTCCTTCTCCCCAAGATAACAAGGATCAGTGAATAAAACAAGAAAGCTGGGAAATTAGTCTCTGTAACGTTCAGCAGAAATCAGATGTTGTTACCTGGAGCCAGACAGGTAACTGTTGCTCTAAATGTGGTACAAGGTATTTTGCTACCCATCAGAAAGTGCAGACGTCAAGGAAAAAGAGAAAGAATAGAGTGTAATCCCCCCGCTTTTTTTTTATCGGGCTATGTCAACTCATTGGTACATGTTTAATTCCAACTTTTTTTGTTCAAAAACAGATGGGTTCTTCCTCAGTGCTAGGCACTATTCTAAGTGCTTTACACATACAACTCATTTGATCCTGACAACAAACCTACAATGGAGGTGCTATTATTACCCATTTGGCAGATGAGGAAACTGAGGCACAGCAAAGTCAAGTAACTAATACTAGGACAAACGGAGGGCAAACTGAGGCAGTCCAGGCAGTCAGACTCCAGCACCCATGCTCTGGTCACAGGACTTCTTGAGTACTTTGATAACCAGAATATAACTCACTGAGTCAATGCCTCCAGGTATGTTATGCTCAGTGTTTGGCATTATACTTCAGTTAATTTAAGCCTCAGAATAACTTAGGTGATATTAGTCCTATTTTACAGATAAGAAAACTGAGACTCAAGCTTCAAATAACTTACCATAGTCATGAAGCTAATAATAAATGACAGATCTGAACCAATGTTTATCTTACTTCAAATTATACCTTCTTTCCACTATTCCTTTCGATAACTGGCTTTATTAGAGAAATAACGTAGCACAAAGAAATTCCTCCCCCTAAACAATGAACCAATCATTCTCTCTCTACATCATTCCTTTCTCCTCTTGGTTAGATTCCTCAATGCCCCATAATCACCTCTTACTCTGAATATTTCTGAAATCAATTTTTCCAGATAAGAAAAATGAAGCACATCGTATCCAGCTACTTTTTCAGGGTTTCAGACTCTATATCCTACAGAGCTGGATGATTTAATTCCACCTTCCCATTCTTATTGCCAGACAACTGCGATCATACTTTCCGTTCCTATTCATCTGTTTCTCTTGCCTTGAGGGGCAAAGCCCCAAGCCAACAAGAAACTGAGTTATTTTCTCTGTACTCTGGCCCTACTATAATCAGCATTAAACATGACAGCTGACTTGGTTTGGATCAAGTCAGAGCATTCTCAGGTTTGGCCCAAAACATCCAAGTGTTAGGGAGGATTCCCAAACACTTCAGGAATACTGCCTTAAACAACGCACACTAGGCATTACAACTTTAAAAACATTCCCAATGTGAAAGCGGAGCTGGAGATATCTAGAACTCAAGCTGACAGCACTTGGCCAGCAGTGGAAAGTGGAAATCAACCTAGAGGGAAATCAAGGAGAGGAAGAGATAAATTGGAGGAAGCAAATCTGGAGTTCTAATTAGGTTAGCCATGAAGGGAAGGAGAAATATTGAAGGTGATAAGGGTCAGTTGGAGGTTTTTCCTCCTCCCTTCGGTTCCTCTTTATTGCTGGATATCTGGCAATATAGTAAGTGCTAAATAAATACTACTTGATTCAACACAATGCCAAGGTTTCTGTTGTACTTCTTTTGAAAATCAGTTTGCAGGTGCCTCAAATCCTTTTTGGAAAACAGTTACAAATCAAGTAAAACGAATGCAATCTCCACAATATGTACACCTATGCATCAAACGAACTCCTAAATTAGGCAGACAAGCAAGAGTAAAGCACATCAGAAAGTGAAGAGGCTAAGATATGAATAGAAACCATGCATTTTCCCGAAGAAAGCAGTGCAGTCTTGTAGAAAGAGCAGTCAGACAGCCTAGATTCAAATCTCAGCCACATCTCTGAATGGCTCTACAGACTTGGGGGAACATTATCCTAAATTTTATCATTTGTAAAATAGGGAATACCACCACTTTCCTCATGGGGTTGTTGGGAAGATTAAATGGAAGTGAAGGTGTTTTATTTTTGGATCTTCTCCATCCACCCAGAGCAAAAATGGCATACTAGCAGCTCAATAATACAAAGTGTAGAATGTGCAGTGGTAGGCGCATAGCAAACACAGAAGGGGAAATTGTGAATGGAAGCAAATGAAAGAAAGATGTTATATCTAGGGTGAGACTTGGTGTTGGGTGTGTTTTCACAGAGGGAGTAGTCAGGCATTTCTATAAAGCAGTCTTCTAAATAGAAGAATAAAGGTGTGGTATGCTGCCTTTTGAAGTGAGTATGTAAAATTCCTGGAAGAAAAAGTAGTGGAGAGCTAACGGTCCTAGAAGAGAGATTCAGAAAAGTGGTTGGGGTTTATAACAAGACAGCTTTTTAATGCAGAATCGTAGATTGGGAAAAAACAATAAATGATTTGAAAACCTAGGCTGGAATCCCAGCTCACAAGTATGACCTTGGGCAAGTTACTTAACCAACTGAGACTCTCAATTGCAAAACACAGATACAACCTCATAGGACTGTTGTCAAGATTAAATGAGATAACGGATGAGAAAGCTGTTAATGCGATACAAATAATAGGTATTTTTAGGACTTAGGTTCTCCCCCCACTTATAACATAGTATGTCCATGACCTTGGCATGATTTCAGTTCTCAGGGCCTCGGTTTTCTCATCTATAAAATGGGGAGGATGATACCATCTACCCTATAAGTGCTCTAAGTATCAAGCGAGACCACATATGAGACATCGCGCCTTGAAAACTGGACAGTGCTATAGGTATATAAAGACCTGCCACCGTGGCTGATACATTTTACGCATGTCACGGGCCGTGTTTGTGTACAGAAGCAAGTATTTTTATGCCATACAGGTGAGGAAGCCTCGAGTGCATCTATGCATCCACGAGTGGGACACGGAGCACACACGCACACCTACGGATTCCGGGGGTGTGACTTGCGCGTTTGGGAGCAGGACCGTAGGACAAGCCGCTGGGCCGGAATCAGAGGAGTGGGCGCCAAGGTGGGGGCAGGGGGACGCAGGATGCATGGATAGGAAAGGCTGGGGGCACAAACACGCATGCCCAAGCCGGAAACGTTTTCGGGGGAAAGCAGTGCGCATCCCCGGAATGAGGGGGGTGGGGAGAGATGCGCTGTGCAAGTCCGGAGGGCGGCCCCGGGGTGCTATACCCCAAGCCCGGGGCCAGGGCTCTTTACCTTATCGCTGTAATCCCTCAGGACCCGTTCGATAGCCCCCGCCTCGCCAGCCCGGACGATGTAGAGGGCGCGCTCCTCATCCATGGCCGCAGGTGCGGGGGAGCCGCGGCCGCTCTGCGCGCCCAAGCCGCTGCCTCCAGGTAAACGCCTCGCGCCCCCGCTCGCTCGCTCCTTCCCAGCTTCCTTCCTTCCCTCCTTCCCTCCCTCCCTCCTGCCTCCAACCCGCCAGCCTCCGCCCGGGCAGGCCCGACGTCACCGCCCCTCAACTTTCACCCCGCGACGTCACCGGTCCCCCAGCAACCGGCGCCTCGCGGCCGCCCCCGGCAAGGCCCCGGGCTTGATAGAGGCTTGCCGAGCGGCCTGAGGCGCGGTCAGACCCAAGGTCCTGATTGCTCTCCCGCCTCTCCTTCCCTCGGATTAGAGTCCAGCCTTTTAAGTGGGCTTTCACAGACAGAACTGTTCTCTCCTGACTCTCCTCTGTGAATCATTCTTCTCAGCTGACGAAAACGACCCGCTTCTGCCCCGCCTCTCTAAGAGACAGCCGCTAAATGGACTACAATTCCCCGCGTGCAATGGGGTCACCCCATTATTCCATCTAATTTGCTGGAGTGCCGAATGGCATGCCGGGATTAGTAGTCATCCAGCGGGAAAGACTTCCCTTCAAAGGCATGCTGGGAGCTGTGGTCCTGCAAGGGCCGGAAACGGGAGTCGGGCCGCCCCTGAGGCCAGCGGCCAGGAGACCGTTAGGGGGAGGGTTAAAGCGACGGCTCTGCCTCCTTTTTGTTCCTTACGGAGTTGACTGTCCTGTTGGAGCCTTGGCTGGTAATACTGGTTGATAGTCGCGGAAACTGGCACACTTTGGTGGGAACTGTCAAGCACCGGTTTAATGCCCTCTTTTCTCGTTTAGCGGTTTCGATCTCCGAAATTCTTTCCTTCCTTGTTTGCGGTCATGTTATGTATTCAGTTATGTATTACAGTCATGTTAACTAGATGAAAGAGGACTCGGCGATTTTTTTCCTTAATAATAATCGCGGTCAATATATCGCGCGCTGCCTGAGCTCCAGACTCTGTTCCGTGGTTTCCATATAGCCTCTAATTCTCACGACACCGAGATTTTTGTAGAACCAAAGGAACTCGAATAGGTCAAGGAATTTGTTCTAAGTCATATAGCCAGTAAATGGAGATCTTGAGATTTGAATCTTAGTCTTTCCCCAAAGGTGGCTGCTCTTCAACCACCAGTAATGTAATAATACTGATAACACTGGTAATGGTAGTGGTGGTGGTGATGGCGATGATGATGATGATGAAACGCTCTCATTTCCTCTCTACTATGTGCAGGCATTCTGTTACTTTATATCACTTCTGTCAATTTCTCACAAATTTAGTCAACAAACAGTTGAGAACCTCAGTTTTCTCATCTATAAAATGGGAAAGAGGATACCATCTATCCTATAGGTGCTCTGAGAATCAAGTGAGACCATATGAGACATTGCGCCTTGTTCAATGCAGACAGTGGGCCCAAAATAAAGTCCCTCCTCTGATCGGCCTTCCATACCAGTGCTTGATCCTCTGAGTGAGATACTATTCACACTTTAAGATGAGGAAACTGAGTTTTGGAGAGATACTAATTTACCAAAATTGCAGAATTTGGAAACTGAATTTGACCTCAGAAGCTATGTTCTTTTTGCTCTCTCAAGCTGTTTGTAAGAGAGTGGATGAATTAATTTCCAGTTTTTCATTCCAAGCAACCTTTACGAGAAATCATTTTTAATGCCTCCCCTGCCTGCCTCTGCCTCTTGAGCTATGTTGAAGAGGAATTAGAGGGGACAAAAATTGGTTCATCTAATAATTATTGAGTTTATGTGTCAGATACTGTGCTAGGCTCTGGGGATTTGGAGATAAAAACAAATATGGAATCAGAGCTCACGGAGCTTTTGGTCTTTCTGTGGGTTATACTTTTCATGCAGCAGACATTTGTTGAGCACATTTGTTGAGCCAGGAATTGGAGTAGGTGCTGTGTCCATAATTAAGTCAGAAAGATTTTAATCTATGACTTGAAAAAGCACACTTTTTAGTAAGGTCATGGTATGGTAAGCTACATCCCTTAGGTAATAGTAATATCTTGCAATTGTTTTTAACAGTTTACAAAACATTTTAATATATGCTATCACAATGGATCCTTGAGCAAGATATTGTTCCCACTTATATATAAGAAAATAGGCTCAGTTGGGTTAAGCAACACAAACTGGGACTCACTCAGATTGAGAGCTGTAACATAACAGTTTTTGGGTGCTTACTCTGTGTCCAGCACTATATTATGTGCTTTTTGAGTAACCATATATTTATTTTTGGAGCAAGGACTCCCTGACAGGATACTAACAAGGATAAAGTATCTGAGTAGAGATGTTTCTTTCAAAGAAGATCTTACACATGTGTTTGAAATGTCTGTTTAACGGAAATAGGCTTATGTTTTTAGGCTCCAACCCTATACTTCTAAAAAGATTTTTAAAAAATGCAAAACCACATGAATTAATGGCTTGGGAAATTGCACTTTAGTAATTTTAATTAAGCACTAATATTCTGATTTTATAAATCAAAAGGATCTTTGACTCTAATTCAAGTCATCCTTTGACCACTGACGAGACTCTGGTCCCAGAAAAATTAAGTGACTTGTCCAAAATCAATAGTTAAAAGCAGACTCTGGGACTAGAGCCTAGACTAGCTAAATCCTGGGTCACTGCATCACTTTACATCCCTTAATATTTAGTTATGTGATACTTTCAGTGACTAGAGTCTCTAGTCCAGCACTAACTCCAGTTCCTGTTGGTTCTTGGGTGGCATGATACTAAGGAATTAGGATTTAGAGACTGGGTAATCAAAGCAACAAATACATATTCAGAAGTCATTGCTCTGAAAAATAGTAATATAATAATTCAATGCATATATATAGATAGCACTTTACTCTTCTCAAAATATCTCCACATAGATTATCTGATTTAATTCTTATAATAGCTGAAAAATGCAGGGTCAGTAGGACCTTTTTATAGAGAAAAGGGAAGTTCAGGGTGCTGATTAGCTTGCACCCAAGCAATAAGTTAGCTAATGACTGGTATAGTTAAGGGCTAGAAGTGCTCTAGGCTCTGATAACATACAGTGTTATGGACTTAGAGGTCAGGACCAATGAAAAAGCTTGCAAATAGATACTAGTCATTTATTTTGGACTTTGATATATCCTGCTGTGGCATTTCCTCTGCCGTGACAATGGGTTATTTGGAATGTGCCAAATCGAAGGTCTTTATGGAGCACCTGGTGCCAACAGCTTTTAAAATACAGATCTTCTCATGTGCAATATTTTTATAGATTTTCTTTAGAAAAAAAGCAGAAATTTAAAAACTAAATAGCTTGGTTTCATTGCTGCAGCTCCAGAATTGGGAGTTCAGAAAATTCCACTAATTCAAGATACAACCTGTCACTTAAAAACCACCACACCACTGTGTGAGGCTACTCTGTCTCTCTTAAGCTACGTGTTTTCACCTGTAAAAGAGATTGGCTAGATATTATCTTAGTTCTCTCTGTTCAAAAATTTTATGATTCGAAGAACAAAATCATATTTGAACATGCCCATTCTTTAGAAAAATTTATTAAGAGTGAGGTTGTACAAATCAATATGTATAAATCAAATATGAATTCGATGTGTGCAAATATTTCTTGGGCATACCTGCAAAGATTCTGATTCACTTGATCTGTGGTGAGGCCTGGGGTTAAGTGAACAATGGGGTTAAGAACCACTCGACCAATATTTTGATAGTATACTAACCACTGAACTAATTTTTTTATAAACTACCAAAGTCATGTGCATGTGACTCAGTCTTTGAGAAATCAGAATGACCCAGCAAGACAAAAGTTATTTTAAATTTGTTTGTTTGTTTGTTTGTTTGTTTCTTCTTTTTTTTATTACCAAGATTGAAGTCTCCTTTTTTTAATAAAGTTAATTATCATGATTTGTTCTTTTAACATAATTTGGTGATCATTGGAGCACAGCATTGTCTTAAGCACCATAAAAAAAATTCAGGCAATAAGCAGATCTTTTCTACTGATAGGAAGAAACAAAGCGAACATAAGTATTATGCAAATCAAAGCAAGATAAGCATTGGTGGGAAGAAGAGTAATCAGAGACGCCTTGTTGGAGGAGGTGAACCATACAGAATAGTGAAGAGAACCTAGAAGGCTAGCAAATAGTGGAAAATGCCATGAGAAAGGTTCAGGAGGCCAAAATTAACAAGACCCTTATTGAGACATGATACCAACTTGGTCGAACTTTCAAGCTAGCAGTGGAAATTTCTTAGAGGTCAATTGGTCAGATAAGGAAGAGTTAAAAATGAGAGACATTTCATAATCAGTGATGACTCCAAGACCAAGCCAGTCCAACTTCAACATGTTTCGTTCCTGAAAATACTATCTCAGAACGCTGTATGACATAAAGTTAAATAGAACTGGGAAACAGGAAAGGGTCTGTTGCCAGAAAGTGTCAGATCATTGTACACATTATTTTAATTTCTCAGGATCTCATTTATAAACTTAGAGTTGGATTAAATGACTTCGAAGTTTTTTTTTAAAGCTCTTAAAAATTTATGACTACTCCATCCAGCCTTTCAGCACCATTATGAGGTTCCTCAATAATATTTACAGTTTTCTAATTGCTAAAATTGAGCCCATGCTGTTAGTCCTTGGCAAATGTACCTATAGTTGTTCAATATTAATTGACTATCCACAGTGGGACTCTCAAACTAAGCATACAAAATGGGCTCTGCCCTTTAGGAGTTTTTATTTATCCAAGAACTGGAATGTGGGTCAGACCTATTTGCATCTTGCTGGCTTGGAATCCCATCCAAACACCTCTTGGGAAAACCCGACGCTTTGGGTGGCAGTGCTGTAATGTGGCAAAAGAACCTGGACTGAGAATTGGAAAACCTGGTTTTTAGTTGTGACTCACTGTGTGAGTCTCAGAAGCCCATCATTTGTCAAATTCCTTAAAACCCTTCTGGCAACCATTTTTTTTTTTTTTTTGTATCAGACAGAATACTTGAAAGCCAAAAGGCTCTAGTTTAAATTTTAACTCTGTCTCTGGGTGTTCAGGGTTGTCACTTGCCCCTTTTGAGCATTGATTTTTATTTTTATTTTTCCACAGTAATGAGCGTAATGATACCTGCTTTGCAGGTTGTCATAAGGGGCAAAAGAGATGGCCTTCAAAGTGGCCAGCACAGCAGATGTGGCATGGAGTAGCCACTCAAATGTTAGCTGAACTGGAATGAAAAATGCAGCCTACCTCACGGTGATGTTGTGAAGTTTTGGGGATAAAGGTCATGTTATTCCTAATGATGTACAAATGCATAGGTTTTGTTGTCGCTAGTGCTATTTTTAACAGGAAAGTAATTCCAACACACTGGTTTGGTCTTTAAACCTTGAAGTTAATGTCTTTAACGCTGACATGCTTTGACATAAGACGGGTTGGGGATAGTGACTGTTGTGTGTATAAATAAGGGGTCTAAAATACGCGCATGCATGCGCGTGCACGCGCGCGCGCACACACACACCATATCAATGTCTTTGCAATTAAGCTTTCAAGATGCACATGTCAGAGGAAATATATTCTCACAACCCTTCTTCCCACCACTTCCTTTTTAACTCCTTATGCAGTAAAGCATTAATTTACTTACCAACATTTGATTAAACTCTTAAGGTTCAACCCTAGGAGGAGGCGGCAGTGGACAAAGGATTATTGCCATTCATCATCAACACAGTTTAGTCTTCCCCTCCAGTTGCCTACGAAGGATTAGCATTTCCTTGAAAGGAGGAAGACAGAATAAATTGCATCTACAGCCAAAGAACTGCCAGCTCCTTTCAGCTGGGGGCACATACCGGGAGCTTTTCTCATATTAGTCAGCTTTATCTCAACTTTTGGGCAGTGCCTACATCTGAATTTCATGGGTTTCAGGGTCAGTCAAAACAGAATTGTAGGGCTGTTGAGGTCAGAGGCCACCGCTGTCAAAGGGTAGTGACCTGAACAGCAAGAGGTGGCCAGTCCCCCACCCTCACCCTCCCCAAATGACTTCATTCTAGTGAATACTTGGCTCATTGCACCTCCCCTGCAGAGCTTTTTTTCAGACCTGGTAATAAAAATCCTCCTGTGACCTGGTATTTTTTTTTTTTTTAACATTATGATTGATTTACTTTTGTTCCTGTTTTTCTATAGAATGACCAAATCTTGGTCCATGATAATATATTGGTCTGTATGTGCCCTGGGAAATGACGGAGGGAAAGCTATCCGCTGTTAACTTACAGTGAATGGAATGCCGCCTAGGGTGAGGGGGGAAGGTCTGGTGCCCCTCTTAGGAACTGCCTTCATTTAGCGCACACGAAAATTTCCCAGAACTTGTGAAACGTTCTTTAACCCCAGTAGGTTCTATTACCATGGTCAAGGTTGATTTAAACACTGCAAAGCCGCTTAGGAGAGAGGAATGGGGGTGGGGTGGGGTGGAGTGGAAACAAAAGTAGGAAGGAGGAAGAAGGCAGGGTGCTTTAGTGGAAAGAGCTGGAGCAGGGCAGCTGCGTTTTCCCATCCCAGCTCTCCCACTTACTGTGTGACTTTGGACAAAGCCCTAAGCTGCGCGGAGCCTGCGTTTCTTCACCTGTAAACCGAAATGATTAGACCATTGACATTGCAAGGAGGTTGTGAGAAGTGGACATGATGCCTCTGATGTGCCCGGCACATAGCAGACCCCAAGAAATGGGAGCCTTATGCAGGCAGATCTATTTCAGAAATGTCCCACCTGTCACTCAGGGTGAGGTGAGGATGTAGGTTCCTCATTTAAAGATTGTCCTTCGGCCTTGGCTACATTTCAGTTCTCAAGAAGACATTTCACCATTTATTATTTGTATCGAATCTGAGAAGTGTAGCACGGGCCGGGACATTTTTGATACCATTACTGGACGGGGCACAGTGTCGCGCTTCCTTGAGAACTCGCTCTTCTAAACCTCTCTCCTCGGCTCCCGCCTTCTATCAGGAGGCTATCACAAACACCAGGTATCAGCACTGCAGCTGTTTCTGCGGCTGCTTCTCTCACCCCTGCTGCCACGGTCAGACCTCATTATTTTTCATAATAGTTCTTAAACAGCTGGTTTTAGCTCCTGAGGCATTTATAATGACAAAGGGAGGAATGAAACCGGGGAGCCCTATTTCTCCCACCCACCATCTCTCTACACCCACGCGCCTTTCCTAGCAACAGCTCTTTTCTCAACTCTTGGGGCCCACGACTTCCGTCCCACCTACACCAGTAGCAGCAAAATATGGGGGTGAGAAGGAATGGGGGAAGAGCTTTGGGGGGGGGAGGCTGATGAAGCACAAAAGGTTCTGACCTCCTTGGAAGAAGAGGAAACCACAAGGGCCGTGTCCAAGCTGGCTTAGCTTGGGAGGCTGCCAAGGAACCGAAGCAGAGAAGGGCCAGGTTAGAAGGGCAGGCTGCAAAGTGGTTGGGAGGTGGGCTGGGCTGGAGGGCCCGCCAAACAGTGTAGCTGGGGACAGGTTTGTCAGCGGCGGCCCAACTGTGAACGGTGTAGGCGATCGGAGAGTGCCACTTGTCGCCACTCCGGACAGACAGGAGCCCCGTGAAAAAGAAATGTGGGATGCACATTCAAGAAATAGCAGTCCCTAGATCTCATGTGGAAGGGATTTTTTTCTCAGTCTTGACTTGCACCCCGGGAGCTTAAAAAAGCTGATGCTCCGGGTCACATTCCAGGTCAATCATTTACTGTGGGTGGGACCTACAGATCAGGATTTTGAAAGAGTTGATGGAGTAACTGAGGGGCAGCCAGGGTTGAGAACCACTTGGAGCAGGAGTGCCCCTTCTACATCTTTGGTGGAACCAGGAATTGATCTCAGTTGTCGCTTTAAAGCAATAAGTATATCCATTTTTTCTCTTTTAAGCTTCCAAGCATCATGATTTGCATACTTCAGGCTCTTGAATAAGTCTGAACTTTGTACCTCAAGAGACCTACAATAACCCCTCCCCACACCCTGTATTAAAGGGAGTATTTGTACTAGCCCCTTCAGGATTTAATTTTTAATTTTGTGATTCTGCCTTTAAGAGATGCAAAGAGTTGAGACATATTAGCTTGTATGTTTGTTTTTGCTCTTTCCTTCTCCAGATTCACTTTGAGATATTTCATCCGATGTCACTTTAAAGCAAATATTAAGGCCCAATCCGGAAGGAGGGGAAGATGGCAGAAGACTGCTATCCGGACTTGTGGGAGAGAGGGTGGGGTTAGACACAGGAAGAGAGTGGAAGGATGCTCAGTACCGGTGGTGCAGGTACACGAGCTGAGCTCGCGGGCATGAACCTCGGGCTGTTTTGAGCACCAGCTGGTGGTGCCGTCGCCCTGTCTCTTGTGGCTGCCTTCCCGAGTCACTGCCCAGCTGCCAGTCTGTTCTTTGTTTTCCATGAGCTGTCCACCCTCCTCGCCCAGATCTGCCGGTCCTGGTCCATCAGCACACAGACTATAATTGGGATGTCACGGTCATATAACATGCCCGCTTGAGGTCCAGAGTGGGAGGTGACCCCTCCAAGGTCACATAGTGGTGAAGCCAAGGGTTCCTTTCAGTCTTCTTTCCCTGATTTCGGTCCCTCTCCCCATTTAGGTTGGGCTTACTCAGTAGCATATTTTTTATTGGTCTGCGACTGGGTTGTAGTCTCAGAGGGGCCGCAGATTCCCTTTCTTCCCAGACCTGGGGTATATTAGAGGCCTGACAAAGGACACAGCGGGATGGATGTCTGGGACGCCACAGGCCTGCGACGTGGGTGAGCCATCCTGGCTGCTCTTCATGACTTCATTCAGTTTCAAGCTGGCAGAGTCCTTTTCAGAAAGAGTCCTAAAGAGGGGAGTGTCCCTTTATTGCCAAGACTCCTCCTGTTCTTCCTCTGACAAGTGACTGGCCCCTCTCCCAGCTGCCAACCTTGCCCATTCTCATTCTGGTGGCCGGGTAGGAACCATCAGAGGGAGAGAAGGTGCATTGGAGTCATGAGCTCACAGCAGCTGTCGTCTTTCCTAATCAGATCATTCTCAGTTCTGAAGTTGAAGGTCGAGAACAATTGGGGACATAGGCAGTACACTCACCTCCCAAGAGACGGGTACCGTGTGCTGTGGAGAGAACGAACGCCCAGTCACCACTTGCCCTCATCGGAAGCTGCCTTCTTCCTCCAGCACTGACGGCTCCCAGTTCTTGGCCATGCTGTGAGGAGGAGGCGCACATTGTCTCCCTTGCAAAGTTCTTGGAGTGACTACTTTGTTCTCTGGGATTCAGGCCCTTGTCGTGACTATTTTTGTCTCAAGGTCTGGGCATTTAATAAGCTGTGGCTGTTACTTTACGTGACTGTTGTTTATTGTGTGCTACTGCTACCTGGCTAGAGGATTTGGCATTTGCTTTATATTTGTGTGCGCGCGTGCGTGTGTGTGATTAGCAAGTCAAAAGACATACTACACCCTTTCGTTTATGGAGCACTAGCTTTGGATTGTAAGGGAGCATTAAGTCTGCTTATCCTCACGTTTGTTCTATACAGTAACTAAATCTGAACTTTCATTCTTCCTCTCCCTTACTTTCCTCATATAAAGCCAACTAATGGATTGTGGCCAAAAGATCAAATTCATTTACCGTCAGAAAGTGAAATCCAACATCTACTTTCTTTTGGCAGAAAAACATAGCTAAATTTTCTAAGGGGATGCTGTGCAAAATGTATAATTTTAATATTAAAATCATTTTCATCTATAAATGTGTGATAGCAAATAAGAGCTTGGCTTTACAAATACATCTTTCAGAATGCAAATTGCGCCATCAGATCCTCATGCCTTTTAGTTAACATATCACTACTGCCATTTCTGGAAATCTCTGGCCCTGAATCACTCATAGTCCTAGACCCTTAAAGTTTGGGCAGAACATTCCATCATTTTGCCTTTATTGCGTCACTCCTCGGCCCTAGAATCAAAATGCAGTGCTGGAGGAGAATTCGTCGATGCTTATGGAATACGCAGTAATGTCGTTGTTTTGTTCCAGAAGTTTATTAGCATTTAAACCATGCACTTGACATATCTTTACACCCAGCGATCACTAAAACGTAGAGAACTGAGTACCAGGTGACCTCTTAATGGTGCTGGTGTTGAAGAACAACATCCCTTGAAGAGCTGAAAGGCCCTGCCCTTTGCTGACATTATCCATCATGCAGACTTAAGTCTTGTTATGTGGAACTGGTCCCCTACAAACCTCAGTCAGGCTATAGGTACTAAACTGTTCTTTATCCACTTCACGTGGGGCCTATCCTAATTTTAATGATTAGTTTAGAACAGGATGATAGGAACTAGTTAAGCACAACCATACAGGACCACTTAGTTTTGTTTTGCTTATTTACAATGCAAGTACTCAGAATGGTAGTTATACCACACACACACACACACACACACACACACACACACACACACATCATAGCAAATGCAAAATGAGGAAAGCAGGTCATTTCAATACTTTTTATTTGAGTGTGAAACCATTCATATCTTGCACAACTGTACAGATAAAACTATTTCCATTTGAGCTGTAGACATGATTATCACACTGAGTGGGTGTGAGCAAAGATTTTATTTACAGAACAATTGCTAAAACATCCGATGTCATATTTCCATTTATTTCTTACCCATAGGGTAATAGGTCCACCATAATTGCTTGGTGCTTTTTATAATACAGAAAGAAAACCTATGTTAATCTCTAACAAACCTCACAAATTGCTACAAATCTGACAGAAAAATGCCTACGAAAAAATTTTCCAAAAGTACAATACATTTTTATTTCCACACATACACAGTATAGTATAGGCTCAAAGGCACAGCTTTGAATTTTTTTTCCTATCAAAGTGTCGGAAATTATTATAGTCTTATGAAGGAAACATGAAAGTCATTTTCACACTTGGTGCCTGGCAGGTTAATGTTTGGTCCATCCAGTTTCCCAAAGTTAATACAGCAGAGTGTGATGCTCAATGCCATAAGTCCGCATTCTCGCAGAACTTTAAAAACCCTCCCCTGCCATTTGCTGACACTAGCCATTGTGCAAACTTAGGACAGATACTTGTATGTAGAAGAACCGGTCCCCTACAAACCTCAACCGACTTAAGGCATAAAGAACAGGCCTCTTCCTTCCCTCTAGTCAGTGCTTACATTCCAAGACAATGCAGGTACTGTAACAGACGTGAGCGTGACAGGGAATCCCGTTTCCAGGTACCTCCATTTAGCCCTGGTGCTCCAGGAAGCAGCAATCACACCACCGGGAAGGAGGGATGTGTAGAACGTGTCGGAGGGCTGCTCGCTCATTGGACAGTGAGACGACGGACAGATGGCAGGGTGAATGCTCTTGGTAAATTATGTGCCCATCCAAGAACACAAACCAGATTCCGTCTCCAGTATCCATCCTTCAAGACTAAAGAGCTTTTTGTCAGCAGGAAAATAAGTGACTTACAGGGAGTGCTTGCCAACACAAAGCAAAGTCATAGAATTGAGGGGAAAAGGCACAGATTGCCCTGCCCAAGACAGTGCTCTATAGAAAGTCAAGACAAGTCTGGCTTGGCTACAGGAACCCCATCTCACTGACTCTTAGTGAGTCCTGTTTCTGAACTAAAGTTTATTCATCCCACTCTGAACCCCAGCCTCATGTTCATTAGGAAAATAGATGCCTAGGAATAGTCCATGAGTTATGATGTATAAAGATAAAGTCTTCTGGGGGAGGGGTGGATGGGTTCATTATTATTATTAATACTTATTAATATTAAATATGGATTCCTATGGTAGCAGTCATTTAGCCCATCCTGTGGAGGCCTCTCCATTGATGTAAGCAAAGCCGGGAAAGTGTTGCATGTGCTCATACTCAGAATTCCTGCGCGTGGTCAGGGGTGTGTACATGTCACTAGAGTTTCCATACCTCGTGGAATGCACAGACGGGCTTGTGTAGCACGTGTTGGCTGTGGGCACTTCTGGCCATCGGGGGGTGACCGGGGTAGGATGCAGTCTGGGAGTACTGCTCATCAAACAAGGCTCCATCCGAGAAGCAGGGCTATTAAAAGGGTACTTGTTGAGGGAAAAGAAATTCCACAAAGTTAAAATTAGCTTGAGGTTGCAGACACACAATGTCAATCATGTTCAGAGTTTTCAATTAAATTTCTTAAGATGCTATTAACGAGAGTCGATAGGAAGGAACGAACCTCTGAAGACTGAACCTTGGTCTAGGAAGTACCCAAAGGAGAAATTCAAAGGATTGCTTATCTTAGCCAGAGTTGGACTGGTGTTCACTAAACCAGTCATACTGACTTTGTGCTCTCTTAAGCTGGAACGTACGGGGAAGTCAAACTCAAAAGAAGTAGCAGCCATACTGGGAATACAAGAAAATGCGCGCGCGCGCGTGTGTGTGTGTGTGTGTGTGTTCACAGGTAACAGCATGTCCACATAGAAATGGATGTACAGACAGATGGTTGTGAGTTTTAGCATCAGTCAGAGAGATGCGGTAGGTCTCACCCCATCAACCCAAGAGAACAATTCTGCCAAGTAAAAGCACAATGACATTATTAAAAATAGCATTCAATCCTGTTGAATTCAATTACGAACTATAGCCTAAAAGCAGGCTTTTGAAGAGGAAGCAAGTCAACAGCTTCAAAGCTTATTATTAGTGCCTATCATCTGAAGAACACCTATCTTTTTGGTTCACAGTCACACTGAAGTCCTGCAAGATAAACAAGCAGGAACTGGCAAATTATTGGCCTTGGTGTGTGTGAATGTGCAAAGAGTCAAGATAAGCCAACCGAGAGGGGCGGGAGGTGTGCTTTTGTGCAGGTCAAAAAAACAGGTGTTCATAGCTACAAGAAGAGGGGAAGCAGTTCTAGAAAGAAATAGGAATCAAAGAAGTGCGTCTGAAGTGCTTCTTCTTTGCAGTTTTTTTTTTTCCAGTTTCTAAGACAGCTATGCAAATAAGCCTCTTTTAGTACAATCAGAGGGGAGCAAGGGGGGCGAGCTCTGGGCTCCCTTTGAGAGCTCCCCGTGTGCAGGCCAGTCAACACAGATTTCCTTGCTGCACTTTGGGCCACCCCAAAAAGGATAGGAGCCAGTCAACAAGGATGGCAAGGACAGCGAGTAGGGGAGAGAGTGTGTGAATTCTTCTGCTCCCCATCTGTCTTCCCTGACAGTTGGAGAGTGGAGCCCCGAGGGATTAGGTGGGAGGCTGCCTCCTGTGAGGGAGACAGACAGGCTGAAGCCTAGACAGCCGAGGAGAAGGGGTTATGACAACAATGGCTGCTCCTTGTAGTCAGTGGGGCCAAAGGGGACCATTCTGCCTCTTTGAGTGGGAGCCTGAGGGGCACAGGAGAAGGAAGTTAGGTTGAAAGCATGAGAAGAGGACCAGCTATTCATCAGTCCAGAAAGAGGGATCCAACTTCTAGTTGAGAGGGTTTGTCCTACACAGGACAAGCATGCCTTACGTAGCAGAGTGCAGCCACTTCGCAGTCAGACGCACAGGTAGGGGAGAGGGAGGAGTGCATAGGTGGTGTCTGGGAACTCAAGGGAGAAGGCACCAAGGGCCGTTGCCAAGGAGACTATGGAAAGCACACCCAGGCTTGCATAATTCCTCAGTCAGATCAGAAATGCTTAAGTATTCTCATGTACCCGTCCTGGGACTCGACAGGGTGCTTGCTGTTTGTGTGACAGCTATGGTGGATCCTCAGGCCTGGGCCGTGGAATTTTAGCCCAGGACCCACTCTAAATCTCAGACAGACCCTTGTAAGATTGGGCCATGCTCAAGAACACAAGATCCCGGGTATTAAACAGCTAATATTTAGGAATATTACAAAACGGTCTTTAATTTTTTCAAAAAGTTTGCTTCCCCCTCCTAACATTCTTTCAGGTAAGATCCCCGGATGCATGTCACCTCATCTCGCGCGATGCTCTCCCTGGCAGAGAAGCCTCCTCTCTGGTCCTATGGCATGCCAAGCTGGTTCCCATCTCAGTGAATTTTGTCCTGCCTGGTCCCTCTGCCTAGAACACTTCTTTACCATTATGGCCCCCAAGACACTTGCACACCTGCCTTTTTATCATTCTCCAGCCCTCAGCTCAAATGTCACCTCTTCAGAGAGACTTTTCTGGACATCCTGTCTTAAGGAGCTAAATGCTCCACTCCCTGCCTCTCAGATCCAACTCTTACGATCCTTCTCATCGGCTGTCTCTTTCTACTGGCTTCTATTCATAAGCTCCTAATCGGGCTTTCTCACGGTCACCACCATGTTCTCAACATTTAGAATGATGCCTGGCACATAGTTGGTGCTGAATAATCTTATTATTTAGTGGGATGTCACCACTAGAAAGAACCTTGGGGATGATATAACCCGACACCATGTTGTACAGATGAGAAAACTGGTACCCAATGAGCTGAAGCGTCCTGCCCAAAGTCACATGGCAAGCTAGTGGAAGAGCTGGCTTTAAGCCAAGTCCCGGGGTAGGGCTTATTCCCCACATCAATCTGACTGGCCCACGGCTGAATTACACAGCAGAGGAAGAGCACTCCTTATTGGCAACGCAACCCATTTAATTTAAATCTCTTTGTCACTCTTCCTTTAAGCTCTCTTGTCCCCTACAGACCACAGAGTCTTAACGATTCTGCCCAGGCCTCAACCTGCTGGTCTGACAGAGTGTTCACTTGCCTTGACTTATGTAGATAAAGTGTCACAATGTGGACTTGGAGCCTCCTTTGCACAGAACCCGAGAGAGTGTGGCTTTTGTACCTAATCGAGGACCTTAAATGCAGCTGTGTCCAGCGGTTGTGTCACAGACTCAAAGAGTAATTGCCTGGAAATGAGACTGGCTCAAAATATCTCCAATGTGACAATAAAATTCTGTTACCACAGAATCTGGCATGGAAAATTCTGTCCCATTAGGTCAGCTAATTGCAAATGAGTCAGTGACTCGTTTTCCCCATGGTGAAGGGACCATTGAAAGATGAGAGGCTGAAGTGTCCACTGCCTTGGCCTGGTGATTAACGCCGCCAATGAAGCTTCTATTTAGTCTGGCGGGAGTGGCCGAGGCTGGCCTGTGGCACCCGCCTCACCTTTCACACTTACATCCGGTTTCATGCAGGGTCCACAAGCATGCTGGGCACAAACCCTGGGGTCCGGAGAGCTCTGCCCAGAATAAAGGCGCTTTTTGTTGAGGGCCCATAACAGGAAGTTACTCTTTTCTGGGTCACATCACACGCTATTGCTACTGATGTCAAAATGGAGGTAAGTCAGCAGTTCCCACACTTTCGAGAGAGGTATGTGAGGTGTGCTTGTGGGTACGTGTTGGTGTTTGTACGTGTGTGTACATAAGTAGTCGAAGGTTCTGTCTAGTGGCTGAGGCATAAGCCTGTCTCAGCTGTGACTGACTCTGGGCCTTCTTGGAACCATATTAAGAAGTTCTATTTTGAGAAACAACTCCCCACACCAAGGGCTGACTTTCCTGCACATGGAGAGGGAAGAATGAGCCCTTTATCCCTGACCCTTACCACATGGGCTGCCACTTGAGCAAGGGGTGAAAGGTGGCCCAGTCAGGAGGACAAACTGTTTTCCTATGAAAGGCGGCTCTCACCGCACCGAAGTTCTGCCAGTGGGCCTGCCTCCAGCCAGGCTTCCTCTTAGCCTCGTCTGGAAGAGGATGTAGCTCTTCCCCCAAATCATTGCCAGACGATCCATATCTGCTGAGCTTTTAGGGTCAGGATGAATTGAGTTAATGCACATGAAACATTTAGAACTCCCATGTAGTACGTTTCCAGAACGCGTTAGCTATTATGAATATTCTTCTTTACATCATAAGATCATGGTCCATTCATGATCGAGAAAGCCTTAATGGTCCTACCTCTCATTTTACAGATGAAGGAATTGAGGTCAGGAGAGGGGAAATGAATGACCTGGTTGAGGTTACACAGAAACTTAGTGCCAGAGTGAGGATCCATTCATTCATTCATTCCATCGACAAGTATTTCCTGAGTACCCACAAAGGCCCAAGCCCATGCTGGGCCCGGGGAATATAATGGCCAGAAAAAAGAGACCTGGCTAGGTATAGTGCTAGGATAGTGAGGGAGACATATTAATTCTGTAATCACACAAAACATAACTATGGTATTACAAAGGATAATAATAATATACACAAATGGTGCTGTGAACCAGGCCCTATTCTAACCTTTATTAACTCACTTAACTCTCACAACAACCCTATGAAATAGGTACTGTCATTACTCCCAAGTTTTCACATGAAACTGAGGCACAGAGCTAATGAGAGGCAGAGCTGGGATCTGAATCTGGGAAGCCGGGCTCCACAGTCCCACATCACTGTGGCTGACTGATTTTTACTGCCTTGGCCCAGAATGCGAGTCCAAAGCGCAGTACCCTAAATAAACCCTGTAGCGTCGTCACTGGGCCCCCTGAGGTCGAGGGCCCACGGGGCCTGGGCTGATCTTGGATGGAGATTCTGTGAAAGCTGTGGGACTGGCGGGCAGGGCTGGGCCTTGGCTATACAGATGAGAGACACGGAACAGCTGTCTAGTCTACGTACGCTGCATGTATTTCTAGTCACACAGCTTCTGGTTGATCAAATGGGTTTTGAGCTCCAGGGCCCAGTTTACATTCATTGCTGCTGACCGGGTAGGAGGGTCCATGAACATGTGTTGAGTGAGGCTCAGAAATCTCTGTAACCATCTATTGGGTCTGGTTTGCTTTCACTTTTCGATCGGGCCTGAGAATGGGGGACCAGGGAAGCGAGGCTGACACAGTCCCTCAGTTCCTTTTCGCCGATGTGAACAGGTACAGCGTCGTTGCAAGGAGGGTGTTTTTCTGACATAACTAAACCTTACACTGTGAAACCTCATTCATCTGGACTCTGTAGTTCAGAAATTGTGAGAGTTCAAGGAGGACTGGAGGTTTCTCTTCCTTTTACCCAGGAAGAAAGCACGTGTTGTGCAAATACGCAGTATAAACACGGGCAGATCATTTTGAGCATGTAAATGCTGGGATGCATACAATTACTGTACTTCACAGGTGTGGCTTAGTTCTTCAAGGCAAATCTGGCAGGCATACTTGCAGGAGTTCCGTTTTAGTTATTCTTCTGCTGATGGCATTCTTTCACCATGTTCTATAATTGCAATTTTTCTCCATTTCAGACTGATCTTTTTCCCAGTGAGTCTGATACAATGAAGTGTGATATTTCAATACTCAGGTTTGGAACAGTTTGGCCCCTGCCCAGGGCTAAAACTAATTAGCCCTGCAGTGGATTCTCTCTTGTACGCTTCAACTTTAAACCAAAGTACCAGGAAGGGAAAGGAATAAGGTACATTGAGTGTGTAGTTCTTCTCTTTGGAAACTTGAAACTTAATGAAATGGCTGCAGTAACCTCTTGAATTTATCTCCCACCCACCCAAACACCACAGCAGTATAGTGCTCAGTGGAATTGAGAATTAGAAAACTTGCATGACCTGGGGCAAATTACCCTCTGAGGCTGTTTCCTCATCTTTAAAAACTGGAGAAAAATGCCTTCTTCCAGAGGTTGCTATGAGAATTGAGTCTGTGTATTCGAAAGTGCCTAAAACAGAGCTTGATGCATAAATGTTAATGAAAAACAAAGCAGGATTCCTTAACTTTAGACAGTGCATCCCCCAGAGAAGCACTGACCTCACTCATCAACCTGGCAGAGATGTGATATAATTAACTTCTCCCCAGCCCACTTTCTATATGAAGACTAAGGCGTAAGCCAAGAAGTGCACAGTGTGTGTGTGGTGGGGTCAGAGGTTGTCAGGGACCTTGCCTAAGGGCCACAGGCGGAGGAGGCAAAGAGGACCTGCCAAGGACCCTGTTGCTTCTCACACCTCAGCTGGATTCAAAGAGCTCCTCCCTGGGCTTTCTTTAGCCCTCAGCCCTTCGATTAAGCCCAGCTACTAAATGATAATGCTCCAGGCGGGGACCTCGTGGCTTCCAGAGCGGAGGCTGCAGACCTATCTGTGATCACCAGGGACCACGTGGGTCTTGAGGAGACCCTGGCTTCTTTTTATGGCAATGGCTTTAAAAATATCACCTCCAGAAAACCAGCTCCAGAAATTACATGAGGAGGGATGTGGGCGTGAAGAGAGAGGGAAGATAACGCCGGGAGCTGTGGCTTGCACTGGCCACTTGTTGCTGAGACCAGCGTCTCCTACTGGAGCGTCAGCTCTCCCAAAAGAGGCTCGTTTCTGCCTCGTTCTCCACTGCATTCTCAGAGGCTGCGGTGGTGCTTGCCACACAGGCCCCCACAACAATCACTTGAGGAAAGAATGAATGAATGAATGAATGAATGAGCTGCTTAGATTGTGTTGTTAATTGTGACCCAGTCTGTGGCAGCAGTTCTAAGTCGTTTGGCAGATCACGGAGTGGAGCACAGACTCCGCTCCCAAGAGAAGCAGTACCTTAGGAGCTGGCATCTCTGTGTGACGCAGGTGGAGACCTGCAGTGGATACCCCAGGTGGCTGATTTAGTGGTACTAACTCCTGGGCTCGTCTGGGGATTATACCAGGGGTCCCCTTGGTACCGTAGATGGAAATCAAAACAAGACGCCTGTTTGCCCCGGGTGGCATGTATTGTGGATTCGTTCTCCTTGGTGCCCTCCCTTGGAGGCAAGCCTGTGTGCTGACGGCTGATGTCATCGCGGCCTCCACCCTAGCTCACCTCCTGCCATCTCTCTTCTAGCCTCCAGCTTGGGGGCAGAGCTCCCTGCACCGACCAGGCCGCTTTCTGGTCCATGCTGTGAGTGCTGCGAGTGCGCGCATCCTGCCGCACCCAGGCTCACAAGCCCGCCATGGCCCCCACGCCGGCAGAGCGGAGTGTGCGTGCTGGGCATGCCACGGGTTGTGAATGCTGACCCCGCCCCATTTACGCCTCTGTTCAGTAAACACTCAGAGGATGCTGACATACGAGAGGTGACAGAGGGTGGTACTGAGGAGCTTGGACAGCCAGGGTCGCCCTGCCTGTGTTTAAATCCTCAGGCAAGTTACTCTTACTGTCTTTCCTGCGTGGGTTTCTCTGAGGATGTGTAGAGTGCGTGGCACCGTGCCTGACACGCGACACATGTTCAGTGAAAGTCACCTGTTCCCTTTGATAGGTGGCGTGTCCTGTGACCCGGAGGTACTAGACTTAATTTCTGCCTTTAAGGAGCTTTGGGGTCTCCCGTAGGAGTCAGGGAAGTCAGCGATGATAATGGCATGTGAGAAGTGCTACCGACAGAAGAAAGCCCAGGGTGCTAAGTGAGTATGGAGGAGGGGCACCCACCAGTCCTGGAGGAAGCAAGGGCGTCGTGTCGGCAGGGGCCACGGGGACAGTGCGAACAACACTGTCCTGAACAACAAGCAGAAGAGGCTGAGGAGGAGAAGCCAAGCCAGAGGACACACTATCAGCAAAGACAGGGAGGGGACTGCTCGGGGGATGGCGTGGCTGGAGCCAAGGCGGGGGTCCGAGGTCGCTGGGAGGCCAGAAAGGCCAGATGGTAACGAGTCTTGAGAGACATGCTAAGGAATTGACTCTGAAAGCAATGGCATGCGAAAGAGAAGAGGGTGTTATGGCCAGTTGGGTTTTTTTGCCAAAAGATTCTTTCAGCTGCAGTACTGTAGGGGATGGACCGGAGCAGGGGCAAGTTTAGCGACGTGGAGACCCATGGGAAGGCTTTTTGTCATCATCTAGGTTAGGTAAAGACCTGAGCCGAGGCAAGGACGGACAGTGGGTGTGCAGAGACGCTGAGGATGCAGAATCGAATGGAACTGGTGACCAGCTGTGTTTGGGGCCAGTGCACGGGAACGTGTCCAAGGCAAGTAGACTGCCCAACACTGGTGTTACAGGTGCACCCTCAACTTCTAGTCACCACGGGCCACGGAGGGGCGATTTGGTTTGTTAGACGGTGAGGAGCCAGGGGACGTGTGTGGCCTGAGAAGGATCTGATGAAAGGCCCACTTCGGGAGGATTCCTCGTGTGAGCGAGACTGACAGAAGCGCACGTGGGAGTCTGAGGGGCCAGTTAGGACGATGCCGGCATAACAGTCCTCACGGGAGTCGATACGGGTCTGCGCCAGGAGGATGGTGACGGTGATGGGAAAGGAGACAAAAGGTCCAGCCTGCGGGAGGCTGCCCGAAAAGGGACAACGGACATGGCCGCTGACCGGATCCTGGGATTAGAGAGGTCGAAGAGAGGGCGGAACATCCGCGCACGAGAGGAAGTGGAGCATGGCGGTGGGTGGGGCACCCACTGTGGGCGGGGCACCTACTGTGGGCAGCCGCTGGAGGGCAGGGGTGACACTGCGGAAGAGGCCATCCTCCCCTTGGCGACACACAGTATACACAAGGCGCTTATTAACCGTGTCACACTGGCTAGACCTGGCGCCAAGCATGCCAGTGCCTGGGCCGGAGGCAGGACGGCCGACTCACCTGCGCAGGGCTCCTGTGGTACGGCGGGTAGTGCAGCGGCCCAGAGATGGCTGCCTCGTGCGGCAGGGCCGGGTACTGGCTCTGCATGGGGGGCGGGTGCTGGTTGCCATAGCTCCCGTAGTTATAGCTTCCCGTGTATCTACAACGCATTAAGCATTGACTGTTGTGAGTAACAGCAGTGAGAATAAGTCAGTTTGACATCTTTAAAAATCAGTCTCATTTATTTATCTCTTTATTTATTTACTTTTTATTCTCCTATGCTTTCTTTTTTTCCATTTTTCTTTTTCTTTTCTTTTCTTTTTTTTCTTTTCCCTTTCTGATTCTTACCCTCTCCACTCTGTGGCTTTGTTGTGGGAAGTTTAAACTCCCAGGGTGACGTTCCTTCTCCCCTCAGCACACCTCCCTCACCACCCAGCGAGCTCAGGGAACAAAAGCGAGCCCTGAGCAAAACATAATTAGTGATGGAAACCTCCAGTCCTGTTCTCTTAAAAAGCCTGAAGTCAAATTGGAAAAAAAATTAGACGTTACTTTGGGATTAATGTTTTTGAATTGTTTGGGCTCTGTATCCCCATGATGGTTGAGAATGTGGTACCTTCTCTGAGTTCACACCTGGGAAGAGACACCATGGCATGGTCAACCAGGCATCAAAGACCCCAGAGTTCCTGGCTTCACCACTTTTGAGCTGTGGGGCCTCGGGCTACTCTCAACCTTGTTTCTCCCACCTGTAAAAATGCTGCACACGCTTATTCTGAGGGTCACATGTGGAAGACACTCCATAAAACAGTAAATCCTATGGACACATGGGATATCGTCGTCATTCTTCTTAATAACAACTTTACAGGAAAGATGCTGATATATGACTACGTGGGTGTCTAGCCAGTCCTGTTCCTGCAGAATCCAGAAGCTCTCTGAAATGATTTTCAAAGTTTCCTCTAAACCCGTGAGAAAACACTCTAAGAGGCAGGCCCCCTGAGAAAATGATGGTTGTCCTACTGACTGATCAGGGGCACCCAAACCTATGTAAATAACTCAAAGTACACCCACAGCCGGGCCTGCGCCCATGCTCGAGGTCGCCACCTCGTGCACTGTGCTGGGCCATCATGAGGAAGGGACCTGAGAGGCCCTCTACTTCCTCCCCACTTCCTCTACTGTGTGCCCCAAAGCTAGTCTGCCAGAACCTAGTTTGTGAGGCTCGCTGCACCCACACAGCAGGGAATAAGGACCCTTTTTAACATCTAAGTGTTTTTCAGATCACTGCACATTAGACATTTTAAGATAAGTGACTTTTGATAAAGACAATGCATAATGGCAAAAGCTACTTTGATTCAGGTAACACTTTTAAATGGATTTGCGGTTTATTCATCATAGTAACATCGCTATAGAATGTGGGCAGAATGAATGATTTATTCAGAGTCCAAAGCACCATTGGGATTCCCTGAACCCCATTAATACTTACTGCCTTCTAGGGACCTCCAGCTCTCGGGTGGGGAAGCCCTCCTCTAAATGGTCATAAAAGACTCGGACCTACCAGGAAGCTTTATAAGGCCACAGAGTGCAGAAAGAGCCACCTATGGGAACTGCTGAAAGGGAGTTTTCAGCTTGAGACTTTAAGGACACAGGCTTTGGAGGCAGATAGGTGCTCAGTCTGGACCCCACATTTACCAGCTGTGTGATCTAGAGTGACTGAACTTCGTCACCCAAACCTCAACTTCTTCATCTGTAAAATGGGGTCACTGACACCTGCCTCGCCTCGTTGTGGTGGGGACTGACGGCATGAGACAATCATACCCGGTACAGTGCTGAGCACACTGCGAGAACTCGACAAAGGCTGGCGCTCTTCCTGTCTTTTGAGGAAACAACTGCTAAGTAAACCCTGTCCTTTAAAATCAATTTTAAAAGCAAGGCAACATCCCAGGATGGTCACCTACCCGTGCTCCTCTCTGTGGGGATAAACTGGTACCCTGTGTGTGACCGAGGAAGAAGGCACATGAGTACTGCGCATACAGGGGAGCTGCTGGGTGTTTTCAGCTGGGGACCCCGCCGCCGTTGTCACCGTGTATGTTAGAGACCATGTATATGACTGCATCGCACCTGTGGAGACAAGTTGAGATGTATCAGTCACCAATACAGCTTTCATACCCACCCCCAGTTCTTCCTTAGAAGGCTTCAGTCACTTTGGATTGCTTTTTTTTAAAAAATATGCCTACAGCACCTGGTCTTCCTAGGTGGTCTCCCATCTAAGTACTAACCAGGGCCGAACCTGCTTAGCTCCCAAGATCAGACATCAGGCTTGCTTAGGGTGGCATGGCTGTAGATCATGGACCATGGCTCCACTGGGGCATGAACCCAGGACCTTTCTACATGTAAAGCAGACATGCTAACCACTACACCACGGAACTCCATCCTCGCATTGCTCTTAAGGTGAAAGTCAAAATCTTTACAAAGTATGTGACTCTGGCCCTCCTGACCTCACCAGAAGCATCCCCTAACCCTTTGCCTTTTTTCCTATCTGATACAGCCACATTATCTTTCATTTTTTTACAGAGTACCACAATGTAAAAAAAGCCAGCACCACAGGGCCTTTTCACATACTGTTTCTGCTGCCCAGAATCCTTTCTCTTCCCTTGGTACCCACACATTCTTCATATTGTGATATGGAGAATCTGTCTACTGACCCCAGACCAGATCAGATCCCACTCCTCACTACAGTGCATCATGGTGCCAACCACAATCTGTAAACTCACACCCAATAATGAATGTGATTTGATTAATGCCTGTCCCACACCCCAGACTTTTTTGCCCACAATCGCCTCCCCACAATGTTCAGCACAGAGCCTGGCAGCCAAAAGACTTTCAATAAAAAAACTTAAAAGGAAGAAAAGGGAAAAGAAAAGTAGGAAGAAATAGGAAGGGAAGGACGAGGCCAAAGGAAAGCTTGGGGCTATGTAGCTCAGACAGGCACAGCAAAATAACTTTTCAACACTCGACAGGCATTAAGTATCCAACAAATTGCTTTAAGAAAAACATAAGTAGATTATTGGGCTCTGCCTGCCCAGTTCTTTTTGAAGATTATTGGACAGTGACCTTAACGGTGACCTATTCCATACATATTAATTCTACTAATTTACTTTTTAATTGGATACCTTGAAAGTACTAGGGACTGAGAAAAGAAACTGATAAAATTAGCAACACTCAAGATGCTTAAGAATTTTATGAGGTGGTTAGAATTTAAAAAATGGTAATTTAAGAAATCACTAATAATAATAAGCTCATTTTATTGAATAAACTCATAATAACTTGACAATAAACTCATCAACTTAATTACTAATAAATTCTGGAATGTTGACACAGTGGAAATAATTAAAGTTAATATAGAAGGTAGAGGGAATAGGATTAAGCATCTCCGTGTAGACACGTGAAAAACTAAAGAATTGGTTAAGGGAAGCCATTTTTAAGAAGTAAAAGAGAAAACTTGGTCCACCAATTCTATATATTCTGCAGCAGACCATTTCTACCGTAAAATTCCTCTGGAAAGATAAAGAAAAGGTTTTCACTTTAACAGCTCATTCCATTCCATCCCAAGGATTCTGCAAATAAATAGCACACGAGAGTAGTTGCATTGTTTTTACATGGAGTAAAGAGTTGGTGGATTAGCACTGTGCCAATTATGTGACAGAGACCCAGTAAGGAATACTCATAAAGGTATTTGAGAATGGAATCCTATTTTAAATACATTTATTATTAAAAGAAGTGTTTATTCTTAAAAGAACTCTGTATTCAACCTTTTGTAAATTGGAGAATCTTTTGGAATTCAGATAACCTCTTTCTTTTTTAATGAAGTGACGAAGGTGCATTTTAAGAGCAGGAAAGGAGATACCGTTAATTGAGCATCTAATATGGGCAAGGCAAGGTGCTAAGTGCATTACAGACACTCTTAGAAGAAATATTACATTGTATTAACCAGTGTTACCCCAATAAACTTAATTAAAATATTAAAAATAAAGACATATTACCCCAGTTCATAGATGAGGAAACTGAGAGTTAAATCTAAAAGGATTTAAGGGCACACACAGGAGTACAGAAGATTCAAGAAGATAAAATGAAGGTGGAAATTAAAGAAGAAATCAAAACAAATTTGGAGCAAAATGTGTATGTACTGAGGAGCGAGGCGAAATAAGCATACCCTAAAGGTGCGAAGATTTCCTATAGGTGGGCCTTAAACTTGGCTCAGCGTTTTTCAGGAGCCAATGCTGATAAGTTAGGAGATATAAGGTAGTAAACAAATCACTCAGGAGTATACTGTCCTTGGAATTGAGAACAAACAGGAATTTCTTTGAGCCACCTTCATGAAGAGGCAACTGTGAACTGTTGAACAGTGTCCTCAACAACAGCCTTACGGTGGACTCCATGTCTTGATTCTTAAGACTGTTCCTTTTTTTTTTTTTTTTTTTTTTATCGGTGAAGCAATCCTTGGTTGACCTCACAGATTGCAAGGATCTTGCCAGCTGACCATCCCTTATTTTTTATTATTATTTTTTTTATGCCTACAGTACCTGGTCTTCCTAAGTGGTCTCCCATCTAAGTTCTAACCAGGCCTTACCCTACTTAGCTGCTGAGATCAGACGGAATTGGGCAAGACTGTCCTTAATGTCAACACTAATTGCAGACAGACTACTGGTGTCACACAAAAGTCCAGTTCAGGAAAACCCAGAGCGTTAACGAACTTGCCCAGGGTCCCACGGTGAGTGGCCTCTGAACCCTGGTCCGCCACGTACCTTCCACTTACTCTACCATATTATTTCTTTGCTCTGGGTCCTACTTCTGGCTGTAAGATCTTGGGCAAGCCTCGTAAGCTTTATGAGCCCTTCTTTCATCATTTATAAAATAGGGTTAATAATATCTATCTTGAAGGACTATTGTGAGGATTAACAGAGATAATATATATCGAGGCTGGTATGGGGTGGGCTTCTAATGATATTCAAGCAACTCTTCATTATGTATTCAGGAATTCTTATAGCAGACTTGCTTAAAGTAGAAAGTTTTATATTTCCCATTTCGGATTCCAAGGAAAAAAGACCAGTTTCTTGGGTCAGATTCTGTTACCAGGATTGGAATATTTGAATAGCAACAGTAATTTAGCTAATTACAGCAAACTTCTAAACATGTTTTTCTGTAAAATCGCCAGTGGTATGGCTAAAAATACCCCCTCCTAGTTTGCACATCTACATCATATTTTCCCCAAAAAGATAATGACTTTAGCAGACTGTTAGGCACCATTGATAGTAACTGCAACAAGAATAGAAAGAAAACCCCCCAAAATTATCATGTACCAGATGCCTGGATTTTGCATGATTTCCCTCTATATTTTGGATTACGGTTATAATTTCTGTAAAGTATCCTTTTTATTAAACCAGGTTATCTCTCTAGGTGGTGGGATTGCGGACGGTTTTTAATTTGTTCTTCACTTTGCTTATCTGTATTTTTCTATAATGTATATCACATCTGTGAAGAGAAAAACATTATTAAACTGTATTAAGCAAATTTTATAATTGGAAGTGGAATTGGAGGGGGTGGGAAGTTTGAGAGAACAATGAGCCAGCCACAGCAAGCAAGTAATTAACCCTTGCAACCCCTGGGACCTCGGGGGAGCACAGCGAGGTCAGTGGGGATTGAAAGGGGGCAGCTAAGGAAGCCAAAGGATTTTTTCTTTTTCCCCCAAGCAGTAGGAAGACGCAGTGATAATAGCCATCACCTGAGAGAATGAGGCAGCACTTACTTCTGTGTGAGCTCTCAGAGCATAGCAACTGTTCCTTATTCATCTCTGTATCCCCAACAGAGGGTCTGCCAAATAGTAGGTGTTCAGTAAATTTTTGTTCCATTGAATTTGTTGTTGAAGGAGTAAATGCTGCTAGAAATAGACGTTATCAAACAAAAAGCTAGTGGAAGTCTTGGAAAAATGGGCCCCCGTGGTCTGAGAAACAAAACCCCTAAATGGCCATGTGCCAGCAATCTAACAGATCCACTCAGGCAGGCTTAAGCAGATTAACACCTACTGGCTTGGGTGAGAAACTCTTTTTGCCTGGGTAGCAGAAAAGAACACCCCTTGCATTCCCTCTCCTACCAGTGGGACCTCCAGCGAGAAATGCTGGTTCTTCTTTTTTAAGGAAACTAATAAAAGAAAATCTGTGCAGCTTACAGTTTGTGCTTAATTTTTAAGACAGCTCTAATGCTTTTTATTTGTTGGTAAGGCAGTATAACAAACCTTCTCTATTTGTCTAATTCCATCTTTCTCTTATTCCCCCCTCCCCATTCTTCTGCCCCTATTTGAAAGTCCGAGGACGGTGCTAACAACCCCTGATCCTTGAGAATCCTATAAAGATTCTGTAGGATTTGAGACTCCTATAAAGATAAGTTGTCCGTGGTATAGTATTGAAACTGGTAGAGAGGTACATTTTCTTTCCTTCCTACCCCCAACAAAACATTTTCTTCCTGGAAGAGATTTTAAACACAGGACTGGAAGAGTGCTTGGGAATATAATAGGCGATCGGTAATGATTTGTTGAATAAATGAATGAATGATTGATTGATCATTCAACATAAACCAGACCTCATGCTAGTTTCTTTTTATACGTCGACTCATTCAATCGTCACAATAACCTTTGGAGGTTAAATAGTATTACCTGCATTTTCAGGTGAGAAAATTGAGGCCCAAGACTTGCTCAGGTAGGGGGCAGAGTTGCGATTTGAACCCAGACCTGCTCAACTCCAAAGCCCTTCCACAGCAGTCGCCGCTCACATTTGCATGTGCACCTGAATCACTGCAGCTCTCGTTAAAATCCAGGTTCCTCTACGTTGAAAACAAGTTTGTGGACGACGATGCTATCGGTCCACACTTTGAGTAGCAAGTGTCTGTAACACACTGCCTCCTGTCATGCATTCAGTATGTTTAGGGCCATTGAAAGTCAGAAGTTGTGAGATTCCAGTACAGACTTCTGAAATTTTGGACTAGAAAATTCTCAGGTGCCCTGGCTGTGCCCTTCCTTCAGATCTTGGACTTGACCGGTTTGAGCGGTTTCCCCCTCAGAATTCTATGAGCCATCGCGGATGTTGCTCAGGCTCTGAGCTCGCCTAACTAAGCCTTGTATTAGTACCTTTCTAAAAGTGAGCTCTTCTAAGCACGTCCGGATTCAACAGCTGCTCTGCCCTATACAGTAGCCACTAGCCACAGGTATCCATTTAAATTTAAAATAAAATAGTGAAAACTTCCAGTTCCTAAGTTGCACCAGCCACCTTTCAACTGCTCAGTAGCCATGTGTGGTTAGTGTCTACTCTTGTAGACGGCTCAGATTTTTTAAAAGGTTTCCATCATGATAGGAAGTTCTGTTTGAACAGTGTGGCTTGACAATATTTGATACTAAACAAACATTTCATGTAGTCTTCAAGACTGAGACAGGGAAAGATTTCACAAATATATAAAATATCTCCACTCTCATTGGCCATCGTCTATCCTCAAGGTAGTTGTGCTTAACAATAGTCGCTGAAGTCGAAAACCTCATCTGTTTGAGTTAAACTTTATGAGCTGTTCCATCAATTAGACACAATCTAATTGATGAAACTGACCAGGGGCAGGATATCAGGCAGTTCCCGGAGAGATATATTGTTGATTCATGATCTAGCCCCTGCCTACCTCTGCAACATCCTCTCCTGCCGCTCCCTCCCTTATTTTATTCCTAGTCAGTTTTCAGTAGGCCAGGCTCCTTCCTGCCTCAGGCCTCTGCCCATACTGTTCCCCACTCCCTAAAATGTTCTTTTCCCCTCCCCAACTTTAACGTGCCTGACCCCTTATAATACTTCCGGTCTCGGATAAATGTCACCTCTTCAGAGAGGCCTTCTCTGACCACCATCTAAAGTGGGTCCCCATCTTATACGATTTCATAGCATACTATTACTTTCACTATGGCCACGTGAAATTATATACTGACCTGGTGCTTTGCTTCTGTATTGACTCTCTTACCCACTGGAATGTAAATATCGGGAAGGCCGCAACTATGCCTGTTTTTCTCACTTCTGTACCCCCAGGACATGGCGCAGGTTAGACAGGGAATACGTGGAACGCGTGAATGAATGAATGAGCAGATTAAACCTTTTTCAGTCCCAGCTTCTATTTCCTGATTCCATTCCTTTAAAGGAAAGACAGCAGCAGGGATGGAGGAGGAGGGAATTCGCTGGCAGTGACAACCGGCAAGTTCTGTAAATGAGTCATCGTGGGCCGAGTGGCAGGGCGGCAGTATCCACCATACATACCCCACTTGGTTTAGCCGCCCTCGGAATAACTAAGCTTTTGTTATCTGGAAAGGCTAGGGGCCAGTTATCTTTGTTACACCCTCAACTGGTGTAGGGAAAACGCAGCTGGGCAGGCCAGATGTTCTACTGTTAGTGCCATTTATGAGGAATTTGCCTTTATTTCTTTAGGCATCCTAGCATCTCAACGATTTAATTTGCTGGTTTTGTGTTGCAGGGAACCCATGGTGGGAAGCTGAAAACAGGAGTTTAATAGTTAACTTTTATTGTCATTGCTGAAGGAGGGAATACTTACAATGACATCATAAACAAAGTCTTAGAACCCTTTGGTGGCCTGACCCGGACAGAGCCAGCCGGAGCTTAACATTTTGCTTTCAGTGACATTAAAGAATTGCAGCCCAATGTCATGTTAAGGGGGCAGGTCATTTTGGTACCACCTGCCACACTCCTGAGGAGGAAAAGAGCCAGTTTTCCTTAAAGAAAGTTAAGGTTTCTGAACTTCCGCTGGGCATGAGGGAAGTGGCAAGCTCACGAAGTGAGGAGTAAAAAATCGATAAATGGGCTAGATTTTTCCTTGTGGAAATCTGGAGTGATATGGAGTCCTTCCTCTAACCAGTTCTCTTACCACGGTATTGCCACAGACTTCAACACACCCAATCAAAATCGGCCATGATCGGGTTCAGTATTAAGTGCCTAATATTCTTTTCCTTTCACTTTCTTTTCCCCCTCCTTTTTGAAAAACAATTAAAAAAATACAGTCTTAAGAAAACCCATTTAGAAACACATGTAGGTGTGAACACAGAACTAGATACCCGGATGAGCAGAGTGGCTGTATTCCTAGTGAGACTCATGATTCATTGGCACTACTTTGTGCTCACCAAGCAGACATAATACAGTTCTCTTTCTCATCGCTGAAAAATGGGAAAGTGTCCATCAAAAGTGAGACACTGATTTGAGGAAGAATCGCAAATGCCTGATTGGCCTTGACTCTCTCAGTAAGTCGAGCTTGATAATACCTACACCATCTGAGCGGTGACATTCAGAGTATGCCAGGAACCCAACGAAATAACTGGACCACACACGATTTCATTTAAGGTGTTAATAAACTGTTTTAGCCTAGTTATTTTGAGTTTTTCTGTTTTGCTTTGTTTTATTTTACCCACTTCTTTATTTCTTGCTTCCTGGTTTGGGTCTTTTTAAAAAAATATTGGTTTTGCTTTTTTTTTTTTTTTTTGGGTTAACCACTTCAGATCCTTTTTCAGAAAATAATGGTATATAAACAAGCAATAATTTTAAGATGGAAATAAAAATTAATGGCATGAAAACCATATGTCGAGTTAACTTTAAAAAAAAACATGGCAAATTCATTTTATGTGATTTACAATAATTTCTTTCCAATTTACAATATTGTACAATGAAAAATTACACAAATCCCTAAATTTAAAAAGCCTACCATAATTTCCTGTTATTTAGGTATATATCACGCATAAATACTTTATGCTTTATGATTCTAGTATCTATAAAACTATATATGTTGTTAGGAAATTATAGTTAAATTTCCTCCAAGACCATGACCCCATAATACATACCAAGATCCAGTCCAATTTACCAATGGAGTATTTCAAAAGTGGTACTTGAGGAAAATATTACATGTAGTTTTATATAGGATGACATTTTTAATGCCCCCTGGAGATATCTGAGAACAAAGCTGGAATGTGCCAAAATCTTCAAAGGTTACAGTCATCTGAAGAGAACCTGGTTCACATTTGTATTTCTAAGAAGCTACTTTTATGACTCTTGAACACATTGCACAGAAATCGCTCAACATATTTATGCTATTCCTGTGGCTTTGACTGTCACACCTGCCACACCTTGAGGCCTTCACATTGCTACGGAGAAAGCCAGGAGTGACTCACTAGCTAGCTGGGCAGGAATTATGGAGAGATCCTAGAAGTCTCTCCTGCACACTCTTCCCGTCCCCGCGTTTCCCTAGCATCTCCTTGTTTGTTACGTTGCTACGCTGCAAGAAAGGTTCCAAATTGTTTCTGCTTCACAAAGCAGAACTGTTTTGTTTGCATAATTTCCCTGTTGGTTTTAGAAGTAAGGATGTTACTGACGTATGGTGGGGGATGGGAGCGGGTTGCAAACAGGACATTCAGGCGAATGGCTCTGAGCTGCTCTTCCTGCCCTCTATCCTCCCTGGGCGAGACAGGAGGCTCAGGATAGCTGCCCCATAATCCCAGTCTTGGAAGACCCCTGAGCACCTGAGGAGCCGTGAGCAGTGCTTGAGGTCCCTTCCCTTTTTATGTGCAGTGAACAGTGTTGTTCTTCATGATTCCTCTTCCTGAGCCTTCTAGGCAGGAATTAAAACCACCCACGATGTGGAGAAAATGGGAGGGAGGACGGAGGGGGTCATGTTCTTCCTCCCCAAGGTGGAAAACGAAACATGATTTGAGGCGCATTAATGTAAAAAATTTGGTGATGCTCAGATCTAAGTTTCCATGGCAGAGGAGGACCCACCCTAGCTGTGCACCCAAAGTGAAATCAAATCTCTAATGCCATTTACCGACAACCCTCATTTTCGGTACTCTTGAAGAATCCTGCCTCCTTAGCTGCCCCATGACAAAGGGCCACTGAGAGTGTCGGTAAATTTCCACCCCAGCAAAATACAGAAGAGGCAGGCACCTTGCAGGCTCTTCAGCATCTGCTCATTTCCCCTCTGAGTAGCTCCAGTTCTGAAGAGAGAGGAAACTTTAGGGAAGGAATTATTCAAAAGGCTGCTGGGATTTATACATCAAGATCCCTGAAGATGGCATGCTCTCTCTTGCCTCCAGGCCTTGGTACTACTTACTTCCCCTGTCTGGAATACCTTCTCTCTCATTAGTCAGCCTTCCCAGACCTGCCAAGTGCAGGTTGGAGGCCCCCCTTTGTGCTCCCCTAACACACTGACCCTTCTCCCAACTTAGCACTCATCGCATATTCTTAACTCTTCAGAACCCCAACCTCTAAACAGTAAGCTCCCAGGGGGCAGGGACCTCGTTTCTCTTTTTTGTATCACCAACTATTTGAAGTGTTCAGCACATAGAAGCCACTTGAGAAATGTTTATTGGATAAATGGAGGGATGGATGGATGAATGGGTGGGTGGATGAATGGATAAAAGACGACAGCCTAGATAGGGCAGTCTCACCCTATTTATTTGGTCTTCAAAAAAATATGATTTAGTTGCCAGTCTATTCTGAAAACAGTTCTATTCTAAGAAGGAAGCCCATGCTATGAGGGTCTGGAGGAAGAGCCTAATCCGGAGGGTGAGGGAAAAGTGAAAGAAAGTGCGTAGGATTTTATCAGACGGGTGGAAGGAGGATAGTCCTGGAGGTGGAACGGTGTGAGAAGTGCTTTGGGGAATAGGGGCGCTTTGAGGCGTTAGCATGAGCCAGTGGACTGTTTGCCCCAGCACTTTGAGGAGGCACAAACTTCAGGAAAATAAGCCCGGTGGGCAGTGTCGAAGTGGATAGACCAGTCTCCGGAGGCAAGTAACCTGCTCAAGAGTCACCGTAGATGTCCCTGAGAGGTGGGAAAGGCCTGAACCATATGGCAGGAGTGGGAAGGGGAAGGAATGGGTCCGTCAGGATTCTTATTAGAACAAGTGGCCTTGGGAGGTGTGGTGGGGAGTGCCAGCTGTCTGGCCAAGGCGCTGCCCCCTTCCCTACCTGGGGACACGCTGTCCTACATTTCCCAGCCTTACGTGAGGCCACGTGACCAAGTCTTGACTCATAGAATATAAGCGGAAGTGACAAGTGCCACATTCAGGCCAGGGCTTTTACGTGGGGGTTTCCTCCTCCATACCCGCTTTCCATTTCTGTCACGTGGTTGCAGACTTGACGAAGCCCTCGGGCAGTGGTCCTCAAACTCTTGGGCATCAGAATCACTTGGAGGCTCATTGAGAAAATCTCTGGGCCCCACCCCTAGAGGTTCTGATTCAGTAGGAACCTGATAATGAGCATTTTAAACAAGTTCCCAGGAGATGCTGATATTGCTGGTCCATGGACCACACTTTGAGAACCACTGCCCTGAGATGTGGTGGAACCTAATACTGAAGGGCCATGTGCTTCCAAATGGCTGCATTACAGGGAGCTTCCTCCCTGGCAGCGCCCTGCCAGGACTGTTTGCAAGCACGACATAGGTTCCTATGGGGTTAACTCCATCCATGTGTTGGATCTATTTGTTACAGCTGCTTAGCCTATCCTAACTAATACAGGAGTTGAGGGAAAAGACAGATTTGAAGCTGACTCCCAGATTCGGTACATGAGTAGCTGGGAGAATAGCAGAGCAGGTTTGGATGGAAAGATAATGAATTAATGATCACAGTCTTACCAGGCTATCCATTCCAGAGACTGGTCTGCCTGCCCGCCCCGCCCCTACCCCAGCGCGCACTTTGCCGAAGGCTGCCTCTGCTTTAGGTCCTTGTGTGCCCACTCCTCTCCTGTTAGCCTTGACCTTCCTGGCATTTAAGGCTGCCTTTGAGTCTCACCTCTCCCCCGAAGGCTCCCATCCTGCCTGCCAGAGTTCAGATCGGAAGGATCGTGGCTGTAGCTCTCATTTTACTGGTGTTAATACCGGTATCCCCTTCTGTCTGGAGAGCACTTCACTATTAAAGCATGTCGGCCTTTCCTGCCTCATCGGATCCCCACAGCAACTGTGTGAGATAATCGGGAGCCACATACACACATACGTTCTCTATTCATTATTATATGTTAGCTAACACTTATGAATATTCCACCTATATCATTTCTACGAGTCTCGAGAGCAAGGGCACTTGTTGAACTGAATGGATGTATTCATCTATGTCTACTATTGACTATGGTACCCAGGACAAGGAAGTTAAATCTTTCTCGCCCTTTTAGTTTTCCTCCGTAAATGGGATGATACCTGCCTTGCAGGGTTATTGTGAATATCAAGTGAGACGATTATGGGAAGGCCCTTTGTACACCGTAAAGCAACCTCTGGACATTAACAATCAGCTATCATTGTCTTGTAGTAACATCAGTTTTCCATTGTCTTGGTATTCGAGATCCTCCAGGATGCGATTCCATCTTACCTTCCCATCCTTGGGCAACTCCTTCACGGACCCCCTACATTTCAGCACGAGTTTACCAGTCTCTGAAAAGGGCCCTGCACATGTGCTCACATGGTCCTCTGCCCAGGAGGCCCTTCTGCCAAACCTTTGTCACCCGAAGTCGAGTCCCAGCTCAAATCCCCCTCCCTTGTGAGGTCTTCCTTGAGAGAACTCCTACCAGATGGAGTCTCCCCTTCCTAGGGGACCCCACAGCATTGGTTTGTACCTTATTTCTCCTGTCTCGATTGTGGTCACTGTGGCTTAACATTTGGCTTCCTGTCTGCTCCACTTTCCAGAGATGCCTCTCGGTTTCTGGGTCTTAGAGAGCTCCCTTTCTCATTTTCAGGAATGGTCATGTCTTAATTTATGTTTTATATCATTTGAATAACTTCAGTGGCTTAGGGTTTTTTTGGGGGGGCGGGGGAGGGAGGTTAGAGATTTTATCATGTACTTAATATGCTGACTTGAAAACAGAGCATAAGGAATATGTACGAATGAGTAAAATGAATAATTGCAAGTCATCCATATATATCCAGGAAGATTTGGCATTGTTTGGTCCAGGGCCAGGGGGGGGGGAGTAGCTCAAGGGAAGAATGTTTCTCAAGAAAGTTCTTGTTTTAAACAGCAGCTTCCCACTCCAAGGCTTCGGGGGACTTTTCATTACCTGTAGTGCTGAGGCCGGTGTACTCGGGGGATGGGTTGCTGACGGGGGAGGAGGGAGGTGCCACTTCCACGGACGTGGCAGATTTCGCTGGAGAAAATGATGGCACTGGCGAAGGCGTTGGCGGGGCAGCATCCGTCAGGATAATCTCTTCTCGGACCTCTGCTACGGGTAGAGAAAGGATGGTTCTTAGAACCAAAGGTCGACGGGTCTTCAAGGGACTTTTAAAAAATGAAACGTTCTTCCTAATCTGTGCCATGTGACTCCTCTGCGTAAAACCCCTCGGTGGTTTCCCATCACCATCGTGGCATGCAGGGCAAGTCCCAAAATGCACGGGTGCCCGCTCTAAAGGAAAGACATTACTGCTTCCACACCACTTGACCTGCTCGCCGTAACTAAAGTCTTCGGGAATCAGAGCTGAGGACACTCAGAGCACAGAAGTAAGGAGACCAATCGAAGTGCCAAGCAGGGCAGTGCCCAGTGCAAGGCGGGCTTACCGGTGCTTCCTTCCCCCTTCATGGCTCGCATGAGCTCATTGGCCCGCTCCTGACAGTGTAGGGATTCTAACAGGTAGAGCACGTAGTCGTCAAACATCAGGTGGATTAGGTGAAAAGACCCTGGCGAGGAAGGGAGAACGGATCCAAACAGAAGGGTTAAGTCGTGTCGGCTTACTTGGTCAAAGCACTTGCTGCCCTGTGTTCCAAACATCTGTTCAGGGCTCACTCCCCACTCAGTTACGATCTGCTCATGGTCAGAGGTTGCTCTGCTGTGCTATGTTCTCAGCCTAGCCTCATGCTTAGCGTTAAGGTGTCATTAACACTTTGAGGCAAGTGAATCTTCTCCTTGCTCAATCTATCAATGTGGCACCTATTGAGCCACCTGTCCCAACGCTTCTGAGCTCCCACGTGGGCACTGGCCTCATCCCCGTTGGAGCCCCTCCTCCTTCCCTCCCCTCCCCGCCACCGTTCAGCATTGATGGACATCGTGTCTTTTAGTTTGACTTCTCCCACAAGCCTATCTTAGTCCCCTGATTACACGGTCAGGATGACCGTGGCAAGGACTTTTCCTTCTGGTTTATGTATCTACCAATGACCCGACATAATTCTAGGGACAGAACTGAAAACTTAAATTTGCAACAACTGCATGAATTCCTTAAATGTTTCTGAGACCTCCGTTTAGCACACGCTTTTCAGAAAGAGTATTAAACTGAAGAGATTTGGCATTTTCAAGTAGTACTCTCCATTTTCAATTTATAGCAGGTTGTTTCATGAGAAGGGATGTAAACACTTAACGAGATTTTCCGATATGCGAGTTTCTGTGCTCAAAGTCGTATATTCTTTAATCTCTGCAACCGCCCCATAAAGCGGGCATTTTTATTCCTATTTTGCAAGTCAGGTACTTGGGGGAGATGACAAAAGTGAATAGATAACACATTATTTCGAAACCATCATTACTTGCATGGCATGACGCCACCACGGACGGTGGAATGAGCCACTCATGCTAGGGGCTCAACTCGTGGCTGCTGTAATCAAGGCTCCCCGAATGCCGGAGTCAGAGAGAGCCTTGGTCTCCAGTCTGACTCCCGAGGGTGTGTCTCCATGGAGATACCCTGCTGTCCCATGGACCATCCCAGACTCACCCACCTCCCTGCAAGCTCACCTCTGCGTCTCGTGAAGGGAAGCAGAATTTGCCAACCCCCCCCCCAAATATGCCTTTTGTGTGTGTGTGAGTGATATTGTTTTAAGCTGGTTATTTCTTAAGAAACGAAAGACTCAGGAAGAACCTTTGGCCTTCTGCCACCTGCCTTAAAGAATTTAGGTAGAGAATGGAGGGCCTGCTCCAGGAAGAGAGCTATTTCCATAAGATAACTGTAGTTTAATATGAACGAGTACGTGATGGGCAGGAACCAGCAAGTCTCCTTTGATCCGAGTCCTCTCTGTGTCCCATTGTTAAAGATGGCCCGGCGAACATCTGTGCACCACACATTTGCTTTACCACCTCCGTGTGAATTGCCTTCCTGCCCTTTTAAGTCCCCAACCACAAGCCCCCTTCCTCCTTGTCCTATGCAGGTGTGTAATCCTCAGCTGTCCGATTTGTCCTCGGGACCCATATTCGTACGGAACCCCATGTGTATATACACAATTAAGTTTGGTTCGTTGCTGCTGTTAATCCGTCTCACGCCAATTTGATTATTAGATCAGCCAGAAGAACTAAGAGGGAAAAGGGAAAATCTCCCCTCCCCCACACCCTCTAGTTTACTTATTTATAGGCCTGTTTTCCTCGTGATTCTGTCATCACGTGTATTACCATTTGCTGAGGACTTACTACGGGCCAAAAGCTCTGCTTAACACTTAGCACAGGTCTCATCTTTGCAACAGACTGAGACAGGTGGTATTATCCTCTCTTAACAGATGAAGAAGCGAGTCCCTCTGTCAGTAACTGAGCAGAGATTTGCCTCCGTTTGGTCTAGCTCCAAAATCTGGTCCCGTTTCCTTACAGATCACCTAGTCCAATCTCCTCATAGCACTGATGGGAAAATAAGACCAGATGGTATAAAAGACTCGGTCCCTAGAAAGGCCATTTGAGTTGTGAGCTGTGCTCTTTCAAGTCTCAGAAATAAGGTGACAGGGGTCAGTTGGGGGCTTTGGGGTGACTTCTTTTTGGAGGGATTTATCGGTTTTCTCCTCAATTGCACCTGGCTTCTCTACACACACACCCACACACCCATTCATCTTAGATTGATTCTTTCGGCCTAGGAATGCTGCCGAGGAAAAGTCTTTGGCTTAACTCTGCGGCCACTGGATGCCCAGCAGGTGATGCACATCTCTATTCCTACACTCCTTCTCCATGGAGCCTGCCGCAGTCTCCGTGACCTTTGCACCCACAGGGCTCAGGCCACAGTCTCCCATCCTGCAATTTATCATCATTTCTTCCTCCATCCCTAGGGTGGTGCCAGTTTTTCAGTCCCATGTGGATTTCAGCAAGGTTCAGGTTTTGCTGAGTCACTGTGAGATGTAGTCTCCAAAACTAAACTTTCCCTCTACTTCCCCAAAATGGGTCCGGTAAGCCCCGGAGCAGGCACAGCATCCTGGGTAACTGAGCGGGAGTCAAGATCCAGCTCTGCCACTCAGTAACTGGGACCTTGATGAGTGACTCTTTGCAACTGTTAAAAATAAATTAAGCTGTTCATTGAGCCCTTGCCCTGTGGCAGCCACTATGCTTAAGCACTGTAGATTTATCGTTGCATTTAAGCCTCTTTATAACTGTCTGGGATGAATGATGCTCTCCTTTTGCAAAGGAGGAGATCGAAGCTTAAGAGTAGTGAAGTCACTGTCAGATATCACACAGTTATTAGGTGGCAGAACTGGGACTTGAACCCATGACTGTGCTCTTTGGTCATTCTGCAATGAGCCTCTCTAAAAGGGGGACAGTAAAACCTATATTGCAGGAGCACCATAATTAGCAATAGTACCCACTAGGTGCTTAATAAATGGTAATTATTTTTTTTATCTCTAACTGTCATTAATTGTTATTAGTTATTGTTTTGCAACTCATGCTATGATCCTGCGGTATGACTCCGGTTTATAGAGTCAAGTCGAAGGATAGCACCCAGTGCTTAAAAGGAAAGGGTCTCCAAAATGAAGAAATATTTGCTGAGATGTTACTCTCAGTCAACAAAGATAGAAACGTAATATGAAACAATGAAAACGTAATGTGAAACAATATGAAAAATGGAAAACCCTAGATGATAAAAATGGGTTTCGACTAGTAGTGTTAGCACAAGCAGGCACCTCAGAAACCATCGTATACAACTCTCCTTCGTTATAGACAAGGAAACAAAGATCTGATGAGGTGAGGAAATTTGCCTAAGACCACACCGTTTGGAAACATCAGAGCTGGGCTAGGAGACCAGCCCCCGAGGGGAGGTGTCCACGTGGGGCTTCAAGCTCTCTCCCTTAGTGGCTCTGATGGGTCACCCAATTGGCCTGATAATTTTCAGTCATCTTTCAAACAACAGGAGTCTGCAGAGCTAACTGCCACCAACCTACTATTGTGCTAAGTGTGCTGAATAGAAAGGAAACTTAAAGCTCACACCCTGACTCCACAAAAGCTACAGTGTCCTTAATAAGCAGAAATCAGTCATTAAGATTACTGGGTAACAAACAGTTCAGTGCCAGAGTGTCAAGCCATGGGAGCAGTGCAAATAAACAGGAGGGGGCGAGGGGGAGGTGTGAGGTTGAGGGGAAGAAGGATGGGAGAGGAAGGAAAAAAACAGGAGAAAGGCGATCGTAGCTGACGTCCCCTGCCTTATTTCTCTCTCAGCACTTACCACCATTTATTCTCTATATTTAACTTTTTTATCTTTACCCAGTGCCTCTTTTTTACTAGACCGTATGCTCTGTAAATGCAGGGATTTTTATCTGTTTTTTTCCCACTGCAGCATACCCAGGTCTAGGACAGTGCCAGGCACAGAGTAGAGGCTCAATGAATATTTGTTAAGATGAGTGAATAAAACGAGCAAGCACCGACCGCTTATCACATGCATTGTGCCAAAGGTCTTTTAATTTTCCAACAACGCTATGAAGAAGGTATTACTATTATTATTATTATGTTCAATGAGTACATTGGAAAACAAAGCCTCAGAGGGTCTAAATAACTTGCCTGAAGTCATAGAGCTATTGAGCATCAGAGCCTGTTATGCTAAAAAAAGTATTACGAGAGAAACAGGAGATTTTTTTCTTGTTACGTATCAATCACACGTTATAGAATCAAAGCATTTCTTTTTTCTTGCGAAAAATTTCAACATAGAAAAGTGTAGAGAATTTTAAAATGAATAGCAGTGTATTACCACTGTCCTTTATAGTATCTTAACATTTTACTATATTTGAATCATTTTTTAATTGAAGATGAAGATGAAGCCCCTGTATTCTTTTCTTTATTCCCTTTTCTGTGCTTCCTGTGTTAATTCAGAGGTAAGCACTATCTCGAGTTTGTTCATATGCATTTTTATTCTCTTACTACATATGTTCATGTATCCGTAAATAAGTTATTTTTTGTTTTCAAACTTGATATAAATGGTATACTTTACAGATTATTCTACAACTTGCTTTTGAATATGCCCTTCACACATCCGGCTCTAGTTTAAGGGCCATTGTTTGAATATACCACAGTTTTTAAAGATCCATTCTTCTGTTAATGGAAGTTAGGTTATCTACAATTTTTCATTCTTAGAAACTGGCTCGCATGAAATATTTTGAACCTGTTTCCTTGTGTCTAGGACCAGAAGTGGGATTGCTGGGTCCAAGAACACCTGCATCTTCATTCTTACCAGATAGTGTGCCAAATTGCTCACCCAGATTTTTTACATTCCTACTGGTAGTGAATTAAATATAATATTAATACACCAATCTGAAAAATGTGAAACCACATATTCTTTTCATAGTTTGCATTATCCTAATTACTAGAAAGGTTGTTATCCATCTTTTCATATTATAGTCCATTTGGAAGTCCTCTTCTATGACTTGGCTATTCATATTCTTTGCCCATTTTTCCACTGGGGTTTTTGTGTTTTAAAAGTTATTTAGAGGGACTTATTATTTACTCTAGATATTAATCTTTTGTTAGTTCTATGATTACAAAATATCTTCCCCCTTTCTGTGGCTTTTATCATAACCTTTGTTTAGGGTGTGCTTATAAAACAAATTTAAGATCCCAGTTTAGCCAGTTTGGCAATATTTTCTTTATGATTTGTCCTTTTTTGTGTGTCTTTTTAAAGAAATGATTTCCTATTCCCAGATCATAAAGATATTATTCCACATTTTCTTCCAAAAGTTTTAAGGTCTTTTATTTTTTTTCCATTTAGATGTTTCTTTTCAGAAGTTGTAAGGAAGGGTTGTAATTTAATTTTATTTACTTAAAATGCGTGTCCCAGGACCTTTATCCACGGATTTTTTTGTTGTTGTTGTTGTTACTGGGTTTTAATACCATCTCTAACACATAAAGCATCTATACAATCCCCTTGTTTTATAGACAAGGATCTGATGAGAAGGCAAGTTTCATGTCAGTATGTCTTGGGCAACACTCTTCTGTTCATCACTCTGCTTATCTAACACTGTTAGAACACCACACTGTCTTATTCCACGGTAAACCCGAATATCAGGTAAGCAAAGCCCTACACCTTGCTGTTCCTTACCTTCAAAATGACTTTACTATCTTGGTTTTTTGCTTTTCCATATGAATTTTAACATCAGGTTGTCAAAATCAAAGGAAAAGAATTAAACTGGAATTCCACTGAATTTATGTATTTGAAGAGAATATCTATCGATGAGTTTTTCTAAATATGAACAAGCCATATTTCGTTGATATTTTAAATATTTCTCCTTGAAGGTCTTCATACACTTTTGTTACAAATTATTCTGTAGGTAACTTTTAGTTTGTTCTATTACATATTATAGGTATACACACACATGTATGTATAATGTGAGATTATATATGTGTGTATATATATATATATATAAACTTTATTTTCTAGTTAGTGTCCAGTTAGAGCTCAGAATGTCAATGACTTTTTAGAAAACCGAATTCAGGAGCCTGGCTGAATCTTTCATTTGTTCTGTTAGGCTGTAGATTTCCTTTTCTTTGTCATCATAACATCAGTAGATAGAGAACATTGTGTATTCCTTTCCAATTCTTATATTTCATTTCCTTTTCTTATCGCACTGGCTAGAACCTCCAGTCAATATTTATTAGAAATAATGTTAGAAGCCATTCTTATCTTATTCATAACTTGAATGGGAAGACTTCTAAAGTTTCGCCATATAGTATGATACTTTTTGCAGATTTTTAGATGTCCTTTAACATATTAAGTAAATTCCCTTGTATTCCTAGCGTGCTAGGAGTATTTTTGAAATCATACTTGAGAACTGAATTACATCACATAGAAATGATCATATGATTTTTTCTCTTTTAATCTGTGAATGAAGTATGCTAATTAGAATCCTACTTGAATTCTTGATTTTTAAAAACTCGCCACTGGATTTGATCAGCTAGTATTTTATTTAGAATTTTTCATCTGTATTTATGTGTGGTTGAGCCACGGCTTTCTTTTCCTTTACTATTCTTCGGAGATATTGAAACTGAGATATTAGCTTCATAAAATGAATTATATGACTTTCCTTTTGTTTTTATTCTCTGAAACATTGATTTTCATGGTTTTATATTCATTATCATAAACTAAGGATTTTATGTGTCTTAAAAGTCTAGTGAAAGTTCCCTGTAAAAATATTTATGCCAGATATTTGTTAAGGGAAGAGACTTTCTCATTACTATGATTATTATTTGATATTTCTACTAACATCCTGGTTTGTGTTTTCAGGTTACTATCATTTTTCTATGCTTCTTTTATCTTCTCAATTCTTGCCACATCTTAACTTCTCATATTTTTCCATTTTTTCCCCAGTAAATTATGCTTCTACTTTTTCATGATGATCCTTTCATTTATTAATATATATCCTATACATTTATGAAATCCAAGCCCTAATTTTTGTTAACAGTCTATCTAGTATTCCAAGACCTTAGCATGCTATAACTATACCTTGAAGATTCTCTTCCTACCACCCCATGTTGTATTGTTTCCTAGAATTTAGTTTTACCTTTTTTAAAGACACAGAATTTAGTTTTTGAGTAGAATAATTAATTTATCAACATATTTTTAAATTTCTCTCATCTTAAAACAGGGCCCTCAAATTCTTTGATATTTCTGCCCTGGAGAATTGGGGGTCTACACGCCTCCTTCAATCTTGATAGACTTGCGACTGCTTTGACCCACAAAGCGTGGAGGAAGTGACTGTTTACCTTCTGAGATTGGATCATAAAAGGCTCTGAGCTCACCATGGGAAAAGTTTAGCTGGTCAGAGGCCACCACGCCGTGAGGAAACTAAGCCCCGCGGAAGGGGCTACTCGAGGGCACCTTTGCCCTGTCGTCCTAGTTGTCAAGTCCTCCCGGTCCAGGTGCCAGACATGTGAGTGAAGAAGCCTCCAGGTGATTCTAGTCTCCGGCTGTTGATTCACGACCAGCCCTTTTTGCTCTTCCCATCCGAGGTCCCAGAGCTCACAGAGCAGAGACAAGCAAGCATCCCTGCTGTGCCCTGTCCACATTCCTGACTCACAGAGCCCATAAGCATAATAAAATGACTGTCTGAAGCCTCTCGGCTTTGGAAGAATTTGTTACACAGCAAAAGTAACTAGTACATTGTTGTTTCTTGTATTCCGGACCTTAGCTGTGGCTTTCTCTTCTTGCTGAATGGATCCTTTAATCTTTTTTTTTTTTTTTAATGACGTTCTAATGGGTAGCAAATCCTCTTAGTCTTTGTATAACTGAATGCCTTTACTTTGCCCTCACTCTTGAATAATGGCTGATACTAATTTGCTTTCAGCACTTAAGAGATATTATTCCATTGTCTTTTGGCATCTCTTTATAATCTAATTATTATTCTTTTTTCCTCATAGCTTAAACTTTTTTAAATATAGCAATATGTATTTTAAAAAAAAAACTTCAAGGATTTAACAAATTTGTCTAGTCTTTTTGTGCCATGCATCTGAGCCCAGGGCATTTGTCTTAAGTGTGGTCACTGAAAAAGCATGGCTTTTGTGGTCAGGTAGATTTAATTTTGAAACACATCACCACTTGCCATATTAATCTTGGGTAAGAAACTCTCCAAGCTCCCTTTCTATCTCTGTAGGAAGGTACCTATTATCTGCTTTGCAGAGTTATTCGGAGAATTAAATGGTAGTATGTGCTTCCTAAACGATTTGTTATAACTATTATTATTATCTTGCCTTTGCCTCACATTCTACTTCGGCTTCCTCATCTATTATATTAAAGGCAGTAATAGGGGATCTCGCAGGTGGATATGAGCATTAAATCAGAAAGTGCCTAATATTCTGTCTAGTGTATACTAGGCCCTCGCTAAATGTAACTTTTTTATTAGTAGGATTCGACTGGAGAAAGTTAGAAGCAGTGTTGGCAGTGTGACGCGGCAGAAAGAACACGAGCCCTAGCGTGAATCAGATCCCAGGAGGAGCCCAGCTCCGTTTGCCGTGCGTCCGTGGGTGCGTCCCCTCTCTTCCCTGGGTCTCTGCTTCCTTTCCTGCTTCCTAGTGTCCGGCGGGGGGCCTGAATGACACTTCTAATGTCAAGGTCCTGCAGCGTAGCAGGTACTGGGTAAGAGAGCGAGGCCAGGGCATCTAAGCCTAGAGAAGCCGTCTAGAAGGCTCGGTCCTGGCCACTGGGTCTGGCAGCTGCTTCTAGAACCACTCCCACGTGGCCTCCCCAGCTGTGCCCAAGTGAGTGAACTTTGATTTGGTGCAAGGCCAGAAAACAAGTGTGTGAAAAAGTGAAAACTTGGGGCATGAATATGCAGTCCTGCTCCCCTCAGCTGTCAACCCCAGGGCTGTTTTTCAAACTGTTTTATGCCAAAGTCCTTCTGAGAACTATTGTCGCCTTCCAGATGTTCCCAACAGTGGAATTAGGGGCAACTGGTGAAAACCCCCGAGTGAAAAGGCAAGGGCACCTGTGCTGACTTGGGATCCCAGTATCCTTTGAACCGATACCAGAGCAGTTAACTGAAAATAGGGCTTGTCTGTTTGTTTGTTTTTTAAGAAAAACTAATTTCTGCAGCTTTACTGGGACTAAAAGTTCATTGTCTGCTAGCCTACCTTTGCTGACTGATTTTACTAGGAACCGCTGCTTACAGCAAAGACAGAAAGTCTGGCTACTTTAGTTCACAGCATCGGCTCTTTCAGTGAAAAGGAATTAGGGAGAAAAGAGTGAAAAGGAATTAAAGAGAAGAAAGGAGTCAACTACCTTTGAAAGAGGCTGTTCTGGGAAGAGGTGATAGAGTCCCCCATGGGATCATTGTCATATTCCACACGGTCATTGTAACGGTCAGCCCGCTAAGCTGACACGCAAACCCCGCACCATTCAGAGCGACAAGGATCGTGTGGGAGTTATGAGATATATAGAGCTGGCCCCTGTGGCTGGGGGAGGGGGCCAGCGAACAGAGGGCTTTTTCCTAATTAGCTGTTTTTATACAGGGAACACATGACCCAAACACAACCACCAGCTGTGTCTTTGACACATACAGGCAGAAAGGGGGAGCTGGGCTTTTGTCCGCCGCAAATTCTTTCAACTTGCCTGTCACCCCAAGCTGCAAAACTCAACAATGAGTCAGATGAGCAAGACCGTTTCAGACAGTTTGCTAAGTAGACTTGGAAACAGGTATTATTTCAACACGTTTAAGGCCGAAAAATACTGTAAAAGTGAAATTAGGTTAATATCTCTTCCTTTTCTAAAAAACCTCTGACCATTCATGCCATATTCTAAAACTGTATGTGGTTCAGAAGAAACGAACACATTTTAAGGCACAGTATTGCTCGGTAATAAATTCAACCCATTCATCGAATCCTAATTGTTCTGTCCAAACAGCCTTTATCACATGGACTGTTAACTTAGTAAAAACAAACGCGTTTCCGAGAATATTGCGGAGTTACTTTCTCTGTCTAATGAAGGGTACCTAATAATACACCTGACGTCAGTGTACGGATCAGCAAATTGAAGAATGAGGGATAGAGCAAGCAAAAGATGTTTGCTATGTGGGTGTGTGTATATGTGCGTGACATTGTCGATTCTTTGATTTTGCAACTGAAAAAAAAAATCTCAAATATTTTTCAACCATCTGCTTAACGGAAAGCAGTTACGCGTGAATGATTTTCCCAGCGCCGGAGGTAACATGTGCTAACAGTAAACTATGCTGAGCTGCAAGTCATCAAAACGCCATGCCTGATGGCGCTGCCCAGGTAGCAGCCACCAGCACGTTTCCATATACAGCTCACGGAGCAGGCAGGTTCGGAGAACTTCCCAATGCTGAGATTAAAGGAGTCCACAACAAAACGCTTCTCCGACTGGGCAAACACGGTCTTTCATGGACAGAGCTGTTTAGAAAAAAATAGTGCCTTCTTTGTTTCACCACATATTCACTCGCTTGTATAGCACAACTGGAAAACGGTGACAAGACCATAAACAGCTAGATGGAAAAGTGTCAAATTAAACCCAGAGCAAAACCCAGAGCTGATTGGCTTAATTGGAGATAATGAGAAACGAAACCACATCTCTACTTGCAAAGTAAAATAGAGCACTGAAGCAATTACCCAGAAAATTTACCAACAGCCCTTTACCAAAATGCCTAGAAAATTGAGGCCCAAGTGTTTTGAGTTTTCAGATGCCTGGATAATGCCTTAAAGTCCCACCTCATGTTGCTAATGGTGACCTGGACTCAATGCACACTCTATTCTTTCCGACAAAAAAACAAAAACTGTGTCCATAGCGTTTGCCCCAAGTGGGTGGTTCGGAGATTGTTACAAGCACCTCTGGGCAGAGATTTCAAGTCCCAGTACACTGGAAAGGAGCAGATGAGGACTTGAGGAACGTGAAGAAAACCCAAGGAGTCAGTAAAACAAAGGGAAAATGAATGCGAAAGTCTTCTAGGGATTAGACTGGGGCACGTTTTCAAAGAAAACTTGATAAAGCTCTGCCCATCGCTGGAATGCCGATCAAGCCATCTGCAAGTGTTTGAACTCAGAGGCTCCTTTAAGCGCCCGGTCTTGGGAGGTGCACACGATGAAATCCTGCAAAATGGTTCTGCGGGAGGAAGATCTCTGGGGACGTCTGGCAAAAGCGGAGCACAACCACCGCTGTTGACTCCTGTCTAAACGCACATACTACCTGTGTGCTAACGTCTCATTTTTCAGATTTGTACACTGCACGCCTCGAGCACGCGACAGCATCTCTCTCCCCGAAAGTCCTAACAGTACCGCATCCCACCCCCCGCCAGAACACATACATTTCAGGGTGACATCCCCGTGGTCTCGGAGATGGCATGTAAGACCGTCACCAACTCCAAGAGGAGACCCCGACACACAGAGCCCAGGGATAACGTGTTTGGATGTGGGGAGGGCCTGGCCTTACCGAAGCTGGGGGCGCTGTGCAAGGTCATGTCCCGGATCACTCTCGTGCCGAAACAGGACCACATCAGGAGGAACTGCTGGGCCACTTTCTTCAGGGACCCTTGTCTCTTCGCCGCCACCTACAAGAAAGTGAACGACTTTAACAGGGGTTGACTTGACCTGTCATTCATTCCTGGCTTTGAGAAATGACAGGAAGGCTTATGGAAGGTCTCCTCCAGGTTCGCAGTACAGTACGGCGGTTTTCAACTTTAAAAGTACACTTTAAAAAATGAAAGCTTTCGTTGAGGGCCTTAGGTACTTACTTACTTCACAGGTAAAAGAGACGCTGCCGCCTGCAACCCGCCCCCTCGTGCGGGGGCCCAGGCCACGCCTCAGAACCCCAGGGCTGCGTGGCTGCTGAGGAGTACTCGGGCAGCTCACCGTGAGCCTCTGACCCGTGCAGCTGTCACAGAGGCCGGCGATGGGCTGCCCTCCCGCTCCAGCTCACCAACCTTCACAACACAGCGGTCCACCATGGTGTCCAGCCACTCGATGTAGGACTCGATGGGAGACTGCTCCTCCAGGAGGTGGTCAAACTCCTGATACACTGCCAAACAAAGGACAAGCCCAGGCGTCACCGCACTGGTGTTTAGACAGAGGTGCATCTTCAGAGAACAAAGGAGAAAAACCGAATAACACGAGTCTCCAAAAGTCTTAGCAGGGCATTCGGGAATCTAGAAAACGTACCCCGAATTACCTTTCCAGGATTGCCCTCCATGTCTGTGAACACTTGAAACCCTGGCCACCCCACGTTCCTTGCCACTGCCCCCGAGTCCTGCTTGTCTCAGGCAGTTCCCTCTGCTTGGACTGTTCGGCTTTTTGTGGCCCAGCTGAAATGACCCTCATGTGAGATGCTCTCCTACTCTCTTTCCCTGTGCCCTTTGCCAGCAGAACTGCTCACTCCTCTGTACTTTCATAGCACTTTATTTTCTTTTCCTCCATTATGTCACTCATCACACTGTGTTATAGTTAGGGTGTGTGGTGGTGTGTGTGTGCGTGTGTGTGCGCGCGCACGCGTGCGCTTTGTCCGATACCCTCATTAGCTGGCGCGTGACCTGTGACGTAGCTCTGGTTCACGCTAGCTTGCATGAATGGCCAGAGGCATTGTCGCCCTCTTGCGCTCTGCTCTGCGATCGGGCACAGCTGATCACTCAGATGTTTCTGAACCACAACTACATCAGGCAGGCAGCCTAACCAGACTCTCAGTGCTCAGCGTGTGGGAGATGTTTAATAAATATTTGTGGAATAAAGGAAACAATCTCTGTGCCCTCGGTTTCCACGTCAGTGAAAGGCGGGGGGGGGGGGACAATCGTATCACCTCACGACCTGTCTTCAGCTGCAAGTCAGGTGAGTGAATCGGGAAAGTGCTCTGTGATTGGCGGAGCTCTGTGGAAAACGGGAACACGGCCGTGGGGGTCTCCGGTTCGAACCATCTCTTTCCATTACCTTTTTTGTGTTTTTGTACGTGGAGCTCAATAAACCAAACCACAATTCTGGACCCGCACATTTCCGTATTTTCATTTGAGCGGTTTTTGCCCTCGCATGTCACTGAGCTGACCAGTTTGTCCTGTCTTACTTAGTTGATGGCTGCTACCAGACCGGAGGGCAGCCCCAGGGTCCAGAAGGTCATAACGCGTTGGAATGAGAAAGGGCTTTCAAAGTCCATGGAGTTGATCTGCCCCGTTTTGCAGATGAGGAAGCTATGTCTTAAAGCGATGAAATGACCCACTCAGAATCAGGGGGGTGAGTTAGGGACAGAGCAGGGACTGGAACCCCGGGCCTCTGAATTTCTTGTTCTTTCACTCTTCGTCACACTGTGTGTCTGAGCTGTTGTGATTCAGCCAGTGAGAATGATGATGGAGGTGGCAATGTATGTGCTGACCGCTAAGGTTTATCCAGTGCCTGCTGCGTGCCCGGAACTCTTCTAAGTGCTTTACGTGGACACCCTCGCTTCGCCTTATGACAGCCCCTAGAACGTGACTGTTATGAGGCCAGCATCTAGTCTGTAGGCATCGGTGACCTCCGTGGTGCTCCAGCCAAGGCTCAGAGCCTGGTCCCTGAAGCAAGCAACGGTGACTGTATTTTTTCCTACGAGTCAGGGTCACATTTTCCTTCCCCACGAGAAGGAGCTGGCAGGGCGGAACGGTTAGCAGAACTAGGAAGCTGGATGCTCTCGGTTTCCAGTCATCTGTTCACTCTGGCACAGACATTACTGCCATCTCCTCCATGCCTGGCCTGATGTGAGGCTCTGGGGACACGGCCAGCAGAGGGTACAGCTGGCTAGTGCCATCAGGGTGCTCACAGCCTGCTTTCTACCGGCCATGTAGCCGAGAGTAGGGAAAACAGGAAACACGGTGGTAAGAGCCTGGAAGATCCCAGAACCTCTGCAGTGTGCCCGCACCTTGTTATTTTTGTCCCCTCTGCTCCTCCACAGAGTGAGAGCACTAGAGCATGGTGGTGACGCTGAGACTAGACTTGGGGTGAGGTTCACCAACTCTCTGAGGCTGAAGAATCTTCCTCATGGGAGTGGAGGTGGTGATTAAATGAGATCACGCGTGCGGTGAGTTTGACACAGGACCCGACATAGACTAGGCAGGGTCTGTAAGCCGAAATATTATTTTAGTGATGATCTATGAAATCCTTAACAGGGGAAGGCAGGCTGGGGGCCGCACGGAGGAAGAAATAGGAGCCTCACAGGAACCCTGGGGTCGAGGAGGAAAGAAGCCCCAGGGAAAACCCACACGGTCCAACATTTCAGCTGCTCGCTTTGCTTTGGAAAAGAGGTCTCTAACAGGGCCATCTTAGGGAATGTCACTCGTTTATAAACACCATGTGCTTAGACAGGCTGAAGAAAGTTTTCCCTCAAGACAACAGCTAGAAGTCATATACTGGAAACCCGAGAGGCCAGAGGCTCTCAGAAGAAGAGCCCCCCCCACCTTCTCAGGGGGACAGCCACTCTGCAGCCTCCCGAACAATGTCACTGCCAGCGTCTTGGGCCTCACCCCGTTCAGACGGTCAGGGTGCAGCAGCTGCCATAGCCTCCCACCTCCGGATACTCTTGGCACCCGCCTTTCTGAGAGCTGACGGGGGGCCGTGAGGACACCCTTCCCGCTCTCATGCTCCCTTTCCTCCAGCGGCATGACAAAGGGTGGCTGAGCTAAGGAAGGGAGGAGCCAGTAAACCCCTCGTCCGGAGTCCCCCCAGGCTGCGGGCTGCCCTGGGCAGCAGGCTGTGATGGGCATTTGAGAAAGAGCAGAGACGCGCTCGTGATGCTCTCTGGCCCTCTCCTGTCCTCCACTCCCAAGAGCAGGCGGACCACACCAGGGTAATAGAGCAGTATTCCTGCAGGCGTTGTCCACAGGGACATGAACAGATGTTCACAGAAGTATACCCCCATCCATCCCCTGCCCAAACGTTGATGTCCTCAGAAAGTTCGCCTGCCGTTAGGCATGTTGACCCCCGTGGCCCCCTCTAAAACGCAGTCAGCGTATCCAGCTGATGCACACCGAGAGAGACGGCAAAGTTTTATATTCTCATTTTTTTATGCCACCTATGGAAATATGCCTGGCACCGAAGGCCACAGGTGAGGCTTTCTGCATGACACTGTGTGCCGCCCAGTGGCACCGGGACCCGTTTTCTCCTGCAGGGTTGGTCGGCACGTGTCCTCTTAAATCAATTAGCCCCTCGTCTGGGCCAACCTATTCAACGGAAATAATAAAACAGGGTGGGAATGCCACTTAAATATTTCCCAGGATCCTTCTCCTTTCTTTCTTTTTAAAAGAAACAACAAACAAACAAACAAAGACACAGCCGTGGCGGAACAGCTTACACTGGATGATGAGTTTCCGGTGCTCGTCGCGAGAGTCCTCCATGGTGTAAAGGGTCTGCTTGGTGATGCTGTTGAGGTCCACGTTCCTCCAGTCCTCCAGCATCTGGAAAGTGATGTCTGCGCTGTGGATCACTGTTCGAGATGCCTGTAATCCAATCCAATCCAATCCACTCGTTAGCTCCTGGGCTGTTAGGTTAAAACCCTTTCACTTTTTTTTTTTTCCCTCGTTAAGCCTTTTTAATGAATCTGCCATCAGAGGTCCTTCGCAAACTACTTTGCAGTTCAGGAAAACTCAATTTCAGGAAATAGGTAGATTGAGTCTGTAAACTCAGAAGATCTGTTCCCTCGTGTGGCCCCCTCACATCTCCTTTTCTCGCTAAGAAAAACTACCTCCAGGTGGCCTCAAAGCCAGACCAGGCCCTACTGCTCCCAGCCCCTTTGGTCTTGACCCGGTGGAACAATGGGATGAAGCCCAGAGACCTGTCGGCCTTCCTGCGGGAGGGGAGCTCCGCGCTTAACGACCTGTGTGTCTCCTGCGCCTGAGAAGCGACGGGCCCAGATCCAGGCATGGTCCTGCCGCCCCTGGGCCTGTGGCAGCTTTAGGCCCGGGATTTTACAGTGTTTACTTTTCATATAAATGTATGCCGGAGCAGTTTGCAGTCCAGCCTTCTGTTTTTGCTTTTTGTTTTTTATGTAACTACAATGATTAAAACACATATAGATAATTGAGATGGAGAAAAAGGGAAACTACATCTTGAGACTTGGTAGTTTATTGTGTGTACGTGTGTGTGTGTGTGTGAGAGAGAGAGAGAGAGAGAGAGAGAGAGAGAGAGAGCGCGAGCATGCTCACGAGAGTGCTATGGCTTCCTCAAAAGTCTCTAATAAAATGGAAAAAAAAAAAAGTTTTCAAATACACACAGACATTAAATGCCTCCTAATGCTTGTGAAGTTCCAGGCCAGGGTAAATACCGACAGTGCCTTTAACACCCAGACTGTCAACGCACAAGTAAAATCTTATTTAAATCAGAGAGAAGATCAGAGAGACCTAGAACATAGGAACATGCGAGCTGGGTCAGTCTCTGAAGATAACGAGAACAACGGAGTGCAAAGGTCTAGGATTCTGGGTCAAATATACCTAGTTCAAATCCTGGCCTTGCTGCTGACCAGCTGATTGACTCGGGCGGGCGAGTAGATTAACCTGTTTCCTGAGCTATAAAATGGAGAGGTACCAGTACCCACCTCTTACGGAGGGGTGCTGTCGAGGCTTTCTCGAGATAATGTTTAAAAAGTGCATCGCTCGGGGAATGAGACCTCCATAAGGGAGGCTTCTGTTATCCAGGTTGCTCTCTCTGTAGCGATCGTGTGGCACCTCGGGACCTTTGCATATGGCGTCCCTGCCGGCTGGGACATTCTTCTCTTACCCTGCCCCTGCCACGGCAACCCTTCTGTCCCGTATGCTCCGATTTAAATGCCACTCCCGTGGCAAGGCCACCTCTGACTGCTTTATCTAAATAGGACCTACATGACCCATTGTCCTCTATTTCCGTTCCGTTTTCTTTATGACACTTACCATTTTAAATAATTTTTGGTTTACTTTTTTTTTTTTTCCCTGAGGAGGGCAGATACCACTAAGCGTACATAGTGTCTGGCACACAGTAGGCACCCAAAAGTCTTTGTGGAATGAATGGCTGAGATGTGAAGCCAAGCTGCGTGCTTGGTGTATCTGGAAGGGCCCGGATATTGGGATCTTGGGTTTAAGTGTTTGGGGTGAGATTTGGGCTGGGTACCGTTTAGTCTGACTTGCCTTGTGTGTGTTTAGGGAAGCTCACTGGGATGCTAGCTAAGAGATTGCGTGATGCTTCATTCCCAGCACTAACCCTGGTCCTCTGGCTGGTCCAGGCATGTGTCTGATAGCTGCCCAGTGAAGACGGAAAGGTAGTACTCGCTGGTTAAATGACATCCTGTCTGTGTGAGAGGTGGAGTGTGTGTGCGTGTGTGTGCGTGTGTGTGTGTGCACGCGTGCGCGTGCGCATGCAGGTGCTTGTAGCCATGTGTGTGGATGCTTTTACCCACACGTGCATTAAAGGGTCAGAGGCTTTTCTAAACCGTCTGAGCCCCAGCGGGAGGCACCAAGACCATGTCCAGTTCCCTGATATGATTCAAGACCGGCTCTTCCAAGCGGGGGCCCCCATGAGTGAGGTGGGCCGAGTGTTAAGAGAAAATGGGGGTGATGAGGACAGTGACAGATGGAAGAGAAAGGCTTGGCCCGTCCAGGTGATTCCTGGCCTGGGGGAAAACAGCTCTGGGGTTTCCAGCTCTTTAAAATTTTATCTGCAGAAAATCTGGGTGGTTAGCTGTCATCTACCAGTTTCGATTGTTAGTGATTAAGTGGAAAAAAAAAAAATTAACACATGAAAAGCCAACAAAAATAACTCTACACCATCTGAGGGCCAGATTTGACCTGTAGCCACCAGTTTGCACCTTCTGCTTTAAGATCATTAATATTTTATAGAGTCCCTTCCTTAAGGTACAAAACGGATAGAAATGCAAAGCTTAATGCCATCAAGGTATAACTCTGGAGTGACAGTGAGATCTACTTTTTACTGCATACATTTTTGTTATGTTTGAATTTTTTATATTAAGCATGTCGTCTTAGTGGTAAATAGAACAGAAATCTGGAAAAACAAAATTGGATAAATGTTAAATATACTTCGGGGCCGTGAATCCTTTCTTTTGTGATGACAAGACTATAACGCACAGCTCGTCCTCTTCCTTTACCTGTTTGAATCACCGACCACAGTGTTGCTACCCGGGGTGATGTCGTGCCCCACCCCCCCAGGCTACATCCGGCAGTGTCTGTAGGCCTTCCTGATTGTCACAATGCAGGTGGCAATGGGGGTGGCACTACTGGCATCTAGTGGGTAGAGGCCAGGGATGCTGCTAAACAGCTACAGCGCACAGGACAACTCCCCACAACAAAGGATTCTCCAGGCCCACAATGTGGCAGAGACACCCCTGTGTACTTAAGGGACGCACAAACTCGTGGACCTGGGACGTTATCTGAAAGGTTAAGGGGCAACCGATACCAGACACTATTTCGTATGCACGCTGAAGCTACTCAGTGGTTTGCTAACATTTTTACTCCCTCTCTGCAGAAATGAGAGGTAACAGTGAGAGCGGACGGTTACGCCGCCACTTCTCGACAGATCCTCTGGGGCGCTGTTCTGTGGGTTTATCCTCCTTTGTGATGACTTAGCAGGAGTTAGCGCACAGGACGCGGGACACATACCTGGCAAAGATGATTTAGTGATGTTTGCCGCCTCAGAATTTGGGAAAACCGTCTTGACACTGCAAGAGGAAAAGAGTTTGAAATATTTTCAGGCTTTACGATCCTATGTTGGAGTGTCCAGGGGCAGAACTTTTAAAAGTAGCTTTCTTACAAAGTAGCTTTCTTATTTGCCTAAATCTGTCTCGCTTCTCTGACCACATGTTAGGTGCCCACTGGCAAAACCCTGCATTTGACTCTTTGTTCTCCCATTTGGACGACTATTTCCTAGAACGCTGATATTTAGGGTACACATATTTCAGAGTCACCCCCACGCCACACTGGCAGATGTGAGAAATTGTAGTGTCAATCGACCGTGAATAAAAGCAATTATTTACTTGTCTTTCACTTCGCTAATTGCAAGCTCAATCACTTCTCCCCATAACTAACTGCAGGAAGCAAGTGCAAGCTTTGAAGAAGGCCCTTTAGAAAATAATCTAATAGGAAACCCCGATGGAGCCTCAGTGCTGTATGGTGCTGGGGGTCGCTCCTCAGATGGGACCCAGGGCTGCGCCTTGAACGTGGCTTTGCGTTCATAACCTGTCAATTTTATCACATGAGCTCCAAGACCTCTTTGCGTGTTTCGATGATCCTGTTTCTTAGCGGACGTGATTCGAAGTGGGGTGACCTTGTATCTATGGATTTCTAAGCAGACAAATCAGGTGTCTGCCTAAGGTCTTCATTCTTACAGAGTCATTTTGGGGGGAGGGTGTGTGTTTCCACTCCTTGCACATTCCCGAGGTGTACCCCAAGGCTCCCTGGGAAGAGTGGGTGTCTCCAGGGACCCACAGGTGGATGGTCCGAGAGAAAGCTCCATGCTGCTAACTTTCAGCAGGTTTGCTTTGTCAGCATAATTAAAATGAGCGCAGGCATTCCTCTCATTAATTTCTCAACTGATGAAGAAAGTCAGAAATGTCCCTCGGATTATTGTAACTTGTCCTCAGAGCCAGCCTGGCTTGAAAAATAGGGCGCAGGGTGGAGGATTGGGGTGGGGGAACAGATGAACTTCTAATTTTCCAGGCCAATCAATCGTTAATCCATCTCCTTAATTACTTTTTCTTTAACTTTGTGATGTGGAATTTAGTGCTCGTGAAAAGAAAAGAACTGAGAACCGTGAAATAAAGCGGGCTTTATCAATAGGTGATGGGCACCGCAGGCGGCCTCAGAGCCCCTGAATGGGCTCCCTTTGCCTGTGGAGAGAGGGTAATTTGATCTCCTTCATTTTCCTCACTGGGCACTGATTTGGGGCAAGAATGGCAAGCTGTATTCAAATGGGGCTTCGAGAAACATATACCTTAAAACTTTGTTTTGCTTAGAATCATTTCGACTTTCGTTGAACAGCACGTGAGTCTTCCTACAAGGACGGACACAGGGACACAGGGATGCAGGGAGACAGGACCGGTTTGCTCAGGCAGAACTAACTCTGGGGAACGGAAGGAGACGCCCGGCAGAGAAACGAGTCCCAGTCCCCGTACGAGAAATATTAACTTGGCTTCCTCGTTAGGCGGGGGATCAAATATGTGAACACAGCCCCGCAGCTGTTTCCTGCCTCCTGCTCCCGCTGCTTTGTGGGCACGAGCTTCGGAGGGGGGTCAGACAGACTGGAGTTTGACTCCCCGCCCGTAGTTACTGGCCATGTGGCGGCTTCGGGAATGTTTCTCTGCCTCGCGGAGCCTCATCTGCAGATGAGCCAGGCTGTTTCCGACATCACTGAGGCAACGTGAGGATCGAATGAGGTGAGAAGTATGGTGGTGATGAGGAGAAACTTAGGGGTTGACAGACAGACTTGCGAGCAAATCCCACCTCTGCTACTTAACTCGGTCTCAAAGCCCCACTTCCTTTTCTGTAGAAGGAGGTATGCCGCTTGGCAATAAACGTTTTGTGAAGATTAAATAAGTTAATGTATAGAAAGCACTAAGCATAATACTTGGTGCTTTATAGTAACGAACAGTAAATGGTGGCTATTGTTATTATTTTATTAACAACCTGTGTGAGCTGTTTGGCACTCTGCCCTCAAACTCAGTACTTACGTTCAAACTTGATGTTTCGCAAATTTTCTGGAAGGTCATGGAGAGCCACTTTTAGCCACTCGTCCAGCTGCTTGGCAAACTTCCGGATCACCTGAGTTAAGCTGGAATGAGAAATGATGCATTTAAGCGCCTCCCGCGTTGCCCCGGTCGGTCCTTCCCATCGGCCCTACAGGATTTTATTTCCCCTAATGGTGTTTTGGCTGCAACCAATAGGTGCCACTCACAGAGCGACTTCGGAGACAGGGCTGGCAGCCCAGGCCCTGTGGGGAGCTGCTGGGTCTGAGAAGGACACGAAGAGAATGTGCTCCGGGGCCAGCGCTGGCCGGCAGGAAGACACCACGTGCGCGAGCGTGGAGAACAGCCCGCGGCACGGCTCGGTGGCACCCGGAACACTTCCTGCCGGCAAAACTCCATCCTTCGTGTTTTCCGAAGAGCCTCGTGTGAGGGGTCGAGGACAGTGGGCAGCGGGCCCGAGCGCGCCGGTTGGTAATTGGCCTCTGCCCTTCGTGCTCCCCAGTCGTGTCTGAAACCCTCGGCTGGACAGGAACCGTGACAGTGTACCACCGAGCCTGCCCACCCGGCCCGGGCCTCGGCTTACCCAGCTGCTTGCTGCTCGGCGGGAACTGGAAAGCAACGGTGTGTTTTTAAGTGGGCACACAACCCCGATGTGGAACTTGAAACCATATCAGATTTGGAGAGTCGAGGACTCTTTGGGGTCAGGCGGTCGGAGGGGGTTAGCGGGGTGAAAGGTCAGGGGGCCGCAGCAGGTTACAATATGAGATGGGAATTTGGAGCTGAGGAGACACTACTAAATTCCATTTCCGGGGTGTCCTACTCAGCCCTAGATCCAGCGTCCTCCATGAAGGCCTCCTCAGTCCGGCCAGCCACAGGGACTTCTCCCCATGTTGACACTCACACCATCCTTGCCTGCCACCAACGCTGCCTACCCTGCCCCGGCTCAGTCCTCCGCTGACTCTCCCGTCATGAACTTCTACCTCTCTGGGCGATCCGACCCTGCTCCTCCGCTCACTCATTCTTTCTTTTCCATTATGAATCCCATCCTTCTCCATGGCCCTCATACCTCCAGTTCCCCCTCTCCCCCCCATCCGCCAGCAGGTGGTGTCACCTCCTACTTCTCAGGGAAGACGACTGAAAAGCAAGAGCTTCATCAGCATTCCATTCCCTTCCTGCCTCGAATGGAGCCAGCCCCCCCCCTGTTTCATCCCCTCCTGTCTCCTCGGGAACCTTACATGTCCTTTCTCCTGCCTGTCCCACCCTTTCATCTCTCCTGGACCACACCTCTCATCGCTTTAAAGCATTCGAGAATGGTTCACCTTAAAAACAAAAACGCGCTCTGATTTCCTCAGTCCTCGAGCTATCACCCTCTGTCTTCCACTTCGCAGACGTGCTTCTTCAAAGGGATTAGACAGAATCTCTCTGTCTCCTTTTCTGCACCTCCCGTTCACCCCTGACTTCATTCCCGTTCCTTGGTCTAAACGGCTCTCGGCCAGGCAGCAGCCTCCGTCCGTGACACAAACCCAGTGAGCCAGTTTTGGTTCTCATCTCGCTCGACACCTGGGCAGCGTTCGGCCATTCGCCCTGGCTCCTTTGGGAAACGTTTGCTTCCCTTGGCATTTGTGACCCCTCCATCTTCCAGCTACTCCTCCTCCGTCACCTGGCTCAGCCCCTTCTACCTGGCCATTATGTCGTCTGGTTCTTCCAAGTCTAGTCCCGGGCCCTCTCTTATCACTCTTTAGTCCTTCCTTGGATAGTTTCTCCATGCCCACAGCTTCGGTCACCATCTACACTCACTTTTATAACTCTGGAGAGGTCTTCAGAATTCCACCTGCCTAGAGGACCCCTCCCCATTCAGGAGTCCCAAAGGCACGTCGAACCCAGCACGTCCAAACTGAACTCCTCACCCATCAGACCTGGTTCTCTTCTTGTGTTCCCCGTTTCCTTGTGAACTCTTCTTCCCACAAAGTTTCGTTTTTAACTTTTTTAATTATTAAAATTTTCAAATATGCCCCAGGATAGAGAGAACAGTATAATAAACCTCCAAATATCCTGGACCCAGCTTCGATAATTAGCAACATTTTGCCATTTTATCACGTGCCATTCTTTTCTGGCGTGTTTTAAGAAAATTCAAGATTTCGTTTCATTCCAAAATCTTAGAATGCATTTCCAACGTGCGTTTAAATATGCATATGTCCACACACACACACACACACACACACACACACACCACACACACTTAAAACCACCATACCATTAGTATACCTAACAGAATGAACAATTCTTTAATATTATCTAACGCCCAATACATACTCAGATTTCTCTATTTCTCTCAAAGACATCTTTTAGTTTGTTTGAATCAGGGTCCAAACGAGGTCTACAAATTGCATAGAACAGGTAACACTGCCTTGTCCTGCTCCTTCAGCCTTTTAAAACGTTCTGTTCCGTGCCACCGGTTTATTGGCAACATCGTGTCATTTGTTCTGCAGGATGTCCCACGTTCCGATTTGGCTGGTTTCTTTCCTGTAGTGCCGTTTATCCTGTTCGTCTATCCTGTGTGCTCCCCATGATGTGGCAGTTAGGTCTAAAGACTTGATTAAATTTGTTGCAATGTTTGAGGCAGGAAAACTTTGTAAGTGGCCGCTGTGCTGCTCACTGCGTCATTGTGAGGCTCGAACGTCTGGTTCCTCTTTCAGTGTGGCCAGTTTTGAGACTCTCTCCCCATTACCAGGTCGTGCAGAGTTTATCCCCGAGTTACCTCTCGCCCTCATCCAGTTTTCCTCCTTTTCTCCATACTCCAGGCTGTCACCATCCTTCACCGAGGCCACTACAGTGGCTTCCACAGTGTCCCCAAGCCCTGCTCACCCTCCCACCTCCACCCCGTCATGACGGGGATTTTGCCCAAACACTTGCAATCCTGATCTGTTTCACTTTCTGGTTACAATTCAAGACGTTTTCATTATTCTTAGGGTCAAAATCAAAATCCTCACGGTGACCCCAAAGGCTCGCGCTCTGGCCCTGCCGTCCTCCCCAGCCTCACCTTGCATCTTCTCCCATCACCCACATTTCAGCCCCCCACCCCCCACCCAGCCTCTGCCCGGTTCTCTGCCTGGTTCTTGGCCACCGTGGGGCCTCTGTGCTTGGCGGCTTCCTTTCATCCAGGAAAATCCCACCCCTCTCTACCTACTCAGCAACTCATCCATCTGATCTCAGATCAGGAAAACCTTCGCTGAAGCCCCCAGCGATCCCTCTGCAAGGGGCCTGTACTGTGACGCTTGCTAACTATACACTAACTTGTGAGATTATCTGATTAATGTCCACTTCCCACTGGACTTATGCTCCATTAGGAGGGCAGGGACTATGTCTATTTTTCTTATCAGTGTATCCTCGGCACCTAGCATAGTGCCAGACACCTAGGAGGCACATAAGTAATGTTTGTTAAGTGAGATGAGTGGGTGACTCTCCATCCCCAGTTGGATAGACCTCAGATATCTTTCCCACAAGGCACTACCCAAATTATCCCCCCCTGATCCCCATGGCACCAGCGTCCTTTCTGTTTTCCCGGGCCCTTGCCATCCTCAGCAGGGCCTCTGTACTTGCTGCTCCCTCCGCCTGGGAATTTGTGCCCCAGGTAGCAGCGTGGCTCTCTTCCTTACCAACTTCAAAAGTTGGTTCAAGGGTTGACGACAGTATTTGAAATTGCCGATCTCCCCCCTCTCTCAGCTCCCTCCACTAATCTCAACACTCGTGATCCTGCCGCATGTTTTAAAATGATTACTTTGGCTTATGGTATGAAAATCAACTACAGGAGGACAAGGACAGAGCAGAGAGATCTGGTCAGAGGTTACTGCAAGGGTCTGAGCAAGAGAGAGGCCTGGGTGAGGGCGGTAACAGCGGAAATACCGTGCTATCGTCAGATTAAATTATTTTGAAGGCAGAGCCAACGGGATTTCCCGGCGAGCGGATGGGAGCCTATGAGGAGAGAATGGAGTCAAGTAAGTCCTTCTGGAAGAAAAGGGATTGTGCACCGCCCGTGCCCAGCACAGTGCCTGAGCCACGGGCGGTGCCTGATCAATGCTGAAGACTGAGTGGGCCAAAAGTACTGCGGTGTGTAATGAAGCAAAGGCTCAAAACAGTATCAGTTATTAGCACACTGGACCCAACTTCTTCTTTTTTTTTAATGAAATCGTTAAATATATTTGTATAGGAGCTTCCAAATACTAAAACGTAATGATTCTGGTGCAATCGCTTTAAAAGATCTAAACGGGGCATCTATTTCATAGGCATCATACCTTTGCCACAATCAGTGAGGACTCCAGAAATTTTTAGTTTCATTAAACATACTTCATGTTAAAGCTAAAAAAAAAAAAAGAGTTCACCGGTCTAGGTGAGATGATACATAAAACACACAGGGATGTTATTCATAAAACATCCAAGCTTCCTATTTAAAATTTTTGCTCACTGGTTTCATGAGGAGTGCTCTAGATGCTCCAAAATAATTTGTATCAATGGGCACAAATTTCATTCCTTCCTTCGCAATATATACAATATGTGATGGAATTATTAAAAGTTACCGGAACAGGAACGGATGTTACAAAACAAGAAAAACATAACAATGGAATGCCAAAGGAAAACGACGCACGTGCGTGGTGCTGCGCAGGCAAGCCCAAGCTTGAGAAAACTGAGTTTCAGCAGCGGAATTAAAAAATCGTTAACCTGCTTTTACAATCTCATCTGTAAAGCATGCCCAAAGACCTGTGAAAAGACTTTCTTACATTACGTCCATTTTGGCTAACTCAGTGGCACAATTCAAAAGTGAAAAAATTAAAGATTTCTCTTTTGTGCAGAAAAGTCCTTAATAAACCCAAGGGATGCTTTTCATGAGCTACAAACTGAACCCCAGTTTTGCATGCAATAGCTGTTGATTTGGCTTAATTGGATCACACGCCAACATTTGCCATATAGTTAAGGGGTGGCAGAGGCGGGCTAACAAAAAAGGTCACCAGGACAACGAAACATTTCAGTTTGAAAGCAGTCACTGTTTATTAACTGACCAGATTGCAAAAATAACCATAACATATACCTTAGCTCATCCTTATAATAAGCCTGTCGATCTGGTCTCACCTGTTGCCAGCATCGCCCCATGTACAAAACAGGTGGTCTTTATCTTCATTCCACCTCAGGAGAGGGTAATGTGAAGGGCCGCCAGAAGCTGGTTGCTCCTTTGAAGCATCTTCCATAGGTATAGATCTCGTGGATCAGATCCTCCATGCAGGGGATGCCATATTTACCAAGAGACTGAGCAATTAATTGTAGCGTTATCCGTCAAGGCAGTTGGCTTTTTGTTGATTTTGCCATGACCATGCTTGTAGATGAAATCACTTACAGAACTTCAGGTTTGAGTACCTCCATGCAATATATGGCCCCACCATCCTGAGCATGTTAATCAAAGCCTTGCTGAGCTTAACAAGGTGCCATTGAAGATCTGGCGAAGGCAAGAAGGTACAGCACCTTTCAAACCTTGGGGCTCATGCCACTGATGCCTCTGATCCTGATGACACATGCCAGTTTGGGTTCTGCAGGTACGTAGAAGTAGCCAGCTGTTCTCACCATCCTAGCCATTCGAACCTCGGTCTGCACATCTGCCTACATTCTTTGTGCTGGTGCTTAACTTCTTCATAGATAAGTTTCCTCCCTGCCTTTCAAAGGATCTTTCAGGCAAACTTCTCTCCCAGGCGCTTCATCTTCAGTTCTGTGAAATTCCTTCGCTTTTTCTTAAGGGTTTCTGACACAGCAGGAACCTCCTTCTTCTCTTCTGCACCCTCCATGGTTCTGGCCAGGAAAGAGTTGGATCCAACTCCTAAGTGAGAAGATGCCTCAGGATATTTGGCTGCTCTTGACAGAGGTCAACATGTAGAGAAGTGCCTGGAAAGGCCGTCCTATGGCTGCTGGACCATCAGGGAGGGTGGGCTTGCCATTCTGTGTGTGTGACACATTGCCCGGAAGGAATTATTTGATGCTGGAATGGGGGAGCTGGCCTTTGTCCAGAAGCTGGAAGTAAGTAGCAGGACCATTGACGGGGCCTTTCACGCAATTGTTTGATTTTATAAGCTAAGGAAAAGCGAGGAGGGATTCAGCCTGGAAAGGATTCTATTTAGGGACTCAGACACTGGGCTACTGGGAGTAATCTGAACATTCAAGCTGCCCTGGTGTTGAATGAGCAGGTGAGGAGCTGGCCTCCCAATCACCTGGTCTAAGAGATGTTTCCCAGCCCGCTCCACCTTCCTGCATCAGCAGATGGTGCTGAGAGCATCACCTTGCTTCTTGATATGCTCTCTTTCCATGGTGAGCAAAGACCCTGTGGTCTGACCCTTTTCTCTGCTGACTTATCTGCATCTCCTTCCTCAACTCTCCCTTATCCATCTTACTCCCAGGCCGGCGCTCCCAGGGTCTGCCCTGCACTTCTGCTGACACACTTTCTCCTCCCTTTTGTGCAGACATCTGTGGCTGCAGCTTCAGCCCTTTTCCTGTGACCTTTTGCATGTCCATTCCACACATCCAACCCCCTGAATGACCTCCAGCAGTGATGCTGGTACAACAGCAACAGTGGTGATGACAGCAGCTACCTTTTAATGAGTGCAACGTGACAAGCTGAGCACTTCACACATTTTCTCATTTAATCCTCACTAACAAGGAGGTATAAGGAGAGAGGTGAGAAGCCGAGGCTCAGAGAAGTTATTTTATTTGCTCAAGGAGATGCAGCAAGTAAGTCAGAGAGCCAAGATTCAAGCCCGGGTCTGTCCGGCTCCAAAGCCTGGGGTTCACCACTGTCATTTTACCGCAGCCTCACATGGTAAATATCCAAACTGCGCATGCACTTCTAGATGCCTTGTAACTGCTCATCTCCAGACCAGGGCCTTCTGCTGCTTTTCTGTTAGGGAAACTGCTATTGCTTTCGCGCATCTCAGTCTTCCTTTTGCTTTGCTAATATCTTATCCTCCCTGCCCAGCTCCTCCCCCACTCCAAACATGCTTTCTTACTTCTGCTACACCAATCATTACTAACGGCCACTGTGCCAGGGTCACTTGGGAAGTCACGGGCAGTACTCCGAGCTTGTGAAGCTCCTTCTAAGGGTGTGTATACTCTTACTGATCCCTCAGGAGGTACCTTCTCAGTAAAATGGAGGTAGAGATTTAGCCATTGTCTAATTCACTTGATCAACGCCCTATTAAGAATCTAGTAATTCAATCCCTAAAGGGGTCCTTCTATATACATATACATATATATACACACATATATATATTTTGTATATGTATGGGCATATACATATGATTATAAAAATAATCTTAATACAGAGCCAACTACAGCATACAGATATCAATAGCTTTCATATATAGAGATAGTCATCAGTCAAAAGACATGGAGGAAAAGACTGCATTTATAATAGCAACAAAAGTAATATACGTAATCAATTAATTTAACTTTAAAAAATATCTGATTTATGTTTTTTAAATTTACAATATTCCTAAAGCTCATGAAATTGAAGATAAGAATAAATGGCAAGACAAACCTCGTTCTTTGTTAGGAATTCTTCATATGGTAGAGATGTTATTCTCCCTAAACTGACCTGTAAGTGTAATGTAATCCCAATAAAACTACATATATATGTTATGTATGTGCGCATATATATATATATATATATTTAAATAGACAAACTGATGCTAAAGCAATTCATATGGAAAAATAAGTGACAATATCAGGAAAATTGTGAAAAGAAAAAAAATTAAAATATGTGTAAAAGCACAAAACTTCAAACAGAATGATACTGTAACGTGAATATATAGAAATATACTATAGTATAGTATAGGAAGTCTAGAAATAGTCTCAAATGCATATAAAATTTACTATATAAAAAAGGAAGCATCTCGAATCTGTGAAGAAATGATGGAATAATTAACATATGGCATTGGGACAAGAGGATAGTTTCTGGGAAAGATAGGGAAGCCACACTTTCTATCTTATACCAGGATGCATTCTGAAATGAACAAAAATTCTAAAGTAAAAAATTAAACCATAACGTTAGTGGGAGAAATGATGGGAAAATTACTTTATAATTGGAGCGAAGAAGACTTTTAACACTATGATACAAAATCCAGAAGCCATAACAACCAGGACTGATAGATTCAACGGCACACATATATTTCCTGCATGGCAGAAACAGAAGAACAAGAAAATATTTGCAACTCTTATTACAAATAACTGGTTAATATCCCTCATAAACAAAGAGCTTCTAAAAATCAATGAGAAAAACATCAACTACCAAGTAGTCGAAGGCTAAGAACACAGAGTTCACGGTAAAGAAAATAGACATCACTCTGAAAGATATGAAGAGATATTCAATTTCATTCATAATAAGAGAAGGTAAAAGTCCACTAAGAAAAGTTTAAGTCGCATATCTTGGAACCGGGAATTCATCCCTCTGGAAATATACCCTGCACATATACTCCATGTAGTAGGATGAATGGTGGTCCCCCACCAAAATATGTCCACCCAGAACCCGTGGAGGTGGTCTTATTTGGAAAAAAAAAAAAAAAAAGAACTTTGCAAATGTGATTAAAGCAAGGATCTTGAGATGAGATCTTGAACTCACTGGGTGGGACTTAAGTCTGATGATAAGCGTCCTTATAAGAGACCGCTGGACACAGACTGGGAGTCAGTGTGAAGACGGAGGCAGAGACCGGAGCATCTACAAGCCAAGGAACCCTACGGACTGGCCGCAGCCGCCAGGCGGCGGGAGAGAGGCAGAGGACAGACCTTCCTGCACAGTCTCTGGAAGGAACCGACCCTGCCAACACCTGGGTCTCGGACTCCTGGCCTTCGGGACTGTGAGGGAACGCACTTCTGTTGTGTTAAGCCACCCAGTCTGTGGCACCTGGTTACTGCAGTCCTGGGAAACTAACGTGCTGTGCCACGTGATAGTTAACACGTTATTTGTCACAGCATTGTTTGCAGTAGGACAAGACTGGAAATGTCAAGACAACCGGTTAAATTCGGTACAGTGGTACAGTATGCAGGTGTAAAAAAAAAAAAAAAAGGGAGAATAAAGCTCTGTATAGACCGATGTGCAATGCTCTCTGTAACAGTCCCAACAGGAAGCAGATGCCACTTGAAACAGAAGAGTTTATTTACAAGGGGCGAGTCATAAACGTGTAGGCAGACTTAGAGGAACCCACAGGGAGAGTGCTTCAACCTGGGGTTACGGTCAGGGGGCTGTCACCCACCTCCACGCCCAAAGGACAGCCTGGAAGGCAGCAGGGCCCTGTGGAGGGACCCGGCCAGCCTGAGGCACCTCACAGCACAGGGAGGGAGGCGGAGAGTTAAGCTCCGGACTTCAGTCTGGCCCCCCTCCCTGATCTCGCTTCTGCCCTCCGTTGGCTGATCCCAGGGGAGAGCCAGGGGGGAAAGGGAGCCCCGTGAGGCAGAGGGTGGCATGGGGCACAGTGGGGAGTGTGTCTGCGGGGCCACAGAAGTTGTCCGGCATGACTTCCAAGGTGTTTTTTTTTTAAAATCAAAGTACAGAACATTATATACAGCATGTCGCCATTTCAGTAAGAAAGAAAAAAACTATATTATACGCAGTGGTTACATGTGCCTAGCCAATCTGGACAAACCCGCAAGAAAATGATTATACTTGATGCGCTGGGGAGGGGATGTGGGTGTCTGGGGGACGAGGAGGTCGGGGCGGGGGCACTTTTCACTGTATACCGTGTTATACCTTTTGACTTCTGAACCATATACATGGTTCCAAATGTTCCAATTTCTATTTATATTCAAAAATATAAAATTTAATTTTTAGAAGTCCAACATTAATGGTCTTTGCGAGGGAGGCCCCCGGACAGTACGTGATTAGATTCAGGAACAGGAGAAGCAGGAACGAGAAATACTGGGGACCAACCCTGAGGAGAGGTGACAAGAAGCGCGCCCACCTGTCGGGTAATGCCTGCAGCACGGTGGGCATCAGCACTCCGGAGATAGCTTTGTAGAGGATGGAGTCACACACGCCGACGATGTTCACCACCGTGGAGGAGCCCAGCACGGGCAGCATGTGGGGCGGCATTCCTTGCCAAAAGTGCAGGAGGAAACTTTGAACCTGTACCGGCCCACAGAGAGGAGAAGAACCATGAGGTCACACAGCGCCCACCCAGCAGAGCCTTGGGGCTCAGCCATGGCCAACCCTGTCTGTCATGCTGTTAGCTGCTTCCCCTGCCACGGCAGAGGCCACCCCAGCCCGCTGTGGCTGAGGAGGCCCCCGGTCCTCCTGTCCCAAGTCTTCCCCCTGTGGATCCATGTGGCATGCCCACTGCTGGAGGACCACTCGGCCTGGCAGCCTGGGGTCTATTCTGCACTGGGAGTAACATATTAACCCATCTGCGCCTTCATGCTCACTGTGCTCTCGGAGGAGTTTAAGGAAGGGGAGGTGGGACGTGGCTTTTAGAAAGCCCAGAGCACTAGAGCTCACTCTTCTCTGGGCCCGCTGGTGCCCCGGGGGCCCCTGGGTGTTCTGGAAAGGAAGGGAATGGTGCATGAGTTGCCAGTAAGAGGAATGCGTCTGGAAGGGAGGAGAGTAGGTACCACAGACAGAAGTCTCCTGATCCAGACTTGTGCACTAAAAACTGGATAAAGTGCAAGGGCCTCTTGATATCCAAATTCATCCTTTTTCCCAAAGAGCCCTGGCCAGTTGGTGCCATTGTGGGATTCTAGGTGTTGATACCTAGCTATGTGGGCACGCCAACCCCAAACCACAAGCACAGGACAGACATATATATAGTAGGCGCTCAGACATGGACTTGTTGTTATTAATGTGATCGTCACAGGAACTCCGCTGTGCTGTTGATGAACAAACGACAGAGTGAATGGCCACAGCGGACAGCCAACCCCCTGATGGCCTCCTGAACCTGTGTCTGTTGGTGTGTGGTCTGCAGGGGAGGGAGAGAGCAGGGTAGGGGGCGGAGCGATGGAACAAGAGAAGGGGAGTAAAGGGAAATAAAGTGGTTAACTGGTGTATATAACAACATTTAAAAATATCTAGACGTCAGCCAGCATTGACGAGCGGCTCATCTTAAAGTCAGGGATTAACTGAAGTTTTGTGAATTCTCATGGGCTCAACTTGGTTCCTGGACTGTGTATTCTTCTTTCTCCCACAGACGGACACTCTTAAACCCCCCACCTATAGCATCACCCACATTCCTGGTTCCCCATACCAACTCTGATCCAGTGAAGGAGATAATTTAGTATTTGACCCTAGTCAAATGCTATGGAGGTAGAATTATTATTGGCCTTAGCTTCATTTACTGAGTGCCTACTATATGCCGGGAACCTTGCATAGGTACTCTCATTTAATACTACAGCTGAGAATTGTTACTCCCGTTTTGCAGAGACATTTGTCCAAAGCCAGATAGAAAGTCAGAGAAGGGATGACATAGAACCCATGTCTGCCTGTCTTCCCAACAGTCAGTCCCGTGGATAGTTTGTTCTTCACGTGGTAACTGTGCTTCTGTCCTCTTCCTGAGACCTGTCTCTCTCCTCAAACTGCTGCCCGCTTTCCAGTTTTCTGCCCCTGCCCTGGTGACATGAAGTGTCCTGCAGGCCCCTCTGAGAAGTAGGGTCTTGCTTTCCTCTAATCAGGCTCCACCCCTGAGCCCAGCCTGGTGACCTGAGCTCAGCTCAGCCCGCCTGGACTCCCCAGTATACGTATGGGATGGGAGGCTCGGGGGATGAGGAATGGGGAGAAAAGCGTGCCCCCCTGACTTCTGATGGGGAAAATGGTCATTGTCAAAAGCATGACCAAAGTGATGAATGAAGTCGGGTTTGTAAATTGTGAAACTCAAGTCACAGCTGTGTTAATTCCACAAGGGTGATAATGCTGTGAAGTGTTCATCCAGATTGAAAATTAAAACAAAGAAAATCCAAGTGAGTGGAGGTTGCTTTCCAGGGTTCCAATCCTGGCCCCACTACCAACTCTGGGTGTAATATCTCTACACTCCAGTTTCTTCACATGTGCGATGGGAATAAAAGTAGAATTTAATGCATAGGTTTTGGTAAAGATTAGCTTATTACCATTAGCATGGAGGCACTACCACTTCCAGGACCAAAAAATCAGTGTACTGCCCTAAGCATTTCAGACGCCCTTGCCTAAGTTTCTGAGTGTCACCCAGCCAGAATCCCACTGTGGCTCTGCTCACCTGTCAAGGCTCCTGTTCTGCCATTGGGACACCTGGTGGCTAACTGTCAGTCTGGCTGGGCCTGGAGATGGCCATACTCTAGGACAAGGTGCTCTGCTGTCCCCTCGTCCCAGCTTATCCCTGGGCATTGGCCTCGGGCTGGGTCCTGGACCGCTCTGCCTGCCTTTCCAGCTCTGAGTAGGAAACTGCCCCATTGATTCCTTCTGAATGTGTTTGTCCTTCTAGGCTTTCATTGCATGCAACCCTTCTCTCTCTCTCTCTCTCTCTCTCTCTCTCTCTCTCTCTCTCTCTCTCTCTCTCTCTCTCTCTCATTCACTCACTCTAGCTCTCAGTCTAGCTCTCACTTGTTTTGAGCAGTCAGTTTCTAGCAGAAATTCTGAAAAGATCAGCCGCTGTGTACAGTAAAACAAATCTGTGGAAAATCAATGTCTTTAGCAGGCATCTGCCTGTTTCAAGCCTGTTCAAGAGGCACAGGGAGCCCTGCTCAGTCCTCAGTCTGTGGAGCAGCCTTTGAAGAGGGCGTGTTATCCAGTTTTGACCTCCCCTCCTACTCTCTGCGTTTTAGACCATTTAATGTCCTACGGCACTGGTTCCTTGGAGTGAGAAGACGAAGGAAGGAGGGAGAACAGTGTAGAGCGTGATGGCTGACACCCGGGAGTCAGATGTGAGGTGGACAAACGTGGTGTTCACGTCAGGAGGTGGAGCCGGCAGGACCTCCCGACAGACTGAATGTGGAAGGTGAGGGAAAGAAGAGAATCGGGGCTTACGGCTGGAGCAGCTGGGTTGGGGGTCTGGTCATCGAAGACTTAGAAAACACATCTGGGGCAGAAAATTAGTGCTCTGGTTGGGCCATGTTAAGTTAGATGTCGAGTCCATCGAATTCGGAGCTCAGGACCAAATGTATGAATTGTCAGCTTTTACAAAATGGAGATGATGATGTCTTCCTATTATTAGGATGAAGTCAGATAACTTATTTAAAATGCCCGGCATCATGGAGGCATTTAACAAATAAAAACTTATTAGATAGAAGGAAGAAGCTCTTAACTCTTTGCAAGCATAAGTGGTAAAATAATGCAGATGCAAAAATGATTGAAAAATGATTATATAAAGTAAGTTTCCTGGATTTTCTATTTCGGTCTCCTACTGGTGGGATTTAATAGACACGTGGACCAGACCTTGAAAATGGAAGGTAGCCAGCACACAGGCACCGAAGTGGATAAGCCTCAGGAAAAGACTGAATCCAAACTATAGGAAAGCTTTCCTTCAGGTTTTCTGAATCCATAATTCTGGGTATAATGATATCCTGGCAAAACTGCCTTCCTAGTAGGCCAGTTGGGCAGGATGAGGCTCACTAATTAGATCAAAGAAAAGGCGATCCCAACTGCTGCTCACACAGAAGATCTGTAACCTGAGGATGGTAATGGCGCCTGGTTACCAGGATCTCTGTGAGGGTTCAGCGAGCTAATGTGTATCCAGAGCATCCAGAAGGCCTGGCACGTAGTAGGAGCTTGTGCAATAGAAGCTAGTGTTGTCGACAGTATTTTAACACAGCGTATTTGCAACTCCGCACTTGTCGACCTACCTCATCAAAGTTGGCTCTTATCACGGTGTCCAGTATTCTCTGACAGTGTGTTCTGTACATCATAATAAAGGTAGAAACCTGTGGGGGGTGGGGAGGGATCAACGATAAAGGCACACGTTAATACGCATTACTGCTGCCCTTGGAATTTCAATTTTCAAGTTGTTTATTCCCCGTCGAGGGGGCGGAGCCCGCCTGACACCTGCTCATCCTGACAGAGCCCAGGGAGACTCACCTCCAGGAGGTGATTTCCTCTGCCCCTCAGCTCCCTCCTCTGGGATCCCCCAGCACCCGAGTGTGTCCCCTCACAGCACTCACCCCTGGGATGGAAAACAACAGGTTCCTCTCCCTGGCCCCACTCTCCACCCCCTGAAACTGTGGGCTCTGGGAACATAAAATGGCGTGTTAGTCATGCCTGTGCATCCAGCATTTAGCACGGTGCCTGGCACACAGCAGAGTTCAGTAGGGCTTCTTGCATTAAATTCTCATCAGCTGAGAGAGACTGAAAAGGTGATACCCAGTGTGTATTTCTAAGAAGAGGCGATTTTGCCAAAATCACAAAAGAAAGACATTTGGAAATTCTCTAGAATCTGCTTAGCAGGAGAATTTTATCTCCAGCTTCCTTTCTCCAAGGATTGTAAAGCTGTGGTATGGAAGTTTGTTGAGGGGTGGGGGAAAAAAAAGCAAATTTGAGAAAAAAAATAATGATTTATCTAGTTCTTAGATTGAAAGCATTCTCTACAGCTATTCTTTGTTTCAAAACGTGGATGTGTACGTGTTTAACATACACTTCGTGTGCTGGTACGAGCATCCAGCCCCTGCTTGACTGTGAGCTTCCTGAGGGCAGGACTCAGGGCTCATTCATCGCTGTACCCCAGCTCCCAGTGCCACCTGTGGACCACAGGAGCTCAGCACCTGCTGGCACACGGGCTGCATCAGGACGGGTGCCTTAGAGATGTGATAACCTGGGGAAAAGTCCCCAAATTCATGCTTCTGATGATTTCCTCCAAACACCCTATGATCCGAACTCCTTGAGTCCCTATACTTATAAAATCTTCTTTGTCTGAAGGATCACGATTTCACCCTATCCTCTGCAGCACATGGGAAAATAAACTTTATCCTATCAAAAAGAAATCTAGAGGAGAGGGGTTCTTCCTTCGTGAAATAAGAAAGTATAGCATCATAGAGGGATAGGAAGGGCAGTAAGTAGGTAAACAGGTAGATTAGATAGGTAGACAGATAAACTTTTTATTTTAGAACAGTATTGGCTTTGTAGGACAGTTGTGAAGATAGTACAGGGACTTCCCACATACCTTACATCTAGTTACTGTTAACATATTAGTATGGTACCTTTGTCATAAGTGGTTAACCAATACTGATACATTATTAACTAAAATCCGTACTTGATTCAGATTTCTAGCTGCATATTTTCAAACTCACCATTCTGCAATTAGTTGTGTGCATGCACGTGTGCGTGTGTGTGCGCATGCGCGTCTGTGAGTGTAAAAGAAAGAGAGAAATCCCCCGCGCCCAGTAACACTTCAGACACGGTCACCTTCTCCTCGGGCAGACTGGCTGGTAGATTTAAATCTTTGACATTTGGGAACTCTGGCAGCAACGTTCCAAGTTTGGATCGGGGTGAATATGCCACCGTCTGTTTGCTCACTTCTTTCTTGCCTGTCTCGCTCACCCAGGCGGCTCCTTTCTTGGAATACATCACATCATAATACTGTGAGTTCTCCTTCACCGCAATGCCGTAGTAATGGTACCTGGGCCACAAACAGAGAGACATCCACATGCACCATTATCAGGTGGGGTTTCCTGGACAGGGGTTGCCCAAGGCCAATGATGACTAGGCCTGTCCTCCCTGGGCTGGAAGAGTTAACTCTCCTCTAAGGCTCTATATCTCGGAAGTCTAGAATTAAACCAAAGTTCCATGTTGCCAGCCATCAATCAGGCAGGTAAAATTAACCATAATTGCCTCCTACAGAAAATGTTAAGTCAAATACTTTGCAAAGTACGGGGATGAAAAAATTTCCACTTGTACTTAATATCTGATATCTAGCCAGTGTGATCTACAGGTATTGCACTTGAATCTCCTCTTCTTGGGGGGGGGGGACCCCAAGAGGCAGGGTATGTTTATGATGGCGAACTTTACCACCAACACCACAAATTCATTTGGCCTGTTTTTCTTAGGCAATAAAAGGTAGTTTTAAAGAATCGTTATCTTTAAAAAAAATAATTTCAGTGTTTCCGTTGATGCTGAATGTAAAACAAAAACCAGAACTTTTTATTAACTCGAAATGGGCTTAATAATAGCAATATCATTAACTAAGACTAAGGAAGGATAGAGGCTGCATTTTATTCGGATTTTAGCTTCAATCTGTTGAGCACCTGCCATGTGCTAGGCTCTTTTTGCAAAGTGTTTTATGTATATTAATTTGTAAAATAATACTGTGAAATGGGGATTATTAAGGTCTTTTTTATGGATGAGAAAATGGAGGCAAGAAAGCTTAACTTGCTCGAGGTTATAGCTGTTTAGAATACATGTTCTCGCACGCGGGTCTAACAGCGGTACTACAAACTTTGATATTCGTCAGAGTCATTATGGGTCATAATGAAAACACAGATTCCTCGGCCCCAGGTCTACTGATTCAGAGCATGCGGATGGGGCCCAGGGCTCAGCACTGAAACAGGCTCCACAAGTAATTCTGATGCACGTCAGTTCAAGATGGACCAGCCTGCTGGATAAGCACCTGCATTATATTCCTGGCTCTATGGTCCCTAATCATTGGACTGTCATTATCTACTACTGTAAACGGGGTGCCCTCCCCTACCCTCCTTTCCTCCTGGTACCATCACAGCGGCTCACAAGATGCCAAGTGCTTTACACACATCACCTTATTTCATCTCACAAAATCCCTGTGAGGCTGGAACAAATTATTATCTCCGTTTTACAGACTAGGGAACTAAGGCCCAGAGATTAAGTAATACATCCAAGATCACCCGGTAAGTGGTAGAGGCAGGATTCGAACCTCCAAAGTGCTTTTAACCACTTAGCCAGTGATTCTCAAACTTTGCTAATAGTAAGAATCACCTACTGAACATATTAAAATACAGACTCCTGGGTCCTGCCCCCAAAGATTCTGGTTTGGTAGGTCCAGAGTAGACTGTTACAATAACACAGCAAGACTACTGTAAGTAACTCTTGGACCTCACTTTCAGAAACACAGTACAACATATTAACTCTTCTTTCCTACTCATGGAGAGATGGTTGGTGACCGTCACAGCCCGATACAAATGAGGAAGCATTTTGAGTTACGGGAGAGGCTTCACAGGGAGGGGAGAGACAAGCACATGTAACCTTCCCTCCCCTGCCCTCCTTGCCTCCTGGTACCATTCTGTGATATTTCTGCTTAGTGGGCATCTCTCCTCTATCTGAATACATCCGGGGATGAGGAACTCAGAGCCTCCGAAGGTAGCCCAGCTCATTTTGGGTCGGTACAGTTATCGGAAAGTTCTCTCTGTGTTGAGCTGATCTCTGTCTCCTGTGTCTTCTACTTTCCAACTGTCATAACTGCCTTTCCAACTCGAAGTCAGTCCTGCGGGAGGGGGGAGGGGTAGGGAGGGGTTCCGTGTGCCCCAGAAGCGCCCTTCAGGTGGGAAGGCAGTCATGACAGTCTCCCTAACTTTACCAAGTTCCCCTTTATAATTCCTCATCAAGATCATCATAACAGTTCAGATCAGACCTTTTCTTGGGTTTTCAGAGTGTAGATTGCTAAAATCCACAACTACAGGAAGCTATTGCTCTGATCTTAGTTTTCCTCTCTCAGCTTCGTAGGCACGTCAACACACTCTCCACCAGCCCCTCCCCCCAGCGTCTTCTGTCCAGGTAAATTTGTTGAGGGATTTTCTTTCTATAAGGCCCAACAGCGGGTTGGAGACTAGAGTTTCTGGTTACCTATGATTGGTTGGAGGTGTGACCAGCCTTGGAGGGTTCTTATAGAGAGGAAAGAGGGAAATTGATTACATGGAATTTTTAAGGAAATATTACCCAATATGCCAACCTCTAGGTTAAAGAAAAACAAAGACAAATGAACGAACAAAAAACAGGTGTGTCGCATGTGCGACCAGAAGGAGACTTTCTCCAAGTTTATACAGGATGAGAAAACTTTGTTCTATCATTACTATCTTTACTATCTATTTCTACTCATCTTAGAAATGGGCAACTATGTTTTGGAGGAAGTGTCTCTCCAGAGACTATGAGTGGGAGAAAAAATCATTCGTTTCCACGCATTCGGCCTTCTTCCATCCATCCACTTATCTGTGCAGCCAACACTGTGACTCACCCATTGTGTGCCAACTACTGTGCTTACCAGCAACCAAGAAAGGAAGAATCTGGCTTTCGTCCCCTGTACTCTTACCAAGGCCGAAAACCTCATTTTAAAACGGATACTGGAATTGCTCAGTATGAAACAAGCTTTATTCTTCAGAGTAGTCACCTTAGAAAACTATGAGAAATTTATTCCAGAATGTCCCTGGCTAAACACTTTCCTTTATGTCTCTTTGGAAATCGCCCCCCAGAGCTTCCGAGTGACACACAAATAATGTGTCTCGGTATTTTCAGAACTTTCCCCCAAAAAAGGTTTTTCCTAGTTTGATCCTCTACTTTCTTTACCTATCTTGACTCCAAAGATAAACCCGCCCCGGGAAGATGGGAGCATGCTGTTCAGGGACAGGAGGAGTGAGTGGGCGGCCCCGGACATGCCGCTTCCGAATCACCCTTAGTGACACGTCTTAAAGTCTTCTGTGGTCTATTTTTTAAAAAATAAAAAAAATTCAGTATTTTACAAGTTGTCGACAGGTGCTGACCTGCTACTCAGCTGGTCAAAATGTTCGGAAATGCCGTATAATAAGGCACCCCCTAGTGAACTCCCCGTGTACATTAGCATAATAAAGGTTCTGAGAAGTCCTGCATTAAGGAGCCTGTTTAACTCAGTGCTAGACAAACTCACATGGCCACCAGACCTTTGTCATGGAACACCTAAGAGTGTCCCACAATTTTTTAAATGCCCTTCTAGGCAAGTCTTACAAATCCAGATATTTAGACACCTGGGAGGTGTCTCCGTAGGCTCCTCACTCCTCAGGTCACCTCTTCAGAAAGGCCTTCCAGGACGAGGCTTTCTCAACCAGGCCACTCCCCTTTTGTTACTCCGCGCAGCCCTTTGTCACAATCTGATTGTCTTTCTTCTGTCTTCCCCACCAGAACGTATGCTCCGTGAGGACAGTGACTTGGTTACTCCTGTGTCCCCAGCACTTAGCACCATATTACCTGACAGATAGGAAGTGTGAGGCAAAGATCGGTAGCTTGGTGGGAGTGGGAAGCACTATGCCCTGGGCAGCACGGTACGGCTGAGCCTCCCCTCCCCATCTCCCTCTCAGAGCTTAGGCCGGGCTGCTCCGTCGGCTGGCTGGATACTATGAGAGCAGCGTGCTGCTCAGTGAAACAATCCAAAACACCTGGAGATTGTCCAAGAAGCTCCAAGGTGCCCCTTTAAATGATGCTTCAGACAATTTTACAAAAGCCCGTAAAGGCAGGGTAGCATGAATTCGGATTCCTTAAAGCAGCTGGGCCAGATGGCCCTGGGCTTTAGATGTCCTCTCTCTCAGGGGTCCTGGGAGAGATGGCGGGCTGTCTACCGCTCCTCTGTGCTCTGGCCAGGCACGGAGTTCCTGCCAGGCCTGCAGACAGAGCTCAGGGTGAAAGGCCTGGGGTGAAAGGCCTGGGGTCCAGGTCTCTGCAGGCGAGGGGCTTCGGTGCTTACTTGGACTGTCCTCGGGTCCCGAGTCTTCTGGTGGTCAGCTGAGGAAACTGCTGCCTTATGATCTGCAAGTCAACACGAGAATCCGTTACGCGTCGGGAGAAGCTGGGGAGCACAGAGACTGCACTGAACGGCAGTCTAAAGAAGTGGGGAGAGCGTATATCCTTGGTGGCATTGGCTCATTAGGAGCCTGTCGGGCCCCCGAGAAGATGCCTGGCCTCAGGAACATGGGAGGGGGCCGTCGGATGATCGTGGGGCTCATTTGGTGGCTCTAAGCTTCACCCCTCTTACTCATAACATCAGGGAGAGTACCTGTTGATCCAGAACTTGTCACTCCCTGCTTGAAGCCCTCCAATGGCATCCATCACCCCTGGGAACTAAAGCCCACCCCCAGCCTCTGTACCCTGTCCCTGCTAACCTCCTGACCTTCATTCTCACCCTTACTCACTGGGTCCCAGACACGATAGCTTCCCCCCACCCCCGCCCCCAGACCTGGAAATACAACCCGACTTGCTCCCCACTGGGGGCCTCGGTACTGCCCGTTCCTCTGCCTGGAATGCACTCACACCTGCATCTTCACAAGACTGGCTCCTTCCCTCTCAACGGGCTGGCCTCTGAGGGAGGTGCCTCCGCCCAGCGACCTCCTCTGATGAGCCAGTGCGGAGTCGCACAGCGGCCCCTCAGTATCACGTGGCCCAGCTCTATGTCTTCTTCCCACTTAGCGCTCGGACGGGAGCTTGCTGGCTTACTCTCGGAGTGCTGTTTCCTCTTGCCTCCCTCACCTGAACGGAGGCTGCATAAGGGCAGGGACCTGGCACACGTGAAGAGCTCAATCCTCTTCTGAGGAATGGAGGAACAAGCCCCTCCCCCTGCCCCTGAGGCTGTCGTTTACTCATCTGCAGAGTGGAGGATGCTAACTGCTGTTGCCCAGGACGACCACACACATTTGCCAGAAACCCTGAAGGAGGGGCCGTGTGCCCAGGTGAAAACACAACTAAACGGCCTCCTCGTCCTTGGTGTTGACAGAGCTGAGGTCTGTGGAGAGGGCAGGGGAGCGCAGGTCCTTGGGCAATGGCTTTTGGAACTAGACTGCCTGGATTAGATCCAAGCTCAGCCTGTAGTGAGTCAAGAGCCCCTGGGCCAGGTTTTATAACATTCAAATGATTCAGTTTCCTCCTTTATAAAATGGGAATGATAATAACCCCTACTTCAGGGAAATTTTGTAATGAGCTGAGCTGACGAGTAAACACACATAAATAATTTGCAACAGTGCCTGGCAGTTAGTAATGGTTCGATAAATGTGACCCACTGTTACCGCTGATCGTCCTGAGGATGCATTCCCTTTTACTTCCAGGGACTTTTCCCTGAGGTCCAACCAAATTCTGCCCGACTCCCTTCCCTTCTAGTACAGCATGGAGCAGGCACACATGGTCAGAGAGTGCGAGGCTACACGCTGTCCTCCCTAGTGCTCATCGACCATGGGTAGGGCATGAACACTGAGCACTTTCTCAGAGGTGGGGATGAATCTCCGTCGGTCCATTCACACCCTCCCCTCTTCCATCCACAGATACTCTCATTGCCTGGTTTGCTCATTCATTCAACGAACTTATACTGTGACCCTACTAGCTGTTTGAACTTGGACAAAGTTTAACCTCTCTGTGCCTTACACTCCTCCTCCGACGTCTGGGGACTCAGGGGTTTACGTAGTCCTCCCCTAATCAGAGGGATAGATGATGGTGGCTTCAACTAAATTGGCATCGGCGGGATGCAAAGACGTGGACGAGTTAGAGAGAAGCTGAGCATCTGGAATGGGCAGTGTGAAGGATGACCCTGTCTGTACGTTAGGAAGCTAACCCGTCTCCAGTGTGGAGAATGGATGGGGTAGTAAACGTTGCATTCCTCACAAGGATAGTCAGAGAATCTAAGGAAACAACATTGTGATACCACTTTGGGAAGTAAAAAGGGCTTCTAAAATGCCATCTCATAGTGATGATACAGAGGAAAGTGATGCGATCATTCTCAGAGTTCTCTAATGGTATCACTTTTGTTGGTACCGTATCCCTGGTTTCTTTAACCCTAACTCCTGTAAGCTAAGGACGTGGGCTTCCCACTTTGTCTATGTCCCTCTCAAATGGCTGTGACCCGAGGAAAATAATATATTTGACCCCAGGATCTGACCCCAGGTGTCAGCGACAGGGCAAAGCGCTCTGTCCTGTTATGCAGTCTGAGACCACACCAGGGTCTCATGGCCTCCTCACCTCAGGCCACTAATATTAACCTCTGGCCAAATATGCCTTCCAGGCCTTCGTTATGTGACTGGTGTCAGAGCCAAGATTTGAAGCAGCTGTTCACACAGGCACAATAATGAACAGATACAAATGTGCCAAAAGAGATTGAGGGAAAATACTAGAAGCATAAAAATAGGGCCAGGGTGTGTGTGGGGGGAGTGGGGGGGGGGGGTTCTTCACATTGGTAAAAAGTGGGTTGATTTGAGTTCTGAGTTTCCTACGTACCCAAGCAAAGATGATAATTCAATAAAGTTACAAGTGTCCCAGCATCCATAAGATAAACACATTCTAGTTGATGAAGAAAAGCAGAAATTTTCCTATATTTCCATCTGAGAAATTTCTCCTATGCAAACGGGTTCCACAGGAAGGTACCATGTTTAATGCTCTGATATTAGCATACCATTTGAAAATAATACTATCAAGTGCTGTCACAGCTGTGGTAAACTGAAATATTTATTGCGGGTAATGTCGTTTATTAATGCAACCCTTCCCATAATTATTTTTATAATAAAAAATATTCATACACTTTGATTTATTAATTCCAAGGAAATAATCTAAAATTAAAAAAAGTTATGTGCAGGGCTACTAATGAGAGTGAAAAATTGGAAAAAAATAAATGTCCAGTGATAGGGAACTGGCTAAATAAATGATTATATATGTACGCAATAAGATATTATATAGGCATTAAAAATGATGGTAACAAAAACTATGTCACAACACAGAAAATGCTTATGACAATGTTATATGAAATAGCAGACCTCAAACTACATTTATGCTATGGTTATAGCTTATGTTTACACAAATATAGGAACCGAAAGGAAATGGGGAAAAATAAAAATGGATGTTTATTAGGGTAGTCGAATTGTGAGTAAAACAAAAGGGTTTCGTATAACATTTGTATAAAAAATCAACTTTTTTTTTGCAACTAGAAGAGGATTTTCTTACTAGAAAGAGTCCTAATTGACAAAGGAGTTTCAAGCTAATCTTGAAAGCAGCACCAAAAATATACCGGAATGTTATAGTGGTTGTTTTTCTTTCTTTTTCTTTTTTAAAAAATAAATCTTTCCCTATTCCCTAAAAACAATATGTAGATAATTTTAAGGAGCACTATTGTTTTTTCTGTTGTTGTTATTGCTAAGTTTTATTACTACCTGATTGAAGAGAGTGGGCAAAGTTCTGAAATCTTTCTAAGTGTTTGTCCCAATGGCGTCCCACATAACGTGCACAGAGCCCTGGGCTAAGGTACTGGGGACCACAGACTGGTCTAGAGACACACCAGAGAGCCACTAGGAAATGCCTGTTCTACTTCTACGAGGCAATAAAACATGCAGTCGATGCGTTTGCAGTTCTTTGCACTGTGATCTTGAGGAGTTATCGAGTCGTGGAACGGGGCTGTGAAGTCATCAATCAATGTAATCTACAATTCCCTCCATAGCTGATGGGCTTAATATCCCCTGAATAATGTCTGCATCGACATTATTCATCCAGAGGCAAGAATTTCACCAACTCTATGATCAGCATCGCCCTCTCCAGAGTCACCCAAGGCAGAAGCAGGAGAGACGCCACTCTCTTCCTGACACTGCACAATCCAGGTCCTGTTGATTTTGCCCAAGCCATCTCCTGAACCCTGCCACTGCTCTGTATCCCCTGCCACTGGCCCAGCAACGCCCCCCTTTTCCCCCAGCCGTGATCGCTCACCTGGACCCCAATCTCTTAATTGGTCGCTCCTCCTCCAGCCTCACTGCCCTGAGAGCAGGATCTTTTTTTAAAATCCCAATATGATCATTTCATTCTCTTGTTGAAAACAGCGGGTGCCTCCTCGCGACCTATACTGGATCAAAATCCAGCCTCTTAGGGCTGGTCCATGAGGACCTCTGTGACCTACCCCAGCCTCAAATCCAGTCCCTCCTCACTCCCCACCCCCTCTCCCCACCCCCGTGCTCCCTGAGCTCCAGGCACATGCTGGTCCTACCATGGCACGTGCTGTCTACTCTTTCTGGAATGCCGAACCCACACTGCGGCCCCAGTCACCCCCAAGGAACTCCTCTCTGAGCCTCTCCACTTGCCCTGTGACCCTTCCCATGAAGCTTTAGATGCCCGCTGTCTCGGCTTCCCTAGCGAGCTGGTAAGCAATGGCGTAGGGTGGTTAAGCCCGCAGGCTCTAGGGCCAAGCCCTGGGTCCGGCACTGTGCCAAGCACTTTACGTGTATGACCTCAGTTAATCGCTACAACAGGCCAGGTTCCACCGCTGGTCCCTCTGCACAGTAGGCGGAGGCTGAGAGAGAGGCTCAGTGATCTGCACAAAGCCACGCAGCTCACAAGATGCACGCCTGAGTGTACCCAGTCCAACTGGACACCCTACCACAACGAAATTCTTGCCTCTGGATGAATGAAAGTGCCCCAAAGCCCCTTCTTTTAACAGCACCTTTTGTTTCTTTTATGTCACATTCTTGCATTCATACCCGTTAGGTATGTTTAAGGAAAGAAATCATTTCTTATATCCATCTACTCCTCAATGAAGATTTCTCTTCAATTCTCCTAACTTTGACCCTTTTGGAAACATTCTTGTGGCCTCTGATGTGAACAGAATCTGAGAGCCCTGTCCCCAAATACTCCAGGGGAAGGGGAAAACAGCGGAGAGGACTGTGACCTCGGCAGGTGGCCTGGGGTGTCCCCTTAGATTAAATCTACTCGCATCCAGGAAAGTGGAAATCTGACAAACACTTCTGCTTAATAAAAAAAAACAAAAAACAAAACAAAACAAAACAAAACCACTAAGCAAAAGTCATTCTGTCTGGATAACTGAGGTCCTCAAGTGGATTTCCTGAGGGAACAATCCAGATCATTACCTGTCTACACAGAGGCCTCTGACAACTCTCCATGGCCCACTGACTCAGCTGGAGTTCAGAGGTCACTGTGCGACTCCACTTTTTCTTCTACTTTTTCTCTCAAAATCTCCTGACATGAGCCCCAAGCTCCATCCAGATCAGACTACCTGCTGTTGATCAATTCTCTGAATGATTCCCGACTTCTGGGCTCCATGCTCTGCACCTCCTACCTGCCACTCTCTCTGCCTCCTCGCCACGTGTGGCCTAGAACCCCACTCAAGCACGCGCCACTCCCCCATGGATAGCCTTCCCGATTCCCTGACCGGGTAAAAGCTCTTCTTTCTCCAAACCATGATGGCACCTGCTACTTCCAGCCTATGACGAGTTCCGTCCTTCCTCTATGCTGAGCATATTCTGATTCTACCTGCCTCTTCCCATCTCCACCAGTCCCAGGGCCACGAACTTGTGCCTGGATTGCCACAATGGGCTCCTCATTGCCCCTGTGTCCAGTCGTGCCCTACCACAGCCACAGCTCCACGAAGCCTCTAGACAAAAAGTCCAAACCCGTCAGGTCCTGCCAGATCCCGTCCCGCCTTCGTGCCTCTCCGCCCCCTCCTCTCCCGGGCTGCGCACCCCGGCCATATGGGCTTCTTTCAGGTTTCACGAACATGCTGCGTCCTCCCTTACCTTACCCAGCCTCTCCAATAGGCTGTTCTCATTTTCTGGAACCCTCTCCTCATGCCCTTTGTCTGCCTCATGTCTACTCGTCCTTCAAATCGTAGCTTTTATCTTATTTCCTCCCACGAATCTTCCCGGGGCCACTCGTTTGGGTCAAGTGACCATTGTTATGTGGTCCTCATACCTAGTCAGTGGTCTGCTTAGCTCTACGAAGTCCTTGCCCACGCCTACGAGACTCTACACACACTGGAGCTGCGGACTCCTTTTCTGCTACTCTTCCCCACATTTGACAAGCTGCGGCCTCAATAACCACACTAGATTGCCTAACGGTACATAGCTTAGATTCCTGCAACAACAAGTATTTATTGAGCCCTACTGTAGGCCAGACACTTGCCAAGCACTAAGGGATATGACACTGAGAAAAACAGAAACAGCCTTTGTTTAGGAAGCTTTCATTCTAGTGGGAGAAGGCCAAAAATAAACAAATTAAAAAGTCAATATATCTTATATCGGATAAGTGCTACAGAGAGGAACAGAAAAAGCAGGGTGAGGGGAATAACGAATTGGAGGTAGGGGTTATTTTACTTAGGGTGGTAAGGACTCCGCGATCAAACGTCGCATTTGTGTGGCGACCTGAAGAAAGTGGGTGAATAAAACTTGTGGCTATCTGGGGGAGGAGCCAGCACGGAGGCTGGGAGGGGTTGCCGGGCTTGGCTCACAGACGGCCTCGCTGGCCTGTGTAAGCACTCCTGCCTTGACTCCGAATGAGATGGGGAGACTCTAGAGGGCTTTAAGCTGGGAAGTTGGGAGCAAGATCTGACTTACCTTTCAAAGAGTCGCTCTGGCTGCCGCGAGGAGAATTGACTGGAGGGGACAAGGATGGGAGCAGGGAGACCTGTCAGAGGCCACTGGGTTAGTCCGGGCAGGACATACTCTGGCTCAGTACATTAATTCATAGATCCAACAGATGAAAGAAAGAGAAAAATGAATCGTCCCTCTTCTGCTGGCCCCTGAGGTGGTTTCCAGTGCTGTGCGCTGACGTAAACGCTGCTATAAGCAGCGTTGTTTTCCCAATGATCTTTATTGTTATTGTTGATATTTTGCTTGGATTTTGTTTCCCCCTCAAGTGTGGAGCTGCTTGATTAAAGGGCAGAAACATTTCAAGGTTCCTACAACATACGGTCAAATTGCTTTGCATGAAGCAGAGAAGCGTACCATCACTTTTTAAGATTGTGCTGAACTGAAGAGCCAAAACAAGACCTTTGAGCGCCAGGGTTCTTCACCTGTAAGATGGGGGAAATAACACCTGCTCAGCTTACAGCCTTCTAGCGGGGTCTAAAGGGTCGGGGTGGACACCTGGGCTTGTGCCCTGGGCCTGGTCAGCCGGAGGCAGAAGCTCCACCTCCACAGGGCTTTCATGGGCGCTTCACTGGCCAGAGGGGGGAGGGGAGAATGCCCAGCTGTCAGGGAGGGGCTGCAGCCAGGGGGTCCACATCCCCTAACACCTCTCTCTGCCTCCCCTATTACGTCTTCCACTAGCCATCAACCTTTTTCTAGCCCATTCTCTTCCTTGACAGGGTTAACACTCTCTACTTCAATCCTCGGATGGATTTTCAGAGGATCTTCATCCAAACCAGTTTTTTAGGCTTTTGTGGTAGGTATGTTGTGGTCTCCCAAGCGATGTGTTTGTGCGGTTAGACTATTCGGCTCTGTTTGTAAAGATACTTTTTATCCGAACACATTTGCTGGCCAAATCCCCTCTTCCTCCCCGCAAAAGAGAGAAAGGTAATTTCACATAAAGAACTAAGAGGAAAGGAATTTGGTTAAGAGTTGGGGGTGGGGGGTGGGTGGAGACGCTGCTGAACCACAGCACATTCTGCCCAAATGGAGGTCAAGACTTTTCCCACTCCGAGCAAAGAAAGGGCTGGTGTGGACTGCGCCTCCTCCTTCCCGCCCCAACAAAAACCTGTGGGAAGGGAAGGGGCTTTGCTTTTTTGCTTTTTTTTTTTTTTTTTTTTAACTGTTTCTTATGGGCTGCCCATTACAAATTATCCTCCTCTCCTTTCACCAAAGAATCAGCTGGTCCCGGAATCTGAAAGCCCAGCGAGCACAATTTAGTTTGAGTCTCAAAATGCAGGGTTGGTTTCGGCCCCACTAAGGGCCGTTCGGCTTTTAATTTCTGGAGCAAGACTCGGCAAACAGTCCAGCACTTTTGTGGAGCTGTGAGAGTTGAGCTTCGCTGTTTGATAAATGAGCAGACGGCAGGCAGCCCCTCTTTCTTTTTTTGTATGGATTCAATGAAGCCTGCCTAAAGAACGCCACATGCTGTTCTAGCTAGTGATCTAACATTCCGCAACACCCAGCCTTCCAAATTCCCTTTAATTACTCGCGAATCCCACCCTTCTGTCTCTCAGCCTGGCAGACGGGGCTGGGGGGTGCTCGGGGCTGGGGGTGGGAAGCAGGGGAGCTCTGGAGCTCTACCCTCTCGAGCTGCCGGGATTCTTTCTTAGGTGGTGATGATCGTGATAATGCATACCCGCCCCCCTCCCAGTACATTATTCTCCTTGGTTGAAGGAAACTTGGCATGGGGGCTATCCTGACATCATTTTGTGGGTGCAGTTTTTAAGAAACATGAGTGAGTTTTAGGCAAACATTTCTGAAATGTCATATGCAAGCCACTGCCCTCTTTTCTGGAAGAAAAGAGTGAGAAGAGGAACCTGTTGAGCATCACTGGGTGCCATGGACTCACAGGGGGTTTTACCTTTGGTATGCGACTTTATCCTAAAAACAACACTAGAGGAGAGTATAATGATTCCCATCTCACAGACAAGAAACTGGGACCCAAGGGCTATTCAAGGCTGCTTGGTTTCACAGACTCCAGCCAGTGGAAGAAGCAGGAATCTCATTCCACTCTGCTGTTCTTCACTCTGGCCAATGCCCGTGGGAGCCAGCACAGCGTCCACTGACTGTGCATGAAACCCCTGACGTCCTCTCTCGGTGTCAGAGCCACACAGGAAAGCCGCCTGGCCTCATGACAGACAGGCTTTGTTTGATTTTAACCACCGAATCCATACGATCTTGATCTAGCTTGATGTCCAAATTTAGTTATTGGAATGGCTCTGAAAAAGAGGCTTTTGATTATTTACAAAAATTCAATCCACAACAAGAAACGGTCCAAAAGAAGCTGCAAAGTAATGGACTAAGTGCAGATCCTCCCACATTTCGTAGGAGACAAACCCACGTGTGTGTAAAGAGTCAAGGATGCTTGAAACAGTTTAAACATAAGAGCTGTGGGTCTTATTTCAGAGGTCATTTGGGTGTGGGAAAAAAAGAGGGGCTTTTCAAATAGCAAGAAATTAGAGATTCAGTCCAATGACAAGTTGCTGTTTTACAAACATGTGTTGTAGAAGTATTATGCCTTCTCTTAAAAAACACACAATTTCCTGAACCAGAGAGAAAAATAATTAGGGAAAGAGGTTGGTTAAAGGGACTCTGATTGTCACAGCTTTAAATCTGAAAGGGGAACCCTCACTTTCTTTGTTGACAATAGACCTAGCCCCTTTTCCAAAGAAGAAAAATTAATTAAGCCTGGCAGTATGAATAAGGGTTTTCCAACACCCTCCCTCAATGTTATCATCTTGAAATGTGTATTTTTCAAAATAACTTTACTATGCTGATGGAAATCCATCCATTCAATAATTTTTTGTATGTAGTCGGCACTGGTGTCTGACAGGGTAAAATGCTACCGGTTCCACAAGAAATTCCCCAAGAAAATTTCAAAACTAGTGCAATAAGACAGAAACGGAATTTCAAATCATGTGTACGGACTGATGAAGGATTCCATGAGAATCCCTTAGACTAGGAAGGTAACGGTTAATTGGTTGTCCCTTGAGGGGTACCAGGGATGCCAATTTCAAGAAGTCCTGAAGTCTGTATATGAGCCCAGGATTGTCCTTAGGCCGACTGGAAGATGTGTCACGTGTGTCTGAGAACAGACAGTCGTCACACACCAAAGTTAGCTAGAACGAGGTGAGTTACATAAGACACAACAGGTTAAATCAAAAATGGGATAATTCTGAAGACGATAATAAGAGAGGGTGAGGGTGGTGACGGAGGTGTGTGTGCGACACAGGGAATTTTTAGAATAATTGTTCTCAAATTGTTCAGAAGAAAGAGCAGCTAGGAAGGGTGATACCTTGATATGTTAGTGATAATATATCAAAAACATGATGCGTTGGAGCCATGAAATGTTGCTGTGGTAAACGGAAATTTTAATTCTAGCCAACATGCGTTGAGCATCTATGTGAACACACACTGCGCTGTCTCAGTAATTTTCCAGGTGATTACTATCACTTTCCCATTTTACAGGTGAGGACACTGAGTCCCAGAGCTAGTAATACGTCGCCTGGCGCTCACACACCTGGTTACGTAGTGGTGACGGGATTCAAACCCAAACAATTTGATTTCAGAGTTTTAATATTGCACAACACTTAAGACGCCTGGAATAACAAAACGTGGAATCTAGTGTGAAATCAGACATTCTGATGTGGACACTCCGTAGCAGATACTAAAGGTTAAGAATAACCTTTAAGGATTTAAAGTAGAAACAAACTATCCATTCCATGTATTTTTCCCCCCTTTCTGAGGTGTTTGAAAGTTGGAAAAAGACCATCCCTGAAGGATCCTAAGGGTGCCCCAGAACACCTTCGTCATCTCTGGTGCCTCTCCCCTCCCCGTGGGTGTGCACGTGACTCCGGCTCAGGGCGGGAGGCGTGGCTGGCTGGATTTAAAGGCTTGAGGAAGAGGGCGCTCATGTAAAATGAGAGGGATCTTCAGCCTCATCTCTGTCCCAGGTATATGTGGCTGCTGGAGGCGCAGGTCCCCAAAACACAATCGGTGTTTCTTTTGTTTTTTTTGCATTGCTCAAAAAATTGGGGGGGGGGGGGCGGCTGGAAGGAACCAAATATTCTACAACGAGCCACCCACAGCCCCAAACTGCCAGTTATGTCGAGTCCTCATGGGAAAAAGGCAGGATACAAAGAAATTCCATTAATACATCTGTTGCCCGACTTCCTTTTCTTCACATTTCCCACCTCCTACCGGTGTCCCTGCCCCGCAGAGGTCATCCAGTGGTGACCCCACACGGCCTTCAGATCCAGCCCTGCCACTAAAAGCATGACCTTGGAAAACCCACTCGTTCCCTCTGACTCTTACTCAATTCCCTCACCTGGAAAATGAGGGGGTTTCCCCAATTGGTCTGTAATAAACTTATTTATACTGAGGTGTCAGTAACTGATAAGTATGAATAAACTATCCTGTCCTTTTCTAGTTGCCTTTTTTTCCCCTCTTTTTTTCTTTTTAAGCCTTCGGGGGAGGTGTATGTCAGGCTAAGTGGCCACTCCACATATTCGAATCACACTGTCTTAGCTGCCTGCTGCCTACCCGTGAATCTGCCTCTTCCTGAGAAGTTCAGTAAATCGCTGATCATAAATCATGTTACACTCACACAGTCTTAAGTGATCCCATTGTGACCGCCTTTGTTGCTTCTCGTGGGCTCCTAATTTGAGAGCATACCCTGTACTCTTCCAGAATCCTGGGTTCCGTTCATAGTTGTAACCCATAAAAGGCGGTCAAAAGGTATCAACTCCCAGTTATAAGATAAATCCTGGGGGCGTAACGTACAGCATGATTGGCTACAGTAAACAGCACTGATTGTGTATTTGAAAGTTGTTGAGAGACTAGATCTTAAAAGTCCTCATTACAAGAAAAAAAAAAGGTATGCGTGGTGATGAATGATAACTAAACTTACTGTGGTGAGCAATTTGCAGTATTGCACATGCACCAAGTCATTATATTGCACACCTAAAACTAATACAGTGTTATTTGTCGATTATATTACAAAAAAAAAATAATAATAATACATGGATGCCCAAAAGGCCCTTATGTGGATAAAATGGCCAGTTGCTACCTCCTCCCCTTTCTAACTAGTCTCTAATTTTTTATTCCAAGAGGCAACCAGCTACGTTTTCCTGACAGCCTAGGACGGCCGATGAGATGAGCGGGAAATCACTGGGCTGGTCTCCGAGGAAAGGGGGCTGACTCGGCTGCGGTTTTCGCCTCTCTCCCCTGACCCCTTTTACCCTGCTTCTTGCCTGGAATATGGTCTTTGTTTCCAGCAGCCACTTTGGACCATGCGGTGACCGAGAAATGGGAAGAGAGCAAAGGAACCCAGGTCCCTCACGTTCTCATAGAGCAGTCACGCCAGTGCCGGGTGATCTTTGTCTGGAGTTTTCAATATAATGAAAAGCAAAACGACTAATTTATTTAAGCCACTGTTTGGGGATGGGGAGGGGCATCTTTTACCCACAGCCCATACCCAATTCCTAACTGATACATCTTCTGATTTCCACCCAGGATTTATTTCATAGAGAAGGTTCCAGTGGCCCTGGAGTTAGCTAGCTCATCTTTAAATGGGAATAAAAACATCTTCCAGGTCAAAGGGCTGTGTGAGGATTAAATGAGATCATATGTGCAGAGGGCTTGGCCCAGTTCCTGGCACAGAGCCTGCATTACTGTCACGATTTCGAGTTGAAAAGTATTTCTGGCTAATACGGCAAAGATTCTCATATGTTTGTGGACCAATCTTCCCACTTCATAGATGGAGGGACTAAGGTTCAGAGAGGGAAAGGGCCCAATAGATCCTCAAGTTCAGGACCCCAAACTTGGTCTTATTGGCCTACAGCACATGGTGGACCCTCAATAGAGGTTTGTTGAAAAAAAAAAAGCGTTCGTTCACCTTTAAACCTCTGCTGGCCTGTTTGTAAAGAAATCCCTTTGTAGGTTAGAGATGTTCTCTTTGCTTAGAAATCTGAGGCCCAGTTTTCCTTTCTAAAAAGATTTAGCTTGTTGCTAAGCACATAATGCTCCATCCTTGTGCAGGTGGCGTTTGTTTTAGAGTTTACAAAAGACTAGTAGGAAAGCAAGAGAAAAGAAATATTTGGCAAAATTAAAATACCCACTGCAGCTTCCATGGATCTCATAAGCCTCAGGGTTGGGAGAGGACAATACTGGGTCCCTGGGGGTTTCCCGGGACTGACCTGGTTCCCAGGCTGCCCCTGGCCCCCCTCCCCTGAGGAGACCACTGTTTCCTCCTCCGTGTTCACAGCTCAGGAGGCACACCTGCCATCTTGTTTTTCAGTTTCTCCTGGGCACTTGTCCCTCCAAAAGCCCCCCCCCTCCCCCCTGAGGGCGCTGTCTTCTCTCTGTACCCCATTTCCTGACACAGAGCTGGGTCCCTAACAGAATGAGACAAATGGATCTTGAATAAATGGATGAACTCAAATGTCAAGGGAGGAAGCAGCAGGGGAGGCACTGGCAGGTGGCTTCCTGGCGCCTGGAACGCTTGGAGGATGGACTTGAGAGGGCACTTCTCACCTGTAATAGCCCGCACACGTGACCCCTGGAAAACAGAGAGGCCAAGCATCCCTCCCAAATTCCATCCTCTAGGTGGTTGCCAGGTGACTGCCAATGACTATGCCAAAGTCAAAAAGAGAACTTTTTACATAAACCTGCCTCCACACACACCCACCCTACGGCTGAAATAACTCGTTTGGCGTAAATGAGATGGTTAAGTGCATGGATTCTAGAGCCAGACTTCTCGGGTTCACCTTCTGAATCTGCCGCTTACTGCCTATGGGAACGTGGGGAAACTGCCTAACTTCTTTGGGACACAGTTTATCCATCTTTGAAATGGGGATAATGACCATTGCCACCTCACGGAGTTGTTTGGGGGATTAGACGAGGTTGGTCTATGTAAAGTACTTAGAACAGCACCAGGTGTGCAGAAAGCCCTATGTCATTGGCTGCTATTTTTATTAATTTTATGAGAAATCTGGAAATGCTGCATTGGCGATGAGCCACAGCAAGACACTTCCACCACCTGTTAAAGAAACTGCCTATAATGAGCTTGGGCGATTTAGCCGGATATGATGTCACATGAAGGCCAATCCTGATCCCTATTACCTTGTGTTTGTTTCAATTTACAGTTCTGCTCTCTAAAAATTAATTTTCCTGCTTTTGCTGGAAATCGAGCTATCATACTGGAAGTACTTTTTTCTCAACCTGATGAGCCTGGAGGAACCAGCGGCAGGAGAGAAAGGTTAGGGACAAGCAGAAGGTCAGACCACGCTGTCCCTTTCCCCAGCAAAGGTCCTCAGGCCACACGTGGTCAGACCCGGCCTGCAGGTAGGGGAGTTTTCAGATGGACATGAGACTGCAGGAGCCCTGGACTAGACTTGTAATGTCTAAAAGAGAGTCTGAATTATTGAAAAGAGACTTGTTCTTATCATCGATAACCAAGAAGCTATGAAACCTTATAAAACCCATGGAACAATCAGGGGTCAGGGAAGGGCATTTGGCCATCACATGGTTGAAGGAGTGACGAGAACAAAACAAAGCCATTTTCTGTCTGTACGTCACCGAGTTCAGCCTGTTCCTACAGCAGTTACACTGGTCGGGGCTCGTCTGGGTGTGTCTAAAAACCAAGGTGCGATATTAGATGTGCTGGTCGAAACCCCCCGACATAGGACACAGAGCTACTGGGTGAATCTTCAGTGGAGGAGCAAGAGCAGCCTGTGAGAGGGAGGTAGGAGGTTGGCTGGAGAGCTTGCCTCATCAGCCAGTGTGGACAGAGACCCACAGGGGCTCCTCAAAACCCATGGCTGGACCCCTTCCCCCAGCACAGGGACGGCGATGCTGGCAGAGGGCACTGATAGCTGGGAGGAAAACTCAAAGAGCACCAGCTGGTCGAAATGACTCTTGATGTCTTTCCTCTAAACCACCCTCCTCCCCTGACCTTGGGGGAGCCAGGAGCAAGCAAGCCGACCCCACTGCTCCTTCACAGAGCAAATTCTGAGGCACGGGGAGGCAGAGGCTCTGACTTCAATGTGAGATGGAAGTTTTAAATTGGACCGAACTAGACTTTTTCATTGAATTTTAATTATCCAGCCGATGTGATGGCTGAGCGTGGTCAGACACTGGGGAGGTTTCCCCCATGTCATCAGAAGGCACAGCAGGAAGGCTGGACAGAGGACTCGGGAGGTGGGTGCTTTGGCGTAAGTAAAAATACAGCCAGTTTCCCCTGGTACCTTAACGAGTTCACCTCTACGCAGCAAATGGGCTAATGGAAAATGGGTACAATGCCAATCTCATACGGTTACCCTACAAGTTAAACAAATTCACATAAGTCCAATGATTGATATGGTCCCTGGCAAAGACGACTAATAGAAGTTATTCAATCTTTAACATATAGCTGAGCACCTATCATGTGCCAGGCACTATTCTGAGAGCTGGGGATTCCTAATGAACAAAAAAGTCCTCGTGGAGCTTCCATTCTAGAGAAAGAATCAGATAAAACACAAGCAACTAACATATGTAGCTAGCTGTACCATAAGTATATATGTTATATGTAATAGTTATATAATTATGTACAATTATAATGTATACAATATAATGTATACTATACAATGTATATATATACACACACACATTATAATGTATACAATATAACAGACAATATATACTATAATGATAATGTGTTAAATATATACTATAGGTAATTATATATAATATATATTAGTGCTAAGTGCTATATCCTATATTTATGTATATGTATCTATTACTTCAGACGGTGATAAGTGCTATAAAGAAAAATAAAACATGGTGAGACACAGAGAGGGTGAAGTGAGGCCAATTTTAGGCAACGACAATTTCTTTCGTTGGTAGAGCTTTACGGTTTTACAAAAATGCTCTCATAAGCTCTGTCCCATTTTATCCCTAGAGACACTTGGTGAGGGGTGACTTCCATCTAAAGATGGGAGCTCAGAAAGTTAAGTGACTCCAAGTCGGGTGACCTTTCATTACCCAAGGCAACAGGAAAAGCAGGCAAAGCCCAGTTCAGCTAGAAGCATCGGCATTCTCTGCAAATCCGAAATTAATTCCAGGACCTGGGGTCAATATGACATTACTGGAAGCCATGTCTTGCAGAGCCTGGCCACGGTGTTGGGAAGAGAATCTCTGCTTCGGGTCCTGCTTGCAGCAAAGCGATTGCTACCCTCCACTTGCAGCCAGGAGACGTGGTAGGGGGTGCAGGGCCGGGGGGAGGGGAGAGGGGGAGAGTTTCAGGCTGGTGTCTGGTTCATCTCAGCTCACCTGCACGCTGGGTGGGGAGAATACCACCAATCACATTGCCTCTCAAAAGTAAGTTGAAATATTGAACCTCGCCTGCCCTGAGTTACAAGTTCATAGATGGATCATAAGGTTGGGCGGATCTGCTCAAAGGAAGACTGTCCGCAGTCACACCCCGAGGTAAGGACGCAGCAGCTGCAGCATGCCAGGGGCCCTGGGGGGGGGGGAGGGGACACAGCTCTGTCTGGGATTTCACTCCGACCAGCTCAGTGTGGAGCCTGCCCTCAGCAGCCACCTGTGTCCTGCACCTACCAGGACGGCCCTGGTTCCCGATTCCCATTTGAAACTGATGTCAGGACAGCTGAGGAGCTTTCGCCCTGGTGCTTTCTATGCCACTAGAGTGTTTCCTAGAGTTTGGACTGAACGTAAGATGAAGTTCAAATGCTTGTTGTTTTCATGACTATTTTGGAAGCAACTGGCACCGTAATTCTTCTTAGGGAGAAAACTTATTATTTGGGAAAATACTTCGAATAGTCATGTGGGGTAAATGGGACCTGTGGGAAAAGATGTCAGCAGAAACCGAGGATTGGAAGACAGAGGAACATTTGCTGGGGGCTGTCCCAGGAAGGAGCGGGGAGAGGAGGGAGGGGGGCCAGAGGGAGGGGGAAGAGGTGGAGGAGTAGGGAGGGCTGGGTCTAGCTGTGGGGAACTGGCGCGTGGAGGACCCCATGCAGTGGGGAGGCGGGAGGCCATGTTGGCTGAAGAACTTAGTTTTTAATTTTGTGTAAGCTAAACAACCACACGTGGCTGGTGGCTACTGTACTAAACAACACAGGTGTAGAGAGAGGTGGTAGGTGCAGAAGGAAAAGTCCCACGTCAAGGTGACTAAGAATACAAGTGCCCTGTGATTTGCTGAAGTCTTGGGAGCAGGCTTGAGACTTAAAGTAGGAGCGGAACTGGGGTTCTGGATGGAGGGGTGGGGTTAAATACATTTTATTTATATTATGAGGTTAAAGAAACCCTAAAGAAACCAGGGTGACAAATGTATTTGAGAAAAAAGGAACAGAAGGTCCTCACACAGGTAAATTGGAGTTTCTAGAAACAGTAAGGGGTTTTTTTGGTTTGTTTTTGCTTTTGCTTTTTATAGACTCTAAGCTAACGAATGGCTATTTGTATCTGTGCACAAACGTCTCATGGAGAATTCACGATGACAGTTGTAATGGCACGTGGCAGGTGTCACTAAATATCTGAACAATTAGATGACAGAGTGAGCGACACTTCACATCACCCACTGACATCCTCGTACTTGCATCTGGCACTTCCCCGTGGAGAAGGGAGGTGCTAATTCCTGCTTCCCGGCTGGGAGGGAGGGGGCTCAGAGAGGTTAAATGAGAAGTCCAGGAGAGCTAGGACTCTTGGTCTTCCGGTTCGCCCCACCCGGACCTCCATCTTAGAGGCCTTATCTGTGGCCGCTTCAAGGGAATGTGCAGATGCGAGGGAACGTTCCAGGACCACAGGCCCATGACAGAGCTCGGGGATCCCACGCCTTCCTGGTGTGCCTTTCCCTCTCTCACCTGAGGGGCTCAGGGTCCCCCTCCCTGGTCTGCGAGCCCCTCCACAGCAGGATCCACACGGGGTTTCCTTCTGGGTCTCTGCTGCCTAACACGGCGCCTGCCACACGGCCCATCTCAACTAACACCGATGGACTGAAGACATGAAAGAATGAAACGGCAAAGGCCGTTTCTCCACTGACTTTTAATTTAAAAAAAAAATGATTTTCACTTTGGAGAAGGGGTGTGAACGCATCACAAAAAACATTTTCCCCGTTCTATGTGGCCAATTCTCAGGCACTCGGTTTTGGACTCTCCAGGGGGTTGGCTCAGGCCTGACACCACGCTTTCTTTTTCTTTTTCTTTTTTTTCCCCCCTGATGATGATTCATCTGTCAGGGATCTGAAAAGGGAATCCTTGAAACTTACACGCTGACTTCTCTCTGCCACTTCGCTTCTTGCCGTCTCTGCGCTCTGAAAACCAGCGAGGAGGAGCGCAGAACGAGCCCGCCCATGTGGTAGTATCGGACGCAGCAAAAAGTAGACGACGGAAAAAGAAGCGAACGAAAGGAGGAGGAACGGAGACGCGCTGACTCGGATCGAATGGGGTCTTTTGCAGGTGTAAAAACCTAGATTTTGATCTCTCACATACGCGAAAGATCGGTCTCGAAGTGCTCCGACAGCTTTCCTTGGCCTGTTAAATAGGAATGGTCCGCGACGGCAATTTTGTGTAGACACGGCCCTACGCGTGGAATATAGTTTTAGCATAAGACGGACGGAGAACAGTCAGGCCTGCAGCGATACTACAGACACCCCCACTCCCGGCAGAGGACCCCCAGCCATCTAAGCCAAAGATGCCAGGCCGCTTCCTAGTTTCTCTAAGGCTTTCACATTACGAAGACAGGCGGTCCTCGCGTCCTAGGCTTACCGACACACACAGAACACACTTGTGAGTTCAATATTTGCCTCTCAGAGGAAAGAAGTTACTTTCTGCAAATTAAGTACCGAGGAAATCCAAGTTAGACCATCCACTTTTTCCTTTATAACCTGTCTGAATTGTTCGAAGCTTTGAATACTTTGTTTTGGTATTTGGTTTGGTATTCCTTTGTTAACAAGTGTTTGAACTTTTTACTGTGAAGTATTACAGAAAGGTTACCAAATGTTTACTTTGGTAATTAAAAAACAAAAAACGGAAAACGAGTAACACGATTAAAAACTGCGCATAAAGTACTTAAAGGAGGGAAAATAAGGAATACGCTTGGTTGGGCTGGACTCACCTTTCCGAAGCTGGCAGCGTTGACGGGCTGAGTGTCGTTCTTCTCGCAGAAATCCAGGTAGTGCATGTAGAGGGCACTTCGGGGAATGCAGACGCCTTCCGCGATCTCATAGTTCTCCTCCAGCCTGGGGAAATACATGTCTGATGAGCGACCCCAGCGAGAGGGCATGTTCTTTCTAGAGCTCTTTCAGAGCTGGGCCGACTCAGGTAACAACTCTCTCCCCACAGCTGGGGAAGGCGAGGCCCAGGAGGACAGAGCAACATGCCCGAGGTCATGATGGAGTTCGCAGGTTGGCAGGATCAGACTCCTGGTCCCCGTCGGTATGAGCTGAGGTCACTTTTTCAGCCCAAATTCTCAGTCCCTCTCCCCTGTGCTGTCACTGGCTTCGCTACATTCTGGGTGGATCGAGTTCCCCAAAACTCCAAAAGTAATATGGTGTCTTATAGGCTCCCCACTTGGCCAAGCTTTGAACTGCACGCTCTTTCAAGTAACCATTTCGAATAGGTGTCAAAATCTTAGAGGGCTTCCCGGCTAACGAGAGCAGTGATGGGGACGGCCTGGGAAAACAAATGCCCCAGCAGAGGTTGCCGGCTGGACAGCCCCTGACCTGCTGCCTGAAGGGCGGTCTCCTCCCCACAGTGGGGAGCCGAACCTCCCAGTTTCTTTAGGAGTGCCGTCTCTGCTGTGCTAGGATCATGTGATTCTCTACCCATGACCTTCTTAATGAGTATAGGTTAGGGGTTCGGAGTAAGGAAGTTCTACTTGGGTTTAAATCCCAGCCTTATCACCTGCTGGCTTGGTGACCTTGGGCAAGTTACTTAACCTCAGGCCTCAGTTTCCCTCGGAGGTGACGACTATAACTGCCCCATAAGGTTGTTGTGGTGACCGGATGTAATGTGTGACATGTGGCCAGCATGCCAAGTACTCAGTAGATGTTGGACCTCATTATCATCTATTTTTCTTCTCCATAAAACATTTCTGGGCTCCTATATGTCCAGAATGTGAAATAGATAGTGGGTAAAAGTAAACTAGATAGCGTTTATCTTTTTTTTTTCCCCTCTTTAACTCAAACACCACCAGAATGTAGGCATCCAAAAGACCCCTGCCTCCTTTGTCACAGACACATGAGAAGGTTAAACACTTCCTCCAACAGAACTACTGGGGCACGTGACAGTTTGGGGATATTCTGTTTGGGCTCTGATGCCTTCAGAGCCTGGGGTATACACACTGTCCGAAAAGCTTACCAGCAGAAAATATTTCTCCTCTGATCATGCATTGGGTTTTAGGAAACGACCCAAAGTAATGTAGAACCGAGTCTGAGGGATAAAGTGACTGGAACAACCCTTTCCTCCCAAACATTTTATTTATTTATTTTTTTGTGGGGGGTGGTGGGGGGGGAGGGTGGAGAAAAATAAGTCATGATTCTAGAGCGATGAAATAAGTGTCCCTGAGTGGCTTCTAACATCCCCCGAGGGCACTGGCCAAGGAAGTGGTCCAGCGCTGGCGTAACCGAAGTGGAACGAGGACGCGGCCTCCCGAGGTACCCGCTTGAAAGGGCAGCGGTCGTTGGGCTCATCTCGACATGCGGGCGAAAGAAAACCAGTTCGATCGTTCGCGTCCGCGCCCCACAGATGGACACGACCCCAGAGATGCTCGGGTCGACGCAAAGGCCGGGTCCCGGACGGTCCCAGGTCATCTCATCCACCGCCCTCCCTCTTCTGGGAAGGGGGATATTGAGTAACTCTTGACATTTTTAGAAGTGTGTTAAGAAATACTTTATGCAATCGGTTCTAGGCAAACTAATTCCTTGAGGCCGGGATGGCGTCTGAGTCACTTCTGCACCCTGGAAGTCCAGCGTATTCCTTAGCACGTGGCAGGTACTCAATACATGCCTGATGAATATATGGTTTCAGTCATATATTCATTCAACAAATAGTTATTGATCTCTGACCACCTGCCAGGTGCTGCGGATACCACAGTGGACAAGAGGGACCTTGTTCGCATATGGAGAACAGATGAATGGTGGACGGATGGATGAAGACACAGGTAATCTTTACTTTTACAAATACGTATTGGGTGCCAGGCAGCGTTCCAAACATTAAGGAAATGGCAGTGAATGAAACGAAGGTCCTGCCCTGACACGGCTGCCACTCTAGTATACGTGTCCCCAGAATCACACCTTGGAAGGCTGACTGTGTTCCCTGGGGGGAAATGGTTTCACACGGAGATTAGGTTTCACAGGACTGTCCTAAGCGTGAGATCTGGCGCGAACGGGAATCGGCCTCCTAGCTTCGCCTGGATCCCTAAATGCTATCCGTGGTATTGTTTCTCCATAAAAGCGAGTTCAGAGGTCCACACAAGCATCCACACAAACCTGTAGGGGCCATCTGAACGAGGCGGCTTGACAGACCAGGGTCACACAGACATGCTTTGTTTAGCCTGAGCGGTGTTGGCCCAGCTTTTAAAATTCAGGACATTTCGCATTAGAATCTGGATTTCTGGCTTCTTGTGAAAAGGCTGAGATCTGGCAACACTGGGCCCATCTTCCCGTATGACAACAATTGGCCAGAGTTACATGTGCCCTCGCACTGGCCAGAATCCTCACTCCCCCCTGTTTTTCTTACACCCGATCTATTTTCTGTTCCTTGTCTGGCTCCTGTAGGCTCTTGTGTTGACGTCAGCCAGGATCTATGCCCTAGTTTATTTTGCAGTCTAATCGGGGAAAAGTAATGCACAGAACTAAGAATATTTAAGTACTATAAGCTGTTGACCACAGGTGCAGTCGAAGGCGAGAAAACAAAGATTCGTCTTATGAGAGCAGATGATTCGGGTTTCATGGATTAATTGGGGTTGTCACTTGGTAGCAACAGCAGCCAGCATCTGCTGAGCTCTCACCAGGTGCCAGGCACTGGGTATCTCATTTCATCTCATTCGAATCTCACGATAACCCCATGAGGCAGGTATTATACTCATGTTTTAGATGAGGAAACTGAGGCTCTGAGATTGGCACCCATCTGCCCATGGCCACGTGGCTAGCTAGTCGATGGGAGAGTGTGTCTCACTCGGTACCACTGTGGGATTCTCCACAGTAGAAGGACAGGATCCCCAGCGAGGATGAGAGACGAATGTGGCATGTGCTTTGGACGATGGAGACAGTGGTCTAAGTGGAGAAGGAGGCTTGTAAAGGACTATCTAAAAGGAAAGGACTACGGGGGAGGGGCATGGAGCATATTTAAATGTCCACTGGAGAATATGGCCTGGCATAAGAGTTTAGCAACTCCTGAAGTGGAAGAGTTAACTACAAAAGTGTAATTTTCAGAAGGCGAAGGCATGATACTCCGAGAACTGAAAAAAATAAAGACTCGGAGGCTAGAAGACCCTAGTGTTTCTGGGATGCTGTAGGAATAATAACGATATCACCGATAACGACAGTAACTGACATTAATTTAAAACCTAATATGTTCTATTTGCCAGCAATGGATTGAGTAGAAAAGAATGTTAAAAAAAAAAAAATCCAAGTTTCATAGGTTTCATCTTAGACTAGGTGACAGTTCTGTCAAGCAATTTCCTTAAAAAGCTCTTTGGATGGCTGTGGAACATTTTCCGGGTTAAAGCAGACACGTGAACAATTTGGGCAGCCAGAACTTGGTGCATGACAGGCTGTGAGGTGGGGGAGAGTATCCCTTTTTCCTTATCTTTGCTAATGACTTCCTAAAATTAATTTTGGCCAGAAAAACCCAGGGGCACATTTAACAAACATGTATTTCAAACCATTCAGAATTCATCTTATAAAAGGCATATGATCCTGTAAAATGATAGGGGGACAATTAAGTTTTTTTTTTTTTAATCATGAGAGTGGCATGATTAAATTGATTCTTTGGAAAGGTCACTCTGGCACCGCTATGGTGGGCGGACTAGTGAAGCCTGGCACATAGCGGCTAAATAATTAGTATTTGTTGAATGAACGAATGAATGAATGAAATGAGACCAGTTAGGAGCAATTAAAATAGTCCAGGCTAGAAATGATGGAGCATGAATTGAAAGGCTGGCCGTGAGGGCAGAGCTAATAACAGGTCTCCCAATGCGAGAAGGGTAGGAGCAACCCAGGCAAGTTCTTGGGTTCCTAACTGGGTTGAACAGGGGCTCGAAGATTAATCTCTAAGATTAAAAGACACCAAAGTGAGTTATAGGGGCAAATAACGCTTCCAAACGCGGTGTGGAAGAGCACAGGCTCCCAGGTAGATTCCTGGCTCCCCTACTCATTAGTTACGTAAGGCCCCCCGTGCCTCAGTTTCTATTTGCTGTACTTGTGGCTTGTTTGCTCATTCAATCTGGCCCAGAGATCAGGGTTAGAGTGCACGATCAAAGTTAAAATGCGTTTCATTAAATGTACCTATAGCAGCAGCAAACTATTTGAATTGAATGGGCGTAAGTCACAGATCGCGCAGGCTGAGCTAATGAAGCCGCTACCTGCCAAAGGTCAGCTGCCTTCTAAATAATTACATCTCTACCCATGTTTTCGTTCCTCTTACCAGAGCTTCTTCACCTTGAGGTGTCGAGGTGGCTTATGACTAGGAAGCATTTTAATAAGCTCCAGTGACAAACAGATGTAATTGGCCTTGGGGGCAACTTTGATGCTCGATGAGTTTTTGCAGGAATATAGCATCATGACACCTTTCCCCAAACCTCCTCACGAAATCCAGAGGGCCCGTGGGTGTGCTCAAGTTGCTAATTGGAATGTCCGCTTCCCTGACCAAGGCAGGGCAGAGAGAAAGGCAGTTAATTACTTCTCTCCGTATCTGACAAAATTTCCCCTTTTCCTCCTCACTTTTAGAGGGTGTCATTAGCCTGACATGGTGAACAATACTCCATTATACCTGGATATTTTTAATGATCACAAAGAAATTCCCCACTTCTTCCATTTTCTGATGTTCTATTCAACAACTCGATCATATTTGAATTGAGCCTATCCTATTACGGCGAGATAATGAACTCGGTCTACTGGCCAACATGAGTCATTATCTGCCGTGTAGGTTTTTAAAAGATCGCCTCACAAGGTTTCGGCGTGCAGTGTCCAAAGGGCGCAAGGAGGAAGCTTTGTATTAGCACTTTATAATGAAGAGCAAATGTTTCAGCACCCAGAGTAATTATTCCCTCCGTTCTCGTTTTGAGCTTGTTTTCTTATATGTACACATGGGCTTTCTGTTCAAAGTCTCCACTGCTCGGGTCCTTGTACACATGTCTAACACAGAAAACTTTTTTCTTCTATTTTACCGAAAGGCTCCAGGATTTTTTTTTTTTTTTAACTTTGCTGAACAGAATAACTGGTTGCTGAGGTTGTCAGAGACACCATTTGCTACCCCAAAACCCATCCCTCTGCATCTTCCCTTCGCATCCGCTCCCTGTCTCTATGTTAAAGGTAGGGCTGCAAAGGACGTCCTCATCCGCGCCTCCCTGCGCTCCAGCGGGAGTGTTTCTCCATGTCGCTAGCAAGAAACAGAACTGCTGGATGCACGGATGACAATGTTATTGGGATTACAAAACTGCCCACTCAAGTAGCTTTACCATGTTAAAACGTCTTAACCACAGCGCAAAATCCCTCCCCCCACCTCTTTCTAAGTAGGAACCCAGCTCCACAACACCGCACCTCGCGCGGAGACATTTACGCTCTTGCGTTGTCCCGCTCGGTTATCCTTTCTCCATCTGTGGCCGAGGCTCCCGGCGGGACACAATCACACCTTGGCATTATCCAGCACCTCTGGTTGCTTTCAGAGCTAAAAATGTTCAGCCTCCCCTTCTGGAACTCGCATTAGGAAAGTAAATAATGTTGCGTCACCGCTGAAGAAAGGCTCAAGTCAGAAATGGGTGCAAAACATCAGGTATTGGTTACACCCCATGGGTCTGGTCTGGGAGCCATGACCTCGTCGAAAATTTCAGTGTACTTCTTTGGAACAGTACCAAGCCCGATCTTCTACCTCTGGCCTCCAGGAACATTTAAAAGAGAAACACTAATTTACTTTGCTCCATATTAATGTGAAATGTTGAAAGCCTATCAACCAACCACCCAGGGCCCAGGGCCTCATTTCTATTATTTTTTTTTTCCCAAAAGAAAAGAAAATGCCGCCAAAAAAGTGACAAGTTGGTCTTCTACCCTCTTCCTCTGGCGAAGGGCCTTGTTACCTCTGTAAATTGCTGCGAAGGAAAATGGGTCCACCCTGGCAGCACATGGGCCACTGGGAGTGACCCAGGCGACCGGGGAGGTGTGTGAGAGGGTGGGGCTGAGCAGGGGCACATGGCTGGCAGCAAGTAGGCCAGGATGGGGGAACAGGCCGCTCTCCATTCCAAAATCCTCCGCATGAATAGAGGGTATTGTGCGGCCAGGATTCCAGCAGCGCTCACCATCCCCAGCGGGTTGGGCTTCACTAACCCTCGTGACCGAGGATGCTGGAGAGTGTTTGGCAGAAGGCGTCTGACAATATTTGCCTGTTTTCTGCCGGGAGCTGCCTCCGGATCACGTGGCCTTGGTTATTTTAGGCTGCTCGGCAGCTGTATTATTCGTTCTTAGAGCAGGGATGGTCTCTAAGGCAGTGGGAAGGCTCAGGGCAAGGTGAGGGGAAGGTGGTGAAGCGAATGGCTCCTAACCCCACTCCAAAAACAGGCCACGTGTCCCAGGAGAGCTCGGCACTGTCAGGCAGTGGCTGCCTCGATGGTGAGGCCAGCGTCCTTTCCTCAGCATCCTGAGGGGCTGCACAGGAGAGAGGAGACAACATGAAGGGTGTAAATGCCTCGGAGAATGAGATGCCATATTGTGGAGCTAGGTTCCTATTTGAAAAACAAGCAACAAACAAACAAACAAAAACACTATGTCACTCTGCCAGTAGAGACATAAAATCGTAAAGCCATTGGAGTGGGCAAGCTCACAATCCACTAACATGCACCGAGGACTTCCACTCACTGACACCCTTCCAGGAGAAACACTCCAGCGGGTACGCAAGGGGGACACAGGAAGATGTTCTTTGGGGCCCTACTTGTGATGGCGAAGTTGAGATTTGGACTCAACAAGAGAGAAACAGCGAAGTAAATTCTGCCGCTGTCCTAGTGGATCACTGAGAGGCAGTCACAGTGGAGTGGTTCTTTATGGACTAATGTGGGGTTCAGCTCCAGGACACTTCACTGAGAAGGAAAGCAAACGGATCGTTATCGTGTGCCGGGCCGTATGACAATATTTTTAGTGTGGTATGTCTGCAGTTCTTTTTAAAAAAGAGAAAGTACTAAATAGAAAGTCAGAGTTCAGAAACTCTTATCAGCGCATATGCGTATAAATGCATAGGCCAGGGATGGTACATAGTCACCAGTACGTATGTATGTACACGTACACACACACACACACACACACACACACACACACACACACACAGAGTTCTCACTGGTATCAGGGTTGCTTTAGGGGAAGGAGCAAGGAATTACATGAAGAATTCAGCCTTATCTTTAATATTCTTGTTTTTTGATAAGGAAATATATTGTGTAAATAAAAATGTGTATTCCTTCCATTTATTTGTACCTTGCCCTTTCCTAAAAAGCTAACAAAATTTTAAAGAGGTCGACAAGTACGTAAACATTAAATTTAGCTCTGGACTCCCTGGCGGCCAGAGCAAAGAAGGACCTGTTATAAATTATGTCACTTTCTCTCTAAAATGGAGAGTGCATCCAGTTCCTTTTGAGAGATCGTTTTGCTTTGTTGTTTGTTTTTTTACTGAAACTATAGCCTGAAAGAATTTCCTTATGTGGAACTTTATATAGGAGGTCACATGTCCTCCACCACTGTTTTAAGTATGACCGTTCCTATCTGAGTTTAGAGAAACGTCCTACTTTTCCCCCCTGCCGTTTAAAGACCCTCTCCCCTTCGCTCCTCCTCCACCTCATCTGTATTGCTCTTGACCTTGCTCGCCATGCTCCAACCACACAGGCCGTTTTCTGTACTTCCATGAACAAGCTTAGCCTGCTCCCACCCTGGAGAGTGTAATAGATGCTGTGCTGTGTGTCCAGGTCACCCTTCAAGACTGAGATCGGTTCCTGGGGGGTTGTCCTCAGCAGAACATACCCTCCCTGGGGTCAGCCTACGTCCGGTGATGGACAAGGTGGGGAAAGAAAGGCCTGTATTCATTGCCTTCTTTCTCGTCATCCATGGTGGGCCATCTCAGCCTCAGAACCCCCTGCGTGAATGTGGAAGCCTCTTCGGCCCCCATTCTTGGTCCAGCTTATTCATCACTGCATTCCCAGAGCCTAGAACAGACCTTGTACATAGTAGGTGCTCGGTAAACATTTTTTCACTTAGTTAATGACTGAAATTCTATCTTAAAAATAAATGGAATTGAAGGACAATTTGATGTTTGAACAACTTGATGCCTCTGGATAAGACTATAGTTAACATATTTTCAAATCTGATTTGGCCTCGAAAGCTGATATATCATAAGAAAAAAAAAATCCACTGCCTAACTTTGTAAATTGGAGGATTGAATTTCTTCTGAGATGATCTATGTGACCCTTTATTTAGAAAACCAGATATTTTGTGTAGAAGTAGGTACAGTAGAATTACGGACTGCCTATGTCAGGAAGGAGAGAGGCTCTGCTCCAGATGTCCTTGTGGGACTCAGAAGGACAGGATATGCTGAGCTGGCAATGGGTGGTCATGTTTACTGAGCACCTGCTCTATGCCACACGCTGTTCAAACCCTTTGTACACATTCACTCATTTCCTCTTTGTGACTACCCTGTGAGGTAGACACCACTGCTACCCTCACTTTATAGGTGAGTCAAGTGAGGCACAGAGAGGTTAAAGACCTCGCTCGAGGTTACGCAGCTGGAAAGTAGCAGGGCCGGGAGTTCGTTCCTGGCAGTCTGACTTAAGAGAGTGCACTGTCTACAGTCTCGCCGTTGCCAGGCAGATGTCAGAGAATCATTGAAAAACAGACATGAACGAGGTGATTTTCATCCAGTCCCTTTCAAAGTTGTTATTGTGAAATGTACAACATGTTCAGGTTATTAAAGCAGGAATGTCTGTTGATTCCTTGCACTTCTAGAAACTCCCACTCAAACTCCTTAATGTTGATGTCTCATTTGATGTCCTGGCATTTTGGGAATTTGTGTGGCCATAATTTGCGGGGAAATGCGCAAGGGGAGATTTGACCAGGGAAGTGAGAGTAGATTTTTAAATAAAACAAAAAGCAGCAAATGCAACGAGACAAAGAATGGAGGGACAAACAGATGGAAACGGGCCGAAGGGCTGGACATGGAGCTCCTGAACACCACCTTTGCTATCCTTGAAGCAAAATGAGTTGGCTGTTGAGACTCTTATTCGACGAGATTGAGTTACGCTCCGGAAGGATTTCTCTCAGCGCTGTTTTCCTCTCACCTGTGGCTGGATCAGACTAGAGAATCTAATATGATTTGCTCATTAAAGCCCGTCTGCCTCCTCTTCTGATCTGTCCTCTCCCTTCCACTCTTCCTGATTTTCCTCTTCCTTTCTTCCAAAGCCTGGGCTTTCCGGTTAAAGAGACCCCGCCAGGTTCCTGCCTCTGCAGCTTCCTGGCTGTGTGTTCGTGTGTGTATTCGGGCAAAAGACTTGACCGTCTAAGCCTTTCTTTCCTCATCTGTAAAATGCGCACAGCCATACCAGCTTCACAGAACTGCGAGAATGCAATGAGGCGTGTGTGCAAAGTGCCCAGCGAGGAGGCTAGCGCAGAACCGATGTGAGTTTCCTTCCCCTCCTGCTTCTCTTTCCCTCCAGGTTTGCTGGGCTGCAGGGCTAGGGGAATAATAACCCTTAACTGACTAGGACCTCTGAGGGGTGAACCTCAGGCCCTCACAGCTCTGGTGTTCACAGCTACAACGTATTTTCTAAGTCAGGCTCTTAGAGGAGAATTTACCTGTAATTATCAAACGTGAGTGCAACTCATTAAACAACAGCATTAAATATTACATCAAGTCCAGGAATTCTAAATATTGAAGAAGAAGCCACTCTAGTAGATAATTCTTATTAATGTTATTAGTGTTCAAATAATTGTAGTCGCAAGTCATTTGTTAATTCATTAAGGGCTCATTAGTAGGGGTGAACAGCTCCGTTGCTCTGACTTTAGTAACTGGAGGAACGGATTCCATTAAAATCAATTAATAGCAACCATGTGGAATCTAGTCCTTTCCAGTGTTTTGATGATGGGGAAAAAAAATCTACCCCAAAATAAAGTAAATATGAAGATTCAAATCTCCAAGCTAGATAGATGCACGTCGAGCATTTTACAAATACCTGCTACTTCAATAGATTGCAGATAGGCTATGGGATGTCAGGTCATCATGACGATGTCGAAATAGGCAAGTGATACGCTGTCCTACCGGTGGAACGATACAGTTCTAGGACCATCACGTCGAGAGAGAACTTGCTAAAGACGGAACTTACCATTGCAGAGTAGCAGGAGTGGAGTGGGGCTTGGATGCTCTATTGTTTTCTTTTTCCTCATCTGTCAAAGGAAAGAAAAAGGAGCTAACTTCAGCAGGAGAAAGGAAAACGCCTTCCAGCTCTCCCAAGTTTCAAAACGCACTGTGTCCCTCAAATGCGGATGCTCTGAGAGCAATGATGTTTTGGCTTTTCCAAAATGTTAGATTTATACTTTAATAAGAAAAAAAGTGTGTGGGGGGGGGAACATATGAAAACTTACATCAACTTGTGTTTTCATTTGACATAATATGTTACAGCTTGAAGAGCTCTCTCTCTTCACGACAGCGTGACTGGACTCACCCAACTTGCTGCTTTCCCAACTGAAGATGGATATTTGATTCCACAATTTTCACATAAAGAACATACTGACCTCACTCCTCCCCATTTGTTCCTTGTAACGCCAATGGGCCGGGTAGTGTGGAATAGGCAGACTTTAAATGTTCAAAAGAATCAGGTCAGCAATGCAATAGAGCAGGGGGTTGGCAAACTTTACTGTAAAGGGCCAGACAGTAAGTATTTTAGCGTTTTGGGGCCAAGAGGCAAAATCCATAATATTATGTAATATTTATATTAAAAACCCCCACCAAATTTGCAAAATTTTCATGACAAAATTCAAAATATAATAATAGTAATTGAGTACAATTTTTGTAATATAGGTCTATTAATGAAAATGAAATTATTTTGGGGTAGCAGGCAACATTTTTCTTGATTGGGATTCACGGTTTACATTTCCTATCATCGAATAGGTTACAAATATTCAACTGTAAAAAATCATATTTAGCTTACAGCCCTACAAAAAGAGGCATCAGGCCAGATTTGATCTGTGGGGTTTTACTTTATTGACCTCTGCAATATAGTGATCTAAAAAACAGAGGAATCTTTAGATGCCTAAGAAGTGCTCACAGTTTTATCATGTATAAACGTGAAAAATACATTGTAATTAGTCTCATCCAATTCTTAATGAGGATTTTTGATGAAAACAGTCAATATAAATAAAATTTCTCGATCCACAAAATTTGATCCAAGAAGACTGGTGCATATAATAATAGTCCTCTCCAAATTAATAATGTCAAAACCTACAAACATAATCAACAAAATTTAATAAGAATGTAAACAATCAACGAAATAAATCTGTGATGTAAAATTTATATGGAAAAGAATTTGTACCTATGAAGATAATCTAAGTAAAATAAAAATGAAAATGGAAGAAAATGAAATATCCTTTATTGAAAAATGATTTACAATAAATTAGCTTAATAAAGTCGAGTTCAGAAAATATTTTCTTGATGAAAATTGGTCGATATTGGTATAATTCAGATTAAAATGTCTACTCTCAAACACCGTGGCGGATACTGTTGTTGCTTATTCAATAACCCTGTGTACCCGCCCTCTTCCTCATTAACGGAAGCCCAATTTAGAGAGGACCACATGTTGAGGGAGGTGATCCCCTTCGCAAATCCTAGAGAGGTGAATGTTGTTTAAATCACGGCAATGTCATGTTCTCGAGCCACTGAGGGACCAGATAGGGGATGTGACATGGTGCCGGCCTATCGCACTGATGGAGAAGCTCTCTGAGGTCTTCTGGGAAAGGTATTTTCCCATAATGAAAAGCAATGGGGGAGGCCATGATTTTGAACTTCTGGCCTCCGAAACTGAAGAAATAAATGTCTGTTGTTTGAAGGACGGAGGGACAGAGGGAGGAAAGGAGAGATGGAGAGACTCTGGCCTGGTCTGCTTTGGAACGTGGCTGAGAGGACATGATAACTGAAGTGAGGCAGCAAATTTTCACCTCGGAAAAGAGCAGCCTGAGGACAAAGGTAAAGCCGAGGTAGGCGGAGAGGAGAAGGGGGGAAAATGGGGGTTCTAAACGTCAGGTCGTGCCTCTGATCAATCAACCCTAAAAGAGAACTGCCTCTTTGTTTTGTGAGCAAGTAAGTTTTTTGTAGATCATAAAAACTTCTTTTTATTGGGGATTCATTTCCCCCACCAGCAAAACCACCCTAATTGGTAAAACACTCACGACAAATGTTCTCAGGGGCAAAAGATCCCAGTACAGCATGGGCATGACACCTGTTCATCCTGCTCTGTTAACCAGGAGTTTCTTCTAAAGGTTTCTCATCCTTTCCAGCCTACAATGAATGACACCACCTCTTTGAAGCCTTCCCTGATACTATCCAAGTCAGGAATTATTGATCCTTACTATTCTTCTACATCCCATTACTCATCTCTTGGCTGAACCAGTGTAGCCGCCTGGATCATTATTTCTGCACACATGCATCTCACTGACTTGGGTACCCTACTTAGGAAGTACCTACTGGAGAAGGCAGGGGTGGTATCTTAGTCATCTTCATTTTCCCTCCTTCCTGGACTTTCCAAATGGCACCTAAATAGAAGAGCCTGCTTTCCACAAATGTCTTTAACAATCTTTAAAAAAAAAAGGGTAAATAGCACAATAAGGAGCATGAACCTATGCGTCTCACAAGAGTGGTGGGTAAACAGACACAAAGAACCATACTCAAACTCAGTTGTTCACCAAGAACTTGAAAGAAGATAATGAGGCACAACTACATCTTTGGAAGTAACATAAATGTCAAATAACGATACCCACCCCCCACCCCCAATGCTGGTGTAAAATTGCCAGTCTCATATTTCTCCAAAGGTAGTGTTAACTAGTAGAATATTTTTGGTGAGCAACTGGCAATAATCTTGAGAGCCATCTAAAATGTGCCGTCCTTTGGCTCCAGACAGCAACTCCTAGAAATTATACTAAGGAAAAAATTGAAAAGAAAGAAAAGTATCTTAAACGCATGATCCATTAAAAAAAAAAACAAAACGAGGAGAAATATATAAGCAACCTTAATATACCTCTGCCTAGCTTATGCAGGAACATGGTTAACATTTCTCTTCCCACTAGAACTGGCTGGATTGTTTTTCTTTTTTCTCCCGCTTCTTTAAATTTCAGCATTTTAGCCAATCTGGACTAGATGTCAAAGACCGATGTTCCAGAATCAATTCAAAAACTTACTGGCCACTACTGAGCAGCTCGTGGCTGTGTTTTTCTTCTTTCGTAAAATGGTCATTTTATAGAGCTATTGTAAGGATCATATTGATTCATTCAATAAATATTCATTGAATACCCAATTTGTGCCCGCTAGACACTGGGGATTAAAAAAAAAAAAATTAAATGCTTGTCCTTGAGTCTGATTGGGTAAAGAGAAAAACGAACAGAGGTGAGAGGCCAAGTTCAATGAGAAGTGATAAATGCTGAGACCCAAGAGGAGCCTGCTGACCCGAGCTGCACGGAAAAGCAGGGCCTGTGAGAGAAGGTTTCTGGAAGAAGCCGTAAGTGAGCTCACCCGACATGGGAACTGGATGGTGGAGAAGATGGGACAAGGCTGAGGGGGTGGGGGGTGGGGTAGAGAAGGCGAGGGACCCGAAAGATCATGTCACCTTCCCAGAAGTAAGGTGGCTGCCGCACGGGTCCTTGCTGGGTGCCGTGAGTGGAGCAAAGGAGCTGGAGGGCGCTGTTCGACAACCTGGCCGTCCCGCCTAAGCTTTGAGACAGTTTCTTGTCCTTAAAGTGAGGATAACAATAACGCCTACCTTGAAAGGTGTTTGGGAGGATTAAGAGAAATGAACTTAACGCGCAGGCTAAGAGCTCGAGAAACCCAGCTGCAGGAGCTGAGTGGTGAAGTCCCCTGGGGCCGCTCTGGCAGGCGTGGAGGCTGCGGGGCCATTCTGCTCCCCGGGACCTGCCGCAGGAAGCAGGCAAGCGGGGCGCCTCTCTGCTCTGGACGAGTTACAGGAGCAAAGACACCTGCATTGCTGGGACCCTGCAAGGCGCACACCAGGGGACATCATAGCTCCAGACAGGACGTGGCACTTGAGCTGGCCTCGACGAGATGGTCAGGGTTTTAAAAATAACTTAGTTTTCTGTTTGCAAAAGTGATACACGTGCTTTTTTTTTTTAATTTGGAAAAATAGAGAAAATAGAAATCGCTAGAAATCCAAGACCCTTTCAGTGGAAAGGACGATTGTCACCTTTTTATCCTGTTCACCTCGTCTGTTTTCAGTGTTCCATTTCACACCCGAGCACACACACACAGACCCCTAATAAAACCAGTGAGGGCCACACAGCACATCCTGGCTTGTAACCTGTCTCATCCACGTTTCCGAGGACAGGTGAGCCTTTGAGAGGTGCTCCAGGGAAGGCAGTAGCGTGGGGAACTGCGTGAGGAGGAAGCCTGGGGCTCAGGGGACACCGCGACTGGTCCATCCGGCTGAAGCCAGAAAGTTTCTCACCAGGATCCCACCAGCGTCGCCAACCCAGGGGACACCTGTCTCTAGTATGTCAGGTTGTTTTTCCCAACTGACCTTTGCTGCGGCCCATTTCTGATACCAGCGAATGGAAAGAGAACCGACTGGGAGGGCAGCAGACCTGGGTTTGAAACCCAGCTTTGCCCCTAGCTCTGTGTGGGAGCCTGGGCTGTCACTTAACTCATCCAAGCCTGAGGGGCCTTAGCTAAAAGAATCATAAGGGTGGTTTGAAGATTCAATATGATAATATATGGTAAAAACTAGAAGCATTTTAAAGCTGCCAAGTCTGTAAGCCAGGGACTGGGCGTCACTTTCACAGGCTATTTCATTTTATTCCTCCCGATACTGTTCTGAAGACATTTTATATCCCTATTTTATTTAAAAACAACAACAGCAACAGCAACAAACAGCACTTCGGCAAGTCTGAACAACCCACACGAGGCCATGCAGCCAGTGAGTGGAGACTGGACTTCACTCAGTACTCGACATATGGTGGCTATTGCCGAGAACTGGTCTTTCCCAGTGCCAGCATGGACCCTCCGGCTCAGTCATCAGACAGGTGCCTTCCACCTCTTGCAGGCCCCTTTCTAGGCCACTGGTGACTTCATGCCCAGGAACTGAACGCCCAGCCTCTTTCCCCCAAAAGGATGTGGGAACCACACTCAGACCTGACCCCCATTATCTGATGGCTCTCAGTCCTAAGTCACCTGAAATGCTGGTTACTCAATGACTCATTCATCAAATATTTTTGGAGTGGTGATTATGTTTTTTAGCCCTATGCTGGGGGCTAAAGGGTGAGAAAAAGAGAGAGACATGGTCTCTGCTCTCTTGAGCTCAAATTATCAGCAAGTAAAATGTAAGTTCTGGGCTAGAGCTGTGAGTGGCAGTTTCATAGCGCTATGGCAACACCAGACGTGGGATGCGAGCCAAGCCTTTGGGACCTCGAGGAGCAGCAGGAGCCATCTAAGCAAAGAGGACAGATCTATCACCTTTTAGGTAGATAGAAATCGCCAGAGTTGATAGAGACTTGAGGAATTGGTCCTGCCAAGTGCCTTTTCATTTTAACAGGCAGAAATGCCTCAAACCAAACAAGATTCATCCCTAAGGCAGAATGTCGGGCCAGCAAGATTCCCGGAGCCATTCATAGTGCACGCCGGGCCAACCTCCCTCCACACCCACCCTGCGCGTCCCACCGAAGCCAGCGAGGGCAGTTTGCTTAAAACCCCCCGCCACGACGCTGCCTGGCGCCTGGTCGTCTCCGCGCGCTCTGTCCTGCTCCTGCTTTGCAGTCACGGCTCCCGACGGAATCTCAGCCCAAATGCCAGCCAGCGGCGAGCAACTCTGCTCCCCTCTCTTCCCTTCCATCTCCCAATATAAACTCCGGGTCCAAATTTCCAGGCTCAGATTCTGGCTCTACCCCTTGCTAGCTGCGTGACCTTGAATAACCTTTTGGTGTCTTGGTTTCCTTATCCATAAATTAGGGGAATAACAGTAGCCAGCACACGCTGTGAGGACTAACTGAAGTGCTCCTGGCGCAAAGCACACGCTATCTAAGTGCTCCCTGTAGCTGTAACAGTTGTCGCTCCTCTGAAGAGACAGTGGGCCTGGCCCCCTGTCCTGCCCGTGGGGCTGCGTTTGGCAAGCCCAGTTTCTGGGACGGGGTTATTCGCTCCTCCCCTGTGTTCCCATAGCACCTTTGCTAGCTCCTAACAAAGTCCTGGTCACAGGGTGTGGCCTCTGCTCGCTGACCAGTGTGTCTGCCTTGCTTGTTCTTAAGCCACGTCATAGGGCCCAGACCATGCTCACCCTTGTGTCTCCAGCACCCACACATAGTAGGGGCTCACAGAATGTTAGTTCAATGAATGAATGGCTAAGATAACACCACAATCACATGCTGGACCTACCCACCTGATTTCAGTGAGTGCAGACCGTAACGATACTCCTGGGGGCATTTATTGAGGACTTGTCATGTGTCAGGCATTGTGCAAAGACCTTTAGGTTATTGCATGTAATTTCCACGCTGCCTGAGACAGGGAACGACTGATTGCATATGAAACACCGGACGTGGTGCTTGACGTATTCTTAGTGCTTAATTCGCGTTAGTCCTAATTATTAGTACTAGCCCCTTTTACAGAGGAAGAAACTGAGGCTCAGAGAAATGAAATGATTTGTCTGAGATCACGTAGCCAGTAGTAGAGTCAGGAGAGGGACCCAGGCTAGTTGACATCTATATCTCCTCGAACCCAAACATTTATAAACCTTACTCTCTCTTCAAACCTGGAGCACCGGACTGAAGATTTTAGAGAACATATCTGCCTAATCACTTCTTTTCTGCCTCTATGCTGATTGGATTCACAATATTTGGGGACCTGTTCTAGAATATTTCCTGCCTGGAGCCAGTGTGGCAGAGCTTAATATGGAGGGAGAAAGTTTCTAAATTAATTACTTCTTTTCAAATCCCAGAAAAGGTTCAAGTTTATGCGAGTCTTGAGTTTCACTTCAAAGTTTTAATTCCATTTCCTTTCATTATACTAACCTGGCTGCACCTGGACAGACCTCACCTGTTGGGAACAGGGAGCTGCCAAACATTTCATTTCCCTTCATCTACCTCCTCCCCGGTCCCTGCAAAGGGCACCAGCCCGGGATCGGGGTGCCTGGCCCCAGGCCTTTGGCAGTGGGCATCAGCCCCTGGCAGCAAAACCTTTTCCCCGTGGGAACAGGGCTACATCGCAAACAAAACTGCAATGTTGGCAGCTTTGCCTGAGGGGGCCCCACACCTGCTTCCTTTCACCTCCTCTCGGTGAATTCCTTCATAACCTTCCCAACTTTGAAACAAAACCCAAAGCCATACGAGAAAATGCCGATAAATTTTACTACATTAAAAAATCCAAAGTTTCTATGTGGGCGGGGGGGTCGGGGTGGGGCTGGTAAACAGGCCATAAGATAATGACCCACTTGGGAAAACTGCAGTCATAGCAGGAGGAAAAATAACCAGAACCAGGAGACGAAATAGGCAAAGGACATAACACACGGTTGATGGAAAAAAATACGATATTCCTAAAACGGGAAAAGACGATTAATCTCAATCAGTGAGGATGGAAATTACACAAAAATACTAGTTCTCACTTATCAGATTGGCAAAAGTCCAAACCAGGACCACATCACACTGCTGTGCAGTTGTGGGAAACAGGTGCCCTTACACCTTGCAGGGGGAGTGCGAAATGGTGCCTCCCCCGTGTGGGAGGTCATCTGGGAGAATCTCCTGATATGCCATATGCCCTTTATCCAGCAGTTGCACGTCTCACAGCTACACCTGCACACACAGGAAATGGCCACATACAAGGCTATTCGTTGCAGCTTGTCTATAGTAGCAAAAATTTAGCGACAGCCTAGTGTTCGGATGGTTAACTAAACTGTGATACATGCTCACGGTGGAATACTATACAGCTGTGAAAAAGATTAAAACCAAGAAAAGAATGGGGCTGCTCTCTGCTATGTTCTTAACGTTGTGGAACATCCCAGGGGTCGTTATTAAGTGAAAAGAATAAGTCACAGCATGAAGTGTATATTTTTGTGTGTAAGAAAAAAAAACCATACATTTGAATTTTTAATTTGCATAAAGAAAGAAAATATGGAAAGAAAACACAATGAATGAATGAAAGTGCTTACCACTAGGGAGCGGAAGTGGGAAGACGATGGTGGGGGAACCGAGACTTCTCAATGAGAACCTATAAAGCATTTTGATTTGGGGACCATGTGAGTGTATTATCTACTCTAAAACATCTTGACTAAATTCAAACAAATAAGACAGACTAGGGAGTGGACATCTGAAAAAAGAATCTAATTAAACAGTTAAGTGGTCCTGGAGTGTCAAAAACTGGAAGCAAAATTCAAATACTCGTGTTCTGGCGTGGCTTTGCGGTATTTCGCTTTCCTGATATCCTATCACGCTGAGCACCTACTTTGTACCAGGTCCGACTGCATTAAGCACTAGTGAGACACTGTCAGTAAGACGTGCTCCCTGCCCCTCGGGGAGGCATGGCCCGGGGAGGGACTGAGTGGAGAGGCAGAGGGGCCCTGGCAGGGTGGTCCGAACACAGAGGAGGGACTGCCTCATTCTCCACAAGAGGAGCGGACAGAGAGACAGGAGGCAGAAAGGGCAGCTGTGACGGCTGAGGAAGAGGACGAGTCGGGTGGTTGTCTTAAATCATACGTAACTGGGCACTGGGCCTCATCTGCCAGCCGGCAGTCTTGCCCCTCAGGTCCCAGGCAGGACTAAAACTGTAGCAGACACCCATCGAGGACAATCCAGTTTTTAAAGCCATCAGGGGAGGACTGTATGTGGAACTCCCCCCAGACTTCCCAGTGTGAGTCGCTGTCCTTGCTCGAGGAGCCCTCTGCACGCCTTTCTGCTGGGGGTGGGGAGCGGTAAGGGGCGGGGGTGGGGGGGCGCTTCTGTCTACAGTGTGATGGGAATATGAAACAATTTCACTGCATTTCCCCTTCTCTGAAACCCTTTCTAATGAAGTTACAAGACCCCAACCTGGATAATAAACTGACATGCTGAGCGAGCCCAGTGGAGTCAGAGAAATATAGACCTTTCATGTGCACAGCATGGAAATGCAATGAGATTTCAATATGATAACGATGGGTCACATTAAGTTGTGACTCCGGTTCTATGCCATTGAATTTCAACTTCCCCTTCTCTGTGCTATAAGCATCTTCTGTCACCACCAGGCAGTAATAGCCATGACGGGTTGGTGAAGGGTTGGGGAGGGTAAAGGAAGGAGGCTCCGATCGAGTATGGCAGGCAGGACAGGAGGACGATGGCGGTTGTTAGGACGTGTCAAAGAGTAGAGGGAAAGGGACACAGTATAGACTATTGCAGGAGAAACAGAACCCCCTTCCCACACATCCACCCCAAAACACGCGTGCGCGCGCGCGCACACACACACACACACACTGCTGCAGATAATGGGAAGACTCTGAACTCTGGCCTGGGATACAGGACAGAGGCTGATGTCCTTTGAGGACACATACTAAGGCTAGAGGACTTGGGCATATCTGGGTTACATCTAGTTAATCTTGTTTCCCGACGGGAATCTCAAGGAATCACACTGGGTTCCTGCCTGTTGGTCCCATCTTATCACCCCAGTCTCTCCAATTCTTTCCATCCCATAAACACTGCCCTGCACGATAGCCTCATCACCTCACCTGTACTAGGAGGAAGCCCCGCAAAGTGTCCTCCTGGCTCTAATCCACTCGCAGAGACCCTTCATGTTAACCTTCTGAAAACACTACTTAGATTTGTCACTTCTCTACCTGGCTCCTTCAGTGGCACCTTAGCTATCGAATTCCAAAATCCCTGTTTGGAATTTGAGTCCCCCAACACTATGGCCCCAATTTCCCTTCCCAGCCCTGTTTTCCATGGTTTTTCGGCCTCTCTGCTCAAACCAATCTGGAAAACTTTCTAAGCTCAAAACCTGCCTGGTAGTTTTCTGCTTCTCAACCCTCTACCAATACCATTTAAAGGAATCACATGGATCCTCTAAGGCCCAACACAAATGCCACCTCTCCAAGATGCCTTCCCCAGTCACCTTCCAAACTTGTGACCCCTGCCAAACTTTAGCATGCATTCTAATCACCTGGGGGTCTTGTTAAAATGCAGAGCATGTTTCAGTGGGTCTCAGAGTATGCATTTCCAACAAGCTTCCAGCGAGGTTGTGCTGGAGTCCAGGAAGCACACTTGGTGTAGGAAGGTCGAACACCTCACATCATTCAAATGGATCTGATCACATATGGCCTTGTGTTATTAACATTTGAGCATCGGCCTTAGTTTCCCTTCTAGGCCGAAAATTCCTTAAGAGCGGGGATCCAGAGAAGAGACTGTTGTAGATGGAGTAGAAAGAGAGCCAGCTGTAAAATCAGACAGCTCTATCTTCCGTCTTAACTCTACCACTTAATGGTATGACACTGAGTAAGTCCCAGAACCTCTGAATCCGTTTCCTCCTTTGTATAATGAGTACAAAAAATACCTCCCTCTTAGGAGATTAAAGGAAGCAGTGGCTGTAATTATGCCTCGCGTGCTGTCTAATGAGGAATATATTTTAATTTTGGCTCCCTGCTCTTTCCTTCCTTGTATACTCTTTCCACACTCTTGTATACGGTACGTGCTCAGGGAACCTTCTGGGCCGAACTGTGGCAGGAATTTCCGTTCTACCTGTACAGTTCTGTTCGATTCACATGGCTGAGCTTTCCTCTCTGGATACGACGCTCCAATCAGTCATGGACCTGAAACTGCTTTACAGTCACAGGCTTCTCTTTGTTGGTGATTATGCCAACAGAAACATTAAAAACCTACTGACATCTGCCAGGTAGAAAATGCAATTTGTTCAGGTTGGAGATGAGACTTTATGAGATCCGATGGATGGTAAATAACCCATCCGCTCTTGTTCGGGCTTCCACTTGTTGGGCATTTGGAATTTGACCTCGCAGGTCCAGGGTTTTCTTCCAAACTGTATTCCATTACCATATCCCATATCCCATTTCCTCATGCTCACTGAAGCTCTAGTTAACCAATTAAATCACCCTTTTGGGGGTTTGTAAGAGGGACAGAACAGGGAAGGCACATGACAGGAAATCAGAAGCTCTGGGTAACCATTCTGATTCTAGCACAACCTATGAATATGATTGTGAGCAAATAATTTCCCGGCTTTGAGTCTCAGTTTCTTCATTTGTAAAATAGGAAAGTGGACCAAGAAGATCTATAAAAAATCTCATAGTCTTTGATTCTAGACTGATAATAAACTGATTATTCCCTATTGCCATTTTCTTTTAACAAGGACCTCCCCAACTCTAATGCCTATCTCTCCCTCAGGCCAGGAGGAGAAATCTTTTTCAGCAGATGAAACTTTGATGTCTCTCAAATTACTCTGGGAAGGCATTTTTACCTGCTTGACAAGTCTCAGCCATTCCAAATATTGAAACCATACGGACTATGTTATCTGACCACAGTGAAATTACATTAGAAACCAATAATAGAAAGATAACTAAGAAATAACAAAATGTTTGAAAAATAAGCAATCAATTTCTAAATAACCCAGGGATGAAAGAAGAAACCATGATAGATATTAGAAAATAAGTTTAACTGAATGATAATGAAAGTATGATGTTAGAAAAAATTATGGGATAAAATTAAGCAATGCTTAGAGAAAAATTCATAACTTTAAATGCCTATCTCAGAAAATGCTGATAATCAATGACCTAAGTGTATATCTCAAAAGCTAGAAAAAGACAAAGAATTAAACACGAATGGGAAGGAAACAGTACAGATAAGAGTAGAAATAAAGAAAATAGAAAAAAGATATAAATTGAGAAAAACACAAAGCCAAAAGTTGGACCTTTGAAAAGACTAATCAAATTAATAAATTCTGGCAAGGCTGATCGAGAAAAACAGAGAAAACAGAAATTACCAATATCAGAAATGAAAGGAGAACGTCATTATGGATGCTAAAAATGTCAAAAAGCAATAAGAATGAAGTTTAAATAATGTCATGTAAATAAATTTCAAAATTTAGATGAAATGAATTTCTTAAAAATAACAATTTGCTAAAATCAACAAAACAAGAAATAGAAAAAAAAATGAATAACCCTATCGCTATTTTAAAAATTGAATCCATCATTAAAAGCTTTTCCTCAAAGAAAACTCTAAACCCAGAGGACTTCAGTGGGGCATTCTTCCGAATAACTAAGAAGTAAATATGCCAATTTTATACAAACTCTTCAGAAGAAATGAAAAAGAAACTCCTCGCCTCTTTTTTATGAGGCCTGTATGATTGTGGCACCAAAACCTGACATGAGCATTGTCAGAAAGGGAAATCATAAGCCAATCAAGTCTCAGGAACATAGGTACCAAAATTCTTAACAAAATAGTATTTGATCAAACCTAGAAATAGATTTTTTAAAAAGGATGATACTTCTGAACAAGTGCACTTTATTCCAGAAAGGCAAGATTGATTTAACATTCAAAATTCAATCACCATCATTCACAACATTAACAGAATAAAGGAGAAAAACGTGATCATTTCACTAGATGTAGAAACAACATGTGATCAAGTTAAACACTCCTTCAAGAAAAATCTCTCGGCAAACCAGGGATTTGGTCATGAGCATCTACAAAAAAAAAAAAAAAAAAAAAAAAATCTACAACCAATATCATACTCGATGGTGAAGCATTAAGTGCTTTCCACCCGTAGGTCGAGAACAAGACAAGGATTTCCCGCTATCACTTCAATCCAACGTTGGACCAAAGGTCCCAGCCAGTGCACTGAAGCACAGAAAAGGAATAAAAATATAAAGACCATGATGGAAGATGGACAACTATCATTATTGTCAGGTGACGTGATTATGTTCGTAGAAAATTATTAAAAAGGCAAATTCATGATTAATATGTAAATTTAGCGAAGAGGCTGGACAGGAAACCATTATCTAAAAAATCAATTGCATTTCGTTTACTGGCAACTAGCAATTAAAAAAATTTAAATAAGACTACTTTCAAAAGCACTGAAAAACATCAATTACCTAGAAATAAATCTAATGAAAATAAAATCTAATAAAACCTCTACACTGAAACCTACAAACTTGGCTGAGAGAAATTAAAGGCCATTTAATACAGGGCGGTCTAATGTCATATACATAGATTGAAAATCTGATGTTGGTAGGATATCGGTTCCTCCCAGATTTATTGTACAGTCAATGTGATCCCAAATCAAAATCTTAGCAAGTGTTTTGTGCATGTGAAAATTGACAAGCTGATTGTAATATCTGTACGGAAATGTTAGGAACTGAAATTAACCAAAATAATCTTGAAGAAGAAGAGGTTTTATGCCACCGGTTAGCATAACTCGAAAAAAGACAAGCAGACCAATGGTTAAGGATAAAGGTCAAGGCGTAGATCCACATATCTATGATCTCCTGATTTATGACCAGTGGGTAAAAAAAATATATATTATTTTTAACAAAAGGTGCTTTATCGGTCAAAAATTAAAAATAAAAACACAACTCTGACTCCTCCTTCACACCATATACAAACATTCCAGATGGACTACTGATATACAGGTAAAAGATAAAATAATAAAACTTCTAGATAACAACATGAAAAATATCTTTATGACCTTGAGGTAGGTAAAGATTTCTGAATAGCACACAAAAAGCACTAACTATAAAAGAAAAACTGGACTTTGATAAACTGGACTTTGTTAAAATTAAGAACTTCTGTTTGTCAAAAGATAACCACTAAGAGAATGAAAAGGCGGACCACAGTAAAAAGATGTTGGTGATACTTTTACCTGACAAACATCTCCTATTCAGAATATAAAAACAACTCTTACGGATCAGTAAGGAAAAGAAAAATAGAAGTTTTTGAAAATGGAAGGAGATGAGACTCGGGGAGGTGAACACACAATACAATATACAGATGACATATTATAGAATTGTACACTTAAAAACTTTAGAATGTTATTAATCAATAAACTTAATAAAATTTTTAAAAAGTGACAGGCAAAAGACATCAACAGGTAGTTCACAAAAGAAGATATCCACAAGAATGTTCAGAGGACCAATTCTTTTCAAACTCTTCCCAAAGAAGAAAGAGTAGGGACTACTTCCAAACTCATTCTATGAGGCCAACTCTACCCTGATAACAAAGCCAAAGACACTACAAGAAAACTATAGATCAATGCCCCTTATGAATATTGACACAAACTCCTCAACAAAATACCAGCAAACAAAATTTAACAGTAAGTTAAAAGGATTATTAGACACCATGACCAGTTGGAATTTTTTTATTCTCCAAATGAAAAGATCGTTCAACATACAAAGATCAATCAGTGTAACATACCATATTAACGGAATGTCTACATGATCATCTCAATTGAGTCAGAGAAAGCATTTGACAAAATTTACCACTCTTTCATGATAAAAATACTCGGCAAAATAGGAAAAGAAGAAAACTGCTTCATATAATAAAGACCTCTATTAACAGTGCACAGCAAACATCATACTCAAAGGTGAAAGTCTGATAGCTTTTCCTCTAAGATCAGGAACAAGAAAAGGATGCTCACTTTTACCACTTCTATTCAGCATAGTACCGGGAGACCTAGTCAGAGCAACTGGATAATGAGAATGCTTACACACACACACAAAAGACCTGTTGGAACTAATAAACAAATTCAGCAAAGTTGCAAGATACAAATCAACACAGAAAAAAAATCATCTGCATTTCTCTACACTAATAATGGACAATCCAAAAAAGAAATTAAGAAAACAATTCTATTTACAGTAACATAAAAATAAAATACTTAGGCATAACCTTAACCAAGGAAGCAAAAGACTTATATACTGAAACCTATCAAATGTTGCTGAAAGAAATTAAAGAAGGCCCTAATAAATAGAAAGACATCCTATGTTCATGGATTTGAAAACTTAATATTTTTAAGATGTCAGTACTACCCAAAAGATCTACATATTCAATACAATCCCTATCAAAATTCTAACATTTTTTTTGTGTGTGGAAGTAGAAAAATCCATCCTAAAACTCATATGGAATCTCAAGGACCCTGAATAGCCAAAACAATCTTGGAAAAAATAAATAAATAACAGTGTTGAAGATCTCATATTTCCTGATTTCAAAACTTAATACAAAGCTGTACAGTAATCAAAGTAGTTTGGTACCAGCATAAAGATAGATATATAGACCAACAGAATAGAATAGAGAGCCCAGAAATAAACTCTCGCATATATGGTTAAATGATTTTTGATGAAGGTATCAAGACTTTTGAATAGGAAAAGGTTAGTCTTTTCAATAAATGGTGTTGGGAAAAATGGGTACCACATGCAAAAGAATGAATTTAGACCCTTACTTTACACTATATATAAATTAACTCAAAAATAATAATAAAGATTTAAACATAAAACTATAAAACTCTTGAAAGAAAACAGAGGAAAATGTTCATAATTTTGAATTTGGTAATGATTTCTTGGATATGACACCGGAAGCACAGGTAACAAAAGAAGTATAGGTAAACTGGACTCCATCAAACTTAAAAACTGCTGTATATCAAAAGCACAACAACAGTGAAAGGCAACCCAAGGAATGGAAGAAAATATTTGCAAAGCATATGTCTGATAAGGGGTTAATATGCAGAATATATAAAGAACTACAATTCAATGACAACAACAAAAATAAACACTTTAGTTAAAAAAAAAATGGGCAAAAACTTGAATAGACATTTCTCCAAAAAAGCTGTGCAAATGATCAGTAAACACATGGGAAGCTCAACATCACTAATCATTAGGGAACAACAAATCAAAACCATGAACTATCACTTCACACTCATTAGATGGCTATTATCAAGAAAACAAAAAATAACAAGTATTGGCAAGGATGCGGAGAAACTGCATTTCTGGTGGAAATGTAAAATGGTGCAGCTGCTATGCAAAACGGCATGGCAGTTCCTCAAAATAGTAAACACAGAATTACACTATGATCCAGCAATGCTACCTCTGGGTATGTCCCCAAAATAACCAAAAGCGAGAACTTCAAAAGATATTCGTACACCCAGATTCGTAGTAGCATTCTTCAGGATAGCCAAAAGGTAGAAAGAACCCAAATGTCTATACATGGATGAATGGATAAACAAAATGTGGTATATGCACATAATGGAATGTCATTCAGCCTTAAAAAGGGAGGAAATTTGGACGCACGCTACAACATGGATAAACTTTGACGATATTACGCTAAGTAGAATGAGCCGGTCACGGAAGGACAGATACTGTGGGATTCACTTACATAAGGTACTTAGAGTAGTCAGATTCACAGTAGTTGCCAGAGACTGAAGGGAAAGGGAATGGGGAGTTATTATTTAGTGGGTACTGAGTTTCAGTTTGGAAAAATGAAGAAAGTTCTAGAGATGGATGGTGGTGATGGTTGCACAACAAAGTAAGTGCACTTAATACTACCGAACTGTAGACTTAAAATGGCTAAAGGGGTAAATGTTATGTTATGTATATTTTGCCACAATAAAACTGAAAAAAAAAAAAAAAAGCTCAGAGATGCTTAAGAAGCAGTCAGAAACTTGGAACAATTTAAAAATCCATCAACATTTAAATGGACATGTAAACTGTGGTGTGTGCATACAGCGAAATACTACACACCAATGAAAAAGAAAGAACCGCCACATACGAGAGCATGGATGAATCTCACAGACGTCAGGGTGAGTGAAAAAAGCTACAGACAAAAGAATAGTGAGTCTATGAGTCTGTTTATACGTTTCACAAACAAGCAAAACCAAACTACAGCGTTAAAAGTCAAGACAGTTGCTCCTGACAGGGACGAGGCATAAGGGGGAGCCTCTCGAGGTGCTGGAAATTTCTGGGCGGTGATTACACAGGTGTATACAAAATATATGTATATTAAAAGATATTCATCAAACCATTCACTCACGCTTTACGTACTTTCTGTTCGATTTACGTTAGTTTTATAAAGTAAAGCAAAAGGGACGACAGAATAACAGGCGGCAGAAGGGACGCGGGAGGGAAGCGTTCAGTGCATCAAACGGCCTTGGGGTTCCCGGAGCGAGTGTCCGTAGCTCGCACTTTGAGAAAGTTGAACTAAAGAGGCGCACTTTACCAGGCAAAGAAGAAAGACGCTCTGTCCCTGCTGGACATGACATTTATAACAAGCCTCCCTCCTTTTACAGTTCTTAGGGGCAAATGTAAGTCCCACGCCATCTTCTGCTCTTCAACATTAGGCACCGAGAAGCCCCAGTCCGACATAACCCAAGGAGGGTGTCAACACAGCCGTTTACATCCTTCTATTAACTCTAATTTTCTAGTCCAAGATCCAGGAGAAATTTTTTACTTTCTGATAGCCAGGACCTTAGTGACTCGGAAACAACAATCTCGGAAACAAACTCACACAATGGCCTTTCCCATTCAGGGTCCACGTTTGCCCAGCTGGAGCATCACTGTAACGGGGCCTCTGGGGACTGAGACAATACAATTGTGTACACGGCAAGCTTTCGCAGGGGCCTCGGTTTCCACATCCACCTGACTGCGTTGTACTCCCCATTGCAGACTAGTACCTTGGGGTACTTCATGAATGCCTCGGGAGTCTCTGGTCCAGGTGACTTGCCCCAGACTAGCGTGCTAGAAGTGCTAGCTCTCCCATCAGGACACCGGCTGTGTCTAGGATGTCAAGGAAGAATGAGTTTCAAGCACTTACTTTCATCATTAGAAACATTCCCCAGAGATGTGTGGCTGGAATAACGTTTGTTTTCACTTTCGTTGAGACATCTTTCAATCCAGCTCTCTAAAAAAAGAGAAAGGAAAATCATAAAATTGCAGGATTGCTGTCGGTGTTTGTGAAGAGATGGAACACCATAAACACGTTAGATTTAAATGTCCATCGACTTTCATCAGCTCGACCCCGACTGGAAATGAATTTTATAAGGCCCATGTGCACCCTTCGCTGGGTAGTTTGGAGGCGAAGTGGTAATTCAAAGCGCTGCTTGAGTATTTCTTGGGCAAATTCTACTAATTCTGGAGTATTCATTGCCTAATAGTATCAATTGAGGATTATCTCTCTTCAAAAAGAAGATACGACCCTAAGAAGTGCTTTTAAAATACAAAAGACTCTGGTTTTAAAAATCTAACTCTGAAGGCTATAAATTGACTTCCCACAACACAGCATAATGCTTATTCCATCCCCTAGACCAGGGGTCCCCAACCCCTAGGCCACGGACCAACACTGTTCCCAGTTAGGAACTGGGCCGCACTGCAGGAGGTGAGCGGCGGGCAAGCGAGCAAAGCTTCCTCTGTATCTGCAGACGGTCCCCAGCGCCAGCATCCCCGCCTCAGCTCCACTTCAGGCATTAGATTCTCAGAGGAGCGCCAGTCCCTGATGCCAGAAAGGTTGGGGGCTGCTGCCCGGCCCATCCACTATTCATTTATTCATCCATTCATTCAACATCGTCAGCTAAGTACAGTCAGTTCTGCTATCACGCTTGTTTCGAAGATAAGAATGTGTTCCAATGCAAGTGATATGTCAGGGAACGTTTGCGCACAGAGAAAACTTTGTGTTTGCTTATGCTTGATTTCTCCTGCAGGAAACGTGAGGTAAAAGCAGAAAACCACACGTAGCTGAACGGAGCCCCCTAGGACTACGCAAACTTCACACACGTTCACACCTCAAACGTCTACCAGCTACTGGAGGTCACCACGTGTGTTGTGAGCCACACCTGCCCAGATAACTCATGTCCTTCCACTTCACAGTAACCCTTCTGACGTCCACTTCCAAAAGCAAACTGCAGGTCTCTTCCAACGCGAAAGGTCGTATTTACTGCACTGGTGTATCTCGTGCCCATTTAACATGCAAAACTGGGCTATCGTTTTCATTGGGCTCTTTTTATTTTAATGTGTCACTGACAGAGGGTTTGAGTGTCATGCCCCTTATTTATCCAGTAAACTCTGAGGTTTTTATTGTGCAGTTTTGCAGAATGGTGATTTTCAGGAATGCCAACGCGGAGCTGCAGCGGGACCGACGACCGCTACGGCCGTGCGCTTTTGCACGTGGCTGTCATCATAACGTGGGAACCGGCGTTTGTTTAACACGCCAGGCCCTTTACACGTGTTACCTCTCGGAACTGAATCTCTCGGAACTGAAGATTTTAATCTCCATTTTTCCTAAAAAGCAAATGAAGCTTAGAGAGATGAAGTAATGTGACTCCTCATAATTCAAAGAGCCGAGGGAAAATGATCATTAGTTAACGCCTTGGTAACATGCTGTAAAAAGAATCCGTGTTGGCGAATAGACTATGCAGGGAGCAGGGAAAGCAAACTCAAACAGCAGGGAGAAACGCTGCGTTTTTGTTTTATATGTTATGTTCCAACAAACTGCTCTTTTAAAAGCTGCTTCCAACACTGTAAATAAGTCTGGGGACGGGAGTGAGGGGGTGGGGGGTGGATATCCAAGGGGAGGAACAGGAGCCAGCTTGTTAAGAGGATATGGAAATCTGGTATTTCTGAGGAAACACTGAGCAGCAGAGAAATTCCAAACACTGAGACGCCGCGCCTTCCGGATATCAAATGCACAACCTAGAAACAAATGACTTACAATATTTTCGGAGCTGTGATGGCACAAGGTGGGCGTTTGTCATCACGTCATATCCCAAAACACATCTGAATACAAATCTCCAGAACTCTCTGAAGGGCTTTCTTTCCAGGATGCCAGAATGTCTCCACTCAGATCTTCTAATCCCTTCAATCCTGGCGCTTTTTCCCCTGGCAACAGCCAGGAGTGATTTTGGATGGTATCTACTGAAATTCACTGTCTCTTCCTCCACCAAACCCTACCACCCGAAGCAATTTCTGTCGTTCTTCCTAGATAAGTAGTCACACCTACGTATTCTCACGTGTGTGTGGGCACACACAACCACACACGTATCACCGCCAGCCCCTTCAGTGGAAATAGGGAACCATGAGAAACTCTCGCCTGTGTCAGGATTAGGCCTGTTAAAACCGGAGTCTTCAAAAGGGTCTATCCCTGCAGGTGAGAACCCCCAGTGATTGGTGGGACTCTCTCTGAAGAACTCTTGGCAACATTCCGGGGAGGACTGGCCTGAACACCAAGAGAGGGCAACGGCTGCCCAAAGGAGTTCAAGTCAAAGAACTTTCTGATGGCTGTGGCTCTCCCCACACTGCCCAGGGCTACAGAGAGATGAAAGCAAGGTTACAAGGAGGGAGAGAGGGTTGGCAGTGCAATTACAAAGAAGAAATCGCACCGAAGAACCCTTACCCCTTCCCATTGCACCCGCTCGGTCTCTCTGACCCATAGTCTGTGCCTGTAGCCACTCTGCTCTCCCGCTCTGCTCCCTAGGGCAGCACGGAATGAGTGCGGTCTCTCCTGCACATGACAGATATGGGAGGACAGCCATCGTGTCTCCGTTTTTCTGGTCAAAGTATCCCCCTTGTTCCAGTTCTTTCTTGGAAGAAATGTTTCCCAATTCTTTGCCATCCCATTCACCTGTTTCTGGCTGTCTTCTAGTTAATCAATGTCCCTTTGAGCGTGGAGCACCCAGAATGAACTCTCAGAAGTTCCAGATGGTGGTGTAAACAGTACCAAGAATGGCAGAACCATCCCCCCTGCTGTTCTGGACACGTGGAGTTCTCAGAGCGTTCAAGACCTTGCATTCCACAGCGCGTGGATGGGGTACTCTTAAACATCCAACCGGGCCACAGGCCTTAGGCCCACAGGTACTCTTGACTATTGTCTTCTTCCCTAGCAGGACTCTCAACAGTGGCATCTGCAACTCGTGTCCCATAACTCGGGTTGCTCCACACGATTGGAAGGCCCCTATTAGGTCCCCTGAAGTAAGTTTCATATACTTTAAAACTATAAACAATGGACTTCGGTCTTGCAAAGATCAATAATTATGCAACCAGAATGACATGTATATTGAAGTTTTTATAACACCCTGTATTCATCTATCTTATTTATTTGTAGAATATGTGATTTAGTGATAATAAAGGCCACCATACATTGAGCCATTGTTGGCCAGGCATTATGCAAATGCATTATATGCACCATCACACTAAACAACCCTATGAGGTAGGTGCTATTAATATGCACATTTGAAAGCTACGAAAACTAAACCTCATGGAATTTAGGTGACTTGACTAAGTTACCCAGCTGGGAAGAGCAGGACCAGCATGCAAACTCAGGTCACAATCACAGTGCTCTCTCCGAGCGTGAACTGTGGTGCTGTGTCCCCAGGACACAGGACCAATATTAGAGCATTGATCACGGTCTCCCTTGCATCAGAACTTTTGCAGACACTTTACTCATGTATTACAACCTTTGCTAAATTCATATTCCTTTGTCATACACCACAGGCTCTTCGGTTTAGGTCTTAAACATCTTAAGAAGGGAGTCCATTTTATTCTATTTCTTTTGGCTCTCCACTCGTGCCTAGTATAAAGTTTTTCCTATAATCTGGCCTCAAAAAATGTTATATTATTGACACACATGACATCAAAGTATACCCAGCATATAGATAAATATGTCCACACATGCACAGAATTTCCTAAAAAGTACGACACATCAAAGGCTACTTTCTAAATAAAGAAAGCAAAGTTTAACGATTACGTCGTGCCTTCGAGACACAAGGAGCTGTGAGTGACATAGACAAGAATAAGATGGACTTCTGCCCACTAGCCATCATCCAGAGAGTGAGGCAGGGGCTACTCCTCAAGCTCATGGGCGCGAGGACCTGTTCTTTTTGTTTGCCACCTTGTACCCGGCGGCTGGCACTTTGTCTCGCCCTAGAAATGCTGCAGAACCAATATGAGTTGTGGAATGCATCGCTTTTTAAAAAAACCAACATTAAGTTCCTACTGTGTGCCAGGCACTACACAAGGAATTTTCACGTATGTCATGTAAATTTCACCCCCCAGAACAATATTATGTGGGATATTTTAATAGTTCTATTGATAGAAATGAAAACTAAGGCTTGAAGCAACAGTCCTAACCCAAGGCAGACTGTGATCAACACTGTGATATTGGTACTGCGTTCTGAGACACAGGAGGACAGCTCAGTGCACACACTGGGGCAACTTACTGCTCCCAACTGCCTCGTTCTGGATCCATAAAAATCATCTGACCTTTCGGTAATGACCAAGCTTGCTCGAAGTGCCCCAAAGGATTTAACAACGGCTGTGAGTGTAGGTGCCTGGGCTGCGAAGCATCCCTTCACCTGACTCCTCTGGGATCGTGGGCAGGAAGCCGGATGCTGATAACAATGCCTTGTGGATTTGCACTTTACAAGGAGTTTTCCTCACACTCTTTAGACGCAGCTCGTCATGTCCCCCCACTTTGGGTCGAAGATCTGAAGCCCCAAATTTGAAGTGACTGTTTTAAGTTCATATAATGAACTTAAGCAGAGCCATAAATGGTTATCAGGTTTTCTGGGAGGCTTGGTTCCCTTTGCAACAGCAAAGAATAACCAGGAAGGAGCTGCTGCATCAGGGACATGGCACATCCAAGGCTGTCCAAGGCTCGGAGCAGCGTTTCGCAAACACGTATTGGTCTGGCGGGAAGAGCTGACTACGATGGTCATCCAGAGCCAGGAAATCCTTGAAGTTTACAGAGCACAGTGAGATGGAGAGCCTGATCTGAGCTTCGCAGTCCACCTCATGAGATTGAAATACATCCCACTTTAGAGATAGGGAAACTGGGGTTTAGAACATGGCAGTGGCTTGTTGACAGTGGCTTGGGCAAAGTCACGCAACTTAAAGGACTGAAGTCAGAATTTAAACCCAGATCTTCAGTCTCCAAGGCCTGTGTTGCTTCTTCCTGCCTCTTCATATTGCGGACAGACCAGTTGTTTTCTCTTAGATTATCCATCTATCCACTCCTTCATTTCGCAAATAATTATCAAGGGCCTTCAATATAAAGTTCCAACAAAAGAGATGGACAAATACTATTTAACAAAAAGCCAAGGTTATCCCTGGTGGACTATGGTCCCAGGACCATAGTTTTTTTAAATGTATTATTTAAAAAATGTATTTAAATGTATTATTATTTCCCCCACCTTAAAAAATCTAAGTTTTAACAATGTCGTCTGTCTCATTCAGTGCTTAGTACCCAAGAGCTGGGAACTGTGTCAGGCACAGAGCTGGTGGTGATGGCTGTGATGAAGCAGGGCAAAGGAACAGAGAATGGAGAACTGGGGGTCCTCCCGCCGGAAGCCTCTGAGAAGATACAGTGTTGGAGCAGAGACTGGGCGCACTGAGGGAGCAAGGCCTTCGAAGGTTCAGAGTGGGGACCACAAAGGCAGAGAAGCCCTGAGGAGGGGTCCCATGTGACCTGTTTAACGAATGGCAGGAAGCTCCAGGGGCTGACGTGGGATGCTCAAGGGGGAGACAGTACGAGATGAAGGAAAAGACAGATCGGGCGAGAGGGATGCGGGCTGTGGAGTTAGAGCTAAATTCCAGACCCTAGCCCTGCCCCTTGCTGGCTGTGTAACCTTGGGATGGCTCCTGAACCTTCCTAAAACCCTACCTTCCAGGTTCCCCAAAGAGTAACTGAAGTCTACACAGGTGAAGCGCTCAGAAGGCTGGGTTTCGTGGACCGTGGAAAGATGGTGAAAGCGCGGTCTCTATCCACCAGAGCTGGCAGCCCAGTGTCAGAAACACACAGCAGCGGTGAGGTCTGGCGTTACTGAGTGTCCCCCTCCACCACCACCAGTCACCCAGGTTCACATGCCTCCTCCTCCCAGCAACAGAGACGTTAGCAACTCCGATCTGTGAGCAGGAAACTAAGACTCAGAGAGGTTAGGCAAAGTCCCCCAGCTGGTTGGTGGCTGAGCTGGGTCGGGTCTGTCTGCCTCCGAAGCCGGCCTCACTGCGGCACACTGCCTCAAGAAGCCAGCAGGTAACCAGGGTATATTCGTTATTAAAATAAGGTGGGGACACAGAGAAGGGAGCTTCCAGGTTGGCCTGGCTGCTTCATACAGAAGGTGGCATTTCCGCTGGTCCTTAGAGGATTTAGCATCTGCCAGACCAAGGAGTAAGGAAGGGCATTTCAGACAAGGGGGTCACCATCACGGACAAAGGCACAAAGTAGGTTTTGGGAAAGGTGAAGAGTCCACTGACCCATGACCCACGGAGTGGTAGGAGACATATGGGAGAATCCGTTAGCAGTGGATTGCAGGGGCCTACTCCGCCAGGCCAAGAGCCTGCAGGCGGCTGGGAACCAGTCGTGATTTTTAAGCAGTAGGGGAGGAACCGACAAGCTTTGTTACTGAGGAACTGGATGAGAACAGGGAGTTCTTGACTTATGCAATACCTGAAGAAAACGCCGCCTGACTTATAAAAGTGTCACTGAGTTTTAATAGGAGTTATTCATACTCGTTCTATCAACAGTCTTTTAGGCCTCTGTGCTGGGGCCTATTTTAGGAACTCACAGCTTTATAAATGCTACATAAAAGAGTTGACATGCCACCCTCACAGCTACCAAGCAAAGACCAGGCCTCAGTCCCTCTGGGGGTGCCAGAGTGCACCCTAATCTCCCCTCCCCGGGGCCCTGGTCATTACCAGTGGAACCACTCCAACGTAGCCTGCTTCCGTCTCCCATGGCACCAGGGTGTGCTTTCCTCTTGATCATTCTCTCTTAGCCCCCTTTTCTCTCTCCCCCGGACTCCCCACGGTGGTGACACACAGGATCATGTGGAAAATGTGGGCCCAGGAGGCTGGTAGCTGTGGCCTCTCTGGGGGAGAACTCAGGTCAGTGGGTTGCCATGGCGACGCCTGAGGCCCTGCCCCAGGGGCCTCTGGGTTCCAGGAAGGGGCCCCTGCCCTGTCTCCAAGGGGCAGTCCCACCCTTTCCCTATTTTTACTCTTTCCCTTGCCCACCAGATATTGATTCAGTGTTGACTGTTTGCCAGGCTCTGAGGATTTAGTGATGAACACGGCAGGCAAGGTCCCTTGCTCTCAAGGAGCTTATATTCTGTTGTGGAGACAGACAAAAACAAATAAGTGAGATGACTTCAGAGAGCAAAGACTATAATAAGAAAATGAAGCCATGGAATGGGATAGAGAGAGATGGGGGCGGGGTGCTGTTTTAGGTAATAGGGACCCTGAAGGCCTCTCAGAGGATGTGATGTTAAGAGTAAATACAAAGAAAGTTTTGAGGAGGGAGTAGGGAAGAGCCAGGAGCCAGCATGAAGGAGGAGGCAGGAAGTGGGAGAACGATAGGAAATGAAGACAGGAAGTTAGCAAGGGCCCCAAGTTTGTAGGGACTTGCTGGCCATAGTAAGAACTTCATATTTATTCCAAGTGTGCTAAGAAGCTACTGGGGGACTTTAAACGGGTGATGAGAACTCCGCTGGCTCAGAAATGGTAGTCTCCAAGGGCATTTACTTCATTCATCCCACTATTTATTTATCAACTGTTTTTGAGTACTATGTGCCAGGCACTGGACTTACACATAGGGATACAACAGAGAGCAAGACAGTCACGGTTTTTGTCTTCCTGGAAGGTTAGAGTTTAGGGTGGGAGTCAGCTACTAAATAATCACACAAATAGAGATGTAATTACCAAGAGAGCCACGGGAGAGGGAAAAAAAAAGAGAGATCTGACCTAACCTGTGATCGTCAGGGAAGCTTCTCAGAGAAAGTAGCATTAAACTGACACCGTACGGATAAGAAGGCATCATGTTACTAACCCAGGTAAAGAGGGAGGAAGGCGCGTTCCCAGCAGAGGAATAGCACGTGCAAAGGCCCTGAAGCTGGCAGAAGAATGATGCATTCGGGAAACTGGCAAGCATCCCGAGTGTAAATGCACACATTCATTCAGGTGTTAGTTAGCTCAGCACGTGTTTACCAAGACTTTCCTGTTTGCTAGCACTCAGTAAGATGCGATGGGCGTGCACACAGCAAATCCCCCTGCCTCTGTACTCCGGACTGGGTTAAGGAGTTTAGAGTTTATTCGATAGGTGGTTGGAAACATCTAAAAGTCTTCAAGAAGCACAAGCAAAATAGTTCTGTGGGCAGCTCCATCTGGTGCTGCTAAACACCACCTTAGAAAGGAGAGAATGGGAAGCAGGAGCCCCTATCACTTATGATCCAGACCTGGACAGTTCTGAGATCGAAAGTTGGCATTATTAATCATTTTTCCAGGACCACATGCATAAAACACGATGGTCCCAGGCACACTGGGACTTAATGGTTCCCCTCAGTCTTAGAGGCATGAACTAGAACAGTGGCAGAGAGACAAGAAAGGAACTTTGCCTTCTTTCTAGCTAACTGTACTCACTCCTCGTGCTAATCCATGGGGTCAGTATCCCCAGGTCCCCAGCGCTTCCTCATCTGCTGGAGTCTCAATCACAGCACGATGCAGGTGAGTCTGAGGTGATACCAGCAACATCTCCTAGAATGTGGCCTCCCACTGCAAGTTCCATCATCTTCATCAACAGCAACGTCATCATATCTCAATTCTGGAGCAGCGGCTTTGCGCTCCAATGACAGATATTGACGCGGATTATCTCAGCAATGTCAGAAGTAACACTGTTATCCCATTTATGCGGCGGGTATGGAGAGGAGTGTGAATGGCTTGGGGCACAGTTATCCCCGCACCCCAGGCCTCAGGACATGCCCTCTGGGTCATCTTTGTCCCTGTAGCTGATTGGCGCTCATGTCATACAGGCACCAGGATGCTTAAGTGTTACTACCGATAATGAAACATCAGGCCAGGGCTTCTCCCTCTGCAAAGATCAAGACGAGGCTTTGCTTTGTCCTTCAACTTAGCCATTTACCCTCAGTGAGGTGACTCCCAGGCCATAACCTCTCACCCTCCTTGTGGTCCTTGCTAAAAAACACCTTCATCAGTTTGCCTTTTACTCCTCCTGTTCCTTAAAAATCTGAGCATTGTTTTCATCTCTTTTCTAATTTTAATATAGTCCCTAAAAATAAATAAATAAATAACCCTCCCCAAACTCCCATTTTGTGTTCCTCAGTTTCCATGTCAGGGCAATAAGAATATCTGCTTCATAAGGCTATGAAGCGAGATTCGGATAATGATGATGATGATGGAAAGTTTTTGATAAAGGCTCGTAGTGTGCTCACTGAACACAAGGCAATATCATTTCTATCACTATTCTTCTTCCTTAAACAGCCCTGCAGACTCCGTGCTTTCTGATCGGCCCGAAACACTCACTCTTTCTGTTTCTGTCACTCTAGACGCCCGTCCTCACTCTCCATTTGTACCCAGGGAGCCAACCATTCCTGCAGAAAACTAGCAAGTGTTGGTGCCTGAACCAACCTCACGCTTGATCACGGGGAGGAAGTCCCTCCCATTGGTTAGGAGTCCAATATAAAGAGATGAGAAAACCTGACTTCCAAGCCTCACTACCTCACTAGTTCTTTGACCTTGACCAAGTATTTTGACCTTACTGAGCCTCAGTTTCCGTGTCCGTTATAGTTACAGTAACTACTATTTTCTGAGCCTGCATTTTGTACCAAACACTATACTAAACTGTTTTCATGCCTCTTCTTGTAATCTACTCCATATATAGGAATTATTATTCCATTTTATAGATGGGGAAAGCAAGGCCCACAGAGAAACAAAGGCCTGGATGAGAAAAGATAAGAACTTTGTCCTCTTTTTGGATAACTACGTGCACTCCCCTAGCCAATCCATGTGGCCAGTATCCAGTGTCTCTTCCTCATCAGCTGGAGTCAATCACAGCACAATGCAGGCGAGTCCAAGGTGACACCAATGACATCGCCTGGAATGCCGCCTCCCACTGCAAGCACCGTCATCTTTACTGACAGCATCGTCACAGCAATGATTTGCCCAAGATCACACAGATGGTAAGCAGCTAAGACAGGATGTGACTCTGACTCTATCCTGACCATTAACTTACACTATGATGCTCCACAATTCTATATGTCTTAAAGTCTCACTGAGCACTGAGCTGTGTCTAGCATAATACCAAACACAATATAGGTGCCCAATAATGTTTACTGTTCTTTCTTGTTTAGGAAAACTCAACATATAAATCTCTAAAGTGGGCAAAGAGATCAATTCAAGTGTCATTATTGGCAATATACAAGAATTAGCGAGGAAACCCCAAGGGGCACCAATCTGTTAGTTCACAAACCACGAACTCCCCAACAATCCTCGGAGACCAGAGAAAATTAAAGCCACGGTATTCGGTGCCATCTCCTGTTGAAGATAAATTCAAAAGCAGATCTCAGCTCTGAAAATATCCCTGAGAACACCAGATGAATGTACAGAATCACATAACTAGACTGTAAATATTTCATTTCCCTTGAATTCTGGGGGGAGCATGTCCACGACTTCCTAATGTCAGTGGACTTTTTCTCTCTCCTATTACACTATTATTAAAACACATAACAAAAAATCTGAGAAAGGCTACTGGAGCCAAGGCTACCCAGCATGCACAGCATCTGATATTGATTCTTGGTATCGTCTCTTTCCAGGCTTTTTATTTTTTTTTAACATCTTCCCCAGACTTCAAACTAGCCTGAACCTTTGAGATAAATCACCCAAACATCATTTTCTTTTCATCTATCATAGGACTTATATTTTTAGTCCTATGAGATAAATATCTGCCCACAGTCCCACCCTAACATGCGAACGGCATGTCCTGCCTCTGCGTTGCTCCCTAGTCTCAAGTCCACGTGCACATATGTGAACCGTAACCTCCGTGAACATACAATTTTGATTCCTTCTCCTCTTCACATTTTATCGTGCAGATTTTCCTTTTTTGCTATAGCTTTCATATTTATCATTATTGAATAGAGGCCCAGTGCTCCGCTGAGCTGGTATTCCTATTTTTACAATGTTTCAATGAACAACTTGGTGCATCTCACTTTCTCTCGCTCCTGAATCACTGCCTGAGAACATCTGGAAGGAAAGAGTGGGCCTAGTAACCAGCTACATGTGAATGGCCTGAATTCCAGCCTTAGGACTTACAGCTGCATGACTTTAGGTCAAGTCCCTACACCTCAGTGTCCCCTCATGTTTAAGCCACCTGCCTCTTCTTAGCGGTGCGTGATTTCAGTGAACAACACATGGAAAGCACTCAGCATAGCACCTGGCACTCAGCAAGGAAACCGCTGTGATTCCCAGGCACCTGTTTACGACACGGACCTTTTTTGTTTGCTTGTTTTAATGACAGTGCAGCAGTAAAGGACTGGAGTGTGCCGCTCAGCTTCCAGGTTCAAGTCTGACTTCCTCGCTGTATGACCTTTGGTGAGTGACTCAACTTCCTTGAGCCTTTTTTTTTTCATGAGCAAAATGGGGGTGGTAGTGACAGCTCCTCATGGAGTTAGCATGAGAATTAAGTAAATAAGGCACAGACAGTGCTTACACGATAAGCTCTATAATTCTTAGCTATTATAATTTTTTATACCACGCCCACCCCCGAGGCATTCCACTTTAGTTCCTTCCTGTTATCACTCTTTCCTTTTGATTCTTGGATTTCTTGGTGCAGTGAAAAGAACGTGGCCCTAGAAGCCAGGAGGACACTAATTCCAATCCTCTCCTTATGAGTGACAAAGTCAGGTCTGCACCTCTAGCAAATTACTTACCCTCCTGGCCTTCAATTTCCTTCCTATAAAATATTTTTTAAAATATTTTTTATTTTACCCCATGAGTTAATAATGAGGATTAGAGGAAAAAATATAAGCTCCTTAAGAGCTGACTTTACCTAATTCATGCACTTACTCCCTGCAATTGGATGGTGACTGGCACAGCAGAGCAAATCGAAGAGGAGAGGAGAAGGAAAGGATGGAGAAAAAGGAGGGAAAGAGATGAACGAACGAAGCACCGGTACCATGCCTGGTACCCACTAGGGGCTCAAACAGTGTCAGTTCATCGGTAGTTAATTTATCAAGTGCTTCTCTGCATGGAGCCTTGAGCCACTGCATGGAACCTTGAGCCAGCCTTCCTAGAAAGCAAGCTCAAAGATAGAGCATCATTTATAAAATGAAAGATGGAGTGATTTATATATGAAGTCAATATTTATGGAGCAGTGACTTGTGAAAGACACTGTAGTAGACGCTTCGCACTGTGCACAGATGATATGGAAATCTGGAGAAACCGAGGAAGAAGCGCCAAGTAAACAGGTAAAATGGGGATGGAAAGTACGTGCCTTTTAGATGCACATGGATGAGTGCACCGAGAGGAAGGGTTCGGACAGTCAGAACTCCACGGGGAAGAAAAGCCACCAGCCCCTTGCCTGTGACTATGCTTTCAGTCGGCTGGGAGGCGGCCTGGTTGACAAGAAGGCAGGGTCAGCGTTGGTACCATAACTGACCTCAGTTTAGATAGTCACTCACTGTACAAACTAACACACGTGACTTTGTCCCTCTGAGCACAAAAGGGGAATGACCTCACCCAGCAGACAGGTTTACGAGGTCATGTGTTGAAAAGACCGAGCGCGAAGAAAGTGTTGCATAAAATTTTGTTTTCTTCTCCTGTGCGGTCCTTGTGGGGGTGTAGGAGGGAGGTAATGGGGAGACGGGGGGGGGGATTTGGAAATGACTAGGGGAACATAAGGAGGAGGAAGTGCCACCCAAAGCACCTTCTGTTCATTGAGCTTTTATAACACCCCAGGGCCCTGTGCTGATCCCTTTGCGTGCATTACTTCATTTAATCCTCACGATATCCTAGAAGGTGGGTATGACGCTCGGCCCCACTTTACTGACAAGAAAACGTAGGCTCAGAGAAGTTATGTAACTTGCCGAATTCAGATATCTAGCCCACGGCAAAGCCAGCTCTCACCAAGTCTGCAGGATTCCAGGGCCGGAGCTGTTAACGATCCTAGGAATGATAGCAAACTCCCTGCTATTAATGATTGTATCAGGGGTTGCAAACTGTAACGTGCCATGCAAATGGAAGGGGCTGTTATTTTAACACCAAGGTTTTTCTATTGAACCTCCTCTAAGGAATATCATGTCTGTAAGCAAACAGATACGAAGCCCTTGATGATGTGTGTAAGATGTCAAATTTGCCAAAGTCACTGGCAGGCGGGGGATAACTACCCAGTAGTGGTGGCCAGGCTGAACTCAGAAGCTCTGGGAATGATTTGAGATGAAAGGCACCATTACATGAAGGCGCCCCTGTGGGAAGGAGTACCCCTGGTGTCCTCAGTGAGCACCTGCTGCCAAAGTCACGTAAGGGATGCAGGCTGACGCCCGTGACTGGGTGCTTCAGAGAACTGCAGTGTGAGCTGCTGTCTCCCACAGGATTAGGGATGACCAGACCTCCTAAACTTCTTTACGCAGTAGAGGAGGTGAGCTGGAATGGACATCTCAAAGGTCATCCTTCTAGTTCCAGATTTTAGGAGGCAAGGAAGCAGCCTGGCTTCGTACTGAGAATAATCTGTGTTCAAATCCTGGCTTGATACTAGCTGTTTGGCCTGGACATGTTAACTGAATCTCAGTTTCCTCATCTGTGAAATGGGGATAATAATACCGTAGGTTCAGCATGAGAATTACAAGAGATAAAACATGAATTAGCATTTAGCACAGTGCTTGGGAAAACATTATAAATTTTGTTAACCCACTACTCGATTTTAAAAAGGAGTCACTTTATGTTTTTTTAAGTAGTAATTTTGAAAAGAATTCATTAAGTCAGCCTGCCACCAATTACCAAAACGATTTCAATGCAATTTCTTCTTTCCATTCCATCCTCCTCCCATCTCTTTTCCTTCCTTCCTTCCTTCCTTCTTTCCTTCCTTCCTTCCTTCCTTCCTTCCTTCCTTCCTTCCTTCCTTCCTTCCTTCCTTCCTTCCTTCTTTTTCATATCTCTCATTACCAAGGTAAACTTTGAACAAAAGACAGAATCCACAGGGAATCCTTTCTGTAGGTGCGTCGTTTCTTGGATCCCTCTGGACCCCTGTGCCCTGCCTTCTCTCCTGACTGTGCTCAGGCTCGTCCAGCCTCTGGGGGGGGCTCGCACCTGGTGCATGCTGGGCCAGGCCCCCGTGGGCAGCTCTCTCACCCCCTGCGCCCCTTAGCTGTGCCCTGTGAGGTGGCCAGGACGGAGAATGCCTTGCAGCCTGGGCATCTGAAGGAAACCCCAGTGAAACAGAAATAATTCATCCTTCTAATCACAGCAAAGTTTTCAAACTTTAAAACGAAGCCTTGATTAGAAGAAAAGCTGTCGGGTTTTTTTTTCTCCCTAAAAGCCTGGCATTTCTGAAAAGGTCCCCTACCCAAACCACAGCAACCTCAAAAACTCCAGCCACTGAATTGAAAATAAAAGTTCGTGGAGACCAAAGGCCCTCGCACAACAGCCGCTCAGTGCTTTAGAAATCTTCTCTCCAACGCTTAAAAGTTGTAATGTTTTAACTGAGGGCTTCGAGTCCTCTGGACTCTTTCTTTCTCATAAACTCCCAGGCCTTTCTCAGCCAATGTTATTTATTTTCAATGATGTCAAATAATGCTTTATGGAAAAACTGTTTTGCTTTTGAAAAAGAAGTCTTCAAGTAAAAGAAAGAAAACTAGAAACAAAGTTTAGTAGCCATATAAGGGTGATACGAAGTTGATTTTCTTTATGGTGGAGCAAAGAACTTATAGAGATCTCCTAATTCTTTCCCAAGATTTCTTATCAGCAGGGAGACAGATACCACAAAGAAAACATGGCAAAATGTTTAAAGTAATCAATCAGTTCCATCATAAAAAGTTTAAGTTTGTGCGGCGGGCCCCATCCTGAAACTTTATAAAATCTTAATAATTTCAACAGAATCTTTACCTACCCATGAGTATTTAAAATCAGTACACAAATTATAAATACATTACATGTATAAACATCCCAAATTTATACTAATCATTCAGGAAAAGATAATGTGGAACTCAAAAAGTCACTCATGCTAGCTTTTTAAAATTACAAATTCTACAATTGGAACATTCGAAGAAAGCCTTCCTTCATCAAAAGTCCAATAGGAGCATAAAATGTTTTCACGGCACTCACAAGAGTCAAAACAAACGAGGTGCTATAATTTTCTTCATGAAATGCATTTGTGCCTCAAAAAATTAGATGCTGGAGGTATGTTTAGCAATCACGAATCATTCTTTATTCAAATGACAGTTACCATCTAGTTCTACAGCACTTCCCTCGTGTTGACTGATAGTGCATTTTCTCCAACACGATGGATGGATTCAGGAGATCAGTGCTTATGAAGTGCTAATTCTCTACTCTGATTAAATAAAAATCTGCTAATTTCAGCAGTCTCACGTAGGCCGCGTCTAAGCAACGCTGACCTTTAGCACGACCAGGTAGACAGAAAACACTCAGGACACAAACCGTTACCCTTCACAGGGTCGTGGCCTTTTCGAAGGCTTTCTTATTATCCCCTTTAACTTCAAACAAAACAACCACCACGATATAAATGTAACATATCCAGGTTTACTTGTCTACTAATAATTATTGATTGCTTAGAGGTAGATTATGCTTTTAGGTTTTACTGAGGATTAACCAACTACAAAAATAGAAACTGTATACATATTCCAAGGTAATTCTGCTCTGAGGATCTGATCGGACACACAGAAACATCATAATCTACTTACTGGCACAAGTCAAACCAGCTCTAGTTGCCTGAATTTGGACTATATTCAACAGAAAGCATAATGACTAAATTTAATTGATTTCTGCTTTTTATGATCTCTCTCTCTCCCTCTCTCTCAGAAAGCTGTTAACATTTTAAAAACTCAGAAACCACATGTAGGTAAAAATCAAATTATAATGACAGAAACAGAACAAACAGATGCTTTCTCCTCACATTAAAAAAATATGCAAGAAATAAAAAAAAAAAAAAAACTAAACACTTTCTCTGCAGCCTGCTAAAATGAATTTCCGAGAGTGGTTCATTTGAAACTTGGTTAATTTTCCACTTCCTGAAAATCGGGTATAAAATGGTTGTCTTTAACGCAGCCAGCGATGCTACAAGGGCTAGGTGGTGGGGAGGAGGAGAATGTGGCCATCGCATTCCAGAACTGGAAGGGCTTGGGGAGTTGAGAAGGGGCCCCCATCAGAGGTGTGTAACACGTGTCTCTTCTGAGAGACTGTGGAACTCTCTCCCAGGATTCAAATCACAGTCCACAGGTGTTACCTCTACAAAGATACACCTTCTACTTCCTTTAACAAACTAGAAAACATGAGGATGAAATCATGGCAAACAGGAGCATGTAAAATGTCTTCTTTGTGGGAAAGGTAGAGAAATGAAAGCAAAACTAAATCAGTCTTTCCCTTTAGAAAAGAATGATTTCTCTTGGCTTTAGAACTGAGGCTATGTCTACATAATGTAGAAAACATCTATATACATTGAAAGTCTATTTTTTTTTTTTCAGAATACCTGTGCCCTTTTCCCAAATAGACACCCAGGATTGGGCACAGGAAGAACAGATAATTATTATTAATAACGATAAGACCTGCCATTTGCTGAGCAATTTCTAAGAGCCAGGCTTAATTCAACATACATGATCTCATAAAAACACTTAGAAGGAGTGGATGTTTCACAAAGAAGGACGCTGAGGCTTAGAGAAGTCAAGTCATTTGCCCTGGGTCACACAGCTAGGAAGTAACTGAGCTGAGGTCTGTTTGACAGGAAAGCTCACGTTCTTTGCATTAAGTCATGCCACAGTCACCCAAAGTCATATGGTAACACATCTGTGAATGACTTCCAGCTGTAACATATTGCTTATTAAATTACCAAAAGGCTTCAAACATTGTCACATCACTTAATGGCTTTTGCCTCACCTGTTTATTCTTACTGGGTGTGTCTGTATGTGAGTAGGAATGAAGCCATGACATCATCAGAGACAAAGCCAATGTTAACTGAACTTCAAATAAGTCCCAAAGAAGACTATACAGTACACTTCAGATCTCTAGCAAAGACATGAACACTTTGTGTCCCTTTTTTTTTGCCAACGATAATTTAAAATGTCTCCACAGTTTAAAAGGACTACCTTAACACTTTCGTGTAGGGAGAAAATACCAAGTCCTTCACTTTTGCTAAAATGATACAGACTTTATCGGGCATCCCTTCCGCTGCCTTGTCCCTCACTAAAACAGGAGAGAAACTCAGTATAGTCTTGTGACTAAGAGGACAGATCACTAGAAGTTTAGGCCACCCCCCCCCCTTTGTGGATATCCTTGATCTGCCTGTTCCTCATTGCATAAAATGGAGTAGATAATAATAGTACTCATAACCTATATTTTAAAACATACCTAATAATGCATTTAAAGCATTGAGTACATGCCTGGTGAATGAAAAGCATTTAAAAACCATTACTTTAAAATATAAATAAAGAGCTAGATTTATTATCTGAATTCTGCCTCAGAAAAGTGAAGCCCATACAATTAAGACTGCTCTTTCTTCTCGTGCCATCATTATTTCTTTACCAGCCCAGAAACTCATGGAACGTTTTAGCTTCTAGCTTTCATTTGTCTTTAGCCCATTAAAACTGTGAATAATAACAGTTCTTTCTTTATAGAGTTAAGGTGAGCATTACATAATGCATTTACATGAAAAAAAAAATGCTTATTAGCAAAGCGAAGACGTATACTAAGTATTGAATATATGGGATCTATTACCGCTTTTGCATTTCACACTCAACAGCCCTATTAGACAGGTGTATTGGTTCCACAAGAAAATCGAGGCTCAGCGGTATGAAGCTGCCACACCTGAGGCATGCAGCTTCAAGGGGCAGAAGGGCAGCCTGTGAAAGGCGGCAGGCAACCCCTCGTCCCCATGCTCCATCTTCCTTACTCCAGACGGCGGTTCTTTTCTTCATAGTGCTCATCGCTCACTGAAATTATCTATTTCTTTTGTGTTTACTTGTTTGTCTGTCTAGAAATTATGCTCCAGAGGAACAGACATGGCATTTGAGTGAAGCCCAGCATCTGGTGCAGTGCTGGACACACAGTCTCCTTGAATGAATGAATGAAGCTAAAATTTGTCCAAAAGCTAACCTCCCTATGATGCACTGCGTCTACGACTGCCATCATTTAAAATCCTCTTCAAATGCAGAATTTCATGACTCCTTAAAGGGGTTTTCTCTGGAGCCCAAAGACAACGATGTTCCATAATTCTCCATCTACACGTTTTCCTTTCTCACCAAGTGGGATTCAAATTCACCTCAAGGCCAGAGCCACCCCCAAGCCCTGCCAGGCTAGGACTCCAGCAGTGCCCAGATGAATTGGCTGGGTGGGGCGAAGGAACAGGCTTCCCTAGTCTGGTCTTCTTTCTAGCTCTGCCATGTACGTACGTACAAGCTGTGACCCTAGGCAAGGTCCGGCCCCTCTTTCATCCTAAAAGTGGACAATGCAGGATTGTGGTAAGGCTCAAATGGCCAAGGTGTGAAAAAGTGCCTGTTTCAGGACTGACACATAGTGGGCACTCTGCAAGGGAGAGCATCCTTTCTTCTAGGCTCCAAGAGGAGTATTTTTATGCCCCTTGGAATGCTCGTCACTCTCAATGTGTCCATATCTTCTCTCATCAGATACATTCTAAAGCCCTTGGCAGGAGGGACCTTGGTTTTGTTCATCCCCCGGGTCTGCCGCCCAACAGGCGCTTAGTGAATGAGACTGAATAAAACCTCCAATAAATTCACCTGAAGTATTTTTTTTTCCAATCTCCAGGATACCCAAATCTCCCCAGATAGCCTTTGATCTATTTTAGCCAATAATGTGGCTAGAGACCAGAAGAACCGCTCAGCTGAGCCCAACCCAAACTGCTGACCTGCAGAATCATGAGCTAAGTAAATGATCTTTAAGTCATTAAGTTTTGAAGTGATTTGTTAAGCAGCAAAAGTAAACAGTTATACAGGGCCTAAAAGATGTTCCCTTGTGTTCAAGTGGGCCTGAAGCACTGATAAAGCCCTAAGGGTGGGGAGCAGGTGGCTATTAGAGTAAATACCATGCTTCCTTTGGTGATAATAGCTGGGAGTTGGGGGCAAGGGAAGGAGGCTCTAGGTTGAGGCACATCAATGTTAGAGAAAGGAAGTAGTTTACTCTATTTCCATATATTCCAAATCAGTGATTTGTTTTCCTAAAAGAAGAACATTCTTTTCAAAAGAAATATTACACAGAATCTCCAATGTATAAATAGGTAAAATTGGTAATGTATTGCTATAAGTCTAATTTATATGGTCAAATATGTAAAATTATTTTTAAAAGCTAATCAACAAGAACGAGAGAGAGAGAGAATACAATTATGAACTCAAACATTCAAAATCAGGGGTAACGGAAAGCAAAATAGTCTTATTTCAGTACCCAATTCATTTCTGTATATTGTTTTGGTAACAGATTATAAAAAATCCTGATAAGCACACATAAGCAGTTGGGATGGAAAACGGTTTTTAACAGCTCACCTTGCAATACCAGCACACTCCTCAGACAAAGACAGGAAGACAGGAAAAGCCGGCTGTCTGCCTAAGTGGCGGGCTCAATGTGCTACAGTGCGCATAACACAATCAGTGACAGTCCGAGGATTTTTTTAAGTTTTACCAAACACCTCCACATAATCTGTCTTTGAGTTCATTCTCTCTCCCCTAAACTTCGCTAAAATTGCAAAGACACAGAAAACAGAGTGGAAGGGGCAAGAACATGATCAGAGACTTCTCCAATGTTTTCCACCCTACAGAGCCTTGGAGTCCTGGAGGGACAGATGAAGAATGTCCCCAGTGACCTGTCCAGCATGTAGGGTGGGCTGTCGGGGCCTGTGCAAGTGGAGACCTGCCCTCTGCCATTCCAACCTGTGATATCACCATTTTATATCGTCTCAGTTTTTTTTTTTTTTCCTCAAAGATAGCATGACGAACACACACACCAACTTGACTTAGAATCACAGTCTTACACTGTCGGAGGCGGAAGAGAAACCCTGTGCTCGATGCAGGTCACAATAAGGTGTCTCTCGTGGAGCACCTGTGAGGATGGATGACCACAAAACTACTTTATAAACAAAGCGCTGGGCGGATTTCACACACAGGCCAGAAGACGTACATGAACACAGGCATGGCATCGAGCGGCAGAAGTCTAGACAGATCGTAGCAGTCCTTACATCCAATCCATTCATTTACAAACAAGGGTCTCAAGGAGGAGGGCTCCTCTGCTTGAATCGTCAGCAGGAGGGGTGCTAAATGTCAGAAGAGCCTCACCTCTCCCTGAAATCTTGAGCAAAGGGGATAGAGTCGAGCTTTCCTTTCGTGGCAACGTTTATCACAGTGGCCAGTATTTATTTCTCTCCAAACTGTGTGCCAGTCTGTGATGCAGGCTGGCTTCCTCCTCTAGAGGCATTTCAGTGTTTCCTAAATTGACTTTGGGTATAGCCCGATAATATCTAATGTCTTTTAGTAAATCCTTTCGGGGCTGCAAGGAGTTGTCCAAAGACTTAAGGAATGCACCTCAAGTGTCATTGAGAAAAATAATAGGTCTTTCAAAATGGGTCTTGATTCTTAAAATCCTAAATGACTTTTAAAAATATTTGTTTATTATTAGTTTGGGGAGAGATTCAATAATTGTGCACTGGATCACAGTTCAGATAGTGGTAACCAGCATGCACATGCCTCCTGGATTCTAAAGAGGGATGTGTCTAATTTGTCAGAGGGTCCCAGACTGTGAGCTGTCTCACCCTTCATTTTACAAGGAATGAAAATGAGTCTTAAAGTAGCCTAAAGTAGCATAACAAGTGGCTGAGTTGGAATTCCAACTCAGAATTTTTCCCACTGTACAAAGGAGAAAAAAAAATAGGCAAGATCTCCTTTCCATCAGCCCTCCTCCTCTTCTCGTTCCCGCCTTATCCTATCTCCTCGCCCTCTCAGATCTGCTTGGAGAAGAGGGGTGAGAAATTCATCCTGCGCGACCCACGGGTCTTGGGGAAGAAAAGCCAGAACCTTTCACGTTGGTGAGCCTGTGGCTCGTGGGGGAGGCTGGCGCACTGCCCAGCTGGCGCCTAACCTCGAGGTGGGGAGGGAGGCTGGACGAGAACCCGGAGAGGAGGGGTGGGAGGGAGCGCAGGATGTTGAGAAAAGGTGTAGCTGCTGGAGAGAAATTAGAGACCACGGCGCCTCTGGGAAGCAGGACGGTCCAGCTCTCACACAGCGGCGGGGAGGCCCCATGCAAACTCCTCTCTCCTCCTCGCATTCGGCCTTTTGTTGTCGGCTTCTGCCTCTGGCTCCTGCTCCTGCCCTCCGGTCCCCCGCCCCCCTGAAGTCACCCCAACTGCACTCATAATATTTTGCTTTTGCGCCGGGTCTGTTTTCCGCCACCAGACTTCCAACAGTCTCCATGGCGACGCGCTGGGGAGGGGCGGGCGCCGCTCTGGAAATCCCAGGGCCTAGCCGCCCCGCGGCCCCTGCAAACTTTTCCCGGTCCTCGGGTCCTGCAGGCGGTGGGAAAACGCACCGCCCCAAGCCGCCGGGCAGCGTCGCGTGCGGGGCTCCCCGGGCCGGGGCTCCTTGCAATATCCCCGCTGGCGAAGGCTGGGGCCACCGAGCCTGGGGTCCCCGGGACCACGCTCTCACTTGACCCTGCTGCCAAATCCAGATGCCCGTGCTTTGCAAGTGGTGAGGGTGGGGGCGCGTATGTCCCCTCGCTGGCCACACACACACCCACCCCCGCGGAGGAAGACACAGCCTGATTTGGGCACCGGAGCGAAGCTCAGACTCCCGGCCTCATACCCAGAGCCCGCATCCCTGGTCCCGGGGCAGGAGAAGGCGGCTCCTGGGCTAGGCCCCGGCCCCTGTCCCACCCGGGCGCTCTCTGCCCCGCAGGCCCCTCGCCCAGGCCACCGAGTGTCCTCACCTGGGGGCCCGCAGAGCCAGGTCAGGCCTTGTGCTGAGCCGGCACCTGTGAACCAGAGTGCCTTCCCGCCGTTGCGGCTCGAGGGGCTCAAATTCGGCTCCAGGAGTACTTTAGCCGCCCCAGCTCTGGATTCTAGAGATGGCCACAGAGAGTGGGTAGACGCAGAAGCTTCCAGTTCGGGCTTAGCAGTGCCTCTCTCTAACGCACGCCATCCCGTTTAAGAAGAAACAACCCTTCTGTTGCGTAAGCGACCGACCTGGCCCGGGCCTGCCCTGCACAAGTTCTCTGTGGCCTAAAATTCTATCTACTTTTCCCCGTCGTTCTCGAATTTTCGGGTACCTTCAGTAACCGAGCAACGCTCTCCTGCGCAACGTAACCCGGATGGGACCCACAGGCCAGAAATACACAGGCGCCGCCGGAGGCCCGCGTGGGTGGGGTGGGCCACGCGGGGCCGTGCGCTCGCGCGTTTGCGTAGCGCGGGGTTGCGGCGTGGGCCGAGCGAGCCCGGCGCGGGTCCCAGCTGCAAGGCGCGCACGGCCGGACCGCGCGTCGACGGCCCCACGCGCGCGCCTGCGGCGCCAGCCCGGACTGGGCCGCGCAGCCAGGCTCCCGGGAGAGGGGCTCTGCTTTGTCACGCTCTGCCGCAGGCGAACTGCAGGCCCGGGAGGCGCGCGCCGGCTCCCCAGCCTCCCCCGACGGGGCCATTGTCTTAGACCCACACTTGTTGAGTATTTTGGAAAAACTCGAGGAATATATTACCGGCTCGATGCGCGGAACAAAGGGGCGCGTTTCCGCAGGTCACGCTGAAGTGGCCCCCAAGAGTCCCGGCCCCTGCAAAACTGTCCTCCCAGGCTCGAGGCACTTTGCGGGGATTTTCCTTTTAAGAGTAGGAGACAGAGGCCCGGCTCTCCGGCCTCTCTCATCCTGGACGCTCCCGACTTCGCCCCAGCATTTGCTATACGCATCGGTCGTTCGAGCCCTTTCGGGATGAAATAATCATGAGAATGCTTTTCGTGGTTCGGGTCGCGCGCGTGAAAGGAGCAGAATCGAACTGCTTCATGGAGCCCCAGTCTTCTCAAGTCGGGCAGTAAAGGACCTTTACATAACAAGAGAAACTCACAAGAAAAGCTAATTGGATTAAGTTCTCTGTCGAGGAGGTGCGGGAAGGCCCCTGGACCGTGGACCGCGCCGAGCCGCACTTGCCTTGTGCAAGCCCGAGGGAAATGTCACCTGGCGTGCCTCGTGTCATTTCTTCGCGCTACGCTTTCCCAAAACTTTTGATTTTGAGTTTACGATGGCTAGCTAGGGTTGCCTCAGATTTTCGAAAGGGGGAGGAGAGTAGATGGGGAAAAGATTTCGGTTTCAGAACCCATCTGGGGGGTTTGCAGTTTAGGTAAAATGACCAGGTGTCCTCACGCACGCCAGCTGCGTGAAGAACGGAAAACAACGTTTCCGCAGCCCCAAGAACGCACGGAAACGCTCCAGTCGTGTGGAAGGGGTGGCTAAACCCCTCGGATGAGCCGTGGCGGGCGAGGGGTGCGGGAGACCCCAGGCCCTTGCGTGGGACCCTTGCCAATACTGGGCCGCAAACGATGCAGACATGGGTTGAATTTTGTTCAAGGATCTTCATCTCTAAAGTTGGGGTGCTCAGGAAATGCACAGTGGCGCAAGCACTTGACATAATGTAGAGGGGAGGGGCCCTGTTCCCTTTCTGGGCGCCTTCTTTACCTCCAGCGGAGAGAACCCAAGCAGGGCCCGCCTGGTACGCGCAGCCTGCGTGCGCAGCAGGCGACGCCTCTCCTTGCCTTCGTTTGTCATTGCTTACAGTAAGGAGGACGGCGAGGCTCGTCCTGTCCCCATTCTTAGGGGCACACCCACTCTGGGGAGCGGAATGGAAGGGCGACTTGGCTTTGGGGATCAGAATAGACAACTACCCCGGAAAACCGAAGATACCCCAGGCCAAAGCGGTGGGTGTCCTGACCACCACGGTCTTGGCAGAGGCCGGGAGAATCTAGAAACCTGTCGTCTACAGGAACCGAAGAAAGACCGTCTGAGGCGATGCCCGGGTGACCCCTAACACCTTCCCATATCTATTTGCAGCCTGCTTGGGGGTGGAGGTAGGGAAACGTGCGTTTGGTGTTTATTTGCTCAAGGAAGGGTCGCGCGTGCGTTAGGGGATGGCAGAGGCTGGAAGGCACTTGTTGCTCGGCGCTGCACAGCCCAGAAGCGGGTGCTTCCCGGCGACCTCCCAATCCTGGCGTCAAGCTGCCGCCTGGATCCGGGCTGTGCTCACTGCCCTATTTCTGCTTCTCCCGCCAACCTTATCTCCGCAAGAAACCTGGAGGCTGCAGCCGATAGGAGCGGACTGCTTGGGGGGACTGCGGCCGGAAGAGGAGGTGAAATAGCAGAGAATCCTACCTCGAAGGGACATGGGGAGCATAACACACACAGATCTAGAAGTTGGGCGATTCTTCAAAGGTGCCAGAAGTGGGAGTTGGCGAAGGCGCTACAGGAGAAAGAACGAAGACGCCGGGCTTTTCCGTGTTAAAAGATTCTCTGGCTTCCTCCTCGGTTTTAGGGATTTCTGCGACCCCGGAACCTGACGAGCACAGCCAACAGCCCCCAAAGCGCCGAGCAGTTTGCAGACCCCGCCGCCAGGCCTAGCCGGCTGCGCTGCGTCCTGCCCTTCCTCCAATAGAGTTACAGCCCCGGAGCGAAGTGCACCGTTGGGTGCCCCCTTCCTGGCAGGGAGGCTACACCCGGCCTCGGACGGCCTGGGGCTCCCACCTCCCGACCCGGCGCTGGTTCCCCAGGACCACCGGGTTCGCCGCCGCCACTCCCTCCAGCTGTGCGTCTCCACCAGCCCGAGCCCCCGTCCCCACCTCCCAGGCTCTGTACGAAGCCGTCGCCCTCCCCCGCCTCTGGGGCATTCCGCTCGGCGTCCTGGCCTTCGCCACCAGCACTAGAGCGCACCGCTATTCCGGGGCCCCCAAACCTGGGGGAGGAGCTGCGCCCCCGAGGGGTAGTCAGCTCGAAAAGTTTCTGTAAGTGGCACCTCGAGCTCGCCGCGAGCCAGCGAATCTTTACGTAACTTTGTGTCCAGGACAAGCGAAAGCGCGCTCCTCAGCGCGCGCACGCGCGCACACACACAGACACACACACACTTCGACACACTCACACACACTTCCACGGATCCCCTTACACACATCACACAGCGCACGGATTGAAAACTGCTGCATACTCTCCGTTATTTCCTGGGGTTCCGCTGTCAAGGTGACCCTTCTGAACTTTTTGCAACTCTTTCTGAAGTTCCCCGGCTCCCTTTTCTTTCCCTCCCAATGTCTCCCCCCAGCCAGAGCCAGTAGGACTAACCTGTGGAATCCATGTCGGGTTCCTCCAGTAACCCACAATGCATGCTCTTCCCATGGACAGCACAGGCGCCCCCCAAAAGTCCTGATGTTTGGGGATCCCCTGTGCTAGAGACGCCCAAGGAGGAAGGGAGTGACGAGAGGAGAGAGACACAGAGAATGCAAAGGATAAAAGGATCAAGGAGGAACAGAAAAGAAGGAAAGGAAAGAGAAAGAAAAGAGAGGGCGAGAAAAGGGAGAGCCAGGAGAAGGGGGAGAGAGGACGAGCGGGCGAGCGAGCGAGGGGACACTCAGTAATCCGGCCGGGCCAAGCCAAACCCGTCAAAATGTTTGCGGATGTTTCATGGGAAAAAGCATCATTTTATAGGAGCCCCGATGGGAGCAATGTCATTGATAGGCCAGCCGGCCTGATGAATGGCCGCTCGTCAGATGGGGCCGTGGCGAGGCGCACTGTGAAGCCCATTGTGGGCCTGTTTTGAATAAGAAAAGCCGCCTCCGAAAAGGGGGGCTCAGAGCGACGCAATCCCAGCCCTCCGACTTCCCCCTTCTATTATAGCATTAGCAACGTTTTTCTTATTTAAAGTTCCAGAGGCCTTCTCCAGCCTTCGCCCGGCACTCATTATAGGCGAAATCAAAATTGGCTTAGATGTGGCCCCCTCTCCCCTCCCCACCCCTCCCCGGACCCGGCCAGGCGAGGCGCAGGCATGGGGGCGGCGGCGGCGGGGGACTCCGGGGAGCCTGCGGGGGCGCCTACGCGGCCACGAGTGGGCCCCACTCCTTTCCCCCTCTTGTGCCCCCCCCATTTGGTCCCGGGGTGGATTTCGAGTGGGGGCCTGGGGAGTGCGGGAGTTAGGTGTGCCTTGCTCCCTTCCACGCGGACCCGCGGACACGCGTGGAGGAGTGGAGCGCTGCGGGAGGGTCCGGGGGGAGGGAAGAGCAGCCGTAAGAACCCCACCTCCCAACCTGGGCGCCGAGGAGGCCGCCTGGCAGGGAGGGTGTGCGGGCTGACTCATCTCCAGAACTTTCTGCCTTCCCCCGGGTCTGTCTTCGCCACTCTGCGTCTCTCCTTTCGCCGTCTCTTTCTCCCTCTGTTCCTGTCTCCCTGTCTCTGTCCTCTCGTGCTGTGTCCCTCTATTTCCCCGGCTTTGGCTGCCCGTCCTTCTGTCCAGCCCCTGCCCCCACGTCTCTTTGTCTCTCCCCAGGACTCTGCCCCTCTCTGTCCCTATCCCCCTTGGTCACTCTGACACCGCCTCCCCCGCCTCTTCCCGTAACTCTGTCTGTCAGTCCGTCTGTGTCTCAGCCCCCCTCCCATCTCCCTTTGTCGCCCCCCGCACCCCCCACCGCAGCCAGCCGCGAAGTTTGTGAGAAGCCCCGCTGTCCGAGTGGGGACACGCTTTTCCCAGGGACCCCCTCCTCCGCTGAGTTTAAAGTACAGAAAGAGGGGGGCGAGGGGCTGGGGGGCTGGAAGTGGAAGTGTCCGGGGGGGGGGGCAGGCTGCGTCTCTGCGGGCCCCGATAAAGTGGCCGTTCGCGGGCCGGCCGCGCTGTGATTAGAATATGAATGGGGCTCGGCGGGCGGAAGAGAAAGGCGGATTACCCCGGGTGCTTTGACCATGGACAGAGGCAGAGCCGGCCCGGCCGCGGAAGGGGCGGGGCGGGGCGCGCGGCGCGGTTTCTAACGCCAGGCTGGGGGGGGCGGCGGGAGCCGGGGTGGTGGTGGGGGGGGGTCTCTAACCTGGACCCCACGCTGGGTGCGGCTTTCTGCAGCCCCGCGGAAAACCCCCACTCGCCCCCCGCCCCAAGCAGCGCTAAGTGGGACAATGTGGAGCGGGGGGCCGAGGGGCCAGCACGTGCCGAGTTAAGGTCACGGCGCGGGAGGAAGGAGGCGGCGTGGAACGCGGGCTGGACAGAGCTCCGGCTTGACGTGCTGCAGAGCGCTGGGTTCGAATCCGCGCTAGGTCCATTCCGTCCTCGTTTGGGGCCTGGGCTTTCTTATTTGTAAAATGGGGGGCAAAGATGTCAACCTCACAAAGTGTTTGGGGAAGATTAAACGAGGCAGTGGACGTAAGAGGGGCTGAGCATCTGCGGTTCCTCGACTTGCGACTCTCTTTTGACCATTTGTCCCTCCCAACACGTCCCCGGACGGCTGGCTCCTTCCCACCACGCTGGGCTCAGCTGCGTGTCGCCTCCTCGGAGTGGCTGCGCCTGATCCCTCTTGGGTCCCCTCTTGCGACGGCGGCGATCACCCCATGTCATGGTGTGCGTGGCGGCAAAGACTCTAAGAGTCAGATTTGAGAGGCTGGGTCCACTTCTTGCAGCCTCAATTTCTTCTTAGGAGAAGAGGGTGAATGATAGAAGCCTCCTTCGCGGGCTGCAGGGGCCTTTCCGGAGGTAGAAGACCGACCAGAGCTTGACCGGGGGGATTCTGGTGGCCATTCTTGCGTGTGTCAAGTCCCAGGAAGAATCCTTGAGAGATGCTGGGGGCCCAGGTGGTCTCCAGAGGGCCGAGGAGACCATTATTATGGCTGTTTATTGTTGTTGTTGTTGTTATTTTAACTGTTTACACACCAAATGGTGGTGAGGTGGGCTCGGCTCCGTGTGGAGCGAGGAGAAAGTGGGCCATGCAGTGTCAAGCGCGTGCCCCGCACAGCTCAGGGAGGGGACGACGGTGGGTGCAATGAGTCCCTGCCCTGCACTCTCTCACCTGGGAGGGGAGTAGTTCTCAGTAATCATGGTGCCTCAGCATCTCTGAACTTAAAGAAATGAAAACGAGCGCTTATTCATTCCTTAGCAAAATTTTATTGTGTACCTACTATATGCCCAGCACTTTTCTAGGAGCTGGGGACACAGCAATGAACAAAATAGAGTAAAATAAAAAAACAAACAAAAAAAACTACTCTCCACCGCCCGCCCCAGAGCTTACATTAGAGTGAGTGGAGATAGATAATATATGAAATAAGTAATTAGATGATATGGCTTGTCCTGTGATGAGTGCCACGGAGGGCCTCTCTGAGAAGGGCACATTTGAGCTTTATGATAGTGCTAGATGGTGACAAGGGTGTGTTCGTTTGTAAAAACTGATTGAGCAGTGTACACTATGATTTTGTGCATTCTTCTGGTTGTATTTCAAACGTCAATAAAATGTTTGGTTAGATTTAATCCTAATAGTAACTATAATAGTAATAGCTACCATTTACCCTAATATATCGACTAACCGTGCTTCCACTGTGATAGGTATTTTCACACATTATCTCATTTAATCTTCGCAGGACAACTAACATATAACTACTATTATTGTCCCCACTTTTAGAGAGGAGGACAACCGGGGTTCGGAGTGGTTCTCCTGCCCTCGGACGAAACAATGCACAATCCAGTTCTTCTTCTCCAGAAGCTCAAACGCTAAAACAAATGTAGCACACGTCTGTGTCAGGGAACAGGTGTGTGCTGTGAGAACCAGGACAGGGGACACAAAACTGCCCCCCGGGGGGCCACTGTCAAGGCAGGCCTAATCGGGGAAATGACGACTAAGCCAGGCGAGGGGGTGGAAGGTGAGACAGTGCAAAGAAGGGAGCATGTGTGCTACGTTTGGGGGCCGGCGCCTGCAGCAGGTACACATAGAAAGGGTGGAAGGAGTGATGAGCGATTTCTTTGGGAGTCAGGCAGGGATCAGACCCGGAGGGGCATGATAAGAAATTTACCCTGGAGGGGTTTTGAGCATCTAGGACTGGATTTGTGTTTTGGAGATACCAGTGTGGTCAAAGTGCAACCACAGGAAGGTGGAGGCCATTGGAGGGGGCGATCTCGATGGCCTGAAACACAGACATGGCAGTGGGGGGCAGGGAGCCATGACCAAGGTCTGAAGATAATGAGGAGGCTGCACGCACCAGCCTTGGTGTGGATTGGATATGGCCAGCGAGGAGCAGAGAAAGGTGATGTCCAGGTTTCGGACTTGGGCTATTTGGTGCCATCCACAGAGATCATCCAACTGAGGGGCAGAGATGGTAGGAAGAGGGAAGATTTGGCAGCAAAGGAGATAAGTAACTTAGAGTGCTCATAGACCTTCCCAGTAGCCCAGTAGTAACGACAGGCAAGTAGGGCCACAAAAGCCTGGAGTTGGCACTGCTCGTGTAGACCTGGGTGACTGCTGAAGCCCTTGGAATGGGCGAATGAACAGCAGAGAAGGGGAAGGTGCAGGATGGTCCCTCTGATCACCAGGCATGCCCCGCCTCCACTGCAGCAGTCTCCACGGTGGCCTGGACTGCCCAATCCTAACACTTACCGTAATTATTTACTCGTCTGATGTCTTCTTTTCTGTATGGAACTTGTCACCATCTAAAACTGTTTGTTTCCTCTCCACACCAGAACACAAGCCTCAGGAAGGCTGGGACCCTGTCTTTGCTCAATGCTGTTACTCCTGTCTCTGGACAGCATTTATTGACCACTGTGAATGGCCCATCCACTGGCCTGACTGGTAGTAGGAGACACAGACTTACAAGAGCACAGGATGCTGGATTTCCTTGTGCACTGAAGTCACGGAACATGGGTTTTACACCACTTTTCAGTAGTACTTGCATAGTACCAAAAAGTTCTTTATTCTGAGTGAAAATCAGAGCCCTGTTCAACTGATTCTTAAAAAAAGGAATTGAAAGAACAACATTTCCTCTTTAAAAATCTCCAAGACATAACATAGTTACAATTATACTTTAGAGCTGCATTATGTGTGAGTCTAAGCCTGGATCACCTTCAGTAGAGAAGCCTCTGCTGAGTAAGATATTTGTTCTGTCCCCTCCTTTCCTTCCTTCCTTCCTTCCTTCCTTCCTTCCTTCCTTCCTTCCTTCCTTCCTTCCTTCCTTCCTTCCTTCCTTCCTCCCTCCCTCCCTCCCTCCCTCTCTCCTTTTCTTTTCTTCTGCTAATGTGTGATCAACCAGTCATGTGCCAGACTCTGCTCTAGGCAGAGAGGTCCAGAGGTGAATGGGATTGACAAACTGCCTCCTCTCCCCTCCACCTCCTGGAGTTTACATTCTGTAGGGAAGGCTCACAATAAACAAAGAAACACACAATAAACAATATTCTTATCTTCATGGATCTTACTTTATAGGAAAGACATGAGCCCCAATCTTATGTTTGTTAATCATTCATTTGCTAATTAGTTAAGTACTTCAACAGACATTGCTTGAGCACCTCCTACATAGCTTTGTGAGGTGTGAGAATAAATAGTCCCATAAGACCATGTTTACCTTAAGTTGTCTTGGTTCAGAGAGGGAGAATCAAGAACGATCAAATGCCTAGGTAAGTACTCTGAGCAGTGCCTGGAGCTTTTGTGGGAGGAAGGGACCCCCAGCTCACTCTGGAACCACCTGGGCTTAATTTATTTCTTCCTACAATAGTCATTTATAGTCAGAAAATGCAAAAAGATATATGCAGAGATTTTAAAAGGATAGCGGTTTGGTTTCTCACCTTCTAACTTGTAGAACAATCTTTCTTAAACATTTGTTGCGCAGCGAAATCAGCCAGAGAACTTGTCACCAGTACACACTGGCAAGTCCTGTCCCTTGGGGATTCTGATTCAGAAAGCCTGCAGTGGCATAACACAACAACTTACTATATTGCATGTTGTGATTCTGGGAGTATATCACACAGTTTTTCTGCTTTACAAGGTGCTGGCCAGCATTGTGACCTCAGCCACGTGGTTGGCTGTTAGCTAGCTCAGCTGGGGCAATCGCTTGAAGCTTCAGTTCTCTTTTGTGAGGGTTTTTCCTCACAGCTGCTTGGGCTCCCTCATAGCAGGGAAGGTGTGTTCAAAAAGGCACATTCTGAGCATGAATATCCCAAGAGGAAGGAAATAAAAGCTCCAGTTCTCTTAAGGCCTGAGCTCGGAAGTCCCTGAATGTCTCTCCTACTGCATTCTATTAGTCAAAGCAGTCGCAGGGCTCGCCCAAGATGGGGGTGGGGGGGAGTGGTGGATAGGCTCCATCTCTGATGGGAAGAATGGCATGTATATCCAGGAGGTGAGGTGGTGGGGACCACCTTTGGGGGCTAGTGACCGCAGAAATTTCCTGGGAGTTGTCATAGGACACCTCTGTGTAATTCCTATTTTCCAAAACTAAGTCAGATGATCATACTTAGCTATAAAAAAGGCTGAGAAATAAAGTTTTTAAACTAAGCAGCTATGTACCTGGATAAAAAGTGAGGGTTCAACCTTTTTGGAAGAATGAAGAATCTGTAACATAATGTTGAAATGAGTCATCAAAACATGAATGGCCTGGGTGGTTATTAGGAACCAGGATACAAACTCAAGGGGCAAAAGATACTTTTAGAAATTATATTTTATTCATCAGTTTATTCACTGATCATCAGATACTTACCTAAATCACACTTACCAGGCACTGGACTAAGTGCTAGGAATAGAGCAAAGATAAGACATCGTTTCCATACTCAGGTATAGATGCAAGGTAAAGGCAAAAATAAAAGACAAGGCTACCATGCCTCTTCCTCTACCACCTTCCAATTTAGGGAACCCTCCTCTACTGTCGCATGGGGTGGAAGCAATAAAAGGCAGCTCAGCTGCACTAACTCCAAGGACCTTTATTCAGCAGAGTGGTAAATATCTTTATATTTGGTAGAGTCTTCCAAATCCTCATCTTAAATTAAACATTCCAAAAAATAGCCATTCCAGAGTTTTTAAACCCAGTTAAAAGACATCTGTAGGATTTGCCTGCTCAGCATCCATCTAATCACACTCATTCTATTAAAAACAGTGCCATTTTTTTTTCTTTAATACCATCTACTTCGGTCTATGTGGTTGAACTACATGGAATGGACCCCACTCCCACTCCAGGGGGTGGGCACGTGACCCAGACATAGCCTGACCTTTTATTAGGATTCTTGCCAATGACAACTTGAACTGGAGGGGTGACATGCGGGGTCTGTGGAGGCCACCCAGGAGGCGAGTCTCCCTGAGACTGGGTCCTGCATGGATGGAAGCAGAGCCAGGAAACGAAGGGAGAGAGTCCCAGTGATGCCTTTGCCTGAAACCGAATCTTCTCTCAAACTTTTCAGATACCGGAGCCCACACATTCGACTTTTTTGCTTACGGCAGTTTGAGTTTGATTTCTGCTACTTGCAATCAAAAGGATCCAAATAAAAAATTTCTCATGGCGTTTCTTTCGTCAGATCCTGTCCTCTTTCGAGACGCTTGGTCGATGTCTTTTAGGAACTGTTTCGGTGTTGATATCCCTCTCCCGCGGCCGTGTGCTCATCGGGTAGGACAGGGACTAGGGATGCCCACACCAGCTTCATGGCGTCTTCTTGCCTGACACGCTCTTCCTGAACACAGGGATGAATTCTCCGAGCTACATACAAGTGCGCGCTGCCTCCACTGCACTGCTCTTCCCTCTGGCTGTGGCGGTTGCCTGGCAATGCCGCCTCTGACACTCCATCGGGGTACAACCATCTCAGCCAGGCTCTGCCACTTAGAAGAGTGTCCGTCTCATCATAAATGTTCACTAAGTATTAGTGATACTGATAATTAAAGTTAATAATTTAAAAGTACAGCTTAATTATTCTACTTTTTTTTTTTTTTTTTTTTACTTAATCTATTTTGGAGCTCATGTTATATGTAATGGAGTTGGTCTTTATGGTATTTCTTCATGTGGATGTTCCATAATTTATTTAATCAATCCCATCTTCATTGATATTAGATTGTTTCTAATCTTTTTTTCTAGTATGAACAATGACACAGTGGATTTTGTTGTACATTCACTTTGCCTACATGTGCAAGCATATGTAAGATACACTACCAGAAATAGAATCACTGGATCAAAGAGAACGTGTATTTTAGAATTAGCTTATCAAGTTCCATGAACATCCTATTGGAACTGTGATTGGAATTGCACTGAATCTATAGATCATTTGGGGGGAGAACTGGCATCTTTATGTTATTATCTTCCTATTCAAAAACATAATAGATTTGACTATTTAGATATTTATTATCTCTTAATTGATATAAAAGAATAAAAGGCCCAAAGGAGTCCATACCTTCTTTAAAAAAAAATAAGGAGGAGAGACTTGTCTTACAAGCTATTTGGATTTATTATGAAGTTGTGGTCATCAAGATATCATGGTATTAAAGCAGGAATAAATGATTTGAACTCTGAATAGAATAGAGATCCCAGAAACAGACTCATTTATCTGTCATGGCAGATCGGTGGTGAAAAGAGGTACTATTCTGTAAATAAATCTGAAAAAAAAGTTGTTTATATTGAAAAAATGGAATTGATCTCTATCTCACACTATACAAATAATTAACTTGGATCACAAACTTACATGTCAAAAGCAAAATTTTCAAATTTAGATAGGAAACATAGGTGAATATTCTTCTAATTTGAGGGTAGATAAGAATATTTAAAGAGGATACACAAAGATTAACTATAAAAGAAAACAGTGATAAATTCCTCTTTAAAATTAATAACTTCATCAAAAGACATTGAAAATAATATAAAATGTAAGTTATAGCTGTCTGCTTTAACATTGCTATATTGACTTTTTTTGATAAGCATTTCTTTGGTATATATTTTTATTTCCCTTGCTTTTCAATCATTATATGTGATTTACTTTTAGGTATATCATTTGTAGTTGGTGTATAGCTGGATTTTTAAAACCCAATTTGATAGTTTCTCTTTCTGTTTAGTGGGTTAAATGGTGACCCCTAAAAAGACATGTCTATTTCCTGACATGTCCTCCTAACATGCCACAGGCTCCTCAGAGCCTGTGAATGTAACCTCATTTGAACAAAGGGTCTTTGCAGATGTAGCCACAAGCCAAGGGAATGCCTGAAGCCACCAGAAGCTGAAAGATACCAGAAAGGATTCTCCCCCAGACTCTTCAGAGGGAGCACAGTTCTGCTGATACCTTGATTTTGGACTTCTGGACTCACGAACGCTGAGAGAATAAATTTCAATTGTTTTAAGCTACCAACTTTATGGTGACTTGTCATGGCAGCCTTAGGAAACTGATCCGACCTATGTACCTTTATCGTGATGAATAGAGCATTCGGACTTATTTTTAATATCTATTTTTGTGAGTATTTTACCATATTTTTTTCTGATTTATTTTCTTTCCTGATTTCTATTGAATCGATAAGTCTTTCTATATTCATTCGTCTCCCTCAGTGCTGACTGTATTTCTATTCTTCGAATGGTGGCCCTTGTAGTTTTAGCATACATACTTCTTCATACAATCTTCATATAAAAGCCTAAAGTCACACATAAAACAAGAATCTTAACATGCTTTAAGTGCCCCTTGAACATAACCCCAACCTAATATTGATTCCTATAATTTATCTCACTTTTCTATACACAAAAAATTAAGGGCTTTTACAGTCTACAGTTAATTAAATTTATCCAGAGTTATTAATTTGTGTTCACCACTGTCTTGAATCCCACAGCTTTTCTCTTTTCTTCTTGCTGAAGAATACGTTTAATGGGTAATAAACTTTTAGTCTTTGTTGGAAAATGTCTGTTTTGTCTTCACGTCCCCCACTCTCCCTTTCTTCACTCATCCTAGTGGTTCCGCTCGGTTCTCTTGGTTCTGAAGCAGGTCTTATTTGGCAATGCAGGGTTCCTGCCCCATGATGATATTAATCAATGGCAAATATGCTGCCAAGCTGTCAGCGGACAGCTTGATTTACTTCCTGGTCATAAACTGTGCTGTGTTCTTTGCTTCCCTAGGACCACAGCTTCATGCAAACCTTGCCCAGGAAGCAGTTGGCAGTGATTCTTCAGGCTTTCAACAGACAGAGGAGCTCTGGTGCAGCCTCTGGTTTCTGGTGATGAACCTGGAGGCACATGAACACGTGTAGACCCAGCTGACTCTGCAAAAGATCAACTCCCAGCTGCCATGGCAGGTTCTGAGGCCAGTTTGCCAGTTTCTTTAGCTGAGGTTCTCACGATGTGTTACTGTCTTGCGTGCAGATTGTTTGTTTTTAAACCTTGCTGTCTTTAATTTTGTCCATTATTGCTGTCTATTTGAGGAATAAAGGATGTACCTCAATGCATGAACTTACAGAACTATGTTCTTCGGTTTTCCAGAAAATATTTTTAAAGCATTAGAGTTCCTTAAAATTTTGGAAATTTAGAAAATGTATAATGGTTAGTTCATTTATATTTTTCTGGAAAATGATCTTATTTCATTTTAAAATTGAACAAATAAGACAATTATTTCAGTTTTTAATGAGGTTATTTTTATATTATTCTTTAGTATTTTATTATTTTTGTGCTTTCTCCCTTTTTCTTGACTAGGTTCTTGTTTTTATTCTAAAAACATTCCTTCTACTTATTAGTCATACCGTTTTGCCCCATATCTGTTTTAAACTTTATTGGTTATCATGTTTTGTGTCTGCTTATTACTTCAATGACCTGAGTTTTGCTTTGTGATCTAACCTGAGTAATCTCCTGCCATGAATTTAGATCTGGTATTTTTAAATAGTCTTTTATATTACAACATGTACTTTCTAGTCCTTTAAAAATATTTTTATTATGTGATTTGTGTTTCTGTATTTCATGCTGTGCATGCATTTCCTGATAATTTGGAAGGTTTTTAGTTTGTTTTTAGTTATTTTAATGATTTACTGTTTTTAAAATTATTTTAGTGGTTTAATTTTATATAATTAATCTTCTTTTTCTTCAAATAGCAATTATTGACTCTTGACTACATGCAATAAAAACATTAGTATGCTTCTACCTCCTCCTACCTCTATTAGTTCCTACCCTTCTATCGCCGACTTTTAGTTAATTATATAATTATGATTTTTTTTTTTAGTTTTTCTAGCGTTTCTGTGACAAGTTGCCTTTTAATTCATATATTTAGACAATTCACATTAAAATTGATTACTGGTATCAATATCTTGGCTTAATATCTACCATGTTTGTTACTGTGTTCTTATTTTTTGTTTCATTTTCTCTTTTTCTTCTGCCTTCTCTGATTGTAAATAAATATTTCGTACGGTCCCATTTTATTTCCTCTTTTAGGATATCAATTATATTTACTTTTAAACTTTTTTTCCTGGTTGCCTTAGAGTTTCGAAAATATATTTCTAACTAATCTAAGTCCACCTTCAAATAAATCACTTCATGTGTAGTGCATTATAACAGAGTACTCCATATTCTCTCACTCATTCCCTTATGACATTGCTGTCATTTATTTCAATTATCCATGTGCTATAATCACCCAATAAATCTTTATTATTAAAGTTATTTTTTCAATTAAGAAAAATAAAAATAAAAGATTTTATCTTCATTCCTCTCTAATTTCATGTTTTCTTTATGCGAATGCAAGTTTCTGTCCTATATAATTTCCTTCTACTGGAAGATCTTTTAACATTTCATATAGGGTGGGTCTGCCAGCAATAAATTCCCTCAGTTTTTATTTGTCTGAGAAGTTCTATTTCCTCTTCAGTATTGAAAGATAATTTTGCTGGATGTAGAATTGTAAGTTGATGGCTTTTTTCTTTCAACATTTTAAATATTTCATTCTAGTTTCTTCTTGCTTGCTTCCTTCCTGATGAGAAGCCCATTGTAATTCTTATCCTCTGTAGGTAAGATCTTGTTTTCCCCTCTGGATTCTTCCAAGATTCTTTCTCTGTCGTTGATTTTCTGTGATCTGAGTATGATGTGCCTAGGTTTTTGGTATTTATTCTGCTTGGTATTCTCCAAGCTTCCTGGATCTGTGGTTTGGTTTCTGTCATTAATTTAGGAAAGTTCTTGGCCATTATTACTTCAAATATTTCTTTTGCTTTTTAATCTATATTTTCTCTGATAATCCAATTATATGTATGCTATATATTTTTAAATTGTAAGATTGTTCCATAGTTATCAGATGTTCTGTTCTGGTTTTCATTTGTTTTGTTTTTGCAATTCTATTTGGGAAGTTTCTATTGACCTATTCAAGCTCACTGATTCTTTCTCTGGCCTTGGTGAATCTATACTTACGAGCCCATCAAAGGCAATCTTCATTTATGTCATACTATTTTTTATTCTTAGCATTTCCTCTTGATTCTTCCTTAGAATTTCCATCTCTCTTCTTACATTTCCCATCTCTTCTTGCCTGTTGTTACTTTTCCCATTAAGGGTCTTCACATATGAATCATAGTTATTTTAAAGTCCCTGTCTGATAATTCCAACATCTCTGTGTCATGTCCGAGTCTGGTCCTGATATTTCCCTTCAGACTGTGTTTTTTTTTAATTGCCTTTAAAGTGCCTTGTAATTTTTGTTTGTTGAATGCCAAGACATGCTGTATTGAGTAACAGGAACTGAACCTTTAGTATGGGGATTTTGTTAATCTGGTTAGAAGTTGGACTGTGTTTGACATTTGCTGTAGCCATAGGTGTGAGGGTATTGGAATTCCTCTAGTGTTCTTGTATTTGTCTACTCTCTTGACTTTGGGCTTCCCTAAGTACTCCTGTGAGATGGAAGTCTGTGTCTTACAGCTCTCTCACCTACATGCCACTGTTATTGTGCTGGAGCCCTGTTGGAGAGGTGCTAAAGTGTGGGGAGGGACAGTGTGCTATGGCCTTATGAGTAAATTTCAGTGTTCTAGTAAGCTGTGTCTCTGGCCTGTGGCCTTCACAAGTGATTCTTTATTGGCAAAGACCATCCCCTTCCCCACCACCCTGAAGTGAGACAGGAGGTTAGAGGGGATAAAGGGTGCTGGGGGGTGGTAGAGATGCCTTTTCTCCAGGTGAGATAAGGCTCTGGTATCATGTTTTTCCCTAGGGAGTAGATCTTTGTTATGAAGAAAACTCTGGGTGTATTTCACAATGATTACTCTCCCTCTGTCACTGCCAGAACCATGAGGGGATTTTTCTGGTACCTTCACTGTGATAACCTAATGGGATTACTGGAGGTAAAGCCCACCAAAGTTCGAAGGCCCCTTAAAAACTAAAGGCTCCATAAGTTTATCACTGTCAGGATAGTCCATGCTCACCCTCCAGAAATTCATAAAAATTATCATTTAAAATTTCCCATTTGATCTGCTTACCTAGCAGCTTCTGCTCCAGGTAAGCAGATCTCAGATGTGTCTCTAGATTTGCCTGTCTCTTCAGATTTCAGGGTAGAAGTTTGCTCTACTGTTACATACTGAATAATTGTGTCCCCCTCTCCCCCCATCACATGTTGAAATTCTAACACCCAATGTGATATTAGGAGGTGGAGACTTTGTGGAGTGATTAGTTCATGAAGATGGAGCCCTCAAGAATGGGATTAGTGCCCTTATAGAAGGACCCGGAGAGCTCTCTCCCTCATTCTCTTCTATCTCGTGGGGCTACAAGAAGTCAGCGTTCTCACCCTGAAGGAGGGCTGGCATCAGAACTTGACTATCCCCTTGGAGTCTCTCTCTTTTGGGTTGAGGGGAGGGAAGAATCTCCCTACCCCACTATCCTTCATAGGTTGGGGGAAGGGAAAACCCTATGACAATCCAATGCCTCTCCCTCTGGCCTCTTCAACCACCTTCCTTGTGTAGACTAGACGTGGGTGATTCCTGATGCTGAAAGAACTGATTTCACAACCCCGGTATGCCCTGCATTGGGGTTCTAGCTCCTTGACTTAGGAAATGCGGTGGGGGGGGGCACTCTATTGTTCTCAGCATTTTGGAGCCAAAATACCCAATTTTAACTTCTGGTTACACCCCAAATCGTAATCTCGCATGTCTTCTCTCTCAGGGCCTGTACCTGGCAGAATGATTAAAGAAAGCATGCTTTATTTATTCGATAGTTTAACATTGTTATGGCCACACATTTTAGAAGTTTATGAACGTTGGGAGTAAGCCTTACTCCCCACTGCTACTCCAAACTGTACCAAGGACCTTTCCACCAAGTCATGCTGCAGGCAGTTCTCGAAATGTGGTCCACCGACTGGATGACCCTTTTTCCTATCCAGGGGTCCATGTGTGTAGCTAAGAAGTGGCAGAGCTGAGTTTTGAACTTCTGCCTCCTGAAGCTTCACTCTTAACTTCCCCTGTAGCTGCCCTCAGGGAATGAGTCATATCACCTGAGAAAAAGCTCCTGAAACCATCCATACTATTAAGATTGGTTTCTTAAAAAAAAAAAAAAAAAAAAAGTGGAGTGAGCATCTGGCAGCTTTCCTTTTTCAAATGACCTGTTGGATGGTGCATATTATCGATGGTGCACAATCCGAAGCAGCCATTGCTCTCAGGTGAACATGCTCAGAGATACACCCCTACCCAGCTGGACAAAGCCTCTACCATACAGACCGTGGTTCTGCTCAAGGTGCATCGTGGTACCTACCTGCGGTACAAGTGTACTGCATATTGAAACTGGGTTTCTTTATTAGTGAAAACCCTGGCACACGAGACGAGATATTTTTCCACTTGATGAACAGTTTAGATCTTACTTGCGATGATTTGACAGGACAGAGTTCAGAGTGTGCTGGGACCAGTAGTGATGAAAAGGTGAGAAAGAGAACCTCTAACAAGGAGTTGACCCTAATGGTCAGCACGGCGCTGGAATCACACAGAACAGACAGTGGTAAGAGTCGGACTCAGCGCGGGAGGAAATAGTGAGAACTGGGGCTATGGCCCAATCTCAGACACCCGTGTGAAGTGCGAACGAGGATGGGACGGGGTTTTCCACGCCGACGTACGCTTGCTGTGGAGGGGAAAGGCTCATGCAAGTCGTCTCTTCTCTGTTAATTTGTGCTTTAGTTGCAGAGAGTACATGAGAATACTCTGATCATAAAAAACTGAACTAAACAGATAAAGCTAAAGACACCTGACCACCGTTCCTGATGCTACTATTATTATGAATTTTTTAAATGGCAGATAAAACATTTTGCATGATGTGGATGATGCCAGTTAGGACCATTTCAATGATTTTAAGTGCCTTGCACAAAAGAGGCAACTCAGTGAAATAGCAAGTATCATCACTTCAGGGCCGATATTCCGTGGCTGTTTCTAGTAAGAGTAGGTGGCAAGACTTCTTAAGAAGGACAAACTGCTGCGGATGACTTAAATGCTAAGTTCAAGTCCCTCCCAATCCTTTATTTTCTTATCAGAATAAATCGGTGATCAGGGCACTTTAAAAAGCCACGTCCAAACGTTGCAATGGAAATGAGGAAATACTTTCCAGGGTGAAATCTCAAGACTGCACCAGGGGTGCATTTATCACAGCACCCCAAATGGAAACACTTACTCTTCCACCTGTTGAGTATGACCTGTTCATAAACCTAGAGTCTAACACAGAGCTGAAAACAGGCTTGACTGAACGCGAAAGTCCTGGACAGACCATTTTGCTGCTGGCTCCCAATCATGCCCCCTGGTGTTCACACACCTGGGTGGTCTCTTCTCGCATTGACTTTGGACTTTGTGATGTGTTTTGACCAATGGGACATTAGCAAATGATAAGGTTGTCCGTGATAAGTACTGCGGCTTGGTCCTTTTGAAAGACTCACCCTTGGAGCAGAGCTGCCTTTGTAAACCATCTGGACCCCTGCTGAGGAGCCACAGGAAGAGGGAGTGAGCAGGGCCATCAGTCATTTCAGACACTCCAGCTGAGGCGCCAGACATGTGAGTGAAGCCTTCCAGCCCCGCTCGGCCCAGCCGCCAGCTGAATGCAGCTGAGACGGCCCCGCTGACCTGGCGCGGAGCTGAAGAGCTGCCCGGCTAAGCTCTGCCTGTGTTCCTGACCCACAGCATCATGGGAGATTAACTGCTGTTTGAAGCTGCTTGGTTTTGACATGATTTGAGGCAGCGATAGAAACACGTTCCACAATGAACATTCAGAACTATTAAAACCTAGGATTCTCTGATTGAGTAAACAAAGCAAGAAAAGACTGAGGGGAACCCTCACGTAGTGTTCTCAAGTCATTCATCATCAAGCTGCATATACATTCTGGCTAAAATATGGCAAATGTCATTCTTTCACAGATTCAAATGGAAATGATTTAAAATGTTGTTTTTATTATTTACGAAATAAATTGAAACTCTAATATGATTTAACCCAAAATTAGCAGACTACATATATGTAGTTTTTAATCGATGGATGGAACCAGAAGCCTCAGAAATACTGTCATGAGGACCCTCCCCCAAAGTTGGTGTGCATTTGATTGTTTCCAAAGCTTTAGGGGAAAGAGGGAAAGGAGCACTTGGGGTATCAAGTGACAATTGACAGGCTACAAAGTGGTATGTACTATCTGATCCCAATGACAGAAAGGTCCATTTATTCTTTATGGTGCTATGCAAGGGTCTCATGGATATAATGCTGGGTGAAAAGAATCAAGGTGGAGAAGTATATGTAGATGCCTCTGCTTTTCCAAGAAGAGGACATATGCGTACATTTACAAAACAATAACATGTAAATAAACATAAAGAATGTAAATGTTACCTACAGAAGGAAGTGGATAGGGTGGAGAACGCAAGGATAGAAGCAACTTAATCGTAACATAAAATGAAATAAAAAAATCCTTCCTGGAAACCCAAATCAAATGAAATGAATGAACCTAACTTGGTAAACTGTCAGTGGAAACCTCCCAGGGAACGAGTCCGAATCACCGCACAAGCTGCGGTTGGCTGTTCCTCCCCAGCGGGACACGCCGAATAGACAGACAGGGCCCACAAAGCTCTCTCCAGCAGCGGCGCCCTTGGTACCGCTACCGAGACCGTCGTGCTTACGTTGTGGGATGGCTGGTGATCACCAGTGTTGCTGAGAACAGGAACCGGGAGTTCTGCTGTGGAGACACCACACAGGATTGATGCAAGTGAGAAAACCTTGCAGCCCTGAACTGAATTGCGGGTGCTGGTGTCTTTGCAGCATTTCTCCGGGGAGGGGGTCACCCCATGCCCAGACCTACAATCGCCAGTGGCTTCCAAACCTGCCCTGGGAGCTCTGCCTCTTATCGCTGGGCACGCTGCTGGCTCGGGTGTCCCTTAGGCGCCCAGCTCGGTATGTTCCAGAAGGAATGCATCCCCGCTCCCGTCCCCGGCTTTCTGCCGGTGGCTCCTCACCTTGGCGGTTCGCTACCCAGTTGACTGTCCACGTCATTACTTCAGAGCTCCCTGATTCCTTTCTCTCTGTCACTTACGAAGTCCTGTCACTTCTCCTTCTTTACTCCCTCCAGCGTCCTCATCATGCCCTTCTCCTCCTCCTCCCCCGCTCCAGTGTCACCCCGGACTGCCCTTCCATTGGTTACTGTCCCCTCACTCTTCAGGTCAGCTCTGGCAGCCGCCTCCTCTGGGAAATTTGCTCTGACTGCTCAGGCTCTCCCCTCTGAGACGCCACGGCGGGCTTCCCCTTCTGCTGTACGACAGAGGAACCTGATTTCACTGGGGCATTACCTTCCAGAGCCCGCGTTTAAAGGGGAAACTCCGTAACGTCAAAATCACTCTTGAAGACAACTTAAGCCACTCTGCATTGGGACAGTTGGCTGTTTCTTTGGTTGAGCACTTAAAGGAACAAGATCTTAAATTTAGGGTCCATAATGTACAAAACAAACAAAAAAATTCCAGACATATCTACAGTCTTTTTAACTCTAGAGACTCACATTAGAGCAGAGATTCTTACCATGAGAGAGAGGCATGAGGAGACAGAAGATTATCTTCTACTTAATCTAGATTTTGACACCAGGCTCAAAAGCCATAACCTAGCAGCTGGGAGGCAGGAGCGTGCTGTGGTCAAGAGCAAGGGCTGCAGCTGAGAGCAGAGCTGTCTGCCTTGTTTAAATGCTGCCCTTCCTTCTCTTTCCCGTGCTGAGGACGTACTTGAATTTGCCAGGTACACACGTGAATGGCAGCCTCCCGACTCCTTGTGTTGTAGCTTCCGTCTTCCCTTCCAACCCGGGGCATCTAACTCATGACTGCATTCCCAGGACTTAGTAGAATGCCCTCCGCCTAGAAGAAAGAGAACGTTGGGCGAATAGATCAATGGTTCGAACCTCTCCAGGGATGGGGAGTTCCACAGATAATGAAACGGCCACCCTGTCATCTGATCAAATGAAGTGGACCCACGAGTTCAAGGTCTCTATTAGGATCCTAACTGGAATTAACGCTTTGAAGCAGGATTCCCAAAGAAGAGCCGGGCTGGAAGGCTCAGAGGCTTCAGCTCAGCTGATCAGCAGATAATATTTCTTTGAAGCCTCTCGTGTGGCTGGACCAATTCATCAATAGGCTCTGGCCGGGTTCCAACCGCTGGTCTGCCTGCCCCTCTTTTCCCTAATCCAGGTTTAACGAGATGAGCATCATTAAGAAAGGCAGGGTGGTTATCCTTTAAGTGAGCAAAGTGACTCTTCACAGAAGGACCGATTTTAATAACCCCAGTGTGAGACTCCCTTTAAGGTACAGAATGGTTCTGGCACATCAGTTAAGTGTTACACAAAACAGACGTGAGAACTCAAAATCAAAGGCGCTTTCCATTCATGTGAAAAAGGGATCAGTAAGCTGCATGAAAACTGGGGTGCGTAAAAGTCCCGGGGGCCTCTGTCCACAGCAGGAAAAGCTCAGAGCAGATTGGGCCCAGGGGGAGGCAACCTCGGCCGCCCATAACTCAGAGATAGAAGGCCGTGATCTCCATGTGCCGCCTCCGTTTCAAGTGCGGGCTCCTGCCTCTGATCTTTTGGCAGTTGCCTAATTGCCAATGACTGTTTCTGTGGACACGAGGGCCTGCTAAATGTGTAAGGCCTGCATTTTTCCAGGGGAGACTTTTTCCTTTGCACGTAAGCCAAAGATTCCTTCATACACGAATTCTTTCTAATGCAGGTCATCGGATTCTTACGCGGGGGACGTTAATGCTGAGTTCAATGCACGCAGCTGAATAAAAATATATGCATCAAATCTGGTAACTCGTTGGAGTGGGGATCCCGGATGGGAAGGCCAACAACGCCATATGCGCGTCTTGAATTTCTTTCCCACGTGAAAGACTGCACTCCTAACCCCGTGCTAGGTAAATACTTGAAGCCGTTTGTTTTCTGAGAGTGGAAGTGGCTTCGCTTTTAGTCAACCACACCCTTCGACCCAGTCTCCACTGGAACCAAAAACACACATTTGGGAGTGTCTGAATAAAAGTGAGGGGCACATTCAAATGACTACAAGGATCAAACTCTCGATTTGTCGGCATGACAGGCTGCCCCACACATGTGACGAGTCACATAGGTGAAACGGACTTAAGAGAAGGAAAGCTGTCATACAGAGACGGCAAATAGGTTCCATATGGAAGCCACAGCCAAATCGTCATATTGAGAGCTGATACTTACTGAGCACTTATGTGGGTCACATGAATTGATTCAATTAGCCCTATGAGTAGGTATTATTACCTCATTTTTACAGATGAAAAAAAACCGAGGCAAAATAATTTCCCAAGATCACAGAGCGTGTTGGTGGCAGAGCTAGGATTCGAAGGCCGGCAGTTCGACTGCAGCCCTTGCTCCTGACCACGGCACGCTCCTGCCTCCCCGCTGATGACAGGTTATGGCTTTTGAGCCTGGTGTTCGAGGGTCTGAGGCCAAAATCAGGTTTAGCGGGTAGACTGCCAGGATTGATTAGGGAGATGCCAAGGGGAACCAGACACGGAATAGAAGCACATGTGCATGCATTTGCATCCCTGACTTTAAAAGGTCCCTACAACATCTGTTCAGAACTGTGCCTCTCTCAATCTCTACAAACATTTTCTCCTAGATTTTTGTAACACCTGACACTGAGTAAGGTAATGAGAGTAACTCTCCCTGCTGGCAGAGCAGGTAATGCATCACCAACAGCTTCCTGTTTTACTTGCTGGCCCAAGGTTTATATATCTCAGGCCCTGACAGATTGTAGACCTATTTTGGACATGCGAGACTCAGAGTAACGATGAAGGAAATTTTCCAGTAACTTGGAAAGACAGTTGCACTGCTGGGGTTTCTGCTCTGGAGACCCGGCCCGATTGCAGTCCTCGTAAATTGCAGGCGGTACTTGAGCTCGCTGGGAGAGGCTCCCCTAGGACGTGTGGCTCCATTTCCTTGCACAGGACCACACAAAGGGGAGCAGAGTTTTTGGTGCTGGGTTAGACTGTGAGCTGAACAGTTTCTGCTGCCTGGTAGGCAGGCAGGCAGACAAAAAGCTGAGGGAATTGTTGGGTAAATGATGAAAATCAGCATGTGTTTTTGACAAAAACCCCAAATTGGCTAGGTCTAAAACAAATCAAGCTGTGGGCAAACGTGAATAAGAATGGAGGTTATAACTAACCTTATTTTTTGATGTCTATAACATCATCACCGGTTATATGAAAGCACATGTACAACAGGGATGGAACTTATTTAACGACCAACGTAACTGACATCAGTTTATAACTGGTACATGGAAGGAAGCACAAGGGCTTTGAGGCTTATGTTAAGGTTTGTTAGTATGAGGATGATTCTACATGATAATCTGGATAATTACGTGATTATCCAGGAGCACACTGGCTGTCATTTTACCGAGGACAAATCCATACAACTACAATTTGAAATTGTTCTCATTTGTTTTGTAGTTAAACCATCTCGTATCGGTGGTTTTCAACTGGGGGTGATTTTGTCCTGAGGGACATTTGGAAATGTCTGGAGACATTCTGGATTCCTGTACGAATCTGGCCTTTACTGCCCGTTTCCTCTGCTCAGAGGTGGAAGAGGCTGGGAAAGTGGGCGGGAGCTCCCGGAGGAACAGTCCAATACCAGTTGCTGCTTAAGGGGAAATCACATAGGCAAGAAAGAGAGAAAAGTGGGGGGCTAGTTTCCAAGGGGTGGGTCCTTTGGTACCCCTAAAAATCCAAAAGCTGGTTCTAAGGGGGAGGGAAGGGAAATCCAGAGCTCTTCAAGTGGTTTAAACAGTAAAGCTCAACTTTTAGTTGCATTGGGACAACGTGGAGGGCTTGTTAAAACACACACTGCTGGGTTCCCCCCAAATCTCTAGCAAGTTCGCAGGTAATGCTGATGCTGCTGCTTCGGCGACCACACTTTGAGAGCCGCTGGCCTAGAAGCATTCCAGTTGTCAGGCTGCCCTGCCCTCTCCAAAGAGCCGTCATCACTACCTAACCACGAAGCGTACTCCTCTTCCAGTTTCTTCAAGGCTTCCACAGGAGTTGCTATTAGAGTAGAGTGAACTCACCAAACCTCCACTCAAGTTATATTAGAAATGTGAACGTAAACTTCATCCTAGCATCCGATGCGTCGTGTTTTACTTTATTCACATCGCCACTTGCCTCCGTTAATGTGCACGACGGGGAGTGAACCGGACTTAAAATTCATTATGCATGAAACTAGGGGTGTTACCTGGACTTGAAAAAAATACTTCAACTCCTTTGACCACAGTCCGTGATGTTAGACTTGTGAGGGAAAATGTGGGTTTCGGGCTGTTCCGAAATTTTCTGCCACGACATCCTTATCACAATAAATTTGATTTGAAGCAAATCTCTTCATTGTTTCCGGAGCCTGCGTCTGGAACCTGAGTGGGCAGCTTGGCTCTGGCAACGAGCGGCACAAACCTCTGGACTGCCACCACGCGTTTTTTTTTTCCATTTAAAACGGCCTCTTGAAAGCTCGACTTTAATTTCTTACAACCCTGACCCTGTGGGGCTGATGCAGTAAAAACTCCAACTTTTGGTCAGCAAATGAAATAACTGTTTTCAAGACACATGTGGAGTAAATGTGGATGGTAAAGAGGTGCTACTTTTACAGTCACTTTTCTGACCATCCATTCTGCAAAGGAATTTACAGCAACCGGCTTCTCTATTACTCAGACTGGCTGAGAAGTGGATGGGCCCAGCCACCAGCCCTAATGCGCTCATTCTCATGTGACTCATTACTGCAAATAAAGGTGTTAGCCCAAAATGCTCTGAAGCAGCTGAAAACTATCCCATTATGTAGCACCCAATCAAGGTCTTTTTGTTTAAAAAAAAAAAAAAAATCCTTTACTTGGCTCTCACCACATGGAAGTGTTTTTGAGAACTGGTTCTGTGGGCTTCATGAAACTATTCCGGGACTCCTGTGCCGAAGACAGGCCTCACTTTGATCTCGCTGGTAAATGGATGCTCAGAGGAAGTGTTCTTGAATCTCACCACCCTCCTTCCTCCCTATCATCGTGAAACGGGGCGGCTTTCGCAAACGGCTTTTGCAAAACCCTAGTTTCTGCACTGGGTCCAAACTCTCTTCTGAAGGAAGCTCAGTGATGCCTTGAGGGGTATTATATACAGTATGAAGTGCGTCCCTCTAAAATTTCATACACTGAAATCCCACCTCCTAAAGTGACAGTATTTGGGGACGGGGCCTTTAAGGAGGTCATTAATGTGAAATGAGGTCGCAAGGTCCTAATGTGATAGGACTGATGTCCTTTCAAGGCGAGGAAGAGATTCCAGAGGCTCTCTCTCCTGGCACACGCCGAGGGAGGGCCATGTGAGGACAGAGCAAGGGGCGTCTGTCCACAGCCAGGAAGGAACAGAGTCCGTGCCAGCAACCAACCTTGTCAGCACCTTAACCTTGGACTTAGACTGTCCCGAACTGTGAGAAAATTTCTGTTGTTTAAGCCACCCTGGCTGTGGTATTCTGTCATGGCCAGAACAGTCTGATGGAATGGAGGCGGGCCCCCCTCAAGGGGCTCTCTTTCTACTTAAGACCTTGGCTTTTCTGGTCCTGGTGTCTCCACAACTCTGAGCCCACAGTGCTGTCTCTCTAGCTCTTGGGCTCTGCCAAAGCTCAGGTTAGGGCTGCAGCCTCCTGGTGGCTTTGGTGTGGCTTTGTAGCCTCCCATCCCTGTGCCGCTTCTGACCTGGCAAAACCTGGAGGAGAAAAGCGCTTTGAGGGTGGTCTGCGCAAGTTTACTCTACCGTTACTGGAAATGGAAATCTAATTGGTAGTTTTTAAAACAAGGAATTTACAAATAACTTTAAAAAATAAAACTATAGTAGGACTAACTTACCAATTCTGGCCTCTTTTTAATTACAGTATTTCCCAGAGTCAAACGGCTATTTAAATGGAGTATCTGCTAGTTTTTGAAATGTCAACCTGACACAATTTTTTCCTCCATGGCTATCCCAGTTTGAAACCCACACTTTCTTAAATCTTTGCTAACTTAGGTAACTGAGAATTTTTTGGAAGGCTAGGCAGGCAACTCCTCTCAAAATGATCACTAGCATTTGAATAAAAATTGTCGTATTTGGTAACTGAAAAACAGAACCACAGATGAGTCAGAAGGCCTGGTCCTGAGGCTCACGCTATTCACTGGCTGGCGGTGGGGTGCTGGGTGGGGGGTGGGGGGATGTGTCACTGAGTCACGTGGTGCCTCAGTTTCTTCGGCCGTGTAAATGGAATAATCGTGCTGTGACATGCTTCCAACTCCCTAGAGCACAGCTGACCATTCTGCCCCGGGAGCTCGCCCTGTACAGTGGAGGTCAGTCACCCTTTGCACATTGCAGGATGGTGCTCTGTGACCAGCTGATGTCCCGGCCTCCTCTGCTGGCATAGGCCATGTCCTGCTCTCCTTCTGTCCTTAGTACAAGTGCCTCACACATGGCAGGTGCCGACGGATAAACGACACAGTCCTCCCGTAAGCAGCACACTGCCGGCTCTTCCTGGACTGACCCTGCGAGCGGTCACTGACATGGCTCGCCACACACTGCGGGGCAATTACGGCTTCGATGGAGTTGATAAGCGGAGTTGTCACATAACGGGAACCGGTCAAAATCACCCTAGAAAACTCCTTAATCGGCCCACAAAGTACAGTACGTATGTTTTGCACATTGAATCCAGTACAGTAATCTTTAGGCGTCCTCAATTTTGAGGACTACAAAGCCAGACGAAAGGAAGGAAGGACAGACATAACCAACGACGTGCGCAGCCAGACCCCTGTGCCCTGTGATACGCCCGAGTGCCCGAGGCGACCGGAGACCACGGTGACGGCTGAGGAAGGCTCCCTCCCAGTGTCTCCTTCGTCTCGCTTTGACTGTGACGCCCGTAAGACTTTCGCACTGGGTGAGAGCTTTGCATTGTGAAGAAAACCTAGTGATGTCGATGTTGGGTTCTCAAGTCAAGGACTGGCCTGTTTCCCGGAACGTCCCTCTTGTGGACACTCCCGGAACACGGCTGCTCGCGAAGGCTCTGAAAACGTCCTTGGTATGTGTAACTTGGTTACACTCAGTTTCTCAACCTTATTTGACACTGAAATTTGATACCTGTTGATGTATAATACCTATTAATATTCTATGAAACATGCTCAATGTGACATGCTAGGAATGCAGCCTTAGACCATTACTCACAGCTTTTCTGACTTATTTTATAAAGGATCCTTGACACGAGTATTTATCTGGCTTTGGGGCACAGCAATTGAGAACAAATTAGAAATGGGTGAAAAAGGCTGTCGGGTTAAAAAGAAAATGAACAGCTAACACCCTGGCAGGAATGGAAGGGACAGAAAAATTACAAAACATCCACAGAATTATTTTCAGATATTCAACAAATATTACTGCACAACATGATCATGGAGGTTCAAAATAGTAGCTATTAGGTCCATAAGACAAAGCGACACCCTTGGCAAACTTGCTTAAGATGGTAAGAATATGTTTATTATCTTTCACCAAGCTTAAAATTAAAAAGTTTGGGTGTATACAGGCAAGATTCAATTTCTGGGAAAATTTACCCCGTCACAGTACGCAGTTCTCTCAGCTTCGCAAACTGCCCAGATCAGCCCCCTTGACAAAGGCAAAGGCCGAGTCAACCGATTCAAACAGATTCTTCGTATCCTTTAACTTGCATAAGACTCCTGAGGTTTATTTAACCCCAAACATTCTTTTTGAGGAATGTTTTTCTAACAAGTAAACTGCAAGATACCAGAACATGAATAAAAGTTTATTTACTTTTAGGTTACGTCCATTTGTGAATCAAGTTCAGTATATGAATCAGAGACTGTATTACAGTCCATACCGCTGGCATCTCTCCCAAGGCCTGAGGCTCACGGATCGAGGTTGTTTGGTCAGTGTTCCAGTGCATAAAACGCCTCTCCATCAATTTTTTTTTTTTTCGAGAAAACATTCGAAAGAATTATTCACAGGAGCAGAAGTGGTCCTCGATCCCTTCTGTTTTCTGCTGGACATACTGATTGTTCTCGTAAATAACCACCTTACCTCCCTTACTCGTTGTACTTGGACAGCTTCAACCTGGGGATGATGTTCATGGACTGCAGTTCCTGGAAGAGCAGCTTGCAGGCGTACGGGATGCGGAGGGAAGACACGTGACACGACGACTTGCAGTAATGGCACCTGAAACCCAAGTGGGCACGTGTTAGGGGGACGGCGACCCGGAAGTGAAGGCCTGCGCGCAGGAAGTGCCTCGCCATTTCACACGATTCTATCACCGCTCTCCCTAGTTGGTTTTCTGTTCCTCAGCGTTGTCACATTATCGAATATGTACGCGTGTCCCCACAGAAGCAAAAAAAAACAAACCAAGACAAGTACCACTTGTTTTAAAACCCGTTTTAAAAGCACACAATTTTTTAATCAGTTACTACAACACTTCTAGACCTTTGTCTTAAAAATGCAAAACATCTGCCTTTCTACTCGTTCTGAATAAGCCCAGAAATCTGAACCATCTGAAAGTTAGATTTAGATTTCTTCGTAGTTGAAAGCATTTTAAACAGATTTGCTCAGTCTCTATGTATTTGATAAGCACCTACTACATGCTACATATTTACCATTTGATTTTTGTCACTGAGATACTCGAAGTGTGATGGGAAAGGTGAGACTTTCACACAGAAAGGTGGCGTCCAACCAAACGCTACTTCTTTTTCCACGGCTCTTCGAGCTTGGTTATTTCTGTAAATATTGGATGTTACTGCACTTACAACGTTCTGGCCCTTGTGCAAAGCGAAGGCGCTCGCGTGTGAGCATATATTCCCATCCGGTTCTTACAGCAGCCCGCCTTCCTAACCAACATGCCTCCTACTCCAGCTAGGATTTTCTCTTCCTTCAGGAGGAGCCAGTGACCCGAACATAGAGCTTAATCAATGGCTACAACTGAAGCTGGGTCCCTGGGAAGTGACCTACTCTCTCAGGTTTCAGACCAAAACAGGACCTCATCCTGCATGTCGAGGGTCTGGGGCAGTGGAGACAATAGGGACCCAGAAGAAATCCTGCAATTAAGGGGTAGAAGACTCAGTCTTCCCAGTTAACAGGGAAATGTGCGTAAGAGGAATAGAACCGAGGCTTAGAAGACCCAGTGCCGACAGGAAGTGGATGGAGATGAGGCCATTCTGAGGGGCAGTAAGGCGATACGTGTAAACAGTGTAAAACACACGTATTATTTGATTAAGTGATCACGAAAGTGGCAAAGATATGTACACAAGAATGTTCATGATCACACTATGAACAGCACAAAGCAGGGGACTGCTCACACGTCCAAGAGGCAACGGGTTCTGTAATTACAGGACATTTAGGCGGAAGAATGCTGAAGAGCCATTAAACGGGATGATGTGGACCCATGTTTATTGCAATGTAAAGGTGTCCAGGACACACCGTAAGGTGAAAAAAGCGGTTTGCTAAACAGCATGGTCCCACAGGGGTCCTTGGATGGGTGTTAGTAAATGTATGAAGCCCCCAAAATCATATGTAACAAGATTTTTTTTTTTTTGGTATCTTTGTGTTTTTCTATTAGCAGAATCTCAAAGTGTTCATGATTAAAAAAAAAAAAAGTACAGAACTATTGGCAAACAGATGTCCCCAAAAGAGTAACTAAAATGTTAACAGTGGTCATTTCTGGGTGGTGAGAATTAATATGCTTGCTTGCATTTTTCTTAATTTTTTTTATAACTCTGAGCATTTTATAAAGAGAGCAGGGATCATTTCTGCAATCAGTAAAATAAGACTTTCATTATCTTAGAAAAGAAAACCTGAACGTGGTGGTGAGTGACTATGTAGATACAAACTTCCTGAGGAGAAGAGGATGGGAAGAGGTTGAGCCATCACGGACGGTGCTTGGGTCCCCACCAGGGGACTGCAGAGGGCTTAGCTGATTACATCAACAGTAATAATATAAACAAGGCAAGTGACCTTTTCCTAAAGATTTCTTTGACGATCATAGTTTAAGAATTATGTGTTTAATGTGCCTAGGTTGATCTAATTTATTCAGGAATCACGTTCATGTATTTAACTGAAGCAACTTCTTGCTGATTCTCCTGTCTAGTGCATTACCCTGTGACTTCAATCCAGGCTAACCTATTTCAAATTTCCATGTGTGCTGATCCATAATCCAGAAAGTCCACTCATATTCTTTATCATTAAATATTTCTCCATCATTTAAAATGTTCCAATGTGTATATATTTACATACACACATATGCATATACATCCAGACATATAAATAAATATATACACACACAAGCACACACATATAAATAAAAATATATCAATTACCTTACCCCATGTCTGAACAACTTCCAAGGAAGAAACCTGACCCAAACAACAATAAAATAAACCAATTTTTTCAGGGCAAAGCCAGCAAAAAGAGGCGGCTGTGGCTTCACACGAGAAATGATTGTCCAGTAAAATATCCACTATGAGCTAATTATCTTAATAGGGGTTTTCTTTTCTCTGCAGTTTTCCTTCTGGACCTCTCTTTTGTGACTTATGCCCTTCATGTCTTCTGCAGAACAACAGTCTTGCTGTAAACATCCCCATAGCAATGCCTTACTAATGTGCAAATCAGTGACAAAAGGCCAGTTTCAAGGTTCTGAGCTGCTCTAATTACTCGGCCTCCATTGTGCTGTTCATTAAAGAGCGACTTCCTCCAACAAACGCCCGTGCTCCCTCCCACACAGCCCGGCGCACGTCAGGTAACGGGAAAACGACGGCATCATTATGCTCTCCTGCCTGAAAGCAGCACCAGGAGGCTGCCCGACTACTAGGCTGGGGGAGGATTTTTTCTGTTGGCAACAAGGCTATGCACAGGCCACTCAGAGTCAGATGTGCGGTATACCCAGGTCTGTGTAATTACCCTTAACCGTGTCACCTGACGTAGTTCTCTTTCAAAGGATTTCAGATACAATACGCACTGAACGCACGAGCTTCAAAACCAGGCGCTGCCCTCAGATGATCTCTAAACGAGATAGAAACGAAGTAGGAAAGAAGATAAGAACTGAACAGAATAATGTTGAGCTAGATTACTGCTTGAATTAGTCTCCCTGCGTGTTCGGCCGAAGAGAGGGGAAGGTTCTCAAAGGGTACGAGTGAATTCAGTCGACTTCTCCCCCTCCCTACCCCTCCCCACTCCCACAAGAGAAAACGCAGGGAGGATGGAGAAGGAAAGGAGACTTGGTTCTGAAGTTTCGTGATCCCTGTTGTTAATAAAATGACTCTTCTGTATCATCTTTTCAAAGTAAATTACTTAAAAATCCTTGTGCCAAATCTGAAGATTTAAGCATAGTGGAACTAGGGCCAGGAATCTTCCTATTACACACTTTCTGTTGTTGTTTTTACACAATCAGGACAATAAAAAAAAAACTCAACATGCATTTCAAAAGACGAACAGACATTTCAGAATTGAACTGCCCCCCCCAATGTCATTGACATTAGAAAGAGCCAAATTTATGCTCAGAATAATGTAACCCCATCTCTGCAACCTTATGAAAGAAATGAACTGCAGATGGCCACCTCTTGCGTTCGTTTTTAAAATGAGATGATTTCTTCACAGATAGGTCTCATCAACTCTTCTACACACACACACACACACACACACACACACACACACACACACACACACACACACACCACCCCCACCCCCAAACCCATAAAATTGGCTAAAATGTTTTGACATTTAACTAGCAAGGCATATACTTGTGTTCTAAGAAGCCCACTCACTCTGACTCTTGATTTGCTTTATTAGACCAAGAAACTGGCAGCAAGAAGTCGGGACTCTGGACAGAGGGGGCCTCGGTGGGGAAAACATGGCTCACGTATCCCTCGAAGTCTGGCAGTGAGTGCTCACCTGGGCCTAACTCCATCCTTTTGGGGACGCTTGGCCCTAAGGACAGGGGCTCTGAGCGGGCAGGTGAGGGGTGAGGAAGGAGTCAAGGTTGCGTCCCACCCCCATGGCATTTGCCTTAGACCTCGTTAGACCTGCTCTCTGACTGGAGAGGGAGCAGAGACAGGGCATCCACAGGCCCTCCGCCCACGGGGGTATTCAGGGCTCTAGAGCATGACCAACCCGAAGCGGATCGCTGTTCTTCGGCCACAGAGTGGAACCACTACGAGGAGGAAAAGTGCTCTAACTAGACAAACACAAACAAAAAATATGTAGCATCATCTTTTAAGCTCAACTTTGTACATTGAACCCTACACAGAAATGACAAACTTTATGGATTACATAATTTACCTACTGGCATTCTTCCATATGCAGGGTTAGTATCATTTAGCAATTACTTTTATCATGCATCTACCAGGTCCCAGGCTGGAGGACCAGGGGTAAACGAGACAGAATGTGATGATAAGGGAGTAGAAGATGAACTCCCAGCATGCAGCCGTTCATCGTTTTACCCACCACTGTATTCCCGGGGCCCAGAACAGCGTCTGGCACCTAGTAGATTCTCACCAGACATTTGCTGAGGGAATGACTGAGACAGACGTGGTCTCGGCCATCATGGAATCAACAGTCCAAGTGGAAAAGCAGCTCAATATGCAGAGAGGGTATAGACAAGAGGGGACCCAGTCCTGGTCCCAGCTCCGTCACCAATTTGCTATAAGACCTGGGACAACATAAATGGCTCTTTGTGTGTAATGTCGAATGAAGGCATTCAACACGATCTTCTCCAAAACGTTTCTACTTTCAATATGCTGTAATGATCACATTTAACAATGACTCTGATATAATTTTTATAGGTGAACGGTGTTATAAAAGGTACTTGAGATAATATTAAAAACAGGATAAAGTCCTTACTCCTTGGTAGTTTAAACCCCAGCAGTGTGGAAAGCAGAACATTAGGCAGACAAAGTAAACACGTACACAGAGAATCCCCAGTGCCAGGAACGCGCGGAAGGGGAGGCTGGAGAACACGTGTGTACAATCCGGGGTCAGTTCTTGAGCTGTGATTTAAGAGGCAAGACATGTGGTATCCACTTACCAGCCAGAATACCCCAGAAGTCCACACTGCCCACAGACATCCACCTCGAAGGCGTCACTTGAAATCATCAGCCGCTCTAGTAAAAGCATACTGGCTCCATAACCAATTAAACAGTCACGTTCCATTTCTCCAAGACGCAAACCACCATCACGAGATCGACCTTCGGTGGGCTGCCTTTGAAACAAGTTAGACGAACATGTGATTATATCACACAAACAAAGAGGTGGCATCACGTGTTGGCTAAGCACATGAAGTTTCGGAAGGCTCACCTGGATTCAAATCACTTATTAGACAGTGAGACTTTGAGCATGCTCTGTATAAAAATATCTACCCCAAAGAACCTTAAATAAGAAGAGATGTACTACTAGTAGTTGGTTGCTATTTTAAGTGGAAAGAATAATCAGATAATATTATATGACATAATACTTAGTACATAAGCATATAAAAGGCCAGCATTACTATTACCACCACTATCATTATCATTAGGACATACAGTCTTCAAATCAGAGAAGAATGCCTTTTAAGTATTTTCAGAGATGTCCCAGTTCTTCTGACATTTAAAAGCAGGAAAATCTAAGCAGAATGGACTATGGGAGAAACTGGGTCGCCCAGTAGTTACTGCCAGGGCTTGAGGGAGAAGCTTTACTACGAAATAAATTAGACATGGAGAGAAGCAAGTGGATTTTTATAGGATTCGGAACAGATTAGGAGTCATCTGGAAGGATGAATGGTCCCCCTGGGGCTTATGTATCTGCTGGGCTTGAGAATACATTAAAGGGTTAAGAATCTAGGACCCATAGGAGTAGGTAAAATCAGGGGATTCTGAAATAACTTAGGCATCCCCACCTAGGTACTGAGGACACAAGTTACTAAGAGAGAGGGAGGCAGGGAAAGGAGGAGGGAGGGGGCGCTCTCTGGTTGGCTGATTTGGGAGTGACACTCCTTAGACCTAGTCTGAGCAGGGTGGACCACTGAACTCTTGTTTGCTTTATTCCACAGCATCTTTTAATCTCTGTTGTTGTTGCTGCCAGTTTCCCAAAGAATTAGGCAGGTAAACATGTGTATGCCAGCACAGGCTGAAATTATAGTTTTTGTTATTGATAATTACAATGTGAAATCAATTTAAGCTGTGGATTACTTGTTGAAAGAAAATCCACATATGAAAAACTTATAAGTAGGTCTAAATGAACACACTGTGGTGGAAACTTCGTAACTGAGTATGACATGCATGTGTTTTTATCTGCTGGCACAGCCGCCCAGGGGTAGGGGAGGTTCCTTCACCTGTGGTCACTGGACAAGTGAAGGTGGTCAGATCACGTGTGGGCAGAAGCCAAAACTTGGATTTTCACCAGCTGAGATAAATGACTACAGACAAATGCACTCCAGGCAGTCTTCACAGGGAATACACAAAAGTAATTCTAAAGTAATAACTTTCACACAACGAAGCAAAAAAATAGGAAATAACTGCTTTGACATTTGGGGAGAGATACACCTAACCCAAGTAGGGTCTCACGGCTGAAGTCATTACTGTCTTGAGGATCTCAGCCTCTCTTCTCTCTTCTGCGATTTAAACACACATATGTCTATCATTTCATTAGGCATGTGCATCTGCTCAGTTTTACATGGTCAAGGGATTGAGTCATCTACACCTCTCCCGCCTCCTCCCTGTACTGTAAGATCCAAGCAGTGCTCGGAGAAAGTGGGCAGGGAACCGGATATTGATGGAGTATCTCCCATGGAGCAGCACTGTATGCAGTCTGCTATTCAAACATCTGACATCCACCAGCCCACTGAAGAGTGGGTATTATCATCTCCGCTTCATATGTGAGAAAAAGTGAAGCTGAGACAACTTAGTGAGCTGTCCAGGTGCTACATGATGAAGATGCGTTCACATCCACGTCAATCTGACGTGAAGGCCTGTGTTCCCTCCCCTGGCCCGGGGTTCCTCAACCTCGGCACCAGTGCCATACTGAGCTAGTTCTTTGAGCTGGGGGCTGTCCCGTGCATTGCAGGATGTGCAGCAGCATTCCTGGCCTCCACCCACCAGATGTCAGCAGCTTCCTCCCTACCCCTCAGTTGTGATATTCCAAAATGTTTTCAGACATTGTCGAATGTCCGCAGGGAGGCAAAATCGCCCCTGGTAGAGAACCACTGCCCTAGACTATGCTTCTCCAACTGGAAAATGCAGTACTAAGAACAGGTAAAACTCAGCATTTGTAATTCCCTTTCCCAACAACTAAACCCATTCATCGACACAGACACCGGGCTGGGGAACTGAGCACGCTGGCGAGGGGGCATGTGTGGACCCTAAGCTCCCGGAGCTTATGCGAGTAAGCAGGCAACTACAGGCGCCTTACGCTCCAATCGCAGAAGTTTAAAAGATGACAGTGTAGCTTAGGCTACCAAGTAATGTATGGATGTGTTTTCTGTGTATTGATGTGTGTGTGGGTGTGGAAGTGCAGCTGCATTCTTACAGAGAACTGTTCTGAACAGGGCCATATCTGCAAACTGGTACCCAGTAAGTAAACGGTTACGTGAGGAGAGTACCGTCAAGACCTACGGTGGATCTGCTCTTGTGCCTACGAAGTGATTTTTAACCGGCTGCTATTTTTTCACGTTAATCAGACATGACTTTTTCGATGTCTAACGCCTCAGTTTCACATTGCAGAGGAGGAGAAACTGTCGAATCTGCTTGCTGCTCCGTCGGGGCCCGCAGGGCAGACTGAACCGGGGTCCTCGTAAGCGCTTTGCTCTTACCTGGTGAGGACGGCGCGCGGTCCCCGGGCCCGGGCGTGCATCTTGTCTAGCACCATGTGTTTCAGCTTCTGATAGTACACGGGCCCAAAATAGATGTACGCCTCCAAGGGCTCGCTGGAAAAAAGGTCCGAGTTTCGGGTTAAGAAACTACATTTGGGCTGACAAGAGACTTTTCTAGGACTCATCACTGGCAGGTCCAGATTTAGTTACGAACGTGTTTTTGACTCAGTGGAAGAGAATGATTTTCAGTCTGCAGTAAATGAAAAGGCTAGATCTGAATACATAAAAGTACCATGGATACATTAAAAGATACAATGGTTAATTAAGAAATAAAAAATTTCGACAGGTTGTGAAACAGCGTGTGTAGGACGGTCCCTCCTTCGCCGCTGCCGCCCTAGTCAGGCCATCACCCTTTCTCGCCTGGACCACCAAAGATAATTTTCTAGCTGGTCTTCTTGCTTCCACTCTTCTCCCTCAGCAATCTGTTCTTCACATAATAAGCCAGAGGGATTCCCTCTAAAATGTAAATCATAGCAGGCCATTCTTCTGCTCTAAATTCCCACTAATGGCTTCCTATTATATTCCGAATCTGTAACACCCAGATTTTATATCACAGCCATAAGGCCTAATATAACATAGTTCTTGGCCACATCTGACTCATTTCTTAGTCCCTCTTCCATGTGCTCACTCTATTCTAGCAACACTGGCCTCTTCATTGCTCCTCTAATGCAGCAACCTGCCTGCCTTGGGGCCTTTGCCCTTACTACCATCTGCCTAAAACATTTTTCCAGCAGGTGTTCGCATGGCTTTGTCAAACATTTCGGCTCCTCAGAGAGACCTTCCCTGATGGGCTTATCTGAAGGAGTCCTCCTCCCAGCCCAGCACCGCGGGCCCAAGCACCAACTCAGCTCTCACTTTGGTTTTAATTTCTTCAGAGCACTTATCACCATTTGGTATTATAGGATACACTTATTATTTCTCTGATTACTGCCTGTCTTCCCTGCATGAAGTAAACTCTGCAAGGTAAGCACTTTGTCTCCAGCACTAATGACCGTGCCTGGCACATAACTGGTGCCTAGTAAATGTTATAACTGACTCAGTGAATCTTACAAAAAACTGTAGTAAGAATTTTAAAACAATAAATATTTAAGCACTTTGACAGAAACTTTTTTATCTTAGTTAGGGAGACAGATGATAATATTATATAGTGTTATTACATAGTATATTTGATAATGATGAATGCTACAGAGAAAAATTAAGGAGGAAATGGGCAATACTGGATTGTGGTTTTCAATTAAGTAGTCAGGGTAGGCTCTGCTGAGTTAACTTTTGCCTGTTATTTTTTTAATGTCTAGTTACAAACCTCAACAGTCAGATCCATAGGTCAATCATCCATTTTGTTTACTGTTTCCATACTATTTAGTCTCTATCACATGTCAGGTTTTTAAGTCATCTTTAGTAAATGAATGTGCAATTGTTAGGCCTCAGGTCTTGTCAGAGCATTCATTATCGATATTCATCATACTGATGCAGAGAAAGTTAAACAATTAAAGGATTCGCATTATATACAATCCTATTTTAGTAATTGAAATCTTTTCTGCTTTTAAAATAGTCTCACCAGTAAAACAGCACTCCTTAATTTATCAGTTTTCTAAATTTGGATTTTCTCTCACCCACCAGTTTTATTGAGATATAACTGACATACAACATTATGCAAGTTTAAGATATACGACATGTTGATTTGATAGACTTATATATCGCAAAATGGTCATCACCATCGCATTAGCTAATATCTTCACCATGAATCTGGATTTTCTTGTATCAGATTTCTTAAAGGAGTAAAGCTGTAACCTTAAGAGCTCTTCCCTCTTACCCTAACCAAATCATATTTTTATTTAAAATGTCTAAACACACACTTACTTACCCCGTGATGCCAGATGTAACATAGTCTTTCCCCAGGTAGTTGTAACCGTGGCGGACAAGGTCTTCACACACGTCCTTCACCTTGCTGCCCCCAAACGCGGTGCCGTAGTGGAATCTGCCGTCCAACACGCCTGCCTTGCCGGCCAGCAGCTCAATTAACTTCCCCACCTGTGGGATGTGAACGAATTAAGTGAGTACCTTCCTGTTTACTTAGCTCTGGCCTATTTCTCCAAGAGATTATGTGAGTAATACTGTTAAAAAGAGTGATAAATTAATAGCAGCAAACATTTATCGCTTTCTTACTGTGTGATACAGACTGTTGGAAAAGCATGACATGTGTGATCTAAGTTTACCCCTTAGTGCCTATGCGATAGGCACTACTATGTCCCTGACTCTACATGCGAGGGGACTGAAGTACCCAGAGGTCAAGCGACTTTCCAAGTCATACAGCTGGTGAGAGGCAGAGCCAGCAACACAAGACAATAACCAAAGAACGGGAGAGGCACGAGGTTCAACACAAGGGGGTTCCTTTTGCTGAGGGGGAGTTTATCAATCAGAAGACTGTTCTAGAGGGAAGGGCAGACCTGCCCTGTGTTCCCCCCACAGAGGAGAGCAGCCCCACATTGTCAGGGGCGAGGAACCTTTTTGTTTGGATAGGGGTCAAAGGGCCCTTTCTAAAAATCAGTTTCAGGGTCTCACTGCCTCCACTATCCACAAACCAGCTCCCTGCTTTCTTCCTTAAAAGCAGCACCTCTGAAAAACGTACTGACCGTCATTCGCGATGGGAAGCCATGTGGGTTCATGATGATGTCCGGACAGATGCCAGAATCACAAAATGGCATGTCTTCTTGAGGGACAATCAAGCCACAAACACCTGAGGGAAAGAAGATTTCATGCATGTAAGAGCAAATGGGCAGAAAGGAAGAATACAGCACTTAACTGGGATCTGCCCGCTGCTCTATTTCCACTGCTCTCAAACCTTCCCCGTGGTCTCTATCGAGAGCAACAAAAGCAATTTCCAACAGTCCTGCTGGACGAACAGTTTCAAACGGCTGTCCTCGCAGGAAGACGCTGCAGCCTGCGGGCTGGCCTGCTGGCCTGACGACGACGGTGCTGTGAGGCTGCCTGCCCAACCTCCTACGCCGCTGAGATGGAAGAGCAGCGACTGCACTGGGTCCTGGCCCGCCCATGTCCCCGAAACTTCGAGTCAGCACCAATCTCACTGTCGCCTAGTCAGATCTGCTACACACTGTACCCGCATCACAGGAATCCAGGTTCTCTGACCACTAAACACAGAACTGATTGAATGAGGGGTGTGTTTCACCTGTGGTTTTAAAAGCCTGTGACAAGTACTCGTGTGTGGCTGATGTGCTAACGGGTCTACCTACTGGCGCGAAGCGCTGGCCGATTTCTGCCAGGGCTCCACTGGCTGAGCCTAAACTGCCCTAAGGAGTTTTAATTCCGATAGCTCACAACATGTTAGACAAGTGAACTGTGAAGTTGTAAAGTCGAACAAGGAAATTAAATGCCGAATTATGCTTGGAAAAAGGGCTAGGATCAGAAATGGAATTCTAAAAATGAAAACCAAAGACAAAAACCTACCAATTCAATATACACTACTGATAGTCTCTTGAATTAACTGTACTTTATTACTCCCTTAACAGCATTTTAACCTGTATGGAATTTTGTTCCTTAAATAGTTTGTGACTCCTCTGATTACTTTTTCTTGGAAGGAGGAGTAAGGGTATAATTTAGATTGTTAACTACGATCTATATAATTTAGAGTTGAAAAGCTTGTGTATGATGGTATTGGACTAAGAAAAAAAATGCTTTTATATTTAGTAAGATAAAATTCCTCTTCCCTTGTATATAAAGTTATCAATTACCTGCACCTATTGAAGAGAAACTGCTCTCAAAACTTCATTCCTCAGTTTGATTTCTACATGACTCAAATTATTTTAAAATAAAAATGTGGGAGGTAATTATAATCACCAAGAGCTAATGTCTGAAGAAAAAGAATGCCATTTGCCTATTTAACATTAGTTACTAATATTCCGATTTCTAGTGGCTGCCAAAAATATGGTAATTAGGTTTGTGGAGTTGAATTCTGGCCCATGTAGGTAGGTACTTTAATTGGCTTTTTGGCTGAAATTGCCCTGTTTATTATAAAGAAAGTATGCTTGCCTACACAAAGAACAGAAACATTCAGTTCATGTTATTCCAAATTGAGTGACAATGTATTAGAATCGGAGTCAGGCAGAGTGTGTGACCCTTCTTTCTTCCCTCCAAAACTCCATCTTGTCCACACTGAAACTATCTGACAAAACACCAGGGCTACTGGGAAATCTATTCGGAGAGAGATCAAATTGTAAATCAAGGTACACCGACAACGACTTCGTTACGAAGTGAACAAAATGTTAAAAACGGCAATTCCTAGAGAGGCCGGTCGTGGGACGAGCTCGGGTAAGAACATCAGTTTGGCTGGTGAGGAGATGGAGGGCTCAGCTCTGCCCCTTAGACAAAACCAGAGGAAAAAGCTCAGCACCCTTGAGCACAGTGCGCAGGGGGTCCGGCGCCTGCGCAGGGGGAAGCCGCCTGCCCACCTCCGCCAGGAGCCGGTGGGAGTGCGGGGCAGGAGGTGCAGAAACCCACAGGGAAGCACAGACGCGCGCGCGCGCACACGCATGGACAATAAAGAGGCGATCTGCATTCTGCATTTCCAGTTTTAGTCCACGCATTTAATCAAGCAAATGCAACTTTATTTTGTCCTTGAAATGAAAGCAATGCTCCTTCCTCTGAGATCCGAATCTCTGAGAACACTGCTTAAAATCTGATTAATATTTAATATAGCGCTTCCTCTTTGGGAAGTTATTTTCTCATCGGCCCTTTTCTGACACTGCATTTAAAAATACAGATAGATAACTTTCAGATTTTTTCATTCCACGAGGGGAGCTGCTTTGGCCACATCTGAATCAGGGGCACCTGTAAGCCAAAAATTAAATCTTAGCGAACTTAAAATTACTTTAGGCTCTGAAAACCCTTTTATATGCCAAGATGGTTCCCATAGCAGACAGCCCTGTGTTGTTTGTTTTGTGTGAAAGTGAATGATAAAAGATCCATGAAATCGACACAGAAAGCCAGAACAGCAGAAAAGAACTGAGGGCTCTCCATCATTGCGGCTTCTACCCTCTGCTGACTTGCAGAACAATGGAAGCTACACATCCAACTGCAGATCTAACACAGCTGTGCATTTCATTAGATGAAGAGCACTAGTGACACAAGTAAATAATTAACTTATTCTGGTCCGCTGACTGTGCTTATGAGACCAGTCATAGCTGACGGATTTTAATACAAGTTAACACAAAGAAACCATAATGAGCTTAGAAGTTAAAACAAAATATTTAGACAGAATTTGATGATCTCGAATCTCAAATTAGACAGATGATTTTTAAAAGTTTGCATTTTACTGAATTCACTAGGGGGAGAAGAGAGTTAATCTCAGAACAGACTTTTTCTTTTTTTCTTTTAAGAAAAGGTATTTCTCTGTTTCGGAATTATTTAAATCCTTAATCAAAGCAGGAAGGTTTCTTACTTTCAAATGAACATTGTAACTTGTTTTTTCCAGGAACAGAGGCATAAAATCTCTTCCCATATTTAGAACTCTTGAAAGTTATGGCTGCTTTCCTTTAACGCTGGCTTAAAAATGTAAATGATATGCAGTACGCTGCAGCGTGTTAACTAATACTCCCCTGGATCCCTGCAAAGACGATGGACTACAAATAAACCATATCTAATGGGAGCTGTTGCGAAACAATTACTGATTCATACCTTAAATGCTTACACAGCATTTCAGATTTTAAAATAAAATTTCATCCCCTGGCTCATGCTGCTGGTGTCCCAACCCCGCTGCATACAGCACAGCCTCCTGGCAGTGAGATGCAAATACACCAGCTCAACAGGCTCAGGAACATTTCATGCACTTACAGGGACCAGTGGGAATTAAGGCCACAGACTACTCTATGCAACTTCTAACAAGTAAAAATAGATAATAAGGAAAAACGGGAACACAGAAAGTTAGAGCAGAAAGGTTCTACAGATACCTAGTGAATACAATATTTATTCCATCTCCACCAACCTTAATTTCAAGCTGTAAAGATGAGAATTTAGGAAGTCTAAAGAAACCACAAGTCTGACTCCCAAGCCATTCGGCAAAGGCAAATCTGGGGACCCACTGTCACAGTCCCCTTTGTGTCATGCCCAGACACTGGAGACTCTTACACCAATTTGTTATTTCTATTTCCATGGCCTAGCAGAACAACATATAAATCATCTTAAGAATAGGTTTACCCAGCAAAAGTCCAGATGATCTGATGAATCCTTCTTAGAAAGTATTTCTAATTATAAACAGCAACTGACTTGTTCAAAAGTCATTTTTTTTTTAAAACTAGTTTTAGTGTAATGGTCCTGTCTCAATCCAAGTAGAAAAAAAAAATAGAAGAATGTAAAAAAAAAGGTAAGGAAAAACTGAAGCGATCTACTATCGTATCAAGACAGGAAAGCAAGCAGCAACTGCGGAAGACAATTATAACATTTTTAATTCAAGAGCTGTTTTTGCTGTGATTCGATGTGTTGAGAACTGACAAGTGCATGGTTTTCTATTTTATCGACAGCCAGGTTTCATTTTAATGTCATACTCTGCTCTACTGTTTAACTTTTTTACAATTTTTATTAAGCAAGTCTACCTTCCACGTATAACCACTTTGGGATTACGTGTCCCACTCTGAGGCTGATGTATATTCCTACTCTTTTTTTCTGAGTGAGGAAAGCGAGAGTCACTTCCCTCAATTACCAAGCATGTGCTGTGTGACAAGCGCTGTGATGGAGGCTGGGGACATGTGAAGAGGTTCAGGGACTCCACTTGAGAGGAGTCCCACACGGATTAACCTGACTGAATGCTGAAAACTAAAACATTTATACAATTCAGCTCGCCACATTCGGATGCTATTTTCTGCAGGTACCTGTTAGACGAGGCTATTTATCCTGTGCAGATGAACACTGTGCACTCACCGAAGGGTGAAACGATGCTGCGATTTTTCTCCATCAGTCACAGTGTAAGAAGAGGTTGGTGTCTGGTAAAGAAGTGATGATGGACCGTCTGGTTTTAATGAGGTTCGTAAATGGGGGCGGGGGGCTGTCATCTGTAATGGGCTCGTCACCTCTTGGACTCTCAGACCTATGCAGGGCAGGAGATCAAGGAACCGGGTGACCTTAATTTGACTCTGTGCTGTTCATCTGAGATAGCGTTACCTGGGGAAGAAGCACCACCTGCAGGTGAGCCTTAGTAGTTTGGTCTTTGTGCTGGGAATAATTAGCGCCTACCTCATGAGGCAGCTGTTTTAGGACAGATGAGAGGTACTAATGTCTGAGAGGTACTTTAAAGTCCTTAGAGAAACGTAGCATCTAAATACAAGGAATTATCATTATATAACGAACCTAATTATGCTTAGCAGGAAGCAAACTAGCAAAGTGAAGGAGACCAGCTTCGGGGATGGCAGAAGCAAGTGCGGTCGCACTGACTCTGGCTGAAGAGGCTGGAGCAGCTCACTCCGCAGGGCTGGGCCGTGCAGATCATCTCACGCCATCAGGACAGTGTTTCCTAATACATCTAGAACTTCACAGGACTTGCGCTTCGGGTTTCTAGCACAGAATAGTTTACTGCTGATGAATACAGTGGTAAATGGGGCCAAAAAAGCAGCAGGAATGCTTTCAAGTTTGACTGTTCAGATTAAGAAATGTTTTTGCTTTGAATAAACTCATCTCCATAAGCCTTTATATATTCAGAAATGTAAATCTCTAAATCAAAAAGGGAAGGCTAACACAGGTGGTTACTCCTTTCTTCCTTTCCCCCTTTTCAGTGATTGAATTAACCTTTTATTTTTCTCATCACCACCTTAAATAATCCCAAGGGGGAGGGGAGGGGACGAAAACTGTTGAATCATATTAGCTTTGTTCTGTTGTTGAACCCTTTCCAGATCTATCACAGCACTTGCCATATCCCAGTTGACATAATTTTAATTCGGCTCTTCCTTACATGTTAACAGATAAATAATGCATAAGAAAACTTGATTAGCTTTCTTATTAAAACATCACTCTAAATGAGAGGAGGCGCTAGAAGACAATACAGTTTTTATAGGGCTTTCCCATGAGCAGTTGAATGGTTTGATGTGATAAATTTGCATAGTCTGAAGCACACAAAGGGCTGATTAATTGAAACCCTTACAATGGTTCTGGAAGCAGCTATTGTAAAACAATAACCATAGGAACTTTACAAAATACACACGGCTGAATGTGTCAAGAGCTTAATAAAATGTGTTGAGGTTACACTATTTGGAAACAGAACTGGAGATTTTTATTCTGGGCCATAAAACACTAAACACCCTAATTTCAAAGCTTTAGTTGGATGTTTACTGAAAGGTCAGAGGGTTACTGGTTAGCTACTGAAGATCAACATTTGTTCTTAAAATAGTAAATTAAATAAAATCTCCTTATGATAAAAGTGTCTACATAGACAAAATAATCCTGGTTTCTAACACTGAAGTAACAGCTACCAGAATTTTTTTTTGGACCCAAACTCTGAAGGGTCGTTGGGCATCGTACACCTTCTCTTGGGGCTCACATGGTTAGTTCCATGGGCCCCCTTCTCCCCTCCCACTAGGAATCTTTTATTCAAGCAGGATCAAGCCAAGTAGGGAGCCAAAGCCATCCGGCTTTGAAGCTCCGGTCTGGCAGAGAGGATTTTAGATGGTCTCAAGTGCTACATGCGTACAAGGTGTCACTATTATTACTTTCGACCAGAGCCTTTTCATTTTCAGTCTCTCAATTTTAGAAAACATAATCTAGAAAAAGGAAATAGATGAAGGTCTGGAAAAAGCAAAGTTTTAACCCAAACTCTGTTAAACAAACGTCCTTCTCAGCTTTTTGCCACACATTAACTAACATTTTCTTACTTCCCCCAGACGCTTTGTACCTACTATAAAAGGATTTTTTTTAATGTGTTGGAAAGTCAGGGAAGGTTTTCTTCTATAAACATTCAATCAAAATTTTAATAAATTAATTCAGCAGGTTGTTGAATAACTTTTATTAATGCAAAGTGGAAGCGAGTGACCTTATAATGGAAGTTTTGTTGAACAAGAGCAGGTCGAAGATGAATCTTCCAAACAATTTTATCTGTAAATACATACGAAGAGACACTGAAGCGTTCCATGGAAAACCTGCATTTTGGAGGGACTAGACTTCCACTTTAAAACAAAGGTTGACTTCGCCCTAGTTAAACTAGTTAGTTGTCTGAGGAGTTATGAGGAGATGCCAAGGAGTGTAGGCCATTACCTCAGATTTGCGGTTATTAAAAAAGCTTCTGTTTGCCAAGACAAACACTCTTGCTCAAATAGAGTTCTTCCTCCTCTCAGGAATACTGTTTGGTGCTGCTGCTGCCCGATTCTGTGATCTGCAGGACCTTTGTTGGAGGTGCTAATCCTTTTTCACATGAGAGACTGAGAAATGTTCTTTCAGGGAAGTGATATATTGCCTCCCCACCCCACATCAAAGGAGTCCACTTTCCCCCCCCTCATTGTGAATGGCGGCAAAAATAAGTATATATAATAATTTGGTTTGCATGAGCACTGAAATGAAACTTGAGAATTCCTTAGGCTGACAGATAATTTTTGTTAAAGAATTTAAAAAAAAAAAAAAGGCAGGAAATCTGCTTATCCTTCTATAAATGCACTAATCAATCAGAAGAAGCAAGGTTTGAGATAAAGATGTTAGCCTTTGATGAGTTACTTTCATATAGAACTTATACCAAAGTTTGAGAGGCTTACATAAGTTTTTTTGATTTTGACAAATAGTCTCATTCCAAACATGACTCTAATCAGCATTATATGTGGATGTCTCTTCCTATTTTTTTTTTTTTTTTTTTTACTCTCTATAAACTGATCAAGAAATAATATGAAGATAAAACACGAAGAACATCCCAGGTCACATTGTGCTGTATTTCCCTCCACGGACCATGACCGCGCATCTATCATATAAGTCATGGCTTCACTCTAAGGCACGGGTCCTCAACTTCCCAGGGCCAGGGACTGGTACCATCCGTGCGGCCTGTTAGGAACAGGGCCACACAGCAGAAAGTGAGTGGTGAGCCAGTGAAGCTTCATCTGTATCTGCAGCCGCTCCCCAGCGCTAGCATCACTGCCTCAGCTCCACCTCAGATCATCAGGTATTAGATTCTCATAGGAGCACTGGTCCCTGGTGCCAAAAAGGTTGAGGACCGTTGCTCTAAAGTATCTAGATGTTCAGAATACTTTCAAGTGAGATTAAGACTTTAGGGTTTTAACATTTCTCCTCAATTGAAATTAAAACTAAAAAACTTTCTTCCTTTGTAAATAAATTCACAACTTTGATATACGGAAAGTTATTACTAAACCATCTCACCGTTTCCAGTATTTTGCATTCCACTGAAGGATGGACTGTTCTAGAGATTCCTGAGCAAAGGCCCAGCTCTTGGCAGGGGCGGGGGGCTGATTCACTGCACATTCACTGGTGAGGTACATAATGGCTCTCACAAAGCCCCAAAGGAGGACTGTACTTTATTAAACTTTGAATTTCTCATTATAAGACTGAATTGGAATTCCCTTACCTAAATGTGCACTGTGAGTGAATCCTGCCTGTTTCTAAGCTGGGGTCGTCTTTATGTTGAGACACTCTCTTCTTTATGAAATGTGGTCTCTTTCCTGCACAGTTAATGCTCTCTGCTCGGTCACCCTCCATTCCTGAGGTCACAGAAGGCAATGCTACTTACTGGGTCTGTCACTTTTTTAACAGCTACTGATCAAACACTTTCCCTTGTCCAGTGGGCCTTTCCTGATCAGTGACATTCAGTCTTTGCTTGTCACACAGCACTGATACTGATCCTCAAGTACGTAGAACTGATTCTCCTGCTCTACTTCACTCATTCTGTCCTCCCCAACCTTCCCGAGCCCCTTTACGACATAAACTACTGCTGTGTAGTTTCCTCTTCACATCTGTTTCATTTAGCTACTAATTATCCTACCACCTTTGAAGTGTTCTGGCTTGAGCAAGACAGACACTCATGTTCTGTGAAAGTAAAATTTCCAGTTTCCTCTGATTGTTAGAGAACATATTTTAAGAGATATTAAGTGCAGAAACTCAATCTACACACCGTGTGTGTACAAAAAGAATCTCTAACAACAGCTTTGCCTTTCTAACAACGAAAGGCAAAAACCAGGCAATCTGCAGGGCCGCACTGCTTTCTGAATAACAAATTTAATGCTCTAGATGGGGGTGGGGGGGTGGGCATAAAGATACACTAAATCAAACCATCTTTATATTTTCTCAGAGAGAACACCCGTGTTAGCTTGCAGAGGATGCTACAAAGAAACAAATAGTATTTCCAAACAACTCGACATGTCAAAGGGTGGCGACGAAGTTCAACTGACACCAGTCTTACTCTGGTGTGTGTTCAGACCAAAACAGAAACAAATCACTGCAGGAATCACAGCGTGACACACATAACCCTGAAAACTCACAACACTGTGAAATTTTAATCAGCTCATTTCATGAGAACCACAAATAGCTTAAATGTTGCAGACTATTTTCTCTATTTCATTCACATTTTACTTGCCAACATTCAGCTTTCAGGTCTGATCCGCACCAAGGGCTGGGTTGTCGCGTGGCTCCTTGGAGACCCTGCGAGCCACGCCGGCTGCGCCTGCTCGTCCCACAGCAGCTCGCTGTCATCCCTCCTTTTCTGGCTCTGTCACAGCGAGCCAGGGGAATCGGGAGGATGGTCAAACTTGAGGGCTCGAAGATTCACTTCCTTTTATATCTGCTTACATTCTTGATGGATTTTTAATTTTAACTAAGACTACTAAAACCTGACCAGAGGACCAATTAAAGAATGGAATGGGGACAGTGTTTTACAGTGAGTTGATTTTACAAGGAAAGAGACACCTGAAAATACGGCTCTTGGTTAGGAGTACATCTTAATATGAGGATTTGGCTGGCATTTCTGGAACGAGGTATCTGGGGAATAGTATTTACTCTGGATCAGTGGCTGAGAAGTGCTATGCAAAGTTATTTATCCAGGAAGACTGGATAAATTTAAAGAAGATGACCACCTTAAGGAGGAGACACAGAAAAGATACAAGAAACATTACTGTTGTCTCAGGAAAAGGCTCCATCTTATCCAAGTGGAAATCTCAGGGAATGCAGCAGTCCTGGGGTGGTAACGGGTATCAGAAGAGAACGCTACTATAACCTGACTTAACAGAATAGGCAACACACTTAGAATAGAAACCTGGATTCAAATCCTGCTTCCGCCAGCACTAAACTGTGATAGGCAAAGCTACTCACCCTGCTGGGCTTCGATTTCTTGGTTCTAGATGGTAGGAATAGCAATGCTAACTAGAACTGTAAAGGTTAAAGGATGGAATAAATATGAAAATGCTTGTAAATTATTCACACACAAAAGGTAAAATGTTATGTATTTATATGCAGATGACCCAAGTTTTATCTCTAGTCCAAGCTTCTCGGTGGAGGGCCTCACTCTGTATCTACCTGCCTGCTCAGCATCCTCACGTGAAGTCTAACTGGCCTCTCCAACCTGAGGCTAAACTCTCAACCCCTGGCCCTGCCTAACTCCAAAAACCAAGTCCTTCCCCGATGCTCCCTACATCACCAGCCAGCTGCCCAGGCCAGGAACCCCATCCTCAGTTCCTGCCTTTTCCTCCCCAACATCTATCACAAGTCCTGTTGGCTCCATCTCCAGAGTGTATCCAGAATGCAACACCTCTCTCCACTTTTTCCACTGCTATTACCCTAGCCCGAGGCACCGTCCTCTCACCTGGACCTCTGCACCAGTCTCCCTGCTTCCCTCATTGGCTCCCTCTCGAATGTTTTCCATATGTAACCCATGGTGATCTCTTAACATGGTATCTCAGACTGTATCACTCCTTTGCTTATATTCACCATCCAACAGGCCTATTGGCTCCCAGCAAACTTAGAATAAAGTCTAAACTGCTTCTCCTTTCTTGGACCACAGGCCCTGTAGGATGTGCCCCTATCCTGTTTCTCTTACCATATTTCATACCGTGGTCCTCTTCTCTTCAGGCGTATGACTGGCCAGCCTGGCCTTTTTTTCTGTTTCCTGAACACACCAAGCTCATTTTGAACTTGATTCTCCCAGACTTTTGCTTGGCTGGCTCCTTCTCATCCTGTAGGTCTCAGCTCAAATGTCACTTTCTCCAAGAGGCTGTTCCCGATCCTCAGTCTAAACTACCCCATCCCTCACCCCTAAACTAGTCACGCGTTCATATTACCTTTCATGTACAGCACTAATCACTATTTTAAAGTATCCTGATCGTATTTTTGTTTATTTCTTTTCTATCTGCTTCCTTCCCCAAGAGAACACAGACTCCTGGAGAGCGCAGACCCTGTCCGCCTTGTTTGCCACTGTTTCTCGCATCTGGAACAGGGCCTGGTGCAGGTGCGACACGACGCTGCTCTGGGACAGCGCCCCATCCACCGGGCTTGCAGCAGCCACGCGGCACCTGCCCCTCCTCTGCTCCTCGGTCCCGCGCCAGCAAGTCCCTCTGATGCGCTCTTCTCCGCTGTCCACCCGTTCTTCTTTCGCAGGACCCACCCCATCGCAGGCGTCCCGGTCTACATCCCACACAGCTTCTGAAGCATCCCCTTCCTGCCTATCCTGCAAGAGAAGACACAGCGCAGACCTAACGGCAGCAGCTCACCTTTACCACCTGCTGGCTGTGCACCAGGTACTGTGCTCGCTGCTTTATACACGTGATTTTGTTTAATCCCAGCGACGACTCCTAGGAAACTGTCTCCATGTCAAAGAGGAGAGGACCAAGGCATAAAGGGAGAGAGCAGCTCACTTAGGGCTCATGACCGTCATTCATCTCTCTGCTGTATCTTTCTCAGCCTGAGGCTTTCTTTAAGTGCTGACCAGAGGGTGGCCGTAATGAAAAGGGGACTGTGTCCCCTCAGTACACCTACAGGAGGGGCAGGACTAACGGTGCACGCAGGCTCAACGCGACCATCGGAACCATGGCTCTACGCAACGGGCTGCCTCAGAAGGCAGAGGGGCGAGGCCTCCCCTCATGGAAAGTCATCTGCCAAAGGCATTCTCTTCCCGGGAAGCTGGATTAGACAAGACTTCAAAAAGGTCTTTCAAACTCTAAGATTTTATTCCTATCTGCAGTAAACTCTAAACTTCTCTGCTGTGAATGGTCTTTCCATGTAATTTTGTATTTAACTATAAATAATCCTTTGTGTTCATGTTTTTGCTCCAGGTATAAAGCCTCCTCCTCATAGGCATTAGTCAAATGTTGAATTTCCTTTCTATCTCCCAGTGAGCCCAATGCAGTTTTGAGCCTACAGCAGTGATTTAAATAGACCAAATGTCTTCTCTAGGGCTGTCGAGGCAGATTCTCATTGGTGCCCAGGGTGCACATATGGGAGGGAGTGTATTCAGGTATTTTTCTTGGAAAAGCTTCAGTGGGCTTGTGTGATCCGCTCCTTTACTTCTCTCGGGTCTTTACTCAAATCAGGATTAGAGAGCTATGAGTCCTGGGTGATGAAACTCCTACTCCATATGGATAAAGATGAGACATCCCATAAAAAAAAAAAAAAAATATATATATATATATATATATATTTACAAGGAAGAATAAATTACACTAATTTGGGGGAGAGTTGATTTTGGTTTGTTATGTCTGTACATTTATTGTGTTTAATAAATTATTTCACAAACATACTGAGCAGATACCATATTATATTAAAGTGCTGTGCTGGGTACTTTGGGGTTAAATAGATTAGTAGGGCCTGCTTCCTCTCCTCAGTGAACATAAAATATACTTAAGTCAACCAACAAGGTATTCTGAATATTTAACAACAACATGTACAAGGATTTTAGCAAAATCACTGCTATTTTTGAATCTTTATAATTTTATTTATTAATGTTAAGAACTTCGAAATCTAGATTCATTCTGCTACTATCATGTCCCTGGCTTCAGATGTACGACATTCAAAGAAAGGATCGAACGGTACACCTTAGTTACAATGACCACCCAGAAAGCAGACGAGTCATTCTCAGATGATTAAGAATTTTCAAAGTGATTCATGCCTTTGTGATGACTGTTAGAATTTATTTTAAGTGTGTGGGTTTTAAACATTTTTTAAGTTAGTTTTCAATCACGGAAATGATTAAAATAGCCAATAAAAGCAAGAAGCCTTAGAGGCAAAGCTCTGGTCAACAGACAAAAGATTGTGCTCTAAACATCATTCTCGCTTTTTATCAAAAATAATTTTAACTTCAGTTCTATAAATTGTAATGGAAAAAAAATTGAGCACACTAGGCGTTCTTGTGTTGAACATTTTCTAACAATAGACATAGAGATTTCCAGTAAACATGGGATGAAACACATGTTTATCTCAACTCCTCCTCCAAATCTCACTAACATGAGTTGAAAAAAAATCAAGGTCTAAACCTATAAGAAAAAAGAATGGGCAAAAGATAATTATGTGGTTTTGAAAGCTGACGAGTACAGGAAAGAATAGTAAGTGGCTTAACAGACAGAGAAAGGGAAACCTAAGCCCGTGAAGAGGATTCTGGGAAAAGCGCACTGACTCAGCCCTCACCCCCACTGCTGGGAGAGCTGGGGAAATAGGGACACGGTACTGTGAAAAGTGGGATGAGGAGTGCGGCCGAAAACAGGAAGATGGACTCAAAAACACCCCCTCCATCAGTAACTCCGGTGGGCTCCACCTTTAAAACGTGTCTAGACTGACCCCTTCTTGCCATCTCCCTATTATGATGCTTTTCCCACTCACCACCAACTCTCCCCTGAATTATTCCAACTGCATTTTAGTTGCTCCCTCTCTTGCCCGCCCCCCACAGTCTATTTTCAACATAGTAGCCAGAAGAAGTCGGATCATATTCTGATCTGCTCAGACTCCTCCAGCGGCTGTCCCTCCCACCCAAAGAGGTTCACACACAGCCTCAGCTCTAACTACTCATGGCTCACTCACTCGGCTCCGGCCACGCTGGCCACCTGCCTGGTCCTCCGGCACTCCAGCCTGGGGCCTTCCTTCCCTTTTCCTCCGATGCTCTTCAGCCGGAGCCGGTCTGCTCCCTTACTCATCTCGGGTCTTCGCCCAAAGGTCATCCTTTCAAGGAGGGTGTACCTCAACCACTTTACCTAAAATTTCAACCACCAACCACGCTCCTCCCCTCCAATGTGCTTCCTATTCACCTCCTGATCTTTTTTTCATCTCGACACTTCTCAGCCATTCTCTCTCTTGCTCACAAGAATGTAAGCCCCAGAAAGGCTGGAATTCTGTCTGTTTTGTTCACTGCTTACCACCAGGGTCTAGAATAGTATCGGACATGCAAAATATACTTAACAAATACTTGAAGAAATAATGTCTGCTTAAGAAGAAATCAGATTCCGAGTTTCTATTCCTCACCCTATATAGCCAGGAAATCACCCTTCTTCTCCAACCCTTACTTAAGAAACTGAATGACAATGACCTAAGACCCAAGGGTAGCAAGCACAGCACAGTGGGGTAAGGTACCGCCTGATGAAGAATAAATGAAGGTCTGTGCACTGAACAGTGGGCCGCAGCCCCCTGTCTCTACCTGGCTTCCAGGTCAGGTGATAGCCTTAAACACTACCGCCACCCTCACTCCCAGCTCTACTCCTCAGGTAGGAGTTAGAAAGATCTTAGATAGAAACTGAATGGCATCAGCAGTAAAACAGTTCACTGCCTGCTAACCCTACAAAAACTTCTACTAGCCAACGAGTTCTATACTTGGGATGCAGAGCTTTCAAATTTATTTATTTATTTATTTTAGTTTCAAGAATACAGTACATTGGTTAGGCATTTATACAGTTTATGAAATGATCCCCCTGATTACTCTATCTTCCCTCTGGCTCTACACACAGCCATCACCTTACTGCTGACTGCACTCCCTGTGCCGGGCTCCCCATCCCCGTGACTATTTATCGACTACTAATTTGTACTTCTTAAACCTTTACTGCTTTCTCCCAGCCCCTCTACCACCCTCTCCTCTGGCCAACGCCCAATTGTCCCCTACATTTGTGGGTCTGTTTTCAATCTGTTCTTTTTGTTCCTTAGATTCTGCATATCAGTGAAATCATATTTCTCTTTCTTGGTCTGACTCATTTCATCAATTGCTTTTTATTGTTCAAGGAAGAACCAGGCATCAGAGGAAAGCTTCCGACAACAACGACAACAACAACCCAGACCCTAAAACACACAGGAGGGAAAGAAACATCGCGAAAAATAGAGACAAAATTAAGAACAAGAGAAAACAAAAAAGAAAAAAGACCCCCCCCAAAACCTAAAGCTAAAACTGAAAGAAAATTAAAAATATATGCTTCTTAAAGAAAGAGTATGAATTAGGTTTAAAAATTGAATTAGAAATAAAAAATATGAAAGGTCAAAGACAATAAATCTGGAAAATAAAGTCAACCAAATCCCTAGAAAGAAAAATAAGAAAAGAAAGAAATGGACAGTGGGGGAGAAAAGAGAAGAAAGCTGGAGCATCAGTCTGGAAGATCCAACATCTATGGCCATGCCACGCTGAACGAGCCCGATCCTGTCTGATCTCGGAAGCTAAGCAGGGTTGAGTCTGGTCAGTATTTGGATGCGAGACTACCTAGGAAAACCAGGTGGTCTAGGCTCAAAAAACAAACAAACAAACAAACAAACAAACAAACAAATAAGAAACTGTAAGCTGTGAGGTCAACCAAGGGTTGCCTCGCCAAAAAAAAAAAAGAAAAAAAAAAAGGAAAGAAAAGAAAAAAACCCATAAGAGTACAGGAAAAAATAATGGAAAGAAATTATCAACAAAATAATATAAGAAAATGTCTAAGAATTAAAGGAACTTGAACTTCCAGGATTCAGGACTATTTCCTAGCACAAGAAATGTTAAAAGGTCTACGAAATTTCAGAATTCCAAGAATAGAAAATAGGAAAAGCTTCTAGGGGTTAGGGGTACACTGGGGAAGGAAGGAAGAAAGGAAGGAAAGAAAGAAGGAAGGAGGGAAGGAGGGAAGGCGAGAAAAAAACAGAGCACAGCACAAAAAGATCAGGAAAAATGATGGTACGATTCACGTAAGCAACAAAGAATCTAGTTAATGTAGCAGAGCCATTAAAATCCAAGGGAATAGAAGGTATCAAGTATAAGAACAGAATATGTTCAAACACACATGATTATGATTTAATGAATGGACTACCCTACTAAGGGGGTAGGGGAGAAAAGTGACATCGGAAGAGCCAAGAAACAGGGGCCCACATGGAAATTTCATAATGACTACCATTCAGCAGGCTTAGCACGTGTCATGGACTGCGCCCCCCCCCCAAATTCCTATGTTGACAACTGGATTCCCTGGACATCTCCGAATTTGACTATATTTGGAGACAGGGCCTTTAACGAGGTAATTAAAGTTAAATGAGGTCACTGCGGTAGGCCCCAATCCAATTTGACTGGTGTCCCTGGTAAGAGGGAGGGACACCAGGGTGCACTCCAGCATAGAGAAAAGACCATGTGAGGACAGGAGGCGGCTGCCATCCGAAAGCCAAGGAGAGACCGAACTTGCCAGCACCCCATCTTCAGCCTCAGGGCTGTGAGAAAATAAATCTCTTGTTTAAAACACCCAGTGTGTGGTATTTTATTACGGCAGCCCTAGCAAATTAACAGAGTTCTTTATAACCTGTTTTGGAAATATTTCTAGAGCCCCTGATAGGCGACTGCTCACCCCGGCTCTTCCCAGCACTCCTGAGGGCTGCAGAGATCAATGTCTCAGCTCATCTATTACAAGTTCTTAACACACTGGCTCAGAGAACCACCACCAAAGTTTGGAACAGGAAGAGTGGGAGCACTATAAAGGCGATCTTTTGGGGGAAAAAGTGGTCCTAACAGACTGACGATGTGGATATTTGTGCCAAGAGGCTGTTGATGGTATAAAAGCATGGTAATAAGGAAAGTTAAGCAAATAGAAAAATGAGAATAACTGCAGAAAAAAAATAAGGTTATATAACAAAAGAAATGCATTCAATTGCTTGGTTTGGAAGTGAGCAACATTTATGTAGTTATAACAATGCAATCTAAATAAGTAACCCAAAATTATGATAAATCTATGCAGGGAGTAGAGGTGAAGAGCGGGGAAGAGAGGTAACAAAATGTTAGGTCCTACTATCTATCAGATAATAGGAAGTCAATATCTAAAATGGGTGAATGAATATATGGCCATTTAAGAATATTATTTAGAAATATGAAGGTAAAAACAAGAAGAAATTGCTTCCAGGAAGCAAAATTGGAAGGTAGATAGACACTGATGTTTTTTAGTACAAAATCCCCTTTTTAGACCTTCTTAAACTATGTGCATTTATTATTTGATAAATATTATACTTAAAAGAAATAAAATTATATTCAATTAAGAATGTCATTCCTTCCATTACTATTAAAAGTTTACGCTATTTTTTTCCCCAATCTTTTCAATAAATCTGATGAAGCTGTAAAAGAAGGAACTATCAAGGGAATCTAGACTAATCAGAAGGTTTTCACTCTTGGATTAAAAGCCATCTGGAAAAGGAAAACTAGCAAGATAAATTCTCACTACGAGTGAAAGGTCACCTAAATCCAGGAGGACTTCTTTCGGATTTATGTAGAGATGTACAAGCCGAAGCCCCCGAAGATCGCACAGATCTCTAAAATCTGCTGTTTTAGGTGACTGCAATTTGGAAACCACTTCTGTTAATGAACGTTATCCCTACCATATTAAGGCTGAAAAATGCTATAGCACGAAGATTTACTGACATTTTACCCAGAGGTCTATATTTACAGGAGCTTACTAATCAAGTGTGTTTTATTTTCAAAACTACAGCTTTGTCTCCACTATATGTACTCACACATAATGCATAGATTAAAATTTGTATAAAATCAATGTATCAAGAGTATAGAATCTGTCCCTTTTACTTCTCCGACTTCGATTTATTCATATAGTCAACCATTATCAAGTATCTATTATGTTTCCACCATGAGAAAGGCTCTAATAGGCTTTATGAGAATATGAGGACATGGTCCCTGTCTTCAGAAAGTTTAGTGGAGTCAGAACACAGTGGATAACCACTGAGATGTATGCCAGCCTTCAAGGCTTCACACAATACTCTTATGGAATAAAGCACAAAGATTTGGGATACTTGAAGTTTGTGAAGTTTGTGAAATGATTCAGAATGGGGATGTTCTCATATGGTGTGCCTTCTTGCAAAGCTCCGCGTGTCAACATTTTGTAAGAAGAGAATTCTGGTTTGCTCTTTTCCAAGTAATAAGTCAAGAGGTTGTAAACAAGGTTATAGTTATCCCAAAATGACTTAGGAGTACATCTTAGAAATTGTCAAGACCAAGAGAGAAATAGTCAATACAGAGAATTTGATTGTCACTGGTAGGTAAGCAGCAGAAAACACTAGAACTTGTTTAAAAAGCTATGTTTAAAAACACTCAAAAGGTATTAAGAGTTAGCATCTTACAAAACTGCATGAAATAGAGGTGTCAAATTCACATTTATAGATGGAACCAATTGTTTCTTATAAAATATTGACAGGCTAAACAATCTTGCACCTGCCAACCGAACTAAAAATGCTTTTGATGAAACAGTATCTTAGTCTGAAAAATTTTCACTGATGGAATGACGATTAAGGCTGGATTGATTTGACCAAACAAACATTTGCTATATTTGCTTAGCAAATAAACAGTTAAAACTACCAAGAATACAATGTGTAGTTATCTTTAACCAATCAATTAAGAACAAGATGTCACACTAGTAATTTTTAAGCGAAGGTGAGATTCAGGGTTGAAAAGCAGAATGAATAACAGCCACTGTTAATGACCACTGTTATCCTTTCTTCAGTACATACCATGTGACAGGCACAATGCTAACTGCTTAACAGTCAGGATAGCACAGGACTTAGTGATAGAGCCTGGACTCTAGAGCCAGGCTGCCAGGATTCAAAAACCAGCTCTGTCACTGTCTAGAGACCTCGGGCAAGCGACCAATCATTCTTTGCCTCTGTTTCCTCATCTGTAAAATGCGGATAATAGTAGCTACCTTCCAGGACGGTACAAGTAGCAAAGAAGTTAGTATGTGTAAAGTGCTGGGAACACTCCCAGGCACACGGTCTGTGCCACAGAAGTGTTAGCTGCTGCTGCTGTTCTTAAAACAAGCAAGTGGCAGACTCACAACTCAAACTCCAAGAGTACCTTTCCACTTTTAAACAACATGCATACTGACTAAAAGAACAGCCCCCCACCTCACCCCCGGTCAATCATGAGTTAATCAACAATGGCATAGTGCTATGTCTTCTGAAGATAAAACAAAACCAAACCACAGATGGATGAAAACTCAGTGTAACCCTCCACGGAAAGAGTGAGGCTTGCCAGTGGGCCCAGATGGAGAAACACCATCTGGGAGAGGGGTCACTGTGTAGTGGACCAAGCAATGCACTGGAGTTAGGAGACCTGGGTTCCAACACCAGCCCAGCAAACAACCAGCTGGGTATCCTCGACTGGCCGCTTAACACGCAGGACCTGAACTTTTTCATCTATTAATAAAGGACAGATAGTTCTGAGGTATCTTCTGCTAACATCTTATGATACTATGACCTGAAAGAACACACAGTAGTTTAAATATGTACCTTTCATAAAAAATAGGGATTACTGTTTTTTGAACAGCTACCTGTACTTCAGTACATTATCACCTAGACTGTATAATGTATTTATCATTTTGAACAGTTGCAGGAGAATGAAAGAAATAGAATACAGAGGCAATTTTATGGTATATTTCTAAATGCCATTAAAATAATCTGAAAAATGAAACAAGAATAATTTTGATAACAGCGTAATAATTTTTCAAACATGCTGAACTTTTTAATGGGGGAAAGTTATAAACATTTCTTATACCTGTGGTTAATAAATACTTAAGTATATCTAGTTTTATAAACAAGTTGAGAAATGAAACAATTTACCTTTCTGCCCATGACGACTGCTGAATTTGTCTCCAATTTCTGGACGCCTTGTCTGTCTCAGCAGCATTTTGATCAGAAAAGCATCTTCGGCATTTGAAGATATCATCACTTTCTCAATATATGAATCTGTTGCCCCTTTGTAGCTAATGGTAAGAGAAAGTCGCTAAAACAGTTTTCAAACTGCGCTTTGTGACCCTATCACCCCAGGCCATATTTCATCCACTACCTATCACAGGTATTTTGACATTCCCATTTGGGGCTCTAAAAAAACGGCTCTCATTTTCAACACTAAATCCAAATGTTACAATTTCCCCTTACAGTCCTTGTTTAAAATGGCTAACGTTTACTAAGCATTTATTATGAGACAGACATGATACAATTTAATCTTCACCGCAAATGTTATGCACGTACTGTTATTGCCTTATTATAGACAAGGAAAACTGATGCTTAGAGAGGTTAAAAACCTGCCCAGGACACACGACTCACACAAAGTAGATCTGGGATTTGAGTTGACACCTGTCAGACTTGACTCCAAGTCCTTTTTAAGTAACAGCACTTTTTAAGTACTATTTTTATCTAGTAAGCTTTCCTGTTATTAATTTTTTCACACACTTTGTCTCTTATCTGTTTTTCATACAATTAACATTTATTAAAAGTCCACTCTGTGTCAGGTCCTTGTAAGCCGTACATACAGAGACTAGGTGGACATGGCTCCTGCCCAAAGGAACTCACAATCAGATAAAGGAAAAGAGACCAAGAAGGGCAGAGCAGTGAAGGTATCAGGGCTATGAAGATCAGGAAAGGCCTGAGGGAGGAAGGGAGGCCGAGGATGAGTAATGAGACTGGTAGGAGGGCCAGGCAAGAGCAGTACCACGAATTCGAGGAAAGAGCGATATCAGTGGTGTCGAATGTTCCAGGAAGGTCATATGAAATCCATCCCTCCATCTGACTACTATTTACTTATTACCAGGCACAGTGCCAGGCATTACAAGTACACGGTGAACAAAAGAGACAAAATCTCGGCTTGCAAGATTAGGACTAAAGAGTCCACTGAATTTGGCCATTCCGACCACCGACCACCGACCACTGGTGGGTTTTGCGATTTGTTTACTAGCTGCCTCTCCGCACCCAGGTGTGAGCTCCACAAGGGCGGGGATTTCTGCCTGTTTTGTTCCCTGTGCTAGCGCATGCACTAAGAACAATTCCTGGCATATTGTTAGTGCTCCAGAACTATTTCTTGAGTGAAATGAATGACCGGGCTGTCTCTGGTGACCTCTTCCAGAATCGTTTCGGTGGGATGGAGAGGTAGGAGGTCAAAGAGGTTCAGAGGGCTCAGGGAGCAGCGGAAGGTAAGAAGTGGAAGCAGAGATTACAGACTCCTCTTCCAAGGAGCTTTGCGCTCAAAAGTGGAGTGGCAGCTAGAAAGGAACATGAAATCCAGAAAAAGGTTTTATTGTCTTTTAAAGATAAGTATCGGGCATATTTTCTAGCCTGTGAGGAAGGAGTCAGTAGAACATGGTTGAAAATACGGGAGGACAGAAGACAAAATGACAGAGCAAGGTCCCAAGGGAGAGGATGAAATGGAACCCAGGAGGAGGAGGGATGGGCTTTGCATAAGAAAAGAGACGTCCTCCTTCAGGACAGGAAGAAAAGCAGCCAGCACAACCACCACGGTGATTCTAAAATCGCCTTTCATTTTGTAGGACTCAGTACAAGGGTCCTGACCCCTCTCCCAGGTGGAAGGTCCCACTTTCCTCTCTGGGCTCTCGCTCTAGCGACAAATCCATGGCACCCAGGACACCGCCGCAGTTAGCACGGTGGTCAGGAGTGGGGCTGTGTCGCCAGACTGCATGAGTTCAAATCCCGGCTCTGCAGCTGGTAGCTGTGCGACCTCGGTCAACTACCTAAACTAGCTGCGCCTCAGTAGCCATGCCTTTCGAATGAGGCTTCCACGAGAACAGAGCTCATGGGGTGGTGTAAGATGAACTGAGCTAACACATGTACAATGCCAAGAGCAGTAAATGGCACAGTAAAAGTTCTCAATTAAGCGATTGTGATCATGGTAATTACTGCACATATTTTTTAAACAGGTCTTTGCCAACTAGATGTGACTCCTTGCAGGCGAGGCTCACAGCTTATTTCAGCTCTAATCTCTGGCATTGGGCACAGCGGCGGGCACAGCGCAGGCCTCACCACTGTGTGGTGAGAGGATTTGTTAAACTGCCTTCCACAGCCTGGGAATCGGTCCTCCATGTCACCCCGTCCTGCGACATCATGAACTGCTGACCTCGTTCACCTCGGCTTGGCTGGATATCTTGTTACTTCTAGTTTTGTTTTGCCATCGTAGTGCGGTTGCTGTCATTAGCCTGTGACTCTCTCACTAAATCCCACATTTCATTATGTTTTGGAGCTCAGAGGGAATCTGGAGATTAATGAGTCTCTTTCATTGTATAGATGAAAAAACTGAGGCCAGTGGAGGTTAAGTGCTTTATCTAGGTAAGATAACACACAACATAACCAGTACTACAGCCCAGACGTATTCTAGAATATTGGGAATGCCACAGTGGCCAGCATGCTTTGTCATATTTTATTTTTAAACCTTTTTCCCATTTAGAAAAAAAAGTGCAGCTTGCTGCCTGTGTTCATTTAACATCACGCACAGGAATGCCACATTTTCTAGGATTTGACATTTTCGCCGACCGAGCAATACTATATTTTAGAAATGGAAATACCACTACTAAAAACAGAATGCTATAAACAGAATAATATCATTTGTTTCCAAAGACTACGGATATACTAGTGATGCCAAGGTAATAATAAGAGATATTTTCTAGCAAACTGTGGTGGGTAGGACTCTAATCAGCAAGTTATCTCAGGGTGAATGCTGCAGCCGCCAAGCGCCGCGGGCGAGTATTCTCGGGGCAAACAGGACATGGGTTAAACACACAATCTGAGCACCTCGCTCCCTATGGAATGAATTCCCAAACCTTCAGCAACCTAACCCCAGCAAGGTGCAGCAGTCCACCAAACCCGTTTACCCTTCATTTCACCCTTTCCTCTACCTGGGACCCCTGCCTATTTGCCCACCACTCAAACACAGGTTGGAAGGTCTCCGTGATTCCACAGCTCAGTTTGATCTTCCAGGCTGTGCTGTCCTCATGACAACTACTGGTACCCCAAACGGCTATTTCTACCTCTCCAGCCTTCCAAGAGCCAGCTTCTAATTCCCCCTAGTCCTTCTTCTTTTTTTAAAACATCTTTCTGCGTATTTCCAAGCCACGGCCAATACATACGTGATGGGCACATCTTTGTACTGTGGCTGCTGTGGCACGTTACTTCCTTCCAAAGGGATCTGAGTTACTGTGGGCATGGACTTATTTACGAGCACTTGTTTGTTTTCCACTTTCTCACCTAAGAAAGAGAGAAGGGTGTTAGACAAATGGTTATACCATCTGTGTGGCATGCGAAGATTATTCAGGCATAAAACTGTGATTAGACTTGGCCCATGAAGTCTAGACATGGGAGAAAATAAAAATGAGTCCATATAGTGGGAATCAGAGTTCAACAGGGTCCGTTTGTAATTTTGCAAGGCCTTTTATAAAAAAAATCATAGATTCAGATCACAATGTGTATTAAATTAAGAAACTGATTTAGGGGGCCACATTAACGAGAGAAACGTCCTGTCAGTAGGTGGCAATTTTATATACCTCTTAGGGTGTTAGGATGGATTTGGGCCCCTTACTTTTATTAATAGTTATTTCGAACTGGAATAAGCCACTGCCAACTTAACTTTGGCAATGAGAGAATCAAAAGATTTCTTTGCTTTTCCTGCGGTTCTCACCTTTGCTTTGCATCTTTTCATGGTAAGCTCGAAGACCAACTACTATAGTACTGTCACAGTACTTATTTTCCCAGCCACATGACCTGGGCTAACGTGAAAGAAATTCTCTAAGAAACGAAGGTGGCAAGAAGGAGAGGAAGCCACGCGCTGCGTGGCTCGGGCAGCACAGCGGACGCCGCACTCACCACCCCGGCACCATCAGGCTGCGTTCGGGTCCTGAGTCCTGAGCATCTCCCCAGCCCAGCGCTTCTCTCCACCCACAGCAGCTCCTGCCGCCTGGTCTGCTGTGAGAGCCCCCAGTTGGTTCCCCTCTATTTTGACTTCCCTTCTACTCCTTTCTCCATACTATAATCAGAATGATAACTTTGAACCGCGTATCTGATTCTATCATTGCTTTTAGGATCATAATGAAAACGGTCACAAGGCTACAAGGCCCCTGCTCCCCTCCCCCTCCCCCTCTCTTTCTCTCTAGACTCACGTTCACCCACTGCCCAGCACTCTCCTTGTCGTAGCCCGCTGGCCTTCTTTCGGATCCTCTAACCGTCAGGCTGCGGGACACCTGCACAGTGCTTCCCGCTGCTCAGAACATGCTCCTCTTCCCTCCTCATCAGCTGCTTCCATGTACCCTTCGGAGGCCAGCTCACTTCTGGGGGAAGGCTATCCCAATCCTCCTGGCTAGTCAAATCCTCTTGCTACAGGATGGCCTCATAGCTCCTTATACGACCCTTAACTTGTCTGAAATTAGACGTTGTGTTTAAGTGTGCTCCTTTGATCGGTGTGTCTCCTATACAAGCCCACGAGACTCCTAAGGGCAGGGGCTGTGGGCTGCATCAACGAAATTCATTACAAATCCATTATTACAGTGAAGTCGTACTTTTTAGGGGGTGAAGATTTTCAAGTCAGTCAGTAAGCTAAGTGCACAAATGATGAAATACCAGTGTGGATTCAGGAACGTGACCTCATTATAAGTATTTCTGTAAAGTGGCTGTTATTCAAAATAATAACTAGAAAAGTATATTTAGAAGAGATTACTCCCATGTAAAAACATATATATAAAAAGACTGGAATGAAGTTCACCCACAATAACCATACCGGTTGAGTGAGGTTAGTAGTTTTATAGGTTGTTATTTTTTCTGCACTGTTTACCAAATATTAAGATATATAATTGAATAACTTAAAACTTAAGAAAGCACACACTGGAAGTTTTTGAGGCCTTTACCTGGAGAACAAATGCCATCTGCATCCAAAATTTCATGTCGCCAGATGGGTTTCCTTGTGGCAGCGTCCAACATTGGCCCCATCACTTTATCAAAAGTCTGGTTGGTATATCGTTTCAACGTACATTTAGCATTTTTATATACGAGGCAACGCCCAAAGCCTATAATGAAACCAAAATGGGTATGAGAACCACGAACAGTAGAAAACGATGAGAAAACACAGATTTGTGTTATTCAACAACCCACCCCAACTCTATTCCCTCCACCCCTCATCCTCCCCGCCACCCCTGAAAATACCCCACAAACTGCTCTGAACTTGGATAATCTGGGAGTGGCTAAACCAAATAACAACCTGCTAACCTGAAGAACTGGCTCAGGGCGCCTCCCCTACCTACCGTCTGTAAACACTGGAATCTCTACAACCATTTTCGGCATGGAATATTTGTATTTCATTACGTTGAAGGAAGGTGAGAGAAACTTAAGTGTCACTGTGATTCTTCTAGAGCACAGAGCCACAGAATGTGAGACTTGGAAAGGGCCTTAGCGATCACCTGGCTTGACACCTCGATCTTACAGGTGCTGTAAGTGAAGTCTGAAGACATTAAGCGGCCAAGGTCACCCTGCAAGCTGGTGGCAGAGCTGAGACAGACCAAGTCCACTGATCAGCCAGGATTCTTCCTATGCATCCTTTGGTGTATAACTCCCGCTAACCTTCTCTGGAAAGTTTTACTTTTTCTGATTTTGCAAATCAGAGGAAGTCCCAAACAAGCAAACGAAAAAATTATTTTTTCTCCAGAGAGAAGAGAAAATGAAAATAAACAATGAAATGATTTAAATGGGAGAGACAGTTTGCCTCTGCCCTTAAGATTAGAGTTTACTTTGATTACATTTTTAGATCACATTTATCTAGTAGATGAGGGAAAAGGCCTGAGATCAACTATACACTAAACATTAATCAATATGAGCAAAATAGATGGAGCAAAGAGTTCAAACACTGAATCTCACAAAAAGATTCATCAGTGTAGTTGCCCCAAAGAGCTGTCACCCCTTCAACACTAAATTCCATTTCCAAAGATTCTGTAGCTGTATTTCTCCACCCCCCCCCCCACCTCCCACTCCGCTTTGGCCAAGCAGTTATTTTAAACTGGATTCTCTCACTAATCTCCCCAGGATGTACTGAGCCATGTCAAGAATTTGTTTAAATAAGAAAATGTCTCAGGATCATATTCTAGCTATTACCAATGAAATAAATGCATGGCTGTAAAATCCTTCACTTAATGATTCTCCTGCAAAAGCAGAACACTTACAAGAAATCTAAGAATGTAAATTTTGAAAATCAATCAGGAAAAAGTGGATTTCTAAATAAAATCTTAGTGCTCTAATTTTTTAAATGGGAAGGTGATCGAGCAACACATTTCTATAACTGGATGATACATGAAGACGTTTGTGTGTCTTAGAGAAAGGTCTTCGCCATTATGGCTCCTAGTAAATTGTGTATGGCCGTAATCAACTCGGCTCCAAGAGCCAGCTGCTTTGGAAACATTACATGATCTTCAAATTTCGTACAATGGCCATTAACTGCTACATGCTGGAGTACAGTGTGAATCTGAACTGCATGAAATCAAGAAGTGTTTTTTTTTCGAAGTGTAAGTGGACCTTTTATTTACAGGTGGTAGCTTAAAATCTAGTGGACGGCAAACTCAGATCATTAAATTGTGTTGCGGAGTTTCTGACAGATATCACAAAGTCTTCAGATTTCCACATAAACGTTACCAGTTAATCAGAAAGGAAAACATCTAGTTTTAAAGCATGGCTGTTGTCATTTGGAGGAAAAAAAGAGGCATAAATTAAGTGCAGCCAACATTAATGCCAAAGACACATGTCTAGGAGTACTATTATGGCTGCCTAGCAACTTCAAAGAGTGAAGGGGAAGGCAGAGTGGGTATGCCAGAGAGGAAGAAGAGAAACAGAGATTATGAAGAGAGAAGTCAGACTTCAGATCAAGTGATGGCTAATAAACCATGAAGTGCTGAACTGCAAAAGTAAACTGTCAAAAAAACAGAAAGAAAAGCATAAAAACTATAAGGCAGGGTTCATGTACATGTATTTTTAACTTTTATCATTTTGCTAATGAAAAGGTGTAACATGGGGTTGAGTTATACAATTTAAAAAATAGCCTTTTACATACAAATGTTGCTACTGTCCTCTTAAACAGTGTTGTTGTTGACTATATAACTAGACATATGCAGAAAACATTTCATTTATTGTTATTTCCTTCTGGAAAATAAATTCTTACATGTTTTCTGTTGAGGAATTATCTCAAGTCAATAAAGTAAAACAACAAAAAAAGATTCCTTAAAAATATATTTACTAAATTACCTCTACCTAATATTCATTTTTTTAAAATCAATACCAAAACCTAACTGCCCCTCGTTTGTACATTATAAAACTCAAATCACGCGACCTGACACTAACAATTTGACATCAAGTGATTTTTTACATTGATCATCCCTGTATCTAATTCTGCATGAAGCACTCTTGGTGTCGGGGCTTTGAAAACTCACTTACCTCTGTCCAAAGAGGCCTTGTTTAAAACGAGAGCATCTTCGATATCATAGCCACTATAGCTCATCACAGCCACTGTCGCATTCTGTCCAGCTGGCAGTTTCTCAAAGTCTATCAACTCGATGGTCTTTGTTTTCACCATGGGTTTCTGTGGATACGCCAGGAGGTACATGAGCGTGTCGATTCTGTTGCGTTGGTTGTAACCGATGGTACCTTCGTTGACATTGGAGAAAACAAACGGCGACATTCTATTACGTCACATACTCAACTAGCAATGAATACAGTGATAAACACATTAATTTCACCGATTAAAATGAAGACAATCTTTAGGTCAAACATTTCAAAAGCAACACCCTCATAATTTTTTCTCAGAAATATTATAAATCCTACAAAGAAAAAATATCACACTCAAGGTATATTAATCTAATAAATTTCAACTTTTTGGATTTACGCAATCGATCCATTTAAGGAATTTCAGTCTCTACCGGTTAATTTCATAAGTCAACAGTTTTGCATTTGGTTCTCCTATGTACCAGGCACATTTCTAGTTTCTAGGCAAAGGTATGGAGAACGGCACCCAGTGATGACAGGTAAGGAGCTTTTATGCTGTGGTAGAAACAGATACATTTTATAAAAGAAATCGACAATTACAAAAATTCTAAATGAAAAAGTGAGCAGGAGAAAAGGGAGGGAACAGAATGAAGAGGAAAGTGAAAGCTGAGAAGAATAAATTTATTCATTTGCCTAATTCTTCATTTATTTAGCAGTAAACAAACACCTACTCTGTGGCCAATAGTGGAGATGAAATGGGGAAAGGCATTTCCCTAAGGAATCCCAGGCCCTGTCCACGCAGGGCTGGGCTCTTCCCTCCTCAGCACTCAGGCTTTCTATCTGATTAGACCTCGAAAGGGTTTTACTGTCAACTGGAAATGAAATCAGAATGTTACCCCCTCTCCCTTTTCCCTACAGGGGTTCATCAGGGTTTGTGAACCTGCCTGAAAAAGAGGCTTTTGCTCTCCTAGGTTTGCTCCTACTCAGAGACATTAAAAATGGAAAATACACATCAGTCCTATGGCTGAGCTTGAGTGTGGGCCACTGGGCCTCTTTAACTTCTCCCAGGTATCTCTTCTTTTCCCCGAGTGGCTAAGAAGGTAGCTTTAAGTCTCTCTTGCACAAGCTTCCAGAGTGGTACACCCATAACACTCACACACCCCAAGATCTCTATGTACCATTTGATGGAGTTAAGCTCTAAGGGGAGCAGACATCGAAACTCAATATTTATTTCCTTTACCTTTTTCTCTGTACTCATGTCATTAAATCAATGGTGATCTCAATTTAGAGATAAAAATAACCTATTCAGGCAGCAAAAATGATACGGTATTCCCTGACGACTACTATTGAAAGAAATATCGAAATCTGTAGGGTACTAAAGGAGCGAGCACCTAACACAGCCCTGGGCTCACTACAGATGCTCGATAAATGTCAAGTAAATAAAACTGAAGAATCACATTATACTCTTCACGATAGTATGTATTTGTGCTTAAACCTCCAGAAAATTTATCAAGATTCAGCTAAAAAACAACAGCTAAGCTGGACCTCACGAACTTTTTGTTGAGTTTACACTATAAATTACAACTTAATTTATGTAATTTTAGTGCCAACTAATAAACTGGGCAGGACACCTGGTAATAGATCACTTACTCTTTTAGAAATAAAATCACTCTGCTCGGACCATGGTGAAGTTCACTGACAATAAGTTTGTCTTTTTATATGAAATCATTTAAAATTTATGTTGAGATTTCAGCTCCAATTGTATACTTCACCCAGCTTGAGACAAGGGTTCAGGCAATGTCCCACCAGGTTGCCAAGCATGTCTTCTGAAACCTGAGACAAGCATTACTATGCAGCAGGAGAGCATAATGGCTGCACCTCTAAACAATGGTGAAAGAGATTGGAACCTGCTGTAAATTGTGCTACCAGGCCCTGAACATAATTCTCGGCCATTGAACGAGCATTGAATGAAGAGCAAAGTGGCTGAGCAAACGTCTGATGCTTATGATCTCATCCGAAATTTTCTTTACTTTTAAAAGAACCTGAAGGAGTACACACATACATCCATTTTTAGCAGCACTATAAGTGTATCAGTCCAAACATGAATTATAAACTATGACTTTTATATTATAAAACTTCAAAATGCCATCTTGCCCCATAGTTTTTAGAAAAATTATGAATGACTATTTTGCCAATAAGCAAGCTCTTTTTGAGAAAATGTCATGCAGAAATTAAATTGTAAGACTAGTCTGGGTATAGCACATGTTCAAACTAGGATACCTCTATTACAATTTTAAACTTCTTTAAAAAGAGCATTGCATATATATATATATATATATAATAACACAATAAGAATATCTATAAGATGAATTCTTCTACTGTCCCATTTTACTGTAACTACGGTCTCCAACGATTTCATATTCTTACTACTAGGATATAATTGTTTTTACAAAGTCATATTTCACAACTTTCTTAGCAGTCACAAGTTGGCACTTGCAAGGTATATAAATGTAGGTTAAAATGTGAAGTTTTTCATTTTAAGATGAAATGAAAAAAGGTAAGAATGTACATAGCTTAGAAAATATATACTGAATTTTAAAAAATGAATCTTTATACATTTAACTACTTTTGTCTTCATTTGCCTTATTTTCTTTATTTAATCAACATTATTAAATATAAAAAACTTCAAAGTATACAAACTGATGAGCTCTGACAGATATATACATTTGTGAAAAGAACACCACAGTCAAGATCCAGATGCTTTTCCAACACTCCCCAGAGAGCCCTCCCTCTATCCCAGGCCCCAGGCGACCACTGATCTGTTCTTGATCATTATAGATCAGTTTGCATTTTCTAGAATTTTACGTAAATGGAATCATCCAGTATGTACAGTCTTGTGCTGCTTCTTTCATTTAGCATAACGATTCTGAGATTCCTCCACGAGGTTGCATGTATCACAGTTCATTCCTTTTCATTGCTGAGTACTAAGTACTCTTGTTTATCCAGTCACCCACTACTGATGGATTTGTGTTGCTTCCAGTTAGTTACAGGCTACCGTGAATAACGCTGCTATGAACACTCATGCACCTGTCTTTGTGTGTTGATTTCTCTTGAGTAAAAACATAGGAGTGAAAATCCTGGGCAGTTATGGTTAACTTGAAAACACTGCTTAAGAATTTTCCGAACTGATTATATCATTTTACATTCTCACCAGAAGAGTATGAACATTCTAGTTGCTCCACATACTCATCAACACTGAGCATGTCATTCTTTTTTATTTTAGTCACTCTAATGTTAGAGTGACTAGTGGTATCTCAGTTTTACAGTTACCTGATGACTAAAAATTGAACATATTTTCATGAGCTTATTGGTCATTTCTAATACTCTTTACGAAATGTCTGGGTTTTGCTTTGTTTTTCCCCATCTTCGAACTGCATTGTCTTATTATTAAAGAGTTCTTCCTATATATTGGATACAAATCCTTTATCAGCTATATGGAGTACAAATACTTTTTCCCATTATGAGGATTAAAGGCCTCTTAATTTTGAAAAAGATCATTTGTTTTTTTCTTTTTTACAGTGTATTATTTTTGTGTTCTATCTAACAAATCTTAGGTCATTCAAGGTCATGAAGATTTTCACCAATTTCCTTCTAAAACTTGTAGTTTTAGCTCTTACTTTAGGGTTAAGATCCATATTGTGTTAATACTATGTATGGCATGAGGCAGGAGAAGATGTTCAGTTTCTCTCTATACACAGAGGCATTTTATTTTCCTTTCTCCTGAATTGTCCTGACACATTCATCGAAAATCACTGTAAATGTGTAGATTTATATCTGGATTCTTGATTCTATTCCATTGATCTTTATGTCTTCATTACTGTGGCTTTATAGTAAGTCTTAACATCAGGTTGTATAAGCTTTCCAACTTAGTTTTTTTATTTCAAAGACTCTTTTAAAAAACCTGTACCTGATTTCCTAATAATTTTAATGTGCTCACAGATTCATTCCTTCATTGTTGAAACATTTATTAAGTACTGACTATACTCTACCTACTAAGCTGGTATTCTGATAGACATAAAGGATACAGTAATAAGCAACAGACACAGTTCCTGTCTTCAAGGAGCTTATATGTACAGTCTAGCAGCGATGGCACCCTGATCATGATCCACAGTGAAGAGGAAAAAATAAGGAAAGAAGTTAGCTTCAGTTGAGAAGAATTTTAGTAAGTATTATAGATAGCATTCCATGGAAGACATAACCTTTTATAAGCTACTCAACCAAACTGAGATTCAAGTTTCCTTGCCAGAAACAAAAAAGGTATGTATTATATGTGACAGCATTATTTAATAATTAAAAGAAATGTATGCAAATCATTTGGGTATTAAATAAGTGGCAACGTTCATTATGATTATTAACAATATTAGTACTAATAAAAATATCTACTCTATCGCCCTGCAATATCACCCATTTTACCGCCAACTCTAAATTATATACTGAACTTTACTTTAATTTATCCTCCATGAGTATTCATTATTAATATTCTAGTCACAAGAACTATCACATAAGCTTACATCTAAAATAGTTTAAATGATTTTAGGGTTTTTTTTGAACCAATAGCAAAATTCCAAAATAAGAATGGTCAGGGACGATTTGGCCAATACATCTTTTCTCTTTGTACCCCCAAATAAAGAATATTCATTTAAAAAATGTCAAACAGAAAGTGGAAGAGGAGAAGATACAGAATAAAACAAAGTTTTTTGTATATTATATGTTTTAGTATCTCAAAATTCTCCAGCCTATTTCTAGTAAAGCCCCTCCTACTGTAAAGTGAGAAATACGAGAGCAGGAACTATCTGCTTGGGAATGGAATCTATTGAAAACAAAACAAAACAAAACAAAAAACAAACAAAAAACAGAAGCTACACTAGCTCCTGAGTTTAAAAAAAAAAAATGTCCCAGCAATTTGAAGTTGAAGGGGAAAGGATGGTGAGAAGAAGCCAGGGCTAGGGGATGCATATTCATTAACTGAGCTGATAGTGACTGAAAGATCCTTTTAAACAGGAGAAAGTGTTACACTAGAGGATTGCCAACTAATAAAATGGGCAGGGTATGAAAGCGTGAGTCATGTGAACTCAGCGTCTGGTGCCAGGGAGAGTACATACAATGCAACGCCAACACACAGCCTTCGCTTGTAGCACTGAGTGACCTAGAGACCTCGCCATTTCCACACTGGTCACCTGACTTCTTGCTCTGAACCATGTCACAACACACAGGACCATGGGCACAGAAGCGAGTGTTGCTCGGTAGCACAGTAAGATGCTGTGTGGAATACTGAACTTTACTAAAGAGCCTTACATTTAAGAAACACCCACCGCTGGTGTTTCACGTTGGATTAGTCAGCCATTTCTCATGGATAAGGTAAGGCTTTAGGTCTCTGTGGTCTTCTTCATAGTGACAGTAAATGACTTTCACTCATTTCTTTACTCTTGAATAGGAGAAGCTGATGGTGAAAGGCAGACGGCAAGTTTTCCAGGTTGGCTAGGATATCCGATGAATTAATTCTGGGCTACTATCTTCTACTTGCCACACAGACTAATGGATGAAGAGCACAGAGTCTTCAGCTCATTTTTAAAATGAGATAGTGGGACTTGGAGTTGCCAGCTGTCAAGACTTCATGGAATTAAATGACAAGAAGTCCAAAGTGCTAGGCCTGCTTTACAGATCTGGGCTTCTGCGGTGGGTTCTCTCCCTCTGCCCGCTCTGTTTCTGTTGTGATTTTCCACACAGACCTCACTCAAGACTTCTGCAGCTATTTGAGTGTCCAAAGAGAAATATGGCGATGTTATGTGCCAACTTTAAATGAACTTTTATCTCTCTGCTTTTCTTTCCAGTCAGGTGTTTTATAATAACAAACAGTAACAAAGCCTTTTTTTTTTTTTTTTTTATTACTTTAAGATATTCAGTGGCTTTTGTCCTCCCGGCGTCAGCAGTAACGTCAGAGGATTGTAACCAAGGAGCTAAATGTGCGGGACCCAGGGTCAGAGCAGCTGAATACACCAACCTCAGAAAACACAGACAATGAATTGCAAATGACACTCAAAACAAAACGAGAAAAAAAACCTTCACACAGAAAACTACAAAAGAACTCTACAGACACTGAATTGGCTTTCTGTACACACTGATCCTGCTTAACTGTGTGTGGCAACTAACTGAACATTTCAGATACTGATGGACACAAAATAAAAGCTTCTTTGGGAGGTATGGAGGAGAGTTAAAAAAAATAAAAATATTACTGCTTTCCTTCAAGTCTCTTCTTTAAAAAAAATTTTGCTGAGTGGAGATAGATGTAGACCTTTCTATTTCAATCTTTGAACACACACACTAAAGAGTGGCATTAGCGATGAAGTGATTAGTCTTCCGTTAATTCTGGTGAAGGTTCTACACAAAAGGTGTATTGTTTCAGCCGAGATTCACATCATGAAACAAAATGGTTTGGTAAACCCAATAGAAATGATAGCCCTTTCATGACACACAGGGTTCAGTACTGTATATTTCACTTGTTAGCAAGTCAGAGGCACAAGCGGGAAATCGGCCTACACTGCTGCTGAGGGTGAATGGGAAAGGCTAAATTGATGAGCCGCTGTTTGGACTTTCCCACTGGGAATTATTCTGAACCGTCCGGGCATTATATCATTCAGGTAAATGGTGACAGGACGACATGCTTCTTATTTCTTCGTGGCCAACCGAGGGGCAATATAAAAACTCGGAAAGAAATATATACTCTTCATCCGTAATGAGAAATAAAATTCCTTAATTGTCAAGCTATGGTCAACTGCAGCGGATTCTTGGTAACTGAGAAGCTGACTGCATTCTGATGGTTGCCCAAAGGCAATGCAAAGACCTTTTATAGTATTTTTTTTTTCCCAATGAAATCATACTTCAAATCAGAGAGCGGTAAGTCATATTTGTCACAGACATATATGCAAATAAAATTTATTAAACTTATTAGGATTTAAATAATTTTTAAAAATATTTCAAAGTTTGTAAGCAAAACTTTCTTCCCTTGTTTTCTCTCTATGATGAAATCCAAACTCCTTAATATACTGCACTTCTCCTACCTCTGCTGTACTAAACAGCCATATATAAGCATCGAGACGTTCCCATGCAATACTTGTTTATTGTTTCCATACCTGTGAGAAACACTAGTGTTTTCAAGACTCGGTTCAGTTCTATTCTTTAGAAACAACTTATTCTCTAACCTTAAGTGACCTTTCTGCTCTTGTTCCTCTAAATCCTGGCTGTCCGTCTATTATAGCATTTACCACACTACATTACCATTTTATTTGCTGGCCTCTCCTACTAGACTGTAAACTCCTTGAGAACAGGGCTCTCTCATCTCTATACGTTCAAGTTCCAGCCCCATTGTCTGGTGTATATTTGATGCTCAATAAATGTTATGAATGGATGTACAGGTTAATGAATGGATGGATTAAAGGGAAAATAGAAAGAAGAAAGGAAAATGACTTCAGAAATTGGTGTGACATGAATTGGATGTTTCAAGAGCTACAGGAACAATTGCAAGAATATCATGGGTTCGATGACTGTCATCCAGACAATTAGTAAGTACATTCTAGTACACACTGTGCATTTTTATCTTTATTTCCTTTCCCTCTCCTCCCTTAACCTTCAGTTTTTCTGCTCTTTCTTTCATCTTTCCAGGTTAACAACTTATATTTTATAAGGCTTTTCTTTTTATAGTTACTCCTTCATAATTCTGTGGCATTTATTATCTGTCCCAGTATTTAGAACCAGGTTCAAGAAGAAAACCTTACCCATGGCTTGTTTTCCCATGGCACACTGATATGTGTTTCTCGGGGACTGGTTATGATGAGGGTACGGGATGAGGCCAGCACAAACGCCGAGAAGAGTGAAGGGTTCGATCTCCAAATGGGTGGTATCTCTATCAGGTTAATTAAGAATTAGACATCTCAGCCAACGAGTACTCAAATAAATAATCTGAAAGCGTATAAAAATACTAATATCTTGGTCCCAGAAGATATCTCAGGGGACCTAGGTATTAAAATTTATGTAATTTTATGTAAATATATATAACATATAATAAATAATAACAAAACTTCAATAATGATAAAATTTGATATTAACAAAACTGATAAGTACAATAAAACAAAAATTATATTTTTCCACGATAGAAACTTCTATTATTTATAGAAATACAGGAAAGGGAGACAGTATGGAATTCCTATATGAAAGATAAAAGGCACTATTATATACTAATAATAGCACTTATCAAAAAATTACTATATTGAGCTTATAGAAATGCAGTATTAAAAACGTCCACAAAATCAGTAATTTGTTTTCCTCACTTTTCCAACTAATACTGATAAAGTTGTGTCGCCATTTTAAAGAGAGGAATACATCTCCTTTAAGAATATTTACTATAGACTTATGGGCACCAACACCATAAACACTAGCTAAATGTAGCTACTGAGCACTTGAAAAGTGAAACTAATATGACTGAGAAATTGAATTTATTATTTTACTTAATTTAATTATCTTACATTTTAAAACTCAAATTTAAACAACTCAGTTCAGTCATTTTAAACCTTCTAGTTATAACTGTAACAACTTAACTTGTGAATCTACTTTTTCAACTGAAAATGCTATGAAATCAGGTCAAATATTTCTGATAAAAATTTAGCATCCAAATTGAGATGTGCTACAAGTGTATGCTAGATTCTGAAGACTCAGTAAGAAGAAAATGCAAGGTATCTCGATATTTTTATACTGATTACATGTTGATATTAAATAATATTATTGAATAAAATTACTAAAAGCAATTTCATGCTTTTTACTTTTTTAATGTGGCTACTAGAATATTTAAAGTTACATAGGTAGCTTGCATTATATTTTTATTGGACAACACAACAATAGATACCGAACACAAAGTAAGACTTCACCTACCAGGTGTCAGAATCTTGGTTACGAAAAATATATTTCATAACATATTTTTTCAGAAAACTCAGCTTTGGCAAAATGATAAAGCAACTCTGATATTTTAATGAGAAAGAGCACTTTCCTCAAGTGTTTCTGAAGCATAACTTTAATAATTTAAATGGTTTACAGTACCTGTGAAGAGAACTGATTTGCAAGATAACCCAACCCATCACGGAAAATTGGTTGCAATATACAATTACCTATCCATTTTTTTAATACGCATGTACTGAATTATGTCTCTAGTTTGATTACAGAGGATGCTGTCCACATAGTTCTCGGTCCAAAGAACAGTTTTGATGTTATGACTTAGCAGGACCCCAATTATCTGAGCGTTTAGGCCTTTGTCAGGAGAGAGAAAAAGGACTCTAGGTTTTGTTCTTTCTCTCTCTCTCTCTCTCTCTCTCTCTCTGTTTTCTTCTTTCCTTTCTTCCTTTTTTTTTTTTTTTTTTAAGAAAACAGCTTTCAGTGATATTTTATAACCTAGAATACAAGAGTTTCTTTTAAGTAACTGTTTTGTTTAAATATTGGCCAATTTGACATTCTCTATGTAAATAAAAACTACTTTTCAACATTGGGGTAAGGTGAAAATGATGAAGGTAAACATCTAAGTTTCTTCTTTTTCATGACAATTTATATGAGATCATATATTATCTAATAATTATTGACTGAAAATCCACTCTGGATTCTGATTTTACAAAAAGGAAAGAAGTATGACTATTCAAAATTATGTTTCTACCCTAAACAGGCATTAGGAGACTTCCTCTTCACCATGTGTAAATTTAGCTCAAATTAAGACTAAGTAACCTATGGCTTGTAATAGTGGAAAAATTGGAAACAACCTAAATATTCATCACTGGGGGACAAATAGACTACTTATGTGTAGTCAAACATGTAATAAAAAGCAAGCGAAATGATATATTTATATCTATAACTATACTTTTTAAACATCATCTGTTTAAATCAAATGATATAATTTTTTTCCTATTTTTAAAATGACTTTCATGTGTGTGATAACTTGGTGATACTGATAGTTATATTCATTTATAGTAGTGAACAAAACAGAAAAATCCCTGCCTTTATGAAGCTTTTAGTGGCAAAAAACAGACAATACACAGATAAATAAAAAATATATACATTTTACAGATTTTATTGTAAGGTAATAAAAATAAAGCCGTGAAAAGGGGCGGGCAGAAGAGGGGAAATGATTTTAAATAGGGTGGTCAGGAAAACTCAATGAGAAGGTGACAGCTGAGCAAAGGCCTGGAGGAGGTGGAGGGAGCCACGCAGGTATGTGAGAGAGTGCTCTGGGAAGAAGGAGCTATGTGAGAGAGTGCTCCGGGAAGAGGAAGCTGTGTGAGACAGTGCTCCGGGAAGAGGGAGCAGCCAGTGCAGAGGTGTGAGGCAAAAGGCTGTTTGAAGAAGAGGCCGGTGTGGTGCAAACAGAGCAAGGAAGGGGAGGTAAGGGAGAAGGCTGCACATGTAAAGCAGGGCGGGCAGACTGAGTAGGAAGTCGAAGGCCTCTGTAAGGACTACCCAGGGAGACGGAAGCTACTGAGGGGTTTGAGAAGTGATAAGAAGACCACTCTGACCTATTAAAAACAGACTGTATGAGGACAAGTGTAAAAAAATTCATATGCCTTTTTCAAGAATCCAGGCACACAATGGCAATACCCTGGACTAAGGTGACAGGTGGAGGTGGTGAAAAGAGCTCAAGTTCCAGGTATGTTTTGAAGGTACATGTGATATGCTAAGGGAGCAGATGTGAGTATACAGGAGGGAGGAATCAGGCTGAAGCTGAGGTTTTTGGTTCAAGGATGGAATTGTTGTTTAGGGGGTTACTATATAAGAATTCTTTATCCTCAGTCAGTCTTGGAATGAAGGGCATAAAAATTATATTTTGAGAGGTTCATACCTTTAAGGAATTAAAATTCTAACTGAAAGTATATACTAACTTACAATGAGACAAAAATAAAGTGGTATATTTCATCTGGTAGCAGGAAACAAAAGTACTTTCTTGATTTGAGACATAAATAGTTATCAGGTGGTGTATTAAACTCCCTACTTAACAATATAACTTCAAAAATTGCAATTTCGGGGAAGCAGTACATCGGTCACTACCATCAGACAGCAAGTTACATAAATTTCCTCTAATGTATTCCTAATGGAACACAGAAGCTTTGAAAAATATCACTGTTCTAGAAGAAACACTGTAAACATATTACCATTTCAGGTTTACATTGCACATAAATTTAGAGGTATCTTTACAACACACTATGTAGGGAATTTCCAAATTGACAATAAGAATTCAGATGTCCACTGATAAAAATCCTCTCTAGAAGAGAGCAGTACATCTTTTAAGCATCCTGATTCATTAATTAAATTTTGGCAGTAGTCAAATATTAAAATTATAGCAGCAAATCCTTTTAAAAAATATCTACTAAGTATAAAATGAATAGGAAGGATAATTAAGTCTAAAAATGACTTGTTAGCAGTGACTCTTACACTGGGATAAATGATGAGTTATGCCTTATTATAAAACAGTCTACTTCTAACAGTAACTACTAAGCAAGTACACAAGAGAAGAATTAAAGATGGAATGAAGAGAAGACAGTCTCTATAATCAGAACAGGTTTTACTTATGGTTGTTATGGACCCTACTTACTTATTAATTGTATGCTCATAGAGTGCGATGTTACAGTCATTTTCTTCATTTACATCTAAATATTCAACCAGACTCTCATGTAAGAAATCTTCAAAATTCCTGGGAAAATATTGGTGAAACGTGCATTATTAAAAAGCATTTTACTGCAGTATTTTATATGTGACAATGGAAGATACTGGTTTTCATTAGGCCCATAGAACCGTTTTCTCCTAGAGAGCTTCGCTACATTGGGACACTTGAAATATGTTATTCTCGGACCATACAGTGATCACAAGTCACTGAAATAAAAAGAGTATAACATCAGTGATTGTCGATCTGGTCTCCACTTCTAACAATACCTTCTTTTACTTTAGAAACTTTATATGATGACAGACCCGCAATGTCTGTATCAACATATTGCTGAAAGTCCTTCTCTTACAGAGATACCTAATTAGTGAACTAATTTACATCATGACTCTCTAATCCTCATGATGTAAGTTGATAAATATTTTACAATATCCAAGCGAGGGCACATAGACAAAAATAGGTTTTTAACAGGCTGATATATTTGGTGGGGATGAATTAAAAGACTAAAAATGAAAACATGCTATTCTTGAAAGCTCACAGCAAATGTTGCTGCTGATTTCATCATGTAAATGAGCACTAAGGAGAACGAGAAGTTTTGCTTTTGCCTACTTACCTGTACCCCTGAGCCAGCTCTTCCATATGCTTATTTGTGACTGCAGGCTTTTGTTTCTTAACAATTATATAGGGTCTGGAATGGGAAAAACAAATTCACAGTTCAACAGAAAAAATAAGTTAGCACATAAGGTTACTATTGTGAAATGAGGGAATTTATAAACATCATCGAACTCATTTCTGGACTGCTTGAAGACACCAGGTAGTTTTTGAATGTGTGAGTATGCAGAGGCCTATTTCTCTCTCGTACATGTACAGATACAGACATACATGCCAGCCCACATCTGTATGTGTGTACACACACACGTATACACACTCACTGCTTCCTGCAAGTATCTTAGGAAATACTTGGTTTTGAATGAAAAGATAACACAAAAATGGTAAGATCTAAAAATCTTTAATGTCATATTTTTAAAAAAATACAGAAATGCATCATATCAAAAGCATCTCCTTATATCATACTGGGAATATGTGATCTACCACCCAGGAAGTCAGCAGGCAGAGAAGAACTGTCACCGAGGATAATGATGCCATTTTGTAGTGAGGGTCTGATGAATATGCGCTGTTTATAGAGTGGTCCCATTAAGAATAAACATCACGGGGCTACACTACCAGATTACCTAAAGCTACACATAACCAAAAAGAAGGCAATTAAGTTTGCAGGGAACAAAGCTTTATTACCTTGTGGTTTTTAGCGATGTGACGGGTGTAAGGCAGAGAGAGCTTTTGGTCTGCACACTCTGGCAGATTAACCTGTAACTGTCAGTGGCAATCTGCCCCTGGGGATTCGCCACCGCGAGGAAACACCAACACAAAGGATGGCATGCGGCACCCAAACGCCAAGGGCTGCTGCTGTTTGGATAAGCGGCTCTTACAGAGAGCAGCGCGTAACCTGCAGGCGCTTGTGCACCCTACCCTAAAGTCCAAATAACTTGCCGAGGACTGATGAGCACTTTTAAACAGTGAAGAAGAGGAGCTGCACAACAAAACGGAAACGCCAGTTGCTGGAAAATTAGCTGGGCGGACTTTTTGTGGAAATCAACACTACTTTGAAATCCTGGCTTCTGGCAGGGGAGCCGAGGGACAGAGCTGCCTCCATCAAGGGCCGAGGCTCAGTTCAGGTTTAGAGGCTCAGAAGTGACGACGAAGCAGGAGTTGGGGGTGGGATCCCATTTAGCTACCTCGGTTTTTACTTCTATTCAGTAAATTCCACTAACTCTTCCTGCCAGATCTATTTTATGCCATTATAAATTACTTCTAAAAAAGAATTAGTTTTCTTTTAGCCGATGCCAGGTTACAATGGATGTAAAGAAAGAGAAAAATCCTAAAAATGGGTTATGTAGAAAATGTTACTGTTTTTGCCACCCCTAAATGGACCGTGTTGGCCATAGATAAGCACCTGCTGTATGCACTTACCCTACAGGCACTTACCACATCTTATTATATCAATTAGTTCTCAGAACAATGCTAGGGAGGCGTTATTATTATTTACATTTTTACAGCCAAGGAAACCAAGGCTCAGAGACTTAAGCAATATACTCATTCACATAAGCCAATAAGAATGAAGTTAGGATTCAAAAACAAGTATATCATCAGTTAGGATTTTGATGGTAAAGAAATCAATTCTGGCTAATTCAAGCAAAAAATGAAATTTACTAAAAAATACTTTTAAAAATCTTTTTTAAAAAAGGAATTTATTGAAAGCATAAAAATTTACTAGAGTGATGAGAATCAAGGAAAAAGGTGAAATGGTAAGCCTCAGAAAGAAAAGAGGCTAGGGCAGTCCCAAGGATGCAGAAAGGGAGGAGTCACGGGCAGTTTCTCACGTCGCTGTCAGGATGAATCAGTTCCAACCACTTCTCCCCCTGCGTTATTCTACTTGGGATTCAAATTCTCTGAGGAGAAAGTCTCACTGGCCGAGCCTGGGTCACATGCCTGACGATCTAGAGACTGCCAGTAGAGAGGGAGCAGTCCTCACATAAAAACGAGGAGCACAACTGGAAAGAGAAACAGATGCTGGACAGACACAAGCAACGGCAGTCCACTCTCTGAGCATGGACAGACCGCCACGCTCAAGCTCTTCCCACTGCTCTGACTATTGCTGACTCACTGACCTATTCCCTCACACTACCTGAGGTCTATGAAGGGTGACAAAGGTAAAACAAGTGAATGCTTAGGAAGCAGGTAATGTCTTCAGGTGATTTCCCTGCATATCTCCAAAGGACCAGATCCCATATTATATTCATTGTCGTACCACTACTTTCTGGATAGCACCTGTACATAATAAGCCCTTAATGTCTGCTCAGTGAATAAAAGGCATCCACTTTTCTGCTGGGTCTAATGTTATTATTTCTTCATACCTCCAAGATCCAAATAACACAATCCCACTCAACCTTCAAAACTCAGTTCATAGCAATAGGTTGTTGTGGGCAAAACTGATGGAGTCAAATGAATTCTAAGGACTCTGAGTAAAAAGCAGACTCCATCACTATCTAGCTTTGGGTGAGTTACTTAGTTTCACTAAACCCCAGTTCCTCATTTGTTAAATGAAAACAATAATCAGATCTTACAGGGTTGAATGCAGTTAAAGCCTTACATGTAGTACATCTATTAAAATAATGTCTAGCATTTACGACTAGCATAGTTGGTTGTTATTAGTAATTATTTCTGCCTCTGCCAGCAGACTGAGCTCTCTGAGGGCAGAAATTCTCATTAATCTTTGAATCCTCGGTACCCAGTATGCATATTCATGAAATGTTTGCCAACAGAATTAAATTTATCTTAACAATGAGAGAGGTTAAATCAGATTCAAAAGTAAAAAAGTCTATTTCTTTCAAAAGTAAACAGAGGTTCTTAAAATCTCATTTTGAACAACTTATACCTGCACAGCCTTCCTCCATCAGAGGAAATATAGACACATCGATCTGTAAGATTTGTTGAGATGGAAACAAATTCATTGATATATCCTGCTCTTCGCATCAGTCGAAATGTATTTACTAGCTTCTTATGGTCTCGAATAACACCCAGTATGTTACCTGCACAGAAAGAAGAATATTTAAAACAGAAATAAAAAATAAATCTAATAAGATTTAAAATATCCACCCCTAAAAAATGATAAGCAGCACTGAGGAAGTCATCTGAAAGCACTGTCAACACCAGCGGCCAGTCCGCACGGCTGTAAGGCAGCAACGCGACGGATGGACAGTGAAGGCCAGTCCGAGGCGCCCGAGCCTAGGGCCAGCCCTACCACGTGCTGGGTGAGGGACCCTGCAAAAGTGAGTCTCACTTTCTTCATGTGTCAGCACCATGCTAGGGGCATAAGCCCAGGATCCAGACCGCCCGGGTTTGAACACTAGCTCTAGTATTTCCAAAGAGCCGATGTGGGAATTAAATGAGTTGATCTCCTGTAGAGCACTCGGAGCTCTGCCTAGCAGCCAGTAACTACTATTATTAAGCTGCTCTTGTCGTCATCAGCATCTGTGAAGAGAGTGGGCTTTGCTCACCAGGGTTGGTGCGGGTTCAGAGAGGTCCAGGGGAAAAGTGCAGGGAAAGAGCTCACTCGGTGTCGGCTGCTAGGATATACTACATGGGCCAGTTGGTTAACAGCCCTGTTTTCCCACACACCAGTCTGTGCAATAAGCAGTGGTCCTCAACCTTTCTGGCACCAGGGACCGGTGCTCCTATGAGAATCTAATGCCTGATGATCAGAGGTGGAGCTGAGGCAGCGATGCTAGCGCTGGGGAGCGGCTGCACACACAGACGAAGCTTCACTCACTCGTTCGCCGTCCATTCACCACCTGCTGTGCAGCCCGGTTCCTGGCAGGCCATGGACTAGTACCGCTCCGCAGCCTGGGGATTGGGGAACCCTGCCGTAAAGGATTAATGCCTCCTGTAGCAGGAGGAAGGAAAGAGCATGGGAACTCCAGGATGAGCACAGGGAGCACACCGGCAGGGGACAGACACCCAAATCTCTAGTAGAAAGGACGAGGCACATTTGTAATGAGTCTCTGGAGGCTCCTGAAGGGGGTGGGAAGGGGTCTGTGAGTAGAAGGAAAGAGATCCTCTTGCCACGGGCTGTTGATGATCAATCATCAAGTGGTTGAATATAAGTCAATGTACTGTCAGGACTGATCTGATCATTCGTGCCGAATGTCTCACATATTTAACTTGAACTTAAAGATATCACGTTGAACCTTATTCCACTGTGCACACGCCGGTAGTTGCGAACGTGTAGAAAGCGGCCAGTCCCCATGATGGATGCCCCAGCAAATGGAATAGCTGCCTCTGTTACCACTTTCCTACCTTTAAATTAAGGTCAACCTGGGCCCAGAATTAAGTATATTTGTGCTTTAAATACATGAATAATAATAGATTCCCTTCCCCTCTCCAAGACTGTTTAAGATCAACATGTCTCCATAACACACTCACCATTGAGGAAGACGAGAAACACATTTGGGTAAGAGAGCTCTTCCCCACATAATAAATTCACATCTTCTACTCCCAGGTTACTGGCTAATTTAACAATGGGTCCATCTTCCATGTCAGTCGTGATATGTGTCATAAGGGCCAAGTTTTTAACCAAACCACATGCCTAAAAACAAAAGACAGTCAATTCGAAGAATGAACACTAGTAATACAAAGTACAGTTTGTGTCTAAAAATGGTCTACCACTTTGCTGATGGCAAAATAGAGCAGTGCATCCTTGTAGAGGGCACTTTAGCGATTCACACAAAAGCCTTTAACACGCACATAACCCTTTAACTCAGAGGAATTTACCTTAAGGTAACAAGCAAGGATACAAATGTAGATTTAGCCACAAAAATGCATAGCACAGTACTATTTAAAATGGCAAATAATGATGGCATCATAAATGCCATCCCCCCAAAGAAAATGATTTAATTGTTATTCCCAGACAACAGAACACCACAGTCATTAAGATAACATTGTATAAAAATAGTAAAGGAAAACACTGATAAATGTGGACAGATAAAAATATAAAACTTTAGTCTGAAATGAGACACAGTCTACAAAAAACTGGTTGGTACTCTATAAAGCTTCTTCGTCATAAAAGGCAAAGAAAGACTAAAGGACTGCTCCAGATGGAGACTAAGGAGACTTGCCAGCTGAAAACAATGTGTAATCCTGGATCAGAAAAAAGACTTTATTGGGACATCTGACAAAATGCAAGTAAGGTCTACAGGTTATAGTGCTATTATCAAAGTTAACTTCATGCGGTTGATCGCTGTGCCATGGTTCCCTAAAATGGTCACATTTTGGAAATCTAGGTGAAGGATTATGGAAATTCTTTGTACTATTTTTGAACCTTCTTCACATGTCTAAAATTATTTCAAAATGAAAAATAATTTTAAACTTATATACAACCAAAATAATCAAAAACAAAAATATAAACAAGTATGTAATACAGCAATGCACGAAATAGGTACTTTATTGAGGTGAGCTGAAGCAATCTCTGGGAAATGGTGTTCCAAAGCTCAAGATGTATAATTATGCAAATCTGACAGGCTGCATAATTTTAATGTGAATTTCCACGTGCTTTAAGATAATTTCTAAAAATCTTAACTCTGCATGAACTATTTTTCACCTCTCCCGAGTCATAATTTCTACACTTTGGAACTTATATCTCGTCGTAATTAATGTATTTAGTCATTCGGCATATATTTATGAGGCTTCTACTCTGAACAAGGCTCTGTGCTAGAAGCTTGGGAAAAAACAGTTAACCCAACAAGGTTCTTTCCTTTGGAAGTTTACAATTAAGAACGAATAAAATCAAATGAAACCAATGACGGTTAATTCGAAGGACAAAGGGTCATAACACAGGAAGCAGCGGGTGCTATGCAGGCAAACCTATTTAAACTCCTTTGCTGAGTGTTTCAGTAACTGCCTGTATTTCCTACATAAGTGAGTCCGAGTCCACTTTAGGTCTCCGTCTGGGCCCTCCTAGGCGGTGGGAACTGCAGCTCTGATGTCCCCTAAGGACACCTGAAGAAAATGAGCTGCTTACAAAGAACTCCTCGTAAGGAAAAGTGATGGGTCTCTCGAGTTTCCTTCACATTCTTATCCCCTCTCTATTGCATAATTTGATTCTTCGGTTAACTAAAACCAGCCAGAAAATTTAGACCATATTTCTATTAAGGTGAGATACCAAATCAAATGCTTCTATTTGATTTAGTACTGATTCTGGAATAATACTGATGTCCTGACAAGCTGCATTAATATTTCTCTGCCACATAAGTGGCTAACCTGAAAGAGAATATGGCCTGGAAGAACAGGGACAGAAGCAGAACAGCACCAAGGGGTAGTACCTGTGACAGAGCACAGACTCCTCTGGTACCTTACCTCTCCTTCAGGAGTGTCCGAAGGGCAGAGCATTCCCCACTGAGATGGCTGGAGGGATCGAGGACCACTCACTTTCCTTGTTTTTTCGAACTGGGAAGAGATCCTTGTCATCATGCCCAGTGCAGATATATATGACAAGCGAGACAACACTTGAGTCACACCTTGGCGGTCCATTTTAAACCTCTTTAGAGACCAATTTCCCTATTGAGAGAGGAAAGACACAGACTACCACTAATCATTCATATACTGTCTGATACTCTGCAGTTATTTTGAGAAGTTCATCATAGGAACTGCATGCTTATAAAACTCGAGCCATGATGTATATTCAGATATCAAAATGTCACAATTAAAATTAAAATTTAGCCATCTCACTCACTGGGGTTTTCTAGGAATTTAATGAATATTACCCACATCTAGTGATCATCTTAGAATGCTTTGATGTATCAACCTCATCACATCAAAGCAGTTATTTTCTAAAGAACTAATTATATCTGAAACGAGCCTGTTCAGGTGGAGGTTTCCACTGGAATCAATAAGCTAACCAAAACAATACCAGCAATTTCTATACACATTTAAGGTAAAATCAACTTGAAGCGTGAAGATATAATTTCATGCTGGAATGTGCTGTTATTTGAATGTCTTCCAAAATTCGTCTCAATTATAGGAAAATACAGAAACAGAAAAATTACTAACAGCAGTTATTAGAGATAGCGAATATACTGTAGGCTCCTTAATCAAGGCTAAAAACTGCACAAATTTTCATATTAAGAAATATTATATATGCTCTGTGGCTATCATTTCAATCTTAAAATAAATTCACATAATTCTTGAACATTAAAGTTACTGTTATCTCCAATGTATTAAGTAAATTGTATTATAGTAAATATTTTATAGTTGTATTAATTACACATGTCAAATATTCTCAAGGATAATTTAAAGATTGAGGTCAGGAATTGTTAAATTTTCAATTCATAGTAACATGAATTAACAGTAGAAAATAGTATGTATAAAAAAGCAAAGTAGAAAATAAAATCTCAAAAAATGATATGATCTTTCTGATTCAAAAGTTAAAAAATTACAACTGCTAAGCAATGGTTCTTCATCTTTTGAGAATCTGATGAAAGCCACACTGTTCTCTTGAGAAAAATAGGATTATGAACACAAAATAGAAAAATAGGATTATGACATAGGATTATGAACACAAATTTTTATATTTAATTTCAGGGGAGAAACTCATGGATTCCAGGTTAAAAACCCTCATTATAGAGAAATTACTGGAATTTGAGAATCAGATGAAGTGATATGTTTGAATTAAAATATGCGACTTTGGGGGAACTTCCTCACAAAGTAAAGTTTAATCATTGTAACAGTGAAGGTCTATCACCTCAGAAATTTAAGTTTTGATAATGTGGAAAAGAGCTAAATTCTAGGGAGAAACTCTATCCATTACAAAGCAAAGAAACAGAGCAAACACATTTCCCCCACAAGTTAACTTTTTATATTGCTTTTCTCCTGTTAACTCCTTTTATGCTTTGAATAAGAATGAACCGCATACACTGACTTATGCCCGGAGAATAAAAGTTAGGTAAATTAATATTCGGCACAGACAAAGCAGCAGCTATTGGCAAATGGGAAGTAGATGGAGGGTGAAGCCAACACATTCAGCGAGAGAGTGTGTCCCAGTATCCTACGGGAGTATTACGAGGGGAGAAAGGAGGAACAGATAAGGGGTCTAAAACTGCTTCTCTGAGGGCATTTATTTGTTGAAAATATCCTACTAATAATGGCTATACTCAGAATTTTAGAAGGTGATCTTTTTCTGGTTGCCTACAGTGTGGGGTACACCTGCAACAAGGCCTAGTATGGATTTTTCTAATTAGCAGTCTTCTCCAAAAGGTAAAGCTATCACGCAGGAGCAAACGAACTACTCAACACAGCCATTACGATCTGAAAATCATGGGTCAGAAAGCAAGGAAAAGTAATTCTAACAAAAGTGTGTTCAAGTGTTCTCTGGAAGCTTCTCTTCAAATATGCAGGGATCTACTTTCAGATAAGTTTGAGCCACGAGCGTTTAATGCCTAAGAAGGCACGGAGGCCTGGTTCCCCTCAAGTCTGGACACAGCTGTCACTGTGAGGGCTGCTCACACAGGCTCACTGCAAACTTCTAAAGTCAAGTATTGCAGCAAGTCGGCCACTAACTCCTTCATTGTTACGGGAATCTACATGTGACGCTACACTATTCTTTTGTTGGGGCAAAATCCCAGCCATGAAGTTAATTTCATGTCTGGCAAATAAAACGTGAACCAGACTTTATCAGATAGACCTGTAGTTATGCTTTAAGAAAGGAAGCAAAACCCTATCTGATAACCCTTTATGAATAGCCAGGCCCTGAATACACAGCAGCTGCTGAGGCCTGAATTTATCTCTATGTGAGGAATAGCTGATAGCCTTTTGTGGCATATAAAACTATAACAAAATGAAACATTTTGTACCATTTTGGACAAAAGCTGTCATTGATAAATCTACTTGTAATGTGTCCAATATGTTAACAGAAAAAAATGGGGGAAGTATCCATAAAAAAAAAAAAAAAAAAAAAAAAAAGCCTATTACTGGTGAAACTAAAAGATTTTTCCTTTATGTAAGTATATTTTCTTATTGCTTCATATAACAGGATCTATAATTTCACAGGTCATATAGTAATAAAATTCCTACTGAGAACATTTAAACTGCAGACTATCATTCAAAGTAGAAAATCTGTGAACTGTAAGCATCCTTTAAAAATATATATATATTTCTATATATATTTATATGTGTATATATTTTTTACTTAGAGCCCAAAGTACTTTAAATTTCCTTTCCACTGAATAGATTTACAGCTAAGTCACACAACTCTAAGCGGACGATTGAAGACTTACGGTAGAAATGGCGTTCACCATGCCGTTGGTAATCTGGTCTTGACGCATGTGTTTCACAACATCAAACTGGGCTGCTCTTTGCTTAGGAATCACCTGGTCTGCAATCTTCTTCATTTCAGAATTAAATTTTTTGAACAAATCTTCAAAAAGAAGAGATAAAAGCTAAAGAAAAAAAAAGTATATGGTGAACTTTCAAAATGCATTATTAGCTTATTTAATAGATTTTAGGTCTTTATTAAAATTTGTAGAAAAAAATGAAGAAAACGCTTAAAACAAAAAAAGTAATTCAGTTGGATAAAATGTACTTTTCTATATGCATACCACTATGCCAGGTATGGGGATAAAAGTCATGACATAACCCCTGCATTCAAAGTCAATTAATTTAGGCCACTCTTAGATTTTGAGATTTCACTGACCAGTGACCTAACTTTTAAATTTACAAATAAAGATTATTTTTAAAAAGAGTGGAGGGAGAGAAGCACCATCATTAAAAAGTTTGACAACACCAAAGATGGGTGGCATTTGGACCTTCCTATATCACTGGTAAAAATGTAAACTGGTACAACCACTAACGAAACAGTTTGCCATTATCTACCCATCCCTACGCCCCAGCAGTTCCTGTCCTAAGTATATCCCCTGTAGCAGTGGGTCTCAAACTTTAGCATAGAGTAATCACACTGAGGGATTGTTAAGAAACAAATTGCTGGCCTTACTTTTATAGTATTTGCCTTAATAGATTAGGGTATAGCCCAAGAATTTTCATTTCTAACAAGTTCCCAGGAGATGCCTGTGCTGCTTGGTGGGAGAAGGGTACCTCAAGAATCACTGCCCTACAGAAATGTACCTTGATGTGCATTAGGACACATATGTAAGATGTCCATAGCAGCATTATTTGCATCAGCTAAAAACTAGAAACCATCCAAATAATATTTAGCCAAAAAAATTACGGCATACTCAAATAATAGAACACTATCAAGCAAAAAAAAATGAACAAAAAATAACTAACCACAAAATCATGGCTAAATCTTAAAAACAAAGTATTGAGGGAAAGAAGCCAGACACAAAGTATTATATATGATAAGATTCCATTTAAATAAGGTTCAAAAACCAACACAACTAAGTTATATTGTTTAATAAGGTATAAATAGGTGGCAAAATACTAGAGAAAAGCAAGGACGTACCTGCCATACAAATCAGGCTAGGGATTACACCTTGGAGGGAAAGAATTATCTCAGTTAGGAGCACTCGTCCTGAGTGTTATTTACAAAGCTATTTATTCCACAACAATTTGTTGAGCTGAAATTTATATTTTATGCATTTTTCTACCTGTATATTTCTCCATAAAAAGGTTATAAAATAATACCCACCAATAACTCTGACATGATCTCATTTCGCAAAGGACGTTTAACATCAAAGAATGGCAAAGCAAATAACCTCAGAAGAATAACAAAAAATTAAATACAATTTGCTGGATGAAACTCATGCCATTCATCCTTACTCATTATTCTACAGACCAGTGAAAACTGGACCACAGACTCACACCAATCCTCAGATCGGTGCCTGCATGCCACAAGCCATAAGCAGAAAATGATACAACAGAGACCAAAATACAGTGTGAAACAAGATAGTTCAGCCTATACTAGGGAAAAAAAAAAAAAAAAAAAAAAACGAAGTGTTTGACCCCTACGCTAAGATTATTGGGAAACAAGATTAATCAATGATTTCATGAAATAGATGAATAGCAGAGGTGGGAGAAAGACTAGGATTTGGAAAGAGAGTGCAGATCTTAAGAAAGATTTCTAAGTTCATTTCCACTTAGGATGCAGAAAGCCACAAAGACACCATCCCTCCAACTCTCATAATTAAAAAAAAAAGATGAATGATCCACAAAACTACAAAGTTCTTGACTTTTACAGAGAGGTATGTTTGCAAGACAACCAGGTAAACTGAACTGCAAATGGTGACAAGCCTCTCCAAGGGGAGATGGGACACATGACTGTAGATGTGTGCCATAAAAAAGGAAATCGGTTAAAATTTTAAGGACTTCTTAAGGATGGATACACACACGCTCACGAGTTCTTTTCCATGAGTACTCACAAAAGATTGGCGTAAAGCCTGAGAAAGTAAGACCTGAGAAAAAAGACACCTTTGTTGGAACAAGCAACAAAACCCTATCTACTTTCCTAGACTTTCTCTCACGTGAAGCAAAATCATTAAGTCTCTGGAGAAGGGTCAGGAAACCCTCCAGCCAATAGTCCCAGGCAAAGGTAACCTGCACTGAGAGAGGGGTAGAAGCGAAGCTGTCTGTCTGAGGGTAGAAGAGACGCTCCCTCAGCACTCACCACAAGCCTTGCACCTGGTAATGAGCAACAGCAGTCTGCTGCTAGAAGAAGGCCAGCAAACCCTCTGGCCACTGATTCCAGGAAAAGGTACAAGGCCAGATACAAGGGAAGAAGCCAAAACCATCTTTCCCTACTTTGGCGAAAGATCCTGTACTGATACAAATAAGGGCCAGATACTTTGTACTGATACAAAGCAAGGGCAGGAAACTGAAAGCTTTTCTTTATAAAATTGGGGAAAAGGAGAGAATCCTCATTTTTTACCACTCCTATTCAACACTGTATTGGGGGTACCATTCAGGGCAATGGCGGGGGGGGGGGAGGGGCGGGAATACATATACATATACATACACATGCACACACACATACAGACAGACAAATTGAAGAAAAGAAGTAAAATATGTCACTACTTACATATAATGTTTGTCTATATAGAAAATCCCAAAGAATCTTAAAAACACAAACTCTAACAGAATTAATAAGTGAGTTTAGCAAGCTTGCAAGATACAAGGCTCATATAGAAAAAGCAACTGTATTAAAAATACAAGAGAAATGAAAGAGAATCTCAGTAGAAGAGATATACTATGTTCATGGATAAGACTCAGTTATTATTATTATTAGATATCGATCATTATATAATCAATATATAACACAATCAATAATATTTTTAGATATCAATTCTCCCCAAATTGATCTATAAACTCAAATGCACTCTTAAAAAAAAAAAAAACTACCCAGCTTTTTTAAAAAAGAGAAAGTAATTCTAAAATTTAAGTAAGAATGTTAAAATTGCTAAGTTTATAGTGACAGGAAAGAAAAACCATTCACTACTAACCTATTGAAGAAACTAGAGAACTAACACAATATTCTGCAAACTTGTAAAAAAAAAAAATAAATTGGCAAGGATTTATCCTGTCTTTTCCCACATAAATTATACTTCAGGGCAACCAAAGAGATGCTAATGAAAATATTTTTTGTTGACAAATTCCAGCAATGTAGAAAGAATGAAACTATTAGAACATCATTATTTTGAATGTCCTAATTAAATAATGGATAAATGAATGATCATCATCATAAGCTAAATAAAACCATCGGGAAAAAGCTGACGGGGGAACTTAACAATGGATGAATCTGGGCCCCAAACACCTCGACCCAGTGATCGATTCCAGTGACAAAAACTAGATATAATGAGATATATTCTTCAGAAAGAAAAAAAAAGCCTTACATAGGATCTAGCCTCTGAATTTTACTACTGTTTTACTAGTAATTTAGAGGACAGAGGAATATATAGGAACATATATGTTACATAAAAGACACAATGAGGATACCATTATGTGGGAAGCCAGAAAGTGGGAAATTCTTCAGGACAAAAGCTCCAGTTTTTCTCAAACATACATACGTATATACACACACAGAGGGAGAACCTACAGATCAAAAGGAACTTAAAAGACATTCAACCAAATGCAATATGAGACATGTTTGGATCCTACCTGAACAATCATACTGTAAACAGTATTTATAAGGAAATCATGGAAATTTGAATACGTGATGGATCTCTGATGGTATTAAGCAATTATTCTTTTAAAATTTTAGGTGTGAAAACATGGTGGTATAATTTTTTAAAAGTCCTATCTTTTAGATACATTTTAAAGTATTTTCAGAATGTGACTTGAGATCTGATATACTGAAATGATCTGATGGCTCAGATTTGTTTAAACAACCCGATGTGTGGAATGGCAGGAGCGGGGGACAGGTGAGGAGGGGGCAGACCAAACCAGACTGACTTCTGTTGATGACAGCTGGAGCTGGGTGATGAGTACGTGGGAGCCAATTTTATTAGCTAATTCTAGTTTAAATATTTATTATTTATTATTTTAACAGCTAATTCTATTTTTGTATGTTTGAAATTTTATCTGCTTAAAGATTTTTAATGAAAATTGACAGACTAATTTTAATTTTATATGACAAAGCTAAGACTCTAAAATAGCCAAGACACTACTGAAAAGGTGAATGGACTGACGAACGCATAGACAAACTGACCGATGGGTAAAAGAAAGTCCAGAAACACACGCACACATATACTAAAAGTTGTTAAGTGATAGAGATGGCACATCATATCAGTGAGGAAATGAAAGACTATATAACAAATGGTGCTGGGGCAACTTGTTATTCATTTGAAAAACAAATAAAATTAGATTCCTTACTTCATTCCACATACAAAAATCCATTCCAGGTGACTAAACAAGTACCAAAGGCGTAAGTTTAAAATATAAAAGAACACTATCAAAAAAAAAAAGAAAGAAAGAAAGGGTTGACAAATTGACCACAATTAAAATAACAATCTTCTAGACATTAAAAGGTCCCATAAAGAGGAGAGACAGGAAGAAGGAGGAAGAAGGATAGGAAGGAAGGGGGAGGAAGGGGGAGGAAGGAGGAGGAAGGGAAGGAGGAAGGCAGAAGGAGAAGAAGACGGAGGAGGAAGAGGAGGAGGAAGAGAGGAGGAAGAGGAGAGAGAGGAGGAGGAAGAGAGGAGGAGGAAGAGGAGGGAAGAGAGGAGGAAGAGAGGAAGAGGAGGAATGAAAGGAGGCGAAGAGAGAGGAGGAAGAGGAGGAAGAGGAGAAGAGGAGGAAGAAGAAGAAGAAGAAGAGGAAGAAGAGGAAGAAGAGGAAGAAGAGGAAGAAGAAGAAGAAGAAGAACAGAATCCAGATTGGGAGAAGGTATCAGCAACACATATAACTGACAAAAAATTAGGATCCAAAATATACCAAAAAATCTTGAAATCAGTAAGGAAAATGAAAACAACTCAAATGGCATCTCAAAGAAGGAAAATCAAGAAGAGTCAATAAGCATGTGAAAAAGGGGCTCTACCTCCTTAGAAATGAAGACAATGCAAATTAAGACCACAAAGAGATGATGTTTTACATCCACTAGATAGACAAAAATTTTAAAGTCTGTTACTAAGTTACAGGATGGAGCTCATCAGAAACTCACACACAGTGCAATGCACTCGAGGAATTGGTTTGACCTTCTCCTGTTAAGATGAAGATGACTCCATGGCTAAGCAATTTTATTTGTAGATACTCTTGCATACTCTTTCCAGGAGATATGAAAAAGAATATCAATATTTTTTTTAAAGAGAAATCATATAAAGGCCTTGATCTAATACCTAATATTTATTATATATATCATATCCTTACACGATGGAATATAATAAAAAATGAAAGTGAATCTCAGTGACATGCAGCAATATAGATGAATCTCAAAACGAAGCTGATTGAAGAAAAAAGTTGCAGAAAAATGTATATGGTATGAATCTATTTTTATAAAACTCAAAAAAGCAAGATTTACATTGTAATAAAATATCTTAAAATTAAATAACGTACTAAAAAAGAAAATAGTAAGAATACAAATTCAAGGCGGTGGGGGAATGAGAAGAACAGAGTAAGGAATGTTGTTAATAACAGCCAATTGTTAAGAATTACCTAAGTTGGGTAGTGGATTTGAGAGTGTTGATTTTATTTGTACCCTTTACAAATTATATATATGTAACATTTTTATTTTTAATGTTAAAAAATGTATTTAAAAAGTGAAATGATATTAAACCACAGTGACAAATCTAAAACAGTGTAACCATGGAAAACAATCAATAGGAAGAATCATAAACACAGATTAGGATGGCTGTTTCCAGAACTGGTGGAGTAGCTCCTATCAGATGAGACACACCTGCTGATAGCAATATGCTCTGGACAAATGTTAAAACTATTTGAAGGTACTGATGAGCATCCAAAAGCAGGCAGAAATGGGAGGAAAGCTGACACTTGTCAAAAGTGAACGGCACTGAGTGCATTTTCTATTTTTAAAGTTTTTCAACTAAGGATGGGAAATATTGGCAAGAAGGGTCCAAACTACATTGGGAAGTGAAAACTCAGAGAGACCCACGGTTTTACTGGAATGAAGCCAGAGGAAAATGATCTGAGGCACTACAGTAGCCGGAAAGTGAGAGGAATTCACAGAAAGGAGAGAACTACAGGAAGAAAACTCCCAAATTACGTATACATACTTTGCCCAAATTTCTGGCCAACCTCTTAAAGTACATATTGAGTTGTGGCCCGTAACTCCCCACTGCCTCAAATCTGGACAGAGGTTCTGACTGCTTTGTCCAATAAAGTAAAGCAAGTGAAGCTGGGACTTTTAAGACTAGGTCATTAAGGCTATGCAGTTTGTCTTGCTCACGAGAAACACTCGGAGTCGTGGGCCACTGTGAGGGTACAACACTGGAAAGATCAGGTCCTAGACAGGCCCAGCTGTCCCCATCACCCTCCTGCAGAACAATGTCCTCCATCAACACACCACGTGAAATAGAAGAATCAGATAGCGGAGTCCTGCTTGAATTCCTGACCCACAAAATTGTCAGATATAATGAAATGGTTGTTGTTTTAAGCCACTGTTTTGGGACGGCATGCAATGCAGCAATAGATAACCAAGCCACCGTATAAAGTTTGCAAAACTAAATAGGTAGCTTATTATAAGTAAATAGCAGGCATACTTCTTCAATGATAAATATAATAAGTACTTAAAGTCCCCTGCAAAATTAATTGTGTTCATTTTTTTCCTTTGTATTTTATTTTCTTTATAGAAAAAAAATTTTGGTATATTTGTGATCTAAGTTATCTAACAAAACATTAAAATAATACTAAGGGGAGTATTATATATACACTATTTAAAGAAAAATTCTGTGAAATTTTGTAAGCTAAAGATTTTCCAGATTCCATACTGACTGTATTCTTGAATGTTTGTTACCCACAGGTTGTTTTTTTAATCTAAATGAAGATATTCAAAGGAAATGAGTCTTCCCTTCTAGCCACTACTGATAAAAGAACTTCCTAAGTGGAATGTGATGGTATGCTTTCCCCCCATAAGTTAGATTCGTCCTTCTACTTTTCTACGAAAATCAACTCTGCAGATAGGAAGCCAGGATCCTGACTTGAATTTACTATGTCAGAAGTGTTTTAAAAAGAAAACTTCCTCCTCTGAGAGCTTAATCCTTTCTTCCACTCAGACCCAGCGGCTTCGCTCATGGAAAGAAAGACCATGGGAATGAAAGCAGGTGCAGCAGGGTGAGCGGGATGAAGAAGCCCATTTCAGTAACTTCCTGTGGAAACTGGCAAAAGGAACTTGAATAAGCATCCTGAACAGAAGCGAATGCCCTTAACCTAAACCACAAAAGCTCAGCTCTATTTTAATTAGTCTCTTACACTTAGACTTTTGTGTCTCAAATTATGACAAAGGTTTTTTTTTTTTGGATCCCAGCTGAGTCTACTGTAACCTCCCCCCACCCCTCGCCCCGATTCAAACACAAGGAAACACCCCTGGTACTGAACAAGTAAAAAGTAAGGGCACACTCGACAGAACTCCTGCCTCATCAATACATTTTCCACACCGAAATTTTTGATTTAAGAGAAGTAATGTTCTCCAGTTCAAATAGGAGCGAGACGCTACAAGGCCAAGTCACATAACGAGCCACATTATTTAGGTCAAGAGTGAAATGATTAAAAGGGATGGAATGCTGGTGCTAAGATTCACTGCCTCGCGCCCCGAGTTGAGGCCTTTCAGCCTGCTTAAGACAGGAGCGTTAAAGAGCAAGTTATATTTAAGGAAAAAATGCTGACAGCTCATCAATTGATTTTCAATGAGAATGCTAAAAAAAAAAAAAAAAAATTAATAAAGAAGTTAAGCTGCTGAAATACAGTTTCACCAATTAGCTTAATGTCAGAGAATTCTAATTAGGCATCTTGAGATTGCTATTTAGTGTTTAAGCCTTCAGAGTGCCAAATTCTCCTTTTCACACAAACTGGTTGCAAAATTAAAGACATTAGGCAGCCTTAATTACATTATCAGAACAGCTGGGATTAGGCAATCTCTGAAGCCAAGACGGCATTCTTTTGTCACAGGGTAGAAATCCCTGGCTTTCCAGGGTGCCGGATTTGGGTGCCGTTCCATATCTCACCCATACAAAGCAAGCTGCATTAGAAACAAAAAATCTGCGGACAAAGAATGGAGTAATACTCGGAAAATAATGAACACATTACTGAAAAAGAAAAGGTAGGTGCAAAGATTAAGCCTGAAACCGGTAGGTTTTGCTGACACCTCTACTGGCGGCCGGCCGGCCAGCCCTCAGGTGGCAGCAGGACTGACAGGAAGCTCCGTGGACCGGCTTGGCGGCGGCTACAGCTGTTATCTAAAGCCAGAGCACATTTGTGCTCCCTTGTCCCATGGGGTATGAAATTAGCAACTATTGTTTTGACACAATTTTGCCAACACAATGCCTTTTATGTCCTTACATTGTTCACGGAGTGATGTTTTCTTGCACATGGGAACCGTCTTTTTAATTTTTTAAGCTATAGGATTGTTTCTCCTCTCCCCTCTCCCAACTCCATTCCTTACTGCTCTAAACCAACTTTTTTTTTTGATGGAATAATTTAACAGCTTGATTTTTTCCAATTAAAAAATGACAAAATTGGGACTGATGGTGGTGGGGACACCCATAATGCCCTGAACTGTGCTCATTCCGAAGGCAGCCAAAACCCACCTCCTAGCATCAGCCGTTAAGCAAACAGAACTTCCCAAGTATGTAGACTTAAACTTTTCCCCCAAATATAAAATTGTTATAATTTTTTAATTCTAGTTTTTATATTTTTAGTTGTGGCGGTAACTGCCGTTATCATTCGAATTACCATCATCTGTCATCTGAAATACTGCCATAGCCTCCTAACTGGTCCATTCCTGGCCTGTTTATCTCTAAATCAGATATTTCTCAACTGAAAACCAGGTTGTGTGACTTCCCTGATTAAAACTCTCCACTGGGTTTCCACTGCATGTAAAACTGAATCCAAACCCCTTCCATGGCCTACAGGTTACTCCTCCGACGTCATCTCTCAGCACCTGACTCACTCCAGACACACTGATCCTCTCCCAGCTCCTCCAGCACCAGAACTGCCTGGGGAGGCATGCGCCTGCTCGGGTCTCTGCTGGAACGCAGTTCCCAAGGTTGCGTGAGACTGGCTTCTCCTCACTCGAGTCTTATCTGGGATGCCTGAAGACAGCTTAAAGTATATCGCTTTTTCAGAGATCTTTCCTCACCATCCTAACACTCTATCCCCATAAACACCCCAACTCTCTCTCTAACAGGCTACTTTTGGTTTTCTTTAAACACTATGACTACTGATATCATCACATTTATTAACAGCTTACTTGTGCATTGTCTGTTCCCCCTACCAAAAAGCACTCTTGAGAACAGGTGCCTCATAAGGTCTCGGTCACCACTGTATCTCCATTGCAGAGTACTTTATCTGGGGACAGAGAGGTGAATAGACATGATTCCTGCCCTCAGTGAGCTTACAGACTAAATGGGGAAGAAGCATGGAGGTAAAGAATTACACACTAACTCAGCAAATGAAGACCTGAGTGCTCTTGGCATCTGGAAGACTGAGCAACTAACTACTTCGAGGGTTCATAGACGGTTTCTGGGAGGGTGACTCAGAGAATGACAAATGGGTGGGAGCTCCTCATTAGGGAGAGGGTGAAGGGGAGATGAAGGCGGGGCAACTTAAGTATAACTCAAAGGCATGGAAAGATAAAAGAGCATCATGGTGTGTTTGGGAAGACGTAAGTGGCTCGCCTTGGTATGACGGCACGCTGAAAATGTGCACAGGGCAAGAGCATCAAGGACCCTGCCAGCCTTGCTGGATTTCACACTTCTTTCTACAGAGTAGTCAACTGTGTTTATGGTTGCCACAGAGGGGTTTCAGGGGAAGGGCAAGTAGGCAGAGAAACAAGCCCTTCCATCCTGTCAAAACCTGAGAGGACCAACTTTTATCTGTTTTCATACTGGGATCCGAGTAAGAATTCATGCTTTAGAAACCTTGAAACCCACGTCTGAAGCTCAGGCCTGTGGAGGGATGCTCCTGGTTAGTGGACCTGGGCCTCGCCTAACCTCACAGTGAATGCTCAGGAATGTGTTGAGATTGCTTTCCACTAGGTGAATAGGTGGGCATGTTGCAGAACAGATGTATGGGAGGGGCAGCTAAGGATCAGAGAAGGCACACGGAGGATTCAAACAAACTAGTGCTATGTTCACGCTTGAGTTGGGACACGTAAATATTTGTTCTATGAGTCTTATCACACAAACACACACATGTGATATACACAGTCTTGTATGCATGAAATTTTTGCATAACTGAAAAGCACGTACACAGAAGCAGGTATACGGCAATTTCTGTAGCAACACACACATTTAACTGATTAAGTCCCCTTTAAAAAGAGGACTGGGCAGTACTGGCCCAGCAGCATTCACAGACATACTGCTTTGAGTATGTTTCATACTGAGGACAAATTGCTCCTTTATAAGATTTCTTCTAAAATTGCAAAATCTGACTCCAAACTTGCCCCTGACAAAGAACCTCAAAGAGGCCCACAAAACAGCACAAATTCACATAGTGGTCTGAATGTCTGCAAGAGTTTCCAATAGTACCAGTTAATAAAGATATTTGCATATGCGTAAGATATCTCTGGAAGGACAGAGGAGAGAAAGGGAAAAATGACTTACTGGGGAGAGGAACTAGGGAACTGGGTTAGGTGGGAAGGCAGGTCACGGGGGGAAGAAAGACTAATTTCCATTGTAAACTTTCTTGGTATTGTTTCAAATTCTTTTTACTATGTTAATGTTATTTTTGAAAGCATTGATTTTATTTTAACATCTGCTACTTTATGTTTAATTTTATTATTAATTTTATTATTTATTTGAAATATAACATTGTTTTTTAAAAAGCTAAAAATGCTTGTTTAAATTGGTAAGCCAAATAACCATGAGAATGGCAAATGGAATATCTTACACCCCAGCTATGAGCAAAAGAACTAAACAGAATGTTTCAGCTGTTTGTAAAAAGACAGGATTCAGAGGTTTATAGCCAAGTTAACTGCCTTAAAACAAAAACCAGAACACTCGAAAGGAATAAAACAGAATCTAGAGTTTCTACAACTCATCATCCACAATGTCCATTTGAATACAATCCAAGATTATGAGACATTTGAAGGAACAGGAAAACATGACCCATATGCAAGAGAAAAACAAATCAATAGGCTGATCTTAAAATGACTGACATGTTCTCAGAAGTTCAGCAGGGTCGGGCCTGGTTAGTACTTAGATGGGAGACCACCTAGCAATGCCAGGTGCTGTAGGCGTTAAAAAAAAAAAAAAAGACTGACATGTTAGAATTAGCAGACCAAGACTCTAAAGCAGTTATTAAAATTCAAGAACTTAAATGAAAATATGATTGTGATGAATAAACAAATAAGAAGTCTCAGTAAAAAAACAACAACAACAAAAAAAAACAGAAGGTATAAAAAAATACCCAAGTATCCAAATAAAATTTCTAGAATTGAAAGATACAATATGTAAACTAAAAATTAACAGGATAAGTGCAACAGCATATTAGAACTGACGAAGAAGAAAATCTGAAAGTAAACTAATCAAATTATGCAATCTGAAGAATAAAATAAAATTAAAAATTAACAGAGTCTCAATATCAAAGGGTCTAACTGTATAAGTTGAGTCCAAAGGAAAAAAAAGATAGCTGAAGAATTAAAGCCCGACAATTTCTCAAATTTAGCGAAAGACATAAATTCACAGATTTAAAAACGCAGTGAGCCCCAAGCGGGACAGCAACAGAGACTACACTACCGCACCACGGGACTTCTTTAAAGCCTCAGATAAAGAGAAAATATCAAAAGTGGCCAGGTCTATATTCTAGCTCTTTGATTTAAATGCACTTTCTGATTTAAATACTAAAACGTGAAGTTTCTAATACTTTTAGATACTTGCTACCCAGCTGAAAGGTGTATGTATTCTCAAAATAAGATGTAATTTATCACTTGAGACTTAAAATGAGATTAGAGGCGTCTTCACTAACCCACTTCTTCTATGTCACCAAAAAAGTAAGGAAACTGTTTATTGTCTCTCTCTCTCTCACTAGACTATAAGGACTAAGAGAAAAGGGACGTTTGTCTGTTTTATTCCCCCTGTACACACAGTTCCTATGACTCTGCCTGGCATATATAAGAGTTTAAAAATATTTGTTAACTGAATAAATGATATTACTTACAGTCATAAGTAATGACTTACTTCACTTACATTACATAGAATGAAGATAAACGTCTCAACAAAAGATATATAGGTAACATACTAGTAATATATTTAAAGAATTAAGATAGTTTTCATAGTTAAAGAAATTCTTAAAAGTCATGTGTGAAATATTTATACTTCGAATATATACAATCTGTATTAAACTGTCTTTTCCTATCTAAAATTAAAATCAAATTAATTTTTATTAAAGAAAATAAGATTTCCCACATAAAATAATTTAATCACCTGTCCTGCCAACTCCAATCGCTTGTTTCCATAATAGTCTCTGTCATCAACTTTATTATCTCCTTGGGCCAGAATTACTCTTCGCACCATCACTGCAGTATAGATACACTTGGCTCGGAAATTGAATTCTTTAACCTGTAATCAGAAATCAGAGAAAATTGTTGAGATAATGCACGTTAAAATTTAAGGTACCTCAAGAAAAGAACCAATGTTATAAAATTTAAATAAGAAAATAATTAATTGTTATGATTCTCTCTAGTCGAAGAAATCCAACTAGTCTATAAACTTTCTGAGAGATGAGATGATGACTTTTCATCTGTACTCGGTAGCTAAGGTAGCTTTTCTTCAAAGATGATCACCATCGACTCCTTCCCTCCCCATATGTTTCACATCTCTCCTTCAGTAAGAGATGGAATCCATCACCCCCTTCGTGTTGACCTGTAAACTAGCAGTTTCCACTTCATTTCTCTTAGAGTCCTAAAGCGCTTTGTGAGAAGTCCAGGACACTCCACTGGGAATGGAAAAGCAATGGGGAGCCAGAGATAAGAGTGAAGAAGCCATCTTGGATGTCCAGCCCAGGAGAGCCTTCGAATGACTCCAGCTTCAGCTGCTGTCCATCTGTGACTTCATGAGACTCAAGATAAGAAACCCTTTCCCTGACTGTTGAGCCCAGTCGAACCACAGAATCAAGAGAGCAATAAGCAGTATCATAAGCCATTAAGTTCTGAACATGTTTTGCAGCAACAGATACCAGGAATAGTACCAAAGCATTATCTGGCACTCAGAGAGCTACTAGATGAATGAATGGACTGGTGAATGAACCCACCACAAACGTTCTATTCAATCTTCTCTAGTACAAATCCTGAAATCCATATGAATGAACCTGGCCCAATCAGGTTCATAATAATTGTATTGGTTTGCTTGGGGAGACAAAAATCTTAAGAAACTAGGTAAATCCTTTATCTACATCCAAAATAGTGAGTTCTGAGTGTGCGAGCTAAGCTTCAGCCAATTTTAAGGAATATTTTATAGGTTTTTCTATAGAAGACCCATAAGATACGCTTTACTTTCCTTAATCACCGAGTAAAATCTCAATGAGAACCTATAGAGTTTATCATTATGACAGATAATGATTTAAAAGAACATCAGCAACCCTAACTCATTCTCCCCACCTTTTAACTGCGATATGCTGAAAAGTAAACAAAAAACCTGGGTCTAAATTGGACAAATGAGTTAATTAGTAGAAGAGCCTTCTAATCTACTGGCTGACATCACTTTCTGGTGCAGTGCCAATAGTTCAGACAGTCCTTTGTGGGATGTTAACCTGTGGATTATCTGAAAGAGGGAGAGAAAGAAGACCCACCAAATGAGCTTGGAACACTGAAACACAACTGCTGTCAACAAAACTCTGGAGTCCTTTTAATATGGACCTTGGAGAGAAGAGAGGTCTTGGGCATCTTAGGGAGACTTAGAGCAGTGGTTTCCAAACTCCAGTGTGGATCAGAATCTCTGGAGGGCTTGCTAATTAGATTGCTGGGCCCCACCCACAGAATGTCGGGTTCAGTAGGTCTGAGGTAGAGTTCAAGAATTTCTAGTAAGTTCCCAGGTGATGCTGATGATAACTAGTCTGAAAAATGCCCTTTAAGAACCATGTTTCTGAGGACTGCCAGGTCAGGGTGCCAAGCCAAAGCCCCTGCAGGTCACCCTCCAGCACAAGTGCTGGGGAATGCTGAGTGTCCCGCCCACCTTTCCCCGTCTGTGAGGACATATCCAAACCGCTGCTCCTCAAATCCAAGTTGTTCGAGTTCCACCACCATGATTACTGTCATATCTTAATGCTTACATTATTTACTTATTACTTTTGTTCAGCTTTTAAACTTATTTTTAAGTAAGTTTCATTCTATACAATACTGCAAGATCCCAAATATCATTAAAAGGGATTTGATGTGCTAGTTGTATTTCTTCTAAAAAGCGCATAATTATTTAAATTAAATGTCCCTGTATCACCTAAAATCGTCTCTAATATTACACTTAGATAAATCCTGTCCCAAACCATTCTGGAAAATGAAGGTCTTTTTCTAGTCTACCTATTTTGACTTTACACCTCGCAGGATTATGTACAACTTTAAAAATGGTAGTTTAGGCCCATTGCAATTACATTCAAGTGCCAATGTCTAACTTTATCGACTTAAATAAATACCTGTCAGCATAGCCAGCATTCTATGAGCTAAGGCTCTTTAGTGGACCAGAGTTCTCTAGTTACACAACGATAAGCGAGGCCCCTGAGAGACACTCGGTGGCCACGCAGGGGAGCTGGGGAACCGTGCAGCTTCACAGGCATCGCATCGCCGCGTCCTCGCAACAACCCTGGGAGGAAGTGGCATTAGCTTCATGGCACAGGTGAGAAAACGGAAGCTCAGAAAAGTTAAGATTTGCCAAAGTCTATCAGCCAGGAAGTAAGAAACCAGGATTTGAAACCAGAGCCCTTATTGTTTCCATTACTCATTTTTGGCATTTTGAGTTTTAAACTGTTTTTCCAATCACCCAAGTTCAAAATTCAGTTCAGACCCAGCTTTAACATTAAGACTTTTCTAATTCTTGGAATTAGATCAAGGGCGCACTAATAAATGGCAGCGAAAGGGCAGAATCAGAGGTTTTATTTGGCTAACAAGATGTTTCAAAACAAGAAAATTGAATCAGAATGTGTTAAGGTGGTTGCTGGCCACTTCCACAGATCCCTCAAATTCCCATTATTTATAACCAGCCCGTGAAAGTGAGTTTGCAGCCTCTGAATTAGATCATTCATGAAGAGTACACATTGTGGCTCATCATAAACCAGACTACTTGGTTAACAAGATAGGCTACCAAATAATTCTGTAATGTAGAAAGTATAGCATACATACTAAATGGGAGTGGGGGAAGGATGACTCTTGCCAACATGGCTGATCTGTTTAGTGATAAGTTAATAAAAAATAAATTATTAAGCACTGGTTCAAAGGTCAGAAGGTGGGTTCTATCTCTATTTCTGTCTTTCTGACCACTAACCAACTGGGTGACAAGGCTAATCATCTACCTTGTCTGGACCTGAGCATCTTCTCTGTAAGTGAAGGAGACTTAATAATGTAAACTCTAAAATTCAAAGTCTAGACATGAACTCATCCAGTATATTAAAAAGTATCCATTGTAGTAACACCACAGTGAGAATTTACTTAATGCCACACAACTATACACTTAAAAATGGTAAATTCTATTATGTATATTCTATCACAATAAAAGAAAAGTATCCAAGGCACTGTAAACTTGTTTTAACCTATTTAAAAACATCTAAGACAAAGGAGTAAAAGGTACAAACTTCCAGTTATGAAAGAAATAAGTCACTAGGATGTAATGTACAGCATGGCGACTATAGTTAATAATACTGTATTGCATATTTGAAAGTTGCTAAGAGATTAAATTTGAAAAATTCTCATTACAAGAAAAAATCTGCAACTATGTATGGTGATGAATATTATCTAGATTTACTACGGCTATCATTTTGTAATATATGCAATATCAAATCATTATGTTGTAGTACGCCTGAAACTAATATAAAGCAGTCTGTCAGATAGATACACTTCAATTAAAAAAAAAAAAAAACATCTAAGACGCCATCTCTATCCTTTGAAGCCATGAAATCTAGTAGCAGTGTTAACATATGTATGAATATAAAAAAAAACTATAATTTTAGATCGAGAGACAAACCATGAGAAAATAAAAACCTGACAATGGCAGTACAAGTACAGCTAACTTTCTTCGAGTACAAATAAACTACTGATGACGGAAGATTATCTCCAGTGGTGCAGTCTAGTCCCCTTTGAGAGTCTCTCTTTTCTAAGGAACTACGCTAAAATGGGGTAAGCTAGCTTTCAACACCTTTTAACAGAAACACACGGACCCCACGATCTTTGCCAGTCATAGTTGTGACGATGTTACTCACTGGGACGTGGGTGAGAATGGTGGAAGCCAGGAGCTCTCTTGCTTCTTCTATTTTGGTTTTCTTTGGTCCGCCACCCCACATTCTTTGCCTTCTTACTTTGTTCCCTATATATTTTAATGCCTATAAAAAAAAACAAAACAGAATATTTTATAATTATGTTTAATGACCTCATGTGAGAGATTTTATTAAACACCTACCCATACATAACACTATAAGCAAAAATGACAAGGACTCTGATTATAGAGAAAGCTGTCGTCACTGAATTTTGGTCTTCTAGTTTCCTTGGGAAAGAGGCTAGAGATTCTCCACTTCTTAAAGAAAGAAAGAGAGGAACACAAGGAAGCCTGCTATCCCATCGGATGTAGCAGAAAGTGACCTTTTTCTTAAAAAACCTAATAATGTTGTCAGGTTTTCACAGTGTAAGAGCCCACACTGTTCACAATAAGCCAAGATGTCACCCCTAGTACACTCTATCCTCCCAAAATGGTAATGAATGATTTCTTCTCTACAGAGCAGGCCCTTGGCAATGATGACATAAAAGGCACATGACCAATATACAGCAAAAAGGCTTTGTTAGCAGAAATGAGGAGAGACCGAAAAGGAAGGCATTAAAAAACAAAACACTGGTTTCAAGCAACCTGCTAAAATGCCATGTCATCAAAAGTTCTATTATTTAAGTGTATTTGTTACATTTTCATTTAAAAAAACATAAAATATTCACCTTGCCCTAACTCATAATATATGTTGAGCTTATCAATCATTTTGGATTATGTGGGCCTCTGTAACCTTTTATTAGTTGTGAATAATTAATCTATGCTTTAATCCAGTATACAGAGTATAAACCAAACTTCCTGTTTGTTTTTCTCATGGTCAGAATATTTGTCTTTCCTACATTAACTAACTATATATTCCCTCTCATCTTTTAACTGAACATCTCTAATTTAGTTAGCTAAAATTTTCTGTCGGTACCTATTTAAGAGAAATAAATGAGTGGTTTTTATAACCCACTGTTTAGCCACTGCTCAAAGAGCTTGACGATGTAAGGGTAATGTGACCAATGATGATGATGTTTGTAACAAAATGAATAACAGATTTCACTGAATCCCCTGGGGTATCATTCAGGTAAATTGCTCTTCCAGGGCATTACACAGCTTTAAAGGATAGTGTGTCTCCCCAAATTGAGCCAATTCCTGGGTATTTCTTAACATTTTTCTCTTTATGTTCTCAGAACCCCTGGTCAATATAATTTCAGTGTGTAACAAGATTCTTGCTCCCCAAATATTTTACTTTCAGTAAAGACCAAAAATAGAATGAAAATAGAATGAAATGGCTTTCCCTGATGCTGCCTACCCAGTAACTATGGTCAACTACTAATTAACTGCAGAAAAAAAGGAAGGCAGTGATGAGAATAATCCCTACTGATTTGTGCTTTGAAATTATATATAAACTTGCATATGACAATAACCTTCCCAAATGTTTAGCTCAGTGCATGAAAATATCAAGACAGGTCTGATTTTTTAGAACACACGCTAACGATGTAAGTGGGAAAATGCTATTTCTACAAGCATCCTAGGTGACAAGAAAAGAGTAGCCTGGAATTTCTACCTTATTGTAAGTAACCCACAGAACAGACAATGCACATATGGATAAATAAGAACTCTATTGTGCTTCTATTCTATAGTAGGGAATCCCACCTCTCATGATGGCTATGAAGAATGTCATCACTGATTTCCACTTAGCAAAGCACTTTACAAACGTGAGACTAAAAATCCTAAGTAAGGCTGTTGTATAGCTGAGGCATATACATGTAGCTCCCTATTTTCATCTTTGAGTCTTGTCCTAAAACCTCTGGTTCCAGCTGGGAGTGCCTGAGCAGGTCGGTGGAGGCTCTGCAGTGGCCCTCTTGCTAATACGCCGGGAATTCAGGAAAAGGAACAGAGACCACATACAACTGGATGCCGGAGCCATCGGAAGCAGGGAGTAAAAAGGAGAAGTGCAGGGAAAAAAAAAAAAACCTACACTAGAGTTCCCATAGTTTTAAAAAATATATATCATTCAGGCGAATAAAGAAAAGGAGAGTACTCGCTATCATATCAGAAAAAAGCCTCCCAGCCACATATCCCCTCGTAAGTTAGACACCGCAGGCTGGTGATTTGTCCAGGCACACTCCATCCTCCAATCCCCAAAAAATGAGTCATGGAAGCTTCTCCGCCATTCCTCCCATCTCCCCAACGCTCTTTTCAAACCTATACCCCAAAGTCGTTACATCCGATACATTATCAATGGGCAGAATTAAATGTGCAATACCCTTTCACAGCAAAGGGCATGAAAAGACACACCTGCATCTGTGTGAAAATCTGAGCTTTCTGGCACTCTTCCAAACTGGGCCCGAATGCAGCCATCACGTGCTCCTCTGTTCCAATCATCTGTACAATTTCCTGGTCACTCTCAACACCCATGGCCTAGGAAGGAAAGAAAAGATAGAAAGAGTGTTGGCTTTGTGTTAACTCACTGACATTTGCTTATGCTAATTTGGCATTGTTTGTGGGTATTACTTCTAAGCAAAAGCTCGCTCTTTTCTCAGAAACGGTGCCATCTGGCATTGGCAGCCATAGCCCAAGCTGCAGAAGAACCTGAAACAGAAATTTTGATTAGGAAGAAGAAAATAAACATTCTCAAGCACTTTTTACATGTGTACTATCTTCTCAAATTTGTAAATTTCCTATGAGTTTCATCGTGAAGAAAGGAAGCGGCGAGGTATATTGGAGACCCTGGTGACAATTCCAAAGGCAAACTGGAAAAAAGAAAGAATGAAACAAAACGGCCAGAGAGCAGTAAATCGGAAAGTGTGTATTGGTGAAAATAAACAGAACCCCAATTAGATTTGTCAAAAGATTAATTTTTCTGAGAACTGTTGAATCATTCACATTCAAGCTAAAAGAATTTTTCCTAAGGGATGTTTTACCTCACCACTATTCTAGAGATATCAAACTATTACTTTAAGCAGGTTTTAAAAGGGATCTTTTAAAAACTAAGAACACACTTAACAGGTTTAAGAAACCCACTTATCTTAAGTGTTTCAAGGTGGCAGCCGGCAATGCAGGTCTTTGTAGATTCCATATGGTGCTAAGGCTCGCTCCTTCGCACATTTGCCTGGAATTCTGCCATACCAAGAAATAGAGCATAATCGCAGTAACCCTCACTTGGCAGAGAAATAATCTGCTTCTTAGAAGTTAGGGGAAAAGTTATGTTTGCATTAAAATTCTTCCTTTAGCTATGCAGAGAAAACAGAACCGGGGATAATTGCCTCATTAGGCTTTGATGCTCTGGTTCTCAGTTCTCCACACGGGAGAGAGAGAGAAAGGCTAAATTGCATCCCAAGTTCCTTTAAGAATTTCGCCCTGAGTAAGCGGAAAGGGCACCTCTTTGAGGTGTCCGTCCTGACGCAATGTCAACAACAGACCCTAAAACCACTACCGTCACGTCACCTCTTCCACCTCAGTTTTTTAACTTCTATAACATGAGGACACAATTGGGTCCCTTGCAGCTCAAAATTCTACAATTCTACATTTGAATTTCGACCTGTATTCGGCAAACTTCACTTGGATACTTTAGGATCAGACGTAAACTTGTTGAAAGTTTTAAAGTTTTGGGGGGGAGCTAAATACATGCTATGTCTCTTTTAGGCTAACTGTGGTGGTTGAAAAAATGTTCGCCAGTTCTTTGACACGTCCTTCAAAGGGTGAAGACTAATTCTCCTCCCCTTGAGTGTATTCTAAATTTAATAACTCACATCTACAGAAAAACAGTGGAAGTGACAGTGTATGACTTGAGTCTTGGTCATAAAAGGCACTGTAGCTTCCTGCTTTTTCTCTCTCAACAGTGTGCTTCTCAGGGAAGCCAGCTGCCACATCATAAAAACACTGAGGCAGTCTATGGAAGGGGCCAAGGGTAAGGAACTATGGCCTCTTACCAAAGGCCAACTGCCATGAGGGTGAGCCATCATGGAAGCAGACCTTGCAGCTCCAATCCGGCCTTCAGATGACTGCAGCCCTGGCTGACATCCTGACTCATGAAAGACTCTGAGCCAGAACCACATAGTCAGGCAACTCTCAAACCCTTCGCCAACAGGAACTGTGCTATAATCTGTTACTTAGCACTTCTGGAATTAAATCCACTAAACTTGAAAAAAAAATTTAAGTGTATAAGTTGTTTTGTTCAAAACTGTTCTGTTTAGTGAACAAAGACATTCTCGGGATACAAATCTCTCTTTTTGTTTTTTAATTTTTGCATATTTTTATCTCAATCGACATGACATATTTATTAAAATGGACACTAGACATAAACTCCACTATTTAAATGTTACACATGTTCATTAAAACATGTAGCCTTTAAAGACTAAAGGAAAATAATCCTAAAAAGTTATTAGTCCTAATTTTTAAATGAAGGAAAGAAAACTAGATTATCCTTCGATTAAGCACGCTGAGTTGCATCTACTCTGATGGCGATGGCATGTATGTAGAAACATCTACACTTTTTCCTAGGTCTGCAAGTAGCTGGTCACAAATATCAGGAGACTATTTCTCTATGAAAAGTTAATTAGATTGTAAGTTAATTTTTACCTGTCGACCTCTCAAAATAGTGTTATATGAGTTTCAACGCAATCGAAATACAGAAGAAACAGTACTAAGGCAACTAATTTACATGTAATTTTATATTTAAAATCTTTAATATACAACTCTGTGACAAACTGACTTCAATTTTCAGAGGAAAGCCCAAACACTAAAAAAAGATCTATGTGGGACAGACACCAAATGAGGCATGCAAAGTGGTACAGCAGGAAACGGTCTTTCTCACTGAGACAGAATTCTACAGCTACAAGGATCAGCCCCCTTTCTTTAGACATGTTAACCTCTAAATTATCTGAATTAAAGGACATCTAGATGATTTTAATAATTAATTTTTACTTCGGTAATCTCCAACTGGAAAAGACTGTATACTTGATTATTAATAAAAGGTCATCCTCATTTAACCTAGGGATTGCCCCCTCAAGTTGCCCTGATGCTGAATCTAAGCAGTAATTTTGTAATTGCATAAAATTCTCGAGTGGCCTAACATGGATCTAAAGAGACTGCTTAGGCCCTCCCTGCGAATATTTCTAAGCTACAAAGCAAAGATATGCCAAGCGCAAGGTAAATATCACCATATGTGCAGAGAGAACGATCAGTGGCAAAGCTTTCCTCTAAAAGGACTAAACTCTTCCTATATCTGAAATGCACCGAAATAAGGGTTATAACTAAGTCAGGTCATCATCAAAAGCGCTCTAGCTCCAAAGACCGAACTCACTTTATTATGACTATTTAGCTATTAGAAGTCACAGCTACAAATAAATGACATATTGCTATGGAAACGAGAGCAAAATGCCCAATCATTTTGCTTTACAGACATAATTTAGACATCTGAAAACTAGCTTTATATGGGCTCTTTGTACTCTAGATATCTGAAATCATTTCACCCAACTAATTTAAGTCAAAAGTGAATGCTATGTAATAACCTTATGAAAAAATAGCAGAGACAATACATTTCAGCAGAAAGTCACCCAGTCTAGCAATCGGCAATAAGAACAAAAATAAGGAGACACGTTCTTTAAAAAATAGCATGAAGGCCTCCTTGAATATCCACTAAGTGTGACTTTTAAAGACAGAAAGAATACTAATGAGCAGAAGAGAATGATACACAGGAAAATGGTGACACATTGAAATATATTATGTGAAGGAGAGAAAGGGGAAAACTTCTTAAAACATTTAATATTCAGAAATCTCTTATTTTCCTTTAAAGCAGACAGAAGTAGACTTACTATCAAAAGCAGTCCTAACAGATAATAAAAGAACTGTGATGGCCCTCTTTAACTTTGTAATTTTTTTTCTTTAAAGATCAAAAATTTCAACATAAGATGGCTTCCAAGAAACAATGCCCAGCGCCCTTGAAATCTGATCTTCTCCGCAAAAACTTTCAGACTGCAGATGCCATCACAGCACAAGGGCTGAATACTTGGGAATACAAAATATAAAGTGGGGGAGATTCATGGGCAGGAGAACCTTTGTAGTGAGTCGAGTCCATAAATAAAGCTGATCTGGGTCTTAAAAGCTTTATCCGTCATATTCAGACTCAGCATGGACTCTGCAAACCCTGCTGTTTCTGTCACTTTTAGCCAATTGTTGGTTACAATCAACAACTATCAAGTCCTAATGACTGTCAAGGACAGTGTTAGGGCCACACAACGCAAGAGAAATGATGTGACTTTTCTGGTATCCCAGTTTATTTTCCTGGGCTTCTGACATTGAATGTGTAAGGAGAACTAAGGAAAGAAAAAGAGCATATGCTTTTCAAGCAGTCTTACTTTTCAAAAAAAGATACCATTTGCTCTTCACAACTACCCTCTTAGATGAAATTCTCACTTTTCAGATGAATTATCCAAAACTCGAGGAAATTGGGAAATGTGCCCAAGGTCACATAGCTAATAAGTGCAGAAGTTGGATTTCAACCTAAACCTATCTGATTCTAAGCTATCCAATACTCTATGCTGGCTCCCAGATAAAAAGTCTAAATAGTAGTTATCAAGTAACTTTCCATCAAATTATTAAAACGTCCCTACAGTGGGAGACCCAAAAAAGTGACTGAAATTTGAACTGAATATTTAAACTGAAAAGTTAAAACTGAAAATTTAAAAATATTTACTTTAATTCTTATACAATGTTGATTAGAATGTAATGGATACAGTTCAGGAAAAAAATGTGGCAACATATACCAGATTTTTAAAAGATGTAATTCCATTCCCAGGAAGTAAGTCTCCAAATAATCAGTAACATGCACAAACATGTATGTGTAAGGACACGCACCCAGGGTTGTGCATTAAGAGTGAAAACTTGGGGGGAAAAAATGGCACCTAAATGTCCCACTCTAGAAAACTGATTAAATAGACTACATCACACACATGCAATTTTCTATATAATAACTACTAAAAGAAATGATGTAGATTCATATTTATAGACATGGAAAACTATTCATAATTCATGGTTAAGTGAAAAAATAAAAGTGATGTGTATATTACAAAAGAAAAAGGGTCTGAAAAAATATATCTGAAAATGTAGTTATACTTTTCGGTGGCTTTCTAAATTTTTACAAGGCAAAGGACTGTTTTATAATCAGAAAAGGAGAAATTTTGAAATCTCAACTACTGATTATATAAAATTGCACATTGTAATGAACAGCCCATTATAAAAAGAATTTGAGTCGGCTATATACAAGTATACAACATAAACCTTAAATACATTTTACGGAAGAAACTGTCTTATAAAACTTTTGTCACCTAACCCCCCAAAAAGCAGTTAATAAAGGTTTTCTGGTTTTAACAAGTGTATCTGACACACTTTTTATGTGACAAAAGATTACATGGCTTTTTTGTTTTGAGCCCACTTCCATGTCTAGAAGTGTACTTTCCCTGCTAATAGAGTGTTCTTCTCTACTGTAAAAAAAAAAAGATTATATGTATTATAATTAATTTATAAGTTCTGATCTAAGGAAGGCAGTCCTGTGCGTCTTCAAGCAATCAACAACTTTGAGAACAGTCCTTTTGATGCATGGGAGCATACTGCCCTCTGCTGGACATGTCACTCTACAGCCTTAGATAAAATTTTCTTTACTAAACTCCACTATGTATACAAGACACCACACTGGGTGGGTACTGTGGGATCTCTACAAGCAAAGTCAAAATTACTTCTGTGCTTAAAAAATATAAACCTTGAAGAAAGGTAAATCAAAAGTGTATTTAAGAATTCTCTCTGTGCCCCTCTTCTCCATATAATGGTAATCATCATCATAAAGAAAAATGGCACCGCCTCATTTAGAGAACTCAATAGCACATTACACTATACTAAACAAAATTTTTTCCCTATAACCTCCTTCGCATAACTGCATTTAAAATGTGGCTATTTCCTGAGTTAAAGAACCTGACTTGGCAACATCCATTTAATACCTATGGACAAAGGGCGTACATACTCCCTACCCCCCAACACCACTCTCATGTGAGGGGGTCTACTTCCCCCCAATTCCTATAGTGTCGCCTGGTTACAACTTAAACAGTACAGTTCAACTCCTACTTTTTTACTCCTCTGAGGCTTATATCCAAACGTCTTCCTTTTTAACCAGCTTAGTTAATTCCACCTCAGAGGATCTCTTCCTGTTTGACTGCAATCCCCAAAATATTTCCACTATCATAAAAACTGTTGAACAGAAATATTTAACTCTGAAATGTAACTAAATGATTATTTTCAACCTCTAAAATTATCTGAAGTACTCAGAATCTCTTCAGTATTTCCTCAGATAATCTGAGTTCTTTATTTCAATCGACCTAGTCATTAAGATTCATTTAATATCCATATACAGTTGATTATCATTATCCACCTCCTACAAAGTATCTGACAAACCAAATTAATGAATACTGAAGCATTGATCCTAGAGAAAACAGAGTTAGGTTCTTGTTTTATACACACACACACACACATACATATATATGTAAAAAGTCACAATATATTGTCTTGTAATATATTACATAAAGAGCTGATTCACAGCCACCAGCACTGTGTAATTCATACCTGAACAAACCTTATCTAACACACACATTTTCTCCATAAGTGCATCACAGCCTTCTTGCTTAGGAATATTAGATCAGAACTACGGGGTCATTTTAAATCCCGAAATCCCCAACAAAAGGCACAAAACTGCAAAAAACATGGCACTAAATAGACCACGAAAAAGGCACTTGTTTACAGTATGAGAGCTGAGATGACAAAGCAGAGAGTTGTCCTGGTTGACCTCAGGTGGGAATGTGCCTGTTTGGTAACTTGAATTTTTTACTGCTCTGTGCGTATGCATGTCCATGAATAATTTTAAAAGCACCACAAATATTGATTTGCAGTTGGAAACAAATTTTATCAAGTAGGAGAATTGGAAAATACAGAATCTGTGAATGCTGAGGATCAACTGTGCTATGTCATTAACCATTTTTGTTTTGTTTAATAACTAATATCATAATTTAACTGTTCATAGATGGGCATAATATTTAAGTCTCAGCACATTAAATGGGTCATTACACCATTATCTGAGAAGATGATAACATTTAACATTATTTCTTTGGGAAAATGTCTTTTGGGTTCCAAGCCAATAATTTGTGAAAAAGCTTAAAGAAAAATTCGTTGTAGGTTGAAGATTTGTGTTTATGTAGAAACTCGCCAGAATCCACAACTCCATAAAAGAGAATACTGAACTTGGTCCATATTCTGATCTGGGAAATTCCACTACTAGGAAGTTAGTCTACAGATATCCTTGCCCATGTGTAACATGCATTCCAGCAGTTTTGTATCAGCAAGAAATATATATTTCTAGTAATGGGGGAATGACTAAATAAAAGTACACCCTTAAATGAAATGGTTTGTCAAAAAGAATGTAGTAGCTCTGTTTGAATTAATATGACACTATCTCAAAGATATGTTACAAAAAGAAAAAAAGCTAAGTGTGAAAAGATGTACGATATATGTAAGTAAAAAGTAAAACAATTAAACCCTTCTATATACTAATGTGCTTGTATATGCACAGACTAGCTCTAGAAAAACACACAAGAAACTAGTAGCAAGTTGAATCTTTGGGTAGGAGAACTATGCCGTTAGGTACAGGTGTATGAGAGGCTTATTTATCACTATATACACCCTTTGGACCTTTAAAACTTTTATCATCTATTAAAAAATAGATTATTTTTTAAAACATCTGAACTCTGTTCTTACTAGCTTTCAACTTAAAATAGATTACATGACTGACAACTCAACTATGTCATAAATCTTTCTATTCTTAGAACCCCTTATGCTTCAAATTTCTAATTACATATGAAAATAAACCAGAGAAAGAATTCTTTATAACTTTCAGTAGATACCTGCAGCCTTACCTTAAATATAATAACAATGGGTATATCCTCTGACAAAGTATTATGCCTCAGATAAAATCTTCCTTGTTTCACAGCCATATTGGTTCTGCTTTTTTTCTCATGGGTAGAGCTAAAAGGAAATACAAATTGGTTAAACTGCACCCCTACTTAAGTTTCAAGTAAGTAATATACAGTAGCAATGTTCATCAATAAGGTTCAACTGATCAATAACAATCAGCAAGTCCTTCCTAATAGCTGCCTTTTAAAGATGCACGACCCTTCTCCTGCCCTTGCCACCTCCTTGAACATTTTAAAACACTATGAATGTTTCTTTAGCTTGAGATTGTGGTGGAAGTGTCACGAGTGAATGAGTGTCATTCACCAAGTCATTTTGACCTACTTCATTTTGATTTCACCCGAACTGCTTGGATCCAGTGTGAGGCATATATTGATAATCAATTTTATACACTTAAAGAGAAACACCTTTTCGAAATGAGCCTGAATCATGAGAAAACTATAAAGAAATGAATCTGTATGCCAATCATCCAATAAAACATACTTATAGTTTTGGTATACAGTGAGGTCAAAGGCAATCTTCTATTGATATTACTATTAGCTATAAAATTCCTAATGAATTTAAAAACATTTCTAAGCTTTCATCAAACATAACAGTAACACATACTGATCACCTATACTGTTACCCAATCTACTAAAATTAGCTCTAATATCCTACGTACTAACACTTGCTCTGAAGTGCTATCTCTGAATCACATATGAGAAAACCAAAGCTCAGAGAAGCTATATAACATTCACCCAAGAGCCTCGCAGCTAATACACAAAAACTGTGGGATTCAAAGCTTGATTGCTCTGGCTCCAAAAGTTGCATACAGTGGGAAAACATGTCTTGTAGAATTATTAGATCTGGGATCAAATGCTGGCTACCTCTGATGAATGATGTGACCTGTCCTCAAGGCCTGTTACTCAGCTGTGAAAGGGAGATAATGCCACTTATCCCGGAGGATTCAGCTGACAAATTACTATGTAAAGCACCTAGTACCCTGCCTGGATCCTAGTAACTGTTCGATAAATGGCCATTATTGTTAGTGGCCTCTCTATCAGAAAGGAAAATGCAAAATCTCTGAGTTAAGCAGATCGTTATAGGTTGCCAGAAGAAAAACTCTATTACATACTGACATCTTAACTATGTCACAATTTTTTTCATTCCCAGAACTCGTTAGCCTCCAAATTTCAAATTACATATGATAATAAACCAGAGAAAAGAAGTTACAGATATAACATAAGGGATGCTGTTGTAGAATTGTGAGTACACTGTGAAAGAAGCTGGTTTAAAAAACCAACAAAAAGATGTTAATTCCATGAAATTAGTTAATTAAATGTTAAGTATAAAATAGTCTCTGATTATATCAATAGGAACAATCAGTAATAACCTAATTCCTAATAATAATTAGGAATACATATGGAAATGGTCAAAATGGAAAAGGAACACGAAAAACTGAAGTGTTTTTCTATTAACATAAGATTCTACATAAATAAAATAATGAGTGGCCTTTCAGACAACGTCTCACACTTTCATCAAATTTTAAACCAATACTCTATGCTTACACAATAAATTGAACACGGACAGTTTAAATATTTCACTGCTTATTATCCAGAGAAATAGCTGGGTATTTCCATATCAAAAGATAGCCATCTGATATTAATGGCATTATTACTGTTTCTCAAGAACACCGTCTCTGCTCCGTACCTGGTGACTGAAGCGCCAACTGTCCCTTTTCTGTCAGCCTCCACAATGATCCTGTTCTTAGACAGCTGCTCTTGGATAAGAATAACTTTTTCTACTCCCTTGACGATGAAGTAGCCACCTGCCCAAGGAAACAAGAGAAGCTTCACCACCTAGTCTTCCCACACTGTGTTTGAGCAACCTCCTGACTTAGAGGGTCTCGTCCGGGGCTTCACAGCGCAGGCCGTCACTTAATTCAAAGTGGATTGCTGACACTGTTTTAGGAATTGATGACGGTGTTGGTATATGATTTTATACATGTGAGGCGCAAGATAATAAACTTCTCGAGAACAGGAAATGCATCATTAGCACCTGACATATATGAGGTGAATGAAAAGAACTTGTTACATAAAATAGTCTTCAGATTTCTTAAGCAGAAAAATAGCTGACGATCTTCAACATAAACTGAAATTTTTTAACAAATCAGTGATAATGGTAGACTAAGACTAGGTTTTAGTACTGGGCCATAATACTATATGCCCAATAAAGCTCATAACATTATCACATATACATTTTTGCACAGAATAGAATAAAGTGAGACTTCATTTTACCTTCAGAATATAAGCAAAAAGAGGGCAATATATTTGACTTATACAACATTTTGTTGTAATCTAAAAGTCATGTTCTTTGTTAATCTCTTTCTAAAACCTTCCGTGATTCCACATCAATGCAACTTTAAAGGAATAAGATTAAAGCAACTGTAAATTAAATCAATGTGAAACATGAGTCAAGGAATTAAAAAAAAACTTCCTATTAAGTGCTAAGCCTGAAACTTTATAAAAGAAACTGCCTAAAAACAGGTACAAAAATATCATTTTTAATAATTTAAACATAAGACTTCTTTTTTGCCTCTTTACTGCATTTAAAACAGCTAAAAATCAGATGTATGAGTCTTTTCAGACCAGCTAACAAGTAAGTTTATGAGATTAATGAGCATAACCACTAAAAGAGCATAACCACTAAGCAAAAGACAAAGAAAAGATCGACAAACCACAGCAATAAATCAGAACTTGGGAGTAAAAAAGTTTTTAATCTGAAATAAAAGAGGAAACTATATCTTTGAGAAATAAAGTCTAATAGAATGAAGTTGGAGCCAAATTTCTGGATGTTTGTAAACAATGTTTTATCAAAGTTCACTAGAAAGCAGATAGGCTGGTATTGTTTTATGGAAAAATGTTAAACAACAGAAAAACAAAACAAGAAGTGGAGTACAAATCTAAGGAATCGCACATACCTGGATCTAAAGGACATTCATTCAGCTTGGCAAACTCTGCAGGCGTCTTCCCTGTAAGAACACAGTTTGAACTACGCAGCATTATGGGCATTCTGTTTAAAATAAAACAAAAGGAAATATTACGTAAAGATAATCACTGGCAAAAAAGGTAAAAAGACTATGAATTGTGCACTGTATACACACATCACTAAGGGGTCTGCATTCCTCTTTGGCATATCAGAAAAGGCAGAATGGTAATTACAGAAACAGCCAAGTGAAACAAATGAAGGATCTCCTTAGGCACACGGTGCTACTACAGATAATAAAACTCCAATCTCTGCTTCCTTAAACTTTGGACACAGGCTTTAGTGAAAGTCAGAAATGGCAGCAGAATTAAAATTTGGCACAACAAAAGCACCTAAGTCAGGGCGGCTGATCTGATCCAAGTTAAAGCTTTCTAAGGTCCTCGTTCTTCCCAGGAGAAGAAAGATACTGATTATTTTCGAACTTTGTTAAGTATGCATAATTTCTGAAGTAAACATAAAAAATGAGAAATACTATAACTGACTTTCAATCAGTTAGGAGACAGTAAGAAAAAAAAAAAAAAAGAAAAACTTCCAATAATCCGAAAGGCAAGAAGAGAAAAAACTGAAACATATGAAAAACTAGATAGACTAAAAGTACAAAATAAGTTGTCAAGAATATATATCAGTATCCAAATATACCATTACCATAATATATGTAAATGAACTAATTCTCAGGCAAATTTTTAAAATATCTAGCCATATGAAGTTTATCTAGAACATAAGAACATCAAATGATTAAAAAGAATTTAGAACATAGAATGCCAGAAAAATAATAAAAAGGAAGCTGATGTGGCTATAGTAAAATAAATTTTATTATAAATTTTAAGGCAAAAAATATTACAAAAGGGAGATAAATGCATAACAATAAAAGGTTCAATTCACCGGGAAGACCTAAAACTCTAAACTTCTATAAACCTAATATCGTAACTTCAAAAAACAAAAATACGTAAAAACATAAGGAGGAAAAGATAAATCCACCATCCGAGGGGGACATTTTAACACATCTCTCCTGGTAACTGAGAACAAAGAAATAAAAAAACCTGTGAAGATACAGAACATCCACGCAACACGTTTCACCAACTCGACATGAAGAAACGCGCGGAGGACGACGCAGCAGAACCAGAACAGCCCTGGCGGCCCGACACTTGGGAAACGTGCGAAAATAAATCGCTCTCCATGAAGCCCCCGGAAGTGATGCACAGCACCGATTTGGGAATTTTAAAACATTCTTCTTAGTAAGTCGTAGGTTAAAAAAGAAACCATAACAGGAAGGTAGGGACAGAATTATCCTCATTTCATATAAATACTGCGATACGGGAAACAGTTAAACTGCCAGGAAACTCAAACTTAAAACACACGTGACTACACCAAACAGACCATCCCGTGAAAGGCCACTGAGATGTCGTCTTTCCCCATGTTTCCTTAACAGTCTGGGCTTACAGGAAGTGGAAGCACTGTCCTCAACTTCAGATAAAAGATTTCACAATTAAAAAATAATCACCACCACAAGTAGCCAGACACTGTTTAAATGCTTTACAAGAGCTGCCTCACTGGATCCAGAACACAAGTCCATAAACAAGGTACCACTTCCCACCATCTCCCGATGAGGAAATGGGGCACAGGTCACCTCACAGGGCTGAAATGCCGGTGGTGTGGCTCCTATAACTGATGATGTTCTCACCTGCCAATGGGTAAAGCATTGCGGATGATCCTCTGGCTGCCTCGGGTATATTCAATATCCACTGTAATGGGGGCAGAGTACGTCATGTCCCGCAAACGGCACTGGAAAAAAATCAGACAGTTGCTGTTCCACCTCTCTGGAAACCAAAGGGTTCCAACAGCCTCAAAAGCTCCTTCTCTAGAAGTATGGCTCACGCTGACCTTTGATCTGTCTGCGGAACACTTAGCTGTTCCATGTGCTGCCTCAGGGCACTGGGAGTGATGAGCCTGCCTCTCCCCTAAGGGGAATGATGCCAGTGATTAACCTAGACATCGCCACACCATTCCTGCCCCTGCCAGCCCAGAAATGAGATAAATCTGGTACTGACATTTTTTGCACTGACCTAAAGCCATCAGCATTCTGCTCCTATATCTTTGAAGCAAACTGGGTCCATGGAAGGTAATCAATGAGGCTGGCTTATTGAAAATAGTTAACAAAGTATGTACACACACAAACGAAAAATTTAAACTATTCTTCCTTTTATCCTCTAAATAAACAAAACTATATCACACAATTCCTTACTAAGTGACATGGCATAGCATGAATCATTTATCACAGCATTCTAATGATTCCTGGAATCATCTGAGAAACTTTAGAAATTGTTGGTGTGCACATTAGTTTTACATGACAATGACTTGCTAAATGATGCCCTTGCCTGAGCCATGATCGGAAACAGGAAACCCATCAGAATCTTCCTATGACTTCCTCAACATATTGATGGTTAGCATGTGGCTTATAGTCGCAAAAAGAATTTCTCTAAACGTGAACTATGTAATTCATGGTGCTGAACCCTCTCTCTGGCTTCTAGTGAACCAAAGGTAGTTAAATTTAAGCTTTTTCGAGCTTTTACAACAGTGCCTAGGATTTTAAAATATTGGATATTCCTATTATTGACCAATAAAAATTACTTATCTTACATTTTATTAAATCGAGCCTCCTCAGGCCAGATCAAAGGCATGATGGCATGGCAGTTCAGAGTATGGTCATTACCAGGGTTCGAATACCAGTTCTGCCACTTAAGTTTTAAATAACCTTTTTGCATCTCCATCTCCTCCAATGTAAAATGAGGATAAGAATAATTTTAATTCCCAAGAGCATAAATACATATTTTAAGAATGCTACCTGGTACAGAGTACTATATAAATATTATCTCATTTTTATTAATAAAACTAATGTAATGCCCATGATAGGCAAGCATTCATGAGTTTTAACACACTCATCACTTAAAGTGGAGATGAAATTTGACAGACATGGTAAAAATTGGCACCCTCTCCACAGGCCCCGAACTCCCTCCGTGGGCATCCTCTGTCCCCCTTGTCCTCTCTCTTACCACTGGAGTATGACTGCAGGTGGAATCTGCAGTAGCTGTACCCCGTGTGTCCTGCTGTGGGTCCCAAGACTGGCCACCTACCCCCTCTCCCACTCCCATCTCTCCAAGAGACAAACTCCCTCCAGGAAATCTTCGTGTCCTCTCTAATTGCAATAATACCTCTGCTTTCTTCAACATCAGAAAGAATAATTATGACAACTGTAGCCTCAGCCTTCTTGAGCCACTTCTCCTTTCCCTGAACTCAGTGATATAGTTTAGAAGTGACTTGGGAATTGCTAATTGGCTGCCCAGTTCTCGAAAGTGTGGCAAGTTCTAGCAAAAGGGAATGTGTGCGTGGCGGGGCTAGGAGGCGGGTGGGGGGAGTGGGCAGAAACCTTCCAACATCCCACAGTCCTCATCGCTTCCTATTTAGAGCAACTCCACATATTCGCCTCACCTGCCTGATCCTTCCAGACGTTCAAGTGTGCAGCCCCTGGTGTCTGTCGCATGGGTTTTGTTGTTTTAATCTTTCCACGAGAGCATAAACAATTTGAGGAAGGACACGTGTCTCATTTCTTTTATATCTCTCAAAGTTGAGGTGCAAGATAAATGTTCGATCAATACTCGGTGATTAAGTAACACCAGAACTTACCAATATGAAACGTGTGGTTACTTGATCATACTTCCTGTTTAACCTTCCCTCGACAATAACCGTATACTCTAACACCTTGTTTAATAAAGCTTCCCGGCCTATCTTCCCTGATTGCTCTTTTAGCTTTAAATCAACAAACCAGATAAATCTACGAAGATCATTCTACTCTCTGAATTAATTCCCAATTATGAACACTAAGTGGAAGAATTTGAAGACAAATCTAGAATCTGTTAAAAACCAATACACAGGCCTGTTTTATAGCCCTCTGTCTGTATTTCTGTTACAATCATGGTATTTAAATTTTCATCTCATCAATCTCTAGACCTCACGCTCCCAAGTCCTTGTTCTCCACACCTGACACAAAGCCTGCTGACCTTCAAAACATGTTCTATGCAAGTAACCTCTGCAATAAACTGCACCATGCCAGGCACACTGGCTGGTGAGGGGATGGGACGAGACCGCTGAAATGTTCAGAAACAACAAAAATAGAACACGGTCATATAACAATGCAAATTAATTAGGATCACACGACAAACTACATAGTACAGAATTGTTTCCTAGTATAATATTTATAAGCGCTCATTTATTTTGGTTATCTATCTCATAAATTTTTTTCCTGTTTTTAAATCATCTTTTAAGAGTATACATTAAGGGAAGACTCTCTGAGCTAAAGCACACAAACCCAATTAAAATAAGATTGACAATTACCTCATGAGGGGACACTGGTCTAGTTACATTGAAGCTTTCTTCAACATCGGGAAGGCCGACATAGATATTAAGATATCTGAAAAGCAAATTATTCCATTATCAATTATACTTCTCCAAAGAACATACAAACATCTTCCTCCCAAATACAAGGATTATGCTTTGACAAATGTTTATCTTGCTAAGAATAAACATACAAAAAATTTAAGATTGGAGATCTTCTTGAAGTGATAGTACAGGCAGCTTTTACAAAGGAGGGAAAATACTATCAGAGTAGCTTTTAAGATGCAGTGTAAATCTCTTTATAAAAATGCTGGAGATAAAAATGATACTTAATGAAAAAAAGGAAAGCGCAAAGGAGGATCTGTAGTGGCATGCTATCATTCATATAAAAAGAGGATATGAGGGGAAAAAATACATAAGCTCATCCGTGCAAAAGAAACAGAAGAAGGAGAAACAGAGACCCATGAGATCGGTCACCTGCAGGGAGTGCCTGGGAACACAGTAGAAGGAACTGGCAGGAGAGTGACAATTTCCTGAATATCCTTTTTTTTTCTATAGGTCTAACTCTTACCACTATAATAATGTTTCACATATCCAAAAATAAATTTCTAATTAACATCAACCAGGATGTGAGGGTGTGGGGGGAATCCAAACCTTACTGTGTTACAAATGAATAATATAACTGCACTGAAAAGGGGGGCGGGGGCAGAATAAATAACTCTGGGAAACAGTATTTTGATTGGACACTGTACAAATAAAGACAAAAAAGGAGTGTATAAATATTATACCCTAATTAGTAAATTTTATTCTCACAGAGGTATGAGTTGAGAATTCTGAAGCTATTTTATGTATATTCCAAGATTCAAAAAAATAAGTAAATATCGTGTGGATAATGACAGCCAGATTTCCCAACGTCAGGAACAGAAGTTACAAATAAGGAAAAAGAGGTGGTTAGAATGTGTCTTATAGAGTTGGATTAGAATAAATATCAGTAGGCATGGTTTTTAATACACATAAAAATGGATAGGATACAGAAACATAGTTGTAGGTGTATGCATATGTTAACATATATACATTTCCTTTGGAGTATTTAGTATCCATATCTTGGTTTCTAAATACTATTCTCCAAAAAAAGGGAGCAGGGCTCCTTGGAGAAATGGTTGATTTGAGGCTGGGACAGGGAAAATAGTAGATTAATCACATCTCAAGGTACTTAAAAATTAACAGGGGCATACTGAAAGGACATGGGAGTCACCTTGAAGACACTATCCATGGCCAAAGCCGAGACAATTTGAAAAATAAATGATAGCAATGGATTATGATCCACAGAATAAAATAAACATCTATGAGTTTATATTGATATAAATAAAACTACAAATAAATGAAGAGAAAAAAAAGCTTAAAGTAAATTTCAGTAGTAATGTAGAAGGAATGATGGAAATAGGGACCATTGGGTAACTGTTAGAGGCCAGAACTACCCAATAATGTATGCTAAAATATGATAAGAGATAAGAAATAGATATTTGCATAGTCTCAAAGGATCTCCCCATAAGATACTTATTAACTACAAAATGAAAAATAGGAACTTTACGATGGGGAAACCTGGAAGATACCACCTTAATCAAATAACAAAATTAAAATTGCCAGTAATAAAATACATCGGTGTCTGTACCCACTGAATGTGATGCGGTAAGAATGGCACAAAACATCACTTCTGTGCTATTCTTGCCAAAAAATGCATAACCCAATTTAATCATGGATAAATATCATCCAAACCCAAATCGAAGGACCTTCTAAAAAAGAGCTGACCAGAATTCGTCAAGTCTCAAGGTCACGAAAGACCAAGACAGCCTGCCACCTACTGGAGGGCCACTGAGCGCTGCTGGGGCCCTGAATTGAATCCCGGGCCAGAACGTCAGTGGGAAAACTTTAAAGAAGGTCTGTGGATTATTGATAGTATTGTATCAAAGACAATTTCCTAGTTTTGCTAACTGTGCTATGGTTGTGTAAGATGTTAAGATTGGCAGAAACTGGGCAAAGGATAACATGGGAACCCTTTCTACCATTTTTGTAATTTTTCTCTAAGTCTAAAATTGTTTTAAAAAATTAAAAAACCCAAAAAGTTTCAGTAACATCTCAATCATAACTCTACTTGATAGGATTAGATAAGTTAAAAATTAAATCAAATTAGTAAATTTAAAAAATTAATAAATTAAAATTTAAAATTAGTAAAATTTTTTTTAATTAGTAAATTAAAAACTGAGCACTTGATCTTGACAATTAACTTATTAACATAAAGAATTATTTTAAAGAGTTTGACAGCAACTCTATCCACTCTAAACAAATGTTAGATATAATCGAAAGAACAAATCAAGAGTAGTCAATTCCTTACTTTAAGTACCACATGGGGTCGGCATCACTTGTAACCTTTTCATTGGCTTTCATGATCTTCTTTATCTGCAGTGGAAAGAGTAATATCAGGAAAGACTGGCTTCTAACTAATTCTTAGCTGCGTCTATTTCTAAGTTCTGATGCTTACCTCTACGTTAATGAAGTAGTTAAATGAATCTATGTGCTGTTTCACGAGGCCTTTCACCTAAACAGAAAAAGCGAAACAGGTTGTTAGCAACAAAATAGCAGATTACGTAATAGACTCTAAGGTTGAATTTTTCCTCCAACAATCAGGATGATCAAATTTTTCTCAAAACCAAAGTGAGAAAAAAAATCTGTGAATTTTGCTTAGTAAAACTTTATATTTCTGTGTCCTCATTGCATTTCTTCTCCACCTTACTACAAGGTCCTCAAATCTTATTCTTATTGAGAAGCATCCTGACTTTTGGAATTCAAGATATGAGTATCTGAATATACCTAATGACTTCCCATAAGCTAATAAATAAGGCAGGATTTTTCTCTACATATTTTGAATTGTCAAAAAAGCCAGGAAAAAAAATTTAGCAATTAAGCATCATCTCTTAACTCTCAAACAATGCCTATTTTCTTTTCTTTTTTTTGTCTCTCTTATCTGGGCAATTTTATGACTTTCATATTATCCAAACTCTGGTCTTTTGTATCACTTACAGAAGAATGAGGAGAGGAAAAAAATAAAATTGTATTTGAAACTGCAAGCAGAGTGAAACTCAGGGAACTTAATTAAGATCAGGTCCCAGCGAGCAGTGAAGTCAGCAATGACAGCACAGATAGCGCCGTGCGCTGCTGCGAAAAACGGGGAAATAATAAACGCACAGACTCCAAAACCTTAAGATGTAAAAAGGCTATACGTGTTCATTTTCTCTACATTAATCTTCAAATACAATTAGTTTAACACTTCTGGAACATTCCTGACAGATAGATAATCACAGAATCTTTGCTTTAATTACACTTCCTTATTAGGGATCTCACTGGCTCACAAAGCAACCATCCCATTTTGAGCAGTCCTGATTGTTGGGAGGAAAAATTCAACCTTATAGGGTGATTTGAGGTCTGCCTTCCTCAGGTCTCCACTCCCCATGGACTTAATAGTCTCCTCTGGAGAAAATGTCTGTTCTAAGACAGTCCATTTAGTTATCGCATCTCATTTGCGATCTTACTTCCAGGTTGAACAGGCCCTTCATTCTCTCTCAGATGCCATGTCTTCCAGATCCTCCAGCAGCCGATGGCCTGCTCCTGGACGTGCTCTGGTTTGTCAATATCCTCCCTCACTGAGGGCGCCCTGAACTCACTGACAACATTCTTGACAGTCTCACCACCATAGAGGGCTACTACCATCCTCATTCTGAGTATTATACCATTGGCTCATTGACTAAAACTCAAAAGGTAATTTTCCCCCAAAAAATGCTGTTAAGTCAAGCACACCCCATTTGGTACTTGTGCAAAACTAAGGACTGGGATTTGCATTTGTCCCTCTTCTCTGCTGTCTCCCAGTCTAACACTCTGAGCCTTGATTATGTCAGCCAACAGCACGGGCAGCCGTACGAGCTTTATATTCCTGTCTTCAGTTATGTATTTAAATCTTCATACTCTTGTTCTTAGACGCAGAGATTTCAAGGTGGTCTGAGTAAAGGAGGATCCCAACTTTAAATGAACGAACGAATGAATGAAATAAACACAGGCTTATGCCTCTACTGAGTTCTCCATCTCTTCTTGTACTGTGTACCATCGACGGTCTCCTCTTTTTTGAATCATAAACACCACCCTGTCTCTTCTGCTCATGCACAGTTCCTTTAAAACAATTTATAATGACAATAAAAAACTCACCTGGACCTTACTACCATTTTATTTCATTCTTGGTCACTCCTCTACTTAGAAATTCAATAGTTTCCTATTGCTATTAAAAAAAGAAAAAGCTAAAATCTTTAAAAAGGCGTTCAAACCTCGTCAGAAACCTGGCCCTGACAGCTTCCCAGCATCACCTCCCAGTGCTCTCCACTCTGCCTACACCACAGAACTAAGTCAAACAAAACTCGACTCATTTTTCAGGTCTCCGTTCTTTCGCTTAGCATAACGCTTTCAAGATTTATCTGTGTTGTACTATGCTCCAGCACTATTTTTACCGCCAAATAATATTCCATTGCAGACCATATTTTATTTCCCCATCCATCAGCTGATACCCATTTGGGTTGTTTCCACTTTGGGCTATTAGAAACAATGCTACTATGAATATCTGTGAACAAATTTTGCGTGGACACGGCTTCATTTCTCTTGAGGAAATACCTATGAATAGAACTGCTGGGTCATAAGGTAACTCTGTGTTTAACCAACTGAGGAACTGCCAGCTGTTTTCCAAAGCGGCTGCAACTTTTCACATTCCCGCCAGTACAGCATGACCGTTTCAGACTCTCCACACCCTTATCAATACTTGTCATCATTTTCCTTGTTGACAAGAGCATCCTAGTGGGTACCAAGAGGTGTCTCATAGTGTTCCTCCCTGCTTCTTAGCATAAGCTCTTTAAAACTGATGCCCAGCACTAACCCTATATTCAGCAGTTCTGGACTATCCACTCATCTGTTCTAGCCAAAGAGGCCACTGTTTCCTATGGACCCTGTGGAGGCTGCTCTTGGGCACCTTTACCAAGCCATGCTCTCTACACCTCACCTTTCAGCTGAGTTCAGTCCTTTCCTCTTAAGATGCACTTTATCTCACCTCATTGGGAGGCCTGACCACCTATGGCATCACTCTTTTGCCGACAGCACTTGGTTTGTATTATTCACGTGCCACGCTACTACGTATACTACTTTCTATCTCTAAAATTAGATTACCACTCCCCCAACCCGCACCTCATTGGCGGGATTCCTTGTATTTCTAAAACCTAGTTGTACATAGAAAATGTTGGTTATAAAAACATAATCTTAAAAAAGGTCTTATTTCTTGACTTCACTGGAAAAATAACTAATGATTATTAAATGTTTATTACCTTTAAAAATGCTGGAAGCAGCCTCCATTTTTCCTGTGAATCAAAACAATAAGAGTGTCAGAACTCTGTGCTAGCAACCACAATACTTGTCTAAGTTATTTTAATGCACCAAGAATTACTCACTTTAAAAGAGCAAAAGAAAGTAAATCAAAGCTAAAAGAACAATTTTTACCTGGGAACCGCTTTTATAGAAATCACATAGGTATGTATGTGCATACGTGCATACCAATATACATAAATCCCCCTGATTTCTTAGACTATCACTTAATCTCTTCCTGATGACTCAAGATTCCAAGAGCTCTTCATCTTTATTTTATTCGCATGACACTACCGGAGTTAGCGGGTTTGCCAGTTTGAGAAAGGAGACGTAATTTCTAGTCTGGTAGGGAAACCAGGTCTGTCGAGTTCTTTCTCACTCCCGTTTGTCGACTAGCACATGGTCAGAGCTCATTTCACAGCGGCAGAGGACAGTGCATATGGTGCTCGCACCCTGCACCAAACTGCTGTGAACTGCTACACATCTTGTGTTCCCAGGCCTGCTACTTGCACCTTCCTGAGGCTGTAAGTAGTCCACCACAATACGACTCTTGAAGAGTCTAATTTGTTAATGGGAAATCTGACAAATGGGTAGAACTGGGCCTAAAGTAAGAATATAGTTTCTGAATAAGGGCCTAAGAACCATGTAAGGCCTTGCAGCAACTGTAAAATTTTTGACTTTCACTATGAGTGACGCGAGTAGCATTGGAAGGTTCTTAGCAAAAGAGTGACATGATAATTTAAAACTGAGCTTAAATTTTAAGGTTGAACTGCTCAGTTGAGAAAAGACATGGTTAGAAGCAGGGAGATCACTTAGGAGTTTATTACGATACTGCAGGTTGATAACAGTACAGGTAGTAAGAAACTTAGCTAGGAGACACAATGTGACGTTCAGGCCAACAGGATTTGATAATAGATTAGATGGAAACTCCTAGAGAAAGAGGAGTCAAGACGACACCTTAGAGTTACCATTTATAGAGATGAGGAAGTGGGAGGCTGTCAGGTTAAGTGCGGAGGGGCTATCAGAAGACGTGCTGAGTTTGAGATATCCATTAGACATTCAGGTGGAGATGTCAAATAAACAATAAACAGGAGTCTTGATCTTGTGAAGAGAAAGGCCTCGTGATGTAAGCTGGGGAGAGGTCTGCAAATAGATGGTAATTATAGCCATGTATTGGGTGAGACCACCTAAGGAGTGTCGATGGAGAAGAGTTCCAAGAGGGAGATCAAAAGCACTCTGACGTTTAGAGATGAGGAGCAGAAGGCAGATTTAGCAAAAGAGACTAGGAAGGAGTGGCCAGGGCAGACAACTGAGGGAAAGTAAAAACTTCTTTCAAGAATAAAAGGAAGGTTAGGGTAAGGGATATATGAGAAATCTCTGTACCTTCCTCCATATTTTGCTGTGAACCTAAAAAGCTCTATGAAATTATTATGTCTTAGAAAGAGAGGGAGGGAGTCAGGCAAAACTAATCTATGATGACAGAAATCAAAAGGTCGGGAAAGACAGAAAAAAGAACTTTCCAGGGTGATGGAAATGATTCTACATCTTGTATTAGGTGGTGGTGATTTGCGAATATATCAAAACTAATGTAATGGAACTTAGTACTCCTGCATTTTATTGCAGGTAAATCTCTCTACTAAAGGGAATGAGAGAAAGATTGGGAAGAATAGAAATATCTTGGAGGAGGCAGGTAGTGAGGGGCCAGGAGGAGAAGCTGGAATAGTTATTAGTGGCCAGACTGAGGAAGGCCTTAAAAACAGAGTAAACACTTTAGATTTTGCCCTAAGAGCAATGGGCAAAGACTGAAGTTTAACCAACGGAGTAACATGATCATCTGCGTATGTTTAAACTGATGGCTCTGACCACAGAGCAAAAATAGATAGGCATGAGACAACTTAGGAGCCTAGGAAGTAAGAGATGACAGTAATCCAGACTTGAAGAAGAGTGGGAATGAAGTTTCAGATTTGAGCATATTTAGTAGGTATGCCCTTTCTTATGATGGGATGGTGGATTGGATGCAGACGGCCAGGAAAACCGTCATTTCTGAATCAGAAGACTGGAATTGTGGTTTTGGTTCCTTCACAACTGTGCAAATTCAGGCAAGAACTATAAATCCTTTAGGTTTATTCTTTCAGCTCTCTGGAGAAGCCGTGCAGTCACCAGTTAAGGATGAAGATGAAGACTCTGGAGTCAGCCTGCCAGAGTCTAAAGTCCAGATCAGTCACTTACCAGCCCTCTGACATTGGGTTAGTTAAACTCTCTGGGCCTCAACAGTCTTCATTGGCAATATGTGGTGAAAACAGTACTTATTTCAGAGAATTAAATGACATAATGCATGTTATGCTTACACAAAGCCTGGCACACAGTAAATGCTCAGTAAATGCTGGCTCTTAATATTAACTTTTCAAAAGTTAAAATTCAGTAGTGCCTGACGATCAGCAGCCATTCACAGACTGATTCTGGTGGGCTGACAACAGTAACTCGATCTGGATCAGTTGGCAAACTGATTATAAAGAGGTTCCTACAGTCCAGTAGGTTCACTGTCAGTCACTTTCCTGTTTAAACCCTTCAAGAGCATCTCATTGCTCCTTCGGATATTTACAAAACCTTTCATAATCAGGACTCCCACCTATCCTTCCTTTCATCTCTGCTCTCTTCCTCACTATAGTACTAAATTTTAGTTCCTCAAAAATATCAGATGGTCTTGCCTATCGGGTTTCATGTGTCCTGCACTCTCTACCTGAAATCTCTCTCCCCTGACTCTTTTCGAGCCTCATTTTTCCAGTTATCCTTTCATGCCAGTGAAGATTCTGAGGCCCAGAGAAGTGTGCCTTTCTAGGAAACAAAACTATGTCAACAGCTGAAGTTCATCAGGCAGCTAGCTCACCATAATGCAGTGATCCCTAACACCTGGTACTCTACTGAAAGCTGGAAGGCTACTTCCTACACAACAACCAGGCAAAAAAAAAAAAAGTAAATTTTCAGGGCGTTTATAATACGCCTGCAGTTCAAACTTGAATTCCAGGTTAAAAGACAAGACTACTGATGTGGGGTTGTCGGGACGATTTGGTTTTACCACTACTGTGCGACTTCACGAAAGTGGCCTAAATTCTCTGAGCCTCAGTGCCCTCTATAAGACCGCGGAGATGCAGTATGTCCCCCCAACACGATAAAGGGTCCAAGCCCAGAGCTAATCGCGGGGTTACTCTGCCCGCGTGGCTCCTGACAGATCGCCAGAGATCCCGGCTTTTCAGGCGCACGCGGCTGCGGGACAGGGAAGGGACAACCCTAGCCGAGACCCGAGCATGCGCAGGAGCCGCGGCCCGCCCTTCTCCGTAGCGACAGCTTTTGGGGCACCGCCTCCAAGGTCCGCATCCTGGCCCCTTCCGCTCCCCGCGTGCCCGGCCCTCACCTCTACGGTCGGGATCGGCGCAGCCAGCTGCTCCGCGCTCAGGTTTCCAAACTCCTCCGCCAGCACGTCCATGCTGCTCACGAAGAAGGAAGAAGCAAACAACTGCCACGCCCGCCTTCGCTGTCGCTGCGAAACGCAGCACCGCTTGAGAGCGGTGCGCGGAAGCCTAAATGGTCCCCGCGCGCAGGTTAATTGAACGTGCGACAGAAAGGTTCCGCATGCGCCGGACCTGAACCTGCGATGGAACCCGGATGTGGCGGATGCGAAGCCGGGAAACTGCGCCCCCTGGTGTCTCATGGAAGTCTCGTCCGGGTAATCCTAAACCCCAGAGACGAAGTTCTTTTCCACTTATTCGGTAATTGAGACCAATAGAGCACATTGGTTGCAATTTAAAAATAATTCAAAGAAAAGATTAAATGGATAATATGCGCAACTTGAGCCGCTGAGACAGATAACTCATTCGATTTAGTCTGAAACTGCAGATTGTATAGTATGGAAAAACAGGAAACTTACCAGATGCCTAGTAGTAGGGAATTTGGTTTTAAAAAAGTTATGGTACATGCATGTGATAGAATATTATTCAACTAGTAAAATGACCATTAAGTGAGGAGGTATTAACTCCCTACAACGTAGAACATAATAGGACAGCAATTAAAACTTATATTCTAAAAGGACTGTACGTTAGATCTAGGAATAAATATCAGATATCAGTACGTGAAGAAATTTAATATGAACAGGTAACATTTTAAATCGGTAGAAGATGGACTATCCAATAAATGCTGTTGAAAAAGCTGATAAGCCATTTATAAAAGAATACATTGTAACTGCTGTATGTATGAAATATTTAAATGCTAATGAACTTTAGAAGATGTAAGTGAATATATTCACGACAATGTGTTGAAGGCAACACAATTTATGGATTTCATAATATAATTCTAATGGTAGTTTTATGATTTGATGAAAATTTTTTAATTTTCTGAGCAGATATGTTAAAATTACCATGGATAGACTTTTTTTTTTTTTAAAACAAGATAGCAGAAGGCAAAGGCTTGGTCTCCCTTATTTAAAATGAACTCATAAAGCAATAGGAAAAAGTCCCACTGGGAAACAACGCAAAAGATACCAACAGTTATTTAATGGGTATGGAGTTTCAATTTGGGAAGATGCAAAAGTTCTGGAGATGAATGGTGATAGTTGCACAAGAGTGTGAATGTACTTAAGACCACTGAAAGGTATCCTTAAAAATGGTTAAAATGGCAAATTTTATGTATGACTGCAGTAAATTACGGAAATATACATTTGCCATTTTCTCATCATGAATGTATAGGCCTTGCACCAGGTTAGCCTAATTTCTGAATTCACTACCTCAAATAAATTTTAGTGCCTGTATCTTCTAAGTATAGTGCTGATGTGTGAAAGTAGAAGGGAAAGAAGAATCACCTCCAGCTCTTGGAGGCCTTATGCAGAGAGATACACTTTTGTATCATCCTTGTGAATTACCAGAGGCCAACCTATTGAGCATCTAGCCTGGATGGGGCTGTAACGTGATTTTTTGACAGAGATCTCAAGGTTGGTTCAGATGTGTTGGCTTTCTGTTCCAAAGTCCTCCTGGCTTTCTGCTATCAAAGTGGTTCTCCAGCTTTAGCCTGCATCACCTAGAGAGCTTGTTAAAACAACCTCCACTTTCTGATTCGGTAGGTTCGTTATGGGGCCTGCAAGTGTGCATTTCTAATAAGTTCCCAGGTGATCACACTTTGAGAATCACTCTCTAACATAAGATTTATCTCTTACTACCATAACCTCTTCATATGTCTTAGCTCTCCTTCAGACTGGAAGCTTCTAGAACAAGAACCGTCTTCTCTGTCTTCGAATGCCCATGTTCTAACTCACTGTTTGTTCCTGAATAAATTTATGTTGCAAAAATAATTTGGAAGAAAAACATGCAGTGAAAGATAATAAATTTGGTATTATATTTCACATTTTTTAAAATTCGAATTAAAAAAAATTTTTTTTAATTTGTCTTGGAAAGAGGAGGATATGGTAGCCATGGTCCCTGATTCGTACATGGCAGTAGTTGGCTAATGCTGAGTGGTGTGGGCCCTTCGAACACAATTGCCACAGTCCTACCTTCCTTAAACCTGCCTGGCCCCTGACCTATTGGCACTTGCACCTCCAGGTCAAATCCATGAATTCTTTTCTGATCTCCTAAGGGGCTGAACTTTTAAAGCCGAAAAGCCCAAAACAGTCTCCTGATTTCTCTGTCTTCTGCTGTCACATCCTTTTTCTGAAGTCCTGGTACAAAGAGACTGATGGTTTGAACTGACAGCTGGGCAATTAGGGAAGGGAAATCTCAGAGGGGAAAATGGTTGATATCGTGGACTGCTATCCCATCACTTATATATGAAATGTTTGGGTAACCAGATGAGACAGTGACCAATGCCATGGGGAGTGGGGAGAACGGCGGGGCACTGGTTAAAGGAGAATAAAAGGAAAAAGCAGGGGTGTCTAAGCTGGGCCTGGAAATAGTAGAGCATCAGTTTCCTGAGTGTTTACTCTTTGCCGGACTTTAGAATCCCACTTTATATGCATTCTCTGATTTAACGATGAACCCCTGGGGATTAAGTATGATTATCCCCACTTGACAGGTAAGAAGACTAAGGCTCATAGGGGTTAAAAAATTTGCCAGGCAGAGCTAGAATTTAAATTTATAGTTATCTGATGCCAGAACCCTTGCTTTTAATCATTCTTATAACACCACACTGAAAGCGGAGTGGGGGGCGGAGGATGGGGGAGGGTGGCAGAAGACGTTTCAAGCAGAGAAGAACAGTCTGAGCAGTGGCATGAGGGCTTTAGATGACATAATACCACGTTCTGGAGAGCGTGATTCTCCCATACGACCATCAAGGGACGTCTCTATAAATTACGCTAGAAAAACCCACCAGGGCTGACCATCTTTTGCCTTCATGTCACCTTAAAATTACACCTTCTTATGAGAGGCTTCAACCTGAAGACACTAGAAACAAAAGAAAAAGATTATCCTCTCTTCAAAACCTTCATGCATTCAAGCTGGGAAAAAATATGTATGATCCTGACTTCTATACTCAAGTAAATTCATACGAGAACTAGAGAAGGCCAGAACAATGTTGGAGAAAGAATAAGCGTTCTTCAGTCTGAAAAGGCGAAGGCAAAGGGGGAGTCCTTAAAGTCTCTTATTTCACAGACAGCAAGGTGAGGAGGAATGTGATTGGAAATCTCTCATCAGAGAACATTCTGCATTTTGAGTAAGACTAGTTAGTCCAAAAAAAAACCTCTAGCCGCCTGCCATGCCCACAGGCCTTTCTCCGAAAAGCCTTGCTTTGTATCATGTGACATTATCATCCTGCCAAAAGCAGTAGGGCCAGCAGTCTGCCAGAGACAAGCCATCTAAGGGAGCCAAGGTGGCTCGTCATGAGACCCCTACTCAGTGAGGGACAGTGGGAGATAGGCATGTCCACACTGAGTAGTGGCAAATAGACCCAATTGTATTCTCTCTCCTGGGACGTTTTTAGTTGAGATGAACCAGAAGGGAGGGCAGCCGCACAAAGCAGAAGCAGAGAAGTAAACACCACGTCAGCTCTTGATAGCAGCATGACAATGAGAAATACTTTTCATGGGATCGCCTAGGGAAACCAGTGCAGCCAATAGTTAAGAGCACACATTCCAGGGTTCAGCTCCTTGGGTTCAAATGCACTTACCAGCTCTGTGACCTTGGATGACCTCCTCAGCCTTTCCGAGTCTCATTTTGCACGTATGAAAAAAAAATGGTAGAGCCTGCCTGCCAGCGTGTTGCACAGTTATGTGATAACATTTCTATAAAGTGCCTCAGGTAGTCCTCGCCATATGGTCAGTGGTTGGTGGCTATTTGTATTTTATTATATTCTGAAAGAAAAAAAATTGCATCCAGGTTTTCCACCAAGTCTGTAAGAGCAGCTGCTGGGACAGATTGCTGGGTTTTCTTTCTTTTTCATAAAGCCTTCACACTAAACCCCTAGGTCCCTTTCCTTTGAAATCGGAAAGAGGCTAACAGAGTAAGCTTAGAAAGGAAAAGATAAAGCTTCACTTCAAAAACAGAGAACAAGAGGGCACACGTCGATAGTACAAACATACTCTCTGAAAGGTTAGGTTAAATTGTGGAGAATAAAGTTATAATTGATCAAAAGGAAATCAGAACATGTTGAGTTTTGTCACTATCCTTTGAAGTTGACATCAAGGACAATAACTGCAGCTTTCTACATAGCCTTGAGTTTCTCTGCCAATGACAATATTAGGCTTAATGAACCATGGTCCTGATGAGATATGACAATTTTTGTTCTTGTGTACTTAAATACTTAATCATCCCATCTCACAATACTAAAACCTCTTGAAGCTTGAAAGAGATTTAGGACTAATAAATTACAATTACTATAATGTATTCTGGCTACATTATGCTTTAGAATTTGCAGATGGGTTCAAGCACATTACCTCACTTGATTTTCACAATATTTCCGTGAGGTAGACAAGTTAGTAGGGTAGGTAGGTAGGGTAGAAAACCTCTGGGAAATTCAAGGAGATTAAAAGACTGGCTGAATTCATATAACTATTAAATCATAAAAGTGAACTCAAACTCAAGTCTTATGACTTTCAGTCCCATGTTACTTTTACTAAAGGAGTGGAATGTTTTGCGACTTAACATCCTCAGAAGTACAACAGGCTGAACTTTAGTTTCAAAAAGGGGTCAAACCAGAAGTAAAAATATGTTGTACAAAAGGTGGACTCCCCAAGCCCATGGCAGACTTGGCCAATCAGACACAGAATTCTCTTCTGCTGAGCCTGGATCTTGCTTCAAAATCCTCTCAACACAGCGCTCTGAGGAGCTACTACTAAAATCAGAGCAGACACATGATTTTAAACTTAGTTTTATGAAAAAGAAGGTTCGTGGGGCATATTCGAGGACATTGAACGATTATCAATATTTGTGTCAGCCTCTCTCTCCTGGGTACATTTCTCCTGACTTGCAGTTAGATGAAGGAAGCCACAGGATTCGGTTCTGGAATAGACCATGAGCGGAGGTGGGCAATCCTTTTCTTTCCCTATCTATGAGCGAGTGGAGAAAACGGAAGATGTCGGGGACAGCTGAGTCACAAGGGGGCTGAATGGAGTAGCACGACCCTCACTAACCCTCTCCCTGCTTTGAACTATAATTTGAGATATAAGGCTATGCTGAGGCCACTGTGACTTGGGCACTGTTTGTTCAGCTGTTCACATACTAATGAAGGTCGGTCTGCTTCACGTGACCATGCCATCCATGAATCATCTTTCAGTGTCATTCTCAGGCAGGGCTTGACTTGGGTGGTCTCCTCACACATTCCCTACGTTCAAATTGTAAAGCCCTTGTGAATGTACAATAGAAGGGATTTGTTTTCCTGCTCCTTAGCCATTTGGGAGAAAGCCCCAGGGGAGTCTTAAGAGTTAGCTACTCTTACCTCATTTTATCTCCTCCAAATTAGAGCCTGGGCACTTGACCTAGAGTCTTCCAACTGAATGTTAGTATCCGGGGCTCTAAATCTTGAGCAAATGAGGCAGAGAAGCAAGGACAGTCGAGAAGTCAATCTCTGAATCCGCACACTGAATCCAGCGTGGATGGAGTTGGCATTGCCTTGGCTCCTACCCATTTTTCAAGCCTGATTCCCCAGATCAAGTAGATTCTGTGAGGCACTGAATATCTATTCAATAAACTCCTTTCTGCTTCAGTTAGCCAGAGTCCATTTCTACTGCTTGAGCCATATGTCCACATGTAAGTGCCTGTATGCCTATGCGCACACACACACAGGAATATTCCGGCACCAACCGCAAGTGTTCTTTGCCAGGGCGAACTTTCCAAAAGGATAATTTATTCATAACATTCTCCTGTTTCAAAAGAGTCAATGACTTTGTTTCTCTCAGGACAAAGACGACACATTTTAGCACGACACCCCAGAACTGTTTTACCTTTCTGGTTTCACCTCTCGTCACTTTCTTCTACTATACGCTGGTCCCTGGGCCTGTTCTTGCCGTGCACTTGGCCTTTCTCTGTCCCAGCTTCTTGGCGATTTCCTGCCTATCCTTCAAGTTCAAGCTTAAGAATGACCTCCATGAAAGAGTTTGATGATTTTTCTTCTAGCACCACGTGTACCTGTTGTACAGCCCTTTTACACTTTCTTGTAATCGTTCACAAATTTGTCCTTCTCACTAGGTAATAAACTTCTTGAGGACAGTGTCTGTCTAGTCATCTATCTGTCACAACACCTAGGCTACTTCTCGGCACATAGTAGATGTCAAGAGGCGTTTGTTGACTGACCGAATGAATGTGACCCGATGTCGTCAAGGCTCTGATGATCAGCAGAAAAATCATTCTAGAACAAGCCCCGAGCTACCTGAAGGTGGTTCAGAAGACAGAGACACTAGCTATGTTGAAATAATGTTTAATGTTTAAAATTTAACAGTGCACACAATACATGTTTAAGCAGTAGAAGAATGAAAATGTGTGTATGCTGTTGAATAAAATTGGCATTACAAAACAAGACCATGTTAAGAAAACCTTAAAAGTAGAAGTAAACATTTAGGTAAAAACCAAATAAACAGCATGCTAAGGGATAAGATTTTAAAATCCTAGTAAATGTAGTTGCCTAAATCTAGACTTGAGACATTGAGATTTACTTTGCCACTTAAAAAAAGGGGGGAAAAAAAAGCAGAATGCCCTTCATTTTAAGTGTATTTTAAAAAATGTTTGCACATTGTTTTCCTGCTGGCAAATGCAGTATAATCAAGTATGTAAGAATACCAGCTGGATTCCAATCTGATCATTAAAAAGTGCACCTGGTCGTCCGGTTAAGGGACACAGTTCACCCCAGAAAGCGACAAAAAAAAAAAAAAAATCACACAACACATTAATGTCAGACCCTCTCTGCTGCCCATAGCCCCAAAGTGAACATAGTTGAAAACTAAGAGAAAATGAAAACAAAACTCTTCAGCACCTTTATGGTTTCTAAGCGTGGGAAAGCATGGGCAGCGTGGAAGCACAGGACGGGGGAAGAAATGGGAAAGACCAGTAACGTGCTCTCAGGAAGTTTCCACGTATGCACGGCGACTTACGTGGACCGAATGGCTGTTTTACGTATTGGTCATTGTGAGGGGGCAAAAAGTTGGCTTTCAAAATTTCTTCAAATTTTGGCAGATCCCTCCAAAATGTGAAGATTGAAGATAATTTATTCATGCAATCATCTCCGAGAACTTTGTCAAATAAAGGAGTAGCACCATAATGGTGGAGGTCGTGGTGAGAAGGGGGAGAGAGAGAAGGGAGGAGTCCCTCTGACTTCCGACCCACTCTTCCCCGCCAGCCTACGAAGGTTCAGTGAGTCTTTAGAAAACAAAACAATCAAAACTGTTGTAGGTGAAGAGAGCACTTTGTAGACTGAGTCTGCCCAAACTGTAGTGCCTCCCTTAACACTTCAGAAGCATGTGATTCCAGGTCAGGCAGATTTCTCTCCAATCCAATGACAGCTATTGCCAGCTGAGCCAAGTTTGCTTTAATGCTCAAGAATGTCAAATGGCACTGATACTTAGCAGAGCACCGTGGTCATAGAGGGGTAAGGATTTCATCAGCACAGAAGGCATTTTTTAGCAAGTTATAATGTTTAAAAAAATCCACATTTAAACTATTTGTTTTTGATCTTCACAGAGAATGAGGATCTCCTGGGCATCTCGTTTTATTAGCTTCCCTTCTTACAAGTAAACCAAACCATTCCTGCTTTTTGTAAAAATATTAAAATCTTATATAAACTTTACCAATGGCCTGAGAAATGCTAAGACATTCACTAAGAGATTTGTGCAAAATTGTTTCTCTCTGAGAGCAGGATAAATTACAAGAATGGACCAATCTCCAGAATAAAATTTTAGAAGAGATTTGTTTCTACTTTCACTAAATGAACAAGGGAGGTTTTATCTAAAATTTGCATATAGCTTTAAATAGATTTAATAAATTTATATTCTATGCAAATACTGACAATTGGAATTATAAAATGTGAACTGGTACATTTGTGGAATTTTAGAATTCATTATGTAAGTTTCTATTACACATTAACAAAATTTCGTTGTACATTTAAAATACGATTTTACCTACTTCATATCATATATTCAGAACATCATCTGCTTAGTTATTCTCGTAACTTTCAACCCTTTAAGTTGTACCAAAATTAAAAATCATTAGGTTTGAGAGTGACAAGTGAGAAAATACAACTCTTTAAGGGTTGAATGGATAAGCCAGATATAAATGCTTAAGAAAACGTAAGTATTATATAGGTAATAAAATTAATTACAAATTGCTTTCTGTTCATGAAAAACATATCTTCTGAACTTGAAAATGATGCATGAAAAAAGTCTATAGGATGGATGTGCGTGTCTTCTGCAATGCTAATATTACTGGGTTACACAGATTCGGGTTAACACTGCATGACGGACGGGACTGAGAATGTGCCACATCTGCAATGCCTTTGATGGAAACAGACTTGGTACCTAAGTGCTGGGTTTCCAAGCTTTTATCCAATGTCAGTCGCTTTAGTTAGCAGAAGCTGAAGCCTCTGCCTTCCCCATGGCTTCCTCACTGAAGAGCAGCTTTCGAAGTATATTTGCATAAAATGGTCCATACACTTGTTTGTTGAGATTCACGATGTTTGCATATTGACAGCCTAGCACTTCCAGCTCCTGCTGAATGACGGCAAGGCCTCCAGGCACGGGAGGCATGCATTTTTGAGGGCTAGGAAGACAGAGTAGGTTCTTCATGTAGAGCTGGATTCGTTTATCTGGGGGGGAAATAAGATATCTTTATCTGTCCCATTATTAAAGTCTATAATTTTTTTAAATGAGAATAGTAATTATGGTACATGAATTACAATAATATTCCCAATTCTTTACCTTCTTTGTATCCATGCCCTTCACAAGGTAGCTTTGCAGCTCTTACATCAAAGGTTGGACTCTGTTTCCCCATGTCTTGAATTGGGGCTGGCCTTATGACATGCTTTGGCCAGTAGAGAATGCAGCGGATGTGCCAGTGTGTTCCACGCCAAGGCCTCAAGAGGCATGGTTTGCATCTGTCCTTTCTACCTAACATGTGAACAAGCCTGGGCTTGATGAAAGACAACATCGAGGGACGCCCAGCCCTTCTATCTCAGGCCATTGTATATCAACCTGTAGCCGACCGACCCCTGAACACTTGAGAGAGCCCAGCCAAGATCAGCAGGGCTACCGACCCAAGCCACGGCTGACCACAAATGCATGTGTGAGCCCAGCAAGACCAGCTGCCCACAGACTTGTGAGCAATGCTACTTTTTTTTTTTTTTGAAGTTCTGTGTTTGAAGGCGACTTGTTTTGCAGTAATAGCTAACTGATAAAAAATGTAGAGCATTTTTGGGGTAAAGCAGGGGATCTTTTACAAAAACACAATACTTATGTCCATAATTTTAATTATGTACACTAAAGCTGAGTTTGCAAACTGGCACTGCGAGTCTGGCCCACACTGTGTTTTTTTAAAAAATAAAACCATTTAAAATCAGGGAAATTCACACAGAAATCCAAATTTCTGGTTCCTCTTGAAAACGCTAGCAATCTGGCAAACTTAAGAGACCCGAATTACCACCTGGCAAGGGCGACCACGCTGCCAGGTTTTCCCAGGATGGTTGAAGTTTACACTGGTTGTCTTGACAGAATTAAAAGGAATGCTCTCAAAAGTGTCCTGGTTTGGACAATAAATTACATATTCACTCCACACGTGCCAACAATCTGGAGACACTGAGGAAGGGCCATTTCGACTGGCATTTCCGTTTGCTATCTTTACTCTTACTGCTTCCTTGCTTCAACGTGTTTGAGACTACTGCACAAAAGCATGCAAATGCATAAATAACTTAGGCCTCAGAAGTATTAGACAAGTGGTATCAGACAAACCAGACCCGCTACAGCCCATACTGTTCCAAGGACTTTCTTTGGCCTTGGCAACAGAAAACTGAGAAGGTTTATGGAGGAGAATAAACTGTATCAAATACAGGCAACTATGACATTAATGAAACTCTTATTTCCAAACACTTCTTCCAAAAGTCACACATTCCTGCCAGATGTCACCTAGAACTCGAAAGTTCCCTATATTCCATGTCCATGTCTTAGCCACAACTGTTTCCTCTTACTAGAATGCTCTTCCATCTCGCTACCTCTCTGCCCCAAGACAGAGCATCCTTCAACGCCAAGCCTAAAGTTATCTCCTTCTGGGGTTTTACCCAATATCTGCCAGACTACCGCACCATAGTACTGTTAATCGAGAATGTGTCTCTCTCCTGATGAGATGGAGCTCTCTGAGGGTGACAGCTATCTCTATGTCCCTAGTCTAGCATGTGGCAGGCACATCACAAATGCTGACTGAATCAAAGTGAAAACGGAATGAAAAAGGTTTGTAAAGATCAATACCAAACGGAAAACAGTGGGAGTCAGGAATGGGGGCTGGAGATGGCAATCAAAGTTTACTTATGCCTCATCCGTAAATTTGTCAACAAGAAGAGGTTATTCATGTATGTAATTTCTGTACAATTAAAAAATTACATTTAAAACCGTAGATAGCTATAAGCCTGCAAATAATCTACACAGTAAGTAATCTATAAATAATTGTTACCTAGCTTTGGTATGCATTTGAAAAAAGAAGGTTTGAAAGAAAACTTATCTAAGAAAGAAAACTTGTCTTTTTAAAAGGCTAAGAACACAGTGGGCATTGTACTCGCATTGTAAATAAAAAATGCATCAACTAAGAATGAAAGAAGGCGGATCATGGGTACTGGGACCGGGAGGAAACCACGGGGAATGCTGGTTAGCACTCTAAATGCTTAATTTATTCCAACTCCTCCGTGGGCAGAAAATTAAGAATCAATTGTGTCCTAAATTTCCCGTTAGACTGGTTGCCAGACTCTCCGGAGCCCAGGTCTATTTTTCATCACAAATATGGTCCAAACAGTTTCAGGCGAGATTGTTTTAAAGAATACAACTCTTTCAAAACTGTTATTATGCTGACGAGTGGTTCTGTCTCCTCTGTGGATGAGTCAGTTTTTAAGCCAAGACTGAAAGTGACAGAAGCATTTGTCCAGTTAGGAGCAGCCAAACAGGGCCCCTGCCCAAGGCGTGCACTTGGCTTCCAGAGTCCAAGGAGAGCTGCTCAAGTGAGTCATTCAAGTTGCTAGGCAACAATAATTTGAATGACGTTTAAAAATGTTTTCAATTTAAAAAAGAACAGGAAAGTGGGACTGAGGAAAATAGCATGGAAAAAAAGTTACTTTACCGGATTCTAAGAGGCCACCTCGGGTGGGGCATCTCCTGAGCCCCAGCTTCTGTCCCCCTCCTACCACTGAAAGTACTTCCCTTATCTAAAGCAAGGGCACAGAGGGCACCCGGATGCTCTGGGCGCCCCGCCAGCAAACAGCGGGGCTCCAGTTCTGACTGCAGTGCCCACCGGAGCAGTTAAGAATACGAGCTCCGGAGTCAGGCAGGCTCAGTAAGAACCCCTGCTCTGCGACTGGCTCGTTATGTGACCTCAAGGGAGAGTCACTTAACCACTCTAAGTCTTCACCCGTTCGTCCCTTCCACAAATATTCACTCAATGTCATCTTCGGGCCCAACGTGATACAAGGACACAGCAGCGCACATATGCGCCCCGTGCCCGTGAGGCCTGCACACCAGTGTGAGCTAGTGGTACGTGGCAGACAGCAGACAGTCTGTCCCCCTGCCTCCGAGGAACGCCATCCTCCAGGTATCAGCCGTTCAGCCGGAGACTGGGCTGTGAGGACAGGCACACATCCGCAATGAAGGTTATGCCGCACAGGGCTCAGCCACAGGCGGCTCTGGTCATGCTGTGTTTGTTACTGTTATCGGCTGTCACTTCTCACCAGCCTGCAGTGCTGCACACCAGACTGCTCTTATCTGGGGGAGGGGTTCAAGCCTTGAGCTATTAAGTGGCCTCTGTGGTCTTGATCTCTGGCATTCCCTGTCCCCAGAGATAAGGAGGAGAAAAGAACTTGAGAGCCTCAAATAACACATATTTGTATTTTAGGGAAGTTCAAATACCTGCGGATTAGTCCTAGAACATTGGACGTATGTTCTAATTCTACACTCTTCCTCCTTCTAGTCTTTATTCCTTACCTGCTGCAGTAGACACTTGCTTTGTGACTTCTACCCCTTCTTTTGAATACAGCACTGCATTTTGTTTGCAGGAAACCATTGCTCCCCTTCTCAGACCAGGTGTTACAGAGAAAGCTGACCTGCCCTGGCTCCAGGAGCTGAACATACATCTTGAGCCCAAGGTCCTTCTCCTCCGGCCACCATGACTGATTTGAGAATGGGACATGACCTGTAGTCAGCCCAACTGGAGCAAATTAGATTCAACGTTGGGGTCATTATTTGAGTTAACAGGGAAGCCGACTCCTAGTTTTCTTGCTTGACATAAACATGGAAAGATGTAGGCTTCAGCTAAAGCTGTCTTGCTATGATGGGAAGAGACCGCGAGACAGCCAGCCCAGAGGAAGGCAGTGCTGAGGGCCTGGAGGTAGGGAAACTAGTACCAGGGACACAGTTTCAGCTCTTATGAAATGGTACCTACCTGCAGCCAGCCCTCCCTCTGGCTTTTTCAGTTATATGAGAAAATATATTCCCTTGTTGCTTAAGCTAGTTTAGAAGTTTAGATTCTCTGTCACAGGTAACAGAAAAAGTCCTAACTGATACACTGTCCATTTTCCCAACTCATCAACACACCCTGACGACCAGATATTCACTTTCTAAGTCAAGTACAAAAAAGCCCACCCATCATGCTGCCCAGTTCCACTGCCTTTTTTTTTCCCCCACTGTCTCTTTAAGCCCTATCAAGAAAGGGGCCTCAGGGGGCTTAGGCTAGCTCACAACAGAACTGATATCTACTTTCCGTGAACATTCTGCCACCTGGTTTGGATTGTATTGAATCTGGAATTCTAACGTTACTGGCATTTTATTTTCTTCATAAAAATTTATTGGCTGGATAGTAAGATAGAAGGCCTTGAAATCCCCCCTACTCCACTATATATACACACAGAGAGTCCCAAATCTTTGAGAATATTAATACTTTTTTCATATTTCCAATTATTTATTCTCCAAAAGAAGCAGGTTATCTGTTTAAGACTAAATTTTGACTGACACATCAGTCAAAGCCAGCAAATTAAAGCAAATCGGTTTTGAGGCAGATACCAACAAAAACATGAGGACCCACCAATCAAAGACCGGATAGGATTGTCCTCCTCTTCGATGCTTGAAAATTGACCTAAAAGATTAGCTTGAACCTCAGTGTTTAAGGTTGGTAAGCCTCTCTCCATCAGGGTCTTGTTCACCTCAGCACAAGTCTGAACACCAATGGAATTCAGGACTTCCTTCAAGTTAAAGGTCCTGCGAAACATAAAACAAAATCCCATCAGGGAGAGCTTTTGTTCCTCAGTTTTGTTGTTGATATTTTAATATACCAACTTATTTCAAATATCTATCAATTTTTCTTATACAGACAACAATTACTTCTGTTAGAATGAACTTAGAAAATAGTAACTCCTTCCAACCACTAACTCTTATTTGTAGCAGATTTTTACATGCTTAAAACAGTTAATTCTGTACATGGTGTTTATATAGGAAAGCATACATAGAAAAATGTGGTCCCTGAAAATAAGTTTACAATTCCATTTTCATGTAGGGCTATCGGAAAGAAAAAGAAAGAGATCAATTTATTCTTAAACGCTTTAGTCTGAGTGGATTTGTTCATAGATTTTTTTTTCTTTGTAGCTTTTAAATGAGATAAAATCAATTCTTTTATCTGTGCCTCAGCACTGAATTTATAACACCAATCAAAAACAAGAAATGAAATATTTAGAGGTCGATACCACAAATTACCTAAAACTTTTGAAATACCATGATCAAAAATAAGAAGCTCTTCCTCATTTCTACTTTCGAGTAACTGATTAACAATGCAAATAAACAGAATCCAGAAGATTGTAAAAAGTAATCAGCAGTGGGTTAGTAATAGGCAAGGAAAAACAAATAATTGGAAAGTGCATTTGTTGGGTCCACGCTATTGAGGAATAATAACTGAAAAATGCATTTCACTATCCAGAAAGGGTCCTTAAGCCTTAAGATATCTCTGTTCAAAATTGGAATTAAAGGATGAAAGAAAGGCCCAGTGAGAGGAGGCAGTGTAACGCAGTGGTTACAGCATAAGCTACGGTATCACATAGACCTGGGTTCAAATCCTGACTCTACCACTAAACTTGTTATGTGATTGTGACTATATTAACTCTTGGCAGATTGTCAGGCATGTAGTATATGCTTAATGGGAAGAAAAAGAACAACAGTAAGAAACAAGTCCTTGGTGTTCTGCCTTCACTGAAATTTGTTATAAATCCACATTGGACGTGCCTTTGGGGTTGTAGAACCCAAAAGTTAGATTCTTCATGACAAAATTTTCACCGCCTGACTTTTACCCAACTTCTTCTATTCATAAGAAAGAAGGCAAAAATTCTTGCTAGTTTTCAAAATGCATCATCGAACCAAATGTAAATGACATCTGGGTCTACCAACTATTTGAAACCATCTGCTTATTTATATTATCAATGTTATTACCCCATCCATGATGAGAATAATTGAGGACTACAATCATTTCCTAACACAGGTAGGGGGGAAGGGAATTAAACAAAACAATAAAACCACCAGATGGGCAGAATAACTATAAAGAGAATGATTTAATAAAGGAATAGTTATTAAAATCTAACATTTATTGACGACTTAATTATGTGCCAGTGCACAGTGTTTCACGCAAATCACCTTGAGGTCTCACAGCTCCAAGGCAGGCACAAATGTTATTCCCTTTTTGCAAGTGAGGAAGTGAGGCTCAGGATGATTCAGAAACTCTTTCTAGGGTATGTACATACGAAGTCAATAGCAGAGCCGGGATTTAAAACCTGGATTTCGACCCGAAAGCCTGTCCTCTTAGTAATCACGTTGCTATATGGTTTACATTAATACTTAAGCAGCACTGGGGGTTCTCTAAAGGCTTAAAAAGTTTTTCTGTAAAGTAATGGTTACCCAATGTGGGGAAACGCTAAGGAAAGGCCAGTTGCAAAACCAGAGGTTTCTTTTCATTATAGGTCTTGAGTCCTGACGAAATAAATGAGCCTGGCAGGTTGCCACAAACAGCAGTAGGAAGGGCAGGGCCTTAGACAGCTGGACCAGAGCTCAGGCCTCGCTTTGCCCTTTTCTTGCTGTGCAGCCCAAGGTAAATCCTCTTCTCTCTCAGAACTTCAGCTCAAAATTGTAAATTTAGATTCTGTAACCACTCGGGCTCCTTTTGGCTCTTGATATTCTAGGATTTCATCCCGTAATTTAGGTGCTCTCTGAGTAGAGGGCGGGAGTATGGGAGGATAAGTGCCTCTCCCTCGGTGAGAGCAGTAGAGTACTGGTCCCTGAAAACACCTGAAGGAGGAACTAGCAGGAGGCACTAACCTACAGAAAACCCCTGGAAACATCTTCTCATTGACAAAGATTAGGAATTTTCTGGCTTGGACAGGATTCCCACCCAACTGGATGGATGATCTAAATGCAAAATCCCAATAGGCTTCTAATGTTCAATAAAGGTACAATACTGGGAAACGAATTTTACAAAAACAAAACCTTCACTGGACCCATGTAACATCTCTACAGGACAGAGAGGTCTCTACTTCTAAAGACCTCATAGCAGGTCAGACCTGTAAAGTTAGTAAACATTACAAAAAAAAAAGACGGTGTCAGAACAACTCCATTTGGAAAGCCTCTGTAACAGGGCATTTGAAACACGGAGCTTGGTGGATTTCTGGGTTTTGCTTGTTTTTTTCCACAGCACTGTCAAAGAAAAGCTTTTGCACACACCCATCCTCAGTGGAAAGACTACACTCAGCCTGGCACTTGTCATGGAAAAGACCTCTCCCGTCTCCCTTCCTATGAAAGGACATCTAAGCCGTCGGAGATATTAAAAGAAATTCTAGAAAAGAAGGTGTAAGATAAGCTTCTCTAAAGCACGGTCCTGAATGTCACATCCAGACGTCCAAGGTTATTCACGTTCTCTGAAACGCATGCAGAGCCTTAACACATGGGGAGCAGATGCCAACACTTGGAACTTACCCTTTGTTCATGCCTTCAAGGAGAACAGCTGAAACCCTTTTTAACCTGTTTGCGAGGTCAGGCAGGCCTTCGGTAACAGCACCCACTATGCTGTTGGTGATTAGGGACAGGCAGGCAATAAGTTTCAACTGATTCAGCTTTTCTGTCAGTTCCTGAAGACGTGCTCCATCTGTCATCAGTGTCTAGCGTATTCATTTAAAATGGAAAAACAGAAAGGGACACTCAATACCATGAAGATGTAAAACAAGCAGTGTTGATATCCAAACTCTCATTTTTGTCTGGTTTCAGTAACATCATTTAACCACATGCAACACGGAGAGACCAGCTGGTTCACAGTTAGAACTTAAGAATTAGAATAGCGGAAAACTTCAGAGACAAAAAAAAAAATCACTCACCTCTGGTAATTCTTTTTTCTGATAATCCCACTGCAACAGTTTCAAATAACTGTTATTTAGCACCAGTGTAGGCCTCAGGCTGGGCTTGGAGTTGTTTTCGGCCCCAGGAGTTAAAGCAGTCTCAGAAAGAGAGAGTAATTCTTCATTTACAGATTCTTTTATCCATTCTGTAGTTTGATCAAGAGCACCTACAAGTGAAAAGTCCACATATTAGTCCTACAGCTGATGGACCCTTTCCTTTGTGTATTCTATGTGACAGACATGGTGTTAGGTGTTGGGCATGAATGAAAAGACAGCCATATGTCAAGGAGCTTAGTCCAGAAGGGGAGACAGACCTGTAAACTAACAGTTACAGCAGCAGACAATGAATACGAGAAGGTACGGTGGGAGTGGACAGAGTAGAGGTTGTCCAGGACACAACCTCGGAGGAAGAGCTCCACAAGTGACACTTGAAGATACGAGGCAGACAGAGGAAACAGCTGTCACCCCAGGACAGGAGAACAGCCCATACAAGGACCCATAAAGGTGAGAGAATTTTCTGGCACATTCTAGATGTTACAAGAAAATCTGTTTTGCTAGTTCATAAAGAACTAGGGGGAAGAGAGTGGTAGCACATGGCATTGAATACTGGATAGACAGGCTATCTCACACATGACTTTGAGTTTTGTGCAGAGAAGGTATTTAGAATAAAGGCATTGATTATTAAATATTTTGGGGTCCTGGTCCTGTGTGAGTGTCTAATTAGAGCTATGCCTTTCCCAAAACACGTGTGCATGCTGCTGTGCACACGTTTCTGTAGACTCAGTACTAAGGTTTCTCACTGGAAATAAATTGCTTTTTATACCACATTTCTTATAAAATTAGGTATTTGGTAAAATTTATAAGGTGGCAATTGCAAAAAAAAAAAAAAATGCAGACTGAACACAGGTGCAGATTTTTAAAAAGAGCCAGAGAACGAAATAAAGAATAGTCTCCCTGAAATTCTTCCTCAGACCCAGCACTTAAACAATAGTAATCATGCATAGCTCTGTTTGTCCCACTAAAGCAACACTACCCTCCAAATTTCACAATTTTATTTCTCCTCAGTTGGCAAATGTTCTTGGGTTCTTCTAGTTCTGTTTATAAGATGTAAGACTTGCAGTCTTTTATTTAAAAGATATCCAACAGAGAGAGTGTGTGGAAATCATCATGGATATAATTACAATGTGGCAGTAATAAGCATTTATACTACAAGCTTAATCATTTACAGCCGATACTTTTAGAATTTTTAGAAACCCGTTTTGTTATCTCAAAAGCAACAGTGTAGCATAGTGGTTTTCAGTCCTGGCTGATTATAGAATCACCTGGGGAGTTTTAAAAAGATAAAAAAGAACGATCTCGGGCACAGCCCCACAAGATTCTGACTTAATCAGTCTGGAGTGGGGCTCAGGCGTCTGTGTTCAAACACCCCAAGTGATCCGAATATGTAGCCAGAATGCAGCATGACTGGTAAAGCAGAAAGAGCACCGGTTTAGAGAGAAACATCGGCTTTTCTCTAATGGATCTGCTGAGATTTCACTTCCATGAGCTAGTTCATTAACTGCTGTACGTGGCTCCAAAAGCAAGGTCAACCCCGTGAGGCAACTGTACCCTCAGTTTTTCACATGGACAGTAATAAGAGACGTTCTATTCACTTATTCATTCAATGGTAACAGCGCACACTATACTCCAGGTACTGCACCAAGTGCTGGGGAAACACAGATGAGTAAATAGTCCCTGCGCTCAAGAAGCTCCTGGCCGACACAGCGGAGAAACACAACAGGCAATGGCTTTACAGGTGTGTTTGTCTAAGAATTGCCCAGCGCAGTGCAGGGCCCAAGAGGGCTGCATCTGACTTTATTCTCCATCAGTACATGTTCCTGCCAAGGAGGATTGGTCTAACCCACTCTGAAATGATCTCTGGTTCTCTAAATCCAAATCCTGTCAGTCATTAGTGGCCCCGCCCAAATCCTTCTCCTCATGAGAAGCCTTTCTCGATTGTCTGGATCCATCCTTCTCTCTCCCTTCTCAGAGCACCTGCCCTTGAATTTTTGATCTGGCTGTCATTTCTCTTAAACAGCTGAACTGAAAAACAGCTTCTCTATTTTTCAAAAATAGTCATTAAACATTTCATGTGCCTTTATCTCATTTTCATCTCACTAGTGAGACCTCTGAGAGTCCAATATATTTATTTCTCTTTCCTTTGACTTAGCTCATAGCGTAACTTAATAGATGTGTGAAATGTTTGGCTTTGTCTCGGTAGACCCATTTGCTTTGGAAACTAATCGGATATTTACTTTTTCAGTAGTATTTGTCACATAGTAGGTGTTCTGAAAGCCTCTGCCATCTATATAGTAGCGTAAGAGACTCAATGGGTTTCCTATTTAATTCACCGTCTCTGGAGGCAACCACGGGCTTAAGGGTTGGCTCAAATAGTCTCCTTCAGACTGACAAATTGATTTGGTCCTATATGCCTGTATTTATCCTTCCTTTCTCACTCTCATCCAGTAAAATATGTACTAATGTACATAGTTCATGCAAATTGAACTGAAAGACACAGGGAGCTCTTTGCACACTCTTTGAGAAAGCAGAGGAGGGAACACTTTCCAATTCATTTGAAGAGGCCAGCTTTGCCCCAATACCAAAATCAAGCAAAGACATAAGAAAATTATAGAGCAACATCTTTCATAAATACAGATGCAAAAATCCTTAAGAAAGCATAAGCAAGGTAATAAGGTAAAAATAATATGCCAGGACCAAGGGGTGGGACAAGTACCTAGGATTGTGAGGTTGGTTTAACATTAGAAAAAACATCCATCACTGTAATTCACTATTACATAGTAGGAGGAGAAAAAAAAAATCATGATCACTTCGGTATATGCAGTAAAAGCATGTGACCAAATTTAACATGTGACCCATTTAGAAAAAAACTATCAGCAAACTAATGAAAATGTCCTCAATCCTCCACCCCAAAAAAAGACATCTGTGAACAGCTGCAGCTAATATCATATCTAGTGAATATTCTTCCCCTAGAAAGGCAAAAATGGCCTCTTAGTGCAGCAAGGCAAGAAAAAGAGATAAAAGGCATGCAGATTTTTCTGAAAAGAAGTAACACTATCTCATAGGCAACATGACTGTACATATAAAAAAGCCTAAGGAATACTCCAGAAAGCTATGAGAATAATTGAGCAAGGTCTCAGGATGCAGTCAATATTCAAAAATTAATTATATTTCCATATACTAGAATATAAAAATTTCACAAAAATACCATTTATAACAGCATCAAAAATATAAAATAAATAAAATTAAACAAAATAAGTACAAGACTGGTACACCAAAACTAAAATATATTGCTGAAATAAAGATATGTAAGTGGAAATATCTAGCTCATAGAATAATGGACTCGATATTATTAAGATATAAATTCAACATAATTCCAATCGCCATCCCAGCTGGCCTTTTTTGCAAACACTGATAAGCTTATTAAAAATGCATATGGAAATTCAAAGGACCTAAAATAGGCAAAACAAATTTGAAAATACAGAACGAAGCTGGAGGACTGACATGCCTGATTTCAGGAGAGTGTGGTGATGGCTAAGAGTGGATACATAGAGCAATGGAAAAGGATAAATAATCCAATAAAAAGGAATGAAGTATTGATATGTGCTACGACATGGGTAAATCTTAAAATCATTATACTTAGTGAAAGAAGCCAGACACAAAAAGCCACATATTGTATAATTCCATTGATATGAAATGTCCCAAACTGGCAAATCCACTGAGATAGAAAGATCAGTGGTTGTCAAGGGAAGAACGGGGAGATATTACTAATAGGTATGGATGGGATTTCTTTTGGGGGTGATGAAAATCTTCTGGAATTAAATATCGGTGAGAGTTGCATAACCTTGTGAATATACTAAAAACCACTCAATTATATACTTTTAAAAATTAATTTCATGGCACGTAAATTATCTCAATAAAAAAAAATAAAACTTCTGACAGAATAGACCCACAAATGTATGGTCAACTGATTTTCAGTGAAGGTGCCAAAGCAATTCAATGAAGAAAAAGGTAACTCTTTTTCAACAACTGGTGTGAGAATTAGAGATATGTAAGGAAAAATGTGAACCTTGAAATACGTTACTTTGAAATGGTTCATAAGCCTAAAACTATAAAACTTCTGGAAGAAAACATCCAAAAAATTCTTCATGACCTAGGGATGTGCAAATATTTTGTAGATAGTTTACTAAATGCAAAAACCATAAAAGGAAAATTTGATATTTAGACTTCATAAGATTTAAAAACTTTTCCTCTACAAAGGATAGTGTTAGAAAAAATGAAAAAGGCAAACCACAGAGGGGGAGAAATTTTCACACATGTAGATCCGACAAGGGACTTGCTTCCAGAATGTATAAAGAGCTCTTCAATTCGACAGCAAGGCAGCTCAATTTAAAAATGGGGAAAAGGTCTACAGCTATGCTACCCTGAACAAGCCTGATCTCAGAAGCTAAGCAGGGTCGGGCCTGGTTTGTACTTGGATGAGAGACCACTTAGGATACCAGATGCTGTAGGCATTAAAAAAAAAAAAATGGGGAAAAGATTTGAATAGACAATGTAAGAAGGTAAATAGATGGCCATTTAGCATATGAAAAGATGCTTAATATCACTATTCATCAGGAAAATGTCTATTAAATCCACAATGAGATACTACTTTCATACCCTCTATAAAAGATAAAATTAAAAAGACTGATAGTACCTAGTGTTGGTGAAAATGTAAAGCAATTAGAACTCTCATACTTTGATGATGAGTATAAAATGGCACAACTATGTTCGAAAATCACTGGCGGTTTCTTATAAAGTTAGCCATAAATTTAACACGTGACCTAGCCATTCCACTCCTAGATGTTTACCCAAGAGAAATGAAAACACATACACATACACGAACACCGGCACACAAATGTTCCCAGCAGCTTTATTCATTGTAGCCTAAAATCAGAAATGATGCAAATATCCATCAACGGGTAAATGGATAAAGTGTGGTATAATCACCGTATGTGGTTTAATAGAATACTTCTCAGTAATACAAACAGTTAATATGTACAACGACGTGGGTGAAACTCAAATACCTTATATTGACTGAAAGAAGCTAGAGAGAAAAGTGAACATGGAGTATGATCCCATTTAATAAGTTCTAAAAGAGACAAAACTAATCTACAGTGATAAAAACTGTATTAGTGTTTAATTTTGAGGGGGGGAGATTAATTGCAAAAGGCATGAAGATTCTCCTTGGGGTGACAGAAATGCTTTATATCTTGTCTGTAGTAGTGGTTACATGGGCACTCTCTTTTGTCAAAACTCACAGAACCATACACCTTAAGTTGGCACATTTTATTTCATGCATAGCATACTTCAATAAAGTGTACAAGAAAAAGATATGGGCTATGGATTGGCAAACTCAGTCACTGACTCTAAAACAAAAACCTAGTAAACTCAGGGTGAAGTCACATAAAGCTTTATCAACATTAAACACACATGTAAATTTGTACATATGTAAAAGCCTTTCATTATGCTATTTAGTGCTATAAGAATTCAGTCACAGGATTGTTCTGTAAACTCTGCCAGTTAAGTATTTGAGCTTTCTGAGATGCATGCATCAAAGGTATCCCCATATGGATTCACCAAGGAGTACAATTCCCATCTCTGCTGACTTCTAATATGGTACCTAAGTATGAAATCTGAGTGCCCCCTAAAAAGGCGATGATTCTACATCCTGGATTTGGGGGATGGCCAGGCTCACTCTTGGCCTGTGTAATTCTGAGCAGGCACCATTCACATAAACTAGGAGAAGGATGCAGAATACATCACTGGGAACTCCTATTGTTGTGCAAGGCTTTAGATGGCCTCTATGTTCAATATTCTGGAAAATATTCAGGCCAACTACCCCACTCTTCAGTGAGAAGAATATAGTTCCCTTGTCCATGACATCTGTTCTTTTACGCCTAGCAACACCTCATCTCCCCTTCTTTTGCTACTGATTTTCTTTGAGAAAACCATTTTCCCTCATTCATGATTTCTTTCATGAATATCAATGAGGAGCCTTTGACCAGGGGTTAGACTGAGTCCTACGCCCATCAGACACTTTCCTGGGTCTCTGTATGGTGACTACAGTGTTCGAGAATGGCCTGTTTTTAAGTACACATAAACCACCCTGACTCTGAAGCCCAGGAGCTTTCCCTCATTTTCCTGACACTCTCCTGGTTTCTGGCCTTGCTCTAGGTGGATATGTTAGCTTTTCTGTGAACTGCCTCCATGTTTCCATTCTCTTCCTTTTTGGCTAAGTCAGCCACAGATGGTTTCTGTTGATTGCAACATATCCCAGCTGATATAACACAAAACTGAAAAATCCGAAGAAACTTGTCAAAGCAGCCACTTCGTTGAATCTTGGCTTGGCTGTGGGAGACCTGGCTTACAGTCCTGGCTCCACTACTTATTAGCTATGTGTTTCTGTCTTTGGGGCAGGTCATGGCTGAGCATCAGTTTGCTCATCTTGAAAATGTTCCATAAATATATTCCAAATGCCTTGTGTGACAAGCAAAGACCATCATAATGCAGTTTGATGTATTTTTTAAAACTCTTTATGTACCATACAAATTTTGAAAGGACCACATGAAATAAAGTTCATGAGAACATTTTATCAGATATAAGATATCTAAATAAATAAAACCTTTTTCCTTTCTGTGTATCTTAAAAATTACTCGTGGTATGGCTTCCCAGGAATAAGCTGTTCCTCTTTCCACAGGTAAGTTAGTTGTTGGATCTAATGTGATTACCTTTTTGCTCTTTAATACATGCACCCAATCGTTGCTTAAGGCTCTCCTGGGTGTATTTTAAATAAGGCAATTGTGTATACAAAATATCTGTTAGCAAAGTAAAATCCTTCTTGGAGCCAATTCAGAAATCCAGAGTATTTCTCTATATTAATTTTCCAATAATTATTTTATAAAAATCACGTACACACAAAAATCCAACACTTTTGTCTTTCTGTGCGATACTGTGAGACTCTTATTTTGATAGCAGGATACAGTGGCTGACTTTTAGCTGAGAGACTTAGGATATAATTAACAATTGACATACACTCTGCTTCCTAGACTCTTGATTTCTTTGGGAACATATTTAGAGATGGACAATCATGACCTCTCTGCACAGCTGGATTATTCTATTCTTAAATCTCTGGAAATAGTCAAGTCAATGTGAAAGGTGCAAATGAATTACAGGTCACTAAGCCTGGGTTTTAAGGAGAGAAACAAATCATTTGGGATAATTAAAACCCTAATTCAAACCTACATTAAGGAATTTGGTCAAGATTCCAAGCTGTCTTAATTCAAAACATGGAGACATTTGCACATGTGTATACATACACACATAGGCAAACAAGTGAAACCAACTACTAAGTCTCAGGAAAATGCTAGGAACAAAGTTACCATAGTTTAGGTTTCAGACTTGGGTTCTATGTAGGGCTTCACCTCTTAATCCCTCTCTCCTATTGGCACTGAAACAACATAGCCCTGAAATCATGGCTTTTTGTTGTAGAAGGATCCTCAGAAGTCATCTAGTTTTATATGCCACCCGATGCCTGTGCTCCCTCTGCCAATCCCCCAAAACGATCAACATCTTGTCGGAAGACAGGCAGTGTTAGTGTTTGAAGGCACGCGCTTTGGCACAGAGACGTATCTGGGTTATCCAGGCTGTACCACTTACTAGCAGTCACCTAGGGTAAGTACCTTCACCTTAACGTCTTCATTTATAAGTAGTGGATGATAACAGGACCAGCCTCACAGGGCTGAATGAGCTAATAAACTTAGTGTCTGGCACACAGTTAAGAACCTGGCACTTAATAAGTGCTCAAATAAAATGTAGCTAGCATTCCCTACTATTATAAAAGAGAGGCCCATACTAAAGTTGAAAGAGCTCCAGCTGTTAGGACAGTGGGGACTGGCTGGCTGCTACTTCCCTCCCATGGATCCTCGGATCCTACAGAGCTTAATTAAAGCTCCTGAATCACCATCAACTCATTTTTTCCGTCATCCAACTACCAAAAAATCGTATCCCACTTTCAAACTACATCTGGCGTATGACCTCTTCTTACCACTTTCACCACTATCACTTGACCAAACCGCCAACATTTCTTGCCTAAGCAACTGTAATCCCACAGGCTTCCCTCTTTGTTCCATATAATCTATTCTCTTAACCAAAAGCCAGAATAGTCTTTAAAAATGAAAATCAGATATTGCACCCCTGCTCAAAACTCTCCAATGAATTCCTGCCACATTTGGAATAAACTTTTAATTCCTCTCATTTCCTAACGAGGCTCTATATGACCTGTTTACCTCTTGGCCTCATCTCCAACCATCTCCCCTTGCCTAGTCTATCCCAGCCACACTGTCTGCCTCGTGTTTGTCTAACTTCAGAAGTAAGTTTCTGTTTCAGGGCCTTTGTGTTTGCAGCTACTTCACAAGCCCCTTCCTCTTTCCTTTGCAAACTCTGCTCAAATGTTACTTCTTAGCGAGGCCTTCCCAGGCAACCTCATCTTAAAAAAAAAAAAAAAAAAAAAAAAAAAAAAAAAAAAAACACTTTCTGCTCTTACTCCTGTCCCCTTACTGTCTGTCCCTTTATCTTACTTTTCTTCTTAGCACTTAATAACACAGCTGACAACATATATTTATTTGTTTGTCTGTCTACTAGAATGTCAACTACTTGGGGGTCACAATTTTATTCTGTTTTGTTCACTGCAGTATCCACAGCATCTAAGTAGCGTATGGGACCCAGCAGGTGCTTAATAAATATTGCATTGTTTTTAATGCATGAAGAAATGAATACTACTGAGCACAGTTCCTGGGATATAGTAAATGGCTATGAGTTTGTGATGTCAATCTTAGAAATTAAAAAAATATTCAATGGAAAGACCGAAATCCTTTAGTGACACTACATAAAATGTCAAAAATAAAAAATATCATATATTCACCTGATTTCAATGTAAATACACAATATATCATACTTACTTGGAGTTTCTTCTAAAATTTCCTGAAACTTGGTTCTCTCATAATCCACCAGCTGGCGTTGAAGATGTGGTCTAAGACTTCTAATTGTAAAATTGACCATGTCCATTTTCATGAGGTCCAGGACATGAAATATTTGTCTAAAAATTTTAGAATTGAAACAGAGAAATAATTAAGAAATTACGCTGAAATTCATTAACTTTTACCTATTTTTCAGGTTAAAAAAAAACAAACCCCAAAATGGTTCTAAAATTCCAATTGCCATGTGGCAAGGCCACTTTTCAGATAAGACACTGCATATGCATTCCAAATGTATTCCTCCACAGCTCTCAAAGGACTATTTGCTTTAGCAAATATAATGCCTCCAGCTGAGCCATCACACCCCCTCAGGAACTGATAGAAAGACACCAAGAAGTATACACAATAAGTCTTAACAAAAAAGATTGGAGAAGAAATTTCCATTTGAAAGCCCCTGAAATTTTAAGGAGTCTGAACATAGTGTATATGGTTTCTGTTCCTAAGGGAATAAGAAAAAAAACAAAAACAAACAAACAAAAAAAAAACCAAGAAAATGGACAGGGCAGTGAGGCACAGGGGAAAAATACTTCCTTTAAGAGATGGGCAGCCCTGGGCTCAAATTCAGCTTTGCAACCGATCTGCTCTGTGGCCAGGCACAAATTATTCAATCTCTCTAAGCCTCAGTCCCCTCACCTGTCTAAGGAGAGGACAAGGTCAACCTTGGAGGGATTTTGTGAAGTCGATGAGATAACGAATGTAAAATGTAAGGGACTGTGGCATCCAGTAGGTGCTCAATAAAAAAACCAAGATGGATACCACATATTTGGTATCTCGCATGGGTACTAAGACAACTAGAAGCGAGGATTCTGCAACAGAAGAGCTGCAATCTGCCAGAGCTGAGCAAAATCCTCTAAGGACACATAAAGCCCTTTTTACAGATGGGGAACAGTGGCTGAGACATTATCAATGTCCAAGGTCATAAAGTAAGTTACCTGCTACATGCAGCTTCTTTCCCCTCCCTTTCCAATGCTATTACATGAAACTTAATTCTCACAGGGGCCGTATTCCCCGCCCCACCTCCCCTCAAAAAAGAAAAGTTCCCTTCAATGGCAAAAAGTGTTGCAGGCTCCTCCTTCTGGGATTGTCATGATTAGACTGGCATGATTTCACCTCACTTCGTCGGGGAAGCTGTGGCAGAGATGGCTGGCTGACAAGCAAAGCTCCACACTCCCTTTCCGGTGGGCAGATTCGAGGCTGGGAAATGTGTTTACAGACAGCAAGCACATTTCCCAGGCCCCCTTCAATCTAGGTGGGACCATGGGACTCGTTATAATCAGTGAAATGTGTCATTTCGGGGCGAAGGTGGTTAAACATTGCATATGCCTTCCCTGCCCACCAGCTGGATTTAAAGAACTGTGAGGACCTGGGCAAAGGTGGAGCTAAGGAGAGAAGGAGCCTGAGTCCTTGAATGACATGTGGAAGGTTGTCTGACCAAGAACCCCTGGCTTGAACTGTGATATGAATGAGAAGCAAACTTTCATTGGTTAAATCACCGAGAATTCAGGGTTATGTGTTATAGTAGCTAGCATTACCATAACAAAGTCTTTCTAGATCCTTGACTAGGTCACCCTGTTGGAGGCTCTATTCATCCCTTCCACTTCCCCTTGCACAGTACTTACCATGATTCTAAATCCTTGTTCCAGGCCTGTCTCCCCATTAGACTGTAGACTCCCTGGAGTCAGGAACTGTCTCTTTTTCATCTCTACATCCCCCATACCCAGCACATGCCAACTAACAACCATTAGATCACTCTATCTAAAAACCCTACGTGTACAGTAAATGATTGACTCCTTGCTTATTTGATTTTCTTCTAGGCCAAGGATTCTTCTGAGAGACCAGTTATTATTCTGTGTTCCTCAATCTCCGCATTTCCCTTCTGAGTGAACTTAGAGATATTCTAGAAAATATAAGCAACAAAAGTGCTAACCTCAGCACCTCCACGATGTTGCCAGTGGACTTTAACTCTCTGATATCATCATCTCGCACGGGGGCACACAGCTTTCCCATCGTACTGATGACATAGTTGGCCAGGCCTTGGATGTCCACAGCACTGTGCTCAGCCTGCTGCCTAATGAGGTCTGTGTCCAAAACTTCACAGATCTGGTTGCGAAGCCGGTTACCACCAGGAGTCAGAAAAGAGAGAAGAATCTGCACAGGGAAAGGAAGGAAAAATCAACAGCAATATTACATGAATAAAGGTTGTCATTTTTATTTCAATGTCTAGATGACCAAGTTCTCTGTTTATATTTTAATCCCCTGGATGCCACAGTTTACACTGACACTGGTGGATCAGAGCACTCCAGTGTCTCAACCCTAAAAAGGAAGATCTAGCTTCTGAATTAAAGTCCCCACCCTATTCATGGAAAATTATTGATACTGTTGGAATGAATGCAATTGGCAAGGAAACAATATTACTGAAAGAACTTCAAGAAGTTTACAGAAACCGTGCAAAGAAAGAACAAGTTGCAGATCATGGCTTCAAAAGAAGCCTTTAAAGAAGAGCAAACAGAATCACCCCATCGGCTTCTTTAGTATAATATGTTTTACGTATAAAGTATTTATTATATATTCTATAAGCAACCTATATTGAGTATTCAATAAGTAATAGACATTGTACTTATACACATAGCGTGTGGTCAGGAGCACAGGCTCTGAGCCAGAATGCCTCAGGTCAAATCCCTCTCCATCCCTCAAAGCTGTGTGACCCTGCATGAGTCAGGGAACTCAGTTCCTTTATGTAAAATAACAGGTGTAACTACCTCCCAGCATTACAGTAAGGATAAATGAATAATCTCATGCTTGGCCCAGAGCAGGTGTCTTGTAGAGGTTAGCTACAACTATAACTGTCATTTAATTTAATTCTTACAACTACCCTGTTAAACACTTAGGAAAATGAGACTTAAAGAGGGAGAGGCCACTGTTAAGCCAGGTTAATGCCAGTGTGTGCTCCTGACTTCTACAACCAGTATTACATGCGCTGAGCAGCACTCTGAGTTTCCTCCACTGCCCTATTTTCCCAGCCTCTGCCCCACTCCAGCAGGGGCAGGAAAAATCCCTCCCTGTGACTGAACTAGCTCAGTTTTTCAGAAAGGGTCTCTAATATTCTTTGGAGGACATGAAAACAGTCTTTGGGGGAAAACAATTACTAATTCATACAGACAAGGTCAACTCACCTCTCTGATTTCTTCAAACAGTTTGATGGCATGTTCATACTCTGGAGGCTCAGCATTCAGTTCTGATTCCAAGACATCCCAGAAGGCCTGGTGGACAATGTGCTTCACACGGCGGGCCAAGCTACAGGAGTGAAATGGATTGTTTTTCAAAATAAACATTATTTTCTCTGTTTATAAAAGAAATATGTTCGTGGTAGAAATCTTAGAAACTACAGAAGACAGAAAACAAATTGCCCATAACTCCATGATTTCCCTTGTTTAACGTATTGTTCTAACATAGAATATCCAGTATGTACAATATTATATATTTGTTTTATTTAATATTCTGTCCTAAGCATTTCTCTTAGATTTTTAAATGCTTCCTTCCTATAGCTTTCAATAAGTGCATAAAATTCTGTCCTAAGGAGATACCCTAGTTTACCTAGCTACTCTTCTACACACATTCTTAGACTTGTTACAGATTTTTGAGACGAGATGGCCAAGTTGCTCTTTCCTCAACAGCTGAAATTTCGTGGCACAGAACGGAACAGATTGGCCCCAAGGAGACATGTATCTGAAAGCCTGCCAAGTTCAGCTTGGATGTCCCATTTAAAGTTAGCCAGATGAAACTGCGGAAATAGAAGCCTCCCTAGGAAGAGCTCACAATAGAATAGGTGCCACCTTGCTTCACCCCTTATGTCAATGCCCTAAAATAGGTGGACATTAAAATACACACATCTCTACTGAACTCCTACACCATTCTGTAACAGCTTTGAAAAAAGCACGTGTTCCTCTGTACTGGGACTACTTACCATTCTTGATCTCCTCACAGGGCTATCGACCTTTCCCAGGTAGAGGCCACCACTTCTGTGAGGCACCTGCCACTACACCTAGCACCTAGCATATACTGAGCATTCGACAAATGCACGGTGTGTGAATTAATAATGTGATAGCTATGCGCATCTCCTCATTTTTCTTTTTAAAGTACAAATAGCTAAATATACAACAATGCTATGAGAAATGAAAATTAGCTTTCTGAAGAATGCGTTGAAACTGTTTCTATAACTGCGAAGACTATATTCCACTCAGCAAATTTAAATGCTTAAACTTGTTCAGCATAAATGCCATTTCCAATGTTTGAGACTCTCTTGAGCAACTACAGAACAATTACAAAGGCAAACATTGCTGGGATGGACTTTTGCTCTTGACTTTACAAGCCTCATGTACTTGGCTTGAATGGACCAATCAGGAATGAACTGAAACAGCTTTATAGCTCCCGCAGGGACATCTGAATTTAAATGTAAGTTTTCCTAAAGGCCAAAAGATACTTCTGACACCTTCGATTTTCTGGAGGTGGGGTGGAGGGATGAGATCAATTAAATCATTTATAAGCACTCCAACTGGGTAGTAGAAATCTGACTTATTTTTATAAGATTTTTCCCCAAAGAAAATATTTGGTAAAATATGAGTCATCCATATTTTAAAAAGTAACAACTTGGCCATTGTGGAAAGTCACCTAAAAATCACCAGCTCATAATATGCTATTTCATTTTCAAACACAGGTAATAACTCTGTGTGTCCTAACTCTGCATGTTGCTCCCCTTGCTTGCATTTTCTAGCTATGGGAGAAAATGAACATAACAGAATCCACATTATTCATAGTATCAAAGTATTTATGTGCAAGGCACTTGTATGTCGATGCGTGTGCATCTGAAGTGTGTACTGTAGTCCCCATCCCATCGCTGGGGAATGTGAGGCTCAGATATGGTCTCAGCAGATCAGGATTCAAACCCCGGGGTCTGTCTGATCCTAAAGTAGCTTCACTAGGGTCTATATTTGCAACTTTTGAATTTAAAGTTGCAAATGTCTCCCAACTGTCTTTTGCTATACTTCATAAAACACACGAATATCCATTTTTATTAGCCAGTCAATAAATACTTATTTATTGTGTTTCTTTATTTATTACCATTCAATATGTGGTGGACCTTGGGATATTATAATGAAAAGAAAGTCTCTGCTCTCAGAAAGCATATATGTTAGCAGAGACAGAAAGGCCAAAAAAAAAAAACAAAAAACCAAAAAACAAACAAACAAACAAAAACCCCAAAACATTAAAAATGAATAAGACAGCTGCAGAGCTACGAGGAAGAAAGAGTCAGACAATGTGGTAGACAGTGATGGAGAGGGCAATGATTTTGCCGAGTGGCTGAAGACCGCTTCTCTGAGACAGTGACCTTTGAACTGAGACTTGAACAGGGAAAAGAAAGCAGCCAGTGAGGATCTTGGGGAAGAATACTGAAAAGAGAAAGAATGACAAAGTCCCTGGGACAGGATCCAGCTGGTACACCCTGAGATGAGCAAGGAAGCCAGTGTGGCTGAAGCGCAACAGGAGCGAGGGAAAGGAGTAAGTGACAGGCTGGCGAGGGAGGGCCTTGCGGGTCACACTAAGGAGCTTATATTTGTATTCTAAGTGGACTAAAACACCATTGAAGGATTTTAAGCAAAGAAATGATCTCATCTGATTTACCCTTTAGAAAGAGCTCTATGGCTATCGTGTGGATGTGGAAGAACTAAGAATAGAGAAGGGGCAACTAGTTAGGACTGGGAGATGACGGTGGCCTGGCCTAAGGGTGTGGCTGCAGAGTTGGTATAAATGAGCATAATGACATGCAGTTATAATGGACAACCAAACAGATACACCTACTTTGGCCAGTAAGCTCAAAAAATGTCAAGGACTGTTATGAACAACATCTCTAGGAGCAGAAGGATTATGATCCACATTTCAATTAAACAAATTTTTTATATTTACTATTTTCCTGTTTTCAAACAAACAAAAACATTCTGAATGGAATCAAATATTATAAGTTCTCTTAACTGATAGAGAGAATGCCTCTGGGTTTATAAACGGCACTGTGAGGTTGAAGATTCAGTGCCATCATTCATGAGCCATCTTTACCTCTAAAGATGATTTACCTGTAGTAATAGCCACAAACCTTTTCTCCTCTCTGTCCCAGCCACTGAAGCAAGAGAGGGTGAGGGAGGACATAAGACTGTGGCTGTGACTAGAGATCCCTTGGGAATAAGGTTAACCAGGGGTGCCTATGCAGCTGATTCCTACCTCCAGAGGCTTCTGGATCACCTAGTCTTAGCACTTTGACAACTCAGCTACATTTCTTTATCTTTCACAACTTGAATATTATTCTTTAATAAGTCAATGCGCAAATATTTCTTGAGTCTGTATTATATGTCAGGTACTCTGCTAGGCAATAGGATGGAGCAAACGATATAGAACTAGTTCCTCCCTTAATAGTGCTTTTGGTCAAGTGGGAAAGACAGACATGGAACATAAAAATTCCAATGTATCTTAACAAAGGAGAGGTAAGGGGTCTTTAGCAAGGGGATATAATGTATATAGTGGGCTCACGAGTGTCAGGAAAAGCTTCCCTCAGGGAGTGACAGATAAGCTGACTCCTAAAGATCATGAGTAACACGTACCCTAGAGGAATTGTTTTAAGAACAAGTATAAGACTTGTTAGGGAATCAAAAATGTTTACTTCCAGTGGCTATTACATGAGAACTTCCAGGAATCAGTGTGAATGTGTGCGTGTATGCACACACATGTGCGCGCGCACACACAACCTGCAGCACAGTTTATGTACAACGAACACCTCTAGGTTACCTGTTCTCAGGGAGGGCATCTTGTTTCAACTGGAAGTTCTCATTGACAGCAATTTCATGAGCGAGAGTCATGTCTGCTAAGTTCCTCGCTGCAGCCATCACTTCATCAAACGTGACAATCCTGGGAGGACTAGTTGCTGAAAGAAAAACAAGGCAGTTAATGTAGAAGGAAGCTGTCATTCAGCAAAACCTCCTGACGCAGACCAAGTGTAAGTTATTTCAACACGTATTTTCAGGGTTTTACAAGTAAGAAGACTATATATGAAAATAGGTGAATTCTTCTATCTTAATACTGAAGACTTCAGAACTTTTAAGAAATTTTGATAGCTTCAGTTACTGTATTGATATTAAATTTTCAAATGTTTTTGAAATAATCTTATTCATACAGGCGATCACAAATTAATTTTTAAAAATTAAATCACTTCAATTTTTTAGTGCCTATTATATTTGTACTTATTACATGTCATATATTGAAAATTAATAAGACTACTTTTTATTCTGTAATTCATAACTCATTAATTTGAGCAGATTCAATATGAAATAACTGATTTTTTAAAACTATAATTTCTAAAAGCATAGGCAGTATAATATAACGCTTAGATGTGGTCCTAAGTTTTTCCAAACTGTAGTTATCATTTGATTTGACAGGGCTGTCCTGAGGTGATTAAATAAGATAATTTAGGAAAAGAACACAGTAAGACTCAATAAATGTAGATAATTAAAATAAAATAAGCTGTATAATCTACTTTTCGGTAGGTAGTAAATTATTATTCTGCTTATTTCTAAAGATTATTCTAAAAAATTAGTCAAATAAATCATGTCCTTTTGAAATCACTGTTGGAACTCTCAGCTTCTATTAATTAAAAATTGTTACTTCAAACAACAGGACTCACTAGCAATACTTTGCTACCTAAAATAATTTTAAGGAGGAAGTGGTGGTGGTAGAGCGCATGATGGGATACGCAGAATCAGTGAAACCCTTCTTCAGGATTCCTAGGTACCCTTTGAGAGGCATCAGCCCTGTAAATAGTATAAAGAGTAAAAAAAAGCAACAGTAAGCTAGGGGTCAGCTAGTAAATTCTTTTGCCATTCCCTATCCCATTAAGAACCTCCTTAAAAAAAGAAAGAAAAAAGAAAAAAACCTCCTTAAAAATGTCCATACCCTTTGGTTCAATAATCCAATTTCATCTAAGGAATTCCTGAAAAGGCTTTATGCAACAAGGGATTCATAAACCACTATTTGTAACAGCAAAAAAAAAAAAAAAAAAAAAGGAAACAAAGTAAATGTCCAATGACAAATAAATGGTTAAACAAATTTATGGTGCTGTCACTTGAAGTAGTAAGTAGTCATAAAAACAATATTTTAAAAATACATTATCATGAGTAAATGTTTTAGTGATAATACTAAGTGAAAAGAGTCCACACACATATACACACATATGTCTATGTGAAAAAATGAAGATATGACAAAGTGTTGCCATCTGTCATCTTTGGGTGATATAGGCAATACTGTCTTTTCTCTATACTTCCCAACTTTTCGATTTTTAAAAATGAGGACTTAAAATAAATACAAATAAACTTTTCTGAAGTGAGCATCTGATTATATTAAACATTGTTTTTTTTCTGTATTTGCTTTGTCAGTTTAAGTGTTACATTTTCTATACAATCTGCCAATTAAAAAGCTTTAAAAAAGAGACAAACACACCTGCTATACACATCTCTAGTTCCACACACAAAAAAAGGAAAAAAGGTGTCTCCCGTCACTGGGGCCACTCTTTTAACTTTCTCATACCCTGAATGTAGTAATTCTTATGGGGCCTTTTCTAGGGTGATTTGCACAACAGTTTTTGAAATTGGGCAGGAAACTCTTAAGATTATTTCACTTCCCGCCTGACCCTGGAATTGAGGCAAGTTTCCTTTCATGTAAATCAGAAATAATCAGAACACACTAATTTGAATTCATCCTTTAATGTGGCCCAAGAAATGATCTCAAGAAGGAGTGGCTTTCCACTACTTGAGAGAGACAGGTAGGGTTGATTTATAGTCACACCAAAGCAGATCAGAGACAGTGATAAAAATAAAAATGGGCAGGTTGTAAACGTTGGTGGCTATTTACTCCTGAGGGTGTGTGCAGGGCAGCTGCAGTGCCCCTGCAGTGCTAGTCCGGTCCATCTAGAGAGGAGGGGAAGTTCGTACTCTAATCTCAGTCATTTCGGAGTTTTCAAATCCAAAACACATATCTAGAACCATGCACAAACCCCCCCCCCCCCCGCCCCAGCTCTGCTCCCCTGTCGGCTTACAAGCAGGAGAGCTGGATTTGCTGGAGGAGTCACTTGTAAAGCTCTGCCTGGAGCACTCGTAGTCACTGAGCGAAGCCATGCTTTCGGAAAACCGGGAAGAGTCTGAATCACTTGGCTGGTCCTCACCCACACACTGCTTCTCACCGTTGAAGGGCATTTTCTGTCACTTGAGTGTGGGTCAAGAGATAGTACCTGCACAGACAAACAGACCCTGCGTCAACATTCTGTGGTACTTCCATCAGTGGGGCTGATGCTTCCTCCAGTGTAGACAGCCATGCCGCATGTGTCACAGCACTGGGGAGGTCCCCAGATTACCTCATGCTTCCCATAGCATCCAAGCTAGGCTATCACTAGGCCCTCAAGACTGCCTTCCAGAAAAGAGATTCCACAGCCACGGGGTGAGCTTACTCGGGACATATTCAGTGTGAACGTGGACTCTGGGAAATAACAGATCCTCAAAAAACAATGTGTTGAACACACTGTCCTCCTCCTGGGTTACTCAAACATGGGAAGGTAAGAGTGTGAGACTCTGTGGTCAGACTGCCTAAGTTAGAAGCTCATTTGGTCTTTTGTCATGTGACCTTGAGGAAGTCACTGAACTACCTATCTCATCGGTAAAGCTGGGGTGAAACACTAATCTCATAGGGTTGCTTGAAGATGAAATAGAATTCATCTTATTAAAGCGCTTAGTACAGTGCTCGAATGTTAGCTATTATTATTATTGTTCCTACATCTATTTTAAATAAAATATTTTTGAAATCAGCCCTGTTAGTTGTCTGTGAGCCTCTTGGGGAAAGAAGAAGGCCAATTAAAATCTCTGGCTGGCAAATCTGTAGGTTCTCCATCTTCCAGTGAACTGCCATAATATGAAGATCTTGGTATTTGCTTTGTACTTGGCAATTTAAGAAGCACCCACTACCAGGCACGAAAGGTCCCAATTCATAGGTAGTGGGGGAAACAGTCTCCAAGGGCCAAGGGGACTTACTAGGCCATAAAACTAGTCCTCTGACTTCATTCACTGTTGTTTCTGGGACACCAGATTGCTTCGCAGGGCAGGGCAGGGCGGGGCAGCTGGAACCGATCACCCCCTAGAAAGGCCATCCTGCACACAGGTGGCCCAGGCCTGATGAGCCCAGGAGCCTCAGCCAGGCCCGTGAGAAAGCTGGCCTTGATAGGAGTATGGTGTCGGCTGACACTGAGGGGAAACCTGGGACCGAGCAGAAAGGCATCTCAAATAGTGAATGGAGAGTAATGGTAGCAAGAGTTCACTGAGTCTCTTCGAACCTGAACCAGCCGATGCAATGAGGTGCTCAGAGCTTTGAAAGCTGCCAGAATGAGAAAACACAATAGTATGCCTGGAAAGACCTGCAGTTTCTTCAATGATTCCTTTCATATTTATTGAGTGCCTACTGTGTACCAGGCACTGAGAAGAGTAATAGTGAACAAAACAAACGAGGCTCTAATCTCACAGCTCTCAACTTCAGTTACCAAAAACGGTGTGTGCCAGACGCCAGAAAACAAGAAAAGGGAAAAAAAAACAAGGCCTTCCTGAGGAGGTATGAGAAAGGAGAGGCAGACAAGGTTGGGACTAAGGGGGAATCCAGCCTTTTGAGAGATATAGTGCCACTTTTTATCCCTTGGGTAGTAGAGACAAGGAAGGCCCGGGAAGGGACTTATAAACAGTTGAAAACCCAAGGGCACCTGTACCTGGCCTTATCTAAACAAACTTCTTCAGTCCTGCCACTCAGAAAATGCACCCTTGCTTGGCCCACCACTTTTTCAAACAGAAAACCACTAACTTGAAGGCTGCCACTACAGATTGAAGGACAAGAAGTTGAGTGTAGCTGCCGGGAAGCTACCAGGTAGGGACATTCACCTTATCCTAGAGTTCAAAGGCCAACCACCATGAACACAGGCCGTAAAATAGCCCTGAACCCTTTGCATCCTCAGAGGTGAAATAACCTCCTTTACCCCCTACAAACTAGATTCTATTTGAGCTTTAACTCCCATGTGCTGGGGGGGGAAATAGGGGAGGATGCGGAGGACCAAAGAAAAGGGTCTATTCTAATCCTTTCACTTTCACCAAACTCCAAATCCTAAATAGAATGCTTGCCCTTTTCTCTCGCTTTCCCTCTTTGCCAATATTTTACTCCTCACTGATGGCATTTCATGCAAATGCGACTTCTCCGGGAAGCCCTCCCTCTACCCTCTGGCCAGAGCTAAGGACACTCTTCTTTGTACATCCATGGCACATCTCCTGTGTCTCCACGACACTCCACGACACTGCTTAGTCCCTTGTATAGTGATTTTCCTCCCATGGCTACTTCCAACTCTCCATAATAAGGCAGGGACTGTGTCTCATCCACTGCTTGTGTCAAGAATGTGACAAGTATTCATTCGGTGTCAGCTGAATCGGAATCATTGACTCTCTCATTTGGTACAGCTTCAACCAGAACATTTGCAAACTGATATCACTACACATTGACAGGTCCAAAGTTCAAACACTGGAGCAGAGAACCCACCACCTAAATCTACCTTATTAGGTTTAAGACTCACTATTCCCTAGTCTTTATCACACTCTTAGTTGAATATCTTAAATTTTGTTTCCACTCTATTACCTTTTACTCTACTGTAACAACTGCGCTATGTATGTTCTGCTCTTAATTTCTCTTCACTTGGCTGTTTTTCCAAGTAAAGCTGAATAAAGGCTTTCCACCCATGGAAATTTATGAACTAGATTAATTCATACATTACTCCATTGGATTTATTTAACCATAAATTCATCTATTAGAATTTATGAACTGTCCATTTAGTTTCCTACTCCAGCTGAACAGCATACCTCACAGGTTTTTCAATTGTTTAACAAGGCAGCAAAGTACAATGATTTAAAAAATAAAAGACCTAGGTTAGAAGTTAGAAGTCCAGAGTCTGAAGCCTGGGTCTGCCATTTATGTGACTTTGTGCACATCACATCTGTTCTCTTCACCTCATTTTTCTGAGCAGGCAGGACCAGTTATAAGGTCCCTTTCTGCTAGGAATTGCTAAAATGCTATAAACTCAGAGTTCCATGAGGCATCGCTACATGTTCTGAAAAATTAAATGGCAGGAATGGTTAATAATGTGCAACTACATTTTTTTCCCCAACAATTCACTGAAGGTAGAGTTTCTGGCCCATGGATGCTACAGAAAACTCAAAAGCTTAAAACGGTTTAGAAACTCTTGTTTAGTTGGCAGAAGCCTCCATAGCAAATGGGGCTTTAGTGCATCTGGGCAGATACTTTTCTTTGAAGCCAAAATGCCCATTATTACTTTATTACAAAATTGCTTGTTTCTTTATATAGGCATACAATACCTAATTCATAGTGTTGGAGTGACATTTCATTTAGTCAATGTACGTAGCCTTGGAACAGTGTCTGATACAGAGTAAACGGGACACAGATGTTCACTAGTATTAGTATTATTTGCTTTTCTTGTTATCATCATTTCAGGCATTAAAAACTAGAGAGAAGAACAGTTTTATCCTGTGATGATAAAAGCATGTTTCCCTACAGATAAACAAGGCTGGCAGTTAACCTAGGACAGAACTCTTGCACTTGTTTGAAATATAAAAGCTGAAAGCAAATGGCCCATACTGGTGTAAATGGTCTTCTGCAAGTTCCTTCACATCTGTTCTTACTTTTCTTGGTCTTGGGTTTCCATGTAAGTCATTTGGGGACAGAGCTACTTGACTCAAAAGACACTGAATGCAATTAAACTGCTTTTAAAACTATTTTGGATTCTCTCTTAGAACAATGATAATGAAACCAGGCTGATTCTTTAAGAAACATAATGCTTCTCAAACTGACAAACTTAGATCTACTTGACCTTTTCCGCTGTGACTCACAAGCAAACCATACAACTTTTCAGGAAGACCACAACTCATCCTACCTGGAGGATTTACTCACTGGCCAAAGGTAAAATCAAAGGTGAAGACAGAAGATAACACCAAGGAAAGCCTCCAACACTACAGTGGGTCACTATTCAAAGAGAGTAATCACATTTTCACTGTAGTGTTCCATATTTAATAATAATAAATGCAATATTATACGATTACTTCCAAGACCAACAATGGGGATACAACAGACACTTAAATATTTATTGCTGAATGAATAAGTGGATGAATGAATGGCATTATGACCACTGACATTTTAGAGAGCAGAGAATGAAGGGGCTGGTCCTCTGTCCCACCGCAGATGGAGGGAAGATAGGCTTTTAATTTGCTAGTTGATTCTTCAATCTGTGTTCAGACTGCCAACTTTATTTCCTTTCTACGGCAAACTCTTATCTGCAAATGGTCCTACACTGGTTCAGGATGGCAAAGATCCACCAGTGGCAATGCACACGTCACGGAAGCAGTAAGAACACTGGCTCTGGAGACAGCTGGACTGGGCTCCTGATCCTGATTCTCGCTATGTACTGACTGGAGACAGGGAATTTATTGTTTTAAAATGGAGATAATAATAGTATCTACCTAATAGAATTCTCATGAAGATTAATTAAAATAGTCTATGTCAAGCATTAAACTCTTAGTAAGTGCTTGACAGATTGTCAACTATTATTTTATTCTCACTAAAAGAAGTTATGAACTCCAAAAATGTCAACGTCATAAAAACAATGAAAGGCTAAGATATATTCCAGATGGCAAGAGACTTGACAACTAAGTGCAATATATGATCCTAGACTGGATCCTGTGCTGGAGGGGAAAATGGACATTATTGGGTCAATTGAGAACATTGTAACAATACTTGAATCTACTTCTGCATTATATATTCAATTTCCTGAAGTTGATAAGTGTACTGTGACTATGTATTTAGGAATAAAGGGCCATTACGTTTGCAACTTTCGCACAAATGATTCAAATGAAAGAGAAAACAATAAAGCATACTGAACAAACTGTTAATGGGTGACTAAGAGTAAAAGGTAGACGATAGGGAGTTTTTTGTACTGTGCTTGCAACTTTTTCTGTAGATTTGGAATTATTTCTGAGCAAAAGGCTAAAAGAGATTTAAGTACTGAACTGAAACTTCAAGTCTAATTTGGAGTAGTGCAGTCTCCTGCAGTTTTTAGATTCTGATTGTTCCCATCACTGTGATAGCTTAGATGCCACTCTATTACAAAAGTTCTTCTGGACAGTCAAACTTGTCTCAATGTTCTTGAACAGTGCCTAGAAAATAAAAGAGGAAATAGTCCAGAGCCCTTCCGAAAAGAAAAAATCTATCCCTTTTAGTTCTTCTCCAGGTGGTTTCCCTTGTCCTAAGTCTCCTGGCAGTGGTTGACAGTCCCTCTGATCCGGACTCTGCCCATCTCATCCTGTACCACTCTCCCCTTAACCCTTCTGCTCCAGACACACCGGCCTTCTTTGGGTTCCTCAGACATGCAAAACTGCCTACTTTGGAGTACTTGTACCTTGTTATTCTCTCCTCTTAGGATGTTCTCCTCGATCACATGATTGGCTCCTTGTTGTTCAGATTTGAAATGTTACAACTTCCAAGCCACTTTCCCTAATATCCCCCACTCGCTCCCCTAATTTAGTCATCTAGAGCTTAGAACCCTTCCTGGAATAGAGTTCAATGATTATCATTGATGAACAAAATAAGCCACATACCTATTCATAAGACAACTTAGGTTTTCTTTCTCTTCTGCTTCATTCACATTACTCATATTCTCATTATACAGTCATTCAAAGTACTACGATTGTTTGTCTTCCCACTAAATTTTAAGGTGCTTGCAAGGAGGAGCTCTATCTCCACTCTTTAATTCTCTGTACCTACCTCAACCTATTTCTCAGACATCAATAATTCAAACTAGCAAAGATTCACAATTCCGGCGATTAAAGAAACATTTATATTGTGTCTTTCCGCCCTCTTAAAGCCCACTGATAGCAAATAACAACTCAAGCTAATGGTTATTAAGTGCTTATTACGACCCAGACCCCATGATAAGCGCTTTAAATGTTTTATCTCCTTGAAATTCATTACAACCTTGCTAGCTAAGGTATCATTATTATCCTCATTTTATAAATAAGAACTTGACGCTCAGAAAAGTTAAATTACTTGCCCAAGGATTCACAGCAGCAGCAGAGGCATGACTCAAATCCAGGTAGCGGATCCCTAAAGCCCATGTTTTCTACCACTCTGGGATGGCTGGAGAAAATGCAGTGCTCATTCTTTCCATTCCCACCCTGACAAATTGATCAACCCATCGCCACCACGTGAACATTTGCACATGTAGCAGCAAGCTGACCTTACCTCGGGGTGCCTGCTGCTCAAGGACTATACCGTGAAGGGCATCGCTTAAAGAGTCTATTGTCCAAAATAACTTCCAATCGCTCCACAAGAGTGACTGAAAATCCTCTATCAGGAAGCACTGCAAAATTCCTAGTTAAAACCCAAATATCAAAAGGGTTATCTGCTTATAACTAGTGCAAGTCAAAAAAAATAAAAATTAAAGTGAGTTATTTGGATTATTCAGCAGTGCCCTGAGGGATGGAACCCATCCAGCTAAGGTTATGTCATGGAAAACAGAAATTTCAAGAAACATGTAGGCATCATCTTTGAAGACCCAATCAAGGTAAGGTGCCAGGACAAGCATTGATGTATGTGTAGTAAACGGAAAGGAGGCCTGGCAGTAAGACTGGGGCTCTGAAGAAAAATGCAGTGGTGTGGAAAATCTGCATCTTTTTCAAAATGCTGCTTTACAACCAGTTTCAAAAGGCAGTGCTAAAAAGCTGTTTATCTGCTACAAAGCAAAAACCACAGAGCAGAGAGATAGGTGCCTGCTCCATTCAGTTAGAGAATACTGGTCTTCATCAAATTAGAGCCAACGAAGAGCTAGATAAAAGTCAACAAACCAGCCATTGTTTTAAAAAGCAGATGTTCGCACTACACATGACAGCATCAAGAAGCATTTCTAGGCACTTTTCACACTTGAAAACACATCTCCCCCTACCTCTAACTGGCCTGTTTTAAGTACCTGTGCTTCTCCCTCTGGAGTCGTCAACTCCTCACAAAATGGCATTGAAGCTGCTTCCACACATGACTAGGTATCTTTAGCTCTGGGCCACTTCAAGTCAGGCCACCTCTCCGGGTGCCAGGGTGATGTATGAAATCCCTAGAGGCAAGAGGGAAAGGCAAAGCAGGGAGCTTCCTAAAGGGAGAACCACTGTCCTAACCTCATTATGGCTGGTAGGCAGCGAAGAGCAATGTCTCTGGGTGGGACAAGATCATAAGACCGCGGGATCTTGGGGACTGATGAGCCAACTGGGGACAAGGACAATTTTTCTAGTTTCTTCAAGGTGAAAGTAACATAACCACCATCCTAGATAATGTTTCCCAAACTTGTCATTTGAATACCACTCTTCACATCTCTTTCCATATTGCCATCCTAAGCCATACACTAGTTTATCAATCACTTCTTTTTTTATCTTTACCAGATTTTTGCATTTAAGTACATTTATTTTTTTAAAGGAAACTTTGTAGCATTGTGAAATCTCTCGTTTACTAGCAGCTTTTCCTAACACTAACGAAAACACATAACCACGTTCGTCCACGTGCCACCTCAAATCAGCGCTGTTAACCCCAGTGGTGCCACCCAGAGGGGCAGCTTTGGAAAACACGAGCCATCCCTGAGAGGCCAGGGGTTGGATCCGGGCCTCACTGGCACTTCCCGCCGCTTTCCCCTGAGGGGTAACGTCGAGGGGCCGCACCGGAGTCTGCACCCCCACCCCGCCCACGTCCTCCCGCAGCCTCTCCCCTCCAGCAGCACGTTTCCTGTCAAAACAAACCCTTGGGGGAGGGGACAGCGGAGGTCCAGCCGAGTGCCGAGGAAACCCGGGCAACAAACCCAAACACACGCTTCGGGCCCCGCCCGGCCCTCACCGCGGTTCGCTTCGCTCACTCCAGCGGGGCCGGGGGTCGCAGGCGAGGAGGTGACCCTCCTGGAGGCCGGATGGTGGGAAGCCGCTCGCAGAGCGGTCGCTGGCACGGGCCCAGCGGGATGTAAACAGCGGCCCAGCGGCCGCGACCCCGCCGCCTCCAGGGCCCCAAGCCCGCGGCCACCCCGACACCCGCCGTGGCAGCTCGGCGCCCGCGCCCTGCTCCCACGCGGGACGGCGGTTCGAGGTCAAGCAAGGGGATTGGGGGAGCAGGAAACGGGGCCCTCTCGCCGCTGGCCCCGGCGTCCCAGTGCGGAGTTTTGCTGTGAGGCAAGCGAGGGAGGCTCTTGGGCTGCCCCGAGGCGACGGGTCCCCGTCCGCCGACCCTGGCCCATCACTTCAGGGCCGGCGACCCCCTCCCCCGGGATGGATACGCACCGGACGCGGCGCGGAGACGACCGGAGGAGAAGGGCGACTGGGCGAGCCTGGGTCAAGGCTCCCTGGGTGTCCCCTCACCCAGCACAGCACTAGAACCTCCAAAACTCCCCAGTCCAACCACCCCCAGCCTCCCCGGCTCCCCACGCGGTATTTAAAGGGCCGGGGAGGGACTCAAAGGTAGCAGCCACGACGTGACCATCGCGTAACCAGCGAGTGGGGGGAAGACAGCACGGGGGACAGGGGAATCCAAGGCGCTTCGGGCTCCCCTAGCAGATCTGGCAGATTTGACCTACTACAGAACATGTTCTCTCATATTAGGATGAAAGAAGCCGGAGAGAGCTTGGATCGAAGGTGTTTTCAGTGCGAGAGGGAAAGCTCCCCCCCGCGGGCCGGGAGTGGTGCGGCCCGAGGACTGCTAGGGGAGGGGAGAGAAGTGTTTACGGAACTGGGGCAGCCTTGCGGCCAGGGGCGCCCAGCGTTGGAGGCGGGGCCATCGGGGAGCTGGGGGCGGGGAATGATGGGGGCGGAGCCGGCGGGGAGCGGCAGGAGGGGCGGAGCCAGGGCGCAGGGGACCCGACCCAGCAGCCCACGGATCCGTTTGTGAACCGCTGGACTAACCCCCATGGGCTGCCCCGGGCGCACTAGGGTGGACATTGCTGCAAGCTCCCCGGCCGCGGGTGGAACTTTTACCACCCGAACACCCTTCATCTAGACGGGGCCATTCAAACTGGACGGGTGCTCACTATCACACCATCCACACATAGAGAGGACAACCCAACCGACAACGTGGCAAGTGCGTTCCCATGCACGTCCGCAACCAAGCGTGTCACCCACGTTTCTGTCTGCACTTCCACATCAACACGGGTCCAGATTTGCATACGGCTGGACCAGAAGATTAACTCCTGCGAGTCCCACCCATCCAGGCTCTCTGACAACTAACCAACCTCCTGTGCATGCGAAAGATAAAACATCTTACTTCCTCTAGGGTTCTTGGCAGCACCTAACTTTCTGTCCGGGAGAAGTTTCGACATTGGTTAATGTAAATAAGCAGTGCAAGGATGGGCTCTGTGCGGTCAGGCCTCCTGCTCAGCTCTTGCTGTGGGCGTGCTTCAGGGTGTGCAGAAATACCCCGGCCAACTCTCACACAGGAAAGCCGCTCTATACCATTGGTGTTATTTAGGAGATAGTTTGATGCAGGGATGTAAGTGAATTTTTTATAGGAGGAAGGATTTCTATTCAGCGCTGAACTGACATCTAGATTGTGGTGGCAAAATTGCTTCTGGAAATGAAACCAGACAAGCAACATTTTAAAGGAGGGTAGAAAGCCAATTGTCCTAGATGGAATAATTCAGTGTTACAATATGGACTCGTCTTGGGTTCAAACCCCGGCTCTGACATTTACTACTCATGATACCTTGGTCAATGAGATAACAGTGATAACTCTCTCATTGGGTTATTGTGAGGATGAAATGAGATAAAGCTCGTGAAGTCTTTAGAGCTGCACACAGTAAGCACTCAATTAGCGTTAGTTATTGAAACAATTTAGCGAACTTCTCTAAACTTAGCTGGCGATCTGTATAAATTTTTATTTATGTCTCCTTATGCCACTCTCTCCTCCCGTCTCCCATAATTTACGGCTTGATATAAATCAAGAGATTAAAGAGAAAATGCTGTTGCCACCAGGTTCTTTCCAGGTACTTTCATGCCCTTGTTTATACAGTATGTTGAAGTCAGGATGACAGATGCCTCCAACTTCGATTCTTGCCAAATAACAACCACCTCACAACTGCCATCCACACCCTAAAATCTCCGCAATAGAAAGATTAACCAAAAATATCCCTCAAATTTCTGGACACTGTGACAATGACACATGTAGCTTTGTTTCCTTTGTTAGCTTTGTAGGAGCTTGTTAAATATTATTTTGCTCTATTACATAACTTGGCGCTGGGGTGAGCGTGAGTCAAGAGAGTTGTCCAGTCTGCCAGGTGACCAACTCTTTGACCCTGGGCATGGTACTTATTTTAAAAGCTCAAATATGCAACTCTCAAAGCCACAAGGAAGCAATTTTTGTCAAAGCAGGTGAGTCAAGTTTCAATGTGTGCCGATTTGAGAACCTTGAGGAGGAAGAGGTAGGGTAACATCAGAGACCCAAGCCAGGGACAGAAAATATCCTGGAAACACAATCTTCTGTCACTTTGACATTAAATAACTTGCTATCTGGAAACCTTTTAGTCAGTTACCTGACCAACTGCTTTCAGCCTGGCTTGGATATAAAAGCACTTTGAAGAAATATAGGGCTGTATAAAATTAGGCAGTTCCCTTAAAAAATGAGTTTTGTATCACATTCTTGCTCAGAGAGCTTAGGCAGAAATAGAATAAAATCCTCCTTACTCCTCAGATTATGTTCATGACCTTCCAAAAAAAAAAAAAAAGTCTGAAAAGGTAACCTCTTTAGTAAGTAAACTGATTAGCTTTTTATTATCATACCTAATTTTCCTAACTTTTTTTGAGGGGGGAAACAGAGAATTCATGGTAATGCAGTCTGTTTTCCCCACATAAATTATGCAACAAACAATCCAATCTATTGCTTTAGACAAATAACTAAAGCCAGATCAAAATTTTAACTCAGTAAAGAAATATAAATACTAATTTTCTTTTTACATATGAGTTTTAAAATACAATGAATCCTTGAAAAAAAATCAGAAAATTCAAACTGATTTTAATATGGGTTTGCAACCTCTCAACCATTTAACTTGTATAGTGGAGCTGCACCTTGTGCCTAATGCAAATTCAACTATAGTACTCAGAAGAGACAGGGTGTGGGGAACACAAAGAATAATTTAAACCCTGGCAGTGATTTGGCCCCCCATCATCTCTATGAGACCTGTGAGGCTTCTTTTCCTAAGTTGATTTAGTTTCCAAGTTTCTAATAGTGTTCCAAGCTTCTTTCACAGGACTGGCCTCATGCACATGCAACCCGTGCAGTCGCACGAGATCCTAAACTTGGAAGAGCCCCACACTTGGTTTAATGCTCTGCTGCCGCCATTTTGAAATTCTTAATAATTTTTAACAAAGAGCCCTGCATTTTTATGTTGCACTGGACCTCACCAATAATGTAGCTGGTCCTGAGCTCACCACACAGATTATGAGTCTAGTGTTTAAAGGTACTTATTCTCCCTTAACTTGTTCCCCAATGCAAAGCAATGATTTTATCTAGTGTTCAGTTGAAGAAATGTATATCTGTTACAATGCAGTAAGCAAAAACAAATGAAAAAATAAAAAGCAAAAACAAACAAAAACACTGGGTGTATCCCAGGTCTTGTGGCCTATTGAAAGAACTTTGAAGGACAATTTTGATTGCACATGATTTTGGCCTTATGCCCTCCCATTAGAACCTAACCCCTCACATAAGATATGATGCTACTATAAGCAGAAAAATTGATTAAATGGCATCCCATTTGTTTTTCTCTCCCCTGTCCATCTTAAGGTGCTAGGAAGGGTTAAAATTCAGTAAGGGGAGAAAAGACAATAGAAAGTAGAAGGAAGAAAAATAATTTGGATAATATACAAACCAAATAATTAGTCACTGAATGTTCAAAATTTAACCACACCTTCTTGGAAGATTTTGTCATTTTTTTTTTCTTGTGGTCTTATGTAGAACACAGATTTAGGTTATTGACCAGTTTTGACAGTTCATCAATATGTTGCAGCTTGATCGAGTTTCCCAAGCACCAAAACCATTTTTTTCCTTTGATTCCACTACACTGAATTAGTATAAAATTGGTTAATTTTCATGCCAATTGCTTGTATACTCATAATAGGGCACATCCCCAGACCCTGACCCCTCCCACGCTAAGAGGAAAGCATTCTTAGTGCCTTCCCTTCAGCCTCCATGGGCCCCCTTCACTTACCTGGAAACCACTGTTGTCCCCTGGAAAGCAAAATAGAGTGAGGAAAACAAAATAGAGTGAAGGCAACTCTGGGCAGGAAGTGGGAGGAGCCACGGAGAATTGACGCTTAAAAGGGGAGCACCTAGGAGAAGCCAAAGAGGTGACAGCTCAGAGCTCTGGCCAAGACAGTCATGCTCTTTACTTCACCTCTGGGCCATCAGGTAGTCTTTTGCTAGATGCCTTCAGAGCCCTTTTCAACCATGGCTGAACATTTAGACCTTCACTTTAAGACTCAATTAGAATAATCTGTGGGGGAAGAGCTTCTAATATAAGAGGTGAAATTTAGAAGACATAAAGAAAAAGCAAAAAATTAAACTTGAGTTTTCAGATAGCATGTTCAACATAAAAACATGAGTTGTAGAACAATGGTTATATGGTGATACCATCTATATTTGTGAGAGAATTTGCACTTGAGAGCACATATATGCGTTCTGTATACATGAAATGCATAGAAAAGGATTACAAAGTTACCCTCCAAATTGTTTAGGAGGTAAGTTGGAAGATGTTTCATAGTGAGAATTTTCCATTCAGATGTCACTAATACCACTCTTATCATTGTGTGTTCTCCTAATACACCTTAGTGATGTAAACTGCACAACAAATAACTTTCCCATCTCTCTGTTATTCATCTTTTTGAAAGTCATGATAACAAATAGAGCTCTTCATATAAATTCTAGAAAGAAATAGATTTGCAAAAGGCTCTTATTCTTTTAAAAATGTAATTTAAAATTCTATGGTATGTCAAAATTATTTACCCTGGGTAAGGGCGATGCAGAACAGGGCAAATTTCTCTGAATGGGGGGTGGACTCAGGCCCTGCACTGAGAGAGAAGAGGGCTCTTGGCAAAGCATAGGCAAGCATTCAAACATACACCAAAGTTAGAATCAGAGGAATGTTTATTAGAGGAGGGGTCACAGACAGAGAACGGTCTCTCAAAGGCAGCAAGTGAAAAAGCCTTAGAGAGACTCAGAGGGACAGGGACAATAGAGAGACAAGGACAGTGAGAGAGACAGAGCAAAGACACTGAGAGGGACCCTGAGTGTTAGAGGAATCCAGTTTATATGTCATTCTTTAGTTACTGTGAGTTATAGTTTAAAGACTTCATTTACCTCTTTTCCTTTGATATGGACTTACAGTGAGTAAGGATAAGGGTATGTTGTGTGGAAAGGTAAGAATATGTAGCAAGACAGGCCTGCTGGCAATTCCCAGCCTGTGATCCATAGGTTCCCCATGGTTTTAGCCATAGAGAGTGAACGACTTTATTTTGTGGAGTGTGCCACTTAAAGACTGCTTTTGTTTGTTTGTTTGTTTGTTTGTTTTCCCCTCACGGTGTGGGGAAATGGGTTGTTGGCAATCCCAGCAGGTGTCCCAAGGTCTGGCTGCCAGGGCTGATCAGCATAGTGCAGTCTCTGAACGTAGCTTGACTTAACATTTAGTTCTTTTCCTCCTCCCTACATTAGGGAAAGAATAATCTTTACTTTTTGCATAGTTCCCTTCAAGCCCGATTCTTAGTCGAAGTGCATGGCATTTACTTTCATTTAAAAAACATGCTTTGCCCCAATCTGTGACTTCTAAGGGTTTCTTTCCTTTGGTGATAAACTGAACAGGCATTTTCCCAAAATGGTGTGGGACTTAAATCAGTATAATACCTTTTGAGGATGAAAAATTGAGAGCCCTGAGCATTCAGATGCCCACACAGTAACCTTCAGCTGCGTTCCTGTGGGTTCTAGTGGAAGGCATTGAAGGGAACCAAAGTTTTGTCACCCTGAAGTTGCCTTTTGAGATATTGATTTTAAGCTGTTATATTAAGAAACTAGACTCAGAAAAAACTTTGACCCTTCCGCCTTTTCTGCCCGAGATTCAGACAAAAAAATCCTGCTTCAGAAAGGAAATCTTAGGATGTTCGCCTTAGCCTAATTTGAATTAAGTATGAAAAATAGGAGGGCTCTTGGGCAGGGGACCTGTTAGTGAGATGCCCACTGTGTCCCATTGTTTCTGAGTTGCCTAGCAAAAATTTGCCTGCCGTGTGTGTGTGTGTGTGTGTGTGTGTGTGTGCGCGCGCGCGTGCGCGCACCACTCTTCCTCGATTACCGCAAATTGCCTATTCTTCTGAAATCTATTACCCTATCCCCATCCCCCTTTTCTTCTTTGTCCAAAGTGTCACGTATACCCAATGTTTACCTCGTTGTCTGTGGAATTTTCATGCTTATGTGAAATTCCCATGCGCACGTATTAAAATTTTGATTTTCTCCTGTTAATCTGTTTCTGTTAATTTGATTATTAGCCCAGCTAGAAGAACTTAGAAGGTAGAAGGAAAAGTATCATTATTTTTTTAGCCCCTACAGTTTATTAGGGCACTGAGAGTTTATGAGTGACCAAAGGGATATTGAGTGACTCAGTGAATTGGCAGGTTAAAAATAGATACCAGCACTTACTTCATGGCTTCTACACACACACACACACAGAGTCACACGCAAAGTATTACCTGTTGGCATAATTATCTGATTTCCATAACAACATGTCAACAAGCATACCAGCACTATGTCAACTACGTGCCTAAAGTATTTATAATCACATTCCATGACTCTGGACGGGCGCTTGGATCAGGCACGGGGGTGGCTGTGCCTTCCAGAAAGCAAGGAGAATACAATGCTGCCAACTAAGCTATGAAGCTGTTGGTGTGTTCCTCATGTATATGGGAAGCAGTCGGAGAAAAGGAAAAGAAGGAAATTCTGCTATGAGAAAATCCGGAGTAAAAAGCAACAGCAAGCCATCTGTGGCCGACTTCCTGAGAGGGATTCCCGGCCATGGCCATGGCACTGTTCGTGCCACAAGCACACCTGCGTGTGTGCGTGCTCAGCGAGTCCCGAAAGGCTGGGTAAAGAGAGTGTAATTGTGCACAAGCGAATTGTAACGCTCAAGCTGAATTGCTTATTTAAAGGACGGCAACCTTGATTATGCTTGCAAATTTATAAAATCTTTTTTGATTTTTTAATTTAAAAGTTTATGTAGATCGAAGTTTTCCAAGAACAAGTCAATGAAGGTAGAAACTCACTGTATACAAAGGGCAAATGTGGTATGGTGGAAAGAGGGTGTTTCTTTGGATTCATACAGACCAGAGGGCTCATAGCCAGGTTCTACCACTCATTATACATAAGCCCTTACTTTACAAGTGTAAAATGGAGATAATGATGTTGCAGAGGCCATTTGTCATTTTGGTGGTCCAGCTTCTCAAATGAGAGTTTCATCGTTAACATTTAATATACAAGCCAAAGTGGGGGATGACATGATCATCGCATCAATGCTTTACTGTCGAAGCTGAAAACGGGGTGGTCATACTCTTTTCCCGGATCCTGACAGCTGGGCCATGGACGTGGGACCTAAGCATGTCCTAGTAGAGGCTGCCCGCCAGCAGCACGTAGAGATGATTCACAGACCTGCAGTGGTGGGGTCCAGTACATGGTGTCCTTAGCGGATCATCCTTATGGCATGGTCTTAGCTATGCCTGGCTTCCTGTAGTTCTTTCTGGAACCTTGTTCTTCAGCCTCCCTCTCAATTTTGTGAACTATACCCAGGAATATTCTAGTATGTCTTTTTAAAGTAGGTGTCTATTTAAAGTAGGTGTCTATTATTTGCCACTACGAATCTTGACTAGAACAAATACCTCACAATTTGTTGGTGAATTAAAGGAGATAATATACATAAGGAGTTGAGCAGAGTGCTAGAAACATTAGCATAAACTATAGCTACTAGTATTATACTTTTCTTATGTATTGATTTAATATTTACAGTTTCAACTGGTTCAGAGCAACTTAAAGGTCTATGACATATGACAGTTTAAAATTCTGCCGAGGAACAAGTTTTAATCCAACAAGTTGGTGGTACAGGAGCCACTTACTTGGCTAATGATTGAGCCCCACAGACCATCCAGTACTGACATACCAATATGAATATTACTGTTCTCTACTCATTAGGCTGGTACATCTGGATCCATTCAGAAAAACAAGATTTTGTTCCACATAGTTCAATCGAGGGAATTCAATAGGGAGAAGAAAATATACACAGATAGGAAACTCTAGAAGTCCTATTACAGGATGGTGAAACAGCCCAGATAATAGAATCTGTGGTTAGCTACTCCCATCCCTAGAGATAAAGGAACAAAAGGACAAAGCGCGACTGCCCAGCAGACTCTGAGACCACAGAAGGAGGCGCTGATAAGTAGGAGAAGAAATAAGCCACCACTGGAGAGGTTTTCTCAAGGATAAAGGATGAGAGGAGAAGGAGGGATGGGAGAGTGGGGCTTCTCCCTTCTTCCTACCATCCTATCTACCTCCAGGGCCACCCATTAACTAAACTGTACAGCCAGTTAGTAAGAAAGGCTGGGTGATTTAGCATCAGATACAAGCCCCTAAGACCACAGCCAGACAGGGGAAGGGAAGAGAAGGGAAAATTTACTCTGATAACGTTAAATATAACTTTTTTTTTTTTTGGCTTTGCTTGAAAACCAGGAAATATACAAGGTAGTCAGAGGGATCAGAGAACTAATTATGAAAATTAAGGAAATATATTCCCTTATCTCTGTTTAAACTGGAAACAGATCACATTGTCCCTTTAAAGAAGCTCAAAAGCTACATGGGAGCTGACAGCAGAGGTTCTTGAGAAAAATCAAGACAGACTTTATGGGGCTAAGATAAGCTGAAATAAACCCCCGGGAAACCAAGAAAGATGAAGGATTAGTCAGGACTACCCAGAACTTTGTGAAAACCAGTTGTTAATTAGGCAGTGTTTCAAACAATAGAACTATTTATGAAGACACATTACAATCTAAGCATTTCCTTTGTGCTGTGGTAGGAGGAGTGGGAGAAATCAACATAAATTGCATAAAAGAGGGTGGATTTATTAAAATAAATCTCAATTTGAATTACGTCCTTAGCACCTATCCGCTATACGATTTTAGGCAAGCTGCCTAACCTTTCAAAGTCTGAGTTATCCTATCTATAAAATGAGAACGATAATGCCTAATTGCTTGGAAACCCTGTGAAAAATACAATGGAAGGCAGCTACACATGAATATGTACCAGAGACTGACTAGTCACTTACACTCATTTCCTTCTCCGCCTGGTGCACCACCTCCCTCATGGTTAGGTATTAACACGTGACTGGACTCTAGTCAGCAGAGTGAGAGGGGGGTGATGCGTGCCACCTTCCAGACTGGCCCTGAAACACCACTTCCCAATCCATGGACCATGTGCAGATAACGTGGAGGCCCGAGAAGATGCAAGTCACAAGTTGGAAGGAACCAGGTTCCCGGCTGCCTGTTGGGCAGGAATACCCATTTGGACTTTATGAGAGTGAGAAGGAAGCTGTTATTTAGATTTGAGGCATTTGTCCTTACCTTTATTTATTATAAATAAAAATAATAATACATATCTTTATTTGTTATATATAATATATAACATCAATATGGAACATATTCATTTACTATGTAATATATAGTCGTATGCCACTTGACAGGGATACGTTTTGAGAAATGCACCCTTAGGTGATGGTGGTGTTGTGTGAACATCGTAGAGTGAACTTACGCAAATAGATGGTATAGCCTACTACACACCTAGGCTGTATGTTATGCCTCCACCATACACGCAGTCTGTCGGTGACCAAAATGTCATTATACAGCACATGACTGTGTAATAACCATAAATAAATATAAAATAATATAGACTTTTGTATACCTTCATTTATCATATATAATCATATGATATAATTATAACATATGACTTATACCATGTGTAATATATAATAAATATGTGACATACATTTTTGAGCAATTACCACGTGTCAAGGGCTATCCTAAGCACTAGAGATACAAGAAGGTCAAGGGCCAGGCCTCAGGGAACCTACGATTTAGGAGAGAAGACATGGGTACACGATTCACACATATATATATACCATGATTTTAGGTAGCAATAACTGCTACGGAAAAAAATAATGCCCAGGAAGGGGACGGAACCTGGTAGGGAAGGTGGATGGGAGAAGGGTTCTGGAAGGCTCCTCGGGGGTCAGCCGGTTGCTCCGTTTCCCGATGCATAAAAAGGCCGAGGCGGAGACTGCGGTCTGTGTATTCTCCCTTGCTAGGCTCTCTCCATTAAAGCTCTCTAGTTGGGGTAGGGGATGTGCACTAGAGGGGGCCTATGACGCTGGAGAGGAAGGAGGGCCCAGCTCCCGAATAATGGCCCATTTCCTCGGCAGGCTCCAGTCTTTTGCCCTTGGCATTCCCACACCCAGTCTCGTAGTGGCCTCAAACAACCTTTCATTACGCTCGCAGATTCTAGGGTATCAGAAATTTGAACAGGACTCAGTAGGGAAGGCTTATCTCTCTCTACGATGTCTGGGACCTCAGCTAGGAGACTTGAAGGCGGAGGGTAAGCATCGCTGGCAAGTTCACACACTCGCCTGGGTCTGGTGGTTGATGCTAGGAAGACTCGAATAGCCGAGCTCCTGGGGCATCTCTTTATCTCTCTGTGTGCCCTCCCCAGGTGGTCTCTACAGACTCGTGGCTTTAGAGTAGCTGCACTTCCCGCATGTGAGCTCCCAAAGCACACATGCCGCATAGATCCGTTGCCTTTTCTAACCTGGCTTCAGAAGTCACAGTGCCATTTCCACCGCATTCTATTAGTTGGAAGCTGTGCTATTCAAAGGGAGGGGAACTAAACTCTACCCATCGTGGCAGGGGCTTCGAAAAATTTGTAGACATGTTTTAAAATGACCACAAACCCTACTTAAGCTTTAGAGATACTAAACCACCCGTTGGTCCCTGAATTTGTGGCCACGCGTTTACTTACACACTGCCCTTTTCTTGCATTGCCATTGTTCCCACAGATTTACCTCCCAAATTTCTGCTCACCATTTAAGAGTCATCTTCAATGCCATTTGCATTATAACCTCCTATAGCTCCACATTTGGAAGTAATTAACCTTCTCTGTCCTATCCTTGGTCCTCTTTCAATCTCCCTTAGGTGACCTGAATACATATTTGTTGAATAAATAAACAGAATAATAAAATCTCAGTTGTGAGAGTGACCTCAAGTGTTACTTAGAGCATCTTTTTTGAATCTGTTTCTATTCATGTTTGTTTTCCCTTCTGAATTTTTAGTGTCTTGAAGGTCCAGTTCAAGTTCAACTTACTTTTGTTAGCATCCCTGTTCCCCCTCCCCCCATCCCCCCATCATTCCACCTGTAGCTCTTCTAGCACTGTTTTGGCCATAGCAGATGTTCAAAGAATTTTGGTTAAATGAACAAAACTGGTTCCACACACACACACACACACACACACACACACACACACACACACCTGTGCATATATTTTGCTAATTTGCTATTTCTATTAAGTGGGTAATATTTCATTTGAGGCAGGTTGGGGCAATCGGAAGAGATAATCTCCAAATGCTGAAAGAGCACAAAATGCTCTTAATCCCTCAGACATCAAAGGTCAGAATTAATGGTCTTTGTCATGGCTACCCTCCAACAAGCACTTTCCTGGAGAAGATTGATGCCGTTTTCCAAACAGACAAGGGTCACCCTTGAGCCCATCCTTTGGAGCCCTTTCCTTCCCTGAAATTGTTCTTCTCCAAAAGCAGAAATTTCTGGGCCATAGAAAATAGTTTAACCGAGACCATTCTATTCATAGTAGATATCAGTGCTTAAGCAAACAAACAAACAAAGCAACTAACTGTTGAACAGTTTCTGTTTATAAACAAATGTGTTGCAAGAATTTTCAGGGAATGCTTTGCAAGAATACCTAGCCACACACAAGGAACTTAAAGTTCCTTAGGCGACTCACAAAACACTATTCAAATGATGATATCTTTGAAATACCAATTAGTTACAATGAAAAAAACGAGGGAAAAACTAATTTAAGGAAAGGAAAATGAGAAAGTAGATGCAAAATGTTGGGGGTACATTAACTAAAGACTCCACCTTCTCCATGACTTTGAAAGTTGATTTACCTGGTTCATTTTTATATCGAACTCTGATTCCCAACTCATGCTTCCCCCCCCCTCCCCCCAAGTATAACCCAAAAGTCCCAGCCCTCACAAATTTATGAGTGGAAAACGAGGCCACATTTCCTTTTTACACTGAAATTACGATAGCCCAGGCACCTACCAGCTGTATTGCCGGAAGTGCGTCTTCCTTAAAGCATTCCCCAGTTGTTCCCGAGCGGTCACAGGTGCCTCTGAGCTTATCAACACTGCATAGCATTAGCCCTGTTTCACCTCTCCTACTCAGATTCCTGTGGATCCAGATCCACTGCTCACGGAGATGCTTGGACATTTCTGCTACGGTAAGCCATGAGACGGCCAAGGTCCATGCTGAACACACAACCTCTGGATGCTTCCAAAGCTTCTGAGCCTTGTGCTGGGCTCAGTGCAGAGGTGGGAGCTTCGCTTTGCCCCCCCGACCCTGTACACACTCTCGGTTGCTCATGCTTAGAGCCTCACGAGATCTTTTATCAGTTTCTCCTGGACACAGTTCTGTCAGGGCACAGCTCAAGAACTTTGGCACTAATCAGATTACTAACGGACATGACTTTAAAAAAAAAACAAAACGAAAACCTCTATATTTTTTTTCTTCAAGGGACTGAAAAGAGGAAATGGAAGCCGAGCTTTCGTAAGGATATTATACGAATCAGAAGAGGAGTGGAGAGGAAGAGGCTTTGAAAGGACGTATGTCTTTGTGTGAATGAGGTGGGAACATGCTTGTATACTTAAGGAAACGTCAGGGAGCCGGGGCGGCTGGCATGTGGTGGGGAAGGGGAATAGGGTGGGATGTGAGCTCGGAGCTAATTTGGGCCAGATTGCACTGGGCCTGTAAGTGATGAGAAGCAGCTGAAGAGAAGTGACAGGATGTGACAGATGTTTTAAAAGAATCATCCTGGTTACTGTGAGGATAATATAATAGGGCAAGAAGGAAGCAGGGAGACCAGTTGGGAGGCAGAGGCAGGAATTCAGGCGAGAGACGCTGCTGGTTGTTCTGGGGTTGTGCTGGTGGCCTCTCCCTGTGGATAGAGCCTATGCATAGCAGTTGGGTGTGTTCCTCCCGAATCCTGTCTTGGGGATGTACCGTGAGCTGCAGCTTTCTGACTGTCATGTCTGAGAGTAAGAAGACAACCGTCTGGGGTGAATGTAACAGAATGATGCACGAGTAAGAACATAGAGTCGTAAAGACCCCCCGGGAAAATCCCCAGTTGGAACCTGGACTCTGCTATCTTCTTGTAATTAATTTTTCCCTGCCAAGGGAACAGATGGGACTATGGGATGACAACCATTGTTCTTAAGGAAAGCATGCCAAGGTGACTGCTTCACTTTCATTTACATGATTTCAGCTCGGAGGGACAAAAATCCAATTTTCGATGGGCCTCAATGTTTAAGCCCATCATCTCCCATAAGCCCAGCGATATCTGTTTGCTTCCACATTTCGATATGCATATCATTGTAGACAGAACACCCTAAGCTGCTCAACTCTTTTTTTCCTTCTCATATACTATGAAATGTGCTTATTTATCATGCTTATTAGGATTGCCTTTCTTCCTCCATTAGAATTAAGCTCTCTGAGGGGAAGAGATTATTGTTTTATTCACTTATGTATCCTAAGTGCCTAGAATGATGCCTGAAATAATAAAAACTTATAAAAATTTAATAAAAATTTGTAGATGGAATGAGGAATGAAATATTTTCCTTTGGATCCCAAATGAAATAGAAAGAAGGTTGTGATGGCCTCACAATATCTCTCCAGGGGAAATAAGGAAAAAGTCAGGAAATGCCATTCGCTGGAACAGTTTCCTCGTGACCGCCAAAGGGACAAGACTGGAAACGACAAACCAAACCCAAAAATTAATTCAGCAAACAAATTGCTCTTTGTTTCCCAACCACTGAATGAGGAAAGCCACGTTCGAGATAGTTCAAGTGATCTTCAAGCTTGACCAAGTGGTGGATATCACTTGACAATGTATTTGGTAAAGATTAAAAAGCGTAGGGTCCTTCTGACTGTTCTCAGTCTCTGGACTTTGTGTCATGACCAACAGCACCCTAACTTTGACAGGCCCTGCAAGTATGAGAAAAATAAGCACCTGGCACCATTTCCTTTAGGCTGCAGATGTGGACAGTTCAATTTATTTCGGGTCTGTTTACTAAGTCTCACGTTCCTGCGTTCAGGGCACTGTGGAAGATGCGAGGGGTACAACAATGACCAAGATACTTGCCAGGCTCTCAAGTTTAGTGACGAAGTTTAGTGAAGGAGTTTAGCAGAGGAGCCAGTGCGGTGAGAGTCATACATATAAACAGGTAATTACGATCAACTGTTCTAGGTGTGGTATTGGATGTTTATGTAAGGCATGGCAGGAAGGAGTAATGAATTCCATGTGCGGGGAACAGATAAGAACGCAGAGGAGATTTTTACATAGGGTTTTGAAGGCTGAATAGGAGTTTACCAGGCAAACATGGAATAGGAGAGGATAGAGTAACACTCCGGGGAGAGCAAATGGAAGGTATCAAGATATAGATTAATGAAATGTCATTGTGTGTTTAGAGGGCTACGACTGGTCATGTATTTCTGGAATACAAAGTAACCGGTAGGGAAATTACCAAAACGAAGGTTGGAGAGCTGGGCACGGGCCAGAGAATTAATACTTTATGTACTTCGATAAGGGCCTCGGGGTTTATTTTAGGTGATAAGTTTTCATGAGGAGAGTGAAGAAATCATATCTGTGTTTGGAAAGATCACTCTGGCATCCAGGGGCAAGATGGATTTGAGAAGGGCCAACTGGAGTCAAGGGGTCCCACACACTAGGGAAAATAATAAAGCTTGGCAGTTTCCAGCATGGCCCAGTAGGTGGAGCAAGTAGGCCAGAACAGCTTGGTTGCTGGCTGGGGGGATGGAGAAAGGATAGACTAGGAGAAAGCCCCAGCGAGAGACTGTTTTCTTGAGCAGAAGTTTCTAAATCAGGTGCTCTTAGCTATGGAAGTAACTATATTGGTTTAAAAAATTCTCTAGCGAAAACTAGAAGGCACCGAATGTTAACCTATTAAATATCACAAAACATTCACATAACTGGAGTACTAGGAAGCCATTTAAAGGGATGAGGTAGTTTTGTGTGTACTCACATAAAAAAAAATGTCCAAACGAAAAAAGCGAGTTGCAGAATAGTGTATAATATGATCCTCGTTGTGCAAATGTAAGAGGATCATAAAAGCGATATGAGTGGTAATTTCGAAAGAGGGTTTTGGGCTATTGACTTCGTGTATTTAATAGTTTTATTGAAGTATAATTGTCACACAATAAGCTGCACATAGTCGTAGAGTACAATGTAACACGTTTTGACATATATGTGCACCTATGAAACCATCACCACAATCACAATAGTGAATAAACCCGTCATCACGTCTCCTCACATTTCTTCGTGATCCCTCTCGATCTTCCTTCTCTGTCCCCCGTCCCCAGGCAACCACTGATTTGCTTTCTGCCACTAAAAGTTTGCATCTTCCAGAATGTTACATAAATGGAATCATACAATATGTTTTATTTTTGGTCTTGCTTCTGTTGTTTAGAAAAATTAACTTGAGATTCATGTTGTTAAGTATATCAGTTGTTAATTCCTTCGAATTGCTGAATATCATTATGCTGTATGGATGTATCGCTGTTTACTTTTCACTCATCTCTTGAGGGACATTTGAATTGTTATTAGTTTTGGGCTATTACAAATAAAGCTAGGAACATTTATGTACCAGCCTTGTATTTGCATATGCTTTTATTTCTCTTTTACAAATATCTATGAGTAGAAAGGCTGGATCACATGGTAGGCGTATGTTTAATTTTTTAAGAAACCGCAAAAATTGGTTTCTGAAGTTATTGTAGGACCCACAAGCACTGTATGAGCGTTCCAGTTTCTCTATATCCTTGCCAGTATCTGGCATGATTAGACTTTTTAACTTTAGCTCTTCTAATGGGTGGTTTAAACTTTTCATTTCTTTAGTAATTAATGATGTACACTTTCCATGTACTTCTTTGCCATCTGTAGATCTCCTTTTGTGAAGTGTCTATTCAAATTTTTTGTAGGCTGTTGACACATATTTCACTTTCCACTTGATAAAGTTTTAAATTTTATAATTACCATATCTCTTTTATAATCAAAAAGACCAATTTGAGGTATCTCAACCCAGAATAAAACAATAATTACAATTTGAACTTCAAACTTATTAGTAGTGTATTATACTAGGGTTAAAGCAAATCCCAATTACATTCTTAAAAGAGAAAATATTTGGTTTCCAGTCTCAAGTTACTAGGAAAAGACCTCAAAATCGTTTTGACATTTTATTTCCAAAGATTATTGCTTTTGAGAGATAATACAAATTTAGACTCAAATGAACCTGGTGCAAACTCCAGCTCTTCTGCTTACCAGCTGTGGGGTCTGGAGCAATTCTCAAAGCTTTAATTTTCTTTCTTTCTTTCTTTCTTTTTTTTTTAAATCTGACATATCATTTACCTCGTAGGTTCATTTTGAGGATAAAATTTGATGTTATATTATATTTAACACAATAACTAGCATGTAACATGTGTTCCACAAATATTGGAACTTCTATGACAAGCAGTTTGGGTGTCTTGACAACCAATTGTTCCATGCTCAAAAATTCAAGCTAGAGCTAAATAAAGCATAGTCACAGTATTTTGTAAAGGAACTGTTGAAACTAGTGTCAAGACTGGCAACATCCTTTGTGATAACAGAGATCGCCAGCCTTCTCCCTGCCCCCATATATTTTTAAAGAATCTGAAAGAAGAGCTCTGGTTTGCATTTGGTTTTGAAAGGGGGATGAGACAGAAAACAGGAAGCTTAGGTTAAAAATGAACTTTATTGAGCATCTTAGCACATGCTGACTTTCTTTGGAGAACCCTCAATATCCTCTGTTGCTCAAACCACCAAATGGTCTTGCAGTGCTCATGGTCCCCTGCAGGGTGGTGCAGAGCTAATGCAGAGCTAATCTTCTGCACATTTCACATTGGGGTTACTGTCAAGTTCGGGCTATTGTGGTTAGTGTCCGTCCTAAACGCTGTGCATCCTGTAATGCAATGGAAAGAATCCTAGCAACCACAGCCAAAGAGAAGCTTTTAGAAGGGAAATGTGGAGGCACCAGCTGAACTTAAAGCTAGAGAAAGGAACTCAGAACTCAAGACTCCTGCTTGTCTGGTGGCCCTTGAATCTTAAAGGGCCCCCAATCTACAACCTGCTTCATCCCCTCTAGTCCCATGGCCCTTTGTCCCGAGCTCTATTGTAGCACCAATGACCTGGTATGGGGCTTACTTGTTCTATAAGCTATGAGTTCTTAAAGGACTTAATGATTTAGTTCTTAAGGATTGTTGCTCGTGTATTTTTCCAATTTTGTGTATCTTCAGCATCTGGCACAAAGCAGGGTCTCAATTAAATTCATAGATTGAAGTGTAATAGAGGAGCATAAAATGTTAGCTATCCACCAGCACAACTGCCTGGTAAGAAGAGTGGATTAGGTTTGGATGAAAGGTCCTTTTGTTCAGCTCAGCACCTGCAAGGGTCAGGAGCCAGTCTGGAGGTTTGGGGCTTGAGAGAACTGAATAGCTGTGCATAATAGAGAGAAGAGCTTGGAGCTGGGTGTGGGATGAAGGTAGGGTAAGAAGGCAAAGGGGAGGGAGGAGGAAAGGATCTGGTAAGATATTCAGAGCAAAACAGCTAATAAATAATACATCTTCAAGGCCTGTAGCTAAAGGCTTTTGTTTTGTGCGCACGGGGTTGTTAACAGTCACATGGAAGTTGTTGGAGTTTCAACAGTGTAAATCTCTCCTTGCCCTTCGATATCTCCGACAGAGTCTACACTTTCAGAGTGCTTTGTAGTGTGGGTTTTCTGTAGAAACCAAGGAAGAGGCTGGGCTTCCATCTTGGTCGAAGACAGAAAGGTGAGACCGTATCCTGAACCAACTAGTTCGGTGCACGCAGGAGTTGGAGGCAGAAGCGGCCATAAGAATGTAAGAAACTTAAGAAAGTAAGCAGAAATCATGGGCAAGGCTTTCCGACTTCCCTTAAGACACGAATTTGGGAGTCTCTAGCTCTTTTTATCTTGTGGTGCAGAGAGATTGCCCCTGACATCTCGGATGGAAAAGGAAGGAAAGGACCAGAAGGAGAAAAGAACCAGAATAAGGAGAAGATGGCCTTTCTGCCCCAGGCTTTCTGTTTTTCTCCATTTGTGTATACATCCTGTATATATGAAAAGATAGCTTTTAAAAGATTAACATAGGACAGCAAAAGAGTCAATGAAGGGAGCAAACAGCACAAGAGTTTAGGGACAAGAGGTAGAAGTTTTCATGAAAGAGGTAAGCCTGGAACTAGCCTTGAAGAATGGATCTAATGCTTAAAGGAAGTTTATAGGTATGCAGTTATATAGTTTGATATATATATATATATATATATATATATATATATATATACGTAAATTGTGTATACATGTAAATTATTTGTCTGTTTTCTTCTCTTATTGGGGAGGGTGGGTTAGATAATGTGCTTTGGCTCTGAAATCAAACAGACCAGGCTGTAAATCCTGGCTAGCAGCTGCGTGACTTTGGGTAAGTTACCTAAGTTCTCTGAGCCTCAGTTTCCTTTATTTGTAAGCTGGTTCTGTTTTAAGGACCCACCTCATAGGGTTGCTGGGAGAATTAAATAAAATAATCTATGAAAAGTGCTTAGCATTAAAACCTAATAAATACTGAGTAATACTCAATAAGTCGTATCTCATGTAAGTTTATTGAACATGATTTGGAAAATATGAAGAAAAGCAGAACTAAAAACCATCAATAGTTTCACCACCCAAATAAGAAAACCACAGTTCACATTTTGGAGTATACCTTTCCAGTTTTCAGTCAATGCCTAGTTTAGTTCACCTTATTTTCCTTTCTGAATATAAAACTTAAATCTTAATTTTTTTTTATCTAGTTAATATAGGATTTTCCCCTATCTTAGTATAATCCTTCAAAACGTTTTTAATGACTAGGATAAATTAATTCATGTATGTAATTTTCTTAATCATTCTCCTATTGTTAGACATTTGAGTGGATTCCAGGGTTTTTTTTTTTTTCCTATTCTAAATAACTCAGTACTAAACAAGTCTCTGCATAAACCTCTTCTTTTATGTTGTGTTGTTTCTTTAGAAACCATTCCCGGAAATGGAATCACTGATGTAGAAGGTATCGACAGTTTTAATGCTCCTACTTGTGTGTCAAAAGAATTCTAAGGGCATCAGAAGAAGGGCTCCTATCTCCACACTCTTCCCTTACACCCTTCTTTTTTTTTTTTTTTTTTGTTTCTTTTCCAAGAGGAGGAGAAAGAAGAGAAATATGAGTAACCAGAGACCCAGGTACTCGGTGGGTCATCTTGGTCAATGGGCAGAGTCCCTGGGCAGAAAGAAGTCTGGAGATGGGTACAGTTTCTCTTTTTCCTGTCAGTCTGTTGAATGCAGTGTGGAGAGAAAGCTGACCCAGAGCATGAAGTCCTAGAAGATGCCAAGACATTCCCTTGGCTTCCTTTTCTCCCATGTGGCAAGTAGGCCCGGGACCCTCCCTCACCTCTGCCAGGGCTCCTTGCTGGCATTGGAGGCAAATGCACTTTCTCTTGAGATCTTTCTGTGGCTCCACCTCATCGAGCACTCATGGATATGCATGTACACATTTCCTTGCAAATTGTCTGACTTAATATGCAGGTCGGAGGAGAAGACTGCCCCCTTAAGTGTCTAGCGGGTGACCCCGGAGAACAGTTTCATGCATCCTAGTTCTGTTTTAAGGTGCAGTCTAAAGCTTGGCTAGAAATAAAGTCCCTCCCACCTTGGAGTATGCCTTCCTTGGGGTCTGTCCGTGGAGGTTTCATTTGTAAACCAGAGATAATAAAAGTCTCAGGTAGGATTTAGGTGCTCTCAGGATCTCTGGCTGCATTGTCCAAAACCCTTTAGATAGCTAGTGATGGAAATCCAGCCCAGGGACCTTAAGGAAAATGGTGTGCTGGTAAATGCTTTACCATAGGGGGAAACAAAAGCCCTGATTTGTGGTGTTTAAAAAAAATTTCTTTGGGCTAGAAACTCCCCTATGGCCACAGAGTCAGGGCTTCTACCAAGGCTAATTTTAAGCTCCAACTATTTAACAACTGGTTTCTAAAGTTCCTGAAAATTTAACAATAGGCTCCTGCAAGCCAGAAGGAGTCCATTCTGGTGTTCACTCAGGGAAGGGGATGATGAGTGACTCAAGTCATCAACGTGCGCGCAGAGTAGGGACACAGAAAATGACCTCAGGAATGATGGGAAGCGGGGAATCTAGTGCCAACAGGATTCTCTTGGCAAACCAAGCAATTTTTTTTTTCTGTCTCCAGATTTCAAGAGATATGGCTGATGGTATTTTCCAGAATCACATTCTTGCTGATTCATAACCGAAGAAAAAGGAGGGCTTTGCCTCCACCCAGCTCTGGTTTGGAAAATCCCAGTGCAGGCGCGACCAGCCTTAACTCGTGTACTTTCCCCTTGGATGAGAGTGGATGCACTGCCTGAGGACTGTGGGGTCTGCCAGAAGTGGGGAAGGGGAGTTGGTGGTGGGACAAACCCAATAATTCCCATTACAGTAACCATCTCGATACTATCAGAACCTGGTCCCCATTTCTGCTAGTCTCCGAACTGGCTGAGTCTATGACAGCATGAAGGAGCTGTTTTATCCCACCTACGTGGCATTATATGTTATATAAATATTTGTAATCTCAACTGATTTTATAGACAAAATAACCCATTGGCATTTAAAATATTTCTATTTTGTATATCACAAGTGAGAGCAGCAATATGTTTCTACGAGTTAAATAACTGTATTTTCTCTTTTGTGAGTTATTTTCATGTCTTTTGATTCTGTATCTCCTGGAGTGTCAAGGCTTTTAAAAATATCACTTTGTTTAACAAACATTAATTAAGTTGCTGTTATAGGCTTAAGCATCTATTGGCACAGAAAATACAAAAGCAAACAAGATAGGGTTCCAGTCTTCAGAGCATTTACCCTTATCTGTATGGCCTTTTAAGATATTAATACATTAACATTTGCTTCTCATATTTATAACAGACATTTTTCCTATATTCTTTTCTTATTCTTCAAAATAGTAACTTTAAATTTTCATGTAGTTAAATCTGATATACTTTCCCTTTTTAATAAAAACTTTTTCTTCCATGCTTTTCCCCCTTTCATTTAAAAAATTTATTTCCTATTCGCCTAGGCTTGAAACTTTCGTGTTCAATGGTTTAATTCCTTTGTAATTTGTCATAGTACGTGGGTGGGCTGAGCATCTAAACTGGTCATTTTTTCCAAACATTTAACACTTATTGAAGTCTTCCCTTCTCCACTGATTCGTAAAGGAGACCGAGAGAATTTTGATTGATGGAGAGGTGAGGTAGGAGGTTGCCGAAGGGCAACTGGAATTGCTCAGTTTAAGGAAATGGCCTGGGAAATGATGGGGAAGGAGGGAGATACAAGGCACTAATGGGAGGTAGAGTCTGTGCAGGATAAAGGGTCCACGTATTGTAGTGATTCTTGAACATTTCTGTTGACTGGGAGCTTTAAAGAAGTACCCACGGCCGCAGCCTGCCATTACCAGGTTCGATTTAGTGCCAGTGAACATCCTTTTGTTAAAAGTTCCCTGGGCACTGCGGATGTAGAAAAGTGGAGGGAACAAAGTTCGTCAGATAAGTAGGGAGCAGACTGAGAGAGGTGTCAATGCCAAGATGAATTTAGTTGTTGGTCCAGGAAGCCTCTGAGCGCAGAGTAGAAAGAACATGGTCTTTGGACTCAGGCCAATGTAGGTTTCAGTTCCATTTTGCCACCTGCAGGCTGTGGTACTGGGGCAGATCCCTGGTCCTCTCTCAGACTTATTTTTCTATCCTAAACAGACTTAATACTATTTACCTAATAGAGCTGTGATGATTCATAAGGAAATCAAGGATAAAATGCCTGGCTCAGCACCTGACACCTTAATTAATTCTCCTTTCTTCCTCTTGAATGAGCCTTTGGTTCTTGCCAGGCCTGCCTCATGGCTGCCCTTGGGATGAACTAATGCAAGACATTTCTACAGCAAACACGCAAACATGTCAGGATGAGAAACAGGAAGAGGTCTACATTATCCGTCAAGCTCAGAAGGTTCAGACACCTTCAAAGAGGTTGTACCTTTTTCGAAAGGAATCCTTTTTCCTTAGAGAAATGGAGAGACGCTTTGAACTTCACAAAGCCCTGGACCTCATACGCTTGGCAAAGGCAAAATCTGGCTTCACTACAGGCTGCCTCGGCTCAGTAGCAAAGATAATCCCAGCCCCTGGGCAGCTTAGCCTGTAAACCAAGGACAGCTGTTGTGAAAATAACACAGGCGGAGTCATTTTTTAAAAAATTCTCATGTAAATCTGTTTATAGAGCAAAGAATCTCCTTTCTCGGGATGGAAAATGCCATTACTTCTCAGAAGATGCACCTGCCTTAATTTCATATCATTGATATTCATTCAGTGAGCTCATAAATATTTATTGATATCAGTTCTGTTTGACAACTACTTTGGAACTGGCCTCTGCATAGTAAGTACTCATTTAAAATAGGTTTTCCATGCTGCCCTATATTAAAAGTTGGCGCCAAAATTTATTTTAGGATTGGGCGCTAATTCGTATTCCTTGGAGGTCACCCATCCAAGAAGCAGTAAGGTGGAAAGAGAAAGGGGTTTGGAATCAGACACATGTGGTCTTAAACCCTGAGTCTTGATAGGGATGAGGTGTGTGACTTTAGGCCAATTGCTAACTCTCTGGGCCCCAGCCTTATTTTTCCGTAAAGTGAGAAAGTCTTTCTTACTCCAAAGCCAGTGCTCTCTTGCTGGAAGAGCAGCATTTGGTTGTGTAGAGGAGAGAGATCATTCATTCTGGAAGACAGAACTTGCATGGTACTAGAGAGGAAAGAGAGAGAGGCCAGCCTGCCCTCAGGGGAGGGTATGTTCGGAAACAATGGAAGAGAACACAGGGACAGTCAAAGAAGGACCCTTCCGCTTCGTACACTGTTCACAGCCAAAAAGCCCAGGCTGTAGGACGGGTGTCTTGGAAGCCCCTGGATGAGGGATGGATGGGCTTGAGCTGCAAAGGGGATGAGGGCATGTAGAGTCACGTGGCAACTGGATCGAAAGCTTCCTGAGTGGTTCTTGCCTGCTTTGCCTTCGTTAGACATCAGAGAAATAGATCAAGGGAGGGATGGCATTTTTTTCACTTGAAGAAAGAACAAGGGGACTGAGGTTTATTGAAACAAGAGGGGCTTAAATTAGATGGTAACAACATGACCTCCTCACTCTGAGAAAAGTACGAGAATCCTGTGTCGTTAAGACACCTCCTTTCTAAGAGACTTTAAATCTCCAGGTTGGCAGAGGCTCTTATTGGATCATTAGTTACTCTCAGTCTCTTCTACATACTGGAGAAGTTTCCTGAATTACTGTGATGCTCACTGTGTTTGAAAGTTTCCTGGTGAGTTCCTAAATTCTCTCGCTCTCATCCACCCTCTTCCAAGCAGAAACCTTTTCAGAGGATAATCTGAGTTGTAAAGAGCGGGTCTCTAAAGCCCAGGAAGATGCTGGCCCAAAGTATACGGCCATGCCACCCTGAACAAGCCCGATCTCATCTGATCTCGGAAGCTAAGCAGGGTCGGGCCTGGTTAGCACTGGGATGGGAGACTACCTAAGAAGACCAGGGGCTATAGGTGTAAAAAAATTAAAATAAAAAAAATAAGGGATTGTAAGCTGACAAGGTACTTGCAATCTGTGAGGTCAACCAACGGTTGCCCGCCTAAAAAATAAAAGCAAGTAAATAAATAAATAAATAAGATGCTGGGCCTAGAGCCCAGGCACCCCTTTCTCTAAGGGGCCCCTATAAAAATAGGGGCCCAGAACCGATATGAAGTCACAGAATCTGAACTGCTGGACTTACCTGCTTTATCGTTTTGAAAGCTGAGGAATTCCACCAAAGTGAGGTAATACGACATTTACATACAATTCTGGTATCACTTAAAGACCTAAGGATTTTCAGAACAAAGGCCAAAGTAAGGAAACAATAAGTCTCCGGTGCAGCTAAACTTAGAGGGATGACCAGGTGTTAATAGCTAGGGGCACCAGTCCACACAGGACAGTGAACTCAGCCCACCAAGCTGCCCCTGAGCTCTTACGAGGTGCCAGGTCTTGGTTTGGGCACTGGGTGGTGGTAGTGGGTGAGATCCAGAGAGAACAGTGATAACGACAATGATAAAAACAGCGACATGTACTGGGAATTCACTATGTGCCCAGCATTGTTTTGATTTAATCATTTATTCAATAAATAGTGGGGGCTTCATAAATACTTGGATGAATTGCTCACTCACCCCAGCTACACTGGCCTCCTCTCTGCTCCTCAGATGCACCCAGGGCCTTTACATCCTCTCTTTTCTCCCCCTGGAAGATGCTTCTTCCAGATATTTGAGGGTTGGCTCCTTCATTTCCTCCGGGTCTTTATGCAAATGTCACTTTCTTAGTGAGGTCTCCTTGACCACCTAATCTAAAATTGCAACCTACCTTCCCATCCCACAGCCTTCCTGTTTTCCTTTTCCCACCTTACTTTTCCCCCTTAGCTCATCTAGCACACAGTATTAACTAATGTGCTCTTGCCTCGTCTCCCTTGCTGGTGTGAGAGCTCCACAGAGGTAGGGATTTTGAACTCTCTGTTCACTGTTCTAGTCCCCTTGCCTAGGTCAGATGATCAATTTTGTTCAATGCATGGATAGAAGGAAATATTTTCTCAGTGTCAATTATCCACCCACTAATAAGTACTGAGGATAGCGCCATGAACAAGGCAGACAGGTTTTTGCCCTCTAGAGGTCCACAGCCTAGTGGGGATAAGATATTAAACTAATTACACAATAATCTCCATCCTGTTGAAACAGAGCTTGCAGGGTGCTTTACTGATATTATTTCACTGAAACCTCGCAACAGCCCTGGGCCAGTGGTACTATAAGCCATAGTTTAAGTTTATAAATACTATTTTAGTTTTTTCTATAGCCGAAAATATCCAGATAGGCTCTGAATTATAGAGAGGTTGTGTTTATTTAGTTGACACATGTTAATAATAATTACGCATATGTAACTTTCAGTTATAATGGTCTTTTTCACATTCATTACTTTCTATGAGCCTTACAAAGTATTCGTGCTACTCTATAAATGTGAAGATTGAGGACTAGAGAATTTAGGTAACTTTCCAGAACCACACTAACCTAGTTAGTTTTCTAGAAAGGATCAAACCCAGTCTGTATCCTTACCATTCTTCCTCATGCTGAGGAACCAAAATGATGGAGGCACCAACGGGTGGGAGGGCAGTGGGGACAGGTGCTCAGGAACCAGATTTTCTTAGAGAAGGAGGAGGAGGTTAGGACTTCCAGGTTGGACAGCTGGGGAGAAGAGCGTGAATAAAGAACAAAGGCTCGCAGGTGGCTGTAGGGCAGGGAGAGGTAAGTTGAATAGGATCCTAGAGGGGAGAGGAGGCATAGTTCCCACAGCCTCTTCCCACACACACTCCTTTCATTGTGGTTGGATTCTAACAAGGAGATACGGGAGATTCTTGAACAAGGCTGGGACAGGATGAAAATGATCTCTGGGGAGTAGGGTTTTAAAGCAACTTCTCCACCCCGATCGCTTAGGAACCCATCATATCCACACATCTTTTTGGTTAAATTAACAACATACATTTATAGATGCTACCTGAACCTATCATAACACATTGCATTTTGATATAATGCCTACTTCTACTAAACTTTCAAAATTTTGATATTTTCCCAACACCCCACCCCCTGAAGAGTATACCCTGACAGTGTGGGATGCTGAGAATCAGAAGCCTAGCACTCTGTAAGTTATGTACTGCCATATCTATCCAATTATCCATCCATCAATGTATTGATTGCTTTCTACAGTCCAGCCAAACTGGGGATAAGAAAAGGAGCAGGTTTCAGTCTCTGCCCTGAAAGCTCTCGTGTGGATGACAGTTAAGTAAATGGGCAATTACAACACCTCATGGTAAGTGTATGACCCATCTGGGAGCTGGGGGGAGCACTCAGCCAGGATGAAGGTGGGTGCAGGAAAAGGGTCAAAGAAGCTCAGTTCCTCAGAGAATATGGCAAATTAGGGCACCTCTAAGAAAGCTTAATCTGGTTATAGAGTAGGAAGGAATTTGAAGGAAAAATGAGGCTAGAGAGAGAAGCACAGGCCAGGTTATGAAGGGGTTTTAAACTTTATGGGATGTGGTTCCACAGTGTAGTGGTGAGCATGTTGCTTTATATGCAGAAGGTCTTGGGTTCACACCGCAGTGGAGCCATAGTCTCTGGTCTACAGCAATGCCACCCTGAACAAGCCTGATGTCTGATCTCGGAAGCTAAAGCAGGGTTGGGCCTGGTTGGTTGGATGGGAGACCACCTAGAAAGACCAGGTGCTGTAGGCATAAATAATAATAATAAAAAGGGAAGAAGTTTTATGTTAATGCAGTGGTTCTCATTATCTATACCTATATCAATCTACATCCATATCTATCTATCAATCAATTGATCGACTGATCAAACTACAACACCCCTAAGGGGTGACACATATGTCTGTCAGCAGCATGGTGAGAGGGAGCAGTTGTGGAGTTGAACTACTAGTGTCAGGTTGTGATATGGCCATGCCCAACCTCCCCAGTTTGAGATTCATGATGTTTATTAAGAGTCCCGATTTTATCAGAAGGAAGACTGGTCTTAGATAAGCAACTTCAGCACATTAAACTTTGTCTTTTCATCTGTCTGTCCATTTGTGTGCTAGCTGAGTGTGAGTTCTAGGTTCACCCTCCTGGACTCCAACCTGATTCCTCCCATTCTCAAGTTGTCCACCCTTGTCGGTAAACTGGATCAGTACTACTGTGGTGCCTACATCAAAGGCTCACTGACGATGGGAGGTGGTTATCCACGTTCGGCTCCTGGCACAGTGCCTGGCACACAGTAAGTGATCAGTAAATGTCAACTTACTGTGATATTATAGCTCCCCTGTGGCTTAACAGTGTTAGCAATCACCCTTTGTCATCCCCATCCCCATCGTCATTGCCATCATCATCACCATTGCCATCATCATCAGTCCCATCATCATGATATTGAAGTTCTATGAGGTCATTCCTCACTGGGCTCCTCCCCTCCCCTCTCCTTCGTTGTGGTTGTCTTGCGAAAGAGAAGGCTCTACGCAGAGTAGAGGGATTTTAATAATGTGAAATTCATAACATTCATTGAGCTTCTTACTTTGTGCCAGACATTGTTCTAGGTACCAGGGGATATAAGCGTGAGCTAAATAAATTCCCCACTCATGCAACTTATAGTCTAATGAGAAGAGACAGGCAATAATAAATAAGCAAATATGTAGTTACGTCAGAGAAAAATGAACATTATAGAGAAAAATAAAGCAGGGAAAGAGGACACTGTCTCGAGTTCTTATTTATAGAAGATGGATGGTCGAGGACGAGCACACTTAGAGGTGACATTTGAGTTGAGTGAGTGCGGGACACTTCAATGTGGAAACCTGGGGGTAAAGTTCATCAGGCGCAGAGAACAAAATTGCAAAGAGTCCAAGGTAGAAACATACCTGGCATATTGAGGAGAGTAAGGAGGCCTCTGTGGCTGGATGGCGGTGATCAGAGGGTGAGTAAGAGAGGATGAGATCAGAGAGAGCAGCGTGGGGTTAGATCATGGGGGCTGTGGAGGTCATAATAAAAACGTTGCCTTTTACTCTCACTGACTTGGAAAGTCATTGGAGGGTTTCAGAAAAAGGCATGACATGATCTGACACATTTCCAGGGATTGCTCTGGCTAGTGTGTTGAAAACAGACCACAAGGCAGTGAGTGCTTAAGCAGGGAGGCCCGTACAATGTTATTTCAATAACCCAAGTACAACTTGGTGGTGACTTGGATCAGTGGGGTAGTGGTGCAGGTCACAGGAAGAGGAAAATGCTGGATACATTATGAAGGTAAAGACAGTAAGAGTTGCTAATATATTGCACTGGGTATAGTGCGTGGTGAGAGAAAGAGAGAAGCGAAGGATAATTCCTGAGCAACTAAATGGATGTTATCAGCATGTGCTGGGATAAGGAAGACTATGCGTGAGCGGATGTGACGGAGAACATCAATTTAACCTTCACATTGCCTCTAGAAGGTAGGACTATAGTAATCTTCCATAAAAACTGGGACCCAGTGAGGTGAAGCCTGTGGTCTAGAAGCTCCATATGGTGCTAGGAGCTCTAAGTAATGATTCCTCTACTCCATGGAGCTACAGGATTTGGAGCTGGGGAACTCCTGGGAGGTTGAATTGCTGAGGTTGGGAGGGGTGGTCCTAGCTCTTCAGAGCCAAACTACAAAGGAGGCACCCATCTCTAACACACACCTGTTTGCAGTGCATTCAGGCTCATGCCTTGTCCCTGGGGGTCCTGTCAACCTGGAACAGAAAACAGGCAATCAGCTGTACTAGGGGCTTCCTATTTAGGCATTCTAATGGGAATGCAGAAAACCAAGAAGTCTGCAGGCTTTCAGAGTTCTACCTTGTAATTTATGATCCATGTAGTCCACTGGCGTTCAGAAGCGGGTTTGCACATGGGCCGGGGAAAGGAAAGATGTCTTCAGCTCCTCCTCTTTACACAGTCCTGACCATCCAACACATTCTAAGGAGAACGAACAGGAAAAGAGACAAGATAAAACAGTAGGAAAAGAAGGGAAATTTCCTCTAACTACAGGCTGTGCTGACTCAAGAAAATGGGGTAGAAGAACGGAAACCTCCATGAAGACCTACTGGTGCCTTCCTGCTCTAGAAGATGCACTTTCATGACTTACCAGCCTCCTCAGCCAAACACCACAGTGCAACCAGGCTTCAGAGGAAAACACTGCCTGCTTTTTCAAAGTTAAACACATCAGAGCCTGTGGTCTATAAGCCACATATGGTGCTGGGAGCTCCAAGAAATAATGATGAAAGAAAATCGTTGAAATCTAGACATAGAAGGTCTGTGTGGCTATACTTTCACTCAGTTGACTCTGCAAATTGTGTTAGCTACCCATTATTCACTGAACGCTGCTACATGCCCAGTATCATGATGCCCCTCATTAAATCCTCGCAACAACCTAATGAAGAAGTTCTTCTTACTCCCATCTCACAGAGGAAGACCCTGGTTCAGAGGAGTCACACTCTCCACTCAGTCATGGAGCTGAATTTGAAGCCAAGTCAGTCTATTCCAGGCCCTCTGTCTTAACCAACATACTTCACTACCTCCTAGAGGAAAAGGAGGGGGACATACTGAAAATAGTAACGGTCCCCTTCCTGTCTCCTCTCCTCTCCCAGGGCTCAGAAGCCTACAGTCTAAATCAACTTAAACATTTTTAATATTTATTTCTAATAACAATCAGATGACTATTTTCTCTAAGGAATAGATTAGTGGTAAGAAAGGTCTTCAGAGACGTGATCTTGAAAGGAGGTTAAGTACATTTTTCAAGGCCATAGTTAGTTCAATGGCAGAACTAAGGCTAAAAATGCAGGGCACCTGCCTCCCAGGCCAGAGATTGGCTAGGCCCCCAAAGGTGCTTTGCAAGTTATCACTGTCTCTGCCCTAACACAGATGACTGCTTGAGGGTAGCTTTTTGTGTGTGTGTGCACTAGAGCTTTTAAACACAATCGGAACTTAGCTGAAGTTTTTAAACAAGGGTTTTCTAGCACCTTCTGGTGAGTTAGTGTTCTTTTTTATCTCTGCCATCTCCTCTCCCCAAAGCCTCCCTCCACTGGGTCAGAGTTGTGTGCCCTGTTGAATTAGGAGTTTCCTACCACAGCTCCTGGTATTTAGCTGGAGTGGGGATGTTCCTGCCTGTGTGTAGGACAAATAATTATATTCCTAGAACTTGCTATAATTTACTCTGGCATCCTACACTAATAGTGACTGGCTGGCTTCTACACACTTCTGCAATCTGGACCCATTTCTGCAAGCTCATCTCTTTCTTTCCCACACTGAAGCATACACCTGTCATGTCAGACAGGTGTCCTGGGTGCACCCCATTTCCGCCACAGAAATATCCTCCCTGCTCTCCTCCTATGCAAATCTAGTCTTGGAGGCTTTGCTCAATAATTTTTTGCCCTAGACTTCCCCATGTACAGCCCAGTGGTTTGCTTTCTAAGTTCCCTTTACAGTTATATTTTCAACCACATAATTTAGCCCTCAAAATGTTTCTGCATATTTCTCCAAACGTACCGCAGCCCCTTGAGGGCAGGCACGCATGTGTTCATTCACTAGAGATTTTTAGAAGCACCTTATATGGTGAGCTACAGATAAATATAAGTAATGGTTGCTTCCTGTCCTCAAGGATGGGAAACTCTAATACTTTGCAGATATCTATCTGGCACACAGTAGGCCATAAGCAAAGTTTCTCTATTTTAAATGTGTGTGTGTGTGTGTGTGTGTGTGTGTGTGTGTGTGGTGATTCTCATTGTAATTATTTGCTGTCTCTAAGTCCCATGAAAGGTATCAGGTGGTGTTATAGGGAAGGCATCATGAAAGAGGTGACATTTGAGCTAGGCTGTAAGGGCAAGGGGATATTTTTTAAAAACAATTGGGAGAATAGGCAGAAGAAAGTGTTTCTACAGTGCATTGCCAGACACCAGGTTCAGGGGGAGTGAGATCGGCTCCTGCCCCAGCACCAACTAGCCTTAGTGAGAATGGGCAAGTTGCTTAATTTCCTCTGGGCCCCCATTTCCTTCCCACTCTGAATTGATTAAGGGGCACAGGCTCTGGAAGCAGCAGCAGGAGGTTCAAGTCATGGCTGTGTTTGACCTTGAGCCAATTATTTGGGGCGGAGGCTCAGCCTCAGTTTCCTTCCTGTAAAATAGGGAAATAATTCCTACCTTACAAGGTTTTTGTGAGGTTTTAAGAACACAGGTAAGCACAGTCGTGGTATTATATATTTTTGTCTACTAAAGTAGGGGCGATAATCCTATCCGCCTCCGAGTCTGCGCGGCTGCTGGTTTCCCAGCACACGGCACAGAGCCTGTCCTTAGAAGGGGCTGTGGACAGACTGTGGGACCCTCAAAGAGAGAATGGAGTCAAAAGGGCTTTGGAAAAAAAGTAAACAGCGTCGACAGTGGAGCGACTGGGCTAACTGGGGCTCTCGGTAAACGTGTTTCCTTGAGCAGACTTCACGCAGTCCAAGAATCTTTGCTTAACTGTCCCAAACATAACTCTGGGGTTGGCTGGATTTTACACAGCCCTTTCGGCCTCCGCCTTCAAACCCAAGTAAAGAGCCGAGGCCCAGCCCCGTGGCGGGCTTGGAAGGTGGGGTTGGGGAGGAGGGGATTCCCCAACTCCCCGCTAGAAATCCGGGATCCGTTCCCGCCCCCTACTCCCACTCCCAGGGGCAGGACTCCTGGGGTGCTCGCTCTTCATTTCCTCTCTCCGCACGGGTCAAGAAAGGAAGAGGGCTCGCACTTGGTCCACTGCACCGTGTCATCCTCTGCCCTCTTCCCTCCCACCAGCCTGGCCACCCCCACCTCGGCCGCCTATCCCCGGGGTCCCTGCTCAGTCTCCAGTCTCGGCCCGGGTCGACCCACCCTTTGGCCACCTCGGCCGCAGGACCCCGCCTCTGTGGACCCGCCCAGCAGCCCTCTCCACCTCCGCCACTTCTGCCGCCTGCCCGGGCCCCCGTGGACCCCGTTCTGCCACCCCTCACCCCCCGGCCCCCGCTCGGTCACCGGCCGCCCACACCCGGCCCGCGTGGATCCCGCCTGGCCCCGCCCCGCCCCCGACACCCCGCAGGGCCACCCCCGCCCCTCGGCCCGCCCCCCTTGGGGTCGTGGCGGCAGGGGGAGGGGCCGCCCGCCGGCCCCCGCGTGCGTGGCAGGCTCTCCCGGCTCTGCTCGCCCGGCCTCCCTTCCCGGGGGGCGGGGTCGGCGCCGCGGCGGCGGGAGCGGCGGCGGCGGCGGAGGCAGGCCCCCTCCTCCTTCCTCCCTCGCCCGGCCTCCTTCCTCGCCGCCCGCCCACCCGCTCTCTCCCGGCCGCTCCGACGCCAGCAGCGCCCGCGTGTGCCGCTCGCCCAGCCCCGCGGGGACCCGAGGAAGTTCCGCGGCCGCGCGCCCCGCTCGCTCGCCTCGCAGCCCGCGGCCTCGCCCGCCGCCGCGCCCGCCATGCCCTCGGCCAAACAAAGGGGCTCCAAGGGCGGCCACGGCGCCGCGAGCCCCTCGGAGAAGGGCGCCCACCCGTCGGGCGGCGCGGATGACGTGGCGAAGAAGCCGCCGCCCGCGCCGCAGCAGCAGCAGCCGCCGCCGCCGCCCGCGCCGCACCCGCAGCAGCACCCGCCGCAGCATCCGCAGAACCAGGCGCACGGCAAGGGCGGCCACCGCGGCGGCAAGTCCGCGGCCGCCGCCGCCGCCGCCGCCTCGTCCTCGGCGTCCTGCTCGCGCAGGCTCGGCCGGGCGCTCAACTTTCTCTTCTACCTCGCCCTGGTGGCGGCGGCCGCCTTCTCGGGCTGGTGTGTCCACCACGTCCTGGAGGAGGTCCAGCAGGTCCGGCGCAGCCACCAGGACTTCTCTCGGCAGCGGGAGGAGCTGGGTCAGGGCTTGCAGGGCGTGGAGCAGAAGGTGGGTACCCCCGACCCCTTCACCGCCCCCCCATCCACCCGGCGGCCGCTCCCGCACCCACAGCCGGGCCGCCTCGTGCTCCTTCGTGCCCTCCGAGCCGGACCCCTCGTCTGGCCCAGGCCCTCCACGGCCAGTTCCCCGGACGCCCCCAGGGGCCCCCTAGTTGTGAGGCGGTCCCCAGACCCTCTTTGTTAATGGCCGCGTAGGAATCGGCCCCGAGGGACGGATGGACCGCCGCGAGGATGGGCCAAGGGCCTGTCACAGGACATTAGCGGTGACCTGTAAGGAAGCCGGCAGGCTCCAGGGAGCCCATTCTTCTTGCATTAGGAACCGCTGAATGGACAGAGTTGTGTGAAAGGAGGTTGGAAGGGAAGCCAGCGCATCCCTGGAAGCCTCTGGCAAGGCCGCACGCACCTCGCCTGTCCCAGTGGGAGACATCTGAGCCAGTTTTTAATAGACCCGCGGCCTGAGGATTTGTGAAATTTAAATGAAATATTACATATCTCTAGGCCCCCGTGTCTTTTGGACCAGTGTACCCAGGCAGGCCTTTGAATCTGCACTCTGGCCTTAGAGGAAAGGCCCCCAATACTAGGTCATATTGGTGAATAAGACCACTAGGCACATTTATGTGGTGTTTAGAGGGTTTACTTATTATCTAATTCTCGTAGCAACCCTGGGAGGGAGGTGGGACTGGCAATTTTGACTCCATCTTCCAGACCAGAAAATCGAGAGTTAGAGAGATTAAGTGAATTGATAAAGACTCTAGCTGGCGAGTGGCGGACTGGATGAGAATGTCTAGGCCACTGGCCAGTTTGTGGTCCACAGGGTCCTATTTCAGGTGTGGACGAACCCAACTTTCAACACAGTTGCTTAGCTTCTACCTTTCTGCGTTTTTTTTTTTTTTTTTTTCCACACCAAGTGCAACTCCCTCAAATCTTATTCCTCCTCCTCCATCCTCCACTAATGTCATTGCTCAATGAAAGTTCATTGCCTGATTGAAACAAAAAATCCCGCCACGACTTAGGAGCCCGGAACTGCTGCCTCCTTTCCCAGCATGCTGCCGGTACTGCCAAGTTTCTCTGGAGTATGTAGGACTAGGAATTTCCTCTTAAGACTGGTGGAGCAATGAGTCAGCCTGCTCAGTGTGGCAGGCCTTGGGAGGTGACTTTTGAAAGAGAATTCAGTGGGCAGCGCTGCTTTGCCTGTCTTGAATGTTAAATCATCCTTAAAAAATAGACATACTGCTGGAGTGTAATCACGAGGTTCCCATTTTCCTCCCAATGATCTACCCACTTACTAATCAATCATAATATTTATTGAAGTCCGATAGTCATACGGCTCTGCGTAGGCCGTGTGGAGGGTATGAAGGTGGAAAAGACACAAATTGTATTTGTGAAGCTGCACGTAAGTAGGTTTCGTTGGGGGATACTGGGGAACTGTCTAGAAGAGAGGGTGTGGTGTTGGCCTAGGCTTGTATCCTGGTGGCCAGGGTAGAGTCAGTTGAGATCTAGTTGAGATGGATAACTGTGGCGAGAAGGAGTGAAGAACACACAGGCAGGGGACTATCTTGAGCATGTTTAAGGGAAGGCAAGTGGCTACCCTGCCTGTGATAGAGTAACGTTCAGGAAGTTGTGAGAGGGGCCATTGAGACTGAGGCCCAAACGGGGGCGGTCCTGAATCCAGTTTGAAGACATTTCCCTTTATTCTCTTTGCTTCCTCCCTGTCCCTCTTATTTCCTCCTTTCTGGCCCCCCACTCCTCCATCACAGCTATGCACAGCGTACGCTGTTCCTCTTTGGGGCTCAGTTTTCTCTACACAGAGGGGAGGGCCCCGTTTAGATTTTTGAGAATCCACCCAGCTGTAAACTATTGAAGTAATGAGCACTATTTCATTAGTGACCTTTTAATTTACTAGTGTACTCAAGTTATTATTCAGTGCTTCATAGTTATTGTGCCTTCATCTGTTTCACAGCAACCCCAAGAGCTCAGCGCAGTTGACCCTTGAACAACATGGGTCCACTTATATGTAGGTTTTATTTCGGTAAATACATACAGTACTGTAAATGTATTTTACCTTATGATTTTCTTAATAACAATTTCTTTTTTCTAGCTTACTTTACTGTGCGAATACAAGTCTGTACTATGTATAACATAGAAAACATGTAGTAATTGACCGTGTTGTCAGTAAGGCTTAGTAGTTAAATTTTTGGGGAGTCAGAAGTTCAGTGGATTTTTGACTGTGTGGGATCTGGTTCCCCTAACTTTGCACAGTTACACAACTAGTAGATGGCAGGGCTAGGATTTAAACCTCAGTTAACTCCTAGAACACTTCTGACCACTCATCCGTTCATTTTGTTATCTTTCCCATGCCTTGCCTGGTATGTAGTAGGTGTTCAATTGACGCTTCTTCATCGACTTGGAACTCACAACATGCCCAGAACAGTATTAGGATTTGCCGCAGTGTGTGGCCACTTCTGTCTGTAGTTCTGGATAGACAGTAAATAAGTTATTTTGTGTTGAGGAGTGATGGGTCCTCCGACAACCTAAGTTTGAACCCCTTTCTCACACGATGTGAGGCTTGATCCGGGGGTGGGGTTTGGTTCTTAGCAGAGACATATATTAACAGCATTATTATTCATAATTAGTATTCACTGTTATTCATAATTAGTATCATGCTTACAGTGTTATTCATAATTAATATTCACATATTAATGCCAGGCATTCTATTAAGTGCTTCACAGTCACCCTCGGAGGCAGGTACCATTTATTAGTACCATTTCACAGATGGGTCAGCCGATCGTGGAGCAGTTGTGTTACTTGTTCATGGTCACATACAGATCCGAAGTGGCAGAGCTGAAGGGCCCAGTTGCCCTGGCAGATCCAGGGTGGCCTAAAGTGATTGTAGGAGTAAGCTTAGGCCTAGTGGGGACAGTTTAATGAGGTTAGTTGCTACTTGTAGAAGAATGGGTTCTCCGGTCGTATTTCTTTGTTTTCCCATCTTCACTCTGGACCAGGAGTCAGGGCTTTGGGTTTAGGCAGCATCTCCTCCAGTCACTCAGTGCACTTTGAATATGCCTCTGCTTGAGAATTTCACATAGAGGTTAAGAGCTCAGGTTCTGAAATCACATATTCTGGGATTTTGATGCTCAGCTCCAACACTTCTCAGTCTACTCATCTGTAAAATGGAAGTCAATGGGAGCCACCAACTCATGAGATTATTACAAGGATGTAATGAGATGTCTCAAGTACTTTGCATAATTATTGGTATACAGTAAGTGCCCTGTTGAATGTTGTTACCACAACCCCTCCCCCACTCCCAAGGCTGTAAGCTCCTTGAAGGCAGGGACTCCTTCTAGTTATTCTATCCCTGGTGTCTTGCCTAACACCCACAATATAGTGGGCATCTCACATTTATTAGGAGAACAGAAGCATCCATTGTATATTAATTATAAAGAAGATGTTTGAACAACTCATAACAGCATCAATGTGGGGATGATTTTTGTGTTCTTTTCATACTGTTGGAGGTTGATTGGTTTGTCTTCATAATTTCTGATCTAGTCCCCTTCCTAGTCATTTGTTGAGTCAGCCTCAGTTAGGAGTGACAGGGATGAGTGGGGAAATGGACCAGCTTGCTCTTCATCAGGCTTTGCTCTGTTAATTCTTTTATTCTTTGATTCATTCAGAAAACACCGATGAATGCCTGCCATGTTGCAGGTACTCTGCTCACCTGGTCATACCCCTATTCTGAGCGCTATGCTTAGAATAGGTAAGCAGTGTGATTACATAACCTAGTTTCAGAGGTGAATTCTCTCCAGTGTTTTTTATGACTCAGGTTATATTTTGTTGGGCAGGGAAATTGTCTAATATTCTGGAGTACCTGAGAAACAGTCTAATTTGTCTTAAAATCAGACTGGTGGAAGCCAGAAGAGACTTTAGAAACCTGTTTGTTAATAGACAAGGAGCTTGGGACTTGGAAAGTGAGTGTGACTTATTTGTGCTCAGGGAGCTGGTTATTGACGGGGCTGGAACCAGAGCCCACATGTCTTGCAGTGTTTTTTCCTTTGGCACTGGGCCGAGGATGGTCTAGGAATCTCCAGACTTCTGAGCTACTTAAGAAGAAATATTAAACAATGATGAAGATGACAGTTAGAATTTATTGATCATTTACTATGTGTTAGGCACAGTTTCAGCACTTTACATATATTAACTCAATCCTCAAAAGACAATTCCGTGAGTCAGGTACTATTTTTGTTCCCATCCTGCAGCTAAGGAAACCAAGGCACAGTTAGGTTAAGTAACTTGCCCACAATCACACAGCTAGGAAATGTCCAAGCTAGGATATGGACGTAGGCAATCTGGTTTTAGAGCCCACATTATTTTATTTTTTAACTTTTTATCATGGAAATGTTGAAGTATAAACAAAAGAAGATGTCAATATAGGGAATCCCAGTTTCAATAATTATCCACTTTTTCTATTCTTGTTTCAGCCCATCACCACCCATCCTGTTTTTTGGGTCTGGAGTCAGATAAGTTTGACTCTGAAGCACTCTACTCCACTACCCTGTTGGGTGCCAACCTGGTTTCTTGTGTTCTCCAGATACTCTCGGTACTGGAAGATGGCCCAGGACTTCTGAATGGCCATAGCATAGGCAGAGAGGCTGGCTTGTCCTTAGTTGGAAGATTCAGCAGGCATAAGTGGGCGCAGGGCTTCCTAGTTCAGTTTTAGGCCCTCTGAAGGGCTTGTGTTGCCTGGCAGACCCAGTGGATAGTGAACTAGGAACTAATTTTAAAATTCATCCTGACTAACATATTAGTTCACCTAAAGTATTTTAGGATTAATCTAGGTAAGAGTTCTTTTCTTTCCTTGCTTCTTTTCACAAAACACAGTATATCAACCAAGTTAACAATAATTCTTGATTATCTTCTAATACCCAGTCCATAATCAGATTTTCCTGATTCTCTCAAAAATATGTCTCTTTTACAGTGCCTTATTTGAATCAGGATTCATTCAGGTCCACACATTACATCTGATTGATAAATCACCTTAATTTCCTCTAATTTGTAATAGTTCCTGTCTTTCCTTTTTTAAAATGCCATTTAATTGTTGAAGATCCTGGTTATTTGTCCTGTAGAATTTTCCACATTGTGGATTTGGCTGATCGCCTTCTCTTGCTGTTTCTCTCGTTTGTTTTCTGTGAATTGGTAATGAGAGAGACTTGATAGATTCAATCATTTCTTTCTTTTCTTTCTGCAAGAAAGCATTCTAAGAGACACCATGTGTCACATCAGGATAAAGCCCAGGTCATTAGTCGTTGTACTGTTAGTCTCTCAGTACATTAACCCAGCTCCCTGGGGTAGTTCCCAGGACAGACCTTGTTTTGGGTAGAATTTGTTTAGAATGAATGTGTAATGGCCAACAGGATCATAATGTATACGCAAAGCCAGAGAATTCTAAGGGCTCATATGGTCCACTGCTCTCATTTTGCAGGTGAGGACAGTGACTTGTTCAGGGCCACCTGAACGAGCCCTTGTTTCTTGCCTCTCGGTCCAGTGTCTCTCAGGTGCCTCAGCTTTTTACCTATGAAAACTTGTGAGACTCTCTCAATTGCAAAAGCTAGAAATTCAGCTCACAAAGGCTTAAAGAGAGAGGGAGGAAGGGCGGGAGAGAGAGACCTCATTGGCTCAAACCAGAAAGTCGAAAAGCAGATTCCTTCAGGTATAGCTGTATCCGGGGATCAGATTGTGTCTTCAGATTTTGATCGTGCTGTCTTTCATTTCTGCTTCCTTCTGTTCTGTCTTGATTCTTAGACTGGTGTTCATTCACTGGTCTGAGCAGCTTCGTGCTTCCCTTACCCTGTAGCTAGCAATCCCAGAAGAAAGAGAGGTTTCCTTTCCCAGTAGATGTCACAGAAGTTCTGGAATTGACTTTTTGGCCTGCCTTAGGTCACATGCCCATCTCTGGGCTAAGCACTCTGGCTGCAGGTTGAGGGGCAAGGTGGATGGAAGGTGCTGATTGGTCAGGCTTGGGTTACAAACCATCCCTGGAGCACTTGGAGGGGCCCTCAGGTTAGTCTCCCAGACCACATGGATTGTGGAAGGATGGTTCTCCCAAGGAAAATTGTGGTGCCATTCTAGAAGGGGAGGGATCTGGAGGCTGGGCAGACCAAAAAAAAAAGTTTTGTGTATGTGTATAGAACTCATCAGCTCTCCTCAGCAATAACATCTGGATTTTGGTTGCAGGTACAGTCTCTGCAAGCCACATTTGGGACTTTTGAGTCCATCTTGAGAAGCTCCCAACACAAACAAGAGCTCACAGAGAAAGTTGTGAAACAAGGAGAAACGGAGATCAACCGGATCAGTGAAGTTCTGCAAAAACTCCAGAATGAGATTCTCAAAGACCTGTCGGATGGCATCCATGTGGTGAAGGACGCCCGGGAGCGGGACTTCACGTCCCTGGAGAACACAGTGGAGGAAAGGCTGACGGAGCTCACCAAGTCCATCAACGACAACATCGCCATCTTCACTGAGGTCCAGAAGAGGAGTCAGAAGGAGATAAATGACGTGAAGGCGAAGGTCGCCTCTCTGGAAGGCTCCGAGGGGTACAAGCAGGATCTGAAAGCCTTGAAGGAAGCTGTGAAGGAGATGCAAACCTCTGTGAAGTCCAAAGAAAAGGACATAGAGGCCCTGAGAAGCACTCTGCAGACCATGGAGTCTGATGTCTACACGGAGGTCAAAGAGCTGGTGAGCCTCAAACAGGAGCAGCAGAAGTTCAAGGAGGCGGCCGAGGCGGAGCGCCTGACGCTGCAGGCGCTGGCGGAGAGGGCGCTGCGCGCCGAGGAGGCGGCGGCGCGCCTGCCCGAGGAGCTGCGCAGGCTGGAGGCGGAGCTGCGCCCGCTGAAGGCCCAGCCCCTCGGGCCGGGCGCCGACGCCCTCGGAAACGCCGACGCCCTGGACGAGCTGCAGAGGAAGAGCCAGGGCTTGGACTCCCGGCTGCAGGCTGTGGAAGGCGGCGTCGAGGCCGCGCGGGCGGCGTCCGCGCGGCACAGCGAGAGCCTGGAGGCCCTGCTGGCCAAGGGCGACGAGTGCGAGCGGCGCCTGGCCGCCGTGCAGGAGCGCCTGGACGGCCTGGGCGCCGCGGCGGAGGACCGCGGCGGCCTGGCCGGCACCGTGCGGAGCCTGGGGGAGGCGCAGCTCGCGCTCTCCGGCGACGTGGAGGAGCTGAAGAGGAGCGTGGGCGAGCTCCCCGGCGCCGTGGACGCGCTCCGGGAGGTTCAGGAGCAGGTGCACGCGCTGCTGCGCCGGGACCCAGCCCAGGCGGCCCGCCCGCCGCCTCAGGACGTCCTGGACAGACTCTCCTCTCTAGACCACCTCACATCCTCAGTCAGCCAGGTGGAGTCGGACTTGAAAATGCTCAGGACTGCCGTGGACAGCTTGGTGGCCTACTCAGTGAAAATAGAAACCAACGAGAACAACCTGGAATCAGCCAAGGGTTTGCTCGATGACCTGAGAAATGACCTGGATAGGTTGTTTGTGAAAGTTGAGAAAATTCACGAAAAAGTCTAAATGATTTGCGCGTGCAGGGTGCGGATTGAAAGTTCAATCTCTCATGACCAAAAAAATGTGTTGTTTTCTCCCTGGCGGTCGCGCCCCCCCCCCCCTCCACGTCCTCGTTCCTCGTCAAGAGCAGTGGACACCACTTGGAACACCGAGGTATTTTGTGTTCTCATGCCCGGTTAATTTATTTACCATTGTTACCACACACCACCGGTTTCTCAAGGTTTCTGCTTCTCCTTTCGGTCGGTTTCCTGAAGGCCCAGCCCCTGCGAATCAGAGGTGCCTTTCAGCAGGATGTCTGTAGTGTCAGAGAAGAACCGCACTGGCTTCAGCCGAGGATTAACAGAAGCAGATTAACCTCAAAAAAAAGCCCGGCTGGCTGGCAGATTTCAAGTCAAAAAACCCTGGGGGTGTAGGAGGCATTATTCTTTCTAATTGTCTTTGGGAAAAATTAATTTTATTATTTTTTATACTTCTGGCTGCAGTTTTCATGAGATGTCACTCGTTGTCTTCCACTTTTAAACTGGTTAAGACTCAAAAATATACCAGCTCTGAATAGGGACAGGGACAAGCCCCTTGTGTTTTTAGTTGAAAAGATGCAGCTGCCTGACAGTCGCCTCCCTGGTGTGGGTGTCTTTTTCTTTCCTGAGTCATCCCACTGATCTCAAAGATAACCAACTATGCAAAGAATCCAGAGGGTTCTGAACGCGAAGGCACAACACCCCACAGAGTCCCCCGTGGCCGACGTGTGTCACCTCTTGGTAGGATCCCTAAATAACACATAGGTTTAGAATCCCTGAAAGGGGTGTCCTCGGATTCTTTCAGGAAGTGGATTATGGGGGCTGTCCCCAAAGGCGGCTGTCTCCCTGGGGAATGGAGGCCGAGTCTTTCCGTTTAACCGTGACGTCCACGAAGAGGTCTGCTGTCAGAGCCGACCCCCATCTGTGAGGGACGTGTGCATTTTCTGTAGTTTGCTGTTTCCCTCTCCCTCTGAGCTGTACTGTTCTTTAATGGCTGTCTTACCCTTCAAAAAAGAAAACAACAACAACAAAAAAATGAAAAGATTAAAAAAGTTTGTTTAGTTTACTGTGAAATGAACTGTATGGCTTATTTACAGTATTTTTAATTCTTAATAAACACTTGAGCTTTGTTACGACTTTTCCAGAGTGTGTACTTCCTGAGAATTTAGTAATTATGATATGTTTTATTAACGTGAAGTATTCAGGATTAACAAGATAGGTAAATTTTCAATTTTCAGACTATTTTTTTTCAGTTCTAAAACCAAGATGGCCTCACTCCTGGTCCTAGGGGCATACTTTCGACTGACTGTTAGTAGGTTTGTTTATAGGTCATCGCTTAACCTCAACTCTTGTTAGTTGCAGCAGAGGGTCTCAACCATGAGTACCTATCAGAATCTTTGGGGGAGCTTTAAAGAAGTGCTTGGGCCCACCCACGTGGATTTGGATTGAGTGGATATAAGGAGGGCTGGCACCCTGGCTGCTGCTCATGTGCAGCCAGGTTTGAGAATCACTGTCTCAGACCGTCTTAGTGACTGTTCCATTGCAAACTTGGGCATGTTTCCTTTACTTCCCAGGTTACCCTCCACCTGTAAAGTGGCGTCCATTGAGCACCTTGCTAAGTACTTCATAGGCCTCTGTTTATTCTTCCTGACATTCCTGGGAGGTAGGCGTTCTCATTTTCCATTTTACAGAAAGGCAGCAGGCTGAGAAGCATCATATAAGATCATTAGCTAGGAAGTGGCAGGGCTGAGATTTGAGCCCAGTCCCTCTTTGTACCTGGGACAGCCTCCTTCCCCTTCCACCGGGACCATTGCAGGGCCACAGTGACCTCCGCCGCCCTTGCCATCCTCTGTTTCAGAGCCTGAGGCTGCAGGAGCTTTTTCTCTCCTACCCAAGGAGCAGAGAGAGGCCAGGACCTGAGTGCATATGTAGTTTCATGCTCTCCTTTCTGGCCGGAGGGCCCCTCATCTCTGAACTTGCTCCGTCAATCATTCTAGGTCCCTGAGGCATCATCTTCAAGGCTGCATAACTCTGAGCATGATGTTTTTCCAAAATCAGGATGAGAGCCCTTTAATAAGTGTTAGAAATCATTTGTATTTTTATTCTAAAGTCTAAGAGTTGATATATATGTTTTAATAGCTAGTTTTGCCCTCATTTGGGGAGGGGGTTGAGCAGCATAAACCCCCATGCATGAAGACAGTTAAATTCTCTTGGTTTCTTAGGTTGTCTGGTTGCGTCAGGCATATTCTTGCTCTTCTTCTTGCCATCATTTCTGCGATCTGTAATCTCAGACTGTGGAGCGGTTTAATAGATTCTCAATACTAGAATAGAAAACATCTACGAGGGTCAGAGACATAATCGAATATAAATTTTAAGTGGTGAAAATAAAAGGAATGCATTATAAACTCACGTTCCTGATGCTGGGGCAGTTGGAGCTGGATCTTACCCCAAATAGCAATCACAATTCAGTCTTGTTCATGTGTATAGTCATTCATTCAATGAACCTTTTTTGAGCCCATAGGTGTTTTGCTAAGCATCAGTGAATTCAAGATGTACGTGACAGGATACTTGTCCTACAGCCAGGTGAAATGGGGCACAGAGGAGAGAGTGGCCAGTTCTGCCAGGGTTGAGTGGGGGGGTGGTTAGAACAGGTTTGCAAAGGCCTGCAGGAAGTCCCTTGGAATGCTTCCACGAGTGATGGGAACCTTCAGGAAATGAGGTTGTCATGCCCTTTGAATGGGGAATGTGCACAAGTTATTGAAGGTGTTGATTCAATGGCAGATGATTTAGCACCATGGTCGGAGGCCGCAGTGAAATTTCCCAGGCGAAACTATCAGCACACTGGTGAGAAGACTGCTCTGCCACTTCCTGTGTTACTTATGATGGATTAGAATGGAATGACGTGAGGGTGGTGGTGCTGGTTCTGGTGCTGGTGGTGGCGGTGGTGGTGGTGTTGCTATGACGATGCCTCACAGGGTGGTTGTAAGGGTTGAATGAGATCATGGGTGGAGAGCGTTTAGTTTAGCACAGCATCTGGCATGTAGTATGAGCTCCAGGGCTTGCTTGTACGCAGCCAGAGGTTAAAAGATTGAAATACTTGATGTGCCGCTTGGTAAATAGCTGTAGCCTTGAGTCCCCCGAGTGCTTCCCTGGGGGCCTCTAGACCGCCTCACAGTCCAGTGACTAATAGGTTAACATCCCGGCACAACAAAGACCTCCAGCGCCCAGCTCCAGCCTCATGGCCAGCATCAGTTCTAATGGGTGGGCACCCATGCTTTGCCTGTAGTTAAATATTTTGAAATAACCCTATATCTTCCTTGAAGCGTGCCTCTGAGCTACTGATCTGTTTTTCCAGGAACATCTGGACCCACGCACACACCCCATCAGACATCTCACAGGGTTCCAAACCGAAGTCATCATTTTCCACAGACTACGTGGAACCCTTGCTCCCCTCATTGCTTGAGCCGGAAGCTCAGGAGTCACTCCCTGTCTCCCCGCCTCTCCCTTTTCCTGCCTCTGCACATTCATCCGGGCCGAAGCCCTGATGCAGCCGCCCCATCCCACTTCTAGCCTTCTCTCCACTTCATCACTAGATGGTGCTTGAGTTCCAGCAGCAGCCTCCCCTCTCTGTATCCCCTGCCTGTTAACTGTACCAAAACGTGGTTCATGATATTCAGAGAACAACACTCTGCCTGACATCTGAGAAATGACTAAGAACAAGGCAGGCATGGTTCCCGCCTTCATGATGCTCCTGGTCCAGGTGGGAGGAGACCAGCAGTAAATATCGAAAGAAACAGAGCTAAATGTACAAATTGCAGTATGTGTCTGGAGGGAGAAGACCAGCTCCTAACTGGCCTCCCTGTCTCTAGCCTCCCCGGCTCCCATTCAGGGAATTCCACACAGGTGATCAGCATGATCTTTCTCAAAAGAGATCTGCCTGTGTCCCTTTCCTGTTGAGCCCTTAAGTGTCTCCCCTTCAGCTTCAGGAGAAAATCCCAGGTCCATGGTGTGGTTGAGAAGCAACTTCCTGGCTGCTCTGTCTCCCTGCCAGCCGGCCTCATCTTCCGCGGATCCTGCTCATAGCCGCACTGACCAGCTGAACCATTCCACAGGTACCTCTTGCTTGGTCACCTCAGTGCCTTCGCACCCTCGTCTTCCTCCTACTCAGAGTTGCCTGCCTTCCCCTACCTGAACCATAGTTTCCATCCTCCAGGCTTTTTGGTGTGACAACGCTCCTCCCTCTATATTATGGCTGCTTGCTTGTCTGTCTTCCCACAGGATGGTGCACTCTGTGGGTGGCAGGGCTGTGTGTCTTTTATCGCTTTATCCATAGAGATCTCACTGTGCTTGGCCCACATTGGTAACAATAGAAACAATGTTTATTGAGCAGTTACTGTGTGCCAGCCACCATCGTTGCAAAGGTTTTGCAAGGATAAACTCATTCGCATGACTATAGGAGCGAAGGTACTATTATTATTATCTTTATTTTACAGATAGAGAAACTGAGGCAGAAAATTTAAATAACTGGTTCCAAGTACTCACTAGTCAGACTAGGAAGTGGTACAGCAAGATTTAGAGTCCGATTGTCTAAGTTAAAAACATGTGCTCTGAAGTTCTCTAGGACTGGTTTCTCTTCTTCACTTAAAAACACCTAGCACTTTTGGGATTTACTTTTTATTGAAATATATCTCGTGTGTTGTAAAGGCATACATGTCTGAAGTATAAGCTGAATGAATTTCTACACGCGTTATACCATGAACTAACCACCAGATTAAGATATATGCAACACTTTCAGCCTTCCAGAGGCTTCCTGCACCCTGCAGTCAACAGTCCCCCAAGGTCACCACTCTCCTGACTGCTGTCGCCACAGGCCACTTTTGCCCATTTTTGAATTTCAAATAAATGGAATCACACCATATAAGGCCTGGTAGTCCTTGAAGAGAAATAATGGCTTTATTGACATATAAGTCATATACTGTCCAATCCACCCTATTAAAATGCACACCCATTCCTAGTATAGTCACAGAAGGCTGAACACATTCCTAAACCTTGCCCCATCATATATAAAAATTAGGCAGCACCCGGATGTGCAAACAGAGCAGCTGTCTGCGTACATACAGACTTTCGAACTGGAGCGTGCCTTTTGGGGTCTCCATCTTGCTGAAAGGAGGGCGAGGAGTGGTGGAAATGTCCGTCCTCTTGCCTCTCGGGTTGGGTCCATGGCGGGTGGGTGGAGGTGAAAACCACTGAGGCAAAGGGTTGACTGCCCTACTCCCTGGCCCCTCAGGCTGTGTTCGGTCAGGGTGCTGATCCCACAGCAGCTGTTTATTATGAACCGGGCACTGAGGTGCATCTGCTCTGAGGGACGAAAGGCGAGGACTCCTCTCCTTGGAGACACAGGGGACACAGATACGTAAGTGGCACTGAAGTCAGGTGCAGTGTGAACCGTGCCATGGTAGAGGGGTACATCTGGGTGGGGCTGATGAGGTCCTGGACCTTTGCTGCTGTTGGCTGCCCAGCATCCAGTCCTTTATTTTCCTTTAGAGAATCACCCCTTCCCCACTCTTGATCTGGCTCTGATGAGACTGACTGGAATGAGCACAGGACCTCTGATTGGCCAGTGAGAAACACCATCTCTCCGTTTGACTTGTTCATGCTGAACACATGCCCTAACTTGGTCCATTGACTGCTGCCAGAACTTTCCCAAAAGGGGTGCTCTTAGTCCCCGGGGGCTGCCAAGTTGGTTTGATAGAAGCCCAGAGCCACGAGGGGCCACCACCTGTGGAGAGACCACTAAGAATAAAGCCAGCATAGAAGAGAGCAGAGCCAGGAGATGGCATGAGACAGGTTCCTGATGACATAGTATAATTATCTGGATCCAGCTGTGCCTGAAGCCCCAGAGGCCGCACAGAATTTTACACCACTGTACCGCCTTTCATATGTATATAAGGTGACATGAAGCCGTATAAAGAATAGGCATGGCAGCACTGCGTATGATAAAAAAAAATGTAAATACCTAAAAAATCTGACAACCTGATCAATAACTACATTGTCCCTTGTTCATACCATGGACCTCAAAGCAACAATGAAAATAAATCAATCAAAATCCTATGTATCGATGAAGAGTGAAAAGAAACGAGCTGCTAAAGAAAATGGTATGAAAACATGCACATAAAATTAAGAAACCATGCAAAATAATATCTATGATAGTAAAAGTATCGAGAAATTACTAGGTGACAGACTATCCAAATTCAGTTGTTTGATTTCTTAGGCTAAGTGGGGCTACCTGGGTGTTCATGATATTATTCTTTATCCTTTTTTTTTTTATCCTCTAGACATTTAATTATGAAAATTTAAACAAAAAAAATTGGAAGAATTGTCCAACAAGCTCATATCTCTACTGCTTAGATAGCACAATAAATATTTCTATATTTACTTATCACATATATATCCATTCCATATTCTTGATAACTTTTCGTATGTCAGAAATATTTTGCAATTAATTTTTATAAAGGGGGAAGTAACACATAGAGAAAAACTCACACTTTTATCGTTTAAAATAGCACTGATCAGAAAACAAAATGTGACCTCCATATACTTCATGAAGTGCTATATATTTAAACATGATTAATTGTTTTCATAATAATAGATAGCTAAATAGCCATGTGGTGTGCCCGTAGAGAGCTGAGGCCGAAAGGGATTCCAATCTAACTCCCTTACTTTATAGGACTGGGTCTCAGAGAGAGGAAGTTGCTCCCCAAACTCACAAACTAACGTTAAGGAGGAGACGGCCTTATTCCTTCTCTTCTGCCCCACTATTTGTTTTGGCTCCACCCTAGACCTAAGCGAAGGTCTGAAATGCCCAGGAGGGAGAAAAGGATCAGGGCAGCTGAGTTTCTGCAGGCCCTGAACTCCGTCCTGGGTGGGAAGGGTGTGGTACGTTGGCCAAACTGAACATGTTGGTCTCGAACACCCACGAGCAACACCTGTTGGGCAATAGCCCATCTGTGTTTAAATACCTGGTAATGTTCTGTTGAAATGCCTGTTACCAATCGTGTGTAGCTGCCCCCGCATTGGTGTTAAGGTGCTTACTGTCGCATGGAGTCACTCTGAGAAACTCAAGAGGGTAGGTCTTTCTTTCTCATTCACAGGTGTGGTCTCCGTGTGCTCTCCTGCAGGGCACCCCCACTGTGGAGTTGTGAGGACAGCAGGCAGGCAGGGAAGGACCTGGGATCAGGAAGCTTGTCCTGGTCCTAGTCGGCTTGCCTGTGTTGCCTTGGATGATTCACCTTATCCCTCTGGGCCTCTTTCTCCTTTTATCTGTAAAGTGAGATGAGGTAGGTGATAAAATAATCTCCAAGTTCTCCTCCAGCTCCACATTTCTTTGCCTTTATCATCATATATGATTCTTTGGGAGCTTCCTGTGGGCAGCAGGTGGCCTGAGAAAAAAAGGATGAGCAGATGGGCAAGTCCCTGGGGGGCAAGGATGACTTCTGTCTCTCATCTGTCTGATAGTGTTATTTTCTTTCTTATTGGGGCAGCGCCAGTGGTTTGTTAGATTTGTTATTGGGGATAGTTGCCGGTCTGGGCCGACATCTAGTAAAACCTCAACTGAAGGCTGTTTACTTTCAGAAGATGCCTGGATGCACCAGTAACAAATCTAAAGTAGTTCAGACTTTTGAACTTTCAGCTGGGGAGTAGCCGCTCCTCAGTGGGACTAGTGGCTGTAGAAACTAGAGATGCCACTTGAAGTGAGAATTTAGCGCCATCTAGTGTCTGATTTGGGGCTCACAGGCATAATTTCTTCATATTTCAGTGTGCACCATTAAAATATACCAAGAACACCAGCATTTAAGAGACCTAGGAGTGTATTTTTATGTGACATGAACACTTTGTAATTTGTGTACTCTTTCTTTAATTAACTCCATTAAAAATGTATAATGATAAAGGGTTTTTTCAATAGGAATCTTTTGTTAGTAGAAGCTTAGAGTCCTATGGGCCTTTATCCTTCCCACGTCCAGCCAGTTCAGCAGGGAAGGTACTGACCCTCAGAGCAGCTCAGTCCAGTGTTGCATGCTTAGTCATTAACATATACAGTAGCAGCCACCCATAACTGTGTGTCTTGTGTTTTATGTCATGTGTCAGGTTGAACACATTTATTATCTCAATCGCGGGGACTAGCCTAGGGCGTAAGAACAGCTGTCTCTGATTTGCTGATCAGTCACTTCAGCTAAGAAAGTTTCCTTAATTTGCCCTGAGATCACACAGTAAGTGGTAGGATCGCGATTCAGACTCACTTGTGTCTGTCTCTAAAGAACGTTCTCTGTCCACACACACACACACACACACACACACACACACACACACACTCTCCCTTTTCTATAGTGACAAAATTAGCATCCCCTAATGTCTAAGGATGGAAATCACTCTATATACTTGTACTGTGTGTATAATCCTGGTGGTTAAGAAATTGGGTTCTGGAGCCAGACTGTCTGTCTGCATTCAAGTCCCAGCCATTCCACGTTCCACTGTCTGACGCAGAGAAAGCTACAGAAGTGCTCTGTGCCTCGGTTTCCCATTATAAATGGGGTCGATGCTAGTGAATGATAACACCTACTTCAGAGGGTTGTGTGACGTTTAAAATAGTTACTACAGCTAAGGTGCTTAGAACAGTGTCCATCAACAGATAGTAAGGGGCTCAGTAAGTATTTAAAAATTGATAATAAGGCAGGGAGTTGAAAATGTGAGGCTTGTGAAATGAGACTTCCTATAGTTGACCAGCACTGTAGGGAAAGGCGCAAGAGAATGCGAGTGGGATTCGCTGAGAGAGACGCAGTCTAGAGCCTCAATCTCTGGAGCCACTCTGCAGAGAAATCTGCCTTGAGGAGGTGCCAGAGCCTCAACACAGTCTTGAAAACTAGATGCAGACCTGGAAAGCCATTTTCCTCCACGGCCAGCAGAGAGCAGTGTAGTGCAGAGGCCGGAGAAAGGACTAGGACTAGGAGCTGAAGGGTCTGGTCCAGACTGCTCAGGAGTAGCTGTGATCTGCACGAGAAGCTTGGCCCAGTTTTTCCTGATGGCCCCTTCCAGCTCTAAGGTTCTGTGATCCAGTCAGGAGAGAATTGGAATAAATTAACCAAGAACCCCAAATAGGCTTACATAAGGAAGAAACCAGAAGCAGAGGAGCAGGGGTGGGGGATGAGGAGGACAGGGGATAGGGGATGTGTGCACAGCTGGAAAGTTTCTTTTGTGGGGGCTCAAATCTCCCTAAGTGAATCCAGCATGGGGAAAACGCCTTAAAACAGCTCTCTTATGGCCGCATGTCAAACCATCTCAAGTAGTTAGGAATCTAGCATTACATTCTGCTTCTGCCCTTGTCGGGGTGAATGCTTTAATCCCAAAGAAACAATTAAAGTTACAAACACCACACATTCGTGGTTTGCTTGTCTCTGCATTTTGTAATAGCATACAGAGCCTCTTTTTCCTTTTTTTTTCCCTTGGTGGAAATTCCTTCCAGAAATGGCTTGGTGCAGTTCTGTGGCAGCCTCGGGGTGCCCCTTGGCAGAGGTAGAAAGTGAAGTCAGCAGGCAAAAACCATTTTTGGCTCGGCTCAGCAACCCTGAACATGACTCGTTATTCTTTAGAAACCCCAGTGGAGTCCTGAGGTCCCCCACTGACTTCGGGAAGAGTCTTTTTCCACTGGAGTCATCTGAACAGGTGCCCTGGAAGTCAAGGGCAATGAGAGTATGTCCTAAGAGACCATTAAGAGTCTAACTTGGCATTAAGAGATGAATGGTATTTCTAGTGGTTCGGTGTATGTGCATCTCCACTGGCCTCTAATTCTATCAGACTCACCCAAAAGCCAGCCACAGAAGTATAAACTCTGGGCAGGTGAGCCCTGTTTAGAAGCCTCCTCCCATGCGTCCCATTTTCCAGCCTGTTCCTGCATCTGTCGGCTGTGGACCTCTTACCTTACTTCCTATTATTATGCTTGGATTTTTTGGAGCTCGTGGGGACAAGCTCTGGAGCTGGATTGCCTGGGTGTGTGACTCAGGGCAAGTTACTTTTTATTGCTTCAGTTCCTCATTTGTAAATAGAGATGACTATAACAGTGCCTACCTCACAGAGTTAGTTATTTGTCAGGATTAAAGCACTTAGGGCATTTTAAGTAGGCACTTGATAAAGATTTGTTGAAAATCAACATTCACGTCTACATTATAGGGGCTAATGCATGCAGAGAAAACAAATCCTAGAAGAAAATACAGTAAAAGGTTATTCTCTACGTCTGTGTCTGGCTAAGGTGGAGCGCAGGGACTGGATTCACCCACCTGTTTGAAACAACTAAATATTCAGCACATGACGAGGGCTTATTAAATGCCAACATTGTCGTTTTTGTGCTTAACTTATTTTTTCCCCGCAATGAGCATGTGAAGTATGTTATTAGTCGCATTCTACAGCTGAGGGAATTGAGGCTCAGAAAGTTTACGTGACTTGGCCGAGGTCACTTGGCCAGTCAGAGGCAGACTCAATGACTGAACATTCTAGAGGCCGTGTTCTGTACCACAGTGGCATCGTGCCTGGGCACGTAGCTAAGTGCCCAATAATGTTTGTTGAATGAATAACCCCACCGCCCAGAATGAGACGCTCCTCGTCCTCCCCCTCATCTCCTGTATCGTCAGCCTCTTCGCTCCCTGGCTCTATCCGGTCCAGTCTTGAACGTGTCCTTCTCTTGGTTTAGGGAAAACCAACATGGATCTGACAGTGTTTCACCCGTTCTCCGTAATTACTGTGTGTTATTGTTGGGTTCCTGCGTTTATCGTTTTTCCTCCACAGACAATGTAATTTGCCGTTGCTTTTGAGAGCGTTCCTTGGTTCTCTTCTGGGTTTAGGAAAAACCAAAGAGAAAAAGAAGCCCTCCAGCGCCCCGCCTGCCTCGCGCCTCCATCCCGCAGGCAGACTTCTAGAAGGAGCCACCTGTGTCTGCGTCCTTTTCTTCCCTCCTCAGGCCCCTCTATCTGAATTCCCTTCTGGGCTGTCAGAATGGTACCTGCTGAAGTCCTCGCTGGTTTCCAAGATCCGAGATCTTTCTGTCCTCTTCTCTCTTGACCTCACAGCTGTGTTCACCACAGGGGCCCATCTCCTCCCTCGGCATCCATGGTACATCACGATTCTGGTTTTCTTCTCAGTCCCTTGGCCTCCCTCTTGGGACTGTGTGGGCTTATCTCCCTTCGGTGTAGCCATAGGCAGTCCTTTTGCCTTGCTCTTTTCTCTCTTCCTGGGCGAAGCCACCTGTTCCCGGGCTTGGCAGGTCACCTCCATAGGCTGAGGACCCCAAGGTTTCATCTCCAGCCCAGAGCTCTCTCCTGAGCTCTGGACCAGCTCTGGTTAAATGTGTACTTGACATTTCTACCTGGGTTTCTAAAGATTTCACAGCAGACTCTCTGTCATTGGAAGACCCTTTCTATCTGGGGCAGGGTGGCGGGGGGTAGGTAAGGCAGGAACACCCTCTCCTCTAGTTCTCAGCCAGTCACAAACTCCCAGCCTAGAGCTCTTAGCCTTTGAGGTGCAGAGATAATCAAGGTTGTTTATGAGCATCCAGCGTTGCAGGGGGTCGTGATACTGCTGGTTATACTGCTGGCAGCACCCACAACACACCGATTTTACATCAACTCTGCTTTCCTCGTGTCTGAATATTTTCAGTGACTAGGCCTCTGGCCTCCTGATAGATGAGTGAGCCATCAGATATCCTTCCAAGCCAGGGCTGATTGCAGCCAAGACCCATGAAAAGTACAAGCTTATTAAATGTGCCCAGTGAGCTCATTAACACACACACACCTACCTTCCTTCTTTCCTTCCTTCCTTCCTTCCTTCCTTCCTTCCTTCCTTCCTTCCTTCCTTCCTTCCTTCCTTCCTTTCCTCCCTCCCTCCCTCCCTCCTCCCTCCCTCCTTCCTTCCCTCCCTCTCTCTCTCTCTCCCTCCTTCCTTCCTTCCCTCCCTCCTTCCTTCCTCCCTCCCTCCCTCCTTCCCTCCTTCCTTCCTTCCTCTCTTCCTTCCTTCCTTCCTTCCTCTCTCCCTTCCTTCCTTCCTTCCTTCCTTCCTTCCTTCCTCTCTTCCTTCCTTCCTTCCTTCCTTCCTCCCACCCTCCCTCCCTTCCCGCCTTCCTTCCTTCCTCCCTCCCTCCCTTCCTTCCTTTCTTTCTTCCTCTCTTTCTTCCTCCTCTCTTCCTCCCTCCCTTCCTTCCTTCCTTCCTTCCTTCCTTCCTTCCTTCCTTCCTTCCTTCCTTCCTCTCTTCCTTCCTTCCTTCCTTCCTTCCTCCCTTCCTTCCTTCCTCCCTCCCTCCCTCCCTTCCTTCCTTCCTTTTCCTTCCTTCCACAGTTTCTCTTTCTCATTCTTCTTTTTCCTTGTCTACCCACTTTCATCAACCACTCTCCTGTCTCCTTAAAGACTCTCTTCTCCTTTGTTATCATTATGTCTCCATGTGCGTTTTCAAAGCACACGGTCTTAGAAAGTGCCCAGCGGACTCAAGGGCTCTCCTGGTAGGCAGTTTCCAACAGGTGTGTCCCATTAAGCCCAGGGCGGCCCCAGCCCCAGCCCCAGCCCCAGCCCACGGCTCTCGTTTCTGCCCTACGCACCTGCCATGGCCTAAGCTGCTTTTCTCTCTCCATCTACCCTCAGCCTTTGCTGAGCACAAGACAGGCCTGCCTTAGCAGGTGTTCCCCTGGCGACCTGTCTGGCTTCCAAAAACAACTCTCCTGGTGCCAGGTGAGCGTTCTCCTCATGGCAGAACTTTATGTCTATGGAACTTTTCCTCAGAAAAATCCGAAGCTTAGTGGTTGTAACCATAGAAAGGGAGCCCGAAAAATCGCTATTTTATTTTATTTTATTTCATTTTATTTTATTTTTATTCTATTTTATTTTATTTTTTGCACTTTCTCTAAGGAAGTCTCTTAAAAGCAATGGCAAATCACATTGTTTATGGAAGAAAAAAGAAAAATGCATGAACCCAACAATAACACAGAGTAATTACGGAGAACGGGCGAAACGCTGTCAAATGGCTCTTGTTTTTTTCCCCTGAGCACTTCTCATGCAAAATATCCACGGCTGTGCTAAATTCCTGCGGACGGTCTGGTTTTGCCGCGATGGATCTGGTTGGGATGACATCTTTTGGTTCTGAGTAAGGGTGGAAAGCGTAACGAGTGTTTGTTGGAAAGATCGTAACTCCTTGACCTTCTCCAGGCTCTGGGGGTCCTGGGGAGCTGTGACTCTGAAGCTCCCGGTTCAGTTTCGGTGACATCTGGCTCTGGTCTAAGGAAGGTGCAGTGACCCTTGGCCCCTGGGCAGTAAAGCCCTGTGTTGATACTTCCCCCCTCTGCCAGAGCTTGAACTGCCTGATGACCTGCCTAGGCGCGCACCTTCCGTGTTAGCTGCGGCCGTGAAAACAAGCTGCTTAAAGAACTTGCACCGAGGGGTTTGCGTCGTTTTTCTGCAGCTGCTATACCAAATGACCACGAACTCAGTGCCTTAAAACAACACAGATTTATTACAATTCTGGAAGTCGCAGTCTGAAACTGGTTTTCTTGGGCTACAGTCAGGATATTGGCAGAGCTGTGTTCCTTCTGGAGGAGAATCTGTCTCCCCATCTTTTCCAGCGTCCGGAGGCCACTCACAGGCCTCGGCTCACGCCCCGCCCCGCTTCCTCCATCTTCAAAGCCAGTAGTGTCGCATCTTCAGGTTTACGTAGCATCATTCTGGTACTTTCATCATTGCCTTCCTTCTCTGACTCTTTTAAGGACCCCTATGGTTACATTGGACTCACCTAGACAACCCAGAATAATGTCTCCATGTCAAAATATTTAACCTCACATTTGCAAAGTCCCTTTTGCCGTGTAAGGTAACATAGTCACAGGCTTCAGGGATTAGGATGTGGACGTCTTTGGGGGACCATTGTTCTGTCTACCACAGGCATCTCTAAAAAGCCGTTGCCTTAAGTCATGTGGTGAGACCCAGAGGGCAGAGGAGACTTGCTTGAAGTTGGAAAGCTGGTCAATGGCTGAGACTGGATTCGAATCCTAGTTTAGGACCCCCTGTCTTTTCATGGCATTGGGATTGGAGGATGAACTTTCGAGGGTGTCTGGGGATTCTTGCAATGCCAATCTCAGCGTTCTCGGAGAGGAAGCAATGAGGTAGTTAAGCTTAGGCAGTGTTGGAAGGATTGCTACAAAAATTATAGAGACTATGTATTGAGCCTCAATTTGGACGAAGACTATGGTAAGTGATTAAAGGCCTTACTCCATGAAATCATTCCCAAAACACTACATAATAGGGACAATTATTAGCACCATTCTACAACTAAGAAGACCAAGGCTAATGGAGATTAAATAATTTGCACAAGAAAGCAATGAAAACAGAATGCAACATCAGGTCTGTCTTGACTTCAAAACCCATGTTCTTGATGACTGTGGTACACAGGAGGACTCATAAAACACTTTGCTCGTAGGAGAAAATTCTGTTAGTCCTCGTATTTTACCTGCAAGGCTGAGTTAGCTCGATACCACTCAGGGAATAGGACACAAATTGAAGGAGAAATTCTAGCAACGGAGAGGTTGAATAACTCCCCCAATGTCACGCAGCCAGGCAGCAAGGTCAAAGAATAGATGCCTGTAGTGATCCAACTGCTGGGACCTCTGCGTCAAGGGTCATTTATGGTATGAAACGGAGACTACTAGAAGTGGCTGCTTCATCCCTTCATCCCCATTCTCGGGGGGATAGAGAAGAACACACCGGGAGGTGCCACCCGAACTGAAGGTCATAGGCGAGAGTCCAGCACCCGCCCTATGGCCGGCAAGACCCCCCGTGATGACCTGGCCGCTGCCCTCCAAGCTCTCCTCCCTTTTCCCCTGACTTGCTGTGTCCCACCATGCTGACCTTATTTCAGTTATGCCGTCACTCCAAATTCCTTCCTGCCTCAGGGCCTTTGCACTTGTCATCCTTCTTCCTCAGTTTTTACGTGTCTGACACTCTCTTGTTATTCTGTCCGGTTGCCTCAAATGCCACTTCCTCAGGAGGCTCTCCCTGACCACCCATCAAAATTGCCACGCTTCACACCTGTCATCATCGTCACTCTGTCATGTAACAGTGTTATTTTTTCCTTCACTGCTTTTACTACTATTTGATTTTCTTGTTCATTTACTCCCCTTTTCCGCCTAATAATCTTCACTGAGTGCAAGGGGGCCCGGTCTGATAATTTATAGTATGCCCTGGATGAATATTTGTTGAATGAATAAGAGTTGACTAGGCGAATGAAGATGGAGGAGAGACATAGGAGGACTCTAGGTGGAGGGGGCGGCATTTGCAGAGGCGTAGGGCTTTGAGAGGACAAGGGGCAGTGGGGGGTGGTCAACCATCTGCTGTTGCTGGAGCATCAATGTTGAGATGGAGAGCGGAGGAGATGAGTCGTCTAGATGGGCAGGGTCTTGTCTGCCAACCAAAGAGCTTACAGTTTATCCTGACGGAGATGGAAAACCACTGAAGGATTTTGGGCAGGGATATGTCATTATCAGATTCTCATGTTTTATAGACCACTTTGGTTGAGAACGAAGAATGGATTCGATCCAGGTGGGCTGGAGGCAGGATAACAGGTAGGAGGGGGTCGTATAGTCCTGATGGAGGGGTAAGCCTGGCTAATTTGTTTAGTCTGGAGATCTTGCCAATGGTTTTTAGGTGGTTTCTGTAATTTAGACTTTTATGCGTGTATATGTTGGTTCCTCAGTCACACTGGCCTCCTTGTTATTTGTAGCAGATGCTGTCAGCGCCCTGCCCACAGCCTCTATCCCTCCCCATCCCACTTCATGCCTGAGGCACCTTGGCGGGGACAGGCACTTACAACTCTGCCTTCTGGCTTGCCTGGGAGTTAACACCTGGGGAGCAGCCTCAGCCAATAGCCAGTGTGGGCAGATACACACCTCATCTTCTTCACACTCCCAGGGGAACAGCTCGGAGGCATGGTCTGTGCCATCTGCCAGATGTCCCCAGTGGCACCGAACCCCAAGGATAATTGCTCTTGAAAGAGCCCTCCCTGTCAGGACTTCTCTCCCTTCCCTGTCGCCCTTCCTCACCCCCTTCTAAGTGTTTCTGAGATCGACTGCTGAAAAAAATCCCTTACATTCAAACCGTTGTCTCAGGGCCTGCTTCTGGGGGATTCTATCCCAAGACACTGTTTCTCACACCTCATACACACTCCTGTTTTAGGGTCTTGGGATTTGCTGTCTCCGGCTTGTTCTTCCCTGAGGTTTCCAGAAGATTCTCTCCTTTATCTCCTCAGGTCTCTCCTGAGACATCGCCTTCATTAGCAGTCAGGATGGGTTAGTTACGCTGAGGTAATGAACAAGCCCCAAATCTCAGTGGCTTACCCAGCGAAAATTTATTTGACCTCATGCCATATACTCACTGGGGGTTAGCAAGGGTGCTCTGCTCATCAGATTCCCTTGGGACCCAGACCGATGGAGGCTCCGTGGCAAGGTAGATCCCATAACCCAGCATGGCCTCATGGGGGCCGTGGAGGAGGGCCCTGGAGGAGGGATGCTCATCATTTTTGCTCACACATCATAGGCCGGAGCAAATGAATGGCTGCACCGAACAGGGAGCAGAGAAGTGCAATCTTACCTCACGTCCAGGAGGCAGCGATCGGGAAATAATTTGGTCGACAGCCCTGGCGACTCCCACATCTCAGGGACGTTGACTGTGACAGCCGGAACCCTACGGATGCCAATTGTGCTCTGTGTCTTGAGCTGGGTGTCGGTTTCACAGGTATGTTCACTTTGGGAAAATCTGTTGGGCTGAAGTCTTGCAATTTGCTCACTTTTCCTTGTGTGTGTTACTTCAGTGAAAAGTCTGACATTGCATTCCCGCATTAGCTATGCCTTTCCTACGTTTTTTCCGTAGCATTTATCTCCAAACTACCTGTTACGCTACTTTATTTTATTTGTCTCTCCCATTGGAATGTAAGCTCCATAGGGAGAGAGGGCATTTCCAACCTTTTTTTCACCCAGCCTTCCACTGCTGTTTGACCAGGTTCTGGCACGTCGTAGGCACTCAGTGTACACATATTAAATAAATACTTGGAACCAGATGTAACATTCAAAATATGTCATACCTAGAAGGCAGAGGGATGACCCAATTGGGAGGGATGCTTATAAACAACCAGTGCAGTCTTACTGGGCATACTGGCTGAATATTAGCCCTGACTGGGACCCTAAATGAAGCATGTCCTAATCTCATTCTCTCCTGCAGGCAGTGTATTAGGCACATTCTCAGAACAGAGATCGACAGGGTTAATGTCTCTGTAATTAGCAGAAGGAAGGGGAACTCACACCTACTCTGCATTTACTCTTATGCCAGGTGTTGGGCTGGGCCTTTTATGGTTATTAGTTAATTTAACTTCATGGCCTATATTGTTTTATTTCCAAATAACTTTGAATTGCATACTCCAATATTTTTTTCCCCCCTCTGGGCCTCGCCTTTCCTCAGCCTATGCCCACTTTAGCAGTGCACCTGGCAGGTGAAAGGTGCTCCTGGGACCTCGGTTGGGTGATTAATACCAGGTTAGGAAGAATGGGCTGTCATGTTGCTCTGGCTGGGACCCACACCTCCAGCAAACCAGGGGAACTAAATGGGCCTTCTTTTCTCTCTATAGTCACACCTCATCTTTCCCTGTCACATGTGACATCTAGAAAGTTTTACACTGAAGCTGCCCAGCTGAGCCAGGGTTCATAAATAATGGCATAGAAGTAGTTATTCTTTCAACTCATTATTGTTTTACTGAAGTAGTGGCCCAAGGATACAAAGTCTGGGTTTTTTTTTTTAAATGAATTTTGGCTTGCTTCAAGACCAGGCCTCTGAGTCTGGCTTGGGAAATAACTCTAGCCCGACACTTCACAGACTACACAGTCAGTTCCTCCTTGATTCACTCACTGGACTCCCTAATATATCGGGGAGTCAGTCCAAGCAACAACTTGCCAGGGTTTGGGTTCTGTTAGGCTATTAAAAGTGATTGTTGGTGGTGATGGCCTCAGAAGAGTCGATACTTCAGAATCAAGAGTTGTGATAACTCTTACCAAAGAGGAAAATTTCATTTCTATATTCCTGCCCCACCATCTCAGGGCATCAGAGCTGAAAATAAACTTATTCACCCAGTCAGTCAGTCAGTCAACCAACAAATATTAGTGGGCATCTGCCCGTGCTCCAGACACAGGAACTGGAGCCGGGGGTGCAGCAGTGTACGGATAGGGATGATGTGTTTAGCCCATCGTTCAGTGAATGATGATTTACTGAGCACACACTGAGGGCTGGACCCTGTGTCAGGTCCAGAGAATGAATGATAAGGCATGATCTCTTATGACAGATTCAGACAGATGTAGGTTCAAACCCCAGATCTGCCCTCTAGTAGTTGCGTATCCTTGAGCAAGTCGAACCAACTCTCTGTGTTTTAGCTTCCATGTCTGTAAAATAGGGATAATAGTACTACCCATCTTATTGTTAAATGATCTAAATGTTAGGTCTTTGGAATAGTATCTAGTAACTGTTCAGTGAATCGTGGTATTATTATTAATAATAATTCTGTTATTAATCTAGTCAGGGAGATTAAACAGGTCAAATCTCACAACGTGATAAAATCTATGATGAATGAGGGATTATGTGTCAAGGGTTATTTTTGGTATGAAAGGAATGCTGGGAGAAATGGTTCCTTCATCCTTCAACCTTTACTGGAGGATAGTGAACAAAAAAAGCTTCAATAAAGGGGATTTTCAGGAGTGGGAGTGGGGGCTAGGAAGAACTCGGGAAGGAAAGTCAGCATGGGTAACAACATGAGCAGAGACACAGATGTTTGGGGACTCGAGATGCATTAAGAAGACCAAGCAACCTTGAGAAGGACAGACGGGTGGTGAGACTGTACCAACTTCATGGAAATGCCATGGACTCTGGAGTCAGGCAGACGTGAGTTTGAATCCTGGTTCTGCCACTTACCTTCTTAATCTCATCTACTCAGTTACTGAACCTCCTTGGGCCCTGGCAAAGGGGTGATTAATTGGCCTATGTCACACAACCTATGTTTTCCAAGACATTCCAACGTGGGAGGAAAATATTTTCACCAAGTTGTCCAAAATAATATTTCTCTACTCTTTCCTCCCTTGTTTTGTGTGGTACTACAGACCAGTTCAGAGTTATCCCCAACTATTTCTGAATAGCTTCCTCCTCCTCCACCCCCCTCCAAAAAAAAATCAAACATGCGTGCAGGGTCCTTTCAGCTACTTGGAGATGTTTGCCACGGTCTCCTGTTCTCTCTGGCTATTGTTGAGTTGTCTGCTTCTGTTTGAGCTGCTGTATCAATGTCACTTTGGACTCTCAAGGTCTCACAGTTATTTTAGTAAAACAGATCCTTTGACCATTGTTCATGCAGCCGCCTTGTTTCTGGGACTCAGGCACGAGTCAGAGACAGTTTGGGACTGGAATCTCATGCTCAGAATTGTCCTCCCCCGCCAACACTGATACCACTGACCCACTGCCTTTGGGCCTCTCCTGTGTGCTGCACTCTCTTTCAGCTTTCTTTTCTTAAGCTCTGTGTGTGTGTGTGTGTGTGTGTGTGTGTGTGTGTGTGTGTGGAGTACACGCACGAACGCAGTTTGAGAAAGCCTATAAATCCCTTCTCAGTGTCAAAGTCATAGATGCAGCTAATAGTACTGTGGTTTGCTGCCTATAATCTAAATTAAAAATATATATATACTGTATTTCAGCTATAGGTTAGTAAAAATAAAGATGTAAATCTTCCCCTACATATTTATAGACTCCGTGAATTCTATTCATAGGTACTCTGGGAATCCCTGTCTGTGCCAGATGTATCTTCTGCTGCATAGTAAACTGCCTCAGAATTCAGTGGCTTACAACAACAACATTTATTATATCTCACAAATTTGTGCCCAGGAATCCAGGCAGGGGCTCTTCTGGACAGTTCTGATGCTGGTCTTGACTAGAATGACTTGGTGGCATTTGTCTGATGGAGAGTCTGATCTGGCATCCCCAAGAGACTAAAGAAGTCATGAGTCTTCTTCAAAGGCTAGACCCAGAGTTGGCATAGGGTCACTTTCACCATACTCTGTTTCTCAAAACAGCTACAGTCCAGCTGAGATCCAGGGAAAGTGAAGTAGATCCTGCCTCCCCATGCATGGAGTGTCAAAGAATTTATGGTCATCTTTAATTGGCCAACCCATGTTAAGGGTCTTTGCTCCCTTGAGGTGGCGTATTTCCTAGGGGGCTCCTGGGTCCCTCATACAAATAGCTTTCTGGCAGGCCAGGCCTATCAATGCTGGACAAGACACAGATGTCAAAATATTAGGTTAAACATGACTTAAATACCTAAGCAGCAACTCCGTTACACCCATAGGACTTTACAAAGGTCAGATGTGATGATACATGTTAAGTCCCCCAGTATGGTGACTCCTGCTCAGATAATGACAACTCCATTCTCATTCCCTTTCTGTTTTTGGAAAACAAGGGCAAAGTACTCTCAGAATTCAGAGCAGAAAGGGCTCATCTTATGTAGGACATTGGGAAAGGTTCTGAGGGGCTTAACACAAACTCATGTTTGTTTGGTGCCTTGTTTATGCCAGACCCTGTGCTTAGTGCCCTACGGCACCTCTCATGTAATTTATTTAATCTCACAAGAGTATGAAGCAAGTATTGTTGTTTCCTCATTTTTCAGACGAGGAAACTGAGGCTCAGAGACATTAAGTAATTTGTCCACACATAGTAACGAGTGATCCAGATGAGATTTGAACCCAGGCACTATAATTCCAGAGCCAGTCCATTTAACCATCATATTAGCTATCTATTGCCATATCGCAAACTACCCCAACAATTTGGTATGAAGCAACAAAGGACATTTATTAACTTGCACAGTTTCTATAAGTAAGGAATTCAGGAGCCGCTTACCTTGGGTGCTAAGGGACTTTCATTCTGGTTCAGGGTCTCTCGTGAGGTTACCTGAAGGCTGAATCGAAGCTGGAGGATTCAGTTCTCAGATGACTCCTGCACGTGCCTCAGCTCCTCACCACGTGGACCTCTCCGGAAGGCTGTGTGAGTATCCTCACAACATAGCAGCTGGCTTTCTACTGAGTGAATGAATGTTCAAAGAGAGAGCAAGGTGGAAATTGCAGTTTTTATATTTAAATGACCTCGCCTCAGAAGTCACGCACCATCATTTCCAGAACATTCTCTTGGTAACGCAGGTGGCCCTACTTGATGTGGAAGTGGACCGTGCAAAGGTACGAGCACCAGAAAGGGAGGCTCGCTGGGGCTGCCTCGGAGGCTGGCTGCTGCCATGTGCTCTTTACACATAGAAGGTAATGACGTATTTCGTGTCTTTGGAATGGTATTGATGGAGTGCTAGATTTTCAAGTCACATCTAGAAGGCTGGACAGTACATTAATAGTTAGAAAAGATGGGGAGGTAAGGGCCAATCATTTCTCTTTGCTCCTGTACCCCTAATCACCGTCATCTTTGATAACTGACATCATCACTGTCGTCCATCATCATCATCATCGTTGTCATCATTCCAGAGATGTCCAAGACTACCTTCATAAGAGTTTATAATCCATGATTTTAAATGTAATTACAAAAGTAGTATAAAGTTAAATATATACTATACAATGCAAAGTAACAGCTGTTTGGGAGGAGAGAGATGGGTCAGTCATGAGGTATAGCAAAGAGCTACTCATTTGCCCTGTGGCAAGCTGGTCACCACTGAGGCCTAGAGGAGGAGGAGCTTGGTACCTTACCAGAGGGCTGTGAGAGAAAGATTTTAGTAAACTAGAGTGGGCTAGTCCCAAACACCCTTGCTGTATGTTCTCTCTGCACTCCGAGTTTGTAATTTCTTGTGAAACAGGATGTTACATTGGACTTTTCGTGTCCTGGCGAAGTACCCAAGGGTTGAGACCATCTGTGTGGTACATGCTAAGAGATTGAGAAATCAGTTTTTATTTAAAAAAAATTCTTAACTCATCACCCACATGGAGGACATACAGCGGGGTATGGGGAGAATCAACTGAGAGAGATTAGAGAGCTAGTAGTTGGAGTGAGGAAAGGGAGGGGCATGCTTCTCTCCCTTTCCTCCAAGCCAAATGAAGAGGACTTCTGAGAATCATCTGGAAAAATCCCTGGCACCGAAGGAAGGGCCTTAGTGACTGGTGCATGGTTCATGCCTGGAGGGTCTAAAGAGAAAGGTCACTTGGAGCTGCCTTGATGAGAAAGAGAAGAAGAAGGATTCTGCTGGTATGAGAGGGGAGCCAGACTTGAGAGTCATTTTGAGAGGGGTCTCCATCCATGAGATCCCCTATGAGGCACAAAGCAACCGTAACAGAGAATGTCTGAATAGGATAGATGGTGGGAAGTGAAGGCTTGAGGAGACAGCTGGGAGAGCCATGGCCCACATCAGGGAACTCAGGAGGCCAGTTCCATCCCTAGCAGAAGGGAGTGGAGAGAGGAAGCCCTCATGGGAGAGGGGACCAGCATTTGGACATCTGCCACGACTGAGGACATTTGAATAGTACAGACGACCCTAGCTCTGTAAGACCTTCTTGCCTTCTTTACCTCTCTCATCTCTGCTTCTTGCTATCCGGGCTCTAAACCCTGGCCCCAGAGAAGCCTCAAGAAGCACAGTAAGTTGGAGAGAAGGACAAGAATTAGCAAAGGAGCCCATACAATCCCTGTCCCCACTGCAGCCCCTGGACCTGAGCCAGTCCCAAGCTGAGGGTGGGAAAAAATTTTAACTTGATGAATGAAGGATTGTAGCTTTGCTGTTGGACCAAATGGGGCTTTACAAATTACCCCAAACATAAGGCTATTCTTTAAAACCTGAGTAGCCAGAACAGCTATAGGATCCATCTAAGATACCTAAGATTTCCAGGGAGCAGGAAAATGGAGCAGGTTTGAAGGGACAGTGATGAAAAAAACAAAATTGCTTTCTGATAGTTCTAGTTCATTCGGGAAGCTGGTTACATTTTCAAAGGTGTTCTTCTCAGCACACTGTCAGCTCTCTGAGGGCAAGGTCCCATGACAGTCTTGTTCACCATGGGGTTCCTAGCACCAAAGACAGTTTGTACCTCATAGTAGGTGCTCAGCCAAACTTTGTTTCATTGCACTGAGCTCAGCTGGAGGGTTTGGGCAAGAGCTGGGTGAATGCGATGACAAATCTAGTGATTTCGTGGGAGAGGAAGAAACCACCTATTTTCCCATTTAGGATTCCAGTGAGGAATGAATGAAACAATGGCAAGAGCACCATATTACAAGCTATGGGTTCTAGGCTTGGTTCTGCTGACAGCAGGCTGGTTCCATCGGACATGTTACTGGAACTCTCCGGGCTTCTGTTTTGGGGTCTGGAAAACAAAGGAGTCAGTTGGATTGGCAAGTGGATTCCAAACAAGGCTGTACGTGAGACTCATTTGGGTGCTTGGTAAGCACAGATTCTTGCACCCACTCTAATCCCCATTCTGCTAGGGGGGGGGTCGTGGTATCCAGAAGAATGTCCCAGATTCTGCAGGATTTCCTAGATAATTCCGATGTACAAGTCAGCTCAGGAACCACTGGCGAAGCTAATTGTTTAAGTCTGCTCCAGCTTTAAAATCGCTTTCCTTATCTGAAAAATGGGAATAATCTTAGTATCTGCCCCCCAGATTGGTGTGCGGATTAGATGAAATAATACACGTTAAAGGTTGAGAGCAGCTTCTGGCATATGCTACCTACTCAGTAAGTAATATCTCATCAATTATAAAAATAGTTGCCAGCAGAGTAGAATTGTCAACTTTAAATTTGGTTTTAAACCCACAAATATACTGCCAAATCTTTTTTTGTTTTCATTTTATTTTCTTACACATTTCTAGCCCGGGCCATGCCCTTTCTCCCTCTCATGTGTTTGTAATTATTTTCTCTTTAAAATGTTTTCTTATCCCATTCCTCTCACATCCCACACTTGCAGTTGTGTTTCCCTTTAAACTGAAATCATGGACATTTTTTTCACTCATTTTCTAGTTCTCAGGGCAGACTTCCACACGTTCCTCTGCCTCAGTGTCCCTGAAATGAAAGGTCTCAGAAAGTCCCTGGCATGCAAGGCAAGTTTTCTGTAAAGTTGCAGAGCAGGTCGAACCAGGACGCAAGGGCAGTGGGTAATTTAGCTTCATGGTCAAGGTCTGATGGACGGAGGGGTTGCTGTTGTCCTGGTGAATGTTGATCTTGGTCATGCTTAGCTTCCCGGCTGGTTTTCATTGCATCCTGACTTGGCCAAAGCCAAGCATTTTGTGCTGGGCCAGCAGTTGTGAAATCCACAGCATATTCAGTGTTATTGTGTGTCTATTTTTAGATGCCTCGTCCTCTGGGCCATAGAGTATGGGGGATCTGTGGTATTTCGCTGCCTCTCTCGGGCCTTGCTGTCAGGGAGCTGACCTCATTTTTCACTCACCATCAGTAATTGACTGCAGAGCCATCTCTGGACTTCTCCAGAACCATCTCAGACTTTCTCCCCACGCCCTCCCATTACTGAGCTCCGAGTACACTGCCTGGCTTCTTGGACGGAAATTGATTCTGGCCTAAGGCACTGCTCCAATACATTTTTCTATAACTGCAAAGAATAGGCCAAAGGCCAGTATATCCTAAATCCCAGCAGGTCTCTGTTTTTGATGAGCTGTTAAGTAAGGGAATGATTAGAATTGGAGAGAGAGGCTGGGTAGGCTTATTCTAAGGTTTTCCAACCCTAGTACAAGTGGTAGAAAATGTGGCTTTCCTCTCCCTGTTCTCAACAACCCTATTGTAGACTTAGCAAACTGCACTGTTAGTTGCATGTGAATCTGTCTCCATTTGCTAGTAGTTTATAAACTACTATGGCCCAGGCACACAATGGGAGTTCAGATGATATTTGTTGAGTAAATTTTGAATTAGCTGCATGAGGACTGGGTCTTGTCCACCATTTATTTCTCGTTTCACGCAGGACTTGGCGACGGTAGGTGTTTTTGCTATATTTGTGAATGAACGAATTTCAGCATCTGCAGCTTTGGAGTCTGGCAGACGTGGTTTCGAATCCTGGTTCCACAATCGTATGGCTAAAATTGATCAGTTTTCTTCCTGAGTCTCACATTTCTCATCTGCATAATGGAGGTAATACTATCATGGAGCTTTCCTTGAGGGTTGGATATGAGATCTAATGAACTAGGTAATGAAGAAATCCAGTGAAGAGAGACCCTCAGAGAATTGACTCTGGGAGAAAGGAAAATAGCGGCAGTAGAGCCAGAGGGGAGAGGGTAGGAAGAGAGGCAGGATGTTGTGGTAAGGGCTAGCGAAAGGTGTAGAATTCATCCATTTCCCTCAGCTAGTAGCCATTACTGGCTGCCTAGTCCACCCTCTCTTTCTGGACCAGTGACTTAGAGGTTCAGCTAGAAAGACTGGAGAAGATTCCCACCTGGCTATAATGGTCAGCCTGGGGTACATAGGCCCCCCCCCCCTCATTCCTCTGAGGGAATCTCTGTTAGAAGTGCTTTTGGGACGGGATGCAGGTCACTGGGTCCAGTAGAATCTGAGGACACTGGGGGTGGGAGTGGGGGTGCTGAACACAAACCCAAATGCCCAGATCTGGGAGATCAGTCCAGGACGTACCCATGTGAATGAGTTTTTCAGACTGTGACTTCTCTGAAATTCTTAGCGTCTATAATTAGTTTATGTACTTAGCGCTCGAAATATGTTATAGAGAACGTTTGGCCGATCAAAAGTCTAGATTGTAGTGCCATGTGATAACAGGGCTTCTCCTATATTTTGCGTATTCTCAGGAGTGCTGTAAGAAAAGGTACGGGTTTAAAAATTCCTAATTACCCAGGAAAACTCATGTAATAAAGGTTATTTACACATATATCAAATCTCTGAGTGTCTGACACCTTCTAGGTATTTCATAGCCATTACTTTTTGTTCTCCTTGGCCAGATTAAAAGCTGGCAAAAATATCAGAATAAAAGGAAGGAACCCCAAACCCCCTATTCCAAATCTAAGTCTATAAAAGTCCCCCAAATATTGCAGAATCCTAATTTCTTGTGCTTATTTCCAAGGCTCTACTTGATCACCCCAAGCCAACATTCTGTTTTCACTGGATGCCTGGGAGAAACAAGCTCCAATAATAATTCTGGAGAATTTTCTCTTCTGCCCTATCGATCGCCCAGCTCCCTGTGCTGGTAAATGTCCTGTGTGAGTGAATGAATGGGGACACACTGAGGACCGTGAACAATCTCTCCACACCTGCCAAGGTGGAGCTGCAAGGAAAAGCTTCGGACTGGGAACCAGGATTCTCAGGTCCTCGCTCTTGCTCTGCCCCTGGCGACTCGTGTGACTGTGAGGAAGTTACTTCACTGATCCTGGTCTCAGTTTCCCCATTCGTCTAATGAGGTACTTGAACCAAATCACCTCCAAAGCCTTGGCAGTGGATCCTATTATCGTTTCAGTTAGTCACCGCTTTTCTCGTAAGAGGACAATATGTCCCTGTGTCTTGCCACACAGCTCTCAGTGCGTTCATTTATGTCGGGCTTGGCCATAGACTAGCTTTGGCCAATGGGATGTTGGCACATGTGACAGAACCGCCATTGAGCAGAAGCTCTAAGAACCATCATGTGGCTCTGTTACTGTGCTATTGCTTTCTGCCATGAGACTGAGATGGGAGCTGCTCCCCAGCTTGGATCCTGGAATCGAGAAGGTAAGACCCAGTTCTCATGTAGCTTATTCAAAATTCACTCAGCAAGAGCCAGAGTCAGCCTGCAGCCAACAGGCAATGCGAGTGAGAAACAAGTCTTTGTTGTTCCAGGCACTCGACAGCTCGGGGTTGTCTGTTATTGCAGCTTTACCTAGGGAAAGTTCTAGGTCTTTCTGTCTCCACTGTAGGATCCTCTTGATCGTTCTGCCAGCAGACAACATGCCCATTTAAAAACCAGATCTGTCTGTATCCATTAGAGTTCTTTTGATGGCAAGTTCCAGAAAACCCAATTCAACAAGCACGAAAATATATTAGTTTATTTAACTGAAAAGTCAAGGATCGATCTAGCCCAACTTTACCCAGAGGTGCAGTATTATCTCCAGGACTCTATCTTTCTCCATCTCTTTACTCCGCTTTCCCATTTTTGGCTTCATTCTCAGGTTTTGTATGGTAGCAAGACAACTACCTTACAACTCTTTCTCTAGGCTTAAACCTTCCAGGTCCAATCCAGTCTAAAAAAGACACTCTTTCACCAATAGCATTAACACAAATCCCAAGATTCATTCGCTCTGATTGGACCAATAACAATCCCTGAAACAATCCCTATGAAGTTACAAGGATGGGATTAGTGTGATAGGCTTACCTCTAAACCAATCACTGTGACTCGGGTAAGTCTCTTCTCTGATTGGCCAGATCTGGGTCATATGCCCTTCCCCCTACCTCTAAGAGTTGTAGAGAGGTGATTTGAAATCTGAGCTACTGATCCTAGGAGAAAGGGGATGAATGTTGGCAGGGAAATCAACAAGTGAGCATTATACTTATTCTGTCACTTGCATGACATTAAAAATCTTTCAAAAAAAAAAGCCCTATAATTTCATGATCTGGCTCTTGTTTACTTTGCTGATCTCATCTTCTTTCCCACCTCCTGTAAATCCGTCCCTTTTGGTCAACTTCACTCCTTCAGAAGTTGAGAGAGGTGCCTTGAAGAAAAAACAAAGCCATGTCAAAATAGGGTTGGGAAAACGGTGGTGTACTTTAAATGTCTTGGTTAACAGTTGGAACACATGCATGAAAAGTTCAACGGTCATACAGTCTCATTTGCTGATTAGGAAACAACGATTTAGGATGTTTCCTAAATTTAGAAGCCTGAATTTGGGGCCCTATTACGATGGCGAGGTCTAGGGTGAATGGGCTTCTAGCCACACTCTCAACACCTCAATTCCCTCGACTCTCCCCAGGTTAAGAGGCCTTGGCAGTTACAGTTTCTGAAAAGCATATGCTTTTCCAAGTGCTGTTCCCTAGATAAAAATGCCTTTCCTCTACTTCATTCCTTTGCCGCTTTAATTCATGCCTTTTAAATTCAAGCAATCACTGCTTCAACCACGCCCGCATCCCTTACTCCAACGGCCATTAATCTTTTTATGCCTCGAATAGCATTAAAAAGTGGATTAGTGATATAGTAATATCATTACCTTTTAATCAATGCATCAAATAACAATATCCAGCGGCAAGTCTAAGAACTACCATGGCTTTGAAGTACTGATGCACATAAATGCTCTTTCAAGGTTTCTGCCACAAATGAAATGTGATATGAGAATGTCTGTGATTACAATCTGTGGCAAAGTCACAGGTACTGCTACTCCCATTGTGGTTTGTTGCCTCCTCTCATAATAGAAAGACACATCTCATTTCAGTTAGGGGTTAATGAAAATCAAGATAAAATTTTTTCTCATTCAAGTTAAAGGAGCGCCCCTAAATTCCTTCTACAGACTGCGGGTTAATATCTCTGCCCTAGCTGGGTTTAGAGGTCCCTGATCTAAGATCTGGAAACATTTTGTGCGTGTCTTGGTATCATGACCCTTTCATCCCTTCTGCTTTCAAAGCCGGCTGAGACATAGGGGCACCATAATCCACCCCATAACCTGTCCTTCCATCGGTTACTTGCAGAAGGAGTGGAATGATGGGGGAAGATGGAAAAGTTGTTGGACTTTTGCTGGGAGCCTGCAGCCTCAGCTCCCGTCTCCGGCTCCTTTCAGCATCAGCCCAAACTGGCACATTTCACCCAAAAGAATTCCCTTTCTTTTTAGAGAGCAACATAGTGTTTCTAAATTGATGATTCTCAAGCTTGACCCTTGGAGGAAGGACTAGAAACCTCTTTTCAGAGGCAGTTTCTGCTTTTCCCGAGTATTCATAAAATCTTCCCTAAGAAACCCAATGGCCACCTTGCCTTCCTGATTGGGGAACTGGACAGGGAAGGAAAGGTTCAATAAGATGCTAAAGCCAATCAGATTTTTCTTTATTTTCATTATTATGAATATTTTACCACTTAGAACAAGTGCTTGGCCGAGCCTCTTCTTTAATCTGGGGTGACAGTAATCACCGACTAGATGGCTGTAAGTTACCTGAGGTCAGGGCCGAGGGCTCTATGTCCCGGTTCCTAGCATATATCAGGTATTAAATATTTTTGGAAGCAAAAACTTTATGAAAAAGCAGTGGTTAATGAAGATTAAGATTTCAAGAATGAGATCCTAGAATACCTGATTCTACTCAGGCCTAGCGTTTTCATTCAAGCGTTTTTAGTCACCAAATCAGTTTTTCCTCTGTTGTTCCTATCCAATACCATGTCCTAACTAAGTGGTTTGGTTTTATAACCTGGCACCAGGAAATGACACGAACCACAGACCTCCCAAACGAACACCTGTTCTCTATATTTTTTAGGTGAAAGAAACGACTGACTCCTTGGAGAGGCTGAGAATACATTCATTTAACAACCTCAGACTGAAGAGAATATTGGTTTTCATACATATTTTTTTTTTTTTACTACCAGAACGTTTACAAATAAAAATAACAAGTTTGTGCAGCTTGTGCATAGTTCTATCATGAGACCCTTTTACTCAGGCCCTGAAGGCCTCCAGCCCAGTTGTGTAGCAATTTGGTTTAGATGTAATTTGGTGACCATTTTGATGTCCCGCTTTTGTTCTAGGAAATCTATTGGTTTCTTCCTGGAACCACCTGGCTCATCAGATGATGTGGGTGTAGTTATGAACTTGCTTTATTGAGGTATGGGGAGTTGTGGGGTAGACCAGAAGTACTAGCAGATAGCCGGTTTGTCTCTCAAGATATTTAAAAATGTGAGAATAAGTGGCCTTTAACATGCTAGAAGATTTTATTTAAAAAAAAAAAAATCTGTACTTCCAGACTCTTTTGGAGGATTGGACCACCTGGCAATATTGGGTCCATTGTCCCCGTTCCAGTGCCTGGCTGGTGTTGAGTGGAGGCTGCCGGCACCTTCAGATGCCTGTGATTCTCCATTGTCCACAGCCACCCTCTGCCCTCTGTGTTTAAAACCTTTCAGGCTTCCCATTGGTTTTAAGATACAGACCAACCCTCTTTCCATGGCCCACAAGGCCTGCATGGCCCGGCTCCTGTCTACCTTTCCAACCTCATCTTGTGCTAGGAATAATAACAGCAAACACACATATAGTGCTAAACCTGTACCGGGTTCTTTCAATCCTCATGACAGCCCTGAGGGGAAGGTACTATTATTGTCCTCTCTTTACAAGTGAGGAAAGTGAGGCACAGAGAAGTCAAGTAACTTGTCCAATAACACACAGCTGGGAAGAGCTGGGGCTGGGATTTAAACTCAGGCAGCCAGCCCCTTGGAGACTCTGCTCTTAACCATGACACTCCCTCTTTCCGTGTCCCAGGCACGTGGCTCGCTCCCAGCACCAGCTTTACGGGGGCCATTTCCCCTATCTAGTGTATTTTCTTGCCTTCCCTTCATCTTTCAGTTTCCGCTCAAATGCCACTTCCTCAGGGAAGCCTCTTAGTGTCTAAACCCCCAGACCTCACAGTTCTGGTTCCTATCCTCTTAAGAAAAGCTCTCCAAATAGAAGATTCTGTGATGATAGAAGAAAAATGTTTTCTCTTTGTGCTGAGCAGCACATGGTCGGCATGAGCCACATTGGTTGTTGGGCACTTGGCTCATGTGACCGAAGAACTCGATTATTCATTTTCTTTAATTTTAATTAATTCAAAGTTGAATTAAAATAGCCACATGGCCGGTGACTACCATATCAGATGGAATAAGCTTTAGAGCATTTGTCTCACGTTGGTATTGTACTCTGTTGTGCCTGTCGATTTGATCTGTGTGTCTCAGACCATATGCTCCACAAGGGTAGACATGGTGTCTTCTGCTTCACACTGTATCTCTGACCCTGTAGTCAGTGCCTGGTACATCCCAGATACCGACTGACAGGGCAAACTTTATAGCTTTGTCTCCACCAGAGAAAATCATGCTAGAGAGGAGCAGTCCTAAACCCCAGGGCAGGGGGTGACTGCAATGGTGTGGATGTTGGGGGGTAGAGCTACATTTAAATCCAGCTCCAAAAACTTACAAGCTCTGCGAACCTCAGTTTTCTCATCAGGAAAATACAAATGGTAGTAATTTCTATCTCAGAGGAATAAACAAATAATTGTTGATAGCAATCGTTAAGATGTATTGTGAGTTTATCATATCTTCTAAGGGCTTTCCATGTTTCATTTCGTTTGATCCATTCAGTGAGTCAAGGCATGGAGGGGCTAGGTGACATGGGGACATGTAGGGTGGCATAGCGTGTGGCCATGTTTGAGCTCACCTGTTTCCCTTTCCAGTGCTTGCTCTTCATCATTGTGTAACATTATAATGAGTCCAGCTCATGGTAGAAATCCTAGTGTGTTAACCATTGGCCCTGCCCCTAACTTTAACCCCTCTTCCTGAGGCCAGCTTCTCCAGGGTCCAGATGCAGCATTGAAGTTCCCTATTGGTGTGAGCCCCCTCTGGGGGCATCTCTGGGCAGCCAGGATCTTTACGGGACATCTCCCTCACAATGGCCCCAGAGGCCCTGAGGCTTGGGGACAGGCAGCGCTCCAGGGGTCAGTGAAGAAGCTGGTGACCTGTCCAGTTTCTTGAGTGACTCTGTTGCTGCCCCTGACCTTGTATGGCTTCACTGGTCACCCTGAGCCAGGTTCAGCTCTGAGAGGCTGGCCTCACTACCCGCAGGTAGGCAGCTTCCATTTAGGCTCCCCGGAGACTCCTCTTTGAGGGATTCAGAGTCTGAGGCTGAGAAGGTGGCAGGTGGATGGGGGCAGAGAGAAGGGAGTAGAGAGGAGAAGGGGAGAGAGAAGGGGAGGAGAAAATGAGCTTTGTGGGTGAGGGGTCAGCTCTGTCCAGGAACCAGGGTATTTTGGGATTCGTAAGCTCTTGGGCAGCACTTTGCAACAAGGCTATTGCTAATAATAATGTTAACTAACATTTCTCAAGTACTTGAAAGGCGCCAGGCAGTGTTCTAATCACTCTACCCTTCAAATTAGGTTCTCTGATTTATCGCCATTTGACAGATGAAGAAACAGAGGAACCGAGAGGTTAAGTAACTAGCCCGAGGTCACACAGCAAGAAGCAGAGCCAGAATTCCAACTTAAGCAGTTGGACTTTAGAACCTAAGTCTCTCTGAAACAATAAACCCAGATTATCTCATTGCCTAAGTGCTCTTTGGGAACCCCAAAGATTAGCTATCTAGTATATCCTGCTCATTTCATAGCTGGCCCATCAGAAGTCTAGAAAGGAGGCTTGAGGATTTGCTCAGGGACCTACCTGTGACTAGAAATAGGGCTGGGTGGCAACCTAGTCCCTGACTTCCACCGCAGTCACATATTCATGAAAATCAGGATGCGACTATGCTCAAACAACCAGAATTCCTCCTCCACTGTGACTTCTAACAGAGGCTCTGAGGAAGCGTTTCTGGAGGCACATCCTAGGAGATGCTCTGTGAAGGAAGGGTTCAGGGGTGGGTGAAGTCGGGACAGTGTCCTGTTGAGTTTCACAGTGTGTATTTGCCCACTAAAGGCAAACTGTCTACATAAGCTGGGTCCGGGAGTTTTGGTAAAATGTTTGACATAAGCTGGAGTTTTGGTAAAATGTTTGACTTGGTGGACCTTTGAGAGGAAGATTAGTGGCAGCTCAGGTTGGGATGAGGGAGATAGAAATATGACAAAATTGGGAGGGTGTATGGTATGGGGGAAAGGACATGGACTTCAGAGCTGGGGAGACTTGGGTAGAGATTCGCCTGTGTGATGTTAGGGCAACTCCTCAGAGACCGTTGCCTCATAGGGCCAACAATGGCTCTCACGTGTGACCCCGGATGAAGCCATACAAACACCTAACACATCAGGGTCAGCTTGACCAGTCATAGCTATTAATACTCTTAAAATAATTAACAGTTTCAAAAGCGTATTAAGAGAACGTAGGTTGATTGGGAATAAATAAATATTACTTTTTGACAAAAGTTTCTGTGACTAAATAAGGTCAAAAAAAAAAATGCTTGGTTAAGCAAGGGGACACAGCTTTCTTTCTGCGGGGCTTCTCAGTGCCTTTAGTTGATTTCTCATCCAACTCCATCTCCAGTCATGTTTCTTAGAATTACCAATTCTGATTTTCTTCAAGGGAAAACTATTTTTCCATTTATTTTTTTATAACTCTTTCCCCTTTGTGTCCTCTAAGGCAGGGGTCCCCAACCCCTGGGCCGCAGACTGGTACGGGTCCATGGCCTTTTAGGAACAGGGCCACACAGCAGGAGGTGAGCAGTGGGTGAGCAGGTGAAGCTTCATCTGTATTTGCAGCCGCTCCCCAGCGCTAGCTTCACCTCAAATCATCAGGCATTAGATTCTCAGAGGGACACTGGTCTCTGGTGCCAAAAAAGTTGGGGACCGCTGCTCTAAATCTTAAAGTACCTGGAATCCTTTGTGGTATTTTGAATGTTTACTATGAAGTATCCTAAAATGAAAGGATGATTGACATGAATGACGTGCAAGGTGTGGAGGAATAAAGCCAGCATTTATTGAGTGAATGCTTAGTCTGTGCTGGTTATTCTAGACATAGAATCTTGTTCATTTTTCGCAAAAGTCATACGTAATTTTATTATCCTTTTATTGACTGGGAAACTGAGGTTCAGAGAGCTCAAATATATAAGGCTATCTGGGTTGTTTTGATGGCCCTGCTGGGCTTAAAACTCAACTTCGGGTTGACTTCCAAGTCCCGGAGTGGTGGGATGAGTGTGGACTTTAAGGAAGTCAGAAAATGAAAAGGGACCACATAGAGAAATGAGCAGCTCCTTGGGCAGTGAAATGAAAACAGAGGCGCCCCGCAGGGGACAGCGAGTTAGCCGGACCACGTGCTTGCCTCCAGCTGGAGTGCTGGGGCTGGGAGATAATTGAAACTATGAAGAATGGCTTAAGTTTCCCAAAATTGACAAGCCAATAAAATGACAGCCTTCATCTAGATTAGAGGATGGAAAATGGGGGTAATTGGAAGAAATTGGCTATTTCTGCCTCCTTTGGCTGAGCTCTGGACCTTAACATGTGTTCTGTTTGGATCAATTGTGGTTTTCCTGCCCTGCTTCTAGTCTTTGTTTTATTATTATTATTATTTTTTTCTAATTCCTGAAAAATGACTTCGAAGCCAGTTTCTGAGAAATAGATTTTTTAAATTTTATATGGGGTTGCTTTCAGAACTTAATATTACTTATTGTCGTTAGCAATAATCCCTTGAATATTGGAAATAAAATCTTGAGGTGACAAAAAAGAGCTCACTTCTCTCCCATTTGGGACTAATAATTCTTTTTCTTAGAAGAATAAAATGGAACTTGGGAGAATGAAGCATAGAGACGGAAAAATGGAAAGTGGGCTCGAAGCCAAAGCATTCAGGTTCTAGTCCTAGCAGTTAAAACTAGAGGCACCACTCTAGCTGTGTGACGTTGGGCAAGTTTCTTAACTCCTCTGGTGTCAATTTCCTTATCTGTCGAAGAGGGAGTTGAACCAGGTCATCTCTAAAATATATTCCAACTCTAATATTTCATAACTATGAACCTATCATGTGGGCATGGGATAAATAATTATACAATAAAAACTCTAGATTACTGGTGAGATCAGGCTTGGGGTGCTGGATTTGGGGAGGATTGGGGGTGGGGGTCTGTGGGCAGGCAAGATCTCCTTCATGACATCAACCTAGAAGATTAGAGATGTCCCCCAAACTCTGAGCCCTATACTGTAACTCACAAAGATCATGTGTCACAGTGGTTACAAGAAGGTTTGCATCTTAGCCCAGCCACTTTGCTAGCCGAGGTGAGGGACTTGGCCAAGTGATGTTATCATACTTTTAAAAAGTGTCCCAGAATTTGTGATACACTGTTAGTTTTGGAACTCTCCAATACCAGTCAATTTGCAGGTGTTTTCACCTCTAAAATGGTTTGAAATCGGTTATTTTCTTAACCTCTAAAACTGAAGTAAGTGAACGTACACACTCGTAACGAGGGTTAAGTGAGATAAGTAAACTCCTGTCTATTGACTCCATATGTGTTATTGTGGCTGCCTGCTCCTGTCTCCCTCCAGGCCCTTTCTACACCACCCTTGCCCCCCAAAACATCCTTCTACCTTACAGACATTCCTGTTGTCCACTCTGCTTTCTTCTTTGAGCCTTTGTCCCAAAGCGGCTGTCTCTTTTTTCCGGCACCTGCCTGTTGGGCTGGCCATTTGGCAGGGCCAGTTTTCAATTTTCCCTAGTATGTTCCAGTTTTACGTCCTCCTTGCCTGAGACTAGAATACCGAAAGTCAGGATTTTTAAAAAAATAAAATGTTGTCTCTTTATTATAAAAGTGATTCATACTTACAGTTGAAAATCTAGAGGAAAAAATTAAATCCTCATTAGTATAAAACTAACAGTCAGATACAATCACTGTAAGCCCTTATGTGATATTCTCTTACATTCTTTTTGTCTACGTAAAATGTTTTTGAACATAATTGCGATCATATAATATGTATAATTGTGTGCCTGAATTGTTCCTACAATATTATAACAACCACGCAAGATATTATCACAAACTCTTCTTAAGTGCACTTAGTAAAGGGAGTCTAATACTCCACCAAGGCAGGTGGCCCATAATTTCTTTAATGATTTCATTTCATTCATGTGAAAGATGTCTGTTGAGAGCCCTTGCTGTGGACTATTAGATACTTAGGCTGTATCTGTTTTTCTAACAGTTTACATAGTCCTGGGCAAATAATTTTGTATATAATGAACTTTTTTCTAAGTTTGAAATTATCTTCTTAGGATAGGTTCCCAGAAGTTGGAGGCAGATGACTATGGTTAATGGAAAAACCATTGGTCTCTGAGTCAGACAACCAGTTCCGCCTTGCAGAAGCTGCATGACCCTGGACAAGTCACAGCTTTGCTTTCTCACCTCTAAAACATGAGTTATAAAGCCACCTAGGACTAATATAAGGATTCAGTGGTAAGCGCTAGAATGAGGTCTGGTACATAGTTAGCACTGCACAGTAACCACCACGAAAAATATATCATACTGTTGAGTTTGAGTTATGAACATTTCAGACATTCTGCAGGCTTTTTATCAATAATAGATCAAGGCATGTCTTGATTACCCTTCTCAGCTGTCATCCCATTTCAGCTCACTCTGGGCCTGGGAATGTCTCAACTAGCCGCCTCTTCTCTCCCTTCATTGACCCAGGAACACCTCTCTGTGAGGCCACAGGGAAGGAAGTGAGCTAGGAGGTATTACCTAAAGAGAACTAGATTATCTGTCCTCCTAAACTGTCTCCCGACCTTTCTTCCTTGGTGCCTGATATCTTCCTCCCTTGTGGGACTTCTCTGGTCTAGAGAGGGGACCTGGACTTGTTCTTGGAGGGTGCAGTTTGAAATCTGTGTCCATCCTAGAAGGTTCTGGGCTGAAACCTTTCTGAATCCAGGCTCCTCTGCCTGGAGGAGCCAGGGCACCCATCCCCCCAAGGTTGAGAACAACCAGCGGAGCATGTGAGGGCCCCAGACCACATGGTGTCGGCTGAATGTGATGGAGATTGGCCAAAGCACCCCTTCGCCTCACACTCTCCTCTGCTTGGGCACATAGCCCTCTGCTCAGGTCTGGCTGATTTTCGCCTGGTGAGACTCTTCCCCAATACTGTCAGATCTTCAGATTATTGAAAGAGAAGCCAAAATATCTGGATTTAATAACATAAAATAATCGCCTAAGTTTTGAATGTTAGCAAACTCTTACTTTTCCTTCAAGGCTTTTTCCAGTTGTCACCTCTGCTGAGGAGTTGTCCCTTTCCCCCAGCCTCCTCGGTGTCCCTCTGCTTCTCTCCATCATCACACCTCATTCACCTGGCATAGCCTGGCAGAGCCACTTACCTGTTCCTCTCTCACATTTGTCCCTGAGTTATTTGAGGGTGGCCGCCTGACCCGAGTCATGTACCTAGCACAGGGCTGGGTACAGAGGGGTGCTCAAAAGACATCTGGAAAGAATGGATGAATCAATGACTGATGAAAAGCTGAAGCAGGTAGATGGTATGTTATGATACAGAACTTGCAAACTCAAAGACCAGGCTGTTTAAAAACAACAATTCCTGAAGTTGGCCACAGTTGACATAAAATAGGTGCCAGACTGCTTGTAATGTGAACAATCTAGTTTCTGCCCTATTATGTGGGTTAAGCAAACTGCCCGAGAAAACATCCCCTGGGGCTGGTATACTGGCTTCCTTGGATATCCCTAAGTGGGAATGGATTGCACATTATACTTTGTAAAATAACTGTGCCCATGTTTAAATGCAAGAAAATGAAACAGGATGTAAATGACATCAATTGTTAGGTTAGCCAGGATATGGCGAAGTTCTTTCCATTAAAAATTTTATTATGGTTATAATGAAGAACTTGTTCAGTTGGAAATAATTCTGATGGTGAAAAATGCAGAAAAGTACAAAGAATATAACAAACATCCCTGTACCCGCCATTCTGAATTGCCACTAACATTTTACTTTCCTCAAATGTTTTTTATATGAATGAAACTTTAAAATGACAGATAAAGTTGAAATTCTCTTTTCCCATTGCTCCCAGTCTACTTCCCCTACCTCCTCCTTCTCCCCACTTTACCCACCTCACACGCCTCAAGCACTGATATTCTGTAGTTAGTAGGGTTCCTTCTCATCTTTCTTTTACATTTGGCATTGTTTTTTGAACCGTAAATAAAAATGAGAAAACAAAATAATTTTACCTTTCTTTATCCAATCCTTGTTCTGTTAGATCCCAGGATGAGAGGCCTAACGTCTCAGTTTTGGGGACCGAAATATTTTAGTAGGCATCTAGGAAAAGAGTGGTTCTTAGACCAAGATGACGCTTTACAGGACAGTCTAATAATGTGTTGGTGGGATTATACATGTCCAGCACAACCAGACAAATGATTTATTCAAAGTTTACAACATAGCGGGTGCTTTAAATACGTAACTTCATTTACGCTTCTCGGAAGACTGCGAGGAAAACTTCTCATTCCTATTTTACAGACGAGGAGACAGAGGCTTAGAGGGGGGTGGGATATCCCGGGCTACTCCCCTGACAGTCACAGCTGGATCTGAACCCAAGTCTGCCCGCTGCTGGTGCCGAGCTGACGACAGACAGCGGAATGGCACCGGCTGCAGACGGATCCGGGCCGGCTGGCCGGGGCTCTTGTTCTCATTAAACAGGGTTTCTATTTGGAGCTCTGTTTTTTTTCACTCACTCGTAATTTTTCTGAAACTTTCTCTCCTTAGGGCAACATTTTCCATCACCAAAGGTGACTTGTTTTGAAAAAGTTTGAGTAAAAACAGCGCTATATTTCTTGCTTTCCAGAGAATGGAAAAACACATGCTATTCAGTCGTGTTTTTAACAGCTCCTTTAGGAAGCGACGCACAGACACTCACATAAATTATTTCTTATTTGTTAATCACCCTAAATGCCATCCACAGTTTTTCCAAAAGACAATTGGGAGCGTGAGTTAAGAAATTGAGTAATTTTTTTGAACGTATTTATTTTCCTTATAAAATCCATATCCTCTGCTTGAGAGAAATAAATGTGTTCATTCACTCTCAACTTAGAGTTGTTTAACATTTCCAAGGGTCAGCAGACTTCCAGGTGCTTTTCAGATATTCAAGTAGACACGGTCCCTACCTATGGGATTTTTGCCTTAAAAATCTCATAAGATGAGCAAAGGTATACCAAGATATATAAATGAATAACAGCGAGTAATTGTACGGTGCTTTGCAGTTTAAAATGTGAATTCACATATAGTCTTTCATCGATGACCCTGGATAGCAGGGGAATAGATAATTTATTAAAATAATTTATTCTCATTTCAGAACTACTTATTCATGTAACAAAGGGCCACAAACTGGGCGGCTTCAACAACAGAAATTTATGTCTCACCGTTCTGGAGGCCGGAAGTCTAAAATCGCGGTGTTGGCAGAGTTTGTTCCTCGGTGAGAGAGACTCTGTTCCGTGCATCTCCCCCAGCTTCTGGTGGTTTGCTGGCATTCCCTGGCATCTTTTGGCCTGTAGCAGAGTCACCCTGAGCACCTTTTGCCTTCATGATATTCTCCCTACGTGTGCTTCTATGTCAGATTTTTCCTTTGTGTGAGGCACCCACTCTACTCTAGTATGACCTCATTTAAACTTAACTAATTACATCTGCAATGACTCTATTTTCAAATAAGGTCCCATTCTGAAATACTGGGGGTTAGGATTTTGATATAAGATTTTTTTTTTGTGGGGTGGGGGGTGAGGGGAAGACACGGTTCAACTGCTAATAGCCTCATAGTGGATGCTGTGCTGTCCTGCTCAGATTACCTTTCAAGAATGAAGGACTTATTCCCACAGCTGCTAACCCTCAGCTATCAGCCCTTGCTGAGAATTGCTTCCAACTGAAGAGAGTCTTCTGGTTCAAGGTCACACTCCTTCCTGGAGTCAGTATCCAATGACCAGTCTCTCTCTGCATGTGTATAAAACCCTCACCTCAACTTGGACAACTGTAAGAGGACATTGCAGCTTCAGGACTTCACAAGGGGTTGACCAAGGCCTTGGCCATGACCACGTTGCAGCCTGACTCCTCCCTTTGCTCAATCTGCAGGTGTGGACCCTGTGTGCTAACCTCCATCTTGAAGTCTGCCTACTTGGGCGGGGGCGGGGGGCGGTGAACTGCAACACACCCTAAAAATCCCAGAGCAGAAAAGAGTCCTGTGTCCCCGACCCCAAGGAGCTGCCCTATCAGCTCCGTACTGTTTACATCCGAATTGTGATGTGAGGTAGAATTAATCGCTCCTCCATTTAAGCTGTTACTATTCACGGTCTCTGCCACTACAGCAGCATCTATATGCTAAGCACCTAGTGGGGCTGCAGGGTGGCAATTTTCACTGAGTAGGTGATCATGTTCACTGAGCTCAAATGGTCCTTTTAGCTTGGAGATTGCAGGATTCCCAGAGTCTGTGAACACAGTGTGCTGGGTAGTGGTCCTCGAACCTGTGCATCACTCAGGAAACTAACAGGTACTTGTTTGGGGTTACATCCAAGACCTCTAACAGTACCATGCTTGTCGTGATGGTTGTGATGGTTGTGGGGTGGTCAGCTGGGCAGCATCCACAGATGGCAGTTGGGATGCATTGGTGTGGGGGAAACTCACTGAACTTCGCTTAGGGGACTTAGTTCCAGCTTCGAATGCCTCTCTTTCCACCTCTGTTATTTTTGGGGCTTCAATTGCCTCATCTCTAACACAGGACTAACTAATTTAAAAGTCCCTCGCTCTGCATACTTCAGAAAGTTGCACAAGACCAAATTGAGCCCAGATGAAGGGCTTTGAAAGGTCAGCGGCACTGTCTAAATACACGAGGTGCGATTATCATGATTGGTATTGACATTAAAAGGCTGTTTTGGTCACAGGTTGTGCAAAGCAATGCTTGACAGATGGTGTTCCCATAATGCTCCCAGGGGCCTTGTTACTGGGGGATTTTCCACTGAATGCAGTTCCCTTTCAAAGTTTTGTTTTGAAACCAGAGAGCCAGGGAGGAACCTTGGTTAATCCTGGATGCGGGCTGAGCGGCTCAGCTAGCTGTGCAGGGAGCAGGCCTTTTATCTAGGCCTGGACCTTTTGCTGACCTGGGAAGAGAAGCTCTTTCAGTCCCTATGACAGCTGGCCACGGTTGACCAAATGTGAGTTGCAAGCTCACTGCAGTTCCCAGAAGCCTCTGGACTGAGCCGAGCCAAACTCTCTGCCCTTGTCTTGATGATATGCATTCTTTGGGGCAGGGGTGTATGTGTATGTGTGAGGGAGGAGGAGGAAGAGGGAAGGGAGGAGAGGGATCATAACATACTGGAGCTGGAGGTGACCTTAGAACCATCGAATCCAACCTCTTCATGTTACCAGCCACGGCACAAGGCTCAGAGAAGTTTAGTGTCTTGCTTAACATCACACAGCAAATGAAGACACAGCTAGGTGCAGAGCACAGGATTTTTTAAACTCTAGGTCAGGGACCTTTTACCCTCCTCCTCTCCCCTCTTTCCCCTGCAGAGGCTTGGCAGAGCTTGGGAGTGGAGAGGGGAGCAGGGGAAGGAAGAAGCGGACTACTTTGCTTGGACCCAAATTTCACATTTCAATAACTGGATCTTCCCTCTGGTGTTGCTAGATCCTTGTTAGATTAGCTGCTGCTCAAAAGCAGCCAGGAGCAGTGACCCAGCTAACCCTAGTTGACCCTACTTCGAAATGCAATAGAAAGTTGATTATGGTCTGGTGCAAGGGGAGCCCGACACCCTCTGCGTCTCTACAGACTGCGCCAACTGCGTCCTGAAATTCCTCCCCTGAAGGCTCTCTTTGGGGCTGCGTTTCCGCGATTCCTTTATGTAAGATGTAAATGCCCGTAGGAGCAGCAACACTGTTCCATCTGACCCGCTGTCGTTGCCTGACAATGTCTGGGGTCTCAGCGCAGGTCCTGAGAGAGAATAGAGCTGAGCACACGTGGGGTTGGGTGGGGTGATGGTGAGAGTAAGGAAGTGAGGACCTGGGTCATGGGAAATGCATTTTTCTCATGCACAGCTCCGGCGAGGGCTGGAGGGCTCTGTGGGCCCGGCCCCTGCCTGGGTAAGGGGCCTTCGCCCTTCTTGCCTGGTGATCTTGTCCTGACTCCTGATTTCATCCAGGCTGCCTGGGAAGTCCAGGTTGTCCTCATATTTGGCTCCTCCCACAGATGGGGGAAGGGGCCTGGGAGGTGAGCAGGAGTCCACAGGAGAGCAGAGGCTACTTGGGGACAAGGGCCAAGGCAGAGGGCTAGCTGCCACTTCTGGCCATTTTGGGGACATGGAAGGGCTCTGAGGGCCTTTCCTATGCTTAAGGCCTCAAGGTGGCCTTGTCACAAGAGGCTGGCTTGGTGCTCTGTGATGGCCGCAAAAGGGTCTGGGAAGGCGTCTTTGCAAAGGCAAGGAGGACCCCCTTCTTTCTGCTGTGATTTCAGGGGAAACAAGAAGAACCTTCTGACCCCTAAATATATACATCCCATACACCCTCATTGGCTCTCTCTTCTCACCAATAGATCAACATTTTTGGGGGAGAAAAAAACATTACAAAAATAAAGTCATAGAAAACAGAAATGCATAAAGGAAAAACAGAAACAACCACCTGCTACCCAGAAAAAATACTGTGAGCCCTTTGGCTTGTGTTCTCTCAGTATTTGGTGTGTATGTGTGTGTATGTGCGTGTATATAAGCCTGTGTGTATACGTGTATGTGTATATGTATATGTGTGCATGTGAATATTTGTGCAGGTGTATATGTGTGTGCATGTGTATATAAGTGTTACGTGCATGTATGTGTTGTATGTGGGTATATGAATATGTATGTGTGCATGTGTATGTATGTCTATGTGTATATATGTGTGTATATATATGTGTGCATGTGCATGTGTGCGGGTGCATGTATATATGTGTATGTGTATGTATATATGTACGTGTGCATGTATATGTGTACAGATGTCTCTGTGTGTGTAGGGTCCAACAAAAGCAGCCCTGTTCACCGGCTGTTGTCTGAACCTCCTGAGAGAGTCTGAAGAGCCAGAAGAATAAAGAGAAGGGAGCAGCATTACAGAGGTGTGGGCAGAATCAAGGAACAGACATGCAATGCGTGGTGCGCTCCGGCTAGCAGGCTGGAGGCACTAACCTCCCCTAAGCATGCCAGGAAGTTTTTGGGTTGGAGAAGCTGTAGCCATGGAGGAGGTGAGAGGGCAGGATCCACGGCCGTGAACGGAAGCAGAAACTTCCAACATATAGGATGCTTCTCACTCTCGGACACTGTCTGGTGCCTTCCTTACGCTGTGCCCAAAGGAAAGCCAGAGATCAAGGGGACCCTGGTCAAGGGGTCAGCCTCTCTGGGTTGTAGAAAGAACAAAATGAATTGGTGTTGGTGGGAAGGGGCAAACAAATAGCCAATAGAAACGTCCTCCCTTGGCAGGACTGAGTGGGGAGCCAGAGAGAGGCTGATTTTGATAGTAAAGCTACTGCACAAGTATGTAAAATCAGGCAGGAATGGAGAAAAAGCCCCTTTCCCTGCCTTCTCTTGTCCATTTATCATCCATCCATCCATCCATCCATCCATCCGTCCATCCGTCCATATCTATCTGCCTATCTATCATCTATCTATCAATCATTTATCTATCTCTGTCTCTAAATTCTTCTAGGATAAAACTGGAGACAGTATGAAGTAGGAGCTAAGTGCAGGCTTTGGAACAGACCACTTGAATGCTGCCTGGACCACTTACCAGCTGTGGGAGTTTGAGCCTATTATTACTTTACTTCTCCGAGGGTCAGTTTCCTCATCTCTCAGTGAGACCAGTGATGGTTGGGAGGATTAGATGAGTGAATACATATGTGTAAGGTGTTTAGAACAGTGCCTGGCACATAGTAGGTGCTCAGTTACTTTGTAGCTATGCCAAGAATTCATTGTATTAAGAACTGGTGAACAGTCGGGTAAACTTCCTGGCCGTGGGGGTGGGGTTGGAGCCAGCCTGTGCCCCCACCGGCTCCTGCCTTCTCTGGTCTGCTCGCCCAGGTTAGGTTTAGCTTTCCCAGTCAGGCCCCCAGGGGAGACACTCCAGAGGGTCTTTCTGGGTACTTCTCTTCTGGTTCATGCCTTTGAAGATGAAAATCCTCCTGGGGAGGCTCCTGGGGAGGCGCCATACTCACCGAGGTGCTAAGAATTTATCAGATTTTGGCAGGAAGGGAGAAGACATTTAGACAGAGGAGAAGAAAGGAGCTGCAAAAGGCACAAAGAGAATGTGTGAGACACCGAGACTAGCTCCCCCGGGGCAGGGAGGCACTCGGTTTCCCCTCCCGGATGCCTCTCAGGTCCCCACTGCCTGAGAGCCAGTGAGGCTAAGGGGGCCAGCGAGGCCCACCTCAGATCCCTCTCTGTCCCTTCCTAGGTTGCAGGGATGAGAAAAGCCTCCGTTTCCTCCCCTGTAAAATGGGGATAATAACTCCTTATTCCCTTATGATGAGGTTAAATGCAATTATGTATCTGTGGAGCTTGCTAGAGTGCCTGGAACAAAATGTGAAAGCGGCATACGGTCATGAAAAACAAAACAAAACAAAACAAAACAAAACAAAAGAAAACAAAAGAAAACAAAACAAAACAAGAGACCCAAAAAAATATTTCTCCAAAGAAGACAGACGAATGGCCAATAAGCATACGAGAAGATGATCGGCATCACTAATCATTAGGAAAATGCAAATCAAAACCACAATGAGATGTCGCCTCACACCATGAAGATGGATATTATTTTAAGAAAAAAAAAAAAGAAACCAAGATATGTTGATGAGAATATGGAGAAAATGGATCCGTTGTGCACTGCTAGTGGATATGTAAAATGATGCGGCCACGCAGAAAAACAGTTCAGCGGTCCCTCGCAAAATTAAACAGAATCACCATGTGATCCAGTGATTTTATATCTGGGTACAGACCCAAAGGAAATGAAGGCAGGAACACGAAGAGATATCTTCACACTCGTGCTCAGGGTAGCATTAATCACAGCAGCCGAAAGGTAGAAGCGACAGAGCGTTCATCAATGGATGAATGGACAAACACAATGTGGTCTATGCATATCATAGAACATTACTCAGCCTTACAAAGGAATGCTATTGTGACAAAAGCTATAACGCAGATGAACCTTGAAGACATTGTGCTCAGTGAAATAAGCCAGTAAAAATCATAGAGACAAAAACGTAGGATGGAGGTTGCCAGGGGCTTTGGGGAGAGTTGAGTGGGGAGTTAGTGTTTACTGGGTGCAGAGTTTCGGTTGGGGGAAGATGAAAAAATTCTGGAGATTGTTGTAGGACAATGTGAATGTCCTTAATGCCACTGAACTGAATACTTAAAAATGATTAAAATGGTAAATTTTATATTATGTATATTTTGCCACAAAAAAGTAACAAAACAAAACGAAACCTAGGAAGTTACAATAACAATATTACTATTAACAATAATTACTATGATCTTTCTGAAAATGGATCCTGTTTGTTTTCCTAACACTCTTTTTTTCTTGAGCCCAGCACAGTGCCAGGCTCTCAAAACATAAAAAACTTCAAACAAAACAAACCAAAAGATACTAACTGAAGAATCAAAATCCATGCTGGTTATAAGATTTCCTCTTTTTTGTCTTGCTTTTCCATTTCCTCCTCCTCCTGGAAGGCAGGTCCTGTGTCTTTTCACCATTTTATTTCTAGAGGCTAGCATGGTGCCAGCTTACTAGAATTTTTCTCAATGACTAAATAAAAAAGGCTATTTCTAGGAGAGGGCTTGTAGTCTCTATCTTCCTACTTACATACCTAGAGATGCATCTTGAGGCTATTTGCTTGAGTTATATAAATGCAGGAGAGCAATCAAGAACTAATAAAAAAGCTCCTCACTTGTTGGGGGATCAGAGCCATCTTGGTCTATTGAAGCAGAGCCCAGTTTTGGGGCACAAGGACCAGGAACTGGTGAGAGAGAAGCAAGGTTCTCATCTCTTTCTAGAAACGCTGGGTCCCTCATCACTAACCAGAAAAACAGACAAGTGTCCTTGCCAAGATCCAAGTCACTTCCAAAGGGACTGATTTCATTTCATTCGAGTTACATAAGAGGTCTTCCTGGCACTTTGTTTTATTCACTGATCATTCCTCTGAAATATTTTAATTCTGGGATACACAATAGTCACTTCTCAGTAGAGCAAGATTTATGTCAGGATTTGAGAATTGGTGTGTTAAAACCCTTGCAGACCAGAATGAAAGGCCTGTTTGCCTGTTTGGCTTATTTTCACAGAGTATTTGGAACCACTGTGGTCCTTTCTCATCTTGCAGACCGTGTGACTTGTCTTTGGAGTGAGAGCAAAAAGGAAGAAGCAGAATGGGGTCTCTGACCTAAGTGACCAGAGGAGCAGGTGGGCTGGTTATCGCTTCGCTTCATCCTTAAGAGAGTCTTCACAGTCACTGCAATTCTCGCTACCTCCTCGTGCACGGCGGGATTGCCAATTGTATTAGTTAGCATTTGCTGCGTAACAAATGATTTCAAAAATCAGTGGCTTAAAACGACAGCCTTTGTTTCGCTTGTGAGACCGTTTGTGATTTGTTTCTCTTATCTGGGCCAGGTGGGACTTTTTCTGTTGGGTTTATGCATCTGCAGACAGCTTCTAGATGTCCTGGGGGCTGGCTGGTCTAGGATAGCCTCACCTGAATTGGCTCATCTTCGCTCCATGTGGCCTCATATTCAACAGGCTGGGCCAGTTCAGGCTTTTTCCTGTCATAGTGTCCCAAGGCTGAGAGAAAGAGAGAGAGAGAGAGAGAGAGAGAGAGAGAGAGAGAGAGAGAGAGAGAGAGAAGTGAACAAGGCTCCTTGAGGTCCAGTCTTGGAACTGGTTGAATATCACTTCCACTGTATTTTATTGGCCAAGAAAATAAGTCGTGAAGCCAGGCCAGATTCAAGGAGTGGGGAAATCGATTCAAGAAGGGGACTGTGGGACTCATATCGCTCAAATAATGAGATGGCAAACTCTTCTGGACATTATCAGACAGAAGGAAGCATGTTGCTCTTGCACTTGTCAGTTCATTCACGCACTCATTAATTCACATTTAGCAAGTGATTCTTTGTAATCCTGTTCTGAGCGGCAAAGGGCTACCAAAATGCCTATGAAGAAATTGCTGCTTCAATAGTAAAAAATAGCAGTGCCTCCTTTTAATCGAGCCCATATATGTGCTGGACACAAAGCTTCTTTAATATAATCCTCCCCAAATTCTATTTGTTAGGTATTGTTCCCATTGTGTAGATGTAGAAACCAAGGCCCAGAGGACTTAAGCCATTTGCCCGATGTCACTCAGCTGGCAATAGAGGGAGTGGGATTTGACCCAGGTCTGACTTCAGAGCTTCCATTCTCAATACGTGTGGCCTCTCCTACCTTGGACTTTTTCTGTGCTTTATGCCCTTCAACTTTGGCCAAGCTTGTTCGCGACAGATGCAACTAAATGCTAAGGAGCCACACGATTAATTAGAGATCTGAGCCCGCAGGTAGGACCGTGACCCAGACAATTTTGCGAGAGCTGCTGGGGCATTTTAGGTAAAGGTATTGGGGGCCCAAACTCACTGGGTAATTGCTGTGTCTTGCTGTGGCCGGATGTGGGCAGAGTGGGCTGCTCACTGTCTCCTGCCTCAGCAGCTGATCCTTGCCTCTCTTCACCAACTGCCTGGGTGGGTGACCGTCCGCCATTCATTCTTTGTCATCATGGGAATCTGGTCCCTCAGGCCAGAGTCTACTCATCACCTGCCATCTGCCTGATGCAGAGAAAGCCGATGGTAACCCCAGAAGGCCAGAGGTGAGGTTTAAACAGAGTGAAGGGGACTGCTGGGTGGAAATACCCCAAGGACACATCGATTTCCCTAAATGCCCTCTGGCATAATGAAGGTGCCCAGAATCCAATCAGCCGCCCTTTTGAAAGAACATGAGGCAGCTGCTCTTTTTGAAAGCGCAGGAGACTAAGCTGAAGCCAGGCTGGGCTTCTTTGTCCTGTCCCTTTTCTGGCTCTTCACTTTGGCTTACAGTATTCTAATCTGGAGGTCGAAAACTGTGCGCATTCAATGTTATTACAAAAAAGATCGAGACCCTGCAACTAAGCACATACAAAGTGTTTTACAAGTGGCTTTTGCAAACATGGGTATTCCCCCGCCCCCCATTGGACACGGTCCCTGTAACGAAGGATATCATTATCCCCATTTTATAGATGGAGAAACTGAGCCCCAGAGGGACTACATGATATGGGGGAAAGTGTGCGAGATGAGGAGCTGGGAGAGCAAGACTCCAACCTTAGTTTTCCCATCTATGAAAAGGCGAGGTTGGCCCCTTGCGGCCCTAATAACTTGCTAAATTGCTTCTTGATAAACATCTTTGACTGCTTGCCTTCTGCCTGTCCCAAGACATCCACACCTCCTAAATCTCCCCGGAATTCCTCCACCCCACCACTAGTTTGCCAAATTCTTCTTTTTCTCGGTATTTTGTGCCTTGGCTTTGCCCTGAAGCAAACTGGATTTCTTCAGCCTCTGCTTTGTGGTGTCAGCCACTTGGTGGTGCTGTGGGAAGATATTTGTTCTCAAAGTCACCTGAACGTTTCTCCCAGGGAACTTCAGGTTTAAAGGCAGAAATGGTACTTAGCGGCAAGGGGGTTGGGGGTGTGTGGGAGGGTGAGGGGTGGTGGGGAAGAGGTGTGATTCACACCTGTGCGTGTGTTTCTGGCATTTGTCCGCATCCCGTTATTTGGGCGGTGGAGCTCTGAGTTCAGCGGTTTCAGGAATCCTTAGTGGTGAGGTGCTTGCATTGGAGGGGCCAGGGAAAGACAGATCTGAAAAGTCTCCCCATTCAGCCAAATTCCTGGAAGTTTCTGTCAAGCTAGGGAGGGCATCAGCTTCTCTCCTCCCATGTATAACATGCGATTTCTTTTTGGAGCCCTTAGATATGCGGCCTTTATATAAATGGCCTTTATCTTTCAGTGAGCTGATTTTTTTGTGACTCATCATATAACTGCTGTGCTTGAGATGGGGTGTTGCTTGCATGCAAGAGGCAGTGTAGCCAAAATGCCCATGTTTGAATCCTGGCTCCCGATTCGCGAGCTGCGAGACCTCAGGTAAGGTATTCCGTCTCTCGGCACGTCAACGGAAATGAGGAGAACATAAAAATATCTAATCCCAAGTGAGATATTATGAGAATTCAGAGAGACCACTGAGGTGAAAGCATTTTGTAAACTGCAAAGCATGATAACAACAGAAGGAATTAGAAAGTTCCCGAGGGCAGAGGACCCTTACATTACTCTTTATCCATTCCCAGTCCTGGCACAATGACTGCATCTCATAGATGCACAAGAAACATTTGCTGGATGAATGAATGAACAGGTGGAGGCAGAGACTGTGAAGGGAAAGGCGGATTGAAATGCGCCTTTCGAAGGATGAAACTGGGGAGAAAGCCGGAGAAGCAGGCCCTCGAGAGGAATTTGGGGCACGCGCCTCATCGGCCAGGAAGGCAGCTCACTATCCCTCACCAGCTGGCTGGCTGGGCAGCCCGGCTCCACTCGGGCGCAGCTGCCAGGCCCTGGGCCATCTGAGGCCTGTGCGACTGCTCCAGAGCTTCTGCCGGCAAGGACAGGCTGGTGACGCTCCTGGAATGCTCTCCGTCTCGTGCCTGCTTTTACAGCCTAAGTCCCTGGTGACAGTAAACATAACCGATGCAGGGCCTGACACCGAGCTGCCCTGGGTCTTGGCAGGGCAGGGCCGAGAGATGCGTATCCCATGGTTAGGAAAACAAATAAAAACAGGACAGGTAAATATATGCAACTGGATAGGAAATGTAGATCGCAAGACTATTTTTCCTCGACCTAGTTTTTTTCTTTTGTTTGGGATTGAATCACTTGGGAAATTGTAATTGTTTTACGTGGTTACAGATCTGATATTGTTTATGTGTTATAGACCTGATCGATTAAATCTAATAATATTATTATTTAAGCAGTGATAATAGCAGCTACTATTTTATCGTGCTTGCCACATGCCTATGTAGGTACCACGCTGAACACTTCATAGACCTTATCTCATTCGGTCCTTAAGGTAAGCAATAAGCCTGTACGGTCACGTCACTCAACTCTATACAATAATTATTACTATGATACCCATCTTACAGATGAGGGAACTGAGGTTTAATCTTTAATTATTTACCGGAGTTTTAGAGCTAGCAGGAGAAAGAGCTGGAGCTCAAGCTAGTCATTCATCCATTTATTCATTCCACAAATAGTTGCTGAGCACCTATTGCATACCAGGTACTGAGGATTCATAAGCAAATAATGTAGATAAAGATCCCCGCTTTGTCCAGATAAACCAACGAGTAGGTGGATTATGTATCACAGGGTGGTAAATGCAATGGTAAAGAATAAAGCAGAAAAAGTGAGTAAGAAGAGCCAGTGGTTGGGGGGAGGGAGGAAGGGGTGGGCCGCGATTTTAAATAGGATGGTCAGGAAAGACCCCACTGACAGGGTGACATCTCAGCGGGCAGCTGCAGGTGCCGGGTTTCTGAGCTGCATGGGTCAGAGAGTAGAACTTTGATGTATCTGAACTTTGTCCAAGGGGGGCAAATTGAAAAATTGGAGTTCAAGGAAGATTTCTATGGATTTCATCCATCCCTTAAGTTTATTCTCTCTTTCCAGGACTATGCGTTTCCAGAGTAATAAATAGAAAAGTAAACTAGGGAGGAAGTAAAGGTAGTAGAATTCATCTGCCCATCCATCTACCCATTTATTCGTCCATTCAATGTTTCTATGGCACCTGTTACAAACCAGATCTATACTTTCATTGGGAAGAATAAGATCTAGATTTATACTGCTGGATACAGCAGCCACTGGCCACATATGAGTCTGTGACTAGGGAACTAAAATTTTAATTTTATGCAAGTCACTAAATTTTAGATCAAGAAACCTTGGAGCAATGTAAAATATTTTTCTGTCACATATAATCTTATCGTTTTACTAGGATTACATTCAGCTTAACCATTAAAGTCTTAGCTCTAACTTGTGACTTAAGGGTAAAATAAAGGATTTTGAAGACAGTACAAAAAGAATGTAAACTATGTCATCAATGGATTTTTATATCAATTACATGTTGATTATATATTGAAATGATAAAAATTTGGACATACTAGGTTAAATAAAATACATTATTAAAGTTAATTTCCTTTTTTTTTTTAAAGACCTGTTTTAATGTGGCTGCTAGAAAAGGTTAAAGTGACATATATAGCTCACGTTACATTTTTATTGGACAGCCCTGTTCTAGACCTGAGTATCCTGGGCTCCCGGGCAACTGGGTGGAGCTGGGCACAGAATCGAATAATTGTAATGCCGTGAAGTAAGTACTATAAGAGACCCAGCAACTGAATGTGCTGGGGACAGAGAACTGAGCCTTTTGTTCTGCCTAACGCAGGATCAGGGGAGGAGTGACCTCTTAAGCTAGGTCTCCACAGTGAGTAGGAGGTTGTCATCTGGAGGATAGGAAAGGGAGCATTCCAGGCATTGGGCACAGTGTGTGCAAAGGCAGAGAGGCACGGGACCATGAAAAGTGCCCCGGGAACATAGGGTGCTCGGTGGGAGGAGGTGGTGTGGATACAAATGAGGAGTCCAGCGGGCGTCAGGCTGTGCAGGAAAAGGGAGAGAGCATTACTCTGTAAGAGAAAGGCACATTGCTGGGCACCTGTGTGCCGGCCACCACGCGCTATTCTTTCTACTCCATTAGCTCGTTTGTTGAGTGCCTACTATGTGCGAGGCACTGTTCCAGGTGTTGAATATACGGCAGAGGTCAAGACAAAGTCCATGCCCTCAGGGAGCTGACATGCAGGTCAGGACAAGGAGGAAAGAGAACCAATCCAGATCGGAGCGGTCCAGTGACTTGGGCAGAGTCACACAGCTAGCTAACCATAAGGGTAGGATTCTGATCCGGGTCTTTCTGATGCTAATGTCAATGTTCTCTACCCTGTCTTGCTGCCCCGTGTGTGTCAGGCTAAAGAGTTTGGACTTTGTCCTGAAGACCACAGGAGATCAGCATAGTCTTGGGAGAGGGAGACACAGGGTCAGATGTGTGTTTCAGGAACAAACTATGGTGACTAAATGGAGGCAGGATGACACCGTGGAGGTTGACTAAAGTGTTGTAGTTCTTGCTTGATATTTCTCGTAGGCACTGCATTTGTCACAGTGCTTACTACCCCCAAATCACATCCTTTTCTCCCCGAGTCTGTATTCAGTATGGTAACTGGAGGGATACTTTTCAAACTCAAGTCTGATTATGTCACAGCTCTAATTAGAGTTGGCCAGTGGCTTCCTGCCTGCCTCAGAATAAAACTCAAGTTCGTATGTCGTTTTACAGCGTCCTACAAGATTTGGCCCTTTGCTAACTCTCTGGCCTCGACTCCTACTATACTCTCTTTCTATTTCATTCTACTCACAATGACCTCCTGTTTCAGGAACATGCCCAGGATATTCCTGCCTCAGGGCCTTTGCACTTACTATGCTCTATGCCCAGGAGGTTCTTCTACCAGTTATCCACACTGTGCCCCAGATACCCAGATTGTACACTCTCTTGCTTCCTTGGGGGCTTTGCTCAAATGTCATCTTATCAGAAAATCTTCTTATCATCCTCATCATTCTCTCCCTCCTTAATCTGTTTTATTCTTCCTGCCAGCCTTTCCCTTTCCCTTTACTTGGCATGTAATACATTTATTTGTCCATGGCCCATTATCCCATTGTCTATCTGTAAACCTAATGAAGACAGGGACTTCACTTTTTTATTTATTTTTATTTATTTTTTTTATTTTTGTATCCTAAGTATCTGGACTCATGATGAGTCCATGGTAAGTACTTAGCTAATATGGTTGAACTCATCTGCCCATTCAGGGAACAAAATGTCAAGAAGAGCTCTTTATATCTCCCCTTCCTCCCCCAACCCTCCCAAAGCCCCCAGTAACCTCCATGAAACCCAAAGACTCTTCCACTGCAGCCCATCAGAGACTTTTTCCCACACAACCCCATTCCTGTATGTGACATATTTACTCTCGGGACTTTCTGGTGGTCACTCTTTTCTGGTGGCACGGTGCTGTTTTCTGCTTCTGGAGTCCTGCCAGTGCTTTCCCTGTTGACGGGGAATTTATCACATTTCGGTTTCTTTTCGCGATATTAGAACCTTCCAACAAGCCCGCGCTGTTTTTCCTCCCCTCAGGAAGAAGCTGTCTTATTTTTCAGTATGAAGTTTAGGACAGAGAAAACAAAGCAGATGGAACTGTTGCTAAATGTCCTCTTGCCCCATCCTCATCGCGAGGACACGAAGAAGAAGAAGGGAGAAAAAGAAAGAATGCGACAGGAATGTAAAAACCGAAATCTACAAAAATAGTCGAGAAGTGTCAGTAGTGGAGGGTCATCATAGGTCATCTTTCCCGATGATATCACTCCACAGAGAGGCAAAGGCGCCTGCCCGAGGTAGCACCACTAGGCACAGCAGGGGCTGGAAGCCCTGTCCTTGTCCCCGTGCTACAGTGGATACTTAAACTGATGCTCTTGCTGAACAGGGGTTTTCTGCTCTCTTAATCACCAAGTGGATGAGAAAAATTGAAAGTGAGATCTCAATCTGGGTTATTTCTGTCGAATCTTTGTAATGTCCACTGACTCTATTTATAGTTCTATTTCCTGATGTCATCTATTGACCCCATGAAGAGGCCTTCTGTCTTCCTTTATACACAAATATAACACCAGTGGGAATGGCATACAGTATTAAGAGCCAACAGTTGTTGGGTTTTAATGCTCAGCTCGTGCTGTTCGTCATGCCTTTTTTTCTTTCTTTTTTTTTTCCCCCTTCCCATTAACTCAACTGATCCTCGACAAAACACTTTGAGCTAGGCGTTTTTAATATCCCCGTTTTAAAAATGAGGAAACTGAGAAACAAAGAGGAAGTTGCCCGAGATCGCACAGCTTGAGAGTGGTAAAGCTGGGATTTAAACTCCGCCAGTTTTGATATTGTTGTCTGTGTTCTTAACCATGGTGGTTAATTGTTTCTCTAGCCACTTAGCAGGGGAAAAAACACAGCTTTCTATTTCAATTTGAGTAAATTTTAGTTTTTATTTTGGGGACCAATTTCACATTCGAGTAGCTTGGGTGTTTCCAAGAAGTTTGGTGTCCAGTCGTATGCTATAAACTGTGTTTATTGCCCACAGAATGGAAGCTTCGAGAAGATGAGACCATTTCTGTCTTGTCCAGTGTATCCTCAGCCCCAGGCATGTAGTGGGAAAATAAGAAATGTTGTCGAACGAATAAATTTGTTTCTTACTGGTTTATGACTGTCGAATATTCCTCTTTGGTCTCTGATACATGTAATCCAAGAAAAAAGTAAAAAAATACAAAAAACAAAAAAACTACAACCAAAAAACAAAACCCTGGCTCCAAACAACTTGATTTCTCCTTAAATAAGCAATATAAAATATAAACATTTTTAGTATTTGTTAAAAAGAATATAAAAGGGTCAGTTTTGGTTTCAATTATTCAAATGGTTGTTATCATCTTCCATTTTGCTTTTAGTATGTAAATACAGATTTCGTATAAGCTATGTGTCTTAGTTAGGGCAGTACTAGCTGCTGCAACAAAACACCCTCTAATTTCAAAGGCTTAGCACAACAGAAGTTTATTTCTCACTCATGTACTAGTCCACTGTCCCAGCCAGAGGGTAGCTTTATTCCTCAGGGGGATGCAGGGACTCAGGCTTCTTTTATCTAGTGAGTCTACCATCTTCTGTGGCATTGGAGTTGTCTGCTTCCAGCTGGACAAAGTAAGGAAGGCACACCTAATTTTTTGAAAACCTTGGCCTGGAAGTAGTGAACATTACTTTTGCTCATATTCCATTAGAGACAACTAGTCATCTGGCTAAGCTTGGATGCAAGGGGGCCTGGGAAATAGACCCACAGCTGAGAAGCTGTCCATCAGCTCCCCTATGGAAGGAGAGCCATGGATGGTGGGTAGCTACCAATCTTCTGTCGCGGTGAAGGATAAGCACCTTCTTAGGCTGCTCTTTAATGTAAGATGTCTATCAGACAACATACTTAAATTAGAAGCATCACAGTTGTAGGTAACTTTCCAAAACCTCATCTAGAAAAATGGAAGGCTAGTGTCAGCCGAAGCACAGGCATTCATTGATGTAAGCTACGATGTCAGGCAACTTGGAACAGGAGTCAGAACGAAAACTTAGAGTCAGATATGGGTTCAAATCCTGATTTAGGCAGTTCCTAGCTGCCTGATCACAAGCAACTTCTTTGACACAGTGTAAGCAGCCAAATGGGGATCACAACATCCACCCTACAGTTTCATGATGATTAGAGGTAATACATATGAATGTTCTGGCAGAAAGTCATACATAAATGATAACTGGTATTAATATATTTCCTAAACCAAGATTTGTCAAGAAAGCAAACATATGTTCCTTTTTTTTATATAGCTCTGAAATAGAAAGTATAATAAAGAACAAGTAATGAGCCTTACGTAAATCTAAGCTGTAAGGCGGTGTCCATATCATGCTTGCAACTGTAGACGTTACATCTGTCCCGCATCCTGACCAAAGCCAGAAATCAGAGTCTAATCAAGCTGCCTGATTAAATTGCTTGTAATCATCCGAATGCTAGTAGGAGCCATGGAAAATAAAAATTAAGTAAATGTTAATAACTGGTTTACTGAGTGTATATTTTATATCCCTTAATCCTTACACCAACCCCATGAAACATATTATGGTCACCACCGCCAATACCACCTGTGTTATTACCATTACCATGTCATAGGCGTGAGAACTTATCGACACAGAGAGGAAAAGGAATTGTCCAAGATGGCCAATTACGAATGGCGGAACGTGGATTTGAACCCGGGCAGTCTGACTCCAGAATGCAAGTTCTAAATCAAGGAGTCTGGGATCTTGTTGGAGGAAATGCTTTATCTATAAAAAACACTTGAATATGATGTATGATAACATTGTGCTGAAGTGTGGTTCAAATTATAAATGCTATAGGAATTCGGTCTGGAGAGGAACTCGCAGTGCTTGGGCATGGCCGCGTGCCAGGCATTGTACTGGGTGTTCCATCCTTCCCATTTAAGGAGAGGCAGCACAGCGTATATGGAAGACTTAGAGCACCAGCTTTGGAACTGGACAGGTAGGGTTTAAATCCAGGTACTGCTATTTACAACCTGTGTAATCTCAGGCAAATTATTTAATCTTTCTGATATGGTCTTCTCAGTTGACAATAGGGATTATAGCAACCACCTTACTGTAGAGGGTTTACTGTCCTAAAAGGCTACCAACCTATGGTAGGTGCTAGTCATTCGACAAATACCCATTAAAACCCTGGCACTCGGGAGCAACACTATTAGCCAGAATAAGCTAGGGTATGTTGCTGTGACAATCAATCCCCCAAATGTCACTGGTTTAACATCACATAAGTTTAATATTTGCTCACACTACTTTTCCAATGCAGGCTAGCTGGGAATGCTCTGCCATCTTGACAGAGACCCAGGTTGGTTGGAGGAGGCTCTATTTCTGTACTTCCATGGTTGTCAAGGTAAGATTGCCAAGACTGATTTTTCATAATTGTCAGGGCATGGGATCTACCCATTGGCTCTCGAGTTTCTAAAAAGCAATGCATATCACTTTTGCTCTTATTCCATTGGTCTAAGCAAGTCATACGGCACATCTAATTTTAAGAGGATGACGTAGTGAATTCCTATGACATCTCTGGGGAGGGAAAGAACCAGAAAATATCCGGCGAGCAATTTTAATTACCACTACAGACACAATTTGTTTACCTGTAAAATAGATCCGCTAATCCATATTTTAAGAAGAGTAAACCAAAGCTCTGAGGGGTTGTCATTTGACCAAGGTCATAGGGCCTGTCCACCCACGAGGCCGTCTGAACTCGCATGTTACTCACTCTCTCTTTACTCTACATGCAACATGTCTACAAACATTGTATAAAAGCAGAATACAGTGTCAGGATGGGAGGAGGGAGGCACTGGAAGCATGAAGGACAGAATAGGAGTTGAATAAACATGGCCTCTGTGTTTCTGTTATGCAATAACCAGTGTGTTCCTGGGGAAGGCAGGAAGGGGCAGAGGGCTTTATGTCAAGTTGCAGTAGAAGAGAAGTTTGGACAGATAAGAATACCAAGCACTGGAGTGTGGCCGAGGGACGGGCATGGAGGATGTGAGGAGTGCCCCGTTTATTAGGCCATTACTGTGGCAGCAGCGAGGGGGCTTACTGGGAGGACACGCCCTCACAGGAGTCCAGGGTAAGGCGATAGGGATAGACAGGAGTGGAGACAGCAGGAATGCAGAAGGGGTGAACCTGAGAGCTGCAGAGGAAGGTGGAGCCGGGTTCACTAGCGAAAAAGGAAAGAACCATCACGCACTGTGCAGAAAGCACCAGACCACAGTCTTCATACCTCGCCCTCCCTATCCCCGAGGGCTGCACCGTTTATACAACCCCCCCCCCAAAAAAAAACAAAAACAAAACAAAACAAAACAAAAAAATCCCATTTCCTTAAGGTCTCTTTTTCTCTACCCTTTTTCCTCATTTTTCCTTGCTGCTTCTTAGGAAAACGAGCGGGGGACGGCCTGGCCGCGGTCTGAGGCCCCCGCTCCCTGACCTCAGCTTGTGGAGTGCAGTCTCTGTTACCATCCCCAGGGTCTAGCTCTTTTAAAGGAAAATCCCCCCAAGGCCCAGGGGGCCGAGAGGCCTGCAAGTTGCCTCCTGCTGAGTGGGCCCCGAGGCCTCGATCCTTGCTCTTTTCGAGGTCCCTGGCATGTCCACCTCCTACGGCAGACTTGGCAGGCAGGGTGGGCGCCCAGTTCCGTCCTGGCGCCTGTAGCGCCCCTTCTCTCCCACACCCCCCTCTCCTCCTCTCCCAGACGGGTGCCCCGGCCAGAGCGCTGGATAGTGACGGAGGCCCGGTAGTCTGGCGGCGGGCCCCAGATTCAGCCTCTAGTCCTCATTCTTTCTTCGGGGAGGGCGCGGGGCCCGGGTGTAAGCGCCCCTCTTGGGGTTCTCCGCTGCGCGCAGCTGCCCCAGGCTGGTAGCCCTCCCCCAGCCGGAGGCGGGAGTGCTGGCCCTGGCGGGGCGGGAGGGGTGCGCATGCGGCGGGAGGGGGGCCGTGACTCACCGCCTGTAACCCAACACCCGCCCTGCCTCCCCTCCCCCAGCTCCGGCCTGGCGGCCGCGGCGACACCTAAAAGAATGAAGGGGCGTCCGGGCCCGTGGCGCCCCTGGCCGGATCGCGAGAGGGCCTCGGCGGCCCCCGGCTCGGACCGCTCTCGCTTGCCGGGCCCCAGGGCTCCGCGAGCTGCCGCCGCCGCCGCCGCCGCCGCCCGGGCGCGAGCAGAAAGCGGGGCCCAGCGGCCGGAGCAGGCGGCGGCGGCGGCGGCGGCGGCAAAGGGCCCGGGGTAGCTGCGGTGGGCGAGCCCGGGGAGGAGGCGCCGGGGCTTGGAAAGCCCGGTCGCCGTCCCAGCCAAGCGAGGACAAAGCCTCCTGGCCGGCGCTGCGGCCTACACCGCGCGGGACAAAGGGCGAGTCGCGACACGCACCCATCCCCCTCCCAGCTCCAGGTGGCCCCGGGCCCCGGGTGGCGGCCAGGAGGTGGGGGAAGCCCCGGCCGCGCCGCCCCTCGCTCCCCCTCCCCCGGGGCCCGGCGAGCGCGCCGCCCCGCCCCCGCCCAGTCTGCCCGTCCTCCCGGGGAGGGGTCGGGGGGCGCGGCGCCCACATAACACTCCCCCTCTGGCGCTCGGAGCCACCCCTCTCCCCTCCCTCCTGCAAACACCACCGCCTCCCCTGCCACCGCCGCCACCTCGCCCGACACTCCGCAGCGCGCCGCGGCTGGTGGGCGGTGCGCGGACCGTGCGCGCCGGGGGCGCCAGATGTGCAGTCCCCGTCGCCGCCAGTGACCCAGCCGCAGCCCGAGCGGGATCCGGCAGCTTCCCCGATGCTGCGGGGGCGACCTTGAGCGCACCCCGGCTTCCCTCGGCGGGGACCCCGACACCCTGAGCTCTGTGCCCGGTCCTGCCCTCTCCAGCCCGGCTCGCCCCGCGTTTGGACATGGAGGGGGCCGCTGCGCCCGCGGCCCGGGATGGCCCCAAGTTGGGGCCAGGGGCGCCGGGCTCTCCCTCGGAGGCGGTGGCGGGGGCGACTGCAGCCCCCGCGCCGGCGGCGGCGGCGGAGGCGGCGGCGGCGGCCCCGGAGCCCAGGAAGCCGCACGGGGTGAAGCGGCATCACCATAAGCACAACTTGAAGCACCGCTACGAGCTGCAGGAGACCCTGGGCAAAGGCACCTATGGCAAAGTCAAGAGGGCCACCGAGAGGTTTTCGGGCCGAGTGGTGAGTGCAGGAAACTCCGGGGCGCAGGGGGTGGGCGCCGGTTTGCCTGGACTCTGCTGGGGCCGAGCGCGCGTGGGGCGGGGGTCTTGGGCGCTGAGGCTCTCTGGTCCGAGAGAACCCCTAGACAGACTCCTCACTCTCCCCCTAGCTCCCCGTGACTCAGGCGTGTTTCTCTCCCGAAACACTTGTTACATCCTGTCTGCGCATATTTTAGGGGTTTTTATCCCAGCAGCAAAGTAGTGTTTATGATTTGCAAACACTTTGCAACGTTGGGACCGTCGGGGTCTCCCTGGCGGGCACGCATTCAGACCATGCCCTGGAATGCCTTATGGCTCTAACTCCAAACAGACCCACATCTTCCGATCAGAGCTGGTCCCCCTAGTCTCGGGTCCTGTAAATGAATGTGAACCCCCCCTCCCCCCCCTGCATCCTCCCACTCCTACTCCGCATCATCCTGATGCTGTTTTCATTGTAAGGAAGGTGGGACTCCTGCCTGTTTTTCAGAGAGAAAGTTAGGGAGCAAAAGTAATGCTGCACGCCTGAGTGTTGTGACAGTTTGCGTCTGGCTTCTGGGAGGACCGAAATGCCCAGAGCACGGGTAGCCACACAGATACTGAATTGCAACAGACTCAATGAATTTCGAGTCCTGGCTGCAGGGCTTCTAAATTGCTCCAGGGATCTAGCCCAGCCATGCCACTCTTTGTGACAGCTGAAACCCTGCGAGGATCCCTGGACCATTTGCAAAGCCCCAAGAAGTGTCCCGAGTGCCTTTGGATCTCTGGGTTGTCCCCAACTTGGCTCGTTGTCATTTTCCTTTCTGCAGAATAGGCCCCTGAAATCTACATTGCTTGCGGCTAGAGGGCTGGGTTCAAAGTGACTGACTATTGCAGAAAGATTTTGTGTGGTGTGTAGCAGAAAATTAACACGGTTCTTTGATTCAAAGCGTATCAGATGTATTTTAATAGATTTTCGGGCCAAAGGCAGGAACTAATTATGGAGCATTTTGTGTGCACTTTTGGGGATGTTGCTTATAAACTTAACAAATGACCATAGGGACAAAGCAAAATGAACCGTTGAATGAAGTGGTAGGTCTACACTGGTGTTTTTCTTTCATATTTGTGCAGACAGTCCTGTGGAAAAATGGGGCACCAATAAAAAAGTTCATCCCTCCCCCGCCCCCAATTCTCCCCCACCCAATTCTCAAAGATTTGGATACTTGAATAACTCCTGTGTTCTAAGCTTCACTGTTCGAGTTGATACAACTTTATTCTATAGCCTTTTTAAAAAAGTGTTACACATTAATTAAAAATCAGAGACGTGCATTATACTTTTAAGCTGGCTCCAGTAAACACGTTCTATACAGCAAGCAAGTAGTTGAGAATTTGCTCTGGGCAGGTGCCATTTTTTGTAGGTTGAAAATTTTAAAGACGGGGTGGTTGTAAAAATGTCCTTTGAGGAACAAACACACTTTCAGGTTTGTGGAAGAAGAGGCTGAGAAACATGCACTTCATTCATGCTTTTCTTCTGAGGTGATATTCCCCAGGCTGGATGTTGAATAAGCAGAAACTAAGCTTAGCTCCTTGCTCATGTTGTCTTAATAACTGTTGAAGAATCGCGCTGGGAAGTTGGAAAGTGGAATAATGAAAAACAGACGCGGCTGGAGCTGCAGGTTGAGGATGTGAGCTTGTGAGGGGTTGAGTGGTAAGGGCGTGTCTGGGATCTGTGAGGGGACACAGAAGTCTGAATGCTGGGGAGCTGCCACAAACTGAAAGCATGAAACCTTGTCTTATGGCAGACACCTTTCCGAGCTTCACGGGGGCTTCCGGTCAGGCATTCGTCTTGCTGTCTGATCCACGGAGTACGTTAGAGCGAAAGGAATTGCATCAGTAAGCGGAGCCTGCCTTTCTCTTTCAGTGGGTGTCTCCCTTTATTTGCAGAAACCCTGAACATTCCGTCGGGATTTAGTCGAATGGCCACTAGGGGGCACCCTGAGAACGGAAGAGGCTCATTTCTCAGCTGTTAAGACTTCAGTCCTGTTATTGTCCAGCCCTAGTTCAGTTTCCCATTGTGCTATTAATTTCAGCTCCATCTCTTGTTTTACTGAAAAATTATGCAACGATTTTTGAATCTGGTAGCATATCCAGGCCCCCAAATTGGCAAGCCCCAAACTGCTTTCTACTAGATAGATAAGCTTAGAACGTTAGCAAAATCATCTGGTGAAAACCTTGCATTAAATAGATGGGAAAACTGAACTTTGGTGAAGGGAAGGCCTCCTTGGCCTTGAGTCCTCCCCCTGCTGAGCACACTGCTCACAGATGGTGTAAGAACGTAAGTGAGAAACAGGAATTGTCAGGTGGAAAATTCCCTGTGCCTGGCTGAACAGAAAAGGACACAAAAATTAAAAAAAAAAAAAAAAATTGGTCAGCAAGTTGTTCTTGCCCATACAGTGCTTGGTGACTCTATCTGTCAAGAACAGCAAGAAATTTGCATCGAAAGACTGAACTGGGAGTTTTCTTCCAAGGATGCACTAAACAGCCACAGTGTGCTTTTGCAGTGCCGTTGAGAATTGAGAGAGCACTGTCTCAATTCTGCCTTTCCGAGCTTCAAGGAGAATTCTGCAGTGATGTTTTATTTTCAGACCATTTAGAGCACGTCACAAGGAGAGCGGTATCTTTAAGCTGCTGTGCCAACGCGAGTGGCCGAAGTCGGGTGCTGGATGTCAGGCTGCACGAGATGCTGTGACAGCCGCACTCCTGAGACAGAGAAGTGTTTAAAAACGAGAATATTATAGCCTTTAATTGCACGTCCTGAAGGGCCTTCTGACTCAAACAAAACAGCATCATATTCTGTGTTCTATGAAAGGCAGTTGCAAAGAGTTGCAGCATCAGGAAGTAGGAGTCAGCTGGTCCAAACCTCCTCATCGTCAGGCGAGGATCCTCCTCTCTCCAGGCTCAAATGTAGTCTTGTGGCCACTGCCCGAGCAAGTCCAGGAGACAAAGACTCAAAGTGGCTTCTTCCAGAGAGGAACAATCCTACTGATAAGGCACCCTTTCAGAAGGTTTAAGAGCCCTGACTTATATTCAAAACCCTTAGCTTTTGTGACCTTGCGTGAGCTATGTAACTTTTTGAAACCTCAGCTTTCTTATCTATAAGATGGGCTACTAATAGTACCAACTTTATAGGCTTGTGAGAGTTGAATAAAATAATACATATAAAAAGCCTCAAAAGGGGAAATTAGACAACTTTAGATTCCCAATTTTAGATTTTTTTTCCACATCTCACTTGGATTTTCATTTAGATTTTAAGAATATGATGCATTGGACAGTCAGCCTTGTATCATTCAGAGAGAGGCAGAAGAAATAATCAGCTTTTCAGGTTAATTAGGGAAGTGCTCCCATAGGAAGCCAAGACAGCCAAATTCCAATGGGCTCCGAATGTATCTCTACAGCCTTGAATTTCGGCTTTGTTTATTGTACAACTCTTGTTTTGCTACAATTTTGGGCAAGGCTGTTGAGTGAGCCCCTTTGTCGTAACACAGCATGCATTTTCTTTGAGCCAAACTCCCTGGACCTTCAGTCTGCACAAAGTATTGCCAAAAAAAACAAAACCCAAAACAAACAACATTTTGGGGAGAGGGGTCATGCGATCACCTCACTACCAAGGGCTAAGTTCAACTCTCTTTCTACACCAGGTTATCTCTTGTGAGCGGTTTGTGGTATGAGCAGGAAGCAAGGTCTCTGGGAAGGAACGGCAGGACAGGTGGGCAAGGTGTGCCCCCAGGTACAGAGCTCTTGTCTGAGTGATGGGGCATCCTCACCTAGCAAAGGAACCACTTTGACTCAAAATGGTGTTTTAAGTCAGATAAGTGCAGATAAGGAGGGCAAATTAGTAAACTGGTCTGCCGAGCCAGGCAGCTGTCATATGCATGGTGGCTGAGGTGCCACGTTGCAGGTGAGACCCAAACCCAGTTTCAGGGAGTAAGGGACCTCGGCAAACTTGTAGTCCAAACTTCACATCCTTCAGGTGGGGAAAGTAAGGCAGAGAAGTGTTGAGTGACATTTGAGAGGTCGCACAGCTGGTAAGTGACTGAGCTGGGTGGAAGGAACAATTCTTGGTTTGGTATCTTTCCGTCACTCGTTTAATCTTTACTAGAGCAAGAGATGATCCTCACTCTTAAAGAGTTTCTAAGCGAGGAGGGAAGATGAAATGTCCTTACGAATATTGAACTAATTCTGCTGAGTTCAACAAAGATTTGTTACCGCCTGCCACATGCTTCTCACCACGTGGAGTGCTGGGGCATAAACAAGGAACTTACTGTCTGGCGAAAGAGACAGAGCGAGCAGTTGCTAGGCCGCGGGTTCCTCTTCTGTAGAGGACTCGACGATTTCAGGTGGCTTCTGAGTTGGGCTGTAGCTCTTTGAAGCTGAGTTCATTACATTGAGTTTGATCCTGGACCGGGAACATATCCTCTCCTTGTATTAGCGCTGCTGCTGTTATTACTACCAGCTGATGTTTTTGAGAGCCTGGGATATGTCACGCTGCGCTAAGTGTATTTACACTTTCTTTAATCCTTTCGGCATACCTAAGAGGCGTGCATTCTAGCTAGACCCACTTAGTGGATGGGGAAGTATTGCTTAGGGAGGTTGAGTAACTTGCCCGGGGTCATACAGCTAGAATGTGTCAAAAGAGTCTATTCCCTTGCTGTTAGAGGAATGGAGAACCTTCCTAAGGTTGCCTGGCTGGTCACCTCTGGATTTGGGTGTGGTGCTCCCTCATGGTGCCGAAAGACCAGCCATAGTGGGATTCTTTTCTTGGGGGGTTCCTCATTGTTGTTCAGGAAGGGGCCATAGAGAATGGCCATGGCCCGCTGTGGGATTAGGGTGGCAAGTGCTGTTGAAGATGACCTTAAATTGAGTTTCAGAAGACTGAAATATGGGACATTTCAGCCCCAGGGAAGATTCTGGGGTGAGTAGGCAGATTGCTTGTAATGCAAGGTTTGTGCTGGGAGGCCAGATGGGTGAGAGAGGATGGGGGTAATATAATAACAGATAATAATAATAACAACAACAGCTAATACTTCTCGAATGCTTATAACATGCCAGAGACATATTAACGAGTTTAATCCTTCTAACAATTCTGTAATCATCTCATTTTCCAGATGAAGAAACTGAGTCACAGAGAGGTTCACTAGTCTTCCCAAGGTCTCCCGCAGAAGGAGAGCCAGGGTTTGGACCCAGGCCATGCGACTGCAGAGACGTTGACCATCTCCCTTGCTCTAGGGGGCAGGGCTGGGTTCTGATCACAGTGGGCCCCTGAGCCCATCAGCCTGGTGGGCTGGCCTGGAGCAGGGAGGCCAGCCCAGAGGTTTTCACGAGAGTCAAGATATGAAAAGATATGAGAAGATAAGGAGCAAAACTGTGCTGGGAGAGAGAGAGAGAGACATGTCTTCTTCTGGAAAACTGACTGCTTGTTGGGCCATGAGTTAGTTTAATGAGGCAGGTCAGAGATCTCTCTGCACCTGGGCGCACACTGAGTTCTTTGTTGCTTGGGCAGCATCGGATTCTAGAATCCCGAGGGGGCCTTAGGAGGTCAGCCAGTTCACTTCTTTGCTCCTAGACAGAAAATGCACTCACACCACATGCCAGGTATTTGTGGTGTTGCTTCCCCTTGGGAAGCAGCGGGAGATCGGGGTCAAGTCAGGTGTCATGACTGTTCCGTCGTTAGGCCCTGTCTAATCATCTTAAACCTACTGTTCGTGCCTAGCATAGGGCCAAACACATAGTAGGTGCCCAACCAAGGCTTGTAGGATGGACCAGAAGTGAATATGTTGAGCAAGGGAATGTTTTAGGAGGTGTAAAGGCTGTAGGCCATTGTTTCTACCTCACGGAGCTTTTTGATTTGTTGGGAAGAAAAGACAATGACTGGAAATGAATGGCAGGTTACGTAGCAAAGCCCGCAGAGCCCGGCAGGACCCTCCCCTGCACAGATTCCCTTTCTGTTCCATGTGCTCATGCACTCGTTAGGGAGAGAGAGAGAGAGAGAGACGTCTATCCAGGGCTTGTCAGCTTCCTGGCCGTGGCTTTCTGTCCTCAGTGGCTCCGGAGTCAGACAGCATCAGTCTCATTTGTCTTTCCCACATGAAAGTCCTGGAGCATCTGTAAGTTATGATTTGTGAAGTATCTGCTTTAAAGCAGAACGCATTTATCATCGCGCTGGCCCAGACGACCCTGTGCAGCGCAGGAATGAGAAGATCCCAGGCCCCAGCAGAGGGAGGGGCCGGGCCAGATGACCCACCCGTGAGCGGAGTCTGGCTGTATTGATAAAATTCTCTGGAAACCGCCCAGGAGCAGCCAGATGTTGACTTCACAGTGAGGCTCTTCGGTAAAATTTAAACCGGGGCTGGGCGGTTTCACTCCTGGGTCTGCCTGGCAGAAACGCAAGCACGTGTCCACTTAGAAACTTGCACACAAATGCTCATAGCAGGATTCTTCATAAGAGTCCCAAAGGAGAAGTTAACCCAGATGTCCATCAGCTGATGAATGGATAAAATATGGAATGTTCATTTTATCTAGAGGATATTATTTATGATCAGTTCCATTATTTTATTGCTGGAATATTTCTGGAACATTATTCAGGAATAAAAAAGAAATGGAGTGCTGGTCCAATGCTACAACATGGATGAACCCTAAAAACATACTGAGTGGAAGAGGGCAGTCACGAAGCTCATATTTGTTTAATGTACGATTCCAGTTCTATGAAATGTCCCAAATAGGCAAATCCATAAGGCTGGGTAAATGGGAGCATGGCTGCGAATAGGTATGGGGTTTCTTTTAGGGCATTAAAGTGTTGGGAAATTGGCCATGATGAAGATTGCAGAACTCTGTGAATATACTAAAAACTGACTTATACATTTTATTTTCCCCCCTCTTTGATTCCCCCCACCCCACTCCACTCCTGACCTGTGGATGTTGTTGCTTTCTCCCCTTTAAAAACTGGATCTCTGAAGGTGGGGTGTCTCCTTCCACATGTTGAGGACATTCACCTGGGGCCTGGCGCACTCAGAGTATGGTCCGTGGCTCCACCTGGGGCACGAAGCCGGGACCTTCTGCGTGTAAAGCAGACGTGCTAACCACTACACTATGGAGCCACCCCTGACTTGTCTGTTTTAAACGGGTGAATTGATCTGTGAATCAGATCTCAAAAAAGCTGCTATCAAAACAACCGCGGCTCAGGGAGGTGTAGGGGTGCGGATGGACACCCCTCTCTGTCCAGACCCCAAGATCCAACCTGCAGGTTCACAGACGCTGGCGTGGATTTTGTATAAGAAGCGGAAAGCATCGTCCTGTGTGCCCTGGAGCCGGACGGCCTGGGTCCACACCGCATCCCGCCCTGACAGCTGTGTGACCTTGGGCTAGTCACCAGTCCTCGTCACACTGTTTTCTCATCCAGAGCTCAGACTAGTTCTTATTTTATGGATTGTCGCGAGGATTCGCGTGCTATAGCTAAGTGCGCCTGCCACCAGAGTAGGTTTGTGATAAATGCAGCCAGGGCCATGGCTGGTCCTGTATGAAGTGGGAAAATGCCTTTCTCTAGGTGGATGAATTTGAAAAATCTCCTTTCCCGGCCTGAACTGTGCCCCCGCTCCTCGCCCCCAGACTCCAGAGCGGTGGCTCTGTGAGAGTAGTGTGGGCTGGGTGCCGCTCACTGGCCCCCTCTCCTGAGTGCCTGCTGTGTGTGTGTGTGTGTGTGTGTGTGTGTGTGTGAGACATGCAGATCCCCATTTTGCAGTCCTGGTGCTGCCGGGGTTCATCGCTGTCCCTTTTAGCCGCCACTCGTCATGACTCTGTAACCGAAGGTTCCCCATAACGCCACACACAACACACCTTGGGGACTGGCAACCTTTTCCTTTCAGTCTAGCCGTACACCAGATGTGCTTAATGAGTGCCCCAGACTGTGGGACATTTCAGAGACTATGGCGAGTCCTCCCATCGAGACACTGAGACTTGAGTCAGGGTGTGCAGCGAACACGTGTGGCGTAATCGGAGAACAGTGTAAGGTGGCAGATAAGCGAGGCACAGAGGAAGAAATCACGGTTGTGGGGTCGGACACACTTGGGTTCAAATTCCTCCCTGCTGCTCGGCAGCTGAACTTCTGTTTGCTCCCCTGGAAAATGCGGCTTCCCAGTGGGATTGTGATGGGAAGCCAGGCTCAGAAGCTTCCCGCACGGAGCCTGGTGCATCGTAGGCTCTTGGAACCCAGAGCTGGCATTTCTACTGTGCTGAGAAGTACCAGCATCGAGTACCTGGCAACCTTCTCACCTCGCATCCTGGCTCTCCCTGCTCAGAACCCTCTCATGGATTGCGAGGGGACTAAACTCTGAACTTGCCACATCCTTCGGAGCTCCTGCCTGCTTGTCTGAATTCCCACTCCCTCATTCCTCTGTCCTGGCCCTGTCCGTTCCCTTCAGAGCTCGTAAAGCACGTGGGTTTGATGATTTGCCTGCAGACACCCTCCCCTCCCTCCCCCATGAGAAGGGAAGCAGGGGCACTGCGCGTTACTCAGCCCTGCATCCTGGCCCGTGGCCTGGTGCCAGGCATACAGTAGGTGCTCAGTAAGCGTGAACGAATGAGTGAACCAAGGAATGAACAACTACGTAAAGAGCGCACCGGCAGTCCTGAGAAGGGGGGGCTCTGTGAAGATGGGAGGCGGCAGGGAAGGGCCCTTGAGGGCCCCGTCCCCCTTCGTTCCCGGGTCACCCCTGTCCTCAACCACCGTGAGGGCATCTTTGGAGAGGTCAGCATTGCCAAGTGCCTCTTGATTGCACTGTGGGCCCAGAGAGGAGGCAGGAACCTGTTCCCCACCTTTGGAGGCTGCTTCCCGCAGCTTTGTGGCCCCCTTGGGTCGCTCTCACACTTCCTCAAGTGCCGCCGCCCCCCCCCCCCCCAACCCCAATCTGAGAAAATCCAGGAAAGCCTGGTGATCAGCTCCGCAGAGTAGGCAAGCCTTTCGATGCCAAAATGCATTTGGTTTGCAGGGCTTTCAAAACATTTTATTCCTGGGTCGTAAATCAAGTACTTAAAGAATTGTAAACTGGCTGGAGTGCAGGAGGTAATGTATGTCTGGAAGAAACACCACCATGACTTGCCCCTTAAACTTGAGAAAAGAATTCCACTTGTTTACTTTCATTAGAGATATTGAGAGGCAGTTTGGTTTCCTGGGGAAGGTGCGAAGAGGCGTCTGTGGCAGGTTTGCCTCCCCTCCCCCCGCCCCCCCCCCCCCCGCCGCCACCCCGGGAGGGGAGGGGACTGGTGGTGTTCAAGTGGCAATTTCCCAGTTTTTAATTTTTTTATTTTTTTAATTTTTAAAACGAGAGCTGCTTCTCTTAGTGTTTCCTCAAGGCCCAGGCCCTCCCCCCATTTCCTCCAGCTGTGCGTCAAGCTCCTCATATACCTATGGCTCAGAAGTCACAAAGGCAGCCGATCACAGCAGATCAGACAGAATCCTTGCTGGCTGAAGTCGCCTCACAGATGGAAGACACTCAGCCCATGATCTTCTACAGCGTGGTGGGAAGGGAAGTGGGCCATCCAGCCGAGGAATGTAAGAGGGGGCTTGGCAGAGGGTGGGGGAAGCAGGGGGTTCTAAGCGCAGCCCCTGGACAGGCTGCCTGGGTGTGAGAGCTCCCTCCAACCTCCTGTGTGACCTCCAGCCGGGCAGCTCGCCTCAGTCTCCTCATCTGTGAAATGGGAGTGGCTGCGAGGATAAAGGAGCTGTGTGCAGAGTCCTCAGCAAGCGTGTGGCCCATGCTGAACGTCCTGTCCGTGTTATTCTTGGAAGGGGCTCTCTGGGGAAGGCGGGACTGGGTCTTGGCCGTCCGCCTCTCGGCAGCCCGGGCACAGGGCGTCACCCACAGTAGGTGCCCCGATGTGGAACCCCCTTCCTTCACCTGTGAATCGAGGGGCTGAGACAAAGTGATATCCAGAACCCCTACCAGCTCATGGGAAGAGAATCCTGGGATTCGCTGAAAGCTCAGAATTGGTGAGGTGGCGACTTCATTTCCTGTGGCCGGTTTTTGGCAGAAGGGCCCCTTTGTTGGGGGGAAGGGGAAGTGTGTTCAGCTCTCAAAACCCTTTTGAGATTGTTAGGTGCAGGCTTTGTCAGGTGTAAGAAGAGTCTCCCCACGCGGAGCGTCAGCCCGCCTTGGGGAGGCCTTCTCACCTCCCCTGCTGGCTAGTTCTGGGGTGCCGGTGCGTCCCGCCCAGCTCAGGGCAGGCACTGGTTTTTGGAGCACGTCTGTGGGTCTGGATTTGGAACTAGGCTCTGTGTGAATTAGAGAAATTCTCACGTTTAAAGAACCTGTCAGTTTTCCCATCTGTACAATGGGGTGATAATAGCAGAACCTGCCTCCTGGGTTTTTGTAAGGATTCAGGTTGATGCCGAGGACAGCGTCTGACCTGTAGCCACTTCTCAGTAAGAGGTAGCTGTTGGTTGGGAGTTAGAGGACGGCAAACTCGTGTCGTGCCGGGTTGCCTGGAAGGACCTTTGCTCATTCCTTAGATACTCCGCATTTAGGAGGGTTTGATTCTGGTCCCAATGAGTCCATAGCTCTGCGGCTGCCTCTGCTGTCCGTTATGTATTCGGGTCTTCCTGTTGTGTATTCGGGTCTTCCTGTAGACTCCGACGATGGGGACATTCAGCACACATTTCACCTGGTGTCAGACGAGGGTGGAGGCAAGACTATAGGAATTAGGAAAAGACTAACAGGGTGTGTGTTCTCTCCAGTACAAGGGATGTTTTTGGCAGCCTCATTTGAAAGGAAGACTCAACTAATATGTTTACTACTGTTTCATCATTAAAGGTGAAATCAGCTCATCGATCGTCGGTCAGTCAAGCTCACCTTTGGGGAGCACTTTATATCTGCCGGGACAGAGTGCAGGTGTGTTGCTCGCATCGTCTCGCTGACTTCCTTGCTGGCCTGAGATCCAGCCCATGAGAGACGCTGTCACCTTCCCCACGTTACGGCAGAGGGCCCCACACTATTTGTAACCTGAGGGGAGGGGGTGATGGCAGGAATGGAACTCACGTCTGTCTGAGCACTCAGACAACCCTCGACAGCTTCCCAGGAAGGAGTAGAAATATTTGCCATTTTTTTTTCTTGTGGCAGGTGTTCCTTTCGCCTCCCCCAGGTAACACATTTAAAGATATTTATTCATGTATTTGTCGAGCTCCTCCTCTGCGGCAGGCACTGTGTAGGCAGTGGGGGGACACCAAGGAACAAGATGTGACCTCTGTCCCAAAGGCGCTCACCCGCCCCTTGTCATTTCTAGATCTCCATCTGTGTGGTCCACACTTACCTCTCCTTGCTGGTCCATTTAAGGAGACCTATTCCCTGGTGTGTGTGTGTGTGTGTGTGTGTGCGCGCGCGCGCGTGCGCACGTGTGCATTTTATCCCTTTGCATCAAGCACATCCATTATGTGGCCTTGACTTTCTCAGTATCAGTTTAAAAAGATGCCAACAAACTTTGAAAAGCTCTCAGTGGTCCTCGATGCAACATAATTACTTTGTATGTTCTTAGTAGATTTGAAAGTGAACTCTTTCTGCAACTAGCAGAAACCGTGGGAGGGCAGAGGCTGACACTCCCTTTATCTGCTGAGCTCAGAGCCCAGCCCGAGAAAGCGTGTGGATGGAAAGGCAGGGCAGCGATGGGCTCACTCCAGGGAGAACCCCACTTTGCATCTTCCTCATGGTTAATTGATATCTGTTTCCCAGGCAGAATCCGATGGAATGCTCAGGGAGGGAACCGTTGCGTGAGTGGGCGTGCAAGCAGCTGGTAGCAGAAATCCTGGAGAGGGGAGGAATGAAGTGGAAATCTCCACTAATCATATCCACCTTCTCGAATGTGTAGGAAGGTCCGGAGCAGATGGAGGATCCTTTCCTTCACAGTCCTAACAGCAGGAGACATTTAGTGAGTGGCCGGTGTGTGCCAGGCACTGTTGTAACCACTTTACATGCCTTCTATCCTTTGGGCTTGTGTTATGATCGCATTCGTTTTGCTATTGAGGAACAAGAAGCTTAGAGAGATCCAGTGACTGGCCCAAAGTCACAGAGCTGGGATTTAGAGCTGGGCTGTCCGACTTCAGGGTCATGGTCATGACCGCTGGACGCCATGACCTCTCATGGTCACGGAGCCTCGTGAGCCTCTGCAGCTTCCTGCTTTGATTCTGCACCCACGCAGTGCATGATAGACACCCGCGGAACCCAGATGTATAAAGCCCAGAGAAAGTTGTCTCCAGGCTTGTTAAAATAGCCATTTGAGGAACTTTGTTCGTGATCCAGATTTTTCTGTGCCTTGGTTATTTATGTCCTCTTAGTGCTAGTTTAGTGCCTGGCACATAGTAAAAAGGCAATAAATATTTGTTGAATGGCTGTGGAGTGTTACGAGTCTAGGGATATTGTCAGGAGACTTGGGGGCTGGTCTCACCATCGCTACAAGTTGAGCTGTGTGACCTTGGGCAAGATATGCCCCTTTCGTGGCTACAGCTACCTGATCTGGTACGATGAGCGCTCCGGGCCTGATTTTTGTTTTGTGATTCATCATTCATTCAACAAATATTTGTTGAGTGCCTGCTACGTGTCAGACACCACCCTGCTCTGGGCGGTAGGGAGAGAGAGATGATGAGACGAGGCGGACGAGGTTCCTGCTCTCTTAGGACCCACATTCCAGCCCCTTCCAGTTTTGCATTTGGTGGGTCCTCACCTCTCATTCCCAGATCGCTTCAAAGCTGCAGACGCCGAATCCTGTCTTGTCTGTCTTCCTTCGTCAGAAGGCGTGTTCCAGTGGAGCCGGGATTTCCATCGGTTCGCTTGCTGGTGTATACCAAGTGCTTAGCACAGCGCCTGGCAGGCAGATACTGGTGACATGCAGGCCTGTATGCCTGAATGAATGATCGCTACTGAAATCTCAGGATAGAAAAATTCTGGGGCTAAAGCCCAAGAAGAAAACTAAGGTGCAAAAGTGCCATTTTCCAGGGAAAACACAGTCTATCTAAAGGCAAGATGCAACTGAGACTGGGTTTATTATCTCTGCTAAGTGAGAGGTTAGGAGGTCGGGCAGGTAGGTACCACCTGCTGGGCTCCTGGCTGTGCTGCTGGGGGTGGGTGTGGGGGAGAGTTCCTTCTCCACAGGACGTCAATGCAAGACCGGATGAGAAGAAACGGCTTCTTCCTCCCAAGCCATGGCATATCAGTTATTATACAGAAACATCGCTTCAGGAAATAATCTTTAGGGAAGTCTCGATGAGCTCATACAGTCTCAACAGATCGCCCTCCAACTTGGCCTTCAAGTTCTACTTCAATTTGATAAGGCTATAAATTCAGCATTAGCTCAGAAGGTCAAGAACAAAGTCAATTTCAGGGGCTCTCTAAATACGTGCAGATTCTGCGATGATGTGTGGATTTTTTTTTTTTTTTGTATTGAATGTTGCTGAATTCAGAGAGGTGACAGAACTTATTAAAGTGGATAAAGTGAAAATTGTAGCCTGTGATGGTGAAAATACTGGCTCCAGTACTACAGAATGAATAGAAATATGGCTTTTCCATGCTATTTTCTGTTATTATTCATCACTTTTTAAAGAGAAGCATAGAAGAGAATTTTTAAATTCATTCTAGCGTTGGAGAAATGACTGCACTGCTATACTATCAGGGAATCCAGTAGAAAGAAGCTTAGAACTCTGTATCCTCTTACATTACCTTTCTTATACAGCATGAAGAAAGAGAACTTGTTTTTAAATGTCAAATTAAACATCGTTGCCTTCCTAAAAGCTTTCTTTAATTAAAAAAAAAAAAAAAGAGAAGGCAGGCAAGAGTCTTCAGTTTTTCATCTGGTGATGCTTTTTGCAAACCACAGAGAAAAAAACAAAAACAAAAACTCTCTCATTTCCCTCCCCCCCCCCGCCTTTACTTCAAGCAGCAAAAGCATTTCTTAAAACAGCTCGTGAAAGAAAAAATTATAACAAATATTTTGCATTTCTCTGGTGGCGGCACAGTCTGAATTCCTTTCAGCCCCACAATGGGTTCTAATTTTATGAAATGTTTGGATTAGCCACCAATTTTCTGGTGGAATTTAGGAGGCTTGTATTTGTACTTGTGCTTGAAGCAAAGCAATCTCGTAAAATCCATGCAGTGTCTCGGGCCCGGTGGGACATCCTAGCCAAGGACAAAGTGATCATCAACGGAATGATGGTGAGGAAAGAGATCTCTCTCTCTCTGGCAGCTGCGGGCAGGCTTTTTGGTCAGTGGTATGTTCTCGAACCATAGTCTCTGGGGTTTGGCTAGGCTGCATACCACTTCCAGCTGATCATGGACTATAAAAATTCCAGCCCAAGTACAAGCCTTGTACCTGACCTTGGTCCTTTCATTTCCAGAGCCAGAGAACATTAGGGCATCTGGGAACTGGGTGAGAGGCATTTGGTAACACATGGTGCTCTATCCCCACCCCACAGCATATGTTGTCTTGTGTTATAATTTCTAGTTTATATATCTCTCTATGCCGCTAGACCCACCCTGTCTAATATGGACACACATGACTATTAACATGAAAATTAGCTATAATTAACTAAAATTAAAACTTAAATTCTTTGGTGCTGCTTTCCATATTTTAACTACTTAATAACCCTCTGGGGCGAGTGGCTGCATTTGGACAGTGCAGAAAAGATCATTTCCATCATTATAGAAAGTCCTAAAGGACAGTACTGCTCTAGATGCTGAGTCTAAGGACTGCCGGGACACACCCCACGTCTTACCTTGCGTTATTAGCTCCATATGTAGCACTTGTCACTAATAGTAATTATCTCTTACCAACCTCATTCGCTATCTTTTCCGTATCACCAGTGGCTAGGACAGTGCCCGGTAGATAGAAAGCTCCCAGTAAAGATTTTTAGAATGAATGAAGTTGTCTTTCTGATTCAGCATCGTGTTGCATGTGCTGGGCACAGAGTGGGTCTTCAAAAAAAAAATTGGACGAGTACTTCTAGAGTTGTCACCATTGAAGAGCTTCATCTGATATTTGTTGAGCACATACTATGTGTTAGGCATTGTTTGAGGTTCTGGAGATAGAGCGATGAGCAGACAGACACAATCCTCTAGAGTAAGAGTTTCTCTAATCCAGTGTGAATCTGCTGGGGGGGAGGGGGTTGGTGGTGGTGCCTGTTAAATGTACCATCCTTGGCACCCACCCCAGAGGGTCTGATCCACTAGGGCTGGGGTAGGGCTCAGGGATACCTGGGAATCTACAGTGTTTTAACCAAGCATCTCAAGTGAATATGGTGAGGTTGGTCCCTAGTCTGTACTTTGAGACCCAGCAATGGGAAGCCAGCTCTCGTATGTACCTGGGGATACACCACCCTGCTTTCTTCAGTCCACACCCTCTCTCGTGATAACTGCAGGGCCCTATGACCCTGGGTTCTTACATTAGACCCGAAGCTTGAGGTCTCTTCGCCTTTTAGCTTCCCATGGAGTAATGATACTAGCAAACAGTCGCACAGCTGTGATTGTGGCAGGTGAGAGATTAGGCATGTTGAATCATTGACCTAAGCTCATCCACGTGGTAACGCTAAAAGGTGCGCATCTGTATTACCCCCATTTTACAGTGAATACACTGAGGCCCAGGAAATTAAGTCACTTGCCCATGTTTGCACTGCTCAGACCCCGAAGTGCTGTGACACTGCCGTTTATGGTCCCTGGACTTGGAGCATCTGCCTCCCAAATGCCGAATGGGCTTTTATTTCCTTTTTCTGCCAGTTGCTCAGAATCAAAAGTTCGGGCTATATTTATGCAATATGCCTGTTTATGGGATTAACACGTGTGGGCATTATGGGCTCTGTTGATCTACAAATTCCCACCCATGGTCTCAAGGAGCATAATTCATTCGTTAGGCAGACATTCCCTTAGGCCTACTATGCACCAGCCCTGTGCGGTGCTCCGCGCTGTAAGAGCCTTGCACTTGGCCTAGTCGGGGGACAAAGGCACAGGCGGAGACTTCCTGAGCAAGTTGTCCCACCCAAGACACGTTTTTCTCTAGATGGGAAAAGCAAAGCAAAGCAAATCTTAAAACGAGGAGTTCCCTCATTTTCGCTGTGTGTGACTCAGTTTTTACATAGTTTTGCTGTGGAATATGCCTGTTTCGCCCCATAAGGCATTGTGTGTGTGTGTGTGTGTGTGTGTGTGTGTGTGTGTGTGTTTCGTATATGTGGTGGGGGCTCAACACAAGGAAGGATGTACCTCCCTTCCACCCTTTCTTAACCACTTAGCAGGGCAGGAAGCGCCTGAGAGTTGAGAGTGCCCAGAACAACTGACCCACTTGGGAGAACTTTGAAAGAAGGAGAGTGAAAAGAAGAGGAGAGAACGTTTCTAGAATAATTAGCACATGCCTTCTGCAAGACACGCTAAGTGACCGTTTACACGCGTCATCCCATTTCACAGCGCCTCTGTGATGTGCAGTAACTATATTATCCCCACTTTGTCGTTGAAGTGAATGATCTGCCCAGGTAATCAAGGTAGCACCTGAGTTCAAAACTCAGGTAGGTGCGTCTGGCCCCATGGCGGCTCGTCCCACCACCCCACTGATTCCCAGACCCGGCTGAGCATTAGGATAACCTGGGGACCTTTGCAAAGCTCTCTGGGAATGGGACCTAGGGGTCAGTATTTTTCATTGTCCGCCTAGGTTACTTTGGTTCCCTGCTGGAGTTGAGAGCCGCTGGCTAAAGCATGCTGGCTGCCAAGGTCCAAGGGTCTGCACTGAAGGTATCCCCATTGGTGATTGGTCAGGCTGGGACCTTGCCCACCTTCGCCCCCAGCACGCTTTCTCCGGGGGAGGACTGGTGTGTCCAAAGCCATCCCGCTGGACCTGGGCCGGGACCTTTTGCTCTGTTGCGTCAGAGGCTGCCCGTAAATCGGCAGCCGGCTTGTTTTCTTTTTAGGCCCCAGTTGTAGCGACCTTTGTGTGTCTGTTTATTTCAGGGAAATAATTCCATCCTACAAAATCGATTCCCTAGGGGCTACCGAAGTACACTTAGAGGGACTTCGTTTAGTGGGGTGACCTGAAATGTCCTCTTACAAGAGGCTACAGCTGTTCCCTTTCTCCCAACCCTTGTCTTGCTTTGCCCTCTGATGTCTTCCTCCCAGCATCATATTTCGAAGGTCTCTCCGTAGTGGTCTTACTTGCACACGTGTCTGCATAAGGCCCCTTTGTTAAGAACGATAGTTACAAAAAGTGGTTTTGGAGCCTATATTGTATGTTGGGCACACTGGGCATTTTCTATGTTATCTGATTGCATTTTCTTGGCAGTGATGCAAGTAAACGCAAGTCTGGAATCTGGGGATTTTTATTTTAGAATGGGGGAAGTTATAATCGTGCCATGATTTGCAGGCCTTGTTGGAGAGTGAGGTGTTCCGTGGACTGTAGAGGCCGCCATATTGGAGCAGTTGGCTTGGCTGGGATGGCCGTGGGTAGTTGGCTCATTGAATGAAAGGGTGTGGGGAAAAGCAGGGAGTGGCCCAACAGCCCCTACTGTTCAACCTGCCATTAGTCTCAGTCAAGGAACCAGAGAATATGGGTTAATCCGATGGGTTAAGTGGAAATACGAATATAACTGAATCTAATAATGTTTAATAGAGAGCTCGAACTATAGTTTTCCAGGTAATTGAAGCTCACCCTTTCAAGAGCCAATCTTTTAAAAAGTGGTGGCCATGTATTCTGGAAATCTTTCTCAAGTGGTTGTTGCACGTTTTCTTGCCTTCTTAAAGTACTTTCAGAGTGGGTAAACTTTGTCTTGATGTCTTGGGGGAACTTCTAAATCGTCCTCAGTACTGTAGAATTTGTCTGTCATCTCCATCATCGACTTCCATTCCCTTTCGGTGACCTTTTTAAACGACAAAATGCTGCTTTTCCCCTAAAGCGAAAATAAACCTTTTCAATACCGAAAACCTACAAGACAAGATCAAGGGTAAAGTTAGCCGTCCTTGTCTTGACTCTGTCGGTGAGGCCGTCCCCGGCAGCTTTCTCGTTCTGCTTTTCCACTTCCCCACAGATCTGGGTGACCGTTTGAGGGGGCGCAATGCCTGGATTTGATGACATTTCTTGAGGTGGCTTCGCTCAGGGTTTATTCCCGCCATTCATAGTCTTCACAGCTGAACGGTGACGGTGACTCTAGTGACGTTCCATCTTCTTGTGTAACAGGATGAGTTGCTTGTGAGGAGTAGGGCTGGCCAGGGTCACCCGGTTAGTATATGGCCAAGCTGGGTCTCTTGACTCACGGTCTAGCGCCTTTTTCATTCTGCCACCTCTTACCCGTGTTCTAGATTGTGGGTGAAGAGATAAGTGGCTTTGGAAGAAAGGAGTTATTGCAATATTTGGTTAATTAAATCCAGGAAAATCCTACCTTTACCTTAATCATCTGTGTTGCTCAAACGACAGATTTTTTTTTTTTTAACTTCATTTCTGAGGGCGTGAGAAGCAGAATGTGGCCTCCCCTTCAACATGCCAGACTCACTGTCTATTTGAACATCAGCCTTGGATTAGTACAGAGATGGGTACAGAAACACACTTGAAAGCGACGTGCATTACTCTCTGTACATAGCTTACATTTTATGACCCGCTTAAAGATGCAGGGAGCATAAATCTTGGGGAGGTTCATCCTATTTACTTGTTTGTCTTTTTTGCAGATGGGATGCTTGCATCAGAGCTGATCTGGCTTCAGATGCTTGCTCCGGGATATTTTAGCTGAACTGTATGAGTCCATTAAACAAATGTAAGAGTTTTTGGGAAAGAAGGGCTGTGTCTCAAACCAAATGTTTTACATGGAGAACATCTGGGGAATATTGGTATTTGTGTGTACAGTACATCAGAACGCAGCTTGGCGGGGTTCAGCTGGGATGTTTCTGGCCTGTGGTTGCTGGATTTGACAGTTTTGTTGTAAGCGAATAGTTCTTATGAAGTGCTGCCATCAGGGCAGCGCTCGCTCCAGGGAGGGGTGTCCTCGTGTGGCCGCACTCTCACATTGTTCCGACTCGCTCCCTGGCCCGATCGCCCATGACATTCGAGCAGTCTGACGTCTGAGCTCGTTTTTCTCCAAGGCTGAAGCTCCAGAGGGAGCCTCACAGTGCCGGGACTCAGGGTGTCTCTTCTTGACCCCACGTTTCCAGGGATTCGGTGAAATGTGGCAACAGGCGCGGCCTAGCGGAAGCGGCATCGTCCACAGATCCAAGCGCCTGGGTTGAAACTTGGGCGTTGACTTTATGGCCTGTGGGAACGTGGGGAGTTCTTTTTCGGCTTCTGTTTTCCTCTTCTGTCTGACACACAGGGTCATGGGGGAGTAAAATAAAGTGGGGTGGCCCCGAATACCTAGGGGGCGGTCGTTTACTTTATGGTGGCGCACCCTGGGTTTCTGGCCCTCCCCACAAGGACAGAAGCCATGCGGAATCCGGGATATCATCTGGGTAGCTCGTCTGACTCTAGCAACTTGTATGGACTGGGCCAGGTTGGTGGTGGCGTCGATGGGTGAGAAAGGGACCGTTCTCATGAAAATTAAGTCTTAATGCTATTCATCGTGGTCGAGTCAGTTCAACTCGACACATATTTGTTGATGTGCTGTGGTGCCAGATTCTTTCCTAGGCATTGGGGACACGGGAGGAACAAAGCGTTAGGGTTCCTGCCCTGTATTCTCTGCTCACTGTGCCTGGTACTGACCGCGAATTCTGTAGGTTTTAGGTTATATGTTGGCTGTGATTTAAGTGGCATGAACAATGACTGCTGCTGCTCGAGCAGACTGATGGGCTTAGACAGCAGATGTTTATGTTTTTATAGTTCCGGAGGCTGGATGTTCAAGATTAAGGTGCCAGCAAGATTGGTTTTTGGTGAGACCTCTTTTCCCGGCTTGCAGATGGCCGCCTGCTTGCTGTGTCCTCAGATGGCCTTTCCTCGGTGTGTCCATGTTCTGGTGTCTCTTCCTCTTCTTATTATAAGGACATCGGCTTATTGGATCAGGGCCCCACCCTTATGACCTCATTTAACCTTAATTACCTCCTTAAAGGGCCTGTCTCCAAATACAGTCACACCAGGGGTCAGGGGCCTCCACATAGGACTTTGGGAGAGGAGACACAAGTCTATAGCAGCTGGTAAATATTTTATAGGTATGAATATTATTTGGCAGAGAATATGGCTAGACTTACGCCTTTGGTTAAGATTGATCAAAATGATCCTTACTGAAGCCCCAATGATCCAGATTTTAAAAAAAGACAAAATACCACCATAATTTAATATGGCTTTATTGTGACCTGAGAGGAAATTATTGTAAACATTGTATCTGGATGGGTCCCCAAGATGACATTTGGACTAGTACCAGTCAAGTGAAATAGTCATAGGCCCATTTTATGGAAGAGATGCTGAATGTAAGGCATGGAATATGGGTGAGCAAAAGGGACAGTGAAGGTATTTTTCCGGCTCTTTTTAGGGATGAAAAATGAATAACTGAGCAACGCGAGACTTAATTTTGGTCTCATTTAGGAGCGTGAGTGAGACACGGGGGTGGAGACGGGGAAGCAGTGGGTGAAAGGATTTCTCAGGAGGCCCCACCGCTGCACACGTACATGAGTGCACCTGTGATCTCACAAAAGAGCACTTGCTGGGAAGCGTCTTAGGTTCCTACAAAGAGCATCTCCTTTGCCAAACTCTAGGGTCCCGGGTCTACCCATCGGTACAAGAAGGGCGAAGTATCTTAACTGACGGTCTCTCTGTGGCAAAGCCTGTGCATCTTCTGGTTCCATCCCAGGTCCCACCTGCTCCCTGACAGGAGCCCTCCCTGACCCAGCTGGTGACTCGTTCTTAGTAACTCGCTTAGGAACCTTGTTCTCTCTTCCTTGCTGACTCTTCGACATCTCCCGGTAGAAGTTAAGGGTCTTGTTGCAAGGGACGGAAACGGACTCTGTGACTCACTTAAGGAGAAGATGAATTCATAAGGTGTGGTACATTCCACAGAAAAAGACAAGAACTAAGGAAACCTGAGGAACTAGGTAGGGAGAACTACTAACAGATGGTATTTTCAGGGGTTGTTGTTGGGATGTGTGCCTCTGCCATTTTCAGACCGCTCAAAATTCAAATCTGGGGAGAGTAGCTCCTTAGCCAAACTCTAGGGTCATGGGTCCACCCACAGGCACAGGGAGAGTGACTTATCGTGACCAACGAGCTCCTTAAAACTGCATCCGGTGGGGTAGGATTACCCCCAGAGCAAAGGCAGCGTGTTCTTGCTAGCAGAAGGCAGAATGAGTGGAGGGCAGGGAGGACCCAACCTCCCCGTATCCGCTGCCCTTTCCATTTGAATGGTGAGCAACTCAAAGGGTAGTTTTGGGTCTTGTTTTGCAGCACCTGGATTGATGCCTTATTTGGAGTCGATTTCCCAAAATTGCTTGCTGGAGAATTGACTCATTATTGCAACATGTTAGGGACACGGACACGCCTCCTGTCCGATTCTTCCTTTTGCACAAATGCCTTGGTGGCCTCGCAAGAGCGAGGAACACCAGTAGATATGTTTTTGAAGATGGAAGCAATTTAAATTTTAGCTTGAAGAAAGACTCAGGGTGGGGGCAAGTGTGTGTGGCTTGGTGGGGCCTGTATCTCCGGAGACCCCGATTGAGCCCGACCAGCTGCCAGGCACCGTGCAGCTTGCTTAGTCAATGTGGTTTCAGAGTATGCTCTTTGGGTTTAACAAGACCCAGCTCTCCTATTTGTTAGTTGTGTGCCCCAGGGCAAGTTACTTAACCTCCCTCAAACTCAGTGTATGTTCATTGAGAAGGCAGAAACAATAGTGTTTTTGCAAGACTTTAATGAGTGAGAGGTTGAGACGGTTAAGGCAATGGCGCGCTGTGCCTGGCATGCGCTAATAATAACTGCTGATCATTACGATTACTCTTAGCTCTTGTGAATGATCTCCCACCCCTTCTGGAGCGGGCACTGTTATCATCAGTCTCCGTTTTAAAGACCAGCAAGTTCAGGCTTAGTGGCAGGTGGCTGTGGGATGATATGATGTCCTGCTATGGTTTTACGTTTTGTTAAGGGCCCTTTTCCACCCAACTTTATCGACCTAGTGTTGTCATATAACATATGTAAGTTTAAGGTGTACGAGGTGATAATTCAGCACACATATATAATGTGAAATGATCATCGCAGCAAGGTTAGTTAATACCTCCATCCCCTCACGTAACTGTCATTTTTTTGTGTGTGGCGATGGCATTGAAGATCTACTCCCTTAAAGCTTTCAAGTACATAGTACAACTTCGTTCACCGTACTCACCATGCCGTACGTTAGATCCCTTGAACTTATTCATCTTATAACAGAAAGTTTTTACCCTTTGACCAACATCTCCCCATTTCCCCCACCCCCTCAGCCCCTGACAACCACTGGGCTACTTATTCTCTGTTCTTGTGAGTTCAGCTTTTTTGGATTCCACGTGTAAGTGAAATCATACAGCATTTGTCTTTCTTTGTCTGACTTACTTCACTTGGCGTAATGTTAAAGGTCCTTTTAAATATTCGAGGTCCGTTTCAGCAACAGCATTTTGGCATTTAGCACACACCAGGCACCTGCTAGGCACTGGAGATGTGGCAAAGAGGACAGAAGTGGTCTCCGTATGACTGAAACCTAAAGAATGGTGAGCGAGGTTATGAAAGGGGGTGCGATGGGGACTCAGTGCAGGGGATGGAGGCAAAAGGGTTGGTCAGCTGAGTGAGTTGTGGATGAAGTGGAGGGAATCCTGGCAGAGAAAGTGACAATCACAGGCATCCAGAGCCATGAACACACTCCTCTCCGAGGCCGCTCCTTGGGACCCCGAAATGACCACAGACCCCCTCCCCAATCTCCCTGAGTAATGAGTGTGGGATAAAGCTCACAGAGACAACCCGCCTGATGAGGTGATAGGAAGTGCCCGCACTGAGCATGCCCTTTGAGGGGGCTGTACATTTGTAGCCGGAGGTGTTCCTGTGACAAGCATCCCAGGCAGGTTTGTGGGCGGTAATTAGTGGGCTGATAAGCGTTTAGATGGATTTTGCAACGGGGGCCGTGAAGCAGGAACCAGCCTGTTAACTCTCTGGATAATGGACAGAGAGCTTCTCTTGGAAGGAAAAGAAGCTTCTGCTGTGAGGAGGTGATGAATGAGGCCTCCGGGGGGATAGATTGCAGCAAGGCGCTTGCTCCTTCCCTGTCTGATTTGTCTTTGCGCACTCTAATTGCCATAAATCAGTTTTCCAAATAAGAGGGAGTCTGTCAGGATAAAAATAACTCTAAAGAATCTCCTCTTTCATTTCGCTATAAAATCACCCACGGTTAAAAGATAAAATAAATCTTAAAGCCATGCCCTCCTCTCTTTTTTTTTTGCATGTCATCTGTACTTTACCATCTTAAGAAATTAAAGACTTTTTTTTTTTCCTTTGTTCTGCTCACCTGGATCAGTTAGTCAATTGATTAGTTTCCTTTCCCTTTGGAAAACTAATTTTCTTTCTCAGGTCTTTCGTGTCCCTTGTTCATTGTTCCCAAGGTCAGTGACTCAGTAGCAACTTGAAGTTAATGTTTAAAAGCAACATTTTCAGTGAATTAAGAAATAATGGGATAAAAAAAAAAAAACGAAACAAAACAAAACTCCCAAGTATGCTTATTCATGTGTGATATCAAATCAGACTTCAGAAACTGGAATGAGGTTTGGATGGAATCGGACTGAAAATAGGGGCCCCGACATGTCCTTGTGGTGGGGACAGCCCGCTAGCCTTAGATGGAGCTGAAATAATGCCCTGTGCTGTAAAGCGGGTCCTAATTTGCCAGCACCCTGGGGCCTATCTGCCGTTCCCTGTCTCGGCGTGTGAATAATGCATCAGTTCTGGGGGCTCTGCTGCACCGGGGCCTGCCCACGTGTACATGCCGGACCTTTCTGCGGCATTTTCAGTCCTGCTACTGCTAGCTGTGGCTCTGGAATTCAGTCAGGAGTCTTTGCCTGGAGTATTAGTCGCAGGCTAGAGTGAGACTCGGGACTCTTGATGCAATTTCAGTGCTGCTGCTAATTTCAGGAACCCTTGGACTTGGTTTTCTTGCCTGTAAAATTGGGGGGAGGGGAGGCAGGGATAGAACATTCTGAGGTCCTCGCAGCTCTAACGTCTGCCGATGAGAATGGTGCTCACTGTCGGCTCTCGCGCTGCCCCCATCCTATGCACAGTCTGCTCTGATCCCCACAGCAACCTTGTGGGCTTGGTACTCTTGTCATCCTTATTTGCAGATGAGGAAACTGAGGCTGTGACATTCTTGCCCGAGGACCTCTCTGTGCAGGGGGCACCTGGACCGAGTTGCTGTGACCCATGGGTGAGAAGGCTGAGGTGTTGTTGGTGCTGGGTTTCTTAATAGTTCTGGCTGGGCTTGGAGGCCGATAAATAAGAGTTGCACAACCCTAAGCTTGTCCAGGCTGTGTTATAAACAGCATCAGCGTGATTGGATACCACCAGCTGTCCAACTTATCAGTAACCTTGGCCTTCTGGTCCGGCTCTTCCTCTCCATCCGCACAGCACTTGTAACCTGGAAGAGAAGCATTGGCACTTGAGATTTCGGAGATGGTGTTGTGTTTGGCTTTTGGAAATGCGAAAGTCCAAAAATAAACCACCCCTTGGCCAACCGAATCCCAGCTAAATTGCCTTGCATTTTTAAGCTCGTTCTGTGACTCTGGTCGCCTGTGTGTAGCCTCTCTCGTGCTACTAGAGGCGTTTTCATGCAGGGCGCCTTGAGGTGTTTATTAAGAGCAGAGCCTGGAGACACGTCCAGAGGATTCTGGCGAGAAAGCTCCTCATGGCTGTTGCCAGACCCTTTCTCACAAAGCGGGCAGGATGTGGGACTCCGGAGCTCACCTCCCTCCCCTTCTTCTTCAGACACATTCACTTTTACCAGGTGTGGGAGCCCCAGGTTGTGTGTGGAGCATCCATTAGCAGCCAGCTTCAGTGCCCTTAACAGCAAAGGTAGGCCCGCCTCGGGCTAGAACAAGAGGACCATCTGCTGGGAACAAGAAGCCTTCCATTTGCCAGGGGTAAATTAATTCAGGTCACTGGATCCCCTCCAGGAAGCAGCTTGTTTATAATTCCCCTCTATATAGATGCGAGGCTGATTAATTTTCACTAATCATCTAACGTTTTAACATGACTGCGTCATAATAAGTTCCGGCGTAATAAGGGCTGTCATGGCCACATTTACTCTGGTTCGAGATGGCATTTCTCAGACTTCGGAGTGCAACAGAATCACCTGGGAAGCTTGTAAAAAATGCTGGTACCAGCTTGCTCCCCACCCTTGAATTCATTAGCTCTGGGGTGGGCCCTGGAATCTGCATTTTGACAATCAGAATCCCCTTTTTCCCCAACCAGGGGGTCTGGTGCGGGTGGTGTGCTCGCCACCCGTTGGCACATTGTCGTCTCTGAGAATCTGATTGTGAGCTTCAAGCTGTTTTGTTGCTTCCTTTTGGCGTTGCTGCTGGTGTTAACTTTCCATTGGCCGCCTTTCCTCTGCTCGGTCAGCCATGACCACTATCTGATGTTTACAAACCCGAACACCCACGGTCCAGGGAGGGCAAATCTGCCCAAGATTTTTTTAGTCATTATTTCCATTTGCCTTGTGGCATCACCACGTGCCATAATGACAAGTCTTAGCTCAGTCCTCGAAGAGGGGTGGTGTGCTGGAGAGCAAGGGCTGACTAACCGTCCCGGGCCTCTCCGAGGCCCTCCTAAGCAGGCCCTGGCAGCGTCAAATAAAAATCGGATTTGCTGCTCAAATTCTGAAAATGGAACACATTTTTCATGGCAGGAGAATAATCAGTATCATCCGAGGAGATATCATCTCTGATGGGGAGTTTTGAGGAATAAGAGAATTGAGCACTGAGTTACAGAGGATTGTATTTTCAGAACTTCTTAGATGATTGAAGGGCTGGTGGTGGCCAATGGTGGGATGCCATTCTTTGAAGAAAAAGCTCATTCTTACACATGCCACGTTCCCTGGCATCGGGGTGCTTCTCCTCAGAGCCTGGTGATATGACTCTTGGCTTCCAACTTGCTTCTGTCTGAGAAAACATCCATGTAATGACATGAATCAACAGGCCTGACAGGAAGAGGCCCGTGGGCTCCGCGGCTTTGCTGGCTTTGGTCCCTGTGGGGCTGGTTACATCATGGCAGCTTGCTAGAATGTCCTCCCGAGTTAGCCAGGCTGCTCTCAAAGAGCTGGGGGTCATTGCATTAATTAGGGGCTTTGGCTGCAAGACGGCCTCCTGGGTGGCGTCACCAGGGTGATGGCCTTTGATGGCAGCCTTTGTGAGTGAAAGCCATTTGGTGATCCTGGGGAGCTTTGGATCCAGTGGCCAAGTGGAGCTATCCTTTGCTCGAACTCTGACCATCAACCACACAAGGGCAGGAATCCGTACACTGTCCTCCACTTTGGCTGCCTGTTCCCACTGTAGGTAGCCTCTGGGCTCCTTGATAAGAAAAGGCCCGCAGCTCCTGTGGACTGTGGCCAGGTATGAGATCACACCTTGTGAATGGCAGGGAAGCTGCCAGCTCCTGACAACACAAACCCGTCCTCACTAAGTGATGCCAGTGTTTATGGCTGTGTGTCTTCCCTGCTGCTCACTCCCCTAGTCCTGCCTCTTGGGACCTCATGTGTGAACCTGTAAAACTTCACCTGCTTGGAGGGGGCCCATCCCACTGGGCTTGGGAGACTGTTTGGGATCTTTTGAGAGATTCTGTCATCTGCCACGTTTGCCGTCCCAACTTTATCCACAGCCTCAAGAATCAGCAGCCTCTGGGCTCAGCCTGCCAGGGTTCAAGTCTTAGCTCTGTCTTTTACAAGCTGTGAATATTGACTTTGGGCAATATTTATTTTCTCTGTGCCTCAGTTTCCTCCCCTTTAAATTGGGGTTATAATTAGTATTGAATAAGATAAGGCCCGCTAGCACACGGTTAGGACTTAATGAAGGTTTATCACTGCTCTTATTAAGATAGTGCCACTGATTCAAAAATGTTGACATGTCAGGGCCAAAGGCAGAGCACTGAGATCTCGCTGCTCACAGTGTGGTCCCTGGACCTGCTTCGCTGGCATCACCTGGGTGGGTGCTTGCCAGGAGTGCAGAATCCCAGGCCCCACCTTTGACCTTGGGATTCAGAATCTGCATTTTAACAAGATGCCCATGACCCCAGTTTGAGTCCCTGAAGGCTAATGTATGGCAGCGAATGAGCATCCACGGGAGGGGACTGTGGAGCGAAGTGGGCAGCGATTCTCGTGCTGCCCAGAATTCCTTCCCCTCCCCAAAGCAGGCTGGGAAGACAGCTGGCTGCCTCGCTGTGTGCTAGCGTGTAGGCTGAATATGAATTTTAACCTGCTTTTGTCCCAGAGAGGGTGTGAGGTAGGGGAAGACGTGTGAGGGAAATGGTGAGAGGAGAGGCCTGTGAGATGCTTTGCTGTGAGCTCATCACCCCTGACCATGGTCCAGGACCCCATATCTGCTAGGCCTCATTTGTAGTAACCACCATTTATTCAACATCTACAGTGTGCCATGCACTTTACTTACATTATGTCCACTCCTTACAACCACCCCAGGAGGTACAACTTGCTAACCCCATTTTGTAGATGAGGAAACTGAGGTCTGTGAGGTCTGGGCTGAGCTCACCTAGCCAATAAAAGCCTGAGTTTTCATGTGCTTCCCCATAACCCTGCCGAGATCACCAAGCTCTTAACAATCACAGCAGCCACTGTGGCAGGCTGCAGAGCAGGTGGTTTTTGGTGATTATTCAAAAAAGGAAAAACTACTTCTGCAGAAGAGGAGGCTGGGCCTGTTACATTGAACAAGAATGTGAAGCGGCTGGGCCGTTTGCCTCTTAAAGAGGCAGGCACCACGGGGTAGACCTCGCAGGTCCCCGGCCAGACCTGCCGCTGCACACGGTTTAAACATTAAACTCCAGGGTGGCCTTATTTAAAAGCAGACCCTTTTATAAGGCACACGGTGCCGTCTAGACGTGGGACATTTATGAAAGTGGCTGTGCTGCGTGTTGGGCTCAAAACACCTGAGTTCCCGGCTCCAGCTCCAGTCAATTTGTAGGCGGAGTGAAATCTGACTCGTGCAAGAACAAATTGGATTTTTTTTTTTTTTTTGAGGGTGTATGATTTCAGACATTTGGTAATCTCTTCCTGCTGGGCTCTTTCCTTACCTTGTCTTTCTTTGTCGATGTGGGTGAGGAGGGAGGAAAACCGAGGAGCCGTTCTGCATAATGCCGGCGCCTCCGTGCGTGTCTGTGGCCGTGATGGAAGTTATGTAACTCTCCGTGTGATTTTTGCTTCTTTTCCTTCTCTCCCAGCCCCCCACCTTGAGGGTCGGGGCAGAATCGCATTGGCTCCCTCTTGTGTTGCCTCAGCACTGTGCTTGGCACCTAGTACGTGCTCAGAGGAGTAGGTGAATCAGCAGTCAGCATCCGGTGGATAGCTTGCGTCAGACTTTTGATGCGAAGGAGGATTTCGTTTTCCTATCCACCTGCATGGGCAACCATAAGAAGGAGGTGGGGGAAGATGGCCCTGGGTTCAAGTCGTTCCCCCTTTTGTCCGGTCTCAGATGCTGATGATCATGGTGGTCCCCAGCTGCTCTGAGCTTTCTGACATTACGGATGAGGGTACCATTTAAAGACCCAGAAGAGAGATTCTCCCGCCCTTTATGTGCTTTGGGAACAAATGTGGCCTCCATTCCCAAGGTTGCCCTATGAGGAACCAAGAGGAACTCAAGTTTTTTCTGAGGATGGAAGGAAAGAAGGAAGCAAGGAAGGATGGAAGGCAGGCAGGCAGGCAGGCAGGCCCTATATATGGGGCACTCTCTCTGGGTTAAACATGGCTGAGATTTATTGAGCACTTAACCTGGGCCAGCTCATTCTAAGCATGAGCTGTCATCCTCACAGGGAGGGACTCATGAGGCAGGCACTGTTATTTCCCTACTTGTAGGACAAGGAAACTGGAAAACAGAGAGGTTATGTAACCTGTCTAGGGTCACACAGCTGGTGAGGGATTTTAGCCAGGACTCAAAGCCATGTCATTAACCATTATGCAGTACTGCTTTAGGGTGCCCTGGCTCATTTTACTCTTCAATTTCATGAGTCAGTCACTACACTACATTATAGGAGCTACATTTATGGATCTCCTTCTCCTTTTTAAACTCTTGAAAAATATGACAACTGTTCTTAGATCTCTGGGACCCACAGAAACAGGACAGGCATTGGATATGGCCCACAGGCCGAATATGCAGCAAACTAAGAAGCAAGATAATTTCAGATGTTGTGAAACACCCCAAAGAAGATGAAATGGAGGAAAGGTGTAGAGAGAAGGAGTTGCCTGCCCATGGGTGTCCTTATCAACAAGAGGAGTCCCAGAGGGCTTCCCAGTGGGGAGGCATGCAGCCGAAGCTTGGACAATGAGAAGGTTGTAAGGATCTGAGGTGTGTAAAGCGCTTAGCACAGCGTATGTACCACATATTAAGTGCTCAACCAATGTCTGCTGTTATTACTATCGTTATCGTTTTCGCAGCTTGCCATTAAATGGGCCTGTGACCTTTGGTGAGTCATTTGCCCTGCTCGTGGGAGTTGAACCGAAAGCCTTCCCTCTGACCTTGGCACTTGTACAGTTTTAAGTGATTTCTAGCGTTTGCCTCCTCCTGACTCCCCACTATCTCTTTGAAATAGGGAGCAGAATGAGCCCTCTTTTAAATTTTCAATAGAAGACTCATTGTCAAGAGGGAAGCTTTTGCAGGAGGGACAGCCACCATGCTTATTGACATTTATGGAGCCCTTTTAGTTTCCTCAGTGCCGGGTGAGGTTTTATTAGAATGTGGACACTCGCCTTTCACACTGGGCTGGAACCATCCCCCTGGCAAAGGCACCGTGGGACCCTCTGCCTCTGGCTCCACTATTGGGGGACATTGACAAGTGGGCTTATTTTCTTACCCCCCAGAATGTCACTACCCTCCCCTGACCCGGGATGTTGAAAGAATGTATTCCTATTGTCATATAACAATAGCAGCTAAGTTCAGCCTGCTGCATAATCAAAGGGGTGATTTCTCCCCTCCACAGGCCATCTTTAGTTCATGGAGGAATGTAGGAGTCGATCCAACAGCCACCCACATCCTCCCTGCCTGTGTGTGTTCACTGTCTGCTTCCTCCAAGAACCAGCTTTCAGAAACGCAGGCCCTGCTCAGATCAAATAAAGCCTTCCAGTCATATCTTTACATTTGACGTAAGCTTACGGAAGCTTTTCTTGCTACATACTGAATGGGGCTGTCGCGAGGGTTAGGGGCTAGTTCTGAGCCTGGCACCGTGGTGAAAAGGGGCCTTGTAGCAGGAAGCTCATTCATCTTTGTACAGTGAGCATCCTTTCATCCAGCAGGGCGTCCTGTGTTTTTTCTCTGCTTTCTCCATCCCTCGGTTGCCCATGTAGGTAGGAGGTCAAAGAAAGAAATCCTAAGCCATCCTCCGATCGTGCCTGTCTTGACAGTGTTTGGTAGGAGTGGTCCCTCCTTTTCCTCTCCAATTCCAATATCACTTCTCCGGTCTGTGCTCTCATCACCTAAGAATATCACCCCTCCCTCCCCCTTGACTCCCTCCTCCTCCCCTCCTCTCCTCTCCTCCCCTTTCAGTCTACCTGCCTGCCCACACTAAGTGTTTTCTCAGGCCCGCCACATGCCAAGCGCAGCGTTAAGTGCTGGAGATAAAGCAGTGAATAAGTTCCCCACTAGCGTAGAGTCACGTAAGATACAAACACTGATTTAATTACAACTGGGGAAGGTTCTGCAAAGGCGAATACAGGGAGCTGCTAGTTGATGTAACCCGTTTTGGGGAGGTCAGTACATAGCAGAAACAACAATAAAAATCGCTTCCCGATTCTCGTCGAGTCGTAGATGAACTCATTGAATTTTAGAAATGTTTTCATGTGCAGTGTTTGGTGGGGACCTGATGTAAACTGGAAGTTGGGCCTGTTCACAGATGGGAATACGATCCTATTGAGGCTTTCACTCTGAGGTTGTCAAGGTGTGGCACTGGGCTGTTGATACTAAGAACGTTTTTTTTTTTTGTTTTTTTTTTTGTTTTTTTCCCTCCAAAGCACTCAATGCCTTTGTAATCCAGAGGGATGGTTTAACTGTGAAAGGGTGGTATAGGTGAGTCGAGGCTGCAGAAGCACCAGTTTTAGGGGTAAGGGGGATGGCTAAGCAGGTTTTTGGAGCTGGCAGCAAAGTAGTTGGTGGGCTTCCTTGTTACCTGTGGATACCTCTCCCCCCAAAGTAGTTTTTGTTCCCGTAGAGCCAAGGAAAATTGAATTACCAAGCTACTTGTTCATAAGCAAAGATGAATCCATTGGCAGACATAATTTTCCTTATTAGATTCCTATTGTCATTTAATGCCTCCTATTTATGGATTTCTTTTGAGTAATTGCTCTGTGCCTTGGCCCTGGCAATTCTCAACAATTCAGATTTGCAGGAGACATTGGTACAGAGCCTTTGGAGTCAACTGGGGCTGGGCAGAGGGTCCGGCTATCGCTCCCTTGGTTTTACCCTGATTTTTCTCTTGCAGACACTTTTGGTCACATCATGCACCATTGATAGTGCCTTGAACAAGAGGGAAGGATGTATGAAGGGTTGGGCTTCTGAGCAATTGCATAAACACAGCATTACCTGAAGTCTTAAAACCCAAGGTTTGAGCAGAACTGGCCTTGCAATTGGGCATGCAATAAGCTTTTTGCAGCCATCGCCATGGCAGCTGCGCGGTGGGTCTGAGTGATACTAATTTCACCTGTCCGTGGTTACTCATCAGTACCCTCTAAACCGAGCACTCTTTTCTCCTTTTTCAAAGAATCAGGATTCCTAGAATCAATGAATCTGGCCATTCGAAGAAGGCTCTTCATTATGAAAAATATCCACCGTCCCAAACCCCGGGCTGTTAGAACCTGATGTTTTCAAGTGAAGGGTGTTTCTGCTATAAATGAAAGACATGACAAGGGGTATTTTGAAGCTTTGTTTTGGTTATTGTCAGTTCTGCCAACAAGTAACATCTGTATTTATTTTCCAAACTTCTCCCAATGGCTGATTTGCATCTGTTTAGTTCTCTGAGTAACATTTCATTTCCTGACTTTATAGGTTGCTATAAAATCCATTCGTAAGGACAAAATTAAGGATGAACAAGACATGGTTCACATCAGACGAGAGATTGAGATCATGTCATCCCTCAACCATCCTCATATCATCAGTATTTATGAAGGTCAGTGATTTTTTTTTTTCACCCCCGTATCAGTTACCATTTCTCATACCATGGGGCCTGCCAAGATTTTTAGGTAAATTGCCATTCTGGGCAGGAGCCAAGTATTTCTCCTCGTGATGCAAAAATAGACGAGTGTTATCTCTTATTTGGTTACCTTGAAGGCAACCAGACACACGCAAGGCAGCTCAATTCGGTCATAAAATATCTCTCACGGGTGTCTTCTCCCGTGTTCCCAATTCCTTGGAGGTTGCTAAGCAACCTGCCTATTGGAAGCCAGTATGTGAGACAGCTGTGGTTTCTGAAAAATGGCAGTTTGTTGGGTGACCAAGTAATGGTCATTTACATTGTAAATGTCATTCTTCAAAGCTCGTGCTCAGGTGCTGGTATCACGAATTACTCGAAATCAGACCCTTTGAGTTAAGAATTACCTTTGAGCAGGTCCAGGAAACTTTGAGAAAGAAGAGGGATCTGTTGTTGCAACTGATGCTTTGCAAATAGAGTCCAAGTAGTAGTTGGTGTTTGTAGAAGGTGGGGAGGAGCTTATGAAAATACTCATGCTTCAACTCTTTGGTCCTTTCTGGGAAGACACGAGAGTATAAACTTCCCACAGCTTACCATTTTTTAAAATATCCTGGAAAAGAATTATACAAACAATATGTGTTTATTGCAGAAATGATTAAAATACAAACATTAAAATCAAAAAATAATTTTTGTTCTAATTCCCAGTTTGATGAATAGCTCTCTATTCATACTTATATTTTTATCTACTTCTCTATATCTGTATGTGGTCTTTATCTGAAGTTAGATCATACCGTTTATACTGTTTTTTAGCTTGATTTTTTTTTCAGTTTTTATATTATGCTTCTCCTTCTATATTAATAAATATTCCCCTATAAGGACATTTTGAAAGGCTTTATAGTATTCCATTTATGGAAATACCATAATTTATTGAATCTAATTCCTTTTGTCAAACATTTAAGTTGTTTTAAATTTCTGGTTATTATAAACAGGGCTTTAGTGATTCTCCTTGGACATCATTTTTACATTCATTTGTGAATATTTTTTTATGAAAAATTCCTAGTCTTGGACTTTCCAAGTCAAAGTGTTTCCCCAGAATAGTTTTTAATATATGGTCAGGTCAGAAAAATGAACCTATTTTAAATTTCTGGTCTGATCATAAGAAGTTATACAGTAAGGGCTAAGAGAAAACCAGATGGTAACCATGGAGTTTTTCTGATATTTAAAATTTTCCTTCTGGTTCCCTGCTGTTTTTTGCTCCTCACCTAGAAGTGATGGTAATATTGTTTATCTTGATTTTTCAATAGCTCATTTTTGGAGCCCTTGGGGATAGGATTTTCTTTCAGTCATTTTTTTCATTCCACAAACATTTCTTGCAGTGATTCTCAAAGCGTGGTTCGTGGACCATAAAGTGGAATTGTTAGAAATTCAGATTTCCAGGCCTCACCCAGGGCCTGCTGAATCAGCACCTCTGGGGGTGGGACCCAGTCATCTGTGTTTTCACAGCTTGGGAACCATGGGTCCACTGAGTGTCTGCTTCTTGCTCTGCTCTGCACTGTGTGAAATGTAGAAACTGAAGGAGGAACGTGCTTTGGGCCTCATGCTCAAGAAGTGATGCGAGGCATGATGGGAAATGTGTTATGGAGATGTGTAAGCCGCATCTTCTGGGACCACGGCAGCTAGGGGATTAGACGTTTTCATGGAGACATGTGGCATTGTGCCGGGCCTCGGACGAGTTTTCTTTTGAGGAAGAATTGATGAAAGTAGAATTTCAGGCTGATAAAGGAAATCTGAATCTGTCCGGTAGATGAGAGGAATTTTCTACACATTAGAAATGAGTAGAGATGCAAAATGCAGGATGAAAATGAGTTTCATTAAATTCTGAGTGGCCTTGCTCCGTGCGGAGTGGTTACTATGGAAACCAGAAGGCAGTAGTGAAGCGTGACCTGTGTGGCGTGGGCCGGGGTGGGTTCCACGCTCTGTGAGCACGTCTGTGTTTGGGATTTCTTGGCCTAGAGCAGGACGCTCCTTTATCTGGAAGGCAGAGAGCATGTTCTCCCAGCGTGACGCTCCTGGGTCCTTTACTTGGGAGGTGTCTGTGGTCATCAAAGGCTGACGTGGAGAAGCCTGACTTATTCACTACCATTGTGCCCTCTTTGGCCTTGGGAATCCTACAGGCTGAATGGGGAATAGGAATCTGGACCCCTCCTAAGGGAAGGCCGGAGATGAACCTTAATGGAAGATTATTCCATTATCGAGGTCAAGCTGGCTTCAGTCCAGCCCCTGCTGGAGGCTTTACGAAGAGGAGCCCTTGCTTGCAACTTTAAAGATGGATACCAGCATGAATTCAAGTTCTCTGGGTGACTCGAAATAATTTCTGTCAAGGCCTCAGGTGTGAGCTTGGGCTTCCATTCATCTCAGTTCATGAAACCCTGTGAACTGGTTTTTGAGAGCTGGGCAAGAGTTTCACTTCTCACGTCAGACAGGCTTGGGTTTCAGTCCCAAATTCTCGACTGGGGCCCAGATGCGAGACTTTGGGCAAGGTGGCGGGCCTCTCAGCGACTCAGTAACCACACCAGAAAAGTGGGGATCACCATCCTACCTCTCTCATGGGGTCGTTAGTTGGATCAAATGAGGTGATACGTGTGCTGCTAAGCTCAAAAAAGGTAATTATTTTGAAGACAGTGTAATCATCATAAGTGGTCCTTAATCTGGGGTCCAGTGACAAGGGCCTTTCATGGGTGAGCTGCAGGGGGTCTGTAAACCCTCTGGAATCACGACGTCATGGAATACAGATGCCACTAGCCACAGATGATATTTCAATTAAAATTAAATGAAAAAAATTAAAAATTCAGTTCCTCAGTCATACTAGCCACATTTCAAGTACTCAATAGCCACATGTTGTCTCGTGGCTGCCGAATTAAACAGCGTAGATATGGAGCGTCTTCATCATTGCAGGATAGGCCATGCTAGTGTATAACGTTTTACGTGGTAAACGCGTGGGTTATTTTTTTCTGGGGAGAGGGCGCATAGCTTTCATCAGACTCCCAGAAGGATTCCTGACCTCAAATAGGTTAAAAAACAAAAAACTCCACTGCCATCAAGTGTTTTATGACCTGCAGAGAACTATACAAATAAAAAGTGTTGTTTTTATCCAGAAAACACCCAGGGACATAAATGCGGCCCTTTTTTCTTTTTAATTTCTTAGCGATCTCCCGTTTCTGTTCTCTTTCCCCTTTCCCACACAAGTTCTGTTTCCCCCACATCCACAGTGCAGGAAGGCAGCTCCCCTTCCTTCCCCATGGGTTAGAAGCAGAAAATTGCCAAGATGCTGCTCCAGCTCTTAACGCCTCCTTCTAACACCTCCCTATAATCCCAGGAACCCAAGACCCCACTCAGAGGGTAACGTTGGATGTCCCGACATCATCTGTAGAACTCTGCATACTTTACAAACCTCTCCCTCCTCTAGTCTCATTCGCTCCCCCAGCACATCAGTGAGGTGGGCAGGCCAGGTGTGGAAACTGAGGGTCTGGAAGGTCAATGATTTGATGGGTGTGTAAGTTTGCTAGGGCCGCCACAACTAAGTGCCGCAGACTGGCTGGCTTAGAAATCCAAGACCAAGATGTCAGAAGATTGCTTTCTTCTAAGGCTTCTTGGCTTACAGATGTCCATCTTCTCCCTGTGTCTTCATATCATCTTCCCTTGATATGTGTCTCTGTCCAAATATCCCCTTTTTTTATGAGAACACCAGTCATACTGGATCAGGGCCCACCCGAATGACCTCATTTAATCATAATCATCTCTTTAAAGACCCCGTATCCACATAGGGTCACATTCTGAGGTTCTAAGAGTTAGGACGTCAACGTATGAATTTGCAGGGGGACCTAATTCAGTTTATACCACTGGGCATCGTGGCTAGTTAGTGGCCCTGGCACACAGGTTTCCTGGCCCCATTTGTTTTTTGCCTCAGCCCTGTATTTCTGCGGTTGTATCTTGTTTTGCTGGCTTGGCAGCCCACCTCTTTGCCCCAGGCATCCTCCTCCGCCTGGCCTTTTCTATCCTTTTCAACTCTGGGGGCACAGTAGGGGCAGTGAGGTGACAGCAACAGGACTGAGTCTGTAAGTTAATAGTCTGGTCCTTCTGCCCCTCACAGAGCGAAAGGGAACCTTCTCTCTGAAGCCGACTGATGATTGGACAGGCCAATCGAGAACCTTAGCTGAGGGCAGAAATGCATTAATTCGCTTAATAAAAAATCCATGCCCAGGCACCTAAGTGGCTGTTTGGACATTCGCCAAGTGAATAGCAGCTATAAAAGGATTTTATAACTCCTTTTTCAACAAGGACCTTTATGATTTAAAACACACGCACACACGCAGCAGCAGCAGCAGCAGCAGCAATAACAGTGACGTGACAGAGCGATGAGGGACTCACCCTGTACGTTTAGGAACTCTGGGCTTTTATGAGCGGAAGGCACCATCTTGGACGGTGTGATCTGGTGATACTGAAATTCTAGTTCTGGGGACAACGTTATTCATTCATAAAAAAAGTAAATACTAAGTAAGCGCTTACTTAATAATGCACCAGGAATGAGGGCAAGCCATTGGTTTTGTTGAGAGAAATAGTATTTTCAAATTTACACTTTAAAATAATACCTACAATATTACTTTTGCCGTTGTTTACCCTGTTGATGAGTGTTTACCCTTGTGCTAAGCTTTGTATGTGTGTTATCTCATTTAGTCCTAACATTCATGATATATGAACTGCTAACATCCCTATTTTTATAAGGAAAATTTCCTTTTTCCCAAAGTCACACCAACTAATAGTGGTGGGTCTGAGAGTCAAACCCAGTCAGCTGCTCTCAGAAGCTGGTGCTCCTGAATCTAACCAGGTCATCTGTTGGTCTGCAGTGACCCCTAATTGGGAGCAGTGTCTGAGACCCCGTGATGCAGGGAATTTCTTGCCTCCACAGAGCGTGCTATCTTCAATACGTGAGAGCATCAAGTCCCAATTTTGTGGGTATTTTAGAAAATATTTACGCATATGTCTCAGGAACATGCTTGGGGCCCAAATCAAGTACACTCCAAATCAAGTACAAGGGCAAGTGTTTTCTACAGTGCAATCCATGGAAATGTAAGTTATTTATATACTATTCATAATACCTGCAGGCTCATAAAAATCTGCAAACTCACTGAATCAACCCTGCTGTTCACCAAATCTTGAAAATAATCCCTTTTAAATGTTTCTTCCTTGAACCAGACCCTGGGGTTGCTGTCCTGGTGACCCATGAGGGAAGGTGGTTAACTCTCGAATCTGTCAACTCTGTGTCAGCGCAAACCATAACTGGCTTCTAACGCTAAGTCAAATCAAAGAGGATGGAAATAATGCATTCCAGTATGTGATACCCAAGGGGAACCTAATGGAGAGAGAAAAGGAAGAAATCTCTGGCACCATCTCAGAGCCGGACCCCTGTTTTCAGTCAAAGGAATTCCATTCTCTCAGCAGGGAGGTAATCGACAGTATGGAAAGAGCCGCTGAAAAGGAAGTGCCCGCCAGAGCTTTCAACTGGGCTGCAGAGGATGGAAGAGATAAAAACAGATTCTGCCTGGGGTTCTGATTTCAGGATCCCGGTTCAGACATCAAAGGCATGTTGTCTCACCCCCCATTTCCCCTCTGAAAGCCTAGGAGACCCGCTCTGTAGCACCCCACATCTGGTAGCAAGTCCCGCAGGTGAAAGCCAAGAGGCCGCGGGGAGAAGAAGCTGCAGGGGGAGCGTGTGAGACTGGCCCTGTGCCTTCACTTGTATTGCCCTTGGTTTCTGTTCCTAGAAATCTCACTTCCTGGCCTTGCAAGATTACATCTCTTTCTTGGCCCTTTGCATCGTGTGATATGCTAGGACTGGCCAAGCCCTTTCGCCGTGGCTCCTCTCTTTGGGAACCGTGGTCCTGGCTCTCTGGGACAAAGTGGGGAGAAGCCTATTTGGCATTTGCCAGCTGTGATCTCTCGTCTTTGGAAGAGTGTCTCAAACTTAAAATAACAAAACAAAATGGACAAACAAACATGCCTCCTTTGATAAGCGTGTGAGTCTCATGCCCCTGCCTATGAGAAGATGTAAAAGAATCTGTACCCTAGTAAATTCTCCAAATTCCTGCCATAAAGATATTTTGGATGAGTTTACTATTAGTTAAAAACTCCTCCTGTCTTTCTAGAAGTGTACATTACAATATGCTTTTTAAAGCTACTGATGTCTCCTGATTCTACTATATCCTTCTGGAAGAGGATATTGTTCTTGCCTTTTGGTGAAAACCACTTCTCTAAACACGCAGCCAGAGGTGCAGAGTTAAAACCAAGAGGTGGGATCTGTGGAAAAGCCCACAGCTTTGAGTCCAGATTGCGTGCCGCAGGCTTGACAGACAGACAGCTATCCACCTCCCTCTTGCCCTCCCCTTTCGCTGTGGCCAGGGGTAATGGGGCCAGTGAAAGATGTCTCCATGGGACCCAGCAGACAGAAACTATTGCTGCCCCTGAAAAATAAGCCCTCGAGAATGGCAGGACCCTGATAAACTGCCTCATAATGCCTTCGAGCAGTTCCCAGAGGGTGGTTCCCAGAGGGTGGTCCAGGACCAGCCGCTCAGCATCACCTGGGCCCCGTGCAGGGCTGTGGGGACGAGGCCCAGTGTTTCCATGCACTCACAAGCCTGAGAACCACTGTATCAGAGAAACCTTTGTTCCTGAGGGCAGGAAAAGCAGGGCTGCCTTACTAGTATCCGTGTTTTGGAAATACTTACAGTGGGAGCAGTTTTTCTTCTCAGGCTCAAGTGTCCTAATTTGGCAGCAGGCAAATCCTGATTTCGGCCCCGTCAAACACAAGTGGTGGCCGAGTTGCTCTGACAAGGCTGTGGGTCATTAACACTACCTGCTGTTCTCATTCATTCACTCACTTATTCATTCATTCAGTCATTCATTCCTTTTACAGAACTTTATTGAGCACTTGTCTGTTCCAGGAAGTGTTCTAGTAGGGTGAGTATATATTCATTGTCCAAATAGGCTTAGAGTTGAATCAGCCATTTGCTTTGCTGGTTGCTTTTCTGTGACCTCGGGCTAAGGCCTGAACCTCTCTGAGGCTCATTTCTCTTGTCTATAAAATGGGGCCAATGGCTAGCTACTTTATAGGTAGGGTTGTGAAGATTAACTCAGATAATGAATAAAATTTTAAGCACTGTTCTGGGTACATGTTCAATAAATGATATTGATTATTCGCAGTGTGATTGATCTTTAGTGCTCTGAGAAGTCCTTTCCAGCTGGAGTAGAAACTCTTATTGGGAGGTCCTAGAGGACAAGGTTGAGGCTGGATTGCCTAAATCAGTGAATCTGAATGCTGAGTACACGTTAGAATCTCATGGGGCATTTATAAACAATGCTGATGCCTCGGGATTCAGATTTAATTGGCCAGGCTGAGATGTATGGACTTAATCCTACAAGTAAGAGGAAGTGAGCACCCTGCTCTCAAAACTCATCTTGGTCTGATCATTTGTCATCGGCGAATTCTCAAGAAGAGTGTGTGTCTGGCAGCAGTCACCAGTGAGCAGTGAGTGATACCTCTGGGCTTGGGTTTCCTTACTTAGCCATTTGGTTGCTGCCCTCATCAGGGACTCAGAGCCCCATGAAACAGTTTGTTGAACTTGGCGAAGTGGTGCATGATGCTTGTGTTTATTCTCTTGAACCCATGGCGAAAGGCTGAGCCTTTTTAGCACACTCCCTTTGCTGCCAGATTTACAAGTTCCGCATGAAGTCTCTGTAGACTGGATCCGAATGAAGGACTCGCCCCCGTTACTAACACAACACCAGAGCGTTTTCTTCGCTTTTAATCATGTGAATGAGCTCTTCAGCTGTGAGTCTATCCAGCCACGTTTCTAATGAGTTAAGTTAGCTATTTGACCTTCCAGTGTATTATTTTCATTGTTTTCATTTGATTACACCCAAGTCATTTTTCTAGAGGCTGGAGATTAGAAATAAAACAACTGAAAACGAATGCGACTCCTGCCTCGCCCTCTCGGGTTTCCTGGAATTCAGTATTTTCTAGTGCCTCAAATAATACCACTTGTACTTGAAGCTAATTTTTAAAGGGAAAAAAAATACGGAATCGTGTTGTCGTTTCATATGAAGTCTTTGGAAATTAACTGGGATAGTTCTGTTAATTTGTCCTGGGCAGTCAACAGCATGCATTTAGGATGACTCAGAGTATTAAAGAGGGCTCACCGCCCACCGTGGTTTCTGGAGGTGGGTTCTTCTGTGCATTCTGGCTCTGAGACCGAGATCTGTGCTTTGGAACACCACCAGGGACTGAGGGATGGACCCTACTTAGGAGAGCAAGGCTTGCCTCTGTCTCTGGCTTTGCCATCTTTAAGTGTTCGGTTACTATCTCTTCCATTCTCCTACTTCCCTCCCATCTCTCAAAGGCACAGATGCGATCTCAGGTGCAGATTCTGCCAGTACATATCCTCGGTGCAGCTGGATTTGATGCAGACATATCTTCATTTGTTCTCTGGTCTTAAACGGAGACTTACTGCCTAATGACAGGCTGACACTTATAAGTTTGCTTACGTACTGTGGCAATCTTTACAATGAGGAGAGTCTTCATTTTAACAGATGAAGAAAGTAAAGCTCAGGAAGGTTAAGTAATTTGCCACAGTCACTCAGCTCAGAAGTAAGTGGTGGAACCTGGATTTGAACCCAGGTAGCCTGGCTCTGGGTGTTACCCTCTTAACCACTGCGCTCTGTTGCCCGGTGATGGGGACTGGAATTTAGTGTCGACAAGATATTCCCTAGCCATACATGGTGGCCAAGCAGTGGCCACAAGCAGAGGTGCAATAACCATAGGCCTGGCTTTTCCACCCTGACTGGTAGTAAGGGTAGGGTGAGCCCCTGGGGCAGAGGCCACTGTGGGGTGGGGAAGACCAAGGCCGTCCTCCAAGAGGGAGGGGTTTCTACCCCCTTCATTCATTGCTCCAACTGGAAGCATGCCTTTTCAGAAGTTCACTGTGTCAAGTACAAGAGCCTTAACTTTAGCTTGGATTGCTTCTGAGATGTTCTGATCAATTGCCAGAGCTTGCTCAGATTCAGGATTTTGTAAGAGTGAGAGTAAGTGAGAGAGAGAGAGAGAGAGTGAGAATAAGACAGAGAGGCAAAGCCTGAGACAGAGTAATAGAGGGAGACTGTGGGCATGGCTGATGAGTGTGTGCTGATGGTTGACAGAGCCCATCACCTCAGGGCTCTGCTCATTTTCATGGAAATGCTCCCAGAGATGGTTGTGGAAGGAGAGTGGAGCCCAATGACCCATCCCACATGGTGCCTTTGATCCCGTCTCCCATGCAACTCTTCTATCCTGGCCATGTCTCCTGCCCTCCTATGACTTGATTTTGGGCCCTCGAATAGCACTAATGATCTCAGCATGAATTAGTGGTTCTTAGTAAGCCTTCTGCATCCCCTCTTCTGCAGGTAGCCTGTGTACTTTCTTACCATTTCTTCCGCCTTCTGTGGAGTCCACTGCTGGGTGGTCTGGTTGGCTATGGTTCTCCTTGGGCATGCCAGCCAACATCCAGAAAAAGTTTTGGTTTAAGAAAAGACAATTAGTGAACAAACTAAAGAGCCTCTCATTGTCCAAACCAGGAAACACATGGACTCAACTCTGACCAACTCATTGGGAAAGCTGCCAGTCCAGTTTAATTTTCTCACTCTTACAGCCTTGGGCTTTTGGACTTAAGGGCTCAGAGGACCATTCCGTGACGCTGTGAGCCCATGAGGTGTTTGACATTCAGTTCCGAGGAAGAAGATCCTGGAAGAATGAATCTCGTCCTGACTCAATGACCTAATTATGTTGCTGATGATTCTTGCAAAGGAAAGATCACTACATTTCTGAAATGAAAAATAAGCTACTTTCTGTGAAGATTCTACTACTGACCTTTAAGAGACAAGCATCCATCCCTGAGGAATGGAATGGTGCTTCTGTCTGAGGTTTTGGGAAAGTAATAAAAGGGCTGGCCATGCGGGCCGGCAATACCATGGAAGGAATGGCAGCATCCTGGAACTAATTTAGGAAGTGGAGTCAATAGGAGGCAAAGGCATGAGGAGAATTCAGACTGGTCCACTCCAGGCCTTTGGCCTTTTTGCTTAAAACCAACAAACTAATCTTCCTCTCTTGAGGTCACATGTAAACCAGAAAGCTACCCTCCATTCTTGAGTAAACCTGCTCTTGACAGGACATCTTGCAAATCGATTCCCACCCTCTGTGTTCCCAAGCCCATTTTCTTCCTAAGTGGCCTCCTGTATGTGGCTCTGAAATGGCTGGTGGATGGTTAAAATCCCAAGATCTCCTCACTCATCATTGTTTCTCCTAGGCCAGAGCATTGTTTTTATAACACGCGTTTTCTCAAGTTATGCGAGTTGTGTTATTAACCCCGAGGGCAACAGGAGGGAATCGTTAGGAGTTGGGTAATTAGCATGCATGCGAAAGCCAGACAAATCAGAAGGCAGAACTGGAGTGTCAAACTGAACATCTGATGAAATTCAGAATTAATTTGGAGAAGTAGCTGTTGCTATAGCAACCAATCGCCACTCTCCTTTGAAATGGAAAATAAACAAAAAACAAGTAAAATAATTCAAGTCGGTGTCTGGGCAGAAGGCCCTTCCGTGGGACAGCAGAAGATAATGAAGAGAATGGGGTATTTTAGGATATGCTGAAACAATGGTAAAACCCTGGCATGCAAACAAAACCCAAGTCGTTTGTGATGGTTCAATTCTATGCCTGTTTTCTCTAGGAATCTTTTCAGGCCCATTCAAGTTACCTCACTGATCTTCCTTTCTGGTTATCTAGATTCTTAAAGTCTGTATTGTTCAGGTGAGCACTTGGGTTATTTTGTAAGTACTGGCTTTATTCGACTGGATTAGCAACTCCTCGAGGACCAAGACCATGTCTTAATGCTACATTCATATCCTCTTTAACACCCAGCAAAATGCTCAGATACATGCCGCAGACGGGCTGATAAAAGAGCATTTTCAGGAAAGGTAGTGATGTTGGTTCTCTCTAATGAAGGATGGTAAGCAGATGATGGAGGAAGGTGGTGGAGAGTTGTGGCAAGAATATAGGCTTTTGAGTCACACGAATTTGGGTTCAAATTCTCAGTGGTTTTCAAATCCTTACCGCCCAACGGAGATGCGTAAAAAGACATGCACAAGAATATTCACTGCAACACCGTTCATAGTGACCCCGGAAACAACCCAAATGTCTGTCAATAATTGACTGGATAACCAACCCATGATGCAGTCACAAAGTGGAGTACTCTGGCAATGAGAGTGAACAGTCTCCGACAGCATGGAATGACGTGGATTATTCTTATAAATATAATGTTGAGCGAATGAAGCCAGACTCGAAAGACTATGTACTGCATGATTCTATTTTTAGAAAACTTGAAATCTAAAATTAGTCTATGATATTGGCTTATATTTGTCATACTCATAATATTGGCAGATATATGTACACACACACACACACACACACACACACACACACACACACAGGAGGAGGTGGATAGTAACAGAAAGAGGACATGGGAGTGTTTGCAGGTGCTGGCCACATTGTTTCTCGATCTGAGTGCTGGCTCCCTCTGAATGAAGTAGGGAAAATATTAACACCTATCTCATAGGACTGTTAATATTAAATGTGACCATTCGTGGCATGTAGTAACTGTTTAGTAAGCGTCAGCTATTGTTATTATGACTAAGCCTTTTAGGGAAGGAGTGCTCGCTGTCTGGGGAGGCTCGTGGGGAGAAGTGAGCCCTGGACTATCTCATAGGTCTAGGATCTGGGATGCCATCCTGCCCTTTGTTCTATCTGTTTATTGCTCTTGGCAATGTCTGATCACGTTTCCGACTCCTCTTCCACGGAGCTCCCTGCGAGCATCCGGGGCCTCCGTGTTGCATTCACGGCCTGGTTCTTCTTTCTCTTCTCTCGATGTCCCAGCACCTGCCGACTGCTGGAAGTTCTGCTTACGGTGCTCCGGTTTCTACCGTTGGTCACGCTGCCCCCTCTGCCAGGCCTGCCTTTCCTCTTCTTCTTAGCCTCGCAAAGACGTCCTTCAGTATCCCCAGTGCCAGCCCCATAGTGGGTGCTTCATAACAATCTTGCCATACTGAAAACCCAAATCTGCACCAAATAGACATGGCCCCAGTGCTGTGGGCCGACTCCAGCTGAGCTAAGCTTCTATTCAGGGCTTTCATTTTCCTGGTAGACCTGGCATGTCAAGGGCCATAGTTTTCCTTACCACTCTGGAGCCACCAGGCTTCTGGGTAAAACTGTCTGGCCAAGAGACACAGGCTTTCATTTTTCAAAAAGGAAACCCTTCCCAACTGGTGGAAAATAAGCTTTTGCTTAGTGACTAATAACATAAACACAGACAAGATTTCTGGGCTTATAAATAACCAGTTGTGAAAGTGCCCAAGGGAAGCAGTCTTTATTTATTTATTTATTTTTTTTGCCACAAGAATGGCCAAGTGCATTTCTGCCACTTCGCTGATAGTGACCTTACTGTGGGCGAGGAGCCTCAGGCCACGGGTGCGGAGGGTAGGCGGTCACTCTTCAGGACAGAGTCCCAAGGCCTCGCTCTCTTATACGTTATAAATCCTGGGCTATTCTGGAAAAATAATAGTTGATCTTTAAGGTTCTTCCTGCTTGAAAATCCTGTGGTTCTGTAGCAGCCACAACATGTTTTAAAGAGTGAGGCCAGTGGGGGAAGTCTTAAGGTTTTGTTTCGCCAGAGCTGCCTGAGAGGCAGATGAAGTAATTATGAGATTAGCTTCCATTTAGTGAGCATTGGCCAAGGCACCATGCTGAGGGCACTGTATCTGTGAGCTCACTGGATCCTCTGTAACCGTGTGAGGAAATTTTTAGACTCACGTGACTGATGAGACTGAGGTTTGGGGGGTGTGGAAGCAATGTATATGAATCATAGAATAGTGGCTGAGAGCGTGGAGCATGCAGTCAGACGGCAGGCCCAGGCCTGGCTCTGCCTCGTACGTGCTGCGTGGCCATGGCAGTTCTTAACCTCACCATACTCAGGTCCCCTCATCTGGAGAAAGGGGAGACTCATAGAACCAAAGCCATAGGATATAATTAATGGAAAATGCTATTAGCACAGTGCCCACACTCAGTAAATGCTGCTGTTATTATGAAGGGCTCTAGAAACTTCATGCATGACAACGCATGGCCTCCTTGATGAATCATTGATGCTCCAAGTCTAGAACTGTTGTGTGCATTTACCTCATCTAGGGTTACAATCACGGCCTTGACCATGGGACTCTAGCCACTTCCTGCGGGTGGGATCCCAGAGCCAGGCCTGGCCACTGGGACAACTCTTGCCCCTGGCTGCCCACCAGCCTCACCTGCAACAGGGAGGGGCTGATTTTATCACTCAGATATCATCTCATTCATCCAGTGTTTCCTGCACTGGCTCCTGGTTTGTTCCCCTAGATGTCATTAGGAATATCGAAATGACCAAATCAGGCCGCAAAACTCTTAAAGAAACCAGACTCTCCAAGGGTGATCCGGTATTAGCGTTTTCTAAACTTGTTACCTGTGTTTGACCATGGAATGCGTTTTTCTTCCAGAATATCTTGCAGGACCGTATTCCATAGTGCTCAATGGAATTTGCATTTGTAACTGTTCTCTGGCACCCCCACCCCCAAACGCAGCCAGCAGAGGGGCAAGAGGGAAAGACAGGGGCCCAGAAAGGATGGGATTCGAAGCAAGGGGTGGCCCTGGACGTGAGACAGGTGGACAGAATCAGGAGATATTTTAGAAGTAGGACCAGCAGGACTCACTCATGGAAGCCGCTTAGTAAAATATTTGGCGTATTGCACTGTGTTGAACCCGAACTGTGTTTCTGTCTCGTCAATGCCATGTCAGCCTATTGGATAGGGAAGAAGCCAGTCACTGAAGTAATCCTTTGCTCCGCGTGAGGCAAGTGACCCACACCTTCTGATAGTCACTGAAGGGGCCGCTGGCTTTGGCTTCCTTTAGTCTTTGGCATCCCACTTTTTGGGGGTGTAAGGTTCCTTGTTCTTTCCCTGTAAATACTTACCCTCTTTCTTCCTTTTCAACCTTTTAGAGATGAGAAAACTCATTTGCCTTCTCCGGGCACATCCACTCTATCATTTTTTGGAGCCTGAGGCCTACGACCTGAGGCAGCTTTTCCAGTTTCCAAAGTTTATTGTTAATGAAAAGTGCACACCGGGCTGGAATCCCTGGCAGAAGCCAGAGCCGCAGCAGGGTACACCGAGGCCAGCAGACGTAGGAACAGCCAATTTTATTTGGCTGTTCTTTTTCCTCCTCCTCCCTGCCCTCCTCCTCCTCCTTCCTCCTTCATTTTATCAGAGAGGTTTGGCTGGACTTGAAGGAGCCAGAAAGGAACTGAAGGGGCCCGAGCTTAGGTATAGGAGGACAGGGACCCAGGCCCGGGGCACATTCCAATTCAATTCAGTTCTCATTAAATGTGTATTTGTGTGTGTGTTTGTCTGGTTCAGTGCTAGGCCCCGGGGGTTCAATAATATTGATTTAACATACCTGATGTCAATAGATTCTCCCGGCAGTTCTAAGAAGTACTTATTAATAGTATGCACAGTTTTACAATTGACTAAACTGAGGCACAGAGAGAGCAAGCAACTCCCCCGGTGTCTGATTCCAAAACTACAGTTTTTGCCTCTCAAAGTCCAGTCAGAGGAACTGGATATGCAAACCAGCAAATAAATCCACATAGTTTTAAAGTGCTGTGATGCAAGCACCAGTTACTACAGTGAGAGGCCATATTTTTGAGTTCATCCTTAATGGATGAGTTGGAGTTCCCTGGCAGGTAAGGCAGGTAGGAGTGAAGGCAGAGGGAAGAGCATAAAGGTGGGAAACAGTAGTGTGTGTGTGTGTGTGTGTGTGTGTGTGTGTGTGTGTGTGTGTGTAGGGGAGAATAAGAGAGAGAGAGAAATATTGTGAGAAACAGCAAACAGTCATGCCTTGGTGGGCAGAGGGGGCCTGACAAAGGCTGTTAGAAGCTGATGAGATGGAGGGAGGTGGATGGGGGTCCTTCAGGAAGGGCCTTGGGTACCCTACTAATGTTTTTATACCACATCCCTTGGGAGCGATGGATTCTAAAATGTTTATTTTGTCTTTGCTCAAAGGACATCTTATGTGAAAGCCCCAAATCTGAAACAGATAGCAATGGAGTGGCTTTGGTTGAGCTCGTGCTGAGGACCTAGAGCCTGGCCTTTGTGGCTTTCCCCAGCATACCACATCTCCCCGACCCCCCTGCCACCCCCAGTTATCTGCCTGGAACCCCAAGGACTAAGTTAAGCAAGTGGAGTTTGAACCTCACTGCTAGAGAATATCAGGGTTGAAGAGAGAGAAGCATTTATTACTGTGTAATTGTTTTCTGTAATTATCCAGAAGGCATTTATGAAGTTTTGAGTTCATCACTTAATGAATACTCATTGAGTCCCTATGCCATAAAGCACTCTGAGTGCTGGGAATACATCAGTGAATGAAATAAACCAACCCACATTTGTATATTACTGGGGGAGACAAAATAAATACACAGAAGAGATGTGTAACAGGGCTAAGTAGGGTCCACAGACTCATGTAGGACCTGGCCAGGCCGCATTTGGAACTTCGGGTTTTATTTTGAGTAAGATGGCAAGTCTGGAAGATATTGAGAAAAGAGGTGACAAGATTGGCCACCCACTTTGGGGTCAGAGTATGTTATAATGGTCTGGGTAGTTGGTCCATATCGAATGGTTGATAAATGGTAGCTTTGTTATTTATTACCCATTATCCTTACAGCAGAGGGATTCTAATGGGAGGGGCTTGGGAGAAATGATCCTGGCAAAGGGAGCGGGGTCCTCAGAAAAGAGAGGCACATTCCCTCCACACTGCAAAGGTACGTCCAGGAGCGGTCGTGATGCCGACGTTGTTCACCTGGCCAGAAAACCTGGCCAGCTCCTCGCGACACCGAATGGCCCGACTCGTGTCCTGACCGGTAGCTGTTCGTTCATTCACCCCGCTTGCCCGAGGGCATCTCCATGTCTTCCCGCACACTCTCTGTGGCCCTCGGTGAGCTCGTGGGATAAACAGGGCGTCTGTGTGTTGCCATTTCCCCCCTGCAGTGTTTGAGAACAAAGATAAGATTGTGATCATCATGGAGTACGCGAGCAAAGGGGAGCTGTACGATTACATCAGCGAGCGGCGGCGCCTCAGCGAGAGGGAGACCAGGCACTTCTTCCGGCAGATCGTCTCCGCCGTGCACTATTGTCACAAGGTACGGGGCCTGGCCGCGCGTTGGGGGGCGCGATGCGAGTTGTTTGTTTGTTTGTTTCACATCGTAAGGGCGATGTCTCTTCGTCGTAGTGGAGAATTTGTACAACGGAAAGAAGAAAGTGACCGCTCTCCATAATTCAAGAATCCAGGGATAACCCGCAGTTGCCGTTTTTGTTTGTTGCTTTCCAGGCTCCTTCTTCCTACTCCTAACGTTTGTTTTCTATCAAACTTTTCGTTTTGATTAACTTTAGATTTACAGCTTCCAAGGTAATACAGAGAATTCCCGTAGGCCCCTCACTCAGCTCAGGAGTGTATGTAACATCTTAACGTTACTGTAGTACATTTGTCAAAGCCGAGACACCAGTATTCATACACTGCTATTGACGAGACTACACATTTTATTTGAATTTCACTGATTTTTCCGACAATGGCCTTTCTCCATTCTGGGATCCAATCCAGAGTAACACGTCGCATGTATTTTTAAGTAGTTTGTATTGTGCTTTTTCCCTCAGTATTTTAATCTAAACATTTTCCTATATTACTAAAAATTCTCTGTAATTATGGTAATTTTTGGACATTTAAGCTGGTTCCGATTTCTAGTTATTATAAACAGTGGTCACCGTCTTTATACATTAACCTTTCCTCTCATCGGAATCATTTACTTAAGAGAAATTTTAGAAGTGGAATTACTGGGCCATAATGTTCTAAACTTTTCTATGCTCTTGGTGCATTTTGTTGTGTCGATTATGTTGACATAGGTTACCTGTGTATGCCCACGTATATTTTATTCGATCACACCTAATGAGATGTGCTCATGATACAGCCACACTTTAGCCACCGTTGGTCTCTGGAGAAGGAAATGAATTACACACAGGTAATTCCAAGCCGTATTTCAGCCATGATTGTTACTAATCACCTTAGTCATGATGTCCATCCCAATCATACTTTCCTCCTGCCAGAACTATCATACTTTGAACGATCATTCACTCTGAGGACAAGAGTAACTTGATCCAACATGACATCCAAAATAGAGTCAGCTTCTGCATACAAACGATTGCAGTATGGAGCCTCCTGCTTTATAAAATATTCTGGTTAATTAATAGTAGCTATGGAAGTTATTAGAAAACAACTATTGGAATCTAAAACCCTTAATTCATGTGAACGTTATTTGATTTCTCTTTGCTGACTCAAAGGCTTTGATGATTTAGATCACGCAACATTTTGTATTTTGTCATCAGGGATCACCATAAAACATTACAGACTGTGTTTTCATTATTTGAAGTGTGTGAATATTTGGATTTCATATCAATAGGACTTCATTAGACTCATTCCATCTTCTGTGAAAACCAGGAATGCAACAGTGTAAACCAAACTGCTCCCGATATTTAAAATGAAACAAAAATCAGGTACCTCGTATTCCAAACCTTTCCTCCAGGAGCCTTGGTTTGTGCATTTCTGAATTCAAAATACATCCTTAAAGATTTGGGTTAGAAAAGGAGTAGTAGGAATACATGTTTTCATCTCTCCGGTCATTGCTTTTGGAGATGTTAGGAACTGTCAGATGGAAAGGAAAGGAAACAATAAAGGACCAATATAAACGTGCAGATTCTGAACTAAAGAAGTCTTGAATGAAAGACAAAGAATTTCTAGCCGGTACCTTTGCTTAGAAGAGCAGCTTCAATGCAAAGGTTCTTTACACTGAATGATGTTAAAAACCTATTCCCTGCTATTTATCCGCCCAGCCCCAAATCATTTAGTTCTTCAGTTTCACTTCTCCTTCCATGCCCAGCTACCTACCCCCTTAAAAGATCATTGGGTTTTAAAAGAGAAGTGAGTATACTTGTTACTGCTGTGTAGACCAACAGCCTATTGGCCAATGACTTTTTTTTTTTTTTTAACCTTTCAGCTGACTGCTTGTCACTGCAGTTCAGTTTCCAACCTTTCCAGAGCTTGACTGAGTGGAAAGGTCACCCCGTATGGCAGTGACTTGGTCAACCCAGAGGCTACGGTCTTGGTCTTATCGGCCTCTCCCACCTTCACCTTTCACCCCACATTGAGTCCTGCTGAGTGGAAAGGGACTTTCAGAATCTTCTCTCCCAGCTGCTTTGGAAATACCCCTGGGAGCGCCTTTGTTATCCTCAGAATAGATCTGGATCAGTTTCGTGGGTCAGAATAGATTGCACCAGGCCCCTTTCAGCATTGGGGAGGTAGACAGACAGACAGACAGACAGACAGACAGACGTTCTCTGAGCCTTGCATTCTGAGTCCCCAGCAGAGAAATCCGCTTCTTCCCTGGGAATCACATCACAGACAGACATTGTTTGCCGCCGACTGGGGCTCTATCGCTTTCACACAGTGGAATGACATTCCGCCAAAGGATCCCCCTGCTGTTTTACAGGCTCTGGGGGAGCATGGATTCCAGTCATTTTTCCCTTAACCACACAGCAAGTGACTAATGCTCCTCTGTCCCTGGTCGCTGGCGGGAGCTTCATGACAGTGAGTGCAGCCCTGACGGATGGCGGAGAAGACCACCGGGCTGGTGCATTTCATTCATCTGTCAGATCTTTCCCCTTGCTCTCCCTCTGCCTCTCTCTCTCTCTCTCTCTCTCTCTCTCTCTCTCTCTCTCTCTCTCTCTCTCTCTCATCCCAGCCGCTCTCATTCATTTCCGTGCCTGTCTTCTCATTTCAGAATGGTGTGGTCCACCGAGATTTGAAGCTGGAAAATATACTGCTCGATGACAACTGCAATATTAAGGTAAACCTCTTGCCTCACTGATTGATATGCAGGACCCGGGGTTGGCAGCCGGAGGGGGATTAAGCCGCTGCAAACCGCAGCCTAGAAAGAAATAAGGCGGCTGCTTCCTGTCCAGGCAGGCAGGTGGGGAGCGTTACGGGCTCGAGCCCTCAGTTCAGTTCAAGCAATTAAATTCAGTAAGCACGTACCTATCTCCACTACATGCCAGACATTCTTCTTCACGCTGGGATGAAAAGATGACTAAAATATAGTCCCTGTCCTCAGGAAGTTCATGGTCTACCATCATCACTGTAAAAATACTTACAACAATAACACACTGCACCTGTGTTTCGTATCGCGTTTGTGTGCTGTCACTTAAATTCAGTCTTTACAACAGCCCTATGAGATAAGGTAGTTGTTTACATTATTTAACAGATGGCGAAACTGCGGCACAGAGAGGTTGAGTAACTTACCCGAGGTAACACAGCGATAGGCAGTGCAGGTGGGGTTTGAACCCCTGTCTGCCTGACTCATGAGCCCATGCGCAGTTTGTCAGTGGACCCCAGACTATTTTAGAGCTGGAACTCTTCCCTTGCCACTTTCCTGTCATTCCCACCCCATATCTACTACTTCTTCCTCCCAACCCTCCCACCCCTGAAACCAGCTGTGGAACTGAGAAACTTGCTGAAATAATGGCAGTGCTTGCCGTTGGGAACGAGCGTACCGTCAAGTGATGGAGTTTACTTTTATGGGGAGTATTATTGCTGGCTGCCGCTGGAGCTGGAGAAAGTTCTCCTGGCCGCCAGGGTTCAAGTATCTCCTGCAGAGCAACTCCAAATGTTCTTTTGATCACATCTGCAAAATAAGCAAGTATGGTTTCAAAATAAATGGAGCTCGCCACATGGGTTTCACTATGAAATGGCCTTAGTCCTCCAGGCACCAGGGGATCCCTTTAATTGGCCACTGGTGACGTTAGTGCCTCAGCCCTTGTCCCCGGACGAAGCATGGGAATGACCTTGGATCGTCCTCTTTTTTTCGTTGTTGTTGCTGTCAGTTGAGGGGGTGCGTCACTATGTCCTTACTCGGAAGGATGGAGTTGCTTTGGCGTTTGGATGCTGTTTGCAGACGATGGCGGTCACTGTTAGTCGCCATCATGCTTGGAGATGACCCTTGAAGCCATGTCTGGGTGACCTCTTGTTCTTGTAAGTGGTTGACCATGGTCACCTACTTCTATGTAGTCCTTAGAATAAGGAGTAAACAGTTGGTCAGAGCAGTTTTCTCTAGGAACAGGAAGTGAAATCTTGGGGCCCCTCCATTTCTTGGCAGATGGAATATTTGAGAAGGAAACTAGCTGTAGAGTTAGAAAATTCCATCCTGTGTGGCTTCCTAACTGCTCGACTTTGGGAAAGCCGCTTCACCCTGTTTCCTCAACTATAAAATGGGGTGACAGTAATGCCCACAGGCTTGTTTTGAGGACTAAATGAGATACTCTATGTTTAGCAATAAAAACTGCTGAGCACTGTGCAGTGAGTGAGTCAAGGTTAAGAGAAGTGGCTTCATAGTTGGATAGCCTGGGTTTGAACTGCAGCCCTGCCCCTTACCAATGGCAGCATTTTGGACAGATAAATTCCTCACCTATCTAAGCCCATTTCCTTCTTTGTTCAGTAGGCATGCCAGTCCCTGTCTCTAGGCATTGCTCATTTGTTCATTTTTTTTTTAGTGAGTGTTTCCTGAGTCGTTACTGTGTGCCTTGCCCTGTGCCCAGTCCTGGGGAGTCAATGAAAGGCATGAGGATTTTAGATCATATGTAGTCAAAGCACTTAGCACTAACTCTTAATGTCCAAGGTGCCTGCTTCAACAGCTGGCCCCTGGAGGGGAAACTGAAGAAGTCAGCTGCTCTGAAGGTGCCTGGGGCCTCGGGACTGGTGGTCAGGCCATGGCTGGAGAATTGGGTACTGATCTGAGGGACGTATTCTAAAGGTTTGTGTCATCCACTCTGGTAACTTTCTCTGCAGATTCTTCCTGCCACCTGTCCCCAGAGCTCTCATAACTAAGTATAGTCTTTACAAGGCCTGGAATGTGAGCCTCTCGGTTGGGGATTGGGTTCTGTAATACAGAGTGACCTCTCGCTCTCATGATGTAGTCCCAGAAGCGATAAGGCACATAGCTTCCTACAGAGTCATAGAATTGCCCAATGCAGAAGAATGGTTAGAATTCTGAAAGCAATTGTGCTGGGAGCAACAGGCAGGAGCCCAGGAGAATGGCTCATTTGCATAAGCAATGGAGCCTTGAGGTTGGGCCTCTCAGCTCCCCGGACCAAGTCCCTCAATCCATTGGGTAGGGAAATAGCAGACACATAGCACATCATAGAAATTAAAGTTTTGGCCATATCTTTTTCTTTAAGATTCTGAATCCTTAAGAGTTCCTACCTCTGGCATTTACCGAGGTAAAACATACACATGCATCCCAAACAAAAACTAAATTTTCCGAATGTCTGAATGCTACTAGGATCTGAGAATCCTATAGCTTGAAAGAACCTTGAGGGTCACTTTGCAGTCTCTTGTTTTAATGGTTATGGCCCAGAAGGTCTAAGTGATGGGCCCAAGATCATATACAGTAAACCAGTATAGACGAAATTATTGTGTCTTTGTTTCTCCAGAATGTGGCCCATTAGGGCCCGGTTCGTCATACAGTAGTAGGTGCTCTTAAACTGTTTTGAGTTTGGAGTGAAGGTTGACACCCGGGATTAGAACTCGCTTGGTTTGACTTCCAGGCAAATTCTCTTTTCATCATCTCACACCCATTTCCAAGGTTTTTAAAAGTGTGTTTTGACTGGCGTTGATTTCTTCTGGCTGTATATATGTGCAGTTCTTCCTGAGTCAGCATTTTGATGAAAACATATTTTGTTTAGAGAAGGCACTTGTGACAAAGGCAGGCAGGCAGGCACAGACACCTGGCCACAAGCCGGCCTCCATGTTTAAGAAAGCCCTTGTCACCAGTGCCTGGACCGGGTGACCATGGCCACTGATAGTCTATTACCAGCCAAGGGGATAAGAGCAGCAAGGTGCCTCTCAAAGACCCCTCTTGTGCCTCTCTAAATGTGGGTGCACCTTCCCTATTCCAAGGGTGGAGGGCATTTGCCCTTGAAGCCTATAAAAACGCTACTGATTTAAACTTGTCACATGTCACTGCAGTTTTGCTCTGAGCCATGCAGCTTGTTCTTCTTGCTTCCCTGCCTGATGCTAATTTTCAAAGAGCACATCTGGCCTTGGAAATATTTATCTGGCCACTGTGAGAGGGTGTGGCTTCTAAAAATATTCACACAGTCAGTCGGCAGAAAGAATGAGAGCAATGTGCTTCTTTGGGATGCATTCCGTCCTCTGTGGAGAAGCATGTCTACTAAAATAGACACCCAGTATAGCATTAATTTGCAATTAATAAAAACAGGCCAGATTCACATCCCACTCTCTGGGAGAATGGAATGCCGACAATTCCCATAGGAGGCTCCTGTAAAAATGCCTTACAATGAGCAGAGGTCCAGGCACTAGGGTCAGCTGACCTCCTCGGAGAGGGCTGGGAATTTGGTGAGCTCCCAGGGCTCAGAGTAGAGGGGCGTAGGGGAAATGGCCCATTGCCCCTGATGACAATGGAAATTCAGCTGCTGCCGATAAGAAAAGAAGCTTTGAATAGTCAGGGCTAAGGCGAGGTTGGAACCTCTGAGCCTTAACAAGACTAAGTGGGGCAGCTCAGGATATGGGCCTCTGAGCTTTGATTATATGAATGTGAGAATGTGTATTCATGCGTTAATTAATCCATTCATTTGTTTGTTCATCTGTCCATTTATGAGTGCGTATACATATATATCCATGCCTGCCTGCATTCACTTCTGCACCTAATCATTCTGCAAATTGAGTCTCTCCTGTGGGCCCTATTTATTCGACCACAGATATTTACGAAGTTCCTACTGGCTACCTGGATGCTGGGAATTTAATAATGAACCAGGTGGTCAGGCTCCGGAGTTCTTGGAGCTCAGAATCTAGCACTTGTTGAACTATCAGTCACGAGGAGCCATGAGAAAGATACCTAAGTGAATGAGGAAAAGAAGGTACCTGCCCTCATGGCCTTAGAATTTCAATTGGAGACGCAAACAGTAAATGAAGCAATGTATATATAATGTAATTATCTGATAGTGAAGAAAATCCACACAAAGGGTGTGCAGTTGGAGGATGGCTGGTGCCGTTTGGCTAGGGTGGTCAGGGAGGTCTCCTTGCATGGGACTTGAACGCCTCGAATCCACCAAGCTTTCTCTGGATTCCTGGCCTTTGCACACACAGTTCCCTCTGCCTGGAATGCTCTTCCCACTGTTCTTTGCTCCCCTCCTACCCCCACCCCACCCCTTGAGTCTCAGCTTGAATGAATCTTCTTTCAGGAAGCCTTCTCTGCTCTTTGTCCGTTTGCAGGGCCTGGTGGCTCTACTATGTGCCTTTTAGTGCTGTGTATAATATGCTGTGGAAATGCTGAGCAGGAGGAGGTGGTGGGTCTTTTAGCTAGAAGGACCAGAAAGCCTTTGCTGAGGAAGCGGTGACTGAACTCATTTTTGAAGGATGGGTAGGAATTCAACAGAAAGGAATGTAATGGTCTTTCAAGGGGAAGGAGCACCAAGCACAGGAACAGGGCATGGAGGCTGGGAGAGGAAAGTGACCTTTATTGAGCCAGAGCTGGAAGCTGGAGCCCTGAGCCCAGACCCTCCATATGCTGTATTTCCTCGGAACGTCTCTACCAGGGTGGGTCTGACGCCTCCCATTATCCAGATGAGGAGGCTGCCACAACGCATAAGCATTGGGGCTGCTTCAAGCCTATGGCTTTATTGCCTCTCAACACCGGACACCTGATACATTCTACCCTTTACCACTCCCACCCAAATTTGTCCTAAGTCCAAGAAAGCATCACACGAGGACTCTTCTTGGGTCTTGCTTCAGTCGGCCTTGCCTTAACTGTAGGCAGCTTGTGTTCAGCTGTCCCTGGGAGAGACCCTCCCAGTGCAGGGACGCCAGAGTGGAATGTGTAGTGAACCGGGACGGGTTGCTCATTGGCGTCCCCTGAAAGGCTGCCTTTTGGAGGTGCCCTGAGTTAAGAGCTCCCGCAGATTGCGTGGAGCCGATCATTTCCAGTCCCTCTCTGCCTCTCTCTCAGCAGCGTGAGCTTAGATACTCTCGATGATGAAAGCTGACCCCTTTCACTTTTGCTCATTGTTCCACTCCCTACCTTTACTTCCTGACAACTCAGGAGTGAGGCTGTCATGGCTAAAGCCACCACGATGAACTCCAAGGCAGGAAGGGGGCTGTGGAGTATGCCTTCCTGTATGGGGTTGCTGTCTTCCTGAGGAGTTCTGCAGAAAGCCCGCTTCCTCCTCAGCCACCTGAGAGCAATAACTCCCCTTTATATGGAGATTTACAGCAAGGTGGCTCTTCAGGGAATGTCAGGCCAGCCACTTTGCTGCCCTGGGCCGCTCCCTTATCTGCAGAATGGGGCTAATAATGGTACCCTCCTCACAGGGTTGTTGTGAGGATTTAATACATTAACATATGCAGTGCTCACAGAATAGCTGCTGGCAAGTCCCAATGCTGCTATTACTGTAATATCTCATTTAATCGAATTTGGGTTTTAATAATACCGTGTGATTGGTGCTATTGCAGTTCTATTTCCCAGTAAAGGAAACAGACTCAGAGAGTTTAGAGTAGTAATTGCTAACATTTATTGGAGGCCTACTATGTCCAAGGCATGGTTTCCAGTTATCAATTTTTTTTTTTAATTTTCCATCAGCTCCGCAAGGTAGGTTGCATTGTTATTATCACACCAGTTTTACAGGTGAAGAAACCCAGGTTCAGAGTGGCTAATGTGCAGTGAATCCTCTGGGGATCTTGTTCAAATTCAGACTCTGACTCAGGAGGCCGGGGACGGGGCCCAGGGTTCTCAGTTACTGAGAACCAGCTGGTGCCGATGCTCATTTCTCTTGGCTCTTTGGTGGGCAGTGGCTTGCTTACTGCGTTTAGTTCTAACATTGTCTTGCCTAGCAAACAGTGCTAAGTAAACCAGACCATCAGCAGTATCCCAACGGCTGTAATTTTTGGAGTTGGCTGGGACCAGGACTATCCCGGGACTTGATATGAGTGTTCTTTGGTCCTCACAACACCTGTAGGAGGTGGGTTCTATTCTTATTCCCATTTTGCAGATGAGGAAATTGAGTGTCTTGGCAGGTCCCACCAATCACCTAGTAGTGCTAAGGCCGGACTTAGCCCTCAGCTCTTCTGGCTCCTAAACCTCCGATCGGTCCAGTCCACTGCACTTCCTCTTCGGCACTGCAAATGACTGTCAGGCCATTGCTTATGTTGTCATTGTCATCAGCATCCTTCCCCAGCGGTCAGTCATCAGCAAGCTGGTACTTCCTTTTTCACAGGGTGAACTCACGGTGATTAGTCCTGTCATCTGAGATGAATCCTTCTTCATTTAAATCGTGGCAAAATCTGTGTAACATGAAGTTTACCATCTTTCGGCGTGCGGTTCAGTGGCGTTAAGTAGACTCGCCCTGTTGTGCAGCCGTCACCTCTGTCCATCTTCCCCAAATGAAACTCTGTCCCCATGAAATAACAACTCCCCATTCCTCCCCAGCCCCGCAGCCCCTGGCAACCACCGTTCTACCTTCTGTCTCTATGATTGTGACTACTCCACGTGGGCTCATAGAATATTTATCCTTTTGTGTCTGGCTTGCTTTCGCTTAGCACAGTGTCTTCAAGGTTCACCCATGTTGTAGTGAAGCTAATTCCTTTGATATGGGAATAGCCACCTCCTACTTTATCTTTCTAACTCCGATTTTCATCCAGCGGCTCGATAACAACAAAAACTTCAAAAGTTAAAGACATGACTGTCGACTTCCCAGTTTCCTTTTCAGAGTCCAGGCTGAACTGACTAGCCCAGTATAGGCACAGACGGTGGTTCTGAACCAGTGTGGGGCAGGAGAACAGGCAGTCAGTCCCTTCACCAGCAAAAATGCGGAGTGGTTACCTTTCTCCGGAGGTGACTGGTGTGTCAGCAAAATTCAACTTTAAAAGCAAAGCCCGGAAGCCTTGCAGCTGATGCTTCGTTACACAGATTCAAAGAACCTAAAGCACATTTAATTTCGTTGTTCTGTCTCTGTGACCTTCAGCAAAGCTTCATAAGCCCTCTGCTCTTCAGCTGCTTCCCTTACCTAGTGAGGGGCAGAATTAGTTCATCTCTTTGGGTTCTTCCAGGTTGAAACCATTTCAGGGATTTGGTTATTTTTGCTTGATGATGTTTAAAATCATTATTCTCCACATTTTAGCCTCCCCAAATTCCTTAAATTTCTTTTCTTTCACTCTCTTCGTAAACTTTGCCTTTTCCTGGTGTCTTCTGTGCTATTTTACTTAATATTTTTAATTCAATGCACTTTTAAAAAATTATATTTATTTGAAGAAGCCATATATAATTCCCTTAAATGGGGAAAAAAAAGTATCATTTGAGTATCATGAAGTTACTAAAGTTACCTATATGGATTTAAAGGTGAGAAGCAAAAATTTATTGAGCTCCAACCCTATGCCAATTTCTGTTCTAAGCTTTTTACCTACACTATGCCGTTTAATTTTCACCATGACCTGTGGGAGTAGATAATATTCTTACCTCCATTTTACAGATTGAGAAAACTGAGGCTCTGAGGAGTTTCTAACCAATGGCCATGTCCCCTCTTATAGTTGATATCAGCTCGTCATGTCATAAAATCTTAGGGTTGCGACCCAAGTTTAAGTGGCTCCAGTTTTGAGAACTATGTGTGTGTGTGTAGATGTGTTGATTACTATTGCTTTTCCGTTGAAGTGCCAAGAATATGGACTAATCTAGATTTCTGTTAATCTTCTGTCAGCGGCCATGACAGCTTTACTGGGAGAGGCTGATAAACATCAGTCTCTGAGGATGTGAGTGGGTACAACATAAACACACTTCTCCGAAGGGCTGCAAAGCAAGCAAGGATGCCCAGACTCGGAGAACTCCCAGTGTGAGTTGTTTGTGCATGTGCGGATTTGCACGTGACGCTAGTGGGTGCCTCTTACACACACGTGTGTATTTGGAAACTCATAGGCGCCCCAGATGCCTCAGACATTTGGGGTGCGAAAGAATGTATTTTCCTCACGAAGCGCACTGTGCTGTGCAGTTCCTGCCTTAGCTGAAGTCAGGACGAGGCCCGTGACTTCTCAGGATGTCCCAGGCTGCAGTTATTCTGTCCCTCTTCTGATTGACAGGCCATGCTTCATAGAGCTTCCAACCAACTTCCTGGAGCGAGTCAGGAGGCTTGATAAGATAGCGGAATTCAGGGCAATGAAGCGCAGTCTGAGCCCCAAGAATGCGTTTTCTGAGGGTGGTTTTTCACAAGCTATTTTCAGTGACATTCCATTCATTCAGGGACGACTCCGACAAAATAGGCTTATTCCAGGGGCTGTGTTCAAAACAGCTTGAGTGTGTTTGTGATCAGGCCAGGCTGCTCTCTGGGCATGGGAGTCCCTCAGCCCGTTTATAAGCCTCAACTGAAAACCAGCTTGGGAAATAGCAGAAGCCCGCAGCGGCTCAGCTTGCGAGGCTGGAATGAAAGGCTTAGAGTGGAGTGACATGTGCCCTAACCATGGGACAGGGCGGCACAGTGGTCCGCGGCTTTAGAGACATAGGGGTTCATGTGGACGAGTACTAGTTAGCTCTCCTGAGATGAATAACTTCATCCCCCTAAACCTCGATTCTCTCATCTGTTTAAATGGGTTTTTAAAAAATTGTGGTAACTTATCCATACCATAAAATTTACCATTTGAATGATTTTTAGGTGTACAGTTCAGTGGCATGAAGTACATTCCTATCGTTGTGTAAATGGGGTTTTAGATTGGGTTAGAGAGTGTAAAGTGTTTAATTGGAGGTTGTTCAGTAAGTGGTGACTAAGTTTATTATTATTAGTATTTTGTGTTGCCTAGTAATTATCTTGTGCTTTTCAGAATTAATGCCTATTACAGTGACAAGTGTTTCTTGGGTGAGGGCAGGTGCTAAGCAGTGGATGATACAAAGATGAGGGGAAAATGTGGAATCTGCCACCTGCAGGGGCAGGGGACTTGGAGTCTAATAGGCAAGATGAATTTATACATATAGTTAAGTATACATATGCACATGTGTACATAGCTATATAATATAGGCATATACACACGTGATAGTGTGATAATATGCTTATGCATACATAATACATATGATATGTATATATGTGAATAAATATATGGAAGAGGGTTACCATAAAGGACAATAAATAAAACACTTCAAGAAACTAAAGGAAAAGAGAATGACTTCAAGGGGTGTGCAATAACAAGAGAAGCAAAGTTAGGTAAAACATTTATACGGAACTTGAAGACTTGAAAGTTATAAAGCACTTTTCCATTCATGGTTCATCTGGATTGATTTTGTTTTCTTATTCTTACATAATCCTGTGAGCTAGAATAGGATTGGGATCATGGGTTCCCATTTTCTGGTGGGTAAACGGAGGATCCAAGTAGCTAAATGTCCCGCTAGTGGTAGAATGTGGGCCGAAGTATGATGATTCAAAACCCAGTGCCCTCGGTCCATTTCATCTAAGGTCACAAGGTGGGCAAACTACAGTTCTGATCAGAGGGCGGGTGGATGAGAGGTGGTAGTGTCAGGTGCATGAGACAGGGTTTTCCAAAGTGTGGTTTGCACATCACTGTGGCACAGTCTGATTTTAGGTAGGCCACAGATGGACAACTTTCAGATGAATAGTTATGCAGTTTGATGTTCATCAGAACCATCAAGGCTATGACTTTGTGGCTATGGCACAGGCAAGACTAAATCAAAGTGAAGGTAGAGAGTCCATGTAAGAAGTCATTATAAATAATAGAGCATGTAGTATATAGATATGGCAGAACTTGTGTTAGATGCCAAGGACTGCAGTTGAGAACCATGGCCCAGCCGTGTTGACTGGTCTTCTTACGAAGGCCCAGGGCTGGGGAGAAATGCGTGACCCAGCTGGCGGACCTACCCCGATGCCCCTCAGCTGCTCTGGTGCTATGTGGTGTGAACTGATTCAGTGCAAATCCTCACTGCATCACTAACGGGCCTCCGCCATCTTGCTTGTCTTTATAGATTGCTGACTTTGGGCTTTCCAACTTGTACCAGAAGGACAAGTTCTTGCAAACCTTTTGTGGGAGCCCACTCTATGCCTCTCCTGAAATTGTCAACGGGAGGCCTTACCGAGGGCCTGAGGTGAGCATATTGCCTGTTGTATATGACGGGGTAGGTAGGGGAGGCTTGGGGGCAGAAAAAGGGAGAGGCCAAGAACCGGATCCAGGAAATTCTTTAACAACAACAATAACAACAAGCAAAGAAAACTTTAAAAAATATGATTATAAAAGTCATAACATACATACCTGGGAAAAAATTTGAAGAATTAAGAAAAGTCTAAGAGAGAATGTAAAGTTACCTGCATTCTTCCCACAAAAGATAACCACTTAACATTTTTGTGACTTTTTAAAAGACTTTTTTCCAGTGTAAATCTCTGCATTTAAAAAAAAAAATTGAGATCATTATATGTGTCTGTGTATATATATATATATATATATCTTGCCTTTTATTAACATTATATTGTGACATTTTCTGAATTTGCTCTTAAAAGCATGATTTTCAATGATGACAATATTTTACCTTATGGATAAATATACCATAATTTAATTACCCTGCAAGATTTAGACAGATTTTTTGTTTTTCTTCATTATAGCAAAACACAGAACAAAAATCAAACCAAAAAACCCCTAACTCTGAGAATCAATATCTTTTTGCAGATGTTTTTGACAGCATCTATTTTTCGATTAAGGAAATGCATTTAATTGTAACTTTTAATTCATGAGAAATGCATTCCTCTGTATGTCTAAAGCTTTCGTGGCCACTGTAAAGAGATGTGGCTGTGAAAAACGTTATTTTGAAACTGGTTGAGTTGCGAGTGACTGTTCTCATTTAAAAAGATGGTTCTTCTTTTTAAAAGAGAGATTCATCCACTCAGTATCCTTTAAATAGCAGCTGCTCAGTGGGGTTGAAATGTTTCCTTCCAAATATTTATCTGTTTAAGAGTGTTTAGGGGCAGGGCTGGAGGCCGAAGAGGATGCCAAGAGCCTCTACCAATTACAGTGAAGAGAAAGTCTGTCTGAAATGAGAATGTAAGGGGTGGGGAGCCTCGGCTTCAATTTACAAAACTGAAGAAATGCGACACTGTAAATTTATCACAGATAATGAATGCTGCTTTGATCTTCGAGGATCTGTTTCCGAGGTTACAAGCTGGCAGACTGTGATCTGGCCAGCAAGCATGCTTTATTTGGCTACGTTAGTCTTTCTAAAAAAAAAAATAATAATAAGTGAACAGACATTTGCTAACTGGGAGATTTCACATAAAAATCTGGTTTCTGACTTCTCTTTAAAAAAAAAAACAAAAAAAAAAACAAAGAAGCTAACAGCGCTGGGACTTCATTGTTGTGTGGCAGCGATTAGCCAAGCGGGGAGCAGCCTGCTTAAGATGGGGGAAGGCACTCTACAGTTTGTCTCTGTCCCCAACACTACATGTTGTACCCCCAATTCTCTCTTGCTTTGTTCCTGTTTGTTGTCTGCCTGGCTCTTACAAGCATTTGGGTTTGCCACCCCTGATCCATTTGAAGAAGGCACGGGAAGAAATTGATCCCTGGATTAGGAGCGAAGAACCCTGTGCCCAGTCTTAGCTCCTTCACTGGGGTGAGGCCTCTGGAGAAACCAGTTAGCTCCTCGTGCCTCAGTATTCTCATCTGTTAAGTGGGGCTGAAAATAATTCAGGCCCTACCTATTTCACAAAATTACGAGAAGGATCAAAGAAGGTAATCTATTTGAGAAAGTTCTGACATAGGCCGGGTCTCGGTTTGAAGTGGAAATGCACAGCTGCACCGCATATCCGTTGTCAGGCTGCGTGGGAACCTGTCCGCCAGGTGCTAAATTCAGTTCCTGGGGTCACTGGGGGCGGCCGCGCATACTGTGTGATGCTAATGGTTTGGAAGGCATCCGGAATCTGCTTCCCAGCTCCTGTATGTCCTGTCTCTCTGCTCCAGGTGGACAGCTGGGCCCTAGGTGTGTTGCTTTACACTCTCGTTTATGGAACAATGCCCTTCGATGGTTTCGATCACAAAAACCTCATTCGGCAGATCAGCAGCGGAGAGTACCGGGAGCCCACGCAGCCCTCAGGTGCGTGCCCGGGGCGGGTCAGAGGTTGAGTGGGAGTGGTTGGCGCGCTTGCCCCAGCTCATGCTTTCTGCTTCTGTTGTAATGTCTGTAAGGAGTCTCCTGCTTTTCCTCTCTCTTCTCCCCAGGTCTTTGTCTTCTGGCAAAGCTGGCTTATTAGGCTGCTTTACCCAAACCCCCCAAAATGCACATTTTCAGAACAAGCATTCTACACGCAGGCAGGCTAGGAGTTCTGTTTGCTCGTTGTATGAACTTGAGCAAGTCTCTGACCCTGTTTGGATTCAGTTTTTCCACTAAAAATTAAAACTTTGGGAAAGGTAGTACATGAAGTCCCTTCCAGTCCAAGTAGACATTTAAACCACCTCCCTAGACTCTTAAGTGCCACCAGAGTGGCACCTGCTCTTTTTCCCTACGGTGCCCCAGCCAGGAGCATGGCACATGGGGGCTGTTTCATGACCTATTGCTGCATAACAGCTCTGTCCCATCCCCCCAGACAAACTCGGTGGTTTAAACAATCACGTAACCGTAAGCCAGTATTCCCCGGGTCGACTACAGATCTTCCAGCCTTGCTTGCGATTTATCGTGCACGTGCAGCCAGATGACAGCTGGGGCTAGGGGCTGGTGGTGGGACATCTCCGTGTGGGCTCTGTCTCCATGAGCCTCTGAGGCCTCTCTGTTCCAGAGGAAGCCTGGACGTCTTACGTGGCCACTCAGGGCTCTAACAAGGAGGAAGAAGAAGCTGCCAGGCCTTCTTAATGACTGCTCTCGGACTCCAGAAAACATCACTTCTTCCCTGTGCTACTGGTCACAGCATCCGAGGCCATAAGCTCCGTCTCTTGAAGGGAGAGCTCTGTGCATGTATGGAAAGGGAGGCCAGCTTTGAAATGCAGTTAACACGAACTACTTCACATGTGTACATACCATATATGTACACACACACACATGCACAGGCACGCCTCATTGAGGCTTATTATTCATGGTGGTTACGTTCTGTAAAGCTGCTGTGAACACTGAGTTGATGAATACCAAACTTTGGGGAAAGACGGGGCTCAGTTCCTGTGAGCCTCTGGTCACAGTGTTTTAGTCCACTGCCTCGTCTTATGTATGTTTCTGTTTAAAGGCACCTCACTTAAAATATATTGTCGATTCACGAACATCGAACTCACAGCCCACCCACTGTAACTCATGCCTGAGTGAAGTTTATCTAACACCCCCATTGCCTCCGTAAGGCTCATCGCAGCCTTTTCTGTACCTCGGAACACTAGACAGCACTTCAGCACTGTGCTCGGGGGCTAACCAGTGAAATCACCAACGAAAAGTACAAAAATGTGAAAAACGCGGACTGAAGAGACAGCGAAAAGGACTGGTTAGCATGAGAGCAGAAACGAGAAGGCAGAGCTCTGGCCCCCATCAGGCTTCAGCGGGAGACGCACGTGCGTGTTGGGGTGACCCAAATTGTTTGCCACTCTGAATGTACGCAAGTGACTGGGAAAGTGTCCTGAGTATTGACTTTTGGGTTACAAATGTGTTTTAGCGAGTAGGCAAATTTACAAGTACAGAATCTGTGAATAACAAGGATGGACTGTTCTATACATTTGCGCGTGCATCTATTATATGTGTGTGTATGTTTGTGTACTGAGAGTCTCTATATTTTTTCAGTTAGCTACCTTTTTTTTTTTTTTTTGAGAAATTTCAGGGTGACCTCATAGGTGGTCTTCTTTGCCACACCAGCTAAACGGTGTCAGCACAGTTCCTGACACAGTGCAGGGGATTTGCTGAGTGAATAAACACTCGTCCTGTACTTTTCAGGGGTGCAGCTCACCCTGGTCCCCTTGCAGCTGAGGGCAGGTGTGCCTTCCCAGGATATACTTCAACCCCCATTGAGAGAGCACAGCTTTATCCTGAAAGTCGATTTCTAGCCTGTGAGAGTCAGTTGGTTCCTATGGCCTTCTCAACATCCCTTTGGGGGTTTCCCCCTAATTCTCTGGCAGCAGAAATTTGCAAATGGAGTTTCTTCAGACAGGCTGTAAGCGGAGAGCAGGCACAGATCAGCTCTCTGATCTGGCAGCTCGGCACAGTGGGGCTTGTGTCAGAGAGAGGAAGGAGGTGAGCTCACCGGGCGTGGGGCTCAGAACCTGGCCGAGGCCTGCCTTGAGTATGGCCCCGGTCACTGCCCAGGTGTGCCAGGTATGGGCTCCTCTCCATCCTTCTCTGTCTTTCCCTCTCTGCCGAGGAGACTTTTTCTCACCATCTCAGTCCCAAATTTCCTTTTTGTGCCTACACACTATCCCAGTAACTCTGAGCACTGCGTGTTTATACAAGCCTACCTTTGGAGGCCTAAAGGAAGCCATGGCAATCCAGACCTGGTCTCCCTTTAAGTAAAATGATATCCACAAAAGGAATGGTGGGGCCCTGCTCGTGATTGAGTCTGGATTCTTTCCCGGGCACCGGCCTTGCCCATTTTATAAAGACCAGAGTTGATGGAAAGCTCAGTAAGTTCATGCTACTCCTCCGCTCACGTGGAAAAACATGCAAGGTATACGATGGCCTACTGGCCTATGATTCTGTGTCTCGATGATGCTTTTGAGGTATGGAAGACTCTGGTTGGACCGGGGCTCCAGTTGGAGTTCTCTGACAATGACCATGTCTCCTTAGCCACCCCTGGAGTGTCAACCCTGTCACAAAGCCAAGCGCTCATATATAAGTCATCTTCCTTTCGTTTCTTGTCCCGTAGATGCTCGAGGACTCATTCGGTGGATGCTGATGGTGAACCCCGACCGTCGGGCCACCATCGAGGACATCGCCAACCACTGGTGGGTGAACTGGGGCTACAAGAGCAGCGTCTGTGACTGTGACGCCCTTCACAACTCCGAGTCCCCGCTCCTGGCTCGCATTATCGACTGGCACCACCGTTCCACGGGGCTGCAGGCTGAGGCCGAAGCCAAAATCAAGGGCCTGGCCAAACCCGGGGCCTCTGAGGTCATGCTGGAGCGGCAGAGGTCACTGAAGAAGTCCAAGAAAGAGAACGACTTTGCCCAGTCCGGCCAGGACTCGGTGCCCGAAAGCCCATCCAAGCTGAGTTCCAAGCGGCCCAAAGGGATCCTGAAGAAGCGAAGCAACAGTGAGCATCGCTCTCACAGCACTGGCTTCATCGAAGGCGTCGTCAGTCCTGCCTTACCCTCTGCTTTCAAGATGGACCAGGACTTGTGCCGGACTGGCATGCCCCTCCCGAGCTCCCCCGAAGCAGAGGTGCCAGGTAAACTCAGCCCCAAACACTCGGCCACCATGCCCAAGAAAGGCATCTTGAAAAAGACCCAGCAGAGAGAATCAGGTTATTATTCCTCCCCGGAGCGCAGTGAGTCTTCTGAGCTGTTGGACAATAACGACGGGACGGGGAATAGCGTCCCCTCCCCAACGCCCCCGGACGCAGCCAGGGTGACTGCCCTCAGCCTTTCCTGCCGCAGGAAGGGCATCTTGAAACACAGCAGCAAGTACTCTGCGGGCGCCGTGGACCCAGCCCTCGCCAGCCCCGAAATGCCCACACTGGAATCCTTGCTGGAGCCCGGCGTCCCCGCCGAGGGCCTCTCCCGGAGCTACAGCCGGCCTTCCAGCGTCATCAGCGACGACAGCGTCCTGTCCAGCGACTCCTTCGACTTGCTGGACCTGCAGGAGAATCGCCCCGCCCGCCAGCGCATCCGCAGCTGCGTCTCTGCCGAAAACTTCCTTCAGATCCAGGACTTTGAGGGGCTCCAGAACCGGCCCCGACCCCAGTACCTGAAGCGGTACCGGAACCGGCTGGGAGACAGCAGCTTCTCCCTGCTTACGGACATGGATGACGTGACTCAGGTCTACAAGAAGGCGCTGGAGATCTGCAACAAGCTCAACTAGCTCGCCGGGGTGCAGGGCGGGTTGGGGGTGGGCATGGGGGAGGAAGTGGAGCAGTGACTTGTCCTAATGAGCTGGTTACCTCTTTGCTGGCCATGCTGATAGACTGAAAAGGGATCGGTGCCATCTCACTTGGCCAAGTTTGCAGCCTTGAGCTAGTATCTAAAAGGGAGAAGTGGGCCGCCTGCCAGGCCTGTCAATTGCCAGTCAGAATTCGGGTCCTAATGGGCGTTGGCTTTATGGCACCTCCTGGAGGACCAGCTGTGCAGGGAGGTGGTGTTGGCCAACACCTAGAGGGGTGGGCTGGAAGCATTTCCCTAGAAGTCATCCAAATGCTTCCGGAGGAAGGGCAAGAGAGACCATCTGCTCTGAGTGAGCCTAGAGCTTTCTCCTTCTCACGTTAGTAAGCTTGGTCTGACTGCAGGGGGCTGGCGAGTCGATTTCAGCAACCTGAGCTTGAATCGGTGATCGATTGATAGTGGCTGCTGAGTCTGTTGGTATGAGTAGCCCCGGCCCATGGGAAGGAGTGCTGTGATTGAATAGTCATGGCTGCCATGGGGGCAGGAAGAGGGGCAGTAGCATGTAGTGCTCGACCTGGCTGAGCCCTGGGAATTAGGTTAGGGCATCCTGTGGGATCCGTTACGTCTTTCATGCCACTGATGTGGCGTTTGTTACTTTGCTACTCTACCTTGAATGGAACATAGGGCCTTGGTCAGAGGGAGAATTCTCTGACTCTGCTAAGGATGTAGAGTCAGCACGGGGTGATGTTTTGGCTTCTTTCCTGATGTCTGTTTTGCCCTTCAGCATAATCTCCTAAGGGTGGGCAGATACAAAGATGGTGGGGTCAGAGGTCAGAACTCTGGTGTATGACAGAGCTCGCGACCCTCTGTGGTCCTTGTGCAGGTGAATGGAAATTGACCCACACCAGCAGGAGGCAACTTGTCTGTTTCTTTAATGTCTCAGTATTAACTGGAATGCCACCTCTTGATTTCATTCTCACCTGCATGCATGCTCTGACTGGGATGCGACACTGACCATAGTCTCTAGAAGAGTACCCGGCTCAGCCATTCACCCTGTTTACTAATAGGAGACGGTTCCCCATCTGCCAAGTGTGGAATCCTTAGAAGCAGAGAGTTTGCTTCTAAGAAGTTAACGTGTAGGTATAATATTTGGACAAGGAGAGGAAAGTCAGCAGAAGGTGCTTTCTCCCAAATCTAGTTATCCCATGTCATGGGTTTGAACTCCTAGGCTGTCTGGATAAAGAAAGCTCCAAATGTTCAAATGAATAAGGTGTTGGAAGAGCAGAATGGGTAGTGAGGAAGTGTGCGGGACAGGGGGCATTTCCCTAAAAGTCATCCATATGTATGAAGAGACTCTTACCTTAGAAAGTAACGCGTAACTGGGTATTTCACTTTCTGACACCCAGATTACAGGTGACAAGATGTCACTCCCACAGGGGGACATCTTCATGTACTGGGTTTGAAATTAATGGTCTTGGGAATTTGAGAGGACTTCAGGTTCTGCTGGCCTGAGCAAACTTGTTTCAAGATGGTTGACTTTTTGGTAGACACCTGGATATATAAGGAGGACTAGTCTTGGGGGGTATTTTTGGGAAGACCAACTGACAATAGTTCATAGGGAGATGAGAAGAAATCACCTTAAGGCACTAAGAACATTAATTGGAATGAAACTGCCCTTTCTCCAAGGAGATGGCTCCATTTCTCCCCTTGCCACTGGCTCTGGGGTTTTCGTTTGTGCGTCCTTCAGGTTGAGCTAAGTAATTATTGTGGGGAACTTCTCGGTTTCCTTTCATTCAGTCCCACCTCCTTCCTGAGCTCCAATATAGGTTCAAAGGGAAAAAATCTGTAGGTAGCAAATCGTGGAGGGTGTGTGGATGCACGGAGGATGCTCTGCAACCTCCGAGCTCCCTACTCCTTGTCTCATTTAATGTAGCCTTTTCTGAGCACCTGTAGGCCACACCGCTGGTCCCTCTGATATGGCAGCTGGCCTAGTTGGTAGCTGTCCTTATTTATGACTTAGATGTAACACCTACCTGCTGGTCGATGTGTTTTTTCCTTTTGCCAAGTGATTTCCTCTGTTTGGTATTTTCCGGCTTTCTAATCTTTAAAGTGACGCTATAAGGAAAATCATTCTATACCTTCCCCGCTCCCCCAGAACCCCCAAATCTCACACACACACACACACACACACACACACATGCACACGCACACGCACACGTTCACTTTCATCAATAAACCCAGACGGTGGGTTGTGGCAGACCCGGTCCTCCACTCAGAGGCAGAGACTCTGAGGCGAGTCCTGGTGTGTTGCTAACTAGGTTGCTAACTGGTCATAGGCACCTGTGGTGTTTGGGGGGCTGTTTTCCTCAGAGTGAGAGCCGGAGAGGTGGATCAGCTGGTCTCTCAGGCCCTGCGAGTTCTGGCATTCTGCTCAATCCTCCAATTCTAGATCTGATGTTGACTCTATCTTTTGAAGGAAAAACGTAAGACCAGATGGAAATACCCCGAAAAGCAGCTCCCGCTCCCCTGCTTCCTGAGTAAGTCCTGTCATCCCTACCAGCCAATCCCAAGCCGAGGAAGTCATCATGCTTGATGCGTTTCCACGGAATTACAAGTGAGAGACACGTTTTTGACATGATGGACCAAGCAAGAGGTTCAGTGTCAGCTCTCCTGGTCCTTTCCTTGCCTCTGTGGGCCTTTCAGTGTCTTAGTTTACACATCTGCCAAAGGAGTAGATTTATACTTCTTTTTACAGGTAAATTTCAAGGCATGATCAGTTTTCAGGAAGTGCTTCAAGACCCCAGGCGAAATGAAAATGCTAAGTCCTCTCTGAATTTCCGTCCCTGTTATAAGGTGCTGCTGCTTCAGATGGCGAGGAGCACTTTTCAGGGTAAAATTCAGGCGAGTGTTGCCCAGACCTGCTGTCTTGAGTACAAATGTGAATGATCGACTGACTGCTTATTGCCAAACTGGAAATGTTCTGTAGGGATTAACTGGCATGGTATCATTCCTAGAAGAAAAAAAAAAAAAAAGAGAGAGAGAAACTTGACTGCACATTTTTTTTAAAAAAATCCATGTTGTGACTTTTATTTAATTTCTTTTTTTTTTTTTGGTAATAAAAAGTTGACTTTTTTATTTGAATTTGTCTTTTTTTTTTAATTTATTGGTCTGAAAGGCATTTCAAAGGTATTATAATAATATATTGGTGTAATTTAATTGGTGCAACGTGCTCTATGGCTCCAGTCAAAATTGAACTTCACTCATTTGATTGATTTGAGCCCAGAACAGCCTACAGGGAAAAAAAAAAAAAAGCTGGATAACCACCCAAAGTGTTTGTATTTTCATTGGAAATGGATTTTTGTTTTCGTTTTTTTTTTTTTTTTTTTTTTTTGGTTTTTGTTTTTTTTTTTTTTTTTGTGTTTTTATTTTTAAATTAAATAAATTGCAATGAACTGAACTGAACTGGGACCTTGCTTCTTTATTTGCTTGTTTTTCTCTTAGTTAAGTAAGTGACAAAATGGATTTAAGTAACAGAAACCCACCCAAGGCTAGCTTAAGCACAAAGAGTTTATTCTAACTTCTCAAAAGGAAATGTAACTAGCAGTGCCGCTAAAGCCAAGGACTGCAGAAGTGGAATCTCAGAGAACCGCAGGCCCTCTTTTCTGCTCCTCTTCGCCTACCAGCTCTATTCTCTTTGCAGCCTGGCTTTCTCCTCCCTGATTTTATGACCCACCTTGGCTTATCCCACAACTTTCAAGTTTACATGTTCTCAGTTCTGGTTTTCAAAAGAGCCTACTGACCTGATTCCTTCAGCTCGAACTAGAGACAGCATCAGAGGCTAATACTCAGCCCACACCTCAGCTTCCTCTACCTCCCCCCTCCTTTACTCTCCTGTCTCCAAGGGTAGATAAATTGCTAATCAGATTGCTCAGACTCCAACATCAATAGGCCATGTTTCCGACTGGGGAAAGCCACTGCTTTGCCTAGAATGACATGGCATCTTGAGTCCTATTTTGCCATTGTTCCTTGTGCCAACGGACTCCAGGAAGCAAGAAAAGCCTGACTTTCCAAAGAAATTGCAACTTTCAATCCTTATCTGGTTTACGTGGAGAAGATCCAATGTAGCATTGTCATATTTAGCAAATAAAACTATAGGACACTCAGTTAATCAATGGCTTTTTGTTGTTATTATTTTAGTATAAGTAAGTCTCTTGCAAAATTTGCGTCAGGTTTATACAAAAAAAAAAATCTGAAATTCAGATTTAACTGGGCATTCTCTATTTTATCTAGCAACCTAATCTGATGGGGCTTAATTGGCTAAATTGGGGACCGGTTATGGTAGAGGGTTGGGGAATGGATGCTTATAATTGTGGCCTGGCAAATTAGGACATTCCCATGCCTCTCAAGCTGGTCTGAGGTGGGAAGAATTCCAATTCCAGTTTGGACTTGATGATTGCTATTGAGTCAAATTGCTTCATGTCTTTGGGCCTCAATTTTCTCATGTGTCTGATGGGTACATTAGTTGCTGCCTTACTCAACTGTTAATAGGGCTATGAAAGAGTGAGAGAATTTCTTTGAAGTTCCCTTGAGTATAAAACTCCATGAATGAGAAACCATAGTCCTTCCTCTACAGGACAATATTCACTGACTTTTGAAATAGATCATCTTAAAGGCATCTACCTGGCTTGGAGGCTCTTAAGTCTTGCTATGGTCCCTGCCGCTATTAGCAAATGGGCCTGTAGGTCATTTTCAGGGTAAGAGAGTAAGGGGAAACTTACTTAAAAGTAAGCGCCTTTGGAAAGACAAAGTTCTGCGGTCAGATAGAGGGAGTAGCAACATATGCATGGCCTGGGGGCTGTACAAAATGTGCCATGTAAGGAGTAGTGAGAAGCCTTCCGGGGGATGACATTAAGCCAGCTGTTTGAGGCCACAGATTTTCCACCCTAGAACCGTGGCCCAATTTGTTCATAACCTCTCAGAGACAGCCCCAGTGTTGTGACTTAACATGAAGCTTGGATTAGCCACATTTTGGCACTATGCCAATGTCGAGCTGGTTCCTCCAACCCCTGCTGAGATCCCTACAAGCTATTCAGAGCTTGAAAAGAAAGTCACACTGGTAGCTCCAAAATAGCACAGTTAAGGAAGCTCTGCTGAGTGTTTTGGTGGCCTCTGAGGTGTGGATGTGGCTTTATGTTGGCAAGATCATAGGTAAGTGTGGCATCACTGGCTATAATGTTTGAAGACCAATCTTCAAACATGATACATCTGTTTCTTTCTGATTTATTATTTGAATGTTCTTGGGCCATGTGTGATCAGACTGGTATTTGAATAAAGAACGTCAAAATCAATGTTTTCTATATCAAACACTAAATGGAAAGTCACAACATTTCTTGATGTTAAGTTGGATTGTCTTTTGCTTTAATGATGTTAATATAGTTCTAAATGCATGCCTTTGCTTAGCCTGAAACTGGAAAGGATATATGTGAACATCCCAACCTGGTACGTATATTTTGAAGGTTGGAAATATGATATTTATTTCCAGAAAAATTGAGGGAAAGGCTTTGAGAAAAAGAGAACTCACTCAAGTAATACCATTTATCAAAGTTAAATCGTGTCTGTAGTATAAAGAATAAAATTTGGACAGTTTCTCTTTGCTAAAATCAGAGAAAGACCTTTTCGACAACACCTGTGTCTGCAAATGTTGGGATACTTGGTGGTGTTCTAAGTATGTATCCTTATAACATCTGTAATGGATAGAGTGCATAAGAGCTACATTTTAAATCTAATTTTGATATATGTATTATCAGTCTATTTGGTTTTATGATTTCTAGAACTTATCTTTGCAAAAGTAAAATAACCTATGGATGTTTAAGCAGGATTATGATTCAGTATCCTCCATGGGTCTAAAAAGTATATTGTGTCCTTAAATAAACAGAAGTGGTTGGCTATGCAAAAAATAGGAGGGGAGGTAAGGAAAATAGAGGTCGTTGGAGTGGCACAGTCAACATATTTATTGTCAACTGATTGGTCGGTGAGGTTATGAGGCATTGTCAAGTTTAAGGAGGAAAATAGAGAGAACTTAAAATGTATTGAGCTTCTACATGGTGTTCACTTCATCCTTATTCAGGAGCAAGTGAGAGAAACAACTCAGACCATGTTGAGTAAGAAGATGAATTTACTGCTTTATGTAACTGAAAAGTCCAAGGTGTGTGTCTCGGGCATGCTGGATCCAGGGATTCAAGCAATGCTGTTGGCCTCTTTTTCATTCACTCTTGTCGAATGTAGATTTCATTCTTAGGCAGGATCTTTCTGCATGGGAGCAAGATAGCTCCTGGTAAGTGTTACGAGGTCTTTTAGTGTATGATCTTAGAGTCAGAGAGAGATTCTTACTATCCTAACATTTATGTGCCAAGGAGGCATTGTGATTGGCTTTGCTGGGATCACGTGTCTCCCTCTGGCCCAGTCACAGAGTCGAGGTGGAGAGATGCCCTGATTGGCAAGGCTGGATCATGTGCCCACCCTTGTGGTATAGTCGAATGACAGCTCCTTCAGAATCACACAGAGTGGGGGAGAGCAGCTCCCCTAAAAGAAGGGATGCAGAATCAACAAAAAAAGTTTTACCTTTCGGGCTTCGAGTTCCTCATCTATAAAATAGCATTAAATCGTTTCTAATGTTCAGAGTTATTGTGAAAATTAAATGAAATAAAGTACTTAGACACATAGAAGATTTTTAACTTATACAGATAGTATCAGGAAGACAAAAATATAACGCTGTAGAGAGGAGATATATTTGTTAGGAAGATTTCAGCTGTAAAATCAGCTACAATGTGAGAAAAATCCAGCTGAAACTGATTTTAACACTACAGGGGATATATTGGCTCATATAGCTGGAATTCTAAAGATGGGGTGGATTTCATGGTTAGTTAGGTCTAGTGGGAGAAATGGATAATAAACAAGTAAACAAACACTCCCTCTCCATTACAGATTATAATAAGTGCTATGAAGGAAATGGTTAGGATGCAGAGATAGAGAATTAAGTGAGGGAGGTGCCTCTTATAGAAAGAGTAGTCGGGGAAGGCATCTGTGAAGAGCTGGCCTTTGGGCAGAGGTTTGAAGGTGAGGAACTAGCCATATGCAGGGTGAGCATTCCAGGCAGGAGGAACAGTATATGCAAAGGCCCTCGAGTCGCCAAAACAGAACTTTACAGGGTTAATTTCTGGTCCATTGGCATAGGACAGCCGTGATCCGTGGAGTGTATGGTGTTTTGCTAAACATATGTGGCCATGTTCTAATGCAGGCTGGCTGTGATCATTTATGAGTCTGTGTAGCCGTCACTACAAATGGCTGCTTCCTTCGACAGGTGGTCCCCAGACGACATACATGCCATGACGTGCATTTTAAATGAGAATCTGTTTCCACTGCAGAAGTTCACTGCCAATTGATTGAAATTCATGGCGAGGATGTTTTTAATCCACAGAATCAATCATGCAAAGCTCGGAACATGGAAGTGGGCAGCGGTGATGCTCTAGAAAGACGGGAAGTGCACCCTAAGGCTTTCATGTCGCAAAAACTGCTCCATGCCATCACAGCTGTATGGTTTCAGCAGGGAGTTGTACGGGAAACCAGCAATCAATTGTGTGTTCAGATTGTGACGATTATTTTCCTACCAATGAAAGATTTATGCTGCCTACTGTCCCGCCCGCGGGACCGGTTATTTGGTGGGAGAACCGAGGAGAACCCAACCTAAAGAAAAGAGGGGTAACACGGACGAGAGAAAAGAGTGGAGGCAAGACAGTATTCTGATCAAGCCTCAAATTTTATTTTACAAAGCAGCTATATTTATACAGCAAAAACAAAGGGGGGCAGGCAAAAGGGACTTGTCACAATATAATTGGTCTTCAGCTGGTGCTATGGGGACAAGGGGCAGTGGAAGGAAAGAAGAGGAAAGGGGGTACTGGTCATGTACTGATCGGTCAAGCACAGGTGGTGTAAAACAAAGGAAGTTCTCAGAGTTCTCTGTACAAACATGTTGGTGTCACGGGCTGCTGAGCTGCTATTTGTCTTCTGTTCTTGTGAAGCCCAAGCCCAGCATGTTTTATCCTTAACCCTTAAGGGCCCGTTTAGGTTGTGGCGCCCCTAACATCTCCTCCCTTTCTGTTTTTAGAAAGGCGGGCCTTAACCGAGTGGGGGAACATTGACCTGGTTCCTCCCGTGGGCTATATACGCCCATCTATTGTTGGCTCTTGGTATCTTTTGGGGAGGAGAGGCAGAGCCGGTTTTAAATTGTGATTTGGATACCAACCTCTATGCAAACCAGGTATGTTCTCAGGGAAGGACAGAGGGGACCCTCTAGTGGGTCTTCCCTTGCAGTAGCTTTGCATCTGCACCCATCTCGATGCCCATACCTTCCCTTGGTCTATCAAAGGTGAAGGTAGACATTTCTCTGTCCCTTATGTCGTCCCCGTAGGGAGAGGGGTATTTACCACCAACCAAACCTGCTATACCAAGGTCGAGGTCCCTCTTGGGCCAAGGTGGAGAAATTTAGGGCTGCGCCGACTTCTTCCGAGGGCTCTGTCATTGTGATTTGTTGGTAGTATACCATAGGTCCTTTGGATAGCGCCGAGTCAACCTGTCTTTTAATTAGATCTGTTATTCTCCTGAATGCCCAGGGGCCAAAAGTGAGTAATAAGAGCAAGCCTATGAAAGGTCCTAATAGACTAGGGAGCAGTGTTGAAAAGAGTGGGGAGGTGGAAAACCAATTTTTATACCAGGCTTCATCTTTTTCTCTCTGTTTCTGCCTGGCCTCTAGGCTTTTTCTGACTTTATCTATGCTGTCCTGGACAAGGCCCGTTCTATCTTTATAAAAGCAACATTCTTCTTTTAATGCAGCACATAATCCCCCGTCTTTGAGAAAGAGGAGATCGAGGCCACGTCGGTTTTGTAATACTACTTCAGAGAGAGATACAAGGGATTCTTTAAGATTGTTGAGGCCCTCTTGTAATGCTTGAATATCTTTATCTATAGCGAGGCTAAGGGTGAACAACTGTTGCCTAGTGTTGACTATAGAGGCAATGCCGGTTCCTGCGCCAGTGACCCCTAGGCCAAGAAGGACAGCAAGGGTGATCGCCGTCACAGGTTCTCTCTTTGTGCGCGGGGAGCCAGAAAAAGGAAGTAAATCTGTGGGGGGGCGAATAGAAATTCGAGGTACTAGCATAACTACAACGCAATATTCATGATTTTTTGTTAATAGCAGAGGGACGACAGTGGGCGTTATCCCAAACGAGCAAGCAAAATAAGTACCATTAGGAGCAACCATAAACTGGTGGGAGGTATCAGGAATTAGGGACGAGTTACAAATGGGCGTAAGTTCAGGGGGGAGGAGCAAGTTGGCTCCATGAATGCAGGTTCCAATTCCTGATAATTGGGACAGTGTTTGACCGGGGGAGGCTGAAGACTGAGGGAAGTTTATCCAGCGTGTAAGTCCAGACTGGTTGGTAGAAATAATGTCTGTTGTGTTTACAGCGATTCCTTCATAAAAAGGCGGGACGGGGGAAAAGCAAATCCAACATGTCTCGTAGGAGGAGTTGGCAAGGGACTGGGCGGTAGCATTGGCGAGGGACACAAGGGTGCTACCCATAGAGGGCCCAGCAGGGGGCAAGGTGGCTTGGAAGGACACAGTAGGACTGAGAGCTGTATAGGAGGGGGAGGTAAGTGTCTGGCAGTCCCCAACCTTGGGACGCCCCTGCAGCTAGGCGACAAAGGTCTGGGGTGAGTGAATTCCAAGGTGTGGTGGCCGCCAAAGAGGACGTAGAAAGGGCAACATCGCCCGCCTCGTTAATGATTTGCCATGTGTAATTAAATATTTGATGAGTATGGACGGAGGCAAAAAGTCCGCAAAGCAGGAGTAGGTACGTTATTATATGCAGGTGCAAAGAGTACACGCTTCTAAGAAGAAAAGTGTAAAGAACAGCAATCCTAATCTGTGGGTAAGGGGAATATTAGAGTCAGTGCAGAGGAGGACGAGAAACAGGAGGAAGAGCAAAATTCCCGTGAGGAGGAGAGGGGCTGGAGACTATCCTCTGCAATGCTTCTCCGGAGGACGAGGCGGTTATCTGTAAGAGAACAGAGGGGAAGCGAGGTCTCAGGGCTGTGGATCCCTGGACGGATTATAGAGTTTTAGTAGCCGGTCAGGTAACCACCGGGCGTTTTGAGCCTGATTATCATAGATGCAAGCGTGTCCCTTTCCCCAGATAAGGACAGGGTCAGGGCCCTGCCATTTATTGGTGAGGGGATCTTTCCAAAGTGCTTGTGTATAATCAGAAGCGGTGGCCGGGTGCCAGAGACGATCACCAGCTGTTTTGCCGCAGGCGTCCAAGGTTAGGAAGTTGAGGACAAATAGGGCATGATTTATTAGGGTTTTAGGGCTGGCTCTTGTGTTATAAAGGGCAGTATTTCCGGACTGTATTTTAAAGAGCATATTTTTTAGCGTTTGATGAGCTCTCTCAACAATGCCCTGTCCTTGGGGGTTATAGGGAATACCCGTGATGTGTTTTATTCCGAGCTGCGCGCAGAATTGTCGGAAGGAGGCGCTAGTGTAGCCTGGCCCATTATCAGTTTTAAAAACTTTTGGCTGGGGGATGACGGCCAAAAGAGCTATGACATGTTGAATAACATGTTTGGTGGCCTCCCCGGTTTGGGGGGTGGCATAAATGAATCCACTATAGGTGTCTATAGAGACATGGATATATTTAAGTTTTCCAAAGGGAGGGTGATGAGTAACATCCATTTGCCAGAGTTCTCCAGGAACTATTCCCCGGGGGTTTACTCCCAGGTGAGGTTCAGGTAAAAGTGTCAGACAACCCTTGCATTGACGGACAATCTGGCGGGCCTGTTCTCTGGTTATGGAAAATTTGAGGCGAAGGGTATGTGCGTTGAGGTGATGTAGAGCGTGAGCTCGTTGTGCGGCAACAAAGGGGGTGTCTTCCTGGGCGGCAGCAATCAATTGGGTGGCCTGGTCTACTATATTATTTCCCTCTGTGAGAGGCCCAGGTAAGCCTGAATGAGCGCGAATGTGTCCAATAAAAAACGGAGCATTGCGATTAATGATTAGTTTTTGTAATTTGGAAAACAAGGGGGAAGCATTTGTGGAGGGACGTATGTAGGGGACCGTTTCAAGTAGGGGTACAGAGACAGCTACATAGGCGCTGTCAGTATAAAGATTGAAAGGAACCTCGCTTAGGAGTTCAAAGACTGTAATTATAGCTGTTAGTTCAACAAGCTGTGCAGATTGAAAGGCTGTCTGTATACGGGTAACCTGTCCATTAATACTAAAGGCTGCTATGCCTGAAGAGGAGCCGTCAGAAAACACTAGCGTGGCTCCCGCAATGGGAGTGGCTTTGGTTCTCCGGGGAAAAACAATGGGGGTTTTCTGTAAGAACTGAATTAATCTGTCAGCAGGATAATGATTATCAATTGTTCCTTGGAAGGAAGTGCAACTAATCGCCCAGTCATCATTGTTTTGAATTAGCCATTGTACCTGAGCTGTATTATACGGGAGGGTTATAGTGTCAGGGTCCTTTCCAAAGAGTTTTAAGGCTGACTCCCGCCGCGAGATTAACAGCCTGAGATACCTTGGAGGCAAGGGGGTCTATGGCCAGATGCATGGCTTGGGACATTTTAGAGGTGAAGGGATCAACGTCAGGCACATGCGCAACATTTCATCAAGGGTTTTATCTCGCGTCTTTCCGCGCAGCACCGCGCGGCAAGAGGCATTGGCATTTTCGTAGGCCAATTGTTTAACGAGCCTGTCATTAGAGGCTTCGCCCCCGAGGGTTCTTTCCGCCGCCTCTAGGAGCCTACTGACAAATTCGCTATAATCTTCTTGTGGTCCCTGAGTGATTTTTGTAAGAGGAGTAGTCGCAGCCCCTGAAATAGGGAGTGCCCTCCAGGCCCCAAGCGCAGCGCTAGTGGTCTGGGCGAGGAGTGCAGAAGGGAACCTTCTCTGTTTAGCCTCCGCGGAGGTGGCAGGGACCGCATTGGGCCCCTCCCTGTGGAGCTTATCGTTTAAGTTACGACCTACTTTCTGCCATTTTTTTGGATGGATTTCGGGGCCATTTACTATGAACCAGGGACAGACTTCATCAATGAAGAGAAAAAATTTGACTAAATCCTTCTTTTTTACTCGGATTCCTCGCTCCTTGAATGAGCATTTTAAGTCTTTTATGAATTGTGCTTCTCTGGACAAGGTTTGTCCCATCTTTTTGTTTTATTTATCTAAAAAGAAAGAGGGATAGGAACTGAGGAAGTGAACATAGGTATCAAGGCAAAAAGGAGGAGAAGGGAACTTAACTTCTCTCCCGCGTGGGCAGCCGGTTAGTACAATCCGCTAACACGGACCCCCCGGGGGTGCGATGCCTACGGACGTCCCGCCGGCTGTGCCTTTGGGCATAGACAAGGCTCTTTTACAGAGGCGGCAGAGGAGGGATTATATCAGAGGTCTCGACGTGGGCAGTCGGTTGGTATAATCCGCCAACACGGCTCTCAAGAGGCGAATCGCAGACCTACCGCTCTCTCCAGGGCGGAGGGAGAGGTCTACGACCGGGATGCCCTCTGAGTGGACGACTTCTGCCTTAAAGTCGACTGACACACTGTATTTTCCCAACTCAGAAAAAGCAGCCTCTAACCTCAGGGGTGGACGGCTTGTGCCAAGAAGCGGGCTAGAGAGAAAAGTCCCAAATCCTTTGAAAAAAAAGGAAAAGACAAGAGGACCTAGAGAAGACAGAGGGAGTTTATGCTCAACTCTTTTCTCCGTTTAAAATTTGTTACTTATGATCCTAGCAGTCCGTGCTGAAACTAAACTAAGGCGGATGAACACTCACCGAAGACGGCGATCTCCGGTGAGCCGAAGACGAGGACCTTCCATGAGCGGTGAAAGGCAGTCTTCTCTGAAAAACTTCTTCTCTGAAAAACTTCTCCTTAATGAGCTGCAGCCTCTGTTATTTCGTAGTCCGCCTGGGTAAGGGTTCTGCACTCGGGCCCCACGTTGGGCGCCACCTGTCCCGCCCGCGGGACCGGTTATTTGGTGGGAGAACCGAGGAGAACCCAACCTAAAGAAAAGAGGGGTAACACGGACGAGAGAAAAGAGTGGAGGCAAGACAGTATTCTGATCAAGCCTCAAATTTTATTTTACAAAGCAGCTATATTTATACAGCAAAAACAAAGGGGGGCAAGCAAAAGGGACTTGTCACAATATAATTGGTCTTCAGCTGGTGCTATGGGGACAAGGGGCAGTGGAAGGAAAGAAGAGGAAAGGGGGTACTGGTCATGTACTGATCGGTCAAGCACAGGTGGTGTAAAACAAAGGAAGTTCTCAGAGTTCTCTGTACAAACATGTTGGTGTCACGGGCTGCTGAGCTGCTATTTGTCTTCTGTTCTTGTGAAGCCCAAGCCCAGCATGTTTTATCCTTAACCCTTAAGGGCCCGTTTAGGTTGTGGCGCCCCTAACAGCCTACCTCTACCTGACTGGGAACATCCATTGTTTCTTGACCAGCTGGTGCCGCCATCTACTCTACCTGTGCTGTGTTTTTGTGAATTAGTCTGGATAGGCTATGTTATGGTAAAGTGACAAATAAGCCCTGAAATGTCAATGGTTCAGTATGATAAACAATCATTTCTGACTCTCACCACGTTCGGTGCAGTTTGGGCGAGTTTCCTTGTTACGCTGTCTCTATGCAGATGCTTGGGGATCTGAGCTTCGTCCACCCCGTGGTTCTGCCATCGCAGGGTTCGTCATTTGCAGTTGTGCAAATGAGGGAGAGAGAAAGCACCAGTCAAGGTCTTTTAAGAATCGTATCTGGATGTGATGTACGTCATTTTTGCTCGTATCCCATCGGCCAGAACCCAGTCACCTGACCCCCGACCTAACTTCCTGGATCGTCTTCAAGTCCATAGTACTTGAAAAGTAGAAAATAAGATGAAATTGGGTGGACACATAACAGTGTCTCTGTCACAAATTATGTCTGCTTCCCATGGGAAGGTCCCCGCATAAATAAAAATCATTATTGTTGATATTCGCTGAGTTCTTACTGAGCTGCAGGCAGTGCGTCTGCCCTTGTCACGTATCATGTCTTTTAATGCTCTCATGAGGGTTGGAAACATGCAGTAACTTACCCAAGCTGCCCAACTGTTAAGTGCGGAACAAGATTCAAATACAAGCCTTGCTGACTGGCTTCTGAGCCCAAGCTCTTAATTGCTCTGTTGTGCCCCTGACATGGTCCTTCTTCAAGTCAGTCTCCTAAGCCCCATCCTTCACCATCCCTGTTCATGTACGTGGCGTTTTCCTACAGGAGCAAAACAGATACTATGAGCAAAGAAGACACTGGCCCTGTTCGATGCACTCTTCATACAAAAGTGGAGAGAGTATCTGTCCCCCAGTGCCCCATTGGTGTTAAGTTCCAGAAGATCCAGTCTCAGCAGGTGGAATTAGTGGAGTTGATTACAGTTTCTTAATTCCTCTAGTGTGAAATGGGATGGAGGAGTGGGCCTTTCTCCATTCTGAGCACCAACTGTGTCTCAGAACTCAGTAGAGGGACAGTGGGCCTTCAGGGGCTGAGTTCCTTCTGTCTAAAGCTGTGTATTCACATGCATTCCCCAACAAGGCTCCACGTGCTATTTCCTGTGCCGGTGTGTCTCAGGGGACCCTGATTCTAGAGGGCTGATTGCTCAAAGCAACTGCTTGGGGCCATATGGAAACGCAGGATGCCAAGCTGGGCTGCATAAACCTTCCAGGGGTCAGGCATTGCAATGACAACTTTGATCACACAAAAAGCAGTGTATTGCCTTGTCTTTGAAGCCCAGAGCAGGGTGGTGACACAGACATGGTCCCAAACTGGACTTGCAGACAAACATCTCACAGTCAGAAGAAACTGAGGGCGAGGAACAGTTCATTTTGGAGGCAGCTGGAGAAAAGGGGTGCCAAAAATTAGCTATCCTGAGAAAGTTCTGCAAATTGGAATTTGTGAATCACTGAAGCTGAAAAACATCTGATTCAGCAGTGCCTTGGGCATTCCAGAAGCTTCAGCCATCAAGCTTTGGAGCCCAGACAAAAAGATGTGTGCAAAGCAGAAAGCCAGATGCAGACCTCAGGACCAGGCCTGCCGATCCGCTCTGAAGAAGCCATGGTTATGGGTTTTGTCCCTGTGAAGTACAGCTGGTCCCTGGCAGTGGGAGCTGCTTACACTGGCTTCTCATAAACACGAATAGCTGGGCACCATAATGATGCAGCAAAGAGACATGGGGGCTTGGGGAAAATTGTCTCCCCTTTTAGAGAAACAATCATAATCACATTTCTCAGGTCCTTAGGGGGATCCAGAATAGGGTGACAGTGTTGCCCACGAGGTTAAGTTGGAGCTAGTGGGACTCTTCCTTGTTGAGAAGAGAATTCCAAAATGAAAGGACAGACTAAAAGAGACAAGTCATCCTCCCAAGATTCCAGCATCGTTGCATATTGATGCTTTGGCAGGTGTTACACCTGAGGTCTTTCTTTGTCCTTGCGACTTTCATTCTGGTTGTTCTCCTCATGAGGCTGCCACTTCGGCTAGTGCCAGCTACATTTCTCACAGTCAATGTCCCGAACCTCAACGTTTCCCCCCTTCCTCCCCTTCATCTGCTGAACCATGTCTGCCTTCTCCTGGCCCTTGAAGTCTTGCTTGCTTTTGTTTTTAGCCTCACACTCATTCCTTGGATGTAAACACTGCTGTGATTTCCTAACATGAATCTCTGGATCACCCTGTACCCTTTACCTGCACTGGGTAACCTTGTTGTCTGACTCAGTGCCTAATAAATAATTGGGACTCATCCTTTTGTATGTCTTCAAGTTCACTGATCTTTTCTTTGATACTATTTAATATGTTCTAAATTCCATCAAGTGAAATGGAATATTTTGGGATGAAAACCAAATATCGGAAATAAAATTTCACTAGATTAGTTGACATTCCAGATATTGTGTTTTTCATCCCTAAATGTTCCATTTGGTAAATATAAATATATGTATTTATATACATTCAGCAATGTTTCTGTGCTCTGGCTGGTGGGAACTTGACATTTCCAGTTCTTAGTTAGGTCCAAAAATTGTTTGGCTTGTAGCTCCCAAGAGATTGTTCTTTTTTGTTGTTTTTACTTTTCTTTGCCCAGTTTCATAGACTTTCCCCAAAACATTAGTGGAGTAGTATTAAGTTAAAGATGCAGAATGTCCCCATGCAGATTTCTTGGGACATATTTCTTTGTATAGTAGCTTCCTCTCCAGGACTCTGTGCCTCCAAATCTAGCTGCTTGAGCCTCACTGGCCATCCAATTTTTGTCACTTGGTCTGTTTGGGTTCCCCCTCTTGGTGATTCTCACCAGAAACTTCCCCCAGGTTAAGCTGGGACAGTTGTAGAGTTTCCCTTGGTTTTTTTTTTTTTTTTCCCCCTATTCGGCTAGGGTGATAGTCCTATGTTGCTTGCCGTCAAATGTCTGAAAATAATTAATATATTTTGTTCTGTCTTGTAGTTTGTTTCTTACAGTGAGAAAGGGGTGCCCCGTAGGAGTTTCTTCTTCACAGATAGAAGTAAAAGTTGAAGTTAATTCATTTGCTCAGTCACAGAAATAGTTGATAGCAGAACTGGGTCTTAAACTCAGAGATGGCAGACTTTCAAGCTACGCCTTTTACCATTATTAAGATCCTGTTATCCTCCCCCAGCCCACTCCCTTTTTAAAAATCACATTCCAGAAAGAAGGCAGGTAAAAATCCAATCAGTAAAAAGTGAATTGGTTATTCTGCGTGCTGGCAATTCCAGTAAAAACGATTAGGCAGGGAGTGTGCTGTTATAGTTGGCTGCTTCTCAGAGGTGCCCTGACGAAGTGAGCTTTCGTTTATTTTCTTTGTTGTGAGCGAGTGGAGAATGTATGGGGGCAGCTCTTCATTTTTCGTTCACTCATTTATTGATTCTATTACTTATTCACCCATTCGAGATTATTTATGGAACACCGACAGCGTTCCAGGCACTAGGCTTTTCTTCATGTCGAGGAGTGAGCCATAACTCCCAACAGCTTTCCCTTCTCTCCTTGCTCAGTCTCCCGAACCTTCACATTCATGATCGTGTGAGGAAGGGCCCAGATGGTGACATGTACAGATGTCTCCCTAGGTTCTGGTGGAGCTTCTGAGTGGTTAGAAGTTAGGGTCTCCTTCCCTATTAAACTAAATGCCAGCACTCCTGGGAGGAATCACACATTAAGCCATTGTCAGCCAACCCTTAGCCAGCCGTTAATGTTTCAGGAGAGATTTATTAAGTGCTAACTGAGAGTAAGGATAGAGAACAACATGAGCCCCTTGGGGAATGGGATGAGATGAGAAAGCGGGGTAATTTTCACAGGAAAGGTGGCAAGGACAGACTGAAATTTGGCCTCAAGCTGAGTCACTCAAGGATGTATCTCTTGCCTTCTTCGGTTTGAGTGTCATAATAATAACAAAGCTGAGTGATGTTTTGTAGGTTACAGGTCCCCCTACTCTCATTTTTTCCTTGAAGCTGCCTCTCAATAGACCCTGGAGGTAAAATTAATACTGCTGAGGAAATGGAAGCTTGGAGAAGGGAAGTCGTGGTCTTAAGTCATCCAGCTGGTAAGTGCATGGCCTGAATCCAAACTCGGGCCATCTGACTCCAGGGCTTCCGATGCTAATTCTGCTCTGTCATCTGAGCATGCAAAGTTGCTTACGACCAAATAATCTCTGTCTTCGATACTTGTGCCATGAATTAAGCATTTTGCATGTGCAGCCCCTCTGCTGAGAACCAAGTTTTTTTGTGTGTCAAAGGTCATCTGGGCTCTTTCATGTCAACAAGATGCTTGTTGCCAATCTCGGAAACGAGTTATTCTTTGTGGAGGGTTGATTGGAATGAAAGTAAAAAGCAAGTCTGGCCAACTATTCTCTGAAAGATCAAGAAATGACAAACAAAAGGACACACAGATGTTCTCATCTTAATGCTCTGTACTACATCTGGGCAACTAAATAGGAAAGAAAGGGCTTTTGAGGAGAAGCAGGAATTGAATGATATCCTATTGTCAGGTTTGCTGCAGCTGGAAAACAAAATGCAATGTATTTGCAAGGCTGTTCCTAAGAGAGGCACCAGCAGGCCTTAAATGAAGGCTAGATGGGTTAATGAAATAAAAGCGTTTCCTGCTTCTCCATGATTTATATTTCTAAGGCTGTACTACATAGTAATTCAATAAAGCTGCAATGGCAGGAATGTCTGGCAGATTTTTTGGGAATATGATACTTAGCTCATCGTGGTGGTTCAGTTTTGGTATCTGGGTAAGAGTTAGATACAAAGGGACATCAGAAACAATGCCCCACCCCCTTTAGTCTCTACTGCCTCAGTACAGCCTACTCCCTCTTAACTTTATTCATGTCGATATAATAGGTTATTTACTGAAAGTGTCCTTAAGCTTTCAGTCTATTTGAGAATGATGAGATATTCACTGCCCTCTAACCATGCTCCCCACAATTAGGAAGTTTATTCTTCAGTTTATGGTTTTTCTTTTCCTCTCGTTGTAAGAAGAGACTTCAGCTCTGTCCCCCGAGTAATACTGGGATAGATCCTCGTGACCATTTTCCTTTGTAAGGGCCCCAGAGACTGAAACCTTTTCCTTGTGCGTGTATATGAGGCAGAGAAGTAGGAGAGGGAGGGGGAGAGAGAGAGACAGAGAGAGAGAGAGAGAGAGAGAGAGAGAGAGAGAGAGAGAGAGATGTATTAATCTAAGCAGAAAAGCTCCTTAGGCCTTGCTTTAGTTTCCATTCTAGTAGCTTTTGTTGCATACATACTCTGTCCCATTTATGGTTCTCCAGTGGAAATCTGCCCCTTTTGCCCTTTCTGCACCACTTCCTTTCGAGAAATGTCCCTCCCACTGCAAATGAGACCCCAGCGGGGCATGGCCTAGCTGTTAATTACTTCCACACTGCAGGAGCGATCTCTTCACCACTCTAACTAGTTGGATTTCTCTTTCTCCTGGATCCAGCGACTTGACCAATGAATGTAGGATGATGATAATAATAAAAATAATATAAGGCCAACTTCTAGTTTAGGATTGATAGGGTAACAAATAATTTCACTTCTGCCCCAGGTTCTGACTCTACTGAGAAACCAACCCAGGTGTTAGCTTTGTTATTAGCTTTATTCCTGATAAAGCGAAATTAGAGACTATAGATTGGATCCTAGGCCGTACTGGGCTTTTGCTTCTTCTCTGTTCAAGTGAACTTGTCAGGCAGTGAAACTGGACAAACAGAGCCTCCCCAGCACAGGGTGCTTCACCTGGGGCCAAGGGAAGGACCTGGGACTCCTGTGGGTAAGAGAGTGACCCAAAATAACCTTGGGTGAACTTGCCCTGTGTTCCTTTTCCGGTCTCATCAGCCAGACAATCACTCTGTGCTAAGGAGAGAGGGGTAAAGAGAAGGACGGGTTGCTCCCTCCTAACAACATTCCTTTATGTTAAGTAGGAAAAGAGTTTCCTCCTTTTGTTAAAAGGGGAGGAATAAAGGCACTCCTAATGCTATCGGCAGTTGGGGTCTTCCTCTGTGTCACGCAGGCCGACCAAGCACTTTACAAAAATGATCTCATTAAATTTTCATGAAAACTCTATGAAATAACATAATGAGTGCTAGCACTTATTTGGTGTTTATGCCAGACAATTTTCTAAGCCCTTGGCATATATGAGTTCATTCATTCCTTTCCAGCTTTAGGCAGAGTCCTGGCAAGAAACGGAGTAATTTGAGAGGTTTGTAAAAGGACAGTTTTCAAAGGTGTAGGAGAAGAGTAGGGCAACTACGGGGGGCAGGGGGGTGGCGGGGGGAGGGGGGCTGCAGTACCCAGGGATGGTTAGGAAGGTGTGAGCAAGGAGGCAGGTCCTGGGCTCTAGGACAGAACTGTGCCGAGAGGACCTTGACAGGAGCTGTCATCAGAGGAGGCAGCCAGCCCAAGGTGACCGTCAGGAAAGGCCATGTCCTGTGTGCAGTCTTTCAACCTCCACTTGCTGCATAAGCATGGGTCTTCTGGGGCTTGGAATGCTTCATTAAAAGATACAGAGCTTTTGGGGGTTGTCGTCTTGTGTGGGGATATGTTTCCCTGTCCCGGGCACGATGAGTACAATTTTGTCTAAAGTATGCCTGTTGTATGGCACCTATCATATCTGTCCTATGCAGGGAAGGGACAGGTTCCGTCTGCTTCTGGCACCAGGTGGGTGTGTTGAGGCTAATTGCTCTGCCTCAGCAGCTGAGAGGGATCCATCCCCACCACTGAAGCTGATCTTGCTCCTCTGTGTAAGCAAAGTGTCCTTCCATCCCGTACTTGACTGTGTTGTGTTCTTCTTGGTGACTCTGACACCAAGATGCAATAGGCAGAAGTGTTTAGAGTCCTCTCCTGGGATTGGTAACGGGTGCACATGCTCTGCCCGATGGTGACCCTGCAGAGAGGGAACTTGGAAAGGATGACCTTGGCCTCATTTCTCTCCCAGTGTACCTTCTCAGCTGAACTTCAACTGTAACCAGAGGGCAGGGATATCTATCTGTTGATGTAGTTGACACAGGCCACCTCCAAGGGCTCAGAGGAGGTGGAAAAAGGTAGAGAGTATACCTGGAGGGGTAAATGGGAACTCTTCAGCAGAGGCACATGCTTTACTGATTCTTTTTCCTAGATGAGGAAACCAAGGCTCAGAGAGGTTAGACAGGGGTCCAAGATTATATCCATAAGAAATGGGAAAGACAGACAAGAACTCAGTCGCCTTTGCTGTAAAATTTGGGCTCACCATAGTCATTCTGGCCCTAAGGCCTTTGGCTGCACCTTCTTGCCTCTGGAAAGTGATCCGCAGGCCTGTGTGCCAGGCTGGAGGAAGGGAACTGACGTTGACTGAGCTTCTGCTTTGTCCTAGACACTGTAAGAGACAATTTACTCACAACAGGCCTATTGAGGCAGGTATTACTGATTTCATTCTATGTGCGAATAATCTGAGGCTCAGAGAGGTTATGTAACTTGCTTGAGGCCACACAGCTGTTTAACCCAAGTTTGGGTTAAACAGCTGTACTAACCCAGGTTTGTTGGATTTCAGAGCTATGATCTTCCCACCATATCACGGGGCAGGAGCTTGAGGAAGGAGAGGCACAGAGGTGTGAGAAGGAGATAAAGAAGAGACTGCTGTGTAGGATTTTTGGAGACAGTAGGCAGGAATGGAGAGGAATCCAGGTGGCAGTGACCCTCTGGGGCATGGGAAGCGTAAGGCATGTGGGCAGAAATCCCAGAATGCCATCTGGAGTTCCATAAAAACCCAAAGCAGCCTTTATCTGTGCACAATCAGGAGAGCAAACGTGTGCGGGGCCGCAGCTTCTCAGGGAAGCAGAAAACCCTCGTGCTTTGGAAGCGGAGGCCCACGTCTGGTTATGCAGCAGATGGGATCGTGAAATCACATGCTGCAGTGGGCGCAGCCAGCTGACTCTACCCGCTCCTCCCCCGCCCCCCACAGCAGTGCTGTCAGTGTGGCTGAGACGCTTCTCGTCCTGCCTCCCCTGCTTGCACTTCCCACTCCCTCCGAGTTCCTCTTCCCTCTCTCTCCTTTGCTCTCATTACTTTTTGCTTTAGCCTTTGTTATCTCAATTTCCCTCTGCCTCCTCCCAGGGCCTGGGGATGCATTTTCCCTTTGATGATCTTCGGGCCTCTCAAATGCAATGCGTTTAAATCAAAATCACTTTCTTCTCACCTGGCATACGCACTTCTTTTCCTAGCTGGTTTCCCATGTCGCTTAATGGAACCAGATGGGGGGCGGGGTGGAAACCCAAGGAGCCGGCCTCGCTTTCTGCCTCGACTCTTCCTGTCCCTCCCTCCGTCTCCAGCTGGTTTCTCCATCACTCTCAAGGTCAGGTCTGCTTCCACTGCTATGGCCCTGGTTTTTGCTTTCATCATCTCTCACATGAGCTAACTTCCCTGATTGCTTTGTTCCTTCCTCACTCCCTCTCGCACACTGACACTCAAGTCTTCTTAAAACATAGGACCTCACTCATTTATAGGTGATGTCAACCATCTTAGCAAGAATCGAGATTTGAGGCGTTGCAGGAATGAGGCTTTGGGAATGAGGATGGGGTGGGCATACTTAAGGCCCCACAAGATTTCAGCCTTAATGGCAAAACAAACCCCCCAAACCAAAAACAAAAACCTTTATAATTTAGGTTAGAATCAGTTGACCTCAAGATCGGGAAATTAGCCCGGATTACCCAGGTGGGCTCAATGTAATCACATGACCCATTAGCAGCAGCAGAAGAAGGCAGAAAGGAAAGCAAGAGATTTAAAGAGGAGTCCATGGCTGTTGCTGGCTTGAAAGTGGAGGTGGTCACAGGTCAAGGAAATGGGAACCTCAGTTCTACAGCTACAAGGAACTGAATTACATCACCGTCTGAATGAGCTCGGAAGTGGGTTCTTCCGCAGAAAGGTATGTCGCTCTGTTGGCACCTTCGTTTTGGCCTCGTGAGCCCTTGAGCAGAGTTCAGCCACGTCAAGTCAGATGTCTGAACTATAGAGTTGTGTGGTAACAAGTGGTGCTGTTTTTCTAAGTTCCTAAATTTGTGGTACTTCATCACGGCAGCCCTAGCAAACTGATCACAGAAAACTAATTCTGAGGGAGATGAGCTGGCTCCACACACCTGTGGCTGACCGGGCCCCGTGGTGGGTCCTTACCAGTGTTGTGATGGACAGGGCTCTGGGGTCAAACAATGGAAAGGAAACTCAGCTGATCAAAGCAGAAAAGGAATTCATGAAAGAATATTGGGCAGCTCCCAGAATTTTCAGGGAGCCTGAGAAACAAGGCATGGAAAACTGAAGGCTTGGGGTAGGAAGGAAGCAAGGTGGCCAGAACTCAGCCAAAACCGAGCCAAAGAGCTGATTTGTTGAAAAGACTGTGGCTACCAGGGCTGAGCATGGACTTCGTGGCTGCTTTGTACCACAGCCAGGTCTCACCTCTGACCACTGGGCACTGCTGCCCTAGAAAACGTGACGGTCACAGTCAGAAGTGCCAAAATGAATTCTCTCTTTTCTCTGCTTTTATGGATGCTGCTTTGAGATCTGAAATCCTGGGCAGGTGTGTCTGAATGCTCTGGCCTAGGTAACAGGCCCAGGGATTCAAATTCTGGGCAGCTGAAAAATGACTCACAAATCATCCTACACCATCTCATTTAATCTGCATAACAACCCAGCATGGGGCTACTGTTATCTCCATTTATTAGATGAGGAAGTTGAGGGCCCATGGAGGTGAAGCTACTTTCTTGAGGTCCTGAGCTTGTGCTGGGCAGAGCTAAATCTTGAACCTAGGTCACCTGAGTCTTGAGCATATCACTCAGGCTCTCTCTGCTGTGACTTCAGCTGAGTGAAGGTCAAGGTTCAGATCCCTTCCAAGGAAAGAAGAGACAGGTGGATCTTGCTTGGTCTTTGGTTCAGAGGATTCTGGGTAGATGGATTGAATGGGAGCAGCAGCTGGCCAGCCACACTTCTGACCCACTTTCTTGTGAAGTCTGAGCATGGCAGAACTTTATTTTCCCTATTTGGTGAAATATGCCTTCTAACAGTTGTTCTGACTTGGTCCCCTTGTGTTACTATTGATTGTGTGATATGCCTGCTCTCTGTCAACTTCAAATTTCGACCAGGGATGTCCAAGACCCTTCTAGAGGCAGCATCATTGTTAAACATCATCCTTCTTTCTGTCCTGTCCACTCACACATAATATCAGCTCTCCTCTCCCCTTTTGGTCCATCTCCACCAGGTATGACAGAGGAAATGGGGCAGAGTCCTGGGAAGCCCAGTCACCCAGGACTCTGCTTGGATATGACAGACGCCAATCCCAGCCTTCCATGGGTTGTGGGGTCCACCTGGTATGTTCAGCACTCTGCACCCCATCTAACATCTTTAATGCAGTTCTATCCTCCTGGCCCTCATTCTCTCAGCTCTGAGCCAGGCCAACACCAGAAAGAACAAAAACAGCTCTCCTTTGGGGCCTATTTCCCAACTCTGGTTTTCTGGACCAGGTCCAGGCACAAGCCAGTGATTAAAAGAAATTTGAGTTACTCTACTGGTGTGAGGGCCAGGCTAAATGGAAACAAGCCAAGCTCAGACCCCCTAGCAAGGAAACCTCAATTCAAAAGTGCCTCGGGGTAACCCCAAGTTAAAGCCATCTGTAAGGGTGACTAGTAACGCTGACAAGAATTAGTTCATTTAGACATTTATTTATGATAAATATTCAGATACATATTCAAGAGAGATATAAATATATATTCGATAGTCAAATACATATATAATAAGTAATATATAGATATTTGACATTTGTCTCAAATCTAGGTTTATGCAATAGAGTACGGGAATTAAATTTAAGGATGGTCGAACACCTACTATGTGCCGGGTACTCAACAAAATTCTCTAGTCACATCAGTCCTTGAGGTGTGTGTCATCGTCGATATTTTACAGATGCTAAAATGGAGACTGAGAGTATGAGCTAATGTGAGGGAGATTGTTTTCATACATGGCGAAGTACCGTGGATGGATGATTACAATTACCGCTATTATGACTAATCATCATTAGTAGTAGTAGTCATGACTGTGAAACAGAGGGTCAGTGGTAACACATGTTATCTGGACCACAGCCTATTGGGGTCTCGAGTCAGGAGAGACTACAAGATGATGGACTGAGTCCTTTGTCCAAAACCTGCTTCCTGTATCTATGTAGATACACTCCATCCTAGGTACTTAGCTCATATAGCTCATCCAATCTTAACAGCTACACCCTAAAAGACAGAGATTATTATTATCCTCATTTACAAGTGAAGAAACCGAAGCATAGGAAGAGACTAAGAAATTGTTCAAGTTCATATCATGAATGGGGGTCTGAACGTTGGCGTCTGCTTGCTTTACCATTAAGGCACATGGTCTCCCAGTTGACCGTTAGCCTTTTTCACAACCTGAGGGTATAGGTTTGCCAGAATTCATCAACAAAAACAGCGTGCTCAATTAAATTTGAATTTCAGATAAACAGCAAATAATTTTTTAGTGTTGTGTCCCATGCAATATGGCCATGTGACACATGTGCAAAGCCTATTAGACACTTAGTACTTAGTTTGTGCTCAAAAAGCTTAGTTACCTTCTCCTGTCACAAACTACTAGATGCCTGCTCTACTCTTGTTAACTATATCTTCTCAGTAACAAACCATAAAGGAAGATATTTCCCAGCTTCCCTTGTGATCAAGTGAGTAGGTTATGTCAAATAAAATGTAACTATAAGTAGTTCGGTGCTTCTGGAAATTTTCCTTCAAAGAGAGGAAACAAACTTCTTGCTTCCTTTCGGTCTTTCACATTTGTCCCCTCATCTGGCCTGTAAGGTAGATGCAATGACTGGCACTCTGGCATTCACATCGGGCCATAAAGTGACCTTGAGGCCAGAAGGCATAGGACGAGGTTGGTGGAGCTGAAAGATAAATGTCAACGTGCCTAGTGATCATGGGTCCACCATGCTTACCTCTGGACATCTTTTGTGTGTGAGAGAAACAAGCTTCTTTCTTATGAAGTTCCATCCATGTTAGCAGCAGTCAAATGCAATTCACAACCGACATGTGTCTATTCGGTAAACATCTACTGAGCACCTATTACAAGCCAGACAATGTGCTGGGTTCTGGGAACAAAAGAAAGCTGCCATTTAGCTCACGGTCTTCTCAAGTTTTCTTTATTTAAAATTTAGATTAGCGAGAGAGAAGAAACCTCAGCATTTACTCAGGTCAGTCCACTCATTTTATTTATTTAACATGTATACTACCTTTTTCCTTATGTTTAGAGAATTGTGTAACTCATACCTCTCAGCTCATAGTACATTGTTATCATTAGTCCCTGCAAAGACTCTACCTCATTTTATTCCCACCCCCCCGTTTCTTAATATTCATGTCCATTCTCTCTCTGTACAATAAATATTCATCCTAATGTGACATATTCTTAACTATGGGTGTGTCTTTGTAAAATATCCAATGTATGTGTTTTTAATTTTCACAAATGGTATTGTGCCATAAATCTTTTTCTTTCCTTACTTTCTCACTCAGTACTATGTTTTTGTTTTAAACACAAATAATACTAACAATAAAGCTACTGAGTGACGTTTGAGAGTTCTCTGCAAAATTCTTGTATTCTTGCTGTGGTCCTTAGATTGTATGCCACTAAGGATAAATAGTGAGGATATTGCGTTCAAAAGTTTGTTTTCAATTCTGAGGTTTGCCTCTTTTTAGTTTATTTTTTTTTGAATACGTATCACACATACTTCAAAAGACAAAACTATATTAAAAATGCCGCTCAGATCTATCTCTCTCCATCTCTACCCCTCTACCCTATTTCTGGACCTATATCATTATTATTAGTTTCTGATTTTATTTTGTGGCAATTTTTTTTTTGCTAAAATAAACATTTACATACAGTCATACATATGTATATATACTCTTCTTTCTCTTTCTTACTGCATGAAATATAGCACACATGTAAACTGTGTTCTATACCTTGTTTTTCTTTCACTTAACGATATATCTTGGAGTTGCTCCCAATCGGCATATAGAAATCTTTTCATTTTTCTTACAATTGCACAATATTCCATTGTGACAATGTACAATAGTTTCCACAACCATTTTCCTACTGTTGGAGATTTAGGTTGCTTCCATTCTTTTATTATTACGGATAATGCCACAGCGAATAACCCTGGGCACATGTCGTATTTATAGAGCTGCATTTTCAGTGTTTCTTCCTAGAAATGGACTTACAGAATCATAGGTCAAGCACTACCTCACTTTATGAGATGTTTCCAAATTCTCATAAGGATTTTATCACATGAGGTAATGTATGAGATGCCAGTTAATCGGTGGCCCTGCCAAGAGTGAAATCGAACTTTTATATTTTTAACAATCTAATAGGTGAGAAATGGTATCTCACTATAGATTTAATTTGCTTTTTTTTTTTTCTCTTATGAGTGAAGTTTTAGGTCTTTTCATGTGTTTCTGGCTGCTTGCTTGTTTTTCATGTTAATGGTGCATCTTTGAGATCTACCCATGATGTTCTAGGAGTGTATAGTTTGTTGGTCCTTTTGCTGCTGTGCATTCCAGAGACTGCATTCATTTACGTTGTACTGTTATTTCCCCGGGTGTCACCCTAAACTTTACTGTGAACCAGAATTTCTTTGAGATGTAGGTATCCAGGAGGGCATAAACATTTAATTTCATTCGGGGCTGACAGATTGCATTCTGCAATGTCTCTAAACATTCACCTTTCCGTCAACATGGCAGACAGTTTTTACTTTCATATTTACTCATTTTACAGATAAGGCAATGCAGTCTAGATGAGGGTCACAAAGTTTGCCAGTGAGAGCCAGGATTGGAACCTTAGTCCTTTAAAACCATATTAATTACCGTTGACTAATGCCTTAGTCTGTAAAAATGAATTAATTCAACAACCATTTATGGAGTGCTTACTGCATGGCACGATTGGCTCCAGGCCCTGGAGATGCAAAGAGGAGCTTGTAGTCCTGAAGGGGAGATGAGTAAAGAAGCACATGACCACAGTCCGCATTTATGCATTTGCTTCTGCAAATGTGCACAGGTCACGTGTATGGGCTGTGTGAACTGGCCAAGCCAGCCTTTTTTTCCACTCTTGCCCAAGTCTGAACAAGATGAAAGAGGCTGGCGGTTTTGTTCTTCTGCTTTCTCCACATCCCTGTCCTGGTCACAGGCTCATTTTATGAGGCTCCATGCAAGTGTTTCCATATTAGAAAGGAGGGCCCATTAGTCTGCCACAGTAAGAAGTTCTTTAAAAAGTTCAACCCACTCATAGGGAAAAAAAAAAAAAACAAACAAACACATTTGTGTGGGCATAGCTTCTCACAGTGTCCTCAGGACTGTGACTTTAGGAAAACTGAGTTTTTCCTTTCATAGTTTTGTCCAGCTTGGCTCCCATAATTCCACATTTTCTTTGAAAGCAATTGGATTGGACTGGAGTAGAATCTCACTTTTTAATGCCTGGGGGCTTTCTTAGTCTTTTTCTTCTCGTGTTTTGAAAGATAATATCTTCTGAACAAAGTATTTGTTGAATAATTACCAATATTCTTTTCCTGTTACTTCTGATTCAGATATATAAATAGTTTTGATTATGTAATAAAATCACATTTTAGAATTCTATCGATGGCCCAGACAGCCAATTATAGATTCTAATCAGCATCTGGTAAGCAGTGATGGTATCCTTGGTCTTCAAGATGAGACCTGGAAATGTCAGAAATAACTTAGACCTTTTTTGGCTCCATATTTCTGATTCTGCCTGCCTGCCTGCCCGCCTGTCTGTCTAGCTAGCTATCACCTGTCTAGCTCAAGAATTCCTTTGATGTCATCTATGATTATTATCAAATAAATTCAAAACTCAGCTGATGGAATCTTCTTAGTATGGCATCATGGTTAAGTCTTGGCTGTGAAGTTGGACTACCTGTATTTGATTCCCAGACGTGCCCCTTGCCAACTGTGTGACCCTCAGGCAAGTTACTTCTCTAGACGTATCTCTAACATCGGCTCCTCTTATGGGTCTGTTGAGAGGATTAAGAGAGTTAACAAGAGAAAAGCGGAAAGTGCCTGGTAGAACACAATATACATGCTAGTTGTGGTGGTGGTGATGATGATGATGAAGAAAATGACCAGAAATTTTATTTTATTTTCTACCATGTTATTGCTCTTATTACTTTCACGTAATTTGTATTTCCAAGGTGTCCATCAAATTCTCCAAACTTCATATGGCTTGTCTCCTTGAAGATTTTGGGGTCTTTGGGTTGCACATTTTACCACCAAGATTATTCAGTGGTTTGAACATTCATTGCTTTGGTCTAGATCAGTGGGTTTCAACGGGGACAACCCTCCCCACTGCCCTCCACCCAGGGGATATTTGTCAAGATCTGGAGACATCTTTGGTTGTGTGTTTCAATAAAGGCCTTGGAGTGAGACCAGATTATCGTGTCCATTTCTAAATAACCCACTGTGGCTATGGGAGTCTTGTGCTCAGACTGTTTAGGTCTCTGTCAGACATCCACCTTAAACCTGGGGGTGAGGTCAGCTCTCCACCATGTGGCCTGAGAGTGAGGGCAGGTGGTTCCCCAAGGAAAATCAGGAAGCTGTTACCAGAAAGGGGGGCACAGAAGCTGGGCAGGCCTCACCCACAGCACAGATGAGGAAACTGAGGCTACCTCAGACCAGCTAGTTAATGGAGCTGCCAAGTTTCTGGCGCAGGTCTAACCCCAAAGCCCCTGCTCCTTCTGCCACACACCACCAAGGGCATGCTGCCCCTCACCCCATTTCTGTGCTCTCTGCTCACCACACTTCCTGTACTCCCTGTTCTGAGGCCCTACTTTTATGCCCAGGGTGTCTACATCTTTGTCTTAATCATGTTCTCCTCCATCTACCCTTATTCATAGGTCTTTACAAGTTATGAGCCACCCTGCTCTTCACTGTCTTGTTTCGGCTGGTTCTCACCATAACCAGAGCTAAGATGAACTCGACTGTTACCGATGTGCAAACCACAGCTCAGGGGACTTAAGCAGAGGCCCGTTGATGATGGTGGCACGCAACAGCTGCCTAATGATGGCATCATACCCTTGAACCTAAACTGTCTCCCTACAGAATGTTTCCCCATTATTTGTTCCTGAAAAAGCAGCAGGGGGTAAGTTAGCTGTGGATTGGATGGCAGACTCCTGGATGTGCTGAGATAGACCTTGGGATAGATGAACCTACTCACCAGCCATGGGCAGCTCTGGATCACCCCCTACCTGCACCACCCCAGTGAGGCTGGAGTCTGTCAGGAGGTAGGAAAGCCGAATGGGTGTTCCATGGGGGCAACACAGTCCCAAGAGGAAGAAAAGAAGAGGCGAGGCGAAAGGAAGGGATGATGGGGAAGGGAAAAGGGTTTCTTTTCAACCTCATCAACCAGTTTAAGTCGCCTCTTCTCCCCTGAGAGGGGAGGGGCAGAGGAGCTGAGAGCTTACCCTGGGGCGAGGGATCTACCCCACCCCCAGCATTCAGGCTTGTTGAAGCAGAGCCCTGGGCTCTGAGATCATGTGAGGGTCTAGGGCTGCTGTCTTGCCCTGGCCCTCAAATTGTTCACATACCACAGATGTTTGAGGGGAAGAGCAAGGGAAACGAGGAGAGACAAGCAGTTGGGGGTGTGAGGAGGAGGGAGAAGAGAGGCACACACAGAGGGCCTGTAACTCCCAAAATCCTCTTTTTTCTTTTCTTTTTTTTTAACGAAGCTTGATGTCCTGGTCAGCTGCTCGGGCTTTGGAATCCGACAAACGTGGATCTAAATTGCAGCTCTGCCACTTGCTGTGGGATATAAAACACGCGGTCTAACCTCTCTATGTCATTGTGCTCATCTATACCATGGTGGTCATGACATCATCTTGGTGTGATTACCATGAGGATTTAAAGAGACAGTGCCTATAAAATGCCTAGAACACAATAGGTGCTCAATAAAGCTATGAGCAAAATCCAGTGTCCTCGTCATGGCCTGTAAGCTCTTGTGTCCCGGCCCCTCCTACCCTCTCCCTATGGTTTACTGCACAAGTGCAAACTCTCTGATCTTTCCGTCCCTCAAACAGGCCAAGCCCGTTCCCACTTCGGGGCCTTTGCGTGCGCTGCTCCCTCCGTGTGGAGATCTCGCCTCACAAACCTTCAGCCTTGCGGTTTCTTCTTCTCGCTAGGCTTTTGCTTCCCCGGGTGCTTCCTCTCATCTGCTTACCTGAGCTTTCTCTCCCTCACACCCACTCCTCTCTACCACAGCACTCCGTTTTATAATATTTATCACTCTCTGGAATCCTCTGAAATGTTTTTATTGCCTCCCTTCCACGAGGACGAAAGTTCCACCAAAGCAGAAACTGCTTCATGTCGCTCGCATGGCGGCCCCGATAGTGTTGAGCATGTAGTTGGTGCTCAATAAAATCTCCCAAAGGAGCGAAGGGTGAAGGCGATGGTGGCCACGGCGGCAGCGGCGATGAGGAAGACTCCTTAATCTCCTCCTTCCCAGGCTTCAGAAATATTTTTCTTTTTCTGGCCTGCCTCATCTTTAGAGCCTCTCGCTGCCTCTTCTGGGCGTCTTGAGTATAATAGGCAGATCCGGTTTTAGAAGGAGATGGCCCAACCTTTGGGAGGAAGGCAGGGCTCATGAGAGACAATGACGTGAGGCAACTGTGTTTTCTTGGCCGAAGCCTGAGATTCTGGAGCGAGTTTATAGAACGCTACCTCGTTGTTACTGCTGGCTGTTGAACATTCATGTATCGCTCGACATAGGACAGGATCTGTCACAATGCCTTTTGTCGAATTTGCTAAGAGCTTTACGAATGTTTTTTATTAGCTATAATTAACCTGGCAGGCGTACACCTGAGTCAAAAAATGGGCCACTGGCATTTTGCGGGAGGGGAATGCTTTCGTTCTCAGATGCCTGAGTTCATTTCTGCTGAGTGTATAAATACCAGAGAACAGAATGTCAAGGGCAGTGTTTGACTCTTCCCCTGGATTGGGGGTGCAGAGGTTTAGATATGAGGCACGAAATCTAAGAATCATCTAAATAGGCTCTGAAGGAATTCTCAAAGAGATTCTGCCCACAGCTTCGGTAGCTTGGTTGGCCTTTCTGGGGGTCTTTGTGTTCTCGTGTATGTCATTGCTTAAAGCTCTAGGTATTGTCACTGCTCACGGCATAGCATCTGCCATTTGTCTTCAGCACTGGACTGTGAGCTTTCTGAGGGCAGGGACTGCATCCGAGTCATCCTTTTAACCTTAACACAGGAGCTGGTGTGTAGTCAGTACTTAATCAAAGTTTCTTGAGTGTATAAATAGGATGAGCATAAGGAAATAAATAATCGAGAACTTCCTAGTGTAGACACACATCATATATTGAGGAGTGATCATCAAAACTCAGACCACCGATCAGCAGAAGCTGGCTCTTCCCTCTGTTCATGGCCTTGTCAATGGGTCCTTCCCATTCTTAGCCACACCCTCTCCATGCCACGTGACCAAGAACAGGAAGAAGACCTCAATCTGCCGGTGGCAAACTTGTGGGTCTCTTCCTAACGCCACAAACCCCAGCCCAGGTCATAGGGATGAGGATGCTTTTCTGTTAACTGGCTCTCGGTCAATTCCTTGTATGTTACTGTAAAATTATATTGCAATATAATTTTAGGAATGTCAAAAGATACATTTCTGAAATAATAAGAACATCTGTAAAGATGTGTTATGTATGTAACACATGCCTCCTGAAGAATAGTTAATAATTATGGACAACAAGAAGAAAATAGAAATCACCTGTAATTCTACCATCCAGAACTAGTCACTGTTATTCATTTAGGATTTTAAAATATTTATAGATACAGATATATAGATATAAATTACCTGCATATATATATAAGTCTGTAAGTGATTTTAATAAACATGGAATCAAAGTATACTACAAATTATAATAGCTAGTATTTATACAGGACCTCCTATGTGCAGTTATTATTCTAATGTCTTGTACATCCTAGCTTACTTAATCCTCATAATATCACTATATGCTAGGTATTAATATAATCATCCCCAATTTAGAGTCAAAGAAACTGAGTCACAGGGAGGTTAAATAAGGTGGCACAATGATGAATGATGAAGCCAAGATTTGACTCCAGATATGTCTTATTTAACAGCAGATGGGAATAGCTTGCCTTACTAATATTCTTCTATAGCTGTAGCTGCAAAGTTTTCTATTGTACCACAATTCATTTAACCCAGGGTGGTAGACAGATGTCAAATCATGCACCACATTAAAAAAGAAAAAGAAACCCATCATCGGTCTCATTCCAAAATTCGAGCATGAGCTAAGATGTTCCTGTATTAGTTTGCTAGGGCTGCTGTAACAAGACACTACAAAAGAGGTGGCTGAGGACAGACATTTATTGTCTCACAGTTCTGGAGGGCAGAAATCCAAAACCGAGGAGTCATCAGGGCTGGTTTCTTCTTATGGCTGTGAATAACGAATCTGTCCCAGGTCTCCCTCCTTGGCTTGTGTATGGCCACCTTCTCCCTCTGTCTCTTCAAATCGTCTTCTCTCCTTGTTTGTCTGTCTCTGTGTCCAAGTTTCCCCTTTTTATAAGGACCAGTCATATTGAATTAAGACCTACTCTGCTGGACTCATTTTAATTTGATTACCTCTCCAAATAATATCACATTCTGAGGTACTGGGTGTTAGGTCGCCAACATAAATTTTTGGAGTGATGTGATTCATCCCATAACGGTTCCCAGTCAGCATCATAAGGACATTAGTCCACATGATTTCTTTTTTATTTGTCTTGATGGAAGTATTGATGTTTTGCAATTGTAACCTGCTGTGCACAAAATTATGAAATATATTAAGGGCTTAGAAAATTAACTAATATATCAGAAAGTCATATAAAATGGAATTTCTAGGTCAAAAATTGGAATATTTCTAAGGCCTTTGATATTCATTGCCAAATTTCCCCTAGAAAGACCGACCCCTGACCCCTAATGCTCTCAATTAAGGAAACAATATTCCTCAAGGCCAGGATTCTGTTTTATTGCTTTTTTTGTTTACTAGGCCATGCCTGGCATCTATTAGGTGCATAATACATATTTCAATGTAAAACAATTACTTCATTGTGCTTCATTTTTTAAAGCATGAGTATGTCTCAAATATTGTATGGGACACACATATACTGAAAAAATTATTCTTTGTTTATCTGAAATTCAAATTTAAATAAGCAGCCTGCATTTTTATTTGCTAAATTAGGCCAAGTGGGAATAACAACAATCCCTCTGTCTTGGTCACTACCCCATGATCACTCATGATAGTCATCCGTCCAATGGCTGGCATGGAGTAGGCCCTCTTCAAAAGTTAATTAAAATAGCAGTTTATTCCTCTCTGTACTCGTCACTGCAGGCAACTACCACTTATTTGAGCACCAATGAAGTCTCAGACATCTTAGAGATGGTATTTCTGATCTTCACAGCAACCGAGCCCAAGGACTCCCAGAAGTCACTGAGGGGGGGATCTGACGGTAGTCGAAGCTTCCCGGCTGTGTCGGGATGGAGCCAGAAAAATTCTGTCTGTTACTGGCACTGGGTAGAGGGGAAAATTGTGGCTAAAATTACAGATTCTTTTCTTTGGGGAAGGTGGGGTATGGTTAAATGGACTAAGGCAGAGAGAGCTGTAAAAAAAAAAAAAAAACAACAATGCTGATTTCACTAAGTTCTCCACAGTGGTGAAAGGCCAACCCCACAGGGCATTTTTGTGGGCCAGTTGTGAGGGGTGATCTTAGCGGATGAGGGACTTTTGATCTTATCAGTCTTCCGGTTGCATCAGTCCAGCAGCATTTGGGGTGTGTGGAGAGGTTGGGGAGGAATCTTTACTCCAGCCAGCTGGTAACTGCATGCTTCGAGCCAGACAACCCTTTAGGAGAAAGTTCATTTCTTATCCTCATGTTTCCATGAGGAACTTTCCCCCCACTTTCTAGGAGACAAAAGTATTTGGAAGTGAAGCATTTCTTACCGTTTGTCCCCTCAATCTTCCCCCAGTGGGTGAAGAGGGCCTCGGCTGATCGGCCGAAGTGGGAGAAGGACTGAGTGTTTGCTCCCCTTTTCGCAAAGGCCTGTCTGCAGGATAGAGTTTTCTCTTGGGGTCCCCACAAAAGGCTGGCTGGGTGGCACGCTGCAGCACTCGGTGTGTCCGATTTGCAGAAAGGTTGCAAATGACACTCCTTGAAGTTGAGCAGGGTGCCTCAACCCCCAGTGGGGTAAATACCTTTGGTGAGGGCCCAGAGGCAGGCGTTAGAAGCAGGTCTGGAAGTCTGTCCCAGTGGAAGGTTCGTGGCAGGCAGAATAATGACCTCCACCCTCAAAGATGGCAACATCCCAAATCCCAGAACCTCTGAATATATTACCTTACGTGGCAAGAGGGACTTTGCAGACGTGATTAAATTAAGGATCTTGCATATTCTGGGTTATCCGTAATCACAAGGTCCTTCTAAGAGAGAAGGTGATGTGTTGAGGAAAGAGGCAGTTTGAAAGGCGTTCTGCTGCTGGCTTTGAAGAGGGAGGAAGGGGCCACAAGCCCTGGAAAGATTCTCCTCTAGAGCGTCTAGAAAGTAACACAGCCTTGTGACACCATGATTTTAGCCCAGTGGAATAAATGTGTTGGGTTTCTGACGTCCAGATAATAAACGTGTGTTACTTTAAGCCACTAGGTTTTGGGAATTTGTTATGGCAGCAACTGGAGTGGAATACAGACGTGGTTGGTGTTACGTAGCAATTACCCTTCTCGCTGCCGTTTGGTCAGGTCTGGTCTTCCTCGTGGGAGGTGTTCCAAAGTCTAGACCCGTGGTGTTCATATATAGCTACTTAAAATTAAATATTAATTGAAAATTCATTTCATTAGTTTCTCTAGCCGCATTTCAGCTGCTCAATAACCAGATGTGGCTTGTGGTTTACCTATTGGACAGCACAAATACAGGCTATTTTCATCATCCCAGGAAGTTCTATTAGACAGCATCGGGCGGGACTTAGGGGGAAGTTGCAGGAAACCCGTTAGCCCTTGAGTATTTGCCATGTTTCCAACTGGCCAAAATGAAGAATATAGCTGAATAGCTGATGGTTTATCTGACCGCTGTATTTATAGTTCTAGATGTATTTTGCCCTGCGGGTAGTGGGGCAGAGGTGAGATCGATCCCTTTAAGTCCTAGCACAGCTAAGATAGGTCAAGGATCTCATAGAATTGGAAGGGAGGAGCCCAGCTGCCGGGGACCAGAGGATGCCAGGCTCGGCACACATTAGGGCTTCTTGACTCCCAAGAGAGACCTGGGGAGAGGAAGTGGTGAAGTCCTTCAGACACATAACCCAGACGGCAGCTGCATTCCCAGAACCTCTGAGATCCAGATAAGATCGCCTCGAAACCTCATTCCATTCCTGAGCAGTCCAGTTCTCTTCTCCAGACTTCTGAGGTTTTTTTTTTTTTTTTTTTTTTTTTTTTGACATTTTCAAGACCATTCTCTCCTTGACGCTGACCTCTCTGTGCTCCATTAAACCAAACCTGACTTTCAGCTCATTCATTGATTTCAGTGCAAAAACTCCCCCAGGTCAAGCATTTGAGAGGCAGTGAGGAGTGATGGTTGAGGATGGGGATGCTGACGTCAGACTACCCAGGGACTGCCACTTACTAGCTCTGGGAACCTGGACAACGTACCTGACTTCGCTGTGCCTCAGTTTCCTCATCTGGAAAACTGCGATAATCATCGAGTTGTTGTGGGGATTAAATGGGTTAATTTGTGGAAATCCCTAAAACAGTTTCTGGCACATAATAAGTTTTTAAAAGGAGTTGGTTCACATGTGTAGGTATATTAGACTTCGCTGAACATTTGGGGTTCGCAGAGAGAAATCTGATTGTAAACAATTCAATACCCAACTCGCGTCATTCCTGGTTTAAAAGTCTGTTCAGCTTGTCACTGAAGATTCTAAATGGGCCCTCTGGTGTATGTGGTACCCATCCCTTGGTCTTTTCTTCTTCCTCTTTCGTCTTTGGCTGGGGATCTCCAGGGTGGGTAGGGGAGTTTATAGGGCACGTTCCAGATTGCTCTTTTACAAGGATTTTTTTTTTCCAGTCCAGATTCATCATTCTTCACGTGTTTATGCCAGTGGCATTTCAGGCTAAAATAGCCGGCGTTATCTTTTTCAGAGGAAGTGGGAGGCGAGCCCTTCCAGCCGCGGCCTGTTGGCTGCAGCTGTGAGTCAGTAATTCCTGGTCCCCTTTCCACAAGGGCTGGGCTGGGGGCTGTATGAGAGCTGGTCTCAGGTTTATGCTGGGGTGTTGCCTAAGCCCAGCGGAAGCACCACCCTTCGAGTGGTGAACATGGGAGGAACTGGCATTGACCTCAGAGTGAAAAGATCCAGATTCTCCCCCACTCCCAACTTGGCTACTTACTTGCTCTGTGTTCTTGGACGAGTTACTTCACCTCTCTGGGCCTCAGTTTCCTTACATGCAAAACACTGATAATAGCTACCTTATGAAGCTGCTACTACAATTCAGCATAATTGTTTATTTAAAAGGCAATAATGCATTTGAAAAGCCTGGTATACAGTAGGTGCTCAATAAACAGTAGTTATAATTTACCTCAGCACTCAGATCATTGTTATGAAGTCGGTGTAATTGCCCCATTTTGACTGAGCAAATTGCCACAGGTCTCAAAGCTAAATACATTGGAGCCAGGACGGCTGGCCCTCTGATTCCAAATGTTATAATTTTCTTTGTCTCTTCTGTATTACACAAATGAAATGCACGAATACATTCTTTTTGCGAAAACTTAATAATTTAGAAGCTTACAGAGTGAAAAGTGAAGTTCATTTCCTCACCTGTCAACCTCATTCTCCTGCTCAGAGATAACCACCATTAACAGTTCATTACGGATGAGTGTAGTCCATTTTCTATGAAGTCTCATCACAATTTTCACACATACTTTTTAAGCATGAATGGTATCTATCTATCTGTTTATATAGCAAGTTCTGTGATTCATTTTTGATGCTTAGCTCTATGTCTTAGAAATTTTCCCACACCTGTATTTATAACTTTGCAACATTTTTTTTGTAACTATTACTTAAGATTCCAGAAAACAAATGTATGATTATGTAATCAAATTTATAAATAATTTCTCTATTGAAAAACGTTTGGATTGTTTGTAGTGTTTCATTTTTGAACTTCATTGGTTCATATTAACGTGACAGGGCTTTCAATTCCGATGCAGTCAGATCTGTCAGTCATTCTTCTACAGCTTCCGAGTTTTGTGTCTTGTGTAGGAATGTCATTTCCCATCTTAAGGTTGTAAAAATACTCTCCTCTGCTCTCTTCTGGTATAACCTCATCCTAGAAGTGGGGCCCAAAATATTGTCACTTTAAATGTGGGCATCAGTGTCATCACGCTGAAGATGAGAACTAATTGGCAATCTCTGGTTGTGTTGCATTTGAATTCATTCGTTACAGACATACTTGATCGTTTTGGTTTTGGGTTGAAGTCTAATGTATCTGGGATCTATTATTTTGAGTGGCATTGGATAGGATCTAGTTTTATTTTTTTCCTTTATAAGTGAGAAGTCGTGTCAATACCACATATTGGATAGTCTTTTCTTTCCTCTTCTGATTTAAATTGTTAACTTTATCATTAGAGTATATCTTATATTTGAGCCTATCTCTGAAATCCCCTGTTCCATTAATATATCTGTAAGCTTAATCATATTCATTCACCTACTTCGTTCTATTGCTCTGTACTTGAACCAATACTACCTTGGCAAAGAATAAGTGTTCAAATAATACAATAAATATTTTCGAATGCGTTAATGTACGTGGATTACAATAAGAGATGTCTTACTTCACGATTTTTGTACTTATTATGGTGCTAAGTCTGACTTGTTAATATTCGTTTGGGATTTATCATCTATCTTAGAGAATGTGGACTATGGCTGTTTATCCGTGTGTTCTCCTTATCTGGCTTTGGCACAAGCGAACGAGTCCCTGATCTTTCCAGCGGGTCACACGTCCTCTCTGTTGCCTTTTCACATCTGTTAGTGACAGATTTTATTATTCCGGCTGTCGTGACAGAGCTACAGCCCGGGAGCATCAGTGAGAGGATATAAGTAAAGAGAAACTCCGATCTGGATCCTGGACGACATCACTGGCAAGCGGCGCGTGGAGGAGAAGCATTTGCAGGCTGGATGATTCAGCTAAAGGGAGGAATGCAGGCAACAGTGCTAGAGATCGCGGCGCTGTGAACTTGCCTAAGGCAGGTGCCAGGATACTAAACTCCACACAGGTGAATGTGTGTGTGTGTGTGTGTGTGTGTGTGTGTGTGTGTGTGTGTTCGTCCGTCTGTCTGTCTGGGTCTTTCTACACATGTTCGTGATAAGCCTATGAGCATATCACAACGTATAGTGTTATATGTACATGTATGTAAACATGCGAATGAGTATATGCCTGTGTGTATATGAATATATATACGTAGGAATCTATGCGTGGGGGGATGCTTGTGTGTATTCTAAAGAAATTCCTGCCTCAGTCCAGGGCTGGCCAGACAGGGTAGCGCAGGGACTGCTGAAAGCTTCGTGGGTTTTGTGACTGGATGGATCAGTGGACCCACATGAAGTACAGCTGCGAAAGGCTGAGGCAGGAAAAGAGAGGTACAGGACGGACAGTGTGGCTTTGAGAAAGCGATCTAATATCACTTACCCTTAGTCTCCTCCCCACGTAAAACATGGAAGAGACTCGCCCCTGCCCTGTCCCCTCATCCCTCCTGTCTTCGAGCTTGGTGTGACACCGACAGGAGCTGATATCTGTGAAAGTGTCTTATGGGACGAAGGGGAAGGAAGTGCCACCAAGCTCTGGTTTCTTGTTTCCCATCTGTGCTGTTGCCAGCAAGGTAGAGGCTGTGACATGGAGGCCGAGGAACAGCTCCGTTTCATTTGCACTGGGCTGTCAAAAAAAATATATATAGGTATGTGCTTTCCCCCTAGGAACTGGTGTCTCCTGTCCCACGTCACAGGGCCTGGACACCCTTCTAATCAAGCTAGCTTCACGTCTCTGTGTCCTGTGGACAGAGCTGTTGGCTCCTCATATCCCACCCTACCCTCAGCACACAAACAAGCCAAGACAGACAAACAGCATCTCTCTCCAGAGCAAACACTAGACACACAGTACCGGCTGTGGAAGTCTGGTATAACATGAAAACTTCAACTACTCTCTCTTGTTGAGTCTGCTAGGCTGGCAGACTCCATTACCTTTCCCTCAGTTAACTGTATTTGCAGGTTTAAAGGTTCCTGGAATAGAGTTAAGCAGAGCAGCTCCATCTTGGCTCCTCCTGCTTTAAACGCTGCGGTGTGGGCAGCATGCTTTGCAGAGGTCTGTCGGCATGGTGTTACCCATGTCACCTGGCAGCTGAAGACTGGACGGCCAAGGGAGACTGGCCACTTCTGAGTATGAGTGAGTGATGGGGGAGAAGGCCATCCAGCAAATGGTGCTAAAAATATCCAGTCAGGTCATACAGTGTTAAGAGGGTATTAGGGCTCTTTTCGATATCAATGACGGGGGTGGGGGTGAGGGGAAAGGAAGAAACCTCATTCAAATTAGCTTAAAGAAAAAGTAAAATTTGTACTCTCTTTCTCTCTTTGATCTTTTCTCTCTCACTCATTCTTCAGTCCCTTTAGATAGGTTAGCTTTGTGTAATGGAGGAAGATGACCACTAGAAACCATAACTTCATACCCTTCCAAGAACCCCCATAACAGGAAGTTATCTCAGATTGCTTTAGCAGAAAAATCTCAGTGAAGACTGATTGGCTTGGCTCAGGACGTGTGTCCACTTCTTGTCCAATCGCTGTGTCTGGAGAGATAAAATGTTCTAATTTGCCATCCCGGATCACTGGCCCATTCCTATAGCTGGAGTGGGGGGATCGGCCATCCCCAGATAGTGCTTGGAGTGGGGAAGGAGCACGTCCCCAAATGGAAGGGATCCTGGACAGTCAAAATTCATGTTCACTGTGCAGTGGTCTCCAACCATTTTGGCAACAGGGACCGGTGCTCTTATGAGGATCCAATGCCTGATGATCTGAGGTGGAGCTGAGGCATGGTGATGTCAGCGCTGGGGAGCAGCTACAGATACAGCCGAAGCTTCACCGGCTTGCCGGCCGCTCACCTCCTGCTGTGTGGCCCTTTTTCCAACAGTTTCAAGGACCAGTACCAGTTAGCAGCCGGGAGGTTGAGGACCCCTGCACTATGGGCAAAATAACCACTGGCTCCATTAGAGGAAATGGGCCCCTCGACTTAAATTGCTTTCTGAGCCTTGGCAGGCACCACTTTCCATTGCTTTGAAGCCATCTCAGAGTAGAAGGAATAAGATGAAGTTATTGTATTGTCGATGTGGAATATGCTGATCTCTCCATCCTCGTCACCTTTCCAAGGACCCTTCCAAATAAGACCATCACTGGAAGTTACTTATGCATATCTGCATGTCTGTTTCTTTTGTGCGATCCTGAGAACCCAGGCTAGAAGGACCAGCCTAAAGTGTATCTGGATGTTGCCTCCCTTCTGATCTGATCGCAGGTGGGAAGAGGAAGCTCAATGTTGGATGCAAACATTTGAGAGGGCCACTGATATATTTTACCAATCCATTAGATCCAATCTATTTGGATTCTCGAGAGGCTCACCCAGCTGGACATTTCATTCTTATGAAGCATCAGTAAGGAAACTGGAGACGTTATTTATGCTGGAAAACAGAAGACATACAGGACCTACCGGCCAGTGATTTTATCTATGGGAAAGACTGATCCATGGAAGTATATTAGTCTACTCAGGCTGCCATAACAAAATAACAGACATTGGCTTAAACAACAGACATTGATTTTCTCACAGTTCTGGAGGCTGGAAGTCCCAGATCAAAGTCTGGTGGGATCAGTTTCTGCTGAGGGCTCTCTTCCTGCCTTGCAGACAATTGCCTTCTCTCTGTACCCTCACATGGTGGGGAGCTCTCTGGAGTCTCTTCTTATAAGGTCACTAATTCCTTTCGATCAGGGACCCACTCTTATGACCTCATTCAACATAATTTACCTCCTTAAAGTCTTATCTCCAAATACAGTTACATTAGAGGCTGGAGCTTCAACATATGAATTTGGGACGGGGGAGCGGAAATAAACATTCATTCCAAAACAGGAAGGGACAGTAGGTGTATTCTTAATCCTATCGAATCTTAATTTCCTATGATTATGTGTCAGAAACCGGGCTAAGTGCTTTATGTGAATTATCTTAGTTAATCTTTTCCACCTCTATGAAATACATTGTCATTACGTCACTTTTACATAAGAGGCAACCAAGGTTGAAGACAGTTAAGGAAGTTACCTAAGGTCACAGAGCTAGTAAGTGGCAGAGGTAGAGCTTGAGCCCAGATCCACCTAATTAAAAACCTACACTCTTACCTGGGATGCTTCCAGCCACTGACTACCCACCCCCACTGAGGGTCTAAACCACAGTACTCTTTGAATGTCCAGGTTTCTTGGAGGAATTTGAGTTTCAACATCTGCCTATTTTATAAAGCACGTAGTTTTTCAGTATGATTTCTTATGTATCAGGGAGTACCGAAATCTGAGTAATCAAAGCCCTTGGCGTTTTGGTTTGGGAAGCAGTCTCATGCACCCGAGGGATGCACCCTCAGATACACCCTGCTCCCCATACCTGGTTAGGCCATGCTCTTAGCGGCAGCCCTGCTCTGAAGTTAGGTAACATCAAGGTTCTTGGTTTGACGGAATAACATCAGGAAACAAAATATGGAAAACTCACAAGTTTGTTGTCTTAGTTCATTAGAGGGGGCTGTACCATGAAGCTAATGAAGCTTCGGGGCCTCTCACTGGCCCTAGCTTCGTGTTTACAGAGCTGTCTGTTTTCATAAGACATTTTAACTGCAGTGGCCGAGACCACTGTCTCTTTTCACTTCACCTCCTTTCCGTCCCATTTCTTGGGTTGGATGGTGTTGGAGTGAACACTCTTTCATGCAAGGTGGCGTTGGATGGCCAAGCATATTGTACATGCTCAGTTTTGTCTTGTTTTCTCAAATTGTATGAGCTTCAACCTCTCACACCCCCCAAACTGATCTGCCTCTCCTTTCTTATCATTACTGGTTCTGTGACTCAGAATCTGCTTGGTAAGTAGCCGCGTTCCTCTGAGTGATCGGTAGGATGAAGATCATTACCTCTGCCTTCATGTCACCCTTGGGATCCCTTTCAGCTTTAAGAGCAGAGAAAACAGCCAGCAGGCCCTGGGCGAGCATGTGCCTGACCTAGGTGCCTCTCAGGAATGAGCCTATTATTCATTAACAAGCCTGGTTATTTTATGGGCCAATTAACTTGGGGGGCTGTGCAAGGGAAGTTCCAACATCGTGCTAGGCTGCATCCCCGCTCCTCATCGCTCTGTTCTCCCCACTGTAGTTTGGGTCTTTGCCACTGTTTAAATTTAAGCCGATTTGCTCTCCCAGCATCTGCAGTTTGATTATTTGACTATTGCCTGGCTCTTGGTCAAACCACTGGGGAGCCCACTAGCCAGTGATTAAATCTGAGCCATGATTATAATGGTTTTATTTTAGTTGGGCCTCTGTTAATGGGCCCACTGGTATTAGAGTACAGTGTTATTGTAATGAGGTATTAGCCTCATAGAAATAATCATGCGAAGCGAGTGGGCTGAGAAATGCCAGACCAACGGAGTTGATTATTTGGCCAGGACATCTTGATATTTCATTCCGTTGTGAAAGGGAGAGTGTGTGGGAAGAAACGCGAGGAGGCCGGCCGTTACCGAGCACCTACTGTGTGTTAGGCACGCCCTAGGCACTTTTCCATATTCTCCATTTTATGTTGTCACGATGCAGCGTAGCAGCATTGAGAGCGTACCTGTGCTTACAGAGGAGGCTCAGAGACGTTAAGAAGGTCGCCCTTAGTCACTCAGCTAGAAATGGAGGAGGCATATGCTGAGCCGCTCTGTTTCTTTCACTGTAAGCTGACAGATGTGCTCGTACCTCTAAGGCACTCCCAGCTCCTACATGATTTTTTTTTTTTTCCCTGTTTACTTTTGGTCTCGGTATCAGCAATGCTCTGTGAAAGGTGCTGTGAGCAGGGAGGAAGCTGTGAAAAGTAAGAATATAGGCGAGGTCATTTGTAGGAAGAATCACCAAGATCGTTTTGAAGGCGACTGTAAGTTACTGATTTTGTTTCTTGACTTCTTAGTGAGTGCAATGCAACCAAAGAGAAGAACCGACTCACTAGCTCAGAAGCAGGGTGTAATTCCAGCTGTGCCGCCAACTTCTGTGTGCCCGGGCCTTTCCGCCTCCTGCCTACTTCTCCAGCATCTGTCACCTACCATTCTCTGTCTCACTTATGCTGCTTTAGCTTCGCAGCATGCAAGTACTTTATTTGGTAAGCGATCCCAGGAAACACTGATAAGGAGAGTGAAGACATGAGAAGGATGGGAAGAAAGGGGATAAAGGGTGAGTCATTAAGTATGATAACTTTTGGGAACCTGGAGCGGACTCCTGCCCGGGGACTGCGGGAGCCCGTGTAGAGCACGCACTTCAGTTATCCTACCCAAGGACTGCGTGACTGTGACTTTGGAGAAAGCCCTCCAAGAGCTGCAAGTTTGTAGAGCTGGAAGACTGGCTGGTGTGCAGAGTGTCCACTGCCAAGAGGATATGGGCGTGTCATGGACAAGATTCTGACACAATGAGAAAATGTCAAGCATGATTTCTTTTTAAGCCACTGGAGTAGGGTTTTCTATCATTTGCAGTCGAAGGGATTCCCAAAGTGAGGACTTGTCTCAGGGCGCTTTGCTTTCTTTCAGTCTTGTGAACTTATCTCACTTCTTCTTGAATTAGAAAGAGAGCCCCTCATGTACTGCCTCCGCCTGGCCCTCTTTCCCCTCACTCCTCCCCATGACTTTTCTGCCTCCTTTCGATGCAGTGCAATTCCCGAGAGGGGCTGTGTCTCACCGACCCCCTAAAGTGGTTTCCCCACTACTCTTTGAAGCCAGGTCTGCCAAAATCCAGACAAAATAACAAGTCCAGTTTTGTTTTGCTTTTTTGTTTTGTTTTAATGATTAGATTCAACAAGCATAAAATCACCTTGTCAAAGGCTTCTAAACACTTACTCTCAATATCCACACTGACTGGCAACAAGTTCGCTCTCAGCCCTGGGCCGAGGACCACACTTTGAGTACGACAGCTTCCTACGGTTCTGGCCAGTGTGTCCATTAGATGGGACTCCCGTTAGCTACTGCTGCATAAAACTTCCTGGCTTAAAGCAACAAGGACTTTATTATTGCTCATAATTTCTTTGGGTCAGGAATTTGGGAAGGGCTCGGCTGGTCAGTTCTGGTTAGGGATCTGTAGTATGGTTGCAGTCAAGGCTGCAGCAGCTGGGGGCTGGTCAGGCATCTCTCTGTATGTAGTTCCAGGGCCATGTGACCCCTCTGCAGAGGCTACATGGCTGTCTCAGGCAGCTGACTGCTGACACGGAGACATAGATGGAGACTGAAGGTGCCAAGAGTGAGCGTCACGGTGGGCAAAGTGGTATTCGAATCGCCCTTTCGGAGCTAGCCTCAGAAGTTATGCAGCATCACTTCTACATACTCTATCTATTGCAATACTCACAAACATGCACCCACATTCAAGACCCCGCCTGTTGATGGAGTAGTGGCAAGATGTGAGAAGAACATGTGAGATGGTAGATACTATCGTATCCATCTCTGGAATATATAATTTGCCTTTTCCGGGATGGCAGACCTAGGGTGGGGGCAAAGGATGAAGGCAGAAAGCCTTATTAGGAAGGTCGTCGGGGTGAGAAGTGGAGCAGGATGACGTCTAGGCAGCGAGGAAGCAGAGGAGGGGCTGATTTGTCTTTTGTAGGAAGTAGAAATCACGAGGCGATAGTGACCAGGAAGTGAAGAGTGAAGGAGGAACGGGAACAAAGACGTGCCGAAGATCCCTGGCTCTGCCATTTGGGCAGATGGTGGGTCATTTGCAGAGTGTGAGAGTGTAGGAGGATGAGCTGGGAGCGCGAGTGGGGCTGTGGATGGGTTTGGCTTTGGCCATGCGGAGTTGGATTCATACTGCCTGATTCATGAAAATTCTTCCAAGTGTAAGACTGAGCAACAGTGTGGAACTTGGAAAACATTATATCCAGCTCTTAGAATCCCTGCATAAGAATGTGTCAGGTACCCAGACAAAACGGGGCCACAAAAGGGCGGGGATTACAGGGCAGATGCATAGACCTGAGTAAGGAAACTGATGAATGCAGCACAGTGCAGCGTTTGCCAAACTTGACTGATTGTCAGAATCCCCTGGGGAGCTTGTTAAAAATAAAAATTCCCAGGCTCCACCCAAAGTCACTGAATCAGAATCTTTGGAGGAGGGGCCTGGGAGTTCCTAGTTTAATAAGTGCCCCCAGGTGATTCTGATAAGCAGGCGAGTTGGGCCAACACTGGAGAAGCGATTGCTGGGCTTTGCTGTTGCGCAAGGCAGGAGCAGGCAGGAGCATCCTTCACATATGCAAAATCTAAAAGGAGCCCCCTGGCGTAGTGCTTAACTGTCGCCCTGGGTTGAGAGCTCAGGCTCTGCATGCACACAAACCTGAGTGTGCATTGGGGGGGCTCTCTTGCCTCCTACCATAGCTATTGCTGCAATTATCTCAGTGCATTCTCAAAACAATTCTCTGACAACAGTGAATGTCGTACAATTCATTTAAATTCCGTTACTACCAGGAGTTAGTATCAGGTTCCATAGGTTAAAGAGCGAGGTCCCCAATAAGACTGCCCTGACTTTGGATGCCAGACACAAGTGGAGGTCCCCAGGCTATCCACATTCTAGCCGATATGACCCCTAACTCCCCACATTTGATAATTCACCAGAACGCCCTAACAGAACTTTAGGAAAGCACTCTACTTAAATTACCATTTTATTATAAAGGATACGAACAGCCAGACAAAGCGCTACACAGGGCACAATCTGCACGGATCCCAGTGCAGAAGCTTCTGTCCCCAGTCTACAATGATTCCTGTTTAAGTTAGAGGACCACTGCCCTAGAGCCTCTGTGTGCAGTCGAGTTGTCCGAGCTGTGAGAGGAGGCTGGAGACACCGGATCAGGATGTGGAGGGTGCCGTTGGCTTCCTACACTACAGCCATGCATTCCACTTTGTACTTGCTACCAGGACAATGATTCAGTTTCAGGTCATGGGCGGCTGTGCTGCTGTGGAGAGCCCCGGGGATGGGTCATGATTGGTGAAAGCCAATCAGAGTCCTCTTCTACTTGCCACCCCTCGTTCGAGTGTGGCCAGGTGGTGCCATGCTGGCAGGGAGACAAGAGGGGAAGTCATCAGGGGTGTCGGGGAGTGGCTATCCACGTGGAGTAAAAAGGTAAGGAGGAATCATTCTCTTTTCTGCCTCTGGACCTCGTAGTCACTGGGTGATACCTGGAGGTGGGGCAGCCATCTTGGGAATACAAAGGGAGCCAGCCTAAGCAGACAGACCAACATGATGAGGATGGCACAGTGGAAGGATGTCCCCCTCCGGCCCCCCTGAAAAAAAAAAAAGGTTCTTGATGATATCGCTGAGCTGCTGGATTAATTCAGCCTGAGGCACTCTCCCTCAGGAGCTCTTATTACACTAAAGGATGTCCAATGGGACTTTTTCTGCTCTTGACTAATGTCTCCAACCTGAGACCTGTAGGCACCTCTTCCCTCTCCCCAACATCATACCAAGGGAGGTACTAGACCAGGGTTCCTCAATCTTGACGCTCTTGTCATTTTAGACCAGGTAATTCCTTGTTATGAAGGGCTGGCCTGCTCATTATAGGATGCTTAGCAGCACCCCAGTGTCTCAACCCTTTAGATACCAGTAGCGCCCCTTGAGGTATGACAACCCAAAATGTCCCCAGACATTATCAAATGTCTCTGAAGGGGGGAAGGCACAACATTGCCCTAGTTGAAAACATGATGCTAGACAATCCAAGTCAGGCGAGTCTCAGACCAGGTCTGTGGCTCTGCAGCTTCACTCACTCAGCTAACGTTCAAGAGGTGAGACAAGTGAAGAAAACAGAAGGAAGGAGGATTTCTTTGCAGACAGTTGTCAGAGCCCAGGAGTCCCCCCTTTTCATCTTAAGCCAATGGTTCTCGAAGAGAATTCCTCACAGAGAACAGGGAGGTCCACCAGGAAAGAGACAAGTCTGTCTCCACCACCCCCACTCTGGCTGAGCTGTGCAAACTCATGGACTCCCAGCCTCCGCTGAGCAGTTGTATGTAATTAGAGAGTTCTTGAGAGAACTTTGGGATGTCTGGATGTTTGGAGAGATTCAGGGATTGTTGCCAGACTCTGGCCTGGAGAAGTTTAAAGGTGAGAAGCTGGTTTGAGTGGCATGTGACAAGACAGTAAAGAGCAAGGGCTACAGTGGCAGGGAACAGATGGGAAAGCCATGCTGAGTCATCATGGAAGGACTCACCTTCTCCATGGAACTGAGAGGCAAGGCGAGGGTTGTGTGGGGTGTATGGGAGGAGGAGGTGGCGATCAGACAATCAGGGTGGCTTACCTTTGCCAGAGAATGGTGTAGAAGTCCCCTGGGAAAGCATCTCCAACGAAATCACAAAAGTTCCTCCATCTGCAACACACATGGTCACAATGCCAGCACCAACCTAATCGGATCTATCTCTCATTCCTGTTCCACCACTGCCCTGGAGGGAACAGAAATGACATTAGCAAGCGAGAGAGCGGCTGGAGCAAGGGATAGAAAAGACTCCCCCATCCCTTCTCCTCGCTGGAAGCTTCCTAGCTGGGGTGTGGCTGGAACTCAGTGGTGGAAGGGACCAGGATGTGAGGGAGAATCTTTAAGTTGGGTGAGAAGTCAAAGTTTCAGTATTAGACTGGGCTGAATTTTTCTTACCTGAAAAATGAGACTGTTAGATAATAACCGATAGTAATCAGAACAGCTAAGGGCTCTTCTCAAGATACCATCTATGGCAGGGTTGGCCAACTCTCTTTTTTTAAGGGAGACAGATAATAAACATTTTAGGTTTTGTGGGCCATTGGGTCTCTGTTGCAATTATTCGCTCTACCTTTGTAGCATGAGACAACGTGGGGGTGGAAGTGATCCAATAAAATGTTATTCACAATAATAGGCAGCTGGTTGGATTTGTCCTCTAAGCTATTGTTTGCCAACCCCTAATCTAGAGTTTCACAGATTGAGGGTGAGCAGCAAGCTCCTAGGGAGGTTTCGAAAGGCTTAAGTTCTCTTCTACTTAGTACCCCTCTGAATCCAGCATGTTTGATAAACCAGTTCCATAAACATGCTATAATTTCTTATCACTGAAGTTACTTTTCTGTTATGGCCGATTTAGACACAGAACAGCAGGGCACCTGATCATGTAGTCATCATCATCACCATCACCATCACCCCTCTAAATATTTTGCTTGATGGGGATTACTTGAATTTGGGTTAGAATTCAGTGATCAGTGTTTTGTTTTTTTTTTTTAATTGTAGTAAAAACCACGAAACATGAAATTTACCATCTTAACCATTTTTTTAAGTGTACAGTTCAGTTGTGTTAAGTGTATTCACACTGCTGCAAAACAGAGTTGCAGAACTTTTTATCTCGCAAAACTGAAACTCTATACATAATAAAGAGCCACTCCCTGGTCCCCCATTCATAGCCCCTGGCAACCGCAACTCTACTTTCTGTCTCATTTGTCTATGTAAGGTCCCTCATGTAAGTGGGTGGAGTCATGCCATCTTTGTCTTTTGGTGACCTGCTTATTTCACTTTGCTCAATGTCCTCAAGGTTCATCCATGCTGTACCATACGACAAGATTTCTTTCCTTTTTAAGACTGAATAACATTCCATTGTATGTATATATACCACATTTTATTTGCCTATTCATCCGTCAATGGACACTTAGGTTGCTTCTACTTCTTAGCTATTGTGAATAACACTGTTATGAACATGGGTACGCAAATATCTCTTGGAGACCCTTCCTTCAATTCTTTAGGATATACGGTTGACCCTTGAACAACATGGATTTGAACGGTGTGGGTCCACTTATATGCAGATTTAAAAAAATAAATATGGTCAGTCCTTCATATCTGTGGGTTTTGCATCTGTGGATTTAACCAACAGTATTTTCTCATTCCCAACCGCAGATTCCCAACCACAGATCAAAATACCATTTTCAGTCCGTGGTTGGTTGACTCTGTGGATGTGAAGGGCCAGCTGTAGTTTTTTGGGGAAAAGTTATACCTGGATCTCTGAGTGTGCAAGCGTCGGCAGCGCTACCCCCGCATTGTTCAAGGGATTGCCGGATCATATGGTAATCCTAATATAATATTTTGAGGAACCAAACTGCTTTCCATAGTAGTTGCGCCATTTTACAATCCCACCAGCAGCGCTGTTTGTTTTTGCTTTAAGAAAGTCTGGGTGTTTATTTTTACGAGTGAAAAGCGTTCTCTTTCCTCTCTCCGCCCAACTCCTTCCAATCTAACTAATATGTGGTCATCCTTCAGGTGTAGATTTCCCTTGACAGGCATCCCCCAGCCCCTGCATCCACTAACTACCTCTCCTTATGGGAAACTCTGCAAGCTCTGGTCGGCAGCTCGCACGTCTCTTTCCCAGAGCAAGTTCTGCAAGGGCAGATCAGGCTTGCCTCCTTCCCTGCTGGGACCCTGGCTGGGATAACAGCACATAGCAAGGGCTCCCTAAACGCGTGCTTGCTGACTGAATGAACTGCAGCCTCCCCTCACCCTGGCTTCCTTCCAATGTGGGCTTCTTCTTGTCTTTCTTCTCTGGTTCTGTTTTTAAGTGGCCTATTGGAGAAAAGGGCATGGATGATGAAAGTGTGCATGGAAAAAGGGGATGAGGAATTTTGCGCAAATGAACCACATTCAGCGACAGCATATTCACCACATTCTTTAGAAGCCTGTGAAAATCTGGCAGACAGAAAAGGGTTTTGTGAGTGGGTGTCCAAGGAAGAGCATAACCATGGACAATTTTTAGAAGTGGGAAAAGGGTGAGGAACTGCTTTGTCCTTTGGACAAGAGAGAAAGATGTCTTCTAATTTTAAAATGTCTCTCTTTTCATATAAAGGGCCCAATGAGTAGTTTAAGACTATTTTCTCTCTTAGAAAGGCAAATCTACTGGTTTAACATCAACAAGAAGGCCTCTTCTGCAGTGAAGCTGTGTCTCTAGGTGAGACTGTAAGAAATTCTGCTCCATGTATCATATACTCAGGGGCAATCATTGAATGTGAAAAGATCGATTCTCTGTGTTTTTTTTTTTTTCCCCAAAGCATTTTTATTTCGTAGTAATTCCAGACCTGTAGAGAAGTTACAAAAATAGTACGAAGAATTCCTGAACATCTTTCACCTAGATTTCCCCAAAGTTAACATTTTAGCATGTTTATTTTTATCATTTTTTGTCTCTATACATATTGTCATTATTATTATTATTATTATTTTAATTACTTGAGAGAAAGTGGCAGACATGAAGTAGAGGTCCTCTACCTCTAAATACTTCAACGTGTATTTCCCCATTAAACAAGGACATTCTCTTATAATGATCAAAAGCAGGCCAATTACATTGATATAATTGTATTTCTAACCCACAGACATTATTCAAATTTTGCCAATTGACCTAAAAATGTCTTTTATAGCTAAAGAAAAAAAAATACAATTTTCTGGTTCTGGATCCAGTCCAGGATTATGTGTTGAATTTAATTAAATCTCTTTAGTTTCTTTTGATACGGAACAGTCCCCTGGCTTTGTCTTTCATGACCTTGACATTTTTCAAGAGTATGGGCCAGTGATTTTTTTTTTTCCTGAATGGCCCTCAATCTGAGTTTATCTGATGTTTTCTTTCTAGTAAGGTGCAGGTTTGCAGCTTTGGCAGGAACAGCAGAGAACCGATGCAGTGTCATAAAGACTGGTTTTTAAAAGGTGAATGTTTCAAAGGTTTGGCATTCACGAAAGATTGCAAGCATCACAGGGTGGTTATGATCTCGGGCTTTTGAATCACTTACTAGAGATGCATTTTAGGAGTGTCAGCTTGAGAGGGTCACTTCACCTCTCTGAGCTTCAATTTCCTAATCCGCAAAATGGGAAGAGTGGCTTACATTTATTGGGCACTTGCTGTAGCCAGAGGTTGTTCCAAATGTCTTCTAGCTAGTGGCTCATTTAATCCTCATGACAACCTTTTAACAGAGATATTTTCGAACATTATTATTCTCCTTTTGTAAATGAAAAAACCGAGACACAGAGAGGTTAAACAACTTGTCCAAAATCACACAGCTGATATGTGGTAGAGGTGGGCTTCCAACCAGTTTACTGTGGCTTTAGAGACTGTTGACTCCTTGAAGTGATATTTTAAGAGGTTGCTTATGAGGACTGCAGAAGGATATGTAGAGGAGCATCTGAACCCGTGCCTGGCTCATAATAAACACTACATGATAATCATTGGTATCTTCCTTTATTCCATGTGTTTCTCATTTTATTAAGGACTAAATCGAAGCGTTCCAACTTGATGACATTAAAGTGATCAGGGACCTAAGGCTATCCCGAGGCCAGCTGACATTTATGAGGCCCCTGGGCCTTGTGAAACAATGAAGTCAATCCTGGGCTGTGTTAGGGGTGAGGGAGAGGAGGGCAGTTCAGCATCTGCATTTGGCCATGGTTCCAGCATGCACAGATGGTCACTGCCCAGTGGTGGCTGGGCCCGGGGAAGGAGGCCTGGAGAAGGCACCGCCAATGCCATTTGCACTGGGCTTTGGAAGGCTTTCAAGGTGTCTTAACTTAATGGCATTTTTCTCAGACTCTCATAAAGTGTGTTTGCCTTTCCTAAGTGCTGGCTAGCAAGAGGAATGAGAGAGGAAGCCAGATCAGATCCTGCTGGGTAGGAGCATCGATGCTTCGGGATTAGGATGTGTGATGTTGAGAGGGTGGAGGTGGTAGTCGAAAGTGAGCCGAGTCCATCAAATTTTTACAGCGATAATCATCCTACAGCCATTTTTTTCTCCTTGCTTAGTTGAGAGAGATATCAAACTAATGGTATCTTATCTGTGTATAGGACAGGATTATTCAGTGGGTTCAATGGGTAAATTTCAGAGTTCTATGAACTCCTTGAATTGTATATACAGAATTGTGAGTGAACCTGTGTGTATTTACCTGTGTTTTCCTAGGGAAAGATTCTCAGTTTTTATCAAATCCTCAGTGTATTCTATTACTTAACACAGAGAAAGAAGTTTTAAACTTTTAGTAATCAGGGAGAGAGTATGAGAGAGAGAGAGAGAGAATATAAATATTATGTTATAATAGCTATATAAGAAGTTACTAGGAAACCATTGACTTTGCAAGTTATAAACATTTTCTTCTGAACTTATAATAAACAGACCTCATATTATCATTTAATTATAAGAACACAGCTGCTTGTATGTTGGGAAGGGGTGGGGCTGGGCTGCGTGTGTGGGGGGGGGAGGGGTAGGGATGTGGGAGAAGGGGAGGAAGAGAACGTGGGTGGAACAGCCTTCTCTAGAGAATGCAGAGACTAGGAATGTGGGCTTCTTCCTGTCCTTAAAAAGGAGCACAGACATTCCTGCAGCCTGCCCTCAGTTGATATCCCAAGATTATGATCCTAGATGGCAATCGTACCCACAAGGTGACAGAACCTGCCTTTATTTACCCAATATTGGATGCTTGGAGGTTTCCGCTTCTCTTCAAATTTACAAATCTCACAAATGAGTCATGTCCCCTAAAACGAACAATGAAAGTAAAATAGGCCGTTTAGTTACTTAACCTCTGCTTCTTGGTGGAGCCCTTTGAACTTCTGGGGTCTCATTCTAGGTGTGGCTCTGGCCTGCTTTTTCTTGGCCATTGATTCTCTAGCGCTTAACTCAAATGTCATTTCCTTTCTGAAAGCCTTCTCTGATCTTTTAAGTCAACATTTAATTATTATTATTTTAAACAAATATTTATTGGGTGCCTACTATGTGCCAAGTACCATGGTGGAAGCTGGAGGAAAAAAAATAGAGAGTAGAGTAGATGTGGTCCCTGCTCATGGTCTAGTGCTGGCACTAGAAATGGTAACATTTGTTAAATCGGGGGTGAGGTATAATGGAAATGTTTTCTCATTTCCAATGTTTCTTTCCGTGTGGGAGAAGCTCTGCTATAGCTCCTGGCCTTGCAAATTTTTGACTGGTAAATTTGGGGTAAGGAACTGGGAATGGTGTCTCAATCCTTTCTTCCCTCTTTCTCTGGTATATAATCCAGGAAGCACACATCCGTGTGGCTTCTTCAAAAATTGAGTTTGATGTGATCCAGGTGGCTTATAGGTAATAAAAATCCAGCACTTCCTGCAACTGACCAGACAGGTCAATTAGCCTGATCCTAAGGTTTAGTATGAAGAAGTCTACTTGCCCACAGACCTTATTTTCTAAAATCAGCTTATTTCTAAATTCTATCTTTCAACAAAGTTCAGAGGCAGAAAGAAAAGGACGCCATTCTCTGGGCTTTCTCAAACCTCAACAATAGTATTGAAAGTAAAATTCTGAACGGAACTAGTTTATCTCCTTACAGTGCCTTTCTCAAATCTCTTTTATATTATTTATTACATTGTCACAACAATCCGTTTATATAAATCTTCTAGACTTTCCTTACCTCCGATTGTGCAATTTGTGAACTGGACAAAGGTATCTGGACTGGGGGACCAATAGGAGCTAAAATGAACCAGTCATTTGCTGTGTTTTCATCTGGAGTTGCATCAGCTCAGAGGGCGAGGCACCTTTTGGTAATTTGCACAAATGCTCCTTATGTGCCAGCAAAACCCTATGTCCTTGTATTTGGTGAATGAATAAATGTGTACTCTTTAGCCAGGCAGCATTATTGCTTTATCTAAATGTAATCATCCAGAAAGGACTCAAATCCAATTAACTCATTTTTATTATCCTTTGTAAAATACAAGAAGTCAATATCCAGCTAAAACCAAGGCAGAATTATGAAGGTAGGGAGTATATCTGCTTTTCTAGGTCATTCCCTTAATTTTTTATATTACCATTTCTATATTAATTTTCTATATTATTATTATTGTTACTATTATTATTATTACTGCTACTACTACTGCTGCTACTACTACTAGAAAATAGATTTTTTAAAAAACCAACGGATTTGAATTCAGAAAACCTAAAATCCGAAACTTTTTTTTCCTCATATCTTAATAGAAATCCTGTGGATCTCAATGGGTTTTGGTAAGGACAAAGCAATTCAGTCTATGTGAAAAAGTATTGCATGTCATAAATTCACACAGATGTTAGGGGTTATTACTATCATTCCTTGGCAGGAATAATTATACTCAGGAGCATTTGCCAGATCAATTAGTGTGTAAGACACTGACAATGTTGACTCCAATGATAACAATGTAATATGCTTATTTCTGGAAAATACCATCTCTTCAAATTATTCATTTTCCAACAAGTTTTTAGAGGTTTTGCAACATAATTTGAAGGAGTCTAAACCTATATGGTCGAGGGAATTCCATTTAGATTCTGTACTTCTTACTCTGCCCATGTGTTTACTTCTTCTGTTGCTCAGTTGTTGGTTAAAGGGGCGATTTCAAACAGATTCCACTTGAGGAAGCCAGTCCGCTCATTAATGAGAATATGCCACATTCTAAGTGGAGCGGGAGCATCCTTCTGATGTCCGTCCGTTTTAAAGTCCTTGTGAGAGTATAACCCTTACGATTTTGTAGGGTAGGGCAGAAAATCAGGGTTACCTCCGATAGACGTGGTAGAAGGCTGAGGATAGAGGCATTAACACTCATTCTTTGTGTTTCTCCATAATCTTTCTGATCGTAGCTCCCAAGAAATATATAGTGCGAGACATCCAGAGTAGATGCAGTATGTAGTACAACCTCAAAGGCAAAAGCAAAGCCAACACAGGAACACCAGAAAGTTTGATTGTCGAGGACATGGGTACCAGAAGGAAGTTGGAAGTATCCAAGTGCTGGAATTAGCCGGGACTGTGTTCAGATACCAGCTCTACCACTTCTTTGCATTAGACTCAGTTATCTTGTCAGTAAAATGCGGCTGATAGTACCCACCCCATAGCACTGGCAGAAAGATCACAAAAAGGAACACTCTTAGAACAATGCCTGGCAAGCAGGAAGCACCCACTACGTGGTTGCCATGATCATAATTATTATATCAACAGAAATGGCTTAACTGGTAGTTTCTGGACACTCTGAAATGTAAGGCAGTTATGCTGGTTAATTTCCCATGATGCTGGGGAGGCCAGGTGACCTGAGCTCAAAACCCAGCTCTGCCACTTAACCAGTCGTGTGAACTTGGACAAGTAACTCAGACTCCCTGAGCTTTAGTGTCTTCCTTCATAAATGGTAATAAAATCAGTATCGACGTCTTATGATTTTGAGAGGTCTAAATTACATGATGAAAGCAAAGAGCTAGCATGTTAGTTACCACGTGTGGGGCAAGAGCCCTCAGTTCTATTGTGTTTAACCTGAGCCTTGAAGTTGTTACTGGAAGGGAGGGAGAGCATGGGAGGTTCTAGCTGTGGGTGCCTGGAGAAGCCAGAAGCCCAAGCACCATCTTAAGGTGCTGCCATATACCTGAAGTTCTTCCCTGGCTCCAGAGGCTTCGAGATTTCCCAGGATCACCATGTTGTCAGGCCACAGCACCTCTGCCAGAAGGAATGAGGAGGACCAAGCTTCATGGCTAAAACTTTGGAGTTGAATAGTTTAATTCCTATGTCTAACCCAGTATCCTTGGGATCTTAGGGAAATTACTTAAATTTTCTGAGCCTCACATTTTATATCTATAAAATGCAGATAATAATACCTACTCTATAGAGTTGAATGAAGATTAAGTAAGAAATGCAAAATAGTTAATGCCTGGCTTGATAAATGGAAACTATTTTCATTAGACTAGCAACAATCATTTAATCATAAAATTTAGTGATCAGTTATTGAATACTCACTTTCTGTCAGATACTGTGCCAGTTACTATGAGACCACCACTGATTGATTCCATGAATTTGAGTGTTTTCTGTACATTAGGCATCACATTAAGTGCTTATCTATCAAAACTTAAAGTCTAGATGAAGTATCTCTCATGACTCTTTAATTCTACCACCCTGTGAGAGCCCCATTATGAACCAGCTTTTCTTATTTAATTCATGCAACAAGCATGATGCCGAGAACTTTATGGACAAGCAAAACTATAAAGAATAAAATGTGGCTCTACCAAGGAGAGGTCTCCCACCAGGTAAAGCCATTTTGACACCTCTGTCTTTCTTTCTTTCTTTGAACATCATCTATAGGTGAGTTCTCTTTTGTTATGTGCTCTTTGGTTAAATGAATTAATTAATTGGGCAAACATGTATTACGTATCTGCTATGTGTAGGTCATAGCACTAAGTTCTACTTGGAATGTAATAAGGAAATAAAATATAGTCCCTAACTCTAGGAAGTTCGAATTTGGTGATGGAAATAAGGCACTCATGAGAAGTCAAATAATAATATAACAATGTTTTGCTGAACAAAATGAATGCCTGAATGAAACAATGATGTTGAGAAAGTATCACAGGTAAAAATCATGGACTTTATAGACAAATAGATCTGACTTAAGCCTGTTCTTAACTTAGCCTTGACTTTGCTAAGACATTTATCTCTTTAAAGTTCTGTCATCTTTAAAATAGGAAAAAACATGGTATGTATTGACTGAGGCAATAGTTCTAAATGCTTCACACAATCCCTAACATAGAAAGGAATGACTTTAAGCCATTATTATCAGATTAACATGATCAGTATCATAGTCACTCATAAACCCTCCCCTGCCCTGTGTGTGGGTATGCATGCTTGTCTGTGTCATTGTGTTCATATGGCTAGACATTTCACTTGTCATTCATGAATCAGTCTGATCAGAGAGGTTCAATTAATCATCCATTCATTGAATAAATATTCACTGAATGATGCTTGGTGTCAGGCACTGTCCTGGGCACTGTGGATACAGTGGTGAGCAGTCAATTCTAAAAGTTGAGCTCTCTGCCCTCGCAGAGCTTATTTTCTAGTGGAGGAGCCAGAAGATACATAAAGAACATATACTATAATGTCAGGCAGTGATCAAATTTGGTGTTATGAAGAGTGAGGATTGAGCATCTTCTCTCTTACTATGACACAAAGATGATTTTATTTCTGGATGTTCCTCCTCCCATCCCCCACTCCCTATCCCCTTTCCAGAGCAGTAAGCAATAGACCTCTTTGACCAAATCACTACTCTCTTCTCACATTTTAAACTCTGAATCAACAGGATACTCCCCAGAATATTCTAGTCATCAGCAGGAGCATCTCTGGTCTCCTATGAAGCATGTGGGCTGGCATGACTAGGAAATGAGAAGCCGGGAGATAAAAGGCAAAACTTGACAGAGTAGCTAAACTCTGTAATAGCGTTAGAAGAAAATAATTATGGGTGCTCCAATTTGATCTGAATAGTGGTCAAAACACATGGCTTGAGTGGCTACCAGCCAGCAGCAAATAACTACTTTTGCCATGACTTGTCCCTTCAGTTAAAGTGGGCCGATGTCTAGCTATTTGGATTTGTCGGACCATTTAACATCCACTAGATATTCTTTATTTTATCATTGTTTCATTATTTATGACTTGTTGAGTCTTAGCAGTGAACTTTGGATGAAATAAGGTACAGGTAGACGGCATAGCCCAGGGCTGAGGAGGTTTCAATGTCAGGAAGGGGCAAATCAAGCTCTTATACTCTCACGAAGCACATGGGCTGAGAAAGTGGCGACATCTCCAAGGCGTGAGTCTAGCTTGACCATCATTTCCCAGGTTCCTCTCACACCTCCAACGTGCTCTCTGCTTCCTGTTCTTTCCTCCTTCTCTTCAGAGACGTTCTTCCACCTGTACACAGGCCTTCATGGTAGCAAATGAACCACACATCAAACCTGTCCAGGTATCTCTGGGATTCGCTTTGTGAGCCCTGGCATCATGCTTCATGTTTATAAAAGTCAGGAAGAAAGAAAGATTGACGAGGGGAGGCGTGAGGCAGAACCAGAGAAGCATACACCAAGGCCATTTTACTCCCATGAAGAGAAGCAGATGTTTCTCATGTCATATTTTCCACTACTGGAGGGGCTGAGATGTGGGGGTATCATCTCTGGCTGCTCCCAAGGCTCAAGTTGGGGGGTCTGAGCAGAAGCCTGAGGTGGGCCAGCAGCTCTTCCATCCTCAGCTTTAGTTACGCACAGGGCTCTGAGGAGACCATGCATTGTTTACATTCCCTGCTAAGGATCCGCTGGGAAGAAGCTCTTGAATTGCCAAAGTGCCTTGCATTGGCTCCAGAAGCCTCTGCCTGGATGGCCATCCAGATTGACCCCAGCCCATCCCATGCCTGACCCCAATTCATATGTCGGGGCAACCTTTTAAACCTTTTCATCCTCACTCACTCTGAACCAGTGTCCCACCTTAGGCTTAGCGGTCCTGGGCTCAGCTGCCCTTTGAATGTGCTTCATTCCCAGACAGACTCCTTCAAGCAGTGTTGGGAGCTTAGGAAGCCCCTCCTGAGTGGTCGTATGCACGTGGAATGCCACAGACTAAACACTGAGTCACCGCTCACTTGCTGCTCTCCCCGAAGCTCCGGTTTCAGAGGGAGGAGCCGAGGGCTTTATAAAGAGAAATACTTTCCCCCTTTTCTTGCTGGGTGGTTTTAAGGTGCGGCAGCAACAAGATTGCTGGGAAAGTTGTGGGTGGGCCAAGGGCCAAGGACAACGAAGGTATCACTGGGTCAGCGTTTTGTCTGAGCATCAACCCGGGCCACTCCCTCACCCCCACCCCTGTGACTCCCAGCAGACTACAGTCAGGAGCAATGGCTCATGCCACATCCATGACCATTCCCTCATGCTTCCAGAAGGGGAAGAAGCAATCTTGTCACCCGATCCTCTCCATAGCCTTTGTCGGAAGGCAAGGAAAGGTGCTCCCATTTTGCAGATGAAGAAATGGAGCTCTAAGAGGACAGAGGTAACTGAGCTATGGCTGCAGAGTTCCAGAGAATGGTCTTGGAGCCAGGTCTCCCAGCACAGTATGCTCACCCCAGCAGGAGGCTGAAGGAAACAGCTGGGTTATATAATGAGAAAATAGAGACTGAGAAATTCAGTGTTGGAATCTTAGGGAAAAAGGAAACTGACCTCCCACAGTGAAATGATCAAGGCATGGCTCGTGGGCCAACTGGGCATTTGTTCAGTGGCCTATGCATTGACCCAAATACTGCAATTTTCCATTGGGGGAGAAGAGTGAGGCAAGATCTGTTGGCTCTTAAGACCTTGACCTAGTAGCTAGAACCTGAGAATTTGCTTAGCTTGCTCATCAGGAACTGGATTCCCCTGAGGAAGCTGGTGAAGATATGGGTTGATGATTTAGGGATGGGAGGGAGGTCTGGTCATTTTGTATCTTAGAGAGACAGTTCAAGGGTCATGATCAGTCACTGTTAAGGCATTTCCAAGAACAGCTTATCAGAGGGATCCACGTTGGGGGTGATGAGCAGCAAGTTCTTGTTCACTGCATGCATCAGTATTGTATATCAGCCTGTGCTGGTTCTGTTTTGTCTGCTGCATATTAATGGGCCTATTAATGAATGGAAGGAGTATAGACGTGAAGGAGAGAAAGGTAAGAGAAGCATTTTATAATTTAGAATGACATATATTTCTGGCACCTCTTTAAAACACAAAAGCTAGAAGATTCTCTTCTGCCTGCATTTCAAATCTTAGGAAAACATCCAGTTAACACCACTGGCCTCTAGCTTACTCTCTCCCATAAAGCCATTTCCTTGGGAGTAAAAGTTAATAAAAGGAGATTCTGAGTTTGGCAATGTCCTTAAATATTTTCGACCATGACCCACACGTCAAGTAAATGTGACCGAAACAGAAGTTTTCATAAAGCAATGTTTACCCTTACTTCCTGCAATGCATTCTGATATTTTATTCTACTGTATTTTATATTATTAAAAAAAAATTACTGGGTTACACACTAATGCAGGATTGAGAAAAAACTCTTGTTATAAAAATCTTTGTAAATAGTCACCATGGCTTCTCAGAGATGGCCTCACTTATTAGTCAGTGCCACAGCCTGGACCCTGTAGAAGATGCCAGTCATGGCGAGGTGCTCACTGTAGCCCGCCCAGATGGAATAGGAGGATGATGAGAAGGTTTCAAACCCTCAAGCAAATTATTACCAAAAAAATGACTGCACAATAAGGAGCCATGAGGTTAAGTGGGGAATGTCAAAAAATAGACAGGAATGGCCAATTTAACTCCATTTACCCTGCTTCCTGGCCTTTATTCATCTATTCACGTCTCCTGAAACGCTTTTTCAGTTATTCTGCTTCCATGCGAATTCTGGCACTCTCTCCAGGACCTCCTCTTCCAGAAAGTCTTTCCCAGCTATCTTTCCTTGCTTGGAGCTTGTGACTCTTCTACTGACTCGATCCATCACCATGCTTTGCCAGTTGAGTTGGAATACATTCATGTTATTTGTATTTTGTGGTTGATTTTTTTTTTTTTTTTAGAGAGTCTGCCCATGTACCACCTGGAAGCCATATATGTGAAGTAGTGGCCCCGGTAGAGTGAACTAAGGGACTGACACTTGACCAAAGCCTGGCCAATTAGAACCTTTCCCCAGGAATTTGGAACTGGAACATGATGAGGGATGGGGGTGGGGTCGAGGGTGGGAGAGAGAGAGAGAGAGAGAGAGAGAGAGAGAGAGAGACAGACAGAGAGAGAGAGACAGAGAGAATACTGCCTGTCTTCCTAAGAGCTTTCTTATCAGTTTCTGAACAGTCTGAGGTCCCTTGTGCTCCTGCTCTTATGTCTTTATAATCTATTGCCAAAGTGACCATATGTCCTGTTGGGTGGCCATTCCTGATTTATGCCTATTACCTAAGCATAATTATTTCTTTTTTTTTTTTTGCAGTTTATTTTTTATTTATTTTTTATTTTTTTATTTTTTAAATTTATTTTTATTATGGTGACATTGGTTAATGAAATCTAGTAAGTTTCAGGTGTGCAATTCGACAGTAAGACGCATATATATTGCATTGTGTGTTCACCGCCTATGGTTAGATTTCTTTCTATCCCCAGATATTTGACCCCTTTTACCTCATCTACCTCCTTCTTCCTCGCCTCTGGTATCCACTAGTCTATTGTCCATGCCCAGGAGTCTCTGTTTTTTTGTCCCATTCATTTATTGTTTTTAGGTTTACATCCCACATATAAGTGATATGTAGTTTTCAACTTTTTCCATCTGGCTTATTTCGCTTAACATGATTATCTCAAGGTCTATCCACATTGTCACAAATGACAGTATTTTATCTCTTCTTATGGCTGAGTACTATTCCATTATATATATGTACCACAGCTTCTTTAGCCAATCATCTATCATAGGACACTTTGGTTGGTTCCACGTCCTGGCCACTGTGCATAGGGCTGCTATTAACATTGATGTGCAAATATCTATTTGGATATGGGTTTTCAAGTCTTTGGCATAAATACCCAGTAGAGGGATTGCTGGATCATATGGTAGATCAATTCTTAGTTTTGTGAGGAACCTCCGTACTGTTTTCCATAGAGCCTGTACCAGTTGCAGTCCAACCAGCAGTGTATGGGGGTTCCTTTTTTTCCGCATCCTCTTCAACACTCGTCCTGTTGATGATAACTATTCTAACGGGTGTGAGATGGTATCTCATTGTGGTTTCGATGTGCATTTCCCTAATAGCTAGCAATGTTGGGCATCTTTTCATGTTCGTTGGCCATTTGAAGCATAATTATTTCTAATGACCCATTAAAGTGCACTGATTTTGGTGATACAGTCACCTCAGCTAGTTAGAGTTGGTTTCCGTTACTTATTAGTGCACATGTATAATGTCAGTAGCTTATAAAGCAATTTTACCTACATCGGCTCATTGTCTTTCTAAATTAATTATTTTCCCCTTAGAACTGCTCCTCCTTCTGTGCGCCACCTCTAGTTCCCTGTCATCTAAGCTAGTGACTGGGGAGTTAGCCTAGACTCTTCCTTCTCCTTGACCTAATGAATCCATTCTTTATTCTTAAAAAAATGTGAGTGCCCACCAAGGACCAACCTCGGTGCTAGTTACTGGGTATATCATGTGGTACATGAAACTGATAGTCTTTGTCTCCTTCTGATTTACACGCTAGCTCAAGAAACATCACAAATATATAATTAAATTTGTGAGAAATGTGGTGATGAAAAAGAATAGGCTCTCTGAGTGATAAAAATGGGGCAGAAATGGGCAGGCCCACTTTGTACTGGGTGTCCTGGAAAGACCTCTTTGAGAAAGTAACATTTGAGCTCGCATCTGAAGGGTCAGAAGGAGCCAGTTAATGAAGGGATCACAGTAGCAAAGGGTCGAATAAAGTCCTTACATTTTAGGTTGCTCACTCTGAAAATCAAGTGGAGAATGGATTGCAAGAGGCAAAAGTGGAAGCAGGGAGACCAATTAAAAGACTATTACAGTGGACCAGACAAACGCTGATGGCGGCTTGTACTAGGAGTAGTGGAGATAAATAAAAATGGACAGATCTGGGGAATGCTTTAGAGGTGAAGGCCAACAAGATTGGGCAGCAGATTGGATGCGGTAGAGGGGAAAGCTGGTAGTGAGGGAGAGGTGTCTGTCAACCACATGTGTGACTTCAGCAGCAAGAGGGTGGATAGTAGAGCCATTTATTGAGATGCAGAGGAAAAGATGAAGAGAATAGTAGACGATGGTGGCTGTAGACTAATGAAGACATCAGTTTAGAATGTGTTTAGCTGGAGGTGTCTGAGAAAATTTCAAATGGCTATTTCAGCTTCAAGGGCAAGTGCAGGGTCTTGTGCTTGGTTTAATGCTCTGTTATTCTCATCTCGAAATTCTTAATAATTTGATCTTTGAACTTGAGTTTTATAAGTGAAGTGTGTTTGGACAGAGCATGTGTGCGAGCAGAAGAAATATGCCTAATATGCATGTCTGCCATTCTCTGCCACTCCATTCACATATAGCATTTGTAATGTCCCCTGAGCACAAATTCCAGTGTCCTCAGGATGTGTAGGAGTTCAGTGAGACTCAAAGTGAGTACAAGGGAAATGTGTTATGTCCATGATTGCCTAAGTGGGGACACCGACAACCCCAAGAGATCACGCTTTCTATTTGAAACAGAACTTTCTTAGAACACAGAAAGAAGACAGTGGTGTTCTAAAAGACACAAACAACCAAGAAACCCTATCGCATCTTTACTGAGGCTGAAAATGAAAGTGCGGAAGGAAAGAGAAACATAGAGAACCCATAGTTCTTTTCCTTTTGTTTCTTCCTTATTCCTGGTAGAATGTTTGTGTATAAGAAATAAAAACAACTGAATTCATTTTGTATAGCATTTCTACTGTTCTGGTTTAAAGAAACACACACATGTACGTAAGAGCTATGAAACAAGAATTGTGCACTTTTGGTGATTCTGCATTTAAGTTAAATGTTCTTGTATTTGTGTTTAAAGCCAACATTGCACAATATAAAGATGAATGGTAACCTACATGTTAATAATTTAAAATTTTAATTTTTCTTTACTTAGAGTATTAAATAGCAAACAAAAAGCAGTGTGAAAAGTTGTAAGAGAGATTGTGTAAGAAAGAGGAAACTTAACATTTTAATACTTTTAGTGGTGTTTCTCCTCCTGCATTTTGAACAGGATTTCCACATTTTTATTTTATACTGGGTCCTACAAATTACGGAGCTGGCTTTGGGTAGGCCATAAAGGAAATAGGCAGGAGCATCACTTTACCAAGTTTGGTTGGTTCTACCAATTAAATATCTTTGCTGTTCCCTGAATCTTATTAACCTGGGGTCTCTTCATGATCTTGCCTTCCTTCATATCCTTCAATTCTATCATTCAGTGAGATATCCTCCCCCTCTGCTACATTTTTAAAGGAGAATTGCATGTCTAGGAAAAAGCAGAGTAGAGATACTATGCAGGGAAGGACTTAAAGAGAGAGGGCTGGAGAATCAAAAAGAAATGAGAATTAAGAGAGGGAAGACCCAATGTAGGACCCTTACTGAAGACCTAGGGGTCACTCCCAAGGTCCAAGAAGTGAGAACTTGTCCTTTGTGTGGTAATAAGAGACAAGTCCTGATTGACTCCTGGTCTTGAGGCATGGCAACCCATGAAAGGCTACCTTGCAAAAAAACCGAGCCAATTCTCTCTATGTATTATCTTCCCAGAAGATAAGTAAAGATGCCCTTTATAGGCTCTATCACCCAATCAGTTCTCTTTGAGGGGCTCATGTCTAGGACTTTGGAACTGTGGCATAATATTTGGATGTTCCTGAACCCATCCTACTCTAGGCTTGGCCAGCAGTCCAACTCCCACAGATGCCACCATCTCCTCTCAGTTGCTACATCGTCAGCCAAGTCATGCCAAAAAGTAAAGGAGGATCCCACCGTGAGGCTTTCAGAATGCAAGGGACCCTGTGGAAGCAGTAACATCAATGTAAGAGTCTCTGTCAGGGCTGAGCCATTCCTCAGTTCTGGCTGGGACTTATAAAAAAAAGACTACATTTCCCAGCCTCCTTTGCAATTATATTGGGGCCATGTGACTGGGTTCCAACCAATGGGAACTGAATAGCAGTGAACTCATGATACGAGATGGATGTAACGATGCCTGATGTTCTAGGTGGAGAGTCAGACTTAATGCAATATTCTGCATGCCAACCAGATGTTTCTCCTATTAATGCTTCCTTGGGAGATACCAGGAAGATGGGCTGTGGAGAGTAATAAATCTAGTGGAGGCAAGGTGGGCGTTTCATAGCAGCATTCTTAAGGATAGATAATATATTTGTGGTAAATTGTTATAATAATGGCTCCAAATGAATTCTTACTCCTGGTATACATACCCTTGTGTAATTTCCTTCCACACTGATGCTGGTCTTGGTCATGTGACTTGCTGTGGCCAATGGACATCAGCAACCATGATGCAGGAAGAGGATTGTTCCATGTTTGTGCTTGCTCTCGTGGAACAATCCACAGCCAAGCCATCAGTTTACTGTAGCTGCATGAGTGAACCCAGACGAAACCACCTGGCCACCTCACAGAACTGTGGGCAGTAAAATTGTTTTCTTTACATCTTTAAGCTCTGGGGAAGTAGATAATATGGTATCCTATTCGAGTTTGCTTCCTCAGAACCTACTAAACTGCCTGGAATTTTTCTTCCCTCAAAACATTTTTATTGACATTAACTTTATCTTCCCTATAACCCTATTGGGTAAATATTACTATCATTTTCTATTTATTTGTTATTACAAGAGTCACAGAAACTTTTTCATCCCAACCCCATAGGCCGCGGGATCATCTGATGATCTTGTAGATGTAATCAAGGTCCAGGGAGATTCAGGAATCTATTTACTAAATAAAGTGATAGATATGTAGAAATGTATATTTCAGGGCTGTATCATGTTTTAAAAAATGGCTTGCAACACAAGAATCACACCGCGGCACTCTGGCTGGATACTCACAAATTCCATTTATTTCCTTTAGGACTCATGGAATTACTCCATTTCCTAGCCTTTTGCAGTTGAATTGGGGCCATGTGACTGAGTTCTGGCCAATGGAATGTGGACAGGAGTGGTTTATGTCAGTTCTAAGATTGGCTCTGAAATAATTCTGTCATACTTTAGACCAGGAGTCAAAAAACCATGGCCCATAAGCCAATCTGGCCCAATCTCTGCTTTGTAAATAAAGTTTTATTGGAATCTAGCCACACTCATTTATTTATACATTGCCTGTGGCTCTTTTCATGCTGCCACAGCAGAGACAAGTAGTTGTAACAGAGACCGTGTGGCCTGTAAACCTAAAATATTTACTAACGTTTGCTGACTCCTGCTCTGATTTGTGTGTGTGTGTGTGGGGATGCTGTGCTGTGCCACCCAGTTTCTCCTCAAGCACTGAAAATCTTAATTCCTCAGCTGCTAGGACAGCTGCTGGAAAATGGTCCTCATCTCCATCCAATGATCAATGAACACAGGTTTAACAGCATACTTGTCTTGCCCTAACTCAGGACAACTCTGAGAAGCCACTCAGCTCCAGAATTCTCCATTGGGTCAGTGGAGATTTTTCTGGACTGCCTTGCAGCTCACCTTCTCCCACGGCCCCATCTTTCATCTCTGCCTCCCTTCCACATGTGTTGATCCCAAGAGTGCTCGCTAATAAATATCCTGCCCTCTAATCTCCATCTGCAGCAGCTTTCATTCCCTTCCCTGGTGTTTCACATGGCCGTGTCACAGGTGGAAGGCGCTGGATCTCTTTGCACCACTGCTTAGAGCACAGTCACCAAGAAGCACCCCTGTGACTGTGGGCAAGTAATCCACCTCTGCTGTGTTATACACCTTAGATTTTATATTGTTTGTTATAGTAGTGAGCTCTACTTATTTTGACAAATATACTCAGCAAGGCAAGATGTTTATGCCATGAAAAATCTACAAGAACTGAGACATACTGGGGACTCCCTTCCCATAGTTACTACAGAGCCTCTGCCCTGTGAGTGGGATGGAAGTTCAAGTCACATACGCTCATTATATTGTTCTCTTTCAGTCTCTTTTTCTCTCTCTCTCTCACTGAGCACATATATAGGCATAGCTCTTTTTATTACCCTTCATTTTATTGTGCTTCAAAGATATTATGATTTTTACAAATTGAAGGCAAGGCCCTCCACCAGCAAAAAAAGATTGCGACTCACTTTACTGTGGTGGTCTGGAACTGAACTCACAAAATCTCAGAAGTATACCTGTAGCAGAATTCTTATAAGTTAAATGTGGGCAGGATGTGACTGCATCCCCACCCCTGTTTTGGGGCTCCACTATCAAGGCATCTTTGAGCAGTTTGCATTTTGCAATAGTTGAAGAATGTAGCATGTGGACGGCTGAGAGGTGGATAAGTCGGAATCAATTCAAGCCCAGATGTCAATCAGTCTTCCCTGATCTAAGCCATGTGTTGGGACAGAACTCAGAGAGAGAGAGTCCCCAATGAGTGTTTCCCAGAGCTGAACATAAACAACCCCACTGCTGACTACCCACCAGGCATGGCTGCACTTGTGTCCCTTCCACTGTGGGAGTGTCTGCAGAGGCAGCTGGAGCCCAGCATGGTCTTTTGTCTCCTCTCTCTCTGAAGTCATCCTAGGACACAGGTGTGCATCCCCAACAGCCAGCCGACAGAGAAGATGAATCAGCTTCTCTGAAAGATGTGCCCCAGAGCAGTCTGTCAGCTGAGACTTGTCTGAAGGAGCACAGTTCCCCTCCTGACCACAGCTCATGAGAATGTGTGGCTTGTCCAGCAAAGAATCTGTGTTATTCTTTAAAAGAACAATACTAGTCACAGATGCACAGCATCTGGCATGGTAGGGATTCCCATGCATGAGGAGACTGGTAACCGGACCAGCCAATTCAGATGCCTTTGGGCCCAGGTATGTATTTTCCTACTTTCAACTCTAGATTTTGGTTTTCAGAAGTCCAAGTGGAAGTCCAAATGCCTCTTTCTATTGTTTGATATTTTTTATATTGTGCCTCTCCCACCTTATCTTTTATGGCTCCAGATGAATATAATTGAGACACCCAAAAGTCTATATATATCATTGCCTCAAGGTCTTTGTGCCTGCCATTCTCCATGCCCGTATTGCCATCCACTTTTTAACAACTATCTAATTTGTTAGGACTATTTCCACTGTAATTAACAGAAGCCTAATACAACTGCTTTAAGCAAAAAACTGTATTTATTGAGGAATGTAACTTAAAACCCAGGACCATTTAACTTCAAAGTCAGGTGTAACTGGATCCAGGTTCAAAAATTTTTCCAGGACCTGGTCTTAGTCTGTTTCTCCATGTCTAGACTATGTTTCCTTCCACACTGACTCCAGTTTCAGGCAAGCACTGGATGGGCTGGCTCTGGCAGCTCCCGGCTTTTATCCTATAAGGTCAGCCATTCTACAGAAAGAGATGGTTTCTTTCCCAATAATCTTGGAACACATACATGTTCACCTATGAACTAATAACTATAATGAGGGGATGGGATTCCCATTATTTTCCAGGCCTGTGTCCCTTGCTCACTCCTAAAGCCAGGGTGTAGGGTCTTTCCCCAAAGGAAACCAGGATCCTATTGTGAGAATAGGTCGAATGGATGTGGGATGGGAAAATCAATAGACATGTAATCCATAGCCTGCTTCCGAAACTCAAGTTCATTCCCCTCTCTCATCACTGTAACAATTTACAATTGAATACGGGATTGTTTATACCTCCTATGGTTCTTCAATGGGACTGGAAGGACTTTCTAAGTAATATACAACAGGGGATGGGATGTAGGTAGGATGTGAAGGGTAGAAATCACATTGTGTTTCTTTTCTTCATTTGAAACTCGGTGAAATAAGATGGAAACAAGACAGCTTTGAATCAGGGGAAAATAGTTATAGCAGTTAATAGGCAGTTTGGAATAGAGAAGTGGGCTTTAGTGGGAAGGACTGGGGGCCAATTCTACCTGTGTGTACGAGTGCCCCTCCATCTCGTGCTCCCCAGGAGTGGCCTCCACGTTCCGGTAGAATACCTAGATTTGCCATACTTCAGGGCCAGCCCAGCACCTGTTGAGTCCATGTGAATCATTGAGCTCTTAGTGATCAGTGCTCTCTCCCTTATATTTCTCTTATACCGCCCTGTGTGGCTAGCCTATTCCTGAGCACATAACAATTACTTGACAGGTTTTTTTTTTTGTTAGGTTAAATGGTGATGTAGTTGTCAGCACTCAAGCTCGGAAGTCAAGAGGTCTGGACTGCAATCAAGTCTCTTGACTTCAGCCAAGCTAAGTAGCCATACCAACAGAGCAGGGCACAGGATAACAGCTATTTTGGCCTGGTGCTTTTAGTTCACAATGCTTCCTTTGCCAGCTCACTCACAGTGACCCTGTGAGATAATCCAGATTCTACATGGTAGGTTTCTTAAGGTTAAAGTTAAGGCAAAAGCTAGGCATAATCAAAGTTTCCCTGGAAATTCCTATCAATAATACATAAAGTAATTTAAAAGGTTTCGTGATTACAACCAAATACAGCAATACTTGTGAATAATGTGATTTGGATATAGTAACATATTTAGTGCAATATTAAAGTACAGCTATTGATGCATTTAATGCGGCACGATTTTTACAACCAGGGAGGGGAAGAAGAGCAGTTCCACATTTTCAGTTTTAGGATCATTTGGGGCACGTGAGCACTGAATAGATTATCAAGAAGAATCTTCTGGACTATTTAAATTATATTTCCTTTCCTCATTTGAAACTCAGTGATATTTGTTTCTCTCTCTTTGTTTCTTACTAATTACAAATGTATAGGGTCATGTAAAATAAATATATGATGCATTTCCCAGTGTAATTTGATTTAAAATGTTGATTATAGATTTAGAAAGTGTCAGGCATTGGGCTGGGTGCAGAGAATTCGGTGGTGAATAAAATAGATGTGGATTCTGGCCCAATGGAATTTATAGACTTTACAGATTGTTTTACAGACAAAGAAATTGAAGCTCCGATAAGTGACTGCCAAAGATTGCTTGGCCAGTAGGAGTAGGGCTGGGATTTGAACCCAAGTCTTCTGCCTTTCACTATAAGCTTTTCTCAGCTACTCCCCACTGGCTTCCATGGTAACTAAAGTCACTTTAGTTATCAAAGCCAAAGTCAGAGTCCTGGAGTTCATTACAGAAGAAACAGGCCTCTGGAACTGGCCACTTGCCTTGGCTGTTGGTATCTGGAACTGAATTCATATTTGATCTTGAATTGTTCCCTTCAGAAATGGGATGGGTTGAAATGGAATGGTAATGAGGACTCTTTGCTCCAGAGGGCCCACTCCCTATCCTGCCCACCAGCCATAATGATTGACCACCCTCTTTAAGGTCTTATTGATTACAAAGAGTTGATTTCTTCTGATGCAAGAGGCTGAGCCAAGGGCAGTTAGAACTGTGCCATGGCCCCCCAAATTACTGCCTTCCAGAGGAAATATGTCAGGCAGCTTTCCCAAGAGCCCTTTCCAGGGACAAAGAGACTGGTTCTGGCATGCATCTCCCTTCTTTGATATCCGACGTGTGTGCGTTTCTTCCCCATGTGTACTCCACATGGCCTGAGAACCTGAGTGCCCCCTCTCCCAGCATCCCAGGCCCTCCATGAGGCTCTCGGGCCCCATCCTGGGAGCAGCCTTGAGGATGCTGCCAACAAGGCCCATCAAACAGCTGTGGTTTGCCCTGGCACTCGATGTGCTGGCCCACCCTACTGTAGGGGAGGTGGCGCCAGACCTGGGGCTCTTCCTAAACCGGGCACAATCATCTATTGAAGAGTAATCTTCATATTGAAAAAGGCGGTGATTCTCCTCCCATTCCCTAAAGCCAGGACCGATCTGGCTTCATATGCTTAGTTTTATTAAGGAGATGTTTATAGTGAGCAAATGCTCAGGTTAGAATTATAAATGATTTTTTTTCTATTGCTACTGTCAGAAAGCTAAAATAAAGCATTTAGCCCAAGAAAGTTGGCTTCTCGTGTAGACCTGTATATTTGCCCTTTGGGGAAATGTCACTAATGATGTTTTAATAATGCTTTATATACCTAGAGACCAATAATAAGAAGAACTTATTATTTACCAAAGCAACTGCTAGCTCCTTAATGATGGGCTAAGTATCAGCTACTGGCAGGATATGTAGTGGATAAGTGCTGTGTAATTACCAAGTAAATTCATCATTACTTCTGTCTTATAAACCAGAATATGTGTTAAATAATACTCTGGGGCCACCGAAAGTAATTACTGAGCCCCATCTCTGTAAGAACATGTAATTTTCCTACGGTTGCCCTGTGTTTACTCAGCAAACCTATGCAATTATTATCTAAAGCCCAAACCCTGCCCTGGGAGCCACAAAAGTGCACCCAAGGGCAGGTCTGTGCCTGGAGTAGAAGCGGCATGTACACAGGGTCACGAAGGACTAGAGCATCCACTCCCCAAATTCCAGCTCTGCCCTCATTTCTGGCCTCTGAAAAGCCACAAGCAAGGCTTCATGAAACAAGCCATTGTGTCTTCCCCCTCTCCCCACCCCACCCCACCCCAGCCCCTGCTCTGGCCCCTCTGCTGCTCTGACCTGCCAGTTCCTACCACAAGGCCTGCTGGGACCTAAGCATCTGGCTGCAGATAGTTCAGTTCAACTGTTCAGTGAAGCTCTTTTGAAGTCTCACCTTGTGTCAGGAATCGTGATAGGCTCTGAGGATGTGAAGATCAATAGGATACATCCCTCGCTTTTGAAGGGCCCAGGTGGGAGAGGCAGATAGATTCCAGGAATGATAGGTCTGGTATACAGAGACTGCATAGCATCCAGGTCAAGAGCATGGGCTCTGGAGCCTGGCTGCCTGGCTTCAGATTTGCATTTGAGAGTGAAGGTAATCAGATGGTATACATTAAAGATCACTGTGTGAGTTACAGGAGGAAAGTGCTGAGACCAGTGCCTGGCATACCTAGCGAGTGTTCCTCACTAGTTTGCTATTATTCGAATATGTTAAACTTGTGGAGGAATGCATGTCTGAGTCATTCAGTGCTCCAATGCCACCATGAAATAAGGCCTTCTCTGATCCTGCCCAAGACCGTGTTCTTGTCCTTGACACAACTCACTGAGCATCCCATCCCAATATCTCTTAAGGCAGCTAGCATTTTCTACCAGGCATTGTGTTAACTGGTGTTGATCTTTGACCTCCTTTACTGAGCTTATTGAGTTCTATGTTTGGGTTTTATTCATCTTCATGTCCCTAACACCAAACACAGGGCCAGGAGTGCAGTAGGCACTCATTACATGTTTGTTGAATGAATAGTGGTCACTCAATAAACACTTGTTTTTTTGTTTTTTCGTTTTTTTAAAAAGCCCTTCAAAGTACTATTTGACCACATGGCCAAGGCAATGAGCCAAAACCACAGATTTTGTTCTGTTTTCAGTAATGTGGGTACATGTGGGGGAGTTGAATTTTGAAAGGATTACAGAAGAGTTTTCTTTACGACTCCGATGGGTGAACAAAAGACTAATTAATTAAAAACAAAGAAACAAAGTCCCCAAGCATTAGGTTCCTTTCTGCTCACTTGGTATTGATGGGTTGACATTTGATTGGGAGGCTGGGTCTCCAGGCAGGACCCCAGCTCCTTTTTCCAGCAGCCCCAGGCCGAGCCGGCTCTTGGTGAGCTGCAGAGCTGAAAGCAGCATTGTGAACTGCTTTTATTTGGGAGGTCCCCCAGCCGGTCCTGGGTCACCACGCTTCACTATTTACTTGCATGTTCTTAAGCCAGGGCCTTTGGTATTAGCAAAAGATTAGATTTTTCTTTCTTCATCACCAACTGTTCCTCTCCCATCCACATCCCCCACATCCTCCATTTCTTTCATGCCTTCAGTCTCAGAATCTGCCCGGGCGAATGTTAATGAGGCTGAACACAAGCCAGAAGGTCAGCGGCCTGTGCCTCTTCTGTAAGACGCCCTCTCTCTGGTGGATTCTTAAATTCGATAATAGGAACAATAAGTAGATTGGTATATTTACCATTTCAAAGAACTCTCCTAGACATTACATCTTTTATTCTGACCAAGAAGACTGTGTAGCAGGCATTTTATTATTCACATTTTATAGCTGAGAACAGTAAGGCTCAGAGAGGGTAAGTGATCTGCCCATCATCACAACCAGGAGTTGGTAGAAGAGAACTCAAAGACCCATTTTATATCTCCTACCTCTGTGCTCTTTCTAATATACCACACCATATGCTATGAAAGACAAAGAAAATTCTGCCGAGTGTCTATTTAAGATGATATAGTCGGAAGCCCATAACATTATTGTCATTGTATTTTAGAACTTACGGATAATGAAGCCTTGTCATTTCTTGGATTTGACAATAGGATAGGTGAGGATGAGCAGGAGGTCAATAAAAACCAATTAACATGAAAGCTAAATGTCTATAAAGCAATTCACCCAACTCCTCTTCATTCTACTCAACCAAAGAACATTCTAAGCCCAGTATGTGCTCCTCTGTGCTGCTTAGGTCTGGGGAGGGGAACCCTAAAACGTATGGTTCTCATGTTCTTAAAGGGGTTTTCAGTCCCATTGGAGAAGCAAGATGAATAACACTCAACAGAGATCATATCCCAATGAATAGTTTAGAAAATACTGCTGAGGCACTTAGAAGAAAATGAGATTTGAACTAGGCCTGGAAGGATGATAAGTATTGGCATAGGAGACAAAGTGGTGGCTTGACCAGTGAGCGAAAAACGTATAGGTCCCTGTGTTTATGTGAACTGTGGTAGGGTTATAATGAAAACCATACCCAAGTAATAAACACTAACATTTATTACTATATATCAGGACCCGTCCTAAGAGCTTTGCACGGACTAACTCATATAATCAGCATGTTAATCCTACCCAGAAAATACTCTTATTCCCTTAATAAATGATGACATGGAGGCTCAGAAAAGTTAAGCAACTTACCTGAATTACCCCAGTATAAGCACCTGAACCCAGGAAATTTGGCTCCAGAGCCTAAGGTTTTAAACATTGCCTAGTAGCTTGGAATGAACATCAGTGGTTCACATAAACTAAATCTTTCTGTACACTAGTCAATGTGAGCACTGTTCTTTCATTTACTAATTCTATAAACATACGTTACCCAGAGATAACCTTGGGGTCCCAGGGCCTGGCTTTGGTATGGTCTCACAATCAATGAAGCACAGTTTAACAGCCAACATTTCTTTAAAGCTATTTCAATTTTGACTGGCATCTCTTAAAGAATATTACAGGAGATCCAATTCATAAATCTCAGCAATATTACTTAAAATCTTTTTTTACCATTTCTGTCACTTTCAGAGTCTTATAAACTTCACAGCTGTCCCCCAACCCCATTTTTCTTTAATATTTATTCTCACCTCTTTGCTATAGCCTCTGCTAATAACCAACCTGTGTGACTTGGCTTTTCCTTCCTTCATTCCATCTTTCGGGACCTCTCCTTGTTTTCCTAATAGCTCTTTCTCTAATGCAAACATTTTTTTTTTTTTTTTTGCTCCTGTGTCTCATATTCATAGCCTCCTGACTATCCTGGCCTGTGTGATAATTTCCAGGAACTTAACTAATTGACTTAAAATAACTCTCAGAAAAAAAGGGGGAAGATGATAAATGACTTAAGTTATAATTTTCTTGATGAAAGAGGAGGTGTAGGATGAGGTAGAAAGTAAGTTTTTTCTTGTACTTTCTTTATCTCTCTCCTCATCATAAGTGCCTTGACTTCCAAGTATGTTGCTAAATTCTGGGGATAAAGGAATGAGTAAGAAATGGTTTCTACCTTCAAAGAGATGTTCATTTAGTGGAAAAGACCAACAAATAACCAGAACAGAACACACTGGGGATGGGAGTCGGGAAGGCTTTGTGTAGAAAACAAGTCTGAGTTATTGAAGCCAATATGGAATATGGCAGGACCAAAATTAGGATTCCTTTAGAAGGAAAGCCTGTATTTGTCCAAAAGAATGAAAGACAGCTTAGACTTTTCCACTTTTCTAAGAAGGGAAGAATAAGCAGGTATTCAACATACATTTGTTAAATAAATAAAAGTGGCTTGGTGGTCGAGAATTTGCCTAATGCCCTACCGTCCTGATCCTAGGCCCTTTACCTAGGATCAAAATAGAGCCTCAAGTCCACTTCTAGCTGGAAGCTCTTCTAAACCACCCCATCACACAGTGATCCTCTATGAACCCAGAGGTGACACCTTTTTTTCAAGCCCCCTCTCCACTTTGTTCTGTGGCTTAATCTCACTGTGTGTTTCCAGTTTTCCCCATCAGACTGTGAGCTCCTTGAGGACTGGGTCATGGCTGGTCAATCTCTGCCCCCTCTGATGTGGGTAAGTAGAGAGTGCTCTATCAGTACTCTAAAAGTAGGGAAAGGCTGTAAAGACCACCTCTTCTGAGTTTTCCATTTATAGATGAGGACCATGAAGTCCAGAGGGGGGCTGAGCCTGAGTGACATCTCTAAACCTCTTACATAAGCTCACTTGGGCAAGAAGGCCACATCCAGAAGGTCTTCTGGCCTCAGCCACATGCTCTACAGGGCCAGGGCATTTTTTTTGAGTTCTTAGGCTAGACAGTTAATCATTAATAACAGAATCTTGGTATTTCATATAAAAATAATATTTCTGGTTTCTCTGGGGGAAAAAATGCAAAGACCTGACCCTCTTATGCTTACACTGTTCTCCAGCAACACTCCGCTGAGGCCGAGGATCTGATGGGTGAGGATTCTCCAGTATATCCCACTTTCCAGCTTTTGCAATTTTCTTGGTCCCTGTCTGCCTAGCACCTTCATGAATTTGGGCTTGTAATGTACGCTTTAGGCTTTTACATTAGGCTTGGGTCCTGGGAATATTTATTAAAGTAATATTTATCAAGTGCCTCATGTGTACCAGTTACTGTCCACTGAGAATACAAAGGTAAACAAAAAAGGCAATCCTGACTTCCAGGAGCTTACATTCAGTGGAAGGAGATATCCAATAAACCAAATAAATAAGTAGACCATATAGTTCATTAGAATGTTGTAAGTGTTGGAGAGAGAAATAAAAACAGGGATGGTAGACTTTGAATGAAGGGCAAGGTGGGATTGCAAGTATCACGGGTTGTAAGTAAAATCCTCAGGAAGAGGATGGCATTTGAGCCAAAACTGAAGGTGAGAAGAACCATTTGCATATTGGAGGGCAGAGCATTCCAGGCAGAGGGAACAGAGAGCACCAGGCCCTGAGGCTGGAGTGTGCCTGGTCTGTTGGAGCAAGGAGACAGTGCGGCTCTAGCAAAGGGAACAGGGAGAGCCTAGTTGCAGATGAAGTAGAACAATTGCGAGGTCCGGCTCATATAGGACCTTGTAGACCGTTGTAAGACCCCAGCCTTTTCTTTGAATTTTAAAGTTGTACCAGCATCACTCTGCTGCAGTCTTGAACACAGTGTGTTGGTGTGCAGGAGTTGAACCCGAAGAACGATTCAAAATGATCGTAACAACCCAGAAGAGAGAGGCTGGTGTCAGAGCAGGGCGGTCACGGTGGAGGTGATGGGTGACCAGGTTCTGGATAGATTTTGAAACCCTGCAAGTTCTTGGTGACTTTCCCTTTTCAACATTCTTTGGTAAAGTCCATGCCAGAATTATTCCCAACTTTGGATTTCATGGAAAAGGAGTTGAAAGTCTCGGGACCTTTCTTCTCCTGCACTCTTTATGTAATTTGATCAGCCTTTTTTTCCAGAGCTCTGGTGCCAAGAGAAGCATAACTGCTGAAAAGCTTCAGAAAATAATAGCCATGACTGGTTTTTTGTTTTTTTTTTTCTTTCCCCACCTTTTCTCTGGGGCCAGGGAGACAGCCTTTGGGTATCACATGGGCAAAGGGAGGCTTCTCGAGTAATATAGTCCCAAACCCCACAAGAAATTCTTTCTAAGTGACTTGCTCTCTTCACCCACATGGAGAAGAGAATGGTATTATTGACAAAATTTCATTTTATAGACACCCTATTATTTATAGATCTTTTCAAAAGGGAAGATTGTAAAGAAAGATTTGTCTGTTATAAAATAGCAGAATGGGCTGAACTTGGTGTGACTGGTATCTGAATTAAGTTTGGTGAAATGAGAAGCATAGGGAAAAATTCTTGTCTATGGAGTCCAGGAGGTCGACACCCAGAGCTGGGAGTGATGGTGGCTGAAGATTTCTCTAGAATGAAGGTGGACACATCACATTCCCAGTGCAGTGCTCACTCTATGGCTTTGGCAATTCTGTTTCAAGAGTAAGAAATATCAGCTCTAAACTTCTCCGAACTTTGGAGTCCTATGATTGATCCTCACATGCCAAATAGAATAGCACATAAGAAATGGATTATTACATAAATAGGATTGTTACGAATTGTCATCTCTTTCTCATACTCCATTTTTATTATCACTATCTTATCTCGTGTTTTCTTATCAGTATCATAGCTTTACCCTGTCCCCTACAGGGACAATGCCAAATCATTACCATTCTCTCTTACCCTCCAAAACCAATTCACGTCTTTGTTTTCAGCTGACAACTTTAGTTCTCACTTCTTTGACTAAACAGAGAACGTTAGTTATGAAATTTATTACCTTGCCTTTTCAAAAACTACCTGTTTCTTTATCCATCCTCCTCTCTTTTTCCCTTTTGTCTGAGAAGAAGTGTCTTTGAAGGAGGTAAAGGGACAAAGATCACTTAGTAACATGATCTGCTTTCTCTAGAGTGATCATCATCTATCTCCTCTCTGCTGCCTCCCTCACCTTCCTATAAACTGGCTCAAATTTCCCCTATTTCCCTATAATCTTCCTCTGCTTTTGCCTCATTCTTCAGCCACTGCTGCACATTTCTCTTTCTTTGCCGAACCTCTGGAAAATCTTGGCTCCATCCTTGCCTTGCTTTCCCCTGGAGTCCCAATCGCTCTTCACCCAAACCTCTGCCATGTTATTAAAACCCCTCAACAGTCTCTATGACTTCTCTCAGTCTTCACTCTACTCACTTGCTAATTCAAAGTGTGGTCTGTGGACCAGAATCAAGGGCATCGCCTGGAAGCTTGTTACAAATGCTGACTCTCAGGCCCTACCCTCGGCCTCCTGAGTAAAAATTTGCATTTGACAAGATCTCTAGGTGACTCAGCAAAACATTAATGCTCAAGCTCCCTGAGGCATTTGACACACGTCTTAAAACACCTTCCTCCCTTCCATTACCTCTTATTTCTTTTAGTCCACCTCTGGCTATTCTTTCTTAATCTCTTTTGCTCGCTCCTCTTTCTCTAGTAGTACGAGAAATACGAATCTTCTCTAGGGTTCTGCCCTCTCAGCTCTTCTGGCAAGTCGTGTATTCTTGGGGAACTTTTTTTTCTCCCAGACCATCAACTACCATAAAATGCTGACTCACGCATTTCTATCTCTCTCTTTAGAGATTCAGGCTTCTGCTTCCAATAGCCTTCCATGTCTGTCTGCCCTTCAGTGCTTCCTATGCAGCATATGCCCCACAGAACCTGTTGTCTTCTCCACGCCCCACCCTTACTTCCCGTCCCAGTCTCCTATCTCGATTCATGACACCATTGCCCTCCACCCTTTGCAAACACTAGATACCTACGGGTCTTCTCTTCCTACTCTCTTACCTCCGTGTCCAATCAGTCAGTCACCAAACTTTGTCTATTCAACCCCGGACATGTCTGTGCGGTATCATCCCTCTCCTCCATTCCTCTGTCATTACTAGGTTTTAAGTCCTTGTCATCAGTAACCTGGACTATCATGTAGCCTCCTAAGTATTCTCACCTCTAGCCTCTTTCCCTCCAGTGTATCCTCCCTCCCGACTTCAGAGCGTGCTTCCAGAAGTGCTCACCAAAGGATTCTTCCCATTTTTCCTAAAACTCTCTAGTGATTAAGTATAACCCACAGGATTATGTCCAAGCTCATTATTTTGGCATGCAAGGTGCTCCACAATCTGGGCCCTGACTGTTTCCCTAGCAAAATCTCCATCCGTCCTCTTGTTAGGTAGCTAGTCAGACATGAGTGACAGGGGAACAAAGGAATAGGGGCCCAACCTATAGACCGCCCAAAGAACACCCTAGTTAGAGAATCCTTCCTGCATCCCCGGAGACAAAGGACCAGAGGGCCAGAACCTATAACTGGTTTAATCCAGCCACAGACCATGAGCAGAAGGTACTACCCTAACCTGCCCACAACCTCAGCCTCATTATACCGTCAATACCATGTTTATGCCCAGAAGTTTATGAATCTAATTATAACAGACTCAATTCTGAGTAAGCCCATGCACACTAGAGGAAGAGTTATATAGCAGCCAAGTGTCAATCAAAATGACCTCGCATGCCAATCACCTAGGAATGCCTTTGTAACCACCTGTCATGGCCCTAATATAATGCAGACCTCCCCCTCCCCCAGGGTTAGCACTCTCTATCTTCCCTGGCTGTAACTCACTCCCCACCGGGTATGAGGTACTATTCTCATTTCCGTGAGGTTAGCCAGTTTAGGCTTGACCTGTCTTCTACCTCAGAATGTACCTTTACTAAATAATACCTCTCATAATTTGTCACTGAGTGGAAATGCACATCTTCATCAGTGATAAGGACGGAGACCTGTGTGTTACCGGGACTTTGATTGTTGCAACTGTAACACTTTACATCCCAGAAATACATTTCTCACAGGTCTCATACATACCTTGCAGTTTTTATTTTCCTCTGCTCACACTTTCGCTCTTCAAGCCATACCCCTCTCCAAGATATCCTTCCCTATATTCTGACTCTTCTCATCCTTCAAGGCTAAATTCTAATACCCCCACCTCTGCGAAGCATTCCTTAAGATCCAAAGAGAAAAAACTATGCAGGGTTCTACGCTCCCATGAACACCCTGCTCATATTGCATATATAGAAGTTAGGCGTGGCGGCGTATCTAGTTCTGAGCTGCTTGTCCTCATACGGCTCCGTCGGCCCTGTTAGGGCAATGGTTGTGTCTGCTTTGTTTCTGTGTCCACTGTCAAGTAAATAATATGTGTTCCATACACATTGAATTGCTTTGAATCAGTAGCCATTTGCCCAGACTTCTGTTGTGTAGACTATGCTTACAGGTAAAAATGAAAATGTTATTGTTTGTTTATTTATATATTTGGTATGACTAAGTGGATGTTTCCACAATATTCTAAGTGAGCTGAGACTCGAAGTGCCTTGAGAACCTTTTCTGCCTTTAAGGTATCACCATGTGATTCTGTTAGCAGTAATGAGCATTGGGGGGATTTTTCTCCACATGACTGTGCACCAGGGAGTTTAACCCTCCCCCCTTATCAACTACGCCCATGCTCAACCACATCCCAAACATTTTACAAAAGATGCTCTGGTTGTCTTGACACCAACTATGAACACCTCCTATGTAGCAAAGTGTAGTCTTGTGGTTAAGAAGTCTGGGGTCAAATAGACCTTGGTTCAAATTCCTCCTCTGCTGAGTCCTCTTTTTTTGACCTTGACTGAATTGCTTAAACTCTCCACATCTCAATTTCTTCAACTGTAAAATGGAAATTGTAATAGTACCTACCTCTTAGGCTTGTTATGAAATTATTTGAGGTTGACCATCCCAAAAAGCTAGTACATCCTGAGGATGACATAGGTGGTAGAGGAAATTTCTAATGATGTTGAGGCAGTTGATAATGGTAAACTGTGCCCTAAGGTTTGACTCTGAGCTTAGTGGGGCTGAAGACCAGCAGGTTCCAATGAAGTTTGGCTCTGTGGGACTCAATGGCGAGGTCAAGGTGGACCACACACATTCCTGGGCTGCTGCACTGACCTGCCTGACTTCTCGAGAATGAGGAATTCAAACAAAGACAGAACAACCCACTTAGAAATGTTTTTCCTTTGAGAACAAACAACAACAGTAATGAACCCTACCATTCCTCAGCCTCACGTGTCACAAGTAGCTTTCAAAGATAGTAACAATATTATTTTCTCAGACATTTTTTTCATTGGGAAGAAAATTTTAGCACAAAGCCTTAACCATGAGGGTCTGGTACAGATTTATTGCAGACAGGAATGTCTTTTTTCCTTGCCTAAAACACACGGGTGGCTTCCTAGAGTCCTTGTAATAAAATCCAAATATCCTCCACTTTCCACAAGGCCTTTTGTGATGTGACTTCTGCCTCACTGTTTGGGCCTCAGTTTCCTCTATATTAACAATGTAGATTAGTGGTTAAAAGCTCAGACTTTGGATTCAGATCTCGCATCTACACACTTTCCAACTGTTTGACTTTGGGAAAGTTGTTATTGGGAGGATAGTCTGGGATTTCTGAAGAGCTAAAACTTCACCCCACCCCATGGAGTTGGACCCAATTGAGTAGTAGGCCTTAATTCATCTGCTTCATGACTAATAGAGCTGATGAGATCTGCAGGCAAAATCATGTTTCCAAAGTCTAGACATCTGGATTCATCTGTGGGTGAATCTTTTCTAGGTGTTCAAAGCAGGTTCTTCCTGTAGTAGTTGGAAGTAGTTGGCTTGCCAGATGGAGAGGCAGAAGAATGTGTGCGTGTGTGTGTGTGTGCGCGCGCGCACACGTGCCCATATGCACACACACACACACACGTAAGCCTTTTTGGGGGCAGTCTCTCAAACTTCCATTGTATCGCCTTGCAACTACTTTCCTCCAACCATAGCTGCCAGTTTCTCTGCAAGAGGAAGCAGCCTTTTCATTTTCCTTACATGACCTAGACATAAAAAGAAGCTATTCCAGGGTACCATCAATTTTGGCTTCCAGGTCCAGGTCTAAAAGCATAGTAAGAGTTCAAGATTTGGAATGTCACTGGAAAGCTCCCTGTCTCTTGCCTTAGAGTCTCTGTCAACTTTTGAAGCGATGTCAGGCATTGCTCAGGAGAGCCCCTTCCCGAGTTCACTGCTGAGTGAGGAGCAAGAGCACAAGGGGAGAAGCACTACAGGCCAGTTTCTTCCACGAAAAATCTCCTGTGTCATCTGGCAGCACTAGGCTTTCCTCTCTGGATTATCTCTTTAGGCACAGGAGGTACAGACCTCTACCCTGGTGGGACCGTTGACAGAGTGTGGATTTGCTGAAGGATCTGTATTTTCAAGTATAATTTTAGCAGGGACTGTGCTGGTTCAGCTAGAGAGGTTGACCCTGTGCTAGCCAATGAACCTGAGGTCATGGGGTTGAGTACTCTGTTGAGTCACTTGGAGTTTAGAGTGGGTTTAATGATGCCCCCCCCCCAAATTCATGTCCACCCAGAGTCTCAGGATGCAACTTTATTTGGAAATAACATATTTACAAACACAATTTGTTAAAGATCTCAAGACGAAGTCATTATGGATTTAGGTTGGGTCTTAAATGTGATGACTGCTGTCCTTATAAGAAAAAGAGAGAGACGCACAGAGAAGAGGTCAAAGTGATGATGGAGGCAAAGATCAGAGTGATGCATTCACAAGCCAAAGAATGCTAAGGCTCGCAGGCAACTGCCTATAGCTGGGAGATAGGCAGGGGATTGTTTCACCCTCTGAGCCTCCAGAGGAAACAGCCCTGCAGACATTTGGACATCTTGACTTTGATATCTGACCTCCTGAACTGCAAAAGAATACATCTCTATTGTTCTAAGCCACTTGGTTTGTGGCAATTTGTTAAGGCAGGTCTAGGAAGCTAATATGGAGCTTGTGTTGGGCAACAATGTAAATTTAAGATCCTCACCATCTGCTGGAATGCTTCAGAAACACAGGGCAAGGTGTGGGTAGACCAGAGCATGCCCTTTCCTGTTGCTGTGCAGATGGCAGCAGGGCCCAGCCATTTCAAAGGTGACTTTCTTGGACCAGTTTTGTAAGAGAATGTTCAAGGAGGAAGGAGCACATGTGTTCTGTGGCCCGGAGTTGAGTCTCTTCCCCTCTCTGGTCTCCTTGTTCTTCATCTATAAGCTGGAGGAACTCGGCTAAATCAGTGGCCCCACGCTGTGTTCAGTGAGGTCCTCGGGGTTCAGAGGTACCTCAGTCGATGTTATGAAGGCCGACAAAGTGAAGGCTGAGATGGGGCGCTCCATGCCCCAGACCCCCACTTCAACCACAGCCATTTATCTTTTATCAGATTTATATATTGGGCTTCCATAGAAGAGAGTTTTATTGCTAATAAAGGTGGAAAATTACTGGATCAGAACATCTCTGGGGCTTGTGGGTCTAGATCTCTGAGATTAAACAAAAATGGCTACGTAAGGGCTCTGTTTAGTACAGATGTGAATCTCCCTTCAGCCTGAGAGAGTAATACCACTTCATTGTGCTTGCTCTCAGCTTCAGGAATTTTAATCTCAGGAACAAGTAAGAGGGGACAATTCCTTGTTCAGAGAGTGATGCCTTTGCGTCTTCCATTGGCCTCAAAGCTAATAGTAGATACTTCCTGGTTCCATTAATTAACCAGGCAAGGTGGGATCAAGAGCCCTGCTTTATACCTCTCCCTGCTCTCTGTCACCCACTCTGAGTTCGTTCGTGTTCAGGCAAACGGAGGAGCAGAACACAGAGGAGAGGCAGAGTTGAAACGGGCCACACCACTCGGCCATCCATCACATCTGCATGCACGCTTTCAACAGTTTATCGGGTTCCAACTCTTTAATAAACACCCAGGGTATAAAGGAGAAGATGGGACCCGTTCTCTCAAGGAGCTCATAGTCTAGTGGAAGAGACGAATTAGACACAAGCAGGTACATCCACGCATTACCAGTGTTATGAAAGGGATAGACTTGAGGTGTTGCGAGGCACAGAAGAGCTCAAGGCCAGTGCGGTGGGAAAGGGTGGTGCTTGGTCTAGAGTCAGTCTCCCTCCTCCTTGGAATCTTCGTGTGATTATTTACTAGCTCTGGAGGTTTAGGCAAGTAATTTAAGTTTTCAAAGCCTTCATTTTATCACTTATAAAATGGAGATGATCATAGTAGCTATGTAATGTGACAATGTATGTAAATCGCTTAGCACAATGCTTGCCAAGGTCCTAGTGCACAGTAAATATGTTTTATTGTTTTGATTATTATTTACTACTACTGTTACTATTATTATTGCTGCTTAGACAGGAGGCGAGGGAAGTGTTCAGAGAGAACACTTGAGCTGGGTAATGAAGGGTGAATGGGAGTCGACTTTGCAGAAGTTGGCAAGAAGGCAGGGCCACCTCGTGGAGCAGCTCTAGGGGCACTGTTCACATTACAGGTGACATGAATGACTCCGGCTCAAGTACGCAGTGCACAGCATCCACAGCAGTACACAGCGGCCTCAGAGTGAGGATGGAGGAAGGTGCCAGCTCCCAGTGGGACTTGTCTTCTCAGGCCTGCCTGCTGATTTCCCTCATGTCCAGCTGTGGTTATGGGGACAAAGATGCTTAAGGCTACCAGAGAGATAGAATCATTCCTCAGGGCCTTCCTCCAGCCTCTTAGGGAGGAATCTATGAAGCCTTGGAGAAGGCTAGATTTTTATTCAAATCTAGCATTTTAATTTCCTTTTACCCATTTTCCGTTTGCCCTGAGAACACTTGCCAGTGGTCCTTGTTGCAGTGTTTACCCCGAAATAACCTGCAGGTCATAATCCTAACCTTACCTCCAAAGTTTGCCACGAAGTATCTCACTTTTATTATTATTTTCGTATCACTCCAGTACATCAATAGTCTTTGGAAACAAATGACATCATTCTATTTATAGCATTCTGTTTTTAGTAGTAGTATTTCCATTTACAAAATACGGTAATTCTCCATCACTGAAAATGTCAAATCCTAGAAAATGTAGCATTTCTATGTGTGATGTTTACATTGTTCTAGAATAGTTGTTAGCTGGAGATTCATTTGATGAATCCGATTTATGTATCTATTTCTGTTACATTAGGATTAGAGACAAGGTCTGTTTAGAAATAACCAAGAATGGTTTTTATATTTTATTTTCACATTGAAAACCAGTCATATTTGCTTTAGCCTCAAAAAGTGTGTTTCTGTAAAATTAAATTAGCACTGGCAGCAAGCTGCAATTTTTTTTTGTAAAGGGGAAATGAGTTAATGATATTGTTTTTGAGAAATGACACATGATAATGAGTAAGACAAGTCATACAACTCAGAAAAATGCAAAGAAGAAAACTAAAGATGAAGTCCAATCTCAACACACAGAAATAACCACCTTCGGCATTTATCATCGTAATTCCATCTTCTCTCTCCCTCTCTCTATATACAGATAAAAGAATAAATAGAAAAAGTAGATTCTATGTGTGTCTTTACAAATAAAAAGCATTAAATTAAACAACCTGTTATTTTGTAGAAGTAAGAAAACTGAGGGAATTTCTAAGACCGCACATGAATATTTACTTGCAATGAGGGATAAGTTCCGGAAAGGGCCTATGGAAGGTAAAAACATAAAGATTATTAAAAAACTAACAGATTGGGGTTGTTACAGTTTTTAAACATGTCCTTTAAATGTAGAAAAATCTATAAACTGCCTAATACAGCACCGTCTGAAATTAGAAACTTTATACTTCACTTAGCCTCTAACTCATGGTTTTTATTAGTCAAATGATTATTTTTACATTTTATTTTCAAGTTGAAATTATTATGGCTAAATAGCTTTAGATTTATATGTGATATATTTATATTCACCACCTATTCTTTTTAAAACATTTTGAAATCTGATTTTCCTTTATCTTAGTTCTTTATTTTGATTTATCTTTGGATTGGCCAGATTTGTTATACAATCTTTTAATTTTTAAAAAGTGTTCATTAAGTTATCTCTATTTTTTTCTTTTTCTTTCTTTTCTTTCTTTCTTTCTTTCTTTTTTCTTTTCTTTTCTTTTCTTTTTTGTTATATTTTATCTTGGCTGATGCCTTTGAATTTGGACAACTGCTTTGCATGTAACATTTTGGGGTCATCCTTTATTTCCTCAAAATTTATGAACTTCTGTCTTATGCTGTTGAGATGCTTGATATATCAGCCTACGTTTTACCCTTGTGGGTAACTTGAGTTTTCTGCTTATGTGTCCTTCGGATTGTATGACAGTGAAGCTGGGTGTGTGTGTGTGGGGGGGGGGTGAGGGTAGGGTTGGGGTGGCGATGAGATGGGTGAGCGTTGTAGAGGTAGAGGTGAAGAGGTAGGATGAGGTTAAAGAGCAGCCCTCAGGAAGATGACACTCAACTGTCTTCTCCACACTTCTGTAGCTCTGTTAAAAAAATAGAGCCAGCTACCAAAGAAGCTGTTCTATGGAGAACAAGAATTTTAATAAAAACGGGGAGTGTGATCACTTTCCCGTGTAGAGAATATGGACTTCCTTTCTATGGCCTCTTTGCAAGAAGACCCAAGGAGAAACGGTACATGTCTGTAAGGGATTTTATTTAGGAAAAACTTTCTGCAATGCAGCAATGGCAACCTTACCACTTTTCCTGTTGAAAGAGTCAAATTTCGCTTTCCTTGCAAGTAGAGAGGTCTTTGACTCAGATACCTCCAATTTATTTCTGTTTGGCTTTGCAGACCATTAAGCAATGGATTTGGCCACAGGCTCGCCCTTCCTAATGATGTTTTTCTTGGGCTAATATGAAAAACCAGTTGGCAATTGCTGAGTAACCACACGATGACAGCTTAAAGGAAGGACACGAAAGGTCCAGGTGCGTGACAAATGGTAGAAAGAAACCAGAATGTGACTTAGACAATACTGAACCCACGAAGTGGGCAAGGTACCCCTGAAAAGATGTCTGCAAATCATTAGATTGGAGTGTCTGACACAGATGGAGCCTCTGTGACTCTGGAAAAGCCACCATCACTGCTCTTGGAAGACAAATGGAAAAAATGAGCCCTTGAGTTGCAACCTCTTTCATCCACTGATGCCTAATTGGTTGTCCTGGCACAGAGGGCTTTTATGATGTCAAAAAGCCAAGTTCTATGATAATGGGACAGTGGAAAAGAAAACACTGTCAGCCATGGTGCCCGGGAGGCTACCACGCAAAATGAGGGAGGGAAACCAGAAATCTGAATTGTGTTCTGATTTTTCCACCTTGAAAAGAGGAATTTTGATGGCACTTACAATCTAAACGAAGCAAATAGGATGCTCTTGAGATGCTCATGACAGCTACCATTTCTTGAGTGTGCACTCTACGCCTTGCATTGTCTAAATGCCCTACACATACATTATCCGGCAAGAGGCGGGATGACTTTGATCTTCATTCTGGAGACTAATAACCTTCTCTATGACCACAGAATTATCTCCAGCTGTAGTGGGGGCAGGAAGACAACCAGAGAACTAGAGCTCGGCATGTGTTCTCAACATCCCTCCACTGATGTTGTGTCAGTCCTGCTAGTGACTGAGGGGCTGGTGGATTAGTCCTCTGCTGTTGCTGAGTGGACATGCTTGGGACCCTGAATCTAGTTCAGATCATCCTTTTCATCTGGCTGCTATTGATGGACAAAGACTGGTGAAAACACAAATGTGGCAGCTAAAAGCCACTGCTCAGATCTTTGGGGCTATCTCCATCCTCACTCATCTGTGAGTGTACCTCGCGATGCTCCTTTTCCTTGGCAAATTGTGTCCTTCCGATTCCTGCATCCCCATCCCCTCGACAGCTTGTGACTTGGTAATTTCAGGCCTTTGAGAGAGGCACAGTCCTTTCCCTGCTCGTGCATGGGGCAGATGAGGAGCTCAGTCCGGACGATGACCCTCCGTTTTCCCTTTATGATTGGTTTGCTGTAACCGTGATGGAACGGAGAAGGGTAGTCCTCTCACATAAGGGACGAAATGAGAAGGCTGAGGCTTTGAGAGGTGAAATGACTTGCTCACCTGAACACACACTCAAATCACAGCAGAGTTGGAATCTGACCCTAGATTCCCAAAGCCAAGCTCTTAACCGCCATGGCAGAAATAAGCCGTTCCAGAAATAACCAGCAGCCGTTCCCTTCCGACCCATTCGAAACCGACTTCTCTGCCAGCAGAGAGAAGCCTAGATTCCTGAGTCCCTACTGTTATTCTTCCTGCCAAGTTAAGGCTCCACGCCTCCCTCCAGGGCCTGCCTCACTGTGACAAGTTCTGCTCAGACAATGGGCCCAGTTCCCATCCCTCCCGTATCCCTCCCTGTTTGGAGAGCCCACTCCTTTCTCTCAGCAAAGTTCCTCCTTTGTCCCCTACTCCCCACCAGTATTATCTGTTCTGGATGCAGAGCTGCCTTTGAAGTCAACCAGGAGAGTTCTTTTGAGAAAAAAAAAAAATGTTTCTGGAGAGGGCACAGAGGCGCCTGGTGTCCTTCATCCTTTCCTTTTAACTCTGACTGCTGATCAAAGCTCTGGAGAACTGCAGTATTGAAGAGAGCTGATGCCAAAGATGGGAAGAGTGTCAGTTCCTAGGATGGCATTAGACACTTGGAAAGGGACAAGAAGTCAATTCATCAAGTGGATTAAAAAATAAATAGATAAAACGAGCAGAAGCGGGGTGGGGGGTGGGAAGCCTAGCCATCTCCCCAGTTTTCAAGGAGCCCTTTGATGAGGCAGTGACTCTAGGCCATACACATTGGTCACATTATCACTGGAGCATGAACGTCCTAACCACATCCAAGGGCTTTCACTGGGCTGCCTAAATCATCCAGGACCACAGTGAAATGTAAATAGCCTGGTGGAGGACTGGCAGCAGAGGAAAGGCAGTCCTGCCTACTCCTACCCCCTCAGATGCCTCAGGGCCCAGGCGGGACTCTCTCCTTTGTCTGTCTGGGATAACAGAGTTGCATTTTGCATTAAAGTTCTTGAAAATTATCGAGCTTGCTCTAGAGGAGTGGAGAGCCCTTTCCCTCACATACCTTTGAAGTATTTCTATGTCTTCTCCCAGAAACTTTATAAGCATCAAAAGACACGATAACATTTGTACAGCTTTGGGAGTAAGTTAAATATAGCAAGGAAAAGAAAAGGCTCTTTAGAGCAGTGGATTTGAGGTTTAGTTTCTCCTATTGTTTAGCTCACTGTGATTATGAGTAATGTAACTTCTTTGGTTTTGTGTTGCTTCATGTGTAGAATGAAGGCTGTAATGAACTTTTGGGGATTGCCACAAGCCATCCCCCATTTCCATTACCTACTGTACCCCAAGTTCTCCAGCCATATGGTCTGGGTAAAACTGACATTCTTCCTAGCTCCAAGGATGGGCTCTGGCATGGGCCAATTGGCAGGTTGCTCCTACCCCTATCACCACTGGTTCAGAAATAACCATATGATCTAAGCCAGTCCAAATCAGAAGGAACCATAGGCTTTTGCTGAAAATGCTGATACATACTCTATTTCTGCTGGATGTGAATGAAGAATCATGTAGCCCTGAGAGATATTGGCAGTCATCTTGACACAATAGGGGAGAGGCTGCTTGAGAATGGAGCCAACATCAAAGAAAGTAGACTAATATTAAGCTAAAAAATGGATGGAAAGAAGTCAAGTCCTAATCTCAAGATATGAGTGCTAGATTAAGCTTTGCCTGAAACCTCGCTCATCCCTGAGCCACTCAGTTACATGAATTAAAAAAAATTCTTTTTATTGTTTGAAATAGATCTCTTTTAACTTTAGGATTTCTTCTTTAAAAAAAAAGTGGAAAAAAACTAAAACTGTTTTTTGGCTTCCTAGTTTGTTCTAGGAATTGTAGTAGGCAGGAAAGGACAGTGGTGGAGAGGCTTTAGTTCTATAGTTAGACAAATTGGATTCAGATCCTTTAAACTCTGAAGGCTGAGTTAAACCCCAAACCCAAAGGTGAATAGGTCCAAGGCCTTCATACAGCCGAGAAAGTCTTTGAAGTGCTTTATCTTCTAAACTGCATGTAAGATCTCAATTGTTCATTTGGAGGATTTGGGTTTCGCAATATCATAAAAGCTCAGGTATTTAGCTTCAATCAAAGCTAGGGTGAGTTAACTCTGTACATTACCAGTGCTTGTCCTTGTACTGAGAGAATTAATCCTTAAAGAGAAACTAAATACTAATCAGAAAGATAACTGATTCATAGAAGCCCATGTAAGTCTCCTTGTTTTGGCTCGACACTTGGTTGGTTCTATGAATGCTGCTCAGTACATTAATGTTCACAGGACCTGCTGCTTTGCAAATCTGATAAAATCTCACTGCATTGGCTTCCCTGATATCCTGGGGGGAAAACCAGCCAACTCTATCTTGCTGGGCAATGGAAGTTGGATGTTTCTAAGTTCATTTTCTCTTTGGGAAATAGAGAAAATGATCGATTGTTAATATTCCGTGGCACTAAAGACAGGATATTTACTGCTGGACAGATTTGCGTTTATCGCTTTTCTCAAGCGTGTGGCACAGGTGCCAACCTTCCCAGTCCCATTCAGGATTTACACGAAGAACAGACATTTCTAGTCAGTTGAGTGCTCTCACTAAACAAATGTATCAGCACATTTCTCAAGACAGTGCTCAGGAAAGCCACTCCCTATGTCCTTCGCTTTGGGTTATAAGTGATAGAAAAGCCAACCCATAATGGTGTACGTAGAAAGGGGACTCAATAGTTTCTCCAATGGAACAGTCAGAGGGCGAGACTGGCTGTGGGCATGTATGGAATCAGAGCTTAAGGGATACGTCACCAGACTCTGCTTCTGTCTCTCAGCTTTGTGTTGCCTTCATTCCCAAGCTGCTCCTTCCTTCATGGCTGCAAGGAGCTGCTTTTTCACTGCCACAATGTTTGTATTGGGGCACATTTGAGGAAAGCAGCATGGAAATAGGGTTCTAATATTCTATGGTGAATTCAGATCATGGAGCAATAATGAAACTTCAGTGGACTCAAGGGGCCCCTGTTGAGGATAGTGATTTGATTTCGACTAACCTGTTCATGAGGCTCACACAGAGAAAGGGACTTGTCTAAGGCCATTTTCAGTTAGAATTCACCTTAAGAATTCACCTACTTTGTTTCTCCTGATCTTCAAACCAGGGGTGGGGGTGGAGGGTGGTGTTAATTGATGTCCTCACCCCTATGTTTGCAGATCTGGTTTTACCCTAGTTCCTGAGCAAACCTAAAAAAGCTAAGAGATGTAAGATCTTGGAATAGTGTCTATTTGGGTTTCTGTTGCTTTAGCTTTCCTGGAATTCTTCTCCTTATTTTGGCGACAGATTCTTTCTTTCCTCTGGGGACACTATTCCATTTAGTTTGGTTGAAGCCAATACTCTCCCACTCAGGGTGAGCCTATGACCTCAGCTTGGTCAACTAAAGTTTATGTTCCTTTGGTCACAGTGATTGGTTCGGGGAAAGTATGTCATACAAACAGGCAATCAGAGATCATGCCAGGAATTTTACTCCCGCAGTATTGAGTGAACAAGCTTGCTTTCTCGTTCTTCCTGCCACGCATAGTCATAAATTTGGAGCTAAAAGTCACAGTGACCACTTTTGCCACTACAAGGAGGGACCCTCTTTGGGAATTAATCTAGCACAAAGGCGAGCAGAGGGAGAAGGAGACTAGGCTTCTTGAATATTGCACTACCTTGATTTTTTCAGTCATTTGACCTACTAATTTCCCTCTTATGCTTATTCATATTGACTTCGGTCTCTGTCACTAGCAACCCTAAGAATCCTGGCTCGTCTAGTCATGATTTCTTGCTGATTGATGTTGGCTCATTGGTAATTTTGATGGCTACTGTAGGAACTAATAGCTTGAATGGATGCAAGCAACAGGAGCGAACGATGTCATTGGAGGTCGAAGCGCTAAACCAGCATCCTCCTTGACATTCTGTCTAACAAAGCTGGTTCTCTAAGTTGGGCAACAGAAGATGGGTGAGTGGAAAATAAGAACCTTGTTTGTGAGCATGAGAGAGGTGGCCCTTTGCAGGAGGAAACTCTTAGCCACACCTGAGAACCTGCAACAAGAATGGGTTCAGAATCAAAGAGATGCAGTTTATTCCTATTAACTTGCTCCTGTTTTACCCCCCCAGGCTGATGTGCCTTGGAGAAACACCAGATGTAAGAGTTGGCTTAATATAGGGATAATTTACCACATGGCATTGCTATAGTGATTTTGTTAGATAATGAATGCATTAATCAGATGAGTATGAAAGGACAGTGGGGTGAGTTATACGGAGAACCAAGAAACCTTCTGAGTTAGAATTCATCTTAAGAAAAGAGTAGAGGCACAGAGGTTGTTTCAGGGGGCACAGAACTATCACAGATGGTGGATGGTGTTTGGGACAGCATGTAGGCATCATTTGTCTCACCCAAAACTGAGAGGCCCTTGACTGTGTCCTCAGGGAATCAGTGCTGAGAATAGAGGAGAAGTTATTTCAAGAGACTTTGGCAAAGCTAGGCGAGCAAGGCTAGCAGTGACAGTGCCAAAATATAGAGACGGCTTGGTACTAGTAGCAGAGTTTGAGAAAACAAATACTCTTGATGGAGCAGGAGCTGAACGGTAATGGAAGACTTATTCATGAGCACACCTGAGATCCTCTAGTGTCTCCAAAAATAGTTGAAGGACCGTGTAGAGGAACAGAGTTCCAGCAGTTTCCCTAGTAAGATTTGAGCTGGAGAAACACTGAAGGTGCAGTTGCTTCTCCTCCTCTGATCCCTGTGATTATCTCTTGTTTTCAGAAGCTAGGCCTTCGCCTCTCTATAAACCCCGTGTTGGGATTGCTCAAACCCTGTGGAAAGGGCCTGGACGTTAATAGTGGGTGGTATTTTTGTAATTAAGGCAGCGGAATGGGAGTGGTGGTGGAGAAATATTTTTAGATGAGAGAACTTTGGGCGTCCTCAGCTTCCCTACCATTCTACTCTGGTATAAAACCATCTTTTGTCATGTTCTTAGATCTGCAGAGTGATATGTCAGATGCCTAAACATGCCCAATTTGGAAACTTATGATATTTATTGCCAACCAGGAAACCAAATTCCTTTGGAACACATGCACAGGCTATGATTCTCTCCTCAGGCAATGGAATAGTGATTAAGTAGATATTTGCCTACAAAACACAGATGACACTTCAATCTTTGAGATCTTTGATTCTCGAAACCGGCCTGTTAAACTGAGAAAGGTTCATGCCTATCTTTGAAATCATGGCTTGAAACTTGAAAACCAACCTCTCTGAAATAGTCATAAATTAAAGCAATTTCAGGTGCAAGCTCAAGCTCATGCTAAAACTCTGGGCCCTGGTGACATGAGGTCCATATTAACTGTTCGGGCAGATCTGGAGGTTTAGATATGGCAGTCCCATGGTGTGACAAGCCACTTATATGGATAATAAGACAGTTGACAAGTCTGAAACCCTCCAGTATGTCTGATGCCATAAGTAATAGCTAAAATGCAGTCCACATCCAGTACTTAGACATATGATATCAAAGTGGCATTACTATTTATTTCTATGACCTGGGAGGTGCACAGAGGTGACAATGCTGAGAGAGACATCATGTCTCTCTCTTTCAAATGCAAGGGATCAGATTGCGTAGATGATCATTCGATTAGTTATCTGGATACATGTGTCTTACTCATTCAATTATAAGTTCCAAAGATGGGCAATTCCTTTTTTGCTGTCTCAACTGGAGGACAGAGGTAAATTAAAAATTCGAAAGCCGCTTCTATTCCTTGCTGGAGTGGGTTCATTTCAGTGCTTCAAAGGCAGTTGTTTACACAGCACCCAGCGCATAGGAAGACCACAGGAATATTAGCTCACATTCTTATTATTACATGTCACAGAGGCTAAATCCCCAGTGGAGAAAATATGAGCACTGGAGTCTGAAACCTGGGTCTGAATTCAGGCTCCACCACGTACTTGCTGTGTGACCTTGGGCAAGTTACTTAACCATTCTGAGCGTTAGCTCTTCATTTCATATGGTGGTCAAAATTCCAGTCTCACAGAGCGCATACTTCCCTGAAAGTAAGTGGTCAAATAAAAGAGTCATCAAGATGAGAAAGATGTATGGAAGGAACAGGAGAAAGCTCACGTTCCATCGAACTCAGTAAGTGGGTACTGCTATCCATTTAAATTTCATGCAGTCTTTTCTGACACAAATCCTCAAACTGGTAAATTGAGGATTTATGTGCTTGAATCTTCCTATAGAAGCTTATTCTCTTGAACATGTCATCTGAAAAGTAGAGTATTTTCTGTTGATTTGTTAGGGCCTCTGGATGGTGGATGGAGGAGAGGGGTTGGGTCGGGAAGTAAATTGAGCTGGGGCCTACTCTTTGTGGGATGGGCAGTGCTTAATTATTTTGGAATGTTTATGTACACAGCTGTTCTAAGCCTGCTCAGGATTAAGAATTCTTTTCTTGGCTAGAGTAATGTTGCTAAAAATGACCAGGAAGCTGATGAGAAGAAAGAGCTATTACGGTCTGGGAGAATTGGGGGAGGGGAAGAGACCCCTATACAGAAATTCATTTTATAGCCAGTGGAACCTTTACGATAGATGATCGATGGAGTAGTTACCTTACCAAATGGAGTCCCTAGGGGTTGTCCTTTAAGAAGTATACTCCTTATTGCCATCCAAATTTATTTTTTTAAAGGTCTATTTTCTACTACAGTTTCTAGTAACTGTTGGGAATTTATATAAAAAAAATTATCATAAATATTTTGCATCAAATGCTCTATTCTGTTCTGGTACCACCCGTGCTAGGAAATGTATGGTGTGATGAGAACAAGGCATAATTAGGAGTCAAGAGACCTGGAATCACCCTCCAAATGGGCCTTGAATTTGTTTTGCAATTATGGGCACTTTCTCCCGTCGCCAGTTTTTTTTTTCATGTGTAATAGGAAGATCTTGACCTAGAAAAATGTGATTCAAATTTTTTAAAAATATATTTGTAAGAAATATAAATGAATTTTTTGAGGCCAATATAAAAAAGGTAAAACCAAGGCAACCCTGATGAACTCACAGATGTCAATTCAAAACTGAGCAAATTGAACTGCAGATTTTAATGTGAAAACTACAGAATAGAGGATCTTTAACATCATGCTCAGCTCTATCATCGTGTGGACATGTGTCCCATAATGAGTGCAGGGCCCCTAGGCAGGATCTGAAGAAGTTTGGGACTGGACAGGAGGGCCAGGGGACTTCCCTGAGCCTGGTGTTCAATGCTATCTGTGAAGAGGAAGAAGGAGCAGCCATTCTCGTTGTAGATGGATCAGAATGCAGAGGGACTGGAGGGTCATGCGGGTTCCCGTGACAGAGCAAAGAAGCCCTTGTCCAGGCTGGTCACTGTGGAAGAGGTGATCGGGTACTAACACTCTGGCTGCCATTTGCCTGAAAGTGGGAAATGGTCAGCTGGTTTAGGATAGGGGGATAACTGGGGTTTGCCCAGCTGGGGGCACTCAAGAAAGATGCCTTTGTGTGGTCCTGTTTACCCTGCACAGAGCTCACTGACTCTGCACCTGGGCCATTTGAAACAAGCCAAGCAGCCTTTCAGGGTAAGTGGAGAATGTCCTTTGCTAGGACAAGGGTCACTCCCCTTTGAGATCCAGCCCCACCCCAAAGCCCTCTGGACAGCAGTAGCTCTACATTTAGCAGTCTTTGCACACTTCTAATCTGACCGATGGCTAAGTCAACCTGCAGGTTCCCGAACCAGCTGCCCTAGTTCCCAAACCAGCCCTGGTCTGGGAAAGTCTGAGCAGTGTTTCCCAGAGAACTCTAGTTCTAAAGGAGATTAATAGGTGCTTCATGAAAAATGAATATCATGGTCAAATAAGCCTGAGAAATGCTGAGCTCAAAGTAAACAGGTTTCTTCATTTGGGAACGTCTCAGAGATCTGAAACCTTAAGAGGCGGGCATGCCTGGCCTTTCTACACTTATTTGTTTCCGCTTCCCCTGCTCCTCCCAGCCCCTTTTGTTTTCCTCCAGCATCTGTTCCGTGGAGCCCCTTTTGGGACTATTGGAACAGAGAGTTAGTTAAACAATAGTCTTCATGTTTCTGTTCAGTGATGCTTAGAATGAACTCCAGCTCCTGCATTTAGTGGCTGAGTTTGTGACCACCACGTTGCTGAGCTCATTTGTTCAATCAACATTTTTTTGAGCACCAGAATGTGTCAGGCCCCTGCTTGGTGCTGGGATGACAGAAAAAGAGTGAATTATGCGTTTCCTGCCCTCCAGAGTTCACAGCCTCCCAAGGCTGTCGCAGAAGCAAATAAATAGTTGCCAACTCAGCATGAAACCTCAGCTGGGGACACTTACTCGGCTGCTGGAGTATCTCCAGCACCAAGCACAGTGCCTGGGGCACAGTACATGCTCCTATCAGCTTGGATTGCCTTCAGCTGTAACACATACTCATCATTTGTTGACACAAATGAAGAGTTCATTTTTAATACAGTGGTGGGCTGAATAATGGCCCTCAAAGACATCATCTTCCTAATATGTGGAACCCATGAATGAATATGTTCCCTTAAGTGGCAAAAGGGACTTTGCAGATACAATGACATTAAGGACATTGAGATGGGGAGGTGATCCTGGATTACTCTGAGGTCCTGATGTGGCCCAATGTATTCACAAGGGTCCTGAAAGAGGGAGGTGGCAGGGGTAAGAGAGAAGATAGCGTGACGATGGCAGAGAGAGTGGAGCCATGTACGCTGAAGAGGGAGGCGGGGCCACAAGCTGAGGAACACAGGGGGCCTCTAGAAGCTGAAAAAGGCAAGGAAACGGGTTCTTCCCTCGGTGCTAGCAGAAAGAACCAGCCCTACCAATACCTTGACTTTAAATCCTGTGAACTTTGATCTTGGACTTCTGCCCTCCAGAACGGCAGGAGAACACATTTTTAAATCGCTAAGCTTATGGTAATTTGTTATGGCGACAATAGGAAACTGATACATCCACCTAATAAAATATACAGAAGTAGGCAGCACAAGAAGTGTGCAGCTGCTTGAGAAAGTCGTCAAGGTTCTGGCTCCTCTGGCTTCCTGCTGCTCCATCCTTAGCACATGCCGCTCTTCCTCATGGCTGTAAGAAGGTGCCGCATCTCCAGGAATCATGAGCACGTTCTAGGCAGGCAGGAAGAGAAGAGCCGAGGGGAAATGGAAAAATAATTTTTCTTGGAAGTCTTTTATTTTTTCCCATTTAAGGCAAGAAACCCTCCCTAGAGATATTTGCCTATTTCTCATTGGCCAGAACTCTGTCACGTGGTTACCTCTAGTTGCAAAGAAGGCTGGGAAGGTGAGATTGTTGAACTGCGCATATTACTTTCTTGAACAAATTGGGATTCGTTGGGTAAGGAAAAAGGTGAAAGAGGACACAAGGAAGGCAAATATCCTAGTATCTGCTACAAAGCTCAATAAACATTTATCGGAGGACCCAGGAAACATTAGAAGAAGGGAAGACTGGTGTCAAGTTGTAGATCTGTGAGCCCGACTGGGAAGGGGAGGATGTCTGTGCCACAGCGGGAATGTGGGGAATGGGCAGAATGAAGATATTTAAGTAACCATTTAGATCCACCTGGCTTGTGATTGAGTGGAGAATCAGTGATGATAGCCCCATTTCTGACTCTGGCAGCGGATTGTGGGACAGTTTACCACGACGTGTACCACAAGATGCGAAGACGTCCTGGAGAGTCTGTGTTTAAAGTGTCCGCAGTCTAGTCTTGCTTCTCTCTACCTCTTACAATGATTTTATCACAGGACCTTATCTAATTCCCTCTGCTTGGCATCCTGGTCACCCCCATCCTGAATGCACCCATGGTCTAGACTATCCTATAGTTAAAGCATCTTGGCAGGGCCCTGGTCTCCTGTCAAGCTCCAGACAGGGGCCTCTGACTCACCAATTCACTGACTCACTGGCAGAGATCTTGCTGAATCTGATCTGAGTTTTTGTTTTTGTTTATGCAGGGGAGCATGTGGAAGGAAGAGCCTCTGCTTATGGGGCTCCTAAGCACTTAGTCACTGCCTAGAGTTCTCCGCTTTGGACTGCTGCATCCCATCTGTGCAACTGGCCATTCAGGTACCTTTGAACATATTCTAGAATTAGGGCCAAAACTGTCATAGCTTTTTGGATACCGGATCCTGCAGCTGTGTGTTTGGGATTGGCCTTGGGAGTTATGTCTCTCTATTCTTTTTTGCACTTGGACGAATGGCTTGGGTCTTGCCTTGTGTGGCAGAGATTGAGAGTGCTCACCAAGGTTCATGTTCTCCCTGAAGGACTGCTTGACTACATTTCCCAACCTCCCTTGCATTTGGGAGTGGCCGTGGGACTGAATATTAAATGGTAGTGGAAAGGAGGGGTGCCACTTGCAGGCCTGGCTATGAAATCCCCTGTGTCAAGAGACCCTTTCCTGGAGAGATCCAGAAGAGGACGCCTTGTGCTTTGGGAATCGTAGAGTCGCAAGTTGGGAAGAGCCTGGGTCCCTGAATCACTGTGTGGAAGGATGTCTGCTGACCGCCTGCACTGAACTGTTACAAGACAGGTGTAAAACTGTGTTAAGCTATTGAGGTTGTTTGTTGTAGCAGCTACTGTTACTTACACATAACTAATACAATTTGGTTTCCTTTTTTTCTGAAAGGAAGTATAGCATAGAAGTTAAGATGCTTCAGTTAAACGGCTTCGAATGAGACTGAGTTCAAAATTTAGCTCTGCTACTGACTAGCTGTGTGACCAGGGGTAAATTACTCCACTTTGCTATGCCTCATTTGCTCATCCTTAAAATGGAGATAATAATGGACCAAGTGCACGGTGGTGTGTGGATTAAAGTGAAAACATATAGATGATACTTGGACTGGTATTTGGCATGATATCAATGCAAAGTGAGAATTACCTATCACTTTTTCTTGTCATCCTCAAGTTTTGGTGATTTCAAGCCCCTTGGGAGGGGCCCGCCAGGCCTTAGGTATCCATTCCATTCCTCCTGGGTACTTCTAGCTACTGAATCATCTCAGGGATTATGGTCACTGCCACCCCCATTAGCATTTCGACTAAAATATCTTTGAAAGCGGGGACTATGTTGCGTCATTTTACCTATTCAGAACAACAAACAGCAGCTGAGCAGATAGTAGGAACTAACTAAACTTGTTCTTGGAGAACTAGATATGTTTTTATCACAAAGCAATACCATGCCCTTTCATGCAACATTTTTCTAGGACATAGATAAGCAACAATAAAAACAAAACAAAACAAAAAAAAACAAAAAAACCCCCACAAAATTCAGCTACAATCCAGTATGCCTCCCAGAGCACACAGCTGTTTAACTGATTGTCTTAGAGCTTGTGGTGCTTTCATAGTACATATGCTAGATGCCATATGACTATCGTCTTAATATTTCTTGAGCACTAACAGTTTTCCAGAAACTGTGCTGAAAGCTATTTTAAATCATCTCCTCTGCTATGCATAACAAGAGTAGGTATTAGTATTTTTTCTCTCTTTTCAGATTAAAAAAAATGGCATCTAAGAGACATTAAGTAATGAGTAATGTAAAGTAACAGTAAGTGAGAGATCTGGCGTTCAAATAGAGCTCTGATAGCAAAGGCCCTCTTTATACAGCAATTTCCTGCCTCACTCTTTCCCACACTCACTTTTTTTTTTCCTGAGTGGCCCAGGGCATCGGTTAGGTTTGCCATGCCAGCTCTGTCAGGGTAGGCATCCAGCCCTACCTGTGTTCAACGCCCCAGGACCCCACCCCACCTGCTCAGAGCTCTAACTGACTCTCTTTAGATTCCGTGTGCCTGTGTGTGTGCCAAGACAGATGTGAAAGCTTCAGTTGGGCAGATTAGCATCTCAGACTCAAATCCACCCCCGCATCACGCCTTAGACACGTCCACCTCCCAGCCGCTCAGGTGCCGAGGTGGGGCCAGCCGGGAGCCAGACAGGAGCACGGTGTTCTCCACCCATAGGACATTGTCTGACACCTGCGTGGGATTAAGGGGTGAGCCTTCAGGCTCCAGGGGACGCTCCCTCAGCTGGGAATGACAACGAAGTCAGCAAATTATCAGAACTTCAGGTGAGGGAGAAAAATCCAGGCATTTCTGAGGCCTGTGGAGATGTGTGCTCCAAAGGGGATGCTGGTGGAAGCAGCAAGAAGTTGGGACAGTGTCCCTGAAGTTAAAAACAAAACAAAACAAAACAAATAAAAACAACTGGCTTCAACAGCTGCAAGGCTCAGGTCTCCCAGACACCTCCTCCAGAGCCTTCCATTCAGGGCCAGTCCTCATTCCTGCCATAGGTTCTCCAAGGGGTTTTTGGAGGATGGTGATGACAATAATGCTGATAAGCAATATGTTTTTTTTTTGAGCCTTTACTAGCATTCTGCTAATCACTTTATATATGCATGTTACATTTAATGCAACCAGTCTTATGAGACGCTATTGTTACCCTTTTCACAAATTAGGAAACTGAGGTATAGAGGAGAAGTCATTCACGCTCATTTAGTTTGGTGGTTGTAGGGCTGGGGTCCCACCTCAATTTTCTCTCATCTTCCACTAGGCTGGGCCCAAGTGCCCGGTGGTCAGTTAATTTTGATGGTAGCTCAATGTAAGAGAGGGGATACAAGCTTCAACCTCGCCCAAATCTGGATTCAAATCCTCACCCTACCACATTACTGGCTGTGACTCCCTGGGCACGACAGCTCAGTCTCCTCCACCTTCATCTCCTGAGCTGTCCAATGGGATTGACAATCCCAACCTCTGGGAATTATAAAGATTATTGAGGAAAAACAGGGCACACAGTTGGCGCTTTGCAAGCCAATGGTAGCTGTAAATACGTTGTCCTAAGACAACTGCCCTCTGTAATCTAGTAGCCCTGTCTTTTATTGTTAATGTAACCATTTACTTGTTGATTAATTCATCAAACACTTACTGAGCGTCTATTATGGTCTAGATATCTTGTCCTTTGCTAAGAATATTTCCTGTGCCCCGATCATGTCCTTTGGTTAGGAAGGTTTGGTCCGCGTGATTCAGAAACCCAGCTGTAGTGGTTTACCAAAGAAGGGGCTATTTTTCTCCCGTGAGCAAAACAGTTGGGCGGTAGGGAGTGTGCAGCAGCGTGTAGAGGCTGCGGGGCTTCATGGGTGCCCTGGGATCCCGCTTCTCCCTCCACCAGCTTTGGCCAAGAGCTTTCACCCTCACGGTTGGCAGACAGCTGTTCTACTTCCAGTCCTTTGACCATATTCCAGGAAGAAAGAACACGAAAGCAGCCAGGAAAAGGGCACATTTATTTGTGTCAGGAAAGCAAAACTTTCCCCGATATCCTCAACAGACTTCTGTTTGTGTGCAACTGGCCAGAATTAGATGCTACTATCCCCTCTAGCTGCCATCCCAAACAAAATTGGGGTTCTTTTAGCATAAGGAGAGCATATTTGTTGGGAGGCTGGTGGCTTCATCACCAGCTCAGAGTCTATTGAATGATGAGAATGCTTTTGAAGCAAGCCTCGGTAATCTGTCAAGCACTGTTGGGACTTTTACTTCAAATACTATATTTAATCTCCATAGATTCTCAGAACCACAGGTGAAGGAGGTAGGTACCCACACCCTGCCCTGCACATTTTATCCGACAGCCAGGACTCTGGGAAATCCAGAGCTTTGGCCTTGGCCAAATGTATACTCCAGAGCTGGCAGCTAGAGCTGGCCCAGTCTCCTTCCTTGATTTCCCCTTCTCCACTGTGATAGGGCTGAAAGAAGTACAGGCAGACCTCCCTTTTCTGTACTACACTTTATTGTGCTTCTCGGCTGTTGCATATTCATCAACATCAAGGCAAGATCCTCCATCACCAGTAAAATTATGACTCCCTGATGGCTCAGATGATGGTTAGCATGTTTTAGCGATAAAGTATTTTTAATTAAGGTATGTACATTGTGTTTTTTAGACATAATGCTATTGCATACTCAATAGACACAGTAGCGTGTAAACATAACTCGTATGTGCACTGGCAAACCAAAAAAGTCATGGGACTCATTTTATTGCAGTATTAGCTTTATTGCAGTGGTCTGGCACTAAACCCGCAATATCTCTGAGACATGCCTGTATGGGGTGGGGAGGGGGGAAGGGGGGAGGCTGGAGGAACATGGTGGGATATGTGGATCACTGGGTGGTGTAAAGCCCTTTGTGGACAATGAGTGAGACCATGGGCTTTGGAGGTTGACTGGCCAGCTTTGAATCCTGGCTCTGTCACTGTTCGTGTGACCTTGGCAAGTTCATAATCTCTAATATAGAGAAAATAGTAGAAGAAATTTAAGTAAATTAATACATGAACAGATCCTGGCATAAAGCAAGCACATTATTAATAATTATTTTAACAAGAAGCATGGATTATCTCCTAAAGACAATGCTGCAGGGTAGGGGCTGGCTAACTACAGCCAGAGGGCTGGACCTGACCTGCAACTTGTTTTTGCAAATAAAAATTTATTGGAACACGTTCATGCCTATTCATTTACATATTGTCTGGGGCTGTTTTCATGCTATGAGTGGCAGAATTAAGTAGTTGTGACAGAGATAATATGCTTTGCAAAGCCTAAAATATTTATTTGGTCCTTTACAAAATAAGTTGGCAAAACCCCATTATAGTGAAACACACAATGCTAGTTTAACTTTGGGACTCGAAGGGATCAAGGGTCCAAATTCAGTTTTTCTGCTTACTACCAATGAAACTTGCGCAAGAGACAGCTTTTTTAGAAGATCACTTTTCTTCACCTGCAAAATCAAGAATGGAAATATCATCTCTCAAAAGATGTTTAAGGATTAGACACAATACAGTTAGAGCACCTAGGCATCTGTCAGTGCTCAGTAAGTAGAACCTTCTATTACCATGGAAGGATGTTAGGCAGAGATTGGTATGATCATATGGGGATTTAGAAAAAAGACTTGGAGGCTGTATTAGTTTGCTGAGGTTACCATAATAAAGTACCACAAATGGGATGGCTTAAACAACAGAATTTTGTCTTCCAGTTCTGGAGGCTAGAAGTCTGAGATCGAGGTTTCAGCAGGATTGGTTCCTTCTAAGGGGATGGGAGAGAATCTGTTTCATGCCTTTTCTCTGGATTCTGGTGGTTTGCTGGTAATCTTTGGTGTTCCTTGGCTTATAAACATATTACCGCACCTCTGCCTTCATCTTCACATGACATTCTCCCGGTGTGCATGTCTGACTCTGTCCAAATTGCCCTTTTTCATAAGAATGCAGTTATTCTGGGTTAGGATCTGCCCTGATGACCTCATCTTAACTTGGTCATCTGCAAAGACCCTGTTTCCAAATAAGGTCACGTTCCAAATAAGGTCCTGGGAGTTTGGACTTCACCATATTTGAGGGGACACAATTTACCCCATAACAGAGACTGCGAAGGGCTGATTTGATGCAGGGAAATCTGGTGGTTGGAAAACCACAAGTAGGCTCTTTGGATGACCAAGTAAGTCAGAGGTAGCCAGGTGAGAAGAGAGAATGGTTGGAAAAGCATCAAGAATAGGGTCAAGATAGAATGTGGTGACTAAGTATAGAGAAGAAAAAGAGGAGGAATCGACGATGATCTTGAGACTTCTCGTTTGGCCATTGGCTGGGTAGGTGAAGCCACTATTGAAATTGGGAGGAGGCGCTTTGCAAAGGGCAAAGGATAATGAGTTCATGAAATAGGAGAGTGCTCATATGGAGACAAGAGGAGGGAAATCCAGTGAAAAGGGGAGTGGACAACAAAAAATAACATTTATCGAACATGTAGTGTGTCATATATTCTGCAGTAACAGATAGCAACTTATTGAGGCCAGGAATGATTAACAACTCTTAATGGCATTATGAAGTCACCCAGGGCTAGAATGAACAGGCTTTGGGGAGGACTGAATGTGAGAGACTGGTTGGATGTCTTTTGACATCATGTCCCTGGACTCCTCTTTAATAACCCTATTTAGGCATTAACCCTACTTCCTTCTTAACAAATGTTATTCTGCACTTGTTAGGAACTGCCCTTATTTCTGCCCAAATGCTTCCTGTTCTGCCAGGTGATCATACCTGCTGAAATCAGGCCAGCCCCACAATGTCAATTGGTTCCTGCCCTGGCAGAAAATGTATCAGAGGCTTCTTGGTTAGGGAACACTTTTTTCTTTTTCATAAATAAAAGCCCAGACTCTTATATCTCAGCATTCCTGTTTGTACAATTGGGATAAAAAATTCCAGCTTACAGGGTAACATTCAGGATTAAATGAGACAATGCAGGCAAAGCCTGAGCACAGAGCTGGGCATGTTATGAGTATTGAAGTCACATTAGCTTTTCTTCTTATTGTAATTTTTAGTGCCTTGTGTCCGTTCTCTTTTGCTCTGGTTACTTCTTCTATACTGCTTCCAGAGTGATCTTCCCTAAAACTCAGATTTGGTTAAGGTTAAATTTCCTGCCTCTCTTTGCTCCCCTGTACCCAAGGAGTAAAATCCAATGAACTCAGCTTGGTGATTCACCTAAACTCCAGTCTCACTGGTGGTCACCATGCATCAACTCATGTCCTCCGCTTCACCCTCACAGGACATTTGACTTTCCCTTGGGCACATCAAGGCTTGCCACTTCTCTGTGTCCTCTCTTACTTCTTCTCTCTGTTTTCCTTACCTGGTAAATTCCTTGACTTTCAAGACTCAGACCAACAGAGACCCCTCAACCCTCAAGGTTGCCTTCAGCCACTCCCAGGCAGAGTGATATTCTTCACTCTCTATGGGCCACAATTCTTGTCCCCATATTTGAAATAGCCCTAACCATGTGATATTGTAATGATCTGGTTACCTATCTGAAACCAGCAACTTGGGTGCAGGACGATTGTTACTTTTACTTGCCAAGCCCTCAAGATTCTTTGCGATCAATGTGAGTGTGAACAATTGCTCTTTCTATTGTGAGCTCTTCCGTTCAATCTTTCATCGATTAATTCATAAAATATGAGTATAATTGGTGAATCAAATAGATGCATGATCTGCTCTGAGAGGGCCTACGATCTAATTTCTTGTCCATTTCTCACATGATTCAACAACAAAAGGACTTTCCATTTTTGTTTCTGGGAGTTTGTTTTATCAAAATGATAGTTTACCCATTCGGTTTCCAAATGTGAAATGACCTTATAATATTAAACTACCTTATGATATTAAACTTATTTTTCCAAACTAAAAATATAGATTATACTTTTTCTCTTCACTCATACTCTTAAGTTTTATTATTTAAAATCAAAGTCAAATATGTATCTATAATTTAAAAGCCAGATCTCTCTCCTACTTTTCCTCACTTGAATCCCATTCCTTAAAGTTCTTTATTTTTAATTTTTTTTTTTACCTATTTCAGATTTTTTTTTCCTGAGTGTTACACTGCCGTTCTTTTTAAATTAAACTTATCGGGGTAACATTGGTTAATAGCATGTAAGTTTCAAGTGTACAGTTCTGTAATACATCATCAGTATATTGCATTGTGTGCTCACCATGCAGTCTAGTCTCCTTTAGTCATTATATATTGATCCTCTTTACCCTCCTCATCCTCCCATTAACTCTCTTTCCCTCCCATAATCCCCATACTGTTGTCTGTCTATGAGTTTGTTTTGTTTTATTTGTTCATTTGTTACTTTCTGTTTTATATCCCACATGTGAGTGAAATCATATGGTTCTTGTCCTTTTCCATCGGACTTATTTTGCTTAGCACGATACCACTATGCTTGACGTCACTTTTGGATACTGTCTTAAATTGCTGTTAAGGAAGATAAAGATTTTGCACTCTTAACTCATCCTATGCCTTCATTTACCCTAGCTCCTTCTTCTTAATAGAGGTATAGGATAATGCATGCTAATTAAACAAATCCTCAGCATTTACATGGTTTCTAGCCATTAAGCTCAGCTCCAAACCCATCATCAACTCTGTAATGTTGATGCTGGGCCTCTGCACACTACATTTCCTCCTTTACCAGCTGGCTTTGCAGAGGAGATTAGAAGGTAGAAAGTCACCCTGGCAATAGGTTTTAGCCTCCAGCTTCCTTTGGCATTAGGCTCATGAAACCTCTCAGAGTTACAGCACCAGCCAACACAACCTCTATTGTCAGCTCTGTAGAGGGCTTCTTCTCATTTTCTTGCTTCTGTAGGCCCAACGTCATGACTACTTAGTTGTCCGGCACTGTTTACTAAAGAGTCTAATTTTTGCACCAGGGATTTGAGAGGCTACCTTTATCATATACTAACTTTCCAAATGTATTTGAGTCTATTTCTGAGTTTCCAATTCTATTCCATTTGTCTATTTGTTGACTCATGTGTCAGTCCTGTGTTGTTTTAATTACACTGGTTTTATACTGTGTTCTGACATCTGGTAGAGTTAGTTTTCCTAATGTTGTCCTTTTTCCGTGTTCCCTGGCTCTTCCATGTTTGTTTTTCCATGTGAATTTTTCTAGGCCTACAGGTATGGGCAATTCTCATAAGGTTAGTAATGATGAATCATGATCTTCTGAATCATTTCACTGCGCTACTACAACGAGAGGCACACTGTAAAAGCCCCTTCTTATGATGAAAACTATTCATCAGCGGATTTACAGGCCCGGTGATCTATGCTGCTGCACTGTCCATTCTACTGTGCGGGGTCTGTGGCAGACAACTCAGAAATGCACTGATAACTTCAGCAAAATATGACCATTAACTACAAATCACGGCCCTTTGACAAGGAAAGGTGCTGATATTTTTAAATGGCTATCGGAATCTCAAAACAAACAGGATAATCCTTAAGTTAAAAAGCCTCGTTCAGATTTAGGGAGCAAATCACTTAATAGCACAATTTCTGGGCCTCACAAGGAAAAGTCACACCATTGGTAAAAACCTAATAATGATAGTAAAATCAAAATGAGTAAACAATAGGATAAGATGTAGGAGGAGAAAAGGAGAAGGTTACACTTTCAAGCCATTTGATTAGTTGACACTTTGATGACATGCCACTTGATGATAAAGAGGTTTGCCTAATAAACGGAAAGACAATAGGTTCTCTATTCAAGCTGATGAGTCAACAGATTTCACCAATAAATGTCATGGTGTGGTATTTGCAAGATTTGTAAATGATGGTGAAATTCAAGAAAATTTTACTGCTACCAAAAACAATTGCCTGAAACAAGCAAACAAAACATCTATATTGAATGTTTTGTCTTTATATCAAGACACAGAAAGTCCGTCTTGGAGGAACAGTGCTGGTGGCTGTATTGATGGTGCACCATCGGTGGTTGGCTACGTGAGAGCTGTCTACATGTCGAAATTTGGTGGTTTGGCAGAGAAGAGTTCTCCACAGATGTTTCAGTATAAAGGTTAGTGACAGGGGTAGTTTTAATAAAATAGTTGGCCAGATTTGCTGAGACCTTTGAAGGTGAAAAATGGTTACAGAAATTAACTTTCCTAGAAGATACTTTTTCTCACATGGGCCAAGGGAAGTCTGTGCAAGGCTTTAGAAAGAATGTTTCAACTTCAAGGGACAACATTCTGGAGGAAAAAAAACCATGTTGCAAAAGAAAATCTTGGCATGTTTCCACACTGCTTGGGCTTGTGAGAGAGGAAGAACATCAGCATACCTCAAGTCTTATCATAAACCACCTAGAACAGCGGTCCCTAACCTTTCTGGCACCGTGACCAGCGCTCCTATGAGAATCTAGTACCTGATGATCTGAGGTGGAGCTGAGGCGGGGATGCTGGCGCTGGGGGGCGGCTGCAAATACAGATGGAGCTTCGCCCGCTTGGCCGCAGCCACTTACCTCCTGCTGTGAAGCCTGGTTCCTAATAGGCCATGGAACTGTACTGGTTCAAGCCCCAGGGTTTGGGAACCCCTGAAAAAAGGTCTGTAAGACCAAAGAGAACGGTGTTTCCCCCTCTTTCAATACATGTATATATGATGAGGTGAGAGACCCTCTTTCTGAATCTTCTGCTCATCCTGAGAACTTGGCTTTGAGAGAACTCTGTGAGGGGCAGCCAGAGAGTGAACTCGAGGTGAGGTTCACTGACTTGCCCCTCTCAGGTTCTGGTTTCTGTGAAGAGGAGTATCCAGCCTTGCATAGGAAAGCAAGGGCCATATCGCTGCAGCTTTCATCTCCCTACATGTGTGACCAAGCTTTTCCTTGTTTCGCATGCATCAAGGGCAAGGATGGAAATGGTCTCATTTCAGTTGAAAGTAAAATATTTGTGTGCTTATCGAAACTTTGACCAAAAATTGAGTATTCGTGCAGTAAAAACAAACAAACAAACAAACAAAAGCCACAGATATCACATTACAAAGGTAAATCTTGTTTTTGATTTCCAACATAAATTTTTTAAATGCACACACAGGCCTATAAGAAATCAAGAAGAAGCAAACACACATCTTTAATTATTTTGGAACACACAGGCCTCTAGTTAAGCCCAATAATGTTAGTAAGAAAATGTTTTTTTCAAAGTCTTACATAAATTGTCTTAAGCTCTATTTTTATTCAAATTGCTTTGGTTCATGATTTCCATAGCTTCACTATTCAACAGTACTAATACATTTTCATGGTTTAAATAGCATTCATTAAAATAATTTACAACCTTTATATAGATTAAATATTATCAAACCTCCTTTCAGAAAAATTAAATTCCATTTTGCCTTAAGCCAACTATTTAACAGAAATGTATTGTGTTCTCCTTATGAGTTTTAAATATTTACAGAAAGAAAGATTAGTTTTAAGAAATGTAAATTAAATCTAATTGCCCATTTTTTTCCCAATAAAGCTTAGCTTAAAAATTAATTTTTGGTTTTAAATAAGGAAAAAACGAGACTTGCACATGCCAGATACCATATGACATATCTTATTAGCATCTTGAATAATATAAATTTACTATAAGATTTTTAGTCCTACAGCATAAATTTAAAAATTTTAAATAGGAAGTAAAAAAGGGTGGAGGAGGAACTAAAGCTTTTCCTACCTACACTCCTGACATGTACTAGCGTTGCTGGTTTTGGTGAGGATGGAGAAACCACAGAAAAAGATTAAGCTAATTGGTAGGCAAAAAATAGACTCGCAGAAAACATTCTCTGCTCAGAAAAGCATTGACAAATTATTATTGGATTGTGATATCTTCAAGTCACTAACTATACTAATATTTACAAGCTGTACATATAATAATTTTTAAGTTCCTCAGCAGTTGGAAATTATTTCAAGGGTTTGAGAAAAGTGAGTTTAGAGACTGGCTGGTTCTGTTTCACCAGAGACCCACTTCTTGTCTCCTGCCCTGGGTTATCTGAGTGGGGTAGGCAACCCTTGCGTCTGAGGCTCCTATTAGGTGGATGTTTAGCCCACTGTTTCCAGCCTAGATTCACTTCCTTCTTCCAACGGCATCTTTTTCTCCACTTCCTGAGACATTCCGGGGCTGTCAGTCACGAATTAGCTTGCCCCTCATTGGCTGCTGCCTCTGCCTGTGCTGGCCTTCCATAATGCAGTCTGGGTGGGCAGCCCCTGGTAGAGAATCATTGAAATGGGTGACACACCATCCTGAGCTACCTCTCCCTTATTTGGGCCAGTTCTGGCCTTCAGGTCTCTCCTAGAACTCTTCCTGTTGCCTCTTTTCTCATTCTTTGTCCTCTCCCAGGTTCTAAGGTTCATGCCAGACCCTTCCCTTGACTCCCCACACCCTCTTCCCAAACCCGGCCAATGCCCTAACATTTACTTCTGGAGTGGCTTATCTTATCTGAGGATGATTCAGGCAGGTCCCTTCCATCTCTGAGTTCTTATTTGCCACATGTTCTATTATAAACCCTGGGTAAGTTATATTAATAGACAGTGATTCACAGCGAAACACAATTATACAACCGCTAAAGCCACTTAAGAGGGAAGATATGAGTGTATTGATTCCAGGTGGATTGCATCATCTAGTCAGGGGGCTACCTTTAGGTGGTGGTGGGGATGGCGGTGGACGTACCATTTGCCAATCCCTTCACACAGATTATTCACTTAAGCATCTCGTACCTCTACGAAGTGCGTAATTTTTATTTTGCAGATGTGGATATGGGAAGCTCAGAGGTGTTAGCTGACTTGCCTCAGGTCACAGTTGGTAGAGCCAAGGCTGGAAGAGAAGTCTGTCTGATGCCCAAGTCCCTGTTTTTTGCACTGCCTATTGTCTTCATTTCTGAGCAGTTTAGAGCAAGAAACGACTTTTTGGCCCAAATGTCCATTACATTCCTATTTAGTTTCTGAACAAGAATTTCTATTGAGAATTTCTGAACATTGTTGGCAATTTCTGCTTCCAAATGCACTCAGTTAATCATCCCTTTATAGACGCAACACGTTGGCTCAGGGATGGATTGGCTGTGCTTTTTCTCATCTCTGCCAAACTCTTTCCTGATACCCAGTAAGCAAGAGCTGCCTGTGTTTGTACCCTGCAAGGACTTAATTAGTCCTTTTAATCAATTGGTACATCAAGTACCTTCCCTTTCCTGCTCTTGAGATTTCCAAATGTGTCTACAGGGTGGTTCTCTGCGATGCAAGGTGATATTGCCCGTCAAGGTGGATCCCAGCTAGTGCCCCTCTTCAGCTCACCTGCCCAGGTCACATGGTGCATGGGCTCTGACTGGGACTTTTGTGTTCTTCAGAGGAGCCCAGCCGTTCTGTTCGTTGCTCTCTGGACCATGTGATTTCAGAGCGATTGTCCCAGATAATGCGTTCTGGTTACAAAGGGGAAAGATCTAACACTAATTGGGTGAAAATCTTAAGCCAAACATTGCCCTAGCTGTTTTGCATACATTACCTCATTTAATTCTTACAGCAATCCAAGAGACAGGCAGCCTTAAAGCCATTTATTCATTCATCGATGAATAACATTGAAAGCACAGTATGTTCCAGATCTGTGTTAGGCTGCCAGATGCTGCAGGTGCAAGGGCAAATAAGATAGTTTCTTTCCTCATGCAACATGTATGCAGTTGGAGGAAATCACAAACACAGAAACAAATAATTATAAGCACAATGGGCATTGTGATGCTAACACTGTGATTAGTGCTAGTGCTGCTCTGACTACAGGCTCTACTATTATGCTTGCAACTGCTGGGGCCCTGGGCTAATCCTATCACCTGCATGTTTTTGTTATCCCTCATGAGGACCATAGTAACAAAACCCTATTTTCTCTTGAGCACTTGAGACTGAGGGAGTGAAGCAACGTGTCCAAGTTTCCATTAGCAGAGTTGTTTTAAGGATTAGAGAAGAAATTTTGTCATAGTATGGCAGACAATGCAGGGAGGGGACAGACTGCCTGGGTTCAAATTCAAGCTGTGCTATTTATTAGTTGCTTCATCTGGGGACAATCACTTAATCTCTTCGTGTCTCAGCTCTCTCCATCTGCAGAATGGGGATAACAGCGGTGCCTACTCCTGGTTATTGTTCCCAGGTTACAGAAGAGGAAACCGAAGCAGAGGTATTAAGTCAGAGGCCTCAGGTCAATGGAAAAGCTACAACTCGGCCCAAGCCAATCTAATTGCAAAGTTAATACTTTTACTATTTTTGCTACCAAGATCCCAAGAAGAAGCCAGATATTTTCTAGGCCTCCTGGAATGTCAAGTTGATTCCTGGATCCCCTTATTATGGTGTCAAACAGGAAAAAAAATGCCAAAGTACTTCTTGAAAGATGCTGTCAGGTCTCCATTTGCTCTCTGGCTCTTGGCGTATTCTATAAGTCCCATTTATTGGAAGAATTCACTTAAGAGGAATGTGCTTAAATATAAGCCCTGGTGTAAATATGTATTGGCAAAAAGAGAGAGAGAGAGAGAGAGAGAGAGAGAGAGAGAGAGAAAGAGAGAGGCCTTTAATGCAGAGAAGACCTCTGGGACTGTGTGCCTGTGTGACTGTGTGTGTGCTTGGTTGGGGTGGGGTAATTGCATTTGTGGAGAGATAAAAGGGTCCCCCTTTCTGTCATAGATGAAAGGATGAAGCAGCTCTACACAAATGACCCCCACTGAGAAATGCCCAACCTTCCATCAAGGTGTCTCTGTCTCTGTCTCTGTCTCTCTGTCTCTCTGTCTCTCTCTCTCTCTCTCTCTCTCTCTCTCTCTCTCTCTCTCTCTCTCTCTCTCTCACTCTCTCACACACACACACACACACACACACAAATTTTGGACGGTGTGGGCTCCCAGGCTGCCAGCATACTGCCTGCCTTTGTTTCAGGAACAGGTGATAACCCTCATTAACATCTCCCTGCAGATGCTGGCAGCCTCACCAACCAGTCCTCCCCTCGGGGCAGATTGCTCCAAAACATTCCTCTTTTAGCCTCCCCCTCACCCCCAACCTATTAGGACCCAACATGTTTTCCCCTTTACCTCAGGCATGCATCTTCTTGTCTGCCTCTTGTTTTTCTCCCGTAAAGATTTATGAAGGAGGATTCAAGGAAGACCCTGATCCTCAGTGAGTCCTAGGGGAAGAACTTGCTTCTGAGAGGCAGCTCATGGTTTGCATTCCAGCCCACCCCCACCCTCCTAATCCAGTATGCCATGGATGCTCACACACACTGGTACAAATGTAAACCCATCTTAACCCGTCACCCAGTTTAGGGTTCCTTCCTCCTACATGTCTTTCAAAACTATCCATTCCCTTTCACCTCCATCAGCACACCCCAATCCATACCCCCACAATATTTTGCCTGGAATTTTTTAATAACCTCCTAAATCTTCCCCAAGTTTTCCTTGCTTTTCTTCTTTCCCCGCTCAAAGTCGCTCCCCATTGTTACCTTTCTAAAATGCAAATCTGATCTCATAAGTCCTTTGCTTTAAGCCTTTATAAATATTCCCCTGGTATACCTAGGACTGAAGATAAAGCCTGGCTCATGGTGGATGCTCAGTAGAAATTTCTAGAATTAAATACAGGTGAATCTTCATATTAAACCAATGGAATATCCATTCTGAGAACTCCAAAAAATGATCTTGTTGGTCTTGTCTTGTGAACTTTATTCTTTTTTTTTTTTTTACTTCTCACCTTTCTACTTACCTGAAGTCTATTCTTTCATTTCAGAGGATATTTTTACCTTTAATTTTGTGTTCTGTGAATTTGAGAGTCTTATGGGGGGAAAATCATCTTATATTTCAATAAGAAATCGAATGTTAGAACTGGAAAGGAACTTTGAAACCATGCTTTTAGTTTCAGCTGACTCTCTAGCATATTTGAGTCCCTGATAATTTGACTAAAGGACAAAAGGTACGAACAGCTCCATAGCTTCGACCAGTATGAAGACTGAATCCCAACAAAGGACACAGTTCCCCATCAACAAAAGAGGACAGTGTTCGTGAAAACACAAAGAACAATTTTGGTTTTAATTTCCTGAGGTAGCTTCTTCATGAGGCATCTTGGAGCTCAAGAAGGGTGGCATTGAAGAAATAAGGAAACTGAGCTCAGAGGAAGGAGGTGAGTGTCTCTACCTTACAAAGGCAGTGACAGAATCAGGATTAGTGCTCCCATCTACCAATTTACAAAGTGTGAGCACACAGTCCCTATTGGAAGATAATCTACCTAAGATAATGGAATCCCATAGACTCTATCAGTGAAACTATCAAAGCAGGTAGGGATTTCAGTCTAGAATTTTCCCATTTTTCTATGAGATAGCATCACTGCCTTCGTATCTAAAGGTAGCAGTGGAAAAGCACTGTTATGGACTAAACACTGCTTTAGGTACTATACATAGATTACCTCAAGTATTGTTTTCACAGATCTTACAGATAAGAGACTAAAAATACCAAGACGTTTGCTCAAGGCTAAATTCTACACAAAATTTGAACCCATATCCCTCTGACTTGAAAGCGGTGAGTTCATTTTCTTTTAGAAATGTTGTCTTTAAATAACTTATAGACCATTAAAACCGTAAGAAAATTAAAATAAAGGAATTTAAAAGCAGCTAAGACAATGATTACATATTCGTGCATGTACTTTTAAATGGCTCTGTGAAAGCACCTCAATAACCTTCAGATACAGGCACACAGAGAACTTACCCCGTTCCCTGCTTGGTATGAACAGTACCCTTAGACTTCAATGTGGAAAGTGAACAGAGGAAGCCATTGCTCCAAAGGTGGTTCTTTTAAATGGAAGATGCACAGGTAGATGCACTACAAATGTGGATTCCATGCTGTGGCAAAAATGTTGATAGCATGGGACTGAAATAGGGTGTATTATTTTCTTTTCCTTTATAGACCTCTGGTCAGAAGCTTGGATTTATCTTAATTATCAGTTCAGAGAAGCTTCTCTTTATTGGTTCATGGAAGTCTTTCTTCCTTCCTTTTCTCCTTCCCTCTCCCCTTCTTTCCTTCCTTCCTTCCTTCTTTCCTTCCTTCCTTCCTTCCTTCCTTCCTTCCTTCCTTCCATCCATCCATCTTCCTTTTTTCCTTTCCTCCTCCTTTCCTTCCTTTTTATCTACATTCTTCGCTCTCATTCTCTTCTCCCATAAACAACCATTGGGTTTATTGTGTATCTTTGTGTCCATGTGCTATTACGTAATTTTTTGTTTTATTTTCTGAATGCACTGTTTCGGTTTTATTCTTAACATTTTTTAATAAAAAATTTAGAACAGTTCTAGATTTACAGAATTTTCAAATAGTTTTACATTTACAGAAAATGGCAAAGCCAGTTCAGAGAGTTCCTAAGTATCCTACACCAACTCCCATTTCACTATTTTTAACATTTTATATGATCCCGGTATATTTGCCACAGTCGTGAGTCAATGTTGATTCATTATTATTATTGAAAGCCCATACTTTATTAAGATTTTATTACTTTGTACCTAATGTCATTTTTCTATTCTAGAATCTCATCTAGGATGCCACATTCCCTGTAGTTATCCTGTCTCCTCGGGTTTCACTTAGCCGTGACGAGTTTCTCAGATTGTCTTTGTTTTTAATGATCCTGACGGTTTTGAGGAGTAGTGATCAGGTATTTTGTAGAATGTGCCTTACCGTGGTACTTTGTCTGACATTTTTTTCTCATGATTAGACTAAGGTAACATGTTTCAGGAGGTAAATGCCCTTCTCATCATATTAAGGTATCTGTTATCACCATCACTTCAAACTAGTGATGATACTCTTGATCACGTTGCTGAGATAGTGTCTGCCAGGCTTCTCCACCTTTCTCCCCTTTCTATGCTGTACTCTTCGGAGGGAAGTCACTACGTGTGGCCTCCACCCAGGGAACAGGGACTTATGCTCCTTGAGGACAGAGTAGCGACATAAATTATTTGGAATTCGTCTGCGTGGGAAATTTGTCTATTCTCCCCCATTTATTTATTCATTTGTTTATGACTCAGAGATATTTATTTTGAACCCTTTTGGTTGCCCCCTGTGTTTTTTTTGATAAACTTTCATCGTTTTGGGTATTATTTTGAGTACTTTCTTACTTTCTGGTACTATAAGAAGCTCCGGGCTCACCTTATATATTTCATACTCTGGTCATAGAATCAAACATTTTATTTTTCAAGGATCCCTGGTTCCGCTCCTTGGGGAATAGTGTTAGAAGTCAAGATCTAGGGACTAGGTGTGCTCATTGTTATACGTGTCATTGCTCTGTGTCCCCTCAGCTGGCAGAGCGCGCGTGCGCGTGCACACACACACACACACACACACACACACACACTCCCCACTCTGTATCTATATTAAGTTAAACCTGAGTTCATACTGATGTCTCCAAACCTAACCCATCACCACATACATCATTTTAGATGATTCCCTTTGCTCATCTGTAATCTCCCAGTGCAATAGTGAGAAATTTGGCTCCCACCATTTGCCATCCATTTGCTTAATTGTTCAATTCCAGTATAACATATAGTGGTTTCAGAATGATTAACCTGCACCCCTGTGGGAAATGTCTTTATCAACCAGAGGACACGCACATGTACAGTTTCTTTTGCCTTCGGTCCCATTTCCCCACCCCCTTCAATGAGGTTGTTTCATACATTTGTTATACATTTAGAATCTTTTGTCACAATCTGTATTCTGTCCTGGGTCTTCCAACCTTCTAAATGATTTATAAATTTTTGTATATGTGAATATTTACTTTTTGTGCTATAAAGTGCTATAGGTTTTGAAAAATGCATAATGCCATGTTTCTATCATTAGAGTATCATAGAGAGCAGAGTTGCCACCCTAAGAAAGGCCCCTGTTCTTCACTTATTGAACACATCTCTACCTTGGAACCTCTGGCAATCATTATCTGTTTATTGTCTCTATAGTTTTACCTGTTCCATAATGTCATAGGAATGGAATCATGCAGTATGCAGCCCTTCACACTGGCTTCTTCCTCTTAGCATTATGCATTTCAGATTCATCTGTGTCTCTGTGAGACTTGATAGCTCATTCCTTTTTATTGTCCAGTAGTATTCCATTGTGGATGTAATACAGGTTATTTATCCAGTCACCTGCAGCTTGGCTGCTCCCAGTTTTTGATTATTATGATTAAAGCGTCTATAAACATTCACATGCAGGTCTTTGGGTAGATGTAAGTTTTCAAATGGGTAAATACCTAGGAATATAATTGCAGGATCATATGGTAAGACTCTGTTTAGCTTCAAGAAGCTTCCAAACTGTCTTCCAAAGTGGCTGTACCATTTTGAGTTCCCACCAGCAATGAATGAGAGTTCTGTTTGTTTTGTATCTTTGCCAACAGTCAATATTGTAGTTTGTTTTGTTTTGTTTTGTTTTGGATTTTAGCCATTCTAATGGGTATGTAGTGGTATCTTATTGTTGTTTTTGTGCATACATTTTTGATTATTCTAAAAGACATTGTATTCCATATCTCACTTTTTTTTATTGAACACCATGTTTTAAAGGTAAAGTACATTGCTGTATTTACACTGAGTTTATTGCTTCTTATCGTTGCATAATATTCCAGCTCCTGAGGGTGATGGTATGATATTAACCCCCTTCACCATCAGTACCATCCCTCTACATGATGTCAAGAAGACCTTGTAATCTAAGTAAAATCAGAGTAGTAGTTATGCAAATGTGGCTGTAGGGCAAGTTGCCCAAGCTTCTCTTCTAAAAAGGTGATGATGGTAATGATAAATCTGGGTGTGTGTGTGTGTGTGTGTGTGAGTATCTTGATCAGATGTGGGATGTATTTACTTTATATACTACCACTCCCTCCTTCCATGACAGTGACTAATCAATTATGGCATATAAAAAAAAACACATTGGGATAAGTCTGAATTCAGAATTCCAGGTGGCTACCACCAGTTAATTGGTAAAGCTGCCATGAGGAAAGAAACTTGTGGGGCATCTCTAGACTAGATGATATAAAGTCCTCTTCAACTCCAAACCTAATATGGTGGAAAGTTGGGTTCATGCAGAGGAGTGGTATTAGACAAGACAGGAAAAGGTAAGAAGGTGGCTAAATGGTGGCCTTTTCCAGTGTCTACTATATGCTGGAAATGGTGACAGGCACCCGATATATAGTCTCATACGATGCGCAATGGCCTATAACATCAAGGTTTACTCCCATTTTTAAATGAGGTATCTAAAGACCAGGGAGGTGAAGCTACTTTCCCAAGAGAACTCAGCTAGCAAATGGCATCCTGAACTTAGAACTGAGGTCTGTCTGACTCCAAAGTTCATAATATTCTTACTATATCTTGGATCCTCGCAAATGGATCTTCAGTAATAGTCGAGGAATTTGAGCTTTAATTAGTAGGCACATCATATTGCTAGTGGTTTTTAAATGACAAGCAAATTAGGTTGAGTGACTAAGTCTATAGCAGTAGTCTGAGCATAAGATGAAGCCTACAGCCAGGTAACAGTGAGACTAGAGAGGGAACAACTGGTGTTTTTAAGTGTGAGTCATGATGTCATACACACAAGGTTTGGAGCAAAGTGAAAGAGACTTCTTTCAAAGGAACAGAATATAGATTGTTCCCGCAGAGTTCGAACAATGGAGCCTGAGGCAGATGACATGTACTATCGAAAAAATGGATGTTTTTCTCTTGGAACTAATGCTAATGTCAGATTTATTTCCTCTTATAGTTTCCCTACTGGTTGAAGGGAAATTACCTATTATGGTGGTTTGCACCTTCCTATTGATGTCGTGTTGGGATTATATAGGCAGTCTGATGGAGGGGACAAAGCTGACTGTGTGCCATTGAATTGTGTTGCACCCAGCTTTGAATCATTTGAAACATAAATCTGATGATAATGTAATGCACTTGAAGCAGTTATTTATTGCTCTTTATCTTCTGGAATGCTAAATAAATCATAGGGACTTATTTTTAGTGTTAAATGTGACAAAATAAGTTTTTTACCTTATGGTCTTGCCTGGCCTGTTTAAATTGGACTGATTTCATTATTGACTTTCTTCTCTTCTCTATATTTTTCTTAATGTCCTGTCTTTGTAAGCTTTTTTTTTTGGAGGGGGGTGGGAAGTGGGGAGAGTGAATGAGTTTCTGACATGATATGCTGACTGCTCCTGAGCTGTTTGAGTTTGTGGTTTGATCAGTCCATTAGCAAACTTATTCTTTTATTATTAGGTCAATATTTTCCTTATTTTTTTTTTTTCTCCTAAGATGTAGGCATTGGAATAATACTTCGGGCTTCTAGATACATCCAATGACTATGTAAATTTTTAACGAGGAACCATTTATGAATTCATATATACATTCACTCTATAAATATTTTGGAAAAATTTGGAAATGATGTAGCATTGTTATCCTGTAAAATGCCAATCCCAGAAGGGGTTCTTCTCCTTTTTTTTTTTTTTTTTTTTTTCCTAAGAAAAGGATATCCTGGTCAAATCAGTTTGGGACACCTGTGTTAGAGGGTCACAAATACACCTGAACCTATTATAAGATTTGATCAGTCTCATAGTAAAGCAATTAGTTTACTTTCTTGTTGGCCATCCATCTTGCCCTTAGAAACTCTGTTCTGTTAGCTATCTCTGTATATCCTTGAATGTCAGGCCTCCTTGGCTGCCATTCCGACCTAGCTGATCATTTCCATAGTTCTGTTTACATGATTTCTGAAGTTGAGTGTTGTTCCCTGACCTGAAACTCCAAACACCGGCTCAGCCTATGGAGGACAGCCATTACTGAACTTCTGAACAATGCTAGAGCTTTTCTGACCAACACATTCCTACCTGTCTTGGTAAACAGAATGTTCCCTGGGCGCTCCTGAGGAACATGGATGGCTAATAAATTCGTCGGTCTCATTCAGTAGACTCATTATACGATTCCCAGTTCCATGGGCTTTTTGATCTCCTCCTGCATCGTCTATCTTCCCAGTAGATGTGGTATCGACTTCATTTACTATTGATAGTTATTTCTTCCAAGTTTCTGAGATCCATCTCAGCAGGGTGTCAGACTGGCCCCAGGTCAGGCGTTTTAACAACAGTCAGTGTATTCCAACAATTATTGGGGATTCATATTACAAGGAGTGCCCCAAAACTGACAAACTCTCCCTTAACCAACTTTATATATTGTTCTCCTCAATCCAGTACCTTCAAGACTCATCTCTGACATTCTCTCCCATTTTCGGCTGGTGCATTTCTCCATGTCTTTTGTTCAGCAGGTGTGAAGTCCCTCATCTGCCTTAGTAGGCCAAGCACTTTCTCAGTCAGATCAGCCTGAGATTTGACCCTAATTCTGGGACTGATGGCCAGGAGGAGAAATGGAGCCAGGTCCTGAGAAGGGCGAACTTTGTCTTATAAAGCACCTGTCTCATCTGAGGCTTTTGTGCAATCTTCCGGTGAGGCTGGGTGGGAATAGGAGGCCCTCTTCTGCTGGCCCAGAGTATTCAAGAAAAACTGGTAGTTCAAGATTCTCCAGTATATCTACCCAAATATCCTCATCCCAAACCTAGGGTTCACACTTCTCTATCAGAGCCCAACTGTGGCATTAGAAAACTTTGCAAGGATTAGAATTGAACCTTCCCTGAGGTTTACTATTATAACTAGGTTTGAGCCTGGTTTGGCTCAACTAGCTCTCTAACTCCAGGATAAGAGAATCTTTTAAATACCAGCAAGGATTTTGCGCTTTGCTTCGAATTTGCGAGCAATCCATCTGAACCTATGAAATTCTCTTTCTACAATGCATCAAGGGCACTCAATGACAACTACCCAATTCCCCTATCTTTATGACTGTTTCCCTTATATCTTTCCTTTGTAAAGATATATACACAAGCCAGTACATGCCCTGTGTCAGGCACTGGAGTGGGAATGGATACCCAGACAGATAATTGCAACACAATCAGCTCCATCCAACATTTATTTATTATGGCCTGCTAGATGACAGGTGCTGTGCTAGGTATGGGCCGACCAAATATCTTGATTTACCTGGGGCTAAGAGGGTTCTCTGGATGCGAGTCTTTCACTTTTAAAACTGGGACAGTCCCAAGAAAACCAGGATGAGTTACTCACTTTAGCTAGATGCTGGGAATACGAAGAGAGGTGATAGCATTGTCTACGACAAGAATCACAGAATCTTCTAAGTTCAATGCCAGGGATTCCTAGAGGAGATGGCTGCTAAATTTGCGTGTGAGGAAGTCACAGAGGAAGAGGAAGCAGTGTGCAGACTTACGCTTTTCTAAAACTACCAGCCTGTACCATTTCCACTGGGCCCAAAGAACTCAACCAGTGCTGATCTCCTGGATCTCATCTTCCTGCCTGGGACCAGCCCCAGCTCCCGCTCCAGCAAATATGATCATACTATAAAAGAAATGAAGGCAGCAGAAGTGCTCACATCATATTAAGCCTGATCCTTTATTTCTTTCAGGATGGAAGGGGCTATTCTAAATTGAGGCAGGCATATCGGAAAACAGTGTCCACATTTCTTTCTTCATTTACTCAAAAAATATTGAATGCCTACTAAGTGCCAGATGATGTTCTAGCTACTGAGAACACAACAGTGAACACAACAGACAAGAATCTATTTATCTTATTGTAGCTTACATGGTAGTGGCAGAGGGAGGCAATAATTATGAGACATGGTGATGAATGCTACGGTAAAAAGTAGTTAGACAAATTAGGAGGTTAATGAAATAATCCGGGTGAGAGATGATGGCGGTTTGAATCAGGGTACTAGTAATAAATACAATAAAAAATATTTGGGTTCTGGATATATTTTGAAAGTGGAGCCAACTGAAGGGTTGAATGAGACGTGAAAGAGAAAAGTTTCACATGACTCTTGGGTTTGTGGCCTGAACAATGGAAGGATGTTGCCTTTTGGGTGAGATGGGGAATGCTGAGGGAAGAGCAGGTTTGGGAAGAGGGGAAACCAGCAGTTCAGCTAATAGGCTTCCAAGCACAGAGGTTGAGTAGGCATTTGGATATATGAATCTGGAGTTCAGGATATATAGTTTTGGAAGTCTTCAATTTGTAGATAGTATTAAAAGCTATTAACCGTCTATGAGATCACTAAAGGAAAGGGAACATTGAGAAGAGGTACAAAGACTGAGCTCTGGGAAATGGAGAAGAACCAAATATAAGAGGCTAATAAGGAATGGCAAATGACTTAAAGCCAAAACTGTGGATGTGTTTTGCTATGGAAGCCATGTGAAGACACTGTTTCAAGGGTGAAGTCAGGATCAACTGCAAGTCAAATAATATCAGGACAGAGAGTTAGCCACTGGGTTTAGCAACCCAGGGTTTAGTGACCGATAACTATGACTAATCTAAGTTTTAACCACTAAACTAGAAATTTATTTCCGATCATTTCATCCTCTGGAATGTCTCCCAACTTTCATTTGAAAAATGGCCCAACGTTTCCAAAAAAGTGATAAAATTTAGCTTTTTGATTCTCAGAAGGACTGTACTGAACTCAAGGGCAGAAATCTTATTTATCTTAGTATTTTTGGACATCCAATGTAATGCCTGGTACATAGTAGATGTTCAGAAAATATTTAACATATAAATGAAATGGATATGATGGTCAGTATACAAGTCTCCTCCTTATTTGTCTTATTCTTTTGTATATTGTTATCTGCTTTATAAATTTCTTTCTTGAAATATGAAAGACTTGGTCTTTCGTGGATCTTCATTTTTTTATAAAATGAACTAATATATATAAAAAAAAAACACGCAAAAATAACAATAATTATTCCCTGAGGATTTATTGTGTCCCTGGCACTAGACCAGACATTTCACAAATGTAATTTTCACGATAATACTGTGCGACAGGCTGTATTGTCCCAATTCTACTATTTTATAGGTTAAGGAATTGTGACTCATGGAGGTTAAGCAACTTGCCAGGGGCTTTGGATTAGTGATTGCTATGTGTTCACCACAGCCCGCTTCTTCCTTTTGGACACACAAACTGATACATTTCCCAGTATCCTTTGAAATTAGGTGTGGCCACATGGCTGAGTTCACAATACAATGTAAGCACAATGATAGGCACCACTTTCAAACTTGGCCCATAACCTTACGTGCATAGTCTTCTCTTTCTTTCTGGATAAAGGAGCTAAATAGAGTAATCTCTGAGACCTAGTGGAACTACAAGTTAGGAGGAAACTGGGTCCCTGAATGACTGCCTGGGAGCTGTCTGCCAAGGAGGAACAGGGACATTAGATTTTGCAGGAGTAAGAAGTAAATTTATTTTGTTAAGCCATTGAGATTTGAGAATTTGTTATGGCAGCTAGCATTACTTACCTTAAATGGTTATGCAGCTGGTAAGTCTGAAGGCTTATTTCATGGACCTCTAAAACCGAAGGTCACTGGACTAAGGATATGAGACATGAAGGGTAGACATCATATCAAAGACAAAGGACTTAAGTGACGTTTGTACAATACATGCTATATGCTGAGCTTTTCATCCTTCTTCTTCGCCTTGACCACAGAATGCTGTCGAGACATTTTCCCTCCAGGCCAGAGATATCTAGTGTCTTCTCTGAGGACTCTAACCTAACACAGTCTGGTAAAGTCAATGCTGACAGGTTCCACTGTTCAGCTGAGAGCCTCTAATCAGTTTTTTTTTTTCTGTTCCTCTTTTTTATGTATTACAAGCAACCAGGATAACCAGACGGTAGGAAAGACTCTAACATAAAGTACAAAAACCACAACAAATAAACAGAAGAAATACAACAGAGAGGAAACAGGGACATGAGGGAGATGAAATTTCAAAACATCTTACATTAATGTTCTTAAGAGATAAGACAGTTCATGAATAAAATGAGGGAACGATGCTCTAAAATAAAGAAAGAGAATAGAAAACAAGTTTTTATAATTAAAAACATGAGGACAGAAATAAGTCTCTGTAGAAGGAATGAAAGAAAAATTTGGAGAAATACTACAAGCTGAGCAAAATTACAAAGAAATAAAAATAGGGGGAAAATTATAACAATATTAGAGGACTAGTCTAAAAGGAATTTCAGACAAAGACATCAGAGAAAGCCAAGGGGAAGAGTGGAAACAATCTTATCAAATAATTTAAAAAATTTCCCAGGACTGAAGAACATGGGTTAACTGATCAAAGAGTTGTCACTTAGTGCACAGGGGATGGAAAAAAAGATCCACATAAAATATTATCATGGCAATTCTCAATAGTGGAGACAAAAAAAGATTCTTTGAGATTTTGGGAAGAAAAAACATTACCTACAAAGGTTCAGGTATCAGAATAGCTTTAGATTTTTCAACAGCAGCATCTTTAAAAATTCTAAAGGTAAGAGATATCCAATCAACGATCATTTATGTAGATAAGTTATTAATTATGATGGAGGGTAAAATAGAGATATTTTCAGATATTCAAAGTCTCAAAAATCTATTGGAGGGTACACTTCAAAACAGAAAAAAATAAATCAAGAGTGAGGAAGACATGGATGTAGCACCTCGCTGAGCCAAACCAGGAGAGGAGAGAGAGGAATTCCAGAAAGATGGTGAAAGGATATCCTAGAATAGCAGCCGAGTCTACACAGAAATAGCAACTCACCAGACCTGAGCAGAGACAGATCCACAGAGAGCCATCAACACCAAGATCCGAGCTTACCTGAGGACGGAACACTCAGGAGAATCTGGTCTGGACTCTGAACTAACTATATCTGGCTTGTCTTTACCATACGCTGAGGAAGATTTTGCCTTCTGCTCTATGGCCCGCTCTTAGATAAGCTGAGGGCACCCCCTTCACTCACAGAAATGTTCTGCTTTGACCTGACCTTAAAGGCTGCACTTAGAGCATGTAAGTTCAGAGCCACTCACGCTCCCCAATTATTCCTTCCAGACACCTAATTCTTGGCCCACACCACAACCTTTCCAGACAAGCTATAGTGTTCCTGAAGTAAGCTCTATGTTTTTTAAGTAAGTATGTTTGTGACCTTGCCCAGTGACTTCTCCAGGAGGGGTTCTTGTAAAACCTTAGGAAGACTAAAGCCAGACTATGACCTAGAGATTCAGCTCGGCCAGTCTTCTCCTGTGGGCCCCATCTAGTAGGGTTCCAGATAAGTTTAAACCCATTTTCTAAAATTAAACATATTATTTGGATCTTCATGCAAAAGTGGGAGACCCATAAACTATAGCTAGGAATAATTAACACAGAAGGTGAGATGGTAGTTACTTTTGGGTGGGGGTGACGGGTGAAGGGAGAGACATATGACTGGGAAGGAACACAGTAGGTACCTAAGGGACTAGCAATTTTTTTTTTATTAAGTGGATAGTTGTACTTAGTACTTACTTTATTATCCTTTAAACTGTTCTGTATGTACAATCCATTTCACAATTTAAAAAACAAATGGTTGAGCCAAGTAATTGCCCGGGCTCCTTCCAGCAATGATGAGCTCTGATTTTATGAGGCTGTGAGTGAAATTATATGGACAGAATGAAATCCAATAGTACAATTCACTGCAGTCTATGAGATGGCCCTGGGGGAAATAGGACTAATTTAGCACTGTTTATAGATTCTAGAGATGAGGATGGTGAACTGCTCGGCGAAAACAGGGGTCCGGGGAAACCATGTGAGATTGTTTGATCATAAACTGCTTTTACCCTAGCATTGCCTCCCCCTCACCTGGTTTACTTTCAGCAGCATCCGGAAAGATTCTTTAAAAACTTTAGTCGGGTCGTTTCACTCTTCTGCTCAAAACTCCAGAGTTCCCATGTCTTACAGGGTAGGAGACTAAAGGAGGTCCTATATTATCCGCACCACGCCACATCTGTGACCTCGTCTCCAATTATTTTGCCTCCCCACCATTCATTCTTCCTCAGCTATTCTAATTTGCTACTCTTTCTCAAAGAGGCCAGGTACGCCTCTGCCCCAAGGCCTTTGCAATTGTCAGCATCCTCTACCTGATGAGCATGCCCTACTGATAACTCCAGGGCTTGCATCCCCATTTCCTTCAGGTTCCTCCATCATTCTTTGGGAAATTTCAACTGGTCATTCCATCCCTAACATTGCTGTCCCATTGTATTTTTCACAATTCATTCATACACACACACACACACACACACACACACACACACACACAGATAGATATAGTACAGATATACATATAAATATAGTTCACTTGTTATTGGCTTTCTCCCTTCCCTTTTCCCCTTCTCCACTAGAATTCAGACTCCAAGGGCTGGATTTTTCTCTGCTTTGATCACTGTTATAGTCCTAATACATAGGAGTGACAAGGCACACCCAAGTTTTTCTCTTGGCTTGCTGGGTCCCAGGACTCCATTTTCTGCTTCCTTGCATAAGGAGTAATGAATGGTATGGCTAAACAGCCAATGTTGATAAAGCATTATCACCTCGAAGAGCATGAAGAACGCCGTGGAAATGCCAAGGCTTATTATCACCATTAGAAAAACATGAGGGCCTCTGAGAAGCCTGGGAATGAGTTAACCTTCCAGCCTTCAATGGCCCCTTCTAGATTGCCTGAGCTGCCCCGTTGGCATAATTTGAGCCCTCTCAGACATAATTTAGCCAATTACTTGACATGCATACTCTCATTGCTCTATAATGCTTTCATCGAATTATGACTTACAACAGATCAGGACAAGCCCAAGTAAAAACAGATTTGCTCTTTCGAAGGAGTGTGTCCAAGTTGACAGCAGAGTGAACACCAAAGACTACTCAGGGCTTAAAAGGAATTATTTCTTCTATTCGATTTAGAAGGCTTTGTTGGTCCTAAATAAGAAAATTCAAAGACTTCTTTGAGCTCAGAGACTAAGTTTGCTCAAATGCCACATTAGGGTTGGAGGAGCTGAGCTAATTTTTTGGAAGAAAAAAATGCAAAACCATAGTGAAAACTTCCTAAGTAGGCAAAGGGGAAATTGCTCACTTGTGAAACTCTTTGAATGGACCAGTGGATTTACTAATGTACACAGCAGAGTCATTCGTTACAAAGAAATGGAAACATACTTGCCCTACTCAGATTCAAATGTACTCACAACTTCCTCACCTTAAAGTTATTCGCCTGAGCACTAAGTGATCAGTGCAGAAATAAAAAGTTTATACAGAGCAGCATTCTGGTTTTTTGGCAATTAAAGGCTGATCATCTTTGCTAAAAGAAATGATCGGGGCTCCTAACATAATCCTTACATTTACATATTCTTTTATATTTTACAAAGCACACATATTCTGTTGGTTCACCTTTCTAATACTTCTGGAAAAGGGACAAGTCTAGGAATATGGTCCTCATTTTACCACTGAATAAACAAGGGCTCAAGGAAATGGTTTTGGCCAACATCACTTGTGCAGTGCAACCCAACTTTCTGATGATGGGAATATTCTATATTTACTTTGTCCAATATGGTTGTCACTAGCCACAGGAGCTGTTGAGCTGTTGGTTAGTGTGATTAAGTAACTAAATTTCTTTTTAAAAAAATATTATTTAATTTGGATTTAAATATCCATTTGTGGCTAGTGGGTGCCATGTTGGACAGGGCAGGAGTGAGTGACTCAGCTGAGACTCTAATCAAGACTGGCTGATTCCATGCCCATAGTTTCCTAGTCTGGGCAAGCTCTAATTAATGATGCAGAACAAAGTGAAATTTGCTAAGAATGCTGTAGCTTTGAGAAAGGGTAAAGTAGAATCAGTCCCAGAGGCTCCTAGTCCAGTTTACCTGGGCTCAGTCTTGCCAGTGCTTTTCATGAAGGCAAATGCCTGCAGCTTGGTTTTTACAGTAAAGCACAGGCTGAAATCTGGATACCATTATGCTTGCTACATGATCTTTTTGTGGCTTCCACCTTCTTAAAACAAGAAAAAAAGGCCTTAGCTTCCCAACATATGCTAGGACGATAAGCACCTATTTAATCTCTGTCACTGCAAAGAGAACAGAATACCTCCTTTGAACTGAGAAAGGTTGCCTTGTGAATTTAGGCAATTCTCTTGGGGTGAGGTGTGGTGGGGAATGGGTGGAGAGTTAGGTCAAGCCTCATGTTTCCCAAAAAATCTCAGATCTGAAAATGTGTTGGTATCTGTGCTACGGGGAGAGAGGGAGGGAAGGAAGGAAAAGGGAGACTCAGACTTAGTGAGCAGATCGTTCATTTGTTTCTACATCAGCCTTGTGGGCTTGAAACTATTATTATAAAGCAGAGTTCCTCAATCTCAGCATTACTGATATTTTGGGTCAAAAATATTTTTTTTTTAAGTGGGAGGCTGTCCTGTATATTGTAGGATGCTTAGCTACATCTCTGGCCTCTACCCACTAAAGAAGAACCCCATCCTCCAGTTAGGGTAGTGAACAAATGTCTCCAGGCATAGGCAAATATTTCCTGGATGTATCCAGGTTGAGAACCACTATTGAAGAGTCACTTTACATGAATCTATTCAATCTCACACAGCTAGTATTTGGCTTAGAGTATTTTTAAACTTAGGTTCATCTTTTTCTTCTCTTCTAAAGCCCATTGTTTTTACATTGTAATGTTTTTAACTTTTGGTGGAGTTTGGGAAAAGGCATTAAAGAAAATTAAAACCAGAAAAGAGAATACTAGCTTTTAATGTCCCTCCCTTCCTTCCCAATCTAATACTCATGTATCCCTGGTGTTTAAATAGAGCCTGGTATAGAGAATGCATTCAATAAATATTTTCTGGAGTGCGTGTATACATGAATGAAGTTCAAAGATATCACATCTTCTATGTAGGCTGTTGAATAGGACAGACAGGGGCAGCTGTTAAGTTGTAAGTGTTCAGACAGGAAGGCTTAAGGGAACGTGAACTGAAGAAGTTCTATGGGCTGAATCCAAATCAGAGTCTTTGGAAGCTATTCCAGAATTGGGGTCCTAGAAATCAGCTACAAAGACAAAACTTAAGCGGGAGGCATCCTAATGGTTAACAACATGACCTTGAAACTGGACAGACTCGATTTGGATTCTGGCTTTTTCTATTGTCTTGTATGTGACCATTACTCTTTTTCTAAACATGAAGAAGGGACAGCTCTAAAGGGAGAAAATAAGAAAAGAAAATGGACAGAGCTGGAGGAAGCCAGGAACAGAAGAGGAGGTCCACGATGATCACCCTTAAGGGACTAATGAAGGCAGCAAAGTGACACTGCTGAAAAATACGAAAATCACAAGAAGTGATCTCAATCCGGCATTGTCTCAGGCGGGGTCCTCCAGAAGCTGACGCAGGAGCATGGTGATTTGCACGCAAGTAATTTATTGAGTATGCTCCCAGGAAAAAGTGGAAAAGAAGTGAGGAGAGTAGGTCAGAGGAGAGAAAGAAGAGGATCGAAGGCCCAATTTCAGACAAAGCCCTGTTCTCAGCCTGATTCTGTGGAGAGCTCTGCAATGTAAACTGTATCTTGAGAGAGGCAAGGGAGCCAGACTTCCTTTCTCCCAGCCAGTCAGGCATCGGTTACAGATGCCTTGAGAGGATGAAGAGGATGAGAACTTCTAGCTCTCTGCACATTCGGGCAAACTGGTTCGGTGGCTCGAGTATTTCCCTGGAGAGAGTTGTAGATAGAAGCAGTTAGAAGGAAAGCACAGTGAGACTGGGGCTCGGTGTACAAAACCAGCACAAAACAGATCTGAAAGGGTCTGGATGTAGCACAGACAGTGTCTTCTCCAGGTGTCGGGAGCCCAATTGAGTTGTTCCTTGATCAATATAATTAACAGCCTTGTAAGCGACGGTGAAGCTGTTGAGAACAAAAGCATTGGACACATCGGAGCTGATTGGGAGGGCAGGATTGAGGTTCAAAGCATGGCTTTAGAGGGAATGAGATCTGGGTCCTGAATTTTCTTAAGGTATTCCTGACCAGCTCCAGCTTCAGCCCCTCGGAGCCACTCACTCTTGGACTCTGAGGTTTTTGTTTGTTTGTTTGTTTGTTTTATGGATTTGGGATAACTGCCTTTCTGGGCCCTGGGTACAGACATGCAAAGCAGACTGAAAGGCTGAGGGACGAAGAAATAGATAGTTAATAGACTGGCTCTTGGTCTTTGTGTTTGTCATCGAATGATCCGCAGGTGGCTTCTGGAGTAGGATAGGCCTGCGCTCAAGCCTGATTTAGCCGCTTATCTATAGAACCTTGGGCAAATCTTTAACTCTTACATTCCTCATCAGTGAAATAAGGCACGACTTTACAGGACAGGGCCTTCGGGCAGACAACAAGAGGGTGACAAGAGCTACTGAATGTAAAACACAAAGTAGATGAAAAACAAACAAACAAACAAACAAACAACAACAACAAAAACTGATTTGCTTTCCTTTTAAATAAAAATTTATTTTATTTTATTTTTTTCTTTCTTTTTGTTCTGCATGTATTTACATTGCTGGGAGGTGTGGGGGAAGGCAGGGGCAAGGGTAAATAAAAAGGGAGGAACCCACATTTTGGGTTACTTTTAGGAATTAAATTTATAATCATAGTAGCCAGAGTCATAAGAAGCCACCCATACTTTCTAGGTAAGTATAGCTTATATAATTAGCAGCACAGCAGCCAAGCTGGCCACAACTGCTGACCCACTGCAAAGCCTGCCATGCGGTCAGCAGCTCAGAAACTAGGGCAGACGGAGGCATTGGAGACAGCCAAGGAGTGCTGGGTCTTCCCTGAGCTTTACCTTGTGCGGTTGGTAAAGGCAGCTCAGCATCTTAAAGATTCATAGCCAAGTTTGTTGGATTTTCATCCAAAGCCAGAACTTGAGATCAGTCACAGTTAATATCAGGGAGATTAACTGTTCCATTAGAAAAGGGTGGCTATTAATTAAGGCCCAGAGGCTGTTGTGATGAATTGAGGCCCAGCAAGCAGCGTGGAGGCATCCTGCTCTTAGAGGAAATGGAAGCAGTTGCCATGAGCTCCCTGTAGCTTTATTGGACATGTCCTATTCGCCCTGATTTAGGAGAGATCTATTTTTTTCTTAAAATGCTTTTGTTCGCAAAGTCTATAAAAGCAAGATGATTTATTGCTGGTTCAGCTATGATGATGATCCCTGAGCCAATGAGTTTAGTACTTGGTGTTTTTGAAAATCAAATACAAAAGAATCAGTATTTTGCTAAATGACTCTCCAAGTAGGTGATTTATACATAACATCTTATTTTGAATGGGAAACTGGAAAGAGTTCTTTTAAAACAAAGGCAAACCCGTGGCGAGTGCAGAAGACATCAGGGCCAGATCTGCCTTTGTAGCTGGCAATGCTAGCATCACCAGAACCATAATGGGGTATTGTCTTCATTAAAAATACTTTAATCAGTCCTAAAGACTGTCAAGAGGAGTCTGAGATTCAGCAGGATGAGCTAGCTTCTCCCCAGGGCAAATCCTATCAGTCAGGGGTTACCAAACTTCTGTGTAGGGCCAGACAATAAAAACATTAGTAGTGCAGGTCACATTGTCTCTATTGTAACTACTTACCTCTGCTACAGAAGCACAAAAGCAGCCATAGACAATAGTAAATGAATGCACCACGGCTGTGTTCCAATAAAACTTTATTTACAGCAACAGCCAGTGAGCTAATTTAGCCCTTGCCATTGTTTGCTGTCTCCTACTCTAGAAGGTGTATTGAAAGGGTGATTCTAAATTAATGACATTTATTTAAACACCGACATTTTTATTGGGTTAGAAGTAATGACTTCAGTAATAATTAAGTTAGTACAATAATAAACTTTAAAATTACGTTTTAAATAAAAAATAAAATATTTTTATTACTGACAAATAGAAGAACACAAAACATAGAAATATAACATATATAACATATACATATAACATGTTGTGGTAGACATATTGGGTTGACAAGTATGACCACCATTTATCCCTTTCTTCCTTGCCATCTTCTATTATAGTGCTTGGAAAGCCAACACACTCACCATTCTAGTTTCTTTAGTGCTAGGGATAGCCATATGGCTCATAAATATTCAATGAAAAGGGAAATCTAGGGGCATTGGAGGTATTGGGATCCCTCCGGGATAGATTTTCCTTCACTGGTCAAAACAGAAAGCCATTTCAAGAAATTTTTCTTAGCTTCCTTCTTCTTCCTACTTGGAATATAGATGTAATGTCTGGAGCTATAGCGGCCAAATCGACACCTTGAAGTGAGAAGCCAACAGTCTAAGTCTGGGTGAGGGGAAAGAAAACAGGATCCCGGATCTACAGTGACGTCACAAAACTGAGACTCTGTCCTGGATTGCCCACCACCTTGCAATTCTTGTCATCTGAGATAAAAATAAAACTCTATCTGTTTAAACTATGATAGTTGGCTTTTAGTAAAATGTAGCTAAATATAACTTTAACTGATATTCTGTGAGATTACTAAAATCTTGCAAAACAGCTTACAATGGAAAACCCTGGTCTAAAGTCTTCTTCATGTGTAATGTCTGGATTTAAATTTAATATTAATTAATATTAATAATCAATGCATGAGTAGAAATTCTTTCTTTTTGAATACTTTAAAATACAAATCTGTTTTAAGTTAGAATTTTAGTCCAGAATAAAGCTTCCCTTGCATTTGAGAAGGTTTTAGTTGTAAATTTGCACATGGGATGTGGCCTTAACACTTAGAAAACACCTTGGGAGTAAACACCTAAGAAAATTGTGTGAGTTTCCCACATCGTAGCAAAAGTTGCTTTTTGTATTAAATGTATGGCATCCAAAGCGAAGTTAAAGTTTAATATCATGATAAATCACTTGCTCGAAAGAAGCAGTCGCTACTAGACAGAGGTGTCAACAGAGTCAAGTTCCACCTTAAGCGTCATAACTTGGGGGACAGGAGGTGGCCTTATTATTTTCCAAAGCAGGAACATTTCGGACTCTTTCTGGGCAGGTAACTCGGGCCAAATGCTGTCATCCAGGCAGATTTCAGAAATGGCTCTCCTTCCCAGTGCAAAGGCAGTTTAGATTGCCAGATCGCTATTTGTTGCATTCTTTGTCCATTTCCAGAGCCATTCCAAGTTCTCTAAAACAGCCCCTTTCACAAGCAATGAGGATAATGCTCATTTGGAATCTGCAATTGTGGCTTTACAAAACTGCATTTAAAGCGTAGTATATAAGAACAAAGACCAGTCACAGATACTGAATTGCAATCCAAAAAAGGTCAAGGGTCAGAGAGGCCTCCAGCAGCTAACTTCTGGTTGCATGCATGCCTTTGCTTGACAGCTGGAGTCATCTGAAATATTTTTATATGTATAAAGAACTTCTAAAGGCATATGTTCAACTGAAAATGTGAAATTCTGAAATACATGTTTATTATATATGACCTAGTTTGAAAACTAATTATTTTGGAGTTTTTATTTTATTAGGAGAAGTTCATTTTGCAGTTTTGGATACGATTATCTTCTCCATATTAGGCTGTTGGAAAGATTCGTGTATTTACTAATTTTTTTAGGATTGGAGTCTGCAAACCAACTTTGGTGCATCACTTTCTTTTTATAAAGTTTTATTGAAACACAATTGTACCCACTCATTTATGAATTCATTAAACTTCTTGGATCCGAGGATTTGTAGTGTTCATCAAATTTAGAACATTTTGGCTATTATTTCTGTAAATATTTTTTTCTGTCTTAATTCCCCTACCCCCTTCAGGGCTCCAATTATATATGTATATTAGGGCACTTGAAGTTGTCCCACAGATCACTGATGCGCTTTTCTTTATTTTTTTTTCTCTGTATGATTTATTTTAGATACTTTCTATTATCATGTCTTCAAATTCATTAGTATGTTATTCTGAATTACCTGATCAACTGTGAATCCTATCTAGTGTATTTTTTATCTCCAGAAGTTCAATTTGGAGCTATTTTTCGGTTTTTTAAATTTTTATTTAAAGTTTTTATATTTTTAAAAATTTGATTTATTTTCAGTCACTGTTGACATTCAATATTAAATTAGTTTCGGATGTACGGCATAATGATTAGACATTTATATAACTTATGAAGTGATCACCTAGTAAGACTACCAGTTTTTTAAAAGAATATTTTTATTTATTTATTTTTGATCAATAATTGCATATATTTAAGGTATACAATGTAATGTTTTGATATATGCGCACATTGTGAAATGATTATCACAATCAAGCTAAGCATCATGCTTATTACCTCCCACAGTTACCTTTTTGTTTGCTTTGTTTTGTTTTTGTTTTTATTTTGGCGAGAACACTTGAGATCTACCCTCTTAGAAAATTTCAAGTGTATAATGCATTAATTTTAAGCATTATCATCATGTTGTACATTATATTTCCAAGACTTATTCACCTTATAACTGAAGGTTTGTACCCCTTAGTTTTTGTTATACCTTCCATGCCTCTATTTAACAGTTGTGATACATAATATGTAATGGAATATAGTTATAATAACCTTTAATGTTCTTATTTGCCGATTCTAATATCAGTATCAGTTCTTGCTTTACCTCAATTGGTTGATTATTCTCATTATGTGACAAAATTTCCTGCCTCTGCATGCCTGCTAATCTTCGATTAAATGCCAGATATTGGTTACTGAATATTTTTTTATTCCTATAAATATTCTTGAGCTTTACCTGGGACAGTTAAATAATCTGATCCTTTCAGATCTTCTTTTTAAGCCATTAGGTAAACCAGGGCAACATTTAGTCTAGAGCTAAATAGTCCCCAGTCTTGAGGCAAGACCCTTCTAATCACGCTACCCATTACCCTGCGATTTATGAAGTTTTCCAGTTTGACTCTGGGGAATAGACACTCTTTTTCTGCCTTGTGTGAATGCTGTGCGCTGCTCCTTCTAATCATTTTGGGTGGTTCTTTTCCTGGCCTCAAATAGTTTTCTCAGATTCCTGCACTGATCAGGCGTCTGCTGAATACTCAAGGCAAACTCTTTGCACATTTTCAGAGTTCTTTTTCTGTGCAACTCTCTCCACTGCAGGACTTCATCCTGCGAGCTCTAGATCCCTCAGCCTTCCCGCTTTCTCAGCTCTGTGTCTCCAACTCAGGTGATTTGCCAGGCAATGCCTAGGTTCCCCCTCCCTACCCCATGGCCTGGAAACTCTTTTAAGATAGGAAGTCAGGGAAATCATTGGTTTGCCTTATTTGTTTTCTATCTATCCTTCATTGCTTGATGCCCGCTGTCTTGAAAAGCATTGTTTCATATGTTTAGTCTAGTGATTTTGGTTGTTTCCTGTTACTCCATCTCAATTGGAAGTGAAAGTCCTCCACCATAGAGTTTTAAAGCCAGAAAGAATCTCGAGTCATGCAGGGCGATTCTTTTTATGGATGAGATCACTGAGGCCGAACAGGTCCCTGGACTTGATTATGATGCTGTGTTCTAGCCTTTGTTCTGTTATTAGCTAGTTGAGTGTTCTTAATTTGCTCAAGAAATAAATAACTTCCTACTGCTATTTCTCTTGCGTGTCCTCTCTCCCCTTCGTAGACGTAACTGAAAACAGTTTCACCAAAGACTATGGATTTTAATGAATCCACAGTTAGTTCCTTCCAGGTCATAGCTCAGAATCGATTAAAAATACGAGGGCATCTCTACTGATGCTGTTCCACGAAGAGAGGACAGTTGACAGACAAAAGGAAATCACCGAATCATCATTTACTATAATGAGTGAGTACAGAGCTCATAGCTTTCCAGACCTCATTTGAGTGATTAAAAAAGCAGTGAAATGCACAATGTTTATTAAAAATGTCCATCCAAATAGTGTTTTAAGAGTACTCTAACCTCTCTAAAAGTATACTTAAATTGAAGCTTATATATATATATATATATCAGAAATGTTCATTAATAGGACACAACTCTGCGTGTATAGTAACTCTCCAGAAGCCCTCATAAATAGCCCCTGATACACACACACACACACACACACACACACACACACACACACACACACACACACACACCTGTGCTTAGCTACTTCCTGACACCTCGCTCTATTTGCTTTCTTTAGGGCGTTTATTACGATCTGAAATTATCTTGTTTACCTCTTTCTCCTTCCTATCTATTGACTGCTCATACCTCCACCGTTTGAGCCTGATGAGGGTCCAGGCTTCTCTCTCTGCTGAGGTTAGAGCTTCTCACGGGGTCTGGCACAGAGTGAGCCCTCACTGAGGATTCACTGAATTGATGAATGAAAGAATGAAGCTCCTGCAGGAATTTCGTACAACTAAGATGAAGCAGGGTGGCAAGAAACCGAACTTGGGTTCTGAAACTTTAAAGCCAAGATCAGTTCTAATGTGAGCTGTGTTCATTCATTTGACAAGTATTTACTGAGAACTGACTCTGTTGGAGGCTCTGGTATATGTGCCAGACCTTGGAAAAGTCACGTAAACTGCCTGAGCCTTATTTTCACTCCCTGCAAATAAAGACAGTGAGATCTACCTCACAAGATAGTAATGTATGTAAAACCGCCCTGCACACTGCCGCACTCTGCATAAACGTAAGATATTCTCGACTGTTTTTGTATAACTTTATTTTAAATTTCTAATCCTTGTAGAAGGGTCTTCATGACCTCAGTCTGGGAAGACGTAAATGCTTCCTATATTTATTATATAAGTCTCTCTACTGACATAAGCAACTATGGTGATTTTTCTTTATCTTTTGAAATTTTCTTTGGTGGGAGCATCCTAAACCTGGTGGGTTTTCTCAGGGAATGATAAGATGTCTTCATCCTCTCTTGACACCTCTCCCTCAGATATATGAGTGTGGGAGGTCTGTTTGGAAGCTGGCCACTGGGGAGAAGAAGAGGAGAAAGAAAAAGTTGGTGTTTGCATGTTTCCTTGGTTACAGGCATCACCTCCCTTCTGATTAGGGCTTGCCCTCCCAAAAAGCCTGGTTTTAATTTCCCCTTTGAAATGTGAACTGGATCTTGTTGCCAATTTAGATTTCACTGGTCAGCTGTTTGGCAGAATCTGGCCCCCTGAGGCCATCTCTTTTGCTCAGGCTACTCACTGGCCTTTTTGCAGTCACGTCTCCTTGGTTTAACAATTCTTATTCGGGTTAGGATGAATGGCCTTATTACTGTTGTTCCCTGATCACCCTAAAAAAAGAACCGCTCTGATCATGATTGTAGGGTGGGGTGTGGTGCCACCCCCAGAGATCAGAATGTCATGAAACCCTATTCTTCTAAATGAAATACCCCATATTTGGATAAATGCATCACACAGCTGGGATGTTGCTAATATTCTTACAAGCGGAAGGTGAATTGGTGTGAGGCAAAGAATGAGGACATAGATATAGGAGGGTTCCAAGAGTCGGGCTGTACACTAGGGAGGCGCAGTTCAGTTGGTTGCAAGGGTCCGGCCAGGTTCATCACCGGTCAGAGAAATTTAATTGATCACATTTCATTCCTGAAGGCGGAGGGAGCTGTTTATGGAGCGATATGCCAAGGGAAAGTTTGGAGGGCCAGGGCGTGTTGGCAGAAAGGTACCCAGAAATATGTGAAAACACAATCATCGAGCTAAAGGAGAGCTGGAAGTAGCAGCTGGGAGGTATACCAGCACACCGAAAACTAGGGACAAAGTAAGCTGTAAGCTGAACTGATGGAACTCAGGAAGAGCTATAACTGGGGTGAGAGAATGAGTGGTTGGCAATGAAAAGGAAGAGAAAAAAGATTTTTAAAAGGAGTTCAGGGCAAGACATGGGGTAGAGAGGCTGGTGTTCAAGTATCTGGATCCACAGCGGCTGGGCACCCCTGGGGCATTTCTTGGACGGAATCCCAGGAGAACCCTTCCTTGCTGTAGTGGGGGTAGGGACATGGCTTCCCCATGCTGAGAAATCAGGTCAAGCCATGGTATTGTGAAGACGATATTAATACATGTGACAAGACCTTGGAAACTGTAAAGCAGTTCAAATGTTAGTGATTATTGATATTTACTCTACGATAATAACAAACATGTGTATCATTTCCCCTTCCCAGGCCTCTGGGAAGATTCTTTCCTGCCAGCTGACCTCAGTAAAGTCCACCTCCATCCATCAGAGAGGTTTTAACAGTGGAACCTACAAAAAGAAGGGGCCAGCTCCTCCAATTTTCTTCTTCCAGTGGTCTCCTTTGCTCTTACGCAAAATTGGAAGAGGCTGGAGAGGACTGGCCTTTTCTAAGCCAAGAAACTGTCCTATTGAGCCTTTCCTCCAGAGCAGTGGGGCTCTTCTCATCCTACATCCACATAACCAAAAGGGGCCTTTGAAGAATTCTTCCAAGAACAAAACGATTTCCTGGCAAATGACTTGCTGTCTTCCCCATTAGAGATACAGGCAGCTGCAACTCAATAGCAGCCTCCCTTGTTAAAATGAAAACCATAAAGTTCTGCACTCTGATATGCATGCAAAGTGCCAGGCACTGTTATCAGTGATAATAAGGTGAAGACATTCGGGCCCAGAGCAGTTGAGTAACTTGTCCAAGGCCACACAGCTAATACAAGGCAGAACAAGGTTTAGAAGTCAGGCTCTGGACTTTGTCTCCCGGGCTGTTTCTTTGCCTCTTAAGTGTCATGCTACTTTTGGGATGTTATCTCAACGACCACCACATCCTCACCCTATTTCTCAAAAAAAGAGTATACCCTTTGTGAACCATGCCATTCTATATTAAATAAAGCATGTTGAGTCTGAGGCACATTATGAATCGTGTTTAACATTCTTGAACTTGAGAACTGGCCATCTTGACCTGTTCCCTTTGATGGGAAGTTTAACATCAAGGCTGTAATAATAGACTCTGCATGTCTTAATAGAGAGTAAAAGCTGGGCATTTTGCACGTGCACAGGAAATTCTTTTAAAATAACCAAATATTAGAAGTTTATTTTTTATTCTTAAAATCAGAAGTTGATTTATCTTCAAAAGTTCCCCTCCAGAGCTCTTCTTAAACAGTATATTTTTCAGATGGCTGTAATGTTAATTAATGTCTGTTCAACAAGCCTGTGTAAGACACAACACCCCAAATTCCCCTGGATCTTTGCACGTGCCTCTGCACAAGTCTCCCGACTTCTGCCCCTGCCCATCCTGCCTCTCCACTCTCACATTTTATTGTCTTTTTTTTTTTTTTTTTTACTTAGTACCCAGAATGAGCCTTTCAAAACGAATGTCAGAACAGTTCACTCTTCCCCGGTTTCCTTTTCTCTTTCTAGGTGTTTCCTCCTTTCGGCAAATGTTTGTGGAGCCCTTACTGTGTGCCAGGAGTTGTTCCAGGTGCTGGGACTATGTCAGTGACTGAGGCAAAGGTCCCAGCTTGTGGAGAACTAGCAGAGGAGACAGAGAATAAGACAGCAAAGATAATAAATAAGAGGACAGAAGCAAAGACTAGAAGAAAAATAAAGCAAGGGAAGGGGGATTGGAGCTCAAGGGTCGGGAGTGCGGGGAAGAGCTTTTCCCATTTTGGAGGAGGGTGGTCACGTCACACCACATTGCTAAAGGGTCATGGATCTCAAAACCCTCCAATGGTGGCGCCTCTCACCCAGAGGAAGAGCCAAAATCTTACAATTGCCCCGAAGACCCTACAAGATTGAGACGTCACCCACCTTCTCTGGCCTCCTCTCCGACTGCCATCCCCCTAGATCGGTGGGCCTCCGACTTTGGTGGACATCGCACGGAGGGCTTGTGAAACCACGGACTGCTAACACTGGTGAAATCCACATAAAGTCTGCAGTTTAGTTAGTATTGTATCGACATTCATCTTAGTTAAAAGATGAACCGTGACTATGTAAGACGTGAACACCCGGGGAAGCTGGGTATAAGGGAAACCTCTGTACTCTCTTTACGATCCTCTGTAAATCGTAAATTATTTCAAAATATAAAATTTACACACACACACACACACACACACACCCTGTGTGTGTCAGTCTGTTCATGATGGGGCAGAATAGCAGCATTCTTACATGCTTATCATATGCAGAAAGGATGTGACGTGTCTCCAGCTGTTTGCATGGCAGAAATCAGGAACATATTTGTTTTTATTAGGGGTCTGTGCTTATAAGGAAATGCCTAAAGCTTCATTTATTTTGGGGGGCCAGAACCAGACGTCATTTTTTATTACGTTCGGGGTGCAAAGCTGGTGTATATGTTCCCTCCCTTGCTGCAGAACATATGGTGTATGCGTGTTGATAATGGGCCAAAATGTCAGTTTCTCTTCCACAAAATTCCCTGGGTTTCAAAGTTCAGCGTCTGCTCAGGACACAGCCCTTGCCTCTGTTGTTCTTCACAGGTTTCCTGTTCCCCTCGACTGACCACCCATTTAACTGACAGTGGGTGCCATTCACCGAGTGCCCACAAAATGCCTGGGACCAATGTCGGCCCTTTCTGTGATCAGAGCTAACGTTTATTGAGCTTTACTCTGTTCCACGCTCGTCTGTTCTAAGCACTTTATATGAATGATCTCATCCAATGTCACACAACCCAGGAGGTAGGTACCATTAGAATCCTCATTTTACAAGTTAGGAAACTGAGGCACAAGATGGTAAGCAACTCGCCTGCTATCACATAGCAGGTAAGTAGAAGAGCTGAAAGTTGAACTTGACTCCTGAGTCCCAGCTACGCTATGCTGCTCTTATGATATTTACATATTACTTCATTAAATCTTCACACAACCCTGCGATGTGGGTATTTCCACCCCATGTTATAAAGGAGGAACAGAGAGTTTAACTCATATGCTAAAATTATACTGAAAATGGCAGTGGGGATTTTTATATCTGGAACTTTTTGTCTCCAAGGCTTTCCAGTATACCCTCATGATGCCTAGTAGACATTCCAGTTCCTGCTGGCCACCATGTGGCCTTTGGACAACCCACGTGGCTTGGCCCTATGATGTATGACTCACTTGGCCCTTCATTACAGTGCTCAGCCCGTGGGATGCATGAATTCCTCGAGCACTGGGATTTAATATGAAGGTGTTCTCTTTCATTACAAGAAATCTGTATCTTCCAGTGATCGGTCAGATATTTAGATTCAGCTTGCTCTTCCCTAAGAGACCTCAGTGTGCACAAGCCTGTGTTGTGGCTATGTTCTGGGTTTAGGGAGAGAGCGCTGGATTTGTCTAACATTTAGTTGCCTCTTTCATAGAACTTATGATCTGGTTGGCCAAATACAAATGACGCTGGGACACAGGTGTGGTTTGAGCTGCGTGTTGTGTATGAGATGCTATAGGAATTGACGAAAGGGGTAATAGAGCTTCTGGGCAGGGCTTTTGGAGGATAAGGACCTTAAAAGACATGTGCTTTCTGCATGTGAGCAGGAAGATTCACCAGGTACGGATGTTTGAAGACAAGGCCCTTGCAAAGATGTACTTGGTAGGAGGGAGAGAGGAACTGGCATTTCCTGAAACTCTCTGTATGTGCCAGATGCTGAGGTAGACACTCAACATACAGTATTTCGATGACTCCTCAAATTAGCTTATACAATAGATGGGATCATCCCCATTTTACAGATGAGGAAACTGAGGCTCAGAGAGACTAAACGATTTGTTTTTGGTCCTACAGCTCTTAAGTGGTAGAGTGGGGCTCAAACTCCATTTCAACTGGTGCCAAAACACACATTCTTTCCACACTGCTAGAAATATATAAGGTTTCTAAGCTCCCTGGGAGCAAAGATTCACACAGGAGCTTGACTCCTGTGATGGTTAATTTTATGTGTCAACTTGACTGGGCCACAGGTGCTCAGCCATGAGGTTAAACATTGTTCATGGAGTGTCTCCGGATAAGATTAGCATTTGAACAGGTAGACTGAGTCCAGCAGATGTACACCCCAGTGTGGGTGGGCCGCACCCAATCCGTTGAGAGCCTGAATAGAACAAAAAGGCTGAGAAGGAGAATTTGCTTCCTCTGCTTATCTGTCCTTGAGCTGAGACATCAATCTTCTCCTGCCTTTAAACTTGGACTCAGATTGGAATTTATACCAGTGACTCTTTGGGGGCCTCCAGCTTGCTGACAGTAAGTTCTCTCTCTCTCTCTCTCTCTCTCTCTCTCTCTCTCTCTCTCTCTCTCTCTCTCTCTCTCTCTCTCCCCCCCTCCTTCCCTCCCTCCCTCCCTCCCTCCCCCCTCCCTCCCTCCCCCCACCTTCCCCCTCTCCCTTTCCCTTCCTCCCCCCCTTTCTCCCTCCCTCCCTCTCTGCATGCATATATATATATATTCTATTTCTTCAGAAAACTCAGAAGACTAATACACTCTTTCTGACCTCATGGTGAAAGATACTTCTGTTTCTGATGAGACATAAACCCTGGCCCCGGCCCCTTGGGGATAGAGAAAGGGGCAGCTGCTATGACAGGGCCTCCAGCATGACAGTCGGAGGTCTGGACCCCAAGGTTAACCATTCAGGACAGGGCCATAGCATGGTTTGGTCAGCTGAGCCCAGCGGAGGACAGAGGCAGGGCCTGGAAGCAGAGGCCTGAGCCTGAGGGTGTGGGTCTAGGAGGGCGGTGAAGCTGGTGCCACTCAGAGAACAAGCTGACTTCTCAGAAGCCTCTGGATGCACAGTCAGTTTGATTCCACCAACTACATGACGGACAGATTCTCTGCTAGGGGTAGAGATATCAAATTAAATCACACAAACTGGCCCTCTTTGGAGTCACAGTTGAGTTCACACAGATGGGCAAAGAGAGAATTTCAGTACGAGTTTCTGTGCGTTAGCATTCCTTCCGCCAGCCTGCCTCGGCCTTCAGCCTCCACGTGTCTGGTTTTGCCTTTGGAGTATTTCTGAGCGCTGAGCACTGAGCGCCTGCTTCAGTATGCTCTCTGGCATCTGGCTGTATCTGTGTGATCTGTGATCACATGACCTGTAGGTTATAGCATGTCCACCCAGTGGAATAGTCAGTCACACAAACAAGCCATGTCACTTAGATTTAGTGTTCATTTCAGAATATGCATTTTCAAATAGAAGACAGCAAGCCAGATATATCCTGGATGAAGATGTGCTGTATATGTTGAAATTCTATTAATCTGCTGGAGCAAAATGGGTACTTGTTATTGTAAAATGCTGTAATTAAGGCAATAAAAGCTATTAATTTTAAATTTAAAAGTTATCAGACTTTTCGAATGGTAAAGAGACAGTGTGATGCTAATATACGTGTTTTAAAGAGAGTAGGTTAGCTAAATAACTTAAAAACAAATTAATAGCCTTTTGGAGGGAACAAATGTTTCTTGAGTTTGAATAATAATACATGAAAGAATGATAGAGATAATAGAGATTAGCTTACAATGCGAAAGTTTGTACAATTATTTAGTATGCTACTATTTGTAACACTCCTCAAATAGTCTTTAAGAGTCAGATTTAATTTTTGATATTTTTGTTCCCATTTAGGCCATGAGTCTTTTGAGAACAAGTTCTATTCAGAATCCTTTCACTTCTGTGAGGATGAATTAAAAAACATTAAATGCCTATTTAGGGGAGACAAAAAGGAGAACATTCTCTAAAATCTTGTGAAACAACATCTATGATAAATCCTCTTCAAATCTAGATCCGAAAGTCATACGAGATAGAAGACAGAAGTGTGTGAGAGAACAGTGTGCTGGTCAAACTGCGTTTCGCTCTGGCGGGTTGCTGCACCTCTCTGGGAAGCACAGCCAGCTGCCAGCTCGACAGTCTTCGGGAGAGAGAGAGCCCAGCTAACCCTGCATCCCCTGGGGCAGGAGGTACAGAGGGCCCTACTGCAGCCACCCCAGGAGTGGCCTGGAGAACAGGGTCTGGGACATGGCCAATGCCCAGAGCAGGGCTGCCTATTTCCAGAGGGCAGGAGAGATCAGGACACCTCACGGAGCCAACTCTATGTGGGAGGCACATGGGAACAGTATTGGAGTGGCGGTACTCCACGGAGAAGGTCCCCAAGAGCAGCTGCCGCATGGGCCCACAGAAGTGAGGTCCTCACTCTGCGTGGTTGATGTAGAGCTGGCCTTCTGTAGACTGGTAGAAAAAACCTCAGTCTCTAGAGCTGGGAAGATCTAACTTTTCTTTTCTTTTTTTATTCTTTTCTTTTCTTTCTTTTTCATTGTTTTATTTTAATTATTTATTTATTTATTTATTTATTTATTTATTTATTTATTTATTTATCTTTTCGTGACATTGGTTAACGAAGAAGATCTAACTTTCGATGCTGGCTGTGGCTTACTGTCCATGTGATCTTGGGCTAATCCCATAACCTCTCTAAGCCTCAGCTTTCTTATCTGTAAAATGGGGATAATAAAAGTAGTAGTGGCAGTAACCATACTACTAATAAGTACATAACACTTATTGAGCACCTATTGCCTGCTAGGAGTACTCTAAGCACATTCCAGGTACTATTTTATCGAGATTCCATGGAAGGACAGTCTTATGGGGTGACTCCTACATTGTCCTCATTTTAAAGAAGACAAGACGTATCTCAGAGGGTTGAGTTCGAAAGATTCAATGAATTAATATTTATAAAGCCCTTACTGGCATATAGTAAGGTACACATTAAAACAATTCATCTCCCTTCCTTTCTTTTTACCCTGCCCCTGCACCCCTCCCCACACTGAGAGCTAGCCTCACCCAGATTCTTCCACTCTTCTTGTAAAAACTTTGAGCCCCTCCAAAGGCTATAAACAATCGATTGGGAGTTGCCTGATGTTGTAGAGACTTGGTTTGCTTCCTGGTGTCCAGTTCAGGGCTGAGCACATGGTGGGAGCTGGAACAGTATATCTAGGCTGAACTTTAGGTGGAGCGTACATGGCCCCTGAAGCTCTTTCTCAGATGTTCCTGTTTTTGGCCCCTTGGATTGACCCGTAAAACCCAAGGGCTCTTCTAAATGATGAAGGCAGTGATCAGATTTGTTTTTCCTCCTGAGCTCAGTAAATGGCTTTTCAGTGTGTCTGTCCCAGGTGGCTTAAATGTCCAAAACCACGTGACTATTACGGAGACTACTGAAGCCGGATCGAAGTTGGCTGGTGTTCCAATTGCAAACATTGCTCTCCCCTGGGAGCCAAGCTCAGGAATGCATGCCATCTGAGCAATGCTTGGTTCCGGCAACTTGAATCGCAATTTCTTTGGACTCAACAGTAGCAGAGCCCTGCCTTGGAAGTCACACTAGACAGACTCTGGATTGGAGCACATGTAATAGGCCGGAGAGCCTTCAGAGTGCTGAAGAATGTTGGCTACTTACAAGCGCCTCGGCATTCACTAGTCTCTTCTGAGTGAGTCCCCTCTGAAACCGCACCAGCACGGTCCTCTGTAAACAGCAGGGCAGGCTTTATCCTCTCAGATTGGGTTACACTTTGAACATCTGTCTCCTCAGGGTTCTGGGCGAAATCCTTTTCAACCTGAATTCTTGCCAGTTGACAAGCCACGCACTGTCATCCCTGATGGATAGGATGGTGGCAGAAAAGTTACCACCTCATTAAGGACACAGGTTAACTGAGGGTGATTGATTTTCCATAGCTCTGAGAAAGCCTACAAATCCTTTGTATAAACACTAGTTTGACAGTGAAAACAGTTTTCCCTTCTTCTGTTGAGGGCGGCAGACAGAGTAAATATTGACAAATGAACAGGTTTACTTTCCTAAGGGGCCGGGGCAGGTAAATGGTGCAGGGGAGACAAGCTCTGGTTGAGTCATTATCAACACAGAGAAAGCCATTCTCTCTGGGTACCATTTTTGATGTGGTCTGTGGTGAGACCAGGGTTTTATGAGGCTGAGGTGGTTAAATTGGAACTTTGTAAGGCAGCAAAATCGTCTGGGTCTTGACCCCACCCCCTCTACCCCCACCAGAGTGGGGGTTCTGATGTGGAAGGTGGAGGAGCAGTACTGGCATTCATCGTCTATTTACAAAGCTCCCCAGTGGCTTTGATGTCTGCAAGGCAGTGAGCCTCTGTTAAGAGAAAAATGTTTGAGCTGAGCATGACCTTGGATTCCCAGCCATCTCCAAGTATTCTGTCTGGTCATGACAGCATGGGGACAGTATAGATGGTGCAAAGATATTACCTTAGCCTATAGCTTTCAAAATGTGCGATTTGGATATTGCTAATGAAGAAAGCCTCATCAGTTACAAAGGCCAATGCTCACGTTGATTTCCAAAGACCCTCAGAACAAACTCCTAGTCCTGCCAGTCCCCACTGTTCCCTCTGCCTGAGGGATGCTCTTTATCCTGATCCTCTGTGAGGCCTCCTCTCACCCCCCATTCCTGAAGGGGCACCCTGTTATTCTCTCTCCTCACACTCTGTTTCCTTATTTATGAACATAGTTTGGTTTTGTTCATTGTCTTCCTCGTCAGATTGTAAGTTCCATGAGGAGAAGGGCAAGGTTTACTTCCACCATTGCTATATCCTCGGAGCCCAGCAGAGTTTCCAGTACATGATACGAGCTCGGCCAGGGTTTATCTGGTGACTGACTGAATCCACGCAGAGCTGCATGAACTCAACATCCACCCTCAGAGGAGCCCTAGCGACTACCACTGGACGTTTCAAGAGTGGAAGCTACTTTTCTAAGAAAGACACATTTAGGGGCTTGAAGAATGAGGCAGCATTTCTTCCTTAGTAAATGCTCCCCAAAGTCTCCTGGTATTGCTTTTTCTTGCTCAGTCAACTCTCTCCTACTTCACACCAGGCTTCCACTGACCTCCCCTCACCCACACAATGCTCTTGCTTCCTCTTTTCAGAGGGATCACAGGCTGTTGGGAGAACCTCCCTCAATGCTCTTTCTCTGTTCTCCTCATCAAACATATCTTCATTTATGCCCATTTCTTTTCTATCCTACAGTCTCTCAGAGGGTAAGACGTCTTGTGTGGCAGTAGCCTGGACAGAGGGCTGGAGGACACCTTGAGCCCTGGAAGAAGCTGGAAACCAAAGGGCATGCTCCCATACTTCCAGCTGCCTCTAGCAGGCTCTGTCTTCTGAACTGGCCTGCACAGGAGTCTAGGGGCCCATTCCAGGCAGAGGCCACTGTCAACCATCTCTTCTTACTAACTCCCTCCTCCACAAACCCTCATCATTAAATCTCACAGAATAAAGATGAAATCAGATTCACTTTCAAAGTCAGATTTCAGTATCTCTTCTCAACCCAACACACATGCACGTTCTGCTGAACAACAACAACAAAAAATAATGGGGAAAAAAGAGGGTTCATTCTATTGTTAGACTGGAAATTTTTAAATATAAACCAAATTGAATGAACACTTTATGGAAATAGTTTTTTAATTGTCAAATTAGGTTAGTACAGTAGCATGGGATGGCAAGAAAGACAGGTAGACAAAGAATTTAGAATCAAACTTGATGTTTTTTTTTTTTTGATGATGATTTGATAATATTTTCTAAGGGAAAGTTCCTGGTACAAAGTAAGAACACAGAATAATATTAGGTAACATTTATTTAGTCCTTACAATGTGCCAGAAATATTTCTAAATGTTTTGCCTTTATTAACTCATTTAATTCTCACAATGTTTTGCCCCGTGGTTGTTATTCCTACTTTAATGATGTAGAAACTGAGGCCCAGAGAGGTGGAGGTGGAGAATCAGGACAGTGCACAAAGGCCGGACCATAACTGCCATCTTACGCTGCCCCTCTGCTGGTAAAGATTGCGATCTTATGCTTATTAGTCAGAGTTCTTTTCCCACATTCGAATGAGGGAAAAGATGAAAGTACTATCACTTTAAATCCTTTGGCAAGAAACAGGCATATGAAAGCAGAAAGTTCTGTCCCAGGATTGCAGAAATAAGTCAAGCAAGTCATGTTTTCCAAAATATCTTGCCATAAGGCAAGTAGAGAATGATGAATTACAAGGGCTGTCTTTTGCCATGCAAGTTATCATTTCCTCTCTGCCAATGCAAAAATCCCCTCTGTTGAAATCTGGCCTGTGATGGGAGCTCCTACCTTTGTGGGTCAGCCCAAAACACTTGTGTTTTCTTGTCCTTCTGACATGTGATTGCTGCTGGTAGCTAGTGCCCTCTCCACTCATGGGCCTCACCTGGAAGGTGCCTTTCTCATCAGGAGATGGTTAGAAGTTGAGACTTACATGAATCAGCATTTCTAAACATTTATAGCTCTAGATATTTTTGTTAACGCTTGCTTTACTAGGTATTTGCTGCAAGTGTCTACATCTAGGAATGGCATTTTGATGTGGCCAGCAGAGTTGGCCTCAGATTAGTGTTTTCTGTCTTAGCATAGTGTGTCTGTTGCTCGGTGCTAACTGTGGCAGTGTGGAGGGTTTTAGCATCCAGATGACAGCTTGGACAGAACTTCTGCCTCCCCTTCCTGCTTCTACTGACACGTTCGACACCATCCCCGATCTGTTGTAACTCTAAACTAAGTCCTTTTGACTCCAAAGATTGGGGCTCAGTTATGATTTTTTTTTTTATTTTCCATTCATTTATTAATGTATCCATCCCTTCATTCGCCTATCATTCATTCATCCATCATTCATATTCATCCATCCAACCATTGATCTATTGATCAATCTATCCATCCGTTGTCCATTTACCTATCTATCTATCATCCATCCACCCATTCATCCATCATTCATTCATTCATTCATTCATCCATTTATCAATTCTTTATCATCCATCATCCATCCATCCATCCATCATCCATTCATTCACCACATCCATCATCTATCCATCCATCCATCCACCCACCCACTCACCAGTCATAAACTCCTATTGCGCACCTATTGTTATCCAATCCAATTTTAAGTGCTGGAAATCAGCAGTGAACCCAGCATTCAGCTCAGGGTTTCAAGGGGTCATCATGTCACATCTACCATCTTTCAGATTATACTTGCACATGTGTTATCTCCACGCTTACCACACTTCACTGACATCTGCACAAATTTCGCCACATGTGCATACAACTTGTACTATTATTTGCTTAATATTTTTCTTTAAATAACCTAATCTATCAATTTAAAATACTATACATAAATAAATTATATTTAAAGGTAACGTGTTTTAAAATTATGCATTTGATATAAGTTGTATATTTTCATAAATCACTAAAATAAGTATCTACAATGTATACCTCTGCATTACCTAAAACCACCCCAGCTACCACTAATGATAACTACACCACAATTCATGTTTATTTTAAAAAGTCACTCAGAAATAATTATGATCTCAATTTCCAGATGTACATTTTCAAATGAGGTGATTCTTCTAAAGAGAAACCATTGGAAAGAGTTGGAATGAAGACTAAAACTCAGCTCTCCTGGCTCCGGAGTCCAGCAATCCAGAAGTTGAAACCCATTAGAAGATTGTGAAGTTAATTGTTTCAGAGGCCATCAATAGTAAAAGACAGTAAAGTATAAAAGAGTGTAGACTATCTTAGAGTACATCACACTCAGTGAGGGTAAGCCTGGTTTGTGAAGCGGGATCAGAATATCAAACGTGTTTCTTACTGTAGGCGTTATGGTCTAACGTAACGCATGGTCTAACGTAAGTAGCAGCTTTTGAAAGCTACTACTCTGCTTTGCCATGCTATTTGAAAACAGGCCTGCTTTGTTGGTACTGCTAGACCAGTTGCATTGCAAAACTCCAGGGGTTGACATTTATTTCATCATCAAATCTATCCCACTGCCTGTTTTTCTAAAGAAAGTTGTATTGGAACCCAGTCATACCTATTCGCTCGTGTATTGTCTATAACTGCTTTTGTGCTACAAATAGGGTTGCCAGATTTAGCAAATGAAAATACATGGTGTCCTACATTTTATCTGACCACCCTAACTATAATGGAAAACTTAAATAGTTGTGACAGAAACCATATGCCTCATGAGGCCAAAAATATTTATTATTTGGCCCTTCGCAGGAAAAGTCTGTGCATCCCCGATCTGTGTGAATGGCACCCTTTGAAACAGTGTACAGACTGTGTAGCTGCACATGGTGGCACTTTGGCCGACCAGTGGCCTCTTGGAAGTTGCAATTTCCTTTCAACTCCTTATTCTTCCATCGAATTTCAGCGTTTGCTTCTCTTCATGGCTCTGAACCAAGGTCGTGTAAACAGAAAGAGCTGAGTTTTCCCTCCTAGGAGTTTTCCTGCTAATGTCTCCCAGTACGGCCCTTTATCCCTGCTCCTGGCTGCCCCTATCACCACTACCACTCTTCCCAAGCCTCTGGCCCCCGAAGACATGTGAATGGAGGCCTTTGGACCCTTTTTACAATAAACCCTGAGTGACACCCTTAAACAGATGAATGGAGTTTGAGAATAATGTGAAAAACTGTGAAATTCTCCCAGTGTGAGGGGCCCAGCCCAGTTTTGGACAGTGAATCATGGCCTTAGCCAAGATGTTCTCATTAAAATATCTGTTGACCTCCTTGGAGGAGTGAAAGCTGTTGCCTGCAAAAACAGGCAGCTTCTCAGCCTCCTCCTCCTCTGTGGCCTGTCTCACTCCACGGTGGTCTTATTCTGTACATCTCCTCTATTTCTTTGTCCACCTTCTCTTGAGCCACTTCCCTATCCCAATTATTGGCCACATGATCCTCATCTGAGCCTTACCCATGTACGAGGCCTAGAATGATAGAAGTGATAGCTCAGCTCCTTGCCATTTTAATTTCCTCCTTATTTATTTTACTACATAATTTTGAATTTAGACCATGCTGGGAATGACGCATTTGATTCTGGGGCCCAATGTCAAGGTGGATACCAGCAGCTAGAATGGTCCAGAAGAAAGCCAGGGTGTGGCCAAGTGCCTGGGCACTGTTTTTTAGGGCATGTTTGAGTGAATCAAGGCTTATAGAATATTAATATTAGATGGAATCTCTATTTATTATCACTTACAGGTCCTTCATGTTATACCTGAGTCCAGGGAATGTGAAAAAAGGCCATTCAAACTCTTAGTGAAAAAAGTGGCTACACAGTACACTGAGAACTTGCAAGTGATGGTAATTCGTCTTCCCATGTCTTCCTGGGATGAAACAAATACATTTTTTTTGTCTACCTTTTCTAGCTTTATCACCGTTGTTGTCTTTGACATCATCATCATCTTGAATATGATGTGCTCTTCAAAACCAACATCTATACAGCACTCATTGAGGATTGGCCACTAGGGTAAGCACTTTATATAGATTACCTTATTTAAACATCATGGTAACCTTCTGAGGTGAAAACTGAGGCATTGATAGTTGAATCACAAAGCTAGGAATATCAGACCGGTTCTTGACTATAAATCTGTTTGATGTTTTGCCTTTTTTCCCCTTGTCTACTGCTAGTTCTCTTGAGCCTAGAGTATACCTGGAACATAGTAGGTACTCAATATATATTTAGGGAGTGAACAAATGTTTGACACCAAAGTTGGTGCTCTTGACCATTTTACTGGTGGATCTCAAACTCGGCTCATCATTAGAATTGTTTCCAGATCTTTTCAGAATGCAAATGCTGCAGGCCCCCCCTGGAGATTCTGAGGTGAGGCCCAGGAATCTGATTTTTAATACACTTCCCACTAGATTCTGAAGCAGCCAGCTCAGCCCCAGGCTGCAGAAGAATTTGGCATCCACAGCTGCCACGCTTTACTGCCTTATGAAAAATCTGCAGTCTTTTTTAATACTTCTGCAGAACAAATAAAACCACAATTTATGTTACACAATTCATGTGGCTGAACTCATGTCCTTCTGACAGACCTTTCACATTTCAGAATATTACAAATTGCTTTTTTTCTGGGATCTCAGAACATAACATTGGATCTTGGGAGGCAACTGGACTTTCCCGATGTCCTCCCCAAACATCGCATAGCGATTTCTTGTTCTCCGTCCAATTATCTTTCCGTTAGCCTCCCTCGTTCATTCTAGAGGAGAGAAGACACAGGGCATAATCCAAGTGCTTTTAAATGTCAGGAAGGGGAACTAGAATTGTCCTTGTTATTCCTGGGATAAACCTAAGATTGAGGCAGTCTTAAGTCTCGTTTTGCCAGGAGAGTTCTGGTTTACCCTATTGCCCTGTTGAAATTATTAATAGTCCCTCTAGTTAGTCTCAAACATGAACCTGGATTTGAACAATGAATGTTAGGGCCATTCTATCTAAGACCAGGAAGAAAAAAACTACATGGAGATGTTTCTGTCCATTACAAGAAAGAAATCTTCCTGAGACATTAAAAAAAAAAAAAAAAAATCCCCCAACCATCCCAAAATATGCAACCAGGCTGCAAAGTTAGTAAATTTCCTGTTCCTGGAGGTGTTAGGAAAGAAAGGACATGGAAGATGATGAAAAGTTAAGTCAAACAGCCGTCGACGGCCTTGGGGACTCCTTTTGACTAAATGTCCCAAATTCCCAGGGAACAGCAGAATCTGTGGTGCCTGAGCTGTGATAGGAGCATGTGTCATACCCACACCCACGCCCACATGAAGAGAAGCTGGGAACAGCAGAGCCCGTCCCTTTGTCTCCTGAGCGGAAGGACATGCCGTGGTTAGCAAGCACAAGATGTTTTCCCAGTACTAAAGAATTGGAGAAGGCTCGTGTAGTTGGCTCTTAACATCACTCTCAGCAGCTTCTGCTGAGAAGGCTGGGCAAATCCTCAGCAGGCCTTCCTTTCTTACTCCCGTCTGTCTTCGTGAAAAGTGCACAAAGTCTAGCCATCCTCTCCTCCCTACCCCTTCCAGCCCCAGGTCACTGGGCAAATGTCCATTCGCTCTTTGGTAAAATCTGACCCCTGCTCACATTGAGTATCTCGGAGCTGTGCAAAGTGTTAGGGAGTTTCCCAACATTCTTCAGGGGAGTTATCACTTTCAGCGCCACCCATTTCCTATTCCCTTACATAGTTAGCAACTAAGGCACTGGCCTCTGTGAATTTCCCCAAGATCACACAGTGCATCGGCCACAGGGCCAGAGAGCCAAACTCAAGATTTCCTACAAAAAGCTTACTTCAATCTCACACTTCTTTCCAAGTAGATCCAGAGGAGCAAACTGCAAATCCCCAGGCTGGAATGCTTTCGTTGTTGCTAAAAGTCAGTTTTTCTTGCTATAATTAGATTAAGAGGAAAATGAAGAACTCAGTGGTAGCAGGAAGAAGCAAGAGTCCTCTCGAGTCTGGCATTTGATGAGACAGATACTTAGTTGATGTGCATTTCCACTGTTTTTTCTGTAGCAGAACATGTAGCAGAGACTTAAGAATGCGCATGCCTGAAGCCAGGTTACCTTATGTTCCATAATTACATTGCTTGCAGGGCTGTTGCTGCCACCCTCGTTGGCTGTGCCCCAGGCAAATGGGGTGCTGGTCTGTTCCCACAAACTTTACCTCAGTCTTTATTACAAGGAGAATACACCCATTTTTGTTCTCAGCGAGTCTCGTCCAGGATTCCTAGTTTGGTTGACAACATCCTGCTCAATATAACTTTTTTATCATAGCCTGAGATATAATGACTGACTTTGGCTAAAGAACCTGGTGGCTAGCTAGCACTGAGTGGGGGCAAGTAGTTAATCTGTTTGTGACATCAAAACGATATTGGAAATGAAGGAACCGAATGCAAGTGCTGGGTAGAGACACACTCTCCCCACAGTTGCCTTCACCCCATGCTCACACCCCAGAAATGCTCACTTCCGGCCCCTAATGTTAGGCGGTATCGCCCCACTTCCTGTGACAGCTCTGGCCCAGAGCATGTGGCTGGGGGCTCAGCGGTGGGCTTCCTGGGCCTTTCCTCCTCCCGGTGCCCTTCATGGGCCCTTCCGCCTCCTCAGGCTGGGATACTTTCTGTTGTTGCAGAATTAAAGCTTCTGGTCCCCTTGGCAGCACCAAGTAGGGAAAAAATGTGAGATAGTGTCGAAGTGCCAGCTTCCGTTTGTGGATCAGAGTCGAAATGATGATCCAATGATGTCCGTTAATCACATTTGCTATCTGGAGATTACTTTGTTACTCTCACTCCACAGAGAGTGAAACTTGAATCGCAAAAAAGGTAATATACCCAAGATCTGAAGATTTATCATGGGACGAAATTATTAAATCTAACATTTCCCCTAGGGTGGGAAAGTCTTTTTCTTAACAGAAGTATATTATTTTCCCACACTATAGATGACATTTTGTGTTTTCAATATTTTATTATTTCCTAGTTATAAAAGTATTATATACTCATTTAGAAAATTGGAAAGTATAAAACATTATAAAGAAGTGGGAAAAAAATGCATATAATCCTACACTCCAGTCAACCATTGTTAACAATTTTACAAATAAACTTTGTCTTTTTAATATATTTTTCTTTATGTGTTTTTCTCCTAATAAATAAAAAACGAGTGTTCATTTATATGTTGCCTTTCTCCTAAACAATGCAGGGAACTTAGAATTTTTAACTTTATTTACCTCTTCTTCACATACAAGCTAGTGTTGTTATATATTTTAATTATCTCTAAAAATATATTTTGTCATTATTTTTTCTTTATATCCATTGAGTCATGAGTATAAATATTCACTTAGATTTACTCACATTTTTACTACTTTTGTGGCTCTTCATTTTCTCTGCATCTTCAACTTTCCTCGTGGGACCATTTTCTTGTCTGAATAATGTACTTTAGAATATTTTTAGTAGTACAGGTCTATTGATCGCTCTCTCAGTTTAAGTGGGAAAATGGCTCTGTGGATTATCTTGCAATATAGAGCATTCTTGGCTGACCATTATTTCCTTCTAGTTCCAGTTGAGCTTGTTGCTGGTAAGAAGTTAGTTATTTGTCCAACCATTTATTCTTCGGAGGTAGTTTTCCCCAGTTTTTCTGACATTTCCTTATAATGTGTCTAGATTCATTTTTTAAAATTGGATTTTTTGACTTCGATGTTTTTGAATCTGTATTTAATATCTCATGACTCTGGAAAATTCTCAGCCATCAGTTCTTCAAATATTGCCTCTGTCTTATTCCATTCTTCCTCGCCTTGTGAGGCTTCAGTTAAAATACGTTTGACCGTCTGTGTCTCATATTCTCTGAACTATATTTTTCATTATTTTTTCCCATGTGATTCATTTTGCACTGTAACCCCTACCACTGTTCTCCTTCTCATGTCTGCCTTACCTACTTTGCTTGTGGTACGTATGCCTTCCAAGAGGTAAGTGTCATGCCAGCCCCTCAGGTACCCTTTGCTCAGTTGTTTCATAAGAGTTTTAGACTGCGATTGGATGTTTAAAAAAAAGAGAGAGAGAGAGAGAGAGAGAGAGATTCTAATTCGGAGGCAGGGGAAGGAGAGGAACATGAAGACAATGACCCGGTATCTCTTAAAAGCATCTAGCAGGAGCAAGAATCTCTGCTCATTTTCTGATTAGAATGATTATGGATGACAGGTAGATTTTGGCTTCTATGACAGTTGATTAATTGATCATGGCAACTGAATCACTGCTGACAAGGACTCAGAGTGCAGCTCGAAGCTCAGTGGGAAGGAATGCTCTGATGCATTAGCGATGCCTGCCATGTGTTTGGGAGGGAGATGGAATGACGCTCAGATCGCATATTTGCCGTCTCTGACTCTTACCTTACACACCTTAACCAAGAATACGAAACCGTGGGATAGAAAAATGGTTTTCATACACACTTCGAGGTAGACATAGTGCTTATGATGCTCTAATTTGTTACCGATTAATGTTTTAATCTTATGATTAATGAAAATTCTGCCCCTTGGTGATGGTAGGGACTTTGGTCTTTTTTTTTTCCCCTTTTTCTTTACCTTTATATGCATTTTAGTGGGGAGCTATGTGAAGCTACATTAAGCTCCTCCCACTAGACCCCATCTTACATCAGAGCTCCCCTGAGTTCCTTACAGGTATAAGCACTAAGCTTTTAGAGATCATCAGTGTTCTAAACTTGGCACTTCCACATAATTTTTGTAGTAGCTGGCCTCTACCTAGATCTCTAGCCTCATCTCCCAGTGCTCACTCACATAGAAACAGCAGAGACAGACATTAAATGATCACAGATCCTGGGATAAAAGTTCATTTATGAAAGGAGAAAGTTCACTTATTAAAAAAACAGACAAGGGATTAATATCAGGAATATACAAGAATGTCTGTATGTCTTAGAAATGGACAAAAAGAGATCAGGAGCCCCAAATTTTGAAAAAGAGGGGGGTGATGGATACAAATAGAAAACAGAAGAGGAAATCAAAAAGATGAGTAATAATACAAAGAGATGCTCAGTTTTACTAGATGTCAGATCATGCAAATTAAAACAACAGTAATACCTATTTAATACCAATCTCATGGGCAAGACCATTGGCTAGATGATGCCAAACAAGGAAAGTATAATGAACCGAGGAGTATGGCAGAGGGCAGGAGAAGATGAGGATGGAGGAGAGGAGAGAGAGAGGAGGAGGAGGAGGAGAGAAGGGATGAGGGTTAGCAGAGGGAGGCTCTGGGAGGCTCTGGTCAGCATGAAACCAGCTGGAATGCAAACAGCAGAGGGGAGCGTGGTTCAGTGCAAAGTGGGAGAGACACCGAAGGGTCAGATCATACAGGCCCTCTCGGCTGTGCTGAGTAATCTTGGTTTTATTCTAAGTGCAATGGCAAGGTATTGAAACACTCTCATCAGGAAGGAGAGATTTTTAGGTTTGCTGTTTGAAAAGCCACTCTGACTGCAGATCACAAATGGGGACAAAGAATGCCTGGGAAAGCTGGCGTGATGCCATCGCAGTGCTCCAGGTGACAGGCGCAGGTAGCCTAGAATCCGATGGTGGTGGTAAATTTAGAGAGAACTGAATGGGCTCAAGAGATCATTGGGAAGTAAAATGGATATGAGATAATGGAGAGGGGTGTGGCACATTATAGATGCTTCATAAATATGTGTGGCAAGTGAATGATGATGATGATTTAATTATCGTTATTATTATTATTATTATTATTATTTGTTCTCTGAGATAGAAAACAGTGGGGAAATGAGCAAGTTTAAAAGAGAAATTTGTACATTGGATTCTGGACAGTTGAGTGAGATGACAAAACGTGTAACTGGTAAGTGGCACTTATACTCCAAATGCTTCATGAATGTAACACTGTGGGGGATGTCACAGAGAAGATTCCCACACCAGCAAGGTAGCAGGTCCGAACGAGCTTTGTGGTCCTTTTCAACTGGTGGAGTCTTACGATTCTAAGCAGGATGCCTTTAAGATTTCTCCTTTTCTTTGGTGTCTTTTGGGCATACTTATACACTAGCTAATACCCATCGAAAGCCAGCAATCCAAGATAGAGCTCAAAACATCCTTTGAGGTCAGCGGCAGCATGTGGTACTCAGCGTGCATGCCCCCTTCGACCTCCTTCCAAAAAACGTGTCCTCGAGCATAGAAAATGACACCCTCCTCGTACTTCATGTTCCCAGAGAGCGGTCACATCCTTTCTCTCAATCGATTGTCACCGGAGCCCTGCGGAGGTAGATGTGACCTTCACGTCCCTTTTGAAACAAGAAAACCAAGGCTCAGGAAGGTGAGATGTCTCATTTACAAACCTCTGTCAGACTCTCAGAAGCTTCAGAAATGCTCTTGAACGTACTTGGGAAAAGAAGCCATCAAAGACAACACATGATTGAGGTAGAAAGCAGAGTCAATAAAAGCAGGGAGTTTTCTGATTCTCACTGGCCTTATGTCAGCTTGTGCAGAGTGTATGGTGTGAGATTTAATTTTCTGTAGGGAAGAGGAGGTTAGCAACAATTCAAGTGAATAAGAACTTTGCTCCGTTAAACCTTACAAAAACCTAGAATGTCTTCTTTGAGGCAATGATTCCCCTAAGAAGCAGGCTGGGTAAATGTCCATGGTGCCATCACATGAGATAAATCCTCTGGGCCTAGCTCCTTTGACACAACAGTAAAATTCACCATGTCACTCTCTGTCTAAAGTTCTTCAATAGCACTCTGCCTTCCACAGCAGTAAAGTGTGGTCTCTGGACTAGTAATATTGGTACCTCCTGGGAACTTGTTAAAAAACAAAAATTCTCAGACTTCTCCCTAGACCTTTGAATCAGAAATCTGTGCTCTTCAGGAAATTGTGATACATGTTAGATTTGGGAACCATTACTCTAAGGAATGAAGTGAAAGTTCACAAATATTCCATATAAGGGCCGCCAAGACTTGACCTCTAGTGGAGTCCTCATCTTCATTTTCTTGATGCGTGCTGTATTTTCCGGCAATACCGAACGGCTCGTAATTCTGTTCATGTGCCATGTCATTTTTGCATCTCTGTGCCTTAGCTCATGTAGTTCTAGAATGATCATTCCCTTTCTAGAACGATGTTCTCAATTTTTTTTTTTTTTAAATGAGCTGGCTAATTCTTGAAGATGTAGCTTTGACATCTTCTCCTCCCAAGACTTTTTTGAAACCCCAGATCGCTTCAGTCAATCAGGGCCCACTCTTGCATTGAGGGTGTTGGCAGCTGGGTATGGGTGAGATGAATACCCAAATAAAAATTTATTTTCAATGTTATTAAGAGGAAGGAAAAGAATAGCCAAAGCAGCAAATATCCAGTGCTCTAGGTTTACAGATGGCCATATACTCCTGGTTTCTTCCCGTCAATATGTGCATTTTTCTAGTCCCCCTGACTCGTCTGTGTTGTTAATATCCATTTCTCCATCTTTCCACCCAATAGAGAGTGAGTTTCTTGAAGGAAGGATCCATGCCTAATTCATCTCTAGGTCCTCATCTCCTTATATAGACACTGGCATTCAATAAACGTGCATCAGATGCATCAATAAACATAACTTAATGAGGAATGCTTCCTTCCTGCTTATTGAAAAAATCTATTTCCGTTGCAGTGGGAATGGGATCCCTGCTAGAGACCAGAAGGCAAACTGTTCCTATAAATTCCTATTCCGATGGATTTTTTGTTGTTGTTGTTTCGCGGTTTTTTTTTTTTTTTTCCATTGTGAAACACCCAGGCATGTGGGCTGCTTCAGTTCACGTGTTTGCTCCATCCCTCATCACTCCATTTCCTGAGAAGAGGCGAGAGCCATAGCGGCCCCGTGCTAGCTGCACATGTTTTCCGTTTCATGTTTCAGCCAATAAATGAGAAGTCACTCTCGCAGGCCACTTAACATGTATTACAGACATTTCCTTGGACAAATGGTCTCTTCTCCTTCCTCTGGGAACCCAAAGCCTGAATGATCTGCAGACTCGATAGGGATGGAGAGCTGGGCTTGGAACACGCAGTGGCTGGAAATAGAGCATCTTTTATTTAACTGTGTGACTCGAAGGTGAGCAGTCTGACCTTACATATATCACATTATCACAGCACAGGTGGGTCTGGCTCCTGGTGGATAAGGCTAAACATCTGGAGGGGCTCACATCTGGATGACCACACCCACGGATAATGCCGGCATCAGCTGGGGCTGAGGCTTTGGGTCATTTCTTTGCTTCCCACTCCTTTCATTTTGCTTAGAAAAATTTTCAGCTCTCTCTGAACATGAACTAGGAGCAATTTTAGCAGGGATGGAAGGGAGAGTCCTCCAGACTCATCATTACCAGCCAAAGTAATATGAAATTAAAACTCGGGCTTGGCTGTTCACTGTAACAAGCAGAAATCTAAGACCATAATACATAAAACACAACCTCTTACAGAAATAAAAATCCATGCAAAGCCACAGAGCTCAGAAATAGCATTTGGTTCTTCTGTGAAACTACCACTTTTTTTTTTTTTATTTACCCCTGCCAGACCAAACCCTAGAAAGAATTGACTGCATTCTTGCTATGGTCCCTCTAAATGGAAAAAGAAGGGAGCAGGAAAATAAGGAAAGTGAGACCGATGTTCTGAAAATGGAAAATACAAAGGGTGAACATTGAGGGGGAAATGCGCTATTTAGAAGGGAAGAGCTCAGAGTGAGAATGCTGTCAAAATGGTGTGACCCCAGGCTCGCCTGGCAATATGGCTTATCTCAAAAGATGCTTGCTTCCAGACCTCAAAACAGCCCCAGAAATTCTTCACTTCATTCTAAAATAGAACTTGTAAAGAGAAGTTGGAAGTAACTTTTATGTGGTTGTTTTCTAAAACTCTCTTCTCTCCAACAGATAAATACTAAACACTTTGCTCTAAGCAGCGAAAGGTTCAAATGTTATTGGATGTTTATGCAAACCTTTCCATTCCCTGTGTTTGTAAAAGCGAGTTGGGAATATCCAAGAATGGTTTGTCTGTCCAGTGGAATTTCAACATTTCCAGTTTTGCTTAACTTTGGAACCAAAGATTGGAGATGTTACAGCATCAATAAAGCCATAACATTTTGAAGCTCATGTCTCATTAGATAATAACTATTTTGGAGAGAAAAATTGGATGTCTAGTACTAATAAATCTCGAGGTGGAGGTGGGCTTCAGAAATGTCCAGAAATGGCTCAATGGTTGTTGAGAGTATTAATCGACCAGAACTTATGTTAAAGGTTTGATGAAATAACAAAGGTAAATCACTTAGGACAGTACATAAATAACAGGAATTCAATAGCTACTATTTTTATAATACAATTATTACTTCATTGATTGAAAATACATGTGGTCCCTGAACATTCTCGTTTAACAGATGAAAATTAACTTTCCTATTTTGTAGTATCTTTAGTCTCTGGCTCATCTAATATTTCGACCACTCATCTGGTTGCCCAATTGGTAATGATGATAATACTAATTGTGATTTTTATGATTATTATTATACATAGGTATGTGGATATTATGAGGAATAGAGGGCGAAATTAGGCATGGCCCTTTATAAAAGAATTAAAATATTTGAAAAAAATTATCCCCTCTACCAATCAATGAAATGGAAATTAAAACATAAAATACTTTTTGCCTACCGACATTTTGAAATTCAAAACCGTAATTTCTAATGTTCTGAAACACAACTAGGAGGAACATAATTTTGGCATAATTGATTTTTGGAAAGCAACAGGACAGTATAAATTAAGTGCCATAAACATGTTTCTACTTGTTTATCCACTTTTAAGAATGGATCTGGAAGCTTTAGGAGGCAAATTGAGTGCAGTCCAAGATTTAGGTACAAAATGTCAATTGCTATGTGCTTGTATCAGGATCTTGTCAGGAAACAGCACACTCGTTGGAGGACAGTTTAATTAAAAACAGAACGGAATGACAACAACACAATGACTACTTACAGAGTGTGAGCAGGGCGTGGGGAGGTCACAAGGGATGATGTACGACCTTGGGGCCAGCCCCAGGGAGGCACTGGTGCCCACTCAAGGCCTGAAAAGGCAGGCAGATAGTGGTTTCCAGAACATGGAGAGAGAAACTGTTTGGAGAGGGCTTCTGTGTGGCCGGCATGGAACAAATGGGCCACCCTCACCTTCCTCCCAGCTTCTGAGAGCCGCTACCTCCCACTCTGAGTCCAGGCAAAGCCAGAGGCAAGGGAGCCCTTTGACAAAATCCATCTGGGCTCACGGGGAAACAGTGGCTCTGCAGAGACAAATGAAACATATCCAGCACATTTTGCTATTTTTAAGAGCAAGAATAAAAATGGAAGATAATACAAGTGTCCAACAATTGGGAAATGAGTCAGCAAAGTGTGGTACATTTTGTAGTGGGATGTTGTACAGCCATTTAAAAACGTGCTTTTGAAGAAACAATAACATAAGAAAATGTTTTCAGTATAAAGCCAACTGAAGAAAAGCAGGGTAGAAAATTATATACAACTCCAATTACGACAAAAAAAAAAAAAAAAAAGGCACACATGACCCATTGAAAAAAGACTAGAGGGAACATGCCCACACTTAAATTATGGCTATTTCTGACTTGGGGAATTATAGATTTTCTTCTTCTTTTTGTAGTTATCTAAATTTTCCAAATTTTGCATGAGTGTACATTACTTATAACCAGAAATACATTATTTAAAATAACTTGTCTTTTGCCTTCTGTCACTTGTAATCTAGTCAGAGAGAAAGGCTACTTTCTAGCTAACTATAGCAAATGTGATGGAAGAACAAAGGAATAACTCATTGATTTCAACCAGCTGGCAGAATTAGAGACACTTCCTAGAATATGTGGCATTTAAACGGGGCTTTGAGAGATGAGAAATATTTCGATAGGCTGAGAAATGACAGAGAGAACAATGAGAACCAAAGATTTAGAGCTCAGGATGGTGTGAAATGTCCAGGTATGACAGTAAATGGATGATTCTAGAGCAATACATTGCCAAAATCAGAGGAACTTTTACAACATAAGGATTTCTGTGTCCCTCTCTGGATCTACTGAATTGGCATGTCTTCTGGGGGAGCCCAAGACAAATATTTTGAAAATGCTTCCAGGTGATTCCAAGGCAGCGCCAAAGTTGAGAAGCACGGGTGGGCAAAGTGTATTAGGAGAGTAGGGTAAGCCCTTGTGGACTGGCTGTCCAGGAATCTCTAGCTGTCTCCTTCCCCTGAGGAGAAAAGGATCCAGCAACCACCTTATTAAATGTGACCCTGCCCGTGGCTACAGCCGACTGGGCTGGGGTGCGCCTGCACCTTTGGTGCTACCGTGCAGCTTTAGGCTTTGCGGTAGGAACTTCTGCCTGCTCCGTGACCTGAGGTAGCAAAGGCAAAAGAAGCACAGAGACGGGAGAAATGATGCTGGTGTAAGAAGAAGAGAAGGGATGGGAAACTGAGAGGACCCTGCTGCTTTCCAATCTCTGGTTCTGGTACTTCCTGAGGCCCCGGTGGATCTACAGCACTGAGATTATAAGACCTATTTTGTCCTTGTAATTGAGTAAAGTTTTTACTGTAGGCCTGGCTGGAACTGGCTTCCGTTATCTGCAGAGATAAGCAGGGCAACCTGTATCTTCAGACACTGCAACGTTCCAGGTCGCCAAGTCCTGGAGTCTAGAGCGTGAAGCTCTGCTACCACCTGACTAGCTAGTGCAGTCTTTCCAAACTGTTTGTCTCAGAATGATAGGTTTTGTAGAATTGGTGGACATTGCAGCACAGAAAGCCAAGTACGTATGTAAAGATGTATCCTTGGCCGGGTAAATTAGAACGTCTCTGGATAAACAAAGTTAAACTGGTTTCTCAACACGTTGTTTACCTTAAACACACACCAGGTTTCATGTCAATTATATCTCAATAAAGCTGGGGAAAAGAAATTTGCAGTCTTCAATGATAAGCACCTTATCAAAAAACAAAAACAAAAACAAAAAAATACCTGGTCTCTTTACTAGAAAAACATCTTAGAATCGTTAGTCTCTTGCGCATTGTGAATCTCCTATAAGGATTATAAGATGCAGTGTTCTCCAAATTTATTTGACTGGGGTACCCTTTGGCTGTATTTTTTTTTTCCTTCCAAAAACATGTGTCAGAGCTGGTCTTGGTCCCTAAGCGCTAACTCATTCATTCATCTATTTCTTCATTCAGTTAACATTTATTGGAGGAGCAAACATAAGAACTATTTCTCAAAATGACATGCTATTTTATCAAGAGGACACACCAGCCTCCTGGGAATTATGTATGTGCATGTATATATTTGTGCCCATGTACATGTATGTGTGTATGCATGTGTGCACACATGCATAGATGCCTGGGGGTATACATTAAGAGAGAAATAAAGAGGGAGAGAGGAAGACAGAAAGAGGGTCTGGTCTTTCGCTTTGATGCTCAAGAACATGGCTTCCAGATGCCCATTAGCAAAGATATCATCTCGGCCTCCAAATAGAATTACAGAATGTCAAGTGGACTCAGGCTAGTTGCTCTGATTAATTTTGACTTCAATTAAAAGGAAACTCTGAATCATTTATCCTTCAATCCATCAAATGAAATATTCTGCCACGGCAGACTGTGCTTATGCTCAAACAAGTCTTTGATTTGTGAAAGCAGCTAGACTTTCTTTGTAATCTTTCTCAATGGTTTTTTTTTTTCTTAAAAGGCCTTGATTAAAAGCATTTTCTCATATGATAATATGGGAAAGTTTCCCAATGATAATGATGTTTTTGTCAGGGAAAGAAGATGAAATTAATATTTGTTGAGCATTCCTTTTCAGGCACTATTAGGATGAGTATTACATATACTTAATCTTATTTGATTCTTCCAGGAAACTTGTAAGGCAGGCAATTCCTTTTTCCTTTTTTACGGATAAGAAAGTTCTGTGAAAGTAAGGACCCCCGGTCTTCTTCATCATTTGGTACCTGACTTGTAGTTGGCCTCTGCAACATATTTATTGAATGAATGAATGAATGAATGAATGAATGAATGAATAAGGAAACCAAGCTTGATTGGGCTCAGGACAATCTTGCTTGTCAGTGTCTGAAAACCGCATTTGAACTGATGTCTTTATAAAAGAAAGGAGAAGGAGATACTGAGACACAGAGACACACAATGTGACAATGGAGGGAGAGACTGGAGTGATGGAGCTACAAACCAAGAAACCCCAAGGACTGCTGGCCTCTATCAGAAGGTAGGAGGAAGGCGTGGAACAAGTTCTCCCTCAGAGCCTCCAGAAGGAACCAACCCTGCAGGCACCTTGGTTTTTAGGCTCTGGCTTCCAGACCGATTTCGCCTATTATTCTGAATCATATAGTAATGTTGCAAGTGACATACTTATTTGGGGTTCACTTATTAGCTGGTCTTTAGCAGTAGATCAAATATAAGTGGTTTTCTTACTCCTGTATGTAACAAAACACAACATGTGAGTGGCTAAGAGCATGGACTCTGGAGGCAGACTGTCTCGGTTCAGAGCCAAGACCTACACTGACTGTGTGACCTCGGGAAAGTTGCTTAACCTCTCTGCGCCTCCATTTTTAAGGTTGTTATATAAAGGACGATAATCAGACAGAATAATGTATATAGTTAATACACATAAGGCATGAGTAGCAGTGATCGCTACATGGTAAGAGCTCAATAAATGTTAGCTGTTCGTATTAGTGTTTGATATTTTTAATTAAGTAATGTATATATTGCAATCAAATTTTAATAAACAAAATATGTAGATGCCTATATGTTGTAGGCCAAGCAGAGTGTGTATTATTAAACAGTCTCCCTCTGAGAAAAGAAAGAAGTAACTGAATGATCTGATGGGGGTAGAACACTGAATTTAAAGAAAACCTACTTTCCAGTCCCCATCCGGCCATGCTGGTGTATTCTTAACCTCTCTAAGCTTCCTTTTCCTCACCTAGGAACCGGAGACGATAGGGGTATCCTCTCTGTATATTGTGAAAGTGAACAGAGATTGCATCTATGAAAAGACACACTATGGCACCTGGAACACTGGAGATACCCACAGAACCTGAGATGACTGTATTTGTTACGTCTTTATTTTACTCATTTACATTCTTCCAAAGACGTATTCACTCCATGACATGTTAACTGGGGAAAGTGCTCAGAAATAAATACCCATCAGTTGGGGTTGGCAACAGCTCCCTAGGAAACCAGTGTCTGGGGTTTGACTTATAAGAGGAGTGGGTAGGACTGATATGGACAGCGAACATTGGCAAAGATCTCTCAAACTCCAAAGGACAACTGCTGTCTTCTGCTCCTCCTCATCCTCCTTCTCCTCCTCCTCCTCCAATGTATTTTGATGGTTTTCTTACCAAAGGGACAGCTTCTTGTTCAACATGATGGAAGCAGCTCATTTTTTTTAAGCCTCCAGAGATCTCACTGAATAAACCCTACAGTAAAGAGAAGGGTTCTCTATAATTAAGAGTTTCCAGTCAATCTGAGGAAGATGTGTTGGTTGAGGCCACCCAGGTGGTGGTACTTTGCTATGGGAACCCTAGAAGTCAGATACTGCCTTCTCCAGTGGTATCAAACTTTAGCTTGGTGCCAGTTCACCATCCCAGGCCCAAGGTAGCTTCTTGTTCTTTTTCCAAGGGCAGGGAGTTGCCACAATAATGAATTTTTGTCCTAGAAAAATGTATTTTTGTCTGGGCCCTATGGACAAGAGATTTGCTTCTCTTTCCTCAGCAGCTTAAGGCTTTGCTTTCTAAGGAGAAGGATCTGGAAAAGCACTGAGGCTTTGTGCCTGTCTTCCCCTGCCCACCAATGTCACCTCTGGGATTCTCTAGTTTCCTTTCTGTCACTCATCTTTCTCGTGAATACACAGTGGAGCCTGTGGAGTGAAGCTTGTGAGCAAGTACCATTTCCTTCTGTGTGTGCACCTAGCTCTTCCCACACTCACATGCTAGCCCACATTGGCCTTTAAGATTTTGTTAACATCTCAGCTGATTTCTTTCCCTCCGCTTGGACCAGGGCCCCCCTTTTTTCCTGTGTTCCACCAAAGGCAAAGTACATCCTGCCTCTTATTTGGAGAGATTTGTCTTCTCTAAGATGTGGTTTACGAAGTAGCTTTGCAATCTCAGCTCTCTGATAAGGTCGAAAAAGGTGGAGATTTTATAAATTATCCAGCATTTTTTCCCTCATTAAGGTGAGATCAACATTCTCTTGGAGATTTCAAGATTCTAAGCAGAAGTGGAATTGTAAACATAACTGCTGTCATACAATTTCTCAAGGGGTTGGATTTAACTCTTGGCTTTAAAACTTGCTAGTTCTGTGGCAAATTGCCTAACCTCTCTGAAACTCAGTTTCCTCAAATCTAAAATGAAAGATTGACAGGATTATCTCACAAGTCTCATTCGGTTCTTCTAGCCCATTATCTTTCAAGAAAGTACTGGAGCAATCTCACAGACTGGAATGTTCTTAGTTCTGCCTTGTTTTAATGTCAAATTTTTAGGGTACCTTGTTTTGATTAGATAAAAGGTGTTTGTTTGTGTTTGCTTTTTCCAAGATGGAGGCGAGAGGATGGGTGGGTAAGGAGGATCTTCCTCTGCAGATTGCATGCTTTGATGTGCTTCTAGCCAGAGGCGAGGGGTAGCCTTTGAAACGGACAGATCACAAGCCTTAAATACTTATCGAATTCACCATAGTCATTAAGGGACTTATTTTTAAACTTATTTTTATCTTACTTCTAGTATGTAGGGAAAGTTGTATTGGTTCCAGATAAGGCAAAATCTGTCAACAGGGAGTTTTTCATTTTGTTACTCCTAAGACACTCAGGCGCTTAAGTGGCACTAGCAACGGCAGGGCCCTGGCACGAATGTTGGAAACGGGGAGACAGCATCTCCCTTCTCTGTCACGAATGTTTTCTGGAAGGGTTTCTGTTCTGGGGACATGCCAAACCCTGGCTCCTTCCTAAAAGAAGGCAGCCCCTGCGAGCTAGGCCCTAGTCTGTCTACCTGCAGTCTTTCGGCCTACCAGAATGTTCTGTGCTGGGTGTTAATTGGAATGGAAATGGTCTTTCCAAAAATCCTTGTGAAGCTTTGTTTGGGACTGCAAGAGAAAGAGAGAGAGACTCAGAAATGAGAAAAGTTATGCAAGAGGGTGCCACAAGACTTGTTTTTTTCTTTCCCACTAAAAAGATATGTAAGTTCAAAAAATCATTTTATTTATGTTTTCATTTATTCAACACATATTCACTGGGTAGCTCCGATATTCCAGGTACTATGCTAGGTGCTTAGGATATTGCCATGAACAATACAGGCTAGGGCTTTGACTCCATGAAACTCGTAGCCTAGTTGGGAGGAGATCAGATAAAGTTTTACATAAAATAATGTTTTAACTTACATTTGGGATAAGTACTGGTAATAAGAAGTATAGGGTGTTGTAAGAATGTATTACAAGTGCTCAACATCAAGTCTAGAGGATTAGAAAAGGCATTCTTGATGAAGTGACATTTTAATCCAGATTTTAAATATAGAGGCACTGAATCGATGGTGAGAGGGGAGAAGAGACTATTTCAGTTAGAGGAAACAGCGTGCAGAAAGGCCCTGAGGTGGGCAGGAGCTTGGAGAAGCCAACCTGTATAAGACAAAAGACCTATACATACTGATGTTGGGGAGTCCTCTCCATTAAATGCATACAGTGGCTCTAAATAACTCTACTCTAAGGCTACCTAGTGTGGAATCTCATTCATGTATGCAGGGCTTCCAGTCAGCCTCATAGAACCTCATTCTTAAATGGAAACAGACAACTAAAGATCTTCAGACTTTGGAGAAAGTTCTTTAACGTGAAATTCAGAATCACGAGGGAAAATAAAGTGGAAATTGGAAGCGAAATCTAATTTTCAGAGAGCAGAAAGTAGTTTTAAAGTAAAATACTATACTAAAATGTTTGGAGAGGTAAAACAAACTATCTCATCCATAACAGAAAAGCGAGTTAGTATAATGAATAAGAAAGAAAAAAAAAAAAAAAAAAGAATTCTTGGTAATTAAAATTACGACGGTTAAAATGAAAAAAAAATCAACAAAAAGATTGAAACTTAAAGTTGAGGACATCTTCTAGAAAACATAAAAAAGCCAAAGAGATGGAAAAAGGGAGAGAAAAATAAGGAACTAATTCTATCAATCCTGGAGGTTCATGGTCTACTCAAAGAAAGTCCAGAAAGACACAACACAGGAGAAGAGAATTAAAGGAAATAACAAAGGAAAGGTCTCAAGGACACTAAAAAAATCACAATACTCCCATCAAAAGGTGGAATCTATTGCTCCACTCCTTGAGTCCAAGCTGGCTTTCTGACTTGCTTCATCCAATAGCATGCAACATAATTTCCAAGCCCAGGCTTCAAGAAGCAATGCATACTTCCACTCTTGCTCCTGGGACCACTGCTAACCACTGCCAGCCATATGAACAAGCTGGGCTATCCCGCTGGAGGATGAGCAATAATACGGAGCACAGATAGGTGATTCCAGCTGAACTCGGCCTAGATTGGCAGAGCCTGGCTGGATCAACCGCTCAGCAGAACCCAGATTGAACCACTCCCACTAACTAAATTTTGAGATGATGTTCATGCAACAAAAACTGATACAATGGGTTTCTAGATTGAAAAGTTCTACCGAGGGCCCATCTCAATGAATGAAAGGCCCCCACAAAGGCACATTGTTATGAAATGTCAGAACATTATAGGATAAGGAGAAAATCCTAAAGAAAAACCAGATCACTTAAAAAAGAAACAGAAATGAGTGTGGCATTGGAAGTCTTAGTAGTGACACTAGATGCTAGAAGATAATAGAGTGGTATTCCTGATGTTCACAGGGAAAAATATTTCTAAACTAGATATTTTCTATCTAAACAAGATGTATTAGTTTTTATTGCTGCCATGACCAATACTACAAACTTAGCAGCTTAAAACAGCACAAATTTACTATCTCACAGTTCTGGAGGTCACCGACATGGTAGTCTTGGCTCGTTACCCAGGCTTGAGGATTGCACAGCTGAAATCACAGAGTTGGCATAGCTGTGTCCCTTTCTGAATGCTCCAGATCGAGAATCTTGTTCCAATTTCAGGTTGTTGACAGAACTGAGTTTCTTTCTGCTTTAGGGCAGAAATTTCCATTTCTTTGCTGGCTGTTGGCCAGAGTGGTTGTTCTCAGCTTTTAGAGGCTGCCCACATTCCTAGGCTCACGGTTTTCTTCCTTCATCATCAAAGCCAGCGAGGCCACATCAAGTCCTTCTCATCCTTCATGTCTCTCTGATATCACCTCTGCTTCATCTCTCTTCTCAGTTAGAGAAAGTCCTCTGCTTTTATGGGCTCATATGGTTATATTGGGTCCATCTGAATTATCTAAAATATTTCCCCCATCTCAAGATCCATTATCTTAACCACATCTGCAAATTCCTCTTTGCCATATATTGGAATATGTTCGCAGATCCTGGAGATTAGGATATGGTCATCTTGGGGAGGCAACTATTCTGCCTATTAAGCTGTGAAACAAGTACAAGGCTAGAATAAAGACATTTTCTTTAAAATGTAGTTTCACATTTTCTGTTTTTCAGAAAGTGATTGGAGGATAGCCTCCGGCAAATAAGGTGGTAGAAAAATGAGTCAGTCTTGGGACTGGAGATAAAATGATGGTGAAAGGAAGCCCCAAGACAAGAACTTGGTGGAAAGATGAGGTATGAAATGTAGGAAAAAACCTCACTGGAGAGGATGGGAGAAAGGTGCTGAGCTAAGTAACTCTGGAAAGGAGTTGACCTGTAATACTGAAGGCAACGAGAACTGTATTAAGTGCTACACTCTAGCTGATAAAGTTGATCCCATATCAGTATGAGTTAACAATACCGAAACCACTATACACATACATTGGAACCGAACAATTAAGTAAGTGAATGGTAGGTGCTAGGTACTAGGTGTCTCACTATTGGAGTGAGAGTTTACAGATAAGCAATGGGAGAAGGCTGAAATGATACATGTCTTAATGGATTAGAGTTGGAGACTTCTGTATAAACTCATGTGCAGGTTGATATACATACAGGTGGTTATGTATAAAAGTATTTACAGATACATAGCTGTACACCACTAAATATATACATATATCTCCTTGTTCTATCAGCTGAAAAGATCTAATGACATCCTGGAGGCATTGAACACACTTCATGCTCAGATCTTAGTTTCTAATACTATTCCCCAATAAAAAGAACAAGAACTCCTTGGAGAAAAGGCTGATTCTAAGATTGTGGTGGGAAATGACCAAGATGATACTAGAGCTTCTCGTGATGCCAGAAAATAGAGAAGTGCTCATCTACAGATGAACAAACAAAACCTATCATAATAAATATTAAAGGTATGTCCAAGGTATACAGGAGGCAATGAAAGTTCAACCACAGTTGTTTTGAACAACAAAATAATTAAGGTGGTAAAAGTATTATTGGACTATAACCCAAACTATAAAAAGAATCCATGAGTGCAAACTAGTAGAAATAAATGATTGAATAAGTAAATGAAAGAGAATCGACACATCTATTCAGAAGAATTCCAAATAATTTGTGTAGACACTCCATTCTCAAGGTGATAGATTATAACTCCCCACTTCTTGAATGTAGGCTGACATAGTGACTTTCTTCCAAAGAGTATAGTTTAGAAAAAGGAAAGAAGGTAACTTTATAGTGGAGAAACCTGACAAGAATCACCTCAAGCCAGATGATCAAGGTCAACATCAGCATTGGTAGGTCACATTGACAGTGCACCCTCGATAAGGCGTGACAAGGATGGTGCTTTACCTCCGTTCTCTTCCTCCCCCCAGACCCATAGCCCCAGCTTAATCGTGAGAAAAACATCAGACAAATCCAAATTTGGGGGGATAGTCTACAAAATATATGACCAGTACTCCTTTAAAAATATTAAGGTCATCAGACACAAGGGAAGTCTGAGAAATTACAACAGCTAAGAGGAAACTAAGGAGACGTGACGGCTAAATGGCATGTGGCACCCTGGATGGGGTTCTGGAGCAGGGAAAAATGACATTAGGTAAAAACTAAGGAAATCCGAATACAATATGCACTTCAGTTAAGACTATATTGATCTTGGTTCATTCATGGTGAAAAATATATCATATCGATGTAAGACAATCATAGAGGAAACTAGGTGTGAGGTATATGGAAACTTCATGTAATAGCTTCACGAAATTTTGCAAACCTAAAACTCTTCTAAAAGAAAAAAGCTCATTCGAAATGATTTTTAGAACTTTTTGGGACGTATTACAGTAGTAAGGATAGTTACTGTTTCATGAAATCTTTTGTTTCATTTAATTATAAATATATAGGTAGATACACACATATGGGGTCTTGATATAAAATACATTTCTTACTGAGGATTGTGTATACAAAGTTTGAAAAAACCAGATTAGAGAGGATTGCTGTTAGTTCTGATATTTCTTAAAATTATTCATTTTAAGTTGTCGAATGAGAAGTTTCATTCATTCCGTTGACAGTCATTCAGTGATTAATCATCGTGTTCAAAGGACTGTGCTTTGTACTGTAGGGCCACAGAAGAACAAGACATAGAGTTTCATCTGTTAGAGTCAGAAGCAGAAAAGCAAACACAGTGTCACGCAAAAGGCCCTGAAATAAATGCTAACTATAGGTTTATAAAAGTGTCGTGAAAACACAGAGGACAAAGGAGTTAAGAGTTGACTCAGAGGGTCGGGAAAAGCTGAATGGGAGCTGGTATTTCGGTTAGACTTAAAAAAAAAAATCACTAATGCATGCTTGGTGCTTTCTTTGTTGCCACAGTCTCTGTGAGAATATTACAGGAATCATCCTATTTTATCCTTACACATCCATCTGGCCAGGTGCTAGTTTTACCCTCACTTTACAGAGGAGTAAACTGAAGCTTAGAGAGGTGAGGGAATTGCCCTGGGATGCGCAGCTATGAATTTGGTGAGGTTAGATCTGTGCAATGTCATGTGCTTTAGAACTGCTTACCCCACCCACGCCGCCTCCCAGCCATTCCTTCCCGTTTGATCTTCCCCACTCTATTTTTCTCTAGCTACAGAGTATGATATAAGAGTTTCGCTCCCTGGAAATAACGTCCTTTCAATTACCTTTGTTAGCACCACACCACATCCTTCTCCCTTCTTAAAACTCTCCTACACAATCTTCATAGCCCAGCTCAATTGCTTCCTCCTTTCTGTAACGATTCTTCACTCCCATTTCTTCGAGCAGAATTCCTTGCTCCCTTGCTTATATTAAAACTTTCATTTAAAAAGTCTATCCCCCCCCCACCCCTACCCCTACGCACAGCTTCACCCCAGACATCCACTCGAATGAGGGCCAGACATCTTTGTCTTTGTTTTTCTGCCTTCTAGAAGAGTATCGGGTGCAGCACAGTTGCCCAACAAATGATGTGGGAAGGTGGGGAAAACTGTAGGATTTCCATTAATAAATAAGGGGAGACAGGAACCTCAAGCTAAGGACAGCAACACAAGTATAAGTGGAGAAGTGAGAGGGCGGTGCAATAATCTGGTAGTGATGGAGTGTAAGGTGCTCAGATGCATGTAGCAGGAAAGATGGCTATTTATGCCAGCCTGGGACTGAGTTCTGCAGAGCTGTGATGCTTTGCCAGGAAGCTGGGGCTTAAGTCTGTAGAAAAGGGCACACCACGGAGGGATTTCAGAGTTGAGGGACAAGATTTCAATTGAGTGACACATTCCATTTTAGCTTCTCATATTTGGAAAGGTTGGAGGATAAGAGGAAATATGAGAACTAATATTTGTGTACTCATTATATTTCAGGTGCTGTCTTTAAGTCTTTACATTAATTCTCATGACAACCCAACACACCAGGTATTTTCCCTTGTTTTACGATAGAGAAGATGAAGCTTAGACAGGTGAAGTAACTGATCCCAGACCATACCGTTGAGAAATGGCACACCTAGGATTTAAACCCAACTTCATCTGCTTCCAAAGCTTGGATTTTCTCACCACATCATTCTACCTTCTTGACACCCTCTTTAGAGCCCCTCCTCTTCTTCTTGCCCATTTTCCTTCTTCCTTGACCTATTTCTCTTTGTCTTTTCCTTCCTGTTTTCCTGAACCTACATGGCAACTGGCTGGGGTGAGGGTGGCCTGAGCCACAGCAACAGGGACCATGATGATAGTTTTATTGCCCACCCTCCCTAGAGGACAGGGATCCTAAGTCCGGACCAAACCAGTGAAAGGTACTAGCTATGGGCAGGGGCTCTGGAAATGCTGCTGATGTCCTTGGCTTCTGGGAATCTTTCTAATTGTTCGAAGGAGAAGTGCCCATCAGCTCAGAAGTGACTAAGATGGTGAGGTTACCAATTTTAGCGCCTCTGGGTGTCTGCTGGTTCAAAATCTCCTTTTGGATGTACTTTTTGTTACTCTCTTTCTGTAACACTTCTCTTCCAAGTCTATCAGGCTAACCAAAAACACTGAAGGAGTTATGAACTAAAAGAAAAAAAGAAAGAAAACCAGTCCTTCATTTCTTGATAATGGCATTATGATTCTGGCATTCCAATTTAAGCTTCTCCAAAGTTTTCAAGCCATATATGCTTTATGTGTGCTTGTGATTAAAATATGATTTACCTTAAAAGCCATTCCAGACTCTTGTGATATGGTCATAAAAATTATTTCAGCATTAAATACTTCATTCTCATCATGTCAGCTTTGAGACCACTGCTAGATGAATCACTGGAGAAATGAAATGCTTAGCAAAATATTTTTCTTTCTGATTGCAGGGCTGAGGTTTATTCTATTAAAGGATAAACGTAAATTGATCAAGTATGTGGGTGTTGGGAGTTTGTTTTTATCCCTGCTGAGCAAATTTTGAAACGCAGCGATCCGATTAGATTTTCCTCTCTGTGGCTTCCTGCGAAAGAGGAAGAGCTGATGAGAAAGAGCTGATGGCCTGGCCATGCGCATGCGTGATTGGCCAGTCTCCATCTTCAGTTTTCCTGACGCTGCTATGTTCTGGAGAGCGCAAACCAGCATCGGAAGAGCCCTTCTCTCATGGAGCACCCAGTGATTTTATGACAAGCTGACTCTGAAGCATTCACAGAGGCGATTAAAAAAAACAAAACAAAACAAAACAAAACAAAACAAAACAAAAAAACACTTAGCTCTGCACACTTAACCTGCACAAGTCATTTCTATCAACATTTCTCCTTTCAACTTGGGGTCCCTGTAGCCTGTCCCTTTTTTCCACCTCTGCCTCTTTCACTGTCCCATTCCCCGGGAGGTTGAAGTTTCAGGAAAATGAGAAGAGGCTGAGAAAAAGCTGAAGGATGTGAGTGCAGAAAAAGGACAATTGGTTTGAGTTTCGGCTGTGTTCTTAATCCAGCGGCTTCCGTGTCTTAGGGAGTCGCTGGCTGCCTCCCCAACTTTCATTAAACTTTATTGTTTTGAAATATCACTAATGATAATAATAAATAGTTAAGTTAGTTAAGTGTATTCTTTGTGTCCAACGTGCACTATCTCATTTTTTTTTTTTCTCACAACAAGCCTTAGGAGTAGGTGCTATTATTATACTTCTAGAAACAGGATGACTGAGGTAGAGCAAGTGTAAGCAATGGGCACAAGTAGCAGAACTCAGGTGTGACCTGTGCGTTTCGACTCTGGGTCCTGGGTGTGTAATCGTGCATTAAGCCGCTTCTCACATACTACGAATGTCATATTTTGTGTTAAAATCCAGACGCTACAAACATACATACTGTGGAAAGTTAAATGTTCATTCTCACCGGTTCCTATCTTCCAGAACATTCCAGCCTGGGTGACCTAGGCCTAGTTCTGTCTCTTCCCGACCTGTACTGTACAACGATGCTATGAAGGGGCCCAGGTTCCGTGAGGAGCCAAGCTACCTGGGGCAGGTGGCCTGTAGGAAGGGACACCTGCAGAGGGTCAGAGAGACCTACACCCAGGGAAGGCAAGGCCAGAGGTGTGTGCATGTGTGTGAAGATAGTTTCTTTCACAGACCAAGCCTGAGAGAACCCTGAGCAGCTAGGCTAGGCTGTGCTTCTCGAGGACAATGGCCTTCACGAGCTCTTCCCCCTGGCACCCTGTCCCAATGACCAGCTGACCTCTGAGGCTGAGTATAAGTCCCTGGGGTGGGGAGAGCAGGGAGATCCTTAGAAAAGTAAACTTAGTCCTACCTCCTCTAGTAGGCTACCCCAGATTCTCCAGCTGCTACACACACACACACACACACACACACACACACACACACACACACACACGTTTGTTCTCTTCTGTAGTAGGAGGCGATATAATTTCGTGGTAAAGAGCGTGGGACTTGGAGTCAGTTTACTCGTGTTTGAATCTGGCTCTTTCACTTATTAATTGTGTCATCTTGGTTATATTTATTATTCTCTGAACCCCAGTTTGCACATCTACAAAATGGGATTGATGAGGTTTATACCTTAAAGAAGTTGGGAGGCTTGAGATTACTGTAGGCTCATAGCTGATGATCAGCAAGGATTGAAATCTAGGTATAAGTGTAAGAGGGGGAGAATAAGTCAGCCTGGACAGATGTGGGGAGAGCTGGGCAGAGCCGACTTTTGAACTCAGGGGATTGGGAATTCCTCCTACTTTTCTTCGCCCAGGGACCTGGAAGAGTGTCTCGCCATGGAAGGTGCCTCTGAAGCGTTTGTCAACTTGCACTCGTGAACTAAGCAATAAAAGGGTCTGGGGCTAGGAGTGTGCTCTGGGAAGTTAAGACTTGAAGGAACTAGAAAAATACTAGTAAACAACCTGAAAATATCTGCTAGTTGAGTCAATAAGCATAACCAGAGGAAATTCCTTGTAGGCATTAACGAGATGCAGGAAGGATGAACTTTCTTTTGGCAAATAGTTTACAAACAAAAGATGGGGCGGATGGATGTGATGGGGTCTAGTGGGAAGAAATGCCAGGTTGATGACTGAAGAAACCAAACCATGTACAAAAATAGTAATAGTTCTGGCCAAGTCAACCCCTGGAAAGGCATTAGCAAGCACGAGGCTGTTGCAACAGCCAGCAACACACCGGAAGCTGCTCATCTCGTTAAGCCACCGAGGCCTAGCCAGGCCAACACGCGCAAAGAAGCTCGTGACCCTGAGATGTAGCCCAAAGTGAATGAAATTTCATCCGATTCCCCCAGCTAAAAGATGGGGTGGGCCCAGAGCCAGAATGTATTATTAGAATGGAATTTTTTTCAGGCTCTAAATTTAACCAGCTGGAGTTCTTTTTAAAGTACCATCCTATTCAAACTTTCGAATTGAAGAATTCGCCATTTAATGGGATTTGATCATGGGCAGAACATAATGTCCTTGGCTTGGCTCCTTTCGCACAGCGCCGCGTCCACCCCAGTGGGACCGTCTGCCGCACATGTCAGCACGGGAGCTGTTGGCAGACGCGTTCGCAGAGCAAAGATCTAGATCGACTTGACCTTTTTTTTTGAGGTGACACAGCTAATGTCCCTGTAACTCTCAGCAGGCAAGGGGGAAGGAAGTGCCAAGAATGGGGGAGAGAAGGACAAAAAGACTTAGAATGAACTAGGATGTAAGAAAACAGTATTTGCAATGAAACCACACTTGTGAGATGGTTTAAAGTACACACACACCTTCCTCTCTGCGCACGAGGACAGATACTTGCCGACACAAGCTTTAGCCAAGAGCTCAAGTCACATAAACACTGCCATGCTTGGCTTCACTTTACCATGAAAATTCCTCTTTCTTCTTTTTGATAAACAAATAGAGATTGATGGAATCCAATGTGGAAATTAAGAACGATGAAAGACGCACTAATATTACATAGCATAATCCTATTTTAGGCATATATAATATACCCACAAACACACTTCAAAAATCTAGAAGAATTTATATCAAAGTGTGAACAATGGGTGCCTCTACATGGAAGAATTAGAAATGGTTTAAGTGCGTCTTCTTTTTTATTTTTATTAAAACATTTTTTGTAAGTGAATGTGAGATCTTCCGGTCATTGAAAAATATTTTTTTAATTTAAAAAACTTGACAAGCTCATGTGAGCCTGATTGAACTACTTACTCCTCCAACAGGTGCCAGTGGTGGGATTAAGAGTATATTCAATAAGGGAGGAAAGTGAAACCCCCCCTGGGAATGACTCGTTTTAACTGTTCGGTGTGCTGATCCATTGTTTGACAATGTCACACACTCTGCCGACTTTTCATGCAACATTTTTCTGATGTATAAACTGAGTTTGACATAGTTTCACACATGTGAAGAATTTTATTTTTTAAAAAAATCAATCATATAGCGTTCATTATTTTTACCAAGTGATCAAAGCCATAATGTCAACTGTGGGTAAACTGTGCTTAACATATAGTATATGTTGAATGAATAAATGAATGAACCAAGACAATAAAAGACAGTTCTTCCCCTGAAAGAATTCACAACTTAGTTGGAGACATAGAATCAAGTACGTGAATAATTGAAGGATAGAATGGGAAAGGAAGTTATAGAAAGCCAGCTGGAGATGGAAGTCAAGATTTATTAAATGCCTTCCATGTGCACATTGGCTAAATACTTCCCATATGGTACCTTATGTCCTCCTTCAACTATCCTATGAAGTAGGTATCATTTTCTCATTGACAATTGAAAAAACTTGGGTTTATGAAGGTTAAATTAGTTCCTAAAGATGCTATAGCTGGTGTGAGATGAACTAGCAAAGGAACTTAGAATCTTGGACCAAATCAGTGTAGGACCTGCTGTACCCCGTTGCCCTGTCCATGCATGGTCTCATGTAAGTAAAGAGCCTACGTGAAGGTGTGTGGCACCTGGCCAGCTCTAAAAAGGAGAGACCATGGTAGGTGGCCCCAGCAGAGGATGTTCCTGCAGTGATTAATGGTATAGCCTGATCCTTTGAATCTATCCGTCTTGCTTCCGTAGGCAACCAGTAACACATGAAAGTGTGGGGTTCCGGCGCTCTCGAAGTCCTCTCCAACCTCATGCCAAACTATGCATGCCAACACATTTTTGTGCCTCACCTCCCAGTTGCTCCAGGCCCCCTCAGCCCCTGATCTTAAGGTAGCACCTTCCTCAGGTGGCCCCAGAAGTCCCCCTGTGTCTGACACTAAGCTCCATTTCTCCTGCATTCCCCCTTTGACTGCTTCCTGCACCAAAATTTAGTGCTTGCTCCTAGAGTGCTTCCTCGGAGGGTTAAATAAAATAACTTGCATTAAGCATTGAGCAGGACGTCCAGGACATTATAAGCTTTCAGTAAATGTGCATGCTTGTGACAGAGGGACATAATATCATTCATGCGTGGGGACTTGAACCCTGGAATCACCCGGACTTGGTTTCAAACGTTTGCTGTCATTTGACTAGCATCTCCCCACTTTTTCTGACTCAACTTTTGACCTTGGGCAAGTCACCAAACCTATCTGAGTCTCAGTTTCCTTTTCTGGAAAATAGGGATAATGATGACACTACTTATACAAGTGGTTAAAAAAATTAAAGGAGAAAATATACGAGGAACATTTTGTACAATGCCAGTCATAGACCAAAGGATCAGTAAACAGTATCAGCATTATTAATGACATTAGTAATTGCCTAGTTGCCAGGGTTACAGAATTTCTGTCTGAAACATTGCACGTCCAGGGCCTCGCAACTCAGGGAAGGCCCTTGGGAGTACCGCTCACAATGGCCTTGCCTCACAGAATAAGAAACAGCTAGACTTTTAGATTTCAACACCAGAAACATCACGTGGACTCAGCGTGTTGGCACATAGATGAGGAAAGACGGCATGGGAGGAGTAGGCATGATATGTTTGTGGGACGAGCTATAAATCAGTCAGACATTGAGGGATTGTCTAGTAGAGGCGTTATGGAAGCAAAACAATGTTTCATTCATTCGTTCATTCATTCACTAAACATATATCGCCAGTTGTTTGCGATCCAAAGATAAACAAGACAGTTTTCGTAGCTTCCAGTCCAATAAAATAGCTGGGGATATATTTTCCTAATGAGATCAACTCAAACAGTGTAAAATAAACTACACTGCTGCAGTTGGAGAATAGAGAAGTGGACGTCAGATACTAAAGGGCTAGCGCGTAAGTTTTAAATGTTTCAATACTGAAAAATTTGATCAACACATTCCCAGGAACACACTTGTACTGCAGCTTGTAATGCTTTGTCTCACGTGCCCTTTCCCAGGAACACACTTGTACTGCAGCTTGTAATGCTTTGTCTCACGTGCCCTTGTCCTTAGAACCATCACAAGTCCCTGGCTAATTCAGGATTGACTCCAAGCACGAAGGCGATTCCATCAACAGTGTCCCCTGTCGACCGAAGCCTTCACTCTCCCGGGCGACCTTTTCTTTTACTGTCTGTAGCACACTCGGTGAACATCCGTGATTTCATCTTCTCTTATGGCTGATTGACCTCCCAGGCCTCAGTAAATATTACAGATCATTAGATAGTGGTCCTGGAAGAGATAACAAATGGCTGGAAGACTCGCCAGCAGGATTAACAGATCTATGTCACCAGTTTTTGTTTTTGTTTTACTCCTTGTATTTTTTTTTTTTTTTTAGGCGAGGCAAGCCTTGGTTGACTTCACAGATTGCAAGGACCTTGTCAGTTTACAATCCCTTATTTTTTTATTTTTTATTTTTTTTACGGCTACAGCTTCTGGTCTTCCTAGGTAGTCTCCCATCCAAGTACTAACCAGGCCCGACCCTGCTTAGCATCCGAAATCAGACGGGATCGGGCTTGCTCAGGGTGGCATGGCCATAGACTGCATGCTTTTGAAAATAACATTTCCCCATTCTCTCTGTTCAGCCAGTGTAGTCACCATCATGTTCCTGGTGAGATGGTTCCAGGCTTTGGGATGATAGCCTTTAGGAAAACCATCCTCTGAGTTCAAGTGTAAGTGAGGTTACCCAGGCTCGGCTGAGGATCCTGATCCAGCCTGCCTTAGCTTTCAAGTCAGAGGCTTGCTATTGTGAGCAGAGTCCTCATCTTCAACCAACTGCATGCACTGAATTATGTAGTCCCAGGTTCGTCCATGCCTGGCTTTTTATAAGATGTCCTCGTTGTCACACTTTGGGTCAGGGAGACATGGCAGAAGATGGTGAGGAGCCAAGAAACAAAGACAGTCCAGCCATGAATGTGGTCTGGATCCAAAAAGGAGTTGGCAACAGGAGAGATCAGAGAGAGGCACTGTGGCACTGAGGCTGGCATCCCCTTCACCCAGTCCTCCACCACTGTGAGTGAGGCTGCTGACATGCCAGAGCTACATCCTTTTCCAGAGAATGGACCTCGCCAAATAGGAGAGGCAGGTGGAGAGGGGCAGAGAGCCAGAATCTAAGGACTGCTGGGCACAGAGATGCAGAGCTGTAAGTCACGCTCCAGAGCTCCCAGGGACGAGGCCGTAGCCCACCTCCAGCTAGGATGAAATTTTTCCTTCTCTTCCTGGCCCTGCCCTATTCCGCTGCTTCATTCCCTCCTTTCAAGAGCACTCCCTCAATAAATCATTTTTACATGAATCCTCACCTTTCCTTCTGCTGTTGGAGAATGCTCACTATGACAGGCGTCCAACAGCTGAGGACCAAATTCAGGTCAAAGTAGATCATTTTTTAGGAAAATAGTTTAATTGCAAGGTGCCTCGTGTGTCATGGAGCAAGAACCGTCTAGCAAGGGGTTTGTTAACATTTGCCCTGACTTTTCCTGACCTCAGCATCAAGAGACATACTTCCCAGGCACGTGCTCAAAGGGACGAGGTGACACTCAGTTGATAGCATTTTGTTAGACTGAACAAAAGATGAGAACAAATTATAAAGCAGTTCATTGTTGCATCAGCCAAAAAAAAAAAAAAAAAAACCGAACTGCTATGAGTATTTTGCTGTATTTTGTTCATGATTTTTATTGTACAGAATTTTAATTACATCCCACATTAATTGAGCAGCGATTTTTCACTTACTATCAAATCTAAGCATTTTTACTAAGCTATTTAAATGCCTGACTCCCTATTTTGGTAGCCGCATGCTGTAATTCTATCATCTGTGCATATCATAATTTACTTAAAGATCACCTTGCTTTTGGCCAATTATACAGAGAGCTTTGACTGTATTTTGGATTATGCCTCTAGGATAGATGTCCAAGAATGAGATTACTGGGTCAAATGGATGCATATTTTAAGGCTAACAAGCCATATTTATTTCCCCAAGGATTGCATCTATTTATCATTTTACGAGTAACGAATGTGAGCATTTATCTCATATTGCTACCTCCCACCCTAAGTGTAATTTAAATTTTATTTTTCTAATGACATAAGGAAAGTAATATTTTTTTTGTCATTGAAATTCGCACATCATTTTCCCACATCATGTTTACCAGTTATGGGTCTCTTTTTGTCCGGTTTTATGTGGGTCCTTTGGCTGTCTAGCTTTGAAGACCACATATTGTTCTTATCAATGTACGTGAACTCTTATGTTCCAAAAATATGAACACTTTTGTCATATGTGTTTCAAATATATCCTCCCATTTTTATTGCTCTTTGTTTTAATATTCTCCTTAAACATGCGGATATATTAAATTTTTGTCCGCTCGAATCTATTGATAATTTTTTTTGTGACTTATTGCTATTATTTTTAAACTTAGTAACTTAGTAACAAAACCACTGGTGTTTAAAAGATTGTAAACACCAAAATGTTAGCAGATGTTGATTTTCTCAGAATTAAAAGATGGTTGATTTTTCCTTTTTTCTTATTTATATTTTCTAAGTATTCTGCAATAAATTAATTCCCTGTAATAAGTAAATGCTTTAATGTATTCCCTAAAATTGCTTCCTTTTTTAACATCAAGTTTAGTTTAGGAAAAGATGAATCTTTTGAATCCTCCAGGGATTTGTCATTGGCATTGTTTAAATTAGCAATTTCTGCATGATAAATCAGCCTAAAACCCAGTGGCTTAAAATGGTATTCATTTGTTATTAGAGCTATGTGTCTTTGAGTCATCTTGGGGCTGCATGATCGTGGCTGGGCTTTCTCAGGTGTCTGCAGGTGGACTGGCGGGCTCAGTGGAGCACAGTTTGGCTGGGGCCACTAAGCTGGGACAGTTTTGCTCTACGTATCTCTGAACCAACTCCCAGGACCCACCAGCTAGCTCGAGAATGTTCTTCATATAGCAATGGCGGAATCTCAAGAGGGCAAATTTAAACACACAAGACCCCTTGAGACCTAGGCACACCCTCATTTCTCTCTCATTCTTTTAACCAAGATAATTTTCATGGGACAGGGAAATATACTCTGCCTATTGGTGGAACTCCAAAGTCACACAAAGGAAGAAAAAAGAATTGGGTTCAATAGTGCAATCAGTCTACTATAGGCAAGAATAGATTTTTCTTTACTTATATTTACAAAGAGATGTCTATTTATGTCTGTTGTGGCTGATCAATAAAAATTATCTAGGGAAGATAGACAATAGTATTATGATAACTTGCCTGGTGATAGATGGTTACTAGGTTTATCATGATGGATTTGTAAGGTATGTAAATGTTGAATAACTCTGTTGTACACCTGAAACTCATATAATATTGTACATCAACTATACTAAAAAAAGACATGAAAGCAGTAAAACAAGAGGTAAAGCTGATAGAGATAAAAGTCTATTGCATTTATACATACTATTCTTATTAAGATAAGTACACTATTCAAGGTGGAGCTGCTTAAAAATTACACAACTTTTATGTAAATACAGTTATTTCCAATTTTTAAAAAGTTTACTAGTAAATCAACTTTCAAACATTTCACTCACAAAAAAAAAAATTGTATTTTTATTACAAATAGTATTCTACAAATTGATAGAGGAACTTGCCTAAATATTTCACAAAGAGAAACACCCAGTTTCAGACCAAGTAATTAAAGGAAAAAAAAGTGCCTTCTGATTCAGACATAAGACTTCAAGGAGCCTGGAGGAGGCTTGAGATGGACGAGCAAGCTGGGGGGTCTAGGCAGCCACTGGGGTGTCTCGACACAGAAACAAATGGGCGCCAGGGAAAGGCTTTCTTTTGTGCCCTGAGATTATGAACAGCCGTCAAGAGCCTGTGGGCCCTGATCACAGCAAGTAAATTGGAACCAGCAGGTGCAATGACAAAAGCAATTCCTATGAGAGGCTTATTTACACTGATGTCAGACGTCTGAGATGGCAGGTGTGCAAGAACAAAAGGGTGCTCAATGCAAAGCTCTAGTCTGGGCCTCTCATCCTGCCCGGTCCCCAGTGTCCTAGTCTGAGCCAGATTTAACTGAGGCATTGTCTCTCTCGTGCCATGGGGACCTGCTGGCTAGGAGCCCATCTTGGGTGGCTAAGAGGACAATGTTAACCTCCCTGTATGTTCAGAAACATGCCACAATTTACAAAAGCTTTCATACACTACATACATGTATGTCTCACAATAACCGTTGAAATATATAGGAATGAAACCAAAGAAAAGCTTTAAGGGTCATCAACCTCGTATTTGAAAAGAAATGAAAACTCAGAACGTAGCCATTTAACTATCATAAGCCACATGAAAAAATATTTTGGATCACTAGTTTACACTCTTTGCAAGGCCCTTTTGTGAAGAAAAAAGAGCAATGTATTTGTAGTCCAAGAATTATAGTCAAACAAGTGTAACTCCCTCAAAGTTTCACCAGCAATGAACTTTGGGATGTAAAGTGGGATGATGAGCCAGAGAGCAGACGGGGGCTCCCAAGAGAGCCGTGGGACCCAGACTCTACTCTTTCTAAGGGAGCAACTAGGGCACATACCCAAGGTCAAAGAGTGAGAGGACCAGACTGACCTGACTACTGGGCCTGGCCATTCTCTTCTCTTCAAAGCACTCACTCAGACCTGAGGTCAAAGGTCTAATCGTATTTCTTGCTGATCCTTTTAGAACACTAATGGGCTACTTGAAGAGCTCACTTGCTAAAAGCCCTACTGCTTTAAAAGAGGAGCTTTTAAAGAAGAGGGGTTGTTAAGTGGGCACTGAGGAATTCTCCATTTATGTGAGAAGGGTGTTTGATACTCAAGAGGGCATTTGTCATTTGGGGGAAAAGGTTAAGCCAATTATTTTGTCTGGAGATGAAAAAGATGAAGAGTCAGCTTAATAACAGGCTTCAGGTCTATGAGGGGCTGTTTTGGGAAGATAGTGACCACCTGTCCAACCTCTCTAAAGCAGAAAAAGAATCGACTTTTGTTGAGGACAGAAGATCTAGGTGAGAGGCCAATGGAATGACTACCTGTCCCTCCTTTGGCACATTATCAGTGGAATCTACCCACTGGGAAATCATCAGGAAGGGAGGTTGAGGTTGATGATCCTTTGAGCTTTTCTTTGCCTTTATGACTAGGATTTGCTGCTGTGAGATAAAATTGGAAGTACAAGCTAAGGAGTGCCAAGACCTAGATATAGGTTCTGATTCCTGCTTACTTGTTGAGCAGAAGAAACAATTTCCCTGTAGCTCAGTTTCCTCATCTGTATAATTGGATTAGTAATACCCATGCGGTTCTCCTATCATAGAGTTATGAAGATGGACCTAGATAACATGTGTGAGAGTGAACTTCAAACCACATAGTGCTAAGCAAATGAAAGATATTATTTTTCTTGGAATAAGTGCTGATTATTTTTCAAGTCTAGTGTGCACTAAAATTTTTCTTCCTGCTATGGGTAATGTTGCCAGATTGCTTTGGACGCAAACTTGAAATAACGTGCCAATTATTTTTTCTTTTAGCTCTCAGGCCTTTTCTTTCATGCCCTCATTGAACAAGTCCTGCTTGCTACCAGTTGTTTACAGAATTGCGCCTTTTAGGGAAAGGGAACCTCAAAGAGCATCTTCTGAACCAACATCCAATTTATGTCAGTTTTCCTTTTATGGATGGCGATTCTGCTTTATCTTGAATGTCCTTGGTGATGAGTAAAAACTCACTATGTCATTTTAAAACCTATTCAACTTTTAAAATGTATTTCCCTGTAGTAGAGTTCAAAAAGTGAGATACATCCAGAAGCTGGTCAATAAATGAAGGGCACAGGCTTAGTAAAGGCAAAGAGGATGGCAGTTAACTAGAGAAGAGATGCCCTTCCAAAGCAGATGGCAGCTACTCCACATCGAGAGCTTATTGCCCTGCAGGATGTGGGCACAGGCTTTCCAAACCCAGAGCTTTGCTTGGACAGGGTTGGCTTAACTCATGTGGAGAGCCCAGAGAGTCACACCCTTGAAAAGAAGCTAGACTTTGGCATATCGTTAATTATCAAAATTGAGAATTAAATTTGAATTTTGATATTGGGATATTGTTAATTATAAAAATTAGAAACTGAATTTAAATTTTAACATGTTAATAAGCTTTTACTTCTCAAAAAGAGGAGTAAGGTCTAGCCACCTCCTCCAAGGGGTGCAGACCCCAGGGCAGCCTCCCTTTACTCTCTAAAAAGATGGTATTTCCAGATCCCCTTAACTTTTAAGAGACAATAAAAATCTTCGTTTCTGTGTAGAATTTCAAGGTTTTGAAGTTAGCTTTATGTAAAACATTTCATAGAGACTGTATGAGCCTGATGAAATATTCTCTGGGAAGTGAATGTGGCCCACACACGCCTGTCATCTCAGCTGCCCTAGAGCTGTCATCCTCAGTTTGAGTTCTACTTTCGGGGGCCCAATGCAAACAGTCCATTCCCAGCTCTGTAAGACGAGCCTTCTGAGCTTCAAAAACATCTCTGTATCCTCTCTAGGTGTTTTGACCACTAGGGTAAAAATCATTAGCCAATTTTTACTTCCTTCTTTGTCAAAATTTTCGGCTGTGTCACCATCTCCTCCAACTAAGACTCTTCAAACTAAACTATTAGAAGGAAAGCAATCTAGAGTCAGCTTCAAGTTACAAAACACATGATGAAGGCCTTCTGGGAACTTGCACAAAAAGACAACTGGAGAAAGACAACCCTCGGAATTGGTTCAGCGGCTCCATGATGATCATCATCAAGTTGCTCACATCATTTCGTTTTTTCTTGCTCAGAATATCAGTGATGTTTCTAGAGTCGTAAATCATCCAGGTTGCCCTGAGACTAAGGAGTTTCCAGGATATGGGACTTTAAGTGTTAAAATTGAGAAAATTCCAGTCAAAGTGGGATGAATTAGTGATTTTTACTTTTTCCTTCTCAGTCACAAGAAAGATGCCACAACCCCAAGCTGTATTACACAGAAAATGAACCATCTCTTCACACCTTTCTATCCTACTATGAAAAACATCATCTTTTCCTAAAGCCTCAGTAGAATTTCCCTTATATCATTGACCAGAATTCAATCACGTGTCCATCCTTAGTCCAAAGAGGAATGCGATCACTATGGTTGGCTTGGAGCAATCATAGTTTGGCCCCTTGATTTGGATACATTATGACCATACCATAAAATTGAATTCTGTTAGTATAAAAGAGAGAAGGAATGACTTGTGGTTGGGCACCTCACAGTATATGCCACAAAGGCCATGCCGAAGATTTTAGACTTTATCCTGAAGGTAATGAAATGTCATCAAACAGTTTTAAGCAGAGGGCAAAAGACTATCACTTACATTTTCAACTTGGAAGCAATATCATAACTGGATTTGAAGGGGTTTGGGAACAAGACTGAGAGAAGAGAGATTTGTAAGCAGGTTATCGCGAAAATCCAGATATGAGATGATAAGATTTGAACGAGGACTGTGATTATAGATGTGTAAATGAAGTAATAAATTTGAAGAAAGTCACAGGACACATATCGCATGTGACGTGAATGAAAACTGCACAGGTCAGGCTGTGATTGTTCCCATTTGTGAATGAGAAAATAGTGGCACAGATCTTACAGATAATGTGCCCAAGTTATCTCTCAGATGCCAAACATTACCTGCCCAACAAAGCTAAACTCCCATTGCTGCATGACTGAGATTTCTCCCATCTCTTGGCTCTTGGACAAGTTCAGCACCAGCTGGCTTGCTCTCCTGGGGTCCCCACATTCACCTGGTGCCAGGTGGATGTCAGACTGGGCAAAGAGCCCTCATGCTTTGTAGTTACACAGGTTTGTAGATGATGACAGGAGCAGGATGTGTTGATTAATCCACCTCAGCAAAGATAAGAAGTAACGTAGACATGAGAACATGGAGTTGGCAATATTAGTTCAAAGATTTGCCTCTCACTCCGGGGAATAGCCTTGCATATTTTATACATGTTTTACAAGTGAAATCAGTGAACCTACCAAGACCTCTGATAGTGGAAAATTAACCTAGTAGGAAATCTAGCTTGGGGTCATGTGTCTTCCTTGATAAGCCATGCAAAGGACTATGAGGGAAACATTGGGTGGACTGTGGCTTTGATGGCATTGCTATGTGAAAAGAGGAGTTGGGACAAGAATTCGTGTATATTATGACTGTGTCACATCACCTTATTACTTTCCTTTGTCTGTTTTATCTCACATGGCAATTATACATTCATAAATGTGACTGTGAGTTTTTTTCCTGTCTAGCCCATGAGGGTAAGAGTGAAACCTATTTTGTTCACCATTCCAGAAGCTAGCACAGTACTTGGCACATAGTATATGCTCAATAAATATGTGTCAAATTAATTTTTTAGTTAAATGATTACTCCATGCCAGTTACCTTGGCTATGTTATCTCTTTGAAGCCATCAAAAATCCCCATAAAATAGGAAGTGAAACTGAGATTCATTCTGTTTTATAGATGATAAACCTGAGATTCAGAACTGTATAGTGAGCTAACTGAGGCCAAATGTTTACTGAGTGGTAGAGCAAGAACTCAAGCCCTAGGCTGTCCCCAGATCCCATGCTCTATATCCTCTAAATGCTGTTTGAATTTTCATTTCATCTAATGATATTTCTCAACACAGAGCAACTTGATGTTGGTTTCGCTCTACCTTAACTTTCTAGACGAGAAGCTGTAAGCCCAGGAAGACCAAGTATCTTTGCCTAGTTAAATTAGTGTGCAAGTAAATCTATTTCAGAGTTGTTTGAAATTGGACCTTGAAGTTCCTTTAAGATAAGGAAGCCACTAATTCAGAAAGAGCCAGAGCCTGTAGGTTGGACTTAACCTATCTCTATAGCATTGCTGGATGTCTGTTTAGCAGAAAGGCATAAAATAAAATTAAAAAAAAAAAACCCTCATCAAATACAAGTTTCAAAATCTACACAGTTGTTTTCTGGTGCTCAGCTTTAACTGGCACATCCTGAAGAGAAGGCAAACCTCAAACTTTTGGAAAGCAACTGCAAGTTTGCTGCTGAAAACTTCCAGGTTTGAATGTAACCTAGACTCTGGAAAAGTACTTAAGCTAATAAAGGTCTAACGCTTCTTCCAGACTCCTTACAAATGCCCCACTGGCTCGGCATGCACAAACCCACAGAAGAACACTGTGTCCGTGGCTTGGACAGCCCGACACATGTGATTCTGGCCGGGATACTGCACCAAAGCCAAGACCGTTGCACTTACCTGCCCCTGTCCTCTCCTGCCCCTGCCCTCCCCAACAGGCTACCCAAGTCTGTGCTTCGAAAATTAGATTTTATACGTTCCCAAGTTTCAGCCTAGGAAGTATGTTACCTGCATGAGGTTAAGCTTGCGATTGAGCTGAAAGCATTGAGAAAACCCCAGGATCAAAATCCATCTATTTGCTCATTCTCTACTTCCTGAGCGGAGCCATGCCGGGCCCACTGAGCCAGACACATATAACACCCAGCTCCTGCCTGGGGCCCTTGTCATCGAGTGGAGAAAGGCATCACATCACAAGACCCAGCATGGTCTTGGGTCATTTCTTTGTGACTCACTGGACTTGGTCCTCCTCTGTAGCCTGGGGTGAAGAGAAGAAAGATGATTGCCTCATTCCACATATAACAACCCCAGGAGATGAGGGAGCATCTTTTTCGGTAGCAAACAATTTTCTTTCCTGGAAGCCTCAACGAAATATTCCCTCAGGTCTTACTGGCCCCATTTAGGACATATGTCTATTTCTGAGCCAATGCCAGAGGCTGGGAGATAGCATAAGATAATTGACTCAGACCTCATTTCCTAAAAAAAAAAAAAAAAAAAAAAAAAAAAAAAAAAAAAAATCTTTTTTGTGTATCCCAAAGCCATTAAAAGCCAATGTTCATTTTCAGATTTCTGCCAGGGCATTGTTGCTTTATTTAATTGATTCCCCTCTTTTCCTCATTTTCTTCATCCTCCTCCTCCTACTCATCATTATTATCTGGAAGGTGGATGTTTTAAACAAACTAATCATGAAGGAGAGAATGAATGAATCTACAATGATTGAGCGGTAGATTTCTTCCTGCTAGTAAATTTATACTTTTCTCATTTTCATTCTATTTTCAGCTTTATCCTGAAGACATTGGGGCGTCATCAAATATTTCCAAGTAGAAAGTGCTACACAGGCTCTTGTATTGCAATGACTTACATAGGTCTAATCTGACAGGCACCCAAAGCGATTAAGATACCCTCAGGAGACAGCAGTTTAAATTCATGTGAGGCAGTTTGTCTTCAACAGGCTTGCCTCCCAGACAGGCAGACTGATGCAGACTTGCCAGAGTGGCTTGAAGATGCCACCCTCAGAGGGCACCCTGAACCCTCTCCCCAGGCTCAGCAGCCACCTCTAAATGCACACCATTGGTGACTCACATAGTGTGATGGAGGAGATGGCCACAGGTCACATCTCTGTTCCAAAAGCACAGGGAACACTTCTCTTTTCACACTTTTCAGAACGTTGGAGTTGGGATTTTTGAGTAGCCAAGTAGGATTTGATGATGCTTGTCTTGGCTAGGGCAGAACAGAGGCTTTAAAGGAAATTCGGATCCCTGAGCAAAGCTTCTTCCCGTAGTCCTACCCCACCCCATGGCTGCCTCCCCACACACCCACACCTATCGGGAGTGAGCTTCTGAGTACTGTGCTTATTAGGGCAAACGTTCCTAATACAAGGACTTGCCTACTGCATGGCCAGGCCTACAGTCGGGATCCATTGAATTTTAACTAAGTAATTATTTTGAAATATCCCATTTTCTAGAGATCAAATGAGGTCCGTAAAAACTCCTAGGTGGGCTACTTTCAAGGACTCGTCTCTGACTCATGGAGGAAGGCTGAGGCCTTGTATCTGAATAGTGCCCCCCCCACACACACTTTCTAACTTTGTGACTTTAGTAAAGTTACTTCTACTTTCTAAGCCTTCACTGTCCTCAGCTGTGAAATGAAAACAGAACTCTTTCTCACTTTAAGAATTCCATGAGATAAAATATCTAAAATGCCTAGGGCTTATGAATTTTATTCACCTGAGAGGCTGACTTTTTTTCTATGAAAGTCCCAGTGTTCTCACCTGTGAAAAGGAAGTAGTACCAAATGCCTTGCTTGCTGTAAATAAAATAAGGAACGTGGAAGTGTTTGGTAAACTGCTAGCCTTATGCTAACCCAGGCACTTAAGTTTCCAGGATGAAACTGAGGGAACTCAGAGGTTCACGGGTAGCACAGAGGCGGCAGGGTTGAAAAACGTTCTGGAGGATCTGTCTTACCAAAAAGCCAGATGCTCTGCTTCCTCCTGAAGCCGATGCAAAGACTCTCTGTTGCAAAAGAGCTCTCGATGGCCGCTGTATTCCAGCCGTATTCGGTGGCAGCCGAGGGGATTCCACAAATGGGCCCCTCATGCCTCCTCCTCTCTCAGTCAGGAATTTCGGTCAGCTGAGGTCTGCCAATCGTGTTTTCTTTTCTTTTCTTTTTCTTTTTCTAAAGATAAATAAGTAAATAAAGGAACACGGCTGTTAAAAGTTCAAAATTTTTCCTTCCCTGACTGAAGATTTCTTGTCCGTAACTGAAGCCATCTTCATAACATTAGGAAAGCATTCCTTTTGCCACAAAACAGTGCCCCTCCCCCCCCCCCCCCCACAAAAAGAGCTATTTCTTTTTTGGATGAGAACTGATGGAAGAGAATTGGATGGGGGTAAGAAATGATCTTCCATCCAGCTTTGGCAGTAGCTTCGCGTTGGTCCAAAGTCAGCCTGCTACTGGGATTACAGTGTACCCGTTCAGGCAAGGGCTGCTCAGAGGCAAAAACTCAGATCAGTTGAAACCAGATGCTTTAATTCAGTAAGCTTAAGCTTGCAAGTGCATCAGAATCTCCAGGGAGGCTTGTGAAAACACGGAGAGCTGGGTTCCAACCTGGGAGTTTCTGGTCAGTCGGTCTGCGGATGTACCTGAGAATGTGCACTTCTAACCAGTTACTAAGCGATGCTCCTCCATAGGATGCTCTGATTTTTTCTTTCTTCTAAGAGGTGGTGTGAGACTCGTCAGGGAAACAACACAGTTTGGGGCATCACTCAGAAGAACTTGGGCATGAAACTGTGTTCCTTTGCCTACTGGAGATCTGATCTTGAGCAAGTGAAATAGTTTTCCTGAGTACGTTTACTTGTCATCAAATATGAGTAATAATAATAATACTTTATTGTATGGTTTATACACTAGGCTAAGGCCTCTCTCCTCTCTCAAACCTATTTCCCCTTGACAGTCCCTCTTCTTGGTAAATGACATCTCTACCCAACTAGCTGTCCAAAGACCCATAGGGACTATTTTTGTCACCTTCCTCTTTCTCACTTTCTACAGCTAATCAATCACCATGTCCTGTTCATCCTTTCAAACTATGCCTTGGGCATGTATACACCTCTCTCGTTCCATTGGCCCTCCCACACCTACCTAGCCACCATTAAGCCTCAAATCAACTAAAAAAAAAAAATGAAAAAACAAAAAACAAAAACAACATTTGCTATATCTTGCCAGTTCCCATTTCTTGTAGAATAAAATATAAAATCTGTAGCATGGACTACAAAGGCCTCCAAGTCTTCTGGCCCTGCCTATTACCAGATGAGCTCCTCTCACTCACTGTTCTTTTGACTCTCCAAGTTGTGCTAGGGGAGCTGACCTTGGGATCTTCGAATGTGCCAAGGACTGTCCTGCCTCGGGACCTTCATGCATGCCATTCGCTCCGCCTCATATGCCCCCAGCACCACCCCCATAGTTTTTCCAAGCATGATCCTCTTTCGGGGCATTTAGCCCTTTCATTCCTCTGCTCTCATCCTTCTGTTCTCCGATCTTCCAGTGGCTCTGGCCCTCACTTCATGCGGGCCTCCTCACACGTCACTTTCTCCATGGAAGGAAGGGAGAAAAGTTGGAGCAGGGAAATGAAAGGGAGCCAAGAATGACATTGAAAAAGTGCATTACCGAAAGATCTTTCCGTTGCCACAATTGGCTACAGACTCGGCTCTGATTTTTTTTAGTGGCCAAAACAGGAAGGGAAATAAAGACAATTACACAATTCACCAAGTATATGAGATAAAAGCTGACCAGCGTCTCAGAAATTGAACGATTCTTAGTATGTAAACCAGACAGGACCCCAACTCTGGAGGTAATGAATGGGGGTTATTACAGCATTCTGACAGAGAACATGATGGCAAATGCCATAAGCCTGCAGGTTTCTTCAGCATAGGCTGATGGCAACACAGCACAGCTGAGGCCTGCATAAGGCGCATACAGGGCCCCAGCATCCTGATATTTTGGCTTCATTGGAGACAGATTTCAGAATTGGAAGAACAAATAATGTTTAAATACATCTCCCAGGTAATTTGTGTTGCCTTAAGCCCTGAATTATGTATTTATTTTTCCATACAATAAAACTTACTGGATACCAATTATGTATCTCATTGTGCCAAGTGCTGTAGCAACTCAATCACTTCTCAGTCATCGAGAACGTGGGACTCTGCAGTGACTTCTCAAGTGAGGTCACTTGAGACCTTCCTTCGTGCATGCATTCATTCACCCATCAATTGTTTATTTTCCTGCAAATATTTATTGAGATCTTGCCATGTGTCAGGCACTATGCTAAGTGCTAGGGTCAGAAAGATGAATAAACCAAGGTTTTTGTCTTCAAAAAGTCACTGCCTAATGAGGAAGAAAGACCATTTCAGCATGCTGCTCTATTGAAATTATGTACTAAATAAACACTGTGGGTGCTCAGAGGAGAGAAGAATGGACACATGAGCTATTTTCCAGTTTTTAACCCCCAGAGAAGGAACTTCTTTGGTCACCTTCCATGAGTAGAGTATGGATGGCGATGATGGAAGAGGTAAAGTGTATGAGAGTTTAGAAATGAATGAGAGTGGCGTAGAATGCAGGAAGTAACAGGTGAGCCCTGGACGTGGATAAATCTGGGCTCGAGGATGCCTCGGCCATTCCATAGATACGGGACCTAAGGGTGATCTCACACTGTCATGTGGCGCCCTGAAGATCAAGAGAGATAATGCTCATACAGAATTTAACACGGTGTCTGGTGCAAAGTACCTGCGCAATACACTGTGCTCGTGCTTATATTATCATTTGTCATATCTGCTTTGCATAGGAATGGAAGTTTAAACAACAAATGTGATTTGGATGTGCAAGGACCATGAGGACAGGAACAGAATTCATCTTCAGAGGACCAGAGTCCAGGTAATGAAGAAAGATCGGTAAAGTGAGAATTGTGATCGGTGGGGGGTGGGGGGCTGGTTACCTGGCCTTTGTGCATCCTCAGATGGGCAGCATCTGCTATGAGGATGAGAGCTGAATGCTAAATGCTAAATGTTCTGTCTAGAGTGTTGGAGGCTTGTCTTGCTCAGAATAGTGCTTTTGTGCAGTGTGGGTGGTCTATAATCCTAAGGCTTACTTTTAACTGTAGCCTCATCAATCTACTTTGTGGTTTATATCTCGAATATTGATCTTCTTGGGAAAAGTGAGTTAGCTCAGCATAATTTTTATTTTGGGGGGGAATCTTTGGTCCTGATAAATTTTGAAGAGTGCTACTCCTCTTTACCAAGATTTCTGAATTGTTGAGAAAATAAACCATCTATGTATATATAATAGTAATAATAATATTATATAGTATCATGTATTATTGCATATTTTACCTATTACATATAATATAATAATAATATCTAATTATTGGGTGCTTATCTATGCCAGGAACTGTATTATATGCTTTACATAAATTATTCATTTAATTCTTGCAGTATCCCTATGAGGGGAATGTTTTTGGATTAAAAGACTAAGGCCCAGGGGTGCTAAACCATTTGGTTAAAGCCACATAGTTGGTACACTGTGCTGGGATAAAATTTAGGTAGTCTAACTGTAGACTGGCTCTTAATTATTGGGCTTTCATGTCTCTGTGTCCTTACCTGTATATCTTTGTCTGTATCTAATTCAATGAATTGCTTGTAAAGCTTGGTATAGTACCTAGTACATGGATGGGCTCAATGAATGTTAGCTACGATCAGCAGCACTATATGTAGCTAAGTTTATGGCTGCTTATTCTTTGGCCACAGGCACTGTAGCATGGTGGTTAAGGGAATGGATGTGGGAACCAGAGATGTCTGAGTTCAAATCCCAGCTCTGCTACTAATTATATCCATGACCTTGGGTGAATTCACTTAGTTCCCTCCCTTGTAAAAAGAAGATAGTATTTACCTCTGTGGTTAGTGAAACGACAAGGAGGACAAAGTTCACACTCATCTAAGTGTGAGCCAGAATTATTATCATAATTGGTTCCAAATTTCTTAAAAGTTTCTTAAAAGTAGATTAAGAAACCAAGTTTCTTAAAAGTAGATCAAGCAGATGCTTCGTCAGTGGTGAGTGAACTTGTAGATCTTGGTGAGTTTCACACATGTTCTGGCTCAAATGTGAGAAACGTAGGTGCATAATGCTCTTCAGTCCAGCTCCTCAGGCCCCAACCCCCGTGGGAAAGAGATGTGTCAGGCCAGACGTACAGGTCACTGGGTGCAGATGCCCCCGGCCTTTGAAGGCCTGAGCCGATGGGGATGGAGAGGACTGGCGCCCCACTGGGCAACGGTTCAGCTAAAAGTTCACATTGCTGCATATTTGAGAACTTCCTGACCAGCCGCCCTCATGTCAAAAGGATCTGAACCTCTCCTTGTCTTGGCCCTGACATGGAATTGTGAGCAAATGCTCACGTTCACAAGACAGCACAAGGCATCAATGGGCTGATTATGTCAAACATCAGAAGATAAAGCGAAGTGGAACTTCAAAAGACTTAGAAAGGCCCAGAATCCCCTTTCAGAAGTCGGCAAGTTCAGTTGTTGCTACGATCTTCATGTTTGGGCTCACATTTTGGCTTTGAGATTACAGCTCAGGTGGCAAATAAAATTCCTTAATGTATTCAAAGATTGATGAAATCGTTTTACCCTCTAACTCTTGCTGAAAAAGATATTTATCTTTCTCATGAAGGCTTCCCTTTTGAATGCCACTTCTACATTTACATTCCAGTATTTTCCCAGCTTTCATAAACACGTGTGCATACATATTTATACACATATACCTTTCCCCTCTAAAATGGAAAGGAGAAGAGGGGGCTTGGAACCCTTAATACATCTTTTTTATTATATAGAGGATTGTATGTATCTTGGACTTTGAAAAGGAAATACTTTCTAGCTATTTAGCTTGGCAAGTGTAGAAAAAAGGTTCACAGAATCTTCTGAAAGGATTTTTTAAGGAAGGAAAGGATTTTGTGAAATGGCTTTTAATAAAGGCACTTAGGGAAATATAACTCAATCTAAAATATAGTCTTATGTCCTGCCTATTTACCTATTTATCCTTTTTTTACAAATTTATAATGTAGTTCATTTTTACACATTGATATATGCAAGACACTGTTACACAGGTTTTTTTTTTTTTAAAAAACTTTAATTGTAAAATAAAACACAGATACAGAAAATTATACAAACCAAACATCTAGCTTAGTGAATTATAAGGCTAACACTCAGATCAAGAAATAGAAATTTTCCAGATTTTCCCAAAGCCCTTCCCACATGTCCCCTTTCTCTCTCCAAAAATAACCATTATCTTGACTTTTAGAGTAATGACTTCCCTACTTTTTCATAATTTTGTTACCCAAATGTACATTCTTAGCACCGTAGATTACTCTCACTCACTCTTAACATTTCGATGTTTTAAATTTTCTTTCAATTCACTTGCTTCTCCTCCACCTCTGGCCTTGGCTTATAATTTGTCTGTTAAGGATCCTTGGAGGTTTGATCTGTGGAATGTCCCACTCGTCTGGATTTTGCTGATTGCGTACTCACGGTGCTGTTCAACATGTTTCTCTGTCCTCTGTGTTATCTGCAAATCAGAAGCTGGATCCAGACACCAATAAGACTTTGACTCGGTTATTTTGGCAAGACCATAGGAAGTGGCATGTTATTTCATTAGATAGCATATGTCTGGTTGTCTCTCTTTTTGTGATGTCAACAGCCTTTGAGGGTGATTGCCTAGACCCATTAATTCACTGGAGATTGAAAAATGGTGACATTTTCATTCTACATCTCATTTTACTTTTTAACTGGAATAATTTAACCAGATGCTTCTCTCGTCTATTATTTGGTTACCCAGTTGTAAGTTTTACATAAAAGGACAAATTCTTGATTCCTTCCCTTTATTTACTTGTTTTCAAGATAATTAATTAGTTCTCTATGACCCTCTAAAAGAGACTGATTCAATTATAAAATGTATATCATTGTAAACTCATGAATTTAAACATATTTAGTGGTTTAAATCCATTGCACTTCTTATCTTTATTCAAACTCAAGTTGTCCTATTTTGGGCTAGTGTAGACCTCTTATAATTGGCAGCTGGGACCTTTTGATGTGACTCTATTAGTCATTGACAGTATCATTTCTATGTGGAAGAAAGGGATGTTCTAGCCTTGTCTTGCGTAGTTTCTACCTCAAACTTGGAATCAGCTATTTCTCTAAGAAACCCTGTTTCTTATAATACGAAATGATATTTGAGGATGACACTCTGGGTACTACTGATGCTTATTGCTACTAGATTAGTCATATTTCCAGATGTCTTAGGTGGATAGAATTAGGAAATAAATAGAATTTTAAACATAAAATATCTCATAAATTTATAATAGTGTTTCCAATTCAAACTCAGAGTTGTAGGATTTTTTACTTAATTCCTCTCATATCATTCATGCCTGACACCCTGCATTAATGATCCCCTGCATTAATGTATGGTGGTGATCAGCTGTCACTGTGAGGTGGCAGAGTCACTGTCCCCTACTTCAAGGCAAAGTTTGGATACAACAGGGGAAGGGGTGGAAAACAAGCCTTCACAGGTTGCACTGAAATTAGGAAACCTCACTCATGCCCAGGATCCTGCACTGATACGTAGCAGAGGTCCACTGCCACTGGGCAATGGACAGGAAGCTCGCTGTCATCCAGGACCCTCTGCCACCCTAAGTCAGAGTCTGCATGCATGGAAAGAGGGGTGGTTTGCGGAATACGAAGAAAGACAAACTTTACAAAAAAATTTTTTTTTAGATCATTTACATTTAATGTAATTGTAAATATAGTTGCATTTAAATTTACTATTCAGAATGTTATTTTATTCTGCTCTGAAATATGGTGTAAAAGTCTGGAGGTGATCTAATTCTCTTTTTTTGATAAGTTACTAGCTGTTTTTGCCAGGATGCTCAAGGGATTTTGTGCTTTTTAAAAATTTGTTAAGTCTAGTAATATTTCTTGTTATTGGTCAGTCTAATTCTCAGATACACAGTGTGCTCTTTCAATAGGAAGTTCCAAACGTTATTTAATTTCAGGAAAGTTTTCTCGAATTATATTTTTTAGAATATATTTTGTTCCCTTGTTTTGTTTTTCTTTTCAGGGGACTCTGACTATTTACATATTGAATTTTCTTTACCTATCTTCAGTATTTGTCATGTTCTCTTGGGTACGTTTCTGCTCTTCCTCCATTTATTTTTTATTTTAAAAATGTTGCTCATTTCACCTTCTATTTCTCTTAAAGCATAATTTGTTGTGTTTATTTGTCCGTGCTCCTTATATTTTAGTCATTTTTAAAATGATTTGGTTTTTTTTTGTTTTGTTTCTCAGTTTTTTTCTAATTATGATTTATTTTGTTCTTTCGTGTCATGTAATTTTCTTAATGTCTTGCGTTCATTTTGAAATAATAGATTGCAGTTTCGATCTGTTTTATGGACATGACTTTCTGGCATATTTTCATTTTTCATATGGATATTACATATGTTTTAGTTTCCTTTTTCTTAATGTAACTTTTCATGGAACTTGACCTCCATACTTTCCCATTGCTCATTTTTATGTAAAATTGGTTTCTGCTAATTTTTATAAGGTAGCTTTCTTCAGATTATATTTTTAACTTCACAGAGCTTATCCTTATGTGGTTTTCATGTATTGTTAAAAATACAAAGATTTTCTTTCTGAAATTTCCTGGGTTTTTTTTTTCCACCCTCCCCTACTTTTATCTGAACCCTCTCTTTCCTCATCACTATTGTCTCTGACCTGCTAAATCTGATTCCACTCCTAGTATTTTTGCCTCAGTGTGGGACCTTGTCATGAATGGAAGAAATGACTGTCAGTTTCAAGATTTCATAGGGGATAGACTGCTCCAGGATTTCCAGTTTTCTTACTGTGGACCCCTTACACTCATCCCTAGTCCTATGGGCAAAATTCTACTGGAATGTCTATGTTAGCTATTGTTCCCACCTAGTGTAGACTGCTTACATTATTAAGCCCAGTTCTTTCTTCTTCCTTCATGTGACTTTGGATTTCCTCCAATAGGCAGAATGTATTCCCTGTCCCAAAGTGATTACACATCTATCTTGTTTTAGTTAAAAGAATGAGGGAGAAATGAGGGTGTGCCTACATTTATTTGGCGTTCTCTGATACTCAGGTCTTTCATTCATCTTCTTGCTTCTTTGGTTCTTCTAGCACAAATGTTGAGACAATGCAGATCTTATGGTTATAGGTGGGTTTTTGTTGTTGTCGTTGTTGTTTGTTTGTTTGTTATCATCCACTATACTTTTTGGTTTGAGAGTATAGCTTGTCACTCAGCTTTTGCAAACGACCCATAATTTTGGTTCTTGTTTCTAGCAGCTGTGTGGAAATTTGAGATCTGAAAACTATACTTGCACTAACACCAACTTCTTCTCAGAAGTCCTTGCCTATTAACTCTTAAATAGTTGCTGTACAGTTCCCTGAGAAACGTTGTCTTCATTGAACATGCCTGATTGAATTACCACTTACTCTTTTTTCCAACCAGTCCAAGCTTCTAGCGGAGTTCATTCATTAGTTAAACATTCCCTGAGCACTTACCACTGTGCATTAGGTGCCGGAAATGCAAAACTGAACATGACACAATGAGGTGAAAGTCTAGGGGTATAGATGGTGAAATCATGACCTTCTTGAAGAAAGGACCATAGAAAGAAAGACATAGGCTATCACAGACCGATGGGTTTGACTTTTCTTTATAGTACAGGACATTCTCGTTCCATTCCTCTTTTACTTATTTGTTTGCCATCACAATTATCTTTACCATAATAATGTACAGGTACAGAGGAGTAATCAGCGTAAAATGTGCTTTCACATTCTTTCATCTGATCTTCACGATAACCTTAGGACAAAGTATTATTATAGGGGAGGAAATAATGGTTCAAAGAGAAGTGACCTGTCCAGGGCCATCTCACTCAAGAAGTGACAAAGCCAGTACCTAAACTTTGGTGAATCTGATTCCAAAGTTCTTCTTTGCTCTGTAGCTTGAGACCTCAGATTTTTTTTTTTTTTGTATTAGTTTAAGAAGATTTGTAGTAGGCCCCAGCCCACAAACGCTTTTATAAGGTTTCATGATGATAGACCCTAGGGACTGAGTAACTAAACATTTATCTCCATCTCTCTCTCTCTCTCTCTTTTTTTCTTGTCTGCTTCCACTACAGAGGCCAGAATAGGTAAAACCTCATTTTCTCAATCTCCTTTGCAGACAGAGTGGCCCTGTGGCACTGCTTTGGCTATGAGGTATAAGTGTGTTCAGTGCTTCTGGAAAATGTTTTGCTTTTCTGAAAAAAAAAAAAAAAAAAAAAAAAGGACATATGTGGCATGTGGGTAGTCCTATCGTTTTGCTCCTAGCTCTTTAATTGGTTGTAGAAGTGATGTCTGGTGCCTGAGCAGCCATCTTACAACCATTAGGAAAAGAAAAAAGAATTGCAGAGATACTGGCCTTAGAGCAAGGTCTCTGTTTGAAGAAATATGAAAACGATGACAAAATGCACCACTATTTGTTGACTCCATCTTTAGTAAAGTGTGCTAATATTAACAGCCAGGGGTATTCTTAACTAATACACTTACCTTTGATATGAACAAGAACATCATAATCTTTTAGAAATTTCTCATTCCAAGCAGTAGAAAGTGGTTATAATCATTACTGTAACTATAAAAAGCGATTCAGATACAGTTGAGGCTAGAGTTCCTTTTTTCGATGAACCCACTTTTTTTTTAATCCTAGAATGTTTAGCTTTGTATCAAGCCTTGCTCAAGGACTAGTGGCTACTGTATTTGAGGAGTCAACATTCATGCAGTTTCTGTTTATGAAAGCATTAGCAGAAACATATACCAAAATATACACCACCATATAATAGATCCCAGATGTGTTATATTTTTTAAAGAGAGAGGGGAAGAAAAGATAGTTAAAGGAGTAAGTAACCAAAGAGCATTTTCTGTCAATTTGATCAGGCTTGGTGGTAACTCATTAGAGGGAAAGACAAACTGAACTTTGAGTTAAATGCACTGGGATTAAGATCTGGTTCACTCTGTTTAAATCTAACAAACGATCACTGAATCTCCTTCAGGGCCAGATTACCTGTTATCTGTGGTATCCACTCAACTACCTTATGCTTTTCTGGTTATTATCCCACTTTGAAAGGCAATTAAAGGAAGGTTAGTGGGCTACAGGAGCTCTGGCCACAGAGAAGCAGAACTGGGATTCAATCCTGGCCAGTCTTACTCTAAAGCCCACATGATTGCTACTTTCGAATATTTCAAAAGCAATTATAATGTTTATAAACAGAAAGGAGGGAAGCATTACACTTAAAAAGCAAAAGGTCTTCTGTAGGAGGAAGAAAGCTTCTTTGGGATGGCTCTAGTAAGTGGACCAATGACATTTGGTAAGTGGACACACCAAAAGGCAGGTTTTGAACTCTATCATCACCATCGAGAAAATCTCTATTTTTTATGCTAGTTGCGCATTAGATAGCACAGCAGGTGTGTCTCTAGATGACATAAATAAAAAATAAGATTCTTACTTATCCTGGAAGGAAAGAAAAATCTCATTGGAGATGTGAGATACATACATACAAAGTGATTACACATCTATCTTTGTTGGTAGTCCCTGGTTTAGAGCCCGGTTCTCAGTGATTGGGGTTGCCAGGTAGTCCATTTCTACATCGTGGGGTGAGAAGGGAGAAAGGCAAGTATCCAACCAGAGCTATCCCTTTAGCCATCCCTCAAACTCTGCCACAGTAGACTGTGGGATTTATGAACCCTAAGAACATGCCTAAGGAGTGGCCACAACAGGAAGGGAACCTGAAGGCCTGCTGCGGTCATCTGTATGCTGGTTAGTAACAAATATATAGAGCAGGTCCTTGAATAATGTCATTTCATTGAATGCCATTTCATTATAATGTTGATGAGATGCCATAGGAACTTACCTCTTATATCCCTTAACCTATGGTAAAATTGGTTTCATTATACGTTGTTTCACTTCAAATCACAGAACCTATTGACAATGTTAAGTGAGGACTTACTACTGTACATATCTTATTCCTTGGACAATTTTCTTTCTTCCAAGATTCCTACTGGACATTTTGGATTTGGGATGTGAGTATTACCAGGGTCCTGTCAAATCGGTAGAATAACATATATTCTACCATTTGCATACATTTTAAGGCAAGAAAATAGCTACTGGCAAACTCTCTAGCTGCTAGAATGTGGAAAGTGCTTCAAATTTAATGCAAGTTAATACCCTCCCTGTATTCCACACCTGGGATAGCTAAATCCCACAGAGATGGAACCCCAGGAGCTAGAACATCACTCATTTTACTCTTCATGAAATATTTAAAACATCCCATAGCTCTCAGGAGGCTTGGAGAGCAGAAAGATCCTTCTTTAGGTTGGAAGGAGATTATAAATTATTTTCACCTGGATGGCCTTGGGCCAAAGGCACCCTAAATTTTTAGCAACATGGAAATAGAGGAGACTGGAGGGGAAATCCACTCCATAAGCCCAGTATGGAGTTGGCGATACTAACCCTACTACAAAAGGCCAACCTCAGGAGGATACTCAGAACTTGCAGATTACTGATAATGATCTTATCCAAATTCTGGGGCTGTCAGTGTGAATACTGCCCAGCAGAAGGGTGAGGAGGTTGAAGTAAACCACTGTTCTTTACTCAGGAGTCAGAGAGATGGGGCTCAAGACTCTCCACCTGAAATTATACTGAAAGACACTTACCGGAAGTGGAGACATCAAAGCAGAATCCAGTCCTCAGGGAGGGGGAGGGTCGGGCAGCAGAGCAAAGCCCTGTTGAGGTCGGCTGGGCAGCTGGAAAGTAAACATTATAAAGACTCAGGATTAATGAGTGAGAGTCTGTTTTAATAGAAGACAATCCTATTGCCTGGGCCCACTTGGCGACTGGAGGAGCTGAAATTTGGACATCAGAGATTCTTCGTAGTAGAGATGTCCTTGGTCTACTCAGGAGACTCACAGGGTCTCCATGGAGACTGAGTGGTTGTGGTATTGCCCCCAAATCCTGGGACTGGGAGCCTAACCCAATTCCAAGCCCCACAGAGGGTAAGAAGGAGGCTTTTGCTGCAGCCTCTTGGTTTATGAAGGACTCGGTTTACGGACTGCCCTCCCCTGAACCCACCTCCTTTCAGGTTTGTCTCCCTCAAGCACAAACAGGACTTGGACACCTGGACACAAATCACAGCCTCTGTTCTGATCAATTTGCCTTAAGCTGCCTTGAATTCTGCTCTTTCTTCCTCTACCCGGTTGACCCATGTCCCTATTGGTGCCTCACCTCATTCTGCAGACTCTATATGTCTGGTGACACTTGCCAGCTTTGATTTTTGCTTCCTCGGTCAATAGAGTTCAGACTCTGCCTGACTGCATTTCTTTTATCTGTGCCAAGTAAGCCCAGTGCTCTTCTATGTTAGCACAGAGCCCCAAGGGTGACAACTCTGTGGGTCTGTTCAGGTCTATGTACACGTTCCAGACAGCAATGGAGTGGTGGTGGCTGAAGCCTGGAGGTGGAACACATCAGTAGCCAACAGCAAGCTGCTGGAGGAGAGAGGACAAGGTGCAAGGAAGGGGACGGATCTCTGTTCCCCTTAGAGGCTTACAAAATTTTTCAAAAAATTGCTAGTTTGTTACTTTTCTGAAGGTCTCTAAGGTTTGGGGTTGGCGTTACTCTTAGAAGGGCTTAGAATAAAGTCAGGTAGGGGAAACCACAGAGGGCAGTGAACTCTCCTGGGAACTAGCAACAGCCAGTCTCTGCATCCCTCTTAGGCAAAGACAAAGTGTGGCTCCTGGGACATGGAAACTGACAAGGTGGGAGGAGAAGGAAGACTTCAGAGAGCCATGGCTAGCCCAACGTGCCTCGATGGGGAGGATAGTGGAGGAAAGTGCCCTGACCTCGTTCTCCCACCTCCTGCTGGTGTCTTCCATGGACCGAACTCAACAGGAAACCGGAGGGCAAGAAAGCCCATGAGTGTCAGCCGCCCAGAGCAGGGGGGGAAGAGGGAAAGTAGGTCTCCTGAAGAAAGAGACTGGAAGCCATGGAGCTAGGGAGGGGATGGTGTCATCGGTCAGCCTGTACCCATGGCTCCCTAAACTGGGGACATCCTCACTTGGGGCAACAAAGAGAAGAATGGGATTTGGGAACTGTCCGATCACAAAAGGTGGGTCAAAGGACTCATCGCTTCTTTATAAAATGAGCTATCGCCTTCACCATCATAAATAATTGTGTATACTCCCAGCTGCCTGGGGCATCAGCCAGGCACTAGACTAAATTCAGGCGTCCACTTTGAACTTGGCACTGTGCTCTAGTGGATGTCCTTGGAGTTATTGCCCTTTTAAAGGACCAAGAGCCACACACCCTGGAAATAACCAAAGTATTTGAGTCAGGTAAGTGGGTAAGAGAACAACACTAATAATTAACATGTGTAGCAACTCCCCCCGGTACAAGCACTGTGAATGCATATCTCCCAAGTTTTTCTCCCTCTGTCTCCTAAACGGTAATTCTGAGCTGCTGTGATTGGTGGGCCAGGCATTGTATGACCTGTATAATTCTCCTGATAACTGGCAACTGTCTGTCCTTAGCAGAAGTCCTAGCAAGTAGGCTGTAGATGTTGCAAAGATGGGAAGCTGGATGTGGTCAGAGCTGAAAGAAATAGGCGGATAAGACTTCTCACGAGGTTTTCTTGAGTTGGCTTTTGACATAAGACTTGGACTTCTGTGAGAAAATGACGAGGACCTTGGCTCTAGTCAGGGCCGGATTTTTGGAACAATTTTGCCGTATTCTAACGGGTGGACAGGGGAAGAAGCAACAGAACCTGTGTCATTATCCAGACTGACTTCACAATGTCCTCCTCGCTGAAATCCAGTCTGTAGTTACTCTAAAAAAAAGAAAAGACTTTCTGCCTCATTTCTGGGTCTCAGGGACTAATCTACAGGCCTTATGTCCTACCAACCATTGGGAGCCTCTCTGCTCAGACTCGATTCATCCCCCAACCCATTGCCTCATATCCGTGACCTCCCTCCCTCCTTGTCCTTTGAGGTTGATCTTTTGCTTGGACCGGAGCCCTGGACTTGAGCGCTTCAGCCCTCCCTTTCGTGTAGCTCCTTGGCAAGTCCCACTTCAGCTCTACAGCCATTTTGCCTCCTGAACCCCAGTCTGGGCCATGGGTCCCCATATGATCAGGAGAATCTATGCGATGGCATAGTCCCTATTGTTATCAAGGCCACTTAAGGGACTCAAGGCAGACTGTTACATAAATATTATTTCATGTTATCCCAAACACTTCTGTAAAGGAAGCAGGGGCCCTTATTCTCATTTTCAGATGAGGGGGAAAAGAGGCTATAGTACCCTACCCAAGGCCATGTGACCATTAAGTGGCAGCACCAGGATTCAAGCTCATCTCCGTGTTAGAAGCACGATACCATACTGACTTCTGAGCTGGAAAACTGGTGGGACCCACAGCTAAGGCTCTGAGAACTGTCTGCTCCAAAGGAAGACAATCCGCATCTGTCTCATAAAGACTGGTTTTCTCTTCCTGCTAATTATTGAAGCATAAGGATAAGAGAGACAGATTGGCTGTCTTACTTCTGGCTGTCAGCAAGTTTGCAATAGATATTGGGGTATTCATTCTCTATCCTCTGCTTCCTAGACCAAAGGAAATGAGGGACTCTCCACCAGCTGGTGTTCTGGGGGCCTAGAAAATCCATTTTGGCACAGGAACAAAGTTAGGCCAAAGTTAGAACAAAATGTCCTCAGACAAAATGAGCTCTCTCTCCCATTACGCGCCAGCATACACACCTCTTGACGTACTTGCTGATTACAGCTGCACATGGGTCATCCCAAGGAACACGAGCACATCCACCTGACTTCCTTTCTAAGCTGCACATGTGTGGCAGAGGGATCAGTGGGGTCCCCTACTTCGCCTGCGCGCTTAGCTGCAACCTTGTCCTTGCAGAGGTGAGCCAGGGAATGTTCTCACATCAGATGGCACTCACTTATGAATTGACCAGGAAGCAGGAGCTTCCTGGTGCCATTGGCAAGCATCCCGCAAGCCCTTCCCATGATCTATCAGCATTTCTGAAGATACTTCAGGAAAATGACACAAACTGCTCCCAAGGAATCTGTGGTCCCTCAGATCTTCCCAGCCATTTCTGAAAATTCTGGAGCAACCCCAGAGTAGAAGCAGTCCTAACCATGAAAACAGCTTAGGCCTGCAGCATATGTCTTCTAGCCTGGGAGTTGTACTGGGGGTTATTTTTATAACCTTCAATTTTTCTTCGGGGACCAAGGCTTGAATCTAGCTTAAGGACTTGGATGAAGTAAATTTGCAAGTCTCAGCTGAAATCTCGAAGCAGGTGATCTAACATCTGGAGTGCCTAACCGCTGCAACACACTAAGTGCTTTCTCATCCTTTTTAAAAATCGTGTTGTCGGTCCAAAAGAGGAGGAGGAAGCCAACAGAGTTTTGATGATTCTTACAAGTCAATTTCCTGCCTTCATTCTCAAATAGTTCTGCTGACCCCTCTGACTGCTAGTTTTAGAAACTACACTATAAACATGAACATGCTTGGTATTCACGTCTTCTTCGATAGCGATTGCCAGGTACTTTCCCAATTGTCGACTTTAACCTCTTGGTTCTTAGGTCTGCCCAAATGTCCGCTGCGCTGCAGGTCTTCCTTTCCGTGGCTTGAATTCCCCTTCACCACACCTCAAAGGGAGCCGCTTGCTCTGCAAGTGCTCTTCAGCTAGCTTCTTCTTTCCTTATTCTCAATCCTCTGCTGCCCCCCACTCCCTCTTGCCTCCATCCAAATCTAAAGTCATGGACAGGCACGTGTAACACAGGAGTTCTGGGCACCAGTATTAAAATGAGGATGGTGTGACCAGGGCAAGGCAGCCTTCTTCTTCCCCACCTAAAGTCCTGATGAAAATTCGTCTTCACAGTTCTTTGTCTATGAAATAAAGGACTTGAACTTGTAGTTCTCTGGGGTTTCTATCAGCTCTATTGATGATCATTTCATAAACATTCCACACCATTTTGGGATCATCAAGATAGAAACCTATTACCTTCTTTTGTCCCAAATGCTTCCTTCTACCAGACCTGCTGTAAAATGAATGCTTCTTCCCCCCTAAATAGCATGTGTTTTTCTATTATGAAAAATTAACCAAAAAAGGCTTCTGCCATAACTCTTCCCTGCTCTAAGCTGGATATCTGCAAAGATGTTTTTTGTTTTTATAACGACTGGAGGGATTCTCCTGGCATGTAGGGAGTGAGAGGTCAGTAATCCCTCAAATCCAGCAAGATTCAGGATGATGCCCGTGCCTGGCCTATTAATAGACACTTAATATTTGTTTACTGAATGAGCAGAATCATGGCCATGGTTTCCCTCCGTGAGGCATCATTTTGTAGAGGAGTAACTTGCTCATCTGAGGGCCTTCAAATAGGTCACGCACACACACAAATAGGGCAATTTCCTCACACAGGAATGACAACAGGGACTCAATTCCTTATCCTGCTTCTCTAAACTGTAACCTTCTTGGGGGCAGGGATCACGGTCCCTGGTGGTGGACATTAAGGCTGTTCACAAATATTCCCAGGCTGCCTCCTTCTGGACATAGGATAGGAATACACTTTCCTACCCCTTTGGATGTTAGCCACGATCAAATGACTGGCTTTGGCCAATGAAATGTGATTGGAGCTTATGTGAGTCATTTCTAGAGGGATGCTCAAGGGCCAGTGTGCCATTCACCAAGTTCGTTCCCTCCCACTGTGGTGACCATGGATCCTCATAATGCAATGGGGCCCCTGGGTAACTGAGTGACTAGGATGAGAAGAGTCTTCCTGCTGAGCTGTGTCGAGTGTATAGAACCCAAGTTCCACTGAGGCAGGCTGAAAACAGAATGTGAACAAGGAATAATGGACTGGTTAAGCCACTATGATTTGGAGGTTATATGTTGCCACTGTAGAATTTGGCTTATTCTGGCTACTATGGTGTATAATCTGGAATTTTTTAGAAAAACCGATAAAAAGCATTCCCATTTCTTTACCCAACAGCCGAACAAAACGAGAAAAAAAGATGAAAGGCAGATGGAGGCCAAACTCTTAGCTTTATTATTAATTTAATCCAGAGAACACTAGATTGAAGCAGACTTCGCCATGAAGGGTGTGATGGAGGAGAAGGGACACTGGCTCAGCCAAGTCTCACAGCTTTATTTGGACAGGAGTTTGTGCTCACCCAGCTAGAGTAGGTGTATTAATTTGTTAGGATTCCTATAACAAATACCACAGACTACATGGCTTAAAAAAAAATTATTTTCTCACAATTCTGGAGGCCAGAAGACCAAGATCAAGGTATCTGCAGGGTTAGTTTCTTCTGAAGCTTCTCTCCTTGGCTTGTAGATGGCTGTCTTCTCCTACCTGTATTTTTACGTGGTCTTCCCCATGTGTTTCTTTGTCCTGCTTTATTCTTCTTATAAGGATGCCCGTCATACTGGATTTGGGCACACATCCAAAGACTTCGTTTGACCTTAATTACCTCTTTGAAGGTCCTGTCTCTAAACACAGACACATTACCACATAACAGGAGTTAGGACTTTAACACACGAATCGGGCGCGGGCGGAGGGGAGGAGAGGATGAAATTCGGCCCATATCAGGAGGCTTCTCAGTTGGCAATGCAACTCCAAAGAGCAAAAAAGGTGAAGCCGAGATAAGCATGCCCCATCGTCATCTCTGTATGTGTGCTATTTACATGGCACTCTTTCACGAAAGACTGATAACCTGCTCGCCAAACTCTCCGAGGCTGAAGCAGGAGAAGGGGCAGAGAGATACCAACCATTTCACACCAGCTGGACTCCTTCCACAAGGAAGAGACGTTGGGGGTGGGACGAAGTGTCCAACTCTGACAGTCCACATCCGACTCACCCCTGTACCCTCAGCTCCCATCGCAAGACTTGGGTCGCAGAGGACACTCTGTAAGACAAAACAGTCTCTGTTGTGACATTTCATACGCGGTTTTTTGCTGTTGTTTGGTTCCACCACTCTTGCGTCATGTTACTTTTTATACCTTTTTGTCTATTTTCTGCCTACTCCACCCCAGCTGCCAGCGCTGATAGGAGAAAGGATTTCCTAATATCCCTGACTACACCCTGCATTGTGCCAGGCTCATAGCAGCTGCCTAATGAGGTGGCGGCAAATCGAGCTCTGGGTTTATTTTTGACTTCTGAGTTTCTGACACTGCAAATGGGCCTCCGAAATAAGAATACGGTATATGTAGTAGAGCCTGGTTATGCGCCTGGTAGGAGAATCCTTCAGGCGCAGGGCTGAGAACTAACTCCCCAGGTTAAACTGAGCCACTGTAGTACCAGGCATCGATCGGCCCCTGCAATCCTCACCAGTGCTGGATGGATCTGCCAATGTCCATAGCTGTTGGGAAGGCAAACAAATGTGAGGGAGCCAAGCCAAATATGTGCAGCCCTGTCCCGAAAAGCCAAAGTGGACGTTCTGAAAGATGAATGGGGCATTTGGCTCTCAAAGGGGTCAGAGGGAAAGCTTTCTAAAATAGAGCAGGGGCTTCTGACATGGATTCCAGAAGAGGGGTCGAAGGCTCAGGATGCCCTCCCCTTGTACTAACCCCGCCAATTCTTGCTTTCTTTTTTCCCCACATTCTCTTACCATCCTACTTCTCACGCTCCCTCTTCTCATTTCTTTTCTGGTGTTTTGGCCTCCCCAAATGATGTCTCCCTTTCTCTCCCATTGCCCTGTCATCTGATCTACCTATTCTCATTCCTTAGGAGCGGGGATACTTTGTATGGTGGGAAGACACAGACTGGGAATACCGCCTGGGCTTTCAGCCACTCTACTGCTTTTTAAAATCTGTGCAATGGACATGAATTGTGTTTGCCCCCTTTTTTTGGGGGGGGGGGAATGGCACCCATATATTTAATCGTGGAAATGTCCCTCCCTACGGAAGGTGATTTTGGTTGAGATGTCAATCAAATGGCGCCACTGTCATGTGATCAGAGCATGCAGTCCCACTTGACTCAGTGATTGGTGCAAGACAACCAAGCAGGGAGAATCAGAATGCCTCTGGGGGTTGCTATGGGTGACAGACTGGAAGGACCATGGGAGCCTGAGGCTTCTGGGAGCCCTCTTCCATCTTCATGGAGGACACGCTTTCTAAGGGTGAAGTAACACAGAACAAAGCAAAGTCAAAGACAGGGCGTGGATGGAGCAGCTGATCCAGGAAGAAGATAGGTCTATTTCTGCGCCCTGTGCTTCTCCATCACGTGAGCCACCTTGGTTTTCTTTCTTTCTTTTTTTTTTCTTTTCTGAACTAGTTTAAATTTAGTTGGTTTTTTTTTTTTCACTTAAAACAAATGAAGCCCTAATGATCACACTGTGTGACTTTAAGTAATTAATTTAACTTCTTGGAATCTCAGTTTTCACCCTACAAATGGACTCCTTGACCCTCATACCCCTAGCATAAATGGGGTGCATGCAAAATAAAATATATTTCCCTCTACTATTAAACTCAGCATACCTTCTGGTAATGCCTCTATCCTAGACTTTCCCCTCATAGACCAAGAGCTAAGAGATGTGTCTTCTCTATCTGAGTATTTTCAGTCCTTACCCTGAACATAAGAGGAAGTCAATAATTGCTGATTCATTTCTATTTTCTCCCTTTGTTTAGAAATCTAATTATAGACTTCTATTTGTATCTCTTACTTTTCTTCTATTTTCTTCCTTTCCTGAGACACGTTTCCAGCCTATTTCCCCTGGTCCTCTTTCAGGTAAGTTTTCTTACCTGGGTACTTGGCATAAGTTCAGAAATTATAGTTGTTAGTAATTGTGTGCCAGAGTGGTGCTGTAAAGATCTGTTTCATCTGTCCTTGCTAGAAAAGGGCCAACTGGCCAACTGTGCCCACAGGTGGCTAGTTGCTAAGAGTATTGCAAAGCTTTAATGGCCAGTAGTCATTGCTAATACAGGAATTAAGTCCAACTGAAGGTAATTTTAGCACAGTGTTAAAGTGATGACTCATGAAATTAGTCACATGCAGACTCCATTTCTTCCCCACCATCTCAAGTCTGGCTGGTGTCTCTTAACAAGGGATGTTTTGATATTGTATCCTGGAGCATTCCCACACAAAGGCGTGGTGATCCCAAGGTGAGCATGTTGCCGAGCAAAGTCTTTTTTCCTCGTTTTCTCCTTACCAGTCCCTTCTTTCGGCGTTCTGGTTTGGGTAAATGGCACCAACACTGTCTACGGCACCAGCCCCCCAACCTGGTGATCATGTTAAATTCCTTTCCTTTTTTTCCACAAGTCATGAATATTCCATCTCAAATCCATATCTTTTTTTTTTTACTGCCATTACCCCAATTCAGGATCATTTACCTTCTCCTGTGTTATTTTAGGGGTCCCCTATTCACTTCCTTTCCCTCTAGTGTCTTCCCCATTCAGTCCGGCCCTTTACTCCCTCACTCTAGGACTCTTGGTGGCTCCCTGCGGCCAAGTGAATCAAGTAAAAATATTTTACTGCAGAATTCAAGGTGTTCTGCAAAATAACTCCAAGCCAAGTCTCTGGCCTCACCTTCACTTTGTGCCAGCCAAACCATTTTTCATCCTATCCCCTGCCTGGCCTGCTCCTGCATTTGCCCTGCTGCTCTTCCTGCCTTGGATAACTTCTTTTCTGTTAGAAACCCAACTATTTTCCCAGGAGTAATCGGGATGCTGCAGAGGTAGTCTCCTTTTCATCCACCTTGACACCACGGAATTAAGAGACAAATGAGAAAAAAACCTTCTTGCTGATTTAAGTTGCCTCCAGTTTGGTGAGTTTGATGGCTGCTTTGTCGCCAGATGGCATCTTGTTGTCACTAAACATGAAAGCTGTCCTCAAAAGATAAACAATTTCCACCCTTGAGGGATCATTTCATAAACTATATGAAAGTTTAACTAAAGTACTACTGTATATTTGAAATTAATAAAACATTTTTAAAAAGAAAAAGAAAAAAAAAGAATTTCTTTCTCTGAGAATCTTTCAGAATACTAGCTAATGTGTAGTGAGCACTTCCTCTGTGCCAGGCTAAGATCCTTCCATACACAATCTCATTAACACCTCACAATCACCTTATGAGGTAGACACAGTTATTACCTTCACCTGTCAGTTGGGAAATGAGGCTTAGAGTAGTTAGCTTACTTTGGGGAACATCACTTGCAACGGGCAGTTCTTCAGTTCTAAAGCCTGTGCTTCACACTCAAAATGTGCTACAATTATCACATGGAGCAAAGAATGAATGCTATCATGGATGCTCACCATTTGGAGGAATACCTTTGGTCAAAGCTCTTAGCCTCTGGAGATGACCACTTTCCTAAGAGAAACTCAAGCCCTCTGTATGTTTTGGGTGGGAGTCAGTCTCATTACTTACATAACGACCACATCTCATGGAATCTTGCTTTCAAAAATAACTGTTTTGTATGACTGTTTAAATGTGAGATTTATGGTCATGCCTAGGGATTCTCAGTTTTTCCTGTATTAAAGCTAAGAAAATAAGCTGAACCATTTTCCCATTTTAGATTTCTCTGAAAACAACTACCTGTGTTAGTCAGCTAGATGATCTTCTGCTTATCATTTCAGTGTTTAACCATTTTTTTCCCCTCAAATTTATTTATTTTACAAAGATGGGAAAGGTATGGAAGACACTGACTCACAGATACTCTCAAGTCCTTCGGCCTTTAGGATCCTGCCTGTTTTTAATGCAAAATCAAATGGCTTGAGGCCACAACCTTTGAAAATAGCACAATCTGGCCAGCTGTCAGAAGCTTCCAGGAAAACAAAAAGCAACTTGAGGAAGAGTTGTGAAAGCCTTGATAAATGTTAAATATAGTCACTAAGGGTTAAAAAAAAAAGTGGGGTTGGTGGGGGGAAGAGAAACCAACTCAGAATGAATAGTATAGATTAGTCAGAGTGATGCTGGGTTATGCTGCAGTGACAAACTTCCAAATCACAGTGACTTTTACATGGTAATTAATGTTTACTGCAAGTCCCCTGCAAGTCTCCTTCCTCTCCAGGGAAACCCCAAAGTAATGATTTAGGGAGCCTATAAGCTCCTGTCTTGTGATTCCAATATCTCAGCACATTGACTTTTAGGGTCGCTGATTCGGGGAAAAGAGAATCATGAAGGAAATGTTCACTAACTCGGCCGAGAAGTGGCCCGTGTGACTTTCGTTTGTAGTCCATTGGCCAGAAATAGTCACATGGCTTGCAACGCAGCCTCAAAGTGTGGACGAGCTCATGGAGGTTCGGCAGGGTCTGCCAGGCGGACAGGGCTCAGGTTGATCCATTTACTTTCAATTCATTTACTATGAAATGTCCTGAAACGTATAAAAAGTAAATGCTCATACTTCTGCACTGTCAACTCTAGAAACTGATGCAGAACAAGAAGAGAGAAAGAGAAAGGTAGAGAAAGGAGAACAGCGATTCACTCTCTGCTTTGGCTTTAATCTCTTTGACAGACTCTTTGAAGCTGACATTTATACCTCATTTTGGAGACTGTAGTACTTTTAAAAGAGCATCACAGAACAGTCTGGCAATGAGTATTCTCATCCCTATTATTTCATTAACTAATCTGTGACCTTGAATGTTTACCTTTACCTCTCCCCTTCTCAGCCTGTTCATCAGTACATTAAGAATGATAATTCACATGCTTCACTGAGTTTTTGTAAAGTTCATGTTAGATGTCTGAAAGGCTTAGCAAAGTGCTCAGCTCAGAGCAGGTGCTAAAGAGTTTGTTGAATGAATATCCATGAGCAAATTAACTTCTATTTACTCTAATAAGAACCACTAACATCATATTAAACACAAATGGTGTGAAGGGCATAGAGTCATTTTAGTCCCTCATAATGTCATGATTGGTAAATTCTTTCCCGTGGGGAAATAGTTTTAAATTAAGACAACATTCACTCTACTCCACTGAGCTCTTGTAAACTCAAATTAGAAATCTCTGAAAAGACTGTGTAGACTGTAAAGTGCCATATGAAAGTAAAGTATTGGTATTAATAATATTGTGGCCGAGGCTGGCTTCATAGACATGTGACCTTACAGAGCCCACACTTAGAAGGGGTTCGCATTTGGTTTAACGACCTGGGGTTGCCATCTTGAAATTCTTAATAATTTTTTAATAAAGGGCCCCACATTTTCATTTTGCATTGGGCCCTACAAATTATGTAGCTGATCCTGATTGTGACTCAAAATATTGTTACTTTTGGTAAAAGAAAGGGAGTTTTAGATGCCTTTTATGATTCCTTTCGGCCTCAAAATTAAATGATTCTAAAAAATATCTCAAGTGTTGTACCATTTTTATTTCTGATTTTAAAACCCATCTACCATTCTTCTATTTCTAATCAAACTTTTTTAAAAAAATATCTGTTACTTCTCACAAGCTCTCCATCTTTCAGTTTCCACTCCTGCAAAGCTCAGGGAAAGATTCTATTTTCCCCACTAGATTCAGTCTACTTAGCAAAAGTCCTTGGAGACAGTTTCAGCTTCGTGCTTTTATGAGGCCTCTTTCAAAGTATGGATGCTAGACTGAAGACTGTCTTGGTATTGAGCAATCTATTTTAAGCTTTTGCAAAAGAATGTAGCTTTTAAACATCTACTCTGGAAAGAGAACCTTGGAGTGAGGGCATTCTGCTTCCAAACCACGGAAACTGTAATATAGGAGACTTGGCTTAAGTAGATTTATGTTCAACTTCTTGTTTCAGCAGTTACCGAATGTGTGAGCCTAACCAAGTGGCTTAAATTTCTCTGGGCCTTAGTTTCCTCATCTGTAAAGTGGGGTGGGGGTCAGGGGTTGGAGTGGAGGCAAATAGTATCTATTTTATAGGCTCCTGGGGAGAAGATGTGAAAATAATGTTTCTGAAACTACTTTTAAGGTGTGGTGTATCCACAGAAAGGGATAATATGCTATAGGGTTATTTTCATTCTAAATACCTTTATCCCATTAATTATAATCAATTATGATAACCTAGAGAATGAAAATAACACTGTACCTGCCTGCACTATTTCTCTTTAACATCATAGTGGTTAGTTCTACAGATTCCACTGGTTAGGTAAAAAATGAATTATCTTGTTAATTAATATTCATTTAACAAATATCTTTTGAGTAACCACTGTGAGTGATGCACTTTGCTAAGCACACACCAAGAATTCTGATATTAGATCACAATCTAATACATCCTAAAAAAAATGAAACCGCATAGCATTAGACATTCCATCATAAATATTACATTGGAAAATATTAATGGATATTCGCTATATGCCAGGTTCGTACTATGAAGATTTTTAAAGGAATGCTAAGAGGTGCTATGGGAATTGGAACAGAGACTAACCAAGTCCTTTCTTGTTTTTTAAAAAAACTAATGTGGAAAGGAGGGAAACGAAATTTAATGTAGAAAGCTAGAAGCAGAAATTCTCAGGGAATTAATAGCAAAGTACCACAAAAGGCCATTTCAGTTAAGAAGGATAATGGGCCAAGGGTGGAAGAGAGAAGTAGAAAATCAAATATTAAAATAAAGGAAGAACTTATGTGCTGCTAATCAAAATAAAGTAAGAATTATAAATTTCTCCAAGGAATCTCAAAAGGAAGACAGTAAAGAGACCTAGGCTAAAGAAGCTGATGGAGATTAAAGTCACTTAAATTGTATTATACCCAAATAGTCTCTTAAATTAAACCAAATTTCCTTGTGTGGGAGGGATTTTTGAAAAAATCAAGGAAAATGGTCAGTCAGTGGTAGTTAGAAAGGAAGAACTATGTGTTGAGATCAAAAACTCAGTAGGAGTCTGAAGCACCAGGAAAATCTTGGGTACCCAGAGGACCCTTGCAGATATGAGAGGTTGAGGGAGGTACTATTCGTGGGATGGATGTACAAGCAGTTTTTATTTAAATGTCATAGAACAGGGTAGCTCCAGCAGGCTGGAGAATTGGGGTTCCTAAAAAGCCAGCCTCCATATGATAGGTATTCACTGTATTAGCTGTGTCTTTCAGATGAAGTCCCCTCCTGCTCCACAGACACTCAAGTCATTCTGCTAGTCCTCCATCCTTAAAGTCACACACCAAATGGGGCTACTGGTTTCTAAACTCTACCTACCAGGTAGGGTCTGATGGATAAATTGCCAAACAATGTCTTCAAGAAACTAAAACTATCTTTCTCCCACCCGTTGTTTAGTTTGACTTTAGGAAAGATCCTGTGCTCCCTCCAAACCTCAGGTAAAAGCACCTGACTCGCTTCTTCCTTCATTGGGATTAAAACAAAACAAAGCAACGCAACAACAACACAAGCATTCTTGGATGCAAACCTCTTCGGGAAACGTAAAAGGGCTATGGAAGCAGAGGACGTTATTCATACAAAGGTACATTTTCTTGTTCCTGGACTATGCGTGACCACATTCAGAGCTATAAGGGACCCTGGGATAGGCCATTGTTCCCTCGGAGGGAAGACACAGGCCTGTCTAACTGGTTCCAGCTGTTGGGCAGTGGTGCTCCCTGGGGCCCAGGAGATATCTTAGTGGTCCACAGTAAAAGTTCTTATTTTATTTGAAAGCACAGATTTCTCCACCCATCACCACCCCCAGAATTTGTAATCTAGATTCAAAACCACATGTAGTCATGCCGATCATTTTTTTCTGAGATTGTCAAACTTTTGCAGCTAATTATCAGTTGGAGTCAATGTAACAAAACCTACGTTTCTATGCTGGATTTTATTAAAATGCCTCTGATATCAGCCAGGGGCTGTGGTAAGGGTGCTGCTAGTATGTACAGTGGGTTTTTTTTTTTTTTCTTTTCCCTTTGAGGAAAGCCCTGGCAGGCTTTGTAAATCAGTACTATTAACTGGAGTGGTAGAGACTTACTGTAAGTGAGCACTATCTCTCCCGCATTTGACAAGTAATGAGCTATTTCCTGGATTTTCAATTAAGGCTTTTGGGGGCTATGAAGGGGAAAAAAATTGGGTGTTTAGTAAGGATGCTAAGGGACAAGCATGAGTAATGGCAGTTCGGAAGGATCCTCTAAGCTGATGCCTTATAGCCCAGAAATCTGCACTTACTGACATCTTCTGAAAATCTAGCTTTCATGACTACTATAATGAATACTCATAAACGCAGAAAACACCGAAAAACTCACTTTAAACTCTATGGATCTGGTTTAAGACTTAGATCTCCCCTGGATGTTGGGGTAGGTGAAAAAAACTTTGTATACCCCTCAGTGTCTTTTTATCATTTGCATTGAAAACTCGGCTTCCTCCTGCCTATGATCTGCTGGGCGTGGAGAGAAAGGAGAAGGAGGGAAGGAAAACAGATGGGGTCCTAGCATCTTCTCAGGACTTCTGAGCCTATCAATATAGACAATTCTAGAAGAGGTCTTTAGACCTGAGCATGTACCCCAAATCACTCTCATCTGTATCAACCCCTCTCTCCTTCCATGCCTGGCCATGGAGAACTTGGTTTCCCTCCTGTTTGAAGCTATGCCTTCCTCAGTTTCACCATCTTCCTGTTGTATTTGCATCTTAATCACTCCTGCTTCTTGGCTCTACAGATCTGCTCAAGTCCCCTCCAGCCTAAGAATGGAAGATTCCTTCTCTTTTCTTTTCATCATGGCTGGATTTCTAAAACGTGCTACCCGCACACTCTCGATCTGGTTTCTTCTACCATCACTCTCCCCAAAACGGATAGGAATCACCATGTACCTTCTACTGGCCACATCCTAAAAAGCTCTCTTCAATAATTATTATAATTGACCTTTCTGCTGCTGTTATTATTTTTCATACCGATGCTTCTAACCATCTTTCTTTCCACCAGTTATATAGTAGTTTCTTCTTCTCCTGTGACCTCGAATGCTCTTTCGTTAGTTTCCACTGTCAGCACTTTTTTTTTTAAAATGGCTCTTTAAATACAGGACCATCACAAAATTCCATCCTCACTTTTCTACGATAAGAGTTTCTTCATCTGTAAAGAAAGGGTGATGCTGCTGGTGGGAGTGGGAAATGATGCAGCCACTTTGGAAAACAGCCTCTTTGTTAACGGTTCCTCAAAATGTTAAAACATGAAGTTACCATTAGACTCAGCATGTCCACTCCTCGGTGCATACTCATACACCCAAGGGAAATAAAAACACACGTGAACAAAAGAACTGACATACAATTGTTCGTAGCAACATGGTTCATAATAATGAGAAGTGTGAACAGTGCAAAGGCTCATCAATTAGTGAATGGATAAATGAAATGTGATATGTACATATAATGAAATAGTCAGTCATAAAAAGAAATGACATGCCAATATAAGCTACAGTATTAATAAACTTTGAAGAAATGCTACAGCATAAATGGAGTCACAAAAGATTCCAATTATATGAAATATCTTGCATTGGAATTTTTATTATCTTAAAACAACAAAAATTTACTACTGCTCATAAGTCTGTGGGTTAACCATGTCTCAGGTAGTAATGGTTGAGGTAATGGAAGGGCTGGAAGGTCTGAATGTCCTCCTTCCCATGGCTAGCAGTTGGTGGTGGTCACTGGCTGTGTGCTCAGCTGTGACCATCATCCAGGGGCTGCAATTCATCTCTGCATGGGCCTCATCACATGGCTGCTTGAGCTTCCTCTTAATATGGTACCTGGGCTTCAAAAAAAAAAAAAATGCATTCTGAGTTGACAAACCCAATCTGTAAGCATTTATCAAACATTCACTTTTGCATCATGTTCGCCAATTCTTATTGGCCAAAACTGGTCATTTGGCCAAACCCAGAGTTAAGGATGGAAAGGCTGAGACAAGGACTTGAATGCTGGGAATCATGGTTTACTGAAGACAACCAAAGTAACAAAGTAACAAGCTTTATAAAGACAAAAATGACAAGTATTAGGTAAGTTTTTAGAAAACTGATGAGAATTTTTCTTCTTCTCTGACCAGCTCATTATTTTGATGCCTTCTCTGTAGAGCGCTTACAAGACATAGAAGGTAAATTTATTCAGCAAATGTCAAACTAAATGCCTGGCCCTTCAGTAGGTGCTAGAAATACTTTACCAAGATAAGACTAAACCTGTTTTTACGGAGCTTATGATCATGTCGAGGAGACAGGTATGCAAACATGCAACTACAAAACAGTATGATAATGCAATAAAAGTATAAGTCTATCTCCTCAAGTCAAAATAGAAGCTCAGAAGAGGGAACTCCTACATCTGCTTAAGGGGGGAGAAGGAGGCATTTTTTTTTCAGCTAAATAAGGACAGGGGAATAAAAGTCTAGGCAGGGTAAAATAGCATATACCATCATGAGTCCTTGTTAGAATTATAGTACAGTGCTCTGGTCTGTTAAAGGGGTGTGTGTGTGTGTGTGTGTGTGTGTGTGTTTGATAGACAGAGACAGAGAGACAGAGAGAGAGAGAGAGAGAGAGAGAGAGAGAGAGAGAGAGAGAGAGAGAGAGAGAGAGAGAGAGAGAGAGAGAGAGAGAACTGATGCTTAGAAGATGCAGTTGGACAGGTATGTGGAGACCAGATCAAGAAGGATCTTGTATTCCATGCTAAAGTATTCCAGGCCCACACAACCACCCCATGGGGAATGGGGATCCGTGGATAAGTTCAGAGGAGCAGGGAGCTTGGATGTGTGTTTTATGCACATTGGCCAACTCTGCTTCCTGCCTTGGTTTTTTTTTTTTTTTCCCCTCCATGCCATTCTTGCAGCATGACTCAGTGCTTCCATACATTCCTCCAAAAGAACAATCTCCTCCACAAATCATTAGTGAGAAATGTAGACTTTTCTCTGCATTTGCACAATGTAGATATTTCTACATCTCTACAGAAAACTGAAGGTTTCACATGCGAGACTACAGAGGGAGTCACATTAGAGGATGCACAAAATCTCACTCCCCAGAATTCCCATTCTGCCCAGTCCCTCCTTTGGCTGTCAGCAGGGTCCTCATCTCTCTCTCTGGACCTTTTCCCTGCAAAGCCTTTAATTTCCTCTGACCCCATGTCTTTATTCAAGAATCGTACTTGGCTCCTTCTTGATCTCATCATCTCTTTCTCTTTCTCACCCAGAACAAACGAGTGCTATCCTAACACGTCCATTTCTATCGCCTCACTCGGCATAAAATGACCTGCCAATGCTGATATCTTTGTACACTTTAAAAGGCATCGGGGAATATTAATTATATAAATAAAATGTCAGTATATATTTCTGATACAGCTTTAAAATCTCCTTTTGAAAGCACTATGAAGAATGGATTGGGTTAGGGACAGAGTGAGACTAAACACAGAGAGACCAATAAGTAAGAGATTGCATTAATATAGGAAAACTCTGTGGAGAGGCTGAGGCAGGGGCTGTGATTAGGAGGTGGAATTAAATGAACTTGGCCATTAATTTAGCCCATAACGTTTACTAAAAATAGCCGTGCCACTCTCACAAGTAGAATAGGATTTGTTAGGATATGGGACTCTTTGTTGAGCCAGACCTAGGAAGAGAAGTCACAGTCATAGAGGCTTAGTTGAGATGTTGCTATGGCGATCCTCTTAGCTTCCCACCTCAGTCATACTGCAAGTATCAGGTGTGACAAACATTATAAAACTGATTTTTGAGAATACCAGATCTCACTCATCCAAACATGTGTTGGCCTTTAAGTCGCCACAGGCAACTGTCACTTATTCCAACAATAGTGTCATTGTCGAAATCCTTTCTGAACTCCTCTTTGGCACCTGCATTTGGAGCCAGGATATGAGACACTTAATAGTCTGGCCTCATTACTTGGTAGTGATTTTTCACTTTTCCTCCGAATGGCTTCAGTCACTGTGAACATTCAAATTGCTTTCCAGACACGAAGACTAAACCTTTAACTTAGGAAAAGAAATTGACCCACGAGGACAGAAGAGCTTTAGCTAAGTAAGGTTCATGGTTGCAGAAAAGACCACAGTCAACAGACTTGTCATGAACGGATGCCGGAGCCAGTTCTCCCTGCCTCTTCACCTCCAACTTCCTGAGCCCCGCACATCATCAGAAGGCAGTCCGGGCAAACTCTCCAGGTGTGACACTTCATTGCGGGGATGTGAGAAGCAAAAGGGGTCCAGAGAAGAGGAAAGGACACAGAAGCCTGGAAACGAGCTTCCTTCAGAAAATGCCACTGCCTTTTTTTCTACAGAACGAGGCTGAAAAATGTGTTTCCTGTTAGAAGACCCTGCTCGTCTCCAGGATCTGCTTACTAGGCAAAGGTAGGCATTTCGGAGAGGTCCAGGCTCAGGAGGAAGTCCAAGTTTGTTCAGCGGGCTGAAAAAACATTCCTAGTTGTTAAAAAAAGGGGGGGGGGAGGGAGGAAAAAAGAAAGTTTCAGAAACTGTAAGCCATTAATGAATAAATGTGTTTAATACATGCAGAGTGAAAATGCCAAACAATAAAATGTGCTCAATTAGCATTAAATTTATGCTCAGGAAAATCATGGCGATTTGTTGTTTATTTGTTTGTTTGTTTTTCAGCAGAAAAACAGATAGAATATAAACTACTATATATTGGCCACAGATTCTACTTCTTTCACATAGCTGCTAATTTCAGATAAATTCCTTTTATTTATTTAACATGGACGTATACAGTACTTACCGTGTCTCAGATAGTGTAGAATAAATACTAATTCATTCAATCCTGATACTAATTTTATGAACTAGGCATTCTTATTTTTATCTCTTTCATAGATGAGAAAATTGGGGCCTAGGAAGGATAAATAAGTTGCCCAAGGTCCTTCAGCTAATATAGTGTAGGGATTGTGCTCTCAAGCCCCACAATCCTCTGCCTTTTGAAATTCAACTTTGGCAACTTTTTTTCTCCTAATAAACATTACTTTTCAAAAAAAAAGTTAGCTTTATAGAAAAATTATAAAGATAGTTCAGAGAGTTTCCATCTACCCACACCTAGTTCCCCTTATTTTTAACATCTTATGTTAGTATCATACATTTGATACCATTAACGAACCAATGTTTATAAATTATTCTCACCGGAAGCTCATACTTTATTCAGATGTCCTGACTTGTTACCTGGCATCCTTTATCGATTTCAGAATCCCATTCAGGACACCACATCACGTTTGGCTGTCATGTCTCCTTAGGTTCTTCCTGACTGAGTTTCTCAGACTTTTCTTATTTTTGATGACATTGACAGTTTTGAAGAGTACTAGTCAGGCGTTTTATAGAATGTCTCTCAACATGGTTCTACATAATGTTTTTCTTAGATTAGACTGGAGCTGCATGCTTCTGGGGAAAAGATGACAGAGATAAAGTGCTATTTTTATCACATTGTATCAGGAGTACATACTAGCAACGTGACTTAACACTGATGATCATGGTCATCTGGCTGATAATTCCAAAATCTGTCTTAAATCTGATTCTGACTCTGATGCTTCCTTTGACTTTTCAGACTATGTCTTTCCTTGCCTTTTAGCATGCTCTATAATTTTTTTTTTTTTATAAGAGGCTGGATATGTTGTATCAGGTAATAGGAACTGAAGTAAATAGGACTTTTGTGAGGATTCGTGTTAATCTGGTTGCAAATCAGGCCGTGGTTAGTATTTGCTGCCACTGTAGGCGCCATCGGCTACAAATTCCTCTGCTGTCCTTGTTTTGTGACCCCTGTTGAAGCCCTGTTTGGGCTTCCCTCAGAACTCTCCAGATTTCAGGGTGGTGGTTACCCCTGCAACCTCAACTCTCTGATGGGTCTAAGAAAAGTCATTGATTTTCGGTTTGTTCAGCATTTTTGTTCTTGTAAGGATGGGAGTGATAACTTCTGAGCATTTTCTATTTTGGAGCTGAAAGCAGAAGTCTTCCCGAACATTTTTAAGAGCAGAAACCTTTTTCAAATGAAATCGTGTGTAACTGGGGTGGGTCTCTTCATTGTCCAGGGCAATTTGAGTACTATTGCTGGAGTATTTCCTGTCTACACTTCCATGGTCTTGTTGTGTACCTAGGGACCTCCTTCCTAGCCATGCTGTGTTTTAGGAGATTTACAAGTATCCTAGGTCATTAAAAACTAGGTGCCCATATGAGGAAGTAAGGATGGGACTCAGCAAAATTTTGTGCATGGGCAGGAATCTTTTCAGTTGGAAAATCCAACAGAAATAGTCAGACAGGTAGTGGAAGAACACCCTGTACTCCCACCCCCTCACACTCAGACAGTAATGGGAGGAAGAGTTGTGGTTTCTTCCAAGCGATGGTGGTTCACATTGCCCATGAAAGGAATGCAGATGGTTCTCAAACTGTGGCTTGGCCCCAGCAAAACTCCTGGGTCCTGGTCATTTTCTATGTGTCCTTCACCCCCTCTGTCACAGTTCAGTCCTCTTGTCTAAAACTTCAAAGCACTCTTCGTGATCATGTCCCATCTTCCTTCAGCCCTGCTCTAACCCACTGACCCCCAACTAGTCTCCTGAGGATGGTGGAGTGAGTGCCCTTGGCCTTCCTCCATCATCTACAGCTCATGTTCTTGCAAAAAGTCTCTCTCCATTCTGCCCCTGAAGTCCTGATTATTAAGGATCATTTCTTTCTTTTGATAAAATGGCTTCACAAAGCAAAAGTTATGGCTTTCTAAACTGGTATTCCTGATGCAGGCTTTGACAACTTAAAGTTACACTGAAAATTGACAGTTTCTCTCTTAATTTTTGCTGTAACGTTCTCAATACTCCATGAGGCAATTTAGGTGCTTTGGACTAGTTAGGGAAAATGTTATGAATTCATACAAAGAGGTATTGGAACAAAACAAAGATAACTATTTTAAGATATTTTTTTTCTATATTCTTTTGGAGGCTCCGTGTGTGTGTGTGTCTGTGTGTGTGTGTGTGTGTGTCTGTGTGTGTGTGTGTGTGTCTGTGTGTGTGTGTGTCTGTGTGTCTGTGTGTGTGTCTGTGTGTGTCTGTGTGTGTGTGTGTCTGTGTGTGTCTGTGTGTGTGTGTGTGTCTGTGTGTGTACAAGTTCTGGTTGAAGTGAATAAAGGGGTCCAAGAGCTCTGCATACCTAGCCTTCTCCACAACTCACCCAGTCCACTGAAAACACTCTTACAAAGGTCACCCTCATGTCACCAAATCCAGTGGTCATTTCTTGGTTTGGTGGTCAGTCAGTGGTCAGTCCTCTTTCTTGCCCTGTCAGCAATATTGGCCACAGCTCATTACTTTCTCTTCCTTGAAAAAGTTTCCCCTTAGTTTTCAGCATGCCGCTTTCTCAGACTTCCTCCTAACTTGCTCTTTGCGCCTTCAAGCCCCCTCTTCTGGGTTTTCCCCTTCACTTCTATTATTAAATGCTGACATGCCCGAGGCCCTGACCTTGTCTTTTGTATACACTTCTTCTCTACTTGAGCTCATTCAGAGACATGACTTTAAACACCATCTCTAGGCTGATAACTCCCTAAACTGCATCTCCGGCCCAGACTGCTCCTCCTGACTCAGGACTCATAAACCAGGTGCCTCACACCATATCTCCACTCGATACTGAACTTAACAAGTTCAAAACCAAACTCCCGACGTCCCCTCCCAGCCCTCTCCTCTCTCCAGAATTCCACATCTCCGTAAATGGCGATTAATTTTTCTAGCTTCTCAGATCATAAGCCTTGGCTTGCTTTTTCTCTCGCCCCACATTTCTTCTGTCTGCATATCCTGCCAGTGTTACTCCACATCTGATTGTTTCTCTCTCGCTGTTCTTACCCTGGTCCAGGTTGCCACCAGCTCTGGCCTGGATTTTTCACAAGTCGCCTCGCTAGCTCTCTACTTCCCCTCTAACATTCCATAGCTTGTTCACCGTACCTTAAAATACGAGTCCGATCTTCTTGTCTTTCTCCGAACCCTCCAGTGACTTCTGATAGCCCCCACCTAGGTTTGTAAGGCTTTCATGACCATGTGCTCAGCCAACTCTTTAACTTCATTTCCTGCCTCTACAACTGACTCTTCCCTCCCAGCCCTACGACCTCCTTTCTTGTTACTTAAACACACCACACTCACTCCCTCACCAAGGTCTTTCACTGACACTCCCTTCTGCCTGGAGAACTTGATCCCAAATATCCATATGGTTGTCTCCCTCGCTTCCTTCAGGACCCTTTTTATTGGTCACCCCATTTTGAGTCCTTCCCTGGCCACTTTACTTAACACAGGACCACTGTCTCCCTGTGTTCTTACCCTGTTTATTTGTCTTTATAGCATTTCTCCTTGTCTGACATATTATATAGTATTTGCTTACTGCCGGTCTATCTTATTAGAAAGTAGACTCAGTCAGAGCAGGAACTTTGCCTAGATTCATTTGCTACTCTATGTCTGGTGCTTAGAACAATGCCTGGCACCCAGCAGCAGCTAAATAAATAATAAATGAATGAATCCTGTGAAGATGCCCATGAAGCACTTCGATGAAACTCTAAACTCCTAATTCTTCTATTTTATAGATCAGGACCTGACCCTGCAACCTCCCACCCAAAGAAAAGCAACTTGCCCAAGGTCACCCAGCAGTCAATGGCAAGGCAAGGTCCAGATTCTGGTTCTCTCATTTCCTAGTTCTGGCCTCTCTCCATACATTCCCAACAATAGTGGAAGGAATGGATGTTAGCTTCTGCCTATTGGCTAACATTATGAAGGTCATGTTTCAAAAATTTACCCCAAAACTGAAGGCAGAGAGGCTAGCCAGGAAGCTGAGGTTGTGGTACCACCAGGAGGGACATGTTGAGAACTTGACCCCCTATTGACTGCGGGAGTCAAGAGGAAGGGTAAAGTCTGGGAGACTTTGTGGAAAGTCTGTGGTGCTTAAAGAAATGAAAAAACTCAAAGTGATTTCAAGGAGAGAGTCTCATGCTTTATTTATCTGCGTATTCTCCATAAAAGTATTTAGTATATGATAGATATACCATAAATATTTGTTGTCGATCACAGTAATGAGGAAGACCCAAAGGATCACAATTCATGGGCTGTTCCAATGAGTCGGACTCACTCTCTGGGTGTAACGGGCAAGAAAACAAACGGGGTTTGATAAACCTGGGTCAGATGTCACCATTCTTACTTAGTGGCCAGATGACTCTTGGGCAGAAAGCTACTGTCTCCTCAACATTATAAAAGTGGGGAAAAAAAGGAGAAGGAGTGAGACAGAGAAAGAAAAGGGTAAGGGGGAGGGACTAAATACAGTTGTGTTTATATTGTGCTATCTTAGCCCAATGGTTAGCCCATGGGAAGCCCTCAATAGATGATCACCTTTACTTATTGTCTCATTGGCTTCTGTCTTCTTTTGAAATCTATGTCCCCTCATTTCTGGAACTGCAATGTTGAGTTCTCAGCTCCTCTTATCTCCCTGTTCTCAAGAAGATCTAGAAAAGAGAGTGAGGGTTCCTGTTATTAAACGTGGGATTGGCCCCCACCTCTGAACCTGGGATCGATTTGGTCTCAATCCGTGCAGCTGGCAGCTTTGTTATGAGGGCCCGGGTACCCTTATAAATGCATAAATCCCATCAGCTCCGCTAAATAGTCATGAGAGTAACTCAGGAGTCCAGAAGTGAATTACAGACCAAGAGTGAGGTTGCTATTAGTGCTTCCAAGTGATGACAACTTGCCTGCATTTCCATACATTCCTCTAACACTTTGTTAATATCTCACCTTTGACAATGCCATTGATTCTGGAGAAATAACCTTTAGAGCCTCATCTCTGGGCTCAGAAGAGGTGGGAGGGCCTCAGTGTTCCAGCTTGAGAACAAGAGAAAACCTGTGTTTCTCTCCTGTGCTCGCTCACAGGAGCAGCCCACATTTGCCCTTCACAGAACTGTATGCTGCCCCTATCTGAGGCCTGCCAGCTTCGGAGGTTTAGTCTCCAAGACTAAAGGAAAGCGGGGGCTGGAAGGATTCTGGAAGGAGTCCAGGACTGCCTGGGTAAGCCAACCCAAATAATTCAGGCAAGCAAAAATGTGCTTGAGCCTGAGCTGGCTGTCTAGACGATCACGATTGTACACAGGTATGACCTTGCACTTCATTTGGCCTGTGCCTGTCAATGAGTGTCTCAGTTTGGGTTCCCCCAGAAATGCAATGAGAATGAAGGATTTCAGTGTAAATAATTTGCTGAGGAAATGAACCTAGAGTATCCTGGTAGGAAATGGGTGTGTGCGGTGAGATAGAGAATGGAAAGAAGCTCATAAAGGATGTCTTGTTCAGCTAGTGACCACTGTGGGCGACCGTGATTCAACCCTTCTGGGTGACTACTGTATTCACTGTAGAAATGCCCCAGAATCACATCCCAGCCAGAGGGCAAAGAGGATGAGGTGTTTATCAATCATCAGCTCTCCTAGATCATGAGTTGAGGGTGCATTCAGCCCTCCGGGAATATAGAACTAGCCTCATCCTCTCAGGCTGAGAGCCACAGGGACTGCTCAGTAAATAGCCTTCAGCTCATGGAGGAGAATTTCTAGGGCATGTGGACAGGGCATTGCAAATATCTGGGTCCAGCGAGTCAAAACACAAAGCTCCCTTAGTCTAAAGAGTAGATCACTCAGATTCTACCCCATTCCTCCCAGAGGTTGTTGAATCATGGTCATCGAGATACAGAAATTGGGAACTTGGCAGATGGTTTCTCCGTCTGCCAGGAATGCCTTCTAAATGATCTATTGAGTGCTTACGATGTGCCAGGCACTTAAATCCTCTCATTTCAGTTTATAACAACACTAGGAGGTGAGAACTGTTAATATTATCACTCATGTTACGTAGATGAAGTAACTGAAGCACACAGAGTCTGGGAACTTGCCCAAGGTCACATAATCAATGAGGAATGAAGCCAAGATTTGAACCCAGTCCGTCTGACTCAGGAGCTCAGGCCCCTCTTCCTGTGCCTTCCTGCTAATGTCCTTACACAGCCTGTGTCAGGCTCCATCAGGCCCCGGGCGGCTCGCTCTGCTCTCAGAACCGTTTGTTAACAAACCTGTCGGTCCTTAGGCTGAAAAGCTGTTTCCCTATTTGCATCCTGCTCCTTTGAGGCTGGAAGAAAGATGAAAGGAAATTGGCCTTTGCAGAGCTGCTGCTGGGCGCTTCCCCATGCTTGTCTTGCAAGGTTGGGGTCAGGATCTTCCCACGTTACAGGTAAAGAATCCAAGTGAGGTTCAGAACAATGAAGTCTCTTGCCCACACCCCAGCACTAGAGAGGCAGTGGGCTGAGACAGATGGCGTGTAGGCTGCAGAGTCAGCTGTGTGTCAAAATTCAGGCCAGGCCTCCTTCTTCCTGATTAGGGCAGAGGAGCTGCTGCTTCCTGCTTGGGATCCACACCCATGTTCTACCAAAGCACTTAGGGCACCGCACTGCACAGCACTGGTTTCCAATCATGAGTCCTCTGAGGATCTTTGACACCCCGATTTAAATAATTATGTGTTGAACTAATGTATCAGGACGATAAACGGGAAAATGAATGAACGGGGCCTGGGTTCAATTCTTGACACTGTCGTTTTTCCATTGAGGCTTTGTTCTCTGAGTGGCCTGGATTTACCTTCCCTGGAATAGGCCTCGCCGCGCAGGCAGTCCAGGCCCCAGGTCTTGCCTGACAGGAGGCCCCACTGGACTCTCCCATGCCTCCTCCCTCCTGCTGCCCTGTTAGCTGCTTCTCCTGCATCCCCCTACCACCTTTAAAGCTTAGTTTGCCTTCTGTCCCATTCCTCAAGGTCTAGAAAAGTGACCAAAGCTTCTCTGACCAATCTATTCCTACTAAAGCGCTAACGGCCGCTGAGAGCTTAATGTACTCCCTTTGCATAGAAATTTATATTTTGAAAAGAAATGGTTCAACATCATTGTTAGTTCAGCAGGATAACAAATATAATAATATTTACTTCATTGCTACTATATGCCAGATACTATTTTAAGTGTAATACAAGATTAAGCCTCATACTAATTATATAATGTAAGCTGTTAGAACAGACAAACTTCCATTAAACATCTTCCCACTAGCCTGGCATTGGTCTTTGAAATCTTATAATCTGGCGGTTCTTCAATCAATGAATTGCTGCCACATACTCTGGCACATCATAGGTGCGTGGGTTCCCCAGAAGCGGACTCTGACACAGATTCAAGTGGAGATAGTTCACTTGGGAGAGAGGTGCAAGAAACACTGGTGGGGGGTGGAGAGATGTACAAGGAAGGGAAGGCCACCTGTAAAAGGGTGTGTTACCAGACCAGCTAAAACTGTGGGTCATTGGGGCTCAATCCCACGGGGGACCAATGGGAAACGGTGTAGAAACTGTCCCTTACTGTTAACCCAGCCCAAGAGTAGAGCGGCTGAGGTGTTTATAAGTAAACTCTCATCAGCCGTTGGTGGGGAGCTCCTCCCAGGTAGCACTAATACCTTACCACTTCATGGATGAGTGAGAATAGCTTTGGAGGAATCCCTCAGGTAAACGGTGGCAGAGACTGGCAGAGGAAGTTGGCCGAAGTGCATCAAAGTGATAAGTCATGAAGTATATGAACAGACACCAACGGCGTCTGCTACAGTGTTTAATAAATACCATTGTTAAATGAATGAATGAATGAATGAATGAATGAGGTGAGGTGAGATGAGATGAGATGATGGTAGTGATAGGAGACAAAGATACCCTGATTTTCGTTGGTTTGGTATAACTCTTAGGCTTTGCTGTCATCTTAGTGATTTTTCAACCCTTCAGGATACTCTATCGCAGAACACCCTGGGTGTCTGATTTTGTCAGTAGCAAGAGGGAGATGCTTTCCGAAAGTCCTGGGAACATGGACAGAGTTCTGGTTTTGAATAGTTCGACCCCACATGACATTCGCCATCATACATCTGAAGCTTTCATCGCAGAATGCCAAGGCCACTGCAGTAGCTATCGGGAAAGCAAAAAGGCCTCAAAGAGCAGATGTCATCAGTTTTTCACTGTTTCACTAGTGAATCCAACCATAATTCCAACCTTGGTAACACAAGGACAGTGGAAACTATGTGCAGCACATGTTTGGATTAAATTCTCTGTTGATTTCTTTTGATTTATAGGTTAAAACTCAGCCAGTACAAGTCTTTCCCCCACCCCACCAATTTCTGTCTTGACCTAAGTGTTCAATATTTTGTCAAACTACAATTTTTGTTATTTTTAGCCTCATAAAAATGATTAAAATTTCAAAAAGCCCTGTACGAGATTGGAAGGTAGTTTTTCTGTTTTTGTTCCAAGAATTATTCACGTTTCTGAATTAACACAGCTCCGGGTCCAGAGAATCATATGATCTCACTGCTCTTAAACACAGATTTCTCATATTAATTTCTTCATATGTCAAACCAGAAAATAGAGCTTCAGATCCATAAGCAACTTATGTGGGTATGGCTCTGGGGTTAATGACAAGGAACAACTGTGACATAATCTTCTCTGGAAAAACCTACCTTTCCTGAGGGAGACTCCATCTTTCTTCCACCTTCTGTTCCTTTTCCTCCTCTTCCTGTTTCTTTTCTTTCTCCTTCTCCTCCTCCACTCTCTTTTTCTTTCTTTGTTTCCAGGTGGAACTTCCTTTCCATGCATGTGTGTGTGTGTGTGTGTGTGTGTGTGTGTGTGTGTAGAGTCTAATACACCTCGTGTTTCAGGAAGAAGACATCTGCAGCCTTGAGAAAACACAAGCAAGTTTTTGGTGCTCTCGACGTGAGATTGTCCACCATTCACTGTTAACTCCGCATCCCTGATTTAACCCTGACTGATACAACCTACAATCTTGGAGGAGTTACAAAGAGATATTTCCATAAAAACAGTCATCTCTCAAGATGAAGTGAGGTGCTGATGTGAGCAGTGGACGACAGTAGGTGTTAGGTCTGAAAGTGCAAAAAAGAATGACATTCAACTGGGGCTAAAAAAAGGTAACTAAAAATAGACTGAATTCCTCAACTCCTCCACTTAAAAAGTAATAGTTCTTATTTTCACAAAGATTTCAATTGTTGTTTATATCCCACATTCTCATTGACTTTTTTTTTTTTTTTTGGTCTATTAAAATATGCCAATCATGCCCAGCATGTTAGACAGAGACATAATTATGGAGTGATTCAAAGCTGTGGACTCCGAAACCAGGCATGCTAGAATCGTACCCAACAGAAACACATAAAATGGTAGGTGAACTCGGGGCCACCTCAATCAGAGGACTTTCTCTGAGGATTTTCATCACAGCCCTTTTAGCACTTGAAGATGGTACTCGGATTCTAACTTGGTCTAAGATCATAGTCAATGTTCAAGCGATTCAGGAGCTATGACATTCTCCTTCATTTCTGGATGCCTTTTAATTCTCTAGCAAAGTATTATCAACCTTTTTGTGGTATAGTCTACTGATCGCTGTCCAAGAACCTGGGTTCCACATGATAGAAATAAAAAGCCAACTTTTTTTTTTTTAAGCAAAAAACTGTATAGGTTTCCAGACATTCCATTACCATATCGTATCGATCATTTATTTTAAGTGTTCAGGATGTAAATGTTGTAATAGCGACATTGGGAATACATTGTACTGTTCTGGCCTTTAACATAAGGAAATAGAAAGAGAAATTCTGTGTAGATCTGGAAATAGTCTTGGGCACATGGCATATAAATTTACTGCTGAGACTTAAATCAACCTTGTAATTCGTGTCTAACTTGTAGACAGACATGGAGATCAAGGGGCAATTAATTATGAATAATTTTTCTGAAATAGAAGCCTATGTCATACTGTATCCAACTAATTGTTTCAACCCCCTGGTGTTACACATTCCACTTTTGAGAATCCTGGTTCATGGAAGGGCTCTTATCCCCTCAGGAGGCCTTCGAGGCAGGTGGGCTCGAGGACAGACAGAAGCAGACACATCCCAAGCAGCAGAAAGTATATTTATAATATTACATGGGGTGAATTCATCCCTTGGGATTCTTTGATTGCAGGCAACAGAAACAAGCTTTGTCCAGACCTTTTTGGAGCAAGGAATAGCAAGCAGTTCTAAGAATCTAAGGTAGAGCTGGATAAGGGGACTGGAGCATCTACAGAGCAGACAAGCACTTCAGAGAGCCACTGTCTGCTTCATTGAACTGCAGCCAGTCCCAGTCTTCAGTCACTCTGCACCAGACTCAGATCCAGGGAGAAGGGGTCAACAGCTGTGCTTAAGTTCCAGGCATCCCTGGCCAGAGGCGAGTGGTTGTCAGACCCTTAAGATTACACATTTGAGAGAGGAATGGTTTCCGAAAGAAAAATCAGGATGTTCTGACCAGGTAGTGATTTCATGGTGTCATGAAAAGATGAGCTTTATGGTACTTGCCACTGACACAAGCAATAGGATGGCTCGAGGACAAACCTCTGCTATCAGTGTTATTCTTCCTACTCCTCTTTCTCTACTCAGTTTCCCTGGCTTTGGGGCTATACCCAGACCAAGAAGGTATTTTTATTTCCAGGAGCTCCAGCCATTTACCGTCTGACCTGTGCCACACGAAGAAAGTTATCAAAGGGAAGCCAAATGACCTATGAGACAAAATGACCCAGACACCTCTCTACATCTAGATCCCAGTTACAAGAAGTCTGTAAAGTTTCATTATCTAGGCAGAGAAATCACCCCACAAGAGTTTTCTAAGACAGTTGAGTCTTTTTTTTTTTTTTTTTTTTTTTGCTGCCCAACAACGGCTCAATTCTCAATCCCAAATCGCTTCCCTCTAGTCAAATGCATCTTTTGGCCCCAATCCGGGCTCCCACTGATATAGTTCCTGATATCTGGATTAGTCTCACGGCCAAGGCAATGAGTCAGTTTTCTGAGTCTCTTCAAATCCTCAGAGACTTCCCTCCAGAAGCTTCCAACAAGTCCCTGAGGACGAATGAATACGTCTGAACATCTAGTTAAGTGTACGCTATGGGAGCATTTGTACATAGGTTCATTTATCTGCCTTTGTCTTGTCTCCTGTTTTAGATCAGAAGAGCCCAGAGAAGAAGGTCACATCTGGTTTGTTCTTCCACCTCTCTCCACAGCATCTCACAAGTGCACGCTCAACCAATGCCAGCAACAAACTCACATAAATAACGTGGTGAAAAGGCAACACATTAGGCCTGGGTTCTAGTCCTAGTTGTACAGTTTGCTAGCTGAGTGACCACGGGCAAGCCGTTCAACCTCACCGAGCCCCTGTCCTCTCATCTTTGCCAAAGTGGCCATGACCCATTCTAGATGTATGTTTAAGGCTGTTGGATGCTCAAATGAGAGAGTCTATACGAAAGTGGCCTATATAATCTCAGCTATGGACATACTACGTGGTTATTAGGTTGCCCCAACATGACAAAAACAATCCAAATGAAAACCAGATTATTCAGCCAGCCCTGGTGATGTTGGCACTTCAGTTCTCCGGGGACAGTGTCTCATGTTTATGCATTCTAGAGAACATTTAAGCTAGGAGGCCACAAAGCAGAGGCCCTGTCATTTTATTTCGAGCACAGCAACAAGCGCATTAAAAGCAAGGCCTGCTGAATGCCGGCGGTGATGAAATACTTCATTAGAAGACATTAAGGAGTCAGGCTCTTCCTTCCTCAGCGGTATTTCTCTAATGTCTCTTTTTCCATCTGTCCCCACCACGAAGACCCTTGTTCACACCCGACCCATTTCCTTCCTGGATCCCAGCCACCTTCTACTGCCTGACTTTCTAGCTCTTGCCTCCTGGCCCCACTTCAGTGCCAGAAAGTCCAGGATGTCCCTTCTCAATTCAGCTTGGAGTGGCTTCCTGGTTTCCGCCCCACCTGCCTTTTCTGTTTAGAGGAATGAAGATCTTTAAAATTGCCTTTCATATCACTCCAGCATTTCCTGTCATTCTCTCTTCCTCAATTTTGGATTTTGTTTGCTTTGCTTCTTTTCTTTTCTTTCTTAGTGTGTGTGTGTGTGTGTGTTTAACATAAATCAATTTCTCTGTGTCTGGAAACTAAAAGCTATATATATATCCAAAACCCCAGCACTGCAAGATGAGTCTGAAGTCTTGGCAGAAAGTCCTAGGAGATTAACATGAAAAAGAGCTCCTATCTCGCAAACATTTGTTGGGGCGCCCCATCATTCAGCAATCACCCCCAGTGCTGAGTGTTCTGTTCTCTTGGTCAAAAACTGTGCAGGAGTTTTGCTCCCGGCTTTTCTCCTCCTAAACCTTGGACCAAAATTCCTTTCTTTCTGACCATCTGGTCTCCTCATTTAACTTGGCCAAGCAGCTTGACAACTCTCCCCCACTGCGATGGCACAAAAGGAAGAAAAGGAGACCTGAAATCAGCCTGATACAGTCTCAGACTTCAATTCCATGCTACTTAAGGTGAAATAAACCATCAAAGTGATATATTAGGAAACTATGTGCAGGAAAGCCATGTTCATTCAAAACTAAAGGCAGGGAAGAAACGGATTTAGAATAAATAGTTCTGGTGCTTTGGGAAGAAATGACTGGAAATTCTATCCTGCTGAGCCTTACTTCAAAATAATAATGGGCAACAGCATTTGTGTTCCTCTTCATAGCCAGTGGAGGGCTTTTACAGATGGGAGCACATCAAAGAATTGCATAATACTAATTTATATTTGACTCTATTTTCAAAGCTCTTTTAGATTGGACACGTCAATTCATCCTCTTCTAATTTTTGAAGGTAGATAAAGTGAGATTGATTCATTCCATCATTTACCTACTCAGCCAAAGTTTATTGGATCCTTATAGTATGGCCGGTACTGTTCTAGATCCTGGAGTTATAAAGGATTGAATAAAACAGACGAAGTCCCTGATCTCCTGTTCTAATAGGAGAAAAAGACGATAAGCAAATGTGGACAAATATATTAGATGGGATGAGGTGGAGATAAAAGCAGGAAATAAAAATAGAGCAAAGTAAGGGGACTAGAGAGTTACAGGGGTGGATTATGCTATTTACTATCTGGCAGTCGCTGATGGAGTGTTACCTGAGCAGAGACCTAAGGAACTGAGGGCCGAGATGAGGAGAAGCTGGGTTGGAGGGGGCAGGGGTGAGGCTTCCAAGGGCTTGGAGGAAACAGGCAGGAATGTGCTTGGCTTGTTAGAAAACTAGCAAGGAGGTAGGCGTGGCTAAAGTAGAGTGAGCAAGGCAAAGAGAGGTAGGAAATGAGGTCAGAGAGATATGAGACACAAGACATGTAAGGTCCTATCAGATACTGCAAAGGCTCGGCTGAGGGAGTGGGAAGTTTTTCCACAATTTTAAGCAGAGTAACATGATCCAATTTGCATTTCGAAAGGGTTACACTGGCAGGGACTGCGTGGCCCCCCAGTACCCATTCCGTCTTTCTTGCATAATAATGGAAAACCCAAATCTTCAGCTGGATGCGTAGCATCCCAGAATAAATCCCCCAGCTTCTCCTGTAGGTAGAGCCACATGACTAGGTCTGGACAGTGAATGATAAGCAAAAATACAGTGTAATGCTTCAAAAGGTCATGCCTAAAGGATAGGCAGTTTGTCCCTTTTTACTTTTTTTTTTTTACTCTGTCCTTCATCCTCTACCCGGAATGTAGATGTGACATGATGATTGAAGCTTAAGCTGCTACATGAGGACCAGGGTCACTTCTCTGTGTGGAACAGTGTTGAGTTGGACAAAGCTTAAGTCCCCCAAAGACTTGGGAGAGCAGACCCACACCTGCCCATACAAGCTGCCTCCAGATCTTTACTTTGTGTCTCTGTTTCTGGCAGCACAGCCTAGTCATACTTGGTACAATCTTTCTGACCATTGTGTGGAGAATAAACTATGAGTGGGACATGGGGAAACATGAGGATAATCTCTGTTTCATGAACGAGGACACTCAGGCTTGAAGAAGTTAGGTGAAGAACGTTAGTATCGCGGTTAAAAGTGTTGGCTTCCACAGTCAGCGAACCTGCCTCCGACACTTTCTAGCCTGTAACTTTGAGCAAGTTCCTTAGCCTCTCCAGGCCTTGGTTTTCTCATCTGTAGTATGAGAATAATAACAATACCTACCTCAGACTATTATTGTGATTATTAAATAAAATAAATTATGTGAAAAGACCTGACAGGGCCTGGCACAGAGTGAGACTCCTCACCTGTTAGTTTCCTGTCCCTCCTTCTCTCCTCTCTACCTTTACGCGCCTCTGGTCTATGCTCACGAAAGAGTAATCTTTCCAAGATTAGTGTGCATCCCACACTATTAAGAGGAAATACTTCTGTAAGTAAGGGAGAAAGAGAAGGAGAAAGAGGGTGGGGAGAGAAGAAGTCTTAGCACACGAATGCATATGATGGACTTTCAAGTGCTCAGAGGCTCAGAAGATTGAGAGCAGTGGCTCTGGACACGCTGAAAGACCAGCAACTCATCCTTCAGCCTACGGTCTATGATGTTTTCTGTCCTCCGAGCTCTTCCTTTTCAGACCCCTTCTTTCCTCTCCCCTTCTTTTTCCTTTTCCAAAATAAAAATAGGAAGAGTGAAAAGTTTGACCAATCATCTGTCTCTCAGGCTGTTTTTCTCTGAAGTGCCTGCACTTTTCAGTGGCATGGCAGGACGTTTCAAGACTGTGGAGAGCAGTGTGTGTCTGCGTGAGCGTGTGTGCGCACACGCCCTGAATCGGAGTCCCGGGCTTGGCAATGCAAAGCAGCACATACATGTTTCCTTTTTGGTAGCAGATTCTTTTCCTAATTATGTTTTGCTCAGGCTAATATTAAAATGAATCGGCTTCCTCTGACAACAGTAAGTGTAATAATAACAGGAAATGGCCCAGAATCATACAGTAATAAAAATAGAGTTGGAGGAAAAGCAACAAGAAAGACTCTTGAAAACATTTTTGCTGCCACTCTTTAGCCTCCCATCCCAACCCGCCCCATCCCGCCTATTCGTCCATCCATTAATTACTCAGAAAACAATGAGTCGATTCATAGAACTATGTTTGTAATTGGCAAAATTAATGGGGAGCCTGAAAAGTTCAACTTCTCTTCTTATATCAGAAACTTGTGAAATATAAAATATCAAAAATTAGAGAAAAGGTACACGTATCAGTTTCTCTATAAAACTGACTGATTATGCCTAATATAACGCTCTTGCAAGAAAGGTTGAGTCAAAATAATTCACTTCCATTAATTATATTCCACACCGAAGGCTCCGATAAGTCCTATAAAAAAGCGACCTGGCTAAATCTAAGCCAGTGAGGCCCGAAGTATGTGACCATGGAATTTATTTTTTTCTTTTTTCAATTACTAATTATGAATTAGGGTTACAGAATACAAAATTTTTTAAGGTGTTAATTCTCAAGGGAATGCTCTACTTATGTTCTGAATGCTGCTTCCTGGGCACTTAGCCTTAATATAATGCTCCTTAATTCTGTTAGCCGGTTGCTTAGGCCTTCCTAAAGAAGCTATTTTCTTAGCAATAGTATATTCTGTTCATCAATATACTTAATTCACCCTGAAATTCAGAAGGTAAAATGCCTTTGCCTTTGCAAGCTGATAACCATCACCTTGACCTGACCTGACCAAGTGTACGTTCAGGAGGAGAAAAAAGGGAGACCTGTTCCAAAGCCCATTCTTTCCTTCCTTCCCTGCACCAAGGAAGTCCTTGGTCTTATTTCTACCACAGGATGGAACCTCAGGGCCGTTCACCTTAAACCACTCACAGCCCCCCTTTGTTAAAGAGATGAGAACCAGTGACAATCTCTTTACTCCACCAAAGATTCACAGGGTAAACGGGTGAGTAAAGAGTCTAACCTGTGTGTGTATTAAATGAGGCAACAGGAGACAAGGCTTAGGTCAGAATTCAGGGAAAGCAGGTCTGAGCATGCTCAGTTAGGCCAGGTTTAGCCAGGAAACTTAATACACAGCAATCAACAATCAATGAGCTTGTTCGATGAATGACAATGGCCACATGGGATCACACAAAATACGAAAGCCACCGATCTAAATCCAAAAGGGGTCAGCCTGTGGACACAAAGGCTTTTTATCAGGTGAGACATCTGTTCTGATCTTGCTGCCAATTAGGTCATCATTAGATTCAGCCAACACTTATTGATAGCAGAATTGCCATTGAGAGGAGACATTGACACCTTTACCCTGTCAACTAGGGGCTGCTCTGCTAGTCTGAGAGCATCTGTGAAAACATCTCCCTCTGGCTCTTCCACCTAGGGGCTCTCCTCTGTCCCTGGAATGATACACACAGCCTTTGTGGCTGAACACCCCAGCCCCGTGGGGTCAGTGAGAGCTTCAGGGCAAAGAGAATGAGCTCCATGGAAAGTTTTATACCAAAGTATGTATTTTTCTTTCTGAAATAATACACACGTGTAGTAGAAAATCTAGAATACTACAGATAATCAGAGGGAAGGGAATCAAGGACATCCAGCGTGTTTTAATCCTAACACATCTCCTCCTATCCTTTTCTTCTCTGCATTTTTTTTTTCTATAGAGTAGAAATCATGCTGTTCCAGTTTAAAAGTTTGCGTCATTCTACTCCGGCCACACTGGCCCCCTGGAGATTTTCTAGACACTCCAGTCACGCTCGCACCCCATAGCTTTTTGCACGTGCTGCTCTTCATGAAATGTTTTCCGTCCAGATACTCCAATGATTAGCTCCCTCTCCTTCTTCAGTTCACTGTGCAAATACTACCTCCTCCAAGAGGACTTCCTGACCACATCAATTGAAATAATTGTTTCCTTTTGTCATTCTTCTGTGCCTTTGCTCTGCTTTTTTTTCCCCTCAAGTGCACTACACTACCTGATATCACATTGTGCAGTTGTTTGTTTATTATGGGTGTTCCCCGCTACAATTTAAGCTCCACGAAGGCAAGTGTTTTGTTTTATTTACCACTGAATCCCCACAACCTGGAACAGTGTCTGGCCCATTATAGGTTCTTCATAAATATATATTAAATTAGTGAATAAATATTTTTTGTAACTTGCATTTCTTTCCCTTCGGCAATATTGTACAGAGCCTTCCGGGTCACTAAATATTCTTCAGGAAGCCATTTTTTAAGACTCCATCACATTCTACACTATGGCTCACTTATAGTGTGCTTAACCAATACCCTGTGGTGGAAGATTTAGGTTAAGTGTTCCTCCCACATCCTCCCCACCCCCCATTGTTAAACATATGTAATTCATTAAAAGTACTTAAATGATTTGTTAAATGATTTATTTTTAATGAGAAAAACATTACCCTGAAAACTTATTTGGAAGCTTGAACTGGGGGAAACTCATTAGTAAGCCCTTGATCAGAAGGTAGGGAAGATGAAGACACCTGCCTTATCAGCAGTGTGGGACACATTAGTGACATGCCGGCCACCACACATGTTGTTTTACACAGTTTAAGGCTTATGGAAAAGAAGAAAGCACTTGGAGTATGTAGGTATTGTGACCTGAATTATGTCACGTTGAAGCCCTAACCCCCAGGACCTCAGAATGTGACTGTATTTGGAGACAGGGTCCTGAAAACAGTAACTAAAGTAAAAAAGAGGTCATTATTATGAGCCCTAATCCAATCTGCCTCGTGTCCTTAAAATAAGTAGAAATTTGGACACAAAAAGGGACACCAGGGGTGAGCACAGAGGGAAAACCAGGTGAGGGCACAGCGAGAAGGCAGTGGCCATCTCTAGCCAAGGAGAGAGGCCTCGAATGAGACTAACCCTGCTGGTACCTTGAACTTGAACTTCTACCCTCTAGAACTGTGAGGAAATAAAATAAGCTTCTGTTGGTTAAGTCACTCTGGTTGTGGTATTTTGTTATGGCAACCCCAGAAAATCAACACAATAGGAAATTGTAAGGGTGATTAAATGCCCTGAAAAGGCACTCGAAGCTTCCTAAATAAATTTTTTACTGCATATCAAAGGTCAATATTTTCAACGTAAACATTTCTGAAATCAAAATAAAAGTCATATGAACCAGTCACGCATTGACTTTAATGGAAATTTTTCTTGAGTGTTTCATCTTTAAAAAAAAATTAAACAACAAAAATTAATGTTTAGGTCTCAAAGTAATCAATGTGAATGTCAAAAGACTGGTAGTTCCTGTGACTCTGAACGGCATATTTTATTTATCCTGCTCTATATCCGCCTATTTAGTCCTTAATTAATTAATTTGATTAATATTTAGTAAGCATGTAGCATGGGCCAGTTTCCGAGGATACGATAGTGAGTAAGACAGATAGATGCCTCCTTGCCATAGTGGACTTAAATCTATTGAGGGAAAGAGTTAAAATAATAGAAAATTACAACATGATACCTGCTACTGGTAGAGGGGGCTTCATCTCCTAAGTCAGGAGAAGCAATTTTTTTCTGTAAAGGGCCAGAAAGTAAATCATTTCACCTGTGTGGGTCATGTGGCCTCTATCTCAGTACTCAACTCTGCCATTGTAGAGCAAAAGCAGCCATGGATATTGCTTGAAAAATGAACATAGCTGTGTTCCAATAAAACTTTATTTACAAAACAGGCTGCAGCCCAGATTTGGTTCAGGGAATGTAGTTGCTGATGCCTACCTGTGTCTTGCACTGGATAATTGCTTAACTACTTTTTCAGGGCAACACAGACCACCTTTGTATAAATGTCCTGTCAAGTGAGGTGAGTCAGTAAAGTATGGATAAATCTTTGGGCTTCGTGGCATATGTAAGAGAACAAATGATTCTGCAAGATGGGTCTGAGACTCCTAAACGTACAGAACAGCAAATCGCATATCCCAGATGGTTGTGCTGAAAATACAAGTCTAGTCACCTGAGCTTATGGCATAGTCCCTTCCTTCCCCCAACTCTTCAGAACACGGGACACCACCCTTTCATACAACTCAAGCCTGGCAGTTGTACCTAATGTTTTGGGCTGGGCTGGAACCTCTGACTATAACTGTCCTCCATGAGAGCTTATTCATGCTTCCCATCCAAGTTTCCAGAGCCTTCACTCTCAAAACAGCACTTCTCAGAAACCATGGTTTGTGGCTTAAACTGCATGTACCACACCCTGAGGTAAAACTTCCAGGCCACATTAAAACATGGTGTGCATAATTTCCAGAAGTTTCTAGGGAGAGTTGATCCACCTGTATGTTGACGTGGCATAGGCCTTCACTCTTTTAATTGCAGACTTTCCGAAACCCTCACATTTCAGTATAAAAAAGAACCAGGATCAGAATTACTAGGAGCTGGGTCATAATCATAAGTGAACTTGTGAACATCAGTTGACATAAAAAAAGTTGCCACACTAGAAGCAAGGACAAGGTGCAAAACATAGAGGACAATGGCTCTTTATGACTGAGGAGTTCATTCATGTGTTCAACAAATCTTTATTCGTCGTTTGCTATGAGCCGGCCACTGTTCTCGGTGCTGGATGAGACAAAAATCTCTGCCCACCTGGACACTGCAGTCTATACCCAGTGCATCTTTTTAGTAAAGGAGACACTTGAGCTGGGAGGGGCCTTTATAATGTACAACTCCAGGGACCACCATTCACATCACACTCTCATGTCAGCGGCACTCCCTGGAGTTGTGAAATGTACAGTCTGTGGAGTCTTACATGGTGACTGTGACTTGAGTCTTGAAGAACTAGGATTCCACTAAGTGTAGAAGCTGAGGGAGGACAGTCCACGTAGAGGGCAATAGTATCTACAAAGGCATGAACAATCATTTATTTAGTGCCTACTGTTTACCTGACTCAAGGCCCCGGGGCTACTAAGAGAGAAATTTTTTTGACCTGTGTTATAAAACCACATCACCCCTTCAGCCATAGAATTTTAAAAAGTTATTGAGCGCTTACCATGATTCAGGTTCTGCTTTACAACATGGGGATGCAATAGTGAACCAATCAGAAATGGTGCCCAACTTCATGGAATTCACAGTCCAATAAAAAAGACATGTTGAATAATTACAAAAATAATTAGCATTTTGAAAGTAAAGTGCCAGGTCTCAGAAATGCTCATAACTGGGATGGCATGGCTAGATTGGGTAGTTAAGAGAGTTTTGTGGTGGGAGAGGGTGGAAGAAATGAGACAAAAGCATGGGAGAAGGGAAAGAATTTGGATTATTTAAGAAATCAATGTCCACAGCAAAAACAAATCAGTAGCAACTTAAAGGAAAGTGAGCAGCTCAAAAAAATGTAATACACCATCTTATTGTTAATCTTGGACAGCAGGTCTCCATGGGAAAGGGTCAGAAGGACGGGTGACTTCAGCGTGCATTATGTGAACGGATGGCCTTATTTCTCTAAATCAGGGGTCCCCAATTTTTTTGGCACCAGGGACTGATGCTCCTATGAAAATCTAATGCCTGATGATCTGAGGTGGAGCTGAGGCGGTGATGCTAGCACTGGCTACCAATTAGGAGTGGCTGCCAATAAAGACAAAGCTTCTTTCACTTACCCACGACTCCCCTCCTACTGTGCAGCCTGGTTCTTAACAAGCGGTGACCTGGTCTGTGGCCCAGGGTTTGGGGACCCCTGCTCTAAATGACAGTGTAGTCATCTATGAGAATTACTGAATATTAATGGAACAAATTTTGGAAGAGCAGTGGTCCCTGATACCTCCCCCCACCAAACAGACAAACATAAATCATTCCTGAGAGTCTGTCTTCTTCTTTTGGAACATTAAGGCAGAAGAATTCCATAAACGACTTCTGCGAGGAGGGGAAGAGTGGTCCATTGATAAACTTGGGAGCTGGAAAAGGAATGCAATGTGCTAATGCACAATTATGGACTGGGGCTGATTTTTGAGGTCAGACTTCCCTGAAGATGTCTGACATATGATCCAGAAGCCATCAGAATAGACCACATTATAGTCATCTGTTCAAATTAACCTCAAAGTACAGCATCCATCAGGAAGTTTGGGGAAGATGATCTATCATCAACACAAACACAGTAACAGTGGCTTGGGCTCAGAGGAAAAGTCCAAACAACTTAGAGGAGTTCTCGAACTCCAGCACACACCAGAATCACCAGGAGGGCTTGTGGAAACATAGGTTTTTAGACCCCACCCACAGAGTTCTTGAATCAGGAAGTCAGGTCAATGGCAGAGAATTTGCTTTTCTTACAAGTTCCCAGGTAGAGCTGATAATACTGGACCATGTTTTCACACTTCACACCCATTCTTCCTACATATATTGTGGGGCTTTTCAAGATCTGGCCCTAAGTCTCTTGTTCATACTTCTTTGCCACAGTCAGGTTACCATAATACACTTGACCATCTCAGAAAACAGATTTTTTTTAAACCTGCTCAGAACACAAGTGAGGTCTCCTCTATGCATAGTCATTCAGTTTGTTCCCTCCACCCTTAAGTCCTCATATCTGTCTCATGAAATCTTCAAAGACCAGCTTAAATACTGCTTTCTCTGTCAAGCTTTCTCTGATCACTAAACTTCAGAAATAAACTTTTAAATTCATCTAGTATTCTGTGCACTGATCTCTGTGGTAGATTATGATTGCTTTTGTCATTCAGTCATTCATTCAATAAACATGGATGAGATACCAGTTGGGGTACATGTGCCTTGGTCCAGCTGGGAGCTGAGGCTGTAATGGGGAAAGATGTGAGCTCTATACCTTGCAAGAGTTTATTGTCATTGGGAAAAAGACAAGTTAACAGGTAACTACAGTACAGAGTGATGGGTACGAAGGTTAGTTATGAAAGTACTTTGAGAAAAACCAGTGTTGACTGGTTCAGGAAAGACTTTCCAGAAGAAATAATTTCCTTCTGATATGTGATGGATGGATGAGATTTAATGACAAAAGGTGTAGAAAAAAACGTAGGGAAAAGGAAAGAGTGATCAGGCCAGAGATGAGAGAGGAGATATGGCTGAAGGGCCAAATGTGAGGAGAAGACAGATGAGAGGCAAAGCTAAGGAAGAGCTGCGGTGGTTCGTGAAGATCCTTAGATACCTTGGGTAGCAGTTTTGATCCAATTAGGAGAAAGCAGCCATATGGTAGGTTAAACACAGAAAATTTAACGTCTTAAATTGATGACTGATATGGCATGTGAAACAATTTTAAATGATCACTTTCTCTTCTTAATTCATACCCAAGATGGGAAAGTAGTTCTTTCTACAAATAACTACCTTTTGATTTTAATTTTCTGTGGAATGTGCTACACATACAGCAACAATAAAAACACCACCACCACACCTAGCATTGAGTTTAGAGAGTATTTCCTACTTAAAGCCATATCCCAGATCTAGGACTGGGCAAAGAATAACTGGAAGTTTCTCAAGCCAAGCCTCAGGGAAATTCATCCAACATTCCTAATTGCAATGAAACCCCAAATCTAAAAAAGGCAATTTGTGCAGTGCCCATTATGGTTTTATTATGGAAGTTTCTGTACAGCTGTGGTTAGGGTCCTCCCAGTGTTCATAAAGTGATGAGTCACAGAAAATGAGTGAACATGCATTATTCCAGAAGACTGACCATAAAATATATTTATATGTGATACTTAAGACCCTTCATAGTAAGCATGTATTAAATTTAGACATATATATATTTGTATATAGAAAGTTTTGTGGAATAGTGAGTAATTTCTCATTGTGTTGTTCTAAAGGCTTAAAAGGAAACTGGAATTGACTCTATTCTACCCCCTTTGTAATACTTGTTTTGGTTATAATAAAAATCTAATGATTAAAAAATGGGATCAGAGACTTTAGCCAAATAGTTTAGTTCCCTTACTGGCTAAGAAGGAAAGGAGAAGGTTGAAAGCAGGGTGGATAAGTCATAAAATGCCTATGGTTAGAAAGATTAAAAATTCTGTAGAACCTTTGAACATTTGGAAGATGACTTCTCACATCTTGTCGCACCTTTGATCCTCCTCCAACCCCCTGATGGCTCCCCTTGTTCTTACCCCGCACTTGCTCGCTAAATGCAGCCTATCCCAAGGTTCCAGCTTCAGTCTTATTCAACACCCTCCCTTCTGTATGCTGTCAAACACATCCATGGCTTCAACTACCAAATGTGAATTCCCAGCTTTTGAATACCAGCCCCATATTTTCAGCTGCCCATTTATATAACCGAGTTATTCTGCCCAACCCTTTACTTCCTTTCAGTTAAAGAATAATACATCTACATCGTTTGGCGTGTAATTATGCAGGAAGGTCCCCTAGAGTGGATAGTGTACATTTCCCTCCCACTTTGATATCAGGTTTGTCATGTGACTTGTTTCGGCCAATGGAATGTTAGCGGTCATAAAACAAGGAGAAATTTTAAATGAGCTTGCCTGACTTGAGTTGACCTCTTGTGCCTTTGCAGTCACTAGGAGAGGAGTATGCTTTATGTGGTTTCTAGTTCCAGCAAGAAATACCTGGGAACAGACTTGATTGTTACCTGCAGCCTGGGGCCAGGTGAGAATGGAGGGAAAGATTGCACAGGTGCATGAGAAAACTTTTGGAGGTGATAGATATGTTCATTATTTTGATTGTGGTGATTGTTCCACAGATAAATTCATTGTCAAAACTTATCAAATTTTAAATATTTGCAGTTTATTGTGTGTCAGTTATACTCCAATGACTGTTAAAATATGTCTGTTTTTAAATGAGCAGTTATTGCATAAAATTTCAAAATTAATAATAAGATTTTGTCATATTAATGAGGAATTTATTTGCAATTGTTCTTCATTGAGATAAGTTCCACATACATTTGGTTTCCTTTTATTATTTTACTTATAAAATTATAATATTCTAAATAAATTGACTTATTGTACCTATCATATTTGAGAGTTGCCCATGATACATTTTTGAGTAATAAAAAGCAAGAGTAAAGTGTATGGTAAAATGTCATCCTTTTGTTAATAACAAGAATGAGAAAGAAGAGATCATATGTGTGTTTATTCATATATTAGTTTACATATTTGAGCATAGAGGAAGGCAGTTGGGGCTGGTGGCAAGCATTTAGTAGTTTAGGCTATCTAGCTGATAAGGATTTCTTATCCCAATGCTGGAAATTGTCATTTTCAACTTGGGAGATATTTATTAGTCGGTGAATTCCTAAAGCACCCATTGTGTTGCCTTCTGCTCTTGAAAGTACTTCTTCATGGTATGTTGGAGCATTTGGATGTGGTTTTAAAATATGACCAATAATATATCATCAGTGGTTATCTTCAACAAGTGGAGAAAATCATCAAGTACTGGGAAAGAATCAGATTCCCGGAGATGGAAGAGTTTGTACCAGTTTGGTTTTCTTAAGTAATCCTAATATTTTATCTAATCTTCACCATTAAAAGTCATGGCATTTTGGAACCAATATAGAGTACATATCATTGAGATAATCCACTTAAGAAAGCCACTTGAAATGATAGTTAACAAAGGGCATTTTAGCGTTATGAAAAGATGTTAGTTTTTATTCTCATTCTTCATTTGAAAAAAATTATAAGAGCTCATTGCCCCTCAAGACCCAGCACGCTCTAGTGCCAAAAAGCAGAATGTTATACTCACTGCTCAGTTGATAACAAAGAACAAGAAAGACTCATTTAGACTCATTGTACTCATTAGATGTGGTTTGCTTGGACTTGGAATTGTGACCATTTGTTTCAATTCTGACTCAAGAGCAGATAGCATAGCATCGGGGCAACCTTGCTGCACAAGTGTGGGGGGTAATGGTGCCGTTGTCCTCTTCTAGCAGAAGGTCAATACTGTTTTTTGGAGTTGTTTCTGCCAGTTCTCTTTGAATCAAGCAGTATGTGAACTGGCACTGGGTACGAGCTCTTTTAATTGCTAAGGAATGTCATCACTACTGAGTCTAGCCACTTTTGCAGCCTGCACATGAATCACAAAATAACCGTTAATTGCATGGAAAGTGTCTTCTCTTATGGCAGGGACTTAAGCAATTAAATGGAGCAAGATGTTGTCTTGTACATTCCCCTCATATGTGTCCTACATAAAGGCTAAGAGCTATTCATACTCTGCGTATCAATAGTCATCCAACAATAAATAGCAACTTCTCTCTGTTGCCCACTACCACAAATAAGAAATCCAGAAGTGTCATTGGATGAGGAAACCTTGCCAAAGCTTCATCTTGATTTCTTCCAGGGCATATTTTTTATTAACTTAAGCCCAGTCTTGATGATGGTCTTGGCCACAAGGTGACTATGTTGTTTTGTTTCAAAGAATAAGAATTTGATGATTGTTCAAGAGTTTTGGTCTCTTCGCTGCCTTAACTAATTCACCAGTTTCGTATTGGAAAACATTTTTTGTCCTTGTTCTGGAGAAACTCAAGTGCTTAACAATTATACTAGTGAGCTTTGTTTAAAAATTAAGTGAAAATGTTGTTAGCTGTGTGTTTCTGCTCTATAAAATTTCAAAATAGATAATACCTTGGGTGCTAGAGAGTAATAGAATCTATCTCTCACATATTCATTCATTCATTCATCATTCCTTTTGAAAGTCAATATTCTTTTAGTATAATTCGTTTGGAGTAAAATATACTTTCAGATATTTATTCTGATTCCTCCTGTGCATACGTTTGGGTGAGAGGCTGTCAAAAACATGGCACACTAGCACACAGTAGCCTTTTGTCTCAACACATACATATTCACACTTACACTTGAGTCCCATTCCTTCTTTATAACATTATTTTGAACTATAGTAACTACACATCTATTTTCATCACTAACATTATGCTCAAATCACTTATGAGCCACAGATCTACTTATGGGAATTGTAAATGTAAAGCCACAAAATAATGATGGAAAATAAAAATTCAACAAATATTAAAAGTAATGTACAAATGAGGTGAAAACACTAGTCAAGTTAAGTGAACATTAGCAAAGGTAACCTTTAAAAACATAAAGGAATCTCTATGAAAACCATACTTATCTTTACATTTAAAATTTGTGAAAAAAATATGAATAAACTTAGGTCATTTTTTTTTCTTGGAAACTATGAAGTCACTTCTAACTGCCAGAAAGACAGCACTTCAAAAAACATAGCTGTGAAGTATGTATATCATGCTAAATAATTGAATAAATGAATGAACGAATGAACTGAATTGAATGATTTGGAAATCTAAGTTTCCAGGTTAATTCGTGCCATAGTCCCAATGTAGAAACATAATCTTTCTCTATCAAAAGCTAAGAATTTTCTATTCCAGTGGAAAAGGCCATTTCAAACTGACAGAAGGGCCACCACATACCAGTAGAGAGCTCTTAGCAGAAATATAAATATGGGACATGAGAAACTCCTTATTCTGAGCATACTATTTAGGTAGGTTTTAAGAAACTCTTCTGGATCATTCTTAAAGATAAAGTAAAACATAAAAATAGAATGGTCACTCAGGCAGGAATATATACATCCTTCTTGCCTTAAGTGACTGATGACAGACCCTATGATTTCTCTACATTAGGCTGCAAAATCTAGGTGGATTTTTTGAGCAATGATGCAGAATCCTTTCAAATGTAGGAACATTCATTTGTGGACTATCAGGTTTTTTCCACATCTCTGAGTTCTTTTCTTTTAAACTGATCACAGTCTGCCAAACACTGTCTTACACTATTTTATTAGTAACACTTATGGCTTGTGACCTTTTGGGAGAGACAATGGCAAATACAGATATTTATACCTAATTTCACAATCTATCTGATTTGGAATTTCAATATCCCCACTCTGTAAGATTTGACCTCAGCACAAGTGAGGAGGTTACTTTTGTTTCATCAAAAGTCAGTTTCCTCGGGTTGTCCCTGAAGCAGCTTCCTAGGTCCTTAGCCTTAACTTTAGAAGGTTCAGATTGGCATTGTTCTGGGATGATTTCACCTGAAAATAGTGGAAACCTGGATTCAGTGTGGTTAAAACAAATTGAGGCTTGTTTTCCTGACATAACAAGAAGTCCCTAGGTAGGTGGTGACTGGGATCAGTTTGGTGGGTCCACAACGCTGGAGCTGACCGCTCTACGATTGTTTTGGCCTCAAGGTTACAACTTGGCTGCTGCACCTCCAGACAAACATCATATTCAATAATGGATAAAGGCAGATGGGGGAAATAGCAGGATTCCAGCTATACTTTCCCTTTATTTAAGAAATCAAGTGCTTTTCCAAGCCCCCACTTGCTGACTTCCACTTCTAACTCTGCCCCAAATCATGTCACATGACAAGCCTCACTGCAAAGAATGCTGGGAAGTGAAGTGCTTAGCTTTCCAGTCCCTTCGGAGAAGAAGGCTGGGGAGAAGGTACCTGGAAATGAATGTTTAGAGAGTCAGCCTACCATATCTGCCACAGAGTCTACCACCATTATGCTGTTCTGAGAAAAGAGAAGAGAGGGGAGGGGAGAGAGGAGGTGGGAAGAGGAGAGAAAAGAAGATAAAAGAAAAGGAAAAGAGGGAAAGAAAGATGGGCTGCAATGGGCTGAAGTTCGGTCCCAGTTCTGCCACTTCCTAGTTATAGGAAAGCTAAGACTCTGGAAAAGTTATTTAATGCATCTATGCCTTCGTTTTCTCATTTGTGAAGGGGAGATAGGAATAATAAAGTATGATTTATGTGAAAATAAAGTATGATTTATGCAAAGAACTAAGCCCAACACCTGACACAGAGTAATCACTCTAGGCCACTACCAACATCCCACTGCTATTACTACTACTACTACTACTACTACTACTACTACTACTACTACTACTAATGCCGCCGATTGATAATAATCACTTAACTATATATGAAAATATTTCCATTTAGATAAGACACTCAATAAACAATAAAATTTATAGAATTTTATAAATGCCCTTCCTCTATCTCTTCCCTTTTAATCATTTGGTGATAGGATACTATTGCAAACATTCGAAAAATTGTCTTTAGCCTTAGGATTTCATTCAGTCACTCATCAACAGTGATTTATTAAACACTTGCCATGTGTCAGGCACTCTGCTGAGTATCGAGAATATGGTGGTGACTAAAATAGGCAGAATCCCTGTCCACATAACCTATACAATCTAATTGGCGAGACAGACATTAAATAAATAATTACAAACATAAAAGCATAATTAAAACCTTGGTCAATATAAACACTGAGGTTTTCCTCTTTTAAGAACGTTAATGCTTTTACAAAGTCCAGAAGTTGAGTAATTTTCAGACATCTGTGAAAGTCACTCTGAAAATCTGAAATGACTTGAAACTCTTTGCCTGCTTTTATATTAAGGGCATTTTGAAAATTAATTCCTATACCTTGTTAGGAATGTATTTCTTCTTATGAGAACTATATTTCCTGCAACTGAAAATTAATGTAAGATGTTGGTCGCCCTGGAATGGAACAACCGACCGTATGAAATCATTTTGTGGTTTGATACTTCATTATTAGCCCAAGGAGTCTCCACTCCCTTCCCTGCCCCCAACTTTTTGCCACTGAAAATAGCAATTAGTTCAAGTAGAAAAGATTACAGCCAGGTGCACTGTTTGAAGTTTCTAGATTTTTTTCCCCTCTTTTAGTTGTGATGGGGGTGGGAGCATGGGGGGGGTGTCAGGGAGGAGAAACATCTTTTGTTAAGTATTTGCAGTCTGTGGGCATCCTGGTAATTCAACAGGCATCTCTGGAATCCTAGGGCCTTGGTTCCTTTTGTGTTTAACCATCAAGCTCTAACCTCAAGGGCGTTTGCTGTGGGTTGAAATGGGAGTTGTGAGGCTTATTCACTGATGTGCAAAATGACATGATCCTTTTAAGAGTAAGAATGAGTTTGATTAGATGAAAGGCGAGGAGATGGTGGAACTTAATATCTTATAAAGGAATCCAAGAGATATTTATTAGAAATTGAATTATATTTTTATAAATACGTAAGATGTGACAGATGAAGTCCAGATAAAGTATGTTTACATGATGGTCCTTTCACATCTTCCCCCAAAGAAGATGCACAAATAAATACCTGTAATTTTATCTTTTTGAAGGTTTTTTTTTGTGAATTCTTTAGAATTCTTGGTATAAAAATTTATATGTTTGAAAATTAGAATTAAATTTAAAATACTGAGTGACGGTAGAGAGCTTCTCCTGGGCTTCTAAAATTCTCCCAGGGAATTATTTATTACTTTGGTCCCCCAAACTCCCCAGGCAGGACAGATTGACAAGTACTATGAGTACAAAGGGAAGAGTGGTCAGTAGCCTCTAAATGGTCCTTCACAGAATGAATCCCAGGAGCCCCAGTCTTCTTATTCATTAAGTTATGAAAACATCAGCAGCCCTGCCTTGGTCTCGGAACATCATGAGGATGAAACAAGACAGAGAAAGTGTCCGTGTTTCTCTAAAGAAAAATTCCTGCTATACGGAAGCCAGGAGAGTAACAGAACACCCCCTCTGCTTGAGCCACATAGCCTAGCCCTCCTTTTCTGGGATAGGGACGAGGTCTTACTAATTTCTTGTTCAACCATAAATCCTGACCACACTAAAAAAATGCTTAAAAGAAGATAGAAGGAAGACCGATCTCAAATAATGTTTGGAAAAGTGTAAAATTCGCAACTCCCAAATTGGTGGAAAAGCATGAATTTACTCAAAACAGAGGGTTGTCCTCATATAATAGGAGGATCTGGAGCCAGACAGTCCACGGGTTCATACCCGGCTCTGCCACCTCGATTTTCTCACCTGTAAATGGAGACAGTAATGTCTGTCTCACAGGAGTATTGTGAAGTTTAATTGAAATAACCTCTAAAAAACAGTTAAACTCATTAGGACTAGGTCTAGCTGCTTATAACAGAAGATCCAAAATAAGAACAGCTTAATCACACAAGAATTCATTTTCACATGTAAAAGATGCCTGGAGATAGCCAGTTATAGCTAAGATGTTAGTCCCAATAAGTCACAGGGAGCTAGGAGCCAGCTGTCTTTGGCTCCGGCACCTTAGACTCGATCTTCAAGTTAATTTCATGGTCCAAAATGGCTCCTCTGTGTCAGGAATGGGGAAAGGAGCTTTTATCAAATGTCTGTCCACCTTCTAAGAAGCCCTTCTGGAAGTCTTTCCCAACATTTTTATCTAGGTCATTGGCTAGAGCTGGGTCATGTGGCCGCATCCAAACCTAGGGAGACTGGGAAATAAAATACTTTTATATCAATAAAATAGCTGTTCTGGTATTAAAGACACCTGTTCGTAAGAACTGGAGTGTTGATAGGCAACCAGCAGTCGCTGCCACAGGACCTGGTGCCAAGCGAGTGGCCAGTTTAAGTTAGTTGCTATTGCTGTTGTTGTTGTCAGTGATGCATCAATAAAAATCGGTCTTCGAAATGCACTTCTATTCTCCTGTTTGACTGTTAAAGTAATATAGCTGATTTCAGACACCCACATCTCAACATTCATATGTGCCTCTGAATGAGTCCTGCCCTGCCAAAGGTGTTACCAGCAGAGTATAGATACACTGTTTTGATATTGCTTAAAAAAAAAAAAATGTTGTTTTGATCCTTAGAACTAGCCATTATTCAATTACTAAATACACATTTATTTGGCACCTGAGCCCTATGCTAAGTGAAGGGGGTATGAAAACCCAGATCCCAGATCTCTAATAGCTCACAAACAAGTAGTAGAAGAGCCACTGGAACATCTCGTCCACAGAGTGGACAGAGGTATAAACATCAGGGGTCCAGGAGTGCACGGGACAGATGGCAGCAAGACCTGTCCTTGCAGGGCAAAGAATGAATTCCAGGAGAGGAGACAGCTGAGTTGACTCTGAAAGACAAGTTGTGCAAACATAGGTGAGAGCGAAGAAGAGTCCAGAGGTGGAAAGGACAGTGCGCCCAAAGGCACAGACACCAGAGAGAACCACGGTGTCTTAGAGCAGCGGTCCCCAACCTTTCTGGCACCGAGACTGGTGCTCCTATGAGAATCTAATGCCTGATGATCTGAGGCGGTGATGCTAGTGCTGGGGAGTGGCTGCAAATACAGATGAAGTGCTGTTAGTTCGCCTGCCACTCAACTCTTGCTGTGCAGCCCGGTTCCTAACAGGCCCTGGAGTGGTACCGGTTCTCTGCATGGGGGTTGGGACTCCTGTCTTAGAGGGAAGGGCAGTACAGTGGTTCCATGCAACTTTAACAACCTATAGCACATTATCTTATATATCTTCAGTGAGGAAAATTTCCATCCTCTGAGCCCTGATTTACTCTCTGGAAGCAGCCCAAATAATTGGGGGCTAAGTCACATGAACAAAGTGGGCAATTGAGATGGATGTTTCTATCTTAAGGCAAAAAATAAGATTGGGGAAGTCAAAATAATGGAACATACATTCTTGTGCAATTCACGGCTTGACTTAAAAAATACCACCCCCCTCAAAAAAAGAACAGAAATGTTGGCACCAACAGTGAACAGCATTGTTAATGATAAGAATATAAACAAACTCCCAAGATGACCCCTTGAGAGGAGACAACAGGTTGGGATGGATTGTCTATTAAAGTGTCACATTATATGATGGCTATGCTTAATTATGGTGTAGAGTCAATAAAAAGATCACCACAATGCAAATCCATGGTAGAAATTTCAATTCCAGCCCAGTTTAAGAAGAAGTATTTTCACTTTCTCTTTTAAAACTCTATATATTTTTCTGTGGAGATTTTTTTTAAATAGTTAATTAATTTACATGTACTAGACCTTTAAAAATACATGCAATTTGCTTGGATTTCTGTACCTCTCAGACTTCAGAATATTCATAAAATGAGAATCCTTTTAATATTCTCCTTTTCCTCTTCTATCTAATAAGTTGCTGTTTCTAATTAACTCCCCATCCCTAAATATTTCTCAAGCGTATCATCTCCTCTTTACATCTTGCCTGCCATTGTCTTGATCCAAGGCTTCATAATCCCTTACCTAACTCAACAATTAACTTTCCAACTGCCTTCCCTCTTTCTTCTCTCCCCTTCCCCTAATCTGTTCCAAACACTTGCCACAGAGTGATCTTTCCAAATGAAAATGATTTTTTTTTCCCATCGCTCGAAACTCCCCAAAGACTCACCTCGGAGATCCTTAAGGACGCAGAGTTTTATAAACATCCCAAATCCCTCCATTTGAAAAGAAATGAAGTCCTGCCTACCTGCCCAGCCTCATCTCTCTTTGCTCCTAACCACACATTTGTGGTTCCACTAACAGGTACCTCTTTTGCTTCCAAGGCCAGCACATAATTTATCAACAAATCCCGTCACTTGGCCTTCAGATCTTATTCTCGCCCTATCCACTTTTTATCACTCAACTGCTGCTGCCCCGTCTGTACCACTATCTCTAGACTGGAAGACTGTGCTGCCCTCTTCTCTGGTCTCCTTGCCTTTTCCTCTTGCCTCCTCCAGGCCAAGCTTCACACACCTATAAATAAAATTACTCGTTTCTCTGATTCCCCATCTTATTTGGGAGCCAAAGTCCTCACATGGAGGCTCTAAGACTCCACACACTCCGTCCTCTGGCCCTCTCCTCATGCTGCTCTAATTCACTTCCCTGTGGTGAGACTGCTGTCATCGATGGTTCTTTAACGGGGTCGAGGGAGCTTCTCTTCAGAACCTTTGCATGTACTGTTCCCTCTGTCAGGAATTCTCATCCTGCCCTCCCTACTAAAATATAAGCATCAAAGGGCGCTGCTTTGGATTCATCTCTGTAGCCCAGCACATCGAACACTGTCTAGCACATCATAAGCACTCAGATTCTTTGCTGATTTTGTTTGATGCCTTTATCCTAGGCAATGGGGGAAAAGTCAAACCTGGTGAGTTCAAACTCCAGTCTATCTTTAATAACGAGGTAATTTGGGGCAAGGAATCTCTGAGCTCCGTTTTGCTATTTGTAAAATGGAAAATCTGTAAAATACTGAGGATATATGGGAAGTGTTGTTTCTTTCTCTAGGAAATCTGAGTTTACACAGATAGTGACGTGATCCTTATAGTAACATTCCACAGTGTCCTAAACACAGAAATGGGACATCTCAGTTGGACCAGACAGAAATTCCTGATTATTAGAGCTATCTAGCTGGCTTCAAAATTATATAATTGAGGTCTTTTATTATTTAAAATGCATTCTCTCCCAGGAATGTAAAAAATTACTTTCAAATAATTTTTTTTTCTCTCAATTTATCCCTACTTTGAAGCAAAAATACATTATGAACAACATATTGGTAGGAAAACTACATGTTTTAAATATTCTTCCTTGTGTCTTTTCCTGACCTCTGCCCTTATGTTTATGCCCCTTAATGGGGAAGAGCACAGTGCCCGTAGGCGTCGTTCCTCTGTCAAATACATTTTACTCGTTTATTCCGTTCTGACTGACACTCACTCAGAAGTGTCTGCGTTGGGTAGGACTGCAGTTGCAGTGATCACATGTCCTCACTTACACCTGTTGCCCTACTGCAATTATTAATAGTGTCCCTTTCACTCTCAAACATGTCCTGGTTTACACAATAAGTTATGTTGTCACCCTACTTATAGTCTATGTTTAAAAGCACATTTTTGACAAGAATAGATTTCGGAGGCCCATTACATTTATTTTCCTTTTTTTCTTTCTAGTTACTTTACTTAGATCTGACCATAGTCTTGAAATATTCTTTATGACTGCTGCTTTGCTTGTGACACAACTGAACTTAGGGTATTTTTTTTATTATTATTCTTACAGTATGTGGTGGCCCCCTAACACTGCTTTTTCCCCAAATCCTTTCCACAATATAATTTTTCTGATTACCTCATTCTGTACCTGTAGCAACATCAGATAGAAATAAGCTTCATTCAGACAAACGTGTGTTTCCTTACCTGGTTTTTTCCACACCCAGGGCAACCAAATCTTGACTCTACCAGTCCAGTGGTCCACCTGGCCCAGGATGTGACAATGCACACAAGAGTTCTCAGACTTTGGAGAACTGGTTGAGAGTGTGTGGATGGTATAGTACTGTGTGTCAATTTTAGTGTCAAAACCTTTATTCCAGAAAGAATATATAAGGTCATCTTTAGAATGATAGGCACATGGACTGCCTATATTTGAAGAAGCATTGTGTATCAGTGTGTTTCAGCTCACCATCTTAAAATTGGAGGGGCAAATGGCAGCTTAAACATGAACTACTATGCTTTGATAGGAGAGGGGGGGTGGAAAAGTTATAGAGCAGGGATAGCAAATGGTGTTCTACCCAGAGTACTACTCTATTCCATTGGCTCCAAGAGGCTGAGTCTGGGCTTAGTCAGAGAGAGGGGTATGATTGATTAGTGAAGTCTATCTTGGGCATAGGAAGGAAAAGTAGATGCATCAGGGTTCAAGCATTAGCTAACCCTGTTGAAGGGCAAGGGGTTTGGCAGAGAGATTAATGACATATTAATTGTTGCTGGAGCAACAGGAATAACTCTCCAGTTTATCTATGGCACAGATACAGCCCCAAAAGAAGAAGTAACTTTCCTAAAGTTCTCAGCTCAATTAGCTCAGCCATTAGTAACCAAAGATCTGGTCCATTGAATATTAGTCCATTAAAGAGTTTTAAAACATACAAAGAAGAGAAAGAGTGGTGAAGGCATACTTCCTCTACTTCCCGGTCTTGCTCCAGGTTATGTCTGTATGTAAGAAAGCAAAAATACAATAAGACAAAGCAACAAACAAACAAAAAAGATGAATGAGGCTGATTTTTAATGGGCCATTGGGCTATTTCTAAGTTCAAAAGCTGTGGGCAACAAAGAGTCCCTTAATGAGGAAAGTTTAGCTTTGCCACTGAATGCAATCAACTTTTTTTTCACCAGGGAAAAAAATACATCGGGCAGTATCCAGAGAATATGTCCTCTGTCTGGAATTTTCTAGGAAAGGGCTGAAATGAACTGGAGCAACTGTTAAGTAGCTTTCAGAGAACTCCCTGCTCTTGTTGCTGAAATCAGTTGTGTGACCTGAGTAAATTTATATTTAAAAACAGCTTGGCGCTTACTCTGCCATTGAATGCAATTAGCTTCAGTTCATGAATTGAATTATTTTCTACTTCCTGGAAATAAACCAGCCTGGGTTATATGGGAATGAAGGGGTGGGGAAGCTCGTTGCCACTTCTGCCTGCTCTCAAGTCTTGTGTTTTTTCCAAGGCCAACCATGATAAACACAAGGTAGCTTGGGAAGAAAGAAACTACTGTGATAAAGCATTATATACACTGCCTGATTCACAGAGAGCCCATCTGAGGACCACACTTAATTTGAATCAAGACTCATCTTTTGCCAGGTTCAAACACCAATCCAATTTTTTCATCTAAGTCGGAAATCCACAGAGGCTTACTCTGTAGACATCAAAGTGTCACTCATATCTGAAGCTGGACTTACTAGCCCCTGCTTGTCTGAATACCCCCAATCCCATGGCACTTCATCCAAAGGAATTATTCTCCAGTGGTGGGATTTTAGAATCAATGAGATTTTCTTAGCCACTTCTAGTCAAGCCAGGTAGAAAATGATTACTCTGCCCTCTTATAGGACAAATCGTTCTTATTTGTAAAGATAAGAAAAATCATCCTCCCTCTCCTCATGAGGTCATGATCTGAATCACTTTCTTAAATTGGGCTATACTGGGCTATAAAAACTCCATACCATACAAGGGTCAGGAGGTTAACAAAAATGTGTCAATGGGTTGAGTGTGAAGGCCACAGAGATTAGTGGAGGCTGAGGAACTGGAACTATCCTCTAAAGTCCTTTAAATTGATTTTTAAGACACTGATTATCAAGCAAAATACCCCAGTTTATAATCCCTAAACTTCAAGATCCAGTATTAACACTAACATTTATTGTGCACTTCCTAAATGCCAGGCTCTCTCTCCTGAGGTGTTCACATATATCAAGTCACTTAATCCTTACAGAATCCTGAAAAAAAAAAACTACCAATATTATGTCCATTTTAAAGAAAATAAAACTGAGACACAGAAAATAAAATTAATTGTGTAGTCAATAAATGGCAGAGCCAAGATCTGAACCCAAAGCTCTCTGGTTCTAGAGCCCATGTATTTAACCAAAAGCAAGAACTAAAGTTAGTACATTTTCATCTCTTGCCAAGAGATTTTGAACCTAGATGCTCCAACTATGACATGGATGAAGAGATAAATGAGTGGTTTGGAGTCGGAGGGAGTACAGGAGAGATAAATAGTCTTCCTCAAGCCAAACCAGGGGACATTGAGTGGCCTCCCCAGATGATACAACTGAATGCAATGATCCTTTGTATGTGTCTTCTATGCTTTACTATGGTGATATTAATTTTTTAAAAAGTTCCATTCTGCTCATTTGCCTAGCCAGCATCCATCTGTTGATAGTTAATTCCAAACTAAAGCCCCATTTGAATACTGGAGGTGCCTTTTGAATTATTCAGACAGTATATGATGACCTTTTCTCAATTAAGCTATTGTTTGAGTGATACATTGCCCTGGTGATGATGTATCTGGCTCCAGGCACATAGCAGATGCTGCCTGTTGTCTTTTTAAAGACACACCATACTAATGTGTTCTTATAGGTCACCATTAATGTCAGAGGGAAAAAAAATCAATTAACAGGTAGCCATAGGAACCCACTTGTGTTCAGCCCCATGACTGTCCAACCCTTTCCTGAACATTTTTACCCGGGTGCTCCATAGGCACCTGAAACTTGGCCTGATTCAAAACGAGTGATTTATCTCTTCCTTTATCCCCAAACCTGCTCTTCCCATAGCATTTTTGATGCAGACTAGCAATTCTGCCATTTTATTAATCTACTTAATTTGAACTCTTACATTTTCCTTTCTCTCCCAAATCCTACATCCAATTGATCATTGAATGCTGTTGATTCTTCTGAAACGGCTCTCAAATAATCTCTTTCCTTCTCTGTTATCACTGCCTTCTTCAGGCCCTCATGTTGTTTTTTCTCTTCTAAACGATTAAAGTTGCCTCTCCATTGTTCTCCTTAACTCTCCTCTCTTTTCCTCCCATGATTCCTCGCTCCAGTCAGAATGATCTTCCCAACATGTAAGTATCATTAAATTTATTTTCTCTATACTTCCATTGAGTCTGTTTCCTATAGTCCAATGTCCTTAGGAAGACCTTTCACTTCAACCTGCCACCCATTTCTCATTCGTCCCCTATTACCCCAACACCACTCTAAAAGTCTATATACTGGTCACCCAGGTACTGTACACTTTCTGGCATTTCCATATACCTTCCTTCTGATTGGGATGCTTCCCCATTTGGAAAACTCACATTTATTTTTTGAGACACAGTTCAAACAGCATCCTCTGGGAAGTCTTCATAGATTCCATTGGGTAGATTCATTTGCCTTCTCCTTTGAATCCCAAGCTCTATGGTCATACCTCTATTCCACTCTTGAAATTAAAAGCTTTCAAGTCTGTTTTCCTCACTAGAGGGTGAGATCTTATATACAAAGGGCAATATCTAATGTACATCCCCAGTCAATGACATATTTAGTGTTATAAAATAAGTCTATCAAACATCCACCATTTGACAAATAGTTATTGTCTGCTATTTGACAAACATTGTACTAAATTGGGATACAATGATGAATAGAACTAGATATGACTCCTGTCTTCAGGAAGCTTAAAGTCAATTACAGGAACAGATACCTGTAAAACTAAAACTGCACTAAGCGTCGTGAAGGAAGATCCATGGTATTATGAGAATGAGGTTTGACCTAGGCAGGGAAATCAGGGAGGGATTTAAGCTGAGTTATGTACTATGGATAGGAGTTAGTTGGATGTAGAGATGAGGGAATGTCAAGCAGAGGGAATAGTGTATGCAAAGGCCCTGTGGCAGAAGGCAGTCTGGAAAATATGGAAAACTGAAAGAAGACTATCGTAGCAGGAGCAGAGAGAACAAGGAGAGCTTGTTAGAGGGTGAGGTTGGAGAAGTAGACAGGGTCCATACCAGATGGGGCCTTGTAGTTCGTTTTCAGAAGTTTCGTCTATATTAAAAGCAATGAGAAACTATGCAGCATTTAAGTCAGGGACAGAGAAGATGATTTTGCATTTTGAGGTCACTCTGGCTACAGGGTAGTGTATAGATTGGCTACAGGGTAGAGTATAGGTGGAATACAAGGACATCAATCAGGAAATTAGGGCAAAATCCTAAGCGAGAGAAGATGGTAACTTGAACTAATTAGAGAAGTAGTGGTGGAGATAGAGAGAGTTGAATGGATTTGTGAGGCTTTTTTAGATTTGAAATTAATAGAATTTGTGATAAATTAGATATAAATTTAAAAAAACAAGTAAGACTCTAAGGCAAGAATCCGATTGAGCAGCACAACCTAAAGATTTTCAACACTACATTATGGTTTTCTACTGCAGATCTCAGGAATGTGGGAAGAGAAAATAATTAGGGCAAATTGGGATTCTAGCTCCAACCAGTATCTCGAAGTTGAGGAGCAAGGGAGCGGGGTGAACCAGCAAAGGTAATTAAGATTTGCTTGGCCAACATGAGGATTGGTCCAGAATAGCTGCTAGATGCAAAAGTGCCATCAAAGAGCAGAAGAGAAGGTGGCAATAATGAGGGCAGGCTTCCCAGTGAGGCCTGAGCTAAGCCCTGGATGATGAGTCAGTTTCAGACAAGTAGAGTTAGGGCGAAGCATCCTGGCAGGAGAACATGGCCCCTGGGTGATGACAAGTATTAGAAGAGCTGTTAAGGTGCCTCCTCCAATGCCCCTTCGTTTCCTGTAAGCTGGGAAACAAGATAAGCAAGCTTGGTACAGATTGCACGTAAGTGATGATAAAACAAACATCCACAGCCAAGGGCATGAGTTAATGCAAAGATGCAAAGATTGGCCTCTGGGGGTCAGATAATGTTTATGTTTCATGGTTCTGAGTTTGAGGCCGTGTGCTGCAACTATTTTAAACCACAGCTGAAACTTTAGTTCAGTGAGCTGTGTGAACGAACACCTGTTGGGAGTCTACCTTATCTCAGGTAGTGTACTAAGTTCTAGAACTAGAAAGAAGAATAAGACATGGCCTCTACCTAGTGTGTTTTGCAATCCATAGAATGCTATCATGTAAGTTCAAGTGTAATATAATGCTATCATATAAGTTCAAGTATGATATGAAAAATACACCTAAGCCTTTCAGTGTATGTAATAACCAAAATAGGAATCGAAAAATTCCAACTGGATAAAATTGAATAAATATGAGACCAGTGTTTCTTAAAGTGCAATCTCCCTGGACTAGAAGTATATAAATCACTGTGGAATGCCAGGTAAAATACAGATTTTTGCACCCATTTCAGCTTATAGAGTCAAACACTATGAGAGGTGGGGTCTGAGAATCAACATTTAAACAAGTTCCCCAGTGATTTTAATGTCCACTAAAAGCACCACTGTATTAAACCACAAGTGATTCTGGAAATTAAAAAATTAAAATTTCTCTTTTACTCTTTGGCCCTTTTGGGGAAAAATAAATATTAAATTTAATTAATAAAACCTTTATTTAAACCCTTTATTTAATAAACTTTAAATTTATTTAAACAAAAACCCAGCTTTAAGATTAGGTTCCAGATACAAGGAATTCCAAGGTTAAAATTCTTTCCACCATTTCTTGCCTGTACAGAAACAGTGTGCGTTCTTGTTTGCCAATGGCAATCATAAGCCTTCGCATGTGATTATCTATGTGGCCAAGTATGCTACATGAAATATAGGTTACTCTTTGTGTGACTTCTTATCAGCTTGGAGTGTGTACATTTCAACTTCGACGTGAAATCAGCATTAAGTTTGCTTCTATATGGCATCTGTACATATATACCTTGTAAATAAACCTGTCGCTTTGGGTTAGGAAAAGATGTCAATGAAATTTTGCTTCTGTCCTAATTGCCATTCGCCTTAACCACTTAAAAAAAAAAAATAAGGTGAATTCATTTCACAAAGAGGAGCTCACTCAAATTTTAAATGAGGAGAGACCAAGTAAGATCCTTGTTCTATGTAGCCTATAAATGGAAATGTAAAGGAATAAAAATAGAGTTGGGCTTTAATATGGACAAAAAGATCCAAAGAAAAAGGGGGAAAAAAAAAGAAAGAAAATTCAAAACCTTCCATGCTTATCTGCTCCGTCTAATTCCTGCCTGTAATCTACAATACGGGTTAATTCCTGGAGGTAGGAAGGAAATAGACTCCCCTTGCGTTAAATTTAAACCTTGTGGAGGATACATAAAATTTCAAATGAATCCAAAGTAATCCCATGGAGAGAGCAGAGGCTTCCTTAAAATGGGGCACACAGATGTTTGAGCCTCAGAGAAGCCTGGACTCAGGCTTGGAGCCCAAAGGTCCAAAGATAGAGAAATCACCCAGCACAGCGGAAGAACAGACAGAGGGGTGTCCCTTCCAAACTCACACAAGTCAGTGGCAAACTGGTCCTGAAAGTGCACCCTGACTTCTGCCCCCCACCGCCTCTGTGCTGCCAACCCAGCTTGAGACAATTTTGCCCGCTACATGGTCCCAACTGAATACTCTATGTACAATCGAAAGACCCAGAAAGAACTGTCTCATCATTGTCCCACCCCCAACAATAACCTGGTGGCCTAATCTTCATGGAGCAAAAACTTCATTATACTTTGTTATCTCCTAAGTACAAAATCCAACCAATGTCTAAGATGACAACACATCCCCTCATCTATTTTTTTCAGCCAGCCCTTCAAAGCTCAAGGCCTGGCTTTGGGGCAGGAAGGTCCATGTGTATGAGCATGTGTGTGTGCGTGTGCACATGTGTGTTCAAAGGAGTGGGGGCAAGGAGAAAGCCAATTGCGTGTGCCTGGATCGCAACTTTGATCCATACCTTCCACCGCCCAGTTAAACAACTTGTAACCACAAAAGCATTTGGAGCATTGTCATCTGATCCAGCAGCCATGGGACCCTTTTTTCAGGTGACCAAATACCTTCACAATGAGACCACTCACTGCACTTGCCCTGAGGGGGAGGTCCCCTCATCATTCACCTGATGTCATTCCTTTTGGGGGCCCAGGACAGTCCAAGGGGCCTTAATTGTGGGCTCTCATTGGGTCCTTCAGCCTCTTAAGTGGGCCTTCCCCGGTGAAAAAGGGCAAATGTGGTTTTTCATTTATGTTTCTTATCATGGGCCTGTGGGAGAAGGACTAAAAAGGTCCCGAAAGCCCGTTAAAAGCTTGCATTGAAGGTGGGGAGGGAAGGCGAGGGGAGAAAAAGAAGGGAAAGTGGAAGATAAAAATAATAACCAGTACCTTTTTTGACTATTTTATAGCAAGTTAAAATCAGGCTCCTTCCAGGTCTAAATGAGTCCTCCAGTCCTGTAATTAAATTGAGAAAATGAAGCCGTTGCATGCTTTTTGCTCCCTTTGATCGTTGTTATTTTTGTGACTAATGTGTAACTGGAGCTGCTTCTTCTGGGGCATGAGCCTTGCATGGGCAGCTGCCAGAGAGAGTCCAGGTCTCCTGTTGTCAGCCTGTGGGAGCTGATGGTGAGGCGGGGCCCACACTGCTCAGCAAAGAGATGCACCTGTGCAGACAAGCCTTCCTCTGCGCCTTCTTCTGGCTCATTTTTCCCTGTGCTGCCTCCTTCTCAAGGACTCTGTGTGAGATGTGGTATTTTTTCTCCTGAAGAGATGGGATGGGGGGCATTTCCATGACGGAGTAAAATATTGTTTATCAAATCACAAAGAAGGTGACCTCTGAAGGATCATGATTTTAATTTTCTGTCCCTTTGGTTCCTCACCAATTTCTATTTCTCACTAGTCCCTGCCCTCATGTGTGCAAAACGCACGCACACACACACACACACACACACACACACACACACACACCATGAAAGGTCATACACACAGAGCTGGAAGATGGAAGATCTCTGGATCTTTCTAAGCTAAGGAGGCTCAATCAGACTGAAAGGTGAAATCTGTTACTGCAACTCCGACGTCTCCCATGTCCTAAGACCTTTGCTCTCGTTGACTCGCTAAAGCGCCCTCATGTGACACTCCGTTGTAATACCAGCCAAGACTTTGGAAGGATATAAGAACATGTTTAAACACAGTGTCACCACAATTCAAAATACCACTTTTCTCTTTGCACCTTATTACTTCTTGAGTGAGCCCATGAAGCTGAGAACTACTGTGGGAGGTCTAGAGATATCACGAGACCTTTGTCATCCCTCGAATGTGGGTCTAGGCAAAGTCTGGTAAGTCTGGGTTCTAAGTTAGGGCCCTGAATGCTCATTCTCAGCCACGAGCTGAGAACACGGCTCTGAACTGCAGAGACCAAGTCGGTGGAGAAGCAGCTGTAATTCCCCTCTCTGCCTCATTACGGAAGTGGTCAGCAAAGACTGAGCTGACCTCCAGGCCAAGGGTCTGATTAACTAATTAAAGCTGAAGAGTTCATATTAACACGGTCTTTCTCAAAGTGAGGTCAGGGAACTCTATCACCAGAACGACCGGAAAGTGTTGTTAAAATTCCGGACTTCCAGGCCGCACTTTGTACCTGTTGAGTCAGAATCTTTGCTACTGGAACTCACGAATCTGCATTTTCAACAAATTTTCAATCTGAGTTTGGGGCACAGTAAAGTTTGAGAAACCTTCTTTATTCTTTTAGAAGATTAGAGATTTCTATTCTAACAAAAGCTGTTAATCCCATAAACTGACGGGATGACTACAGGTACTGTGGCAGGGCAGCAGGGGAGATATTTTTAAGTAAGTGAGAGAAGAAGGGTTTCCCGTCTTAGATTTTTCTCTCAGAGGCAGCCGCACAGCCTTTGCTATGAGTGCACCACAAGGGTAGAGCACAGCCTGGTGGAGGGCTGGCTTCTGGGTTAGAGAACTGGACCTGAAAACTTGGACATCCGCTTGGGAAAAAAGAAAGGCTGTAGAGACTCAACTCACCTCTAGAGGGCGCCAACCCAGATGACACTAGAGTACACTTCCTGTCCCTCCTGCTTCGTCCCTTTCTTGCTAAGAAATCTTGTTCAAGTTGCCCCTCTATGTGCATCAGTTTTCTCTGAGGAAAACGGGGACTAATATTTGTGCCTGACTCAATGAATACATTACTATTATAATTAATTTCTAAGAGTCTTGAGATTGGTGGGAAGATCCTGTCCTCAGAGACAGGTGATGGGACTAGTGGATATGAAATTACACAAAATCCCTCCACAAGCTGGGTCTGTGGTAAGGGAGAGGAAATACCTAGTGTTATTAAATACATTAAATTAAAATAAATCAAATATATTAAAAGAGCTCTGAGCTCCCCTGTCCTAGAACTGTGCCCCCACCATCCTTTTTCTAGATCCCATCGTAGGAGGCTTCTTTCTGTTCCTTGAACCCAGCAAACATTGCTGGTGCTCATGAGGAAGCTGAGGCTGGTCGTGGATGTTTCCAGGTCAGGAAGGTTGTATGTAGGGCTCCTTCCTCTGCCTTGGGCACAGAGCATCCAATGGCCGTTTTCATTGCCAGCTTTGGCAGGGGGTGGGATGAGTGAGGAGGTGGGAAAAGGAAGCTTTCCTTCTAGCAGATGCTCAAAAAGACCCCAGAGATGCCATGCACAGAGCAAGGAGAGCCTCAGCCCCGCTCAGAGAGGCAGGGCTTACATCCAACTCTGCCACTTAGGGGTTATACGACCTTAGTTAAGATTCTTAAACTCTAAGCCTCAGTTTACTCATCTGTAAAATGACTCTAAATAATATCTACCTAGTAACTGTTATGAGAATTAACAGAGATGAGGTGTGTAAATCAGTTCCACAGTGTCTGGTGCATGTAAGTGCTCTATTCATATTAACTATTGTGATCCAACATTGCACTCCTAAGTGTATGGCTTTAAATCTGTGAAAGGCCGAGGCCACTCTCTTGATTAATTTTATATTTTCTCTTGATTAATTTTATATTTTATCATGAATTCTCCAATCTCACTCCTACGCCTTTCCCTTCTCCTCCTTCCTAGGATTTTGTATATGTCCTTAGATTTTTTCATATCTTTGGAAAACACATAGCTTTGTTCTGTGTGCACATTAAAACTTAATATCCTTAAATGGTTTTGTGTTATAAATTGTTTTCCACCTTTTGCACTCAACACTGAGATTTTAGGATCTGTCCATATCACTGTTTGCTAATGATTCTCAATTTACTACATAACAGGATCACTTGGAGAGTTGTTAAAAAATACCAGTATCTGGATTTCAATTCCAATGATTCTAATTTAATTTGTTGAGGATAGAGGCCAAGCCTCAGGTCATTCTAAACTGCAGCCAGGACCAATTAAGCCAGTTCAGTGGCCAGGATTTCTCAGGCAGCGAGAGGTCCAGGGTCCCACCTTTTTCTAGCATCAGCAAGTCCCCGTAGCAAAATCAAGTAGTAATGACGCTAAGGACAGTGGCAAAAGGAAAAAGAAGAGAAAGCAACTTGCAGCCCAACGGGTGTGTAATAAAGGGCAGAAATCGGTTCTGCTTCTCTGCCCCCTTTATGCAAGTTATGGAACAATATGTCATTGACTTGTCTGTCTGATTTAATCATCCAATATTTACTGAGCATCTCCGTTCAGCTAGTTTATGAAAATTAGGTTGTTTTAAGCACATTTGATAAATTTACAACCTTCCTGCCCCCACACGTACTAGAATTTTCTGAGAATGCAGAACCTCCATTTCCTTGATGTCTTCAGCAACGTTTTCAGCCTTCGCTGATATATCATGATCCCCTCCCTCCTCCCAGACATCCCTACATATAACACCACCGACGAGTAATTCACTTGTTGTACATGTGCATTATACAGTTGCTATAGAGACATCGTCACGTTTAACCCCTACAAAAATTCTATGAGGTAAGTCTCACCTTTCATGGGAAAAAAAAAAACTGGGCTCATGTTAGTTAAGTGAGTTTCCCAAGGTCATATCTCTCCTTGGGAAATCAACCCCATGTTTCTTTGGTTGGAATAACCGTACACTAGGGCTGTTGGGCCTTGCAAGAGAAGATAGGATGAGAGAAGACTGTCCTGGCATTCCAGGGGGCCACATGCAACGTGACAATGAGGAGCCCAGGTTTTGAGGTACTGTGTTGCATGTGGCTCCCTAAAACACCAGGGTAGTCTGCACCTATCCTATTTTCTCTTGGAAGGCCTGACGGCACTAACGGATGGTTCTTTCACCCAGAATCACTGAACCAGCTATTAGCTGGGTGACACATTCCTTCCACACATGAAATATTCAAAGGACACCCTCTTATCTGTCATTAGTTGGCATACATAGTTGGTTGGCTCATTGGAAAAACATGGCTAAAGCTGGAAATCATTAAAAGGTGATGTACACATACATTAAGCAGTTCATTCTAACCTAAAATATATCAACGTACATTTATGTATCAGACTTTTGATGCGGAGCCAAGACCTTTTCTTTGACTTTAAGTTCTCTAATTGGAGTTCCAACATTATCTCTAACATAAACTACACCCATAATGTATGTTTTATGATTTCAAGTTTCTGTTTTCTTAGAGTAGAACTCAATTGCCCTTCTCAAGAAGTCTAGATGCAACATTCCTTTAAAAACTATATTCCATGAATTTGTCATTGAAATTTTAAATATATAGATAAATTTAAAGAGTGGCATGAAAAATGGCAAAATATCGACTGCCTAAATGAAACAACTGGTCAACCTGTTGCCACATTTTCCTTATCTCTCATGATATATATAGATCTATGTCTACATCCATTCATCTATTGTCTATCTATACTTATTTTTGCTAAATATTTGAAAATAAGCTGCAGACATTATTAGACTTCCCACTAAATACACAGCATGTACCTCTTGAAGATGAGAATATGCCTCAATATCACTTCACACAATGAAGAATAATAAGTTCATAATAACATCTGATATCTAGCCTTCAGATTTCCCCAGTTGTCACAAGAGCATCATGTATAGGTTTTTCCTCAACCACCATCCAATCCTGGTTTATGTGCTGCATTTTTGTTTTCTTTTTTTTTTGGCTCACCTTTGTTTCATTATGTTTTGTTTTGTTTTGTTTCCTCCTTCATAGTAACTTTTTAATGAGTTCAAGCCACTTTGTACAGTATCCTATATTCTGAATTTATCTGAGTATTTTCTTGTGGTATCATGGTTTCTCTTTTACCCTACCTATCCTTACTGTAAACTGGAAGTTAGATTTAAAAGTTTGAATGGATTCAAGTTCAATATTTTGGGCAAAATTCTCCACTGGTGACACTATGTATGTCATATGGCATCATGTCTTCTGCAAGTATTTTGGGAGAACAGACATAATAAATATTTAGCTTGGGTCCAGACCTAGAAGTAGAATTGCTAAATCAAAGAGTATACAAATGTTCAGTTTCCCCAAAGTTTTTGTACCGGTTTACACTCCTACCAGCAGTATATGAATATCAGGTGGTGACCCATCTTGGTCAACATTTAAAATTGTCATTCTAGTTGGTTTGTAATAGTATCAGACTGTGATTTTAATTTGCCTTTGGATGATCTTAAGCACCTTTTCATGTGTTTATTGATCATTTAGATGTAAAATTATTCATTCTTTTGCTCATTTTGGTTTGCTCATCAATTGGATTGTCTGTCTTTTTTATAACTAGCAATTTGTGCTTCTTATTCCTTTTCCTTTTTTCCCTTCCCCTCACAAACCCTCTCCCATCTGGCAACCATCGGTTTGTTCTCTGTATCTATAAGTTTGTTTCTGTTTTGTTTGTTCGTTTATTTTGTTTTTTAGATTCCACATATAAGTGAGATCTTACGGTCTTTGTCTTTTTCCATCTGACTTATTCACTTAGCATAGTACCCTCTAGGTTTATCTATATTCTCGCAAATGGCAAGTAGTATTTGAGGTCCAAATTTGTTCTCCCTCCTCAAGATTGCCTTTTTAATTGGGAGGCTTTGCTTCTGTAAAAATTTTTAAATCAATTTGATAATTTCCAATAAAAGCTACTAGAGTTCTATTAAGATTTCATTGAATATAAATCAGTTTGGGGAGAAACCATGATATAGTTCTCGCTTTACTTAGATCTTGTTTAACTTCTCTTACTGTTTTTTTAATTTTGCTTAAATCATTTACTAATTCTAATGTATTATTTGTAGATTATTTTGAATTGTCTTGGTATGTTATCATATCATATGTGAATAATGATAATTTCTCTCAATTTTTCAATTTTTATGCATACTTTACTCCTTTTTTTTTTTTTTTTTTTTTTTTTGCCTTATTGCAAATCTTTGGCCCTTTAATACAGTGTTGATAGTAGTAATATAACGGTGAACACCAGTATTTTTTCCTCAACTCCAATCTTAGAAAAATGTTTTCCATAGTTCATCATTAAATATAAAGTTTGCTGTAGGTTTTTATAAATATTTATTAAATTAAGTTCCCTCTATTTCTAGTTTGCCATCATTATTTTTAAGACAGGCATGGATATTAAATTTTATGAAACATTTTTCTACATCTGTCAATATGGTTACCTTATTTCTCTTTTCTATTAACGTACTGAATTCTATTGGTGATTTGCTAATGTTAAATCAACTGTGCTTTGTTGGGGGAAAAACCTGGCTTGGTCACAATGTATTTTGTTTTTGTATATCTTGTTTATATATATGTTGTTTAAAATGTCATGAATATTCATGAGAAAGATGAAGTCCTTCCTTGTAATGTCTTTGTCAGGTATCCAGGTTTGCTGGACTAATGAAAGTTGAGACATATTCCTTCTGTTTCTATCCTCTAAGAAAGTTTATCTCAGATTAGTGTTATTTCTTCTTTATGCGTTTGGAAGCATTCAACAGTGAAACCATCTGGGCCTGAATTTTTTTTCATAGGAAGAATTAAATTATGAATTTATTGTTTTTATTAGATATGAATTATTTAAGTGTTTATATCTTCTGGTGTGTTTCTAGGAATTTATCCATTGTATCTCACTTGACAAGTTAATTCATAAAAAATGTTTATACTAACCTATAATTATCTCTTTAATGCCTGTCTTCTTGTTTATACTGGTTATTTGTGCTTTCTCTTTCTCTTTCTTTTAATTATTTTTTTCTGAGGGTTATCAATTTTATTAGTCTTTTCGAGGACACAAGTTTTGCTTTCGCTGATTATTTTCTTTTGAATGTTTATTTTTTAAATTTCATTAATTTCTGCTCTTATCTTTATTGTTTCCTTCCTTCTACTTTCTTTGGATTTAATTTGCTGTTCTTTTGCCAACCTTTTTGATAGATATTTAACCATTGATTTTTGGCCTTTACTTCTTTTATAATATGTGTATTTAAGGCTCTAACTTCTCTCTCTTCGCTACTTTAGCAGCATCCCGCATTTTTTCTTTTCCTTAGAGAGAAGGGTGAGGAGGAGATCTTTTCATGGTGGATATATTCTCAGAGCTCTGCTCCCTGAGGCCTCGCTGCAGAGTTTTACCAACCCTCTCAGTCTCCTCCCAGATATTTATTCCAGGAGAGCACTTTCATGCAAATCTCTTCTCTGGATGAATTCACCCAGTATGTCCTTTGGTTTAAGATTTTGCAAGGAAACATCCAGAGAACAAACAAGGGGCAGGTGGACATCCCATACATTATATCATTTCATTTGAAGCATTTTATAATTTCTAATCTGACATATTTTTTTAATTTGACCTATGAATTATTTCGAAGTATAATGGGTAACTTGAAATTTCTATTTTAATTCTACTAAGGTCAGAAAACATTCTCTGGATAATTTGAATTCTTTCAAATTTGTGAGCCATGCTTGATAGCTCAGCAAATGGTAAATGTTCCAGGTACATTTGAAAAGAAAGTATGTTCTTTAGTTTTGAGGTACCAAGTATCCTATATATGATGTTTGTTCATCATGTTCAAATGTTCTATATCTTACTGATTTTCTTTTGGTCTTCTATCAATTACTATGAGATATGTTAAAATCTTTAACTATGTTTTTGCTTTCAAACTTTCTATATGCTTGCAACAAACTGACAACCTTCCCAAGGCTGTGTAATTGCTAATGATGTTCATTTTTATCACAGGCGATTAATTTGAAACCCATACTTTCTCCAGGAGTGCACATTTGTGTTGTTTAAGATTGGTTCAATTATGAGATGGAATAGACTTTGGAAAAAAGAAAATGACCACAGACAGAGAGGAACATTACATAATGATAAAAGGGTTACTCAAGCAAGAAGACATAGCTATCCCAGATGCATATGCAGCAATTCAATGGAGGAAAGATAATCTTTTCAAAATACAGTCCTGGAGCAACTGGTTACCCATAGGCAAAAATGAAGTTTGACATAAACCTCACAGATTATACAAAAATGAACTGAAAAAAAAGATCATAGATTTAAATGTAAAAGATAAACTATAAAACTTTTAGAAAAATAAACAGGATAAAATTTTCAGGACTTAGAGCTTGTATAAAAGCTCTTTGATGAAACACCAAAGCATGATTCATTAAAGAAACAGATTAACAATTTCGACTTCATCAAAATTCAAAACTTCTGCTCTATGAAAGACCCTACAGAGGATGCTGAATAACTCAGCCAATGGCCCATGAAAACAGGTCAGTTCGGGGTTAGAATAGATGCAGGTGCAACTCAGAAGCAATACAGGTAAAGGATGAAGAATGATGAAGACTCCAAAAAACTCCAGATTAGCTGCCATGACCAGAAATTCATTGATTGACATTAAGAAACAAAAGGAATAGAGAAAGAACATGGAAAGGAAATGGCCTTGGAATTATACCACTGAATATCATTTCGAGGAGCCAGAGGGAGTGTTAAGTTTTCGGGGTAGAAAAAAGTAGGCATGAAATTACATTTGGCTTTTGAAATATAAGCACAGACACACACAAACATTCCTGTCCCCAAATTTCTGCCTGGAATGCAGGGTCCTGGGAAGAACTGGGTCCAGAGAAGATGCCTTAGATGAATCACATAAATGGAAACCCTTCAGAAGCTGGCTTTAGCAAAACTAGTTCAGAAGGTTGTGGGGAGAAAGCAAACATTCCCTATAAGTTAGCTTTTCTGTAGAAATTCACTTTCCCTTTCTTTTCTCTGTAAATATCAGCTGTCATATTTAACTAGACCTCTTCTTCACCCAAAACAAGTGTCCAATATGGAATGTATAAATGGATTCGAGGGAGGGGTAAGGGTAAGAAGCAGAGGAAGGACAAGATAGTGCAGAGCAAGAAACATAAGATTGTGGCAGGGCCTATTGGAGTTCTCTCTCCCTCTCTCCCTCTCCCTCCTTTCTTTCCTCCCTCCCCCCTTTCTCAACAATAACAACAACAAAAAAATCAGTTATTCAAGATATAAAAATGATCCTGTACACGATAATTCTTTTTAAAAGAAAGTGATAAATTTTTCATTAATTATTACCTATTCTAAAAAAAATTGAACCTCTATTCAAGAATAACAATCATCAGTTGCTTAAGGCTTGTTACAAATGCCAGGCAAAGTCCTGTTCCCTTTTGTTTGACCATCTAGTAGCTCGACATGGCGTGTGTTATATGACCATCTTCTTTCGGTATGTTTAAGGCATACACACTGCCCTTCCATTAAGCCTGAAAGGCAGTCTGTGTCGGTGGAAAGAATACAGAATTTAGAGTCAGTCACTTGAAATTAAGAACCGAGTCACAGTTCTTTTACTCTTTGCTGTAGGGCATGGTAGATAAACCTTAGACTCTAGAACCAGACTGCCTCAGTTCAAATCCCACTCCCGACTTATCCCTCTGCCACTTTGCCTATCTGTGATTCAGTGTCTTCATCTGTAATAAGGGGAGGATAACAATAGCGTGCTTACCTGACTGTCATGAACATATAAGGAAATCATGTATGCAAAGACCTTGGAACAGTCCTGGGTCAGCGGAAGTGTCTGCATTGAATTCACCTCGAGCCTTTGTATGGCACCTAGAAAACAGTACTGGCCAGTACGTACTTCCAAAATGCAGGAATTGACTGGAGCCTGGTACCTTATTTATAGAAGAGTAACTGTTCCTACTTATCTCCTAGAGCTGACTTTTGAGGATTGCCTCAAAATTCACCAAATTAAAAGCACCTGGGACCTTACCTAGCACATAGCTGCTGCCCATCAAGCATTTTTCTTATTATCCACTTGGCTTACTTTTCAGCAAAATGGGTAGCCTCAGGAAGCTTCCTGGTATGATAATGTAGGTCAAAGCAGTGAAATGATGTACAAAGGTAAGGTGCTACCACCTCCCCCCCTTGGCTCCCTCACCAGCACCACCCCTCCCTGTGGGCTTCCTCAACCTCCAGCCACTCCCTCCCTCCTTCCCTTTCTAGTTGAAAGCTGCTTCTTATCCCCTGTGTCTCCTGGCTTCTCCCATCCCTTGTAATTTCCTAGCTGCCCCTGGACTCCGCTCCCCTGCCCCAAATAGATCCTCTTCCTACAAACATCTGCCCCACCCTCTGGGCCTTCCTGCTGCTGTCTCTTGCCCACTGGGCTGCTGGCAGGAAACCTTTCCCTCCTCCCTCCACCCTGTTCCCTTCGGGAACACCCTCTACACATGGGGATTATTTCTCTTGGCCGCAGGTGTCCAGCCATCAAACAGACTGATCGGTCTTGGCCAGAGGAGCCAGGAAGGGAGGTGAGGAAATGAGACCCAAATGAAAAAGGCTCCCCGGCCAGGAACTCTAAGAAACAGGGAGGGTGTGCCCAGACGCCATTGAACCTGGTAAAAGTGCGAGAAAGCAAATCATAGATCTTTATCTGATGCCCCGAACCCCCACATCTTACCCAGACAATCACCATCGAGCCCCTCTCAAGTCTATGCTGGATGCAAGAAGGGGATGAATGAGAGAGTAAGGGGAGATGCCAGGGTGAACGGTCGCCTGCTCTGGAGACTTGTCTCTCATCACTTTTGCGTTTGCATTTGCCACCTCCAAAGTGTAAAGACTGTCACAAAGATTAAATTAGTTAATAACTGTAAGCACTAGAACGGTGCCTGGCAGCTAATTGTACTGTTTTATCATTAGTAATGATGAAAATGTATCTGAAGTTCTGGAAATGGACATCACAGAGTTTGGAGTCAGAAACTTGGTCTGAAATTCTACCTCTGCTATTTCCTGGATATAAGAAATTGACCCCAAAACAACTTCTTTACGCCTCGGCTCCCTGATCTGTTTAATTAGAGCATAATTACTTTTCTTGCTGCTACACACTAAATTGTATCTCCTAAAAACTCAAATATTGAATCCCCATTGAAACCACCAATATGAGTGTATTCAGAGATGGGGCTCTGAGGCAGTGATTAAGGTTACATGAGGTCACAAGGGGAGGGCCTCGATCTGCTAGGATGGTAGCCTTAAAAGATGAAGAGAGAAGGACTGCCCCCGAGGAAAAGCCATGTGAAGACAAAGCAAGAAGGCGGCAGTCTGCGAGCCAGGAAGAGGGCTCTCCCCGGACCCCAGCCACGCTGGCATGCCGCTCTCGGGCTCCAGTCTCCAAAACTGTGCGAAGGGACGTGTCCACTGTGCAAGCTGCCCAGTCTATGCTATGTTGTTAGGGCAGACTGAGCAGACTGGTACACTGGCCTTGGATAGCAATTGAGAGGTATACCCTCTCTCTATTTCTAAGCCAAATAAATAAAACGAGAGATGAGACCAGGTGACATCATCTTCCACAGCCGGTTCCTTCCTGTTGTTGGAAGTTTGTGAGAGCCCAAGGTAATTTCTGGGGCATCAGCCATCTTTTGCTAGTGGGGCCGGAGAGAAAAAGAAGGTGGGCTGCCAGAGAGACAGGTGAGACGGGCGGTGTGACCGGCATGAAGTGCTGCCTCCGATTCTGGGAAAAACACCAGCTTTGGAGTCAGAATATCTGGTTCAAACCCAGCTCTGCCATTTTCCAGCTGTGTGACTTCAGGCAAATTATTTTATCTCTTCTAGAATCTGCATTTTGGGAGTACTCAAATGAGGATATATATATATATATATATATATACCTGGAAAATTAGTCAAGGGCCTTTTGTTTTCAAGCAACAAAAACAAAGTCAAATGAGGTTAAACAAAAGATGCGACCGAGTTGACAAAACAGTAGTCCGAGTTCCCCGAGTGTAGGCTCTCGCCACCCTCTCAACTCCCCCTTTGCCCTCTGTTCATTTTCCTTCAAACTTTTTACCATTTCAGTCCTCAGTTGCTCCCTTCCCAGGATTGATTCGATTTCCTTTGATCCAAGCTCTGTTTACTTTTGAAAATGCATGTTTTCCGTCCACAGCCCCCCACCCACCATGCACTTGGTTCCATGGAAAAGACAAACCACGGAAATAAAAAACCTCACAAACCCCTTTACCGGGACTTTTCCTGACTCGCTTAGAGGTTTTGAACCCTAACCTCCAGTCATTTCCAAAGTTTATTCTTCCAGAAGTTCAAACTGTATACCAGGGAAGTATATTTTGAGTCCAAATTCCTGAGGGCACCAGTGACTAGCATTTAAACAGCATCTTCTTGAGAAATTTCTAGAAGGAAAGTCAGATCCAGGCTAAAAGATATGACACGACATTCCATTTCCAACCCCAGATACCATTCTAAAATCTTGACCTCAGTCTCCCTGTTCGGTTTCTTTTATTTTACTTCCTATTCCATCCCTGACTCCACCCCCAACCCAGACACACACTCATGCCAATAAACCTGTGTTTCCAGCTGCACAGAGCTGTTCTGGGTTCCCCAAACACACCATGCACACTCATCCTCATCGCCAGTGAGGAACCTTGATTCATTCTTCAAGTCTTGGCTCAAACATAGGGTATGCAGGGCATCTCCCAGGAAATCTATTCCTTTTCTCTCTTCTCATGACATGGCGCTTTAAATAATATCACAAATGGCCTTTTGCTTAATTGTCTGCTTTTCTTACTCTGAACTTTTCTAATTTAGAAACTATCTTAGTCACCCACTTCCCCTAGTACCTAATAGTATATCTAATACATAATAGGTGCCCAATGAATATGTGAAAAATGAAACAGTAGAATGTCTGATGGTTATTACGTGTGAATGAACCTCATACCTCATCTACAACCTGTTAAGGATGCCATCTTTTCCTATTTATTCACTGCTGTGTAACAAAACTCCCCAATACATAGTAGCTTAAAATAACAACCATCATTGTAATACCTCTCTCAGAATCTGTGAGTTAGAAATTCAGGAAATACTTGCCTAGGAAGCCCTGGCTCAGGGTCTCTCACTCAGCTGCAGCCTGACAGTGGTTAAGGCTGGAACAGTGTGGTGCTAGAGTAGCTATGGGTTAAGAGGTTGCAGCATGGCTGAGCATCTCCATATAATCTCGAGAGCTCTCCACGTGGTCTGTCTGAGTGGGCTAGTTGAGCTTCCTCCCAGTATGGTGGGCTCAGGGCAGTCGGACTGCTGACATGAAGCCTGGAGCATGTAAAATGAACTAACGCTTGTGGTCTAGACTTGGAAGTCACATATCGTCACTTCCTCTGTTTGCCGTTGGCCACAATGGTCACTAAAGGCTGTCCGGTTTTAAGACAAGGGGACATAGAGCCCACTTTCCATGGGAAGAGTATCAAAAAATTTGCAAATACATTTCGAAATACTACAATTAAGTGCAGTGTGTATAGAAAAAGGACAGCAGTGGAAAGATGGTGGAATCAAATAAAATCTGTACCAAATGTTAATTTCTTAGTTTTGACAAATGTACCACGGCAACATAAGATATCCGGGGAAAGCAGATGATCTTTGATCTACTTTGCAACTTTTTTGTAAACCTAAAATTATTCAAAAAAAAGAAGTCAAATTCAAAGAGAATGGCACATGCTTCCTTCTCCCCAGTTACTTGCAATAAGTGAGAACTAATTCTGGTAATCTTTTCTATTCTGGTGAAGCAGGATTTGCCATACTCTCTACAATTACACTATTCACAGTGTTCTGGAATCATCTACTTAAACATCCATTTCTCTTATTGTATGCGTTCCCCGAAGGACCTTTTCTGACTTTTTTTTTTTTTTAATCCTCAGCACCCCACACAGTGTTAAAATAATGAAGTAGGTGGAGTCATGTGAAAATGCCACTTTGGAGCTCAAAAGCAGTTGAATAGTGGCAATTAATCTACAAACAAAATCAAATGAATGGACTTTCCTTATTCCATGCTTTTGCTCAAAGAAAATAACAGAGTCCAACATTCCTGGGAAGAACTCTTTCAGAAAAATAAGTATTGACCCACATTTTTTACTGGGAGCTCCACAAAGGCCTTGAATTCCTTACCCACGGGCTTCTTGGGTCCTAAGTTCTTATCTCTTGAGCCAACGCCTTTGCAGGGCTGAGAAAGTCTGCCTTGCTCTAGTAGGCCAACAGCCAGAGAGGCCGCGGGGGCCTCCAGATGCAGACGGGAACGTGCAGGGTGGGGTCCGCGATAGCAGAGAATCCAGGCCAAGCTGGAAGGCAGCCATGGGCGCTGCTGCCGCGGGAGGCTGCAGGAAGTGGAGGACGGAGGAAGTTATCTTGTTAGCAAGCCCCACCCCTCTTCCATTTCCCAGGAGGTCAAGCAGATGTCATCGGATGAATTTTTCCAGACTTGAATGGATGCTCTAATTGGATTTGAACAGGAGACAGCGAGGGTTCACACTTTCTGTCATTTTCTCTTTTTACACCCGCACTTAGGAGCAATAGCAGCTTCCCTGGTATTGTGCGAGGTTGTGCCTGGCTCTGCAAGGCCCTCACATAAGCAGGAAATGGTCACCGAAAGGACCAAGGCAATTTGAGGAACCGTCTCATGCATGCTGCATGAGTTTGCCCACAATGGGATTGAGACATGGCTCCAGACACATCTGAGGAAAGAAGGTGGGGACTGGTGCTTTGGCCAAAAGACTTCTGCCAGCATGATGGCTTCCAGCTAGTTGCTCAGGCAGATCCAAAAAATGCATTGCCTCTTTCCCTGTTTATGAATTATCCTTCCCTGAACAGAACAGCTGGGGCATTTTGTTCTCCGTTCTTTGAATATGGCTGGCTTTCCAATTCCTTGTTCTTCATCATTGAACACACTCAGCAATAAAATATAGAGCCATTTTCTGTCGTAGTTAATGATGCAGTATCTGGCAGCCTCTCCTCCTTCGCCAAAGCTATCCTTGGGGAAAGTTCTCATTCAAACACTCCAGAAGTTGTTTTTAACCAGCGAGACCCAAGACTTAGATGGTTTTTGGAAATGTAGTTCTTATTTTAACTAAAACTAGTTTATTCTCCTTAGAACAAAAGAATGCCAACAACTCAGTGGTCCCTCACCTTGCAACATCACCGGCCTGAGTCTTTCTGAGCTCTGAGAAACATCACAGTATAGCTTCAGGAGATTAACAATAGAAGTCCTGATAGTTGTGCAAGGCATCTGTTTTTAATTGGTCTTATTCTTCATCTCTGTGGGACCAGGCAGTCAGTCAGGAGTACGCTGAGGTGCAGTGTACATCACAAATAAGAGGCTTTGGGGCTGGGCATAACCACAGAAGCACAAGCCACATTCCAGTGAGTGCCCGGATGTGGTTGGTATGGAGCTCAAAGAAGGCTTATTCGTTAAAGACTATGAGTGCAATGTGGATCAAGGGCCTAGATACAAAGTGATCGTTTTGAAAGAGCATCCCTATGGGCTGTCCTTCTCAGGAGACTGCAGGCATCAGAGGGATTGGTTACATCATGCTCAGGGATTTTTACCTAAAAAAGAGCAGGATGACCCAAGACTCCTGGATCCCATCACTAATCCAACACGTGCCTGCCTTTTATAATTGTATCTCAGTCTTTTGGAGACTTTGTAAAGTTTGTATTTTTCTAGATGAAACGATTTTTCATCTTAGAGAAGATGACCCATTACAAGTCATTTTAGTTAGCCTCATCCCGACTTTCTCCAACTTTTTCCCTTCCCTCTTCTTCCCACTCATTTTTTCTACTTCCCTTCATTCGATTGGTCAATATATAATTATTGAGCATTTAATTATGTGCCTTGAATATCCTGGGGCATGGAGGACACAGAAATTCATCTGTCAGAACAGGCTACATCACATTGCAATAACACGCAATCCCAAGAAGGTCATGTCTTAAATTGCAAACGCTTATTCTCCTCATGCTCTCTGTCTATTGAGGATTGGTGGAGTGCCCTGACCACAAAGTGTTTAGTCAGAAACCCAGGCTGATAGGAGCTCCAGGCTGCTACGGAGGACAGGAAGATTTCAGATGGAATGCTGTGAGAATACAAAGAGAGTTATTGGAGCGTGGTGTCTGTGATTGAGGGGTCAGGTATGCCTCTCTGAGGAGGTGACTATTGAGTTGAGATGAAGCGTGAGAAGGAGGTGGCTTTGGGAAGATCTGGTGGCAGACAGTCTAGGAAGGACCAGCAGCGTCAACACTCTTTCATCAAGAACGAGCTCAGCATTCAAGAAATTGTAAAAATGTGATGAGTGAGCAAGAGCATGTCCTTGGAGGTGATCAGAAGCCCGACCCTATTGGGCCGTACAGGCCACTGCAAGGAGTTGGAGTTGTATTCAGACTCTATTTTACCTCTAAATTTATATTAGCAAACAAAGCTCACCTAAGTTTCTAAGGGTGTCAAGCCCTTTCAGAGTTTGGACCTCTGCTGAGATGCCCTCCCTCGCCTTTCCCAGCTCAACTCATTCAGGTGGCACCTTTTCTAGGAAACCTTCTCTAACACCCTAGTGTAATACCTCCAATCACAGATACTATCAATTATGCATTTCTCTGCAGAATCCCTAGCTACTATGATATCCTTGAGGGCAGAGGTCGAATCCCCAGCACAGTACTGGACAAAGGTAGGCCCTGAATTAATTAATTAATTAATTATTAATTATTAATCAATCAGTCAACTTCAAGCACACTAATCAAGCGCATTAATTAATAAGTTTCTTGTACGTCGTGACATTAGGTAGTCTATGGGACAGGGCTTGGTAACATGTCGTCATCACCACGTTTTCCATATGACCTAGACAAGTGCTTACCATAGATAAAGTGCTAAATGAAGACCTTCTGAATTGATCCAGAAGAAGCCTAGCTTACTTCAAGAAGATATGCGAAAAGTAGGAAAATAAAGAGGATGTATTGATTACATCCTATATACCGATTGATCATCAGCTCCTCTGCCCACATTCTCTCATTTTATTTTTACAACAGCCTTACGAGATGAAAAGCTGGGGCTCAGAGAAAAATTAGTGACTTAGATAAGTTGAGACCTGCCACATAATAGCTACTCCATAAACATTAGCTGCTGTTATTACCGTTGTTTGTATTATTATCACTGAAAAGGAGGGAGAGGGGCCTGGGGCAGTATACGCCACACAGTGTGTTCAAAGCTGGGAGGAGAGCCCAAGTTAGGAGAGCTCCCTAAACAGAAAGGAGATCCCTTTGCACGACAGACTTTAACTCTTAGAAGATCTGGGCCCCTTCGAGATTCTGATGAATATTGTGGACCCAATTCTCCAGAAATACGTGCAGCCACACAGATCTTATAGGTACACAAAAGCCCAGTCTTAAGTTGTAGAATAATAGTTTGTGGCCGTGCCACCCTGAACAAGCTGGATCCCATCTGATGTCAGAAGCTAAGCAAGGTTGGGCCTGGTTAGTACTTGGATGCGAGACCGCTCAGGAAGACCAGGTGCTGTAGGCATGAAAAAATAAGAGATTGTAAACTGACGAAGTTCTTGCAATCTGTGAGGTCAACCAAGGGTTGTTTCACCTAAAAAAAAAAAAAATTAATTGTAGAATAATAAATAATAATGGTAAACATACAATGCTAACTACATGGCAGGCCCTAGTCAAAACACTTGACGCAAATTCTCATTTAATCCTAGAGCAACCCTAAGAGGTAGCCACTATTATTATTTCCTTCTTTATAGACAAGGAAACTGAGACCAAGAAGTTAACTAACTTGCTAGAGGTCACTCTAAAGTATGAGAGTAAATCCCATTGTTGGGATTTGAACCAACCTGGCTGTAGAAGAAGTACACCCACCCACCACACCCACTGCCTTTCAAGATCCTGCCCCCTGGGGGGTACTGGGCTCTCCTCCTGCATTTCAAGGAGAGACTTGCTCTCCTAAGAGCAGACACCTTAACCAAACAAAAGCATGGGCCACCTGTTCCTCTTACCTGGAACCTGCAGATCAAGACTTTTTCCCAGCATGACCTTGAAAGTAAACACCACTTGATTCTATGACCATCCTGATTGAAAAATAACTGGTTCCAGGGGTATTACTGAGACCCATGCAAATTCTTTGAAATAATGAACTGCCTTACGCAAGAAGAAACTCCCTCTCCGACAGTCTCCCCATCACCTCTCCAGAGTGAGCAAAATTCCTTTCCACCTCAGAATATTAGACTGTATTGATGGCTTAAACTCACCCACACTACACCTTCGGGTATGCTACCAATCCTTCTCCATTAAGCCCATAACAATGTAACAGAAAGGACAGGCCAAGAACTGTGGGAAGGTCTCAACTAGCAGAGACAGGTAGCGCACCCACAATTAATTATACACATTTATGCGAGGGCTGGTAAGCAAATCAATGTCATTGATGATTTATTCCCTAATTTGCTTTGAGTATGCACCTCATAAATCAATAATAGAAGACGGCATTAAAGCATTGGTGTTAACTGTCAGCAGAAGGCAGTGTACCGATTCTTTTAATTAAAAGAATGTGTGTGGTGAATATGTCCATGTGTTATATTAGATATGGTACATTTTAAAATTGCTTTTTCAACATCAAAAGAAACGCTCGGAGTTTGGAAGAGGATGAAGAACTGTAAATTCACAGTAAGCGGCAGGAGTCTTGGCGTTCCAGGGTAATGTATGGTAATTTGACATGTAGCCTTGTCCAAGAGCATTCTGGGAATGAAGATAATGTTCTCTGGTTCCAGGCCAGGAGAAATGAATCCAGAATGCGAGCCATTGCTGACACACCGTCAGAAAGTCGTAAAAGACAATGAGATGTGGCATCATCTCCTTTTGGGTACCAGATAAAATTGATTCTATCTTTCCTAAAGAGTTATATGTGGACTATAAAAAGTAAATGGATATATAAAGTTAAGATAATCGAGGTTAGCAATGCTTTCCCCCTCCATAAAGTTCTGAAGATTAGATAACTTTTTTAGAAAAATAACAAAAATTAATATTAAAAATCAACACTATTCGTCTGAGTGAAGAAGTCATTACAATAGAGCATGAATTTTCACCTCAGTCTTGCCTAAAAATGCCAACTATGGTTAAAATAAATGACGCATGGGAGAATTGCACTTTTAAAAGAGGAAGCCTGTTACTTGTGTGTAGGGATACCCATGTCTCAAGGAGAATGTAGTCTGCTAACCAGTCAATGTTTCCAGCCTAACAGAAATCAGGCTCCCGCAAGGGAGAAGCTGTGGGTAAGAGGCAATGTAGCTGGTTGGATGTGAGGACAGGTTTCGAGTCCGGTAGGCATGGGCTGAAATCCTGGCTCAAGGAGATACCAGCTGTGTGAGCTGGAAAAGAGTGCCTGAGTCTCCTATCATCTTCTTTTTTTGCTTCTCTAAAAAGGGCATAAGAATATCTGTAATTTATAGGATGCGGGTAGGATTACCAAAGAGGATGTGTGCAAATTAATTACTGGAGTCCTTTGGCCCACGGTAATGCTCAATATATGGTCAAAAACAAAATAAAATACAGCAAAACAAATACAACAAACAAACGAACGTACAAAAACCAAAGGTGGGGGTGGGGGTGTGATATAGCAAAAATGATGTGCATTACAAAGCCACACCTGAGAGGATGAATCACTGTTTGTGCCCGAGAGTAGAGAAATTTATTGGTGCTATTGGGTTGGAAGAAGGGAAAAGAGGCTGGGAGAGGGAATAAAACTCCTGAATAAAGGGCCTCATGGCTTTGGGTTGGTCATCTTGAGCCTCAATTCGTAGGAAGTAAAAAAGAAGCTTTGAGCTGGATGTATTTTGGGTTCCTGCCTTCCTAAAGGCTTCATAGGTCTAGGAGTGTGTTGGCTAGAGATCGCAGCATTTAGATCAAGTTTAGGCACCTACATCTCAGATTTCTCCCCAAGATCTCATTCCCTAAACTCGGACTAGGAATGGAACAGGAGGCATGTGGAGACGCACTGTTCCCCACGTGTTGGGATAAATGTTGAATATGGTTTCTTTGCTGCTAAAGTATTGTAGAAATGAGGGCGCTAATGAATATTCAACAACTAGCTAAATTCTGTGTGTGTCTGCTTGCTAGCAAGTGTACTGTGAGGATGTCAGGACGAAATAGGCAAGGCAGGAGAAAGAGCAAGGTCCTCTTAGGTAACCAGTCTGCCTCTACTCACTCCTTGTTCTACATACTCTTCTCTCTGCCTGGATGCCGTTTTTACCCTGGGTCTCTCTCTTCCTGCAGGATCTCTTCTGTATTTCTTCCAGGGGCTGAAGGAAATGGCGCCCTTGCCGGGAAGGCATTTATGCTTCTCTCGAACAGAGGTGGTCTGGCCCTCATGTCCCCTGCAGCACGCTGTGCTGCTTTGCTGGCATTCATTGCATCCTCGTTAGCGTTATACAGCCCCTGCCCAGATGTCTCCTAGACAGTCCAGGCTTTTTTTTTTTTTTTTTTTTTTTTTTTTATCCAAATGCAGGATCTGTGGCAAAGGGAGTCTTGACATCTTCCTACAAAGGAGAGTGGTTAGGAACTCTGGAGAGAGAGAATATGGCTCAATCATACCATACCGCCCAGGGTGATTTGGGGCAAGTTACTTAATTCCTCCTGCAGTTTTTCACCCAAAGAGTGAAGATAATAGTACTCCAATTTGGGTCAAGATCTCCTGACAAATTCTTATAATACCCTATACTTCTTTCCTTTGTGGCACATGTCAAAAATATAGTAAAGTCACCGATAAGGTAGTTAATGCTTTAAAACATGTCTTCTCTGCTCCACTGAGGCAGGGACCACATCGGAATCTTTCACTTCTTTATTTCGAGTTTCTGGGACTTGGTTGAATGAGTGAAGGAATTCATGATTGAATGAACATTTCTATGAATGAGTTATAGACTTGTTATCATCTCCTACTATAAGATTAGTCCCTTGAGGAAAGATTACATCTTTTTCCTCTTTATCACCCTCACAGTGCCAAACGTGGATTAGGTGCTGAACATTAAGCAAAATTTAATTAAAGGACCATTTCTTTGGGGGTCGGACACACTCTGGGGATTAGTGGGAATTCTCCCCATAAATCCTCAGTGTCCTTCTGAGATAGACCGTTGTCTCCCTGCTGTTTTTGTCTCAGCTTCATCATCTGTGAAAGCAGAGCTACCTACCCGCCCATGACAGGCAAACGCTACCCCAGGCCGTCGGCTCACAACCCAGGGCCAACCTCGTTCAGTTCCCACGACCTCATCAAACGAAATCACAGGGCAGGGTGGACCGCACCTTCGCTTCAGCTCGCTGTGGTGAGCACAGAGCAGACAGCAGGACCATCCTTGTTCACTCTCAGCCTCAGCCACATTCTCAGGGTTTCATAAAAGATATTTGAGTCGACTTATGCCACAGGCCGTCGCTTCGAGTAAACCTACCTCGGACATACTGAATCGGAAAATCTGGACTCCAAGTACATGAATTTTAAAATTGGGGTTCTTTTAAAATTTTGGATCTACCATGTCCAAACATTTGGAAGTAAGTTGGCATTTATCATATAACTGTATAAAGCATCGAACCTGAGACCTGCAAATAGTCTTTAAAAATTATATGCATACAAAGTTATAAACATGTGGCCGAAGATACATTTTCATTGAGATACACATTCATCACCTACTCGATATCAGACACGGGACTACATGTACCCAGGAGTCAAATATAATAAGAAACATCAAGCAGACCCCACTCCCGATGATCTTACTGTGCTCACTACAATCTTACTGATAAGTAGGAGAAATAACATAATAATAATTCACATCAATTATAGTATCTTTGGATTCAAGTAACAGAACGTGCTAATGAACACTGGCTTCAACAATTTGGAAATGTAGCAGTAAGTCCCAAGTGGGGCAGATTGCGGAGTAAGTTGAGTTCGTGGCTGACGACACCATTAAGAACCCAGATCCTTTCCATTTCTCCGCTCTGCATCTTCATCATTGCCTTCTTCCTCTGTTTAGGAAGTTGCTTAATTCCTTTGTGCCAGTTTCAGTTATAACATCTGGACATGATGATTTCCAGTGGCAAAAACAAGGCTCTCTTCTGTTGTCTTCTTTATAGAAACAGGAATATCTTTCCCATAAACCTCCTCTTCCATCTCATTGTCCTGACCTGGTTCACATTCCCATCCATACCTCAACCACTGGCAAATGGATGTAGGACCATCATGGCGAGGATTTATTCCTGAGGCTATAAAGGTGGTCCTTGTGGGAGACACAGATGCCAAAATATCATGAAGGCTCTGGTACCCAGCAAAAAGGGAAGATGGATGGCAGGAGGGCCACCGACCACATCTGCTAGAGCATCTGATGTTGCGTTGGCATTTGATGGAACGCAAACCCTTGCCATACACATTATCTCTTGAATATGAGCTTTGTTCGCTCGGGGACCTTCTGTATGTTTTGTTCTCGGAGGTATCACAAACAGAGAGAAGGTACCTGGCACATACTAAATTTTCAAGTTACATTTGATAAATGGACGAAATATTTACCACATTGCTGCACCCTCTCTCACTTTACAAAAGTGGAAACAGGAGTTGAGAGTGCTTACGGGGATGATCCAGTCACTCGCGATAGAACACCCTAAGGAGAATTCGAGCTTGTATTTGCTAGACTGCAGATCCGGTGTTTATGTGACTCCCTTTGGCTTAGGTGCCTTGTTTCTCGGAGAGGTACAGGTCAAGTGTTCTGGAATTTCCAAAGACGCAGGTAATAATTCTTACCAGGAAAGTCAGGAAGACTTCATGTAGAGGGCATGCATAATTTCTGCATGGAGATTAACTATTTCTAAGTGGGATCAAGTCCAAAATTCTAAATTTTCACACAACAGTCACAATCATACGATCTGTATGTGAGCATAACAAAAACATTTTTTATTATTTTTCTTTTAAAATCTCTGTGGCATTTTGCAACTACTGTATTTAATAGCAACTCGTTGGGTTTTTATCAGCTTCTATCCTGTTACGTCAACATTTACCTTACGTGATAATGTGAGACTGGGTTCGTTTTCCGGAGTGGTGTGCCTGGATCATTTGCTTCACTCATACAGTCATTCAACAACTATTTGCTGAGCACGTCACGCACCACTTTAAATGTAGAGGACACGGCAGGGAATAATAGTGGCCAAGCAGTGGCTGATACATGATGCCAAGTGCTGGTGGGAGCTGTGAAGAGGAGCAGAGCAGTGGAAGGGGTAGAGGCCCAGGGTGGTGGGGGAAGCAGAGGATGCTTTTTATAAACAATAATTAGAGATGACCTCTCGGCTAAGGTGGTAGTTGAGCAAACTTGAACAAAATGAGGGAGTAAACCCAGCAGTTATCAGGATGAAGAACATTCTAGAGTGACAAGCCAGGAAGCATGAAGTCCCTGGAACAGGGGAATCCTGAATGTGTTTGAGGAACAGTGAGGTCAGCGAGACAAGAAGAGAAGAAGGAAGGGGGTAGAATGATGGCAAGAGGTAGGGTCAGAGGTCCCCAGAGGCTTAGAGCCTGATGAAGGTTTATAGCTGTCGTGGAAACAGTCTGTGGCAGGGGTGGTATAGGAAAATGCATGCCTCCACCAAGTTGTAAAACCTCTCCGAGTCTCAGTTTTCCCGTCTTAAAATGTGATTGTCACACCTACCTCATATTGCAATGAGGACTAAGTGAAATAGTGCATGCGATTAAAACAGTGTCTGGCGTGTAGTTTGTGTTCGGTTAAAGCTCACCATTGCTATTATCATCATTACGATTACAGTTATCCACTGCTATTTATTCAAGATGATGGATATACTTGCTAGGTTAGGCGCTTTCCAAGCCAGGCTAACTATTCAAAACTGAACGGAGTCTTCCCAGAAACATGAACCATGTGCACTTACAGAAAGAGCAATGATGTCCCTTAGTGAAAGTCTGGCAGCCACACATGGCAGCTGAGAAGTTGACATCCCTCTACGTGAATGACGCCCAGCTGAGGCCAAGTGGAGAAGAAAGAAGAGCAAAGCACCTTTTTTAACAGTCTTAAGATGCTACCTGGGCTTCCTTACCTAATAAGCTCCTTCAGGGTGCTCTCTCCGCATCCTGAGAGCAGAATTTGCCCCTGCGTGTTCTCCAAAGAACCAAATATGACTCATCCAGACTGCACACCTGGGCCCTGTGATTTGGGTCATAGCAGAGGGCAAAGGAGTCACCGTAAAGCCTGGGATGAATGCAGGAGACTGACGTAGGAGACCCTAAGGATGCCTGCTTGCAAAGCTGTCCTGTCTCCTTGCACCGTCTCCAGTAAGGAAGACAGAGACCCATTTGTCTTTCTTCAACTGGCTGCAAGGAGCTTCATGTTGAGAATTAGAAGATGACCGTGTACCTGGTGCGACTGGGGTGTCAGGTGGAGGGAAGAGAGCATGGCACAGGCATGAAAAGTACAGAACGGGCTGGGCTCTGAAAGGCTGCTGCTTGCAACATGTTGGGACAGCACGAAGGCAGAGAAAGCCGTCTCATTCTATTCCCTAGTCCCCGGCCCTTCACTTATAACTGAAACAAGGGAAAGCAGCGCATATTATTGCTGTTGCCTGGTCAGTTTTAAAGTAGGTCTTTCGGGCAGTCCTCTACCATGACCTTACTATTCATTAGACCCCCATGCCAGTACCCTGGCTGCTCCCCAGCTGGAACTCCTGCACCTGCCACATAAAGGCTCAGCCCTCCCCTGGTCCCAAGCCAATCCAGACTTCCAAAGGTTTCCTTTTCACACATTTTAGCAAAATATCCGATACATCCTAGAATAGGCAGGCACAGGTCCAGGCAGTAGGATGCAAAGGTGCAGAAAACTGAGCCCCTCCCTTCACATCTCTTACTCCCCAGACCTGCTCCTTCTCCCGCCTCCCGCAAATCCATACCTTCCCAATTCAATGGGCTTCTTAATAAGCTCTGAGTTCAACCTCCACGCTACCACTCACCAGTTCTGTGACCTCCGGCAAGATGGGAATAATTGCTCCCATCCCGCCCACCTCAGCATGGTTGTTTTTGATCCTTGAGACAACAGTCACAGAAAACTTGGAGATAGTGAACATTGTATGAAACTCAAGCACCAAAAAAGGCTTAAAATTCCTCAGGTGACATGAATAGCAAATACGGAAGGCTTTAGGCACAACGGGATGGCCCCCAGAATGCATTAAGGTAGGTTCTAGAAGCCTGCAGGGTCCTTCTCAGTTTTATTCCAACGTGTTGATTAAGTCCACATATAAGGGATTGAAAGATTCTCCAGAACCAAAGTAAGTGACCCTAAACCCCCACACAACTTCCTTCCTGTCTCTCCTCAAGTGACTTGTGTTTACTGGAAACGGGTTTCCTCTTCCTGTCTGGGAAATTCTGTTTACAAGAAACTAGCTCTGTAAGGAAAGGAAAAAAAGGAACCTTTTTTCCACCAACCCGCCTTGGAATTTCACCAGGCTCCCCTTCTAACCTGGACCCGAGTAAGCCGTGACTCACCACTTGTGCTTGGGGGTTCCATTCCCACGAGGTCACGTCCTGCGTGATTACCAGTAAAACACAAGCTGTAGAGATGCCTCCATGGGAAAAAAAAAAAAAATTAGGGGAAAATTTTATTTTGAGAAACGCGATCCTGACCACAGTACATTATCCGAGCTCTCCCAATGCTCTCCCTACTGTGTCTGCTCATCCCAGGCAAATAAATGAGTGCTTAGCCCTCCCCCTCAAGTCGACAGATTCCTGGGACAGCTCTTCGAGCTTTAGTCTCCTGACTTGTACATGGGGCTAATTATGGCAGTAACAGCTTTTATTGACAGAGTCCTTTGCCATTGCCACATGCCTATTTAGTTCCTCCTCCAAAGAAGCCTACGAGGAGAAAGCTATTACTATCTTCATTTTCCAGGTGAGGACACTGAATCACGTGACGGCAAGTGATTTACCTACAGAGGGGCAGAGCCAGGATCAAAATCCCAGCAGTGTGGCCCATCGTTTTCACCAATACACCACGGACACCTATCTGACTCCTCGGCATGTTTGGAAGGTTAAAAGAGACAACCAGGAAATGGTAAGCAGTTAATAAATATCGTTATATTATTGGATGAAAATATATGTCAGGTACCCGTTCCGTAGCAGGCCTTCAAAGTATGTTCATTCCCTTCCTTTCATCTCTCCTTTAAAGTAACCCCACCCCTAGCGTCTTCCCCTCAAGTAGCCCGGAATGTGCCACTTGGAGGTCATTCCTAGGAGAGTTACAGTGCTCGGTTTCTGAGCAATGCGAAGTGCAGAGTTGGAATCTGCCATTTTCTAGATGATGCTGTAGGTCAAAGGCACTCAACCATGGGCACAAGTCCCATCAGTGCAACACACTTTCTACAACAGCTCCTAAGAAACCGTGGTTCTTGGTGAGAAAGCAGGGTTGTTCTTTCCAGTGAGGAAACTCCTCACAGAGTAATAGTCCTGCCCTTACCCATCATCCTCTCCTCCCTTGCTTCTCACCAAGGTCAGGTGGAGCGGTCCTCCCCTCAATTAGAACGAGAGAGCAAAGTGGGTGTGTGTCTCTCTCTTTTCTGATCTGCCTGTGGAGAGAATATGTTCTGGTCCCTTAGCATCCTGGGGACTTAGCATCAGTGACTCTGACGATAAATATCTAACTCAAGGGAAGTCTTGAGCTCCTGCATTGTCTTCACATCTAAGCAGATCCAGTCCAAGTCGTATCACTAACAAAAATGTGCGTTGACCTCGGTGGTTGATATTAATGTTGCACGCCAAATATTTCTTCTTCTTCCCTTGCTGGGCACAGGCTTGGAGGACCCTTTCTGGACCTCTTGTGATAAGCAGGGTCATGTGACTAGTTGTGGCAAATATTTTGGGAGTGGAAGTGATATGAGTTGACTGTGGGATAAGAATTCAAAACTCCATGCAGACTCTTAGGTGTAAGGAGCTTGCCAGTCTTCATCATACCAGTAAAGAAAAGCTGAACAATCTGAAAAATCAACAACTTTTTGTAGACCTGTCAGAGAAACGCAATCGCAGAGCAAAGCGCCTCTCCAAAATTAGAGAGGCAGATGGGCGGATACTTGCTGGAGCAGAAGCCTCCTCAAAAAAGAGTATTTGGAAAGAAAACCTCAGCCGCAATTGACAAATTGCTAGAGGCTCAGTGTAGACTATGCTGACAGATAAAAATTTTGGTTATAAAAGGGCCCTCACAGTTCATGAGTTTTACCTCCAGGAACTCTCCAGATCCTCCCAGTGAATATGAAAGAAAAAGTTCTCGCCTCCAGCAGGAGGAGAAAAAAAAAAGGAACTGTTTTTGAGTACGCCAGAGCATTCTGTTCTTCTTAACAAGGTCTGCCTTCAGGAAAAACTTTACCAGAACCTAACCTGCTGAGCTTACATCAAAGCCTAGCCTCCCTGGGGAGAAGGGGACTCTCAACTCCAGCTACCTCTCGGCCATCTTGTCCCACCTAAGGGGGAAACACACTGAGAAGCCTGGGTGAAGGTCATGGTCCAGGGGCACAAGCTCACCAGAAGACTGAGACTTCAGCCAGGAGACTATAATTTCTCTCCTCTCCCCATGCCTTACTACTTTTATTAAAGGCCAGTATATCATGTCCAGATTTCAATAGAAAATTACAAGGCACACTAAAAGGCCAAAATAATAACAATAATAATAATAATAATAATAATAATAATAATAATAAATCAGCTTAAAGAGACTGAATGAGCATCAGAACCGGAATCAAATATGGCGTGGATGTTGGAATTATCAGACTAGGAATTTAAAACAATTATGATTAATATATAAGGGCTCTAAAGGATAGAGCAGACAGCATGCAAGACCAGATAGGCGGTGTAAACTGAAAAATGGTCGTGCTAAGAAAGAATCAAAAAGAAATACTAGAGATCAAAAACACTAGACCAGAAATAAAGAATGCCTTTGATGGGCTTATTAGTAGACTGGACACAGCTGAGGAAAGAATCTCTGAGCTTGAGGATATGTCAACAGAAACTTCCAAAACTGAAAGCAAAAAAAAAAAAAAAAAAAAAACCACGCTGAAAAACTCTAAAGAGAATAATATCTAAGCACTGTGGGACAACCAGGAAGGGTGTAACATGCATGTAATGGCAATACCAGAAAGAGATAACTTGTAACAAGTAGAGGTTACAAAGTATTTTCAGATTCTGACCAGCTTGATCACACTACATATATCTAGCCCTCGCTTCTGTTACATCAGTGGTGGGGTGTGTGTGCACGCGCTTGGGCTTGGAGGTGGGTGGCAGAAAATCCATGCAAAAGTTGCCAAACTGCCAACTCGTCACAGCCTGCTTTGTGACGAGTGCCCAATAACTTAAAATACATCATAACTTTGAATCCTCACCATTACCCTGAAAAATAAATGCAATTCCTATGCTCATTTCAAGGGACTCGAGTTTAATGGCAAATTTCTTAAGGTCATGCTGTGGATCTGTGATGAAGCCAAGTTTGGAACACGCATCCATCTCTCTTCAAAGCCTCTTGTGCGTAGCCACTACACTCTTCTGGCTTTTAATTTTTCACTTCCTGTGCTGCCTAGAAGGATGGTCAACATATGGCAGGGCCTCAATAAATGCTTTTGCATTTACTGACTCTTAACATAGATTACTGTTAAAACTATTTTTAAAGTATGTGATATGTTATCCACACTTAACTCAGTCACGATGCCTGGCACATAGTAAATGTTTAATAAATAATTTCTGTTTTAAATATGCAATATTACATTTAAAGAGGATATTGTGCTATAGACTGATGATTCGTGTTTAAAGATGGGTCGCGTTTTGTCTCCCTAATTGCAAACATTATTTGTCTATTTTAACGTAGTATGATGTTTTTATTTTATAAGGAAAGATAATGCATAGCTGAGTGGAACTAATATTTTCTTTAACCAATTGTTTATTCTTAACCCTGGGAGTCTAACAATTCAGCCTAAGAGACACCAACTTCAGTATCATCTATTTCCTCTTTGCACAAATAGAATGTACAATAATTTTGAGGTAACAAAAAGCCTTCCAAGCATTGACAAACCCAGGACAAGGAGAAAGGAGAAGGCAAGTAAATCTCGTTTTTGCTTTTCCAGTATCCATTCAGCTTTATCCCATCAAGGGCATTCAGATTGTCTTACAGAGAATGAACCCTGCCCCACTTTCAGTCTATGTGTTCCTGGAGGTACACCCCATCCTCTTCCACCCCCCCACCCCCACCCCACAGGCTCCAGGAGTGGGCTTATCACCTCGACCTAACTCACTGATACATCACCCATCCTTACAGTACTGTGGTTCGTTCTGTACCTGATGTGTACCGTTTTCTGTTTCATCAGAGCTAGATCAATGTGGCTTAATTCTAGATCCTTCGCTGGAAATATTGGATAAGAAAAGTTTTCTTTTTTCTGGACTGGAAACTCGTAGAAATAAGTCTAGAGCTGCTGACAGCCATCTTGTCACACCAAGAGGGAGCTGGCCCGAGAATGTCACTGATGCAGAAGAAAGCTGTAATCTCTAATGATAATGTTCATGCCTGTGGAACCAGACTCTCCTGAATGAAAATCTACTCAACACCATACAGGTGTCCTAACAAATTCCCTTTTACACTCAAGCCAGTTTGGGTTTTTATCATTTGCAGCCCACAAGTTCCAGGGAGAAGGGGACCAAACAGTTACTGCACCCCACTTGCCCACAGAGTATCATTTCACCTAACTGCCAAAACATCCTCAGGAAGTATGTATTAGTCTTCCCTATTCGATAAGTAGGAAAACTAAGAGCAGACCCAGAGAAGGTAAGACAGGAGGCGCACATGGCCAGGACACAGTTGAACTTGAATTCACTGCTGTTCCTTCCGGACTTTCCACTACTGAATATAGCAGGAGCAAATGTGCGTGATAAATTGCCCTTTCTGGTGGGATGTGCAGACAGCGCTCAACACAGGGCAGAGCGATTCCTGGCCTTTTTTATTTGTCCGGGCTCATCGTACCTTTCATGCGACCCTGGGCACTTTTTTTCTCTAAGTCACAAGGGAGTTTTGTTTTTGTTTTTGTTTTCTGGTCTATAAAACCATGAGCTTTGGACTCAATACTCCCGATTTAAGTTCTTTCCAGCCCTAAAAATGTATAATGTCAATTCTTGACTATTTTCTTAAAATTCCTAAGTTATGTACTAGAAGAACCAGACGTTGAAGCAAGCCAATAGGCAAAGGTTCCCTCCATAAACCTTCTTTCCTAATTTGGGCAAATGGATGAGGTATGTGTAATTAAAACTGCAAAAATAACAAGCTTCCGGCCAAAATCCCCCCTCACTTAACCATACTCTTGGGGGCTGATTTCAGGGGTGGGGGACAGCGGATGTTGAACCTGGGGTGGAATTTGGCCTGATATGTGGATTCTTACAATTTCCAAATGATGTCAGCGCCTTTATTTGAGAGACGGAGAAAGTGCTGAGTTTAGTCTATTTACCTCCATAAAGAAAAACTGGAAACCGCTGGGCGAGGGCCAGTGTCGACCAATGTTATAAAGCTAAGAGCACTTTTGGCAAAGCAAAGCTATTCGGGGAAGATCGTACCCAATTTATGTCGGTTTATAGTTGCGGCCTTTCTTTTTGATTAATGGTTTGTTCTAAGATAGGGAACACCAGCCCTCTTCTGGTCAGCTGGCTCGGAGGAAATGGATCTGCTAAGACCTTTCATTCTCCGTTGATCCCAGAACCACCGAGGTTACAGAAATTTCAGCAGCAGCTAAGAGGGGGCAGAGTTAAGTGCTCGTTCAGAAGAGAGACAGCAACCTATTGAAAAAATCTGTGTAGTTAATGCAACTCAGAATAGTTGGGGGTCTAATAAGCCCAAGAATGGCTTTGCATTCCTGTGTCCTTTTGCCTTTGAGTCGCCCTCTACTAGGGGTTCTAGGCAGAACACTTATAATACTAAGATGGTACTAAGATGGTGTATGTCCAGGGGACCCAAGAACTCGGACCTCCTACCTTGCTCCTCCATCCCTCCCCCAGGCAGTTCCTAAGATGATAAAGTACAGTGGGTGAGAGCAGACTCGATGGGAGAGGTATGTGTAATCAAAGGCCTGGGTTGAAATCTTGCTTACTCCCCTGTGAGAAAACCTCGGGCAATTTTTTCATCTGGAAAAAAAAAAGGGAGAATAATAATAGTATCTTCTCACAGGGTTGATATATGGTGTTAATGAGCTGCTTTATGCAAATCACTTACTGTTTGGCACATAGTATGCACTGAATAAACGCTAGCCATTGATCCTGAAGATGCTGTATGCATAGGAGATAAGTCAAATGAATCCAAGATAAAACTTCATTTTTATTAGGGCCAATGCCTGACACATCCCAAGTGGAACTCTGGTAAGACTGAGGGCAATCTGCAACCTAGTCGAATTGCTGACAGAGGCCCTTCCCTCCCAACTGCAGATTTTGGCTATTATCACCTTCTGGCTGAGCCATAGGATCCAGGGGACCAGAGTTGGCATGACAACATCTAGGAAGGAGTGCAAAGAAAGCAGAAGAGAGGAGAAAGTGGTCAGGCACTGAGCGATCTTGGCTCTGCTTAGTGACATCACCTCTAAGCATCAGCAAGAAGCAGAAAAGAGGGTAGGAACCATGACCATTTGACATTGACAAATATAATGATCATGTCCATTCGTAACTATAGCCTGGTCTATGTCTCCGAATCTGGCCAATCAGGTAAACAACTCCTTACATAGAGGAGAGTGGGGATGGGCAGGAAAGGAAACAGAAAGGGATGTGGACATCCTTCCCTCCTCCCCAACACCCCTGACTTCAGTGATTCTCACAACATGGAGGGTGAAGCATTTACATCAGACTCACCTGGGCTGTTTGCTAAAATGCAATTTCCTGGACTCCGGGTAAAAACATACTGCGATGGTTAATTCCATATGTCAACCTAAGCAGGCCATGGGATGTCCATACCGCTGATTAAAAATTATTTTGGCTTTGGCTGTGAAGGTGTTTCCAGAAGGGATTGATGTTTGGATCAGTGGATGAGTTGAACAGATGCCCTCCCCCACACCTTGTGAGTGGGCCTCATCCAATCTCTTGGGGGCAAGGGAAAAGTCTCTTTCTCTGCCTGATTGGGACAGCTTTCTGAGCTAGGACATCAATTTTCTCCCCCCCTTAGGCTGTGACTTACACCTTTGGACTCAGACTAGACCTACACCAGTGGCTTCCTGGGCCTCCAGCCTGCAAGTGGTAAATTGTGGGACTTCTCAGCCTCCATAATCATGTGAGTCAATTCCTCATAATCTATCTCTTTATATACATATGTGTGTGTGTGTATATCAACAAATCTCTTTCTATGTCTATGTCTAAAGATACATAGATGTAGATATTACCTATACCTAAAGAGATATATAGATAATATCTATAAAGATAGATATATATAGATATAGCTATAAAGAGATCTATAGGAAATAATATAGATATATTTTTTTCTTCTATTGTTTCTGTTTATCTGGAGAACCTTGATCATTACACATACTCAAACTGAAACTTTTTGGGGCAAGGCTCAAAAATCTGTATCTTACAAGTTTCCCAAGTGAACCGAAGTTTAAGAATCATTTACCTAACTCACTCAGAAGTCATTAAAGAGTGGGCGTGGCATGGTAAAATGCTTTTTTAAGCGTCATACTTGGGCAGGAGGGGTACTTTAATAAGAAGGAGAAGCTAAAAGGCTTATTAGCCACTCCTTGAAGTCAGGGTGGGAACAGCACTGGGCCTGCTGGTTCTGGTTCTGGTCTCCATCGTGGGCTCGGACACGCCGGAATCAGGACACATCGTGTGCTTTGCCTGCACCCCTCTTTCTTCATTTGTCAACAAAGAAAAGAAGCTCTCCCTTGCTTTCTTCGTAGGGTTCTTGCGAACATCAAATGAGCTAATGTGTGAAAAAGGCTTTAAAACTTACATAACCCAAGAAATTATTTATCCCCATGAAATGAGAAATAACCGCCCTTCCCCACTTCCCCTGCAGTTATGGGGCACCAGAGGTTTGTGTTTTCCCCCTCTGTGGACTCTCCACAAAGATCATATTCACCAGATAATTGCAGATTTCATTTTATTCAACTGTGGATTCAGTTGCAGGATGGGTGCCCGTAACTAATGGAAAAGTACGCCACCATTTCAGGCACAAACTTTAAAAGAAAACTCTCTTATTCATATCATTAAATAGTTACTGCATCTTAATGTTATCAACCGCTCTCTTGAGCTCCAGTCTTGGATTTCCAGTTGTGCCCTGGGTGTCTCCCCCAAATATGCCTCTACTCAACCCCAGGATCCCTGCATGTCCCCAGCCGAACTCTGACTCCTCCTCTTGACTTCCTGGTTCATATCCGTGGCTTCTACCATCCTCCCGGCACCTCCAGCTGAAGAACCCACAGTCAACCTGGACCCCTCCGTATCCAACCACTCGGTCTCCGGAGAATCCCACTCACAGATTCTTTCTTCTCTAAACCCACCACCCAACTATCACCACTTTGGCTCAGGATCATGGTCAGATCGTAAGAAAGATATTGTAAAATAAAGTCTAGAGAGTCCACTTAGAGCTGAATCATTCTTGAATAAGTGAGCATAACAAAAAGACAAGGCATTATGTATGTCGATGCACATGTGTTTGCTAGTAGACAAGACCCAGGAGAGAATTTCGGAAGTCTTCCCTGCTCCATCCACATGGAACCTCCGCTTCGGAGTACATTCAGGGAAGTCTGGCTAGAACAGAGAGCATCATCTCTGCTGGGAATCCTGAGGTACTAAGTGATTTTGCTTGTTTAGCTCACAATCACTGTATGCTTTTCTGAAAATAAACCGCACTCCACGGAGATCTTCGGGGTTTGATTTTTGTCCCACGTCAACACCCTGAGGATATGTGGCAGGAAGACGAAAGCAGCTGGCCCACTGTGGAATTCCCGAGCCGTGGTGGCGGCTCCGGCCTGCCTCCCGCTGGACTTCTGGTCGTGTACTGTGGGAACCTCCCTTACCTGAGCCATCGCTGGCCAACTTTTCCGTTGCTTGAGACCAAATGCAGCATTGACTGTGAGTGAAAAGATGGAGCTGGAATTCAAGCCCGAATCTGTCCAACTCCAACACCTGTTGTCTTCAACCGCTGCTCTATGCTGTGGCTTATCTGAGGCAATGGCTGTGCAAATGGAGAAGAAATATGTCCTAACGTGGCCAGAGAAGGCCCCAATAGCAGCTGGTTCAAGATTTCCAATCTGGACAGCCACTCTGAAAGGTGCCATCCACAGCTAGCCAAGTCCAACCTTAGTGCAACATTATGCATTCTGGGAGCTGATTCGGTCCTGTGTCTCAGGGATGGGGGTGCATTGAGACGCTGATTTGGTTTTCAAAATTGCCAGGGCTATTTTTTTTCCTTTGACTGTTACCCAGGCCTTCAAACCTCCACCTCCGCCTCAAGACATTTTATAAAATCAGGACCTTGATAATTGAAGACACAGCCTCCACCAGCATTTGAAACAGATGGTCGTTCCACTCTGGGTGACAGAAAGGAATCTTCGTTGCCTCATGTTTTAGGAAACAAATGGCCCTCATCTAATTTGATCTTTATCTGAATCCTGTGGCCTGGTACCAAACTAGAAACATGGATAAAAATAAAAACATAAGGTGGGCAGTTTTGTACTAATCGGAACCTTGCTTGCAGCGCATGCCTAAGGGGTCAGAATGAAAGAAAATATCACAGCAGAAGGGAAAAAAAAAAGAAGAAGAAGAAGAAGAAGAAGAAGGCTGGAAGGAGTTGGAGAGAGAGGGCAGCCAGCCGACTGACTGCGAAGGAATGCACCATCAGCTTTTATCAGGTTTGACATGGCATCTGTCCTCTGCAGCAGGTCCCATTCTCCAGTGTTTACATTTGTCACATCTCTTTTCCTTCCAAACAAAAGATGCTTGACAGTCTGAATGGATAATTTGTAAGGTGCCAGAGTTTCTCAGCCATCCATGCACATACATTTTTGGATGGGGAGAGAGCAAGTACAGGGCAGCAGCTACGTTTTAGAAGCAACGAAGCCACAATACTCTTGGAACACATCTGGTGCAAAATAACACATAGGGAGCCATTACTTCCATCGTGCAACACTAAATTAACGACTCTCTCACTCATTACAGAGGCCAGTGTGCGTCGGAGCCCATGACTTCAAGAATGAGGCTCAAAACATATTTGCAGGGAAATTAGTGCTTCGGACTTTCTGCCCAGACTGATCAACTTCTTCATGTTTGCAAGATTCTCATTTTAGTTTTCGTTGACCAAGCCCCATCTACTGAATGAGAAAGATCAGTTCACAGGTATCCCCTCAGGTGTTCAGAGCAGTTAGGGATTTGCCTCTATTTTTGCAAAAGAACTAAGAGGGAGTAGGTATGTGGCAGCATGAGCTTGGGGTGCAAGGCTCCATTAAACCTTTCGTTCTTGATTAGAGTTTTGGTCATAATAGCTGGACCCGATTCAGTTAATTGTCAGTTTTGCAGATAACCTCAGACTGTGGATCAGCTACTTGTTTGTTTGCAATCAGACCTACCAGAGAAACACCAAACCTTCTGAGTTCAGCCCACCGGCCCATATATTGGAGTTAATGTTCTGAGCAGACACAAGACATGACTAAGACAGGAACCAGGCCTTTGAAGGATGACTATAGAGATAAGGAGAAAAAAGTGAATGCAGTTTCAGGTGTAAGTGCATGAGTGAATTTTTCTCGGAAATGACTCTTCAATTTGCACCAGAGTCACAAAGGAATCTGGATTCGGTGAAACGCTATAAGAGAGAATATTGCCTCGGAGGCTCTGGAGATGACTGGGCCGCTTGGGCGAGGGCAGAATCTCCATGGAGATTGCGAAATGGAGATAACGACGTGGGCTTGTTCTAAGGATTAAACAAAATAACTCAAAAAGGATTTAGCCTGGTGCTTGAAACATAGTTGGTCATCAATACGTTTTAGCTATTGTGAGGAACGAGGCGAAGAAGAGCAGAAGGAGGAAGGAGCCAGGGAGGAGAAGATGAAAAGAAGGCATCGGTCGGTACAGGCAACTTTCTAAGAAAGTACCACAGTTTGTGATCCCCGGGTGTCATTCCCTCCTTTAGCCGACTTCCCTTGGAAAAAGAAGACCTGACTTTTAAGTACTTAATTTGCATTGAATTAACAGCCTTCACATAACATGAACTATCTCTTTTCTACATGAAAATAATAGGTTCGGTTAAAAGAGACCTAGCATGAAGAAATTCCAGTCTAATAAAATTTCGCTATGAACACCACCAGGACAAATCGTTTTAAAACCATTTTAAAACTGTTTCTTTAGTTACCAAGAGGAAAAATGAACGTGTACAAAGCCGTTTTTATTTATGTCAGAATGCAGTTAAGAAACACCAATTTATACATGACAATTTTACAGATCAATTGAGTCCCATCTCTAAGATCTTATACATGAGAGTACCAGGGACAAAGAGGTAAGTAAGGAACGTGGTGGTAGAAACACTCTCACGGGATAATACATTTGTAAATCTCTGGACAAGTTTTCCAAATGCACTCGTATGTGTTGTATCTTCCAAAGTTTTTGTGAGGAGTATGTGATATCGATTATTATTATTAAATCTACTTTCTACAATTAAGGAGGCAAGAGAACTAAACATGTTAATCAAGCCACCTTCAGAGACTGCAATATGCTGATCGGCCCTGCAGCCAGGCCAGGAGGACACCTGCAGAACAAAGGAAGGTGTCTGCTGGGGTTGCTCGCAGCCCATTCCCCACACCTGTGAAGGGGAAACAGGAACCAAGAGTCATTCATTCCCTGTGGCTAAAACCATGGGGAACCTAAGGATTAAAGGCTGGGAACTGCCAGCAGGCCTCTCGCTCTACATATCCTGACCTTTTCAGGTTACACACTCTTCCCCTTCCTCACTGTATGTCCATATCAAAGGAAATGGGTAACAAAGTCTTTTAAACTGTAACTCACAGGAACTAAAGAACGATATGTAAACTGAATTCCCACTCAAGGTCCCTCTCTGTCCTTACTCTGTCTCTCTCACTGTCCCTCTCACTCTCTGCCTCTGAGAGGAGACCGCGCTCTGTGGGGTGTTACCGCTTTTCTAAAAAGCTTTCCTTTCATCTCTAACTTTAGGTGTGTTTTGAATTCTTTCTACACTCTCTGCCAAAGGACCCTCTTCTTCTCTCAATGCAGAACTTGATCTTCCCCCGACTCGAGGAAATTAGCCCGGTCCTGCCTCACTTCTACTTTATACATTTCAAGCTTGGAAAGTTATTCCTAATAAATGGAAGAGCTAAGATTTAGATCCAGATCTTTTAAATCTAAATCCTATTACCTGAGGGTTCACCAGACTGCTGGAAGTAGTTACACACAGATAAGGTCAAATATTCACTCTACGGCTAGAGTGAGTAATTTGTGTATCAGATAGCAGGATAGTGCTATTGAATGTTCATTTGCACACAAGGTGGGATTGAGAATGGCTGTGTGTGTTCAGGGTACATAGGACATATATACTTATATACACATACACATGCACATATTTTTATATAGTACACATACATGCATATGTGTGTGTTTGCGCATGCTGTAATATAGAGATAACAAACATATCTGTCTACAATTCGGGAAATCTTAAATCTTATGACAGTCTCACAAGCTGATTAAGTGGAACAGAGATGGGCGGAATGAGACCTATAGGAGAAGACTCAGCAAAAAGGAAAGGTTAGAAGTAAGAACTGACGCACAGTCTCTACCGCCAGTCAGTCTGTCCCACAGGGAGGTAAAGAGTCTAGCACTCAAGTCACTGCTACCTGCACGCTTGTGGCCGATCTCAGGCACTGATCACGACACTCTTTCCCACGGAGCTTGGACACGATCACAGCGCTCCTCAAAACTGCGCTCCAAGCAGCCTTTGCCCTGAGATCAGAGACAGCCCCTAAAAAGCCTTCCCAGCATTGCCTTCACAAATACTCACTGACATTACTCTCAGCAGTATTTTTCACTGAACATGGTAAACCATGAGGACCTCCCACCTAGAGTCATTCATTCAAGTAATCATGGAGCGGTTAATACGTTCTGTCGTAAAGCTAGTTCCTCCTTTGAGTCTTGACTGAGATACATCTTCAGGGACCCTATTTGTAATATAGTAGCCTTCTCGTTTCTTGATCTCAGCACCCTGTTTGCTTCCTTCATAGCTTTCATTCATTCTTGTGTTTTCTGCCTCCCTTGCTAGACTGAAACAGAGGACATGTCTGCTGAGTTCCCCCTTGTATCTCCAGCACAAGGGTATGTGTTCAGTAAGTACTGATTCGGCGATTGCTTAAGCAAATGAACAAATGAATGGAATACTTTGCAGCTGACCTCGACTGGCTCAGAGTCTAGGGTGAGAAGCTCTTATGTGAATAGATAAACGACACTATCGGCACTGTCAAAAAAGCTCAAACAGCACATTGAGCAAAACGCCAGGAGGAAACAAAGAGCGGGCAAATGGAAGGCTTCCCAAAGAGATGATTAGCAGAGCAAAGAAGCAAGAAAGGATGCTTAAGTTCCAAGGCAAACTGAAAATGATAGCACTGAGGGTGAACTTGAGCCTTGAGTGAGGCTGAAACAAAGGGAGGCCGCGTTGGGTGGGGATGAATGGGTGGCCAGCAAGGAGGCTGTGGAGGCCAGAGAAGCCACATCACCAAGGGCTCCCAGCCATTTGCTTCTTCTGCCCCCTCCTGCCCCGCCCCCGCCCCTTCTCCTCTCAGACTGCCTGGCCAGGAATCCTGTTCATTTTTACAATGAATGTGCTTCTCTTTGGTAGACAGTCTAAAGTCCAGAAATGGAATAAGATTATCTTTGTGTTTATTTTAGTCTCACTTGAAGGATCTTATCTTTAGCAAACCCACCATTATGGTTCACCATAGCAGAACCCGATAAGAAGAGCCACTTTCAAAAAAAAAAATAGGCAATTATTTTCCCCAACCCCATTAAACTGTCATGAAGTTATTCCTTATTTACAAATGCACATTCATTGCTTACAGTCCAGAGGCCCCAACCGAGGAGAGCTGAGATGAAATCCTGAGGAACACAAGAGTTTTGGTGTCTGGACTTGGGGGGAAAATTTTTTTTAGGGTTTTATGAAGAATTAGCTTTCATACTAAACTTTATTAAATTTTATCCCTGAATTCTTTTCCCTTTGGAAAGGACCTTCCCGCCATTCGGCCTGGAGAACAGCCCACGTCGAATGAATTCCAAATGAAATGCAGCGGAGGGTCTGGAATCCTCTGAGCACAGACAACAGAGGTCTCATTAAGCATGTATAGAGGCTCACAACAAAGCTCCGCTCCCTCCTATCCCAAGAACTGGCGTTTGGAGAGACTGACGGGTGTGAGGCTTGGTCGGGGGTCTCAGGGACAAATACAAAGGAGGCCGCAAGGGGAAAGCAAACACCACTCTCCCTCGCGAAATTTTCTTTGGCCAATTGCAAAGAGAAAAATCACTTGGAAATGCCAATTAGCTTCACTTCTTTCTGTCCCTTTTAATTCCTGTTCCCTTATCAAATCAAGATCTGTGACGGCTTAATCCCAGCTCAGACTCTGGGTCAAACGTTTAGAGGCCAAAATGGTAAAGAAAAAGGCTGAGTGAAAATGCCGCCTGGAACCCAAGTATTTAATTTACCTTGATGTAATAACTGCACTGGTAATACCTTCAAAAAGAGAGTGACATTGTGTGACAAAAACAGCAGGTCCCTCTGCTTTCACCCCCTACACCCTTTCTAGGAAGCAGAAATAATTAATCCTCAGTTGCAGCTGCAGCATACAGAGCAAATATTTGGGGGCTTTGGGGGTATGGGGGTTATTTTTAACAGTAGTTTTTTCTTGAAGTATAGCAAACTTTACACAGTGAATAGGCAAACCTGCAAGTTTCGACCCAATATATTTAGTGAAGTTTGATTTTAGTGCAAGAGAACAATCCAGAAGTTCATGTGCAGAAGGTCAGGACTATGTGGTTGAGAGTTGCTTGGGAGCAGAACGAAGCAAGAAACGATTCTTTAGCTAAATCCGTACTGAGCCCTTTGTTGACATTTAATAAATCGTACTTATTAGAATGTATCTTCAACTCTCTGCCCTAAAACTTTTTCACAATTGAATGTTTTTGGAATTGCAATGTGTTTTACCATTAAAATGTTCACTGACTTAGTGTAGTAGTGTTTCTTTTCTTCCTGAAAGCTATTATTAAATTGACAGCAAATCTCATAATAGGTAGCACTTGAATATCGAAGAAGTTACTATTATTATACTATTATTATTATTAAGATGAAGAATTCATATATGGAGACATCATATGGAAAGAGACTCTGACTGGTGGATAAGTAAATGGAAAATTAAGTGACCAGACCATGAAGGCCCCTGAGTGCAATGCTTAGGAGTAAATTTATGATCTGTGTTGTTCAATGTCTCTTGAGCAACGGAGTAATGTTTATAATTGTGATGTGGATGGAAAAATGAAGGAATGAGAGGCTAGGGGAAGGAAGAATAAAGGCTTTGCACATGTCCTGGTGAGAGTTATGAAAACCTGAGCAAGATATGAAACTTGTGCCTAAATGGAGAGGAAGATCAAGATTTAAGGGACATTTAGAATATAGAATTGTCACAATTTGGTGACTTACTAAATGTGGATGGCCTTTCTTGGTTTCTTGATTTCCCATTTCCAACTATGCTTTGGGAGCCCCATGTCCAGCAACACATATTAAAGCTCTCAACCATTCAGCCTGGGGCCCCTAGAGCACAACACATGAGGCACCCTTGAAGACAGAGGAAAATGTCTGCTCATGCAACAGAGACAAATCTTAAAGGTAACAGTGCTTGTGTCACAAGGAGGAGAAGCGATAGAATGATATCTAGAAAACACTGCCTCTACCCAAACCTCACTCAGGGCAAGATCACATCTGAAGCTGAAGAGGGTTCTTAGCTCTCAAGGAATTGATTATATAGGTCTCAATTATATTAGGAAAACTCATCACTCTATAGGTTATCATGACTTTGAAATAAAATTCAAATTTCTTAGCCCCATATCCTACCCACCTTTTTATCTTCCATTGCTTTATGCACCTGTACTAATAATTATTCATAAAAACTACATTTACTGAGCATTTATTATATGCCAGCACTCTACATTATCTCATTTAATCCTCAGACTAACTGTATGTGATTTATCATCATCACCATCATCATCATCATCATCATCATCATCATCATCGTTTTATAGATGAGGATGCTAAGGGTGTGAGAGATCAATCAACTTGTCTTAAATCAAAATGTTAGTACGTGGCAGATCTGAGAATTAAATTCAACTCTAACCTAAAATATAACCAAGCAGCTCCTCCAAGACCAACCCTCTTACAGAATACAACTACAATATCTGGAAAAAATAAATAAAAACAAATATTTGAAGGCAATACAGAGTAATTAAAGGGAAAAGATAATGGGGGGAAGGGGATTTGACATTGAGGACAGGTTAAAATTCCAAAAGAAAGCCCAGGTCTCACCAGCTTGAAGAACCTTAGAACAGAGTTTGGGGCAATCCTAGCCACTGAAAAGTGTGGGAGACATTTCAGAGAGGAGAAATCCAGAAAGAGGGAGCCCTAACTTCAGTGCATAAGCCATGTCCAATCCTTTGGCTGAGCCCTGAACCATGAATACACCAAGCAAACTCGAAGGAGACCAGCTAAGAACAAAAGATTCAACTGAAGTTAGAGCTGCTACCCACAGCAGGGGAAACAGTGTTTATAGTTGGTCCAGCCAAGTAGGTCCCACCAGGAAAGTAACAACAATAAAATACACTGTTTGGAAAACTGTAACTAGGTCTAAATTCTCTATAACATAGCATTCGCAGAGTCCAGTATACAATGCAGAATTGATTAGCTTACAAAGAAATAGGAAAATGTCATGAATAGTCAAGAGAAAAGGCAATCTATGGAGTTCACCCTGAGATGACCCAGATATTGGAATTAGTGGACAAGGTTTTTAAAGCAGCTCTTTAATTATATTTAAGAATATTAAAATAATGCTCCCTAATGGATAAGAAAACAGTGAATGTCAGTACAGAAACAGAAAACATAACATAACCAAATGGAAATCCTAAAACTAAAAAAAATATATATCTTAAATTAAAAAATTCCTAGATGTGATTAGCAGTGGACAAAAAATATAAAAATAGGTCAATGGAAATAATCTCAATATAAAGAACAAAGACAAAAAAATTTCTAAAAAGAGAGATAGAAAGAATCTTAATTTAAAGGAAAAACTTAGAGAGAAGAAAAGAAATAATAAATATGAAAAAAGAAATCCATGAACAATAGAGAAAATTAATAGAGCCAAAAATTGACTTTTGACAAGGTTAAAAAAGAATCTATAAATTCCCAGCAAGACTGAGAAAAAAAAGAAAAAGAACAAGTATTAACATTAGAAATGAAAGTGGAATTAGCATTACAGCTCTTATAGATATACAAATAATAATAATGGAACTTGATGAGCAACATTACCCCAACAAATTTGACAACTTAAATGAAAAACAAATTTAAAAAATACAACTTAATATAATTGATACAAGAAAAACCAGAAAATCTACAGTCAGATTTATTGCAGAAATTAAATTCATTATTGGAGAAATTTCAGCAAACAAAATTCCAGGTCTGTGATTTCAATGATGCATTACATCAAACATTTAAGAGGGAAAAAAAACCACTGACCTTTATAAACTTTTTCTTAAAATCCTCAGAAATACGGATGCAAAATCCTTAACAAAATATCAAATTGAACCCATAAATGTATAGAAAAAGGATAATACATCGTGTCCAAATGGAATTTATCCTAGAAACACAGTTCTAACTTTCAAAAAGCAACCAGGATAATGCAATATATTCAAAGAATAAGGGAGGAAAACGCCCATATGACCGTTCGATAGATTCAAAAAATGCATTTGACAAAATTCAAAATCTCTTCATGATAAAAATTCTCAGCAAACTAGACAGAGAGAGATTTTCCTCAGCCTCATAAAGATATAAGAAACTGACCATTTAAATCACTTAATGGTGACACAGTAAACTCTTATCCTGGTAACATCTGCACACATAGCGGTCGGACTACAGGAGAGTGACCCTTCAGGGAATCCAAATCTTTTCTAATGGGCAGGAAGCCTGCCTGAACTTTACTCTGAAAGGAGGCAATATCTTTATTACACCAGACAGTAAATAAGGCTACCCCTTAATCTGGAGGAAGACACCACATTTTCCAAGACAGTTCACAATACAAACACCACTGACAAAATAGCCTAGAGCCAACGCAGTCAGTGCCTCTGCTCATCAGATGTATGGGAATGTGAAAGGATATGGTGTCTCCCAATATCACCTACCTTAAAGACCCAGCAGGTCCACTCCTAGGCATTCACCCAAGAGAAGCAAGAACCTATATCTGCTAAAACAGAAACATTCACAACAGCTTTATTCATAACAGTCACAACTGGAAAGAGCTGAGGTGGCCGTGATTAGAAGCATGGATATCCAAACTGTGGCATATGCACACAAAAGGACACTGTACTACTCAGGAATAAAATGGAATAAAGTACCAAAGTTAGTAATACTATGTGCAAATCTCAAAACATCTTAAGAAACCCTACGCCAAAGACAGAAAAGGTACCAATTCATTTATAGAAAATCTAGAACAAGAAAAATTAATTTATGGTGAAAAAAAAACCAGAACCATGGTTGTCTCTGTGGATATGAGAGTCAGGAATCATTGGGAAAAGTTATGACGGAATTTTCTAGGGTAATAGTTTTACATCTTAATAGCACATTGGATTACACATTTATCAAAACTCACGGAATGTACACTTAAAATCTATGCATTTCATTGTATGTAAATTTTATCTCAAAAGGAAAATTCTTAAAAGAATCACAAATATTAAACTCTAGTGAATAGCATGCATCCAAAGATTTGTGGAAGATTGTATTGATGCCTGCAACTTACAATAAAATGAATAAAAAATGGATTAGAGAATAGTCAAAAAGGTAAATGGTAAAACAACTATAGTTAACTGTCAATTAAAGAATCTAGTGATATGTGTTCACTGTAAAATTATTTCACCTTTTTGGTATGGTTGAAATTTTTCATAATAAAATATTAAGGGAAAAAATGAAAGATCAATAGGTACCTAACTGAGAGAGAGGAAAAAAAGACCTCAAGTCTATTTGATTCGAAACTCAATCTTTCAACTATTTCATGTTATCTCCTCCTTATAAATTAAGCTAAACTGAACTATTCTCCCATCAACCCCCCATTTTTTTTTACCTCTTTGCTCTTGTTCATGCTAGTACCTGTAAAACTCATTCCCACTAATTTTTCAAGAGTAAACCCTATAAATTTATTAGCAGAAAATCCATTCTCTTCCTGCATTACATTGTCCGAAAACCCCAGGGACTTTTAGAGTGCAGATGGGTGTCAATATGGTTTCCCACCCAGGTGGACTAAGCACCGATCAGTCCTCTTGCCATTGCGTTGCCCTTGAAGCCTGGGCCAGATGCCCAACATCTGGCAGCTATGGCAACTCACTGTAGTCATGGTGGTTCTTTGGAACAAGATCCTGGTCACTCACGGTGAAGCTCTGAAATGCTCAGCTTTACAAGATGGGAGAGTCTCAGCTCTGCAGGAAGATTTGAAGTCTAAACACTCCCAGAAGCACTGAGTCGGGATGGCTTATGATATTTGCCAACTCTTGGACATAGAACTCTTTTCCTTTCAGAGTCTAACGGCTTTTCTTTACACCTTCGAAACACAAGGAATCTGATTGCATCCTTTCTCTCAAATTGTGGAGCTACATATCATCCTTCTAGATGAGTAATAGTAATCACAATTCTACGCTAATAATAATAATAGTAGTAATAGTAGTTTTTCATGACTCCAAAGTGACTTATTTCTCCAGAGAAATTTTCTAAGTGATGAGGAGGTTCCCAAACACCCCCGCAGGAAGAATTGGGGGGAGGTGGGAGAACAGAGGTGTGCAGGAGATGCCACCTTCAATGATTCCAAAAGCAATATTATGACACCTCTCACACTGAAAAATAATTTTGAAAACACAAATTTTAGTTTCTAATGGAGTATTCCAATATTCGTATGTATGAGTATTTTCAAATGCCCTTGATATTATGGTCATTAATAAAATACAAATTAATTTAAAGATATTGCTAATTCATAGTGACCTTTGTCATTTCTTATTTCTCAGTAAATGGTATCGAGTGTCAAGCAACTCTCATGCATGCGTGTGGAGGTGAAAGCAAGAATAACAAGGCAAGTTTTAGGCTATTAAGACAGTGTTTATACTTAAAATGTTTGTGCCATTCATCTAATATAATTCCTTTTATTTCATCTCATATCTCTATCTCCTTATTACTTTTTGAGCCTCTCCCCTGTGCCAGGCATACGCTTAGATACTCTACCTACAGTGACAAGAAAGATAGACACTTTCCTTGACTTCAAGAAGCTTGAGGCCACCTGGAAAAGCCATGAATTAGCCACCATGATGTGAGGGGTAAGCATCACCTCAGGGAAATACAGAATATTAAGGGAACCTAACTGACCAGAGGAGGACCCAGTAAGACTTTGCACAGAGAGCTCTGTTTAAGTTCGGACTTGAAGGATATGCAAGAATTAGCCAAGCAAAGAGGAAAGGAAGGTGTACTCTGGAGTAGGCTGAGGGAAAAGCTTGGGTCATGGCTAGAGGCTGGGGTGTTGGAGAGGTAGACAATGACCCAATAATGAGGGGCATTTGGAACTATAAGTCTGAGAAAACTAAGCCCAAGGCATATGGAGAAACTTAAGGGTACCAAGCAAATGGGGCACAGAGCAGACTAGACTCCTTCCTCTCTGGGTTCTAAACTTAAACTTGTCCACTGACTTCCCTAAGATCGGACTAAAGACAGCGATTTCTGCAAAATGAGGATGGCACGTAGGGAGCCTGAGCCCAAGCCTAGGTCACTGACGACATACAAACAGTAGGCAAGAATGTTTTAGTCCTTATCACCCACCTGGGACTGTCAGAGCTAATTAATCATAGTGACAGCTCCCTGGATGCAGTCAGAAGAATTATTTTTTTCCTGAATGCTGCTAGTTTAACCTGCCCGAGGCAAGACTTCACTTTATGACGCCAGGACGAAACCTTGTTGAAAATGATGAATGCCTTTTGGAAAAGAATAACATTTTGATAAAGGCCCTTGCAATCAGCCTCCAGGTTGGAATAGAGTGGTTTTCCTTGCATGTTTTCACAGTCATATTACAAGAAAGCCAGCTTTATCTCTGGGCTCCAAATCAACTAACCTAGAGAGGCCTATTACAGATTAAAAATCAAATAAATAACTTGTCGTTGTATCCGGCTTTTCATGAGTAATTATGGCTGGAGCTGCCACTTAGATTCCAACTTTCTTCCAAAGCCCTGTGTGCATCTCATTATCCAGCTTCTGACTCCCCAATGGCTCTGAAGATTATAGTTTGGGTTTAAGCTACAAAAAGGTCCCTTCCACTGCCCAGAAAACAGATGTTATAAGAGATTCAGAGCCTTTTTTGCTGCACATTGTTATTTATATCCCTGTTTTTTTTTCCTCCTTCATATAATTCATTTTCTTGGTTTTTTTTGTTGTTTTTTTTGTTTTTTTGTTTTTTGGTTTTTTTGCTTCAGCATAAAGAGGAAGAATAACAGAGAGATGGAAGGAAAGAGAGAGGAAAAAGAAAGAAGAGTCACTTCTGAAAAGTATTCGAAAGCCTACTAATGAGAAGAATCATTTCCCTTTTTGCTGTATATGGGTGGTGGTGCCCCCTACCCCAGATTCATGGTCTTCCGGGGACCCCCAGTAGCCTGGTATGGGAAGAAGAGGGGGCAGAAAGAAGCCAGCTGGGCAGGTCTCATGAAAACCAGTGCTGGCAAAAGGCGATCCTTGTCTCCAGCCCAAACTCCTGGGCTCCTAACTGACTTGCTAACTCTACTGGCCAGCACTGGAAACGCGGATTACAAAGTGGGAGAACAAAAATTGGCCTCAGAAGCCGAGATATAGGGTAGGGTTCTGCAAATCAGCCAGGAAAGAACGGTCAAGATGGAGAGTGGAAACTAAGAAAGGACTTAGAAGCAAGTATTGTTAGCTTGTTTGCCTACATGGCGGAATCAGCAGAACATATATATGCTCACAAGCACACGCGGGTATACACATAGCGCCTGAAATGCAACAATCAGCTAACAGATACCATGATTAACAAAGGATTTGACCGAGCCTGCCTTTACCTGTATCACCCTCCTTTGCCACTTCTGTTTACAATTTACTTATATCTATCATAAAATATCACTTCTAGTTACTATTATTTTGAAAGCAAAAGGGAAACAAGGTCTTATAAAGGTATATCTTTTTTATCCCAATAATTCCACTTCATGCTAAGAATCCCTACTAAGGATATAACTGAGCATATCTAAAGATTATCTACGAGTATTGCTATGGATTGAAAGTTTGTGTCTTCCTGCAATTCATATGTAGAAACCTAATCCTCAATGCATGGTATTAAGGGGCAGGGCCTTTGGGAGGTAATTAGGTCCTAAAGGGGGGACCCTTGTGATGGGGTTAGTGCCCTTATCATAGAGGCCTGAGAGAGCCTCCTTGCCCCTTCTGCTATGTGAGGACTCAAGAAGTTAGCGCTCCACAACCCAGAAGAGAGCTCTCACCAGAACGCAACCATGATGGCACTTTGATCTTGAACTTCTGGCCTCCAGAACTGTAAGAAATAAATTTCTATTGTTTGTAAGTCATCCAGTCTATGGTGTTTTGTTATAGCCACTCAAATGGACTAAGGCAAGTATTAACTGTAAAGCAATTTATAATAGAAATATTCAACAATACAGATTAGCTAAATCATGATACATCATAAAAATCAAATCCTGAGCTATTAAAATTACATTATTGGAGAATGTTAATTCATAAGCAGACAAAATATTTATTTGGCACTAACAATGTATGAAATGTGATAAGGTGGATAAAAGACGGCAGTTTATAAAATCGTAGTTGTAATATGCCAATGTTATAATGGTGGGGTTATAGATCGTTTTAATATCTTATTTTTATTTATAATGAACATATATATTATGCAATCATAAAAAAGTAATATAATTTTTTGAATTCAAGCCAATTGTTTTGTTTACCCATACGCAATAGATCTCATATGAAAACCTATAAAGATTTTGATATTTAATGTTAAAGTGTCCTTCAGATCAGACAGATTGTCCCAACCATACTCTCACCAGCCATGTGTGACAGGGGCCAGTTTCCTATAACTTTAAACCTTAGATATCACCATTGTTTTGTTTTTTCAAATCCATTCCAATCTGATGGGAAGAAAATGGATAGTCACTCCAGTCTTTTTTAATCTGCCCTTCTTTGCGTTTCTAGTGAGGTCGAATGAGTTTTCCCATGACCACGAGCCATGAGTGGTTCTTTCGCAAGTGGCAGGTCTGCTCTTTAAGATTACAGAAACTTGTCCCTAATTCAAGCATGCTTAGATTCCGAACAACCATGATGCTACCTCTCAGCTTCACCTAGGCCTGAGATCAATGGTTCTCCACCTTGGTTTCACATTATAGTGATCCACAGCTTTAAAACGACTGACGCCTAGGTCTTACCTCTAGAGTTTCTGATTTAATAGGTCTAGGGGCAGCCTAGCCAGCATGATGTTTCAAAGCTCTCTAGGTTATCCTAACGTGCTGTGAGGCTGAGAACCATGGCTTCAGAGAGAGGCCCTGCTAATGGCATACCAGTGAGCATCTGGAGATACAGGAAAATTGCCTTCCATTAGGATCTGCACTTACCGTGAAGAGCAGGAAGATGAGATGCATATGAAAGACGAATGAGAAGGGAAACAAACAGATTCATCTCTAGCGTCATCTCATTCACAATAGCACATGTTTATTGAACATTTACTATAGGCCAGGCTCTCTTTTAAGCCTTTTACACATATTCCTTCCAATAACCCGAAAAGGCAGGTACCCTCCTTCTCCTCATTTTATAGGTGAGGAAACTGAGGCACAGAGAAATTAAGTCATTTGCTAATGATCACACAGCTAGTAAGTAGTGGAGGCAGGATTTGAACACAAGAAGGCTAGCTCTGCATCATAACGCCACATGCCAATGGCTGTAAAGGCAGTCGGTATACCATAGTAAACAAAACAGGTAACAGGCTCTACTCTCACGTAGTTTAAATTTCGCTAGAGGATTAAGAGGTAAATGAATATACATGCGAGATCTGAAAGAAGAGGAAAAGATGCTATCGAAGAATGTAACCACATACTCGCATTTACAGCAGCAATTTCACAATAGTCAAAAGACAGAAACAACTCAAGTGTTCATCCATACATGAATAGATAAAGAGAAGCACTATGTACATACAATGGAATATTACTCAGTCCTGAAGAGGAAGGAAATTCTGCCAGAAGCTACAACAGGGAATAGTAACCTTGGGGACATTATGCTAACTAAAATAAGCCAGTCACAAAAGGACAAATAATGTCTGATTCAACTTAAATGAGGAATAGAAGAGTCAAATTCTTAGAAAGTGCAATGGTGGTTTTCAGGGTCGGGGAGAGAGGGAATGGAGGATTATTGTTTAATGAGCACTGAGTTTCCACTTTGGCAGATGAAAAAAAAAGTGCTGGAGATCGACAGTGATGACGGTTACACCAGAATGTGAATGTACTTTATATCATTGAGCTGTACACATAAAAAGCATGCAAATGGTAAATTTTATGTTATGTATCTTTTAGCACAATTTTTTAAAATAAAAAAAAATAAATAAAGAATATAACCAGAGGCCCCAAGTGAGATTGGGGAAGGTGTCAAGGAAAAGATATAGAGGGTGTCTACTTTGGGGGGTGACATTTAAACTGAGACCTGGGGATCAGAAGGATCAGCTAAGTGAAGAGTAGAGAGGGGCTATTCTAAACAGCAGGAACAGCATATGCAAGGGTCCTGGGGTAGTAAGAACGGTGGGCGAAACCCAGTGAGCGAGGGCTGCGTGGTGCAAGGCGAGGCCACGCGGCACTTGGCAGACCTGAACAGGGGGCTTGCTTTGGGAGGCCACAGGTGGAAATCGAACAGGGCCATGGCAAGATCTGAGACTAGCTTTATGTTTTTTAAATCTCCATCCATCTGCCCTAAGAGAGAGGCTTGGAGGAGAGCAAATTAGAAGGCAATCACCACAGTGTAAGCGTAGGCAATGTCACACTTGAGCCAAGGAAACTAAGGTTCAGAGAAGTTAAGTAACTTACCCGGGGTCACACAGTACGTGGCTCTCTGAACTTAAAACCAGGGTCTCCGACTCCAACACCTGAGTTCTTTATACTTTGTAGATTTGAAAAGAAATTAGAACACATGGGAAAGAAGATGCGTCTCTTGAGAGAGAGATAAAGCACCATTCTGCTGCTCCTCCACTGATGTCTTATACCTATGGATGTGAAACCAAACAATTTGACTTTTAAAAAGGGGTGGAGAAGGGAGAATAACACACAGAGAGATGGAAAGGCAAAAAATGAGAACGGAAGAACAAGAGGAAGGCATATACCCAGGACTCCTGAAACACTTCTCTAGTCTAGGTACTTTCTCAGGCAGACGGCCACAGCTTTTTCAGCTCACCTGTGTTATGATCAACCATTTAAGACCTTAGGGCCAGAAGGCTAGAGGCCTCTTAAGGAGCACTTTGAGGCTATGCCTCTGGGGAGCAAACTTACGCACAGTAAGAGTTCGAGGCCCCCTGGCAGCTTCTCTGTGGAGAAGAGCAGGTACCAGGGCAAGCTTCTAGAACTCAGCAGCCCTCAAGCTGTGGGAACCTCATTAGCTGCTTGGAAGACATGAATGGGAATAACAAAAAGGATGAATGATCACATCTCTCCGAAAGAAAGAAACATCCCTGGCAGTTCTGAGTCTTCTCTCCAAAGATTAGGTCATATTCACAGATTAGCTAGGACCGACAAACACAGAGCAACACCTCAATTTGCTGCACCCCCCCAGTCAGTCAGAAACCCTCCACTCCTGAGCTTGTGTGCAATCCTCTCCATGCAGGAGGAAAGGCAAATCTTTTTTAAAAAATATTAATTTGTGTTCGAGATTGATCTAAAACAACTTCCAGGGGTTTAAAGGCTCTATTTAGCTAAAGATACAACATAGAATCCGCTGAAAGAGAATGCAGAAATTTTTCTTGTGCAATGTCCCTTGTCTTAGAGGCAAGGAAGTGCGGGATTGAGAAAGAAAATTACTTGTCCAAGTCACATGATCTCTTCCTGGCCAAACCATCCAGTGCTCCTTCTAAGACATTTTTATGTCACTCCATTCCACATCCGCATAGTCCCGTAAAACAGCGAAACCATCGACCCATGCTCATGGAGCTCCACGTTGCATAAAGCGTTATCTCCTCTGATTTTCTCAGCTCTCCTGAGAAGCAGCAATATGTCCTCAGCTGTCTTGGTAACTGTTCAATACGCAGAGCCTAACATGCAGCAGGCCCCCGTGAACGGAGGTGGAGTTAATAAAAATAGCTGCCCCTTGTCCATTGCTGAGTCTGTGCCAAGCACTGGGAGCTGAGGGCTTGGCTTGTGCTATTTTCTCTTAATTCTTCACTCTAAACCTTTGAAGAGGACCCTATCGTTACCCTTCTTTTCAGAAATGAAGAAACTGAGGCTCGGAGACATTTGGTGTTGTCGCGCTTCTCACTGGCGCCAAGCCAAGATTTAAACCCACAAAGTTGGACTCAGAATCTACTTTCTTAATACATACAACTCGTTCTCGCTCTTACTCTCTCGTTCTTGCTTATTTGGCCAAATGAACAAATATCCATTTGACAAAGGAGGACCAGAGAGCTAAAGGCATTTGCCTGCCCAAGGTCACGCAGCAAGTAAGGTATGAAAAGTAAGGCCCTTGACCAGTCTAGCTCCAAGCCTAATGTCCTTCCCTCTGTTCCTAAAAGCATGAAAAACCTTCGCTTCTCAATGAATATAGAATGTAGGAATATAGAATACTCTGTTTCTGGAAAGGAGGTGGTGAGTGCAATGCCAAGAGCCCAGCCTTTGAAGGAAGGTGTGCCTGAGAGATCCTGGGTACCTGGGAGTAGGCTGGTTTGAGTTGGAGGTTTTTAACTTTCCTGTGTTTCAGTTATTTCATCAATAAAATAGGAACGGTATTACCTGTCTCAAAGAAATTTGACCTGCTGGCTGTGATTTATGTGTAGGTAGTATTACACACGTGTGTGCGCGCGCACACACACACACACACACACACACACGCACACTATATCTGAGACTCAGTAACGCTATCACTTCCCAGCTGGATGACCAACCTCTTTCTACCCTGGGTTTTCTTATCTATAAGTAGAGATAACAGTACAACCTACCCCCTGGCGCTGTCGTGAAATCTGAATGAGTTGTTTATAAGAAGCATTTAGAGCGGCGACTAGCACACGCGACATACGTGTTAGCTGTCGGTCATGTTCCACTCATATAGGGGGAAGCTTTAGTTTATACAGATCTAAAGTTTTCTGTCTTTCGTTTCATGTGTACCTAGGGAAGGAAAGAAAAGCTTGTTGGAAGTGAGGAGGGGGAGCGAAACAGAGAGGCGTGCGGAAGAGCCGGAAGGCTTCCTTCACATCCCAGGTCCATTCGTCTGGCTGGGGGAATGGACAGAGGGAGAAGCTAATGGACACTTAATGAGACGCTGGACGCAAGCAGAGTTGCTTTGGGGGGCCCAGTAGCAAAGTGGGGAGTAGAGCTGGAAAGGAGGTTCTTCTTGGCTCTGCAAAAGAAACAAAACAACAAAACAAAACAAAACAAAATAAGACAAAGCAAAACTCTCTTTGGAAGCAGCCAGAACTAGACCAGACACAACCAGCGATGGCAATTGCAGTCGAAGAGGAGGAATTTCCTAGTAGCTGAACAGACACAGGCCAACGGGAAGGGGACTTGAAGCAGAGGAGAAGGTCCAGGGTGAGGCCAGGGCCTTGGGCTCCATCCTGCAGTTAGGCGGGAGAGGAATGCTGAGGTGGTAGACTTTTGGACTAGGGTTGTGGATGTTGACATAATACATTGAGTATCAGTGTGCCTGTCACAGTGTGGCCGCCCCATAAATAAAAGGAATGCTGGGAAATTTCTCCACAAGGAGAAATGAAGGCATTTCTGATTAGCCCTGAATCATTAAAAAAAAAAAAAAAAAAAAAAAAAGATCAGGATCATGTCCTCTGGGTAATTGAGGCTGTGCTCGAAAGACCAGAAAGAGATTTTCATTCATTCAGCGGGAGACCAAGGAAGATACATTTTTCTGTAGCCAGAGTTAACGCATTGAATATTTTCAAGCATGAGAAAAGTTGGAATTCAGCAAGGGCATTTTGACAGCACTGAAATTTATGTCTGACTGGGAGGAGATAGTACCCCCCCATTTTTAAACAGTTTTGGTCAGAGGAGAAAAATGTAAAATTGGTCCCTAGCTAATGAGGCCTGATCTTCCTTTTATGGAGCTCTAGTATGCAATTAAGGTTAGCTTCATGTAAACTGCCAGCACATTCAGACTTTTAACAGCCTTATGTGTGTCAGGAAGGAAAATAAATAGTCCTCTGTTTGTGCTTTATGTGGGGAAATTATTGAGATAAACAGCGTGGGCCTGACAGGTGTGACTTCTTGCAGCTTAATGTGATGGATTTGCTAATGGCAGCTGAGCTGATAGCACCAAACTGTGGATGGACGAGAAACATGGTGAAGATTTCGACAGTTATATAAGTGTCAGAGCCAGGCCGCGTCTGACTTTTGACTGTGAGGCCCTCAGGCTTCCAGTGTTCGGGAGTGTAGAGGGGACTTCGATGCAGAGCTGGGGGACTCCTGGAACTCCAGAGGAACTTAGGGGTGGTAACGGTGAGGCTTGGAAAGGTCTAGTGATGACTGTATCCAGCTCTTCAGAATCGAACCCCCGAACTGATTCTAAGAACCCAGCGGGATCGTGAAACGATGGATTCAGACTTGAAGCCCTGGATGTGCTCCTGGTTTCGCCACTGTCTCTGTGCCCCGGTCACCTCCACTGTAACCCATATTCTTCGCCATCACTGGAGTTTCCTATAATGCAGATCTGAGCATGTTTCACATCTTTTCTCTGCTTAAAACTCTTTGATGACTCCCCTCTCTGCTCTTAGGACAGATTCTCAACGTAGCGTTAAAAGGGCCTTCGCAAGCTGGGCCTACGATAACTTCTCCAGCTTCATAATCCCCAATTCCCACCCACCCAAACTCTGTGCTCCAACCATTCTTAATAATCTGCTCTTTCCCTAAATGGAGGATGGCCAGGTAAATTACATGATACCAGGTTAAATTTCAGTGAGACAATGAATAATTTTTAGTGCAAGATGTCTCGTGGAATAATTTACGTACACTTATCCTAAAATATTATTTGTTGTTTATCTGAAATTCAATTTTGACTGAAGGGCCTATATTTTTATTTGCAAAATCTGACATAATTATGGCAACCCTACTCCAACTGGAGCCTGCTTGTCCTCATTTCTGGGCTTTTCTAAAGTGTGCCATCTTTTAGCTAGACCGCCAAGGCCTTTCCTTGTCATTGCTTGGCTAACTCGTCAAGTGAGGAACGTCGAGACTTTATGTTCCCCTCCCATAGGGTAAAGCTACTGCTGGACTGTGGCTGTCAAGTCAACAACGATATTTCCAAGCCCCCTGCCTCCGGGTGGGGCCATGTGACTAGATCTCCCCAGGGGAATGTGAGAGTAGGCATGCATGCCACTTCTGAGCCCAAGTGGTTTCCTCATTTGCCAACTGGAAGTAAAGGACTCCAGGATCCCAGGGGATGATGGAACTGCAGGATGGAGGGAGTCTGGGTACCTGAATCACTGGAAGGGCACCCAGAGACCCATCACATTGGCAGTTATATGAATGAGAAGTCAACTTCTATTCATGTTGTCACTGAAATGTAGGGGTTTGTTTGTTACAGCAGCTAGCATTATCTTAGCTAATAGACTCATTCTTTGTGTCTTAAGTGTTGATATCTTTTCTTCATAGAGGGTCCTTCAGACTAGGTTAGTGGCCCCTCTAATGAGCTCCCATAACACACCTCTTCTCACTTCTTTAGTAACACCTACCATTCTGTATTATAATAGACTCTTTACTTGCATTTCTTCTTTACTGGGTGAATTGTTTCCTGGAGGTAGAGACTATGACGTCCTGTCTGCAGCTACATCTGCGAAGCACAGCATGGCCGAATGAATGACTACGTAGAGTCTCTTCGATTCTGTTGGTCTTTTATGTTTAAAATTGAGGTGGCAGACAAGTGATTGCTACGATCCCCTTAAATCTAAAACTTGGGAATTAGGAACATAACTGAAGTGGAAACCTGCTGTTTTGGACTTCCCAGAACCACTTTTTCCACTGGGGAATGGCACTCCTTCCATTCTACGTGGTTCTGATGGATGCAGAATCATTGTGATTCAAGGCGCATAACTCCGACCTTTCTCCACCACAGAAATGGGCAGGTGGCCCACGCTGGACTCTAGTGTCCCCACAACAGTGATTGGTCAGTGACAAGAATCGAACCCAGTCCAGATTTTTAACACAGAAGCTATTTTTCCCCCCACTGGGGTCCCTAAGCTAGAAGGATGTACATGGAGACCTCTTGTTGGAAATCTGCTTCGTTATTAGAGAGAGTGTCTACAAAATGAAACCAGCATACATCAAATCAGAGACAAGAAATGAAGAGAAAAACAGAATCCCAATAATATTTTCTAAGTTCCTGGATCTAGTTGAGCCTGCAGGCAGCTACTTCTGAACTTCCCACATATGTGAGCCAGTTAAATGCTCAGAGTCAGTCACTTACATCCAAAAAGAAGTTCTAATGTAAAAATAATCATTTTTGTGAGTTTAAAGTAAAATATTCCCAGAACCATACATTGCTTTGGATGGAGTAAGTATAAATTTTACTGAATTGATTAAGATGGGATAACAATAGATAAAATGAGTGTCTTAATATTTAACACAAAACATAAGGCATGTGTCTGCCCTGTTGTCTATAAAAGTGAATTAACTTAGAAATACTTTTTCAAAAAATTCAGTTTTATTCCATAAGAGCAATGCCGAAGAACAGTGAAATGATTAAATTGTAAGGATTTGGAGAGCCCTTGTCAGTAGGCGTTTAGCCTTTCCTGATTTTCACACAGTTCTGGAGCAGGGTAGCTGTTAAACAAAATTTCTGATGATTTGCTGTGGGAAAACCAAGCCGCGGCAGCAGCCGGTTTTATGAGAATGCCCCAGCAATCAAATCTATGCCCCTCCCTGTCCCCAGCAGAGCCAACTGATCTTGGAGTATAAATACTTAGCCAGGCTGGGGTGATCAGATTCTGTCTACCTGGAATTTAAAGCTTGAACAGAAAGGCACCGCCTGGAAACCGGGGTGCTGCGCTGCGTGAAGAGCCCATCCAAGCGAGAAGGAACATAATCTTCTGCTTCTGTGTTTTGGGAGCTGTGCTTGTTTCCGCTTTCCCGATTCTTGTCTATTTATTCCTCCGAAGCTACGAGCCTCCCAACATCTTTTTCCAAAGCGTTTTTCTTCAGTTAGACAGTGTCAGGTTTTGTTGCTGACAATTAAAGAAACTTTACTAATTCGCACGGGGTGAGAGAAGAGGGCATTTTAAAGTGGATTTCAGATATCGTTGCTGCTGGGGTCCGTCAAGCGACCGTGCCCTCCTGCCCACACCCCACCCCTGACTGGAGCATCCTTCCGCCTTCTGTCTTATTGAGAGGCAGCCCACCTCCCACCATCACCAGTGTCCCGAAATCCAAGTCCCCAACTCCGCTCAGATGTGTAACAGTTTCCAGAGCTGCAACCTGTTAGGCCATTCTGCATAGTTGTGAAGAATAGTTAGCTATTCTGTTGAGCTATTCTCTGTCTCAAACTTCTCCATTCCGGAATAGGATTTTGACTTGACTTCCACCTAATGCAACGTTTTGTGTTTTTCACAAGATGAAAAACCAGGCTTCCTCCAAAGATGAATTCTGCTTCTACCCTCACAGGGAAAATAATTGTTGGCAGCTTTAAAATATTGGTTGGTTGCTGCTTCTAGCCTTAAAGATTCCAGAGTTATTGGAAGTCAGACCTACAGTACCCCTTTGCATAGAAAACCCATCTGCAGCTCTTGCTCGGAAATGGCATGTCATCAAGAGAAGCACACCTGGACTTCTTGCTTCCTAACTTTCTTGCATAGTTGTTTCCCTTCCCTGAAGATTTGGTGCCTCCCTTCACGCTTCTGCCTCCTCCGACAGGTACTATAGACCATTCCGATCATTCCTTTCTCCGAGTTCTACCAGTAATTCAGGCCAAGGAGAATAATCCAGAGGAGAAACGTTTCTTCTCCCTGTCTCCAGCCTCCTTCCAGGCATCTGGCGTTCCTCACACAGCTAAGGTGTTCAGGCCACATGGTGACAGGCAAACAGAAAACAGGCCTCCGTTGGGGGGGTCTGCTGCTTGGTGTCCATCGTAGGCCAAGGAGCAGTGACAGCTGTGCAGCAAGGAGGCCAACACATCCCCCATGCAGACAGTGACAAGGCAGTCCTCCCCTAAGGCTGCCAGCAACTTCTTCCCCCAGCATCACCCAACCGGCTGCCAACAGGGAGGAAGGACTGTCTTTCTTCACCAAGTAGGTCACATTGAGTGGGCAACAAAAACCTCCCAAAGGCCATATCCACACTTGGATAGTCCTCGTGGCTGAGGAGCCAATCAAACTGCACATAGAGACGCTCACTCAAGCACCCTCGGGTTTGGGCGGAAAATGGAACTGATGAATGGCTAAGTGGCTGCCAGAGTGAGCCCCAGATCACAAAATAGAAGAGGTCGAAACAGTAGCTCTTCTGCTCTGCCAAATATCTGGAAGTCACTTCATACTTTGGACCACTTTCCTGACTGTAAATTGGGATAGTTGAACTGCATCTTGGAATCACAGAATACCAGAGAATGGATGAGCATCTACACTAAGCCCCTCATACCGCAGACGAGTCAACTGAGGCTGATTCGTATATTCAACCTATGTTTCTTGAGTCCTACTATGTGCCAGGTAAAGTGTCAGGTTCTAGGGATAAATTGGTGAGCAAAAGCACATACAGCTCGTCACCTCACGGTGCTTGCAGTGCAGTGGGGGAGAGAGAAAGGCACTGGTCAAATAATCACGCGTATGAGTATTTAACACAAACTAACGAGTTCTATGAAGAGGGTCACTTATTCATAAGTACTAAATAGACCTGAAGGAGGATTAGAATCTAACTAGATGAAGAGGGGGTGGCGTGTGGGGAAAGAGGCAGAGAGAGCACATATGCAAAGGTCCTGAGACACTTATCTTTTAGAGATATATATTAAAATATTTGCTTCTAAATAATCCGGGGGTGGGTAGGAGTAAACATAAAATAAAATTTGCCATGTTTTAATAATATTGCAGACTAATAATTATATCAGGTTTATTATATTATACTATTATTGCTATTTGGGGAGTACTGATTTTGATTGATTTCTATATTGACATAGCAATTGATACACTGATTTTTAGTTAAAACGTACACACAGTGAAACACACCCATCTTAAGAGTACAGTTTGATGAATTTTGACAAGAGCACGTACTTAAATGACCCACACCCCCTATTGCCCCAGAGAGTTCTCTCTGCCCCCCACCCAGCTCATCTCAGCCCTCTCTCCAGGGGCAACGGCTGTAGTTCTGATTTCTTCATTTGAGAACTCATATAAATGGAATCGCCCGACGTGTTTTCTTTTGTGTTCACTTGTTCCGCTCAGTATAATGCTTTTGAGATTCACCTATGTTGCTGTATCTATCAGTTCATTCCTTATTGCTGAGTAATATTCCATTGTACGACTAGGTCAGTTTGTTTAATTACTCCATTGATGGTTGCCTCTTTATTGTAGCACATATGAATCAAGCTGCTATGAAATATGTGTATGCAAGTCTTTTTGAGTTTATATGTTGAACTTATGTTTTCATTTCTTTTGGGCAGACTTTCTGGGTAGTTGATAAAGTCACGTTTAATTTTATAAGAAACTGCCATACAGGTTTCCAACTCCAGCCAGCATGTCCACATTCAGCAGGAAGAAGGGGAGAAAGGCTAACGGGGGGGCACATGCCTGCAGTCTGACAACGCTTAAAGAGCTGCAGTGGAGGAAAGACTTGCCCCAACCCTCCTAGGTTCAATAGCTATGTCTACAAAATAAACTGACAGCAGGAATATTAACAGGAAAAAGTTATGTACAAATTTATTAATTTTTAATATTATGTGCCCAGAGGCACAGCAGAGGGAAAAGTAAATACCCCAAAAGACAATGAAATTGGATAGCTTATATATTATCTTAATGGGAGGAGTGGCAACTTAGGGAAGAGTAAATGGTTTTTAGGAAAGATGAATAGGCTCTTAGGAGAAGAGAGGAGAGATATGATAGTTTGTGACAAAGCTAGCCTGGAAGTGGTGTCCACATCTAGTCTCCTCTCCCGTGGTGTCAAATGTCCCTGTGGATGAAAATTCTGAGAAGGGGATTTATGACAATGGAACTCTTTTTGGAGGATGTCTTTAGGCTAGTAAGGGGAATTCAGAGAAAGGCTCTCCTTGCGTTTGCTGTTTTCAAAGTGCCCTCAGCTCAAAACTATCAATAAATCCAAGTGGCATATTTAGGGGTCGTTTGTTTTGAGCTCCTTCAGAGCATTCCTGGAAGCCCCACCTAACAACTTCCTATGACATCTTTGGGCCCTCCTAGATACAAGTACTCTGGGAAATTTGTTGTTGTTGTTTTTTTAACAAAGCACATTACCTCCAGAATAAAACCTGGAGTTTAACCTGCAAGAATAAATGTTCAGTGGGCAAATGGTAATTTCTGCCATTGGGGAGAATTTTAAAAACAAGAGAGCTGGTGGATTGGGAGAATGTAAAGGATTCAGTGTCCCACAGGTGCCAATGATGTCAATGAATATTAAGGCTATAAAGGGAGATGCTGAACAAGCAAATTAGAAGGATAGGAGGTTGCAAGGAGAAAGAGGATGTTTGAATTAGTAATCTGGGAATTAGAGAAGATTTGAGTAATAACTAGGTCAAGAGTGTGAACAAGGAATCACATAGCTAAGGTGGCGTGGGGAGGAGAATCAATGAAACATGGAATATCAAGGAATTAAAGTCATTCCAGATGAGTCAGGACTTGGGAAGGAGAGACAGTGAACGACAAGCCAACAAGTTTATAGAATGAAGGATAATTTCCAAGAAGTCAATTGCTAACAAAAATGAGGAAGAAAGCAACTTAAGTAGAACAAACTCAAAGGGTCATGACTTTTAACAACCATCTCCAGACCTGGTAGGTGTGTAGGACATTTGAAAATAAAAAAGCTATCACTCCCAAGGGCTGCAAAGAAGCATGCCCTCGAGGCAGCAAGTTATTGAAGGTGGAGGTTAAAAAAACATTTGAATACAAAAGAGAGCTAGATTTTTAAGAAGTTCCCAGAGGACAGGTTTGGAGGAGTCGAGAGATGCAGACAGAGAGATTTGCAAAGGCAAAGAGGCACAGGGTACCTCTAGGGCATGGATGGAGAAAGTGACAAATGGCAGGAGGGAAAGGGCTGAAACTCTGGGCACCAACTGAAAACAGTGATGAGAGCGCATGTTTGGTCTCTTTTAGGAGGAGGGGCTCTGGTTTAAATGGCCACAGAACTTGTCTCACTTCACCAACAGAGACTGTGAGATGTCTCAGATCTGAAAGCCATACGGTGGCAAAGCTGGGGATGGAACCCATGTTTTCTAATTCTCAACTCTAACATCCGTGATCCCACAAGCCGAGAGCAAGCAAAATGCCCCCGCATTAGTCTTCTTCTGTTAGTGAATGTGGTCCGGGGGCCACCACCAATCAATCACATTGTGTTTGGAGAGCTCTCCCTGGAGCTATACCGCTGGAGGGTACTGATTTGCTCACTTACCTCCTTCTTATGCAGAGTACTTTGCCAAATAGGGGCAAGGCGAAAGCTTGAAAGCTTGTCTTTACCTCACAGACTACGGCAGGAAGAGTCTTTCTAGAAATTAGGGTTAAGAAAAAAACTTTTTCTTCTATCCTGGTTTCCATTAAGCTATTAAAAAATCTAAAACCATCAATATTCCTTTTTGTCTTAACTTCTAGGACTCTTAAGCTTAAAACTAAGACCCCAATTGTCTTGAATTCTTGAAATATATATTTCTCTCTTAAATAATTTCAAAGCATCACTATATTGAAAACAATCTTATTTCATACGTATTTGAATGCTATCAGCCACACTCTGAATTTTTTTAATAATAAGCAAAACAAAATTTTAATATTCATAATTTAAGAAATGGTTGGATAAGAATATATAAAGAGCTTTCAGACACCAAGAAAAAGTTGAATATTGTAACAAAAATATTAAAAATATAATAATAGGCAATTCAGAAAAGAAAAACTAATAAAAACAAACATGTAAAAATGTTCAACATCAACAATAATAAAAAATTGTAAGTTTAAAAACTAATAAATAGTTGCACAGCCTAATACAATAGATTATAGACGATTATCAAGAGCAACAAAACGTCACTTTGAACAAGAGGTCAGGAAAGTGGTGCTCTCATGAAGTATGAAAAGGAATATAAATTAGAAAACGCTTTCTGGAGGGTGAAGTTTATCTCAAAATAATATAAACCAGTTATGAAAAATCCACAGCTAACATTATACTCGATGATAAAACTGAAGGCTTTTCCTCTAAGATCAGTTCCGAGAGCAATTAAGCAAGAAAAAGAAATAGAAGACATCCAAATCGGACAATATTGTTTTCTATGTAGAAACACACACACACACACACACACACACACACACACACACACACAAACTGTTGGCACTATAAAACAATTTCATTAAAGTTGCAGGGTACAAAATCAACATAGAAAAACTAGTTGCATTTCTATATACTAACAACAAACTGAAAAAAAAAATAAGAAATCAATTCTATTTACAGGAGCATTGAAAAGAATAAAATCCTTAGGAATATACGTACCTAAAGAAATAAAAGACTGTACACTGAAAACTACAAACGATTGATGAAAGAAATTAAAGAAGTCACACATAAGTGGAAAAACATCCTGTGCTCATGAATTAGAAGATTTAATATTGTTAAACAACCAAACAATCCAAAACGCTCTAGAGATCCAATGCAATCTCTATTAAGTACCAAAATTTTAAATATACTCTTTGATACAAAAACTCACCATTTTGGAATTTATCCAATGGAGAAATAATCACACAAACAGATAGGATATATGATCATCACAGAATGATTTAGAATAGAGAGAAACATCAACAGCTTAAGTGTCCATCACAATGGTACAATGGAATATTATGTAATAATGAAAATGTTTATGAAGTTCTACATTAACATATTAAAATAGTCACAGCAAATTACTGAGTGAAACAGAAATTACAGAGCATAATATACATAAATTTGGACATCTCTATATAGGAATATTTGCATATTCACCCAGTTCCTGAAATTTCTGGATGGTTAAGATTTGTGCTTTATTCTTTATAACTTTCCACGATTTCTTTATATATATATATATATATATATATATATATATATATATATATATATAATGAGCAAGAATATGTTTTGTAATCGGATTAAAAAACAATTTTATTTTGGAGCAAGTGTGCAAGTGCGTGAGAAAGAAAAGTGACTCGCGTAAGAAGCATAACTGGAATGAGATTTTCAGCAAGAAGAGCCCTGTAAAGTGATGGTGCTCGAGCCTCGTTCTGTGTGCTGAGCAGAGCTCTGCAGGAGAAACTGGCCAAATCTTGACTCCGCCTTCTCTCCAGCTCCACTCGCTTCTGTCCTAGTTCAACCTCAGGGTCCTCATTTGTAAAACAGAATGTTAGTAACTTGCCTGTAATCATGGAGCTAACAGGTGGAAAACACCTGAACTTGAACTCAGGGAGCTGACTCAGAGGCTTTGCTCACTGCTCCCCTGAACAACCCTGCCTCTGTCCAGAAGACCTGACCAGCCCCACCTGGGCTCCCTCCACCAGCCTGTTACAGAGTTCTATCACAGCCCTCGAAGACTTAGCGGCAATCCTTTCTTTATTATCAAGCATTCACTTTAGACTTGAGCTCTCGCCATGTGGCTATTTACATTGAAACGAATTAAAATTAAACAACATCTAAAAATTCAGTTCTTCAGGTGCACTAGGCACTTTTCAAGCACTCAAAAGCCACACAGAGCTAGTGGTTACTATATTGGAGAGCACAGACAGAGTATTTCTATCATTAAAGAAAATTCTAAACTCCGAGAGGCCAGGAATGATGCCTGGTCCACCACTGTGTCCTCAGCAGCTGGTTCAGTATCTAATATCCAGAAGGCCCTCACTGAGTGAATGAGGAATTAATGATTCAATCCATCGAATCTGAGCAAATTGATTCTAGGTGGGAAAGGCATTTAGCAGAAGTTAACTTTTTAACCAAGTCCCAGAGGTAATTATATAAATGGGTGGGTCAAGGGGAGGGTAGAACATTCCGGATGGGAAAAGACATTGATTTAGTGAGAAATGTGAAAGGAGTTGGCACCGTCAAGCTATTGTTCTCAAGTTCTTTTCTCACTGCCAATTAAAAATCATCGTAGGCGGTGTTTTCTTATCAGACTTCCTCCAGTGTGCACTCACCCTGATTTGGTATTATTGTAAGGCCTGCTCTGACTAATTGGGCTCTTGGCAGTTCAATGGTAAGGCAATTTTTTTTTTTTAAGGCTTTTGATTTTATTTTGTTTCATTATTAATTTTTGATTGGCGGTGGAGGCACACACCCCAGAGAACTACAAGTTTTCCAAGAGACTTCCAACCCAAATGCCCACCAGTTTCAGAATTCATAGAATCTTTATCAAAATAATGGTGTCCTCAATGCAGTAGAGAGACAGCTGAACTCTGTGCAAGGCTGTGTTCAATCCTCAGGCAAGAGAGTGCAAGCCAGTTACTGCTGGAGGTATAAAGACAGTTGATCCCAAACTAATTTTAAGAATTATCTTTTTTTTCAAGTTTAATGTAATTTAGACTATATGGGGTTGAAACCAAGCTCTACCACTTACTACCTGTGTGACATTTCTGAGCCTCAGTTTCCTCTTTTATAAAACAGCGATAGCAGAAGTATTAGGAGTATTAAATATGCAACTGTCTTAGTGTAAAGTTCTTAGTACAGTGCCAGCTACATAAAAGTATATTAAATACATATACAATAACTAAAATGTATAGGTTTTGCCATAGCTCCTAATATATTTCTATAAGTGACTAGTGTTATTAAAAAATAACCTTAATCATAATTATTACATTAACTATCATTTAGTAAGCTCCCACACCAACCTGGAAATTACTATCTTGATCCAAACCACCATCACTCCATGCTTGGACTAGTGCAATAGCCACTTATCTCACCCCTAGTATCCACTCTGACCTCCATATGGCATCATGGGTGTCTTTCTAAATGGAAAATCAGATCCCATCATGTCCCTATCTAAAACCCACCAGTGGTTACCCATATAATAGGGTGACAAAGCAGGGATTCATTTTTGTCACCAATAGGAATTTATTTAAGGTTTTCGCTACATCCAAAGCCCCCTGTGTCTTATATTATTACTGTCCTTTCGGTAGGGGTGAGGAAACTGGGTTCAGAGAGAATAAGTAACTTATCAAAGCCTGCCCAGTGAGTTAGTGGCAGAGTGGGGTTGGAACTCTGTCTATTTGGATCTATAACTCTTGCTCTTAATCAGTGATGGATGGGTGACCTGTAATCACAAGGACCTCATACCACAGGTGCCCTCAGCCCATTTCCAGGCTGGGAGCCTGGGAAGTGTCAATATTAATCTTTTGATTGCCCTGCCCCTTGAAAATACCTTTCAGAGAGAGGAGAAAGGATATGGGGTGTTCTCTTCAGCCACCATCTCCTGTTCCTAAAATGCAGTCTCTACATAGCTCTTCCGTAGGCCCCCAGTCCTATCTCAGCTTGATGTTCCTACTGCCTTGCCTTTGTACCTCTCCCCCAGAATGTTCTTAACCTTGACACAAAGGAAATATCTATGCCATGGCTAACATCCATCTGATATATCTAACATTCTGTGTCCAGCAACTTAGCGGGAGCTCTGGGGCACAGCGATACCACTAATTTGAATTTGTATTGTCTCCGCAGACAGATCAACTTGGAATTCAACTGTTCCACCTTCTAGTGAATGATTCCCGCCATTTTGGTATCCTCTAAACATTGATCATTTCCCAGGTCGATATTATGTATTCTTCATTCCTAAATATTACCAATAACTTGATTCCACTGGATGCACGGTTACACATGCATAAAATTTTCCATTTAAATATTTGTAGACTCATATATATTTTATGTATTATGTAGATCATATGTTTTCATGTCTATGCCTGTAACTTCGGTTACTAGCTAGATGCTGACAACTTCCAAATTTATATCTCAATTCCAGACGTTGTTCCTAAGTTCCAGACCCATATATCCAGCAGCCCACTCACATCCCCACTTTCATGTCTCACAGACACGCAAACTCAGCAAGTCCAAAACGAAACTCGTGATCTTCCTTCCAGAGCCTACGCATCCTCCCATGCTCCTTATCTCCGTAAACGGCAACCACCATCCGACCAGGTATTCAAGCCAGAAACCTGGAAGCCATCTGCGACACCAACTCTCTCCCTACCTACCAGGTCCATTTATCCCAAGTCTTGACAACTTTTCCTCTTCGAGTCATTCATTCAACAATCCCTCACTTATTTTACAATTGCATATTCTGAGGCATGAAAAATGGGTGATCCAGTGGTGAACAAAATAGGTGTGGTCCTTACCCCTCAGAACTCACAGTTGTAAACCACAACATCACATTGTACTGAATGAATGAATAATACACATACACCAAGATAGTTTTATGCATGATAGAGACTTTACCTAATTTCATTAATGTGCAATTGCATATTTTGTACTAAATCTTGTCAAAGGCCATTTATTGAGAGGTTATTGTTTTTCAGTGGTTTATCAGATAATAGGGGGAAGTATTCATACCATTCTATGTTTTTATATTACTATATTTGATTTTCACAACAATCTTGAGTTATGCAGAATGGTCATTTTAATTTCCATTTAATAGAAGAAAAAACAGAAGGTCAGAGAGTTTGAGTCCAAATTGGTACTTTATCTGCTATACTCAAATTTGAGATGTGCACAGGGCATTTCAATTATGCCTTTTGTATATTGGACCAAAAGGTGTGACGATAAATTAATGCTGCCTCGTTTTCTAGTTTAGCAGACATTAATCCTTCAAGCACCTTCCTGCTTTTGGAGGAACTCTCTACAATGTGATCCCTTGAGGAAAGTCGAAGAGGACCCCCTGTTCCCTGGTACCTGGAACCAGGCACATGATATAATATGAGCCAACAGCAATTCCCCTCCCAAGCACATTGACCTGGAGTCAGTCAACGAGATGTTCCACCCCAGGCTTGTGGATATTGAGCAAGCAACCCAATAACACAGAGACAGTCGAAGTTTTTTATCTAGTGGCATCGAGCTTCCATGCCGGAAGCCTCAGGGTCCAGTGGTAGCAGTAGTGACGACATGCTAAGGAAGAACTTCATTCATAAAGCTTAACCTTGATGGAATATAGGCATTTTCTAAACTGGGTTCTCCAGTCTTCCATCGATTATGGAAGCTACTCAATACCTTTTCAATATGTACGTTTTCTGTTTCTTGCACCCAATAATCGAGTGACACCCTAGGGAAACATCCACATGGCATACTGAGATGTTCTCTCTAACATACTTGGCCCCAGAGCAGGATTCATGGGTAGACTGATCTGGAAGTCTGGAAGGAAGAGGGAGCTTTGAATCACCTGCAAGGTAGGCCCATCACAAAGGCCACAAGGACCGAGGGCCAACCAGGCTCTTTTGTCCTGTGGACTTCTGTACACACTATAAATTCCATGGCCGCATATAGGTAACTTCAATACCCAAACAACATATTACAAACCAGGGCCAGTCTAGGAAGGGAATGGCTGAAAGGATACTGGGAGAGGGTATTTACAAATGACCTTAACGGGCAGCTACCACTAGAAGGAAATGGACACAGATTTGGAGCAAAAGAAAGGCCAATTCATTAGAAAGACTAATGAAGTGTGTTTGATAAAAACTTCCTTATGCAGAGCAAATGCTCCACGATTTCTGTAATTTCAGAGTCTTCAAATAAGTCTTGCTATTTATCAAGAGGAAGAGACCTGTGAACCTGTAATTAGCCTACAATGGAATCTTCCCAACATATTAAAACCTATCAACCATATCTGTCTTGCAGGCATATTTCACACATTGAATTGCTTACCTTTCAAAACAGTGCTGTAAGATCCTTACTATCATCTTTGCTTTGTTTATTTTATAGAAAAGGAAACTGAAAGTCAAAAAGGTTAAGTGATTGGCCCAGGGTTACTCAGGTATTAAGTGGCAGAGCTGGGAGTAGAGCCCAGGGCTGCCTGGTTCCAAAAGTCACATTCTTTCCATTAAACCATGGTGCTGTTTTCCTTCCCAAGGCAATTGTCAAGATCCTTTGCCAAAAAGTGCTAACAACTAATGTCTCTGACACTGGAATGAGCAGGAAGTCTCTCGGTGGCCCGATGACATGTGGGAGTGGCTGCCCATGAGATATGGGTTTGTAGGGATGGGCCAAGCTGTCAGAGGAACAGGGTGATTTCTGACTTGGTTGTTTTTCTCAGGAAGTCCTGGTGGAGTTATTAATTTAGGAAGGGTGAGGAAAAAAAGAGAGAGAGAGAGGTTAGGGGGTAGGAGAGGAGAAAGAGAGAGAGAAAAAAAATGAGAAAGAGATACATAGAGGTAGACAGAGATGGAGACAGAGATGGAGATAGAGAGATGATAGAGGCACGATAGAAACAGAGATAGACTTCGTCCTCATTCCTGTCCTCATTCCTGCCTTGAAAGGAGTTAACTGGCCCCAAACTCAACACAGCAGCTCCTTTCCAAAAACAGAGTGCTTTTAACAAGCCCCTCACAGCACCCGCTGTCTCTCTGCCCCTCTGAGGCCCTGTGTCAGGCCTCTGTCCTGACAGTTCCCCTTCTTCACTCTCATTTCTCCATTGGACAAGAGCCTCTTTGGAGCTGCAGTAGGCAATGTAGCTCGACATAATTTGGAATAAGTAGGAAACGGATTAGGGTTTTAATTTCGATCAGGAGGTCTTTGGCGGTGACTTGATTAACACATGATTTACTTCATTTCAGAACCTTCTGAGGGCACAGTTTACCCTGCCCATCAGCAGCCCAAGGTGGATACTAGAAGGAGCAGGGATTGTCTGGGAAGGGGAGTCATTCGAAGTGGGAGCAGAGCTGTTCTCCCCAGGGGAGGCAGCCATACCCACCCTGACTGTGGGTTGACTGTGACAGAACATGGGGAATGTTCAGGGGAGACAAGTTTTCCCCTCTCTACTTGTTCACTGTGATAAGAGGGGATTTCCCGTCAACACTCCTGGCCTCTTCTCCCACCTCTCTTTCCTCCCTGAGGAGACAGAGGGAGTTACCTGATTGGCAAACAGGAGCCAATTGTTTGTATTTTTCTGATGGGTGGTGCTAATCTACCCAAATTGCCAGGAGGGAAATGTGGCCTTCCTTCCAAGTCCTTCTGTACCTAGAGATGTATGTTGCTTTGCAGACTCCAATGTGCTCTCAGGTTGTTTGCTCCAAAGTCCAGGATGGGGTCGGGGACCCAAAAAGCCTACGTGGATGCTCAGAGTACTTGCTCCAGTCATAAAGATGTCAGTTTGCTCTCGTTCTCTTTGCACTTTGTCTTGGGTTAGAATCAGAAAGGAGAAGAGAAGATATTGACTGCACCCCCTCAATACCCAAGCTATCAAAAATGGCAGCTATTGTTATTAATGTCATAATTTTCTTGTATCTGAGGCAAACTTATTAACAACAAAAACTCAGGATTTCCATCTCCGTTGATTTAGTCAGATATGTTCCAATACCACTGTAAACAGCCTCAAAATCAGCACCTGTTCCCTCACTCCAACTCTTCTGCACCCCTTACCTCCAAATACTCCATCAATCACTCCACACCCACCTATCTTCCTAACTTCTTTGCACCTAAACTCCTCCCTCAGAAACAAGGTACTGAGGTCACTTACAATACAAAGAGAGGCTGTCATAAATAATGTTGAGATCCTCATTGTCCCACTGTCTTGGCCAGGGCCTTGTTAGGTCAGCTTTGCAAAAGCCTGCCAGGCCTCTGGGAGGTGGACGGGTCTTACCCACAAGCCTGCTCAGTCCCTTAAGTGTTTGCAGACATTCTTATCCAATGACATAAGGGAACTGGACAACAATATGGTGTCACAGGATATTTGGAAGAGAGAGTGTGTGTGTGTGTGTGTGTGTGTGTGTGTGTGTGTGTCTGCATGAGCCCAGCATCTGCATCTGTCTGGGCCCAGGTCACTGACAAGCCCGGAGTACCTCCATTTCTAACTCAGGACCAATTGTTGGCAATTTTTAAATTAGCAAGAATCTACAGGAAGTAAGTGATGGCTACAGCAGGTCTAACACTGGCTTTGGGAGACAATCTGGTGATGGGAGGTAGGGGGACTTGAGAGTGTGTTTATATAATATTTTACATAACATTAAGAAAGAGGCGATTATACAAAGAACATGGGGTGCTAATGGAGGTTTGGGGGGAAACTCAAACTTCCCAAGGCCACACTGACCCTTGGCATTGCCACCATCTGAAGAACACTTTCCAAGGATATTACATGCTGACATTCATAAAGTTTGCCCATGTAAATGGGAAGCCACCATTCTTGCCCATTTCTCTTTATTTGGTGTGTCTCTATGTGTGCTCTCTCCCTTCTCTCAACTCCTACCATTTTTCTTTTCTTATAGAACTTAGGGACTGGTGAGGTTTTCAAGGGCAAGAATAAGTCACCTTTGACCCCAGCACCTAGCAGAGCCTGGCACAGGTTAGGTGCTCAGGAAGTGTTGGTTGTAGAAGAAAAGCATCTTGCTCTCTCAAGTATGCGTATCCTCTTCTAATCAACAACACATCATTTCAGACTCTCTCCAGTGGCTCAGCAGCGAACCATCTGATATATAGCTCCTGTCAAAAGCCAGGCTGAACTAATGATGCTTTAAAGAGAGAGGGGGGAGGGGAAACATTTACAAAGTCTTCTCCAAAGTTTCCACCATAACAAAGAGAGAAGGAGGTGAAATTGTGTTCCATTCGAGAATTTTCAGACACAACCTAAAAAGCAGCCCTGACCTCACCATCCCACGATACCGTTTCTTGAAGAGTCAACATCTCATTTCACCCTTGGCTTCATTGCAAGCCAATAAAACAACCAATAATGCATGGAATGTCTCTGTATTAAAAGTAATTACTGCTATTGTGAACATCATCCATTATGGTGTCCAGTGTCCCTTTTCTTTTGCTCTAGGCAAGCTCATAAAGAGATAAAGTAAATCCACATGGTGTGGAGTGGAAGGGAGATCCCATGTGCTTAGCTTAGCCAAAGTCAAGGAGGCACCATTTGATGGCAGATTGCTCTAGTAGTCAGGGATAATGGCGAGTAAACAGGCAATGACAATATATAACCATAAAGGGATACGTAGCCACAGAAACATATGAGAGAACCACTAACTCAGGAAAAGGAAGGAGGGCTTCCTGGAGAAAGAGCTAAACACAGAATATGAAAGTTGCATAGGAGTTAGTTGAAAAGGAGATGGGGGTGGGGGAAAATATCCCTGAGAAAGGGAGCAGCATGGGAGAAGACAAGGAAGAGCTGGGCCCATTTGGGGAAAAAGAAAGCAGTTCATCATGCCCAGAAGAGATGAGGTGAAAAACGAGATCAAAAGTATAAACAGGGATTCTCATAATGGTCAGAAACATTTTTTTTTAAGAGCAAAGGGATGACATTAAAGGGTTCCAATAGGAGAAGCACTTAACCAGATAGACATTTTTGAGATATTTCTCTGGTGGCAATGAGGACCCTGGAATGATGGGTTGGGTGGAGGCGATGTGCGGGAGATCTAGAAAGATGAGGTGGCTGTAACTGGAAGTGAGGTTGCACCGGCCTGGATTAGGAAGGTAGCAGAGAGGAGATGGAAAGAAGTAGATGAATTCAAAAGATATTTTAGTGGTAGAATTGGCAGGACTTGGTGTGAATAGTTGGGTATGGGACTAAAAGAAAGAAGTTGAGTTTCAGCCCTAGCTTGTAATACTGGGGACACATGTGGGCCATGATTTCTAGTGCACAGAGTCACCATGCATGCTCAAGGACAAGACTTGTGCCAGGCACATTCTCCTGCCCTTCCTAACAGCGGGTGGAGCTTAGTCCATCTCATCAGCTCCATTCCAGTCTTACCATATCTGCCACTGGATGGGTAAACAAGTGAGCTGCTTTTACAGCTCTGTCTTGGCTTTGGAGGGGGAGCAATAGAAAGCTTGCTTAGGCTTCCAGGTCTTAGTCTTGTACCCCAGAACATATCCTCAGGAAGCTCTGTAATGGGGCAGGAATGAGGGGCAGTAAGAGGATGTGGGGTATTGGCCCAACTATTACGAGAGCAGTATGCATTTTGTTTCCATCCAGTGCTTGTCACTGGGGAGTCCCTATTTCTCTGTGAGGGAGGCCAAGAGGCACAGAGGAGAGAATGGTGAGGTTCGTGCACCTAAGCCTTACTCCAAACTCCTGTCACTATTCATTTTTATAACCCTAGCACTGGCACATGGAAAACCCTAACACTAGCACATTGCCGGAAGGAGCAGTCAAAAGAGAGAGGAAGGGAATAAGAAAAGGGGAAAAGGGAATAAAGACATCCTCAAGCCACAGCATTAAGGTCTTCCCCAACTTCCTCACCCCATCCTAAGAAGGGGTCCCACACAGGGCCCTTGTGAGCAGAGTCTCTCTTCTTGCCTTACAGGAAATATCTGGACTCTGTGGCTTTCCTGCGTCTGTCTCTACAGCAGAATCCCTGATGAAGATCGCCCAGAGCCCATTCCTTGGATCCACTCCTACCTCAAAGGGAAAAAAAAAAAAATGGCACTAAGTCCAAATCCAACCACTTAAAAACTAGAAGGGCTGAGAGAGAAGGCGAGGTGTAAAGGAGGGAGTCAGTCACTGTGATGCCCGACCCCAGAGGGCACCCTTCGGGTCGTGTCTACGTGTGCAGAGCCCTTTGGAGTTGTGCGGTGCTGGCAGCCCAACTCAAGAGTCAAGAAACACAGTCTCGTTCTGTTGTGGTGCGATCAAATCCAAGACCCGCTGAGCCAATTGAGATGAATTGTGAGCCTTAATTGGCTGGCCGGTGACTGACTCTCCCCACTAGAGAATCAGCCCCCAGCTCCCAGAAGAGGCAGTTTATATAGTCACCAGCACATCCCTGAGCAGATCACCACACCCTCGTTAACAGTTGGTTAACAGTTGGCCGTTAGCATATCCTTGATCAGATTACCCTGGTTAACAGAAGTAAATATCTAATACTGGCTTACTGGAAAGTTGTCCACCCATCACAGTTCCTGAATGTTGGACCTGTCCGCCTCATCCTTCCACCACATGCCGCCCACACACCACGAGACCTCAAGCCTTGCCTCTGGGAACACAGGGCATTGAATTCCTTTCACAGGTCGCACATATTGTTAATGCTCCATGCCTAAAATGCAGCAGTGTTTTTCAAGGCTGGAGTTCACAAAACCCATTTGTAATGAGAAGAAAAGTCTGAAAGGAAAAACAAATGTTAAAACTGAAGAGCCCAGGCTTGACAAAGGAACCAGGAAAACCAGCCCAATGGCTGAAGAGTTTTCTTGAGACAGGAAAGCACCCTGCTCCCTGCTTTGTGGTTGCAAACTCTGCCAGACCCAGGCCTTGGATGGCTCAGCCACCCCTCGCATAGTTTAATGAGTGTGTCCTCTGTGGAACCTGCCAGCCCCTATCTGCTCTCCAACTCTCCCCACCACCCGGGCTCCTTTAATGACAAGCCCAAGCCTCCCAGGGCCCCTTTTCGAGCCAGGTGATTTGTTGACATTTATCTCTGGGCTACTCGATGACATGATTATAGAAAATACAAAGGAGTCATATTTGCAATAAAGCCTGAACCAAAAAAGAGAAGTCATTAAAAAGTTAGGTTTCTCCCCAGCACCTTGGCAAAAGGAAGCAAAGAGAGATGTCGATTTGTTGATTTCGGCATCTTTAATTGGCTCCCCAACCTTTCTCCCTGCTGCGGACTGAATGCTGTGTCCCCTGGGAACTCCTATGTTGAAGCCTCATCCCCAGTCACCAGTATTTTGGGGGGAGAGGGGGTGTTGTGAGAGACGCCTGCAGTCCTGGCAGGATACCTGGTGCTTGGAGGAACAAGGTCATCAGAAGCCAGTGTGGACTTGCACACAAGGTCACACTGCAGGGAGGGTGCACAAGCCTTACCTATTCGGGGACTTCTTGCTCTAGGGACAATGATAAGAAAAGAAGAAATAGCTGATAACATGGTGGTGGCCTTGAGGCTGAATTTGGGAGTTGGCTGTAGTTTGTAATTACTAACCTGATAGTAACTAATAATAATAACAAAGCCAGCTTTGTGAGAGAGAGAATAAAAAGCCATGGAGACTGGAGTGGGGGATGCTAAAATTGCCATTCATCCCCTCTCCCTTATCCATGTTAGGAATGCATTTCCAGACAGTCTTCTTCCTAACTGTCTCCGCAACAGGGAGAACTTTGGGAGGTGATTAGGTCATGAGGATGGAGTTTCGTGAATGACATTAGAGCTCTTATAAGAGACACACAAGCGAGCCGATTTCTCTCTTTGTCATGTGAGGACATAAGAGTGGGCCCTAACCATTTACCAAACCTGCCAGCACCTCAGTCTTGGACTTCCTGGCCTCCAAAACTGTGAGAAACAAATGTTAGTTCTTTAAGCCACCTGGTCTATGGTATTTTGTTATAACGGCCGGAAGTAAGTCACTCAAACTCAGCCTGTTGGCCCACGGGTGTAAGAATGCCCTCGCCCTGCCAGACTCCCGGGAGTTCCCTTACATTGCTTCTATCTGGTGGAGTCTAAGGAATTTTGAGGCGAAGCACAGGGGACTTGAATAATGAAGATGATCAAAAAGAAAGGCTGGAGTGAAGATGCTACATAGTTTTTAGGTGGCAATTAACAGGGCTGAGCACCAATAGCCATAATACGCTCAGCAAGATGTTTCCTCCGAGAGAACAAGAACACTTTCATGGTCTCATTCCCTGTAAAAACCCCAGTGCCCAGATCAGCATGAAGCACATAGTAGTTGCTCAATAACTATTTGCTGAATGGATGAGTGAATGAATCTATATGGCAGTTTATAGGGGATTATTGTATCGATTTGACAGATGAGAAAACTGAGACTCTAAGAAGTCAAATAACCTACCCTAGATATAAAGTTGCAGACCTGTGTCCAAGGTCATACAAGTAGCAGTTGGTAGAAATAGAACCTAATTAAGTTCAGGATGCGTCACCTTAAATTTTTTGCTTCTCTTGTGTCTCGAAGCTGCTTCACGAAGATTACTGTCAGCATCGACGGGATGGAAGATGGGGCTGCATCTTGTCTTTTCGACGGCATAAGCCAGGGAGCAGAACCAGCTCCCTGTCTCCATCACCACAGTAAACACTGCTGCAGTTTGCCTATTATTGTCAGATCCCGAAGGACAGCAGGAAAATTTCCAATCCACTGTCCCCTCAGTACAAGAAATGTTCCTCCCAGAGACCTCTAATGCTAGGTTTCACCTCAAAAAAGATGGGAATAAGGGGCGGCAGGAGGGTTTGCTCTGTTTCCTTGCAGACAACTCCCCCGGCAGACCAGATCATGGCCAGTGGAGCGAACTTGGCAAGCGGAGGCCCCCATTACATCTGTCAGAGGCCCTCACACACACGCGGGCTTTATTAGGGACAGGCCCCGGGCGAGAGCAGGCTGGGACAACGTGGTGGAATGTTTACCCGCCTGTCTGCCTGTCCTCTCAACACCCTGGCCTCACACCAGGCAAGGCACAGACCGTGTCTCCAGGAAGTGGTCCAGCCACTGCAAGCGCCTCACCTGCTTTCTGCCTGGCCCAGTCATCACCATAGTAACAACCAGGCTGGCCAGACCTGAGGAGGCATGAGACACTGAAACTTGGCCCAGATTCCAACAGGGTCTTCTCAATACTCCTCTGGCTCCAAAAACACACACCTACGTGCAGTGCTCAGTGATTGTTTTGAATGACTGTTGAATGAATGAATCCATCCAGCTCCAACAGAGAGTGATCTGAGGGAGTCTCATCCCTTCCACGCAAACCTCTTTCTCCAACCTGAAATGCTATATGGATCCTTGTTAAAACTTAAGTATCTCTTAACTGGGAAAGCACTAAAACAAATATTTCTAATCAGTTTCTTATAACTTACAATGAATGACATTTAATCTTAATAGGCACCTATTATTTGCCAAGCACTTATATACATCATCTCTAATCCTCACTATAACCTTACAAAGTGGGTATTATACATGTAGCCATCAAGGCTCAGAGGATTAAAGTTGAGCAGCTAATAAGTTAGGAGGGAAGTTCTTGAACCTCTGCAACTTTTGGCTCTAGAATCCATACAGTGTAGCCCCTAAGGGCAGGTTTTGATGTGAGCTGAGAGGAGGGGAATCTGGGTTTGTTGTGGGCTTGCAGAGTGACAGGGGCACCACACGAGAAGGAAAAAAGATAAAGAATTAGACACCAGAGGTTCTTAACTTGAGATCCCTGGACTTTCAAAGGATCTGTGGACACAGTTCAAGGCGACCATGAACTTGGGGAAAACGTTCGTCTTTATTTCTACTAATTCCGACTGAAATGTATTCGATTATGAATGTGGACCACAAACCACAGGAGGATAAGCAGTTCCTGTGACTTTATGTGAATAGAAATCACAGATTTTATCACTTTATAGCTGTCACAACTTTTCAAAATACGATTTAGACTCATCGCCACCTTGGAATTACAGTACTCATTATACCCACTGCTAATTCTTGTTATGTAACATGCTGCTAAAGATCCACTTACAGTACTGTAGCTTAAAAGTTTGTCTTTTCTACATTCTTAATGATGTATTTCAATATAAATGACTTCCTTCGCAATCCTACATATTTTATTTTGTGGTTTTAAGAGCCACATTCTATTCTGAGAAATGTCGATAAGCTTTAACAAATTGCCGAAGGATCAATGGCACAGAAAAATTTAAAAGTCTTGGTTTAGAAAACCAAAGGTATGGTTTGTCTACTTTAAACTACAAACCCCACCCCCTCCAACCAATGTTTCATTAAATGCCCTCTTTGGCCGTTGACTATTTACCTGGGAGGTTTGATAAAATGTAGATTTCCAGAAAACAAATTGAAACTACAAAAGTAGAATCTTGAGCTTAGAACCTGGGAATCATTGCTTCCACCCGCCCCGCAGCCGAGCTTCCCTGTATGGTGCCCCTGGGTGGACATGGCCTCCAGGACAGCATGGCTTGGAGTAGGCTGGACCCCCTTGGCCAAGTGAGAACAACCGCACAGCTTCACCAGGGGTCTCTGATCCCCCCAGGCGATTTCCAGTACTCACTAAAGTTTCTCAGCGAAGGAAGAAAAAGTACAATCACTGTTTTTGGATTTAGAGTTTTGTGAATTAGGGGTACGTTAGTTTCTTAGGGCTGTTGTAATAAATGATCACACGAAACGTACTTTTTCACAGGTCCGGAGGCCATAAACCCGTAATCAAGGCGTCAGCAGGAGTGGTCCCTTCTAGGGGTTCTGAAGGAAAATCATACTTCTCTCCCAGCTTCTGGTGGTCGCCAGCAATCCTTGGTGTTCCTTAGCTGGTAGACTCGTCACTCCAACCTCTGTCTTCGTCTTCACGTGGAATTCTCCCCCGTGTGTCTTCACCTCTGTGCTACGTGCCTAAACTTCCCTCTTCTTATGAGAAAACCAGTCATAATGGATTTAGGGCCCACTGTAACCCAGTGCGGCCTGCTCCCCACCTTAACTTGATTATATCTGCAAAGACTTAATTTCCAAATGATGTTGCTTTCACAGTTTCTGGATTTTAGCAGGGTGGGTGGGGCGGGGGAGAGTACACTATTCATCTCAGTACAAGAGAGACATTTTGTTTTTTTTTTTTAAATCCTTATGGCTATGGGAAGTACAATACAAATATATATATATATATATATATATATATATATATATATATATATGTCTTACTGTTAAAATGTACAGCTGAAACTTACTAGATTTCGTTAACCGATGCCATCATAAAAAATTAATCAATTAATTTAAAAAAATAAATAATAAATAAATCATTCCTTATGGCTGACCTACCTTCCATCCCCAGGAAAGAACTATTGATCTAAAATAGCGCTTCCCCAAACATGGTGTCCAGGATCAGCCTTGCAGAGCAACGTGTTCAAAATGCACATTATCAGGCCTCCAGAATCAGAACCCTGGGGTGGGGCCCAGGAATCTGTGTTTTAATGAGTCCTCCAGGAAACTCTGGTGCCTGTGTAACTGTGAGAACCTTTGCTATAAGGGCGGCACAGAGAGTATGGGATGTGGATGATCTTCCCTTCCCATGGAATCATTGGTTTGGTTTTCTGCTTTTCTATTTGTTTGTTTGTTTGTTTGTTGTTTTGTCGTATTTTAAAGAAAGGCTTAAAGAGATGAGATAACTGCTCTGCCTGAGGTCTGAACCGTCCTGAAGATGGGAAGACTCAGGAGAGGTGACTCGATCTGAAGTGCCGTGCATCTTCCTGAGATGGGAAAAGGAACAGTGCTTTGAAAGTCCCTGAGAATGGAGATCTGCAGTACCAGATGGGGAGTGACTGAGGAGTGGCTCGGGGGTCGCGAGGCTGGTGCCTGGGGAGTCCCTGCAAAGACCCCTGGGGATGGAGGGGGATGAGAGTCTCCCTTCAAAATGGCACTTGCAGCTCACAAGCAAGGATTTCTCTGTCATGAACTCAGGACGAGAAACTTGACCCTAAATCTTATTGAATTACCTAATTCCCAGGGCTTCCTTATGTTCCGAAGGAAGAGAGAAGGAACACCTCACCACCACATAACTAAGAATGGGTCTCCTGCCAGGCCCGGCAGGTGGAGAACCAAGCCAGATTTATTCGCTTTAGAAAAATAAAGAAAATGTGACGTGACACTGCTCACACCCAAGTGTTTCGGAGCAAATCTGAGGTTCCAGCTGGTGAGCGGCAGTGCTGGGAATTTAACTCACTCCATCCTCCCTCCAAAGAACAATGGGCACCTGGGGCCTCTGCCCTAATAGGGAACTGATTTTTTATCCTTTTTACCCCCCCGTTAAAACCATCACTTCTGGCTCAGTGTTGACGAAGGCACAAGGCAGCAGCTGGTAAAAGGGCAATAATTTACATGGGTGCGTCCGAAAGGTGATAACAATAATTTATATTTTCCACCACCCTCATCCCCCTCCCAGAGCTTTCCAGATTTTATGGCCGTGACTCACCTCCACTACTGCTATGAGGTAGCTCCAAGAGGAGCAGGCGCACTTGTGGCACACTAAATTAAGGCAGAACATGGGAAAAACAAAACAAAACAAAACAAAACAAAAAGCACCCTGGCTAATTACAAGAGGAACACTCCCTGTCACGCGCCATCCGGCTGACTTCATGCCGGGGCGGCAGAAATGCACTAAAACTCCCAAGTTGGTCCTTACAGTCTTTAAAGTCAGGTTGCTCGGCCATGATCTCACAGCCGTGCGCCCCCACCAGTGGCCCTGAACCAGTCTTTGAAATATGACCTAAGTGGGAGCTGGTGATGAAGTGGCCATTTCTGGCACGGTTCGTCGTAAGTTAGTTTTCCCATGAGGTCTCATGCTTCTGCGGCTGCCCAGCAAGGAGCCCAGCCGCCGGAGCTGCTGGCTCGATCCAGTGGCGAGGCCACCGAAGGTGTCCACGGCAGCACCAACAGTTTCTCGGAGACAGTCCACTCGTCTCTCCACGCCCACAGCGCCTCTTTCTGTACTGGCCCCTTGGCATCTGGCTGCACTGTTCTTGTGTTGCTATTCAACCCCATTCGATCAGCAAATGTCGACCCGGTGGCAAATTGCACAGCGGCTGAGAATACAGTGTCTGGATTGAGAAATACTACGGGTTTATATTCCATGTCTCTCCATCACTAGTTGCGTGAACTTGGGCAAGTAATTTAATCCGAGCCTCATTTCCTCGCTTGTCACAGGGAGGAAATCTCACATATCCATGTGGGGTGTGATATAGAGATCAATGCCTGACAGGAGTAAGGACGAAAATTGTAGAGTACACACTACCGACAATGGTGGCTGCCTTCCGGGGGCAGGAAACAGCACCCATTTAAGTATCCTTCCATTTTCAGAGGGACTGGTGTGCTCTGGGTTTGGTGGTTCAAGTGATTGATGGTTTCTGATCGTTCCAAGCTTTGGGATCCTGGAATTGCTTTGGAAGTCATTCTGATGACTCAGCTCTCTGTGCATGACCAAAATGTTTCATGAAGATAATTTCAGAAAGAGAAGAGGATCCTGCACCAGCTCATATTCTCAAAATAAATAATTTTTATTCAGGAGTTAATATAGGAAGATTTACCACTCAGCTTTCCAGATCCTTCCCGTTCAGCCTGACCTGAGTGATGAGGGTAAGTGGGAGTACCTGGCATGGGAGACGAATTGAGCGCTGGACTTGGAGCTCTGGGTTCGAGTCTCAGCTCTGCCTCTTTCTAGCTATGTGATCTTCAGGAAGTCACTCAACGCTCACTGAGCCTGTTTCTCTGTCTATACGTTTATCAAGTCTAATTTCCCTGGTTTATGTGAGGATCAAATGTAAAAATGGAAGGCAAAGCACATTGTGTCAAACCAAGAAAGAGTAACCAAATGACCAGTGGCACTCACTCCTCTGCAAAAGAGTCACCACCTACCTCCTAATATCTCAATGTAAATCAACAATCATGGAGCCAGCATTGAACTAGAAACCCTACGAAGAAGGATTTTAGGGCTCTGCCCCCAAGAATCTCTCAGACAGGATAAGAAACTTATCTCAGATGTCATCTGAGGTCACCTTTTGGAGGCCACCGCCAAACCACCTTTCAAAAAATGGCCTTGGACTAGTCATAAACCATACACCTTGCCTTTCATGGGAACCAAACCCCTCCACAGTCCCTGCAGGTTGCTCGCAGGTGAGCTCTCCATGTTTCTCTGGCCTTCTCACTCATGGATCTCCATGGATCAATGAGCCAGTACCTTTTTTGTGTCCACAGAAATGCTTCTGCCTCTAAGAATTTCATCTCTACTGAAGATTTGAGAATCCCAGGAAGAGGAAATGCTGTGCAGGGTGAGTAGTTTCTCACCAGGTCTGGTTGCTCTCCCACCTTCTTCCTGGCACAACCACAGTCATCTCCTTGTGTTATGTCAAGTGTCCCTGCTCCCCTGCCTCCGTCCTCCTGGGCTCGTCATCTGCCCCTGAAGAGAACATATCAGCGTATGCTCTCCACAAACATGAGTTTACCCAGTAAGAATGTTCACATTAGAACCTGAGAAAATAAAACCTCTTCAGTAGCATCACCAAAGTGCATACATTTCTAGAGCAGCTGTAGGAGGTAAGCATCACAGGACAGGGACAAGGTAAGGAGAACGAATGTGCAGAGGTGAGAGTGAGATCCTGACCAGTCATGGCATCAGGGGCTGTGCCTGAAGCAGGCCTTGAAGGACAGGGCAAAGGTGCATCCTCGACAGCAAGACCAGCTGGAGCAAAAGCTCAGGGCCCGGGAAGTACAGGCTATGTCCAGAGAGCTGTGAGTGGGCGCATTTGGCTACAATAGTGAGGATAAAAGGTGGGAAAGTTGAAGAGTTTCACGGGAGAGAGCTCCAGATGCCAGCGCGAGGGGTGTGACCTATTTTTCTTTCAGGAAGCAGGAATCTCAAAGTATAACAGATGGACCGTGATGAGAAGAAACAAGGGTCAGAGACACCTGTGAGGAAGTTGCACCAGCTGCTCAGAAATGCAAAAGGAGGACCTGGGACTGGAAGCAGAGCAAGGGCAAAAGAAATAAAATGATGAGAATTTGAGAAAAAGAAACACAGAACGTGAGGCACTTGGTTTCTGAGTAGAACAATAGGATGAGAGAAAAAGGAAAAACCAAGAAGAAGCTGGGATTTTAAGCCTAAGTAAGGAGAGAAATGGGGGCATTTGGGGAGGGAAAAGATGAACTCTGGGTCTGGGGTGATGGGGAGGCTGGGAGAGAGGGCCCTTCTCCCACCATTTGCCTCTGCCAGCCCCGAAAAGCCTATGCTCGGGACCTCAATCAAGCTCAAAACCAATAGCCAAGACTGCCTGGAAGCCAACCAGACTGCAAGAGACTTGAGTCCCATGTTCTTTCTGGATCCTCCTGAGGCTGGTCACATCTGTGGTGCTAAGTGAGGGCTTGACTCGTCACCCAACGTCCTCCCTAGAAGGAGCACATTATGCAGATTATCTCATCTCATCCTCCATAAGACACACTTTCACCTCGCCTGTCCTGCGCGGAGGAACTGGGGCGATCAACATCGAGACTCATCGTAGTTCGCACACCGGCTAGCAGCTAGCAGCACAAGGCTGCAACACAGGCCCTCGGAGGCCCCACCTGCTCCACTGAACACAGATCGTGTCATGGGAGAAAACCAAAGGCAAAAGAATTGAAATCTAAGTCTGGTCCGAAGTGGAAAAGCCCAAACGTACTCACTCTCCAGGAATCAACAAGTCTGTGTTGACTTCTAGTGGTGGGTGAGACACTGGACCAGGCATCTTGGAGAAAGCGAAGTGTTGGCTGAGATCTCCACCCTCCAAGGCCCAGCAGCATCACTGGGCAGACAAGACTCAAGGCAACAACAAAGGAACACTAGCGTAATGAGTACCGGATGTTCTTTTATCATCTTCATAGCACTTACCTCTAACGGAACTTACCTGCTTAGCTGTTTGCATGTTTACTGGGTGTCTTTCCCCACTGGCAACGACAGATGGCAGCTGTTCCTAGTGACTCCCCAATGTCTAGAAAAGTGCCTGATGCCCGTAGGCACTTAATAAATGCCTGTTGAATGAATGTCAAGAATTTGTCCGAGTAGGAAAGTGGGGAGGAAGCAAAAGGTGGGCTAAGACTTCACAATGAGGAGGGGTATGAAGGATTTGAAGTCCAAGAAAAAAGACAAAGTAGAGAGGGAGACATAGGTCACTGTGGGCCTATGGGAGGAGAACACCACTTCTCTTCACCTTTTCTCTGCCTGTCTCCAACGCACTTGCCACTCGATCCCTTCTCATCCGCCCCAACTCCACCCCAAAGCAGAGACATACTTAGATTGATGAAACAGAGCTTTCGCTGGGCCTGCCTAAAAGGTCAAGAACAAAAGTCGGGTGTCTTCTGCGTCCCTCTTGTTTCTGCAGTGGCAGGGACCTGAAACACACTCTCCTTCATCTCTCAGCTATTGGTTCTTCCTAGGAACCTAGAGCCCAACCCTTTTTGAAGAAGGTCATCTTTCTTTTCCTCTGATGCTCTCCATCCGGCCAGCATGTGCTGACACAGGCCCGTGGCTCCCTTCACCATCCCAGCTCCGGTAAGACTAGAGCAGTTCCACTCTGGCACTGGGGTAAGCATCTGCACTACGGTCTGCCCAGCTTCTCTCGGCTCGTGTGGTCATCCTTCACCCTGAAGTGGTAAGACCCCAGATTCGGGTTTGAACATTGGTGGGGTAGATCCTTGTGCTGATTTGGCTTGGTAGCCTGTTTTATATCTGACTCCCTGGAAGCAGAGCCTGAGACAAGGATTTAGGTATCCATAATTTATTAAGGAAGTGAGGAAAGCAGAATAAGGAGAGAAAGAACTAAGCTGAGATATGATACGGTCGCAGCTGGGATCTAGCTTAAGCCCAACCACACCGCACGGTCAGGAGCATGAATCGTACCTCAGAGTGGATGCCACTTTGAAACAGGGGTCAGGCTTTTGTATCCCCTGTTGGTTGCTCATTAGATATAGGCTGCAGGGGGCAGTTGGGGCAGCTCGTATTCTCCCAAGTGAAGAGACTCCCGTGGGTAATAACAAATCTCCAGAGAAGGAGGCAGCTGTGAGCCCTTAGCAGGCAATACCCAAAGCAGCTGGAGCATGAGCACACCAGCTTGTTCCCAGGGATTGGGGTGGGAATATGAGCAGCACCCACCCCAGACCCCTCGGGTCCACTTTGCTTAAGAAAATGAAATCTCCATGGGGTAGAGCCTGGATCTACTGAGGTTTGCATCGAGGTTTGGAGTCGGGGTCCCAGCAAATAATTCAGGGATGTTCGGCCTTGTTTTATCCTGTGAACATTTATTTCCACAGAGGCCTTTCCTGGAGGGGTTCAGATGCCACTGGACTTTTGGCCCGACACCATCTTAGTCCCGTGCCCATCTGCGGCACCATCGGAAGCATCTCATTTTGACATCACTTCTCCGAGTGAGAGAAATGCCTAAGGTAAACACAAAGAACAGCGTGTGCTCTACTCTCCATGAAATCAGTACTCATAAGGCTTGAGTAGAAGTGATACACACTCGACAGGCATTCCTCAGGAACCCCTCTCCGGGGCAGTCTCTATGCATGTGGAGACCTGACCACAACGGAGAAACAAATAAATGAACAAACAAACACAAACACCAAACATTTTAATTTGGGGAGGTTAATTTTAAAGCGGAAGAATCTTAACCTTTCAGCTAACTACATAAATTGATTGCAAACACCCCACTCAAACAAACACACAAACAAACAAACCTGTGAAGAACTACCACATATTTCCATCCCCAATATGGCTGCTTCAGTCACCCTGTCAGGTCATACTGGATGAAACAAACAGGAAAATAAATACAACATCTTCGAAAAGAAGGCTGAGAAGGCAATGGGAGACCTGGCGTGAGGGGGTGGGAGGCGGGGGGGCGGGTAAGGCTGAGGCAAAGGAGAAAACAGGGAACGTTGAAAGTGACAGGGGTTTCCAAAGAAAGAGATTAAGATAACAGAAGTCAATGCCCGTGTGACAGTGAATGAGGGAAGAGACCGAGGTGGCAAAGCTGATGAGTAGAAAGCAGATACCTGGATATGGGGAGGGGTCCTCTCCGGAAAGGAGGAAAAGCTGATAAAGATAACTATGCCGGCTCCGAGGATTAAAAATAAATCACATGGTGTGAAGAACGAGCGAGGGAAGATGAGGTATCAGGGGCCCGGCTTTTGGTTTAATACCCAGTGGTGAGAAGGATGTCTGGACATGTGGTGACCAGATGCTCCGAAGACCGTGGCATTCCCACCAGGAGAGGGAAAGTCGAATGCCAGCCTCCGTCAGCTGCACTTTTCCCTAATCCCTGCGTCAGATTTCGAGCTCAGACAGAGATGGCTTTGTCCCGTTCCCCATGGGAATGCGGCTTTGTCCAAGTGCCTCTCTGGCCCACGGGGTGTAGGCCACTGGCCATTGGGAAGACCACCTGGAGCAGATCCACTGACAATCTAGAAAGAGATCAAAGACCAAGCAAAGGGGACGGGGTGGCCAAGTGGACAAGCACTTTCCCCAGTACACTCTGACACCGGGCCCCTGGGGCAGCGGGACCAGCTCCAGAACCCACTGCCAGGCACTTCTCGGCTCGGCCTAGTAGGGCAGAACATCCAGGTCAAGAGTCCCCAGGTGCAGCCCTTGAGCAGGGCGGGGGAAAGACGGTTAAATCTACAACCCTACGCAGATCGGCCCGTGCTGGCCAAACCCTCACATTTCACCCCATTCGTTCACGTTAGGGATTCAACACACAGAGCAGAGCCTGCTTCCTGCCTCAGGCTCCAGTGCCAGGGAGAGCGGGCGCGCACTGTCGCTCTCTGCCTTCCCAGCTGTGTGTCCTCGGACGAGTTACACGACCTCTCTCAGTCTCTGCTTCCTCGTCTGTTGCAGAGCCATAATAATAAAAAACATCTGTGGGTCGTTGCGACGATTAGATGAGATAGAGTGTTCTGCCCAGAGCCTACGAACGGTAAATACTGAGCAAATTATAACTTTTGTCATCATTATTATTTCCGTTATCGCTATTAGCATTAATTTCAGAGCCATTAGTGCAGGGGTGGAGGTGCTTCTTCCTCATCGCGATGATTCCTTCCATGGGGCAGGGGTGCCACTCCGCTTCTGGGTTCTCTGTCCTCTCATCTACTGACTCCCCGGGGAGAAAGAGTGACAGTATGTTTATGTTAGTTTGGGAAGAAAAAAAAAATCGGGCAGGTGCAGCCCAGCCCCTTTCTTTACGCGTCTTGGGAGTGAGCCCTTTCTGCTCTGCCCCTCCTCCCTACAGGACATTTCACAAATGCCTGTCCGGAAGCAAGAAATCTACCAGTCCACCAATACGAACTGCATTTTCCGTTTTATCCGTAACAAAGATGATACCATGTTTCGATCTCTAGCCCTCGAGCCTTTCCGTTTTCCTTCTTCATCAGTTCGTAGCTCTGGTGAAAAGGAGAGGTGCTGTTTATGGGGTGCCCCTCAGATCCCAACAATTATAAATAATCATCTGTACACACGGAGCTGAGATTCGACCACCATCGGTTCAGTGAAACAGTTCAAAGGGAGAGTCAAACTCAAATCCACAGATTTTCGTCTTCCCTTGAATCCCACTGGCATCCCCATCAACATTCCAAATACTTGATGACCCTGTGATTTCAAACAGAAATTTACAGTTTCATTTTATAAAAGACAAAAATGGGGCTCCTTGCCCATTTATTCTTCTTAACCCGCTTCCCCCCTGGAGCCGAGGGTAGCAGTTTTCATTACCGCTGCTTACTTTTTTGTTTAGAGCACCCCTCCCTGCTGGATTCCAGATCCTTATCCCAGGCCTGGTGCAGGAGAGGATTTCTTTTATGTGGTTTTTCTTTATGGGCTTCCAGGGCTGAGCTACCTTTGGTAAACTAGAGGCGCCTTGGACTCCCTGGTGATGAGGAGGGTTTCGTTTGCGTAGGAGGACTCTTGCTTGGAAAGGGTGATTGCATGAAGAAGAGAGATGCCCGAGATTAGGGGAAGTGGGAGCATTCCAGCTCAATAAATCAATCCCCTTTTAATTGTGTCCCCGTCAGTCAACATTCCCCCAGAGTCTGGAGGGCAAGGAGCTTGTTAGCAGAGTGATTCCTCACTGCCCTTTGTGCAGCTGAGCAGACTGTCAATCAGATTAAGCCCCAGCAAGGAGAGGCTGGTGCAGGGGCTGCAGCCTCTGCTCCTGTGGAAAAAAAGGAGCCGATCAATATTCTTGGCTCCATTCAGAGCTTCTGAGAAATTTCAACCTGGGTTTTAATCTCTGTGCAAACAATGGAGTTCTAACCCCATTTTCTTAAACCAGCCGGCTCACCTTGCATATTTCTAATGCCTTTCACGTTGAAGATCTTTAAATCACTGGCTACACTTTCCAAGCAGTCTCCAAAGGTCATTAGACAATACAGCTTCTATTTGGCACGTAAACATATATTACCGTTGCTGTTTTATAGATGTGGGAACCGTGTGCAGCCAGGATCCTCAGTCTTATTAATTTGAAGACTTCCTGCGCAGTCAGTCCACAAAGATCTCCCCATCGTCCTGTCCCTCGTCATCTCTTACAGTCTGGCCAGGACAGTCCTCAAGTTTGGTACAATAACAATGATAAAAACATCACCTTTAGCTAGTAGCTAGAGGCACCATAGGCAGAGCAGCACCACAACGAATCGCAAGCCATGAGGTAGGCGCCTGATGTTTTTTGGACATAGATACAGAAAGGGACATTGCCAAAGGATTTGTCTCACAGCTAATAAGCGATTGAATCAGGACTTGAGCTGAGTTCTGCTTGACCTCAGGACCCATAGAACAGCTCCTGCAAACACCAGACAGTTCGTGGGCTTGAGATAAACCTTTGAGGTCTCCTTGCAGATGGCACTTATTACCCAATGTTGAGTAACTTCACACTCCATGAATTGGCAAAACCCTTCACAGGACTTTGGTTGGCTGGCAACAGATGAATCAGTCACAGAGCTGTACTGACATCTGCTCCCAGGAGAACGAACCAGAAAGGAAAGGCAAGAGGGTGGTCAAAGCTATTCATTAGGCACTGTGGCCCAAGGTGAGAAGCAGAGGCTTTGGGTTCTGATCCAGGTTAATGAGCGCACCTTGGCCTAAAGGCTTAGCACTGGGCCTCGCCCTTGCGAACATGCAATTAGCGGTAGCTGTGCAGGTTCTGCGTAAGGTCGTAGATGCTGAGCTTTGAAATCAAAGAAAATAAGATGGAAACCACAGCGCCAGTCATTACTAGCTGTGGTTTCTCAGGCAAATGCTCACCGAGGTTCCTTTTCTGTACAGTGAGGTTCACGACGGCGCCGACCTTGTAGAGCCACCGTGAGAAGGAATCGACACGAGAGGCATCGCATGTGTAGCAGCAATGGTACGACCATGCGCGCCCACAGTAAGTGCCATGTATTATGAGTTTCGTGACCCCAGCACAGCCTGAGCCCCGGGAGCTCTCGATCAAATTCCCCTCCAATTTTCCTGATTAAAACCTGACTAGAAACATACGCAACAAGTCCTCTCCTTCCTGAGTCAAGTCTTCAAATCCTTTTAATAAATATTTCCTCTAAGTCCATTTTCATGGCAAGAGAAAGTAGGTTTCCTTTAAGAGCCCAAAATACATGGTTGCACATGACGTAAATGCTTGACTCACATCTTCTCCACTGATCTACATTTTCATTTAGACCTGCTCTCCTTTCGATGGTGATCTTTATTCAGTCAACAAATCTTCAATGAACAGCTACTATGTGCCTAGCACTATTCTCAACGTTGAGGATATGGAATCAAAACAAAGCGGACAGCTGGCGACTCTCACAGAGTCAACACTGTGGGGGGGAAACAGACAATAAACACGTGAACAAGTAAATCACTTAACTTCTCGTGTGGTTCACACTTCGAGGAAAGTAAAACAGCTGTGCGAAAGCAAGTCAGGGCGGGACTTAGATTGTGTGGCCATGGAGAACGACAGGGAGAAGCAAGACATGCGAAGATGGGGACGAGCATTCCAGGTCAGCGGAACGGCCAGTGTAAAGACTGTAGGGTGGGAAGAACTCGGTACGTTCTGGAAACCCACAAAGTGTTGGGGGAGAAAAGGTGTTTTGCTCAGAGAGAGCCACGGGCAGGCGCCTGGTCTCAAGGCACTACTAGAGCTATGGGAAGAAGTGTAGGTCTTTTTCTAAGTGTAATAAGAAGCTACTTGAGGATTTAAGTAGAAGAAGGACATGATCTGGCTTGAATCTTAGAACAATCACTGTGGTTGTATGTGAAGAACAGGTTGGAAGGGGGCAAAAGGAAGCAGGCGGACCAGTTAGGAAGCTAATGCAGTGACTCTGCAAAATGATGGTGTGGAAAAGATGGGGCAGCGGCAACAGAGAGGAGCAGCCAGATTGGGGTTGTATTTTACAACTCGAGCCAATCTGTCTAGTTATATGTGATTAAAGGGAGAGAGTGTTTCACTGGCAGCGGGTCCTGATGTTGGCAACAATCTGCCATTTGATCCTGACTTTGATCTGGTCCATGACAAGGTCTGTTAATTCTGATGTCCACCTGAGTTAAGAGCATTATAAAAACTGGCTTTAAATCCTCAGGGGTTATTGTGAGCAAGAGTACCCTAAAATAAGAAGTACCTCTGAAAATATGTGTAGACACCAATCCACCCAAAACACCTGGGTGCCACCGAAGACAGGGGCTGGTCGAGTCTCCTCGCTGCGTCTCCGTCCCAGGGAGCCCCTCTTCCCTCCGGGCAGCACAATGCAGGAGAAAGAGCATGTGGGTGGCACCCGCAGGGGCTGTGTCTTCACCTGAGAGAGCTTCGCCAGCTTCAGGATCAGCGTCCAGTTGCTTAATCTCATTGGGCATCAGGTTCGATCTCAGGAGCAGGGGCTTACAGAGATAATCAATGCTCTCTGACCAGCGCACGGTTACCGCTCGGTGAACTCTCACTGTTCAGCATCCTTGTTCTTAATAACCAGTGGTTTGCTTAGCTTTTCTAAATTTTTTCAAAGCTGACTCTCCCTGAATTAGGTTTTGGAGTAAGAAATAAATGTCCTACACTACCACATGCCTCCTGTGTTAGTCTGCGTCCTCCAAGAAGCAGTCATCAAGGCTGGATCGAACACGCAAGAATTTTATGAGGGGAAATACCTCCAAGAGAAAATGCAAAGGGGTCAAAGCAAGATTGGGACAGCTGTCAGACCACAAAGCAAGGCTGATCCTGAGTGAAGGAGAGAAAGGAAGGAGGGGTAGATAGAAGTGTCCTCTAAGAAGAGTTTGACGAAGTCGTCAGGGAAACTTCAAGCCAAAGTTGACCATCAGAGGAGCCCTGTATCACCAGAAATAAGCCCGTCTTATTAACCTTGCAGCTCTCGGGTGCTGGCTGGGAGCAGTCATTGCAAGGCACCTTAAATCTCCAATGAAGCCAGCCAGGTTAGAGGTATTTGGATTATTGACCAAGGATGATTTCTGTCGATCCAACTCTTTACGTGGTGGGATTCATAGGTACTTCTAGAGCCTCTTCTCTAATCTGAAGGTCTTTATTATCTATTCCCATGGTTATGGTTTTGCAGCCTTTTGTACTACTTCATAGTCACTTGCCTCACCCCACCCCCGGCAGACCTGGAGCCTTGGGAATGCTGGTAAGAAAAAAATGCCTCTTGGGCCACAAATAGGCTCCTCAACACAATATAGTCAGGCATTCACACCCAAGTGCTGCGGTGATTAGTTTATAAAGTTTCCACCCCACCATGGAGATTATCTACTACCCCTCCAGAAACATCTTCTTCATGGAAGACTTTTGCACATGGAACTGAGTCCCTGTTTCCTCTGAGCCCTTCCACCTTCCTGGGTGACTGTCACATGGATGATCTCCTTCATCCTTTGACTTCCATCTCCACCTACTTCCACTGCACTCCTGCTTTAATCATGCATTCTTGTAGCCACACCTGGACCTCAGCTTCAGGAGCGATGGCTCTACCTCTGAAATCTTAAAATCAGACAACTCCTTTTCTGCCCAAAGTCTCACATTTCAGAGATTATCCAAGGGTGGTGCACAGACCGTTTGAATGAGAATTTCCTGGGCTGTTTGTTAAATATCCACATCCCAGCCCTCACCTCAGATTTACTGGTTTAGAATTCCTAAAAGAGGTACTTAGAAATCTACATTTTTAAAAAAAGCTCCCTAGATAACACTTATGCACGGTTCGTTTAAGAACCACTCACTACCTATCAGCCTGGCCCGGCATTACTCTCACCACACCTGGACTTCGAACCCACAGAGCCCTCTGGTCCCAGGCACCTCTGCATTCATGCTACCAGCCCTTCCTGTCCAGCACACATCCCATGTTCCACCACTTCAGCCCTCTTGTCAATTTCAATTTTTTTTTCTTGCCCAATAAGCTACCCTTGTCCAGCAAAACCCTGGCCCTAGGACAATCCAACTACTGAGCTTTTCCCATTGGGGTTCATTGATTTATTTATCCTTTCACTAAAATGTTGCTCAATGCCCAAAGCGTTCTAGTCATTATATAAAGTAATAGAGTGAGTACGTGAGTGAGTGAGTGAGTGAGTTTAATCCACGATCATTCGCCCTTAAGGAGCTCACGGCTGAGTGGGCATGCCACTTCAGAGAAAGAAGTAAGCACAGGGCATTATGGCCGCGTGAAGGAAAGGATGCCAACCCAGTCTGGGCTGAAGCGAGATTAGGAAAACATGCTGGATGAGGTGTCTCAGATGAGTCGAAGAACAGTGAAAAGGGGGTAGGAAGGCAAAGTGCGGAGGGGAGGCAGTCCGGGCTGCAAGGGAGTGAGAACAGCAGAGCAGGTGTGGAACGTGAAAAGCAAGTCAACGCCGCTGAAGCGTGACGTTCACGGCATGGAGGGGTGATAATATTTTCCAAACAAAAACCCAGGATATATGGCCCCAATGAGGCGGAATGTTCCAAATCAGGAATGTCTCAGAAAATACCAGAGATGATGTCACCAATACACTGGTTAGTTAGGGCTCGATCTACCGCCTCTTGCACACACTCCAGCCCCTACGCGCCCCTCGAATCCTCACTCAAAACCACCAGACACTAAAACTCACCATGGAAGATTCTCGGAGACTCTTCTCACATCAACTCTAGTAGTACTTATAACAGTGAGAAATAAAGACTACCCAAGCAGCCATTAATCGGAGATTGGCTAAATCAATCGTGGTACATTCAAATACACTACGCCATCATATTAGACTTTATTTAATAATAATAACATGAGAAAATCCTCACATCAAATATTTTTTAAATAAAACAAGTGTGTTCAGTTTATCCTACATGACCTTTGTTTTTTTTTTTTTTTTTTTATGTCCACATGTATACGGTAATGTGATATATCATCATAGAACAGCATAAATGATTCGGTTCCAATTTTTTACTAGTCCTACTCTGATCTAGTCCTCATGCCATAGTCAGGTTGATATTTCTAAAATGCGAATCTTACAACTGCCTAAAACCCTTCAAAGTCCAAACTCCTTTATCATGGAGCCCAAAAGTCAATATCGCCTGGCCCCTCTCTAACACATGTCCTTCTATATCATCTCTCACCTTCGGGCCTTTGCACATCCTGTCCCTTCTCCTGAAATGCTCGTCTCCCTTCCCTTCAACTTCCTGACTAGCTCTGCTCATTCTTCAAGATGCAAGTTTCGTGTTACTGACTGCGCATAGTCCCCCAACCAGAATCCATGTCTCTTACACATAGAAAAAAGTCTGTGTTACTTATCTATTGCTGCACATCACAGTCCCCTAAAACTTGGTGGCTTAAAACAACAAACATGTATTACCTCATACAGTTTCTGAGAATCAAGAAACCAGGAGTATGTTAACTGTGTGTCTCCAGCTCATGGTCTCTAATGAAGTTACAGTCCAGATATTGGTGTGGGCCGCAGTCATCTGAAGGCTTGACTGGGGCTGGAGAACTAATTTCCAAGATGGTTCACTCACATGGCTGTTGGCAGGAGGCCTCAGATTTTGTCACCATTTGCATGTCTTTATTAGTTTGTTTGAATATCTTCAAGATATGGCAGCTAGCTTCTCTCGGAGAAGAAACCAAGAGAGAAAAAAACGACATAATAGATTCAACATCTTTTTAAAATCCCAATTGTACATATAAGAAAACACAGAAAATTCAGGTCATGTGACACAGCTAGTTAGCATTGGAGGCAATGTTTGAAAACAGGCAGCCTGTCACCAAAGCTCTTGTTCTTAATCATTATGCTATACCGCTTCTCTAGGCAAATTGGCACATATTTTCTTCCCTAAATTACCTAGTTTCTGGTTCATACTATATGCCAAGCACTGTGCTAGATACTTTAGGAAACGTTTCAGTCATGCACACATGTCCTCTTCCCCTCAAAAAATCCCCAAGATTCTGGGGCATCCCTGGTTTGGAAAGAGAAGGGTAGCCAAAGCTTACTGACTTCACAAAGCTAGTTTCATAATCCGGTTTCATGGGAAGTGCCAGATTTCTCTGGAGAGGTAAGCTGAGCTTAGCTATGTCAGGGTTCTTGAACCAGCAAGGCCAGTATCACCACTGCTAAGGCAGTATGCTCGCCCATCAGCACCTCCACCCCCAGGAGATGAGGCTGGGACCTGCGTGTGTAGGGTGAGGCTGACAGCTGCAAGTTGCGCCCGATGATTTCATTAGAGAGCCATTTTATAGCTGCCTTCCCCGGGCTACAAGAAATCTTGCAGGGAAACAGCCCAGCAATGAAATCACCAGTGAGGCGCCAGGCACAATGGCGCCCTTGTAGGATGCAGCTTGTGATCTCACGGGTCTAGAAACACTGAGCCATAATCCCTGCCCTAGCCCAGCCCTGCCCAGGTGCAGCCCAGTGCAGCCTGCAATGTCCACGAACTGGTACTAATCTCCTCCAAGTCCAAAGAAACAAGCACCATTCCCTGTAGAAGCATTTTTCAATTTTCACCTTGGTTTAAAAATCATAAGAAGGAAACTTGAATGTCATCCCACTGAATTACTATTTACTTTCATCTGAACATAGGAGTTTTTCATATTCTACTACACCATATATACTAAAGGGCAATTCTTTATTCTTTTATAAAACATTATCCCCAGCTTATACAGAGAGGATCTAGAATTTAGACATATAAAATGCAGTAAGATAACATGAATTATATCAGCACGAAAGATGAGAAATGAAGATTGGGACCTTAAATGGAGCCAGGAATGAGGCAAATACAGAAAATGTATACTATGAAGTACTTTACACTTGGTATGGATGGTTATGTTTTGGTTCTGAGATTCCTAGTAACCAAAGCAAAGAAGAAAACCTAATCAAATCCAAAAATCAGTGTTCAGCACGTTTCTTATAAGTATATTATACTTCAATAGCTTTTTTTTTTTTTTTTGCAAATTATAGTGTTCATGAGTTAAACTAGCCAGTTGCTCAACCAAAACACAGCTACCAGAAAAAAAGTTTATTCCAACATTTATCATAAAGAAAATGATAAGTGAGGTAGTAAATAATATCCTTATTAAAATCTCTCGGTGCAGGCCAACAGGTCAAGGGTTGGCAAACTGCAGTCCATGAGCCAAACCTGGCTCTCAGCATGCTTTTGTAAATAAAGTTTTACTGGAACAGAGCTATGCTCACTTTTTTACATATTGTCTATGGCTACTTCTGCACTACAAAAAGCCAGGGTTTAATAGTTGCAATAGACCTGATGAAGATGACATACCCAGGGGGGATCCCCACAGCGAGTCATACTCTTGCACAATCCTCTCCCTTGAGTGTGGGTGGAACCCGTGATTTGCTTCGGACCAACAGATTACGGCAAAGGCGATGGGCTGCTACTTCCTTGATTCACTTACATGGTATGGCAAAGGCGATAGGAGATCATTCCCTTGGTTAAGTTGCTTCATGTGAGTCTCCATCTTCACTGACTGGCTTTGAAGAGGCAAACCGCGATTACGTGAAATGTCTGTGAAGAGGGCCACATGGCGGGGAGCTGCAGGTGATCTCGGGAGCTGAGGGCCTCAGTCCTACAACCACAGGGAACTGAATTCTGCCAACAACCATGTGAACTTGGCTGTTACTTCTTCTCAAGTCCAGCCTCTGGATGAGAATGAAGGCCAGCCACTTACTTGATGGTAACCTTGTGAGACCCTGAGCAGAGGACCCAGCTCAGCTAAGCCACACCCAGACCCTGGGCAAGTGAACCTGTGAAATAATAAGTGTGTGTTGCTTAAAGCTGCTAAGTTTGTGGTCAATCGTTACTCAGCATAGAACACGAACATACCCTTTGGCTTACACGGCCTGAACTATGTCTTATCTGGCCATTCCTAGAAAAAAAAAACAATGTTAATCCTTGCACTAAAATACAATTCAAAAATAATAATAATAATTCTATGAGGAGTGTATGAGGTTTTCAAAACACCGTGGATAGAAGTAATAAGAATGTTTAGAGGCCCCACTCTGGGTCAGAGCCATTGACATTGAAACAAGAGAGTATATGACACTGAGCAGGGCCCAGGAAGGCACGGGAACCAGTTACAGAAGTCTCCCTTATCCGTGGTTTCGCTTTCCACAGCTTCAGTTACCCATGGTCAACGGCAGAGCAAAAGTGCTAAACGCACAGTTCCAGAAATGGACCGTTCATATGTTTCAAACCGAGTGCTATTCTGAGTGGCGTGATGAAACCTCACGCTCTCCAGCTCCATCACAGCCAGGAGGCGGGTCATCCCTTTTCCCAGCATAGGCACACTGTGTACGCAGCTGTCTTGGTTATTAGATCGACTGTCACAGTATCTCACGCTTGCGTTCCGGTAACTTTTAAAGCGCAAGGCTAGTGAGGCTAGTCATTCAGATACACCAAAGAGAAGCCATAACACGCTTCCTTTAAGTAAAAAGGTGAGTACAGCACAATAAAATACTTTGAGAGAGGGGGAGGTGGGGGGAGAGAGAATGAGCACATTCACATAACTTTTATTACAGCATATTGTTACATTTGTCGCCGTGGGGCTTTTGGCAGAGTTTCTAGAGGTGAGGTATTCTAGGAAGCTTGATTAATACACAGAAAGAAACAACGTGTAGTACATGGTGAGTGCTCAAAAAACGCTAGCTATTATGAGTATTCCTAACTGGAAAGTAAAAAGGCATCCTTTATTTTGGGGACAAGCTGTCATCGTGGGGCTTTTGGCAGAGTTTCTGGCAGTGAAGTAATCTAGAAAGCGTGAAGCATCAGAGGAAGGTGAAGGAAGGTGAGACTGGTCTTCCAGGAAGAGGGAAGGGAAACACAGCAGTCACACATTCCCAAAATGAGAATAAGGGTCAAGGCTTAATGGGTTGGTTCCCAACCCCAAGAGCACTTTAAAATCCCCTACGGATAGATTTTGTTTAATGCTGAAGCCCAGACCCCATGCCTGACTTATTGAATCAAAATCTCTGGAACTGGGCCCAAATGTGGATATATTTTTACTAATTTCCTCGAGTGATTATAATGTGCAGTAATGTGCAGACTGAGGAGGACAATTATTTCAAAGTGCTTGAGGTCTGGGGCCTGGGCCTCATCTCATCTCCGTCTATGCAGAACCCACAATAAGGCCAAAATCAAAGTCCTTAGCCAAAATGCGACAACATCGTGACCACTGGTCCAGAGTTGGAAGGCGCACTAACCATCCATATACTTCCACATGCCTCCCTCATCGACAGACCCATGCGCTAAAATGAAAGACAAGAGATGAAGGTCAAGATGGCCTTGATGGACTAGAACTTCTAGAATGCACTAGAAATTAGGATGCATTAGAAAAAAGCACTGGGACGGATTTACGTCTTCAAACATGTGCTCCAGCAGCTCCTCCTGCCTCTTTCTTCGCGCCTTCCCCTCCCTGCTCCAAACGGAAGCCAGTCTCTGTGCCGACAACACACGATGCTGTGGTGCTGCTCGCCTGATTTCTAGCCACCACCTCAAAGGAGGCGGCAAAGCCTGAACAACCCAACAAGCATGTAATGAACCATTAAGATGGACTTTCGTTTCCATACCTGTCCCCCTCCAATCCTCGAGCAGTCGAATCGGACAGAAGGAGCAAGCCTTAACCTCTCTCCAGGTCAGGAAACAGCCCTGGGTGTGTCAGGACAGGCTAGCACCCTGCCCAACTCACCTTGGAGCTTGCTTTTTCACACCATTTCATTCGGTCCCAACATTTCCCATCAGAAGACAGACTTTTCCGCTTTGCAGTAAAAAATATCAGAGCCCCAGAGCTCCGTGATCTGTGCTCGGTTCCCTCCAAGTTCAAATCTTCCCCCATCTATCTCAGCTGAGTCAGGACTTTTGCCTATTCGGGGCCCTTTTTAGGTCTCTTTCAGAAGCTACTTTAAGTATTTCACGTACAGAGACAATTAAAGCAGGGAACTGGTTATAAAGGTGTTGGGAGGGCTGGAAGAGCAAAGGGAAGCAGAGAATTGTTCCTTCAGGATCACGAAGCTGCTGGCGACCCTGGACTAGAGCCGCAGCCCCACCAACACTGCGGATGCCGCCAGCAAAGCCAAGGGCATCACAGCTGCCCGTGGGGACCCCTGCAGCCCACTGCTGGCGGCAGACACAAATGCTTCTCTCGCTTTATCAGCCAAAGCGAGTCACAAGGTCAGCCCAGATTCAAGGACGGACAAATAGGTTTCGCCTCTTGACACAATGAGTTACCGAGTCATTGCTATGTTCTTAACGTTGGTGCCCTCACCCCACAGTAAAAATTCATGTGTTGAAACCTAACCCCCAAACTGATGGCATTAGATGGGGCTTTTGGGAGGCGCTTAAACCATGGGGGTGGAGGCCTCGTGAGTGGGCTTAGGGTTCTTGTAGAAGAGACCCCCACATAGCTCCTTGGACCCTTCTGCCTATGAACCAAAAAGAGGGACCTTGGCAGACACCGAATCCACCAGCACCATGATCTTGGACTCCTCAGCCTCCAGAACTGTGAGAAAAAAAGTGTTTGTTGCTTATAAGGCACTCCATTTATGGTATTTTCATTATAGCATTGAACAGACTAAAAGGGTTATTTCATCAGGGGCACAGGCACGGAGGAATTGTTAACTGGGCTCGTAGGAGCCATTGATCGGATCTGGCCTGCTGGAGCCCCTCCCGGCGCCTCCCACAGGGCCTTGCCCCAGGTGGGAGCCCGCTCCGTGAGGTCGCAGGCTCAGGAGGGCCGAGGCCTTGTCAATTCTGCTCCCTGCTCTCTGGAACACCTGGCACCTAGCAGGGGCCGAATGTTCGAATGTGTTCATCAACTAGAGCAAGCAGGTACGGGAAAATGAAGGGTGCTCTCGTCTCGTCGGGTGCACGGTTCCATGGAAACACAGCTGCCTCCGTCTCGTCGGACTAAGTCTCCACGAGCACCATGTGCGGAAGGGTGGCTCGCAGATGCCTCTGCAGGACGATGATTTGAAAAATTCCTCGAACTTAATATCACCATGGATTCCGGGATCTGAAAGATTCTCCCCGCTTGCCAAGAGAAGGAAGTCTCTCACCACCAAGGCCCCCCCTTTTGTTGCTGGAGTGGTAATGTTTGGGGAGAACAGAGCAGACGGAGCACTTCACCTTCTTCTTTCCATGACATAGAGCGTCTAAGAATGTGCGGTCGCTCCAGCCGGCGGTGACGGCGCGTGAGCTGAGCGTGGGCCGGGGTGTCAGCCCCCGGCACATGCTCCGGGGCTGCAGCCACTGCCTGGCTGGTGAGGAAGCAGGGGAGGCTTCCTCAGGCATGAAGAAAAGAGGCTCCAATTCTCCCCACAGCTGAGAATGGGGGCCAGCTAGGATGCCTCGAGGTGGACAAATGTCTTGCCTCCGGCTCCCAGTACACACACATATATATGCACACGCACGACCTGAAATCGGCAGGTCTGCAGGGTCCCCAGGCTCCCCCCACTGTCATGTCCTCTGTGTTGATCCAGGCCTGTATTTGAATCTCCAGTCAGGTGACACTCCTGACATTCGAAGACTGCTGAGGGCCCAGCCTAAAGAATCTACCGGACTGCAGCTTGCATGCTGAGATCCTGCACCTTGATTTCTGGTTCAGCATCACCCCGCCCCTCAGCCCCGCCATCCGCACCCAGCTCTGGTTCACACTCTGAGGCTAGAGTGTGGTTCCCAGTTTCCCCTCAGGACCCAGGTGTCAGTCTCCACCACTCCAACCACAGCCTCCTCCCTGGGGCTAAGTTGTGTGTTCAGCGCCAGCCACGGCATCCCATACTCTCACTCCCCCGGTGCCTCCCATCTAGAAGAGAAAGAGCCCTACCTCCATTCAGGACCCACCAGTGGGGCCTCCTGAAGGGGCATGTGTGCTATAAAAGACAGACCCCTCTGAGGCCTAGGAGCCCGGGGCACCTTAGAGAGACAGAAATGATCGGTAGACATCTTTCAAAACTCATTGCCCTATAGGCCCCAAAACAATAATTTTTGCTGTGCTGCGATAACTCAGGCTTGAAAACATTTTTTTTTTAAAGAAGTCTTCACGGTCAGTCTTCTGCCTTTTCTACCTACTCCAACTAATCCTCCAAGGTGGTGGGGAGGAGTATTTCAGGATGATATCGAATCAAAGTGGTGCTTTAAAGGGCGATGCTCTGCTTTAACGAGAGCTCCTCTGGGTCTTATCTTGTGGTTGGTCTTCTTGAAAGTAGTGGGAGCCAGGGCAAAGGGCACTTAGCAACTGTGATGGTTAATGTTAGGGGTCAGGTTGGCTGGGCTCCGGGATACCTAGATGGTGGGTAAAACATTATTCCCGGGTGTGTCCGTGAGGGTGTTTCAGAAAGAGGTTTGGTTCAGTAGACTGAGTGAGGAGGAGGGCCCTCACTGACGCGTGTGGGCCTCGTCCCATCCGCTGGGGGCCAGAATAGAAAAACAAGCAAAGGAAGGATGCGTTCCCTCTCCATCTTCTTGAACTGGAACAGTCATCTTTTCCTGACCTTGGACGTCAGAGCTCCTGGTTCTTGGGCTTTCGGGCTCTGGAACTTTCACCAGCGGACCCTCAGTTCTCAGGCCTTTGGCCTTGGACTAGTTGTTACCCCATCAGTCCCTTGTTTCTCAGGTGAACCCTAATACACCAAAACAAGGGAATGGGAGAGAGGCAGGAGGATGCTGAAAATGTTTCTTCCTGCCTGAAATGCTCGGGACAAAGGCTGTATTGCAGGAGAAGAAGGAAGGGAGGAGAGGAGGAAGCTAAAGGACAGGGGACTCCAGACACCAGAGAAAGGGAGATTCGGCATTGTCTAAAAAGCCGTCTGAGAAGACTAAATGTTTGCGGCTTCCTCTGGACTCTGTGTCCCCAAGCAGTAATGATCCCTGTGCCCTGATGCTAGTGAGACCTTCAGAGCCAGGGCTGGGTGTGTGACTGCGGGCCTGCTGCTTCACCAAAGGGGAGAGAAGTCAAGGTGGGGTGTGTCACTGTCACACCAAAGCAGGAGATAGGCTCGAGCACAGGGTCGTTGTGCCACCGCCCAAATCCTAACTAAATCAGCCAGCCCCAGCCGCTAGCTCTCAACAAAACATGACAAACAGCCCCTTGCAAACGGTTCTAACACCTTCCAGCCCTGCTGAGCCAAGTTCAGACCCAGGAGACAAATGATTGAGATGTTTGCAAACTCCTGCCTGGAACGCATTCCCTCCAAGAAAGTGAGAATGGATCGAAAGGCACAAGGACAAGAAAGAGAAAGGAAAAATGAGCGAATGGATGTAACGGAGGCTGGACAGCTGGACAGGACCCCGAAGGTTATGGGGCTGAAATCATCGCTCCTCAGCAAGGCCCCAGAAAAGAGAACTACACTTCTGGATACCCCTCTGCCTGTAAATTCTTTCCATGTTGGTGACAGCTAATTTGTATCCATTCATCTTTACGAATCTTCGTAGTACATAAACACTTAGTGAAAAAGAGACTAAGCTGAAGTCCGGATCTCTGGCAGAATCCTCATCAGGAATAGAGGTGAGGGCTCCCCTCATACCACATTAATTCTTGGAAGCATTTTAAGTAAAAAATTTGGCAACTATGTATTTGACAAAACATAGTATGAGAAAACATATGTTTTGTCAAATACATAGTTGTCAGATTGCTGTGGAGGTCACAGTCAGGGCATAGGTCTGCCAGAGGACATGCCAAAGAATGTTCATAGCAGCATTAGTTGTTAGATCCCTGAGCTGAAAACAACCCAGCTGTCTATCAATAGTACAGTGGTTCAATTAATTGTGTTATATTCAGAAAACAGACTGTAATACAGCGATGAAAAAGAACTACCAGATATGAGTGACATGGCTAAATCTCATGTACATAGTGTTAAGCAAAAAAAAAAAAAAAAAAAGGCCAAATACAATAGTACATGCCAACAATTTCATTTATAGAAAGCTCAAAAATAGTTAAAAATAATCTCTGATGGGGAATGACTAGAAGGGGCGAAGAGACTTCTGGGTGTTCACATAATCTGTTTATTGATGTGAGTGCTGATAACATGAAAGCATCTGTGTAAAAATTGATCAAGCTGAACGTTTTAAGTTAGTGAACTTTATGTATATTGTATTTTAATAAAAGATGTGATACATCCATCTACCTCTATATCAGCATCTACATCTACGTGTGGAGATAGAGCTAAAGATAGAAATAGAGAGAGAGATAGTCAGGCTCTAAGGATTTAACACTTTAAAAATTGTACAATCCATGTCCTCATGGAGCTTATGAGCCAGTGGAAAGAAAGACATTGAGCAAATAATCACCCAAAAGCATAAATAAAAGCAAACTATGGTGCTATGAAAAGAAAGTGGGAGGGATAGTAAAGGTATCTGTCATTTGTCAGAGATGGCAACATATATAATCTGAATGTTCTCCAGGTTTTACTCAACCTTTGAGAAGTCCTCTAATTGCAAAAATATGTCTACTCCAACCTACAGATCTATACTCTGGGGTTACAGACAGGGTTTTTCTCTTGTGCAGAATTAGGTGAAGGATGTTAAATGGCTAGTGGCTCACCCAACTCATTTTTTCTTCCTGGACGCTAAGTCAGGCTACATTCCCCAAACTCCCACGACCTCAGGCATGCCACATGACTGAGTCCTAGCCAATGGAATGTGAAAGAAAGAGAGGTGTGAGACTTTTAGGCCAGGACCATAAAAACTCCACGCTTGATCCTCCAAGTTTTTGTCTCCTCTTCTGGCTCGATGTACGTGAGCTACACAATAAAGATGGCGGAGCCACAAAAATGGAAGGAATCTGGCTCCCTGAGTCATAGCTTAAGAAATAGCTGCTTGCCAATTGGAACCCCTTGTTTTGGACTTCCTGGGAGCAAGAAATTTCTCTTGGACTAGGCAAAAAAAGAAAAGAAAAAAAAAGGAGAAAAAAAAGATATATGTCATTTGTCCGTAACAAAAATTTCAAAAAGGCAAAAGAATATGTGGGAGATGAGTTAAAGGGTAGCTGTGAGAATTTAGGCATGGACTCAGGGCTGTTGATGGAAAATGGATTATAGATTTTGAAATTATAGTTTTTGAAATTATAATTGAACAGCAGCCCTGGTAAAAAAAAAAAAAAAGAAACTGTATTAATAGTAAACAAAAACAGTAACAAAAAATAAAACCTGTGGCTGACAATAACATACATTCATCCATATACTTTGATACCCCTTGATTCATCAATATTACATTTGAAATTAAACCCTCGGGCCTCTTTAAATTCAGAATCTAAATACTTTTCTGAATCGGTTTTGGCCATGAGCAGTCACATTGAGTGTTATATTGGGAGTCATGTGCTACTTATCCTAATGGTTAATATTTATTGATTATTTGCCATTTGCCAAACCTCCTTGTTAGCATTTATTTGGACTGACGTATTTGATTCTCATGATAATTCTGTAAGGCAGACACTGTTATTTCCCCCCATGAACAGTTGAGGATACTGAGGCAGAGAGAAGTGCCCGAAGCTCCCTATGTATCCAAGGGAAGGGAGCATGGTGCTAGACCTGCATGTTAATGAATAGACTGTAATTCTTCTCATGATCAAATCTTTGACCTTGACCTTTTTGGAAACTTTGACTAACACAGTAATTTCCAGGCATATCAAAGAGTACTGGACTTTGTTTGTGTTTCCGATCTGGTTAAATTAATTGTTCTGTTTTTTCCTTAATTGAAGTATACATTCCTGAAAGTTAAATAGCTTCTCTTTAAAGTCAGCTGGAAGCCTGTGACAGCTAGACGTTGGGTGCTCCATGTTCTTCATGACACATGAATCAGTCACAGTGACCACTGTTGGCTCTCAAGGGTCTATGCTGAATTCCAAAATATTTGGCAGTTTCAGCAGCACTAGCGGCATTTCCTGATACATCATGGAAAGCCTGAGACTTCGGCAAGGTCTTCTTTCAATGCTTAATCATTATATAACTTTTTCGAGGAAGCCTCCTGAAGGGAGTGACATTAAGGAGTAGTTGGCCCTGGAAGGTGCCACCTAATCAAGTAACTCAACTGAAGTGACAATCAGATGAATGCAGGAAGGTCATATATGTGCTGGAGATGACAGCTCTGTTACAGCTGACTGCAGTGCTAGGCAGCTGACAAGTTTCTTTTGACATCTATTGTAAGATGCGTCCACTTTTCATAAGAAGATAGAATATATGAAATACCAAATTTCAGATTGAGGGGAAATAGGGTATTCTGGAACTAAAATCCTCCTTTTCTTTAAGATAAGAAGTTGATCTCCTCTTTGACGGTAGCCTGTCTCTTCGCCTCTCTAGTATGGCTTTCCTGCATCCAAGTCTAGACTTTCAAACAGTTTTCCCTGCCTCAATTACCCTCATGTCCCTCTGACCCAAATATATCAATCATAAGGTAAATGCATTCTAAATCTTTTGAAAACTGTGAAGGAGGGGCGGGCCGGGGGGAGGGTGGAATGCTGGTGTCAGGTAGGATTGTCTCATATTTTATTACAACCATTCATTAGCCTTGTGAGTGTAAGCAGGTTGCTGTGAGTTCAACTTCAAATGCCAGAGAACATAGAAATAATTCAACACGGAGTCTTGCACTCAGGGATTTATCAATGAACGTTAAGCCTATATTATTACTATTAATATCATCATCATAGTAGATCTCTTAGCTCTGATTAATCAAGACCCTTAGTCAATTGGTTAAACTGAAAAGTCAGATCAAGTGTGAAATTAATAATAAAAAAGATATATTCAATTGTCTAAATCTACCTGTATTGAGTAGCTTGCAGCAGACCAACGTTTATGTCAAGAAAAAGTGGAAAAGCCAATTAAAAAACAAAAAATAAATCTGAAGTCATGAGGGAGTTGCTGAGGTAGCCAGGACATGAGAAGTCAAGACCTCAGGAAGCAGGAATCACAGAGAGGTGAGCCAACAATCTCCTCTCTTTTTCCTAATGTCATTTGCAAGGTATCCAGGCAGAGGACAACTGTTGAGGGCAGAGATTCCAAGAAAGCGTTTGAAAATCTCGCAGAGCTGGGAAGATGAAACTTATAGTTCAGGGCTTCCAAGGCAGCCAAGAATTGAGGGACCAAGATCTCTGACAGAAGAGAAGCACAGAGAAAGTGAGCCCATTTGCACAAAGCAAGTTAAAAAGCCAAACAGAAACGTGCTAAAAATATTAACCCTGTAACGTCATGTCTGTCAACTGTTTAGGATTCTAATACACAAGCTGAATAAACAAGGATTTTTGTTTGTTTGTTTGCATGTAAAATTTATTTATAAAGAGGACTAGAATAGAACAGTGTCAGAGTTTACGTTCTTAACTAATAGGCCATGTGGATTTGGTGACTTATACTTTAACCTTGATCTCTTTAGCATGTTGTGGCTTAAGTGTGTATTTTCAAGAATATCAGAGGATCCTGGAGTTTGCCAGAAATAGTACTACATATATCTATTTTAAAGTTAAATCTGTAATTTAAAATCTTCACAGAGAAATATCTAGGGCCAGATGACTTTGCTGATGAATTCTTCTAAATGTTTAAAGAAGAAATAACACTAAACTTAAACAATTTCTTGCATGTACAAGCAAAAAAGAAAACATTTTAAAACTTATTTTGTAATGCCAGCATAACCTTGAAAACAAAACCTAACAAGCATATTATAAGAGCCAGAAATTACAGGTCGATCTCACTCATAAATATAGATGGAAAAATTATAACCAAATATCACCTAACCATGTATAAAAAGAATAATATATGACAATGAAATTGGGTTTACTCCAATAATACAAGGTTGGTTTTACATTCAAAATTAATCAATCACTGTAATTCATCACATTAGTGTAATATAGGAAAAAAATCATGACCAGCGAAAAAAATACATATAAAGCATTTATAAAGCTGACATCCACTTGCAATTTTAAAACATCTTAGCAAACTAGGCCTGGAGTGGAACTTTTTAAATCCAATAAGGATATATATTTTAAAAGCTGTAGAAAATATACTTAATAATAGGATAGTGTAGGTTTCCACCTGAGATCAGGAATGAGACAAGAGTGTCTCCTATCATCATTTTAGTGAACTTTCTACTGGAAGTTATAGCCAGTGTGATAAAAAAGAAAAAAATAAACGAAAGATATAGGGAATGAAAAGAAAGAAAAGCATCACCCTTTTTTACAGATAACATAATTATGTACATAGAAAAGCCAAAAGATTCTCCAGACAAATAATTAAATTAATAAGGGAAGCTGGAAAGGGTTAGCAGATATAACATCAATATGTATTTGAAATAACACGTTGCTACACTATCAATAAGTAATTACGAATGAACTACTTGAAGCTACCGATACAATATTAAAAAATATCAACTACTTAATTCTAAAACAACATATGTATAAGACTTTTCTACTGAAAACTGTAAACCATTACTGAGAGAAATTTCAGGCCTAAACAAATAGAAGTATCTGCTCTATTTTGATAGAGAAGGGGACCTGATATTTTAAAGTTTTAATTCCTTCTAAATTGATCTATACATTCGAAGAAATCTGCAGCAGGTATGTATTTGTGTGTGTGTGTGTGTGTGTGTGTGTAGGCGCTCCCGCGCGTGCGCATATGCGTGAAAAATTGATCTGCAGTTCTTATATTTATATGAAAATGAGAAGAAGCAATAATAGCAAAGATAATCTTGAAGAATAAAAAGAGAATGGAGGATTTATGTTATCAGATATCAAGACTTAAAACCACGATAATTAAGATAGTATATAGTATTGGTGAAAAGATAAACAAATAGACCTACAGAATTGAAAAGGGATTCCCAAAACAAAGATGAAAATGCATGGAGTGAGAAAAGGATGGTCCTTTCAATTAGTGGGGCTTGGTCAATTGGATATCCACCTGGAAATCTACCTCATACTACACATAAAAATCAATTCCAGGTGTATTATAGGTCCAAATATAAAAGGTAAAACAATAAAGCATTTAGAAGATAAGAAGGGAGAATATTTTTATGATCATAAACAGAACCATAAGGGGAAAAAAGTGACTAACTATACCATGATAATATCAAGAATGTCTGTTTTTCAAAGACGCCACTAATACAATAAAAAGGCAAGCCAAAGAGTGGAAGAGGATATTTGCGATACATATATCCAAGGAAGAACTCAAATCCAGAATACACACGCAAAAGAAAAAAATGTCTACAAATTTGTAAGAAAAAAATGTAGACATTTCAATAGACGAATACAAAACTGACTTGAACAGGCACTGCGTTAAAAAGAATATTCAAATGGCCAATAAACATTTGAAAAGGTGATCGTCTTCACGAGATATACAAATTAATGCCACAGTGAGATAGATACCCAGCACTAAGATCTTGGTTTCTAAACACTATTCTCTAATTAAAGAAATCAGGGCTCCATAGAGAAATGGGTGATTTTAAGACTGGGACAGGGAAAACACGATATAAACTGGAAGTATCTTGTAGCACTAGAAATTAAGTAAGTGCTTAAAAAAATGAGAAGATGGGGTTGGGGGGACATTAAAAGGACATAGGAGCTATTCCTGAAAGAGCTTTCAATGGCCAAAGCTGGAAAAACCTGAGCAGCAAATAAGTAATATAGTATTGAATCATAACCCAAAGTATAAAATGAATACACATGAGCTCATGAAGGAAGGAAGGAAGGAAGGAAGGAAGGAAGGAAGGAAGGAAGGAAGGAAGGAAGGAAGGAAGGAAGGAAGGAAGAGAGGGAGGGAGGAAAAGGAAAGAGGTGAGACAAATCTTTCTTGCAGAATTCTAAATAATGTATGTCGATACTCCACCCTCCAGAAGGTGAAACTTAATTCTCCCTCACTCCACCCTCACCGCTGCCCTTGAGAATGGGCTAGATTTAGTGATGCGTCTCCAAGCTATAGACTAGGAAAAAGAGGAATAGTGACTTTGCAGTGAGCAATCTGGCGACCGCTGCCTTAACCGAGCGATGAAGGTTAATGACGCCATCGGTGATGTCACGTGGAAGGTATGCGTTCCTTACTTACGGTGGAATGAGGAAAGCACTTCTCTACTGCGGTGTTCTTTCCAAAAACCTTTAACCCTATTCTAGCAACGACATCAGCCAGACTCGGATTGGGGAGTATGCTACAGGATATCTTGCCAGTATTGCTCAAGACCATCAAGGTCATCAAAACAAGAGAAGACTGGGAAACGGTCATAGACCAGAAGAGGCTGGGGAGACATGAAATGCAGTTCCCTGGAATGGCTCCTGGAACCTCAAGAGGACAATAATGAACAAACCGATGAAATTCAAGGCAAGTCTGGAGTTTACTTAGCAGTAATGCACCACTGTCTGTTTCTTCGCTTTAGAAAAAATATACAGTGGTAACGTGAGATGTTAACGATGGATGTGGCCTGTACAGGAACTTTCCGTACTATCTTTGCAGCTTTCCTGTAAATCTAAAATCATTCCGCAAGAAAAGATTCATTAAAAACAAACAAAATCAATAAGATACCACTTCGCCCCCACAAAAACAGCTAAAACTAAAAACCACAATGTCATAGATAATACCAAATTCCGGCAAGAGTGTTGGAGCCAGTAGAACTTTCCTACTCTGCAGGTGGCAGCAGAAACCACCGACGTAACCACTGTGGAAGACACTTTGTCAGTATCTACACAACCCTGAATATGCATACAACTTAGGACCCAACAGTTTCGCCCCCACTAGATACCCAAAAGAGATGCACGCGTAAGTTGATCACAAAACCTGTGTAAAAATTTTTATGGCAGCACTATTCATAGGAGCCTGACGCTGAAAACATAAATACCCTCCAATAGTAGAATGGGGTATTTATCACTTCCAAAACACCATTTGAACGCAGAGGATTGACAGCTGTCGAGGCGTCCTATTTTGGTAGAGATCACTTACATCTCTGTTTGGCTGCTATTTTGAGGTGCTTTGCTGTGTACCACTACATAGCTCATAGGATGGTGACCAAATTATTGCTCCACTAAACAACACAGGTGGGTTTCACAAACGTAACAGTAAACAAAAAAAAAAAAAAATCAAGCCAAAAACAAATTCTGCATGATTGAGATAATAGGCTAAGTAAATAATGCTTATGGAAGTCAGAGAAGTGGCCACATTTGAAGCGGGCGTGTATAACAGTTGGGTTAAGGCACAGGGGACGATTTGGGAGTGCTGGCAAAGTTCTATGACTGGTCTGGTTGCTAGTTACACGGGGTGTTCGCTTTGTAAAAATACATTCCCCTATACTCTTAGCTATGTGCACTTTCCTGTAAGTATGCTAGCTGGTCTTCAATAAAAACTTTTCTGAAAGCTAAAAAAAAAAAAGAAAAAGATGATACATAATACTTCAAACCTGTTTAATTTTAACTTAAAGCATATAAAGGCACACTCATTCGCCACTCTTTGATGTGCAGCCAAGGCTCTTCTTTGAGAATGGCTCTGCTAGCTGCAGCTTCTTGTCATCTTTCTTACATCAACCACACCCATAATGCATCATCTACGGTTTCCAGCATCAGTGTCTTTGAAGTAGCAAGAGACCTTAAAGACCCATGTAAAGCAATCCGATTGCTGAATCTTGCTAGAATTTTATGATTTTCCCAATCCTTTCCTTGTCTCAACCACACCCAATTTCCTAACTTCTTTTTTTTTTTTTTGCAGTTCTAAGTCTTTTCAAAGCTTTCAACTCAGCATTCATAGAAATGTTTCTCTCTTTTTTTCACTTTTTTTTTTTTTGGTTAATATTTCATTGAGGAATTAACAATGAAGACTGGCATAGATAGTCATAGATAGTTTGGAAACTAAACACAAATGACCCTTGACAGACATACAGTTCTACTGATGGGAGCGGCCATATGTGGGTGTCCTGGAGAGTAGCCCGCATTTTCAGACACTCCCCACGATGCGGGCATACATTCATCAATGTGTTCTGCAGCAGATATGAAGAGCTCCAGTTAATCTCCTGTGTCTGTTATGTGGAGAGGCCGCTCATATTATTAAGTACGCTCCTACCACTGTCATTTTTGGAGCATCTTTCACCTGGGCCACCATGAAGTTCCCTTAATAGTTTTCCACACAGGTACCTTTTTTTCCCTAAAATACAATGCATGAAACTGTTTCCTGCTTATAACTTTTTAGACGCAGAATTCCTGGCGTATAGTGATTAGTGGGTGCTCAATAAATATATGTTGAATGAGGAAACGACTAAATAGCTTTCAGCTACTCTGTGACAAAGTTCCAGCTCATTGGTCTGTCATACTAGGCCCTTCCTGTTCAGATCCTCTTCTCCTTCCCCGGCATCTCATCTTACGTCTCCGCAGTGCATCCTACACTGTAGCCCCATCCAGCACCTTCTGATCACCAGCCACACGCCATCACACACACACACTGGTCCTCTACGTGGAGTGGTCTTTTTTCATTGCCTTACGTGGAGACACTTACGTAAGACAGCCATTTCTCCTCAAAGCTGACCCTGATGTATCCCGGTGGAGCTCATCAGTAGCTCTGATCTCCTGCTTTACAAATCCTGTTATCATCATTCCTGGTCATAGTCCTGTCTCTCCCATGAACAGTGCAACTGAGAGACTTGAGAGCTGGGATTCAGCCCTGTTAATTGGCTTCACAGTCCCACTGTCTAGCTCGGCCTTGGCATAGACTTGGTGCTCAACACAGGCGTGAAGGCAGGAATCAGCTGGCCCGAGCTCAAACTCTGACTCTGCCAATCGATAGCTGTGGAGCCTTGGACAGATTCCTTCTCCAACACTCACTTTCCTGTCAAACGGGAGCAATGATACCTACCTCTCATCGTTCCTTTGAAGGGATCTCCTATATAAAAAGCCTGGCACATGAAAAGCATGCAATAAACACAACCTAAAAACACATGGGAGTGCTCGCTCCCGCGATCTAGACAGCTGTCCACCCATGTCCATCCAGGCCACGTAAAGTCCAGATGTGATATGGTCCCCAGTATCTGTACATGAGCTAGACACTCAATAAATATTTTTTGAATGAGTAAATGATGCTCTTCCATCCTTCATCCCCTTTCTTTGTTCTGTTCTCTTTGCCCTTACCACCATTCTCCACATCCAGGCCCCAGCTCTGTGGGTTATTTGAAATTAAAATCCTAAAGTTATTTTTCATAAGCAAGAACAATCACTCTTGGGTTTGCTGGCACAGCATCCTGACAGGGGGCTGGCAACAGCCAGTTCACAGTGAGCCCTGCCAGGGGGTTGTGCACATGCTTCTAAGAATAACTCAGTGTCCAAGAATTCCGCCTGTTCTATCGCAAGCTGGGGCCGGCGGGCAGCTGGTTTGCATTAACGTTAAGAGAGATGGTATTCCACTTTACTACAGCAAGCCCGATGCACCTCCTTCCTTTCTTCTGCTCCTGCTCTGAGCTGCCATTGAGCAAGCAGAGTCTTCATCTAACAGCACTGAAAGACCCAGGAAGGGGCCTGGTTAGAGGTAAACTGCAGGGTGGATGGAGTCTGCCTTCTGGGTCCTTTCATCTCACGTCTGGGTCATCCATCACTCTCTCATGTGGGTATCATTCTGAGTCCGCACATGACCCCAGTACCAAGGCCACAGGAACATCCCATCCAAACTTGCCCTCGTAAGAGCGGCCAATGCCTGAGATCATTCCTGACCTTCTCTTCTTTGTTCGTTCGTTCATTCATTCATTCATTCATTCATTTCCATACAGAATGGTTGGATACAAACGCTAAAGGGGACTTAGGAGATTATGTAGGAAGGCAGCATGGTCTGTAATGGTTCTTGGAGTAGAAGGAGCAGTAAGTACACGCTCATAGAAGACATTTGGAAATGTCAGAGAGCACTTAAATTTGATGTGTCGCAATGTACTGATGGCATTCGATGGGCAAAAACTAAGGATGCAAAATATCCTGGATATTCCCATTTGATGATGAATTACCCAGACCAAAAAAAAATGTCCATAGTGTTCCTCTTGAGGAATAGCACTGAAGTGGATCATACCTTCCTATATTCATCTCTCCCCTCCTACTGCAGAGCATAATGGTTATAAACGCAGGCTCACACGTACATCCCGGCCTGTGCATAACTTTACACCGTGTCAACCCAGATATAAAACTCAGCTCTTTCTTCAATTCCCTCCAAATCTAGCTTGCTCAAAGCTCTTGTGCAGGTGGCAGACTTCCTCCAAAGGTGTGGAGGAAGCAGAGAAAAGGGATGACATCAACATAACACAAACAATGTTAGAAGAAACAGCAGAAACTCCTGTTAAAGGCCCTTGCCACCCATGACAGGAAAGCTGCTCATCACCGCTCAGAGGCCTCATCTTGACAAATCTCACTGGTTCCTCCCTCCCTTCCCATTCCTTCCCATCACCTCTCTTCTATCCTCTGTCTCCCCGTCTCAGAAATAGAAAACGAATGTCTCTCTCTTTCTCAGAGCCCCTGAGCCTTCTCTCTGTGTGCCTGTGAGCCCACTGAAACTCACGCCTTTGTCAGGCTTACCTATTGCTTAATGGACAAATTGAGGTGTTTTGAGTCCAAGCTGGTTCCTCTCTTAGAAAAATGAAGTTAGATCATAAATGTTTCACCTCATTTTTCCTGTTGATGCCTTAAATAACAAACCCGAATTGTTGAGAGAAACAAAGCAAATGTGGAAAGCCAGTGGGCTGGTCTGGGAGGAGTTCCTGGGCAAGTCTGACTTGAAGAGTAGATGGGATTTAGAGAGAGCTGGAAAGAGAATCCAATGGCATCACGACATCAGTAAAAATGTGGAGGCTGAATTGGCACAGAATGTAGAAGGGAGATGAGGAGCTTGTTGGAGCCAAAGTCAACCATATATTGGCTCACAGTGAAGGATGAAAATAAGAGCATTAAGGTGAAATCACGAGTGGAGGGCTCTGCATGTGTCAGGTTAAGAATCTGACCAAAATATGATCTCTCCTTTGGGATAGGCTAATCCATTTTTTAGGAGGTTCATTTTGTTGTTGAGAAAACTGTAACAATGATCCTTTTAGATATGCAAAAGTAAAGCAAGAACATCTTGGAGAAAGATGGGAATCCAATAGATTAAATACATCTAATTTAGATAAACCAGCTGCATAGCTTGTTTGGTTAACCCCAAGCTTCCCAGAGTGATGTCTCTGCAGACACTATTGCTTTTTTTGATGTAGAAAAGTTTCTTTTCTATATGGATTTGTCTACCATACAGGTGAATCTTTTTTATTCTTTTAGAGATGGGTGTTTTTTCTTTAACAGTTGTTTGCAGAAGGACAGAATTCAAATGGACAAATGCTTGGGAGGAACGAGCAAATGTTCCCTTCTGTGCCCCTCACAGGGGACAAGAGACAAGGAAAAGGAGTTGGACTGCATTTGGTCCAGCTCCATAGACCTCACATGAGGTTCATCAGCTTCGTTGGTCTCACAGCCTGACTTCAGCATGCTTACTGTAATAACATTGAATTCACAAAACAAATTCTCCCTAAATAGTTACTGCTGTATTTATTTGACATTTCAAATCTTCTCATAAAAATTTCATATTAATCTTTGTATAAAAAAGGATTCTTATAGTCTACCACTATGATTTTTCCCAGCCCAGCATCCATTCCCACTGATTCTGGAAATAGCACTCCCGTTTCCATGAGAAGCTAGTGCAGGTGTGCGTGCGCACGCTCTCTCTCTCTCTCTCTCTGTCTCTGTCTCTCTGTCTCTCTGTCTCTGTCTATCTGTATGTTTCTCTCTCTCTCTCTCTCTCTCTCATTCTCCACCCCGCCCCCACCTCACCCTGCCTCTGTAACACAAGAGGCAACAACAGTATTACAATTAGTGTGTGCTATTTGTTGACCATGGTGATTGGTGTCCTGTCCTCACTACCAAATCTGAAATAGTGAAATAGAAACCAAAATACTATAGATCATATCTCCCTATTTCAATTTTCCACACGGCTGTCATTATCTGGTGTCTTTTCTTACATTTACTCATTTTGTGTGTGTGTGTGTGTGTGTGTGTGTATCTCCCATCGCTGGAATGAATGCAGTGATCTTGTATGTCTTTTAAATGCTATGTCGCCTATAACCTGAAATGCTGCTGGAACATAGAAAGCAATCAATGTGTTTTGGTTGAATGGTTTAACAAATAAAACAATGAAATGGTTCAACAGTAAAAATGTAACTTAAGTGTGTCCAATCAGAGCTAAACCTAGAAATGTTGCTGGCAGGATCAAGGAAAAGTCATTTAACTGTGAGTTGCCAGAGGTTACCTCAAGATTAAAGCCCTCCCCCATCCTAAGAATAAAGTCAACACTGAGGAAGATAGACATGTAGAGAAGAAACTTCCTGATAAAATCATATGGCTATCTGGATCTAGCTATTTCTGAACTCAGGAACTAAGTAACTAAGGCCACAGAATCTTCCAATTGTTCAATCCACATTTTTTGTGCACAGTCCTGTGAGGGCTGTGTTCCTATGATTCCCAATTGTGTAGTATTAGGGGTGCATGATTAGGACTCTAAGCTGTCAGGCTACAATTGTGCCTGCTGACCTCTGAGACACAGCCAGATCAGTTTTGCAGAGCATTCCGGGCCTGAGCCCGGGGATGTACGCTCCCCCTAGGAAGGATCCTGTCTGCATTGTACTCTTCCCAGACATTTTTCCTAAAAAGAGGGAAAACCTTTGCAGGAAACATTAGCACACGCGTGGTTTCCTAGGGGAACAACTGCAAACCTTATGGAACAAGTACAGACACAACAGACGCCATGGCCCTGTGCCCACTTCCCCCCACAGGAAAACTGCCTGAAGAAGGAAGCCAGACATCACTTTTTATAAACAGTGCACAGTACTTCTTCAGTATTTCTCTTGTGGTCCAGCATGGGATAGGAAGAAAGGGTACTAAGCACAGGGACAAAAGATCTTGGACCTAGTTCCTGCTTCATCTTGCTCCCGGCACTAAGGCCATAGAAACTTTCAGTTGTTCAATCAACATTTAATATGCACAGTCCTGTGAGGGTTGTGTTCCTCTGATTCTTCTTATCGAAGACGAGTGGCCAAAATTCAGATGAACTAGTTTAAGCCAAAGGGGAAACAAGGTTATTCGAGGACTCTGGTAGTGTTAGGAAAAGTTTCAAGGAAATCCAAGATTGAATTAGAGGGGGAAATGCCCCTGTCATTCCCTAAAAATCTGCAGTGCTTTGGAGAATGAAGGTTTTCTAGCCATGGCTTTAAACATCAAGAGATGAACAGCTCTTTACATGACATCATATAAAGAGTTTTTCTGTGCTGTGGGCTCCATCATCTCTAGCATGATTTTATTCAATTTCTATCTCCATTCCTATATTCATATCCTCTACCTGAGAAGAGAAGTAACTTAACTGGTGATTCCAGTGAATCCTGACATCCATTGAGCTAAGTATACCAGAAGACAACATCACTACACTAAAATAGCAATATTGCTTGTCTCTCATTTTCACTTGTCCCTTGTTCTGTTGAATCACAAATCTAGCCAAGAATCTACTCTCTCTGTCCAAGCTTCTCCCCCTGCAACTGAGTGGTTGAGTCAGGTCAGCCCTGGGGGACTAATTGCATTTGATTCTTGCCTCTACAGTGGTACCTGGTTCATACCAGCAACACATTCATAAATGTAGTATATTGCCTCAGTTTACCCAAGACGATCAGGGATTAGTGGTAAACCATGTATTTTTTATGGAAAGGAGATGATATGAATGTCTTATCAGAAAAATTCTCTATCCTTTTCTGAATCATGCCCCTTTGGAAAATTCTCAAAAAGTTTAATTAATTTTTTCAATCCCTAAACTTCACCACTTACTCATCAAACGTTGAGAGAGTATCTATTATATATAGGACATGGTAATAGCCACTGAGGTTACAAAGATGTCACTGAGCTCGAAGAGGCAATGTCTAGTTTATGAAAATGTTTTTAAAATGAAATACTGTAATTAGAGAGACAAGAACATGAAGGGAACATTGAGAAATGACACTTAAAAAGGTCAGGCATAGTAGCTACATTAAATTTAAATAGACAACAGAATCCAATAAAAAAGGCAGCAGTTGGCAGAATGGATGGGGGAACATTATCTAACTACATGCTGAGTAAAAGAGACACACCTCATATTTAAAGACACAAATAGTTTGAAATAAAATGATACGGAAAAAAAAAATACCATGTAAACACTATCTAGAAGAGAGCTAGAGTATTTATACTAATATCAAGCAAAATAAACTCAAAGAAAAAATTGTCAGTAGTGACAGAGAGGAACATTTTATGATGATTAAAGGGACAATCCATCAGGAAGCTATACCATGTGATAACTATAACAATGTAACAAGTGAGCCCCAAAATACATGAAGCAACAGAATTGAAGAGAGAATAGGCAATTCGACAACAACAATTGGAAACTTCAGTATCCCATTCTTTCTATGATGGATAAGATATTTATTTTTGATGGATCTATTTAAATAATGAGCATAATATCGACAAAGAAACAGAACACTTTCACAATACAAAAACCAACTAGACCTAAGAGACATCTAGTGAGCACTCTAGCCAACAGCAAAATTCATATTTTTCTTAAAAGCACATGGAACATTCTTCAGGGTAAAATATTTGTTAGGCCATAAAACAAGCCTTAATAAACTTAGGAGGACAGAAATTATATAAAGTATGATATCTAACCATAATAAATAGAAATCAGAAATTTATAACAGAAGGAAATTTGAAAAATTGACAAATATATAGTCATAAAACAACATGTTACTAGCTAAAAGAAAAAATGACTCAAAGAAGAAATTAAAATAGAAATTAGAAAATACTTGGAGATGTATGAAACACACACACACACACACACACACACACACACACAATATGCCAAGACTTATGGGATGCAGCCGAAGCAGTGCTGAGAGGGAAATGTATAGCCTAGGTTAAAAAAAAAAAAAGAGCAATCTTAAATCAATACCCTAAAATTTCAGCTTAAGAAATTTGAAAAGAAAGAGCAAACTAAACCCAAAACAAGCAAAGGAAGGAAATGATAAAGATTAGAGTGAAAATAAAAGAAACAGAGAATAGAAAACAATAGAGAAAAAAAAAAACAGTGAAACCAAAGTTATTTCTTTGAAAAGATCAATAAAAAATCACAAATCTTTAACTAAAATGACCAAGATAAAGAGAGAATACTCAAATTACTAAAACCAGAAATGAAATTATTACCCCACAGAAATAAAAGTGATTATAAAGTAATAATAAAGTAATAACAGTAACAATTATTTGATAACAAATTATATAACATAAATAAAATGAAAATATTTCTAGAAAGATGCAACTATAAGAAACTGACTCAAGAAGAAATAGAAAAAGTGAATATACCTATAACAAGATATTAAATTAATATTCAAAAAGTCCCACAGTGAAAAGACCAGGCCCAGATAGCATTACCGGTAAATTCTACCAAACCTGTAAAAAATTAATGTCAATCCTCCATAAATTCTTTCAAGAGTAGAAGAGGAGGGAACACAATGTAACCCATTTTAAGAAGTTGATACCAAAACCAGATAAAGGTGTCACAAGAAAAGGTAACTATAGACCATTATGAATACTGACATAAAAAAATTCTCAAAAAAATGCTAGTATATTGAGTCCAGCAATATATAAAAAGGATTATATATCATGACCTAGTGAAATTTACCCCAAGAATTCAAGATGAGTTTAACATATGAAATCAGCATATAAAAATCAATCAATGTAATATACAATACTAATAAACTAAAGCAACATGATCACCTGAATAGACACAGAATAAAGCATCTGATGAAATTCAATAAAAACATAAAGATGTCAACTCTCATCATTTCTATTCAACACTGTGCTGAAGGTTCTAGTCAATGCAATTAGGTAAGAAAAAAGAAAGTACCCATATTGGAAAGGAAGAAGTAAATGTATTTCTATTCACAGATGATATGATCTTGCATATAAGAAATCCCAAGGAATACACCAAAAAAAAAAAAAAAATAGAACAAATGAATTCAGCAAGGTTACAAGTCAGAAGATCAGTATACAAAAATTAATCATATTTCTATAAATTTGTAATAAATAGTTCAAAAGTAAAATTGAGAAAACAATTCTATTTATAAGATTATCTAAAAAATAGATTACTTGGGAACAAATTTAACAACAACAAAAAAAAGTATGTTGAAAACTATAAAACATTGCTGAAAGAAACAAACAAAAGAAACTAGATAAGTGGGAAACGAACCAAGTACAGAGATTGGAAGAGTAACTGTTGTTAGGATAGTAATTCTCCAAAATGATCTACAGAGTTGGGGCAATCCTCGAATACCTTTTTTTTTGTAGAAATTGACAAGCTAATGCTAAAATTCATATGGAAATTCAAGAAACCAAGAATAACCAAAACGATCTTGAAAAATGAGAACGGAGTTGAAATATTTATACTTCCTGATTTCAAAACTTACTTCAAATCTACCATAATCGAGACAGTCTGCTAGTGGCATAAAAATAGATATAGATCAATGGAGTGTAATTGAGAATCTAGAAATCGAAACTTAAATTTATGGTCAATTGATTTTTAACAAGGGTGCCAAATAAATTCAATAAAGGAATAATAGTCTTCTTAACAAATGGTGCTGGGATAACAGGATATCCATGTGTCAAATAATGAAATTAAATCTGTACCTCACATCATATACACAAGTTAACTCAAAATGGATTATAAACCTAAATGCAAGTGTTAAAACTATTTTTTAAGCTATAAAACTCTTACAAGTAAATCATCATGACCTTGGATAAGGCAATGGTTTCTTAAATATAACACCAAAATTACAAGCTACAAAAGAAAAAATTAAAATGAAAGTCTTTTCTGCTTTAAAGTATACTATCAAGTAAGCAAAAAGTCAAACCATAGCATGGGAGACAAAATTTGCAAATTATATATCTGAAAAGATACTTGTTACAGAATATATTTTAAAAGCCACAAATGGCCAATAAGCATGTGAAAAGATGCTCAAAATCATGAGTCATCAGGGAATGCAAATCAAAACCACAATGAGAAACCTCTTCATACCCACTAGGATAAATATAATAAAAAATATAGACAATAACAAATATTAGCAAAGATGTGAAGAAATTGGAACTCTCATATATTTCCAGTAGGAACATAAAATAGTGCAGTCACTTTGGAAAATAATTTGCTAAATACCGAGTTATCATATGACAGCATTCCACTCATAGACCTAGTTCCAAAAGAATTGAAAACATGTCCACACAAAAACTTGTACATGAATGTTCATAAAAGAGTTATCCATAATAGCCAAAAAGTAGAAACAAACCATAGGTTCATCAACTGATGAATGAATAATCAAAATGTGGTATGTCCATGCAATGGAATATTATTTATCCTTAAAAAGACATGAAGTACTGACACATGCTACAACACAGAGGAGCCTTGAAAACATATGGTAAATGGAAGAAGTCAGTCATGAAAGACCACATATTTTGTGATTCTATTCATACAAAATGTCCATAATAGGAAAATCTATAGCGGCATAAAATAGATTAGTGTTTGCCTATATCTGCAAGGGGAGAGAGAAGGCATAGAGAGTGAGTGCTAGTGAGTACAGAGTTTCTATTGGGTTGATAAAGTGTTCTGGAATTAGATGCACAGCTCTATCAATATACTAAAGACTACTGAGATGCACATTTTAACAGAGTGAACTTTATGGTATGTGGATATTTCAATCAAACTGTCATTTAAAAAAAGACTTTAAGGACTCAAGGAGGACTTCCTCAAAAAGACACTCTGAAATTGATTTTTGCATGGAAAGAAGTTTACTATAATCAACCAAGATACATTTAGTAAGAAATTTTCAGTGTAAGTTTACAAAGCATTCAGGTTAAATATTATAAAAATCTCTCGAATTAGCATATACATACTCTAGAAGCTTATACTCTAGACGAGGACACACTGGCAAAAAGTAAAAAATACAGGACACTCAGCATTTCCTAAGTTCCTACTCTGTTGGGCTTTTTTTAAAAAACCTATGTATTATATTTTCATTTATATCTCACAACAACCTATTTGAAATTTGAATGCTAAGAATATGAAACGCAGACAGGTTGGTTGAATTTCCAAAGACTATTCAGGTACTAGATTAAACACCTGGGTTTGAACCAAGGTCTGCCTCAACACATCACCACGTGAATAGCGTCACATGTTATGAGTCTTGGGTGATGAGCTTCATAATTTATCTTACCTGACCTGCTAAACCTATTCTTTTCCAAGGACATCTGGTAGACCATAGCAGAGACCTAATGGCACCAATGGGCTGTGTGGTAGCCTTCGATGGAAACAACCCAACTCATTCCAGAATATAACATACCAAATTCTTTCTCCCTGACACATGGATATGTTTGGCCCCACCCCCGCACAAATGACTTATTTCTTAAATGTAACTGTTTGCTCTTGTATAGTTACAACCTTTACGTTTCCAGCAGAGACATCATGCCTTCAGATTCTGATTCCATTTTATTTGTTAGTCCAGGGATCCTGGTCGGCGTTCAGTACACTAAACAGTCACCAAAATAAATATCCTAGGAGCCAGAATCCTAAGGCCGTCTCCCACTCGGGAGGTTGTGAGGTTCCCGTTGTCGGTGTAGGTTTTCCTTTCAAGACAAGACAAGCTATGTATGTGCTAAGTAGGAATGTTATATGATCCACCCAGCTCTCCCCCCACCCACCAGTGCTAAAAGGAAAATACAGTTCGAATTTAAGAGAGAAAAATGGCGCCAGAAGGAAAGAAGAGCCAAACTAAATTTGGCATTTCACCTTTCATTTCCCCCCAGATGCTGCCTACCCACAACCTCCCGTCAGCGTAAGATGTTTCGGATGTCTTCATTCTTCCCCCCTCAGCCCAGCTCCGAATCCCAGAAAGGGGAAGGGGTGGTGGGGGGCGGGGTGAGGGGGCGGTAAGAATCAATGCCATGCAGATGTGTTTATCCCCTCGTGCCTGGATAAAAGACTTTTTTCAAGCACCGTGCGTATCTTCTAGGCTGAAGCTCTGCCTGCACAGGAATGCCACATGGCAGTCAGGTCAGGGCTGCTCTTTTGCTGTCCTTTTCATGTCAAACCCGAGCTTGTGTACTCTGATGTTAAGCTTGACAGATGTGTTCTCGGCAGCCCGCACACTGAAAACACATGGCAGACTGAAAGCGCCCTGGTCTCCTTGGGTGATGCCTTTGGGTTCACATCGCAGCCAATGATATTGGTAAAGCAATTCCATGATTCCCCAAGAGGCTCCAGGATCTCACTGCAGCAGGGAAAGAATGAGATGAGTTTGATGCAGGGGTAGGACCATGTTCAGGAGAGCAGAAAGGGAAGAGAAACTTGAGTGAAACCTTGATTATTCCTGGGAACTGAGAGTGTTGCCGTTTGCTCTGGTATGTTTTAGGGCGTTCTGAGTTTTTATATTAAATTATAGCAGAAACTTGCAACACCTTGTATTATTCAACTCTCTGTTTCTGATGTGCACACACAGGTAAATACAACTCTCCCTCCCTTCTTTCTCTCCTTCCTTCTCTCCTTTCCACTTTCTCTCCTTCCTTTCCTCTCTCTCTCTTTTTCTTTCTTTCCTTCTTTTTTTCTTTCTACTTATCTGTCTTTTTTTCTTTTCTATGTCCTCTCAAATGCTTTTTCTTTCCTCCTTCATACTTTCCTCTCTCATACTCACTTTCTCATCTTTATCTCTAATTTCCCTCTCCATGTATCTCTGTCTGTCTGTCTGTCTCTCTCTCTCTCTCTCTCTCACACACACACACGCACACACGCACACACGCACACACACACGCACACACGCACACCACTCTCTCTCACACACATGTCCTCGCCAAGCCTCAAAGACTGAAACATACCGAAGACTCCACATTTCTATTCTTTATTAATTCTGGGATCAGATCCTCTTTTCCCAGGGTTCTGGGCTGCTGATGTAGGTGACAGGGACAGCTCTGGCTGCCTGCTGACATTTAGGCCACTTATTTATCTCAGCAGCAAATCACTTTACATTTACAGATTAGAAGGAATTTTTACTAGTGTCTTATTTTCCCTAGAAGTTCTTGTTCTTTCCTCTCATTATTGTGCAATCTCATTTCTCTCTTTTGACTCAGCGGTGGGCGGTATGATCCCTCTGCCCTGCTCCAAAGGCAGATGAGGGCTTCCTCAACATGAGGGACCCAGGCAAGCAGAAGGCATTCGTACCACTGCTGGCCACAGTTTTTTTCTCCACTTCGTTCCCACCCACTCTCTGTCTGTAATCTTGCCAACCTTGTCTGAGTCTGGAGCTCGTCAGCTGCTACTCCGGTGACCACAATTTTTCGAACACTTTTAAGAACCAAGGAGAAATGTAATCTAAATGTGTAATGCTGTGGAGAGAGCACTCGTTGAGGAGCCAATGCACCTGTATTTCAGCTTTGCATTAAAGTAGGTGTGTTACCTTAGTATGACAGAGCCTGCTGGTTGTTCCCAAGATGCATTTTCCTTTTATCTCTCCATGATAGACTGTATACTCTAAATATTGACTGAGTATATAGCCACCAGAAAAAATACTCTACTCCCCACATTCCCTTGCACCTAGATATGGACATATGACAAATTTCAACCAATGGGATATAAGTTAATATAACTCGTGTGATCCTTACGTACGTAAATCCTATGCGGTTTATAGAACGTTCATGATGTATACAAGTGGTACGTTTGTGCCGTTCTTTTTCCGTTTCCTCTTTCCTGGGGCCTGGATTAAAGTTGTGAGAGCTGGAGCTAGAGCAGCCATCTTGGACCACAAAGTGGAAGTCTTATATTGAGGATGAAAAAGCACAAAAGCTACAAAAAGCCTAGTTTTACTGATGACCATGGAGCTATTATTTCGGCGCTGGGCCGCTACTGTTTATGTGAAAACAAACAAGCAAACATCTTATTTAAACCACTGTTTGTTTGTTTGTTTGTTTGTTTGTTTTTGGTAGGAGAAGAGGGATGTCCTGTCACTCTCTTCCCCCATCTCCAACAGGCGATCAAAATATATGATCACTAAGTTCACTCCAGGTCTGAAACACCAATGGTCCTACTTAAAAGTCATGGATGCATTTACAGAGTTCAAATTTCTGACTTTAGTCTTAAATTCAGCTGTAGGTGAGAATGGCTGGCACGGCTTAAAAGAAGTCCACAGCTTTGATTCCTTTTCTCCTCATCGCTCTGTCTACTTAGTGACCCTGAGTCCCCAGGGAGTCAGAGTGGAGCCGAAACAAAAGTCAAAACGGTTACGGTTTACTGAGCCCTCGCCTTGGACTGAGCTTCATTTAATCTTCACAACAGCCCTAGGAGACAAGTACTAATTATCCCCTTTTAGTGATCGAGGATGCTGAGGCTTAGAAAGAAAGCTGGTAACAGGCAGGATGCAGCCAGGGTGTGCTTGACTCCAGAGCTGGTTGTCTCCCACAATGACATCTCAATATGGAGAATCCAGAAAAAGTCCACCAAGGTAAGCCAGCGTGTATGCACGTGTGGAAGGGAGAATAGGCGGCCACCTGATGTGAGCAAAAGAAAAACCAGACCCGCTCAAATCCTGCCTTCATGATCAAAGCCAGAGGCTCTGTGTGCTATGCCCCTCTTCTTGAGCATGATCTGGTTGGCATAGTAGGAGATACCATAGTCCTCCAAACGCAGAGGTTGCCCCTCTCAGGATGGGGCAAAACGCTGACCAATGGGAAATGCACCCTACCCACCTCAACAAAGGAGAAACACGTAGGTCGGTCAGAGAAAGGCAGACTTACCCTTTTTCTCCCTCTTGAAATCAAGTCAACCCAACCCCAGACCTGGCAGAAATAAATAAGGCACGATCCTGTCCTCCAGGAGGATATAACGCTATATGCCACCATGATGGCTGAGGCATTCATGGATTCTCTGTAGGAAAGGGTTTATTATCCTCATCCTACAGACCAGGAAACTAACTCTCAGACATAAAGTGACTTGCAGAAAACTCGTGGCAAGGCCAGGATTGAAATCCTTGTTTAAAGGCTCCAAAGCCCATAAAACTCCATGCTGAACATCAGCCTCTTAAATAAGGTTAGGGTCCTAATCTTAAGCTAATGCCCCCTTTCTAAGGAGCCAGGTCCATAAGGAAGAGATAATAATGCCTTCCAGCTCTTGACTGTAGGTATTATTCTAGAATCACCAACTCTCATGGCTCAGAGGTACCTTAAGGAGTATCTAGACCAATAGTATCCCCTTAAAAGGGAGGAATATGAGTCCTAGAGAAGTGGCATCTTTACCGAGAGTCTCACAGCTGTCTATGTCAGCGCCACTATCAAATTCAGGGCCCTGACTCTTGTACTGTACTCATCCGTGTTTCTATTTTTGGAGGAGGGTACAGAAACTAATGGTTCAGTCTGTGAATCCTGGAATCAGGCCATCTTGGGTTCAAATCTTGGCCATGCTACATCTGCGTCATTGCACAGTTTCTTTAACCTCCTTATGCCTTACTTTCCTTTTGTGTACTTGAAGATGATAATAGTACTTGTGAGGATGAGCAAAGGAGACGATGCAGGTAAAGCAATCAGCGTGGTCCTGGCTCAAAGTAGCTACTTGGCAAACACTACTGCCTTATAACCATCCACGCACAAACCACTTAGCTCTCAGCAGATACATCCTAAACAAGGGAGACCGAGGCGTCAGGGAAGAGAGGAGAAATTAAATCAGCATAGAGAACACAAGCACTTTTTCTCCCCATCTCAAGCGGACAGCGATAAGCAGAACCTGGAGATCATATCATATCTCAGAGAAGGAATTCTAAACAAGGAGACACAGAGCACAGAGCACTGAGTCTGCCACCGCAGGGTTCGCTTTCTTATCTGCTACTGCATCATTTAGCATCACCCAGAGGGTAATAATCGGGTTCCAGCCCTCTCTCTTAAGTGAGGAATTCCTCATTCCGCAAGTGTTAGGATTTCCAGGGATTAGTGTGAACGGTGCTTAAGCATCTAAATCCCTGGAATGAAGAGGAAGGAAAGTCCCACTCATTCTCCCACCCAAGGCCCCTTTTCCCTCTCATGTGGCCTCACCCTCCCACACCCCCCCCCCCCACCCAGAGCCTTCTCCGGTGGCTAGTGGCTAGGAAGGGGCAGTGCATACGGAGAGGGACTGTTAAAGGCCACCACAGATCCCACGGCAGCAGGGATGGGTGGCTGTGTATGTTTTACACAAGCCTGAGAACAAATTTTAAGCACTTGACCTTCCACAAATTTCAGATTGCTTGCGATACACATGTAAAAACGGTTATGGGGCTTCTGTTTTATTTTTTTAAAAGAGTTAGCATCAGCCCCATTTGGCCTCTGTCTGTAACATCTGCCGCTGACTTTATGGAGCAGAGGGACGGGGAACACAGGCAGTGAGACAAGCACAGGTGTTGCGGGCAGAGGCTTCGGGTCCCCACCTGGCTTCCCAGTCGCAGGGAAGGGCAGACTGTAGGTAACCTTAGGACTTCTGATCTACCAAGCGACCAATAGATTTTTCTTTGAAAGAAGGTAAGTTGTATAACTTACCAAGTTTCCCTTTCCAAAATGGCAGCTAGAAAGTTAAGGGTCTCATGTGTGGCTTTGGAAATGCAAGGAGGCCATTATGCTAGCCTTTCTGGCCAGGGCGGGGCGGGGCTTCACTTTAGTCTGTGTTCTTGTCTGTGTTGTTCTGGTCTTATACCTAATTTTTAAATCAGTGCCATTTTATATAATTTAAATATACTTATAAACCTATAAATCCTTTGAGTCAAGGTAAAAATAAATAGTACAAAACAATGCCTGCAGGATTATTTTTAGAATTATCAATAATGCATATGAACTTTCCAGTGTTATCACTAAATAGATACCAAACAAGGAGTTGGATAGTTCAAGTAGAATAAGAGACTTGTGGATCAGAGCAGAATCATCTCACTGAGCCCAGGGTCCATCAGCAGCCCCCTAGCCAACACCTAGCTGTGTGAGTGAGGTTCTTATTATTCTATACCACGGAAGCTGTATGGTTGTTTGTTATGCAGCATAATTGTGGCAATAACTAACTGACAAGTGAGTAATGTCTAGTTTCTTGAATTCAATTAACTCAAAGTGAGCAAACTGGCAGACACAAAGATGCAACCAGTATGATACATGTAAGGCAAGCACTGATAGAGATTTTCTAAGTGTTCTGGGAATATAGCAGGAGGGTCTGTAATTCATCTCAGAATGTGTCAAACAAGGCTTCTCTGTTAGCAAGAGAAGTGGGAAACTGTTTCTGTTTTGAATCCTCAGTGCCAAGCAGAAGACCTAATACTAGATGCTTAAGTTAGTCGTCTTATGTTCACCCCCATGTCCCAGAGCCATTCTCTGCCTTGCTCTTTGTCCCAAAGACCAACTCCTGTGGACTGTCTCCCTGGGGCTCCCTAACCGGCTGGGCTAGAGCCACGATGATCAAAGAGTGGAAGGAAGAGACCCCAAGATGGCTCTTTTCCACTCTCGCCTTATTTTGCCTCTGCAGACGCCTCCAAAAGTTACTTGGAGCCATCTCAGTGTAATGTAATTCTGTTTCCTGCCACCATCCTAACCGGTACAATGCTTAAATACATCGGTTGAAGGAGTCATCAGTGAACATCTATCTAATGACCATCTACTATATTCCAGACATTTTTCTAGCCACTATTGATACAACCGTGAGCCATGCAGATAAAATCCTGCCATCTGGGAGATTAACTTCTATTTGGAGGACAGACAATAACATGATGATGTCAGATAATGAAGATATAAATAAGTAATATGAGGAAAACAAAGGAGAGGTAAGAGATTGGAGGATTTCGTGGGTTCCAGTTAAGATGGGAAGGCAGAGAAGGCTCTTCTGAGGTGGTGGCATGTGAGCAAGGGCCTGACTACAGAGAGGGAGTGAGGAGGAGCTGGAGGATATTCCTGGAAGAGGGAGGAACAAGCACAAAAGTAGAAAGGTGAGTATTAAAGAGACGAGCAGGGGCTAGTGTGGCTGACACTGGTGACTGGCGGAGTGTGTATGAGATGATGCCAGAGATCTTGTCGGGGACTCATCCTTAGTAGGGCTTATAGATCATGGTAAGCACTTTGGATTTCAACATAAGAATGATTTCACATCCAAGCAGGATGTTGCTAAAGAAAAATGATTTTGACATTTGTTAATATGGTAGGGAAGACTTTATTCAAAGCTATTGCAGTAGGGGAGAGAGATTGAACTCCAAATACAACGAGGTCAAGTGAGAATTTGTAGCCAATGAGCAGAGTGAGGGGCTCAGTGGATAGAAAATTACTAAGGGATATCAAGGAGGATTCTTGCTAAACTAACCTAACAGGATTTATGCTAAAGGTAGGCCAAGGACTAAGGCATTGAGGGTGGGGGATAAGGAATTTGATCAGATATCAAATTCTGGGTGGGAGAAGTCTTGCTAAACTGACTTAGTAGGATTCTTTGCTAAAACTGGGCCCAGCAGGCCAAGGGCAGGGCAGCAGGCTAAGGTCAAGGCCTAGTTAAGAGGGCTAAGAGGAGCCCGACCAAAGTTTGGTCAAAGAGAGAGTCTTTGTCAATCCCTTGAGCTGCCATGTGGACAGTCAACTATAGGGGCAGGAGAGGAAGTGAGGAGCCAGTTAGAAGAATGTCACGGGCAGCCGGGAGGCCCCGCAGGAGATCGTAGTGGCAGAGTGGAGGAGGTGCATAAAGGAATCACCAGGCATTTGAACCGAGTCTCAAAAGACAAATGGGAATGAGCCAGATGGGGCAAAGTGGCATTCCAGGGAGAAAGGACATAAAGAGCAAAGGCACGTAGATGCAAAAGGAAGCCTGGAGGAAAAACTAGGTGGCCCCGCGGTGAGATCAGAGAGCACCTGTCGGGGAGGCACAGGACCTGACTCACCTGAATACTTGAGAGAATTGCAACAAGTCCTTCCAGCTATACAGCTGCAGGCTTTGTGCAGCGTTTCAGAACTTGGTGTGGTGGTGATTCCTGTACTTCCATCAACAAAAGGTTTAATTCTATTTAGCTTTTCAGAGGGAGGGACTGGGGCTTCTCTGAGAGGCCTCGCTGATGTGCCAAGTCCTGTCCAGAAGGCTTAGCCCTCTTCTCTCCTGTGGTACCTCCAGGCTGCATGCAGGCACTCTGCTGAGGGCCGAGGGCTTCAGAGTAAGCACACCCAGTCCCTGCCCTCAGGAGGCATATAGCTTAGGAAGGAGGCAGCTGCCACCCAGGGGGACGAGAGCAGGGATGGGGAGCACAGGGGCCTCCAGGACCACACATAAGAACCTGTTTGTAAGCTGAGCTCATGCAAGGTACCCACCCATTTAAAATAGAAACCATAGCTTGTTACCCTGCTGCGCCGTATTCTTCAGTGGCTCCCAACTGCCTTCCGGTTTATCCTGAAACTGGGTTATACAACTATCTATGATTGAGCCTGCCCTCTCCTCGGCCTCATCTGCCGCTACCACCCTCTCTTCTCAAGTCCCTGTTCCTCCTCATGGTACTTCTTTCACCTCCCAGAAAAAAAAATTCCACTAGGTTTTACTTCCAACTTTTGCAGGTGTCCCCTAGTCTGTCTCATTTATCACTGCGGTCACATCTTAAATATCGCTACCCCCAGGAAAACTTCCCCCGCCTTCCAGGTCTCAGCGGGTGTTGTAAGCACCTGTACTTCCCCTGTTGTGGGGAACTATTGATAGAACTATTTCCAGATTGCTCGTTTGCTTATTCATTTCTCCCACTACACTTCAGCCCCTGGCTTGTCGGGACCAGGTCTGTCTCGTTCCCTCTGGTAACCGAAGCACCTGGGTCAGTATCCACACAAGAGCAGGAGCTCGGTACATATTTGTAGAAATGAACTCAGTGGGTCTGAAACTCCCACCGAGAGCAGCTTCTGCTATAGAGCTGGTCTCTCAGCATGATCTGAGCTGCTCCTTAAATAGACCAACTCCTTATTTTCCATCTTACATATTGTAAAAATAATATGAAGTTTGACAGCGGTCACTTCCTACGTGGAAAGAAATGACATCTCTTTAGAGAAATCCACAGATTATCAGTAGCTTGACCCAGGAGCTTGTATAATTTGCATAAGAACCCTCTGACCTGTGGCCACCCATTTCAACAGTAAGAAAAGGGAGTCTCCCAACAGTTGAGTAATTGTCCAGCCTCAGTGCTCGTAAGAGATACAACCAGGACACAAACCCACGCCCAAACGGTAGGTAAGAGTCTCATTTTCCTGCCTCTCTGTCTTGGAGCAAGAGGCCACGCCCACAGAATACCCTTGCCTGAGGGAAAAAAAGCTGCAGGGAGGTAAGGTCCTCATTGCCTGGCCCTTTAAAAAAACTGGAAACTATTTTCCTCCATAGTTTTAGAGAAGGGGAGGAAAGCACAGAGCACATGGAAGGGTGGCCACAGGGGCTCTAAAAGTCAAATTTCTGCCATTCCTGCTTTGGGGTTAGTGCAGCCCTTAGGGACCCGTAGCAGATCCCACGCATTCCAGTGAGTGTGTAATGAAAACAGCCTGGTCTCTGGATATGGGTCTCTAAGAGTGCGGGGCTCTCTCGAAAGTCAAGAGTTATGTTATTTCTCAGCCCCTCACAGAAAGTCAAACCAGGCCTCCTCCGGAAAAAGTGAGGGGCCACCATGGAGGGCGCCTCTCCTTTGGGCCAGATTTCCATCCCACGAAACTCCACGTGAGATGCCCATGGGAATCATTCGTTGTTTGGAATTTAAACATCTCATACTTTTCCTAGACACGGAGAAAATATTTTTTAGGTATGCCAAGAATTAACCAGCAAGGGCTTCCATTTAATTGTCTTTGAAACAGAAGCTAATGCTGTTAGCACACAGACCACGTTTACCGATAGCATGCAGGGGAGAAGGGCAGTGGGAGGAATTATAAAAATATGTGAGAATAGAGCCAGCTTTGAGCAAGCCTGGGGACAGAAGTGCTAAAATGGCCATTGTTACACTGTATTTGTCTTTTCATTAGTAGGGAAAGAAACCTCACTTTCTGTCTACATTCATTGTGGTGTTGGGATGTCTTTGATCTCCCAAATCAGCAAGAATCCCAAAGGGAAGCTAGCAGTGTTTTTGATTATTATCTTTAAAGTCTAAAATTCCTTAGGTGAAATTCAGTATGAAACGCATCCATGCAATGGGGAAGGTGAGTGACTGTGTCAACATCTGGGCCTTATTAAGGCACAGCTATTTTCACTAGGCAGTGAACTGGAGAAACCAAATTCCTTGATAAAGCTAGAAATTTCCAGGAACTGCTTGTAAAAGGCATTTATTCTGTCTGGTTATTTTGCATAACACACAGCACTGTGAGTTCCTGCCCAGCCAGGCCAGGGGAGATAAAAGGCATTATCTGTTTGTCGAATTGTCTCTAAAGCTTTAATGCTCTGGTTCACTGTTTGGTTTTGACCTTCGTAGAGCACTGTGCAATTTACAACGCCTTTCCACATACCTCCTGCCTTTTGATCTGCACAGCAGCCCTGAGAGGGAACAGACACGGACGGGGAAACTGAGGCCAAGAGCGATCCTGTGGGATCTTTTTTTGAACCAAGCTGATAAGACAGTGCTTCACTGTCAGGCAAATCATCTGGAGATTTAAGTAAAAATGTAGATTCTGATCCAGTGGGTCTGGTGGGGAGTCCACACTCTGCATTGGTAACAGCTCATGGGCGATGGTCATGCCGCAGGCCCATGGCCCACACTTTAGGTAGCCAGGAGCTCAGAGGCAGAACTGGCACTCAAATGGAGTCTCGGGTTTTCAAGTTCAAGGTTGTTGTGCCAAATCATGTAGCTTATGTGGAGGGTAAGGTAGAAGTACCAGGGCCTGACCCTAGGGATTCAAACTCCACCTCTGGCGTCTGTTAGCTTTGCGCAATTTTCTTAATCTCTCCACGTGTCAATTTTATCAGCTTCAAAGTGGAGATAAAATGGGACCAACATTCACAAGGTCATTTTTTAATTAAATAAAGGCTATAATGCATTAAAACAGAATAATGTTTCCAATATAGTACGAATTTAGTAAATGTTAGATATTTTTATTTCTTATTGATCATGTTGGAGTCAAGCCCTAATTGTAAAGAGTCCCTCTCAGAGCCTCAGGCTGCTAATCTATAAAATGGAATAATAAGTTAACTCCCACAGCTGCTGTGAAGAGCAAAAGGGATAATGACGATAAATGAGTTATGCCACAAAAAAAAACAACAACAAAAAATTTTTTTCTGCAATTCCTTAAAGAGTCTTATGCCTTTTTTGCAACCATCATGTTTAGCCTAAGTCCTGGTACAGTTTACATGCTCAATAAAAGTGTTTTTGTTTGATTGATTTTAAATAGTTGCTCATTTCCCTGAATCTATCATTGGACCTGAGGAAGGAGCTTTATTGAATCAATCCTCTCGTCATCAGAAACTGACTTTAAGGCTTTATTCTTTTAAAGCTAAGTAAAGCCTTTTGGATTCTTTCATAGCAAGGCAGTAGAATCTCCCAACCCAATCTCTGATGCTCCAGACACAAATGGGAAGGGAACTTTCCTGTCGCCATTGATAGAGTCACTCTTTCTCTCCCTTTGTCAGCACTTTGATATCACCTCAAGGAAAGGGAAGAACCTGCTGACTTTGTGTTTTCTCCAAGCGGAAATCACCAAATGAAAGAAGAGTAGAAAGAATGATTATCAACCAAGTGGAAACAGTCACCATTAAAATTCTATAAGCAGCAGGATTCCTCAGCAGATTAGCCCATTGTAAAATGAGGAGGATTACTAAACCAAGATATGGATATTTGAGATCTAGCTTTTGGCAGCTCTGACATTCTGACACATATTTAGGACGGCATAAAACAAAAGATCTTGGTATGTATAACTCAGGATTACTCATTTGCCACATTAGAAGAATTGAGATTCATTCATTCATGCATCCATTCGCTTGGCAATTATTCACTGAACACGGTGCTGGATGAACAAGATATATTTGTTGCCTAAATTCCCAGCACTTACCAGTCTGTGGGAGATGCAGACACACAATTAGGCAATTATACTGTGTAAGTATAAATATAGGAAAAGACAGACTGCTACAAAATCTGATTAATCGGTGGGAAAAAATAATACTAAACTTATGTATATTTAATAACCTCAAATTATGTAGATCAAAAATTGATAGAACTACAGAGAGAAACTGACAAACCCACCATTACAATGATTCATTCACTGATCAAGCAAATTAAAAGTAAAAAAAGGCAAATCTGAATAATTCATTGACAAGCTTGACTTAAGCATGTATTTAGAAACCTGCTTTCAATAATTAGAAAATGTGTCTCTCAAACACACATGGAACATTTATTTTTACATTACCATTTCCTATGTTAAAGAATGTCTCAACAAATTTCAGAGAATGAGTATTATATAGGAGACATTCTCTAATCACAATACTATTAAGTTAGGCATCAATAACAGAAAGATAATTTTTAAAACACATTGGAAATTTTACAATAAGTTTATAAATTACTCATGGGGAGAAATGAAACCAAAATAGAAATTTAAAAATACATAGAACTCAATTGTAACAATAATACTACATGTCAAAACGTGAGTAATACTTCAAGAAAATTTTATACTCAAGCACTTGTATTAGGAAAGAATAAAGGTTTAAAGTGAATGAGCTAAGCAATGAATTGAAAAGGTGATAAAGAGAACAGAACAACACCAACATTGTATAAAACAAAAATATAATACAAAGGATCGATGAAACGGAAATTTTGTTCTTTGAAAAGTCTATAGATACAGATAAGCCAGTCATGAGACTGATCAAAAAAAAAAAGGTAGAACATACAAATAAACAATATTAGGGATGAAAGGAGATATAACACTATCAGAGATTGAAAATGATAAGTGAATATTTAATGTTAACAAATTTAACTTTAAATTGAAATTTAATGTTAACAAATTTGCAAATGTAGATTAATATATATAAATTCCTATGAAAAGATATGTGACCAAAACTGGTTTAGAGAATTAGAAACCCTGTATAATCTTACAAACTTTAAAGGAAATTTCATCAGCAATATAAATCCTTCTGAAAACAAACATGAAGCCAGACAATTTTACAGGTGCATTTAAAAAACTTTCAAGGAACAAACCATACTTATCTTCAAATATCTTTTCCAAGGAACAGAAAAAGAGAACACTCTACAATTCATTTGTTGAAGCTGATATAAAACTAATACCTGAACCAGACAAAGAGAGTTTTAAAAAGAAAAAAATATACTCCAGTCTTACTCATGAACACAGATGTGAAATTTTCAAACCAAATGGTGGCAGACTGAACCAGAAAAATATTAAAAAATAAAAAAGTAACATTTTGTGATCAAATTGGTCTATTTAAAGAAATGCGAGAGTAATTTAACATGAGAAACTTGATGAATGTAATCAACATGTTAATAGACTAAAAGAGAAAAATCATATCCTCATTCCGAGTTCCCTGGAAACAATGCTAAAGTGTGAGTTCTTTTCTGAGGAGTAAGATCTGGCGGGCAGGAGTAAGGTATAAGAAGAGAGGAGAGCCAGCAGGGACAGAGAGCCAACCTGAAGATGAGTTATAAGCTGACCACCACATGGGTGACTTAGCCTCTGAATTGTCATGTAAAATGCAATTGAGTACTCTCCATAGTTAGAGGAAATCCTTTTTCTCAATGAGTAGATTTTGATGAGTGCCAGTGGTTCCCATACTGGCTCCCACTGTGGCCCCAACAAGAGGCAAGAGGCATGTGTAGGACCTGGAGGTTAAGTGCTTTCAGGGTGCACTTTTGGGAGCTGGTTGGAGCCCACACAAAACTGGTCCCTGCAGCAGTGGCTCTGAGAGAAAATTAAGAAGTTAATTAAGGCTGAGATAATCTGAGCTGTACATGAGAACTGTCTGAAGCACCATATTATCTTTACAGCACAAACAGAAAAAGCCCTAGGTAAAATTCAACTATTCATAATTTAAAAATAAAAAAATAAAAAACTCTTAGGAACCAAGATAACAAGGCAACAAACTTTCATAGCCTCATATAGGATACCTATTAAACCTATAATAAGCATCATTCTTCTTAGTGTGAAATACTAGAATCATTCCTATTAAAGTCAGGAAAAGGACAAAGGTATCACCACCTCTCTTCCACGCTAACCTGGAGGACACGGTGTAGTAAGACAGAAAAAATAAATAGAAGGCCTAAGTATTAGAAAGAAACAAACTATATTTATGTGTAATATGATTGTCTATGTAGAAGACACAGTTGAATCTATGACAGATCATTGTGTGACAGATCATATAATTTGGGGATTTTCTTAAAAATAATCCTGATATGAGAGGAGCAGGCAAAGTTAGAGATGAAACAAGTATGATCATATACTCATAATAGCTGAAGCCGAGTGATGTGTGCATTGGATTTCTTTTACTACTTTATCTATTTTGGCTTATTTTTAATTCCATGGTAAAGTTTAATATATATTAATAAATGTATATAATATAAATAATATTAATGGCACGCAATATAAATAATAATAAATATATCATGGACATACATTCGTATATATACTATATACATATTTGTATAAACATTTATATGTGTAGACATACAAATATAATTTATATCATATACAATAGCAAGAAAAAAATATCTAAAATAAACCTAAGAAAAATGTGAAGTTTATTGTAGGAAAAATATTTTAACTTTATTGAAATAAGGCCTGACTACATGGAGACATAAACATATTGCTGGAGTAAAAGACTCATAATTTTCTAAATGTCTATTTGCTCCAAGTTATCCACAGTTTATATTTAATTCTAATCAAAATTCCACGAGGTGCTTTTAAAGTTTTGATATCCGTAATTCAAAATTTTACGTGGGAGAGTAAAGAGCCAAGAATAGACTGAAAGATAAAGTGGGAAACCTTCCTTATCTAATTTCAATATGCATTTAGCTGTCTGATATTAAGACTCACATAGCTCTAGCAGTAAGATATCGGCTCAAGGATAGACAAATTGAACAATGGGACCGAGTAGAACATCCCGAGCCAGACTCACACATATTTGTAACTGCTGTGGCATTGATGATTAGTGGGCAAAGGATGGACTGCTCAATAGATTGTGCCCAGATCATCAGTTATCCACAGACAAAAAATTATATCCTTACCTCATTTCACAGAGAACAACCAATTCCAGACAGATAAAGGGCTTAAATGTAAAAGGGAAGTCTAGAATTTTTATGAAAAAAACATAGAAGACTATCTTCATGTGCAAAAGTAGGAAAGAACTTCCTAAACAAGATAAAAACCATGTAGATGGGTTCAACCATAAAAATGTTTGGAAACAATTCAAATACAACTGTATTAATCAAGGTTTTCCAGAGAAACAGAACCCATAGGATATATAGATAGATAGAGAGCAGAAGAGATTTATGTTAAGGAGTTGGCTTGTGTAATTACGCAGGCTGGCAAGTCCAAAATCTGTAGGTTTGAACTGTCAGGGTGAAAAAGGATGGGGCATTGCAGAGTATAAATACAGTAGTCCCCCCTTATCTGTTGGGGATACGTTCCAAGACCCCCAATAGATGCCTGAAAACACGGAGTGTGCCAAAGCCTACCTGTACTATGTTTTTCCCTATACATACACACCTGTGACAAAGTTTAATTTATAAATTAGGTACATTCAGAGATTAACTTAAACGATAACTAATAATAGAGTAGAACAATTATATACTGTAATAAATGTTATATAAATTGCTTTGGGGCCATTATTGAGTAAAATAAAAGTTACTTGATCACAGGCATTGTGCCACTGACAGTTGTCCTGATGACCATCACGGCTACTAAGTGACAAACGAATGAGGAGCATATACAGCATGGATACAGTGGACAAAGGGGTGATTCACACTCCGTTGGAATGGAGCAGGACAGTGCGAGATCTCATTATGCTATGCAGAATGGCGTGCAATTTAAAACTCATGAACTGTGTATTTCTGGAATTTCCCATTTAATATTTTCTGACTTTGGTTGGCCATGGGTAACTGAAACTATGGAGAGCGAAACTGTGGATAATTATGTAACCTCTATGTAATCTGACTGCTGTAATCTTTAATGGGGAACCGCGACACCTCTTAGCACACCCGCTATGCCCCAGACACTATTGGAGAAAATTTACATGCAAATTGCTTCTCCATCCTCAGAGCAACCTTGCTGGGGATGACAGAGCTGCTGTAGGGAACGAACAGTTTGTGCCTCTACACAGCACACCTGTGTACCTGCACCCAGTAGGGTGGTCCCTGCTCTGGACATTAGGCTTTCTACTTCCAGGCTCAAGCTCAGTGCAAAGATTTCTGTGCACACACATCTTTGAGGCTGAGCTGGCAGAGACCCAGCCAGGAGGCAGCCCCTCAGCGAAGACAGTCTATCTTCTGTGCCCACCCACTCACATATCTGGGACATCTGCCTACCTCCTGCCTGTGTTCTGAGCACTAGTCCTGTTAATTCTCTTGGCTTTAGCCAGTATCTAAGGATCAGCTGATGACTACAGTGTTCTCAGATAAGAATGCAAGGGATTATATATGAGGCCACATTAGGGAAGACAGGAAAAGGAAGGGAAGGCAGAGGTAGCTGGAGGCTGCTTGGGTTTGAGTTCTGATTCTGCCCTCTAATAACCATGGTGTTGAAGAAGCCATTCAAGCTCTCTGGTGATAATGGTGATGAAGCTCTTACCTCAGAGTGCAAGGAAAAGACCTAACACGTGTCAAATATCCCTGTGCTCTCTCTATACCTTCCCCTGATGGGACTACTTCAAAAAGTCTCAAGGAGACGTTATAATAAGCAGTGAAGAAGCTGATGCTGGCATACACGCCATTAGCAGGCCATTAAGAAAAGATTGTCTTGTCATATCATGCCGTTTGAAAAGTCTGCCTTTTCTACCTCCACTCAGTGCTGCTCCTGACTTTGAGAGCCAGGTCAGGAGAGAGAACACTGAGAGGAAATCTTCTTCTCACAGCAGTTCGTTGCTCTGCACTGGGATGGATGTTAGGGGGCCCAGAGATGCTCAGCATCTTAGTCTCGCTACAGTGAATTATAGTGAATTGAACTGGATTGAACTGAATTGAAAACACAGTGAAGTGAATTAAACCACACACCCGTCATTTATCAGCCACCACCTAGATGGCAGGCAGCGGGCTGTACCTGACAATGTGTTCTTTCATTTAGTCCTCACAGCAGCCTCTGCAAGGTAAGTGTTATTACTAAAATAAGGAAACCGAGGCTTGAGCTGCTTAGATAAATTGACAAAGTCACTTGGCTGAGAAGTAGTGGAGTTGAACTAAGCCCATTGCGATGCCAGAACCTGTGCCGTTCCACCACCTCTGTGGGCTCTCGGGGTTCTCCCAGGTGGGACCGGCTACCTCCCTGCAGGGCTCGGGGACAGCACATCTTTCATCACTCTGGAGACTGTCATAGGAGTCCTGCTTGCAGCGAACTCCAAGAGGCAGTTAATGACGGGTCCCTCTTCATGCAGTCCGTCACTCTCTGCTGAGAGTCATGGCAGGACTGGCTGTCCCCGAGGGCCGAGGATGCCCGTGCTTTCAGGGACTGTGTTACTGAGGAGAGAAGCAGCTGTGGGTGCCCTCCCTCCAGCTCCTTCCTGAGACCCCACCCAGCGGGCTGCCTTACTGACCCTGCGAGACCTTGTCTCCTCTGACATGTCCTGTGCCCAGACCAGCAGATGTGGCCCTTGGGCTTACATCAGAGAAACAGAACAAACACAGCAAACAGAGCTACTCCTCCCCCACCCCAAAAAGAGGCCTTTTGGAAACTACGATCATCTCTGTATTCCAAGGGGAACGTTCTTTCTTTGGAAGGACCCACTTGGGAACCTATTTTGGCAAAGAGCTTGATAAAAGGTAAAGAACTTAACCTGGAGTTGGGTTGTCATCATAATGTCTGATCGCGGTGCTTCAGCCTGGACAGTGAAGTGACCTGCTTGATAATGCACGTGTCTTTGCTGTGGGCAGGAGGCAGATCTGGGGCTTCCTCCGGTGGACTTAGCGAGGAAGATGGAGAAGATGGAAGAAAAGACTCCTCTTGAATCCAAGAATCTTCCCTTCCCAGTTCAGAGGCTGTCCTGCTCACAGCACCGAAAACAAAATTCTGAGTGATATTGAACAGGGTCTACTACAACTTCATGCATTTTTACTAAACACAGATCCCACGCTAGAGTTTCTCGTAATCTAGAAAATAACCTTTCCCTGGAGTGCCAGTTGCCAGTTTCCATTAAGTCCTTCCGTATGCTGAAAAATCCAAGCATCTCTGCGTTTAAGAATCCTACACCGTCTCCTGAATAGTTAGAACTTGACCACCAAATCTCTGCATCTGTGTGCCCTTCAATTACCTGTCTCCCAGGCCCTTCAAATTCAATCTATCCGGATTAATCTCATCATTTCCCCATTCACTCCTCACTAACATACACTTACACCCTTTGCTCCAGGCTCAATGAGCAACTTGGAAATCTCCAAACAGTACATAGGTTCATATTCTTTCTCTCTCTCTGTCTCTGTCTCTCTGTCTGTCTGTCTCTGTCTGTCTGTCTGTCTGTCTGTCTCTCTCTCTCTCTCTCTCTCTCTCTCTCTCTCGTTCCCTTCCTCCTTCCTTATGTCTCTCCCTCCCTCAATTTCTTCCTGCCTCGGGCCATATATTGCTTCTTCTGCCTGGAACACTCATCCTTTCTCTGTGCCCTTCAGATAGTATTAGTTCTTCCATAAAGCTTTCCAAGATGCCGGCCACACCCCAGACTCAGTTAGAAGCCCCTCTCTGTGCTCAGTAAGACCCTGTGCTTCTCTAATCTTGTTTATTTCACCATGTGGAGATTGCCTGTCATCTCGTCTGCATCCCTGGTCTCTGCCCTCCAGCAAGGTCTAATAGGCAGAGATTGTGTCTATCTGAGTCATCTTTGTACCCCCGACCCCCAGAAGCATATAAGGGTACTCATCCTTCACGACTCAGCTCAAGCGCCTCAGCCAGTAAGAAATGTTTTCCCGAGAGCCTCTCTCCCATTGCCTCCACCACACTGTCATCAGCAGCAGCAGCATCGTGGAAAATCATCACCACCACCACCACGATCACCGTGTTCTTCTATCTCACTGTGATCACCCCCGGAATATCGTCACTGCCACCCCTGCTACAGCCACGACTGCCACTACACTATCACACCGTCACCTCGATCGCCGCCCTCGCCTTCTTCTGCCATGCTCACTACGGTTGTTCCTGCACTACCACAACCACTGGCACCACCACACCCTCACCGCCATCAGCACTATCTCCGCTACCAACCTTGCCGTAAACGTCTTTAACACCGCCATGGCCACCACCTGCACCGCCATTTCTACCATCTGACTGTAGTTGTTACGGCTGTTATCGTTGCCAGCGGCAGCAGCACCATCATTAATACCATCCTCACGGTAAGTCATTGCCGCCACCGCCACTCGCCACGACCACCACGATCACCAGTCTCGCTGTCACCATCGTCATCACTCATGTCGTGACTACGATGGTTTCTACCACCGCCGTCGCACGGTCGCTATAGCACCATCAGTACGACCATCCGTATAACCATTACCGACGGGACCATCATGACCATCACTACTACTGCCGGTACTACCACTACCATCACCAGCATCACCTTGAGTTAGGTGTCCCTCTCCTGTGCTCCCAAAGCCTGGTGCACACACGTTTCATACTGTTTTATAATCACCTATGTACATATTTGTCTCTCCCGCTGAGTGGTAGCTTCCTCAAGAGCAAGGACGAGAACTCATTCATTTATGTATCCCTGATGCTTCACACAGCTCCTGGCACATAGAAAGTACTAAATTAATATCAGCTAAGTAAATGAAGAAATAAACAAATAGAAGAATGTTACTACAAATAATAATTATTAACAATCATGAACATTATTTCATTTAAGCCTCGTGATAATCCCATGAAGTGTTTTTATTATTCTGTTTTAATGGCGAGGAATTTGAGGTCAAGTAACTTGCCCGAGGTCACATGGTTAGGAAATGAGCCAGTATATAATCCCACATCATCTGACCCCAGGGCCATTGTGACTAATTACAATATATTTTGTCCAGCTTTTCCTCTTCTATGAAAGGGGATCACAGAAGGAAAGCATTCACCCCGGGGGACCTCAAAATCTTCAGAACGTGGAGAGTTGCTATATCATCGGCCCCATATGGCCTTGGACCTGACTTGGCAGCTTAGCTGCTCTGGGTGGAACTATGTCTGTGTCTCTGAGCATGAACACCCTGAAGACATATCCCCAGTTCTCAGGGGACATTTTCAACGCTGGGTTAAAGGCCGATTGTTTATGCTTGTTTCTAATGAGCTTCCTATCTTAGAAAGGAAAAACAAAGGCTATCTAATAAACACAGCTGACTTGTAAGGCCTGAAATACCCCAAACTCCTAAGAGAGGAAAAGCAATTGTGTGTGAGGGTGTGCAAACTCACACGAGGCAGGATAATTGAAGGAAGCCCTCAAGAAGTTGGCATCTTTCACAGGGATGCTTCATCTGCTGCCACAAAACCAGGCTCCTGGCACACCTCCCGTGGCATTCGCCCTGACTCTCACGGCTAGAAACCCACGGCTCCAGAATGGGATGTAACAGTTAATGGTGACAGGTTCAAACCATCCCCTCTGCATTCCAGGTACTGCTGAAGAAGGCGTGTGTGTGCGTAGCGTGTGTCCACTTCTTCAAGCCAAGAAGTATCACCAAGGGCCCACGATGGCCTGGCCCACCCGAGAGAGGCTCCTGGAAGGCCATGTCCCTAGTGCTCTCTCCACTCAGAAAATCTGTTGCTGCTCAGCAGGCCGTAGAAGCCACAACCAACAGTATCTTTTGTATTAGTTAGCATTTACTGAGTGTTTATTGTGTGCCAGGCACAACACTATTTTCCCACATTGTCCCAAGTGATACTCGTGACAACCAGGCAGCATTTGCATTCTTTTTTTATATACAAGTAACCAAGAGTGGACGAGTAACCAAGACTGGAGAAGTGAAGACTCTACCAGAGGTGATATGTTGTAAGTGGTGAAACCAGATTTGAACTCAGGTTTTCAAACTCCAGAGTTCATGGGCTTAACCACTTGGCTACACTGCCTCCCCAACCATAAATTATTCTAGGGCCCTTCAAGAGAAAGCTCCAGGTACGCATGAAAGGGGGACTTTCGGAGGCTTCTGTTTCTCTGATGTGAGCAGGAAAACATTCACACATTAAAGAGAAGTGCAAACTTTACGAGTAGCTCTTATGCATTTCATTAAAGATTGCTGTGTGTGTAGCAATTCTCCTCGGGGGGCCATAAGCTCTGTAAGGGCAGCAATTGTGTGTGATATACTTTTGCATCTCCCACACCAAGCAAAGTGCGTGGCATCCAGCAGGTGATGTGGAAATGTGTTTCAAAGACGGAGTGAACGTAATGATAATAATGGCACTGTATTCTGGGCTCACTTCATCTATCCAGCCTGGCTCCCTGTAGTTCTCCTTCAGGCGGTCTGTGCTCCAGCCAAGCTAGCTTTCTCTCCCAGTTGCAAAGACACACCATGTTTCCATACCTCTGGGCCTTCGCCCACAATGTGGCCTCCACTTGGAAGGCTGTCCTCTGCAGTCCCATGCTTTCATCAAGGCCCATCTCAAATGCCACCTCCTCAGTGAGGCCTCTCCGCTAGAAATAATCTCTCCTCTTTCAACTCTCTTAATTCCTGTGAGTTCCTTCTTTTCCTCCCCTTCCTTCCTCTCAGAGGCTTAATGTGAGGTTGAAATGACATAATATTCCAGAAAGTTCTTTGTAAGCCAGGCGGCACTATCCAGCCATGAGGAAGGCTCATCTCCCTTCGACTAAAGAATAAGATCATCAGTGGTGTCAGGTTCAGTGTTGCTGAGCACAAGACCTCGCACACCCAAGGCGCACTTCTCTCCCTCTTCCCTGGAGCCATGTTTATGACCTTCCAATCAGGCCGAGGTGACATCCATCAGGTCAAAGGAAAGCCTTAGTAGGAATAGACTGAAAAACACTGGGCAAGGAAAAAAATGGAACTATCTGCTGAACACCTCCCCCTAAAGACTTTCATACACCACAATGATCCTCAACTCTATTATATCCAAGATTCTGTTTTCTTTTTTTTTTTTGTAAGAAATATTTTGTGACTCCCTTTCCTATTCTATAATGAAATACATAGCTAATGTGCACGACAGTGTTTGGTTGACTGCTCGCCAGCCCCGGATCCTCCTCTTTCTGGGTGCACTACCCTGGATTTCCCAGCCTCCCCTGCAGTGAGGTGCTGCCATGTGACTGAGTTTTAGTTAATGGACTGGGAGCACCACCTCCAGGCCTGGGTGCAGCAACATCTCCCTCCAGCAAAATCTAGGTCTTTCCAGATGACCTTAATAAGCCATGGCTTGAAGATGATAAAATCTGACTGAATTTCAGCTGCTGGAAAACTTAACATAAGGGAGAAATCAACTTCTATTGTTTAAGCCACCGAGATTTGGCAGTTTATTTCTTAGAACACTAGCACTCTCTTATTAAGATGACAATTAACACTTACATACAATAGTTGTGGATCTAACGCACTTCCGTGTAGCTATGGCTCCCAACCCTAAATAGATGTTGTATTTTTGTGGCGTTAGAGAGGAATTGAGTAGAAGTTGGGGCCCAGGATTGAGAGACATGGGTTCCAGTCTGGGCTCGGCTGAGTGATAGGAGTCAAGTTCATGCCAAGTTTTCTTGTCAAGTTCTCTCTGGGCCTCAGTTTTATGACTGTGAAATAAAGGGTTGAAGAGGTTATCTTTGAAGTTCCTTCCAGTGTGAGTACTCTACTTCCAGTTCCGGGACTCTGCTGTCAGCTCCATAGGGCCAGAGCCCACAACTGCCGTGTCCCTACTCTCTCCTCAGCATGGAACCCATTGTTTAGGACATACGAGTGCTCAAAAAACCACTTTTTGAATGAGAGAATACTGCTGCGATTTATGCAACTCATGACTTTAAACCTTACCCACTTGCCAGATACCAGCAGCAAATTGTATGAACTAGCAAATTCTCTCTTCTTGTGTAACAGGAAGCAATGTTGGTACGCTCCCGGAACTACATTCCACCCTTCCCTCTGCCAATCCCCCCTCCACTGACACACACCCACATACATTCCCCTCCCACTAAATAGACCCCTTGCCTCAATACCTGCAATCTTCTATTCTTCTGCTCTTGCACATTCCGCTCCTATGCCCTCCGGCCCTTCCCTGAGAGCTGCCAAGCGCTGTGAGTCCTCCAGCTCTATGTCATTCCTCTCCCCAAGCACTAAAATGCTAACTATTTATTTTAAGATGGAAGGAAATTAGAGACTGCAATTAGCACATTTTTCCAACACATTGCCTAAACCACTTCTGTGTAGTGAAGCCAGGAACAAGTGCTAGTAAAGTTAACACAGTTTATTAAGCAGGAGAAGCCATCCAGAGCTGAGCAAATACAGAAAGCACGTGGAAGGTTCGCCCCTTTCCTGAGACAACTCCTTCAATCAGCCTTCAATGAGGAATGGCGCTCTTCCTCCACAAGCCGAACTATGTATATCACAAACAGAGAACTCCGATCCTAAGATTTATGAGCTGTGTGACCGTGAGTTAGTCAAACGACCTCTCTGAGTCCCAGTTTCCCAATCATAAAATAATGAAAACCTGTCTGATATACATTACAACCGAGGTCTCCAACCCCTGGGCTGTGAACCAGTACTGGTCCATGGCCAGTTAGGAACCAGGCCACGGAGCAGGAGGTGAGCAGGGGGAAAATTTCATCTGTATTTGCAGCCACTCCCCAGCACCAGCATCACTGCCTCAGCTCCACCTCAGATCATCAGGCATGAGATTCTCATAGAAGCACTGGTCCCTGGTGCCAAAAAGGTCGGGGACCGCTGCATTACAAGACCGTTATGACCACACTCACATATATATAGGATCTATTGTGCTAATACATGTAAAAGTATTTTCTAAATCGGAAAAGTCTCTAGCCTTTTAGATTATTACTTGATATCTTTTTCCTTGCAGTGATTCTTTTTCACTTTCTTTTCTTTCCTTTTTCTTTCTTCATTCTATTATTCCTTTTTCATATACATACATATGTGTATATATATGTATATGTATATGTGTGTGTGTGTGTGTGTGTGTGTGTACATATGTATTTAGTTTGTGGAAGAAGGCAAGGCCCTGGTCTGGTCCCTGTCGGTATAAGAACAAATAGGATATGGTCCCTCCCTCACAAGCTCGGTGTCCCACTGGAGATGCAGTCATTAAACAGAGCTCCAGTGCCTTGTGTCACTGCATGGCATTGGGCAAATGGCGCCTTGCACAGGCATTCAGTGGAGGGGAGGGTGTCCCAATGACTCTTACGCATTCCTCTCGCCAAGTCCTTGGTGTAGAGCTGTGTTGGACATATAGAATGGGCACCTGCCTATAGTTTGAACAAAAGTGATACTGGTTCGTTATCAGCCTTTTAAGTACAATTAATGTGAGTCAGCCTTCGAAAGTCACTCCTGCTGTGCTAATAAATCAGGTCTCTGAATCCACAAGGCTGAAGGCCAGAGAGCAGAATGTGACCAACCCGCAAAAGTTAATGCCTCTCTACAAAGTCTGCCAGTGGAGAATTTACCTGTCTTCCCTGGCAAGAGCCTTCTGCCACCAAACACAGTGTCTAAACTAGCACAAGGGCACCAAGGCTGCCCTACAGGTCAACTCCCACCAAATTAGAATTATGAATGTCCTTTACTGAAATACACCTAAATTACAAAAAGTAAGCTTTCAAACCCAACATTTATTCTTAAAATTGTAGTTTTCCATATTCTTCATACATATTGATGTTCTTATAAATTATTTGGAAAAAAATGTGTATGTATTAGTGTGTTCTTATAAATCCTCTTTCAAAATGAAAAAGCTTTGGAACCCTGCGCTCTAGAATAATCCATCTCATTTGAATTCAGTTCATACTCCCCAGAACTGTGATGGTACAGCTCAGGTGGAATTATATTATTATGCGTCTGTCACATCTTGGGAGTTCGAGCAACCTTAGCATGGGGCCCCATCCTTCCTTTCTAACAAAGAATAGCGCAGAAAGAGTGCTTTGTCACATGGCCAAAGGGATACTGTCGGGCATAAGATCATACAAGCTAATAAGTTAGCGCGTCACTGTTTCACAGATGCCGGCAGAGGACACAAGACTCCTGGGTCAAAGACAAAAGATGTTACTACTCCCAGCACAGCAAGCGGCGTGAGTAGCAGCACGTTTGCATCATTTTCTCTGGCCCCCAGGTTCCACGTGGCAACATAATAAGACGCAGATGGACGCTTCACACGGAGCGAGTCTGTGCCATAGCCGAGGAACCCTGAGCTTGAGGGAATCTACCACTTTTACAGCAAGCAGCAAGCCCTCCTTCGATTTGTCCTAAAGGGAGATATTACTTCATCCCTCAGGGGTGCTCACTGCAAACACGACTCTGAGATTTGGCCCAGGTAAAGAGAGGTCAGGGCCTTGCATTCTTGGCACACCCAACAAGACATGTAGGAGTGTAATGATTCCCAGATTTTCATTTCCCAGAGAAACAAACAGTATAGTGTTTAGAAAATGCATTAAAGGCAGCTCTTTAAAAAGTCATTTTCTCCTGGATATTGGCCCTCACACTCCTGATTTGGTTTGGATCTGCCTTCTCAGGGAATAGAACACTTCATCTCTTGATTGAGCCGTAATAGTCATCCTACTTATCCCTCCACAGCAACCCCTACCTACGACATAGCTCCGTGGATGTACAAGCCATGTCTCTGTGATTAGAGCACCTAACACAGTATCAGGGCTGTACCATGTGCTTAACAATTGTCTGTTGAAAGAATTAATGATTTAGACTATCTTATTGGAACAGAGGCTCTTGAACCTTGGCAAACCCTACTCCTCCAGTTATATCAGAATTGAGGAAATTATCATGCTGGCACCGTATGCAGCTCTATAAGGACACCATACTGGAAAGACGCAGGATGCATTTGGAGACCGCTTGAAGGCTTTTTCACCCTCCCTCAAAAGCCGCTCCACTAACCAAATGCATACTCTCAGCCAGTACACACTATCTGTCCTGGTGATCTCTGCTGATTGAAAAGGTGGCTGGAAGCAGGGAGAGGTATCTGGGACAGGCAGGAAAACCAGCTACTGAATCTTTATTTCCAACACTGGCTATTTTCAGCTGGGATAAACTGAGTTTCAGGATAGCCTATTTGGAAGATCTGTTTTTTATGCGTATGAAAAATCATCTGGTTATTTTTCTGGGGAGGAGTGAAGGGAAAATTGTGGGCTAGAGTAAAGAACCTCATTTCCAGCAGAATTCCTTTCTGTGTAACTACATCATTTCAGCCTTAGGGTCCTATTTTATTAAATGCCCCCAATGTCATGTTCCAGAGAAAGAGGACTGTTTAAAGCTAGCCCTCCTGGCTCTCCTCAGCCACTCGCTCTCCCAGGACATGACTCAGGGCCCTTTTCTCTCCCAGCAATATCAGTTCTCCCGATCTCACTAGGAAATCCAGGCCAGCTGGGGATTTCAAGCTCCTTTATCTGCTACGATAATGAGTATCCCAGCATGCCATGCGGCCACACTCTGCCAGCTCCCAGGCTGCCACAACAAGTGGAGTAATAAATAGTTGCCATGTGGGGCTGTCACGACACCCTCCAAAAGGAAGGGCAAACACAATGGCTTGCCAAAAATACTCACGTGCCTCAACTTGAGATTTCTCATTCCCAGGCCAGCCTACTAGATACACACAATTCCCTCTCCTTTCAAAGAAGGTGATGTTAGGTGAATGGTCTTTCAGGCCAAGTCCTTAATTGTTTCTTTAATATCAGTATTTTATTTTTATAATTGTAATGGATCTGGTGTCAACTCATTGTGGTAGGAGGGGACCTACTAGATAGAGAATAAAAAGCATGGATTTAGAATCAAAAGGCTTTGAGTTTTAATCTCCTTTTACAGTCCTACTAGTTGGAGGACTTTGGCCAAGGTGCCTTAACATTTCTGAGCTTCAGTTTTATTGCTATAAAATAAGACCAATAAATATATACCACAGGCCTGTTGGGAAAATTAAAATGAATAACTCATGAAAGATATTTAATAAATGTTTGTTCCTTTCTCTAATGTTCTGTGACTTGACAAGGGTCAAAAGTACCAGGACCTATACATTATTTCAAAACCTGGAAAGGTCAATAATAGAGTTAAATTTAGAGTGTGAAAAGAATAGGGAAAATATTTGCAAATCATGATAAGGGACTACTGTCTAGAACATATAGAACACCCTTACAAGTCAATAATAAAAAGACAACCTAGTTAAAAAACAGGCAAAGGATCTGAACATATATTTCTCCAAAATGGATATATCAATGGCCAATAAGTACATGAAAAGATGCTCTACATCATTACTCATCATGAAAATGCAAAATCAAAGCTACAAGACACCACTTTACAACCACTTAGTGAAAAAAAAAATAGGTGATAACAAGCATTGGTGATGATATGCAGAAATTGGAACCCTCGGCTGTTGCTGGGAAGTATAATATGCTGCAGCTGCTATGGAAAACAGTATGGCAGTTCCTCAAAATGACCTGCCAATTTCACTCCAAGGGATATACCCAAGAGAAACGAAGACATATGTTCACTCAAAAATTCACTCACAAATGATCGAAGCAGCATTATTCACGATAGACAAAAAAGTAGAAACAACTCAAATGTCCCTCAATTGATGAATGAGTAAATAAAATCTGGTATGTCCATACAATGGAATATTATTCAGCCAGAAAAAGGAACGAAGTACTGGTACATGCTACGACATAGATGAACCTTGAAAACATTATGTTAAACAAATGAAGCCAGACACAGAAGACCACATACTGTATTTATTACTCCATGTATGTGACATGTCCACGATAAGCAAAGTTATAGAGACAGAAAATAAATTAGTGGTTGCCTAGGGATGCAGGAGGAGAAAGAGAGGATGGGGAGGGACTGCAATATTTCTTTTGGGGGATGATAAAAACGTTCTAAAATTAGATAGTGGTGATGGATGCACAACTCTGTGAATATACTAAAAATCACTGAAACGTACATTTCAAATAGTCGAATGTTACGATATCACATTATATCTCAATGAAACTATTTTTTAAAAAAATAAAACTTACTCCAAAAGGATGTAAAGTACAGCATAGAGAGTATAGTCAATAATATTGTAATAACTACGTCTGGTGCCAAGTGGGTATTAGGCTTATTAGGGGGATTGCTTTGTAAATTATATGAATGTCTAACCACTATGCTGTATACCTGAAACTAACATAAAATAATATCGAATGTCAACTTTAATCAAAAAGTTAAAAGATGATAAAGTATAAAAAAATAAATAGAACTTACCCAATGGGACCAGGACTCAGTTCAACCCAACAGGGAGACCAGAACCACTGTTCAGAAAAAGATTTACTGTTCCTAAAACTAGAGAAAATAACCTTAGTTCCCTTTGATTTGGACCCAAGGTAGCAACCAGGCCCTGGACCCGAACCCATGTTTGTAAAAAAAAAAAAGAGAGAGAGAGAGAGAGAGAGAGAGAGAGAGAGAGAGAGAGAGAGAGGAGTCTATAAACTATAAACAAAGGTGATGGGGGAGAATGCATCGGTCCCTGTCAGATCACGTGACTCAACCACACGTGCTCCCAAGCAGTTCTCAGCCAAGCTGGAGGCAGGAAGCCTGACTCTACAGGATTTTCAGTTATATCAGTAACTACAGAAAAACACAATTATACCCTAATAATATGTTTTAGTCCATCATTATGAAGGTATATTGCCAAGGCAAGAGGAATGAAGTAATTTTATCTAAAAGTTTGTTAACTCGATTCAACATTTTTAAATGTGTGGGGACTTCCATTTGCACTTTTGCCCCATCCCTGAAAATAGTAAGGCTGACCTGGCCACTAGACACGTGAGTGGCTGAGCTAGGCCTACGACCCCGTGCAAGCTCAAAACCCTAGATCAAGTCACCATGCTCTCCTAGAACCTAGATCTTAGAAATAACCTCCGAACTCGTCTAGTTCTTCTTCTCGCCACCGCCACCCCCCAATCTGTTTTCTACCAGTGATTCTTTTAAAATGTCAGCCAGATATGACTTCTGTTCTCGAAGATCTGCAATGGCTTAAAGTCAGTGTCCTCGCAGTGGTGTCAGAAGTAGGGGCCTGGCCTTCCACAAACCCTCCCCTGACCTCCTGTCCTATACATCCTCACATACTCATTCATCCGCAACTGGCCTCCCTGATAATCCTCCAACACCTGGGGGCAGGCTCACCCTCAGAGCCTTGGAAATTGCTTTTCTTCTGCGTTTAATGCTCTTCCCCCAGGTATCTACATGGCAGGCCCAGTCACTGATTCCAAGTCCTTCCATAAATACCTTCTTAGTGAGAACCTCTCTGACCACCTATTTAGAATCAAACTCTAGTACCCCTTCCTCCTTTCCTGCTTTATTTTTCTTTATACTACTAATGAGGTTTAGTTTATTATCTGTCTCCCCCTTTAGCCTGGAAGTTCCATAAAAGCAGGTAGTTCCACAAGGGCTGATCTGTTCACTGCTGTACCCACAGCTCCTAGAACAATGCCTGGCATATAACAGATTTCTTGTTCAAGAAATCTTCATTGAATGAATGAATGATTTTTTAACTCAAAGGTAACAGCTGTAACATTTAAGGGCTGTGCAGAGATTAAAGAACCAGCTAAATTGAGACGAGTTTCAGGGCTGAGCAAACAAGGAGAAGCTGAGATCTCGGAAGACAAGTGAGCAAGGGGAGTGCCCAGCAGTTTCCAATGCCACAGAGAAGGGGCGGGGCGGGGGCAAGATAGAGACTAACATGATGAACACAGGGATTTGGCTTGAAGATTCCCCTACGAAAACATGCTACAACAATATAGGGGTATTTGGGGGTGGGGGTGCAGGGTGTCGTGACTATTAATCACTCTATCATTAATTTTTTCCAAGAGAATGTCTGAGCAACCTAAAAGTAATACTAACCATGAGGGGTGTTACCAGCACATAACTTTTTTTTTTTTTAACTGTCTACGGCATCCGATATTCCTAGGTGGTCTGCCATCCAAGTACTCACCAGACCCGACCCTGCTTAGCTTCTAAGATCAGACGAGATCGGGCACGTCCAGGGTGGCATGCCATAGATAACTTTTTCATCTTTCTATAAACGGTCTCAGAATGCCCAGCTTTATGGAAATAAGCTCAGATCAAGGATGCGCATCTCATTATGGCGCCATGTAAATATTTATCTATTATGATCTCTGCAGAGCGTGACCGAGAACATTGAGAAATAATGATTGGGAAGCTCCGGTGTGTCAGCAATTAATCTCGCTGCTTTCTGCTTTCACACGATGGATAATGAAACCTTCAGAATGAGCTAGCAAGATTATTATTCCAATGTATGGCAGGAGGTCAGGCCCTGAAGTCACACAGTCTGGATTTCCATTCCAGTCCTGATTCCAAAGAACAGCTAAGAAGCCTAGATTGAGAATGGCAGTCACTTGTCTGGAGGACAGAGAATTCAAAACACACACACACACACACACACACACACACACACACACTCAAAAATCTAGTTCTTAGAGCCCACAGTGAAGATTGTAGTTCCACTTCATCTGAACTCCTCTTAGCATGCTGTAGCCATCCACCTCCTTCTCTGCATTTTAATTTTAATTAGATTTGGACTTGTCATCTCTTCTGTCCGCTTATAAATTCCTGGCGTTCCTGGAGGAAAAGACTTCATCTTCTACCTCCACCTCCGTAGCACCTAAGAGCACCTGGCAGTACTGATGCTCCAGCAGTTGCTGACCGTGTGAGCAAGGCAGCCAGCCATGGGAGGAGCTGGCCTTGCAGCAAATCCTACAAGGCTGCTTCCTGCACAGCCTCTGCTTTTCTTCTCTGACTCCTTTTCCTTCGTTCTGACTCTTCGTTCCTACCCATTTCCTGGCTCTCTAGCAAAATGAGAAGAACCCAATTTCTCAGCGTTGGACTGTGGCAACCCTCCTGAGAAGCTGCTGCTTTAAATAAATGCATCTGGCCATTTCAGACTTACAGTATAGACCCACCTCACTCCTCAATACAGCTTCAGATCGATTAGATGGGCTCGAGAGGGAACGCGAAGGCCCAGACGCCCACAGAGGCAGCTAATAAGCCAAAGGGAAAGGAAAATGTCTGACTGAATGGGGCGCAACAGAGGTCCTGCCCCAAATTCCCCATCGAAGACACAAAAATCAGTTTTGAATGGATTTGGACGGACAGTCCTGCCAGGACATTCCTCTGGTGTCTAAGTACCAGCAGCAGACACACGGAGAATGTGCGTTGTTCAGCAGGACCGCCGTGGGCTGCCAGGGCTGCCAGGGAACTGACTACCTGCAGCTCAGGCCACTGGTCCCTAGCCCCTGACACTCCTCCTCCTCCACTGAGACCTCTCGGGCTCCTGAGTCACTATAATGCACCACTTCTTCCTCACCAAGGAGCACGTCTACTTCTTCCCTAAGGGCAGTTGTTTCTTGCACCTTTTGTTTCCAATCCAGCAGAAAAAAAATATGTGGAGATGCCACATTCAGGCCCATTGAGGCCCTGGGTCAGCATGTGACTCAGGTAAAGCTTTCGGCTTTAAAGCCCCATGAAAACTAAGGAAACAGCTTTGTTCCTCTCTCCCCCATTCCTGTAGCTTGTTAGCTACAGGCCCCTGAAGAAATGCCCCTACTTCCATCCTCCTGTGTGAACGACAGGAGCATCTCTATGAAAGGGACGGCAAATACATTTGCTCTCCAATGCCAGCTCCCTCCAATAAATTGATAATGCCTGCTAGGGGCGCAGCCCTGCCCAGGCTCAGTGGGCAATCACAGTCGATTAGTGATGCCTGCCACGTGCCTGCCTGTTAAGAAGACTTGTAGAGTGTCCACCTTGTTTTTATCAATCTCTAGTGGAAGATCAAAGCTCCCCATTAAGAGGGAAGGAATTCTCCCCACCCCCCACCTTCCCCCCACCCTCGGATCAAGCACATGGTGGTCGGTGGTCAACACCGGCTGCCAAAGTAGGTCGTGTAGCCTGCGTGGGAGGTGGAAGCAGAGATAGTTCTCTTCCATCGGATGGGTGTTTTCTCTGTTTCCTTAGTAACTGAGGAAGTGAGATAACCCTCTTAGTTGGGGGGCATCCTGCATCTCAGAGGACAAAGACAGGGAGGAGGAAGGAGACAAGGCATGATGGCTCTGGGAAAATGAGCAAAGGGAATGCTCCAGACTGCCCAATCTGAAAGAAGCCAAAGAAGAGCAAGGGCCAAAGCACCGGAGAGAAATAACGAGCATCGCCACATCCCTTTGCATAGACATCCCTGGGGTCCTAGGCTGGACGGGCGTGGATGAGGATTCAGGAAATTGTGAGAATTTCGCAGTTTTTGTCATCTCTCCTCTGTCATAAACTTGTCAGTGAGGAAGGGTCATATTGCAAAGAAGGAAATAGAAATGAATAAATGAGCATTTTATCTGTGTTGTTGTTGAGGGTAGGATGTAGTATTTTTAACCCGTTTTTCTTTTTTATGCAAATCATCCAGAAAAATATAGAATATAGAGTAATTGCTGAAGAAAGCCTTGTTATATAAAAGTCCAACCAAAAAAAAAAAAAAAACTTTGGAGCCACAGTGAAGATTGTAGTTGGCCCTGTACTCACAAAGCAGATTCTGTTTTGCTTGTTGGTTGGCTTGCTGTCAGCTTTTTTAAAACAAAAATAATAGCAAGAAGGCTGAATTGCAGTTAAGTTTGATGCTATCTAATAACGTTGGACCTATTCGTACAACCTCCCTGCTTGTCCGTGTCTGAGTAAAAATGAAAGTGTGTTATCTAGGGTAGGAAGAAAGTCGTGCATTTCCATGATCACATCAGCAGATTAGCAAGACTCCAAGAGAAGGCTTGAAGGAGCAGAGACCCGGTGTCCACATTTCAGCTGGGGTGGGGGTGGGGTGGAGACAAGTGGGGTAGCGAAGAGAGTCAGAATGGTCTCGACTGGGAGGAGTCGGGCACCTCAGGGCGGGTGCTTCTCAAAACAGGGGACGACAAGGGGACAGTGAGTGGTAGGCTAGATGAGGAAGGGGCAAGACTGACCAAAAGTTCTGAAAGGGGAAATCCAGACATGCCGGTCGGGTGGCATCTAGGTCTCCATCTTATTTGGAACCAACCAACAGCCCAGTTCCTCAGCTTGTCTCTGCCACATTCTCCTGCAATCATTGCTATTGAAAGTAACCACTCTTGGGGTGGCTTGTTAAAAAGATGTTGGCTTGTTGTCTCTTGATCAGAGATACTTTTCTTATTAATTATATATATACATACATACACACGCACACAGCACATATACATGTGTGTACACACACACACACACACACACACGCGCGCGTGCGCGCACACACGGGATAATTAACCCAATAAGATCCTATAGAAAGATCTGTTTGAGTAGTTAAATGTTCAACCTGGGGCTTATGGGCTTCGACAGACTCCTGAAAGTTCTGATGAGAGTTTGCTGAGAATTTTCATAAGGTTTTGACAGGATTTTGCTTTCCTCCCATCAGGCATTTCCTACCTTGTGAACAGAAAAATCCTAGCTTCTGTATTTAGAAACAATATCAAAAAGAAAAAAAAAAAAAAAAAAGGCCTTTCATATGTGAAAGACAGAAAAAAACAGAAAACCGCCCTCGAGCAGCACCTAAGCTCTTTGGTCAGTCCGTCAGTCAGTCAGTAGGGTTCGTTGACCATCAGGCTTTCTCTCACCCACACTGAGCAAGGCACACACAGATGAGCTGAAGGCTTGGCCTCTCAGCACGACAGGCAAATTTCCTTCATTCAGTACAAATGCACTGAGTGCTCCCTCTAAGCAAGGCATTGCACTGTGCTTTTCTAGAGGAAAAAGAAGTTTTGTTGGGCAAAGCCTCTATTTTTAAAAACATACACAAATAACTACAGGAAATGGAAGAACAAGGTAGGAGTTATAGGAGAGGTTTAGAGAAAGTGCTTGGAACTGAGAGTTAAGGAGAGGATGGGCATGTAGCTGAGGTAACCAAAAGAGACTGCATGGAGGAGATGGTAGTGGAGGCAAGTACGCAAGAAGTGGCTCGTTGGAGTAGGTTTCACTCAAAAACAGGGCAGAAAGGTGAGGTGGTGAATAACACGAGCTCTGGAGCCGGGATGCCTGGGTTTCAACATAGGCTCCACCGCCGACCAACGAACTCTGTGAGACGCTTGCATAAGTTTACTTATGTTTCTGAGCCTCAGTCTTTCTCAATAATATCTACCTACCTCTTAGGGATAGTTGAAAGGATTAAAACAGCTAACTAATGAAAAATAAAGTAAAAAAAAAAAAGAAAAAGAAAAACGAGGTAATTGATGAAACAAATGAAAATCTCTTGGTATAGAAAAGTACTCAAGAAATGATACCCCATAATTTATTTTTTTTAAAGATGGAGTTTGTCAGGACTGTAAAGGATGGTGGGTGGGAAGTCTTGATCGGACAGTGGGGACATGCTGGGCCCGAGGTATGGAATGAGATCTGTTGCCAAAAGTTCCATGCTGAATGAGATGACTCAGAAGGACCATTTCACAGCATCCAAGTCAAATGGAGCTAAGCCATTGTCCCGACATGGGGAGCCTCTCACAGGATAAACAAAAAGGTCCTTTGGCCTTTTTAAAATCTTTTAAGTGCTCTATTTGAAGTTAAGATTTGGGGAACCGAATGTGCATCTATAAGAGCAATGAACACTATAGAAGGAGGCTGGGAGTATACACCACAAGACTGTCATTGGGTGAATTCCCTCAGGAAATGTACTAGTAGCCTGTGCCATATTGGAGCCCGAGGCAAAAGGGAAAAAATCAGTATCAGTGATTCTGTCTTTGTTTAAATATTGATATTTTGTTCATCATGAGTTTTTTACATTAATTTTGATTTTTTTAAAATATTGAATTAAAATTGTTTATCTTGATTACTGAGCTTCACAGCACCCCGTTAAATTTTATACCACCCTAGTCCCAGTGCCAGTGGTCACCAGAGACAGCCCATCGTTGACAGCGGCTCATCAGAAACCCAAATGTCCATGCTACCAAGAGCCCCCCAAAAACTTCGATAATTAGACTTTCCAGACCCTTAATAATAACCCTCGCCTGCCCACAGACGTAGAGTTTATAAGGTACTTACTTCCATAATCTCAGTTGTCCTCACAGTAACTTGGAGAAGGAGTAATACCTCACTTTGCTGGTAAACTATGAGGCTTTTCCTTGGTAGGAAACTCACCTTTTCAAGACAATTTTGAGCAGGGCCACTGTAGAGCTAATCTACAGTCAGACCATATACCTTCAAATCCTGGGTCCACTGTTTCCTGGAGGGCTGTGTGACCTTGAGCAAATTACCGAAATTTTACCTGCAAAATAGAAATAAAAATAATTGATTTGTTATGAGGATTAAATAAGGTTATCTATGTAAAGGACTTAGTGTTTGGCATAAAATAAGTGCTTGATAAATGTTAACTATTGTTATTGCATATGTAGTACAGACTTGGAAATCTTCACAGAGAGGAATGGGATGCCACAGCAGGCTTTCAGGATAAACTTTGGGTAGGGGGCACCTTTCAGTGGCCATTAAATCACCCCTGGAAGAAACTTCACCAGAATCCATTATCAGAAAAATTATCTGAATCCTGGAAATAGAAAAGAGACTACTGAGTGTTCTTTTCAGTGCAGTGCTGGTCTTGACTTTCTACTTCCTGGGCTGATTTACAACTCTGTAAGTGCAGAGGTAGACTCGTAGAATTTTGTCTGGCAGAGATGCAAATAATTTAAGTCTGGGGGAGCAGATACCCCATAGATTGCTATGTATGGTCCTGTTGGACTTGAACCCAGCAATCTATTAAATTGCATATATATGCACAATTATATATAGTATAATATCTAATTATATGTAACATATAATTACATTATATATAATTATATTATTTTTCACATTATGTATAATTTTTATATTTTGTATTCTATATTACATATAGTTGCATATATATATAATTACATACCTATTATATATAATTAAATATGTATAATTAATTTTATAAAATGTGTGTGTGTGTGTGTGTGTGTGTGTGTGTGTGTGTGTCCCTAGCTTCTCAAATGCTCTTTGGACAGGTTTCTACACATTATTGGTTCTCTAATTAATTAATGCAAGGAATAAAATCTTTGACATGTATTCCTCTTGTATTTGCATAAGTCTCTTTTGTTTGTTTGTTTTTAGAGTCATGCTTTTCTAACCTTTTGAAAAATCATACTTCGATACCATGTACAGAGACAAGGCTTTTTCTCTGGGGTTCCAAACGAGGCCTTTAAGGAAGCCATGTGATTTCTGGCTGAACAAAAACACCCCAGCAACGACACCTTTCAAACCAAAGCTGGCCATGGAGCGGCCCTGAGCCTGGCCCCCTGCCCCAGGCACACACAGCGTGGGGGTTTTAGGACTTCATTCCCAAGCCAGGCTCGTGGGGCCACTGAGGAACTTTCCTCCCCTTCTTCCAGACAAGGTTTGGGGTCAGAGCAGAGGCTGGAGCAGCCCCCTGGGGTTGACCAATTATTTGGCAAAGGGCAGAGATAACATTCCTGCAAATTTCCTCGTATTGTCCTGCCTGGCTCTGAGCGCTCCCAGATGGGATAACGTAGACGTGAGTGACAGGGGAAGGATGGAATACCTGGGCCTCTCCCTACGCACATCCCAGTCAGTTTTACTATTTTACCTCTCAGCCACTCAGGATGGATGTGACCTTGTCTCACCTTCTCATTCTGCTGCTTTCTGACAAAAGCTAGAATTACAAAGTCTTTTACCTCCTCAGAATCCCAATGGAAACCCCCTTTTACTGGGGTCAGAATAAAACCTCAGTGTTGCCCAGGTAGCTTGCAGCAATGAGCAGCTGCCTTACGGTATGAACTCTTGTGGCTCCCAAGGCTGGGCTTCAGAGGGGGGACACATTCCTGTATCCTTTTCTCTCAGCCCAGCCCTCGACCTGCTGGTGAGGGTGAGAGATTTAAGAGGTTTAATGAGAGAGATTTACGATGTAGTTTGGGTAGAATTCTCAGAACTTGTTGATAAATTGGATATGTGGGATTAGAGAAAGGGAGAAATCAAGATTGTATTAGTCAGCGTTCTCCAGAGAAACAGAACCAATAGGATAGAGGTAGATACAAACACAGGCACATACACATATAGACACATATGGATATGTAGAAAGAGATGTATTATAAGGTATTGCTCCTGCAATTATGGAGGCTAAGAAATCCCACAATCTGCCATCACCAAGCTGGAAACCCAGGAAAGTTGGTGGTGTAGCTCGAAGGCCTGAGAGCCAGAGAGCCAGAGGTATAGATTCCAGTCCGAGTCTGAACGCCTGAGAACCAGGACTGCCAAGGGCAAGAGAAGGTCAGTGTTGCAGCTAAAGAAATCAGGCAGAGAGCAAAGGCAATCTTCCTCCATCTCTCGTTCTATTCAGACCCTCGATGGATTGGATGATGCCCACCCACACCAGGAAGGGCCATCTGCTTTACTCAGCCCGCCAATTCAAATGTTGATCTCGTCCCAAAACACCTACACAGACACATGCAGAAATCATATTTAACTAGATATCTGGGCATCCTTTGGCCCAGTCAAGCTGGCACATATAATTAACTATCACAAAGATGATGTTAGGTTTGTAACTTAAATAACTGGGTGCATAGTAGTGGCATTTACTGAGATGGAGAAGACAGGAGGAATACATTTGGAGGTAAGAGAATTGAAAGAGAAGAAGGAGCAAATCCTGTTACGTTTGGGAGTCTTTGGTACAATGTGGGTAGAATTATATAGAGGCACATTAGATTCATCTAATCAACCCAGTTGTCTTTAGTAGCCCTTTCTCAGCTACTAAAATCTTTGCATTTAGGAAGATCCATTTGCCTTTTCCTCGCCTCACAGGCAGCTGAGTGTCTAAGTTAAGAATCACCATAGAGCCACATTTACAATTGCACACTTAGCACGTGTTTCACCAAATTTCCTCTGGAATCCTGGTGGTTTGCTCATTTATAAAGGACACCATCTTGTGCCTTACGTCCGGAGTTATCAACCTCTTTGGATAGTGTAGTATAACATTTTGCTTTAATCAATTTCTTTGGTCCCTAGTGTTCTGTTTGAGTGTATTTATTTGTACTAAAATTAAATTGTTTTAAACTTTAGTATCATCATTGTAATTCAGGAACAAAGTCTTTATTGCTCTCTGTGTAATGAATTAATGAAAGCGATTAAACAAACATATTATGTAACATAATTGATGAAGGGTAATGCTCTGTTAGGCTAAGTCAGCAAATGAAGTGATTTTGTCTGTTTTGATGGGATTTGGTAATTGTTTTAGGGGTTCGGCTTTTTTGTTTGTTTGTTTTTTGTGTTTAACAGGATGGAGATCAATTTGAGGGCTTGCACTTAAATAAATTTTTCCCACTAAAAGTAATAGTGTATTTCAATTTCGGATGATGTGCCCTATTATGAGGGCTTTTAAGAAAAGGATTGCTCTCATAAAGTGGAGAGAACAGTATTGGCTCTCAGAGGGTGTCAGTAAGAGGAGCCTGTGAGTCAGGTCCCGTAGGTCTAGCTCACACCCTTGCTCTCCCTACTTCATACTAAAGATGTCACTTTAACTCCGAAAATACTGAGCCTCACGACAGCTGTGCCTTGTGAGCCATGACACCAGCTCTATCCCTAGACTCTAAGTTCCCAGGAGTTTCATGGCGAGGAATGGGGTTTTGTACAATGGATCTTTCCAACACCGCGTCAGTGAGCGCTTGCCGTTATCATTCAAAAGAAGGAGAGGAAAAGTTACATATTTAGATGCATATGGTGATATGGATGGCACAAATATTTATGAATAGAAAAAGAAGACTAAAGGAAATAAGAACAAAATATTGGCAAAAGTTATCTCTGTGTAATAGGCTGGCACTTCCTTTTTTCAATTTCTTTTTTCATCGTTTGCTTTTCGATATTTCCTACAAACATTTATTCATTCAACAAATGTATTTGGCATGCTTACCACATATCAGGCACCATGCTAGGCCCTGGAGTATCTAAAGGTAATAGAAAGGGTGTGAAGGATGATAGGCATCCCTGCCCCAAGAGCTGACATCCAAAGTAGGAGACAGAGAGGGACAAAGGCAAGGTGCAGTGCACAACGTCAAGGCCATCGTCGACATCACATCCATCACAGACCTCTGTATTTAGTGGAATTTCCCTGCAGATGGAAGTATAGAGTCTTAAAAAGGGGATGTTTTCAGAGTCACATAAAACTGTCGAATGGGATATGAGTGACCCTGAACAATTACAATGCAGTATGATATGTGTAGTGAGAGAGAGAAAAAAAAAACAAACAAACAGTATTGTGTAAGCACACCTGACGGTAGTATCTGTGAGTAAAGGAAGCCTTCCCCTAGGAAGTAAGATTTTGGGCAAACAGGAAAGGCAGGATTCACTGTTACTTTTGTAACCAGAATAAAACAAAGTTGTGGAGAGAGGATTGTAAACCGACAAGGTCCTTGCAATCTGTGAGGCCAACCATGAGTTACCTCACCTCCCCAAATCCTCCTAAGAATGGAAAGTAGGAACTGATTAGAGAACAATGCGGGTGTTGAAATGCAAATGATTTTAGCAGGCTGTGTAGGGTAGGGGTTACCCTATGGAAATGCAAATGATTATAGTAGGATGTGGAGGTTGGGTGGGGATTATCTCATTTTAGCCAGCAAATGTGTGCTTTTGTATAAAAGCAATTTGCAAAAATTAAATCATTCTCTATTCCATCCTCACTGGATAGTGGACCTCCTGATCCCAGTTTTCTGTCTTCTTTCTTTTCTCAATCTCCCACCGTTCTCACTCGGGTTTATTTTCCAGGGCTGCTCTGGACATGGCAGGATTTACCATTTACTAGTCGCAGCACAAAGTGTTTTAAAAATAGTACTGGCTGTTATTGAATGATCAGCAACTGAATACTGAATGAGAAAGAAAGAAGGTGGGGAGGAAGGGTAGAAGGGAGGAGGAGGGAGGGAGGGAAGGAAGGAAGGAAGGAAGGAAGGAAGGAAGGAAGGAAGGAAGGAAGGAAGGAAGGAAAGAAAGAAGGAAGGAAGAAAACATGGAAAATGGAATATTCAATTTAAAAAAAGAATAAAGATCAAATAATGACTGGTTCATTCTACCTCCACTTGGAGGAAGAATCGCAGGTGAAAAGAAACAATTGCCTGACTCTCAGCCCATAGTTCTTCCTTTGGGCCCTTGCTGGTCCAAGTGTGGTCCAAGGACTGGCAGCATCAGCTTCACCCAGAACTTGTTAGAAATTCAGAATTTCAGGCCCCACTGACCCACTGAATCAGAACCAGCATTCTAACCCAAACCAGCAATTTAACACCCGTGATTTGTGCGCATGTTGAAGGTTGAGAAGTGCTATGCTTGTGATTGACAATCTCAGCTGCACATTAGAATTGCCAGGGAATTATACAATCTAACTGCCCCCATATAGCTTGGTGGTTAAAAGCACAAATCCAGAATCTAATTTCCAGGTTCTCTAGTTTATTTGCTACATGACCTCGGGCTAGGTTCATGACCTTTTGGTGCCTTGGTTTTCTCATCTGTGTGGTCGGCAGCTATTGACATGGTTCCCAGCGATTCCTGTTTCCTGGTATTCACAGGCTTGCATAATCCCCTCCCCTTGACTATGGGCTGAACCCGTGGTTTGCTTCTAATAAATAGAATACAGCAGGAGAGATAGGAAGTCATTTCCAAGATGAGGTAAGAAACGATGGTGACTTCCATCTTGCTCACAGCCTCTCTCTCTGACTCCTCATTCGCTTGCTTTGATAAAGGAAATCGCTGTGATGTGAGCTGCCCTATAGAGACCCACGTGCCAAGGAGCTGAGGCCCTGAGTCCAACAGCCACAGGGAACTAAATCCTGTCAATAACTAGTGACTTAACTCAGATATGAGTCTTTCCTGAGTCTAACCTTTAGATCACTGCAGCCCTGGTTGACAACTTGATTATACAGACTTACGAGAGACCCTGAGTTCAAGGGTCAGCTGAGCCACACCTGAAAGCTTGATCCACAAACACTCTGAGAAAATAAATATTGCTTTGACCCACCGAATTTTGGCTGCACAGTAACAGAAAACTAATGTAATCTATAAAATAACTGTGATGGTAGCGTCACTGCATATGCATAGAGTTATTGCAAGATTAAATAATTCCCAAAAAGTGCTGAGAATAGGACCTGGGGTATAATAAGCATTATTCACATTTTATTAATAGATATTATTAGAGAGGCATTAATGCCCTTGGTTCTTACTAAAGAATGTGAGTACTTTCTTTATTACCAAGTAGGCCCAGCCTCCTCTGCTTCCTGAAAGTTTCTCTACCCTCCTGGTCAGTTGACTGCCACTCCAAGGTGGTTTCAGTGTGTCTGCTTCTAGCAGTTCCTCCTTACCCTGAAAAAACTATTTTAAAAAATCAGCTATTTCTAATCTCCTGTAGACTGGGAACATTGGTAAATAAACTTGTTTTAATTGTGACTAAACTAAAAGTAAATAGGCTCTGATATAGGGTCTCAGGAGTTCTCCAATGAGTACAATTAAAGGTTGTTTTTGTGTTCTTCAATACAAGGGGTTTGTTACCGTCCTTTTTGATGCTCAAAGGCTCTTGTTGCTTCTCGTTTCTCGGCTATTTTCTACTCTGTTGAAGTCACTAGCTTAGGAGACCTCTCCGAATTTCTACCATGCGATGAATATATTCTACATCAACTATGTCATTTATCACACCTCCGATTTTATTCATCCCCAAGCTCAAATTTCTCTTAGCTCTATCCAGAATTAATTTATTTGAGTCAAAAATATCCTTCGTTTTTAATGCTTCAGTTTAATCAAGTTTAATTTCTGTCATTTGCTATCGAGAGTCCTAACTTATACAGGGGTTAAGGGAGACCAGCTTGAGGAAGAAACGATTAAATGAAGATTAGAAGATAAATTTCTATGTAAATGTGTGTGGGAGAAGAAGGGGGATTGGAAGATGGTTTAAGGCAGAAGGAACATCTAGTGTGACTTCCCCCAGGTGGAAGGAAGCAAGGCAAGTTTGAGGAACAGAAGGAAAATCGGTGTAGCTGGAATGCGATGCATAAGGCAGAAAGTACACTGGAAGTGTCAGGGGCCATAGCATCCTGGCCTACACACTGGCAAGGAGTTTGGGTTTCAGTCTAAGGGCAAAGACATGACACTAACGGATTTTAAGTCAGACTTCAGCAAACTACAGCCCTGAGCCAAATCTGGCCCTCTGCCTGTTTGGGTAAATACATTTGTATTAGAACATAGTCACGGCAATTCATTTACACAATGGCAGAGGTAAGGAATTGAAACAGAGATCACATAGCCTGTAATAAGCCTAGAATATTTACTGTTTGAGCCTATAGAGAAAGCGTTGTGGACCTTTGTTTTACACTAGTTTGGTTCCATGATCAGACATACGTTCTATGCAGATTCTGGCTGCTGGTGGAGAACGCATAAGGGCAGCCTCCCCCAACATGTTTCCCCTCCTTTACATCCAGCTAGGGCTAGAGCATGGTGAAATATCCTTGTGTCAGAAAGAGTGGGGGTGGGGAATGCAGTTAGCACGAATATGATGGCTAGGTGAAGGGCCAGGGGAGGGAGGGAGCAATTGGGGGGATCGTTTTATAAACCACATAGATGTCTAACCAATGTACTGTATACTTGAAACTAATTTAAATAAATACATTTTTGAAAAAGAGAAAGAAAGAGCAGGAGGAAGACAAAGGAGAGGCCAATGGCCAATGTTCTGGATGATCCACAGACAGGTAAATCGGATGCTATTTTTAACAAACAAAGAACATTTTAGAGAATAAGAGAGAAGAAATAGAAACACATTTTTTTCCTCTCATTGGTATATCAGAAAATGTGGGAGCAAGTACATAAATTTAGATTGGGTTAGGAGTTTAAAACAAAACAAAAACAAAAACAAAAAAGCCACTCCTTCCAGCCTGACATCTGTATGACATCTCTGCCCGCGGACAATTCCTGGAGTGGTAAAACCTGAGAACATGATTCTTATGTAATCGAAGGGAGGAGAACACCAAAATGAGAAAAGACTTCACTGGTTTCAAAATGCACATTTGCTTAGATCTTTCTTGGGTTTACTTAGGAGCAGCATTTGCTAGTAAAACAATAATTATTCTCTAACTTTGGTTGGGAGTAGGGAGGGTAAGATAGAAAATATGAAGCCAAGGGAAGTTGCTGCTTCGGGATAGCTGGCAGAGACCCAAAGTACAACATTGTCTACACACTCTCGAATCAGTGTGAGACTCGAAAGAGAACTATGTGCTGGCAACACGGGCTGGCCCGCCTTGCCAGAGCGGAATTAAAACCATACCTCTACCTCATGCAGACATCGCCCACTGGAAGGATGTTCTCATAAATCCCAGCCTTGGAGCCCATCTCCTGTGCAGCCCCCTCCCTGTTCCCCTTCTCGTTCACTCCTCAAACCAGAGGAACTTAATAAAAACAGAAGGAACACATCTCTCCAGAGCTTCTCTGAGCCGAAAGAAGGGGGAAAGGAAAATACGCAGAGGATGAAGAGGACCACTCTGGTCACTTCCGATCAGGTCCCAGGGGGCTCCGCCATTGTGGCCCATTTGATCTGGGCCACACTGTGGGGTGCAAAGTCCACAGATGCTGGGGGTTGACCCCATAGTGCCTACGGCCACTGAGCTGCTCTTCCCAGTACCAAGCCAAGGAATTCCAGGTTGATTAATGAAACTCTGACCTCCATCCAGAGAAACTCCCAAATCAGCCCAGAGAGAACACAAATGACTATACCCTGTACTTGCATTGAAAAGCAAGGATGAATCACAGCTACAGAAGTGTAGAAAGGAGTTTTTGTCCTGGGGCAGATCCCGCTGTTTCCTTTGGGAGGCCCTGCACTTGATATGCAAGGCTCTCCTTAAATCTGACTCAAATCTCCCAGCTTTTTCCTTCTCACTCTGTACACAAACACTGTCAGACGGATTTGTCCCACGTTCATGCCGTAGGCACCCTGGATCCTATCACCGCACCATCTAGAATGTACTTCATCCTCGTCTGGTCCTGTCACATCCAGGAAAATACTTTAGTGGAAAACAGAAGGTACCGATATACCCGAAAAGAGAAAGAGGAGACCCTACGTAAAGCTAGGACTAGCTTTCAAGACAGTGGGTGACCAGAAATTGTATTTGGTAAATATGGTGGGGTATTTTTTTCCAAAGCACTTTTGCTTCGTGTGTTATCTCAAAAGAAACATACCATTAAGTCTTTTTTCTCAGTCCACCTATGATGGTAGAAACTGGTTGTCTTTTCTATACATTTTTTAAATTTATCTTCTTCCTGGTAATATCATTCTGCCACAAAGGTAGTAAAAGAAGAAGGTCGTTTCTAAAATGTAGCTGCAAGTCAAGATTTAGGACAGTATTTTAGTTCACTCTAAAGTTCAAGAATAAATTGACTTGTTTAATAAAAATTAAACCTTAGTTGGGAAAATTCAGGTGATGAGCTATTTGGAGTGTCTCCACCAAAAGTAAATGAAGAGTCCAGAAAATTTCTCTGTTGACATATATGTATTTGTCTGATTGAACTTTCTATAAAGTTAGGGTTCCATTTGGAGTTCTGGTTAAAGTTCAACTGAGAAAAACGAAAGTAACTTTATAACATTAGCCCTGAATTGGCAATATTTACAACCAATAAGAAATGTTGCTTGAAGCAAGTACCTAGGCCTTCTTTGTGATTTGTCGTGAGCACCGCTTCCTCCCTCCATCCTGAAATACGCTCTTTTCATGAGCTCCACCTCCTAGAAGGAACTCTGGCCTCTTCTTATTCTACTGCATAGACTCATTCGCTTCTACCCAACCATTAAACAACTCTGCTCTGAGCCAAGCCAAGGTTTGCCAGCAGCTACCAGAAACTGGAAGAAAGACATGGAGTGGATTCTCCCTCAGAGCATCTAGAGGGAACCAACTCTGCTAACACCTGGATTTCGGAATTCCAGCCTCCAGAACTGTGAGAGAATACATTTCTGTTGTTTAAACTGCCAGGTCTGTGGTAATTTGTTATGACAGCTCTAAAAAATTAATAAAGCACCCGGACGTGTCTCTAAGCTCTCTGGCCTCTCTCAGTTCCAGACAAATATCTATAACTGTCAACTTTACATCTCAGAGGAACCTAAACTCAACACGTCCCTGGATTAATGCAACATCTCAGCTACCTGTGTTAGTCTGGGTTCTCCAGAGAAACAGAACCAATAGCGTGTGTGTGTGTGTGTGTGTGTGTGTGTGTGTGTGTGTAGATATATATATATAGTTTTATATATATATATAGTTATATATATATATATAGTTATATAGTTATATATCAGAGGACATTTATTATAGGAATTGCCTCATGTGGTTTTGGAAGCTGGAAAGTCCCACAGTCTGCTCTCTGCAAGCTGGAGAGTGAGGAAAGCCAATGGTATAATTTAGTCTGAATCCGGAGCCCTGAGAACTGTGGGGTCACTGGTGTAAGTGCCAGAGTCTGAAGGCACGAGAACCAGGAGCTTTGATGTTCAAGGTCAGGAGAAGATGGACATCCCGGGTCAAGAAGAGAGAATTTGCCCTTCCTCATATTTTTGTTCCATTTGGGCCCCCAACAGATTGGATGATGCCCACCCACGTTGATGAAGACAGATCTCTTTACTCAGTCTACTGAAATAAATGCTAATCTTTTCCAGATATATCCTCACAGACACACCCAGAAATACTGTTTTACTAGTTATCTGAGCATCCCTTAGTCCAGTCAGTTGAGACTTAAAGTTAATCATCATAAGTCCACTCCTTGTCAACTCGTCATCTCATGCATCTCTTTAACCCACACTTACTCTCCAAACAAGGACATGAACAAGGTCATAATTCTGCCTAACATGATACGACTATCCTGTGTACAACCAAAAAGGCACTAACCCCTTCCTCAGAAGAGGAGGTATCTCCTTGAGTGATGTTTACTCTGCTCCTTGATATTCTATCATTTAAATACTGTGATATAAAGTCAATGCATCTTGTTACGTGACAAGGGGATAAGAGAAGAAAGAAAAAAAAAGGTATTTGCTTAATATGTGTATATAGACACACAAGTATGTTTATAACAAAATAAAGAGGAAAATCTCATGACAATCATAGTCCTTGTTTCTGTAATAGTCACATGAACATAGCTGGTCTTTATAACTACCCTCTTCTACTATGCATTCTGTATTCTCTATGACCCCAGCTGGTCATGTTTCCTTACCAGGTGGAGTGACCCAAACCTCATTCGCAAAGAACATGGTCATTAGAAGTCCTGCCGGGATTGGGTTGTTGTAGTTTTTTATTAACCTCAATCATAGAGGATGATAATACTAAGAGACGCCCTAAGGGACCTCCTGTATTACAGGTACACTCTTCCTTACCTTCATTGTGGAGTAGTAGTCCAATTTCTCCTTGATAATTGGGGCCAATCACCAAATCAGCACAGTAACTCCCTTCCTGCCTGTTGATTCAGAGGTATGAGGAGCCCAAAGTGGCCAGGTGGCAGTCTTGTATACCTCTTGATGGAAGCATTCCTCCCTCTGCGACTAAGACCTATAGGCCAGCAGAGCATAAAGTCACAAGAACAGCAATCAAAAATTTTTCTAGTGGGTTACTCGGGGTAATAGTGAATGGTGTCATTCCCATTTCCACCCCTTCATTGCTGGACTCGTGAATCATGGCTATAGTAGAAACAGCACTATATATTCGATGCTGACTCAGAGCATGTGCAGCCTTCTGGAGAACCTGTCTCAGCCCTCCAAGGCATTACCACCTAGCCTGCATTGTAATTGTGTCTTCAAAAGGCTATTCCTCCATTCTACCAAGCCAGCTGCTTCGGGACAGTGGGGATCACAGTAAGACCAGTGGAGTCCATGAACGTGGGCCCATTGCCGCACTTCTTTTGCTGTGAAAAGAGCTCCTTGAGCCAAAGTGATGCTGTGTGGAATACTGTGATGATGGCCAAGGCCTTCTGCAAGTCCACAGATAGTAGTTTTGGCAGAAGTATTATGCGCAGGGAAGAAAAATCCTTATACAGAGTGTCTGTTCCTTCTGCGATGGAAGCAGTCCAAGGTAATCGACCTGCCACCCAGGGGACTAATGCCCCACTGAGGGCTCATGCTTCCTGTCTACTCTCAGAAGGTCATCTTACAACCAAAGACTCTGCCAATAAAATGGGAATAACGTTATGCTCTCCCTGACAGCAGTGACCGTGGGTTTTTTTTTTTTTTCCTGTATCTTCAAGATCTATTTTAGAGCCAGTCTCGTAGTAAAGGCTTATAAGTGTTTATTGATGCAATGTTCAGTTGTCTTTAAATACCAGTTATTGTCACTTGACAAAGATTTTAACTTAGGGCCTCAGTCAACACGTAATACTATTTCTATGTGGTATTTTGAGCTTCCAACAGCCAAATTTCCTGATTTTCCTCTAGAGAGTTTTTCCTCCCCCACTCTGACTCTTTGTGCTGTGGATGGAATATGGGACTGGGTGTCCACCTCTGGCTATAATATTGACCCATGACCCAAATCTGGCCAATCAAAACATCACACCCTACTGGACATATTGAGTGGCACTATGATCGGCGATGGGCATGTGATCCAACCCATGGCAATCGGTCCAATGAAAGCTAATTGTGAGACTCTGGTTTGAATACCCCTTAAAGAGTTGGCGAGAGCTGGACTTCTTCCCACTGGTCTTGGGGAAGTGGGGTTGCAAGCCAGGAGCGGCCCGATGTCATCAGAGGAGAAGGACTCTGACAATGACGTGAACCCAAAGGGAGATGAACCAAGAGAAGGAAAAGACCAGGCCTTGATGACATTTTTGGAGCCTCTAGATCTAGCTATACTTGAACTCACCTTGCCCAGAACTTTCGCCATGTGACATTATAAACTTTTTTTTTTTTTTTAATTAAACTAGCTTGAGTTGCGTTTCTGGTCCTGGCTGCAAAGAGGGCTGTGACAAAACTCTGTCTTCTGAAAACATCTCAGTTTTTTGATGCTTTGAACCTGAGAATTCCAACTTCAGTTCATTACACTGAGCAATTAATGATGCATGTCTCAGGACACTGCGGCAGTGATTAGCTTACAAAGGCCCCGAGCGTGGCATGAGGATCTAGACAGTTTGACAGTACAGGAACTATAGTGATATCTGTGAAACTTCTAAGGACACAAATGGTTGAAATCCATTGTATCTTAAATTCAAACATCTTTGAAGAGAAATCACATTTAATTGGGAGTAGGATGTATATAGTCACCCTTGCTTCCATTGTAACACCAAATTAGTCCCCGTTAATTGGGCCCCATTTATTTTCAATCACTTGTTGCTATTAAATATCTGTACTGGCATTTTAGTCAGGAAGACATTAGCTGAGCCTAATTGCTCAGACTCTATTGAGCAGACAGCCTGTGCTGTGAGATAGCTCTGAAAAGTAAACAATAGAAGGCTTAACATGCAACCCTAGGAATGTCAGGTATGTAGTCATAAAATCTAATAATTTCAACACAGGGAGCGCCTTAGATGAGCCGCCAATTTTCTCCATACCCTGAAACATTAAATGCCCTCAGACCCGACTAATGAAAGGCTAACCTCATTGCCAACTGTTAAAAAAGTATTCTTGAAAAGACAAAAATCATGATTCTCATACAAATATAAAATGAACACGTCAAAGATTCCATTTTATTCATCAATTAATAAGGAACCCTAAGGTGTTCAAAGGAGAAGTCACATATGTAGGCAATCAGAAGTGCTGATTGCATTTCAGACATGCTGAAATGCGTTTGTTAATAGATGCAAGACTGGGTTCTTCCACCAAACGTTCATTTGCACTGAATGTAGACCAGAATTCTTTACATGATTATGGTTTTTTTTTCAACTTACAGAGTTATGAAATAGTTCAAAGACAATAAAAGGTACAGAGCACTAGAAAATTAAAGAACCCAAATTAAAGGAGACTGCCTAGCATTCCATATGACATCCAGTAATTTCTTTCTCTCTTCACCAAAGATTTATGCAATTTTTCCTCTCAGTGTATAATGTTTTCACTAATCAAATATATATTACCCATGTTATTTGAGCATTTTTGTGGTTTTTGAAAAAGCTCACTGAGCCTCAGTTTCCTTACTTGAAAAGAGGAAATTGTAATATTCATTTTGTAGGGTGCGGTGAAGATTAAACGCAATAATGTCTGGGAAATACCCTAGAACCGCACTAGACACCTAGTAGGTTAGGGAAGAATTTGTGCTTCAGTAGAAAACTATGCACTGTCTAGAGCACATCCTTCTGGGTCATATGATTCTGATTCTATGGTGGCTCTGCAGTTTTCATTGCCTTTAAGTTTTTTTATGATTATAAATCGTAGGTAACTAATAACAATGCAAGTAATTTTGGTCTATAGACATGCAAATAAATTCTGTCTGGCAGAGGAATAACCTGCCCCTCCTTAAAAAAGGTGGTTTTGCAGTCATTTGCAAATTCATAATTTCTACTCTATAAAGGTCTGCATTTTGACTTCTCCTTTAAAGCAATTGTAACATCCATCAAAAACTGCCCCCTCGATTATCAATCATCAATGCAATTCTTGGTAAGACAAAGCTGAGTTTATTGTTTACTGCAATGAAGGAAAATACTACCTGGCAGAGCTGTCTGGGAGGGAGGGAGGGAAAGTCGGAATTTACTAAGAATCGGAAGCTTGATGTAAGGTGGGTTTTCAAAGCAGGGGTTTGATTAGGGTTGGGTAAGGACCATGTACCAAGTCAAGGGTTGATGGACAGACTTATTATTTGCACAGTTTCTTTGCCACTGTGAGGGCATCAGCTTGGCAGCTGAGGAAGGCTTCTATCCATCCAGAAAGCATACATACAAGAAGAATATATTGATCAGCCATACTGGCAGTTGAATGAAGTCCAACTTAAACGCACTATGGCGGATGAAGGGATGCAAAAACTGAAAAATGAGGTTTGCCAGGGAGCTTGGAAGAACCAAGAGCCCCTCTTAGGCTTCCCCTAAACCCCACTATTCATTCGATTTACGACCATAGTTTCTCTCATTTAGGAGCAGAGTGTCACCATGTTACAATGGTATCAGGATGGCAAAAGTCTGGTAATGGGGGTCATCTTTGCAGAGTGGACTTCATCCACATATGCTACAATCTTTATAGATTTTGCTCCTGCCTTTGCATGAAAGTTAGCTAAGCCATTTCCCTTACAGGCAGTCCTTTCAGTGTGAGCTTCAATTTTGACAACAGACAATATTTAATACCAGGACGTATTAGACTTCCAGGAATTTCACACAATTTCTGGAATACTTATAACATACACCTATACAGATACAACATAAAGAAAGCTTTATGTTTGGACATTTGGCTAAATAGGATCACAGATTATTATGAAATAAAATTTAATTAACTTTTTGACCAACGTAACAATAAAAGATTTCAAAGACAAATACAGCAGAAGTTTAGCTCTTACTATTGAGAAGATTCAGTTTTCTTAAGTAATCAAAGACCTCAATGACATAAAACACAGAAAATTATTTTGATAAAATACAGAATCTTTGCTTTCTTGGCAGAAAACTATTTATGATATCTTATCAGGAGTAGACCAACAGTCCAAGAAAACTTTGTCCTTTTAGCGGATGGAAGAATATTAAGTTTTAGTATACTATTGATATTAAACTTTATGTAAGGAAAAAAAAAAAGAAAAAAAACACTTCTAACAAATTCATCCAATCTTGCTCAACTTGATCACACAAAAAATTTTTTCTTAAGATTTTTTTTTCATAAACTTTCCACAATGTTCTGTGTCCATTTTAGTTCTTATTCTTTTGCCCATTCTGAAACAACCAGGACAAAATTAATTCATTTCCCTTAACAAAAACACATATCCATACTTCATACTTTATACCTTTTTTAAAAGCCAAAACACATTCTACACTTCTTATATAAGTTGTTTCCCTTATTATTTTTTTGTAGCTTTAAATATTTAGAATTCTTAACCTTGAGCACCTTTGATTTCTGGTAAAAACTAAGAAGTAAGCAATTGTGAACTGCCTGACACACCAGCATTCTTTAGATTGATAAATTTATAAATACAATCCATGATTTTTAGAAATGTATGCTTTTGTATAATACAGTCTTTCGATGGGGGCATAAGACTTGTTTACTAACATAAATTTATCTTTAGTTACTCTGTAATATAAAGGCAGAAGTGTATAAACCTATGTTGAGTAATTAATATTTTATTATTTTATCTTATTTGGAAATGATCTAGCTATTCAATGACTATTCATCATTTAATTTAGCTAGCAAAAATTTTTAAAGTTTCAAGTTACCAAAGAGATTTAGGAAATCATTTTTAAGTGCACATAAAATATAATAACGTTAACAAGGTCAACTAAAAAATTTATTTTCTTTATATCAATTTAATTGATCTTAATGATTATATCTAGATTATCTACAATTTTTCATTAGGCATTAGAAAATATCAGCCATCATCTTAAGTTATTTTTTCTTGATGACAAACTTATTTAACCAATAAAGCCAAGTAAAATAAAAGTATTATATTTAATTATCATAGCTCTAAAGACATGCCTGTTTTAATTGGACCAGTAACCTTAAATAAGCTTTAATAATGAATATTTTCCTCAGATTCCATGAATCTGAAAAGCATTTGGGTTAGTTTCTATTATATATTTGAGAATTTTTAAATAAGCACTTATTTATTTAAGCCAATTAAATAGAGCTCTTTTACAAATTAGCAATGCCATCCCGAAGTAGGAAATATTACACAACACGTAGGAATATACAGACAGACACAGAGATCTCCTTGCCTTCATTTTAAAATTACTGCCATGAGACAGGTATATTAATGTAAAAGTTCACTAGTTACAAAAGAACAGTTGGAATGAGTTGTTTGTCTGCTCAGATAGCTAAAACTTTTTCTCATTAATATTTTTGAAGAAGACAATTAATATTTGTATTTGTCCTTGGCAAGGGAGTCTTTGAGCCAGAGCAGCAGTCTATGCTCTCAAAAACACTCTCATTTCCTATTTTTCTGCTTCAATCTTAGGAATTGGAGATGATAAACATAGGTGGGCTTTGAACTACTTCTGGAGCTGCAGTTATGGTTTTGCAAAGATTTGTAAGATAAGAACAACTGCTCTCAATTCCCAAAGAACTGGGTTGTAACTTAAGTGATATCATAGGTTACTCTACTCTGTCCAACTACATCATCCCTAATTTGTTTCTTTCCCTTTGGGTACCTAGTTCTATTTCTGACCATAGTTATTAAATCCTTTCAAGTATTTTGTCAGGTTTCGGCTGAGACAAACAGTAAATATTTCTGGCAGTATTAAACAATTCCGTAGACTCAAGAGGGTGCAAAGGTTACTAACTTCCAGAGGTATCCCCTCTGATAGCCAAAAGAGAAACTGACAGCCTGCCTGTCATAGGCAGGCAGAAAGCCAAGAGCCAAGCTCTCAGGATGATAGGCAATAGCTGTTCCTAAGTGGGGGAAAGGATCAGTCATAACCAACTGGTTTGGATTTGGGAAGGAAAGGACCATGAAATTTTATTTCCCTCTCTCACTGGGCTCAGGAGGTAATCCATTTACAAAAACTGTTAAGGATCCTCCCTTGGTTAAAGAACTTCTCTAATAGCCCCTAAGATTGGCCTTAGACCAGGGAAAGAGAGATATTTGAGGACAAGAGCCTCTAAGGGAGAACATCGGTCTTACAGTCTTCTATTTTGGTACCTTTTATCTCTTTAATTTTTCATTAGCCTTTTGCAGCAAATCTTTCAATGAAGCTCTTTTGGAATTTTCAAAGCCTTTCAGACCAATTAAAATTAGGTATCTTGTTCTGTTTATTTGATTTGTAAGCCCTTGCTCTTCAGTACACTTTTAAATGATCCAATCTAACTGGAATGTTCCTCATCACTGCCGTTGTAATTTTAGGTTATAATTTCCTTGGAGGCTGACAGCATTTTGGTACGACCCTAGCTGGAAATGGAGGTCAGCTCCCATTTCTGTCTGGCCTTATTTTGAAACTTCCAAGCTGATGGTTATCAAGTTGAGTTTTTAAGACATAAAATTTTTAGGTTGTCTTTAATAAAGGTTTACCATTTTTTTTCTTTTTCTTAAGTGCAGAACAATTGTACTTCTAATGTCCTGATATTTTTATAATACCCGCAAATATCTGAAGGCAAATAGGAAGGAGTATAAGTGAACTTCAATTTTTTTTTCTCATTTCTGTCCTTCCATCTTATTAAGGGAATCTTAATGACTAACCATTAAAACAAGATGAGAGCTCTGTAACAACAACAACAAAAAATGTTTTCCTTCTTTTCAATTTAAAAGTTTTTCCAATATAAAGGATCCATCATCTGGCCTTGACAAGTAGGATCTTAGTAGTGACTCAGATCAATAAGCCTTTTTATGGTTTCACCAAAGACAAAACACAGACCTAGAAAATTCACTTCCAGAATTAGAAATAGCCGTTCCAAAATACAGAGAATTACGTGTCCCTTTCCCCCACCCCCTCTTTTAAACAGAATAGGGTGTTTAGATCCCCTAAGCGTGGAGCCACAGCCTACTCAGCTGCCCACCAGATGCATATGTATCCTTCAGTTGGCAGAAAACAAGAACTAAGGGGCCCCGTTTTAACCATCTCTAGGAGAAAATGGATAGAAGCAGAAAACTCTTGGCCCTGTCAGACATAAAGACAAAGAGGTGCCACTTACCAGTCACAAGCTCCAGATAAAATCTTGTCTTTCTGTCTTATCAGATATAACCACCCAGAATCCCTAGTCTGTTAGACTGTCCCCCCACACACACCCAGGTGCACCCTGGCAAGTATGCCCTCCAGACGGTGGAGGCCAGAGAAAAAATATTTTCACTAGTCACAAAGGCCAGGTTCTCAGGACATTTAACAAGACAAAAGAGGGAGACACCAGACAGAGACAGAGAAAAAACAGAGACAGAGCAAAACAGAATTAACAATACCCGTGAGTACTCATACCAAATAACCAAAAGGCACTAGTTCCACAAATATTTTATTCTGCTAATCCAAATTTAGAAAAGGAAAGAAAACCACTCTGCTTCTACTGAACTCTTCAGGCAGAGGTCCAGGAGTCTGAATTTGCAAGAATTCTTACCTTTTTTCATCGGCTCATGTTAGCAGTCCCAGGATCTTTCTTCTGCAGTAGCTTTGAGGTGAGCAGTGTCTAGCCAGTGATCTATTCTGCTCGCAGGAAGAATCGTCCCTCTACCCTTCTATGTTCTTTTGGCTTGCCTAGTAATTAAATCAACATGAGACAGATTAGCAAGAGAAAGTAACCAACTTCAATTACATACCTACATATGGAGCCCCCTATACATGAGAGGTTCAGAGACAGGAAGTTAAGATGAGGTATATGTGGCATTCGCAGCTAAAGATGAGGTAAAATGCCTTGGGCTTCAGAGATGGGGAAGGTAATTTGCAGGACGATAAAAAATGTCCAATAATTACAAGTCTGCCCTGCCCTATAGATAGGTCGTAAAAGTTTTTTCTGGTGATGACTCTTAGTATGGGCAAGGTTCCAAATTTGAATTCTTTAAGGGAGAAGGAAAAGTTTCTCCTGAGGCCTTGCTTGCCTTCAACTCAAAATAATTCACATGCCAAAGTGGCACATCTTGGGGAGGCCTGTTCTGAACCCCTTCACAGTATTCTATCTTACTTAGAACTTATCTAGCCATTCAATGAAAATTCATTAAGTAATTCAATTTACTATCAGTCCTAAAGATCTTGAAAATGAATCTTCTAGCTGACATGCTACAAAATATAGTAACTGTTGAAATTAAATTTTTAGAATAATTCAGCACAATTTTTAATTTTTCATAACTATAAAAACTAAATATAAGAAATACTAGTTTATTTGATCAGTAAACCTGCGTAAGTTTCAGAACATACCCAAGTAAGATAAAATCATTAGCTTCTATTTTATTTTACTATGCTAAATCAGAGAAGACATAATTGTTTTATTAAATCAAAAATAACAAACTAGTCTCGTGTACAAAATTTTACCTAAAGTAAAAACAACTCAAATGGGACTCTTAAACCATTTGAGTTGTTTCTAGCAGAATATTTTTTTAACATATTGAAAGTATTAGTCTGATTTTCTTAATTTCCGAGATTTTTTTGAATATTCAATGAATATGAGTGTTTATTTGAAATCAATCAGAAGAGTTCCTTTAATCTTTAGAGAAATTTCTGCTCAACAGATCCCTCCTGGCGCTTCATCAATCAATCATTTTACTTTTTACATAGTTCTGCTATTTTCTTAGCCAGGACAGGACAGGACAGTTCTTTTCCATTGTCTTTTGTCTTTGTAATACCTATAAGCTGTCTTCATAAAAGACTCCCTCCTTTGGAGTTGAATAACGGAGATGAGAGAGAGCATCTATCTACATGTTTTATCTGCAAGGCCATAAATTCATTCAGATTTCTGCTTTGTTTTTATCCTAAGCTATTTCCAAGTGCTCGGCAGGTATTGGAGTTCTGGCAGTAGGGTTATTTTCCTATTCTAATCTATGCTTATGTATTAAATACTCAATTTCTGGCTTAACACCATTTATCAAAAGAATGAGGGAAAAAGTCACATCCCTTCTACATCTCCTGAATGCTGTCTAAAGCTGTTAAGAGCCTATTCCTGAAGTCTCTAAGATACTCATCCTTCTTTACTTACGACTGGATTAGAAGCTAATCTACTTTCATAGGGAAGACTTTGGGGATAGATTCCAGAAGATTTTATCCAACATTTACAGCTATACTAAACTCCTCTGATTTCCTATGAAATTCAGGGTCCTTTAAATCAGGGGTCCCCAAACTTGCCTCTCACCCCAGGCCTTTGAACCAGCATGTGGCCTGTTAGGAACTGGGCTGCACAGAAGGTGAGTTGTGGGCAAGAAGCAAATCTTCATCTGTATTTGCAGGCTCTCCCCGGCGCTAGCATCACCACCTCAGCTCCACCTCAGACTATCAAGCATGAGATTCTCATAGGAGCACTGGTCCCTGGTGACAAAAAAGTTAGGGACCACTGCTTTAAATCACCATTTGGAGCTTCCAGTTCTGCTTTCTCCACCTATTTCTTAGCATCTAAGTTTCCCACTAACCCTCATTAATAGAGACCTGTGAGTCCTGTATTAAACGTTTGTAAAATTATTCTAAGTTCCCCTGCAAATTTTCCCCCATCCTGTCAGCTCTCAGCTGAGTGAAACCAAGGCTTGCAAGCAATAGCAAGGGGTTTTGTCTTTTCTGAGAAAGATTTGACTCTGAGACAACTGAGCGTAAGGGGAGGGAAGAAGGGAAGAGGAGCAAATCAGAGGGAGTAATAGGGGCAGACAGAAACGGCACAGAATTGGGAGAAAATAGTAAGATGAAGGCTATTATTAGGTTCAACTTGTGATTTCAGAGGATCTAAAAGAGGGACAATTTTCAGTGTGTGTTTGTTTCTTTTGCTTTGCTTTGGCCAAGGAATCTCTTAAGGAAGAGATTTTGGGATCTGAATGTTTTTGAATGCTTCTTTATGCCAATTGAGAAATGTGAAGTATTGGCAGTTTGAAGTTTGTTCTTTTTTTGAACTGAACTTTTCAGTCCCCAGAGCCGGCTTGAAGAAAGGACTTACTCCAGGGCCTACACTCATCTTCCTTATGAACTTTTCCTATCAGTAGACAATAAAAGAGATAAGGACACAGAGACGTATTTCCAACAAGGAAATTTAAGTCTTGTCTCTAGAGCAGAGGTTCTTAACCATTTTTTTCCCCCATGGATTCCCTTGAAAGTCCAGTGAGGTTTATGAGTCTCTTCTTAAAATCCTGTTTTTACATGCTTGGGGGAAAGATATATGGAATAATTTTTTTAAACCGATTATATGCAAAATAGTAATATAGGTGCATCTTTATTAATACATTAAATAATATGTTCCAGTAGCAGACCCGATCATTATTGTAATGTAAAGCATATAGGCTATTTTGAGATCTCTGTAAAACTGTAATATAATATGAAAATATCTGAGGTTCTCACTCATACAACCATGGTTTATTGTCTATGTTCTTAATTAAAAGACACACTAAATTTAAGTGATAATGAAGGTGTAATTTCCCCCCCCTCCCAACCAAGTTAATGGACCTCCTGAATTCTACCCACATGGACTTGAGGTGTTCGCAAACCTTAGTTGAAAACACCAATGAAAAAGTGAATACATTTTTAAAAATTAACTTAATCCTAGTCAATCAGAAAGCATGCTGCAGGGTAATATACACCATATAACCTCACTGCTATAAAAACAAAACCAAAAAGTGCCATGCTGTTTGGAAGAGGAAAGGAAAGGTGTGGAGAGACACAAACAACTGGTCCCCTGGCTGGACAGGCAGAAGTTGGAGGGACCAGTTTATATTTTCTTGTTATAGTTCGATATTGTTTAATGCTTTACAGTAAGTGTATTCTCTTGTAGTCATTATAGACTTAATTGTGTCCTCCCCTTCAAATTCACATGTTGAAGTCCTAACCCCCAATGTGACTGTAGTTAGGACAGGGCCTTTAGGGAGACAATTAAGGTTAAGTGAGGTCATAGAGGTGCGGCTCTAATCCAATAGCACTTTCCTTATAAAAAGAGGAGGACACCCCCAGAGACCTCCCTCTATCTCCACGTGAACAGAAAGGAGGCCATGTGTGGACACAAAGAGAAGGTGGCCATCTGCAAGCCAGGAAGAGAGGTCTCCCCAGACACCGACCCTGTGGACACCTTGACCTTGGACTTCCAGCTCCCAGAACTGTGAGACAATAAAGGTCTGTTTTTTAAGCTGTGACATTTTGAATGGTGGACAAGACACATTACAGTAGTTTAGGAGGGGAGACATACTTTTTTAAATAGCTGGTTTGAAATCCAAACACAGAGTATCGATTTGCAATAAAAAATTATACCCCGTGGTCAGGAAAGCTTTAATATCATAAGAGGAAGTTCCCAGAAGGGTAATCTAGCAGAATCAATGCCCCCTTTACCCTAAACCCATAGCCCATGTCAATATCAGAATCTTACAAAGCTGCCTGATACCCGGACAACTGTGGTTCCCAGCAGGATTCTAACTGGTATTTTCCAGTCCCATCTCTCCATCGGCATCTCTACTGTGCCATGGTAATTTCAAAAACAGCAGCCTATTTTTCCCAGCAAAGAGAATAATACAAAAACTATTCCCAGGAAAGAAAATAGTGTGGGGAGGAGGGGAAGCAGATCTGCCAAGGAATTTCAAAAAGCCAAGAATCTATTGTGTGGTATCATTTAATCTTTGGGTGGTCTCCCCCTCCCCACCCAACTCCTAGCTTTCTGGCCCTAAGTACTCTTGACTTAAGATATCTTGAAGATCACCAGAAATGGAGTCTTGTAGATCATGCATGAAGCCTTATCTTTCCTGGTTTTGCTTTTATTTCAGAGGTCACCCATCCAAAGCGCTCCGGGAGGTTCACAGCGCTAATGAATCCCTTGCTGAATTCACAGTAGCAGCTCTCAGGCCACACATTAGTGCCACTTAGACAGAGATCAGATTTCCTTTTTAAGCAAAAACTTCAATAGCTCACAGATCAGCCAGCTGAAAATGCTCTCTCTGACTTACAATTTGAACAGTGGGGGGTCTCAGGGAGCGGAAAATAAAAACCAAATTCCAACACAACACTTTACATTTTTAAATCTTCCCTAAGCGCATTTGTGAAATCATTTCTGTTTGCTTTACGAAGAAATGGAAGCTCTTTGCTCTAGGTTAAACAGAGAATGCTCTTAGGACAGTTGCAGAAGCGTTTGATCAGTTATTTGCAATTAAGTAATCATTTACAAGCAGAGAGATCTTAAGAGTTCATTTCTCAAAACATCAATTTCTTCGTGTATAAAAAGGGAATAAAAGTACATGGTCAGGTTACTTCCTAAGACTGTCGTAAAGATTAAATGAGATAATAATATATAATAAAAATTACTGTCAGTGCTAATGATATTTGAGACTCAAATAAAGCATTTCTTTGGTAAACTCAAAGCCATGTAAGTGACCGTTTTAATAAATTTGGGGAATTATGTCAAGTTAATTCTGGTTGAACATGAGCCCAAGACCCCTAAGTTTCTCATACAACTGGTACTGAGATTCTTTAAAATCAGATCTGCAAGAAGGTAATACAGGTAAACAAACACGATTATGTAGCTGGAGAAATGAACCCGGTTAGCTGCCTTTTCCAGAAAGAGGAGAGAAAACGGGGAGAAAAATGGCCCCAAAGAATACAACTGAGACCTTGTTACTGGTGACTCAAAAGCTTCCTGGGTCCTTCTGAAGCTCATGGGTAGACATATTTCATATTCCCAGGAGGCTGGAGAGGGCATGACTTGAAAGCAATTTGAGAGAGGTAGACAGGAATGTTATCATGTGAGTTTTGACTTTACTATTGTTGAGACTTCACAATGGTCCTTGGAAGGCTGTGTGTGTGAGTGTGAGTGTGAGTGTGTGTGACTGTGAGTGTGTGCGCGAGTGAATGAGAGAGAGAGTGAGAGAGAGAGAGAGAGAGAGAGAGTGTGTGTGTGTGTGTGTGTGTGTGTGTGTATTGGATGTGCCTGCGGTGCTTGGGGAGGGGAGAGGTCCCACCACGAATGAAAGTGTCAAGGCTACAACTCACACCGGTCTGGAGACTTCTACCAGTACTTGGCTTGGGTGCCCAGGACTACCATGAACTTTACTGGGTGCTGAGACTATTAAGACTCTGTCAGACCTACCACACCCCACTCTTCCCCAGGCCGAACCAGAAACACAATAGCAAAGGACAACTGTGGAGTGACCACCGCAGTAATACCTCAGGGCAATTCATCTTGGTGACTCAGACGTAGAAAATGACCTACTTGGAGAGGAGGGATTCATACTCTGTGTAGAAAGAGGTTTTCTGAAATTCAGACATACAGCACATGACAGAGGCAGAATGTACTCACAGAATGGCTTCAACCCGAGCCCAAGGACTGATGTTAGGAAATAGGGATGCCCACACGAGACTAATAGCATGTGATAAGCTTCAACTCCTTAGGGGCTTTGCCCTAGGATGGGAATATTAATAATCAGCACGTAATTTTTAAATGTCTCCCTCTTAGTTATCCTCCACCCGACACGAAAGGCTGATACTCAGAGCCTTGAATGATCACGCTTTGCAAAATAAAGGAAAGGGCAGGGGCAGGATGCATGAGCCGCCCACTTTCACCCTACTACTGCCGTTGGCAGCATCCTAGCAAGGGCTCTGTGTCCTGTTGCTCAGGCAGACTCCGGCACGTCTGAAATCAGGAGAACACAGGTGCTAGCCAACAACTCCGGAGCAGATAAGAGACCCCCTATCCCTGTTTCCACCCCATCTTCTTCCCCCATCTCCCCGCCATTCCCCCCCCCCCAAAAAAAAAAAACCTTAAAAGAGATGGTCTCTTAAGGCGGAGAGAAAACTGGAACTTGGTTTTCAAACTATCTGGAAAATCTTTAGGAATTTTTGAGACCATGAATCACTTTAATACATTTGGTGGTTGATAAATGGCTTGCTTTGCTGCGAGAAGCAAACATAAACGATGGTCTGGGATGCATCAGACCTACTGGATTTTGCTTTATAACATCAGTGATGGTTATTAACCTCTTTTCCACTCCGACCTCTTCCCCACCTGCCCATTTTAGGCTTCACCATCTCACACCTAAACTACTACAATACTCTCTCAATGAACTGCCTTTAGCCTCTCCTCATTCCTCCCCATTCCAATTCATCTAGAATTTCTTAAAGTGCCATTCTCACACACACATGCGTGTGCACACACACGCAAACACAAATTCACTAGTGCCTCCAGTGCTTAATGCGTAGTGGGTACTCAATTAACAAAAATGGACAGGTAGGTAGATGGTTAGAAGAAAGAGGGCTAATTTGGAGCAAATCTCATACTCTTCCTCTACAGTGTTATAAAACATAATGAAGAAGGGTCAGTTCAGTTTATAAAGCAATTTTGCCACTTCAGTATCCACAATACTCAGGTGTTGTTATCACATTTGCCCCTCACGTCCTAGATGCAGGAACTGATTCTTGAGGAGGATAATAACTTGTCTGAAGACACATAACTAAGAGGGCAGGAGATTTTAATCCAACCGGGTTCGCCGGTTCCAGATCCTTTTACCCCCCGCCCCCAATCCCTTCTACTTTGTTCACTCCTCCTACTCGATTTACCTTAATCTCTCCCCGTTTTCTAAATAGGCAACGAATAACCTACTATTTATTGCCTCCACATCTTTTCTTAAGTCGTCCCATCAGCAAGGAATGCCCTCGCAACATTTCTCCACTTAGCGATACTCATTACCATCGCAGCTGTCACTTACTGAGCATTTACCATGTGTCGAAGGAGGAGAGTGTGGCGAGGGTACACTGGCTCTTAAATGTTTTGGCTTAGAAGTGACACACATCACTGTCATTCACATGGCATTGGCCAGCACCGGCCGATGGCCCACCTGAGGGCAAAGTGGCTGGGAAGCAGAGTTACCCCATGCACCCAGGATGGAGAGCAGAACCAGACGAGACTGAGCACTAGAAGCCTCTGTCAATAGACCAAAGGCCTGTGAACTGGAGCCCATGGTAAATAAACTGCAGAGGAGAAAAAAAAAGAGGAACACTGAGATACAGAGAACTAGGGTCGGTCTCCTACAAAAAAAACAGGGCAGGCCCACAAGGTGAGCCTGGCTCAGTGACAGGGGACCAGTAATCCGCAGTGGATGCCCTGCCTTAGGACAGGCGACTCAGGTTCTCAGATAGGGGATCAGGTCAGTACTTGGACACTGCTTCTCTGAGTCATCTAACAGCGAATATGATTTTTTAAGTTCCTCGGCTTCTTCGTGAAAGGTAATCCACGCAGTCACATAGCATAAAAGGACTGTGTGACAGCAACGTACACACCACGCCCGAGTCCCAGGACAGGTGTATCTCTCCCTTGTTAATGTGCACATGTGCATGCACGCACACACACATACACACACAGGAGAAGCCAGCTTTTATATATTCTGTCTTTCGCTTGCTGCCTGGAGAACTCAACTGAGGGACTCATTGTAAGAGCCTCACCTTTTGTGAAGTTAAATGCTCAGACAGTCCATCAGGCTGCGTGATTTAATAACTAAGCTCCCTAATATGGCTTTGCTGGGAGCGGTCTGTCTTTAGCTTGGGAACTGAGTTAGGGTTACACTTACCTATTAGCCAGGTAGTCTTGTGAGGGTGAAGGTTGCTAGGATCCATATTCATAACAGGCATCCAATAATATTTGTTGACAATGCTGCTGGCAGCAGTGACCTTGTGCAGAATATCTCTGACCTTGAATTTAACTCCAAGACATACACACAGGATAAACCAATAGCCTACTAGTATCGCCAGGTAGCCAGAACATGGGTCTGGCCAGCCCTGAAGAAGCCTCCCTATGCCGATCCTTAGGACTACATGAATAAACTGATTTGAAACTTCGTTTCAATATTTGGAAGCTGAATATTTTCAAAATAATTGATTAAGCCAAATGGTTTTAAACTACTCCGCGTGTATAGGTACCACATGTTCTCCCCACGCCACGGACAACAATAATTTGGCAATTTCTAGCTTGAGCCCAAAAATTCAGCAGGTAAATGTAGATCCTAATGTTGATAGAGCCAATGGTCACAAAATGGTGGCATCGAGCAGTCACTTACAGTGAATGGACTCATCTCTGGGATTTCCAGGAGCAGAACTAAACTAATGCTTTTGGTGGACAGGAAGTCAATGATCTGGTAACTTACTGTAATTATGGCCCTAGTATAGACATGAGTAAGCCTCTTTTACGTTCTCCGACCCTCACAACTGGATTCAATTCTATTCCATTTTTATTGATAAACTACTTATGTTAAATATGGTATTCATATCTGAAGCTAGAAAGATAATGATGATGATAATAAATGTCATCTTATGTTCATTTTACAGATGAGGAAACGGAAACTCAGGCGACTTCAGTTGTGGCAAAGGAATTAGTGGCGGAGAGGGATGGGGAGGGATGGGGAGAAGGGCTGTGTTTGCAGAGTGCACGCTTACGCCACCACGGCCCCACAGCCTACCCTCGGAGGACTCGCGGTCCTCTGGGATATACAGGATGCATCACTGCACCACCGGCATGCGCCCCAAGGCATCAGCATCACCCCAAGCATTAGCTTTCTCCTACCGTCCCATTCCCACCTTGCCCCGCCTCCTCTTATCTGTCCCACACTGAGAGCTGGAGAGCTGGCCCCAACCCTCGGTCAGAGCCATCCTGCCTCATTCTAGCCCACTTCCTGCCAAGAGCTCAGACTGCTGCTCCCCCAGAACTCAGACCCTCTGCCAGACTTTGACGTACCAAGGGGCGAGCAGTACGGAGTGAGCGCTTCCACGCAGGCTCCCTTCTCTGAGATTCGGCTTCCTTACCAATGAAATGGAGGTGATATTAACTCCCCCGAAGGGTGAATGAAACAATCTACGTAAAGGGCTCAGTACAGGGCTTGTGTCCTGGGAGTCCCCATATGCCCGAGCCTCTCAAGATTGTGCTTTTGGCCAAGAAGATTAGACCACCCTCCCCGCAAAGCATTAAGAGAGCTTCACTGGGATTTGTACACTCCTCAGATGCCATGCACTGCCAGGTTAGGGGTCCCCCTCTGAAATCAAGCCAGTTTCCCCTGCCCCCTCATATCGGCCAAGGGGACGGGGCTCCCCTAGCCCCCGACAGCTCTGGCTGAGGTCCCAGCATGCCTGCTCCTGTTGACACACACCAGAGCAGCACTGTTCAATAGAAACTTCTGGGCCGATGGAACTGCTCTGTATCTGTGCTGTCCAAAATGGAAACCAGCAGCCACAAGTGGCTACTGAGAACTTGAAATGTGGTTAGTATGACAAAGGAACGGACATTTTAATGATTGTAATTACTTTTAATTTAAGTCACCACACGGGGCCGGGGCTAGCAACTGTCCTAGTAGACAGGGCAAATGTAATGCACGCATACCCAGGTGTGCGCCCTGTCTCTCTGCTTCACCCCACGTGGGGTTGCTTAGCCACGCACGGTGATGGTCAGCCTCACAGGTAACTCACCACACAACCGTTTTCTCCTAGAGATGAGCCGAGTGCACCCACCTCTGCCCTGAGAAATCCACCTCCCAGGTAACAACGCTTTTAGGGGTCACTGGAAGGTGAGGCGAAAACAGAGGAGCACTCCAGCGGTGGGGCCGCAGCCGCCGGAGCTGAGGAGGGGTGTATATAATTACACATCCCAGAGCTGGAGAGGATTAGAGGTGCTACAGAAGTGAATGTCAGGCAACATGATATTCCACAGGTGTGAAAGTAGTGTTTCTATAGGGATGGCCGACACTCCCTAAATCAAAAATATCTGCTGCTGGGGGAAAAAAAAATGAGAGTGAAGTGCATCATGAACTAGGATGGGAAAGGAGAGACCGTACAGCGTATCCGGGGCAGCAGACTGCACCTGCCCACCTGACTGCCCACGCATTGCTCTAGAAACTGCGTCCTTTATCTGGGATATCTGATTTCAATTGAAAATAGGTATTGAAAAAAGCAAAGTAGGTTTTACAACTGAGGAAATGGAAGCATAGAAATGTGAAGCTGTTTACTCAAGTTCATGCAGCTTATAAGACTTGTAACCGAGCTATGACATTCAGGCAGTGGGACCCCAAGCCTCATCCTCGGTGACCCAGGATTCACATGAAGGCCGAGCTTGTATACAACAGAAGAGATTGTTTTAATGATCTAGGCATCAAGTAAGAACTGAAAGAAATATAAAACCGAATCAGTTCTAGTACCTGGTGGATGTCTAGGACCCAAGGGCCACCGTGAGGGACTCGAGAATGGGGATCTGATGTAAGGATCGAGACGATGAGTTGGGGTTTTGATGTGTTGAACGGCAAGTTACAGTGAGAGAACTACACGAAAATGATCGACGGTAAGCTGGAGACCTGGCACTAAACCCAAGGAGAGAGGTGGGGACCGGAGATATCAATATAAATCGGGAAGTGGTTGTACAGTGAACAACGCCTCGAAAGAATAAAGAGAGAGCAACGACCGCCAAAGCATTGCCAGAGAGGAGACACCGAAAGAACACTGACATCAAGTGCCCGGCAGGTGTCACTTTGCCAGGTAGTGTTACCTGTCCTTATTTCGCCCCATTATCCACACCACAAGCCTGCCGGAGAAGGGATGTAAAAGCGAGCATTTGTCTTTTGCTTCCGAACATGTAGCCTCTCTTTTTTCTAGCAACGGCCAACGCTTTTGACTTGGGGATACCCTCTTCCCACCTTCCAAGGCAGGGGTCCCCAACTCCTGGACCTAGGACCAAAACCAGTCTGGGGCCTGGTTTTAGGAACTGGGCCACATGGCAGGAGGTGAGCGGTGGGCTAGAGAGCAAAATTCATCTGTATTCACGGCCGTTCCTCAGCGCTGGCATCAACGCCTCAGCTCCACCTCAGATCATCGGGGATTAGATTCTCATAGCTACTCTGGTCCCTGGTGCCAAAAAGGTTGGGGACCCATGGGCGTGCCACTCTCAGTGCAGGGAGGGGTTATGTGATCTAGCCTAAGCCAATCAACACATCCTACTCCCCCAGCCATAGTGATTGATTCAGGGATAGGTGCAAAACCCAACCAGCTGCAGTGAGACTTTTGCTGGAAATTCTGGGACGGAGGCAGAGAGGTTTCCTTAGGGATCAAAGTCAGAGGAGTGGAGGGGATGGACCACCTTCAGCCATCTTGCTGCCCCTCGAAGTCTGAGAGTGGAGTCAAAATTGAAGAATCAAAGGGAGAGGAAGCAATGGGGTCCTAGAGTGGACTTTGATTCCTAAAGCAAAATACGCCTAAAATGGGAGCCCACAGTCTTTCCACTTATGTGAGCCAGTAAATTCTGTTTCAAATGAATTTTCTAGCATTTGCAGCAGAAGGATTCCTACCTGATACAGAAACAATCCCCATTTCCTAGCTGAGGCAAACAGGCCTCCAAGAAATTAGCCAATCAGCCCAAATTCATATATTTCTTAAGTAACCAAGCCAAAGTTTGAAGTCACTGCCTCACTTCATCTTGCTACAAGGAGCTGCTGAGAGGAGACACACTGCATGTTTAGCTGACTGCAATATGACGAATAGAAAAAATAAAAACAGAAAGACAGGAGTAAAGAAAGGACAAAGAGCGAAGGGCATTGTGAATGAGATACAAGGTTCAATGACTTCTGAAGATTCTGAAAATTCAGAGATTTTCCTGGTTTTCCCATCTCCTCCGATGGCTCAGCAAGATGAGAGACCGTGGACAACCCTGACTGCCCGGTTGACGATTGTAAACTCCAACTGTTTATAGGGTACTAATTAAAAATTATTTCAAGCATAACATCTGTTCATTGAGTTGCTAAAACACTGAGATTGGCTATCAATAAGAACAATTTGCATTTCATTTCTAAAAGCAGCTGCTACTCCCAGGAAACCATGGAAAGCAAACTCAGACCCACGAAGACCTTCAGTTTCAGAAAGCAAACCACTATGAATTACTCCACTTATTCACACTTTCCCCCTTGGAATAATCCATAGTGAGCCCACATTCCCTGGAGGTTGAAGTATCTCACTCCTCACAGCCCTCAATAGGTATTCAATTTTCTACATTATTCCCCATAGTATATCTGTTTGTATATTTTAAAAAAGTGTTTTTAGGTACTTATCAGTTAAAGTACTTAATTTTTTCAACAAAGTTTACCAGTGAAATTTATTCTCTGGTATGATGGGCCATGTGCATTTGGAAAGTTCTTACACACTTAGCTCACCCCTTTAGACTTTTACAGATCAGAGAAGCTGGTTAATGATGCCTCAAAATGATGGACTAGGGCTTGCTGCTCTCCAGGTACCTGTTTGGGGTGCTTAACATACATTGATTCATTTAGCTATCACGACCACCTGTGAATTAGGTACTATTCCTAGTCCCATATTATCTTTGAGAAAACCGAACCACAAGCGGTTAAGTGAGTGGCCCAAATTCACATAAATTGTACAGAGTAGAATTGGAATTTGAATGCAATCTCTGGCTCTTGAGCACTAGGCTATAGTGTCTCTCTAGTTCACCGGTTCTTAACGTAGAATCTACCTGTCATCTGTGGACTACAATCAAGAGTCTGTTAGAAAGAAACGGGCATATGAAGAGGCATAGCCTTTGGAAGTAACTCGACATTATCTGCAAAAATTTTTAATGCTCGGCTCCTGTAACCTGAGAATTTTATTTGTAGGCATCTGTCCTAGTGGAAGACTTGCGGATTTGGAAAACAAGACACCCATCAGGACAATCCTGCAATGCTGCTTTTGAAAGGAGGAAATTGGAAAGACTCTAAATGCCCATTGATACTAGATTTTTTGAATTAACTCTGGCACATTCACATAGTAATTACTATCAGACCATTATATATATATTTAAAAAAAAAAAAAAGGTCAGCTTTATGTGTGGCATGCAAAATTCTCTTAAGTGTGGGAATAGTGAAAAAGGCCAAGAGCAGAACATTATGTATAGCATGAGTAGGGATTTAAGTATTTAGGTTGAAAACAACATAAAGTAAAACTATATTTTTGTACATGAAACAAGGCAAATAGTCATAGGGATTTCCGTGTTTTACAATGGTTGATGGTCCCATGAGACTCCCAAGAGGCCAGATAATAGACATTACAATTAGTCATCAGGAGTAAAAAGAGCGACAGGCATGCTGGGAGTACAGGAAAATGTCCTCCTTTATGCAGAATGCTAGAAAAACTAGAACATCCAAACGTCCTGCAGGAGCACATGGGGCAAGTCGAGAAGGACTTTGGGGGGATGTGGCGTGGAATATGGAAGAATAACAATCCCCACCCCAGCCCTTTGCTCCCGACTAAAGGGTTGTCTGCATCCCACAGGGAGATGACCCCATGGTCGCTTGAAGTCGTCCAGCTAGTTAGGAACTAAGCTGTCATCAGACAGACACCAGATGTCCTGTGGATAAGAAGCGGCTCCACTCTCAACTCGACTCACTCTAGATTGTTGATCTTTAAGTTGCATTCTAGGTGTTTTCAAAACCTGTGTTGATCTCTGGCACAAGTCGCACAGACAAGCCCAAGTCCCCAGATTCCAGAGGCCCCCCCACGACATGCCCAAAGAGAGCAGGTGTGTCGTTTTCAACACGAAGCGTTTGCTTTGCATGCTCACTTTAAGTAGTACGTGGGCTTTTAATGTTCAATTCTTGGTCTTTTTCTCCATTCTGTTTCATAGCAGCCACCTATCAATAAATATTATTATTCTTTAATTCTGTCCATCTTCCTGTGCAATCTCATCTCTTTTAGTACATTCTATTCATTTGGTCACTCTGCTGCTCTTTGCATACCTTTTTTTTTTTTCCCTGCCCTAAACACGATAGGCCCAATTACTTCAGTCCGGGATGGTCAGATTACTGCGGGGATGCTGCCCTCTGCAGGCCACTGCCAGGCATGGTCCTTTAAGAAGGAGCTCAACTCTAAAATTCAGGCAAATAGTAACAACTTTTAAATTCTGACTCCTTCACATGGGTTATCTCATTTAATTCTCAAGCAATCCCATGAGGTTAAGCATTATTATTGTCCCCAGCAAACCCTTTGTACCTCTCAGCTCTGTTTCTCAGAGGACCCAACTTGATCCTGTTAGCAACTCAAACCAGCCAAAGGAACTTTTTTCCTTCAGTGGAGCCATCGGCACTAATTATTGTTAATTCCTGTATTCTCAGAAAAGAACAGGATCCAGAAAACGTCAAAATTCCATGCAAATGCTGGATCTCTCAATACATACTGCAGAAGCTAGTGAGCGGCCCAGCCCGTGGAGCATCCGCAACCAGATTAGTCGCTCACGCTAGGGGGTGGCCACTGTCTGGAGGTCCTAGCTCCGCCCCCCTCACTATCCCACATGAGATGGTCTTGGCAAAACTACAAAGAGAGCAGAGTCTTTTCCCATAATCTGCCTCCCCAAGAGCCTTATGCTGGTCCCTCCTGATCAGTTCCCAGATGTAGAATTCTAAGTGGATCTGTCCACCTGACACAGGAATTTATCCTCCAGGATGTTCTCACCTCTTTCCCCATCACTAGATCTTATCTTCCATTCATCTACATGTGTAATGTAGATCAGATGCTCCGATGACCAGACATCAGGTTGGGCAATTTGGGGATCCACTCAGGTGAATTAGATGCTGCTATGACCCTCAGGTGGCTTCCATCAAGTGGAGAAGATCAGTTGTGAACATCAGTGAGCATCTGCCAGGTTAAACGGCCATGAGGAGCAGCAGCGCAGAGGGAGGAGCCTGGGATTTGCCATCAGAAGGACCAGACCAGAGTCCTGCACTGGCCAGTTTGGGCGAGTTACTCGTCCTCACTCGGCCTTGGTTTCCACATCTGTAAATGGAGACCCATTGGGCTGTATGTCCTCACCACAGACCGTATGCTGTGCGGCAGATAAGGAGGCTTTGAAGTCAGGCAGACCTGGGCTTGACTCCTAGCTGGATAAACGTGAGCAAGAGACCTCGCACCTCTGCATCTCGGTTTTCCGTGTCTGCGTAACGGGCACACTAGTGTGCATCGCACAGCGTTGCTGCGACCGTGAAGAGCGACGTGTATGTAAAGACTCTCTTCTTAGTGAATATGAAATGCATGGTAGCCGTTCACCAAAACTGTTCAGTAAGAATAAGAAAAGGTCATATATGAGGAAGCAAGATAAACTAGCTAGACAGAGGTTAGCTACTGCTGTTATTATAAATGCCACAGAGAGCATGGAATTAAGGGTCTGGAATTCCAAGGCGAGGGAGACTTAGCTGAACCGGGGAGACAGGAGTCAGGCTTTGGACAGGCAGCGGAGCAGGTGCAGGCAGTGCAGGTGTGGGGACCAGCAAAGGCAAGAAAGCACAGGGCAGGCATGGGACCTGCCTGAAGCTCCGTTCCCTCTGGGACGCGTTAGGTGAGGACAAAAGATTCAGAGAAAGGAAGCCAGGACAAAAGGAGTGTATAGAGGAGGCCGGAGAGGCGCCTCGGGGAAGCTCAGGGCCCTGGCAACTCCAACAAGGAGATTATAATAGCTCCGAGAAAGACACACACCGTAGGCACAGTTCACACCCAAGAGAAAAGACTGGGAGTATGGCTACCAGAGCTGGGAAATCACTTGCCTGGGGACGGGAATGAGGAGGACATTCCGGTGACCCAGGCAGAGATACCCGAAGGCAGGGAGGCGGCACAGCCCCAACCTGACAGCTCTTCACAGCTGCATCACGCTTTCCAGACGTTCACATACATGCACGTGACCACCGGGAAGATGGCCATCCCTTCAGCGGGCTCTGCCTCCCCCCACCCTACTCTCCCCACCCCTTCCACACCAGCCTGGGAGGGGCGAATGTTGACCGTGCAGCTGGGACGGAATATAAGAGTAACTCATTCCGTGACACCAGTGTTCCAATGTGGGAGCTCTAGGGAAGGGCAGTTTCACGCTGAGCCCACCGTCAGCATTTTTTCCCGGTTCCCTGCCCAACTCCACATTCCTGACTATGCCACATACAAATGCACATAACACTTTACTCCCTACGTGGCGAACTTGGCTAGCTCCTTCCCTAGACTGCACGCTCCCTGGAGGAAGCCTCGCACTTGCAAGGCACTCACGTGCAGGATAAATGAATAAATAAACCAACGAAGAAATCAATGAAAAGTATCATTACTTCTAGCTGGTCAGTTAAGTTACAGGTGGACACTGTGTTCCTGGGTCCTGGGCTCCTAAGAGATACACAGTTCCAAGTAAATGAATAAACCGTCCTCACTTATGGCCATGTGGCCGTGGTCAAGATACTTGGCAAAGTAAAGCTAATAATGTCTGCCTTACAGGCAGATGTGAGATGATGTAGGTGAATTTCAGCCACCCTCACCACCACCAAGTCTTGAGGAAATTCTACAAAAATTCACAAACAATTGGTACGAGGGGATCCCTTGCGAATGCCGAAAAGGGGGCTGTGCTTAGCTTTCTTGAGGTGCCAAGAGGTAAAACAGAGACAGCAAATTTGGATACAAACCATAAGAGTTTATGCCCTCAAAACAGGTAAAAATCTTGGTAACAGCTGCCTATGTTCACAGATTGTCTCTTCCACAGGCTCAGCTGCTGCAAAGGGATGCAGCCACACGTGAGGGCCTTTTGGTCTACTGAGGCAAGAGACAGCAGTGATGCCAAAGAAATGCAGAGAGCTTGGCAGCAAGGAAAGGCACCTCTCTGCGGCCCCCTACCTTTACCCACCCACGCCTGTGCGGTCCAGGGCACGAGCGATGGTACTGGGGGCCACACTTAGCCGGGGAGATGCTGAGCGCTGCTTGCTCTGACGGGGGTACTTCAATGTGGACAGTTCTTCCAGGAGCTTCAGAAAACTGTGCTCCGATAGCCAGTTTACGAGGACAGGATATGAGCCCAGACTATGCTCTTGGTTATGTGACAAGTGGGGCAGACAGACCCTCAAGGACTCAGTTCCTGGCTGTGGACTGGACCTTTCTCAAGCCCAGCTTTCCATATGTCTAATGTGTGAGGGTTAAATTTTGTGTGTCAGTGTGGCTAGGCTACGGTGCCCAGTCGTTAGGTCAAACACTAGTCTAGATGTTGCCGTGAAGGTATTTCTAGATGTGATGGGCAGCTACAGTCAGTTGACTCTAAGGAAAAGAGATTACCTTTGATAATGCAGGGAGGCCTCGTCTAATCAGCTGAAGGCTTAAGAGCAAACATGTGAGGTTTCTAGAAGAAGAAATTCTGCCTCGACAGTGTCACGTAGAAATCCTGCCTGAGTTTCCAGCCTGCCAGCCTGCCCTCCACACTTTGGATTTGTCACCCTCCATCAATTCCTTAAAAAATAAATCTCTTTGTATTCATAGACGTATGTTCTTTTGCTTGCGTTTCTCTGGAGAATCCTGATAAACGCATGGGGTAATTACTGACATTTCAGGTGTGAAGCGAGCAGAGAAGCAGGTCTCCACCAAAGCAGTGAAACCAAGAACACTGAGCTCACACAGAAGCGCCCTGGGGGGGCGGGGTAGGTCGAGGCTAGAAAGAGCCCCATTTTACAGATGAGAAAACTGGCCCTTGCAAGAATTTCGTCCCATGTCTTATATCTTATCGATGGTCAAGCAGAAATCTAAATCCTCCTCCAGAATGCCTAGCTCTTTCTGCTACGTTTCAGAACCACTGATAACCACGATCTCTTCGTTTCAACTCCTTCCTCTCAGAACGTGCCTCCAGACTCAGCTCTCAAGATGGAGTGGCTAGTCACAGCTCTCCATCTGCGGAACTCGGGGCCAGCTGTGAGTGTAATAGCTCTCCACGCTATCTGTGTTAATGGGATGTTAGTTCTCCAGTGTACGATCTCAAAAATACTAAGTCATCTTTTAAGTCCATCTTTTCCTCACTCCCCCATCAAATCGCTTAAGCTTTAGAGAGCCAGCCTTGAAAATGTCTCGCGTATCTTACTTCTCCTCCCCATAGAGGTCACACATGCTCATGCCCATAGTCCTTCTTATCTGTGGGCAGGGCACCGAAGCCAGATTTTTGAGAACAATTAAGCTTCTGTGAATTGTAAGAAACGAGTGGAAGAAACTCCAGGTACCGAAATTTGTGACCAAGATCTGGGAATCCTTGGACATTTTTAATGCCTTTACTCCAACAATTTCATTCTTACTGTCAAGCAACCAGAAGTCACTCATCTACCATGTTTAAGGCAATAGGTAAGGTTGCAAGAGCATTTCTGAATGGGAGCTGTATCTCATTCAGAAATACCTCACCAAAAGGTATTGTGAGAATTTGTAGGGGCATATTTTTGGACCCAGTGCTGGGGGTGGAGGTGGGTGGGACTAGAAATTAGTAACTGAGGCATAGATCAGTTCTGCACAATAAAGACTTTGCCCCTGTCCCATACAACTTTCAAACGTCCTGCTGAAGACGCGTCGATGAAAAGCCTATTTAAAATTTTCTGATTACGATTTTGTTTCATATAGAAATGCCAAGATACCTGTTGTACATTTTTAGTAAACACTCAAGTTTCTAGAAAAGTCAGAAGTTTCCTGCAGATGGTGCTATGAGGAACCTGTTTGCGGTGTTTGGAAAATCACCGATGTCAGCGCCCGCAGGGAACAGCGTGGGCTGCATCCCGCCTGCACACTGGTCCTCGTTTGAGGCACACGGGGCAGACGTGCAGCCACTGTACTCTGTCCCTGGGCAGTCCAGCCCCAGCGCCGACACTCTGAAAAACTACACACTATTTAGGTACAACCGACTTTCCTAGTTTTTCTTTTTTGTAAAACAGTTGTGCTGGTGATATAAAATGCTGTAGCTGCTATGGGAAACAGTATGAAGTTTCCTCAGAAAATTAAACACAGAATCGCCCATAATCCAGCAATTCCACTTCTGGGTATAGACCCCAAAAGGAACTGAAAGCGGAGACTCCACTGGATTGTTCGTACACCCTTGTTCCTGGAGGCATTATTCTCAACAGCCAAAAGCCTGAAGCCACCCAAGTGTCCATGGGTAGATGAATGGATAACAAAATGGGATGTATACATACAGTGGAACGTATTCAGCCTTAAAAAGGAAGGAAATTCTGACACATGCTACAACATGGATGAACCTTGAGAACATTGTGCTAAGTGAAATAAGCCGGTCACAGACGGACTAATATTGCGTGGTTCCACTTAGATGAGGTGCCTAGAGCAGTCGAAGTCATTGAGACAGAAAGTAGAGTGCTGATTGCCCTGGGCTGGGCAGGGAGGGAATAGGGAGTTATTGTTTAATAAGTACAGGGTTTCATTCTGGGGAGATGGAGAAAGTTCTGGAGACGGATGGTGGTGAAGGCGGCAGAACAACGTGAATGTATTCAATGCCACTGAACGGTATGTTTAAAAATGGTTAAAATGGTAAATGTTGTGCTTTGTTTCTTTAACTACAATTTTTTTAAAAAAAGAGTTATACATTTTTTTTTGTTTTTATGTGTGTATCGGCAAGATAGTAAAGAGGGCATTTCAAAATATTTGTTTTTAAAAGGAAACATTACATGGAGAACAAGGTGTCTACAGTTTTATGCCCTTAGTGTTTTATGGCATATTTTATTTTGTCTGGAGACTTTCTGGCACCCCCTGAAATATGTGGAGACACCTAGGCATCACTAATGAAAGGCTGGGGATTGTTGGGGCACAGAATGGAAAACCCCAAGGGACTAAGAAAATATATATTTGAGCTTATGAGGATTGGGGCCGAGAGAAGAGCTACCCAGAGTCAATTTAAGTTGGATCGGAGTTAGCGTGTCTGGGACTGCGAACATTTTATATTTATGGAGCTTCTCACACTTTATGATGCAAAAGCACTCTGCATGTACAGTCCATTAACAGGAGGTACCCACGGCAGAGTGGAAGGGGAGCAAACTAGGAGTCGGGTCTGACTTGGCCACTTAAAAACTGTAAGTGTGATTTAGCACAAATGTCTTAACTTCTGGGAGTCCCATTTGCCTCCATCTGCAATACATGAATATTTACCCATGAATACCTCCTATTTATCGGATACCTACCACGGGCCAGGCACTCGTCAGACATTTAACCATTGTGTCATTAATCATTTAGTCTTCACAACTGCCCTGTGAGATTTCTATCTTTATTTCTATCATACAAATTAGGAAACCAAAGCAGATCCCATCAGACCTCCAGCCATTTCCTCCCGCTCACCAGAGGGCATCTATACGGCTTCCTGCATCTCTCTAGACAAACTCTCTCTTGAGTCTCTTCTACCCAGATACAGGCAGCCAGGAGGGCCAGGGAGTTAAAAACCAGAAGCAACCCTCAGCCAGTGAGGGGTGGGCGTCGGTGGGTAAACACCCCAGCACCCTCACTCTGCAGTAGCACAATCCAGGGACATGTCCTCCACAGCCTCCAGGAGGCCCCCACCCCCGTGGGGTTGACTCACCACGGCTTTCCTCCCTTCCCTGCCTCTCTATGCTTCTTGGAATCAGCTCCCCCACAAACTACCTGCACTCAAATACTTGTCTCAGGATCTGCTCTGAGGGGAACGCAAAGAGCCGCTGAGGCTCAGAGAGTTAAGTTACTTGCCCATGACCCCACAGTTAGAGAGCTTGGCCAAGCCACAACCCACTCCTTCCGAATCCGAAGTCCCTGTGCGTGGTATCTGACCTGGTTGCTGGGGAATTGAGTGAAATCATGCAGATGATTACAAGGCTTCTTTCGATCTTTATGGCAGCCCTGTAAGGCCAATGAGCAGGTTAGTTTTATGCCCACATAACAGGAAACTGGGGCTGAGTCCTGCACAAAGTAAGCAGCTGACAAGCCACAAATGACAAGATGATTCTCTTCTCCCCCAGATTTGTTCTCCATTTTTCTCTGCCTTTCTCTGGGCCCAGGAGTGCATCACCCAGGCCCCTGGCCCTCCAGCTTCCTGTCGTGGTTGGCCAGTAGAAGTCAAGGGCAGGAAGAGAGGGGAGGATGCTATTAGACCCCCACTCTCCCTCCAATGGGCTATCATTTTAGCGAGGGCAGCATTCCTCTGCCTGAACCATAACTCCTGTCTAACCACCTTAATTTTTAAAAAGCACTTGAATTCGCCTAGGTTTTATTAGGAATCTAGGATCCTGGGAAAGGGGAAGGAAGCGAGTTATGTTTGCTGAGACTAGGAAACCTCCCCAGTGTCAGTTTGCCTCAATCTGCATCTTGGCTCCAGCTCTCAGCAGGTGTGGGTGGCGCCCCCCCGCCCCCCCCCCCCCCGCCTTGCCCTTTGGTACATGCCATGGTTTCTGGTTCTTGCTGGTCCCACAGCATTTCTCAACTCCTGCCCACACCTCTGTGAACCTAGATATAATTTCTCCGTTATATTCTCTCTATTAAACCCATTTGAGATACCGTTCTCTTTCTTGCTGAGACTCTGCCTGACCTTAAGGGCTTAACATCTAGTAAGACCGGGAGCAAATAAAATACTTACAGAGCAAATGCCACTTTTCCAGGCCCTATGCAAAGCCCTTTCTATTCACAACTCTCACAGTTATGCTGTGAGGTGGGCATCATTCTAATTCCCATTTCACAGATAAACAAACTGAGCCTCAGTAACGATTCTTGGACCAAAATCCGGGTTGATTAAGAATAGAAGTCCCTTTTCTCTCTCCTTCACCACAAAGACCGCACTGTTCTCTAGCCTGACTTGCCCTCACTGTAAATAACTGTTAGTACCAGAGCCCTCCAACCTTACTCAGGGCATGTCAGGAAACCAGAGAACACCCTGCCTGTGGCGAGGGTGTAGCATCCCTGTGGCAAATGAGCATTCCATGAATGGAAACAGCCTTTCCCTTTCGTGAGGAGAGGCAGGATTTCATGTGAATGTGTGATGACTGGCTGGGAGCCAAGAATAAGAGCAGGAAATGGGAGCCCAAGTGAGATAACTGCCCTGAACATTGAGGGGAGGGAGCAAGATAAACAGAGGAGTTTCAATTTTGCAAAGCATTCAAGAGCTCCTTGGCTTAAGGACTGCCCTCAGGGAGAGCCAGGAATATCAGGAAAGGGGGGAGACAGTCTTGGCAGGCGGGGGAGACTAAGTGCTGGCGGAGCAATTAAAGGGTGGAGCAAATGAGTAGGAAACCACAGAATAATGCGAAACCCAAAAGCAGGCATCTGAAATGTGCAAAAAAAAAAAAAAAAACTATTATAAGGCAAAACAGAGCCGACTAAGTTTGCGCTTAGTAGCTGAAAATATTCCAAACATCGTTTCGGAATGAGAAACATATGGAATAAAAGGCAGCTGTCATTCGATTTAGCGGCTTGAGAAATGTGACTCGTCCCCATAGGGGTTAGGAGGCGGGAATGGTCAGAGAGAAAGAGCTCCGAATCCTGACGGAGATGGGGCACTGAATGGGCGCACAGTGGTTTTCCCCAGTGATGGACAATTATGACTAAACTATGAAACACTAGACATCACAAGATCCATTAGAACATATACATTTTATTCTCCCTACTCTGCACCAATCGACGACTCACCCATTATAAATAATTTCCAGCTATTTCGCACCTACATTCCAGGCACTTCACTTGTATTATTCCCAATTCTCCCAACAACTCTGCGAGCAGGATTGCTGTTTCCTTATACAGATTTGGAAACTGAGGCACAAAGAGTTTGAGTAACTTGCCTAAGGTCACATACACTGTGCTCGGGAAAGGCCAAGCAAGGAAGGAAACCCAGCTCCCTCTTTCTCCAGGCATATTCCATTACCCCTTGGTGAATCCCCAAACTGAGGCTTCCTAGATGGTCCAATCCTGTTTTCAGAAGAAAAAAAAAATGAGAACTAGAGAGGAGGTCAACACGTCTTTGGGACTGGTGGCCCTTGAATGTGAGTGGAGTTCTGTGGGGTCTGGGAAGAAAAATCTTTAAGATTACTGAACCCGACTCTTATTTTAATACCATTTTGAACCTTCCAAGATCCCAAAGAAGAACAGCAGAGTAGCGCAGGTCTCAAGCACAGTAGCACAATTCTTACCGTTCATGTGTTCATTCATTCATTCATCCATTCATTCGTTCAAAAACATTTTTCACGTGCAAGAACTATGTCGTATGAAAATATTTTCCCAGGAAGCAACTGAAAGGTGAGCAATCTGTGTTTTCTTTTGATTCATTTATTTTTTTTATTTTTCTCATTTTAGCACATTTCCACTTAATTCACTGCATCAGATCTTCAAAGGCTCCTCCAGAAGCTCAGGTCAACTAATAATCAGCATTCTGCTATCTTGAGCATATTTATGATCGAATAGCAGTCCTTGGCTTTCTGCAGTAGTAATTGTGTTTTCTGTTCAGTAACACTGACAGCTCTGAAAGCATGTATTATTTTCTTTAGCAAATATGAATGGTAAAGGCCTCTTACAGTCCTTTCTCTGAGCTGAGGAGGGTAATTGAAAGGGTTCTTTGTAAAGGCTCTGAAAAAAAACATGGGTTTGGCTAGAGTTTTATTAGAAATCTAGAAACCTGGGAAGGGGAAATAAAATTATATAAGTTTGCAAAATCTCAAAACATTTTTTTTTTCTATTTGATCAGACCAAAGTCCAGGTTCATGCCGGCCCACTCATCAATAAGTTTTTGCTGTGTAACAAATGACCCTAGAAATTTAGTGGCTGAAAATAACAAACATCTATTATTTCTTGGGGGTTTGCTGGGAGGTCTGTCAGGGTCTCTGTGGCCAGGCCTGGATGGGCTAGGGTGCCACACTTTTATGACTGAGACTCAGCTGGGGTGAGTTGGGCCTCTTTTCTCTCTAAGGGGCTACCCCGGGCTTCTTCACATGCTGGTGGAAGGGTTCTCAACAGCAAGAGAATAGCAACCCAATGGACAAGCTCTTTTCAAGACTCTCTTGTATCATGAATGCTACTGTCGCATTGGCCAAAGCTAGTTACAAGGTCAAGCCAAGTTCAGGGAGAGGAAAAACAGACTTCACTTCTTCATAGGTGGATCTACAAATTATTGTGGCCATTTTTGTCCTTATTCCCCCAGCTGCTAGGAGTTTGCTGGCTGAGGGCCCTCAACTGTCAGCCACCTCAGAAACTGCTCTTTTTGTCCTGAAGAAAGCCACCTCACTCAAGGACAGTGCTGTTTTTTCCATGGCAGCCTGTGCAATGGTACCTGGTCAATGCAGGGATACAAAGGCGTAGTCTCTTGTCCAAACTTGAGACTAGAGTGAGGGGTCATCCAGCTTCAGAGTTTCCCTAACGGTCAGCTGAGGCCTTTGTTGAACCTGAATGCAATCTAGCTCCTCTCTCTGCTCAATCCTGCTTCTTTCCCCTCCACCCTAGGCAGGCATCCTGAGCGCGCTTTCCATTAGACCTACTGCAGCCTCATCTCTGTGCCAGCAGCTGCTTCCTGGGGACCTCAGCCTGCCAGATGATACCAGGAGCAGTCTGCGAAAGCAGATGATAAGGGGCTGGATCACTCGCCAGTCAGTAGGCAATGAGAACCCCATTACTGTTGATATGTGGGATTTATTTAGCCACCAACACAAGATAGCGATAAACTTGGTAAAACCACCGGTGGTGAAATGGAATAGGATAGTGGTGGAAGGGAAGGTCCTAGAGGATGTGGTAGAGCAGGCTTTCGAAGAGAGGGAGGAAATAGGCATCACAAGGGCAATGGAATTGAACTGAACAATGTATGCTTTGGGAAAAGACAACAAAAGTCTGAGAGTGACTAACAGTCGATTAAAAACTAAATGCTAAAGCGCAAGGGCTTCCTCGGTCCCATGTAAAGAAATGCTCAACTCCTGCAGCCAGAAAGATTAAATTCTCAACCAAAAAAAAAAAGGGGGTGCAGGGGGAAGGAGGTGGGACTTCCAATACTTTTGTGAAGCAGCCAGCTCAGATTTTTATATGAGAAATAAATTTCTACCTAATTGAATATATCATTATTTGGGGGTCTATTTCCTATCTAGTCCAAATTATACCATACTATAGACTAAATGTTTGCGTCCCCCAAAATTTATATGTTGAAGCCTAACCCCTGATGTGATGATACTAGAAGGTGGTGGGACTTTTGGGATAGAGGTTAGATCGTGATGGAGACCTCATGCACGAGACTCGTCCATTATAAAAGAGGTTCCAGAGAACTCCCTTCTTTCTTCCCCCACGTGAGGACGCAGCGAGAAGCTAGCAGTCTGCCCCCTAGAAGAGGACCCTCATCGGAAGTTGACTGTGCAGGCACCATGATCTTGGACTGCCAGTCTCCAGAACTGTGAGAAATAAATTGCTACTGTTGATAAGCCACCCAGTTTATGGTTATTTTGTTATAGCCGCCCAAACAGGCCAAGATATACCCAAACCATCGGCCCTCAGCTCACTTAAAATCAACCTAAGATGAGCAGAATTGGGGCTTCCAGGATGACGGGTTTGTGGCACTAACACTCTCAGGGGCCATGTGCACACAAGTGCTCCTGGCTGCCAGGCTGGCTGGAAAACACAGTGTAAGCTGCACAGTCTCCAGTTTCTCAAATCTAAAAGGTTCAGAAGGGGAAGAGCTCTCTTTGCTCCTTAATAGAGAGCACTTGCCTCAGCCACACCTGTTTAGGGAATGTGCTAGACAACTTGCTTACTGGGTTTAATACCTGACAGCCCTTCTTCTAGGTAGCATCTGCACATCAACGCGAGTCTTCTCTATGACCTTGGGCAAGGTTGGCCCTGAGGAGGGATGGGACCTCAGCAGCCAATGGCTGGTGGGGAAAGGAAGGCATTTGGCGGCATTTCTAAGGTGCTGGTTTAGCATACTCCTTTTTCTTTTGCATGAAAAGCCACCTGAGAAACAGAGAGGGGAGTTCAATAAGGACCAGTGTTATCAGGCTCGTGGATGCTGTGGATTAGAGAACACAGCTTAGGTATGAAGCCAAGAGCCGGACTCTACCGCTTCCCTCCCGAATTCCGTTTATGCACTCAGTGTCAGCCAGGTGCAGCTGCGGGGTTCCCTGCACTGCTCCCTCCCCCCATCAATCCCAGGCAACACCTTCCAGTGCTAGACCTGCCCTGGCTGCTTGCGTCATGCGGGAGGCAGGCGCAAATAAACTACACACAACCTGTGGACAAAGTTTATCTCCGAGAAAGAGGGTTTGGAAGGCCTATATGCTCACTTTCCCTCATCTCAACCTCACCAATGAGCTCCGTCCTTCTCCCCCTGGGAGAGGGATTGGTAAGATGTAGGTGTATCAAAAGAGAGATAAGGGACTCCCCGCCCCATTCTCTCATACCAGAAGTCAAGGTTGAATATTAGACAAACCCAGTTATAGTACTGGCCCAGGATGTAGAGGTTAAGATTTCTATTAAACGATCATAACAGTCACATCTACCATTTACCAAATACTCGCTATGTGCCAGACATTATGCTAAACATACACATGGCTTAAAAAAACCTGGGCTCAGTCTGGACTTGCATCAAGATGCCAAGGTGACGGGGTGGTGGGGGTGGGGTGGCGGGGGTGGGGGTGGGGCGGGGTGAAGGGAGATGGTTAAAAGTACTCAGCAGCCAATTCGAAGAGGCTTGTACTGGCCAAAGATGAAAAAGTTTGAACATAAATAAATATAATAACTGCAATGGATCATAACCTATCAAGTATATTTAATTTTATGAATTTTAATACTACTTCTCAGAAACCATAATTGCTCACTGTTGGAGGATGCTAATGAGCTAACTCCATATTCATAAAGCTAGTAAATAAAGAAAAAGAATCGAGCATTTATTCTGGTTTTTTTTTTTTCTATGTGAATTATACCATTGGGTGACCAGTGAGATTTAGTTTCTTTTTTTAAAAAAAAAGCATTCTCCCTAACAAGAAAAAATTATAGAATTCAAACCTAACCATTTTGCAAACCCTAGTAAATTAATAAATTTTAACGTTGAGCATCGACAGCCGCTACACCCACAAAAAAAGTCATCCAGACATTTCATGCCTCTGGTGGAAGAACACAGCAGCCCCTGTGAAGTGGTCTTGCTAAGAGAAATCAAATCTAAATATGACCAAGGCTTTCTAATCAAATACTAGTGTTCACAGGCATGTCCTATCAACCAGTCCCAAGTGGGAAACTCTTGAAAACAAATAACCCAATTTCTTTAAGAAATAAAATACAAAGGAAAAAATAGATCCGGAGACAAAAGTTTAGGAAATGAAATAAATAAAGAAGGGATTTTATTAACAAATCACAATATGTGGACTTAATTTGGACCCTGACTCAAATTGTTAGTGAAAAAAAACTTTCAAAACACTAATGAGGCAGCTAGGAATCTAAACACTGGCTGGATTATTTGATGATCTTAAGGAATCATTGCTAACATATTTAGGTGTGACCATAGGATTGTAATTATGTTAAAAACAAACTCTTCTAATATTTTAGAGATGTACATTGAAATATTTACAGATACAATGATACGATCTGGAATTTGCTTCAAACTAATATTGGGAGAGATTAGACGGAAGTATATAGATAAAACATGTTTGGCCCTGATTCGATCATTGTTGAAACTGGGTGATGATGGGTAAATGATTTATTATATGAGCCTCTATATTTTCACGAATATTTGAAATTTTCCACAATAAAAGTTAAGAGAAAAATTTGCAAAGGGGCTTGATTTGATGGGTGAGTGGGTGGGTTTTTTGCAGAAGGAGTTTGTGCCTCTGGAGCCTAATGTTTGGATTAAGACAAGAGCTCAGCTGGTGGTCGGGGGGTGCGGGGGCCCAGGGAATGGGGAGGAGGCGCTAGGCAAATGGTCAGGCTCACTGAAGGGGTCTCACAACAGCAGAAATACGGGAATACAACCCAAAGAACCAGGCAGAAACGTCATCAGAAAGACCTAGTGAGAAGTAGGGGGAGACGAGAGACACTTGCTGTTTACGGTTGCCAGACTTTCAGACCCCACCTCCTGGCAGATACAGGGCACTCAGTGTACTGCCAACACCGCATAGATTGATTCCAGCACTGGGCGCAACAGAGCCTGCCAGCGAAGGTCCCCCACGCTAAGCAGGAAAAAGGCAGACAGTAACCCTGCAGCGCCTTCTCCCTCTGGAGAGAACGCTGAGATGATTTTAGGACTGAATGGCGGGTGCATAGTAGAAAGGTTTGATTGCCTACCTTCCCTTTCTGAGAAAAGTCCTCAGCCTCTATGTGGTGTGGACTGCCATGTTGGAGCCACATGACTCCACCCCTCTGGCCACAGCTGACTGATCCAAGAATGCACACCTAACCCAAAGGGGGAGGGAGGGAGGATTCATAGACTTAGCTCAGTCTATCAGAATCCTCAAGAATTTGAACTAGTAAACTAAGAAACCAAATTAGGAACTGGGAATCACACCATCAGAGACATTTAGAACTCGTGGCAATGGACCGAATTGCGTCCCCCTGGAGAAAGAGTCCTACCTTGAAACCTAAGCCCCAGTGTGATGGTGTTCAATGCAGAGCTAATCCTCAGGAATGAGGTGAGTGCCCTTAGAATGGGGGTCGGAGAGGTCTTCCTCGCCTTCTTCTGCCATGTGAAAACACAGTGAGAAGTCCGCAGCCTGGAAGAGAGGCCTCCCCAGAACCGGACCATGCCGGTGCCCTGATGTCAGGCTTTCAGCCCCCGGTCTGTGAGAAACAAACTTCTGTCGTTGATAATAAGCTCCCCAGGCTGCGGTCCGCTGTGACGGCGGCCTGGACAGAGAAAGATAGGCACGTGCTCCCACAGTGCACATGTTAATTTGGCTTCAGTTTACCTGCGTGGCTTTTGGGTGAGTCACTTGGTCCCCTTGAACCTAAATTCCCTAATTCGTAATGTGGGGATAAGATAGGTCGCTATATCAATGTAATGTTTACGAGGATAAAATGAAAATACTTACGAAATACTTATACAGTAAAAGTTCAGTAACTCCTAAGGTTATGAAGACTTACCCTTGGGTGTGGCATTGTTTGGTCACATGAGAGCAAAGGAAGCCAGTGACGAGGGAGGGGCAAATGATAGTAGTGTGGGCCGAGCGCCGCTCAGCACCGGGCCCTGGGCAAAGGTCTTGACAGGTGCTGAAACCTCACAGCGACCCCGGGATCTGGCGATGCTCACTTCGCCAGCGAGGAAACTGAGGAGCAAACTGATCTGCCAAAAGTTTAGGAAGTGAAGTAAATAAAGAAGGTAGTCGTCAGTCAGTCCGTCAGTCAGTCAGTCAAAGGCAGCGGCGATGACAGGAATGACCAACACCCCGCTTCTGAGTCTGCGCCCTTAACCTGTGACTCTGTGACTACCTCATTATGCAGATGAGAAAACCGAGGTTCAGAGGGGATCATGCAACTCCCAAAAATGTGGGGGAAAGGGAACCCCTGCACTGCCCCAAAGCCGGAGGGTGTGATGTGGCTCCAAAGTCCAACTCCAGCTTCTGGGAGGCCCGAGCACCTTTGTCTTCCAGTGAAGTCACCTGTTGTAGCTCCTGAGTGAGTAGCCCCCATGTGGGTGAAGTTTTCTTGTTCCTAGTTATGATGAAAACAATGAGAATCTTGATGTGCCTCAGTCACCCACATTAGGATCTGTGTACTAAACCTCTGCTTAAGAGGTTCTGGTGCTAGGAAAAATATCGTGTGATGGGTATTACAACAAATGTCTGCTCATTCAAATGGCAGTTCATTCCATCCCTGCCCCATCTAATGGCTGCTTCTACATGGCATCCCTGCTAACCAGAATCAACCCTCCACTCCCCTGAACCAGGACCTTAACCGAGAGACTGGTCAACACGTGGCCAGAACGAGATGTGGTGTGGATAACTCCTTTTTGAGAAAACATCCCTTCAGGCACGAGTCACAGAATAAACAGAGACAGGGCAAAACCACTAACGAGAGAAAAATTGGAAAGCCAAAATGTTAAGGACAGAGTAAAAAGAGGTTTTTAAATGAGACCAGACTAAAAAATAAAGACCTTTTTCCTTCGCCCTGCCTGTTTTTCCACCCACAACCTCCAACCCTCACATTTTTTAAAAAGTCATTAAAAAAAAAAAAACTATAAACTTTTCCATCTGAGACAAAAGTTGTTAAATGGAAAGAGAAAATGCAGCAGAGAATACCAGCTGTGAAATGTCTGCAGCTCACTGGTGGCCCTGAGCCCGTCTCCGGTTTCATCCCGAGAGAAACCACCAGCCCCACGCCCACGCCCCAGAATCGGCAACTGGGAAACGATATAACTGCCCATAAAACGTGGAAAGCCGGTGTGGATTTTAAAAAGACAAAGGAAAAGAGGATGATCCTCTTTAAGTAAGGCAACAGTGAAGAGCAAAACACAAGAGGCATGCCGTGTGAGTGTGTAGAGGAAAGCGCTCTACGTCTAGAATCGGACAGCTCTGGGACCATGTCTGCCACGGAGCAGCGAGTGACCCGGAGCGGGGTCACCTCTCAGTGCCTCGGTTTCTTCATCTGTATAATGAGGGCGATTAAAAATAGAACCTACTTCAGACGGTGGCTGTGAAGATTCGCACACGCTGGCATATTGGACACGCTCCGTAGACATTGGCCGTTACTCTTTATTATAAATGTTATTGTATCAGTATTATTATTGTGATTGTTGTGACATGATTATAAGTAAGAAACACCAGTTTTGCCTGGAGCTTAAGCAGCAAATGTGACCATGGGTTCTCTGGAAACCTTATCTACAAAATGGGGACATTCCCAGGCATGCAGATTCCGGAATGCGGGCGTCGTGGAGAGGAAGGAGTGAGCTTTCTGCTGCAGCTTCCTTGGGTACTGTCAGAGGGCACCCGATGCCATGGGTGCCGATGGAAGAAACGAGTGAGGGAGAAGGGGGAGGCCAAGAGGTAATATTATGGAGCAATTCCTCGGTGCCAGGGAGTGAGCTGAGCATTACACACACGTGTGTGTGCATGCGCGTGCACACACACATACATGCATGCACATGCATGCACACACATGCATGAACACGTGCACACATACACGCGCACATGCACACACGTGCACACATACACATGCACACACATGCGCGCACGTGTGCACGGGCACACGTGCACGTGTGCACATGCGTACACACATGCACACCGGCACATACACATGCATGCACATGTATATACACATGCACACATGCACACACACGCACACAATTTCATGCAGTTCTCTCGATGACTCACGAGGCGGGTGCTATCACTACCATTCCTGCTTTACAGGCGAGGAGACTAAGATGTAGAGACATTCTGTGACTTACTCAGGGCCATATATCGAGTTTGGGGAGGAACCTGAGTAGTTTTCATGATGACACGGCACTGTCTTCTAAAAACACACAGCCACCTCCCCTCTCTTGGCCTCAGTCTCCTCACCCGTGAAACGGGATTTGCGCCAAAGGCCTTCGTAGCATTCACATTCCATGGTTTTAAATATTTTGACAATCGATGTCTTTCAGCCAGAATCACCACTTTCCAGCCTAGGGAAAGAGGAGGTGGGCAGCGTATCTTCCCTGGGCCCTTTCACAAGCATAATTTTGTCTCTTGGGCTAATTACAAGTAACACCGAATAGAGGATGGTGTTGTAGCCAGCACAACCCAGGTTCCCCCCAAGATGCCGGGTCCGTGTCGTGTGCTTGGCTTCCTGAGCAGAGTGGAGAAGGGAAGAGCGTCCCCAGGATGATGAACGCTGGCTGAGGTGGAGCTGCTGAGTCCCCGAATGCCGAGATAGACCCGGAAGCCTGTGAAGGACAAGGAGAAAACCAAAGACTAAGCACCTAGGTTCCACTGAAGCCCCAGCCTGTTCCCAGTCTGTGAGAACTGAGAGCCCCCAGGAGCCTGAGCTGCAGGCACATACTCCCTCTGAGCTTTAAGACATGATGAGAATAAAAAAAATAGGATGCTTAAATTAGGAAAAAGATGAAAAGCCTTCAGTTTCCTAGATGCTGTCTATTAGGCTTCAATAAATCATCTTGGTTACTCTTCACTACCAGCAGCGGGATAGGTTATCAGGATCTCCATTCCACAGATGGGATGACTGATGTTCAGAGACATTAAGCGACATGCCCGAGGATGCGCAGTAAGTAGGGAGGGAAGCAGGAGAGCAACCAAGGGCCACCTGATTCCGCAGCTGTAGCATCACACCACCCTGCCTCTGGAAGAGGGGAGCTCGCTCTCTAAAAAAGACAGACTTCCCGCCAGAGGCTCTCAGCGGGGGCCTGGACACAGAGGAATGCTCTGTGTAACGGAGGGAGCGAGGACTGGCAGCATCCAGTGAGAGTGGCCGACGTCCCCGGGACGCAGGGTGCTCCTGCAGGTAGAAATGACCACCAGGATGATTGTACTCAGGAGGCCAGCGCGGGGTGGAGAGCAGGAGAGCTGACTGGGATATCTGAGTAAAGGGTTCAGGTATGCACCCTCACACCCAGACACACACCCACAGGCACACATGCGCACACACACACACTTGACGCACCTCAAGAGGATGGAATGTCTCAAGCCTCCTTGTTGTGGACCTTCCTGGAGAAAGGAATAATTTGTTGAATGACCTGTGTTTTTGTTGTCACTGAAGTCATGGTCATAGTGATTAGTGTGTTAAGTTCTTCCAGGTGGGAAAGCGGTGTTTGTTGTTGGATGACTTGCTCAAACAGGAGTCCCAGAAACCCTAGGCGGGGGCTTGGGCCAGTAAGTATCCTCTGTTCCATCACCCTCAGCTTTCCAGATACTGTCTTAGCACAAGGGTACCGGCACATCAGGGGGGGCCTTCTACCGTTGTGATTAAACAAATCAACTTTGAAATCCCATTGGCCTGGGGTCAATTCTTTCCCCGTGCACTGAATAACTACATAACTTTGGATAAACCACTTCACCCATCAGAGCCTCAGCATCCCATCTACAAAATGGCAGTAGTGGTCCTCGACCCTCCCCCACGCCCCAGGCTGTGGAGGGCTCAATGAGATAATGCAGATCTAGCACTGAGCTTAGTGCATGACCCAGAGTGAACACTAATTTAACAGCAGCTTCTGTTTTCATTAAAAGACACAAGAGCATTCTAGCACAGAAACTACCAAGCCCGCCACAGCCCCCCAAAACAAGAGAACATCAAAAGCAGAGACTTCAAGATCAGCTGGAGATGAGAACCTATGTACTCCTCACATCGAACTGTGTCCAGACACTGAGGTGAGAGTGATCCCAATGGACATAATATTCCCAACCATCAAAACTGGACAACTTAAGCAAACATTTCTGGGTGTTCGTTAGAACTCAACAGGGTACTGCTGGAAACTCAGGGGGAAGGACAGAAGTTCACTGGTGTGCCCGCCAAGTCTACCAAAAGCCTTTTCCTACAGCTTGATGCTCAACCACACATCCTTATTTGAAAAAACACCGTTTAAAAGCCATCTGAGAAAACGTTGGCCAGGAAAGGCACTTTCCACAGATCAGCAAAGAAGAATCTAGTTTCTCCAGCCAAAGCCTCCCCACTACTTCTCTCACCAATTAGTAAAAATGCGACTTTGATCTCAAAGCCAAAATAAACTGCTACCTCCACACTTTTTAACTTTCTAGGTATTATTATTATCCTTGCTTCCTACTGGTAGGGTTCATTGATATGATCATCTAACTCGCTAATTCATGTTCTCAGTTGTCTGAAGTCAACTCTGTCTCACCCATCTTAATCAATGATTTTCAGCAATATATTTTTCAAAGCTATTATTTCCATCTCATTCCATAGCATGATTTTTTCCTTCTTTTTCATTGCTATTCTAGGCCCTTATCTAAGTTGGGCTCTTCAGTGTGTTTAACATCTTCGTTCTAATAATTTTGCTTCATATATATGTTTGTTTCAGTTTCTTTTTTGAGATAATTGCACTCCTTAGGTTGTACTTTTGGCCTGAGTGCATTGTCCCTCAAGGGTATCTGATATGCTACCTAAGAAAGGACTGAAGGTTGAACCCTAGCGTATCAGCCAGGGTATCAGGAAAGAGAATGAGACAAGCCCTAGGATGGAGCTAGTGATCACTCCTTAGTCTTGCCCAGCAAGACATTCTCCTGGCCAAGACGTCACCTTTACGCCTTCAAGGGCAAACAACATTGGGAGGAGTTTGGGAGAAATGAACATCCATAGAAAGTCAATCACCCACGTACTTTCATCAGCTCTTCACCCCAACAGGGCTTTTGTTCTGTCATAATTTACACCTGCATCATGGCTCTCTCCACAGCTGCAGGAGACACAGTGATTGTGGAGGAAGACAAGGACAGGGAATGAGCCAGTTTTATCTAATTTATCTGAGCATATGCCCCTCTGCCCCAGGCTACAGCCACTTCCGACCCTACTCAGTCCTTTTACCTCCACCTTTTCCCACTCCAAACCTAAAGCCCAAAGCAGCTTTCCACCTCCCCGGAGCTTTCTCATAGTGCCTTGATGTTTGCATGTTGAGTTGGTCGGTTGCTATTGCTTTGTTTTACTTTTCATTTTTTATTTCCTGTATTCCATTCTTTCCTCTATAACTTTTCCAGAATTGATTGGCGGTTGGGTTACAGGTGGAGCTGGGAGCTCATGCTAATTCACCATCTTGGGAGGATATGGAAATCTCTTATAGAACTTTATATATACAATAAGATCCTACTTCTTGGATGACTCCAGAGAGTGTCAATCAGAAAAGATGGCTAAAGCGGGGAATTACAATTTTTAATGATGCATACATACCCTAAGTATTTTAACTTAAGAACAAAAAAACACACTTATCAATTTCTGAAATATTCTGCTATTGCTACTGAGAAGCAACCAATTCATTTCCTCCTCCTCCTCCTTCTTTTTTTTAAAAAGAAAGAAAGAAAGAAATAAAGAAAGAAAGAAAGAAAGAAAGAAAGAAAGAAAGAAGAAAGAAGAAAGAAAGAAAGAAAGAAAGAAAGAAAGAAAGAAAGAAAGAAAGAAAGAAAGAAAGAAAGAAAAATACTGTAATGTGATGTTTGGGCCAAGGATTTTTCTTTGAATATTGATTTACTGATTGGAGTTCTACTTTATTATTCTGGCATAAATCACACTCATTTTGCACTATCTGAGATATCCTATTTTTTCTTTAAAATGGAATAAGAACCTAAAGATGCTTACAGATCAATTAAATTTCAGAATCATTCTAAACTTCCGATGCATTTTTCAATCCCACAGCTATTGTGACAGCAGTATTTTTAAGCATCTCATTTTATTTTAATCTAGCTTGTATTTAAAAAAAAATTTTTTTTCTGCACTCATTTCATCAATTTTTAACATTTTAAAACATATTTTATTGGTAATTTAATTGCATTAAATATAATTGGCTAAATAGGTTTGGAAACAAATACAATTCCCTCTTGCTAAGAACATGGTGACTTGGGGGGGGGGAAGCATCAGGTTCTGAAGACTGGGACAACAGCTATGACTACTTAGTGCACCTCTGGCATCGGTCAGCAAATTCGAGAGACAGAAAGGGAAGTGTGGACGTACTCATGCCTGACAGCCCCTCTGGCAAGAGTGTTAAATGGACATTGGCTAGGAGAGAGTCTACAGTACCCCTAGCAAGGTGGTAATAGGTTAATCAGTTAATAGGTTAGAGATCTCTATTCAAGACCGCCATGCCTATATTTTAATTACTTACCCCCTACTATGATTCAAGTACTTCCGGGCAGGTGGAGGGGGGAATGGTATGTTAGGTGCATGACTATCTTCTAGAAGCAACTTATGACATCAGGGGCTGTCCCTGGGTGAGCACCAAAAGCCAAGTTCATCTCCTTCACGATGACGCCGAGTCTACTCTTTCCATGCTGATCCTACAGATACCTATCAATTCAGACAGGATCCTCTCCTTGGTTACTCAAGTAACACAATGCTTATGCTAAACTACACTGGACACAGTGGCTTCCGTGCTGAGAGCAGCCCTCAGCAGAGGGAGCCGGGGGAGCAGCCTTCTCTTCTTGAGAGGCAGTGATAAGAACATGGGTTCCCTGGTCGGTTAATGGGACGTTGGCAGGCCCTTCTCATGGGCCTCTCACAGCGGACCCACGCCGGGGTAACTGCAGCCTCGAACTATTGTCCAGCTCCTCACCTGTGGGCTGTGAGCACTGCAGGGGGTTGTACAGTGTGGGGAGAAAAAAAAAACCATGGGTTCCGACACCAGGTGTACTGCATACCAGATGTGTGATCCTCACAAGGTGCACAGCCTCCCTGAGCGTTAATGTCTCCATGATAAATGACGGTTTATTTATCCAGCAAATGTTAACTGCCCGCTACATATCAGGTACTGTGTTACCTCTGGGCACTCATAATGAACATCGATCGTCCCTGCCATTGGTAAGCTCATGTCCTCAGAGGGGAGACATGTGTGATCCCGAATCGAGGCACGTGCTCTAAGAGAGTTAGAGTATTACACGAGAGTATGGGAGAGACCCATTGAGTCTGAAGTGGTCATGGGTAACAATTTCATTTACCTCAGGGATTCTCGTGAGGGCTAGACAAGAGCGAGAGCCTGAGCGGTGCCTGGCTCAAACCCAGAGCTTCGTAACCCGTCTATTTCTGTTATTCAGCCCAGTAAGACGTCAGCCGTAGGGGGCTGACGAGGGTACGAATGCCATGTTTCCCGTTCGACATGCCATTCCCGTCCCGTGTTCCTGTGGTTCATTCTATGTCAGAGCCAACTCGGGGTAGAAAACCAGCTCCTCTCAGAGAGAGAATGGAGAAGACAGCAGAGAAGCCTCCTGGTGTGTAAGGGGAGCCAATAAAGGAACGTTTAAGAAAAATCCTGCTACTGCTAAGGAGAGGAAACCCATCCTCTTTCTTTTATATCATTAAAAAAAAAAAAAATGGAGGAGGAGGAGGAAAGAAAGAAGGAAGGGAGGAAGAGGAAAGGAAGAGAAAAGAAAAAGGAAAACTAATGCTGAATAAATGGGCATCTATGTCCTTAACCAAAGAACTCTTGGTGAGAAGAGCTCTTTGAGCAACTTGAGTAGGAAGTAATATAAATGGAAGGATCTCAATAATCTCCATTGACAGCTTTTCCAAAGTTACTCTGGCCATTTCATCCCTGCCTCAGGCTCCCATGAATCTATATATTCTCCAGAAAGGGACCCCTTCCCTGGCCTTACGGCCCAGGTAGTTGGTTGAGGGAAAAAAGTGGTTGTGGGGGGTGGGGAGGGTGGAGACTAACATTCCCTTCTCCATATTTTTCTTTTTTCTTTTTCCCATTCAATCTAGAGGAGGATATTTGAACCTCAAAATCTCAAGCTAGGAAAGCTCTGACAGATCATCCAATATAGCCATTTTAAAATAATTTATAGCAAAAGAACACTTCTGTCAAATGAAATTTTATCCAAAACCTTAATGCAGAAAATGGAGACGTAAAGTAATATTTTTCATATCAACGTATCATTTTAATTTCAAGTTACTTGTCAATGAGTTTGCCTGAGTTTCCTTTGATGGATCCAACAAATTACACTGCTGAATTCTGCATAACATTTGTAGATATTAGCAGATTATGAATCCTGCATAATATTAGTCCCATATTAGCGTCAATACCTGATTGTTGTTGTTGCTGCTATACATTTGCAAGAAAATTCTGATTTTTCACAATCAGGCAGTTTGCCAGTAATTACAAATTGCTGGTAATCTTTTATGTTGCAAATGAGAGAAACTCAATTTAACTTAGATTAAGGGGGTAGAGAAGAGCATTTATCGGCTCACACAGACGAAGAAGTCAAGGGCTTCAGGTGCTTAGGCGGTGGGAATCTCTCCTTCTCGCCCCTCCCCACCTCCCAGCCCTGCTCTCCCTAACTTGGCTTTACTCTCAGAGAGCCTCCCTGTACTGGAGGGAAGGATGGTCCCAGAAGCTCTAGGCTTACATTACATTACAGTTAAAGCTCATCACCCTAGAGGAAAAAGAATGCTCTTCATCTCCCTAAAGTCTGGAGAAAATCCCAGGGAAGATACTGATGGAGTAGTCTTAGAACATGTGACCTTCTCAGGAGACTTTGGGTAAGGAAAACGGGGAACTCTAACAACTAAGAATCACTCACATTTCTTAATTATTAAGTATTGCCTGGGTGGGGCGGGAGTGGAGATGGATTCATGAACAAAGTACTCATTTAATTTAGATTTTTCCCTCTTTTGAAAAACCAGAACACTTTTCAAATATATCTTGAAACATTCCATGACATTTCTAATTATTAGACATCTCAATTCCTGTTCTGTTAGATATTCATGAAAAACTTCAAAACTACTTAATTCGTTTTGAATGTTGAGTCCAAAATGTAACCTTTCGATTACTTAAGGAAGCTTTAGCTATCCAGTAGGCACAGAAATGTTGAGCCCCACATTGCCATATTGAAACCATTCTGCTTAGTGAAGCCAGAACTGTAACAAAAACTTAAATACAGAAATGATCTATGACATTATATTGTCACAACTCAGCATGTTTTACGTTCTACTGTTACTACCCAGCTGATCTATTAAGTTATGACAGAGCCTCACCCAGCCTGTATTTGGGAATGGCCTGCACATGTGTGAAAAGAATTTATACATTTGTACAGTTTTAGGCAAGTAGATGAGTGCTGGCCTAAACGGTTTCTAAATATTAGTCTAACACCCTAGCCCCATACGTCAACGAGACTTCCACAAGAATTTTAAGTACATGCAGAGCTCTGGTCCAAAGTCTGCATAAACCATACAACATACATTAAAAAGCAAAACGGTGGTGTTCCCAATTTACTACATTGTGGTACATAATACATTTGAGTCTGTTGATTTTATAGTTCTTTTTAATCGATTGCATTGAGGTATAATTAACATGCAGTAAAATGTACCCATTTTAAGGAAATACTTCAGGGAGCTTTCTAAATAATTAAAATTTATTTTTTGAATGATATTCTAGATGATAATCTTCCCTGGAATTAACGTGACTAGGTATTTTTAAATATATGAAGTTATAAGAATTAGAACAGTTTTGTACTGGAGCATCCTCTTAGTTTGCTAGGGCTGCCTTAACACAGTGCCACACCAGGTAAATATTTATCATCTCAGTCCTGGAGGCTAGAAGTCTGAAATCAGCTGTTGAGAGGGCCATGCTTCCTCAGAAGCTTGTTGGAAAAGGATCCTTCCTTGCCTCTTCCTGGCTTCTGATGGTTTGTGGGCTATCTTTGGCATTCCTTGGCTTATAGATGCATCCAATCTTCTTTTTTTTTTTTTTTGTATGGCTGTCTTCCCTCTATTCATGTGTCTATGTCTGAATTTTCCCTTTTTATAAGGATAGCAATTATATTAGATTAAGACTCACCCTAATGACTTCATTTTAACTTGACTACCTCTGGAAAACCCTATTTCTAAATAAATAAGGTCACGTTCTGAGGTGCTGGGGGTTAGGATGTCAATATTATCTCTTTTGGGGGGGGCACAATTCAACCAATAACTACTGTGAATAAAAGATGGTGTAGAATTTTATCAGAAATTGACCCAAACACATGAAAAAAAATTAGAATATGATAAATGTGGCCTTCTGAACAAGTTGAGAAAAGATGACTACTCCTCCATACATGGTATTTGACCAACTGGACAGCCATCTGTAGTAGCAATAACTAAGGTGTATCAATCCTTCACACCTTGGCCCTGATCACTTTTCAGTACCTGGTTCTAGTCCTTGGAAAGGCCTCACTGTCCTGGGATTCCATAAAATACTTCAGTATCCTTTCAAATAAATGCACATTTTTATAAGGACTGGCTTGAGTTGGTTTCTGTAGCTTATAATCATTTCAGAGGCCAATGGCCTCATAACTGGAGATTCCTTGTCGCAGTGAGAAGTTTACATGTTCTTCATAAAAACAAAACACAAAACTGTCTTCTCTGTCACCCTGCCTCCTTCCCAATGATACCTGGTTTCTCACCTCTGGAAGGAGGCTGGCTACTGGAAGTCAATCGGTTCCTTTGGCATCATCTGTCATTCCGGGCCACCCAGGAGAAGTGATCAGTCAGAGCAGAAGCTGTCCTTCGAGGGCCACTAGGAAGTCTGCAAAGCCACTGAACATTGCAATCTTTTAAAACCCAGACATCAAAGTATTTGGATGGCATCCAGAGCTTCCCACTTCCCTGCGACCTCTTTCCAGAAAAGAATCAAATTGTGGGCAAGAGGGAAAACCACCTTAATTGGGCTGCCAATTCCCAAAACTGCTATTGGTCCTTACTCCAGAAAGGGGGCTCCTTGGAAGCTGGCGTATTCAAATATTTTCCTGAAAGTTGGTAAACTGGCGGGCAGTGCTAAAACCAGACAAAGCATACTTGAAGCCAGAGGCTCTCTCTCTTCCAGGTTTCCTCTTACATTGCCTGGTTTTGCTTTTCAAACGGTTAACAATAGCTCCCATTTACTGGACCTTATAATGTGCCTTGCATGTGTACAAAAAAAGACTCACGTGATTAAATTACTGAATTCTCGTAACATCCCCATACGATAGGTTCTATTATTGTTCCCGTTTTACAAATGAGGAAACCGAGGCTCAGCAAAGTTTAAAAAATTGCCCGTGAGCACAAATTTGGGGAATGACCGAGCTCAGATTTGAACCCAGGCTTGGCTGACTCGAGTCTGTGCTCTTAACTAACTACTACTCTGGGAATCCCACACCAAAACGTCTAAGGTCGATGGGTGAAAACAATGAGTGGCACTGATCAGGGGTAAGATGCGGGGGCCAGAATGGAGAGCTGGAGAGCCTGCATTCCATTCAAGGAGGCGCCGGCCCCTGTAGCAACAGCCAATCACAGCTCTGCAGAAACATGTCCCCGTGTGGCCAGATTTTCCATTTTCAAAGAGAAGCTTGAAATCTGGATTTTATATGAAATCTCCCAACTTTTAAATGTTGGGAACCGATTCAAACATTTTTAGAAAAACACTGTGCTGGCAAAAAAATTGGCATCTGCAGTCCATTGTCGGGCAGGAACTCTTGTTCCCCACTCCTCGTGTTGCCTGTGGGAGGAACTTTAGCTAGACTTCCCCAAGCTCCTGTCTTTCTCCTCTGATTGGTGAGTTTGGAGAAGGAGCTGGCTCTGCTCAGCTAACCTCCTTAGCGCTCTGGAGCCAGTCTGCCTGGCCCATGGAAAGTGCTTCATAGGCTAGGTGGGAAAGTCCATCTATCCAGAGACGAGCCACCCACAAATCCACTTCCTTGCAAGTGAAAACCCATATTCTCCAAACTGTCTTACTGGTGTATTAATTTCTCGTGGCTGCTGTAACAAAGTACCATAAAATGGGTAGCTTAAACCAGTAGAAATGTATTCTCTCACAGTGCTGGAGGTGTGACACCCAAAATCAAGATTTAAACAGGGCCATCCTTCTTCTGAAGGTTTTAGGACAGAACCCTTCCTTGCCTCTTCTACCTTCTGGTGCCTTCCAGCAATCCTTGGCATCCCTTGGCTCACGACTGCGTCACTCCAACCTCTGCCTCTGTCTTCATGTGACATTCTCCCCATGTGTCTGTCACTGTGTTCTCTTCTACGAATGCCAGTCATACTGGGTTTAGGGCTCACTTAATCCTTATGACTTCATCTGAATGAATCACCTCCGCAAAGACCCCATCGTTAGTGTTTGCGCTTTACAAATTAGGAAACTGAGACAAAGAGACAAACCTGAGACAAGATGGCTCAAGACACACAAGTAATACGTATGAATAATAATAATTATTATAAAGTAATAATCCAGGATATAAACTCCCTGTTATTATGAATAAACTGCTGAAGAATTTTGGATTCCATGAATATATTAAAGAAAGAAATTCCTCCCACTAGCGACAAAGAAGGAAAAATAAAGCTGCTATTAGAAGCTAATTCCACTAGAGGACAGTAGACGCACACATTACATAGGCATGATGCTCGTCCATAGAATTTTTTTTTTAAGATGTTAAACGCTGAAAGTTTTATTGCATATTTTATGCCGTTACTTAAAGAAGATCTTAATCCAAACTACTTTCCTATTTCCTATTACCTTAAAATGTAGACGAGAGCTGTGAGGATTAAACATATGTAAAAGTGTCTGGTAAACTGTCAAGCAAATGAAAGGACTTCATTGCATCGACAGTCAATAAACCGCTATGACTCCCTCCTGTGAGCCTGACACTGCAGCACTGCTGGGGGGCAGGGTGCGCCAGGCATGATGTTCACTCAACAGCAAGAGACAAGGAGCCGCCACACCACTGTACTGTACTCGGCTCACCCTTACTCTGCGTGAGAAGGTCATAGCGATGATCCAGGCACAAGACGGTGATGACTTGGTCTAGGGTGGTGGCGACAGGGAGAAAAAGAAGCGGATCAGTTCAGTACATATTTGGAGAAGCTGAATGAAACTGAACTTGGCAAACAGTGTGATTGATGAGTGCTACATTAGAGCCGGTCTGCCAAGTGATGTAGGAGTGCAGGAGAAGGAATGGACCGACTCCGCCTGGAGGTGACAGTGAAATTCAGTTTTAAGATGAAAAAGAGCTTGCAAAGGAGATGGAGAAAAATGGGAAAATGTCTCAAGAAGAAGAAATGCGCTGGACAACGGTTCCAGAGCACGGAAGGTCCCTTGCCTTTGGAGAATGACAAGAAGATACCCAGGAAGGCCTGTGGAATGAGCTGGAGGCAAAGGAGAGAGATCTATCCCCTTGCTCCCAAGTAAGAATATTAAACACTCAAGACGGGTGGGAGAGACGGGTGGGAGAATAATTTTCCCCTAAAGGACGCAACTTCCTTCGATCACTCCCTCTCAATACACCACCCTTAGGTTTGGAATTAGGAAATCCCGAGTTATGAAATCTATTCTTTAGCTCCAAATGGAATATACATCAGTTGAAAATATATCCAAGCCAAAAATTAAAATAGACCTAAGTAAGACCTTTTTAATAGACTATCTGCATAAAACATCAGTATCTCCAGACTCTCTTCTCTGTTCCTATGGGCTTTGTTCCTATGGGAATCTGTGCTTGCAAGAATATAGTTACCCTAACCAATTCTACTGTATGGCACTTTTAATACAGTACCTCATTCGGGGGTCTCTTCATGTGGTTTCTAGGACACCAAACAGTCCTGGTTTTCCTTCCCCTCTCTCTCTTTTCCTCCTTCTCTCTAGCTACTCCTAATCACTCTCCTTTACTGGTCCTTCCTCATCTTCTGAACTCTGAAAACTGAGTAGCCAGGACTTAGCCCTTCAACTTCTTCACCATCTGCTCACTCTGCTGATGATCGCATCACCCTATCTGTAAATACCATCTGCACACCTAACTTTATATAGACATAACAAATTTACGTCTTCAGCTCTGACCTCCTTCCTGATATCCTCCTATTCCATGTCTCCGCTTCGAAGTTGAAGTGGCATCTCAAAGTTAATGTATCTAATCACCCGATTCTCTCTCAAACCTGATCCTCTCGGTCTTTTTCTTTTCAGCAAATGGCAACTTCATTCTCCCAGTTGCTCAGCCAATATCCTTGTAGTACTCCTTAATTCTTCTTTTATTTTTTACCCCATATCTGATGCATTAGCAAATTCTACTCACTCTATCTTCAAAATATAGCCATAATCTGACCACTTCTAATGCTATCACCTTCTTTTGAACTATCATCTCTCTCCTAGATTATTGCAACCACCTCCCAAATGTCCTTGCTTTCATCCTCACCGCAGACTACAGCCAGTAAACCCATTTAAACTTAGATCACATGACTCCTCTATTCGAAACCATCAGAGTGAAAGCCAACAGTCTACGCATAGGCAACAAAAAGAAAAATAGACACGTGGGACTGCATCAAACTAAAAAGCTTCTGCACAGAAAACAATCAATTAAAAAATGGGCAAGGAGGCTTCTTCTGGTCAAGATGGCAGAATAGGTAAACACTGTGCTAGTTTCCTCGCACAACCACATCAAAATTACAACTACAGACCAGCCATCATTGGGAGTCAAGTCCTACAGCTGGGGACGTAGAGAAGAAGCCACTTCAAGACTGGCAGGAGGGGCAGAGATGTAAACCAAGCTGCAGAAGTCCCCCCAAAGAGCGAGGGGTCCCAACCCCATACCAGGCTTCCTAGCCCAGAGTACCAGTACCAGGAAGAGAAGTCCCCACAACCTCTGGCTGTGAAAACCAGCAGAGATTGTGGTTGAGACAGAGGGCTGCAGGTGTCTCAGGCTTTCCTCTTAAAGGGCCCACACACAGACTTACCCGCTGACTGACTCACTCACTCTGAGTTCCTGTGCTGGGGCAGCAGCTTGAAAGGCACTAGGGACATGCAGGGAGGAACTGAGTTATCTGGCTTCAGGGATAGACTGAAGAGGCAGCCTTCTCTCAGACAGAAGCACTGCCAGAAGCCATTGTCGCTTTGTTGAGCTCTACCTGCTCTTGGCATCCAGACACAGGCGGCCACCATGTCTGAGTCACCATCGAACTGCCTAACACTATTGGCCCCACCCTGGTGGTTCCCTGAAACTCCACCCCTCCCAACTTACCAGCCCACCAACCTGCTTGCAGTGGTGTTTCCATAGGAACGGCCTGACTTGGCCATGCAGCAGACTTTGCTAAAGTTTCTCAAAGGTTCTCAAACCCCAAACAAGTTCCATGTGGCCTCAGCATGCCCTGTACCTTTTTCTGAGTAGATCCAAGCCCAGCACTAGCGGCAGTCAGACTCAGTTCGCGGCTTGGCCTCTCAAGGCACCTCCAAGCCCAGCACAGGTGGCAGCCATTTGCAGAGTGCTAAGTGACTCCTGCCAGGTGGCCCTGGCACAGGGTGCAGCTGAACCTGGCCTGTGGCAGGGCCCCACTCAGGAGGCCCCAGGGGACTGCACACCTGGTGGTCAGCTTCAGACCAAGCTGGAGCACCACCTGGGGCCACATCTGAGGACGACACACTCAAAGGACAGACTGAGCAGACACCAGAGCCCTGCTAAAGTGAGTCCTGCTCCGTAAGCTCAGCCCCTCACTAGCCAGTCCTCACAACCAACCAGCCCAAGGGTCAATCCCTCCCACTGATGTGCAAACAACTAAGGCTCAATTACAACAGGAGGGCGCACACAACCCACACAAGGGACGTACCTGAGCACCCAGAACAGGTGACCAGGGAAGACCGTACCACTGGACACTTACTACATAAGGCCACTCTACTAAGACTAGGAGACATGGCAGCTCCACCTAGAAACAAACACAGGGAAGCAGCCAAAATGGGAAGACAAAAAAAAAAATGCCCCAAATGAAAGAACAGAACAAAGCACCAGAAAGAGAACTAAACAAAATGAAGACAAGCAATGTACCAGATGCAGAGTTCAATGCTCAATGAACTAATGGGAAGAGTAGGTGAACTCAGTAAGAACTTTATCAAAGAGCTAGGGAACATATAAATGGAGATAGAAAACATGAAAAAGGACCAGTAGGAAATAAAGAATACAATAACTGAAATGAAGATTACATTAGAGGGAATCAACAGATTAGATGAGGCAGAGGATCGAATTAGCGATTTACAAGATAAGGTAGCAGAAAACACCCAATCAAAACAGCAATATGATCCAGCGCTCCTACTTCTGGGTATATATCTGATGGAAATGAAATCAATATCTCAAAGAGATATTTGCATTTCTATGTTCATTGCAGCATTATTCATAGTAGCCAAGATATGGAAACAATCCAAGTATCCATCAAGGAAGATGCATAATAGTTTACTATATGTAATATATAGTACATATGTTACAATATTTCATTATTATAAAAAAGGAAATCCTGGCATTCGCTACAATGCAAATGGAACTGGAAGAGATTTTGCTAAGTAAAATAAGTCATAGAAACACAAATACTGTAAGGTATCACTTGATGTGTGGAATCTATAAAAAAAAATTCAAACAATAGAACTGTGGTTGTCAAGGGCTGGGCAAGTGGGGGAAATGGGGAGATGTTGGTCAAAAGATACAAAGTTGCAGTTGTGTAGGCTGAGTAAGTCTGGAGACGGAATGCGCAGCATGGTGACCGGAGTTAATAATAGTGACTAAGCATCAGAAATTGCTGAGAATAGATCTCAAGTGACTCCATCAAAGAGTTAACTATGTGAGATGATGCATCAATTAGCTTGACAGCAGTAATCATGTCACTGTGTATGTTTATCAGATCAGCATGTTGTATATTTTAAATGTATACAATTTTTATTTTAAAATATGTAAATTAATTAAGAAGTCAACAGTCAACAAGAGACTTAATCCTCCTCCAAAATGCTGAGGACATTTGTAGATTCTCAAAGTATCTCCCCCAAAATATTTATTAATGACTATGGCTTTTAACAAATTTCCAAAAATTCCCTGATACTCTTTTCACCAGGAAGCAGACCTTACTTCTCCTCTCCTTTGAGTGTGTGGTCTGAACTTACTGACTCACTTACAGGGAACAGAAGATGGGAAAGAAAAACAAGAAACCTCATGGTGGAGAAATCTGACAGATGCTCCCCCACAACCATGTTGAAATCGAGACTGTGAGATATTAGATGAGTTGAGGACAGGGACCACATCACCTCTGTAGTATTCTTCCAAGTCTAGTCATAAGAAAACATCAAATTCAAATTGAGGGAAATACTGCAAATACCGAGCGGTAGGCTTCCCAAGTGTCGAGGTCACAAAAAGCAAGGAGACAGGATGATCAAATGCAACAATGCAATGGAACCTCGAATTGGATCCTCCAACAGAAAAAAGGACATTACTGGAAAAACTAACAATCCAATTAAAGGCTGTAGGTTCGTTCGTAGCATTACACAAGCGTTTAATGCTTTAGTTTTGACAAATGCACTATGTTTATGGAAGATGTTAACATTACGGGAAGCTGGGTGAGGGTGTATGGGAACTCTGTGCTACCTTTGCACTCTTCTGTAAACCTAAAACTATTTCAAAATTAAAAGTTTTCCCGAAGTGACTCTGTTATCGCTATTGAGATAAATTGCTGATGATCAACCTAAATACTATCATGCACTAATGGATATGGGACAGGAATATGTGTATTATATCACTTCTTAGTGATTCTTACCTTCGCTATTTTTTGTCAGTGTGATGTCCCTATGGTTGTCATAGAGACCTAATATATAAGATAATGCTTTTCTTATGAAAACTTTTGGTTTTTCATGGTAATCTACTTATACACATTGACGTATTGTATCTATATATCACAATGCCATGTACGACTTACTTCAAAGTGTTCTTCTGAAAAATAATTAAGAAATCCGGGTAAAGAGGGATAAAAATATTTTAATTGTTGAAAGACATTGGTAAAGTGAGTAATTTACATTGACATACCAGGTGGATATACACGGACATTATCAAATTAAGAACTTTCCAAATATCCCACTAACCGTCAGTCACAAGTCCTTAAAAAAAATAGTATAGAATTCACATGATGAGATGCTGTGATCAATCAAAGGCAGAATGGGAGACCCGATGGCTATAAAGTATTTGTAGTTACAGAGCCTTAGACTAAAGAAAAAAGGAAGCGAATCAAAATGTATACATGGCATGCAAATTTCAGTGATTGATTTTTAAATACTGTAATGCAGTCCATTGTTGAATAAAGGAGATTCTGACATTTAAATAAAGCTGAAAACCAACCAGTAAAAAAGGGAAAGAGATTAGAGTAAGAATCGATTTTGACAATTTTACAGCAGAAAATTAACGTGAAGTAGAAACAGTGAAAGATAACCAACAAATATATTACTTTAGGTAATTCATTTATAATGCCTTATTATCTTAAGTTATAAATAGAATAAGGATTTGGTTATATAAAAACTATCAAAAAAGGAATCAGTGAAAAGACATGATCGTCACGAACAGTGTTGAATGAATGGCCAGGGTGAAAGTCCTGCGGGAGGCCCAAGCGGGCTGGCTGGGCAGTGGAGGTTGGTTAGCTTGTCTATTACAGGTGACCACAGAAAGTTCCACACACAAATGTACTGTTTAACCAATTCCTTTCTAAGACCACATCATTCAACATGCACCCATGGTTTTAACTACTGACTTAAAAAAAAAATTTTTATTTTTTGGGGGGGAGGGGCAGGTGACTGTTTAGAATTTCCTTGGAAATATGTGCAACATGATAATGTTCCATGGAGCGAAATTCCTTCTAAATCTTGATGAGCAAGCTATGAAAACAACAAATGAAAAAAGGGAAAAGAGTTAGCAACCTTGAAAAGGTACAACTTAAATAAAAATATATAAGCTTTAAGCCCATAAATTATTTGCTGGTTTTCTTTGAAGTAAAATACGCATTCAACATTCGCTTAATATTTATTTAAGACTTAATATGTGGTCCATATAGTGCTAACCACTGATGATACTTACACAAAGAGACAAAGTCAGGTGAAGAAAGAGACTTATAAACTTACAATTGAAGTACACCATGATAATGCACAAACCTAGCTGCATGTCAACATCACCCAAAGTAAAGGTACTGACTGCTCGGCCACAATCCCATTCCTTCCCACCTTGAGCAGACCCTACTGGGAGGGGTCTAGCCATCCACACTACATCGAGTTTCCCTGGGAAAAGCAGTTTCTGATGTAGCCAGTCCATCCAGTGAGTGGCACCTGAGAGCCATCACTTAAGCTCCCTGTGCTGTTGGTACTCCACACATCTAAATGGGCATACCTTTCACCCTTGAGTCATCTGTAGAAGAAACTACACATTTGTATCGTGATGTGAGTATTTTTAAAAGATAACTCCTCAATTTGCTTCCAAAAGCAACCAAGTCAACTCCTCAATTTGCTTCCAAAAGCAACCAAGTCAACTTTGGACTTTGGTCGCTGAGTGAGTTCAGTGGCTTTACTTCAAAAGAGATTTTTATGTTAGGTCAAAAGTGTCTCCAATTCTTTCCATAACACGTCTTCCTCTCCAAAGGACTGCCTTCCTATCAGGGTTCCTGCCCAATAATCTAAGCCCCAAGAGCCATGAGTTCAGAAGTTTTATGAATAAATGTCACAATGGATGTTTAGCAACTAGAGAAAATGGACATCCTTTCAACTTAGAAAACTTTTCAGGTAATTCAAAGGAGGCAAAAGAAGGATCAGGATCAAATTCATTGTATAGAAACAGGGAAAACTGAGAAAAGAGAAGGATGGCAATAAAATATGTATTTATAACCATGAGCAGTAAGAAAATATTCTAGCTAGCTGTCTAAAGTTATCTGGGCTGGCTTACCAGCAACAATGCTAAATTGTTATCAGGAAATTTTAGATCCACACACAACTTGAGCCGTCATCTTGTCTCCCATGAGAAAACAAAAACAGGGTAGCTTAGGGAAAGTACAGGATTCAACTATGGCCCTGTGTTAATACAGCTACCAAGTCTAGGGACCTCATTGCCAGGGCACCTTTTCCCATTCTGTTCTCATGCTTTTTGAAATACACCCTGTTTTCAGGAGAGTAAAACAGTAACATATGTTTCCTTTCAACTAGATTGTATTTTTCTCTTTGATGTAACTAATAAAAGTTCCCTGCATAGGGGAAAACTGGCAGGGAACTTAGAAAATCTCCAGCAGATTTCCAAAGAGAAACTCAACACCTAACGTGGCGTGGGTCCTAGGGAATAAAGCTCCATGATGGTGTCACCTTGATGGGAAAGCCTTCGAGAAGTGGCTGCCCAAGGTCGTTACATTTCTTGTTCGGAGCTGGTTACAGCCTCCGCGTCCCCATTCCCTGGTGAGAAAGCTTATTTATCTTCACCTGTGAGCTTATTTTGTGACTCCTCCCCATCCCAAACTCCAGCGGCATCCCTCAGCAAGAAGTGGGTTCAATAGCAAATCAGTCCTGCTTTGGGCCTGCCAAGGGCTGGATGCTGGTTACAAAAACGAATGACATTCCAACGATGATGACAATAGTGATGATGGTGATGACACTGCTGACAGCAGAAGGTACCATTTATTTCTTAAATTCTTGTTTATCTTATTGTAATTCTAACTCCAAGCTCTTCGCTAGGATCCCAGGGCTACAGTGCTTCATCTCACAGACCATGGTTTCCTCTGTCCATACTGGACATATTTTGATACCCAACCAGTACACTTGGCCTATGGTTTTACTATCCTTTTCTGTATAAGTGCATCTCTGTACACTGATAACTGCCCATCTCTAGCAGAGTTTTGGTACTAATACATCTCCTGTCTGTATACTAATGAACACCTGGCTATCGTCAAACACTTCATGTTGAGCCTAATCTAATTCCCAGCCCCAGCCTCTCCACTCTCTCTCTGTCATTTCCAAGATCCTAGCACCTCAAAGTTTTTTTCAATAAAAAATAAAACCTCAGTGTTTCTGGTAAACACTTGGCTTGTTCTTATTAAATGAATTAAGCTGCACTTGAAAGAAAATTTTAAAAATATTAAACTGCTAAGACAATTGATCTAATCATTAAAGACCTCTTTACAATAAACCATCTTCAGTTCCAGAGATTAAACCATAAGGTGAAATCCCCTCCTAATCTTGAAGTCCAAGATTTTTTAGAAATACATAGCAATAATATCTACTGGTTAATCATCATGAAGGCTAAATATACACAATTATTTAGAAAAGTATACAGTACCTCTTGATTACTGAGTCACGATATTTTCTTCTAATCTTAAAGAGAAAATTAAGAAAAGTTAAATGTTCAGATTATAAAGAACATATTCTAGTTTCCTATAAAACTATAAATAGTTGTGACATATATGTATTTGCTACTCTAAATCATAAAGAAAAAGCACTGAGGAACAAATCCCTAGAATATGTTAAAATTAATGTAATACAGCCTGGTATGCAAATTAAACATATTAATAGTCCTTTAAAACTATACATGAAATGACTGTATAGCTTGTGGTAAATCAACGTTCTTTACCACAAGCCTCACTTAAAAATTTGTGTAAGCAAGAAGCTATAAGGCTGTAGTCAACAGGACTTCATTCATCCCACAATGACTATTACAACTCAGAAAAAGGAGACTTACTTCATTTAATTATACAACAGACAGTTATTTTTCCTCTAATCACCATGGTGATTATCAGCTAGTCATCTTTCTAATGCACCACAAGAATTTACCTTTGTATTCTGTCAAAACTCCATAAACTGACCAAAACATTAGCTTTCATTTTCATACTGACCATCATGGAAACTAACAAGAAATTAAAAATACCCACACAGCATAACTACAAATAGAAGCTAGACTTTGCTTTGGAATGACAATCTCATCAAATGGGTGGCAATTTTAATAAATGATTACAATGAACAGATACACGGTATATATTGTTCACTGCCACTCAGGAATATGTAGGTTGAGTCAAGCAAGCTGAAATATAAATTTCATATTTCTTCACAAAACATAAAATAGAGAAAATAAATATCACGTGATTTTACTTACTTTTTCGAACAGTCTTTGTTTGATTGGATACCATACTGACAGCTTCAGATGGGAGACCAACATATACTCCCCCATAGTTTCTTAATAAAAAGAAGCAGATATAGAAAAAACAGACCAATTTAAATGGAACATTATTTGCAGAAAGTGAAAGAAACATAGACTACTTCAAAGAATTATAGCTTTATTAAAATAATCGATAATTTTTCAAAAGTAGAATTCAGAATATTATCGCTCTTCAAAATAAGTAGAATTCAGAATATTATCGCTCTTCAAAATATAATTTTTTTTCTGTTAAAAAGGAGCTGTGTATAAAAAGAGAAAGCTTTACTGTGGTAGAATTTTTAGACATTTTACTTGCAATAAGAAAGAAGAAACTGGGATGTTATAATTTAGTATAGTAATAAATACCAGTTGGAGTGACAAGTAACATTTACAAGAATTCAGTCAACGAGGTATTCAATGCTATCGATACACAAAAATATTTCATCTGTAGGTAGATATAAACATAAAATTAGGAGAGAGAGAGCTAAGAAGTGATGAGAGTAGGGTGCAGTTAACCAGAGGAGGGAACGGGAGGACAGAGAAGGCTGAGAGAATGAAGGGAAGTCAGCCAGTTAGGGAGAATGACGCATCCAAAGGCCACAAGACGGAAACTACTGCAGGCTATGTGCACAGGACAGAAACTGAACTTGCCTGAAAGAAGCAAACATAATAAGTCCTGGGAATTTTTCAGATCACGCATTCTGTGCCAAAAGTTTTCCTAGTGGAATCGGTATTATTGGTAGTGTGCTACAAGCGCTAAATTAAATCCGTGAATTAATGCGGGTTAAATTAAATCCACGAGATGTGGCCAAAAGTATTCAAATTAAGGCCAGCTTCGATATCAAACATACCTCCTCTTGTCATCTTCTGTTATCGATTCTTCTGTTCTGAAAGGTCAAAGACATTTGCCATAAGCTATTTGGTTACACAGTCAGAGACTTCATTTTCGGTTATGAGAAAAGGGACTCTGAGGCAAAGTTTATTTTACTTCAAATTCCCCCATCAAGTATTTCTGTAACACAGTATTCTGTCTCCACCTCAATCATTCAAACGCTAAAACATTTTCTACTTATCAAAATGTGCAGACCCAGCAAATGTCAAAAAGCCCAACTGCCAAGCAAAATAAAAAATTGAGGACAGCCGAAATTGGAAAGAGCACATAAATGAGGTGCCAGGAAACTTGCTTCTTGTCCTGGCCATGCCACCCGCCCCCTGAGTGACACATGCTGTGGGCAAGTTGCCTGCCTATATCTCATGTGTAAAAAATGGGGGTCGACCAGATGACTCCGAAGATCCGTTCCAGTCTTAACACACTACGGTTTTCTGTTTTTTGGGCCAATTCAGTGGAATAACTCCAGGTATAAACAATTTCTTTAGCACAAAAAAGTTCATATCAATTAGGTTTTTTTTTTTCATCTTAAAAAAAATCTCCAGCCATTTTACACATGATCTGCAAAGAGAAGGAGGAAGGTTTAAAAGGAAATTTGCAGAATCTCTTTCCTTGCATAAGAGAAATCCGTATTCTACTAGAATTCCTTGGCATATTTCTGAAAGAATCAGAACACTTTCCTTGAAGCACTAGTTAACATACATAAGTTGCTTCTGGGAAAGAAAATAAAAACTGAATAAAATCCAAATGTAGCTGGCTGAACTCAGCGTGTAATTAATTCTAAGGGGCTTCAGTCAGGAAGCAAGCAAGCTGAAAACATCCAAATGACTTCCCTGAATCTTCTAATTCTAGGACTAACTGTGGTTTCATCCATTTAAAAGTTCTAAATATTTCAAATGTATATGCAAATGAGATTTTGCTTCACTGCAACAGCAAGTTCCAAGTTACAAAGAGGAGGAGAATAAATGTGGCAATTATCTGTTGAACACTGGCCCTGTCCACACAGCCAATACTTCAATAGAGTGCAAAATCCGCCTCGAGATCTGATTGATCCAAACTGAGCACATAACCTAAACTTGCCAGATAATTATCAATTTCATTTACCTCTTACTACAGTTGGATCGTTTTTAACTGAAAGGTGTCAAAGTCATACTGAGTTAGAAATGGTGTTATGCTCATAGAAGCGGTATAACAAAGTTTTGTTTACTGCTTGTAATTAAAATGGATTTATAATCCATTAGTATAGATAATAGGAAAATGATGGTAATAAACTCATTCGAGATTATAAGAACTGTTTACTTCCGTCTAATGTGACTACTGGTATCATGAAATTGTTTTTGAAGTTATAAAGAACTAGTAGATTTGCACATGTACAATGTCTCACAGTTTCTGCCACGGGCTATCTTTTCATATCCAATTACATATCTGTTAACTTTTTCCCTTTGGCCTAATTCCACTTAAGGATATAGTCAAGGTTTTAAAATATACTTTAACTTCCCCAAATGTAAGAAAATAGCGAATAATTTTTAATTCATTATTTCTTACAAATTATTCAACATTCTAAAACCTAATCTGTACTCTATTATGAAATCAGTCAACAGTCTTACACATCTAACTGGCAGGAAATAATAATGGAGCTGCCACATTTGCTGCATAATAAATTAAGCTTCAGATATGATTCAAAATGTTTGTAAAAATACCATTTAATAAAGATATGTCTATTCTTTTAAATCATCAAATAATTTACAAAGTCAGCCTTTGAATATGTGATCCCATGTATGACTGCTGCTCCATCCATGCATTCTACAAATAATTATTCTACGCCATGGAGATGAGATGGGTAAAAATGGCGTCATTAGAGAGTCCCTCCTGTGTCATGAGATACAGTGCAGGGCACTTCACATGCATGAATGCTGTTCCTCACAGCAGCTCTGAGAGTTCAGGCCTGAGGAAATAGGTTGAGAGAGCCATGTAATTAATAAACATGCAAAACCAACATATAAACCCCGTTTATCTGACACCATAGTCATGCTCCACATTCCAATTTACCACTTTGCCTCTCAAACAGGAAGATGTAAGAGTCAAAGGCATTTCCAGTGACAACCCAACATGGTGGCTTTCACTAAAGTGGGAGCTGCCTCCACACCACTCTTAGAAAAGCTTTGAGTATCAGCCCCAGGTCACCACCCGCTTGTGAACTGTACCTGGCACATTTTTTTTTTAAGTGCTATTATGTTATTTCCTTGTCACAATCCTACAAGACGGTTAATCACATTTTAAAGATGAAAACACCAAGGCTCTGAAAGGTTGATTGCATGATGAAGGTTACAGGGCCAGGCAATAGAGCCAGAATTCAAGTCCAATTTGTGTGATTCCAACTCACACTTCATCAACCGTGAGCCCATGCTAATTTGAATCAGAGAAACACCCCACCTCGCAAGCTGAATCTCTCCAAGTTTTATCATCCCACTTAGGGAAAGAGGAGACCAAGATGGGAGAAGAGTGTAAATCAACGTTTCATTAGGATTAGAAGAAACCCCTAACATCTGCCAGGAACATTTGACCTTTGTATAACTTGTCAAATCGGTATAGAACTAACTCATTTTTATCCGAGTGTCAAAGCTATCCTAATCAGAGGTTACTTTAGAATCTATTTGTCTGGAAAACCAGGTCTACACTAAGATGAAATCAGAAAATGGTGGTTGGTCTAAATGGAATCTCCTTAGGGACAGAGATGTCTAAGCCACTGTGTTTAGCTGCCTGGGGACCAAATGCTGCCCTTCCCATGTCCAAGAGAACAGCATCCGACCAGCTGGGGTGACGTGGTCCTGCCCCAACTGCACAGGCTGTAGAAAAAGAAGAAGAAATGGTTCATCAAGCAGTAACGAAGCTTCCGGGAAAAGGAAGGCTGGAGATGTTAAGCCGAAGTCCCTGAAAAGCTGGTGGGATGGCCTTGTGGCCACTCCTCTCTCCAGATGAGAGTCTAAAACACCCACCTTCTGGCCTGGGGCACGGCTTCCCTGAAGGGTCATTCCTTGCTGATAAGAGAAGTGGACATTAACTTGAGGCCGTTTGAAACTGGGGTGCGGAATTTACCTTAGCACTAAGCACCTTAGCAAGAAACTCGAGTCTCTGGGATGCTGACCCTGGGGGAGAGTCTCAAGTTTTGAATAACGCCCTGGCTGTCCGAACGTTGGGGATGCCCCATCTGTGCGCCATTTTAAGGAATCGTTGCTCTTTTGTTTCCCCTTGCAAAACATATTTGGAAAGATTTGTTATCGACTGGCCTTAATAATTCACTTGCTGATATTTTCTCAGACATACAAGTGCCACGGGGAGCCTCTGATGCACATGGGACAACCAAGGTTCCCGCAGGGAGCTTAGGTAATGGAATCGGAGGCGAGTGAATTTTATACATTTTGGTCAGCCTGTGCGGCCTTGCGTAGGCACGTGCAGATTTCTGTTCCATTTCTGAAGTGATGAAAGTAGTCTGTGGTCCTTCAACCTCGCAGATCCAGAATGGCAGGCTAGAACCACACTCAGGCCACTGCTATCCGAACCCCCCTCCCACCCTCCACCTACTGTGGAGCTCTTGCATAAGCCATTCTGAGTTTCACTTTAAACTTGATTATTTTTCTTTTCCTGTCACTACAGCTTAAGTGGGAGAAGAGTAGCTATTGTGTGGCCCGAAGCTGTGATGGCTGACGGATTATAAAATGTGTCCCCAAAACCAGTGAAGGGAATGCGGAGGGAGAACAAAACACAAAGCCACACCTTCCCCTGGCTCTGTGAGAGCAGCAACCTTCCCATGGCTTGGAAAAAGTCGAGAAGGTCCCCAGAAACAGGCATCACTGTCCTGTTTTCTGCCAGTGCGGGGGCAGATCCGTGAGGGTAAAGAACGTGATGTCGCCCTATCATCTTTCCTTGGAGAGGAGAGCCTGAGAAGACTGAATTATTCCACGCTGGGAAAGACAGCGTGGAAAGGAGGCCAGCTCACCAGAGATAAACTGGAAGACTGGCTAAACTGCTCTGCTGCGCCTGACACCACTCCCAAGGAGTTAAATGGCCCAAGCAGCTCTACAGACCCAGCCTACCCGCAAGCTGGACCCCTCAGGAAAGGAGCAAGTGGACATACCTCAGCCAGGATGCCTCTTCTGGAAGTAATACACTATTCAACGAGAGCTCTAAAACAGAGTTCAGGAGTCAAGGCCCAGACGCACAAGCAGAGGCACTGCAAAATGGGATATGTGAGAGAGTGGACCCGGGAAAACAAGAGCACCCCTTGATCTACCAAGGTAAGTGAACTGTTCGAGTCCCAGCCATGCACCTAAATGATGAAATCTGGAATCTCTGTTGAATAAAACAACAAATTCGGTCTGATCCAGCATAGGCACCTTGCTCCGTGGTCTCTGTCACACCCTTAGAGTCCACTCCCACACACATTCCCCCTAGGTTTCTCGTAATATAAACTATGCAATCCTGCCGTTATTTTACAGTACAAGCTCTTCTCTCAGGTCAGACTGTGCGCCTGTCCCTTTGGGGCACACTGAGATCCGACTCTGTTTGTTGGGTCTAGTGGCAATCAAGGGTGATTAGGTCTGGAGTAGGTCTCAAGGAGAACAAGCGTTCCCTAACGAGGCAACCACCCCAGATGAGGGGACCCGGTTCTGTGCCTCCCCATCCGAGTGGCCTACCCCTTTCCCAAAGGCACTGCCAAGGAAAGAGAAAGCTCCTGGCTGGCAAAGATGGGAAAAGAAAGTCAACTCTCCATTATTAGTTTCAACTCAATTTAATTTAGGCCACACCGGTGCTCTTGAGAGGGGCGATGAGAAACAGAAGAGGCTACAACCTCTGTCTCTGATCTCACCAAGGACTAAACAGCCACTAAATTTTCCCTGAAGTAAGGAACTGAATCTAAAACAGGTAACAGAAGCCCCTCCGTTTAACACAGTTTGAACGCCTTCGTAGCATGACCAAACGCAGCAAGACGAGGAAGTCGTGGCCCACCTTGATTCTGGCCTCCCAACTAAGTAAAGGCTAAAGAGGGGGAAGAGAGAGGTGTAAAGAGGCAGGTACACTGGCTTTTCTTTAATCAGTTATGTAATAGACTACCATGTTGGGTGATTTTAAGGGTCCGGAAAGGCCATGATTTAAACATCGTTTAATTGTGCCTGTTGGCTAAAGTTACAAGCTTAAGTCTATCAGCTATATGTGCCTCAGGGCCATTGAAGGGAAAGGTATGAGAGAGAGAGAGAGAGAGAGAGAGAGGAGGGGAAGAGGCCAGGGAAGGCGCTGGAGCTAAGGCTGGGGTCCAGGTAGCGACAGCGTCCATTTCACAGCTGTGCCCAGAATCAATCCTGGAAGACTTACTTCTGTAGTCCAGAGAATAAAGGAGCAGAGTACTAAAAAAAACTTACATTAATTTTAATGAGCAGTTATTTCATTTTCTGGTTATGTGTGAGCCACCACTCTACAGGGTAAGCTTACGTGATAAACTTGTTTCCAGAGGGAGTATGACTGAAAGCCTAATGGTAAAGTGCTTTCTCTGATATCATGATAGTGTTTTAGTGCTGACCATATACATCATTTGAAACATTGTGAAAAGTGATGTGATATTTGAAAAAAAAAAAATGTAATAGCGCAATTATATCTTAATCACAAGCTTGCATCTCATCTTATGAAGATAATCTTTTAAATTAGAAGAAATGTTTCTTAAGAACCGTGGAAGATGTATTAACAATTTCAGACCAGGTTTAAAAAAATCCACCGGGCATTTAATTAAAATTGGATCTCTTTTCGTTGGCAAAGATTTAGCTTCTTTTATCGAAGAACAGATGTTCAAAGAGAAAGAATATGTCAAGGGCAAAGCCACCCACTGAGTATCATGATGCTCTCCTTGAGTGAGATCATATATATGCTCGCAGCATCTGATTCAAATTCTTGGTCATAGCAACAGTAAAAATGTTTGCAGAGACAAGTGTTATTGAGGGTGGACCACCAGTTACTCATATTTCCCCCACCTGTTAAAAGATTGTTAAAAAGATAAATCCTCTGTTGATAGTTTAAAAATGACACACCCTTGCAGAGCAGTATACTGGTGAGTGATATCTATCTTTCCAGTGCTGGCCCAACACCTGGCGCTCCCACAGGCACGTCAGAAAGAAAAAAAAAAAAGAAAGAAAGAAAAAGGCAACCAACCGTCGGCAACCACAGCTAAGCTCAGACTTGGATAACTTCAGGTTTCAAAACTGCTTTCTTATAGCTCAGAGTTTCCACCAAATACTTCTGGCCTACTTCCTGTGAACTTGCGAATGTCAGTGCGGTACTCTTCTTACCCTTCTCGGATCGAATGTCTATCCCGATCCAGAGTCTCTGGGTAATCACACACCCATCCGCTTCACACCAGCTTTGCAGACCTTTCCCAGATGAACTCGAGAGGCTGAATTCCTCTCTAGCCATAAATAAGCTCTGACTTCTTTTAAGTCACAGTCCTAAAAGGTGAGCTGTCTCGAAACCAGCTAGGTGTCTGGGGGCAGGATGGCTTTCCTCTGCCTGTCCTAGTTTTCACTGTATTTTGTCCATGCCTATTTAAAACCAAATACCTGGGTAGAACACCTGAATCTTTCAATCGGTTTATACAACTTGATTTCCTCTTATCAATAACTATCACTTTGATGAAGAGAAGCCTTATCCAGAGTTACAATATCAAATACAAGCCATCGCTTTTTTTCTTCCTCGGTAATACATGGTGGTCAAAATTTCTTCTTCACTATTATTTGCTTAGTTTCTGGGTTGGATAAAATAGCTATTCAAAGAGACCAAAAAAATAAATAAAAAAATAAAAAAAGGTTTCAAAAGTAAAATAATGGAACTACGGCATGGATACACGATGTGCCCTCTCAAGAACAAATACAGATGATGAATATTGGCAACCAGCTACTCCAATTAGCAGCTCCCAACTCACCCTGGCTACAGCCTGCCTTAAAATTCACGAGGTTCTCATTCCTCTAACCTTCCAGAATGAACACAGTCATGTGGCAAAAATATATATATATATGTTTTTATTTTTTTATTTATTCATCATGAAAAATGTTCTAAATATAGAGCTATTCTTATTAGCGATGACCTAAGAAGCAGAAAAACAGGATGCAGTCTCTTCTTTCTCCATATTTGCAGTGCCACTAAAGAGGCCAAACTTATTTTGACTTGTTAACAGCACATTTTTAATACGGAAACCTCCGGAGACCTTGTGTGTAGCTCTAATTATCTACTTTCGCTTACTATTCATGATAATCTTTTGGAATAGGTTTACGAATTGACAATGTTTACTTCCATTTACACCACAGTTCTCTAATAAAGTATAATTATTTAATTTTCTTTATATGTTTTTATGATGGCTCCTGCTTTTTTAGGTGGTTCCGATCAAGTCTACCAAACACCTAAATACATGCGATTTTAGACAGAATTCATGTTTTATCATGAACTGTTTTGGCCTCTATGTAATCTCATTCATGTCTCCACAATTTCGAAACTTCTCTGGACACTTATCTTTAAACCTCTCTCCTTGGATGAGCCCGTTGGCCAGCATTGGTCCCTTTCTTTCTCCCAGAATGTATTACTGGAAAACATAAGAAACTCTGACTCCCTGAGTCGGGGTGATGGACGAGAGCTAAGCTGTGATCTCCCTGCCCCTCTCTGCTCTCCTTCCCAGAAGTATCTGGCGTTAGGGGTTGTTTCATCGCTGGCTGTAGGAGTATCATTGGCTATAAGTGAGTCAAGAATGCTCTCTCTACCTCTTTACCTAAAGACACCTGGCTTTTCCCTGATGCTATGTATCACTTTTCTCAAAACCTGGGGCATGGGCAGCTTGTTTTCCCAGATCTCCGTGTCTCCAAACAGGAGGTGGAGCCAGCGTGCTCCCTACCTCCCCACGGAGCTCTTTCAGGTGGAGCCAACTTCACCTTCACCCCTAAACTCTCCCCTTTGGCATCGGAACCCTGCTGTAACCACCCCAAGGCACTAAAATTTCGGCTTTCCTCCTAACCATCATCACCTGGGACAATTTTTAAATCCATGAAAATCACCCAATCCGTCGATCTCTTGCTTTGTATTTCCCTGGCTTCCTCTAACCCAAGACTTTTATTGCTGCTCTGTTAACTTAACTCCCATGGTTTCTCAGTGGAGCTCAGTTCCTGAAACTGCTTCACCTCTGACATTTTACAGTAGAAAATCCCACGCCCTGGGCGGGGTGAGGAGGAGGGATGCGGGGGCGGGAGGAGGACTCTTCCTTCTGAAGTTCCATTCCCCAAAAGCCTGCTTTCTGGTTGTGCCACCCCCTCCAGCCCACCCACCCTTCCCCTCTCCCCATTCGTCGGCCCCTGCGGGTGTCCCACCCACCCCTCTCTAATGAGTGCCTTGTAGTCAAGTATTTTAGCATCGCTTGCTGGTCACACTTCTCCCTCTCTATGCCTGGACGAACCCACCCATCTGCTTTTCCTTTCCCTGTTTCTCTTCCACTGGGCACTTCCCAAGGAAAATCTAACTGTGTATTGATGGGCAATCAGTGGGGCTGTGTGATGTGTAACCACGGCAAGGCCATCAATACACTGGGTCTTCTGCCATCAGGTGTTCATCACAGAGACTCTGCTGAATCTTTTCAATAACCCTTAAACCACCAAATAATTCTATACCATTTACCGAGGTACGGCAAGGCGTAATGCTGAGCGTAATCCTAGATACTGAATCTACTGTACCAATAACCGTCACAACCCTTAAGCAGTTACTTAACTGCTCTGTGCCTCATCTCCTCATTTGTAAAACGAAAGAGCATTACTGTCTCCATCAGCATCATGGGTACGGAATGGGATAATGTACGTGAAGTGCTAGAAATCACTACGTGGCACATAATCCTCAGTCAAGAGGAGCGTCTAACTGAGAAGGATGGTGATAAGGACAAAGACGGTTACCCTGCACGGTTGTTACCATTCCGGTTTTACAGACAGGAACATTAAGGGCATGGGGTCACACAGCTAGTAAACGGCAGCAGGAAGTTTAAATGCAGGTCTCTCCGCTTCCGACACGCACGCTTTAGCAATGCTGCTTTCAGCCCGTCCCCCTCACCCCGCCTGCTGCCTCACGGAGGAGCCACGAGGCCACCAGACACCCTCAGGTGGGTAACAAGAAGCGGACAGAGCTCAGCTGATACAGGTGCTGCAGACCTGGGAAATTAATAAAGGATTCCAAGAAAACACAAGATTCGAGATCCATAATTTCATTTTCTAAAAGACAGAGCTTCGATGTTTTGTGTGAATTTATTCCGAGGTATTTTTCTCTACAGTTGCCACCTTCCATGACAATAAAACTGCTTTGTCAAGAACGGGATCTTTGTGAAATGTCACTTTACAAGTTTTCAGTGAAACAAGTTTTTTGATTATCTTGCTTAAATTGAGTGGCTATGATCTTTTACTTTTAACAGCAAACCTTAAATTTGAGGCATATTGTTTAATACTGTTTCTTATTTAAAACAGGTTTCTAATATCCATATAAATACTGCTTAAAATTTGAAATCAATTTGAAATAACATAAAAATTGACCTACATGGAGAACATGCTTCATTTCTGCCTACCCAGACATAACTGCCTCCCCACTCTGAGGACAGTATCCCAATTTTAATTTAGTGTGGAAATCACTACTCTCCCACTCTTTGGCCATGTGGTCAGGTGGAGCTAATGGCACTGACTGGCTCCAGCGGTGGGCATATGACCTAGGCCTGGCCAATGAGAAGCTCACGTACCCCTGGACCCTTGACTAAATGAGAGAGAGGCCCATGACCCCATGTCCCGGCCAGGGATCGCCTAGCCCTGGGACTGTTAATCAAACCACAGGAAAAGGGAAGCCATTTTCCACAGGAAATATTAAGCTGATCTCCATCACCACTTGGGGAAAGTTGCTTAAGAACGGAGCCAAAAACAGGAAGGCAGAGATGGAAGTTTCTTCCTGTCCTTCGATCACCTGGATCCAGCTGTGACTAAGGCCAGACCCCTGAAGCTTTTCCGTTACACATGCCAATAAATTCCTTTTTGTTTGTTTGTTTAGGCCAGTTTAAGTTGGGCTTCTGCCATTTCCAACCAAAAATATCCCAACACAACCCATTTGTGCCAAAGAGCTAAGATCATTTGCTAAAAAAAAAAAAAAAAAAAAAAGCATAGCTGATTTTTGCAGGTTTGCAAAAGCAGCCAAATGTCATCACGTTGAATTCACTTCTATTTTGTTCTGCATGTTACCGCACTGTGATTTAATTTAAAAAAGACAGAGGGAAAGAGAAAAAGGCTCATTCCCTGTCTTAAGGCAATTAAATTTCTATTTATCTTCCATGTGCTTTCCTCCTGATCTCAGATATCTGAAGTTAACTTTCTAAGTTTTTAATCATTGTTGCCTGTTCTAGGATCTACTTCCATCAATTATTTTCTCCCTCACTACTGATAACCCCCTCCCAAAACCTCCCTAGCTTTTCTTACTGGTTCCTACCCTTTAGCCTATAAGTACACCTAAGTCTCCTCCACACAAAAATTAAATCAAAAAAGAGAGATTACAATATACAAAATCATACACACATGCAATCAGGCAGAAGTAATCCAAAAGAAATAAAAGAAAATAGTGTCGAGTATTAAAGATGGTTGTCTCTGGTGGTAGGAATAGCTGACTTTATCTTTCTTGAAAAAAATACTTTTCTGTACTTTTGAAATTTTCTTGGTCTTGCTTTTGTAACAGAAATATATATATTTTAAAATACACTTCTTCTTTCAGCTACCAATATCTTTCCATCCTTTACTGCAGACATTACATGAAAGACCACGCACACTTCCTTGCTCCTTGCTCACTTCCACTTGGACTCAATTATTACACCACTCAACTGAAAATGCAGCCCCCCTACCCCAGGTGACCAGTGTGGCCATCACAGCAGAGCCAATGGCTTCTCTTCTCCCTTTAGCCCAGTTGATAATCTTCTATGGATTATCGGCCACCCCTTCCCTTGGCTCAAGTTTGAAACTGTAACATTATCCTCAGATTTTCCTTTCCTCTGCTTCCCCATTCGGTAGTTCAACAAATTTCCTCAATTATATGTGCAAGTGCACCTTGAACATCACCTCTTCTCCTTGCCACTGCCGCTGTCTGCTGTCTGACCCTCTGGTGGCCTCACTCCACTCCTCCTCCCGGCCTCCGCCCCTCCACCTCGCATAGGGCCCTGCCTTGGAAGAGTTAACACCCTACAGCTCAAACGTAATCGGTTAATTCCCCCCACCTTAACATTTCTGATGGCTCTCAAAAGGCATGCAAAATCACATACGATTTCTGGCCTGGCATCCCGTGGAGAGATCCAGAAAATTCTTCTCCCAAAAAATAAGATATAAGCCCAGAAAAATAGATAAAATTTTATAAACAGGATTTGGAAAAAAGGCCAATCCTGGCAGAGGGAACAGCAAAAAAAAAAAAAAAAAAAAAAAAAAAAAAAAAAAAAAAAAAAAAAAAAAAAACAAGGAACCAAGACAGAAAGTGTGAAGTCGGTCTGGGCCCCTGTGAGAGACCTCACTGAGCCGGCCACCGGCCAGCTCACCTCTCAGGCCCTGGCCTCTCTCACTCCCTGGTGGCAGCGTACCCTTCCACCTCCTGCAGAGTTGGTGGGCTAAAGGCTGCAACACAGGTGACTCTCCTGTTCCCAAAGGGTTCTGGGTTCAAGCCAGGGGACAATGGAGAATAACTGAAAGCTTTTGAACAGAGGTCTCCTAAAAAAAAGCAGCAGAGTGTTTGGAGGAAATGAATCTGGCGACGACAGATAGAAATAGAAGGGAGAGGACGAAGGAGGGACCGAGCCACCGCAACGACACGAATAACGTGAGGATGCTGAACTCGTCGTGGCTCAACGTGTGCGTAACAAACTCAAACGCTGCAACCAGGAGTTTGGAGGAATCTATACTGCTTCTTTTGTACCTGAAGTCCCATAAAAAATGCACATTTAACTCCCCCAAAGACTTTACATTCCCATTATAGTCCCCTCTGAATTCTTCCTTATAATAAAAATGTCTGACTCTAGTTTTGATGCTTAACCGCTGACAACGTTCAAGTCCCACCACTCTCCTTTTGCCCCACATCTGAACAAGCTGATTAAAAAAAGCTAGAGAACCTCTTCCTTTGCGCTGGTAGAGAAGATCAAACCATTCAAACCTCTGCCCTTCCTTCACTCAAGCTGAGGGGCCAGTTTGGGTGCCTCCTCTGCTTGTCCCAGAAAGCCTCATTACGTGAGTGCTCAATCTGTTCGTATTCTCTTGGTGTGTGTGAATGTGGCACCATCAGTCATGACACCAAATCGGTTTGGGGTGAGTGGGGAAGGAGTTGACCCCACGTCTACGGAGTAACCGCAAATGCACTTCAATGCTGACCTACTGCAAAGTCCTTACTACACCTAGATTGGAGGTATAGAGATGCAGAGAAGCGGCATATGGAAATACTGAAAGTCTCTGCGAGCTCCAGAAACTTCTCATAGAGAGAGGGCCCTTTATTAAATGTCCTGTGGTCTAAAGATGAACTCAATATCGACTGGCTATGCCACGTCGTCAAACATTCACTCAAATATCTAGTTATTAACTTTAAAACAACTGACTGTGTATTTAGTACATACTTAGCTCCAGCCTCTCCCTACTGGCTACCTGTAAGACACTGCAAGCCACAGGAGCTACGTGCTTGATTCTCCCAGAGTCCCTTGCTCTTACCTAGAAGAAAGCGGTAGAGGTTGGGGCAGAAACACAAATATTTCCCTTTCTTAACATTCTGAGTTAAAGGGCTAGGGCAGCTGAAAGGCTAAAATGAAAAAATCACAAATAACATCGTTCTTCAAATAGCACTTTAGTCATAAACCAAATCATAATCTTGATTTGTGCTTAGTACAGAAAGTATTTCCATGTCTTTTCAGCCATACCTACATATAGGTAAAGGTCATAATCATGAAAAATAGTGTCTTCCTCAGAAAGAGTTTAGAAAATCATAATATTAAGTACTTACACATCTTTAGCTGCTCCTGCAGGGCCTAGGGGGAAAAAAAGGAGAGATACGTTTGTATCAGTGTGATAGCTACAAAAATTTTAAGCCCAATTCCCAACTAATATTCCAGAAGAGGCACACTGAGAATATGGTTTTTCAATAAGATTATTTCCAAAAAGTTAAAAAGGCAACACAACCGTAAACTCCAAATCTTAAATTTAGAAAGTACTGGTTCTGAAAGGGATTTCACAGGTCACCTCATCCAACCTCCTCCTTTTACAGATAATGAAACTGATGGACTTGAGAAATATTTTCTTCTCTAAGCCACCCCTCTTCTATGCTGGCGTCTACGTGGCATTGTGACAAGTTACGCTCTGCACTGGTCACAAAGTAAAGCAAAGTCACAAAACAAAACGGAGGCGATGTCCTGAAGGAATTAGGCAGTGTCAAGAAGGCCAGCCTCGCTCTAAAAGGAGTTGCGCACACTAATCACGCTGCCTCTATGTGCGATCGAACCCTCTCATTTCTGCTCCCCACCACACACGGGAAACCACCCGTCTCTTTGGAAGCCACTCCTACCACTGATTGCAGATTCTCCACCTACCACACCTTCCCATCCCCACTCTCCCTCTTCCTAGTATCCTTATCTGGCGACCTGGAACTTGGTTCTAACTTTACTACTTACACGGTAGTAAATGTCCTTTGACCTCGTAAAACCTCGCTTTTCTCGTGTGTCAAATGAGGGTAATAGGAGAACCTTTCTCAAAGGTTATTTTGAAGATTTTTTTTTTTTTAATGTGTCAGCACAGCACAAAGTCTAGCGCATAAAAATAGCTAAATTATTATTAACCGTCGCATTTAACTTAGCATCTCCATACCTATGATGGAAATTAAAACAACCTCTGCACAAGTTGCAGAAATGTGAAAAGAAAGGAAGATGTGCTAGAAAGTAAGCAAGTAAGCTTGCAGGAAAAGTTATTGTCAAGGTTGCAAGAACTACACCCCAGTGATCCTAATTCAGGATAAAGACAATCAAGACTGTTTCAAACAAATACTTTTCAAGGCTTTGCACAAACCCGAATTTTACAACAAACTCAGCTCCTTTCTTCAGGGAAGAGTAATATTTCTGTGCCACAACCATCATTTAAATTATGTAAATAAAAACTGCTTTGGAATCTGAGATCATAAAACCAAAAAATCCTAAAATAATAAAACAAAAAATCTTGACATAATACACTGCCAACAGTGTAGTATTTTGATAGAAAAAAAAAAATAAACAAAGGATTAGTGCCACAAAAAAACCCATGACAATGAACATTTCACTTCAGAGTCAAAACAAAACAAGCATGAGAATCTGGAAGAAAGTCTAGAATAAAAATAACACCTTCATTTTCTAATTTTGATTTTCACAAAAAAGGATGGGGAATGTTCTGGCGTTTTCGGGGAGCGGAGGACCAGACGTGTCAGAAACTTGTGTTCTGTGAAATCTAACAGAGAGAACAGGAGATTATAATGTGGACCATGAATCCAGTTAGAGATGATAGACCATCCATCATCTGCCACAGGCAGAGCAGAGAGACAGAAGCCATCCCGCTCCAAGGGTGAAGCAGGGTGGTAGGCAAAGAACGCCATGGGATTGGAGGGCAAAAAACCTAAGTCCTTGTTCCAACATTTGTCTAAGTCAATAAATCACTTTGCTTCCATTTCTAATACTGGGCTGATAAAGGCAGCTGAGAAGACAAAGCACAATAATGTGTGTGAAATTAGTTTCAAAACAGCACCCTGTTATCCAATCAGCACTTAATTTTAAGGTCACCAGGAGCCCTCTAGCCACTTCACCCTGATTGCACCGGCTGCCCGCACCCAGTTCGATTCACCGCCTAACATCCCTGCAAGCCTGAGGCAGATACCTGGTGTTGTCTTCCGAAACGAAGTCAGAGACCATTTTTCTCGAATGTCCCTCATTTAAAGGGCACCATCTCTTTAATGATTGCAATGGTGGGGAGAGCAAAGAAGTCCAAAATGCTACATCAAGTATATATGTATGATTTTAGTACATGCTCCATTTTTTTTTTTAAGGGCAGAAAATGTGCATCTTCGAAGCAAGGTAACATGCTATTAATGATAAGTTTATAAACCCAAGGCAGCACACGACTTCTCAGAGTAAAAAAAAAAAAATTGTAATTGTTGGAAACCCTGAGCAAAACTATCAGAATATCTAGGTATATAAAATGCGAAATCTCTCTTCCTTCTTCAAAAGTATAAAATCATAAAATTATTAGAAGAAAATTATCATTACTCCCACTGCAACATTTTAATTACACTTTACCTCTATATTGATTAAAATTAACCAGATGGAGGTCTCTACTCTAATTTATGCAAAAAATACTTTAACTAAACTATTCAGACAGTGGCAAAATCCTATTTGCATTATAGTGTGTTTATGGTTCATGGGATTTGTCATTTATTAAACAAGCATAGTGGTGTGTCTAATTCCTTCCAGCCCGGGGGGGGGGGGGGGGTTTAGAGCAATCATCCCTGTTAGCAACACTTCATTTCCTGCCAAAATGACTCTTTACTGTTTAAACATAGCCTTGGTGCATTATTATAATGGCCTTAAGAGAAATAGAGATGAGAGAAGGCAACAATGTTTCTTGTGGAATAAAAGTAGCACAGAACATATGGAAAGTTCTGTATGTCAAAAGATTTAATGACTGTTTTTCAACTGTATAAATGGTCATTTTAAATATCTTCCTAAAAAACAGAAAGGGGGAGGGGAGGCTTGCTTTCAGGAAAGTACAGTATGCAGTTCTAGTGATAAAAATTAACTGTAAATGGTTAGGGTATATAAGGAAGAACATTGCCTTCTGAAAATAACTGTTTCTTTAACACTTAAACATTGTTCACAATATTACTTCATTTCACAGTGATTATGTATACCTTTCACTTTATGCATGTCAAAAGATTTTAATATTTTATTCATGAGTCTCAAAGCCAAAGTCTCAGTTACTTAAAAATGCATAGCAAATCCAATGTATTCAAATGTTTAAGAAACTTAATCTGATATTGTGGATTCATACAAAGATAGTTGGTCTTTGTCCCTTCCTGGCACAGAGCTGCTAAAAAGCTTGGCATTTCCTCAATGATAAAGATGATAGGCGCCTTCTAACGAGGGGCCTCTTGGCAGGACCGTAGCTAGCTTTAGAATGGGCGGCTGGTCACCAGAAGAGCCAACCCTTGATTAGAAGCTTGGAACTTTCAGCCTCACTCCCCAACCTCCAGGGAGGCAAGAGGGACAGGAAGTGAAGTTAATCACCAATGGCCAAAGATTTAGTTAACCATGCCGGCATAATGAGATTTCCATAAAACTCCTCAACGATGGGGTTCAAAGAGCTTCCCAGTTGGCAAGCACTTCCATGTGCCTGGAGAATGGTGTACCCCAACTGCAAGGGAACAGATGCACTCAAGATGCAGAGACCTCCCTACGTGTCTCTCCATCTAGCTGTCCACTTGTGACCTTTTAAATAAACCAGTAAATTTAAACCGGTAAGTAACGTACCTTCCTGAGTTCTGAGAACCATAGAAATTATCAAGTCTGAGAGAGGGGGCTGTGGGAACCCCCATATTTGTAGAGAAGATATAAATGCAAGAAATCTGGGAACCCAATACTTGCAACTGGTGTCTGAAACAAGGTCCTTTTGTGGGATTGCGTCTTCAACCAGTAGTGACTGACACTAACTCCTAGTAGTATGGGAATTCAGTTTAATATCAGGCACCTGTCTAATGTCGCAGAATTGGAGAAATGGATGGTGCCAGGAGGAAAAAAAACATTCGGATATTCTTCGTGTTTTATAACATGTTTTATAAAGATTTGGTACCCTCATAAGTTACAGAGGCTCTGAAAAACCTCGAAGTGCTTAATGAGTCACACCACGATTAAACTGTGCTTTATTTAGTTTAAGAAATAATTATTTACACTCCAGATGTAGAGTTTTTAAACAACATTTTCTTATTTCCTAATTTTGTCCCATTCCCGGACAACGGCAGAAAACACTTCTGTTGTAGTGTCCTCTGGTTGCTGTAACAAATCACCACAAATTGGGCGGCTTAAAACAACAGAAATATGTGTTCTCCGAGCTGTGGAGGCCCGAAGTGCACATCGAGGTGCCAGCAGGCCCTTCCACACTCCCCAGAGGCTCCAGGGACGAATCCGCCCACGCCTCTCTCCCATCTGGTGGCAGCGAGTGCCCCTTGGCACCCTTTGATTTGTACCACTTCCCTCTCTCTCCCGCCTTCACATCACCTCCTCTCTGTATCTGTCTTCTGTTTCTTTTTTTATTATTATTAAGTTTATTGGGGTAACATTGGTTAATACAATCATATAATTTTCAGGTGTACATTATCATTTGACATCTATATGTTCTATTGTGTGATTACTACCCAAAGTCCAGTTTTCTGCAGCTACCATATATTTGATCCCCTTTACCCACTTCACCCTCCCCCGCCCCCCTATATTTGACCCTCTTTACCCCGTCTACCTCCCAACTCCTCCCCCATCTCATTACTAACCACTACTCTATAGTCCTCTGGGAACCACTAGTCTATAGTCCATGTCCATGAGTCTCTGTTTGTTTGTCCTGTTCCTTTATTGCTTTTAGGTTTATATCCCGAATATAAGTGACATCATGTGATTTTTCAACTTTTTCTGTCTGGCTTATTTCACTTGGCATGATTATCTCGAGGTCCATCCATATTGTCACAAATGGCAGTGTTTCATCTCTTCTTATGGCTGAGTAATATTCCATTGTATGTATGTGCCACAGCTTCTTTAGCCAATCATCTATCATAGGACACTTCAGTTGCTTCTATGTCCTGGCCACTGTGAATAATGCTGCTAGGAACATTGGCGTGCAAATATCTTTTCGGATATGGGTTTTCAAGTCTTTGGGGTAAATACCCAGTAAAGGGATTGCTGGATCATATGGTAGATCCATTCTTAGTTTTCTGAGGAACCTCCGTACTGTTTTCCATAGTGACTGTACCAATGTACAGTCCCACCAGCAGTGTATGAGGGTTCCTACTTCTCCACATCCTCTCCAACATTTGTTATTACTTTTCCTGTTGAATATAGCTATTCTAACGGGTTTGTTTCTTACAAAGACACTTATTATTGAATTCAGGGCCTACCTAGATAATCTAAAAGATAATCTCCCCCAGAATCCTTAACTTAATTATATCTGCAAATTATATCTTTTTTTCCAAGTAACATTTATACATTCCAGAAATTAGGACCTGGATATATCCTTTTAGAGATCACCATTCGACATATTCTTATTCTTGTCCACCCCAGCCCTCCAAATACAGAAATGCTCTTTTGAAAAGAAATATATAGCCAAATTAATATTTGAGGGAGAATTAAATCATATATATCATACATTCCACAAACTCAGACGATGAAGTAAGCCAGCTGAAAGGTACCACATCGATTCAGTAATTTTAAGCAGATATACACATAATATCTGGGTTCCTATTGAGAGGTGTTTCTTTGCAATCTAATCAGTCTCGTGAGTTCAGTAGAGTGAGCCATACTTCCTAGTATGATTTTAATATTTTTCAGATTCATATATTTGTTATGAGTTCCTCCCACATGCCAAATTCTAATATAAAACATTTTTACCTATTTTAAGGAAAGGTTATGTACATTTTTTACATTTAAAAGTCTATTAATGACTTTTTTCATCACTATTTTATATGCACTTTATAGAGTTTATGTAATATACTGGAAATAGTCACACAAGTAAATGAATTGCTAAATTATATGTTAAATCATATTTCCCTTTTCAGGCTGAGTGGTGATTATTTAAACACACACACTAAAAAAAAAAAAAACGATTATATACATAAAGAATTTCTAAAAAGTACTCAAGATTTACAAATCACTCTTATTTCTGCTTAAGTAATCAAACAAGTCATTATAGCTCTTATGGGAAATAACAAAAATATGCAGGAATGTTTTTCTCTTTATTTGCTTTATATAACAGCTCCTCTGAGAACTGCATAAGCATAACTACAGAAAAATAAACAAAATTCTCTTTGATTTTGACAGCTTGCTATGTCTCCTCCAACCCACAACAGTTATAAAATTTTGTCAGAGTCTTAGTTTGGCCCAAAGAAATAGAACAATAGCTCTTCAGTTCATCCAAAACAATGTTTATTTTTCAAGAAGCCAACAAAAGACACAGATTCATAAGTCACCTCTTCAATAACGGAGAAAAAAAAAATCAGGCCAGTGTGTCCTAGAAATACAAAATTACATTAATGAATGTGGCAGCTCCTGCAGAAAATCTCTTTGCTTATAGGTTTTCATTCTTGAGTAGCTACACCTTAAGATGGGTGAAAATTAATAAACAAAGGCAGCCACATAAAAGTACAGACCTAAGGTAATGAAACGCATTGACATTTAGCCACTATACTCTAAGCCACGTCTACTATGAGCTATGAGCAGCTCATGGTGGAACCGAATAATACACCTAGGTCACCATCGCGAACCATTCACGTGGTTGCAAGGTCAATTCTGGGGAGCTGGAACAAGTGGAGCTCCCGATTCTGTCCCACCGGTGGTGATGCCCGAGCAGAGGTATTTCCACAACCCCTTGTCATGCGCCATCACTCCGAACACGGTGCAGCCAAGGAGGCACTGATCACCTGCACCTGCCTACCTTCCCCTCAGAGGGAGTAGCGGCTCCTTGCGGGTTACCCAGGCTTTAACAGTTTGGGTTCGTTTTCACTTCTCACCCCTTCCTCCCTCACATACAGTCCGTCCTCAGCCTGGCTGTCTTCCAGGGGTCTCTGACATCGATGCCTCCATTATTCCGGCGGCTGTACTTGATGCCGCCCTACATGCTCATTCTTTCCTTCTACACAAGTTATGACTGTCTTTCCCTATATTAATAATAAATAACATTGAATACTTACAACATACAAAGCACTGTTTTAAGCACTTTACATACATTTATTTTCTCAGTTAATCTTGAGTAGGTTCTATAATTACGCACCCATCTTACAGGAAACTAAGGTACAGACAGTTTAAGCAAGTTGCCCACGGTCATGCAGCTGACAAATGACAAAAGCAGGACTCCAAGTGGGGCCTTTTGGCCTTGGAGCCCACTCTCAACTCTGCTGCTTTTCCCACCCCAATCATAACCATTCTCACCACCTTCTCAAAACCCTGGAACCAACTATTAAAGCCCAGTCAGGCCAGACTTCTCACTGCCCAGAAATGCACGAAGAATGTATCTGTTCCCTGGAATTTCATACAGCACCAAAAATGCCCTCCTTCTGTTTTCGGATTATCCAAATCTTACCTATTCTTCAAAGTGAAACCAAATCCCACTTCTTCCAAGCAGGCTTCCCCACTGCTTGAGATTTTATTTCCTCCTCCCAATTGCTACGCCAGTCACAGTGTGTCCACACCATTTAGGGCTTGATTTGGTACCATCCTTGTTTCTAAAACATACTCATTTGCTCAATGAATAAAGTTTTTTGAGGGCCAAAAAATTCCACTGAAAATTTGGATATTGGTCTAGATGCTGAGGGTACATGGAGGGTATGGCATTGAGCAAGACGCATGAGGATCTTATAAGACCTACATTTAGGGGAGGGGAACAAAAGGGAGACTAAATAAACAAAATAACAGCTCTCGAGCAGTGTTTCAAAGAGAGAGAAAATAAGAGTGGGTTCCGCGTGTTTAAAAAACAGAAGGATGGTGGGGCTGGGGCCTAAGCGAGCTAAGTAGCACAAGAAACAAATGACTTCTTGATGACATCAACAAAATGTTACCTTATTTACCCCACTATTAGGCCTAGACTTCAGCCAAGCACAGTGGCGGCATTTCGGTACTACCAAAGCATTTGTAGATGGATTAAGCCTGGACCATACAGCTACATCGAAAGAAGAAGATGCAATTATCTATCTAACTGAGGATGAGGAGATAACTAATTTAAATAATTGGACCCAAAAGAATTATTTTAACTCCCTGGGTACACTGATTAAATAAGATAAATAATTAGTAAACTCTTCCTCCTTAGACTACTGTTATAGAAATAGCAGAAGAACCCCGAGAGAGATATATTCTAATAATAAACTGCCCAAAAGGTAAGGTCAGATAGTTGGCAATTACACAACTCTGGGAGAAAACTAGAATTAACCAATTGAACTATCATGAGCTGAATACTTCTGAAATAATTCTGCTGCTGCAAATAATTTCTACAGCTTTAGGGGGCCTTGAAATAGGCTACTGTAGGTATCTGGAACCATTCAAACTTTTAAGTTTTCTGGTCTACATTACAGACTCGCTTAACGATCTATACATATGACTGTATAAGAGGGAATGACTGACCTGTCGCATACAGATTAGCTCAAATGCAGGCTCACTCATTCCAATGCCTAGGGAACACATTCAAAAGAAAAACAAAGGGATAGAAAATTTGATTGCCGAGACAGAGAGGTGGGGGTGGGGGGGGGAGGACAGAGAGCAACCCTTTAAAAATGGACTATTTAATCCACGTTTGTCTGTAGTTTAGGTTCTAGACTGTAGACTACACAGGAAAAACGTACTGAATTGTCACTGAATAGAAAATACAAGACGTTCTCCTACTATAGCTCTTGGTTGGGGAAAAAATCAAATTCCTATAACGAGAGTGATCTTACTAAAACATTGAAATACAGAGGAAAGTTCTTGGTTCTCGTGATCCCCTCTAAATTGATAGCTCAACTCCTCCCGAAAGCTTTCCCCGATTAAACGATAGTTTAACATCTCCTGGGCATGTGGATGTTCAATGTATACTCTATTTACTTTGCTTTGCAATGATCCTCATATGGTTAATCTTCCTATCTAGATTATCAACTACTCAAGAGCAAGAGAGGTTGATTTCACGCTGCAACCATCCATTGCTGGCTGCCCTGACCCCTGCCCTAAATTCCTAGGAGAGCACAGTGCTCCACACGTTTTTAAGTTCATGGTTAAAAATCTCCTGTAAAGGAAATCTAACCTGAATGATCTAGGTAGAGCCTGACTGATCGAGAGGCTGATTCCTTCTGGCCATTTGACCATCTTACTGCATATCAATTTCTCCTCCACATATATGACATATGGAATCAAATTCACTCAAATACCAATGTGTCATATTAACTAGTTCCACTAGACAAAGGCCAAGAAAGGCAGTTGTCCAGATAGTTAGGGGAAAGGAAAAACAATTATCTGGTTTTACCTGTATTATTTAGGGAGTAATGTAGGGCTTATAATGGAGACTTCCAGTTCAGGGGCATTATTACAAAGTGCTAATGCATCCTTTAAAAGTGGATTTGCCATGCATGTTCTTCAAGAAAAACATTCAGGGACAGTCACTTCACTTTCAACATGGTGATATTCCACTGCTCTATAATTATTTCAGCACAGAGAGCTTTCACTCTGGAACTCAAAACAGTGAAATGAAATGCCTACGGTAATGCAACCGGCACAGTGCCGAGGTCAAGCTTAAGTCTCACTCTCCAGGCTCAAGATAGCACCCTTCCCAACATCTTTTTTTTTTTCCCTGAAAATCTTAAGTGTAGCTATAAAATTGTACAACCTCTGGGACACTTCAGAAGTCGTGCATTTTAAGTACCGGGCGCCCAGGGATACCATCCATTTAATGCCTTTCATTGTGCCTGAGTTCAGTACCGTTTGCAGCTTGGTTGACGGCATATTTGATGCCGATTTCAAAGCTCCCAATTGAAAGAAATTTGAGTACCTCTGCACTCTGATTTCTTTTCCTTAACCTTCCATCTCTTATCCTGATGCATTTCCTTTCTGAAACTGAATCCTACCACTAGCTACGAGGAAAATTTCAAAATAACGATGACCGAATCCCCAAGCGAGCCAGCTGGACTCACCAGCAGGGAAATGTTGGGGGAATTACTTCTCAAAGACAAGGGCAGATCCTGCAAAGAGGTAATGAAATAACTCCCTGCTCGTGATGTTTTCTTCTCCTTAATGTTTTACAGTCTGCACTCGCTATCTTGCTCTCCTCCGAACACAGAGTAATTTTTAGCAAAGAGCAAGCGAGAGGAGAGAACAAGATGCTCTTGCATGAGCTGTCCTTCATAAACAAAAATGAGGCTACTTATCAAGAAGACATGAGCTTCGAGTGGTTTTTCAACATAACAATATCTCTTTATGTAATAAGGGATGTGCTCCTAGGGGAAAAAAAAAGAGATCAATCAAATATTTGTAAGGAGAATATTTTCCCATTTCCTTACTTTACCATTTCAGAGCTACTTTATCAGCATTCTGATTTTAGCAATGTGACTCCTCCCTCTATCCCCAAACCTGACAAGTAGGTCATTAATAAATAAAAATGGAAATGAACTAAACCAGCTCAACTTTAAAGGAAATCCATTATGAACCCTTCCTATGATTTTTTTATGTGGATAGTTGTCCTTAAACTTTTGTAAAGTAGGGTGCACATGCACAGGACCTCAGAGCACGTTAGGCTGAACGATGCAATTCGTGGTGTGCGATGTGGCCTTGACACTGTTCCAGGTTTCCATGCGGAGCTCTCCAGCTACCCAGCTACTCTCAGGTGAGAATCCTGTTTTTGTCCTCCTTAGTAGAAGGCACTAACTAACCTGTTACTGTTACATGACTAGAAAAGATTTATTCCCCGATGACTCTCTGCATGTCATAAGGATAAGGATTTAATTCAAGATGATAAAGATTATCTGTAAGGGATGAACTTTTCAATGAATCATTACTTGGGTTCATTCTAGGACTAGAATCTCACATATTTTAGTGCCGTCTCTTAAACTACTCCATATGTGTGGTCAAGGGCAGCCACAGAGGAAAAACAAACCTGGCCAATTAACTGAGCACATTTCCATATCTGATCCCATTATGTGAACATCAAAATACATTTTAAAATAAACAAACAAATAAAGCTTGAATTTTAAACTGCATCTTCCACCAACGTCTGGGTTAAGGGAAGAGATAGGCCCAAGGTCACAAAGTCATTGGCAGGGAATCCACTCCAGTCTAGGAAATTCTGCGGCATCAGACCAGTTGGGATAAGACTGATCTCAGCTGGAGAAATAAAAGACACTAAAATAGGTCAGCAGATTATTACTCAAAACAGACTCAGACTCTTAAATCAGGAGGAACTAGCTGGGTTAATGAGAAAGGTTGAATTGTAGAATAAGTCGCTTGATACAGAGTCTCGGGGACTGGGGGAATCTAGAAGACCTCGCCTGCCAATCAACAAAACGAAGCGGTGTAAAAGAAGTTTCAAAATGTTTTTATTTCTTAATGAAAAATACAGGAACGGATCACTGCTACCATTAAAACTCTGTCACACACATCTAAGGCTTCCTTTATACTGCAGCTTCTCAGAGAAACCCTACGACCAGCCCAGCAAGTCTCAAGTATCAAGACCGACTCGGATGATTATTTAGAGCCCTGTTTGCAGTTCTTGGCAACCCCACTCAATCCCCCCAGCACCCCCACCAAAAAACTCCTTAACTGCTCCGCTGCACTTTTCCAGAGGTAGCGTCTGGGTTCCGAGGGGCTGGGAGCAAGGTCTGGGGGAGGGGGGCCGAGTGTGCAAGCGGAGGGCTCGGACTCGGAACCACTGGGAACGACCCTCCCCCAGGAGCACGCCAGGCTCCCAGCCGCGGGGGAGCCCCGAGGCCAGTCCTCCCCGCGGTCCCCCGCACCATCGCCCCGCAGGCTCTCCGCGTCCAGGTGTGACCGCCCCCGCGCGGGGGAAATGCCTCGCTTTCGGTCGTTCCAAAAGCCGGCGAACTGCTTCTGCCCGCAAAATGCGGGCAGGGGGAGAGGGGCTGCACGCCCTCCCTCCCCAGGCCCCCGCGCCCCTCTTTCCCGCCGCCGCCGGGCCGGCCTCGCTCGCTCTGCGGACCCCCCCGCCGCGCCCGCGTCGCCGTCCCCGCGCCCCCGGCCGCCCGCGGCGCTCACCTCGGCCCGCGCCCGCGCTGGTGGCGGTGGAGTTCCCGCAGCCCATCGCGCCGCTGCCGGGGGAAGCGGCGCTCCGAGCCGGCGGCCGCAGGTCCTGAGGGCGGAGACCCAGGCGGAGGGCGGTGCGCCCCGGGCTGGAGGCCCGCGCGGGGGTGCGCGGGGGCCGCCCCCTCCCACCGCGGACGGGCGTGGGCCAGGGCGCGGCCGGCCAGGGCGGAAGCCGCTGGGCACCCCTACCCCGCGCGGGGCTCGGGGACCCCGCCTGGCCCGCCCGTCGCCTCGGAAACCGCGCCGCCGGCCAATCCGCAGCCTCCTGCGGGCTCCTCGGCCGGGCATTGGTGGTCGTTCAGAGGGGGCGGGAATTTAAAGTGGGTTTGGGGGCGAGGGCGAGGCTGAGGGGCGTGGCCGTCCGGGCGCGGGGCCGGGGCGGAGGAACTCGGGGTGCGCACCTGCCCACCCTCCACGTCCTCTTTGCCTTCTCTTTTCTTTTCCCCCTCTTTCCCTGCTCCAGGATGCGGGGAACTCAAGAAGTGGCGGGGAACACCTGTTTTGCGAACAGTGGGCGCCCAATAAATGTTACTGACTAAATGGTGTTCAGGTTTGAAGTCAAACCGAAGTTCGTTTCTGCGTTAACAGAAAGCTAGTTCAGCTCTGTTCCCCCATCTACACTGGCTAACAAAGGACATACATTTTTCGCCACGTTAGTCATATTAACTCTCTTCCCTTTAAGCGTCTCAATTTCGATGACCTGGATACAGGGCTCAAACTCTGAGTAATGACAGAACTGTGAATTTACATGGCACCTTTCAACCTGAGAGTTGGACAAATGATACCGGAGTCCAAGGTTGGACTTGCTAACCCTGCTCTGCTCCCGCGACCTCAGCAAAGTTACTTAGCCCGTTAGCGTATCGGTTTTTTTTTTTAATCTGTAAAATGGTCATAATAATTCAGGTACACATGCAAAGCACCTAACACAGTGCCTAAACAGATGCCAGCTATTCCTCTTAAGTCTATTAGAAATGAATACTAATTCCCTGGAGGTAAGGACTAGCTGATTTATCATAATGTCCTCCTGGCTCATAGTACAGACTCAATAAATGTCTTGTGAGATGAATTCAAGCCAGGAATTAAATCTTCATTTTAAATCCATCTAATATTTATACAATGCCCAGCCCATGCCAAGCCCTTTATTAAAATTAAGTTCCAAGGGTTCGAACATGTGGCAGCCAGTCTAACCAGGCAGACTGATTATAAACAAATTAATTACAATGTAGCAGGGATGTTAACAGAAGAATAAGGATGCTATGGGAGCTCAGAAGATGCTGGGATCTGGTAAAAAGACTCTCCTAAAACTATACAATTGTGTTTAGAGAAAATCATGAATCAGAAGAAGGCCCTGGTGGACTGTTCAGTAGACCTTCAAGGCAATGGTGAGGACTGGGTAATTCTGTTGCTCAGGATACAAAAAATACATCGTCCACCATATGAAAATTAGATAATACCTGGGCATGTACTGAGACGGTAATTAATTCTTGGGGAAATAGGAGTGTTTTCGAGTTGTTTGACTTCGAGAAGCAGTTTCTCTACCTTGGCCTCCACTATCTTGGTTCAGTGGCTACCGCCACACAAATCCAGAATTAGCAGGCAAGAAGAGGGAACTATCGAACAGCCAAAAGAAATACTCTTGCTTATGTCTGGACTGTCTGGCACTGGGCTTCATTTTTAGGAAAGAGAACAGACCCCCAACATCCAAAAACCGACGCTCACAGCTAGGCCTTCGTGTTCTCCCATTAAACACGATTGCGCAGGACACCAGGATCAGACAAGGCCATGCAATTGCTGAAGTGAGAGCAAAAATAAGACCACTCAGTAATCTTGTCCAAGTATGACAAAAACAAGGTCACTGGCAAACCACAAAAACACCAAATGTCACCCAGTCCTGGCTAACGTAAATAACGGCTACTTTTTTTGCCAGTCACAATTTTAGCCTCATTGCAGTCTTCTTGCCTTATAGGTGAGATTTATTACGAAGATCCCATCACAGAATTGTTCCTGCTTCCTGACAACATCCAATCCAGAAAAAGTCCTGCTTTCTCAAATCCTAACCAAAATCGCCTCCTTCAAATCCAAATCCTGTAAGTTCCTTTCTACCACCCTGTTACCGAGATACATCATGGGTCTCCATGGTGTCCATTCTATTTCGCTCTGCAATGAGGAACAAACCCAATTTGTTCAACTACCGATATGTTCTTGGTTGTCGTTGGCTGGAAGATGCTGACTCTTGTAAATAATATGTACTCTGCCTTTAAGGTATAGAGTATGTTATCTCTCTAGTCTTTCAACGAACACTATTGAGCCTCTCCTTTGTGCCAGCCACTTTTCTAAATGCTTGAGATATAGCAGTGAAAGGGGACAGAGGAAAAACCTAGTCAGAGGTGACAGGTCAAAATCAAACAAAAGATAATTTCAGATATTATAATAAATGCAATGAAAAAAATAAGTCAGGGCACTGGAATCAGTGACTAAGAGTAAAGGGAGAGATGCTATTTTAGATGGGATGGTCAAGGAAGGCCTCTCTGAGGAAGGGGTATTTTAGCTGAGCCTGATTGATGAGAAGTATTCGGACATGTGAAGACCAAGGAAAGAGCATTCTAGACAGAGGAAATGGCAAGGGTAAGAGCCCTGAGGCAGGAACATGCTGGGTATGTTTCATAAAGAGAAAAAAGGCCAGGACGGCTACGCTAGAGTGGAAACGGAGAGGAGTAGTTGGAGAGATAGGCTCGATCATCACACTGGGGTGTGTTGGGCTTTGTATGGAGTTAAAATTCTATGCAAAGGGAAATGCAAAGTCATTCGTTGAAAACGATATAAATTCCTGATAAAGTGTCAGGCTTATAATAAGTGCCGCATAAATATCAGTCCTCTCCCTAATGTGGAGTAAAAAAAAAAAAAAAAAGTAGCCTAGTGTTTCCTTTTTCCTTTATTAGGAACTTATTTTATTTGATAGACAACAGTTCATTGAATTTGGATGTTTTCAAAAACAATGAGTCAAAAGAAAATTATGAATGCATGCCTCATTTCCTGACTGGTCAATTCTAGCTTCTTTTTCTGTGCCAGTTAAATCACACTGTTTAGCTGTTGTTTTCATTCTTCAGATAAGAACTAATGCGGTGTGAAGGAGAGAAAAGAGACGTGTGACTAAAATTGATCTGATAAGAAAAAGGAATCAAGAGGTAGGAGAACATAGAGCTAAATGAGCCTCAATTTTCGTGTTTTTTCTTCCATAAAAAGCTCCCCACAAAAGTTTGCCAGCCTGAGTTTTATTTTTGTTTTCCTCTTTTCTCCCTAGTTGATAAGCTGCAAGATGGCTGCCTCAGCTCTGAGTGGTGCACCCACACACAACAATCTCAGCAATAAAAAGGAGGCTTTCACCCTTCCGCTCCCTTTTTAAAGCCAGGACACTTCTCCTATTTCATTGGTCAGAACTGGGTCACATGCCCCTTCCTGATCCAACCACTGAGGAGGTAAATAGAATGGTTGTAATTGGCTCTGGTAAGCTACAATTTACCCCTGAGTCATGACAGGGAGTGCAGGATAGACACCTGAACAAAACTGGGGCTTTGCTGGCAAAAAGAAAGAAAGGAAGAAGAAGGGAAAAAAGAAGAGGGGGATGATTAACAGTTGTTTAATCAGCAGTTGTGATAGATATTACAAATGTGACCTAATATCTAGTTGTGTTCTAGAAATGGCTTCCTACCCCCTTGAAGACGAGCGTGGACATGTTACTAGTTCTGGCCAATGAAATGTGAGTAAAATTGAAATATGACTTACAAGCCTTATGAATTCTGGTCTGCTGGGAGTCAGGAGTTAGGAATGCTAGAGATTTGTTATGGGTAATGCTTGAAATATATAGGGGAAAGGGATCATAAGTAGGCAGGGAAAGTCTTCAGGCTACATTGCAGGTCTGACACCCATGAGGGAAATAAGAAGAGAGATACAGAAGGAGAACTGGGTAGAAAGAAGCTCTGACTATGACACATCTCTGAGAAAGTCTTGGCCAAGGCCAACAGGAACTTCATATTGCCTGTAAGGGTAAGGATAACACCAGGCTGGGCAGAGATGGACAGGCCTAGTAACCACATTGGGCTGCGAGCCGCCCAAAGAGATCTTGACCTCAGCTTGGACATGGCAGCAGAGCCAGAAGGTGCCAAGAGCTGGGAGCTGTCAGCCAACTTCACTGCAGGTTCTCTCTTGAAGGGAAATCTGAGCAGCACGTCTCCAAGCCTGCTGCACGAGAAGCTCTTGATGGAGAGTGCTAGATTCCCCACCTGTGAGGACACTGGAAGTCCTCCTGGAAGAGTTGTATCCTCCATTGGCCTGGATTCCTAAATCACTACATCAAGCAGGTCCCCACCCACACCCACACTGGTCCTGCAGCATGAACAAAAATGGATTTTTTATTGTGTTTAAGCCACTGAGCCATTAGGGTTGCGCTATTGTTACGAATCAGAGCATAGCACAGATACAGCAATTACATGTGTCTGTTACAGTATACATTTTCAAAAGTACTGACATAAAAGTGATCATAGTATTTTCTTGTGGTAATTTGATCTCTTTTATATCTGCCCTATTTTGCCTTCCCAGAGTGTTTATTTGCACTTTTTCTTCCTTTCTTTCTTAAGTAGTCTTGCTCTAGATTTGTCCTTTTTTTTTTTTTTCGAGTTTTCAGAGTCCACTTTTAATTTTTTTGACTATTTTTTTGTTTCGTTTTCAATTCATTGATTTCTGGGCATCTTTATTATTTTCTTCTTTCTAATTTACTTGAGTTTACTCTGTTACTTTTATAACTTCTTGAGTTAAAAACCAAACTCATTTAAGTCTTTCTTTCTTCTAAATATTGTTTGTGTTGCATCCCAAAGTGTTAATATTTTGTATTTTCACTGTTGTTCAGTTATAAACATTTTGTAACTTCCATTACCTATTAATCCAGGAATCATTGAGAACTTTTTTGTTCTCCATGAATGAATTTCTTTTAAAAATGTATAATATTTTTACTATTGGTTTTAATTTGTCTTGGAGACATAGCTTCTCACTTCCTGCCCAACTCTCTTGATGACACTGTTCCTCTTCTTTTATCCTGAAAGACAGACTGGAGTGATGAGGGCATCTCTCTGTCTTATCCTTCTCCCTTGCAGATATTATTCCTCCCTTGGGAGGACGAGAGATTGAGGGGTGCCAACTTTGGGTCCTCAGTAACCATCAGATTTGGAAGGCAGCTTAAACTCTGAAAACTAGAGCACGTGCCCAGAGTTGCTGGCCTCGGAGGTTGGGTTAGAAAGTAACTTAGCAGGGAGCCCTTGTCATGGGCAGGAGAGGAGGAGAGTCCCATTTTTTCCTGGTTCCTGGCCACAGGCACACTCCCAGGAGCTGAAGCTTGGCCTCTGTGGCTGCCACATGCCCCCTTCTCCACCCTATAGCTTCCGGCTCATTCTGACCTCTCTAGTTCCTTGGTTCTCTCCCTTTCCCATTCAGATGAACCAAGAGCAAATCCGAGCTTTTAAGAGGAATTTTACTGGGAAACCAAGAGATAAGCGCACCCACACAGTAATTTTTCAGCATGGAGAAGGATAAATTTACACAACCTATCCTAACTAGATTGGATTACCAGGCACCCGAAAAGACATCTTCCCAGGCCAGCAGCCATATCCCTTCTGCTCCCCCTCTGGTGTCCCCCACCCCCGCCGGGCAGGAATAGTTGAAACAGGAATCCCCATCTTCCACAGTCTTAATGCAACAGATGGACATACCCAGATGGAGACAGCTTCCAGACTCTCCTATTGCCCATCAACCCTCTCGCTCTTTGGATGAGATTCGGTATAAGCAAAACAAGAGAGCGTTGGCTCGTGGAGCTGAAATGTACATAAACAAGGACAACTTCAGCTGTGCTTTGACAGGGTACCGGAAGTCGTCAGGACTCGGCTTCTTTGCACCACGTCTTAGCTCAGCCCCATTCTCGCGTCCCACCCAGTGACTGCTGGTAGCATCAGACTCTCCACATCATGGTGGCAAGACGGCTTCAGCAGCTCGTCATGTGTGCTCAAGCTCGAAGCCAAAGAGAAAGCCCATGCATCTTTTCTGGCAATTCCTGCTAAATTCCCAAGAGTCACTCCGACAGAGCCAGCTTCCCAACCCATGCTCGTCCAGGAACCAGTCATTAAGAATAAGAGGGTATGGCAGTGAGGTTGGCCAGGCTCGCTCCACCCCATCACTGTCCAGACGGCAGGGACTAAGAGAGAGGAAGGGGGAGAGCAGAGCTTAGGCAGCCGTCAAGGCCAACGTCCCTTCTGCTCGATTCTTTGCACTGAAGAGTGCCTTCTCCGACTGCACGTCTGAGCAAATCGCCCCCGCCCATCTTTTTAAAGATCTTCAATAGCTTCCCGTTACGCTTAGGATAAAGATAAAAGTCCCAACCTTGGCATGCGTGGTCTGACCTCCATCCATCTCTCTTTCTTCTGCTCCCCTTTCACTGTCTTCTTTGGTCTCTTGTTCTGGCCATGTCCCTCCCACTGCTACGCCTTTGCACGAGCTGTTCCCTCTGCCTGGAATGCTCTTTTCTCTCCTCTTTGCCAAATTAATTCCTGCTTGGCCTTCACACTTTACTCAAGTGTTACTTCTTCAGAGAAGCCTCGTCTCGCCTCCCTGACAAGAAAAATTTCCCCAATAGCAGAGCCTCCTGGTCCTCAAAGCAGTTGTTATGGTTGCAATTCTAGATTTCTATGTGATTCTTAGCTTAACATCTGTTTCTCCCACTGGACTCTGCGTTGATTAGCACAGAGATCGGGATTGGTTTGGCTTCATCATTGTTTCTCCAGCACCTTGCTCAGTGTTTGGACCGAAGCAGGGGCCCAGGAATACGTGTGAGCATCCATCCATACTGCCATGGAGCTGAGCTTCCAGAGAAGGAGACAGAAAAAAAAAAAAAAAAAAAGATGCCCCAAATCACCAGTTGAATTAAATACAATGAAGATAGATACTCAGCCACATAACAGGCTAAGATTAAAAACACAAGTGGAGAAGCTACTTACATGGTGATGGTGACGTTTTAGGTGACACCTGATGATAAGAAGATGCTGGGCTCTTAAAGCTTCCTGTCTTTGCGTTTCCATCATATATGGTCACCTCAATGTGCCAAGACTCCAGGCTTGGAACGAAGAAACAGGTGGAGGCCCAAGGGTGGAGAGAAAAGTGTGCTGAGCAAATTTCCTAAGATTTCAGAGCAAGAAGGGGGTCCCAGGAAATATGGTCTCGTGCCCTGATATCAAGCATCCGGTGGGACCCCATTTTAGAGTTCACACGCAGTATCGACTTCCTTTCCTCTGGATGGACATCTAACTAGTTCGCCATTTTTAAAGGGAGGGGATTGGGCAGAGGCCAAAAGTCAGCATATGACTTCCTTCTCCTCGTAAAGCACGCTTTCCCTCCCCAAACACTTCCAGCTCTCACAATTTGATGTTATGACCCTCATCAGAAAATTGACATAAAATTCACATAATGCAAACATGCCATTTTAAACGGGACGATGCAATTGCATTTGGCGTTCACAACGTTGTGCAGCATCTCCACCATCTAGTTCCAAATCCTTTTCCAGAAGGAACCTGCAGCTGTTAGGCAGTCACTCCCCATTCCCCACCGGCATTCTCGGTCCCTGGCAACCACTAATCTGCCTTCCGTCTCCACGGATTTGCCTATTCTGGATATTCCACATAAATGGAAATGTTATTGCATTTGAAATTTGGGTTTTTTTCCATAGTGTGTTTTGACAGTATGCAAGCGCTTACATTGTTTTGTGCTCCGGTGAACTTATAGCCTGAAGAGGTCCAACTGAGATCTAGAATAAAAGGTTTTACTCTGAGTCAGTAGTTATTTGCACTAATGAGGGGAAACTAGGAAAAGATTTCCAGCAGGCAGGTGGCAAACCTGTTGCTTGGTGCCTAACAAGTACCATGATGAAAGTTTAATGCACATGTAAAATAAATAATGTCATGTACTTTTCTCTGAAGTGAACTGTTAAGCAAATATCCTCATTTCCTTAAGGGAGCTGTTAGCATTTTCCTTGGGTATCTGAACATTCAGGATATGAAAAACATCTATTATCCTGTGCAGAATGGACCAGCTTGCCCAGATGAATTGAAGAGAGATCAAGCTAGAATTCAAACCATAAGCAGGAAGTAATTTGCCTGAAAAAAAAATTTGTTTATGTGGGTTATTTTACGTATTATTTTTGAATATTTGAAACATAATTGAATAATCTTTGGTGGCTTCGAAACAACACACAGGAAGACTCTTTCAATGTTATATATTCATTTATAAATTCTATGTTAAACTTGCCAATGCACTTTCACTTGAATCACATTTAAGATCACATATTGGAAATTATAAAACACTCCCAAACCTTAGGGGAAACTGAGAGTGACAACGGACTGTGATTTTATCAGTTCAATTTTTTAAAGATGGGATTTTAACAGTAACATATTCGCTTCTCCAAACAGGAAAATAAAAGGAAGCTTGATGTTGAAATTCTGAAATCTTTGTTTCTCCTAAAAAGTCCTTTTCTTCCAAAGGAATTCCTCTCCCCCCTCAGATTATCTTTTCATAGACTGCTTTAAATGAAACCAAATGAGCTGCATTCTCATGCCTCGTGATTGCTTTACAAGGGTATTCGAAAGCCAAAGTGATATGGTCTAACATGCTAAAGAGACTTTCTTTAGTTACAACACTGCCATTCTCTAGTGTATTGGCAATTCACGGAGATCAGTCAAACCTTTATGCCAGAATCTTAAAATTTTGGCTAACACAGCTGAACGGTCAATCTTGTGTCTAAATTTAGTTGCTAATAGGCCTATTAAGTGGCTTTACTGCCGTGACTAACTAAACAATATACATAAATGGTTAAGATGAAGTCACTTGGTAAAGAAGGAAGGAACTGGAAGGAGAAAATGAGACATTTGATTGTTAGCTAAAGCACACGGAGTTTGGACTCCCGTGTCTGGACTCAAAGGGATTTCTAAAGAAAGTCATTTCCAAATCCAGGCCCTTTTAGTAGAGAAAGCCTGCCAGGATTCAGAGATAATGAGGGACATCATTTTCTGATTTTAAATGCTTCAACAGATGACCAAATAAAAATGTGTTAAATTACTACAGTGTAGTTCCTAGCTCGAAGATGTTAAAATGTGATTCCCAATACAGTGCCTCTGAAACTTCATAGATTGAAGCTGCATCCTGAACCCCAAGGTCCTACAGACTCTCCATCCACCTGCCTTGAGTTTCTCCCGCCTCCTCCACAACCAACTTCCACCAGAAATCAGAAGTCTCCCTACTGTGCGTCGTTAATTCTGCAGAAATATAGTTTTCTGCATACTACCTCTGGTGAACACTCATATTATGTTTAAGATGAAACAGGGCTTCAAATTGAAGGCCTAGGACTTTGGAGCCAGACAGATATGGTGGCAACTTCCAACATTTATAACTGAATAACCTAAAGACCCCTAACCTCTTTAAACCTGTGATATGGACGCAATCTAAACAACAGACAGCACAGATCCTAGAACCAGATCCCGCCCCACCCCCAGTGCAAATCCAAATTCACCACTTACCACCAAGAAACTTAGTTACTCTCTCTGTTTCAGTTTCCTTATTTGTAAAAAGAAAGGAAAATAATAAGACCTACATCAGAATGTTGCCATGAGAATTAAATGAGTCAGTATGTGCAAATCACTTCAGAGACCGTGAAACACCGAGAAGGCTTTGATCTCCAGGCCCTCCCTAGCTTCCCCCAGCCCACCACATCTCACCCACTCTTTGTAGTTATCTCTGGCAACGGTTTTCTTTTTTGTAAGCAGTTAAAGGGGAGGTAATAAGCTCTTCTTGAGTCTTTTTGGGCCTTGACTGATTTTAGCTCAAAATAATCTGCATGCCGAAGCGACACTTCTGGGGAGACTTGTTCTGAACCCCATCACCTCCCTGAAAAGTTTTCTCCTATCTTCTCGGGAAGAAATGATTCCTCCTCTCTGTATACTGTAGCTACATTCCTTACCACGTTGTATCATTATGTCTTTGTCTGCCTGCCACTGCTGAAATACAAATTCCACGAGATCAAGGGTTTACTCGACTTTACGTGCCCAGAGCTTAGCCAAGCGCCTGGTAGGCTCTCAATAAACTTGAGCTGTTCTCCTTGAGGGATGTTGAGCAATGTTCACTGAGTCATGGAGTCAGTGTAAGAAGAACTTAAAAAAGGAGTCATATCAGAGTGTTCCCAGCAATTTTGTGCAGGAAAAATCAAGCAGCATTTCCTGACTTTCCCTATCCTTAGTCTCCCAAGCATTTGCTTTTAAATGCACAGCCAACGAGAAAAGGTAATTAGGGGAAATTACAGCTTTGGAGTCCCACATCTCCATGAAATACACGGAATTTGAGCTTCTCCTACCATGCAGTGAGCTATCATCATTCATCAGAGACCATGACCTAGATTTCCCTGCACAATAAATTGGAGGTAATTCCCACCTATCGGCACAGAATGAAAGTCTTGTCCTCCATAGCTTGCCAGAGACATATATGAGACCAATTCAGGCTCTGAAACTCGAAGTGGAACCTATGCCCTCAGCTCCCCACACTGAAGGGTGCTGAGAAGTGATTCACCAGTGTCGCTAGAAATGAATCACACCTAACAGGAGAAGCCTGTGGCTACAAAAGTAGGATAAGAGCATCTAGAATTAGCATCGATTTTTTTTCTCTCTTACTTGCCATGTCACCAGAGTTGGGCTGCTGGTCGCTTAACGTGGTCATACTCATCAACCCCACACCACATGTGAAAAACACCCACGTGCACTTTTTCTGCAAGTCGATCGATCACCTTCCACCTGTGCCTTAGACGCCACCTCATGCTACCAAAAGAGAGATCTCACTTTAACCACTTCCCTCTCTCCCACAGGAAGCATCAGTCTTTATCTCTCCTCTGGCTTTAAGAGTGTAAATATCTTCCCCAGTGGTAGAAGTATTTTTTATTCCATCCCCACCGCTCTTTTTAGTTCTTCCCACTTTCCCAGTCCATGACCCACCTCCCGTCTTTCCACAACCTCTCTGTCCACTCAACATGAGTGTTTGTTGAGTATCTTCTGGACTTCTCATTAGCTGGTGAGATGAGTAAAATCTCTACCATTCACAATCCTATTAGGTTTTGCTACTTGCCACTGAAATCATCGAGTTTGATATAACAGGCGAAAGTGATGGGAAGCTCTGCTTTTGGCCTGCCCCCCATGGCTTCCCCCTTCTTCTTTGCCACAAGAACATGCCTTTCATTGGGGTAACTCTCCATCTCCCATTCAATGTGGTCCTGAGGGGACCGTGAGCCATGACAGCTCACCGTGGAGAACTGACTGAAGATTGGCCTGTGGTCCAAACTGGGCCAATCCAACTCTCTCCTAGGAATCCCAGTCTTGAGCAGAGTGACACAGGGTGGAAAGCAGTTTGGAGCTGAGTCATCCCGATGGCAATGCCCCGAAGTGTCTGTTCCTGAAATCTCCAGAGCTTTTCTGGGTCTTTTTTTCCCTGATGTCTGCTGTTAACTAAAATAGTTAAGGCAATTTACCAGGGCCCAAGTTCAATATAAAGAAGATTTTGATAGAAGGGAATACTTTTAGCTTAAAAAAAAAAGTTTATTTAATTTTAACTACTTTTCCATTTTTTATGTATTTATCTGTGACAAATTTCTTCTTTGATTTCGTGAAGCTATATGATTACCTTTCCATATATCTCATTTTTTCTTTAGTTAACCTGACTTGGTTTCTAACTGTAATCAAAGGAATGTAAGCGATATAGTAACTAATAAATATATCAATTAATGAACTTATCTGCAGAAGCCAACCTAGAACAAACTGAAATACGGAGTTCTTCCATAACTTTCATAGTTATAATATGCATTCTCAGTCTGTTAGACTACTTAAAGTGGTAATTTCTAAAATGAGATAGTCCCATGGCTGATAAAATCCAAAATGGAATCTCTGAAAATGGTCTTTGAAGTGCTCAGCTTCTATTCCAATTGTTCTTGTACATATGTGGCACACACAAAAAAATGTGCTTACAATATCTTTGTTTTTTTTTTGTTTTTTTTTTTTTTTTGGAGGAATATAATGTGGTTAAAATAAAGCTTGGTCTTCATGGTTTGGGAGTTCTTCATTTCTGCTACTTGTCACAAGCTGGGGACATGTTCAGGTAGGAGGGGCAAGTAAGTGCCTTCCTCTAAGTTAAGGAATTTAATGGACACAATATTCTCAAGTCCCTTTGCCCACATCGTTTATATTTCCTAAGGGAGAAAATGGACTCTAACTTACATTACTTTAATTAGTGTTCTTGGCAAGTCTTAATTTGAGCAGCCACGATTGATCCTGCAGAAAAACTCATTTCATTGCTGGGTATGACAAGCAGCTAACACAGGGGAACCCCGGAGAAGCTCCTTGGCAGGCTTACTGACTTGTACCTATTTCCTAGAAGACTATTCGAAACTCCCATCCACAGCATTGGATAGTGTTTTTCAAAAATAAAGTCTTTGTCTCTTGACAGGAAAAAAATAGTTAAGGTAATTAACCAGGACCCAAGTTCAAGGTAAAGATGATTTTGATAGAAGAAAAATACCTTTAGCTTTAAAGAAAGGGGGGGGGGGTGGTGCGGCAGGGAGGGAATTTAATTTTAACTACTCTGCCATTATTGCCTATTTATATATGAACATCAGGTGTTTATTCCAGGCTCTGCATGCAGACCTGTAAGTACCACGTACAGGCTGCTGGCTGCTTCGCGCTCATACTCTCTCAGTAGAAATGTTGCCTTATTCTTATGATAAATTCCACCTATTATCTTCCATATTTGCTACCAGTTGCCAAGGAAACTTTTCTTCCTTTTCTTCCTTGTGTATAAGAAAATTTTATTGTCATTTAAAAAATCTCTTTGGGGGCAGTTGCATATTACATTTCTCATTCTTATCAAGCAACAGAAGGAAAACAGTTCCTAATACGAATGAGGAAAAGTTTCAGCCAAACATGGAAATATTATATCTTAAAACACATTTTGCCTCATGAGCTAATACGGTGATTTCTAAATGTTAGTTCGTGGACTAGCTTATATCAGAAATAATGGAGGAGCTTCTTTGAAAATCATAAGTTCCTGTTGTCTCTCCTGATGCAATGAATCAGAATCATTTTAATAGAAAACATATTCATTTGAAAGACTCAAGTAGAGCTATGTATGCTCCATTAAAAAGTGTTCAGAAAAGCAAGTTACAGAATGGTAGGTACAGAATAATCACATTCAAGAAAAAGATATAAATACGTATATGATTGTCTTATGTACAAAAGTTTCGGAAGGCAACACCACAATAATTCATTAGCAGGGGGGTTATTCTAGGAAGTATTAAATAAAGGAGAAGAGATTTACATTCCACTTTTTACCCTTCTGCACTTTTTGAATTATTTTAAGCAAAAACACATACTACTTTTGTCATTGAAATTAGTTAATCAACAGTGAAAAATACAAGAAAAGCTTCCCAGGGCATTCTAATCATCAGCCAGTTTCAGGGACCATCACACCAGGCAAATGAGATACAAGTCCATTAGTCTAATTTCTCCATTAAAGAAATTGCATTTTCTCTCAAGATGCAAGTTCTCCTAATTATCCTGTAAGTACCAGTCCTCAAAGTTATGTTGACATCTTCTAGCACTCATCTACAGAGAAAAAGTAATAAAGGAGAATAAATGATGACAGAATAAACGAACAACTTATACTGAAATTAGAGGCAGAGACAATATAGTTCAAGGAGAAAAAAGTCTTAAAACTATCTTTACAGGGATGGAAGCTGGCAAACAATTCCTTACCACCATCTTATACGTCCCCCAAGTGATCCCTTGTCTCATTTCCTTTAATGAAAAGATCCATACATCAAGCTAAAATTTTTACTGCGTTGGTTCCCTCCTGAAAAGTTGGATTGTCAGTGGCCAACTTTTCAGTGTTGTTATCAAAACCTGTAGTCATTTATCATTTTGACGTAGATCTTAATGAAATAGGTTGAGTCAAATCCAAACAGGATATTCTTTAGTATTCCTCAACAATAAAATTAGACAAAGAATAAGAACCTTCTACTCTTTAAGTTACAGCATTGAGACACGAAAACGTATAAAACCTTTTTGCTTTCCTTCATCCTCCTCCGTGAAGGACTCTTAGCCCGACACTCTGTCATTAGCCATTTAGCAATCAAAGCAACTTTATAAACAGGCAGAAGAAATCTCAGGACAGAAATTCCTGTAGTTAGGAATTTAGAAAGATACAAATGATTCTCAACTCAGGCCCTCCATCAAAACAACATGTAGTACCAGTCTAACATTCAGATTCCCCGTGGCCATACCTGGAAATTTTGATTCAGTAAGTAAACTGTGTTTGAGTTACCAAATGGGTTTTTTGTTGTTGTTGTTATCTGTGGAATCCAATGAAACACACATCTTATCAGGCCAATGTGACCCCCTGTGACATAATGATTTGTAAGAATATATGTATATATTTGGTCATTCAGATAATCGAAATTTATTTTTCATGTATATTTGCTTTTTTGTTCCTGGTTCCTGGCCCGCAGTCTCCCAAATCTTCAAATTTCCTGTGTTGAGAGTGACAAAGGTGTCTTTTGTTATGTTAATGATGTGACTTCCGGAAAGGACCTTATGAGAGAGATGGGGATTGGTTGGCAGTGGGGCCAACCATGTGATTAGAGGGTTGGGACTTTCAGAAGCCCACTGCCACCACCACTGCCAACCTAGGATCCATCACCAATGGCCAATGACTTAATCAATCCTGCCTACGTGAAGAGGCCTCCACAAAAACCCCAAGCCCTGGGGATGGGAGAGCTTCCGGGTTGGTGATTGCATGAAGCAACTGGAAGAGCAGAGAGCTGGGAGGAGGAATGGAATGTTCTGGAAGAGCGGAGAGCTGGGAAAGGGCATGGAATGTTCGTGCCCTTCCCAATACTCTCCTACCACCTCATCCGTGGTTTCATTCTCTGTGGTATTTCAGTTACCCATCGTCAGCTATGGCCAAACATGTTAAATGGAAATTTCCAGAAGCAAACAATTTATAACGTTTAAACTGCACGCTCTTTCTCAGTAGCGTGATGAAATCTTGCCGTATCGCACTTTGTCTCACGCTGAACGTGAATCCAATATATTCACACTGTATGCGCCCATAGTCACTTAGTAGCCATCTTAGTTATCAGGTCAACTGATGACTAAGTCCTTGTGCCCAATTAACCCTTATTTTACCTAATAATGGGCTCAAAGCACCAGAGAACTGAAGCTGGCAATTCAGATCTGCCAAAGAGAAGCCTTAGAGTGCTTATCGGGTATCATCTGACGTCTGATGCTACCTCACAATGCCTACGTCATTCACCTCACTTCATCTCATCTCATAGGCATTTTCTCTCGCATCATCACAAGAAGAATGGTGAGTACAAAACAATAAGATATTTTGAAAGAGAAAGACCACATTCACATAACTTATTACAGTATATTGTTATAATTGTTCTATTTTATTATTAGTTATTATTGTTAATTCTTGCCGTGCCTAATTTATAAGTTAAACTTTGTCATAGGTATGTAAGTATAGGAAAAACATATAGGGTTTGGTATATAGGGTTTGGTATTATCCGCGGTTTCAGGCATCTGCGGGGTATCTTGGAATATATTCCCCATGGATAAGGGTGGCTTACTGTACCTTGCTCTACGCATCTCTTTCATCTGGCCATTCCTGAGTTATACCCTTTTACAATAAACTGGCAATCTAGTAAGTAACACATTTCTCTGAGTTCTATGAGCTGGTCTAGTAAATTAATCTAATTTACTAGAGATCATGGGAACCTCTGATTTATGGCCAATCATTCGTAAGTACAGGTAACAACCTGGACTTGTGACTGGCATCTGAAGTCCAAGGGGAGTCATTGGAATCTCCAATCTATAGCTGGTCAGTCAAAAGAACAGATGACAACCTAGGCTTTGGACTGGCATCTGAAGGTGTTGGGGAGGGTGGTGGGCAGCAGTCTGGTAAGACTACACACTTAACCTGAGGGATCTGACGCTGTCTCCTCCTGGTAGATAGTGTCAGAATCGAGTTGAATGATAGGACACCCCGCTGGTGCCTGAAGAATTACTTGGTGCTGTGCAGGAAACTGCCCCCTCCACACTTTAGAACTTGAGTCTCAGAACCCGATTTACCCCTTACCCTCACTTAAGTGTCACACCTGTTGATCACCAGTTCCCTTAAAAATCTTTCTTTTCTTTCACGCTTGTTCCCAAAGACTCTTAATATTCTCACAATTTTAATCTTGAGGATCATCTCTCCCTAGTCCAAAACTTTGTCCCGCCTTTTCTTCTAGTTAATATTTTCAAAATGTAAATATGCCTAAATGAGAGATTCCTACTTATAGATTGCTTTATCATAAAACAAGTTATAATATAATTCACAATAAATTGAAAAGAATGTTTATAGATATCTTCAAAATCATTAAGCTTTTAGCATTCGTTAATTAATTTATTCATTCATTTAGCAAATGCTTGTTGCATACGTATTATCTGCAGAAGGATGTGCTTAGCACTAAAGGATATGTGAAGAGAATAAAATCCACTTTATTTCCTGTAGTTAAGAAATAAAAGATATATAAGCCTAAAATGTTTATGTAATAATGCAAAGACAGCAAGTGATCAAGTGATAAAAAAAAAAAAAAAGAGGTTTTGCTGAAAATTTCTTATCACTTAGAGAAAGAATGGAAATTATACTGGCTGGAACAATTTTCTATATAATTTTTTTTCTAAATAGAATGTTTGGTTCAGCAAATCAAGTTTTTCAGACAATTTTCTTTTCAAGGGCAAAATAGCAATCTATTTTGGAACAAGGAGAGTTATTTATAAAAAAGAAAAAGAAAAAATATTTGTAGAAGAAAACAAATGTTTCCATGTTCATCTCTCAGTTCCAAATGTCCCCTTATTATTTTTCCTAAGGGACCCATTAAACTCTCAAGCAAATATGAACCTGGATTCCAAATTACGCAAACTGGAATTCCAAAATGGTGATAGAGATGATTTCCTTATTATATGTACAATGTTCTTTGTATACGTACAATGTTCCCTCACCGATGAGACTGTGATCACATTGAACGCAGACCGGTGCTTCCTCTGTCAAGTCCCCACAAAAATCAAACTGAGAAGCTATACGTTTAGAGTAACGAAAGTGTGAAATAATCAAATATCAAAGAACTTAACGAAAGGCCATTTTCCTTGAGTAGTAGAAAGCATATGGTCTTTTATTAAAATAAATAAATAAATAAATAAATAAATAAATAAATAAATACATCAAATGCACTGCACCATTTAGCAGCCATAATCCTATCACAATATAATTTGGCTTGTCCATAAATAAATGAATAAGTCAATCTTAGAGTTGAAGTTGACAGCTCCACAAATTTCTTCATTTCTTTCGTAAATGCCCAGTAATAAACACCCTCAAGAGCAAAAAGAAAAGAACATTGTGTAGATCCATTTATTGTATTTCCTGGACTTCCCCAAACATCCTAATGTCCAATATTCTGTACCATGTCTCTGTTCGCACCCTTGGACTGGTCAAAACGTGTGTCTTTGTAATGGGTTTCTACCATTGTTTCTGTTTAGACTCTTGCTTTGTAAGAAATGGTCCCATCTCTGCTCCAACCAGGTGGCTTTGTTAATGGCTCTCAATTAGAATATCAGGGATGGGTACATGACCCTTAAAAACTTTTAAGATTATCTTGTCCTCCTGATTACTTGACCTTTTGATTATTACAAAGTGACCTTTAGCTTTCTTTATCACCAGAACAAATTCAAGATATTTTCCCTCCATATCCTAAAACTATAGTCAATATCAAAAGGCATTTCTTGAAAAATAACCATTGGAAGTTTCACCAGTTTTCATTTTCCTTCATTGAGAAGTATAAGGTTTAAAACTTTCACATAATCCTGAGCTCTCAGGACCCTACCATACATGGTCATAAAATATTTGGAAGGGTTCTTATCTGGATCTTGGCTTCATTCCAAAGGTAAATTAAATTCTGCCTCTTAAAATGTCAAAAAAAAAATTTCTTTATAGCTTTTTTAAATTGTGGTAAAATATACATAACATAAAATTTACCATCTTCACCATTTTTAACCATACAGTTCAATAATGTTAAATATATTTACATTGTTATCCACAAATCTCCAAAACTTTCTCATCTTGCAAAACTCAATATCCATTAAACAACTTCCCATTTCCCCCTCCTAGCCCCTGGCAATCAATATTCTACTTTCTGTCTCTATAAATTTACCTTCCCTTTACATTTTAAACTCCTTTTCACTTCACCAATAACCAAGTATTAATTGTTTTGCAAAAAAAAAAAAATGTAGACAATTTGGAAACATATGAAACAGAAAATTAAATTATTTCATTTGTAAACTCATACCCCAGAGACAATTATGAACAGCTTTGTGTAGATGAAAACATTGGTCCACTCGGGGAAGGGAAATTAAATGGCTAGGGAACTAAGGCAGGATATTTTTTATACCCTTTTGTCCTTTATGAATTTAAAATCTTGCTTAAAAAAAATACTGACTTTTCAAACAAGGTTTAGAGAAGTGAAAGCATACGATGAAAATGAAGGAAGGAAAATAGAAATCGCAGATGAACATTAGGTTACAACCCTGGGTTTCTCAGAATGTAAACACGAGCATTAAGGAGAGCTTTCTTCTTTAGACTCCAGAAAAAAATGCCTACTTTTCCTTGTGTTTGTTTTGCTCTTTCTTTAAATCCAATTTGCTGAAATGAACATTTTTATCACAGCTTAGTAAAAGAAGTACCTAGAACGGGAACAAAAGTCAGAGAAATCTGCAGTCGATCATCAGTAAAGCCTAAATGTAATTTTTTCTCCTTTCCAGGAATACTGACAAATTTTTTTAATACCCTTTAGATTTTATAACGTTATTGCAGGGGAAAGCATTGGCAATTATATTGAAATTATTTTCTAGATTTTTAAACAAAGTAAATTTATATTCAGCTCTTTTACTTTGTTGTATAGTCTAATGCATTTCAAAAGCAAGAAATCCATAGTATTTACAAGCAGGAGACACTTGAAATTAGCAGAGTAATCTCAAAAACTGGGGGAAGGATGTTCTTATGTAAGCATTTTTCAATTAAAAATTATCATTAAAGCTAATTTTGCCTTTTTCCGGCTGAACTTTAAAAATCGATTTTCATTTCACGCCTTAACTATAACTCATTTATATTGGTAAGTAATACTGGAATAATTCCCACAACCGAGTATATAAGTTGAGGCTAATTCATTTGAATAACTCAAAACAGCACATGCTAATTGCTATTTTCTAAAGAAAATTGAAAGAAAGCTATTGGCAGTAGAGAGTATTTCTTAATAAATAAGATGTGGTTTCTTAAGAAGCCAGAAATGGTATAGCACAGTAGATACGAAAGCTAATATTTAGTTTTTTAGATTTTAAAGACACACAACCAATTTAAAACCTGCCTGTAAACTGTTGGGCACGTTGCCTTTGCTTATTAATGATCAAGTACCTTAGCCCACCCACAAGGAAGGGGTTCTTTAGTTTATATAAATTCCAAACAGCCCTCGGCAATTATGGACCTGAAGGTCAGCACCTAACCCTTCTGGCCCCTTCAGGCTCCCAACGCCCTAAACCAACAGCTTCTGTACTAGCACCTCCATCCACCCAGCTGCACGGGCCATGACCATGGGGGCCATTTGTGGTCTCTTTCGTCACTCTCCGTTCAATCAACCACGAAGCCCTTCACAGTAAAGTTCCAATACAGAGCTGTCCATATTTGATGTCCTCACTGCCTCACTTCACCTTCTTGATTCGATTTAGTCCGGTTAGGCTGCCCTCTCCATCCCTCCTCCACTATCGAGGTCACAATTGCTCTACACCTAGCCAAAGATGGTGCCCTTTTCCATTTCCCTCTTACTCAACCTCTCAGCAACATCTATGACAGTGGACCACACCATCAGTCTCCGAAGTCTTCTCTGTGCTCCTCGTAAGATCAGAGCCACCTGAATTTTCTCCTGACTTAGGGGCCGCTTTTTATCAGTCTCTTTATTTTGCTTCTCCCCCTACAAATCCTCTATGTTTTAGGTGGACTAAGGCTCTGTCCTTGGCCCTCTCTCTCTTCTATTTTCTCTGTAATCTCTTGACTTCAAATATGTTTACGATTCTCAAGTCCTACCCCCACTCCCCAAAGCCCCCAAATCAGATATCAATTTGGAAGTCCAACAGGCATTCCACAACAAAGCTGTTTACCTTTCTTTTACTCCCTCTCCCCCCAGAAACCCACGACCTGCTTCCTCACTAAACTTTCCCACTTTCGGCAAATTGTGCCGTCACACTCTCAGTTGCTCAGACCAAAAACCTAGGAGTCGGTTATTTTGATTTTTTTCCTTGCCCTAAAATCTTGTATTTAGGTCAGCAATGAAGATATTGTCAATGCTACCTCCAAAATATAACCACCTCCACTTGTACCGCCTAAGTTGAAGCCAAGATGTCTGGCCCAGCTTGTAAGCAGCCTAACTAATCCCCCTACTCTTACCCTTACAGTCCATCCTATCAGAGAAAAGATCAGATGCCTTAACTCCTCTTCCTGGAAACATTCAATGGTCTAACACTACCTTTCGATCAAAAACCAAAATCCTCACCAAGTCCTGCAGGGCCCTATGAGATCTCCAACCCCATCACTAACCACTTCCGCCCTCACTCCCTATATTCCCCTTCTTGCCATTCCTCACCCCTCAAACATGCCAAGCTCATATTCCCCTCAGGACTTTGTACTTGTCATTCTCTCTGCCTGGAACAATCATTCAACTGGTCTGTACACGGCTCCTTCTCTTAGCTCGAATATGACCTTGGATGCCACCACTTACTTAGAAAGATATCCCCAGTTCACTCTGCTTAAAAACAGCCTTTCCACTCACTCTCACATTGTGCTGTTTTGTTTTCATGATCTGAAGTCACCTCGTTTTTTAGTCATGAGATTATTGCCTGTCTTTCTCAACTAGACACTAAGTTCCTGGAGGGCAGGGAGTCTGTCTGATTGTCTGCCATATCCCCACATAGAAGGTGGTCAAAGACAATGTGCCACCTGGTGGACTCAAGGTCAGAACCAGTTCTCCTCAGGTCGTGGATAGGAATCTGGAACTAGGTCCCTGGACCAAAGCTGCTGTGGCCTTCGGAAGTGGAATTGCTGACACATATGGTAGTTCTCTTTAGTTTTTTGAGCACCTGCCATGCTGACTTCCACAGTGGTGGCACAATTTTACATTCCCGCCAATAGTGCACAGGGGTTGAAATTTCTCTACTTCTTGACCTACACCAGTTATTTTCCTTTTTTTTTTTTTTTAATAACAGTCATCCAAGTGGGTGTGAAGTGACATCTCATTGTGGCTTCGATTTGCATTTCCCTAATGACTAGTGATGTTGCACACCTTTTTATGTGCTCCCGGCCATCTATCTATCTGGTTTGGAGAAATGTTTGTTCAAGTCCTAATTCTATGTAATGGGGTTGATTTTCGTTGTTGTCAAGCTGTAATTGAATCCTTTATGTATCCCGGATAGTAATCCATTATCACATGTATGATTTACAAACACTGGCTTCCCTTCCATAAGTTGTCTTTTCACTGAGGTGATAACGTCCTTTAAGGCACAGAAGTTATTAATTTTGATAAAGTCCTTCTTTAATGAAGTTTTATCCATTTCTTCTTTTGTTGCCTGTGCTTTTGGTATCATACCAAAAAAATGGTTGACAATTCCAATGTCATGAAGCTTTTCCCCTGTATTTTCTTCCAAGATGTTTTCGTGTGTCTGCTTGTTTGTTTTTGATCTTAGGTGTAGTTCTTTGATCCATTTTAACTTAATTTTTGCATATGGTGTAAGGCAAGGTTCAACCTTCGTTCTTTTGCATTTGGATATTAAGTTTTCTCAGCATCATTTGCGGAAGTCTGTCCTTTCTCTATTTAATGATCTTTGCATTTTTGTTGAAAATCATTTGACCATATATGTGACAGTTTATTTCTGGGCTCTCTGTTCTATTCCATGGGTCTATACATCCATCTGTCTTTATGTGGATACTATTGATTACTGTATCTTTGTAGTAAGTTTTGAAAGTGTCATATCTCCACCTTTCTTCTTTTTTAAGGTTGTTTTGGCTATTTAGGGTCCCTTAGGATCCCATATGAATTGTAGGATGCAATTTTCTATTTCTGGAAAAAAAAAAGTCATTGGGATTTTGGTAGGGACTGCATGAATCTGCAGATTATTTTGAGTAGTATTGATCTTAACAATATTAAGTCTGCAAGTCTTTGAACACAGATGTCTTCCCATTTGCTTAGGTGTTATTTAATTGATTTCGACAATGTTTTGCATTTCTCAGTATACAAGTATGTCGCCTCCTCAGTTAAGCTTACTCGTATTTTATTCTTTTTGATGCCATAGTAAATGAAATTGTTTTCTTAATGTCTTTTTCAGATCGTTAGTGTAAAGAAACATAACCAATTTTTGTGCATTAACTTTGTCCTGCAACTTTGCCAAATTTGTTTACTAGTTTTAACAGTTTTTTTTTCATGGAATGTTTAGATTTTCTACATATAAGACCATGTTAAGTGCAAACAGAGATAATTTTGCTTCTCCTTGGTAGTGGGTACTATTTTTGTCCTTGTTTTGTATGTTAGAAACTGAGCATATCAGAGAAGAATGCATTCTGAAACTAACACAATTTACTGGGGCTTGACAAATGAATTGTTTATTTTCCTCACTGAATAAGAAGTCCAAAGTCCAGAGCTGGTGCAGAGGCTCCATAACACAATTAAACTACTAATCTCTTTCTGTTTTCACTTCTCCCTTCTAAGCATGTTGACTCTTCTTTCCGAGCCACAGGATACTTGCTGCACCACTAGCATCATGTCAGAATCCAGGCAGGAATAATGAAGAAGAGTTTTCTCCTCTCAATGATTTGTCTTACATTTGGCATGAATTCTTCACCCATCTCACCGATCAGCTAATTTGCCCTTTCCTCTTTCTCACCATAATTGGGTCACAGTCCACCTTTAGATTAATCCCTGGCCAAAAGGGAAGAGATTTCTATGCATGTTTTTGATCAATCATGATTCCTACCCTGGGGCTGGGATATGGGGCCACCTGAGGTCAGGGATATTTTGCCAATATCTGAACAGACTCCTGTTCTGTTAGCAGACAGGAAGGAAGAGATGGCTCTTGGCAGATGATGGTATTAGTGAAACTGAGGCACAGAGAGCTTAAAGTGGCAGAACCATGATTCTAATCTAGGCAGTCTGATGCTGAGGCCTGCTCACCTAACCAAATAGAGGAACAGAAGGTTTGGTGTCCAATAAGCCAAACCAAGTTAATGATTGAATAGACCTTATCATCTCAGGGCACAAATGGAAATACAGAGAGTGGCAGAGATATCAGAATCCCTGATGAACTACAGCTCTCCCCAGGCAATCCGCCAAGTTTCTGTAATGCAGTTTGTCTTTCCCACATGTGCCCTCTGTCTTTCCTCCATTTCTAAGGCATCCATGAATCATGCCTGTGACATATGAATAGCACGTGAGCTTTGGAGTCAGTCTTGTGTCAGCCCTGACGCTGGCCGCTGCTTTCTCACGCTAACATTAATTCCTTCAAGTCTCTGTTATCTCACTTGTAAAATAGGACCCCTAGTATCTGCCTTTTTAAAATCATAGAGATTAAATGGAATAATGCATGTGAAAGCATTTGGGGCATCCTTAGTGCCGAGAAAGCAGTGACCCTCACAGCCAGGCCGCATTGTTCTCATATTGAACATAAACAATATCACAGGACAGGGACAGCAGACAAAGCAACTCTGAGACCACGATAAAGCAAAACAAAACAAGTCACTGTACAGCCCACAAAATACCCACTATCCCCTTCTCTCTGCTCAAACAAGTGACTGCCACTTTACCAATTACATCTTTATCCCGCCTTCTAATCTGCCCTCTGTAGTGTTAAGATTTATTGAGATGCCCAATCATAAGATTGCCCCTGCTTTCTGACAATACCCAATCTAGAATGGACCTTTGCTTCACTATTCTCTCTCCGAGATTACCCAACCAGAGCCCAAATCGTATAAAAGATTCTTTCTAACACCTTCTTACTGAGGTGCCCCATGGCTCTGCATGGTGTTCTCCCTGGCTGCAGTGACCAATAAACCCAGGCTTGTTCCACCACAGGTAGGTTCCTGGCGGTCCGAACAAGCTCCTTTTGTTGAGGGATATTGACAGTGCTCAGTCAATAATAGTTATCACGTGGAGAGTTAGTTTTATTCTTCTTCTGATGTGGGAACCCGTTCACAAAATGTAAACATGGTATTTCTCATGGGAGTTAAATTGGAAAATCCAAGGTAATCCTAGCTCTATGGCTTTGAAAGTCTGTGATTCTAAATTTGACACTCCCAAAGATGAATTGAACTCATTAGTTTATTCAATATTATTTCATTTACAAGTATATAAAGAACAAACATTTCACTGATATGCCCATGTACAGTCACTGTTCTTAGATTTGGCTGTAGTAAAAATAAATTTCAGAAGAATGGTCAAACCCATGTGTTCTACATTAAGCTGATGACATTGTGGGTTGGTTTAAGTCTTAGTGGTATTTTTAATCTCCTCTGGGATCACTGAGTGCTGGCTTAAAAAAAAAAATCTCAAGGTATTACAGAAAACTCTTCTCTTTATCTAGAATTTCCCTGCACAGCAAGTGCCAGGTTATTATTTGGCTCATAATTACTCAGTCTTTGTTAGTTCAGTATGTCCAAGATTTGAGATGATACAAAGTGTTAGCCTTGTTTGTGAAAAGTTCCATTCTTGATTCTAGCACAGTGAAAGCCCCATAGGACTGTCAGGGCATGTTGGTCCCTTGGAGAAAGGAAGGAGCCAGAGATCTTAGCATCATGAAGGAATATCTGAAGAAACTGTCGATAGACCGCTCAAAGATGGCTAAGGTTCCTTTTAATTCTAAAATTCCAGCAGCCTAATATCCTATTTTAAGACCCTTGTTCTAACTGGCTGTCTTCACTCTACAATATGAAGTAAATTCGGCAAACATTTTCTGAGCACCAACTACATGCAAGGTCTGCTTTTAGGCACCCAGGAGACAATGAAGATGGGTAAGACGCGTTCTCTTCTAAAAGAGCTAGAGTGGGCGGGTGGGGGAGGGTGGTACACCAATCAGTACAAAGGAACTGGTAGATGCAAAGAGGAAACATGAGTTTGTGAACTTCTGCCTGGTTAAAAGGAGAGAACTTGAGGGAGAGAAGCTGCCATGTAAGAGCTGTCAGTTGCTTCTCTAAATGGAAAGAGTAAATTCATCTTGTGCAGAGATGTCTGTCCTGGGAAGAGTTATGCAGGTGGCTTCCCCTTGGGCTATAAATGGAAAGGAAGTTGGTACCTATTGTCCTGGGGGAGGATTTAACAGGACTCTGGTTTGTCAGAGGACATCCGTTGGAGGATCAAAAGCATCAAAAGCTATTAAAGAATAATGTTTTACGAGGATATAATCGTGACTCTCATATAAATGTATAATGAACATTTATCAAAGAGCTTCTTTAACTCATTAATTTATAAGGGAGCCCTGTCACTGCAATCAGTTTGAAAGGGAATTCAAAGTTCCATGCTTGCATAGGTCGACCATAAATACTAAAATGAATTTACGAATAGATGCAAATCTGGCTTCTTTTTTGAGTAGGGGGGATTGTCTTTGAAGCAGACAGAATTTAGGTATCTATTGAAAAGTGTAGTTTACATTTCCAACAGTTGTTGACAGATTACTGAGTTATAAAATCCTTCAAAGAAAAGAAAAGTTTCCCTACATACACACACACACACACACACACACACACACACACACGCCCATACAATCAGAAAATCCAGAAAGATGCACTGGATAACACCTTGTTTTTCATCGAAGATACCAGCAATCTGGTACTTCATTTTAAAGTCTTGAGCAATTTTTCCTATAAGCCTCTCTGGGACACTGAGCTCATCCGAATAGAATCCAGCTGAGAGAGACAAAGGCAGCAAGGGGGCAGCGGGGAACTCTCCAGAGGGAAAAGGAGACACAGGCTCCACACCAGGGTCTGGGAGGCTGGTCCTGACATGTGGCTGGAACTCCAGAGTCGATGGCGTGATGGGCTTCCTGCAAGGACTGTGTCGGAGCTTGTGAGCGTAAGGCCAGGGCCCAGAATGCTAGAGGCCTCACAAGAGGCCCGTGCAGGTACGTTGGCCAATGTGGCCATTCTACAGCAGAGAACAAGGGCCTGATGACTATGCCAGGTGGGTCGTCAGGGAGGGTGCCAGCAGTACTGAAAATCGGCCCTCTAAAAGACCGAACAGATCTAGTTCTTCAGCTCCATGAGGCCTTTGGAAGTGGAGTCTGAATATTTCGGAGGAAGCAAAATTCTGAGAAACCTCAGTGTTTAGAGAGCAAGTAGAGAATTAAGATTGGCAATTTCTTAGAAACGAATCTCAGAAGAGTTGTGGCTATAGACGGAGGGTTGTAAATGGTTGCGAGGGAATGGGAGGTTAAAAAGTGATGGCAATAAGTTAAGGTAGAAATAATAGTAATGCAGCAGATGCCATTTTCTATCTATTTAAACAATTGATATTGATTATTATTTAATTAACTGAAAAAAATAGCTAGAGGATGGAATCATGAAAAAATATATATAAATACCTTAGGCATTAGTTGAATTTAAAACACATAATTGTATATGCAGCCACTGGTCAAAGCCTTTTATTCCAGTTTGCGATTAGAGCTCTGTACCATGTTTCTAGAATAAACCATATTGTCAAATCATTTCGTGGGCAGAATTCTTCCAGAGCGTTACCATTTTCCCCAATCTCTTACACTAATTTTGCACATATCTAATTTTGTAGCGCTTCTTCTTGGAAATTCAATTTTATCAAGCCTTTCCAAAACATTTACAAAGCATTCAAATGACGTTTTGCAGAAATAACTCTCTTTTTGGCACTTACATGACATTCGTTTAGTACTACTTGATTACATAATTATAATAACAAGCACAACTGAAATAAACAGGCCTGGAGCCAATTGCAACTCCAAGGGCGAGAACAGAAGTGTCCAGATCTTCAGCCTGGCATCAGCGTGTCATGGGGGGTTATCTGTATGTTTTAAGAGGTAATGGAGAGGGGAGTTTAATCATGGGGATGAGTTAAGTAGATGGTGGTTAACGGAGATTCTATAAAATGTAATATTTAATTGTATTCTTACTAGGTCCAAGCATCCAAGCATTGCTTTTGCCTTATCCCATTTAATCTTCTCAGCAACAAGTGAAGTAAATGTTATGATTATCTTCATTTTAGAAATGAAATGAAGAAAATTAAGTCATTTGTCCAAAGATACATTGTTAGTAAGTGGCAGTAACAGAATTTAAACACAGAATGTCTTATTCTAAAGATGGTGTTTTTGACTGCTTTTTTATAATACTCCTTTTGGGGAATTTGGGGAGTAAACCAGGAGAGAGAGGACAGGTAGTCTCAGGGGTATAATATATATTGGTTGTTTTGCCTCTTGAGAATAACACCCTAATTCCCCTTTGGGATAACACCCCATCTTTGCTCTCAAGTCCATGTACATCAAATAGGATTTACCTTCTTCCCACTTTAGCTTCAAGAGTGAGCATGTGATCCAGGAATGTCCAATGAGCATACTTGGTAATGCTAACTACAGTGATTGGCTGAGAGATGGGCACATGACTCAAGGCCATCGGGCATCAAGTCTAAGACTGTTCCTAGTAAAGTTGGAAAATAAGAGTACTTTTTTTACCTCTTACTCGCCTATCCCCAGGCTCGCTAGCTAAGGACCATGGAAGCAGCAGGCATCATTGCTGTTGGTGAGATCCTGTCTGAATATGAAGTCAACACAGGAAAGCAGAGCCTAGAGATAGAATGAAAGAGACCAATAACTAATCAGTCATTGAGCTTCTGGATCCAGCCATGCCGGAATTCTGCAAGATTATTTCCTAATGATATTCAAAACCCAGTTCCCATCCTCATGGAGCAGGTGGTTGAACCCAGATCTCATAAATATGTTAAACTTATATCAAACGAAAAAATGTTTAAATTATCTGTCCTCGCTCAGCTGTGCCTTATCTGTTTCCTTCCTATTTCTCTTCTACTTCTCCTCATTCCTCCATCACCTTTCTAACCCACTACAAATAGCTAATTAGAATTTTTTCTTGTCTGAAAATATATTTCTTGTCTAAGCCTGCATAAAGACATACATGTACAAAACATTGACACAAACATTTTAGCTGTAGAAACTCTTTTCAAATGAAATCTTATCTGGAATTCCAAGATGTAAAAGTGTAGCTTTTCAGGTTGAAGGTGGTGCAGGGGCCTGAGGAGCACGGATTGCCCGCCTTTGCTGTGACAACGCCTTTATCTGACAAGTCCTTGGAGTTGTGGTATATGACAGTGGGTCTTGACAAAGTACAGAATAGAATTTTGACAAACCTAACAGTTCTCTGAACACTCTCTGTCAAATCTTGTCATATGCTCTGAGGATCCATCAACATGACAGTCTTCACACCCTGCCAGCATCATTATTTCTTTAAAACACGCAGAAAATTCATTATATTAAATGTAAAAAGAAAATGTAGAAAGACTCATCTAACATTATTGCTCTCTTCCTCTTTTTCTCTGATTTAACAATTATGTGGCTTATAAAACAGAAGCTAGATATGGAACCAACATTGTAATCTGAGTAGGGCAACAGTTTCAAAAAGATTGTATCAGAAAAATAGAGAAGGGAATGTCTTCGGAGAGCGCAAGGTCTGTATTTTAAGTCCTTGTGGCTGCAGCAGCAGCAGCAGCAACTCCAGAGAAAAATGAGCAACTGTGATGTTCTAGGGCAGACAATTTTCAGTAGTAAATTAACAAAATCATTACCATCTTCATCATTATCCTCGCCATCATCATCATTGTCATCACTATCATCACCATCATCATCACCACTATCATCACCATCATCATCACCATCATCATCACCATCATCGTCTCTAATGTGCTGAGCCCTGAGCTCATGCGGACGCTGTGCTAAGTGTGTTGTGTGCACCGTCTCATTTCGCCCCCGCCACAGCTCTCAGAGGGAAGTACTGATACTACCCCTGAGCGATTAAGGGACTTGCTTTTAAGGTCAAGGTCACATAGCTGGTACGTGGCAGACCTGAGGCCAGACCTCAAGTTAACCTGTCTCCAAAGTTCTTCAATGCAACTGAAGCTTATGAGTAAATGCTGAAATGTGAGAAATTCAAACATCCCAGGGCAGAACCACAGCCGGTGGGTGTAGTTGAGTCTCTCACTCTCTTACTCACTCAAGGAGAATGACTATATGTATAAAGTTGCTCGAGTGTGAGATTCATGAAACTTATGTGTGGCATTGTTTAGTTCAAAGACCTCAAGTAACGATTCTCTCCTTCATTTTCTCAGTAGTTCTATGAGTTCAGGAGAAGCAGGTTTTCGAACTCGTAGGAACAGAAGAGAACGGTGGTTGCCAGAGGCTGGGGGTGCGGGGAATAGGGTACAGACTTCCAGTTATATTATGGGTCAGTTCTGGGGACCTAACGTGCGGCATGGTGACTATAGTTAACGATACTGTATTATATACTTGAAAGCTGCTAAGAGAGTAGATCTTAAATGTTATCACCACTAAAAAAGTGTTAATTACATGAGTTGATGGACATGTTATTGTCTTAATCATCTCGCAAGCTATATGTGTGGCAAATCATTACGTTGTACACCTTAAACTTACACAGTGTTGTATGTCAATTATAGCTCAATAAAACCGGAGGAAAAAAAGAGAGGCAGATTTTTTTTACTACTTTACACATATCCTAAAGAAAAAAAAAAAAGAGATACAGAGATTTTGAAACTTTCTGGGAGGAATTCTACTGGTGTAAATCTCTCTGTAATAAGCCACTGGGTTTCATGCTAGAAAGGACTTTGGGCCTGAGCCCTGATCTTTCTAGTTCCAACTTGCATAGTCCAGGGTCTAAAGAGGACCTTAAAAACATGGTCATGACAGGTAAGTTTTGTTGAGCATTTACTATGCATGCCTTACATACATTATAATGTATGTTTTACATATGTTATATCATTCATACCTCACAATGATCCTCTGTAGTAGGTTCTCATTTCTCCTATGTTATAAAAGAGGAAATCAAGGTTCAGAATGGTTAAGAACCTCGCTCTAAATAACACAGCTAGCTGGAAAGCAGGGTCAGGATTTGAATTCCATTCATCTTACTTTCAATTCACACTCTCAACCTGGTGCAAATCAGCCCTGTCCAATGTACGAAAGGACTGTGTTTCATTTGTTTGTTTAGAATTGGAACATGTTTTCTCACAGAGACAATTTCTAAAGGGTAAGGCTTCCCAGAGCAACCCACGGAGGCTTATTTATGCCTTGTTGTTGTTCAAATTCTACCTGCAAGAAAAATTGCAGGAACAAGATGTTTCAATGATGGTAATGAAAGTAAATATAAAAGCACATGGAAAGAATAAGGAATAAACATGTTTTTAAAAACTTAAATATCTATGTTGGGAAACTCCAAAATGACTAGAAAATAAAGACAAAGGAGGTAAATGAAATTTTTTGTTAAGATTATGAAAATTCCCACCAATCAATTTCAAACACTTTAAAGGGGATTATTGCTGGCCATTTATTGTGAATGTCCTATTCTTTGATCCTGACGCATCAGCAGCACTAATCACACTCTTCAAAAAAGGTAAAGATATATTTTTTTAGTTTTACACTAAAAAAAATGCATGAACTTTGGAACCAAACAGACAAGGATTAAAAATCAAAATTCTGCCAAAGAGAGAAACAATTAAGAAACCTCAGGCCCACTTTAAAAGGGCTTAAGTGAGTTTATAAGTAGAAAGCACTAAATTTGTGTTTTCTGGTCATTTCTCTGAACAGAATAGGGCGTGAGACTCTGAGTATCTTCTGTAAGAGACAATTTGAGCAATTGAGTGACTAAGTAAAAAGACCGAAATTAAGAAAGGTTAAAAGTTATCATGAGAAACAGAATATGAAATCTAAGTTGGGAGAAATGAGTGTGTAGAAAAAAAAGAAAAGAAAAAAACACTCTGGCTCTCGGCTTGAAAGAAATCCATCTACGAACAAAATAATAATACTAATGAATGTGGAAAGACAAGCCACTGAACTGAGAACTTGCCAAGGTGTTCTTTGCTGCCATACAAGCACGTGATAAGGAGAGACCGTAAACGTGAACTGGTTATACTTTCTGGTTCTGGCTCAAACTTCTTTTACATCACAACAGAAAGTAAATCTTGGCCCATTGCTTTAAAATACGCAGAAGATACAGAGAATAATTGTTAGAAAGTAATGTTCTTTTGAAAACTCAGCAATCACTTATTTTTATTGATTATTTTGCCTTCCTTCAGCTTGTACCCTTGCGAAGTGAGTCTTCAATAATGTCGATTGGGAGACTGGCTAAAATCCAAATCAAATTCTTACCTTGATGTTCAAGCTAGAACATCCAAATGCAGATATTTACAGTCCCTTTTTTAAATACAGAAAGAATTTGAAATGCAGCATGTCAATACTATCTTAGTGTAAAAAAAAAAAAAGAAAGAAAGAAAAATCTAGAAAATGTCAATATCTTTTGTATGAAGCATAACTTTAAAAAAAGATATTTCTTTTTCCATTTGAAAAATAAGCACCCAAGTTTATATTTGGTTCCTTTTAGAGGTTTTGCAAAACAATGATGATTTTTTCTTTTTTGGTAGCATTCTTCTTTCTGTAAAAAAACAAAACAAAACAAAACTACTGCCCAGGGGGCAGATTTTATTATTTAGAAGTGGAGTGGCACAAGGCCACAAACTAAGAAGGGAACATGGAGGTCTTACAGGCATCTTGAGATAAATAGTTACCTTGGAAACCTGCAACACTCCCTGTTTCCTCAAGTCCACTGCCCAGGGGAGGGGGATCACATATCAGTAGCTCGAAGGCTTGGTTTGGGGCTTTGCCTATGGGACTAAACCACAGACTGAGGGCAAAGAGAGCTATGAAGTCACCTGCCAGGCTACAAAACGTTCTCTCTTCTCTTGTGTTCCTTTTTCAAAAGTTGTTTAAAGCTCTGGGAATAACGATCTAGATCTCATTTGTGTTGTATACTCAGAATGGGGTGACAATGTGACATGGGGTCTTTTCTCTCCCAGTGTAATATATATATATATATAAATGTATATATGTATATTGTACATTGTATATACATGTTGTACATTATATATTATAATATATATTGCATTCGTATTGAGGACTTGCTATGTGGGAGGGTTTTCTTGATATGCATTTTCTTAATTAATGCTCATAGCCACCTAATAAGGCTGGCGTTAATTCTTAGGCGTAAATACTGAGATTTTAGAGGCGTTAAAAATTTGTCTGAGCTCTTACTGCTGGCAGTAGTAAGGCTGGGATATGAACCAGCTTAGCCTGCATCACTGCATTGATTGCAACGGCTGATGTAGCAGCCGCTACCCTGTCCCACTTACAGCCCTCACTAGCTCAGTGTGCTCCAGCTGATGGTGCTCCCAGCATGGGCATCTCAGGACCCGGGGCACCTTTTGGAACCAAGTAAGGCACTTAAGCTGGCATGTGCTTGTGGCAGGCCAGAAGCACAGGAAATTACTGCAGCCGCGCCTCACTTAAATAGCCCTCTAGCTCTGTCCACTGCAAGCCCTGTGTCCCTCAGGTAGGATTATTCTGAGATGTATATTTTATACCATTTCCCAGAATTTCCTGGTGAGATTAAATTTCAATGCTCACAGAGGTAGTTGGTTTAATAATACACTCTTTACGAGCTTCCTTCCCTTCTCTGCTCACTTTCCCAGTGCTCTGTACACTTGCCAAATAAAAAAACTTACCTTCCAATCTTTGTCTCAGGCCCGCTTTGAAGACAACCAGTATGTAACCCAGTTCAGACATATAACTAGTCTTCAGATCCATAACTAGTCTTTAGGAGTACTTCTTTTCAAGAAACGAAAAGTAAAATGAAGAGTATAAAGGAACACGATATGGAAGGAGAATTATACATATTTTATTTTCCAGTTAAATATAATGATATCACAGCCTGAAAAAAAAAAAAAGACCCCTAAGAGCAATGGCCAGCATTCTCTTTCTTCTGGTTTTAGTCTGGAATCACTCATTTTGCTGATGTTCTATGTGCACCATCCTGGAATGCTGGGACATGACATCTTGCAACTTACCATTTCTAAGCGTACAGTTTAGTCATATTAAGTATATTCACATTATGGGGCTACCATCACCGCCAGCCATCCAAGACCTCTTTTTGACCTACAAAACTGACATGGTTATGGAAGCAGAGGCTTGAAGTTTGATCAAACAACTGCTCAATAATAATAACAATAATTTATTATGAGCTGCTGGTTTGCAAACTGGCCCCTATTAATGGCCAGGAGAGACTGAAGAGAGAGCTGGATCCCTCCAGATTGGTAGGTGGCAGGTTTAGTAAGCACGGGAACTTACATGTGAGGCTTGCCTTCAGTGGGCACAAGATCTCCACACCCACTCACTAGAATCTTAAAGCTTACATAAAGACTTTAACTAGGTTCAGTCACATCTACTATCCAGATGGTCTCAGCAGAGCATGTCTTCCAATGACAGGGAAGGAGGTGAGCAGCTTCCAATTGCTTTGGAACAGTTTGAGGCTTCAACTGGTGATCACATCTTCTTGATGGCTTCCTCCAACACAAGCCATTTAGTACTCTAAGTGTTTCGTACGTCTTATCTCATTCAATACTCTAAACAACAACTGTTACTTTTACTATCACACTCAGTTTAGAGAATTCGCCGATGGTCACACAGCAGCGGAGCTACATTGAGCTCAGTGATCTTGACTCCAGATTCTGTGGTCCTCCCCACACCACACCACTTTGATGTGGAGACTAACCTCGGCATTTCTCAGTATGATTCCCTCATTCCCAAAACCACCTAGTCTTTTAATAGCGTGAAATTAGAATGCAGAGAAGGGCAGGTTTCACTACTGCTATCCTCATTCGCTCATTTGTTTATTCATTAATTTAATTGACAACTTTCTACCAAATATCAACTGCGTGATAAATACTGCAGTCTGCTCAAGCTTGAGAATACGGCAGACGGACAAGATCCCACCCGTTCTTGTGGGAATTACATTTTGAGGGGATTAGAAATCAACAATGAACATAATAAACAAGAAAACCAGAACAGAGATAAGTGCCAGGAATACTAAACGTAAACAGTAGAAAGGCTCTGTCTGGAGAGCTGCTTTAGATTCAGTGGGCAGTGACGTCCGGGCTGAGACCTGAGTGACAAGGAGAACCTCCGGGAGAAGATCTGGGGTAAGAAAGCCCCAAGTGGAAGGTGAAAGAACCAGCGTGGTGAGTCTGAGAACAGATGAAAAGGCAGCGTTTTTGGAGTGAGGTGAGTGGGCTGCAGGGAGATAGGTAGGCAGGGGCCAGGGAGGGTAGAAAGGACCTTGCAGGCCATGAAAAACGTTTTGAATTTTATAGTAAGCGTGATGAGGAAGCCCTGGAGAATTTCAACAGGAAAGCAAGATGATCTATTTTATGTTTAAAAGCTTTTTATTCCCTGATTTCACTGCTTATAGCAGAAGTCCCCAAATGGTTGATTGAGATCTTTCTGCCGATTCTGGTGTGTTATCCAGTTGATCCTCAACAGGCAGCTAGCTGCCAGCATGTTCCTTTCCCAACTGGTTCCTGGAATCCCCAGTCAGGAGGGAATCTTGGTGTTACAGCATCCCAGTCTGTGACTTGCTTTTAGGGCCACAGAGAGACTATGAATGAGTTATGACATCGTCAGCCAGCCCCTGAGTTTTTGTCCAAATTCTTTCTAGACTAAGTGTGTATCAGTGTATAGAGAGGCATTTTATTTTTATTTTTATTTTATTTTATTTATTTTATTTTATTATTTTAATTTAATTTAATTTATTATTTTATTTTATTTATTGATTCAGCAATTTATTTATTTTTTTAATTGAAGAAATGTAGAGAGGCATTTTAGCATCCACCAGGTTCCCAGAGATCCCTAAGCCATGGAAACATCAAATTCACTGCTCCTCTGCATCAGAAAAATATGGTACAGGGAACCTCTGGCAAATAACTCCCCTCGAAAAAGCAATATCTGGGATAACGTTAGTCACATATAAAATGCTTAAAGCAATCACACAGATTTTGGAGATGAATATTAAGTGCTGAACACATTGTTTGAAAAAATGAAATTAATGTAGAGAGAAGGCAAGAGAATTAAAGTGTTAATCAAGCCACATTCAGAGACCGCAATATACTGATCAGCCCTGCAGCCAGGCCAGGAGGACACCTGCAGAACAAAGGAAGATGTCTGCCGGGCTTGCTAACAAACTATTTCTCCACACCCTGTGGAAAGGGAAGCAGGAACACAGAGTCTAAGTGGTGCCCCACACAAATAAAATCATCCATTCCCTAAGGCTAAATGTGTGGGAAAACTATGGATTAAATGCTGGGAACATACCCTTCCCCGTCCCCTTCCTCACTGTATACTCATATCAAAGGAAATGGCAACTAAAGAATGACATATAAACTGAATTCCTTGAACACTCAGGGTCCCTTTTACTCTCTGCCTCTAAGAGGAGACCATATTCTGTCTGCGGAGCATTACCCCCTTTTCTAGTAAACTTTCCTTTGACTAACTTTCGTGTGTGTGTTGAATTCTTTCTATAATCTCCACCAAAGGACCCTCTTCTCTCGATGCAGGGTTTGGTCTCCTCCCCAATGCAAGGAAATTTGCTCCATCCTGCATCAAAACGAATGAAAAATTGGTCAGTTCCCCACCCCGCACATTTTACGGTTGAGAAACTGAGGTGCAGGAGGCTTATATGTTTTGCCCGAGGTCACACATTTAGAATGTAGCAATGCTGAGCTTCTAGCCAAGATTCTTTGACTTCAATAACTAGACTTTCTACTTCAGTACACATTTATGCTAAAATGTTAAAGAAGCATCTTCAACAAACATTAATAGCTTGTTGGGATATTAGAATACAATAATGATAACAGCTAACATTTTTTGAGCATTTATTATATGCTAAAAACAAGACGACAGGCCCAAAATGGAGTTGCTTATGCTAAGTGTTATGTCACCAAAGCAAGACTTAACTTAATCACAGTTTACTTTTTCTGGATCGGAATCTTAAACCAGTCGATCAAAATTGCCCTATCAACATTGGTTAATAAGTATTAGGCCATCTGCTTGATAAACCCCTGCATCCCCCTATAAGGAAAGTAACCTTGCAATAATCAATCTGCTTTTTTTTTTTTTTGCCTTATGCAACCTCCTTATTCCTTCTCCCGTCTGCCTACAAACCCCCTTGCTTTGTAGAGTTCTTTGGAGCTCCTTTTATCTGTTAGATTGGATGCTGCCCTATTCATGAACCTCCGAATAAAGCCAATAAGACCTGTGTAATATACTTAATAAAATTTTGGGTTTTTTAACACCAGATACTCATTCAACCCTCTCAGCAACCTTATGAGGTAGATACTCTCATTACTCCCATTTTACAATGAAGCAACTGAGACCCAGGGAGGTTAAGTAAGTCACATAGCTGGAAAGTGACAGTAGAATTATCCAAATCCAGGATCTGTATGCTTAATGCTACTCGGCCCTTTGGGATAACCATCTGCCTCTTCAAATACTACTGTGCTGGAAACCTAGGCATAACTCAGGAGAGGAAAACCCTGAACGAGGTCAAAAACAAAAGTTCTTAGGACATAAAAAAAAAAAAAAAAAGTCAGAGCAATACTGTATCTGACCTATGAAATGACAACCTCTCAGAAATACAAAAGCAGAATGGAATTAAAAGTAAAAGTTTAAAAATAGAGAAAAAGAATTAAACAATCCAAAATACAAAACCACTGGGCAACAAGAAGTTTTACAAGTTAAAGATGGTATTTACTGTCTGGGACGCTTGGTATTGCATTTTCTTAATAATTACATGGTGACATTATTTCAAAATGAGCCATTCAAGTTTATTAGCATTAAAAAGAAAATCTCACTAACTAGGACAAAATGGCCTAAAGCAATGGCTACTTTTATTTGCCTTTCTTCCTGCTGAGAGCAGCATCTTCTGCACATGGACCTTGTATCTTTCTCTCGGATATACTCCAGGTTTCTCAAAGACTGCCCAACAAAACCCCCGGAAGGTCTATGTCGCACTCAGCAGTGCCCTGGAAGGCTGGATATATGTTTTCTTCTTGCCTAGCTTCTGATGAGCTGGAGATGTTCTGTGTTCTTTTGGAAAAAAGCATCTTCGAATTATTTTGAATTTAGTTTTGACATGTGACGGCTTCTACATTTATAATGATGGCTTTGTAGCACCTCTATCTAGGCTGTTTAAATTGTTATCTAGATAATAATGATGAAAAGCATTATTGAGACATTTTTCTCCCTGAATTATAAGTTTTTTTCAGGTTGTACATGTGAGCTTATATTAGAATGTATGCATACTGGACCATATTGTAATTTAAAATGTTATATGTATGCAGTATAGAAAATAATTCTGTGTCTACCTTCAAAAGTGACTTAGTTACTGAGAGAACCAAACAAACCAGGAAGGGGAAAATGAGTTCTTTCCACAATAATGCTCACAATCTGGAAAAACTGTTTAACTTTATCATTCCATTTCCCTATTTGTAATAATAAACTAGCTGTGATTGCTTTTATTGCCATTGCTAAAGTTTTTCACCAGAGCTCTGATTAGTCTCTCAATGAGATTATTTTCTACCATTTTAGCAGAAGTTTCAAATCATGTGCATACCAGCTAATTTGCATCGTACAACCATTTCAATTTGTCCCTAAAAAGGTTTCTCTACCCCGTTTACATTATGCTAGACTTATTCTTCAGCATGAAAAATATCCAATATTTCAAGGGTAAATAACTAAACTAAGGCAATAAGATGTCTAGCCAAGTTTCATCATTGAAAGTAAGGAATAATCCTTGTATTCCATTCTTTTTTTATAGTCCCTCAGGGTGCATAAAAGGGGGAGGGATTTCTCCCTCTTTGCTTGAGTCCACTTATCTGAGCCAAGAAGCTCTTGCCTGCAGCTGAGAATGCTTGAAGTGGTTGTTTTTGGCTTGTTTCTGCTCATTTCTAAGAAGGTTCTCTTTATCTGCAAAGGTCCCAAACAAAAGTTCTTCTCTGTGAGGACTCCTCAAACTGTCGCCTATGACCTTCTCCTTCAGAAAGTTTAATCACTGCTTCTTCCATGTCTAATAACATTTTATAACCATTGGTACAGCACATAAAACAAGGTACTATTTTTATTTGGGAAGGAACTGTTTCTTATTTATCTTTGTATCTCTGGTACCTAGATTTATGGTATGTGGATCAATGCCAAGCATAATGCTGGACTCTATTTATTGAATTGAATTTATTAATAAAAATGCAGTGAAGTTTTAGGGGCCTTTCTTAAGGTCCCTGAGTATAATGAATATTATGAGGAGAAATGCATGGGTATTTGTGGCAGAGACTATTTTCAATATTCATTTCCCCTTTCCTCCATTGTAATAGAATCCTTGATTTTTGACTGGGGACGTGGCAATACAGAATATAGACTGGATTTCTCAGCTTCCTTTGCAGCTAGGTAAGGCCATGTGACTCAGTTTTAGTCAATGGATGTAAGTAGAAGTGCCACGTGGTAGCTTCAAGGAATCCTCCTTAAAAGAGAGCTGACATGTACCATTTATATATATATTTTTTGTTTGCCACTTTCTATTTCCTACTGCCTGGAATGTAGATTTGATGTCTGGAGCTGAGCGCCCCTCTTGGGCCATGAAGTGACTCAGGGAGGCTATGTGTGGTAGAGCATCAAGAGATGGACAACTTAAGTGTCTATCAACAGATGAATAAATAAAGAAAATGTGACGTCTTTCTATCTATCTATCTATCTGCCTATCAATTTTATATGTGTGTGGTGTGTATGTGTGCGTGTGTGTGTGTATTATATATGATATTATTCAGCCATGAAAAAAATGAAATCTTCCCATTTACAACAATGTGGATGAAACTAGAGGGCATTATGCTAAGTGAAATAAGAGAGAGAAAGGCAAATACTGAATGTTATCACTTATACGTGGAATCTTCTATTTTTTTAAAAAAGTCAGACTCATAGAAACAGAAAGTAGAATAGTGGTTGCCAAGGGTGTGGTGGAAAGGAAGGTGTTAATCAAAGGTATCAACCTTCAGTTATAAGATGAATAAGTTCTGAGGATTTATTGTATAGTATGGTGTATTGTTAATAATGTATTGTACAACTGAAATTGGCTAAGAGAATAGAGCTCAAGTGTTCTAACACACAAAAAGATAGCTATGTCAGGTGATGAATGTGTTAACTAGGTTGTGGTAAACATTTCACAAGATGTACATATATTAAATCAAGTTGTGCACTTTAAATATATAAAATTTTATTTGTTGATTGTATCTCAATAAAGTTGGAGGGGAAAGGAGAGATCCTGGATCCCTGAGGACCTTGTAGAGTAAAGCCACTAACCAGCCCGAGACTGCCAATTTTGGACTTCTATGTCAAACAGAAAATGTCTATATTATTTTAGCCATGGTTGTTTGAAGTCACTATTACTCACAGCTGAACCTGATCCTAATACTGTATTACATTTTGCTGCTTCCTGTTTGGTGTATTTTGTAATTTTTCATAAAAACAAACAAACAAGCACACACTTTTCCAGAGGTTTAGATGAGTCATATCTGGAGAACACTTAAATGTATTAGTATCATCAATTCCGCACACACACAAACACACGCGTTTTGGCATCAAATAGTAGCTTGCTGTATATTAGATACTATGCTATACTTTATATACATTATTTAACTTAATCTTCATAAAAACATGATGTAGGGACCATTATTATCTCCAACTTATCAGTGCAGTAGCCGTAGATTAGAGAAGCTAAGTAACGTGCTGGCCAGTAGCCAAGGCAGAGGGCTCTTCCCTCCAATCCCGTGAGTTAACCACTCCTGGGTACTTCCCACAGGAGGAGCGATGCTTCCTCTGCCCGCCAGAAGCTTTACTCGCAAATGCATTGAAGACCATGCTGCAAACGCCAAGTTATCCAAGAATGGAATTCTGCTATCAGCCAGGGGACTATTGGGCACACCCTAGGGAGAGACCCAGAGAAAACTGAGGAGTAAGGAACCCCTCTGCTGAGCTCTTGACTAAGATCCAGAGTCCAATAATGTATTGTACAATACATCATTACTTGCCTCTTCATGAGTGAATTGATGGCGGCAGGTGTGAATATGAGGTTGAGTGGGGTCTCGCTGCACAGCCACAGTGGAACTGCATTCTAAAGTCAGACATAATGACACAAGCACAAGGAAAGCATCAAATCAATTCATATTTCACAGGAGAGGCATTCAGAAAATGATTTATACATGTTGCTACTCTGACCTCAATGATAACACCCCAGACATAATTAAAGAACGATTAATTCCCTTTCATTATCCAAAGCATAAACATTCATTCATTCGTGAAATGCGTATTGAGGGACCGCCACGTACAGTGGCTGTGCTAAGCAGGGACTGGGACACACAGTGGAACGAGTGGGGGTGACTCACCTGTAAACAGATCTTTACAGCGCCGGATGCCACATGCCCTAATGGAGGGATGTGCAGGGCTGTGTGGACCTTGAACGAGAAGCATCCCACCTTAGGGAAGATCTTGAGCGTGATGTAAGAGAGTTTCGAGGGATGACTAGGGCTTGACCAAGAGAAGCGTTTACAAGGAGGAGAAGCACGTTTTTAAGAAAGGGAGGAGCAAGTGCGCGGCTCAAGACACTGTCATCTTCCAGGAAATGTGTTTCCTTTGCAAGGCTGTATATAGCCCAGGTGTAAGGAAAGAGGAGGCAAGGAAGAGAGTAGTTCTTAAAGTGATCAGTTTAATGATCAGCTATATCAAATTTATACTTATATAGTCAACCAGCATTCATAGTCCTCTTTGTTTTTCGTGGTAGTTGAAAAGATAGTTTCAACTTCACTCCTCCAAAGAACAATGCAGCAACCACTGTCTGCTACCAGTGTCCATCCCTTTTCTCTCTAACAGAACTCACTTCCTGGCTCTTGACACACGCCCATTCCTGCCCTGTATGACTCTGGGGATGCTGGTTCATCTCCAGGTTCAGAGGTGGATCCTTGTTAGTCTAAGCCAGAGATCCACCCACGGGCCTACTACCTGTTTTTGTAAATAACGTTTATTTGAAAACAACCACACCCATTATTTCCTGTGGCTGCTTTTATGACGCAGCAGTAGAGTTGAGAGACAGAGATTGTATGACTAGAAAAACCTAGAATATTTACTACCTGGTCCTTTTCAGAAAAAGTTTGCTGACCCTTGGTCTAGGCCAATCAGAGCACTGAATTCGTTTGGCAGATGTTATTGGTCCAGCGGTGAGCTTGCTGCTTAAACTGACCAATCAGATTAAAGGAAAGAATTAATGTTTTATGCTTGAGCGAGGATTCTCCCATTTCCATTGGATATCCTAGTCGCTGCTAACAGTCTTCTTAGAACCACGAGCTGTTCTAGAGATGGAAGAACCAAGAGATGGAAAGATCTGAGTCCCTGGTAACCCAATTAAATCAAGCAATCCAGAAGCCTGCCCTTTCTCTGGACTTAGTGCCGTGCGAAATAGTACATTTCTTTATTCTTTAAGTCAGTTTGAGTAAGGCTGCCCCTTACTTGGCAGTAAAAGCATCCATCATTGCTGTATAGGTAAGGCCATCTTTTTCAAAGGCCAGACTCACAGCAGGCTCAGATACCTAAAGCATAGCCACAAACCCAGAATAAAAGAAAAGAGACCATAGTAAGAATGAGCACCATTAGGAGCCCGCACACTGCCTGCAGGGAGAGCCTAGAGGCAACCACGCCCCTTTATCCACAGTCGACTGAAATTTTTAGAAAAATAGAGTTTCTAATTCAATGAACTCAAGGTTTTTAAAGAATAGCAGATTAGATACGGTGAATTGGAAATTGGGGGTGTGGAGGAGCACTACCTGAAGGAGTCCCTTTGACATCAGGAGAAGGGACAGGTGGCTACCGAAGAGAAAGAAGAAATAGAAACAAGCAAAAAACAACAAAAAAGTAGCTAGCGCCAGTTAATATAGAGACAGAAACTCCCTGTGAGTAGCCTGGAGTGTCCCTGGGGTGACACTGTTTATGTTAGCTAATCACGATCCATGCTTTTAAGAAGTGACCTTGACCCACAAGGATAGAATTAGTTATGCCCAGTCTACTCTGTTTAATAAGGCAAAGAAGAACAAAGGATCTTTTTTTTCCAAGTTCTTCTGACTCTCCTCACCCAAGTTCTCTCTTAAGAACAAAGCGACGATTCAATGATACGGAAAACACATCCTGTTCCTAAAGTGCAAGATCAAAGAAATCTTTGCAAGAGTCCTACTTCAGGACACATTTCCATTGTTCCCTGGACCAGCAGGATGGTACTTTCCTAACATCAAACGTTGACTCAATTAGATAACAACCCAGAAAGCAGGATCCAGGTATAGAATCTCATTTTTGGTGCAGTGAACAAAACATATGCATTGGAGTCAAATTGGTCTGAATCCAAATCTCCATTCCGCCTTCATACTAGCTGTGTGGGCGTCTGCTTCCTCACACATGAGACAGGAATAATGATACATATCTGCATGATTATTGTCAGACTTCAATTATATAGACACTATATATAAAGCATCTAAACACAACATCTGACATCTATTAGGCCTCCATTTATGGAAACTATCACTGTCTATGATTGTGATTGCTATTATTATCATCATCGTTCAATCCCAAGCATTCCAAAACTTTGTACGGGGTAAGAAAAGTTGCTATAGAACAATTTTAAACTACAAATGGACAATCTCATCTGACTTATTTAAATCTTAAGTGACCTTCCAATGGTTTGTAAACTGGCTGCATATGTGGAGGGCAAGAATAGACCAAAGAAAGAGGCAGACCACTCCTGACTGGCAGATGGAGGCTTAGCAAGCATGGGAACTTACTCGCAAGGCTGGTCTTGGGCAGCGGCGAAATGTGTAGATCTTCAAACTCACCTGTCAGAATCTTCCTATTTATATAGGGGTACCACCTAGATAGTCTCGACAACACCTTGCTCTCCAAGGACTGTGTCCTTGGAACAGCTCCCACTGAGGGAACAGCTAGCAGAGTGTATATTTCAAGGACAGCGGAAAGGATGAGGATCCTCCAATTGCCTGGGTCTAGCTCATGGGTCTACTAATGGTCATGTCCTCTTGGTGACCTCCTCCAACACCTTTTAGGGGAAGCAGAGTGAGCCAAAGTGCTGTGACTAAGAGCCGAGTCCTCCATAACAGTACTTTATTCAAGAACGAGAATTCTTTGAAAACTTATTCATGCATTAGGAATGATTTCAAGAAGTCACTGGATCCAAAACCCACTGCCACTTCCAGTGTGTCAGAGTTCAGCTAGGGTCATTGTTTAAATTAATAAAATGCAGCAAGTGACTGAGGTGGTTGATCTTTCCTCTAATGTGCCCTGGACAGTCCCAAAGTATTTAACAGTAGGATCGTCAAGGGACCCACACTATTCAACAGTGACCAGCAATTAACAGAAGCCTGTGTTAATTAATTAGGACCTCTTGAGGCAAGGAAGTCCAAGATCAAAATGCTGGCTGACTCGGTTCCCAGCGTGGGCCCCCTTCCTGGCTTGCAGACAGATGCCCTTTCGCTGCGTCCTCACGTGCTGGGGAGTGAGTAATCTCTCTTCTTATAAAGCCACTAATCCCACCCTCAAGACTTCATCTAACCTTAATTACCTCCCAAAGGCCCCGCCTCCAACTCCACTGGAGGTTAAGGCTTCAATGTATGAAGTTGGGGTGGTGTTGGAGACACAATCCAGTATGATTCTTCTGCAACTACCTCACCGAAAACATTTCTACAATTCCATTCTCCAAGTAATAAATGCTTTCTGAAATGAGTTTGCTCAGACTTTCCAAAAAATATTTCTTATTTTAGCCATGATTAAGCACGAAAAATTTCATCTCAGCTGAGAGAACACTGGGGAAAGTAAGCACTGTATGCGTAAGGATACTTTTATAAAGGAAGCCTTCATGACATTCTTCTCCGTGGAAGAACAGTTAGAAATTACATGAGGTCGAGGGAGGGTCAGAGAGAGGAGAAAGGAGGATGGGAAATAGGCCTATGTCGGCAAGAACTCAAGCATCCAAACAACAGTTTGGTTCTCCCTCTGATTAGCCTGAGCTGAGGTCTGGAGCCAGCTGCACTCCAGCTGAGACACATGCAGTTTTGATTACCAGATATGGTATGCATTATAAGGGAAAAGACCTCAAATTTGTGAGAGAAACAATTAGGTGAGGGGAAGAGATCGAAAAAGCATTTCTTGACTTTCTTGAGCCTCAGGGAAAGAATCTCTGAAAGAATTTAGTGAGATGGTCCGAGCTGGCACAGGGGCCAAAGGGCAGGTTTGATGTTCACTTCATGCTGACCTCTGCAGTAGTTGAAAACAAAACAAAACAAAACAAAACAAAACAAAACATTGACTCTGGCAAGATCAAACATCCACCTCTTGGTACCTGAGAACGGAGTAGAGAAAGAGAATCCTGAGCCGAAGGTGGAAGCAGAGAAAGTCTTTAAAAATGTATGACTGATTTGGTTACCTCTTGGGAGGTGCAGGGAAAAGAGGAGGAAGTAAAAGGACATCTACTGAGAGCCAGCTAGAGCATAAGTTCTTAGAAGGAAGGGGCCCTGCCCGTCTTCTTTCTAATGTGTCCCCAGTTCCTAACATAGGCCCTGACGTGCAGGAGACACTCACTAAGTACTTGCTACTGGAAGGACAGACATGGCACAGAACTCATTCTATAACAGGCACTCAGTAGATATTCTTGAAACAATCAATTAACTAATAAACGCATACCGCATGCCAGGCATTGTTTCATTCTTTCTTCCAACTTACGAGTATTTTATTGAGCAAGGTCCTATCATTTGCCAGACACTCTGCGGACATTGAGAACTCAGAACAGTAAAGGGACAGTTCCTGCCCCTGAAGAGCTTACAGTCTCGGGGAGATCGATGCACAAGCCATGGCATCGCAGCATACGATGACCACAGGCTGCATTCACATGCGGGGAAACACAGAAGGGGACCTCGGTCTCCCCGGAAGAGTTGAGGCCCTCTTTACAGAGGACACAGCCTTTGAACTGAGACCTCCGATGAGCAGAGGACATTTCAGACAAAGAGAATGGTGTGAGAGATTACAAGAAACTCATCCTTACAGGAGAAAAAAAAAATCAATGGAGCAAAGAGAGTGGGAAAGTGACTGGAGAAAGGAAAGAGATGAACCACAAAGGGTCTGGTATTTTATTTGAAGTAGTTTGAACTCGCCCCATAGAAAACAGGAAGCGGGACTGGCTTCATGGGCATGTGACCTGCGCATTCCCTCGGGACTCCAAGCTCAGATGAACCCTAAGCTTGTTTACTGCTTTGCTGTTGGCTTGCTTGACATTTGTAGTGACTTCGTCTTTGAATTTGTTTTGTAAGTGATGTCCGATGGGACAATGGAGCAGGCACATGAGCAGAGGAGATACATACGGTATGCACGTCTGCATGAGCTTGCTGCTTCATGCGCCTCTAGTGTTCACGAAGCCTCATGAGCACCGACTTCCAGTGCCCCTACTATGCATGAGAGCTCAGCAACTCAAAGCAAGTACCATTGAATTCTTCTTCACTTAGAACAACATTAAATGGCAAGTAAAAACACCATGACAAGTTGGGAGACAGAGACACTACGAAAAAAGAAGAGGAAAAATCTTCATGTTTTCATATGTTAGTACATTTAATGGCACTTTTTCCTGGCTTTCCAAACATTTTGCACCAGGCCCCAGAAATTGTGTAGCTGGCTTTAATGGGGAACCATTAAAACAAATCTTGAGCAGGGGAGAGGTACAACGAGACTGTTATTTTGGAAAAACATCTCTCACCAGAGTGTGCCAGTTAGACTAGAAGGAGGTACAATGAGCAGGAAGGTTGACCAGGTCTCTGTGAGAGCAGGGCCAGGGAGGTGGCAATAAGGGGACAGATGTGTGAGGAGTCGGTGGGCAGAGTACTGGGGCTGGTAATTAGCTCCGTAGCTGAGGTAAGCAAGGGCTTCCGCCACTGGGTGACGCCACCCATGCAGATGTGGAGGAGGGGAAGAGAGAGTACAGGCTGGGTGAGGGAGGAGGGATGGGTTGAAGGTGAAGGTCAGTCTGGGGCCTGGGGTAGCCCTCTCATGACTGGATATGAGCGGTGCTTTTCCCTCTGTGTTCTTTTGGTGACAGACCCCACCTCCTCTGGCCTCAGGGGTGTTGCTGTGACCTAAGCTGGGGCCCATCCTGGTACCCGGCACACGGCCACACATAGTGGTCCCAGGAATGTGCAGGTAGGTGTCCTAAGCTTGAATAATCAGAACTCTTTCCTTAGGATTTTTCAGACTAAAGCTGGGGGTTGTCTCTTTCCTCTCTGACACCACAAGTAAGTCTGCAACTGCCAGCGGACCTGGGTCTAGAGACCATGAGACTCCGGTCTGAGGGCGAAGCCAGCAGGGAAGATGAATGGCGACAGCCTGCCCAGGGCTTTGAGTGCCTAGATCTGACAGTTCCCAGCTTCACTCTGCCCTTCCTGGTGACCCGAACTAAGAAATTCAGGCTTCCCTCACTCTCCTCTTTGCTTTCCCAGCCTTTTGTGTTTTCCTAAAGCTAATTTGAGTTAGGGCTCTGTTACTTGCAACTGAGAGTCCTTATTAATACAGGACACATGGCTAGGTGCCCATGGAAACGGCATGTGATAACTATTATACCCATAACATGGAGACGTGAACTGAGAGGTTCAAGAAGCTTAGAGAACCTGCCTGAAGTCTCATGGCCAGCAAACCGCAATGCCGAGACTCGAATGCAGGTCTAGCTTCAAAGTCAGTGATCTTTCTATGATGCTACGCTTTCTTCCTAAACTGTTCATTGTTTTTAGTCTTCCTTTCTATAAATTTGGGGCTTCAAATTTAGGGATATTCATGCTACTGAACTTCTAAGTTTCTCTTTAATGACTGAAAGCAGTGAGAGCCACCAGACCACGAATGCTCCGGAGCCTTTCCCAGGCTCTGACTCTTCCCACTTTAAAAGTCACTGGTAACAGAGGGCCTAGATGCTAATTTTGCAGAAGTTTCAAGTCAGTGACCTTATCACCGAAACCTTATTTGCCTAAACTTTGTCTTGTTTTATGAGTTCAAATGGAAAGTCAAGCCACAATTCCCAGCAGGGTTAGAAGGAGGTGATAACAAACTGAGCCCAAGGCTTCAGAACTTGGGAATGGCTCTCCGTGACCTTTCCTCAAGCCTGACCCTCTGTTTACTGTTGGGTCCTCTTCTGTAAAGAACCTTTTTTTCCTTCTATGCCACTAACCCAAATGTGGTCTAAACAGAATCTTTTCTAATTCATTCTAGGGAACCTTGGCAGAGACCGTTGTCCCAAAATTGTTATTTACTCCTCTTTTCTTTCAATTATGGAACCCCGCATTTAAAAAAATTATTTACTTTTAATTGAGATATAATTCACATCTTATAAAATTCACTGTTTTAAAGTATACAAATTAATGGGTTTTTTTTTAGTAGATTCAAAAGGTTGTACAATCATCGTAACTACCTAATTCTAGATCATTTCATGACCCCCCAAATAAAGCCCAAACCCATTAGCAGTCGTTCCCCATTCTCTCCTCCCTTCAGGCTCTCTGGCAACCATCAATCTATTTTCTATTTCTATGAATTTTCCTATTCTGGGCATTTCTAATTGTTTGAGCTTATAATATACAGCTTTTGTGTCTGGCTTCTTGTTTTCAATATGCTAAATAAAAGAAGTACTTATACATTCTAGCATGTATAAGTATTTCATTCCTATCTATTGGCAAATAATATTCCATCTCATGGGTATACCATAATATCATATTTTGTTATCCATCTGTAGTTGATGGACATTTGGGTTATTTTCCGCTTTTTGGCTTTATAAATAATGCCACTGTGAAAATTCACGTTCATGTTTTTGTGTGGACTATTTGCCACAGTGGCTATGCCATTTCACGTTCCCACCAGCAGTGCATGAGGGGACCCTGGGTTTTCAGCACAGCGTACTAAGCCCAGGAAAAGGTCAGCCTTCCAGCTTCCTCATACCTATGCGTGGCCATACAACTACGTTCTGGCTGAGGGGATAGGATATCAGCAGAGGTGGTATGTACAGTTTCTGGTGGAAACATGACCTCCACTGCTTTCTCCAATCTGCTAGTTGGAGGGTTGACTTGATGACTGGAGGGCCAGCAGCACTCTTGGGCCATGGAGTGTCTTTGGGAAGGGAAATCAGAAGACTGGATAAACACCAATTGACACTGTGGAGCGCCATGTGAGCTCTGGACTAACTGCCTCGGAACTTCTTAAATATGAAAGAGAAATAAATGTCTATCATGTTTAAGATGCTATTTTTCCTTATTAATTATAGCCAAATCTAACCCTAACTGATACCATTACCGAAATTTGTCATTCGCTGTGCAAATTTCTCCTGAAAGCCAGTTAAAAGCCAGGTCTTGATCTTGGGATAGACGTAAAGATGCATGAAATAAGGACTTGTAATTTAGAAGTTTCCAGCTAAGTCATGAGAAATAGGCATGTAAAGAATTAAGACAGTGGCGTAATTGCTAATAAAAGCATGACTCAAGCCTCATAGGCAGGTGGAGGAAAGACAGATAAATCAGCCTAAAGTGACATAGAATAAGTCTTAAGTTAGCCTACAGGCCCCTGCTACTGTTTCCAAATTCCCTGAATTTGGGGGATTTGGAAATAAGACATCAGAGTTTTGGGGAAATCTCAGAAATTTCTACTATCATAAGCTATTCTTAAAATACTTTCAATATTATATACTCTTTACTTATTATTTTTGTTATCTAAAATTATTTAATAAAAAAATTTAAGTTTAGTGGTATTTATGAAGATGCTGGGAACTGCCACTGAGTGTTTTCGGGTGACATGTGAATGAAGTTATTACACTAATCTCTTCTAGCAAAGCTAATAGTACCCCACTGGATCTGGTGTCAAAATTGCCAACTTAAGAATGCATTTTTCTTCCAAAATTTGTGTCATGGAGCAATGTTCAAAAGACTTATATAAACTATGCTATACATATAAGCTTACTAGTATTTATTTTACCTTAAGGAATGACATATCATTAGCAGCAGACAGTCACAAACACACAGACATGGCAACAGCTACAAGCAAGATTGACTAATGTAGCCACTTTTCTCATTCTGTTCTGATTCCCAGAAATTCAGCCCTAGCCTTCCACCATGTGCTCCCCTGCAGCCTGCGCGCCCCCTATCAGAATGCTCATCTCTTTAATGACTTGCCGTCATTAGCCCAGAAGCTTCTTTGAAGGCAGGAAATTCATGTCTCTTACATTATTAAACTTCCAGTGCCTTGCTTGGGGTTTGGAACAAAGTACATGCTTAATTAATATGCACTGAATTGAATATCATTGACCACAGAGTGATATTTAAGTTGAGCTTTAGACGATGAATTTTTTAAGTGGCTCATGGAGGGAAGGGCATTTGGGGCCGAGGGGAACAATCTGCACAGACACAGGCATGCCAGACGGTATATTTTCAAGGTCTGTGATGACCTTCATATGGTGGGTGTGCAAAGGGTCATGGCAGGAGATGATGTCAGCATGGTAATCAGGAGCTACATCATGCAGGGGCTTGTGCCCCTGCTAAAGAATACAGATGTGACACTGTAGGCAATAGGGAGACCTGCAGAAGGAGACCTCCGAAGAGGCTGTGTAAGAACATCTTCTGCAGATGGACTGCCTGCATTTGAATTTCATCTCTGAAATTAGCTAACTGTGGGCAAGTTCTTTAAGCTTCCTAGGCCTCAGTTTCCTCATCTTTAAAATGGGGGTAATAACAGCAAATAACCAAGGAGCTTTTGGATACAATGCCAGAAAATAATGCAAGTAAAATAATTCATATAGCATCTGGCACACAGTAATAACTTTGCAAGTGCTATTTGCTACTATTATTATTGCCTTATTATCATCAAAGGGTTGTAAACAGCAGAGTGACATGATCAAATTTATATCTTGAAAGTCACAGGCCAATTCACACCCTGAGATGAACACAGTACTGAGAACTAATGAGGCTTTTTCTGCTTCTTTCCCTTCTTTATTGTTTTCCATAGTAGTCTCTCTGACCTGAAGGACTCCAGACCTCCTTTGGTGGTCTTCAGTTTCCTCTCTTAGCTTCCATGGACTGACTGTAAGGAGGCAAAATGGACGAAAAAGACAGTCAGTGAAGTAACAGCCTGACATCACAGTAGTCTTAGGTGGAGAAAACAGGAACAGCCATTCATTCAACAACCACTTAAACAGGATTTCCTATAGGTTGAACACTGTGTAGGCACCTGGCAGGTAAGGGAAGAGGGGTCCCAGAGCCAACTAGCCTTAGGCTTCCTACTGAGCAGACTTCCTTCTTCCCTTTGGGGTGCAACGAGCACAATCCTGTCCTTTGGAACTTTGTCATTGTTTGAGCCTCAGTTGCAGCATCTGTAAAATGGGGATATTAACACTTATGCCTCATCTTCTCACACCCTAAGATGACTTATCATACCTTTTCCTCTCTCCTCAAACTTCCAAAACCCGCTTACCACCATTGCTTTGAGCTGATGGCCTTGCTCCTTATTTTACTGAGAAAATAAAAGCAATCAGAAAAAGAACTTCGCCCTCCTCCACTTAAAACTTACCAACCTACTATCACATTTATTAACCCGAATGCACTGCCCCTGCTTCTACCCCCTTCACGTGTGGTTTGGAGCCAATTCCTTTTTGTCTGCTCAAGGACCGTGTTCCTGAAATCGTCACTTCACTCTCCTGTTATCTTCAATTTTTTTCCCCCGACTCTACTGGATCATCCTCATCAGTACATAAATAATCTAAGAAAAACAGTCTCCTCGCCACTCAGTCTCTCCCAGACTTCTATGTTTTCATTAAGCTAGTCGAAGTTAGGTTTCTGTCATTTGCAATTGAAAAAGTCCTGATTAATACAGGACACATAGATAGTTGGCTATGGAAACAGCTCATGTACTTTTCTCCATTGGTCTTCAATGTGTAAAAGGTTACAGCCCCATAGAGTTCATTCTTTCTCTTCCCAAAGGACGTGACAATTCTAAATTGTCCATCTTCATACTTCCTGTCATCAACTTCACGGCTGTACAGGAATTTCACATACGGTTGGGTAGATGTTTGAAATCCGCCCTCGCAGTAGTTTAATAGGGACAGATACTTTCTAATGAAACTTTAAAAAATTTTTCTCATGCTTATAAAAAGTTGGTACTTACACAGTTTTTCACAGATTATCTGTTGAAGAGGAGGTAATTTGCCTTTAGGATTTAAATGAGTCATAATAAAGACGGTAAAATTAGGAGACATAGTGCTTAACATTGAGCAATCATACTTATTAAACGAATGATTGGGGGAATTAATAAATAAAATGAATTGTATTAACAATTTGCAAATACGTTATAGTCCCAGAGTTGGTTTTGTAGCTTAGTTGTTTTGAATTTGGGATGCATTTTCCCACAGAAACAAGATTATAAATAATACTTAAGTGTCAAGAAATCCCACTAAGGCCGTTTAGCCCATAATGTAGCAATAAAAGGTAAAAAAGTAATGGCCTTCTGTAAAGCGATTTCAACAATTATGAATACTGGCATTTGAGGAAAAGTAATTTTAATTAGTAGATAAGTTGGCACATGGATATGTGGTGATTCCCAAGGGGACTTCTAAGGCCTTTCCAGGGTTCTGGAGGTCATTGTCTCATTTTTAAATCTATCGTCAAATTAAAATGGTACAATTTTATACTATTCTTATCATCAGCAGGATCACTATCGTTTGCTTGGTAGGCAATTAATAACTCTTGTGTTTCCTATTGGATGGAAGGGTAGGAATAAAGCTAGACTAAAGGTAGGGTGAAATTTCTCTTAAATAATTGGTAGAGAGTTGAAAGAGATGAGTATGTCACTAACAGAAAACATGTATTTGTTATCATGCATCTCAGTATTCAAAATAAAAGTAATGTAGGGAGGAGGCAAGAGAACTAATATGTTAAATCAAGCTATATTCGGAAACTGCAATATGCTGACCAGCCCTGCAGCCGGACTGTGAGGAAATCTGCAGAACTAAGGAAGATTTCTGCTAGGATTGCCAATTAACTATTTGTTCACACTATGAGGGAAAAACAGAGCCTTTGAGTGGCATCCTATACAAAATAAAATCATTCATTCTCTATGACTAAAATCATGGAGAACCTATGGACTGACTATAGGCTAGGAATCGCCAGCAGGCCTTTCACACTACAGTCTTACTTTTTTTCACTACATACTCTTATCTTTTCTCACTTTATGCCTATATGAAAGGAAAGTGAGTAAACAAAGTCTTTAAACTATAATTCACAGAAACTAAAGAATGATATAAAAACTGAATTCCCAGGGTCCCTCTCAGTTTCATTACTCTGTCCTCTTACTGTCCCCAGCTCTCTCTGACCCTCTGAATCTCTCTTAGGCTCTCTCTTCCTCTGAGAGGAAACCGTGTTCTGTCTGCGGAGTATTACCCCTTCTCTAATAAACTTTCCTTTTGACTCTCAGTTTGGTAGGCGTTTGAATTCTTCCTTGCACTCAACTAAGAAGATTTTTCTCTCAGTGCAGGGTTTGAGACCCCTCTTCCCCCACCAACTCCCCACTAGGGGAATTGCCGTGTCCTGAATCAAACGGAAGGTGACAGGCTATGCTTTTGAGAGACTTACTATTTTCAGAGGGAGTAAGACCAACACAGAGAAAGAAAAAGTGCTACTGGGTAAGACACTTCGACTAACAAAGTGCTGACTGTTCAGAGGAGGGAGTGATCTTTGCCGTCACAAAGTAGGAAGAGTTTGAGTCTGACCTTGTGGAAGAGGATTTCAGTCAAGAGAGTTGGGCGAGTGTACAAGGTGACATTAACTGAATGGTACTTCATAGAAAATACAGAAAGAGGAAAATATATGACATAAGCATGATGTTACCAAAGAATAAGAAAGTATATAGTAGAGTAAAGGAGGCAGGATGATTTCCACATGAAGGCCATACAATGGCTCATGAAAGGTTGGTGCTGGCTAGAGCCCACTAAGAATAATGGAGTTTTCAAGCGATCAGATAGCATGTAACCAGACTTTCAGAGGTGTTTGCCAATCAAATCATGCCTTAATGTTCCTAGGTGTTTGTAGAATACAGAATTTGTATCATTTTTCCTATCCTGCCTATTGATTCTGGTGACGTGTCCTATTAGACAAATCCTACTTATTTCCAGAGAAGGAACTTCTGAAACTCTTAACTTGGTATAAAAAATGTCAAGTTCTATTTGTCAGTCTTCCGTCATTGCTCCCTCTTCCCTCCCTTTCATCTTTCTCTAGCTTTCATTGTTTGACCGTGACCAAATCACTTCACTCTCTGGGCCCCATTTTTAAATTTCTAAATGACAATACGAAACTAGAATATCCAAACTTTCCAATTTTAAAACCTCAATTATGAAATTTTCCAAGATGACAAAACAACCCATAAGGAGACCGAATGACACTGCTCAAATCACATTGCTGTGGTTTCGAACGTGGTTACGTCTGAGCATTACCAATGACTTAGTTATCCAGTTTTTCCTAAAATTAGGCGACCCTCGTCCTCAGAGCTGATTCGGGAGTACCGAGATTTATCTAGAAAAAGTAGTGAGGAAGTTAAGTGTAGGGTTTTCCTTTAGTTAAAAAAGTGGCGAGTCACAGCAGCTAAATCTGTTCCCTCCTTTCACCTTGAGCTCAAAAGTTTTCTGGGTAGCCACAAGTAGATAAAATCTTATCGTTCCACCCTCGAGATCCCCTTCTCCAGCTTCACACGGACCGACTGGCGTAAGGACCAGACCCCTAAGCCGCAGACGTCAGAAGTTAACTCCGCGCGCGGTCCCAGAGCAGCGCGGCTGGCGCGGGGGGTCTGCGGCGGAAGTGGGCCGCCACACTTCCGGCGGCCGGCCGGGCGCTGGCCACACTTCCTGTTGATCCGGCTCGCAGGAGGGCCGGGTCGGGAGGAGGGCCGGGTCGGGAGGAGGGCCGGCGGGCGGGCGGCGGCGGCCACTGGTCAGGCGTGGGCGCGCGCGGGGCTGTCACGGGCATAGAGCGTCCGCCTCGTCGCCTGAGCACGGACCAGCCTCGGCGGCCTCGCCTCCCTCCCTCCGTCCTTCCATCCGGACCTCGATCCCGCCGTGCTGCACCATGCCCGCGGTGGACAAGCTGCTGCTGGAGGAGGCGTTGCAGGACAGCCCCCAGGTACCTCCCTCCGCTCCAGTCCCCCTTGCGCGAGAGCTGAGGCCGAGGAGGCCTCTCCAACCCCTGGGGTGGAGGCGAGGAAGCTTCCTGGGGGGGCCAGAAAGGAGTGGGCTTGACCCCGCGTCCTGAGCCTGGGATGCCCCGGGATGTGGCATCCCTCAGGCAGAGCTGGAGAACCCAGGGGAGTCCCTGCAGTCGGAGCCTTTGTGTCATGACCCCTTTCCAAACTCAGCTGAAACTGAGGCTGCCTGCCAGAACTTCGGCACCACCACTTACTAGCTGAGTGTCTCTGGCAAAGAACTTGACCTTTTTGTGCCTCAGTTTTGTCATCTGTAAAATAGGGGTGATAATTTATCTGGCTCGTAGAGTTGTTAGAAATAAGGAAATGCCTATAAAGTTGTTAGCAGGCAATGCCTGATACAGAGTAAAGAGTTATGTTTATTATTACTGTTATTACTACTGCTATTACCAACGTGATGGGACCTAGTGGATTTAGGGCTAGAATGGAAGGTACAGCCTGGATCTCTTTCTCAGCGGCGCCGGGCCTCCCTTTGGCACTGTTTTCCCATTTGTGAAGAGAAAATTGACAATACCAGCCCCATTTATTGCACAGGAGAATTTCATTAGTGCGCTTGAGAGTCAAGTCCTTTGAGCTCTGCAGGTGAGAGCTGGTGTGTAAATATAGCAAACGAGTGCAGAATGACATTAGTTCATAATTCAGTGCACCTTTCCCCAGGGAACTTTTGTTCTCCATTACCATTTCCCCAGCTTCATATCTGTTCTTCTGGTTCTGCATCCCTGGGTTATTTAAATAAGTCTCTTTATTCCCTAGTGTCTCAACTCTTGAAAAATTAGGACGAGATTAATCTTTCCCTTTCACAGTTTCCCTTCTCTTTTTGGTTCTTTTCCTTTTTCTTAGTGAATTGTAGTCCTGGGATGGTCTTTGATGGGCTTACTTACACGCATTCTGCCTCTGTCCTCCACTGTCCAGAATAAATAGTGGTAAGGGCTGTGCGCTAAGTTGTCTTGTGCTCATCTCTTTGTACGAAACTATAATTTTTAATTCATATCTGCTGGTCTGATTGACTTTTCAAAGCCCTGTTTGAAGTCTCTAGACTTTTGGCATTTTAATGGGACCAAAGCCCTTAGAAGTCATTTTATCCATACTCACATATAGTGTGTGTAGGACTGAAGATAATAATGTGGAATTTCTAACGATAACATTTTGAATGAAGATTTCCATTTGCTTTGTAGTGGGGGAAACTGAGGTGCAAAGATGTATTGCTTTCCTCACTGAACATGTGATGGCTAAGCCAGGTTAGAGAGGTTGCACTAACTTATTCTCCACGTTGCCTTCACTAATAAGTCACCTTTTAAATTTTGGGATCTCACATAAATGAATATGTACTATTTATTTCTGCTGGTTTACAGGATTTGCTCAGCTGCGAGGAAATAGAAAGAGGCCTGGCAAACAAGTCAGGAGACCTGGGTCGTAATTCTGGCTCTAACACTGAGTTATCATGTGATTTGGGCAAGTCACTTATCCCCATCCTACGATTGGCTCAGTTTTCTCATCTGCAGTAGAGGGATATGGAGCAGATGATCTTTAAGGGGCTTTAGAAGCTTAAGATTTTTATCATATCTGCATGGTTTATAACTCTGAGCTTATATATGGAAGAAGAGGTTTAGAGGCATTGTCATTCCTATCAAATATTCCTCCTAATGTAGGGAATTTGTCTTTGTTTTTGAGACTTGGATGTGTCACCCCACTAGGGTTCTCGGTAAGGTTGTTAAATAGAAGCTAACTTGCAAGAAAGTCTTTGATTATCATCAGAGCATATTTAAAACTCTTGTGTGGGTATGTGCGTAATGCAGCTTTACTCCCAAGGAGATTCATAGACTTGGAGCTGGAAGGAACCTAATCCAGTTCCTTCTTTTTATGTGTAAAGACAGTAGCAGATACCTTCATCACACATGCATGTCACGTGTCAGGCACTGTTCTAAATACTTTGTCTATATTAACTCACTTAATCCTCCCAACAATCTTTTGAAGTAGGTGCTCCGTTAAAATTACCAAGGAGCAGAGAAGATTATACACAGTCAGGGTTGGAACCCAGGCAGTTTGTATTGTACAAGTTTGTTCAGCTACCTACCACCTGGCTTTTCTTTCATCAGTGACCTAAAATGTTTCACTAAAAGGAAAAGGTCCTAAGAAACCACCTATTGTTTCCTCTAGTTTTATGTCCAGTAGTTAGGAGAGTTGCTCCAGTAACCTGGCTGCACAGGATTCATTAACTGAACATAAATGCTTTTGTATTTGAATTCAGTGACCCAGGAAGCGCTGAATAGCAGTTGCCTGACCTTAGATACTTCGATTCATTTCCTCCTTTACAGTACTGCATGTTGCATTGTATGACTTGTCTGTGTGCATACCCATGTTATTTCTGGTTACCTCTCATATATGAGGCAGACGTTTTAGGGATTAAGATACTTGTCTCTGTTGCTGTTTGCGAGCCTCCGCTCCTGGCAGAGGCTGCTGAATGCTGGGAAGTAGTGATGGATGAGATAATAGTGACAGATGAGATAAGAGTGCCTGCCCACCACTGGCTCACAGTCTGTTCCAGGAGCCAGATAAGGAAAACAGCAGTTCCAGTACAGTGTGAGTACTGCTGTGATAGGAACACAAGTGCAGCTTTGAGCTGCTTCAGCTCATTCTTCAAGGGCTTATTCTCTTTGGTTTAAGTTGTCTGCTTTCGAGATAAGGTAAAGACAAAAGCACTATTGCTATGCTGTTTTAATGTTTATTTATTTCATTTGCAGTTGGCGTAATTGAAACACACAATGATTAAAGTCTTAGTTCTGACATTATGCAGTGAGTGGGCCAGCTGGGAACAGCCCTCTCTGACCAAACCAGGCCTTTCTTTACTCAAGCAAAAGATGCCTCAAAACACGACCTGGTGGCTGTGTCCTCATTGTCCTGCTGTTCTCTTTGTTTTACAATACATTTTCCTTTCAGTAGATTTGGTTCTCCTGAGACATTTCTATCCCTCCACCAAATTATGGGTGTAAGAACTGTAATTGTTTTTACCTTAAAAAAGTATAATATATAATATATATTTATATGTAATTTAAAAATATATTTTATAATCAGAGCTATTAAATTGTGCCGTTATAATTAGAGGCTTTTCTTGAGCAAAAAATGTCCAGGACTGTTTCATTAGGAAACAACCAGTTTCTTTTAGAGGAACAGTGTGGAGATGAGGCTGTATCCACGGGGTGTTTGGTTGTGTTTTTCTGGCCAGGCATACTATTGAGAGTGTAGGTTAGTGGATAAAGGAGGAACTTCAAATCCCGATTCTGCCACAGTTACATTAAGCAAGTTACTCAACCTCTCTGAACTTGTGTTTCCACATCTGTAAAATTTGGATAAAAAAGTTACTTAATGGAATTCTTACGAAGAATAAATAGCATACGTAAAGTGTCTTCATGCCTGCATGTCCTAGACCTCTATAAATGGTTGCTGTTATTATCTTCATAAGTGATATGCATCAATGTCTTTGTGACTTATTAGTAGCGCTTTTGAGCAACTGGTGTACCTTTGCCTATTCCTTGGTCTTGTTCCTTCTTTGTTTCAGAACATTCCTGTTGTTCAAATATAAATTTTAGCGGATGTCTGAGATAGCTGAGGATATTTTTTTCACGGGTGATCGTGGCCTAGTTGAATTAAAAAGAGAAGATTGGAGTTTTCTTGTCAGTTCTAATGGATGTCATAGTAAACATATCCAAAGTATAAAGAAAGAAAAAAGACAACCCTTGTGATGTAGCTCTTCGGCAGTTACCATAGACGAGAGCATGATAGTAGGATGACCAAAGAGAAGCCAGCTCCAAGCAGCCTTTATCCTGCCTCCAGGCAGGACTGTGGGCTGTGGACCGAAGCGCATGCCCACTGATAGAACCCACCTTGCCGGGTGAAGGGTGCAGCCTCTCGCAGTGGAGGAAGCTTAGCCATTTGATACAAGCCAGATCCGGGTTTACATCCCAGCACCGTGCTTCCCAACCGCGGGAAGCCGAATTTCCTAACCCTGATGAACTTCAGGTTACTGTACCCATGGTACCTGCCTCATAAAGTTTTCGGAAGGATTAAATGCAGTAACAAATATTTAGTGTTCAGCACAGTGTCTGACACGTAGGTACAAAGTAAATGGAAGTTTTCGTTTTCTTACTCTTCTCTTTGTGGAAGACATTTACGCAAGTCCTCTCTTTTTATCTTACCTCTCTTTCCCATTTTATTTTGTTCCTAAGAGTATTACAAACAGTAAATATGATGCAACAAAATGGATTATCAGTTATCAGTAGTAGTAAAAACCTTAAATATCCTCAATCCAGTTGTATCACTCATTCCTTCCCATTTTCCTAGACTTGTTAGTCATAGCAGATAAGGTATCAGAATCGTAAACATTGGCAGGGCCTACAGCATTGGCACCATGAGAACAAAAAGTTCTCCTATTAAATGACATTTATGGATAGCTGTGTAGATAACAGTGTCGCTGTAGTGTTCTAGTGAAATCATACACGTGAAGCCCTTAGTGTTCAGAATATAATAAGCAATGAAAGTTCATTTTCTTCTTCATAATCATTATCATTTGCTATCACTCTGTGTCAGGCACCGGTAGGCACTTTGTGTACATTCATTATGTCATTAACTCTGCAAATTTGGATCCAGGACTGACGATGGACCCGAGGGGATCCCAGATCCTATGAGAGGAACCAGCTCTAAGATCTAGACTCTAAGCTCCTACAGAATGAGAGTCAGTCCTTATTACCTTTGAGTCTTAGTTCCCACCACAATGTTTCAGTGATATTGGATGAAGGTAGAGTTGTGTGCATGAGTGAATGAGTATAGAGTGATAGACCACTCAGTGTAGATTCTAAGAATGTCTTTTAGCTATCTTTTTCCAAATATTATGGTTTAAAGAGAAGGAATGAAGAATTCAAAATCAGTGTTTTTCACCTGCTGGTTGACATCCATTAATAGATTATGAAATCTAGTGAGTCACAACCATTATTTTTGTTTAAAACAGAATCAAACAGGAAAGGAATAGAAAAAAATCAATATGGATGCACACTTATGATATTGTTTGGTAAAATGTGTCTTGTACTGTGGATTTTAATTTTAAAAAGTTTGAAGAACTCCATTCTAACACACGAATTCCACACTGTATGTACCCTCTAATGTTTTCCTTTCATCAAGAGCTTTTAAACAACCTATCTACATTTTCCTTATTCTTTGTATTCTGGTCCTTCTGTGGAGAAAAACTGGTACTGAAGAGAATACACTGGTCTCGGAACAGGTATTTTTAGCCTTAAGGATTACCTAGGGCAAAGCCAGGATGAGCGTGCACTGCCCTGAAATGCGCCAGGGTTTGTAGAACAGACAATCCAAAAGCCTAGGTTTCTGCTCCAGTTTATTGGAGTTCCCATGAGGCCAGTTATTGCTCTCTTACCTGAGATAGGTTAGGGGAAAAAAAGGACCTGGAATTCATTTGCAGGGGAATAATGAGCCTTGATGGATTGTTCTTTGTAAAGTGCTTTGAAATCACCTCATTAAAGGTGTTTCTGTAACTTTCCATTCTAGGCCTAATGGATTATCTTCTGAAATAGAGATCCCATTATCACTAACATAGTATTTTAAATTCCCACTGTGCTGGGCACATTAACAAAAGTCAAAAGACTTTTGGATTTGCCTCGATACTTCTTCAGAGACTATCCAATGTATAAATATTTCTTCAGTGCTCAGCGTGTCAGATGGGAGACGCCTTTGGTCTAATGACAATGCTCCACTGCTCTTGAGACACTGAGTCATTAGTCTTCCCAGGGAAACTGAGCTAGCATTCTTGTTAAGTTGCTATTTAAGTTTTGTGCCTAGATCTCTCACCAGTGGACCCAGGGCACATGAAATTTCCTGGCCATGAGTTTGAAATTAGTTGAATAAAAATACGACTAAAGATACTCTTTCCTCCATAAGAGGAAAGAATGACACAATCTTGAAAGATGTCCAAGATGGCAGACAACCAGACAGATGGTTAGCTGCTGGGATGATGCAATGCTGGGCGTCCACGCCCCAGGTACACAGACAGGCCCAATGTTGTGTTCAGTTTATGAGCTTGAGGGAAGAGGCTGTCCTAACACTTTTTCTAAAATGAATAGACTTTACTGGTGTTTAGGGGCTAAAGTCAAGACAGATACTAGCCCTCGTATCTTAATCTTTTAAAAATTGGTTTTCCTTTTCTGGCCCCAAATTGTATTGTTTGCCCCTAAAGGATTAGAAAAGAGAGTTCCAAATTAAAGCTGCAGGAATCAATTCTTACAAGTACAATCAATAAAAGAACAAAGCCAGCGAACAGCCACCGTGCATGTTTCCTACTTCCTTTGTAACTTCTCCACTTAGAAATAAAATTGACCCCTTTTCTTCTTTCCTCGCAGACTCGCTCTTTACTGAGTGTGTTTGAAGAAGATGCTGGCACCCTCACGGATTATACCAACCAGCTGCTCCAGGCGATGCAGCGCGTCTACGGAGCCCAGGTATCCTGCCGCCCCCTCACCTGGAGAGGAGCAGAGTCGGGGCCCTCGGCCCTCACCTGAAACTTCTCTCGGGAGGTTGAGAAATTTGAGTCGGAACACCGCCATTTTAGTTTTTGAAATAAAATCAGAATTGTTTTTCCTCTTCTGCTCACCTTCAAAAACTAAGGGCAGCCTGTTTTCATTGCTGAAGAAAGAGGGCAGTTTTTCTGGAACTAGGAGAACTAGTGGAGAGGGACCACATCACTGCATTTAATTTTTTTAAAAATTCAACCACAAAGAGAAACACTTGAGTCTCCTCTTCCTACTTGTGAATGAGTGGGTTCAGTATTCTGAAACATGCCCTTTGTCTTTCTCATAAATGGGAAGTCTTAGATATCAGTGCGAGTGGGTAGAGATGCTTTTTTGAGTGCTTCCTCTGAAAAGCTTTGAGTCACAGCTCTGAAACTATTGGGTGGCTTCTTTGTTTTAAGGAACAAATATCTCTGGCTTGCAAAACCATGGCAAATAAATTGCTGAGTAGCAAAAGTGAATTTTTCAGTTAAAAATAAAATTCATTATATTACACATCAAAATATTATGGCAGCTAGTACTTTTCATTACTCATTTTTTGCTGACTTAAATCTGAAATGTTAATGTTTTTTTCCATTGATCTTAAATACCGCATTCACTATCTAATAATACATGTTAATACTCATTATAGTCATTTATTATTATATAGCTCTTAATATTTGTATATAATCATTTATAATCATAGTTTTATTAGTCATTTATTCATATTGTATATGAGGAAGAAGACTCAGTCCTTGCTATTAGGGAGCTTACAGTTGGTTGAGAGATTAAACACCTAAGAGTGTTAGGAGAGATGCCACTTAACCCAGAGGAGCTGTGCTGGGCGCCCAGGGGGAGGATGGTTGTGATAGTTGAGGTTCATTGAACACTGACAGCTTCCAAGCATGATTTGACGGCTTTCACATGGACCATTTTATTTGAATTCCCCAACACCTCTTTGTGAGGTGGATGTTGCTACGTTCATTTTCCGTAGGTCAGGGACCTAAGGATGCTGATGATGTGTAACATCTCCACGTCCTCCCCTTAATACATGGCAGGGCAAATCAGCCTGAGGTCAAAGCCGAAACTCTCAGCTACTGAGCATGAGATGGTAGTCTGAACTAGAGAAATGGCAGTAGAGATGGAAAGAAATGGATGGATTTCAGAGGTGTGTAGGAGGCAGATCACAATTGAATGTGAAGGATTCAGGTGGGTAAAGGATCAATCAGGAGTGATATGCAGGTCTTCTGACTTGAACATGAGCATGGACAGTTGGGAGACCACAGGAAGAGGAGTGGAAGGTAGGTAGGTAGGCTGTGTGCATGTGTGCGTGTGTGCGTGTGTGCGTGTGTGCGTGTGTGTGTGTTGGAAATGTCAGTCTCTTTTTTTAATTATTTTTATGGTGACATTGGTTAATGAAATGCTGTTAAGTTTTAACTGTAGAGATGTCAGTCTCTTGAAAGGCTGATCTTGAAGTGTCCGTGGGACATCAAAATGAAGAAAGAGAGCTTGTTGAAAGTTCAGATCCAGAAGTCAGGCTGGAGACTTAGAATTGCAAACTATACTATACAAGTGTAACTTATTAATTGAAACTAATTTAACAGCCAAATGAATCCTGCTTATTTGTAAGCTTGCTTGTTTGTTCAGTAAGACATTCAGAACCTGGGGACATACTTTGTCAAATTTGGGCTTATAGCTGAACGTTCTTGCTATTCAGTAATTTGAATATAGTTACTTAAATGATTTGTTTCCTATTTAAGGTCTAAGAGCACCAGACTTAAGAGACTGTGTTTCTTCCACTCCCAAGGGCCTCTGTTCTGGCTTTCCATGTCTGTCACAATCATTTACTTGGAGACGTCCAAACACTCTCTTTATGCACTTTGTCTTTTGAGCCAGAAAACTACATTTTGCCAAAATTAAGTGGGTCTTTCATTCCAAGAGAGCTTTAATTCACACCACATGACCATCACATGGGTTCTCCTCCTGGCCAGAAACCTTGCTCCTGCCTCGGCATTTCCTGCAGCAGAGGCTAGCGGGGACAGCTCTTCAGTGCTGCCAAACCCAGTGACAGCTTCGAGCAGTAGTCAGTGGCATTCAGATCAGCTGGGTCAGGGTCAGCTGGCTTTTCAGGTTTATTTGAAGACTTACGTATTTTGTTTTATTTTGTTTTTAATTAAAAATTTTTCTGACTCCTATTTATATAGTAATACTTCTCAATATTTTCATTCAGTTTTTTTCCCCTAAGTTATGTTTTCTTGGTTTATTTAACATTGTTCCTTAAATATTTTATACCCAGATCTGTTGAATTAGATTAATATAGTTTTGTAATTTTATTTTTGAAAACAGCCACTTAGCAAGATGTGTTTTTTTTTTTATTTTAAAAACCAGGTTTATGCTGCTGATAAATGATAAATGTTCATAAAAGATATTTTAAATCAAACCACATGGTAAATTTCTGTATTCTGATGTAGCGAATGTCTTTCGTACCTAAGTTTTAGAAAGAGGAAGAGCAAGAAAAACTGGAGGAAAGTTCTGTGAGCAGTTTTGCTGATTGTAGCTGGTTTAGGGGAAGTTTTAAATTTTATTTGGCTTGAGTGTTAGAATGAAGCTATAGTCTGTAAGCTGTCTTCAGCATTTTACAGCTGTCTTAGAGTCACATCTGGTCTTTTCACTGTGAGATGTGCCTTTGCACATGGTGGCAATGGAGTATTGCACTGTAGGTCATTTGGATGAAGGAAGTTGTACACATTTCTTATACATTTACAAAGCAGGGACAGGTTACTTAAAATGATCTGCTGTCTTTCAGACTATTGGCTAAGTAAGTTAAAAACCTCTGTAGATTCTGCATAGGTGCGTGTGTGCACATACTCTTTTCCCAGGACTATGGGAGCTCTCAGGCAGTCCTCCTGTCTTCAGGGAGGCGTCTTTCCCCTTCAGTCCCCTGTAGCTTAATCAGTCACGCCCAAAGCTCCCTCCCCTTCCTGTCTTCAGATGCTCCTGGGGCTCCCTGTCACCACTAGGCAGAAGTTAAACTCCTCAGCAAGGCACGCCAAACTCTTCGTGAACTAAGTATTAGCCTACTTGTCTAGCCTCGCCGTTGGCTATTCCAGAATGGGCCAGGCCCTTGACATATCTCAAGGCTTTGTAATGCCATTCCTGCCACCAGAAATCCCCATCAACCCCTGCCCTGGCAAATGGTCTTCCCAGCATGTAAGACTGACCCCCGGTCCGAGGTGTCTCTGGCACCTTTCCTTTTTTCCTTCTCTCCCTTCTTGGCCAGAGTACACCTGTGTGCCCAGATGTCCTGTGTCCTTGTCGATCAGAGCACTGAAGGAGCAGCGAGTGGGGTTTCCTGGTCGCCCTGTGGACTCAGCTCCCAGAGAGCAGTTCTGTTTGTGTCCAGCGCCCAGCACGGTGCCTGGCCCCATCCACTGTTCCATACACAGGTGTCGAATAAAGGACTGAATTCAGGACATCACCTAGATGCCAGCACAGGCCACCTGTGCACTTCATCGTCACTCCCAAATCTGTATCCCCTCCTCAGGTTCTTAGCTGAGGGTGCTGCCATCCGCCGGCCACCCAGACTGGGGTGCACTTTTCTTGGGCCCTCCCTCCCCGCGCATCACATGCTGTCGTTTGTGCGTAGGATTCCCCCGCGGATCTCCACCCGCTTCCCCGCTGTCGGGTTGGGGCTCAACCTATTTTAATCTCTCAGCTTCTTCAGACGGTCTCCTGACCCTTGGGCCAGTCTCCCTTCTCACTGCTTTTTCATGCCACAGCCACCCAGGACTTTTCTTCTGCTCAGGTCTGATCCTGTCATTGTCTCGCCCAAGTCCCTCAGGGCTTCCGCCTTGCCTCCAGAGTAAGACACCGCAGAGCCTCACTCAGCAGGCTCCATCCACTCAGGGCCTACCCCAGACACAGCCTTCTACCCCGTTCCTGCCACGCCGCGTACTGCTTCCTCCATGCCTCCACCTGGAGGTCCCCTGAACCAATGCGACCTATGACCCCGGCTCTGTGGTCAGCGCTGTGGTAAGTCTGTACTTGGCAGAGACCAAAGCAGGTGCCTACATCCTGACTTTGACTCTGGTGGATTCCTCTGCCCCTGCCCCCAGCCCCCCATTAACCATGGATGGTGCCACCCACAGAGGCCTTTGGGGGGTTTCAGGTGACATTTGCAGTGGTAAGCACGCTCTGCCACTGTGAGGTAAACATTCCTTTGCCAGAAGCTCAGTTTTCCTTTCAGGTTTGCTAATGACTGGTCTTTCTGCCTTGGCGACGGCCTTGGGAGGTTCTGTTTAACATGGTAGGAGATCCGTCTGCAAACCCTTCTGCGGTCGTCTTTTCAAAGGATTCCTGTGAGGCATCAAATAGCTTAGATGGCAACCAGAGAACTCTTCCAGAGTGTCGCAGGAATCTTACAGAAAGCTATTGAGAATCTAAATTTTAGGCCACCTTCTTCTGTTGAACGACGCTAGAAAAGTGTGGGATTTATGTTCCTATCCTAGGGCCTGTGGGGACTAACCAGATACGGTCTGGGACTCTGAGCTAAAATAGCATAGTGCGGAGAACTTGGCCTTTCGATTCCCAGTCCCCCAGATCTAAATTGAGTCTTCGCTTTGCCAGTTACTAGTTGGGGGATTTTAGAAAGTTACTATATACTTTCTGATAGTCCTACCTCATAGGTAGGTGCATTGCAAGGATTAAGTATAACAATACGTGAAAAACATTTAATAGCGATGTCAAGTACCTGCTCAGTAAATGTGACTCAGTGAATGTGCGCAGCTATTTTTATTATTGCTATTGCTAATATTTAGTCCATCCCAACTCTAGTTGTGCAAGTCGTGTTATAGAGATAATTGTGTGGGTTTACCTGACAGGGTGTGGATTAATTAGCTGAGGTTGGTAAAGCATTTCATAAAACCTTTGTGTACCGTAGATTAGTTGATTCAGATTACAGTTGGTCTAGTTCAGAGACTTTTCAGCTAATGTGATCTGTACAGGAAAGGTTTATTTCTTCAGGGCAGGTGACGGGCTATTTTGTACCCATGGTTTGTTCCCGGTGAAATCATACTGGTAGGACAGAATCCTGCAGCCCGAAATTACACACGCGTGAAAACACGTAGCATTTTCATAAGGTATTTCTAGGAGAGACTCGGCAGAGTCCAATTATGCATAGTAATCTTGGAGAGCAGCTGTCGTACGCTGTGCCCCCTTCTTCCCTGAGCAGTGCTGGCGTTGTGTGAGGGACGCGTAGGGGCTCTCTCCTTGAGCCTGGGTGCAGTCTGAGGCTGGCAGCGTCCTGACCAGCTTTTTCTTTATGTTTGGAGCAGTTGCCAGTAAGCGCTAAAGAAGAAAAAGTCAAGTAGCCTGTGGCCCTTGCTCGTTTTGAAGGCTGTGAGGGGGGTTGTCTTATCCCTTGAGCAGTCTCTAAAGGAGACACATATGGGGGAGTAAAATTTTAGACTCAGTTAAATACAGAAAAGAATGACTTAGAGTAGAAAATGTTCCTCGAATCTGAAATATTGTAGCTTAATGGCATGCCTCCTGAGGGAGGTAAGGCAGAAGAGGGTCTTCTGACATGGTTACTGTCTAAAGCAGGATTGAGGCTGGCCTCTTATTTTTGTAAATAAAGTTTTATTGGAACAAAGTTGCACTCATTTATATATTTTTTGTGGCTGCTTGCATGCTACAACAGCAGAGTTGAGTTGTTGTGACAGAGACCAACTGTCTCACAAGTAAAAAATAATTACTATCCGTCCCTTTACAGGAAAAATTTGTCAACTCTAGTCTAAAGCAAAGCCCTTTTCAGCTCTTATCTTTTAGCAGGACTTGGGATCTTAGAGTAGTGTTTTAAGATCGTGGATTTTAGAATGAGACAGACTTGGATCCGCATCCTAGCCCTGCTACCACATATCTACGTGACCTTGGGCAAGTGGCTTAACCTCTCTGCACCTCAGTTTCTTCATCTGTAAAACTGAGTTAATTGGACTTGCCTTACAGAATTAAATGAGGTAATGCCTGGAGTGCACTTAGGGTGGTGTCTGGCGGGAATTAAGTGCTCTGTTGATGTTAGCTGCTGCCGGGGTGATTCTGTGGGTCTGCAGGTCATGGTTTGCATAGTGCTGACCCAAGGAGATGCCAGGGTCGCTCGAACAAATCCATCTTGAACCCACTGCTGCTAACTCACGAGAGGAATGAGGGATTTTCTGATGTAGCTGAGCCTTTGCCCAGTGAGTGGGTGAAGATCGTTGTTCTCGTGTACTCTGTCTGATAAAGGTGGTCGACAGGCTGCTTCCTGGCCTGTTGCTTCATCCCCATTCAGTCTTTGTATTTTATTGACCCTTGTAGGATCATGATGTTTCCTTGTAGGATTAGGTATTTTTCCCTTCACACCACGATCCCAGGTATTGTTTTAAACTTGGAATTTAGATGAATCTTCTAACCTTGATCATTCATTCATTCATCAAGCATTTTGTTGAGTGCCTGCTGTGTGCTAGAAACTATTGCACGTTCCTATGTACATGTCCAGCAGTGCTTATGGATTCGTTTACTTGCCTCCCTCTTGGCGGCATGGCTGCCAGCTCTGGTTTGTTGTGAAAGGGGTAGCACCCCAGTAGGATGCCAAAGCCAGGAACTTTTATTATATTTGCCTGACTTTATTCTGGGGGAAAAGGGGAGAGAGCCACATTTCAGGATCTGTTGACGCCTGTTCCTTGGGGAAGATGAAGGAAGTCAGGGGACAGGTTGTCCAGTTGTCTGCAAAGGTCCAAAAAAGTGGGATTAGGCTCTGCTGGGTCTTGCAAAGGAGGACCACGAAAAATAAAACTAGTTCCTATAGAGCTCAGGCCTTACCCCTGAAGGAACAGCAAACCCAGGAGAATTAGTAAGTGGAGGCCAAGGCAAGCCAGGGCCTCCTCATGAGCACCAGGTCACACCCAGTGGCCCTGCCCTTCTCTTAGGAATAAGTGCTGAATGTGAAAAGTTTTAACCACGCTCTGGAAATGTAAGACACATCTAGGCTGGGCGCGGTGGGTGGGGGCGGGGAAATGGTGGTGGAAAACTGCGGTGCAGCCTGGGATTAGAGGGATAAATAAGACAAGACGAAAACAGACAGTATCGGCCAGTGGAAAACAGCACAAAACGGGCCTCCCGGGGGCTGCAGCTGTGCTTCTGTGTTACCAGCCTAGTGTTCCACGTTGAGTAGAGTCCGATCATGTCACAGTGCTGCTTAAATCCCCACCGCACTGAGAATAGCGTCTAAATCTGGGCCACGGAGCCCTGCGCGCCCTCGCTCTGCCGCACTGCCAGCCGCGCCCCGCCGCCACCCCCTGCACCCCCCGCTCCAGCTGTTCTCTGCTCGACAGCTCTTCAGACAGGCTGTGCGCTTGTTCCGCGTGGTGGTTCCTCCTTCTAGAGAGCTGTCCCTGTGGCTAACTCCTTGTCCTCGGGGGTCTGCTTAAAACATCTCTTCCTTAGAGACCCTCTGGGTCTTCCTGTCACAGCTCCCTAATGCACCCAGTATTTCCTTTGCAGTTCTCATTATGCTCGTAACTATTTTTTGATGTCTGCGTCCCCAGTGAGCCTTGCGACGACAGGGACATGTCTTTGTTGACCACGTTGTAATTGCTCATTGCATTTGTTTACTGACTGAATGTCCAGAAAGAGCAGTAATTTGTAAATGTTGTGCGCGCGCGTGTGTGTGTGGGGGGCAAGCTTTAACCTTCGAATGTGTTTTGGTCTTGTTTTCCAGATAATTTCCAAATGCAATATTATTGTACACCCATATTATTTTTAAGGGATTCTCTGGGGTGCCATTTTTTAGTGACCGTATGCACACATGGGACAACTCTTACTTGCCTTTCTTTTCTCCCTGCAGAATGAAATGTGTCTGGCCACCCAGCAGCTCTCGAAGCAGTTGTTGGCGTATGAGAAACAGGTAGATGATATTTATGCGGTGTCCAGTGCTGTGCTCAGGACCCTCTTCAGTGGGACTCTTAAAAGCAGTTCTCCAGAGGCATCCGTTAGGGACCGACTTTCCTCCCTCCCTCCCTCCCTTGTAACTTCACCCCTTCCTTCCTCCTTTTTTTTTTTTTTCCCCATACTCCATGTCCATTTTTTTCTTTTTTTTCTTGCCCTTTCCTTTCCCCTGATGAATTCTAACTGGTGATTATCTGAGATTCTGTATGATATACTCTCATTGGCCTACGGAAGTAATCAGCTGCCCTCGAGGGAGGGTTCACAGTCTCCGAGGATCTACAAGTGAATTGACACTAACAATTCCAGGGCATAAACTCAAAGATACCATTATGTCTGGACCGAAGGGTGATGACCAGTGCAGGGGATTTGGGAGGGGCGGTTGGTGCGTCGCTGGGGCAGGGCAAGGGGAGAGCGCTAGTTTTCTGCAGTTAGATGCTCTGACAGCACGTGCTCTTGGGAGACGAAAGGAAGTCGGCGTGGAGGGTGTGTATTGCGGGTGCTGCTGTGGTGCTGAATTCCCCAGCTTTCGGTTAACACCTGGCCCTTTTATTCTTTGGCCTTAGAATTTTGCTCTTGGCAAAGGCGATGAAGAAGTAATTTCTACACTCCACTATTTTTCCAAAGTGGTGGATGAGGTAAGATAGTAACATGGCAAAATTTTACTTGATTCTGGACTTTCATTTATTTTGGCCCACTTTCCATTCTTAGATATCTACTTAAACATCTGAGACGGTATCTCAACTTGTTGGTCGCCCAGGGTTCGTTTCATAAGAAAGGTTGTGTAATATCATATTTGTTTCTGGTTTGAGGGGAAAGGCTTTGCTAATATATGAACAATAGACCAAAAGAAAGATTTTCAAGAATCCAGTTTCCTAAGGAGAGCATATTAGTCTTTCACAGCTGCTGTAATAAATGACAAGTAGGTGGCTTAAAACAACAGAGGTTTATTCTCTCTCAGTTCTGGAAGCCAGAGTGTGAAATGGGGTCGTTGGCAAGGCCCCCATGGCTCTCGGGCAGAGTCCGTGCTCACCTCTTCTGGCTTCTGGTGGCTTTGGGTGTTGAAAATGTGTGTTTGAGTGGGTGGGTATCTATTCAAGAAGAGGAGGAGGATGAATGGAAAATGTAATTAGAGAGGAGCAAAAAGTAAATTTTTTGGAACATGAGGAGAAGAATGTTTGTTTATTAACAGAATAAAGAGCCCAGGAGGAGAAGTGAACACTGCACCCACTGAGGTCATGTTTACTTGGCTAGAAGAGAGTTGCTAAGGGAATGTGGTTGGTTGTCAAAACCCCAGAACCAAGGTTTCCAGTTTAAGATACTGCCTCACCACCAGGCTTTCGTGGGCAGGAACGCTGCTGCTCTTAGTGGGGAGCGAAGCACTCCCAGCGGATGGACGCCCGGAAGCGTGACTTTGCGGGCGGTGTCATGGCTTCCCAGAAGGTAGACCGTGTAGAGTGTCCACACGAGCCTCTTGACACAAAGCAGTTAGCCCCCGTGGGAAGAAAAGGGTAGCTTTTGAGGTCGTTTTCTGTACTTGGGCCTAAACCAGGTTGAAAAAATTTTAAGGCAAGGAATTTGACTCAGAAGTTAAAGAAAAATCCCACTAAAAGTAGAAATTTGCGTGGCTCATATTTAATGGAATGCCTTTGAACCAGGTCTTCTACGCAGGCACCCAGAGATTTCTATCCTTTCACAAAAAGTAAGGTTTCTGGGTCACTTCCTGGGAGAGCGCCTGAGATGGGCGCCGTCGTCGTTAAGGATTCCATTTGCTCGGTGTGAGTCAGGCCCTCTGATCCAAGTGTTTTCTGCTTCATCCTCACAGTAGCCATGCAAGGAAGATGATGGGGTCCCCATTTTCTTTACGACAATACTGAAGTGCCAAGAAGTGATCCATGCTCTCTCCACTCTCCTCAGTGAAGGCCCCATGTTTAGAAATGGTTGTCCCATTCCTCTCAAAAGCCTCAAAGCAAAAAGTTGTTGACACAAACCCTTTAATCCTTGAGAAGTTAGGAAGAAAACAAATAGGAAGGAAATTTGCTATTCCTTAAATGCATAACCATTACAAAGCCACTTAATCTCCCTGAGCCTTGGTTTCTTAATTGGGCTGTTATAAAGAGTCAATTACAGTACGTCAGAGCATTGAGCACGGAGCCAGACATATGGTAGGTGTACTTATTGACTTATATGCAGCTGTTTAGCTGTTAGTAAAAAATATATTTCTTGTTGAAGTTACTCAGGAGAAATCATTAACACATTCCATCCAGATGGCTCATTTTTGGACCTGTCTTCATGCATTCCCAGCTGAATAAGCTGCCATGCTTCGACTTGATTGAAAGACAGGGAGACCATTACCAGCTTGGCCTATAGCTCTTTGCCTGGAAAATCTTTGACCTTAAGCAGGTCTTTAAGTCCATCAAAGCAGCCTCTGCAGGCACAACCTGGAAGGACCGGATCTGAGGATCTGATGGGGGAGGTCTGTGAGCTGAAGCAGGATTCCTGTATGTGGCCATATCACTCACTGCTGGGGAAACTTTGATAACTGATTGCTGAGTGGTTTCCCCTGTTCACCCAGCACCCAGCAGAAATCCTGGGGCATCCTCAGTCATCTCTGAAAGTCTGGGGCTTGGTGAAAGAATCACGTCCACTGTGTTCACTGCTAGTGTCTAGATTGCCAGACATTTGAGGTTTTGGCGGCTTTGTGAGCGTGAGAAACAAACTCTGTGTCCCAGGCTGTGTAGTGGGGAGAGCATGGGTTTTGGATCTCAGGAGCCCACGACTGAAATCCTAGCCGTGCTGCTTATTTGCTCTCTGGATTTGGAGACTTCCTTGCCTGTCCGTAAAATGGGGATAATAAATGGTACCTAACTCACAGAGCGGGCGAGAACTAAATGATGCAAAGCGCATAAAGCTGGCATACAAAATGTCCTCCAAAACGGTAGTGCCGGTGGGAATAACTCATTTCTCCTAGACCATTGTCAAAGACAGGATTTAGTGAGGTCTGGAGGTAGAAGGGGAGGGAAGGAAGAATCAAGAGCGGTTAAAGTATCTGGTGAGAGGGATCACATTTGAATATACAGGCGTCTTGCTCTTAGAACAGTCACTTTTCTAAAGAGCAGAGGCCTGAAATCTAGGGAGTTGTTTCAGCAGGGAGTGTCCTCTCTCCAGAGTAACTCCCAGGCCCGCAGCCCGCAGTGGTTCTCAGCAGGCCTGTCTTTCAAGTGTGACTTCAGCCCCCTCTGAGAGTGAGGGCTCCCAGTGGCCTGGTCAGATACCCACCTGTGCTGAGCTTCAAAGCATTCTCTTTCCCCAGGAGGGCATGACTTAGATTGAAAACACAGAACCAGAGTTTGCACAGTAAACAAACAATAACTGTGGACTCCTTTAGAAAACCTAACCTAACCAGTCAGTTGGAACCTCGCATTTAGTTTTTAATACCTCTAGGCCTTTATCATTCACTGCTTTATGAAGGGTTTTTATTGGCTAAGGAAGTGTAACTGAGCTCTTTAACCACCCAGGTGTTCAGCGCGATTGATTCTTGGTGAAATAAGACAGCTTCAGTAATAGTGGATATGAATTTCTTTAATAGAAATTTATTTCTCTTTCTTTCAGCTTAACGTTCTCCATACAGAGCTGGCTAAACAGTTGGCAGACACAATGGTTCTACCCATAATACAGTTTCGAGAAAAGGATCTCACAGGTAAAGTAACTGAGCTCAGTGCCAATTACCTTCAAAATATTGATTCATTTAATAGTAATTCCTACTGCACTAGTTTCTTTAAATGTGTGGCTCACTGAGAAACGCCCTTTCTTTTTGCGCAGTTTAATTTAGCTAACTTTTATTGAATCCCCATTGCTTTTGGTTTACCCAAAGGAGGTCCCAGGCTAATAAAACAGTCCTGGAAACAGACGATTGTAGTATCATGTGAGGAGGGCAGCAGGGCAGAGATGTTCAGGGAATAGCAGCAGTACAGACAGGCTTCATGACTCTTTAGAGGTTAAAGTACCAGGGAAGGCTTCCTGGAGAGGATGAGCTCTAAGCTGGGTTTTAAGAGAGGAGTTAGTGTTTACCAAAGACAAAGATGGAAAGGCTCCTGATTGGGAGCATTTGTAAGGGCACACTGTTCTTGGGGAACTGTGAATGCTTTGGAGTGTAAAGTGGGGGGCTTGGAGAGGACAGGGAGGTGTGGGACCCATGCTTTATCCATGAGACTCTAGGGGAGCAGCTGTGAACCAGAGGACAGGGCCTCTGTTCTCCTGGAGCTCACCTAGTCACCCTTTTGGACTAATTTTTTTTTCTCCTACTAAAATAAAAACTTTGGAATAATTTTGTAACTCTTTGAAATCAAGGAGTCAAAAAATGAATATAACAAGGAGCAGGTAATCTTGAAAAACTAGTCAACGTTACAAAAAAAAGGAATCCAAATATTCTAGTCCTTTTGTTTCTGATTTCTGTAGAAAATATTCATTGCTTAGAGATTAAAGAATTGTATTTTTTATGTCAGTATTTCAGAACACTGATATAAAAAATGTTGACCAAAACCTCTAAACCTGAGTACTAAAAGATCTCAGTATAGTACTACTTCTTTAGAATTATAACACAGGCTCCAGTGAGGCTGGGATTCCCAGCCGCCCCACGAGGCCCGGGCCCCTGCGGGGTTCCCGCAGAGCCTGCCCCCTTCCACACATACACCTTTTATTTTCCTGGGAAAGTATAGAGCTCTGGGTTGACTTGTTTTATTTTCCTTTGCTCTAAGATGTTTCTTTTCTCTTGTTCAGAAGTAAGCACTTTAAAGGACCTTTTTGGACTCGCCAGCAGTGGTAGGCATCCTCTCCATTCTTGGTGTGCGGTTTTAGTGATGCCCGTGGGTTTACTGTGTCTGTGGGCAGAGACGCTGAATGGATGTTCTAGTCTTTTAACCCATCCGGGGACTAAAATGTCTCTTTACTTTTAGAGCACGACCTCTCAATGGCAAAATATAGCAGGCTTCCTAAAAAAAAGGAGAACGAAAAGGTAAGAAGACCTGCCTTCCATGTGGGTTTTCACTTCATTTAAAGTCCTTTCGTGTCTTCCCATTGTGAATTTGTGGCACTCAGAGTGTCGTGATGAATGTCGTCTTTTTCCCTATACATGGATTTTTACATTATTTATTCTGAATCCGATACATAGATTTCCACTTCCCAGTGCCAGCTTTTCAAACTGGTTTTCAAACACCAATCTGGAACCATTGTAAAATTGTAAAATTATAATCATATGATGGTTTTAACTTAAGCTCGGGACTTCACGTGATTATCTGAGTCATATACACTCAGGCACTTGAACTCTTTGCCCTGGATATTGACCCTGGTACTTTAACCCAGGCTTCCCAGCTTTTTTGCGACTTTAAATAATATTTTTCTAGGCACATAACTTGTATTTCTGTGGCATAATTTCCTTCGGATGCAGTGTTCGTGGCTCTCAGTGCCTCTTCTGCCAGTCGTTTTCCTAAAGGGTCACAGTGCCGTGTAGTGCTACCGCAGAGAGTTCTGGCTTCACCCCAGGGCAGCCTCCCCAACGCCGAGATGCTGTTACTTTGATGCTTTAAATTTGGATTTCTTAAAACACGAGGTAGAATCTGATCTAGATCTCATTCTGTTTGTTACAAAAAATGGTTCTCACGTCGAAACAAACGTGTTTTGAAGTTGCATGCTCTCGCAGGACTGCCACGTCCAGCAGAGGTGACGTTTTCCTCTCGCCTCGTAATCAGGTGAAGACCGAAGTTGTGAAGGAGGTGGTGGCCGCCCGGCGGAAGCAGCACCTGTCGTCCCTCCAGTACTACTGCGCCCTCAACGCTCTGCAGTACAGGAAGCGCGTGGCCATGATGGAGCCCATGATGGGCTTCGCGCACGGACAGGTAGGGCAGCCCGTCCCGGAGGCGCAGGCCTGAGCCAGCTGTGGAGGACAGCATGGCTTTCTGCTAAGGTAGCAGAGGACAAGCCAAGGCATCAGCAGAGAAAGGAACACAAATGCACACCCTCCCTGGAAACTCGCCGAGTGAGACTCGGCACTTGGAGTGCGTCCAGTTGGGCTGGATCGCCGTTCGCAAGACTCGTTAGGCTGAACGTGCAGGAAACGAGGGCCTCGATCCCACGCCTCCCGTGGGGAGGAGCTGGCGTGGCCCTTTGTCTCTGATCCAAGTGCAAGCCGGGCCTGGCCCGATTTCCTGAGAAGCAGTGGGCTGGTCGGTCGGTAGGGCCAGGCTTACAGCCCAGGACGCCACACATTCCTTCGCTGCTCTGTGTGGTGAGGTCACCCTGAGCTGGGCTGTTGTCAGAGGCTCCGTCGCCGAGGTTGTTGCCAGCACCTCGGCGTCTGGGGCGTGGGGAACGTTGTCAGTCCTCGATGGCATCTCCGTAGGGTGTGTGTGTTTGGTTCTCGCCCCAGCCGGGGGTCCGCGGAACATCTGCAGGGAGCCTCTGGTTTCAGTTTGGGGCCCAGCCGTGCGTCACCAGCCTGGCAGGGGCAGGAGTGAGCAAGTGTGAGTGTGAGGCGAGCGGCACCGCCCGTCACCCTCCATCGCTGCCCTGCCGTAGCCCCACTTAACGCTGACTCCAAGGCTCGCTCCAGCATGTGGCAGACGCAGCCAGGAACCTGCCCTCGGTCGACGAGCTAGGAACAGAAAGGGATGTGAGGGAACAAAATGTCGAGGAGAAAACCGTCAGCAACTTTTTAAAAAGCCCACATGCGAACACCTATTAGTTTTATAATACATTTTAAAAATACATATATTTCAAAAAATATATAACAGTTCCATTCAGAGAAAAGGGCAATGAGTGTGGATCTCTAAACATGCAAGTCCAGTTGTCTGGCATCTGATATGGTGGCTGCGTTGTTGAATGATGAAGCCACCGAAGTCAGCTTTTGCCTTCAGAGGTAATGTTTAAGTAGAGCGATATAATCTTCCCGTGTCATCTGAGTGAAGCTGGGTTAAGCCCAAAATGAGCGCTGCCCAGCTGTGGGCTCCAGCCTCAGCGAACCCGGGGGAGCCGGCCAGCTGCCGCACGCTGGCACGTGCGCCCACACGCGTGTCCTGGCTCGCCATGTCCGCCCCCCCCCCTCCATTAAGTGCTGCTCTGCCCTGGCAAACGTCCCAGCTCCGTTAGGGAATGCCGGTTTTCCCTTTGCTCTCCTCTCTCTCACCTCCGCTCACGCCTGTCCTCCCCGGACGGACAGCCCTGCCTCTGGGGCAGTGATCCCTGCTCATTAGAGGCCCAGGGTCAGGGACAGGCTCAGAAGGGCAGCAGGCCTGATCGGTCAGCGCTTGAGGAGCCCGGTTAGTTGGGAGGACCCTGAAAGATCGAAAGGATGGGCTTGATACCGGCTGATTTCACCCTTTTTCACGGCCAAGGACTACACCGCTTCCCCCAGGCTGGACTTTTTAAGCGAGAGGAGACGGGTGCAGTAGCTCAGGTGCCGCCCCGCGCCTCAGGAAGCAGAACAGAGTGCACTGTTGTTGTCAGGTGGCGGCAGCGTCATTGTTGAGGACTGAGGATGACACGTCTCATTCTTCATGCGAAGAACATCCAGGTTTCAGGACGTAATGAGCACATAGTTCCTCACCCTGCAGACCTGTTAATCCCAATGAAAACCAGTTCCTTTTCTTGGACCAGGCTGTCACCGAACCCCAGGAATCTTTGGACGGTTCCGAAGCATTCGCTCTCCTTGTGCCTCCTCAGCCTTTTTAAATCTGTCATCGAGCATCCGCCCTTGTTAGTGGATGATCGTATGACCTTTGTCCTTCCCACTGCTCACGAAGGCATGTGAACTTTGGTCTTTGGATGCTGTGTTCCACTGAGTCAGATTTTCACCCTACCTTAGTGGAGGTGTTTGACTCCATTTCTGCCTTCTTCCCCGGCCCTTGTTAAGCAGGTTTTCAATTAAGTCATGATTTAGTCCTCATGCCTGCAAACTGAGGTTTTGTAATCTGTGTACAGGTTAATGAGAGCACACAAATGAACTCTGGTGTAGTAATGACAGGGTAAGTAGCATGCGATGTGGCTGTAGAAGTCAGTATCTTATCCCTTCCTTCTATCCACCCATTCATCAGGTTTTGTCAGGGATTACGTGAGCCCCTGCCCTAGGAGCTTAGAGGATAGTAGGGAAGCTAAGACATGGACTTAGTGCATAAATTCCAAGTTCAGGGAGGAGAGAGGAAAAGCCACCATGACGTTGTACCCTGAGAAATGCAGATGCTCGTTTAACAGATTTCGAGATTTGACACTATGAGGATTCAAAGTGGCATTTACAGTGTTCATCTCTGTAGGATTCAGACATCATGGCGCCAGAACATCCCCCCGTGTGTATTACCCGGCATTAGGGTAATTCTGACCATCATCTGTTTTTGTGCTGTTAAGAGTAAGGACATGGGTGTCCCAGCCTGTCACAACTGCCCTGACGGCACCCACTAGCCTCCTCAGGGTGAGAGGTCAGCATCTGCGCCTCGCACCCAGGGCGAGGGCTGCTTCCAGAGCAGACAGATGAGCTGGGCAGTGTGTAGACACCACCCGTGTCCAAGCCGAATGTCTTCTCTCTCCAGGGCCTGAGTTTGCAGCTCTTACCTCTCCACACTCAGGCGTGTAAAGTGGAGTAGTTCATACTTATATGCAGAGTCTTTAAATCCCCGTCCATAAAAAGAAATGGAAACGTGAGCTTTGCAGGGCAGGGTGATCGCAGATGTCAGTAAAGCACCATGTGGCCCTCCCCCTCTTTTTCCCTTGCCCCTGCCCTGCAGGGTCTGTCAGGGGACCCACGCTTTCTGGGAAGTAATACCCAGGAGTCACGAAGTAAGGGATTCCTTCTGCTGGTCCCCAGAAGCCAGCAGCTGCAGCTCCATTCAAATTGTACAGTTCTCGGGTCTCTCAGGGTCTCTCAGGGCCACCCTCCCTGGGGGTCAGAGGGAGCATCCGCCACAGCGTGGGGGCGGAGGGCCTTGCCGGTGTTGGGCAGCCATGCAGCGCCAGGGCCCTTCGTGTGCACAGCCCCTGTCAGTTGACCTTAGGGTTTGACGAGCCTTCTAAGGGCCTTCAGATATTTTCTCCCTGGAATTTCGCAGCCAGGTCACCGGCATCCAGCCTTGTGTTCAGAGCTGCAGGCGGGTTAGTGACCAGGGTCCGTCAGGAGGTGGCCCTCGCTTCTCCGAGAACCTCATTCATGCCGTTTGTTTCTTTTTGGTGCCGTGCATGTCATTCGTCACACACGGCTTTAACCTCTAGAGATGCAGAGGTGAATAAGACCTAATCCTTGCCCTCAGGAAACCCGGTATCTAGAATTCATACAGGAAAAAGGCTGCTGATGAAGATAATCAGAAGTAATTACCAGGAGTAATTATTGATGCACCTGGTAGCACCAGGCGCTCAAGTTATGTTATCCTTGATCTTTACAGCCTTTGAGCAAGATAGCAGGTTTCACCACCCCCTTTCTGCAGACGCCCCCGGGGCTGTGGGAGTAAGTCGGTTGGCATGGCGGCTGGTGGAGTGGGTGCGGCAGGCGAGGAGGGGCCCGGCCAGCCAGCGACCTGCCCCATGCCGTCTGTCAGTCTCACACCTGTTAACTTCATCGATTACCTTTCCTACATGATTTTCACGTGATCATAATTATATCTTTCAGATTAACTTTTTTAAGAAGGGAGCGGAGATGTTTTCCCGAAGTATGGACAGCTTTTTATCTTCCGTTGCAGACATGGTTCACAGGTAATGCTGGGCTCCCGACTGGATCTTGTGTGCCTTTCGCTCTCCTGCCGAGTCAGGCCCTCTGGGATGTGGGGGACGTTCTGGCTGCAGAGGGTCTCACGGGGCTTCCGTCCACAACCTGAACCCTCAGAAACAGTGTCATCTTCTTAGCTACTGGTATTTGTGAATATTGTGATGAAAAAGTAACGATTTTTGCAGTTCCTGGCTTGTGTGGAGCCCAGAGGCCTCTCCACTACATTAAAAGGTTGTATGTAAATGAAAGACTAAAACGTCCACTGGGGTACTCCCCGGTCAAGTCCAAGGTCCTGTTCTCAGGGCGTTCTCATGTCAACATGAGTCTGCGTCGCTTTAGACTGGGCGGCGGAAGAGTGCCTTTTTTTTCCCCCCTTTGAGAACCGATGAGGTCAGCAGCCAGCAGTGCTACAGCTTTTCAGGAAACCAGTCATCACATTCATTTATAATGAATGAAAGAGGCATTAAACCTGTTTGGAATTAATCTAACAAACCGCAGTTCAGCCTTGCGGATGCTGATTTTTAAAACTACATCACCTCGTCAGCCCGTCCTGGGCCGACTGATGCCGTGGCCGCCCTGCCTCCCTTCACGCCCGTCATCGGCGTCCGCGACGCTGAGCTCAGAGGACGTGTCCCGGTACCTCCAAGCGCCAGGCTTATTTCGTAAAGAAATAAGAGACACGGTTCCTTGAGTACTTTTCACAATTTCTGAGGTGTAGAAATATGTCTTTGTGTGTGCATATATAAATTTGAAAAATTCACACAGTGGAAGTATGAGTATAGGAATTTATTGTGTGAGAAAATGAAGGGAATGTTGCTCATTTTCTTGAGGGTGTCGCATTTCATCGTACCCCATGAAGGCCAAGCAGTGGAATTTATTTAGGCAGAAGGCTACCTAGAATGCTCTGGAAATAATGAATCCCAAGAACCAGTGGCGAGCATTGCCAGCACGAGAGAGGTGTGCCTCATGAGAGCACACGCTCCTCCCTGGGGGTCAGAGGGTTTTTTCTCTGTTCGCTGGCAGCAGTGAGTGATGCAGGTTAGATTTACAATTACGCTGGAAAGCGATTTGTGAAATCCGAGTTCAGTTTCTTGCCTTTTAACTTGATTATTAGCCCCTGGGATGTTAGGAGAGAGTAAAAAGAAGGGAAGCTATTACATTTTCACTTTGTAACAGTACCCTCTCTCCCTCCTCTCTCTTTCGCCATCCTGCTTAGAACTCCATGGCTTTCTGTGTTTCTGGGAGAACCATCTGAGTTCAAATGTCAGATGCTAGACTGTTTCATTACTGGTTGGCAGGACACTTGTGCCCACTTTCGAGATGCCACGGTATACACTTCCTGTGGATCCTGCACCCTGTGTCCTCCCTCCTTGTCAGCATTCTCGTGAGCCGTTATCAGGCCAACCAGAGTGTGGCGCCCGCCATTCCAGCAGTCGGGGCGTAGGGCGTGAAGCCCTGGCTCCCCGGCCTCCTGTCAAGGGCCGGGCCTAGTTCTCAGTCGTCCCTCTGCTGCCTCACAAGGCATATATCGTGACAAGGGCAACAGGCAGCGGGCAGGGCTCCCAGCTGAACCTGGAAGCACTTGAACCTTGTGGTTCAAACAGCTAAAGCATTCGGGTCGGGGATTCTAATTTCCCGATCGCTTCGGTCTTACAGTGGCGCGTAGGTAAATGCCGCCACCGCTCTCCGACCCGGAGGTGGTTTTGCTGCTGCGTGGCGGTGTGCCGGCCGCCCGCCCAGAGAGGCCGAGGAGCAGAGTGTGGTGCAGGCGCCAGCGCCCTGCGTTGGTCCTGGGAGGCGGCTGCCTGGTGCCCCTTCGTGTCCGCTGCGGGAGGATCCAGAACCGGCCTAAACCCGGACAGTGGCGTTTCGAACCACCCCACGAAGCCGGGGGTTCTTTGCCTCGCTAACTCAGGGATAAATTTCCACCTTTTTTCTTGGCTCCTTCTGCTTCTCATATACATGTTTGTTTGTTTGTTTTTAATTAAATGAAACATGCTTTTGACTTTGGAGAGAACCAGTCGAAAGCAGTCACTTTTCTACCCTGCTCCTGGGAGCCTCGGACTGGGCGCTCAGAGGCTTTGGGCTGCAGTCTGTGTGGGCGGCGGAGGGGCAGTCAGCGAGAGCTCCCCGAGTGTGTGCGGATGTCTCGTGGGTGCACACGAGTGTGCTTCCCGGGAACGCGTCCTCACCTTTCATCGGGCCTTCACAGGTTCCTCACACACAAAAGCTTGAGAGCCTGAGCGGTTCCGTGGCCCTTCGGCTCCTTCGCTCCCTCTCCGTACCGCGCGGCTTGTTTTCTCACGTCCTCCTCAGCCTCGGCAACGACAGCCTAAGCCGGTGACGTTTGTTCTTCAGCCGGCCTGTCCTAAAGCCACCGGTGGTGGAGTCCCCGTCGTTCCACTCAAATGTCAGAATAGCCAAAACTGACTGAGGTCGACTGCTTAACGAGAGACAGTTAGACGAGACAGACAGTGGGCACTGCATCTCCAAGAGGAGGACACGGAACGCATGACCTTAACCGCTTAGACGCCGGGCAGCCGGCCCCGCCCCCGCCCCCGGGGCTCCTTCCGATGTTAGCATCTGTCATCAGTCTTGTCTCCTTAACACAGTGGACAGGCGGAGCAGCACCTCCCGAGCCTGCTTTCGTAGAAGGATGCGCCACGTTGGCAGCTTGTGTTCAGGACTTTCTAACCAAGACGGTCACCACCAGGTGGGCAGTCGTATGGCTGTCGTAGAAGGAACAGCATTGCCCGGGCTCTGGTCGCACCTTGGTGCCACTCCCTGGCCATGTTCCTGTCTCCAGTGGCCCTCCCCCCGGCTGCCGCCTAAACCGAGGTGGTGGTGGGGGGGCGGGGACAGCGGAACAGGGACAATTGCTGGTTCCTTCTCACTCTTCTGGCACTTTTACTGACCACCTGTGCATGCGGCCACTGAGAAATGTGCTGATACAAATTTCTCCTAAAATTTGCATCCACAGTTCTGGATAGGACTTTGTCAGCAGAGAAACTGTTCTGTATGTTCCGATTTAAAACAGCAGCATGTCATGTAAACACTCAGAGTAACGTAACTTGAGTCCTGGGATCTCCAGCTCCCAGGACCTAAGTCTGGGTGGAGAGCCGCGGCTCCCTTTGTGAGGCAGGAAGCCCTGGGGGGCAGCTCCGCCAGCCAGCGCTCAGCCTGCAGGGTTGGCCGGTGATGGGGGCTGACCTGGCCCCTTCTGTCTTAAGCATTCAGGGGGAACTGGAAGCCGAAGCAGACGCGATGCGCGCATCCCAGCAAGAGCTGCTGTCTGTCGACGAATCTGTTTACACTCCAGACTTCGATGTGGCCACACCCCGGAGCAACAGGGGCCTCGTCCAGAAGGCTGGTTACCTTAATCTTAGAACGTGAGAATGCCATCACCTGCCCCTCTTTCTGACATGTTTTCCCTGGGAGCGACCGAAGAGCATCTAAGTGCCCCATTCAAGGGTGAGGGTGGGTGAGATCCGGAAGAACTCCCACCATAGCTTCCCTCCCACTTGGGACCCAGGAGGCCTCAGCCCAGGTCCCAGACTGCACTGGGGGACAGGCTGGAGACAGGCATGTGAGAACAGTGCGTAGACTCCAGGACAGCATAGGCCACCCTGTCCCTGGTCACCGTGGCCATTTGTAGGTAGGCCACTCTTAACTGTCATCATCCTGGACTGTTGAGTTCTCCCACCTGGGCCCCTGACAGCAGACAGCAGTGTGCCAGAGACCCACCACCCAGACAGAGGCTGAGGGCCAAGATGCTTTCAGTCATCTAGGTCCCGAGAGGTGGAATCCCGTACTTAACACGTGAGTCTTTAAACGTCCACTTTAATTAAAGAAATGATCAGGTGTGACTGTGTCTAAGAGCAGAGGGAGGCTGCTGTCAGGTGTAGGGAGACTGAGCTGGTTGGTGTCAGACTCTGTGGCTGGGCTGGACCTCGAGTGCTTCATCTGTAAAACAGCTGATAATTGCACCTGCTTCGTAAAGGGATAGAATGAGGTAATTCCTAGTAGGTAGTGAGCGTTCAGATGTTGGCTGTTATCCTCTTTTGGCAATTATAATTAATGAGGCGCGATCCCTAGTGCCTTGCACATGGTCACTACTCAGTAAAAACTGAATCAAGTAAACGTGTTTCCTCTCTCCCAAGCGGAGGGTCTGCGGAGAGGAACGGCCAGCTGTTTTCTTGCTGAGGGAGTGCTCTCCAGAGGTCTGTAAGCTTGGTGATCACAAGCCAGATGTCTCCCTTAGTTCTGTACAGATAGGAGACTCCACAGGGTTCTAGTGTTATTTGCCAGGAACTGGATTTTCAAACTGTTATAAAAACAGCCCACAAAACAGTAACATCCAGATGGAGCAAAACCCAACCTGGTAAAAGCCCCTGGATTTGGGGGGCCGACGACCCGGGTGACGCTAGCTAGAGCAAGAGCACTTTGGCTCCACGTCTTAGAGAAATGATCGCCCAGGTTTTCAGTCCCCGATGGTGATGGCCTAGTTCTCTTTTCAGATATGGGGTTCAGATGCCAGAGTCTGGCTGCTGTGGGGGTAGGCACATCCCACCCCCATCCTGGAGTTGGTCCCCTCAGGACGAGCACCCCCATGAGCAGGGGCCATGCCCTCCCAGGTGCTTCAAGCCGAATCGCACCTCTTCTGCCCTCTTTGCTCTTGATTTATTTTCAAAGCAGTTTTGCTTTATATAAAGAAACACAGTGTCTCTAAATCGTCACTGGTACCCCTAAGGGGGCAGAACTGGGGTGCCACATGGCTTCCTGGTACTAATGGGCTTTTCAAACACAATTCTTACAGTAAAACAGGGCTGGTCACCACTACCTGGGAGAGACTGTACTTCTTCACCCAAGGCGGGAATCTCATGTGTCAGCCCAGGGGAGCCGTGGCTGGAGGTTTGATCCAGGACCTGGACAACTGCTCCGTGATGGCCGTGGACTGTGAAGACCGACGATACTGCTTCCAGATCACCACCCCCAACGGAAAATCGTACGTCACGTGGATTTCCGTGGGGGGAGAGCAGGTGCAGCAGCTCAGCCCTGCCGGGGGCCTCCGCGCTCACGCCTGCTGCCCGCCCCCCGTGGCAGCGGCCCGTTCCGGGTGGTGCTGGCCTTTGGGGAGGAGGACTTTGTGTTCTCTGTAAGCCAGCACAGGTGACCCATGTGGGGTCCAGCCCGTGGAGGAGGCCCAGTGAGGATTTGCCGTGCGGCTTAGACATGACCTGGGTGTGTGAGATAGCGACAGTGGTGGCCGTGTGTCGGCACAGGGTCTCAGAGGAGGCTGCAGCCGCCCCTCGCCTGTCCCCAGACGAGCACTTGGGCTTGCGCTGTGGGCAGGGATGGGAAGGAGAGTGAGTTAAGGAGGACCCACTGGGGTCCGCTTTCCTAGCTTAAACGGGCCATGTGCACAGCGTCATTCCTTAACACGCTGTCCCCAGCCCTCGGGGGCCCCGATGGCAGCTCTGTAGTCGTTGACAGTGGATCCCATCCCAGCAGGACTCCTGGCTTAGAGCAGCGGTTTCAGACGGTGCTCCAGGGAGCTCAGAGCCCCCTGAGGTGCCCCGGACCTCCCGTGCCCGGGGGGACAGCAGTGGCCCCCTCCGTCAGTCAGTTAGCTTTCTCCGTTGGGGTCCTCAGTTGACACCATTTGAGCAGCAGCGTGTTCGGGAGGCGTGGGCCGGTGCCGGTGTGGGGCTGCAGGACCGGCCGGCAGTGGTAGACGTCACCCTTCCTCCCTCAGTGATGGGAAGTGAGCCGCGCCTGAAGATGCCAGCATTCTAGTCGTGGTCCAGGCAGTCACTTTGCTCCACTGGGCCTCGGTTCCCTCGGGTGTGAAGTAGGGATGAGATCCACCTTCCCTGCCTCCCACAGATGAGATGAGGAACGAAGGAACTAGCAGACGCGGAGTCCCTTCCCAAGGGTCGGGCAGTATTGTTTGTATCCCTGCCCTCCCTCTGCAGATCTTCCAATTTGGGGGGAAGAGTGGGATGGCTGCTAACTCCTCCTTTGCTGTGGCGGGGAGGGGCGGCTGGGCCGGAGTCCTGATTGCCGTGGATCATCTTAGAGGGGCCAACAAGGTGGTCAGCACTTTGGGTTAGTAGATTTGGGCTAGTAGGTCTGAACCGAGCCCGCTCATTTTATAGACGAGAAAGCGGAGGCCCGGGGAAAGGAAGCGTTTGTCCAAGGCCTCATAGTGAGTGAGCGGCAGAAGCAGACCCATTTTCTTTCCTTCCCCTGTCCTGGCCCTTTCCTGTCAGGACCCCAGCTCAGTTCAGTTTACGTAGAATGACCCTCAGTCACCGAGATGCATTTTTATTTCAGGGGAATAATCCTCCAGGCAGAAAGCAGAAAGGAGAATGAAGAGGTAAGGATTTCATTTGTTTCACTTCCTTGTCAGCACAGTGGGTGACTGAGATTCAGTGGGTTTTTTTTTAATGTCCTCTACAGTGGATATGTGCAATCAACAACATCTCCAGACAGATCTACCTGACCGACAACCCCGAGGTAACAAGCAGCGCCCCCCGCCCCCGCCGCCCCCTGTCAGTATCCTCAGTCTGGGGGCAGTATCCACCTCCTGAGACCGAGCGTGTCTTCCTGTGGACTTTTAGGCGGTCGCCATCAAGTTGAATCAGACAGCTCTCCAAGCAGTGACTCCCATTACAAGTTTTGGAAAAAAACAAGAAAGCTCGTGCCCCAGGTAACTAAAGGACAAAAGAAAAGTAGCTTTTGTGGAGCCAAACTATGTATTAGGAATCTGACACAAGTCATTTCATTCTCACAAGCCACACCCGGGGTGGGGGGGCGTTCAGCCCTATTCTATAGAAGCGGTAAGTCTGGCCACGAAGGTTAAATATTTTCCCAGGTTCACACCACAGGTGAGGGGCAGAGCCTGATTCACACCTTTCTGATCTCAACGTCCACACTGTACTGTGCCGTGGCCCCTGAGCAAACAGGGCTGGCAGTGAGGGCTCAGCTGGTCAGGAGTTCCCCCCCCCCCCCCCACATTTTCTACGAGCTTCAGCACTTCTGGAGCCAAAACACACATTTTAAAGAAGCTGCAAAGTCACCTTGTATGTGCCCATGTTACTACCCAGACTTTATCTGCACGTATTTTGATGTTTTCATGCTGTTCCATTTTTTATTGAATATTTAGATTGTCTCTCATTTGCTGTTATCATTTATAGTGATCGTTTTCATGGATGTAGCTTTTCTCATTTTGAATATCACCTTAGAGTTTGTTCAGGAATCTCACCTTTTTGTCTTAATGGGAGTTTCCATTTGGTTAAATAATAGAGCTATATTATTTATCATGCCAATGAAAACCTATCAAATGGTAAATGAAAATTATGACTATATTTGGTATCCTTCTTTTAGTGGCCCATAGAGCCCTGCTAAGTGTTTGACAGGTATTACCTGGTGACTCCAGAGGAGAGTCATCAGGAAGATCGGAGCGGTTAAGTAACTGCGTGTGGGGCCAGAGTTTGCACGCTGCACAGGGAGCATGAGCAGTAGACAATAAGGTCAGAAAGGAGATTTGAGCCCAAATGTGACAGAATTAGGTGCCCTGCCTAGGAGGTGCGGGCAGCGGAGCAGAGCTGAAGGCGTTGAGAAAACGGGCAGCATAATGGGAACCAGTACAGCTCCAGAGGCGCAGAGGACAAGACTGCCCCTGCGTCTCGAGTGCAGAGGGGGCAGCAGGTCAGCCTGGCCTTGGAAGCTCTCGTGGATGAACAGGAGTTCGAAGTGGCCTTTGAAGTATGGGAGAGCTGAGCGGCAGAGCTGGGATGGAGTCAGACGGGGAGGAAAGCACAGGGCGCGTTTGCTGCCGCTCTGGTGGAGGGAGTGTGGAGGGAGGGGGAAGGAGGCGCTCAGGAGGAATCAGAGCCAGGCTGTGGTTGACCGGTAGGCCAAGGTGCGTGGTTCGTTTAGCTGACATTTTGACTACCTACTGTGTACCAAGTAATAAATATGATTTAGCTATAGCCCCTGCCTTCAAAATCCTGTCTCACCAGGAAAAGAAAATCGATAGATAATGCAATAGGGAGTAAAACACAGTACAGAATGCTATGCGGCAGAGCTGAGTGGGTAGTGGGAAGATCTGAAGGACTTTACCAAGGAATGAATGGCGTTTTACGAAGTTTTATTTGTAGAAATGGGTTGAAGCTTGACTGAAATCTTCCCCCTTGTCTACATCAGCAATTCAACATGTATTCATTTGATTGTAAAGGCATAAGATTAAAAGGGATTTGTTTGATTTTCTTTTTAACCCCTCCTGTTTATACTTCAGTGAGAACCCGGAAAATTCAGAGATGGAAAATGACAAGATCGTTCCCAAAGCAACAGTCAGTATACCTGAAGCCGAAGAACTGATTGCACCTGGAACACCTATTCAGTTCGACATTGTGCTTCCTGCCACAGAATTCCTCGATCAGAACAGAGGGAGCAGGTGTGTGCTGGGGGAGGTGGTTCTCTCCGGGAGATACGGAACTAGAAGTGAGATCTCGCGGCCCTACCCGCCTCCCAAGACTTGCCATTCTGCCTTAGCCTTCGCGTGTTAAGTGTCCTTTTAGCTGAAGGGGTCATGATTGTTGGCCTCTGGCTGTTCCCCTAGGCGTATCAACCCTTTTGGTGAAACTGAGGATGACACGTTTCCAGAAGCAGAAGGTAAGTGGTTAGTCTGGCGCGCTCATTCTTTACCGTGCACGAAATGAACAGGGCTGTTGTTCTAGAGGTGTGACATGTTCTAGAGAGCTGTGACTTGAAATACGAATTGAACTTATGACGCACAGACATTTCTCTATGAAAACTCACTAGGACACAAGCATTTAGGGCAGGTCTTTGGTACAAACTGAGGGGAAGCTGACAGATTTTCTACAGTCATTGCACCATTAACCACATGTATACCCTTTTTATAACTGCTGCATAGAAGGTTCCCATATCTAATATGAGAACTAAGTCAAAGGGGATAAAAATGATCATCTTAAAATGCAGTTTGGGTGAATCATAAATGTGTCGTTTCATTTTTAAAAACCCAAAGCACAAATAAATTCGTTCTTGAATTTGAAGATTACTTGAATAATATCTGTTCAAATTCATCTTTTTTTTGATTTACATTCTTATAATGTACATCAGAACATGCTCAAAAGAGCTGACCATAACCTGCTGTTCCCAGCCAAGGCAATTTTAGTAGCTACAGGTGCTAGCAAGACCTCATTTTAACACAGCAGCTTCATGACTGGGGCCTGAGACTATCATGAGAATAAAATGGTACCTATTTAAAAGTAGCACTTAAGAACTGGCACTCCTGTCTATGGCCATGCCACGCTGAACAAGCCCGGTCCTGTCTGATCTCGGCAGCTAAGCAGGGCCGGGCCTGGTCAGTACTTGGACAGGAGACCCCTAGGAAGACCAGGCGCTGTAGGCGTAAAAAATAAAAAATAAGGGATTGTTAGCTGACAAGATCCTTGCAATCTGTGAGGTCAACCAAAGGTTGCTTCGCCTTAAAAAATAAAAAAAAAAGTTGCCTCAAATGTGACTCTCCACTTGTATCTAGCTGACTTTTCATACAGTCCATACTGTTAACAGCCTATACAAAAACTTCCAAACTTGTTAAAACTCTTCATATGGCAATAACCACTTAAAACACATCAGTTATAGTTTCCTAGTGAATTAACTCATTATTTTTAGGGGCAAGGATAGTAATGGGAGGGCAAGTGAGCAAAAATGGTAGGTAAGTGAAATATTCTTACAGAAGAAGATCTCAAACCTTCTTCATGATCTTCTAGGTATGGTGCTGTTTCTCAGGTTTGTCAGGTCATATGCCATTATTAAGCTAATACTGGAAGTTCAATAAGCCAACTAGATCTGTTAATGATGGTCATCACTGCCCTTCAGTAATTAATAAAACCCAACATCAAGTCTTATTTTCTTCAGTTTTATTCTGCAAGAAGACGTAATCAGTGGGCCACAGTAATACACTTTATTGTCTAGTGGAAAAACCTTATTTTCAGAGGAAAGGTGCGATGCATCTACAGCCACCTCCATGTGGTCACCCAGTTTTAGTGCTAGGAGGATGTTCATCTGGTGCCGCCGCCTCATTTTATAGATGAAGAAAGAGGTGCTTTTCTGGTGTAGTTCCAGACAGACAAAATGTCAACAATAAGAGGTTGAGGGCTTTGGCAGTTTAAGGTTTATAAAAGCAGAGTATGGAGAAATTTTGGTGGAAAACCCTCTGTAGAAAGCCAGCCAAACCTGAGGTCTTGTGGCTATTCTCAGACCAGCACGGTGACATGGGGTGCAGATCAGCCCCAGGCAGGACGTGAACGTGACCCTGAGCCGAAAATGCTCTCTCGCAGATTCTCTTTTGCAGCAGATGTTTATAGTTCGGTTTTTGGGATCAATGGCAGTTAAAACAGACGCCACTACTGAAGTGATTTACGAAGCGATGAGACAGGTGCTGGCAGCCCGGGCTATTCATAACATCTTCCGAATGACAGAGTCCCATCTGATGGTCACCAGTCAGACTCTGAGGTACGTTGTTCCATTTTCCAGACTTTTCTTAGCGCTTCATCGGATTCCCCTTTAAGGCACATTTACCCATCTAGAATATTTGATTGGATTAAGATGCTACTCTGGTTTCTGCCCTGTTCCTTTTTATGTTTCAGCTTTGTGAGACGTATTAGAATATTAGAACGTGCTCCCTTAAAGACAAGAACTGATACTTGGAGATATTTAGTGATGAGTGAATCCTGTTCATAAGGTGCCATTACTCGAGAGTTACTCTGTATCTCAGAGTTTGAAAATGGAAGTTGTTTTTGTTTTTCATTTCCGAGAGGACTATTTATAAAATTTAACAGCAGTGAAAACAGGACCAGAACCTGCCTGAGACAGACTACCACAAGGAAAATCTGATATTTGTTGGGCTGAAAATAAAGAAGTCAGGCAATGTTAACTATGTGACTAGGGGGTTCAGGTAATAAGATCTGTATGAATAAAAAAATGGCAAACAGCTGCCAAGCCATGGTTAGCATAGGCTTTGCGTGGTCCTGTTTAGTACCGTAGCTATATGTAGCACCTGGAACATAACTAGTTTGAACTGAGATGTATGGTCAGTGTAGAATACCTACCAATCTTAGATCTCATATGACCCCTCTCCCAATCAAGAATGCAAAATATCTCTGAGTTTACATTATATGTCTAATTTTATATTATGTCTCCCAGTCAAGAATACAAAATACCTCTAATTTTATATTTTAGAACCATTAAGTAGGTATATTAAAATAATTTCACCCGTTTCATTTTTTTTAAATGTGACTGCTAGAAAAATTTATGTGTGAAAAATTTATCTATAGGACAGCAGCATTGTGTTAGAGCCAAAATGTCTAGGTTTATTCCTGACTTTGGCATTTATTAGTTGTATGACCATGACCGTGGGCAAGTTATTTAACCTCTCTGCCTCGATTTCTCAGCTATAATATGAAAATAACTTTATCCACACCCCATAGTGTTGTGATAAGGAAAGAATGAGTTAATACATGTAAAACATTTACAACTGTGACCTGTACTTAGCTTCAAAAATCGGAATATCATTTCTTCCATTCATTAAAATAAGTCCTTTTCATTTCCTTATAAACCTTATACTAGAATTAGGTTTTTATGAATAAGAGTTTATATTTATTAAAGTTTTCTCCACGTATGTCCTGGACCTTTTATAGGAATTGGCTCATTATTCTTATCTCCACCAAAAGCTTAAATATATGTAAGAACACTGTGAAAAACTAAGGCATAAAAAAACAGTCAAAATAAGTGCAAAGATATCCCACAGAATGGGAATAAGTATTTGCAAATCATATCTAATAAAGGTCTAGTATCCAAAATATACAAAGAAATCTTATAAATCAACAGAAAGACAAAGCCACCTAAAAAATGGATGGACTTAAGCAGGTATTTCCCCAAAGATGTACAATAGCCAACAAGTACATGAAAAGATTCTCAGCCATTTGTCATAAAGGAAATGTAAATCAATCCACAGTGAGATACCAACTCACACCACTAGGATGACTTTTTTTTAAAGGAAAATAAGTGTTGACAAGGTTCAGCAAAGGCAGAAACCAGGGCACGTGCTCCCTTCAGATGCTCACTTGGAGCTGTCTCACCTCGCCCTCAACCAGGCTTTGTATTTTCGTATCTGGAGGGTCCTTGTGTGACTTCATTCTCAACTTCTATAAACTCTTCTAAGTTTATTCAAGATTTGTGATATACTGAATCTCTTAAAATTTCAGGTTAATAGATCCTCAGACTCAAGTATCAAGGGCCAGTGTAAGTATCCTCATGCATACTAATTTTATGATTACTTCTTCATTCACCTTTATGACCGTCTTAAACAGAGTAGGCACTTTTATAAGTTTTATTTACCAAATTAAATGACAGTCATAGTGTACTTTTGTCCTTTTTCCATAGACAATGGTTTTGTCTGCTTATTTCATTTATTGTGTGGTATTCAGTCTGCTTATTTTTTCCAGTTCGAGCTTCCCAGCGTCACCCAGTTTGCTGCTCATCAGGAAAACAAGAGACTGGTTGGCTTTGTGGTCCGCGTGCCCGAATCCACAGGCGGAGAGTCCCTGAGCACGTACATTTTTGAAAGCAACTCAGAAGGCGAAAAGGTCTTATTTTTTTTTCATCTTAAGATTCCATAATATCTCAGTCCAAAGAGATGTATTCAAAGGTGTTTTTTGTACCACTCCTCTGGATGCTTAGTTGACCATTCTGCAAGTCCACGTTGAGGAGTTTAGATAATACCCCCTAGAAAGACCCCATTGAAAGAAATCTGGAGTGAAATTTCCCCGTGGGAATACATATCAACCAAATTAAGTGAATGAAGAACTTTAATGGTGAGATATAATTGTTTAGTAGTGTTTTCAGGAAATGTTAAAAGCAGTTCCCCTCAAAGCTATTCTTTTTTTAAAAAGTTAAAGCAAAAGTTACAGTGGAGAAAAACCTAGTTTTAGCAAACCAAGAAAGCAGACATCAAGAAAATACATCTCACTGTTGTTTACTATGAAAAACTCTGTGACAGTATTTGCTACTTAAAATTAATCAACCCTCTTAGCAAGTATCTGTTTGCCACTGTGTGTATGAATAAGCGGTGGCTAAATATGGTAAAAAGAGAAAGGGAACAAGTATCCCGTTAAGAATTTTAAACACTGGAGTAACTTCAGTTTCCACTTACCTGCTTGTTTTTGTACACACTAACTGGCAGCAGGAGACGAGGACAGGCGGACGTTCACCTTCAGAGCCCCGGGTGATGCGTCTCCTACAGCCAGGTCCTCTGTCCCCACGTTGACGTGAGCAGACAGTGACCTCACTGTACTTGCACAATCGATATTTTTTTCTAAAATTCTTTATCCTTTTCTACCTTTGCCAAACACCTCTTTTTTTGTCTTTTGCAGATATGTTATGCTATTAATTTGGGGAAAGAAATCATTGAGGTTCAAAAGGTAAGGTACCTTTTAGTGCTGGTTGGTGCTGGTTTAACAACTGCTCAAAAGATACCTATACACATATTGGAATTTCTCTCAACAAGAGAAACAATGCTTCCTTGGCAGTGTGGCCAAGTTTGGGATTTCCTGTTAAGCATTCTAACCACATTTTTGATCAGCTAGTTCCACAGTCACTGGTAACACGTGGAGTTTTTAATATACGTCACTGCTACAGCTCTTGCTTTATCTTTTTTTGTTTTGGCTGCTTTTTTAGATTTCCTGTCTTTCAGATTGAGACGGTACAAAATTAAGTATCTACCATGTGCTCAGACCTTCCTGTCCTTCAGCAGCTTAGGATCCTCCATTCACCCAACACGTTTCCAAGAGCCAGATTTGTATGAGAAAAACCCTGGAGTTGTAGCAGTGAGCAAGACAGACACAGTTCCTGCCCCAGGGGGCTCTGCAGAGTTCTGCATTGTCTAGTAAAACTTTCTGTAGTGATGGAAAATATGCAGATGGAATGCGGCTAGTGTGACTGAGGAACTGGATTTTTAAATTTAATTAAATTTAAATAGTGACAAGCAGCTAGTGGGTACTGTATCAGCATGGTTCTAGTCTGCGAGGGAGGGCAGGAGGACCGAGAACTGAGACTGACATCCGTGAAGTAATGACAAGCGCTGCAAGTCAGTGTTTTGTTACAGACCAGGGCTTGGCAGACCTTTCTGTAAAGGGCCAGATCGTCAGTCTTTTGGCCTTACCATCTCTGTGAGTCAACTCTGCTGTTAACACAAACGCAGCCACAGATAGTATGCACATGCATGGGCAGGGCGATGTTCCAATAAAACGTTTACAGAAACAAGCAGTGAGCCAAATGCCCACAGTTTGCCAACTCTTAGTATAGATTAAAAAAGACAGGTGTTTAAAGACAGAAGGCAAAGGTGTATTGTGAAGGAAGTTCCTCTCTGGACTCTTTCTGGGAAGATGATTATGATTTGGCTATGTAAATGATATTTTGGCTGAGGGGAAAACCTAGGCCCAGATTCTAGGAGTAATGCAATTGAGTGTTTTCCAGAGAAACAGAGACCCATCTGAAGGCATACACAGACAGGAAGGAATGTGGCTAGATAACAGAACATAATGAAAGCCAACCCAAAGGGGTTTTAAGTGCATTTTAAGTGTTTCCTTTTCTCCTTCTTAAACTTTCCTAACTTCAGGATCCGGAAGCATTGGCTCAATTAATGCTGTCCATACCACTAACCAATGATGGAAAATATGTACTATTAAACGATCAACCAGATGACAGTGACGGAAATCCAAGTGAAAATAGAGGCGCAGAATCTGAAGCCTAACTCTCTTGCGCCTTTGGGGGAAGAGCACCCAGGAAGGAGAGCTACCTCCCTAAGGGTTTTCAACTTCTCTGATACACAGGCGCACGACCTGGTTTCAGAACGCTGACAGTCACGTGTGGAATGTACTCTCAATGCCTTGGTACAGAGACTTGGGAGGGAAACAGTAAGAAATGGTTGACAACATTCCTACCCATCTACAAATGTTAATTTAGGTGCTTTGTGGTAAGTCTTTTCTTAGATTGTTATTGTTCAGCGCTCAAATGAAAGTTATGAGAAAATGCAGTGTTCACTTTATTTGAATGTCATCTTTTTAGTTTCCAGTATCCTTTTTTTAAAATGGTAAAAGCCTAGATTGATAAACACTAAATATTTCCTATTAATATAATCTATTTTTGTATTTTACTTAATAAGCTTTAAGTGCCTGTCATTCTGAAAATTGTATTTATAATCAAGCTTGTCTCATAATTGGACCTAATAGCATTAATTTGTGCAGTTAGGTGACGAGCCCTGCTTTGAGGCCGGAACACTAGCAGAAATGCAGGTCTAGTTTTGATAATTGCCCTAGACATGCAGTAAAAAGACTAGCAGATGAGTACGACAAAAGATATTTAATTTTACATTACACAGAAGTGGAACCTTAATGAACCAGCATTAAGAAGTTTACAGTCCTTTAGATATTTACTGTTTTTAGTGGTGGATCACCATGGACAGGGTATAGCTCTACCAGGTCCTGTTTCTTCTGAGCCAGACCCTCCTCAAGGAAGGGACCAGTTAATTTTAAGTCACTTGAAGCACAGCTGGTCATGGGGCTTGGTATAAAGTTCCTATTTCCACCCCTGACATAATTCAGTTCCTGGCAACTCAGCCCGATCCACCATTCCTTCTGACCCGGAAATAAGTATAATGAATTGGTACCATGTGTTTAATTATAACCAGGTTCAACAGAATATCATTGTCTTTGTAATGAATTAACCTAGCAGTAAATGCTAGCAAATAAAATCTATCATTCTGTTTCTTTTGCTTTCTGTGGTTATTTTCTAGAATATCCTTGGAAGAAAACTAAAGTCAGTTCTGTAGCTTTAACAGTTAATTTCCAAAAAATTAGGGCATAATGAAATCACAACAGAGGGGGATGATAATCAAAAAACCTGTATTCAATGTTAGTGGAATAATGTGATCTCAATACCAGGTTTTAAAAGGTGTTTTTAAAATGGTAGATAAAACAACTTTTGCAACCTCAAATTAGGTTGTTATACAGGGTCCACCTGAGGAATCCATGTTTATAGTGCATACACCGTCAGAGACATGATGGGCTGGTCTGGTCTGAGCCAACATGAGATGATACACCACAAAATTATGAGTTCAGTGCTAACTAATGCCTCACAGATTTGCAGAGCATAATTAGATCAGGAATTCTCTGCTAGGCTACAAGAGCCATGGTCCCCTGGATGTCTTTTGCTCACTTAGAACTGTTCAGGGTGGAAAGAATCTCAAGACATGAACAATATTGTTGAAAACTAAAATCTTTTAACAATTAAAAAAAAAAATTAAGAATGTGTGGCTTAACTATGCCACAAAGCATGTAAATCATAAGAAAAACAAAGACAAATTCAATACATTCAAACTAACTTCACAAAAACACCACACAATGAAAAAATTAACTGAGCATATTAGCAAGCACACGACTGACAAAAAATTACTATGCAGACTATATAAAATATTCCCATAATTAAAAGATAAACTGGAAAAAAAAAAGTCATGAAGGCATTTCATAGAATAAAAAGAGTTCTTAAAGAGAAATACGTTCGGTTTCATATACTCAAGGAAATGCAAATTAAAACCACACTGTGATATAATATGGACTGCAGAAATTCACCTGTTGGAGGGCTGGAGCAACGGGGAATCTCATCCATGCATGGATGGGAGTGCAGTTTGGCGTTCTTTCTAATAAACTCGCAAACGACACGGACCCTACCACTAGCAGATTCACTTGTGGGTACACATCCTAGAGGAACTCAACACACATACCCAGACACATACAGTAACGGTTACAGTACCCCAAATCCGGAAGTAACCCAAATGTCAACAGAATAGATAAAATATCTATTCACATAACAATACTAGAGAAGTAAAACTAAATGAATGTTAACTATATATATCAACAAATGAATTTCAAAAATGAGGAATTAAAGCCATATTGGCATATAGTAAAAATCCATTTATACTAACTTAAAAACATGCAAAAATATTCAAAAAAACATGTTGCAATGCTAGAGGAAAGCAAGAAAGAGGCGCCAACATTCTGCACTGTAGTTTTCTCTGCGAAAGGGAGCTGGGAGGAGGGGGAGCAAGGGGAGCGTGCGTCTGAGACGGTGCCGTAATAGGCTCTCAGCCTACGGCTACCCTGGTTACTATTTTTATTCTCCAAACAGTACAGACATATATACTCTTGCATGTGTCATGTATTTTAAAATAATTTTTAAGTTTAGAAACAGTCGGTGACTTACCCTTTCTCCCAACTTACTGAAATGTGTATTAATACATATGAAAGCACTCCAAAAAATTAACATGTGCCATGTAAAAGAAAGGTGGGATGGGAAATAGGACCTTTTTATTAGCCAGCTATCCTCACCAATTTTCATCATTTCCCAGTGCTGCCCTGATTGGTTAGCGCCTGTCAGACTGCCTTCTTTAGGGAAGTGCGGGACCTGCCTTACATTGTCTCTATGCTTAGCTATTTAAAAAAGGAATCATTTATATGAGACCCACTTGGAGTCAAATTCAGGCTGTTTATCTTCAAACTTTTCCACCTAAAAGAGTAATAACAGTACCAGCTGACGATTATATGCCAAGTGCACTGCTGCCTATGAGAGTGATCGTAATAGCTAATATTTATAGCACTGTTCCTGATACATGAAGTGCTTTACACGAGTTAATCCAATCATCCATCCATCAGCTACACGTCGTTATCTCTGTTGTGCAGAAGTGTAGCACAGAGGTGTCAAGCAGCAAACCAAGATTCAAACCCCCCCCAAGGCCTGACCCCAGTCTATGCTGCTAACCACTATGTGATATATACATACATGTATACAGTTATATACATGCACATACATGTATGTACATACATACACACATATGTATCACAGATAACCAGAAACAAAGCATCAAACATCAAAAAGAGTAAAATGCCTAGGAATGAATTTAACCCAGGATGTGAAAGACCTGTATATCGAAAACTAAATGGAAAGATATTCCACGCTCATGGATTGGAAGAATACTGTTAAAATGTCCATAGTACCAAAAGCAACACACAGATTCAATGCAATCCCTATCAAAATTCCAATGGCAATTTTCATAGAAATATAACAAACGGTCCTAAAATTTGTATGGAACCATAAATAACCCCAAACAGCCAAAGCAACCCTGAGAAGAACAAAACTGGAAGAATCACACTCCCTGATTTCAGACTATATTACAAAGCTATAGCATTATAACAGTATGGTATTGGCATAAAGACACAGATCAATGGGACAGAATAGAGAAAACTACACATATATGGACAATATACAACAAAGGAGCCAATAATATACAATGGGGAAAGGATAGTCTCATCCATAAATGGTCAGGAAAACTGGACCACTCTTATACCACATAAAAATTGACTCAAAATGGATTAAAGACTTGAAAATAAGACCTGAAACCATAAATTTAGAAGAAAACATAGGCAGTAATCTCCTTAATATAGGTCTTGGTGATGATTTTTCTTTAAATCTGACACCAAAAGCAAAAGAAACAAAAGCAAAAACAAGTGGGACTACATCAAACTAAAACGATTCTGCACAGCAAAGGAAACTCAACAAAACTAAAGGCAACCTACTGAATGAGAGAAAATATAGCTGATTAAGGGGCACTAATACCCATAATAGACCTCCCACAACTCAGCAGTAAAACAATCTGACTGAAAAATAAATGGGCAACAGGTATATGAAAAAAATGCTCAGCATCATTAATCATCAGAGAAATGAAAATCAAAACCACATTTCACACCTGTTAGATGGCTATCATCAAAAAAACAAAAAATAACTTGACAAGAATGTAGAGCAAAGAGACCCCTGTTGGTGAAGTAAGATGGTGCAGCCACTGTGGAAAACAGTATGGAAATTCCTCAAAAAATTACAGAACCGCTATACGATCCAGCAATCTCACTTCTGGGTATGGGTTATTTATTCAAAAACTGATTAGAAAAAGATATATGCAACCCGATGTATAAACTCTTCCCCCTCACTTTAATGCTAGCATTACGATCGAATTTCACTACACACAGATCTTAACATGTTATAGAAAATACAGTCCTTAAAGATCTCAGAATGGTGGCATCAGATCTATACTGAAGAGACAATAAATTTCATCTACTTTCCTATGTCTCCACTGATGAGAACTGGAGCTATCAAGTAAACCTGGTGCTAAAGAAGAGCCAGGCTATTAAAATAGAAGAAAATATCCACAAACTTACCCCATAGGCTTTTTAAATACTACATATAAGAACTTTTTGTGTAAACTAAACTCTAACTGCCATCACCATATGAGTTTACTGGATAGTCCTATGGCTTCACTTCATCTCTACAGCTTCCACTTATTCTGGGTTGCTTTTTAACTGAAATCTTTGACAATCTGTTAAAATTGTTCCTAACATCTAAAAACCTTTGTTTAAAAACAATTGACATGTTATTAAAACTCCCTTGAGAAAAGGAATCTCATCAGTCTACAACTCCTACAACCTTAGCAGAAAAAAGAATTTCAATTATTAAAGTCTACCTAGTAACTTTTAGCCAACCCAGCATAAAAGAGAAACATGATGATGTATGTGATGGTATTACATCATCTTTCCCACAAACTTAAACATTTACTACCTCAGAAAAGGAGCAGCATTCAGACCTCGACAAGGACGATTTCTCCTGTTATTTAAAAGGCTAATAAATGTCTCATCTCCAGTGTAATATTGTTTCAGTTCAACTTGATTGCAAATGGCACTACAGTTATTTCTAACATTAAATACTGCAAACTAATGATCCTTTCCCAGGATTAGGATTTAAATATTCATGTGCCTTTTACATGAAAACAACAAGCAATAGAAAGATCAAGAATGTACAAAGGAAAAAGAACAAAAATCTTCACTTGAGATATATGAAGAGGAGCCAATACCGATTTTATACTTGAAATTTGTGCCTATGTGCATGCAAGTATTTTTTTAAAGATAAATTCCATATATTTCATTAGATTAGAGGAACTCCAAAAAGGTTAATGTTAACTACTGGTTTAAGATATTCAATTATGAACATAAACATCCAGGGGAAGTAAGTTTTTGAAATTGTATTTATTAATGTTTTATTATACATATTATATTCTATTAGAATTGAGGAAGGGGAAGCCCCACTTAAGTGAGGTAACAAACTTGCCATCTTTTACAAAATTTAATTAGAACTGACATGTTATGGTTAGTCCTTAATTCCTGAGAATTTGAACATTAAGTTTTCTGTGAATGTACAATGAAAGCTCACACTAACTTTACAGTATGTCTGAAAAAAAGGAAAATATTAACAATATGTTAACATGAACCATCATCCAAATGCGTATATTAACTTAGGTAGGAACCACTCAAGCCCTGTTAATCCGCACTTCAATAACATTTAAATGCTTAATCTTTGTTCAGAAATTTTATTTTAAATATGTGATCTTATTATACTTTATCCAGACTGCAAACTAAAGGCAAAAAAATAATCTGTCACTTTCTTCTCAATTGTAGGTATCCACAGAGTTAGCATGTGAAGTCTGCGTAGTATTGATAATGGACAGACATCTGATTCTCTTCTAATTATAATTTTATCCTTTTAAAAAGAGATGATTTTAGGGAAGTTAGAGAAGAAAAACAGAAAAGCAATAGTGTTTGCTATGAAATGGTGATAAATTTGATATAATCCAATGCAAGATCATTAACAGAAACATTCACAATAATGAAAATATAAATTATTAATTATGCAGCATGCTTTAGGGCCATTTCTACAGTTAGTATGAATTATAAATATTAAATGCCTTTAATCCAGTCATTGCCCATAATTTAGTAAGTCATGTTTATATAATCAAAAACAAAATAACAAACAAAAAAACCACAGTTCCTACCTATTCTGTTTCTTCTGACTTTTAACAGTGAAAGCGTTTATCTTGGGCTGGGAAAATAACCCTGACCATAACCATGGATACAGGGCATTGTATACCTGTTCCAAAAGCTAGATGGAAATCAAACAACAATGTTAGAATTACTTGCAGGATTTACCCAAAGAAATGCTTAATAGGCAAGTGCAATGGAAAATCAAATTATTTCCCAAAATGATGTTACTACTACATGTAAAGTTTCAAACTTAGTTTTCATTGTAAAAGTATCACTGTATTATATATTAAAAGATGATAGGCCATGATTAACCATTTAACTATTAACTGACAATCTTTACAAAAAATAAAGCTAGCAGCTTGCTGGGAACTAAATTTACTCAAAATCTTTCTATGCTTTATAAAGTAGTAAATGATTTAATTCATTAGCACTTTATTCTCACAGTGGTAAATTTTTAAAAGCCTGCACAGTGCTTAATATGATGACTTAGATTATACTTGGTTTGAATAAAAAGTCTGCCCAAACCATCACCAAGATTTCGATTCAACCTCATGAGGAAGAAACCTGAGTCTGGTTGCAGAAATAAGAATTCATTCAGTTTTCCTCTGATATCATACATAGGGCCTTCAACCAAAAGTGAAGCTTCAAGTAGGACTCTATGGCTTTATCTGAATTTTCTTTCATCTCGTGTATTAAGTAAGTCTTAAATTTAAAGCAGTTGTAGATTAAATGTTCTCAAAACAATGTAAACTAGTTATAACATATCTCACCAAGGACACCAGCAGCTCGTGAGTCACAAGAAATTAACAATGAATGTTTATACTATACATAAAGGGTACATAACACGCTTGTGCCTCACCTCTAGTATCAAAACCATCTTCATATATTCTTTTTATGAGAACATTGATATGTATGCTCCATTAATTTTAGGCTCAATTCCTTTTGTTTAAACATATATTTACTGGCTGTACATAGTGTATGCATTGAATTTCCAATGACTGGACAAATATGGATCAAAGACCTATGCAAATAGAAATTATAAACATTCATGTAGATTACAAGAGATCTGAGGTGGCAGTTTAGGAGTTTGGATTGGCCCTTCTATAAATTCACTTCAAATAACTGTTTGTAGGCACATCTTCTAGCCTGAAGTCCAGGCAAAAATACAGCTTTAAAAATCTCATTCTCAATCTTTGAAAAGTAGAGCCTTTGGACGAAGAATGGACTTAGCTTTAGAGCACTGCCTTAAAAGAGCTGCAACATCTAAACATTTCCCAGGGATGTGGCCCAGGAAACACTTCGTCATTAGCTTACTAATGTCCACGTCACTGGCAATAGCACTGACACAATTCTGATGATTTCATAGGAACACTGCATACCATCAACATCATTTGACAACAGGATCTGCAGGAACAGTGTGGTCGGACAGGTCTCCACTGTTCGTCGTAGTCTCTTCTAGAAGCATACATGAAAATAATATTGGACATATTTATGTTCATTTAAAAAAATGAATTGAGAATAAAATTCAGAAGAGCTGTGTTGCTCGATTTCAAATTAAGAAAATGTTTTATCTACCAAATATCTAACATTAATCACAAATTGTATCTAGATTACCTCAATTTTTGAAAAATCTAGGCTAAATATTGCAAATACAACCTTTTGACTGGTTCTTAATGAGGGTACAGATTTGTGAAAGATCAGAACAGCTTCCGGGGCACGCTCCCCATAGCCGGGGCAAGAAACCACTCTTACAGTGCATGCTGGTACAGAGAAATGTGGCAGCAAATCCACATATAAAATTGTCCAGAATGAACAACTTCCCATTTGTATTTGTAATTTATTTTTAAAAGCAGCTTTTATTATGATTATGATAAAATGAATTCTTTGCTTTTTGTGCAAATTCACATGCACATATTTAATTAACAGACAAAAACTATTTGATTCACGGATCCAGCAACTCGGACACACATCTCTAAGTGCCTTTAGCTAGAATCCTAAAACACAACAATTGGGGCATTTGAGTGATATACAGCAACCAAAATTTTAAAGAGTTCCTTAAAAGGAACAAAGTCTAAAAGCAAGGTACTCCATGAGCCTGAAAGGTTTGTTTTGTGTTAATGCTTTAGGGTTTTAAAGTAAACATCCAACTGCATAGTATGCCCAGCCCCCTGGGGCTGGAGAAAGGTTCTGGCACAGGAAACGCCTGAGCAGAACCTAAATGATAACTGAGTTTCTCCCTAATTTAGATTATACTGACTCGAATTCTTCCAAATGGCTTTGCTAAATATTATCTTAGCCTTGAAAATGAACCCAAACATAATTTTTCATTTATTAAATACAGAGTATCAGCCTGAAATTTTTCAAGCACACAATCTTTATTTACTGAGTCTAGATTCCAAAAATGCCTGCATATGCTCCTTAATAATATTTAATTTAGCATTGTTAGTGAATATTTTTGATATATCTATCCAACTAAATTACCTCTGTTCAGTATTAAAAATGTTTTAAATTTAACTGACAAAATAACATTAATAAAAACATTGTATTTTTTGAAATGTTTTATGTTTAGATTTATGAAATACAAGAAAAAAGAAAAAAGAGCGAACAAGAAAACTGTTAACTCAGTTGCTATGACAGAAAAAAGGAAGCGTACATTCCTTAGAGAGGACAATTGTTCCTAAACTTCAAATCTGAGAGAAGTGTATCGTGGGGGCTCCTAAAGTATGAAACACTGAGCAGTGTTCTGAAACACTGAAATATGTAAATACTTTCCCACCATCCTACATAGAATACAATGGACAGAATCCTTTCCTTAATGACCCAAGTTCACTGACATGGCTGTGGGTTATTATGGCTACACTACACTCTGACTCTTCAAGGCTGGGCTACAGAGGAGAGGAGGATCTGTTCCTATGTCACTAAACAGCCCCTACTATTCTATACCTTCTTAATCACCTGACCCATCTCATCTCATTAGGTCAATGCCTCGTCAGCAGCAGCTCTGCCTTCAGCAACATTATTCATGCTCCTCCTCTAAACTGTCCCTTCTTACCTGATACAGGCTGAGGGGTGAAAGAAAACACACTGAGCTTGTTAACTTTATTTAAATTAAGAGTAGATGAATGCAACCGCATAGTTACCTCAGAATGAAACACATAACCTATGTATCTTTCTTCTCAATTTCACAAATGATCCACGTAGACTATTTTTTAAAGACATTTCTTGTCTATATTATTTTTCAAAAGGAAAAGGAAGCTGGGAGTCTGACCAGATAAAATGAGGGGTTAGTGTCTACTCTCTTAAAGAAAGATTTATTGGTCTTGCCAAATTTAAGCTGCTCACTGACCTTCCTTCTTCTTTTCTTGGTTTTCTTCAGCTGCAGTCTTGTCAGCTCTGAAGAAAATTCTTGCACTGCTCAGTGAGAAATAGAGCAATTCAAATTCCTAAGTAAATAAAAAGAATTTAAAATAAAAGCTGAAAATACTTACTGTAGCAGAATATCAAAATTATCATATTTAATGACTTATAATTTCTAAAAAGTTCTAGTGGAAATCATAAATACAGAAACTGAACTAAGTAATCCATCCATTTTAAAGATCTGAGTCAAATGGCTTCCAAATACCATTCGTTTTAAAATAGATTATTACCACTACTCGTCTCACTCGTTAAAATGGGGGTTTTCATAAGATTTGTTTTTTTCAGATACTGTGAAGTAATGAATATCAAAAAGCCAAAGCAGAATTAACTGTTATTCTCCACTAACCTGCAGACACACATCAAGGCGCTTCTGAGTGAGATTCATAGTCTGCAGTAGTTTTTCATCTTGACTAGTTGACTGTACATTCTGTTGCTTAGCAACAGCTCTTATCTCCTTCAGGTACTTCTCTCTAACAGATTGGAACCAGTGAAGAGAGTCAAATTCCTGGTACTGATCCAAAAGCTTCAGAATGTAAGCCACACCTGCAGACATTAGCAAAACCAGAAGAAAATTACAATGAGTATAGAAGTTGTGTTCTACTCCACCAATAATTCCTAATATTAAGCTAACCATTTTTAATTATCCTCTCTTATATTGCTTTTACAGCAAAATAAGTCTAGCAACATGATTTAATTCTTCCTTAAAAAAAAAAAAAAAGATGTGAAAGTATAAAGGAGGAAAAAGCAGCAAGAAGAAAAAAGAAATAACATGACTATGAAAATCACCTGGAAGTAACATATAATTTACAAGGGTGGGGAAAAAATTTCACTGCTAAATAGACAGCAATGGAGGAAGCTACAGAGAAATCAGGGAAACTACAAGATGCTAAGACTGTAAAACAAAACTTAAATATAGGTCCAACTAGCCTAAGTGATTAGCAATACCATATACCAAGGGGGCAAGAGAATGATGATAGTTATAAATTTTTAAAAATAAGTATCAGATGACCCAGCTAAAAAGTAAATACTACCTGTGAAAAATAGATCTACAGAGAAAAACAAACCTATTCTTAAGCAAATCTCTCTAAAAAACCATTATAAGATGAATATAAAATAAATGGGAAAACAATTCCATTAAGCTTACCCATCGCAAAGCCATCATCAGTAAAAGCAGCTCCTAGTTTATTTTTTTTATTCAATTTTTCCTTGCAACTAATGGAATGCTCTACAAAGTTGAGAGTCTAAAAAGATATAATGACATGTTAGAGAAACAACTGTGCTAAAAAATCTTGACAACTAAAGTTCCTACCTAAAACGGGTATTTCAAAAATTATAAATAGGATCTCCTCTAGGTTCCCGTCATTTTGATTTGAAACATTTGCCTCATATAGCCTCTTGGTGAGGTTACAACCTGAACATGTCATATTTATCTTAGTGGCTCTTCTTTCAAAGTCCTTTAAATTTTGAGCACTGCCCCCTCAGTCACTTACCCAAGCCCAGTGCCTTCATAGAGCTGTCATAAAATATGCACGCTTTACACAAAGGACTCTGAGGTGTGGGAAGTTTATAACGTGACCAAAGTTGTACTCTAAGTGAAATCTGGATTCAGAAAAGGAGGCCTGCTTTACCTCAAAGCATAAGCGCTCTTAAGCATGGCAGTCCTTACTTTTACCCACCCAATTCATGCTAATTCTACTTCTTATCATATTCTTGGTTTAAAGGATTAGTAGTCATTTGGATAAATGACCGACTCAAAAAAGTGCTTTCCTAAAATTCAGCTCCTCCAAAATGCCTAATCATATATTTATTCAACAAAGATTAATTACGATAAAAAAAAAAAAAACACCATCAGAGTTCTCTGCAGTGACAGACATGCTATATATCTGCACTGTCCAATACAGTAGGCCACCAGCCACAGAAGGCCAACGAACACTTGAAATGCGGCTCATAAAACTGAGGAACTGGATTTATTTTATCAAATTTAAACTAATTTAAAGTAGCCACTTATAGCTACATATGGATAGCACAACTCTAGAGGGGTAGAGACCTGTTTAAAAATTAGGATACACTAGAAACAACATATGAAGTTTCACTTTATTGCCTGCAAAACAATTTCTTGGCAATTAATTTCATATTTGTGAAATCTTTAACAACTGTTATCTAATTTATGTTTGTCTTTTTTATGGAATCAGATCAACTCAAGTTCTAAAATTCTCTGTAGTGTTCTTACGCTGCCTTGTTTGCTCCATCACTAACTGAAGTCTGATAGGTGCCCTGTAAAACTCCACTCTTCCCCAAATTCACAAGTGGTTCCCCACTGCTGTTTACTAAGGCTCCTCCTCTAAAGAAATGTGGTGAGAACTCACCCTAAGGTAACTGTACCGTTATCAAAGTATAATTTAGACTTCAACTCACCTCTAGTTTGACAGTAACTTAAGATGAAAAGACAATGCTTATTAGATGAACATGGACATTTTTGCTACATCACAGTTATAACTTTTATGATAAAGCACTAACAATAAATGTATAAAAAACTAAAAATTCATGAAAAAAAAGCTGTCAATAGACAGACCATCAGCTACTTTCAATGGATAATGACTATAATATGTAAGAAGATGTGCTAATACAGGCAGCAATATGAAGCTATTACTCTTGATCAAAGTTAGATGTAATCGAAAGCTAGATCTGCTCCATGATATTTAGATTTTATACCTATCCATTTAAAAAATCAGTTTTATATAAAAACCTTTTAGGGAAAAATAACTATTATAGCTAATATATACTTCTCCAATCTCTTAACTCCATTTTCTCTACTGTGACAATTGTTTTTATAATGCAGTTTTGGGTAACTTGAGCTATTTTTGATGGAAACTACAGAATTAGAGTACAACACACTATATATTGAGAAAGCACTAAAAATTTAGTCTAGATGTTAATATTTACTACTCAATAGAGAGCAGCTGTCCTCTTATTCTGTTAAGAGATATGTTAGAAATAACTATATGTTATAACATGACGTGATTAAAGTTAGTCTATATTAATCACTTAAAATGATTATGTGGTATAATTCACCCCCAAAATTATACATATGAAATGGTATACACACAAGTAATTTAAATGACACTAGGTTTCTCTGGCAGTTATTAACAAATAAGAATTTAACTATAAGTCTCATTCTGTATACCTAATAAGTAAAAATTCTAGGGTACACTGAGATAAGGGTTAGTTTTACGTACAACCAAATATATAGTAATACAATCTGTGTGCATGCCCTACTACGAAAAAATTATATTTATTAATTCTTCTTAAAAAATTCCCTTTGGATACTAGAAATACTCACCAGAGGGGGAACAATGATATAGAAATTTCGGAGATGAATATTTTTTGGCCTTCGAAATTCTGGCGCAAAAACATCTACGAGCATTTTGAAATACTCTGTGCCTTCAGCAGAATTTCGTGTGTGATCACTGAGGACTGAGTCCAAATGCCTAAAATACAAAAAAAAAATATATTTACTTGACTCTTTTCTCAAAAGAAAATGTGGCTTTTTAAATCCATCTCTCATCAGCTTTTTGAGAGCACTCAAAAGTAAGAAACATTATAAAACATTTCTAAGCAACTTTCCTTCCAGTTCAGAATGAACTCATCTTCTTAATGACAGAAGCTGATCAATATCGTTTAATCAACTTAGTCTCTAAAAGAGAATATGTAGGGCATCTTGGCACTTAACAGTTTTGTATTTCTTCTACCTACAAGGAGGCCTGTAGGACTCCATTTCATTATAAATAAATTCATCTTCAATCTCACTAATGCTTCTTCCACACCTCCTCACCTCAACCGAAACCTGGGTTTGAGAACTTGGCTTCCCATAAAACCTTCAGAAACATTAGCTTTTTTTCTCCCGCTTCCCTCAGGTATAGCTACTACCATTTTCAAATTATTACTTCCTTACTTATTAAAAAGTTAAAAACTCTTTGAGACACATATGATCCAACTATATTCAACTACTCAATTACTCCCTCCTGAAAGCAGGCATCTACGAAGCTACTCACCACTGCCCTACATTTACCTCGGATTGATACCTGAGCTTCAGTTTTCCTCCTCCATTGTGGAAGAGGTCACTGTCTACTGCGATCACTGATTCATTCTCATAACCCCACAATTCCTTAACTTCACCTGCCATGAACTTTCCTTCACTTTATGTCATACACTCCCCTGCCCAAATCTGGGCACAATATCCCACTCTGACTCCCTTGCACTGCTTCAAAATAGTTTTTAAAGGTCTTCAATTTTGAAATGAATAAGGTCACTTAATAAGAGATAATGATCTGCTTTTCTTCGATACACAAGCCACAAACTAATTTAATCACTTCATGACGTGATTTCAAACAGCTTATTAATTGTACATGGCTTCTTTAACTTGGCAAAGAACTAAGCTATTCATTTCAGAGCAATTTTTCTGTGTTGGGGCCTTATTATCACAAAAATGAACACATGCATTTCCAGTATATTTTTTCATTTAAAAACTTTAAGCCTATTGAAAGTTAAAATATAGTATAATGAACACTTGTATATCCTTCAAGTGGATTCACTATATAACATTTTGCTACATTTTTTTCCTAAAACATTTAAAAGATGCAGACCTCATGTCATTTATTCATAAATAGTACAAATCTATTAAAGAACCAACATATTTTCCTACGAAGCCACAATATACTATTATGTCTCCCCCCAAAAATACAGTATTATCTAACAAACATGTTCGAGTTTCTGCAGTTATCCCCAAATATCCTTTATAGTTATTTTCCCCTTATCTAGGATATGATTAGAAATCGCCCACTGCATTTGGTTGTCAGGTGTTTTTACTCTCCTCCTCTAGAACAGTCTCCTTGCTTTGTCTTTCATGACATGTGACATTTTTAAGAGTCTAGGCCAGCTGTTTCGTAGAATGCCCCCACATTCTGCATATCTCGGGTGATTTTCTCATACTAAATTCAGAACGAACATTTCTGGCAAGAATACAACACGGGTACTTGCTATTACATTGCATCTGGAGGCCACGTAATGTCAGTGTGTCCAGTAACTGGTAATAGGTTTGATCACTTGGTTAAGGTGGAGTATAGCAATCTCTCTCCATTGTAAAGACAGTTTTCCCCACTTTGTAATTAATAAACAATTTATGAATCAATACTCCGTTACCCAAAAATATTTTAGAATTCAGTGATGATTTTTGTCTTATTTTAAGTGTATTAGTGGTGATTGCAAAACAGTGATTCCCCGCTCCCCAAATTTTCTCATCCCTACTATATTTATTAGCTGGCATTCTTCTACAAAAAGGAACACTCACTCTGCTCCTCTAACATTTTTTATCATCACTATAACACGTGGCTTTTTTTGTTCAATGTATTATAATCGATTTCTACCATTATTCTTTTTGATACTCAAATTATCTCCACTTTCTCCAGGGATGCCCCCTCATGTCTGACTCAATAACTGGTATAATTATGAATAATAAAACTTAACTCAATTCTAAATGCCTCTTTCAAGTTTTGTGTTCCAAAGTCACTACTGACTCAAGTCTATAGATCTGCACTACATGATAAGACAGCCATTATAATTTAAATATAAATGAAATAAAACTTTGAATTCAGTTCCCCGGTCCCATTAGCCTTATTTCAAGTTTCAACGGCTACACGTGGTAGTGGCTACTGTCCTGAATGGTGCTGCTCCAGGCTGCACGAATGAAGGACTGGCATTCCCGAGAAGTGTTAGTAAACAAATATTAAAAAAGCAAAAACAAATTTTATTAATGAAATACGTGATATTTTTTATATGAAATACTCAAAAGTAGTTAAGTACTTAACACGTTAGTACATTTCATATGGACTAGCCACATTTCCGGTGTTCAATAGCCACATGTGGCAAGTGTGTCTAGAAGAGTCCATTTTTAGTGAAGTTGTACAGATCTCAGAATACTACAGTCTTAAAAAAGCCCTTACATTTCATAAGCTGAAACCGTAACTTGCATAATAAAAACACTGATATATAAGCTTAGATATTACCCTCTACTCTTCTCTTTCATAAACACATATTTTTTTAAATCTCCAAATTCGGATTATTCCAAAATTAGCTTACCTTGCTGCTTTTAATGTTTCTTCTGCAAGACCTTCTTCTTTTACTAATTCTTCAAAATTAACAATATCTTCAAGGTCGGGCACAAATCTACATAAGAATTTGGGAAGGAATTCATTAAGGCAAGATGATGTGCACTGAGGCTGGGAGAGATGTGAGAGTGGTACTCCAGAACTCTGAATTTTTTCAACTCTATATTTGAAAAGAATTTTGCATTTATTATATTATTAATATCACCACTTTAGTTCCAAATTTAATTTTATACATTAATCCAATTCTAATCCTTAAAACCATGTAATCTTTAGAACCATTCAAACTGTACTGATAAAATAAGTTAACTATAACTTTAAAAGAAATAGAGTTTTCAAAGACCTGCTATATTTTAAGGAGAAAAAATGAACCAGAATTAATGGTTTTTGTCCATATTTTGTATCAAAGTATATCAATAATATATATTTCTATAATATTACTTATAATATAAAGGACATAAAAATTTTTAATGGAATAAGGTAAAAATGTTTGCATCCATACCTAATGGCATTGCTGCTACAATGAAGGCCACCAGATCTTATCATTCGTATGTAGCCCATAGCATTACCTTAAAAACAACACATAAAAAAGATCAGATATTTATACAAATAATCCCAAGTTCTAATAATCAGGAATACAGTTATGTAGAGTAGTCAGTTACGAGGTGCCCACAGCAAAATACTCTGCTGTATTTTACTTCAGTTCTTACTCCATAAAGCATATTTGTGCACTTAAAAAATATAAATGTACATACTTATACACATCTGTGTTAAACCTTTTAAAAATAAATGTACTCATTTGATAAAATTAAATGATGACTTTTTAAAAAATTACTGTATCAACAATTTCTTTACTCTCATAGTGAGAGCCTCCCAGCCTCCCTCCCTCACACGCACAGCTGTAATCTTTATTTGAGTCCTCCCAAATTTATACCTTCAGACTGCACTATTCCTCGAGGCTTTTTTATCCGATGCCTACACCTACGTGTCTAAGAAGAAATTTTAATTCAGTATGTTCAAGATCTTCACCACCCCCCCAATTATGTTTCCTATTTCAGAAGCTGACAATTCCATCCTTCCAGTTGCTCAGGCCAAACGCCTTGGCTCCTCTCTCATTCACACTTTATATCAAATCAATGGGCAAAATATGTTGGCTCTGCCTTCAAAGTTTAGCCAGTATCCACTTTTTACTACCTTCACAACATAACCAATATCCAACCACTTGTCACCACCTTCACAACTATCACCCTATTCCAAACCCCCACCACTCTTGCCGAGACTACTATGATATGCAATGGCCTCCTGACTTGCCTACTTCCACCAACACTGCAACCAGTTGGTCTTTTAAAACTAAACTGAAGCACATCATTCCTTTCCTGAAAACTACCATGGCTTTCCATGTTACAATAAAGTCCAAGCTGACACCCAAACACAGCCTTGCATGACCTTGCTCCTTAATGCTGCTGTGATATCGTGGCCTACCACCCACATTCCAACCCCTATTTCCCAAAAATGCTAAGCAAACTCAGGGCTTCAGCACTTCCTGTCATCTCTGCCTGGTATACTCTTTCCCTCAATATGGACATGGTTTATTCCCTTGTGTTATTTAGGTCCCTGTTCAAAAATCACTTCCTTAGAACTTTCTATGAACGTCACTGAATAGCACTGCTCAGCTACATTACATCTCCTTACCCAGCACTTATCACTCATACATTATGTATCCTTTTGTGTCTCCCCCAACCAGAATGCAAATCCATGACACAGTTTTTTTCTTCACTGCTCCATCCCTAAAGCCAACATGTTCTGGCACATAGTAGGAATGCAATATATATTGTGCAATCTAATTGTATTTACTTGGGAGAAAGGACAAAAAGGTAAGAAGCAGCTAACATCTCATAAACATTGCAGTAATTGCTTTACATACATTATCTCATCTGATGTTTTTAACAAGCCTCAAAGTAGGTATCGCTGAAATGTGGCTTTAGGGCCTATCTCAATATGAAAGATGATGTTAAAAGGTTTCTTTAATATGCATCTTAAAAGAACCAAATATCAGTTTGTTTTCCTCAAAACTGTCAGACTAAAATCTGACTGATCAAAATGTGCTGGTGAGAAGCAAGTAAGAGTAGCACTTAAGAGCAAATCTCGGAAGCTGGACTACTTGGTTCAAAGCCAGATTCTGACACTTTATGGCTGTTAAGACCTAGATCAAGTTATAAACCTTATATGTCAAACTCCTCATCTGTTAAACTCTAAAGGGGCAGAGACTTTGTTTATTATATATATCACTGCACCTAGAAACATTTGTTGTACGTTTGTTGTCCTCAATAAATATCTATGGAATGAATGAAAATAACACTTCATAGCACTATGAGTTTTATGTGAGTTAGAATACATAAAGCACTTACAACAGTCCTGGCATACAGTGAACGCTCAATAAATGTCAGCGGTCGTTTTGTTAGTTTAGGAGGCAGTTCTGAGGTTCCTTACTGCTCTCAAAATATTTTGCAGACTCAACAGCACATTACTTTATAAGCAGAGAAAAAGAATTTATATTTTCTAATAAGAGATAAAAAAAAAATGAAAAGGGTAATATTCCCCAACTGTGGAATGGATCCTGGTGGCATCTCAGGTAAGATTATTTTTTGTGTATTAGAAGAAAAATGTGTATTTCACTGTGTAGTATGCTAGTCATTTATCCACTAATAATCTCTTGACTTACCAATTAATTCATAGGAGAAAAATTATACTTTTAAAAAATATAAAAATAAATAGTACAGGCAGTATCACGTGGGGGTAAAAAAACCTCTGATATTGGTATATGAATAAATGAAGTTTCAGGCAACACTGCTCTAGAAAAACAGCTTTTAATCTGAGGCCAAGAGACTAACTTGAAGCACTCTGACATAGTGTATGTGCATATGGGCATTATTCTGGGGGAATTAATCCAGAAATTTCATCAGATTCTGAAAATGAGTCAAGAACCATTGCTTTAGTTTACAATCTAACGTCAAATGTTCCTATGAATAAAAGAGTACTGATCTGACAATACCTCATTATTAAACTGTTTAAAATAATAAACTTATGAAGGTGAAATTCACTTAAGTTCTTATACTAATACATAATAGAAATGTCTAATATTTAAACTAATTAATTTATAAAAGTTAAGTTTATGTTCAGTGACTTTACTCCAGAACCAAATGCTTATAATATCTATCCCAAAAGGAAATGTAAAGGCTCTTGAGGATAATAACTATTTGCATCCTCGGCACCTAGAATAATATTTGGTGTAACCAATTCTTAGTAAATGTTTGATAAATGAATAAATCTCAGCAGGCATAATTTTACCAATTTATAGTCAATAAGAATTTACTAACTGCTTGGTGTCTACAACTGTGAAGAATATAAAATACTTTTGGACTTAGAGCTAAAAAAAACTCTGGTTTAAATCTCAGCAAACCACTTATTTTTCAAATTTTTTTGCATATTTAAAATGGTGATTACATGCCTAGCTCACATAATTATTGTGAGGACACAGAGATAATATATGTGAAAAGTTCAAATATAGTTTTATTAATCTGTGATTATTTTTAAATGCAATTCTTGGTTTTAAATATAAGGTAACACATTTCAGAAGACAAAAATCTACTTGTAAGGCAGAGGACAACTCAAGAAATTATATTTCTACATTTGATCTGAGCTCACAATTGAAAGGTGAACTCAGATGCTCTTCTATTATCCATATTTAATATATGAGATAGAGTCTTGATATTTGTACTTTATTTCCCAACACTTTGGTAACAACTTACCAATCTGGCTGATGAGCTGCCTGAACTGATCAAGGTAGCTTTGTCCCTCTGGAGTTATTCCAAGTTTTCTAATGCCTCGATTGAATTTTTCTGCTCTTTCAAAAGGATACTAGAGAGATAATTTAAAGACTACTTTTATTATAAAGCATCAAATACCTACCAAATCAATACCACCAGTACCACCTTCCTTTCTAATTGTGTATTTCCACTGTGCTGAAGAAAAAAAACTCACTCAAGTCTAATGACGAAAAATGTACAGTACAAAAAAATACAAATATTCAAGGTCAATAAAAAAATAAATTTCTTTGATATTAGCTAAGGGGAATAATTATTAATGCCATCAAACTTAAATTTCCCACCCCAACTCTCAGATAGAAAGAAACCAATTCCTCCCAGAAACGTCTGTTCAGAGACATGTGACCACGTTTCTGTGGACTGAACAGATATTAGGTGCTTATATAATAAACACACTTCTTCCCAAAAAGCGAATATCGGCTAAACTGAAATTTCTAGTTGCCATCACCAATAACAAATGATTTTTCAAGTTTTAGCTGATTAAAACATTTAAGAAACTATTCATTTTACATTAACAAACAGAAACGATCCTTATGAGATAGTTTATACAGTTCTCCACTGATAACTGTAATTTTATTATTCTACCAGAAAGAAGTATTTTTCTGCTCTGACAATGAAGAGAACTGCAACTAGTATACAAGAGTGCTGGAATCGGGTAATGTTAAAAGGTGATTAAAATAGTTCTGGATGTGGCAATTCAAATATGCGACCCATTTAAATAAGCCTGTTGGTTCTCTATCCAAATGGCTACGTATCTCTGTACTGTTATCACTCAACAATTCTTCAACTTAATATAAGAAAACTCAGCCTGGAAGATGAAGAGAAAACAGCATTCATAAATCATAGGTGGGAATGTCAATTGGTACAGTATATTTAGAGTGCTTGGCAAAATGTTTCAGAAGTTTAAATACTCGACAGTCTTTAAATACTCTTCGAGAAATCTCTCAGGAATAGTCTTCGAATACACAGAGATAAATGTGTAAGGATATCATCTATAGCACTGTTTCTAACACTGAAAATCAGAAAAACCTAAATATCCATCAGTAGGAGAAAGTTAAGTAAGTGATGGTATACATCTTTACTATCAACTCTTAAAAAAAATGAGGTAGATTTACATGTATTGCTGTGATAAGCACACTGCAAAACAGTATGTATACTATTACTCCATTTATGTTAAGAAAAAAGCAACATATATATATATAGTGCAAATATATCTGTTTATTACACAGACACCTGAAAGGCAGCACATCACACTGTAAATAGCAACTGCCTCCAGAAAATGGCACTGAAAGAGAAATGAGAGAAGATATTCAGTTTATGCACTCTGTATTGTTTAAATGCTTCAGAAAGAGCATGTATTGCTTTTGTATTATTTCAAAATTAAGAAAGTAACACCTGGCTACATTGATCATTTAATGTTTTCTTACACTTTAGCCTAAAGAGAATGCAGAAAGTAAGAAACCATAAGGGAAAAACAAGAAACTTGGAAGCCAGATCTAGGAGATATTATGTGAAAACTAAAACTAAAACCCCAGTAGAGACCCTCATAATGAATTTTAGCATAACCATTTGCTATATACTCAATGGTTAAACCAAACTATGTAAAATACCTTATGATCATTTTGGTCCTTGATTTCCCTGAAAAACCGAATATCTTTAATCAGTCGGGATTTGATATGTTCATCGTACATAAATTGGCTAAATATATAGAACTTCTTTTTCAAAAACTGGTAGGTGAAATTAACCTATAAAATTAAATTTAGAAAGTTGGGAAAAGTTAAAAATTTTAAATCGATGTTACTGAATAACATTTATAAAATAATTTATATAAGACTTTATAAAGTCTAATATTTATAAAGTCTAAATCACGTTGGACCTGAAATATTTCAATAAATGAAATTTATTGCCCAAGTTTACAGAACTTCCTATAAATTCCCCTTAAATATTTTTACTACAAAAGAAAAAATTGAAAATATTCATTATAGGACTAAGAACTATAGATTAAACACTAGTTTTTACGTCATCAACCACAGTCAGAAGTTTCTATGCTCTTCCATCTATAAAAGATTCTTTATTACTAATCTTCATGTCTAGGATGATACTAAAGTAAGAAACGTGGTGCTCTTTAAACTTTCCTGAAAGAAGATTGTAAACTTTCATTATTTATCCATAAATATTCTGAACACGTATTAGACGCAAAACAATGTACCTGCTCTCACGCTGGACATGGTCCTCGTCATCATGACGTTTATATTCTAACAGGAGTGACAGACATTCTAAACAAGTATATGTTAAATAAATTATTAAATCTAGACTATAGTAATTTCTGAAATGAGAAGTGTGGGTGCCCGTGAGAATAACACAAGGTCCTGATCTAGACTCCGAAAACCCTGAGAAAGTAAACTCTGAGCTGAGATTAAAGTCAAAATAACAAGATTAATTCTGACCTACAGATGGAAGCCCTGTACTAAATTCTACCCCCACAACCCCAGTTTAGCTCTTTTCAACAGTTTTTATTGGACCAATTATAGAAATGGGTGCTTTTTCAGAACTTTCCTTGTGGTTTAAACATAGCTTTTTCTCAATCGTCTTAGTAGTAGTCTTAGTAGAAGCAGTCCCCTCTTTATCTTTCCCATTCTTAATAGTGGGTAACTCTGCCAGCCTCTGATCATACTCTGCTATGCTCGCTTTTATCATCATCAGACATCAGGAACTTACTTTCATTAGTGTGATTAACTGATTAATGACTATATGCCTACCAGACTGTAATTCCTGTGAGAACAGGAAATGTCTGTTTTTCTCACCCTAAGGCCCAGCATAGTATCTTACATATGAAATATGTTCATAATTATATCTATTACTTGTTTGCCAGGTAAGGTAAAAAGTTTATCCTTAAAGATTCCAATACAATCTCTATATGGATGACTCCTTATTTTCAATTTGGAACTGACTTTCTGTATCTCATTTCCTTATTGGTAATCAATAAAACAGAGCTCTAATCACATCACTCATCAGCTCAAATACTTCAATGGCTCCCCCACTGTATACTAAAAAGGTCCCTATGTAACTTTCATTACATAACTTCTCCCTATTCCCTTACTCCCAAATATTCTTAATAACATTTTATTATTTAAGCATTCACATTCTTCTTTTAAGAAGATCTGAAAAGCAGATAATTCAAATATTCTTCATATAAGGAAAAACAGCATTCAAGTTCTACTGATTTCCTCAAGTGACTGAATGCCTGTTTATAGGCAGATTCAAAAATATTTTTAGCAAATTGCTATTTTTTATGGATATCAAATAATTAGTAAGATCCCCTAAAAATAGAGCATGACTTTTGTTAAATAAATTGCTGTCAATGATTTGCTTTCAAAAGTAACTTTCAAAGAATATCAGACAATCGACACAAATATACATATATATATATTTATGCTGATGTCCTAAAATCTCCAATGCTATTTCTAATGATGACCATGAGATGGCAAAATATTTTAAAGTGTCTTTTGTATCACAGAGCTTCCATCACATACAACACAATTTTAGTACCAGACATTTTAATTATACCAACCAGAAAAATGGAAATTCTGGTATAATATAAAAAGGTAGTATATATTGAATAGAATATTCTATCAGAAAACTATTTTTCAAACTATCAATTAAACAAGAGACTACTACCCATCCAATCCCCCAAAAAAGGTTCTTACTGTTGTATTCATGATTCCTGTTCCATGTGTTCGAATTGAATTAGCAATATGCCGAATATTAATAGTGTTCAAATGTTTGTTATTGCTTGTTCGTTCAATAAAAATCTGCAATGAAACAAACTTGTGCTAAATAACAACACAACCGTAGCAAACACTGGTCAGTTATCCAAAGAAAATTTTAGAATCTATTTCATTAAAGATAATTTAATTGGAAAGTCATTCAAGATGATAATACGATCAGAGCAAAGGAATAAGCAAGATGACCTCTAAGCAATTTTTTCCTTTCTTTATTTAACCAATTTTCACTATTGAGAATCAATTCATTGCTCCTAAGCCTTCCTACTATATATCCACCCACAGTAAAAGAAAATTTTCTAAAACCCACTCACCTGATTGTTGAGATTATAGAGGTATCGAGACACAAATATATGAATGTTTCTCATAATTTCCAAAACATCCAGGCCCTACGAAACAATCCATGCACAAGCTCTATTATTCATTTAAGATAATCGGTCAGGCTTGTATATAGTGACTTACTGCATATAATTCATTTCCCAATATTTTTTAATCATTTAAAAAAACTATACAAAAAGTATGACCAAAGGTTAAAGGGCCTTCTAACACCTACAATCAGAACTGTCTCCTGGGGTAAACCTGGCTACTTATTATCTTACCCTTTTGTAAAGAGACAAAAACAGTTAAGTTTAAATATTCAAAGAGCCATGACTCACAGTTATTTCCCCACCATTCTTGAGAATATTTGTTTGCTCTCCCAGGGATCTTCTCTATATTTTTTACAAAGTAAACTAAGATTCTAAAAGGTCATCAGGATATGTAATACTTATAAAATACACATTATTTTTCAGGCATTGTGCAAGGTTCTTTATATATAATTCTCAAAAAATGAGTTATTAGTCTTCTAAATTCCACAGCTGAAGAAAATGAAGCTAAGGGAGTTCTCCAAGGTCAAATAGCTAGGAAAAGGCAGAGAATCCAGTGATTTTAGAAAGTCTAATTCCAAATCCTTATGCTTCTTTTAATTACACTAGACCATCTAATGTGCAAGTTACCTATGAAAAATCCTTCATTCTTGAGTTATTATTATAATATCTAATGGTATCATATAAATTGTTCTATAGCTTTTCTAACTGGGGTTCGAAATAGCCCTTTAAGTTTTAATATAGCTTTTCTCATGTTTCAATTAAAAATTGTTTACTCACTTTTCTCCTACGAGACAATAAATACATGAACTGAGACCATTTCTATTTATTTAGGTATCCCTAAACATAATTCGATGCCTAGCCGTGTTTTCAGTGAATAGTAAATATATAAATAAATGAATAAAAGGATATAAATATTGATCCAAAAAAATGGTTCCCATATGCAGTAGACTGAAGAAAAAATTATGATCCTCAAATCTTGGAACTGAATGTTTTTTGGTAAATATTATCTAGATTATCTTAGAACTACATGTAAACTAACTGAAAACAAACTTTGGCACTCATCAGATATTGCCATATTGTCAATTAGCTCAATGAATTAGCAAGACTAAATGCTTCTTTGCACTCATTTTACAAATATTTAAAATCATATAAATTTAACTATTTTCCCTCAGATATTAAAGTTTACATATTGTATCTAGGTCTGAAGTTTCTATATTTAAATCCTCAACTGTGTGACCTTGACTAAACTTTTCACAATTCCACAGAAGTCACCTCACTATCCCAATGTTTCTGAAAAGCTATATCTAAGTCGATGTGTACAGGCATACTTCATTTTTTTGTGCTTTGCTTTACTGCACTTTGCAGATACTGTGTTTTTTATAAAAAGTTGTGCAACCTAGCATCCAACAAGTCTATCAGCACCATTTTCCAACACGCTCTAATAAGGTTGGCATTTTTTAGCAATAAAGTATTTTTTAAATTAAGGTATATACACTTTTTTAGACATAATGCTATTGCACATGTAATAGATTATAGTATAGTGTACTGGATATGCACCGAGAAACCAAAAAACATGTATGATTTGCTTTATTGCAATGGCCTGGAACCAAACCTGTCACATCTCCGAGGTATGCCTCTATTTCAGACGCACAAAAGTGAAATATAAACAGGAAGCATGTGACAAAGTCTTTCATAAAACAAATTAGCATCATCTAATTTTTTATTCTTGTCAAGTATGAGGTTTTATATACCAAATATTGTCTTAAAAAATAAACATTTAATAATAAAGTAAAAAGATTTCTTAAATACCATTGTTATGCTACAATCAGACTATGCTAGAAACATTTTAGACCATACCTGTTCCAAAGTCTGACTAGGAAGATGCGCCTCTGTCATAACCAATCCATAACGCTGAGTAGCTAAATTTCTCATTTCACTATAAGTGGCCCAGTCATGAAGAGCCACTGTTGTCAGATTGTAGAAAGTCTTGTCTAGATAGTGAGTTACATAAGCTACAAAAAAAAAAAAATTAAAAAATGTTTGATTCATAAAACAGAAGAGAAATAAAACAAAAGGAAACTTGCCTTCGAGTATTAAATTTCTTCCTTTAAAATAAGGTGCTGAAAAAGGAATAATGAATAAAACCAAAAAAAATTTAAAAATAAATGTACTAACACACACAAAAAAGATACTCTCATAGTTCCATTTTTGTTATTTGTTCTTTATAGCTAGGGCAAAGATTCAGAATATGACGTCTAAAAAGAAAGCAGAACACTCACCTCGAATGTCAATGAAACGATTGAAAAATCGAATTGGATTCAGAGAGAAAAAAAGGGCCAGGTCCTTCATGCCTACTTTGAAAGGGTTTCGGTCATCCAGCTTTAAATGAGTATGCACAGAAAGCCGTAGATCCTTCTCTATTTCTTTGCACAACTTGTCCAGCAAATGCTATTCACAAAAGAATTGATATTTTGATTTTTCAAAATGGTATTGCAATTGTATGTGTCTATGTGTCTATGCTTTAACCATTAGAGTTTTATAATTAGTACAATGATGAAAAAATCTGTCAAACTGGTTTAAAGGTCTACATGCTCTATGGTAAAATATTATTTTTATTGGAAAAGTGAAATTACTTTGCTCTTTATTTTAAACCAATGATTTTTCTGAGCAGGAAGCAGTTAGGTAAACTCTAAACTTTTATTTTCATTAATACTTTAAAACCCTTGAAAGAAAATCAAAAGCTAATGTCTGACAGCTTCATTAGAAAGAACCTGAATACACACGATAAAGCACAAAATTTATGGGATCAAAAAAAGAAGGTCCTGAGGACATGTGAGAAAAAATTTTTTAAAAGCTTCCTTGTAATAACCATTAAAAATCATAAAATTCATTTGGCTAAAAGCAATGAAACATCTTTTCTGATTACCATGGAGCTAAACACTGGTAAGACATGTATTTTATTTTCTAAATCAGATAAATTATATAAAATTCTTCATAATTTTACCAAACCTGAATAAAATTTATATTGTGAAGTTTACTCATTAATTTCTCCCTCCAAATAAAAATATTGCCAGATTTTAAAGATATTAGTGTTTACAATAAACATTATTAAAGCAGGAACATACTATATTGCATGCAAATTATTTCTGTTATACAAGTATATTTTTTAATATAACTTCCTTTTAGTAAGTAATCTCCAAATGAAATTCAATAAAATATTGATAATTAAGTTGCCTTAACTGTATTACCATTAGCAGCATTCAATATTCAAACCAATTTTGATTAGCATTCTTCTAATAAACAGAATCTTTTTTTTGGTATTAGTTTCAGGTGTACAGCACAGTGGTTAGACATTTATATAATTCATGGAGTGATCCCTCAATTACTCTAGTACCCACCTGGTACTACACACAGCCATTACAATATTATTGACTATATTCCCTATGCTGTACTCCCCATCCCCGTTGACTGTTCTGTAACTACTAATTTGTACTTCTTAATCCCTTCACCTTTTTCACTCAGCCCCAAACCACCCTCCCATCTGGCAATCACCAGTTTGTAATAAACATAACTTCAAATTCAAATATACTATTTACTAAAGTAAAAAATTTTTCCAAATTCCTAGTCTGGATTTCTATATAAAAATTAGGAATTAAAGACCTTTTTTTTTTAAATTAAAGACCAATTTAGCATAACAGCGATACTGTAACTAAATATCATTCCTTTGTTCTACACAGCGATTTATAACTAATTTTAAATATTATTTGCTTATTTGTTAAATAAAATCTGCAATGAAACAAACTTATGCTAAATAAATGTGCTTCAATCCAAAAAGTTGTTCTAAACATTGCATTCTAAATACATGTTATAAGCGTCAATCTCAAATATGTTACCTCATTTAAAATTTCCATAATTTCCTTGTCATAGCAATCCAGAAGTAATTCATAGGACTCTAAATGCCTTGCATGCATCATAGCGGGTACACAGTCACGTAAAGCACTGAACATGTACTAAGAAGAAAATTAGAATATACATGAATTTATAAAAAACAGATCTCTATTCTAAATAATATTACAAGGGTTAACTATCTTGAAACACAAAACCTCCATCTGAAGGTTAACTGTTTTTTCACACATGACTGCCTTACTTTCCCAAATAAGTCAGATTTTATTCTCTAAAGCAGCAGTCCCCAACCTTCCATGCACCAGGGACCAGTACTCCTATAAGAATCTAATGCCTGATAATCTGAAGTGGAGCTGAGGTGGTGATGTTAGTGTTAGGGAGCAGCTGCAAATACAGGTGAAGCTTTGCTCGCTCACCTGCCGCTCACCTACTGCTCACTTCCTGCGTGTGGCTTGATTCCTAACATGTCATTGATGGGTACTGGTCTGTGGCCCAAGGACTGGGGACTCCTGCTCTGAAGCATATACTTTAAATCTATAAAAAATTTATTCACTTATTCTTTTCCTATCTTGAGCAATTGAGACACTTATTTCCATATGCAGAAAGATCTGAGTAATGTACTTTGCTGATAAAATGTTAAAAAATTGTGACATAAACTAAAATCAAGTAAAATAAAATTAGGAATATGAGGAGAAGAGTTAAATATATTAAAATGTATTAATATTAATATAAAATTTAACTATTGTATATAAATGCTTATTAAATATGCATGGCATTGTACAAAACAGTATTAGTAGCCAATTTTTAAATGATTTCTTAAATCAAATGGTCTATTTTAAAAACTAATTAGAATGGTTTGTATAGTGACTAAAAAATTGATGGGTTTATTCTGTATATTCTTTACTTACATGTAATCTGGCTGCATCAACGGCATTTTCATACACATCATCTAAATAGATTGGGAAAACAGCTCGATGCCAGTATAAAAAACAACAGTCACATTGTGTTTGGACTCTACAATGTAAAGTAGTAATTAGTGGTACTAAAACTGAAGTACCCCCTCGAAAATAACATCTTACTCATTTTTGATTTCCCTACATCACTTAACCCAAAATTAGTACAGAAAAGCTACAAAATAAATGTTTCAAATTGAACAAAGGTAACAAAACACTCTAATTCTGACACTTGTCAGAACTCTGCAAACATGCTTTAGTTTTAAAGCATACTTGAAAAATAATATAGATATCAATTTACTTTCAGTATCACTTGATATGTCTGTACTTAACAATACTTGTATCACATGTACTATTTTACTCATCTCGAAATTAAAAAGAATTTTTTAAAAAATTGTAACAAAAAAAAAAAGTTACCAGTCTACAATCTTTTCCAAGTGACTTCTGGGGCAACGAAATGATCATTAAAGATCTTATAATGAAGACAATTCAGTATTTCTTCCAAGGATGGAATACTTTAAAATGCAACTACAAACATCTCAGCTTCTCAGAACAATAATATGAACTTAAAAATATGAGCATTAAATTGAAATTGTGCTATAACCTTAATTTGGTTGGGAATTAAAATTCAGAAGACTCATTTTCACTTCAAGAAATTTACTACTTACTCTTTAATTAAAAGCAAACAAAAACAGTAAAGCCACAAGGAACTACAAAATAAGCCTTCCAAAAACTAATTCATCTTAGTGACTATCTCCCAACGTTATTCAAATTCATATCTCAAAATAAAATTACAGAAGACTATTTGACATTGATCTCTAAGTCCCTCGCAAATAGATGAAGCCTTATTAAAAAGCAACGATTTTAAATGTCCACTAAGGATACTCATCACAACAACCACTATGTGCATCAGGGTGTGCCAGGTGCTCATGTGGTTCTTCCAGAAGCTACATCCTTACAGTAGAAGCAAAGCTAAAAAAAATATGATCCCTAGTCAGTCTCATTTTGCTCAAGATAAAGGAATTAAAGAAAGAAACTAAGGGCCCATCTGGGTTATATTTCTTCTCCTGCTATGCTAAAAAGAAAATTGATGTTTCTATTAGCCCTACCTTTTGAGTATCATTACATACTCTTACTTACCTTTCTCTAAGTTCACTGATAAGATCCAGCTTTTTCATGACTACTTGAAGTGGAAAGAGTTCTTCATCTTTAAATGTTTTCTATCAGGAAAGGGAAAAAAAGGCAGAGAAATTGCAGTCAAATTAAGGACAGGCTTCCTGGGTCAAAAAAAGAGAACTGTAAAATCACAGATCACATTTTTATTAAATAACTAATAGCAACACACTCACCAATTGTGTGCCAACACTTAGTGCCAAAGAAACAATAAGTCGTCGTTGCTTTGTGCTTGGTCCATTTAGAGTGTTTTCAGCCAAAACTAGAGCAGAGAGCACATCGAGACGTTGTTCACTATATTTCTTGTCAGAAATTACTCTTTTCTTAAAGATAAAAGAAAACAGGAGATATTCATTTTATTTGAGGCAATAACAAGACTCAGAAGAAAAACTTCTTGATAATCTTTTCCATGATTCAGTTTAAGAGAGCTTTGACAATACTTTCCCTGTAGAACTTCTTCTGATAACGTGGCATGCTTCAGTACTTCTGTAACACTGTTTTGCACTGTCAGGGGTAACAAATGTATTAGGCATACTTTAAAATTTCCATATTAACTTATTATCACTTCTTTAAAAAGATGTATATTTTAAAACTGCATACAACATCACTTTGTAATAGAGCTATGGCAATATATTACATACCACAAGTTCGGAGAAAGATAATCTTAATCATTCTAAGTAAAAATCATAAAAATACCATGAAGACAAATGACCGAGAATATTATAGTTGAAGGAATGGAGTAAACAGGCTTAACTAGAACACATAAAGCAACAGAAGGGCAAACTAAAAAGATAATTATGCTGAATATATAATTACTTTCATACCTTGGCCACAGAAATAGAATTAAGAGCCTGATGTTGAAGGTGCTGGGTTATATGTGAAACTGAATCAGCCACAACCATGCTTCTCCTGTAGAACATGTGTTCTATTGCCTGAAAAGAATGAGAATTTGTAAAAATCAACTGAAAACTTTTAGGCAAAATTATAGAATATCTTTATGATCTTGGACTAGATAAAAAAATTGCAAATGAAATGCAAAAATCACCTAAACATGGATAAGTTCAAATAAAAATTTCTGAGTGAAAATAGGCAAGGCAAAGAATATATGAAGTATTATTCCCTTAATAAAAACTTCAAAAACATACATAACTAAACAATGAATGGTTTATAAATTCATCCTTATTTGATAAACTAAAAAGAAAAACCAGGGAATAAGCATAAAATTCAGGACAATAGTTTCCTCTGAGGGGGGCAGGATAAAGATGCAGTCAGGAAAGGACAACACAAAGGGCTTTGAAAAAAAAGGCAACATTCTATTTCTTAATTGGAATGGTGGGTTTTTAAGTGTTTATTTTTTTAATTATGCTGCTATATTAGATATATATGTATCTATACATGCATTTACATACACATTTCTGTATTTATATTTCATAAAAAATAAATGTAACTGATAATGCATCGTAATGGAAAAAAGGCAAAAAATCCAGAGGCACGATCTCAAAAAACAATCTCTATTTCCTAAGCAAAAGGTTATTATTAATAATAGTGCTAAAGGTTATTAACAGAAATTTACTAGCAAATCTTAATTTCAATTTTTTAAAAAGGTTAAGTGGGCTCTCCTGCCTAAAAGATGTTTTTTAATTTATAGAGAATATGCTAATATTTTACCATATTTCCAGAAGTACACTCTGGTTCTTAATTTATCTGACCACTCAAAAAAGTATCTACTACTCAGATTACAAGATGATGGCACTTTCTCTAAATTATAAAATACATAGCTCATATTGACTAGCCTCATATGCATTTGAACACTATAAAATAACAGATAATGTTGCGTGGGTATTATATTTTTAATTCATACAACATGCTTAAAACTTGTCATGAGTAAAACTTTCCTAATACTTAGCCTAATCGTTTCACTTTCCTCTTCTGTCTCACTGCATGTTAACTTTTAATAAACATATTGCCTATTCATAGAATGTTACTCAGAAATTTCTTTCAATGGTTAGTTCCTTTATCCAACTGAGAGATGAGTACACTTTCCCATAATTTTTTATTCTCATATAATCAAAAAGTCAAATTTTACAAGATCATCCTAATGTAAAGTATAACGCAAGGTAAAAATGATCTACAACCTACCTTGAGAAGTTCGACAAGTCTGCATAATGCTTTAACTGAAGTTTTGGTCATTGGCTTTTGCATGGACATATAGAGATTCATTGTGGTTTTAATAATAGTGCTAATACTATATGCATACAAGAAGCCCTAAAAAAAAATAAAACATTGATTACAATCACAAGAAAAGATTTACTTTATTCACAATGTCAACCTCTAGGTAATAATAAGTATTCCTCAATATGCCAATAACCAGTGTTTCTAAGTTTAAAGTCACGTCTTATGACTTTGAAATTCTCTTTCTCACAGTGTTATACATGGTAGTCAAATTTCAAAGCTGTCCTTAAAAGTTTATTTAATCTAGCACATGACAGTTTAGTACTGTTGAAATTATAATGTACAATCACAGTTTAAAAAATTCTTCCATTAAAAAAAAAACCTTCAGAGAAATTATTTGGATGTCAGGAAGGTATTTCTTCATCCTTATCTTACCTGCCAAGGAAGAGAACAGATATTCCTACCTGCTGCAGCTAAGACAAGAGCTAAGGATTCTAAGGAACTAGGAATTGAAAAATGAGAAGGAGAAAGAGAGCTGCTCTCTGGCCAATACAGATATCCAAAGCTATTCCTCAGTTCCAAGCCAGTTCCCCTTTTCCTTGTCACCTAGGCCAATCCCTATTGTCCATCTGCTACCATATTCTCTGCCTTTGTTGGTACTAATCAGACGTTGTCTCCTTCTAGCCCAGTAAGAACAGATTTCTCCAACCCTTCTATTCACAAGCAAGTCTTGTGAGGTTTAAAAAAAAAAAAAAAAAAATTAGTGCTAATAAACCCAGGGAAACAATGCAGAATAACAGGACAAAGGATATTACCTCTCAAATATTTACAGAAATAAAGATAATGAGGAGAGGCTTTGGGTTTATAAAGAACCAAAAAAGATACACTTACAGTTTAGAGATGAGCCTAACCTATACTACTATTGACATACCCAAGAAGCTGGGACTGAAGCTATATGCCAGTGATTTTCAACATTTGTCTCCTGTCCATAAGTAACAGCAGCTCACTAAGGAGTGATGCTCAATGTGGGGCGGGAGTTTCTCTGATCCAGTAATAGTTCTTTGGTAAAGAGATGGGCTAAAGTAAAAGAATTAAGAAATGAGAGGGTAGCATCCTAAGAAAGGTGACAATAAGACCAAAGCTTGGGGTTTACATGCAGGAAAGAGCCACGATCTTACCTTGTCAGCTACAGGACTATAACACCAGACTCTGCCCTATGTAGCACTGGGGAAAGTTAAAAAGCAGAAACAAGGAACAGCAAAGTATAACTCTAAGGCGGGCAGAAAAAGCGGGGTGGTGGGGGGTTCTTTTTCTTGGGGGAAGAATGATGATACAGAATTTGCAGGCCAGTAGCATGCAATTTCCAGACAGTCAATAACTTGTGAAGGATGTACAGTATTTTAAAAATCTAAATGGGGGGGAGGGGGGTTCTGTTTCTGTTAATGGCAGAATAAATCATTTGGACCAACCTTCCTGCCGACAATAACCAGAGAATGTGGGCAATTTTTTAAATTGTGAGAGATTTTAAAAATTTTACATTTAAAAATGTGAGAGATTTTTTAAATCCCTAGGAAGGCACCAAAGCTATCGAGAAAATAAGGGAATATAAGGCCAAGATATGGGAGAAGACAAACTGAAAGAAGTGAGCCTGGCGTTTGAGGCTGCTTTCCCTTAGAGACATCTGCCCATAACAAAGAGGAAAATAAAGACAGAAGCCAAACTATCTTTCAACAACTCACAGGAAGGGAAAGGGGATAAAAATAGGAGTTCATGGCTTATCAGGAGGCGAGGGAGTCCTGGTAAATCCCCTAGGCTCTGAGCTGGGATCCTGAAAAACTACTTCCTAACAAGTACGCATGAACTAGAAAAGAACAGCCATCATAGGACTTATGCCTCACTTCAAATCATCTCACTCTGTGACTGGGTTGAGATAATCTGCAATACCAGTTGTCCTGGACTAGGTGTGTACCAGAAGCAAAGATAAATCTTCTCAAGAGGAATAAAAACAATATCCAGGGCCTCAATTTTTCATATGCAATATGTAGCACTCTATAAAAAATAACTAGGCCTACAAAGAGATGACATATCCAAAAACAAAAGAAAACAAATATCTAGATAATGAAATTATTAGACATGGGCTTCAAAATTATTATGCTGAATATAGTGAAGGAAATAACACCAAAAATTACTTCAGAAGAGAACTGGAAACTAAACAAACAACAACAACAAAAAACCTAAAAAGTAAAATAAGAACTCAGTAGATGGGTTTAAGAGCAAATTAGACATAGCTGAAAAAAAGACTTGGAACAGAAAGACAGTAGAAACAGTACCTGAAGAGTTAATGGCTGAATTTCCACAAATTCCAGAAACTCTACAAATTGTAAGCAGCAAAAACACACACACGAAAAAACCCCACACCTAGCTGCATCAAAGTAATACTGCTAAAAACCAAAAAGTAAATGTTATAAGCCATTTAAGAAAGACGTATATTGAAAAATCAAAACTGATAGCTGACTTCTCAACAAAAACAAAGGAAGCTAAAAGATAATAACACCTTTAAAAGCAGAGGGTGAGGTAGGGGTGGAGGGAGATACTGCCAACTAAGAATTCTATATATAATAAAACTACCTTCAAAAACAGAGTTGAAATGAAGACATATTCAGACTAAAACTGTGATAATTTATCAACATTCACTATTAACAGGTGTTCCACAAATAGAAGGACGAAGAGATACAGGACAAAAAGCAACAGAATGGGTAAAAAATATATAGGTAAATCTAACTGAACATTGATTATTAAAACAACAGCAGCAATAACTTGTGAGGTTTAAAATATAGAGAGAAACAAAATATACAACAGCAGCACAGTGAGAGGGAGATAAAAATTAAAGTGGTTTACAATCCTTACGCTGTTTGGAAAGTAGTAAAACTACTAATTTATATAGGAGTTGAATGAGTATATCATGCATCTTACAATCTCTAGAGTAACCACTAAAGACAAAAACAAACAAAAAAAATTCAAATTCAAAAAAAGCAAAAAACCAAAACAGACCTAGCACAAGTGAGACAAACAGAAAGCAATTAGTCAAGCAGTAGTTTTAAATCCAAATACATCAGTAATGACATGTACAGAAAACAGTTTAATAAATAAAAGAAACGAAGGTTATCAGATTGGGGGAAAAACCCTTGCTGCTTACAAGAGATACACTTTAAATAATTGGCCAAAGAGGCTGCAAATAAAAGGATCAAGAAGACATACTATGTAGACCTTTAACTAAAACTAGTATAACTATGTTAATATCACACACAAGAACCTAAAACAAAAAGCATGACTAGAGATAAAGAGGGAAATTTCATAATCAATTTACCCGAAAGATATAACAATTCTAAATATTATGCATTGAGTCTCAAAATATATAAAACGAAAACTGACAGAGCTACAAGGATAGAGAGACAAACCCACAGTAACAGTGGGAGTCTAACCCAGTTCTCTCAGTAATTGATAGAATATGCAGACAAAATCATTAACAAACATGACCTACTTGACATATATAGAACACTACAACCAACAATACAAATTACATTCTTTTCAAATGTCCATAAAATGTTTACCAAAGTTGATCATAGCCTAGGTCATAATACAACTCTCAACAAATTTCAAAACATAGAAATTATTTTAGTACTGCCAGAAGTCAATAAAAAGATAACTAAGATATGCTCATATATTTAGAAATTAAGAAGTGTCAAAATAACCCACAAATGAAAGAAATCACAACAAAAACTTTTAAATATTTTAAATTAAAGGATAATGGAAATACAACACATAACTTGATACAGCAAAAAAGTCATACTTTGAAGAGAATGCAGATTAAATGTGTATAGTAGAAAACTAAGTCACATAACCTAATCAATTTTGATTAAAAAAAAAGAACATATCCTATTCTTTCCAGTTTTTCTGAAGTGTAACTTCTGTACATTAATAAAGAAATTACCCCCAAAATATTCTAAGTAAGAAGATGCAACTACCTGTATAAAAACATTACATCTACTGGTGAGGTCTTCAGCAAATTTATCCATTCTTTGCTCTTTAGATAAAATAGACTCCATTTTCATCATCCATGAGCTCACAAAGACGTAGTAAGACTGTACATCTCTAACAAAGGAAAATATTGGAGTTACTCAGCACAGGAAAGAAAATTTACTTCCATTTCTTCCTTTGGGTTGGGGTAACATATTCCCTTGCAACAGTCACTTCATTTCTCTGATTTCCAAAATAAATATACAAATATATACATATTTATTCGAAAAATATTTACTGAATACCACTACAAGCCAGGCACTGTTTCTCAGGACTGAAAACAAAAATCAGCAGTAAAGAAAATAGAAAAAATGCCTGTCCCTATGAAGCTTACATTCTAGAAAGGTGAGTTGTATAATAAAGAAATCAATCATTAAAATCTCTAAAATGTCCAATGGTATGTGCTATGGAAAAAATATAGCAGGAAAAAGGGATAGAGACTAGGGTGGTAGGTACGATTTTAAATACAGTGAGGAAAGCAGGCTCGTTGAAAAGGTGATTTTGAGCAAGTAAATAACAAATGCAAAATGTTTTTAAAAAGGAAAAGTGTCTGGCACATTCGAGTAATAACAAAGAAGTCAGTATGATGAGCACAGAAAGCAGGAATGAAAACAGAAAAGATCAGAGAGGTACAGAGGTTGGAAATTAGAAAAAGTAGAGTGGGTAGGGAATTTATGTAAGACCTTAGAGGGAGCAAGGCCTAGAGCAGGGGTCCCCAACCCCCCGGCTGCAGACCGGTACTGGTCCATGGCCTGTCAGGAACCAAGCCGCACAGCGGTGGTGAGCAGCGGGCCAGTGAAGCTTCTATCTGTATTTACAGCCGCTCCCCAGCACCAGCATCACCACCTCAGCTCCACCTCAGATCACCAGGCACTAGATTCTCACAGGAGCGCAGGTCCCTGGTGCCAAAAAGGTTGGGGATTGCTGGTAGAGGATTTGAGCAGAGTGACTTGAGCTCCCTTTAAAGAAGATCAATATCACTTTGGCTAATATGTTCAAAGTAAACTATAAAGAGAACAATGGTTAAAAGCAGGAAAACCACTTAGGACACTACTGTGATAACGCAGAAGAAAGGGAATGACAACTTGAACCAGAATGAGAAAGTGGAAGTAGTCAGAATCTGAATATAAAAACTACTATTTATTGAAAGCTTGCTATATGGTAGGCCGGTAGGCCGGTAGGCTGCTGGTCTAAGCACTTTACACAAATTAACTCACTGAATCTTCACATTAACTTTATGAGGTAAGGCCTTATGATCTCCACTTTCCAGCAGAGAAAACTGACACATAGAAGTAATGTGAGTTAAGATTCAAGCCTAAAACTAGGAAGCTTTTCCATCCTGAAAAGACTAAATCAATACTATAATTCTGCAATGCAGACTTATTACAAACACTAAATTACTCTATCAATGAATGCATCTCAAACCACCCAAGACAGGAACTTTTAACCCACAGGCTGTTTAAACTATATTTTAAAAAGTGTGCAAAAAATGGACAATTCCCTCTGTGAGAATCTGCCATTACCAACTCTTTCTAAAGACCATCTTCAGTTAGATAGGATAGACGTTCCATTACTGCTGATCGGAATCAGCTAACAGATAGCTCCTCAGGGAAAAGGACTGAAGAGCCCCACTTGATTAAGTGTAGAATTCCACACAAGAGATTGCTGGCTAGCCATACTGCCAAGCAATCTGACAATCTCAAGAACTGTTTCAAGAGTGATTATGCCAAAATCTTTAAGAAATGTGTTTTAAGCTGAACCAGGAACTCATTAGACAAAAGACACCAACATTTTTACTTTTTGCTTCACTTTGAATGGTGCTAAGGTGTATTATTTGGCTTGTGGATGATTCGATTTAAAAGTCTGAAACACAGAAAAAAAAGCAGGGGTCTCAGAGCAATGCCTCCACTTTTGAGGAGAAGGCTGTAATCAGGACTCAGCAGGTGAATACAGTGTACAAGAGGGGACAGAGAAGTCATGAGCAAGGACAGAAGAAAGGGTCTTAGACTATGGAGCCCTCCCTGACATCAACAATGTCAATAACATTATGAAAAAGGCCAACACATAGTCAGGAGCAGTCACTCAGTTTTAGATTGGAGTATGCAGGATAAAGCAGAGGTCTATCACTCTGCCCATTAATCCTAATCCAGACTCCAGCTGATCTGTCTCTTGTAAATGTATATAAATAAAACTTCTTCATGTTTTAAAAAGCAAGTTAACTGACAAAGCGAGTTCAAAAATGGTCAAGAGTCCTGTCAGATTATCAGCTTAACTTCAAAGTACAAACAGATTAAAAAAAAAAAAAAACCTAAGGAAAAAAACAAATCTTGACTAATATAAAGCAGTAAACAGTGTCAACACTTGTAAGTCAACTGGGGGTTTGAAAAGAAGGTTCATACCTTTATCTTCCAAAGTCAGTTATCCCAGCATCAAAATGGTTTTGAGTGAAAAGCAAAATGCAGCAACCTACAAACCTTGGACCCCAGTCAAAGAGGTGGCAGGGGCACTTGGCCAGTATACAGTGTGGGGCAGGGAAACTGTTCCCAGCTGCTTCCTCTTCACCTACATAATGAACTCTGGAACTTGACTTGGACAGCTTTTAGTCACCCCTTCAATTTTTCCTAAAATGTTACACAAAGCTCATGCTGATCAAACCATCTCCCCTCTCCTGCATGCCACTTAGGCAGAGTGAATTTTAGGTTTCTATGGCAGAACTGCAAAGAGAATGAAAAAGACACTGCCCCTTCACCTCCACAAAGCTCTACGTGACTGTATCTTTGGAATGAAAGAATTTAGGAACATAAAATTTTATCATGTGGGGGTCTCTGAAAGTCAGCTTATTCTACCTTTCACCTAATAAGACTTACTTCCCACAGCACCTTGTGATGATGATCATCTATAGTCTCCCCACGTAGGTCTAGTTAAAGTGTGCGTTACCTCTCAGAGCAGCCTATACAATGCTACCTGTTGCAGAGGCCCTAGAGTAGAATTGACATTGGTTTGCATGCCCTCTTTGACACATACTTAGCTATGTGCCCCGGCAAAGTTCATTTCTCTAAGCCTCATATTCCTTATCTAAAAAATAGGATAAAAACCGTATCTCAGAATAATAGTTAACAGCTGGTGCTCTAGCACTGGACTGCCCGGCTCTTCCACCTATTGGTTGTTTATATTTGGGCAAGTTTAATTCTCTGTACTTCAGTTTTCCCATCTATTAAACAGCAATAACGACAGTTATTTACCTCCTGTCATCTTCTGATTAAAGGAGATGATACATGTGAAAGTCTTGGAATAGCTGTTGGCTTACAGAAAGCACTGGATAAATTATGACCTTTATTATTTCCCACACGAGAAGACTGTTATGGGTTTACATAAGATAATGTGTTTAAAGCCTTTAGCATGACGCCTGCTAAAAGCTTGATAATGTTAGCTATTACTATTAATATCTTCATTTTCATCTTTTCGTTCTAGTTCCACCTTCTAGAGCCACAGAAGTCAGATCTGTTCCCTCTTCAGCCTGAATGCCCCGCAAATACTTAAAGAAACCCACTAAGCCAGCCCTCATACTTCTTTTAAAGGCCAAACTATACAGAAACTTTCCAATTAACTTCAAGGGGCATGGCTTTCAGATCTTCTGACATACTATTCTGTTTCATCTAGGGATACTGCAGTTGGTGGCCCTCTTAAAACGTGGCACCAACAAACATCAACCATGATCTGACCAATAAGAATTCAATGGAATTACCAATTCCCATGGCCTAGATATGTTTCCATAAGCTGGGTATACTTATTAAGGTAATCTAAGTACATACTGGCATTTTTAGTAACTGCATCACATTCTTAAAGAATGTTAAGCCTCTGATAACTAAAATATCCACATCTTTACTGCTACTAAACCTGATCCCTGTCTCTCCATCTTATTGAATTCGTTTCTTTAATCGAAACTTACGTCTTTATCCCTTCTCAACTGTTTGGAAATGTATTACAGAGCTCTGAAATCTCTGCCATGAATAGTCCTGCCTGAATTGTCATTTTCCAGACTTTAATCACGAGATAGTGGAGATGCTTTAGGGAATCTCCTATACTGACATACTCCCCCTTTCCCCGGCGTGTGGCTGTGGCTCAATTTCCCCTCAACAGTCAAGAGCAACACGAAGTGGGTAAGCACCCCTATTATATTTATGTCAAAGAAACTGTGTCCAGTACAAGGCCAGTAGCAGTCCTGCGTCACTTCACTTAAAATCTTCATCCAGATCAACATGTGATTTTAGCGCTGTATTCAAGTTAAGACTAGACTGTAAATTTAATTATTGATATTAAGTGATGGGAACACTGGGGCTCTTTATAATATTTCCTCTATTTTGTGTATATTTAAAAATTTATAAAATAAGAATTAACCAAAAAATAAGATAAATATCAAAAGAAACTAAAAGTTAAAAGCATTCTTTTAGGGAAGATGAAGATAGAAGGGGTAATTAATTTTCCCTTTAACCCTTAAGTACTTTTTGACTTTTTAAACATCTACATATATTACTTTCATAAAAATAAAAACAAAGGAGTGCATCAAATTAAAGTCAACTTCTCCAGAAATCATCACTGAATCATGGACACGCAATGTTTTTAATGTCATCAAGCGACATCTACTATAGAGACTTCACTCTAAACAAAAAATATTTAATGCATCTGATAAAAAGTGTATGTACAGCAAAGCTATGCCTATATGTATATGTGTATATACACATACACAGACACACATATATTTCCAAAAAGTATAATTTGCCTAAATCTTAAACCGAGTTTAAACCTAAAACATTTTAAACAAAAAGAAATTCCTAAAAAAATAAATCTCCTAGAGATTGCCCCACCTTTACTTTGGTAATAAATGTTTGATTTAGATATAAAATATCTAAACATTTTCATTATGGCTACTTTTAAAACCTACTTGGTAAGTGATTGAGCTTTCTGCTGTAAGAAAGTATCTCTGTGTATTTTAATGGCTTGAAGACTTTTTCTGTCTAGAAGTTTGGCAGCTGCTGGTATTTTCTGGATCAAAAAATTATCAGGAAACCAAATAATGTTAGCAGTTAGAGTAATGGCTGGTGCCTGAAATAGTAAACATAAGGGGAAACAAATCATTACATTGAGGCTAAACAATAAGCTATTTAATAGTTCTACAATATAAAACAGAAGACAATTTATTTCAAGAAAAATCAACCATTAAAAAATATTCATTAAGATAAATTATCTTACAATGACACAGAGTTATAGCATTCCTATATCTGGTATGGAGCATGTCAATAATTTTATTCTGCCTAAATACTGAACACACACACACACCATGCATACATATACTCTTGGATTTTAAGATAAATAAAAATATGCAAAAAATCAAATAGAAATCCTCATGACCTTTACTTTCATCCTGTATTAGTGAAAAAATAATAAATAAATACCCAATATAGCTGGGTTTTCAAGATCACGTATCACTTGATTCTTCACACATTTAAAATTTTGAAATTGGTGTCACATGGAAATAGCAAAGATATAAAAATTTTCCTACTTTAATAATGAGAATGAGTGGCAAAAAGAGGAAAAGGAAAATAATAGTCATAGTAATAGAAATCTAATGTTTAGGAAAAAATCTGGAGAAACAACCACTAATATGTACTTACATTATGTGGAATTATAAGGTATTTTCACTTAATATGCTACTCATTTCTGGAATGCCTGAGTGTTTTAAAAAATGAATATTATAATATTTTTGTAATTATTATTACAAAAATTATTTTTGTGAACAGGAATAACATACATCTTAAAATATCCAGTTGTATTCAAAAATTTTTTCAACTATTCAAATTAAGAAAATAAAAGTTTCAAGTTCTTACCTTCTTACAAATATCCAATAAAGACTTATAAAATTTTTTATCAACAGTTCGAAAAATTTGAAAGTGCAGTACAAAGAGTCCACAAACTCCAACATATTTGTCTCTCTGGTCAATTTCAGAAGGCTCTCCTTACAAAATTATAAAATGAGAGAAAAACAGAAAACTTTAAATTAAATTCTGCTTTCAAGAAAATTCAAATTTTATAAACAAAAGCCAAAAAATGAACTTTGCATTACCAAGTCTGGCTTCTACATTTGCAAAAATTGAGCGAATACTGTGTGCAAATTCTTCAGCAAAAGTGCTATTTTTTGACACAGATACTCCCCCATTGAGAGAATCAAACTGCTGCTCTATACAGGCCTAGAGAGAAAACATTTAAAGAGAAATTTAGATTCTCAATAAGTTGTTAAACAGATTTAAATATAGCACTGTGATAAATGTCTACATTCATCATTTTAATTTTACAAACACTGAACTTCAGGTTTTTACCTTAATATAATCTAATATCTAATATATCTACTATATCTTAATATAATCTAATATCTAATATTTTGAATGGAAAATCTGTATGTACTTATATATTTGAGTACCAGTTATGTGAAAGTAATAAAACTGAATCAAAAATCTGTAGTTCAACCTGAAGCGTACACAGTGATGGCTCAGTGATGTACAGTATATCTAATGAGCACTGAAAAACATGTATTATTTACTTTTCATTTTTAAAAGCAGAGTTTACTTTTTCTGTTTACAATTACTTTTCTAGCACTTTATTACAGCATGTGTAGAAATGTCTCCTGGAAAAAGAATCAATGACAATAAAACTACTCTTTGAATCTAACGAATTAAAAGTTAGATTGATATAAACAAGAGTTGGGATCAACCTGTTAAAACTGTAACCATGCAAAATATAAATTAAAAGTAACCTTTAACTTCACATGAAGCAGATTTCACATGAACTATAATGCAATTTCTGGTGGATACTACGTAAAGCACTGATGTTCAACAGAATTTTCTGTGATATAGAAATGCTCTACATCTGTAGTGTCTGATGTGATGGCTGGCCACAAAAAACATGTGGCTATTTTTTACCCCAGCTTTGAGATACTGACATATACGAAAGTTTAAGGTGTACAGTGTGATTAGATTACATGTGGCTATTATGCACTTGAAATGTTGCCAGTGTGGGAAAGGAACAGAAATTTGTATTTAATTTTAATTAATTTAAATTTAAATAGCCACACGTGGTTAGAAGCTACCTGGACTGTGCAGATTCAAATTATATTCTCTGAGCCTAGAGAGAATTAAACAGATTTTTACAAGGTAGTCTTACAAACCTAAATCTAGAGGTTAACAACAAACATGATACTTAACACAACTGCTTAGACCTTAATTGTTGAATAGCTTTATCCTTTTACATCATTAAAAAAGAGACAACCCTCACCCCAAATACAACTAGTAACACTATTAATTTTGTTTGCTATTAGAAATTGAACTAATCATATTTTAGTACACTAACGATGTTTTAAGACAAAGCACTTTTAAGAAAAACATATTCAACACTATGCTACTATAATTCTGAGATGAACTGACTAATATAAAACCATTTATTGTACTCTAATACAGTCCTCATACCTGAAATATCATTCCATCAAGTAACTGCCCTTCTAGCTTCAGCAAGAATTTTTCAAATGGCTTTAGTTTTTCCTCCTGAATTCCAAATTTTGAAGGATTGTGATGGACAGATTTCAGTAACCTTGTGGAAGATCAGAAGAAAGACCATAAATTTGCCTAATAAATTCTTAAATTAAAATTTCCCCCAGAAATCAGAAGTTTGTATTTGTATTTCGTTCGGCTCTACACATTTGAAAATTTGAACAAAAAATCCTAATATGTTTAATTTTCTAATGCCTTTTTATATCATCTTAAATTCAGATACCTGGTGATCTCTAGATAACATTTACTAAAGACTTATAAATTGAATAAAATAAAAGGCCTTGTATACTCTTGGAGTATACAATGAAATAAAATCAAGCTCAGGAAAACAACTGTCATTTGAATAGAACCCATGGCAAAAATAAATCTGAGTGCTAAGGTAGTCAAGAATCAGGATGTTTTAAAGGAGTATATCACACTCTCGAAAAACCCATCTGAAATTAAAGAATGGTTAGGGTCTTCATAAAAACATTTGACATTAGATCCTTCTTAATAAAGATCTCCAGGTCTTTTAAAAGATATGAACTATTTATATTTATTTTTTACTAATACATTAACTACACAAAAGTAATATCCTAAATATTTTAATTGGCTCACCTTTTGTACATAGTCCAGTGGTCTTTTAATGTGATATGATTATCAATAATTTCATCCAGGGTAAGCAAAACTGTTAGCAGCTCTCCCAAGTGCTCATACATAGTCTGTTAAAAAACCTTTAATGATTACCATTTAATCACTAGTTAGAAGTTCAGCTTCATGTGGATTTTTAAAGTTAAACACATCTAAGCTAATTACTGCATTAGTTAAAGCAATGGTAAATCAGTTTATTAGGCTACAGATGAAACTACTGATCCTCAGATGGAATAATTAGCTTTAAATAGAGAAACACTTTGCCCAATATTTCATCCTTAACTGTGATTACTGGAAATTTGTATCTCTCTCCAAGACGACCACTTGGAGAATCTACGTTGAGCCATTGGTGAGAAAATCTACAAGTTACACTGATAGTGGGTTAGTAGTGTCTCATCAACCTCACGAATGAAAGAGAATTACAAAAAAAATAAATCCTTTAAGACTCTTGCTATAATTGTCCTCCCCATTCACACACTCCAAAGTAAAATACAGTAAATTTTACAGTTTTATGGGTCAAGTTAAATTACTTTTACCTGAAAATGAACTCCAGTTGTCTCTATAATTTTGGGTGCAAACCTATAATAAAATAACACCCAAGTTAAAAAAAAAATCTCTTTTGTCACAATTCATTTTTATTTTAAGGAAAACACATAGCAGCAGGAGCTCTTGGGCTTTTAACACATATTTATCTTTATTTAGGCTTTAGTCCCTAAAGTATAAGAAATCCATGGAATTACTACTTCATTCCACTTTCCCAAGAAGGGAACTAACTTGTACATACATAGTCTGGGCTATCCCAGCCTATACCCAACTCAATGGGTACAGACATGACAACACGTGGTCCGTGTATAACCTTATCCATTTAAACCTAAAGGATCCAGCTTGGGAGGGAGGTAGAGAAATAACAAAACTGATATTCATTTCTTTCTAAACTGTTAGATTCCCCCAATTCCCAAGCAGAATCTTGGTTATCCTACCAAAACTGGCATTTGGGAACCAGTCCTCTCTCTAGTAAAGTTTATTTCTGAGCTGTCATACCTACTGAAAAACAATGCATACAGCTAAGATTATACAGAAGCCAAAAGCCCCAGAAGAATTCAATTTTACTTCCTAGAGATTCAATTTACTCAACAGTAAATAATCTGAAATAGCACTTATCTGTCAAAGCACATATATTCCCCAAGATAGAATATTTTTTTAAATTAAATACGAAATTCAAATAAATGTCATCTTTCTCGGGCACGAGTATGGTGGTGGGGAGTCCTCTTGAATTATACACCTAGTACTGCAGCAATTGAGGGAATTATGCTCTCATTCCCTTTCTGTCATGAGCAGAGTTTCAGTGAAAGAATATAAAATAAATACTTGACTAAGGGGGAAAACATGAGAATGGGAAAGAGTTAACAATTTCTTCCAGTTTATAAAAGAGAGTTAAGATGAAGTATGGAATAATAAGAATAACAATGAATGGACTGGTGAACAAAAGCAACAGTACCTAAACTACTATGGAACCTTGGCAAATAATTCTTTGGGGCCTGTTATCTCTTCTCATAATTAAGAATCCCTAGTCAAAAATCTAAACCAAATTATTATAAAGTTATAATACGGTCATGCACCACTTATCGATGGGGATGTGTTCTGAGAAATGCATTGGTAGGTGATTTTGTCATTATGCGAGCATCACAGAGTGTACTCACACAACCCTAGATAGGATAGCCCACTATAAGCTTAAACTATGTGGCATAACCTATTTCTCTGTAGGGGAGAAACTACCCTCTGGGTTATCTGAGATATCCTTGTAATAAAAGACGGATTTTATTTTAGTATATGGAGACATATCCATAAAAATGGAGATTTCCCTTACAAATGTAAATGTCTTTTACAAAGGGTAACTTCTATCTAGTTTTCGGGGCTTCTCCTATGTCTGCTGTACCTTAAAATTAACCAGCCTAAAGTAATCCTTAGGCCAAATAAACATACTCTGGGGTGTTAAATTCTGTTCTTCTACAGCTCCTAGGCTATAAACCTAGGATGTTACTGTACTGAATACTGTAGGCAACTGTCACACAGTGACATTTATATAATGTGTTGTGTTACAACACTACTGGATATCACTAGGTGATAGGAATTTTTAAGCCCCATTATAATCTTATGGGACCACCTTCATATATGCAGTCCGTGGTTGACAGAAATGTCCTTATATGGCACAGGACTATAGTAAGTAGGGAAATTTTAAGTATAAAGTATTAAAATGCAAGATATTGTTTCGTGGTAGTAAGAATGGTAAGGACGTAATGAAAATATGGTCATTTTTCTTAATTTAGGGCTCTGGTTCCCAAACTTGAACAATCATGATAATTACAAAGTTTTTTCAACATAGATTCCCCAACCTCACTCCCCAAGATTCTGTGGTTTAAGAAAAATCTCATGTGATTCTGATGAATTAGGGAATCTTCAATGTAAAGGAGGAAGGAATGAGAGAACATAGCACGTTAGTCTTTTTCTATATAATTATTTTTAAATTATTGTCAACATTCTCAGACAGATAATGGGTTCATTCACCGTGGCAGAAACTATGTCTTATTAACCTATGATTTCTTTATTAAACACATCAAGTAATATTTGAAACAGCATGAGCATTCAAAGAATGCTGAATAAGTGAATGAAGGAATGAATGAACAAATAAAAAAACTATTTCATGTACTTAACTAGTTTTAGAAAAACATTTCCTACATTTCTATTATAAATGCAAAAATATTTCTAAAATCCATTACTTGTTACTGATATAGAGGGCAGCCAACTGATGGACTACATTCATCACCACTTCATAGCACCTGGTAACAAAACAAGACAGTTCCTGAAATGACAAGTTGGGTATATGTTACAAAGTTGCTTTTTAAATGTCTCCATTTCTGACAGAATTTTATGGTAACAATGTTACACAAAAACAAAATAGTTTTCCAGCAAAAATTCCAATTAACCTGTAGCCAGACAACTTTAAGCATCCCTCAAGCAATCGATTCTTAACTCGCCTCCTGCATCCCAAGCTCATTTCTACCTCTCTGCTCCCACAGCATTTTACTCACGCTTCTATTTTAAGTCTTATGTTTTACTCCTATAATTCCTAAATGACAGAGACCACCTCCTTGCTTCTCTGAATATTCACTGCCTAGCATAATGGCCAACCCCCACTGCTTCTCAATAAATTTCTGTCCTATCCAATGAATAAATGAATGAACATTTGAATGAATGAATAATCTCAAAAGTGCTAGTTTAGGAAGTATGACAATGAGAGAAAGGAGTCTCTGAAAGCAACTAATAAAACTTCAAATGTTTATTACCTTTAACCTTATCTATAAACAGGCTTGGCACATAGCAAGTGAAATATTACCCAGGAATATGTTTGTCATTTAAAAAACTGGCATCTACCACGTCCCACATCTCCTAAAAATTTCTTTTTGGCTCTCAACTTTTAAACCTTTACAGTTTGCATCCCAGAGTATTTAAAACTGAATAAAACCTGTTCTAAATTTTAAGTTCTATGAAGGCAGGAATTTCTGTTGGTTTTGTGTACTGCTGTATCCCTAGCACCAAAAATGGTTTCTAACATATGCTAGGCTCATAAAAGTTTGTTGAATATTTAAAAACAGAATTTTATGCAGCTGTCAGTGAGATACAAAATTTTTAATTTAACATTTTCGAAACTGAAAATAATGCAATTTAATTTTAAATAGTTCTAGTTTTACATTTCTTATTAAATTTCTAAAAGTTTAATAAAAGCAGAGAAAACAGAAAATGCAGCACACACACAAAAAAAGTAGAAACAAATCCAGACATATAATAGACTATTTATACATGAAACAGAGTAAATTAACAAATTAAAAGCAAAGGTTTTCAGATTGTATAAAAAAATCAAAATCCAGACACATGCAGTTTTAAAGAAATACAACTAAAACATAATGACACCGAAAGGTTGAAAGAATGAAATCGAGAAAATGTTAACTCAGAGCTGGGGCAGTGATATTAATATAAGACAAAGTAGACTTCTTAGTGTTACTATGGCTAATTACTATATATTTATATATGTAATTATTATCATAGCTTAAAAGGGTCACCACATAACAATAAAAGATTCAATTTATCAGGAATGATAAACTTGTATGTAACAAATAAAATATCCTCAAAATAAGAAATGCAAAATTTGATAAAACTAAGGGGAGAAATTGACACATTCACTGAGACCTTACAAATTTCTTAGACTTCTGCCCAGCAATCTTCCTGTTAGGTTCTGGCAATGGGTGGCAATAAAAGGAGGCTAGAAGGCAGGAAAAGGACATCCTTTCTATTTCTTCCTGTTTTTATCAACCTACTCCAGGAAGGAGCGGTACACCCTGGGAATGGCAGATTGCTTTGGCCTCCAGCTTCTTCCACCAATACAGAACCAACCTCGCTTGTATTGCCCTCTCAACGGTATCGGCAGCACCAGGCAGTACTGCTTTCCCAGAGATACGGGTACTAATTCCAGGGGGCTCCTTCTCTAAGCCCCCAGATTCTGGCAAACCCAACCTCTTCCCTTTTTCCCCCTAGATGTCAGAGCGGTATCTTCTTCCTTTGGATTACCTCACTGTTCTCTTTTTCCTTTCAGCCTTCCAATTATGTAACCAACTGTCTATATTAACTCTCCTCTTTTGAAATACCTTGTGTGAACTGTTTTCTGCCCTCTTTTGAAATATCTTGTGTGGATCCTGACCCATACCATAATAGAGGATAATTTCAACAAAATGTTCTCAATTAGGTCAAGTAGACCAAAAAAGTAGTGAAGATCTAAAAGATTTGAACAATATATTAGCATGCTTGATTCAATGAAATAATCAAATCTTGTACCCAATAATCACAAGGTGGGTGGGATTATGGGTATTTTTTTCCTTATCTCCAATTTTTGCTTTTTTTGCATCATGCAAGCATTGCTTTTATAATGGGGAGGGGAGAAATAGAGGTTACTTCATTCTTCTTATAAAATTAAAACAAAAGATCTAAAATAACTAAAATTTCGCAGTGTGGAAAAGTGTATCTAAATTGAAAAATTTCATTAGAAGTAGCAAGTGCAGTTGCTTTTAACAACCTCATCATTGCTCATGTAGCAACTTAATCATCTACATTAATTTTTTCCTGACATAATTATCTTTTCCTACCTAGTACAAAGTTTAAACTATTTGAAAGGGCACAGTGACAAATTATTCATAAATTAAATTATATAAACTTAATTTCAATCCTTCCTGAAATGCTATGAAAATTTCAGGAATTATGATCTCCTTAATTATAATTTAATAACAACTAAGTGTCTTTCCCTCACAGTATACATTCTAAGCATTTGAGGTTTAAGAAATCTTTTTGAATTTTGTGTACTTTATTCAAACTTTTCCAAGAAAAACCTCAATAAAAAGTAAAAACCAATTACCTGTAAGAATGAAATAAATCTCCCCATTTGAATTTGGCAATCGCCTTCCACCATGCTGGAATCTGTTGCTTTAAAAGGTAACATGAAGAACTGTATTTCAATTATTTTATATAAACTCATCGACATCAAAATATAAGACTATGATTTTTAATCATTAATACATCTTCTAATCTGCACAGCACTGAAAACAGAATTTTTACACTGAAGAAAAAATGAGACAATCATCAATCACACGATTAAAATAACCATCTGCTCACTATTTAATAAATTCAAGGAACACTCTTATCTAGCTACTGTGCTCTGTAATTAATAAAAGTATCATAGAGAATTTAAAGAACTTGCTGCTGCTTAATCACACAGGGTTTTTTCACCTGTTTATCAAACAAATAAACCAACAAAAATACCTGAATGCTTATTTTTTCCAATACATTATGATAGTCCTAGAATTGTCTGTTAAGTTTTTGTTCATTTCAATTTTAAAATAGGCATCGCAACATTACAATGTAAAATTTTAAAACTTACCTCCTTCTCCATAAAACAGGAGACCATTATAAAATTTAGTTTCGGCCTGTTTAAAAAAAATTAAAATCATTTTAAAAGTTGCTATTTTGTTTTTAAATTCTTAGGCTCTCTTAGTTATCCCCATCTAAATAATAAGCAGAAGACTACATCACTTATAAATTCCCTCATAATCAAAAACTGCTTACAATACAGATAAATTCAATTTTTCTTTAGAGTACCGAAAATATCACATAGTCAAAGTTATTTCTTGATTTCTTTGATTTGTCTCATCTGACCACTCTAGTTGCCCCCATATCCTCCCGTTAGTTCATGTAAGATGGAAAGCAAACACATGGTAACAAAAAAAGTAGAGAAAAAAATGAAGTTTACTAACTTCCAGAGTTTTAATTGTCCATGGGCATATTGAAAATTCAAAGCTTTCTTTAAAAATCAGTTATATCCAGAAATCCAGTATATATTGCGGGTAGCAGACACTTTGAAGGTATGCTAACCCAGACATTAACCGTTACTGCAGTAAAATGTTAGGTAAGCAACACCCTCTTTAAATCTCAGTTTCCTTATCTATTTCTCACATACCTCCATGGGTTGTTGTAAGTATTAACAGGGTTAGTTAGCATGATATTTGGTACATAGTAAGTACTCTGTTATTAATACTATTACTTCTTTAATTAAACATTTAATAAATATTCATGCAAACTGTACACTTATAAGCGTATTTGCTTTTTAAGTCATGTTTTTAACATCTTAAGAATACAAATAATTACCTCATATTTTAATTTCTTGATTTCACAACAAAGTGCAGCATAAACCGTGATGACTTTGTTTAAGACCTAGTTTCATGAGGAAAAACACAAAAGCAAAAAAGTAAACTAAAGCAGATAACTAAAGCATTTTAAAAATAGGTTTTTAGGTTTAGGAATCTGTACCTTGTTTTCAGTCTTTATGAGTTCCAAAAGGGAAGACTGTTCATAAGGCAAAAGCTATAGAAACAAGGAAAAGAACATTTCTTTTTAATTTGAAAAGAATTACTGAAATCTTAAATATAAATTGAATCTAGCTCTACTCTATGTAAATTTGTGTTAGACCCTCTACTAAGAACCATACCAGATAGGGAGTGACTACTAATGGGTACGGGATTTCTTCTGGGATGGTGAGAATATTCTAAATTGGTTCTGGTAATGGCTGCACAATTCTGTGAATATTCTAAAAAACAAAGAATTGAATGATATGCAAATTATGTTATTTAAAAACTCAGTATGTGACTTAGGACAATGTTTAGTACATAAAAAATGTTAGCTATTATTTCAGTGGTAACAGGATACAATTTCAAAGATAAAACAAGATAGAACTACCTCAAAATAGAACAAAACAAGAATGACCTAATTTATACATTAAAAAATTGTTCTAACATTAGGATCCTCCTAAGTAACATAAAGGAACTTTTGGGAAATGATGAAAATATTCTGTATCTTAATTGGGATATGAATTACATGAATATATGTGTTCGGCGAAATCCACTGAACAGTATATTTTAAATCTATGCATTTCACTCTATGTGAAATAACCTCAATAAGAAACAAACACAGCTTGATATTCTATTCCAACCCTCTTCATTTTCTTGATGATGAAAAACAAAGGCTAGTTCAAAGAGTTGGAGTCTGTGTCAGTCTTGACACTAAAGGCTTTGAGGTTGTGTCATTCTTTAAAAAAACAAAATTATACAAAAATACCTGCATGGCTTAGAGAAAAGGACATTAACAATTTTCCTCCAAGTTTTGGTTCTCTAGATTCCAAATAATACACATTCCATTTTGAACAATTATGTTTTTAAGATACAGTATCTCCTGAAAATACACACATAAATTTAAAAAATTAAACAAAATCAAACCTTTAATGCTATAGGATCAAGATTGAAATCCCAAACATCTCCAATTGAATCATCCAGTGCATCTTCAATTCTTCGCAACTGAGACGTATACTCCTCAAGAAATTTCCCATAATTCTTAAGTTGAACTTCAGCATGAATTTCTAAATTTAAATTTTAAAATAGTATGTGAGAAGTACAAAAATCACAGGACATTTACTTCAAATAATCTCAAAAGTCACAGCAAAGTAGATACTAAGCCCTCTTAAATGTATTACTCTAGAATGTCTAGACTTCTTGAAAATAAAATTTCAGTTAAACAATAATTCAGCTTTCAATATTTTCCATATAGATAAAATAATTTTAAAAGCAGTAGATGTTGCCATATACAGAGATACAGATCGTCTTAAAACTTTATTATGAAAAAGTCACTACCCCATTTACTCAATAATACAGAGCTTTTAAACGATTTGACTAATTTCTTAGACAACACAATATTCTGAATCCATGTTTTAGTTATAAGCAATATTTCTGCAAAAATAAAATAGTGACCTGAAGCAGGTGCAAAAATCTGGTTGTCATACAAGCAAAATTTAAAAACATAATTCTTAATTCTATGCACAGTAAACTATTTAAAAATACACCTATATATTGTTTTTAAAATGTGTTTATGTCTGCTTTATCATAACGGATATTCCTGTAATGCCCCAAATTAATGAAGATATTGTTTTAACTATTTAACTATCAATAGAATTGGAAAACCCAGTAAAGAACACTAAGTACAGAATATTGTGATATTTACGGCATTTACATATTAATAGATGATTAAAGAGTCACTAGAATAAAATGAATAAAGGTATGCCTATTTATCAAAATTAATACAAGTAAATATTCCACCTTATATGTAAGAATTCATACTTATTACAAAAGCAGCACATTCAATCTCTGTCTTCTACAAAAAAGGTAAAAGTTTTCTCTCCTGAAGTTAACCATGCAAAGTAACTCTAAGATAATGTATCTTCTCATTAAGGATAAAGACCTAGCTCCCCATTCTCCCCTATTTTGCAACTAATTCACTAACTTAGGTGGGTCAACTTAGTTCACATTAAGGTTTCTCTCTTATTATAGCATTAATGTAGGCAATTCTGAAAAATGTTTAGATATGATTCACAGTCCATAAATTAATGAAAATTAGGCACAGAGATGACATGAGATGTCTTCTCTACATCTTAAATTAAAAACTGAGTAAGATTCTCAAAATCCCACACACACATCTAATTCTGTTATGTGGAAAATGACCTTAGCTGTATTTAACCAGCAAACGAGTTCTTAATGACAATATTAGAAAAACATGTCAATAAATTATTCATTTAGTCTTTTTGAGAATTCATAAAGTAGCAAGCAACAGAAAACCTGTAATAAAACTAAAGTTCCTTGCTGATAAGGAACAGTTGTAAAATTAGTAAAAATTAAAATAAAAAGATTTAAAATAAAAACTACCTTATTCTTCAAGAGTGAAATTTACATGCTATCCTTTCCAACAAACTGCATTCTTTGTTTTATCTTTGTATTCTTAATACCTAGCACAGTGGTAATATAGAAAACGCCTGCTCAGTGAATCAGATCATTTTACTCTAAAGTGAACAAACCATTTGCAAACCCAATAACATGTTTTATTCCAATTTTTTGAAGATGAAAGTAAATATTCCGCCTTATACATAGTAATTTATTCCAAGGGCAAAGTCAGGAACCTTCATCCATAAAACTTCGTCCATGATAAGCTGCAGTTCACTTTATAACAGCAAATACAGAATCCTCTCCACAAAAAAATTAAAATATTTTGTTATTACTACCAAGATTTTTTTATGCTGCATTAGGGCTAATATCTTACGAAATGTTTTGTGAAAAACTGCAAATCCTCCTGAATTAAGCTCACGGTTTCTTCCAAAGACTAAAACCTTATTACATCTAAGTTTGTACACGTGTCTTGCTTTGTAAATTTAAGCAAAATCTACAAGTAATTTTTTAAAATTACTTTCACCTTTTGGAAAAACGGCATTAAAAAACAAATTCACAAGCAGTATGTCCCAATGTCTCCTATATCATTTATGTAGATTAATATCACCAAAGGTAAGAAACAGATTGACATCTTGAGTGTCACCACAATAGTTCGGTCTCTAAATTCTGCTGCGTGGAACTGAATGTGTTAGTTTTGTTAGCCTTCTAAGCTAAAATCAGACAATTCGATTTTATAAAGCAAAATGTGAAGCAGATTTGCTGTAATTTTTGAAAGCTTTCTAGCTGCGATGGAAACTACAGGACATCACTTATTTAACGTAAACAAAATGCATGGAAGGAAATTAAGATTCACGTGTTTATTTTTTCTATGTGAAGAGTTCTTTTTCGCTATCTTCAATAGTTAGAAAAATGTTTAGGAAAAAACAGTCAAACTTCCAAAAGTTGGTTGGGGAGGAAAAAAAAAAAAGGAAACCGAAACAGGAACCCAGATCACAGGCTCAGCTAGAATTGAACGCTCTGATGATTTGGCGAAAACCCCAAGAGTCCAAAGACAGGGCCAGACTCCTCTCTGGGCGGCTGGGCCTCCCTGGACCCGCCCCGCCCGTGCCCCAGGGCTGCAGAAAGCGCACGCCGCTCCCCCAGGGGTACCCCTGGCTCCTCGGGAGAGTCCCCGCCCCGAATGACGAGCCCTGACCGGGCCAACCTGACCCGCATCGCTGAGATCCCTAACCCAGAAAGAAACGCTCGAGAGCGCATCCCTCTCAACCCGCAGAAAGTGCCCGGAATCCGACGGCTGCGCAGCGACCGCGACGCAGAGCCCTTTCGCAGGAACGCCGCCAGGACTGAGGTCAGCGCAGGAGCGTCCGCCCGCAGCCCTCGCCTTGTCGCTCTCTTACTCTGTGAGCCGTCGTCAACGCGGTCGAACTCCCAGTCCGGGGACAGAGTCTCCACCGCCATCACCCTGGCGCCTCCCTCACTCACAGCCCCTACCAGCCCGGACGACTACGGCTGCCTCGCCCCAGCGGCTGTCACAGCACGTGACTTCCGGCCCTGGCCCCGCCCCTCGTCGCGAGCGCCCACCGGGCTTCACGCCCCCTGCGGGCCGCGGGGGCCGCTGGGAAAGCGAGTCCTGTGCGGTAACCGGAGGTGGCTGCAACGGCGGCGACCGTCCTCTAGGTGTCCTCCTTTTTCTTTTTGGGCCTTTCCACTGTTTTTTTATGTCACACCGATATCCTCAATTTCGCTTTGCTGTCTCCAGGCCATTTTTGTTACCTAGGGAGTTGCTTCCTCAGTCTAGCCAAAAAAGGGCAAAACTGATGGGGTCGGGGCATAAGAGGAAGGCGTGGTCCTCGAAAAAGTCGCTGTCCGGGATCTTCTCCCAAAAAGCCGGTATTTCTAACGCCCTCCCTGTCGCCACCATCGGCGAGCTTGCTGCTTTCCTCCTGCGCGTCCTGTACGGATTGTTCTTGAAAAAAACTGCGAAGTGGAGTTACTTTACGACCACCTTAGGGAGGAATTTTACTACCATGCTTACATTGCGCTCGCTCGCTCTCCGCCCCCTCCTCTTAAGAAGCGGCGGTGGGGGGTGGAAGGAAGAAGCGCTGTTTAAGTGTTTTTAAATGCTCCTACCTGCTGCCTGGCTTTTCCGCGACTAGGAATATGTTACCCAGCAACTCTACTTATAGCAGTGTTCATGGCTGCATGGTTTTTAATAGATACTAATAGAAAAAGGTCTAAATGTCCATCCACAGGGAATAATTGCATCACGTTTAATAATCCATACAAGCAAATACTAGGGAGCTGTTAAAAGAAATGAAACCGATTTATAGAGGCATGAGAAAATTATATTTAATCAGGTTCAATGTTTAATCAGGATCTCCTCTGAATGACATATCACAGTGACTAAAACCCTTCAAAGAGCTCAGTTGTCTGCTAAGAGAAATTATTAAGGTATTTAACTTATGAATCAACAAAGTATAGTTGTCAGATCTGCCATCTGCTTTTGCAAATAAAGTTTTATTGAAACACAATCATGCCCACTTATTTGCATATAGTCACAGCAGTGACAATATGGCCCAAGAGCCTAAAATATCTACTATTGAGCCCTTTAAAAAAAAGTTTGCCAACCCTTGTTTAAACTCAAAAGAGCAAAATAAGGAAAAAAAAAAGTCTTGTTATATAAATTATAGTCCATAGTGGGTTGAAATAACCTAATTTAAAAAGCATAATTATCTTAGAAAAATCTTATAATCAGCATATCAAAGTAATAGACAAGGATACCTCTATGTCCTTGTAAGGAGGCAATGGACATAGCCTAAAGTAGTCAAGTGGACCCACTTGCAGTTAATAACTAGGAAAAGTAGACAAAATATAATAAAAATAACTTTTTAAAGATCCGAAAGAGACTAAAAGCAGGCAGAAACCATAGGAAAACTTACTCAGCAACTGGTAATAATTATGCGTTTGTGGCTTTTTGCTTGACAGTGTCCCTCACCCCCTTCAAATCGAGGAATAAAACCTGTTGTGTTTCTAGCCCGAGATGGTAGCGAACTAAATTCATTGCTGTTGGAAGAGAAGCTGGAAATTTGGGGTGCTTTTGGGAGATGGAGAATTCTGAAGCAGGAGCCTCACAGAATGGATGAGATCTAAAATCCAAGTATAAATTCTGCCCAAATCCCTGACTAACCACAAAACTACATGTAGAAGACCTGCTGAAACCACAGTCAGGAGTCTTTGAAAAACAACTATATTGGTTGAAAAGTGTGTTTGCAGCCATTTGATGCATATTACCTGTGCACCTCATGTAGCTAAAGCTGAAGCCCTGTGGATTTAAGATAACAAAGAACAGAGGTTGAACTGGCAGAGCAACTTGAAATTTAGAAAGAAAAATTGATAAACAAGGGAACGGTAAAGGAAGGAAACCCCAAAATCTGAGCAAAAACACTGGCCAAATCTTTGTCTAAATGAAGAACTAAGCAAAAATATAAGCTGCTACACTCTTCAAAGTTTGAGTCCAAGTACATTTACTTCTTTCTAAATAAAAACCCCAATAATTTTCTGAAGAACATAACAGAATCCGGAGTGTCACTGAATTGTCATTTTTAAACAATGAGTGATAAAATTTAACCAAAATCTGACAGAACAGAAAAAAAGAAATAGATGAAATTATAATTATAGTTGAAAATTTTAACACTTTTCTCTTGGTATATGATATAACAAGTAGAATAAAAAATTGAATGATACTCTCAACCAACTTGTCTTGATTGATATTTATAAGATATTTCACCCAACAGCAGCAAAATAGACATTTTTTCAAGTATATGAAGAATACTCAGTAAAATAGGCCATATGCTAGGCCATAAAACAAATCTCAGTACACTTAAATGGATTGAAATGTTATGGTTATATTCTTTGACCACAATGTACTTACATTAGAAACCAATAACAAAATCTCAAAATCCCTGGAATTCCCTAAATATTAGCACGAAGCTCAAGGGCATTTTATTGAATTAAGAAAACCAGTCTAAAAAGTTATACACTGTGTGATTCTATTTACTCGATATTCTTGAAGAGATAAAACTATAGTGATTTAGAACATTTCAGTGGTTATCGGGGTTAAGGAGTAGTTGGTAGACATAACTGAAAATGGATGGATCGAGAACTTATCAATGGGGAGGTAGGAAGTAGAACTATTCTGTATCCTGATTGTGGTATTCCTTACATGGATCCATAAATTTGTTGAAACTCAGAAATGTATACTCCCACAAAAAAGGCAAGTTTACTTATGTTAATTTTAACACACCTGGTTGTGGGATTGGCCTTCCCATGCATCCAGCTTCAGATTTCAAAGGATGACAGGTCTTGGATTTACACTGTTTCTTTTCTGTCTCTTTACAGTTTTTACCACATTCTTTAGGTTTCATATGGTAGCCCTTGGCTGCTTCACGCTCATCACCATACCAGATGTAGCATAAGAGAGAAAAGGAACACGCTTAACTGATAACTCAAACAGAAGTCTCAGAATTAAGTTTTGCTGGCCTTGATTAACCTTACTAGGACATTGTGTACCTTGTTGAATCGATCATTGTAACTGAGGGGATGAGAGGGATGCACCAATTGGCTTAGTCCAGGTCATGTGCTCCACCCCTGGATCCTGGGGTGGTGGGGGTTTGGGAGACAGGTAACTTCATAGGAACCACAGGGCCTAAGAAAGGGGGAGAAGCAGATCCTCCGATGACAACCAGGTACTGTTACCCCAAGTAGTGGGCTGGTCTTAACAGTAATTGCGCTTTCTGTAGATCATACTCTCTCCTAAGGCGATGTCTTCTAAGAGTACCAGTTGAGAGCCTGGGGTGTATATTGGGCTCTCTTCTTAGCAGGTGTTGAACTTTAATTTCTTGATACTGAAAACTCTGCTTTGCTTTTCAGCATTTTCTTAGTTTTATAGCCTTAATCCCATATAACTTAAGAATCAGCAAATACCTCAAGGAAAAAACAGGTGTCCTAAGCTGCGTACATCTCCCTTATCTTTAAGATCTTTGGTCCTCAAGTCCTGGCTGCTCTAACTCCAATTGTTGTCTTTCTACCCGCCACTGAGATTGCTAAAAACTGCTGGTTTCTTTGCTTTTTAGCTCCTATTCCCTACCTGGATTTTCAGCTTCTCTCCCCAATTCAAGCATTGAAAAATGCCAAATTGGAAAGCAGATTGCAAAATGGATTGAATTCAGTGAGCTTCTTTTTCTTCTAAGTCCTTAATACCTCAAGACTTGACTGCTGCATCAGCTTTCTGATGCCTTCAAAGAACCAACTTTTGGGTTTGTTGGTCATTTTTATTATATGTATTTGGTTCTTAAAGAAGCAGATGTCAAGATGAGAGTAGATGTTGCAGAGACTGCTAGGAAGAAGAGTCGGAGTCTGGAAATGCATTAACTAACATGGATAATGGAGAGGGGATGAATGGCAATGCTAGCTTCCCCAGCCCTGTCTTCACGGCTTTTTATTCTCTCTCTCACGAAGCTGGCTTTTCTTATTATTATTAGTTACAATCAGATTAGTAATTACAGATTACCGGCAACTCCCAAATTCAGTCTCAAGGCCACAACCATGTTATCAGCTACTCCCTCTTCTTACCCTTGTGCCTAGAGCAAGAAGTCCCAGAATAGGTAAGGCGTGTGCGCCCTCCCTGTAGTGTGACCTTGTTGCTCCAAGCACCAGGTATCCTGCCATGACTGCGGGCATCTCTCACAACATATCCCCCTTTTCTTTTTGCTGAATTTTATTCAGCATAACTGAGAACACAGCAGCCTGAGTCTTTCTTAATCCTCGGCTTCTTGAGAATCTCTTCCAAATTTAGGACGGAGAGAATTAAGATGATTTTATTTTTAGTGGGTCCTCTGTCTGACGCAGGGTTCATTGTTCTGATGTCTGTGATGGAAGCGCAGCCTTGATTCTGGTATGGTGAATCCAATGATGGCATCCAGCTACCTCAATCACGGTAGGTGTTGTGAGGATGACAGGGAAAGATCCATCCCAGCAGGGCTCAAGAGAAGCAGGCTATACCTTTCTCATCCAGATCCAATCACCTGGAACGTGGTTGTGTGGCTGGACAGGATACTGAGAGGTTGTTCTGGTGGTAGAGACCAGTTGGTGGGTCTCCTGCCATGCGAGAGAGAAAGAGAGCTTGCAAAGACTTAAGCGGTGACCAAACATTATTTCATAAGGTGTGATGCCCTTACAATAGGGTGTGATTCCCTTACAGTAGAGGTGCACCATGCCCTTAATAGGGTGAAGGGAAGGAGGCTTACCCGGTTTTCACCAGTTTCCAGCTTGAACTTAATGTCTCTTTTAAGGTTCTATTCATTCTTTCTACTTGCCCTGAACTCTGAGGCCTATAAATGCAATGTAATTTCCAACCGATCCTTAACACCTTTGCTAGAGATTGGCTGATCTTTGCAATGAACACCGGGCTGTTGTCAGACCCCAGTGTTATGGGCAGGCCAAATTGAGGCACTATTTCTAAGACTAATTTCTTTGCTACTATCTGAGTGGTCTCCTTACTTGGTGGGGAAGGCTTTAGTCCATCCTGAGTAGATGTTAACAGTCTTGTTTTCACCCCACCACAGAGCTTGAGTCACTGCTACTAGTTCACCCCGCTGAGCTGGAGTTCCATGGCTTAGGGCTTGTTGTGTCCAGATGACAGTCTCAGTGGTAACCGCTGCAGCCCCGGCATACCTGACTCCTTCTGAGACGAAGCTACTCCCATCCGTAAATAGAGTAGCATTGAGATTCAGCCAAGCGCTGTCTGTCAGGTCTGGTCTGGCGCAGTTGACATTCTTTAGGATCTCAGGGCAGTCATGCAGGGTTTGGCGAGGGCCATCGACAGGCAGTAGGGTAGCTGGATTGAGACGGCAGTTTTCAGGAACTCCTCATTCTGTGTCCTTGAAGAGGATGAGGCGGGCCTTCTTTGTGAGGTCTTGTCCTTTTTTCAGGGCACTCATTCTTCCAATGTCCCCTTTTTTTGCAATACATGCATTAGTCTTTCTCTAACCTGACTCTCTCGGGTCCGTTGTTCACCCTGGGTGCCTGTTCTCGGCCTTTGCCTTTTCCTGGCAGTACCTTTGGCTGGGCTTCTTGGATGGTTGCAAGCAGGACCTTGGTCGTCTTCTTAGTCTGTGTTAAATCTACCTCATAACACTCATTGGGCTATGTCGACCAGCTCAGACAGGTTCTTTCCTTCAAACTCTTCTATCCTCTGCAGTTTCTTTCTAATAGCTGGGGCCAACTGACTGACAAAGGCTAAATTAACAGCCCTCCTATTATTAGGGTCCTCCAGGTCAATAGGGGTATATAACCAGTACGACTCTAAGAATCGTTCCAGAAATGCCGCCGGTGACTCATCTTTAAGTTAGTGGGTTGTTGAGTGGCAGACCAGAGGCCCTGGAGCAGAAGCTGGCAATACCATTTGAGAGCCTCCTTACCTTGCTCGGTGTTGGGGTCCCAGGGTAGACGGTTATTCAGAAGGACATGTCGGATATAGGTAGGATCGGTGGTGGGCTGCCCATTCGGCTCTAACACAGCCTTGGCAGCTTCTCGGAGGATCCACTCTTGTTCCTCCAAGGTTAAAAGGACCTGGAGGAGCTGCTGGCAATAAAAACAGGCAAGGAAAGAAAATCCCCACAAAAACCAAATAAGCCAGGGCTAGGATCCGCTGCTGACCCAGAATCTAGTCAGATGGGGCCACGGAGGCCAGACCTAAGGAAAACCGTACATTCAACCAGTCTGGACAGACAGACACAATGTAGATAGACAAAAATCAGTCCAGACAGACAGACAGACAAAAAACCAGAACACAAAACGCTAGCATTCGCAATTTTCTCTAATTTTCTCTTAGGCTTATGACCTAAGAACATCCACTCAATAATATTAGTGTCCTGCATAAGGATGGCAGTGGGAGAATGAGGAGAATGACAAATGACCAATAATAATTTGTCAAAAGATTCAATGTGATCTAACTGGGCCTGTTGTAGGCCTCATCAATTTTCTGTAATTCCTTTTCTGCCAACGGTGTTAGTTCCCAAGGACTACCCAATGCCGTGGGCCCTTCTAAATTAGAGAACAAGTTAGTTAAAGCATATGTGGGGATACCAAGGAAAGGACGAAGCCAATTAATATCGCCCCATAATTTTTGAAAATCATTAAGAGTTTTGAGAGCATCTCGCCTAGTTTCTATTTTTTGAGGAGTAATTTTCTGTTGCAAAATTTTATATCCTAAATATTTATAAGGAACAGAATCTTGTATTTTCTCAGGAGCTATCTTGAGCCCATACTTTTCCAGAGCAGTTTTTCCAAATGAAAACATATTTTCTAATATTTCTTTCTTTTCATGCTCCCAAAGAATATCATCCATGTAGTGATACACAAGTCGCTGAGCGAACTTTTCCCTTACTTCTTGCAAAGGCATATTCACAAATGCTTGGCACATGGTAGGACTATTAAGCATGCCTTGGGGTAATACTTTCCATTAATATAGCTGAGAAGGCTGAGCATTGTTTAGAGTAGGAATTGTAAATGCAAACTTTTCTCTTTCCTGAGGCTGTAAAAGAATAGCATAAAAACAATCTTTTAAATCTATAATCTTTAAAAACCAGTTTCAAGGAATTAAGGCAGGAATAGGGAGCCCAGATTGCAAAATTCCCATAGGCTGAATGACAGCATTAATCCTTCATAAATCTGTTAACAGTCTCCATTTTCCTGACTTCTTTTTTATAACAAATACTGGTGGATTCCATGGAGAAGAGGAGGGTTCGATATGATTACTGGCCAATTGTTCATCTACTAGTTCCTGTAACGCTTCTAATTTTTCTTTTGTCAGAGGCCACTGCTCAACCCAGACAGGCTGTTCACTGAGCCATTTAATCGGAAGGGTGAAGTACTGAGCAGTGGCCTCTACTCTAAATTTGGAAACTCCGAACCATGTTTGTTCAATCTTTGGAGATGTGGACAAGGGAGTTACTATGCCTTCTTCTGATTTACCTAGACCCTTGAACATGATATTTTGAGTAGCCTCTGATAAGGTAGGAATGTTTAAAGAAGCTCCCCATTGTTGCAATAAATCTCTTCCCCATAAATTCACTACAATGTTAGCAACATAAGGCTTAAATAAGCTACTTGCCCCTCAGGGCCACGGCAAGTCAGTAAGTTAAAACTTTGAAAAACTTCCGTAATGTGTCCAATTCCCATGAAATGAGCTTGCACGGGTTCACATAACCATTGAGATGGCCAAGATTGCAGAGACATAATAGCAACATCTGCTCCGGTGTCAAGCAAGCCTTCGATTTCTATACCATTAATAGATATCTTTAATTTAGGATGCTGTTCACCAATCATGGTTTGCCAGAATAGCTGTTTCCCTGTACTCCCAAATCCTCCAGTTCTTTTAACTGGAACAGCTTTCCCTTGAACATAAGATAATAATAATATTTGAGCAAATCTTTCTCCTGGTGCAATTTGGGTGGTCATGCTGACACTAACCATAACCTTTATTTCTCCTTCATAATCTTCATCAATCACTCTTCATTTGCATTTTTATAAGCTAGAGATTCTAAGAGTAATTCTTGGACTTCAGGAAGGGCCACCACCCTGACAATGGCTGTATGTAGCTAAGACAAAAAATCAGTGTAACTCTCCCCAGGACTCTGTATAATTTTAATGGACGACTGAGGATGCTTCCCAGGTGGCTCAACTCGAGACCAAGCTCTTAACACTATTAATTTTACCTGTAACAAGGTCTCTTTAGTTGAATGACATTGCTGCTCAATAGTAGTAAAGTTTCCTGTACCTGTCAGATCTTCAAGAGTAGCCCCTGGAAGATTTCGTGCAGCGTTTCTACGAGTCACCTATTGGGCTTCCTCTCTCCACCAGGTTTTCATTTGCAAATAAGGACCTGGTTCTAACACAGTTTTTATAATAGCTTCCCAATCTAACGCTAACAAATGTCGTTCAGTGGCTATACTGTTTAAAAGGCCTGTCACATAAGTGGACTGCATACCATATTGATTGATAGATTCCTTAAGTATTCTCAGGAATTTATGCTCCAAAGGAGTATAATTCACATTGATACTTCCCTGAGGAAATTGATCATTGGGGGGAAAGGCCTGTCTCACTATAGGGAACCCCATCGGCTGAGGAGTAGCTGTCTGTCTAGGAAGATTTTCTGGACTACTCTCTTCATCTATTATTTCCTTAGTCAAATCAGGTGAAAGGGGAAAAGTAAATGAAACAGGTTCAGCAACTGAAGGCTCTGCCCCAAATACAGTATTTGAAGGTGGGGCAGAGGGCTTTTTTTGGTTCTTGCAAATATCTTCCAGTTGGCCCCAACTGCAGTTGCTTCAACCTCTGATTTATTGCTTTTACTTGGGCCAAAAGAATCTGATAAGACTCTTTACTAGAAGGAATGCGGCCTGCACAATCCTCCTTAGATGAGGACTCTGTATATTCCTCTTGCTCATTTCCAGACTCCGTTTCTATAGGATTTTCATAAATGGGTTCTGGTTCTTCTTGGCATACTGTCAAATCAGTTGCAGCCCCTCAGAGTCAGATCGTAGAGGCCGTAAAGCCTGAGACCAAAAATTCCCCATGCTAAAGCTATGCCGAAAGTATCGCGTACTCGTGAGCGAACGTATCTCTTTCAGTTTCCAGTTGGATCTGGAAATGAGCTAAAAAAAAAAAAAAAAAAAAAAAACTATGCCGAAGGTATCGCTTACTCGTGAGCGAACCTATCCCTTTCGGTTTCCAGTTGGATCTGGAAATGAGCTAAGAAACTATGCCGAAGGTATCGCTTACCCACGAGCGAACTTATCCCGTTCGGTTTCAAGTGTAACCCGGAAATGAGCTAAAAAAAAAAAAAAACTACGCCGAAGGTATCGCTTACCACGAGCGGACTTACCCCTTCGGTTTCCAGTTGGATCTGGAAATGAGCCAAAAAAACCTACGCCGATGGTATCGCTTACCACGGGCAGATTTACCCCTTCGGTGTCCAGTTGGATCTGGAAATAAGCTAAAAAAAAACTATGCCGAAGGTATCGCTTACTTGTGAGCGAACTTATCCCTTCGATTTCCAGTTGGATTTGGAAATGAGCTAAAAAACTACGCCGAAGGTATCGCTTGCTCGTGAGCGAACTTATCCCGTTCGGTTTCAAGTGTAACCCGGAAATGAGCTAAAAAAAAAACTACGCCGAAGGTATCGCTTACCACGAGCGGACTTACCCCTTCGGTTTCCAGTTGGATCTGGAAATAAGCTAAAAAAAAAAAACTATGCCGAAGGTATCGCTTACCACGGGCAGACTTACCCCTTCGGTTTCCAGTTGGATCTGGAAATGAGCCAAAAAACCCTACGCCGATGGTATCGCTTACCACGGGCAGATTTACCCCTTCGGTTTCCAGCGCAGTTCCGCACCCTCTTATTTTTCGTTCCCCACGTTGGGCGCCAATTGTTGCGGAGACGGTTAGGAAGAAGAGTCGGAGTCTGGAAATGCATTAACTAACATGGATAAGGGAGAGGGCATGAATGGCAGTGCTCTGTCTCCATGGCTTTTTATTCTCTCTCTCACACAAAGTTGGCTTTTCTTCTTATTATTATTAGTTAAAATCAGATTGGTAGTTACAGACTACTGGCGACTCCCAAATTCAGCCTCAAGGCCACCACCGTGTTATCAGCTACTCCCTCTTCTTATGTTTGTGCCTAGAGCAAGAAGTCCCAGAATAGGTAAGGCATGTGTGCCCTCCCCGTAGCGTGACCTTGCTGCTCCGAGCACCAGGCATCCTGCCATGACTGCAGGCGTCTCTCACATTAGGAATGCCAGAGATTTTCTAAAGGAAAGAACCATTGAGGGGAAAAGGGGAGGGAGCAGGGAAAGCTAAGAGACCCATCTGGCTGCAATTCAGGTCTGATTCTTTGTGAAGGAGAGAGGGAAGGAAAGTAGGTTAGGGAAGAGTCCTAGGCTGCTATGACATTCAAAGAAAATGGTAGGCCAATAGAATCATCCCATGAGAGGTAATCTGCATCTCTTATAGTAAGGAATGACCTGCCTTACTATCCTTGCTCCCCCCCCCCCCCACTGCCCAAGTCATTAGCTGGAGAGGCATAAACTGAGTTTGAATGTGGAAATAAACTTCAGAGTACAGCAGCTAAAGTCATCAGTTAGCCATGCTTCCTACAGTTGATGATCTGTCAGTGGCTATACTCAAGGTTACCACCTACTACAATTTTGGGTGACAGAAAAGGGGTTATCCAAGGGGTTAAATAAGATCCCCCCCCCCCAAAAAAAGTGCCTGGTTCAAAAGCTGGAAGGCTTTCTGTAAGTGAAAAATAAAGAGGAAAAAAAACTGAAAAAAAGTTTATTTCAGGCCCAGACTTTTATCTCATAAGGATAACTTGCTTTCAACTTTGTTTCTTCAGCTTGCTCTAGACTAGTCACTTTTCTCTCATTTCCTTCATCTCAGCAAAAATATCTTGGGAGTGTCTGCAGATACAATGGTCCTTCACGCACCAGACACTGGCAAAAGCAAATAACATCCCATCTCTTCCAAGAACGTCCCCTGTCATTATTTAGAAGTGTATTATTATCATTGTTCGTATAGCCAAGTTCACTTAAATTCACTCACATATTTGCCCTTTTTTGGTCTCTATTCCTTCCTGCATTTCCAGGCTTCCATGTGTGTAATTTTCCTCTTGTTTAAAAAATATTCTTTAATATTCCCTTTATCAAGTGTCTGCTGATGACAAATTCTCTCGAGTTTTTGTTTCTAAAATTGACTTCATTTCATCTCCATTTTGCTGGAGATACACACACACACACACACACACACATGCACACATATATACATACATATATAGGTTTTGTTTGTTTGTAAAGTCAGTTGAGTTGGTGAAGGGCAGTTCCCAAAGCAAAACCCTGATGTTATCTGCAATTCTCCAAGCTTTGAGGATGGGTTTTTTCCAATCTCTCCTACCTTCTTAAACACTTTTATTTATCAATTCATTTTCGCTTTCAACAAATATTTTTTAAGCTCTGCCTAGTGATAGTTACTGTAAATCTTTATAAATCGAATATGAATTCAGTCTGCAAGGAGCTTCCAGTAGAGAAGATGATAGCTACATAAATACCAGTGACAGATTAAAACATGATGAGATGCACAGACAAAAGCCCTTTTCCGTTCTGAGAAGTAAAATACTACTTTGGGGGAATAAGTAGGTTAGGGAGGAAAGAATTAGGAAAAAAATGACTCCAGGAAGTAGCATTTGAGCTATACTTTTAAGAAGAAAAGGAATTTTGTCGTGCTGAGAAATGCGACAGGTAGTGACAAGCTTTTCTGGGAAGTATTGTCCAGGACGGAATTGGCAAATACTTCAGTTCAGCTGAATTACACGTGCGAAAAATAGCACCGAGACATAAGAATAATTCCAAATTGCAGATGGCCTTGAATGAACGGCTGAGGAGTTCTGTTTGAGACAAGCGCTCAGCCAAAGCATGTATGAGCATTTCTTCTAGAGAGGAGAAGGAAATGGGTCTCTACCTACCTACCTATCATCCATAGGGTACCAACTCTGTGCCAGACCCTTTGCTCAGTGCTACGTACACAGTCTCATTAAATCTCATCAGCCTACGAGACGGGTATCAACATCCTTACCTAGAGAAGGTGCCCCTACCCCTTAAATTTCGTAATTGGACGCATACTGGCGTGCCTTTTCCCTTCTCAGGACTGTGTGATAGGCATGACTTGGAGTGTCAGACTGACAATTGAGGCAGATCCCTATGTACCTAAGAGGGCCCGAGTAACTAGTAGGTCCCACAGCTAGTAAGTACCTGGCCCACGACTGGAACCGAGGCAGCCACTAGCAGCGGTCCCTCCGGCTCCGCACCAGTTTAGCAATTTCTCGAAGGCCCGGCGGCTCCAGGCGGCCGACGCAGCCCCGCCCAGCCGCACGGGATTGGCCGCCGAGCCCCGCCAGCTGGAGAGGGCGGAGCCCTGCCACATGGAGGGGGCGGGGTCGTGCCAGCTGACGCGGCGAGGCCAGGGGTCCGGTCCTGGGACTTGCCTTCGCAGCCCGCAGCGAGCGCGGCCGCCCAGGCCTCGGAGTCTGCAGGCCGCGTCCAGGCTGAGCCTCCCACTTGCCTCCCGCGCCGCCGCGCCGCCCGCGCGAGTGCTCCTTTCCAGAATGCTGCTTTGGGGCAGCCAGGCGCTCCGGCGCTTCTCCACCAGCCGGGTGAGTCCCTCCCAGGCCAGCGTCCCAGCTTTCCCCCCGGGGCTGGAGGGCCGAGCTGCGGGGCTGGGGGTGGGCAGTGATGTTTACACAGCTAAAAAGCCGAAACAATGTTTTTAAAACTGGGAGACAACAGAGATGGGTCCGGGGCAGGGTCCTCGATGGGGCTTGTCAATCGAGCCATTGTTTTCTACGGGGAAAAGAGCCAAGGATGCGGCTTTTGAACATCTAAGGTCTGGCTGGCATTGACAGGGTGGGAACAGTCACTTGGCAAGGGGGACAGAAGTCGGCTTCCTTTCCTTTTTCGTTTCATTTGTGAGATCCCTGGTTACGACCTGGAGCCACGGTACAAGACTGAGACCATCTCCCGAAGGAGAGTGGTATCAGGTCAGCCGGGTCCTCCTCTGCAGACTGAAAGGTGTGAGTCCTTCGGACTGGCATGCAGGGCCCATTCAGATAGTGGCACTCAGAGCTGGGGTTTGAAAGGTCACTCCTGAGCTGCAGGCGGCAAGATTTCTAGGATGACGAGGCGCTGCAGAAGCGGGCACTCTGAACATTTGAAAACTGTAGCGCAAGAACGGAGCTTTGGCCCAGCCCCGAGCCTTGAAATTGCATCAGCTTCTCCAGAAATGGAACAAGAATGGACACGTTGCATGTGGCGCTGCCTTCAGCGCTGCGGGGGCCTCGGGAGAGATACCTCCCTCTATCTAAGCGGACTCCAAGCTGTTCAGGGAAGAGAAAAAAAAAATCTGTCCCATGTACATTATCTCTTTATAGGAAGTACATGTTTGCTCTAACAAAAGAATTTGCTTTTGATTCATCTTATCTGCCAAAGTCATAAGTGCATGCATACACATTCAGATGTAAAAAACTTAAAGGCAGGGAGATGTCTTGAGTAGCACCCCAAACTGGCCCAAAGTGTAATGTACCAGGTATCTGTTAAAAATGCTTTACATATATACTCCTTTAATCTTCATAATTTCTCGGCGAGGTAGGTACTATTATTATTCCCATTTTAAATGGAAAAGCTTCCCTCCCCCAGGCAACCCCCAAATAATGAGACTTCACTTAACCCCATGCAATCAGTTGTGGTTATTCTGAAAGTACTCACCTTTTTTAAACATAAGGAAGAAGAGACCTGCTCTGGGAAAGCTTTTGCTTGCTCTCCTAAGCAGAGCACTGCCCTCCTTAGCTTGCTTCCGACACGTGTCATGTGGAAATCCGGGTCGGATCGCACCGAGAGGAAGGGGCTTGTGCCAGCTTATTTTATTGGCCTCCTCTGTCAACATCTTTCATTGAATTATCTTTTTTGGAGAGTAGAAGAGAGTCTCGAGGAATGAAAATATTGTAATAGTGGGGTTTCTATAAGATTTCAGTAGTAAGCGATAACATCCAGGTGGCAAATGGCATAAATAAAAACGTGTGTGGGGAATCACCAGGCATGGCGGTGAGGAGTCAGGGGCCAGAGTCTGACTATACCCAGGAATGCATGTGGAAGAGCAATGGCGTGTGGCTAGGAAGAAGGCAGGTTCTTCAAGGGCTGAAAGGAAGACATGGAATGATAAGTGAAGAATTTGGAGTATTTTGCTCCACAGCAAATGGGTGTCCACCCTTTGGACTGTGTTCTATAAGAATTGTTCAAAATCAAACATGTGGGAGCATCAAATGATACAAACATTTTGGTTAAGCTGGCAGTTTTTTATAAAATTGAACATATACCTAAGAGAAATGAAACCTTGACTGTAACAATACCTGTTTATGAATGTTTACAGAGCCTTTGTTCACAGTCACCAAAAACTGGAAACAACTTAAATGTTCTACCACTGGTGACATGACAAACTGTGGTACACCATCCACATTATGGAATCCGACTCAGGAAAAAGAAAAAGAGGAATTATATACCAATACACACAACATGGATGAAACTCAAATGTGTGTGCTAACTGTAAGATGACAGACTCAAAGGGCTATAATCATATGATTCCAATTATCTGACATTTTGGAAAGAGTATAGTGATAGAAAAAAGATCAGTGTCAGGAGCTGGAGACGGGGGAAGGATTGGCTGCAAAGGGCCATGAGGGAATTGAATTGTGGGTGGACGCAACTGTTCTTTATCTTGACTGCGATGGCTTTGTTAACACTGACAGAACCGCACACTGAAAAGGCCATATTTTGCTGTATGTAAATTATACCTTTGTCTCGAAAAAAGTTACACAGCACTTTTGAGTTTGATATTAAAGCAGAATGAAAAGGAAATCTCAGAATCTAGTAAAATACAGGGGGAAAATTAGTTTATGACGCTTCCTGATAGAATTAGTTTTTTCCAGTCTCTATCTTAAAGACATGAACTTAGAAACACTTAATGATTTCAGCTTAGTGATATGGCTGGATCTTTTTAACTGGTGCAACTATATATAGCAATAAAACCCTTCGTCAGTTTTGTCATCCACTTCATATATCTTGCCTGGCTCATTGCTTCTTAATTTCTCCTTAGTTTATTTAGCCCTCGTATTTATTTGGCATCCTGTTATTTAGCCAGCATCTGGGACAAGTCCGGCTGGTGTTTCTGGGTTGATAGCCTTGTTTCAGGATTTGAGGTTACCTTATAATCAGTTTGAGAGTCTGGACCTTCCCCTGCTTCCCGGAACCAAGTACTGGCTTTATACACTGTTTCTAGCGACCACATTTTTAACTTATTTCCTTATTGCCTGACCCCTGCTTTGTTGTCTAGTTTGTTTTTAGAACCTCCAAATTTAATTTCAAACTATATTAAATTATGTTTTAGGTACTATGAGCTTTGTCTAAATCCTGAGGAAATAATGATAGTAATAGTATTGGTATAGCACTTAGTATGTACCAGGTATCTGTTAAAAATGCTTTACATATATACTCATTTAATCTTCATAATTTCTCGGTGAGGTAGGTACTATTATTATTCCCATTTTACAGATAAGGAAACTGAGACCCAGAGGTGTTAAATGACTTTTCTAGAGTCTCACAGCCAAAAAGGATAAAATAAATAAATAGTCCCTGCTTTCAAGAAGTCCATAGGTTAGTAAAGATTAGTAAAGATAATACACCAAATGGAAATACAAATGGATCATAAAATATGAACTCAACTAAAGTAGTAATCAGGAAAATGCAAATTAGAACAAGATATAGTTTTTCACTCATCAGGTCAGTAAAAATCATAGAGTATGACAATATTGTGTGTTGACAGGGATGAGAAAACAGTTCTTCGAATACTCCAGAAGCCAATCTAATGCTATCCCATAACATTTAAGTTCAAAAATGATCCTGCAATTTCTTGTGTAGATAGATATCTGAGAAAACACTTCCACAGGGGCACAGGAAGCATGTACAAAGATATTCATGGCCATGGCATTCATAATTATGACATATTAAAAGCCAGAATGTCCCTCAATAGGGAAATGAATGAATAAGCTGAAACATAGCTTCTCTATGGAACACCGTGCAGCAATTTTAAAGAATGAATTATATGTACTGATAGAAAAGTTATGGAACATGACACATAATATGAATTCATTTGTATTACTTTTAAAAACACAAAATAATATTTTAGGTGCGTATTTCCATGTTTTTAATAGGAAGTGTTATGTGTTATATGTTAATTTAAATTAATTTTAAAATTCTATGCAATTAGAATAAACAGGTGATGATAGCTATGAGTCTTAGAAGACTCATCTTGGAAGTGGGCCGAGAGTGGGGCAGGATTATGGGAGGGCGTCTGGAAGTTCTCCTTGGATGTCCTCTCCATGCAGACCCACACTGTGCTCTCCCATCTCAGCTCTGTGATACCATTATATCTTTACTTGTGTGTCTTCTCTACTAACTGATGTACTTTTGAGAATAGCGACCACATCTTCTTTGTACCGTTAGTATAAGGGTCCCATAGGAAAATGGCCACAGAGGCCAAACAAGTTGGGATTTGAATGAGGGATTTGAGCGGGATGGAGTGAAAGACCATATTCAGAGTAAAGGGGGCACCCACTGCTCAACTCCAGATATTGCAATACGGGAATGCAGATCAGGTTTGACAAACCTCCTGACTTTTAAAGAGAAGTAAAAAATTCAACCTGCTAATATGAATTCTCCTAATTATTTTACAAATGTTCCGTGAGCCAAAACCAAAAACAAAAAGGCGCGTGCCTGATTTGCAACCTCTACCATGCACTGTGCCCAGAACATGGTAAATACTCAAAACATGCCTGTTGAACAAATGTCACACAGTGTCAGGCATGGTTTGGAGCCGCGTGTACTGGATGCTCCATTAAGTGTAGGCGTCTGACTGTCTCAGAAAATTTTACTTCATTTTATTCTCTTGTGGAAAGATCCTTCGTATAAAATTGTCAATTTTCACAATTCCTAGTGTGGATAGCTTTGGCCTTATTTTACAACCTGCTCAAAAGGTTCTATTACGGTAGCATCTACTTCACAAAAGGGCTTCAGATCGGGGCAGACTCTTAGCATGGTGCCTTTACATTTTTCTACTGAAGATTATGATTTTTTTTTGTTGTTCTTTTGCTTTATTTTTTAATCCTCAGAGCATAATCGGAGTCTATATTAACTTGCTTCTTGAAGAGCTCCACCAGGGTGTGGACAGCATGGGAATGCAATATTTACTTGTTTAAAATCAAAAGCTCTGTTCCCTGCAAAAGGCTCTTTGAATACAGAACATTATCTCTAGAGAACCCCAAGGTACTAGCGCTTATTGCCCGTATTGTCCCCATGTCAGGACTACCAAGGTACCCTTAGTAAGTCTGATGGAACTGCTTTTCACAACTGACCTGTAAAACTGTTGCCATGTTTTCCTTTTTTTTTTTTTTTTTTTTTTTTTAAGAAAAGGGGAGTGTGGGGGTGGGGGCGGCTTGAACATAGGAAAGCCACAAAAGCACATCTGCTGAAGTGAGATTGATCTGAGTTTGAATCCTGCCTCTACCTCTTATTAGCCCTGTCCTTGGGCAGGTTACTTAACTTCTCAGAGCAACAATGTTTTCTCATTTGTAAAATGGGTCACTGTGAGTATTAAAGTAAGGACACATGATAAGTTTTTGATAAAAGTTTTCACTGAATGAAAAGGGCTCCAGATAGTGCCAGGCTCACGTAGGAGAGATCCATTAGCATCATTTTCGTTGACCTATGTGTGACTTGTGGCGTAATAATAATAGTAGTTAACGTTTATCGGACATTTACTATTGCCATTCACTGCACTAATGCGTTACATGCTTTATCCCACTAAACCCTTGTAACAACCTTATGAGATAGATTCTATCATTATTCAGGTTTTAATAGATGAGACCCAGCTTATGATCAGACAGTTGGTGTTACAGAAAAACAATGTGCACTAGGATAATAATTAGAGTTAGAATCTTCGGGCTGCCACTCAGTAGCACTTTGACTCCAGACTGTAGCTTAACTTCTCTGTGTTGTAATCTCTTTATCTGTAAAATGGTTTCACAATTCCTGTCTACAGGAGTCACTGGGCAATCAAAATAAGGTATTATACAGGAAATACCTGGCCCATCCTAGGGTCTCATTACACTGTTTGCTATTATTTCTACCTCTTCTTCCTGTTCCATATTTCCCAAGGCGGTCAAGCTCTGTAAGCTCTGTAAAATCTATTTTGTAGTCATCGGACACACACTATCCGTACAGCAGAGATCCTCAGACTTTGTGTGCCTATGAGTCACTTAAAATGTAGCTTCCTGGGCCTGAAAGTCTGACATAGTAGATCTGGAGTGAGGCCCAGGAATGTACATTTTGTACATGTCCTCCCAGCTGATTCCGCCAACATGGGTAGTCCGTTCCCAGATCATACTTGGAGAAATAAGACTAAGGTCACATAGCCCAGTCCAGTTTTATGGAATTATGCTAACTCATTAGAACCGCATTTAAAAATCATAAAATCTGAACATTACTCAGTGTTAGAAACTTGCCTCTGTAGCTTCGACTTTAGCATGGAGCTCAGAAAATATTTCAACAAATGTAGTATTTCCAAAAGTTCAGACACGGACAGTTTCTTTAAACGCCGTCTTTCTGAGGGAATCGGTGAATCTGGAATTGAACCCCAAATAACCAAATGACAGCTGAGTAGCACACTGCGTTTGGGTCAGATCAGCCTCTTTGTTCTTGTGTGTTTTAAGGGTAGTATTTTAGATGTCTTAAAATATATATGATGGTAGTAATGGTATGAAGTAAAGCCAAATTTTATAAGAAGGCTAACAGGTCAATTCTGTTTCAAGCCACAGTATTAACTACAAGATTTGAGGATAGAATGTTTACAGACCATTTCAATTTTTTGATGAGAGGAAATGAAATAATCATACATTTTCTGTAGGTGAATTATGCTTTTGTTAAAAAATTAATTTGTTTGCTTGCATGTTATCTGTTGAAACTCTAGGCTCTTTTGGAATAGAAATTTCTGCTGGCCCTAGAAAAGGACTTTTAAACTGAAACCTTAATTGTTTAATTATCAACTCTATTACAGAGAAAGTGTGAACCCATATGCTTTAAAGTTCATGTCTAAAAAAGGATGCCATCATGCCCTTAATAGAGTGAGAAATAAGGGAACATCAATTTTCCTCATAATTAGATTTTCACAGTGAGGCTTTACTAATTTAGAGTCCCATTTAGATTAAGGAGGAAAAAAATTCTAAGTCAGAACCCTGTGGAGCCATATCCTAACATGGAGGAATGAAAGATGGAAGGAGTTCTGGGGGCTGGAGTTGGTCCGTTGCCAAAACAGGAAACACATAGCAAGTCATGACCCTTTGATTACTGTCTCAACACCCACAGTTCTGCTTCTAGCCTGCTGCACCTGATGGTTTTTCATTATCATCTTAACAATCATCATGTCAACATGTTACTGTAAGCTCTGTAAAAAGACTCCATTTGGGGATAATTTGCAAAAGGTGTAATTGCTTAAAGATGATCCTTTAAAAACTTGAACCCCATTAGTGCCACTCTTACCTAAGGTGCTTATATTTCTTGATAACCACTGTATTTTTGTGCACCACTGTTAATCATCTAAAAAGAAAGATGCAAGAGATGGGTGGGCAGCTCCACTTTAATTATTTTATTTTTAAGTAAATACGTGGACTTTGGAGTCAGATGGATCTGGATTCAAATCCCAGCTCTTCCCCTTTCTGCCAGTATGATGTTGGGGATAAACTTAATATTTCTAAGCCTTGGTTTCTTCATTCATAAAATGGAACAAAATGGGGGATAATAACAGGGTAGTTGTGTGGATCACATTAAATGAAACGATGTGCCAGCCTCAATTCCTTATCTGAAACATATGGAGCCAAATGTATTTTGGGGTTCAGAATCATTCACATTTATAAAGCTAACATGGTACGTAGATAATCCATTACATACAATTCACAGCAGGGTTTACAATAGTATCTATAACCAAACACATTGATTTTTCAGCAGCAAAGCATATGAATATTCACATAGTCTTTATAAATATTATAAAGAGTACAAATAGCATTATGTCAGTTCAGGTCAGGTTTAAAGCCAAATGAGTTTGCACAAACTTACGAGAAATCTATAAAGTCTATAAAAACATTTCATTAAATCAATCCAGGTTTTGAGGCCAAATGAGTTTGGGCCACTTACTAAAGATTTAGGAATTCTAAACTACATGAAAAAACATACGACAGTGTCTAATATACTAGTGTCTAGTATACAGCAAAATCTTCAAAACATTATTAAAGCTTTTACTTAAACAGTACTTGGTGTCAGACACTGCAGTAAGCCTATTACATATTAAGTCATCTTCTTCATTCAAGGTTGGTGACATTATCATTCCCATTATACAGATGAGAAAAAAAGAAAGATAAACAGAAGTAAGTTACTTGCTTAAGGCCACACAGTAAGGGGTAGATGGTCCTAGGTTTTGATCTCAGATAGTCTAGCTCTAGAGTCTGTTTTTGACCCCTATGCTATACTAGATGTTAGCTCTGGGCCTCGTTTGGAGGTATGAGTGCTTCTTATTTCTGCATTGCAGGGGCATAAAAGCACTGTCACATTGAAGTAGATCTTGCTCAGATTTAAACTGCTTTTCATTATGAAACTTACACTTATTTGTTAACATCATGCCTCATTGCACCAAGGAGGTAAAGTAGCTTGCAAAAATATAAGCAATCTCAAAGATTATAGCAAATAATCAAGAGTATTAGAGCAAAGGGAAAATGAGGAATATTTCAGAGTGAGATACTTTCACTACTACCTACATATAATGTTGTCTGGGTTCAGTACATGTCAGTAAAAATATTATCTTGCAGTTCTTTGATCCTTTTGTCATTCTCAAGTCATCTCGTATGATTGAAAAAAAAATGTTTATTATCCATATGTCTTCTATCCCTGTCAACATCCGTCATCATTGAATTGTTTCACAGGTTTATTACAAAAACAAGCTGAAGTTGGCCCTTATTGGTCAGAGCGTCTTTGGGCAGGAGGTCTACAGCCACCTCTGCAAAGAGGGCCATCGAGTTGTGGGCGTGTTCACTGTTCCAGACAAGGATGGAAAAGCTGACCCACTGGGTGAGTGTATCTTGGAACGACGGCATCAAGGACTCTGCGCTGGCCTTTCAGCTCTCCTATCTCTGGCCCAGCTTACGCCTCTCATCCCTCTTAGCACTTCTGTACTTCCGCTTCTTTGCCACAAGCCCCCAAAACCCAGACTGCATACCGCCCCTGGTGACTCTGCCATGTCCTCTCTACCTATTGAAAACCTTCTCAGGCCAAGGCAATCGGCATAGTGGATACAGATTCAAAAAGTCTCCCTTCTTTGTGGGCCCCAAGACAAAGATACGGGCCCCTGTCATATTAAGAGTTCCTCCCCTTTTCTTCATGGTAATCATCAGATCTGTCAGAGGAATTTCTAGGCATATATTTTTCCTGAATTACACTTGTGACTGATACAGATGTGCCAAGAGGAAAAAAGGGAAAACCACACCCAATAATAAAAATCGATGTGGGATCATAAAAATGCATTTATCTCAGAACAAATTATAGCTATGGGTGCTTGGTGATTAAGGCAGGTAAAGAAAATAGCCATCCCCAGAGCAAACCCACAGTGTGATTCTGATTTGCATGCCATAGTGATATTGAGAAAGGGTGCAAGACATAGAGATAGACACAGTCTACAAATAATACAGGTCAGGAATAAAACTAGTGTCTAGAAATCTTGGCTTATGACATGGACCTTCATCTATCACTGGTACAATGTAGCATGTTACTATTATATTGGAAAACAGTGTAACAATAACCCTAAAATTTTACTTTTTTTCTTGGAAGAAGCAGCTCTGGGGTTTATCCTAATTCTTGTTACTGCTTTTTAAAGTATTATATTTTAATATTATTTTTCAAGAGTCAAGTTAAAAAGAAAAGTTGGGCCAAGGGCACATATGCGCCTGAATTTAATCACTTGATTTAGAATTATCCTTATTTCAGAGAAAGGTGATTGCAATCTGGGGAATTCTGAAGGAACCTGCCTCGTGAATTCTTATACTTGGCTCCAAAGGCGGAAGAGGGCAAGACTCCTGTTGCTAGAACAATGACATGTCTCATCGTTATCTAATTCCATCAGTTTTGCGCGTGTGATGTTTGGGAAGACTCATATTTGGGATAGCGGATCGGCTGTTGAATCAAGAGGACCTTAAATAATATTAGCTTAAATTAAGATACAAATCCATTTCTCAAATCTGGATTGGCCACTAGAGCCATATAGGATATGGTAAACAGCATACATTCTAGAATCATGAAATGATTCTGACTGTGTCACTTACTAGCTGAGTAACCTTGGGAAAGTTACTTAAATTCACTAGGCTTCAATGGTACGCATCACGCATAGATTAAATGAGATAATATATATTTAGGTACTTGGCTCTGTGCTTCTTTGATCAATAACAACAGCAGCTAACTATTCTTGTTGTCAGACAAAAATAGTCCTGGGGTGGCCAAAAATTAATCCAGGAGAACCAACACCTGGATCCCTTAAACCTGTCTCAGTGGAGTAGATTTTTTTTTTCTTATTTATTTATTTATTTATTTATTTATTTAGCATTTTATTTCTCCTCCCCTCCCCCTGCCTCCCTTCTCCCTACCCTTTGGTAAACACTAGTCTATAGTCCATGTCCATGAATCTCTGTTTGTTTGTCCTGTTCATTTGTTGCTTTTAGGTTTATATCCCACATATAAGTGATATCATATGATTTTCTACTTTTTCAGTCTGGCTTATTTGCTTAGCACGATTATCTCAAGGTCCATCCATGTTGTCACAAATGGCAGTATTTCATCTCTTCTTATGGCTGAGTAATATTCTATTGTATGTTTGTACCACAGCTTCTTTAGCCAATCATCTATCGTAGGACACTTCAGTTGCTTCCATGTCCTGGCCGCTGTGAATAATGCTGCTATGAACATCAGTGTGCAAATATCTTTTTGGATATGGGTTTTCAAGTTTTGGGGGTAAATATCTAGTAGAGGGATTGCTGGATCTTATGATAGATCAATTCTTAGTTTTTTGAGGAACCTCCATACTGTTTTCCATAGTAGCTGTACCAATTTGGAGTCCCATCAGCAATGTACGAGGATTCCTATTTCAATGGTGTAGATTTTTAAAATGAAGACCCCAATTTTTCTTTCCCAGTCTAACCTTTCACAATTTTCTCCCAATCTCACCACTTTTTTTTTTTTTTTACCACCATTGATCTATTTACCAATCATCTGACATTTGAGTGGTTTACAGTTTTTTTTGAACATTTTATGAACATTTACATTTTGTGAACATTATTATGCTGGTCTCTCAAATTCCTCCAAGTGGAATATCAAGGCAATTATCACCTTGATGGTTGGAGTTCTTCAGGACTTATTAAGCTTCAGGATTCAGGCTTTGAAGTGGAAGCTTCATCCCAAGTGGAGTCAATGAATGTTGATCAGACGGGGAGAAAGAAAAGGGAACAAAAAATTGCAGGAAAAAGCTTTAGTTAAGGCTTCTAGGTATTGCCTAAAATGTAGTTCCTTGGTGTTGATGGAAAATAAATATGTATATATATATATTTAATATATGTAAGGTATGTAGTCAGTAAAAATGATATTTTATTATGGAAAAAATAGACTCATACCATTCCATTTGACACAAAGGGAGGATGGATCCATTCCTTGGGGAAAGAACATTTTCCTTAGGGAAGAGCCTCAGATCTGCTCCAGGATGGCAGAACCCTTACAGGGAACATGCATTCTCAATCCTTGGCCTCTCTCCTCCACTAGCTTTTCTGATCAGTGAATTTGGGAAAAGGAACTAGACAGGCTCAGCTCAGCTGTTTTCTCCCTTTATCTTTTGGGATCTGCCTGTTTGGTGGGGAGAATGTGTTCCGATCTACAGTTTTCCTTGTGGAAAAATGGGACTGCCCCCTACACTCCACCAACCAGGAAACAGGCATGGGAAGGGACTCGAGGTTTTCTATTTGTGTGAGAGGCTGACTATGTCTGATTTGGGTGGTGATGTATTGACACTTGGCTCCAAATTTAAAAACAAACAAGCAAATGTTCTTTAAGTAGTTGTATCAGTAATAAAGGTACAAATTTTGATCTATGAAAGAAAATGCTTCAGTTAAAATCTCAAAATGTTATCTAGCCACAAACTTTTAAGTTCAAAAATATTATGCCTTAAATATATAGGTAAAAATCACATTAGAAAAATGAATGGATCATGGTAAAACCGTAACAGGTAAAATCCTGGTCAGAATCTAAATTGTTCTTCACCATGTTTTATTTGTAAATATTTCATTAAACTGTAAAATTACAGTGTAAATTTATAGCAATATAAAATTATGGCTAAAATTCTTTTTGATGAAAATAATCTTCTCTTTCATGCTCAGCTTTGGCCGCAGAGAGAGATGGGACCCCTGTGTTCAAGTTCCCTAGATGGAGAGTCAAGGGCGAGACCGTAAAAGAGGTGGCGGAGGCCTATAGGTCCGTGAGTGCCGACCTAAACGTGCTTCCTTTCTGCACGCAGTTCATCCCTACGGATGTAATTGACAACCCAAAGCACGGGTCCATCATTTATCACCCATCCATTCTTCCCAGGCACAGAGGAGCCTCTGCTATCAACTGGTGAGTTTTTTTTTTTCTTAATAACAGAGAAGATGGGTCTATTTTTATTGCCCATAATCTTTCTGTTTTTTTATTTAGGTGATCAAGGAACTAGGTGTGCTTGAACAATTGTAAGGTCCTGCATGATTGCTACTATTGCTTGAACTCCCCCGAGAGCTAGAGAAGCCAGGACAGCCTTTCCCAAGAGTAGTCTATGAAGTACTGGCTCCATTGGCTGTAACTAGGTATCAAGCAAACAAAGGTTCTATGGTCAGACAAGCCTGGTTTATGCTGGATTTATTTATCGCGGGACTTTTTAGAGCTTTTAACATGTGCTTTGAGGTGAGGATCACAATCTTCAAGAGGGATTCTGAGTACACAGTGTAGCTGAACTTATTTACCATAGAACGTTTTTGCATAGAACATCTTGAGTACGTTTCAGGAAATGCCGGATTACCTGAAATTATCTTCTTCGTTTTCTGTCTTCCTCCACTGAACTTTAAGCTTCTTGAGGGAAGAAAGGACGACTGTGGTCTAACAATTTTATTGCTGTATTTCCCAGTATCAAGGACAATGCCTGGTATGCTGGAGGTACCCAGTACCATAGGTACACTACACTTTGGGGTGAGGTGGGCCTCTCCCACCCTCTCTTCTCTCTTTTACCTGCACATCTCCGAGATAGCCCTCAGCATCAGGTTATTGAACAGGCAGAAAATCGATATTCAGTTTAAATGTGACAAAAAGACATTTCGGTGTATTTAAAGTCTGATTAATGAATGATTTCTCTTTTGTTCTTTAAATATTGCTGTAGTGGATATCTTTGTACTTGTATTTTTTTCTCATTTCATATTGCTTCTACATGCAGAATCATTGGGTCAAAGTATATGAATATTTTCAAGGCTCTTGGTAACATAATGCCAGTTAATTCTTCGATGTTTCTGAACAGAGTGTTTGACTGATTGATTGATTGATTTAGATCTGGCTTGATTAATTACTCAAGTAAAAATGGCTTAGATTGTGAACATGGCTGACTTACCACATTATACTCTGTCTATATTAGCCTGCTCTCTGATATGTCTTTCTATGTATTTATCCAGCTTACTATGTATATGACAAACTTCTACAGGGCTAGCATTTTCTCTTAGGCTAAGTTTTATAGAACACAAAATACAAACAGTTCAATTAATCAACCATCTTTTACTACAATTTATGCAGACAATCTAGAACTTCTAGCTTTAAGTGGCTTATTCCTGAATTACACAACTTAAATTAATAATCAGTTCTCCTCTTCACATTGCACTGAGCATCTTCTATTTTATCTTTCATTATCTTATTCTGCCTAATACAGGGTCAAGCATGATGTAAGAGTTAGACCCAGGTGGGCAAAATTACTTGATGCTGCATTAGAAAGCTGACACCAAGGAGTCAGTCAGTAGTAGCAATGATGGACTCTCATGCCTGTTTGAGTAGACTGTAAGTCATTAGCATGTGTTAACAAGACTTTAGATATGAGGATACATAAAATGGCAGTACCATTAAGTACTGCTTTTTATGAGTGCTGATGTCTCCTAGCTCTACTGTTTGTTAATTTCTCATAATAGCTTCATTCACCATCTACTTTCCATTGTAACTACCTTGTACTCTAATATCACTTATCCATCACTTTATGATACAGTTTACCAACATTTTAAGTTGAAACTCTTCTTTTCACAGGACTCTAATTATGGGAGACAAGAAAGCTGGGTTTTCTGTATTCTGGGCTGACGATGGTTTAGACACAGGACCCATCCTTCTTCAGAGATCATGTGATGTGGAACCCAATGACACAGTGGATACACTTTATAATCGATTCCTTTTTCCTGAAGGAATCAAAGCCATGGTCAGTATATTTATGCCATCAAGAAGAATTTAGTGAACTTTTACAGTTTTGAAATTTTTTCCCTTTATCGAAAATTTGCTCATAGGAACTAAAAATATAAATCTGAAAAACAAAATTTGATTTACGTTTACCTAAACTTTAAAATGTCTTCTTAGTCTACGAAGCAGACTTGCTCTTCTGAGAGCAATGATCAAATAGATGAACTAGCAATCAAACCGCTTTGATTATTTTGCCAAATACTTGAATCTCCAACCCTGTTTATAATGACTAATTGTAAAGAAGTGTACAGAATCTTAAGAATTTTTGCTGTGTAGTTTATTTGAAGGAATTTAATGATGTAATGACACCAGAGTTCTCATTCCACCACTTATTTGTCATATGACAATAGGCATGTCGCTTAGCCTCTTTATCCTTGGCTTCCTTATCTATAAAATGTGGATAATACTTCCTGATTCATAAAGTTGCTGTGAAAATTAAATGGCATTTGTGTAAAGCACCTGGCACACAGTAAGAGCTGTAATTATAAAAATGATAATTACGAAAAAAAATTATAATTACAACAGAAATAGTATTATGTGTGTTCAGTGGCATTTGCTCAAGGCCGGATCCTGTACCTAAGCCTGGGTGATATTATAGCTAGAAGTGGGTAAAATCAATGAGCTGTGAATTTGGCCTTGTTTCTTGGCTCCCTCCATGTGCTCTTGGGGAGGTTGGTCAGCAGCTGTGAGGGCTTAGAGAGAAATCTGAGATTTCTCAGTGAAGAAGTGAGGCTCTGCACTCAAGGCAAACATCAGCATGGCATAGAAAAGAATGCAGGACACATTCCAGAGGCAATCAGACTCATGGGTAGATGTTAACTTCTTTTTAATTCCAGATGCACTCACTAGAAAGCAAGCAGAATTACTTAAATATAATAAAATATCACTTACTAGAACTGTCGCGATAAACAGAAATAACCCATAATGACCTATTTTACACTTATATTCCAGAAACTTTCATTGACTCACCAAAGGGAGATTGACATTTGTTTAAACAACGGAGGCATTTTGTGAGTACAGGCTTGATATTGGCAGTAGATAAACATGGATGTAGATCTTGCTTTTGACGCCTACATGCTGTCTCCGTGATCTTGAACTAGTTGCTTAACTCTGCTAAGCCTCAGTTTTCTCATCCGTGAGACAAGAGTAAAAATATCCATCTCGCAGGATTGGTATGATGTTGCAAGCGCTATTTACATAAAGTAGCTACCACACTGCCTGGCACACATCTGTGAATCTGAAGAAATGGTAGTCATTCTCATAGTCTGACTCTCTTGGCAGATTTATATGTAGAAATCCCATCAAGCAGAAACTTCAGTCAAACAGCCATGCTGTTGTTGCCCACTGGGCTATAACACAGCTAACATTTCTGGCTTTAGGTGGAAGCTGTCCAACTCATAGCTGATGGAAAAGCTCATCGGATTCCCCAGACAGAAGAAGGGGCGACATATGAAGGTATCCAGAAAAAGGAAAATGCCAAGGTACTTCTATCAAGTCGATAACCCATCTCAGAGTTCATGGCCCTCTACCTTTAAGTAGCCCCCAGTGTACTGTGTCCTGACCAAAAGGTAGATCTCTAAGCCAGCCAGTTCCATCCCCACCCACTTCTGCTTCTGATGGAGAAAAATGTTTCTGTTGCCTTCGACACAGTCAACATTAGCAGGGTCAGCCTGTGCTTTGTGCTTTCCTAGATTTCTTGGGATCAGTCTGCCGAAGTTTTACATAACTGGATCCGGGGCCATGATAAAGTCCCTGGAGCTTGGACAGAGATCAATGGACAGGTATGTTCTAGGGACCAATTTTTCTTTCATATTACTTTTGTAAGAGGTATCACACACTAGTCGAGGCTTCCTCTGGCCTCCCCTTGGTCATGAGGAAGGTCTGTGATCCTAGGTATATCTGATCTGCTAAAAAAAAAAAAAATACACCCCCGCACCCTTCTTTACTCAGCATGTATTGAGCGTTTGATGTGAGACAGACACTAGGCAAGGCTTCTGCTCCCAAGGAGCCCGCAGTTTTCTGGAAAAAACAGAGAAGTGAGTAAACACTCATAATGCCTTAAGACAAATGCTGTACATACTTTAGGCCCAGATTTAGGAGTGTTAAGTAAGGCTTCCTAGAAAAGCCGACCTACCTGCTCGTACTTTAAGAGAAGGTCAACAGGTAGAGAATGAGAAAAAGAGGTGACAGGAAAGCGTATTTACCCAATCAAATAATCGCAATGAAGCCGGAACCTTAGGTATGACGAGCAGGTGTGTAAGAGACAAGAGGAGAGATGAGGCAGGGGAAGTGGGCAGGGACAGGAGCAGGAAGGGCCTCCTAATCCCTGGGGTCTCTCAACTCGACTCAGGTTCTTGGGCTTCACCTTTTCTAAGAAGTTTCCTGACCTCACACAGCCAGCCTGATGGGGTCGAGTGTCCAGCCTCTCTGTTCCAACAACACTCTGCCTACCTCTGACATTACATGTTACGCATTGTGGGTGTCTCTTTATGTATCTACCCCTCCTCCCCCACTCGACTAGGAACCCCTAGGAGCAAGGGCTTTACGTTATTGTCTTGATAATCTCAGCACTTAAGCAGGGTTCTAAGTGCATATTAGATGCCCATAAATATATGAGGGATCAATGAAGGACCAAGTGAGGAAGTTTAGTTCAATGATTAATGGATCTGAAGCCAGAATGTTTCAGTGAAAATTCTGGCTCTGCCATTATTTGCTGTGTAACCTTGGGCAGGATACTTAACCATTTGGGTGCCTTAGTTTCCTTATCGTAAAATGGGACTATAATAGCATCTTCTTTATAGGTTGTGGGTTGTTGTGAAGATTAAATGAGTTAATATGTGTTAATTCATGTAAGTACTTGGTCTCTGCCATAAAGTAAGTATTCAGTAAATGTTAACTATTATAGTGTTCAATAAAGGATAGCTGATAGTCATAGAATAGTAATAAATCAATTAGTGTTGAGGTTTCTTGGTTGCATTCTAAATCCAGTCCTGTTTTCATGAGCTGACCCACAAAGCATCCTGTCATTGCCAGCAATGATTCCACTGCATTGTAATAGTCTGTTTTCTTCTCTGCATCTACCCTCACTGACCCCCCACCAACACCTCTACACCCCCTTAAAACCCCTACCTTCAGCCTGCAGTCTGTGAAAGCTTTGATCTCGTTCTCCTTTCTATCAATGTGAATAAATGATAAATGTATACTCACGTCATCTGGATGTGAGGCGTTTTTGAAACACTTCCGCCATACATTCATAGACGATCTCTTGGTTTGTATGATTTCTACAGATGCTGGTTACAGTCTCTCGCATTGGGGTGTCCCAGTTGTATCATAAATGATAGTTCCAGCTTTTGTGCAGGGAATGCTGCCTGCATCCACCCCTGTTCCTAGTAACTTCCTTGTTTCACAATCTGGGTTTGATCTGTTTATTAGATGGTCACTTTCTATGGCTCATCATTACTGAAGAGCTCCGTGCCTCCTGGAGAACCACTGGAAATTGAAGGTGCCAAGAAGCCTGGTCTTGTTACCAAAAACGGACTTGTTCTTTTTGGTAACGATGGAAAAGCAGTGAGTGTTCAGTATGGTCACCTGTAAAATAACTATTTTGGTTTCCTTCTATAACCTGAACTATAAAGAGAATATCTTTCACAAGATAATCTGGCTTTGCGGTGGGATGCAGGAGGCTCAAATTACCTGCTGCATTTAGCTCTGGGGATGAGCTGGCTCTATGTGCCTGGATGAGAACAGGGTTCCATGGGTCCCGAGGACTTGCACAGCTGGCTTTTTGATACGGTACTAAGAGCTTGGAACTTAGCCAGGAGACAGGATGTGAATCCCTGCTCTGCCACTTAACTGGTCTTGGGCAGGATGCTTCTCCCCTCTGAGTCTCAGTTTCTCCATTACAAAAACAGAGAAAGTAATTCCATCTGTCTGCCTTCCCACAGCCAGAGTCTGGGAGGATCAAATGAGTTGGATGTGGTCCTTTCCAGATGTTCCTTGCCTTTGCCTCTCCGCGCACTAGCCCAACCACACTGCCTATGCTTGGCAGTGTGGGCTCCGGCCTCAGAAGCTGTTGGGCAGCTTTCCCATAGAGAAAGTAAAATGGAATTTGCTGCTTACAGATACTTTGCAGTAGTTTGCAGGATAGATCAGTTATTAAGATTCCGGACATCAGAGTGCAGCTAGTTCTGGGTTGTAACTCCAGCTCTGTTACTTACTATCTGTAAGTAACAGAGTAGCCTCATAGAGACTCCTTTTCCTTATCAGTAAAATGGGGATAATAATGGCACCTGCCTCCATCAGGATTTATGAGATTAGATAAGATACTTCCGGTACATAAATACTTAGCATTGCTCATGCTACAGAGTAAGTGTTCGGATGCTGAGAATAATAGTAGTAGTTATAGTAGGTTTTAGCCCAAATATACGCATCCAGATGTCAATCATTCAGGGGCTTATTATCCATTTTGAGATGTGTCTATCCCTAGACTTAACTTTTCCCTCTCTGCTACCATTATTAAAATACCATTTTGGTCCTTTTACACATAATGATGAGGGCTCTTAACCCATATTTTTGTATTTTCCAAATAAGCTAGTCCTTATACTCATGTAATATATATGATTCCTTCTCCCACCAACCTTACTTTTTTAAATTGTCCAAATCCTCAATTTTTCTGCTTGTTGTATTGCTGTTTTGTAGCTGATGGTAAGAAATCTGCAGTTCGAAGATGGAAAAATGATTCCTGCCTCTCAGTACTTTTCAGCAGGCGAGACATCAGTGTTAGAACTTACAGCCGAAGAGGTGAAGGTGGCAGAGACCATCAAGGTGAACATGCAATGTCCTTCCCATGGCTGTTGCCTTGGAAAACCAAAGCATTTTTGTACCTGGTACTCTTGGTCCTCAGAGTAGTGAGGATGAAGTTTTATTTCCTCTTTTTTGTATTAGCTACAATAGAAAACCAACCCCAAAATTTATATGTAAACTTATTTTTCACTCACATAAATAAGCCAGAGCAGTTTTAGGTTGGTATGGGGATTAGCGGTGAAGCTGGAACCTGAGGATCAGGCATGGAGTCATTCAGGGACTCAGGCTCTGCTATCTTCGAGGTCACCCTGGGGGTCGGTTCCATTCCAGACAGCCAAGAAGGACAAAAGATTTGTGTGAGGGAGGTTTCCACAGGCCAAGACTTGGAATTCAGGTCATTTCCACTCATATTTATTGGCTAGAAGTTAATCGTATGGCTGCATCTAACTTGAAGAGATGCTGAGAAATGTAGTCAAGCTACGTGTCCAAGATGAAGAAGAATAGGTTTGGTAAGAAGCTAGCCAGTTTCCAGCCGTGAATTCTATGTGGCACAGCCCTTACAAAAGTTGCCCTTGTTGTATAGGTCATCTGGGCTGGAATTTTAAGCAATGTCCCTGTTATTGAAGACTCAACAGACTTCTTTAAATCTGGAGCAAGCTCAATGGATGTTGTCAGGTAAAACCACTACCCTATTGACTCATACCGCAGCCCCACTAGGGATTCTGACTTTGACTTTGAAAATCAAATCTAAATCCTTTGTTTTGGATGTTATTACTCTATCTTACCCGTGTACTATATTTCTCTTTTCTTCATCTTTTTTGGTGTGTTTGTTTGTTTCCATGGTCAAACACATGTATTTATTCCCTTCTCTTTGTTGTTAACCAGCAGTCATTTTCTTATTTCCTATCTACCTAGAAAACCAACCCTGCTAATTGTTTCTTTTACAATTTTGCCTTTCTTAGCTAGTTTTCCTCCAATATGACATTGGAATTGGGACATTAATCAGGAATTTCCTACATAGTCTGATCCAGAAGGATACCTGACACTGGTTACACTTCCCACTAAAATCTTTTTTCCTATCTCCTCAAATTACCTAGTTAAATATATCTAGAATGAAGATTATTAAGCTACTTGCAAGAGTAGACATCATCACCCTATAGAAAGAATCTCTCTACAGAGGTTTACAGCAAGTTGAAAGGTCTAGAGTCCTAGAAAGTGCCCTCACCCCTCCTCCCATGGCACCAAGAGTGTACCGGGATCCTAATAATGGAAGGTATTGCAGAGGCGTTTTTACTTAGAGGGCCATACTGTGGCCACTCACTAATTAAACAAGGTGAAGAATGTTACTCCTCTTGGCATAATACTTCATTTTGACAAAGCAAGTGCTCTTGATGAATTCTGTTTATTCGTCTATCCGCTCATTTACTTAACAAGAGGTATTGAACACTTACTGCATATCAGGAACTGTGTTTTGCACTGAAGTTACAGTCACGAACAAGACAAGGTACTTTTGTTCGTGAAGCTTTCTTAGTCCAGTAATCAAGAATGATCATCTCAAAAACAGATTTCATTATCAGAAGTCAAGAGTTTTGGGTCTTCAAACTACAGATTTCTCAGCTATGATTCATGACTTCCCGGAAACTTCTAACTTGCTCAACTGAAGATTTCATTACTGTCCTTTTAGTACTTTTTTTTTTTTTTTTTTTTTTTTGCTAGCAAGACATTCCTGCAGGAATTACCCATTTTCTGTTTGAGTACCATAATAATCAGACATTATTGTGAACTAGCAAGGCACCTCATCTCTTTTAGAGAATAAATGACTGAACAACTATGGTACAGTTATTCTTCTGCATCTAGTATACCATTGTTCTTCAAGAAATGTCAAATAACAGCTGTGATTTAAAAAATTAAAAGTGAAGAATCAAAGGTTTGGAAAAGACTTCAAAAATGATATTGACAGATGGTTCTAGTTAGTACCTATATTAATCATGTAATACAAACAAATGTTTGTTTTATTCTTAAACATAATCTCACATTATGACTTATGTTTCTCATAATCTTAACAGTTAAGAAATTTTCTTTCTTTTTTATTCCTTGAGTACATTGGAAAAGAAAAGAACTGATTTTATCAGTCCTTTATTATCTTGCTTGCATTGCAAGTAATTAAAATGTTTTGCCTTGATTTCTTTTGTGTTTAGGGATGTATAAAGTTAAAAACAAATAAAAAAATTGTCACTGTCCTTCAAGACAGCTTTTTAATTTTTTTTCCCCAGTCTTCTCAATTTCTCTGATGATTATCATAGAAGATCTCATAAGATCTAAATAGGCATATGACATAAGTCTTAGTTCAAAGCAACTTGACAAATGTAATAATACAGTCCTCCCAAATTCTTTAAAAATGTAACATGAACTGGTTTTTACTTTAAGGCTGGTTGAAGAGATCAAACAGAAATGTGGTGGGCTTCAGTTACAAAATGAAGATGTCTATATGGCCACCAAATTTGAAGACTTCATCCAAAAAGTTGTGAGGAAACTGAGAGGCGAAGACCAGGAAGCAGAGCTGGTAGTAGATTACGTAAGTATTTCCATGGTGTTTAAAATCTAGTCATTAAGAACCTTGTACTATGAAAGAATGCTTTGTCTTTCATCCATCGACTTTTATATTTATAACCTTTAAAAATAACAGTTTTATTGAGATATAATTTAGATACCATAAAACTTGTCCTTTTAAAATGTAGAATTCAGTGGTTTTTAGTGTATTCACAGAATTATGCAACCTTCACCACTATCTGATTATGGAACATTTTTATCACCCCAAAAAGAAACCCTGTGCCTATTGGCAGTCATTCTCCACTCTCCTCCCCCAGCCTCTGGCCCCTGAAAACCACTAATTTACTTCCGGTCTCTATGTATTTGCCTAGTCTAGACATTTCATATAAATGGAATGATACAACATGTAGCCTTTTGCATCTGGCTTCTTTCGCTTAGCATAATGTGTTCAAGGTTCATCCATATTGTGGAGTATACTTTTGCTTCATTCCTTTTTCTGACCAAATAACATTCCACTGTGTGGATATACCACCTTGTTTATCCATTTCTTAGTTGACGAACGTTTGGGTTATTTCTTTGTCAAAATTGTAAATAATGCTGCTATGAAAATTCATGTAGAAGTTTTTGTGACATATGTTCTCAGTTCTCTTGGGTATATATTCAGGAATGGAATTGATGAGTTATATGGTAACACTATGTTTAACTTTGAGGATCTACCAAACTCTTTTCCAAAGTGGCTGCAACATTTTACAATCCCGCTAGCAATGCAGGAAGGTTTCATTCTCCATGTCCTCACCAACATTTGCTATTGTCTGTCTTCTACATTAGCTGTCCTTATGGGTGTGAAGTGATTTCTCATTGTGATTTTGACTTACATTTCCCTAATGGCTGATGACAAGCATCTTTTTGCGTGTTTATTGGCCATATGTTTATCTTCTTTAAAGAAATGTCTATTCAAATCTTTCGCACATTTTTAAGTTAGGATATTTGTCTTTTTAATTTTTGAGTTGTAATGGGCCTTTGTATATTTTGGATACAGACCCTAATCAGATACATGATTTGTAAATATTTTCTCCCATTCGGTGGACTTTCATTTTACTTTTTTTGTATTCTTTGACATGCAAAAGTTTTAAAATTTGATTGTTTATCCATTTGTTCTTTTGCCACTTATGCTCCTCTATTCTGCCTTTACTGCTTTTTATTGTGTGTTAAATGGTTATTGTCTAGTTTGCCAGTTTAATCCCTTGTTGTTTCTTGTACCATATGTTTTGGGTTATTTTCTTAGTGGTTGCCTTGAGAATTACAATGGACATTTTTGCTTAAAATATTCTAGTTCAGATTAATACCAACTTAATATCAATAGCATAGAAAAACTTTGCTACAATATAGTTCTGTTCCCTATACCCTCATTTCTGCTATTATTGTCATAAAAATTGCATCTTTTTATATTATAAGCTCACTAGCATAGTTTTATAATTATTGCTTTATGTAGTTGTCTTTTAAATCAGATTGGAAAGAAAAAAAGGAATAACTAAAATACACTTATGTTGACTTTTATATTTACCTTTATCAGTGTTCTTTATTTCTTCATGTAGATTCAAGTTACTGTCCAGTGTCCTTTAATTTCAGCCTTTAGGACATCTTTTAGTATTTTTTTGTAAGGGCAACAGACTAGCAATGAATTCGCTCAGTTTTTGTTCTTTGGGAATGACTTAATTTCTCCTTTGTTCTTAGAAAATATTTTTGTTGTATTCTTTGTTGTTTGCCACCACTGAAGTCTTGCCTCCGTTATCTTCGTGTTCAGCTAATGACTGAACATAGATTTTCTGAAATATCCTTGAACCAATGTCTCCCAGCCTTTACTGAGGGACTCTGTGCATGTTGGAGTACACCTTAAAAGCTCCACCAAGCAATTTGCAACTCTGCCTTAGTCTTCACTCACGTCCTGCTTGCACAAAGCCTCAGGTCAGCCAGAGGGAAGAGATTAGAGCTTTGTCTGGTCTCTCCTGGGCACTCGCACAAGCCTGAGCATACCTTGGCCTTCTAGATTTCCAGGAACATACCAGAGCTTCTTAAAGCTTCCTAGGAGTATCTCATGCCTGGTTTTCTTTTAAGTTCTTTGGTCACCCATTTGTTAGCCCCAGTTGGTATTACTGCCTTAGGCAACTGCCATGTTAAACAATTGCCACTGATTATTTTGAATAAATTCCCTAGGGACAGGGTTGTTTGTGCACAGCAAGCTTTGAGTCAAGTCAAATAAAGATGAGCCCTGAGAATGGAGCTTTTCAGGGAGCTACCAGGTTTAATAGTAATAACTCTCTAGAGATGAGGCTTTTGGAAACCTCCAAACCCATTTTTCCCCCCTCCAGTGACTAATAGGCTCCTGGTTTTCACAGCTACTATAGTTGCAAGGATATTTGTTTTCAAGTTACTGAAGAGTTTTCGAGAGAGAGATGGAAATAGGGCAAATTAATATACCACAAAGGTTACTATTCTTACAGAGATTCAGCTGTTTTTCTTGAATAAATCAAATAAAACTTCGATTTATTCCTAGAGTTCTGAGAAAATTATTTTGACAATCTTTTCTAGTGTTCCCATTACTTTTATGAAGGAGCGAATTTTCAGAGGTTTTTAATCTACTACTGCAGAAGTGCTTCCTATCTATTTGTATTTAATAGAAGTTAGGTAAATTTAGAAAGCAGTTTAGCATCATTTGGTTAAGAATATGAATTTTGGAGTCAGACGAATCTTGGTTTAAATCCAAGTAACATTGCTTACTAGCTGTGCGACTTTTGGCAAGTTACTTAACTTCTATAAACCTCAGTGTCATCATACGTTAAATGAGACAGTAAAAACATCCACCGCATAGGATTGTTGAAAGAATCAAATTAGGTAATGCATGTAAGACACTTAGTATATTCCAAGTATGATGAGTTTAGAAAATTGGACTATGTGTAGTGACTGAACACATCAATTTAGATGAAGTTTCCTTCATTATATCTTACATAAACACATGCAAATATGTTATGGAACATGAGTGTTTGTTATAGGATAAGGCAAGACACCCTCTTGCTACTTTTTATTTGTTTTTAAACATCATCAATTTCTCTATATGAAATATTTTTTAAATCATTAAATTTCCTTTTTGATACTTTGCATTGATATGGCATTTTATGCTAATAATGCTCTTTGACATATATTTTCTCAATTATTCCTCATAATAATTGTATAAAGTAGGTGTTATTTTCACATTTTATTGTTGAAAAAAATTGAGGTTCGTAGAGGTGAATGGACTAACCTAAATTTACTTGCTAGCTAATAGTAGAGAGTACAAATTAGGAAACACATATGTAAGAGAGAGAAAATGGGGAGGGAGCATAAGAAAAGAAAACTTAAAATGGCACTAGTGTAAAAAGAAACCTATTGCCAAAGGCAATTTTGAGACTTTAAATGAAAGCAGTGGCTGCACTCCCTAAGTATTGCCACTAGATGGTAGTATTTCCACTATGGAGATCTTTTGCGTTATCCTTCATTTGGGTAAGGAAGGAAATCAGCTCTTTGTAAAGCCCAACCTAGAGCACTTTGGTCATCACAAATGCTAACCTCTTGTCTCAGTGGCCAATCTGAACATCACAAAGCCCAAATCTTACATATCCTTGTCTCTTCTGGACAGGAGGAACTAGAATCTCATTGACTCAACTTTTCCATCAGCATTAGCGAATAAGTTTCTTTATTGCTATTCAGTATCCAGTGCATAAGCACAGGCATCCACTGAATCTATTAACATAATGTTCTTTCTTAGGTTTCAAAGGAGGTCAATGAAATGACAGTGAAAATGCCATATCAGTGTTTCATAAATGGACAGTTCACGGATGCTGACGATGGGAAGACTTATGACACCATCAACCCAACAGACGGTTCTGTGAGTAATTACTTGGTGTACATAGTGATGTGACCATTGGTCACGGACTTTTAGTTTATAGCCCACAGCTGTAAAACAGTCTTAAGAAGTTACTTTATTATATCACTCCACCTCTGAGCACTTAATATAAATGTATGTCATGCATTTCTTCCAACTATTCACTTCTAGTACTGTTTCTGTTAACTATAGTAACCTATTTTATAGAGTGAATGTTTATGATGACTTTAGACAGATAGCTATGCATATACACATTGGAGGCTCACCTCCACATAAAGCTACATATAGGAAGAAATTTCAGACTTTGTAAACTCATGGCAAGAAACGCAGCTCCCCTAAGACATCAGAAGAAATAGTTATAGTTTTCCTAAATGTGTCTTTCCACAGTGTAGTATGACATGAGAAGTATCAAATTTCAGGCTCATAATTTTCGGTTAAAATTCTTTCTTTTTCTTTACTACATTATTGGATGTATTGGTTTTCTATCATAAAATTCTCTGGATTTTTATAATATTAATTCTAAGAAGCACATTTATGTATCTCTCTATATAAATAACCTGTAACCTATTTTTACTCACCTTGAAATAGACAATATGCAAAGTGTCCTATGCTTCTTTGGTGGATGTCGATAAAGCAGTAGCAGCAGCGAAAGACGCCTTTGAAAACGGTGAATGGGGAAGAATGAATGCAAGAGAAAGGGGAAGACTGATGTACAGGTATGGTTTTTAAAAGTGCAAGTCTGCAAACTTCAACATTGACTAACATTGTGAAGCTTTAAAATATTTTCTCAAAACATTTAATATGCACATCTTACTAATATCTTCTGTTGCTTACATCATATAAAATTTCATATATGTGAGTTCTTAACTTTTGTATTATTGCCTGTATCAGTTGGGGTCCCAATAGGAAAAGAAGTTTCATAAGATGAGGGCACGGTCAAGGCATAATGAAGTACCAGGCAGGAGTAGCAGCAGGGGGCAGCTACTACCTTTCCAAGATCTGAAGGGGCTGTTACGAGACTGGCAAGATGTGAGGCTTTGAGTGGAGGAACACAACGGCTCGACCACGGCCCATCAGGGAGGCGGACAGAGGATTCGAATCCACAGCCACTTTTGCCTCCATTTCACTAGTCTTTGGGGAGTGTCACCCACTGGTCAAGCCCAGTGAGAGAGCAAGGAAGCCAACTGATGTAGTCTATAAAGGCCACCCTCCCGGGTCACAGAACAAGGTGGAGAATGAATACCCACCAGAGAGAATATCCAGCACCCTGTTGTTTTCAGACAGATTTTAAATCTACACGATGTGTAGGGAATCAAAGCAAGGAGGAAAATACTGTGGCCTAAAAATTATAAATTAGTAACTGAGTATGGCAAGATTAACTAGATTCAAACATAAATCCAGTTTTCTACTTACTTAAAACCAAAGAGCAGATCGTGGTCAAAAGGTCTTTTAGAGCAAGATCTAGAAGAAACATTAGGAGGAGGGGATTTCAAGTGTGAGTTTGGAATGGTCCAAATGGAGCAGCTCAGAAAATCACTAAAGGAAGGAAAGAAAACGAATAGTGGAGGAGAGCAAAAAAAAAAAAGGTGAACTTTTGTTACTTTGTAGTCATTGGACCGTCCTAGACTTATCTTCCCATAGAAATTGGACACTAGACAGAAATCTGTTCTGATGTCCACAATTCATTTCATGCATCTCTACATTGTCTTCTTCTGTTAGTATTAGAAATATTTCTGTACCAACCAGAAATCCTCAAGCGTTCATGGGTCCTCCAAGGGTGAAGGTTGCATGCTAACATCTCCCTGTATCTATTATTGATCTCCTTAGATTTCCATGGCTCCATCACTGTTCTACTTCTTATAAATTTATGAAGCAAATTGTGCAGGCTCTGTATCTCTTTTGTAAGTCTTGGAATAAATAATTTATGACATTATTTGTTTAATGTCTCTTTTCCCTACTGGACCATTTTCTCCATGACGACAGAGACCCAGTCCATTCATGTTCCCCTCTGAATTCTCAGCCCTGAGGATGGTTCTTGTAGATAATAGGGGCTCAATCAACATGCGTTAAGTGGATTTCTTTCACCCACTGTTCAGACTTGCGGACCTCCTGGAAGAGAACCAAGAAGAACTGGCAACCATTGAAGCTCTCGATTCAGGCGCTGTCTATACTTTGGCTCTGAAGACTCACATTGGAATGTCTGTACAGACCTTCAGATATTTTGCTGGCTGGTGTGATAAAATTCAGGTAAGTGCAAATGTTAGTTGTCTCCATGAAGATCATTCCAATAGGGAAAGTGACAACCATTTACTAGTTTTTAAAGACACTGTGTCGGAGCCACCTCTTATGTAGGTTTCCTCATCGCGTCCTTGTAACAGTTACCCGAGGTGAGTGGCTAGCTATTATCCCTTTTTACAAGTAAGAAAATGAAAGTTCAACTTGGCTACGATCACACAGTTAGTAAGCGCACCATAGAGCTAGGATTTGAACTTAAGATTTTTCTAAACTGAAGTCTAATGATGTTCTTTGTACTTGACTATAATTTTTCCCAAGGACATCTAATCACCTGGACATTTAGGGAGAAGCCAGGTATCATGGAAGGATTACAAACTCAAATGCCCACAGAGGCCAGAGAGCTAATATAGGTGGGCTAAGCAGGCAGGGTACGAGAAAAACAATTTAAGACATGGGTACAATAAATATTTCATTTTCCTTTTACTGTAGGAAAATAAATCACATGTGTGATGACAAATGGCAACTATACTTGGCCTTGGCATTGGGGCTACAAAAGGGAAAGGCAGGGGTCATATCAAACAATAGAATACATACCACTCAGACTCATTATAATCACTGCAGTACCAGCCATTACAGCAACATTCCCACCATGAATAAAAAGGAAGTGGGAAAGGGGGAGAAAGGTAAAAGGGCTTTCAAAAGCATTCTCACCCACCCCTCCTTAATGCCTTGTGCTTTTATCTCTTTTTGGCCTCTCTATCTGCAAAGGAGACTGGGAAACATAATATTTTATCTGGGCACATTGCTGCCACCAGTATTAATATAGAGTCAGAGAGATCTGGGTTTAAATCTCAGCTTTGCCACTTATCAGCCGATGTTGTTAAGGTTGTTTTCACCTCTCTAAGCCTGACTTTCTTCATCTGTAAAATGGTCACAGTAATACATATCTTGCAAGCTATATAATGAGGATTAGGGGCAAACATTTATATGCTACAAAATTAGATATAGTCTATAAAATAGCTGATCTTGAATATAAATGTAGTGTTATTATTGTTCACCCACAAATTCATACATTTATAAGTATTTAGTAATGGTGGTTCAAGTTCTTCTTTATTCTCAATTATGAATTCAAATTGCTCTGAAACCTGAAAATTGATTTGTTTGATTGGTAATTCATTTGATGCCAACATAAATCTATAATCTTTATTTATATCATTTAGGGTAAATATTCATGTGTTTCACTAAATAAATATTAGTGTGTTAGATTATGGGAGGCTACCCCAGACCCTACTAGATAATATAACATAAGGTATATGCATTATATTATTTTTCTAATCTCAAACACACTTAGCCTCAAGGGTTTTAGATACAGATTGTATACTTATATTAGTAACAGCAATAATATTTTATATGGTAAAACAAATGTATAGTTTCAGTTAAAGACTATTATCGTAAATTAGTTGGGGTTAAGTTTGGCTGTATATAATAGAAAAACCCAAAAAAGAAATTTGTTTTTATCTCACTTTCAAGGAGCACAAAGGTAGACAGTCAGGTCTAGTTTGTGAGACGAAGGTTCCATTTCTCTCTCTGCCAGGCCATCCTTAGTACCGCGTGATCTCCACTCTCAAGGCTGCCCCGTGGTCTCACGATACGTACTACAGTGCCAGCCATTTTACCAACATTTTGAGCAGGAGAAAGGAAGACACGGGAGTGAAGGGAAGGGTATAAGAACACTTTTCCGAGTGGAGTCAGCCCACTTTAAAGAGCAGTCCCCTCCCAATGCCTTGTGCTTACATCTTCCACTGACCATCCCTTTCAACTGAGAAACATAGCATTTTGTCTGGGCACATTACCATCCTCATTATTAATATAGAGGTTCTGTTACTAAGGACAGAGAGAGGAATGGATATTGGGCAGGCAATTGACATTCTCTGCCATGCCAAGAAATTGGAATGGAGCTGACTAAATTAAAATAATGTTTATTCTCCTGTGTCTCGGTTCTTTAGAAAAAGAATAGCAGTTCCTTTTTTTAGTTGGATATAGTTCTTAAAAATCAAACACTGCCTTTTTGTATCAGCTAAAAAAAAAAAAACAAACCAAGAGAGGCAGACAGAAAATGGATTCCTTGAGATTAAAGTCTTTGAGATTAAAGAAAAAAATTTTTACATCACCTGTAACGTCCCCAAATCTCTAACCTATTTTGAAACTGAGATTAAATGTACTCATTTAAATGAGTAAAATATGTATCAACCTTTTTTGTTATTTAGGGTTCTACAATTCCCATCAACCAAGCCCGTCCAAATCGCAATCTGACTTTCACCAAGAAGGAGCCACTTGGGTAAGACAAAGAGAAAGCCTCTGAGTGATCTGTGTTACTTTGAGACAACTAACGATGTCATCTTTCTTCCTCTGTAGTGTCTGTGCCATTATTATCCCCTGGAATTACCCGCTGATGATGCTGGCATGGAAGAGTGCTGCTTGTTTGGCAGCAGGCAACACCTTAGTGCTCAAGCCAGCACAGGTAAGACGCAAGGGGCCGGGTGTAACATCACCCCCTCTCCTACTAACTTAAATCAGAGGCATACAATTACAAATGTTGTGTCTTTTAACAAAAATGGGATTATTATTATGACAGCTTTTCATATATTGCAAGCATCATTTCGCATTAGAAAATATTCTTTTTTATTAGTTACCCAATGTATTCTATGGAAATTGCATAATTTAAAACTTCGCTGATGGTGGAAGCAAGCATAGTGTACGTAGTGAAATCCACTGTATTTCTGCAAACCCATTCAATTCTTGCAAAATGCCAAATGCCCAATAATTAGGGAATTATGAGACATCAAAAGAAAAAGTATTATGTGGGCATTCAAATTTTAATTCTCAAAAAATACTGTAAGGATATGGAAGATAAGGGGAAAACATGTAAATGAATGTACATAATTGTGGCAACTGTGCAAAAATACGTACTTGTAAATAACAAGAAAATAATGAAAAAGAATAATTCAGTTGCTAGAGTTCTCAGAAATGTCTTTTAACAGCTTTCCAAGAAAAAAATATGGTAGCCAACTTAACACCTGGCTGAGCACTTACTACATGCAGTGCACAGTAGAAGACATTCTGAGACATGCAAGTTGTAGAGAAAACTTGGTCTCTATTCTAGAAGAGTTTATAGTTTGCTACAATCAACTGTCCTTTTATTTCTTCTTTCAGGACTTAAAAAATATACAATTTCATTGGGCATACCTATATAGTCTTGTGACTATAGCCATCTTATTTTACTCATTTGAAACAATTTCATTAAAAAAATAGGTATACATTCAAAATTTTCAATATTCAAAAGATACTAATTCTATTCTCCTAGCCAACCAATTTTCCTCCAATTTTGTTTTCCTTTCTCAAAATTTCTGTGTCTATCCAAGGTCTTTTGTGGTTCCATATAAATCTTAGGATTATTTGTTCTAGTTCTGTGAAAAATGCCTTTGGTGTTTCAATAGAGATTGTATGGAATCAATAGATTGCTTTGGGTAGTATGGCCATTTTAAGGATGTTAATTCTTTCTATGCATGAGCACAATATATGTTTCCATTTATTTGTATCTTCTTCGCTTTCTTTCTTCAATGTCTTATAATTTTTTGAATACAGACCTTTTACCTCCTTAAATGAAGTCCTAGGACTTATCAATGGATATTAAAACTAGGGGATCAATGAAAGTTTGAGGAGTAACTGGGTATTTATATAGTCTCAAAATATCTCCCTAAAAAATATCAATTAATATGAAATGTAAAACAGTAACTTACAGTGAGGAAACCTGGCAGATCATCAGAGTTACCAAATCATCAAAATTAACATTTGCGGTGTTGGGACCATTGTTCCTCTCAGTCTGATGCACTGAGAATTCAGCATCGCTCCTGCAGCATTCTTGCCAAAAGTGCGTAACCTGAATCTAATCGTGAGGAAACAGCAGACAGATCTAGAGAAAAGGACCTTGGACAAAATAACTGGCCTCTGTTTATCAAAAATGGCAATGTAATAAAATATTTTTTAAAAACTCAGACACTTCCTGAGTAAGGGAGACTACAGACCTGACAACTAAATGCAAGGTGTGGTCTTGAATTTCATTTTTTTATAAAACATGTTGTTGGAATGATTAGTGAAAACTGAATAAGGGGTTTAAATTGGGTAGTCTATCAGTTAATTTGCTGATTTTGAACTGTGGTTATGTAAAAGAATCCTTTGTTTTTAAGAAATGCACACAGACATTTTTAGAGGTGAAGGGTCTATATCTTACTCTTAAAGAGTTTAAAATGTGTGTGTGTGTGTGTGTGTGTGTGTGTGTATGTCTACATATGTATATAGAAAGAAGATAAAGCAAATGTACTAAAATGTTAACTTATGAGGAATCTGGGTGATAGATACATAGGAATTCTTTGTACTATTTTTGCAACTTTGCTGGTAGGTCTGAAATGATGTCAAAATAGAAGAAAAAAATAAAATGAACCCTAGTACATTCATAGAGGGAAAGCTGGGTACTGATCTGATGGACTAGACAGAGTCTGAAGAAGGTCCTTGCTGTCTGCTTCTGCTCAGGTCACACCCTTGACTGCCTTGAAATTTGCAGAGCTCTCTGTTAGAGCAGGCTTTCCGAAAGGGGTAATCAACATCATTCCAGGCTCAGGTAAGCCATTCAAGGACAAGCTTTGCCATGCTTATGAATTATAACTATATTAAAACTAAAAACAATTTACCAAACAGTTAACTTAAGGATAAATATACTTACCACACCCTAAAATCTTAAAGTAAGAATATAATAGTGCAAGAGTGGGAGGGAGAAAAAATTATACAATGTTGTAAAACTACCCTAGGGTGGCCCATTTCACTTTTTAAAAATTACCTTGGAAGATAAAAATCCAAGACTTACCCATTGTTTGGGGGGGGGGTGCTGAGAATTACATGGAGGATATTATTTACATTTTTGCAATTAATACAGAAAATGTAAAACGAAGGTTTAAATGAGAGCTTAGAAATATCCTTCCGTGAATTTAAAGCCGCCTTTACCGTTAGAAGCTGAGTAATGTTTGCATTCATGTTTGTTTCTCTAATTCTACAGGTGGTGTGGCAGGACAGCACCTTTCTGAACATCCTGACATCCGCAAACTTGGTTTCACTGGTTCCACTCTTATTGGCAAACAGATCATGAAGAGGTATTGATTTTAGTACGTTGATTTGCCACAGATCCTATGAAACCAGGTTTTTGTTTTGCGTTTTGCTTTTTTAGATAGGGTGCTTTAGAAGGAGAAAAACCACATCAGGTTCAGAAGAGAAGTCTACTTATCACTGCAGGCTATTGACATATTCGAATATAATAAAACACTTTCCAAAGCTAATGCCCACAATCAATAAAACTAGACCCATTTTGAAATTCTACACCCTGTGTACTGGTAGCTTCAGCAATCCAGCACAAAACATTGTCTGTACTAAGCTGTGGCCCAAATTGTTTTGTAAGAAACCCAAAAGACATAGAAATGACAAATCTGAATTCTTAATAACATGACTTTCTGAAAAGCAGTAACATTAGTTTTTTAAAAACTATAAATAATCTAAATGTCCCACATAAGGCAGTGGTTAAAGTATACATAATAGAATACAGTGCAGTCATGTCCATGGAGCATTTTAAATAACATTGAAAAGTGCCATTAAAATCACAAATGGAAAGAAAAGTAAGGTATAACATTGTAGTTATTGGGTGATCCCAACTAATGTTAAATAAGGCTAAATGCTCATTTCCCATTTATTTTTTCTCTAGCTGTGCAGTGAGCAACTTGAAAAAAGTTTCTCTTGAACTTGGAGGCAAATCCCCACTTATAATATTCAATGACTGTGAACTTGACAAGGCTGTGAGAATGGTAAGAGTGGGTCAAATCCAACTAAACAGGTGCCTACTTTTAAAACACATTTCACCTCCGTGTTCGTCAAAAAAGCGAGATTTGGTTTTGTCTAGTCATAAATAGAAACTATCCTCTTTGTGCTTATATTTGGGAATACTCGGAGCACTTAATTTTTAAAATGTCTTCATAATTTGTCTCATTAAAGTGTTTTAAAATGCAAGGGAGTCTTTCTAAACATTCGTGATTTGTACAAACTATTATAGAGATCTTAAAAGCAAAATTTGATATACAAATAGTACATTTAAATGTATAGAATAATCTGGATTTTCTTGCAACACAAAATTTTTCCTTAGTGGTATGTCCTTAGTGTTACACATTTTTTTAAAGTGCTCATGGACCAAGTTGGGGAAAGGAGAAATAAAATCCCTAAAAACATACCAGATCAAAAGAGTACCTCCAAGCAGCTGCCATCACGAACGAGGCTAAGGGACTGACTGCGTTTTTCTGTGACCACACTGTGTTGTCCGCTGTCTTCCAATAACATCTAACTCTCCGTTTTGTGGCAATCTTAACTTTGCAAGCAGCGTTAACAATCTTTTCTCCTCTGCTGCTGAAGGGCATGGGAGCGGTATTTTTCAACAAAGGAGAGAACTGTATTGCAGCTGGGCGGTTGTTTGTGGAAGAATCCATCCATGACGAATTCGTGACAAGAGTGGTAAGGCGCCTTCCAATTTGCTCCACGAGTCGAAGAGAAATTGCTTTTGCTTGAAAAGTACTTCTGAGATTTAATGAGTTTTTGGGTGTGATAATAGTACTGTGGTTATATATAGTTTTTAAAAACAACACAGTCCTTATCTTTTTTGAGCTACTTTCGACATATTTACACGTTAAATTACGTGACCTCTAGACTTCGCTTCCCTCTTGTTCCCCAGGAGGACAGGAGGGGAGTGGTGGAATAAACTGCCCATGAGTTGGTAATTGTTGAAGTTGGGAGATGGGTATGTGGAGTTTTGTTATATTGTCTCCTTTTATATGTGTTTATAATTTTTCACAGTAAAAAGTTATAGGTCTGTATAAAAAAAACACCTTAAGAGCTGTTGCTACCTATACCTTGCTCTGCATTTATAGTATATTAGATGTTTAACATTTCACGTACAGAGATGCTGAGGCCCACTGAGGTGAAGTACATTTGGCTCATAAGATTTGAGGCTCTTTTAGATCTCAAGGGACAGTAAAGCCTCTTTGTGTTTCAGATGATGGGGGAAGACTCAGTGAGGCATCACAGGGAGAGCACTGCCTCTGGAGTCCATCTTTACACTTACCCGCCTGCATAGCCATCCATCCGTCTACTCATTCATCCAGGAACTTATCCTCCCACCCATTTACTCACTCATGCAGTCATCCACTGATCCATGGATCCAACTGACTCACCCACCCACCCACCTACTTTATAAATCCCTATATTGACTATGAGAGACATACTGCTAGATCCTTACAAATCCTTAATTCACAGTAACAGGACAGCATATCATTTCCTCCACTAAGATGATAGATGATAGATAGGTGGATAGATAGATAAATGATAGATAGATGATAGGTTGGTCATGAGTCTATAAATATGGGACTAAAAGCCATTTATGGAAATAGTAAGATGGACTCTGTGACTATAATTAACTCTAAATTTTATTATGTTATATTATGATGATGGTAATAGTAATCATGAATTTGTTTATATTTGCAAACCAGCACCCAGCCCGTTTTTCAGAGCCAGTTCCCCTACACCACCCCCAAGAAGCAAATGTCTTTCTCAGTGACAGTTAAAAGTGAAGAAGTCGAATGGAGAAGTAGATGGTGGGCAGTGGCTGTCTCCTAAATATTCCTATAATTCAGTTTTGTGCCTCAGTAAATAATTACATTACTACACGTCATGGGTTTTTAGAACTATAACTTGTTGAAATTTCAAATAGTGAGACCAGAAATGTCAAGGACTTACTGTTATCAGTCCATCAACAAATACATTTTGTACACATGCGATTTATATTCATTCATTCATTCATTCATTCATTCATTCAACAGCAATTTCTTGGGCACTTCCTGAGAGATTATTGTCAGGCTCAAAGTCAAATTCATGGGCCTGCGGGTCATAGAAACTCCCATTCTCTCTTTGTACTAGAATTGACCTGAACATTAGAAAATGCAGGAATACATCAAGATAACAGGTGTACAAGAAGCAGTTAGAAAGACACGTCAGTGATGAATGTTGTTCAATAAAGATGGCTTTCCATCAAAACATCCTAGCAATTCCTCTGGCATGGCTATGCCATGAGAATTTCATAAGGGCACTCTGCCACACGTGGGAGGAGGAAAAGAATATAACAATGCGGTCATTTTGGAAGTTCTGCTGCTGTGAAGGGTGTGTGTGTGCTGTATTAACAAAAATTTCAGAACATCAGGTTTACTATTTTAATGCATTAACATTCGAGATAATTTTTAAAAAGCATATGTACCTTATGTCCTGTTAGATGTCCTGTTAGAACTCTGTGGTTAAGAGCTTAGGCTTTCAAGTCAGGAAAAACTACAGCATTTGGTGGTTGGGTGCCCTTCGGCAAGTCATTTGCCTCTCTAAACCTTAGTTTCTTCATCTGTAAGATGGAAATAATAAACACCCACCTTCAGTGCCGCTGTGAAGGCTACATGATGATATTTCCTTTAACATATTAATACAACACTTACCATGTAGTAGAAGCTCAGGCCAGGGTATTCATCATTATCGTTAACGATCAATTTTGTTTTGTGAACTGGGTGACATACAGGTAGAAGAAATTAAAAAGATGAAAATTGGTGATCCACTCGACAGATCTACTGATCACGGGCCCCAAAATCATAAGGCCCATCTGGAAAAGCTTCTGCAATATTGTGACACTGGCGTGAAAGAGGGAGCCACCTTGGTGTATGGGGGAAGACAAGTACAAAGGCCAGGTAGGATCACCTGTGAAAGAAGTATAGGAGCACTTGGCTTCTTAAATTAGAATAGATGGTAACAGTGTTTTTTTTTCTTTAATTTTTATTTATTTATATTCAATTACAGTTGATATTCAATATTATTTTATATTAGTTTCAGGTGAAGAGATAGTAATTAGACATTTATATAATTTATGAAACGATCCCTGATTAGTTTAGTACCCACCGAGTACTATACATAGTTATTACAATAGTTTTCATTGCAGCACCAACTTGCCTCAAAAGTCAGAAGAATTTCTAGATCCTGTTTGGCAGCTTATAAGGTTTGGCGCCTTGGACAACACAATTTTTCTGAGCCTTCTATGTAAAATGGGATGAAATGTGTATACCAGACTATGAAAATCAGATAACCTACTAGATATGACAGGCCCTTCGGGGTACAGTAAACAAGTGTAATGGATAACTGTGTTACTTAAGGGCTGGTGATCTTGACTCCTGGCACCGTGAAATTTAATCTCAGCCAGCATCACCGAGAAGGATTCATCCCTCTTGTCTAAAGCAGTACTGAAATATGTGAATGGCTCACTGTCATAATACCCAAAAGGAGAAAAAGGCAAACAACTGCAAAGATTCATTTTTTTTTTTTACTGTTGTAGGTAGATTGTATACAACACACTACTCTGAAAATTGGTAGTTAGAAGGAAAAAATTCTACATTTATCCCATGTTTCCTGTATGAACTGAATTTCTGGATAACTGAGTAACTGGTAAAGGAGACTTTTTACAGAAGAATCCCTGCTAATTAATGTCGAAAAAATGATAGAATAGAAAGATTATCATTTTGTACTCCCTAATCAAATGAAATAACTGATTCAGGTGATGATCATCAAGGGAGGCAGACATTATTAGGTGCGAGGTTGTTGGGACCTGAATATTTGTAAGATACCAAACTATCGCCCCCCAAATTGCTTGCCAGTCACAAGGAGAAAAGCACAAAAAGGGTCAAGTTGTCACTACTTGGAATCTTTGGTCGGTCTTAGCATCAGTGAAAACAGGACAACTGGATACGATGTGTCCCCACACAGCATCACATATGTATTCTTGCCAAAAATGTTAAACCCGAATCTAAGCATGCCTTTAGATCCAAGTTTCCATTTACAAGAAATACAGGAGGTAAAAGGACAAATTAAATATCATCCCAAGGAAGCAATGACAAACCTAAAATGCAAAATATTCTACAGGACAACTGACTCAGTCAGTTTAATGCATCAATGGCATGAAAAATAAGGGGCAGGGATAAGGTGGGAAATGTTCTTCATTAAAGAACACTTGAGAAATCTGCCAAACGCAATGCACAGAACTTATTTGAATCCTGAATCAAACAGAGCAACTGCAAAGCAATCTTTCTAGACAATCAGAAAATTGAAATATAAATTATGGATGAGCAATTAGCATTCCATTTGTTAGGTGTGATAAAGTATTGTGGCGTGTAAGAAAATGTCCTATTTTTTACAAATTTGTACTGTAATACTTGGAGGTCAGAATTGCAATCTCTGGAATTTTTAAAAGAATATTTCAGCAAGGAAAAGATGAGTCAAATACAGCAAAATGTGAATACTTATTTTACTATTCATTATACTATATTCTCTACTTTTATATATGTTCGAAATCTTTTAACAAACACATTAAAATGATAATAACCTCAGAATGCTAATGCTAAATAGGAAAATGAAACTGTTTTTGGTTTAACTAACCCATAGAATAAAATATATATATTGTAATTAAATGAGAGAACTGTTCATTGAAAATAACCCTGTAATTGATGTTTTTTTCTTCTGTTTTTCAAATAGGCTTTTTTATGGAACCAACTGTCTTCACAGGCGTGGAGGACCACATGTATCTTGCCAAAGAGGAATCCTTTGGGCCTATTATGGTCATTTCTAAATTTCAAAATGGGTATGTTCTTTAGGCACAACTTAACAGGTTTTTTACTAACAAGTTTTTTTTTTTTTTCTGCTGTCATTGTGCTATATACAGAGCATAGAATCAATGAACATGTAATTCTCTACCATAAGGATAATTGACTTAAATAGTTAGAAATGATTGTTAAGCATTGTGGATTGTAATGTATTTTTGCTCTTAGGTTAAATTAATGGCTGACATCATGGGAATTCAGCTGACTAAATTTTAGCTTTTGTACAGTTGACATTTGAAATGTCTCAGGAACAAGGTAAATAACTGAGAATAACAGAACTATTTTTCACATTTACAGTCCTAGGGAAGGTAGCATTTATGAAATCTGATTTTCTCAAAGAAACAGTGCTGCCTTCATTGGGGATTATGCTCCCAAAACCCCAGTACTTGACTTTTTATAGAAATGTCTACAACCACCATATAATCAACTGTAAATGATACTGGTTTGTTATAGTACATGACACTTTCCAAAGTATTCAGCATTTCAAAGAAGGCTGTATTGTAACTGAACTCATATAAGAATATTTCATACTCTCATGGTATAATACACAAATTTTTGGCTTTAGTGTTCGTTCAACCAATGAGAAGGTAGGGGGAAAGGTGGCCTTTGATAGATGTACTGTAAAAGATGCAGGGACTCTAAGCTGTAATGAGTAACCATTGACACACTGATTCAAAGATGCCGTTATTCTCATTTCCTCATTATAAATTCCCCCATAGGACAGTCTTTGTGTTAAACATGCAGGTATTAGAAGCCAGGTTTGGAGGACATAAACCTAGGTAAGTCACAGGTCCTGTCCTCAAGGAGTTTACCATCCAATGGGAGAGACAGACGAAGATATGGGCAATTAGCCGCAGAAGGCCAAAGGCAGGATGGTGCAGTGGGTAGTTAGTCTGTGCTCTGAACCCACACCTGACTACCTCTGTGGGCTTGGGCCAGTTACTTAATCACTCTTTGCCTCAGTTTCTTTATTTGTGCAATTGGTTATTAAAACGACCTTGTTGGGTTTTAAAGATTAAGTAAAGTGCTATTTATTGGTACCATTGCTTTCATTATGCTTGTTATTACTCTAAAAGTAGGCAAGGTATACTCCGAAGCTATGTCATCTCAATAGTCTTCAACAGGCAATGGCATAAAACCATCTCTCTGCCTCAGCCCAGTCTATAAACATCCGGGGGTCCCTACAACGTACAATGATGGATCAAGAAATGTGAGCATTTAAGCAGAGCCTCAGTTCACTCCACGTTGGGTTCCAGATTTCTCATGCAAGTTTAAATTGTGTGTAGTCAACATTACCTCTGAAAACACCTTCGACAGGCTCCACATTAAAGCTTGTGCTCTCAAAAAATTCAGCACAGCTAACTTTTCCTCTAGTTTTGGAAGAGGTTCTGTGTCTTAACCTGAGCAGCAGGTGAAATACTTGGCTTGCATCTACTGACTACATTGTAGAAAATTCGTGCATTTCTAAACATTAGGATGACAGTCGTAAAGGTGATATAGTCACACTATGACAGGTACATTGGAACTGGACCCAGTTGAGAGCTGAGCAGGTTCTTGTCTCCACGTGGCCATGTATACACACTGCATCAAAAGGCAGGGAAATCACCAGACCAATTTAAGGGATTATTTACTCGCCTTTTATTGAATTAGCATATTAATTGAATTCACTCTCTTTTGCTGATGCAATACCACAATATAAAAAAGAATAAGATGTTTTCCAGTCTAGTTGGCGGGGGGGGGGGGAACCAGAAGCCCATGAAGAGTCAAACTAAAATATTGAGTTGGAGGAATATGCGCTCTCTGATTATGCTGACTTTTCTTGAGTATTTACTGTGTTCCAGACACTATTAGCTCATTTAATCCTCACAACGAGACAGGTGCTATTATTATTATTTTCATTTTCCAAGGAATAAATGAAAGCGTGGGGAGACAAAATCATTTTCCCAAGGTCATCAAGGTAGACTGGCTGCAGAGAATTCTCACTGAGCCGCTGTTCTCACACCTCAGCTGTGGCACTGGTGGGGGCTGGGAAGGCATCAGGGTGAGGCACGGAACTCTGTGCATAAAATATGAAGCGATGGAGGGAGATAGGGCTGTGCTCTGAGAAGATATCTGGAAGGAACTCAAGGGAGAGGAGAGGAAATGAGGAACCAATGAAGAAGATTGAAAAGATGACTTCAGATCAGATTTTTAAAGGTGTTGCATTATATACATGAGAAATATAATACTAGCGTTGTGATATTTCATTGTAAGTTTCCTTCAGTATAAGCCTGGACTGTTTCATTTATAAAAATTTAAGCAGGTTGTCAGAAATGTTTTCCTGTTCCTGGCCTAGAGGGGGAAAATATGAGAACATAAAATGGGAGGGTTGTGCTTTACATTTAATGAAATTTTATGTCTTGCTAAACACATCCTGTAGGGACATCGATGGAGTGTTGCAGCGAGCAAATAACACAGAGTATGGCTTGGCCTCGGGGGTTTTTACAAGAGACATAAACAAAGCTATGTACGTGAGTGAAAAACTGGAAGCAGGAACCGTTTTTATTAACACATACAACAAGACGGATGTGGCAGCCCCTTTTGGTGGAGTTAAACAATCTGGCTTCGGGAAAGATTTAGGTAAGCTTTATTTTTCTACCGCACATTCTCTTTGTTGCCACATCACAAAAGAGTCTGCTCTGTGTTTCATGCAACACTCATGTACTGTTTCGAAGGGCATTTCCTACACGGCTGCTGGGAGCGGGGGGATGCGGGGGTGGGGAAGTTGGGGGGATCTGGGTTTACAAGGATGATACAATTTTTTTTAAATGTTAAACATTTAAGTACATAAATAGTGTGGAAAAAGTGTTTCTCTTTAAAAGAAGAAGATTAATGTTAAAAGGAAAAAGAAAGTCTGATAATATCTTCTGGCTAAAATAGATTTGGTTTTCTACCTGACATTCACGAGACTAAAGGAAAATGGATAGAGGCCAATAACCAGCTAGCTCCAAGGATAGATCCTGTCCCTGAGCGGCTTGGCGACCTTTCAGAGTCAACGATGCAACGGGAAGGGATTTCTGAGAATCTGGGAACTCTGATTTTGAGTTTGTAGAAAACCCAAAATGTGATTCATGATGGTCAGTGACACTACCCCATTTCGAGTAGCAGCTTACTTTGAACACTAAACCAGGCCCTATTCTAACTACCTGTGTGAGCACAAGCACTACCTGTATGTGAGCACATACAATCCTTAACATCGCCCTGGGAGATAGGTACCATGTATTCTTATTTTACAGGTAAGGAAAATAGGATCTCAGAGAGGTTGGGTGTCTTGCCCAGAGTCACACAGCTAGCGACTAGCAAAGGGAATTCAAAGCCAGACAGGCTGGCTATGAAGCCCGTGTTTTTACTTCCTACAGGCTGGAGTGTTGTTTCAAAAATTAAAATATTTGGGATTTACTGAAATTACAGTCTGTTAATATAAGTCTGGTTAATTTGGGGGTATTTTTCCACGTTCTCTTTCCTGATGACCTTTGGCAATGTATTTGCAGCAATAAAAGTAGCTCTTGTTTTAAATTTCTCTCTCTCTCTTTCTCTCTCTCTTTCTCTCTCTTTCCTTCTTTCTTTTTTCATGTCTTCATTCTGGCTTTCATCTTTGTACCCAAAACACAGTGGGAGATCTTCTCAGGGAAATTACTATTATAAAGCAAGGCAACCATGTTCCACTTGTCTTTTGATAGAGTATAACTGACCAGTTCTAGGCCTCCATTTTATTATAAAAGTAGAAGTTGCCTAATACTTTCTTCCACTCCCAACTTTAAACTTGCTTAGCCCAGTGGTTCCCAGCTGCACATTGAATTAGAATCACGTAGAACTTTGAAAAATACAAAGGCGTCATTTAAATGGCTCTGGGGTGTGACCTAGGATCAGTTTTAAAAGCTGTACAGTGATTCTAATTTAAGGTCACAACCCTTGTTTCCGCTCAACTTCCAGAATCATACACTCATGAGCCTCACCTGTGGCATTCATGCCCTTTAACTCCTGTAGAAATCAGTGATGGCACTTCACTCAGAATAGAAACAGAAACAGATGTACTTATATTTTCCCCAGTTTCTAAGATACTATGTAAATCAAGAACACTCCATTTTCCTTTTCTTCAAAATATTATTAGTACTGAAAACTATAGGCAATCATAACACAATAGTATCTGTGTATCTCAGCATAAAAAGGTATAGTAAAAATATGGTATAGAAGATAAAAAATGGTACACGTAAATAAGGTACTTATCATGAATGGAGTTTGCAAGCCTGGGTGAGTAGGTGAGTGAGCAGTGAGTGAATGTGAAGGCCTAGGTATTACCGTATACCACTGTAGACTTTACAAACCCCGCACGGTTAGGCTACACTAAAGTTATAAAACAACACTAGAGAAAATGACGCAATCAAGAGACACAGTAAACAAGAAACATAATCATAGGGCCCTCATAAGACGTGATTGAATCAGAATCTGCAGTTCCATAAGACCCTTGGGTGATCCACATGAACTTTAAAGTTTGACGAGTACTGGTCCCGGCCATATTCTATTTGCTTAGTGCCCTACGTATCTACACCTGTGTCTGGTGACATCATGCCCACCTGTTTTTCTCCACTCTAGGTGAGGAAGCACTAAATGAATACCTCAAAACCAAGACGGTGACGCTGGAGTACTAGAGCGATGCCGTCATCAGGAATCCCTCCGCAGAGGGCACTGCTTCTCAAGTCTCGACACGCTTGAGAAGCCTGAATGTGCTGAGGAAGGACCTATCAGCCACGAGCCAAAAAGTACACATATGGACCATGAAGACGGTCAGGCCACACGTCTAAGCATTTACACACGTGCCTGAGCAATACACCTTTTTTATACCTTAAAATGACTTCCGCTTGTTGGTTTTTGACTACGTTGTGTATCATTCATATTTCTAAAATGCCGGGGTACTTTTTTCTCCACCGAAACTAATCTAGTCATGGTTGTTCCTCTTAAAAACGTCAATTGCATGCAGTTACAATGCACAAGATACCTTTTTGGGAAGCTTTAGATAATATGTACAGGATTTAACCTCTGAACCATACATTTGGGTTGTTAAGATTTTTAATAATTTTTCTGTCAAGGAACAGTAGGTCCTATCAGGATCATGAAGTTCCTTTTTTTATATGTGGACATAAGGTCCATCTTTGTGCCTTCGATGTTCTATTTTTCAACCCACTATGATGGGTAACCAAACCATGAACAGTTCTCAAGTACCTATTATGGCATTTGGTACGATATTATGTCCTGAGGAGTATACAAAATTTATTGTCATGATATCTGGCCCCAAAGAGTTTAAAATTCTAGTCAATAGCTTTTAAAGTAAATTTTACAGTATGATATTGTACAACGTCAATAGCTTTTGGAGGCTGATCTTGGCTTGTATCGTACCATCTTACCATCTGTGTTACTTTGGGAAACTTATGCAACTTCTCAGCTTCTTTATCTGTGAAGCTGGGACAGTAATGCCTCCCTCAGGAGCCCTGTGATGAAAATTCAATGCAATAACCTAAGTAAAGCACCTTGTCCTGTTTTGTTCGTGGTAAATATTCACAGAAGTTAACTTTGTTTCTCTGTCACTATTTAGACAATATATTGAGGTATATTAACTAGATGAATTAATTCGTTGCCCTGAAACCATATTCAGTAGTCTTCGATTCCTATACTCCTTTTCTCATCCATTGTCCTGACTCAGTACCACAATACAGCAGCACTGGAAAATGTCATGCAATGAAAAATGATGAAGGAAAAGGGTTGAGTTCCTTTCTGAGGCCCACTCATCCTTTATCCATCTTGTTTTCCATTTTCTACCTACTGGGTTTACTGCTCACTGGCTGTGTGATATTACACAAGTTAGTTACCTAACATCTCAGAGCCTAGGTCTGGAATCTATTAAATGGGGATAAAGTCTCTGTCCCATCTGCACTCAAGAAATAGGAATCATTACAACCCACACAGTACTCACAAAATTGCCTTTTATCAGACCAAAAAAAATTAAAAATAAAAAATTAAGTGCATAAATTATCACCATCCAAGTGTGACTAGGTGAGTTCCTGAATCACAAAGTCTCTAGAAGATGCTCAGAGCAATTAACTTCTATTATTCCTCCTTTCAAAGTAAAATTTCTGCTGACATTCCTCCTATCTCATGGATGTTGAAGAAGCCCTTCTGGGGTAGCTGTTACTTCAAGGACTCAGCAGCTTATCAGGGGAATGTAGGAAATTAATATCACTGATCAACAACAACAAAATCAGAGGCAGAAAACATTCCGGTGATCCTGGCATGGTCAATAGAGTAAATTTGCCCTGTAAGCATTTTTTATTATACTGTAGCTCATTTACCATCAGAGATTGACACAGCTAGAATTCTCAGTTGGAATGATATTATCTGGTCCGAATTGACAAATCAGATTTGAATAAACGACAACAGTCTTATTATAAAGGAACCACTTTTAAATGTGTTTTAACTGATTTCATGTGATTTGAAATGTCACTTTACTAAATATTTTAATGACAGATGAAATGGCAAGCAAAAAACATACCTTTTCTTATGGACTGATTTTATCCTCTAATATTTCAGTAGCAGCAGTGTGTTTAATCCTCTTCAGGCCATAAACCTCTTTTGAAAATCTGATAAAAATAAAAGCTAATAGATCCCCTCCCCCTGTTCTACTTTTACTCCCCAAATTCATTGCACACACACACAATTCTGCAAATATTTTCAAAGGATTTGCAGACATCCTGAAGCCCACACTGGGGCATCAGGTTTAAAACTCCTTTTTCCATTTCGAGTTCCAAAGTTCTCACCAGCTTCAGTTGTTATATCTGATTGTTAATCAGAATCAAAGGCTCCATGGAATTCATAAAAGTACCCGTGAATCTGAGTTGGAACATAATGACCTACAGCCTACTAGGTGATTTAATTAACACACTGAGTGATTAAAGTATCGCTGTTCCTTCAGATCATTGATGGTTTTGCTAAAGGATAAAGCTGTGATTTTTCTTTCACCAGTTTGGGGGGTGTCACTTTGTGCAGCCTACATTTCATCTCATTCCGTTTCCCCAGGCCTTTGTTAAAGCATCCCCTTTTGCTCAAACACCTCTCCTGGCTTTTCCTACCCTCAACTTGCTTTAAGTGTCTCTCCTCTGTGCCTCCAATTGTCTGGAACATAGCACTTAGCACTTGGTGTCGAAATTATTTGCCTTCTAAACTAGATGTGAGCACAGCCCCACCATCCTCGGGATTAGCATTCCGTCAATAATAGTAACAACAGCTGTCATTTATTAATGACCTCCTGTGTGCTAGACACTATGCTAAGCATTTTTTAAAATGCTATCCTATTTAATCTTCACATCTGAAAAAAAATGAATCCATCGAGGTGACCATCTTAAAACCTCCACCACTACCAAGCCAGCACTGTCTCCTATGTGTTATTACTGAAACCTCCCAACTAGTCTTCCTGATTCCTCTCTGTGTGGTTATGTTCAAAGCTTAAGTCAGATGGTGTCACTCCTCCGCTCAAAACCTTCCAGAGGCCCCCATGTTGCTTAACATAAAGTCCAGTGGACTTACCATGGCCTACAGAGTCCTATCGGTCTTGCTCCTGGCTACCTCATCTCCTGTCAGCTTCCCTCATTCTGTCTTGATGTTCCTCAAACACACCTCAAGGCCTTTGAACTTACTGCTCCCTCTTCCTGGTGGTGTAACATTTAACAAATGGCTCTCTGGGTGTGTGTGGGGGGTGGGGGCGGATTGTAGTATTTGCTGATTTGTGTGTATAAATGTTCTTATCAAGGCTGATTTCAGTCTATCGGTTTGACTTCACTAAACACAGAGTTGGGAAGAGAGGTACACTACTGGAAGAGGTGCCAGCCAACACCAGCACACCACTGCCTCTTCCCGAAACCCCCACACACCACCTCCTGGCTGCCTGCCTCACTTTCTTCAGGTATCTCCTCAAAGATCATCTCAGTAGATACATTCCCTGGCTGTTCGTTCTAAAACAGCACATATGTTTCTACATTCATACTTCATCTCCCGTCATACTTTATTCTCCTCATCCTTTATTAGTTTCACAGCGCTTATCACAACCTGGCATATATTTATTTATCATCGATCTCTCCCCCTTAAAATGTAAGCTTCATGAACAGGTACTTCTTTTGTTCAATGCTTTATCTCCAGTACCAAACAGGTAGAAAGAACTCTATTTACTTTCAAATGAAAGAGGTTAAGTAACCTGCCCGAATCACACAGCTAGTGAGTGGCAGAACAGTTCACTCAAGCGATGAAGCTGGTGGTCTTAATCGAGCTGAGATAGCTGATTGCCAATGCCTAAATCACGGCCTGGGTAGTAAATAGTAGGTCCACACTAAATACGTGTCAAATTAAAAAAAAACTAAGCAGAATGGACATTATCTGCAAGAGCTTTTGCGGAAGTGGCTAGAGATAGGGTGAGGAACCAAATTTGGTTCCTTCGAAGCAGCCCTTCAAAATAATAGCTGTTGAAGGAAACCTGGGCTAGGAGATTATCAGACATGAGACATGATGAGTAGGATGGATCATTATCATTACTACAACTTTACAAATAATACCCGGGTAAATTTTTAAATGATTAAATAATAGCTAATTATGTCAAAATATATAAAACAGGAAGGTAAGACTCAGCCATAAACTACCCACACAGAAATAACCAGGTATTTGAGATTATTCCAGACTTTTCTTTCATATACTAATAGCACTTTGTCTTTTATATACATACTTTTTTTACAGAATTAATACTGTACATGACTTTGTTACCTTTTTTCAAACAACAGCCTGTATATTTCTATGTCAATAAACATACCTTGCATATATATGTTCAATGGTTTTAATTCAACTCGCTTTCTATTATTGGATATTTAGATGTGCTTTTCGCTATTTTAAATGTTGTGATAAATCTTGCATAGAAATTTGTGAACAAAGCCATACTTAATTGGATAAATTCCTAGACACCTGAGTCAAAGGATATAGCAATCTATCATCTTACCAAGTTTCCCCAAATTATTGCAACCACTGTGTATTCTTATAGCATCATAATACCTCGCATTTACTGAACACTGTTGTCAACACACGATGTGTATTAACTCATTAATTTCTTACCAAAACACCTTGAGAACTCATTTTACAGATAAAAGAAACTGAGGTAAGTGGCTGGGCTGGGCTATCACCCAGATAGCATCAGAGCCTGTGCTCACAGCACAGTGGCCAGTAGGCCCACGATGACAAGGTGTAGCTGACTAAACTTAAAACTTGGCTCCACCACTTAGTTCTTTTGAGGCCTTAGCCAATTTGCTTTCTCCATGTTAGTTTTCTCACTCGTGAAGTGGGTATGAGCAGAATATCTCGTAAGGCAAGTCTTTTTTTTTTAATAGGAAATTACTGTCACAAAACAAGAAGGTGAACCATAGTTCAGTCTACAGTTACTTGATGCAGTGACTCAATGATGCTCTTGCTTCCCTCTGCTACGTTTGATGTGCTTGCTGGGTGTACCCTTCAGAGCTGGCTTCGCTTACGGTCACTAGATAGGAGTTCCAGGAATCACATTTGGTGTATCTAGTCCTTTCTTTCGAAAGAACAAAGGGTCCATCTCTTCGTGTGCCTCCTTTTTAGGAATGAGAAATACTTTCCCTTCCAAAAGTCAACTAACAAGACTTTGCTCCTGCCTCACTGAGAAGGTCCATTCCAATATGCCCATTCCCAAAACAACCATTCCCAGGGTTTTCCATGAATGGATGGTGGGGAGTCAACCACAAAGATTCCAATGTTAAATTTGTAGGAAATGTCTACCGATCACATTCATCCTTTTTTCTTCTGCATTGCAAACCACTCATCGTTAAGGTAAGTTATTTTATTGACATGAAGAGAAAAATTAGTTTAATGAACATTTATTGTACATTCCAACTGAATGAAAGGCACTCTTCTAGGCACTGAGGGAAATACAAACAAAAGTAAGACTCGACCTTTTTTCTTGTCTTTCCTACCGTAGTAGTAGATATAGGCACAAGAATACAAACTACTCTGCAAGGCGTTTTTTTGTGTAAGTACCATATCTGAAGTGCAACTAAAGTATGAGAACAGATGGCAGGCTCATTCATGAAATTTTTGCTTCAAAGACCATTCTGCCTAATTTTCTGATTTATAACTGTCACAGAGCGAGAGGAGATATAACACCCCACAAGTCTGAAGAGAACGTCTCATCAACCTCAGCAGGAAGAGAACTGTTCTCCAAAGGGCTGCCATCACCTCACACCTCAGCATCAGGCGGAGGAAGCGCCCGTCAGACCACCCAAAGCACAACGGGGGTTTAGTTTCCAACGGACCGTAGAGCACGCTGCTCATACACAAAACAGCTTCTTAATTAACGTATAACATACATACAGTGAAGTGCACAAATATTGTACAACTTGATGAATTTTCATATGAGTGGTAGTAACTCTTAAACGTAACACACTTAGAATAGTGGCTGACTCACAGAAAGGAATTGGTAAATACTAGCTATTGTTTCATCTGCCAATTTGATAGGTTAAAAAATAAAATCTGGTTTCATTTGCATTTCTTTGATAAATGGGGATAAATCTTTTTTTCCCTGTTAATTACTTGTTCACGTCCTATAGCCTTTTCACTATTAGTTGTTGTTTTTACTAATTTTTAAGAGCCCTTTAAATACTAATAGCACTCAGTCTTATACTGCAAATATTTTCCTGTTTGTCTCTTGTCCTTTAAATTTCCCTGTCACCTACTAATTTTTAGTATTTATGTAGATGAATTTTCTGCAATTTCCTTTGTGATTTCAGGCTTTAACACTCTGCTTTAAAAAAAAAGCTTTTGCCCAACTACATTGAAAATATTAGCCATTTTAGCATAGAACTTTTATAATTTTATTTCTTTATATTTAAATCTTTAGTCCCTATATAATTTATCTTAGTACACGGTATGAGGCTAGACACTAACCTTGCTTAAAAATAGTTAGCCAGTCCTGACATTGTACATTAAATAATTATTCTATTTTATACTTATTTATTTAAAATGATATCCTTATCATACAGTTTTTATGTTTTTGTTTTTTCTCCTGTCATAAGCATGTCCATAGAACCTAAATTTGGTTGACTTCCTTAACTGCATAGCTATATAAGACAGCCAAGGCAGGAGAAAAATATTAAAATTCTACACACTAGTATGTATTTCTAGACCGATTAGTCTCTTTCGCTGATCGAGCAGTCAGTTCTACATGGATATGTATTTCCTGTAGTCATATGTTCATATTCTCCTGCCTGGCGCAGCCTACCAGCATAAAATGTCCTGTGCACCCTCATGCACCCGTTAATGCACTTATTAACAATTCTCAGTGCCTCCTGTGTACCATGCACCATGCTAAGTAGTGAACCAGACAAATGCGACTCTTCCTGCAGTGCAGCATCAATAAATTATCTGGTACAAGACAATCTTTCAATATTTACACCAATGATTCATCACAGTTGTGTTTGGTGCTACAAAGTATGTCATTAATACCCTTTCTAGCTGAGAAGTCTGGTCCCCAGATCTGTTCATTTCTTCCCCTATTTAGCTGGGCACAGACTGGGAGACCTGGTTCCAATTTCCCATGGGAAATACCAAAAAGAACCTTGAGAATTATCTTTAGAGTATTTACAAGATGTCTCAGGCTAATGTGATGTGAGGAGGGAAAAATAGTTCCAAAAGAGCCCTAAAACAGTAGGGGACAAAAATTTCATCAGCTCAACCCACTTGGAGACAGTCCTTTAACTTCTCAGGTCCGCATTCTGAGCAAAGCCAGTCCCACGGCAGATGAGATCTGAAACAGGTTTAATGCAGTCTGAATGAAGGAGGAAGTCGGCTGCAGTGTAGGACCATTTTGGCCTTTGAAAGGGAAAGCCAGCTCTTATCTTTTTTGTTTTATGCCCTATTTTTCCTGTGGTGTCCCCATTTTCTACATTTGACAGGTTTCGAACTGTGGGGAACTCTGTAAAATAGTTCTAATAGCGGAGATGAAAAAATTGTTTTATGAAAAAAAAACAAAAACAAAAATACTGTGAAATTTTCCAACCAGTAAATTCTATATCCACTGAGTGGCTGTAGATTCACCAACAGTAATTAAACTCACAGAGCATCAGTTTTCCAGCTCAAACTGGAAAGGAGCATTTTATGTGGTTAAATAAAAAAGAGATATGCCTGAGGGCAGCTAAATCTCAGTAACTCTTTATTGTAAAAAATTTCTCCCTCATTAAACCTATTCTGATGCTAATGAATATATCTGATGCTATAATAACCTAAAAAAACCCACCTAGGTTATTTTATCCAAGAGGATAATTTAAAACAAAAACAAACTGGAGACTTGTATTTTTCCTTTAAAATAAGTTTGACATGTCTGAAGTCTAAGATGAAGAAAGACGATGGCTTGGCTAGATGCCAACAAAAACACTCATCACCATACATAAAAGGAAGCTTTCTAAACTAAATCTCCTTAGCATAACAAAATCAAAGACAGTCTGCTCTTAGCAGATCCCCAAATGTTACTTATTCCAACTCTTTAAAAGCTAGTGCTGTTTCTTCGAGAAACAAAATACATCCAATATGACTGACATAAAAGCACCATAGATATTACCTGAAATGCAAAATACCCAGCAAGCCACATTCTTTTTACACAGAATTTACAGGCATATATCACCTGTCTCTTAGATCATTTATTTCACTATTTCTTTTTCTTACTGGCAGGACTGTCCAAAACTTCGATCTTGCCTTTCCCATCTTCTGAATGAGGAAGCCTGATGTTGTCTATGGTGACTTCAGAAGAGGTGCTGTCATCTTCGTCCTCGGATTCCGAACTATCCTCTGAAGTGTCTTGAGAATTCTCTTCGGAACTGTCCTCCTCTTTTGAATCAGACTGATCCATCTCAAATAAGGCCACATCCTGCAAAAAAATACCATGAGGGAAATTTATTTCAGGGCAGTTTCCTAAAAAGTTGCAATAAGAAAACACTGGAAACAACCAACGTTTAGCACAACATTGAAGCACAAAGGACAAGGAATGTCTTTAATACATATGGTACTTTGATTCTTTTAGGCGCCAGGGTCCACCATAATGATGTACACTTGCTACAAGTCTAAGAAGTCCCTACAATCCAATTCCATGTATCCTGAATACGATCAACAATATTCATTCAACAAATGTTGACATGAGCCAGACACCACACTAGGTACTGAGACTCAACAACAACAAAACCCTTGCCTTTGCAGAACTTAGGTTTTCGAGCAGGGTTTGGCAAATTATGGCCTGCCAGGCAAACCCAGCCTGTCTTATTTTTGTCTAACTCATGAGCTAAGAATGGTTTTTATATTTTTAAGTGGTAGGAAAAAAAAATCAAAAGAATATTTCATCGAACATGCAAATTATATGAAATTCAAATTTCAGTATCCATAAATAAGGTATATAAAACCTGCCTATTAGTTAAGTATTATCTATAGCTGCTCTCATGCAACGTCAGAATGAGCAGTTACGACAGACAACAGTATGGTTCTCAAAGCCTAAAGTCTTCACAATCCTTACGGAAAATGTCTGCTGATGTCTGTTCAAGTTGGGAAAGAAAGCCAATAAATGATTACATATAAAGTATAGTGTAGGGTCATTAAAAAGTAGGGTCATTAAAATAAAAAAAAATAAAGCAGGATAAGGTAATGAAAGGGCCAATGGAAAAGGCGTCTTGATGAGGTGACAACTTGATGAGGTAAGAGACGGAGGAAGTTGAGACGCAGAAATCTGGGGAAGAGTATTCTGCAAAGAGGGAAAGGTCTGGAGTGAGGGACTAGATTAGAATGCAGGTGATGAGGGGACTGGGCAGGAAATAAGGTCAGAGAGAGAGCTGGAGGCGGGCTCACACGGGCCGTGAAGTGGCTGGATTTGGGATATACCGTAGAGGCAGGGTGGACCAGATTTGCTGGTGAATTAGATAGATATCATTAACAGCTCTGTCCATAAATAGAGGAACTCCAGTGCAGAAATAAGATGTGAGCCTAACTTGAGAGGCAATTTTCACGTGAGGCTTGTGTACATTTATTATGTGAGATAATGTACTCCGTTAAACACATCATCGACGTTTGGGCCTTGGATCAGAAAAAAAAGTCCAGGTAGGACATTTAATAAATTAATGCTTCAAGACAACAAATGTAATATTTGACTCGAGAAAGCCCTCCTATGACTCTGTATTACTAAATCTCTAAACTTCACCCAGGAAAGCTCATCGACCCACAAAATTCTTAATCACACAATGACCAATTACCTACGCAGTACTAGAAACGTGAGCTGACCTGCCAGGAAGGAAAATGATCACGGAACTAAAAGAAAGATTCTCTGTTTAGGTGACAAGGCACACTGGTAATTTTACTCTATGAAGTGAAAACAAAGCCTAGTTACCATTTGTATAACTTTTCCAAGTGTCTCATCGATATTTTCAATATTGAAATGACCAGGTGGTGCAGCTGCCATTTCCTTTCTTAGCTTTTCATTTGCCTGGGCCAGCTGTGGGAGGAAGGTCTGCACTTGGTCCAGTACTACGGAGAGAAAGCGTAGTTTATTGAAATTCAGTATTTAGCCAAGCTTTAAATTTTTAAATCTAGAATTTCCTATAAAATACATTTGAAGTTAATAGTAATAATAATAATATTGATAATTTAAAAGTCTTTCAAATTCCTTCCATTTAAAAAACTTCTATCCTTTTCTGAATTCTTATAAGCAGTAGAACTTATTTTTTCAGCAATTAATAATTTTTCAATGTTTTATTTGTGTTTTTCATATATGTCCAGAACTGTAACCTCCAAAGAGGCTGGCATTCAACCGACAGCAACTTAATAAGGAGGCAGCACGGCTCCACAGCTAAGTGCACCAAGCTGTGGGGACAGACTGACAAGGTTATTAATAGAACCCTAGTTCCACCTCATACTATCTGAATTACCGGGGGCGTGTTAATTAAGTAGGGTTTGTTTTCACCTGCCCAGCATGTTCCCCTTTCTTCTAAGAGCGTAATCCTAACTTTCCTCTTAAACCTTCACTCTTAGCCGCCCTTCTCTCTCAACCTACACATGCCTACATGTTTCACATCCTTGGTCATCGTGATTTGGTCCAGTGGTATACACAGTGACACCCGTGACACCATGATCTACTCAGGCTAATAAGAGAGAGCCCTGGGACAGGGTTTGAACTGTCGAGAAAGAGAATCTTCTTTCCATGTGAGTAACTGAGCTAACTGCTGTACGTAAGCCTGGGGCTTCTGACATCTGGCCGACCTGCCACGTGTGGGGGAAGAGCCTGCTCTAGATTAAGCCAACAGCTAGGAAAGCAGAGCGGGGAGATGTGGAGCAGCAGACCCCTGATAACACTGAATTCCTGGATGCTGATGGACCGGAACTCACCGGGGTTTTTTCCCCTACTAACACGGGCCAACAAAATTTCTTTTCTTTTTTTTTTTTTTATTTCTTTCCCTCTCTCCCTCCCTCTTTTTTCTTTTCTTCTTTTTTTTTAGCTTAAGACAATCTGAGCTGAGTTTCAGTTACTTATAACCACAGGAATCCTAACTAATGCATTTCATTTAACCACTCAAAACTTCAGTTTCCTCATTTGTAAAACAGGGGTGATAACTGCCAGGCACTGTGCTAAGTACAGGGGAGTCAATAAAACAAGGCATAATAATTTTTTTCTCTTTCAAAAGACCCAGTAACCAACTGTCAAAACTTTAAGTTATTAATACAGCTACACCGTTGATGACTAAAATGTCCGGAGTATGGAAGAAGAAAAGAAAATGGTGGTAAAGGTCAAGAAATGGCCTTTAATTGTAAAATTTATCCCTGTTGGAAGGCATAAATGAGATCGCATATATACAAAGCCCCACACAATATCTGACATATCCTAAATAGTAAGTACATGTGAGCTCTCATGTCTCTTCAGATAGAGAAATTACTGATAAAAATAAAGTTACTTCTATGTTTGCAGATTTAAATCTATTAGCTTAGATGAAGGATGAGGCTAGATTTTGTTCTGCTTTTGTTTTTAACTAATGGATCATGTGGAGCAAAACGAAGAGCTACATGTGAGGTCAAATATTTCTGTGGTACCCTGGAAAAGGACATGCTAAACCCGTGAAGCTAGGCCAGCTGCAGTTCTTCCAAACAGAATAAAATGAAATCCAGCATACGACGACATAAAATTCAAAATGTACAGCATCCAATAAAAAATACCCAGCATGCGAATAAGCAGAAAATATAATCCCTTAAGTTAAAAAAAAAATTAGTAGAAATCCTGAAATGACAATGATACAATCAGCAAGAAGAATGTTAAAGTAGCCGTTATAAACATACACTACATATTCAAGAAAGCAGAGAAATGAAAGATATAGTAAAAGACTTGAATTTTTAGAGATGGAAACTACAATATCAGGCTTGCAAAATTAACCGGATGGGGTTAAACAGCATATTAGACAATAGAGAAGAAAAGATTAGTGAACTTGAGGACACAGCAATAGAAACTACCCCCAAAAAACCACACAAATAAGACTGAGAAACAAAAGATCTGAACAAATATTTCACCAAAGACATATAAAACCATATATCTGGGAGTTATGGAACAATTTCAAGAAACAAAATTATATGTAATTGGAGTCCCTGCAGGAAAGGTAAGAGGGAAACTGGAAAAGAAAAAATATCTGAAGAAAAGAAATGACAAAAAAGTTCCTAAATTTGATAAAAATTATAAACCCACGGATCTGAGAAGTCCAACAAACCCCAAGCTCAAGAATCACAAGGAAAATTACCAGGCACATCATCATCAAATTGGTGAAAACCAGTGATAAAGAGGAAATCTTAAAAGTAGCCAGAGGAAAAAGTAAATATTATACACATGACAAAGATAGAAATGATAGCAGAATTCTCATCAGAAACAATGTAAGTCTGAAGACCACAAAGCAACATCTTCAAGGTACTCAAATAAAAAATTTTAAAAACCAGTTAACCTAGAATTCTTTACCCACTGAAAACATCTTTCAAAACTAAAAACAAAATATATACTTTATCAGACATACAAAGACTGGAGAATTCATCACCAGCAGGCCTGCACTATAAGAAATGTTGTTTATCAATAAGATGGTTAAAATGAGCTAAAGATCTGAACAGACATTTCATCAGAGACGTATACACGGTGAATAAGCACATGAAAAGATGTTCGACATCCATTAAGCATTAGGGAAAAACAAACTGAGATCACAATGTGATGTTACTGCATAACGCTGGAATAGTAAAAGAGGACACCACGTGTCGCTGAGGACGTGCAGCAACTAAGAGCTAAACGCTTGCATCGGGCTGGTGGGAATGCAAAATAGCATATCCAAATCTGGAAAATAGTTTGGCCGGGTTCTCTTTATAAAAAAATATGCTTTCCAGTTGACCCAACAAATTCCACTTTAGGTCTGTACCTCCCCTCTTCAAACGAAAACCTATGTTCACACAAAAGGTTGTACTTGAATAGAGAGCCATGAAGCAGTCATTTTGGCTTTTGCTAGTGCAAACTATGATTAACTTCCTCTCTCAGAATTCTCATGATTTCTTAGTTTATAGACATGGTAACTTTGTGCATCATTTATAGCGTTTTCACCGGCTTCTTGTTTTTATTCTTTTTTTAAACATTAAGAGTGAATAATACAGATGTTGACTATTACATAAATGCTACATGAACGAAGTCTGCGTGCGGTACATATTTGAGTGAGCAGTACAGCAATATTATAGAATAATGCACAGAATTGGTCCTGCTATGTCATATTATCAGGAACATTTACCATTTAAGTAATTGTATCCAATTTAATGGGACATGGTGATATTTTCTCATACATGTATAATAAATTTGGGCTCAGCAGCCTCTAAAAGTTTCCCATGAAGATTACCAATAATTATTTTTGATTTCCAAAAATTCATCCCACAGGGAATTTTTCTGGGAAAAGTTACTGTCTTAAAACAGGTGAATAATGTAAGAAATTCTACTCTTGGGCATAGACTCCATAATGTAAATCCCAAGTAAGACTTGACTCTAAAGGTTAATATATGACCAGGAAGGCAGAGACTGTCTCATCAAATAAATGCTTAATTAGGCAGAATTTAATATCAGAGAAAGAAAGAGAGAGAGAAGGAAGGATACTTACAAGGACTCCTCTCTATCCGAACTGTTTGAAGAGTGGAATTCTTTCTGGAATTTGGCTTGGAGTTGATGAGCAACCTGTCCCATATACCTGAAAACACATGTATTTAAGTGCTTAAGTTTTCATGACCACTCTCAAGTCTTGACAATTCCACATTTCCTAAGATTTTTTTTTTTTTTAAATGATGCACCTCAACTTCCAGCAAAACATTTTAGTTCTTTGAGCACATCTACCTCCCTTTTCATCAGCCTGTCTCATACAGCTCTGTGTCACCAATGCTGAGTAGTAAGTGCACACTAAACTGTACATTCCTGGATCAGAAATTCATCAGTGAAACATGTGGGTCCACAATAACATAATGGAGGAAGCAGAACAGAATAGTTAAGTGAAGCCAGAAATGGTTACTAACTGCATTATATTGGACAAATTATCTAGCTTCATTGAGAATTTTTGTTTCTTATTTGTAAAACATTCCTGCCTGATTAGTTCCCCTTTAGAAAAGATGTCCAACCTCAACAAAAGAGCCCATTGGAGAAATTTTGCCCTTCCACTATCTACTCAGCCTCACCATTCACTCGCTACTCCTCAAATCAATTCAACTATCCATCTTATCAGAGCTCAAAGAACGGGACTTGTCTTTCACAACTCAAGGCTTTGTACATGCTGTTTCCAGCACCTGTACAATCTCCTCACTCTGGTACCAAAATCCTGTTCATCCACAAAGCAGAGCTCAACAATCATTCATTGCTTACTACTGTAGGCCTCGTAATTGGATTAGTGTAAAGAACTTGGACTCAGGAGTCAGACTGGATTCAAATCCCAGTTTTGGTACTTTCCAGCCACGTGATCCCTGGCAAGTTACTTATCTGTACAATACACCAAGACTCCGTTTCCTCATCTATAAAATGGAGGTAATAACCTTTTGCACAGCGTTGCTGTGAGGATTAAATTAGTTATTAATTAAATTAATTCCTGAGGCATAGTTAGCACTACATAAGTTTTGGCTATTATTATTGTAACTCCTTCGGATGCTCTGGGTTCTCACAGAATCATTTCTTGAAGCTAATATTTACTGAGAATATACACAAGACCTTAAGCACATTCTCCTCACAAAAATCCATAGGTACTACTACCTCTATTTTCTAAATATGAAAACTGGGGCGTACAGAAAGTAAGCAACTCTCCTAAAGTCAGCCACTGCTAATTACTTGTGGAGCTGGTATTCGAACCCATGCTTTTAAAATTCTCTGTTATGGCGAGTGAATTCCCTGGACCCACATCGCCCTCTACCAGAGGGTGGGACTAAGGGCTGGTTCAATGAGCACAGAGAGGAAGGGTCAGGGAGTTGGGAATCTATAAATTACCTGTTCCGCAGACCAGCCGTGGGCTTGGACCTGAACGGCAGGCCCTAAGACCCTCCCCTTTAGGGGAGGTGTCTTGCTGGGGGTTCGGCAGAGAGAAAGGGGTCACTAATGTGCGGAATATAAGAACCATCCCCGGCCCCGCGGCCTAGCTCCCCTCCACCCACCAACACCTCGGGAGCTGGCACGCTGGAGCCCTGCAGTCACCCCTAGATCTCCCCTCAGGGGTGCGGGGCCTAAGCAAGAAGCACCCACCTCTTCCCCGGCTGCTTGGGCCCGCGCCCCCCACCACACGTGCGCGCGCCACGCTGCTGCCACCCGCCTGGTACCTCCGCTGCCGCCGCTCCCTGCCGACAGCAGCTCTTTGGACACGGAGGCCCTGGCGCCATCCTGGGAGGATGGGGGAGAGGTCGGAGCGGACTGCAGCCCCGCGTGGACCTCCATGCTTTCCGCTAAGCTTCAGAGCCAGCCCACCTAGGCCCGGATACAGGAAAGAGGTTCGGGGAGGGGCGGGGCCAGGGCCGCAATTGGATGAAACTCGGTAGTGGGCGGGGCGAGGACCGCCCTCAGCGTGGGCGACACCTGGTGGAGGCTGGAGGTCATTTCTAATGTGCGGAAAGGAAAGTTGGGGATTCCTGAGGCTGCTGTGTTGGATAACAAACAGATGGCAAAGCTTGGGTTTTGTTTGTTTAGCTAAACAAATCTGGGCCTGAAGAGCTCACCATGGGGCTACCCTCCTCTTCATTCTTTAAAATAAGATTTCTAAAGTGCGTTAAAAATCAGATTTAACCATTTAACTATTGTTAAGTGCAGCTGAGAAGTGTTAACTATATTCATCGCGCTGTGTAACAGATCTCTAGAATTTTTTTATCTTACAAAATTTAAACTCTTTATCTACTGAGAAACTGTCTCTATCGCCCCCTACCTCCAACCCCTGGCAACCATCATTCAATTTCTGTTTCTATGAATCTAACTACTTCAGATACTTCATATAGGTAGAATCATACGGTATTTCTCTTTTCATGACTGACATATTTCGCTTAGCATCATGTCCTACAAATTTACCCATATTGTAGCATGCCATAGGATTCCCTTCTTTTTTAAGGCTGAATAATATTCAACTCTATGCATATACCACATTTTCTTTTTCCACTCATCCCCTGATGGACATTTGGATTGATTCCACTTCTCAGCTATCATGAATAATGCTGCAATGACATGGGTGTACAAATATATCTTTGAAATCTTGCTTTCAGTTCCTTTGTAATTATATCCATAAGTATGATTACTGAATTTTTGGTGATTCTATTTTTAACTCTTGAAAAACCTTCACACTGGTTTCCTTTGTTGCTGTACAATCTTATATTCCCACCAGCAATGCATAAGGGTTCCAGTTATTCCACTCCTCACTAACACTTGTTGTTTTCTGGTGTTTTATGCATATATGTGCATACATATACATATATGTACATGTGCACACATACATAAGTGTACATATATACATATGTGTGTATAGTAGCCATCCCAGTGAGTATGAGATGATATATCATTGTAGTTTTGATCTGCATTTCTCTAACAATTAATGATGTTGAACATTTTTCATGTATTTGTATATCTACTTTGGAGAAATGTATATTCAGATCCATTGCCCATTTTTTAATAAGGCTATCTGTTTTGTTGGTGTCAAGTTGAAGGAGTTAGTTACTTATATATTCTGAATATTAGCCCTTTATCAGATATATGATTAGCAAACATTTCTCCCATTCCATAGATTGCCTTTTTACTCTGCCAATTGTTTCTTTTTCTCTTCATTCTTTTGCAAGTATTTATTTACCACCCTGCAGTATGACCTGACCCCACTGCTGCAGGATTCAAAGCAGAAGCAGAAATCTTGGACCAACCTTTTTCTGCTTGTTTCTGGCAGAACAGGTTGTCCAAAGTCAGCCAGTTCTGGATTAAATCCAGTCCCAGATCATTCACTTAGTTTCTGTGACTTTGGACAGATGACTCTCTGAGCTACTATAAAAGTTTTATCCTCTGTAAAATCAGAACACTAACATGTCACAGGGTTGTCTTGAGGGAAAAAAGTTGTCCCAATGGGAAGATGATTAAAATGTATATAATGAAACTGGTAGCTGCATTATTGTTATCATAATAATAATTTAACATTGTACCATATTATAACCAAGTTATAAAACTTAGGGTATGAAGAATTATGGGAGAAATAACAGTAGGTGCTGATTAACTCATGTTAAAAGCTACTTCTACTCTCTTTCTAATTAAAACCTACTATATCTAGAAATCCTTCAGGGAAGGGACGGCAGCTTATTTTCCTTGTATTGCCAATATCTCACTTGGAGTTAGGCATAGTTAATGATTAATCCATGTTTAACTAATGAATGACCAGAGATAAGTTAAACAAATGAATAATTGTTCATTGTCTCACTGATCAATGGATCACCTAAGTATACCTGGAGTCTAGCCCCTAGTAATGTCCTCAGATTGCTTTTGTGCGAATTGTTGATTGAGATCAGAATCATCCAACAGGTACAACACTGTACAAAATTAATGGAGCATTGCTGGTTTGTAACGATAACTTGGAAATTAAGATATTTGTATCTGGCCAAAATAGAGTAATAGATGCACTGGCAGAATTTAGTCTCCCTCCTAGAAAAAGATGTTAACCAGGCAAGCGGTTTTATAAGGTGTGAGGATAAATGCAAGACTTAGTTTTTCTCACTTTTAACATCTTTGAAAGAAAATTGATTGTTTACATTTCTTTAAAAAGTGTTATGGGTTTAATGTACAAGTAAAATATATGACAAGAACAGCAGAAATGATGGAGGTGTTTTAGCAGGATTTGAAAGTACATGGTGATAATTTAAAGGTTTGTATTGTAAATACTAGAGCAATACCTAAAAAAGAAACCAAAACTACCCAGTGGAGTATAAGCCAAAAATGAATAAAATACCTAGAAAAGAAAGGAAGTAACGAAGAAGGATATTAGACTTCATTGAATGTGCTTTGTTTTGTAGTTTTGACTTTGGAAATATATATCTTACATACTTAAAAATACAATTAAATATAAAAGAAAATAAAATCCTCCCAAAACTGAAAAGGAACTGAAATGAGTGAATTTATATATTAAGTTTGTGGTATGATAACACAGAAAAGAATTCTTTTAGGTGACTTTAAAACACAATATTTGAACAGTATATCCTTAGCAAGATATATCTTAAGGACAATGACCAGAACCATACAACCAAAGAAATCTTCAAATGTCTTTTCAATCATCTAAATTTATAGTAGCACTATTGGTATGGTTATTTTGAAATTGCTATATGAATATTCTTGGACAAAGCAAATAAGTAATTATATTAATATCATTTGCAGCTCAGATTTTTTTGTTCAAGACGAAAGAAATACAAGTAAAACCCTCCCATGATCTTAAATTTGAATTGGCAATATCTGTATAAATTCATTATTTCCTTTCTTCTTTTTGAAAAACTACCTAGTCCCCAGCTTGGTCCACTGTAAGGTCTAGAAGCAGTAACGACCCACTATAACAAGCATCCCTGAGTCCAGATCATACCCACTAAATACTTTTTCCCAATAAAAGGAACAGAGCTTCTAATATAAATGGTTGATTTCAAGTCTGGTACAGGAAACATAAAGCTAGGACACCTGTGGTGCCAGAAAGCAAGGAAGTCCTCAAAGACTGCTGGGGTCCTGTCAAAAGGAATCTCCTTTTGACCAAACTCCAGGAGATTCCCACTAGTCAAAGCTGACAAAGCCTGGCTCTGCCAATCATTCTGACATCACTACAAGTGTGACCAACCAGATTTTGTGTGTCCAGTGCATTAGTACGTGTACCGTGCCACCTTAATGTTTTCTTGTTTAAAAAAGAAAGAAAATTCCTAAATCAAGCCCTTAGTTCTACCCTCTCGAGAAAAATGAAGAATAGAGGGATAAGTGAAATTACTCAAGGAACCAATCAGCTTAATCTAGAATGTGGGAAGTCCTACAGGATAAATATCTGTTTTATTCAACAGGAAAATGATATGGAAAGAAGATGAACTGTTTTAAATTTTAAGATATTTGAAGGCACATAAATATAAGAAACTTGTTCACTTGAATATGTGTTATAGTTATTACATGGACAAGCTCTAATCAGAGAACTGACGTAGCCCTGATTGCTGATTGGGTGTGTTAAAAAGAAACAACAGATCCAAAATGGAGTCGCTTTTGCTAAGCACCAGCAAGACTTAATGGGTAACCTAACTACAGTTTCAGCCTCTCCCAGGAGTGGAATTTTAAACCAATCTGGATCAGAATTTCCTGATCCAGAAAGCAAAGGTGCAGCGGTTGGGAGAGGGTACAAAGAAAATTAGAGAGGCACCCACAATGGCTACTACATTCAATAATATTTGGGATTTATTATTTGAAGGGTTTTCTAAAAGGCAATTTATTATTTCAGATTTTTTTCTTTTCTTTTCTTTTCTTTTTTACCTCCAGCAGACTAACCCAACTGATTATGCTGGTAACTTTCCAAATTGCTACTACCTGGATCCCAGGCCCTTAGGAACAATTATCTACTTAATTTAATTACCCAGTTTTGCGGATCAAAACTATTTTATCTCTAGAGACATGTATACCTAACGCTGAAAATTATGGTGTAATTATATTGCAAATAATGTATTTTAGTTCACCTCTTTAATCCCATGAATAAAGTCAAATATTTGTGTCAAAGAAATGCTTTATTTTCCAGCAATGCAGTACAGCGAGCGAGCGAGAGAGAGAGAGAGAGAGAGAGAGAGAGAGAGAGAGAGAGAGAGAGAGAGAGAGATTATGGAAAAGCAAAATTTTCACTCAGGAGTGGGGGGAGCAGATTTTATTTCTAGTAGACTAGTATTCTGAAGAGGAGCCACCTTAAACTGAAGTTATCTTGATTTCTCTGTCTCATCTGCTGAAATGTTTAAATTATTTTGTTAAGGGCTGAATTTTGTATATAGTACAAGGCATCATTTCTTCCTCAAAGTTTTTTTTTTATCTCTAGTGTGGCACAAATAAGATCTGTGTTAAATTCTGCTGAATATTCATGAATCAGAAGTAACATTACAGTATTTTAACAAAGGAGAGAAATGTGCATAGAGAGGGGGTAGAGAGCCATATTATTTTATATAATTCATTGGTTTTTTGATCAAAAATATGTGTTTCATTTTAATCAATTTTAGTTATTTTCATACCCTTTCATTCTCCTGAGTCATGTCTCCAGGATCTTGGAAACTTAGGTCTTGTTCCCGTTAAGAGCAGGATCTTGCTCTAACAAAACAGAGTGTCTAGGGCTAGATTACTAGCAACTCCTCAAATGTGTTTAGAAGATCCATACATAAAGTCAATAACTAAGCATTCTTAGGATACAATTTCATTCAATGATAGGCTTCCGATCTGACAGAAACAATCAGAAGAGGAACTACACACAAGAGTTAAATCACGGGAGAAGACGGGAAGGAAATACTTCTTTTTTACATTGGTGACTTGTGTACAGTTCGTACTGTTCCCTTGTCTCATCCTACACCACCTCTTTCATCGGTCTCGTGTTAAGAACACTGCATGTTTGCACGTTCTGATCACGAACAGTTACAGGGCCCCCATTTTGCTATCCAGGACAAAGAGGTCTCTATTATTTTTAAATGAATGCTTTCATTTTCACAAAAGTTGTCTTCCTTTGACGCTCCCAAAATAGACCACCTACATACTGGCTATAAGTTCCTGATGTATTTAGCCAAGAATACAAAAGGTATCAAAGGCGAGGTGGCTCCATAGAACAGAGACAAGCTGAACCAGCACATTTTTGTGTGGCTTTTCCCTCTGCATTGGTGGGATGCTGCGAAAGTAACTTACTATGTCCCTGGACTCCCAACTCAACTTTTTGTCATTCTTTATTTTGACATAATTTTGGATTTATAGACAAGTTGCAATAGTAGTATAATTCCTGTGTACCTTTTACCCAGCTTCAAAAATGGATACATATTGCTGCATTTATTTTGTTTTGTTTTGTTTTTTTTGCTTTACCATAATTTTCCCTCTTCCTGCACCACACACACAATCTTTTTTTAATTCAAGAGCAAATTATACAAATTATAGACTTCATGTCTGTTTATCTCTACATACTTCAGGGTATAAATCTTAAGTACAAGGGTATTTTCTTACGTAACCAGAGCACAATGTATAAAATCAGAAAATTTAACGTGAATATAGAACTATTATGTAATTCACTGTTTGTATTCAAATCTTAACCGTTTCAGTAATGCCCTTTATAACTTTTATTCGTTTTACCAGTCCGGGTTTCAATGTGAAATCAGGCATTGCTCTCAACGTCTCTAAACAATTAGCAAATGCTACAAATCAAGGTGTTCTCTCTTCCGCCCCACCCCCAGAGTGTCAGTTTAGCAGCACCCCACTAAAAAATGCGATTTTCCTTATCCTCAGTTATTTATTCAGAATACTTAAGTTACATGGCAAAAGAGAATTAAGGTTGTTAATTAGCTGACTTTAAAATAGGGAGATTATCCTAGATTACCTGGGTGGTTTCTTCTACTCACAAAGGTTCTTTAAAGTGGAAGAGGGGACAAAGAGATGTGAGGATGGAAGGAGGGTCAGAGAGCTACACTGCGGTCTTCGAAGACTGCAGAAGAAAGCCACAAGCCAAGAATGTGGTTGGCTTCCAGAAGCTGGAGAATGATTCTGCCCTAGGGTCCCCGGGAGTGCAGCCCTGCTGACACCTTAATTTTAGTTCAGTGAGACTTATATTGGACTTCTAACCTATGGATCGGTAACATAACAAATATTTTATTTTAAACCACTAAGTTTGTGGTAATTCGTTATAGCAGCGATGAAAAAAGGGTCTACATACTATGAATATATTTTTTCTGTCAGGGCTCTCTCAGCTAAATGTTGGTGAGAGTCATCCATTCTGTCGAGCATATCTATGATTCATTTAATTTTATTGTAGAGGAGTATTCTATTGTACGAACATATGAAAATTAGTTTTCCCATTCTTCTATTGAACTTTTGATTATTTCCAGTTTTGGACTACAATAATGAAGATACTATGAACAGTTTTATATAGTCCTTGTCATTGTATTCTTCCTCTTCCTCTTCTTTTGATATATGAGGATCCATTGAAGAGAATGATTACAGATATTGGGTTCGTCTGGTCTTTAAATCAAACAGTTACACAAGTCCACATCCCAGATGTCCCAAAAAATATCTCAGCCATCAGCATCCTAGTGCTACAGAAAGCCTGTCTCCCAGCAAAAATCCAACAAGTCAGGTTGAAGAAGTCAGAACGATGCAATATATAATTAAACTTTAAAATAAATTAAAAATTCTATTGGAAGTGGAACCAGAACAGAAAATTGAAATGCCAGTAGCAGCACCACCAAAAAAAAGAAAGGTCAGTTAAAATGTAACCATTCATTCGTTTCATGGGGAAAATTATTGAGTATTCACTCAGGGCTAATGACATTGAGCTAGACTGAGATATAAAGACCCTGCTGATAACCTTGTAGGGAGGTGGAATGATAAGTAAACCTGTATGATATATATTTAAAGTAATATTTTATTATAGTTCACACAATATTAGTTGCAGGTGTATAATCTAGTGATTCAACATTTATATGTATTACGATGTGGTCGCCACACTGTCTAGTAGCCATCTGTCACCATGTAAAGTTATTACAATATTATTGACTATATTCCCAGAGCTGTACCCTATAACTCCATGGCTTATTTATTTTTAGAACTGAAAGTTTGTACCTCTTATGCTCTTTCACCTTTTTCACCCCCATCCCCACCCCCTTGTGGTATTTTTAAGTGTTATGATCTTGCCTTTCTTGGAAAGCAAAGAGGAAAGACCCTTGAGTGGGTGCAGACTTAGGACTGTGTATGGGAGAATGGAATGTCCCAGTTAATAGTGAGTCTGAAGGCAAGAGGCAAAAACCCGTGGGCATAGTTGAGGAACGACAAAGAACTGATGCGCTCAAGGACAGCAGACATCCACCTCCACAAAGATACAGTCTAAAGATACCAGGAAGAAAACTCTCAAAAGGGACTAATTAACACAGAGCTCTAAAAAAGATATGAACATGTTGAAATTCTTTCAATTCCTCAAAATCCCCCTTTTCGGTCGGGGGATGGTTGCGTGGTGGTGCTTTATTTGCTAGTTGGATGGGCATGTATGTTATTTCTTTCTGCGTGATTTTAGGATGAGATAGGCGAGTCTATCTCTATCTTCTCTATTCTCTCTCCCTTCCCTTAATTCTTCTTCCTTCTTCCTTCTTCTTTCTTTCTTTCTTTCTTTCTTTCTTTCTTTCCTTTTCTTTTCTCTCTCTCTTTTTTTCTTTCTTTCCTTTCTTTCTTTCCACAAGTAGTTACCTCTACCTGAAATGCTTCCTCCCTCCTTTCCTACAGCCTCTCCTAAAATTTTCCTACTGACCCTTTAGCTTTCAGCCTAATATCACTTCCTCTTAGAAGTCTTCCCTGACCCCTGCCTGTTCCCACAACCTCCAGGTTTTTGGACACGCTTCTGCTTTGTGCAACTACAGCCCTTCAGCCTTTCCCTTCTGTAGCTCTAGGTATTCCTGTGTTTACTTAGCTGTCTGACTTCCCTGATGGACATGCAGTGGTAAACTCATGAGAATTACTATACCCACACCACAGCCATGAGGTTTGAGGAACATTGTAGAGTAATGCCTCAATTCCTTGTGTATCGAATAGGAATAACAATAGTACTTAACCTTCGAGAGTGAGAGTTGTGGTGAGAACGGAATGAGTTCCCACAGGATGAGGTAAGAACAGTCCACCTCACAAGGTGATCTCATCCCTGTCTCCCGACTTCCTTTGCATAGTGTTACCCATTTCAGCAAATGGTAATGCCATTCTTCAGACTGCTTGAGCCGAAACTTTGTCTCACACCCCTCATTCAATCTTATTAGCGAATCCTGCCTGTCAGCTCTACTCTCGAACAAAAATATTCAGAGTCTAGCCTCTCTCGCCACTCCACTGTAACCACCCTCCCTCTCACCTGTTTCGTTGTGGAAGCCTCCTCACTGGTCTTCCTGCTCCCCTCAGTCATGCTCCATGGCGATCTCATTGAAACCTAAGTCAGAGTAGGCCGCTCCTCGGCTCAGATATTTTCCGTGGCTCCTGTCTCGCTCAGGGCGAACGTCAAAGGCCTTACTGTGGCCTCCTGCTTCTTCTTTGACTGCATCCGCTATAACTCTCTCCTTGATGATTTCGCTCCGGCCACACAGGGCTCCTTGCTGTCTCCTGAGCACAACATGCGTCTGAGGACCTTTGTGCTTCCTGTACTTCCCAGATAGCACAGCTGCTCCCTTATTCCTGTCGCTTGAACCAGCAAGACCTCCCTGGACCACTCTCTATAAAAGTCTCCCCTTCTCTCTCCACCTCTTCCTCCAACCCTGTTTCCAAATTTTCCAATTCTAACCTTGCTTTATTTGTTTTCATCAGTAGTTATCACCATATGGGATATACATCTATCTATTCATACTGTTAACCTAAAATAAAAGGCCAGAATTAGAGGCAACAACATTTTACTTGGGTTCCAAAGAATAGCTATTTCAGAGGTACCAATTCAGGCCGGAAACTCATAAAGTGTTCCAATTAGAAGGTGCAGGCAAGGGAAATTTAAGAAAAAGGGAAGGGGAATAGTTAGATAACCAGAAGGAAGGAATTCTTATAGGTGCAGATAAGCTGACATGGTGATGCTAATTATGAAGAATGTCTTTCATTTCCAGCCCTAATCATAGAACAAACAAACAAACAAACGAACAAAAAAAACCCCAGTCATTTGGAATACAATGCTGCTTTAGGCCCAGCCCAAAGGTTATTTGCCCAGTTTTAACATTTCGGAAGTTTGAGGAGTAAGACCAGCAAAGTAGTTCTTCTGGGATGGCAGCTCCTATGCCATTTTAAAGTGTTCTGTTTACATTATTTTTTACAAGTACAAGCTCGAAACCTGGAAGTCTTTTTTTTGTGTGTGTGTGTATCACTTTTTCTCCCCGATCTTCCACATGTAGTCAAAGATCAAGTTCTTACAGTTCCAACCCTGTTCTATTTCTTTGATCCACCATCTTCTTCCATCTCCACTGCCTGTAAATTGGTCTTTGCACGTCCTCTCCTGCTTCCTTCTTATCTGTTCCCTACACTGCAGCCAGAGATGTCTTTTACAAATACAAATCTGATTATGTCCAGATGGACCCTCTCCAACTCTTTAGTGGTTTCCTTTTGTCTTTAGGATTAAGTCCAAAGTTCCGTTCACCTCTCCTGCAGAATTAGCCGACTCACCCTAGACACTCTCTCTTTCAAAAGGTCTTAACAGGTGGAACCCCTTCGTGCCAAATGGCTTTCAAACCTGCAGTTTCTATAGCTCCAAGCACACACCCTCCCCACCCTTACTCCCTTCCCTTTGTGACCTGGCCTACTCCTGATTTTTCAAAGCTCGGCTTAAATGTCACTTCCTCAAAGAGATCTTTCTTACCCTGTAGAACAGACAGGTCCCTTTGTTACATAATCTCATAACTCCCAGGCTTTTTTTTTTTTTTTTTCTAGCAATCATCACAACGGTGATCAATACATATCTTCAATTCTAAGCCACTTCCTTCACATTTTAAGTTGCCAGGGGTTTGGCAGAAGATGAAGCAGTAAAACGGTTCTTGCCCCCACACATTATTAGGACCTTATTTGTCAAAATGGGTTCTCCTTTCATCTGCTTCCTCCTTGAGCTATTTTCAGGATCAAAATGTAATTTAAATGTGGATTCCAACTTGAAGCTTAAAATATCTAAAAAAAAAAACCCAACCCCCCCCAAAAAGACATCAACCCCCCCCCCAAAAAAAAAAACATTATGTTGTAGCATACAGAATGAAGAGCACTGTATAAACAGGAGGTTTCCCACCACATGACAACTAACGAATTTTAGGGAAGTTGAAACCATCAGGTCCCTCTGAACAAACAGTGATAAAATTTTCAAAACCCTGAGAGGGTGGCCTCCCAAAGACAGAGACTCATATATAGCACAGAAATCCTGAAACACTACATGACTCAGTGGAGGGACACTTGGTTGGAACTTTGCTTCTGGCAAACTCTCAAGAGCAGCTAATTACTTTTGAGTGATTCGTAATTAGGAACGTAACTACAGAAACAACTGTAAATACAGTCAAAAGATTTTTTTCATATTCTTTGAAATTGGACTTTCATTCCTCATGGTGTTTGCGGGTGAAGAACACCCGTATGGTTCATTATAAAAAGCATGACTGCAGATGTCCAAGACTGATACAGAATCTTTCACCTTGAAGGTGAAGGTCAACTCAGTTTGATAGCAAAGGAAAAAATCTGGATAAATGTATGCTGTGGTGTTTTTTAGCACCTGAAAAACTGCTACGAAATCGCTAGTGTGACAGAGCTGGTGGAAGCTTTGATTTAAGGAAAAGAGTGTCATTAGCTGTGCAATCTTTAAAATTACAGTCTCTCTCTTAGACTAAGTGCCTGAGGACTGACACTTTTGTTCACTGGAATACCTCCCCAGGCATAGCTGCATCATATCCGAAGGGTACTCAATAAATAGTTGTTAAATGAAACAAGCGAGTCCTTGGTTTTACATTGCAAATTTTGACTCACTTTTACTTAGATTTAAAAACAGGTGTGGGCAAGCTTGAAAAATCAGGTCTCCCAGCCACGTCCACAGCGCCCATGCACTCTGCGTCTCCACCTCTCTCCCAGTGGGAGAGTGCTAAAGAGCTGCCCTAAATCTCATCCGTGTAGCGGTCCATCCCTTGCTCTCGGACCCTCTGCGCTGCTCTGCGGAAAGGCACGCACAGAGTTACACGTGCCTTGGTTTTAATCACAGTCTGCGAGAAGGGAAAACGAATCCAGCTAGCCCTCGGTCTGAGAGCATAGATCATGAGTCACAGATTTGGGGATTGGGACCTGGGAGCACTTGGTGATGTGGACGTGCGTGAGTCAGCGGGGAGAGAGTAGGCTGCTGAAAAGCAGTCACAACCCCTTCTCTCCTGAGACGCCCCCCGCCCCCCTTTCTTCTGCGCGACCCGATCCCCCGCCGGCGCCTTTCAGGGTGTGGCCCGGGGTCCGGGAGGGGGCGGTGCTCGCGCCGCAGGTCGCCGCCCCCGCGGCCACATCACCAGGCGCTAGCGCTCCCCGCGGGCGGCGGCGGCGGCGCGCTTGCGCCTGCGCCGGGCGGCCGCGCGGGGGCGGGGCGGGGCGGCCGGCCGGGAGCGAGCGGGCCGCGGGCGCCGGCGCCCGGGCTGTCAGCGCGGGGCAGCGGGCGCAGCAGGCGGCGCGTGAGCAGCAGGGATCCGTGGGCCCGGGGGCAGCCGCCGCCGCCGTCGCCGCCGCCGCGGTGGCACTAGGTGAATGCTCCATCCATCCCCCGCCCCAGGTGCCCCTGTCGGGTCTAAGGAGGCGGGGTCCCCTGTCCTCACCCCGTCCGCCGCCGCTCTGCGAGGCAGGTGGCAATGGAGGGACGTCTTGGCTTTGGCCGCAGCGCCGGGTTCGGGCGCATCCCAGGTACGGGAGGGAGGTGGGGAGAGACCCAGGCCCGGGCCCCTACGGCCGGGGCGCGGGGGGCACCCGGGGAGCGAGGAGCGCCGTGCGGCGGGGCCCGCCGGAGCAGCTGTGCGCCCGCCCGGCCCGCGCGGCCAACGCCGGAGCCCGGCCCGCCGCGCCTGCCGCACCTCGGGCGGGAGGGCAGGGTGGCTCCGGGCGCCGGCGGCGGAGCGGGGTCACCGCGGCGGGTCGCCCCCGGCCCGGACGCCCAGCCAGATAGCGGGTGGTGGCTGAGTGATGGGTGGAAGGCGATCACGGATGGAGAGACTGCGAGGCAGGCTCCGGCACACCCCAGATCCTCTGCTTCAGGGCTTGGCAGTTGCTCTGAGTCACTGTGTGCTTTCATTCTTTTCTTTATATATGTGAAATATATCTCAGTAAAAGCCGCCGAATGTTCAGGTACCTAAAGAGATTACATATACGTATGTATTAGAGATATTACATTGACATGTATATTACATGTATATGTAATCTCTGTAATTGAGCAAGTAAAAAAAAGAGATATACTTCACATATTAGCAAATTCTTCCTTTTAAAGTATGATTTTTAGTATAGTCACAAAGTTTTGCAGTCGTCACCACTATCCAGAACGTTTTCATCACTCCAAAAATGAAACCCTGTTCCATTAGCAGTTACTCTTAATTCCCCTTTTACCACCCCTTGACAACCACTAATTTGCTTTCTGTCTCTGTGGATTTCCCAATTCTGGAAATTTCACAGAAATGGAATCATATCATTGTGGCTTTTGGGGACTGGCAGCTTTCACAGCATGATGTTTTCAAGGTTCATCCACGTCCTATCATGCAGCAGCACTTTATTCTTTTATGTGGTTGGATAATATTCCACCGTGTTGTTATACCACAGCATCACGTTTTGCTAATCTGTTCACCAGCTGGGGGACATTAAGAATGTCTCCACTTTTTGGCCATTATGAATAATGCAAACTAAAAACATTTGTGTATGTTTTTATGGGGACATATGCTTTCATTTATCTTGGATTGTACATGTATATTTAACTTTTGAGGAGCTGCCAAACTTTTCTAAAGTAGCAGCATCGTTTTTCTTTCCCAGCAGACACTGAGGGTTCCAGTTTCTCTGCATCCTCAGCAATACTCGTTATTGTCTATCGGCTAGTTTTTATCATAGCCATCCTAGAAGGTGTGAAGTGGTATTGCTTTGCATCTTTTCATGAGCTTATGGGCTACTCCTGTGTCTTCTTTGGAGAAATGTTTATGCAGATCCTTGGCCTGTATTTTAATTGTTATTTGTCTTTATTGTTGACTTACAACGTTCATTTATAGACAAAAATAAATCTAGGTTTAGGGGCTAGCATTGACTGAAAAATACAATCAATCTTATATTAAGCAACATAATGCTTCTACTGAGGAAAGTTAGATAAGTACCACTTAGGTCTTTCAGAACCCTGTCAATTCTTGGGCATCTTACTACCCCTTTCCCTTTTCTGAAATTTTGAGAAAAGTAACAAAAGGTCTGTTCACAACTACAATCAATAGGACACACAGTTGACATTTTCATATATACTGTACTGGGTTTGAAAACAATCCCAGTTATCACTTTAATTACAAATAATTTATTTTGGTAGCCAGCTAAACTAATGAAAAGTAGCAAACACCAATTACTCGATTCAAGGTTCTTATGCTTCTCAGGCAGAGTGGAAGATCTTATTTTCCTAAGTTCGTGTAGTATTTATTACAGTATATTTATATGTGGGAGGCAAATACATATTTTCGGTGGTGCTGAAGCCCCACTTTTAAGAGCCACTTACAGCTGAATGAATGCTGCTGAGCTGCTTTCGTGGTTAATTTCTGAGTGCACACAAATTCAGCATTAGCTTCAGGTCTGTCATAGCAAGAACCACTGAAAAAGACATGGCACTTGCCTTCCAAGCATTCAAGCCCATTTTTTTTTATTACTCTAATATGTTTTCTTATAGAAAATAAAACTAAAGATTTCTAAGTGGAAATGATGGATGAGTAACTCATTAACATTGTGCGAAGAGCAGTTCAATCTGCTTTGCAACTATCATATTATGCTTCATTGACTTCATTGACGGGCAAAATGGCTAAATAAATTAGTAGAATGAGGCTAATAATTTCAATATGGAACCTGAGTGCATGTTTTTGTTTTAGCTAATACAATGATTATCAAACATATTGAAAATACAACCTATCCAACCTAATAGTGATTGTTACTGACTTACCCAATGGGTGTATAAATATCCTATAGCTACAATGCTTTCCCAAGGTGGCCTTCTCTGCCTCCTGGAGTTTTTAGTGTCACTTATTGAGAAGGACTGAAAGGGGGCAAAAGAGAGAGAGGGAACAACTTTGGGGACATGATCTCTGGAAACTGCTGCTCATAGTGGACCTGACTTCTTTATGGTAGACTTTTAGGCACTCGTTCTCATCCTCTGAAATTACTGTAGTTAGATTTCATAGCTTTAAAATAAACAAATCTATCTCTTGTAGGGTTCAAAGGCTAGGACTGTCAGTCATATATTCTGTCTTAAGGTGGATGGATTTAATCAGATTTCTTTCCCCATGATTATCTCCACTGAGGAAATGAGAGTTTTGAACTTGAGGAAATCTAGGAAAGGTAAGTAGTATGGGGTCGTGGAACGTTTTGGAGGTTTGGGAAAAACTTGTTGTTTCTAAACGTGTGGGTGTTGAAAACAGAGATCTTTGGACAGCATAAGGCGTCTAGAAGATAAAAGCATGAATGAGAAACAGTTTGGAAGGGAGGGTTGTAGGATACAAAGACAGATTTAATTTATTTAGCCATTTTGCCCAAGAAAAATTTTAAATCGAGAAAGTGGAGTAAACCTTTCCCTTCATTCTGTGTCTCTTCCATTTTGCAGCACTTTGCTCCCCCCTGCCTATTCTTCTCTGAAGACCCAGAATCAGACTGGGATTACTGTTTACCGTGAAGCTTTTCAGTGTGCTAATTACACCTCTTCTCTCTCCAGATTCTGGTCAAATCGAGATCAGATTTAAGAAGCCAGATAAGGCTTAAAATATTAAAATGTAGTTTAATTGGCCTTTCTGATGAAGCCGGATTGGAGAATTTAGCATGAACTCTGTGCTTACTGTATTCCTTCTCAATTTACCTACCCAGATGAAACCTTAGCAGCTGAAAAACTGCAGATCTCTCCTCCCGCAGGGAGGTGAAAGTCCTGTCTCAGGGAGTTTATCTCTTAGGAAAAGTTTCTCACCTGCAAATCCAAGGGAGTCAGTGAAAGCTCAGGGGTGGATCTTATCTGGGATATTGACCTTTATCCTTATTTGAGCCGCTAGATAAATCACTTTCCTGTAGAAGGAACTGATGATGGGTTGGAGAGAAAGATAAGTATCCCTTCAATCCTGACTTCCGTTGTCATTGCAGAGAGGGCCGTAAGCAGCCATGTTTTCATCAGTCAAGTGTGTTGTGGTTAATGGTGTTTTGTAGGCTGCCTTAGGAACCTAATGACCGTTTATAAAATTGGAACTGAGAACATATTTTCTTTGGAAAGAGCTTAACAGTTTTTAAGTGGGTGCTCATTTCATTTTGTGGTTAAATATATAGATGATTCAAGTCCCTTTCCTTGTTTTACTCCTCAAATATTTGTTGACCGTCCAGTATGTAATAGGCACTGGGCTAGGCCCCCGGGAGTCACCTATGAACAAGACTGAGGCCTTTTTCATGGAATTTACAGCCTCGAAAGATGACCAGCACAAGTATATTACAGTCAAGTATAGTAAATGTTAGAAAGCACGGAGTACTTTGAGACCACAAGTGAGGGGGCACTGATCTGAGAGGCTCAGGAAAGTGACTGTGAAGTAGAATACGACGTAGCCAGGTAAAAGGGGAGAGTGAGGGTGAACCAGATTTTTTCAGGAAAAAGGACATGGAGAAAGGCCAAGAATGGGAGAGTGTGGTGTACCTAACGCAGTGTTTTTCAAGCTCCAAGGACCTAGGCACCAGCCAGTAGATTGTATAATCAATCAGTTTGGTTGGTGGTGACCTATGTTTTAAAAAAGAAATGGAATAAAAGATAAGAATGGGTCACACACATAGATACTTATTAGATTGTGATGTATAAAGTTAGAAAATTCCTGCCTCAGAGGAAACAGTGTCACCACAGCCAAAGGTCTTGGGTACATGGGAAAGATTGTGCAGGATTTAGCTAACCTTACTGGAGGTCTTGGATTTATCTTAGAGGAGAGGAGAAGGCATTGAACAGTTTTCATCAGGGCCTGATGAGATTTATATTTTGTAAAGATCCCTTTGAATGCCTAGTCTTTAGAGTATAAACTTCAAATTTCTTGGCCCAGTGTTACAGGTATTGGTTCCAGTCTCTTTTTCTAAAGAATGATTAAGCTCTTTTTATATTGGACTCTTCATAAAGAGTACTTGTTTGCCTCAGTGCCTTTGCATTAAGACTGAAAGATCTGTGATAGCAGCCCTTGCCTCTTGTCTTGTTCATGTTGAATCTATGGCATTTAGCATAGTGTCTGGTAACCAGTAGGGACTAAGCAAATCTTCATTGATGGAGTGTAAATATCCTTAATATGAGAACTGTTACATATTGATAGAAATGACATTGGTGTTTCTAGTAATACTTGCTTTTGAAAAAAGAAAAAGGTTTTGTTAGAGATTCTTTTTTCTCAGTTGGAATCATGTGATAGAGCCACATTCAATTGTTTAAAAGATAATTTAACAAAAAGTACTTACGTTCTATTAAAACAGAAGTAGAGATCAGGAAAAGAACATCAAACTTTCTGATTTGGGGGTTTCTCCCAAGGAGTATGGAGCAATACCCGATTGGTCATAGGAGGCAGCAGTCCAGCAGTTGTTTACGTTTTGTTTGAAGAGAGATGCATTCTCCAAGCAAAAGGTAGTTTTATAAAGATGGCTGGGAACAAAGGGAATAAATTAGATTCAAATGTATTATTCATATGAGATTAATGGAGAGGAAACAGAAAACAGATTTTGATCTTAGAAGAAGTAAAAATAGAACATCCATATACCCCAAAGAACTTACAAGTAAGAATTTATTGATGTCAGTTTGTTGCCAGAGAATGATTGTACTGTCACAGTACTGTGACTTCACAGAATTAGATTGTGAAACCCAACTGTGAAGGAAAAATTCTTTCAGGGTATGGTTTTGATAAGTGGCAAGAGAAGTTATGAAAAATTCATGAAAGGTAGAGCAATTTCAAGTTCTGAACCAAATTTCTTTTTAATATACTTTTTGAGATGTGAAAACTTTGCTAGTTAGTTTTGTAAATTAGATTTCGTATATCTTAAACATGAATCGTGAATCAAAACTTGCTAATATAGGATGGCTTTTAAAAGTTGCTGAATTTTATATTTTTATGTTCTATTGAGTCCTATTTTAAGCTGTGCATCATAGAACTTAAATCAAAACTAACTTGTATAAATTTATCCTAAGGAAATAATTCTAGATATGAGAAAGTATTATGCAGAAAGATGTTCATTTTCATTGCAATGTAATTTAGTCAGGAAAGTGTCTTGCTACAGGGAAATGATTCATTAAAATGTGGCAATCCACTTGAAGAAATTACACCATTAAAAATGCTTTTTTAGAGCAATAGTTTCTTATTTATGATTTTTTAAATTAAAAAGTAAAAAGTACTCAATATAAACAAAAGTTCAAATAAGATAAAAATATGCAGGATTTGAAAAGTGAAGTCGGTATTACAGGTTCTTCTTTTTACCCTACCATCCTAGGCCAACCCAGTTCTCCAGAGATCAGTGCTCGGAGCACTTTGGTATCTGTCCTTCCACACTTTTTTCTAACCCAGGGGTTTTTAAACTGCTCCAAGGAGGGGTTTCAGTATCCTCTCAAGTTAGTTAAGATGAGAACTGAGTCGGGGGAAACCGGGGTGCTTCAACCGGTATTGCTTTGCTTTTTCCTGCTTTATATATTGAGATTTCACATACAATTTAATTTCAACACGGAATTCCTCTGCAATAAAAATAAATTTTTAAAAGCAGCTGGACTAATTTAGAAAATGAAGTGCTAAACCCCCTAAATCAGGAATTCCTGATCTTCCCCAGTTTACCACGTTGGAGTTTGGTCATAAGAATCAGCTCAGACCTTATTTTTTCCCCCATCTCACTAGTCTTAATATCTCTTTAAGGTTCAGTTTCTCATCATTTTGTTCATTCTTTTAATGTGTGTAGTGAACACCTGCACTGTGAATAATATTAGGTGGAGAATAAGAATTTTGTATCAAAGCTCGTAGACTAATAAAAGTGACCTACACGTAAACAAGGACAGTAATGTAGTCTACAGAAAGCGTTTGGGGTGCAGGTGCTAAAGATATAAGTGGTCTCTTCCTTTACACTGTCTTATATGGCACTTATAAAAAAGGTCAGTTTATGCTATGGTTACATTTCTGCGTCTTTGGTAATTATTTGTTCATTTATTGATCGAGTAATAGAAGATAATACAGAGAGAGTTTACCTGTGAATTGGGGATGAGGCCCAGGAAGGAGCTGTCTTCATTCTTGAGCAATCAGCTGTGTTAAAAAATAACTTGAATCCAGTTTGCTGGATTCCGGTGTTGGGCATGAGTGGAATTGGGAGGCAGCACTGGAAGGACCCTGGTTCTGTGTCCCCCGTGGCCACTTACACTGGTGTACAGGATCACAACACACAGAATGCCTGTAGCGTCTCCCTTATCATTAGCTGGTTAGTTGGGAAGTCGTGAATTCAAGTCCCGTGTCTTTATCTTACTAACTTTATAACTTGGGCATTTATTTAATCTCTCTGAGACTATTTTCCTAACCTGTCGTATATGAACATGTCTATATGGTAGGGTTGTAAAAAAAATTATATGAGATGAATACATAGAAATGAAGTCTGTTCTTTTTAAGTAGTGTTCATGTTTTATAGAATGGGTGATTATTCTCTTTTCCTTTGGGTTTAAGTTTTTATATATTTTGTAGGATTTATGGATTAGACTCTTAATTCTTTGAAAACGTATTTTTTTTTTGGTCCGGGAGTGGCTATTTGATAGCTATTCGTATTTCTGGTGAGGTAAGTATAAACAATATAGGAAAGTAATAGGACCAAAGGAACATATAGAGGGGAAAATTAATCTTTTTCATCATTATCTAGTGTCTTCTCTTGGGACTTCAAGCAGACTGTTATATCTATGATCAAGAAAGCAAAATTAGTAGGTAGCCTCAGGTCCAAAGCCTGGCCTGCTATTTTCTTCATTATATGCCGCTTTCCTCTATCTTTTAGATAGCAAACAGTGAAGACATTTTATCGTAACATAATGTTCTAATTTTTTTTAAGAAGGAAAAAAAAAAAAAACTCTAGCATTTCTATATTATAAAGTTTCAAAATCACCCCAGGCAAACTCATGATGGAATCCACCTTTCTAATGCTTCTTGTGGGTAGACTTAGTTCTCTAGTCCAACAGAAATTTATGGTATGGATTAAGGTAGTCTGTTTTATTTGCTGATGGCAAAAATGTTATTTAGATATCTTTTTAAAATTAAAAGATACATCAGATATACTATTTCAATTAGACAACAGTATCAGAGCTACTTCCTACTCCAGCTTTCATTTTCTTTTTAAAACATTGTGGTTTCCTGAAAACCTGTATTGTTCAGTATAAATTGATACCGTTTCATGTGTGTATATACTGGTCAGTGTGTGTATATAAAATACTTTATAAGTAGGCTGGGTAAATTGTGTAAAATGTAAATATTAAACTTCAGTTCATTTTTTTAAGAGAAAGTTGGAACAAAATAGTTGATCTAAAAATTATAAAAGCCAGGGGTTTGACACAACAATATATAACATGTTTGTGATTGTTTGGTAAAAGTCTGTTTCTTAGTAAGGGGAGGAAGAGGTGGCAAGTTAGGTTTTGAGTCATTTACAAAAATGTGTAATAATGATAACAATTAGCTAACATTTATTGAAGGCTCAATACACTGTTCTAAGCACCTTATATGTATTAAGTCATTTAATCTTCACAATAACCCAATGAAGGAGATACTTCTTTTTTTCCATGAGGAAACTGAGGTACAGAGGCATAGGTCCCACAGCTTGTGAAAGTCAGAATTTAAGCCAAAGTAATTTGACTTGGGAGCCCAAGCTCTTAACTTCTATCAATATCATTAGTGTGTTGACACTTCTTGACATTTAATTTTTTGGAAGAAAATCATCTCTCTTAATTGACATGTGAGGATATGCTGAGTAAGTCACTTGAAGTTCCCCCATAAAATCATGCAAGTCATGTTATTGATTTATTCATCTACTGAAAGCATAACAGATATCTTGGTGAAGCTTTATACAATCTCACACGTAGCATAAAGCATTTACCAGTGATTCCACATGAATAATACAACTCTGAACAGGAAGTTAATATTCTCCTTTTCAAAATATACTTCACTGAAATCTGTATACTCACTCAGGTATTGGAATTTTGATTGTGCATAGATGTTACAATCTGAATTTCGACTCATTACTCCTTAGACCAAAAACAAAAACAAAAAAACCTAGTTCTCCTTAGTCCCTGGGGACAGTGTTTAGTAGTCAGTTTAAGCATGTGTTTGAGCATTAGTGAGGGGGTAGCAAGAAAGAGTAAAAAAATTTAAATCATTTATTGTTTTGTAATTTTTAAAGAAACAGTGATGTCCTCTTTCTGGGAAGAGTCGTACCCTTTTGTGACTCTTACTTTGTTTGACATTATTGTTTTGAATTACGTGGCGGATTATAGGAGTGACAACCATAGACAAGAGGTGGTATGGGGCAGAGGGAGTTAGTGATTCACAATCACCTAGCAAATCCATACGATACAAATGAAATCATCGCTACGAAAAACAAATACACCAGCGTGGTAGCTGTTTGAAGGTGTTTCGGACTTGCTGATCAAATGAAGCCTTTCGCCTTTTAATTGGGTTGTACTTACTGGGGAGTGTGTGGAGAGGGAGAAGTGGGAAAAAAAGAAGAAATTTTAGAGCCCCTGAGAGTTTTAGAAAGAAGAAACTGTAATTAGCCGTTAAAAATAACTTTGTAAAATAATACTGATGAGGAATTTTTAAGTATTTGATGAAGTGCAAAAAAAAAAAAAAGATGTAAAACAGTATATACAATATGAGCCTATTCTTGTTTTAAACATATGAATATAGAGAAAATATATAGTAATGTTATCATATACATCAATATGTGATCAGTGATTATCTGTGGATGGTGGGTTTCCAGAATAAACAATTTTTGTTTATCCTCTGCTTTTTTTTTTTTTTGCATTGCACACCTACTGATTCTGTGAAAACAAAAAAAATAATAAAAAAGAACTCCATACCAGTGGACATTAGAAACAATTTCAGATGAGGTGGGAAACAAGGTGGCAAGGACATTTTTATGGGCAAAGACCATTAAAAGTCACCTAAGTTGGATTGGGGGTGGCTTTGCCAGTAGTTTTAGCTTGAACTTCAAGTTGAACTTGGAGCCCTTCGGAAAATGGCTCCTTTTTTTTTTTTTTTCTTAACTGGCATTTGAATAAAAAAGTGCACAGCCTGACCAAAGGGTAGAGGAGAGACTTGATGGCAGTGAGTAAAGATAATAGTGAGTTAGGTCATCGTTTCAGCTTGATGCCAACATAATCGAGTAATGTAACACCGTGTACCTGTAGTTTATCTAATCTGCTTACAGTCTCGTGTAGTGAGTTTGTGCACTGGAACAGACTTTGCAGCCCTGTGTACCAGGAAGCACACTTGAGGGAAATGACAGTTTGGGGAAGGTGGAAGATCTGGCTTCATCTCCCTGGGTGAAGATGTCCCAGTGAGGGAAGGTGCTAGGTCGCCACCTGAGGCAGATGACAGTGGAGGAGCGGTCCTATTTTGTCACCTTATGGAAGGTAACGTAATTTGGTGTGGCCTGCTCATCGGGGTGGTATGCTGCTTCTCGCCAGCACGGGGGAAAGAAAAGGGCCCCGGATGAATTGAAGTGCTCTGAGGAAATATTTGAAATGGAATAGCTGAAAATTATGAGACGCTCTGTCTTAAAATGTAGAAGAAAAATCATAACCTTACCTCTGGCAAATCATTTTTTTCTCTCACTTTTCTTAAAAAGAAAGTTTTGTTTTTCTTTTGAACTTTGACACATTGGTATCCTTTCTGTACCTTAAAATTCTGGAAGCTTTTATTTTCAGGTTTCAGTTTATCTATCTATTTATTTTGTTTGTTTGTTTGTTTTTAATGCCTACAGCACCCGATCTTTCTAGATGATCTCCCATCCTGGTCCTAACCAGGCCCGACCCTGCTTAGCTTCCGAAATCAGATGAGATCGGGCATGTTCAGAGTTCAGGTTTCAGTTTAATTATACAAAGAGTCAAGTATATATTTTGAGTAGGTCCCAGAACTGAGTTTGTATTTTAAAAATTGAATTCTTTCTAACAGTATAAAAGTATGAAAGTATACTTTCACACTTTTAAGTTCTGAGTAATAATTATAGTACACTTTTAAGTTCTGAGTAATAATTCTACTCATTTGAAATGCTGGTAAACTCTGCTTACCTAGTTTCTAAATTTAGGTATTTCAGATTTATAAGTGCCAGAGAAAACTGCTAAGGAAATATAATATTTGTGTTTTATTCTATGTACACTATCTTTTACACAAAAGTGTTGAGTCAGTTTATAAAAACAACACCTACAAGGAATGCTGGTTTAAAAAAAGAATTATAAAACTAGTACCAAAGAAAATAAAAATAGGAGTATAATGTTAAGACGAATAAGTTGAGCATAGATTTGAATTTCAGATGTAGCTATAAATTTCCTCACTTGGAAAGTTTAAAAAAGGTGGCTCAGTCTTTTTAAAGAAAATAAAAATACCAGTTTTCAGTAGCAAGCCTTTCTGTAGCTATAATTTTTAAATAAAGTATCATGTGACTTTATATAGGGATGATTCATGAGGAGATGTGTTCTCAGTAGTAATTTACAGGTAATTAATGAATGTCAATTGCATATCAATTACAGAAGAAAGTTGTTTGATAGTTTTTTTTTTTGAATTAGGTACATGTAAGCAATGTTTAAGATAAGTAGGGAAGACTTTATTTTTTTTGTTATTGTTTAAAAACAGTTTATCAACTTCAAAACAGATTTCTGTGATTCACCTTGTTTGCTATTCAGCCATTCATCGACTTGTTTTCCAATAGTAGCACTAACTGATATGTCTAGTAGTTTTTGCTTCCTGTATTATAAAAACTATTTATGTATTGCTGTCAATTTAATCAGAATACCTAGTTAAATGATTGATTTTTTTCCCCCCACATTTCAGTTGGTTGGTTTGAAAGGAGCTAGATCTAATCTAACTGATGGGACTCGATAGAATAAATTGTACTTTGTTTATGTAATACACTTAGTTTTTGGGCACACACCATATTTATTCTGTCAACATTTTCTCAATAAGTAGAAATGGCTTAACTGTAGATTGTGTTTTAGTTGATTCATTGGCTTGTTTTTGATGTGTCTTTCTTCCAAATAAAACATTCTTTAAAAAAAATTATTTTTTTAGTGGAGTTGAAGTTTGTGATTCTGAAAACAAAATCAGTTGCTCTGGGTCTGGTTTCCTTTGAAACATTATTTGAGATGCATTGAGGATTTATTATACAGAAAGTTTATTATATCCATTGATTATTTCTCTGGGCTTAAACTCATTCTTTACAAATGTTTGGCTGTCTTTTAGGCATATAGACACTTTAGGATTGCTCACTTTTATGACATTAGTCTTTTTCGTCAGTGGGCAATCTTAGAAATGAGTGATTTTTTTTTATGGAATCAGCTAGCTTTTGGATATGAGTAGCATGATCATGTCCGTGACTTCTCAGGCTTTTGTGTTTGTGAGAGAATATGAAGACCGTCATTGTACGGCAATCCAGTGTGACTGAAATAGCAGTTAATTGCCTTTTCACTTTTCTCCCACTTTTCCTAGCTCATCAAGAATATTTGACATCACTGTCTATTGCCTAAATGAAACCAATGTGACCGCATGAATTCATTTTTGGTAGCTCGTTTCCAGTTTAAGCCAAAGAAGTAAAGATTTTAAAAAGCTGTTCAATGTATTTCAGTCAAAAAAAGGGGATGGTATGAAAGGAGATACTTTCATTCTGCTTTGGAGGTGGCAAGCCTTTTAATCTGAGAGGACAATATTTGTGAGGCGGCATTTCTTACATTTCAGTTTCCAAGTACTTTCAAATGAACTAACAGTGACAAACAGTATAGGCTAAGGTGTGTAAATTACTACAACTCCTCTGTTCTAATTTGACACTTAACACCTTAAGAAGTTTGTGGGATAGCTATTGGCCTGTCTTACCTTCGTCCTTTAGAATTTAGAACATTCTTTAGAACATTCTTTAGATCATTACCGTGGGATGGTAGTTCCTTTTCCTTGGATAACTGTAGGAAATAAGAGATCCATATACTTTTTTTTTCTCTAGTCATACATTCTTTATATATATGTGTATATATATATATATGAGAGAGAGAGAGCGTTTGTGAAAGTTAAGTATTAATTGTCATCCTTTATTGTCTTCAGTAGAGATTTAAGAAAGAATATTAACAGAACTGAATGTTAAGAACTATCACAGTACACATCACATCAGGCTTTCTCAATGTTAGCATTAGTGACATTTTGGGCCTCATGATTCTTTGCTGAGGGGCTGGGGACTATCTCATGCATTGTAGATTTTTAACCATCATCCCTGGCTTTTACCAGTAACATCCTCCCAGTTATGACAACCAGAAATGTCTCCACACATCATTGCCAACTGTCCCCTGGCGGGTGGGATGGGGCGGAATCGCTCCTTGTTGAGAATTGCCTTACATCTGTCAGTTTACATTTTTAGAAGTGTCCACAAAAATTACATTTTCTCATTTTTTAACTCCCTCGCCTAAGATAAGGAGCACAAAAATATCAGTGCTCCCATTTTACAAATTTGATGATACTGAGATTAAGTGGTTTTCCCAAGGTCACCTAGTTATGCTCCAAGTTTAGTTCTCTACTGATACAATACACTACCCATCTATGTCCACAAAGTGTGAAAACGTTGTCATATGTCAAAGTCTTGTAATAGCTAATGATCTTTTAGAAGTGAGTATGCAAGCATTGTAAATTTTTTAAATTTTATTTTTTTTATTAGTTTCAAGTATACACTACATTGGTTAGACATTTATACAGTGTATGAAATGATCCCCCTGATTACTCTATCTTCCCTCTGGCTCTACACACAGCCGTTACCTTACTGCTGACTGCACTCCCTGTGCCGGGCTCCCCTTCCCCGTGACCATCTATCAACTACCAATTTGTACTTCTTTAACCCTCTACTATTTCTCCCAGCCCCCCAACCCAACTCCCCTCTGGCCATCACCTCATTGTCCTCTGTATTTGTGAGTCTGTTTTCAATTAGTCTGGTTTTTTTGTTGCTGTTGTTGTTCCTTAGATTCTGCATATAAGTGAAATTGTATGGTATTTATCTTTTTCCGTCTGACTTATTTCACTCAGCATAATACCCTCTAGGTCCATCCATGTTGCGAATGGTAGGATTTCATTTTATGGCTGAGTTAATATTCCACTGTATATATGAACCATAACTTCTTTATCTAGTCATCTGTTGATGGGCATTTAGGTTGCTTCCATATCTTGGCTATTGTAAATAGTGCTGCCATGAACACAGTGATGCATAGATCTTTACGAATTATTGTTTTGGGCTTCTTTGTGTAAATACCCAGAAGTGCAGTTGCTAGGTCAAAAAGTATATCCATTTTTAACTGTTTGAGGAACCTTCAGAGTATTTTCCATGGTGGCTGTACCAATTTGCAATCCCACCAGCAGTGTATGAGGGTCCCCTTTTCTCCACATCTTCGCCAACACTTGTTCTTTGATGTATTAGTCATACATACTTAACTGGATACCATAAATTATACTTCTGCCTAGCAGCAATAGGACATTTAGAATTCAGGAGATTTATTTTTTATTTTTTATTATTTTTTGTTTTATTGTTTCTTTTTTGGGGGGGTGGGTGGGAGATTTCTTTTATATCATCATATTGATTTTTAACTTTTAAGAGAGTTAAGTGATGTATTAAATGTCATAGGAAGCCCAAGACATCTCTGCTATGTGGGAATTGGATGTGGGTGACCAAGTCCAATTTTTTATTATTAAAAAATTCTTTTTTTAAAAAAAACTGTAAGTGACATGAAAATTGTTAATTGCGTGTGTGTGGACATTTAATTTTGACTGTTTCTTCTCTGTTCCCTTCATCCTATATTGTTTCGGGTAGATTTCGTTGAGGTAGTTTACTTTTACTCTGACCTTTTGAATGAAGTGGAAGTTCTTGGGTGTTAGGAATATTTGGTAGAAGGTGTAGAAGCAAGAAAGTTGAATAGAGGAAATTGGAATAAAAGAAACTGAGGGAAGAATAAGAGAGAATAATGTAGCTGCCTCAGGTAATCTAGTAGAAGGCGTTGAGTCAGTATGAAATAATTAGTACCAAAAATAAGCAATATGAGGAGCTCAGTGGATGAGAATGTTGAAATCAAAGAGCTAAAAAGGAGAAGTGCTTTTATTAATAACCGTAGGGCTAGTTCACCTTGAGAGGAGCGTTCTTTATTTAACATAATCCAGTAATCGAGAGCCAGGATCCCCACAGATGAGACTAGAGTGTCCTCATGGGTTCCGATAACTTCTCAAGGGTGAAGGGTTTGGCAGCGAGGTCATGGCAGGATGGCAGAGACTGATGCCAGAGCGAGCATGAGAAAACCAAAGAATGACCGTTTGTTTAAGAGCTGTTTGGGGTATGTGCCGAGAAGTGATTTGATGGTAAATTCTTCAGGAAAAAGGAATTTTGGTTAAGAAAAGGAGAACCCGAGGAGTTCATATGATAAAATCGGTATCTAAAAAGCTTTGAAAAATAATTTTTGCTTGAATAGAAGAAGTTAATCATTGATAGAAATTGGTGAGGATTTAAGTTTACACAGGTTGGGATCTCTAAATGAAAACGGTTAAAGAAAATTGAGCAGTCATAAAGTTGCCCTGCTGTTTGGGGCTGCCAAAGCAAATTAAATAGACATGATCCTTTTTTATGAAGTTATTATGCAGTTAAACAAGTACTTACTGGGTATGTATGATTCAAAAGAATATACCTTTTTAAAAAATAAAACAAGGAAATAATTTGTATAAAATCAACTAAGATACAGTTTTTGTTGGCATAATCGTACCAAAAGCTAATATAACTGACCACATAATACATCCTGTTTGGTAACTATCTACATTTTAATAACTAACAGAAACGTAGAAGACATATTTCAAAGAGGAAATGAAAAGAGCAGAATGTACGTTTGCAGAATGGCAAAAGCAAGAATATATAATATATATAACATATAATATATAAAAACCATTATATGACTTGGATTCTAGGTTATTTTTTGTGTGTATGTATGTGTGTGATAGTACTGTGGTTTTGTTTATACAAACATAAAACACCCACCCGATCAATAGGTTTTGAGATTTTTTTTTTTTTACTAAATATGGTAATTACCCATAATAGATTATATCAAAACCTTTTTATCGTTATGGGAAGATCACAAAGTATTAAACTCCCATATAATGCCTTTCCTAGTAATCTGACATGATTTAGGCCTGCTAACTCACATTGCTGCTGGATTTTTCATGTCATTATTTAGCCTTTGCAGTGGAACAGAATGCCTACTCTAGTACAATGGGCAGATTTTCTCCGAGATACTGGTTTAGTATTAATCAACACACATACCATACACTTCTTTTTCTTAACTTTAAAAATAAGGAGTTTTAGCAGTAATTTTTTTTTTTTCGTAACTAAATGGAATTCATAAGGACTGTAGTATTAGTTTATTTTCCTTGAAGCCAGTTGTTCTCTGACACAACTATAGACAAGTGCTGCCCAATGCAAAGTTTTTTCATAGGGAGCACGGGTTGAGTTTTTCATAGATCTAAATGTGTTCAATGGAAAAGCTGTCTTTTAGTCTTGAAATTTTTGTCCTTTCTACATTTTTGGTGTTAAAATGTAAACTTAATTTTTAAGGATTTAAAAAATATTTTTTAGATTCTATGTATGTACTTGTAATTTCTGTCTAGGTTTATTCAGCTATAATTGACATGTCACTATGAGTTTTCGGTGTACAGTATGATGGTCTGACTTACACATATTGTGAAATGAATACCACGATAAGTTGAGGTAGCATTCATCATTTGATACAGATACAATAAAAAGAAACAGGAAAAAAATTTCTTCTTGAAATGAGAACTCTTAGGATTTACTCTCTTAACAACTTTCATATATCATACAATGGCAACCAATTTATCACATTGTACATCACATCCCTCATAATTCTGTATTTTATAAATGGAAGTTTGTACCTTTTGTTTGACCTCCTTCCTCCAGTTCTGCCCACCTCTGGTAACCACAATCTAATCTCTTTTTCTGAGTTCTTTTTTTTTTTTTTTTAAGGTTCTACATGTAAGTGAGGTCATTCATTACTTGTCTTTGACTTATTTCATTTAGCATACCGCCTTCAAGGTCCATCCATGTTGTTGCAAATGCCTGGATTTTCTAAGTTTTTGTTTATGGCTGAATAATATTCCATTGTGTATGTATATACCACAGCTTCTGTATCCATTTATCTTTTGGTAGACACGTAGGTCGTTTTCTTGTCTCGACTATTGTAAATAATGCTTCTGGGAACACAAGGAATGCAGATAATCTATATTGGAGATATACCTAAAAATAGGATTGCCAAATCAAATGGTGTCCTATTTTTAATTTTTTGAGGTTCCTCCATACTGTTCTCCATAGTGGCTGCACAGTCCCAACCAACAGTGCACAAGGGTTTCTTTTTCTTCACATCCTCATTAGCATTTGTTATTTCTTTTTGATGATAGCCATTCTAACAGGCATGAGTGGGAAATACCATTTTTACCTTGATAAAAATTATGGAGGAAATTTGGTTTAATGAGATCTGAATGTTTGGAAACCACTGTTTTAAAACTCTTTAACCAAAGATGAAACCCCAAGTGCTCAGTATATCAGAGAGACTCACCTAAACTAAAATAAATAGGAATGTGGTTCCATTCATCCAAATTTTTAAAAGATACATACTTTTTTTGCTTAACTTTCATTAGATCGTGCTCCGGTAATGAACAATTCCAGACTCTCAGGGCTTTCAGCAACAGCTTTATTTCTCTCTCGTGATACGCATTGTCTGTGGGTTGCCGTGAATTGGCTGCAGTAGCTGTGGCTCTGCACGTAATTGTCCAGGGACCCGGTCTAAAGAAGTAGCACCTACCTAGGACATGCCATTCTTGTGACAGAGGGAAAAGAAGACATAGCTGAACTGTTTTTGCATGTAGGTGCCATTGCTGCTCTCATTCCAATGGCCAAACCTGATGTCAGTGGAGATGAGGAATTATAATCCTCCCGTAGACCCTGCACGTAATGTGGCAGCAGGTGGAGATCATCCTTTTAGAGAAGGGGAGCAATAAGTGGGAGTAATAATAAAATAGGTCACACTGTCACTTATACAAAGCATTGATGTGATGTATATGAATAATTTAAAGAACAAAAATAAACACTTAAGTATCTACTGCCAGGCTAAAAAAATAAATAAATAACCAGTACTTTTAAAGCCTACTGTTTGGGCTTTATACCACTTACCCAAATATAACCATTCACAGTGTATGTGTTACCAGTGCTTACGTTCTTGTTCACATTTGAAAGTCGGATGGATGTAAATCAGATTTCCATTTTGAATGTACAGGAAGTTGCTTCTCAAACTTTAAGGTGTACACAAATCACTTGGCGATGCTATTAACAGAGGAGGGGTTGAGTTCAGGAAGTTGGGGTAGGGTGGGAGCTGAGAGCCTGCATTTCTAACAAGCTCCCGAGCGATGCCAGTGCAGCTGGACCACAGGCCATGCTTTGAGGAACCAGTATCCCTAAGGCACTAAGATAGAGTTGCCCATGTGTTTGGCTGCACATAGCACCCACCTAAGGAGTCTTTGGAACAAAACTGTGAAATAACATTAGATACAGCCAATTCTAACTAAGGTTTTTGAATCGTCCCCGATATTTTTACTGACATTGCATGAGCATGTGGATAAGTAACTTTTTTTTTAATGTAGCAATCTGGGGAAAAAAAAAATCTGCAAGCCACAACTTTAACCACTCTACTTGTATCTGCTAAAGATGTTTTTTTATTTTTTAAATTTTTATCTGTGTAAATATTGGCTATTAATGAATAAAGTAATAGATTAGTTTTTTCCCCTAAGGATTACTTTATAATTTACAAAGAGAATTCAGAATTTAAACCTGAGCCTTTATTCTGAAGTTTTAAAGACACACTTTCTTTTTTGGCTATGTCGGTACTGAATTAATAAAACCTAGTAAGTAGCTAAAGAGTGACCTATAAGTATCTCCACTAGCATCCTTTAGCTTAAGTACCTCAAAGCCAGGAGAAACTTTGACTAGTTTTATTAACTTATTTTAAAAATTTTTACTTCTACTCATTCATGGATGAGTAACAATTTAGTATAACATATGAAATAAATTTTTACTTATTTTTATTTCTGTATGTATACATTACTCATTTTAAATCAACCACAGAATACTTTGATTGTAATCCCATTCAACAAGAAGAGCTTGTAAGTGATTTCTTTAAAGGAAGACAGTTTAAGAGGTCTTTAATGGAGGTAATAGACCTCATCAGTAAGCAAGCATTAGAATAACTGATGATCATTCAATAACTAAATGAAATGAAGGATAAAATAAAAACAAACACTTTTTCCTCTGTGCACGGTGGTGACCTGTGGTCCATGGCATGCGCTTGCAGCAAGATAATTTCTGCTACCAAATTCTATTATTAAAAAATAGCTATTAGGACAGAAACACCACTCAGACTAGTGTAAGCAATGAAGAGCAGGGTGGAGTGGGCCTTAAATAAATAAAATAAAAGTTCTGATTATGTCGTGAGGTCTCTCTCCTCTTGGCCTAGCTTTGATTCTCTCTTTCGGTGAATCTTCTCATGCTGATGGGTTTTCCTCCAGGCAGTAGTGGTGGTGGTCTGGTAGAGGGAACCTTTCAAGGAGGAAGACATAGTGACCGCTCCAAAATTGCATTATTCCAAAGGGAAGTGACTAAACTCCCCCAGAGGCCTTCCACTGTAAAGTAGCCTTGTAAGTCATTCATTCCTTGTTAAATCAACTCTTTCTTGCATTAGCCTTTACCACAAATTATTTCATTTATTTATTTGCTCGTGCGATTATTTTTTCTCCACATTAGAATCAGGAATGGTGCCTAGTTCATTAATTGTGTAATCTAGTCAGGAAATAAGTAAGTCAACAAATATATCACATTTCAAGGAAGGGCTCAGGTCCTTCTCGAGCCACCTGTGATTATGTGATCTGGAAGTAATTGATAGATCTACCAGAACCTCATGGAATAGGGGAAGGATGGTTTCACACAGGAAATGGGGATGCCATCAGCTAAAAAACTGGGGTAAGATGTTGAGCATACAGCAACAAAGGTATGTGTCCCTGTGTGTTATGTTCTCTAAGCCCGGTTTAATATTTTACCCAGCTGCACAGTCTGCTGTGTAAGATCATGCATATTCTGCAGTGCATGAAGGCGCTTGGGTGCGGGGATAGAGTGGGGCTGAAATCCAGCCCACGGCTCCACTCACCAGCCTGCCTGTTTCTGGGAGGCACTCTTTTTTAAAATTTACACAAAGGCTCTGCATGAGCTCTGAGCATGGTGGTCCTGGTTGACTGTCTGTGTCTCCATTTAACCTTCTGGGTCGTTATGTCAAAGTAAGAATACTAGGAGCAAAAGTATGAGCTGGATGTGTCTTCTGCATCTGGATGCTGATGGCCAGCTGCTCGGTGTAGCCATGTCCTGCAAATATTCTAAGAGAGATGCCGGGAAATTCCTCTCCCATTTTTCTATTTAGTTAGTTGGTCAAGTTTCTAAACTTCAGGGTGACCAAATGAATGATGATACAGATAATGTCATCCTTTTTTTTTTTTTTTTCTGGTTTATCTACATTTCTCTGCATTTCCGTTTTGATCAACCTGATGATTCTACTTTAAGAGGAGGAAGAAATTGCCTATATTCATCATTTTTCCTTCAGTGGAATCTACTTTTCTGAAAGCTCAATCTCGTTTAGGTTTGCTTTGTATTTTGTTTGATTAGAGATGTCTTCGAGGCAGTGAAACGCTCACTGTAAAAAACGAATGGGTCAAAGGAACAGAAACTCAGTCTGACTCATTTCAGGTTGCTGGGCATCTCATCTGTTCCAGACATGTAGCTGACCCTCTCACTGTGTGGAAGGTTCTCAGGCTGCTATTCTAGCCTCTTCTCTCTTTCTGGGACTGCTTAGTTTATTCTCTGCTTCACTGCGGACATTGGTTCCATTCATCCAATTTTTTTTTAAACACTGCCTTTTTTTATACCAATCAGTCTGCAGGTGGCAAAAAATGGCAACTAGTATTTAATCGACTCATTGGATTCTCAGTTCAAGTCCATAGGAAGTCTGCGTTGGAATCACTTGGGGAGCTTAAAAAAAGATTTATATTTATAAGCTTTGAGTTTGGCTCAAATAAACTTTTATAAATGTTCAAAAAGATAAAAAGAGTTATAGGCCTCAAACATGGATATTCTGAGTCAATAGGTCTGGAGTCCTAGACTCTATATTTTAAAAATGTTCCCCAGTAAGAATTCCCAGACCCCTCCACCACCACAAGAGAGAAAGTGAGTGATGACATTGATGAACCACACCCTACCTCCCGCTTGTTCCCTACATAGATTCTTCTCTTTTGCTCTTTGCCACTCCTTAAGTATTGATCTTCTTATCCAAGGAGAAGGGTATTCTAAGGCTTTGAAAACAAAAAGCAGCGGTAATGGCAGCAGTACTTCTTAGCCTAGCTCGGTGGGTGGGCAGTCCATTTAGGCAGTGGGGCCATCTATTATCAGAAACAGTGCCAATTTCTTGATCTTCGATGCTCTTAGAAGTATGAGACAGGCTTTGGTCTTCCTGAGAAACACCTGAAGCCTTTAAATCTATTGCGACAGCTTTGGAAGCATCTGTACAAATAGGCTCTCTACCTGGGCTGGTGGGGTATTACCTTCAGTGCCCATCACCCTCAAACTAGCTATAGTATAAATGTGTCTGTCTCTTAGTTCAAAGGTGACCAGCCAATCAGGGGCTTAACTCTGGAATTGTGAGTCAGAGCCGACTTTGAGAAGGATATTAAGTGATAAGTACATTACAAGCTTTCTTTTGGTTGGCTTGCAAAATAGAGGATTAAGTGAGTATTTGTAATTGCTTTTCATTTTTGTTATTTCCTAGATAATGGAGGGATTACAGTTGTAAATCAATTATAATGAAATTTTTATATGTCAGAACTATAAATATGACTCCAACCTAATTTCATATTATACATAAATGCACTGAACAGTATTCAGGATGTTCACCAAATGTTTTTATGACAAACGTTTTCATTGTCTCTTCATAATTTAATAACAAAATGTATGTGAAGATGTAACTAAGGTAACATGGTTTATTATTTAATATGCTTAAAACATAATGTCATATCCCTTTTATCAGGTATTGATACATGTAAAGGGTTGTAGCAATTTTATTCTGAGACCTTTCTATAGTAATGGAAGCCATCATTTTAATAAATTTGTCCAATATAGAACTTCAGGGACAGTTCAAGACTTTACATAGGAATTAATTACATAAAGTATGCAAAGATAAAATCTTTTAACCAAGATTGAGCACAGATAATAGCTCTGTATATTGCTGTGTACAAAGCAGTTTTATACTTCAAAGCAGTTATTTGTTAAGCCCACAAAGTGTGGCGTTGGCAGTTTAGGATTGGTTTAAGAACATATGTGTTTTTAACTATGAAAATCTTAAGTATCGAGATAGTTAATCTGATTTTTAAAGATTGTTTTATTTTTTTATTTTTCAGTTCCAATCCCAGTGTGGAACTTCTAAACATCTTTTATTAGTGGACACTGCAAAATGAAGTCAGCATCTTTAAACCAGCGTTCGTGTGGTTCTGATTCATGTGCTCCGGTTCATGAAGCTTGAGATCTAAGGAGTCCAGGGTCTTCTGCGATGACAATATGACTAATAGTAAAGGAAGATCTGTTACTAATAAAACAAGTGGTGGTCCTAGGAGCGGAGGAGGTTTTGTAGACTGGACTTTAAGCTTAAACACAGTTCAATCCGATAAGTTTTTAAACTTATTGTTGAGTATGGTTCCAGTAATTTACCAGAAAAACCAGGAAGACAGGCACAAAAAAGCCAACGGCATCTGGCAAGATGGACTATCAGCTGCAGCACAGACTTTCAGTACTAGATCTGAGCAACACTTGGAGTATCACAGTTTCTCAGAGCCGTCCTTCCACGGCAATAGCGGGCACGCCCCGTCAGGCTGTAGCCAAAGGTATGACGACTATGCCAACTACAATTACTGTGATGGAAGGGAGACTTCAGAAACCACTGCCATGTTACAGGATGAAGATGTATCTAGTGATGGGGATGAAGATGCCGCTGTGGAGGCAAGCCACAAATTGCCGAAGGAATCCAGCGGTGTCATGGCACTGCAAATACTTGTGCCGTTTTTGCTAGCCGGTTTTGGAACGGTTTCAGCTGGCATGGTTTTGGATGTAGTCCAGGTAGGTTTTCATCTTGAACTTCATCGCCTTTGTTGTTTAAAATGCTTTACGTAGGTTACTAATCTCAGATATTTACTTTAGATTTAATTTGGCTGTTAGTAAAATGAATTGATGCTGACTCTGATGTAGAGAATCTGCTGTTTCTAGGTGTTTTTCGTTCGTTTTCCTATAGAAGTTCTAAGAGAATAGTCTCATAGAACTATTCTTTTCATAGAAAAGTATTACAATAGCAAAGTAACCCCCCAAATGGGTAAATTAGTTACATGAAAAACATAATAGATGTTATATTTAAATAGTTGTTTATTTTTTAAATAAAAGTTTATACATGTTAAAATGAGTTTGAACAATACATAGTGTAAATAAAAGGCAAAAAGCCTTCTCTGTTCTTCCTCTTCAAACCAAAATGCTCTTTCCCTTCACAGATATTTAAATTTAGTACATGTCAAAGGGTACCATCATTAAGAGTTTGTTGTGTATACTTACCGGCTTTTTTCTGTGCTTACATATATACATATGTGTAGTTATTTTCAAAAATAAAAATTGATGGTATATATATTTTTATGCAACTTATATTTATTGCTTAGTAATACATCTTGGACATCTTTCCAAATTAGTAACAAAGATATTCTGCACTTAATATTGAGTGCTAGGTAATTCATTGTACGTATATATGAAAATTTACTTATTCATTCTCCCATGCTGGTGCTATAATAAATATCCTTATAAATATATATTTATACACTTTTACTAATATTTTCATAGGATAGATTTTAAAAATGGATTGCTTGGTATTATTGATTTTTATCTCTTAAGGTAAGTATAGTTACACAATTACCTATTATACAATTATCTTTCTAAAGTAGTAAATTGTTAAAATGTGGGATTCTGTTGGTATCAGTTTTTATTCATCAATCAGAGAAAGATCGGCTCTGGGAGTGTTAGGTAGATTATCTTGTAATGTCCTCTTGTCTTTCTGTTCTTTACTCCTTAAAAGAAATCTCAAGTCATTTGTGACTCTAATGTACTTTTCGACAGGTTAACATTTTTATCTAAATGGAAAATGTGCATAGTAAGAAACTTAATTTTTCCACCATCAAATGGTAAAAAAAGTATGAAAAGAACTGTGTTAAGGAGTACATTGAATTTTTGAATAAACTGTAATATTAAAGGGGGATCAAATCTTCCTGTTCACTTGAAATATAATTTTCAAGTTATTATGATAGTATAACAGTTGCCAAAATTAATAAGTGGTTTTGGTTGACATTTTTAAAAAAATTATTTAGAAGAAACATTCAACCTTTAGCTATAGAATGATAACATCTGTAGGAATAATATGTTAGCATATAAATTGTTAGGAAGAATATTTACATAGCTCATTATGTACATTCCTCTGGTGTAATAATGACTTATTTCTTGATACTATTTGAGAGACCAGCACATATATAATTGGAAAAAGTTCTGTTTATGATTTTATGAAATTTAATACTTCTAGCCTTAAGGACTTTATAATGTTAAACTTTAGTGTTAAAAACCATAAAAACAACATGTTTTGAAAGATTTAATGTGAATGTGCTTTTAAAAATGTTTAAATTTTGAAATGTATCACATGCAGAGTGTAAAAACCAAAAATGTACAGTTCAGTGAGTTTTCATGACACAAATAACCTTGTACCTTTCAACCAGGTCAAGAAGTAGAATTTCACCAGTACTTCATTAGGCTACTTTGTGCTCCCTTCCAACTGCTACCCTCTCCCCCATCACCAAAGATAACCTGATTTTATGATATGTCTCTGTAAGTGTGCTTCATTAAACACTACCATTGGTTTTACTTAATTTTTTAAAAAACATTATACAGGGAAGTGTAGAGTATATATTCCTTTGAGTGTGGATTTTTTGCTCAACATTATGTAAGTTTTATGCAACTGTAGTTCATTTATTTTCGTTGCAGTATTGTAATACAATGTATGAATATGTACAATTTATCCATTCTACTATTGGTGGACATTGAGGTGAATGGTATTTCTGTACTCTTGGTGCATATATGCATGCATTTCTGTTGGTATATATGTAGAAATGGAATTTCTGGGCCTGAAGATATATATCTATATCTATATCTATCTATCTATCTATCTATCTATCTATCTATCTATCTATCTATCTATCTATCTATTTAAATTTAATATATGCGAATGGTTTTCCAAAGTGGTTGTACCAAATTACAGACTAATTACCAGTGTATAAGAGGTCCCAGTGCTCTCTTTTCTTATTTATAGTAGCTCTTGGCAGTCTTTAATTTTATAAATAAATTCTGGCATATGTAGGGTGAGATCTTATTGTGGTTTTAATAGGGGTTTCCCTGATGACTAATGATGTTTGCTGACCATTAGGATGTTACTCATAAGTTTCTTTGCTCATTTTTCCTTTTGACTTGTTTGTCTTCTTATTGATTTGTAGGACTTATTTGTATATTCTGGATATAAGCCCTTTAGTTATAGATATGTATTACAAATATCTTTTATCCTCTGTGGATTGCCTTTTCACTGTCTCAGTGGTGTGTTTTGATGAATAGAAGTTCTTAATTTTGATACAGTCTCATTTTTTCTGTGTTTCCATGGTATGTGCTTTTTGTCTCCTATTTAAGAAATCTTTCCATACTCTTTGGTAATTAAAATTTTTTTAAATTAACTTCTCGAGCTTTTGCTATTTTTGCTTTTTATATTTAGATCATTCCCTCCTTGGAACGATTTTTGTATAGAGTTATGTTTTTCTCTTTTATATGGATTTCCGTTGCGTCTGCTCTGTTACATAGTGCTCATGTATGTGGAAGTCTGTTTCTGAGCTCTCTGTTCTGTTCCTTTAGTGTATTTACATGTCTTGGCATGAACACCACACTATTTTAATTATCTAGTTTATAGGTCTTGTTATCTAGTAGAGACTGTTCTCTCCTTGTTCTTTTTGCTCAAGAGTGTTTTGGTGATTCTTTCCCCTTGATTCTTTTCCCTTAGCATTTCCATGTATGTTTTAGTACAAAAGCTTGTCAATTTTCACAAAAATGGGACGTGGTTCTATAGTATAATGGTTAGCACGTCTGCTTTACACACAGAAGGTCCTGGGTTCATGCCCCAGTGGAGATATAGTCCATGGTCTATGGCCGTGCCACCCTGAACAAGCCCAATGTCTGATCTGGGAAGCTAAGCAGGGTCGTGCCTGGTTAGTACTAGGATGGGAGACCACCTAGCAAGACCAGGTGTGCTGTAGGCTTTAAAAGAAAATGTTCACAAAACTATTGCTGCAGTTGTGATTCGGTCTGCATTGGATCTAGAGATAATTAGGGGGAGAATTGACTCTTTACAAAGTTAAGTCTTTCAATACCTAAACGTGGAATAGCCTTCCATTTATTTAGGTCATCTTTAATTCCTCTCATTGATATTTTATAGTTTCTGAACAAAGTTCTTTTATGTTTTTTTTTGTTAGATTCATTTATAGTTATTTGATACTATAGTAAGTGATACAGTTCTTTTAAAAATTTTTATGTTTGTCACAGGTCTATATAGAGAGTGTGTGTGTTGATCATGTATCTAGCAACTTGTTAAAATCACTTATTAATGTTAATAATTTACCTGTACATTCTTTTGGAATTCTTTGTTATAACCATATTATCTATGAATGACAGTTTTTCTTTTGAAACCTTACACATATTTATTTATTTATTTATTTATTGCCGTTCTTACTGGCTAGGGCTTCCAAAGCAGTCTACGTAGAAGTGGTGAGAGCAAGCAATCTTGTCTTGTTCCAGAACTCAAAGAGTAAGCTTTCAACAGTTCATCATGAAGTATAAGTTTTGGTGTGGAGTTTTGTAATATTCTTTATCAGATTAAGGAAGGTTTTATTTTTTAGTCCGTGAAGGTTTATTTTTTAAAGAATAATGACTACATGTTGAATCTTATCAAATTTTTTTTGTATTTATTCTGCAATAAGATTATATGATTTTTCTCCTTTATTTGTTGCTGTGTTGAATTATTTCGTTTACACCAACCTTATGTTTCTGGGATAAATATGACCTGGTCATGATTTATTGTCCATTTTGTAAAATTCTGATTAAGTTTGTTAATATGTTGTTTAGAACTTTTGCATTTATATTCATATATAAGATTAGCTTATAATTGTCCTCATAATGTCATTGGCAGATTTCATATTACGGTAGTGTTCGTCTCATAAATGAATTTGAAAGTGTTCTCTTTTTTTCCCCTCCTGTTTTTGTTAAGTTTTACGTAACTCTCTCATTTCTTCCTTGAATATTTGGTATAATTTCCCGATGAAGGTGTCTGGGCCTGCACTGTTCTTCGTGGGAATGTTTATAATTACAGTTTGAGGTTCTTTAAAAGTCATAGGACTAATCTAATTTTCTCTATCTTTTTGTGTTTTGGTAACTATTTATTTATTTTTTATTTTTAACCATTACATCTCTAGCAGCGTATCTATCAGTGTATTGAATTCAGTGCTCCATAAATATTTGTTAAATAAATGTTGAGCAGTTGTCATTTATGATGATTTGTTATAGGCCAGACACTGTACTAAGCCCTTTACATACATCATCTTATTTTAATCTTTACAAGAAAACTGTAGAGAAGTTATTGTGTTTGTTTCATGAGACAGAACATTTTATGTTATTAAGTGATAGAGCTGGGGCTTGTGTCTTGGTCTAACTTGAATGTCCATCTTAACCACTATACAGTATATAACTTTAATGCATGTTGAAAGCATTTGTAATCTTCTAAGGGCTCCACACCTCTAAAGGGATAGAGTTCAGGGACAGCTTTAAACAACCAAAAAAGGTAAAGTTTGTCTTTGTTGCTATCTTATTCTGCTTGGACTGCTGTAACAGAATTCCACAGCCTGGGTGCTTTAAACAACAGACATTTATTCTCACAGTTCTGGAAGCTGGGAAGTCCAAGATCAAGGTGGCAGCCTATTCATTTCCTAGTGAGAGCTCTCTTTCTGGCTTGCAGATAGCTGCCTTCTTCCTACGTCCACACATAGTAGAGGGGAAAAGCTCTGATGCCTTTTACTCTTCTTAGAGGGGCACCAGCCTATAGGATTAGGGCTCTCCCCTTATGACCTCAGTTAACCTTTATCACCTCCTCACAGGCCCTAAATTCAAATACAGTCACATTGGAGGTTAGGACTTCAACATATAACTTACTGATTGGAACACAATTCAGTCCATAGCAGGTTCTGTTTTCTGTGCTTCCTCAGCTGGATCATCAAGTTCAGAATAAGGTATTAAATAACCATTAGTGTTTAAGGTAGTGCCGTAATAATATGAGCTAAATGGCAGATTAGGGTAGATCGCTTGGCCATTATCTTCCTTCCGTTTAACGGGAGATCTAATCCCTGTTTTATGTAACACCTGGTCTAGTCCTGCCTTCCTGTTTTCTACTTATGTTCTTAATTACCAATTATTCTGGAGTTGTCAGTTGATGTTCGCTGAGAAAATTTGCCAAAATTATATGTTTTGCGTTGAAGTAATAATCTAAAGATTGAGTTTTATAGATATTTCCTCACTTTACCAGTGAGGAAATTGATTGAGGCTCAGAGAGCTCACCAGGCTAGCTAATATAGGGTGGGAATTCAAATTTAGAATTTTTACTTCAAGGTCTATGCCTTTTTGTAGTAGGGGGAAATATAAATGCATAGATGTAACTATAGTATATAGCTGAATATTTATGCATCTTTAGAGGTAAAAAGTGAGTGCTATAGGAACTCCGTAGAGGTATCAAAAAGACCTATAGGGACATCGAATGGCAGCTTTTACATTTTCAAGTTTACATAAAAGAGTAAGCTTTTGGCCCAACCTAAACTACCTTGTGTCCTTGTGCTTTATAATATCCTTTTATGTGCTGTGGGCCCCAGACTAAAGAATTTAGTAAATGCAAATAAAGCACTATTTACAGTACCTGGGAGATAAATGTTCAATAAATGGTGTAATGTTAACAAGTATCATTTATTGAATGTTCTTTGTCAGTAAATAGCATGAGGTACCTCATTTGCTGTTGATGAGATCTCTGAGATAGGCCATGTTATTTCTATTTTATACATGAAGCTCGGAGATTAAATGATTTGCTTAAGATCACACAACTGACAAGCGGCTGAATTAAACTAAGTTTGCGGACTCCCAAATTCATGTTTTTAACTACCGTACTATCCCCTTCTTTATAGAGAACATATCTTCGGATCACCTTCTATTAATCAGAACTCTTCTAAGAAATTGAAGTCCATATAACCAGTTAATTTAGGCAGATAATAATAATAATAATAATAATAATAATAATAATAATAGTCTTTTGTAACTGGGAAGGACAGGTATGTAGCCTACCTCAGATATTACAAGATCAGGGATTTAATTTAATGACTACTTTCTCTCTATCCATCTTTTCCTTCAACTTCCTTTTTGTTGCCTTCATTCTTTCCTAATGCATATAGATGCTGACAGTTGCGGGGTCAGATCCTTTTAGTTCGTTTTACAAAGGGAAAGGATGAGCTATTCTTTGTCTTCTATTTGGGAAATTCTAGGGAAGAACTGTGCAGTGGGCTTGTCTGGTTACATGCTTGCCCCTGGGACCAATCAATGTGACTAGGGAGACATAGTAATATAATTAGCCCAACTTGAGTTACAGTTCTCTCCCTGGAGGCAGATGGGTCCTCAGATCAGCAATTTCACCAGAACCACAAAAAAAAAAGAGGAATTTAACTGCTTCTCAAAAGAGAGGGAGTGATATTGTCACAAGGGAAATGGAGACGGCAAGGTGTGCAGAAGTGCAGAAGAGGCAAGAACAGCACCTAGAGAGCAGCGACTGCTCACATACAGGTCTAGGTACCTCCACTGTTTTCTTCGTATCCAAACCAGTGGTCCCTAATGTGGGCTCCCTGAACCAACAGCGTCAGCATCCTCTGGGAACTTACTAGATGCACAAATTCTCAGGCTCCATCCTAGCTTGTCTGAACCAAAAACCATTGGTGGGGGCCAGTAATCTGTTTTTACAAGCATTCCTGGTGGTTTTGATGTGGACTGAAGTTTGAGAACTACTAATCTAAACTAATTCAAGTTCTATTCCTCCTAGCAAGTGGCGTTGGCTGGGGAAGATAGGCCACATAGTCTTTGGTCCCACTGAAGTAGGGTCTAGTGCAAAAAACTAGCCAAATGCATTACGCAGAGCAGATATTCAGTCATTCGTTGTTAAATGAATGAATGAAATAAAGTGAACTCTACCTCTGTTATAAAGATGCCTGAATTTTGATAAAATTTGATTGTCAAAATTGGAAACATCCTTAGAAATCACCTAATCCAAGCTCTGGGCCTTTTCTTCCCTCACTAAAAATGAGCAAGGGGGTTCAAATGATTTGCCCAAGAATATACAGCTGGTAAATGGCAGAGCCCTGTCTTGTGGATAAGTCCTATTTTCTGTATAATATGCTGTATGCATTATCTCAGATTGCCCATGGACTTAATCTATTATGAGAGTCTGTAGAATGAGGTTTGTGTTAGTCACCCATTCATCTAAGAGAAATATAAGTAAACAGAACTAATACCATTGGAACTTCCAGTAATTTCTAGGCAAATTTGTACTTATCATTAGAATATTATTGAAAGCTGATGTCTGCAAAACTCTGAGATTCTGTTGTATTTTAGGAAGACTCTCCTGTTAATGCAGTGTATGTATTTCAAAATTCAGATGGCCCGATGCAGTACCTGGGTTATATTTCTAACCCTAGAATTCCAAGTAGGGCTGTTTTTCTGATGTAGAAAGTAGATGGTCAGAGAGGAAAGGGGTGCTTTTGTGAAGTTTTGTGAAGATATATTGGTGTTTTAAAACTGCAAAGAGAAGGTACGAGGGACGTATTAACGTTAGGCTAATTAAAAAAATATATTTATTTAAGTTTCAAGTATACAGTACGTTGGTTAGACATCTATAATGTTCATAAGACGATCCCCCCAATTCCTCCCTCCCTCCCTCGGCCCCCCGCTTAGCCATCATATTAATGCGAACCGCATTCCCTCTTCCATGCTCCTGATGCCCAACTATCAGCTACTAATTTGTACTTCAACATTAGGCTAATTTTTGACACCAGTTTCTTAATTCACAAATCTAGGACGGCATCACTATGTTTGTCCCTCCGTGTAAAGTATAGGTGTAGTTTCAGATTTTATAATAAATATAAATTACTTTTTTATTGTAACTATAATGCTAGGAAGGAGCCAGCATTCCCTCTGATATGATGGTTATGGTTTTTATTTAATAAATAATACATGGACTTCTACTTCCAGGAAGCTACAGTGGATGTACTTTTTCCTATCCTTCTCAGTAAGCACACACACAAAAAAACCCTGGAAACTTTATATAAAATAAACATAAGAAGACTCTGAAAGGTGCAAAGAAGAAAGCAGGCTGGCTAGGCCCCTTAAGACTAAATAACAAAACAATAGTGAGTTCCCTGGGCTTACTTTTGCATCCTGTATACCAGATTTGGTGCTAAAGAAGCCAGCAACCTAGAAATGTCCATAGGTGTAGATAAAACAAACCAACAAAATCAAAACGAAACCAACAAGCAACAATAATAACAAGAGCCTACTCTCTGTATGTAGGAAAGGGGCAACCTAACAAGATGGAATACTTTTAGACAATAACTATTCTACCTCAAGAGTCCGGAATGAACAACATAGTTGAACCTGGAGGGCATTTTGTGCAGTGAAATATGCCAGATAGAGAAAGACAAATATTACGTGCTACCACTTATATGTGGAATCTTAAAAAAAAGTCAAACTCAGAAACAGAGAGTAGAACAGTAGTTGCTAGGGACGGGTGTGGGGGAAATGGGGAGAGGCTGGTAAAAGGGTACAGGCCTTCACCTATAAAAAGAATAAATTCTGAAGATATAATGTATAGCACGTTGGCTACAGCTGATAATATGGTATCGTATATTTGATATTTGATACTTGATAGTAGTAGATCTTAAGCATTCTCACATAAAAAGGTGACTATGAGGTGATGGATATGTTAATTAACTTGATGGTGGGAATCCTTTCACAGTGTATGTATATATCAAATATGGTTTTACACTTTAAATGTATTACAATTTTATTTGTCAATTATGCCTCAATAAAGCTTGGGGGGAAAAGCTATAGGGACATGTCCCAGTACTTCATCCAGGGTGGTACCAGAGAAGGGCAAGTAGAGCAACAGGATTTTTAATCCTGTCAGCTGCTAATGAGAGGCCCTAATAGAACTGAAAGAGAAATTGAAAAGTCCACATTTATAGTTAGAGACTTCAACACTTTATCAGTAATTGATAGAACAGCTAGATAGGAAATCAGCAAGGATGTAGAAATACCGAATAACATTATTAACTAAAAGATCTAATTGACGTTTATAGAATACTCCACCCCAAAACAGCAGAATTGAAGTGAGGTTTATTCCAGGGAAACAAGTTTAGTTCAGTGTTTGAAAAATCAATGTTATTCATCATATTAATAGGCTAAGGAAGAAAACCACATGATCATATCAACTGACACAGAAAAAGCATTTGATAAGCTCTCCTTGATCCTTTACCAAGATAGACCATATTCTGGGCCATCAAATCAACCTCAGTGAATCTAACTTACTGAAATCATTCCAAGTTTTTTCTGTGACAACAATGTAAGTAACTAGAGATCATAACAGAAAAATAACAGGAAAATTTCCAAACACTTGGAAACAAAACAACATACTTTTAGATAATCTGTGGGTAAAAGAAGTTGTCTCAGGACAAATTAAAAAAAACATTGAACTGAATGAAAATGAAGATATTAAAATTTGTGAGTCACAGGTAAACCAGTACAGATAATGGAAATTTATAGAACTAAATGCATACGTTTGAATAAGGAGAAATCACAAATCGATAATCTAAGTTCTTGTCTCAAACTTAGAAAAAGCTGAACAAAATAAACCCAAATCAAGCAGTAGAAAGGAAGTAATAAAAATAAAAGCAAAACTCAATGAAATTGAAAGCAGGAAAACAATAGAGAAAATCAATAACAAATAGCTGGTTCATTGAAAAGATTAATAAAACTGACAATTTATAGCAAACTGGTAATGAAGAAAAAAGAGAAGATGTAAATTACCAATTTCCAAAAGAAACAGAAGTACTACAAAATCTCTACATGCATAAATTTTGCAACTTAAAGTTGTATAAAAATACAACCACCACAATTCACCCAAAATCAAATGAATAATTTGAATAGCTCTATTCCTTTAAGGAAATTGAATTAATAATTTTAAAAACTTCCAAAAGAAATATTTAGACACGTAGTTTCACCTGAAAATTCTACCAAATGTTTAAAGCAGAATTAGCACACAAGCTCTTCTGGAAAGTGGAAAGGAGCACTGCCCAATTCATTTTAAGAAGCTAGTCTTACCCAGACACCAAAATTAAAGACAGTACAACTAAAAAAAAAACAAACAAAACAAAACAAAAAAAAAAACAAAGATGCAGACCAATATCTCTCTTGAACAGAGACAGAAAAATCCTTAACAAAACACTGACAAATAGAATTCAGCAATATATAAAACAGATTATACATTGTGAGCAATTAAGGTTTATTCCAGAGATGCAAGTCCGGTTCAATATTTGAAAATCAATGTAATTTACCATAATAACAGGCTAAAGAAGAAAATAACATGATATCAACTGATGCAGAAAAAGTTTTTGACAAAATGCAATACCCGTTCATGATGAAAACTCTCAGATAAATAGGAATAGAGCAGAACTTCCTCGACACTATATGTAATGGTGAAATACTGGATGCTTTTCCCTTCATTTCACGTACAAGGCAAGGATGTCGGCACCCATACCTTTATTTAAGATAATGTAATAAGGCAAGAAAGGTAAATAAAAAGAATACAAATCAGAAAGGAAGAAATCAAACTATCTCTATTTGCAGATTATGTGTCTTCTTAGAAAATCCCAAGGAATCTACAAAAAAAAAAAAAAAAAAAAACCCCTCCTAGGACTGATAAAGGAGTCCACTGAGGTTGCAGGATACACAGTATACACAAAAATAAATTCTATTTCTATACACTAGTAACGAACATGTGGACATTGAAATTAAAGATACAATAACATTTCCTAAAAAAAAATTCAGATGTGACTCTAATAAAACATGTACAAGATTTGTATGCTGAAAGCTATAGAACACCGATTAAAGTAAGAAAAATATATCTAAATAAATGGAGAAAATATTAATGTCTTGGAAGACTCAACATAATAAAGATATCAGTTTTCCACATATTGATATATGGGTTTAACAGAACTTTCTAAATCTCAGCAAGATTTTTTTGTACATATAAATAATATTATAAGATCTATATGCAAAGGGAAAGAGAACAGCCTTATAATTTTGAAAAAGCGGGAGGGATAAATCTACTTGATTTCTAGCTTATTAAAATGGCTACAGTAGTCAAGACTGTATATTATTGGCAGAGGGGAGACACAGATCAGCGCAACGGAACAGATAACCCAAAGATAAACTCATACATACACAGCCAATTAAGTTTTGACATGTGCAAAAGGAATTCATTGTAGAAAAAACAGCTCTTTCAGCAAATGGTGCTGGAGCGATTAGACATCCACAGGCAAAAAAAAATAAACCTTAACCTGTCTCACAGTAATTCTCATGAGAGGATTTGATTTGAATTAAATTCGAAATGGCCGGAAGTAACCCCAAGGAGTACATCCCAACAAATCTAAAATGTGACGGCATGTGACCGATAGAGATATCTGGGTATGATTCTGGTGTTTCAAAAATTAACTTATATAGGTAAGTGTCTTAAAATTACGACCTAGTAAAATATATACTTAAATTATGTCTGACCTGATAAACATAATACATATGTCATAGGTTTGTTGTAAAGATTAAATGTATAAGCCTAAAGAACAGTGCCTGGCACATAACGAGAAATCAATGAATGTTGAATATTATTAATATTTATTATTATCTGTTATTCATCATCATCCCCATCATCACCATGACTACCATCATCATCTCTATAGGATGCATATCCCACTAGCATAGCAGAATTCTTAACTCATTGTGGCATATGGACAAAAAAAAACAAACATGTTTCATTTTGACAAATTGAAGATCTGGGATGCTGCTGGACGCCTGGTGCTTTTTTAGCCCCATCTTTTAGTGGCTTGATCCTGGATGGATTCCCTTGCAAACCCTTTGAACCAGGAGCAACCACTAGGGAAACTTTGGGGACAAATTGATTTTTCTTTCATTTATCTGATGGATTTAAATTTTGCTTTTCTCACCTGTCTTTGTACTAACAATGACTTTGTCCTTGATTATTTTTTTTGGCATAAATTAACATGCTTAGTCCATAAAGTTTCTTACTGGTATAATCACCTTTTAATAGCATTTGTAAAATAGCACTTTTCATTATTAAGTCATTTATATGGCTTTTCGGTTCATAAAGTACTTTAATAGTTGTTATTTTCATTATCATGGTATTTCCCCAAGGTCTAGACAGGGGCGATAGTATCTTAATTTCACGGATGAAGAAATTGAGATCATACAGAAAAGGAAGAAATAGACTCATCAAGGATCATGCAGCTATGTTATAAAAGATCCATGCCTAGAATCACAAATTTTCTAATTTCCAATTTAGTGCTTTTCTTTTTATGATCCTGTGCTCTGTAATCTTTTGCCTCACAACCTAAAATTGGGACCAGAACATGGATGACTCAGAATTCCTGAGGTCAAATCTAGGTCCCATCTTTTGACCTTGAGAAAATCATTTAACTTCTGAATCTTTATTTCTTCATTTGTGAAATTAGATAATGATATTACTATAATTTTTCTGTGGGGTTGTGGTAATTAGCGTTGGGACCAGGATTCAGACCCCCTCTATCTGGTTCTTGAGTCTGTGCTCTTAACCACTAATTACACTGATTCTTGCCATAAAAGGCTAAAGTGAACTCTAAGTGTCAAGCTAGATATATTTGGGGATGTAGTGACTGTCTCAACTGTCACTCTCAGCCCTAAGTGGATTTTCTAAAGTAACTCAAGGCTTTGGAGCCCTGGAGATGGTGTTAAGCTAAAAGTTAAGTGATTAAATGGCCTGTGTCATTCAAAATGTAAATGCAACATTAGAAAAGAGGCCGAGACTTTTTAGAAATGTCTTTATTCTAAAATATTTTTTAAAGTGTGTCAGAAAATTCTATTTTTTTTTTTTTCTTACAGCACTGGGAGGTGTTCAAAAAAGTAACTGAAGTTTTCATTTTAGTTCCCGCACTACTTGGTCTCAAAGGGAACTTGGAAATGACGTTGGCGTCTCGATTATCCACTGCAGTAAGTTTTTGCCTACCTTGAAGTATGTATATTACATATGCTGTTTCTATTAAGGAGAGCTTGTGTCAGGAAGAATTTTTTTCTTCTGTTTATCTGATAAATTTCTGGACCTCAGGGCTATGCTAAGTAGTTACACCTGATAAGATACCCTGTGAGTTCCCTGGGTTATCTAATCTGAGAATTATAGGCCCTCCTGTATCCTGTGAATTATAGGCCCCTCTTTTATTCCAGGGCATCTGGCGATTATCATCATTAATTAAGACATGGGACAAGTCAGATATTGAGATTCTTTATGATTCAGTGGTTGGTATTTAAACTTTGTGATGATAGAAGTAATACATGCTTATTATAAAAGCTGAAGGAAAGGGGGAAAGTATAAAGAAGAAAATTTAAAACTACTTCAAATTCTTTATCTACACATAATCACTATTAATATTTTGGTATAGATTGTTCTCTACTTGGATGGATAGCTATAATTATACATAATTAGGTATATCATAATGTAGATATATATGTTCTAAAAAAGAACTGGAATCATATATATTTTATAATTCGTGATATCTACTTGAAGATCAGTATATCATGATCATCTTTCCATGTCAATAAATGTAGACATATGCCATTATTTTATTGACTATGTAGTTTTTTGGTATAAAATTCTACCACAGTTTACTCTACCACCCATTTTTGGATATATAGGCTCTTTCTAGTGTTTTTCTATTATAAACAATGTAATGAATATTCTTATATATACAGTTTTGTGTTTTCATTTCTTTTGGGATTGTGATTCTAGGATTGTGATTACCATTTGGAAAAAAATGCATACTTTTAAGGCTTTAGTTACATATTGCTGAATAGTCATCCAGAAAGGTTAAACATTTTGAAAATATCTCCACCAGCAGAGTTCTGAGTTATTTTTAGAAGCCCCAAAAGACATTGTTTTCTCACTATTACATTCTTTGGGTTTTCATCATCGTGGGACCAAGTATGGTTAAATCATGTAACTAGTCAGGTTCACTCTGATGAGCCATCTCCCCATTGAATGTTAGCCAAAAATTAACTAAGGGTATTACTGATTACAGTGCTTGTAATATAAGAAGAATTTTTTTCTATTGCTACTGCAAATGAATCCATCCATGACCTAGGGGAAAAGATTGTGTATCTAAAGGTAACCACTGGGAGGAAGCTGTGTTGTTGATGGAACATTCTCTCCTCCTTCTGCCCTCTCCTCGTTTCCTCCCAGGCAACTGTGAGTTCCCTAAGGTTTCTTGAATAAAGCACATGCTTGGAAAAGAAATGCATTAAATAAAATAAAGCCCTATGGAACTTGTTAAACCCCTTCCTTGTATAGAAAGGTCATATAGACATACTCTGCCCAGTACAATAATGAAATATTAGGTATTAGTGAGCTCTCCTCATGTGCCAAGACTGTGCTCTACAAGGATCTCTTGTAATGAGCCAATGAAATAAGCACTATTATTCCTGTTGTACAGAGAAGGAGCTGAGGCTTAGAACGGTTGAGTAACTTTCCTAAGGACACAGAGCTAGTACATAAGGGAATAAGCTACATTCCAGAACATTCTGTTTTACCTGCAGAGGATAACTGTGTCAGAGTTTATAAAATTAGTAAATACCAGCAGTGACCAAAACTTAATTATCTCCTCCTCTACCTTGTAAGGGTGCTCATCTACATTCTTGGTCTTAGCGCCCGTACACAATATTTTTGGTACTTGACATTTTAAAACGTTTGATAGTCATTATTTAAAAAATTATTATTTATGGGTATAATCCTGTTGCTTATCTCTGTAGTTAACTGGTGACCTAGAGATGATGTTTGGGGATATCAGCTAGTCATTAAGGTGGAGCCAAACCTCATAGAGTAGAATTATTTTGCTAAGTTCACTTTAGTCTAGTCTGTAATTTTGCATGTAATCATTGTAATTATTGAATATTAAAGGGAGTGGAGAATAATAGAAACTAGGCTCCTTGAGCTGGGGCATAAAAGTGTAAGATGATTCTGGAATACCTTGTGGGGCCAGAAAGGAAGGATGTATTTAAAGAAAAAAAAAAATGGAAGATGACAAAAGGATACACAGGTAACTTACTAGATACTAACTATATCTGGTACAATTCGAGCCACAAAATAGTTACAGATAACAACATGTGGCATAAAATAAGAATCCATAGTCTATAAATGATTAATGAGATGGGCAAGGTCTCTGCTGTCATGGAGTTTACATAAATAATTTCAGATATTGGTCAAGACAATGAAGAAAATAAAACAGGTTAATGTGATGAAGGGTGATTCCTGAGAGCTGTTCTATGTTAAGTGGTAAGTTGGAACCTGAATGATAAAGTGAGTTAACCCTATCAAAATCTGGGAAAAGACCATTCCAGGTTATTGTCGTATCTGATCAGTGTAATGATGTCAGTGTAATAATGTCATGTGCAGAAGCATCTGCAGATTCACTTCAACAGGTGGGCCTGGTCAGCGATACAAGTGGTGGCCCATTAATGGAGGCCCATATAACATATGTCTACATAGATTAAAATTATACAACAAACTTACAGATTAAAGGAAATATACCTTTCTACTTTGGCAGATACTGTCCTTTTGAAGATCTGGAAGTCCAAGAATTCTTGGACTTCTTGGGTTCTGCTTTGGAACATGATGTTGTGGAGAGAGCTAGTCCCTGGTCTGAGTCCTGCCCCTCCTCCTTCCCCACCCTTGGCTCTACGTCCTGTACCTTGAAAGACCTCACACATAGCTCAGGCTCCATGTCTAAGCTCCTTCTATACCTCCAGTAAACAGCCACCCCTTGAACTCTCCTTGGGTTGGGCATGCACCATTGGTGGCAGAATCAGCCTTCAGGAGGACTGATTTCAAGATGAGGCCCTGGCATTGGCCTCCAGGCCATTTGGTCAGGAAAGTTTATGGTCCCAGGTATCTGGAGCACGACCTAGAAGAGGATGACACACAGGCTCTGAGTGTGCACATTCCTCGGGCTCTATGTGCTCTTGACCTTGTGAGGTGGGGCATAGCTAAAGGAAGGCCAAAGTGGGGCCCTCTAAGCCATGGGTCTCAGAACCGCGACCCCTCTTAGTTGATTCTCGATTCCCAAATAAAAACTTCTTTTGGCCTAAGAAAAATTACATGACATAGAAGAGATTTTGAAGCTGCCATATGATATATTTCTGTGATATATTAAAACAAGATAAAGGCAAAGGGAATCAAATACGTGGTATTGGAAGATTTAACTTTGGGTGGTGAACACACAACGCAATATACATAAGACGTATCATTGAATCTTATATTTGAAACCTATATAATTTTGTTAACCAGTGTCAACCCAATACATTTAATTAAAAAAATAAAAATAAAACAAGGTGGAAGAGAACTTATGTATTAGAAAGAGTTACTTCAACAAAATAGCCTTAATATTTTACTCTGAAGGTAACAATAATAGGACTTACTAATAACCAGGGGTTGCTTGTGGAGAAAACAGTTTTTTACTGGAATTCTCTTAAATAGCCAGGTAGATGTGTCTTGAAGTGTCCAAGTGTGTCTTAAGTGACATCTTCTATAAAAACTTTATCATTCTGCTCTTGAGAAGATGCTGAAATTGGCATGGATGCAATAAAAGCTGAGATATAGATGGAAATTCTTTTGTGTGTATCTTTGTCTTGGAAGCCAGTTATATGTCTTTATTATGCTTTTAGATCTAAGTTTTAAAAACAAAATTTTCTCAAGTTATCATGTGAAGCAGTAAGTAGGTGTAAAAATATTAAAAATATTAAAATGTTAGGGCAACAATCTTGGATTCCCCCTAAAATATTTACAAAGCATCATCATCAAGCAATGTAATAGGAAATTATTTTAATGAAATTGCATTCTCACTATCAACCAAATCTTTAAACCTAGGAATTAAAGAGAAATCTTTTATCTTACCAAATACAGGAAAGAATGTCTAATAATTTGGTAACACTTTCATTCTCAGCAATATCTAGACTGGCAAAACTAGCCAGCCAAAAACAATCTCAGTTCTCTAATGACTGTGTTTGAAAGTGGGCATCTGTATAGTATTACAAATATGAAGTATCATGACCGCAGTCTCAATCTAGAAGCTCTCAGTGCTAAGAAATGATTTCTAAAAAATTTAGTAATAAAATGGCAACACAATTTTTAAAATTTGAATAAGCTTTACATTTATTCTAGTATCCCAGAAGTTCCTTATATAATGGTGACATTTGGTGTCACTGCTATTGATTTGAACGCTTGGCCATTTGGCATCCAGCTGGAATGTGGGCCTAGTATACCTTTAGCTTTTGTCTTAAAAAAAAGCAGAACAAAAACTGTTCTGTAGTTTTACTGAGGTTTTCAGAGTTAGTGAAGTTTAATCTGCTGTTTTTTTCCCAGGGATCTGCACTTGCATTATGTTTTAAGAACTGGTGGATCACCTAGGTGGCACTCAATTCAAGAGGCTTTTTGGAAAGAGGAGAATAAAGAAGAGGGTCTTGAAAAACAAAGGTGGCCACATTTCAGGGAGAAGAAGGTTTTTAGAATGAGAGTTTAGTTTCATTTTGTTGGAAAATGAACTTTGTTCTGATAAATATAGTTAAGCATACAAGCATTGAAGCAACTTGATAACTTTGCCAGGAAAAACGAAAATTTTGGCTAGCTTACCTCAAAGAAAATATTTCTAAAAGCAACATTCTTGAGCATTATCCAGCATTTGTTTAGATTCAAATCACGCCAGTCCAGTTTGAAATGGGTCATGAGGTAGGGAATCTGGTTAAAAAAGAACAGGCTGCAAGTTAAATTCTGTTTGATATGATCACAGAGTACCATTAAAACTGAATAAAGGTGAATTTAATCTTAATCTTTTTATTTGAACTTTAGTTTTTTCTTGTGGCATCTATATTTTATATTCGATATTTTCTTCAAATGTCTGGTTATATCTATTTGTCTATTCTTATTTAAGAGAGGGGAAGTCCAAAGCTGCTTAGAAGCTCAGCACATGGGAGCATCTAATCAATCATGGTCTTCACTGCAGAGTGATCTAGCTGAGCCTTTCTTCGAGGGGGTAGGGCTGGAGTTGCTACCTTCCATAGGTCAAGAATTGCGTCAGTGCTGCTAGTGGAAGTGTAAATGGGTACGGCCACTATGGAAAACAGTATGGAGATTCCTCAGAAAACTAAGACTAGATCTACCATACAATCCAGCAATCCCTCTACTGGGTATTTACATCAAAGACTTAAAAAATCATATCCATAAAGATAGTTGCACACCGATGTTCATAGCAGCATTATTCACAGCGGCCAGGACATGGATGCAACCAAAGTGCCCTACGATAGATGATTGGCTAAAGAAGCTGTGGTACATACATACAATGGAATATTACTCAGCCATAAGAAGAGATGAAATACTGCCATTTGCAACAATATGGATGGACCTTGAAATAATCATACTAAGTGAAATAAGCCAGACAGAAAAGGTTGAACATCACATGATATCACATATATGTGGGATATAAATCTAAAAGCAATTAAGGAACAGGACAGACAAACAGAGACTCATGGGCATGGACCATAGACTAGTGATTACCAGAGGGTAGAGGGTTGGGGAGGAGCAGAGAGGTAGATGGGGTAAAGGGAGTCAAATATAGGGGGTAGAGGGAGGGTGAAGTGGGTAAAGGGGATCAAATATATAGTAACTGAAGTAAACTGGACTTTGGGTGGTAAATACACAATAGAATATACAGATGTTAAATTATAATGTACACCTGAAAATTATATAATTGTATTAACCAATGTTACCCCGATAAACTTAATAAAAAAAAATTGTGTCAGTGATTATAATATATTTGAGCCATAAACTGAAGGAATTATTCAGTTCTTTAAGCAATTAAAATATCGTACACTAGATGAATATACCATATTACCATAGCTTGTTGTCACGAGTTACGTTTTAAGAACTGGCGAATCACCTAAGTAGAACCCAATTCAAGAGGCTTTTTGGAAAGAGAGGAGAATAAAAAAGAGGTCTCGAAAAACAAAAGTGTCCACATTTAAGGGAGAAGGTTTCACATACCAGTTTGTTTTCATTCATTCATTCATTCATTCATTCATTCATTCATTCATTTTTTGAGACTATTTGAGATAGGGATGGCCCAGGCAGTGCCAAGGGCCAGAGACAGACTGTTGTTGATGTGTTAGATCATTGGTTCTCAAAGTGTGGTCTTCTGATCAGCAGTATCAGCATCTTGTTAGAAATGCAAGTCCCCATCCCCCTCTACAGCTATCGAATCAGAAACTTTGGGCGTGCGGTTCAGCAATCTGCATTTTAACAGGCTCTTCAGACTGTTCTGATATACATTGAAATTTGAGAACCACTGTGTTCGTTGAGCAGCATGGAGGCCAATAGAGCTGGACCAAGTGTTGGGGAGGGGTCCGAGAGGGATAAATCACATGGGCTGAGATTACCTTAGAGCCATTGCAATGACTTTAGCTCTTGTGTGAAATGGGAAACCATCGGAAGGCTTTGAACAGAGGAATGATGTGAACTGATAGATATTTTTAACAGATTATTTTGACTATTGCGTTGAGACAGGGCTTCAAAGGGCCAAGTTCTGAAGTAGGGTGACAAGTTGAGAGTATTGCAGTAATACAGGCCAGATATGACATTGGCTTGGATCGGGGTAGTAGCGGTGTATGTAGCGAGACATAATTGGAGTTCAGAACCCTTTTTCAGAGAGAGACAACTGAATCGGCTGAAGGATTAGCTAAAATTAAAGACTGGGAACAGCCACCTCAAATTTTCTCTGGATTTGAGAGGAGTGAAAATAAACATATTAGTAGGTGGAAAAGTAGTTACTTATGGCATCAAGCTATAGTAACATGCTATATTCATCTAGTTTATGGTATGTTAATTGCGTAGAGAATTGGATCTCGTTTGTTAGATAGAATACCACTATTCTTACAGAAGGCTAGAAGCGTTGTCAGCTGGGTCTCAGTTTTGATACGCTGCCCACTGTTAAAGCAACTCCCCTAACCTTCACCTTCTGTAGACTTTTCACTGATTGTCGTCTCCTTGAAATTTTTATTACCCTCAGCTTTGAGACCCCACACTCTCAGTTTCCCACCTCTGTCATTGCTGCTGCTTAGTTTTTTATTTTATTTTATTTTATTTTCACTCATCCTCTTGATTTGAGGTTTTCTTACGGTTTTAGTACCTTGTTCCTCATGCTCTCTGTCAGTAATTTCATGTAGTCCACCACTGCTTATACATCCTCCAGAGTTGAATTTTCAGTTGTCTGCACCACTCACTACATTTCAAACTAAACTCATGATTTTCTTACTCCAACCATTTCTTATCAGTTTATTAACATTGCCAATCACCTCATTCCTCCCTTCTGTCCAGTTACTGTCTAGACTATCAGTTCCACCCCTGAAATCCCTCTTTCCTTTCTCTTATGCCTCACCTTAATGTGCTGGCCTGTTTTCTCTAAGTGGGACTGCTGTATTTGATTCCTAATTGTATTCACTGGTTCCAGGGAGAAGGCCAAAGAGTGTAATTTTTTAAAAAAACTTAAAACAAGCACTGTTGGAAGCCATCTTTTTTATCTGTGTGCAAAAAAAATAATTATTTTTAAAATTTTACAATTTTCTTGTGTAGTATTGATTTTCACTTATAAAAGTAGAAGTAAAAATCATTATAGCTGTAGAAGGCCAGTCTATGATTACTTTCATCTTTTTGCTCCATTAAAGGATCTTTTCTAATTTTTATTATTGTCTGCAGGAGAATCAGGATAAATGAGCTCGTAAGATTATAAGGAAGACCTTGGGAAAATATAGAGAACTCAAAATATAAGATATCACATACAGCCTTCTCCTTCGATCTGTTGAAGGTTAATTGTCTTTAAAACATGAAACATGTTATTCTATAAAGCTAAAGATTAAATGTCCACAAATAAAAAGATATGTCAAAAAAAATGTTTCCATTTTTAACAGGGGAAATTGAATAATGATGATTTCAAATCAACTTTATCTTGCCCTCTTACTTGAGTTAAAATTTGTTTCTAAAAGGGTGATGATTGATTAACTTGACTAATTCTCCTGGATGTTATCTTTTCAACAGTAGATATGCATTATACTAGATATAGTTATAGATATATAACAGTAGTATATAATTGGAAAATAAGCCAAGTACAGTGTTCTGTAAATTGTTGGGTTTAAGTTCTATTACCTGAGGCCTAAAATTTTCTGCTGCTGAATGCTAGATATAAGAGTCAAAAATGATATCTACTGTCCTAAAGACAGTATTTTTTTAAAGCCTGTGAAACTGTTTCCCAGAAGTGAATCGCCTACCATAATTTCATGAGCACTTTTCCACTCTAGACAAAATTGGTCGCTCTTGCCTTGAAACTCTTCTCAGAGAATTCTTGAGTCTACCTTTTTAATTCATTCATTTAAAAAATGTTTTTGAGCCTTCTCTATATGCCAGGCACTACTCTGTATGCTAGGGAATCAGCAGTAAACCAAATAGAAAATGTTCCTTCATTGAAGTTACAGTCCAGTGGAGGGATAAGAAGAAGTTGGCAAAGCCTCTTTCCCTAATGTTAAGTTAGACTTTCAATTCAAATTGTAAAACTTCTAAAATAAAAAGTGAAGCCCCAAATAATGGTATTAATAACTATGGTACAGTTACAATCGCAGTATTGCTTTCTAAAGTTGGAGTAATTCTAAATTTGACATGTTCTTGTCATACATAACTTATGTTAGATGGATATGGATTACATATTCCTATTTTTCATCTTAAGGTATGTTTCTTCAGTTGTAAATACCAGCCCCTAGCCATAGCTTGTAGATTGGAACTATGTATCTTTAATCTAAAACCACTTCAATAGACTAGATTTGATTTGTAAGGCCCTCTTCCTTGAATAAACAGCACAAATTCAAAGTCTACTATTAGTCGAGTTTCAATTCATAGTATGTTCCTGTGAAATCACCACAATCAAGATTTTGAGCATATTGCATCTCCTCTGTATATCCAGAAAGATATTAGAATGCGTGTGCATGTGTGTGAACGCATGTGTATTTTAGTACATTATGTTTTATTATAAAATATTTCAAACATGAAAAAAATATATATCAGGGTTCCCAATTCCAGTTAATGGCAGAATAAAGATTTTGAGTGAAACTTTCCAGAGAAAAACTATTACAATATCTAGACAAGCTATTTGAAGGCAATGGGAAGTAATCAAAAGCAGGTAGAAAGTGGAGTTAAAAGACCCTTGAAAGACTCGTAAAAGACCATAAGCACAGTGGGTAAGACTTGCAAAGTTTATGGCTTTTTTTTTGCCTGAGAGAGACCCAATCCCTGGGTCTCATGTGACAAAAACCCCACAGTCTTACTAGCTTGAGGTGGCAGAGGTTAGGGAGTTTTTTGGTTTTTTGACTAAGTGTCTTCTGTGACTTATGCATAACTGTAGTGGCAGGAAATTGAAGTTTTATTGGTTTAAATTATCAGATAAACAGAATTTGGAGCTCATAGAGCAGATGGAAATTTATGGGGGAAATCCCAGCTGCAAGAGAACTGCAGAGAAGATGAACCCCAGAATTTGAGTATAAATTCTGCCCAAATCTTTGGCTGGCCACTAAATGACACAGATGCGAAAGAAATCCCCAAAGGGCTAGGCTGAACAACAACAGTTGGCAGCTGAAAGAACCAAGCAGAAACATGAGCTGCTGCACACCGCAAGACCGGCAAGAGTCTGTAATTTCAGTCTACACAAATCTTCAGAAGAACATAACATTATCCAGTCATTATACACATTATAGTATTTTTCTAGTTTTCAACCTCAAATTACTAAATGTGGAGAAGAAACACAAAAGTGTGATTTATATTTAGGAAAAGTGTGACTCATGTTCAGTCATTGGAAAGTGACTCAAGATGGCCCCAGATGTTGGATTTAGTGAAATCTTTCAAAGCAACTAGGATGAATCTGTTCAGAGAACTTAAGGGAAAAAAAAATGTTCAAAGAATTTAACAAACATATATCTTAATGAGAGAACAGATGGGGAATCTTAAAAGAGCAATGGAAACTGTGAAAAAGAATCAAATCTCTCACATGGATGATAGCAGAAGAAAGAATTTGTGAACTCAAAGATAGATTGGTAGAAATATCCAATATGAAGAACCAAGAGGGAAAAAATTGAAGAAATATAGCGCTTCAGATACCTGTGAGATAATATAATGATCTTAAACATACACATTTATGTGTGTGTTGATATGCTAAATATGGTCAAATTTTAATATTTGACAAAGCCAGATAAAGGGAATATAAATGTTTATTATTTTTTAAAGTAGTTACCAATATATGAAATTATCTTACTTTTAAAAACTAATTTTGTTTAAGTATTTTGATAGGATTGTATTAGGTCTGTAGATTGCTTTAGGTAACATGGACATTTTAACAGTGATAATTCTTCCAGTCCATGAACATGGAACATCTTTCCATTTCTTTGTGTTTTCTTCAGTTTCTTTCAAGAATGTCTTGTAGTTTCCAGTGTCTCATACCTATTTCTTGAACACTAAACCCGAGATAGGTTCACTCTTTAAACATTGCTTGTACTTTATTACTTGTTTGAGCAAAGACTCAAGTTGCTAGAGCTACAAACACAAATTTCATCAATAGATTTTTCAGGCTTAGGAAAGAAGTATACAAGTAAAGACAGCATGAATAATTATTCTAAAGCACTGACAAATCTTAATATTTGCATTTGCTGTATACTTTGAGACTACAATCCAGAATGGGATTAAGAAATAGGATCTTTTTTCTAGATTGATATAGGAAATATTGATGTTAAACTTAACCTAATAGTCTAAAGCCAGTGAGCTAAACTCTAGTTTGTCTGTGCTTAATGCTGCTCGTAATAGAATATTACTTGGCCATAAGAAAAGATTTGAAATACTGCCATTTGCAAGAGCATGAATGGATTGCAAGATAATTATGCTAAGGAAAATAAGTCAGACAGAAAAAGCTGAGAACCATATGATTTCACTTATATGTGGGATATAAAACTGAAAGCAACAAACGAACAAGAGAGACAAAACCTCACAGATGCAGTTAACAGTTTAGTGGTTACCAGAGGTAAAGAAATGGGGGTGGGTGGTAGACAAGGGTAAAAGGGGTCAAGTATATGGTGACAGAAGGAGATCTGACTTTGAATGGTAAGCATGCTGTGCAATATACAGATGATGTATTATTGAATTGTGTACTTAACACCTATATAATTTTATTAACCAGTGTCACCCCAAATTAAATTAAATTAAATTTTAAAAATAATAATTCTTATATATCTCCCACTTTATCCAGTCACCTATCTTCCATGACCAAGCAGATGATGAGTAATGGAAATCCAGCTCAGTATAGTATTTTTAATAATGACTGCTCACTATTTTCCAAAATACTACATTAGAAAAACTGTCAGATTTGGATATACATTATTTTGAATCCTAAGTAGTTGAGAAGTACAGTTTAGCTTATAGAGCAATTGAATATGTGAATAATATTTTTTGGAGAGTATTTCCCATTTAGCAGAAAGATGTAGAAATTTTAATAGTGAGACGCATGATCAAAATTGATATGCGAACTGAAAGTTTTTTTATTGCTAACAGTTTTAGTGTCATGAGTCAAATATAAATTATATATATATATGAATGATTTATTTATATCTGGGGTTTTTTTTTTGGTCTTATGGAGAATTAAATGCTAGCAGCTCAAAATTATGTATTTATATTGGGCTAAGTATACAAAATTTGGCATGTTAGCATGACACTTGATTGTTTTAGTTGTAAAATAACATAGGGACAAGGCAGATAGTACTAACTAGCCCACTTACTAGTTCTTATGAGTTTGAAATTAAGCAAAAAAAAAAAAATTAAACATCTCAGGTGAGCAGAATGTGAGATGCAAGACTGGTAAGGAATTCAGAATTACATTTAAAGTGCAATGTGAGCTCATCAGATTTAGTAAAGAATTATCTTTGGCTTGAAGACTTCACATGCTGTTTAAACAGAATAGAGAACATATTAATTATTCATTGACACATGAAAATATTCACCTTAACAGGTAAATATTGGGAAGATGGATTCACCCATTGAAAAGTGGAACCTAATAATTGGCAACTTGGCTTTAAAACAGGTAAGTGATTTACAGATTTGTTTACAGATCTTGGGTTCCCTGTAAGAATGGAATTAATTTAGTGCTACGAAGTCTATCATTGTTTCAGGGGACCCAAAATGGATACCCATGATTTCTGAAAGTTTTATTTCTCTAGAAACTGATTGTGTTCTTCTCAGTATAAAGAAATATATAATACACAAAATATGGAATACATATGCAAAATATTTTCTATCATAAGTATGTAATAGAGCCAAAATTAGAGTTAATATCTGTATAAATAAATATTTAGCACTTCATTCCTTAGATGTGCTTTTTCTACTTTGTTTTTTTATGTAAATCCTCTAAACTTAGGTCTTTTTTTTTATGTATTATGGTCAGATATTTGTTTAAGCTGAGTTTTCCTTAATTTATCAATATTATTAGTGTTAATATAAATGAACACATTAAGTTGTCAATTACCTATACACTGAACCATGAATTACATATAGATTATCTATAGTTCTTTCTAATCTCAGGTGAATATCTGTTCCTCTCCCACCAAGACAAGACTGCATCCCCTTGGTAACTCTAGCAAGTGTGAGGTTTGGAAATACTTATTTTAATGTTAGGCCAACTAGGACATAATGTTGAGAACACGTTTGCATAAAAGTAATTCAAAGAAATAAGGAAATTTTTGGACTATAGGTACTTTTGTTGTTGTTTTTGCAATATAGAAAGAAAATATTGAATTGGCCAATTTGCAGAGAGCTTCTACTCTAAAAACCTGAATCTTCGAGGGTGTGTAAGTTATAGATTAGATAGGGCAAAATCACAAGACACCATGGGTTAGGGATTCAAGGTCATGCTGGCAGCTAATTGGTCTAAGACGAGGTCAGGATAATCATTCTTTCTGGTCTTTAGGACAGTTCTGAAGCCTACTCCCGCATCCCTCTGTCTGATCTCATGGGAAGATAACCAGCGGGTTATTTCACCTTAGAGCTCAAGAGCTGAAACATAACTTAGGTCCAGTGTATATCTTTAGTCTTCCAGAGGTCTAGACCTAGTGACATTAGCCAGGTCCAGGCTAAGTGTCGTTTGCTGCCTCGGGGATTTGCTGATTATCTGGGGGGAAAGGCTAGGTTTCTGAGAGGTAAATATATAGAAAGATATGATTTCTAGAGCTAAGATTTAAAGCTAAATTTAGTCAGTCATAAGGGCCCTGGGTTAGAATATAGGCTTTAAAAAAAATATCTGTGCAACTACTTCTAAGATCCCAGGGTTAGAAATGAGAAAATCTGATGTCTTATCTCAGCTCTGACATTAACTACCTGTATAACCTTTGTTAATTTAATCTTTTTAGTCTTCATTGTCCTCTTCTAAATCTCGGTATTGCATTAGAGCGGTCTATGATCCCTTTTTGTTTGAAACTGTAGGAATCTGTGCAGCGGTAATAATCAAAACAAATACCAACCAGTAGACTGCTGTAAATTAATCTATAAATTAAAATTTAAAAGTATATTCCATATTATATTTTAACTATCCTGAACACTGACCATGTAACATGAGTTAAATCATTTAACAATTTCCATCTCAGTTTTTAGTTTTTCCTTCCACTCTTAGTATCAGCCCTTCCCTTGTCATCCTCTCTCCCTGCAATTGTTGGTCAGGATGGGAGCCAGAGGTGGCTGGGGACTCACTGATCTTAGGTGCTCCGGCCTGAAGTCTGTGTCTGTTCTGTGTCTGTCTCACTCCACCAAGGATGTATGAGAAACAGGGAACCCCACACAGGCCCACCAGGCACCAGTGGTGTTAGGCAGTGAGGCAGCACCTGGTTGGAGCCCAGTTTCCTGTGGACAAAAGCAGAAGGGAGAAGAAAAGGTCAGGTGGGCGGAGGTGTTGCGCCCTTTCTGAGGCTTTATCTGCTACAGCGAGATGAGCAAGGGGAGGGGCACAGGATGGGCTGGTAAAGGCTCCTCTGACAGGAGACAGGCTGTGGGTAGAGGTGGGCAGAGTAAGGACGGAGGAGGCACATGCTTTCATTAGCCGTTAGCCGGGGTGTGTGCTCTCCTCTTAAGTGGGACCCCACACGGATTACCCATTACAGATTTCTTCACAATTGTACAGGTAGCCCATCTTGACCAGTGTGTAAATTGTCAAATAAAGCAAAGTTCCCAGTCTTGTTGAAGAACCATTACCTCTCCAGGTAGGACGTACCCTGCTCTCACATCTAGTTAGGCCTGTGGCCCCCATTAACCTCCTCAGCTACTCCTCGACCCAGACTTTGCTCTTCTCTTGGGTACAATTAGGCATTTCTTTTGCAGGTTTATGGAACAGGACTTCCTCTTCTCAGCTGTGTGCTTGTTTCTCTCTCTCTCTCTCTCTCTCTCTCTCTCTCTCTCTCTCTTTCTCTCTCTTGTTCCCTCCCTCCCCTCCCCCCTCTCTGTGTGAGTGTGTGCATGAGTGTGTGTGTGCGCGCACGCCATATGCCATCATGTCTGCTATAGGCTCCCTAGATATGTACTTTATTTCCCAGAAATAAAAGTTCTGTAAAATCCAGAGCTCTCTGGTTCTGTGTTTTATTTCCAAGAAAAACCTTGGAATCACAGTGTTAGAAACTACATTATTAATTAATTTTACTGAGTTTACATATTATTTACTAACCAGTGTGAAACGCGGACATAGTTTAACCAGTGGTACAGCCACAGTGAAGCTGACAGCTTGCATCTCGGCTCTGAATCCGTGCGTGACGTCAACGGGAGCTGTGATGAAAGACCATGGAGACAGAATCTAGGCTTCTTAGACTCACTAGCCTTGGCTCTTCCATTAATTTACAATATGACAGATAATAGACTATTTGGGATTTTTTTTTTTACCCAGAGGCCTGGATTCCAGTACATGGATTGGCTTCAGAGTGTCTGTGAGCACCTAGGAATCCCACTGAAAATGTTGAATGCATCTGTGTTTTCATAGAGAAAAGAATCTATAATATTTTTGCCAGACTGTCAAAGTCCATGACACAAAAACAGTTAAGAATTAGTAAACTAGATAGTTCCGTCGGGGTTTCCTTTAGTCCCGACATTTGACTAAAACCATTCTAAGAGTTCACAATTAGTGTTAATTTTTTTTAGTTGCTGTTTTTTGGTTTATTTTTTTGAGTGTTCCTTTATGCCACCCCTGTGGGGAGCACTTTATATATTCGTGTAATTCATTTAAATCTCGGAATAACTCTTTCAAGTTCGATATTATCATTATCATTTTTCAGATTAGGAGCTAAAGTTTTTATAGCATTAATCATAATTGTGATTATATGTAAGGCTATTGTTTAATATCTATCTCTCCCACCAACCAAGAGCTCTGAGAGCAGGGAGTAAATCTATTTTGACCATGGTTGTAGCCCAACACCAAGCATAGTGCCTCGTACATAATAGATTCCAACTTAATACTGTCGAATGAATGAATTTGAATAATTTGCCACAGAGCTAAGTGTCATAGCCAGAAGTCAATCTCTTATTATTGGATTATAAAATGCAGCCTCTTGCCCATGCTGCCTTTAGCGTCAGACTTCAGTTTTGTGGGTTCAGTGCTTTTCAGTATTAAGGTTGGTATTTTATTGGATGATCTGTGGATTACATCATCAAAGTCACTTGCGGCACTTGTTAGAAACCTATTCCTGGACCCTATTCCATGTCTATTGCCACCAGAAAGGACAGTTTGAGAACCTACTGCCTTAGGGAATATTAAAACTAAATTTATTAGCTTCTTGAAAAGGTAAGGCAGCTCAATTACCATACACAATACTTTCCTCTGACTTCTCGTATGCACATTTACACAATCAGATTTTAAAATGCGATTTCAGAATGAATAATTCTGTTGGATGTTATAAATTTTTTTTTTTTTTTTTTTTTTTAGGTTCAAGCAACAGTCGTTGGTTTTCTAGCAGCCGTGGCAGCCATTATATTGGGCTGGATCCCGGAAGGGAAATACTACCTTAATCATTCCATCCTTTTGTGCTCCAGCAGCGTAGCAACTGCCTTCATTGCCTCTCTCCTGCAGGGTAAGTAAATCTATAGGCGTCTACGCTAAAGCCTTTTACTTTCAAAGATTTATTCCTAAGATGATGCTTTTTTTTTTATTTAAATGATACCTGTTCATAATTAAAAACCAAAAAACAAAAAACAAAAAACTACAAATGTTATCTACAGACTTTTGAAATACCTTGTTTCCAATATTTATACTTCTTATACGTAAACCTTAGTGGAGAACAGGCTCTCTGAGTGGTCTCCTGGCCTTAAGTACCCAGGTACAGTTCCCAGACAGGATCAAGAAAATGAGAAACTCCTTCCTGGAACTCATCTCGTCAGTTGAATAACAAGGATTCCAGGCGTTCTGAGTTCCAAAAGCCGTTCCCTCTGGTAAAATCTTTTAAAGTTTCGGATTTCAAAAAAAAGTTCTTCACTAGCTCTGTGGCAATACAAATATAACCATATGCTTAGCACAGCATATCGTTGGCTGTGGAATTTGAGAGGACCAAAAGTTTTAAAAAGTTAACCACATGAGAAATTTTTGGCTGGGATATAATTTTTAATATTTATTTATTACTATGAACTTTACACGAGAGAACAAGATTATTATGGAATCAGAAAGACTTGGTTCTTTTTATATTTGCCATTTTCTCACCCTAGTATCACCAGCAAAGTTAAAAATAGAAGACTCTCAGATGAGGTGATCAGATAATGAAGCTAAGTTTTTGGCTAGGTTCTTTCCCAGAATTTAGAGAATTTAATTATAGTTAAGACTTGATTTCTAAAATATTTTCCAGCATTTTTTTTTTTTTTTAGTACTTAAATTATATCAGGAGTAGTGTCTTGTCTCTACAGTCATATGCTGCACGATGATGTTTCGGCCAACAATGGACCACATATGTGATGGTGGTTCCTAAGAGTATAATGGAGCCGAAAAAGTCCTGTTGCCTCGTGACGTCATAGTCATCGTAATGTCTTAGTGCAACACATGTCTGTGGCGATGCTGCGTTGCCAGTCGTGTTAAAGTTATAGCAAATATAATTACGTACAGTACATAATGCTTGGTAATGATAATAAACAACTATGTTGCTGGTATATGTATCTACTCTACAATTTATCATTATTTTAGAGTGTACTCTTTCTACTTATAAAAAATTGCTTTACAACAGTATGATGTGTTACGTGGGCAGCAGCTTTGTACATCTCATGTTTACTGTGTCTTGATTGCACCATTTTCTCTGGTGCTAGATTTAATTTTGTGTTGTTTTGTATAGTAACATGATGTACAGGCTTGTAGCCTAGGAACAATAGGCTATACGATTTAGCCCAGGTGTAGTACCATCTAAGTTTATACAAGTGCACCCTATGATATCCACACGACAAAATTACCTAACAATGCATTTCTCAGAATGGATTCCCCTCATTTAGTAACATGACTGTACACAGAAATACTAGGGTTGAACCGAGTCAACACTGGTCAAAGTGAGCAAAGTTAAGCTCTCAGAAAATTAGTCTCTGGTGGAAAAAAAAATGAAGCATTAGCACTTGATTAAGGCTTATTTGCTTCTGTTTTTCTAATTTTGTTTCACTTAAAATTGCTTTAAAAATTTCAGTCTAGTAAGTAGCTGTATTGCCTAGAATTTTCAAAACCATAAAATTTCAGATTTTAAAAATATATTTGTTTAATGCTTCTTACTTTGAATAACGTATGTTCTCATTTTATGGTAACTTGCCCTTTGTAACCACCTGAATGTATGTAGAGCAGATACTATTAACCACTTGTTGTGGGTGAGAAACTGACTCAGGGAATGTGACTTGTCCATTTTCATCAGCTTGTTCACAGAAAAATCATGTTTAAAACCTGTTCGCTGACCCCCAGCTCTTTTCATTGGTCCATGATGGCAAAATAATTTTTTTCAGTTGAAATGATATAGATGGCATTCTGTCATAGAACGTTTCATATCAATCTGTAAATGTGCTGATTTTGAAAAAAATTCTATATGATCATATTTTGATTATTGCACAATACATTTTAAAAAACTTTTCTGTTGCTGCTTCCATGATATTATGAGAAAGGTAAGTCCATAGATTGAAAAAGCCTCCAGAATGTAATATATGAGACATTGTTTGATGCAAGACAAAAATTCTACTTTTAATAATTTGGCTTTATAAGATAGTAGAAAAAACACTGGACTAGAGTTGCTTACAATCTATGTGTCCTTAGGCAAGAATTTAAACCCCTCCCAAGGCATCAGATTTTTTATCTATAAAATGAGTTTGCTAGAATAAAATCCTTTAGAGTCATTTTCAGTCTAAAAATGCTCTAAGATCCTGTTTTTTAATAGCCATGTTTTGGTTTTCATATTGATTTTTGATTAGCACATAAGTAAACTAATATTAAATTGTCTCTCCACTGCATGCCTTTAATGAGTTGTGTTGGCATGAGAAAATCTATACAATTAGGTATGGATATAAATGTTATCATTTTTCTCCCATTTTTGTGATTCAGGAAAATAAAGATTTAAAAGTGTAAGTACACAGCCACATTTTCATCTTCCGTTTTTAGTGATAGGTGCCTAGACAGAAACCTGGGGTTTAGGGAGCATTTGAGATCTTGCTCCCCAGCATATTTCATCAGTTTGGCTCAAATAAATTCTAATAATAATAATTTTAAAAACCCAAAACACAAAAAAACTTTGGGTTTAAAGAATATCTTTTACAAAGACAGCTTCTTATGTTCTGTCCTTGTGTTCAAAATTTAATTTCTTCCCTCCTCTTAATATTTCAACATTCTCGAATGATAAAATGAAGCAAACATTTCTGACTACCACTATGTAAACAAATCAGTTTTCATTGCTATGTATATAAATATCACTTACCTTTCATTATGAATAGAAATATCACTTATTTTCTTTGATATTTTCATGCTTTATTTGAGGGTTAAAATAAAATCTTTGGGTTTGATACACACTAATACATTACATCTAAGGCATACATGTTACTTAATTTGAAAATTTAATGTCATTTTACAGTACGTTTTCAGGTCTCTAAAGAACTTCTCAAATCTTCTGTGATTCCCCACTTGGAATTTGTTGAAAGGCATTCTGTCAAAGCATTAGTGTAAAATGTTTTATCTGCTTTAGTCCGCTTATTTAAGCAGTCTGACTGGAACTGTTATGCTGTTTATCCAGCCTATATACTTCAGTGTTCAGGGGGATTAATTGTCTTTAAAATCATAGCATAAAAGTAATAATTTCGTTTTCTTTTAGGAATAATAATGGTTGGGGTTATCGTTGGTTCAAAGAAGACTGGCATAAATCCTGATAATGTTGCTACACCCATTGCTGCTAGTTTTGGTGACCTTATAACTCTTGCCATATTAGCTTGGATAAGTCAGGGTTTGTACGCCTGTCTTGGTAAGTTGAATTGAAACGAAATATAATGTGTTATTCAGAGTATCTTTAAGTAAATATTGTTACAGCAATGCCATGAATCCGTGGTGGCCTTCATCAGTATGAGAGCTGTGGTTGAGACTGATTAGAACAATAACTGCCATTTGTTGTACACCTACTATGTGTTATGGTTCTCATATATTTTTTCTCTCATATTTTAAAACTCTGTAAGATAAGGATTATCATCTCCAATTCAGATGAGAAAACTGAGGATCATACAGATTATGTATGTTCCCCACTACTGGTAGGAAGGTTAAACACGGGTCTGTCATATTCTGTGACTTCTGCCTTTTCCTCTAAATGTGTCACGACTGAGGAATCACCCTATAGTGTTCTGATAACATGAATGATACTGTGTCTCAGAACACGAGGTTATGGTAGTGCTTGAAACTTAGTGATTTCCCCCCCATCAGAACTCAGTGTGCTTTAACAAAAAGAAAAAAAAAAAATCACCGTGAAAATTAACCCGAATGCTGTGTGAAGTTGGAATCATCTTACTTATGTGATTCCTGATAATAGTGATAGAGTGTTGATAGACTAATGAGTTGTTTTAATACACATGTATACTCTGGGACTACTATCAATGTAAATGAATATGATTTGTGAAAATTGATTTAGTGCTAAAAGTTGGGTGTGGGTCATTTTTTTTAGATGCCATATTTAAAAAATTAAAAGAAAATAGACACCTTCAGAAATGAAGAAAAAAAAAAGAGGGAGTTTATAAGCCAAACCAGAAGCATTTATTTACATATCCTCATATATTTTCATCGATTCTCTACAGCTTTATAGTACACTTTAGACGAAAGTACATTTGGTTTGAAGAAGAGCCTCAGGTGTTTTTGAACTAGAGAAAGAGTTTTAACCTAACAAACTCAGGAATTTTCTATTGCTTTCAGAGCTATCTAGGAAGCTTCATTTATATAAAACTACCTTTATTTTCTGAGTGGGATACAAACAATATTTAATGACTTAATGTATATGTTCAAAAAACAGATCTTCTCATTTAGAAAAGATTTTCCACTTGAAGTAAGGTAGAAGACAATAAATGATCAATGCCCTGAATGTAAGACCTTGTTTTCCTAGGTCTTGGGTGTTTGTTATTTTTGTCAAATGTACAAGGAATGATAGAAATTTATGTATATTCAGGGTAATCTTAATTTCTCTCCCAGCACAGAAAATGAGAGTTACGTTGTTAAAGGGATACTCTGCTCTAATTTGTATTCTTGGGATGATAATTGGTCATACTTGTCACCTCTAAATTCTTATGCAGTTTAGCAGCTGATGCTCACTGAAGTCAGGGAGTGCAATATTAGCTTATGGCTATTATCAGATAATGTGACTCAGTGTTGTTCTCCTACTCCGTTAAACGTATTCACCAGCTCAAAGGCAGACAGCTGGACAACTTGTAGGCCTCACCCCTGCAGGAACAGGCTGCTAACTGTGTCGGGGAGGGGAGACAGCAATCAATAGGCTGGATTCCAAAAGAGAAAGGCATGCGTTAGGCATGCTTGGTGCTTTTCCCAAATCTTACCTAGTAGATAATTCTCTCCCACTTTGAGGAGCAGGTAAGAGAGAAGGAGGGAGAAGTAGAGGAGGGAGAAGGGTTTCTTCCTAATATTTAGAGGTTAGAAATTCTGTGGATCTGGCCAGGAACATTGTGGGTGCAGGTGGTAATGAGGCTGCAGGGATGGTAGTGGTTCTCGGATGAATTTCTCTATGGACCTAAAAAAGTAAGGTATGTTATTTGCAGACTTGGGGACTTAAATTACCATGTGGTCATTTGTTACACATTTCTCAGCTGCTTGCTAAATATCAGGGCGGCTCCTCAGTTAAAGCCACAGTGGTAAGAAAGTAAGAAAGAGAATATCATCAAAGAATGTTATCATAATAAATATGACAGTGTTGTAATGATACAGACCTAAGTATTATTAGATTCCGGAAGGTAAATCAACTTTTGAGGAAAACAATGTGTGCTGACTTGTCAACAAGTGATAAACTCTCCTTATAAAAGACGTAATCATAATGTGTTCTCATCTAAAGCTTTCAGGTTTTGAGTGTTATATGTGGTTGGTAGCTCAATTGGATCAAGAAGTAAAGTGAAATGGACTGATGCCATCAGAGATCTTAATTTTGAAAAAAACCATTTTGTGATTAAAGATTGCGTAGGCTTTTCCAGGCCTTTGCTCCTGAAAGTTGGCTCAAAGCAATTCAAGATGAATTAAAATAGGATCTTTTAAATTTCATCTGTATCATTTATTTCCCTAAAAAGATATTATTTTTAATGGGCTATTATGATACCGTGATTTATAAGCAACATATATTTAGTCATTCAGATCACAATATATTTCTCACCTTTACTCTTTGTCCGAGACTCCTGAATCACAGCTTCCCGAACCCTTGGAATTTTCTAAGCAGTAAGGGCAACGGGAGCATCTTTTGTCATATCTCATCCTAATATCTTGTCCTCAGTTCCTGAAATTGCTTCAGAGCCATGAAGGTGAAGTAGGTGTCTTGTTATTCATGACAAGCCCCTTCTCACCACAACTGGATTTATAGAAAGAGGTGACTTTTGGAAAGCACCTAAGGATGGAGGGCTGGTTGCCAAGGGAACCAACTGAGAATAGAGGGTCAGAAATGTTCATGCCTTTGTAATGAAACCTCCATAAAAACCCCCAAAGGACGGGGTGCAGAGAGCTTCTGGTTGGTGAGCGCCGTGGAGCTTTGGGGAGGGTTTTGTTCTCAGAGAGGGCATGGGAGCCCCACACCCCTTCCCACACAGGCCCTGTTCCTCTTTCTTCCATCTGGCTATTTCCAAGTTATATCCTTTTGTAATTAACTGGTAACCTAGTAAGTAACATGTTTCTCTGAGTTTCGTGAGCCACTCTAGAAAATTAATTAAACCCAAGGAGGAGGTCATGGGAACCTCTGACTTACAGCCATTTGACCAGAAGCATAAGTAACCATCTAGACATGGCGAATGACATCTGAAGGCGTAGGGAGGTGGAGAGGAAGTCTTGTAAGACTGAACCCTTACCCTACGGAATCTGATGCTGTCTCTGACACATAGTGTCAAAATTGAGTTGAGCGATAGGGACACCCAGCTAGCATTGGGGGGTTGCTTGGCGGTGTGAAAAGCCCCCAATCCCACACCCTCACACTGGAATTGGTACTAGAATCATAGCCTCTTATTGATTCCATAGTTTGTCTGTTTGTTTATTAAATTTATTTGGGCAACATCGGTTTATAAAATAATATTTGTTCCAAGCGTATAATTCAATAATATGTCATCTGTATACTGCATAGTCTGTTCACCACCCGAAGTCAGATCTACTTTCGTCACCATATATTTGACCCCCTTTACCCTTCTCTACCTCCCCCCTCCCCCACTTCTTTCCCTCTGGTAACCACTAAACTGTTGTCTGTGTCTGTGAGGTTTTGTCTGTCTTGTTCGTTTGTCGCTTTCAGTTTTATATCCCACATAGAACTGAAATCATGGTTAACTTTTTCTTTCTGACCTATTTTGCTTAGCATGATATTCTCAAGATCTATCCATGTTGTTGCAAATGACAGTATTGCATCTTTTCTTATTGCCAAGTAACATTCCACTGTATATATTGTTACCTACCAGTTGATTTAGTAGTTAAAGGTTTTTCTGAAGTGTGGTGTTCGCCATTCTCAAGTATCTGCGTTGTGAGCACTAGGGGGCCTCATGAGATCAGCAGTTGTAAGCCTAGTATTAGCGGTACTATGAATACAAAGATTGGCAGCTGGCACATTTAAACCTCAAGACTTGTTCATCCTGCTGAGATGCCTCGTTCTTGGAAATAGAGTTTAATTCCTGAACGATATTGGAAACACTGAGCAGTCTGTAAAGATAAAAAGAGAATCTCATGGCAGCTGTGGGCTCTGGTTATAAATAGAGGCCATGCATTATATGGCTCTCCAAGAACTGGATCCTGAGAAAAGTCTCACTTAACTCCTTACTTAGGATTTTGAATTTTTGGAAATGACTTTAAACAGCTCTCTCCATGTCCTGTTAGATCCAATACATGTACTAGGACTCATTGCCTACCTTTCTTTTAATCCTGATAACATCGGCTGGTTTCTGATAGTTGAAGTAAACATGGATTATCCCCTACTTCTCACCTCTCCAGTTCTTAAAAAAAAAAAAAAAGACAAAACAAGCCCAAAGCTTTGTTTATTCCTATTGATTTTATTTTTTTGGAGTTACTCTGAGTAAGTCTTTATTGCTTAATAAACAGAGTTCATTTTAGTCTGGTATGTAGGCCTCCTGGAGTTGGCAGAAACTTACCTTCTCAAGTCCCACCTGATTCTCCCTTCCTTGTACCTTTTATTGCAGCTAAACTCAGCCATTTACTGATCATCATACAAGCTTGTGATTTTTCTCTTTTCTTTCTTACGTCATTCCCCTCCCCTCCTTGAAGGCCACGCAGAATCCTCATTTTTCAATGCTAAATTCATACATTTCCCCAATCATAAAGGATCTTTTTCTCCTCTCAGGTTCTATAACTCTTTGTTGGTCCTTATGACATTCTGTTCATTTGGGCGGTCATTATGTAGCACCTTTATGAGAATATAAGCTTCTTGAGGATAAAACTATGTTCTTATTTTGTTTATTTACCTTTGTAGCACTCTGTAGTTGATGTTAAGCAAATAGCACTTCATCAAATGCTTTATTGCTTTTGAAAACTATTCAATTAATGTAGGTAGAAGGTATTCAGGAGGTGATATATGCATGGAAAATAGAAGACAGATATAACTCCAAATGATTTTGCCATAGTATCTGTCCAATAACATAATAGATTATAACAAAAATGATCCTTTGAATGAAGACAGTATTTGGGAAATATTGGAAGGGTATCCTGCCTTAGCAGAAAGTACCTAAAGATTAGTATCATTTATGGAAAAATTAAAATGTCAACATATAGCTAAAAAAGATCTATTTCAAATGGAAATAGAAGAAGAAATAGAAAGTATAGAGAGTAATCTAAGCTCTGGACTATAATATGCTTTGGTATGACTTGCAGAGAAAATATAAAGGTATTTATTCATTCATATAGTAATCTTTAAATATATAATAATCTTTAAAAACTATTAAAAGAGCCTAAGGTTGAGCCAGTAACTGAAGTAACTGTACGCAATAATTGTTGCCCTTTATTCTTGCTTGCATAATTTTAAGAGGATTGTAAAAACTATTTTTCCATTATTTTTATCTGCATGGCTATATAATTCTTGTTTGTACCTGATCTTTATTGATTTGAAAATTGCCAGCTTTTCTCTTTTTAGGCAAGATCTGAGAGGCAAAATGTTGATTGATTTCTCATTCTTCAAGGTTAACTTGAAAAAGATGGCTTAGTTGAAGTTTTAAGAGCAATAACAATCAGCTTCAGGTGGCTACTTCAGTTCTATGCGAACTAACAGGGAGGCCACCTGGTTATTTACAGGACGTTATAGAATGTCATTGCCTTGACGTGATGATGTGAGTAGGTAGGAACTAAATTTATCATGCGTGTCACTCTTCTTCAGAATTTTCCAGTGCTGTCACAGTTTAGAGTGGTTCCTAGAAGACCAATTTAGTGAGAGAATTCTGATGGTCGATATAAATGGCATTTAAAAAATTGTTTACAACTTAAAATGCTCATTGCTTTGTTGTTCACACAGAAACAGTTAACAAAGGTGTCTGTCACTCATAGCAGCTACATGTTTGAGAAGAATTTAGAGTGGGAGTAATGAGTGCTATTAATGAAATTACATAACAGTAGTTGCAAAATGCCACTAACAATCTAATAAAAGGTAAAAGCCATGAATCAAAAAGATGGCAGTTACATTTGGCAATTAAGTGGAATCATAGCAATTTGGACCATTCTGTTGTTTACCTATACCACAGATCAGTACAAATGCACATAGGTATTCATGAGACTTAAAATCCCACAAAGTTTTACTTAGTACTTGTATTCACTTCCCATTGCTGCTGTAACAAATTACCATAGACCTCGTGGCTTAAAACAACAGATACTAATTTTCTTACAGTTCTGGAGGCCAGAGTTCAAAATGAGTTCTACAGGGCTAAAATCAAAGTGTCAGTAGGGCAAGTTGCTCCTAGAGCTTTCAAGGGAAAATCCATTTCTTACCTCTTTCACCTTCTGGGGGCTGCTAGCTTTCCTTGGCTTTTAGCCACCATTACTCAGTCTCTGCTTCTATGGGTACTTCGTGTTTTCTTCTGTAGTCGGATCTCCCTCTTCCTTCTGCCCGTAAGTTCACCTGCGATTGCATTGAGGGCTCACCCAAATAATCCAGGATGACGTCCCCATTTCGGAAGCCTTGATTCAAAAAGGATTTTGCTGTGTAAGATAACGTTCACAGATTTGGGGGATTAGGAAATGGATGTCTTCGAGGGCCATTATTCAGGCGCGGTGCCCATTATGACATACTCAGAAATTAACACAAAACGTTATTTTGATTAGGATCATTTAAATATATTTCATTTAGAAGGAAGACATTCTTTTAGGTTTTGATATTAATGCAGAAGTTTATGGTTGACATTTCATTGACCATTTTCTTGTGTCAATTGTGTCATTAGTGGTTTTCTAAAAGCCATTGTCTAATTTTATGACATCCGTAAAACCAGTATCCTAAAAAGAGGAAAGTTTTAGCACCTTCCCTTTTTCTGTATTTTTCATTTTTCCTTAACTATTAGAATTGTATTAGAAATTAGCCAGGGAAAAAGTGGGAGGGTGCTATATAATGATGATACATATGACCTAATTGGCAGGAATGGGTATCCGATTTGCTAGGAAATTGAAGTAGGACATATTTACTGTAAACCATTTTAGAAGCTTTTATTTTAGCATGTTTTTCACACTTTTTAACGTTTAATTTTTTTTTTTCTTGTTTGGAGATCATTCAAACATATAGAATAGTTGCAAAAAAAAAAAAAAAAGTGGTACAAGAAAAACCCTGTACACCCTGTGCCCATATTTACCTAATGTTAATACTTTTACCGCATTTGCTTTATCTTCGTTTTCTTTCCGTATATATGTGTGTACAAACGTATGTAGTTTTTGCCTTTTATAACATCGACATTTTTGAAGAATATGGTCTCTTTTTTTTACATTGTTGGAATTTTTTAAAATTTGAGATATAATTCATATACCATACCGTGCACCTTTTAAAAGTGTACAGTTTAGTGGGTTTCTGTACATTCATGAGATTATGTGAGCTATTATCTAATTCCAGGACATCTTTATCACTCCCAGAAGAAATCTTTAGCCGTCACTCCCCGTTCCTCCAACCCCTGGCAACCAGCAGTCTGCTTTCCATCTCTATAGATTTGCCTGTTCTAGACATTTCAAAAAATGGAATCATATAATGTGTGACCCTTTATGTCTGGCTTCTTTCAGTGAGTATGTTTTTAAGATGCATCCGCGTCATAGCATCAATCAGTACTGAGTAATAGTCCATCGTATGGACTAATAATGTGGCTGAATAATGTTCTGTTGTTGGATATACCACATTTTGTTTTCATTCACCATATATGGTGGATGCTTGGGTTGCTTCCACTTTTTGGTGATTATGAATAATAATATGAATATTTTTGTACAAGTTTTTACGTGAACATAATGTTTTTAGTTTTCTTGATATATACCTGGGAGTGGAATTGCTGGGTCATGTGATAATTTTGTTTGTTTTTGAGGAACTGCTCACTCATTATTTTTAGTTCCTTTCCTGAGAAAGTTTTCCTTCTCTTTGAAAATTCAGACAGCAATTCTGGATTTGGGGTGGTGGATGTTTTTTTTTCAACTTCAGATGACCTTCCAGAGATTTAATATTGGGAATAACTTAAAAGTCTGGCGAGATACCCCTCTCTTGACCTGAAAATGAAATATTAAGATGATCTAACCTTGTAGAATAGTTCTTTTCATTTGTGTTTAATGGACTTTAATGCGTTTAGTTTTCTGTTTAATCCTGTAAAGAGATTGTTGGCAACCTTAGTTGTTTTAGGAAGTAAGAATGCTTCTAATTAAGATATTCTTTATCCTTATCCATTGGTTTAAAAAGGAGAAATGGGAATCCATTCAATAAAGGATTTTGCACTTTTTAAAAAATCATGGAGAAAATGGCACTATATGTAGCATTAGTCATATCCCTTTAAATGGAAGAAAATATTTAAATGAATTTTGTTAGTATAATTATTTTGAAGATGTGACAGCAAATCCAGATAAAACCATGAAAATAATGTTTGGGTATTTTTTTTAATATACATATATTTATTGTTTGTTCCTACCTGATAGGAATAAAATCCGAGTTTCTATCTAGTTCAGACATCTTCAGTCATAGGTGAGATCTCTAAATATCTTAGTAAAATGAAGAAATACAAAATCCAATTAAAGATAAGAGTATGAATAAGTTGAAGGATTTTGTGAAATGTCAGAAAAATTTAGTAGCATTCAACTTAAATCTAAGGCTGTAGGTTACAAGGACTATGAGATCAATTCTATCTTTAAGCTATGAAATCTCCACTCTACAAAATGGGTATTAGAATAATTGAGAAGAATCCAGAATGTCCTGGCTGAAATCTCTGATAATAATAAAACCTTAATAAGCTAAAAGAATATTACCAAAATGTCCTGGAATGATGTAACTGTTTTAAGAAGGGATAGGCAACTTTTTTAATCCTAGAGAGATTTAGAATTAAGTTCGACAATATTTGAGAATTCAACTCATGCTATTAACAGTGTTAACAGGGCAGTACATATTTTTTATATACTTGTTATTTAGCCCATTAGAGTAACATGTCAGTCTTCTAATTGCATTTTTAAATTTATGATTAAGTAATTGACTTATTCTTGGGGTTAAATAGAAATCTTACCAATTTTGTATACAGTATATGAATATTTGTGAAAACTTAAGAGTCACCATATTTGTACATGTAATTTATTAGATTTATTAGATGTATAGAGATTATTTTAAGTACTTGGATACTTTTGTGAGGTCCATAAACTGTCTAACATAAGTAGAATGCCTTAGGGTATTTAACTAAGTTTGTAAATCTACCAAATATTATCCCAAACTCTTAAAAATAATTTTTGGTTGTATGCTTGACACTGTGAATTTAATGTTAACTGCTCGATTGTTTTGTTTTTCTTTACACAGTATTAGGCCTCATTCTTGTTGTAGGCAGTTATTTGTGGATTAGCTTGAGCTTTACAAAGCTTGGTTTTATGCTTTTGCGGGCAGATATAGAGCAGACCTCATACTGGGACTAGGTTTACCACTAAGACATGACCCTTCATAAGTCTACTGAATGTTCTCAGTATTCAAAGCTGGGAATTTCTCAGTTTACGAATCCCCAATGATTCTTGGACTAGCTTCGTGGAGTTTACACTATGGCTTGATATTCATTTCTCAAGCTCTTTCTCTGCTAGCTTCCTCTTTTCCAGTAGTCTACCCTATAAATTCCTGCTGCCTGAGCCTCGCTTTGGTGGAGTTCTTCCTTCCTGAGCTGTTGTCTGGAATGTGCCTATAGTCAGAAAGCTAAGGTTATCACAGGGCTTATTTCTTCCCTTCTCTCAGGGATTACACTCTTGCAATGCCTGCCGTTTAGTGACTGAAGACCATTGATATCTACCTGTCTGTTTGCCCTTTTATCTATCTTGTTTGTCTATCTAGCTATCTATAAAATCTTCTAGTCATTTCTGAAAGTACTTAAAATTTTGTTCAGAGGAAGCATACATCATGCATATATCATGTCTACAAAGCAAGACAAATAGCCAAGTCCAAAGTCAGTGAGGCAGAAATAAACACTTTCTATAGGAAAGCATTACAAGACTGGGGAGAGGATGAATAACTGTGATCAAGTAAGACAGTCTGCCACTAGGAAGTATAACAAAGTCCTGGCAATCTGTTGCCTCAGTGTGTCCTGAACAGCAAGATGTTAATAGTAATGATGAGGATGATGATGATGATGATGAGGATGATGATGATGATGATGATGATGATGATGATGATGTTGATAGTAAGGGTTCAGTAAACATTAGCTATGTGCCTGGGCACTGTTTTAGTTAACATGTTAATTCTCTTAAGACTCACAAGCCCATTAAATAGGTACTATTATTGTTATCATTTTATAGAGAAGGAAATAAAGTTTATAGAAGTTAAATTTCTTGTCCAAGGTAGGTTGTAGCACTCTGATGGGAAACTAGATGATCTGGCCAAACTTTGATTAATACAGCATACTATATTCTGTCTTAGCATATTAAAGGTTCTGAAGTAGTTCTGCAGTGAAGAAATCTGTTTAACACTATTAAACCTAGTTTTTCTATGTTTTCTTTGGGGGGGCGGCGTAACTTGGAGTACTACATGGTATTGGGGGGATACCTATTATCAGTTGGTTAACCAATATTCCATGGAATACTTGTACTGTGAGATCCTTGTAGATAAAAACAATATTCTATTTGGCTTTAGAGTTAAGTGCATTAACTTCAGATAGATGTCGTTTTCTCCCAACTTTTGTTATTTCTTAGCTGTACGTAATCTTAAGCTCCTGTGACTCAGTTTCTTCATAAACTAGAAACAATAGTATCTACCTGATGCTTGTGAGGACAATTAAATGAGATGGTTAATATAAAGCATTTAACAGAGCACTTGGTAAATAGTAGGAGCCAAATAATTTAGTTTTTTTTATTGTTGTTGTTCTTATTATTATTATCATTGCTATTCCTATCTAGGTCACATAGCTATTTCAATAAATATTTGTTGAATTTATGTAATAGTTTTCAGTTACATTATTTAATATTTTTACCTTGTCTATATAGTTTTAAATTTGTTTGAAATTTTTAGATAATATATATAGCACATGAATATGTTTTATAGCATATCTTCTGGTAAACTTTTACTTTAATATTTAAATTTGCTACATGGTTAGAAGAGAGATTAAAATGTCTCTTTTTTTCTTCTTCTAATTTTAGAGACCTATTACTACATTTCTCCATTAGTTGGTGTCTTTTTCTTGGCTCTAACTCCTATCTGGATTATAATAGCTGCCAAACATCCAGCCACGAGGACAGTTCTCCACTCAGGCTGGGAACCTGTAATAACGGCTATGGTTATAAGTAGGTTAGTATTAAAATGTGTGTGTTTACGTGTGTGTGTGTGTGTGTGTGTGTGTGTGAGAGAGAGAGAGAGAGAGAGAGAGAGTTTGTAGTTCATATGCATGTATTTGTGTGTATATTAAAATAAATCAATTGCCTATTTTTATTTTTTGGATCAATTATTTTATGGCCAACTCTTTATTATCCTAGGTAATAAGGGAAATAAATGACAGGAATTATTGAACTAGATAGATGTACAGAACCTCATTTGCCTGCCGGTTTCAAACTTTTCACCAACCAAATCCTTATCAGATCTCTGAGTAAAATTTAGTGGTGTTTGTCTTTGTGTGTGTGTGTTTTAAGCTGAAAAAACCTTATTTTTAATAGTAAATTGCTCAGATAGGTATCAGAAAGCCTTGGAAATGTATATACCCTTTGACTACTTCCACTTTTAGGACTCTGACAGGACTTAAGGATATAATTAAGGTTATATGCAAAAGACTTAGTTGGAAGGATCATCATCACAGCGGAATGTGTAATAAATGGAGGGGAGAGAGGACACCAGAGAGGCCTAGCAAAGACGCTGTGGCATTAGCCACAAAACGGAATCCCAGTCACCTGTTGAAAACAACATCGTCACATTTCTCTTGATGTGGGAAAGGGTTAATTATACATTTGATGAAAAGAATAAGCTAAAAATGAGTATGAATTTCCTGTTAAACATGGTACATGGATAGGCGTCTAACATCCTTCCCGAAACTTCTAAAATGACAGCAAAAGAATAAAAAGCTATAAAACCACAAGGACAGAAGGCGAGCAGAGGGGACGACAGCAGGTGTGAGAGTTGATGAAATTAGTGAGGTGGGAAGCAGGTGGATGGTTGTTAACTCACAGAATGTGAGAGCTGAAACCTAAGTGCCCGCAGGGTGAGACGGTACCCGTAAGAAAAAAGTGGATCCGAGCCTCAGAAACCCAGAAAGGTGGAGGAATAAGAGGCCCTAAGTACTTCTGTGAGCCGAAATAGAGAAGATTGGTTGAACATTTATATAAGAAGCAATTAGATCCTTAATGCCCTTCTCTAGCTTGATGACCCAGGTGACTGCCCCACCCCACCCCCCACCACCTTAGCAGAAGACAAGAATTAACTATGGAGAGAACAAATCTGAGAGGCTCTGGATTCAGAAGCACCTACACAAGTGAGGATGCGCATTAAGCCCTGTATGAAAAATAGGATTAAGAGAAAGTCTATAAATGCCGAACAGTGAAAACCCCTATCCCATTTCCTTTTCTTTGCTTGTAGACTGCTGGTAGTCAGGCTTATACCCTCAGGCAAAAAAATTAGGTTATATCTTCCTGGAGAAAGTTATCAGCACAGTGTTAAAAACTGTAGATACTGACCTTTGTGGGTCTTTTAGTGAAAGAGTCACATGCCTGCCTGACCATTATTCAGTGAGGTGCACCTGCTGACAAGCTCTGCCCAGGCACACAGCGCCAGGTATGCTTTATGGTACCCCTTAGAGGAGGAGTAGACAATGAAGGATGCCCAGGTATTTGAAGCTATGGCATCCACAGTGTAAGAACAGAATGCCTTAATGAGGAGGGCTTGAAAAACAGAAGGCGCTCTTGGGAATTTAAAAATACACAACTGGCAGAAACAAAAAATTCAGTAGGAAAGTTAGAAGACAGGGTTGACGAACTATCCTGGAAAGTAGAACAGAGCAAAAGAGTGGGACCTGGAGGCAAATGATAAGAAGAGGAAACTATCAAATACATAATACAAGAAAATTCCCCAAAACTGAAGAACATAGACTTCCAGATTGAAAGGGCCCACTGAAGACCCAACACAGTGAATTGGAATAGGAGGGACCAAACCAAAGCACATTATCATAAATCCCAAAATCCTTCAGAGAGAAAAAGCGGGTTGCGTATACAGGATTGGGAATCAGTGATATCCAATAGCAACACCAGAAGTGATTCCTTCAGAATTCTGCAGGAAAATGATTTTAAGCGTAAAATATGGTCACGGCATCAACCAAATGTAAAGATAGACTCAGGAAGTTTTCAGAAATGCAGGATCTCAGAAAATGTATTCCCATGAACCCTTTCTTATAAGAAAGCTAATAGAAGATATGGTCTTATCAAAACGGAAATAAGGTGACACAGGAAAGAGGAAATCTGTTTCGTGATAGTGTGTGGTTCATTTTTGTGTAATGTAGATTGCTTTTTCCTGGAAGGTTCAGGCAACAGGATCCTGTGAAATGCTGGGACTTGGTCATAGCCCATTGACCAAGACCCAGCATGGGAAGATGACAGATGACAGCCGTGCATCAGAGCAACAGTCGAGGTTGGCAGGAGGTCATTAGGCTTAAGGAGAAATGTCTCTAAGAAAAACAGAAGTGGAATTGATCGATTACCTGAAATGTCTTCAGAGGCATTTCATTAACTTGGTTACAAATTTGAGGCTGATTTACTAATAAATAGTAGCTAAAAATTTAAGAAAAATATGAGGCAAAGCAAAAAGTACAAGTGAGGAAATCTAATAATACAATTTGTGGCTCAGTTGTGAATAACGATTCCAGTGTTTTAATAAACCCTAAATATTTCACCAAAAATTATAACCAGCTTGGCAGGATAGAGGGACGAAGGGAATTGTGAAGTGACTAAAGTTGGAAGGAAGGATAAGCGAGACTGAACCTCATCTGCTAGAGTAGAAGTCATTAGGTAAAAATTAAAAATCAAGAAATAGTAGTAAAAACATGTTATTTATAAATAACAAAATTAAATGCAAGAAGTAACAGCTAAAGAAGTTTAGAAGAATTACTAATGGAGAACAGGATTAGGGGTTGAGACTAGAGACTATATAATAAGCTTTGTGGTACTTTTACTTTTTAAATACACGTTTGATAAAAATAAAATTTAATAGAAGTGGAGAAAACTACTTTTATAATTTGTCTTTATTTTTAAACCTATATGTGTTTTAAAATATCTGAGAAACTGTATACCAACATCCTAACAGTATAACTCTGAAAGATGTTAACTATGGTTGATTTTTTCTTTTTTTCCCTCCACTTTTTTTTTACACATAACCAGTTCAATAGAATATGTATTTTTTAAAAAATTGGGCTTAAAATATTCAGGTATTTCTAAGGGTGACTATTTTTGGACTTGATAGTGTATCTTTTAATGGGAACTTCTAGCAGTTTGGGCATATCGACCTATTCATTTATTTTACTAAAGAATTAAATAATCAAGATTTAATAATTTCCTAATATTAACTATCAAATAGTGGTAAGAACATTTAATCTGGTATTTTGACCATAAACCCCATTCTGTAACAGTGTATAGTTCATTTTTCTGTAATGTGGATCACATTTTCCTGGAAGAGTTAGGCAATAGGACCCCATGGAATATTGGGACTGGCAATGTTTCAGAGTATGTAGACCAAGAGACTGAAGTTAACCAATAGATAATAGTCTTGGAAACTTTAAAAAAAAAACAAATCTCCAAGCTCCACTGAGACATTGCGAGTGTATGGCTTGCCACTGTATAATTGTATGTCATTTTTTCCAGACCTCTGTTCTCAAGATCAGCTCTTTCTACAGCTACAACTCATTATTTTAATTTACCAGTGATAAGACACACCCAAACTATAACTGGTTTTAATACAATAGAAATCATCCCTTTAAAGCCTTGTTTAGTTCAAATATGAAAAGATGCTCTTTTTAAAAATTATTTTTAAATGATAAAAGCAATAAATGTATAAGGTTTTTAAAAATTAATAAGCATAGGATATAAAATGACCATTATTCTTCCGTCAGTCTCACCTGCTAGAGATAAACATTGTTGATAATGTCTTATATGCCTTTGCAGACATTTTCATGCACTTAAAGTGTGTGTTTTCCCTTTTTACAAGTAGCATATCTTGGAGAAAAGAAAAAGCCCTGCTATGTGGGCCTACATCTTATGCCTTGTTTTATTTTCAATATTTAGCTGTTGACATTGATTTTCACTTTGAACATTGTTTCTTTTTTTTTTTCTATTTTTTCATGCCTAAATATTTTATTTTTAAAAGTAGGGATGTTTGTGTGTGTAAAGGAAAGCTTCCAATTAGTACATTTCCTTTCCTCTTCCCTAAATTATATGATTTTATATCTTTCAGCATTGGAGGCCTTATTCTGGACACAACCGTATCTGATCCTAACTTGGTTGGAATTGTCGTTTACACACCAGTTATCAATGGTAAGAATTAGATATGCTATTTCATAATGACATCAAATCTTCACATACCTTTAGATACTAATAGGAATCTTAGGGTTCAGATTTTAAGAGTAGATGTCTCTTCCCATCCCGTCCATTTTTCCTCTAACCCCAGCTTGTTGCTGACAGCGGAAGTGCCATTCCCTTTTCTCACTATGTAGAAGTCACTTTTGAAAAGAATTATTTCTTAATCTTACCACTAGATATTATTTTGAGAATCAGGCGTATCTGACCTTTAAGGTCACTGTGGCAACAGGTGCTATTTCGGTTCCGGATCCTTTGGGTGTATCTGCTGCCTTCTGTCATGTTGTCGCTGCACCTGTCAGTCTCATGGATAAATTAGAGTTAGCCAGGTTTAAGCATCGCTTGAGTCAACGCAGTGCATTGCAGTCTATCACACCTCTGCCGATCCCTTGAAAATCTGCCTGATAATTTTGCTTATCTATAAAATGAAAATTATAATACTTAAATTCACAGGCATTTTTTGTATGAATTCCATTTAATAAGATCATTTTAATCCAGTCCTACTGGCTTTTGGGCTGGCCATCATTAAGTTGGATTTTAGTGTAAACTAAGCCAATATAATTTAAAAAGTAATTCTACCTGGGGAAAAACATGTCATAGGATAGACTACACATAACTCACTTTTGTATATTTATGTACAGGCAAATCTGTTATATAAAGGCACGGTCTCCAAAATCTAATTTTATACCTAAAATTTCTACATTTAAATGTTTGTGGACCTTTAGAACGTCCATCAATAAATTTCTCTTATAGACCTCCCTCCGCATTTTTCTGGTGCCCCTATTCTCCCCGTCACCTGCTCTTAAAATCATGGAGTCACCTGATCCAACCTGGCCCTTCATCCTCTTTCAATAGACAATGACCAGACCTTGTTTCTTTTCTCTTTAACATAATTCACTTATTCATTTATTTATATAGCAAGCAAATCACATCATCATAGTCTTCTAATGTCTCCCTTTAGCCATCATTCAAATAATAAAGTCCCTATTCAATGCAAATTAAATTTCACTAACAGACTGATCTTTTTTGAACCTTGTTTTTTAATTACATCAGTTTTAAGATGATGAACTTTGCAGTGGTTTTCTCCTGCCTATGAAATCAAGTTTGAATTCTTCTGCCTAGCTTCAATGTTCTCTATGCCTTTGGATGTATGCAACTTCTTCCTTTGTCATTCTAACCAGATTCTTATACTGAGGCCCTACAGAGTTCTAGTTTTCACTGTGTAGAATGATTACTGCTTTTCTTCCACCTGTTCAAATATTCTTCTGTGAATATTAGTTGATGAATGCACTAGGATAAATGTTGTCAAATAGTGACTGATAGAGCTGTATTGTCTAATATTTCAGTGAGAAATTTAAATTACAACAATCCTATTATTAGTAAGTTTTAATGAATATTTCTATTATCTCACCTTACATAAGGACTGATTCTAGGGCTTGTTGTATTTTTTGAACTGGGTAGTGGGTACGTGATTTCGTATTATGATTCTTCATAGCTTACATGTATTTTATAAATATTTTTGTATTGAAAGTAGCACTTTTAGATTCCTTATTAAATGGTCGACAGTGAAAAGAATAGAATTAGGATAACACCTAGAAGTCGAAATGAGGAACTTTTTCTAAGATAGGAGAGAGATAGTTGTATTAATTGGTAAGGAGGCAAGGAGTAATAGAGAGAGGCTGAGGATGCACGAGATGGTGAATAATGAGAGACCAACTCCATGAAATGGTAGACTATAAAGAAGCCTTGAGAAGAAAGGATACCCCTCGTTTGATGGCCTAGAAAAGGGAGTCCTCAAGAGAGGTAGGTAGAAATACAGAGGTATGAGGTAGGGGAGAGAGACTAAGGCCTTACTTATATTGACAGCCTCAACTGTCCCAAGAAAGTGGATTGATTCATTTCTGTAGAGGAGTGTTTCCCAACCTTTTTCATGTCACGGCACACATAGAAATTTATATATTTGGGTTGCACACTGTGGTGAAGAGGCAGGCTGTTCGAACCAGGCCTACTTGTAATCCCAGGCCTCTTCTGCCCTTGCAGACCTTGGGTAATACACCTCTAACCCATTCAAGGAATACTGGTTGGGAAGTTCTGACCCAGGGCAGTGTTTCTCAGTCTTTGTTGTTCATTATCCTGCGAAGGACCCATTTGAAACAATTTTTTTTCCCCTAAATGTGCTTACCCATGAAATTTTAATATCACAGATAACCTTTTTATCCATTTATATACTGTATGTATATCTGTGCTTTTTAGATAAAATGAGTTAAGAATTTTTTTCTGTCCCCAAAACCAATTTTTGACCGCATTAAGAATACATGATCTAAGGTAAGGGAAATAGAAAATTTGGAGACTTTGTCATTCATTCATCAGATTGTCTGGAAGGAAGCAGTAAAGGGTAATGGATTAGGGACGTGGGAGGTGAATGTGCCCGTCCTTGTTCAGATGAAAGGGTCTTCGCTATGAGGGGGTTCCATGTGTATTTCTTCTTAAAGATAAGAAAAAGTGGAAGACTCATCTCCCCGATCCCTTTGCATTTCTTAAAACTAGAAGTGTAATTTCTGCATGTGAGTTCTGGTAAGGAGTCATGGGAGGATAGGTGAAAATGCAGAGACATACGGAGGTGGCTAAAATATGTAGGTATCTATGGATGATATTAGATCTGCCATGCTGTTGATTATAAAGATTTACTGGTTAACAAAAATGAACTTTCGCTTCAAGTTCCCTTGGGAATGTCCAAAAGATTTCTTGACATAATGTGAAATATATACAATGTGAGTTCTAAACATTTGCTGGAAACATGTATTTCTAAATTTAACAAAACACGAAGTGGGATTTTAAAGCGGTCCCTAGATGAACCTACTGATAATTTATTTATACTATCAAACTTTTTATTATCCGTTGAGTTTATTGTAGCATAAGGCACTTAAAAATTAGGTCTTGTGGATGCTGAGGGATCTCACTAATTATTTAGTATATTGGCAAAGCTGTTCTTACTAATGTTATTAATTTATGTGACACAATTTTTAGATGCTCTCTACTAGCTTTAGTAATGCAAATAGTTTGTGAAGAATTTAACTAATTCGAAAGAAACACGGATAGACTAGCTCTTCGAAAGATAGTGTCATAATAGCAGGAAAGCATTTTCGATATTAAAGAAAGCTATTTCAAGCTATTTCCTCTGTAGTTTAAAAATATAACCAGTGATCATGATGAGGTCACGATGGGGTTTTAACCTCCTGAGAGATTAAAACTTTAATAAATTCCTACACTAATTATGTTGTTTACATTAAAGTTTTATTCACTTTATCTGGAAAAATTATCCAGTCTCTTTATAAAGTCTCAGTTCATTCTTTTTTTAGTTTGGTGAAGTTGTAACACCAGCTTTGTCTGTGTTTCCTGGACTACACAGTGAAGCAGGTCAAAGAATGCAGGGAAGAAGAAAGTGATAAGTTGATAGTAAGGATTCGTTTGCATTGATAATCAATGTGCTAATCTGGACATGGTAACAAAGAAAAGATAAAAGTAGTTCTATGAAGTTCTACCAGTGGTTTTTTAGAAGATAGCTACAGCTAATCATTAATAGCTTTTTGCTTCAAATTTAATCCAAGGGCGGTTACAGATAGAGTAGATATTCTTTGGGTTTAATAGCTCATGCTTTCTTCATTTGCACTAAAGCATTCCATATCTAACAAAACACCAAAGAGAACATTACACCCAAGAGAATCCCCAGAGTAAATGAAGATAAAAAGGAAACTACCATTTATGCTTTCCTATGGCAAATACCTGGCATTGAAAAAATGTATCCAAAATGCCACCTTTTCCTCTGCATTAAATAGCATAATTCTTAGCATCCAATTCTTCTCCTTTTGGGGGGCTATGAATTAAAATCCATGGATGATAATAGGCTTTTCTTATTGTTTTACCCAGCAATTCTTGGTGAAAGTTTGTGCGTGGTGTAAAGACTCTTCCTCTTTCTGTTTCTAGGATATGCTAATTTACTTCCAGTTAGAGGTCTAAGTTATTGGCCTTGTTTATGTTCTAGAATCAGATGAGTGCCAATACGTACCAGCTATTCAGTGTTCTCTTCCAGTCGTTTACTTCACAAAGTGAGCTCAGATTTAGCAAATCCAGATTTTTAGAAATAGTCATCACTAACTTCTAATGGAAAATTCACTGAGTAAACAGAAGGCAGATTAATTGATTATTTAAAATATGGACACCCAAGTGATTTATTCTTTCTTCCTTTTTATTTTTTATTTTTTTGAACAAAATGATATGTGAATTGAAAAGTAACACAGTTCCTGCACATTCTCTGACTAATGAAGTCTTCAGCAAGTTAAGTGTGAGGACTTACAATTAAGAAAATACCAAGTCAGAATCACATTATTTGTACAAGTTGTATCATTATCATCATCATTGTCAACAAATGTTGAGCTTTACCAAGTGAAGAGACTGTTAAGTATCTTTCATGCCTGCCTTATTTTATTTAATTCTACCTCTGATGCATTAGACATAAATTACCCTTATTTTTCAGATTGGAAAACTAAACTCCAAGAGGATAAACATCATTGAAGTCACATAAGTGGCTGAGGCAGTTTTCAAACCCATGTGGTCTAAGCCAGAATCAACTCTGCAGAGCACAGAGCTCTGCATTTATGGGCTTTAATTAGGCAACCTCGTCAATGTCGCTTTGTTTCTCTTTCAAATATATTTTTAAAGAAATTTATTTTCCTTCAGAAATTTTTTATAACTCTCTGAGATCCATTTTTAAGTCATTTTTATGATAAACTATTTTAAGTTATCTTAAGAATTTGCTTTTAATGAATTTTTTATTTACTAAATGAGACATGGCAAGGAAATCATGAAGTTACATTTACTTTAAGTAATTACAATTTGTTTTAAAATATAATGTTTTATAATTTATATAGATATTAAATCATTATGTTGTTATACCTGAAACTAATAGAATGTATGTCAGTTATACCTCAGTTAAAAAAATAATGTTTAAATTGATTTATTTTTGATGCACTGATCCAAGAAATCAATTTCTCAGCTTAAAAAAGGCAGGGGAGGTTTATGCTTTTCCTGTTTCTCTATTTAATTTTTTTCCGTGATTAAAAAACATTAAATTCTTATTTCCACAATAACAAATTATTAGAATGCCCTGAATGCCAGAATTGCACTGGCTATCAAAGCAATATATAAGTCATATAGACTGACTTCAAAGAAAATCTCTCAACCTGTGTTTCTGAGCGTAATGCTTATGTATACTCCAGTTAAACTGTTTAGATTTGGAGCCTGCTAGGCCTGGATTTCTCCATAGTAAGTTACCTATTGCTAGGTCCTAAAAATCACATCCTAAATTTTCAACCAAAGAATTCATTATCTAGCAACAACCAGATATTCCTATTACAAAAACAAAACAAAACAAACAAAAACAGGTAGTCTCACCACAGATGTTTTTTGGGGAAAATCTGTTTCATATCCAGGTAATTTGGATCAAGAGTAGGTGATAGTCCTGGCCACAGAGTTGCTGGCTTCTGATTCTCTCTGATGTCATCAAAACTTTTGAATGTTAGCACCTGGTTCAGACATCCTGTTGGAAGTGTTCTCTAACTCTCCTTGTTTAAAATTCTCCCTCTCCAGTATGTAACGTGTGATTCAAATGGAGTCCTGCACAGACTTGGAAGATTTTCAGTTCTTATAATTTCACGCTTCTTGCAGAGCTTATTCTGCCAACTTTTAAAGCATAGAGCTAGGTCTAGGGAAATGGTCCATTTTGAAAATGTTAGAGTTGTTTCCAGTATGTTTTTTTCCTAAGTAAGCTGAATTTGTCAGATTCATTCATTCAACAATATTTAGTGAGTTACTGTTATATACAAGTACTATTCTAGGCTCGGGATATCTGTGAACAAATTAGACAAAAACTTCTGCCCTCATGAAATTTACATTCTAGTTAGGAGGAGATAGACAATAAATCATGAGCATAATGTATAAAAATAGAGTATGTTAGAAGATGGTAAATGTTATGAAAAAGTTGGGCAGAATGAGAAAAGATGAAATACTGCCAATTTGCGACAACACGGATGGATCCTGAGATAAACATGCCAAGTGAAATAAGTCAGACAGAAAAAGTCGAAAACTATGTGATTTCACTCATGTGGAATATAAAACTGAAAGCAACAAACAAACGTGACAAACAGAGGCTCATAGACAGAGACAGTGGATTAGTGGTTACCAGAGGGAGTCGGGGAGAGGTAGATAGGGGTAAAAAAGGCAAATATTTGGTGATGGAAGGAAATTTAACTGTGGATGGTGAACACGCAATACAATACACACACACACACACACACACACACACACACGCAACATACTGTTGAAATGTACAACCGAAGCTTATTTGATTTTATTACTGTCACCCCAACGATTTTTACTAAAAAAAACACAACAGTTGGACGGTCAAGTAAATGCATTGGGAACGTTAGGTTAAGGGACTATAATTTTAAATGAGGTGATCTAGGTAAACTCATTGAATTGGTACATTTACATATAATTTGGGTTGTATTTGTTTTTATAGCATTTTAAGGATTATAAAACAATATTTAGAGAAGATATTTTAAATTGCCATTTTGCAAAAATTAAGTAACAAAGGCCTAAGGAGATTAAGCTAACATGGCCAGAATAACAAAGCCAGAAAGTAGAGCTGAGACTCAAATTATATCTTCTGACTGTAAAACCAGTGATCTTTCCACTCTATTGCACAGTCATTCACTCATGACGGTAACTGCCTCCTAAGTGAGCAGTGTAGACTAACTCATCTCGAGGCATAATCTGTATTAATAGTAGGAATTTTAAGTGCTTTGTCTGCTTCAACTTAGCATTTAGCTGTTTTGTTTGATTTTTAGAGATTTTTTTTTAGATGAAATTTCTTGCCGATTGTTTTTTAGATTGCCTTTTATTTTCTTTATTGTTGTTGCTATTGATGTTGGAATATATACAAAAGATTTAAAATGTTTTTCTATGTGTGGGTATGCAGAGACATAATTGCATTGAAAATATTCTTGTCTGTTGTTTAAATTTTGGTAACCTGATTTGTAAATAAATAGTGGATATTTTTTCCAGTACCTAGTTTATTTATGTATTTTTTCTAGGTTTTGCTATTTCTAGGTTTCCCTATTTTTAATAATGTGGAATAAATGCAAAATACAAGTACACGTAGTTTAAAGAATAATCATAAGGAAAACTACTGAGTAGCCAGTATTTACGCCAGTACCTTAAAGTACTTTTTCATAAAGTTTACTAGCAATTTGGATCAACCTCTTGGCGAACTCTCTATTCTTTTTTCCTTTTTTCTATTGATTTTTAGGAATTCTTCATATATTTTAGACAGTTGTCCTTTGTTTTATAAAGATCTTCCACTCTGAGGCTTGCCTTTTCACTTTCTCTACTATGTATGTTGATGAACAAGATTTTTAAATTATACTGTAGATAGATTTATCAACGCTTTTCTTTATAGTTTGCTGTTTTTCTATTACGTCTTCAAAAAATCAGTCCTTCCCATCCGTTTTATATTATCTTCTAAAGTTTAATAATTTTGCCTTTCACAAAATATCTTTAATCCACCTGGAATTGATTTTTGTGAATCATATTAGAATAAGGGTCTAATTTCATGGGGCTTTTGGGGGGCATATTAATAACCAATTATCACTGCACGGTTTATTGAAAAGTCTATAGCATTCTTTTTTTCATATTATAAATTTATTTATTTTTTTTGTGTGACATTGGGTAACGAAATCCAATAAGTTTCAGCTGTAAGGCAGTACGGCATATATATATTTACACTGCGTGTTCACCTCCCATCGTTAAATTTCTTTCTGTCGCCACATATTTGATGCCCTTTATCCCATCTACCTCCCCGCCTCCCCCATCCTCTACCCTCTGGTAACCACTAGTCTACAGTTCACGTCCAAGAGTCTCTGTTTGTATGTCCTGTTCATTTATTGCTTTTAGGTTTATATCCCACATATAAGTGATATCATGTGATTTTCAACTAGCTTATTTTCTGTCTAGCTTATTTTGCTTAGCATGATTATCTCGAGGTCCACCCATATTGTCGCAAATGGCTGTATTTCATCTCTTCTAATGGCTGAGTAATATTCCATTGTATATATGTACCATAGCTTCTTTATCCAATCATCCATTGTAGGACACTTCAGTTGCTTCCATGTCCTGGCCACTGTGAATAATGCCGCTATGAACATCAATGTGCAAATATCTTTTTGGATATGGGTTTTCAAGTTTTTAGGGTAAATATCCAGTAGAGGGATTGCTGGATCTTATGATAGATCAATTCTTAGTTTTTTGAGGAACCTCCATACTGTTTTCCATAATGACTGTACCAATTTGCAGTCTCATTAGCAGTGTATAAAGGTTCCTTTTTTTTCTGCATCCTCTCAGGCATTTGTTATTACTTGTCCTGTTGATTATAGCTATTCTGACAGGTGTGAGATGGCATCTCATTGTGGTTTTGATTTGCTTTTCCCTAATAGCTAGCGACGTTGAGCATCTTTTCAAATATTTGTTGGCCATTTGTATGTCCTCTAGGGAGAAGTGTCTGTTTAGGTCCTCTGCCCATTTTTTGATTGGAACATTTATTTTTTTGTTGTCATTGAGTTGTGTGAGTTCTTGTTTATTTTGGGTATTAGGCCTTTATCGGAGGTGTTGCTTCAAATATATTTTCTCATTCGGATGGTTGTCTCTTTACCTTGTTGACTGATGATTTCTTTTGCTGAGCAGAAGTATAGCATTCTTAATTGATCTGCAGTACCTTCTTTGTCATATCTCAGGTTTTGTGTTTGTGTGTGTTTATCTGGCTAAAGAAGTCCTCCTCAATTCCTGGTTTTCTAAGCGTTTTTAATCCTAAATGATAAAATGTTGAATTTTACTATTTTTTTCTGCATTCATTTATGTAATGATATTATTTCTTTTCCTACCTTTATCGGTTAATGTGGTAAATTGCATTAATTTATTTTCAAATATTAAATCAACCTTGTATTTGTAGGATAAATCCAGTTTGGTCATAATGTGTTGTACATTTCATATATTGCTGGATTCTTTTCGCTAATAATTTGTTTAGTATTTTTTGCATTTATTTTTATTCATGAGATTGACCTATAATTTTCCTTTTTCATATTTTCATTTTTGGATTTTGAACGCTGAGTTATACTAGACTCTCTCATTATATGAGTTAGATTTATTTATTCTTATTTTACACTTTCCTTTACCATCCCAAATAATATGTGTAAGATTGAAATTATTTGTTGCTTAAATATTCATAGAACTCACTTGGAAAAAAACCAACAAAGCGGAAAATATATGTGGGCCTGGTGATTTGGCGGAAGATTTTAAATTTTGGATTAAATTTCTTTAATCACTATAGAATGATTCAGAGTTTCTATTTCTTCCTGAGTTAATTTTGTTATATACATTAGGATATTTTTATATTTATTTTAATTTTTAAGTTTATTGGCAATAAAGTTAGTTATAATATTCTGATTTTTTAAATGTTGGGAATAATCGGAATTATGACTCTCTTTTTTGTTCCTGATATTTTACTACTCTTTTTTTTCTTTTCAAATAACCAATGTTTAGCTATTATCAATCTTTCTAATTTCTTCTATTTTCATTATTTTCCTTCTCTTACTTTGTGTTTATTTTTCTGTCTTTTCTAACTTCCTGAGATGGATGCTTAGTTCAATAAGCCTCCCTCTTTTCTAATATATGCATTTAAGACTATAAGTGTGCCTCTTAATACTGCTTTAGCTGTATCCCATCTGCTTTTGTATGTAGTATTTAATTGCCATTTAATTACAAATATTTTCTACTTTCTATTATGCTTTCTTCTTTAATTTACACATTATTTAGAGATAGTTTTCTCAGTTTTCAGGTAGCGGAGGCATATATCAATTCCTTTATTACAGGGTTCCTCAATCTTGACATTACTGACATTTGGGGCCAGATAATTCCTTATTGTTGTAGGGCTTCCTGTGCTCTATAGGATGTTTAGCAACAATTTATGCCTAGAAGTAAGCAGGCTTTTCCTTCTGTTAGGTCATCAGTTCAGAGGATTGAGTTAATCTAGTCAGTAGTTGAGCTGGGTTTGTTTTCTGTGATGATTAGAGTTACTCTCAGTGCACCACTGACTTCAAATTTCTTTGTCGATGAGCTCCTGCTACCTTATGCTTAGTGTGAAGTCTGAAGTGCTTTATGCCTGCATCCTGGAAGGCTTAACTATCTGTACTCTTGCTCGTTACTTGGTGCAAGGCGTAGGATGGAGTTTGGGATTCTTGCACTATTCTTAATCTTAAGCAGTTCCTATATATTTAGTCCTCAGAGGTGAGGCTTTCTCAACTTTTCTTCCCTTCCCCCTACTGACAGTCAAACTCTGTCAGACTGGGCTTGAGCAGAAGATTTTCTTCCACTCCTCCAGTAGCAGACAGCTGTTACTTCTACTTTTCCTGCAATGGCAACTGATCTTTCTCGGGGATCAGATAGTGAGTATGTTTTCTTTATCATCCCAAGCAGATTATGCTTCCTATGGGAGAGAGATTCAGAAATAGATAGATATGATTTCTTGCCTGTGTGCCACCAAGGTTTGCTCTCTCGAGTCCTCTTCCCTACCTCACTCTGTCTCACCAGCACCTGGTGAGGGCTTACAGAAATAACTGGCAAGTGAATGTGGATTCTTTTTGTGTCTAGGACTCCCAGGTGTTATTCTAAATTGTTATGCCAGCTCACAGTCAGCATTTAAGTATTTGTAATTTTCAGTTTTTTCCTTCTTGCTTTTATGGCTACCGCCTCTCCTCCCATACTCCGTAAAAGGGGAAAGAGTTTGGGTGTCTTGTCTCACCTTGGGGGAGCTTACCACACTTTGGAATTAATTTCACTTCTCAGGATCATTTCCTCTTCCTTGGAGTATATGAGAAGATAATCTATGTTAAAAGGTGACTTTCTTGAGTGTAGTTTTTAGTGCTGCAAACCAATTTCTTTAGTAAGCTGAGAAGAAAAGTATTAAGCCTTGTCTATTTGAGTAAATTTAGCTTATTTTTCCTCTCATTATGATGAGGAACATGATGCATCTTGTTACCTAGCTTTATTTCTTGGTTGTGATAGTAATTTTTAAAAATTACTTAGTTCAGTCTGCTTTTAGACCAGATGATGGTCAGAGTTGAAAAAATAATGACTAAGTCTTTCGTAACAATGGTTTTATTTTATGCCTTTGGAAAATATACTTCAACATTAAATAAATCAGCATTTCATGTTTTGGTTAATAATATGTCACAGTTATTGGCCTAGAATGTGACATAGAGGGCCTTACATTTGGTTGAATTTATGCAAGTTGTTTAAAATATGAGAATAACTACTTTGTTTTTCCTGTGTTTCAGGTATTGGTGGTAATTTGGTGGCCATTCAGGCTAGCAGGATTTCTACCTACCTCCATTTACATAGCATTCCAGGAGAATTACCCGAGGAACCTAAAACTTGTTACTACCCATTTAGAACTTTTTTTGGTCCAGGTATGTACTTGTGAATTTTTGAACATTTTATTTTAAGAACTATTATTCTTTGTGAGTATAAGCAGGCAAGCTTTGTTGAGTATATATTTTGTTTGTGATTGTTACACTTTTCTGTTTCTGATCACTAAATAGATTTTAAATAGAATAGATTTTGTTCAGTAAATCTCAGGGAGCAAGAAGTCACTTTTATCAATTCTGCAGTTGCTGAGGAATTTTGTATAATTTTTCTCATTTGTCCCTTTCGCTGGGATATCCTGTTTATGAGTCAGGAAAGAGGAACCTCACAGATACAAGATAACATTGCTAGGTGATTTAGGGAGACAGATGTACTGTCTTTCCTATGTTAATCTCTTTGGGTTTTCTAAATGTGGGCATTTGATCCCAGACTAACAGGATGAGAGCTGATAACCTCAGTTACAAGGGACCAGTGCATTGTTTATATCAACCAGGCACATGATTGCCAAAAAATTAAAACAATCGTAAACCTCATAATGTGGGCCTTTATTTTTCCTGATAAAAATAAATGTAATTTTTGACCTTTGAGTGAGAATCAAAAATGCCCAGACTTGTCATATCAGCAAAAGGACTCTAAAGGAAAATTAAAATTAAAATATTTCTGTACTTTAAGAACTTTATATTTTTTCTTTTGTCATCCCTCTATTTTTATGAAAGGTATTAAAGTCTGACCAATGTTCTTCATAGTAAATTTTCATCAACTACCTTTTACTTAATTAACATAGAACATTTTGTGAGAATTTTAAAGAATTAAGTGAATTGTAAATAGTTGGAATTTATTTTTAGCAATTAAATTTTGTGCGATGCTATGCAGTATAGTAACTGGGAAGTAATCTTCACATTTTAATAACCGTGACCTATTATTAAGAAAAGTATGACTTTGTTTTAACAACTTTTACATTTTATATTACAGGAGTAAATAATAAGTCTGCTCAAGTTCTACTGCTTTTAGTGATTCCTGGGCATTTAATTTTCCTCTACACTATTCATCTGATGAAAAGCGGTCATACATCTCTAACTGTAATCTTCATAGTAGTATACTTATTTGCTGCTGTGTTACAGGTAAGAGTTAAAGCCTCTCACAGTCTTTTTATGCTCAGGTCGATATAAAAGTATAACTGTAAATCTAAAGGCACACAAAATATTTTAAGAGTTCAAAAACCAGCCTAATGCCTTCATATTGACTTGATCTTCTTAAAACCAATAACTCAAGACCAGTTTTAATATGATCTGATCAATAGAACCTTTGGTTCCTTTTTCCTGGATTCTGTATCTTCCTGTTTTCTGTTCGCTTGTTTTGCATGAATATATCTTCTGATAGATTTCTGAGAAAGAGTGCATGGAAGTAAATATTTTGAGCTTTTGCATGTTGTAAAATGCAAATTTTTTTTTAACATGGATATGTTGACTGGATATAGAATTCTGTTTCTTTTAGAATTTTAGAGACATTGCTTCCGTGCCTTTTAACTTCTATTACCATGGAGAAAAACAACAGATACCATTCTCACTGCTGATTTCATTGTACAAAGCTACTTGTAACTCCCTGGAAGCTTGCAAGATCTTCTCTTTTTCCCTATTGTTCTTAACTTTCATGTTGATGTGCCCCGGTTTGGGTGTATTTGTCTGTTTTCTTGGACATTATTTGACCCTTTCAGTCTTAAAATTCATCATCTTCAGTTCTAGAAAAAATTTTTGAATTATTGCTTTGGTGATTGCCTTTCTTGTTTCTTTCTGGTATCTTATTATTTGATCCCTGGAACTCCTGCATTAAAATTTTTATCTTTTCTTATTCTCTATTTCTTTGGGGGAGATTTCTGTGACTTCCCAAAGCTTTTCTCTATTGTGTTACTGAGGTTTCTGGAGAAAGTAGAGTTGAATGCATATGCTCAACTTGCTATCTTTACATGGAAGGTGATTAATTTTGAAATTTAAGAAAATTGCCTTTATTTTCAAAATGTGTGATCAATATAATATATGTACAAAATTTTTAAATTAAATAGTACTGAAGGGTCCTACCTTTCAAACATTTCTCAGAGACAACCACTTTGAAATATTTAAGCTGTTTCTTCTGGCATTTAACTACAAATTTTAAAATAACATGTTCAAATTTCTAGTTGTGATTAACCTTTTTAATTTAGATTTTTGCTAATAAAAGTTGAGAATTTGAAGACTGTTATAATTACATTTTTCCTATATAGTTATATTACCAGTTTTTCTTAAATTAGTAATTTTGTTTCTATTATTAGGCCTATCTGGACATTGTTTACTATAGAGTCAGATAATTTACTATGGTTATATTCGTATCATTTTTCATAAACCCATACTTAATTTTTTTCTAACTGTTCCAGCTTTATTTTTCCTTCTTAGACATAGCTTCTTTTAAGCTCTGTAGGATTTGGTACCTCCTACGTTAAGAAATCCTAACCCTTTAAGAGATGCATTCAAGTAATTCTTTGAAGAGATAACATTCGAATTTGGCCTTCAAGGGCTTAGACATACAAGAGTGAGGCTAGAGGATAGGTATGGGGGCATTGTTCCAGGTGAAAGAAACTGCATGGATGAAATAAACTGCATTGGTGATAATGATGTTAATGAAATTAACTGACATTTATAGTGTTTCCTGCATGAACAGTGCTGCTTAGTACTTTACATGTTTTCATTCAGTTAATTTTCACAAACTCTATGAGATTTGTTCTTTTGATTGTAAATCAGTAATTTTTGAAGTGAAGTACATGTTAAAAAATGCATTCTATATAGAATGAAAAGATTAAAACTTCCATTCATATATTTTACCTCATTTGTTTAAAATGTCTATTCTATTTTTATGATTGCTTTCTAATACACGTAGTATATTAGCACAACGTTAAGTAAGTATGCTCAAATATTTTATACTGAAAGGGCTACATAATCTAAAACATTGGAGATTATTGAATAAAAGCATAGCAATGAGATAGCACAGAGCTTACGAGAGAAGGAGAACGTAATTCAGGATTTGACTAAGAGAGGGGAGTAGATGAGAGAAGGTTAAAAAGGTAGATTTGGGACAATGTAGAAAGGCCTCAGATGCCAGGCAAAGGAGACTAGAATCTATTCTTAAAATAACAAAACCTCTTATGACTTAATTGATATTTAACTTTTCTATAAGGCTTTATAGTAGTGAGATTTTTATTATAAATCACCTATAATTCACTTATTCATTCAATAAACCTTCATTCTAGCAGATGTATGGATAGGTTTTAAATCTCAGAATGAATCGATTCAGACCCTATCCTCAAGGATTCAGTCTGGAGGGAAAACTACTACACTGCATAAAGATTTATAATATAATATGATATGATATATAATACAAAACACTGGAAATAGCTACATGTAATCTGCTGTCAGAGCTCGGAAGAAAAAGCAACTAACTCTATCTGGGGAGTAATATTTTTCTACTGTTCAGTAGGGACAAAAGTTATTTCAGATGCTTTTTCCCTACTGACTACCTGTATTGCTATATATGATTTGGTCGCTTATTACAATTTATGTTCTCAGCATTGTGTGAGTATTATGAGAAAGATACATTCCTCAATTCCATGGGAATTATTCAGAGACTGTTCTTTTGTCTGTTGATAAACATGCCATTTTTAGAACATGTTTTATTTGCAACTCTACCTCTTTGTCTTATGAGTTGATTTGACATTTATGTTTATGGGTCTGTGCCAATACACTACCATGCTTCATTTTACTTAAGCCAATGAAGGATATAAGTAATTTTTCTGAATTTATAAAAAGATTTAAATTTCAACCTATTCTCGCAGATACCTATATGTCATTTTTAACCTCTGACCTGAATTCTGACCCGTGAAAGTTGAGAACCGGAAGCTTATTTTGCTTGACCGTCATATAGTAAGGTTTTTCTAATGCTTCATTTCGCTCCATCGAGATTCCTACCTCCTTGAGGACAGAGACTAAGCCTTTTTTCCTTTGGTGTTCCTCACAAGGCACGATGTAGCGGTTGGGTTTTGAATTCTTGGTATTTTATTCTCTTCCCAGGTTAATATGCTTTGAAGAACCTTCCCCTTACCCCTTAGTTTCCCAGCCAACTAAATGAAGGAAATCTGTTTGAAGGAAACCCGATATTGGATAATGACACGGGAACAATCATTTGCAGGACTTCTGTATTTACTCAGACGTCATTTCTTCCAGGAAGCCTTTCTTGGATACCTAATCTGGTCTGTTCCCATAGCACCCTGCGAATACAATGAGCCTAGCTTTTCCACGTTATATTGATATTATCTGTGGATGTGTCTGTCTCACCCATTCTAGAGAAAGTCTTTGTTGTACTTATTTTTGTATCTCTAGCACCGAGCCCCAACCCTAGTGCTCAGTTAATGTGTGTGAAACGGAATGACCATATCTTGCCAGCTCTGACTCCTCTTTCATTGGAAGGAGGAGGAGAGTTTACAGCTGTATTTGGGTCCCCGATATTCCAGAAGAACAGAAGAATCTAAATTTTCTTCTCCTTGATTTCAGTAAACACCAATTTACTCTCTTTCACCAGAATTTTATACTTATGTGCAAATTACACCATCTTATATTTCCCCATAGGTTTGTGCTCTCAAGAAAAATTGTTCTCAGCAAATGCAAGCCTACCTTAAATGAGCAAATGAATGCCCTGCAAAATAAAATATAGTATTGATTAATATTGATTAATAAAGTGTTTCTGTTTTATAAATAATAGTTCATGGTCATTTTGAAACATATTTTATAATATGAAAATGGCCATAACACAAATAGTACAAATTGAGAGCAAACATCTTCCATTTCTCATCTAAGTAGAACATGGCTGGGGCAGAAATATGTTCTACAGACTTAACTAAAAGAAGCATTGGCAAAACTGTAGTTGAAAAATAAATTTTAAAAAAGCACCAACAACATCGTAGTTATGATGATTCAGTGAAATTATTTTAACTATGGAAGCGTAAACATGAACGTTTCCACAGAAGAGAAATATAAGCCAAACGATCCCTCCTCATATAACGTCACATACAAAGGACAAAGGAAAAAAGAGGGAAAATAAGATTCCCATATGCATAACATTATAGAAAGACCTGGGCTCTTCAGAGTGAGACCTGAGTCTGCATTTCTGCTCTGCTACTGTTTTGTGTCCTTATCTAAGTTTCCTAAGCTCTCTGGCCTTACTTTTTTCCCTAGGCTAAGGAATCTAAAGTACTTGGTCGAGTTCCTGCAACATAATACGTTTTTAATAATGCGAGTAGCTGCAGTTTATTATCATTAATGTCATCAGCATTATTTTTTTTTCCTTCCTCATTATTGGAGCAGGTTGTTCAATGCCCTGAGTCCTTTTTCATCTCCACTCACCTTCCTTTTGGCCTGTTCTTGACTGTAGGACTCTTTTCTTGCCCTTCTGATAAGTGATCTGAGCCTCAGATACCCCCCTGTTCATTGCTTATTCCAAATTGGTATCTCTGGCTAAATGCTGAAAAGACATCTCAAACTTAACATGTCCAAAACTAAATTCCTTATTTCCTCCCAAATCTGTCCCCTATCAGTGGGGAGTGGTGCACAGGAAGTCGCAAGTGGATATAGTGAAAATGGAAATAGGCCAGGCTTAGGGTACACCAACAAGGATCCCCTCAATCTCTCAGCCCTCAGCTCCTGGAGTGGGAGAGCCTCACTCCCACAGACTTTATATCATCTCTGTCCCGGTCACACTGGGAAGTGGATGACTGAAGCTGTCATGCGCATCCCCTCCTGCATCCACGATGTGTGATTTTGTGAATTCTCCTGCAATAAATGATTTGTTACAAAGCATTGTTGTACATGATTAGTAATATACATGTTAATATGAAAATTATCTGGCAACCAAAATAATATATTAATATTAAAATCTATAATTACTACTAAAGTAATATTAAGTTAAATTGGCTTTTATGGTTAGTCAGAGAAATATATAAAACATTGTTTTCCTGAAAAATTGTATTCCAGGTATAAATAGCTAATTTTAAATTGGTCTGTTTTTAAGCGTAGAAGCGATCTATTTTTAAATTTGTTGGGCCTACAATAGGTTCCCTTCAGGGTCTCAAGTGTACTGTGTGGTTCTAATATCTCTGCATTTTACTAAGAAGCCTATAATCACCTTGTTTTGCCATGAGTTGACATTATTTTGTAGTGTTCAGTTACATTTCCTCTTGAGCTGTGACTTTCGAGAGGAAAAAAATACCGGTTCTCTTAGGTATAATCCGGTTCATCTTCTCATCGCCTCAGTTGTTCCTTATGAAAGTTTTTCACCTCTGACTGTTCTTTTTCTTGAGGTTTGGTGATCTGAGCCACTTTTCCGATACATATAGGTAAGAGTTTCAAAAATGACACTAGCAATTATTTATATAGCATTTATTATTGACCACGCACTGTTCTAGGCCCTTTACACATGTGAACTCACTGAGGACTCACAACAACCCAGTGAGGTAAGTTGTACTCCTAGTCTCCATCACAGATGAGGCACTCGGCATGGAGAGAAGTTAAGTGACTTATGCAAATCCACACAGCAAGGTGGAGTCTGGCTCCTGTTTCACAAGAATGGGTTTGACAAGAATATGTTTGACACTTTGTTTTGCTGTTAGTGAGGGTCGTCGTTTTTAGGATGGCAAATTCCGTAGGCTTAAAGCTGTCCCTTCTCTCTGGTGTCATTAGAGCTTCACGTTTCTTCCAACTAAGCGTTTTCCTCAGAAGGGCATTTATTCCCCAGAGTGTACACGGAATCTGTGCCTGCTGATGTCAAGGAGGAATCCAGTCAAGGATGTAAATATGTCCTGAGTGTCCAGAGAGAAAGGCAAAGCACTATGAGGAAGCGTTTTCTCCTGTGTGCAGAGGGAAATTTTATAGTGGATGAAATTGTGTGTTGTGAAATCCATAGAAAATGCCATTTCAGCCAAAGGAAAAATTAGGTAAATGTGAAAACTTAGGGTATATGCAACAAATAGTAAGAAAATTTCTGGACTTATGAAAGGACGTGATGGAAAATAAGATTGACAACTACAGGTTGTGGCAAGATCATGAAGGATCTTGAAGACCAAAATTAAAAGTTTAATTTATTCTATAATACTGATGGCTTTTGACATTTTCCCCGCTCCTGGCAGACTTCAGAGATCTGATGCTGTGTGGGATGGTGTGTAAGGGCTAGGGCTCTGGTTTCCACCATTCACTACCTGTGTCACCTTAGGCAAGGTACCCCTTCAGGGGCTGTGCTTTCTCGGCTCTAAAAGGAGGCTAAGAATTGGCCTACCTCCTGGGTCGTTATAAGGATGAAATGAGAGATAATGCATGTGAGGTGCTGTTATTGTCCTATTATTTTAATATTATCATCGGTGGCTGCGGATTATACTGGGGCATTGCGTCTCTTCGGGTATCCATGAGAGGATCAGAACCTATGGAATCTAGCATGAAGTATCCCTACCTTGATTCTGACACTCCATTCCTCTTCCAAATAAGGAAGAATATAGCCATATGGCGGCAACATGGCCAGATCTGGAACCCCAGTAGCTAAACAACTTAATTGGCTTAGCCTTGGGCAAGTTACTTAATTCCTTGGGGTCTTCTTCTTCTTTCCTGTAAAATGAGGATAACAATTCCTCTTTACACAGTAGTTATAAAGTTTAAATACCTGGCACATAGTAAGCCGTGATTGAATTGTGTGATTATGTCTTTTTCATTTCGATACTTACTCAAATTCTATTCCCAGATGGCATCTCAAGGAAAGAGCTAATAAGCAACTAGGGGATATTAATAGGTTCCCTGACCTCACTGACATTCTTTTCTTGCTGCTCAGGATTTAAATCTGGCAGATTCCAACTGGAAAGTAGAGATCTCTTTGTCTTTCTATGTGACTGTTCTGCCTCTGCCTCTTAATTGCTTTCTGTCTTTTAGCTTGGGCTGAGAGAAGAGTGTGAAGGGAATGATAAAGGAAAAGTAAGGAGAAGATCTGCAGCTCCAAGATTTTTTTTTTTATGTTTGTAAAAATATCTGCTTTAACTTTGAGAGTCAATTAATATGATTACTTTAAAGTAAGACGTTAAACAGGTGAACTGTTGAGATTCTTTTTTAGTTTTTCGATTACATTTTTGTGATACAATAGTGCGATTATGCTATTATAGCTTAGGTTGCAGGGTTTTAAAATTGAGACACTTTCCTCAATCCACATTTATGATTAATTAATTCTCTAGATAGGTATGCTTGGGCTCCAAGCCAGTAATGTACAGAAGATGAAATGACTGCCTGCCTCATTAGGGACACAGCATCCTGGATCCCTGTGTAGCAAGGCAGTGAGAAATTGAGCTCTTTTCAGTCTTGTCAAGCCTGATGAAGATGAAGATAGGACCAGAGAAGCTGAGCCATCTTTTTCTAGTGTTCTGGTTAGGACGTTACTTACTGCTTGTATTCTGAATCTGCTGAGACTGCAGACATGACTTAAGAGGAATTTTCACATCATCTACAAAAAAACCCCCAAAACATATCTATGTGAAAGCACTAATTGAAAAGCATAAAAAACTTCTATTACTCAAGAAGTTTACCGGGATAAATGTTGGTTGATTATAACCCCAGAGTATCCACCCCCAAAATACTAACCTAAACGATCCTATAATTTAAATATTGTAACTATTTAAAAAAATATTTAGTGCCATTCCACTTTTTTATTATAAAGCGAAATATCCATGCTAGTTCTTATGTAATAAAGCTGATCTAAGTTGTTCATTTTGTGCCATGTAGGGAAATGTATTCAAGCAAAAAATCCCTAAAGATTTTTGTATTATTAAAGGGACATTTAAAGGACATCAGAGGATGATGAGACCATCATTCAGTTTCAGAAATTAAAAGACAAAGTTGAATTTATTGCTCACTATTATAAGGGAGCTATGCTGGAATCAGGCAAAATCTCTCCAAGCAGAGCAAACTACTGGTGAAGGTTTTTAGGGAAGTGTAGAGTTCAGGGACTGGCAGGTGTTCAAAAGCTGAGTAGGGTGATGTCATCTGTAGAATTGAGGTTACTTGAGTGAGATTACTGTCTGGTTGGCCCTCAAAGCTGTATTTATTGGACTGGATTTGTTTCTCATTGGCTCCTTCATAAGCAAGGATGGTCATTGATTGGCTGACTTCTAAAACATGTTCAATGAGGCATGTTGTTTATTGACTGAATGAATTTAAACCAGTTCTGATGACTTGTTTTCATGGCTAAAGAATAGTCTTACTAGGAGTGTGAGAGCTTTTTATATACTCAGTTTCCACTTTTATTGTTCACTGACTCAAAGCTGTAGGATATCATCAAGGATTGTCTAGACTTTGGCCTCTGTTGTTGATTCTTCTTGACGATGGGGTTTCATTTTGTGAAGATTTGATTTTCGGTTTGGGTCAATCCCCATAATTTCATTTTTTGTTGTTTTCTTTGTTTGTTTGTTTGTCTTTTATTGAAACCTCTGCTGGGGTAGTGGATGCATTGGAGCATTCGAGACATTGGACAATAAACATTAAATGACTGTGAAACAAACAGGAACAATTAGAAAGAAGTATTATAAGAAGGGACTAGAATATCTTTCTCTACCATAACCTAAGATTTTTCAGGCCTGACCAAGAAAACAAGTCCCCGTGATTCCCTAGGTTGTCAGGCTACCTGTCCTTTTAGCTCAGATATGGATTGTTTTATTCCACCTGTGATGTTAATTCAGTGACGACATGAAGTGTTAATAGTGGTTTTGGTTGGCCAAAAGAAAAGTCCAAAATTAGTCCATTATCTATAACTGTTATTTTGATGGTGTTGGGTGGAAGCTGTCTACTTTGTGTGGTCATCTCTTTTTCTGATGATCTTGGGTTAATAGCTTCCATGAGTCATCTGTTTCTGGAGGTGCTTTAGAAAACCTCAGTTTAGGTTCTCTAATGAGGTTACTTTCCACCTCTGCTAAGATTCCTTCCATTCCCCCCCCCCCCCCGCCCCAGAGGATAGCAGGGGATCATGCTGGTTAAGGTTCATCCAGGGATTATGGATTTTTTGTTGTATTTCTTCCAGACAGTGGCATACCAGTACTTAGCCAAAGGTTCAGGCACTACGTTTATTCATCATCATAGACTCAGTATCAGCCCCTGCCTGGTACAGCAAATATTTATAAAATGAATATTCAGCTTTAAGTTCTTGGGTTACTTTAGGCATTTTGGTTTTATTTCTTCATGTGGATTCTGATCTCATTGAAAGCAATAACCATGTCTGTCTATTCTTCTTTGAATGCTCCAGAAAGCTTATCATAGTGTTTTCTAGGTGAGGTATAAATATATACTTGTTAAATTTGATTTAAGATATATTGGGTGAACTTTGTATGGGTAATAGGGCAAACACTTGACAAGGTTCCACATCTAAAGGAGATAACAGGTCTCTTGGGGAGGTGAAACACACATAACACAATTCGAAGACAGATGATACTTTTTTAAAAAGTAGTATTAAATGCTTAACCAGTACAAGTAAAATATTCTATAAATCACTACTTAAGTGTTATAACAATGTAGATATTGTAACATCTTAGCCACTGGAACAGAATACTAAACTTTAAAATTATTTCAAAAGTCAATAAAGTTTCACAGTGAAATACTCTACAGCAAGGGTAATGAGTGATCTATGACTTTATGCAAAAATCCACAATATTGTGAATCTCACAAACATAAGGTTGAACAAAAGAAGCCACATGCAAAAAAGAGCATATAATACATGCTTCTATTTATGTGAAGTACAGAAAGAAGCATTAACAGCTTTAAGAAAGAAGTAAATGAAGTTTGATAACTGACTTCTGTCAGAATAGGCCTGGGGCAAAGTAGGGTAGAATAACTTGTGCATTTTAATTCAAAAACTGTTCGGTGGGTAATCAAGTTTATTCTCGCTCCCCTCCATCCCCTCTGACAAGCCACGTTTCTTGAATACCTCATTTAGAAGAACAAGAAGTAATATTTATTATGTCTGTTAAATGCCAGTCAATATGTATTTTACTTACATTGTTTTGTTTAATCCTTTTAACAGTCCTCTGAGACGTGTATAGTCGCGTCTACTTTCCAAGTGACAAATGTAAGAACCCAAAAGCTTAAAAAATTTGCCCAAAGTAATAGTCATTGAGTGGTAGACAAAATTCGAACTTAGATTTATATTACTCCAAAGCCTCTGCTCTGCCTAGTCCATCACAGGATAAGTAAAAGGTTTGAAAACAGCCTGGTATTTTCATTATTTGTTAGTGGGGGCTAACAGGAAGAGACCCTGTACTGTAAGGCAGGGATCAGCAAACCTTTTCTGTAAAGGGCCCGATAGTCGACATTTTAGGCTTTGCAGGCCGTATGGTCTGTCACAGGTACTCAGCCCTGTTTTGACAGTACAAAAGCAGCTGTGAATAATATATAAATAGATGAGCATGGTGTGTCTCAACAAAACTTTACTTATGGACACAGAAAATGGAATTTCACATAATGTTCATGTGTCACAAAATATTGTTCTTCTTTTGATTTTTTTTTTTTTTCTCAACCATTTAAAAATGGAAAAGCCATTCTTAGCTTTTGGGCCATACAGTCAGTGAGCCAGATTTGGCCTGCAGGCTGTAATTTGTGGACTTCTGTAGGCCATTACTGAGAAGAAAACTCTACCAGAGTCCTTATATATTTTTAGGAGTTCCCTTTCTGGAATGAGAATATAAATGCAAAGTTACATCTAGAAATGTAAAGCATAGAGTTTAAGTTTTGACATACATGGATACCCCTATAACAGCCCCCACGATCAACATATAGAATGTTGCATTTGCCCCCAGAAAGTTCCCTCATGCCTCTCTGCAGTCAGTTCCACTGATCTGTTCTCTTTCACTATAAATTGTGTTTCCCTTTTCTAAAATTTCATATAACTGAATCTAAATGTATACTCTTTGTTGTCTCCTTATTTTATTTGGCATATTTTAAAAGTGTATCCATATTGTTACATATATTAGTAATTTGCTCCATTTTTGCTGCGTAGTGTTCCCCTGTATGAATTCATACTACAGTTGGTTTATCCACTCGCTTGCTAATGAACATTTGCTTTGTGTCCCATTTGGGGCTATTACATATGAATGGAGCTGCTGTTAACATTTATGTGCAAGTCTTTGTGTAGACATGTTTTCATTTCTCTTAGGTACCAAGGAGTAGAACTGCTGGATCTTATGAAAAAAATTGGTGTTTATAAGAAACTGCTAAGCTATTTTTCAAAGTAATTAGACTGACCTACGTTTCCATTAGTATGAGAGTTCCAGTTGCTCCATTTCCTCACCATCACTTAATGTTATCGGTCTTTTTATCTCGAGCTATTTCAGAGGGTGTAAAGGTGGTGTCCCATGGTGATCACAGTTTACATTTACCTGACGACTAATGGTAGTGAGTATGTTTTCATGGGTTTATTGGCCATTCATGTTTTCTAGTTGTTTTTTTTTTAATGGAATCTAAATTTTATGTCCATCTTTAAAAATTCAGTTGACTTATTTTTGAGATCTTTAGATATTCTGGATACAAGTTCTTTGTTAGATTTACGTATTGGAAATAATTTCTTCTAGTCCATACATTGCCTTTGCGTTGTTCTTAATCATATATTTTAGCAATGGAAGTTACAATTTTAATGAAGTTCAGTTTGTCAGTTTTTTCATTATAGTTAATACTTTTTGTCTCAAGAAACTTTTGCCTATCTCTAGCTTATGAGGGGTGTTTTTCTTATATTTTCTTTAAAAATTTTTCTAGTTATAGCTTTTATTTGGATCTCTGACCTAGTTGGAGTTAATTTTTGTGGATAGCATACAATACAGATTGAGGTTCATATATTTGCATATGACTACCCAGTTGTTCCAGCACCATTAGGAGCACGGTCCTTTCCCCCATTGAATGATCTTAGTATCTTTGTTAAAAATCAATTTACTATATGTATGTACATACATATATAATATAGAAATACATATATATGATCTATTTCTACATTTTATTCTGTTTCATTGATTTATATATTTATTCTTGTGCTACTCTTTCAAGCCTTAGCATGTTTTTATTTTAGTCTCTAAAACAAATCATTTACCATTCGTTTTAATTGCAAACTCTCTTTTTTAGGTATGTCTGAGTTCACTTAGGAAGTATTTTTAGAGGTACAGATGTGCCATATAACTAGATCTAATATAGATGCGTTTCTCTCTGTCTTCCTGCCAAATCAACATCCTGTTATTCTCTATTCATAGCATAGAGTTCTTAGTGCACTAATATTTCAGCGTAAACATAATACACCATTATAGTTATGAATCTTCATGCGATACTGTATCTCAAATCTTACGAAATCCAAGTCGATTGTGTTTGGGCTTTCACACTTGTCATGTCTCATTGCTGCATTTTTCTAGGACATTGTTTAGATTAATGTTCCTTTTGTACATCCAACTCCCTTCTCTGCTTTTCTCCATATTCTGTCTCTAACCAATGACTTTGGAGCCTTCTATATTAAGAAAAGTTCCATTTTCTAGGTTTCAAATCTCTCTGTTTTTTCTCTTATCCTCTCCCATTAAACGAATTGTCTTCTGTTTAGGGATGTTCATGTCAAAGAAGTTCAGAGCTATACTTCTGACTTTTCATTTAACAAGCAATTAAAATATTTTTCAGGTAGTTCCATTTTCTAGCAATATCCATTACTCAGTTCCTATCGATTTCAAAGTTATCCTTTTAAGTCTGTTTTCTGAGACCACGTGTCACCTAGTGAAGTGAAGAAACACATCTCTATACTACTGAGCTTGGACATTGTTCTATGGGAATTTTCTTTAGTTTATTGAGCTTTGTTTCATATCATAAAGCAACCTGTATTCATCATTGTAAAACTGCCCATAGTCCCCACACTCAAAGACCGCCACAACAAAATATTTTGGTGTGCCGTTAAAAAAACGATTTTTTATTTTTATTATTTGTTTGTTTGTTTATTGGCCAACCCTTGGTTGACTTCACAGATTGCAAGAACCTTGTCAGCTTACGACCCTATATTTTTTATTTTTTACTCCTACAGCACCTGGTCTTTCTAGGTGGTCTCCCATCCAAGCACTAACAAGGCCCAACCCCGCTTAGCTTTCAAGATCCAGACAGGATCGGGCTTGTAGACCAAAAAAAGATTCTTAAAAAATATTATTTCTGAAATTCGAGTAAAACATGGGAAAGGCGTCCATCCAATAAATAATTTAAAGTAAATAAATGGAGTTTTTTTTTGCCAGTAAAATGTTTTGTCAGAAAGGCCTCTTCTTTGAAAGGGGATGGTTTTAGGAGAAGGGTGAAGAGGGAGCAAGTAGGGTGTTCAGGGCCCGGTGATGCTGATTGCCTCTTTCTTTGACATTGTACATATATCAACAGCATTAAAGTAATTTTATTTATTATGTGGTAGAAAAATCAATGTTAATTTCCTTTAGCTGTTTATATGTTTCATTTCCATGTTTTTCTTCTTTTATTGGAAATGAAGAAACATCTTATTTAGTATGACTTTTTTCTCGATTTTCAGGTTGTCATTTCCTGATATTAAGTGATATTAGCTATCGCTGGTTCTTTGCATTATTGGGACAGAATGGTATGGTGAGATGAGGGGGAGTGATTAATGGCAGGATTAACTAGGCCAGATCTAATGAACACCCAGCTGAAAATTATTATATTTAAAAAAAATTCAAATTATATATTAAATATCGAATAGATAAACAATAACATGCTCAAAGTGTAAGTAATAATAATAATAATACAATAAACATCAGTACACTCACCAGTCAGCTCACCTATATCTTTTAAAGCCATCTCTGTGCCCCTATAGTCTCCCAAGGCAAAGGCGTTTTTATTGATCCTGAATCGTAGGGCTAAAAAGTCTTTGCTTCTCTGTATGATTTTACTGCATATATTTGGATACCCCAAATTAAATGTTTTTTTTTTAGTTTTGTATGGTTTTGAATTTGATCAAAATGGAATCATAATGAATATGTTTTAAGTGAATTTCTTCTTTTGCTCAGTATTGTATTTGAGATTCATTCACATGCGTAACTGTTCATCTATTTTACCACAATATAGTATTCCATGGTATGAGTGTTCCATGATTTATTCATCCATTCCTCTTTTGATGGACTTTTAGATCATTTGTAGTTTTTTGCTGTTAAAAATCAAGGCTACAAATATTGGTGCATATGTCTCCTGGAACACATTCTAAGAGGTTTATTTTTGGACAGAAGGGCTTATTTTTGGACAGAAGGGCTTAAGCATTTTTGTGCCATGGACTCCTTTGGAATTTTGGTGAATATTACGGGCTCCTTCTCAAAGCAAGGTTCATTCATGTCCCACTTTCCCCTGTCTGCCACCTCACCAAAATAGTCCAGACCAAAGAAAAGATGCTTTTATCTGAATATCAAGAGTAGATTTAATTCCTGTTAACTGATAATCCTAAACTCTTCCTAACAGACATTTAAATATTAGATTTTAATGTGTAAAGTTTCCAGTCTGGAAACTGGGTTAGGGAAGCATATTTTCACAGGGGAAATGAATTCAGCCTTTGTAAGTTAGAGGTTAGGAAAAACCGTACTAATTTGCTTTTCTTAGTGTTTATTTGTATCATATTTCTAAGCATTCTTCTCCCAAAGAAATCATCTTCACACATTATAAAAGACTGTCCTTGGCAATTGGGGCTTTGAGGGGATCTTAGTGCATGGGAATGTTGATTCTAGCTCAGAGAAGGAGCTGGCCTAGAGAGTCACAATCATCCAAAATAAATATATATTCTCATACTTTATATACTAATTTAAATTCTTAGTAATACATCTAGAACATGGATAATTAGCTGGACTACAAAATTGCCTTTTCAAAAGGTATATTTACCTTAACAAGTTATGCATATTTCATGAAAAAAACAAACAAGAGGTATAAAAACACAGTTTCCCCTTGGTTTGATTTTTCATGTGTTTTCCCAGTGAAAAATGTGCATTCCTTAAATAATCATTTAGTTTTGAAATAAAGTGCATTAGGAAGTATCTGATATTTACTGTGACTTTAATAATTCATTATAACAGTATTCCAAGGAAGCACGGATATCCTTTGCTAACTTGCAAAAAAAGAAATTAATAAATTTATAAACCTGCTTGAACTTTGAGTTGTCACAATACCTCGAAAAAGAAATTGCATCTACCACGTCTACTTCCCCACTCCTTGCGGTAAAGAGTTTAAATATAAGGGGCTAGGGGGAAGGTGAAGTGGGTAGAGGGGTCAAACAGATGGTAGCTGAAGGAAACTGGATCATCTATATAGTCGGTGCCTCTTGCGTGTCTCTTCCTGGCCTCATTTAATTCCCTCCCTAGCAGTTATCAGCATTCTAAATTGGTACGTATTGTTGCCATTCTATACTATTGTTACAGATGTATGTATCTATAGCATTGTGCTGCCTTTCATTTTATAAACCTTATTAGAATTGTATACATAGTCTCCTATTGCTTTGTTTCATTCAACCTTAAGCTTTTTAGACATATTTGTATTGATTCTTGTAGCTCTTTTTCATTCATTTTAGTTTCTATAGAGTGTTCAGTTATATGACCGAAGAGTTAAGTTAGCTATTCTCCTGTCAATAGACATTTTAGGTTATTTCTAGTTTTTGTCTTTTCCAAACAATGGTGCAGTGAATATTCTTACACATGTCTCTTAGTGTGCGTGAATGCAGAGCTTCCACAAGTACACCAAGCTATTGGTCATGTCCGTCCTTGCGCAGCCATATGGGTGGGACCTGGGGTCAGTAGAGCCCCCAGGCTGTGAATCATTCTATTCTTTCCTCCATGTTACAGAAGGAAAAATATATATATATATATTGTTTCTGTGTGGAATTGCTGAATTAAGGTGATGCACATCTTCAAATTTGATAGATAGTCCCAAATTGTTCTCCAAAGTAGTTATGCCAGTTTATGCTCTTGTAAGTTCTGTTTTACCAAAACAATGTACTGCACTGGTGGATAGTGTTAGACTGTGCGAGTTTGAACCTGACTCCACCTATGAGCTGTGTGATCTTGGGCAAGTTTCTTATACTCTGCATATGCCTTAGTTTCCTCATATGTCAAAAAGGGTTAGTAATAATTCACAGCATGTTACAGGTATGTTTTGAGAATTAAATCAGTTTATACATGTGAACCTCTTTGAACATTGCATGTCCCCATAACAGGCCATTTCAAAAACAATGTTTGCTATTATTGTTATATAAAAGTTGATTTTTGATAGTCTTACGTTTAGTGTGGTTTTAATTTGTGTTCCTGTGTTTTTAGTAAAGTTGATTATCTTTTCATATGTTTTTTGGAGCGTTAGATTCCTTTTTTGGTCTCTAGATTATTTTTCTTATGAATTGCCGTTCTCTGTATATTCTCTCTAGATGTTCTGAATACTAATTCTTTGTCAGTTATATGCAATGTTATATGCCTGGGGCATGACTTTTAATTTATGGTATTTATTGAACCACAGAAATCTTCAATGTAGTTTGTAAACTTGTTCCTTTAATGTATCGTGCATTTTATCCATGAAATCATTCCCTACATCAAGGTCATAACGACATCCTCTTATAAAACGTTTTAAACATTTTGTACTTGAGTCTACCTAGAATTGATTCTGTGGGTGTGAGGTAAGGGTGCCATTTTCATTCTCTCTGTATGAGTAAGAATTTTCTCCTGAGTGGGGGTCAGCACACCTTTTTCTGTAAAAGGCCAGATAGCAAATATCTCAGGTTTTGTGGAGGATGTGGTCTCTGTCACAGCTGCGCAGTTATGTCGTTGTAACGCCAAGCAGCTGACTTAACCTCTCTGATTCAACTTCTCCAAATGAATATTAGGGATAATAATAGTACCAGTTTTATGAGAGCATTTTGAGGATGAAATAATAGACTGACTAGTAAGTAAACAAATGGTAGCATTGTTTTCCAGTAAAATTTTATTTATGAAAACAAGCAACAGGTTACATTTGCCCCGTGGACTCTGTAGTTTGCCAACCCTACTTTAGACAAATCTCCCATTCAATGCAGATGTGATGCAAGGAATTAGTAAACTATACCTATCACACGTGTGATATATTATATAATATATAAATTATTAATACACAATTTACTATTAATATATAAATATGTAATGTGTATATAATATTTGTTTATTTTTTGCCCATCTTAAATTAACTAGCCTCATTCTCTTTAAAACTGTTTCCTCCTGCATACATTATTCACTCAATCAGTGGGAGGGGTGGTTTGTTGAACTTCCATATACTCCTGTATTACAGAATTTACCATATACCTTGCTCCATTTATAGACAGCCCAAATTGTTATTTGTTTAAGTTCTGTCTTTTGGTAACTTTTATCCTGTAGCCTAAAACTCTACCCTGGAAGGATGTCTTATAAACTAGTATCTCCTGACACAGTAACCTTCTTAAATTTACATTTCCCACCCTCCCTGCCCAAGGACAAACAGTTCTTGTTCTCATCGGAGTCTATTACGTAACATTGTCTCTAGCTGATTTTCATGTATTCAAGCAGATGTCAGGTGTCTACTTTATAACTTAGTCCTCTTTGCTAGACCCTGCAGACACAGGGGTGATCAAGTTCCCACCACACTGCCTGGATGTGGCCTGACCCTTTCCATACTTCCTTCAGACATAAAATAGATTGTCCTAATAAAATCTTATGATTCCAAAACATTCTGCCAGTAAAACCCTGAGGAAGAATCAACCTCATGGGAAAGAAAAGAGGACTTAAAACACCACCTCTTTTTCTAACAGATGTCCAGAGACATCTGAAGTTCACTTCTTTGGAATAGGTATATATCCCTGTTTGGACAAGCCACTTACCTTCCTGGAAAAGGTGTCAGAGCTAAATTACAGAACCCAAGGCAGACATCTGACCTCCATGGCTTACCTGTCAGAACAGTGAAAGGTAACAGACCCTTGGCCTAGAATCTGGACCTAGAGTGGGCTTCCTCTCACACATACCAAGTGTCCCCCAAATCTGAGAGGCCACGAATATAATAGCGGTGACACCGTTAGAAATTAATAGCAGACACTATTGATAGTTTATTGGTAGTTTATTGTGCCAGCCACTAATTTATTTAGTCTATTATTTAATCCTCACAATGTTCTTGTGAGGAGTTACTATTATCTCTAATGTTCATTCAGAGAAATAGCAGCAGAAAAAAAGTTTACTTGCCTACAGTCAGCTAGTAAGTGACAGAGAAGTGCTCTGAACCACTAATTCTCTACTTGCCAACTTGTCCAAAACCAGTAAACATTAACCTTTAATCCCAAATCCCTTTTAATACTCCAAGAGTTTAATAATTAGAAAATCTGGAGCTAAGAAAAAAGACATTTATCCGATCCCAAGATTCAAAGCATCACAAAGGTCTTTATAGTCCTGATATCCTAGAAAATACATCTATCACCTTAGGATTTGAATAGCCCTTTAGAATATTCTGACTCTTTCTGTGTCTGTTCCTCTATCTAAGTAGACAAGTTATTCCTTGATGCACGTACCTTCTGTTTCTTGTTCTTACCATTGCACTGAAGTTTTCCTTGACAAGCCCCCAGTGGCCTTACAATCGGGAAATGAATGGTCAGTTCTCCCCCTTTATGTCACTTGGTGTACATACCTGCAGTACGAGAATGTTAAATGATTCCTAGTTTTAATTTTTATTTCCTTCTTCATATCTCTTCTTCCTTCTTCCCAGGTTTATGTAGAAAGAAGCTGAAACCTGACAGTGGTTTGGCAGTTTTACAATGCTATTAAATATAAGGGCGATTATGGTCATTGGAAGGCGAGAAGAAAATGAGAAGATTTATATGAAACATTGAGGAAAAAATGTTATCTCAGGGAGAAATGGAATTTTTCCTTGCGAAAAGAAAACCTTCTGCCAGTTAAATATTTCTTCTTTTCAAGCAGGTCCTTGACTTAGATGCCTGCTGTTTTTAACTTTCAGAAAGCAGCGGTTTGAGTTTATGGCCCTGTTTACCAGGTCCAGGTGACAGGCGTAATCTCTGGTGTTCTCTTCCAGGTATTTACCTTGCTGTGGATCGCCGACTGGATGGTCCATCACTTCTGGAGGAAAGGAAAGGACCCCGACAGCTTCTCCATCCCCTACCTAACAGCACTGGGCGATCTGCTCGGGACAGCGTTGTTAGCGCTAAGTTTTCATTTTCTTTGGCTTATTGGAGATCGAGATGGAGATGTTGGAGACTAATAAATCCTACCAGCTGCTGTCAAGTTACCAAGGAGGAAAACACAAGACAACCACTTCTGGCTTTTTTCTCAAAAATCTTAAATCACTAGTTTGACTTGCGCCAGGGTAATCTTCGGCTGGCCCTGATCCAATTAAATGGCCTTAACATTTTTTAAGAGTTTGTGTTGAAACCAGAATGAACAGTATTTATGCTGCTTTTCATAGGGGGAAAAAAATGATCATTTGACACAGACATAGATAGAAGCTCAAGTTCAGAAATTAATTAAGTAGGAAAGAATACAGGATGTTTACAAAGAATAATTTTAAAACCACAGACACAGCAGAAATGTACTTTTATTGTTTAACTTATAATGCCAGGTTAGAGGAAACAGAATTCTGGTTTAGCCTTTCTGATCTCACAGATGTGTTGTACCACAAAGCATACTGTACAACGAAAGGGGCCCAACAAAGCTTTTAATAGTTTTAATTATGCCTACCTCTCTGCCAGCTGAGGATAAGTTTGCCCATTACATGCTCCTGACCTGACCTAAAAAAATGCTGCTGAGCATAAGATAAATTCACTTTTACTTGCGTCTATGAATTTCCCTGTGCCAATGCCAATTTAATTTCAGCTCTGCCGATTTTTGGCAGGCTGCCTTTTAAACAGAATGACCTTGAGAGATCTTTAATGAAAGCAATGGGTCATTTTGGATCTTTGATTTGTTGAAAGAATGTCGATCTTTTGCAAAGACTTAATAGTCAAAAACAGAAGATAAGCTGAGCTGCATTTGTGGAGGAGACTAGATGGTATGAGGTGTGTGTGTGTGTGTGTGTGTGTGTGTAAGAGAGAGAGACAGACAGACAGACAGATAGATACAGAGAAGCTTTTGGTGGAGAACTGAGTCTTGGCTAATTGGTAGCAAAGAAAATAGTGCTATTAGAATATTAGTATTATATAGTTATTCTTAAACACATTTTATTGATTTGTTTCTATATCATGTGGTCCAAAAATTTTGCTACTGCCCATAATTTAGTATTTCTTACCTGCATTATAGTTAATAGTTTCTTCTTATTTAAAAAACAGTACCATTTAGTCTAACTGAGATATTATTGGATTATTGGTTCATTTGCTCTTCTAAAAAAGTATATTGAGACTTTTAGCCTCAGCATTTTAAAAGAGAAGTTTGTGGGTTACTTCGGTATCATTCAGGCCTGTGTATATCACCTGCGTATATTTGCACAGTCTTATTTCCACATGGGATTTTATTATATACACTGCTGTCTCTCACATCTTTTCCTAAAACTCTGATCTGTGTTCCAAACACTTGACCAACACCTTAGTTATTCAATGGGTAAGCATTTTTATATCACATATAGTTCATTTTTTAAAAATGCAGTGGAATCTCTTAAGACCATCAGATATTTAATTGAGCCAACAGAGGAAGAAAACATGTACGTTAACTTTGATAATCATGATTTACGTTGTGAGCTAGTGTTAACATTAGATAAATTGTAGGTTGTTTATAAACATGGAGGGAAGCGTTCCTATTAATCTCTTTAAAATAAGGGGACTGTGGTTTAGAGATATATTTTTGCTTATTTTAAAACTTTAATTATTCCATCCTTTTGCCTTATAATGAAGCTTCTAAGGCAGAGACCTGAACTAATTATAAACTTTCTCCTTTGGAGAGTTATAATGTCACATAGTGAACATTCTTATTTTTAAAAAAAGGAAAAAAGAATGATTAAGTTAAGTGGATGACTATTTATCTGCAGAGATTTTTTTTTTATTTAAACAAATCCGTAAATAATTTATTTGATTTTATTGTAAAGCATTTATAAATTACTTGTTTAAATCTGGGCTATATGATTTATAAGCATTTATATTTCTCAGTGATTTCTGTTTTGATTTTTTAAAATAAAGTACTACACAGCTAACACATTTCTAAAGCATTTATCAATAACTTTTAGTGCATTACTTATTCTAAAGCGCATTCAAATACATTGTATTATTTAGTACTCACAACAGTACCTGTGAAATAAGTCAGGTAAATATTCTTATATCTATTTTACAACGGAAGAAACTGAAACTAGAGAAGTTAAATTTCTAAGATTGCACAGCTGCAAAATGACCGAATTCTAGCTGAAGTCCATTCCAGGTTTCCACTCTCCTTAGCCAGAACTTTCTAGACCCTCCACATGCACCAGGAGCACCTGACTGATTAACCGAGAGGAGAGCAACTGGAGAAACGGGATTTTCTAAAGTCAAATAGGCTACTGCTACATCTTTTAGATTTCAGACAGGGAAACCTCCCTTTAATGTATCTTAATAGTAAGGCTAGCCAACTCTAAATGATTCGTGTTCCTAAGACCAAGGAAAACACAGATAAATGAAAACATTAGAATAAAGAACAATACCTTATTTCGTAGAACATTTAATTGCTACCACCCTTCCCAGATCTAGCCATTTTCCATAGATACCGATCAACAACTGGGATAACTGATTTGGGTTGTCTCCTTTCTCTTTTGCTGCTCAGTCTTGGTTACAGCAACAAAGTGTTTAAAAGGCATGGAATAGGAAAATAAAAATAAAGACATGGAAAAATCAGTCACTGTTCGATTAATTGATTTATAAAAGGAGTATAGATTTCTTTAAAAATTTTTCCTTTTTTTTTTAAATCCTTTACATAAGTATGTAACTGATCAGATGACTTATTTACCTACAAAAACAACACTTAACATCCATCTTACATAATATAAAGTCACAGTATTTTTATACAATGTAAAATCTTCTGCTTTCCAAACTTCTTTCTTTCACTAGTCTATCGGACACTTTATTTATGCAGATAATTTTTTTGCAAACGTTTTTCATTCTTGTCCACAAACCATGTATTTTCTTTAAAAAAAAAAAAAAGTTTCTTAGTGATAAAATGGAAACTTAAGATGAAGAATCTTCTAGAAGACATCAAAAATTCCACATCATAGACTATCAGTGATGTTGCCAAATAAAGTATGTTTTTAAAAGTCTTTCAGTAATTGGGTTTCCTTGCCTTATAATATGTCTGTGGTGTAATATACCCATTTATAATGGGCATCTTGGATCTTTGAATTGTTGTAAACTCAAATAAGAATAAAATTTAAGAAATATTTACGCAGCCTTGTTGTGCTTCTTGATAAACTAGATGTACATTGAGCCTGTGTGGGAGTCACCCAGAAGAGACTAGGATGATGTGTGTGTGTGTGCGCAGTATTTATGAATGTAATAAATTGGGCTTTAACTATATCAGGACCTCCAATCCATTTCTTTGTCACTTTTTCACTGTTAAGTACTCTCCTCATTTTTCAGTTTAGATTCCTGGGTCCATCCATCCATATATCCTCAGCCGTCGCCTATGTACTTACTGGACAGCTCTGGTTACACACAGCTCTCTGCTTATGCTATAACTGCCAGGACTGATCTTTAAATTTATAACCTTAGACATCAAGTCAACCCTCAACTGCTCCCTCAGTTACCTGAGACTAGCCAGGATTGGCTGTGCCATCCAGACAGGGCCCCCCAACCTGAAACTGGTCCTGTTTGAACTCCATTTGCAAGAAACAACTACCTCAGAGTTTTGTAAGTCACTGTCCAATGCCTGGGACCAGCCAAGCAGAGAGTGGACCCCAGTTCTGGTTTCTTCCCTTCAGAGAGGGCTCCCTGTGTGGGGTCAAGTCAGACTCCTGCGTATGGGGTAGTCCCAGGACTCTACGGCCAGCCCTGCCAGTTCCAAGAAGACAATGTGGTAAGTCGATCATTCTCACTGTCCAGAATGATAATGGGTTGCCAGAATAGTACTGACATGTTGATTCGGGGTGACTCTCACGTGACACACATGACACGATCAGAGCTCTGGGCCACTGACAGTCCACAGCTAATCCCTGGACTCGAGCCTCAGATCTCTTTTGTCAGTATTCTGACTGCAGCACCTCTGGTCTAGAGCATCCAAGCGTGGCGGGGTGGTAGCAGGCGTCCTTTACCCGTGCACCCCCACTGCTTGCACCCAGGAGGTGACTTTACCCTCCTGCAGGCTCTGTGCCTCATGCCAGGCAGCACTCTGGGGGCGGCTGCTTCTTTCTCTTCTGAAGCCTTTCAAGACCACTGCTCCCCTGTTGGCCCTTCTGGTCGATGTTCTCTCTTGCCTCCAGTCGACGTGATCCCGTGTTCTCCCAGGTCAGTCTTAATTTGTACTGGACAAGAAACCACCATTCATTATGTGATCGGGGACCATTCTTCTCTGCTCCTGAGCCCTCACCTCACCTCCCCACTGGCGACAGTGGCAGGTGGGGTAGTTAAAAAATTTCAATGACACTTGTTAGAGATGGTAAGGTGGCCTTTATTCAGGATCGTTATGATAGGTATGGGGACCACGGCCATGAGAGACATGGGGCTCAGCTGTGAACACAGCGTGGGCGAGTGGGAATTACAGTCATGTTATTGGTGACAGTGAGTGGGTGGAGAATTACTATTATGAAAGATCAGGGGTAAGGGCGATTCTGGCTAAACTGACCTCACAGGATTCTTTGCTAAAGACAGGCCAGGGTGATTGGACGTCGCTGGAGGTGGGGATGGAGAATGGGGGTAGAGGATGAGGAAGACAGTCGGATACTGACGGCGATCAAAGTCAAGGGTGGGGGTTCTGGTTAAACTGACTTAGTGGGGTTCTTGCTAAAAGTGGATTTTACAGATGGACGTAGAAGTTTCCAGAGCCTGATTAACCTCCGAATCTTTGCCTGGGTCCAGTCGACACTGAAAAAAAATCACATCAAGAAATGCCGTAGCCACAGCCTAAACGTTCAAGGGAAGACTTGGGTGGAGGACGGGTCGTTCTACGTTTACACTATGAAATTCCAAACGGTAAAGCCAACACGATCAGAAAACAAATTATCTTCACGTTCTCCTACATACTTCCGGTAAGACTAGCGTTTATTGATTCCGTAACAAAGCACGGTAACAACTTTTAAGAAAATCATTGGAGGCCAGTATTCACCGGGGACAAGATGGATGTAGCAACACGAGTAAGGATGTAGACAGCATTAACTGAACGGTGTTGGAAAACGGCAGAGGCCCGAAAATCTATGCCGTTTCAATACAAATAGGTTCTGAAGAGCCAGAGTGTGGCAGTTCTACTACCTTTATCTTAACAGTGGAAGAAATGAGCCAGGAATAGCACGTTTGGCAATAAAGAACACAAAATGATGGTGCCTGAACACTAAAGATTCAACCCTTTTTTTTTTTTTGCATTTATCGGACAATCAGCAAATATGTAAGTACCTCTTTTCTACTTGTTATACTAAATCTGGTAGCAGGCGTCCCTATAACTCACATGGGCCAAACATTTTTGTAAAACATTTTAAAATCGAATTGCTTATGGGGACAAGGGCCCTGCCAAGAATATTTGCCTGGAGGCTGCCCACCCTAGGGGCCACTCTACATCCAGCTTTTTGGAATCTATACTACAGAAACTCCCCAAGATAGATGTAATGACATACTCGAAGTTATTCATGATAAATTTGTTTGTAACAGCAGAAGATAAGAATACTCTGGGGGCCTGGTGGAAGAAACTGGGGTTCATCCACACCAAAGAACATAACGTGAATTGGAGACAAAAGGAACAAGAAATATTTCTACAAACTGATACGGGGAGCTCTCTAGGATATATAATGAGGTGAATAAAACAAAGCATAGAAGAGTATGTACAATATTCTCCCTTTCTGAAAGAATGAAGAAATTTAAGAAAGAAACACAGAGGAAAAAACAAGAAACTTAAAACAAAAAAATGTCCCCTGGAGGAGACAAGGAGCAATAAGGTACAGGGAAGTAGAGATGGGGCCAAGATGTGTCAGTGTGGGCTTTTTAGGTGATTCTAATATTGAAGTATGTGCATGTATTATTATTCAAAAAATAATTTTAAAATTTTACTTGAAAGATATATTCTTTGACCTACTGGTCCCACTTCTAAAAAGCTGTTCAAAGGTTTTAATCAGAATATACAGTGTAGTAATTTTCAGCTTGAAATTTTTCATTTGAAAGTAGACCGAAAGTTTAAAAAAGATAAAGATTATAGTATATATATAATATTACATTATACAGTCTGTTAATTCATATTTTAAAAATCCTTTGATGGGTCATAAAAACATTCATGACACTGTGAAAAGTGCCATGTACGAAACGATAAACGAAATGATGCCAATTTTAAAAATCATCAAAATATTTTAAACGTTTTTTTCCCTCTGGATGATGTGATTATAGATATTCTTCCATTTTACAACTTTTGTATTACCCAAATTTTCAAAAATGAACACATTACTTTATATTTATTTTTACAATACATTATAATTATTACTTGTCTAGACAATAGATCCCTATCTCTAATTAGCATTTAATGGTTGTTCAAACTCTTAAAAAATGACTTTGTTCTGTTTAGTAATGATCGTTTAATGTTTGGAAAAAACGTGATCCTCCTTTTTATTCGCGCAGATGAGGAAAGATATTCTGTGCTTAGGAATAAGATCTGTACATTGTAAGAGCTGAATGAATAGTAATTATTATGATAACATGTCTTTTGCAACATTTTCAATGAAATACACCCGCTTCTCAGTGGAGTGGGTTCTAAAGACACAGATGTTGCCCTTGGCTTTGAACACTGCCCATGATCCTTACTGAGCAGCCCAGCCTTGGGGAGATCATTTAATCTCCAAGACTCAGATTCCCCACTCTTCAGATGGGGGTAGTAATTCCTACCTCACAAGGAAGCTGTGAAAATTAAATGAGATAAAGTACATGGGACAAAATATCAGGCAGATATATACTTGACAAAGTTTTTCTGCCTTCCTCCAAACTGTTTCTGCGAGATTAAAATATCAACTGTAGAATCAAGAATTACAGAGTGAAAAATCTGTGAGAAAAGCAATCAGAAGTGTCTTTCCCGCGGGGCTCAGAGAGTTAGTTGGGCCACTGGAGATGCCCACTCGGGGGCAGGAGAGTGCCTCTTCGAAGGGGTGTAGGCGTCCACTCCGGGGTTTAAGCACATACTGTCCATCCTCCTGAGCTCAGGTGTTCGTGACTGATGTTATGTAGATTGCTGACATTGAGACAAGAGGTATGGTCTTCAGTGGAGTCATTTGGTAGATTTTTTTCCCTAATTTTAAGGTCAAAGAAGTTTTGAGAAACCAGAGTTGGAAACAAATTACTTTTACATTTGGAAAACCTGCATGAGTACAACTGAGCTTTGGGAAACTAAATTGTTGGTCCATATACACTGTTCTTGCATGGGGATTGGGCTGGTTATAGGAGGGAAAATTTGCGATTAAGGATAAAAGAAAATAAATAAAGGGTTCTCTTGTTTCCACATTTTAGCGCATATATAAGTTTCAAGGTGGCAGAATGGTAAACACCAAAATCTCATTCCCTCTCACCAAATCCAGAGAAGTGACAGGAAAAATAGAAATTTCTTTTTTTAAAACCCCCACAAAGAGCAGACAAGAGTGGATTTTCAAGTCATTTACATAAAATGGTATAGAACAACGCATACTGTCAGCCTTCTGCATTTGCGTATCTCCTCCGTCTTATGGCTACACCATCTTGAACACGTGGCCTCTAACATCACTGCAAAAGAGAGAAGGAAGACTAGGGAATTGTGTGTGTTTTTAAGGACCAGAAGTGGAAGTGGGTTGTATTTTACCCATGGTCCCAACTTAACTGCAAGGCAGGCTGGGAAGTGTGGTCTTCCTGTGTGCCCAAGAAGAGGAAAAGGAAATGAAATCGGTTGAACACATGGCATTTGTCTCCATCGGAGCATTAACGACATTTTATTTGTATGTTAAAGGAAGACATGGCCCAGAAGGCTGATGTATTTGAAGCACAAGAGAGACCCGTACGCACAAGAGAGACCCGTACAGCTAAACCAGCTCTGTCACAGTCACCAGTGCCAACTCCTCCAGGTAGAAAATCTAATTATCTCAGGTCTGACATCCAACCAGCTGAGGCCAAGTAAGGGCAGAGAATCACATGGTAATTGAATCACCTCTTTCTCTAATAAAGGAAAGTAGACAGCGGGATCGATTGTCATCTGTGGGGCATACACCAAGCCAGTCTGCACGTCAGAGGGAAAGTGACCCGAAAGGTTATTTTATCAGCTGCTAAGATAGGCCAGGAAACAACGTTTGTCTTATACTGTATGTGTTACTATAACCGAGCACTTTCAGAAGAAGAGTTGCAAAGTTATACAACATAAAGAGATAATAAGAGCCTGAAAGTAACCTACACACATACACACACACACACACACACACGCACACTCACATGCACACACGTGTGCACGTGCACACACAAACACAGAATGTGCATTGAAAATACTTGGATGACTCTTTAAAAGGGGACTCTCTGGCTGCCTCTAAATTGTTTAGGAAGAAGGATAGCCTTCGATTGCTTTGGCTGAATCTCTTTTCCCCTCATCAAAATGAGAGTTTCTACCAGCTAAAATGATACGGACTGGAAACAACTCCAGAACTCCTCGGGGAATGAAGAGGAAATGGATTCAATCTAAATCTTGGTTAAATTATATTCCATGAGCAATTCTGGGTCCAGAGGTTGGGCAAATAGTAAAGTCCCACATGAATTAAGTAACTAGCTTCGTTGTGACGATAAAACTTAAAGGGTTTAAAGGTGATTTCCAGATGATTCCCTCCCACTCAGGTAGCTTTGGGATGTAAGCCTCCCCTGCCTTGGTGGTCTACACGTGTTAGTGAATCAAAAGTTGATTCTCATATCAGTCATCCGGGCATAACCATCATATATATAGTGCGACTGTGGGAGCGCACACATGATCCGCTGATTTCATATATTTTAATATTAAAGAGACAGGTTTTGTAGGCCCAGTGAAAGTAGATCTGGACCAAATGTGAAGCCGTTTATATTAAGTGCCATGGGTGAAGCCACTTCTGCTCTTAGCATTGAGGAGAGTTCAAAGGATGAAACGAGGTACTTGCCATTCACAGTAAATCATCTGGGAGAGGGGGAAAGATTTACATGTGAGAAAACGTATAGCAATTATCGATAAGAGAAAAAAGCTGTAAACCAACTAAATGTCCAATAGTAAAGGTACGTAATTTGTAGAATATATGTAAAATAGATATTATCACGTAAAATTATATTTTCCAAAAACATTTAATGACACAGGGAAAATTATCACTATATATGCAGTTCGATCTTATTGTGAACGGCCTTCCGCCACCCCCACCCAGGGATTAGAGAGAAACAAAGAAGCCACTTGGGTTTATCAATTTTCCTGGTAAGTTAATGCAAGGAAACTAACACCACCCAGGTAAGGCGGGGTAAGTACCTCAGGGAGGAAACGAAGCCTCGCTGAGGTCGGCTCTATAATTTCAGATCTCATTTTAGGAAAACAGCATCGGAACTCAACTCCGTTCATACCCCCGCGGGGTCTCCATCTCAACCACTGCAAGCTGGAGTCAGTGGTCAGAGGCCCGTGCTCACTGCTGCCTCTGATGGAGTCAACAGAAACTGCAACCCACCTGTAGACAGTCCACGGACTGTGAAATTCACAAGACGGGACTTAGTGGGCCTGTTACTCCTACAGGCATGAGTGGCATGGCACTCAAGAGAAAAGGAGCAGGTTGGGGAGGGCAAGGGGAGAAGGGAGAAATGGGTAGAATTCGGGTGTAAGTGAGGTCCACGTGGCATTTCTCACTGCAGCACGTTAAAGTCACCCAAGTGCCTAAGAAAAAAAAAAGGCTGATACCGCGGGCGACCCTCCTGAGTCAGCTGCGGGGCCTGGGCACCTCATGGCGCTACTGCAGAAGGCGAGAGCGGGGCTGTATAAGTGCAGTAAGCCAGGGATGCAGCTAATCAGCTCCTGTCCCCCTCCCCAGCTCAGTGTGACTTTGAAACAGCCATTGAGTCATTCATTAAAGGATATCCGATCTCGTTTGGGAGAAGTATGTCTCTAGTTCGAAGTGTATATCAGTAGCGTTGGAGAGGCAAGCTTCCTGTCCTACCTTGTATGAACCGTGGCAGCCCCCCTCATTATTGGCCGCTGAATGTTGGGGGACATCAAATGAAGACCCCCAACTTTTCCCTTCCCTAAGAGTAGCTCAAACACGCTCTAGGGACAGAAACACGAGGGAGCCTACCGCAGGCCACACAGTGACTTGCGCAGGACAATTAGGGCGTGGAAGCAGGAGGAAAGGTCAGAAGTACATGTCTGATACATAATATGTGTGTTTAAAAGATTGGAAGGGAACATCAAACATAGTGTCGGTTATCTAATGTGCGATTTTAGATGATTCTCTTTTCATGCTTCTCTATATTTTGTAAAGTTTTCTGCAGTGAACATATTTTATTACTGTTTTTTTGAAGCTATGTATCCTGCAAACAAAAAAAACAAACAAACAAAAAACAATCTTGCCCTTCTACAGTATGTGTTCTAAATGGGGGTTTCGAATGAAATTTGCCGTTAGAATATTCACTCGGCTCTGGTGGTTATGACGGAGAGTGTCTATATGCTTGTGGCGAGCTCATAGCTCATGATCAGTGCTAACATGAAGTTGATTGACATCGTCATAGGATAGTGACTTAAGGACTTCCTGCATCCTTTTAAGGTGAGCAAGTGATACCTACTGTATAAAATGGCCAGGAGCACACGAGGCAAAAGCGCTTACTAGCATTTCTTAGGCTCCCAAAACCTCTTCAGGCATATATATTGGGTGAAATATATTCTCATTTATTCTATTATTACACATCATGGTATCTCCTTAAGCCCTGGTGTGCAACAAAATATTTTACATACAACTTTGGTTCCTATGTTATGTCCTACTCCTGGTCAGATTATTGGAGTGTGTCATCCTTTGGCTCCAATCATACAACAATATTTATTGAAATGCACCATCAGAAGTAAGACGGTGCCCTCAGGTCTGTTAACAATAGATGCCTACAAAACAGTTAAATACAGGAACATTTGGGGCCCATTTTGCTTAGGCGGAGAGCTTGGGTCCTGAAACTACTCGCTTGAATGACAAATATTCTTCTTCACAGGGATCTGAAGGATGGGAGACTATACACTTTTCTTTGGTGTATCTTTCAGTTACCCTTGTGATGGGCAAACAGCAGTAGAGTTGATTTTAAGTTTTAATTCAAAGATATTACAAAGCGTTTCACATAAGGAAGAAATTTAGATGTCTTTGTTTTTATCCAGAAGGCTGAATAATTTCAGGGCGAAGGAAAATGTGGTCAGTAGCCTCTGAGGAATCAGTACATTAACTGTCCTGCAGGAATTTAAAACTATTCTATGTGGGTTAACGGTTACAATTAACACCCAAATTAGACACCATATGTAAGTAATTGAGGCAGTTTAGCACACTTTATTGACTATATGAAGCTCTGGACTGAGGATTAGGCAGTCTCACAATTCGTTAGAGGTTGTAATTAGCAAGACTTTATTGGATTTCATTATTGGCTCCAGAGCAAATTTGTATGGGAAACACCTTGGTAGGTAGTTTTCTGAGAAGAATGCCCGAAGTGTCATCATTTCAATGTTTCGTTTTAAATGGGTAAATACGTATTTTCAGATCAATTCAGTTGACCAAACTTAACTCCAGTCATTCCTCCTCATACCCCTCCCTTCTCTCTCTAATCTTCAATGGTTCCCTTTTGCCCCACCACGCTATGTGGACTTTTCTGCCCAACCACTGAGGTTCTTTGTAATTCTCCCGATCACTCATTTCACTTCGACACAAGATTTTGCTGGTGTCAGGGTTGGCCTCCCCATTCCCCATTTTATCAACTGAGCTCACGTCTCCTTATCTTCCTCCATGATTGATGCCCATCAATCACTAGACAAAGATTACTTATCCAGAAGTAGCTAAGCCCGAGGTAGAGACAAGGAGAAGGGATGACTATACGAATTTGTAAGGAAGGTGGTCATGCTGAAAGCTTTTCTGAAATCTAGTCAGACTGACCCTTTTGAGGAAAGGTTTTCAACGCTAGGTGACCATTAGAATCACCTGGAATCTTTTATAAAAAGCTGCTGGCTGGTTCCACACCCAGTGATTCTGATTCAATTGCTTTGAAGTGGGGCCCAGGCTGCTCAGGTGGTTCTAAAGTGAAGCTAGATTAAGAACTGCTCCAGAGTAGGGCTGTGCAAACATCGATGTGCATGTAAATCGTGGGGGTGGGTGTTACAATGAAGACTCTGGTTCAGTAGGCTTGGAATGATGCTTCACATTTTGTATTCTTGGAAAATGTCCCAGGTGATGCTGATGTTGCCGGTTTGTGGATAGCAAGGCCAGAATGGTGAAGTTGGAGTAAGACACACACTAAAAACATTTTGCATCCCAAAATGAAGCTGAGATCAAGCGCAAGTGCTATTATGAGGTTTTGCAGAATAGGATGATAATGATGATGATGATAATTGAAAGCTGGGTAAATACAGTTCACCTTTCCCCAGACCCCACCAACCTGAGAGTGTAAACAAGGTCCCGTGTTTACCGTATGTTTACAGTACTTACTCAAATGTCTCCTGCTCATTAATCAATTTGCATATCTCAGAACCTCCAGCGTACTCTCTTTAAGCCTCACTCAATTATTTCTAGGGGTCCCTGGGAGTTCTCACTTCAACAATAGACCTCTCAGGCCCCTCAGCTCAGGGTCACCTTGTTCAATGCTCAAGACGCTACTTTGAAAGGGGCATCACTGCCGGTGGTGCCAGTACCTGAACTGACAGCACTGGGGTCCACACCAAAGGCACTGTCTCACAGGGTCTCAAAGCTGCAGCACCCTGAGCGGCCAGGGCAGGGCTCCATTCCTGGACCAGCACCACACCGTGTCCCACACGGCAGGGAGATGTCTTCTCAGATGCACTTGGGGCGGAAGCGGTCCTGTCTGCTTCTTGCTGCGTCTGCCAGAGTCTCTGTGTGAGTGACATCAGTTTCTACCTGCAGTCCCTCTCCAGGCCTAATTCTCTGGCTGCCGAAGACACAGACATCTTATCTGTCTCCGTCCAAGAGGAAGAACGTAAATTGGCTCCACACGGAAAGAGGCGCCTCCTGGAAATGAGTTTCCTACCGGAAGTATTGAAGTAGGAGGCACATGGCCAGTGCTTATGGCTGTTGGTCAGTGGTTCCGAATTTCCTGAGTTTTTTGAATGGGGGCGTCACCCTTTGGGGATTCTTTCAAGATGCATTTGGAAAATTCAAACACTATGGAGAGAAAGTCTTGTTTCCTATTCCTTGTCTGACTGCTCCGAGGTAAGCCCTTTTGATTAATCTCAGTCTCTAAGTCTTTTCATGGCGACCTCCATAGCTCTAAACTACAGGCAGACCTTGGAGATCCTGTGGGTTCACTTCCACACTACTGCAAAAAAGGTGGGTATCACAATAACGTGAGGCATCAACTTTTTGCCGGTGGATGGGCTCACCTTCCATTAGTAAAAACGCAACACCTGTGAAGTGTGGAGGAAAGAGGCACAATAAACAAAGGAATGACCATATGTGCTCATCCCTCTGCCTCATGATTTCTTGGTTTTCAGCAAGATCTACTAATAATCGATGTGAAAAAATGCAAACTTTAATTAATGTACACCATCTTCTTTTCTGACACTCCCCTCATTTTGTTGGTTATGTTTTTTAGTGACTGGTGCTTATTTTGGATACTTTTATAACTTTAGGTACTATACTTAAACTTCTGTTTCTTGCTCCGTAATCTTTAGATGTTGTTTATTTACCGATAAGATAAGGAAGTTTGCATCCCTGCATATCCCCCCACTTCTCCCTCTCTCCTTTCCAAGCCCTGTTTGCTGTGTTGTTTTGTCAAGTTTATCTAAGTGGGAAACAGAGTTAAGAAAGTTATGTTTAAATAAACGTGTCATTTAGACATAAACATAAGGAAGTTGTGTTTAAACACTGTTAGATGCAGAACCAGGGCAGGATGACTGGATGCACTGGATAGGAAACCTAATCCTATGGCCCCGCCCCTCAAGCTCATGCCATTAGAGGAGATGTTGCAAGTCAGAGGCAAATCCATTCGCTTAAATTCCAGCTTAAATTCCATCGAGGGCTCTGAACCGTGCTATGGTTAGTTCTGCTTTTGGAATTAATATTCTTGTACAGTTTCCCCCCTGGAGTTTTAAAATTATTTTCTTTCCTTTCCCTGTTGATAGAGGATAAAAATTTACCCTACCACCAATATGTCCCAGCTAGTTGCTTCATATATTTTGAGCACAGGAAAATACACCGATGTTCTAAGCTCTTTGCCTAGAGGTTATCCTGGGATTACTTTCTGTCACCTTCTTTAGTTTCACTGTTCTTGGAGCTCATGTCATTGTCTTCCTTGGATTTATTTTTCCTTTTGTCGCAGAAAATTATTATTATTATTATTATTATTATTATTCAGAAAAAGTATGTAGACGTTTGCATATCTGAGTTTTTGCATGTCTGGAAATGTGTTATGCTCCCCTAATACTTGATTAATATTTTGAGTCCTTTTATATTCAAAATAATTTTCCTTCAGAACTTCGAAGGTATTTTTCTACTGCCTTCTAGAATTTAGTGTCACTGAAAAATGAAGCCGTAGTTAAGACTCCTAAGCCAGGCGCTGGTTTGAATCTCAAATCTGCCACGTGCTAGCTATGTATCCATGGGTACATTTCTTGGTGTTTTCACCTAAAAAATGGTAGTTGTAATAATAATAATAATAATAATAATACTAATAAACAGCTAACTTATAGAACTATTGTGAAGATTAAATTTGCTGTATATATGAAGTGATTAAAATAGCTGCTTGTATAAAGTAAGCACTATAACAGTATTAGCTCTTTTAAAAAATCAATTTATTCATTATCATTTTTATATTTATCTTGGATATTCTGAGGATTTAAAAAATTGTTTTAAATAGTTTTATGCCTTCCATTTTCTCTTTTCTCTCTCTAGAGTCTTAGTTAAATATGGACTCTTTTGGATTGAGATTGTATGTTTCTTATCATTTTTATCTCAGATTTTCCATTTCTTTGTCTTTTTGTTCTATATTCTGGGAGATTTTCTCATCTATTTCTTCCACCTACTTTATTACATTCTTAATTTCTGCATTCATATCTTTATTGCAAACTACTTCTTATTCTTTTGGTTTAAGATCTTGGAGTTTTTAATGGATATAATATTTCTCCATATCTTTTTGCAGCTCTTAGATTTGTTTTACAATCTCCAATTTCTGCCAAATTATCTTGATTCCTTCCAGTCTGTGATGAACAATAGTTCTTTATAGATGCCTCACATCTATCAAACACTCTCTTTATATTTTGATACTTTCCCATGATATTGATTCCATCATTCCATAACAGAGATTTTAAAAAGTCACACTTTCTAGCCCCATGTAACTTGGACATAGAACAGGCATCTTCAAGAAACTTGGATTCTGAAGTCGGAGGCAGAGGCAACGTTTCTCTGGGGTCTGTAGCAGGCGGACCACAGCAGATCCCTCACCAGAATAGTGCAATACGGTTCTGGGAGATGCTTCTGGAGACTCAGCCCAGAGTTGATGGCTCCAGTCCTTTCTAAGATGATCTAAGATGCCTAACACCCAATAAAAGGTACTTTTCTGATGACGATTCTCCAGCTGGATTAATCCCCCAAATTCCAGATTTTGTTCAAACTGCCCACATGACCTTGCCGCATGGACAGCCAATGAACCCCGCCTGCTGGTATTTGTGCGTTCGTGTAATCCTCCTTCCTAGAGTGCTGACAGGCTGGGCACGTTAACCCACTTCTAGTGAATGGAATGTAGCAGATGTGACGGGATGTCACTGCTGAGATTCCGTAAATAACAGACTGTGGTCTCCATCTAGGTGCTTACTCTCTCTAGCTCTTTCTTGGATCCTTCACCCTGGGGAAAGCCAACTGTCACGATGTCATAGGCAGCCCATGGAGAGGCCTATGTCGCAAGAAACAGGCCTGCCACACACCCTGGGAATGTACTGGGAAGCAGTAATTAACCTTGCCCGAGCTTTCAAATGAGACCACAGCCCCAGAGATAGCTTGACTGCAACCTCAAGAGACCTTGCGCCAGAGGCACCCAACTAAACGGCACCCGATTCTCTGACTCATAGAAACTGTGAGATAAAAAATGTTTACTGTTTTTCAACCACTAAGTTTTGAGTAATTCGTAATGGAGCTATAGCTAACTAAAACGGCTGTCACAGATTTAACTTGTCTAAAACCAAACTTCTGATCTTCAACGCGGCCTCCAACATGTTCCTCCTCTCATAGTCTTCTGGGTAAATTCAATTGCTCAGTATTTCATCTTCAAGAAAAAGACACCCCATTATACTGTACTTTTCATTTCTTGCCATCCCCACTACATGGTAGCTTTATTTTTCTACTTGCCTTAATTTTCTTTTACTGGAAGCTTTTGTTTCTGGTGTTATGAAATTTTATAATGATATGCCTCTTGGTGTCATTTTTTAAAAATTATTATTCATTGTGCTTAACACATGGAGTCCCTCCTTTATTTCTGGGGAAATTTCTATTGTTTGTTAATTTCCCTATTCATTGTTTTATCTTCCTGGAATCTCTATTAGTTGGAACTTGTACCTCCTGGGTAGATTAACCACTTCTCTCGTCTTTCTTGTTTTCCATCGTTTTTGTAAGTCTTCTTTCTGTGAGGTTTCTTCATCTCTCTGTCCTTCAGTTGAATTTCGTTTGGCTATTCTGTTTTTAATTTCCAAGAGCTTTTTCTGTTCACTATTTGTACCTTATGCTTGGCATTTCTTCTCTTATGAATACAATATCCTCTCTTACCTCTTGGAAGATACCAGCTCTAGTTGGTATTTCTGTTTCTTTATTTTAATCTTCTTTATTTCCTCTGGATTTATTATTTTTTCCTCTTTGCTTTGTGCACTTTCTTTTGTTTTGCGTGGATTTTTGAAAAAATTTGGAGATTCCTGGCTGTATGCTTTGTTAAAATATAAACTGAGGCATATTAAAATTTTTAAGAGTTTATTTGAGCAAAAATCTATTTGAATTGGTCAGTGTCAAATCAGAAGCAGTTAGGGGTGCTCTGCCCGCAGGAGTCAAGGAAAAGACATATAGAGAAGGTGCAGAAACAAAGCAAGGAAATTATTTGATTGACTACAGCTTAAAGACTAGTTGGCTGTTCGCAATTGATTGTCTTTGGTGTTTTGATTTTGTAACCTTGAGGCATTTACAGGCTTGGATTGGGTTTACTTACCTAGGCTGCCAAAGCATTAGAACCACCTCAGTCTAATGGCTTCCTTGTTTAATTAATTTGACAGCGTATATTCGAGAGTAAGACTATGCATGGGTTTCCTTTGTTGGCTAATGGATTTCACGTTAGAGTAATTAAGACAATTGGGCGTTTCTATAGAGGTCATATCTCTAAGATCTTAAATAATATATATATTGCAAGAGTCTTGCTTCCACATTGAGAAGCAAAGAATAATAGTCATCATAGAATGGCCATGTCAGCAATAATATATTGTTGTCTAAACAATATATTATTTGGACAATATATTATATGATTATAATGATTTCCACCCAAGGTACTGACTGAGCTATGCCCTTATCATATTTTACTCTTATTATCTGTGACCAACTTGAGGACAAGTACTGTTATTTATTCACCTTGATATTCTTCAGTGTCTTAATAGATGCATGTGGAATGAATGAATAGATAAGCTAAGCCTAAGCGGCATCTCGAATAACACCAACATAATAATGTTGGCCAACTAATTGCTGACTGTCAGAGGCCCCTGCCCAGGCCCTGAGCAATCCACTCCAGGTGAAGCAGCTCGGGTCTAATGTGACCGAGACAAGGGTAAGCATGAGGCCAGGGCCCAGCAGGAGAACCATCTCCATCGTGCTGTGTTGCTGCTCATTCTTACCAGCGAGGTTAAGTTCACTGTTGGATCCTGTTTGCCAAAACTAAACATGGAGATAATAGCTTCCCGCTCCATAGTGATCCTGAGCCACCCTTGTGTTTCTGTGGTTCAGACATTTCTCCCTTTCATATTTTCTACATTGAAGTTCTATCAGTGTTGTGTTGGCCTCAATATTTTGCCATTTCACTAATCTGAAAGGCCACTTGTCACCTGAAAATGTGCCCTCCTTGAAACAAGGGCTGAATGTTAGTTACGTTCTCTTCCATCCAAGAAAAGGAATGTTAATTCTACTTGCTTTTCCCCTCTTTAAATCAGTTTGTGTCATATTTTCGCCAACACCAGATAATTAACATTTTTATAGGCTTTCTTGAAACTTTTTGGAGGTATAAATAGACGATGCCTTTCCCAGTTAAGCACATGTTATTCGTTTGCATCATACTAAGTACAATAGTGGAGGAAATACCTACAAACATAATTAATATAAATTTGGCAAGTATTATGTTAGTTCTAACACCTCAGAAACAGTATCAAGGGGACGGAGAAGAAACCACTGTTGTTGCTGTGCCCTGTACCTAGCTGGGCATACACAGAGCTTCTAAATGATTCTCAGATATATGGGTAAAATTTAAAATCAGTAAAATTACCTTGTGCTTTGCTTTTATAACTCCCAATTCAGATTTGTAAATTAACAAATGGAAATCTGAAGTGACAGGCAGGTGTGAAAGAGAGCCCAAAGAAACAGCTGCTTTAAGGAATAATATTGAAAATGTATAAAAGCTGCTAATAAATAAAAAGAAGCCCATATGTGTATTTTAAAAATCCAAAACACTTTTTCCTGGCTTCCTCACAATCCCTAAGTGTAAATAGCTTTAAAAAAAAAAAAAACTTAACCAAATCTGCCCAGATTTCCAAAGACCCTCAAAGAAGCATAAAGGATAAGATAGATATGAGTTAATGTAAAGGATAAAGGAAGAAATAGCGGTTGTTAGAAAGGAAAATGCAGCAGGTGTGAAAGACAGAACCAAGGCTCTTACCTGTGGCCAGGGGGTGGCACTGAGGGGGTCACGTGGGCTTGACACGTAAGAGGACTTCCTGGTGAAGCCTTAGATTCTGACTCCTCTTGGAGGAGAAGAGGTTAAGAAGGCTCCAGGCCTCTTCAATCCCCTTCCACCACCATCACCAAAGGCCAAACCGGCTCTTGGTTTAGCTCTTTTTCAGACTGGACTTCTGCACAGGATTTCTTTTGAACCCAGTGTTTGGCAGTTTATGCCAAGCATAAATGAGGGTGACTGCATCAGCACAAAGAGCCACTTAAGGGTGGAAGGCACACCTGTATGGCAATGTAAGTCAAGACCCAATCACAAAAGCAGGCCGTGTAATGTGAGCCGAACAGACGGACTTCTAAAATGCTGTCAGGTACTTGATAACTAAAACGAGCAGATCTCACAGAATCTAGGGCCCCAGAGGAAAGGCCAGAGTAAATGGAAACCTCAATTTAGTCACTGGGAGGGAATGATATAGAAATTCATGTAGGAGTGATGTTCAGAGAAAGACAGCTGTTGGTCAAGGTTGCAAACATCAGAATTAAATTCATGCTCTTCTAAGGATTTAGGAAGAAAGAAAACATTCAGAGATGTAATTACAAAACAAATTTGGAGTTTACCACTTAAAATATAGACGGGAAAACCGGCACAAAGCTAACAGAAATGGAATTGTCAGTATTCCTCTTGGGTTGGTCAGGTTGACCTTTCAAGGTCAAGTTGACTTTAACCTGACCTTTAACATAGACTAGGTTGACCTTTCTTTTAGAAGCCGAAAAGAGATTTGTAGGAATTATAAGAATTATACTAAAACAATTTGTCAACCCCCAATCCCACAACTGCAAGAACTTCTATGGCGGGCATTGCAAATTTGAGTTGGATGAAGGCCCTTCCGAAAGATAAACTTCCTACTGCGTTCTCAGCTGGCATGGTTAATAAGGAATATTAATATCTATAAATCAGACCACGAATATATGAGAAGTGCAAGATACAAACTTGATTCTTATAAAGATTTCAGATAACTGGGTTAATTTACATTCTGGTCTCAATAGCATTTGTAGTAGGATCCCAATAATTGTTTTTTAAAGGGTAAACCTGTGTGCCAGGCACTGTGCTAGAGACACTAGGAATATTGTGGTAACAACACAGAAATGACTTGTGGAATTTAAAGTCCAGTAGATTGAGTATAGAACAGAGAGAAATCAAGAAAGTTAAAATTTACTTCAGCAGCTATGCAAATAAGGAAGCAAGCCACTATAACAATTAAAAATGTACTTAGAAGGTGGCGGAAGATACAAATGTATTGCTTATATTTAAGTAAAAAAGATGAAATCCTTTGGTTAAAAAAGAGCCACTGAGAGAATTAAAAATAAAACCAAACAATCTGTTACTTAAAGAGACACACTTAAAAATGAAAGTCATGTAAACTAAAAGAGGGAAAAGTACAACAGATAATAGCTTACTATTCCAAAAAATATAATGAGGTCCTATAATATAAATACCATAATTTCGCTCACTACATCATCAAGGTTGATGAATAGATAGTTTATACACTAGAAAATTCAGGCATTTAATTTTCTAATGAGAGAATGCACAATTTTTCTAGCAATATAAGAAAAAATAATAAATTCAGCTATCTTCTAGGCACAATTACTCATGGCTGCAATTAATGATAATAAATTAAAAAGAAAAAGTTCATTGCTGGCAATCAGGAGAAATATGAATTCATATTATAGTGCCTAGTGACACTGTAAACGGGATTTATTTTTCTAGGGACAATAAGAAAATATTGCAGCAAGAACTATAAAATAGTTCACATCCTTTTTTTCTGATAACTCTAATAAATCTCAAGAAAATCTCGTCTAAAGAAAATAAAGGTGTTTTTATTTTATTTTTTTCTTTTTACAGCAATGTTGATTTTGGCACTATTTGTAATTTTTTAAAAACTAGAGTTCTTAGTGTTAAGGGATTAACTAAGTAAGCCATGTGATGTTGACTTAGCTATTGAAACAACAAGCAGACTTCTTCATAGGACCATGAGGGATAAACACAGTCTAGAATTACCTTCCTATGAAAAATGGACAAAATATAGGAAACAGCTACTTTCAGACATTGGACAACAGACAGAAACAGACTGTGATTCTGACAAAAGGGAACAATTAATTGCAGTTCAGTCTACTATTGCCAAGGCTTTCTGTCTGGTCCAGAGGGAGAATCCTACTCAGTCTACCATTCTTTCTGAGTTGAGAAGATAGACTGAAGTTCTGAGAGGCCAAGGTGGCTAGAATTGGCAGAGCAAGGTACCTGAGTGAAGAGAGCTCTGCTAAGAAAAAGCTTCAGAAATTTGGATAGAGGTGCTCTTGAGTCTTTGACAGAAAATTAACTAGTGCATGTACAGAGTCAAATCCAATAAGATGAGACGAGAACTACTTCAAGGAAAGGACGATTGCTGGGGTGCTCTATAAAAATTAATTCCTAGAGGTCACACAGTGCCAGAAATTATCTGAGTTTATTCTAACCAGAGTTAAAAATCTCATTGACTATTTGGGGCACTAAGTTGGAGCCTCAGAAAGGCCACACCTTACACATAGAGCTTAATTAGCTCTAGAATAAAGTCTTCTCTAGACCCACTCTACATGAGTCTAAAAACAAATTGTATAAGGGTCAGTCTAATCCGCAAGTAATGTAACTGCCTGCTAGAAAATGTCCAACATCCCTTAAAGGAATGCAAAAAAGCCCAGGACTCAATAACATAAAATTTAAAAAGTGGCATTAAAATAAAAGGCGATAGACATATAAAAAGTAAGAAAATGTAAAAAATCAGTCAATAGAAACAGATCTCAAAATGACATATGACAAATAAGCAGACAAGAACATAAAAAAATATATTTTCACTTAAAAGACTATAAAGGAAAATATGATTATTATAAAGAAAGAAGAAATAGAAGATTTTTTAAAAAAGACCCAAATGAAATTTATATTATGGAAATACTACGTCTAAAATTAAAATTCCACTAGGATTAACAGCAGAAAACCCATTGCAAAATTAAGAATCGGTGAACTTGAATACATAGCAATAAAACTGTCCAAAACTGAAAAAAATGAACAAAGCATAAGTGATAAATGGGACATCAACTGGCCTAATATAAAAGTGGAGTCCTAGAAAGGGGGAGGAGGCAGAAAAGACTATTTAAAGAAGTGATGGCCACATATGTTCAAATTTGATTTAGAGTTTTTAGGCAAACAAAAGATGAGAGAATTTATTGTCAGCGGGCCCACATTATAAGAAATGTTAAGGAAATTTTCCAGTTTGAACGAAAATGAGACCAGATGTTTGGAGTTATGCAAAGGAACCGTGAATGCCAGAAATGGATGAATATTAAATTTTTTTTCCCATTTTTTCGTTTCTTTAAAAGATAACTGACTGATAAAGCAAAAATAATAGCAATACATTATATAGTTTATAACAGACAGGACAAAATGTATGACAACAATAGCAAAAAAGGAAATGGAAATAATCTGTCGTGGGGTTCTTATATGTCCATACAGTATAATGTTTTCTGAAGGTAGACTATAATAAGATTAAAGCAATCACTGAAAACAGGCAAAGAAATAACGAGTAAGCTAAGTGTGGGAAAAAAATGGAATCATTAAAAAATTAAATGCAAGTAAAGGAAGGTAAAGAGAAGATAAAGGAAGATATAACACCAGAAAACAAATGACAAGACGGTAGATTCTTCCATAAAGTAAAAGAAGGGGTACATTCTAAGTCGTGTCATAAGGTCAGAATTAATTACCCCGACACCAGATGAAGACAATACAAGAACAGAAAACCACAGGACAGTATTTCCCATGAACATAGGTGCAATATCTTTAATAAGGTAGTAAATCGGCCACTTCACTTTGCTGGTGGAGGTCATCTACAAAAGACCTACAGCTGCACTCATACTTTATTGTGAAAAACTGAATGCTTTTTTCCTAATCACTTCTATTAAACCTTGTATTGGAGGTCATAGGTAGTGCAATGTAAAAGAAAAAAAAAAGCAAAAAAAAAAGCAGCATACTGAAGCAAATTATACTGTATAATTTCAAGGCTTACTGTGAAACTATGGTAATTAAGACATAATATCAGCATGAGAGAAGTCATGTGGATCAATGGAATAGAGTGTCCAGAAAGATACCCACACATAAATGGTCACTTGATTGTTTTTTTTAATTTTTTAAAATTTTTATTTATTTATTTATTTTTAAAGGCAAGGCAACTTTTGGCCGACCTCACAGGTTGCAAGGGCCTTGTTAGCTTACGATTCCCCCCCCCCTTTTTTTTTTTTTACACCTATAGTACCTGGTCTTCCTCGGTGGTCTCCCATCCAAGTACTAACCAGTCCCATCCCTGCTTAGCTTCTGAGATCACGTGGGATTGGGCACAGCCATAGACTGTGGTCATTTGATTTTTGACAAAGGCACCAAGATGAGAAAAATAGTTCTTTCAACAATGTTACTTGAAAAACTGGGTATCTGTATGCTCTTCACTATGACCCTTAATACCAAATATGAAATTAACTCTAAATGGATGTAGACTTAAATGTAAGAGCTAAAATTATAACACCTCCATGAGAAAATACAGGACAAAATCATGGAGACTTTAAGTTGAGAAAAGATTTCTTAAATGTGACATAACATGCATTTAATAAAAATTGATAAATTGAGCTCCATCAAAATTAAACACTTTTGCTCTTTGAAAGGGACCATTCTGAAAATGAAAAGGCAAGCCATAGACTGGGAGAAAATATTTGCAAAATATTTCTGATGAAGGACTTTTACACAAAATTTGTAAAGAATTCTTACAACTCAGGAATAAGCAAGTTAATTTTTTAAATGGGCAGAAGATTTGAATAAACACTTCTTCAGAGAATATATATAAATATAAAAATAATATAATGTGATAACCACAAATGTGTAATTAATGTATACATAATGCAAAGGATCAGGAGTGAATCAGACGATGACTTTGATTGAGTTCAATATTCACAAAAGTATTTTTAAAGGTCTTTTTTTAAAAAAAATGTTGTTTAAATAAAAGCGTAAGTCAATTTAAATAGATAAAGGATAATCATTGATTTGGGAGACAAGATGCCATATCTCCAACATTCACCACATGGCAACGCCACACGTAAACTCGCAAGTGAAGAACACAGACATGAGCTTCTCACGGGAATATGATTTTAGGGTTTGCAGAATTCCAGAGTGGAGGCACAACTACCCTTATCTGGCTGATGATTTATAGCTCCAGGTTTATTTCTGTCAGGAGAATAAAGTATGTTCTTCGTTGAAGGAGCGGAAGAATCAGAAGCAACTCCAGGTTCTGAAAAGATGACAGGCGTTCTCCAAAACACATGAAAGTCTTTTCAAGGAGGAGTCGGCACTGGGTCCCGCTGCTGCCACTGCGGGCCTCCGACTGCGGGATGCGAACAGCACAGCACAAGATCGTCCCTGCTGTACCGCTCTCATTTGGATCATCTCAGTCACAGATCCAGTGAGAATCCATTGCTTTCATTCTTCTGCAGCATCGCTGAAAGTCCGTGTCTGCCAAGGAGGCTGAAGTTGCTAGATGCTTCCATCACAGGGTATCTGGCTTTGGACGACGCTGTCAGGACAGCTGGAGGTTCATTTGGAAATGTGACGCTCCAGTGCAGGGCGTGGCATGGTGTCCCGTGAGAGCCACACAAAAGGCGGCTCCTGCACCTCTGACCCAGTGTTCTGTCTGCGAATATACATTGCCTCTGAGGGAGGGACCCGGGCCGTGCAGTAATCAGTGTCTTACTCAGTAAGCTTCTTGAACCAGTGTGATACAGAAGGAGCACAGAGTTTTGAGCCTTGGCTCCCTCATGTGCTTAAGTTCTCCGAGGCTCAGCGAGAACAAAGTCACAGTTCTCATTTGAATGCCTTGGATCGAATGTGTTTTAGAATTCAGAATTTTTTACATTTTAGAAAAAGAATGCTGTACAAATCGCATGTATTACCTAATACTCCAGTAGGGCATGAGGCTATACCCCATAAGAAAACACATTAATATATTCTGCAGGACAATGTATAAATATATATTCATGGTAAGTGGGATAAATAAAGACTGTAATTAGTCTCATGTTAGTTAAGGTCAGGTTTTGCTGCAGATTGAGCTTGCTGCAAATCTGTGAAAGCTTTTGGTTTTCAGGGTTTTGTAGATTTCAAAACTGCAGATAAGGGGACGTGGAACTGTATTATATCCAGGGCCACTGTTAGGCTACAGGGCTTTTGCGCAAATTAGAACAATACACCTTCTGGGTGGTCACAGTCCCTGTGCCCATACCTTGGCAAGCAGGGTAAGAAGAATGCATCCCATCCTTCGGGGTACATGTCAGCCCCATCCTCAGCCAGGCACCTTGTGCAGTGCCCGACCTGTACAAGCAGACACAGGGACTCTGATCACGCTCATGCCGCAAGGTTGCTGGAATAATAAGCAAAAAATGAGAAACAACCCCGCCTCTAGACTGTCTCTTGTACTTTCGATTAACGCTTCTCAAACGTGAATATGAGTATGAATCACCTGGCTTCTTAAACTATTAGAGCGTTGGGGTAGGGCCTGAAACACTGCATTTCTAGCAAGTTCCCACGTAATATCCATATTCCTGGTCTGCAAACCACACTTTGAGTAGTGAGGTTCTAGACCCGTTTATCCATCTTTCCTTAAGTGTCCCACGTGAACTTAAATCAGCACGCCCCATTCTGAAGTCATAGCCTCCCCAGGCACCTGCTCTTGACTGATGACCTGCCCCCCGTTATTGGCCCTAGTCTCTAGCCACTGTCTCCCCGGCCAGCGATGTGCCCGTCCTCCTTGCCTCCTCATTTCCCTCTTCCACACCTGCACGTCCATTCAGTTACTAAAAGCCACAGGTCCGACCCTCTTAATATTTCTCCCATTCGAGGCTTTCCAACCTCAGTATTTTTGAGCCAGACCATTCTTCGTTGCAGAGATCCGTCCACCAGGGGGCAAAATCACCTCCGGTTGAGTTCGCAGCTCCAAACCCCTCACTTTCTATCTCCTGGATCACTCCTTTCCCAGGGAGAGTCTGATGTTTCATCTTCCTGTGTATTTTGACGACCCTATAACTACCTGCTAACATGTCTGTGTTCCCCACTTGATTATGAGTCCTAAGAATCCTCATATTCTTGGCATCCTGCACAGGGGTCGAAATAGGCAGATGCTTAACACATATTTGAATGCCTCAATGAAAGTGTCTCCTAGCATCTGTGGGTTCCCAGAAGGAGTCGGAGGGGAGCTTAGGACTCAGCTCACAGGAGGTCTGCCCCAGAACTAGAGTAACACCTGGGCGGGTCTGCAGGGAGCCTGACCGTGCGGGCCAGAGGCCTGATGGACATCCAAAGCTGTTTCTGCCCAGAGATGCTCCCACCTGCTCTCCAGCCTTTCTCTCTTTACCTGTTTTGTCTGGCCTCTCTGCACTGTCCGGAGAGCTCATTCGTCCCTCACCCCAGGGTGTACTATGCAGTGTTGCTATGTAAGAGCTGCTCGAACACAACGTCTTCACCCTGAACAGCTGCCTTTGAAACTTGGTTTGTGGCTTATGTGCAAAGCCCAGGTTGGCTTGATCTGTCCAGGTCATCAGAATACTTACGGCTTCTGCGTTCCGTTCATTAGGCTCACAGCCTCCTCTGCGCCCAATATGAGGTTAATTTTTGCCATCTGGGTATTATTTGAAGTTCAACTTTTCTGAATAGTTTGTCAAAATTAGTTGGTTATCAGTCCAGCTGTTTTGGCAAGATAACAGATAAAACCCTGTAATAGACAACTGTGAGATAGTAGAATATATATATATATTGTCTCTGGCACAGAAATCCCAAAACCCTCGTAATTTCCTAAGCGATAAGTGCACTAGGAGCATCTGTTGTTCTAACGTTTGGCCTTCCACCTCTGTTCCTGGCACAGAGCTCCTAAATCCCTTGGAATTTCCTGGGTGATAGCAATATCTTTTGTTCTACTGAGGTGATTCTTGGTGGGGTCCTGGATGGGGGCCGATCACCAGAAAGAACGAAGTATCATTAGAAGCCTGGATTTCTGCCCTACCCTCCATTCCCCAGAGAGGGGACAGGGTCCGGAAATGAAGTTAAAGAGTGATCGTACCTAAGTGATGAAACGTTCATAAAAATCCCCAAAGCATGGGGTTTGACGAGCTCCTGGGTAGGTGATCACATGGGGATGGCATGCCCAGGGAGGGCATGGGAGCTCCACGCCCCTTCCCATGTCTCTTCCATCTGGATGTTCATCTGTATCCTTTATCACATGCATTTATAATAAACTGGTAAGCAGTAAGGAAACTCTTTTCCTGAGTTCTGTGAGCTGTGCTAGCAAATTAATCGAGCCCAAGGAGGGGGTGCTGGGAACCTCTGATTTACAGCCGATTGGTCAGAAACACAGGTGATGACTTGGGCTTGCAATTGGCAACTGAAATGAGGAGAGGGGACAGTCTCATAGGACCGAGCCCTTAACCTATGGGATCTGACGTGATCTCCAGGTCAATAGTGTCAGAAGTGAGTTCAATTAAAGAACACCCAGCTGGTCGCAGGGAATTGCTTGTTGTGGGGATCACCCACCCCCACATCTGGTGTCAGAGGAGTTAAATGTGATATTGGTGTGAGTTTTTCCTGTCTCAACAGCACAGGCAGAAACTTAATCTATTTGGACAGATCATTCTGTTTTCCGTGACTATTTTAGCCTGAACTTTACCCTTTGAGTCTTCCAGCTTTTTGCTCTATCCTCTCTTAGTGTCTTTCAATTGTACTTCATCAGTTTCGGTCACTTTGGCTGAAGTTTTAATCTCTCTCCATGTCTGTAGCATCATCATCGTCCCCAGATTGAGACTTCCGGCCTCCTGTCTGGGCCCACCCATGGTGCTGGTTCCAGTGGGCTAGGGCGTCAGCCAGACCTGGACTGAGTTCTGGGTCTGCCACCTATTTGATGAGACATTCGGGGGAAGTTATTTAACTATTTGGATCTTCTGCTTTCTGTTTTCTGTGAAAAGAGTAACAAGTGTCTGCCTCGATTATTGCGAGGAAAGCATTTAACGCATTACAAGGGCACGTAACAAACTATATGAATTAATAAGAGTTAGCCACGTTAATGGTCAGCTTTCTTGACGGAACTATATATTTTTGGTAAGACCACATCAAAAGCAGACATATCCAAGACTTATAATGCTTACTGTGCAAAGACTCACAGTGTACAGGTCTCATTCCTATTAAGTCACAGTTCTTTCTTCTTTAGGCATTTTTCCTTCATTCTATTGCCAGTTTGGTTCCAGGAGGAAAGTTGTTTCTGGCTTGATCTGGCAGGTAAAGGGCCAAGGCTGGACATGGACACAGCCACAAATCTCTAGCCGCTGGCTTGTCCAAACCTACGTGAGATCCAAGGCCCTTGCTGTTCTCTCATGACGAGACACCCTATTATTATTTTTTTAAAAAGCATTGAAAAATAAAAAGCAGATGAATAGAGACTGTTTTTTTCAGTCTGGTCTCTTGTATTTCAAATTAATGGGGCTTTGTAGGAATTTGGAGCCTGAGCTTCCCCAGCAGACCATTTGGAAAGAGGAGTGTAAACTTTGGTTTCCATCTTGAATCTGGGTGCGAGTTATGTTTTTCCTGCATCAGCTTCTACCTTCTAATTTTTCTTTTTCCATATTTCTTCTCTTCCATCTTAATCTCGTTCCAATGCTGTTGCCTCAACTCCCTTCTCGAAGTAGTTTCGAAATCAATAGTGCCGTCTACTTGTTAATCTATCTCTTTGGTGTAAAGCCACAGAATGAGCCGCAAAAGAGGATTTGTGTAGATTGTTAGAGAAATGTCAAACTCAGAGGTCATCCGACTTAGTGGTTCTCAAACTGTGTTCCTTAGAACCCTCGTGGTCCAGAGAAGTCCATAAGAACTTTACTGGAAAAAACAGGTTCAACTGGGCCTCAAACTACTCAATCCCAACATCTCTGCTTCATCTATTTTACATGAGTGCTCAGCACACGTGAATAATTTAAGGGACTCCTTCAAAAAAAAATTTAAAACCATAGATATAGCTCGAATTTTTCATTTTGCAGATGGGGACGCTGAAGCCCAAACAGGAAGTAATCACTTCTAGATAATAAGCAACTCCTTGATGGATGACCCGAGCTAATGACCTCAAGGTCATTCTTATTTATGTCAATTTTGGCATTATTCGGATGGTACTGTCTCCCGTTTCAGAGGAAGAGACTGAGGCAGTGTTTGCGAACAGTTCTTAGCCAGCTACAGTTTTGGAGTAAGCAGGCTGCTTTCCATTTTGACTGTTCTGTCTACAGCTTGCTATGACGTGGGGGACGAGGCTGGGGTTAGGAGAGGATTGTGGGATGGAGAAAAGGTTGTTGTTGTTTTTTTTCTCAAGTCACTTTTGCTAGAATGCCCCTTTTTGTTTTATCCTGGAAATGTCCATCACCCAAGACCCCAAGATGTCTGATAAACTATCTACGAGTAAATCTATACAGACCGATCTTCAGCTTCTTGTGAGTTATCATGAGACCTCAGAGATACAAATGTGCCAGCAGGGACGTGGGTACCAGCTGTGCGAAGCTCGGAATTGCACCGCAGGAGGGAATTTCCCAGAGTTCTGTCCTCCATCAAGCTGTCGAGTTTCTGCCCCTTACTTCATGTCTCGAACGCATTCTCGGCCAATGGGTCCTGGTGTTTATGGATATCGTCTTTTCAGAAAAAGTTCGAAATCACTCTGGGGCTTACATCTACCATTATAAGAATTATTCGGATATCACATACGTAGGAAAGACATAACTCGAGAAAGGTAAGCTCTTCCCAGGAAAGGACACTTTGGCATTGCACACTAATCATTCTGGCCAGTGCTATTTTTGTTCACTTGGTGGTGGATCAATAATAACCTCACCCTGGCTTGACCCCGGCAATGTAGGCCACAGGTTCCATGATATCTGTAGCTTGATATCTCTCTGCAGTGTCAGAGAGCGGGCACCTGTGACACCATCAGAAACATTGACTGATGAGCTGGCTACTGACGAGAGGGCATTTCAGTCTTACTCCAAGGGGAGTAAACGAAGACTGGGGATGTTCTTGTCCAGCCTCGCTTCACACTGACCTTTACAAGGTCCCAAATAAGACAGGGACAGGCCACGACAAAGTTATATCTCCTCACCGTACGAAAGAGGAAGTACGTTTTCCATTAATTTAGGACAGCTGAGCCCCATGGTCTGGATGTTTCCTAACCATATGGGACCAGAGTGAAGACAGTGACGACGCCAGGAATGGGTGGGAGCCTGGCCACTGGCGATGAGAACTGGCTGGTGACCGGACATTATAAACCATGTCTGGAATGGCTGAAATATGGAATATACTTTCTAATCCAATATTCTCACGTAAAGATGTTTAGATAATACATTTTAAGAAATTAGAATACAATAAAATAGAGAAACAACTTCGAGTATGATTTCTTCTGTAGCAAAATATAAATCAATCATTTTTATCAGTAAAGGTAAAAAAAAAAATCCATTAATGGAGCTGAAAGAAGCTATACGGGGCATCAGAAAAGCAATGGATTTAAAATTGGGAAGTTGGGGCTTGAAGAACAGGACCGTAACTTGTAGACGGCGGGACAGTCATTCAGAAAGGGGTGTCGTTCAGTGCCAAAAGCATGGGATTCTGAAGGCGCGTCAACCCGGGTTTGAACACCGCCACTGTCACCAAAGCCATTTAACCCTTTGGTGCCTCGGTTTCCTTATTTTCCACATCGGCGGTAGAGCTGCGTGATCATGGTGGGTCTTCCATCACGTCACTCTACAAAGAGCTTACGGATGAAATGGAATGAAGAAAGGTCCCATTCATCCACTACACAGAGAGGGTTTGGATCTGTGGTGGTCTTCACCATGGCCAAGCCTGCCAATGGGGTCGGCATCTGTCTGTCTCCATTCTTTGATGCACACGAGCAGGACCCCCCACAGGCAAAGGAAGACGGCCCGCCCCACCCCTACAGTCTTTTGCCAGTGAGCCATGAACAAACCATACACAGAGAGAAGCACCTTTTTTTTCCTTCAATTTAATTGAAGTTACTTAGAAAAATAATCAGGCTTGAATGGCTTTTCCTGGAGGAGGGTTCATGAACATTTTACGCTTTTGTTGGCAATGTGGAATTCAGCTTTCTTGAACAGTACAGTAAGATACAGGGAGAGTTTTCTACAACAAGCCCTCTACTGCATACAAATATTAAAAAAAAGAAAATCACACTCCACAGAGATGTTAACTTATATGCCCATATGACATACTGAGCATGCTCATGAGAAAATAGTACGGGCAGCCCCTTCTGTACCTGACAGAGCAGCAGACTGAAATTTGCCTGCTAACAGCCAACAGTCAAGCCAATTGTAGAAGGTCCCGTCGCCTGTTCATAAGGTCCAGTTAGCTGTAATGGGACATGACTGGAGGAAATGCTGGTTGTGGGAACCTAGGAGAGCAATGAGGTCAGCCCTGCTGACGTAAGGGTGGGCAAGGAAGGGATTCTTTGCGGAGATCATCGCAGCTCGATTGCGTATGTGTAGGGGAGGACCGGGCTGAGAGAGCTGAGCTCCGAGCACTTGCCACCAAGGGCAGAGTCCCTTGGCTTCTTGCCAGGTTAGAACAGGGACTTGTGCAATCATAGCCTCAGCACTGGTCCAGACCCCTCTAGCTAAGTGCGCTGGGGACTTGCTTTTGTTCTGGGGACTTTCTACTAGCAAGATTCACACGGTTGGGTCTCCATGCTTTTGCCACCAGAGGGACTGGTCCGACTGAAGTTTCCACTGCTCACCTGTGACATCCGAGAAAGCAGGAAGGGAAAGCTCACCTGGTGGACAGGTAGGAAGGAAGGTCCCCTCTGAGACACCACAGGTCAGCAGACTGCCTTTCTTCCCAGACCAGCTGGGAGGCAGAGAGGGGGATCCAGAGAAGCTGCAGGAATTCAAACCCTGTGGCTAACATTCTAGAGTTTTCCAAACCAAAAGGAGAAGGTAAAAAGAAATGTTCTTGTAAATACTACCCTGACTCTACCTGGTTTTGAAAACACAGCAGTACCCTTGAAAAGTGGCTCGGAGATGGGACATCTGCCTGTACTTTTCTCTGGCTAAGCATGCGATAGAAAGCGTTTTCAAAGTTTTTTTAAAAAAAAAAACATGAAGTTTTGTTTTCCAGGAACTTTTTCGCCCACAGATTCTTTTTAACCAAGGACACGGAATACTTTGTCTATTCTGCAAAAACAGTCAAATCAATTAAAAAAAATTTTTTTTTATGCCAGCAGAAAATAAACTATGACTAGGCAACAAAACATGAGAAGGAATCATACTGCAGAATCACACTGACGTATCCTCCCCTGAGGGACAATCTCTCTCACTGGAGAGAAAATGAATGAAAGACGACGATCTGCGCACAGCACTGAGCTCGCTCGCATAGCTGATCAAAAGATGGACATGGGAATGCAAAGCCCGGGAACGGCAAAAAGCACACGGTGAACAATTCCAAGCTATGGAATTGAAGATGCGCTCAAGGGTTGAGCTCACTCTGCTTGCACTGAGCAACCTAAGGCTTGAGGAGTAGGGGGACCACTGCGGCCTTGCGTCCCCTCTGCACGCCCCTCCCCTTCCCTCCCGTCCATACCACCCGAGACTTTCCTCCACTCCGCGTGGGAGAGATGGAATCGTTGCTCGTGGTAGTATCTGAGATGAGAACCATTGCACGTAAGGAAAAGTTCAATTCATTTGGTAAAGTATCTCTGTTGCTATAAACCAGATGGATACTGCAGTACTCTTAAATTTTTTGTTTTGTTTTTGTTTGTCGGAGGGAGGCAAGAGAAGCTGTTTTATTCCTTGAAGACCTCGGAAGTGCTAAATCAGTCTAACCAAAGTATGCTCTGCAGACCACTAGCTCTGTGAGATGACCTGCAAAACGGGGTATCCTGCTCACGGAAGTTCAGGAAATGCTACCGACTCAATAAACTCTTGGGGGTTCACAACGTACGGCACACATTCAAGATTCTGAAAAGTCCTGGAGAAAGGAAACTGACTTAACTTTGTTTGCCAAAGACCTGTAACTGCAAAACTCTCATTTTGCACCACATGAACTTGACGCTCCCTAGAATCTTTGTTCTGTAAAGCACATATTAAAATATGCCGGACAACCTGTTTCACTAGCAGAAACCCTATTTCTGAGGACAATGTCCCCTGCCTGAAAATAGGGTCCACACTCCCAATTCCAGGGGCAGTTGAAGACTGTCACTCTACTTGGTAAAACGTGTTGTGTAAATATCTCTTCATCAAGGGTAACGTTGCTGTGCCCTTCACGAGCGGAAAGAGCTTGGAAGAAGGTATACATTTATAAATAGCTTCGACCACCTTCTCCAGTGCACACCTCACTCACATTCAGTAAAATAATTTTCTCTGTGAGATGTGGCAGCTGCCGCTCATGGAGCTGTCTCTGAGCTTTACCATACAATTTTAATAGTTTCTGTGAATAAATTATTCATTTTTTTTGTTTGTTTTAGAATACTCTTCTCCCCCCCTGGCCCCTTGGCTATATAATGCATCGAAAACAAAACATAAAAGCAAAACTTACCCATATCCCCCTCCCACCCCACCCCTATTATTAGAACTATTATTATTATTATTATTATATACAGTATCTGCTACCAACTCATTCACTAGCTGTAAGAGGGATGTGGCTCAAACTTCAGCCGAGGCATTGGAAATGCTGGAAATGAGAAGCGTGTGCAGGTATTAATTAGCAAAGAACAGGAAGTGGACGTTTTAAGCCTTCCAGAGGAAAGGGGGCATGGACATCATCACAGAAGGCTGTCCTCGCTGCTCATGCATGGCAGAGTCACAAAGGTGCCCATGGTCTCTTAGCCCTGGGAGGACTTGGGGGAGGGGCGCGGTACGCATGTACCTGGGTGTACCAGCAGTCCACTTCTAGCGACCTTCATGGAGGGTAGAAACGCCAGACCACTGCGATCCCCGAGGGCAGGAATCCTGCCACAGCATTTCACTCTTCTACATGACAAGAGGGGAAAACGACACTTCCGCACGGAGACGTGGCTGCCGGGCTGGAGACGCCAGGAGGAGGCACTGCACACGGCCGAAGTTCTCCGTCCTCAGCCAAAGCAGACATTACTAATCGCTCACAGCACTCGTCTATGCGGCGGCTGCTAAATCTGTTCTGGGGCTTGAAGGCAGACATTACTAATAAATAGGAGCGGGCACATGATAGAAAACATTTTTGTCATCCTTGTGTTGGGCACTGGGCTTGGATTACTCACCAAGTTAAGTGACCTGCTCCAAGTGTGTGGTTTTCAAATTTGGGCCACAGAAAAATCCAAATGTGTAGGGGTCCTGGACCTTCTGCTTATGAAGAGTCCAAACCTCATGTTAAGTTCGAAATATCAGGGGGTTAAAAAAAATATTAGGGGTTTGCTAATTGCCAAGCTGGATGCTCTGTGTCCATGTAAAGCTTCTTGAGGCCTGAGACTATTGGTTTTGTTCAATGCTCTACCCACAGGGCCTAGAATGAGGCCCTAGCACATAGTAGTTGCTCAATAAATACTTGTGGACTATAAAGCGACAGCCACTTCCTGTTCATCACAACTGGCACTGCCAGTTAAAAATTTCCTTAAAAAAGCCTATTCTATCAGATTACTAATTCTGGTGGGGGGAAAAAAGCTACAATCAGCTCTCTTCTTGGCTTAGGGGGGCGAAAATCACATTTCTTTAGTGCAAGGGACTTTTCGGTTGATTGGAAATTGGTTTAGAATTAGTCCCTTGCCGAGGTACCTCTTTCTATTTACTTCCAGCAGAATTTCAAGCATGGTGGCATCAGCACACATCTCAAAGGTTGTTATCCCCCAGTGACTCCATGAGTGTGAGAAGAACATTCACGCCCCCGAATGCGCTACAGCAAGCACAGGGTGAAACGCAGATTTCTTCTGCGAAGACATGAGAATTTCGCTGCCACAACAAGAAGTCTAATACAAAGAGCCCGTTTAAATAACTATAAATAATATTAATTAGAATTTATGGAATGCACAATTCATGGAATTCACCGGAACACGAGGAAACCTGTGAGACGGCGTTGCAGGGTTCACGTCTCAAACCGAGGACACCCACCCTCTTCCCCTGCAAAAGCAGCTGTCCTTCCCGACTACGGATTTTAAATAATTCTCACTATGCCGCTTGCAGCATCATCCCCGAAGAAATATTAATTTACAAAATAACCCAATATCCATATAATTCTTTTGACAAATAAAAATCTTAAATTAAAAAGCATGATTCTCTCCCTCTCCCCGCCCCCCCCTCCCCTTTTACTCCAATTTCAGGTAGCTTGGCACTGAGTAATTGAACATTAAAAAATCGAGTTTGTACACTTCGTACAGCTGCGTTTGGTGCTCTGAGCTGATGTTCTGGAAGAACTCTGTGGTCATTTCATCAGTAGTTCTTGTGGACTTGGCGTAGGTGGGGAACTTCAGGTAGCTGCCCACCCCCGCCAGCTGCAGCACGTAGTTCGAGTCCTCCTCCAGCGTCTCGTACTTGCCCACGAGGTCGTAGTGGATGTGGCACGGGTGGCAGAGTGAGTAGACGGTCTGCCAGTGTTCGTTGAAGGGCTCCTCGCGCTGGGTGTGCGGGTCGATGAGATAGGCCACGAACTCCTCGAACTTGACGTCGTCGCCCCTGCGCAGGGCCTCCTGGGTGGCGTTCTTCCGCTGGCGCTTGATGATCTTGGTGCCGTAGCGCTTGTGGAAGGAGGTGTTGTACTTCTGGGTGAACTTGTTGCGGTAGGCGGACACCAGCCTCTCGAAGGGCTCGCGGACGAACAGGAACTTCATGTAGCTTTTCAAGCGGTGGTTGATTTCGGGGATGCTGTACTGGTTCAGGGTCTTCAGGTTGGCCGAGACGTGGGCCTCGTTGGCTGGGATCTCCATGGGGTCGCTGTACTTGCCCCGGCCGGTCAGGACCATCATGAGCCGCTTCCAGTTGGTGCAGGCCACCTTGGGCACGTAGCAGTAGATGAGCTCGTGGTCCTCGTCCACCACCAGGTGCTTCAGGTCGTTGGGGGTCAGCACCCGCCGCTTGCGGCTCGTGGCGCTGTTGGCCCTGCACGTGTCTGTGACCTGGTCCCGCCTCATCTGGTGCAGGACGGCGGTGTTGGAGAGCTCCAGCTGCAGAGGGGACACAAGAGGAACCAGAATTCAGTACTCGTGGGGGATGTTTCCGCTTGGCCACACCCATAGCCACGACGGCCAACGCAGGCCGCCAAGGCAGCCGGCGGACAACTAAACGGCCTGAGTCTCCATTTCTAATTCTCCATCAGCTGTCTCCACTACCATTGTTCTTTGTTCTACCACACTCCCCTTGCAGAGTAATGATCGACTCTGTAACTATCCACCACCCTCTGCTTGCCTGGCGTTTGACTAGAGCAACCTGCAGGCGGTTTTTCTTTTCTCTGTGCGACCAACTTGAACTGGTGTTGATTTATTTAACAATATCAAGTGCCTGCTATTGTGCCGGACAACCTGCCGCCAGGCACTGAGGCTACAGTAATAAAAAACAGTACAGTGAAGTAATTGCCTTCATGAAGCTTCCAGTCTAGCTGAGAAGAAAGAGGGAAGGGAGGCTCGGAGAGGTTCAGCTACTAGCTTAAGATCATATAGTGAGCAAGAGACAGAGCCAGTATTCAAACCGAGGTCTGCCGGGCAACCAGAGCTGCCTACTTTTCACGCTTCTCTGATGTCCACTACCCCATCGTCCTGAAGTAGGAAGAAAGCATGGCGGTCCGGCATTTGGTTGCTTTATCTGAAACCAAGGGGAGCCAGTTTTTCCACAAGCCTAGCATTATGGACATCTGTCGCCTTTTGCGTCCCCTGGTATCAGTGCCTTGATTTTTCTTTGGAAACCCATTCTCCATCCTCAGTTCCCTTTTCCCGCAAACTGCTGAGCTGTGAGAATGGCAGCCTGGAGCTTGGGAACGAGGTAGAGTGCCACCGTGAAGGGAGAGGAAGACTGGGAAGGAAGGATACCGAGGAAAGATGAGCAGACAGACAGAGGGACGTATTCCCAGTGACATCATCTGAATGCCTAGGTCTATATGCTGTTGAAACCAGACCCCCAGCTCCTGGGCTTTTGTTACATTAGTTAATACATTTGCTTCGGTGCGTTAGGCAGTTTGAGTCTGGAGTCTATCGTTTGCAACCCAAATAGTTGGACGTTTGCCTGTATTACATTTGAGCTTTTCCTCTCCGCCATATCCAACCACTGATCTGTCTATTCAAACGTGTGTGCAGACCTCACGATGTACCGGGCCCTCTGTTCAGCACCAATGGGAGATACAACCTTTTCCTCAAGCTCACAGCCCAGGAGATACCAGGCCAGAAAGCCGGCAGCCTCAACAGGGGCCAAAGGGAGGTCGTGTGTGCTGCTCTAAGTTCTTGGAGCAACAGTTTCTGCCCAAAGGCCATTCGCTCCCAGTCTGAACCAGTCCTCACAGTCCACGTAGACTAGGAGGCGTGCCGTGTCTTGGTGTCCGACACCCAGAGGCTCAGAGACCTTTATGGAGTCTCCTTATTACTGACACCTTATTATTTTTGGCTTAATGCCATGCCCCCCTCTGCCCTCCTGAATGTGCGACGTGGCTCTTCTTTTAAATGTAGAAAAATAATGAACATTAATTACGGTGAAAGGTACAGAGACCCCGGGGCTCCAGGGCTATGGGATTGCCGCTCTGGGGCTGCGGGTGACACGGTGCCTTGGTTGCCTCCCCATCCAGCCACTCGTCTTTCGAGGTCCCCCACAGCCCGGCACCAACCTACTTCTCCAGCCTCATTCCCACTCCTCCCTCCTAAAGGAGTGAAAGGCGCTCCAGAGAAACTGATACCTCACTCTCTTCCCTTTGGGCCCAAACACTCTGGGATTCTCCTCTGCCCATCTTTGCTGGTCTAAACTCAACGGTCCCTCAAGGCCCAGCGCACTCCCCCGCCACGCGAGTGAAAGAATCTTTCCCTCCTTTGGATGAGCATCCTTCATCACACAGCTACCCAGCCTACTTCATGCTTGGTTTTCTCAAGTCCGGTGGCCGCTAGTTTCACAGGGACTTAGGGCCGCAGAGCCACTGTCCCCTCCGGGCCAAACTCTGTGGCAGGATTTGAGTCCTGGGAGTGCAGAGGGATCTATGAAACTCTTCCCTCTCCCGCCACAAACCATCTGGATAGAGCCAGGGGCCTGGGTGTGACTCCAGGAGCTGGCTCTATGTTTCCATCTCTGACCCACAATCTGTATAATTCGTCCTGAAATGTGCACAGGGCAACTGGCATGGGCCTAAATTAGGTATGATGGTGAGTTACCGGGCCACTGGCGGGAAGTCATTACACCCTGCATCAGAGCTCTGTAACTGCCTCCCCTCACGGTCCCCGCGATGACGATGACAGTAACGATGGTGATGGGGACGATGAGACAGCATGAGACACAACAGCCGGCAGGAGCCACTCCGTGCGAGGCACCTTCATACGTTATCTAACACATCCTCTTTGATCTGCCCAGCAGGTCTCCGAACTAGATGCCATCACCAATGGAAATGTCCACACTCGAGGGAAGGAAGCAAACCAAGAGAGAGTGCCAGCGCTTTGGGGGGTGGGGGTGGGACCAACAATGCGAATCCGGCCGCGTCCCTCCCACACTAGTCCCCAAGCAGGGCTTTGTAATAGTCAATGACTCTTCAGCGGGGCAGAGGTTCCCTGAGCATCCGTTTGGGAACTACGCGAGGGACCCACAGCTACGGGGCAACAGGAAGACGAGAGCCTGCGGAGGACTCGTTGATGAAGCAGCTTCCTTCCTTGTCACCGGAAGAGGACACCCACCTTCTCTCGCCATGTGTTACCAGTTTTATGAAGCAGGGGTTCGATTGCTGGTCTGGGAATTATCTGAGCTTTGAGACGGATTCTCTTTCCAACTTCACTCCCTTTTTCTCCCCTTCCCCCCGCTTTTTTTCCTTTCTCAAAGGTATTTGAAAATACCGTAACAAAGGACATACATGCAGTGCAAAACGGAAACAGGAAACGACAAATATACGCGCTTAAGACTCTCACTTGTAGAATCTCCAGGGGTCAGCTCCCCGACTGACCGCACGCCTGTGTCACAATTCACCGCCACCTGAAGTCCACAGACCATTCCAGCATTTACCCAACACTTTCACATATACCATCTCATTAAAGAACCCACGGGAACGTCTCCAGAGCCTACGAGAAGGTTTCTATTTAAGAGACATCTTAAATATGCCTCTCATGGGGGTGGGGGGTTGGGAGGCTGGCTACCGCCAGGGCTTAATACTTCATGTTAGTGGTTCTCAACCACCAGCACACATGGAGATCAGCTGTAGCGCCTATGAGGACACAGCTGGCTGGGTCCCACCCACCCTGAGCTTCTAGTCTGGTAGGCAGGTCAGGGATAGGGCCTGAGAATTTGCATTTCTGGCGCGTTCCCAGGTGCGCTGGATTGCTCGGGCTGCCGCAACAAAATACCGCACGCCGGGCGGCTTCAACAACAGAAATGTATTTTCTTACACTTCTGGAGGTGAGGGCGGGGTCGGCATCCTCTCAGGCCTCTCTCGTCGGCTTCTTGCTGCCTCTTCCCGTGGCCGTCCCTCGGCACACACTGGTGCCTGGTGTGCCTGCTGTCTCTTCCTCTTTTTATAAGGACACCACACTTATTCGATTAGGACCTACCTTAATGGGCTTGATTGAACCTAGTCACCTCTTTAAAGGCCCTATCTCCAAATACGGTTACATTCAAAGATACTGGGGACTTCCATATTTATGTGACTTTGGGATAAGGGGACACAATTCGGCCCATCACACCAGGTGATGCTGGTGCTGCTGCTCTGGGGACCACACTTTGGGGACCGCAGCATTACACTAGGTGGAAATGTCTTTCCCCCATTCACAGCTATTCTTAATTATAGAACACAGACCCGGGTTCGCCATCTGCTGTCAGGAGACTCCTAGATCTGCCTCCAGTTCCAGCCTCGATTGCCTTCATCTCCCTTTCATCTCCCAAAAGTATAAATTAGGTCAGAGGAAGGCTGATTCTAGGAAACCGTGAACACGGCTACAGGCTCTGGGCCGTGTCCCGTATTCTCGTTTAGATGTCTATTTTTAATTTGGACATTTTAAAAAGGCAGCTATAATTAGTTTAAGTACCAAATTTAGGGCCTGTTTGAAAAAGTCTTTAAAACTTTACTGTGTTTCATCTTAAGAAGAAGAAAAGCTGGTTTCCCTTAAATTAAAATGTCTTCTGTGGTGTTTACAATTTCTCTTAGACACAAGAAACCAAACAGAAGGAGGAGCCAGTCTCCTGGACAAAAGTGGAAACACAGAGAAAAAGGTAAATTTGGAAGCATCGAGTGAGGGAGGCTTGGCAAAGTTTGCCACTAACAACCATCCGCTCGGGCCCGGCCTCAGTTTCTACCCTTGAAAATCCTAATACAAAACCCTTTCCAGCTTCTCGGTTGCACTGCCATCATCCTGTCGATTTTAAAACTAGGGGATGCTCTCACTTGCTGTGATTATGTTATGTTTCTTTCTGCTACAGAAGTCCCTAAACTCTCGGGAAAAAAAAAGGCTAGTCACGAGGAATCACGGAAGAAACCACATCCACAGCAAAAAGAGGCACACATTCGTACTCGCTCCCATGAACCGATCACTGGCACTGTCCTGGCCCGTTTACCCTCTCGCTCTAGGAGATAAATACCGTTAGTATTGCCAATGTACAGATGAGGAAACCGAGGGCCAGGGAGAGTAAGTAACTGGCTCAAGATCAAGGAGCTAGAAACTGGGGCTGGGGTTTAAAGCCAGGTGGCCTGTGTTCTGAGACCCTGCGCTGTGCGGCCCTCTAGGGTCTACACGCCCACCTAGGAGTCACCAACTCCAGCCACGAGAGTCTTGAGTCTCAACCCTGGCCACTCACTGGGATCACAGGACAGCTATTTTATTTTATTTTATTTTATTTTATTTTATTTTATTATTTTCTTTTATTTTATTATTTATTTTATTTTATTTTTTGTTGTTGTTACTTTTCATGAGCTTTTATTTCAGGCATCTCGGATAAAACAAGTCCAGTAATCTTAGAAATCAAGTTATTATTTTAATTTTATCTGAAATGATGCACCACCTATTTGGGTTTTTCTTGAGAAGCTATTTATGGGATATCACGTTGTCGACGTAAGAATAGCAGAATTGGAAATGGACCCCTAGGTGAGGAGTCCCACCTGTGTTAAGGCCCCAGAAGCTCAGGTCAGATCCCAGTAATACCGTGCATTGTAAAAATCAGAGGAGCTTTCAACACCGCTGAGGCCTGGACCCCACCTCTGAGACCTGATGTACTTGCTTTGAGTGTGGTTAGCTCCCCGGGAATTCCAAAGCTGCCAGGTGGGGACCACGGCCTTAGAGGCTCCAATGCCAGCAGCTATAAACTAACACACAGACTGTGGTCTTGGGTGAGTTTTACCTCACTGGTCCTCAGATTTGAGGAAGTGGCTTTTCATTCTGCAGGGCCAAAGGTCAAACATCTACATGGCCACAGCTGTGAGACTTCTTTGGGTGTGTCCATAGGGGACCACGGGGAATTTTACAATGCTTAAAAAAACTTACACGTTTAGAAAAGGAGAAAAAGATTGGGCCTTTAAAGAAATAATCTGGTCTGAATCTGTTGCAAAATTCATAGGGTTTAGGGAAGAAGTGATTCTGTGTTAGCTGACATTAACCTTGCCAGGGAAATTGGTTTCTTAAGAGTTCAATTTGTCACTAGGGAAACACCTGTTTGACTGCAAAGACGGGATGAGAAGCTGCAAAAGCTTTTCCTGCACTTGCAAAGCAAAAGGAAGGATGAGGCGCAATGATGGGAAGCATTCCGAGCCCCAGAAGGTGAGGCAGGGGTGCAGGAGATGCTGATGACTGAGGGCCCGGGGCCGATCGGGATCAGCTGACCAGGCTATGGCTGAGCTAAGGCCCTGAACTGCATTTTAAGCTTAGGAGTTCTGTGGGCAGAAACAAGTGAGTAGAGTGTTGTTTCAAGCTTGTGGTTAAAGTACTTCTTTTGTATGAGGGGCTTAAATTTGGTGACCTGGGTTAGAGTCACACACTTCATTACCCTCTGGGCCACTTGAAGCCGAGAGATGCCACTCACTTAAAATCTAACCATGTCGTCATGGTCTTTCAAGATGTTTTAATTTCTTAAGAGAAGCCAGAAAACCAGATTTCATATGTAATCTCTACATTCTTAAATGTTAGCAACAATTAAAAAAACAAAACAAAAACATGTTTTTTAATGATGTGGGCCACACCGTACTTCTTTGGGCCGCCAGTTAGTGCCCTTGCCCAGGCAACTGAAGACAGAAAGGCTGGTAAGGAGGGGCCCTCTTGGAGACAGCTGTTCTGAGGGCCCACTTCCTCCAGCCCAGCTGCCTTGCTCAGTTAATGGAACCAGCAGGCAATTCCGTGGAGGGGAACGGGGCGGAACGGGCCAGACTGCCGGAGCTCCAGAATGCAACCATGGAAGCTCACGGTCATTGACAGAAATCACCGGAACCTCAGCTCTTTCCGCCCAGTTGCCCGGCTTCTCGTTTCTTTGTAAAACTCACTTTCTAACACTCATCACAACGTACGTACTTATCCCGTGCGTCTCTCCCTTCTGAAATGTAAACTCTCGAGAGGGCAGGCAGTTTTCACTTTTTTGTTCACTCTTGTATCCCCAGTGCCAGGCACATAACTAGACATTCAAAACTCTGTCGAATGAATGAATGAGCGAAGGGATGAAGGAATGCATGCATGAATGAATGACTTGGGATGGTAGGGATTTTAAAGGTCATAATATGGCTGATGAAGCTGCGTAGGCTTCCTGGTGCCTACACCTGTAGCCGCCCGGAGGGAGCTCAGCATTAGCCCAGAGGCTGGAGGCCAAGAGAGAGGCAGCTGGGCTCTCAGCGAAGGATGGAAATGGGCTCCGGGTGGCTGCGACAGCCTTTGATGAAGTGGGGAAACTGGTACTTTCCCCGCATCTGGCGAGGCCAGGAAACAGTGGGAGGGGAATCTTGGGAGAGGGACCTGGTGCCAAGGGCTGCCCTGCAGGGCTTGGTGTGGGGTGCGTGCTGCCAGGGCGCCCTTTCAGTGCGGCCAGGTGCAGCTGGACGGTCTCATTTCCAGTCGGATCAGCTGTTTGGACTTCCGGAGGCCTGGGCCGGTGCGGGCGGGGGGAGCAGCAGCACAGGAACAGGGATGGGGCGGCTGCCAAGCTGGACGGGCTTCTGATGAATGGTGGCTCGGAACAGGGACAATGATGGGGAAGGGACACCGCTCCCACACCGCTTGGAAGGTTGGATTTCCTGGGAAGTCAGAAATTAGGGGGTGGGCAGAATGCGCATCTGCGGACGGATGCTGACTACTGGCAGGAGGGGGAGGGGCGGGGGGCGTGTTCCTCTGCGCAGCCTCAGACTCTTCACCCCTTTCCCCGCGGAGGCGGCGACAGGGCCCCACCCACCCTGATGAGCCTCCCAAAGGGTGATGCTCTTTAGAGGCAGGGTGTTAAGGCCCCCCAGCTTCTCCTGTTCTCTCCCTCCTTGGGGCAACTCTCTGTTGGTTCTCTTTCTGATTCCCTTCCTAGACTCACCAGAATGTTCCACTACTCTTATTTTGACCAAATTGTTTGACCTCTTCAGTCTTAGTTTCCTCATCTGTAAAATGGGGGCAATAATGGTGTCTCCCTCTCTGGGTTGTTTTGAGGACTCGTTGAGAGCCACAGGGAAAGCACGAGCGTGGTGTCCGGCACATAGTGGGCACTCAGTAAACTGTGATTCTCATTGTACATACTACAGAGGGTTACTGCATCAGTGGCCGGCAGTAGAGCGAGTGTATTGCTTTGCCTTCCTCTGCCTAACAGCCGTTCTCAGTCTTCAGAGCACGTAAGAATCACAGGGAGTGTTTGGTAAAATATGGACTCCTGAGAAATTCCGACTCGGTGCGTCTGGTTGTCCTGAGAACCTGCTCTTGCTTGCTGCCACCGAGTGATTCTCCCAGGCCACTTCCAAAGCTGATGGTCCTGCATCCCATTTTGAGAACTGCTGAACGAGCATTGTGTTTACACGTGCTCCGCAGTTAATGTCAAACACATTTGTCATCCATGCAAAACGCCTGGCTTGTGCTGATTCGATATCTCACTGACACAGGTGACGGATAGAGGCAATTGGAAGCAACTTGGATTGGCAGCTGTTAAGCAAATTGGAGATCTAAAGGGCAATTTTCGAGGTACGTCGAGATTAGCTATTAATATGTATTAGCAGACTGTACAGTACGCATGAAATTTCAGAGTAAGCGAACTATGGATTGACAGACAAGTAGCAATGTTTCAACAATACCCCATTTCCCTATTGTTCAAAAGGTACGCGTGAGCCATTCTCATGGGCTTTCATTCGGCATGTTGTCTGTTTCCTTCTTTCACAAAGACAGGCTGAGCCGGCTCTGCAGATGAGGCCTCAAGTCCCACTCCCACCCTTGCCCACTCCTCCTCTCCCCCCGGCACAGTTGCCAACAAACCTGGGACCCCAAAGGAGCCATTTCCATCACCTCTGCCCAGGCCCCTTTGTCTCCAGCTGCCGCATCCTGATCATAGTTACACCCCTACAGTCCTTGAAACATATTGCTTCAGAGTTGGAAAATACCTCTGTGATCACCTGATACCAGGCTCTGATTTTCAGATGGCAAAACTGAGGCCCAGGACACAGGGATGGTTTAACATTTGCAAAATGTCAATGTGCAAAATAAAGAAGGGGAATCCCAAGGTCATATCAACAGATGCGGGAAAAGTCTTTGACAAGATAGAGCATCTATTTACCAGTAAAACACTTTAAAATCGGTATAGAAGGAAAGTACATCAACATAATAAAGGCCATATATGATAAACCCTCAGCTAACATTATACTGAATGATGAAAAACTAAAAACCTTTCCTCTAAGATCAGGAACAAGACAAGGCTGTCCGCTATCACTACTATTATTCACTATAATAATGGAAGACCTAGCGAGTGCAATCAAGTAAGAGAAAGAGATAAAAGGCATCCAAATAGGAAATGAAGAAGTCGAATTGTCACCATTTGCAGATGACATGATTCTCTATATAGAAAACCCTAAAGACTCTACTAAAACACTACTAGAAACAATAAACAAATAGATAAAGTTTCAGAATACAAAATCAATGTTCAGAAATCCATAGCATTCCTATACTCTAATAATGAATTGTCAAAAAAAGAAATAAAAAAAAATTTCCCTTTTGCAATTGCAACAAAAAGAATAAAACACCTAGGAACGAACCTAACGAAACGTGTGAAAACTATGCTGAAAACTATAAGACACTATTAAAAGAAACTGAAGAAGACACAAAGAAATGGAAAGATAATCCGTGTTCCTGGATTGGAAGAATCAGCATAGTTAAAAGAACCTTATTACCTAAAGTATTATACAGATTTAATGCAATCTCCATCAACAGAAGGCTCGTTACAAGCGAGGTGAGAACTGGGAAAAGTCTTGACAATTTTTTTTTTTTTTTAAAGAGCAGTGACCCTGTTTGGGCCAGGGGAAGAAAATAAATGAATCAATTTCAGGATAGGATTTTTACAGAAAATCAGTATCTTCCTGATCCTCTTAAACACATACTGAACAAACATGGAGAACATTTTGTTTCTTACTCTGCCTAGGAAGTCTGGGATTCTGCTCAGTTGACCTGACACAGGGGTCAGAGGTCAGACGCCGGAGTCAGGCAGACACATCTGGACATGAATCCTGTCAACACCCGTGACTAGCCTCATGACCTAGGGATAATCGTTTCCACCCTCCCAGCCTCAGTCTCCTCATCTGTAAAGTGGGAGTCGATAGCATACCTTAAAGGCCGTTGTGAGGTTTAAAGGGATAAAGCCCGCAAAGAACTAAGTACATCCCCTGGCCCACAGCTGCTCTTCATTGCACAATTAATATTCAAAGCTCAAGGCTCTTTCCTGGGGTGGGGGTGGGGAAGTGTCCTTTGCAGCTGTTTCCATCAAGGGGCAGAGTGGCTTAGAACCCAGACTGCGGCCAGGCAGCAGCCTGGGGTTGAAATCTGGCTCTAATACTTCCCTGCGGGGGACCTTGGGCAAGTTACTTAACATGGGCTTCAGTATTCCCACCTGTAAAATGGGCTTACGGCGGCGCTGACCTCCTCAGGTCCTACGTGATGGTGAAAATAGCTCCCTCTACGTTCAACGCGCGGGGGTGGTGTGGGGCGGGGTGCGCAGGTGACAGCTACGAGGGCGTCGCTCGGGCCAGCGTGGTAACGAAATGATGAGGAACCCTCCGTATTCACCTTCCGTAACGACCTCTGGTCTAAGATGCTGATGAGGAGGGAGAGTGGCTGATGTCACTTGTCCTTTCACTCCCCCTGCCCGCCCTGGGTGGAAGCCAAAGAGCGGTGAGCTCGGCAGTGGGAGCGAAGGCTCAGGCCTGCACGCGCCCACAGGCTCCCGAGCGGCGTGGAAGGGCTCTGGCCTCTGGCAGGCAGGCACACGGTCGGTTCCCTGGCCTCCTGCTGACCCCGCCTGCCACCTACGGGGCCTACTTTGCCCCCCGTGGTATATGGATTGGTCAGCTCGCCCCTGCCCCACGGCCCAGTGGGCCGCTGACCTCCCCCAGTCTTGCTCTCCATTTGTGGGACGCATATCTCAACTGGGCAGCCGCTCTTTATACTTAGCCTTAACCGACTACAGGGCGCTGGGGTGGGGGCGGGGGAGCAGGATGAAGCCGGATAAGGTTTGTCTTCGCGGAGCGATCTCACACGCTAACGGGGGTCACGGACGGGGAAAGGAAAACATCGCAACGCAGTGTGGCAGCTGACAAGTGCTGACGCGGTGGGGGGACTGGGCACGCTGGCGGCAGACCCGGCGCCTGCTGGCCTGCAGGCCGGGGGCTTTCCTGACCTCCTCGAGTCTCTAGCTCCCCATCTGCACAGCGGGCAAAGCAACAGCCCCTGCCTCAAAGGCGGTGGGAACGATCCGATGAGCTGATGAGCTGAGTTACTCGCTGGGGCGTGTGAGTGGCAGCTCGTTATCCCAGGAGGCGGGTGTAGGGACGGAGCAAGGGCACAGGTGGCACCGTCCCTCCTCCGTGGGGAATTATTTCCCCGAGAAAGGAGTGTTCGTGTGTGGCTGGAGAGATCGGAAGTTGTGAGCTGGGCAGAAAGAAGGCCACACAAGCAGGGGGTGGGGTCGGGGAACAGGAAGTACAGGGACACAGCAGAAGGAGAGAGCAGGTACCTCTGCACGGGCCGCGCGCCCAAAGGGACAGGGCCAGACCGATCTGTTGAAGCTGGCTGAGCCTGCGAGGCCCAGGGGAGGCTGCAGCAGCCCCAACGCCAGGCCTTCCGGAAAGGAAGCTGCGCAGACATAATTACACTGTGGAGCAAGGAGGGCCGCTGGGAATCTTTTTTTATACACTAAGTGGCATTCTCTGAGCCAAAGCAATGAATGGAGAGGTTCAGAAAAGCAAGTGGGGTCCCGGTCGGAGGCGGGAGGAGCTGATTTTCGTGGGTGAATCTACTTCCTGTGGTGACTGAAACCTCCAGTGAAGGCCCTTTGGCTTCAGGGAGCAAAGGTACCTCGTAACACCTGGGTACAGGCCACCGCCACCTTCACAGGAAAAAGAGCCATGGCAGTCCCCTCCCCGTGGCTCACCTTTCACTTCCCCTGCTCAGCAATTTCTCCAGGCTGGGCCCTGGGCACAAAACCACCTGATGAAAGAGTCCCTTTCCTCTATTCCCGTTTCTTTTGAAAAACATGAAAACCAGCCACTCGAGAGGAGTGAGGAATACTACAGAAACTCAAGAGGAGGCAGGAATTCCTCCACTCCTGTGTCTCCTGCCCTGCTCTGAGGAAGGCACTGGGCAAACAGAATGATCTAGAAGAGTGTGGATGACCTGATCATTTGTTAACTAGTCTACAACTCCAAGGTAGCCTGACAACAGAAAAACACAAATTCGCCTGCAGGCTCAGGTAGAAGGACAAAAACCAGGGGTTGCGATTACTGAGGTCAATGTTTAGTGAGTGCTCGTCATGCGGCAGGTGAGGTGCCAGGCCCACGGGGGATCGCATATTTGGCAGGACAGGGGTGGACCTGTCCTGGACAAGAAGACCCCAGGCTGGGAGAGGGGCGCTCCACGTGGCAGTGGACACTTGCCTGGCTGTGGACCAAGAGGACTGAGAAATAAACTTGGTATGCGGGGGCGCCTGCTTCTTTATTCCCATGGGGAACTCTCCATCCTTCAATGATGTCGTGGGTAATGGGAACCAGAGTGACAGCAGGAGGCCGGACGGTCCAATGTGGAGTCGCGATGGTGATGATGGCCGCTCCTGGCAGCTGCAGACCTACTGGGCTGGGGCTGTACCTCATCGTCTCTGAGTCCGATAACTCTGTGAGGCGTGCGTAGACTAACACCTGCATTTTACAGATGAGGACGCTGAGGCCCAGAAAGCGAAACCAGTGTAGCCGTCCTATCGTTCACTTTGTTGAGAGTCATGGCCGCACGAAAGCGGAAGCCCAGCCAGCTTTATGGTTTGAGAATCCTACAGACTTCGAGAATTCAAAGAATATCCTGAATGGGCTTCCTCAGAGCACTCGCCAGGCACTTGGACGTTTTGGGCCTGGAGCGCAGCCCGCTGTCACGTGGGAAGTGGCCAGGTAATGAGAGGGGAGGGCACTGGGCATTTGCCACGGGCCAGGCATTCTGCTAAGCACTTGACAACCTCAGGTCCTCACAGTGACCTGAGAAGTGTTATCCCCACGTTACAGATGAGTAAACCGAGGCATAGAGAGCTTAAACACAAAGCTCAGGGCCACACCTTGAAGGCAGTGGGATCCAGACTTGATCTTGGCGGCGGTCCGATTCCAAAGCACAGATCCTTGGGCCCAAGCCAGAGACCTCGAGGCTGACCTTCAGCTATCTGCCTTTGTGACCTCTATCATCCCCACTGGGAAAAGCCTGGAGCACACCAGCTGATCCACAGCCCGGATCTACCTCACGGAGGCAGGCTTCAACTCTGGGTGCACGGAAGACACTCGGGCAATGATTACTGAACTAAGCGCTCAGGAAACTCTGATTAAATTCCCTTCCTGAAGTTGTTATGGAGTTTTAAAAATTCCCCATAACTAATCGCTTAGGTAGCGTGTCCTGTAAAGACTGTCTATAAATGGCATTAAAGGGAAATCGAATTCTATACTCAAAGATGCTACTTTTGATCGTGTAAGGCATGGGGCATGGCTTTTGCTTTTTTGTCTCTTGGAGCCGTATTCTGTTTCTGTCAAGAGACTCAAGGAAGAAAACATAAATCAAAGTTTCAGGGTGTTTTACACTGACTTCTAGCACATCCCTCAGTTTTGTTTGGGGGAATCTAAGGGGGTTCAAAGGAGCCCCTGTCTTCCACGGGCATCCGAATGGAGCTCAGAGTTGAAATGGCCTCTGTGAAGCCGCCACATGGACAACTCGGGGCAGAGTGGAGCGTTTACCACATTAACACCTTGCGTAGGCGCACATCGTCCCCACGGGCTGTTCCCACGGGCTCCCAGAGAGGCCCTTGACGTAGGGCCCAGCCCGCGGCCCACCTGCTTCTCCGGGCTCTGCCACAGCTCAGCCAGCCTGGGTGCTCTTCAAACGGGCCAGAATCCAGACGGGTGGGGCATTTTTCTGAGTTTTATAGAAACTGCTAACCAGAAACATCTGGAAATACATGGGACTAAGTTGGACGCCTCGGGGTGAAGCTACAGCTCAGCCAGGCCAGGCATCGGCTGCGTGAGCTTGTGAGTCACAGGCCTCTTCTCAGCAACCTCCTCTGCAAAATGCCTCTCCCTCCCTCCCCGCTCTTCACGCCTCCCTTCTTCCCTTCCCCTCTCCTCCTCTCCATCCTTCCTTCCCTCCCTCCCAGTGAACACAGTACGCTCACTTCATCTTGGGTGGCTGAATTTCCTGCCTCCCCACACGGAATGCTCTTTCCCCAGACCTTTCAGAGAGCCAAGAACGACCATTCTGTAGGGGGGGACTTTGGAGAGAAAGGAAGCATGGTCTCGCTTTCCCGTTGGTCATCACCCCTGCGCCAGCCCATCGCAACCTCAAACTCCAAGTATCTGAAAGTGAGTTGCCACCCACCTCTCCCCCTGTCCTCGCATCTGGGAATGGCACTGCTGTCTGCCCCAGGCGCCCTGCCAGACCCCGGGACATGCGCTCCCCACAGCCTGGCCACTTTTCCCCATCCTGACAACCGTGGCACAAACCACCTCCCCTCTAGCCTGATTGCTGCTGGGGGCGCCCAGCCTGGGGCCCCTCTGGACCGGACGGTCCCTCTACACACAGCTTTGACTCCACCATTCCTGAGTGTTAGGCCTCTGACGTGTCTCTGCTGCCTTCGGCAGGAGCCCAGACTCCGGAGCTCGGCACGCAGGGGCGGCGTGTGCGCCCCGGCTCCCTGCCTCAGTGTTTGGCACAGGGCCGCCCATTGTCCGCGCCGGCCCACCGGGCTGCTCCCACAAGTGCTGCGCTTTCTTGCACCTAAGGGACCTGAGTGCAGGCCTGAGTCTTCCGTCCCGAAGGCTCACGCTTCCCGTCTCCCCTGAGGTGCCACCCTCTCCCTGCCAACTCCTGCGGAGTCTCCGACCTTCCTTCACACGGCTCCCCCAGGGGCGGCTGGATCAGGCACCCCTCTTCCTGGTGCCCCCCCCCCCAGGGCCCTGGGTGTACCTGCCCCACGGCGCATGACACCTGCCACTGTAGTCATTGCTGTTGCTGCAGCTGAACCTCGATCCACCCAGGTTTGAACTGCGCGGGTCCGCGTTTACACACGGATTTTTAAAAAATAAATAATGCCGACGTATTTTCCCTTCCTTACAGTTTCACCAATAACACTTTCTTCCCTCCAGCTTATCTTATTGTAAGAATACAGTGCATAATACGGGAACCATACAGAACACGCGGTAATCGGCTGTAAGTCATCAAGGCTTCCAGTCAGCAGTGTGGGCTGAGTTAAGTTTCTGGAGAGTCAGAAGTTAGATACGCAGATTTCAGACTGCGTGGGGGGTGCTCCCCTGTAAGCCCCTCACCTCCATGCTGCTCAAGGGTCAATTGTATTATTAACAGAAAGAAAGAAAAGAAAAGAAAGGAGAGAGAGAGAGAGAGAGAGAGAGAGACAGAGAGACAGAGACAGAGAGACAGAGAGAGAGAGAGAGAGAGACTGATTCTAATTCCTCACATCATTGCAAAATAAATAAATAAATAAATAAATAAATAAATAAATAAATAATCAATCAGCATTTGCTTTGCCATCTGGCCTCACGAGTGACTAGCCAGCTGGGAGGGAGGGTGCCCAAGAGACGCTGGGGACTGAGGGTTTGACAGATGATGTCGAATGCCTGATTCAGCAGATGCCTCTGACGACACTTGATATGAACGGCACTTATCAGACTGAGCTCGGGTTTTTTCTGGCCGCCTCGACGGGAGGGGACACAGGGACGGGGCGATTCCAGGTGTTTCGTGATCTGGTAGCGAGGTGACAGGTACTCTTGCCTGTCACCCATCCCGGAATCTCTCCCGTCTCTGACCCCTCGGGGTGGGACTGGAGAAGAAATGAGAGATGGGGGCGGAGGGGGGGGGTGTGAGGCTCAGAGACAGGGCTTGAAGGTCAGTATCAAACACGATAGGTGCGTTTTGAAAAAGTGAAAGTCCAGTGATTTGGTTTTTCAGGCCACACACAAACACCCCAGGGGTTAAAACAGCCATGAAAACATATCATAGTCTACATTTCCTGCCAAGACCCGGTCGAGGGCCGGGGAGGTCAGGAGGGTAACCGGTATCACTGTTTTCCACGTTTCCATGGTATGCCTGTGTGCGGGAGAAGCCGTGCTGGCTTCTGGCACACGGGCCAACACAGGACATGCTCCTGGCACAGCCGGGTCTGCTCCAGAACTCACTGACCCCTGGGAGGCCACACAGGGCATGGCCATACCCCACCACTCCCTGCTCCTGAGCCCCCAACGCATGAGGAGCACCCCCAGAACACAACTTCTGGCTGCCAGCGGTTCTACTTTCTCCCGCCTGGGGCTAGAAGGGCATGGTGAGGCCGGCGTGACACCACTGGAAAGTCCAGCCAAGGCCGGTCCAGCAGCTGTAAGACCGGGGGCCAGGCTCACATCTGCCTCCTTCACAGCTGTATCCTCACTCTCCAGCACAGCGCCAGGCACTCGAAACCAGGCGGTGGATGAGTGCTCCTTGGGGAAAGCCACGGTTTCATTCCAAACCACATTTTGGAATCATTACATGTAGGGAAGAGGGGAGGAGGCGAGAGGGAGAAGAGGAGAAGGGAAGGGAAAGGAGGGGAAGGGAGGGGAGGGGAGGGACATTTCGGAAATCTTTCCTCAGGGCTGGAAACTTGATGGGTTATTTCCTGATCCCCTAGACCTTGAGGGGCAGATAAGCTCAGATGAGGATGCTGAGGCTCACAGCATCCTCATCTGTGGTCCTGCGTCTCAGGCCTGCCAGAGATGGGTGCAGGGCTCACACTAGTGTGCTTGCTTTTTCTATTATAAAATGTGGCCTCAGCTTAAAAGCAGATTTATAGGACCAGGGATTACCAGATTCTCTTTCCCCTCTACTCCCCATTCTCCTGAGAGAAAAATGAAGGTAAATCTCCGTTCAGGTCTGATTTCTGTACACCACCAACCCAAGAGGGACTTGGTCTCCAGTCGCTGTACAGTACGGAGCCACCCACCTGCACACACGGGAGGATAATTAAGGCTCTTTGGCACACTCATTTGGGCTTTGGTTTGCTTACGGAGTGGCCTTCCTGTTTGTTTGCTGACGGCAGAGTGACCGTTTGGGCTGCACTGGTGTTCGGGGCGGGGGGCAGCGTGACGGATATGCCCAGCCTCCATTCCTCCAATGTCCGTGCGAGCGGAGAAGCGGCCCTCCAAGGAAGGTTCCGGTCGGTGTGTGCTCTTTGGCTTGGAACGCGGAGGAGACAGCCAACGTCAAGGCTCACGTGTAAACAGGATGAGGGGGGCAGACAGGAAAGACCAGCCTCGGGAAGGCGGCGCGTAAGCAGAGAGCAGACGGCGGCTCTGAAGGATGCAGGGCAGCTGCCGTCGTTCGGCGGAGAAGATGCTTGTCCTGGCGCGGGCGCCAACGCTGGGGAGCGGCAGAGGTGCCTCCGCGAGGCTGACCACTCCATGCCGGGCCAGAGGCTTCCAGGCAGCTGCAGCCCAGGAGGCAGCAGAGCCCTGCTGGGGAGTGGCTGCACCTCGTGCCTCTCGACTGCTCCAAGGCGGCCTTGGATCTGACTGTCGGCCTCCCACAGAGACAGAGGGTGGGGGATCAGAGCAGAGGCTTCCCGCCGCCACATCTTTACAAAGCACAGCATGCAGTGGGTGAGGATGTCCCACACTGGACAGGACATTTCACAGCTCTCCCCTCTACCTGGAATATGAATCCCCCAACACCCATCGCGTCCCCTGTAGTGACGAGCCCAGCTCAAGTTGTCTCCTCCTCTGGGCCAGTCAATGAGGTGGCCGCTCTGCGCTTTGCGCTGCCCGCGTCCTGGACACACTGCCATCATCATGCCGTGCCCTAGGAAGCTGTTGCACACCCAGACCATGAGCGCCTCCTCCACACCTAGCACGGTAGGTGTTCGATAAGCGGTTGTTGGTAAACGACTGGTAATAGCTAACAAGTACTGAACCCTGGCTATGTGCCAATCCCTGCCACACGGCTTTTGTGGGGGTGATCTCGGTGAAAATCCTTAGGGCGACGCTCTGCGGCGGGAACCATGTTTCCCGTTTGAAGCGAGAGACCACGTGACAGAGAGGCTAAGTAGGTGGCCTCAGGCCATGCAGCAAGAGAGTGGCAGAGTCAGGATTTCAGCTCAGGCAGGTGGCTCTCAAGGGTGCTGGCCACTGTGTCACGCCGCCTCTCGAACGAACTAGCGAAGAAACTGCCGGGGAAACAGAGGCGCTTTCAAAGTCGACAGGAAGCGAACCAGTGAGCAGAGGCCCAGGAGGCAAGCCCTGGTGCTGTCTTTGTTTTCGAAGTGGCTCTGCTGTCATCTGACACCAGCCAGCCCAGCGGGTTAGAGAACCAGGGCGTCAGTTTGCACAGCCAGTCTAGTGCTGCTTAGAGCCCTCTTCCCCGCGGCGTGGGGGGAAGGTGGTGATCAGGGAACAGAGAGGGCGAAATCACCCTGAAAACCAACCCAGCAGCCTGGCACGCACGGCCAGGGAGGGTGGCCAGGAGAGCGGTGGGGGTCCCCTCCCGCCTCCACATCCCTGCTCACCAGGGACTCCCCAGCCAGATGTCCCAACCTCCCCTTCATAGGTCCCCCAACCTCCCCTTCATAAGTCTCCCTTCCTCAGCTCTATGCAGCTCCCTCCGAGCTCACAAGCACACAGGTGATGTGACCATTTAATCAGGCACAGGGCGTGGTTTTCTCACGTTTCTGCCACGATGTTGTTGGCTTCAGATGCCTGGATCGCAAACTTTAACACGCACACGAGAATCCGCAAAGCCGGTGAACGGGCATTTGTTAAAAGTGCAGACTCTGGGGCCCCATTTCTAGAGAGCCAATCTGTGCTGCGGGCCCGGGAATCTGCATTCATAACAAATCACTCAGGTAACTCCCCGGCAAAGAAACACAGTTTGAGTTCTCAGCACCTAATTACTGGATGAAAACAATCCTCTACATGTCGTCACTCTCTTATCATCTGCCAGGACCCCCTACGTCTTCTCGCTTGAGCATTATGACAACTGATAAAATCACCTGGACAGGAGGTACGGTACAATTTCACAGATGAGAACGCCGAAGTTCAAAGAGCCATTAGCTCAGGGTGACAGAGCGAGCTGGACGGGAGGCAAGTTTAGACACCCTGGTCTATTACAGGTCATTCTGACCGTGTGTCTGTTTCTTTGCCAGCTTATCTTTGTCTCTCTCTTTTTTCATTCTTGCTGTAATTCTTAAAGCAATTCTAGAAACTAAAGGTAATAATTAAAGGTCAACAACAAAAGGAAAATAAAAATCCCCCAAACTCCCATTAACCAGAGATAATTATTATTAACGTCTTGGTGTATTTTCCCAGCTTCGTTTATATGTTTTAATTGCTATTTTCCCTTTCGACAATTAATCAGAAACAAGGAATAGTGTTGCTTTAACCGGTTCTTTGAGGAGGAGAAAAACGCTGGCTGTCTGCCTCGTCCCTTTTGGCCCACTTCCTTCCCCAACGGCCACTGTCCTTTCATACTCTCCGCACACCCACCGCCTCCCATCCCAGGAATTGTAAGAGCAGAGGACACCTGGGAAGGCAGGGTGGGGAGCAAGCCTTCCTAGGCAGGCCTGCAGCCTCTAGAGGGTCAAGACATTAAGGACTAGACTTCGGGGCTCCCCACCGTTCTCTGGAGCTGGACCAGGAGGACCACAGCACCTGTACTTTCCACAGGGATGTTGTGAGACTCAGTGCGCTATTGAAGAATTCGTTTCAAAACTCTGAAACCCATCTTCACCTCGGACAGATGGGCGGCTCGCGTCTGAGATTGCTCCTGCAACTAACTGCTGCCTCTCAGAGAGATCGAGCACACGCCGCTGGGACAAGCCGACCTCGGTCCTCTCCTTCCTCTCTTTATTTATTTATTTTTATTTGAGAAAGGGGAGTTTGCAGTTGAAGGCAGTTTGATTATTCCAGATGCTTCTGAATTGAGAGCAAGACACTGCGTGTGCTGGTGTGCGAGGGGGTGGCGGGTGGCAGGCACATCTGACTTCCTCTTTTCTTTCTGACTGAAATCCAGCAGGTTCCTTGGGGCTCCGATTTACACGTAGTCACAGCTTTGGGGAAGTTTTAAGGCCAAGCCTGAAGAGACTTGCAAATTAGTTCCTTGGAAGACTTCTGAATAGCGACTGATTGCAATCTCTAATTATTTTTAAAGGAACCACTTACCCAATTAGAGCAGCAGCCCATGCAAAGGAAGTGAAAATTCTCTTGATGCAGAGGGGTGAGCAATTGCAGCCATTATTATTTTTGTTATTATTATTTTTTTCCAAAATCATGCTATGTCTAGGGGCCTTCGACTCTTTCAGTACTGGATTTTACCCCCAACACATTCCAGAAGGCATAGCTGTCTGCCCGGATCTGCTTCTCCCTCCCCTCTGCCTGCTGACTCCTAACTCACCTGTCAGGCCTTGGCTAAGATGCCGCTTCCCAGGGGCACCTGAGCAGACTAGGGCTCCTGCACTCCTCCACCACAGCCCTTCTCATGATGCTACGACCATTAGCTCGTCCTCCCACTAGTCCATACATTCTGTGCAGTCAAGGGGCTTGTTTGTCATGTCCATTGCCATGTCCGCGGCAGCCAGAATGTCGCCTGGCACATAGTAGGTGCTCAGTAAACGCCTATGGCGTGAGACTGCGTGAAAGAGACTGGAGAATGAAATATTACCCCCCTGGATTCCGAGTGTAGATTTCTGTCCACACTCGGTTACAAAAGCAGTGCGGAGGACGGTGGACTAGCTGTCCGGTCTCTTCACCTCCACTCGACCACCATCCAAGGTGCCACGCCAGGCTGTGGGGACCTGGGGCCGCCCAGTCCCGCTGGCCCTTTTGTTGGTTCCACAGCCTGGGCATGTCGGGCCCTGAGTGAATTTGTTCGGATTGGCACTACTTCAGGCCCCTGCGCAGAGACATCGCTTCCTGGCCTTGGTGCCAGCTCCTGGCTAGGTTAATACACCTACTGCTCTTCGAAGGGCTGAATGGGACAGGCGGGCTCTAATGACATAACTTGTCATTGCCATGGCCACATCGTCACTTGGGACGGAGGGATGCGAGGCTCAATAAATGCCTGTTTCCTTCCGGATCCCCAGAGACCTACCTGTTCACGATTAACTGGCGACCTGAGGCAGCTTGGTGGACCAGACGAAAGTGCCAAATGGGCACAATCACCCTTCTTAATTATTATAGTTATTATGTAACCATTTGATGTGTCCTCGACTTGTCCCTTAAAGCTTCCCTATTGCATCTGCCCAAAGTTTTCTGCCCCGTATTCCACTCTTTCAGGGAACTGAGATCTGCTAAACAGATGATGAGATTGTTTCGATGCGATAACTTTTGCTAATGGGTTCATTAGGCAGTGTATTTTAATCACGCGAAGCTAAACCCAGTTAAAATACACGTGTCTAGAAAATTCTTGAGAAACTACGCTCTAATGTCTCAGCCCTACAGAAGGCTTACGGCAACCTCTGATGCCCCTCAAATCCTAGCACACCCCATCCTAGCCCGTTACACCAAGACACCGGGATCGCCCTTTCTAGAAAACACCATTCTGGAGCAGGGCTGCTGAGCCTCTCTGTCTGGGGGTGGGGAGGGGTGTGTGGAGACGGGGAGGCGGATGCCTGCTGCCGCCCTCATTTTCCAACCCCCGGTGGCCCCCTGTCACGGCGATCTTCCAATTTGCTTTGCGGAAAGTGTCCATTTTTAGTTCGCCATCGCAGGTGCCAATCCCAGGCCTCTGGTTTATACCACGGCCTTTTAATTACAAGCCCCTTCGGTTTCCATTTGAATCCAGCTGCCTTGGTTTTTCTCTCAGAACACACTGAGGGGCAGGTCCAGTGTCTACTTCAGGCTTGAACTCCGCGCCCGGGGGACGCGCAATATGGTCTTCACTGGTCAGCAGAGACCACCCAAAACCCAACTTCTAAATGGCCTGTCAGATAATGAAAAGGACGAAAACTCCTTTGAACTTTGAAGCTGGACCCAAAGCAAAGGATTAAACAGTCTCCGATTACGTAGTCTGCTAAGGATTCTAAATGAGACACTAAGAACCCCTTATGAAATATGCAATTATTTCTCTCTGCTGTGCAGAAGGGGGCAGATTTGTTTTCAGTCCTGTCCCCTGGCTGACAGAGGCCCAGCTAAGAACGCCTTCATCGTAGCATGGTTCTTACCAATCCTACTTCACTGGCTTAAGGGATGGACAAAAAGGGACTGAAGACTGAAGAGATCTCTGTTGTCTGGCTATATCTTGTTTATTCAAGATGGCGGCAGTAAGGAGGATAATCCATACCTTTGGGAACCGCATGGACTGCCCCCTCCCCCAGATCTGTGTGAGTCTGAGGAGTGGTGTACCTGGCCAGGGATAATCCCTCCAGGGACACTTGACCTGGGGCTGTGGCTGGGGGCCCTGCCCACCCTCCACCACCTTCAAAGAAATCAATCCCTGGTCCATATAGATCAGTAAGAATTTGAGTACGAGAAGGTCGCAGGGGTGGGAAGCTAGGCTCTGTCACATCAGAGCTGTGTGACCCTGAGCAAGCTCCTTAGCTTTTCTGAGTCCTGAGGCTCATCAGCCAAGTGGGGAAAAGAGCACCTACTTCTCACAGCGTCGAGCCTTGGGCGAGAGAAGCTGCAGGGGTACCTCGTGCAGTGCCGGGAGACACGGGGGGGGGCACCCTTTGGAATTTAGAAAACAGCTTTACTGAGGTATAATTTATGCTTTCGAATCTGAGAGCTGTCTTAGAATGGCCTAATCCAATTTAGAGCTGAAGAAACTGAAACTCAGAGAGGTGTGCGGAGTTACCCAAGGTCACACAGCTTATTACAGCAAGGCTGGGACCAGGAGCCCTGTCTTCACACAGTGGTGCTCCACGGCCTAATGCTCAGCAAGTAAATGATGATCTTTAAGATAAAATAGCAAGAATCACTAAAGAATTACCACTAACTGAACCCCTGCTGTGCTGAAGGTGTCACAGGTACTATCATTTAAGGTACTATCCTCATTTACATTTTAAGATACAGAACTGAGACTCGGAGAGCTGAGTAACTTGCCCAAGGCCACACAGGTATCAGGTAAGTCTGACGCTGAAGCCTGTGCCCCAATGTGGACGCTCTGCCCCAAACTCTAGTACAGAAGCACTAAGATACTGGGGGAAAGGGGACCCTGGGTTGCCTCTAATGCAGGCATGGCTGATTTAGAAAAATGAAAGAAAGAAAGAAAGAAAGAAAGAAAGAAAGAAAGAAAGAAAGAAAGAAAGAAAGAAAGAAAGAAAAGAGAGAGAGAGAGAGAGAGAAAGAGAAAGAGAAAGAAAAGAAAGAAAGAAAGAAAGAAAGAAAGAAAGGAAAGAAAGAAAGAAAGAAGAAAGAAAGAAAGAAAATGCTAGTGACATTGGAATTTCAGATTATTTTAGTGTAAGCACGTCCCAAATAGTGCATGGGATAGACTTGCTTATACTAAAACATCGTTCCTTGTTTATCTGAACGTTAGCTGGGTGTCCTGTATTTCAGGTCGATCCTCCTCTAACTTGCTGTGTGTTACTTTAGGTGAGTCTCATTTGGTCTCCATTTTTCTCCTGTAAAAGGACAGCTGATCTCAGAGGCTCTGGAAGTCAGCTCCACTCACTGGAGGAGGGCAAGGTCTCCAGCAGCAGAAAACCTCCACTGACCAGGTAGCAGGGAGGCCCAAGGGCAAGTCCCTCTGCTCCTGAAACCCCGACAGCTGTCCCCAACCCCGCAGAACAAATGCCTCCACACAGCGCGAGGCTCCATGGGCAGCGACGCGAGCAGAAAACCACACAGGGTTTTTTGTTGTTTGTTTGTTTCAATGTTGGGATAACATACACAACACAAGGCTGACCATCTTAACTATTTCTAATCGTCTTTCTAATTGTACATCACTAAGCACATTCACACGGTTGTGCGACCATCGCCACCATCCATCTTCCGCACTTTTTCATCGCCCCAAGCCGAAACTCTGTTCCCATTTAACAGTAACCTCCCCCCACCCCTCCCCAAGCCCCTGGTAACCACCATTCTACTCTTTGTCTCTGCGAACTTGACTATTCTAGGTAGCTCATATGGTGGGATTATATTTGTCCACTAGTGTCTGGCTCATTGCACTTAGCTAATGTCTTCGAGGTTCACCCATGAGGTAGCACGTGTCAGGATTTCCTTCTTTTTTAAGGCTGAACAGAGTTCATAGTTCATTTTATATAACTCGTCTCTAAGAAGACGTGCAGAAAACATGGTGGTTGGCTTACTCAGCCTTTGGGGCTCTAATGGGACAGGATGGGGCCCCTTTCCAGAGAGGGGTGCCCTGAGCTCATGGCCATCATAGGCACTGGGGGCAGGGTGACCAAGGCAGCCCTCTCTGTACCAATTTGGACCTCCCAAGGCTTATAGGATCTGCCACCTCCTGGGGGCACTTCTCTCTGAGTCAAAGGCTGGGCAGTACCAGAGGCAGACATATGGGGCACTCCTCGGAGGTTTGTTTGTTTTTTTTTAATAACACAACAAAAACAAGGAGTGATTTATCGAGGGTGAGAAATGCGGGAGGAAGAAGAGTAAATTGGCCACAGACTGAGCAAGCCTGGGACTCCAGCAGCAGGCGACAGACTCATGGGGTCCCTGAATGCCACGCTGACTCGAAGCCACAAGTCTGTGCCTCGGTCCAGTCTCTCTGTGCCTTTGAACATCATCAGCGTTCAATAAGCATTAGCTCTTATCATCTATCTCACCGTAAGTAAAGTCTTCAATCCGCATCCGCTAGCCGTATTATCGTTGTTATTAATACTGCTGGCTGCACCCGTCAAAGCTCATCCTCTCTTACGAACACAAACTATGACATCTTAGAAGTAAAAGTCATCTTCATCACTTTCAAATGTGTCAGTAGGCATGATTTATCCACCTGCAATAAACACACTTTTTCTGTGTTCTATAAAGCCAATCTACCTTATCCAAAATACTGCAGTTGGTTACAGTATAAGAAGTATGTTAACAACCATGATTAGGACGGTGTCAAGTTTGGGCATTATGCTGTGCTGGAGCTTCCCAGCGGCCAGTGTATAAAGGGAAATAGGATGGGTTATGAAACCTTCCACCTCTGATGAAGTTGAACATATACAGGATTTAGAGCAGAGACCCAGACGTGAATTTAGACTCTGTCATTTGCACACCATGGGACCTCAGGCAATACTTTAACCACCTAATTCCTCAGTTTCCTCATTTATGAAAGTCTTAATAATACCTCAGAATATCAGGGAATCAAATGAGTTGTGTACGTGTCAATGCTTTGAAAATTATAAAATATTTCACAAAGACCTTACTTATTATGAAGTCGTTATATTAGTTCTGCAGGAGGAACCAACTTTTTTCTGTGCTGGTTGATCTCTCTGAGGTAGTTTGAAAACATATGATCACATGACTCCTTATGTAAGGTTTATTGAGCCACAGAAAGGACAGCGGTAATAAACACCATTTTGGGCACTGATTATGTACCATGCACAGAGTTACACTCATTTGAGTTTAAATAAATTAAGCAACATAGACTACCTCATTTCACCTTCACAGAAACCCTAGATACGGGCACGATTAGTATTCCTATTTTTACAGGAACTGAGGCACAGAGAGACGGGCTACTCGTCCTCTCTTTCCCATGAATGTAGCACTAAGGATCAGAGGGACAGGGCGGGCCACTGCTGGACATTAGACCCATATGAAAATGAAGGCTCTGGGCTGAAGGCACCATCGTGAGGTGGCTATGTGGCCTGTGTGTGTGTGTGTGTGTGTGTGTGAGAGAGAGAGAGAGAGAGAGAGAGAGATGCAGATATAGCTATAAGTAGCAGCAGCAGAGATTGTCACACCCAACCCTTGATTCTTTGAGGCCCCATGGCTAGGGGCCAGGCACAAACCCAAATGCCCTTCCTGCCTCAGGGTTCGCCCTTCCAATAAATTCCCCTTTCGTTTTAGCAGGACTGGGTGGGTTTCTACCCTTTGCAAGCAAACATTCTCAAGAAAGACAAGAATAGATGAATGGTAAAACCAAGGAACCAAGGGTGGCTGAGGACGCCCAGGACGGCGTGAAGGATGCATAAGATGCCACCTCTCCCTTATGCACTGTCACCCAGCCCTGCTCCTCCGAACCTCAAGAAGGCTAAGCCCAAGAACCCGGGCTCATTGAGAGAGGCAGAGGAGACGCACACTGGTCTAGAAGACGTGCTGTCATTTTTAAAAGCCCCAGAGTAGCATCAGACCAGCTAACAGCAAGCGCCCCGCACTTCCTGTTTGTGTGACTTGTTCTGTGTTCTTGAAATTAGATTTCTACTCACTGATCCTTTCCAATTTTTTTTCTTCTTTTTTAATTGAAGAGCAAATCAAAAGGAAAGTGAAGGAAAGCTCACAGTGTTCTCCTCCCTCAAAGCCGGCATCTGTCGGCTTTGTTCAGCCTTGGCTGAGACCCCAGCGCTTCATGCTGTTGGAGATTGGTAGCTGTGACAATTCATCTTCAGGGGAAACGGGTGTTGGATGGCCATGGTCCTAGGGAGACCCTGGCCCCCCATGTCCTGCCTGGCGAAGGGCCTGCAGGACAAGGGTCTGAAAGCAGAGGCCGAGTCACAGCCCTCAGGGGCAGGTGGGGCACAGAAGCAAAAGCAAATCTACTTTCCCAAAACAAGGCAGTGACGACTGTCCAAGTCCCCAGACACTTGGATCAAGTGTTTGTCCTAGTTTGACATCATGAATCTGGGCTCCGGCCCCCTCAGTATTGTGAAGCTGGGGACGAGCTTCTGGAACCTTCCTCGGTTCTGTTTTCTGTGAAAAGGGGCAAGTCGAAGTACCCACCACCTGGCATTGTTGGGAGAATCAAATCGGGGGTGTGAGTAGAATGCTCGGCACATAGTAGGCCCTCAAGAAGTGGGGGCCGGTACAACATTGTGACGCCATCCTGCCTGCTCCGCGGGCGGGCTTTGGGAGGAAGCGTGTTTCCCGGGCCCCAGGTGTCTCCAACCAAGTTCACAGAACCAGACAGGTCCACTCGCTCAATTTACAAAAAGCAACGTGTTTGCAAGACCACCACGGCCTCAGACCCCTGAGTGTGGAAGAGCCTAGAGGGCAGAGCAGGTCTGGAGAGAGGGATGGCTTCCCAGAGACACTGGAGCAGGGACAATTCCTAGACCACTTTCACATTCACTCCGGGAAATGGGTACATGGCAAAAGAAGTCGTAACCGGGACTGTCGTTGGAGGAAGTGGCTTGGGTCCCATGGATCACGGGGCTTCTGGAGGAAGCGGAGCCGCAGGCCTGGCCACCTCCTCCCTGAGCACCTCTGGGGGCCTGCCACTTCTCCGGCCATCCTCTGTGTCACATCCCGGGCCGGCTAACCACTTGGTAAATCTTCGTGGCAAAGAATACTTAAAATAAATGAGGAGCCCGGTTAAAAAAGAGGGTGTGTTTATAATTTGAAAAGTGCTGATATGACAACCAGTCATTTGCCCCGAAGTAGGTATTAGCTGGAGCAGCATTTCTTAGAATTAAAAAAGAACTATGAATAGACAGTGATACTGTGCCTGCAGTCAGGGGCCTCTAATTAATGGCGAGAAGCCTATATTCCTGTCGGACTGCAGCCTGCATCACCGTGTGTGTGTGTGTGTGTGTGTGTGTGTGTGCGCGCGCGCGCGTGCGCAAGAGAGGGAGAGAGAGAGAGACAGAGAGACAGAGAGAGACAGGGGGAGGGGGGAGAGAGGGAATGGAGGGGTATAAGGAATGAATGAATAATGATGGGCAAGTGGACAGGGGGTGGATACACGTGATCTCAGGTAGTCACCCAGAGGCCCGATGGATGGGCAGGTACAGGATTTCCCACCATAAGCTGACGTAGCATTTCTTCACCCAACCCTTTCATCCAGAAGGAGATGCTGACATCACTACAAAGGGACATGGGGACCCTAAATCTCAACCCTGGCCTTCCAAGCATATATTTAATCTGAGAGGCAAGAGCCACAGGCCCAGGAGACGGTGCATTGGAGGGGTGGTGATCTGGCGCCGGGCTCCCCACTGTGGATCCACTGCAGCCAAGTCAGTCCTGGGGCCGGCCAGCAGCCCCGCCAGCCCCCACCGAGTGCGGGAGGACAGGGAGGGAGCAGGCTGGAGTCACGGCTGCACCCAGTCTGCACCCATGATCTCGGTAGATGTTGATCCAGCAAAGGAGAGATGCGTTGGGGTGCCACGCACCCCGGAACGCCAGAGAGCCTTTCTTGGGAGGCGTACTCCTCCTGCAGTTTGCTCTTCCAGCCTTCGGCCCCTCTGCCTTTTGTCTCAGGAGCCCCCCTTGTCTTGTTTGATTCAGAAGAGGGCATAACAAGGCCTGTGTCTACTCTCATCCACAGGACTGAGATTTTTCATTAAGGAGATCCCGGGAGAGAGCAGCCATACTTACTCTTTCAAGGGCCGCATCTACCTGCTTGTTGTAATCTTCAGGCTTAATGAAAGTCCTGTGGGGCAGGCAGGAGACGCCATCCAATTCTCCTAAATGCCAGTGATTACTTACCACCTTCTAAGGAGGAGGGGCAGTAGGGGTAGGGGACTAAAAACAGCCAATACTCCTTAAAAGGGCCGGGGGGTGGAGAGTGTTGTGAAAATACTCATTATTTAAAATTAATTACTCATCAGTAAGATGACGGCCTCCTGATGCAGAGTTTTGCGAGGCACTTAGCGGCTGGGCAGTCATTCTCGGCCTCAGTTTCCTAATCTGAGCAGTGGGGATTAAAAAGAAATGCTGCCCTCACCAGGCTCGTGTGCAACTGAAACGAGATAATACGCATGAAGAGCAGAGGTTCGAGAGAACAAATCAGGGGAGAGCAGAGGTTGCAGAGCCTGCTTCCCGGGGTCCAAGTCTCAGTTCTGCCCTCTGTGCCACAGTTTCCTCATCTGACACCTGAATCTACTTCAGGGGGCCGTCCTGAGGAGTCAGTGAGGGGAATGGCATCCGGTGCCTGGTCGAGAGCCTTTCACACAGTAATGCTTAATTAAGACCGGCTCCGAACAGGAGGAATGCCGCCGAATGCGGCTCGTGCCGGCACACACGAGGGGCTCCGAGGGGCTCCATGGACGTTTCCTGATCCTGCTTTTGAGCTATTCTGCTTTACAAAGGCCGGTTTCAGGGGCATCAATGACGAGCTCCAGAGATTCGCCACGCCACAGACACCTGGAGCTGTGCGTTTCGGGGAGAGCAGCCATGAAGGAGGTACTGGTTCTAAGACCTTCATCCTTCAAAGAAGGTTTGGGGCTGATAAACAGAGGGTTTCTGCCTGAGCGCTCCAATCTGCCCGAATGACTGGAAGTCCCTGTGGGAGGCAGAATGATGGTCCCCAAAGACGTCAGAGCTGTAATCCCCAGAACCTGTGACTATGTTTGGAAACGTGGCGAAGGGGGAAGGAATTAAAGTAGCAGGTGGAATTAAAGCTGCTACTCATCCGATTTTGAGGTGAAGAGATCAGTCGGCATTACCCAGGTAGGCCCAACGTAATCACAAGGATCCTTTAAATGAGGACGGGTTAAGAGTCAACATCAGAGTCAATATCGCAGTGTTGCAATGTGAAAAAGACTGGACCGGGCCACTACTGGCTCTGAAGATGGCAGGGGGCCATGAGCCAAAGAACTCGGTGGTCCCTAGAAGCCAAAATCCCCTTGAATTTAGCCAAGTGAGACCCATGTTAGACTTCTGACCTCCAGAACTGTAAGTTATAAATTTGTGTTGTTTTAAGCCACTAAATACGCAGTAATTTGTTAGCGCGCAACAGGAAACTAATACAAGTCTCAGATGTTTCCTTCTAAGAGAACGTCTGGGCCTGTGAACCCCTAAAGGGCTCAGTGGCATTTGGAGACCGTCCCCCCCCCCCCATCATGTTTGGAATGGCAATGGTCACATGTACTCCTTCGCCCTTTCAGCAAATACTTTCCGGGAACTTGCCATAAGTCAGACAGCACTAGGTGCTCAGGACACAGTAGGGAACAGGCGAGCAAGACGCCTTCGCAGCGCTCAGAGATGAGAGTGGACCCCGACCTGTAACACACATTTAGGGAGGATGACGATAGAAGCGCCTTTTACTTCCTGTGTGCAGGGCACTTCCTGTGTGCAGGGCGCCGCACCAGCCCTTTACACGTTAACGCGCTGGGGCCTCACAAGCACTCCTGAGGGCGGTACCGGGGCCCTGGTGATCATTCCCAATTCACAGAGGAGGGCGCTGAGGTACAGAGCGGGTGGGTGACATGCCCAAGGTCCCAGAGCTGGGTGGAGGCGGATCATCAGCTTTGGGACCCACGCGGTCGTTCAGACGCTCTCCTATGCTGCATCTAGGTCGATAGGGGATGGGGACAATCCTTGAGAAGATGTGGGTGCGGCCGTGGGCCCCAAGGTATCCTCCAACCTAGAGGATGGCAAGTCCCCATTTAAAGCAGGTGTCCCTGATGCAGGCTCTGGGGCTGATTTTGAGAGGGTGTGTGTGAAAGTCAATGATAAATAGGGTCACCCTGACCCCCCGTTCCCCCATGCAAAACAAGCTCCACAAGAGCCATCGGAGCCATCGGAGCCCCGGGCTGGGGCTGCATCTTTCTTGGGGCTTGGCAGGGACTCCGCACCTGAGCCCGCGGGGGGGCAGAGCCTGCCCGCAGTCAACAGGCCTTTCTTGACTGTTCCTTCTCAGCGAGCACAAGGCTGTCCATTGAGACGCCAATCCAACGTGGCTATACGTTGGGTAAGCTCATCGAGATTCACAGGGTGATGCTCACCCGACAAGAGCCAAGCACAACACACATGAGCTCATTCATTCCAGCAACAGGCCTGCAAGTCCAGACCCATTCATCCCTGAGCAGTATTCCCTGAGGGGCGGGCTTCCCATTGAGGGGAGCAGGGGCTGAGCCAAAGGAGCCTAGGTGAGAGTGGGGAGGGGCCTCCGTGGGAGCCGGAGCGGGAGGGCAGCGCGCCCCCCTGATGCATGCCCTCCATGCACCTTCGACGCGCTCCTCAGCCTCTCGGGGCTTGTGTTTCCACATCTATAGAGTAAGGAGCAATAACAGGACCTGCCTGAAGGGGTCAGGGGGTGGTTAAGTGACACAATGGGAAGTGTCCTGCTTGGCGGCTGCCGCCTAACGACCACGGGCTCGGCGTGAGCTGCCATTATGTCACACGGGCTTATTTAATCCCTCGCTCACAAGGGCTCAGAGATAAGCGACCGCTACTGTCTCTATTTCGCAGGTGAGGATCTGAGACTCCCAGAGGGGCCGGGACCTGCCCACGGACCCCTGGCAAGGCCAGGGCCCGGGTGGGATGGGTCCCCAGGACTCGAGACCCAGCTCTTCCCAGAGCATTGCCTCTGGGTCAGAGCCTGAACGTGTGGTCTCAAGTTCCAGCCCGTGGCCTCTGAAACTGAGGACTCTGTGAGGGAGGTACTGCTCTCACCCCCGCCTCACAGACAGGGAAACCGAGGCACAGAGCGTTTGAGCGATGTGCCCAAGGTCACAGAGCTGGGTGGTAGTGGACCCAGGTTTGGAGCCCAGGAAGTCTTTTAATCACCGCACTATGCCGAATCTAAAATATGCGCTATAATCATACTGTATCTACGCTCTGTAGGGCTCCCATCGCCGCTAAGCTCACGTGGGTGAGGAGCCTTCGGGGGCTGTGCTGGGGTCAAGGGCGGCAAAGCAGCCGTGTTCTGGTGGCGCTCATCATCCTCGTCACCGTCATCGTCAGAGCAAACCCAACTCCTGACATTCATCAAGCACCTTTCATAGGCTAACGCGCTTTAGCACCCACCCGTCAGCCCCTCCGACCTCAGCACAGCCGGGGCGGATGGCAAAGGCAGGGATGACCCCAGTGTGCACAGGGCGAAACCGCGCAAGGCCCCAGGTTGTCGAGGCTTCGCACTGGGCAGGGCAACCTCCCAGGCGGGGGCCTTCCCCCCGCCCGCCCCCCGATGCCGCAGTCTGCTCATCCTCCAGCCCGAGTGCGACAGGCAGCAGGGAGCCCAAGGGCCTCAGCACTGGGGGCTTGGTCGCTCCCCTCGGTGCGTCTCTCCCTGAGCTCCTCCTTCACGTGCCTTGACCTTTCAGAATATAAACATCCATGTGTGTGCAGCGCCATGATAGCGGACTTGAGATGATCCAAGCCGTGCTTGGGGAGGGGCAGGCAGGGGGTCACGGTGCTGCCCGTGAGGCATCTTGATAGCACAGGACGGGTGGGGGAGACTTGGAAGCATCTCTTTCTGCCCAGCTTCCCCAAATAGCAGGGCATCTTGACCGCAAGGAGAACCCGCTGCCAGAAGGAACGTAAAGAGCAGGCTGGCAAAGAGGCAGCCAAGTCTCCACTCCCCAGCCTCACCCATGGCTCCAGCCGAGTTCTCCCAGCAGCCTCTGCTCCGGCACAGGTGCTGGCCGGGGGAGGAAACCTGTCAGCAGCCCACACCACAGCATCAAGGGGTGGCGAGGACCGAAGGCCCCGAGTCAGGAGACCAACATCCCAGTGTGACTGGTTCTCAGGGAATCGGTCACATGGGACGAACAGAGAAGTGGCCCAGGGTGGCATCCTTTGCCTTCGGGGGCCCCCAGGGAGGAGGTCACAGGGCCAGGGGTCAGCTCCTGCCACATGCCCTTTCCCCGCCATTAAGAAGCCTTGTCCAGAGAGTGCGGATGCCATATACCTGTGGAACAGGAGGCTCCTGCCGGGGCTTGGCACGTCTACCTACAGCGCTCAGAGTGGGAGAAGCCAGACCCACAGCCCCGTTCATGGGAAGCTGATTTGCATCTCCTAGACATGCACGCACCCACTGTCTCGCCTTGGCTGACGAGTGTTACAGAAAGTCAGGCCATGTCAAATCCCCAGGCAGAAGAAATGGGGCTTAGCCATGTCTTAGAATACCTGCTGGCACCGAGGAAGGCCTGGGTGGAGCGAGCCACAGCCCGGCCTGTGTTTGAAGAGGCTGAGCTCCCAGGCTGGTGGACAAGGCACGATTTGTCCTCCGTAGCCACCAGGAGAACCTCAAGAGCCCTGTGTCCTCGCAGGCCAGACGCGGGAATTAGGGGCTGGAGTCCTTTATGGAGTGTTTTCTTATTTATCTTGGGGGTCCTGCAGGGGGAGGTCGGAAGGGGGTCGTGGCGAGCTTGCACAGAACAATAGAAGACTGTCCCCTGAAATAACAATCCCCCTGCTCCCAGCCAAATAAGGCAAGGCTTTAAGAGGTGTCGGTCAGGGCCAATGAGAACCAGCGAGCCACGCAGCTCAGAGCTCAGAATGGCATCACCCCATAAATCGGGAGAACTGGCCCCCATCCATTCAGCCCAGGAGAAAAGGGCATTTGTGCTGGTGAGGAGAGGGGGAAGGTTTAAAGAGCCAAGTGACGTCCGCTTTAAGAATTGACCCGCAGCGGCAGAGGGGCTGGGCGGGGAGAGAGGCTGACCAGGATTCCTCCTGGCTGGTCGTTCTGAGGGGTGACAGCTGATGAGTGTGGACTTGCCCAGCTGTCTTCATCCCAAATGTTTTCCACAGGACCCTGGAGGTCAGTGGCTCCGGGAGAAGGGAGCTGCTTAGACAGACCTGAATTTTTATCCCAGCTCCTCCACCTTCTAGCTGTGTGACTTTGGACATGCTACCTAACCTCTCTGAGTGCAATGTCCTCATCCATAGCGCAGGGGCAGGGCTAAGAGGTGAGGCTGCTGTGAGGAGCTTCCCATCGGGCACACAATAAACGCACAACCAGAATGAGTTTCCTCCTCTGGCTTTTTACCTCACCCCACGAGGAGTAAAAGGTTCTCAATCCCAGATCCTGGTTTACCCCTCAGCTGGTTGCGGGCTCGGGGTGGAAGCTGTGCTCCTCTGTGCCTCAGTTTCCTCAGGTGTAAAACGAGAGTAATCAAAACGGGATCCACCTCACAGAAACCAAGGGACGCGATTTGCGAAACGCTCCCGCAGTGCCTTGCCCATGATGAGTGCGTGAGAAACGGCGGTTCCGTGTGACTTTTCCATCCCAACAACTCGTTCCTGACCCCACCCAGCCCAACCGTGCTTTGCTCCCACGCGACCAGCACGTTTCCAGGGAGACTCAAGTTTTCCTGAGATAATTTATTCCTTTCTTACCGATGATGTCTGATGCCCACCACCTCGCCCCTCTCATTACGTTAATTTTGGGGGCTCAGAGAAAGCACCTGATGGACCACACTGAACCCTCAGGGAAGGTTTTCCCATTTATGGTGGCTTCTCATTTTTCCTTGTTGGAGTCGGACAGGGCGAACCTGTAAGATACCTGGCCTGAGGTGAGCCAGGAACCAAGCGACGCAAGGTGCGTCCAGGTCCTGTGTTTTAGTTACGTCCTTGTGAAGCTGTCTTATTTATTTATAAGTTTCCAAAAGCATCCCTCGTCTTCAAAGAGTCTGGCTGCCAACTCTACGTGTCCTCTGAAGTCCCATTTATTTCACCCTGGGAGGCGCAGCTTCAAAAATGACACCGCACATGGCTGAGAAGAGAATCAACCTCTCGCGCCCCACCCGCCACCCCTCAAATTTGGATTCAGTCAGAAACTGGCTGACCTTGTCCTTGGGTCCGTCCCAAGATTAATGGAAAATCAACATTAAGGGCATTTTTTAAAAAAATGAGCCTGGCTTTTTATTCACAGAGAAAGGAGAGGGAGAATCATTTCTAAAATGTTCTCTTCGACCGTCTTTTTGTGACATTCCTGCCAGAGGCTTCAGGATGAATGTGCCAGCAAACAGATCAAAACCCCAGTGGAACTCTGCAAACGTCAACTTTCTTTTCCATTTATTTGTATTTTTTTTTTTTTTTGGAAGCACTTGTTACTTATTGGGATATATGAGCTATTCAATTGGTGTCTGGGGTTGGAGGCGAGAAAGTACCAGGACTTCCTACAAAAGGACGCTCATCTCTAAGTGCGTGGTAAACAACAAATCCATCTGGTCACTTCAGGCGCTATTTTGAAAGGGACATCTTTTACAAAGCAGTCACGGGGCGTCTCGGGAAAGGCATTCCGGGGACAAGCCCACCCTGGCATGACACACGGTTTTACCGAACACAACGTGGCTGTTCCAGGGAAGACGTGAGAACCAAATATGTTGTAATTGTATCAGGATGTTAAAATAGAAGTTTCTGCGGAAGCACCAAGCTACATTATACATTAGGAGGCTCGATTCAAAGCAGGTATGCTGGTCTATAGGTGGACTTTTCGATGGGGGTGCTAAGAATTGAGTTTCTCAACTCTTCACCTTGACCCACAACCTTGCCGACTCAACCTTGGCCATATCAACTCAAAAAGAGTGGGGTCTGAGGGAGGTTTACTGAAAAGAGCTGTTGCAGAGCCACAAATTTCACCTGCCACACACCCAAGGAAGGTCTCCCCTCATCTTAAATTGAGAGAGGGGAACTTTGAAGTCACTGAAGAATTTAATATGTGTGCCTCCTACCACTTAAGGAGCCATATTTACCGACTGTCTGAAGCTCGGACCTGTGACTCACCGGCAGCTTTGGCAATATGTCAGAACACTCGCTGAGCAGGAGGGCAGTCCACCTCTCAGACTCTGTCAGGGAAGAGATGGAGGTGGCTTCCGGGGGACCAGACAGGGGGCCTTGCTCGAGAGAGGGCTAGCAAGGGTCACCTTTGTGCCTGTCCCCGAGGGACTGCCTGCGGGGGTAACTGTGGGATTCCCAGGCCTCGGGGTTGCAGGAGCTAGGGAAGGAGGGAGAAGCAACCAGCTAGAATAAAGTCTCGTTAAGGAAACAGAAGGCCAGAGATCCCCAGGGCCTGAGAGGTCTCCAGAAACCCATGAAAGTCCCATGGGAGAAAGAGCTCACTGGAGGCATCTGTTTGGTTTAGACAGAGCCAACTCCAACTCAAGACTGCATTAGCTCATGGACATGATGGACGATGGACTAGTGGTTTCCAGAAGGGAGGGGGGAGAGGGGAAAAATAAAATGTTAAAACAAACAAACAAACAAATTTGGAAACATCAAAAATAAAAAATAAAAAAGACTGCATTAGCTGTGCCAGATATTTCTTGCCTCTTTTTCGTTCCTCTCACTCACCTCAGGTAAAAGCTCAAGGTGGGGAGAGAGAGAGAGAGAGGAGCAGAAGCTGACCCAGCTGCTCCCCAGCTGTGAGGACAGGCCAGCTGAGAGGGTAAGAGGGCTCAACTGTAAACAAAAAATTTTGGAACAGCTTTCTTGAGATATAACTCACGTGCCACACGATTCACCCATGTAGAGTGTACTTACTACTCAATTCACAATTAAATTGAGAACATTTTTCCTACCTCAAAAAGACACGCCGCTCCTGTCACTCCTGCCTTGCTTGTCACACCCTGTCTCCATGCCCAGCCCTTAAGCAATCATCAATCTACTTTCTGTCTCTGTGGAGTTGTCTCTTCCGGACATTTCATAGAAGCGGGACCATACGATACACGGTTCCCTGTGTCTGCTTTCTGAATGGAAGAACCATAGCGTTGACCACTTCCCAGTCCTGGGTTGTTCGCAGGCCACAGCAGTCCCTACCTTGGAGGGAAGTGGTCAGGGTTACACGAGAGGTCCCCAGTTCACCGCTTCGTTTGAACAATTCACTCGCCCTGCCTAGCTCGCCCTGAGCGGGCAGTGAGACAAAGCTCCCAGCGCGCCTGAGTCACAGCATGCCAGGCCGTGGTAGGTGCCGTGATATGAATAATGTCCGTCCTTCCATCAGAGGAAAACCTCTGTGAGGGTGTGTCTGTCCCCTGTGCTCTCTTGTCCCCAAAGCTGCCCGGCACATATCCGAGCCTCAGTAAACATTTATTTGCTGGCTGACAATGGAGGGAAGTAGGCAAGAGAGAGAAGGCCCTGGAGCCCATGGGGTGTGTGGGTGAGGCCACGGGCGAGCAGCTCAGGGGTCTCCCCCACGCGGATACCTGCTTGGGAGGACCAGGAGGCAGCGCCAGATGGCAGACAAACTCTGTTGCTTTCTGGTTAAGTTTCATGCGTTTCTTTGTTTTTCAGTTTCTTTGTTACTGACATCTGCCGCTGTGTATTGTTCTGGAAGCAAAATGCGCAGCAGCGAATGTGTCCGGGATGCTTCATTCCTCCCCATCTCTGGGCGCCCTTTTCGGACATGCTGTGCCCTTGGACCCAGGACCGCTGGCCCTCACTTCCCGCTCTGCATTCGCCACCGCCATCGTCTCCTCCCCTTAAAGCCAGGTGCCATGAGACTAAAAAGGTGAAAAGGACACAACCTCTTCATCTGATGCGCACCAGTGTGCCCCCAACGCGGGCGACATGGGATCATCGTGCCAGAGCCTCCTGGATGTGGTGGGGGTGATCAGACCTTACAACAGAGGAGCAGCAGCGGACCCGTCCAAGAAACTACAGATGTCATTGCAAAGGGACCTCTCTAAATGACGAGAGAGTGGCTTCCCAGGGAGGGCCCTGCCTGGTTTCCACGTGGCCCCAGAGACGGTGGGGACAGCATGGAATGGAGAGGGGACACAGGGGACCGAGCATGTGACAGGCGCGGAGCACCTCCCGAGCTTCGCCAGCCCCCGTGCTGGCCCCGCTCCTGCGGACCTCAGCTTTTCTGCACAACGATCCTACTGGAGATGTGATGTCCCCACTTTACAGAAGGGGTGTCCAGGGCCGGGGAGCCAGTGCACACCACACAGCGAGGGGCAGGCACAGTGCGGACCAGCACTCCTGCTGGGTCAGCTGGAGCATGTGGTACGCACACCTACCGCCACCTGGCCCTGCGAGGCAGGCGTGACCTCGATCCCTGATCTCCCCTGGTTCTCAGGTGAGGCATCAAGCGCCATGAAACACAGTAACCTGACTGATGTCGCCCAGCCAGGAAGTGGAAATTCGAACCCAAGTCCGCCTAACTGCAAAGCCGCTGGACTTGCCCAGCCCGGCCACCCCGCTGATGCTGGCGAGGAGACAGGCTGTGCTCTGACGGCTCTCTGACCAGTGCACAGATGTGAAAAAATGGCCCAAGAGTGTCTCCACGGCGGAAGGGTGCGGGCGAGGGGGGCGGCAGGAAATGGAAGAAATAAAGATTTCCTTGTGTGAACATGCGCCCGCGTGTGCAAACTTGCGTGTCCCTAACTGTGTTGTGTCTGCGTCTGTCTGCTTGCATGTGAGCGTATCTAGGCGTGGTTGTCTGTATCTGTGTGTGGCCATGTGAATATGTGTGTTTGTACGTACAGATACATGTTTGTGAGTATCACTGCGTGTGCGTGTGCGTAGACCGTGGATGTGTCCATGTGCGCTTGTGTGTCGGTGGGTGTATAAGCACATAAGTGCCTTTCTGTGTGTGCTTGTGTATGTCTGCATGCGAGCGTGTGAATAACTTCACGTGTGGCCGTGGAGACTTCGGAGACTGGGTCCTCTCTACGGTGGAAAGTTATTCTTTTTTTTTTCTTTTTTTTCAATTAATAGGAAACAAAGGAATCTTTTCTTAAAGTTCTGCTTGGGGCCCCAAAACGTAAACTTTATGCAACTAGGTTTACAGTCTCTAAGGGAAGAACGTTCCTCCTGAAGATCAAGCCTGAGAAAACTTAGAATTCACTGTCGAGTTTCGAACTTTTCTGACTATTCCACAGTGAGAAATAAAGTGTCATTCTATATATATGAGATATAGATATAAACATTTCTTAAAAGAATATTTACCCTGACTGCATGTATGTGCTCTGATATTTTTAATTCTTTTCTATTTCATTTTTTTTTTTTTAATTCTAGCTGTGGGCCACTACACTGATGTCACAATCCTAAAGGGGCATAACCTGCAGCTTAAAAAATACTGGTCTAGGGTGACCGCCACCTCCTGCCCCTGCCCTATAAGGAGGACTTGCATCCATCCATTTAATAGGTAAGCATGGAGCAGTTCCTATGTACCATCTACTTTCCTAGGTTCTTGGGAAACAAGTTTCTTGCCTTCCTGGCACTTCCATTCTAAAGGCAAAAACGAACCACAAACCCAAGAACACTTAAGTAAGATAATTTCAGGTGGGGACAAGTCTGTGAAGGTAATTCAGTGGGCTGGTCCGGGAGGACTTCCCTGAAGAGGTGACATTTGCACGGAGAGCTGAATGATGAGAAGGACCTGGCCCTGGCAAGGGGTGGGGGATAAGGACTGTCTTGTGTTTTGTCCCCTGCCTCCGGGGTCAAAGGTTAGAGGTGAAGTAAATTCAATGAATAAGCAATGGATTTAGAGCTGAAACATGGATCTCCCTGGCTCCAAACCCGCTAGGTCATGCTGTTTCCACTCATGAAATGATAACATCATGTAAACCAGATGACCCGAACCGGGGTCCTTAAAGGCAGGCTCAGAGCGAGTATGTTGTTACTTAGCAGGGAGGCTTCTCGGCCGGGCGACTGGGTCATCCCCTCCAAGTGGAAGAAAAGTTTCATGTTGTATTGTGATTCAGAAGACGTTTCCACGCTTTCTGTATTTCAACACATGCAGGCCCAGGGAACATAAATAGGCAGAAACTCTTGCTCCCTTGAGTGCCCTGAGGTCGAGACTGGGTGTGGACCTGAGGGACGTGGGGGCACTTCTAGGGGACAAGGTGGCCCAGCGAGGCGGGACACAACAGTCGTCCATTCCCTTTGCACCTCAGTGACAAACGGCGAGGCTGGATTAACTCGAGGGGACCTGCGAAGCCCGGGGCGCCAGGACATGACAGGGAGGTTTTGCTTTGGGATGGCAGCTGCTTCAAATTATGGACGCCTCTAAGCAGAGACTGGACTAACAAGGGTTTTTCTGCCCTGGAGAGGGTCCAACAGACTGAGGCCACAGCCTTCGCCTTCGGACTCCTCAGGGTGAAGGCTTCCGGCTGAGAGGCTGAGGCAGAAAAGGCCAGAAGCAATGCCAGTAGAGCTGGAAGGACCCACCTCCCTTCTCTGACCGGTGGTGACTTCTAGAATGCCTGGGCAGAGCCTGAGCTCTGAAGGCGAGGTGGCAGACCCCAACACTGCGGGCTCATCTCTGAGGAACAGATGCCCCCATCCCACAGCCTCTGTCTCCCTGTCCCCAGCCACCCTACAAACCTGGTCAGGAGCACAATTCCTGCCAGGAAACCACGTCCCTGGCTTCTCTGACGTCCTTGACCTTGAAGCCAGGAGGCAAGGGCTAAGCCCTAGGAAAGGACCCAGGCTGGGGTACTTCACCAGGGCATGAGTGGGAGCAGGCAGCAAACTGTCCCCAGAGGACAGAGAAATGATGCACTCTCATCTTTTCCTCGAACCGTAAAGTTTTCGTGGCATGTACCAGGCAGAGTGTGCACTGCCCCACGCAGTTCATCTTTACAGCTTCAGTATGACAAACGTTTGAGTTCCCACGTGGTGCCAGACACTGGGCCAGGCCGCGGACATGTGGCCCATTCACCAGCCTTTGTGTCTGCTGCGAATTAGGCCCCAAGGACCCATTCAAAGAACACACCAATCACTAACAGCTAGCGAGTCAGGCAGTGTTTTAAATGCTTTTCACATGTTAACTCATTGATCCTCAGGGCATCGAAAGTGATTTCTAAGCAGAGGCTGGAAGGAAGGAAGGGAACTAAGCCAGCTACGAGTCTATCTGGGGAAAGGAGACGGAAGCCGTGCGCCTGGTTGGTGCCTGGTGTGTACGAGGAACCACAGTGAACCTGGATCGGGGTGGTAGCATCAGGCCTCACGGCTACAGGAAGAACCTGAGCCTTCACTCAGGTGGAGGTGTGAGTGCGGGAGGGGCACAATCCTTCTGTTCTACAGTTCTTTGGTGGGAAAACGGGTGGAGGCTCAGAGAATCCAGGCAGAGGCTGGAGGGAGAGCAGGGGTGAGGGTGAGGAGAAGCCGGGGCATTATTGATATGCATGAAGGCAGAGCTGAGAGGGTCTGCCAACGGGCTGAACACGGGGCATGGAGAAAGAGGGCGCTGAAGTGGGCCCGGAGGGTTCTGCCCTGGGCGGCTAGAAAGAGGACGTTGCCATTTGCCAAAGCTTCAGGTGTTAGGTCTGTAACGCCCACAGAAGACTTCCAGGAAGCAGAGGGGGAGACAAGGCTGGAGTCCAGGAAGCCCGTATGACTTGGAAGTACACGTGCTTCATTCAACGAATAGTCTACTGGGCGCCTACGATGGGCTGGCACCATTCTAGATGCAGTGGTCACAGCAGGGGAGAAAAAGGCAGTCCCGAATTGACGTGAGCTTGTAGGCATGGAGGCCATGCCGACAAGGAAAGGTGCCGGGAGAGCCGGAGGGGCCAGGAGGTCAGCCGAGACCACCGCCTGCCTCAGGGCCAACGTCCCTGAGTTCCAGAAAGGCAGCACCCTGCAGCGGCTAACGCAGGAGGAGGACGCGGACGCCAAGTCCGCATCAGATCTGAACGGCGTCCAATGTGCTGGAATCCATTATCGGCTCTCGCTGACCCACTCTCCGCCCTTGGAGAAACGTCTAAACTGTACTGCCTCGGCCAACGCCAGCTAAGATGGATAGCAGGGGACAAGTTAATGTTTTCAGCGTGCTTCGAGATGCCGCTGGGGGCAGGGCGGAATGTGGGAGGGAGCTGAGCGGGCAGGGGAGGGAGACATGATCCGTCCCACTGGGCTGGGGGGCCGTTTAGCCGCCTAGGACAAAGGGCGCTCTGTTCCCCTCGTGACGCTTCCTCAGGGACCCTGAGGAATCACCTGGGCTCAGTCCTCCAACACCCCACAAGTCTGCATCTTCGTGTCCACGTTCAGAGCATAGGTCGGGGGCCATCCGGGGTTTCTGACCTCCCTAGCTGTGTGACTTTGGGTGAAAGACTAAACCGCTTCAGTTTCTACATCTATCATTAGAGCTACTGAGAAATCTCACAGAATTGTTGAGAAGATGCAGCGAAGTAGCAAAAACCCTGACTTAGAACGATGTCTGTCACAGGGTAAGTACTCGCCGTTAGCCATTATTATTGTTTACGGAGCACCTAGAATACAGCAGCATTAAAGATTTCGTTGCAATAGCAATGGACACCTTGCAAGATGGCCAGGAGAATTAAACCCTCTCACGAGTTACCCAACATAGAGACACTCTCTCCAAAGATCTCTGAAATTACAAGAGAGCGGAATTGCTCAGCCTGCTCGTCAAATGAAGGTGGGCTTTCAGGATCCGAGGTGATCTCGGTTCATCTCTGAACCAAGTTCATCACGTGATCGCATGCCCGGAGCAGCCCATGCACCTGAGTCCTGCCCTCCCTGGCCCCAGCCTGGCTGTCAGGAGCCAGCGCTTGCTGAGTCTAACCCAGGCGAACTACATTTGGACACACATTAAAATCCATGACCACGGGAGTAAGACATAGGGACAGCCTACGGCCAAGGTCACGCTGTGCCCCGGCTACGTTCCAGCAGCCAAGTGGGCATCAGGGTCCATCTTCCTTGCCCCGTCCCACTGGAACTGAACTCAGTGATCAGGTCACCTGACTCTATCCTTGACTTCTCATCCTGAAGTCTGCCCTGGAGGGACCTCGCTGGCCTGCTCCATGCTGGACACTCCCGAAAGCTACACCTTCAGCTTCTGCTTGACTCCTGTAGCGAGCTCCGTACACTCAGGCAGCCCACCCCGCTGTCCCAGCGTTAATCATCACCAGAGCCCTCTTAACGCCACGCCGACGGCCCACCCACGCTGCGTGCCGGAGGGGTCCGCGTCACGGGAAACAGGGCCTCTGGTTTTAGACTCAGTGACTTGTTTTTGCGTAATCTTCAATAATGTCGGGGATGAAAATGTCTTATTACAGGAAAAGGAGATTTTCAGACACATCGAAAAGACCGATCCCATCACTTTAATGGGGAGAACTATGAGGCAGTAGAAAGAACGGCGGGTTAATTTTGGACTCAGCCTCTCTGACACTCGGCTTCTCCATCTGCATCAAATGAAGTGGCTGTAAAGACGAAATGAGACCACGTGTATATTGACCACGGTCCAGCAACGGGACTGGACTACAGCAGGCATTTAGCATTAGCGTTGTTGTTGTTGTTATTATTATTATTATTGTCCAGCTCCTACGAGTTTTCCTTTCTGAGTCATGTGGCTGCTTATCCCCTTAACCCTATCACTACGCCATTTTTTTCCTAAAAGCTGCTCTAAAGGGGGAAAACTTCCCTTCTCTGGGATGTTGGCTGATATCCCAATAATGTCTGGCATAGCGTGGGTGTGGAACAAAAGTTTCTGAACCTGCAATCAATAACATGATCACTAATATACCAACACATTACCCGGTGCCCGGTACCATGCTAATTGCTTTATATATATATATTATTCTCACATAACCCTCTCCATCTTACATGTGTGTTTATTACTAGTATCCTCGTTTTACAGATGAGGAAACTGGGTTCATTTTCCCAAGGTTACATAACGAGTAATATGTGGGGATGGGATTAAAACCCGGATGAACTTGCCCTTGGACCCCCCCACCCCACCTCCCCATACTGCCTCATGAACACGTAATTTCCAGAGCAAACACAGGAGGAAAAGAAAAAAACACACCGATGTTAATCTGGTATTTCTAGAGTTAAGCCATGACTGGCGATGAGATAAAAATGAATAATTAATTGCAGATGTTAGGTGGGGACAGCTGTAAGAAAGATGGGCACCACAGCTTACGGGGGGCGGGGGGGGGGAGGCCTATTCCTTGTTCCAAGTGAAACCAAGCGGCGATCTGGGGAGGGACTGCGGCAGAAGAGACAATTATAGAGGGTTCCCAGTGAGGCTTCTGACCCCGCCACGCCGCAAGCTGGGGACGGCACCGTTTGCTGCCCCTGCTCAGCAACGCTTTGCAGTCACTGCAGATGGAGGACTGAAGATCCTTCCTCCAAATCCACTGACAAGATCCAACCTAAAGCGGATAACGGGGCTCTGGTGTGAAACAACCTAAGGTCGTCCTACAGTAGGCAAGAGGAAGCCATGAGTTGCTGATCAACCTTATTCATTCATTCATTCATTCATTCATCCATCCAACAGACTCTTAATGAACATCAACTATCGGAAATTCGCTGGGAGATAAGCACCATGTTCTTAGTGACTTGACAATCCAGACGAGCACTGTCCCATAGAGATTAAACGCGAGCCACACTTGTAATTTAAAACGCTCTAGTAGCCACATTAAAAAAGTAAAAAGAAACGGGTGAAATTAACAATTTAACTCATATCCAAAATGTTACTGTTTTAACATGTCATCAATATGTAACAAATATTAACAAGGCAGATTGGCTAAAGAAGCTGCGGTACATATATACAATGGAATATTACTCAGCCATAAGAAGAGATGAAATACTGCCATTCGTGACGACATGGTTGGACCTCAAGATAATCATGCCAAGCAAAATAAGCCGAACAGAAAATGTTGAAAATCTCACAATATCACTTACATGTGGAATATGAACCTGAAAGCAACAAATGAACAGGACACACAAACAGAGACTCATGGACATGGACAATGGACTAGTGGTTACCAGAAGGAAGAGGGGAGGGGGGAGGGGAAAAGTGTTTTTAAAAAACGTTAAAAAAATATACATTAACAAGGCACTAGGTAGTTGAAATCGGTGTGTATAGCGCACTTAGAGCACATCTCACTTGGGACTGACTACATGTCAAGCGCTCAAAACCCACATGTGGCTTGCAGCCACCAGAATGGACAACATAGACCCAGATCCATGGTCCTCAATCTCACTGTGAACTGGAGTCACACAGAGAGCTTGTTAAAAATACACCCTTCTGGCCCTGCTTAGAGATTCGATTCATTGGATCGAGGGAGAGGCCCGAGCATCTGCATTTTAACTTTCATCGCAGGGGATTCCGATGCTGCTGGTCATTTTGGAACCGGTCAGCTGATAAGATGCAGCCCAGCAGTCATTGACTGTACCTCATAGAGATTGGCCAGATAGCCAGTGAGTACTCTTCCCTAATTCAACTGGTTAGGAAAAGCTTAATCTTGATTAGCAAAACAGAATTAAAGACATTTGATGACATTCGGTTGAATTACTTTTACAAATAAAGAGTGAAATCAAGGGTTTTCAAGTAGAGGGTGCTTGCTCTAGATAAGACCTCCCGATTAAAAATAAAGAATATTCATGGCATGCATTATGTTAAATTCTTTTAAAAGCCAATTAATTTTTGAAAGATCACTCAAACTTTCAAACATATCGCCAGCAGTAATTTGCTCAAACAGGAAAACTTCCCCGACAGATCATAGACATTTGGGTGGTAGCTACGGACTAGTAAGTGCAGCAATGAAGGGGTTGGGTGATCGTTATCAACATGTTTAATTAAGCATCTTCTGCATGCCAGACACGGTCCTCAGCCCTGAGGCCACAAAGGTGGCTTCCTATGAGAACATAGAAAGGAGAAGATTGATTACGCCTTGGAGCGTGGGGAACGCTGCTCAGATAAGAACGAAGCTGAGCCTCAAGTGACCACAGAGAGTTTCACAAGCAGAGGCTGGGAACCCTGGCGGAGTGAGCAAGCAGTTACTACTACCCGTTTACGGAATTGTGGGCACGGAGATTGGATGCCAGGGTGGAGAAGATGGAGATGATGCTGAGGAAACCAGCTGGACGTGGGATGGTGAGAGGCTTTGAAAGCCAGGCTCAGGCCTTTGGATTTGGTCCAGCAGGTAACGAGGCGCCATAACTGTAGCCACAGAGATGTACATAGCGGGGCCTCAGTCGATGATGGCTGAATAAATGAATAAATGATTGCGTGAGAACGAAGGGCGGCATGAAAATGGGGAAAATTGAAGCCAGGAGGCCCGTGAGGATGAAGGGCAGCTGTCCAGGTGAGAGATGAGGAATGATGCTTGGACCAGGTGCTGACGGCAGACGAGAGATAAGGCACAGATGTTTTCAAGTGACCCAGAGTAGGAAAGTCAAGACTTAGTGAAATTGCTGTAGGGGGGCACCTTCACTTATAAGGCCGAAATGCGATGCTATTGTGCCAGGAGCCGAACAAGTCCCAGGAGAGAGAGAGGATGCTTCTCTACAAGCCCAGAGGCAGGAAGACAGAGGAACCTTTCTCTTGGGTAGGTTGAGGACACTTCTGTGCATATTCCTCATTTTTTTTTCTTATTTAAAAATTTTTTCAATAGGGAAAGGTCATTTGGTAAGAAACGTAAACCATCTGTCCAATCAAGTGGCAGAGGGAGGACAGGGGAACAGGAGCCCTCGTCCACTGCTGGTGGGTGTTCTGACGCACATATTGTAGGGAAGTTCACATATCTGTGCATCCGGAGGTGGACGTGCACCAGAACGTTCAGATCAATGTTGTTTGTAGTGACAAAAATTGGAAGCAACCTATGTGTCTACAGGGAGATGGAGGAATAAAATGTGGTGCAGTCATGGGATGGAAATCGACAAAGCAGTTAAACTGAAGGATCCACAGGGTCGAACCTCAAGGCACACGGTGGAACGGAACGGGTGAATCCAAGGATACTGTATGCGGGATGACAGCACCCATGCACATTATGAAAACACAGCCGCGCTGTACGTCCCGATGTCATGTTTACACATGGAGAAAGTAAATGTGTAAATACATAGGCCGTACATGCGTGGTGAATTCATAATTAGAGGGTGAGAGGAGGGGGATGAGGGGGGAGTCAAAATGGGTTTCTACCTTGGTGATGACTGATTCCTACTACATATGCAGACCTCTCAAAGAGCCGAAGCAAATACACTAAACTGTTTGATCAATTGGGGATGATGGGTAAAAGACGGCTTGTTATATATCATTTGCTACACTTTGCTTCATCTCCAAAAATTTCCTTAATTGAAAAGAAATAAATAAATAAAAAAAGGTGGAGTGGGTGGGAGCCTAGAGGAAGGCTTGAAAACTGTCCTCCAAGTACCAACTGGCATCTTCGCACGGCAAAGCAGCAGCGAATGGTTCTGCAAAGGGCCTGCGGGCCTCCCCCGGGACCTAAGGGTGCATCGCGTGCACTCGGGAGCTCTGCTCAGGCAAAGGCAAGATAAACACATTTCCTGTGCTTCCCCTTCTCAGCCCTGCACCCCGGACAAAATGGGGGTTCACATCACTTATTGACATGGGTCCTCTTTACACCTCCGCCTCCAGTGACGTTCCTCCCCTGGTCGGCTGCCCCAGGGCAGACCAGGAACCTGAATTCGCTGCAAAGTGTCAAGTCCAAGTTATCTCTGTTTGTGGCAACACCAGAGACACATGAGAAAAAAAAAAAAAAAAAACAGAGAGAGAGAGAGAGAACTGGGCTGGGGTAAGCTAGGGCTGCTTTTGCATAATGGATTCCTACCCCCTGCTCTTTCTGACCATAGGCAAAGAGCTCCGAGGTCACGGGATTAAAAACAACAACAACAACAACAACAACAACAACAACAACAAAAACAGTAGGAAGTTGAAGCACGTGATGGGTGACATTGAGAGCAAGGAAGTGGTCCTATGACTAGCTCTGAAACAAGATAAAAATATCTGGAAGCTCCCTCCTTGCAGCCAGGAACTGCGCCTTCGTTTTCTTTATTTCTCTACTCTTGCACAGAGTGGGGGTTTGGGAAATGCTCGTTCAATAAGCGGAACTGCGAGGCCACATGCACACCCAAACACACAACGTGTTTGAGAACTAGTTTTGTTTTTGTCAGTTTTATCTCTCTCAGTGGGGCAGTGTCACCTATTGGTCAAGGATGTTGATAAACTTGGAACCAAGCGGCGTAAGCTCTTGGAATGGACATGGAACCTCTCTTTACTCAGCGCCTTCACTTGCAGCATCCTGAAGAGGACGAGACATGGCCCTTAGTACAAGAGCTGGCACATTAGAAGCCCTCACTAAATGTCAGTACTTTTCATGGGTTAGTCCTCAGGGCAAGCCGGGTGGTGGGCAATACCATGTCCATTTTACAGAAGGGAAAGCTGAGGTTCAAAGAAGTCCTGTTACTTGTTCGAGGTTATACATCTTCCTGGTCTGTGGCAATGCCAGAGTTTGAAGGCAGCTCATCCAATAGAACCCTCCCATCCCCACCCCCCCGACCTGTTATTGCAATAAGCTGACTCAAGGACCACCTTCTAGAGTCTTCTCTGGCTGCTTTGTTTTCCACCCCAGCAAAGGCTCTAGTGGGAACTCCCGCAGCCAAATGGACGCTCCCAACTTTTGCAGCGCCTGACCCAGAATCTGACTCAGGCCTAGGAAACTCTAATTCCCACATCAAAGCTGGGAACTCAAAGTCCCTCTGGCTCAGCACAGAGGAGGCAGAGTTCTGATGCAGAGAGAATACAGTGCGGGCTCCAGAGGACTTGAATCACTCCCCATGCACCCCAGGGCCGACACCCAGAGATGGACGGCTCCAGTGACGGCTTGGCCTTTGCATCCCAGGAGTTCCAAGAACTTCGATCACGCGTTCTCATAAAAGCTCACGCCCCTTCTGCCAGGTTCATGCTTCGTCGTATTGGAGTAAACCTGATCCCAGGCAGAACGCCCGGCAGGCAATGCAGGTAAAGTGCATTAACTCATTGGATCAAACTCATTCCCTCTACGAAAGCAGTGTCAGAACAGGGGGTTGAGCGCAGAGGGCACAGAGTTTTCACAGAAATGACCACCGAAAGCACATCCAAACAATATCTATGAATGGCGTCCTGGCCACCAGGCCGAGCTGTGAACTAGGAGCCGGATGGAGCCTGGCACAGAACAAGTGCTTGACGAGTGTGGAATAACAAACGGATGCTCGCTGGGTCCGTACAGCAGCCGTAAGAGGGAGGCGGTCTGGCCCACATTTTATGGGTTGAGAACACTGAGATTTGGGGAGGGTAAGTGGCTGGCCCGGGGCCCCACCGCGGCTGAGTCTGAACAGGGGCCTGCTCGGCGTGTGGACTTTCGAGCTGTGTATGTCTCTGATACTAAGCCTCCTCCCCAAGGCTTTACGATGAACAGATATGCTAGTTAAATCTGGCCAAGAAGGAAACCTGTGGTATAAACTTGAGGGCCAGATCCAATTAGTTGCCTGTTTTTTCATGGTCCTGGAGCTACGAATGATTTGCATATCTTTATACGGTTACATTTTAAATGGTTACATATGTCCCCATGTGATATCCTCCCTCTTGCCTCTTGGCCCACCAAGCCCGAAATATTGACTCCTGGCCCTCGAAGAAAGTGTGCAGACCCCAGAGAGTGAGGGTGCGCCGGAGGCCAGAGACCTCCCCTCTAGACCTAGGCCTTAGTATACACCACTAGCCTCGGTTGTCACCACGACACACTTTGCTGTGCCTGGCTAACTCCTGCTTCCCCATCGGTCTCGGCTTAGTTGTCCTTTCCTCCAGGAAGCCCTCTCTGATCTCCAGAGATCAAGTCGGGGGCCCTTCTCCGTGTTCCCGTTTCCTCATCCTCCCCTGAAACCCCGACTTCCTGGCGCCCGGCAAACTGCACGAGCACTGCCGCTTCCTAGTCCCCCACCCCATGGGCTGCAGACGTGGTGAGGGCAGGCACCATCCTGCCAGGGTGAAGAAGCAGCATAATGTAGCTGACCACACGCCCCAGTCTGCCGGAGACAGCAGCAGCGCGTGCCTGTGGACCCGCATAGCCATTAACGATGCCCCCTTCACCTTCCGAAGTGCCCCAGTTTGGCGGACTTGCTATCCACATAGTGAAGAGTAAGCTTAACAGCATGGGCTCTGGGGTCAAACCTCAATTCTTCCATTTTTCTGGCGATGTGACAACGCATAAGTCACGCAACCTCTCTGTGCCTCAATTTCCTCCTTTGTAAAACGGGAATAATAAATAGTGTTTACACCATAGGTTTGTTGAGAGGACCCAGTGAGTTAATATACTTAAAACGCTTACAACACTACCTGGCAATCGGCACGTGCCACGTAAAGGTCAGCTCTCGCCGTTGCACGTGCCAAATTCCCAGGACATAATGCAATGTCCTGGACATGGCAGACAGGATTCACACTGCCTGCATGATGTGCCTGACTACACATGGGGGACAAAGCCGGCCCCAAAGGCCAGCCTGCCAGAGCTGGTCAGGAGCAGTCCGCTGGAGCATCTTAGTTTGTGAGCTTCCTGCTCCAAGGGCTGAGGCTTGCAGCCTGGGTATAACAGCTCACGGCTTCATTTCTGGTCATCACTGTACTTTTCTAGATGTAGCCACTGATTTCAGTGTGAGATGAGTCCTCCCAGACTATTTTCTATATGTTCATATGCCTTTATCATGAGAGTAACCATATTGCAACCAATATTGCAATTTTTAAGATACACAGTATGGCACTGAAAGTATCTTTTAGCTACTTGCCATTGTTCTTCAACAGTTGAAGATGAACTTATTTTACTGGACTTAGATCTACCTTGTTCTTCCTAATTGTTGCAGAGTATTTCATAGTTTGGCAATAATACAGTTTACTTGGCTAGCTAAACAATTCTGCATTATACACAATGCCACAATGATTATTTCTGTGGGGCCTCTTTAGATGCTCTAGAGAAATTCTCCGAGCTGTTCGTCTATCTCTTTTTAAAGCAGACCCTTTCTCACTGTTTTCTCTATGACTGGCCAGAGGAAGGGCTCAGGTGTTGGTCTTAACGCTTCTACTTTTCATGCGACCTGGAGTCAGAAATCAATGTTTACTCCTATCCAGCAAGGAAACGACAAGCAGAGACAACTGTAAAAATAACGTAAAGATAATCCCAGCTAATCGAAAAGAGAAGTACACATGAAGCGATTCAACCTTCGGAATGCACAGGCGTGATAGGAAAGGGATGGCCTGAATCTCTGAGGGTTCCTCACGCAGTCTCTTGAACACAATTCTTCCCATCAACTCCCCTTGAATAGAAAGCGATTCGCTGGATTCTCACCTTATTTACAGGTACCATGTTTTTGTTTTTGTTGTTTTTAAAAATTTTTATGAAAACTAAATCTTGCTTGTTCTTTCTTTTCAATCCTTTCTCTGCCCAATTGATTTCCTGTGGCTACGTGGGAAAAACTTATATTTCAATCTTCACCCTAGTCTTAAGAGTGTGAGCCCACCTGAATGGGAAGACATTTGCCATTAGGCAAAATTAAAATTACTCTCAAGAACTTCATGCAAACGCATCCAGTTCTCCACACTGAGTCTACCCAGTTTTGATCTAAATTATGTTTTTGCACAGTGGTTTTAAACTAAATACACACACACACACACACACACACACACACACACACACACACTAGCATCCTGTCCAAGAGGTGTGTGCTTGAGTGTGGGGGACAGGACAGACAGATCCTGGCGATAGGGCTGGGGTGGGGGCTGGATTTTCCTTCAGAGTGAAGCACATGATGCCTGTGCCTCCATATTCCTGATGATGGTCTCCCTAGGGCTGCATCTCTCTCAGAGAAGCCCTAACTTCTCCCCGGTGTTAAGGGCCAGGTGTCTTCCTCACCCGGTCTCTAAGCTTGGGCGGGTTCCCAGGATGTCTTGGGCACTACTGTAAGACAGCACCTCATACAGTGCCTGGCACAGAGCAGCCTCAAATACAGGTAGTTATTATTCTTCATCATATATTTATAATTCTCAGGATGCTCAATAAAAAGTTGTTGAATGAATGTCTGAAAGAGAACCCTAAACAGACAATGCTCCCCTTTCCTCAGCTTCAGAGCTGCAGGAGGTGACTCTTGCCCTAGTCTTAACCATACCAACAAGGGTCTGATGTGTCAGCCTGACATGGGATGGAACAGTCATTAGACCCCACCCGTGGCCATGGAGAAAGCTTCCAGTGCAGCCCTAGCAGAAGGAAGCAGGTTTCTGTAGGAGGCGGCGGGCGGCTCACAGCCCGAGGCTGCAGGCGGGTAGGAAGGCATGAGGGCTGGCGCCAAATCAAGAACCAGGATGAGGGCCCCGGGAATTATTCTGAACCCGCTTTTCCAGCAGTAAACTTTTCATCCACAGTTCGCATCTCATTTCCATAATGTCAGAATGGGACCAGCCGGCATCTAAAGTTCTCCGCTGGTGTATGGCCACCCTACAAGTGTCCCCAGTGTTCAACAATGAAGAAACTGCCCAGTTCCGATGTAAACTGACTGTACCCATCTGTGTTCCCACCAGCAGTGCATGAGAGTTTCTGTTCCTCCACATTCTGCCAACACTTGCCATTGTCGGTCTTTCTAATTTCAGCTCTTTTGACAGGGCGTAATGGACTCTCGCTAGCTTTAGTTCTCTGATGTTTCTCGATGTTGAACATTTTTTCCCCCAACGTTTATTTGCCACTTGTGTATCCTCTTTAATGAAATCACTGTTAACATTATTTACTCACTTATAAACGGATGTTGGCTGATATTTCCCTTTTGATTAACAAATGAAAGGCATGTGTATAACAAAGACATATGCTGGAACTTCAAAAAAATACATGTTTACACCTTTGTGTTTTCTGAGAATTATAAGACCCAGATGATGCCGTGCTGAGAAGTGACGCATAGAAGCCATAACCACACTGTTGCCAAATTCCAGTGTGAACTCTCACCCCTCCACACACTGGTTAAGAACAGGAAACAGAATGACAAACCCCTTCTCCTACCCAACAGCGTTAAACAGAAATGCAGGCTTAGAAGGTCAACAGCAACTCGTATACCAGGAGACTGCACCCGGGCTATTTCTCAATAGGAAGAGTTACTAAAATGTACAGTTGTGAAAAAAATTTTTCTTTGGAGCTATTTGGAATATGATAACTGCGGGCAGAAAAGGCTATTTCTTTCAAAGGCATCTTGAACTAAAGTGGCTTCTTTCCATCTCAACTGGTAGCACTTATTCACTTCCCAGAGGCTGTCCGAAGACCACCGTGGGACCAAATCCTTGCCTTGCCTTCTAGCTGTGACTGTGGGCAAGTTCTTAAGCTCAGTTTCTGTATCTGCAAAATGGGCATCGTCACAGCATCTGCGTAATGGGGTGGTTGGAGGGCGCATGAGATCACCAGTAAAGCAGTCAGCCTGTTACACGGTACATAGTCAGCGTTCAAAAAATGTGAGCCATTGTTATCGATCATGATTACTCTGTGCTATCTAGGATGTCTATACATTTACTCACTGCCTCTACTGTGCAAGGTGCTTTTGAGAATTCGGTCAACAATCATTGGCTTGAAAAACCAAGTGAGAAGAAGACAAGGCATAAAGCACTTGGATGCTAAAATAATGGCCCCAGAAGTGCTGGTCACTGGCATGGGCCCTGCGGGCTTCTTAACGTAATTCCTAAACCCCCGGCCCTATCACAACCCCTCTGAGTACCTGGCAATGTCCAGAGCAGTTGCTTTGTTATCTGTAGGTTTATGGTATCTGTACAAGAGGAGGACCACAAACGAGTCTCCGACCAACCCCTACTGAGAGACAGAGGGAAATCAATTCACACTATAAAACCTTAGAAAAACAAAAAAACCCAAAAACTAAGACTTAACAATAACGGAAACAAGCGAAGGCTCTACTCAGCTCCTTTCTTTTGGTAGAGTAGTATCCACAGTTGCAACCCTTGCCCAGAAGACCTAACGTTCTAAGTAAGGAGCCCATGGAGATAGACATGGGGGAACTGAGTTCGTGCAGGCCTGGTTCCAGAATTAAGTTTACTGCGCTATAGCACAGCGATCATCAACCGAAACTACCTGGCCTTTAGCGTCTTCTGCACCTGGGTGAACAGGGACACGCCGAGGACTATCTCTGAGAGCCTGGCTGTCCCACAGTGTGGCACCTGCAGACAGTCAGCCAAGCCCTGGGTCATGGAAAGAGAGGCGGAGCTGCTGTTCATTTGACTTTCAGGAAAAGTCAGGTTGACTTTCTGTACTGCTGCATACAAATGTTTCTGAACGAATTTCCGAAACCCTCAGAAAACACCCGACTGTCTACCTGGGAAATCCTCAAATGGCTCAAGAGTAAGGGCGCGAAGAGATCCGTGTCTCGGGGAGTGCGCAGGTGGGGCGCGGTTCGGCACCAGCGGTACCAGGAGCTGTTAGTTTCATGCAACTTGCTCCGAATGCAAGTCCGGGCCCATCTCGCACACAAAATCCTTCATCAGCTCAACCGCGGTGACAGCGCCACCTCGGAGCATTTATTAAGTGCTCTTAGACGCCAGGCGCTCTGCATACATGATCACCCTTCATCCTCACAGTCGTCCTTCCTGCAAAGTGGGTTCGCTCCGGTGATGAAAGCGGAGACTTGCACGAGGTCTCACCGCTAATGAGCATTTGAATCCCTGGTCACTGACTCATACATCATGCCTTAATTGATTAACGTTGGAAAAATGAGAAAAAGGCATTCGAAATTTATCACTGGATGATAAATCACAGCTTTAGTTTTCTCAATACGAAGCAACTCTAAGCGACTTGAGACAAGTGTGTATATTGAGTCATAAAATAAGTTTACGTTGTTTATACCAAACAAACTAGTTTGCTTACGTGTAACTATCAAAGGACAGAAAACCACATTCGCAAGCCAGGTTGAGGAAAAAGTTTGCAGGAACATCCCACCCTTTCGGGAGGCTATGTATTAAGATTTTTAAAAACCTTATACCTAATGCTTCCAGAACAATAAGACAGATGAGGTTTTGCAGATGCGTTTCAGCATAAAATAATGCTAACCATCTGGATAAATAAGATAACCAAATAGCCATAACATCTTGGCAATCTCCAACATAAGAAAAATTGCTTGGGAGCTGAGATGAGGAAAAAAAAAATCCATGCCATTTGTTGGAGGAATTCCAAAATGATCACAGAGTTTACTGAGATTTCGACTTACGCTTGCATTTAATCATAATATATTTGCAGTGTGGGGGGGGGACTACAGACAGTCTTTGGAGGGAAGAGGTTACACAGATAATAATTCTTTACAGCTGTGGAGCACCTTGACTGAATAAAGGTGTCTGGCTTTTATTTTGAGCGTTCCAATGGCCCTTGGAGCTAGCGAGAGGCAAGGCTTCTCATTCTCCTTTACAGATAATAGAACAGGGTCAGAGAGGGAACAGGCTGAGTAACCCTGCCTGCCATTCAAGAGCAATGCTCTTCTCCCTACCCCAGGCGGATGCCATGCCTGCATGCCTGCATCCATCCATCCACTCATCCATCTGTATGTATATCCTACCAATTCCTATTTATTCTGTAATCCTCAAGAAAAAAGGAAAGGAAAGTCTCGTTTGGGCAGGAGCCACACCCACGTGTCTGGGCACAGTTTTGCAGGAAGAGTCCTTCCTTGCCAATAATACCATCAGCTTGGGGATTTGGAGCCCTGCCCTCCTCCTGGTCCTGCTGCGTCTCCTTGCTCCGCCCTCATTTCCATGCTGACTACCCCTCTGCCAGCAGGATGCACCTAGTGCTAACCGTTATGGGAACACTTCGCACCTCTCTGGCCTGCTGCTAATCCAACAGATTGGCAAAACTCCAGACCTGTCCAGGGGAACAAACACGAGCATGATGGAACTGAATCCGGGAGGGACGATCCGTTAGTAGTGAATTTTTCCGGAGCTGTAAACACATGCACGCATTCATCCACACATTCATTCCTTCACTCACTTATTCCGTCATCCATTCAACAATTAGCTATTAAGCCTCTACTGACTGCCCCAGCAATGTGCCCCAGGGATACAGTGGTGAACAAGATAAGATTCCCATGTCAAATAAAAGTGTCCAAATAGTTTATTTTCCCCCGCCCCCCCCCACTTAGGGGTAATAGTCTGGTGCTTGCAAATCAAGGATGCACCCCTCATTGAAATCTGGGGTGGGTGCTAGAGGAACCTCACAGTATCTTACCATTTCCTGAGGAAAATCAGTCCACTCCACCTGTTCTGAATGACATATTCTGACTCCACTGACTTGTCCCAGGAGCGACATGCAAACTGCTCGGTGCAGCCACGGCTGCACTTAGACCTTCAGAGGCCCCGAGCCCTGGCAGAGCCATAGGGCCCCTCCAAAAGGAGAGTCAAAGTGAGAACAAGATTCAACCACAATGTCAGGGTAGCTCCAACCTATTTCTGATTTTTCCCAAGGGGACTACATTGGTGATTTTTATAAATACCCCAAATTTCTCTCTCTCTTTTCTTGTGGCGGCTGGGGGAAGCATGTTTCCAGCTTCGCGAAAGCCTCAGCCCTGGTTTCCTCTGTCTGCTGAGTCATCTGTCACTGGGCAGGGCTCCGAGGTTGGGCCGGAAGACACCAACGCCTGCTCTCCCCGACCTGTTTCTACTCCCCACTCAGCCTCCATTCCTGCTTCTGCTCCTAGCTCTCCTGCCTCCTTCTCCCACTGCTCTTCCCTGCCAAAGGCCAGCAGCTCATCGCTTAAAGTGGATTCACAGCTGTCCCGTGGAGGTGGGTGCGGTTGCTCCCGTAAGGCACATTTGGAGTGGGAGGCACAGAGCAGGCCAGGCATTTGCCTGTGGTGCTGGCACGGGGTCGGTACTCAGTGAGTGAGTGCTGTGGCTACGGCACCTCCCTAAGTCGGGTCAGGAGCAGCATTCAAACCCAGAACCCGATTATCTGTGCTTTCGGCTACATTATGCTGCTGCTACTACTGAGATAAGTATCCGTTGCCACAGGGGCAGCTTTCATTCCCTAATGAGGTGGCTTCGCATGAGAAATCAGAGAGCATAAAGGTCAAGTCTTTACACCAGCGGTCCCCAACGTGTTTGGCACCAGGGACCGGTGTTCCTATGAGACTCTAATGCCTGATGATCTGCGGAGGAGCTGAGGCGGTGATGCTAGTGCTAATGGCTGCAAATACAGATGAAGCCTTGCTCGCTCGCCCGCTCAGCCGCTGCTCACCTCCTGAGGTGTGGCCCAGTTCCTAACAGGCTACAGACCTGGAACGGTCTGTGGCCCAGGGTTGGGGACTCCTGCTTGAGACAGTAGAGAGGGCACCATTACTAACGCTAGTCTCTCCCCCCAACCCCGCCCTGCCCCCTTCTCCCAATGTTGGTTTGCTGAAAAATAAGACCAGAAACCCCAGAGAGATGAAAACCTTCAGCCCGAGACGTTGCAGATGTTACCAAAACGGGGGTAAGCAGGAGTCGACTGAAACCGAAGACCGATTTCGCGTCTGATGGTTTCCTGTCACCAAGGACACAACTCAAATAAAACCAAAACCATGCTGTGCCCACAGGCAGGGGAAGCCGACGGAGTATCGTGCATGTTCCGCATGCCGCTGCTCCTACCTGCATCATCTCGGTCAGCCAGAGGCCCCCGTCTGCTGCACATCATGCTCGGACGAAGGCCCTCCGAGGGAGCCTGCCCGATGCTCTCGCTCCTTCACCTCTTCTCACCCCGATGGAATTTGCCGTACGATAGATACACTTCCAGTATGGCCCAAGCCCACATCATATTATTTCAGCATACGCCAAAATAGCCTGTGACACACGTTCCTCTCTCTCTCTTTTTTTTTTTTTAAAAAGTGAAAACACAAAGAAATGTAAAAAGAAAATGGGGTATATGAGTGTTTCTAGAATGCTCTGACTAAGAAACAGAGGGGTAAACAAGTTTCTTTTCATTGCAGGACTTATCAGGGCCTTTTAGTGTAAGTTCCCAATTATGGTACTTCCCAAGGACCGTAGGAGAGATTACTTCCCAACTCTTCCAGGAATTCTGTTTGGAGGGTAGTGGAACATCTTGCTGGGTTGGTGTGACAATTAATTTTATGTGTCAACTTGACTGGGCCACAGGGTGCCCAGGCATTCAAAGGTTGTTCAGGATGTGTCTATGAGGGTGTTTCTGTATGAGATTAACATACAGGATTGAATCGGCAGACAAAATAAAGCAGACTGCCCTCCTCAGTGTGGGTGGGCTTCGGCCAATCAGCTGAGGCCTGAATAAAACAAAAAGGCTGACTTTCCCCCAAATTAACTGACTTTCCCAGAAACGAGCTCCTTCTGCCTGACTACCTGTGAGCTAGGACATCCGTTTTTTCCTGCCTTTGGGCTCAAGTGGAAATAGTGACTGTCCTGGGTCTCCAGCTGGCTGACTACAGACCTTGGGACTTGCCAGCCTCCATAATCATGTGAGCCAATTCCTTACAATAGATCTCTTTCTCTACACACTCACACACATCCTAGTGGTTCTGCTTCTCTGGAGAACCCTGACTAATACAGCTGGTACCCTTTGGGGAGTGTGCCTGCATTTACAGGACCACACAGGAAATCCTAGAAGACAGCCACCACGCTCAGTTCTGGTTCAGCAAGCAGGAAGGTGGCAGACACACAGCGAATTCTCGACGTGTATGTCCAAACTGATGCTAATGACATTCGATGGAGAACTAGGAATCATTTCTGTGATCATTTAGTGCCTGACTCTGAAAAAGACTGCAGATTCAACCCTCACAAAATCAAGAACTTCTTTACAGATTTCCATTTTTGATCTTTTCTTTTAACGTTCTATGAGGAAAGATCAGAAGCAAACAGCAAATGGCAATCTTCTCAGATAACCGATGAATTTTTGCATCGACACCTACTAAGTCTTATTTTTAAACTGTGCATTATTCCTGAAAGTAATGGAACTACATCTTTGTAAGTGGCTTTATCGAGAGACAATTTTCATACTCTAAAATCCATCCATTTAAAGTAAATAATCCAATGGTTTTTAGTCTGTTTACAGAGCTTTGCAACCATCGCCATAATCTAATTCTAGAATATATCTGTTGCTCCACAAAGAAATTCTGTACATTAGAAGTTGCCCCCTCCTCCACTCCCACGCCCAGCCCCGTACAACCACTAAGTGACTTTCCGTCTCTATGGATTTACCCATTCTGAAGCTGTCACAGGGATGAAATGAAATCCCACAACGCACAGCCTTTCGCGAATGGCTTTTCCCACTTGGCGCAACGTCTCTGAGGATCATCTGCACGTTGTAACGTGAATCAGTCCGTCGCTCCTTTTCCTTCACAATCTCTTTTTAGGTCTGCCGTCATTCGGATGGTAACGCACAGAGTCACATGGCCTGAGCCCACTCATTCTCACTCAGCGATGTGTCACTAGAGGAGATCTGTCCCTTTGCTCCTAAGGACCGCACAACAGACCGGCCGAACACTGGGAGAGAGAAACCCGTCAGGGTGATTAAGCACGTACCCTGGCGTGAGGTGTTTTCATTCATGATCTTGGTTAATCCTGACGGCAACCTTTCCGAGTAGATACTGTTTGCTACCCCATCGTTAAGTTCAGAACCTTCGAGGGTCTCGTCTAAGATCACATGACCGTTAAGCAGCAAGATGGAGATTCGAACATGGACTTGTCAGACCTTAACACCTACACCCTTCCCATCTGAATCCTGGCCTTCGACAGGCTTTTGGGGCTCTGGCCCTCAGCACCACCAGCCCGGCAGGCCCGGCTCTGGCCCACTTGGAGAACGTAAGGGCGGGCAGTGTACATTAAAGGTCAGAGTGACGTAAAGATTTAAAAATCGGTTTGGGTGAGCACAAACCAGAAAGAAGTTCAAGGACCTGACTAAATCCCACAGGAATCCAAGGGGAGCCTCCATTTCCATTCTACCTGGGGCAGATGTGGGAGCTGAGTCATCGCCTCGACCAGCAGAAATAAACCCCCTAATGAGAGGACAGCAGTGGGAGGCTCCACACTTGTGCCCAGCAGTCCACGGCGATGATGTGTCCTACTCAAATGTCCTCATTTCTGTAGCTCCACTGGACTCCACCGACTGGCCCCCACCCGCCGGCCCAGCTGGCCACAGTTCCCGCCCCTCCCCCACACTCACTAGGGGCTAGCGACACTCTCCGTTTGGGGTTCTCCAAACCACCAAGCTTGGTCCCGCGGTGGGGCCTTTGCGCTTGCTCTTCCCTCTGCCTGAACATTCCCCCCCAATGCCTCCGTGGCTAGCGCCTTCCTCTCATTCACGTCTAACGTCCCATGTCACATTCGAGGTCCCCTCCTTAGCGAGGCCTCCCTCGTCTGCCCATCCCACTGTCCCCTGCGCCCCACTTCGCTTCCTTTCCTGCATTCTGTTGCTACCTGGAGTTCTCCTGTTTATCTGTTTGGTTGCCTGTCTCCCCGCGGCTAGAACGTATTCTGCCTGGGAACGAGAACCGCATGGCACTGCGTACTGCAGTATCCCCGGGGCCTGCTGCAAACCGGCTCATGGGAGGACCCCAGCAACGCTTAGTGAGGGAACAATGCTGAATGTGATTCGAGTCAGTCAACAGCAAGCTGACAGGTCCACGGGGGTTTACCAAGTGAAGGGCGGTCCAGCAGGCAACCCTGATTGGGGGTTAGGGGGCCACATAAACAATAACAACATCCCAACAGAAAGGTTGTGGGCGAGCCTCTTCCCCTGCACAGCCAGAGCAGCCTTGTAGCAGGCGCTGGCCTTAGGTGCGATGAGCCAACAATGATTCTGGCAGCACTTCTGGAAGCTAATTAAGATTTTCTAAGATTTTCCATAGGGTGGGCACTGTTTCATCTTTTTCCGTGCTCGGCTGTGAATGACACATGTGTAGTTTCCAAATGAGAAAGAAAGGTGCCACTCTCTGTCTGAATGTGTCAGGGCTGGTTGCCCTGAGGCTTGGGCTCGGCTTCCACACTCTGGTCAAGCTCCAGATGCCCCTTGACGTCCATGCGGACCAGGCCTGGTCTGCAGAGTGCCCACAGGCAAATGGCTTTGCTTAGAGGGCTCTCTTCATTCTCGATTTCTCTTCTCTGAGCCATGCACGGAGATGGGGCCAGAGCAGACACGGACTCCGGAGCTTTCTTCGAAGGAGGCGGCGGCCTGGTGAGGGGCGTCCAGGGCCTGCGTCCGGTCTGGTCTTGAGCGGGCAGGGATTCTGGTCCTCGAGGGGTTTACAAACAAACAAATATACCCTCTTTGTCCCCTGTGTCTCCCTGGCGGGGGGTCTAAACTGTGGAGAAGATGATCGGGTCTTGTTTTCCACCTGGTGTAGACAGCATTGGCTTGAGGAGCTGGAACTGTCTGGGTCGTAATCTTGACTCATTAACTTACTAGTTGGGTGACGTTGAACTGAATCTCTCTGAACCGCAATTTCCACATCTCTAAGCTGAAGATACTGATGTCCACTGTCCCAGGGCGGTGGGTGTCTTGTCCTCCTTTCTTTATTCTGCCCACATTTCGGGATCGTCTGCTACGTCCCGGGCACTCTGCTGCGGGGTGGAGCCTTAATCTGGAGAATCCCTGAGAGCTCGAGCAAGTTCCTTCACCTCCCTCCGTCTCTGGTTCCCACACTGAACGAAATGGGGCCAGGGCTATATTTCTCAGGTCTGCTTCAAGTATGTAAGAACAAAGTATATCCAACTCTGGAGACCAAATCGCAGCAAAAGAAATTAATAAATAAAGCTAAAATGAAATGTGGCAGAGCGCCCCACGCAGGGAGGAAGCTCGACGCACGTCCGCCGCGGCTCTGAAAACAGAAATGTGGTCTCTCTCTCCCAAACGGTAGAAAAAGGAAAAGAAAAACAGAACTTTGATCTTCTCATTCCTGGGCACCCTTGACAACCAGCATGACTGTCAAGGGATATTTTGACAATTGTGGGATATTTTGTCCCACAAAATGACTGTGGCCATAGAGAACCAATATAGTTGCTAAATTAATTCAGTAATACCTCAAATATATCTGAATAGTCTATTAATTTGATTTTTTTTTCATTTATCTAACTATCCCCTAGTTTCCTCATCTATGAAATGGATTCGTGGAGAGGAAATGAATAAATAAATGCATGTCAGACATTTAGGAAGGAATGGTGCATAGAGCGAGCGCTTTTGGTTAGTAGTTATGATCATAAATGCCCTCTGTGTTGCTAGGCCATGTCCTAGCGCTGGGACGATGGCAGTAAATAAGAGCCAAGGTCCCTGTCCCCTCAGAGATCACATTCCGGGGGCAGAGGGAGAGATACCAGACAAACGAATGAGCAAGGTCATTTCCGATCATGGTGACTGCACTGAAGACGATTAAACGAGGCGATGTTACAAGGAGTGATTGAGGAGGTCACCTTTTGGGGGGAGGTGCTATTTCAGCTGAGACTTGACAAGAAAGAGCCAACCAGTAAAAGACCTGTGGGGAAGTGCGTTCCAGGAGTGGGCACGACAAACACCCAGTCCCGTGGTGGACGCTAGTTCGGCACGTTCACGGAACACGGGACGGTGGTTGGGGGCACATGAGATGAGGCGGGAAAGATAAGCAGGGCCCCCTGAGGAAATGGGGAAAAAAAATCACCCAATCTCCAACGGCGCATCTGGGCAACGTGGGACCTACCTGAGGAAGCCACGCACCATATCTGAAATTCTGTGACCACTCAAAGAAACCGGACTTCCTTCCTCTCTGTCTCCTGCTCCCCTCAACTTTCCACTGGGTTCTGCCACGTTCGAATGGGCAGCTTGGAAGATTTATGCCCAATCCCTCATGGAAACGTCACATAACCTATGAAAGGCGGATCAAACAGGGCTGCTGTTTAGGCTCTGGACCTCAATCGGGGCCATAAAATATCTCGTGCCTCTTTTCATGTAAACGCTGTTACCAAAGGCAGCCTTGATCTGCAGCTCTCACAATAAAATACTGTTTGACAAGCTAATCTCCGCTCCCCTTCCCCTTCCAGTTCACACCTATCATCTGGTCAACTGAATGAGGCTTTTGTTTCCAGCCGAGGCCACTTCTGGCGGGTTGGAACCAGGTTTGGATTTTTGCTTCTTGCAGGCCATTATTAGAAACCCCTCGACCTGCATGCTAAGACTCTTGTTCATTTTTACTGAGACACTGGGCTCTGTTTGTCGTTACGGGAACATTAAAAATAATTTAAAAGTAATTAATCATCATGAGAATAATGGATCCCGTTTTTGAAAGCCAATTAGGACCAGGCACTTTATATCCACCACTTCCATCTCGTGCTCTCCACAACCCTGCAAACCTGGGACCGAAGCCGCTATTTTTCAGATGAGGAGAGGAGAAAACGGAGGTTCCAGAAATGAAATAATGAAATGCCTGACCGAGGCTCACAGGTTAGGAAGGGGAGGGGCCAAGACTGGGACTGGAGCTGCTTTGCCCCGAAGCCAACGCCACACAGCACTTCCGGAAACGAACATGTGGTCAATGTCGAAATGAGGATGTCCACCTGTGCTGGGCAGAATGACGGCCCCCAAAGAGGGCCACATCCTAATCTACCTGGAGCCTATGAATGTGTGACTTTACCTGGCAAAAGGGGACTCTGCGGATGGGATTAAGTGAAGGAACCTGGGATGGGGAGATTACCCTGGATTATTCAGGTGATAATCACAGGGAGTCAGGAGGCTCAGGGTCAGAGATGTGACAATGGAAGCAGAGACTGAAGTGATGTAACCGTGAATCCAGGAATGCAGGTGGCCTTGGGAAGCTGGAAGAGGCAAGAAGCAGATTCTCCCCTAGAGCCTCTCAAAGGAGCCGAGACCTGCTGACACCTTGATTTTAGACCCATGACAGACTTCTGACCTTCAGAGTAGAGAATGATACACTTGTGTGCTTTTAATCTCCTAATTTGTGGTAATTTGTTACAGCAGCAATAGGAAACTAATACATCATTTATAAACCAAAGGTCATTCTCTTGCCCAAATGAGATAATGGCTCAAAGATCAAATGGATATAAAACAGTAATCACTCAGCAGGTTGCCTATTATGTAGACAACATTACCTAGGATAACCAGTTGAGGGTGTAGGGTGCGAGCAGAGCTGGGCTTGAGGCCACACCTCCCAACCAACACACATGTGACCTTGAGCAAAACCCCAAGCCTCTCTGAGCCCCAGTTCCTCACACACATTGGGGTGAACCTCCACCAGGAAGTTCTTAAAGAGATCAACAGTGCTTACAGCCTGCCAGACGGCTGCTACATACTTAACACTCAAAACAATCCTCTAAGGAGGGTAATGTTGTTACTAATTCTATTTTATAGGAGAGGAAAGCAAGGCTCAGAGAAGCAACTTGCTCCAGTGCACGCTGTAGGACCAGGAGTTGGACTTCAGAGCTCAGGGCTCATTGTGCTTCTACCAGTCCTAACACAGCATCTGGCACTGAGCACGCCCTTGGCACATAACAGCTGTTGTTACCGTTATTATTATTAGTTATTATTACTGCTACATTATTCATGCCCAGCTAACTTCTTGAATCCTGAAGGTAATAATGCATCCTACTGACATTACACAGCTAAGAGAAAAACAGAGAAAAAAACCAAAGATTGGAAGGCCAGGACTCCTTATCATCCAGGTGGAAAAGGGTGAGGCTCCATATAAGGCAATTCTAGAACATTCTTCACTGTCGCGGAGAGGGCACATGAGTGTTCACGGCTCCCACCGAGAAGTGAGCATGAGAGAAGCCAAAATAATTGATGCCTACCATATAGTTTCTTAATTAGGCCCATTTCAACAGTAAATTATTCTGTTTCACAAATAATGACATTCATTCTCATCCATTTCTGGTTCAAAATTTAAAAAGATTTCTTTATAAACTTTTCATTTGGTCAGAATATTTCAATATAAACAGCCGATTAGCGTGTTCTCCACTAAATACACGTGTTATACTAGAGATATCTATAGACGATCTGAGCAAACAAAATGTAGTAAAAAATATATCTTGAGAGTCATGCGTCACCGTTCCTCAGAAAAACACAGAGTATTTTAGATTTTACTTTTCAAGTTACCGTGTGTTGAGACACGCCATTGCGTTGGGCACTTTCTGTCCATTAGCACACTTAAGGTGTTAAATGGTTTCGACCCCAGAAAATGAGGCTCAGAGAGGTTATGTGGCTTGTCCAGGTCACACAGCAGCTGGGTTTGAGAGACCATCTTTTGATTACATGCACAGTTTAAGAGGACGAGGGCGTTATATCCTAGATGGGAAAACCAACGAGAGAAAAATCTGTCCTGTGTGACCTTGGGCAAGTTCCTTCGCCTCTCTGTGTCTGGAAGGACTGCTAAGAGATTAATGTGGTCAGTTATGCAACACAGAGTTGACATCAAAATCTGAAGCCGGGGTGGGGGTCGGGGTGGCAAAGAAAACACTCTCATCTGCTAGCAGAGATTATCTGAGGTTCCTCAGCGAACAGGAAAAGCCGTTCCACATTCAATTAATTCCATAACACATTTAGGGAACTCCGTGGCTCCTAGAAACTGTTGTAGACATTTATTGCGTGAGTTACGTGGACGACCCCACTCGGCTCCTTTGGTTTATAAATGGTGTATTAGTTTCCTATTGCTGAGGGGCGGTGCTCGTGCGGTAGGCTCAGAGCACAGCTTCTGAACTCCAAATGCCTGGGTTCGAGTCCCAGCTCCACCACCCAGCCACCAGGTGATAACGGACAAGAAGTGGCTGGAACTCTTTGGGCCTAGTCCAGGCTACTTTTCACTAAGCCGAGAAGCCGTGACGTAAAAAAGGCCAGCACACCAGAAGAGTACACCGAATGTTACATGAGTGGTCTTGGGAAGTCTCGTTGTCTGAAGACAGGTTCCAACGGTGACTATGATGCCAGGATGATTGCCACCATACGGATGCCTAATACTTAAAGAATGCTAGCTATGTGCCGGACGGTATTCGAAGCATTATACTTACGGGAGTTTATTTAATCCTCACAACAAGCCTATGGGTAGGTACTATTATTATTATTCCCATTTTACCCATGAAGAAACTGAAGCCCAAAGAGGTCAAGTAATTTATAATAAGTCACACAGCTGGAAACAGATATCACTAGATCTTTACCCTTGAGAAAATGCCTTAAGCTAACCACAGAAAACCTTCTCCAGTTCATGCTAATCCATTAACCTTTCCATTAAATGTTGCAACAGGTCGACTGCGGCCCCCAAAAGAGGTGAACGATATCTCATTTGGAAAAAGGGTCTTTGCAGATAGAATTAAGGGTCTTCAATGAGGAGACCACCCTGAATGACCAGGGTGGGCCCTCAATCCAATGACAAGTATCTCTATAAGAGGTGGGGGAGAAGACACAGAAGACGGGGTGGCAACGTGAAGATGGAGCAGAGAAATGGGGCCCCAAGTTGAAGACAGCAACAGCGGCCAGAAGCTGGAACAGAGAGCGAACCCCCCACCCCCCGCCAGAGCCTCTGGAGGGAGCACAGCCCTGCCGACACCTGGATTCCAGCCTTCCGGCTTCGAGGACTGCGAGACAATGAATTTAGGTTGTGTTCAGCCCCCCTGGGAACTTGTAATGGCAGCCTGGGAGGGTATGGCCCGGCATCAGGAGTCCGGGCTAATCGTCAGGCCTCGGCTGTCTGGGAGGAAGCGGTGGGAGGACCCGAGTGCCATGCGAGTGACGTGGGAACCCGGGGGAGGTTCACCGTTTGGAAGCTGTAGGAGGAAAACTCGCAGTCAACATAACGAGCCGGTTTTGGGGCCAGGCAAGCTGCCTGGCAGCGTGTGCACTCCTGGCCATGTGCTGAGCTGCCTGTCACAGGGAGTAATCTTGCCCAGGTGGGAGGTCATTCCTCACAAGGTCTCTGAGGGGTATGACTGGCAGCTGAACCCAATCACACTCACATGCTCTAGAAGGAAGGAGGCCAAGCCCGGGCCGGTGGCCAGCTCTCAGAAACACTTTGCTCACAGAATCGACAGGCACAAGTCACAAGGTATCTCATTAAGCGGTTTTCTTTTAACGTTTTTCATTCGCTGTAGAATTTTGGTGAAGTCCGCCAGGAAGCAGAACGCAACGGCCTCCTTATTCTCCATTTCTGGAGCTGTCGGTTCCTGCCCACCCCTGTCTGCGTGGACCCCTGCACTAAGACAGCGGGACAGGTTGGAGCCGAGTGGGGTCGTCCACGTAACTCACGCAAGCTATTGCTCTGTGTGCCAGAGCTGACCTCAGAGCTGTTTCCACGGCCTCCTTAACTCCTGCCATTTCCGCCCCACCGTGCAGACCTGCGGGGACCAGGCATGTCCCTTATTTGCTGCGCTTCTAGAAACCACTGCCCTTGTACTGCCCAGTGAAGGATCAAAAACACGGGCTGCCTAAATCATACCAAAACATATAAAGTCCGAGCAGAAATCTTGGCATTCTTTCCTTCGGGGCTGATAATTAAAATATTTTCTAACCAGTATGACATGGTCACTGACCAATCAGAAGAAGTGCTGGCGGTGACCCCAGTTCCAGAGAGGAAATCGCTCTCACCGCCCGGTTTGCTAACTTCAGTGTCGTGACTGCCACACACCTATAAGGGGGGCTTCCTCTGGGCTCTGAAAAGACGCTTCTTACCTTATGCGATATGGAAAAAAAAAAAAGAGAGAGAGAGAATTAAGTTTGGGTGAAATGTCTGAACATTAAAACTTATGGGAAGCCTTTCTGTTAGTTAAGAAATCTCTTGGAAACAAAGTATCACACCTCGTTTGTATCAGTGGCTTTTTCTACATTACAATTATTCTTCAGAGTTGAATGAGATAACTGTTTTAGCTCTTAATTTGCTTCCAGACCCTTGAGAGAAGCAGACAAGGAAATCCCTGATTACGGGCCAGTCTAATAAGTGCTTTGGCGAGAAAAATGATACTACTAGTAATGGTACGTGGCCAGACATTCTAAGCACTTTATATGGATCATCTCACTGAATAGTCATAACAACCCTATGAAATAGGGGCTAATATTGACCTCATTCTGCAAATAAGGAAACCAAGGCACAGCACAGCCAAACAGCTTGCAGAACTAAGATTTCAATCAAGCAGCGGGCTCTGACCTGGCCCCCTGCATCCATCCCCTGGTTAGGCTCATGGGAGTACAAACTGTGGTGTCCAGTCAGAGGCCACGAGAGGCTTCCCAGAGGAAGGGCTATAAGCCAGTGGGGAGAGATCATTTGCCGCCACCCCCTGTTAAGGAGAAAAGATTACACTGGCCACTGTTTTAACTCAAGGCTTCCAATCAGGTGATTTACTCCACATCTGCATACACTGTCTTAGGACTTTCCTGTTTGCCCCTCACTTCAGAGAGAGAGCGAGAAGGGCATTAATGAAGGAGGTTGAGTGGGAGACGTGGGGGAGATGGAAGCAGGTCACGGAGGGTCATGAATGGAAAGAGGAGAAGGGACCACTGTGCCCCAGGGGTGGCGTCACGGCGGCCGCCGCGCGTACATTGTGAGTGCACAGAAACCCCTTGGTTTTGAGGACTGTCTGGTCCAGGCTCGCTAGGCAGGTTCTCCCTGAGCACGGCACAGACAGAGAGACGTCCACAGACCACCTTCTGTAGGGTGTTCCAGCCTGAGTGCACCGGGCCAGGGGACCCTTCTCCTTCCTGTCACTATTACATCAGTAAGACCTTCATGCGAGCCGAGTGCAGAGTAGATTCTTCCGACAACTTGGCAAGCCCCCACGGCTGCCCAACTGTTGGCGCGTTCAGCCTTTAGGAAAGGAGGGAGGGGGAGAGTCATTTAGATTTATCAGGCGCCTCTTGCCGGGGGAGGAGGGGTGCACGTGTGCGTGTGCTTGCGTGCACGCTCTCTCACAAGACTAACATCGGTCGCATGGAGGACGTTCTGTGTGCAGGCAGGAGCGCGTCATACGCCTTAACTCAGCCAGTCCTCTCCCTGTCTTTTGAGGAGTCGCTGTCATTGTGAAGATAAGTTAACTCAGAGAATGGAGGAGCTAAGACCACAGAATGAGGAAATAGTAGAGCTGGGATCTGAGCCCGGTTTGTGTGACTTCCAATCAGGTAGGAGCTGTTATCACACCCACTTTAAAGACAAAAAACGAAGTTCTGCAGAAATGCAGGACTGCGCCCACACAGCTAAGCGGAAGAGCATGCTGGACCTCGGGGTGGGCCTGGGTCCAAGGCCATGCTCTCTCGCTCACATGCAGTCTGCTGCTCCGAGTGCTGGAAACCCTCACACGCCAGTGCGGGAAGGGGAGCTGTCTGCAAGCAGGAGTCTGGCCTGGAATGGGGAGGTGCCTAATTAATGTTTATGGACAGCCTGAATGAAGAATGAACAGAACTCTAACGCACCCAGGTCTGGAGGCCGCATTCAGAACCCAGCCTCCGGGGCAGCGGAAGTACCCAGAAGCATCCTTTTCAGAGAGGGGGTGGGGAAAAAAAGTAATCATTTGCACCATTTCTGAAAGCTGGAGGGCGAATGGATTCAAAACAAGCAAAGCTCTCCAAATAGCGATAAATACCTTAAATTACCCAGTAAGTTTAAAAGCCTTCACGCTGCTCTTTTTCCCAGCACAGAAACAGGCTCCTGATTGTGGCTGTTCAGAATGGAACATTCAGGAGGGTGTGGAGCCAACGGGGCAGGAGAAGGGGGGAGGGAGAGAGGGGGAAGGAAAGGGCTCTGGTGCCCGGGAACGTTCGGCCCAGCTGGCTGGCGGGAGACAGAGCCGGCGATTGTGCGGGCCGCTGCCTGCCGCGGAGCGCCATGTGGCTAAGGCTCGCTGGAGCTGGGCACTTCCTCAGTTCCTGGGGACAGTTTTCTTTGCCCAGAGAAATGGGGAGAGAGGCACGTCAGGCCTGCGGTGGCTCCCGGAGGACGCCTTCATTTCCGGAAGCCAGCACTGTCTGCGTTCTTACAGGAAACCCATTGTATCGACCGAAAAGAAGAGAAAGTCCACGGAGGGCCGTCCATTCCCACAACCCAATTCCCTCTGAGATGCACGCATTCGGGGTGAGCTGCTTCCTCTTCCTCCGTGACCCCTACATCTCTGGGGTCTGCTGCCATCAAACTGGCATGAATCAGCGCCATCCACCCTTGGGGGTGGCATAAAGGGTCACAGGCAAGACAGAGGAAGGACCTGGAATGCCTCTTCCCTCCCATGCACACAGCTGACCTCGGGCCCTAGATAAAATAAACATCGTTTCCGCAGCACGTGTTCTGTGAGGTCGGCTGTGGCCCATGCACCAAGCAGTCACAGGCGGTTTAGTTGGGCACCTTCCCTGGACTCGGCCGACGGCTTGTCATGGCGTGTCCTGTGCTGTGTTATTGATGAGGAACACATTGCCTCGGGGAGCAGGTTCAAACACCTGTGACCTGAGAGGAGTTACATCAATGCCCAGCATCTCTGTCTCCACATGGTCAACAAGTGGATAAGGATAGTACCTACCTAGGGTTGTTGTGAAGATTAAATGAGTTCATATGTATAAAATGCTTATCGGCTATTGGAGGCTTACTCTGTGCCAGGCACTTCTAAGACTTGGCATGTATGATCTCATTTAATTCCTGTATGACTCTATGAGAGGTGCTCATATTGTCCTTGTTTTCTTGTTCAGTAAACTGACTTCCAGGGAAGTCAAGCCATTGGCTCAGGGTCAATGGTAAATGGTCGTAGGTTATGGGGAATGCTGGGGTGGGAACCCAAGTATTCTGACTTTAGCTTCTATGTGTCTATTATGCTGGCTACACTGCCTCCTGAAGAGAAAAACCCAAGAATCCAGTTCCTTTAGAATAGTTTCGACCCTGGCTGAGCATGCAAATCATCTGGGGATGCTTAATAATATGAACACTTGGGCTCCCACTTCCAGAGATTCTGATTCCGTAGGTCTGGGCGTCCCAGGAGTTTGAAAAGCTGTCCAGGTGGTTTGGATGTGGGACCACAAGAACCAATATCACCCGAGCCCTCAGGTGGTGCTAAGAAACGGACAAGCAACCTTTAATCTTCCTAACCTTCCAGGGTAGGACCATTACTGTCTCTGCCTTACAGATGAGGAAACCAAAGTCCAGGGGAGTTCACAGTTGCCCAAGGTCATAAATGAGTAGGTAGCAGAGCGTGGGTGAATGCTGGAGTCTCGTTAGCTCCAACACCGTATTCGGGACAGAAAAACTGATGGAGGTCAGGTGCACTCACTCGTCCAACTCTGCCCTCTGTCTCTGCTGAGCCCCTTCCCAACGAAGAGCAAAATTCTGCCTCTGACTGAGATACAAGGTAAGAGCTGATATGAAATGCCAAGGCCTGGAGTTTCCAAGACTGTGTGCCGTTACTGCATGACATTTATCCAGAGCCAGACCCATGTCCTAGCAAACCCCATGGAAGACACAGCCTCGGTGTGCGATCTGTGGCCTGGAGGGTCCTTGAGAGATACAGCACCCAGTCACGGGGACTGAGGCTGTGTGACTTTCATATTCTATTACAAAAATAGTGGTTGGGGAGGGGGGACACCTCAGGTCGCCATGGCACCAATATGCTGTCAACCTCTCAAGTGAGGCTCGAAGAACCTTAATGCTTGAAGTCTAGGGTAGTCAAGCTGCCCTTCGCACGGTTTTGGGGAACAGGATGGAGCAACGACTCATCTTCTGGCTCTCTCTAGACCCCACCACACAATGCTGGAGAACTGTGGACACGGGGTGTTCAGACTCCTCCCTGCCTCTCTGAGGGGGTCCCTGGCCCCAACTGACTCCCTTTCCGCTCCTTTCTTGAAGGCTCTGTTTAATCAAGAAACATTTGTTGGCCATCCATTGTATTTCAGAGCAAAATCTGTATTTCAGGCATGTTGAGACTTGAATACCGAATTTGAATACCAATGTAGCAGGATGTCCATATTATTCCATCCCATTTTATTTGTCCATAATCGCACCCTCTAGAATTGAACATGTGGACAGATGCAAATGAGTTATGAAAATGCAGGGTCCCAAGAACAACAGAAGGAAATTGAATAGCCTTATCTTAATAAAATCTTGCTTTGGCAAGGCAGAACTGAAGGCGGAGGGGGCTGCGAAAAGCAGCTCATGTCTCACAATAACCCCTGATCTCCTGTACTACGTTTTGGAGAAGGAGAAAAAAAAAAGCTTCCTTTATTAAATTTCTCTATTCTTGCCTCCATCCAAAGCTGAATGGAAAGTTTGAGGAAAGTAGTTCAGGTGTTTTTCAGAAAGAAAGAACCTATACTTGCCACAAATTCGAAATATTAAATATATATTTTAGCCCCTCTTCAAACTGAAGGTGCAGTTGATAGCTATTTAAATTAAGTAGCCAATGCCAGGTCTACATATGCAGATTTAAATATGCTAGGAAGAAATGAAGGAAGGAAGGAAGGAAGGAAGGAAGGAACTAAAATGTATCCAGAGAAAATTATAACTTTTGTTTCAAATTTATAAGCAGTTTCCAGTTGGCATAACAAAGTTAAATATTAGGAATACTACTACTTACATTTATTGAACATGTATGTGCCAGAAATTGGCACAGCTCTTTAGATTGATTATCCAGGTTTATCATCACAACAACCCCATGAACAGTCACTATTATTATCCCAAGTTCATAAAGAGGAAACGGAGGCACAGAGAGGACACATAACTTGCCCCAAGCCACACACTTGCCTAATTCCCAGGCACTGTGACCACAGATCCTGCATTTGCAACTTCTATCCTCAACCACCTCTACACAGACGGCACAGTTTGAAGCGAGACTTTCTGCACCACAATACTTTCTTTAATGATGGCGACGTGGTATCATCTCTTCCTTTCCCTCCTACGCTGCCTTTTGCTTCCCTCCCAAAGCTCTATTTCCCCCACCGAATCCCGAGGTGAGTGTTATTATCATGTGTGCCTCTCACAGATGTAGAAATAAACCCAGAGTAGGACAGGAACGCAAGTAAAGCCACATAGCTGACGACCAATTGGATCGAGAGAGCCAGACCCCAGATTCAGGCCTTTTGACCCCAGATCTCAAGGCTGCTCCCATACATCAGCTATCAACCCAATAAAGCCAGGCCACTGTGACAGATGGCCGCGGGGAGGAGGAGGAGAAGACGAGAGGGCGTGTGCAGTTGGCACTCTGCTGCACACTCAGCGGAAGGAATGTCTGCAGCGGAGCAGGGAGCCGCGGTCTCTTTCCGAACGGCACGGGCATCGGCTGCATTTGCTATTACAATTACCCTCTGAGGTTGGCCTCGGGGTTGGGATTATTAAAAACATTTCGGCATCTTTAATAAACCACATATGGTGTCGTTCCATAATTGTAATCAATGGGCCTAAGTGGGCGACACGGAAATGTTTGCAGGGAACGGTTCTAGTGCTCTCCTGAGTGGGACAGGTAACACTTTAGGATGCCACTCGGGCCCGCTGGAGAAATCGTTTCCTTATAAAGCTATGGCTGTCTCAGGAAGTCGAAAAGGCACCATAAAAAGAAACACCCCCACTTTCCTGGGGTGGGGGGAAGAAGTGCAGGCTGCCACCGGCATCCAATGAGGTGCTCCCCGCCGCACGCCGTCGCTGGGCCGCGCTCTGCGTTATATTTTACTGGCAAAAATAAATCTTCCCTTTTCACACAAAGACGTGCTTCTCTAGAACACGCCACGCGGGAGGGGAAATGCTATTTAAACCTTACGCGGAATCAACTTGCTGTCTCGACGACCTGAAAAGACCACGCTTAAAAAATAAATAAATAAATAAACCCTAAAATAATCAAAAAGTCGTTTTGTTTGTTTTTGGTCGCCATCCTCATTCCTCCTTGATACATGAGATACAGAGTAGTCGCGTTGAAAGCCAGCTTTTGAAAAAGGTCGTGACCGCTTTACCCTCTCTACTCTAATAATTCAGTTCATCTCGTGGTCTCGATGAGTCCTGGGCTACAGGTGTAGTTGGCATGCAGGGATTTATGGAAGAGAAGTGGTACCGTATCTACTCTTGAGACGCCTCCGTTGTAAAGGAGGAATTCTCTGCCATGCTCTGGTTATCCGCCAGGGAGCTGGCTGTCTGGAAGTGATCGATTTCATGGTGGCCACATCAGACGGAAGTTACCACATCATGTCCAGGGCCTGGGAGTTCTGGATGGAGACTGGTAACTCACAGTGAGCAGGGACCTACACCCTGTATCTCTGCATCCTTACCACTGGACATCGTGCTTGGCACAACCTAGTTGTTCAATGCATTTGATGGATGGATAGATGGATGAGTAGATGGATGGACAGACGGATGTATGCATGAATAAATGAATAGAAGGAAGGAAGGAAGAAAACAAGAATAATAAAGTCATCCTTAGGATTTTATTAAGAATGGTACCTTAAATGGACTAAAGAAAGAGAGAGGGGCATCTTTATTATGTCAATGCCCTTGAAATGACATTGAAGTCACCCAAACAAAAATGTACAGCTGCAGCCAATGTCACCTCTCTGCCAGGGTGTGATGCACTTGGGCAAACCATTCTCAGTGAGTTATTTGTTTTTAGGGTCAATCTTCCCAAGCTCCTTTTCCACACTAGCCATTGACAATGTAAAACTACTCAAAAAAGATAGGTGAATAAAACAGGTTACCAAAAACTGTAGGCTATGTGTGTCTATTTTTCAAGAAATACAAGGATGCATATCAGAGAAAAAAATCTGGAAAGATATTTATCAAAATTGTTCATAATGATTATCTCTGGATTTGCTGGTGATTTCTAGTTTATTCATATGACTTGTATATATATTCCACATTTTCTGTAATAAATGAATATCTCTTTTGTATTAAAAAAAAAAAAAGGATTTAAAAAATTTTTAAAAATCTCTGATTGCACCAGAGAAGAAAAAGTCCTAGCAAAACAAAGCCACCGTATCAGCCTTGGGTAAATCACAGGTTCAACAGAGAATCACAAGGTCAAAAGAAACATTAGAAGGTTTCAACCCCAGCTGATGTCCGAGGGTAGAGCTGTTTGTAGAAGTGCAGCAGCTGCTGCTCAGAAACGGTCTGAGGATGTGTGTTCATCTACTCTGTGCAGATAAACCTCACTGGACTCACAGAGAGGTGAAGGCAGTGTAGAATAAGGGCTTGCCCAGACCTCAAGACGGAAGTCCTGCCCTGAGGACCCAACCCAGACCAGCCTGCCAGCCCTTCCTGACGCTCTCTTGTGGCCTTACCCCAATCCCCTGGGTACCCACTGCTCTGCTGAGGGAACAGTTGATATTTGTTTTTCCTTTGACTGGGGTGAGGAACAGCTGCAGGACGCAAATCACATTAAATCAGTGGCTCTGGAGTAGGCTCCACGGCACACTTCTAATTCATACAATGCCTCCAGTTTTGCTATATTGACGAAATCATTTATGAATCCCTTCACAATGTCAGTAAACCTCAGCATCTGGGGACCTGTGAACATTAAAATAAGGAGCTATAAAAAATATTAGTAAACCAATTAAAAGCTCAAGTAGCAATAAACTCTATTGCATTACACCTAAAAAACAAAAACAGACCCTCCTCCCCTGAAATTAAATAAACATTCTGTATCAGCAGTTTTTCAAAAAGCTTTTTCTTTCTTCTCAAAAGAGCTCCCATCTGGTACTCTGGTGAGCTGGGATCTCTCATAGATCAGGCAAAAAGGAATAAAGGGTGCAAGAAACCTAAGTTTCTGCCCCTAGAAAGCCAACGTGATCAATATTTGGTTGCAAAAATTGGGAAATGGCCTAGAAATTGTATCATTTGAAAAAAATCCAGTTTGAATCACGACTGGGAATTGACTAATATTTACCCAAATCAAATAAAAAAAAGAGGCACAAAATAATCATCATTAACCACAATAATTAAGGATGGGGGAGCAAACATCCTGCGTTTTGCCATCTATAAAGCCCTTTCGTTTAGTTATTCAGTCTTCATAACCACTGCATAGAGTAGGTAGAGCTGTGATTATTCCTGGTTTTGAAGATGAGAATTCCCTGGGACTCAGAGACGGGACGAAGCTAGTTCGAGGGGACGCAGCTAAGGGGAGACAATGCTGACACCCGAACCCAGATTCAGTCAGGGCTCCAAGTCCTTTCCTTTTCCTCTATGACCTTCTTCAGGTATCATGCCAAGGACAGGGACCGACTCACACGAAGACCCTACTGCATGCCGGGCGCCGTGTTCGCAATGCGGACCCCCAACTTCAGTTAATAATCTCTGTGCCCGTCTGAATTTATGTTTCTCTTAAAAATGACTTCCTGCTCCTCTTCTCCTCCACCCACATGGAGCGCACTGAGTCATCCCAAAATGGGAAATGAAGCTCAGGATGTTTAATTAAAAGCAATATCTCTTCTTTGCCAAGATTCCTTGCTCTAATCCTGACACAAACAGAAAGAACAGGTGTCTTCTGGGAAGCAAGGAGGTGGAAGTACTAGGAATCGTCGACTTCCGGACTACTTTATCCAAACTTCCCATCTCCCCTGCAAGAGGACTCTTCATTGAGCGTCATTAAATTAGGGTGAAGATCCCATGTGTGCAAGAGACCAGCCACAGAGTCCAAGTATCGCTCTTCTCACCTGTCCTGGTCAGAGGAAAGAAGCACCTCATGCAGCCGCCGTGAACCGAGGGGCAGAGCAGGACTAGATGGAAGAGCAAACACTCGGGAACCAGCAGAGAAGGGTCGCTCACCTTCCTACATGCCTACCACATCCTGGGCACGGTCTGCTGCTGTTTGCATATTATCTCGTTCGATCCCAATGACAAGTTAGGCAGGTGGCTATTTCCATTTTGTGAGAACGAAACCAAGTCTCGGAAGTTGTCACTTGCTCAGACACGTGACTCAGGTGAAGCTACATCAGGATTTGGACGGAGGTGAATCAAAGTTCGTATAAGTTCAGTGACACTGCCCTCAGAAGAGCGAATGGGAGAGCCCAGGCTTGTGGAGACCTGACAGTGGACGTGAGGAGAAGGGGGGCATGTTAAGCTGAGAATGGGGTCATCTGGGGTCACGTGTCCTGCAGGCGGAGCCTTCGCCAGGAGCAGAGATGCATCGGGGAAGATAAGAACCACAGGAATTCAAGAAAGAAGAGACTGGACCAGCCCCAGCTTTCTGTCCTCCGCTGAGATGCCTCAGCTCTTGGGATTGGTCAAGATCGTGGTTGGGGCTGGTCTGTTTCCACAGACCTAAGGTCAAAGAGGAGTGTCAGATACATACCCGCTCACAAGGGCTGGGTTTGGGGTTCATTGGCTTTGGGAAAGAATGGGTTGTGGAAGAGGGACAGAAGTAGAAGGATTAAATTTCCTATCTTTACAAGACTCAGCTAGAGAAGCGAAATCCAGGAGACCTCAAACTTGGTGGAGATTTCCTCTGGCCTTTTGCTCCGGCTCGCCGTGCACACTGGCCCCTTTCATGAGCTTTCACATACTCTGTGCAAAACTGGTTTCTCTCACTTGCTGAAAATAGAAGAGACGTCCACAGCTGTGTTCTCCCTTGGGCCGAAGAGTGAGGCTACCACAGGAGAGGCGGAGGCCTGGCCACCAAACCCAGCCATTCGATGGGAAGCCAGCCTGGGCCAAAGCCAAGGGTTGTGACAACGCAAGAGACCCAGTGAGCGGAAAGCTCCAGTTGGCAGGGTTGCCCCCTGTCCCTGGCTTGGTCCCCTACAGACCTTTCTGGGGCTAAGAACGGAGCATCTGTATAATCAAAAGTGCATCAACAACTGTGTGGCTTTTTGTCTCCCCGCCACCACCACCCCCTGCCCCCCGTGTCTCCTGTAAGGCCAGGATCTGCTCCAAGTGCTGGGATAAAGTGATGGACAAAGCAGATGTGGTTTCCGGGAGCTTCCACGCTACAGCCTATACCAGTACTGTCCAACAGCAGTATCTTGTGAGCCACACGTGCCATTTCAGATTTTCTAGCAGACACGTTCAAACGTTAAAAAAAATAAATAAAACAAAACACATGAATTTTAATAACATAATTTAGATTACCTAAGAGGTCTAAAACATCACTTTAATATGCCATTGATATAAAAATTATTAATGGGATAATTTATATTTTTTGCCGCTACACCTTCAAATTATGGTGTATATCTAACCCTTACAGCACATCTCAGTTCATACTAGTCATTATTTCAAGTGCCACCTTGGGCTTGGGGACATCGCGCTGGTGCTGCTCTGGACTGTGACGATGCCGAATGAGGTGGAGACAGGGATGGGTCGTGGTTCCTTGAGGGAAAAAGTGACATAATGTCGCCAACAATAATAATATTCACTCGGCAGTGGCTGTGTGCCAGTCATTCACGTGAAAAGCTAAGAGAATGGCATCCCCACGTTGTGAAGGAGAAAAATAAGGCCCAGAGAGGTTCCGTCACCTGCCTAAAGTCACGGAGCTGACAGACGGTGGCGCGCAGATGCGGAACCCGCCTGTGCTCTGACCCGCGGCATCCTCCCAATTCTTGAGCACGGAAGCTACAAAAGATGTCACGCTGAATACTGAGTCTATTAAGTAAAGTAAACGTGGTTTACAATGTACCCCCTGCAACCAGATGGCCCGGGTTCAAATTCTAGCTCTGCCCCTTACTAGCTGTGTGACCTTGGGCAAGTCATTTGGCTTCCACGTGCCTCAGCTCCCTTGTCTGTACAATGGGAATAAAAATAGACCCTATCTCAAGGGTCATTGTGAAGATTGCATGAGTTAACATAAATAAATGCCTAGCACCTTGCTTGGTACCCAAGAAGCAACCAGGAAGGAGCAGCTCTAATTATTATGGTATAAACAGGTGCTGCAGGGTTCTGACTGGTGTGTCTGGAAGGAGGCGGATGGAAGCAGGAGGCAGAGAGAAGGGCCAGGGTCATGGCCCCAGCCAGGGCTGCTCCTCATCTCTAGATAAACAAGGTACACGCTGTTCAGGGTCAATCGTGTGCCCTCTCTCCCCAAAATTCGTATGTTGGAATCCTAACTCCTAGAATCTCACAATATGATCATATTTGGAGATAGAATCTTATATTAGAGAGGTGATCAAGTCAGGATGAGGTCATGTGGGTCAGCCCTAATCCAATGTGGCTGGTGTCCACATAAGGAGGGGAAATCCGGACGCAGACTGCTAGGTAGGGAGGAAGCCATGCGGACATGTAGATCATTGACAAGCCAAAAAGAGAAGCCTGGAAGCGCTTCTGCCCTCTCAGCCCTCAGAAGGACCCAACGCTGCCCACACCTTGATCTTGGCCTTCCGGCCTCCGGAACTGAGACAAGGATACATTTTTTTGTCGTCAAAGCCGCCCGCTTTGTGGGACTTTGTTACGGCGGCTATAGGAAACGAATACACGCAGAGACGCCCATCTTCCTTATCCCCTTGACCCAGACGTGCTGCAGATGGGGACGCTGCATAAGGGCCTGTGGGTCAGCGCCTGGCCCTGGCCGCCGAGGCGTGCCTGTAAAAATCTCAGCCTCCCGGGCCTGCTTGCTCCGGCAGGTTTGGCACAGTGGAAAACTACCCGGGAAGGTGGGCTGCGTCCCTGAACACTGCTCACTCTGTTTCCCCTCTACCTTCCAAATCCCCCTCTGTCAACCGAGAGGGAAATAAAGCGTGTCTTTATTTGGGCCCAGGTTCCCTTGGACACCACCTCCGGCCTGAGCCAAGACAGACACAGTGGCTCATTGAGCAAGGTTCTCCCTCTGCCTGTTCCCCACACACTACCCCGGAGCCCTGAGACCCCCGAAAACACATGGACGTCCATCCCGGTCCTGAGCAGCAGCCGAGGGGGCAGGAGGCAGAAGCCGCTCAGGTCGCCCGTGCCACGACGACCTGTTTATTCGAACGCATGGGGGCACTTGGAACTTTACGTTTTCTTTTCCTTCCCAAATCCCAGCAATTTGAAACAATTATTGCTAATTTTCCAAGCTGTGAAATGTGACGTGCGTTCTTTCTCACACGCTGCTCACAGACGGAACGCGGGAGGGGGCTGGAGCTGCGAATGATTCGGAGGGGTTTTTCTCGGCTGCCTCAGAAGAAAGAAGGTGTCGTGATTCCCAGATCGATACTCTCCGTTCCTGAAAACTGCTGCGTGGGAGGCGGGTTCCTGAAAGGCATCGCGCTCTCCCCCACCAACGGCTTCTCCTTGCTCATCCATCACGCCTTTCGCCCAGGAGAATGAGCGCAAGGCAGCGAGTCTCGCATTGCAAAATTCAGACTGCTGACGACAACGGAAAATGTGGACAAACCAATGGTCATTGGGGGCAAAGGATGGGAAGACTTTAAAGTGTATGCTGTCCGTTTCTCTCCCAGAGATGAGAGAGACCTGTGGGTGCCTCCGTGAACAGGGACCACGATGGCCCTGGATCGTTACGTCACTGGGAAAACAAACTGGTGTGGTAGCAGGGCCCTGAGGGACAGCCCGGCCGGAGACCCAGTGCTGAGGTGGGCTCCCCGAGCTTTATAGGCTCTGTGGCCTTAAGTAACTCAGCTTCTGTGGGCCACACCTGCTTCCCATCTCCATCAATTAAAAAAAAAAAAAGATGAAATTCGATTAGGCAATGTCTAAAAGGCTTTCCCAGCATGTCGAAGAATCCCATATATCAGAAACATTGAAACTTCCCTACTGTGAAGCACAGGCAGGGACTTGGGCCAGGTCACCTCTGTAGTCTCAGTACCTACCAGGGGTCAATACAAGCTGTTTAGACAGAAAGATAGCAAATAAGGACTTGACCTTCCTTTCTCCGCCATTGTCTCCCCGTCCATCCCAATGACCGCCCCGTTCTTGCGAAGATGGTTTGTGGTGAGTTTCATTCTCTACCTCGCTGGCAACATTCCAATGACCATGAACGAAGCTAGAGGTAGCCACTTGTTAGACTACTTGTAGTGAGCCCGGGGCTGAAGGATGTCATGGGGTTCTAATTCCACAGAGGCCAGTGAAGGGTGGCCATGTGCAGCTTGCATTCCACCGAAATACCACACCAGAGGGGCTGCAAGGTGGCGGAGGCAGATTTGAACAGTTACTGTGGCTGCGTCAGGGGGCACCAGTCTTTACTCTGTGAAGACAGACCCTGGACTTCAGTCCCAGGCTGACCACTTCTGTCTCAGTGCTGGGGACCCTCAAGTATGACTTGGACAAGGGACAGGAGGTGAATGGAGAGATGAGAAAAGTTGGGTGGAAGTAATTGAAAGGGATAGAATTAGATTTCAAATTCAAGTCTACGGCCATGCCACCCTGGACATGCCCAATCTCGTCAGCTCAGAAGCTAAGCAGGGTCGGCCCTCATTAGTACTTGGATGGGAGACCACCTAGGAAGACAAGGTGCTGTAGGCAGGAAAAACAAACAAACAAACAAAAAATTTCAAGAGAATTAGCACTATGGCAACAGTGCTAATTACCTAACCAATATCTAGTCTTCCCTCTGTTTTTGACCAAAAAGAGCCTGGTTTTATTGGGAGTGATATTAAATTTCCTGATCTCCCTAATGATGGCCGCCTGATATAGTTCTGCCCTATGAATCATGACCAGAAATCTCCTGGGGTTTGTTCAAAGAGCTTTGCTTTCTAGCTCTCGGCACTGCCGCTGTAGTCATGCATCCCTTCCTTTCTGCAGCCTGGAAGTCAGACGAGATGGATGGAGCTGCAGCAGCTTCATTGCAACCACAAGGGGAAAATCAGGAAAAATCACAGAGACTCTAGTTCTGCCTTTTCAAGGTACTGACCCAACAAGAACAACTCTCATTCCATACTCATCATAATAAGAGAGCGAAAAACCTCTTAATTGATGGAAGGCCCTATATAAGAGTGTCTGTAACTTGCATCTGAATGGGCCCACCCTGATTTAACTCATTTAGCAATTCCCCCACCGCACTCTGGAACTTTCTAACCCACTCGGGCTTCTTGGGTTCAAGACCATTACATTCCCACGCTTCTTTTTACCCAACTCTCTTATCTATACTTCATGGGAAATCAGTTCTCTCTTAGGCTGCCTCTCCAGTATATTCTGTCTGAGCAACAAAGAGGGAAGGCCAGGCAGCCTGACGCTTGCCGGAGGCCCCTGCCTCCCACACGCCTTCCCCAGATAGTGGAGGGCCCCCGCTCCCCATATGTACATCGTGGATGAGTCACAAATAAGAAGATAGTTGTCCATCCTCTCCCGCCTCGGGCTTGGCCCTTTATCCTCCAGCCTGGGGTCCCTGGGCAAAAGCTTGAAAGATCTTCAGGGGGAGCGAGAAGAGAAAAGGAATCCGTCCCTCACTGTCCTGCTGAGGTTGGAGGGGCAGAGCTGCCTCCACACTGGTGTCTCTTAAATCAGTCAGAGAGGAATGAAAAGAAACGCTCTGAAGTGGAAAACACCTGCCTGCAGCTCCAGCTCGAAGGTCAGGGGGCATTTGCACCGTCCAGTTGGAAGCCGGCTCGGAGCTCTGTAAAGCTGCTCGCCCTTCCACCACCAAAAGCCGGGGCATGCAGATGCCTTCCCCAGCCACTCCGCGAAGCCCTACTGTGTCTACCAACTGCCACTGGGCACGGATGCAGCCCCCTCCCACAATTTCCGAGCATATCCCAGAATTTTATGGAGCTAAGGCAGAGAGAGAGAAAGACCCAAAACACATATTCCACTGGCCGAAGGATGAGAAAGATCAGAGTGAACGGCATGTTCCTTATTTGCCAGGCACTGTGCCAAAAAAAAAACGCTTCCCATATATTTCATTTAGCCCTTACAGCGCAGACACTATCATCTCCATTTGGAAGATGGAGAGGCTGGCGATCTGATGATGAGGTCCACACTCTGGGGGAAGCTGGCAGTGGAGATGAATAGAAAGTAGGAATGAGGGTGGGGGCGGGGCTGCATGGTTTTCTTGGTTCCCTAGCACCCATCCGGAAGTGACCCTGAGTCACTCGGCTTCAGCAACGGGCAGGGGTTGTCTGGAACTGACCGCCCTGCTCCTAGTGAATGGACTGGCCAAAGTCCTCAGGGCTGAGGTTTCGGGGTAGGGGGTCCACAGGGGTATAAACCCCATAGGAATAGTGAAGGAAGCTTTCCTGCCGGGTGGACCCCTCCTCCGTGCTCTCGCTCTGTGCAGGGCGCCGCCCCCAAGGGAGATCCGGGGACCCGGAAAGCTGCTCCCCCAGCCAGGAGCACCCTGTGAGTCTTCCACACGTTTCCACCGAGTCTGTGGGCATCTCTCTGTTGATCTCATCGCCATGCTCTTTCGAGCACCAAGCTGCTTTTCTCCCACTCTGGCCCTAAAGCCTTTATAGAAAATTCCACAGGGAAGAGCTAATGGAAGAGTCCGTGGGTTCCACCGAGTGCTGGGATAAGCCTGGAGGATTCCGAAAGCTGGGAGTTATTTGTCCCCAACTCCAGTGACTGCAGGTAGCCAGGAACCTCCCTCTCTCCACTTATATCTCTGGCCACAGTCTTCAAAAAGCTTCCCCCACGAAGTCAAGTCCTGGTCTTCTAGATCTCCTTTGCATCCCCAGCACCTAGGTGCTCAATAAATACTTGTGAATTGAACTTCATCGACCTGGTGCCCCTTACCTTTTCATATGAAGTCAGCAAAAGGCCACATAGGGTACTCAGCACACAGGACCCTCCTGGCCTCGCACATTCTCCTGGCCCCATTACATTCTGCCACCTGGGAAACTACCTGCCCATCCAAGACTGGTTCTGGCCTGGGGCAGAGCGGTAGGGTGGGGGCCTTAACTGCCCTGAGCGCAGCACCTTGGCCCTCTGAAGATGCAACGGACCCTGAAATGTAAACACAGCACCCTCCTGAGGTTTTCTGCTGGTCCCTGCAGCTCTCTTTGGGAAAAGGGTTGGGGACAAGGGTCTGGGTGTCATTCATCAAGTCTATGCAGGGGAACTGCCCAGGAAGCTTTTTCGGGACACTCCTCGATGCTTGGGCCTGACTCCACAGTATAACTATGCATCTACCTACTGCTTAGGGATTATAGGCCCAGAGGCAAAGTGCCCAGGTTCGCATCCTGCCTCCGTCACTACCCGCTTCATGATCTTCATCATGTCACTTCATCTCTCTGAGTCTCTGATTCCTCGCCGGAGGTAATGGGAGTGCCTACTTTTTAGGCTTGTTGATATGATTAAATGAGATTATGTAAAATGATGACACAAATACAGACCCCAGACCATGGCCTGGCACATGGTAGGGACTCGATAAACACTCATGCACATTTTGGCATATGAGAAGGGGTGCTGGGGTGGTAGCTGACAGGGTCCCTCTCATGTACTGGGTGCTTAGTAAATATTTAAAAGGGTAAACGCAGGTGGAAGCAATCTAAATGTCCATCAGTGGATGAATGAATAAAGAAAATGTGGTATATACATATAATGGAATATTATTCTGCCCTAAAAAGGAAAGAAATCCTGTCACATGCTACAACATGGATGAACCTTGAGGATATTATGCTAAGTGAAAGAAGCCAGTCACCAAAAGATAAATACTGTATGATTCCACTCATAGGAGGTATCTGAGTAGTCAAACTCATAGAAACAGGAAGTAGAATAGAGGTTGCCAGGGGCGGAGCGGAGGGGGATGTGGGGAGCTGTCGTTCAGTGAGCAAGTTTCCACTGTGCAAGAGGAAAAAGTTCTGGAGATCTGCTGCACGGCAATGTGAATATACGTAAGACCAGGGGTCCCCAAACCCCAGGGCATGGACCGGTACTGGTCCTTGGCCTGTCAGGAACCGGGCTGCACAGCGGGAGGTAAGCGGCTGCGGCCAAGCGGGCGAAGCTCCATCTGTATTTGCAGCCGCTCCCCAGCGCCAGCATCCCGGCCTCAGCCCCACCTCGGATCATCAGGCATTAGATTCTCATAGGGGCGCCGGTCCCTGGTGCCGCAAAGGTTGGGGACCGCTGTGTAAGACTACAAACTGTACACTTAGAGATGGCTAAGATGGTAAATTATGCCAGGTTTTTTTTTTTTTTTAATCACAATTCTACAAAAAACATTAAACACGTCCCTAGACAGAACGGGTGGTCATTAGGCCCAGGACAGAGCGGGTGGCCCAGGGCATGAGCAGGGAGCACAGGCGGAGCAGGGCCATAGCCCCCGGCCCTTTGGATCTGCTTCCGGAGGGGAACGCAGCTCAGGATCAGAACCAACAAGATTCATCAATTCACAGCCTCACTGCAACCCAGGAGCCGTGTGGGGGCTTCCAAGGCGGGAGGGTGACTCTCCCAGACAGGGATTGTAAATGACGGCTTCAGTCGTGAGCCTTAAGAATTTAACAGTTTCCCCACCAAAACCTGGCGAGTTAACAATAAAAAAAAACCACGGCAGTTGTAAAATATTATCTTAATTAACCCAAATGAGCTGTTTCCAGAGGCAACCTGGCAAGGTACACACCAGTGATCACTAGTTGGCTAGTTGAAACTCTTTCCCACTGTAGACACACTGCACCCCCTCACTGTCCCCTGCCCTCCTCCTGTCCCCTCCAGTCCTCTCGTAGCCCCCTAGGATGTCACCACAGTGTCAGCTGCTGCCCCAGGGTCTGACAGGCATGGCTCCCCTGTGGGCTGCTTTCCTTTGCATAATTAGATCAATTATCCTGCTGCTGACAATTACTGTCATTGCTCAGTGCCATTTTTAGTTTATTTGGCGGTTATTCTTCTCTCAATCAAACTGCAAATCTGAGTGTAAATGACTGTTACGACACACTAAAAGATCTCTGCCTTTTTCGTGAATCTCTAAGAGTTGGGTGGGCAGGAAGGATGAGACCCGACATGGACTGGGTACAGTCATGCATCCTTTACGCCCCACAGCCCAGCTAAGTGGGTACACATACCTACTCCACAGATAATGAAACTGAGCCTCAGGAACACTACCTTCCTTGTCTAATGTCACCTAATCAGTAAATCCAGGACTCAGTGGTCGCATGCAGGGTGAGTGAGAATGGGGTGGGAGGAGGGGAGGGTGAAATGTTAACTTTCTGTTAGGTAAAGGGGGAGTGGGGATACCCCAAGGAAACATCTATTGAGAGCTTCTGCAAGTAAAATCCATGCATAAGAAAAGAAAATAAGATGTATACCTGAAACTAATACAATATTGTATGTCGAATATAATTGAAAAAATTTTTTAAATTATTTTTAAAAAGAAAACAGGTCAGGTTTACAAGAGTTAGCACTGGGAAAGGTCAACAGCAATAGAAATAATGTTACTTTTTAAATTAAGAGCAAAGAACAACACAAGATTCAGGGGAAGAAACAAAAGACTTGGAATCACGGGTTCTGGTTTTGTTTCGTTAAAAACTCCTAGAATGACCTTGGTAAGTTCTCTGAAGGGCACAAAGAAGCAGTGACCAAGAAGGGGCCATGGCTGGGAACCTCACATAGGACTGGCCAGGGAGAGGCTGGGCTGAGGGAGGCGGGGTCCGGGCTTCTCGCATTCCACCCCAAACTGGAGCCATTCTCTTTAATCCGAAGTTCCAAGTTCGTATTTTGTTTAAAGTGTTTTCCTTCTCAAAAACACTAGAGGTGTATAATGATGGACGCGCAGTGTCTCGACCGAGTAGGTGTTCAATCAATGCTAGTTCAATTATACGCATCCCAACATCCTCCATTTCAAAATGAACGAACCAGGGCATCACATTCTTGGCTCATAATAATTTTTTTTCAGTTCAAACGCACAGATTATTTTCACATGAACAGATGCCAAATTGGAAATCAGAGCTCTTACATCCAGTATTAATTTCTTTAATGCAAATAAGCAATGAGCACAAAGCTTTAGATAAATTTATAAATTAATTTGATGGTGTTCAATTAGATGGCTTTGAACCAGGAGAGGAACTGGTAACTGAGCCACCAGACAGAACATTCTAAAAAAACCCAGGTATAAAAGGCCATCTTAGCTACTTGGAAATGGGGCAAAAATTCAGGAATAACGATAATAATTACTAATAGTAAGCTCTTCATAAGTGCTAAACCATTTTACTTTCGTAACAACCTCATGAGGTGAGACTATTGTTATCCATGACTCACTCAAGATCACAGAGCACGGGATGCAAAAACCCTGGCCGGCCGTCTGGCTCCCGAGTCCCCATTTTTAACCACCCTCACACAGGCTAAGCTCTTGGCTACGCTGCCCGAAAGAGTGCAAGACCCTGGCCCAAGTTCACCAAGCACTACTGGTGCCTTCCACATTTTAGGCTTAAATCAAATTTAATTTCAAATTCCAGTCCATGCGGAATTGTTCCATGAACTGGCGAAGCCTCAAATGCGAACCTGGTCCCCTCTTTTCGCCCTTGGAGGCTTTGTGGATGCATGGACCACACACCTCCACCAGCGTCTCCTCCCCTGAAGCCCGCCTACCCTCGCCCTGTTTCTGCATCTCCAAAGTGAATAAGCAGAGTATCGGGATGATCTTTCCACAAGCCCCTGCACAGAGTTGGCTTCCAGCTAGTGAGACTGACTTGGCCATCGTCCTAGGACCCTAGTGTTGACTACGCATTTCAATCACGGCACCAAGAGTTTGACGTATAAATAGAAGATTCTCTACCCAGAAGAGAAACTCAAATTTCCCAAACCCACCAGGGGCTGGCTGCTGTTCTAAGAGACCTTGACTGGAAGTCTTCTCAATGGCTCCGGCCCCTCCTCCACCTAGGTGACCTCCCCAGCACAGTCATCAAGGCCACTCCTCCCCTATGGGAAGAACCTGAAGGACATATATGACAACAAACAGGAAAGTTTCTTTCTTTTCCTTTTTCTTTTTCTTTCTTTTTTTTTTTTTTTTTTTACCGTATATTCAGCACTCAAGATGAAGTGGGTCACTTTCGTCACTGCAAAATGCTGAGTGCAAAGTGCGGCCATTACATTGCCATCTCCTCCCCCACACCCAGCCCGCCCATTCCCTCCAATCCTCCTCACACTCGCCCATCTGCAGTAAGGGGAACTTCCTTCTAGAGCTAAGTAACTGACAGAGTGCCTAGTGGGTGCCCAGGGCTGCCGGGACACCGTTTTCAGAGGATGCCAGCATGCCCCATCCATCAGCAGCAGCCTCTGCACAATAATTTACTCGAATCTCAAAGGTGACCTCTCGCCAGCTCACCATGCCGAGTGCTGCGTTCCTCATTCCATTATTCCAAAAGGGATCTTTTTTTCCTCCTTCTTGTCTACTTCGTATGCGCTGGCACAAAACCCGTAATTTGCCAACACACAATACTCTAACTCCTGGGCAACTGTCCAGATGAGTTGGTGTGTTAAAGATTTTATCCTTTTAAAAAATTGCTCCCTTGTAAAAGACACCATCGAAGGCTTCATGCAGAAATCACATCAGTCCACTCCCTTAGGTTAGCCTAGACTGCTTCGAGAGGAAAACACTCGGAGTTTAGAATGAAATAGATTTGCGTTCACTCTTAGCTCTGCTACTAATTTTGTAACCTCAGGCAGGATCTTGAGCCTTTCCGAACCATTTTTCCTTGCCTGAAAAAGGCTCGTAATAACATGTGCCTAGCAGATTGGCTATAAAGATTGGAAATAGTACGTGTAAAATGCCCCATAATGTAATACATTGCCCTGTACATGGAAAATACTTAACACATTATAGCTCAACTGCTGTTAGGATTATTATTAATAATAAAATTACCCCACATCTACACCATGGCAGGGGTTAGTTACCTCTGTTTTCATACATTGTTCTGTGCCCTAATGATGTTCCAAAAATATTAACTGACAACGTGTTGGTTATTCTCTGTTCCCTCTTCTTTCCATCCTCCCATCCATTCTCTATGGGTCTCTCTTTCCCAGGAGGCTGACCCCATCCACAGACCACACCCACCAGGCTCCATGCCTGGCTATTGGTTGACCTCTTTTCAGTTTGGCCAATAAGAGGAAACCAGCAGAAGGGGAGAGAGAGAAGGAAGGAAAGAGAAAGAGAAAGAGAGACAGAGAGAAGAGTAGACAGAGGAGATAGATTAGGGTACATCCTCCCTGCTTCCCCTGCAGTCCTAAGCCGTAGGGTGACAATGGCTTGACTCTTGCCAGTCTTAGGTGCCCCAAATCTTGTTGGTTTCCTTGTCTTCGCTCAGATCTCTGTAAGTGGTTTCTTCATTAGAGTCTCTGAGTTGAACTCTGTTTGCTACCAGACCCTGCTAACTCACAGAATTACTATGGCAATCCCTTCAGGGGCTCCTGATGATGCTGCCTAAGGGGAAAGGTCCCAAGGGGGCCCAGAAGTGGGTGTGGCCCCAAATGATTTTGTTCCTAGGTTGGAACTTTGAATCCCTGGCTGGACTCAGTGGAACCAGATACAGACCAGGCACCTGTGCACATCAGATGCCTAAGGCTCCCAGGAATGTACATAATAGCAAAACAGTGGAAACAATACAGATGCCTGGTTAAATAAGTGGGGGTTAAGGAAAGAGTCAGCCTCCATAGCGGCTCCAAATGGTCCTCCTTCCTGATATCCACGTCCTCCCACACTAAATAGGGATGGCTTGAGTGACAAAGAGAATACCACCCAAGTGACAGCGTGTGATCTCTGAGGCTAGGTCATAGAAAAGACACAGCTTCTGCCTGGCTTTCTCCCTCGCTGGGACCATTCACTCACTCCGGGGAACCCAGCCACTGTGGATGTCTTGAGTTTGTCCATGCTCAAGAAGGCCAGTGGGAGAGCCACGTGGAAAGTGGCCACTTCCAGCTACGTGCATTAACCACCTTGGATGGAACTAGGTCCCCCAGTTCTGGTCCAGCCTACAGAAGAATGTGGCCCAAGTCAACACCTGACTGCAACCCATGCCAGAGGCCTCAAACCAAAACTGCCCAAGTAAGCTACTCTCAAACTCCTGACCCACGGAAATTGTGAGAAATAATGATTAGTGTGGTTTTAAGCCACTAAATTTTAGGGCAATTTGTTATATCAATAGATAGCATGTTGAATTATACACTTGAAACTTAATGGATTTTGTTGATCAATGTCACCTCGATAATTTTTAACAACAAAAAAAGATAACATGGAAATGAAAACACCATACAGTAGGTAAAAATCTTATTTTGAAATATTCAGTAAAGTAAAAAATGTTCAGAATATGTTAAGTGAAAAGAACAAGATATAAGATGTGATCCCATATTTTAAACAACGTGTATTTCTATATATTCATCAAAAAGGACTGGAAGAATATAAATTTAAATGTTTATGATGATTATCTTTGGGTAGAGGAATTAAAGTCCTTCTAATCTTCTTTAAGTCTTCCTGTGTTTTCCAAAATGATCGCTTTTTATAATCTGGAAAAAATGTACTTTAAAAAAAAATAGCTTTTCTGGTATATTTTAAAAAATGGAAATTTACTTCATACAAAATGAAAATGTTTGGCTTCAGCTCTCAAGAGGACCCTGTCGACTGACATCAGGACAGCGTGAAGAGGTGTCTCCTTTGCAGGTTGCCCTTGACACTACCTGATCTCATTTTGCTTCCTCCTGTAGGTCTAGCCTGGCTGTGGAGTGACAGCTGGCCAGGCCAGCCCACGGTGTCCTTGAGAGAATCAAGGAAGTTGGGAGGCAAAAGGAATCTCTGGGAGGCTCTTCTTGAATACTTCCTGTGATGGGGAGCTCACCACCACGCGAGGCAGCCCATCCATCGGCGGGCAACTCTCATTGTTAGAAACGTCTAGGGGAGAATGAATGGGTGTTCCTCTTACTTATTTAGCAAACAAAGAATGAATGGCTGGTCTGCCAGCTCTATGACAGTAGGCACTTTGCTTTGCTTCTTGATCCTTTGCACCTAATGAACTACCCAACAACTATTTCCTCAAGAAATAGTTGTTAAATACATAAGTGAATGGGTGAGTGGAGAAGTAGTATTCGCCAGGCACTCAAGGCTCTGGGGATTCAGTGTTGAGCGGACACACCCAGCGCTGGCCTTCACTGAGCTCAGAGTTTGGCAGGGGAGATGGGTGTTAAAGAAACCATTAATTACCACCATGATGAGTGCAATGAAGGAGAAATTCAAGGGGCCATGAGACATCTAGAAGGTCAGGGAAAACGTCCCTTAGTAAGTGATAGTTAAGGCAAGGTCTAAAGAAAAAGTAGGAGATGGACAAGAAAAGAGGGAGTCAGGGGGGCAGAGCATCGCGGCCCGAGGACGGCACCGGCGGAAGCTTGGCACAGCGGAGAAGCAGAAGAATGACAGTGGGGAGGAGCCCAGAAGGAAGGGTGGTGAGGGGTGGGTGCAGTGAGCCACCCGGGCCGCTGAGAAGCCTGACACGAAGCAGTGTGAAAGCTTCTCCCCACCACAATCAGGTGAGAAGCGTGCAAGCCGTCACCTGGGCCCCTCCCCCAGGAAGCGGCTGGCACAGCTGGCTGCATTCTGAACAAAAGACTCAGAAAACAGACCGAAGAGGAAACGACAGGAGCAGGGTGCTGGAGAATACAGCCCCCACCATGAAGGCCCAAATAGAAACACAGGACTGCTGACATTGCCACGACAGCCAGCTTGACCACGGCGGGCTGGCAGAGCTGGTGAGGGTGAGGGAGCCCGGAGGTCGATGGCGGCCTGCGGGAAGCCTCGCCAGTTTGTGGGTAGGTAGGTGCTCACCCCTGTAGGATAAAGAACTGTGCTCTATAAACTCATCTGCTTTGCTGCTGTTATTTTTTTCTCATTTGGGATTTGTTTAGCCTTTCATTTCCCAGTTTAATTTCCTTTTAATAAAGCCCTAATCTTGTCTTGGCTCACCTAAGGGGAAAAGGGGATCAGTCCACAGCGAAGCTGGGAGAAGGGTGGAGAGGAGGGTTGAGGGTCCTTGGAGGCCAGGCCCGGTGTGGGGAAAGCACGGCTTTTAGGGACACACCTCTGGACTTCAGGCAGACAGACAGCAAACTCAGGAGGGGCCAAAATAAAGACAACTGAGGTGCCTACGGCCACCTGGGGGTCACGCCTCCCCTAACTCAGGCCCCGCTTCCAACACAAATATCTCTTCCAAAGCAGAAGGGGGAGGCCTGAGCTCCAGAGCTCCAGTCCTGGCCTGGCCCGCTGGCTCTGCACTGGGCAACAGAGCCTTTAACCTCTCTGAGCCTCAGTTTCCTCCACTGTAGGATGAGGATGATAATCACAGTATACGCCTCAGAGGATTCCTGCAAGTACCTGGCACAGAGTGAGCGCGCTCATACCACAGGAACTATTATTATTCATTTAAAAGGCTGATAAGCTCTACTTCAGTGGATCTGTCCTCTGATATTCATGCAGATAAGCCAGGAGCCAGCTCCAGCATCCAGACCAGTCTCCGCAGCAGCTCCTCCCAGCTCTGACCTCAGATTGTCTCCCAGACCCAGGTGCCTATGGGACCTGGCCTCAACCCCACTTCCAAGAAACAGACCTGAGCTGGGGGTCCCAGTGTTCTTTCTCTGGCTACACTGACCAGTCGCGATGCCTCACTGAGACAGAACCCCCATCAAGAGTTTGCAAGCCAAGGTCACGCTGCTTGCTGTAAATGTCAGGGCCAGGACTCAAACCCAGACTCTAAGCCCAAGGCCTTTCCCTCTGTTCCCTGGTGCTGCTCCCACGTCCTTTAAAACACAAAACAGGAAAACTCCTCAGGAAGGAGGGCAGACTGGCTTGTCGGGATGCCAGGCAGTGTTAACGCCAACCGTGGGGAGCACAGGTGTGTCTTTTTGGCAGGCACACAAAGTCGCTCTGCCTTTGAAGGGAGAAGATTGGCCACATGTTAGACACTGGAAGCAGAAGATACAATCTGGTCTTGGCGAAGGATAGAACTAAGGAGAAACCACTTAAGAGGTGGTGATATCTGGGGAGGCCGTTGCATGTAATTTTAAGGGGTGGAAAGTCTAAAAGCAATCCGAGAGGAAATGCGGCAGGAGGATGTAGGAGCCCGCCCAGATGCGTGAAAGGTGGGCGAGAATTCTGAAATGTCTGGAAACTTCTCTGGAGAGACGTTGAGGAGGGTCTACTCTTGGCGAGTATTGGGTGGAGGCTGCAGGACTCATTGCCACCAGCCTCTAAGTGGCAGTAAGGACTGTGATGCGTTAGTAGAAGCCTCAGTTACTCAAGAGGAAGTGGTCCTTCATCCCACGAGTCATTCCAAAGGACACCAGACAGCCCCCTGCAGAAACCCTCCTAGAAAACCAGCCGCCACTAGCAGATGGCAAAGTTGAGGACACTAACGGGTCCATTTCCTTGCTAACTGCCCCCCTAAATTCCCAGGGAAATAAGGAAACTCAAATTGCCTCCTTTTGGTACCAGAAAAATAATGTATAACTGATTTTGAGATGACAGCTGAGATGTTTGTTCTCTCCTCACCCTGAGCAGAAACGGCAAAGTCTTCGCTTCATGGGAGCCAGCAAATACGTTCACGAGGCTTGGGCCAGACTCTTGGACACAAGAGACATTTCCATCCCTGATCTAGAAGGAGCTATTCCAGACAAGAGAATTTTCCAAATAAGAAAAAGCGCTCCAAGTGCCAAACAAAAAGAAATGAAACTTTTTTTTTTGTGCGTATGAACAGAAATTCTCTGAATGTTCTCTAAACTCTCCAAACGGAAGTTCCCTGAACGTGTTAGGGTTCTTTAAAAGAGCACATTGAAGAAGATCGAAGTTGTTACTGATGCTCCCGAACCAGCAGTGCGCAACGCTGTGGCAGGTAAGTCATACTGTGTACAGCAGGAAAAGTACGAGACTGGGGTATGAAAATTATGGTGGATACCCGAGTGTGCTATTAACCTGACATAACCCTTACGAGCTCTTGCTTCCTTATTTATAAAATGGGTGGTTGAAAACAAAAACAAAAACAAAATAAAATAAAATGGGTGGTGAAAAGCAACAACCCAACAGGACTTTTTTTGAGAAGAATACAATAAGATGTATTGAAACCTGGCGTTGATGTGGAAGTTTATTACTTAATATACTTTTGAATGTAAGTAGTAGTTGAAAATGAACTTTAAAACTTTAGCAATCTTTATTTGATTGCATATACAGTTGCATAATTTCTCAATTTCAGAACAAATTTGTTGTATTCTTTTAATTATCAAAATAATAATTGTTCACTCTGAAAGTTCTAAATATCACAAATAATTTTAAAAGGCAAAGATCACCAGTATTCCAAAACCACCCAGACGCAGGCTCGAGATTCTGTTAGGCGTCTTCCCAGACTTTTTAAGAAAGGTATAGACAGTCTCTGTCTTCACAACAATAGAATTATTCTATTGCACTCGCTTTGTAATATTTTCTCGTCTATGAGGTCTCATGAATGTTTTCTCATATTAAAAGTCACAGCTCCATACTGCCGTTCTAAAGGCTGCACAGGATTCCACAGCATGGATGTAGCATTCTTTATTTAACTGATCTCTGCTGAAGGACATTCTGATTATTTCTGACTTTTGTGAACAACACTGAGATGGACATCTATGTCCCTGCAGACTTTCCCAACTGAGTTTCTCAGTCGTGGCACTGACGAAATACAGGACGAGATAACTTCCTGTTGTGGGGACTGTCCTGTGCATTGTGGGATGTTGAGCAGCATCCTGGCCTCTACTCACGAGATGCCAGGAGTAGCTCCCCAGTCACTACTTCCCCAATCACATTTCATTGTGGTACCTATTGTGCTGGGAAAAAAAAAAAAAAAAAAAAGCTCTCTAGAGGTCGAGCACCCTAGCCAACACTGAGGGGCACCGATCTCTTTTTCATTTCTGCCAATAGGAGAGTGAGTAGGGTCAGCCTAATGTTGTTTTTTGCTGTTATTTTGTTTTGTTTTGTTTTAATTAAATCAATAGACTTCTTTAAAGCAGTTTTTGGTTTACAGAAAAACTGAGTGGAAAGTACAGAGAGTTTTGATTCACCCACTTAGCCCTCATGCCCAGTTTCACATCTTTCATCAGTATGGTACATTTGTTACGACTGATGAGCTACTATTCATTCATACATTATTAGTAACGAACGTCTACAGTTTACATTGTGGTTCACTCTTGGTGTAACGATAACGTCCATCATTACTGCTCTAAAAGTCCTATGTTCCACCTATTCATCCCCCTCTAACCCCCAGTTCCTGGCAATCACTGATCATTTCACTGCCTCCACCGTTTGGCCTCTGTCATATAGTCGGAATCATACATTATATAGACTTAGTAATATGCATTTAAGTTTCCTTCATGTCTTTTCGTGGTTCGATAGCTCATATATTTTTAGTGCTAAATAATATTCCATTGTATAGAAGTGCCGGTTTCTTTATCCATGCACCGACTGAAAGACATCTTAGTTGCTTCGAAGTTTTGGTAATTATGAATAAAGCTCCCATAACCATCCATGTGCAGGCCATGTATGAGCAAAAGTTTTCAGCTCACTTGGGGCCTAGGAGTGCAATCACTGAATTGCATGATAGGAGTGTTTAGCTTTGTAAGAAACTGCCAAACTGTCTTCAAAGTGGCTGCACATTTTATTCCCACCAATGAGGAATGAGAGTTCCATTGCTCCACATCCTCGCCAGCATTTGCTATTGTCAGTGTTTTGGATTTTGACCATCCTGATAGGTGTAGGCGTAACTGATTTAATTTGTAATTCCCTGATGACATGATGGTGAGCATCTTTGCACATGCTTATTTGCTATCTACATATAATATATTCTTTGGTGAAGTGTCTGCTAAGGTCTTTAGCTCATTTTAAATTGGATTGTATTCTCATTGTTGAATTTTAAAAGTTCTCTGTAGATTTTGGATATTAGTCCATTATCAGATATGTTTTTGCAAATATTTTTTCCCAATCTGTGGCTCTTCTTTCCATTCTCTTAAAAGGTGCCTTCTGAACAGCAGAAATTTCAATTTTAATGAAGTCCAACTTATCAACTTTTTTCTTTCATGGATCATGCTTTTGCTGCCCTATCTAAAAAGTTATCACCAAAACCAAGGTCGCCTAGAATTTCTCCAATGTTATCTTCTAAGAGTCATCTTTTATAATTTTGCATTTGACATTTAGGTCTATGTTTCATCTTTTGAGATAATTTTTGTAAAAGGCATAAGGTCTGTGTCTAAATTCATTGTTTAGCTTCCCCTTCTAAGAAAATCGTGAGGCCGAGCATCTTCATCCTTTAACTGACATTTGTATTCCCTCCTGAATCGACTTGGTGTGTCCTCTGCCCAATTTATTTTGTCGACTGAAAATTGATTTCTTTTAACCAACTTATTGAGGTATAATGTACGTGCAATAAATTTTACCCACTTTAAGTACACAGTTTGATGAGTTTTCATTAAATGTAAATTACATTAATAACCGCAACTACCAACACATCCAAGATTTAAAATCCTTCCATGCCTCCACTCTGAAAGCTCCCTCAGACCCCTTGCAGTCAATCAGTGTTTGTAATCTTTTGCGTCTGGCTTCCTTCGCTTAGCATAATGCTGTTGAGATTCATTCTTACTGTCGCATGTACCAGCGGTCGGTCCTTTTTCATTCCTGAGTAGTACTCTATCGTATGGACACACCACCTCTTCTGCATCCTTTCACAAGCTGGTGGACATTTGGGTTGTGCCCAGTTTAGAGCCTTTAGGAATAAAGCTATGAACATTCATGTACAAAGTGTGCTGTGATGAGCTGTTTTACAATATTTTGATATATTAATCTCCCACCTGTAATATACAAGTATATCCTATTATAGTCCAGTGTCAACTGATTCCCCAAAAAATGGTAATATGAAATATGGGACTCCAGACATGTATTTCAAAGCACATTAATCAGAAGTTTCTGCCGCAGGTCCTGCTGACTCTAGGATGGCATAAAATTCTAACAAAGGACTTGGGAAGCCAGAGGTAATTCTGGGACCCCCAGGCCCCGAAAGTTGCCAAGCCGAGATGCATTTGGAGTAGCAAGACCAGGAAATGCACTTTCCACTGACATTTTCAGGCTTTCCAATCCCAAACTGACATTTCTAGAAAAGACATTCTCAGCTGCAGTGCCAGCCGGAAAGGCACGCGCTCAGCTCTTTGGATCGGAGCCTGCTGCTGGTATTTGGGATCTGTTCAACTCAAAGCCACTGCTCTTTGAAGACTGCTGGTACCTTTCTAGTTTAAGGATGAGGAGAAGGTGGAGCTGAAAACTAAAGAAACTAAAGTTACGGCCAACAAAAGGAAGGGCAGGAGCTGGACCCATCTGGACACAGAAACTCTTTCCTCATGGATTCACTGGAAACTTCCCAAAGTGACGTAGGAAGAGGAACTGGAAAAAAAAAAATGTCCCAGAACGCTTCCTTTTCAAAGCGAACAGGCCGATAGAAGGGAAGACATGTAAGCTTGGTTTCTGTTACCTCAACCCCAACTTTGTGCCGGGCTCCACCCCACCCTAACCCCCAAACCCAAGTATTCCCTTTGTCACACTAGTGGTAGGTACTGACAATTCAAGTGACAGTTGGGTGCTGACCACCTTTCTCTGTCCCACCTTTGTGAGGAAGGACGGTAGTTCAGGTGCGGACATGTGGCGGACCCTCCCTCCACACGCACTGCTAACATCATCATTTCACAGATGAAGAACTGGTGGGGCCCAGAGAGGTTAAGTGACTCACCCAAGGTCACAGAGCTGGGACGTGGCAGACCCAAGATTCACGCCCAGGCTCTCAAACATTATACAGTGCCATTAAATAAATCAACGGCACAAAAACCAGGTGTCAAAGAAGGAAAGAAGGTGGCCATGAAAGGCGCCATAGAGAGGGAGGGTACTGGAACAGGCCTAAAGGGCCAAGGACTTTCAGAGGAGCTGGCAGGGAGAGCAGGGAGAACCCACGCATACAGACTCGAGTCAGTTTCCTGCTTCAGCCTTCCCTGTCCAGGCCTCCACTCTCCTTCCCTGTAAAGCAAAGGTAGCCTGTGATGCTTCTTTGAGTCAGAGAGTAACTCAGTCTGGCCAAAGTAGAAGGTGGGAGGATTGAGTGGAGAAGTGGGACAGATCCCTGAGAACACCGAACAACAGAAATGAGGAATCTGGATGCGGACTCCACCACGGCCCTACTGTACAACCCTGAATCAGCTGCCAAGCTCCCCTAGACTTCAGGAACCACATCTGTCAAATGGAGATGATCGTGGTTCCAACCCATACCTCCTGTAAAGCTCTTAGCATGTAATATGCAATAAGCATTAGCTACATCATCATCATCATCATCATCATCATCATCATCATCATCATCATCATCAAATTGTACTTGATCCGGCCTGTCCTGCCTGGAATGAAAACCACACGGGGCCGGATGAGAATGACGTTCATTCAGGCTGTGTCACGTGCTGGCCTGGGAGCGAGCTGCTGGACAGAGATGACTTACTTGATCAGCAGCAGCTGTTTCTCTGCTGAGGGATCACCAAGCCACCCCCCACCCCCACCCCAAACACACACACACATTTGCAACCAGTGGGCTCCCTAATCCACTTCTTCAGGAAACCAGCACTAACGAGCGCCTCCCCCACCAGAAGCGCACCACGGGGATCCATGAGACTCAGCTGAGCTCTGCGGCAGCAGATGTGGCCGTAGACGCGGCCTACGGCTTTGTCAGTCCAGCAAATGTGTGGAAACTGCGGAGCCATCAACGCAGTCGTTTTTCGTCTAGTTCAAAGGCATTATGCAGCTGAATTGGATTTGCCAGGTGTCCGTGCTGCTGTTTGCTTCCTGAACTCTCTTCCCGGTCCCCCTGTGATAAGATGATTGCTTGTAAGACAACTGGCAATTACGGTTCTTTTAAGAGTCTGGGCATATATTAAAAGATGAGACACCTTGGACACGTGCCACTAGGTGGCCAGGTAGCACTTGCAATGGAAGGGGCTTTTAAATGAACATTTAAGTGGAAAAAATGTACTTTTTAATTCCTGAAAATATGGTGATTCTGACTCTCCCCTCTCCACATGGTCTTTCAGAGGCTTCCGCTATATTCAAAGCACAGACGCAGACTCGTAGGGATCAGGAAAGGCCGTGTTGAGGCCTCTCTGTGCGTTACCCTAGGCTCACACCTGGAGGTCAGTTATCACCCAATGAGAGGCTTTGGTGACCAGTGAAATTTCAAAGTGGGGTGGAGATGGCTCTAGAGGCAGGGCAAGTCTTCACTTCCATTCTTGCTCCAGAAAAGAAAGGCCTTCACGCCTTCCTTCACACCCCATGCCCTTCCTGCTCTCCCGCACTCCACCCCAGACCAGGGACAGCAGCCCTGCACTTGGTGGCCCTGGCGATGAAAGCTGCCTCATGTTTTATAACCCAGGAGCCTCGCTTTAGTCCCTGCCCTGCTCCTTCCCTCCCTCCTTCCTTCCCTGGCTTTATGAATGAATGACTAATAAACGAGTGGTCAAAAGAACAACCCCACGAGATAAAGGGAGCACATGCATCTTGTTGAGGACTGCAGATGACCTGTTTTTCAGCTAAGGGTGTGGGGGTTCTTAGGAGGTTAATGCCTAATCTAGACAAATCAGCAGGAAGCAGCCAGGCCGGGAGTCAAAACCAGGGTGGTGAACTAAACATTGCCCAACCAATCCCAAAGCACAGGGAACATCCTTCTTGATAAGTGAATGAAGTTGCCTCAGGGCAAGTAAGGGGTCTTGCCACAATCACCCAGCTAATATACAGAATATAAGATAAAATGATCCCAAGAAGTTATAAGAGTAGAACCACACAGAAACTGAAGAGGGGGGATTCACAAGGAGAGATCTGGAAATAGGGCGAGATTTGTGGGGCGCATGGCAGATGGTGGAGGATGAGCACCCTCCAGTCCCCAAAGGAGACCCCCGGGGTTCTGGGAGACCTATGGCTGTGGCAACTCCTCTTCCCTCTCAAAGGCTGTAATCTAGTCTTCAGAAGCTGCCTCCACATGACAGGATCTAAATTCCAAAGGAAGACCCTGTCATCTCGGAAAGCCTATGTGATCAAACGGCAACCATCAGCTCACTTCCTGAGAGCCTACTGTGCGCCTATGATGTCCCAGAAATTCATGGTACTTGGCCGCACCATGGAGAGTGTAGCCAATGAGACCGATATGGCTCTGTGCTCCCGAAGCTTTCAAGCCAGTGGGGAAGACGTGCTAATAAACTAATCACGGAGTCATTATTTACCGTCACACTCTCAGTGAATTTAGAATACACGCTCCATGAGGACAAGGGTTCGTACCTGCTTTGTTCACTGATGGGTCAGATGTGCCTGTAACAGAGCTGGCTGCAGAGCAGGTGCTCAGTAAATATTTGTGGAATGAATTTAAGAAAAGCAAAGGGCATGGTGACGGCATATGATGAGGGGACCTAAGCCAGTTGGGGGAACCAGAGAAAACCTTTCCTGAGGACGCCCCACTCTGTGGAGCTGAGGCCGGAGCATGTGACAGGCAGAGGGAATGGCCAGGTGGGGGGGGTGCCAGGAGGATGGAAAGAACCCCCCCTGGGAAATAGGGCCCTGAGATGTGGCTAAAGGCAGGCAGGACCCCGACTGTGCAGACCACATTCGGGGATGCTTTCGAAGCCTGAGCCCTGCCCACCCCAGACCCCACTCCCTCAAAAAAACAAACAAAAAAGCACACAGTAGAGGGAGAGAGGAAAAAGCGAAGCTCCTTCATTCGCCTCTTCTCCCCACTTCTAACACCACGAAGTATTCAAAAATCATTCGATTGCATGTAGCCATAGAATCCTGTGTGCCTTTCTTTCAATTGCTTAATAGAAGACAGAGAAGAAATCATGAGTTATTGCCCCAAATGGGATATTTGTCAAGGAAGAATTATGAGCCGTGATCACTGGGCGCTCACAGCGAACTCGAGAGCAACTAAATATTTCAAGCATTAGAAAGACGGCACAACATTTAATGAAAGGCCGCCCCCGCCTCCTGCTTCCTGGCACAGCCCACGCTTTCAGAGCATTTACGCACTTGTTCCCGGTCACCCTTCCCGCCTCGAGGCACAATGTGAAGCCCGAGGGATGGCCTCAGCCTGACAGAGTGGACGATGAAGAAAAGAGCATCCCAGGACTCCACAGAACCACAGGTTTCAACATCACCTTCCCCTCCTGCCCTCCCTGGGGGGGACCCCGGCCACAGCCCGCCTGCACTTCCTGGCTTGGGCATCGGGGCAGCCCCTTTACATGGACAATTGCTTCACCGTTCTGGGAAGCTGGCGGGTGTTTGTGGTCTCCCCCAGAGAGGGGCGAGAAGGAGTGGGTGCTGTTGGCAGAGCACTGTCACCAACTTAGGGATGACTAAGGCACCCAGAGTCATTTCAAATACGAGTCCAACAAACCAGTGTCATCTGAGCAAACTGATGGGCTAGGACTAGGGGACCAAATGACATGGGGGTAGTTTCCAGAGCGCTCGGAAACCAGTTACACGGGCGGTTCCAAAGGTTCTCCCCCTCCCCACCCCCAAATCAACCCCGGCAACTTGTCAATTTCCGAAATTTTGCAATTAGAAAATCTTTTCTTTGATGTGAATTTCTAAAACTCCTAACACCTAATGGTAAACTCTTGAAAGTCCAGACTCCCGCTCTCAAATCTAGTACTTCCTCTCACCTGCTTCAGCTCCACTTCCCTTGACCTGAGCAGGTTGTAAGCATCTCTTTGGAGCAACTTCGGGGCAGGGACTTGGTGGTTTTGGATTCTAACCTTCTGCACTGAGCACACAGTAGACACCTATCAAATAAACAGAAGTCCCATCTCCATAACTTTGCCCATGCTGTGACCCCTTCCTGAAATCACCTCCTTCCTGTCTCCTACACAATCAAGCCCCATTCTCTCTGCCCATCATTTGGAATGCACGCCAAGTTCCCAGAGCAGAAGAAAGAACCCTGATCTGGAACCCAGGACACGGTCCCAGACAGCATGTGCCTCCCACACCTCTCGCCGTGGGTACCTCCAGGATCGGCTTTTGCCTCGTGACCTGATATGTGATGTAGTGATCTGTGCCTTCCTCGCTAATTTCCTCGGTTCCTCGAGGGAAGCCTTGGTGCCTTAATTCGTCTTAGAATCCATCCAGAGTAGCGGTCCCCAACCTTTTTGGCACTAGGGACTGGTGCTCCTATGAGAATCTAATACCTGATGATCTGAGGTGGAGCTGAGGCAGTGATGCTAGCGCTGGGGAGCGGCTGCAAACACAGATGAAGCTTTGCTCACTCACCTCCTGCTGTGCAGCCCAGTTCCTAACAGGCCACAGACCGCTACAAGTCCCTGGCCTGGAGACTGGGGATCCCTGATCTAGAGCAAAAAGCAAGGCAAGAATTCCATGCAAATGACTTAAGCGGTGCTCCCAGGAAAAGGGGGCAGGCAAGCAGTTGCCTGCTTCATAGGTGTGCGACCTGTGAAGTCACACAGGGCCCACCAGTCAGGAGGGGCTCATGCTCTGCTATCGCCATCATGAGAGTCTTATTTCTTAATAACATTTTAACAAGGGGTTCTGCAAATTATATAGCCGGTCCTGGGAGTAGGACGGGGAAATGAAGAAGCCCAGCAAGGATGGAATTTCAGGCTTTAATGCCAGCTTTAAACCTGATCCCATGGGGAGCTCAAAAGCATGACTTTATTCCTGAGTTTGTTCCTACTAGAGGTGAGGGAGCCAGGCGAAGGGCTGCCTCGGAAGCGGTAAATTCCTAGGTTCTTGCCTGTCTCTGTGCATGGCAGGACGTAACTCCAGTGGCCCAAATGCAGGCTCCGAAGCAAGTTGCAGGTGCCGCCAGTAGACGCCAAGCACACAGAAGCTGGCAGATGGGTGCCCAGAAACCACAAGGGGACCCAAAGGTGTCCTAGCAGAACACCAATGGTGTCCGCTACCATCATCAATAAAATTGCTTGACTCGAATTATTAGATGTAAACTACGAGAGACCTAATGCAGGGCGAATGGCTTTGCCCGAGGTGACCCCACCGAAAGGGTTTCAATGAAGCGACTCCATCCCGAACACAGAAGGTGTTGCGTGATCTTTCTCTCCTGCCAGCTAGTTCACGCAAAGCTACGTCACCGTGAGCTTGCTTCATGGACTCGCCTTGCCGCGTCTTCCCGCCTTTGGTTCACGGCATCCCAGACTGAACAATTCGATGCTTAACACTTTCCAGCAGAGTGCACGCATCGCGAGGCGAATTGCCAGACAGGACTTCCAGCGGCACTGCACCAACACTGGTTCATCTAAGCACGGAGCTCGCCGGGGTCGACCAGGAACCCTCGTGTTTTTAAACTGAACCAATTGGGATCCTGTTTCGGGAGAAAGCCTTTTCCTCTTCAGGTCAGACCTAAATTCTGGGGTGCAGCTGCTTAAAAAAAATTGCCCAAATGTCCAGTTATATGCATTTCTTCATATGCAGAATGTCCATCTGGGTTCATCTTCCCGACACAGGGATTTCTATGATTTTTCTTTTTTGAACAGACGAGAGCATTACTCTTTGCCTTGAGATGTTTTAATGACAGGAACTAAAATGGCGGCACACGTGCTCACCGATCTCCAATTGGCTGCGGTAGCTCGATACAGCTTTCCATCCGCCTTGCCCCTCGCGCCGTGGAGTGGGAGCCGTCAGCTCCCCTTTTAGAACGGCCAATTGGCCAGGCTCGTTGATATTCTCCTGTCTCTTCTTTCCCCTTCAGCGTGGTTTCTCAGATTTCATTTTCCAGCCAGTTGGTGGATTATATTTCTAAGCTTGGATCCCACAGGCTCGGTTGGGATTCTCATCTTTACGGCTGTAACAGCTAACATTTACTGAGTACTTTCCACCTGCCAGCAATTGTTTTAAGCATTTAACATCGGTGAACTCATTTAATCTTCACAACAAACTCTATGAGGTGGGAACCGCTATTAGTCCTACTTTACAGATGAGGAAACAGTGGCACAGAGAGGTTAAGTAACTTACTCAAGGCCACACAGTTATAGCAGTCAGAACCCTAAGATGGTCTCTGCGATTCCTGCCCCCTGGTGTGTACCCGCCCTATATAATCCTCTCCTCTTGAGTGTGGGCAGGTCCTAGGAATGTGATGGGACACCACTCCCATGGTTATGTTACCTTATAAGGCAAAGGCACGGGATTCTGCAGATGTAATTAAGGTCCGTAATCAGTTGACTGTGTGTGTGTTAATCAAAAGGGAAGTTATCCCGGATGGCCCATCTTAGACTCTCCTGCTGGCCTGGAAGAACAAAGCTGCTGTGATTTCAGCAGCTAAGAGGAAATGAATCCTTCCAACAAACACGAGAGCTTGGAAGAGGACCCAAGCCTCACAGGAGACCATGGCCCTGGCCGACACCTGGACTGCAGCCTGCGACCTTGAGCAGAGGACCCGGCTCGGGCTGCCCAGGCTCCTGAACCACAGAAACTGCGGGATAATAAATGTGTGTTGTTGTAAACTGCTAGGTTTGTGGTAATTTGTTACACAGCACTGGAAATACAGACAGTTTAGTATGAGGCCAGACCGGGATACGAACCCCGCAGCCTGACTCTAGAGCTCTCACCCTTAGCCGCCTTCCTATTCCTCACTCTAGATCTGGGATCTGAGATGGACGGAGAAGGGGGTAGAGTAGAACGGTCAGAAGACTCAGCAATTTGGAAGCTCGGGGTACCCTATTCTCACCCCATCTACCCAGCAGCCTCCATGTTTCAGGAACTACATTAGACATAAAGCAAGCACAAAGGCAGCCACTGTGGACCTCAGCATCCAATGGGGAAGGAAGCACTGTACAAATAACAAAAAATAATAATAATAATTACAATGGGCGAAGGGCTATGAAGGGGAAGTAAAGGTGCTAAGGGAACATGTCACAGGTCCTCGGGAACCCTTGGCCTGTGACTGAGCAGGAGTCAACCAAGCAGAGGTGGGGAGAGAATGTACAAAGGTAGGAACGGCATGTGCAAAGGCCCCGTGGCAGGAGAAAAGCCAATGCAGCGGAGGAACGGGTACTGCCTGGCCGGAAGGGAAGGAGGGGCCTGAGATGAGACGGAGGGGCCTGAGATGAGACGGAGGAGCGAGGGAGAGCCCAGCTCAGTTGAAATGATGCTGCTCATGACGGCTGATGCTGACCCTCTCCCAATGGAAGAATTCAATACCAAATTATCCTGGACGATGAAAACCCATTTCACCGAGCCTCAGCGGCCCAAACTCAAAACAACTGCTGTCTGAGAAAGAAACTGGAAATGCTTCCAAACTCAGCACGGTTTTTTACAGGCTCACGTTGTCACCCTGGAAGCTGAAGATAGAAATCTATTGCCTTTTGTTTTTTCTTGAACATAAAAAACTAAACCCTAAAGAGGTGGTCTGAACATGTGTGGTCAGTGGGCTCTGTGAGGTCAGGGCCACCTGTCGGCACATGTCAGGCTGGAGAGAGAGGCCCCTAAAGGAAACACGGGGAGAATGAGACCTTTGGGATTAAGCAGGAGAACGCAGGCTCCTGTCTCCGGACCTCAGACTTAATGGCGGATGCTAGGGCCCTGACACATACCCCTCGAGCCCTCTGAGTCACGGGAAAGGGAGTGGCATGTGTCCAGGGACTCTTTAGAATCTCGACAGTGTGCCAGGCAGCAGTGAAGAGGGTAAGGGGCATGAGACGGGTGACCTCCCACTGTGAGTACTGGCCGGCTGGGTGACCTAAGACAAGTGATTAACCTCTCCGAGTCTTGGCATCATCAGCATCTGTCAAAGAGAGTTTCTACCTTAAAGCATCGTGAGGACTGGGATAACGTGTGCAAAGCACCAGAATAGTGCCTGGTGCGAAATAAGTGTGTAAGGAATGCTAAAAACGACGACGACTACCGCTGCTACCACCGCCAGCACCATCATCATCATCATCACCCGCCGAGGACCGAATCGACTTTATGCTGAGAAGACATTTGGCAATAAGCCTTAATCCTCCATAATCCTGAGTTGCAGGTGAAGACACATTAAATCCCCAGGAAGGAGAGAATAAGACGCCCTTCCCCAGTACTTGGAGTGTTCCATGCCTGTTGGCAGAGAATTCCTCAAGTCCCAAGGCTAAGGAACATTCTGTAATTTTGTCCACCTCCCCGGGACTCTGAACCTGGGCTCACTAAATAATCTATTGACTGGAGTCTGGCTCCCTGATAGGTCTGACTCCAGACAGAGAATGCGCTGATCTGCTGCTGAGAACATTCCAGTCCCCTGGCAGTTACAGTCTGATTTAAGTTTAAAAAAAAAAAAAAAGGCATCTTGTTTACTTTATTAATCACATGGAAAATCAGCCGATTCCTTGGGGAGTGTCCTAGGAAATGCTGCATTTGCATCCACAAATATATTTTGACCAGTCTTTGGGGGCTGCCCAAGCCAGAAATGGCAATTAAGAAAAACATAAAGCATTTGTATATGCTTCCCAAAGGTACAGAAATCTTTCGCATGCGTTATTTTATTCGCTCTGCCCCGATCCTATAAAGTATTACACTTCTTGTTTCTCAGGGGTTCGGTGAATGCTGCTTTCAAGGTTAACATGAATAGACAAAAGTTCTTGTCTTTTAAAAAGAAGTTGTTGGTGACATAATTGTAAGACGGAGTGTTGATTAGAATGAATTGTATAGAAGGTTTTATGAAGTTTTTTTAAAAAAGCTTTTATTATTAAATAACTATAAAACCTCACCAAAATAGCTCAAACTAACTTGGGAGAAGGCCAGTCATAATTAGTGGAAAACCTGAAATGCAGAATATTTTTTTAAATGCACTTTTAATACTAGTAAAAAGAACCCGCGGCTGACAAAGTGCCTGTGTCTCTCACAAATACACAAGGCACGGCGAATTAGGCTGGTGTCCCTTCAGGCGAGGGGGAACAGCCCTACTGTGTGAGCTTGGAGGAGCCACGTGTGCACACTGGGCCTCAATTTCCTCAACTGAAAAAAAAAAACAAGCCACCAAGGGAAAGGTCAGTGCCATCTCTAAGTACCTCCGGCTCTGTAAGATTCGTCTTTTCTAATTATGTTCTCACTACCCATTTGCTTCACAAGTTCCTTCTTCTTGGCGAACTTGGAAGAAATGTTACATATTCTAAATTAGCAGGTTTTACATTAATGAGCTTTTACTGTCTTCCAGGCAGATTTGGAGATGAAAAGGATAGAAAAAGAAATGAGATCGAGAAGCGCCCACGTAGGTTCACACGGTCGACTTCTACTCCCAAGGCATCTGTTTCATGGAAGCCTTTGCAGGGATAGTTCAGGTTTTGTTTTTTTTTTTTTTGTTTTTTGTTTTGTTTTGTTTTGCTTTTTATTAAGAAAAAAAATTGCATTCTTGAGTCGCCTATTTGACTAAGAGTAGAGAGTAGAAGGATGACCTGCGGAGGCTTTGAAGAGCAGAGTCAAGGCTACCCCACAGGAATGACACAGGTTGTGGAAGTCCATCCGAGTTCCCGGAACACTGGGGCATCGACAAGTTCTCACCCCAGCGAAAAGTGATTCCAGTGATTTCAAAGGTTTTGTGTAGCAGCAGCTTAGTGATGAGGTTGGGTCCGATAACCACGAAGTTATTATTTGGATACTTTGCTTTGACAGTTTCAGCCTGCACCAGTACTATAAATGGATGGAGCCATGTCCTTCCCAAATACAAATGTTGTGCCCCAGCCCAGCAACCTGTGACCGTATTTGGAGACAGGACCTTTGAGAAGTAATTAAGGTTAAATGAGGTCATACGGGCGGGGCCCTAATGTGATGGGACTTGGTGTCCTTAGAAGAAGCGGAAGAGACACCAGATTTCCATCTCCCTCGCCCCTCCCTCTCCACTCGCACAGAGAAGAGGTCATGTCAGCTAGCTTCTATCAGCCCTGAAGGGAGTCCTCACCAGGTATCAGCCCTGCTAGCACCTTGATCTTGTCCGGCCTCCAGAACTTATAAAATAAACGCCTAGCGTTTAAGCCACCCAATCTGTGGTATCTCGTCATGGCAGTCCAAGCTGACCAACACACAATAACAATACGAGCTAAATATGAGTGCCTGCTAGTCCCAGGCACTGTGCTGAGGGTTTGACATACATTACTCCACTGAAGTCTCACACCAGCCATACAAGGTGGGTACTAATATCATCTTCATTTTACGTGAATTATTGGCTTATAAATTTGTTCATTCATTTGCTCACTTGACAGACATGGGGGAAGCACCAAATCATTCATTAGGCAAACATATCCTGAGTACCAAACTTCTAACTTTGATTGCAAGAAGGCCTCTTAAGGGCACCAAAAGCACCATCCACGTGGCCTGTATGTGATTCTGAGACCACACGCATTCAGCCTCAAAGGACCAGGGCGCCCGCCTCTTTAGATGCTCGTCTTCCTGGCTGCAACCACCATTTAATACCTATTGTTTCAAACCATCTCCCTTCTTTTTCTTCACCTGCCAATTATGTATTGACCCCTTTTTCAAATCTCAGAATTGAGGTTTGCACATAATGGCTCTGACAATTCCCATAGTAGCGGGGTGGAAACTAAGTGCATCTTAATGAGATTCATAATTGCTCAGTACAATGCTTTTATTCACCACCATTCTGTGATCGAGCTCGGCAATTCATTTCCCACCCATCTTCCCTCCAGAAAGCCTCCAGGTTTCACTCCTCCCCACCCCCCCCCAGACACATCATGTTTCTCGGGAGCCCCCATTCATCACAGTCATTTCGCTCATTTGCATTTTTCAGAATGGAGATCAAGTTGGGCTAAACCGAAGGCATTGTTGCTTGATAAACCTCTCATGGCAGTGAAGGGAAGCTTTGAGAGGCTGATGCTTCTTTCATAACCCAAAATAAGATGGACATAATTGAAATTAAGCCGTCTTTCCTTGATTTTTATAATGCGACTGCAGGCGGTCGAGCTGGTTTGCCAGCGCCCAACGTTTTATACATCAAGTGCTTTATCTACCACAGGTAGCCCAGATCACAACTGTGCATCAGCGACGAAACACTAATAACCAAATTAGGCACAGTACTCTACAGTTTACACACAGCTCTCCTATTTCTTGAGGGAGGCATTGCTATCCCCATTTTTAAAGGCGAGGGACCTGAGTCCCAGGAGCCTTCGTGACTTGCTCACGGACAGCCTTGTAGCGTGGTTAGGCTAGAACTTGAACTTGGGGCTTCTGCCTTTCAGCACTGTCTAAAGCAGAGGTCATCGGTGGCTCTTCTCCCGGCAACACAGACCCAGCATCTGGACGTGGGACACGTTTTAGTTCCTTATTGCTGTTGTAACCAATTACCACAAAATCAGTGGCTTCAGACAGCACAACTTTATTCTCTTACTGTTCTGGACCTTACAGGTCGGAGTCAAGGTGTTGGCAGCTCCTTCCGGAGGCCCTGAGGGAGAATCCATTTCTGTGCCTTTCCCAGCTTCCGGCCTCATCCTCACATCACCCTGAACTCCTGCTTCCATCCATCACCCCGCCTCCATCGCTGGCACTGACTCTGACCCTCTTTTATCACCCTTGTGATTATACTGGATCTTCCGGATAATCTGGGATAATCTCCCATCTTAAAATCCTTCCCTTAATTATATCTGCAAAGTCCCTTTTGCCACGTAAGGTGACATATTCACAGGTTCCCAGGCTTATGAACGTATTTCGTGCGGCCATTCTGCCTACCAGAGTTTAGGAAGCAAGTAACTGCAGATCTTGGGTTAAGGGTACGGTCAGGGACAGCACCAGAGAGGAAGAACAAATGTCTGCTGTGGTCCCTTTAACTGGGTTTAGCAGCTCTTGCCTCCCACGTTCACCTCTGAGGCTGGCTTGGCTTTGATCACCCTAGGCCTTGATTAAGGTGCCCCCCATCTGGTGGCAGTGGCCTGTGGGATTTCCCAGGATCCCACTGTGTAAAGCTTGAGATCAGAGGTACCACCACCTTCCAAGGTTTGCCCAGGATTTGGAGCTGCTAATTAGCAAGTTAAATTTGAACAACTGAACTGATAAAGACAAGCAGAGTTTCTTAGGCTCAAGAAAGACTACACCTTCTGCACTAATTGGATAACAAATGGTAGCAATTTGCCAGGGGCTGTTTTTGGCAAGGCCTTATCTTAACAAGATACTTATCACTCTTCCCCTTGATTGAGTTACACCATAATACCCTGAGGAAAGGAGACTCAATTATCAATTGCAATGACTCATTCTCCGGGCTCTTGATTCTTATTTCAAGATTATGTAGGCCCGAATTCCAATAATTTTTTGCTTTTTAGCAAAAAGATAATCACAGTGTTATATGCTGTGCTCTGATAAGACAAAAGAACAAACCAAGCAAAAAAACATAAGTTCATTTTGCCACTTGCTCAAGAAAAATGACACTTTACTCTGAATGGGTAATTACAAAAAAAAAAAAAATCTCAGTTCTTCTAGATGCTTCTCATTAAAATAAGGATTGGCAAATTAGCCCTCTTTTACTGATCTCTAAGGATCTCAGCGTTGAGGAGAGAGATGAATCAGCCCATTTTTTTTGGCACTGGTTAAAGGCATGTTGGGAGAGAAGGCTATTGATTAACATGAGGTTTGGAAATGATCTGCATGTTTCTGTTTCTTAGTCAATCCCTTTCTCCCAGGACTGTGAATAACTGGACGTCAGCGACTTACAGCGAACTGCCCCGGTGCCTGCCAATTCCTCATGGAAGTCACATTTCTTTTCAGACACCGGTTCATTTATCCCGCAAAATGAGGAAAAACCTACTGAGAGCAAGGCTGAGATTCTAAACTGAGATTAACTGTCCTATGGATGAGAGAGCCCCAATGTAGTGAGTAGGAGGAAGTGGGGGTACCATTTGTGAGCCAGTCAATGTGGTGACAAAATACCTTTGAGGGACAAGTCCCAAGACGGCCTCTTAATTCCCAAATGTCACTCTAGCATGCAATTTTCCTACAAAATGCAGTAAAATTTTCAAGCAGCTCCATCAGTCCTGGAATAAAGGTTCTCCAAGAATGATGATTATAGAATTACAAAGAGGCTGGGCTGAGTGGGCTCACTTATGAGCTGACGGACGGGCTTCCTCTGATTCAAACTTTTCCCCCTGCAAAGATGACCACTTGTCCCTTGTTACTGGACTTCCAGGTTGCTCTTGAAAAGTGGAACCCGGAATGTTCCATCTGCAAAAGCCAAGGGCTTAGTGTGAGTTTAGTTATTAATTCCTTACCTAGTGATAACAGAGTTTGGGGCCGAGTTAACTCTTTCCTATAATTCTTTCTACTAGTTACTGCTAGATGTCTGTGCAAGGCTGTAGAACCAATATCGACCCAATAGAGGCCCAGTGGCTCTACCTAGCATTGTGGCCAACCTTCCCCAAAGCGGGCCGTCCCCGCCCCGGCCTTCCCCGGCTGCCCGTTTGTAGCTTGCTTTCACTGGCTCTGTGCTTCCTGTTATTAGGAAAGAGACCAAAATCATCCTGACTCCTGAGTGAACATTGATTCTTGGTTGGGACTCCAACGAGCGGACGAAAGATGGCCATCCCACGGTGTCTCCACTGAGCTTCCAGCAAGGACCCGGCTTGAGGAGAAAATTACAAATGGTCACCGTGCCTACCTAGGCAGGGAAGAGCTCAAAACAGGAACATCTAAAAGCAGCCTCCCAACTCCTAAACCTACAGAAGTACTTCCTGCAACTTCCCTATTTCAGGCACCCTCTCTGGTCTGAGCAATCTTGTTCTTGGTCCAAGGATGCCGCCTGGCTCATGACAGGTCTGAGTGAGTTTCTGGGAGAGGTTGAGAAGTTAAGCAGCAGAGAGAAGCTGCTGCTATATGACACAGGTAGACACATATCCCAACATCCTTGCTCACTTTTACCACATCCTGCCTGCTGGGGCAGCATCAAGGGAGAGGGAGCCGGCTCGAGACCAAGCCTGCACCCTTCACCTAGGCGTGACTGGAGCAGGCTTCACCCACATTTAATTCCAGTTGGCCACCTACCGAAGGCAGGCATGGAGCCAGCCCATTTACAGGTTCTCGCAGAGGAGGGAGTGCATCTCTAGTTAAGGACCAGTGAACTGAGACTTATAGGAGTTCCAGTCACCTTAGTCAAAGGATCTCTGTGTCAGCTGAGCTGGGGGAAGTGGTCTGGTCCCAACAGCCACAGGCTCCCAAGCCGGATGGAATCATGGCTCTGTAACTTACTCCCCGACTAGACTGGGTGACCTGGCAGGTGTGACCTTAAATGACAACAACACCGCTCTGTGCCTCAGTTTCCCCATCTATAAAATGGGGAGTGAAGCGTTTGAAAAGCAACAACCAGTTGCTTGAATGTGAGGGACTGTAAAAGTCAGTGGGCAGAGGAAGCTTCTCTTACAAGGCAGTTACTAGGACCCAAGTTGTGATTATACTATTTTTGTTTTTTGTTTTTTTTGAAGAAAGAATAGGGGGAATTTTTAAAGATGAAAACATACAGGCAAAAAAATAATCTTCGCTGACATAATTTGACTGTGTATTGTGCCAGCTACTGTTCTAGGCACTTGACACAAATCAACTCATTAGATTTTCATAATCCAAAGAGGTAAGAACTGCTGTTATCCCTACTTTACAGATAAAGAAACTGAAGTGCCCAGAATAGGTATCTGACCCATGGTGGGGAGAATGATACCTCAAAATGTCATTTGGAGGTAAAGGCTGGAGTGAGGGTGGGGTCCATGGGGGCCTACTCTGGGCTCCTCCTTCCTGTTTTTTGACAAAGTGAGATCAGGAACAGCCCAACCCACGAAGAGAACAAACTCTAACTGTGGCTGCCCAAGGGAGCCCAGATCAGCTCTGAATCCTGCAAATCACCTGTCCATTGTTATCTGATGCATGAACAGGTGCTTCTTCTAGGAGCCCCCAGAGACCGGGCTGTCCCTGCAGGGACCTTCTCTAGTTAGCGTGTGCAGACCACCTGGGACTCTGGTAAAATGCAGGTTTATGTTCAGCAGGCCGAGGGGGAGGCCCCAGGTTCTGCATGTCTAACAAGCTCCCAGACGATGCTGAGGATGCTGGTCCCCAAACCTGTCTGAGTGACACAGCCTAGAGCAGTGGGAGCTCCAACTGGGCTTCACACTGGAGCTTTTAGAATACCCCGATGCCACAGAAATTCTGATCTAGGAGGTTAAAGGTGTGGTCTGAGCGCTGGTGTTTTTTAAATCTCCTTTTTTTTTTTTTTCGGGTCTAAAGTGCAGCCCAAGCTGAGAAACCCTGCTTGAAAAGGCGGAGTTGCCTTTGAACAGGGGGGAAGATGATCGGCTAGAAGGAGCTCGTCTTCCAAGTGACCTGAACTTCCACTTGCTCACTCGTCCCCAGGGCTCATTTGCTTCTTCTGGCTTTTTAATAATAATAACAGCAGCAATGAATAATACTAACAGCAGCAAACACTTAGGGGGCCTCGCTCAGTACTTCGCGCGTCTGCATTTGTTTAATCCCCACCAGAACCCTAAGAGGTAGGTGCTAGCATCATCCTCATTGTGCAGCAGAGGAAACCGAGGCACAGAGAAGAAGGTAAGACGTTTTCCCAAGTCGCACGGCTGGCAGGTGGTAGCTCTGGGATTCCAGCCGAGGTCGGCTGGTCCCCAGGCCCCGTGCTCTGACCACTGCTAGGCCATGTGGCCTCAGATTTTCCTCTTTCTCTCAGAACTTTTCCCCAAACACTAGGACGGGTTGTGAGGCCTGGGTCCAAGCCAGGCTCTCAGAGCCAAGCTCGACACTGCCTGGACGTTGTCTCTCCGTGGCTATGTCTGTAGATACCCCGTAGAGAACACGCTGGAGACGGGAACAGACAGAGCAGTCTCCCCGGTATCCAAAACGCCTGCCAGAAGTGTGTGTCGGCCTTTGTGGCTGTAAAACTCAGATTTAAGACGAAGACAAGGAAACACTGCCACAGGCCGTTTTAGGCACCACCAGAGCCTGTCTGGGCGTCACACCCCTGTGGCATGTTCCAGATGGGCTAGCTTCGTTCCGGGGCTGCCCAACACCTGCCAAGGCTGGGACAAGGCCAAGCGGGCCGTGTTTCCCCGGCATGGTCATGGTCATGGTCATATAGGTCTTGAAGAGTGGAAGATCGGCTGGAGACTCTGGAGCTGCCGACATGTCTAGAATTCTAGGAGCGACGGAGGAGCTCAGTGTTCATGAACCCTGGTCTGCCTGTCGTAACCAGAGGGGCACGGACAGGGACAACGCTTCAGTCCCTTGAGAGTCAGTGTGTCCCTCCCCCCTTTGCTGGTTTTTGACTGAAAGGAAGGGCGCAGCCAGCTGTTACCACCTCTCCTGTGCCTTTGCTCCATCAGGATGGCCAAGGCTATGCACACCCCTGGGCCCACACGTATGCACGCACCGCTGCAGGCGCACGCCGAATCCAGGTAAACGGTCCATCGCTACACCCCCGCGACACTGCGCACCAAACTCGCGCAGGACGTCATTTGGTAATGGTCAGTTTACTGGCCTGCCACTCCTGTGGGAGCGTGAACGAGCAGAGCCCAGGCGGGCATCTAGCACAATGCGATGCGCACAGTAGGCTTCATGCATTGCACTGTGTCTCTCCCAAATTCATATGTTAAAGTCACAGCCCCAGAACCTCAGAACATGACCTTATTTGGGAATAGGGTCCTTATAGATGTAATTAGTTAAGATGAGGTCACACTGGGGTAAGGTGGGTCCCTAATGCAAAGTGACTGATGTCTGTATTAAAAAAAAAAAAAAAAGGGGGGAGATCTGGATACGGACACCCACTGGGACAACACCATGTGAACGAACACGAAGGCGGACACCGAGGTCACGCTTCCCCAAGCCAAGGAATGCCAAAGGTCACCGGCAAACCACCGGAAGCCAGGTGAGAGGATGCAACGGGTCCTTCCTCAGGGCCCTCAGACGAGACAAACCCTGCCAACGCCCTGACCTTGGCCTTCTGTGAGACAGTACAGGTCTGTTACTGACGCCGCCCAGGGCGTGGCCCTTTGTCCCAGGGGCCCCGGGAAACGTATTCAGTAGGTGTGCAATAAATCAGGGAGGGGGGAGAGGGCGCAACAGAATTTCCGTTCGCTTCATTCCCAGCCTGTCTCCTGAGCTCCTGCTGTGCTCCCTGCTGGGGGAAGGGGAGGGAGGAGGGAAGACAGGAAGGAACTGAAGAAACAGGGCGGAATGAGGGCTAAGCGCGGAGGGACTAGGGACGGGGTCTGGCCCCAGCGGCCCCTCTCTCCCACCCGGTTCCCTCAAGTATCCAGCCCTCCCCACCCCTGTCACATGCTAGTCTCCAGAAAGAATCTAGGAATTCAAAGTGTCATTCCTTCCACGGTAGGGGCACGTACACTTCCAGAAGGATGTTGTAGGGGGCACATCGGGCCTCAGCCTGGGGCTGAGACCACGCTCATCACACCAGGGACCTCCCCGGGTCCCAGGAAACCTCCTGCCTCGGTGCCTCCAGGGGTTCGAAGCTCTCTGGTCACCTCTTCAGCACGAATGTCCACTAGGGCAGTGACCAGCAACATGCGGCTGCTAAGCACACGACACACGGTCAGTCTGACTTGAGATGTGTCAAATACGCGTCAGATTTCAAGGACTTAGTATAAACAAAAGAAAGGAAAACAGCTTAATAATTTTTTATTGATTGCATGTAAAAACGATTGTATTTTACATATGTTGGATTAAATAAAATATACTATTTAAATGGGTTTTACCTGTTTTCTTTTTTACTTTCTAAAAGGTGGCTGCTAGGAAATTTCAAATTACGCTTGTGAGTCACATTTTATCGTGAGTCAGCAGCACTGTTTTAGAAGGACAAGCTTTAACCTAAGCCTGGAGCGGGTAAAAAACCAGGGAGAAGTTCCTAAAGGTTTCATCTGAGCTAATAAAAAAAAAAAAAAAAAAAGCCAGAATTTACTGAGCATCTCATTATGCGCCTGAAACTTTTTATATATTTTCTAATTTAATCCTTAACTGAACTGTTGGTACTTTATTCCTACTTTACAAACAAGGTTTCCAATGCTGGGAAAGGTTCAACTCTTTGCCCCTGATTTCACAGTAATTAGCGGGAGATCGTGGGGTGGGGTGGGGGACAGGGCAGGGGTGGGGGGTGGTAGGAATCTTTCTTCCCATCAGACCTGCGGGCCAACTTCACCAGAGGGAAGGCGGGGGACAGAAGGCAGGGAGGGATGGCCCACTCTTGCCCAGGTCTCTCCTATAGAGAATTTGAGAGAGAACAAGCCAGGGCTTTGTTTCAACTCTATCCATTCTGAGCTCCTTAAGTTGTGTAATTTACAAAAAAAAAAATCAAATTATGTCAAGGCCTCTTATAATTGAGGGTAATTTGGGAAATAACTTCCGAAAACGGCAGATTTTACAGCTGTGTTACCATCTGGAAATCGCCGAGGTCGTTTTGTCACTCGAATGACCTTCTCTAGATGAAACGCACCAGATTAGAGTCACACAGACTGACACAGAAGAACCCCCTCAGGGCACTGAGTCTGCTCCCCAGATCTGAATACATCGGGTCAAATTAGGCTTCCCCAAACAGAACAACCGCCTATACAGACGGCCTGAATGAATGCGGATGGCATCATGTCAGCTTGGCCCAGGGGTGGGTCTTACTTCACAACTGTTATCTGGGCGCTTAGCTAGGTACTGGGGGTATGACCAACACAACCACGGGAGACCTTTAAATGTAACAGCTGTCTACGCCCATTTTCCAGGATGTGGGTTGAGTCTGTGCATGCACACACGCGTGCACACTCACACACACACCCTCACACAGAGGCACTCATGGCCTTTATAAATAAGCACACCAAGCTTACTAACAACAGGGTCTATCAGACAGAAAACGTAAGTCAAACATTTTAGGAAGTGCTCACAATGAATAGCCAGTAGCTTCCAGGCAAGAGGAAATCATCTATCTTATTATTATTATTCAACAAAATTCCAAGTGTGCATCTGCGAAATATCTAAGCCTATAGTACAGGGGCACAGCCTGGCCCCAGACCCCCTAAGACAAGTCCCGGGTTACCAATAATGGCTGATTAATGCCACCTCTGCTCTTGGCACTGTCCTAGGTGCTTTATATACATGATGTGGAATCTCACAAACCTGCAACACTGGTATCTCACTCCTACCTTAGAGAAGGAAAAGAGTGCTTGGGGAGGTTAAGGAATTGCCCCAGGTCTGGGATCCCCCAGTTCCTTCAAGCATCCAGCCCTCTCCTCTGACTCAAACCATGTCTGACTCGACTCTCCATCTGCCCTGGCTCGACTGGAAATCCGACCGGGGTACCTCCCCCAGTTTAAGGATAACTGAGCCCACTGGCCAAGGTAAAAGAGGCGGCCCATTGTCCCTGGTTTTCGCAGTGAGCTTCACTCATCTATTGTAATTCGCGATTAATAATGAAACATTCTCCCAAGCGCTGTGTGTAAGATCAAGTGAATGCAATATTTCATCTTTGTCAGCCAGCTGCCGTTCTGCTAGACAGACAGTAAGTAATATCTTTGCATAAGGAGTCGGTCCACAACTAAATCAATTAATCCCTCTTTGGCTGGTAGACAGCTGTTGGGTCAAAGCAAGATAATTAGACGGACTCGTCATTTACCAGGTGGTTGGTAATGAGGGGATTAATTGACCAGAGTTGGGGGCTGGACAATGTCTGCTCTTTCTTGCCTTCCCCAGTGTATACAACCATTCGGCATCATTTTTCCCAAACAACAATTCGAAAGGCAGAGAGCCCTTTCTCCCCTTCTCGCTCGTTCATCAGATGGTTGCTGATCCTTCAGAAGCGCCCGGCCTGGAACACGTCTGGGTCCTGCTTCTTACAGGACTGAGAACAGAGTAGGGCTCAAGTGTCCTTACACAGGGCTCCTCCCGGTACTCAGGCTGTCTTCTTGGCTTTGTCCACATTATACTGACCGAGTCTCCAGTGCTCAGGACATGGACCCACACACCCTCCTGGGGAGCACCTGAGGGAACGTGACCTCATCCCAGCAGGTGAGGCCAAGTGCACAAGACTGACATGGGGGCTTCATAGAAAGACAGCGGCAATGATGAGGAGCTACCTCAGCGCTCTGAGCTGTTTTTCACACAATGGGTCATGCGTTACATGAGAATCCGGGAGCTGTAGAACTGGAAGGGTCCTCCCAGACCCTTCAACCCAGGGCCCCGGAACTCTGCGGCCCATCAGAATCACCCAGGGAACTGGGAAAAATACAGACATCCCGGCCCTACCCTAGACCAACCAATAAAATCAAATTCCCTGGGGTGAGGTCTAGGCACTGACATTTTTTTTTGCTAGGCTCCCTGAGTGGCCCTAATGTGCAGCTGGGGTTGAGAACCGCGGATCTGGTCCGACCCCTTCATTTCATAGAGGAGGACGTTGCAGGAAGGAGGGGACATGACCTGCCTCAAAGAAGCCCCACTGTTCACAAGCGGCTGAGTCAGAAGCAAAAGCCGGTTCGTAAGTTGCACAGCATCTCCTGTGGGCTCCTCGGGACCACCGATCCTGCCGGCAGGTAAAGACTCAACCCTGCGGAATCGCGGCAAAGCATGACCCCCCTGGTACCAACCTCTCTTCCTGCCGCCTCTCCAACCAGCACCAAACACACCCCTTCACTCCAGCGACAAACTCCTCACTATTCCACGACCGCGTCACGGACTGTCCCCACCGTGGTCCTTGCTCCTGCCGTTCCTCCCCTCTGTGACGCCGTTCCCTCCTCTCTGTCAGGTGAAGTCCAATGCGCCTTCGAAGGCCTGGCTCAAATGCCACCTCCTCTATAAAGCCTCCCACTGAGACTTCCACCTCAAAGGGTTAACTACTCACTACCGATTCTCCCATAACTTTGTCAAAAGCCTCCATCACACAGCACTTATCCTGTTCTAATACCTACGGGCCTCTCTTCCCCATGTCTTTTTCCTTGGCTTATCCTACAAATGTCTGCAGGAGAAACAAACCTGGTCAAGTGTTGCTGAGAAAGCCCTTTCAGTAGGTGCTAGGAGAGTTCCCTGCCCCTCCTTAGACAAGTCAAGTTTTTATCCATCTAGAACATTCACCTGAAGCAATGATCTCAGCTTCCCAACGTCACCAATGTGTGCTGTCTGTCCCATAGCGGAGTTTTTGCAGGGGACTCCTGTTAAGCTTGACTACAGACAGCAGACAAAGGTCTCTCCAAACATCAGGTTCTGTTTATTGGACGACTACTGTGCATTCCATGAGCCTTGGCCTTGGCTTTGGGAATTTTCCAATGACCCTGAGCACATCCCAGGTCTCGGCTTGAATCACTGGGAAAGAGAACCTCAGAGAAGCATTTTTTCCACCCGGGAAAGATAAAGTGATCAGCTCTCATCCTCCTACAATCTTGCCAGGTCAGATAGACGCAGCCTGATCATTTAGGAGCTGTGAGACCTTGATAAATTGCTCAGCCCTTCTGAGCCTCAGATAACTTATGAAAAATGGGGCTATGAGATACTTTCCTTTCAAAGTTGTTTGTTAAGGTTCAATGAGATATGTGTGAAAAACACCTAAAATAGTCACGGACATGTATTATTCATTCAATGACTAGTACCTTTCTCTCTCCCTTTTTTTCTTTCCTCCCTACCTTCCTTCTTCCCCTCATTCCCTCTCTCCATCCTCCCCACCCCACCCAGAGCCTACCTTATGGAGAAGTAAATGTATTTTAACATATTGAAGACTGGACCGATAAGGATCCAATTTTATTATTATAATAATAAAATATCGACCGGTCCTCAGAGACCCCCTTAGGAATGACTGCAGCCCACGGGATCGAGGACAGCCCCACGCAAGCTTCTCGGACTCAGTGCTCACGGTTTCTTTGGTCAGCCCCTGGGCTGTGCATCTGTCTTCTGGGAACGTGGTAATCACAGAGCAAGGAGGAGAGCTAAAGAAAGAACCAGGCAGGGCAGGGCTGAACCACATGAGTGATGCTGGGAAGACTTCAGGGACCCACGAGAGGACCAGGCGGCGGGCGAGGCAGAAGGGCAAGCCGTCTCGCCCTCGCTGGCATTTAGGGGCAATTATGACCTATTAATGGCTGACATCGTCGTGCTGCCCTGGGAGGCTGGGCTGAGCCAGGGCAGCCCGCAGATGTGCTCGGCCCACAAATGTGCAGTTGGCAACTCCTGAACTTTCAGTGACTTGACGCCAGCTGATCTGATCGGCAATTACGTTTTATTTTGGGGCCACGGAGACAGCAGAGAACCGGGAAAATTATAAGACATCAGACTGCAGTTTTTCTAAGAATATCAACTACAAACTTTTTTAACCAATTGTTGTTTTAATGGTTAGAGGTTTACAAGGCACTAAAACAAAAAACCTTGGACACTAAAATCAGATTATAGCCAATTTTCCCAAGGGAGTTTTAAGCCTCGGTCCAATGAAAATGTGGGTGTGATATTTTTTTTGTGTGGGGGGGGGGTGGGGGAGAGAAGATGGGGTAATTTCTGCCAAGAGAATTTTGCTGGCAACAATGAGTATAGCATAGAGATAAATGGAATTGGAGTTTGTCCTGGGTTTGAATCTTTGCTTAGTAGCTGTATGACCTTGGGCAAGTCGTATAAGCTCAGCCTCAGTTTTCCCATATATAAAATAGGGGTGTAATGCCTAGCTTGAGGCTTATTATACACATTCGATGAGATATTTATAAACATTTAGATAAACATCTGATCTACGGCAGCTGTCCCCCAACTTTTTGGCACCAGAGACCAGTGCCCCTATGAGAATCCAATGCCTGATGACGTGAGGTGGATGTGAGGCGGTGATGCCAGCGCTGGGGAGCGGCTGCAAACACAGATGAAGCTTCGCTCGCTGGCCCGCCGCTCACCTCCCGCTGTGAGGCCCAGTTCCCACTAGGGCCATGGACCAGTGCTGGTCCATGGCCCAGGGACCGGGGACCCAAGTCTACTGCGCCAGTTCATGGTAACAAGAATGTGCCCTTCTTGCCATAATGTTGGTTTCTTATCTGAAATAAATGGTTCCTGTTTTCACCATCATATATCGAACCCAAATAACCGGTTGGCCTCAAAAGGACAAATGGCATCTGCAGGAGCAATTTGGTTTCTAGCAATTACAGGAGTTGTCATCTGCCTCTGTGATAACATCGGTCCAGGCTTAGCAGCTTCAAAAGCTTGGCTGGTTGGGAAACATGAGAAACTGCAACCAAGCCCGATCAGGTGTAAAGTTTCTAAGTGTCTCATGGACACAAAACCTAACTAAACTCAGCAGGAGTGCTCACTCCTTTCTTCCCCCTTAACGCTCTGGCCCACGGCAGCCTAAATGATCACCAAGACAGTTTCTGACTGAGCTTGCGTGGGAATAGAAACATAATTGCAGCTTGTAAAGGAAACCAGCCTAAGAAAAAACAACCCAGGACAACATCCCGAGGAAACAGGGAGATCTTCCTGCAGGAACATTTTCCTGGTTTCCCGTGAGAGGGGTCAGACAGCTTGCCCACGACATTCTTGACGGAGGGCAGTGACTCAGCCACCTACGCCCTCACAAATGGCTCCCAGTGCGGCCTCACCAGCCCCATCTTTCCTCCCAAGTCCTAGGCTACTACTGCTAAGTGAGCATCTCACCCAGATGGCGCTCATAACCCAGTTGGAAGTTAGAGCTGACATGACCTCTACCCAGGAAAGTTCTCTCCTTTGATTCATTTACAAATGGACCAAGCGGAGTCTCACTTGCCAATCAACTCACTCACGTCAACCCTGGAATAACAAGAGGAACCAGACGTGGAAGGCTAATCACACCAGCCCTGCTCACTCTTTTGTGCTCACACCTGGCATTGAGCCGCATGCAGCAGGCACTCGTAATAGCAGATAAAGGAGTAAATGAGTGAATGACTCTGAGAATAAAACACCATAGGAGGCACCGGGGAGGGCACATCTTCTCATGCGGCCCTGCAAGGGGAAGCAGCCTCCACGGGGTCAAGTTTCTCGCCCACGCTCACATAGCTTATAAATGAGGAAACCAGGCTTTGCACCCCATCCGATATTGAAGCCATTCTCATGACCATGACAATGACGAGTCGTTTTTACACAGCCTCTGACACATCAGAGTTATTTCGTCCTCCCAACATTCTGGAGATGGGAAAACTAACCTAATCCCTCAAGGAGGACTCATCGTATAGTCGAGGTTGCACAACCAGTTGGAGGTAAAGTAGGAATCTGAACCTCGGCTTTCATTTTTCAATCGCAGATCTTTGGGGGCCCCCGCTACAGGCCAGGCCCTATGTTAGGTTGGGGCAAACAGCATACACACAGTCCTGAGGTCTGGAAGCTCCGGCCAGAGGGCCATGTGCTTTAGAAGTCGGCTCTTCCCGTGATACCACACGCTGCCCATAGAACTTCCTCAGAAAAGCAGCCGTGCTTCGGCGGTGTTGTTTTTGAAGGGGACAATGACGTGAGAAGAGAGAATGCCAACAAGAAGACTGCATCTCAGTACCGCGTGTTCTTTTCTACACGGCCGACCGGAAATCCTACCTTTTGTCGAAGTTCGTTCTACCTCTTCCCGAGGACAGTGTGCGAACCAGCTGGAAGACTTGCCTTTTAAAATCAGATTATTTGGCCACCAAGCAAAACCCAAATATCTAATTCCCTGCTGGATCCCAGGAAAGAAAGCCTCTGGCAATCTGAGTTTGCAGTTAGCTCGCCTCTGGCCCAGCCGCATTGGAGGGCCAAAGTGGAAGAGCCCACAGGGGAGTGAATTAACCTGGTGAGGCCACCCATGATGCACAAACACGGGAGTCTGTTTCTCCAGAAGGGAGTGCGAAGGAGAGACAGGGAAGAGGTGCGGGGTCAGAAAGTCCTCGGGCTCGTCCCTTTACAAGATGTCTGAGAACTCAGCACCGTTTGAGAACCAAGCAACATCTTCCTCCACCACGTTGGACCCTGGTCCACAGACATACCATCAAATACGAATTTGATAGAAAGTAAAGCTCGAAGACTATAGCCAAAGAAGTGAATTTCCTCCCCCTCCTTTCTCGATAGCTATCAAAAGTCAGCACGCAGGCCACTAATTGTTCACTCGCCAGTTCTCTGCGTGGAGTGCTAATTAATGTTCCCACGAAAGGCCCAGCCTTGGCATCTACACATCAACACCCACGGGGACCGAGCCTCCCTCTGCTCCAAGATCCCCACAGAGGGCATTTTCCCTTGTTCGGAGCTTACTTTGATAATCAAGTCCGATTTACCATGACAATCACATGAGGGCATCTTGCCAAAATGGCGCAGCGAGGCAGGACTCCTGGGACATCGCTGGCCTTTAATGATCGGACGTGGGCACCGGGCGGCAAGGATCACCCACACGTGAGCCTTCTTTGGGGGTGACTGCGCAGCCCATCGGCTCTGCAGCTTCAGAGTCCCATCGCTGGCACCTGTGACTAGTACCTGGGCAGGTCTGAAAGCTGAGGCCAGCACTACGCCGAGGCACTTCCGTAATTCTAACCACCTCTCGGTAGAACTTCAGAGCCATTACATAGAGAAAGAGGGACCAGGAAAGGAACCGCTGAAGGGAAAATGCCAGGCAGTGCGAGGAAGTTTCAAATTCCCAAAGAACAGAAGTTTGTAGTTGTTCATTTCCCACCCCCTACACCCCCCCCCAACACACACACACACAACTGACGCATGGAGACAAGGAGGGTGTTTCGAAGGACTTACCTGGGTCGGGTTGTAGAGCTCCTGCAGGGGGCTTCGAGACCCCTTCCGGCAGCAGATGTCCACGCCGAAGGGGTTCCTCCGCATGACTGAGGAAAGAAAGTGAAGGCTCATCAGACTCCAACGGCAAAGGTTTGTGGTCCGACAAAGAAAAAGGCACAGAGGAGGGAAGGAGAACAAGGAGGGAAGGAAAAGAGAGAACCGGCTCGGAGTAGAAGCTGCAGCTTTATCTAACGGCGTCGGGGGCCATTCCGTCTCCCCCAACGTTCAGGCATCTCTACACGCAGAGGACATAAATAATGCTAAACATTCTTCCCAGCGGACTTTTGAGAAAACAAGACAGGCATCTAAAACGTCACAATGAAGCTACTTAGAAAAGACAGTGTAAACGTTATTCTAAGAGAGTGAGTCTGACCAACGACAGCCCTCAACAATCAGTTCCAGCCTTATTCCTGACCCCCGAGCATATCTGGTCTCCCCAGATCGGTGCGGGGCCTTCCCCAAGCAGGCTTTTCCCACTGGGTAAGTCAGCGGCCCGACCTCCCCAAAGCCTCTGGTAAATTAGGCTGTTTTTACTGCAAGTATCAGCTTGAGGCACCAAGGATAAGGGTACACAGTTCTACACAGACAGAGGTGACACTTACAATTAATAAAAGTGGAGGAATTCAGTGAACTTAACCCAACAGTATTGAAGACACCAAGAACGATTTTTAAATGGAAAAGGATCCTCTCTTTTTTCATTCTTCTGGTTCTCAAAACACCCTCACACAGTGTCTAATAGTCGCCTGGTTGATAATTATTTGTTGGAGGGAAGGAGAAATGAAGGGAGGAAGGAGAGAGAGGGTGGAGGGGAAGGACGGAGGAAAGGAAAGAAGGAGGGACGGAAAGGGGAAGCAGAGAGGGAAAGAGGGAGGGATGGAGGCGGGAAGACGAATTGCCAAGTGGACAAGCGCCTTTTCTCACATCGGGAGGCAATTCGTTCGTTGAATGACATCGTAGGGGCCATGGACAGAACAAGGGAAGCGGATCCTGTCACAAGCCTAGAGGGTTCACCCGCACCAGCTGTGTGACCTTACACAAGTTACCCGACCTTTCTGCGCCTGTTTCTTCACCTGTAAAATGGGGAAGGGAACAGGCCCTAACTCCTTGAAGTTGGTCATAAGGATTAAATGCGTTACTACTACTTGCATAATGCTTAAACTGAGTGCCAACCCCCCCCCCAAAAAAAAATGTTTGTCATAAATTTTTGAAGCTATAAACAAGATTTGCACATAATTTATGACCAAAAAAAAAAAAAAAAAAATCTCTTACCCATCCCCACACCACCTGGAAGGAAGGTGGTAACTGCTCTATTCTTGAGTCACCAGGTGAGCTGATAAGCAGTTACCAGACCTCGGCCAGGCTTCGGGATTCTCTGACAGAAAAGCATTACAGACAGGGAAGACTGGGCAGAAAGGGATAAACCTCTGTGAGAGGCCAACTCAGGGTCCAAAGGGTGAGGGACGCCTTTTCGACAAGTAGCCGATTACTTCCGGAAAGTCTCCAGGGGAACCCGCTCCTCATGCGATTCTCTCTTGTCGTGTCACTCGGAGCCACGTGGAAACTTGGAGAGTAAATCACCAGTTCCAGCAAAGTCACAGCTGCGCTATCTTTCTCCTGCTTTACTTCCTAGGGCAGAGTCGGCGGACTTTCCACGGAGGGCCGGACAGTGTTTGGGCTTCGTGCGATATGTTTTCCGCTGTCGCCTCCCAACTCGGCCGCTCGCACAATGCAGAAATGAATGGGTGTGGCCGTGTGCCAGCACAACTTCGTTTGCGGACACGGAAATCTGAATTCCAAGTAATTTTCACATGTCAGGAAATGCTCTTCTTCTTCTGATTCCCCCCCCCACCCCGCCCCCCAACCATTTCACAAAAACAGGCGGCGGGCCAGATTTGGCCCACAGGCTGCAGTCTGCTGGCCTCTGCCCTAGAGAACGAGCCCAAGTCTTCCCAGGGTCAGCGGTCTGAACCCCAACACACCCTTTGCGGCCTGCAGCCCTCTCTGGGCAGGAGGCGATCTGCAGGCAACTGTCCACACACAAAAGCCACTAGAATCTGATCTGGCTGACGGGGGAAAACACTGGTCCTTTGTTCGTCCACATTTGCCTTGAGAAGAGGGGGGGAAATCCACGTTGTGTTTTTCTTTAATTTATTACTTCATTTTTCATTTCCACCCAAAACGAGGTAAACCGTTAAATGCATGCAAGCTGCCCTCGGCGCACAGCGACATAGCAACACTTCGGAGGAGAAAAAAACAGCCATAAAACTTGTAAAATTATGCCCACGCCATGCAAGATTAAACTCTCCCCATGGCGGCAGACAGGCTCACCCAGACCTGTGGCTGCGGGACCGCCACGGAGAAAACCCGACCATGAAATCCATTAAAAGTCAGCTTTTATGGGGGGCAGTATTATTTAATTGGTTTATTTTTCTAATACAAGGCCTTTAAAATGCTTCGACCGTGTGGGGCCTGCAGCATGGGCCCTTTCCCGAGGCCGTCCGCCCTCGGTGTCTCCTCCAGCCCTGCCCGTGACTTCATTGGGTGCCATGTGAACCAGCTTCGGCACCCCAGGCCACAAAAGCCAAAAAGACCTTGTGTGCTTTTTATGGGAATGATAACAATCCCACCATTTATGGAGCGCTTACTGTGTGCCAGGCGCTTGGTGAAGTTTAATCCTTCACACGGTGAAGGAAGTACCTGCATTTTACAGATAACCTCTCTGAGCACCCTCCTCCCCCCTTAACTTCAGGAACTTGACCGAGGTCAAGGCCACATGGGTGGAAAGTTGCCACGCTTAGACTCAAACCTGACTACTGGGCTCTTCATGTCCAATGACAGCAATGAGGACCTACTGTGTGCCTGGGAGATAAAAGGAAAGCTGGCAATTATGCACTTACGTGTGAGAACACGTGTGAGTGTATTTGTCCTGTGTGTGTCTTAGGAAAAGTGGCATCCGAGGAGGCTGAGCTACCAACAAACGCACATGGTGGCAGCTAACGTTTAGAGAGAATGGGCACAACGGTCCTACCACTACTGTCCCCACTGCACGGACGGAAATACTGAGGCCAGGTTAGGGAACGGGCCGAAGACTCGTGACTAGTGAGAGGCAAAGACAGGATTCGGACACAGGAAGCGCACGGTCTCAGCCGCCGCACTAAACCAGCGGCAAGCGCCCAGTCCACCCAACATCTCGATAGGTTCCCCCTGGCCTGAGACCCGGTGGGCGGCCCCCTTCTAGGACAGGTGATTTAAAACATAACCCAGTGTTACAGGACTCATCAAAACAATGTGAGATGATGGCCAAAGCTATTAGCTACCAGCTATTAGACTCTTTCATTTATTTCTTCGATACATGTTCATCAAGCACCTATCAGACGCCAGGCTTTATGTATGTACAGACCCTCTCCGTCGCATCCATGTCATTTCTCTGGTGCTTGGCACACAGTGGGTACTCAACGAGGTCTGCGAATGATCTAGGATTTACGGCTTCCTGTACACACACCGGACAGCTTGCTTCCAGCTATATCTGGAGGAAACTGCCAGTAACATCAGACTGCTGTTATTTTTTCCTTTGAAAACGAAAGGTCTGATGATTAAAAGCCCTAAGAAAGGAATCCCTGAGAACACTGAACAGTGGCCTTGCACTGTTCAATCACAAGATTTATTTAGCAAAAACATTTTTTTTTCTTTCTACACTCAAATAGATGAAATTCAAGACTATTTTTGGAAGAATCTAATTGGCTCAATTTATGGTATGATTTCTTGGACCCAGGAACAAACAGTTCTACATATTCCAAGGTACACAAATGAAGCTAAAATGAAAATCAAGCCACTCGAGTTTGTTTCAGTACGATGACAAGCATGTTGGTTTTCAGTGAATGCTCCACTCCTGTTTAGCGGAGAGCAGGTGACTAGAGAGGCAGCTCACGACAGAGGGGTGGAGCTATCTCCTTCTCTGAGTGGCTCCCTGGGACCCTGCCTGTGGAAGGGAGTTGCTAGATTATTAATTCAGGTCTAAGGACATAAAAGTGAAATGCTGTGGAACTTGCCTTTGAATGCGTTTCATAAAACCAAAGGCACTTGGAATTCTGAGGGATTACTGTCCAATTCCTTCAATTCACGAAAGAAACCCAGGAGCTTAAGCGCTCGCCCAGGGTGGCTGGTAGCAGAGCCAGGGCTGGAATTCGGGCTTTATAAAAAGATACAGTAATAGTTAGAATAATCATCATGAGAACTACCCATTTACTGAGGATGGACTGTGTGCCTGAGATGCCCGATATAATGCTAAGCCTTTTTTTCACACTGCTTCATGTAATTCTCATAAAAACCCTGTTAAAATTAATAATAATAATAACATCATTCTATTTCCATTTTACAGTCGAGGAAACAGAAGTCCAGAGAGGTGAAGTAACTTGTCCCATATCACAGAGCCAGCAAATGACAGCTCATGCAGTGGATTCAAACCTAGGCCTATCTGTTTCTAGAACCAGCGGGGTCCTTATCACCTTATCATGCTATGGGCATGCCAAAGGCAGTAAAAGTTGCTTTTACAATTCACACACTCCAACCACAAAAATCAGTGCTCTGCTTCCCTCCACATTCAAAACAAAGCACTTCTACGCTAAATCACCCCTAAATCACCCCGTCCAAATGGGTCTCCGCCCCTTACATTGGCAGAACAGCTCTGTCAACCAGCTGACTTCGGACACTTCCCAAATGTCCTGATTTGCTAATGGCCTGGGCACAAGTCCTCCCCCAGACCCACACGCCCCCCTACACTCTGAGAGTCCAGGGCCACAGTGCAATTACAGAGACAGTTTCTCCAAATGCACAGATTCATGCTGGTGCCTCAGGGCAGCCCAGCCCAGCCCATCTGTCAAAAGGATGTTGAGATGGGACAGCGTCTGAGTCAACCTCATCAAGTTAGAAGGGTGAGTGACACCCAGCCCCCTCAGAGGGAACCGTTCCGTAAGGACAGGCCATCCATTCTGTTTTGTAGCTGTGGGACCCACTGCCTGCCCTGAAAGGCACTGTGTCACAGCTCTCCCCAACCCCCTCTGGAGGTCACCCTACTGAAACCAGAGTGACCAACCATCCTGAGTTGCCTGGGACTGAGGACACTCCCAGGACTGGAGACTTTTGGTGCTGAAACCAAAAAAGTCGCCGGCAAACTGGGACAAGTTGGTCACCCGGCAGAGTCCTTTGGAACGAGAAGGTCGAGGAGCTGAAGTCGATCAGGACTGGATTCAAGTCTTAGTTTCACTATTAACTAGTCTTGAGACATTGGGTCAATGTCCTAATCGCCAAAGCTCAACTATGAAATGCAGTAATAATGCCTATATTCTAAGGTGGTTATAGAAATTAAATGAAAATGGGAAACAGCCTAATACATGGCACCCAAAACCATCCATGTGGAAAGTCACAGTCTTGGATCCTACCCCTAGCTCTGCCACCAAAGGGCCTCTCACCTTGAACAAGGTCTCCTCGGGCCTCACACTTCTCCTAAGTCAGGGAAAGAGGTAAAACCAGGTGATCCCTAAGTCCCTTCCACCTCAAAATTCCTCATCTCTAAGTAGAGGGCAGCGGGACGTCTCCCTGGAGAACTATAGTTAGAATAGTGGGGGTGGCTGGCAGTTAAGCAGTAATGGGGGCGGGAGGGAGAGGAGAATACGGCCAGGAGGGCCTGGGACAGAAAAAGTAAAATCTTAGCTGGGAAGCAGGTATCCCTCCATTTCTTCCCAATTTACAATCCTCTACCAAAGACCAGCACACTGGTTGGATGGCAAGGCTCTTCATATAGAAAAATGCGTAATAATAATAATAATAATTAATTAAAAAATATATGGGAACCCCCCCCCAAAAAAAAAGTCTTATAAGATACAGAGCTGGTGGTGTCTAGCTCTGCGGGAGCATGGGCCACAGGGGCAGTTCTTGGAACAAAATGCTCTTGTCTAGGCCACCCAGTGCTCAGGCCTGGAATTCCACCGGAGGAGGGAGGGGATCGGGGCTCAAAGGTCTCAGAGTGGGGAGAAGCCCATCCTCTCCCTGAAGTGCCCACGCCTCTCCTTCAGGGTTTTACTCCTGTTCTTTGGCTGTCAGCATTGCCCTAAGAGCCACCACTCTCCTCTAAAATGCAAAGTGAGAAGCTCCCTTTGAGTCACTGGCTATCACTAGAACCTGAATTACTTGTTTTGGGTCTGTCTCTGGAAGGGACACTCGGACCTGGAGGAAGGAGGAAGAAGAGAGCAGAATGAAGGGAAGAGTGGGGAGGGGCGGGAGAGAGCCACGAAGCCCCAAGGGTCCCTCCCATCACAATCTGGCTCGGAGTTGGCTCCATCCTAAGCAGTTATCTCAGGCACGCTGAACCACTGCTTTTAATTTTCCTCGTTTGTTCCTGCCCAGAAAAGAATTAAGAATCCAAACCCATGTTAGAAGTCCGAAGGGTTCTTATCCCCCATCTGGCCACTCCCACTCGTTTTCAGAGGAGAAAACTGGGCCCAGCGAGGGGACAGAATGGCCAGAGGGCTGTGAGAGCAGGGCCCGGACTCTCCTGGGCCGGCTCAGACCTCCAACTCTATGATCTGGCAGCCACGCCCCACACCTGTCTTGTGTGCCCCTCTCTACCTGCCCTCCGCCTAAGTGCTTAGTGCACACAGTAGGTACGTTTGTGTCAAAGGAATGAAATAAAACAGATCAAGCGACCTGAAGGTTTAACCGAAAGCTATTTTTTCTGCCAAAGGGTATCAAGGCCAAAAACACTTACTCACAGCCAAAGAACAAAGAACTTAGCATGTTCTTTCCTCCCAGACTTCCTCGAAATTAGGCCTTCTTAGTCAAAGGAGTTAAAACGAACAAAAACATAAGCAAAATAAATGATACATTCTTGTGGAACCCTATAGCCTTAAAGGAGTTCTATAAGCACTCTAGCGTCTCTCCCTTATTCCTCAAGACCATCTGGTGGTGGGTGGTATAACGCCCATTTTAAAGATAAGGAAACTGAGGCTCAGAGAGGATGAAGGTACCCGATGACCCAGCTAGTGAGTGGTAGACCAAGCCCCGCATGCTTTCCCCGCTCCTCTGAGATGAACCATGTTACAGCTTACAGATGTTCAGAACTGGAAGAGGTCAAATGAAAAGGCAATCCTGAAGACTGGCCCAGCATTCTCCAACTAACCGGGGCCTTGGGGCGCTTTATAGACATTCGGCACCCTTGTGTTCACAGGTGACCTTTCAGGAGCCCCCAAACACTGAGATAGGAGCCCGGATCAGCCTAAGTTTTCATTAATACTATTATCAAACTTCGATTTTCCAACTTCCTATTTCATTCCTGCTGGCAGAGCCATTCAAAACCATTTCCAGATCTGTTTCCTTATTGGAGCCCCTACAAGCAACCACTAAAGAATACTGAGGGATTTGGGGGTTTATTTCATTTGGGAATAATCTAAACCTTTATTAGAGCTAATTCCCATGTCAGTCTCTCCACCGACTGTAAATTCCTCAAAGCTCTTCATGCCCAGCCTGGGGAGGTGGCTGCAGAATTAAAGTGAATTGAACTTTTGGCAGATGAAGGTCAAGGATATAAATCTGAGAATTAGGTGAATGCACTTGGTATATAGCTCAGGATGAGAAAAGACACAGCTTCATCTAAAATCCAGGAGATTTATCGTCATAGAAACCTGCCACAGAGGGACTTTGATATTCAGCTTTGAAAAAGATACTGTATACATTACATTTACCTGCTGGGAGAAGGCTGACCATCAAATATCCTCACCAAAACCAATGGCCTTTGCAGTCAACCCACCTCCACTTTTTAGATGATTCTGGCCCAGATGCAAAAACGGGCCCAGAGCAGAGGGTTATAGCAACTTCCAAAAAGCACAGGGTCCCTGCTCACGTGCAAGCCAGCTGTCAATTAGATGGGTTAGTGTAGAATCAGATGCATCTAGGACAAGAAGGGGCTTTAGAGACCATCTGGTCCAATTACTTTCACACAAGCCAAAACCACACAACTCACTTTTCTATGTCATTTTATATACCTCAATCCGATGGAACTCACTTCATCCCCAGGCCCCGCATTATAGGTGGAGAAATGGATGTCCAGGAGCGTTAAGTGGTTCATTTAATGTCACACTGCTAGTTAGAAACAGAGGCGCAGCAAAAAGAGGGTCTCCTGACTCCTGTCCTTGTCCCTTTCTCCTCTGCACCCCATTTACACACAAATATACATAATAAATCTGGAACAAAGCTTTTGTGAAACAGTTCTTATCCTTACTACGCGTGATGAACTGATATTGATATTTTCTATGCTCTTCTATGTTTTTAACACTAGTCACACAATTCATTAAATTGATTTTACAACCCACCAATGGGTCTTGACATATGGCTTAAAAAACCCTGACTTAGATATCTTGAAAGAATCAAGTCAAAGATAAAAGTGTTGGTTCAATTTGAGGTTGTTTATGAGCTGAATACATTAAACACTGATAAAGAGAGCTGTGAGTTCTTGAAATGTCTCTCCCTAATTAATGTTCCCCATCGTAGTAAATGCCACCACTATGCACCTAGCTGTGCAGACCCAACATCTAGGAGTCATTCTGGATTCCCTCTCCTTCATCTGCTACACCTCACCCATCAGCACATCTCAGCCCTTAGGTACCACTCTGGTCCAAGCCACCATCACCTACCCCTAGGCCAGGACAAAAACCTCTTGACTGGTCTCCCTACTGCTGCCTTAGCCTCCCTACTCTATTCTCTATTAGCTGCCAGAATAACCAAAAAATGGAAATCGGATCAGGACGTCCTCCTAGCTCCAAAGCCCTCCCACCATCTTAGGAGGCTCTACGTGACCTAGCTCCTTCCTGCCTTGTACCCATCCTCCAGCCGTACAGGTCATCTTGCTGTTCCTCAAAAATGCCGAGCGTGAACCTCAGGGCCTTTGCACCTACAGTTCCATCAACCTCGAATATTCTTCCCCGAAGCCAATATGGCCGCCCTCTTCTTCCTTCTGGTGTCGGATGCCGTTAACAGCTCTTGGGAAAGGCCTTCCCTGACCACGGGATCTAACAGAGCCTGTCTTCTTTTCCTCACTGTCTCTTCCCTGCTTGGTTTTTATTCTTCTGCAAGACACTATTGCCTCCTGACTTTTTATTTTAACTGCTCTCGTGACCACTGTTCATCACTACCTGGAGACTGGTAAGCTCCATGAGAGAAAGGACTTGGATTGTCTAGTCTAGCATGACAAGTACTCTAAAGAGTGCCTAAATTCAGGGCCTGAATGAAGGAATGAATGAATGAGAGCTCTTTTCCCAAAAGATAAGAAACCAGACGATTTTTGAAACAGTGTTCTTAGTCCAATCTCTTCTAAACTTTCCTGATAAGAGTTATTCAAGGTATTTTTACATTCCCGGCCCCTGAATCAGGCTCTTCCTGAGAGCAGCCCAGGAAGCTAGAGAGCTGAGCAAACGCTCAGACAGGAGAAATGGGGGTGCACAGAGGGTGCACATGCAAGGCAGTCTGCAGGAGAGGAGGGGACGAAACTCGTTCCCACCAGGGCCAGGGAGCTCAGGGGACAGGCTGGAAGGTGTCACAGGCAATGTCCTTCCAAGGGTCACATAGGGCCTGGCCACAAAGGTGTGCCGAAGGGACCAAGATGTCTTCATTTCTTTATATCTATTTTAACTCATTCTAAAAAGGATCTGAGGTCAGACTGGAAAGGCGTTCATTTGATTCTGAATAAGATCTTCAAGGCAAAGAAATAATGGCTTTTTTTTTTCAATTGTGTTAAATATACATAACATACAATTTACCATCTTAACTTTCAGTGGCATTAAGTACATTCACACTGATGAGCGACCATCACTACCATCCATCTCCAGAACTGCTTTTATCATTCGAAAACTGAAACTCTGTCTCCATGAAACAGTAACTCCCCGTGCCCCTCCCCCAGCCCCTGGTTCCCACCGTTCTACTGAATCTGACCACTCTAGTACCTCACGTAAGTAAAATCATACAGTACTTAGCCTCTCGCGTCTGGCTTACTTCACTTAGAAACTTCAAGTTCCATCCACATAACAGCGCGTGTCAGAATTCCACTCTCTTAAATACTACTATTCCATTGTATGCCATCCACGGATGGACATGGAGTGGTGTCCGCCTTTTGTGAATAATGCCGCTGTGAACGTGGACCTATAAAAATACCTGTTCTAGTCCAGGCTGGCGGTCTGCTTTCTAAGCCGTCCTGCGGGGGAGGGCCGTGGAGCTATAAACCTGAGGTGGCGGGACTGGGTCTTCCGTGAGGAGACATCTGAATCAGATGGCGAGTCACCTGAGTCTGGCTCATGGTCTGTAAGAGTCCCTACTCGGAGGCAGAGCGTACGTCCTCGGCCAGGCCTAAACCATAAAGAAACTTCAGGCCACTGAGATAATAACCCAAAATATTGCTAGAGGTGACCCCTAAATTGTTTGAGACAGCTAAACCGTTTCCCTAAAGATTCAGCCCAGCAGGATTTCAAATTAAGTACAGAAAATGTCCAAAATAGGCCAATATATAGACACAGAAAGTACAGTAGTGCTTGCCGAAGGCCTGGCGTCGGAATGGTGAGTGACGGTAAACAGACACAAAGGTTCTTTTTAGAGGGATGGAAATGTTCTAAAATTAGATTGTGGTAATGGCTGCATAACTCTGAAAACAAACTAAAATTCATTCAATTCTATACTTAAAATCGGTAAATTTTATATTATATTATATGCCAATAAGGCTATTTAAAAAAAAATACAGAAATATGTAAGAAAACCCATAAGATTAACATATTTTGACCTATTTGAATTAGATCTACCTTGCAATATTATATTATTTACATATTTATAGATTTATAGATTTCTTTGTCAATCAGATAACTGAAGTACTCAAGAGGGACATTAAATGTGTTCACTTTTAAATGCAATTTAAATTTTTAAAAGGTTAAGTTTATTAAAGGGTCAAATATGAATCAAAAGCTACCCTAAATGGAACTGTTTACATTCACTAGATTTATGAATAGAAAAGAAGGGTTTTTTTTTTCACTTAAAGGCTAGCTTCCTAGATTTGGAACTTTAGATTTTTCAGAAGCCTAATTTTGTACACAACTGTTGCCCTAAGCACATAAAAATGCTCACATTAATAGAGAATTAACAGGAATTGGCACCTTCGGGCTGTTCTGAGCGTCCAGAGTGAAGAACCAGCCACCTCCCCCTTCCCCCAACCTCAGCACTAATTCTGCTCCTAAAACCCTTAGCTTGGCGGACAAATTTTTTCATTGAAAAACCTAAGACCCTGTGGAAAAACACAGTTCAAGGAACTGAAATTGGCAGTTAACCTAGGAAAGCCCTCATAAATTATGTTTTATGTTCACTTAAATAAAACGAGAGACACAGCCCCGGCAGTCCAGATCATATTAATTACCTTCTACACACCTTAAACGAATAATTATGGGCATCATACAGTTACTTTCCATTTACCCTTCCTTCCCCCTGGAGAATTTTTACTCTCTCCCTTACAGTTTCCCTGGAATGCTTATAAAATTTATTTTGCAGTGATGCAGATAACATGCCAAAATACCTTCTCCTCTGTGGCCGGTGCTCCAAGTCTGATTTTACGACTTGGAGACATTCTGGTCTGCCTCCGGGGTTCCCCCACAGCTTCAGAGATACCGGAGGTTAAAATAGGTTGGCTGCTTGAGAAGGGAAATATTCTAGGTAACCTTTACTGAAGCTACTCAAGCATGGCAGGGCATGAACCCCAAACCTACTCTCTTCCCTCCAGTATGGAAAACTGTTCAGCTCTCTGCAGGATCATTTCATGCTAATACGGTCGGGCTGTGCTGGGCAACCCCACTTCTTGCAGAGGGCTCTACACGCCCTCATCCTGACCCCCATCCCCACCCCACCCCTCAGCCACACTGCCTCTCTCAAATGCCCGAGGGGACTGGGACCCATCCTTTGTCTTCCCACCTGGGAAAACTTGATCTCAATCAAGGTTCTGCTTTCTTTCCCTTCTCTCCACCGTGACCTACATGGCAGAAAGGTGACCCGGTGAAGGCCATGGTGGAGTGGCCTGAAGAGTGCCCCCCCTAAATTCATGTCCACTAGGAACGTCAGAATGGGGTCCGATTTGGAAATAGGGTCTTTGCAGATGTAGCGAGTTAAATTAAGATGAGGTCCTACTGGACTAAGGTGGGCCCCAAACTAATGACTGGTGTCCTCATAAGAGGAGGAGGGGACACAGAGAGAGACACACAGAGAGGAAGGCCCTGTGAAGACAGAGGCAGAGACTGGAGTGACGCAGCTACGAGCTGAGGAACGCCAGGGATGCTGGCAGCCACCGCAAGCTAAGCCGAGGCGAGGCAGGATTTTTCCCTGGGGCCTTCAGAGGGAGCACAGCCCTGCCTACGCCTTAATGTCAGACCTCCAGAACTGTGAGAGAATAAACTTCGGTTGTTTTAAGTCATCCAGGTTGTGGTGCTTTGTTATGGCAGCACTAGGAAACTGATACACATGGGTTCACATCCTAGGTGACCGTGACAATATACTCAATCTCCTGGCCTCAATGATCTCATCTGTAAAACGAGGATAACAATATGCCTATTTAGTAGGGATATTGTGAGAATGAAATAAGTTAATCCACGTCAAGCGTTTGGAGCAATATTTAGCCTAAGGTAAATGCTCCATAAGCTACATTAGCTACCATTCCTGGTGTCCAGTACCCTCTTTTTCTAATTATTCCCCAAGAGAGCACCTCAAAATCCTCTTCTAGTACAACCAAAAGTCTCACTATTATGGACATGATAGATACACATAATTTCACAAATCAGAGAGGAACTAGCCCACGGATAATGAACAGAAGGATTAGTGATGCATGATGGAGGTCTAACCATTTTGGCTTTGCTCAAGATGCATGTGAGGCATGCCGAAGTGTGGCTGCTGGACAGACAGTACCTTGGCTCTGGAAGCAAGAGACAGCTCAGAAGAGATGGTCACCCACACCTGAGACATGCTCACAGCGATAAAGCTGGAGCCTTCGAAGGCAGCCAGCCACCCATTTACCCAAACCCGTATTTTCATTTCCATATGTCTAGATGAGTTAAAGATGGGAATTGTTCATTTGTATTATTTTCTTCTGACATTTTTCTGGCACGCGATGCTAACGGAGAACACTGATTTTTAAAATATCCCCATATGCGCTGCGTCATTGGAGCTGTGAAGATGTTTACAGCCTTCAACTCCAAAGATTTCCCTCTTGGGAAATTACACCGGGGGAATAATTGAACAGAAGCTAAAAGATTTATGCACGAAGATGTTTACTATAACATTTCCCTTCCAATAGCCAAAAAAATCGTAAATGCGTTAAATGTCCAAGATTAGAAGAATAATTTCATAAATCATAGTTTATTAGGTACACCATTAATAAACCACAGCACATTAACTACTCAAAAACGATACCGTTATTAAAAGTAATAATGTGCGAAGCTATGGAAAACGGTCTGAAGTTAAAGCAGAAGAATTCAAAACATTATGAGGATCAGGATTTCAGCTAGCTAAGTACACATACACATTTAAAAATGAAAACAATTGTTAGACTGGCTTTTATGCTTTCTTCCCTGTTATATATTATTTTTCCCACTTCAGAATGATGACTTCACTATAATGCTAGACCCAAATCGACTCTAAGTGTTAAAGATATTATTGCTGAAAGCCAAGGAAGTTCTAAACAAAGAGCTGGGCTTTTCCCGAAGTAGACCCAAAAGTGATCGGTAGCCACTAGTGTGGATGTTCCCTCCCACCCCCGACAGATCTTTGAAAAATGAGAGCACAGGATAACTGTGGGCGTCCCAGAACTGTGTGTCGCTTAAGCATCACTTAATTTGCTGCTGTCAGGGGTGAGGGAGAGAGAGCAGGTGCTGGAGAAGATCTAGGAGTGGATGGTGGGCGCAGAGAAGGCACATGCAGGCTTTGGGAACGCAAGCGCCGTTCTTCCTGAAATGTGTTCGGAAGGAAAAGACCGTTGCAGCTGTAGCCTATTAAAGATGCCAACGCGCCTCACCTCCCTCCCGCTTTCTTCTACTAGAAGAGTAGATTCAAGAGGCAACTCTGAAGCCCACTCCAGCTCCAAACCTCACTCCGTGGTCCCTCTGAAGACATACCGTGAAAAGCGAATGGCCCAAGGAGGGGAAAGAAAGGGCCAAAGCTACGCTACAGTGATGATTCTCCCCAGAGAAATGTTCACCATTTTTCAGACTTCTTCCCTGCACAATCCCCTACATACACGAAGCTTCGTGGCAATATGAAGACAGAGTCCTATCCTTCTCCAAAAAGTAAGAAAGTCATGCATAAGACCCTTATTGCCAAGACAAGCATGACTTCTCGGGGTACAGAGCACATGTCCAGGCTGGGTGTAGATATAAAAATTCCTTCAAAGTCATCCAGGTAGGGTCTATTAGTGTGTGCAAGTTAAAATCTGTAAAACAATTAGAAGGTGTTTGCAAATGGTTCTAGCTACAAGAGTATGCAAGAACCACTCACCTGTCTGTATCTATGAGAAGTGGCCATGTAGGCTAGAAAGGGTTCTGCTTCTGGGCTTGCTTCCACCTACTATCTGGGTGACCCAGGGAGCAGGGGAGAAAAACAGAACATATTTTGAGCTCCTACTATGTGCCACGTTGAATGCCAGGCATATTAGTAAACATTTAACCTTCCCTTCCTCGAGACTATCCTGAACATTAAGTGTTATTCCCATTTTACAGATGAGGAAACGGGTTCAGAGAGGCATTTGTCAAAGTCACACAGCCAGTACGGACAGATCCTCTAGACTGATCCAGCAGGTAAACGGTTGTTATCTCTGAGCATGATCGACAGAGATCTAGCTGGTGCAGGAGAGGAGGAGATGAGCGGGCATGAAACACACAGAAAGCAGCATGTCACAATCCTGGGTCCATCTTCTAGTAAGAGCAACGAGGTGAAAACACGGAAGTGGGGTTTACGTTACTTAGTAAAAGCAGCGGAGCAGAGTCAACACGTCTGGACCAAAGTGTTGACATCGAAGTGTTCAACACACCCGTGCAGCCACGACAGGGCGCTCATCACCAGGGAGGAGAGCAAGGTGGCTAAGGACGAGCCCTAAGGGTATTACGATTCCTGCCTCATCGTGGCTCCTTCAGTAACCAGCTGAATGATCTTCTATAAGTTCGCTAACCCCTCTGTGTCCCCACTTTCTCATCAATGAGATGGGAACAAGGAGACAACTTGCCTTACAAGGTTTTAAGAGGATTACATGAGAAGAAAACACCGAATACACTGTCCGCCACGATTCCTGGGTGGCGCATGTTTTCATGTTTTTTAACCTTCTCCGAAATTGGAATGCACCTTACAATCATGGCCTTCTTAGGTTTGGTAAGAGGTGATGATGGCGATGATGGTGATGGTGATGATGATGATGATGATGATGATAAACATCCTTGACTCCCTTCACAGATCATGGGCCTCCCCTTATCCTCATCCCTCACCTTAAAGCCCAAACACCTGGAAGAAGTATTCTCATTCTCTCATTCTCTCTCTCTCTCTCTCTCTCTCTCTCTCTCTCTCTCTCTCTCTCTCTCGTCCCCACCCCCACCTACAAGTTTAATGCTTTGTTTTCCCAGCCAAGACAAATATCCTCAAGTCCAAATGGCAAAGTGCTGCTGCATCAAAAGACCCTGTACCCTCCTAGAGTGACCCTCGATAGAGGTCTCGCTCAGGTGCAGACCCAGGCTAACCAGACCCCTGAGACAGCCCCGTGCCCAAACTATTCATCACAACACCAAGGTCCCTGCCCCGGTGTTCTGAACGGCAGTGGAAGCCACTACACCCTGTGAATGTCAGGACAGACTGAGGAAGTGGGTCTTCAGTGGTGCTAAGAAAGAACCTCTACCGTAAGACCCAACCATCCTGCAAATAACAGCCCCAGATCTTTCTGATGCCAGAAATCCTTTAATTTTAAAGGAGCTGATGTTCCTTTAAAATCAATAGTTTCTAGTAACTCTTCAGTGTTTGGTCACTAAATCAAATAATAACTAGTTTTCTCAAAATCCAAAAAACCTCAATACCAACAACAAACAAATAGGAATAAAACTTTTTCAATTATCAAGCTTTTCTTCCATAAAATTTTGTTAAACAGTTGACTGAATCATGGATAGAAAATAGATAGATAGACAGACATAGTACTAAGATCTCAACAATATTAATATAGCACAATGAGTTCTAGGTGATCTGTCACCTGACCAAGTTTGAGGCTGTTCCTCCTGCATTAGCTAAAGGAGGTCAAAACCCTGGGAGCGGGACCTGATGTCCATTAGAATGAGGACAAACAAAGCACCTGTTTATAAGAGGTTCTACAGGGGAAAGGTTGCTGGGAGTAACTCCTGGATGTCAGAGGTCAAGCGTGAATGAGTTCACAGAGAGGGAAATCAGGAAGGAACAGGGGAGGCCACAGAAACAGCAGGTGGGCACTTTCATCTCTCTCTTCCTTCTGATCTCGATAAACTTCAAGGCTCAAAGCTTTGCTTAACCTTCACGATGAGCGATGAGCAAGCTGGAACCTGAATTCTGAGTGGTTCATTCAAGCAAGTCACTACTAGAAATAGTAAAACCCCACTTCCCTCCAGCTGAAGTAGGAAGCCCCGGAGGATCGAAGACCCATTTCTTGACCAAAAAAAAAAAAAAAAAAAAATCATCCAGGCCCAGCTGCAACATAAAGTAGAATTTAACAAGCACAGGGAAAGAACTGTGCCCCTTCCATGCCTAGGAAGCTTGCAACGGGACACAATTCCGTTCCTGGTGTAGAGGTTGAAGGCTGTTACAGACTTGTCTGTGATTCTCTGATTGTATCTGACACACTGGGTATCCATTCATCCTTCTCTTAATTTACCCACAGTCTACATGTCTATGGTGCAGGAGGTTTTAAAACTCCCATTGAAAATAAGAAACTGAGTCTCATGTATTTGGAACAGTCAGCCTCACATCAAACCTAATTGAGCTAATTAATCTCCTCCCCACTTTTAAAAAATGTCCTGAACTTTATTAAACCATCCTATGTAGAGAGTCAAAACTTTTTGGCTTTACTGGGGCTGAATAGTGCTAAAAACTTTAGTCAAATCCAGCAACCAATCTAATAGTTTCAATTTTCTTTTATACTCTGGCTTAAGCCTGGAATCTTCCTTCTTATTAACAGAAACCACAAAAGATATTTTATCCTCCAAAACTGTAATGTATGGGGGGAAAGTCACATATGATTTCTGGCTTCAATCTCCTACTAAAATAACTGAAGGGCCGGCCGTAAAAGTAAAAAGCGAATGGTTTTATACCAACTTCAGGCCTTTTTCTTCAAATGTCCATCGAGAAATAAAAGGAACCGGTTTTTTTAGGGGTTTCTGAGGGCTGATCTCATGTGACCGTTGTCTGTGAGCCTCAGTTACAAATAATGGTTCTGTGTGCCTCTCAAATGTCCATGCTGGTGAAGAGAGTGGTGAGCCAGGCCATTCAGAAACGGCAGGTGATTCAAAACATTGCTTCCGGTTAGCTGGAGACTGCTGAGCGGGATCCTTCAACAATTAGCTTTTATCTCCAATTAGTTGTTCAAATGAGCCTGCAGCTCATAAGTACAGCTGACTGGGGACAGTCAGCAGCAGAATCAGGGCTGGGAGCCTGAGGGCACAGCCCAGAACACATCTATACACTAGCAATCCGAAGTTACCCGCGACAGAATATAGTTGCTCCCTGAAAACTTCCTTCGAGAGAAAATGGTAAACGGCCCATCTGTTTTGTTGTCTGCCTGTTCCAATGGGCCTTCCATGCTCATCTTCACGGCCTCTCATTTTAAACATGAAAACCGCAGTCAGAGAAGTTAAATGATGCATCCACAGTCCCAAGAGGAGTCACTGGGTCTCCAGTGAGGAAAGGGAGGCTCGGAGACACAAGTGATTTGTTCGAGGGCACGGAGCCAAGTGGTGGAACAGAGACTCAAACCCAGGTCGGTCAGTCCTAAATTCAGTCTCACGCCCTCTACACAACAGTTGTCTCCCATGTGAAAGCTTTAAAAAGAGAGAGAGAGAGAGAGAGAGAGAGAGAGAGAGAGAGAGAGAGAGAGAGAGAAGCCATGTATGGAAAAAAGGATCCACTGAGCATCCACGTTGTCCCGGGAACATGGCCGTGAAGTGGAGCAGCTGTAGCCCTCACTGAGGCTCCGGGATCAGTGATGCCTTGGCTCTTTTTCTAGCAGCTTTCTCTCATTTTATTTATTTACTTTTGTCCTTTAGATTCCACATATAAGTGAAATCGTACTGTATTTGTCTTTCTGATTTATCTCGCTTAGCATAATACTTTCCCAGTGCATTCATGTTGTTGCAAATGGCAAGATTTCATTCTTTTTTGTTGCCGAGGAATATTCCATTGTCTGTCTGTTTATCTATCTATCTATCTGCATCTATACGTGTAGCTCTAGATATACAGACATATCTTTTTTATGCATTCGTCTATTGATAAACACCTAGGCTGCTACCATGCCTTGGCTATTGCAAGTAATGTCATAATGAACACAGGTGCATACATCTTTTTGATTACTGTTTTTGTTTTCTTCAGGTAAAATCCCAAAGTGGAATTGCTGGGTCGTATGGCAGCTCTATTTTTAATTTTTTGAGGAATCTCCATACTGTTTTCCATAGCACCTCTCATTCTTTAAGGTAACAAGGAAACAGAAGCATGTCCCTTAACAGGTACCTGGGTACCTACTTGATGCCTCTTCCTTATGTCAGAGACCGTGTTAAATTCATTTTTATATCCCCTGCTTGGAGTGGAGCCAGCACAATATAAGTGCTCATCTAGGATTTAGTCAACTGATTAATCCAGCTTTGCAGCTGAGATGATTGCATGTCACAAGAGCCCAGAACCTGCCTAGTTTTTGCTCAGGAAAGTCGGGTCTGGCTCTCACAGGGCAGTCTGTGTCCAAGTAATATAGCCAGTTTCCATGGCCTCCTCAAGAACCTCTATCACAGAGAATGTGTTGATTTTTTTTTTCTGTAGCTTACATCTGAATCACTTCCCAGACTAAATAATATCAGATGGGACTTCAGAATTCTGAGAAAGGATAAGCCACGCCAGAAAGCTGATGACTCAATTTTCCCCCTTTCAACCGGCTGTGCTGCCATTCCAGAGAGCCAACACACCCACGGTCTCATCAGAACAGAGAATTGGGTGCGGGGTGGGGGTCCAAACCGTAATCAATAAGATAAAGACCTTAGGAAAGAAACTTGAATAGAAAGGTCCACTCAGAAGCAAAAACTGATTCTACCCAAATACAGGGGTTGGGGGGGGGGACAAACAGAGAAGTCATAAAATATATAAATAAATTTGAAAAGACCTTTCAATTCAGGAAAATTTATATTTAGGTTAATTATATTGCAAGCCATCTACCCAACCCAAGCCAGAGTTCGAGGACTCAGCAGATCCGATGCAGTGGGAAGTCAGTGGGCTGGACACCAGGAAGCCAGTGTTGGGCTGAGCTCCTAACTAGCCCTGTGACCTTGGGTGAGGACCCACCCCACCTTTCTGGGTCTCCTTATCCTCATCTTTAAATAAGGGAAGGGAGGTTACTCTAGGTAAGATCCCTTCCAGCTACAAAATCCAACATTTCTGTACCTCGGCCCACTGGCTGATGCACGCCCTCCCCTCCGCTGCTGCGAGGCTCACCAAAATTCCACTGGCAACGTGCGCGACCGTCACACAGGCCAGCTTTTGTAGGCCTCCTCAGAGCGTGGTAACCACAGAAATAAACCCGAATGCACCAAAAAATGTAAATGGGTCATGAGTGCTCTTACACTTATGAAGTCAGCAGTGTGAAATGTATAACAAGATTGTCTACAGATCTTTTGTTGACACATGGTAAAAAAAAAAAAAAAAGTCTCCTCTTAAATATAAAAAGGCCCATTTGTTTGGTTCTCCACCAGATCGGTCTTGAGTCGGTAGCAATTGAAACACCGGTCTCAGTCACGATGGTGAGTTGCCTTCGCTAACACATACAGTGGAGGGAAACACGGGTTTTTTACAGAGACATCCTCTATTCTGCTGGGGGAGCTGGGGGAGGCAGGGGAAGTTGCCCTTGGCATTGACCAGACAATGAACTCATCATCCCGCCTGGCCCAGAAATAGAAATTGAACGTTAAACATAGCTCGCCAGCCTCAACTCCACGACCATCTCAGACTGAGGTTAAGTTGCTCATAAGAAAGTCAGAATCGAGGACGCTTATTTAATGTGTAATAATTTACCCTATCACTTCAATAATCCCCACAGCTCCACTGTCATCTAAAAGCAGTTATTAAGCACCTAATGTATGCACAGCCTCTCCTGGAATATTCCAAAAAGAGTCCTCTATATTGAGCTGCATGCACAAAAGTAAGAATATACTTAATGCCACTGAACTGTACACTTAAGAATAGCTAAAATGGTAAATTTTATGTTATATATAGTTTATCACAATTTTTTTAAAAGATACGAAAAAAAAAAAAGTTAGAATGCAGCCTGCAGACACACCTAATCACACTGATGCAAAACAGAAACAGCCAGTAAGCTATTTCCAGCACGACCCCGAATGTCTGGGGCAGATGATGTAGTAGCCTGTCCCCTGGCCAAAGGTAACTACGGTCCTGTGTTTTTAGCATCATGCCCAGACCCTGGGGGTGAATCTATGGCACTTTCTTCCCCTCCCAAGGTCTTAGTACCAAGGCCCGGACCCGTGGTGCTCCAGCCTAAACACCTCTCAGGACTGCCTGGCATGGAGTCAGTGTGGATTGCAGGGCCCCACCATCAAGGTCTTGATTCAACAGGCCTGTCTCGACAGCCAGGAGACAGCCCTTTTAAAAGCATCCTAGGAGGCTCCATAGTGTAGTGGTTAGCACATCTGCTTTACACGCAGAAGGTCCTGGGTTCGCACCCCAGGTGGAGCCACAGACCATAGCCCGGATGTGCCAGGCCCTGGGTGCACACTGCCAGTGCTTTGGAGGAGACACCCCACCTTCGGAGATCCAGTTCTTAAGGGGAAACAGCAACATCCATAGGTCAGGGGTAGAAGTGGGTGCAGGGGAGAGGGGCGGGGGGAATTAAAGAGAGGGAAAAAATAATAAACAAATAATAAATAAAAGTGTCCCAGGTGACTTGGGGGGATCCAGGTGCATTAGAGGGCCTTGGAACAGGGAGAGCAGATAAACCAGATGTGGCCCTTGCAAGGGCTTTAGAAATTTCCAAGGGGGCGTGGCCACAGGGACCGCTGTCAGCTCCTGCTCCTGCCCTGGGGCTGTATTCCTACTTCAAGGAGGCCCTTGACTTTGAGTCCTTGAACAAGTCAGGGCAAGGCACACAGTATCCAGTTCTACCACCTTTCCCACTGCCAGTGGATCATCGGCCAGAACCAGAAAGGCCAGATCCCAGGCTCAACTCTCTTCCACACCCCTCTGATCACTGACCCTCAGCCTTCACCCTCTGTGAAACGGTCCTGAAGACACCTGCCCTGGCCGCCTCCCACAGTGGCTGTGCCAGGGCTTCTAGCCCACGTTCTCCCAGCTGTGTGACCTGCGGCTCTTGACATTTCACCTCTCAGGACCTCAGCTTCTGCACCTTTAGAGTGGGAATAACAACAGTACTCGGCTACAGAGTTATCTAAATGAGCTTATGCAAAGAGAGCACTCAACCCAGGAAGACATACGCGGGGAGCATGTAGGAAGTCTGACTTACCGTATTTATTAACGCGTTGCATGTGGATATGCTTGGGAGGGAACAAATGCATGAGGTGACACTTTTCACTTTTATTATTTAAAAAAAAGACCAGCGCTTGTGCCTGCATGCCATCCACCCTGTAATCACAAATCGTGGCCCTCTGGCGTAAAGGTGACAAGAATGAGTTGCAGAGAGGCCAACACTTTTATTTCAAATGCAAGTTTCTCCACTCTCCAGGCAAGAGGCCATGGGACATCTCAATAAATCATGACTGAACACTGACGAAGGGGGGGCCCTAATGACAAAGGAGGGGTCCCCACTCCACTCCTCACAGACCAGCCGTCCTCAGGAGGGAGCCCCGGGGTGCCAGGCAGAAATGTCTGCAGACTGCACTTGACCTCACCCCACCTTCGGGCCACACAGAACTGCACACAGATCTCAGAACACATCCGGGAATTTCTGTTCCTCCCCACGGTCAAGCTGTTCCTGCTTCTGGAACTTCCTTGGCCTTCGGTTGCCTCAGCCTAGACCCTCTTCACCCCGATAATCACTCAGACTACAGCTTATGAGTCCCCACGCGAGGGAAGCCTTCTCGGGCACCCCTTCTATGCCGTCATCCTGCGTGTTTTCCTCAGAGTACTCACTCCTCTCTGAAGGGACCTCATCACGGCCCCCCTCCCCCGAAGAGCAAGCTCCAGGGGCCCCTCTGTCCCGCTCACTGGGGCAACAGTGCTTGGCACAGAGCAGGAGCTCAGAAAACACTTGTTGACCGACTCGTATATCCCAATTAGGGTGAACACAGAACCCGGGCACCCTGGGATCACCCCACTTTAATGCCTGTGGTCCTGGAGTCATGATTAACAGCTCCTCCTTTCACTCTACCAAGTGGCTGGGTTTGATGGCAGATCTTGCACTATTCTCACGAGAGGTGATACAGCCCCGGGCTTAAAAGCCGGGACATTCTAGACTCTAACTTGGGTATCAGTCCCATGCTGTCCCTTACTGCCATGTGATCCTCAGCCAGTCATGACCTTCTGATACAACCATCCTCAGAGCATTTTATGGAGGCTGCAAGACAGCACGTGTGTAAGCACTTGACACACGCCACACAGTAAACATTCGGTAAGTGTTATAAATAGTAATAATGACCATGACGTTCGTCCTCTGCAGACAGACAGACTCCTGGGTCCACCACCTACTATCTACGTGACCCGGGCTCATTCACCTATCCTCCTTGCCACTTTCTCATCTCTAAAATAGGGAAAAAAATTCCTACATTCACAGGGTTGTTGTGAGGATGAGATGAGATCACTCGGGAAAACCACAGTGCCTTGCACATCCTGAGCATTGAATAAACAGTAGCCATTAGTAACATACATACGATTGTTGCCTTGCTTCCTAAATTCATGAGTTTCTTGAGGACAAGAGCCCCATGCACTCACTTCTTTATCCCCAATACGAAATGCCTGGCACCGTTCTCTGAAGGAAGGAAAGCTGTGGCTTCTTTTTGAGGTCGTCACATGCCCGTCGCCACCCAGTGTGACTCTGGACGTGAGAGGCAGTAGGTGAGAACAGAGAAGCCCGTGGCATGGGTTAGAGGCACAGCACCACGGAGAAGGGAGATCGGCTGGGAGGGTAATGGGTTCACAGATGGTAAAATCCCCAGCTGCTCGTACACCTACTAGTGGGAGGGGGAGGCTTGTTAAATGTTAAAAATGAGTCAGCTTTCTCTTAGACAACCAGAACAACAACGGAGACAGTGATGATGGCGACTGCGAGAGGCATAAACAGGGTGTGGGTGTAGGAGAGAAAGGGCACCTGAGCCGGGCTCCTGCGAAACTTAACCCTTTACATGCAAGTGGGGGGGAGCTGGGGGCGCAGATTTAATTTAGATCCTCCCCAATGGGCTGGAGCACAGCCTGGCTCACAAGATGCTCGTTTCGTTCTCCACTGAAACCACTGCAGAGATCACACACAGGGCGGTTCGGTTTTGCAGGCTGTCAGATATGTCAAGACCGTTAACTGTTCCTGAGTTTAGCAATTCGGCAGATTGTGGAGTGGGGCTGCTCAGATGGCCAAGAGCTTTGATTGCAAAGGGAGTTTCTTTTGCAATCTTGTCCTCTTCCACCAACCGTAAAATAAGATTATGAAGATGGGTAGACTGATGAGGTGCATCCCGGGCAGCGTGGAGGCACCCCATAGAATTTGGACCCCACATTCCTATCTGAGAATCTCCCCGACTTCGTTATGTTCTTATCCCAGGCGTAACACTTCAGCTTCCCATCAGTCCTGTGTCTGCCGAGACCCCAGCTGCCTGCGATGTGCTCAGCTAGAGCTGTGTGGTAGAGGGATCACAAAACGGAATCGCACGCCCTCCGAGCTCTTCTCGACGTTTGGAAGGTGACTGCTCAGAATGGGAACCTGGGAACATGAGGGGGCCTTGTCTGGAAGTAAACTGTCCACAAATCCTGATAACCCTTTAAATAAATCCAGCAGGTTGTATTTGTCATGTGTCTTTTTTTCGTTCTGAATATAATACATTATGAAAAACAGGGGGGTCTCATAAATTGAGCTCTGGTAACTAATATGGTTACTTCAGGAGGGTCCTCTATCTCTAGAATTCCTTCCACCAGCATAACTAAGTAGAGAAGTTTCTCTCGTTTTGATTTATAGGTTGGCAGCTTTACTTACGAGTGTGCCATCTGGAGCCAGACTACTGGCCTCCAATCCCACCTCGATCACATTCTTGGTATTGATTACCGAACCTCTGCAGGCCTCAGTTTTCTCCTCTGTAAAGTGGGAATAGCAGTCATACTTAACCTCTCTGGGCTGTTGTGGGATTGAGATATTATGAGGGCACTTTAAAAGACTGCCAGGCACGCTTTTAACTACTTACTTTATTAAGTAAATACTTAATATGTCTACAAACATAAGACAGCATTGACTTAAAGAGCTAATGACCTACTTTTCTTTGAAAGATCTCCACGGGTAGGTTTCTGCTTTTATTTTAGAAATAGAAAGGCAGTAGAGAATACTGATTAAGGGCACAGATGACAAAGTGACATTGCCTGGGAATGAACCTCAGTTCTGCTTCTTACTTGCTGTGTGACCGTGGGCAAGTTACTTAACCTCTCTGAGATCTAGTTTTCTCATCTGTAAAATGGACATGATATAGTCTATTGTCTTCAGGCTGAAATCAGTTAATAAATGTCAAATGCATAGCAAACGAGTAATAGCAAAAGATGATAGTTGTTGCAATTCTAAGGGAGGTCCCATCAGCAATCCCCATGGTCACAATTGTAAAAAGCCAAGATGACGTTCAAAGTCTCAGGAAGCAACGAGGTACCCAGCCATGAGCGGCTCGCACCCCATCTCGGCTCTGTTCAGTGTTACTGACTTACAGCTCATCTGTAAAGATGTAGCAAGAAGAATTCAATCAAAACTGGCCCAACTCACTGCCCAGTCCCCTCTGTCCCCATTCTGTGGCAAGGCTGAGAGCTAAGAGGGGCAAATAAGGAACGAATGCACAAACAGTGAGAGAGAGAGAGAGGCCCACTGGCCTTTTTCCATGGCAACAGGAGCTGCCAGACAGCAGAGCAGCAAGTGACCACAGGGAAAGAGGAGAGCCTGGCCGTTCCCCCAGTCAAAGCACCAGAGCATCCATGAGGCCAGAAGGCAGAGAGACCGCAGCCCACTCCTCTGAGCCCTGCTGTGGGAGGGCAAAAGACACACTGGCCTTTCCCCATGGCCACTTGTCCTGGGAAGCCACGGATGCACAGACAAGCTTAGCCTCTCTACACCTTTCGCACAGCTCTTGGGAACATCTCACTGGAGACAGAACAACACAAGACAGTGTGTGTTTCAACAGGAGTGAAACCGGAGGTGCTGTGGGCACTCAGCAGAGAATAAGTTTCCTGGAAGAGGGAGCTGGGCCTTAAAGCACACAGTGAAGTGGAAGAGGAGGCAGGGAAAGAAAGGCAGTGACGCGGGCCCAGCGTACCCAGCGAGCACCTCTCTGTCCACGGAGAAGCAAATCGCTTAAAGCAAACCTTTTTCTGCCTTCTAAGGAGGGACTGAATTGTGCGCCTGATCTCAGTGAATCTCGAAGGTATCTTGTAACTGCACTGCCTACCTGAACACACCCCGACTTGTCGGTGAGCCTCAATCCCAGATGCAGCTCGCCTGTTCCAGGTGAAGTGCCCCATCGGACTCTCCCCTCCCCGCCCTGCCGGCTCAATTGCCCAAGAATTTTTGCAACTTTAACTTGGCCAGCTGAAGTAGCTCTTATATTTTCAGTGTAATAGTACATTTTATCGTTTGGAGACATCAGCAAATTTTGCCTCTGGTGAATTGGACCTGATGGAGAACCTCGGGTTTAAAGGTATAGAGGGAAAACACACACACACACACACACACACACACACACACACACACTTTTTATATATGTGTGTAAGGGCTGCACAAGGTGGTCTCTAGACTCCCTTCCAGAACGGGAGCACAGAGACACCGGCAGCTGGTCTGACCACCTCCACCCCTTGCCACCAGGGAGCCTCAAATCCCTACCATCCAAGGCCCCCCAGTGGGTTAAAGGCAAATATCTTATTGGGAGAAAAACAGTACATTGGCAAATGAGCACTGACTTTCATCCTGGACAATCCCCTCCCTCGGCAGACTTGGGGAGAAAATGGGTAAGATGTGACGGGTTTTAGGGTGGAAAAGGAAGTGAGCTCCAAAAGCCTTGAGCAGTCAGGGGTGACAGGAACATAAAAACGGCAGTTAATTTTTTTTTTTTTTTTTTTTTTTTGCGCACCTGCTAAACACTGGCCACTGCGATTCAGAGCTCAGAAGCACTCTCTCATTTAATCCTCTCTGCAACGCTTAGAGGTAAATACTATTATCCCTACTTTATAGGGAAGAAACTGAGGCACTGAGAGATTCGGTGACTTGCCCAAGGTGACACACTGTTCATTCGTTCCTTCAACACATTTATATTTCACATGTGGCTCCAGGCGCACACTGCACCAGACTGGGAGCCAGAGACTGGCCAGGCTGGGATCCAAACCCAAACGTTTGGATTCTAGACTTAATGCCCCAGGGGGGGCCAGTCCCTATAGGAAAACAAGAAGTGTTTTCTGAACCATGAAGACACATGCAGGAGGCCCCCTCTTCCAGGGGAACCCAGGTCCCAGCCCATTTTGGGGTATCCTGGTTACTCCAGGAAGAAGGAGGGGGTCGGCCCTGGAGGAAGCCCAGGTCCCGCTGGACAGCCCTCCTGGAAGCTGGGACTCCTTCCTCTCTGAGTTAGCCTCATCCGTGATGCCTACTCAGTGCCTCCGCATAGTAGGACTGCAAATAGCTGTTCCAAGAACGTATTCCGCTCACACCTCAGCAGTGCCAGGCCCCTGGAATCCCTCACACAGAGGGTGACCAGGAGCTGACAGCAGAGACAAAAAAGCACCTTATCAGGAAGGTCCGCCAGCCTCCCACACATTCTAGCACCTGACAGAGCCTACGCTGCGTCCCTCCCAACCACGACCTGACATCCCCGCCAGGGAGCCTCCTTCGTGGGCGCCGAAAACCACCAAGAGCGGATACACACCACAGAACTTCCCCCGGGGCCCGGAACCAGAACGCCGCCTCCACGAGGCTACGCCAGGCCAAATACAGGTGAGTTTATTTGTTGCCAATTGATCACAGAGAAAGTCAAGTTCTGGGTGGCTAGAACAGGCTGAAATCAAACTTGTGGAAGAAAAGGCTATTACGTTTATTGAAGAATCCATGCATAAAGCAATGGAGCTACAGTCAAGGTAAACAGAAAAAGGTTTCGGCTTATGGGCCTTATAACGAGGCATACTTTAGAAGACCGATGTGAGGATTAACTTGAAATAGTGTGTGGAGGCTCCGTGGCTGGCACGGAGCGAGCACTCGATAACAATAACGACAAAAAAAAAATTGGGGTATTGTTCCCATCAGACTCCAGCAGAGTAAAATCAATTTCAATTCAAACTGCCGGTGACCCCTGAATCACTTCCATTTCAAGGCCTGGAAATATCTTTTACTTTGCTGTGGCAGAGACTGGATTTGACCCCGCCTCCATCATCTGATTAGGATGGGAAATTGAGTTAGCCACTCAGACAACTAGAATAAAGACTAGATTTCTCAGCTTCCCTCCTGCAGGGAGAAATGGGCCACATGCCCCGGTTCCAGCCAGCGCGATGTGAGCAGAAGCGCTCTGTCAACTTGCAGGTGTCGTGGAAAGGCATCTTGGACCATGTGGATAAAGTCAACATTCTAGGGAAGGCAGACTCATACGACAGAAGGACCGGCCACATCAGGCCGTGTCAGGACTGTTTTGTGAGAGATGACCCTCCACCTTCTGTAAGCCGTTGTTATTTGGGGAAACATGTCATAGCTGTCATAATACGTATGCTTGTGTTTTCCTATCCAGTCCTCACAAGTACTGGGTGAGGTTGGCAAAATTATCTCAGTCATCTCACAGATGAGGAAAAGGGCCACAGGGGAAGTTAAGTGACCTGTCCAAGCCACACAGCCCTGAAGTGGCTGAACTCCAATTCTAGGGATCTTCTTCCAGGTTATGGGACGCTTCTGTTCCAGACTTTGTCCCCAAGGAACACTGCTGACCCCAGCAGAATTCAATTCACAAAAAAATTCGATGAGCACCTTCTGGTACCTCTGGCATTCTGCTAAGACCAAGAGACACGGGATGGATAACATAGAGCTCCCAACTTCAAAGTACGATGGTCCGGCAGAGGGATGACAATGTAGGACCAGCACCTTCTTTAGAATACGAGCGACAGTTTACAAAAGGTTTCCTTAGTCATTATGGATAAAAGAACAAGGACATAAGCTTCAGAAACTTAGTTTGTAGAGGTTAAATGACGAATCATTCACGATCGCTCGGTCAGTGGAGGAACTAAACCAGATCTCCTATCCTCCTCCAAGTTCAAGTCAGGCTTCCTTTCTCCTACCCAATTACAAAGCACTATACATAACTGGTGTTGTCCACTGGGCCATGACCATCCCTATCTCCTATCTCAAGATGCTTTCCCCGTGTTAGTCCTAGAAGGCACCAGGATCCCCACCAAAGGCCCAACCAAATCCTCCTATTGCTCCACCATGATGAATTCCTAGGTTAACTCTAAAGCTATGTCTCTCTATATGTGAGCAGAGGGTAAATTCACAAGCAGAGGTGAGTTGAATAATATTCATACAACTGCCCTGTCTTTTTCCAATATTAATTCAGTTTCCTATAGGTCTATCTTGATGTGCATCCGATCATAACTCACCAGTACTATCGTTAAACACCCAACCTTGACCTTTAAGCTCCTGCATGATGTAGCCCTGGCCGAACTCTCCGACTCCACCCTAGTCACACCGTTCCTCTCAGCATACCAAGCTCGTTCCCAACTCTGGGCCTTTATCCTCGGTGTTCGCTCTGCCATGAACATTTCCTCAGAACTACACGTGGCTCACCCCTTTACATCCCTTAAGTGTCTGCTAAAAAGTCACCTCTTCAGAAAGGCTTCTTCTCAGCCCCCTCTTCCAAAATAGCTTCCCCACGCCTGTTCCCTAACACTCCTCTATGGCATTCTTGGTTACTCCAAATTATGTGACTCACCAAGCATGCATTTATTTGCCGACAATCTGTCTTCCCCGCTGAAATGGAAGCTCTATGAGAGCAGGGGCGTGGTCTTGCTTAGTTCACTGCTGTATCTCTAGTGCCTGGAACGGAGCCTGGCACATCGCAGGTGTTCAGTAAGCATTTGCAAAGCGAGTGGGTAAATCAATTTGTTGAACATGTACTATACGCCAGGTACTGTGCTGGCCTCTGAGGATTCAGAGATTTAAAAACAAACGAACAAGGCACTATTCCTATCCTTGAGTTCACGGCTGAGAGACAAAGATGGCTAGAGAGGTGTCCGAGCCCAGAAGTGACAGAGGAGAGAGAACCTCGGGTGTTCTGGAGGCACAGAAGAGGGAGCATCACCCCACCCCCACCCTACTGCTGGATATAGAGGACCCACCAGCTCCCCCCGCCCCGGGGAAACCTGAAATTGCAAGGCACAAGCCCTGCCCTCAGACTCACCCTCCACTCGTGGGAGACGAGGTCTCCACACTGATGCCAGACGGAGAAGGTGACCTCACCGCTTCTTTATGTTGGCTCAGTGACTAACCTGCTTAGGAAGCAGTCACCCACACAGACGCTTAAAATGATTAAAAGCGTTTTTTCCTCGTGTTTATACTGAGATCTAATTGACATGCAGCATTATATTAGTTTCAGATGTACAACACGATGATTCGATATTTGTACACATGGTGAAAGGATCACAGTAAGTCTAGTTTAACACTCAGTCACCGCAGTTCCAAAGTTCTTTTCTGGCGATGAGGACTTTTTTAACTTGCGCTCTTAGCCACCTTTAAAGATTCAACACGGTATTATTAAGTAGAGTCATGGTGCTGTGCCTACATCTCCGGGACTTGTGTTACAGCTGGAAGCTTGTACCCTTTGCTTGTCCCTTCTCCCATATTTCCCGGCACCCCCTCCCCCGCCCACAACCACTTAAAGGCGTTTTTGAAAAGTTCCTATTAGAGATGCTGCTAGTGCCTAAGGACTCAGAATGAAGAGTTTCTGTCTAAAGGGAGAGGAGGATGACAGACGGCACAATAAAATTAAGGTTACACACTTGGGGGGGGGGACGTGTGGAGTGAGGGGACAGGCATGCCGGCCCCTAATTTGCAGGTGAAGTGACTGGGGGCTTGGCTTCCAGAAGCCTCTGGCAGGCCCACCAGCCGGGACGGCTCCCGCTCTTCCCGTTACTCACTGAGGCTGCTGAGGAAAAACGAAAGGCCGAGGGAGATGTCTTGTGACGGCTGAGACCGAAGTCTTGACGAGGGACAGGAATTGTGCAACCGCGTGACCGGAGGTCAGAGTGGCCCCTGCTACTGCGGGAAAAGGTTCTCTCGACGCAGCGAAGCTGGACCTTTGGTGGCCCCGATGGAACCGCCCGGCTCCAGCGCTGGGCCTCCGTACAGGCTGTCCCCACCCCCTGACATCCCTCCCTCCTTTCTTGCTCCTCCTCATCCCACTGCTAAGTCAAGCCTCCCTCCTCCACGAAGCCTTCTCTGATTGCCGCAGCCTGCACTGATTTGGAATCACAGAAACTTCGGCATGTCGGAGCCAGAAGGAAGCTTTGAGACTAGCTGGTCCAGATCCCACATTTTCCGGGAGACGAGCCTGAAGTCCATGAGGTGGAGGGACCGGGCTTCCGTGCCTCTCTCACATGGTTGTCCTCCCTCCACGCTCTCCGCTCCTAAAAAAAGGCCGCCCTCCTTCGCTACTGGCTCCCTCCATTCATTCGCTAAATACTCCCTCCTCTCCTGCCATCTGCCTCCGAGACCGAGCCCTGCCCACTTGACCACCTGAATTCCTCTCCGGCCGCCCCCTCCTTTCTCACCTTCCTTCGTGCCTTGGCTCAGGCCCTGCTCCTCTCTCCCCCAGGCTGTTATATAAGACTGGTGATGGCACCCAGAGTCCCCTTTTGTCCTTGTACCTTCCTCTCAAAACTCACTACAACCCACCTTACCACACCTTCCCCCCCACACACACACACTTCAGATCCTTCAATGGCTCCCCCAGTGCCTAGTCCAGGACTGAGTCCAAAGTCCTCAGCAGGCCCCATAAGCCCTCCATGAGCTGGCCTCTCCAGCCTCAGGGGGCCCAGCTGTGAACGAGCTCCCCCCTCCCCTCGCTGCCCATTCCTACCCTACAGCCATCTCCACTGTCATGGGGGTAAATTGTGTTCCCCCAAAAGATATCCTAGTCCTAACTGCTGGGTCCCTGTGAATGTGACCTTATCGGGAAATAAAGTCTTTGCAAATGTAATCGAGTTACGACGAGGTCCTATGGGAGTTGGGCGAGCCCTAATCCTATGACTGGCGTCCTTATAAAAAGAGGAAAATTCGGACACGCTGACAGTCAGAGAGGAAGACAAGGTGAATGAAGGCGGAGCGCACAGAGAGAATGCTGTGCGAAGGCGGAGGCAGAGATTCGGGAGATGCGTCCATAAGCCACGAAGGCCGAGGACTGTCAGCGACCAGCAGGACCTGGGAGAGGGGCATGGACACGGTTTTCCCTCAGAGCCTCCTGAAGGAATCGACCTTCGATTTCAGAATTCTGGCCCCCAGGACTGACAGAATGTTGTGTCGAGCTATGTAGTTCATGGTCACTCGTTATGGCCGCCCTGAGAAACTGACACATCCACGCGGACCCCAGGACCCCAGAGTCCCGTCCCCTGTGTCCCTTACGATCTCTTAGCTAGTGCGATGGAAAAGCGGGGCTTAGGAGCCAAACCTGGCTTCCAGTCTCAGCTCCATAACTTCCCAGCCAAACCACCTGGAACAGGTCCTTCGAGGTCTCTGAGCCTTGGTTTCCCCTCTGTTAAATGGGGCGCTATGTTATCTTGGGTATTGCTGATAATATACAAAACTAATTTCCATAGATTAGAAGATCAATAAGCACCAGCTGCTCTTGCTGTGACTTCTCTTCCTGGAAGGTCTTTCTTGTTCTTCCAAAGCTCAGACCAGGACCATCCTCCGCACAGAGCAAACTGTGCTCTGTCTCAGTCATCCTTTCTCCCTTTCCTGCCCCCAGGCTGTGAGAGGGCCCTGGACCTCGTGCCCAGAGAGCAGTGTGGAGTCTGGATCTCTCTGGAGACTTCTTTGTGAGACTGCCAGCACCCAACCTGTTGCTTTGAGAGACAAGCCCCTGGCTGGATCCATCTGCCTCAGGGACAAGCTGCTTAATGGAGTGAGAGTTGGCTCCAGGGAAGACAATGAATTTTAATGCTACCAGACAGAGCAGTCAGACAGAACCCAGCCCTCCAGGCATGGCCATGAGGGACTCCTCTGCACCTGAGCTCAGGGAGGCTGGGTGACTTGTACAAGTTCCCACTGCTGGCTAATGGCAGTTAGTTCCAAAACCGAGACCAGTTGTCTATGAGCTCTATGAAGAATAACGTGTTTTATAGAAGTTAAAAAATATGCAGAAAGGAAGAAAGGAAGACAGCAAAGTGGGGGTGGAGGAGAGAAAAAAGGGAGAGTTACAAACTTCTAGTCTCGAAACCGAGCAAAAGTTTTTTTTTGTTCTGGGCCACTCCAGATTCGTGGAATTTAAACCCCAAATCTTGAAAGTGAAAATCCTATTACAGAAAAATATTTCCCTCTCCTTTGGGTCGAGTTCTTCTTACCCTACTAATTTTCACTCCCCATTCTTCCCATCGAGACTCCTTTCCATTGGAGTCCCATAAAAGGGAGGGACAATGGCCCTGATGTAGTGGTGTCAAAGGTGCAGAGTCCCCTGCCCTCCTCCAGAGAGGAGCCTCGAGATGAGCAGAACCGGGGTTATTACCGGCCCTCCTAACGCTGCTGGGATCAGAGCTTCCTAACCCACGTGCTGAGCGTTAAGAGCGTGCATTGGCAGTGACCCTGAGAGGGCCCCACGATGCCACTGAACGCCGTGTGCCTAACAGGGCACTGAACGAATAAACGAATGAATGGCCAAGTGCACGAATGAATGAAACAGACAGTCCTTCTGACCACAAGCTTAGAAACTGGGTTTTCTAATCATTCACCCATCTCAGTGCAGCTTCGAGCCCCCCTTTCTCCTAATTCCGCATGGGGAGAACGATGCCAGTATAACCGACCAACTCAGGGCCTCAGGTTCTGGTCTTGGCTCAAGCCCATATGAACGTTCACACAGCCAGCAGAGGAGGGCCCTCCTGGGCAGCTACTGCGGCTGGTCCCAGCCTGTGAAGTCATGGAAGTCTCCATTAAAAGGAAACTTAAGGCAGAAAGGCCAGTACTGGGCGCATAACGAAGCAGAGCTGCTCTGGTGGGGAGGGAGGGGCTGCTCACTCCCGCCCCACCCTGCCCCCACCATCCTCCCCAGTGCCCCCGAGATTCCTCTGTGGAAGCCCAGGTGCCCTGGCACCCACGTGAAAATGACCGATTTCATTTTATGCAGTACAGGACCAGGAAGGTAGGGACGAACTCTCCGTCACGGCCAAGGGCGGTGGGTAGAATCAGGCCCAGAGCCCGCGTATCCTTGTTCCTGGTCCATTCTCATTTCCGATCACTCCTCCGAACACTGATGAGCTACGCCCTCCAAGACAGGCATTTCCTCCGGAGGACACAGTCCCTAGGGCCATGCTGTTCCCTCTGCCTGGCTTCCCCCTCCTCTCTTCCTGCCGATGGTGGACACACTCTAAGACAACCCCCAGAGATCCCCAAATCCTGATGTTCACAGCCTTGTGAAATATACTCCCTTGAGTGTGGGCTAACCTAAAAACCTGCTTCCAACCAACAGAATACAGGAAAGGCGAGATGTCACTTCTGTGACTATGTTGCCTACGATTGACTCTGACTTCCATTTTGCCATCGCTCTCTCTCCGTGGCTTTGATGAAGCAAGCCGCCATGGTGTGAGCTGCCCAGGGGAGACACCCACACAGCAAGTCAGCCTCTGGCCAACAGACAGAAGGGCCTGAGGTCCCGAGTCCAACAGTCTGCAAGGGACGGAACTCTGCCTGCAACCACGTGAGCCTGAAAGCGGACCCCTACCCAGCCAAGCCTTGTGATGAGGAGCTAGGCCTGACTGGCGTCTTCCCTGCGCCCCCCCCCCCCCCCCCCCCGGGAGACAGCCTGCAGCAGAAGACCCGCCTAAGCCTTGCCCGTCCTCCTGACCCAGGGAAGCGACGAGATAACAAACCGAGATAACAAACGTGTGTCGTTTTAAGCTGCTGAGTTTGTGACAATTTGTCATAAAGCTTTGGTAACTTAATACACTGCCCTAGAAAATTACTACTTGCCTTTTGAAATGCAGTTCAAAGGGCACTTCTTATGGGAAGCCTTCGCTGAAAAGTCAGGTATTCCCTCTACGGCCGCCACCACCACCTCATCATCTCCATCATCACAGCTAATGTTCCTCGAGGGCTCACTCTGTGCCAGGTACTGTGTTCAGTGTTTCGCTTCTACCAGCTCATTTAATACTCAAAACGAATGTATGACGGAGGTACTCTTACTTCACCTCATTTTACCGAGGAGAAAACTGAGGCCCCAGGAGGCTTTCAAGGCACACGGATTGGATCCCACATAGTCTACACTGATAAGCATTTCCCTACGCTCTTTCTCAGCCCCACAGTTGTAACTAGTTGCTGGCTTTTCCGTCTCTCCTTGTGGTCGGTGGGATCCCTGGGGATAGGGATGCTGATCTTTCATGCCGCAGATCTTACCGAGCATGGACTACGTGCCAGGCATCCTGTTAGGTACAGCCAAGGGTGGGAGAAGGGGACGGTGGTGAACAAGACAGGTAAGTGCATGTCCTTTGCTCTCCGGGAGCTCGTTTTCTCAGAGAAAGAGACAGAAAAGAAATACGAAACAAGACCATCTCAGAGAAATGTAAATCAGAGACTAGGGGGGCTACTTTCGATTCGGGCCACCAGGAAAACCCACCCCAGCCTTGCTGGATCAGAATCTGCATTTGAATAAGATTGCCGGGTGATTTCTGTGTGCATTAAAGTTTGAGGAACTCTAGTCTATGGTACTCCAAAAACTGCTTGTTGAATGAATGAATGAATGAATGAATGAAATGAATGCCCTGCAAACCAAGTTTCCAGTTCCAACTGCAGCCTTCACAACACCCAGACAGCCTCCCCATCCCAGACAGCAGGGAGGGTATCAATCTCACACCCTATAAAGTCGGCCTTGACTGACAACTGTTACCAGAACGTGAAGGAGACCACCAGCCCATTTCGGGATCAAAGCACCCAACAGCTGCCCCGCGCCCAAGTGTTTCACAGCCTCCGATCCCTCCGCCCCCAACTGTGTCCCCACAGCCGCGCGTGAAGTTCTAGATTCCCATACTAGTCCCCAAATGGCTATCAAACCCACACAGCTTGGTTAAAAATACTCTTCGCACTTGTTAGGTCTCCCCCGCCATTAAATCACCTCGAGGAATCTGGCAGCTCTAATTAACAAAATATGTAAATCCAGCCTTTCCATAGAGGGAACACCCTTCTAAATTGCGCGGGCACAGCACGAGCCCGAAAAGAGGGGGTGACGTTATGTCACTCTTTCTTGCAAGACCTAAAAGTCACTGAAACTGGGTGATTCCAGAGTGGTGCTTTTTTGTCCCTTAAAGCTGAAGTACCTCTAACAATCTATAACCAATACACGAAATCAGGTAGGCACAAGCTATAAACTGAAGCTCAGGCAACCTCCCTGTACCCCACCCCATGGAACTGCTGCTGTGGCCCCCTTAACACCGACGTGGGCGTCGACGGGGCGCCTGTCGGACCCCAGAGCTCCGCTAGCCGTAATGTGAACATGGACCTGTCCGCGTGCGATTGCACATTAATTTTTCTGTTGAAAGCCTGTCAAGAAAATCACTTTTGTAAAATTGGAAACTGCTTTTCTTTCTTCATAGAGTCCCCCTCTCCTCTCCAAGTCTGGGAGTATATGCTAGTGAATTCCAATCCAAGATGGTAGGGTAGGTCGCCTCTGAAATAAAGCCAAAGCCTGGAAACTGCAAAGAATTAATCTGTAATGTGTTTCCAGTGGGGATCGTCAGTACTCACCTTATTTTCCTCTTTATCCATACTATTAGGTGGATGAAGGAAATAAGAGAAAGCGCGCCCCAGCGAGCCCCGGGAGAGAGTTAAACTGTGGTCACCCCGCCAGCCAACACCATCTTACCGGATGTCCCCTGAGCTTCACCGTCTGGACAATGGCAGAGATTCACCAAGGTAACCCAAAGACGATCTCTGCCTCCTTTACCACTTGGCCAGACACATCACCACCAACAGGAAAAGAGGGTGTTCGCTGGCCCCTTTTGCTCCTCCACTTTGATTTCAGGTGGAGAAAGGTCTTGTAGCATAATAACGCATTGACTTTTGCAATGAATTATGATCATATTGGGCAAGCGAGACATTCCCATTCCATCTAAGACCCCTTAAGAGCACCAGTTGGCCAGCGATGGCCCACAGGCCAAATCCTCCTGGCTGTGAGTTTTTATTAAGTTTTCCTGGAAGACAGCCATGCCCATCCATTTATTTATTACCTATAGGTGTTTTCTCTCTATCACTGAACAGCTGAGAAGCTGTGACAGACACTGTGTGGCCCGCAAAGCCTAAAACGTTTACTACCTGGTCCTTGAAAACGTTTGCAAACCTTGCTTTCGGTAAAAGAGGCAATGTTCACAGCAAAGTTAAAGTACAAGGCATTTTCCATTCTGCTTATAGAAAGATCAAATGTGCAACTGACAAATGATCCCCCAGATCCTGATCTCTAAGCTTGAAAGTAACTTTGCCTTCATATCCGAAGAGGATGGTCCGACCACGTGGGAAGATGTCAGCTGGCCCAGGAAAAACGCTACAGACAACAAAGAACCCACACTGCTCCTCTGCTACAGGCTGTACCGGAAGAGCCCAAAGGCGCATTTCCTGCAGCCAAAGGCGGTGGTGACCTCCAACCGATGTTCCCCCTACACGTCCACGCAACGTGGCCGAGAGGGGCACCTCGAATCCGGTGTTGTAAACAGTCCAGTGGGTGGGCAGCTAGGAATCGGCTCCGAGTGTACGGTTTGCAGCCGGCTGAGAAATAATGGCTTCTTCTCAGCATTTCTTCCAGCTGAAGTGAGTCCTCATTTCAAAGCCTGGTCTGGGTCTTCCAGCGCTTCATCATTCTCTCCTTCGACAGGCAGGCGGCAGAGCCCAGACTTGTCCATCAGGCCGAGTCCTCCGAGCACAATCACTCATCTCCTTACATCTCTTTCCTTCTCTGCCTTTGCTTTTCCTCTCTGGGCCTCTGATGAGGTGGAACTGATAAATCACTTACAATCTTTTTTTTTTTTTTTTTAAACAAAGAAACTGACACCTGGGTATCAAATTTGCAAAAATCCTGAAGATGATATAGAAATATTCTTTAAAACAGTTTTTGCCTTTTTCCCCCTAACAATGGCCCCGATTTTGGCATTCTCCTTTATTATACATTTTCCACCTGCTGGAGGATGGTGGCGACTGGGAGGTGAGCAATTTGCCAGGAGAATATGTAAAGGAGGAAGCTGACCTCGCGAGGAAGGAATTTCCCAGTAGACATCCCCGATGGCCTCATTCTCTCCACCGTGCTCCCACCACCGCCCGGCCCCACCCCGAGCCCACGCAGGACTTCGCAAGGGAAGCGCAGTGAGTCTGCATGCAGCCGCTCTTGTTTCCTCTTCTGGAGACTTCGCTGCAGACATGTTTTGACGATCTGCATGTATTTCCTTTCTTCCAACCTGATTTATCACCGTGGTGGGTACTTGTTTGAGAAAACCAACTGTTCCGCCGTGAAGGGCAAGGTCAGTTTACGGTGTCTGGAGAGGTATCCACTGAGATGGAGGACAGCGGGGAAGAGGTTTGTCATTTTGATGATAACGGTGCTAGTTAACTTTGTCGAAAAGGCAGTCTGAAAATCAAACCATTCTACTCGGAAAGTCTTGCCCTTTCGGACATTCTTGGTTGCCTTCCAACGGCCCGCTTCACTGCCAACAGATGCCTGCCTGTGTTCAGAGAGGCAAGCGGCCCAGCTCTAAGGAATGACACATGAATGGTCTATGCCAGTGACAGCACGTTCGCCAACCCCCACACCTTCGTCCGTTCACTTTTCCTTGCCTTTCCTGCAGCTAGGAAAGGCCCCGTGACCCAGTTCTGGGTGAGAAGGTGTAAAAAGACCACTCGGAGGGATGTGGATCGGAACCTGGCACAGAGTAAGCCCTCTATAAAATTTAGCTAGTGTTATTGTTGTTATCATTATTATTATTCATCTTAATGGAAACTTTTCTTCCCTTTTCTCTCCCCCTTCTTTCTTCTTCTCTGACCCCCGGGCAGAGAGCCAGGGCTGGTAGGGGCCAGCTCACAGGAGTTGACCGTGGGCACCTCTGCCCAACACTAAGCTCAGCGACATCCCATTAGTAGCTTGAAAATCAGCCATGATGGAAATATTTACACCCTGGCAATGGGCAAATGCCGCAAACCAAGACATTCATTCCCAGAGAACTAGTATTTAAGCGTGTACCAGCATACCACTTCTACCTGCCTCCTTCTCTCTTTCCAACCACCCAGCTTCCTGTCATAAACCGCTGAGCATCTACTGTGTAAGGGGCATTATGTTTGGTTCTCCATGAAAACTCAAAAGTAAATAAGTCGCTGTCCTGCTTTCAGTGAGTTTACAGTCTAGCAACAAAGTCGTATCAATTATGATACATTTGGCTGCAAAGAACAGAAAGCTTAACCAGCGGTGGTTCACTTAACCAAGTCTAGAGGTAGACATGGGTCTGGCCGCCTTGCCATCATCAAGGATCTCAACAGTCCCACCCTCAGCGGCCACCCTTTGTGTGTAGACTTCTCCCCCGCCTGCTCCTTGTCTCATATGCACAAAAGAGCTGCTACAGTTCCAGGTATCAAGACTGCATTCAAAAGCAGGAAACAGGGGCAAAGACTTTTTTCTTTTTGTCCAAGAAGAAAATAATTTAATCCTCATAAGGAATTCATGAGATAGCTACTATAACTACTCTTATTCAGAGAAACCGAAGCCCAAAAAGATTTTAAGTAATTTGCTCCAGGCCACACAGCGCGAGCAGCCAGCATATAAACCCAAACACTCCGACTCCGGAGCTCATGCTCTGTGTCAGATAGCTCACTCACTAGAGCCGCTCGCTAGCACTCAGGAGCAAGACCATGCAAGCTGCTGCTTAATCACACTGTCTTATACTAGTCTCTATTGTTCAATGCATTCGGCTTTTGGCCTCAGACTTTTTTGTTGCTCAGGGATGGAAATCCTGTTTGCTCATTCATCTATGACCCTCGCCCCCAATCATGGACCTAAATAACATCAAGTGCTTGTATTTGTTAACTGACAGGCACCCATCTCAGCTCGAAGACTACCCAACCTGAACGGAAAATCTTGCTGTTCCTGGCACCAGCGGGCCTGCGTTTGGCTCCTTCCTATTCTAATTACCCACTTGAAAACCTGAACACTTGGGCTCCAATCCATTTGGCAATCAAACCATCTTCCTGGCCCATCTGCCCGTAACTGCACACCTCCCTTCTGGGGCTGCATTCCTTTCTACTGTACCTCCTGCCCGAGAAGATCTTATAGTCTGTACCATCCCAATTATTCCTCTTCGCACAAAAAAATTTCAGTCTATGGCCATGCCACCCTGAACAAATCCCGATCACACTGATCTCAGAAGCTAAGCAGTGTCGGGCCTGGTTAGTACTTGGATGGGAGACCACCCAGGAAGACCAGGTGCTGTAGGGGTAAAAAAGGTAAAAAAAATAAGGGATTGTAAGCTGACAAGGTCCTTGCAATCTGTGAGGTCAACCAAGGGTTGCCTCGTCTAAAAAAATAAAACAAAAATAAAAATAAAAATTTCAACCTCTACTGACACCCCACCACAAAATGGTATTCCTCCCTAGAACCTGCAAGAGAAAAATATCAGGATTTGTCTGAATAAATTTTCCGTGACGGCCAAAAGACTTGAGGACTTTATCATCACAAAATGTTTCAGTGGATAAAGTAAGTTCTCGGCTTGGTTTCTCTGGCGTCTCTGTGACGTACGCCAGAATTGGAAACATTGCTCTGCAGAGGAAGTCATCTGGTTTGGAAATTTTAGGGCCACTCGACCAGCGCGTTGGAGGCCGCCGTCCCAAAAGGCACGGCCTGGGGCTGTATTCGTAATGGCGAGTTTGGGCTCACTCCCTGAGCAAGTGCCAGCGACCCAAGGGAACACGCTGAACCTTAACGCCACTTCTCTCTTGGCTTTCGCTTTTGGACTTTTTGTTTTGCTTTTGTCTAGGAGGGAAGAGAAGTTGCTGGACGGAGGCTGCTGCAGAAACCTACCTACCGGAGCCTGACGGAGCCTGACGTGATGAAACCTTTCCCCACTCTCGGGGGAGAAAAAAGCCGCCAGATGCCTCACACACCCCTTCCCGGAGCCGCATTTCAATTCCTTTTTCAATATGTGTTGAAGCAACACCTAGAGCTTTCTAAATGAGCACTCTGGGCACCCCTCTCATGCTACTAAGAAGAACTTGGGAAGGAAAGCTGAAACCTTTACTATCCCTAATCGACAGGAAATTTCGAGAAATAAAATTGGTCACTTATGGTTCCACGACCTTGGGCGAGTCATGGGGTGGCTCATTTTGGTGTATTGGGTAAGTACGGGCTCGGACTCTGAAGCCGGAATATCTGGGTCACTGACTAAGTATAATCTTGGGCGAGTTCCTTAACTTGTCTACGTCTTGAGTTCTTATATCTACCGTCAGGGCACTGTTGAGAAGAATACGTCTGCCCATTTACACATAAAACACTTGGATATACCATTTTGTTTGTAATTAATGTTACTTATTATTATTATCTGCCTCACCAGATCTTAGGAGAACCATGGAAAAATAACATAATTAGAACATAGCGTTCCCATTCAATAAATATTAGTTTCCCTCTCAAAATAAAAATTTAAGTATGTTAATACCCATTTGTTCTATATTTAAGCCCAGGTTTCTAGATAGTCAATCAATCAACCAATCATGTGCCAGACAGAGAGAGACAGGGCTGTTATTCTAAAAAACCTGACTCTGAGAGGGTTTTTTTTTCTCTCCAACTGCCATCGGAACACAGTCCACACTCATTCTCTGAAGGAAATCTGGACAGACTCCATGAAGAGACGCTGAAATGATCGATGAGATCTCAGGGCCCCAGCATCTGAGTCCAGCAAAGTCGGGATGCCTTCCTGCCCTCGTGAGGCCATTTGCTCATCATCCTTAAACCTCGCCTAAACAACAGGACAGAGAAGTTAGGGGCAATGAATTGATCACACACACACACACACACACACGCACGCACGCACGCACACACACAATTCCAAATTAAACTTGTCTGAGGTCCTTTTCTCCCTTTCGCCCTGCAGGTAATAGCAAGGACGCTCAGCCAGGATTTGTGTACATTTTGGGGGATTTCTCACTTTCCACAGAGATGATCCAAACAGAAAGAACACTGTGATGCTCCTGGACACCTCCCACTTCTCAGAACAAGGACACTTCAGGACCAGTTCTAATAAACAACACCTCCCCATTTTTCAGCCACAGGGCAAAACGACAACATACTTCTAAACCGTGAGGCTGCTCTTTAAAGGCCAACATCCACCCAATAAACTCACGGTAGTGATTCAGACGGGGTTGAAAGTGACTTCATTTATTTTGAGAATCCAAAAAGAAAGAGCCCAATCCTTTGTCTCTGGGACAGGCTTTTCACCCCCACAGCTCTTTAGTTCAACTCAAACTTCTGATTTCTCCAATAGCAAAACAAATTTTCTCCCTCACACTCCTCCCGACCAACCTGTTAGTTTTTCTATGCTGATATGGGGCACAGTCCCTCTAGTTTACACTTTTCTCAAATATCCTTAACTAGGCTCATTATTTTCTGAGAAACTAGCTGAGAGAGGCTGGCTGGCTGACATCTTCTGTAGAATCAGGAAGATTCTCTTCGGAAATCCTACTACATACGGACATCAATCGGTTCTTTTCATACTTCTTAACCAGTGGCCAAAGTAAGCTGAGGGCAGAATACCCCTAATCTGCCCCAGGCCAGTAGAGTCTGCTGGTTTGGGGAGTGGGAGAGGAGGAGGTAGAAGGAGGCAGGGGCGGGGGGAGAAACGGTGACTGTCACTCTGCCTGGTGATGCCTCCTGCCTGATAAAGTCCGCCAGGCGGGGTCAATCACAAACATTAATTTCCCTCGGCTTATACTTCCGGGCTCCTGCGAGACTGAGCCGGGGCAGGGAGATGGGGGGGAATTTGCCAGACACTTCAGCAGAAAAAATTTTAAAGGCTTTCAAGGCTAGTGCAGATCACCAGTCTCTTCCCCTCATTCAAGGACAAATGGAAACACACGAAAGAGGGCATGTCGACAAAAACTCCTGTCCCGATCATGTGAAAACTGGAGACACATCACGTTTCGTCCTCCCTTATCCTGTCAACACCCCCCTCCACCTCTGTCCGTGAGGGCTTCCCAGAGACGGCGGCGGGGTGGGGGGGGGGGAGGGTCATCGACTCCTCTGCAAGGCAACAACCCTTCCCTGAAATAACTTTCACTACCCTTTTCTCAACTGTTTTCCCAATTCCCCCATGAAATGAAACCTTACGGGGCAAGGCTGTCTCTACGATATTGAACAAACGCGATCTGAGTAAATATGTCATTCTCAACAGGGCGTTTGAAAGGAGGATGCAAAGGCCAAATCCTATTTCAGGACATCCACTGGGCCACCATGGAAATTTTTAAAAAATGTTAAAGAGAACTACTTCATAAACATGAGACAAGGAGGAAGTCTGAAGAAAACGAGAGCACTAGCATTATTTTTGTTTTAGTGAAAAGAACTGCACGGGGATTCCATGCAAACTGGATGTAGACCGCTTCTAATAAAAAGGAACCCCACAAGGGATGCTAAGGCAGATTGTCATTGAAGATGTTAACTTCTCCGACGGGTGATGATGAATCACTCTGTAGGTTGACACCACTCTGTGTAGGTCACCTTCAAGGATTTCACATCTCTGGAGCAAAGCTAAAGACAGCCATTTAATCACCAAAGGAGAATAGCATAAGCAGGGAAGATAAAAACTTTTGTGGTGTGTGTGTGTGTGTGTGTGTGTGTGTGTGTAACATTTTTTTTTTAATGCTGCTGGATATAATCTCAGAGACTTTTCCTACTCCGAAAATATTCTATGAGATAAAAATTTATGTCGCATTCAATTCTTACAAGATGTTGTATTGGACACTTCAGCAATGCTGGGTCTTCTTCTCAAAGTCATCCGGAAATTCTGTCATTGGCTCTTTGCTTTTGTTATCAAAACGTGGTAGGGGAAAAGGCATTTTTCTGACGTGACTTCCACCTTAACCCAAGAAGCAAAATCTTAGAAAGAAAGCTCAGTTTCTACTCTCCTCCTTCAATTCAATATGTATGCATTTAGATAAAACCATGTATCCAGAATGAAAATGTGGGCCGTCTTAGGGCATCGAAATCTTCCTGGCTCACCGCGGGCCATCTGGATCCCTCGTCTCCAGTTCTCATTAGCTTTGTAATTAGAGAGGAGGGAGCCTTGGCATTCGCAGGCTGAGCACTGAGGTTTTACCCATTTTCAAGTTTCCCCAAAGGTCCTTGACGTGTCATCAATCATTTCCGATTTTGCCGTGGCATGCATCTGAGTCGAGAGCATCCGAGAGAGTAAAAGAGGACGAGAGACCTGCCCTTTAGGCCCAGCGGCTTGGGGTTTCTATCTCTTGCACGCTCACACATTCTCTTTCATTCTTTTTTTTTTTTTTTTTTTTTTTTTTGCAAAAATATGGTTCTCCCCAAAACGCTGCCTGCCAGAGCTATTGATAGAAGCACAGCTAAAATTAAAAAGTCTAGGAATAGATGATTCTTAGCTAAAAATGGTGAAGTCCCCTATATTCTTCTTATAGATCCTAAATTACAATAAAATTTTAAAATGCAGGTCAATCTAATGGCAAGCTTTATTTATTAACATTATTTATAACTTTTACTCTGGTGCGTAGATACGCGTCAAAAGTCTGAAAAGGTTATGGAAGTGTTTCAGTTTATGTTTTACTATATATGATGCTATCGTGGCTGATGATTTGGGGGCTATGAGATGCTCTTGAGATGTGTCTCCCGTGAACGACAAGGGTCCTGACTTGTCATGGCTTACTAGTCCCTTCCACAATGGAGCTCCTCCATCTTCTTCCTGAGAATCTTACCATTCCACTGTGTAGCCATTCTACTTTTAGGAGATGATCCCTATTTTAGATATTTCTTCTTATGGCCCTCACGCTGACACAGTTTTTCATTCACGTCTCCCTACTTTCAATTCAGAAAATATGGCAGTTGTATTTATAACATGTGATAAATTATTTGGTTTGGTGCTTCACATGCGTCATATCATCGGAGCCTCTCAGGGAAGTACCAATGTTATTATTACCTCTCAGGGAGGTACAATATTATTATTACAAATGCAGAGGCAGAGAAGGGAAGTAACTTGCCAGGGTCACACGGTGGGCAGGTGCTAGAGCCAGGATTAAAACACGGAGCTCTCCTGCTCTGCAGAGTGAACTCTCTGCTCTCATAGGAGAGAAGTGATGAGTGGAGTTATCAGCGAGGATAAAAATCAGAGAAGAAAGGTTAGCAACAGACATCCTTTCCAAATCCTATTGCCCAGCTCTGCATTGTACTACTACCTGTGCAACCTTGGGCAACCTTCTCTGTGCACTGTAACTCTCTGTCCCTCGGTTCCTTCATGTGTAAAGTGATGATAACAACAGTAGCTGCCTTATAGGGTTGCTGTGGGAGTACGTGGGAACTCCGCACTCTCTTTACCACCCTCACTTTTCTCTAAAACTAAAGCTATTCTAACCTCCGATAATATCCAAAATATACAAAGAACTCATACGACTCAATAACAACAAAAAAATAAATGATCCAATCCAAAAATGGACAGAGGACCTGAACAGACACTTCTCCCAGGAGGACATACAAATGGCCAACGAATATATGAAAAGATGCTCATCACTAGCTATTTAGGGAAATGTAAATCAAAACCACAATGAGATACCAGCTCACCTGTTAGAATAGCTGTATTCAATAGGCCAAGTAATAACAAATGTTGGAGAGGATGCAGAGAAAAAGGAGCCCTCATATACTGCTGGTGGGACTGTAAACTGGTACAGCCACTACAGAAAACAGTATGGAGGTTCCTCAAAAAACTAAGAATTGACCTACCATATGATCCAGCAATCCCTCTACTAGCTACTTACCCCAAAACTTGAAAACTCATATTTGAAAAGATATTTACACACCAATGTTCATAGCACCATTATTCACAGTGGCCAGGACATGGAAGCCACCGAAGTGTCCTGCGATAGATGATTGGCTAAAGAAGCTGTGGTACATGCATACAATGGAATATTACTCAGCCATAAGAAGAGATGAAATACTGCCATTTGCGACAACATGGATGGACCTTGAAATAATCATACTAAGAGAAATAAGCCAGACAGAAAAGGTTGAAAATCACATGATATCACGTATATGTGGGATATAAACCTAAAAGCAACAAATGAACAGGGCAAACAAACAGAGACTCAGGGGCATGGACAATGGACTAGTGGTTACCAGAAGGGAGGGCGGAGGGGGAAAATAAAAAATAAAATGTTAAAAAATATGTATATATACCTATATAGAGAGTATGAAAAATAAATAAATAAACTGACATTTAAAAAATAAATAAAGCTATTCTAGAATTTAAAATGCATTAAAAAGATTTTTTACTTCTATTAAACAGCCAACTCGAAACCTCAAGGACCAGGTTTCATCTGCGATTGTCTTGTGAGTGGTGTGGTTTAGTGAGGGTCCATAACTTGCTCATGATCCAGATGCTAGAATAAGACAGAGCTGAGATTTCGACCCAGGTCATCGGACCTCGGAGCTCACCTGGTTAAAACCTGGCCTCCCTGCCCCCTACTGTGATGGAAAGCCCATGTGGATGTCTCAAGACGAGGGCTAATGCTGGGCACCCACGAGGCCTGTAGTTAAAAGTCCCAGCTGGTGGGCTGTGTCCATGGGCAATCCCATCGCCCTAGGATTTGCTGTTGTAGATCTTCCATGTCTCACGCCCCAATCCAAGGTGACGTCAATTTAAAATCTGAGCTCTTCATTCTCCTTCTCATTCCAAAGTGACATGATGATGGAAACTGTGAGCTGCCATTTTCTCAGCAACTACTCCTTTTCGTTGCTCACACCTGTGTGCAACGTGGCACGTACCCAAAGAGCAGCCGTGGACTTGCCCAAACCTGAAGGCGAAGGTGCAGTCAGTCTCATTACAGGCTTCTAGAATGCACTCTGTGGAGCTGGGGTTCTTAGACTGCCGCCTCTGACTCACACTGAATTTTCCAAAGATCAAGGATTTTAAGCTACAGATGCTAGTGCTAGCCAAGAGCTACATCACCACCAACCATGTTCCAGGCACCGAGAAGGGACCTGGAAGAAAATAAAGATAAACCAGACATTCGGCCTCTTTCAAAGGCATGTGTAATCGGCAGGGGAAATATGACACAAACATCACCGTTATCACACTAATAATCACCACGCACTACCTGACTGGCTCTTGGATGATTACTTTACAACTGTTTTCTTACTTAATGCTTGAAAGATCCTTCTGAGGTGGTTGCTTGAAGCTGTGGGCACTTTCCGCAAGGATGTTACCTGGACAGGTGAGGCTTGAGAGTCTGCATTGCTAACATCTAACAACAGTGTGACGCTGCTGGTCCCTGGACAACGCACTGAGCAGAATCCCTTACTTAGCCACGAAGGCCATAAACACATGGCCAGTTCTACGTGAAAGAGAAGCTGGCCTCGTTGGACTTACACCCTGGGTTTACGGACACAAACACCAGACTTACAGTCAATTAAGTGGCCTCATTCTGCTGGAAAGGGTGGGAGAAAGTATTCACTACCATTTCCCATGAACCCCAAAGTGTCATTTCTCAGCCTTTCTGAATCCATGTTCCTAAGATGCTTTCTTAGTCATTTATCCCTGTTAGGCAAGCAGTCTTGTCTAGTTTTATAATCTCTGTATTTTATATATATTAAAAAAAAACATTATATTCATATACTTTATAATGATAGTCTCTCCCCCATTTCTAATGCACGTCCCTTCTATATGCTGCTGACCCACCAATGAAAACAGCTGAATTAAGAGATATGATAAAGAGAAGTTAGGTCACATAATAATAAAGATTGTCCTTCACAATCTAACAGTATAAAGGACTTTAGAATTAATCTACTTATTAACATTGAATCCGAAGCTAGGATTTCTTTCATATGTTTATTTATAAATATATTTATAAATTTTCTATCGTACCATAGATGAATACATGGTCCTGTTTAGAAAATAATGCTCTGGTTTATAACTCTGAGGTTACCGATGGGTAAACAAATGTCCTCACAGACACACAGGGCTGTGTGCCTTCCGACCCCTCCCGCCCTCCCCATCTGCTCAGTGTACCCATGTGGATTTAATTTTAGTAGATACTGACCCACCTTGGCAATAAGAGAGGAGAAGATATTTTCGAATGCCCCCGTTCCACAATGTAAGGTTTATGTTCCTTGCGGTAAACAACATTCCACATGGCTGCTGGAATGTAGCACCGTCAAAAAGTCCGTGTGAGATCTGGTCCTGAGGTCCAAGGACGCGAAGACCTCATTGCGAAGAGCGGGCTGGAACACCCAGGTATTAAGGCCCTCTGATGCTCGGGCATTTGTAATGAAGACTCAGTGCGTGCTAGCACCAAGGACAGACACCGAGGACCATGAAGCAGCACAGACAGACACCTCCAAAGACAAGCTGCCATCCGACAGGAGACCAGGTCAGACTCTGATGTCTTTAGACGCCTCTGTCATTCCACCCTGAATGTCAAGGGCAGAGACTCTGACCTGCGACTCAGCCCACAGACCCCAAAGGGCGGTGAGGCGTCTGGAAAAAAGATCAGAAGACCACATGCAATCTTTTCACATTTGTCGCTTTCTTACAAAAAAGAAATCGCTCCCACCAGGAATGATTTTACAGCCCAGTATGATGAAGTCGTCTAGCCAGAATCTTTGCCGCAGCAGTTTTACAAAAATGCAAATATGGCAGGTTTTACCATAATTAGCTACTTTTGAAAAAATGTATAATTCACATCTTAACTTGCCTAATGAAGATAGGGTGGTATAGCTAATCAGAAACTCGGCTTCTGTGAACTAAGAATAATTGAGCTCCTTAATAAAATTATATTTAAAAACTTCGCCCTTATGTTCTAGTAATTAATAAACCAGTATGCAAATGAGAATAATCCAAACAAAAGCTCCCCTCAAAAATCACTCCATACACCCATTATGTTCTTCAATCTGGCAGGCTGGGGATTAGCAGAGCTTCCAGGCCTTGCATGTTTCACGGCAGAAACCACGCGAAGCCAACACAGGATTATACACCTAAATCCTTCCTTCCTGGGGGAGGTGGGGGGGGTGGGTAACATTTAGGTGCTAGCGGCTGCTCTCATATCCTCAGGGGGATGAGCCGAAATCCATCCACCCGGCAACCTTAAGATACGTGTTTCCAATGTGATAAAAATGAATTTAAAAGTCACTCACCGCTAAGCGAAAAAGTTCAGCGAAATGGAAATCGCTTAAATAGGAACCGTGAGCGGCAAGTGACTAACTGCAACTTGGAAAAATATTGTTGGAAACGTGTTCCTGTTCTATTTCCCTGGCTCTGAGGGAAGCGGAGCTGAGAAGCTACATCTCGATAACCGCCAGGGAAACCACAGAGTGTTGCAGGGTCCATGTCTTCATGCGCGGTGTCCGTTACGCCATCAAAGAAAACCGAAATGAGAGGCATGATCTTTGATATTCTTTTTGCTGCCCTCCTCCCTTTAATAAAATATGCCGGAGAAAAAAGAAACCGAAATGGTCACAGACATATTTAACAAGTTGGTTTGCCAAATAAGTTTATTTACCCTTGAAACTTATTATCACTATTACATTAAAAATTCTGAAGGAGGGGGAAAAAAAGCTGTTACTTCAAAATGAACCCTGCCAAATACTAAGATAATTACATTTTAGTTTTTTTTTTTCCTAGTTAAAAAAAGAAAATTAAAAAAAAAGTATCTTCACTAACCCAAGACCTAACTTTATTATGGGGTAACTTTAATCCTATTTATAAAGGATTGACCGGGGTGGCGGGGAGAGGGGAGGGCGAGATTTTAGTTTCACTCTAAAGAAATACCTTCAATATGGTCAGCCGTAGGTCAATCCACTGGAGGCTGATATTAACAGGATGTGAGCTACACTCCCCCAAAAAGACTTATCCTGGAACAGTTGCACATGACTTCGCTCTGAGCACGTTTCAGAGAATTTTGTTTTCACTGCTTATTGATCAGCATTTGCTGCTTGGCTCCCGCATTCCTTTCTCCCCATCAAGCCTTCGCGACCCACAAACCACCACTTAAGCGTCTTAGGGAGCACCATTTGGAAAGAGACGCCTTGGGAAGAATGCTTTTGCAACGCCAGTCCCGTCCTCCCCCCCCCACCCCCGCGCCTTCATTCATTTAACCTATTTGCTCTGGTTTCCTTGGCAAGTCCGGATCCAAAGGGTGATGAGAAACAACCGTCGTGGCAAGACGTGATGATAAGTGCTCCAAATTTTAGTGTCCCTACCTATTTCCGACGGCCATTTTTTTTTCAGAATCAGAGAAAATTAAACTCGTAGGACCTTCTCCCTGATACTTCGCAAAATACCAGTACTTTTACACTTGATGCCAAGATGAAGTGTGACCAAGTACAAAACAGCAAACTAATCTATAATGCTGGGGGAAAGCTCAATCATGTTCAGGGGTTAATTTAGCTTCTTTCGCTTCTTCTGAAATCAGGGATCCTCGGATTCCTCGATTCTTGGTCTATAATCCAAGGGGGAAGACAATGAAATCCATGGCCAACGGTGGTAGAACCAATGAGGACAGTAAACGAAGGCACGTTAAAAATACGGTGAAAACTCATAAGACACCATGAACCAATCTGTTGGGGGTGGGGGATTTGAGTGATCTGGGCGCTGATCGAGAGAAAAAATATGACAAGGAGAGGCGAGAACACACAATGAGCATTGGGGGTGGGGGGTGGGGGGCCAGGCGCTTGGACAGGGCCACAGGGCCACAAGAGAGGGGAAGCCCCTCACAGCGGGAGAACATCGGAAGGCTTGGCTCAGGGTCCACCATTCAGAAGGGGAGATGAGGGAACTCCTGGGGGCGGGAAGAACTGGAGAGGAGGCTCACATATCTAAGTGACGTCAACCAGAAGCAGGGGAATCTTGGGGTCACAGAGCTCCAAAGGGCAGTAGTAGTAGCTCGAAGTTGTATAACCATAAGGCTCTGTCTTATCAATGGCTGCATTTCCACTATTATCTCATTGTATAACTATATGGTTCTGTCTTATCAATGGCCAACATATGCTTGGTGTAGTTTTTTGCAGGGTATGCAAAGCAGACAGGCCCTAAATAGCTAAAAATCTGCTCGTTAGAGCTGGGTGTTTTTTTTTTTTTTTTTTTTGTGAAACAATTGGATGTATAAAAATTTGAGTTTGGTGTCTATAGGATTTTTAGCTAGTGGGTTTCAGCCTGCAGTGAAGATATAAAAACCTAGGAGCCAATACACAATGGCCATCTTTGGCTCATTTACATGGCAGGAGGAGAAGCAGGGTGGGGGATCTTCATAAAGGAGACTGTGAACTAGACCTTGAAGCAAAACTCTGCCAGACCAAAAGGCAAGAGGAGGCGCTCTTAGCAGAAGAAACTGCAAAGGCAAAGGCACAGGAACAGTGACATGACAACTCCCAGGTCTTGCTGGTCAAGGTGACAAGACAGGTGGTAAAGCTGATTAGCAGGTCCGGAAGCCAGGGCGTGAGAGAAGGAGGGAGTCGGAGAAGAGGGCAGAAAGAAACGAGACCAACACAAAACGTGGCGCTTGACGGCGCCAGCTCTGGAGTCCAGCTGCCCAGAGTCCAATTCTGATTTCGCTGTTTTTCAGCAGGTGCCATTAGGTAGGTAACGTAATGTCTCCGGCTTCCATTTCTTCAGCTGTAAAAGCTGGTTATAAAGCATACCCACCACCACGCCAGCTACTCTGCCTGTTATTGTTAGCAAACAACCATAGTAATGGCCTGACCTCGGACTCCATGCCAAGGAAGGCTGACTCCATGCCAATGATTGCCATGGAAAAAATTGACTATGACGGAGACAAAGATTGGCCAGATCCATGCTGGGAGAACAGGCATGGGATGAGGCAGAGGCAGGAGGCAGGAAACCCAGGAGACTACTGCCACAGTCCTAGCGAGGGATGCTGAAGGCCTGAACTAGAATCATGAAGGAATAAAATAAAGGAGAGGAATTCCCAAGAAGTTTCTCAGGGAGCATCAACAGAAGCTAAGAGGAATTTAAAAAATGAGGGAAAGAAGAAAAATGATGGTGATTTTAATGTTTCTTTCTGGAGATTTCCCAGTCCCTTGTCTTCATGGCCTCTAATCTTTAAAGATAAGTGACCCGATAGAAAGAAGCAAGGCCATAATTTTGGAGTACGTTTTCCTGGGAGAAAATGCCACTTTCTGACACCATATTTTAAAAAGGCGAAGGGAGAAGACAAATGAGGGAGGTTAAGACTTGGCTCTGAAAAGCGTGAAGGCTAGCTAGACTTCCATTAAATCAGCCTCCCTGGGATTTGCAGCGGGGAAGTGGCATCCATCTTCCTCAACACTTTAATGAGTCTTAAGTCCATGTGAGTTCTCAGCGAACCATCTCCGCCATGAAAGACTCTCGCAGAGCATTTAAATCATAAATGAGGGTCTGTGGAACAAATCCCTTCATTTATTCGACACGCTTCTGAAAATAGAAAGAACTCCGCTTCCACATCCTTGCCAGGGCTAAGGACTTTGAACCTGTCGTGTTTTGGAAATCGCAAAGGTGAGTCAGGAGGTTGATATCTAGACTGACGTGGAGATTCGAGGCATCTTCAGCGGAGGGCATGTGAGTGGGAGCAGTAAAACGAAACAAAACAAATCCTTAACCTACGTTTAAAGGTAGTGAAACTTTTATCTTCCCACATCAATTTTTCCTGCCCTATTTTAACGAAGACTGTATGCTCCAGTGTACCCTGTTCCTAAATTGCCAGTGTCTTCGCCGGCCTTAATCTCCATTTCCGTCACACGGGATATTACAGGGCTGTGGTTACTTGCAAACCTCCAGGTATATAAAGGTGCCAGCGGTTCATGGATATGAGCAACCTGTGCGACAGAACGAAGCACAAGCTAAAATGGAAAATAATGGGGCAAATCGGGAAGTGGGGAAATGAAGGGATTTATAGGCTCGGATCAGAGATGATGATGATCATGACGACGCTAATAATGGTGATGGGGGTGATGACTATAGCATTTACTGAGCACTTGACTCTTGAACAGATACTGCCAGTTGTCCCCTAATATCCAACCGCTCCTTCGTACACAGTAATAGGGCTTTCAGTGAAGCATCCACCTAACGCCTAAAATATCCTCTACTCCCTTGTGAACAATGTGGTCATATGACTAAGCTTTGGCCAATGGGATGAGACCGAGATGTGGGCGACTTTCAGACCATGCCCTCCACTTCCTCATTCCTGTTCCTGGCTGGAATGTAGAAATGAAGTAGCCAACACAGATCATGAGACTGAAGGCACATATTAAGGAAGGCAAAGCAACAAGGTCAAGAAATTGGGGTCCCTGATCACTGTGCAGCCTCCATATAAGCCCTAGGCTGCCTACCCTAGAAAAAGAAATTGTTATTTTTTTACGGCCACTGTTCTTTTGAGCCTCTTTGTTGAAACAGCTACACAAATAAAACTGTGCCCGGGTCCTATGCTACAGACATACATTATCCCATTTCACCCATCAGCAGCCTATAAATTAGGTTCCATGGTTACCATCATTTTGCCAAGGAGGACACTTAAGATGGAAGAGCAAGTCACGTACCTAAGATCTCGCAGTTAAGCAAACGGCAGGGCCAGACTGAACAAGGCAGCCAGATTCCAGGGGTTATACGTGACACTTCCCTGCCATACGACCAGGTGACTTGAACCAAGAAAGGAATATGACCGACTTCCAAAAATTTAGCCCAGGCTCCACGATCTCTCCAGCCAAGCTGAGTAGGCGCGATTCCTGGGCTGTCCTTTAGCCAGTCTGGTTTCCAGATGGTCGGTTGGTCCTTCATCTCCTTCTCCAGAAGAGCCCTTCCTACCTCTCCAGGTAAACCTCGTTCCACAGGGTTTGTCCAGGCAGTCAAGTGAACCTGGAATACCGCTGAGCACTGCAAATACAGCGACTTCTCAACACCAGCCAGCGCTCCCGACCCTGACGCTGAGGTCCTCCGAGCCCAGCGACGTATTTATTAGTGCATTTCTACACTCCTTTAATCTCCCCGCTTCCCTTCCAAATGGTACGGTTCCCCTCAGCGGATCCTGTGGTAGGGCGGAATTGCAAAGTCAGTTTTGGGGACACAGCGGCCCCGAGGAACAATGCTATCAAGCGCACGGAATCGAAAACAGCCGAGCCATCGCTCTTCTTCCTCGACTTTTCCAAGAATAACGGAAGGGTCCGACAGTACCTAGAGTGAGGAGTGAATTGAAAAGTCTCTCTCTGAACACCACCAGGAAAGCCACATCCAGTCGCGTTCACGCACAAGCTTTTCTTGTGACCTGACAGTCTCAGAAAAGGTCACAGGCAGAGTGAGGGGTTGAAGGGCGGCCGCTGGCTACTTGGCTCTCAAGCCGCAGGGTGCCCAGTAAATTCTAGCGAACGGAGTGTGCGCCGAAAGCCATTTCTTCCTACGTTTTCAAATGAAGAGAGACTTAAAGGAGGTTTCCTTTTCATGCCAGTTTCATTGAAATTTTACTGTGCGTTTGGGCATCTTAAGAAAAATCTGCTTTGGGCATCAAGGCCTACCAGAAAGGTCCTGAAAAGAAAGAAGCCCTTCACTTCCAGCTCTTCCTGCGCACAGCTAAGGCTACACACCAACTTCCAGGGAAAGCTGGCTCAAGTTTATCTGAAGATATGCTTACTTGACAGCGTACTGTGCTTAAATAAGCCACATGTTCATTTGACATATAGAAGATGCTCAATAAATACTAAAATTCCCAATGCTATCATTGTCGCCTGTTACTATTGTCACCTGAAGACATATCTGTGTGGAGCTATTTAACTCCCCAAGGAGAATCAAGGTTAATCGTCTCTTGCAATGGAGCCCAAAATTCAGGGTAAGGTTCTAAGGAAACGGAACAGTAAAGGGTAAGTCTTAACTGATTCCATGAAAAGAGACTCACTAACCACCTGGCTCAGAGCTAGGTGCTAGCGAGCAAAGATAAACAACATTCCTGCCCTCAAGGTTTCAAAGCCGAACGCAGGAAAGAAACAAAAGAACAATTACAGGATGATTCATAAAACTGTGGCTGACGCAAGCAAGCTTCGGGAGTACCGGGAGAAAGATCCAAGTTTGTGCGGAAGGGAAAAACGGGGAACAGAGAGGGGTGGTCTAGGAGGGCCTCACAGAGCAGGTGGCCCCTGAACGTAGCCTTGAAGGATGTGTAGTTCATCGGGCAATACAGGAAATATCTGCCCACAGTCGCGAAGGCAGACAGATATCCCATAGGTCAAAGGTAGCCACATGTACGAGTGGGCTAGGGCTGCTACACCTGAACACCACAGACTGGGTGGCTTAAACCACAGGAAATTACTTTCTTGCAGTTTTGAAGGCTGGACGTCCAAGATCAAGGTGTCGACAGGGTTGCCTTCTTCTAAGTCTCTCTCCACGGTTTGCAGGACGGCTGCCTTCTCACTGCGTCCCTTTGTGCTTGTTTGTGCCCTAATCGCCTCTTCTTACAAAGGCAGTCAGATTGGATTAGGGCTCGCCCCATATAACCTCCTTTTATTTCGATCACCTCTTTACAAACTCCATTGCCAAAAACAGGTACTTTCTGAGATCCTGAAGGTTAGGACTTCGTCATAGGAATTTTGGGAGGTCACAATTCAGCCCATATCGCCACGAAAAGATTTGAGGGAGGAGAGTGACAAGAACAGGTTTTCACTTTAGAACGAGGACCCTGGTGGTCATGAGGGGAATGGAATTTGGGAAGGGGGAGTCTAGAGGTAAGGAGGCCACTGAGAAGGCAATGTAATAACCTTGCCAACCATGGACATGTGTTTAGCTGGAACTTGGTAGTTTTGTTCAAGAAACAAGCTCAGTGTCATTTGATGCGAATCCTTCAATCGCCTGCTGGAGTCTCCTTGTCGGTGTGGCTACTCAGAACCTCTGTTCTAGCATATTCCCAGGCTGGGCCCGATGGCCCACCACCAACAGCTGCCATCGTCTGGGAACCCCCAAAAGCTAAACAAGCAGTGGGCTGGGGAGCAGAAATAAAAACAATGCTGCAGTGAATTCCAAACACAATTTGGAGGCCGTGGACCCCAGGTCTGAGAGTCGACCTTCAGAGGGGAAGAACAGGAGCTCTGGTGTCCCCACTGGCCTATCAAGGCCCCTCTAACAAGCGCCCCTCACAAATAAAGCCCCAGCAGGAAGCCCATTAACGCCTTGAAGGGGCAAACCTCAGGCCCCATAGGAGAAACTTCAAAAGACATCCCAGCAGCACAGAATGCCAGAAAAATCATCAATCAAGTACACCATCCCAGGAAGTAGCCAGCTGAATTGGGGGAAGGAGTCGAGCACATAAATTCTATGTCCCTAAGCCCCCATATGGCTCTCGATTTATTACCATCGAGGCCAACTGTGCTCCTTAAGTTTAAAAAGGATCAAGGCCTCTATAAACAGTATATAGAACTACTTTCCATAGGAAAAAAAAAAAAAAAGCACTGAGAAACGCTTTTTTTTTAAAGAAAATGATCCTTTTGTGAAAATAATTCCCGCTACACTGAACTCTTTGCCTCAAGTGTTATAACTAAATCCGACCTGCTGGTCAGTCCTTTAAAAAATATATAATGTCAGCTACGATAACCAATTGCCTTTTTGATTTGTTGAAATTAATTTCAGAACAAGATTTTCTCGTGAGTACCTCGCTTGCCCGAATGATACGCTAACAATACTCAGGCATGTTAGGGGGAAACCTCTGACCTTGGTTACAAAACTCTTTCTTCTACCTCTCCACAGACACAAACCCTCGCCACCCCTTAGCTACAAAAACAGACAGTTCATTCATTCTTCATCCTCGTCAAAGCAAAAGTGCAAAGAAGACTGTATGAGCAGCATTAATATTTCTCAGAGGATTACTAGTCGTACAATCCCAACAGCCATCACACGTACATCCCATTTCCACCACTGAAACGTCAAGCTGCCAAGATTTCTTCCCTCTTTTCTTTTTGGAACCACCCAATCCCTTTGCTCCTAAAAACAATCAAAATAACTAGACTTTACAGTGCACTAACTACATGTTGGGCCGGTGCACTTTGCAAATCTTTGATCTGACTTCATCTTCACAATAATTCTCTCAGGTGAATACGCTCGCTATCCCCATTTTACAAAGATAGAAATGGAGGCTCAGAGAGGTTATGTAATTTGCCCAAGGGCACACAGGTAGAGAGTTGTAAAATGAAGCTCCAAACCCAGGTTTGTCCAACCCAAGCCCATGCACTTAACCACCAACTTTAATGACCTGTCCTTGTGCTAATTTGAAAGACGAAGCTCTCTGCCTCCCAAGTGGCCTTCGAGTATAATATATTTAGAAGGTGTTTTGCACTTTAATTTACCCAAGGCTCGAAAAGCAATTTTGAATATTATACACTATGAGGCTTCAAAAAAGGTTTTAAGAATTCCAACAGATACCTTAATATATTCTTGCAGTCTTAAAATTTGATCTTTCTTCTGGATTATGGTTTCTTCTCTCTTTTCTTATTTAATTATGTAAGCACTGTGCTTACTTAGAATTATGCAAAACATGAAATCCAACTCTAGAACTTGGGTTTACAAAAACAAATGAAAATGGCACAATGGTCCCATACCATGCTTGGTTCAAAAGAGAACCAAAATGAAATAAAAATAGGTATGCGTCCTGTAAGAATTTGACTTAAAATTTAGGAAAACATCCTGCATCTTAGACTGCCGGTTTCTTGAGGGCAAGGATCCTGTTTTTTGTGACTTTCTATCCCCAGAGCCTAGCACAGAATTGGCACACAGCAGGTGCTTAATAATCATTTGTCAAAATAGAGGAAGGATGGATGGGTGGGTGGATGGATGGGTGGAAGGACGGAAGGATGAAAGGATGGAAAGAAGGATAGATGGATGAGTAGATGAATGGATGGATGAAGGATCGCTTCTACCAATGGTTAAAATACTGAAAATATCTGTAAGGAACTTATTCTCTATATGTTTCTACGTTCTATGTCTAAGATTGTTTTGTAGATCTATATTTTTCAATGGTCCATCCTGGAACCAGATAAATGAATGACCTGTAGAGCCCACTAGTTCAATAACAACAGGGCCAAATGTGGACTACTACTGAACTATGATCTTCCCTAAGGACAGACAGACAGTTGCCAGCAACTACACACTCAATAATTGCCCATTTAACAAACACATGGCGAATGCAAAGAGTTTGACCAGAAGGCAGCTCCATTTGTTGGCATCAAAACATATTCGTGATCTTCTCCATTTGTGCGCCCCAACTTAAGACACCATAGTGGGAAGCAACACTTATCCATAAGAAAGATACTTTGGGTCAGTAACTACTCCATAAACAAGTCCCCCTGTAGTGTTGTTAGGGTTCAGACTGAGGAGCAAAGATAAAGAAAAAATTCTCTGGCTTTTGTGAACACTAGCAGTGAGGGTGTGGGTCAGAGCAGCATCACATGGGTACCTTATCTTCCCTCCCCAGAGAACACAGCACAGGCCGAGAACGACTTTTAAAGGCAGCCCTGGCGATGGGATGTGGGACACCCATATGAGATTCCAGAAAACCCTGTTTCAATGGGCCTGGGTGCTATAGTGTTCCCAGGCACTAAAAAGCAGAAAGAAAAGAGACAGAGAGGGAGGGAGGAAGGGAGGGAAAAGGAAAGAAATGAAACTTACACACAAATAATTTCCCATGTTCCACAGAAAGAAATACCAGATAAGCTATCACCAAAGATACTGAGCGAACACCAGATACTCTTTATATGTCAAGGTGACGTGGCCCTGTGGTTTCACAAAGCATTTTTACATAAAATAAGATTCTATTTGGGAAAGCAAAGTGAATGCCCCGTTCAGCCAATAAGGGAAGCAAGGTTCACTCTATGCGGTTCAATGACTTATTTCGGGTCACAGAACCAGGAAGTGGAAAGGGGAACGTTTTGCATTCTACCCTGATATATTTCTCACTGTTTCAACAGAAACACTTAAAGCCTCACGTTGAGAGCCAGGTTGTACCTAGGTAAGTTCCTAGCTGGGCATGGTTCCATCTTTATGAAATTTCCAGCCATTTAAGGTTGGGAGCCAGATATTCAGCTGGATTCCCTGACTCCACCAAACATCAGGATTCTCCAGAAAGTGAGTGATTAGATAAGAGTTCTCTCAGCACCAAGCCGCCGGAGGAGGAGGGAGGAAAGGAATTGCAGGAAAAGGGAGATAGAGAAGAAATCCCACCCGCCCATTGGAAAACAGATTTGACGTTGCAGGCTGACTCTCGCCACCCCACCTCAAAGCTATCCCAGAAACAAATTTCTGTGCCTAGGAAGTGAACCCAGTGGCACCTGGATAAAGATAATCTGCTTGTTTTTAGGAGGATTCGGAAGGCCTTTTGAAGGAGCAAAGTATCCATTTCTTATTAGTGAAGCATAATAGTTTCTCTTTACTAGACAATTTCTTTAATGGTCCCATTTCCCACCAAACCTGTCCCAACACATAGAAATAACTTGCTGTAAAAATAGAGCCCTAATCGAGCTTGAAGAAATGGCCAGTAATATCTAAACCCGCAACTCTTTTATACCATACCACAATTTTATCTTTATAATAGATGAAAAAAACGATAATAATACAATCCACTAAGGAGCCTGTTAAAATAATGAGATGCTGGGCCCACCTCTAGAGACTTGAATGAGTGGGTGGTCCAGGGGAGCCCCAGCATCTGGTGCTGGTGGTACTGGTATTTTAAAGCACCCTCCAGTCATTCTGAGGATCGGTCAGCTTGAGAACCCCTGCAATACACCTACACGGATCATCCTAGAGCAAAGGCTGTCTGGATGGCATCCGCCTCGATTTAGAGGCTCACTACAAAGTACCAAGAACTGAGGGAGGCTTATGTCACAGAGGATAATTCCATGTCATCCTCACAACATCTCCAACCTGGGCACAATTACACCAATTTACAGATAAGAACACCGGGACTCGGTGAGCTGTACTGGTTTGCCCAGGAGACGGGAATGGTGCAAGCTTTCCCAAGAAAGCCGGCTCTGTGCCCCTCAGTGCACAGAAACGTGCGAAAAAAGCCAGAGTGAGAACGAGGACATGCAGACCGGAAACGTATTTGAGAAGCTGGCACTGGTTCAAGGAATGTCGTGATTTAATTTCCTATTATTGATAAATATAACGGGGGAAGAAAAGCTACTGGAAACAGACACCCCAATTTCATAAGCTCCAGGAGACTCGCATTCCCAGGGGGAAGGGAGGGTGGGTGCTAAGTTCCTGTCTGGGATCTCACCACCAAGCAGGAACTAGGCCTAATGTGTTTACCCTGCAGCTCCACCAGCCTGGGTATCCCATTCAGCAGCCATGAGAGGGGATTAAGGCAGAAAATGCCCCCTGGCAGGGAAACAGGACACAATTTGCCAGGCTGGGGAAGGGACAGACCCATTGCAATCACACAGTGGAGCAGACACAGGTCTATTTTCCCTCAGTGTCCAAATAACCACAGAATCACCCTGAGATTGACCCCCCCGGGGCGGGGGGGAGGGGAGTGAAGAACTATGACACCCTGTGCTGGACATCTCCATCCAGGATGTCATCTCTGCTCAGGACATTCTGGGACCGAAGTCACCGCCTGCTCTCCTGGAATCAGGCTAGAGCTAGAAGGAGTTGGGAGATGTAGGTTTCTTTCCGGTGGCCCGACTCCGTGTGTTCTTGGGCAAGTCACTCCACTTTGGGCCTGAGTCTCTAAAACACTCAGATGGAATGAGCCCATCTTTGAATTCCCCGCCAGCTCTGACAATATTTAAAACCAAGCCAGCAGGACGACATCTGCAGGGAAATCTACATTTCCTAAGATGCCGACCACAGAGAAGCTATAGGAGGAAGGAAAGCCAACCCGCTTGTAATCGTATTTGCCCATGCTCATCTGTGGTGGCTATGCATTGCAGAAACGCATTCGGATAAGAAGAAAGCGGTTCGATAGGAGAAGGAAAGGCCAGAGACCCGGGGGGTGGTGGGGGTGCGGGGGAGGATGTTTGCCTTAAAGATTCCCCGGACTTGAATCTAATGAAAAATCTCCAAATCTTCCTCTGTAGACCTCTAAGTCATTCATCCGCTCATTGAATAAACATGTATGAGCGACTGCACAGGAAGCCACGGACCCTGAGGTCAACTATTATCATCATTATCATTAGTACTATTACTATTATTAAATTAAAGCAGCTGGGGGAAAAAGAAAAAGACATGTCTACTTAAGCAATGCTGCGATTCTCTTCACAGAGAAAACCGTCTACTGGCAAGATTCGGAATATGTCCAATTCTTTCCCCCTCGGCTCACATATTTCAAATAAATATCAGGCAGTCAAGCTCAAAGTGAAAGGCCCACAGCCTCTCCAGAACACAGAAGGGCAGATACAGGCTCCGCGGCCGTGAATTGTCTGACTTCCTGAACAGAGACGAGCAAAGGTCAGGGGCTCGCATGGGAATTCAAACCTCCCCCTCCTTCGCTCAGAGCACCGGACAGACGCAATTCCACCCACAGGACATTTCGCTGGACTGGCTGGAAGCGCAGAGCTTACCCTATATGCTGCCAGGCTTGTGCCCCAGGAAAAAGATCCTGTCGCTGAACAAAATTAGTACATCCTAAAAATCTCCTTCAGGGAGTTCTTTGGAATTTCAGGCGATGGAACTATCTGTCTTATAGTAAACTCAGTGGGGGGGGGGACCCCACACACACACAATTGGCTAAGTAGGAGCAGCAGTATATTCCTCTTCCTAAGCACTAGCCATGTACTAACTAGCCTTTCTTACTAACAACTACTACAACTACTGCTCCTGCCCTGCTCACTAATAAGTAACTGAGCTATACTGCCTCTCACTGAATGGACCCACATCTGTTCATTCCTTTACTGCTTGTTGGTTATCTCACCTGATGTGTGAGGCCATGTGAGGTGAGCGGGGTGAGTATTATTAAACCCATTTGACAGATAAGAAACTAATGCTTAGCAGTTCAGAGACGCCCCCGAGGGCTGACAGCTGATAAGCAATAACATTCTTTTTGCTACCTCATCCCTTACGGCCTGCAGCTGGCGGTGCAGAGAGACAAGGGACCCTGATGGCAGCCCTGAATCCCTGTTCAGCTCTGATGCCTGCAGCTAGGAATGACAGCTAAGGCAGGAGAAACCCCTGTACCCCGAGCAGGTCCCCTTCTCCTCTACAGCTGGGCCTCCTAAACACACGCGTGCGCGCGCGCACGCACACACACACACACACACACACACACACACTGCAAGCAGTTTCCCAGGAAACCCAGTCTACTCCTTTAAGAGCCAACCCTGCACCTGCAGGAGAACCCTCAGTGCGAAGGCTTTGCCCCGGCGGTGCTCAGAGCCGTGGTGCTGGTCGTGCTACAGGGCAGGAACTCTCCCCTGTCCGGGCAGGAACTCTCCCCGGTCCAGGCAGGAACTCTCCCCGGTCTTGGCAAACCCCACTTGCAACCACGTGTCCCCGCTGCAGCGTCGGATGAACGGAAATACCCATGGGAGCCGAGCAAATCCACCAGGCGATCACACCAACGCTGGTGTCAAATCGAACCTCATAACCGGTAATTACCCATCGAGCCAGGGCCGGAATAATGGGCTGCTTGGGGTCACATCACTGAATGGCAGCAAGGTGGGAATGGGGAGTTGGAACTGGACAAGTGTGACGACAGCCTTAAGAGAGAAGTATCCCCCTCATTTTTCTACAGATATCCTCACCCCAACTGCTTAAAAAACAAACAACGACAACAACAAAAAACACCTCTTCTCTGAGGTCAAAACGCATCCCAAGGCATGGGTGATTTTTTGCATGCGAGGGCAGATTTCCATCTATCACACTGTGCCCCCTTCTAATTTTAAAGAAAGTCGGCTTTAGATAATGGTCTGAAAGGTGCTTCCTTTCAAAACTGCTGTAATTAAACTAGGAAAACATTAATTTGTGCCCTCATGGTAAGAGGGCTTCCTGGAAATTCCTTAGAGGAAGTCTATCATTGATAGAGTGGCTACATGTCGTACACACAGCATCAAAATCTGAATCAAGTACAGTTTGCGAAGGCTCGAGTCCCCTGGCAGAGATACAGCCTACTTGTCCACACAAGTATTGTGCCACACCTCTGTGGAGGGCTGGTACTGTTATGAAGACACAGACACAGACACAGATACACACACACACACACACACACACACACAAAGACAGAGAACTCAAGATTTGCAGCACTGGGCCTCAAATCTCCTTATGATATTAGCTCTGACTCTATACTTCAATTCAAGAGAGAAGAAAGCATTAAAAAAAAATTTTTTTTAGGAAAACAATAGTTTCCATTAAAATGTATGACACTATCTTTCAAAAGATGAAAGGACTTAGTAGAAACACCATAAACCTCAGAATTACACAGTAAATTGCTTCTTTTGTTTAAGGCAAATTAATATCAGATCACAGATAAAAAATAAACCCTCCCAACATCCCCAGTTGGATGCTACATCCATTATGCTGCTTGGGAGACTGCAGGTTGACTATTTTGTAGAGAAGGAACGAAGGTTTGGTTATTATCACATTCCCACTTGAATCCTCAAATCCTGTCTCATCACCTGAAGTGTTTTTCTTACAAGGGACACACAAATGATTTTCTAGTCTCTATTTTCTTCACATGAACCACCGTGTGCAGAGCGAGGGAAACGCTCAGAGTGTATTAACTATGACAGTGCATCTGCCTGGGGCCCTGAGTGCTTCCCAGGACACGATGCACAGACATTATAGGGTCTGAGAGTGACGTCCTCTCCAGGGGCGCTTTATGAGAGTCAAATTGAATCTGGCACAGAGGTAATTGATAAACCTCCTTAATATCCCTTACCAGGCCTCCAAGAAGCTGACCCCTTCAGAATCCATAGAACTAATGAAGGAAATAAAGCTTGAAAACGTGTGTCAATCCGAAATCTTCCCTCCTACCCACAGGCTCCGGGCATTCAAATAAATGATAGGCTTACTGACTCAGCGATGGTTCTTGACTGAAATGAGTTGCACTTTGTTCTCGCTGTCAAAGTGACCTTAGGTCCTAAGCGATCCAGCGTGCTACCCAGCGGGAACAAGTGAATGCACACAGCAGGTATTTGGCGAAAGGATCGATTATAAAATGCCTGGCTTAATTTCACCAAGCTCATCAATGGTCACTTAAGTAACACCACATCACAGTGACTCCACGCTCCCCTAAAAGAGGGACTTCCTTCTGGTGCCTGAGTCTCTTCTGGGCCAAAATCCCCCTTCTAAGAATACAGTTCAGCCTCTGAAGTGGACGTTAAGGTGACATCATCTATAACCAGCTATTCCAGTGTGATCAACTCCACTTTGGAGCTTATTAGAAATGCAGCCCCAGGGCAGGCCTGCAAAGGAATCACAATCTGCTTTTAAACCAGATCGGGGAGAATTCCCCCACATTCAAGCCTGCTCTATAAAGGATGGTTGCAGGGAGGGGGATCAGAAAGGCTCCTTCATGCACCCTGGTTCTCCCAGCCTTAAAACTGGGAAGCTTCAGAAAGAAGAGGACACATTGATAGACAGAAGGAAGAGGATATGATAAGACTATTGAAAATAACTCCATGAAGGATGTCAACCCATTGTCGGTCCATCGTTTAGACAGAGTAGGATTGAAATGGCCACCAGAGACTTGTCCACATTCGCGTTGAGAAGTGGATTCAGTGACAGGAGCAAAGCTCTGCAGGGGGAGCCCCAGAATCGCAACATGCATTGAGTTTTAGGGTACCATCTCAATTTCCTGGAGAATCTTCAGCGTCCTCTTACGTCGCATCCATGATTTTGTAAAAGAAACAGACTGTGGGGATCAAATTCCAGCTTCCCCAAATGACTTAACTGCTCGGTTTAGGAAAGTTCCTTAACCTCTGGAGAACCCTCTTCCCTGTCTCTGAGTGGAGATGACAGCCCAGATGGGGAGGATTAAGAGGGTGAAACAGGATAATGCATACTGAGTGCTTCCGGCACATCGTAAGTGCTCAATAAACATTAGTTATTGTTCTTTTATGGTCTATAACTCTGGAAGGAAGGGCCGGCAAGTACATTTTGTCCCATGACCAGCTTAGGCACAGGTTAGGAGGTGTAGGGGAGGAAATAAACCCAAATGGCTACAACATGCAACAGAGCCACAGAGGCGTTTCCTACGGCCCCCTCCCCCCAACACGGCCCTTCTTGGTGCCCTGAGCAGACTGCGAGATAAAAACACCATGCTGCCTCACGTCTGCTGATTCCTTCTGGTTGCCATTCCTCTTTACAGCAGGTGTCCTTTTCATCCAGAACGGCAGGCGGTGACATGAGGCATCCTGGGGACTCCCCTGGGCAAAGAAGCCGTTTTAAATGGATAATGGGTAACTCTGGGGCCACAGAGGAACAGCATGAAAGCTTCTCCCCTTTTTTAACTGTAACTGTTCCCACCACATTAGCTGGGCTGCCTGGAGCTAGCTGAGCTTCCCGCCCCTGGGGCTCAGAATGACGGCAGGCTGGGGGACCTCAGGCATGTTTCTTAAGCAATAAGGCTCCGTTCCTGCCCATTCTTGAAAGTAAAAGAAATGATGTCACCTCATTGCTTCATAGAACAATTTGGAAATGGCCCAATGGCAGCCACACCTAAGGGATGATGATTATTAAAGGAAAAGAAGCAAAAGAGGACCATTCTGGTAGCTTGTACCACAACACAAGGATCTGAGCCGATCATATAAATCGTATAAATATACCGAACAAGACATGAACAGACACTGTGCTCTTGGCTGAAGAACAAGGTGAATGAGAGAAAAACAAGAGCCAGGGCCCCTGCTCTCCCAGCTAACATTGGTCCAGGGCCGGGGACAAACCAAGCACCATGCTGAGGCTGGCCGCATGCCCCATTTCATCCTCTCAACAGCCCTAGGAGGGCAGGTCCAGGTATTATCTCCACTCTACTACGGGAGAGAAAACGAGGCCCTGAGAAGTTAAGTAACTAGCCTAAAGCCACACAGCCACAAGCAGCCTAACCCCAGAGCACTGGTTCTCTCTGAGGGTGATTTTACTTCCAGGGAACACGTGACATTGTTTGGAGACATTTTTCATGTCATAACTGGGGGACTACAACTGGGGAAAGGCCAGGCGTACTACCGGGTACAGGACAGCTTTGAGCAACAAAGAATTCCTCTGCCCTAAACATCTACAGTGCAGAGGTTGAGAACCCCTGGCCTGGAGCTTCCATGCTTATCTACTGCACTATTTGGTCTCTGTCTGGTTTTCTAAGGTGCCTGCAGAGGACAGTAAGTATTTTTTCTAACATGACCATGAATCAGAATTCCACAGCTCTATAGCCAATGCTGGAAATGTAAACAAACAAACAAACAAAAACCCCGCCATGCACGCCTGGCTTTCCTTGGCTTTCTCCAGTGCTCCCACACCAAGGCTGATTCTTCACGTCCTTCTCCACCTCAGTTTACCTGGAAGGAAACTGAGACCCGGACGTTACTTACCCAAGGTCACAGAGCCTTGGCCTTCTGATTCCACTGCTAGAATTCTGTCTGCCCTTAAGGGACCGTCACAGAACCTTGTCAATAATGGATACAAAGTCCTCGATTAACCCATTCCTGACGTCAGAGAACTACTGGGGAGCATTCCAATGAAGTGAGCATCGGAATCGGCGAGGATTCTCGTATTAAAACACGAACCCCGAGGCGACCGGAGGGCAATCACGCATCATCCGACTCGTAGCGCACAAGGTTGTCCCACTTGCCTTGGAGAAAGAGAACGTGGGTATCAGCCTCCTGCCCTTTGGTGTTACAGGAAAAAGTTAACGACACAGAAAATTGGTTGCGCTGCCCGGGATTACAAATAAGAATTTCTAAAGGCGAAGGCTTCGTGATAAATACACAGGGCGATGTTTTAATACCTAAGCCAGGCGTGACTCTTTCGTCACCTTAATTTCACAGATGACTCCCAAATGGTAATTAAGACACTCAAACCAAATGTTCAGGGGGAAAAAAATTCACATTCAAAACCCAAGAAATCTGAACTGCATTCTTCATGATTATGCCTTAAAAATAACCTCTGAACAAATATACAAATCAGCTTAGGGCATGCCCCAAATCATCTGTGACCAATGCTCTCTCAGCGTGTAAGAGATGTAGCACAGAAAAGTGAACGAAGCCCAAAGGGTTAACTACCCCACCCCCACTCCCACCCCCAGGAATCAGGTCATTGTGAAGCACTGGTAGAAATGCAAGTCACCCCGAACCTGTGCACCTACAATCAAAAAGGAAACGGGCCCTAAAAACCATCTGAAGCAGAAGACCCCTCCCTCATGGCTTACTCCCCAAATCCTTTTACCAGAGCATTCCTAAGGTGAAGGGGAAAGCCTAACAGTTACAAACTCAGTAAAAACATCTAAGACCCGCCGATGGGTGGAACATAAATGAACAGGCCCAGGTGCCCAAGGCTGTGTCTTCACACTCTGGAGTTCAAGATGGCGTCAGCAGTGGGGTTTCTGTCCATCATACTGGTGGCATTCGACTTATTCTATCTCCAAAATGTGTTTCCCTCTGCCTCTGCCTCTGCCTCTCTGGTCCTGCAACTCGCCGTCTAGCCTAGATTCAACTTGCTGAGGAATACCAGCACCTTTTTTGTTCTCCTTCCTGTCCAGAGAACTTCAATAGTCTTTTTCTCAATAAACTCCCTGTGTCTCAGTAACAGACTAGACTGACGATTGACATACAACTGATTTCCTGAACCAGGACACTTTGGACTTCTGAAATGAAGAGGGCACGATTAATAATTACGCCAGGAAAACAGCCATAAACCAGGACTGTCCAGGGCAAACAAGGACACAGGGTCACCCCACCAGTAAGGCCTTGGAGGGAGATCACCCTTCCTTACCTTGTTATCTCTGTCCCGCCTTTTTAACCAAACAGCACCCAGGATAGTACCTGAAACACCATAAGCACTCGATAATAAATAGTTGTGGAATTAAATCTGTAAATAACAGGCACCCTAAATGGTACCACAGGACCAGCTATTACTATGGATGCGCCTCTACAGAGGATGCTGTAGATTATTACAAAATAAAGTCATACCAGAAAAATCGCTGCTTCTGATTTCCTATTTCGTTTAATTTCTACCATGGATATTTTTAAAGGTCTTATTGATCGTGATTTTGTACATAATTATGATGATAATTGATAGTTATCAGTTACTGAGTCCTGCATATGTTAGTTAGAGTCAAGGAACTTTAAGTACATTCTCCCTACACCCCTAAGAAGGGAAGCATTAGTGCACCTAGTGTCTAAGCAAAGAAACCCACGCTTGGCAAGGAGAAATTATCCACATTAAGGTCTCAGACTCTGGCCAAGCTCATTCCTTTCCATGGGCTAAAAAATCTTATCCACCAGAATATCTCGGTTCCAAAGTGTTACTTTTCAAACCATTCATGACTAAGACAAGGTGGCATAACATCCAGTAAACTATACAAAGCCACAAAATTGGTCCAACCACAGCACGGACTCCGTTATGCTTACTATAACATTATGTGGATTCAAACCAAATGCAAAAGAGAAGACCTGGAAGAACGCCAGCAAGACACTGATAACGAACAGACGACCGTTTTTCGAGAGAAAACACAGAGGCAGAAACTGGTGTCCTGATTTCCACGTTCCAAATAAGTTTTGCTGGCCAGCCCCACAAACGGGACTCACAAAATTGTCTAAGTGGTGGTAAGAAGTGAGCCCCTGCTTTCCTGGAGGGAGGGGGAGGGGGGTGCTACGAGGAGGGGGAAGAGATCCTATTACTGCACAAAACCGATGAAAACTGCATTTACGGAGGGAAGGGAATGCAGGCTGTGAACTCCATGAGGGCGGAGACTGAACCAAGGCTTTGCCCCAGACTGCTCTGGCATTCGGCCAACTTCTTTTTCTCAGTGAAATGCCACACAACCAAGTCTAGAAACTTCATCTCCCATCCCATGATGCTTTGAGGTATGGCAGTTTCACATCTAACACAAAAGGTTGGGGTTTTCTTTTCTTTTTTTTTTTTAAGTGATACACATCTAAGGTTCCCCCCCTACCCTGCCCACTTTCAAGTATGTACGAAGTTCCAAAATCTATAAAACTAGGGACTTTCATGAGTATAGTCCTCAAGCTGCAAGTTACTAAAATACTTTACAATGACACAATGGGTTGTGACTTCAAGAACCTCAAATATACACTTGCAAGAAGATTGCTCATAAATACACTCCCAGGAAATCAGTTGGGCACCTTGATTCCAACAAAGGGGAAGCACTGTCTACCATACAAGAGATTCTCATCATTAGTCTCCCTAGCATCGATCAAGACAGGCTGTACAATGTTTTCACGAGAGAGAGAGAGGAATAAAGTTTTGCTGCAGTCACTAAATTCAATAGTCACCAACTCTGTGACATTAAATTCTGCTCCCAAAAGCACATTCAGCCATCACTGACCTCACGGCCTTTAAACCAAGCAAGGTCTACGGCCATGCCACCCTGAACAAGCACGATCCCGTCTGATCTCAGAAGCTAAGCAGGGTCAGGCCTGGTTAGTACTTGGATGGGAGACCACCTAGGAAGACCAGAGGCTGTAAGCTTAAAAAATAAAAAAATAAGAGATTATAAAATGGCAAGGTCCCTTCGATCTGTGAAGTCAACCAAAAAATAAGGGACTGTAAGATGACAAGGTCCTTGCAATCTGTGAGGTCAACCAAGGGTCGCCTCGCCTAAAAATTAAACAAGCAAACAAACAAACCAAGCAAGATGAGCACTGTGTTGTTCCCTATAGCTGGCAGCCAGTAATACCTGATAAAGATTTAGCCTAAAAATTAACTGTGTTCTAAGAACGGCACAGAATAACACTCTCATCTTCACCATGCATAAATTGTGAACAGCAACGCACATTCCCTACCCTACCTTCCTGTCCCAGAGATCCCCATTTTGTCACTGGGCTGCAGACTAGAACCCGAAGTTACATGAAACCAAAGTGCGACTTGGTTAAGACTGGCTTAAAAGTGGAAAATCAGATAAAAGTATAAAAAAATAAAATAAAAAAGAAGAATGCTGCATGCACAGCTAATTACGATACAGCTAATTACATTTCTCTGCCCCACTGAGACCAAGCTCGGGCCAGTGGACTGGGAGCAGATGTGACGGGAGCCAATCCCAGGCCTGGCTCAGTAGACTCAATGTCTTTGTCCCTCTGCTAACTGCCTAACAAAGATGACTTTCAGAGTGACCTTGGGAGCCTTGTGTTGCAAATGGCAGATCAACAGGATGAAAAGAGCCTGGGTCCCTGAAACGCCAAGTGGAGGAGAGCTGCTTAACCCGGAACTCCTACTCCAGACTGTTGCGTAAGTGAGAAATAACTTGCGTTCATTCATCGAAATTTAGGGATTTATGTTACAGAAGCTAGTTCCACCTTAAATAACTCAGGCAGTCATGAAGAGGTCGTTTATAAGTATCTAAGTTAGAGCCCTTACTGGGTCTGGGGCTTCTTGACATGTGCCCATCCACGGAATCCAGTGTCTCACGTCACTTGTGAATGGGACTCTTGTTTTGTGCCTCCGAAGCCACGGCAGTCTTTGGCCTTAGAACGGGGGTATCACTAGAATGAGGTAAAATACCTCTGTCGATAGTCCCCAACAGGTATTAATTGAGCACCTGCTATCTGCCAGGTTCTGGTCTAAGATACTAAGGTACAGAGACATGTATTCTGTGCCCTTGTAGAGGGGCAAACAAGGAGACCCATCAATAAACAGTGAGCTTCAAACCCAGTGCGAGTTAACAGAAGCAGGTACAAGACACGGAACAGTAGCGTACTATTACTTGTTGGCGGGAAGCTGGTTTGGAAAGTGATCAGAGAAGATGATATGGCAAGGGTTTGAAACCTGGTAACAAGAATTCCAGCTGTGATGGTGGTGGTGGTGGTGGTGCTGGCAGTAATGATGGGTCAGCTCTTAGAAGGACTGTCCCACCAAAAAAATCATCACAAGAGATGTTTCCCGCCACCACCATGACATTCTCTTGCATGATTATCACATCCAAAAAAAAAAAAGAAAAGAAAAAACAATCATATCACCCTACGTCATAAGAATGACCATTGGGTGGGTGAGGGTTTGCTTATAATATAAGAAACTGTGAGTTTAGTAATTGTGGTAAATTGCAAAAAGGGGCCCATTTCTTCATCCCTCCCTGATACGCTCCTTCGGCCATGTAACTTTTTGTGCCACTCTGGGCAGGACACTGCCCCATCCCGACTCTGAGCTCGGCTGTGTGACTTGGTTTGGTCAATGGAATGTTAGCAGACATCCCGCAGGAGATTTAGAAGCACTGTCTGAGCAGCTTGCGGGCCCTTGCACCTTTGTCAAATCCACGAGGACTGGCCTGGGCTACCCTGCCAGAGGGTGAGAGACATGTGGAGCAGAGTGGAACGACCTCAATCACACCGGCCAAGGTCATTCTGGATTAGTGACCCTCGGATACGTGAGCAAGGCCGGCCAAGATCAGAGAGCCCTCTGGCCACCCAGATGTGTGAACGATCAAGTTATGAGTGTGTGCGACTCAGGCTTAGTGGTCGTTAGCTGGGCAGCATTATTGTGGCAATAGCTGATAGAGTACGACTGCCATCATTCTCATTTTGTGCATGGAGAAACCGAGGCACGGAGGAGTGACGTGACTTTATCAGGCTTGCACAGCTGGTACGTAGCCAAGCTGGAACGTGAAACCAGGCAGTGGCTCTATAGTCTTTGCTCTTATCCATTTCATGCACCTCAACTTCTCAGTAAAGCAGTTAAGAGCTGAATCTTCATCATCAGGAGGCAAAGGGCTCGGCCTGGGTGCCCAGATGGGACCCTTCAGACTGGGGGAAGGGATCCCGATATCCTGCTAATTGGCAGCGTTCACCCCCCAAGTCATTGATTTAGCGCTGGCAGTGGTGGAAGCCATCTGCTTTCCCCAGGAGCTCTGCAGCACGCAGAGGGAGCTCGCACACCTGAGCTCACCCTGCCTCTGCCTGCACGGCACCCTCACAGCTCACACCCTTTCCTACGAAGACGCCTGCTGGGGGCCAGCACCTGGATCCAGGGAGGCTTCCTCTGCACCTGACTTCCTCCCCACATTCACCCCCTGCAAAGCCTTCCGGCTTGACAGCTTGACAGTCTTGAGTTTTCACATTTACCAGGAAATCTGCAGAAATGCCTCTAGCACCTGCCTCTGCTCTCACCTCCACTTCTGGCTTCCAGGTTGCTTAAACCTGGCTCCGAGGTTGTCCCACCTGGAGGTCAACTGTTCTGACAGCCAGCTGTATATATGTCCCTTCTCCCCTCCTCTTTCTAAGTAATGAAGGATGGCTTGGCAAAGAAAGCATAAGCCTCTGCCAAAATAAAAGATCTGTCAGAACAGTGCTCAGGACTTACTGTGTCCTTTTACCCTTCCGCCCGGCCGGGTTTCCATCTCTGCTGGACACCACGGTACCAAAGGCGACCTCCCTAACCTTAGCACTAGGACTTATTAGCACTGGCACACCAATCCCAGTATGCCCTGGGGTGCTTATTTGAAATGCTGATTCCTGAGCCTCAGCCTGGACCTAGTGAATTCGACTACCCCAGGGAGGCCTTAGAAGCTTTGTTCGTAATAAGTTTTCCACATAATTCTAATGCACTAACCCTTGAAGACAGGCTTCCTAGCGACGACCTCAAATTGGAGGCCTAGAACGATACCGGTCCATAGTCAGCAAGTAATATACATGCTTCATCTCACGTCAGCCTCACTTCAACTCTAGAAGTAGGTACCATTTTTCTACCATTTTAGAGATGAGGAAACTGAGGCTTTGAGATGTTAAATGATTCCCAGGTCACATGGCTAACACAAGGCAATGCTGGGCTTTGGACCTGCTCTGAAATACCCCTCCGCTAGATATCAAATATTTCTGAATGCTGGTCAAATTGGATATCCATGTTTACTTGTCACGCTTCTCTATTATCCATAAACTTGTTATTAGAGTGAAAACCCAGGAAACGGGCACCTCGTTTTCGGGACATCCTTTCCGTAGTCACTTTCGGTGACTGCGTGCAGTATGACTGCTGTGTTTCAGGGATGTGATGAACACAGCTGACCTTTCGGCTCCTGTTCCAGCCTCAGTCCCCACCCAGTGCCACAGGGTGGGGTGACTTATGAGTGAAAATAACACCAGTTAACTTTACAATTCACCATTACAGAGACTGCCTCCCAACTAACCCTATTTTAGCAAAACATGAGGCACAAAGAAGGTAAATGAAACATTACAGAAACAGAACGGAAGAGCTAAGCAAATAATAATAATGGGAATGAAAATAACAGCTACATTTATTGACTGCTCGCCAAGGGCAAGAACCCCACTAAGCTCTTTACAAATATTATCTCATTGGATCCCCACGTAACGTTATCCTCCCCATTGCACAGATGGAGGAACTGGAAGGTTAAGTTAACTTGCCCAAGGTCACACAGCTAATTAAGTAATAGAGTTATGATTCCAATCCACGCCAGGGTCACCCCAAAACGTGCTGTGTGAAGTGTGATCCCCAGAAGGAGAGCATCGGCGTCAGCCAGGAGCTTGTTAGAAATGCAGGATCCCAGGCCGCGCCCCAGACCTGCTAAAACATGGCCAAGTGCAGCTAAGTCTGGGAAGCACCGGGCTAGACCGGGGTTTCTCACCTCAGCGGTACTGACATTTTGGACTCGATCGTTTTTGCTGTGAGGGCTGTCTTGTGCACTGTAGTACATTTAGCAGGACCCCTGGTCTCTACCCATTAGATGCCAGTAGCACCTCCCCTTCCTCCCCAAGTCATGACAAAAAATATCTCCAGCAGTTGCCCAATGTCCCCTGGCCCCCAGCTGAGGACCACTGGTTTAGAGGAGACCACGTTCCGCTGAGCCGAATTGCTGGCATGAATCAAAGGTTTGTAAGCAAAAATTACAGAGGTTTGTCTCTGAGGGGCTGTCAGCCCAAAAAAGAATTTCTAAGTTCCGAAGGCTGGGTATGGCTCTACGTCTGTCACTGACTGCTCTGTGAAGCTGGGCGGATCACACATGTGCACTTTGGCATCCGGCGCCAGCTCCAGAAATGCTGGAAGCTCACGGCATACAAGAATCGCTTGGGAGTGGTTTTAAAAATACGGATTAAGGCGTGCCCTACCCAACCATCCGGAGCTACTAGGAACCCCCAAGTAAGGCCCAGAATCTGCTTTTCCAAGATATCCTAAAGTACCTCATCCGCGACCTGGCTTTTCCGAAGCACTAGACCAGAAGGTACCAAGGGCCCTAGATTCTAAGATTTCGCTCTCTTTGTAGGTGGCTCAGGCCTCCTCCCCACTCAGCGGTGTTACTGACAGCTGACTAAAGAAAACCAAATCACACTGCGACCTCGGGCTGCCATGAGCTGAGATCCGAGCGGCACGAACCGCGCGGCCGCCCCCGGCAGGTGCTTTGTGGATATCGAGGTGACATCCGCGGCAATGGCACTCAGCAGGACTGAAGGCGGCCCTGAGATGTCCGACTCTCCTGAGTGCACGTGCCACTGGTGCCGAAATCTGCCACTCATTCCATCAACACAGCTCAGCGGAGGCGGGTGCGGCTGCTCCAGCCGACTGCAGTCCTGCGAAGTGAAAAAGACATGCACTTTTCCAACTTTTCTACAGCTGTAAAACCTCGAGAGGCCGCGGGGAGCAGTTCCTTCACAGCCACCAACTCTCTTGCAAGACGGTGATTAGAGGATACTGCCCTGGGGGTACACAATACCCCCAAGAAGGATAGCCAGAGCACTGGAACCAGTTTCCAGATGGGAGCAGACGCATCGCTGGAGGTTCCCTGAAGAGCCAGGAAGAAACGTTGACATTTGCTAGGTGCATCCAACATGCAAGGCACTTTTCCCGCATCAGCTCGCTCATCTCCACCAGGGAGGGCTGCCTCTGTCTTACAGAGAGAAAACTGAGGCTCCAGACAGATCCCCAGCCCCTTCCAACACATGAGGGCGCAGAGAGAAAGCATCAGCTATGAACCAGGAGGAGGGTCCTCACCCAACCGCCCTGCCCCCCAACTTCCAGCCTCCAGGCTCTGAGAAATCAATTTATGCTGTTTATAAGCTATATTTTGTTATAAGTTATATTTTATAAGCTATATTTTGTCCATATTTTGTTATAGCAGCCCAAGTGGACTAAGACACGAGAGTCACACACCTAGGAAGTGATACAGGTAGCATCTAATGCCGGCCATACAATGCCATGCGCCACCCTGAGAATGTTTAGGGAGGCGTATAAATCCCATGTGCCAATAGTTTCTTCTCCTTGTAACTAACATCTTTAATTACATTAACTAGATCTACAGATGAATACCTATTCTGAATATTATCTAAGACCACGCTATGCAAGGGTGGTCTGCAGACCCGCAGCATCGGCATCACTCTGGAGCTTGATAGAAAGGTAGAATCCTAGGCCCGGCCCAGATCTGCTCAATCCAGTTTGAGAAATGCCAATAAGACACTTATCTTGCTGACTCTACCTAAGGAGCTCCTTCTGCATTTGCCCCTCCTGCGTTCTGGCCCTCAGGAGTGATGAGATTCTAACAAAAGTTTTATTCCTTTCCATTCCTGTGCTTCTTGCAGGAACCCTTCCCCGCCAGCTCTGCACATCAGCCTCCTCCTTGTCTAACTCATTTCGCACTTGATAGTCGGAACTGCACAATGCCTGCCAACTACCCAATTTAGCACCCGGCGCTGTCTCCCAGCTGGCTCACACCTTAATTGTTTCGGGCATGCAGGGGCGGGGCTAAAAAGATAAAAGACGATTGCAGAGGGGATGGAAATAAATCGTCACTCACAAATCATGTCATCTCCATCCAATTAAATTACTAGCAGTCTGGGGGTGAAGACCTGAGCTCTGTTTGGGGGAAAGGGAGGGGTTATTATTTTATTATTTTTTTTTTTTTGGCCCCACTGCAACCAACAGGTACTCCAAAAAGGGTGCACTTCCGTTAAATGAATTACCTGGCCAAACCAGTGAGTTCTAACGGCCCAGCACTTACAAGGCCTAAGGGAAGAGCAGCTGAGGTCATGGATGAGCCGAGCTAGGAGTGTCTGTCCTGCCCATGTGCCGTCAGGGGAAGAGAGGGAAAGGTCAGGTGTTTGTCCCAAACTGTGCCTTCCCCTAAAATCAGCCATGTGTTTGATTTAGAATTTCCACAGTGACTGACACCAGGTTTTGTTAGAAAGCACTTAAAATCTCGCCAACAACCTTCTGCGAACGCTCTAGGCTCCATCGCGTTCCTAGTGGGAGGCTGGTTCCTTCATCCAGTTTCTGGGGGCACCTGAAGGGACTTGGTGCACGCAGATCATAACTCACAAGTTCATTTTCTCCAGGCTGACTTTACAGAGCCAGGCCCTGGGCTGAACTCTTTACCAGCATTAACTCTCTTGTTACTTCCTGGATCCAGGGGCCCAATCATGTGTCCACCCAGGGCATATTCTAACACCTCTCCCTCCTCGGTAATGTCCAAGCAGAAGGCTTTACAATCAAGGGTAGCAGTCCCCAACCTTTTTGGCACCAGGGACCAGTGCTCCCATGAGAATCTAATGCCTGATGATCTGAGGCGGAGCTGAGGCGTGGCTGGGAGTGGCTGCAAACACAGATGAGGCTTTGCTCGCTGGCCCACCACTCACCTCCTGCTGTGTGGCCCAGATCCTAACAGGCCAGGGACCAGTACCAGTCCATGGCCTGGGGAGTTGGGGACCCCTGACTGGGGCACAAAAGCTGCAAAAGACATAACTGGGCTCATGACCCAGCTGTGAATGCAGAGAGGGGAGTAGTATCTCAAGCATCTTTCTCCTCTGCCTCCAGACTGAGATCTGGATTCTGGAATGCTCTAAAAAGGGGTTTCACTTTTATTCCTATCTCTAAGTCTGAGAAACTCAGAGCCCCTCCGATCCTCAAGGACTCGGAGGGTAATGAAGTGTCCTTCACGGCAGGCTCTGTTTGCACTAAATGCCAGCCCTGCACTAGGGATGGAATCAATCCCCTCGATCAAACCTACCTTCCCAGCCGGGACCCTCCGGAGGTCAGAACCCGAGGAACCTCCTCCTACGTTATTCTCCGAAGTCACCAGACAAATCCACCAGCCTGCTGCATTCATTGAATTCCAACTCTCCTTCCTTACTTCTTTTGGAGAATCAGATGCACTCAGGCTAAGACCCTGTCAATGAGCCGCACACAAACCCAGGGCAAAACTGACTGATGGCTTTGTCATCCAATCAAAATCCCCAATGGGAGGGGCTGGTAATCCCTCTACTAAGACAGGCTTTGGAGGGGAAGTATATGTGGAATGTCAATAGATTCAGCATCACAATCATCAGAGCACTTCGTTCCTGCATTCCTTTCTATCGAATGCTTTTTTATTAGCTCAAGGAGTCCTTTCTACCTGCTTCACAAACACCAAGCTAAAAACAAACGCCGTGTATCAGTAAGACACCAAGGGGCAGTAGACGTCAGAAGTTCATTTGTCTTCTTCCTTTCCTGTTCATTTCTAGCATCCTTGGTTCATTTGGCCCCTGCCTAGTCGCGTAGCTTAAAACAGACCATTTAAAAATCTCTGTGCCGCTTATCACTAGGCTGGGACTGACAAATGCAAACTCTTAACCTCCCAACATGAAAAATGAGAGCTCAACGCACCCTCAGCAAGCCCCAGGCCCTCTGAAGGGGAGGCAATAGTGTACATTAAGGAAATAAAAGGAGAGCTCAGATCTAAGCTGCCAGGTATTAATGCAAAGTAATAAACCAGGAAAAGCCCCGACAGCAGCATTTTATGGAGACGAAGCAAGAACTCCTCCCAAGGAGGGGAGAGGCCAAGAACTGAGCCGCTAATCTAATGAATCACAGCAGAAAAAAAAAAAAAAAAAAACCATTAACAAGGCCTGGCAAATGTATCTCAAAAGACAGCTACAGGGAAAAACAGAGAGCGCTTCTGGGTCACCTGGCCTGTGGGATTAAAAGTTCACAACTGAATGCTCCAAAGCTGTATGAGTCTGATTCAGTGACACAGCCAGGCCCTGGGCTGGCTGTGCGGGGTGCACAGGGCTCAGAACACCCTAGACTCTAGGGTGGCAGCCCTGTGGCCATGGGCGAAGGGGAGAGGGGACAACAGAAGACGGCAAGGGTCGGGGGAGAAAAAAATGAGAGGAGGTGGCACCCAGGACCTAAGCAGAACAGGAGGCGGTCTGAGGCCCCAGAGAACCCACCCCATCTTTGATAATTCCCCTTCCTGCCTTTTTTTCTTTTTCTTTTTCTTTTTCTTTTTTTTTGGGGGGGGGGGGAGGCTGAATTCTCCAAAGTTGAGCTACCTGCTGTCCAGACTTGTGTCTCCTTGATTTACATAATAATGGCCTCTTTATACTCACAGGTTCTCACAGCCCACCAGGATAGATCTGTGTCTGTTTGTCAGGGCACGTTTTCTCCATGGCTTCCCCTGGACGTTTTCTTACAGAAGCCAAGGTTAAAAAGTGCAGAGTGTGGCCCAGAACTGCAGAAAGTTAATCATCAATTGCTGCTCCCAGCTCAGGGGGGCAGCCAAAGAATAGCTCAGGCACCTGGACTTGGGGTCCCTACTTCATCCCTCCCCACCCCATCCAGGCAGGGGACCGGAAGTAGGATAACAAGTATTTCTCTCTCAACTGTTGGGGCTCCAATGGCTGGCTGGCCACGGGCCTCACCTCAACTCTGATCCAGGCCCAAAGACACCCACCCCACCCCTCACCCCCCATCCCCACTCCCGTTGACCTCTACAGAAAGCCTGGGCCCAGAGAGATAAATATAAACTAATCTCCTGCTTCTCAACAGCTCCTAAGAAAAGGAAGAAAAACCTAACATCCCTTCCTCCCCCCCCCCAAAAAAAAGACCAAATGATAAGTATTTGCTGAGTCCCTACTCTATTCTTCGAGATCTATGAAATTGAAAAACAAGAACCATGGTCCAGACGAGGAGAGCTAAAGTAAACTAGCCCTGGGAGAAAGAGGACCAGGACCGGCAACAGTGAGCCAGCCACTGCAGGTGGCAGAGCAGGGGACTGGTGGCCACACTGAGAGGGGCTAAAAGACCAAGGAAAACAGTGAGAAGAAATTCAAAACTGAATTCTGCCTTCCTCCCTCTCTCTCTCTCTTTACTGCAGGAAAGAATATAAACAAAAATAACTTTTCCCTCCGACCACCTAAAAAACTATTATATTAAAAGTTTCCTTTAAACCCCCCCCCCCCGAAAAAAAACCCTTAACAATGTTATCGGCTGCAAAAGACTACTAAAAACAATAGCTAACTAAAGTATCTCAGCTCTTTGAACTGAATCCATCTCCCCACGCCCACGTGAACGGGCTCTCTAGGAAATCACGAAGAGCTGCACAAATAACCGAGACCCCTCTCTGACAAGTCAGACGACCCCGAAGCGAAAGTTGCTGCAATCTTCAATGAAAAGGGTCTCTTGGGGAAGTTGCCGATAAAAGCATCTTTGAAGGCTTGGCCCTCCTGTGAACCCCACAGGTTATTCAGGTCGCGAGGCGTTGCCACCACCCCCACCCTTCATGTGCACATCCCTTTGCCCTTCTGGCTTGTTACTGGGTTGCAGTTGAGCCCCCCCTGGCTGTTGAAGATTCCCCTGAAATCTAGTCACTTCCCATTCCATCTGCCCGTTTCCTGGTAATGGTTGGCAGTACAGCCTTGAAAATAAATGCTTAGGAAAGTGAATATGCTTACATCTGACCCATGCACAGGGAGAGGAGATGCCACTCTCAAAGATAGTTCAAGATGAAAGGTGAGGCCCAGCAGCCCTGCCGTAGGATCTAACAAGGTAGGGGACAGGAAGATGGCCCTGGAAGATGTCCCACAGTGGCACAACAGTCCAGGGGTCCTCAGAAAGAGTGGGAGAAAGAAGACAGAAAACAGAAACCGTAGGAAAGGTTAGTGAAGGCCGAGAGACTCTTATATTAAAACCCAGAAGACAACTGAAAAAGAAACCTCCAAGGAAACTATTTGTAGCGAAAGTGGGATGTGAACTTTTTTTTCCTACACACAAAGTACTCAAGAAGTTGCGGAAACATCAAAGAAATTAAACAGTGTATGAGTTTGCTAGAGCTGCCATAACAAAACCACAGACTGGGCGGCTTCCAGCAACAGAATTTATCGTCTCACGGTTCTGGAGGCTGGAAGCCTGAGATCCAGGTGTCAGCAGGGTTGATCTCTTCGGAGGCCTCGCTCCTTGGCCTGCAGATGGCCACTTTCTCCCTAGGTCCTCATAGGGTCTCTCCTCTGTGAGCGTGCAACCCTGGTGTCTCTTTGTGGGTCTAAATGCCCTCCTACAAAGACAGCAGACTGGATGGATCAGGGCCCACTCACATGACCTCGTTTTAACTTAATCACTTCTTTAAAGACCCTTTCTCCAAATATAGTCACACTCCGAGGATGGGAAGGTTAGGGCTTCAACATGTAAATTTGGAGGGGGTCACGATTCAGCCCCTAACAAGTGATAATAAAAGTAACTATCCTTTGGAATGACAATCATATTTTGCCAGGTCCGTGATGTACCTCGGCTTGTCTGAAAATCTTTGCAGAGGCCCCGTGAGGCAGGTATTCTCTCATTCGCAAGTCGTAGATGAGGGCTCCAAGTGTCATACAGTTAGAAGGTGGCTAAATTACCCACAAGCATAACCACAGCGGTAGGTCTGAGCCCAGAGGGAGATAAGCAGACCTCTCGGCAGCCCCTCCAGTACCAACGACAAATCCTTTCAGACTCCCCCTCAGTGAGACTCAGGACACGCCACCAAACTCGCCCTTTAAACTCTGTCTAGGATTTTGTGACAGGAAGCAGCATCATGTTTTCAAATTTGTCTTGTTTAAAAAGGAAAAGTTCTAGGGGATTAGTCCGTGAGTTGGGTTCTTAATGGAGACTTCATTTTATGGTGCCAAAACAAGAAAAATGTCGATAAAGCATATCGAAGAGTGAGGAGTGGCCCTGCGGGTTTAATAGGCCCTGTTAAAATGGCCCTGTGCCATTATTTACTGATAGGACTTAGCAGATGTGAGTGTGAAACTGCTCCCTGGAGTTTAAATAACATAACATATTTTTCCTAATGTAATCTGAAGCATTTGTTAATACAATAATCCAAAATAAACATTGGAACTGATATGAAGAATTATGGCCAGTGTCACTTTGATAGCACCTGTGGGGAACCGGACTAATATTAAGCCTAATCAAAAAATAAAATTAAATAAAGATTAGCAAAAATTAAACCAAATATTTGACATTTATTGTTGATTTGATAGGCATTCCAGTGCTTCCATGGTTTTCCGGGAAATCTGAGGGATCTGAGAATGAACCCTCTAATGCAAGAAATTTGTTCAACACCGCCCCAACCCCCATACACACACACGGAATAGAAACCAAATTCAGGAATTGAAATACCGTCAAGAAAGAGATGTTCAAAATTAGGAGTCTTTTTCCTCACTTTCTCTATTATTTACTCAAGAGTTATGGGAATTCAAAGCAAAAAAGAGTCCTTTACAAGCCATAGACTTAAAGAGAGTTGACCACTGTTTACGGTGTCCTGGCTTCAGACTGCTACATGAGGCTTCAGTGATGACGGAGGCATGAACCTCATTCCAGAATCTTCAGCTCCTGAGCCCACCAAGAAACTCAGAGAAGGATCTCGGTATCTACTATACCTCTCTTGACATGGGTCAGCTCGGGATATGAATTTTACATAGGTCAGTTAATTAGAAACAGTGAGGCAGAGGATTCCCTGGAAGCCAGACAGCTGGGTTCAAATCCACATCCAGACCTTTGACTAGGTGACCTTGGCTGAGTTACTTAAATTCGCCAGCCCTCAATTTCCTGTAAAGTGGGGTACAAAATGGAACTTTCCTCACAGAGTTGAGGCAAAAATTGAGTCATGCACGTTGCTTAGAAAACTTAATAAATACTCAATAAACAGTAGCTACTAGGTTTTATTAGTGTACTGATTATACTGTATGATTACATTTTATGTTGAGTACAATTTAGGTATTGATTATGAAACATGAAGTAAAAAGTAATGAAAATACATTGTTTAACTATAATGAGATACCACCTTATACCCATGATGATGGGTATACAATCAAAAAAAAAGAAAATAACAAGTATTGGCAAGGATGTGGAGAAATTGGAACCCTTATGCACTATTGGTAGGAATGTAAAATGGTGCAGCTGCTACGGAAAACAGTATGGAGGCTCCCCAAAAAATTAAAAATAGAATTACCATATGATCTAGCAATTCCACTTCCGGGTATACAGCCAAAAGAACTGAAAGCAGTATCTCGGAGAGCTATTTGCATATGCATGCTCATCACACCACTGTTCACGATAGCCAAGAGCAACCCATGTGTCATCCATCAATAGGCGAATGGTTAAAGAAAGTGCGTTAGGCACACTACAAGGAAATGTTATTCAGCCTTAAAAAGGAAAGGAATTCTGACACATACTACAACCTGGATGAACCTTGAGGACATTATGCTACGTGAAATGAGCAAGTCAGAAAAAGACAAATACCCCGTGATTCCATTTTATGAGATGTTTAAGAATTAAGTAGTCAGAGTCATAGAATCAGAAAGTGGAGTGGTGGTCATTTGGGGCTGGGAGTTCGGGGATATGGGGGATTGTCATTTGACAAAGACAGTTTGCAAGCTAAAAAGAGTTCTGGAGATCTGTTTCACAACAACATGAATATATTTAACATTACTGTTAAGTATACCTTAAAATGGTTAAAATGATAAATTTTAGGTTATGTATTTTTTTAACCAGATTTTTTTAAAAAGAAAAAAGAATTTTTTCTTTTTAAAAAAATCTCTACAAACACGCACAGAAAAAAAAACTTGCAGTGTTTGTTTTGAAAAATGAATTCTAAATGCCTCTAAGTCAATCAGCTAGCTTCCTACTCCTATTATTCTGAATTCAAGGTGACTTACAAAACTAGTATGACCTACGAAATTGCTCTGAGAAGTGGTGGAACTCCTGGTGAATTGGAGGAGTTTTGAGAAGTTAACTTGAAAAGAAGTATTGACTTAGAACAGATTCTATTTTAACGCTTCGAGACAAAATCCGTCGCCTGGAAAAGAGCCTCCAACTCACCACATCCTCAGAAGTGGAGCCCCTATTTGTCATTTCTGAGATGTTATCACTGAGCCACTCGAATAAGAGCAGTGAGAAGGAACATTAATGTGGGGCGCCAAGGCAGTGACGGCGTGTGGGGCAGGCCCTATTCTTCATCTGTACGGCATCCCTTCAGAGGGGATGCTGTTGGAGATTTGGGGAGATGGGCCAATTCTATCCACCCATCGGCAGCCCTAAGTCCTGATGCAATGGATGGGTCAAGAATCACAAAGAGTTCGGTTCTGTATACACACAACCCCCAGGGATCATCCCACCAATTTATTAAATGCTTCAGGAGGAACTGCCCCCCCACAGACCTTAAACATGTCTCTCTACATACAAGACACTCTTGTCCTTCCCTTCTGACAAAGGTGAGTCACTGCTAACACTAGCCTGAGCCAGAGTCCAGAGAAGAGAAAGGACAGAGAAAGGGAAGCGTTGCTGGCCCCTCGCACGCTCGGGCCATCAAATCGCCCCTCCATTGCCGACCCAAAGCCAGCTTTCCTAGTACATCTCCCACACAATCGATAACACCTTACCAATTATGAAGCATTTGGCACATGTTACTTCCACCTCTCTCACGTAGGACATCTCTTCAAAGCTACTTGATTACAAGTTAGCATGTCTGTTTTATTGATCGGTGTCTCCCAGCACCTCACACCTAATAGGTGCTCAGCAAATATCTGCTGATGCGCTGAACCACTGAAGCACTTGAAAACACCTGTGTCTATTAAAGAACTGATTGAGTAGCCCAAGACCTTCCCAGTCCCAGGCAAAAATGTTCTGTTCTATATCCATCATCGGGAGAGAAAGCAATAAAGATCTTGTCATATTGCTAGACAGCAGCTCTGAAGTCAACACCCAGACCAAAGGCAATGCCCTTCACACACCCCGTGACACACACACACACACACACACACACACACACACACACACACACACCCTGGGTTGTAGGAATGTGAAAGATTGAGTCTACATCCATTTCTAGAAAACCCCTGAGCCCTAACATATCATTCCGATTACTGTCTTGTTTCACTTTCTGTTTCTTTGGTCAAGGAAATCTCACTTGGCTGAAAGCCAGTAAGAGAGCTACAGGTAAGTGTGCATATGATTTCAACTTGAAATTTTTCTCCGTTACATCCTGGATTCGTGTTAATAAAACCTTAATCAGATCAGCTCAACTGATGGCATGCTCCACGGTGGTATCTCCAAGCCGAGTCTTGTTCTAGAAACAGAATTCAACAGCCAAAAGCATAATTTTAAAAATGAATCCCATTCTTGACTCACAGCTTCCAAAAGGCATTAAGTGAGATTTATTTATTCAGTGAGTCAACAATAATATTTACGGAGTTCTTACTTTGGAGCAGGCACTGGGATTGTGCCAGAAATACACAGAGAGAACGAACAGACAAAGGCTCTGCCTTCAGGCGGCCTCTATTCTGATTGAGGAAAGCAGGTGATGCCAAAGAAAAAGAAGAAAGCAGCTGATTTCAGGGAGTCAAACGTGATGTGAAGAAAATAAAAGAGGATGGTGCGGTAAGGGGGAATTCTTTACGACAGAAGGTCAGATTGATGAAAATCAGGCAGTCTTCAAGAACGGCATTCCAGGTAGGGGGACCAGCAAGTGCAAAGGCCCTGAGGCAGTTATTGAGACAGAAAGAAGACCCACATGTCTGGACCACAGCAAGTGAGGTGACGGGTAGTAGGAGATGATCGGAAAGGTGGGCAAGGCCTGGGTCTTAAAGAGCCTTGTGGACCTGGTGAAAAAGTTCAGCCCAAGCGCACTCTGGGAAGCTCCAGAGTATTAAGGAGTGGACTGAGGTAAACTGAGTTTTATTTTTAAAGATCTCATTCAGACTGCTATGGAAAGAAAAGATCATGGTGGGTGGGGAACAACTCTTCATTATGTGGATTTTACTTACAGGCTCTTGCTAAATTCTCCTGTCCATCCTACCCTAGGCCATTCTCGGAAAAGTCTGGATGGAATAAAGTAGGCGTGATGGGCTGCCAATCCTCTCTGGTGGTCATGAAGGAAGACATCAGGGGGAAATCTAACAGGATATTCATTTAAAATGTACCCAGTGAGAGATCACTGGTAGAGAGCTTAGAACCATGCGTAAGCATGACAGGCTCTCAGAAATATCTGTTGGATAAACAAGTCAGTGATTAAATATACTGTGTCCACTAGGCTCAATGCAAAGACAGAGATCAAAAAAGTCAGAGAGTTCCTCTGATGTCCAGCACAGTGTGGGGTTCACAGGAGGGGCTCGGCTCACAACACGTTAGAGAACGGAGCGGAATATAAGCAAAATGGCAGGCTTCCCCGAAGATCGCCCTGTGTTTTTCTCTTTGAACTGTGGTCAATATTTTATTATTTCTCAAGTCTTACTCTGGAATTTTGGAAACAGTTCGAAAACATATACACTCCCGAGATCTAAATGCTGTTTCTTCAGACCCATCACACTAAACCATTTTTTTTTTTTTGACATGTCAGTTCTCGTGATGAATCCATCCTCTCTCTTTTCAAGGGATGAAAAGAGAAGCCCGGTTTTCTACTTCTTGAATTCCCCTGACCGGTGTTCAGCAAAAACAGTTTCAAGACTTAACGTCTAATAAAAATGCGGCATTAAATCCAATCTCTCACTTGATTTTGTTGAACTTTTCAAGACAGGAAATCACTTGATCCGGGAACAGTGAGGGCTCAAGGCAAAACACCGATGTGGTGAAGTTTTCTGACAAACTCTCACACTGTCTGCAGTTTACCTTAAAACACAGTGGCCTGACTGTGTGACACAGCGTACGTCCATAGTAATCTAGGTGCAGTCAAGTAACGTCTAAGGCCCCTAAGTGGGAAACGCATATTGCCAGGGGCAGTTATTTGAAAGATGACGATCGAAGCCCACTCCCGTTGGCATTCTAACAGCACGTCCGCCATCTTTCTCTCCCATACCCACCAGAAGGTGGGAAATTTAGCACCATGAATATTAGAGATAGTTTCGTGTGGGAGGAAGTGAGGGAGGTTCGAGATGTGTGGTTTGGCTACACGTGTTTGCTTTTCCTCAACAAACTCTTAGACCAAGACCCGCATCTTTCTGAGTACACTCTGGCCCGGAGCACCACCTGGTCTGTGAGCAGACACATCCTGAGGATTCTGCTGCCTCCTCCAACTGGAAAACAGAATGCTGCCCCCAGAACTTTCTCATCTGCTGTGAGGAGAACGTCCATGCAGCATGCTATCAGACGGCCTAGAGAATAGACAAGTAGGACGTCGCCGGGCTCCAAGCACAAGCTACAACGAAGGTTTCTGTGGCAGCTTGCTGAAAAAAATGTGCGTGAGATGGGATTTGGTCTCAGGCTTGCTCTCGGCAGAACATGCTCAAGATAGATTATCTGAGAAGCATAATGGCCCTCAGCGCCCTTGACATGCTGAAGGCACAGATCTCTGCCCAAATAAGCCAGTGATGTTTGTTACGGGCTGAACTGTAACTCTCCAAAATTCATGTGCTGAAATCCTAACCCCCGGTACCACAAAATGTGACTATATCTGTAGACAGGGCCTTTAAAGAAGTGATTAAATTAAAATAAGGCCATCATGGTGGGAGCTAATCCAAACCGACTGGTGTCCTTGTAAGAAGAAATCTGGACATAAATTTGGATACTGGGGATGTGTGAAGGCCATGTGAAGACACAGCAACGGAGCAGCCATCTGCAAGGCAAGGACAGAGGCCTCAGAAGACACCATCCTGCCGACACTGATCTCGGGCTTCTAGCCTCCAGAACGGATAGAAAATGCATTTCTGCTATGGAAGCGGCCCAGTCCGTGGTATTTTGTTATGGTCGCCGACATACAACGGTGAACAACAAACAGGCTTAGCTGCGAGCAGTTAGGTATGGGGTAAAAACCTCACTCTCTATGATGCCCAGACCTGGACCTGCCTCCTCGGACAAAGCAAGCCTCTTTCTCCCCCTCCTTCCCTGAAACACTCTTCCTCTGTGCAAAGTCCCATTCACAGAAGTCTCAGGCCCCTGACAAGGTAGCTTAATTAAAAAAGTAAAAATTGTCTACGGCCATGTCACCCTGAGCAAGCCCGATCCCATCTGATCTCGGAAGCTAAGCAGAATCGGGCCTCATTAGTGCTTGGATGGGAGACCACCTAGGAAGACCAGGTGCTGTAGGCATAAAAAATAAAAAATAAGGGATTGTAAGCTGACAGGGTCCTTGGAATCTGTGAGGTCAACCCAGGGTTGCTTCGCATAAATGAATGAATGAATGAATGAATGAATGAATTGTCCACACAGAAAATTAAGTTGTCAGATGTGTGTCTTATTGAAAATTTTACCGGGTTTAAAACATGCCAAGAATACATAGAAGAAAACACGTATAATAAAATTATCTGTAACTCTACTTACCACCCAGGTCGACTTACCTTTGACTTTTTTTTTTCTTTTTTACAAAAATGGGTACAAACTGTTGCATGTGCATTTTAACAGGATTCTAAACCTAAAGGAACCAGCAATCTACGTTCGACTGGTAACCTTGGAAGACATTTCCTTCTCCAAGTCCAATTTCCTCAGCCATAACATAAGAATAATAAGAACAATTCCAAAGCAGTCTGCATTAAACTAGTTATTATTTCTTCTAAAGTGGCCAGCGTAGCATGTACCATGCACCTAGGAAGAGGCACCACTGCGAAGAGTCTAGTAACAATTGAGAACAACGGGGTCATTTCAAGCAAAGATTTTTGACAGTCGCGAGGAGAGAAGACCGGTTTTAGGCAGGCAGAACCTAAAGTCCCCGACGGCTGTGTTCTTCATTTATACGGGGTCCTCTCCATGTACCGATGGATTCGCCAAAAGCAAAGTGAGATTTTAAAATATCTCCCACCAGAAATGTAGTCTGCTTTTGCTTATTCTTCACCCTATCCAGGTATTCCTCTTTATAAAAACCTAGTTCTATGGAATTGCTAAATTGGATGGACTCTTATTTATCTGCATAACAAAAGTAGAAAGCTAGCAAGCTGCCCACCCAACCCTGACTTTAAACACTGTCCCCCATTGGAAATCTGTTTCAGCTATAGCAGGAGTGGGGTCGAAGCCCCGAGCTGGGGTCTCCCTAGTCTGGAGAAGGTCTTTTCCCTCTGGTTTGCTTAAAATCTCTTTCCAGCTATGAGAGTCCAGGAACCCGTGATTCAGTTTCTCCCACAGAGCGGCCCTGGCAATCAGGCCTCCTGCGTGAGGTCATGAAATACGCGTGATGGTGAAGCCTGACCGGAAAGTTCCAGAACACACCCTCTGGATCGTCTCACCATCCAGGGGAAGGAACCAGAACACGAAGCTCACGAACTTGGCCTGGCCCTGTCAAACTCTCACACGGGCACGGGCTGTGAGGCCCAAGATCAAGCTCTGGCTAATTAACCCCACAGTCCAGTCACGCTGCGCCGCCAACAGGCAAAAAGCCAGACCCCCAAAAAGCTGAAGTCATCATTTCCAAGAGCGAGGCGCACCGCGGTCCACCCTCAAGGCTCCTGTCTGAACGGCTGCAAGCCAGAGTGGTCCTCCCATCTAATATTCATTTCCATGTTATTAAAATAAAATTCACACCGACTTGGAAACGCTTTTCTCCCATGGCTGTGAAGCGAGGCAAGAAGGCTGCCTGTGATACATCTGCTCAAGAATACAGACTTAATGATCACATTTTCCCTAAAGAGAAAAATCTAAAGGTCAAGCAGGAATGACTAGCAGCATCATGGGCTGGAAGGAACCAACACAGGGCAACTCACAGCGCAGGGAACACTGAAGCCCAAGCAGAGAAAGCTGCGAGGGGAACGGGGGACATGGACGGACACACACACACACACGCACACACACACACACACACACAGAGCCACGTGACGCCTTACGCTCTAGCGTCAAACCAAGAAGGGCTGTGCAAAGACTGGATTCACCTTAGATCACCCTGCCACCTAAAAATGGCGTGTCAGTAATTACGACCTGAGGTGCCCCCAAGGGAGAAGGAAGGTGGGCCTGCAGGAAGTCTGCGGTCAGATCTTTTCGTTTCTCCACTGTTTCCATTTTCAGCTCAAGCGCCCCCGATAAGCCCCACTGATCGCAAAGGCGCTGTGGTTACCGAACATTAAAGATGCTCTGGATCCGAATTCGAGGCTCCCCACAACCCAACGCCGGAGTCTGGATGGAAACAGGAAGGGGTGCCCAAGCCGGTCTTCTTTCTGCAGAGAAGGTCTACACTGCATCGTGTTACTGCTGTTACAAGTGCAGAGAACCCTGAAGTCAGGGCCGCTGTTAGGTGTGCAGGGGCCACTTTCTGGTGTGAGGTGAAGGCCAGGAATGGCAGAGTTCCCAATGGCTCTGGACCCTTCTTGTGACCTGCCATCCCGGGCCTCCCTGCTGTGGCCTCAGTCCTCTTGCTGCGGCTGCTGCTACAAACCCAGGTCATGTGCTGCTGCCCTTCCGACCCACCCCACACATGCCGTTCTAAGAACAAATATGAACGTTCCTTTAGATACTCCCTTTTATTCCCCTGGAATCGTTTGCTGTTATAGACATCAATTTCAGATTTTTCAGAGCCACCTAACCTTCCAAAATGAGATCTGGGAATCCCCTGAATTAGAATCACCTGAGGAATCTTTTTTGTTAACTGGATTCCTAAGTCCCACCTCAAACCTGCTGAATCCCACCCAAAATCTGCATTTGGAGCAAGCTGTCTAGGTGAGTCATAAGCACATGAATTTTTGAGATCCCCTACCCTAGTACAGCAATTTGCAAGAAAATATCCAAAGGCAGCTTTAAAAAAAACACATATTTCTAGACCACCAGCCTACAAAAGTACCTTCCCTTAACCCTGACAGAAAAGGTCTGGGGTGGGGCCTGAAATTTTAAGTCCCCAGAGAGCACCCGTGGTCCGTGAGCTCCTGATATCCAGGCCATGTTGCCAAAGAAAGTGGCCCCACTTAACTCCCCATCCTTTTTCTAACTGCCACTCGTCCACATCTTAGCGCCAAGGTGGCTTCCTGAGGAGAGGAAGCCTTCTGTGACCACCACCGCTACACCCCACCCCTCCACCCCGCCAACACCAGATTCCCTGGCCACAGCCTCTCCTGACACCTGTCCTTCTCTTCTGTATAACTCACCACAATTTTTATCAAATATGTATCTGCTTGATTACTTAAAGTCTGATCCTCCACTAGACTGATAATAATCACAGACACATATCATGGACAACCTATAATGTCCCTGGACTGGGACCTCCACTGAGCCTCACCTGGGCACAGGGTAAAGCTCAGAAGACAGACCCACTGATTCCAGGTGGAAGCAAGTCCCACGGATCAAAGCAAGAAGTGTATTCTTCCTGACCGTATTTGTTTTCCAGGGCTGCTACAACGAAGTACCACAAACGCTGTGGCTTAACAACAGAAATTTATTCCCTCCTAATTCTGGAGGCTAGAAATCTGAAATCAAGGAATTGGCAGGGCCATGCTCCCTCCAAGGCTTCTAGGGGAGGGTCCTCCCTTACTTCGTCCAGCTTCCGATGGCCCTTGGCATCCCTTAGCGTGTGGAGGCATCGCTGAAATCTTTGCCTGCATCATTACATGGTCTTCCTGTGCATGTCTCTACGTCTCTTCTCTTCTAAGGACACTGGTGACCTTGGATTAAGAGCCCACTCCACTCTACTATGACCTCATCTTAACTACTTACACCTCGCTGACTCTATTTGCAAATAAGGTCACAGTCTGAGGTTCTAGGGACGATGTGAATTTTGAAGGGATACTATCCACTCAGTTCACTGACCAAGCAGAGGTTTGTGAAATAAACTTACATTCAACAAGGGCTCGGAGCACCTAGCAACTGAAGTGCAGAACCATAACGCAGAGGAACTACTGGTTAACCCCCAATACTGAGCCAGTTTCTCCCCACACTGCACCCCCTCCCTCCCTCCCTCCTTCCCCACGCCCTCCCCCTCCCTTTAGAGCTAAAACCTGAGCACCACTCAAAACAAAGATGGCTTGCTCAGCCTCCCTTGCAGGTAGAAATAGCGATGACTCGAATGAGATGTGAGCAAAAGTAATGGCTGCCAGGCAGAGGCCCTCTGCTGCACCTCTCCCCGCTTCCCACTGGCAGGACGCGGACGTGGAGGTGAGCCATCTTCAACGACACAGGTGGAGCAACAGGGAAGGCGTGCGGGCCGCCGGCCGCGCGGAAGCACTGCGCCAGCCCGAAACTGCTTACCCGGGAAAACTACGTACTCTTTTGAGGCTGTAGTGATACATCTGCCGTCCAACCACAGGAGGTAAATGGAATCAAAAAGTTCATGTCCCCATTTTCAGTCCAAATAGGTTTTCCAAGCAGCCAAAAAAGAAAAAAAGAAAATCCAAAGAATACTACCTATTGCAAGACTGCAAGCTGTCTTTTTAATTCAATTATAGACTTTTCCCTCTTCCCTCTCTTGCTTTGTTATTAATCAGAAACACACACACACACACACACACACACACACACACACACACACACAACGAATATCCTTTAACAGCCTATGGTGACCCTGGGCCAAAAGCGGTCGTGATGCCCCATGGAAACCACATCTCCAGTGCCACATGTATCTGGGTACACGTGTCCCCAAGTGCATCTCTGGAGTGAACATACCCAGATGCTGTCTTATCTTTCAAGGTTTCAACAGCCAATTCTAAGGATCTTATTTCGGTCACAAGATAAGTCTTAGAAGCTCTTACCTGAGCTCGTCAATCAAGGCATTGTAAACTTATAGGATTCCACACATTGGCTAGAATTCTTGCAGGCTGAGTTATTAGACTGATTGATATTTAGTTGCCATTTTGCTTTTGCTAAATGGCTCCTCCAACAGTCTGAACCCAAGTCCATTATCACTGGTACAGCTCAGCTTAAAATATGGGTGATTTCTGTCCAGCATCCTATGCCCCATGTTGGCTAACAGCACCCCTAGTTTGCTTTGGGAACCATCCTCCTCTACTCTCAGCACAACCATACCAGTGAGATTCATTCATTCATTCATTCATTCACCCCCGTATTTATGGAACACACACTGTTTTAGGAGCTGGGGACATGGCGATAAACAAAATATAAAAATACTTGCCCTCATGGAGTTTAGATAGCAAAACTTTTGTGCAAACTGCTGGGGAAAAAAAAGAAGTACTTTTCTTTTCATTGAGATTGCTGAGAGGGTAGGATGGAGGCTGAAACTGTTGGCAACCATCCTGCAGCCACAAAGAGAGATAAAGCATTAGAGACCGGATCCTAGAGTCCTTGGACCCCAACATACTGACTTTGTCAGTTCCCTGCACCAAAGAATAGTCCCCTTTCTGCTTAAACTAAAGTGAATGGGGTTCTAGGGAGGGAGAGCTTGCATCTAAAAGATTCCTGACCAATACCTTAAGACTCCCTCAGAAAGGTATTTGAGGCAAGTTTGGAAATGCCAAGTAAAGACAGGTACCGTTTCTGAAAATGGCCCATCCTTGAACATTCCTCAGCCCCAGGCATTGTTTTAATGGCTCTTTCCATGGTGTCATCCCCAGTTTAAAAAAGAAAAAAAAAAAAAATGCCCTCCTCTGCTAAGGAAGAACCCGTTCACAGCCTCTCCCACTGTGCATTAAGACCTGAACCCCATCACAGCCCCCAAATGACCACACACTAGATGGTTCCAGCCACCTCCTGCAGCTCTCGAAAATCCATGCGACTGGTGAGGGCTACAGGTGACATCCCCTTTGTCTCCCGAAGGGCTATGTCACCGTGGTTTTTCTCCAGGTGGCTGCTGAGTCCCAGGGCTTCAGATTACAGTTTTCAGTCCCAGGCCCCATGCTCCAGGGCACTCTGTGTACTTACTGTTAGAAGTGTCTGAACTAGACACACAGATAACCGGAGTTAGTTGACCACATCCTACTTAACAGGAAACCTAATAGCCAGCTATTTTAGACCCATTCTCACTTCCCCTCATCTGCTTGGACCGCAGGGCTGAGTTGATGGGGACTCTGGGTTTGCATAAAAGAAAATATGGGGGGAGGAGCAATAAGGGCCCCAACATTCTTAGGGGAGATTATCAAGTGGGAGAAAGGCACTCGGCACGGCATTTGTATAGCAAATGTTGCATTTTTCCTTAGCGTGTATTCTGGGGTGATCTGGTGTGGGCTGGTGGAAGCTGTGGGGGTCAAAAGTTTCCCCAAAGCCACTCCCTGGGTCCTGCCACTGGTGTGGTTTACATCGGTTCGTTCCAATGTCAAGAACAAGAGATTTTCCATTATTGTTTCAAAGAAATAATATAAAAGTCAGAGATTTATGTGTAAAAATATTTATCATGGCATTTAAAAAAAAAAAAAATGAAGAGAAAGTCTTGTTGTAAAACGTTCGAGAAAAGAATCATGAAATACATCCAGGCCTCCCCTCTGGAGGCGCAAGCAACACTGGTATCACACGGGAAGCCTCCATCTGCTGTGTGTGTGTGTGTGTGTGTGTGTGTATAACTATCAGCCGCATCTTTCACTTTTGCAAAAGGGAAAAGACAGTCATGGTTGGATTTGGTTTTGTTTCTCTCAGCTCCCCACCCCCACTTCCTGTTCAGGGGAACCTGTTCCCCAAATCTGAGAACTTCATCAGGAGAGTTTCCCAGGCAGGTTCCATTCCCAGGACATCACCGTTCTGGTACAAAGTGTGTAAAGAATCGCTCCACGGCGTCACACCACCTTGGTCTTTGTCACTCAACAAACTCCCTCGCATCTCAATGCTTTCCCCTCGCTGACCGAGGACCGCTGGGCACACAAGGCCTCCTGGAGCCACGATCATGTCTCACCAACTGTAGAGCCACTGTCTACTTTCCTTCCAGCTCAGGGATCGTCCCACTATACATTTTTCATCTCGATCACAGAAAGGAGGTTTTCGCACAGACACTGGTCCCGTGATTTGCACACACCGAAATAAATTCTTAGCAGAGCGTTTGAAGTCCGACGGTCCTGGGAATCAATCCCAGCTCTACCCTTACTGGCTGTGTGTTTTAGTCTGTTTTGGCTGCTGTAACAACATACTACAAACTGGGACCTTAAAAAACAATAGGAAGTGACTTCTCACAGTTCTGGAGGCTGGAAGTTCAAGGTCAGGGTATCCCCAAGGTCGGGTGAGGGCCCTCTCCCCGGTTCATGGATGGCTGTTTTCTCATCCCACTCATAAGCGCTCAATGCTCGTGACCTATGCGCCTCCCGAGTGCCTACTTCCTCTTCACACATTGGGGGTTAGGATTTCAACACACGATTTGATTGGGGGAAGAACACGAGCATTTAGACCACAGCTCTGTGTTATTTTAAGTTCATTATAAAACTTCTGAGTCCCACCTAAAAATGAGGATGAGAAGAATGCCTCCCATACCAGGCAGTTGATTTAACACAGGGAAAGGGCACCCAGGAAGTAAACAATCAAGCCCTATCTTTTAATTGAACTTCCACCCTGAGGATGAGGCTTCTTGGACATGAACTGAGACTGTGGAGGTGTGTTCACACACAAGCAGTTGTCTACTGATGCGTTTTCCTCCACTGAAAGTCCATTGATAAGGTACTTTGGGACAATGACAGAGGTTCCATTCTTTTCCCAATGAAACTGCCCTTTACCTTCCTCGGTTCATTCAGTCATACATACGAGCATGAATTCAACAAATATTTATTTTATTGCAAATCTATGATAGGGCAGGCACTGGGGACACAGCCTGTGTTTTCCAAGAAGCCTATAATCCAGTATGGACCAAAAACCAAACAAGAGCATCCATGCTGAGACTGAGGTAGGCTTTTAGAAATCTAGACAACAGCTAGATACATCTAACTGGCTCATAAATCAAACATTTTGATATGCTGCTGGTTGGAGCAGAAATGGATACAACCTTCCAGAAAACAACTTGGCCACATCTATCAAAAGCCTTCAACAGTTTACAACCTGTATATTCCCCTTCCGAAAATTTATTTCAGAGGAACGTTAAGTAGCTCACACAAAGATTTGTGTAATCTTTTAAAAGGAAAAATCTTTTTCAAAATCGTTCAACAAGAATATGACTAAATTACAACCATATGATGACATACCCATATGACAGAAAATTATGACAGCTACATGATGAAAGATGGTGCTGTTTTCAAAGTAGGTGACTTGAGAAAATACCCATGATCCAGTACGAAGTGGCAAAAGCAGGGTACTCTAACATATGCACGATGACTTCATGTTTATAAACATACATATGCATGAGAAAACTGAGTAGTGACTAGAGGTCAACAGAGATCCTTCCTCAGCGGCAGGAGTCAAGGGTAACTCTTTTAGAAGTGCGTCTGGACCTTTTTTTCAAAAATCTCTATAACACACCTGGATTAAGTTTGTAATCAGAAATATAAATAAATACACACACAAACATACATACACACACACACACACACACACACACACACACACACACACACACACAAACATTGCTGGGGCAGGGACGAAGGTGAAGGAGCCAGCGGTGTGGCCAGTCAGCTCCATTGAGATGGGGATCGTTATCTGTTGTGTCCACTGCTCTTTCCCTAGCACTTGGAATGAGCCTGGCACATGCAGGAGGCTTATTGCCTCACTGAATGAATGACAGGAGTCCAGCTCAAATGTTCATCTGCGAAGTTCCTTGACCTCCCCTAAACTAATTTGGCCTTTTTTTTTTTTTCAAGCTGCCCGTAGCCGTGATTACAAAGCATCGAAGCTCACAATTATGGGTCTGTCACCACTTACTAAATTGCAAGTTATTTGAATGCAGGAAGTCTCATTTAGATTTGTCTCTGTAGTCACATAAATGTTTGAGCAATCAATGTGTCAGTGATAGATGGGAGGGTGGATAGAAGTCAGTCTATTCATACTGTATTAACGGGAATCATTCACTTTGTGATTTACCTTTAACTGTACATGTGTATCAATTTTGAGAATTGTTCACAGAACAAGATTTGAGTTGGGAGAAATAGTCTTAGAAATAATAAGCAGTAAACTGCAAAGTTGTTGGTGGTTTTAGCCTGGAAACGCTTTCATCTAACAAAATTTTACTCAAAACACCGAAATATAAGACTGGCAAGGAGCCACTCTCATAAGGGTGAGGTTACTGGAACTCACCTTGACCTGAAGGTGTCTGCTCTGGACCCCTGCGGCTGGAAGGGGTAATGTCTACATTTGTCAGTAATACATGAGACAGTCCCCAGAAGGAAGCTGACCCCCACCAATGCCCTTCCTACTTAACTGCACTTCCCCTTTCTGTGAGGGTCTCTGAGTTTTATAGCGAATCAAATACCCATGATGCCGGCAAAGGCTTGGGCACCGAGAACTCAGTGCTTTTAGTCCATTGCTCATTTCTTTCCCGTGAAAATAAAGGAGGAATGAATGCTGCTGTGACTTTCCAATGACGACATCCTTCGCTTGGCTAGAATCTCATTTCCAGGGAGGCACTTACTATCAGATCTGTATTTATTTTTAAAATCTCAATTTGTTTTTACAGCCACAGGAAATAAAGTCTGTATAAGCCTCAAAAGAATTCTATCTTGAGTCCAGTAGGAAAGAGCCCTGAGCCACTCCCCTCCAGAATTAAAGGGATTATCCTAAAATGAGCAGGGCCACCATTACTAGTTAATATTTTTAAGCCCGTAATTATCTTTCATATGCCGGCTCACACTCTCTCGACAAAAGCTGTTTTATCACAAGTGACTAAAAGATTGCCTGTTCAGTTTCTGATTTCAAACCTACACTTCCATTTTTGAACAGTAAAATTATACAGAAAGCACTACGTGCTATAAACCCCTGACTCTTAAAGGATTCACTATCTAATTCTTCCATTTTCAAAATAATCTCCATTCTAATAGTAAGCGCTGCCTTCATTAGACCTTCCAACCCCTAACCCCTAAATCCTTACAAGTTTGTAAGTGTGAATCCTGAAGCCCCTGTAGCTTGTATGGCCACGTGCTTCCTTTAAAAATGCTGCACCTTTACAATGACGATATATTACTTTTTGTTTTTAATTAAGCCTTTGGGAGAGTTCTCCCTGTGTGTTGTTATTTTAATGGGGAAAAGGGAGAATAAAGGTGGTTAGATACCCCTGTGAAGAAACTGGCTCTAGCATATTTATCAACAAGTGTCAAGTGCCACGGGCTAGCAGAGGAAATGAAGGGGGCCCTCAGTTTTGTACCGAGCACATGCTCCCCACTCATAAGTGATCTGAAAGCCAGAGGTGTCTTTTTATGGTGTCAAGAGCTCTTTAATTCACCCATCTTCTCTCCCACAACCAAGAGTGAGGACCTCAAAGGAGGCGGCCTTTGATATGAAGATCACACAGGGCAGCATTTTTCAGGGGGACAATGAGTTCCACACACAGTGCACAAAGTGAATCTCCTCCCGCCCATAGCCTGACCCTTGGGTCCTGGTTCACAGAAAGAAGCCGGCTAACTTTGGTCCAATCTACACTGCTCAACTCCAGGACAGTCTCCAGCTGCAACCTGACCCCAGGCAGACCCATGAGCTCACAGAGGAGCGAGAAATTCTCCTCCCTGTAACTATTTACACTTTCCCCTTCTCCTGCCACTGCTTCCAGGGCCCTCAGAGGGTGAGGCCAGGGCATCATTAGCAACTGAGAGACTGAAGCTTAACCTCCTAGGCCTATAATTTTGGCACGATCAGTGCAAACAGCAAGAGTTGGAAATCCCACCACAAAGTGCTTTTAAGCTCTTTCTTATGCTGCGCTTTAAACTTTCATGAAAAATCTTCTTACCTTCCATTAAATTATAATAATAGATGCTATTTCAAAATGGTCCCGAATTCATTTTGAGAGAGTTGAAAACTTCTGCTTTTTTAATGAAACAAGAAAGTTTAATTAAACTGAGCTTAAATTTCATCACCTGAAAAACAGCAGACCCTAAACTTTCTACAGCTCCCTAGTCCTGAGACTCAAATTCAAACTTCAGTGCATTCAGAGCCTTCCAGGTCCACGGCTGACCCACCCCTCACCCTGGAGCCTCCTAAGTTCCCAGACATCACCCCTCTGCCCACCTAACCCCTGCTCCGGCAGGCACCCTCACCTGGAATGCCTGTCCTCCCACTTCTCCTACCTTCCCTAGCAGATCTCCACTCAGGGCCCAGTGCAAACATCACTTCTCCCATGAAGTCTTCCTCAGCCCCTCCCTCAAAATCAATCTGCCCCCTATCTGTCTTTGCAACCCTAATCGCATTTAGCCCCATAAGACAGTTAATCACGTGAGATCAAAGTCCAGTGCACATGTTCACCCCAGTAGAATGACTATTCCTCGGGGCAGTCTTTGCACACAAACGTTTGTGTTCCAACCATTTTAAACCAAAATTAAGCAATTCCCAGAACCCTTCTGAGCTTCCATTGCCTCCTTGAACAGTGACAGTGGTGTTGATAACAGTTGCTCCCTGCAACAGAGTTTGCTAGGATCACAATGGGAGGTCGAGCTTCACGTGGTAATCGATTAACCAGAAGACTTTGAAGATACCTTGGAGACCTGAAATTACTTTAGCTATACCCATTTGATTCCACAACTAATCTCTCTTATTTAACATCTCAAGTCCTAAGAGGGTCAATAGTCTTCTCAAAGGGTATAGCTCAAACTCAGGAATGAAAACGTGCCCTTAATTAAAGGGGGAAGGAGCCAAAACAAACAAACAAACAAACAAACAAACAAAAGCAAACACACAACCCCAAGTTGATACCGCAGAGCTACACTATCCAATATGGTAGCCACTAGTCACATGTGGCTACTGAGCGAGCACTTGAGGTGTGGCTAGTCTGGACCAAGATGTGTTGTAAATGTACAATATACACTAGATTTGGGAAAACTTAGTACAAAAAAAAAAAAGAAATGTAAACTCAGTAATTTTCAATATTGATTGCCTATTAAAATGATAATATTTTAATTTTGCCTGTTTGTTTTTTAATTTTTTTCAAATTGGCTACTAGAAAATGTAAAGTAACACACGTGGCTGACAGTACATTTCGACTGGACAGCTGCCCTATGGGACTCTTGTTTCGGACCCTCCCATTCTCAGCTGAATGAGCAGGCCCCTTCCCAGGACACACCGGTGACTCTTGTGGTTACAGCCGTAGAACCGCATCTTTGACAGGTGTTCATTTTTTGGCTCTGTCCACATCTAGCCATGGTGTTAAATAAGTTGTTCTTTGCTCCCTTACACTCACTGTACAATCAAACTGAAAATCAAATCAGCATTGAAAGTGGCTAAAAATCCCATACCTGCCATCTAATCAAGGAAATTTTCTGCTTGGATGCCGGTTACCATCAGTGTAGTCATTCTTCCCATAAATATTTATTGAGTGATTGACTACTGCTGTGGACTGACTGTTTGTGTCCCCCCAAAATTTATATGGTGAAAACCTAATATCCAAAGTGATGGTATTAAGAGGTAGGGTCTTTGAGAGGGGATTAGGTTACGAGGGTGGGGCCCTCAGGGATGAGATTAGTGCCCTTACAAAAGGGGGCCCAGAGAGCTCCCTCACCCCTTCGCCAAGTGGAGATACAACAAAACTCTGTGCCCTAGAAAAGGGCTCTAACCCAACCACGCTGGCACCCTGATCTCTGACTTTCGGCCTCCAGAACTGTGCACAATAAATTTCTGTTGTTTATAAGCCACCCAGTCTGTGGTGTTTTGATGCAGCAACCAGAACTAAGACGACCACTCAGTACCAGGCTCTATTCTAGATGTTAAGATACTGTGGTAACCAAGACGTGGCCTGCGCTTAACGAGCCAATGTGCCAGGAGCGTGCACACACCAAGTACCACGGGACGCACAGGAAGGACATCTGTCCCCTTACTCCGACCAAGAGAGGATGGGGGAAGGTTTCACACAGGAGGTCACATATGCACTGGACTTTGATCTCAAGACACATGCAGACTGAAGAGAGAATGAGTGTCATCTGAACACAGTTGACAGCACCAGCCCCAAGCGAGGATGAGCTCACCCCGGGATAGAGTGTAGGGTAAGAAGAGAAGGGGCTATCACTGAATGCCCCACTTAAGAGCCTACAGCTGAGCTTAAGGCCCTTATGAAATAATTAATTACCTCTTGACCTAATTAGCTGAAACCAAGACCATGTGAACAAGGTATATATACTGGAGAGGTGAAGAGCTGGTCTTCAGTGTCAGTCAAACCCACCCAGGCTGGGATCCTGTTCCGACTTTCCAGTTCTGTGATCTTAAGCAAACTCCTTGACCTCTCTAAGCCTCAGTTTCCTCATCTGGACAATGGGACTGGCAAATGCTCACCTGACCACCTGACAAGGTTGTGGTGCAGATTAAACATGATGATCCAAGTACAGCAGTCAGCACATGGTCTGATACATAGTAAGCACTCAGGAAGTCATCATTCTTGTTAGGGTTCTTTTTAGCAAAACATCAGGAAAAAACTGAATCTAAAGAAGCATTCCCTATTGATACCTGGGGTGGATTATTCTTTATTGGCAGGGAGAGGGGGAGGCCGTCCCATTCTTGTAGGATGTTTCGCAGCATCCTTGGCCTCAACCGACTAGATGCCAGCAGGACCCCCTCTCTAGGTGTGACAATCGAATTGTCTTCAGACATTGCCAAATGTCTCCTACGGGGAGGAAGAGAAGGGAGCAAAATGGTCCCCAGTTAAGAACCACTGTTCTAAACCAATAATCAGGTGGGGCGGAAAGTTCGCCTGGAAGGACAAGTTCTTAAAAAGATGCTTTCAACTTGTAAAGACCCGTGGATATTGACAGACTTCCCCACTATCCGTTAAATATCAAGTTCAACAGAGACTGTCTCTAAGCGGGGGAGGGGAAAAGAAAGGAAAAGTATCAGCTCCATCCTGGGCCTTGTGTTGAAGAACCCTGGGCCCAACCCAAATCAGCATTACAGTATTTTAACTAAATTTCAGTACCTGCTCTGGTGGCCAATGGGCGGAAATGGACCTCTGCCTATGGTGTGAATGTCACTCATCAGAGGAAGTGCCACCAGATTGGTGGTTAGGAGTGGGAGGGAGACTGGCCTCTGTGCAAGAAGAGCCCCTAAGGTCCTCCTCCACACACAACGGGCCTGAAAGTGGAGACCCAGGCCAGCCAATCCTGTCCCGAGCAACACCACGAGTCACACTAAGCCGCCGAGCCACTGCTCACAGTAGGGCTGCCATCATACAGTGGCTGTTTTGCTGAACCACCTTTTCATCCTCTTGGAGTTCAGCCTCAGAAGCGGCACTGACAGGTGCCCCGTGCTGTTTTGTTATTCAAGTGTCACTTTTTAAAGCTAATGGGATCTGAGGGGTAAGGGTAATTACGTGTATAATTGGGGGTGGGGGGGAGGGGCTATGGCCTTCACATTCAGCATGAAACCACAAGGCTCATTTTTCACCAAATAAACTCTGCTTTGGCACAACACTCAGTTTTGGCCTTGGCAAGGAAGTGTGCCGGCACCAGAGGCAGACGGCTGGGCACAGAAAGAAGATATTCATAGAGGCCTAGAAGCCAGACTCTCACAGAATAGGGCACAGGTGAGAAACTGATAAATAATGTGCTCAGGTTTCAAACAGAATAAAATACAACAGCCCTCTGTAAACATGAAGATTAAAATCTTAGAATGAGAAACCACAATTATATTTATTATAATAACGACACGTGCATACTGTTTTTGCATCCATTTCTAATGCATTGTCACATCTAGTTTCTCAATTAGTCCTCGCCACCACGTCGGAGAGGTAATATTACTACCTTCGCTTGGCATGTGAGGGGACCAAATCTCTGAGTCTGTGACTTTCACTCGGTCACTTATTCGGTCAATTTTTAAGCCCCTAGAATGTGCCGGGCATTTGCCCAAGTCACGGGGTATAACCAGGTACCATGGCAGATGCTGCTTAAGCATGGAGAGTCTCGAAGTATTTCTCAAGGAGAAATACATTATTGGCATCTGGACAGGATGGCTGTTTGCTGGGTGGAAAGATCCGGTCCTTTGCAGAATATCCAGCATCCTTGGCTCTGCCCATTAAATTGATGTCATAAATCATCGAAACAACCAAGAGCATCCCTACACATTTCTAAATACATGTATCTGTGATGGGGGGGAGGGTGGAGAACCTTCAACTGAGAGCCCCTACTAGACATACGGAGCAACAGGTCTCAAGTCAGATAGCTATGGTTTCATTCTAGTTCCAGCAATTCCTCTCCCATGTGACCTTAGACAAGTGACAGTGACATTATCTATGCCTCAGTTCTCACCGCCACCCCCAACTCTCCCCCACCAACCATGTAAACTGGTAATAATAACAGTGTGAACCTTACAAGATTCTTGTGAGGAATAATATATATTAAACGTCTGACCCATGTCAACTTTCAAAGAAAAAATTCCTGTATTATTTCATCGGTTCATCTCCTGTACATCCTCACCCGCTTGGACCTTTAAAGCCATCTTCTCCGGGAGCCCTCCCTAACCACCCTGTTTAAAATTGCAACCCCCTCATTGCTTGCATTTCGCATCCTTCTTTGCTTTATTTTTTCTCTGTAGCACTTGTCACCTTCAAATATATTTTAAACATGCATTTGTTTATTTTGTCTCCTCCAGTCGAATATACCACGAGGACACAGATTTTTGTCTGTTTTGGCCTCTGCTGTATCTTTAGCACCCAGAACAGAGCCTAACTCTTAAAAATCATTCAACAAAAATACCTTGACCGAGATCAAATGGATATATAGCAGACAGCCAAGGCCTGAAAGCTGACCCCTGGACTGCAAATTCTGTGCCCTTTTCACTATGACAAATGACCACATATAATGATATTAAAGGTAAAATACGTCAACCATTAAGAAACATAAAGTTTTACATGGCCACACTACTGAGAGGGGCCTTTAGGTCGTCCCTCGTCTGAGAAACTTTGAAGTTAACAGCCTCTAACAGAAACCTAGTCACCAGCCCATTTCACTTGAGTTGCCTTTGTGGGGTTTTTTCCCCAAAGCTTTTAAGATAATGACTCAAGCCAAAGATTGATACAGGCTTAAACACTTACGTTATTACCTGGTTTCCTTATCTCTATCCACATCTGCCTCAGTTAGAACTGAACTCCAGTGATACTGGAAATATCTACCCATGCTTTTTACCTAAAGCCGAACTCTGACTCTCCAGTTAGAACTAGCACCTGGTTAATACTGCACTTTTACCAAAGTAACCGTGGCAGGTCTCACAGTCACCAGTTACATCCATGGCAAGACGTGGGGTCCCAAAGTCTGGTGGACACTCCACTACAAGAGGGCCTAGGAAGGAAACATCGATTTTTATTCAACCTAAAAAAAGAAGTTTAACTAATGTTAAAAATATAAATTAATGTTAAATATGAATTAATACAAACAACCCCATCTAACCTGTCATATCGAGTTACATGCCACTTAGGAAACTCGGTATCCTAAAGGCGATGGCAAGCCACAAGTAGAGGGACTATAGTAGCCACCTCCACAATCCCACTGCTCTGAGCATATTTCAAGAAATCACCATTTATAATTGAATCATAAATAGATTTACAGATTATATTCTCTACTTTCACGTAAACTAATCCTAACCAAACAGAATAGAAGCTTAAAGAGATCCTCGTACCACAGCTTAGAGATAATACTCACAATGCGTGCACACAAGAAAATGGTATTCCTCTCTCTGTCTGAGGCTTCATATGCCACATCACAAGGCAGAAAAGGATGATGGAATCAGAGTTGACAAGGAGTCAGCTAACAGAGTTGTCCAGACAATAATGAACATGTAGCTTTACAGTCAGTTATTGTTAGAAAGTAGAAATATCCTTAATCCTAGATATTTAGCTAACGGTAGTAATATGTATAAATTATCTATAAACAAAATATGTTGGCGATAACAGTTCAATGGGTGGGGTAAGTATTGTGGATGTTGGCTCATCATCAAATCCACCCCCTTTCTAGAAGACCTTTCTACTCTGCACAGGCTAGAGATTTAAAACCTGTAGTTCTCTGGTTTCCTTGAAGCTGGGGTTTTGGATATGAATATGGTTCCCCCAAACAGAAGTACGCACTCAAGATTTAGAAAGCAGACATGAGCGAGAGGCCATCTTCCTGCCTTCTGGGTTATTTGCTGCTGGCAAAAGTGGCAATGGGGACATAAGGGTTTTGTGTAACCCATTACCAGGTCCGCTCTCCAGCTACCTGGATGTTGAGTGGCAACTGCAGGGGGGAACCATCCAGTTCTGGAATCAGGATTTCTGTTCCACGGTGCTGCATCATCAGTTTGTTCTTTAGACTCAGGAGGTCAGGGATAGTCTCAGAGGTAGCAGAACCCCTGGCGGGTCAGTTTTGAGCTGACCATGCAAAAATATATCTGTTTCTAAATTATTACATATACTACTATTAACTGGGACTTACTCCCGAAGGCCCAGCCGAGAGCCCTAACCCACCAATTTTATAAGCACCAGATGCCCTCCATTAAATACCTTTCTGCTTTAAATACCTAGACTGCTTTCTAGTGTCTGCCCTGAACCCTGACTGCATCCTAGCAGACCAGGAGCAAAGAGGTTTGGGAGACAAATAGAATAAACCACACAAGAAGCCGTTTGAACACGAGAGGCCAACCTGGCTCTCCCCTCTGGGCTCTGAGCAGAAGAGGTGTCTCTGACAATCACTTACAGTCATGCGCCATGTAAGGATGTTTCAGTCAATGACGGACCACATATGGGATGGTGGTCTCATAAGATTATAAAGGAGCTGAAAAATTCCTATCCCCTAGTGACCTGATAGTCGTTTTAACACTGCCGTTTGATGCATTACACACGCGTTCGTGGTGATACTGGTGCACACAAACCTCTGTGCTGCCAGTCTTATTAAAGTATCCATGTGCAATTCTGCGCAGTACATAATAGTCGACAATGGTAATAAACGACTATGCTACTGGTGTGTGTACTTACTATACTATATGTGCCTTTGATCATTATTTTAGAGTATACTCTTTCTACTCATAAAGGGTTTGCTGTGAAACAGTATGCCCTGTTCTGCGGGCAGCAGCCTCATATATTTCATGTTTACCGTGTCTCTCGATTGCATCATTTTCTCCTGTGCTTGATTTAATCTCATGTTGTCTTATAAATTTAGTGTAGCCTAAGCGTACTGTGTTTAAAAAGTCTAACGTGGTGTATAGGGATGTCCTAGGCCTCCGCCTGCACTCACCACTCACTCACTGACTCACCCAGAGCAACTTCCTGTCCTGCAGGCTCCATTCGCGGTAAGTGCCCTAAACAGGTGGACCATTTTTATCTTGTATATTGTATTTTTACTGTACCTTTTCTCTGTTTAGATATGTTTAGACACACTGATACCACTGTGTGACAACTGCCTACAGTATTTGGTACAGTAACACGCCTACAGGTTTGTAGCCGAGAAGCAACAGGCTGTACCGTCTAGGTTTGTATGAGTGATTCTACGATGTTCGTGCAAGGACGAAATCACCTAAAGACACATTTCTCAGAACACATCCTTAAGGGCTATGCAGAACAGGCTGTATTTACTCTTTAAATGTTCCCTAAACACCCCTGGGCCAAGCTTAGAGGCGGAAGGGATCCCCTGCTGAATCAAAAGAGGAAGCAGTACAAATAAACAAGCAACCACAGTACATTTCTAAAAGGGCTACTGAAGAGAAATGCTAAGGGCCCTGAGAGCCCAGTAGCCTAGAAAGAAACTAAAATCCACACTGGTGTGATACTTTCTCCTAGAAATGTCTCTATTTCTATTTGAACTTCCAGGGTCAAGCCCCAAGTTAAATAACTTACTTCCCCACCCTTCCCATTCTAACTCTTACCGACCTCAACAGCTAATCAAAGAAAGACATTAACTGCAAGCTTTGAGGCTCTGGAAATAGGTGCAAATTTCCCAGGCAGAGCAGAAAGGACTTAATGGCCTGCAAGCTGGCCAACGCTTTCTCGGAAGCAGGTACCTAATCATGGCTAACCTGGTACCTCCAGGCCCTCGGCTGGAGCCTGCAAGAGTGCCTTTTTCATCGCCTTACCATGATTATGGACAAAAAGTACTTTCACAATTTACACAGGTGCTACTTTACGTGCCACTAGGAAGGAAAAAGGCTGTCCATCAAAGGACAGCGCCGTGCTAAGATGCCACCATGCGACACAGTCCAATTTCATAAGCACGAAAATGTGAAAAAAAAAAAAAATAAGTCTTAGAACCGATAAAAATACAATAATTCCTGAAGTTAGGAAGTGGGGAGACCCCACACCAGGTCTTCCACTCCCAAATCATCAATGCGTTCAATCTCTATATTTTTCCTGAGTGTTTACATTAAGTCAGGACTATGTGAAGTTGTTTTTATTCATGAATGCCAGGAATTGCAACCTGAGCATTTTGTTTAAGAATTTCCCAACACGAGCTCAGTTAAAACTTTTCTCAAATCTCTTTCTCTGGATTTGTACATTACTGCTTTGACAATGGAGAATGGGGATGGTCTAGTTCTGGAGGGGCTGGCACAGGGGAAACAGGATTTACATAGTGACCCCATTACCAAAGCACACTAAACAAAGACGTGCAAGCAAGTAAGAGGCTCTGTCACTTCTACCCCTGTCCCATGCCCCCTCCACGGAGTCCCCTGCTCAAATGCCTCCAGGGCTTCTCATGCCATCACCAGTCAAGATCAAGGCCAAGGCCAAGGCCCACACAATTTCCACCTCATAATCTGCCTGCTCCCTGCCTCAGCTCCAGACACTCAGAGCTGCCAGCCAGCCTTGCAAGTTGCCGCCTCAGGGATGGGACTTGTGCAGCTCTCTGCCTGGGACATTCGGCCTAGGACAGACACATGGCCACTCCTTCACTTCCTTCAGGTCTCTGCTCTCCAATGTCACCTTATCAATGAGATTCCCTAATCGCCTCTATTACATTGCAACCCCCGCCTCTCACATCCCTCTATCCATCTTCCCGGCTTTGTTTTTCTCTCTTCACACCATCTGATGCACCATCTATTTAACTTCTTCATTTGCTTAAAGTCTGGCTACCCCACTAGAATGTAAGTTCCGTGAGGGCAGAAACGTTGATGTTGTATCCTCAAGGCCTAGAACAATATCGGGCACAGAACCAAAGAGACAGAGACAGAGAGAGAAAGAGCGACTCTGCTCTTAAGTTTTGATTAATCACATTTGACTTCAGATGTGTCAAATTACAAATTCCAGGAATTTTTGCTGGACAGATCAGATTATTCAATGATCTCATAGGAAGAACTGTTTCCCCCTATATTTGTGATAAATAAAGATGGGGTCTCAAAATTCAAGAGAAGAAAAACTAAAAAAGAGAAAATGAGTAAGCAAAACGACTCCCAGGTTTTCTCAGAATCTGACCTTATAAGCAGCCAGCCAGCAATGACTTTCGAAGAGCCTTTTTCACTTACCCTGCCCAGATTAAGAGGTTTGTCCTTCTGGATTTAAGAAGGGAAAGGGGAGTGCCTGCACTTGTAAACCTTTGATTCCTGTTTTTAAATGGCTGCGCTAATAGAGCCGATCCTGAGAAAAATGACTTTTCAACCAGATAACTTATAAACAGAAGCCAGCTCTGCTGGAGGATGGATTCCCTCACCCCATACCCCACAGAAATTCCCCAACAACTCTTTCTCTGGTGCCAGACCACCAGTTTTTTTTGTTTGTTTTTTGTTTGTTTGTTTGTTTTTTGTTGTTGTTTTTTACAGAAAGCCATGAAATGAGGACTCCTCAACAGCGGCTATAACTGCCACAGGAAATTGCCTGAGTGTATCTCTCTCATCTGAATGCAGCAGTGAAAACGCTCTCTCTATAGAGGCCCAAACGCTTACACCACCAAGGGGCTACCCCATACTGGAAATGGTTTACTCATCAGTTGCTTAATGCTGTTTTCGAGATTCGTAACCGTCTAATCTTTGAGACCCTCCTGACACCTTTTCAAAGGAAATTTCAGATAGCTAACATAAACACAGCCCCTGTGAACTGGTATGATGCCAAACTCATTTCACATATAAGCAAAAAGATTTTTTAATTTAAATTTAAATGTGTAGCAAAAAAAAAAGTTCGATGGGACTAGCATCTTGAAAAGGTGAGGGGTGGAGGTTTGTGCAGGTCTATAAATTGAAAATGTTGTGGTTAAATTTTCTGTCTTTAAGCTTAATAACTAGTCACCATAATAATGTATTTTTGTAAAATACATATTATCAAACAGGATACAACATGCATGATATGATCTCAACTATTTTTATATAATAGAAAAAAGTACCAGTTGCTTCAGGGTGGTAGAATAAGAAATGATTATTTCTTTTCTGTACCTCCTAAATTTTCTAAAATGAGCACATACTATGTTTATAATTAGATTAAAATTATCATGCAAAAGCATTTTACATTCGATCTAATCAAGTAAAACTTCAAAGGGTTGACCCAAGAAGTCTTTAAATAAAGGGTATAATCTTTCAATACATTCAACCAAAGTAAAGAAATCCCAGGCCACAGCGAAAGTAAACATATTGCAAAGTGAAAAAAAAAAAAAAAAATGAAATGTGAGGAAGAAAATGAGAGAAAAAGGCTTTCTCCTCCTCAGGCTTCTCTTCTATGAACTGGAGCTTTCAAACAAAACCACAACCCTAACAATTCTACAGAGTAATACAAAAGGAAGGTTAGGAGGAGCCGTCTTCACACACTGGGGGCACAAATGCAGCCTGGGGACCTCTCTGGGCTCTGCCTTTCAGGACAGGCTGCATCAAAGCCCGCCATGTGGGGTAGGTATGCAGACACCTTAATGGACCAAAGCACCTTTACAGGATGCATTCACTGAGAGACTCAAGCCCGTGCAGAGACCACAGGCATGTGGTTCCATCCTTACCGACTTCAAGAGCAGTTCGTGCCACGGAAGGGGCCCATCCTTCAGATAGGTTTCTTCAGGTCAGTGGGCTAAAACAAGGCGAGGCTTCCTAGGTACCCAGGATGCTGAGAAGTGCCCGGGCTGCCTCACACCTTGGGGCAGCACAATCAAGGCCATGGGGAATACTCCTGTCTGCTGCATTATGAGCTTGGACCAAACCATGTCTCAGGGGATCTCAGAGATGAGGAAGGCAGGGAAGTGTCCCCACCAGACAGAGCCTGACTTATTGAGCAGGCATGCTTAGCAAGGCCTGACGCAACCTTCCTGAAAACCAGAGAAGCTAGTCTTCTAGAGTTTAGACACTTCATGCATTCATCCAGCAAATATTTTATTGAGAACCTACTATGTGCCAGGCACTGTGCAACACAACGGGATTTGAATGGCACTTAAAACCTAAAATATATTCTTAACAAATACTGTTAACTCAGAGTGTCAAAGATCTAAAGAAACTGCCTCACTGACTGACATGGCCCACTTCTGCTGAACCGTCCAAGCAAATTAAAGATCAATTTACTCAAGCGTACAATGAGTTAGAAAGTATAAAAGACACCGGTCCCCAGATTGGAATCAGAGGAAAAGACAGCTCCCTCTCACACCTCTCCCCCCATCTCTAGTCCCCAGCTGTCTCCTTTTATTCTTCCTCTCCTACCTCACACACTCCAGGTATTTTCTAGCTACCAATGAAGCTGGGAATTCATTTCTTTTGCAGTATTTCTTTTCTATCTCAGTTCTAGGTATTTGGAACTCCTGCCAGAGGGCTCCAAATTTTTAGCAACACAATCTGTGCCATGCTGTGGTCCCTTCTGCCTCTCCCAGGGTGAACTGGAGAGCCAGGCTAAAGGATCAGCTATCATTACCCTAAATCCTATGGAGAAGCAAAGATTGGCTAACTTCTCAAAGAAATTGGAAGAAACATGAACAAGATTTAGCATCAGCCACCATCGACAATGCAGTTTTTAAAAATGGGGGGGAAACGAAAATAATTAATATGGATTTCAAAGCATATTTTATGTCCCATATTATAATATACCATTGATATGGAATTTTTGTGTAATTATAAATAATTCAAAATAAGGATGCCCTTTCAATTAAACTATTTGCAGTTCTACATTCAACAGAATGTACTGAAAGTAGCATTAGCTATAGACAGGGAAAAAATATCAGGAGAGCACACTCAAATAGATGTGCATAATCAACAAATGCCCTTTCTTGGGAGACAATGGGACCAGGAGAGGAAGCAAAGCCTGAGAGAAGAGGGTCAAGGACAGAGGATCCTTACTATGACAGCCTTAGAAAAGATTCTGACTCTGGTCCCAAAAGACTAGAGTGAAAAGGGCTAATGCCACTTTCAAGTCAACTTAATATTCTAACTGGAGCTGGAAAGTTTAGCAAAGTGCCAATTACAAGTTGGAAGTTTCTTCCTGGTATCTCCGGCTAGAAAGTTACTTACTAATGCTCACACTGGGCGGTTGGGGGAGGGGGGGACCACGAGATGGATGAACACCGTGGATAGTAGCAGTAGTATCAGTATTTCACTGGACAACTAACAGGTACAGAGGTTGAAATGCACCCTCGCTGGAGGCTGAGGTGCATCTCTGTTCCAGGAATTCCTGCAGAGAATTACCTGGCATGTTCCGTCCAGGCAAAACTTTAAATGACCTAAACACATCTCTAGAGTCTCCACCAAAGCATTCAGCCCTTTGTGTAAACTGTTCGAGCACCAATGTATCTGCGCACCACCCAATCCCCTGGCCCTCTGGGGTGGAGTCAAGCTTGGTCTCCAGGGTGCCACTGTCTGTCTGGTCCTGCCCGCTGCTGGAACTACCGCTCGGCCGCCAGTATGCAAGCGAGATCCATTTTTAAATTCTCTTAGAAGTTTCACCACCACCGGTTTGGGTGAGGTGACAAACACCGCTGTAGTTTGCTGACATGAAACTAAAAATACCCGACTGCAAACAAAAGCCATCTTTTACAAGGTTGGCTCGGATGTCCCGAGGTTACAAGGGGTAGTGTCAGACCGTATCCTTGGCAGCGTGGCCGCCTGAACAACTGCCCCTCGAGTGGGGCAGAGGGGCCATTCTGTCCTCCCGCCGTCAAGGAATCTCGCGGCCGGCAGCCTGCCTATTTGATGGAAAGAACAGCTTTATTCCTCTGCCATGGACCCAAACGCACTCTACATGAAAAGGGCCTGCGTCGCTGAAAGTGTTCGGATACACACTGAAAGAAGGCGGGAGGCAAAAAAAAAAAAAAAAAAAAAAAAGAAACCAGTAACCTCGTTTCCCTGGAAGGAAACGTGTTTCCAGCTCCCTCTTCCTAGCAATTACAAAAGCAAATTATTGCCGTGACTATACTGAGAAAGGCAACTCGGAGGCGTAAAAAATGGGTTTCGGAGCCACTGTGGCCCAGGCGGGGCCTGCTGGGGGCAAGGGGACGCCCGAGGCAGGGCGGGGAGACCGAGTTACCCGCGAAGCCTCCTCGGAAGGTTCTACCTGTTGGGCTTCAGAGCCGAGCGGCGAACCGCCGGCTGCGACGCTCCAGGGCGCCGATCCCTCCCCCGGTCCCAAACTTTCCTTTGCGCCCCTCGGAAGGGACGAGCCTCGGCTCTCCCGGAGTTCGGACTTCAGATGTGAATGTGTCTAAGCCACCGTGGGCTGGGGGAAGGGGACTCATTTCCACACGGCCCGGGAGACTCCGGGTGCTGGCAACCCAGAAGTGGGGGATGCAACCTGACGGTCAGCCCAAAGCAGGTCCCGGCCGAAGTTTCCTCCAAAACTGCGGTGGCCAAGGCGTGACCCAGGAGTTCTGAGTCTCCCAGCGCAGGGTCAGGGCTGGAGGTGGGGGAGAGGATGGAGCAGGCCCAACCGCACCAGCCGCAAGGTCAATGCGGAGCCGGACCCTCGGGGCAAACAGCCAGCGCCAGGCCCCTTTCCCCAGCCTGGTGGAGGGGTAACGCCGGGCACCCAACCTTTCCCCACACCTGCTCGGCGCGGCGCGGCGCGGAGCCCGGGACACGTGGGAGCATAGCCCCGGGCTCCCGACCTCGCCGGGGCGCGGACCCTTCGCCCTCAGCCCCTCAACCAGAAAGGGGCAGCGCACCCGCAGCAGGGCGGCGGGCTCTCGGCGCCTCTTTCACCAAGGGCTTAGGCTAGAGCCGGGAGGGAGTTTCGTTCTGCCCCTAGTCCCCAGCAGCTTCCCACAGCCACCTCCACCTCTCCCTGTTACCTCGCAGACGGACAGACAAGAGACACAAAGAGAAAAAAAAAAAAAAAAAACTACCGCCCCTCCCGGTCCCATCCTCCAGCCTGCTGCCAGGAGGAAGCAGAGCAGAGGGCACATCTTCTCTCCTCCTCCCCATCCCGACTCGGTGACCCAGGCAGACCCGGGCAGCGAGGAGCCCCGAGGTGGCCGAGGGAGAAGAGGTAAGGGTGGAAGAGGCAGGAACCAGGCGGAGCGAGAGAGCGAGAGCGCGAGAGAGAAGAAAATATCCAACAAAACCACGCTAACGCGCCCCCTACCTGGGTGCAACATACTTTGGAAATAGAAGATGACCAGGATAAAGGATCCCAAGCAAGTGGCCAGCACCATCCGGCAAATTCTGTTCATCCTCATCACTTCCAGTAGCGCCGGCTTCATGGCTTTGTCCTGCCTGCGAGAACCGGGGTGTCCGGGAGGCGCGCCCCGGGCGCAGGAGCCGGGACCCCGCGGCGCGGAGCGGAGCCCAGGAGGCGTAGGGCAGGACGAGGCAGGGCTCGTGAGGAGGATCGGGCTGGCTTCGCGGCCGCTCTCGGAACCCCCAGCCCCGGGCGGGGGTGTGGAAGACGCCGGAGTTGCTCTGGAAGTGCGGAGATGCCTGGACCAGCCGGCTGCGCGCTCCGGCTCCTCCTGCTGCTCCTCCTCGCCTCTCCGCCGCCGCCTCCGCTCCCGCCGGCCGCCGCTGCTGCCTCCTCGCGGGCCGGGCGGCAGGGGTGCGAGCGGTGATGGTGGTGCCGCCGCCGCCGCCGCCGCCGCCGCTGTGCTGGTCGCTGTGGCTGTGGGACGGGTCCCCTCCCTCCTCTCCAAAGGCTACTTCATTGCGCTCCAATGATCTATATATTCCGGGGCTGGGTTTTACCAAATGCAACTCGCAGCCCCCGGCGAGGGGAGGGCGCCTGCGGAGAGCCGGGAGGCGGGAGGGACCCGAGCGCCGGGGCGGAGCGTCGCGCTCCCCCCGCCCCTACCCGAGACTTGGTCGCGTCCAGCTGTTTCCCGGGGAGTGCTGAGTGCGCGCCGCGCTCCCGCAGGGTCCCAAAAGCCCTCAGTCCCGGCCGTGCTCGGCCGCCGTCTGGAGGTTGTGTCAGCGTTTCCATGACAAAACGTGAAGGAAAAAAAGACGAATAAAATCGCCTCGGTGCTGCCACCCACTCGTGCGGACGTTCGAAGAGGGAAATGGAGGGGAGCGGGCTGGGCATCGGAGTCGTGAAGGGGATCCGGCGGCACGCGAGAATTTCAAATCGCTGGACAGGGAGGGTGGCCGGGAAATTGCCCCCGAGGAGCGAGTGCCCTTTCCCGACGCTCTGACCTAGACGGTTTCGTTTTCCTTTCAAATGACAGCCCAGCTGGAGCGACGTTTTAAAAGGAGGTTAAAGAGGAGGCTGACTTCAGGTCAAGGTTAGGGAAACTGCACAGCCCACAGAGGTCAGGCGACAGCCGAGCTTTCGCGGGGATTTATGCAGTTGCTGACACCTACCCCCTAGACAGGGCAAAGGGCTTTCCGAAGGGTAGGGCCCTCTCCAGATTCCCCGAAGTGCACGGGAGTCTTGGCTGGGTGGACGTGACAGGATGCTCCCTCGAAGTCACTCTCATCCAGACCCAACAACTGCTGGGAAAACCAAGCCGCCTGGCATTGGAAGGTAAATGGAAAGACAGTGTTGCTTTCTTGTATTGTGTGAAGTGATTTAAAATGTCTAATTCCGTACATTTAGGTTGTTTAACAATCGATAAAGTGGATGCAAGCGAACGGTGTGATCACAGGCTCAGTACTAACTGAAGGGACTCAGATACTACCGTCTGCTTATCTACTTACTACCCAGAATCTAAGATGTAGTTCTGCCCTTGTGGTTTTTGTAAGCAGTTAGCCACTGTCGTACCCTTTTGTTTTTCTTAGAAATGTACACGGTGTTTTTAAAAGTTAAGGCACTATTTAAATTCTAACAATAACGTATATCAAGAGAAATATTATCGTAAAGACTAACTTTTGTGCCACATTATCAATTCGTTACTACTGTAAATTAATAATGAAATATGGTAATGTGTCTCTCACATAATAGGCATTTGACGAATACTTAATGAATCTGAATGTAATGAGCCTTATCCTCCTCAACATATCAGAGACACAACTTGCAAACGGATACATACAGCAAAACCCACCTCTACGGCCTCAGTTCCCTTCCCCCAAAGTTTTCTTCCAGCAGTTGCAATGTAGGGAAAGGAACAAAGTCAGCAGCCTTGCTTTTGATTACAGAAGACAATCAATTACAGCACAATATTTATGTAGTCAGTTTATACTATATTAATTTGTACTCACTTGTGAATGAGTTGCTTACTCAAGGCACCCAAGCTGAACAAGGTCCAGTACAAAGTCATTCTCCAGTGATTTCCTCCCCGCCTGGAAATTGGGGATGAGAGTTGCATGTACCCCTCCCAACCAAGGCAGGGAACATGGCTAGATGAGCATTTGCACTTTGCCTAGAATGTCCTGGTTTTACAGAGCGAGGGGAAGGGATTCATTCACAGGTCACACAAATGGGCTCTCATTTTCCAAGTCAGAGTCCACGCTGTACCTATATGAAGGTCTGGACGTGCGTAAGGCAGTCTGGGAAGTCACAGGGCCCAGGGAAAGGTCATATGTCAAATTTCTATTGGGTCATAGAGGGTTGAGTTGGCCCATGTGGTGGGGAAGGATGGTGCCCAGCATCCTTTTCTGCATTCCCACAATCAGGAATCAGCACAAACATAGAGTGAGGGGTAAGGTTCTGACATATAAACTACCACCTCTTCCAAGAAGCCTGCCCTGATTTCTCATCTGAAGTGGCCTCTTTCCTCTTCTGTGCTCTGAACGCTAAGTCCAAACCCCTCTTGAATCACTGTACCCGCTAGGCTTAGTTATATTCATCTCTGTCTCTCTCTAGTGCTCAGCATGGTAACTGGCATCCAGCAGGTACAAGTAAGTCAGAGATGGAGGGGTAATGTCTTCTCAGGCTGAGACGTTAAATTAGATCACCTCTAAAGTCTGTGGTTATGGTCAGTGGTAATGGTCTGCTGTTCTGTGTACATCAGGGGAGAGGTAAAAGTTTCTATTTCTTGTCTCCTTCATCATGCTCTAAACTTCCCAAGCAGAAGTAGGGTCATTGCTTTTTTTCCATTCCTATCTTAACAAAACCTCTTTATATATTTTATGCATGCTACATGATAAATATTGATCAGATAAAAGATAGCGTTGACTGTGGACACAGATCTTGATATTTCAAACTTTGAAGAAAGGGAAATGGAAGTCCGACTCTCAAATAAAGCCTTTTGCTTTCCCAATGCCCCAGTCAGGACAAGCGACGTCGTGCTGCAGTAATAAACAAGCCCTAACATCAGAGGCTTAAAGCAGCCAGGGCTCAGGTCTCACTCCACCATGTCTCCTGTGGGTCAGCAGAGGGGCTGTACATGTGGCACCATTCAGCAGTCCAGCCCCAAAGAAACACGCATCATTCCCGTTCATCATTTATAGGCCAGAACTACTCACAACGAACTGCTCCACATCACGCCCAGGCCAGGAAGTCAAGGTGCCTATAGTCTTCCCGGCAGCAACCCCCAGTCCTTTTTCAGGTCTTATTTTCTCTCATTTTTCTAAAATCCGTTTCATCACAAGAGCTTCTGCTAATCAGTGCCACGCTTATTGTGGGACCTGGCTGAACTCTTGTTGATCATTAGGCATAAACCATAACTCTCCAAATTAATCACGCAAGTAAAACCGGGGCCTGTCTTTTTCAAAGCCTGGTGTGGCCCTGAAAACCAAGTTGAGAAAGTCTTATTTATGTTGATGACCTTGGAAAATTCATAAGAGAGGAAGAAATTCAGAATTCTGGCTTGTGCATGCCATCAGCAGTGAACAGATTTTTTCACCAAGCTCTCCAGTACCTGTAGGCTGAGCACTACCTTGTTCCTGCAAATGACGCCTTCAATGCACTGTCTTGTTGAGACCTTGCAGGACTGGCAGCCATGCCCCTTCCCACACTTTGTGGGCTCGAGAAGTGGGCCCAGGGCACTGGCAGACAGAGAGCTCCTTAGCATCCTTGGGGAAGAGGGTTATGTCTTCTGCCAGCACCAGCTAGGGGCCCCAGACTGGCTCCCCCGAGGACTGGCTTTGCCTATTTGCATCTCTCTGGTACCTCCAGCACAAAGTATGCTTAGTTACCCAGAGCACAGTAAATATTTGTGGAGTTGAATTAAAAACCATTTGCCTACAGCATGTGGAGATCTTAGGGTACAAATTTTCTACAGGTAGGTAAACCACAAGTACACAAGTGGGTTACTCATTACATAGCTCTAAGAGCAGGCTTTTCTTCTCAGGTCTTTTAGAACATGGCAGGGAAGAGAGAAAAGGATGGAAGAAGGGATAAAGAAAGAGAGGGAAAGAGGAGAGAGGGTGGAAAGAAAACAAGAGAGAGAAGAGAGAGAGAAGGAAAGAAATATCCACTATTATTCTATTTTGCTTTCTGACTCCGCCTTTGCCCCTCTGCCCAGTGTAGGCCCGGAGACTCTCTCCCTTCCTCCCTGAGCAAAGAGGGGCCGTCGGACCCATACTCTACCTCATGCCCACTCCACCTCTCCCCTGGGTGGTCTCAACCACCCTTCTATCTTCGTTCCCAAAGCTGCTCATCTTTCTCAAGTCTCTCTTAACTAATGGCCCCTAATCGACTCCCAAACTCCCATTCAGATGACCTAGGGGCTCTCCAGATGCCATCAAACGATGTCCCTGGCCACCAAAATAACCCTACTCAGGCGCAGTCACAGTGGGAACCACCATTTACACGTCTCTCTCCAGGCCAGGCCATGCTCCAGCTGCCACGCATTTCTGCTGACCCAAACCCTCGAGATGGGGGCCGTTATTATCTTCTTATACAGGGGGAAACTGAGGCAGAGAAGGGGAAACCAGACACTGAGCAGCAGCGGCTCCCAGGTCCCTACTCTTCTCCTTTCCAGACTGTCAGTCACACTAAGGGCTCAGACTGACAGTTGGACCTGTGTGATCCAAGGCATGTCACTTCACCTCTCTGAGCCCTACTCTCCCCACCAACAGAATGAAGTCGCCTCTATGACAGGCCACCAGAGAGAATGACGTAGTATTCAATGACTGTTGGGGGCCCTCGCTGTTTTTCTTTCGCCTTTTGGCCCCTGCCAGCCCCTCCACGTGCCCCTGTGACTCACCCTTCCAGGACCTCAGCCTCTTGCTACTCCTCAATTATGACATTAGCATGTCTTAAGCATACTTTAACATTCATGGAGCAGAAATCTATTGATAAGATTCATTTGTGTTTGTCCTCCGGTATTTTTTAATTCTCCACTCCCCCACCATTTCAAATAGGTTTTGTGATTTGATCAAGACTTTCTTAGAGAAATATTTTAAACTATTGAAGAGATAAGGCCAGAGACAGAAAGGTGAGCTTCTGGGGAGACTTCCAAAGGGAGGTATGAATGAGTGCCCTCCCATCCTGTACCCTGGAGGCAGAGCGTGTCAGCAGTTACCAGGAGAGGCTGGAACCTGGCACAGTGGCCCCCCACATCACCAAGGGTCCCAGTGTCCCAAGCATGGCACTCAAACCACAGAGCTGCTGACCTGAGGGAGCTTGGAAGACAAGGCCAGCAGATGCGTTGGAGGTGACCAGTGAGACCAATACGTGACCAAAAGGACCTCCAGTTCTTTGATGCCAGGGCCAGATTAAGATGAGGAGAATCTCTAATCGCAAACCTTATGATGTACCACTCCCATATGTAATTCAAAATAGAAATCATACTGACGTAAAAATACATACGAAGAAAGCCAAGAAAGTTCAAATTTGCTTCTGATATTTTTTCCCAGCTCTACTTAAGTGTGATATCCATACATATACTCATTCCAAGTATAGTATGCTGAGTTTTGGCGGTTGCATACAGGTGTATGACCTCCAACACCACAGTCGAGATACAGAACATTTCCAACATCCAGAAAGTTCCCTCATGTCCCTCTGCAATCGATCCCCCGCCCAGACCCCGGTCCCCGGCAACCACTAACCATCTTTCTTTCCCTAGTTTTGCCTTCTATAGAATTCCATATAAATGGGATCGTACTGTACGTAGCCTGTTATGTCTCACATCTTTGACTTAACAAAATTGTTTTGAAATTTATTCATCTTAATATTTAATTACTTTTTATCGCTGAGTAATATTTCAAAGTGTGACTCTACCGCTCTCTGTGTTTCCATCCATTGGTCGACGAACACTGCTTTCATGCTCCCTTTTGCATTCCCACCATGCAACACTTCGTCAGTGTTTAAAATTTTAGCCATTCTACCAAATACGTAATGATCTCATTGCCGTTTTAATTACATTTAACTACATGTACCTATCCACGTGTTTCCTAATCATTCATAAATCCTCCTTGGTGAAATATCTGTTCAAATCTTTTGCCCATTTTAAATTGTTATTTCTTTTCTTATTGTCACTTGTGATATTATTAAATTCTTCATATATTCCAGATACAACCCCTTTTCCAGATACGTGTTTTGCCTATATTTTCTCTTGCCTTTTCGTTTTCTTAAATGTGCCTTTTGGTGAGTAAAAGTTTCAAAACTGACGAAGTCCATTTTATTAGTATTTCTTTACTGGTTCATGTTTTTTTGTGTGTGTTCTAATAAAGAAATCTTGGCCTAACCCAATACCACAAAGATTTTCTTGTAGAAGCATCATCGTTTTAACACTAAACTGACATTTAAGTCTTTGATCTATCTTGAGTGAATCATCGTTTTAACACTAAACTGACATTTAGGTCTTTGATCTATCTTGAGTGAATTTTGGTGTATGATGTAAGATAAACATGGAGGCTCATTTTTCTTTTTTATATAGATATCCAGCTGTTCCAGAACCATTTTGAATTATTATTTTATCCCATGTTGTACAACTGAAGTACACCAGCCACTTCAGGATCTAGTCCCCATAGGTATGGTTTGGTTCTCATGACATTAATAACAGACAGGGTTCCAAGGCTGTTGTAGAAAATGAAGTCAGAAAAGGATAATTGAGTTCATGTTCTTCCCCTGGAAAATCTTCGAGAAGTTCCTGTCTTACCACCTGTGTCCTGCCGTGAGCTAACGATGGCAAAAAGAAGAGCCACCACCTCAGTCCATTGATAAACACGAGGTTACATCACCGAAAAACCTCAAAGGGCCCGTTTTATCTTATCCACTAAGAACCTGGCTGGAGAATCAGAGAAATGCACATTTTAACAGCCCTCGTCACGGTGTACAGTGATTACTCGTTTCACGTCTCTATTTTCTGTGGTCTCTGAGCAATGTGAGGGGACAGCTGGGACCATGTCTGCAACCCGCCTAACACGACAGTGTTAATACAAGGCAGTCTAGAAAGACATATGAAATGAATGATATAATTGTTCATTGCATTTGGCAAATGTAATTAAATAGCAGCTGGGAAAAGATGATAAAATATGGATGATATTTTAGATCGTTACTCTGAAGGGTGTGAGGAAGAGGGAACCCTTACATGCTGGTCGTGGAAGTGAGTCTGGATTTTTTAACATTTCCAGAAAGTGATCCAGCAATAACTTGACTAAAATCACTCAGATTTTGTTGAGTGAGCTGAAACATTCATGTACTTAGCAGTGCTAAAATCACCTAAGTGTCTAACAATTAAGGGGTAGTTAAACAAATTACAAAACCGCCATGTGATGGAATACTCTACATCCACTGAAAAGGAAAATGACTAAATCAATTAAAGATGTGACAACGCAGTGTGTATATATGTTCTTGTTTTTTATAAATAAATATAAATACATTTTATACAACAAAGTATTAAGAATTGGTATTTCTGGGTATTGAGGGTTTTTGAAATTGATTTACTGTATTGTCTAAGTATTTTTTAAAGAGCACGTACTATTTTTAAAAAGGAAAAATATATAGTTATTTTCATTTTTGGAGGAAAAATACTCTAATAAAAGGAGAATATATTTCTTAAATCGTTAAAACAAAATTCGAGCTTTTTCTAATTATTTCAGCCTACAGAATTAGCTTCCTGCTTATAAGAATTAAGCCCCTCCTCTATAATTCAAGACTTCTACACTGCGTATACAGTCATAGAGTCATTTGGTGAACTGTGCCCCATCTCCTCGGCCACACAGCACAAGCTCATGATGGTTGACGGTTGGGACCTGTTGCCACAGACTTGATGCAAAAGCACACAGCAGACGACCTACAAGCACTTGCCAGTTTATTTCCTGATACATTAGAATGGGTTCCTGCTGTGTACCTACTACTTACCAGACTCTGCTAGGCCCGTTACATACACCACCACTAATCCTCATCAATCATACAAGGATAGCACAAGAATCCCTTGCACAGATGACAAAACTGAGCCTCAGAAAGATTAAGGGACTTGCCCCCATTTGAACTGCTGTTAAGTGCCAGTGGGAGGTGAGATTTGAACCAAGGTTACCGGCCTTGGTTCAGAGTATCAACCATATCTAACTGTGTACAGACATCTAACAGCACCTCCTCTAGACTTTTCATCAAGATCACGCCTTATCGAGATCAAGCCTAAAGGAGTTCGGGGGCAGAGGTCATCTACGCACAGTGGAGCTGGGGGCGGGCAATGAGGAGTTGAAGAGGAGCTCTTCCATCAGTCATTTGGGTTCTTCCAACTTTGCACTCAGACATGCTCACTTTCAGAGCCTTTCCTTCCTACAGGTCAAATCCTAGTGACTTTTAAACCAGAATTTTAACATTCTCTCTGCCCTCATCTCCTCTCTCTCTACAAATAGTTGTTTAGATGGGAGGATAAGAGGAGTCTGTGTAAATGATTGGCAGGATGTTGCCTTTGTCTTTTTTTTTTTTTTTGCTCTGGAGTGTAGTGAAAAAACCATGCCTCTGAGAGCTGTTTATGACCCTCTCTCTGGAGATGAAAGGGCTCTGCTGTAAACCTATTGACCTAAAAGTCTTATGGCAAAGCAGGGTGTGAAAAAGAGGAATTATCTAAGTATTCAGTGTTAGAGATGTTTTGCCCAAAAACAATCCCATGAGTTATGTGGGCAGCGTGAGAAATATTTGTTAAATATTTGTACCTAAAATGTGAAACTCCTGTGTGTCAAAGGAAACCGAACAAAGAAAGTTAAACGGCAAATAAAATGTGGTGAAAATATTCATCAGGGGGAAAAAAAAAAAGAAAGAAAGATGAAGGGTTAAGCTTCTTTGCTGTATCTAAAGAGCTCATATAAACAACTAAGTTAATGATATCGAGACCCTAATAGACATATGAACAAAAATGGTGGATGGGATTTTCCAAACATATGAAAAGGAAATATATGTTGACAGTAGACTATGGGGACATGTTCAACCTCAATAGTTAAAGAGAAGTAAACCAAAACAAGAAGACACCACTGTAGTCTATCAGATTAACAAATATTGGTATTAAAGTATGGATACGTATCCCTGGAGGCTGGGAGGGGTGAAGTGAGAAGGGAACAGCCCTCCATTGTTGGTAGAAGCACCTGGAACAGACCCTGTGAAAGTTCACATGTCATTTATCCCCTCAATGGGGCACAGGCAATGATCGTGGTTACTGGAAGAGTGGGCTTCTGAGTCAGGCAGACCTAACTTTGCCTTCGGCAAGTCACCTAACATCTCATTTCAGTTTCATTTTCTTTGCCTGTAAAGTGCGAATGATAACACATACTTTCAGAATTGTTATGAGATTATACAAACCTAAGTGTCACCAATTAGAGGCACCCACAGCAGTATGTGGTATCCGGAGCTGCTGATGCAAAGTAGGGCTAGCAGAGCATTCAATTTAGTGGCGGCAGCTGGATAATCCAGTGTCCAAAGCAATGGTGGCCTCTCTGGATGTGTTGTGTGCTGTGATTTTGACTACAGTTGGCCTCCCTTCTTCCTGCTGATTTTTTAGCTGTTTATCAGCCTTCCTAGAATTTCTCTGAGTCACCCATTCTCCTTTCAATAAATTCCTTTTCTGCCTAAGTCATAGCTTTCTGTTGCTTGCCCCTAAGTACTCTGAATATACAGGTTAGAAGGTATGAATGGAGAAACAGAACCTATAGCTGGGCTATCGATATATCGAAAAGAGTTTGGCCAATTTCCTCCCTTTCTATGCCCCCTTCCTGCCAGACAATTGGCTAACCTGGACCTTTGTTTTTACGTTGTTACCCAGCACATCCAAACGTGGTGGGGGTTGAGCTAGGAGGTGGATTAGGAGCCAGGATGCCTATGCGTGAATCTCAGCACACCTCTGTGGGACTGTTATGAACTAAACTGTGTTCCCCCAAAATTCATATGTTGAAGCTCAACCTCCAATGCAACTGTATGTGGAGGTAAGGCCTTTAAGGAGATAAAGGTTAAATGAGATCGTAAGAGAGGGGCCCTAATCCAATAGGACTGATATCCTCTTAAGAAGAAGAGAGAGCGTAGCTGGCTCTCTCTGCAGACACACAGAGGAAAAGCCATGTGAGGACACAGCAAGAAGGAGGCCATCTATAAGCCAAGGAGAGAGTCTCCCCAGAAATCAACCTTGCCAGCATCTCAATCTTGGACTTCAGTCTCCAGAACTGTGAAAAAATAAATGTCTGTTGGTAAAGCCACTCAGACTGTGACATTTTGTTATTGCAGCCTGAGCATACTAATAATATGTAACTTCGGGTAAATCGCTTTGTCGAAAATGCTCATCACATTTAGAGCCACCCAGCTTCTTTTAGCATTCCTCATTACGAGTAGCTTGCACTCGAGGTAGAAACCAGAACGTGCTCTCCCAGCATCCCTTGCAGGTAGGGTTTGGCACGCGATCTAGGTTCTGCCAACCAGAGGTGTGTGCCGTGTGGCAGGGTGATGGCAGAGGGGTCTGGCTCTTGGCAGCAGCCGCGAGTTTACAGGACGCAGTCCCAGGTTCATCCACGTGAACCTTGGAGTCTGTGCCAAGTGGTAGTGTGTTCACTTCCTGTGGCTGCCAGGGCAGAGGACCACACACTTAGTGGCTTAAAATGATAGAAATTGATTCTTTCACAGTTCTGACAGTTCTGTTGTCCAAAATCGAGATGTTCACAGGGCGGCGCTCCTTCGGAACAATCAAGAGAAGAATCTTTCTTTTCCACTTCCGCCTTCTGCTGGTTCCAGATGTTCCTCGGCTTGTGGCAGCATCGCTGAAATCTCTGCCTCCATCTTCCCATGGCCTTCTCGGCGTCTGTGTCTTCTCCTTTTCCATGTCTTATAAGGACACTTGCTTCTCTCATTAGGGCCCACACAGGTCATCCAGAATGATTGCATTTCAAGATTCTTAATTACATCTGTCAAGACCTTTTTGGCACATAAGGTCACATTCGCTGTTTCACTGGATTCAGAGGATGTGTACATATCTTTTTGGAGACCGCCAGTCAATCTACTACAGATAGTCATAGTGGTGTCTTTACTGGAGAAGCCTCTGAGAGTCTCGTGTCCTGTAGAATAGGCACATACCTGCTTCTCTGGCCTCTTGGAATTTCCGTGAGCTACCTAACAACCTTTAAAATATTCATGAACATGACTGATACATTTTGACATTCCAAATCTCACTTTTCCAACTGGAAAATGAAAGGATTGATGCATGATTCTAAGTGAAAGAAACCAATCTGAAAGGCTACACACTATGATTCCAACTATGTGACATTCTGAAAAAGGCAAAACTGTGGAGACAGGAAAAGATCAGTGGTTGCTAGGGGCCGAGGGTTGGGGAAGGGGGGTGAATCGGCAGCGCCCAAAGGATTTTTAGGGCCGTGAAGAAACTCTGTATGATACCATAACAATGGATACCTGTCATTATACATTTGTCCAAACCCATAGAATATACAAAGCCAAGAGCAAACCCTAATGTAAACTCAGCTGTGGGTGATTACGATGTGTCAATGCAGCTTCATCGATTGTAATGAACATACCATTCTGGTGGGGGATATTGATAGTGAGAGAGGCATGTAGGGGGAGGGAGCAGGGACATATGGGAAATCTCTGTACTTTGCCCTCGATTTTGCCGTGAACCTTAAACTGCTCCAAAAAAATAATAAAGTTTACTTTAGCACAGACATCTTTAAATTAAGGAAGAAATTACAATTAAAAAAAAAAGCAAAGATTGGACTAAGTAACCTTCAAGATCCCTTCCTGTTCTGACCCTGAATCTAGAATTGTCAGCTGAGCTTGGTTCATGTAGATATATCAGATCAATGCCATCAGTATTAGGAACTCAGATGAAGATCCTTCTGAAAATGACCTCCACCAGTGGGGCAGTGTCTTGCCCCTCGAAGTGATGTTTCTCAAAAGAGAACATATTGAATGATGGGTATTGGTGAACAACAATAACCTTGGAACACAAACCTCATTCTGTTGAGTCAAATTTTTAATACTCAGGATGTTAAATAATCTTGTTATGATAATGATCAACCTAGGGCTCGGAAAATGAAATTAAGAATGCTGATCAGCAAGGGAGAGCAGCAAAGACTAATTGCGCACAGCGGGGCGCACGTTTTCAGAGCGGAGGAAATGGGAGGGATTGTAGTGGTGCTCCAGGCGGCACACTTTGCAGAGTGCAGTGCTCGGAGTTAGAGGTGGGAGTTCTGATCCCAGCTGACCTTGCAGCTTACAGCAAGTCACTCCTCTTCCCGGGGTCTAAATAGCCACTGGAGAGAAAGCCTGAGGAAAAAGAAAAATGATACACAGACGCACACACGTGTTAATTAGGGTCCGTTCTATAAAAGAACTCGAATAGTAACTCTCAGCTGTAACGTTCGATGGGGGCGGTGGGAGGTTGGGAGGGAAAGGACTCGGATTTTCTCCCTGGTTTTAATTGTTAGGTCAATGTCAGTTGGACAAGAACATGGCTCCTCTTGAGTAGTACTAGATCATGCTCAATAGTGTTGAACTTCAACAAAATCAGTCATCGAATGATACCATTCAGGTGACTCCTGACGCAAGCAACTATATTAAGCCCGGAACGTTTGGATTCAGAAATTTAACTCCAGCTGGCATGAGCCAAATGGGACTTTTATTGGCTCCTATAATTGAGATCTTTAAGGGGCAAGACTGGCTTTAGGCGTAACTGGACTCCGGGCGTCCGGCTGTGCTTAAGGACCACGTCTCTTTCCAGCCCTCTGCTCTGCTGTCCTTTGTGTTGCTGTCTTCATTCTCAGGTGGCCGCCACCTGCTACAGGTTCTTTAGCTCCTCATCCACTGTAGAAATCACGTGCCTCCTTCTGGAAAACTCCAGCAAGAATCTAGTGCTTCGTTTTGATGGGCCCAACTGTCAGTCGCTCATGCCCCACCAGGCACTGGGGCAGAGAATGCAGTATTCCCATTGGCCAGGCCTGGATAACATGTTTTAGCCTAGAGCCGGAAGTGGGGTCAGCCCCACCCACATCGCAAGGACTAGAGTACGGACGGGATGGTTCCCCAAGAGGACAACCACCCTAAGAGGACAAGATGGATTCTGGTCCAAGAAGGGATGTATATCAGTGTTCTACTGCTTCTGTAATAAATTCCCACAAACTTAGCGGCTTAAAACAACCCAAATTTATCACCTTAAATAAAGCTCTGGAGTTAAAAAGTCCAAAATCAGCCTCAGCAAGCTAAAACCAAGGTGTCAGCAGGGCTGGGTCACTGCTGGAGGTGTTAGGAAGAATCTTCTTTCTCACCTGTTGCTGGAGGCCACCTGCATTCCTTAGCCTGTGGTCCTGCTCTTCAAAGCCACAGGCAGCATCTTCCAATCTCTCTCTAGCTCTCACCCTTCTGCCTCCCCCTTCTGAGGAGCCTAGTGACTACCTCGGGTCCACCCAGATACTTAGAATTATCTCCCCATCTGAAAATCTTTAACTTAGTCACGTCTGTAAAGTTCCTTTTGCCATATAAGGTAACATATTTACAGGTTCCATAGATTGGGATGTGGACACCTTTCTGGGGCCATTGTTCAGCCCACCATGCTGGACGGGAACAGATGAACAGATGATTTTTACCACAACTATGCCTGTCCACAGAGCGCAAGAGTCAGGGAAGATCTATTGCCAGTGCCGAATGCCATGGAAGAAGTTTATGGGACAGCAATTCTGAAGACAGACGTTGAAGCCTAAGCTCTGCCATTTACGAGGCATTATCTTTTAGTCTCAGTTTGTGTATCTGTACAATGGATAAGCTTACCTCGGTCACTGAGTTGTTGTGGTACCCGGCCATACCCTGCAAAGGCCACTAGGCTCTCCCCATGGAAGGAAAGGTCTCATCAGAGCAAAACGATCATTATGCATCAGCTTTGAATCTTGAGTAGCCCTGGAAGCCAGGATGTGCCAAGAGAGAAAAGAACTCTCTACGTTTCTTTAGCCCCCATGAATACAGTGACGACAGCCAGGCCCGGCTGCCCAGATGCCAGTTTACTCTGAACGTGAGGCTGTGGCTTCGAAGACATGGGATGCCACCTATTCCCACCTCAGTGGACTATGGGAAGGAGAAGCAAAAGGGAGGCCAAGGGAGCAGTTCAAATGCCAGGGTCTTGTTCTGCCTTCCCACTTCTCTGGAAAGAAGTCCCCGCGTGGTCGCATCTAATATGGGGTGGTAGCACTGGTGGAAATATGTGTCTGGCTGTCTAGACGGCCTGTCACAAATGCTCCTCTCTTCCCTGGGCCTGCTTGGGATATACATGGCCTCAGAAAGCGAATGGCCTCCAGCAGAACCTGGAACCTATTGTGATTCAGTGGCCACCGATGCAGGAATGAAGAAGACACATGGATCCGAGGCCCCTTGCAGAAAAGTGTGAACGTAGCTGACCCGAGGCGATTTGCAAGGGCAGTCCTTGCCTGGCTTCTGGGGACTTGGATTCAGGAAGGAGTCTCACCATGCCCAGAACTGACAAGAGGGACTCACTGTGCCGAAATTCTTTGTACAAACAATATAGCTCACACTGAACCCCTGCCTTCATTCCGGAGGCCTGGAATTTTGGTACAGGCTAGGCAAAGAGTGCCTACGTGACTGGCTCTCAACAAAATCCCTGGACTCCAGGGCTCAGTGGAGCCTCCCCGATAAGCACTATTTCACATGTGTTGTGACAGGTTGTTATTAAACAAATTAAGTGCATTCTGTGTGACTCCACTGGGAGAAGACTCTTGGAGCTTGCACCTAGTTTTCCCCAGTCTTCGTCCCCATGTGCATTTCCCCTTTGCTGATTTTGCTTTCTGCCCACTAACCGTGTTACATCACAGCCATGAATATAACTTTATGCTGTGTCCTGAGAATCCTCCTAACGAATCTTAAAGGTTAGAGGTATCTGGGGGATACCTCTTTTCCTCTACTTCCAAGATGTCTCTTGAGCCCTCCTCCAGGGACCCAGCTGACAGCTCACAGAGGAGCAGGTAATCTGAAAGAATGAACATTTAGCTTTGAGGTGCAATCTGAAAGAATGAACATTGAGCTTTGAGAGATCCATCAGTTCAAGAGGTTGTATACATTATTTATTGGACTAACTTTTGATTTCTCCCCTTCCTACCACTCATTACATTTTCTTTATACACTGAAGTATGCTCAAGTCCCATGTTATCATTATTATTGGAAACTGCCCCCCTTTCTCACCATTCTCATTTGTCACCTCTCTACCCACCTCACCCCACTCAGCAGATGACTCAGCAATTACTTGACAATCCAGCTCCCCGCTCCTCATTAGCTCAGTTTCTGCAATTCCCCAACACCAATTTCATTTCATGTTTTGGTCCGACTCCTCTCCACGCTGGACCTATCTCCTCCAAACACATTATAGATAGATAGATAGATAGATAGAGATATAGATATATAATGCATTTTTATATATGTGTGTATATATATAATGCATTTATATATATAATGTGTTTATATATATAATGCATTTATATATAATGCATTTATATATGTAATGCATTTATGTGTGTGTGTGTGTGTGTGTGTGTGTGTATATAATGTGTTTGTTTAACATCTGTGTATGTTTGGTGGCCTCAGTTTTCTTATCCATCAAATGATAGTTGGAATGATACAATATCTAAATTCTTGACCGTGGCTCATTAAAATTGTGTAGTTATATACAAGTGTGTGTGTCTCAGTGCCGATGGATCTGTGCTAAGCATATTGTCTTAGTCAGTTCAGGCTGCTATAACAAAAATACCATAGATGAGGTAGGGAGCATAAATGACAGGCATTTCTTTCTCACAGTTCCAAAGGCTGACTGCAAGGTCATGAGAGCCCTCTTCTTGGCTGTAGACAGTCACCTTTTCATTGTATCCTTACATGGCAGAGAGCAGGAAGAAGGGGAAGCAAGCTCTCTCCTGTTTCTTCTTATGAGGGCACTAATATCTTTACAAGGGCCCCGCCCTCATGACCTCCTTACCTCTCAAAGACCCCACCTTCAAGTACCATCACACTGGGGATTAGGGTTTCAACATATGAACTTTGGCGGCGGGGGGGGGGGGGGACACAATCATTCTGTCCATAGCACATATACTACACGCCTCATTAGCTTTAGGAATGTTTCATTAAGCTTTCTTTCTTTTTATTCATTGTCATTAATAAGACCGCATAATCCTCACAGAGAAATTATTTTTATATATAGATTAACAAAAAAGTTTTGGCTTGACCATGGAGATTAAAGTTTGTGTTGGTCGATTTGTATCTAGGTGAGTTAAAAGCAAACACCTTCAGTATTAAAAGTTTTTTAAATAGGAAAAAATTCCCAGAAATTCAGGGCCAGTCTATAAATTGGTGTCTGGGAATCATTAGCCTGGTAGAACTCAGAAGTCCCTGCCAGCTCTGATGTGCTGTGATCTTTCCTACAAAATTCACTCAAGACAGGTGTCTGGATCAGAAAGTTCTTTTCCAGTGCTGTAATTTCATGTTTCTTAGATTGTATGAATCTCTTTTTAATACTCTCATTTTCACTTTTTTTTAAAGGTTTTAAGTTCTTTTATATTTTAGGAAAGAAAATGCAAAACTGAAATACTTCAAGAAAAACCAAGATACCAAAATTTGAGCAAATTTTGCAGTTAGAAAGAAGAAAAAAGTGACAGAAAGAAACTTGGCCTTCCTGAAATAATTCACAAAAGGATTTATTGAAATAGCAAGTTTGTCCAGTGTATGTATAATAGAATTTGATTTACCAAAATGCAGTTTTTGTCGCAGAATCTATGGTATTAAGTAAGGCTTACCTATAATGGCAATTTCACTAACTTACTGAGTGGGGCTGGTGACTCTCTCTACCTGGCTTTGGAGAAGTTGCATTCCCAGTGTGACAGCTTCCAAGTTTATCAGCTCTCTCTCCTCCCAACCCCAGAGCTTCGAATATTCAACTGCCTGCTTGTCTATAGTTCCTCTTGGATCTATAACAGGCATCTCAGTTTGTCTATAACTAAAAGGAAACTCTTGATTTGTGCTGAAATTTTATGTTTGTTTTTTTCTTCTAGTCTTTACCAGCTCATTAAAAGGCAATATCTACCCAATTACTCAAAAACTTAGGAGTCACCTATAATCTTTTTTGCGGAAACCAGTAGTAAAGGCTGCTTTTGTTCAGTTGAGGGGTAACAAAGACCCAAAATAACTGTCTTAAACAAAATGAAATTTTATTTTATTTATTTCTTCCTCCTGTAGAGAAGAGAGATAGGAAGTCTAAGACTTGCCGACAAGGCTCTACTCATCTCTAGGGATGCAGGCTCCTTCCACATCATTGCTCCATCATCCCTGGGTGTGGTCCACCTTTTCATGATACAACTTGGCAGCTAGAGCGCCAGCCATTGCATCAGGGATCTAAGCAGCAGGAAGGAGGTAAGGAAAAGATGAGGCAAAGAGCACACACTAACTATCTTTTAAAGAAGAAAATTTTGCTAACACCTCATAGGCAGAGCTTAGTCACGTAACTGTTCCTAACTACAAGAGAGGCTGGAAGATGTAGTCTTTAAGGTGAACATGTGTCCAGCCAAAAATGGGGTTTCATCACTATAGAAGGATAGACCAGAAGTTGGGTATGAGGGTGGTCAGCAGTTCCTGCTGTATATAGCTAGTAAAGCCCTAGGTGATCAGGTCCTTGCCTGCTGTTGGACCTCATCTCCTGGATATTGCTTAACATGATGAGGCCACACTGCTCTCTGAATTCTCAAGCTTGTTCTTGCTTTAGAGCGTTGGGCTTGCTGCTCCCTCCCCCGGGGGTGCTGGCCCCCAGATGCGTACATAGCCAACCTCTCATTAGTCCAATCTCAGGTCAAATGCCAAGTCCTCACTGGGGCCTACCGTGACTACCCTTTCTAAAGCAGTATCTCCCCACCAGCCGGCCTCAGTCACATAACTCTGTTTTGTTTTCTTCAAAGCACTTGTCACTCTCTGAAACTATCTCCCATTTGTTGTTTTGTGCCTCTCAATTCGAGAATATAAGCTCCATCTGGGTGAAGATCAACAGTCTTGTTTAGAGTTCATTCTCCACATTGGTGCAGAGTAGCTGCTCAGTAAATATTTGTTAAATAAATGAATGTATTTGTCGATTCATTTGACCATTAACACATTTGAAATTGAACTTTTTAATTCAATATTGTCCAGGCTTCTGACATAGACAAACTGCTGCTGTCCTTGGCAATTCCTTCTTTGCTGTAAAGACACGGAGGCAAGAATTCATTGTCCCTGAGGCTCCATCAGGAGAGACGGAAGAACAGACTTTGGACTTCAAAAGGAAGCTCTGTTTGGCTCTGACTTTACTGCCTGAAGCCAGAAATTGGTCCTAAGTGAAAAGGTGAAGAGAAAGATCGGCCAGGTGTTTAAGACTTGTGCTAACCTGCTCCGAAGTTTCTGAGCTGGGTCTCGATGGCGGCAGCAACAGCTCCCGGGCTGCGTGGCCTGCACAGTCAAGATCGCCATCAGTTCTGCTACTTACTGGCCATGTTAGTGCAGCCTTAGGCAAATTCCCCAGCCACCTGTGCCTTGGTTTTTCCATCTGTAAATTGACAATAATGATGCCCCCCCCACAACCTTCAAGGATGTCAAGATAATTAAATGAGCTAAAATATGTAAAGCACTTTACATTCAGTCAATGTAGCTATTATTATTGGATGTTGGGCACGTCACGTGTACTTTCCTTAAGCCTCCCAAATCACCCTGTAAAGGCGGCTGTCATTCTTTCCATTGAACAGAGGAGTGAACAGAGCCCTGGAGAAGGCAAGTTCTTCACCGGGGAACTCCACTGCTCTTTACATCTTGCCACTCCTGGGATGTGCTTGGACCCGTTGCAAACTACCTGGAATAAGTTCTGGTTTCTGAGGCCTGGACCGATGTCCTTGGAATGCTGATGACTCAGCACACATGCATTACGTGGCTGTCACACTGGCTTACTTGGCCACCTGTACCATCTGTTCCATATGGGATAATAATATTTCCCGAAACCAAACGATAAAAAGTAGAGCTACCTAAGCATTACTTGCAATAGCCCATACCAGGAAAAAAATAAAGTAAAATCTGCCAACAGCAGAATGGATAAAAGAAATTGGTGCAATCACTCAGTGCAACACTCTACAGCAAAGAAAATGAGTCAAACGCTGCCCCCTGCAACCCCGCGGATGAATCTTGCAGGCACATGTCAAGGGAAAGAAGCCAGACACAAAGAACTACCTGCTGCGTGGTTCAACTGACAGAAAGTTTATAAACAAGCAAAACTAACCCCTGGGTTAGAGGACAGGATGGCAGTTCCTTTGGGAAGGAAAGGGGCTGTGGTTGAGCAAACTCACAGGTGGGTTTTGTTGGAGCTGGCAAAGCTCTGTTTCTCCACCTGGAGGCTGGTTACACAGGTGTGCTCACCTGTGCTAACCCATTGAGCACTCTTACGGTCTGTGCATTTTCTTACATATTTTTATTTAAAAGTTTTTTTGTTTTTTTTTATTAAGTTTATTGGGGTAACATTGGTTAATACAATTATGTAATTTTCAGGTGTACATTATCATTTGACACCTGTATATCCTATTGTGTGTTTACCACCCAAAGTCCAGTTTCCTTCAGCTACCATATAGTTGATCCCCTTTACCCACTTCATCCTCCCCCAAACCCTATATTTGACCCTCTTTACCCTGTCTACCTCCCCACTCCCCCTACCCTCCACCCCACTAGTAACCACTAGTCTATAATTATCTGGTAACCACTACTAGCCTATAGTCCATGTCCATGAGACTCTGTAAAACTTTTCTTTTAAGTAGGGTTATCTGTACTAGTTTTAAATGTTAATTTCAGGATCAGTATTCTAGAAGATGTCCGTGATCATCCAAGTTGAAATTAAATGAGCTAATGCCCCAAAAGCACTTAGCGCAGTGTCTAGACCGGAGAACTATGCCCAACAAATGCTAGCAAGTGTTGTTGTTACTATTATTGTGTCCTTGACTTGCCAGATGGCAGTGGAGAACTTTCGAATGCCACGCCACGACTAATTCCCAGCTCCAGTGCCAGGAGCTCGCTTCAAGGGGGCCGGGGGCGGTACTAAACGAGGTGCGATCCCCGCAGCATTGCCAAGCTCCAGTGCAGCCCAGATCCCTTCCCGGGTCCATATGGTTTTCTTTGCCCTTTTTCCATGACCCGCACGGGACACCCGTGTGTAACGTGAGGCTTCCGGACGCAGCCAGAGCGCAGGCACATGCGTTTGCAGGAGAAGCAAAGCGGCTGCTAGGTGCTGCTGGTCACCAGCGCCAGCGACCGCTGCCACCGAGTCGATCGTGCCTCACACCAAAGCCCTTCCCTTCCTCCCGGGGCGCCTTCCTCCCACTGCCACCCAACCCCGTGTCCTTCTCGGGGTCTCGTACCCTCCCCCCCACCCTGCATGCTCACAGTGGTACGTTCACACACGAGTTCACACGTACGTGCTCACTCTCACACGCTCGCAGACATATGTTCACACTGACATGCCACTCATATACACTCACATGCTGACAGTCACACCCTTGTACACGTGCTCACACACTCACACCAACAAACACACATGCTCACACACACTCTCGCGCACGTTCACACTCCTCTAACCCACGCGACCTGTTTTGCAGTAATTACGACAGCAAAGAGGCGATGGGGGTGGGGTGCGGCTGAGGCACCGTGGCTGAAAATTCCTTTTTTTTTGTCTTAAATTTTCTCTCTGATTTTTATTACACCTGTAGAGCTTGCTCGCTCCTGTCAGCCAGTCAGCAGGGAGTAAGGGAGGTTGGGGGAAGTCATTGAGGAGGGAGAAGGTGATGCCATCAAACTACTGTCCTCTGTCCCTGCATTTCAGAGCTCACTAGCTCTCCGCGGCAGTCTTCCCTGTACTGAGTCATTGGACTCACCTGGGAATGGACTCGCCGGGTGAAGGTGGCTCGGTGGTACCCCGCCATAGGGGCCGTGATGGTTGAGTTTCATGTTAAGCTGGTTAGGCTATAGTCCCCAGTTATTAAACCAGACACTAATCTACCTGTTGCTGTGAAGGTATTTGGTAAGTGTGATTAACGTTTCTAATTTTAAGGGAGGACGATTTTCCTAGATGATCCAGCTGATCTGATTGTGTCTGATTTAATCGGTGCAGAGGCTTTCACAGCAGACTTGATGCTTTCCCCAGGAAGAAGGAACCCTGCCTGTGACCAGCACTGCAGCTCCCGCCTGCCTTTCCTCACGGTCCGGCCCCCACGGACCTCAGACTTGCCTAGGTGGTCCCCACAGCTGCGTAAGCCAGCTCCCTGTAATAAATTTCACATCTCGCACTCATTCTGTTTTTCTGGTAGAAGCATGACTGGACTGATACACGGGCTGAAGGACCTTTAACAAGATTGCTCTGTCAGTCCTTTATTGCAAATACTAGCATAGTACAGACCTAAACATTTAAATATAATGTGTGCTTTGTATCAATCACAAATTCTCACAGGACTGGGCTCTACAGAACCTTCATAGGGAAACTCCGGTTCAGTCTTAGTTCTGAACAACCCACCCAGACCTCCTTCTCCATTCAGACCCGATACTCTTTCTGACATCAAGCATCTTCTCATGTTTAGTTCTATATCTGAGACATGCTTTTAATAAGTGACAGCCCCCGCTCCCTGCTCTACTTGTTTCGGGGGCCGTCCTACCCCATTGCCCTGCTCCCCCAACCCATGTAAAACAATTCCCAAGAAGCTATCCATGGACCAAGTAGAAAACAATGACCACTTCTCCTCATGTAGAAAATGAAGATAATGACACTTTTCCTGTCTACCTCACAGGACTGTCAAAAGAATCAAATGTGATAAACGATTACTTTGAAAACTTAAAGTCATAAAGATGAAACGATCACCTTATCTTTGTAATTATCTTAATTATTATTATCACTTGACTAAACCCACCAATTATTCTCTTCCTGCCCACACCCCTTTTTAAGAGAATTTGCCTTCGTCCTCATACTGAGGTGCTGGTAAAACCAGAACGTCTCTACCACGAGGTACAGAGAAGATAGACGACTGAAAAAATTTAGGTTCCTTCACGAGTTGGCTAGAGTTCTGCACTCAGTATCCTTGAAAAAGTCACCTTACATCAGTTAGGATTCTTGGATTGTAAATTTCAGAAAAAACCCAACCAAGCGTAATGATGTAACGAAAAATGACATATCGACCCACTAACTGCAAGTTCACAGTCGACAATCATCGCTAATGATTCCACAGGACTACAACCCATAGCCAATGTCATAAACAAAGAAAGAAAGAAAAAACAGTGTAAAAATTAGAGAAGAAGAGCTAAAACTCTCATCATTTACCTAGGAAAACCAACAGAATCAACAAACAACTTATTAGGATTTATAAGCAGTGTTGCCAGATACAAGATTACCCCATAAAAATCAATAGCATTTTTCTACACTGACAATAAATCAGTAGAAAAAATAACCTTCAGACACATATTTTTTCACATGCATCTTAGCTTTGAATAAACACAGAATCAAACATAAGACACCATTCACAGTAGTCACAGATATTTTTAAGTGTCTTGGAAATAATAAAGACTATACAAGACCTCTACGGAGAAAACTCTAAAACTCTAATAAAAGATACAGAAGATGATCTGATTAAGTGAAGTGACTTGCTATGTTCTCTATAGGATGATTTAATATTATAAAGTCAATTCTCCCCAAATTAACCTATAAATTCAATGCAATTCCAATAACAATTCCATATGGCTTTTTTAGAGAAACTCAGTAAAAGTCTAGATAGATTAAAGACCTCAATATGAAAGATAAAACTATTATTTTAAAAAATATAGAATGTCACTGTGACATGCCAATGTTTTTCAACCTTTTTCTATTATCACCTCCTAAAGAGCTTTTTTAGACTCTTTTCCCCCCAATCATAACCCCTTACGCTCACCCTAGGGAAATGTTAATACCACAGCTATACTAATTTTCTGGTAATTTAAAAGTTACTCTTTTTTGTCCCCCCGAAAAGCAATATTCACTCTTTTGGGGGAAATTATCCTCCGCCCATCCCCCATCCCATCCCCTGAGAATGCTACATGCATAAAGGTGGGGTGGAACTTTTTTTAAAAAGTTCAAAAGCTCAAACCGTAAGACAAAAGATTGATAGATTTGATTACTGTATTAGTTTCCTACTGCTGCTGGAACAAATGGCCACAGATTTCTTGACTTCAACCAGCACTCCTTTATTATCTCACTGTTCTGTGGTCCAAAGTCCAGTGAGCTCAGCTGGTCGCTTGGCCTTGGTACCTATCAGGCTGCCCTGGACTCTTATCTGGAGGGTCTGGGCGAGAATCCACTTCCAGACTCATTTAGGTTGTCAACAGAGTTCAGTTCCATGCAGTTGTGGAGCTTGCTGGCTGTCAGCCCAGGGGGCCATCCCAGCTTCTAGAGGCCACTCCCATTCCTTGTTTCTAGGCCTCATTCCTCTGTCTTCCAAGCCAGCAACAGTGAGTCAAGTCTTTCTCATGGTTTGAATCTCCCTGACCTCCTATCTCCTTCATTTCTCCTTCAGCATCTCTCTGATGTCAGCCAGAGAAATGTCTCTGCTCTTACCTAGATAATCCAGGGTAAGATCCCCATTTTAAAGTGCGTGCTGTGGTCTATCCCAAAATTCATATGTTAAAACTAACCCCGCAATGCGATGGTATCGGGAGATGGAGCCATTGAGAGGTGATTAGGTCATGAGAGCAGATCCCTCATGAATGGAATTGGTGACATTATAAAAGGCCTACGGGGGTCCCTTGCCCTCTGTCTTATGAGGTTGCAGTTAGAAGGTACCATCTATAAACTAGAAAGTGGGTCTCATCAGACATTCAATCTGCCAGCATCTTGATCTTCAACTGTCCAACCTCCAGAACTGTGAGATAAGTTTATAAGCCACCTAGTGTCCGGCATTTTTTTTTATAACAGCCAGAATGGGTGAACACAATCCATACCTTAATTACACCTGCAGAGTCCCTTCGCTGCAGTACCTCAGTTAATCAGAGGATAGGAATTTGGGGAAGACATATTTAGCTTTCTGCTCACCACAGTTGCATTAAAATTAAGCATTTCTGATCCACAAAGGACACCGTGAATGGACAGACGAAAGAAAGGGGGAAACATTTTTAATTTATAAAACCAATTATTTCTAACATATTTTCAAAAAGTATGTTAGTGTTTATAACAAAGAACCCTTACGAACCAACAAGAAGAAATGAGTAAGGAGTATGAACAAGCAGTTTATAGAAGTGGTAACTCAAAATACTTATACGTATATAACCATATGCTAGAAATCATTAGTAATTAGAGAAATGCCAGTTCTAAAACCATTAGATATTACCTTACTTTTATTTGACTGGAAAAAAATTAGAAAGCCAGAAAATGCTAAGAGCTGGGAGAGAAATAGAGATATGAGATCTCCGAGACACTGCTGTTGGGAGTATGGACTGAGACGTCCACTACACAGAGAAATCAGGCGTTACTTAGTCAAATTCAGTGACCCTCAATACCCAGCAATCCTATCGCTAGCGTTAGGACCAAGGAAATTCTTACACCGCTTCACCAGGGCATACCACAGCATGCTCATTGCAGTGTGTTTTGTGGTAGAGGGATGGATATGCAAAATGTAGTAAATATACAACGGGGAGAAGTATGCAATAATGAGAGCACTGGATAATCTGGTACCCATAGCATTACGTATCAATCTTAAAAACATAGTACTCGCTGGGAAAAAAGTAAGAGCGAGACATGACAAAATTATTTGTGTAAATTAGCAATGCAACAAAGCATGACACAGTTACGTGTTCAACACGTGAGGTTGACTGCTGACAGGAAGAGATGGGGAAAGGGAGTAAGCTGTAGGAGTTATGGGAATAAATAAGTAGGAGATTTCACATGAAGTGCCTGATCTGAGGCTTGTGATTAGCTCTACCTTTTCCACTGATGTCCGGTTTTTCAAAAGGGTGGTGGGCAAGGTTGGCTTCAGACACAGCTTCATCCAGGCCTTGGGCGAGGATGTCCCAGGGACCCGTCTCTCTGTGCTGTGTTAGCTGAGGTTGGCTCCGCTCTCACACAGGCTTGGACAAAAGTAAAATTTGAGTAAGTAGAGTTTTCAAGGCAAATACGTATTCTGCTTGAGTGAATGTTCTTATTTATGAAGCCATGCCTGACTTCCGTTGAAAATATTAATTTATTAGTGGCCTTTCCTGCCTTGGCAATTTTAGCCCCACTTAAATGGGGTTCACTGAAGTCTCTGACATGCTATTTCGAACAGCTGTGGCCACTCCTCTCAAGACCCACGGCGTATGTGCCAATCGGCAGATAAAAACATCTGCTTGTGGTTATGATCACCTTTGGACATGGTCGTGCTTTGATTCGCCACTTGAGATAAGCGTGTTTATTTTTCTGACAAGAGAGAGGAGAGAATGAAAGTTCATTACATAAGGACTCTAGCTTTACTAGGATGAAAGCTTTAATTAAGGCTTTGTGCCACCGATGTGGCTTTTATTAGCAGTGGTGTTCCAGGGGAGACACTTCGCAGCTTGCTTCAAGTCTCCATGCGAATGAGCTTCCGGTAGGGTCGCACTCTTGGCTCCCTCTTGGACCCCAAAAGTGACCTATCTTCCTGGTGCATTGGGAGAGGACTAGGGCATTTTAGGCTTTGTCCCTCCCCTTCATCTTCCAGTTTGTAGCCTGCCTAGGACATCAATGTCCTTGATGATTGAGTTTGTTTCCCAGGGCTGCCATAAAAAAGCACAACAAACTGGGGGTTTTCAACAACAGAAATTCATTCTCTCACAGTTCAGGAGGCTAGAAGTCTGAAATTGGCCCCTTCTGGAGGCTGAGGGAAAGCCCGTTCCAAGCCTCTCTCTTAGCTTCCAGTGGTTGCTGAAAATCCGTGGTGTTTCTTGGCTTGTAACTGCGTCCCTTCAATCTCTCTCTGCGTCTTCACAGGGTCTTCTTCTCTCTGTCTCTCTGTGTCCTCTCCTTTTCTTATAAGGACATCAGTCATTGGGTTTGGGGCCCACCCTAATCCAGCAAGACTTCATCTTAACCAGTTACATCTGCAAAGACCCTATTAACAAATAAGGTCATATTCTGAAGTCTCAGGTGGACATGAAATTTGGGGGATGTTATTCGACCCACTACAGTGGTATAGCCCAGCATTCACCCAGTCCCAAGTGGGTCATTTGGCCTGATGAAGAGTGAGGACGTAAGCCATTTAGTCGGGCCTCTGCCATGCGCTCAATATCACCTCATTAATGATGAAGGTCAGAAGGGAGTTCTGCCAAACCCCGGGCCCTCCGCAGGCAACAAACACCTTACGCTTTGCTGGAAAGAAGTGGCCAAGAGCAGCAGTTTGCTTTGAGGCCCCTTATTTAAAACCCTGAGTTCCTCTGGGTTCCTCCCCAGCCAGCCATCCGAGAGCAATCATCTTTCTCCAGCTTCCTTGGGTGGCTCTTTTCCATTTAATTATGCAGCTACCAAGCCCGGCATGTGAACAGAATTCCTAACTGAAATCCGCACCCTGCAATCGAGAGGCGTCTCCAAGGAGACTGACAGGTAAATGTGAATATGATAAATCAAGATCTTGATGTTGCATTCTTAATGCCTCTTTCCTCTGAAAGGGCCTCTGTGCACTCCCACAGCAGCCTTGGTAGGGATGTAATCGAAACTTGGGCTGCACCTGAATGAGGATGTCACCCTGTGTGATTCTAGAACTAGGTGGGACGCAACCCTCCTACCCTGAAAATCCAATTCCTGTTCCCTGCTCAGGAGTTAGCCCAGGGGGTGGGGGTGGGAACAGACTCTGCAGCTGACGTCTCTGGAATCTTCCTTTCCAAGCAGCTTCATCTCACGACGGCTGGGTCGATACCTCTGGCCAGTACAGCCATTCAAAGTGAAGTGGCCATTCTTTATTATTATTTTTATTATTTTTTTTTTACTTTCCAATCGGTTGTTCTAACGTTCTAACGTGCAAATGCAGCTTTAGCATTAGTCATTTGTAAAGATGTCATGCCTCAAAGACTTTGTGAAGAAGCTTCATAAGCTTTAAAGCGATCTGTGGGTGAAAGGTGCAAAGATCCTTTAAACAGCAAACTGTTTCCTACCTTTAAATCCTGACGGCTTGTTGACTTAATCCATTCCCCGGATAATTTTTTGAGCCCTCTTTTGTTATCTCTTGCTGCATAACCAATCACCCCAAACTTAGCAGCTTATACCACAATAATCACTTCATTTTTTCACAAATTTGCGATCTGAGCAGAGCTCCCACGGGCAGCTTGTCACTGCTCTGTTCACTGTCCACTGGGCCAGCTCGACTAGGCTGGAGGATCCACTTCCAAGATGGCTCACTCCCATAGCTGTCAGATGGTGCCGGCTGGTGGTTCCTCTCCACGTGGGCCTCCCCACGGGGCAGCTTGGGCTTCCTCACAGCATGGCAGCTTGGCTTCGAGAGCCAGTATCCCAAGAGATAGGAAGCAGAAGCTCCCAGTTTCTTAAGGCCTGGGCCCCCAAACTGGCACTTCTACCCTGCTCTATTGGTTGTGCCATCTCATAGCCCAGGTTCAAAAGAGGACACGTAGATTTCATTTCTCAATGGGGGGATCAGCTATTATAATTACCGACTATGTGCCAGGCACTGGGGAAACAGAAATAAATAATAGCCAACATTTATTGAGCACTTGCTTTGTGCCAGCATACAGTATTCTCTCATTGAAACCTTGAAAAAACTGATGGCTTGATGGACTCCCAAAGATGCCCGCATCGTACTTCCCAGAACCGGTGGATGTGTTACGTTACTTGTGACTGTTACGTCGCATGGCAAGGGGAATCAAAGCTGCAGATGGAATCGAGGTTGTTAATTGGCTGACCTTGAAATAGGGAGATTATCCAGGTGGGCCCAATGTCGTTGCAGGGATCCTTTAAATGGGGGAAGAAGAGTCGGTGTCAGAGAAGAAGAGATGACGATGGAAACAAGGTCAGAGCGATGCAGTGTGAGGACTTGTCCTGTCCTCGCTGGCTTTGGAGATGGAAAAAGTGAACCACAGACCAGGGAGTGGGGCGGGGGGCGGGGGGGGGGGAACCCTTAGAAGCTGGAAAAGGCAAGGGAACTGATTCTTCCTTAGAGCTTCTTCCCAGAAGGAACACAGCCCTGCCGGCATCCGGATTCTGCCCAGTGAGACCCGTGTCATACTTATAACCCACAGAACTGTGACGGGGGAAGAATGAATGAGGTATTGTTTTAAGCAACCACATTTTTGGTAACTTGTTACCGCAGCCATAGGAAACTATCACACATAGCGCTGTTATTATCCCCACTTAACAGATGAGAAAGCTGAGGCTTGCAGGGGTTAACCGACTGGACCAGAGTGGTCACAGGAGGGCGCGGCAGAGCCAAGATTCCAGCCCCTATGCCCTTAGCTCCTACGGTCCCTGCCGCAAGAAGTGTCGCCATCCAGTGGGAGAGACAGGTATAGACATAAAGAAAAAACGCGAGGTAGTGAGAGGATGCGAAGACAGAGCCTATCCAAGGTCGGCGGGGCCGAAAGGGAAGAGGAATTGTCAGGAGGTCAGGAGAGTTTCACATAGAAGGTCACTTGGGCCTCTTTCTGTGACAACGGTTAAAAATCCCACAGACTGCTATAAACAGAAGAAGGACTCTAATGGTTTATGTGTGGAAAGTCTAGGAGACCGACGAGCCAGCGTGGGAATCAGGTATGCAAACCACGCCGCGGCAACCTGTCTTTCTTCATTCCTTGGCCTCCTGTCCTCTCAGGTGGGCAAACTGTCCCCCTTGAGATGGCCAAGGGCCGCATCCTACCAGCACCTGCTGAGGAAGCCTTATCTTTCAAACAGCTGCTTAACATCTCCTAAGGTTGAACCAGATTGGGTCACATGCTCATCCCTGAAACCAATCGCCGTGGGCAGGAGGCAGAAGGAGCTGATCGGCCACAGCCACCCAAATCCTGGGGGTCTCCCCCACTGCGTGTGTTCCAGGAGTTGGGGGGAGGCCATTCTCCAAAGGAAAATCAAGGTTCATCATCAGAATAAAGAGGAATGATGTCGGGGAAGCAGATTCAGGTGTCTGCTACCCTACCTTACCTCACAACCGCAAATTTAGCATGTGAGGATCATGCATGTGACATTTGTTCCTTCTGTGTGACAGATATCGCTCCGCCCCTCCAAACCCGCATTCCTTGCTAACAGAACCCTGATTTGATTTTCGCTCTGGTAGAGGGTGCAAAGCCCTTGAGTTTAGGGACTGAGAACTCCTCCCCAGGCTCCAGGGGACAGATCATGATTGGTTTAAACCAACGTGGTTTAAATACAGTATCTTTGCAAGATACTGTATTTCCCATCCTCCCTTGTTGCTAGAGGTAGCCATGTGCCCAAGCTCTGGCCAGGAGATATGAGAAGTCTATTTGGGAACTTCTGGGAAACGTTTTGCTTCCTGATAAAAACTCAGGAAGGAGAGTTTCCTATCACTATATACCTTCCCCAGTTCTTGCTTTAAACATGGTTATGTAAGAAGAAGATGCTTGGAGCCACAGCAGCCATCTTGCAACCACGAAGCAACAAGGCTAAGGCCAAACGAGCATGATGAAGATGACAGAGGGGAGGGATACAAAATCATCAATGAGCCACTCCACCAGTCTGGAACTGCCCATCACTAGACATCTTGTTATGAGAGATAATTAAATGTCCTTATTGCTCCAGTCATTGTTAGGTATTCTTTACCATGTAGCCAGTCACATCTTGACATTTTATTATAAAAATGAAATATTATATAACACCCTAGTCCGTTTTCCTTTAAGGATAACAAGAGACTTTATAGAAGCTCTCACCAATACCATTAACTCAGATGCTCCCTCTGCCAGAATTTCAGCAGCTGGCCATTAATATAATTTCCAAAGGCAGGTAAGGCATCTGCAGGTAGTGTAGCTAATCGATAAAGCTGTTTTGACAGCGTAGTGTACTATATTATTAGCTGTATAAAGCAAGCAAGTTAATTTCCGTTCTCTCTGAAATACACAAAGGGGAACAGGGTATAATTCAGTTCTTTCTGGGTATTAAAAGAGAAAATCACAAGGAATATTTTTCAAGCTTCCACCGGGGTTTTTTGGAATCATGAAAAGTGAAATATATTTTTTTAAATGACAAAGTTGTGAAAGTCCAACAACATACTAGCAGGATACTCTTGAAGCAGTTGTAGAAATATCTTTTGCTAAATGGAAGTGAACAAAATTCTATTCAAAAAAAGACTCATATGCTGCAAAATGATTATATATGACCTACCTATCTGGCAATCTGTGGAAATCCATGAGCTTAATAGGAGATGGAGGCGGGTATTTTGTTTGTTCCTTTTGGGCTTAATTCATTAAATAATAATCAGCTATTTGTAAACTATAACAACAATTGCAACAATCATTTATTGAGTGCATACTCTATTGTACATATAGCCACTCTGGCTAGTGCTTATGTATCAACTTATTTAATATTCACACCCACCCTAGGAAGTACATACTGTTATTTTTCTCATTTTGCAGATGAGGAAACAAGCCTGAAGATATTAAATAAACTGACAAAGGTCACACAGCTCGAATGGGGTGCTACTTATGACATATTCAGGAATTCTGTGAACCAGTTGTTAAACATCAGTAGCTTCAAATTAGTATGGCAGGAATATTACTATCCCAGAAATTAGCAAATGCTACAAATCAGGGCTCCCTTCCCCATTGGCCAGCAGGCTACTGCATAGCTAATAATGGTATAATTAAAATGTTAACATTTAACAAAAAAAATGCATGATCCTACCAATGAGAAATGGTAGTCCAGATATGTTGTCGATGTGTAGGAAAATAGGCGGAATTAGTGAATATTCCAGAAATAATAAACCCCCAGAGAGATCCAGGCAATGTAACAAGATAATTTTAAGGATATGGAGAATCATCTCTGTGCTTTAGTAATTCTCCAAATAGAAAAGTACAAATTCCAAATAGAAAAGTCTAAATCAGTGTCATGGCCCCCAACTCAGTCATCTGAGTTATGTAAATATCACAGACTTGAGGACTGGGTAATGGAGAATACATTTGCAAGACTATAACTATTTTAAAGGTATTTGCAGAAGCCTTCAGTTTGGGGTCATTGAAAAGATCACACCCGGCCAAGAACAAGAATTAAATCCACTTATGAGCCCGGAAGACAAAGATGATGGCAATATTTTTGCAGTGTTTAAAATTAGAAAATTTTAAAATTAGAAAATGTGTTTGTGATGCAGACGAAATTTATATTTGAACTAATATTCCAAGAAAAATAAATATCCTTGGCTCTCAGCTCATATTATAGATCTTAAACCATTTCTTGGTATTTTCTATAGCACACTTTATGCTCACTCTGACTACCTACCTGGCCTTTGCATACGCTCTTCCCTCTGCCTTTCTTCTGGTTTAACAAACTCCTGTACAGCCACTGAGACTCATATTAAATATCACCTCCCCTTGGCAGCCTTCCCTGACTCCTCCGGGCAGCATTAGCCACTCTGTACTCTGAAGTCTTAGAGCCTCCCGGTAGGTCTCTCTGTTTTACTATGATTTTCCCAGGCACACAGTGATCTCTCCCACCCGATGGCGAGCCCCAGGGACAGCTGCGTCTAATTCATTTCCATGTCCCCAGCACAATCCCTGCTGCTCCTCCGATCACTCTGCCTTTACGCCCCACCCCAAACCCACTGCCTTCTTCTACTTCCTGAACTTGGCTGCACCATTTTCTACCTTAAAGCTGTTTCATGAGATCCCCATAGAATACTCTACACACACACGCACAAACACACACACACACACACACACACACACACACACACACACACCCTTCATCTGCTAGACACTATTCCTAATGTTCGATTCAGTCTTTAGGCCTCGGGTTAAATACTGCCTCCTCATGAAGGCCTTCCCTGATCTCCCAGGTTAGGTTAGATACTACCCCTGCCCTCATTGTCTATTCTCATGCATATCCTCTATTTTCCTCCTTAACATTTATTACAATCAGAATTTCATATTAAATTGTGTGTTTGATGTCTGTCTCCCCCACAAGTCTAAGACCTGTGAGAACTTGAATCTGTTCCTTCCTATGCTCCAACACTTAGCACAGTGACTGACACATACTAGGTGGGAGAATTCATGCGTCGAATGAATGAATGAGTAGATAGGTGGACAGATAATGAGTCTTCGATTTATGTTTTTGGATGGGTGAGGTGTTTATTGCGGCGATGTGGTCTAGATCTCCACCCATCTCTCTCCTCAACCTCTCTCTGATCACTTAATGGATGTGTCAGCATACCATTCAAGTATGATTCTCTTTCATCTGTCTTGTGATGGCTACTTGATTTCATGTAAAGGGATTATTGGTAAAAAGAAAGGATTAGTTGGAACTATGATCCATTCCTGATAATACCCTGTATTTTTTCCCCCAAGTAAGAGACGCAAAGAGATTTTTCTTTATCCCTGATGAAGCGCAGGACAGCGACGAGAGCAGACAGAAGCCCCCTCCACATCAGCTCTCCCTGCGCCTCCCGCCTTAGGACTCATTTCTCTCCAGAGGACCTGGTTAGGGGAGCCCCGCTGGCTGTTTGTTAACTCTGAAATCATCCCAACAAAGCAAGAACCATCCACATTAGTCGGGTAGGAAAGCAGCCAAGTCAAACAGACCCTCTCTCTGGGGTCATTTGGGCTAAAGCTCTGACCTCCTCACATCCTCTGCTGGCTAATTATCTAAACATCTACTAGGTAATTAAGCCAGTAAAGCTCCGCCCACCTTGCTCAGAGGCCTTTGACAATGGGCCTTCCCCCTCCTGTCCCCTAAACCTGCTTTTTGTAAAGTACTGGTGGTGGTATAGATGATTTTAGTTGGATAATTAAACTGCCCTGGTTGCAAACTGACCTAAGCCAATATTGTCATCACAATGTCTTGGGCTCTTTTTGATAGGTATAAGAATTTTCCAGAACGTTTGAGGTGGACAAGGACTACCTACTTCTAGGCAACCTCACTCACTACTGGTTATACTAAAAGTGAGCATCAGACCGAAATTGACCACATTTTACATATATTTATTTATTAACAAGCATGCAGTTAACAAATGGTTTATACCACATGATTAAACTTGGTGAAGTTTCCAGCTCTCCAACTTTTTAGCTGATCTGCTCATGCGTTACAGGTTACATTTTCTTGAGGGTTAGACAACCACATTTCAGAGGCAGGATCCTGTGCCCCCTGAGCTGCTGTTAGGCAATGAGCTGGCCTCCGGCCACTGGCTGCACAGAGGCCCCATGCCTCGGGGTGTGTGACAAGCCCTGTTGGACGTGTACGCCCCGTTCACCCGAGCACAGAGAGGGTCTGAAAAGATTTCAGCCAATTTGCTAAACCCAAATATCACCTATTTTACAAAGAAAGCCCATTTCTAACTTAGGTTAGGTTGTTACCCACAAATTCCACCAGTAAAAACCCACTTTTGCTATTCTCTGTGCTAATGAATAAGACTCCTGGTGTTTACCAAAGATAAGGAAAACAAATTCTGAGGTGTAGCCCTCAGACCTAGCCCTGGAGTGTGGAGTCCTAACTGCCTTAGAGGGTCACGAACACACACATTTATATCACACCATATAGAACTAAGAATCTTAAAGTAGTAACAGACGTTATGATACTAAGGTGTTTCTTTTTTTATAACCTGAGGTCCATGCATGGAATTCAGGGGGCCCATGGTTTTGGGTGGGAAAAAATTACATCTTCATTTTCATTGACCTGGGTATTTGCAAACCTTGTAATGTTGTCACCAACAGAAGTCAGATACTTTCCTATCACATTACAGCTGCTAAAGACATCTCGAAATATCATTAATGCTCATTGCTTCTTCTAGATTATTAGATCCCCTGATCGTTAACTATATTATGGTATCACAATAATTTCTATATCACTGTTTCAAATATTAATATGTCATAAGTGTATTTTGTAATAGTCTGATAACTGTGTTCCAACAAAATTGGTTTCGTTTGTTATCCTATGTATTTTGTGTTATGCATTTATAGACATCAATCTAAGAAGGGGTCCATAGCACAAAAAAGAATTTCTGACATGTCTGAGAAGGCTTTTGGCCCACAGGCCAGGTCTTCAGAACATTGTTTTCCTCCTTAGCTTCTGGACTCAAAATTTGCAGTATGGTGTCTAAGATTCTGGTAACAAGCCACACCTGATATTCTAGTGGCTTAAAGTCATTCTGCCAAAATCATACCATCTGTTGTAGGTTGGGTTCCCTGGGAAGCAGACTCAGATGGAGATGTGCATGCAGGAAGTTTGCTGGCGAGTACCCTTGGGAGCAGGAACCTGCCCTGAAAGGGGAGGGGAGGAAGCAGGACTGGGCAGAGGGAACAGTCACCACAAAGGACTTAGACCCTTCCGGGGGGGAACTCTGCAGCTAGGCAGACTTGCCCCAACTTGGCGGGAGAGCTGAGCCTTTGTACCCCCACGTCTAACAGTCACTGGATGTAGCTGACCCCAGGGAAGGAGGCATGTCCCTGGGTGAGGCAGGGCTCTGCAGGGACCCAGTGATCAGCCATCAGCTACCCACACAACTGACGACTAGGGGAATAAACGCTTCGGTCCTGGAGGGGTTCCAGCCGGCGCAGCACGCGACATTCACCACGCCTACACCTACCAGTCACTCACCGACATGCGCTATCTCAAAACCTCGCGGCAGTTCTGCAAGGTCTGCTTAGCGCCCCCGCTCTAGGTCTCTCCCTGCTACGGCCATCGGCATCTCAGGGTGACCGCTCCCTTAATGTGAGACTTCAGGTTACATATCAGCTCTCCCAACTAGAAACAGCGAACCAAAGAGTTCCTCTATTTTCATTCAGGTTTCCCCTCAGAGCCTGCTCTTCTCTTTACCTTCCCTGTGTCTGATCAGAGCACAACCCTCGTTGGGTCCACACCCCTGGTCCCTTACTGTCACTCACTCACCCAGTCTGTGCCTCCCATCATCCTCCCCGTTCCCAAGGATTGCTCAGGAGCCTCTGGCAGGTACCAGGGCCCCATTCCCAACCCATCTTCCTCCTCTCCCCATCCCCACCAGCCGGAATGATACTCCTCGAGCTGAGCTGTGATCCCACCTGATTGTAGCACCCCATCACCGACCAGTCAGGCACCCATTCCCATCAGGAGCCCCCTACAGAACAGTCCCAATCTTCCTTACCAACCACCGTCTCCTGTACATACTCTACTCAGCTTCCAGCTAAACCGGGTGACTCATTTTATTCCCCACTTTTGCTCACGATCTTCCCTTTGCCAGAAATATTTTTCCTGCTGCTTGTCTCGCTCCATCTCTCATCCATGCATTCATTCAATTCAGTCAGGGACTATTTGCCAAGCACTTGTCATGTGCATAACACCACCGAGAACAGAGCAATGAGCAGGATGAACTGGGTTCTGCCTTTCAGGCCTTTACCTTCTACTGCAAAAGGAATAATGGGAGCAAATCCATCAACGTGGTAGTTGCAGATTCTGGCGAAACAGGTTGGTGCAGTTCTGCTGGCTTCCTGGCTATGTGCCCAGGACGAATTACAAATGTGCAAGATATGGAGCCCCTCGAGGTTTTGCTCATCCATTTGGTCCCGTGAGCCCTGAAAGCGTTGCTTTCTGCCTCCGGTGTGATGTGAAGAAAGCTTGAAAGGAAAAAGTGCTGGGAAAGTGCCATGTGGGACGGGAGGGGGTGCCAGCGGCCTGCCAGAAGTGTGGATGTCTGAGCAGAGGCTGGGGAGAAGCCTTATGTGTGTGTGTGGCGGGGGGGGGGGGGGGGGGGAGGCGCAGGAAAGAGCAATCCAAGTGGAGGGTCCAGTGGGCTGCAGGCCTTGGGGCAGGCCAGAACTGAGTGTGCTTAGAGGACACCAGGGAACTTTCAAGGCTGAGAAGAGCCAGGTAGAGGCCTGGTGTGAGGTGAGGCTGGAGGGAATGGTCAGGGTCCAGGCCTTCCTTACTCAAACTTCCTGAAAGTTCGGCCTGTGGATCAGCAGTGCCCCCTCGCCTGGCCCCACCCCAGGTCTACCGAACGAGAGTTTGCATTTTCATAAGATCCCCAGGTGATTCATCTGTACATTAAAGCTGTGTTTCTGGACTAGGTCACGTAGGTCCTCTTAGTCCCCGAAAAGGAATTTGAAATCCTTTCCCCCCCCCCCTCTCTTTCGGGTCAATGTTAAGTGCTTATGCTTCTGGGAAGCTTGTCCTGATCCCTGTAAGCTGATGGGAATCCCCATAAGGATGATGGATTTTACATCTTTTATAGATGACTAAAAGGTACTTGGCCCAGTTACTGAATCATAGGCTCCTTGAGATCAGGGAGTATGTCTTAGTCATTTTGTCATCTCCAAATCCTCTTGCAACATTCTTCTCATAGTGGGTAAATCATCAGGAAAATAAATAAATAAATAAAATGGGGAAAAAAAAACAACAACAGTACAATCATGCACTGGTTCACATCAGGCGAAGTGATGCCATATTAGACAGGACTCTGAATACTTTTAGGGTAAAGTAATGAAATCTAACTCTGCTGGCTTTAGCAAAAGTAAAAAAGAGATAGATTTATGATTTTCCATAGCTGAAAAGCACTGCAGAGAAGCTTCAGGCATGGCTGGATCCAAGCATTCAAACAATGTCATAAGGAGTCTGGTTCCCTCCATTGCTCTACTTTGCTTTCCATTACACTGGCTTCATTTTTAGGATCAAATCCAAATGTTGACAAATATGGTCTCCAGCAGTCCTAGACCTAAGAGTCTACCAGCAGCCTAGCAACCTAGAGGGAAGAAAATCCTCTTTCTTGATATTTACAGCTTTGGCCCTAAGCCTATCCTCTGGGTCAAGAAGTAAGACTTAATACCTCCTGGACCAAATAGACTGGAAGTCAGGGGGAGGTCTCTCACAGAAAGTCAAGGTGCTATTATCAGAAAAAAAAAGAAAAGAAAAGATATTGAGCAGGAGGAAAAGACATTTACTACAGCCATTATGAGACAGACCTGCTGTGCTATTGTTAAAAATCCGGATGTGCAAGAACATTTATTAACCTGGGGAAAAATTCATAGAGCCTTGCTAAATGAAAAAAGTAGGCTGCAAAACATTACAGTGAAAGAATACCATTCAGGGGTATGAAAATATATTCTTTATAGTGTCTATATGTCTAGAATTAAGGTAGTAAGGTAGTAAGGAATAGAAAGTAGTAAGGAATTTCGACCCTGGAGGATTGAATTTTTTTTCCTTTTTATATTTTTACAATTAGCAAATTTCTAGATTGAAAATGTACTGTGCTTGCTGTCATTACAAAATGTATTTAAAAATAAATGTATGTGTGATGGCTAATACGACGTGTCAGCGTGGCTGGGCCACAGTGCCCAAATACTTGGTCAGACATGATTCTCGATGTTTGTTTGGATGAAGTTAATATTTAAATTGTGGGCTTTGCGTAAAGCAGATTGCTCATCTTAATGAGAGTGAGCCTCATCCAACCAGTTGAAGGCCTTACCAGAACCAAACTTGACCTCCCCCAACCAGGAGGCAATTCTGCCAGCAGACCGACTGCCTTTGAACTCCAGCTGCATCTCTTCCCTGAGTCTCCAGCCTGCTGGCCCACCTGCAGATTCTGAACTTGCCAAACTTCCACAATCCTGTGAGCCAATTACTTGGAATAAAATCTCTCTCTAGGTAGGTGTGTATACACATCCTGTTGGTTCTGTTTCTCTGGAGAACACTGACGAACACAGTATGGTTCTTGCCTTCTATTCTTAACTCCCCATCAAAGAAAACAGCTGTCTTAGGATCAGGAAGCCTGTGTTTGAGCCCCAGGCTGCCTCTGCCCAGAGGTATGGTCTCAGGCAAATCCATTCACCTTCCCAAGCCTGGCATCCTCATCTCTAACATGGAGATGACCATTCTGGCCTTGATCTCAGGGTGTAGGGGAAAGAGCCAATGATATTACTAAGGTGATATTATTACCTTAGTATCCTTTCCTCAACACTCAGCTGCCAGTCCCTTACTTCTGAAGATTAAAACCTGCTGTGAATTTCTTTACCTTTGAAGTCGGCGCAAAAAAAACATAAAACAACACAATCTCCTGAGTGGGGAGACTTGCCTAGTCACTAATGAACAGATGAAAAGAAACGTCTGTTCTGTCTTCACACTTTTAACACCTTCAATGTCAATATGTTTGCCAATCTCATTACTAGCGTAGAGCAGGCTGATTGATTCGTATTTAAACCCAACCAGACTTTGGACCCCCCCCCCCCCCGCCTCTCGGCTCACCTCTCAGACTTTGTACTTCTCTGTGCACTGAACGTCAAATATGGCATCAAGCGAGAAACGCGCTTCAAACCCACGCTTTCTGAACTGCTGAACGGGACGCGCGAGTGCTGGAGATGAAATGGCCCTCTCCCCTGATTCCAGCTTGAGCTCATTGCAGACGCCCAGAAAAGAAGGGCTGTTTTTGTCCCAGACGCATGTCTCACTGAAGACACCAGCGGAGTTTCCCAAGGTCCCCAGAGCTGCCCTCAGCCTGCTCAAGTTCTTGCAGCATCAGAGATGCTCAAGGTGCGCCCCCCCCCCCCCCAGGGCGTGTCAGCACTGGGAAGTGACTGAGAATCAGTCTCTCTAACCCGGTAGCTCTCACACCTGTCAGACCTAGCAGCCCTTTCATAAAACAAAAGATTTGAATGTTTCCTTCACTGTGTCGCAATGATGCTTACCGATAGTTTTACTTCCCTGAACACATGATTTTGATTTTTTTTTTAAATCAATAGAATGTCCTATCCATAATATGAAGGAGGAATAAAAGAAAAGTGATCTAGAATAAAAATTAAAGTCATTTAGGATAAGATAACATCCAGGCTTTTAATTATTCAACAAATATTTACACGTGCCTCGCTCCAGGTGGTTCTGTAGGTGTTCAGTGGTGGACAAAACCGGCAGGAAGAGAGATATGAAATGTTGACGATGTGGGTTCGTGGGTTCATGGGTTCGGAGCTCAGGCAAGACCCCACTGGAAGTGCTAACGACCTGATCAGACACTTGCATCTCCTCGTGTTAATTAATTCAATAGGTACTGAATGTCGACCGTGGGGCAGGCACTGTTCTGGGAGATGGGAGAGCAGCAGTGAACAAACCCTGCCCCGGGGAAGTGCCCTTCCAGGCAGGGGCATAAGTTTGAATGAAAGAGAAATAAGGTCCTCGGGAGCCAGTCGGTATGGGAGCAGCGAAGGAGCTGGAGGGACGGTAGAGACACGAGGACAAAAGCGAGGCTCCCGATTTCCCGCAGAAAGTCTTTGCGCTTGGGCGGGAGGTAGAGAGAGAGTCGTGGGTCATTCCCAGGCCCGACCCTGGCCTAACTGGAGGACGAGAACGCTTCACTGGAGATGGCCAGAAATACATCCGCGTCCCAGAAGACAGCCCCAGGCTTCCCCCGCCTCCGGATCGTCAGAAACAGAGACGAAGCCCGGCTCCCCGGCATCTTCCCACCTCTCACCTCATTGATTTTGAGCTTGTGCTTCCCTGTCCTAGAAGGTTCTTTTTCCAGGCAGCCTCATGGACTCACTCCCTCACGTCACTGAATGTGTGCTCAGGACAGTCCTCAGAGGGGCCGACCCTGTCCACGGGGCCCAGGGCAGTCCCGCTGCACCTGCGCCAACCTCCCTGGCTCGCTGCTTCCCACCGGTCGCTCCTTGATGTAATGTCACATGTTTACAATGAGCCTGATTGTTTATTGACTGTCTCTCCTATTCGATCTGCATCCCATTAAGGCAGGGGCTGCATCCGTTTGATTCGCTGCAATGACTTCGGCAGCTAGGACAGTGCCTGGCACAGCGTGGCCCTCGATCAACGCGTTTCACTCATAATGTACAGCTAGAGAAGTGCCGGCCCAGCTCATACCGGCTTGTGAAAGTCTGTTGCCCGCATCTCGTCCCCAACGCATATTCCATGACATGGTGTTGGCATCTGCCATGATGGGAACATTTACACCATGGATTGGCCAGTGCTTATAGACCAGGACTTTCGCTGCCTGGAAAGTTGGCTGTTAAACATGAACCAGCACCTCCCTAAGCATAAATGAACATGTGCTTATGGAATACGTCTCTTTCGTTAAGAGAGGTGGTTCTCATACAATGCCAAGAAAAAGTATCTCATTTCAGGAACCCAGAGACAGACTGTTTCAATCCCAAGTTGTCTTCCTGTCACAGGCCTAACATCTGGGTGGGACCGTGCAAAGCCCAAATAGCTTTTATGTATTCCCTGTACACTACATTATTGATATTAATATGTAATTGCATTCTTAATGACACTTGAGCCATCTCTTCTAAGGGGAAACATTTTCTTTTTGTCCTAGTAATTAAAAAATGGCAAATTCTAGTCATCAAAATAGGAAAGTAGGGAAATAGTTGTGATAATTATGGCATTCTTCTCTTCAGAGAAAACGGCAATACTGCACGCAGTCGTTTTCAATAAATATAGAAAAATAAGTAATTATTGCTTGAGCTGTTCATTATGAATCTCTATTCCCAGTCTCACTCCTGTGAACACCACTCATTGTTTAAAATAATCATTTTGAAAGGGTAAGGGAACTCCTCATTTGATGGGCACCCCCTCCGACGGGGAGGCAACAAGCACATCGCTCAGCCTAGATAGTTAGTTGGTTGTTTCAGTGCGCGCCGTGAAAAACAAGTTTGAAAAGATTATCTTTTCCAACATGGAAAAAGCCAAAAAGAGCAAGAAAATGCGAGCGTGTCTGTGTACCAGCCAGGGTCAGAGTACCAGGCAGGCTCGGAGATCTAATTAGGAAATGTGCAGTGGGTGAACATCCCGGGAGGTTGACTTTGGGTCTGCTCAGCCCACAAGCGCTTCTTTCATGTCTAACCTTGACTGAACCATGTTTCTCAGAAAGCCCAGCCCTGATGGAAAACAAATTCCGCTGCATTCGAATGGAGCCATTAACGTCTCCCTTCTCAGGCCCTGAAACATTTATTTGCTTTAAAATACACACACTCATCTCAGTTTTACAGGGAGGCAGAGCCAGGGTTTAGCTCTGAGCGAGATTTATCTCTGCCACACTCTCCCCACTCCTGCAGGGACAATCTCCTCCTCCTGCAGGGCTGAGCTGCTGGGAGAGGAGAGAGGGGACAGGGGACAGGGTGCGAGGAGTCCCATGGGCCCCCCACTCCCCTTTAGCTTGTGGGAGGAACCTTGGCACCACCTTGGGGTGCTAACTCATGAGCAACCCCAAATCCTTGCTCCCTCCCAGGGCTCACTTTCTGATCTGAACAAGTCACGCTATCAGTGATTGGAGAAAGACTATCGGTGCAATGTTAGAGCTTTGTGTCCGGATCCTGGTTCCGGTATTTATGCAGGTCTCTCCCTCCCTAGGTCTTAGCTTCTTCTCCATTTGGGAGGGTAAGTTGGGCCCATAGTGCCCAACGGGGACACTCTTCCCTGTGGGATGTTTTCGGAGACCTGTGAAAGTATATTTGATGATCACAATGCCCAGGGTCACCACTGATATAAGTGGGCATTGGCAGGGACACTAGATGTCCTACTGTGCTCGGGACAGTCTTGCACAGTGAAGAATGTTGCCACATCCCATGTGACATTAAAGGCCCCCTGCCCATCCTGAACCTCTGTGATCTTTCTGGGTAACTTTGCTTCTCCAGACTTTCCTTATCTTTACCTGAGAAGTACTGTCCTCTGGGCTCAGGCCCATTTGGACAGTACAGGAGTCTATGAGAGTGATTAAAATAAAAACGTTCATTCCCAACAAATATTTCTTGAGTACCAACTATGTGACAGGTACAGGGCTGGGACCCAACACTGAGTCAGACATAGGTCTTATCTACATGGGATCCACTGTCCAGTGGACTCAGATCTGTAATCCTAGAAAGGACATTATGCCACCCAGATGATCAAGACCCAACCCCTATTTCCTAATTTCCCATTAGATGCCAGGCATGGAGCCACACTGGAAATTCCAGGAGGAATAAGACAGCTCCCCGTCCTTCGAGCTCAGAGTTAGCGAGGGTGATAAGCTAGTAAGCTAGTAAACAGTAAACCGGTCCTACGATGCTGCGTGATAAATCCTGTAAAGCAAGTTTGCTCACTGAGAGAGCTACCACTTATCACATACTTACTATGTGCCAGGCCTCGAGAGGTACTTTCCATACAATATGTCGTTTTAGCTTCACAACAACCTCATGAAGTAGGCCGGCACTTGTGTGTCACCATTGCGATTTTTGTCATTTCCGCCTCATACTTGTTTTAGTTGCTTGATATTTTTCTTTAATCAACTCACATGATAAAACCAACCCTTGTCCTAAGTAATAATAGCTCTGAAATCATAAAAGTAATGAGTTTCTTTTAGGTATATATGTATTTTTTTTTTCTAATACCTATAAAACAAATGTATAGCCAATCAAAATTTACAACTATTTGGATATCATCTAAATCATTTTTCCCAGCCACTTGGAAAAACTGGGGATGTGAGTCAGGGTAAGGAATGCTAGCTGCTACAGAAGCAACATGATCGGGGGCGATTTTTTTTTTTTTGCTCATGTCACAGTCGTGATGTAAGTGAGTAGGATGGACGACAGGAGTTCTCCACAGAGTCACTCAGGGACCCAGGCTTCTTGCATCTAAAGGTTCCATCATGCCCTGGAGTTTCAGGGCCTCCCCTGGATTCTCTGCATCCAGCTGGCAGGTGATGAAGGGAGAGCATCACATTCTATTGGTCAGAATTCATCCATGTGATCCCATCTAACAGAAGGGGATGCTGGGACATGTGGTTTTCCTATGGCCCAGGGAAAGGGAAAAACAGATTTAGTGAAGATCTAGCATTGTCCCTGCCACGCTGAGGTAGAATTGCCACTCTGGAAACACAGAGGTGAGCGGTTCCACTTTACAAATGAGGAAATGGTGACACAGAAAGTGCCCTGCCCCAGGTTACGGAAGTATTAAGAGGTAGAGTTTGGACTCAAGCCCAAGCCAGAGGCTGTGTTGTGCGCTCAGTGGTATTTGATCATTCCACTTAATACCATGACCACCACACACACACACACACACACGCACACACACACACACACACGCACACACACGCACACACACACACACGCACACACACACGCCGTTTCTCTTATTTTTCCTCATAGATCATCATCAAGTATTCTAGATTTTTTTCAGTTTTTAAAATCTTCTCTCTCCCTACCTTGGTATATAAACTCCATGAGGGCAGGGATTTTTTTTTAACCTGTTTTGTTTGCTGCTGCATTCTCCCTGCCTAGAGCAGCTCAAAAATATCATCGAATGAATGAGTATTAAAACACACAGAGATGTGTTCTCCTCTTTTAAAAGCCCAATACAATAGAAAACGCTTTATTCAAAAATGTGCAAAGATTCCAACTTCTATATACACACAGGTGTGGAGTCTGTAGGTTTTTCAAAGTGTTCTCGTTGTTTCCCTCGGCTCCCGAATGGGGCCAGTCACAGCTCTGACTCCCCGCTACACCCAAACCAGATGGGACTGAGAGAGGAAAAGGCCATTTCAGTCTCGAGATTCTAGGGTGGTCTCTAATTTTGCCTTGAAAACCACACTACTCGGGCCTCCTGGGCTAAAACTACAGGGAACATTCTGCCAAGGGAGCCCTCAGCTCTGAAGACCCTGCCGCCAACAGGCGCGCCATGGTCACAGGTGGACAGCAATGAAAGGCAGCCCAGGACAGAAGGAACCGGGTGTATTTTTCTGCTTAATGACCAATGGCCATGAGGCTCAAGGGACTCTTTGTAAAGTGGAGCTCCTCAAACTTTTCCACATTAGTATCCCTTAGGGCAAAAGAAAATGAACCCTCAACCTTGGGGGTTTGAGGGTCTAGTGTGTAAAGCTGGCCAGGTCAGCTTCATCTTCCTAAACTTCCTCTGGCTCAGCGAGCAAGAGGCCTGGGTCAGACAGTGAGCTTTGAGGGTCTCTGGTCTCAGTCTCTTTTTTGTCGTTGTTGTTGCCTCGGAAAAATACTTTTCAAAGGAAATTTTCCATGAACGACGATGACTGATTCTTTTGTTCCTGTTTTATCACATTTTGTCACCTGTAAATGAATTAAACCTCCAAAGATTCAGTCTCCACGATCAACTCTAGTCACTCATATCTCACATTTCATTGTCATTATATCAATCTTGTCATGTGCAGTAAAAGCACTAAAATAAAAAAAAAAAATTCACACAAATTCAGACTTAAAAAAAAATCTGCTCAATAAAGTAAACATGGGAGGTAGGTTTTACCATTAGGTCAAACACTGAATTCACATTTTTACCCTTTGTTTTAATGTCTTCTTAATCCTTCGTGAAGAAGATTAATTTAACCCTAATTCAATTCCTAAAAACTGGGACTGCCTTTTCCCCTGACAAAGCCAGCAAACACCTGTGTAAAAATCATCACTGAAAGTTACCCCCCATTTCAACGTAAAGCTATAGAAAAAGACGAGTAGCCAAACACCTTTCGTTTCTACTCTTTTCAACACTCCATAGAACACAGTAAGAAGCCATGATAAATTTTAATGTGAGGTGCTCCCATTAAAATGAGGGGGTGCCTGCTGGGGAGTTTGGGATGAGAAATAACCTTTAGATAAGCTACCTCTGCAGCCCTTTGCCCGTCACAGCGTTGACCTCATCTTTGCAATATATTTCCACATTTTCTTCCTAATCCATACTATGTTTGCTAAAACACAAATCTGGTTGAAAATTCTTCACCCATTATCATCTGACACATTGCAAATGTACATGCTTCAAAGTAAGATTCTTAGTACAGTGTGGAGGCTGGATGCTAGGGCTGACTGCTTGCAGCGGAACCCCACCTGGCCCCACTAATCTCTGGCTGTGCGACCTTATCTCCTAAGGGCCTCAGATTCTTTATATGTAAAATGGAGCTAACAGTAGTGAGGATCCGAATGTGTTCATGTGTATGAAGTTTTACTGCCTGGCAGGTAGGAGGTGATACACGCGTGAGCTGTTAACCGCATTTCATTGTATCTAAGACACCATCAATTGTAAGATGCACCATTACTTTATGTACCACTGGGAAAGGAAATAAAATCTTGCCAATTAAACTATCCAATGCTTTCTTATCTCTTAAAAATTTTATTGTAGACCTAACATAGTTACTTATTTAGTGATTTATTTGGACATATCACTTATCTCCCATGGGCATGCCTAAAGAAGAAAATATAAGTGAAAAAAAAAATAGTTGTTATTCTCAAACCTTCTTCACAGAGTCCAAATGTTCTTAGTGATTTTCAAGGGAATGTTGTCAGTGTTCATCTTTTTCAACATAAAGTCACCCTCTGGGCAATTAATGGCATTGTTGAGGAGGCATTTTATTTCCGAGTGCTGCACTTTGGATGTGACAGGTAATGCCAGCCATGTCATGACCTTGTGGCAATGACAATAAGACACATCCCAATTACGCAGCTGCTAAAAGTGTGTGTGTAGGGGGTGGGGGGGTGCATCTTAGAATCAATGAAATATGTTAATACCACTAGTCTCGTTATAAATAGAACAGACACCGCTTACTAAGATGGTTGAATCATTCAAGCCCATGCCTCTGTCTAATTGTAAAGAGCTATTAACCTTGGTGGGATTGCAACCAGTTGTTCAAGAGCATCTTTTGAACAAGATCAAGTTGTCGTTTCACAAAGGGCAGGGCTTTTCAGCCTGGCTGTTTAATTTTGACCCCAATCGTGTGCATCTAAGTCTTTACCAAGGTTTCTCCTGGGATGTGCAGGTCACTCTCCAAGGAGTTCTATAAGGAAAGACCAAGTCCCTTTTTATTCCTTCATTTGATTATGCATTTGAAAGAGAAAGAAGCAAGCACCATGCTGATTCTCTTCAGATGGGCTCTTCGCTTTATCCCCTCTGGGCGCTGCCCGTGAGCCCAGGGGCACATGCCTAAGTGTAGTCAAACAATGGTTCCCCGCTCAAACCTGGCTGCAGTGCACTCACCTGGAGAGCTGGGAGAAAATGCGGACAAAGGGCCGCACTCCAGAACTGGACTAAAGCAGACCCTGAAAGTGAGACCCAAGAATCTGTATCATAAAGAACTGGCCTCTCCCTGTACCTCAGAGGTAACCAAAGTTTAAGGGTCGCGCCTCCAGAAAAAAAAAAAAGATGGCAGGAAAAATGGGCAAAAGATGGGACGAGGGACACGGGGAAAGCGGAGCATGATAAAAGGCCATGTCTACAGAACACATTTTCCAAAAGTGGCTCTTTTTCAACAGCTTTTTAAAGGTAGTGCATTGGCTTTACGGTGCTGCTACAATGGGATGAAAGATGAGGAGAAAGCCTTAGAAAAGGCTGGGCTGACGAAGCTTTCTGCCTCTATTAAAAGCACTGACCCTACTGTGTGAAACAATCAAGAAATGCGTTGGCCCATCCAGGAGGAGGTCAGAAGTGCGGGCCAGCATCTCGCTGAGATCATGAGGGACCATGTCCCTCATTCTGCCACGTACAGCATCCATCTCGAGGCTGGAACCCTCAAGTTCAGAGGGTGACTGCCAGGAAAATTGGGGTAATGTGCTCAGCAGGCAGACCCTGGAAAATGGCAACCAACTGGTTCACTTGTTCAGAAATTACTTCAGGCGCTCTTTAGAAGAAATAAAATATCGTGTTCACTGTAGAACAGTTTAGAGGGTATTTTTAACTACTCATAATCCCAGCAGTTTTACAAAGTAATTATTTCCATTCATTAAAAGTAGTCTTCTAATTTTAATTCTTATAAGCCCACATAATGTTTATATATAGTCACAGAATATATATATATATATACACACAGTTTTGTGTATATATACAGTTTTATATGCAGTTATACACACACGTATACATACGGATTTGTGCATAATTTTTTTCCCCTTAATATTATCCCATAAACCTTTATTCGTGATTCATAGCCGCCACTGCATGGCATTGCTTTTTTTACTTATTTAACCAAATTTGACGATTTCTTCTCATCGTTCACTGCTACAGGCAACACTGCGGTGACAGTCTTTTGCACATGGCATTTGTACACCCCTAGTGCTTAAACTGATTTTCATTTTCACTCCTGTCCCGTGGAAGAGAGAAGAGCTGTCCCTGGAGCCTCGCAAACCACCCCTCAGCAAATTGGGTCACATTATTAAGGTAAGGAGCTTCAGATGGGGACATTATCCTGGATTATCTGGATGGGTCCAAGTAAAAAAGGATCCTTAAAAGAGGGCGTCAAGAGGGTCTGAGTTCGTAGGAGGAGAGGTGACACCGGGAGCGAGAGATTAGCGGGTCACCTCTGGAAGCTAGTAAGGAAAGGAAACGGAAGTATCCAGCAAGAATGCAACTCTACCAACACCTCGATTATGGACTGGCCTCTAGACCTGTAAGAGGATAAATTTGCACTGTTTTAAGCCATTACGTTTGTAGTACTCGTTACAATAGTGGTAGGGAACAAATATACCTTGTCTTAGGGCACAAAAATTAATAATAGGAGTAATGATAAAAATAACTCCTAACATCCATTGAGTGTTTACTCTGTGCTGCATATCTACCTAGATTCAAGCTTCACAACACTGCGAGTGCCATTATTATCCCCAAACGACAGACGTGAACCTTAAATAACTTTCCCAAGGTGGCAGCCTGTGAATGGTTGAGTCAGGATTGGGACTTAGCCCAGAATCCAGGAAAGATGCTGCAGATGACTTCCCCAAGGCACACAGTGACTGGCAGAGGCAGGACCAGCCTTGAGCCTTCCTGAGGACTCTAGAGGACTCTTTCCTCGAAGTGTATTAAACGAGGAGAAGGGATCGCTATGCTTCTCCAAAAGACTGAGTCTGGTGGGGGAGCCAGGCCCGGAAGGGAACCAGGGTAGGTTCTTCAAGATCCTGCTCCAGGCCTGGCGGGGGTTGCCACTGCTTCCTAACCAGACAGAGGCTCCATGTGGGCATTCTTGTCTCAGTGTGGATGTTCTTGTCTCAGCAGCTGCTCTTTGGTGATTGTGATATATCCCAAGAACCTCCAGCCAACCCCACCCTCTCAAGCCTTAGCATCTTTGTCTGCAGGGAAGTCTGAGAAAGTATTGCAAACTCCACCAGCCCAGAGCTCCTGGGGTCCTTGCAGGCTCTAGACTCTAGGGTTCCTCTCACTGAAAGAGCACAATGCCCCACAGACCTGTCTTCCTGAGTTTAGCTTCTTGGATCCACTGTTGCCCATCGCTAGTAACTGTGCATCCTGAGCGCCACCTAGTGGTGCCCAGGACCCTGAGAGTTTCTTCTCAAACCTTGTCTAGAGGAAGGGGCTGGCACCTTCCTTCCTCTGAGGTCTCTCCAGGGAAGCTTAGGTGATTTAGAGGGTCTTCAGCCTTCTTGGGTTTCAGGGCACTTTAGAGAAGGCCCAAACCAGTTGGTTCCATGAAACTCTGTGAGTCTACCTTGGGACTGCCCTATCCTGGATTCTGCCTGAGGGTCCAGGATGCTGGCTCTGGGATAGGAAATAGAATAGTGCTTTTTGTCATTTATCATCTGTGACCTGAATGAGGGTGTGGAAGGTGTGTGGGGGAAATCAGCATCTCATTTCAATGTGAGAGGAACTAACAGAAGAAAGTGAATTTTAAAAAGCTACTGAGAACACACTAGATAAAAAGGACCGATTCCTTGAAAAACACAAACAACCACAGCTCTCTCAATATGAAGTAGGCAATTTGAATATACCTACAACTGTTAAGGAAAATAAATTTGTAATGTAAAAACTCCCCAATAAAGAAGTCTCCAGACCCAGATGGTTTTAATGGAGAATACTACCAAACGCTTAAAGAAAAATTAACACTATTGCTATACATTCTCTATCAGAAAATATGAGCAGGGAACACTTGCCAATTCACTTTGTGAAGCCAATATGACCCTGATATCAAAACCAGACAAAAACAGTACCAAAAAAAACCCTACAAATTAATATTCTTCATGAATATAGACACAAAAAAAATCCTTAATGAAATAATAGCAAATAGAATTCAGCAATATATAAAAAGAATTGTACGCCATAACCAAGTGGGATTTATCCCAGAATGCAAGGCTGATTCCGTGTTTGAAAATCAATCTGTGGAGTCCACCATAATAACAGGCTAAAGAAGAAAAATTACATGATCATAAAAATTGACACAAAAAAGCATTTTCAATGCCTCCATATTCTATGCTCATTCTTGTTAAAAACTCTCAGAAAAATGAGAACAGAAGAACACTCTCTTAATTTAATAAAGAACATCTACCCAGAAAACCATATAGCTCACATACTTAATGGTGGAAGACTGAATGTTTTTGCCTTAAAAAAAGGCAAAGATGTCTACTCTCACCACTCTTATTCACATGGTACTATAAGTTCTAGCCAGTGAAGTAAATCATGAAAAGGAAAGAAAAAGGCATGTACCAGAAAGGAAGATGTGTTTGCAGATGATATGAATGCCCATGTGAAAAATCACCAAGGAATCTACAAATATACCTTCAAACTAATAAGTGGGTTTAGCAAAGACACAAGATAAAAGCTAACTATACAAAAACCGGCTGTATTTTTATATGCTAGCAATGAACACATGGACATCAAAATTTTAAAAAAATATATCAATTACAATTGTTCACAAAAAAATGAAATACTTAGGTGTAAATCTAACAAAACATGTATAGGACTTGAATGCTAAAAACCACAAACTATTTATGAAAAAAATCAAAGAAGATTGAAATATATGAAGAGACATAGTGTGTTCATGGATTGGCAGACTCAATATAGTAAAGACGTCAATTCTCCCCAAATTGATACACAGGTTTAATCCAATTCTTATCAAACTCCCAGCAAGATTTGTGTAGATACAGACAAGATTGCCCTAAATTTTATACAGGAAGGCAAAGGAATTAGAATAGCTAAAAAAAAAAAATTGAAAGAGAAGAATAAAGTAGGAAGGCAGGGGATCAGAAAATGAAACATTATTCAGCGCTAAAAAGAAATGAGCTATTGAGCCATGAAAATACATGGAGGGACCTTCAATGCACATTACTAAAGGGAAAAAAAGCCCATTTTCAGTGAAATGGCTACATACTATATGATTCCAATTATATGACATACTGGACAAGGTAAAACTACGGGGACAGTAAAAAATAAGAAAAAAGATCAGAGTTGTCAGGGGCTGGGGGAGGGGCGGGGAATGAGCGGCGCACGGGGCATTTTTAAGGCAGTGAACCTAAAAAATAAAATGGCTCTGCCCATGAACCCTTCAGGACTCCGCCTCTCCGCACGCCCGCCTTGACTTGAGAGCCAGCAAAAGGAAGGAGAACACACTGGATCAATAGCTAGAAGCCTAAGTCGCCTTCTTTGTCCCATCCTGTATTAGGGACATAATCCGAGAGCCCTTCCTTGCCTGCCTCCACAGTGCCACTGGCATTCACTGGGTGACTGCTCTGAGGCACTAAGAAAGCTTGTCCTCTGTCTTTGTAATGGAGTTAACCTGGAAGTTGGGCGTGATGAGATCATCCATCCAGAAGAACACTCTTGTGAAACTAATAAAGGCTGAATTTAGTCTTCCCTTCACCCTGCCCCCCAGCAGGAATCATCCTTCCTGTGAGTCCCCACTGGGACATGCCACCAACACTTTATCAAGCTTATTTCCTTATCTGTTTCTCTTTCCAAGACTAGGATAGAAACCCCACTCATTCATCATTCATTTAGTGAGCCCCCACCTACGAGGTAGCAGGTACCATAGATGAGAAACATGGAAGACAGAGATGAGTAAGCCGCCACTGCTGGGGAGAGTACAGTTTGGGTGTCTCGGGTCTTGTTCATTTTCACATCCTTGGCATTTAGCACAGCGCCTGGCAAATAAAGGACGTGTTTGTTGAAGGAATGGATGAAAATCCCTAAGTGACCTCGCCTCTGGATGTAGAAAGTGCTGTCACTAAAATCTGTTCTAGGGCTTCAGCCATCTAGGCCTGCCTAGCCCTTGCCCCCTGCACTAGGGTCTTCTAGTCACATCAGCAAGGAGGCGCCCTTTACCAGATCCATAGCCAGGCCAGCAGGCTCAGTGCTGAGGGCCCAGTACTGCCCTCTGCGTGTGACAGCTGCAAACCGAGAACCCTGTGCAGGGACAGAAATGATGGGCAGTGTTCTTTCTTGTCATTTTTTTTTTTCTTTTAACAAAAATAGGACTCTATAGCATTTACTATTTTAACTTTAAGGTGTTCGCTGCCCACTTAACAGCACTTAATGAACATTTTTCCATATTACTAAATTTACAAGTCAAGCACGGATTTTAATGGTTGCATCGTGTTCCATTATGTGAATGTATCAGCCTTTATTTAAGCCATTTCCCTAGTTTGTTTCGTTCAGGCTGTTTCCAGTTTCACGTGATGAATATCCTTATCCCTAAATCCTTAGAAGAAATTTCTAGATGAGGAATCGCCAAGTCAGAGAGCGCGTACCTGTCTGGCCTTTATTACCGAGCTGCCTACAGGGACTGGAGGAGCAGGTGAGCCCCTGTGAGCAGGCGCGGCCGATTTTGCGCGGATCCACTGCGCTTAGCTGCATCCCTTGGGACCGGATATAGTTCAAAATTCAGAATTTTCTGGGTTCTAGAGGAGCACTGCAGCGTACATGCCACACACCACGTCCCAGCCCCCCGTGGGTTCTGGGGGGGACCCGCAAACCAACACGACGTTAATGTCTCCTCGGTAAACAGATGAACGTTCACAGCTAGGGAGATAAATAATGACTGCAGAGAGCGGCATGGCCACTCGTGGTACTCTAGAGTTTTGGCGCTAGAAGTCTGTTTAAACAACAACTCTCAGAGTTCGGGATCTTTGCGGTTTGGGTTTAGGGGTTCATTCTGCTGCTTTGTGAGGGGAATCGGCTTGGCGGGGTCGTCTGGGGTAAGGATGACGTCATCAGGTTTAGGAGGGAAATCCAGCTGTGTTGGGATCCCGGCTTCACCAGCTACGAGCTGGGCGCCCTAGGCCAGTAACTCACTCTTTCTGGGCCTCACCTCTGAAGAGTACACATGCCCCAGAGCGGTGCACGGGATGACAAAGGACGAAGCATATAAAACGCTTAGCATATACCTAACCGGCACTGAATAGATGAGAGCTGTTATTAAATTTGCTTTATTAAATGACAGAGCCGGGAGGTGAACATGGAGGGAGGCCCCTGTTTTCCCTGTAATGTCAGGCGGGGCCAGCTAAACACTGAGACCCTTCTAGACTGTCAGGCCCAAAGCGGACCCTCTGAGTTCTCCTCTAACGTCTCTCAGCGGAAGGCCCAGGAATCTGGGTAGAAGGAAGGGCCCAGCACGAGCAGCAGTGGAATTTCCCTCGGTGGCCCCGAATGGCTTTTGCCTGCCCAGGTGGCATTGGGGCGTTCCGTCTCCCTGGCGCCCCAGCTGGGTGGGGCTGAGCCCAGGCCAGCTCTACCTGGACCTCCGCAGAGACCTATTTCAGTGTCCCAGAGTGTGGTTGTTGCAAATAAAGGCCTGGATAGTTCAAAGCTGCAGCTCCAGGAGCAAGTCAACCCAACACCTGGGCAGGACACCAGCAGGTCCCACAAAGAGTCAAACTGTCTCCTTAAGGACACGGGTGGTCCAGCGGGAAGAGGAGCGAGGATGAGCAAAGGTTTGCCTTCTGCACGTGCTAGGGTCCTCTGTCGGACGGCAGGTGGGTGCTGGGGTGGGAGAGGAGATGAAGGCAGCTGGAGTGGCTGGGGGGACAGGGGTCTGGGCTTGGCTGTCAGGACAGAGCGGAGGGGGAGGGAAGGATCAGGGCCAGGCTTCCTCCAACGCGTTCCAACCACGCAGACCTGGGGGAGTGAAAAACTAAACCCCTGTGTCGTTAACTAAGATCGAAAGAGCAAGCAAGCAAGAAAAAGCCCGCTGTCAAAAATCCACTGTTGACCAGCACGAATTATGGCACCTCGGTCACCGGAGCCTCTTGGCACTGAGAACTCCGAGACTGCTTGCTTCTGCCAGGAATAACTGTCAGGCCCCAACCGCTTAGCTCCAGGGGGTGGGGAGATGGAAATTTTCAGAAGCCCCCTATCTAATGAGGCTTTCACAGCTCATCAAACAGACCCCGGAAAAGAGCAAACTGGCTCATCTCTGCAGGGATGTCTTCGAAAAAATATTCTAGAATTCACTATAAAACATTATCAAAAGCGGTTCTTAATTGCTCATAAGCCCACTAATTTTACACAATAACTTTCTTTTTAAATGTGCCTTCCGACCTTAATCTGTATAGATTTACATATTTATATTGTTTTAATCATGGTATTAAATTTCATCTGTTCCTTTTTCCTGTATATTCCACAAACACTTTTTCATGTTTTTATACTCATGTTAATTCTAATACTAGCTTCCATTTCATTACATTCAATACCACAGATTTCTTAATCAGACTATAAAAACTTTTTCGCTAACGAATAATGCTGCAGCAAACGTCTTTGTGCATATGGCATTTTCACATACCAACGAGTTAAATTCATTTTCAGTCATTTATTTAACATATGTTTATTGTGTACCTATTATGTGAAGCCCTGAGGATAAGCGAACAAAATAGATAACGGTCCCTGCCCAGAAGGCTAAACATTCTATATTTTGAGTTTCTGATCCCCCTGAGTGGATCTCAAATATAAAAACAATCCTCCGAATTAAAAACTATAGCATTAGCAGCCAAGAAAGCATATATTGGGGGCTTCCCAGCCTCAGGTGCACACGTGACTCAGAGAGAGAGTAATCAATGACACCCCTCTTTCCCTCCCCCGGAGCATGTAGGAGTTGCAGATGGGGAGCAAAGAGCAGCTAGTTTCCACAAGAGCTACGCTGGAGGTCAGAGGCTGGGGACCATGAGCAATGGGGCGAGGACCCCAATGCAGCATGACCTTGCCCACCACATCTCGAGTGGCAGGGCTGGCCTCTCCCTGGCCCCCACTCATCCCGTGGGGCCTGCCCCTGTAAAGTGCTGGGATTTGGGGTGCCAGGTGGGCAGAACATGCGCTTCCTGTGGACAGTCTGGCTCTGAAAGGGGAAAAGGATGTGCCGAGCAGGCTCACTCCTTTTTCTGAGCCCCCAAATCACATAGCTATCTCCTCTCCTGAGAGTCCGGAATGCTATTTCATTTGGACCCCCATCCCCTCGCCCCCGCCCCGCCGCTTGGGAACAGAGGAAAGGGGACCGCAGGGGCAATGGGTGGGTGTCCAACAACACCAGGACCTGACACCCACCTCCTCTCAAAACCCGGCTGCTGGGACGGGCCCTCCAGGATTCCAGGACCTTGTCAGCAGTCATAGTCACTGCTCGTGCGACACCCACAGGCTGAGATGACCGGAAGTGGCCCAAGTGGGAAAATGGCAGCATTCCCCCCAAAGCTCGGACTGCTTCCACCCTGCGCTCTGTCTGGGTCTGCCGTTTGGTGAGATGATGGGTTGTGGGGCAGAGTCAGGAGGCAAATCCCTCTGCCTCAGCCACAGGCTGCTTTTGATTGAGTTATCGTTGCTGAATTAACTTATTTGAACGCTTATTGTGTGCCGGGCTCAGTGCCAACCTTTTCATATCAATGTCCTATTGCATCTTCTGCGAAGCCCACTGACCGGGGGCATTGACATCTCTCCTTTATGCACGAAGGCAGATCACTTCTCCAGGATCACAGCTAGTAAAGAGCTGTGATAGGATTCATACCAAAACGTGCCATCAGGCAAAGTCTGGATTCCTAGCCTTCGTGCTACACTGTTTATATAGCACCTGGTCATCTCCATCCCTTATCTTCTTGAAAATGCATTGGATTGCTTTCAAAATTACTGCTCAGGTTACCAAAAAGAAAGTAAAGAGAAAACGAGTCTTTCGACAGACCACACAAGCCATTTATGGGTATAGGCGGGAAAAGCCAGCATCTTCTGATAGCCAGTTCTGCTGCCCGCAGGTGGTTTAAATAGAACAATCACTAAAGGTGACGAAGCTCTTTCTATGCGCCAGCTCCGCTGCCGGTACCTTACTGACCTAAGTTAACTTATTTAGTCCTCGTAAAACCACACAAGGGAGATTCCGGTGTCATCATCCCCATTTGCTAGCTGAGGAACTTGAGGCACAGAGAGGTTACACATGTCCAAAGTCACATGGTGAGTGGTTAAGCTAGGACTTGAACCGCTCACCCTTCTCTAATTCCTTTTGACTGAAGAGCAAAGCAGCCAATGGTCAGAACACAGGACGCTGTGGTGAGTGGTAGCAGTGGTTCCCCGCTCGGGCCTTTCGATATAAGCACCTCTAGATTTTTCCACGAAACAGTCCCTGGGAACTGTCCGTTATTGCCTAAAATGGGGAGGCGGGTTGGCAGAGGTGGGGAGGGGGTAGGTTATGGAAGTCTTGTTTACTCCTTAACCAGCAGACTCATCTGTGCCTTATTCTCATACACACATTCTTAACCCTTTTTAGCCTCTTTATTGACCTTCCCGGATTCTAAAATGTCTCTCCGCATAAAACATTCCATTTCCATAATGTGGCCTTTCTAACGCGTGGAGACTTCTCTTCCCTGCAAATATTGACAGAGTGTCCCCCCGCCCCTCAGTTCATGAATTAACACACACGCCCAGCCCAGGCGACATTCACTGTGCCCATGTACGCCTTGAGGTGTACTTGGAGGTTTTTCACTGATTTTATTTGCAGAGGGAACTGACCGGCCCCTGTTGCGCTGAGAACAAAGAATGAACAGACAAGGAGGGATCACAAGAGGTGAGGTTGTAACGCTTGTGCTTAGAATGCTTAATGGCGACTAAACGCAGAGCCAACCCTTCTAACAAATAAACAGAGAGGAAGCAAATTGCTTTAGAATGGTTCACTCCGCTTTCCCTTTTGGCAGATCTGATATCCTACATGACGGCTATAACTTGTCGTGTGGCACACTACTGCCATCGTGTACACAACCTTCTCGGAGCCCTGCAACTGTGGGGGAGTGGCGGGGCCCGTCGGAGGAGGTCAGACATGAAACGAAGGTTCCTTTTGTCTCTGATTCCCTCCACTGCTTAGTGCTGTCTCTGCTTGACACGCTGAGACAGGCTCTGTACACGGGCTGATCCACGCAACAGACTGGAAAAGCGAAAAGGAACTCACTTTCCCAGCCTCCCTTGCAGCTAGAAGCAGCCACGGGACACAGGTCTGGCTGAGGAGGTAACAACAAAAGGCTTCTGGGCAATGTTGAGACGGCTGCATAAAAAATAAAGAGGCAGTTTCACTCCTTTTCTGACTGCCTTGAATATGGACTTGATGCCTGGAGCTGCAGCAGCCATCTTGCGGCCATGAGAGAAAGGACAAGAGCATTCTAAAGAAGCAGTCCCCAAACTCCGACTCCTGCTTTCAGTCTGACTTCCTGGAGCCTGACCAGTTTCTGGAGCAATGCCGGCCTGGGAGGGGAAACCGTACGTCAAGAGTAGGACGTGGAGATGTGGGAAAGAGGATGACTAAGGGTGGAAAGGAAGACAGCAAGAATAAGAGAAAGACAGTCTCTTAGTACCTTTCTGTTCTCTGATCACGTCGGAGAGAACATTTCGGCTGGATGATACAGTTCCCTCGCCATCTCCCGCTGCTCGCTAACCCTCTCTAAGAGAGAGGCCTCAGGCTTGGCATCTTCAGCAGGCAGCAGTATCCAGGCCAAATCTAATGCCAGTGTTTTGTTTCCAGCACATTCTCTCAAACTATTTGTTTTATTCAATTCCAAAAGGAAAAAGTATAAATGGGAATGCCCAGGGACAGTCACCAAAGATTGTCCCTCCCACCTCCACAGCCACCGGCTTCCTCGACATAGGTGATCGTTATGCACTTGCTATGCATCCTTCTAGAAACACTCTATGTGTGTGCAAGCATACGCAAACGTGCGTTTGTGCTAATTTTAAAAATTAATCTTAATTTAGAGCAAATGAGGTAGATCTCCATTTGCGATTCTGATATATGGTTTTCTTTGCAAATAAATGTGTCCACATTTAAAAGCAAGGGGACCACTTTGAAGTAATCCTCTCGGTGTTAGATGAATACGCAGAGATGAGAAAAGGTGTGGCTGAGGTAGGAGGCGACTCACAGGTAAAGCTGGCAAGGCTGAGGGGCTCTGCTCCCCGCTCTGCTCTCTGCAGAAACGGTCTCTACTCGCCCTCCACCAGGCTGGAAGGGGCTTCGTAGAGATTCAGGCCTCCCATTCAAATTCACCCCTCCTCCCCTGGGAAGGAAGAGGAGCCAGGTGGGGGACACAGACCCTCACCACAAAGGCTCCCAGCCACAGAGGGAATCTATCCCCTGAGTCCCACAGAAGGGTGTGGGGCCTATTTCTTTTCTCACGTCCGCATCACAGAGGTTCCATTAGATCGTGTCTGACATGTATTTGCTTCCAGAAAGAATACGTCACCTCAACGCTGTTGCTGTTCTTGAGAAGGGGCCTGAGCCCAGGTGACGCACATGCCTGAGCGAGTGCCTGTGGGTCCCCGTGTGTGTCTGAGGAAAGGAGCAGAGAAAATGCAGGGGCGGAGCAGTGCTCAAAACTGCCCCCAGCACAGCGCTGGCCTGCCTACCGGCACTGAAGAGCAATGAATGAAATAATGCATCTTATTTACGCACTAATAAATCTCACATACACAATTAGTGCTCTCATTCTCCTCAGATACGGCACGTCGCGAACCTGATGAACAAAGCTGAGAGAGCCCGCATACTGTCATTAACCATAACTGAATTCGGATTTCTGAAGATATACGCAGACTCTCAAGATCAGCCTTTATAACTCGAAGCATATATAATTCTTACAGTTTTAGCAGAATTCCAGCACAGTTTGTGTTGAATTCCAAACAGGTGGGGCATGTTTACCATTGCGCAGAACAATTCTAAGATTAATTTCAAAAGGATTAGATGGAAGCATGCTCGGAAATGCCTGCAATTGTCATAAATAGTCACTCTGTGATGCCGCATGAGTCACTTCCACAGTAACAGGTTTGATTTTCCTGTGACTAGATTCTTGCTCATTCATTGGTTGGAGGGATCCTCAGACCCTCAGTCTCAGCTAACCCTTGGGGAACCTACCTGAGCACCTTACATAGAATTATTCACCAGGACACCAGAACGTGGGCCTCTCAGGCAGGCGTGAGACCACGCCGACAGAAAAACTGTGTGAGTCTTCCATATTTGGTGTACAACTGTTTAGCTGTTTTTTTTTTAATAGACTATTTTTTAGAGCAGTTATAGGTTCACAGTGCACGTGTACACACACACACACACACACACACACACACACACACACACACACTCACGGATCCTCCCCCGCTACAAGCACCCCGCTCAGAGTGGTACGCTGGTTGCAATCCATGAACCTACAATGACGCATCATCATCACCCAAAGTCCAGAGCTTACGATGGGGTTCATGCCTGGTGTTGTACATTCTATGGGGTTTGGACGAATGAATGACGGCACTACCCATCATCATAGTATAACACACAGTAGTTTCACCGCCCTAAAAAAAAAAATCTCATTCTTACACTCTGATTTCTTTTCACTGAGTTTATAAACTATAAGCTTTTTTTTCATATTATTAAATATTTTCTGGGAAAAAGAAAAGACTTAAATGTCTGTATTATTAGGAGTATAGGCTAAGCTGCTATCTCAGAGCCTCCAAAATGTTGTACCTTCAAAAGAGTAGCCCGGAGGAGACACACCTGCTTCTCTCTCTTCCAGCAGACGGAGGTGGGCAGGTGCTCGGGGCTGGCCATCCAGGTGCCCTGGTTTTTTCCATCTTCTTGATCTTCCTTTGCACTTTATTGGCTGAAGGAAGCAGGTTGCTCACACTCTGTGCATGTGCCACCACCCAGAGGTTCTTCTGGAAAATGGGGTGATGTGCCCAGCTCTCTGGTCCATCGGGGAGCTGAATGAGCTTATGCATGAAGAAGCCTTGGATGGCGTGTGGCGCAGTGGGTGCTTTGACCAGAGTGGCCTTATTTCGGAGGCTCAGGGGAGAGCAGAGTTTATGATGGTGACGGCAAGCTAGGCCCTTAGGAGCGAAGCACAGCTCTTGAAACTCTGCACGTGGCGGTGGGGAGCCCCTCACCCCAGTCTCCCGGAGCTGCCTGACTCCACACCCACCCGCGACGAGGCTAGCCCTGATCAGCTGATTTTCTTCTCTTCCTTTGCTTAACAGTCCTGTGAACCCCGACAGAGTGCCACCAGGATTATAAAAAGGGACGTATAACAGGGCAGTCATACAGCTGTGTGCGCCACACAGGAGGCAAGGCATTCGCATTCCCGGTCATTTTCCTGTCACCTCACTTCACCATGAGAAATTCGTTTCAGCAACTTGTAGGCTCAAATTCCCTACAGCAGGAAGGAGGCCAGGGAAGGAAGATGTGTGTGATGGAGCCAGTCACCACCCCAGTCCCCTGGAGGGGGGTCTCATTCCCCGAAATACACTTCCCACGGCCCACACCAGTAACGGAGGTGCAGGAGAGGAAGGTATTAGTTTCCCGTAGTACCCGCCGCAATGTCATCTCACAGGATTCCTAAGCGGAAAGGCACGTCACAAGGCCGGTTTTTAATCTTGTAATTACTCTCTTTGGAGGAGGCCCGTGTGGGTCCTGGGTGGGCCTTTGGGGGCCAGAGAGTGGAGAGGATTTTCCATCCAGGTCTCTGTACTTGTCCCGTTCGCAGAGACAGGCCTTTCCTCCTGGATCCTCCTCCAGCCGGCCCAGTGCTCCCCCTAAGGTCACGGTCACATCCTTGAGCAGCAGCACCTGGGGCTCCAAGTCACACTTCCAGTCAGCTGGGCTCGCAGTCACCAGGGAGGTATTTAAAAGTGCAGTGCCCCCTTCCTCCTCCCCAGACCAACAAACTCCCCGGGCACAGGGCCCAGGATCAGCATTGGGAGGCTGCTGCCCGGGCGGGAGGGAGGGGGCTGGGGCAGGAAGACAGATCGCCCTCCTGGGCTTGCACCCCAGCAATGCTCCTTTACTTTTTTGGACCCCTTATGCTGAGAGCTGAGTTCTTCCTCCTCCTCCTCCTTCTCCTCATAATAATAATAATAATAATAATAATAATAATAATAATAATGGCACCCAGTCCCCTAGCACCTCCTTTGTGCCGGCCACTTTTCCAAGTACTTTCCCACGTATAACTAACATGACCCTCACAGCAGCTCTGGGAGGTGAGCTCTATCGTCGTCTCCACTTTATGGGGAAGAGCAGAGAGGCACTGAGAGGCGAAGCCGCACCGGCTGGGCGTCCCTGGTCCCAGCGCTGCCCGCAGGGAAGCCGGCAATGGTGCCGTGCCCTCTTTTTCTCCGCTTTCCTTTATTTGCATTTGCTTCTTCCCACTTTGCTCTGCACAGTCAGCCGCTCGAATGTGCTGGCCGTGTGCTCCTCCGTTTGTAGGGGGTTCTTGTGAAATGTGTGTTATTTCAGAAGATTTTAAAATAATTTTTAATGTTTCGGTTACAGCTGACGTACAATATTTTATTAGTCTCAGGTGTAGTGATGAGACATTTATACAACTTACAAAGTGATCATCCAATAACCCTATACCCATCTGGCACCATATGTAATTATTACCATATTATTGACTATCTTCTGTATCCTGTACCCATGACTATTTTGTAACTGCCAGATCGTATTTCTTGATCCCTTCACCTCTTTCCCCCAGCCCCCCACCAATCTGGCGACCATCAAAACATCCTCTGTATCGATGAGTTTGTTTCTGTTTTGTTTGTATGTTTGTTTTGTTCTTTAGATTCTACATATAAGTGACATCATAAGGCATTTGTCTTTCTCTCTCTTACTCCACTCAGCACAACACCCTCTAGCTTCATCCTGGTGCAGATGGCAAGATTTCATTCTTTTTTATGGCTGAGTAATATTCCACTGTATATGTAGACCACCTCTTCTTTATCCATTCATCTATTGACACCTGGGTTGCCTCCACATCTTGGCCATTGTAAATAATGCTGCAATCAACTATGGATGCACATGTCCCTTTGAAGCAGGGCTTTGCGTTTCTTCGGATAAATACTCAGGAGTGGGATTCCTGGGTCTCTTTGTCTCTTATTATAGCCTTTGTTTTAAAGTCTATTTTGTCTGTACGAGTATTGCTACTCCAGCTTTTTTTTTTTTCATTTCCCTTTTCATGAAATCCCTTTTTCCATCGCTTTACGTTCGGTCTGTGTGTCTGACGTGAGTCTCTTGCAGGCGGCGTATGTAAGGGTCTTGTTTTCTTATCCATTTCATCACCCTACATCTTTTGATTGGAGCACTCCATCCATTTACATGTGAAGTACTTGTTGGTGGGTATGTAGTACTGCGTGTCCTTCATCCACTCTGGCCCACTTGTCCACCCCTCAGAGAGAGGCACCGGGATTGGGTCCAACCTCCTAACATTGCAAACGACGTTAACGACAGACGTCTTTATGCACATCCTCTATGGACGAGTGTGAGAATTTCTCCAGGTCGACTGCTGGGTCATAGGGTACGTTGGTGCTTGATGTATCTAAACACGGAGCAGCGAACAGTCTATTCTCACAGCAGCAGATCCCGGGAGTCTCCTCGTTAGGCATTAATCAGATTTTGATGTCTGAAGATCTTGGAGTATAAAGTAATCTCTCATTATCCTAATTCGCCCCTCTTAATTCCCCGTGAGTTTGTGCACCCCTCCTACCTTGTTAGACTGTGGGGTTTCCTCTTCGAGGAATAACCAATGCAGTGTCCTTTGCCCGTTTTCTTTTGGGGTTCCTGTCTTTTTCTTGTTGATTGGGCAGAATTCCTTGTTGCCACCTGAGTCCCTTGTCAGTGTTAGACCATGAAAAGTGTCTTCTCCCGATTCCGTTGTCTATTAACTCTTTCCAGGGCAGTCTCTGAGGTCAGAGCTTGAGATGCGTCAGCCCCTTCAGGGTTTCTGCCTGATGGCTCAAGCTTTGAGGCCGTGGCTTAAAAAGTCTTTCCCCACCACTAGGTCACAGAGCTATTTTCCTGTATTTACCACATAAACTTTATGGTTGCCCCATATACACTTGGGTCTTTAAATCTGTTTCTACCTTGGTCGTATGGTGCTAGGTGAGGCTCCAGGGTGATACTTACACATCGAGCTGTTGGTCCTTCCCTTTGGATTTGAAGGCCCTGTAACTTTTGAGGTCTGCGGCCTTATGCGTTCAAGTGTACAGTTTGTGTTCCAATGAAAGTACTGGAATTATGGCTGCTGGATGGGAGCCGCCTCCTGCTGTTCACAGAAATGGACAGTAGGGGACACCCCTTCTCCTTGTGAACTTATATACCACGTGAGTTTGGACAAATGACTGGCTGATTCCGACTGAAAAATGGGTACAACTGTCCTGGGTGTTCTTGCCAAGATCAATGGAACTGCTGAATGTAAAGTGCTTTGGATACGCAGGTCTTTTCCTCCTGCTTGCCCGCAGCTCCCGTCAATATTGCCTCTTCCCTTTACAGTTCCTCTAAGGACCATTTTAAGGCCTTCGTTATTCTACTCTGCACTATACTTGCAGGGATACCGCCCCGACATCATTCTAAATACCATGAAATGCATCCTCTTCCCATGTTAAATAACGTTTGCAAATATATGGGATTCGGATGCAGTTGTACTTGATGGGTTGAAATAGTATCATGTAGATATTTAAAGGTTTGTCTGTTGCAATTTTGCCATGTTGGGTTTTTTCCCTTCATATCACGAAGCATTTTTTTAAAGGTCTAAAATGTTTTCACAAACACTAGGTGTTTGGCTCATGGCATTTAGTAGCTAAAGCAGCTCAGCCTTCTCTACCTCAGCAACACTAATCTCATGGCCACCATTAGCCCTTCTATGTAGATACTGACTCAGAACCCGGCCTCTCCTCCCCGCTGAGCCTGAGTCCCATCTTCCCATCAGTGGACCCCACTAAGCACTGTGAAATTCTTCTAGTGCGGTTGCCAAGAACACAGCCCCGAACCAGGCCAGCTGCGTTCAAATTCTTGTTCCGGCGTTTACCAGTTGTGATCTTGGGTAAGTTTGCTAACTAAACTTCTCTATGCCCATCTCCTAATTTGTAAAATAGAACACAAATGATACCAACCTCAGAAGGGCTGGTTTCAGGATGTATAAAAGGAGTCCTATGTGCAAAGTGTCTGGATAAATACTAAATTTCCAATTGTTATTATTACAGTTCTGTTCAGAGAAGTAGTCTTCTCCACAGGATGCACCTCAGTGTTTCCAAAACTGGCTTGCTCATAAAAATCACCTGGAGTACTTGACACAAATAGATTCCCCAGGCCAGTTTCTTGAGGAATCTGGGTTGGTCTGGGGTTGGGCCCTATAATCTCTATTTTGAGAAGCACTCAAAACCTAGATTCAACCTCGATTTTGTATTCTAGAAATCATGTCATGTTAGGCAAATTATGGAATCTCTCTGACCAGTTTCCTCCTATGTAAAACAGGGATAAAACCTATCTAGGTTGTGAGAATTTAAAATAATAATATATATAACACCCTGCATACCACCTGGGGCATAGCTCTCTTTTTCTTTTCTATTGGCTTAGTCACTCTGGCATAAAAACCTTGGGTTGATTTTGTCTTTTTCCAGTTTCTTGAAGCGAATTCTTATTTTCTTTTTTTTGTAATTTCTTTTTATCAATTTTTTTTTTAAAGGCTCTAAACTTTCCTGGGTGCAACTTCATCTGTACCGCATATTCTTTTGTTTTTTAAATCAGTATTATAGTTTTAGTTATGTTTTTAAAAGAATGTTTCTCGCAGTTATAGTTGCACTTTTATTCAATCAGATATTATAGTTATTATAACATCTCTCTGAAGTGTACTAAGTTTTCTTTTGTGGTGTCTAGGAAAGTATAATGGATGAAAAGAAAAATGTGTATTTTCTATTTATAGGGATAGAATTATACAAGCTCATTGCCCATGTCAAATATTCTGTATCCTCACTTATTTTGGTCTTTTTCAGTGTTTTCTTAACTGGAGTCATTAAAAAACTCACCTTTGTGATTTTTTTCCCCCATATCCCCATATCAGCTATACTACTATTTAATAAATTTACTTTTTAAAAGGAAACCAGTATCATTTGTCCTTTTAGCTCAACACGAATATGGGTCAAGCACAGGGCATGGAAGGCCCTAAAATATTTGAGAACATGTCATGAGCTGAACTGTGTGTCCCCCCAAATTCATATGTTGAAGCCTTAACCTCGGGAGGTGACTGCATTTGGAGATGGGGACTTTACAGAGGTGATTGGGAGTAAATGACAGCATATGGGTGGGCCCTGATCCAACAGAACTGAAGTCCTTATCAGGAGAGGGAGGAGCACATTGAAAAGGCCACAGCAAGAAGAGAGCCCTCTACACACCACGGGGGCCTCGGAAGAAAATAAACTTGCCATTACTTTGATCTTGGCCTTCCAGCCTCTAGAACTATGAGAAAATGTTTGTTGTGGTTTTGCTGGTATTTTGATATGGTGGCCTTAGCGAACTAACACAATGAATGACTGAGTCGTTCCCTTCTCAGCGGAGACCCCACCCAGAAACTAGGAGTGCTCTCTGTGACCCGACTCCACTTCAGACTGCCTACTGGAGATATGGGGTCTTGCTTGGGACTCATAAGGCAAGACTCCCCTGGAAGCTCCCGGAGCTCAGACCTCACTCTTTGTTGAGGGATTTCTGGGTCGAGTCACCTTGGACAGCAGAGGTCTATCTGCCCCAGGCCCTGCTAGAGAGACAAACCTTCCTCCTCTTTCTAGATCCTCTCTGGCTCTGACATTTACCTCTGTCCTGAACTTCCTTCTGCAACTCCAGACTCCTGCGTCCAACTGCCTACTCAGCACTTCTGCTCAGATGTCTAACAGGCATCTCAGACGTGGCACCCAAAACTCGAGCTCCTGATATTCCCTTCAAACCAGCGCCTCCTCCCAGTTTCCCCATCTCAGTGAAATGGCACCTCCAGCCTCACCCCCTCCAGTGGTTGAAGCCTGAAATGCTGGGGTCATCCTTGACTTCTCTCTCCCACCTCACTTGCTACCCAATGCTAAATCCTATTGGTTCTATTCTCGACTTGTCAGAATAGGACTTACTTATCGCATCTACTGCCACCTTCTTGGACTGAGAAATCATCCTTTCTCCCCTAGAACACTGCAGTAGCCTCCATCCTGCTCAAAGCCTCCAGCTGCCCTCAGCCCAGCCACCAGAGTGCTCCTGACACTCTGAGTGGGACCATTCACTCCCCTCCTCTGCTCAGAGCCCCCCACTGGCTCCCAATAGCACTGGTTCATAATGACCTGGGTACTTACCATCATCTAGCATTCTATAAATCGACTTATGATTTCTGCCGGTTTCCCTCAAAGGTAACGTAAACCCCTTGAGGGCAAGGATTATTGATGCTTGTTCGCTGCTGAACTCACTGGCCTAGAATAGTACCTGGAACACAGTATTTACTGAAGAAATGAAGGAGTGACTGTGTACATTCACCCACCCCACCTAACCACACACACTTTCAGAGCCGGTTTCGGTCATATATATATATATATAAAAAGATCTGTTGTAAGAAACTGATTGATTCATGCAGTTACGGAGGCTGGGAATCCCACGATCTGCTGTCTGCAGGCTGGAGCCTAGGAAAACAGTGGTGTCGTTCGGTCCGAGTCCAAAGGCCTGAGAACCGGGGGGCACCGAGGGCAAAAGATGGATGTCCCAGCTCAGGCAACCAGACAGGAGGAGCCGAATTCTGTCTTCTTTCTATTAAGGGCATCGGTGGGATGAATGGTGGCCATCCACAACCAGGGAGAGCGAACCGCTTTACTGAGTCCACTGATTCAAAATGCTCATTTCATTCAGAAACACCCTCACGAACCCACCTGAAATAATGTTAAGCCAAACATCTGCGCATCCCATGATCCAGTCAGGCTGACACATAATTAACCATCACAGTGTTTAGGCAGTTGGTATCCACTGTGCCTTGGACATAAGGGGCACCCCCTAATTTTGTTTCTTGTCTCTTCAAGCAATGACAGTGACAGGCGGCCATGGGCTTTACAAAGTGCTGGGACCCAGAGTGAGCTGGAGTGGGGTGGGGCGGTTCTGCCACCCCAAAGACCAAGACTGACAGGTTAAATCAGGAGAAGCTGAAAGCTGGACTTTGAAGAGCCAACGTCACTAACATGTGACGTCGGCACGCTGACCAGGACTGAGGGCCCGGTGTCGCCACCCCTCACCCGGCAGCGAGTTCTCGCGATCCTCACCACAAAAGCTTGGACAAAGAATCCCAAGACCACCAGTCAGTAAGAAGGCACACAGGGTGGATAGCAATACCTTTTAATGGTTCACATTGTGGTGTTTTTTTTTTTCCCCTTAAGATTTATAACAAAAACACGTAGAACTTCATAGGAATTTCAATACATTGGGCGATTACAGAATCTAAACAAGACAAGTCCGTAAAGAATGGTCCTCCTCGTGGGGGCAGAAGGCTCCGTTCCACTAAGCCGAGAGAACCGCGACATGATTGGAACTGACCATCTCATGCTGCCTGGTGCTCTGATTTCGGAGACTGGCAGACTTGAGACAAAACAAATTAAAAAAATAAAATGCAACACAGTCAATGGCCTCGATCTCCTTGTCCTCTTTTCTTTGTCTCGTTTTTGTCACAGAACCAGATGGGATGAGGACGTGAGGCAGAGCCCTGGGGGACGGGGTGAGGCGCTCTGCTGACCGAAGGCCAGCCGATGCAGGAGTTCCCTGAGGTGACTGAGAAATGGACTTTGACTCAACCACTGGAGCTACGGGAACTGTTGGTGGGAGGCCTGGTGTCCACTGCACATGTTTAAAATCCAACTGCTACAGTGAGAAAACCTCAATACAGCCCTCAGTACATTTACACAGAAATCGGTAACTGCAGAGTTCATACCCGTTCATCATGACACAAGTTGGAATGCTAACAAGGCGTGAACGCTTCTGCCAAAGGCCCACCGGGCACAGTCATTCACTCAACAGAAGAAATCAAAACCATTTGGTTTTTAAACAAAAATCCTTCACATCCACCTGTATTCAATAATAATAATAAGTTATGACATTAATGGCTTCCTTAAAAACAAGCAATTACCACAAAGGAGTTAAATCGTAAGTGTGGAAAGACCTATTTTCCTATAAATGTAGTTCTGAGAAAGGGACAGATACGTAACACACATGAGAAATAAAGCCGTGATATTTTGTTTTTAGCTTAAAGCTAATGTTACAAAAAAAATTTTTTTTTTTTTAGAAAAGTGAGTGTTTCACTTAGACCAGCACACAATAATTTAAAGAAAGACATTTCCCAGTTTAAGTCGTACATCTGCTTCTATGATAAATAATGGTGTAAATTATACTAGATTACCAAGTTCCATGCAGTGGACTATTGCTTCAAATAGGCTGGCCAAGTAGCCATTTCCTTTCCTAAACAGAAAAATAATAATTAGTGATGTAGCACACGGGGGCAAATCTGGCCAGACTCAGTGATAACGGCGCTTGTTTTGAACATACAACTGAGGAGGGGAGGCACTGCTAGACAAGCCAGCCGAGCAGCACAGCACATTCGAGTGTTCCGGGGCGGTTCACTGTCAGGGGACAGGCTGGCGGCCACGCAGCCCCCAAGTGAGCCAAATCATGCCTTCCGAGCAAGAAGGCACCTTATTTGCATACTAGGGCCACGACTTGCTTTTGGAGAAAAATCGAGTGCTAACATTTTTCATCTCTAGTACCATTAACATTTTGGGGGGGAAAAAATTTAAAAAATGATCAACATCAGAAAGCTTGACAACGAGAATGAGAAAAACCGCACAAGAAAAGTCACGCTGAAACTGCTTCGACGGCTCTTCCATCACTGCCCACCACCGGGGCTTGCGGCCAGTGACTTCATGGACGCATCCCTTCGATGCACCGCCGAGGGTCAGCTTCAAGTCCACTGTGGCGACCCCAGTGCGATGCTGCCTGCCTTCCACTCACCAGCTCCTCCTCCCCACGAGATCCGAGGGGGCCCGGCGTGGTGCGAGCACAGGACACACGGGTGTCAAGGCCCGAGGACCTTCCGGAAAGCTCCACCTTGGATTCGGGCGGGGAGGCACAGCAGTGTCTGGAAATCGTGGCGGCAGCATCCACACTGGGACTTAACCTCAGCAGCCGGTCTGCAGGATGCTTCCCCCAGAACGCTTGGTCACTGACAGGGTCGTGAACACCTGCGGGAGGGAGGACAGAGCACGAGAGTCTCAGACACCGAGCCAACGAGCCCACGGGGGGCAGTGCAGGTCACACCATTTGGGTCAAGAACGAGTTAAGCAACTACTTAAAATGAATGAATGAAACGGAGAGGTAATATGACCAAGGAAAGCCTCCGTTTCTCCAGAGGATAAATGGGGGGAAAAAAACATTTCAAAATCAAGGTGAATGAGAGAGAAAAAAAAAAACAACTGAGGTTATAGCTAACGACATTTATTGGCACAAGGATGATGAAAACAAATCAGTCGCCCTAGTTGCTTGTCTATTCTCTAAAAGAAACGCATTGTGACATATTTTGGATCCGTAGAAAGGGACAGTGTATTATTACAAACGCCCACGTGCCCACCCAGCTCAGGGAGCTTTATGAACACGGTTAGAGCCCAAGTGAGCCCCTCCCCGGGCACCCGCTCCCCTCCCCCTCATCGGTGCTCACCATTCCCAGGCATTCTTCCTGCTTTCTTTTGTAGCTTTCTAAAGCCTTTACGTGAAAGTGGGAAGATGATGTACGTACTCGATTGCTGCCTGCTTCTTGGCGCGACTCTATTTCTGTGATTCACCCGTGTGAACAGAAATAGCTCTAATTCTTCCATTTTTCACTGAACAGTATTCAATTACTACGACACACCGTATATGCTGTACGCTACAATACTCGATTATTCAAGTAGTGAATCTATTACGATGACATATCCAGGTTCCTCTGGCTGGCCTTCCAAGCTATTGCCAACATGCTCTGTGACATTCCAGTAGTCTCCTCGCACCCAGAGCTAGGGTTGGAGGCAAGGGGCAACTTCGACATGACGGGACTTGCGAGGCGCCTGACCAACTGACCCTCTCACCTGCCGTGACTACGAGTTCTGGTTTCGCATCCTTGCAAACATCTGGCGTGTGTGGACTAAGAGTCTTACCATCTGTAGGCAGCTTTTACTTGCTACTGCTGAAGATCAACTCATACACAAAAAGAACGGTTCTCAAACGTCAGTGAGCAAAGCCTGGTCGCATACGGATTAAACACACAGAAGTTACATGGACTTTAATTTGGCAGACCTAGGAAGGGCCCCGGAATCTCGTTTTTAGGTGATTCGTGGTAATGCGGGCTGTCTGTGAACCACACGCCAGACTTTCTCGTGGACCACCGGTGTCAGCAACGCACTGGGAATTCCTGGCAAGACCCAAGGCCTGGAAGTCGACTGCACGGAACACTAACCATCAGTTGCAGTTTCACCAAATAGGAAATCTACAGTTGAGATTGTACAAAACATACTGCCTCTACATCTAGAAACAGGTTTTCATTCTTGACCTAAGGGAGTCATTGGTGCCAAACCAGCTCTCCCCACTGAAACGACCAGAAAACTGAACAAAAGATATGAAACCACCATTCTAGAAACCGAACAACAGGCAGTGATCCCCCTCAGAGGATCAAATGAGCCTTCGCCGGGCCTGGCTGTCCACCTAGGAGCGTCTGCGAGACCCTGGTGCTGCAGGAGGAGTCCGAGGACCCCAGACGTCTCGGCGACATGAAGAGACAGAGGGGACACTGGGCAGGCAGAGGCAGCTAGGATTTGTGGGGCGGAATTCCCCAGAGCGGGGAGCTACCCAGGGAAAGAGCTCAAGAAGTCTGCATGCTGGTCCCCGCGTCTCTGGCTGAACAACCGAGCTGGGCAGAAACCCCCGAGGCCAGGGAAGAAAGCACAGCCAGGGAGCTGTGAGCCGAACAACCGGCAGCGCCCATTTGGGAGTCCAGAGGCCTCGCCGAGGCAAAGTAGAGACCCCAGAAAGCCACGCTAAGCATTACCAGCCTAGAGTAAAAGCAACTCTAGAGCACCCAAATGAAGCTTAAAACCAGCCTCCAAAGCATCGAATGAGCCATGAAGACGTTAATGGTCCAGCACAAGAAAATGCTGTCTTCTTTAAAGGAGGATGACGAAGCCCAGGTACCTGGCACAGATTCAAAGTGCTGAAGGGAAAAAACAAACGAAATGAAACAAAACCCTGTCAACCTAGAATTCTACAGTCACCAAAAATGTACTTCCAGGAAGAAAGCAAAATAAAGACATTTCCAGACAAACAAAAGCTGAGTGATTTTATCACTAACAGACCAACACTACCAAAATGTTAAGGAAAGTACTTGCAGCTGAGGGAAATGGTACCTAGGGAACGACACCTTTTCCTACAAAGGGGAAACGGCGTCGCCGTCACTGTCACCTGCCTGGCACTTGGCAGCCACGGCCTGCTGCTCATACGAACCCTCCCGCCCGCCCTCCCTCCCTCCCTCCCTCCTCCCTTCCTCCCGCCCTCCCTCCCTCTCTTTCTTCATGACTCAGGGCAAAATGCTCCCTCCCTCCCTCCCGCCAGGCCGTGCTTGGAGCCCGTCCCCTCACGTTCTTATTTACTGCATCACCCGCCGCTGCCCCCTGGTATCCTCAACCTTGCTTCCCCGGTGGCTCTTTCTCAGGCTGCATCTATCGCGAAAAAATTCTCCCTCGACCTTACGATCACCTCTAACACCACCTCTCGTCCTCTTTACAGCCCAAATCTTAGGCTGTTGGTATTGACGGTCTATTTTTATTCCTCGTTTCCCTGAAACCTGGCGTCCGTCCGCACCATTCCACGCGCGCACCCCTCCTGCGGTTCCTCGGTAATTCTACCTGCCAAACCCAGAGGGCACCTTGCAGTTTTCCTTTTACAGTCTCTCCGCAGTATTTCTCGTTGTTGAGCTCACCTACCTGTCAACAATTCTTTCCTCTTCTTGTTTCCTATTTCTTTCTTTTGTGGCTATTCCTCAGCCACAGCATAGGTGTCCTGAGACCCCGACCCCAATTGCCCTCAGCTCTTGGGGTGGCCAGAGCCCCTGGGCTGGCTGGCTCCAGGCCTCAGCCACCTACTGTACTCACTTCAATGTGCTGTGCAAATACTGCCACTGACCCCGTATGTGGGACGTGACCAGGCCGAAGTGCATTGCCCCAGGGTTCCATCCTAAGTTCTCTCCCCTTTAGATACTGTCCATTCACGGTGGTCTCATTTGGTCCATTTTAGGAAGATGAATTAGCCAGCTCTCCAGTCACTGGGTCTCTCCTGAGCCGAACACCAGTAAGACCTAACGAACATATTGGATGACACCTCCAACCCAACAAGCCCAGCACTGACCCCTGTTCGTCCTGCGATCCGGTTCCCCTCCGGGGACGGCATCGCCACTACTTGTGTGGCCAGGCCACACGCTCGGTATTTATTCTTAACTTCTTCTGTCTTCATTACTGTGACAGGTAATCAATTATTAAGTTACATATTTTGCTTATCTGTCAAATCGAATCTCTCTTTGTTATGACTAACACTTAGTTCGGGTCTTCAGAATTCCGACTGAACAACTAACTATGAGATATTCGTTAGCTTCCAAAACATACAGTGCCTCACGCCCCCGTGATGACCTTCTGTATGGACCAGGCTTTCTACGTTTCCAGACTGTTGGGACGCAGACTTGGGGACAGGGGCCTGCTCTGGCCAAGGACGCGTGTGTGACAGTGAACACCAGGTGAGCCTTCCTCTCTGCCCCAGGGAGAGGCTGCGCCATCGGCCTGGGCCCGGAGTGAGGATGGCATGGAAGCTGACGGCAGCTGATCCGTGATGACAGCAAGGCACCAGCGAGGAACGAGCCTTTCCTTTTACAGGCAAAACAAACCAAAACAAAAACACCACCCGAACTGTCCATCTCTGCTGCCCAGGTCTGAAAACATAAAAAGGCTTTGTGTTCGATCAGTTAACTTTGGAAGCAATTAAAACTTCAATCCAAACCATTGTGGTGAGGATCTCTAGCGTCCATCTGTCCTGCTCGACCGAACAGAGCTTCTCAAGCCGTTAAGCGTCTTACTGAGACCGGGGGCCCTGGCTTGTTTCGGAGTCTCGCGTGGGCTCAGTGTGTGCCCGCATCCTTGTCGGCACACCTGGGCACCCGGACAATATTTTTAGTCAGCTGCCTTTTTGGTTCCTGAGAAACAACTGGTTTGTAATCAAAAAAGGAAAGAGCACCAAAAAAATCAAGGCCACTTTGCCCTACACAGATCAAAGCAACGGGAATCAGCATCAAAACTACTTCTGAGTAAAAGGGGGAAATGCTCTTGCGTAAAGAAAGAACAATACTGAGAAAAGCCCTTGGTCTGCTTTGGACTTAAAGCAAGGGCAAAGCCTTTTTTACTTCCTTATATACCAATACTTCATCAGCACCTCCAAAAATTCGGACCCAAATAATAATGGCCAGTATCCGAAAACATTTAAAATATTAAGCAAGAAGAAACTATAAATAATTCATATCCAAAAAAATAACACAAGAAGAGCGGTTCATCCCTGCTAGCAAAGATATGTAAAAAAAATCCTTGAAATAGTTACCCCTTTGATACTTACCGTAGAAAAATTTACACTGAATTTTGCAACACTTTCATTAGCAAATTCAAAGCTGATGACACTGTAAGCTAGGACAACGTTTCTGAAAAGCAATAAAATTCCTTTGTTTAAAAAAACGTGTGACCGTGGATGAGTATGGACAGACAATACGCGATAATGAAAACAGCTGCTAGGACGATGATATCATGGGCAATTTAAAATGCCTCCACACACGCTCTCTTTTCAATTTTTACAAAGCAAGAACAACAAAGAGCCAAGGAATGCATTAAAACAAATTTCTGGCGTGAATCTGCCACCTTAAGTTTTCTTCCTAGGAATTAATTTAGAAATAGAACATGTAGGAGATTTGGATCAAAAACTAAACCCATCAAAAATGAAAGCGGGAAAAAAAGAGCTTTTATCTATTTTCCTTATACTGATAACACGCTTATCTTAAAAAGATGGAGGAAGCCCATATATTGCCATTGTTGAATCATCTACGTGAAAAAACTGATTGGGGTGAATTTTTATAAAAATTTCATTTGCATGTAGCTGCTTTAGAATTTTCATGAAAACATAGTTTTTAAAAATGAGCACCAAGGCAGCCCCTTTATGTTTTTTCCATCCTGACACAAAGGAGACTTACGAAGGGTCAAATGTGGCTACAGGTATTCACCTTGCATTCACACCTGGTCCCAAGACACCTCAGTCCCACAAGACCCCGTCACTCTAGGCTGTGATTACGCTGACTAATAAAACAAAACTTTTGATGTTTGGCACTAAAATTCATTTTAAGACATTTCATGGGGGTCTTTTCTAAGGTTTTTTTTTTTTTTCCTCTTGAGCTATTATATTTCCCCTACAAATAAACTTGATTAGTTGAAATTACTACTCCAAATGATGTACAATCCATTTCCCATTCAGTAACTGCTGCTCAGATGTCCAGAGTAAATTATCTCCACACTGAATAATAACGCTCATGAGTCACTGACGCTTCCGGCCCCAGAGTCCCTCTCGTATCAACACCAAGGGGCTTCCAGTTAAAACGAGAGCAGTTCCCACCTCCTCTGAGAGCAATTCTAGACAGAAACCCTTTTGGAATGATTCTGCTCCAAAAAGCAGTCTCCACTGAGGAATCTGTCAATTTTTTTAAGTAATCACTCCTCAAGAGCCAAAAGTTGCTGAATTGCCCGGGTTATTTTATCGAAATGGTATGAATGCTTCATTTGATGCTTCTTTCTGTCAACCACCCACAGCTGGCCGGGAGCTGTGGCTTGTTCTAGACACTTTAAAGCAGTGCTCAGGGCCAGTTTTTAAATTATTTATTTCTAATCCATCCAATGGACTGGCATTTGTGAAATCCAACAAAAATGTATTAGGAAAATGGACTTTTAAAGCCATGTAAAAATAAAACCCAGTATCTTATTATATTGGATATTGTCAAATTACTCTTAAAGTTTCTAAACCTTTCTTCTTCATTTCCATGTCACTGTGGACTAGTGACAAATGGTGTGGTCAGCATTTTGAGCAGCACCCTTGAACAGTATACAGCTAGCCATGAAAAAACAGTGGGTCCAATAGCAAATCCAATTACTGTCCAAGTCAGAACCCAGCAGAGTTGCTAAAAATCCCCTCCCAAACAAACTTCACCTTCCCTTGATCAAGCAACTTTAAAAAAGATAAATGCAGTCAGGGGTCAGAAGCCTTTGGTTTTGCAAAATCCAGGTTCTAAGTAGTTCATGACCGGGGTTTTTTATACATCCTTCCCCACCCCCTAATCTCTTTAAAAACACTGTAATGATGACGTTTCAGTGAAGCGACGTGATCTGTAATGAAATACCCTAGGGAAAACCAGCTAACAGACGGAGTCGCTGAGTGTCTACCAAACGCCAGGAACTCTCCAAGGTGCTTTCCACATAGCTCTGCTCATCACCCCTAGGAGTTAGACATTACCTGTATTTTATTGAGTGTATAAATAAACTACGCTTCTGAAGAGCTGGGTGACACAGCCAGGTTCGGTGAGAAGAATCTGCTGAGAGATCACAACTCAGGTCTGTGTGTCTCCAGCACGCTCACGTCGCCACCAACAAATCATTTCCATTTTTGAAATTCTACATCAAACATCGCCGGAAGGTCTGTACCAATGGAGTACCATCGTACAGAGAGGTGCCTTGAACGCTTGGCTCTACCGCTTCCGAGCTGGATAAGTGGACTCGACCCCTCCGTCCTCGTGTGCCAGGTGGAGACGCCACTGCCACCGACCTCACGGAGTTGTCCCCGGACTGGACGAGGTCACTCGCGCAGCGCAGGGTGCAAACGGGAACCATTCTCAGTAACTCCCACTTCCCATTTCCACTCGGCTGGCCGGTACTGCCAACTCCGCTTCCTATCTCAATGTCTCAAGGGCTCTCACTTTCCACTGCCACCACCACGGCGCCAGCTACCAATTCCTCCTCCCCCGCGGCTAGACGTGCCTCCTCCCAGCCACTTTCCACGCTGTGGCCAGAGCGATCTCTCTCAACAACATATCTGATCATATCTGCTTTAAGCTTCTCGCCGCTGAATCCCAACGCCCCCGGACGAAGTGAAAAAACCTGCGCCTTGCTTTACGAGGCCACGGCCTTCCACTCACTTCTCCTGCGTGTGTGTGCGTAAACATATTTTTTAAAACCTCCCTCAAAGCTCTTCAAGCTACAGCAGTATTGAGGGTCTTTTAGCTCCCTGAATGAGCCGCACTCTCTGCCGCAGGGGGCTTTAATCTGGTGTTCCTTCTCACTGGCCAACACCAACGTTCTTCTAGTCTGAGGCAAGAACTCCCTCCTTAACCACCCTGCCCGAAATCCCTGCTCCAAACAGCCCTTTATACTATTTACCCCGATCCTAGAACTCGTCACACTGAACTGTAACTGTCACTTCGGTCATCTGCCTCTCCGCTCCCAAGCGAGTCTTAAATCCTGCTGTATCCCTGAGGGCCCGGCATAGTGCTACGTACGTGACTGCACACCGAGTGTGCTCACAGGGTGCCAGAGCAGCTGACTTTTTATCTCATTGATCAGCTTACAGCTTGGAACCCACCCCCCCACACACACCAAAAATAAATAAATTAGTAAAAAGCCCTACGAAAGCAGTGGAGCATTAGCTTCTGGGCTTCGAAGTCATAAGAGAACCAACAGACGGTGATGCCCAGGGCTAGTGTTTAAAAAAGGTTCCCAAGTGTGCCAGGTACACCAAGGAGAACAGGCCTCTGGCTGGCCTCCCTGGGGGCGGAGGCTTTAGGAAGACGTCCTGCCCCTTCGCCGCATCCCTCTGCCCAGCTGGCAGTCACTCTGCCAGCGGCTGCCAGGCTCACCACTGTGGCCAGATAATAGTTGCAATCGAATGGGGCAGTGGGGATCGAGCCCACGGCGGTCTTCCAACCAGCCCATGACAGCTGAGTTCAGATTAAAAAATCCGACACAGATATGTAAGTTGAGAAGTTATCTTTTCATTCACATTGGAGATGACTGTGGTAGCTTTAACGCATCTTGCACCAGCATCAACATTTTAAAATGTACTCACTGTTGTGGGTTGAATTAAGTCCCCCAGACAGTTGTGTTCAAGGAGTCCTAAGCCCCAGTACCTGTGGCTGTGACTGCATCTGGAAATAGGGTCTTTGCAGATGTAGCCAAGATGGATGAGAGTGGGACCTAATCCAGTGACCAATGTCCTTACAATGAGAGAAACTTGGATACAGGCACACGGGAGATAAGGCCACGTGAACCAGAGGCAGAAATCAGAGTGGTGCATCTCTAAGTAACGGCACATGAGGACTGCCAGCAACCACGAAGAGCTAGAAGGGGCAAGGAAAGCTTCTCCTCTAGAGCGTCTGGGGGAGCATGGCCCTGCCGACACCTTGTTTTCAGACTTCTAGCCTCCAGAGCTAGGAGAGAGATATTTGATGTTTTAAGCCACCCAGGTTGTGCAGTTTGTGCTACCTTGTTACAGCAGCCCTAGGAAACTAACATACTCACTAAAAGTGTTTTTTTTGGGGGGAGGTGGGGGGCGGGCGTGGAGTTAACTGGCTCCTTCTCTAGGCAGACAGCGATAGTCTGAGACATAACACTGAATAAAAGATAAATTGCACATTCTTTAAGAGCATTAATCTAGACTCTTTTCAATTTTTATGTTATGTTTTTGAAGCTTAGTTTTAGTTCACCAGACAGGAATTTTCTATAAATAATGCCCTCATCACTGAACACGTTAATATTTTATATGCTATCATCCCAGCCAGGTACATACTAATTTAGAGGAGGATGCTACGCCTAATTGCAGAAACAGCAAAGCAAAAGGGAACTAAAATATTCTTCCAGGACTTGAAGCTGAAATTTCACACTCAGCAGAGTTCAGTTGTGCAAAGACAATCAAGAACAGAAACCAACCAATTAGCAAGATGCTGAATGAAACCTGGCAGGGGTGTGCACACATGTGTGTGCATCTATGTATGTGTGTGTATCTGTGTTTACAAGCACAATGTACACCATGGAAACCATGGTCACTATGGTGGCCAGATAATAGCTGCAATTTTTAACTCCATACTTAAGCTGGAATCCTATGAGATGCCTCTTCCCAACCTTCACCACGTTTTCCAACACAGACACATTTTGAGTTTACAGTCAATACTTAATAATAAGCATCACGATATTCAACTCCTGGGTAGCCACTGACAAACATGAAGAAACACTGACACCCGGAGGTCCAGAGTGGTCAATTTCCAGTTCTACTGTCATTGGTTTGATCTTTCAAAAGCATCACTTTTGAATTTCATTCTTGGTTCCAAAAGCTAAGAGGCAGACATGTCATGTAGCCTCAAGGTGTTTCTAAGTACTGAAGCTCTTTCTTCACTATGAATGTCATTCTTAACTAACTACCAAGAAAATATAGGAGAAATAATAAAAAGATTTAAGGCACATCTCTATAAATCACTCTCATCGTTTTTACCACTCAATAGCCGACAGACAGTACCACCAGGAACGAAAAACAATTCCAAAGAGGAAATGTGCGCTCTAGAGACAACACCTTCCTTTGGGGTGTTCTCTCTCGGTCATTAAATTAGAGCTGTAAAGAGGTAGAGAAGTAGCTCAAGTCCCACAGAAAGAACACTAGCTTCAGAGTCCTAGGTCTGCTGCTTCTAAGCCAGATGATGACGTGCACTTTTAAAGAGAGCTAAGGAAGTGCAGGTGACCCACCTCTGCGCAGACGGGGTGGATTCCGATGGTGCTGTCCAGTTGCTTTTTGGTTAGGCCACACTTGAGCGCGGCTGCAAAGCCCTGTGTGACTTCTCCGGCATTTGGACCCAGTACGTGGAAGCCCACGACACGTTCCTAAGATATTAAAAAATCATTTTAACTAAGGTTTTAAGGATAGATAGCACAATTAGACTTAAGACCCTTGCAACCTGAAAACATTTTTGAAAGTAACAGGAAAATGTTTGGCAACAGTGTGGGAATTATTTTGGATCAATTCTAAAGCCCGAACTCAGGTTAATCTCTGATCTGATGCATCCTACTGTTTAGACTTCCAGCGCCAACTGTGACTGAGCTGGCTATCCACGCCAACACCCAACCTCCTCCTAAGAGATGCAGCAGCTACTGCTGCAAGGTGCAGAGCCTTATCCAAGATTCAACACTCTGTAGAAACCAACCAGAAAGGAGGTCGTTCTGTTGCCAAAGTAATGTAATATTTTCCACGTTGGACTTACATTATTCATCTTGACAATCACAGGTTGAGTATATGGATAAGTAAAACACAAAATACACTAGGTCTTAAAATATACTAGATGTACATGTAATAATATGGATAGATCTCGAAAAAATGAGGTTAGAAAAAGCTGCAACCTTCTGTTTAGCTGAGGACACCACTCCGCTTAAATCACAATGTAGAATGTTTACGGATACACCATAGGTGGCAAACATACAACAATACGACACACTCCAACCTCAAAACAGTGTTGCTTCTGGGATAGGGAAGGAGTGAGGGGTACAGGATCAAGAAGGAATACAAAAGACGACACAGGCAAAGGATAACGGTTCATAGTGTGAAATCTACACTGCCTGGGATTGAGTTCCGGCTCTGTCATTAACTAGCAAGTGCCCTGGCACAAGTACTTAAACTTCCTATTACTATAGATGCACACAAACAAACTTTTAATAAAACGTACGGCTAAAAAGAAAAAAACTGCGTAAAATCGTTCTTCATGTCAACTCTGGATAGCTCATTATGGGTTATCCTAATATATTCATTTATTAAATCTATCTAGGATGACCGATTTTGCAGAAGATCCAGGTTTTCCTAAAACCCTGGGTTCTGCAAAAAGCAATTTGCAATTGTGCTATCTAGAGCAGTAATTTCTAAACAGTAAACACAGCTTAATATTAAAATCCCTACTTAGGAAAATTATGAGTTTATTAAGTTTTCAACATGTGGATTCTTATAGCATCGATTATATTTTTACTAAGGACATTTTTCTCTTAAAATAAGATCCCAGCTAAAAATCCCAGTTCTCCTAAGATTTAATTCGCACCACTTACAGAGCGTGTGTGCGGCCACACGTGTGACCTGGGTTACAACACGAAATGGGGGCAGTAGTTGGAAAAGTCAGAAAACCAGTGGTTTATTCGGTCGCTTTGTAAGTACGGAAACGAGTTCTGTGAGGTCCGGGCATTTGTCCACAGGCCTTCACTTCCAACTGCGACATGCGGCAGCAAGCGAAGAAGCTGCGAATCAGAACCCAGTTAAGAGCTCTTCCCATCACGGCTTTCTCACCTGAGCCCGCTGCTTAGGATATGAACTTGCACTACTCCTGCTCTTTTTCATTTTGCCCTTATTTTCAGATAATCGATGACTTAATCGGTTCCCTTTCATACACACAAACACAAAGAGTTCTCAAGTTGTCTCTCTGGTTCTTACACTCAGCAAGTTCTGACTACCTGCCTACTATGCGTGTGGCTCTGTGCCAGTGAAGCTGAGGGGACATCAAGCCGTGTCACCAGGGTCCTTGCCCTTGGATGTCTGCGCAGTTGGGGAGACCAACAGGCAGAAAAGTAAAGGCATGCAGTGGGTGTCACATGATCAAAACAGAGTTGCATATTAAAAGCAAAAGGAAATTAGTCGAAAGGATTAAATGGGAATTACACTTACATTATCTTTCATATTACAGACTACTTTTGCGTAGCATTTGTTGTTATCTCTTGATGGAATCGTCCATTCCAACGGCCAAAAGTAACTATGGTAAACCTAAGGAGATATAAGCACAATTAGACCCATCGCCTTAGGATGTCTGTTTGTCAAACACTAGCTGTGGTATGAAGACAGCTTCAGTAGTTAGACTTTCATTAAATAATAAAATTTAGGAACTACATAGGAATCTGGTCAGAAAGTAAATGACTTTAAACTCCTTGTTGTCAGACCTTTTTGCTAGAAGCTCATCCTTTAATTACATCTCAACCTCAAAAGAGTAAACCTTAAGTAATAACAACAATAAAGCAAGCAAATGAGAAAAAGAAGCCACATAATTACTTGCTGCCTTGCCTTAAAAGTGGGGGTTGGGGGGAGGAAGAGAAAAGAAACTCCAAACTCTCTTGTTACCTTATTGGAATGACAACCTTGAGCAAGAAACAAGGTGCCAGGAACGATTAAAGCCATTACCTAGTTCTCTTGCTAATGTTTCCAAAGACATCTCTTTCTTTGGCATTTTTCACCAAAAGTATTAAAAGAAAGAAAAAAGGAGGGAGGGAAGATGGGCAAATGGAAGGACACACAAACTTCCTTACTGATGTTCCAAAAACTCAAGTCCTGACAGTAGAGATTTATTTTCTCCTCACACTGTAAGCCTCAATTCAAAACACATATGGTTGGCTACCTTTTGAACACATACTGATTATGTAGAAATTGTAATATGCGTTCTTTTATATTATAAAATGATGTGCACTTTTTAAAATTGTTACAAAACTGAATGTGCAGTATCATAGAATCACAACAATCACACAGAGAACAGATGATTAAAGAAATTAACCTCAATTGTTATATTACAGGTATAAACTCTGAGTAATTGCTTCTCATTTCCCTTATATTTTTCAAAATTTCAACTCAAATTCAAATCCACTGCTCTTATAATAAAAAATGAAAACTCTAATAAAAGAAAATCCAAAGATTGTCTGTCAAGAAATATGAGATATTTTAAATATCTTTGCTAGAACTCTGTTCTCAGAAAATAATCACAGAAACAGATAATGAATAATGAAGAGGTTCATCATTCTAGTAATAATTGTGAAAAACTGTGATCTAATAAAAGAATGGAATAAAAAAATTATTGTATAGCATCCCTAAAAAAAATGTTACAAGTCATTTAAAAAATGGTGTTTTAAGAGGGAAATGCTCATGGACCTAATATTAATTATAAACTAGGACAGAAAATAGCATGTAACACATTTTAAAAAGTGTAAGACATCTATAGCTACACAAAATTACACACGATATATAAACACCTATAAATACTTGAGACTAAAATATGCCAAAATATTAATAGCAGTTATCTCTTCATGAATTAGCATTTCCTCTTTTAGTTTTCTCATTTTTCAAACTCCTTATAATGAAGATATATATTTTTAGAATCAGAAAAAAAATGTTAATAGTTTTTACAAATAAATCAAAATCTTACATGCTACTCCTAATGCATATAATAAAGAAAAAGATTATTAAGAGAGTTAAAATAGACTCTAATCATAAAATTTATTCTGATTCACAAAATCTGGTCTTTTAGAAGGTTTTACCAAGGACTTTTTCCTAAATGATTTTAAACAACATTCTTTTTGTGTGCCCTATTTGTGTACATGAAAATAGCATATTTCATGTGTATTTTCCTTGACTATATATGATAAAAGATGAGTGGCAAAGTTAGTATATATTAGAATACAATGGTGGGGGGAAAATACTATTAGAACAGCAGAAATATAGTTAACTTCTAATTTTCTTCTTTGTATTTTTCTGTATTTTTCATATTTCCAACAATATTTTTTTAATAATAAAGAGAAACTAGTAAAAGTGGCTTTAAAATGTAGAAGTAAGTATTATTAGTGGGTCAACTGACAAAACTGAAAAATAGAAGGTAGGTCAGATAAAAGTATTCTATCAACATTAAGTTTCCTAAAGATTATAACTATCCCATGCTTATGTAAGAAAACATCCTTGGTCACAGAAAATATATACTAAAGTATTTAGGAGTAAAGGGGCATTCAACTTACTCTCAAATGGAAATATGAAAAGCAAAATGTTAATAACACACGATTCTGGGTTATGAGTACAAGAAAGTTCTTCGTACGATTTTCAACCTCTCAGTATGCTGGAAATTATTTTAAATTGGGGGGAGGGGGAGGGAGTAACAACATAGGAATGAAGAGTAGAACTTACCTCAACATTTTCTTCCCCGAATTTCTCCACAGCTTTCTCTTCAGAAAGGCCACAGGCACCATATTCCAAAGGAGTAAACACAGTTGTTGGAACATTTTCATAGTCACACTGTTTCAAAACGGAGAAGAATTATGACGGGAGAAATAATAGCTCAAAACAGCATATACTTCAAAGAGGTTCAAAATTAGGGGACGAAAGCAGACTACTAAATTTCTACAAAAAGTACGGGAAGGTACAATCCCAGATATAAACCTGCAATGCTGAGAAACACTAACTGACGTGGTGAAGCTTTAGCGGAGGTTCGAAGTCTGGCAGGACCAGTCGCGAAAAAACGATTCACGTGGCTTCTCCCTCCACCTATCAACTGCTGTTAACAACAAGGACATAACTTTTCTTCTCCTTTTAATAAAGCAGCCGAGAAAACATTAGTGTACCCAATGTTGACAGTCTTATTATCGGTGACAGAAACTAATAGACTTCTCTGGAAAATTAATTAGGTGATATGCATTAAGAGTCATAAAAATAGTTTATACCTTTTGGCCCAGTAACTCCACTCTTAGAAATCTATAACGATTTACAGAAAAAGCCACATACACTGACTGAGCAGTGCTGCAGCGGACATCGACAGCGGCAAGACTGGAGCTGCTTTAGAATGCAAATAAGGAAGCGGTTCCATAATCCGTACTCTCAGGGCTATGTCATGCAGGCATTAAAGTGAAATAAAAATGTAATGAAAACCACAGAAACATAAAGCTAATGGTTATGACGGTATTTTTTGTTAATAGGCAATAGATGACAAAAGGGTTCCGAAGTCAAAGAAGTTGTAAAATGCTGTATTAAGCAAATAAATAGGTTTCTCAACTAGCAGATTTCTCAGAGCCTTTATTAAGCTGATGTGAACTGTAAAAAAATGTTATCATGTAAATGCCAAATATGTTTGTAAATGCTATTTGGTAAAAACCTTCCCAGTCGCATTTGTACATAGAGGTGAGCCTTTCTGCTTCGAGAATAGGAGAAATTGAATTCTCTAAAACAGGAGGGTGAAACCTTTAAAATGTGCCTCCCTCTAGAAACAATAAATAGAATCCTTTTCCTCTAAGAACAACATAAACCTCTGGAATTTCGATTTAAAAGCAAAGACAGACATCCATATACATCCATGATGGTGTGTTAGGGACCTTCCTGCTGTAAACAACTAGAAAACCGGACAGATATGAAACAACACTTTTTAGACATTAAACAACAGCTACCAGGCAGAACCCCGAAGAGGGTGGAGCTGCACAAAGAGAACTCTTGAGATCTGCAGAGAGGTCCTCCTGAGGTTTAGGCTGAGCACAGATCTAGAAAGAGCCAGAGGAGAGGACTCAAGGGTGAGGAAAGAGCCACTGGAAAGCAGGAGGCCCCAACATGACCAGGGCTCTTAGAGGACTGAAGACAGTTCCTGTTCCTGCAGCCAGAGTAGAATTCACCATGTATGAGGAACAGGGTAGCATCCTCCAAAGGGCATCAATTGAGTAGTGAAACTAACTCAGTCCTAGGTGAAAGGTTGCTGTTGACAGATCCTAAGAAAGCTTAAACGCAAGTTACAGAGGATAAAACTAATTCTATGCAACTTAATGGGTTGCTGGAGCAAAGTCCAACCCTGTATAAAGGAACTCGACAAAATCCAGTATTGAACAATGTAATATGTACAATATTCACACCAATATGAAGCATCCAGATGTGCAAAGAAGGAACATGTGAACCAATACCAAGAGAAAAACTGACCAACAGAGACACTGAAAAGAGATGATGAACTTAGCTGAGGACATTAAACGAGCTATTATAAATGTTTTGTATATTCGAGAAGGTAGAAAAGGAAATTTATTTTAAATAAAACTTAGAGATAAAAAAGAACTATTTGAAGCACAAACTACACAGAGTGGTAAGATTAACAGCCTAAGACAGTGCAGAAGAAGAGATCCGTGAACTTGAAAGCATCATAGTAGTTTCTCTAAGGAAATGAAATACAGAAAACAGGAGTGAAAAACTCATGAATAGAGCATCTGAGACCCATGGGATCATACTGAGTGAATCAACATTCATTCCCTGGAGGCTGAGGGGGATAAAAAGGAGGAGAAGACAAAAAAAAAATTGAATGGCTAAAATTTTTTATAAAAATTATAAAGAGATAAGCTTAAGAACCTTGGACAAGTAGATTATAAAGAAAAGAATGTCAAGGCATACAATAACCAAATTGCTAAAAAACAATAAGAAGAAAATCTTAAGAGGAACAAAGATAATGAGAGAGTACTTTTCTTTAGAATCTATGTAATCACAAGATAATGGGCAAATCATTAAAATATTTAAAGAAACACTGTAAATCTAGAACTGTATATTCAGCAGAAATATCTTCCAAAAAAAATGAAGGAAAAATAAACTTTTTTTTTAAAGAAAAACAAAAGCCAAGGAAATCACCATGAGCAGAAATGCAATCGATAACTGTTTAAGGAAGTTCTTCAGACAAAAAAAAAAAAAATGGTACATTTAATGGAAATATAGATCTTCATAAAAAGTGTTTATCCTGGGTCCCAAAACTCAGTTTCCAATTGACTTAAAAGGACTATCATGGCTTAGTCCAAGAAATGTAATACTTGTTTTTAATGCTTTTATTTGTAGAGAACACTTTGCAGTTTTCACAACGATCAACTTGATGAACTTTCAGAATACAACATGCTCAGAGGTTGAAGATCTATGTTCTGTGGTTCTCTATAGTTTCCACATAAAACAGTTTATATTTACTATAAAATTAGGTTAACCTATAAAGCACCACTCTACGTAATAATAAAGATGCTTATGTTTACTACTGGTAAAGCACAAGTATTTCAAGTGTTTGAGAGCAATTCTAAAAAGATCCAACAGATGACAACTGGGCATTCTGCTCAAGTGGCCAGCATACTGCCTGTGCCGTAAAGCTGAGCCGTGCATCTTACCATTTGGCTTTTTCAAGAGCTTAGTGGAATATCCATCATCTACAAGCTGACTTAGCTTTATGGTCTGTTCTCTATCAGTTTCTGAAGTGATAAAAACTTTTTTTTTCGTTCCTTCATGTTCCCCAAATAATGGAATATTTAGTTTATTAAGTGGCAAATATTTTTAGCAACTTTGAAAATGTCTTTAGTCATTACTAAGGGTTCAAAAGTTTCGTTAAGGTTTTCCCACTATATTTTCCACTTCATTTTATTTAGGAAAATTATAGCTTATAGAGGCATTTGCAAATTGGTGGATTCTTTTAAAGTTTGGAGAGATCTATTCTCATTCTCATCACCTATTCTTTTATAGGCAATGAACTGTCATGGTTAAGAGCAGTGCCTACAATCAGATCTGGACTTGCTTTATGCCTTGGCTGCCACTAGCATTGTGACCTTGAACGGTTACCTAATTTTCCTGTAGTATGTCATCAGTCTCCACAGCTGTCATAGGCTGAATGAGATAATGGTTACAAAGCACTTAGCACAGAACCAGGCACCTCAGAAGCACTGGAATGTAACTGGTCTTTGTCTCCTTTTCTCTGAACACTCTTGTAAAGCAACAAAGAATATATGATACCAACTTTTTGTTTTTGGAAGAAGGCACAAATACCCATGATTTAATGTGGCTCTCCTATAATCTCGTTACAGATATTAACTTAGCCAGGTGTTTACATTAAGCTGAATTTTTCCATAGACAGCTGCTCCTATGGATTCTCTTACCTTCTCAGATACATGAGAAGATTCTCATTAATGTATATTGGACAAAATTAAAGGGATTATGCAGTTGCCTTAAAAAAAATTTGTGTAATTTCCCCAATGACAATTAACCGAGTCATCTACTGGCATGTCAGCTTTATTTACTATATTGAAGGACAGATCTGTGAGGTTTCAAACCCAGGAACTTGAGCAGTACCTGTTTAATTACCTGTTCAATTAAGCACCTGTCATATTAGAATAAAAATAAGAGACAAAAAAAAAAAAAGAGTCCTTCAATTTACATTAAATTCCATTGCTGATAAAAGCTTCAAGTACTTAAGAAAGAATCTGCTCTACCTGGAAGTAATATACCCACACATGGAAAGATATGTTCAAAGTAGGTGAGCAGACCCATTAAAAATTTTTAGGAATTTTGTGCTACAATTATTTCAAATTTAATTAGGAGCAAATTTTTCCACATGTGTCCCTTAGTTATTGTTGCTATATAATAGTATCTCTTCCATTTTAGGAAGCCACAAAGACAGCAGGTTAAATGCATCTCAAGCTATATTTCTAGATACTTCTTCTTGGTTTACCAGATACTAAAGAACTCCAACAATGAACACAAGATCTAACTCGCTCAAGGTGGTAAATTTACTCCAGACAGTAATATGAACCAACCAATTGCTATTCCCTGGATGATCAGACAATCTGGGATTCAAATCTCTTTTTACCCTTAATCATGTTAATTTCAAAATATACCACTTTATCATGTTACAACCCAAATAAACCCCAGGTACATTCAAAATGCTTGTTACAATTTTAACAACAACATTCTTTGAAAATGTTTTTCCTTAGTCTAAATAACCTAATTCACCTCATGATCATTTATGCACAAAGAAAATGGGTAGTGACTATAAATTCTTTACAATCTGTATTTCCAGACTCCTTTAAAGAAATACTTAGGGAGGGAACGTTGATAACAGGGAAGACTCTGCATGTGTAGAGGCAAGCGATATATGGGGAATCTCTAATCTCTGTACCTTCCCCTCAGTTTTGCTGTGAACCTAAAACTTCTCTTAAGAAAAAAAATAGTCCTAAAAAAATAGAGCATATTGATTTTCTTGCCATCTAGAAACGTATGTTTCTTGCCATGAAACATATCTAAGAGTTTCCATTTCCTACGCTGACTTTTAAAAACCACTTTAAAATATTAATACAACACATTCAACATTCCAAGAGAGAAAGAAAGATATTTCAGGAAGGACAGGGAAAGAAAGTCTGAATGTTGGTTTAAAGAGCTCTGCACATCGACATTATTGTCTAGATCCCCAAATCCTATACAGCCTAGATAGATGCCATAAAAAGACTACTTATTTTGGTAATAGTGAAATTGACGTAAAATGCAACTATTTTGAGTACATAAAACATAATCATAGTACTGAAACTTGATTAATCAAGCTCATTGAGTATGATTCCAACAGAGACAATTTTCATCATAAAGTCACAAAGGTCTAGTAGTCTTAATAATGTCTTGTTTGGAACACAGCTAATAAAGCACATCTAGGGTGCCATCACCAGAATAACTCAATTATTCAAGACCTGGAAAACTTCCCCACTATCTCTAAATAGAAAACTGGGAACATTATTAAAAACAGCATCTCAGTGGGTGACACCTGTGACACTCACCTTGACAGAGGAGCCGCCATAAAGCCTCTGGGCCAGCAACCTTCCCGCCTGGATCGCTACTGGCGTGAGCTCCAGCTTCCCCTCCAGAATATCGCCAATGGCGTAGATGTAAGGCACATTGGTCTGTTCTTCATCCGTGACAGGTATTTTTCCAGTCCTGCAAATTTATTCCGGTAAGAAATCATCATTAATTACCACTCTTAAGTAGAACAAAATTCCCTTTCTCCCAAAGAAGCCCAAACTGTGACTCTAGCTGAGGACAATGTACTAATATATGACTAAAACAAAACAACTCAGAGGAAAGAAGGGCTTACAGACAATTCTGGTGGCTATTTTAAAAATTATAGGAATAAGGAAACTACAAGAAACCCTGGAATGGGAAACTAGAATATAGTGGTTAAGAATAAGAACTCTAAATTACAATAACCAGATCTGTTAGTTATTACCTCCGGGATTTAGGGAGAGCTATTTACCATCTCTAAGCCTCATTTTCCCTCTGCAAATGGGAATAATAATGAAAATATTAGTAAGAAGAAAAAGAACACCATCATCTACCTTGAGGGGCTGTGAGGACTGAATGAGACGGCATACAAAACATTCGGCATGATAGTCCATGGCTCACAGGAAGTACGGAATAAATGCTAGCTGCTCACACTACACAAAATCTGAACCTTGGATCAAATTGGAAATCAGCTAGGAGGTTATGGAAAAAACGAAGGAAAAAAATCCTAATAGGATTAAAAGGCTCTTCTGAAGAAATGTGATTCCTCCAAAGAACAGCAGCTCGCCATTACTCCCAAGAATAAGAGCCTGCCACTCACAGCACATTTTTTTCTTTTTTATCTTTTTTACTTGCATGTAAGAAAGGCAATGTTGGGAAATAGCTCATGACACCCCTATAAGCAGATTCCAGAGTCTCGGCTCCCGGTGCAGGGGTACAGGCCAAAGGATTTTAACTTTTAAAATCCTTAAGGAAATAAAAGTTTTCATATTTGGCAGCTGTCACTAGAAATGTAGTGACCACTCTAGTGATGCTAAAACTTGGTTATCTTTAAACATGGCTCGAAGTTACATATTTTACTGAAGCTAAAGCACATATCTGCAATTGACTGGGGGGGGGGGGTGCGGCAGGGAGGTTGGATCTTTTTCTGTATACATATAAAGAAACAAGCCAGTATATCTCTCATTTAGATTTTGAAAAGGGGGAAAAAAAAAAAAAAACATGAAATATTTTGAGTGGCAATTAAAGAAGACATTTTCTGAGGTTAAAAAGAGAATTCCTCAACAATGGTAAAAATTAACTTTAAAAATATAGAACTCCAGTATTAATAAATATTATAAATACCCAAAATAGTATTCAATGAGATACAATAAAGATTTTTTCCTTACTTTTCATTTATCTTTACCCCTACGGTTTCTAAGCCAATTTTTCTTGTGCAAGCATCTCTTCCTATTGCCAGCAATACCTGAAAAATAATTAATATATTGTGACATAACAAAAAGGCTTTGCATGCAATATTTATTCCTATTTTTCTCTGCTTATTAAGCCAATCTCATCCACCCAGACTTGAAAAGAAATACTTCATTAATGAAATAATACAAGAGGTTAAACAAATTACAATCTTAAAAAAAAAAAAAAAACTTTGGACATGATACAGAAATCCTATTCCATTTCTTGTTAAGAAAAAAGGAAGTTAACAATTCCTTAATAAACCTAGGCAATTTTAAAGACAAAGACAGCATGGCCTATGACTGAATCCAGTTATCACAAATACTAAAAGTGGTAGGGGGGAATGACAGAATAGAACATGAGACAGAGAAATTTGAGTTCATTTAAAAATTCTGATGCTTTGTTACAGCCATTTGCCAAACGATATTTTAAGTTACAGTGGAGAAAATTTGAAGCCACCCCTGTACCAAAACAAATTACAACTATCACAAGTAATAAAAATGTGTTAGAATGGGAATGAATAGAACCAGGGGTCTTAGAAACATAGATTTTAAGCAAGCAGCAAATACCCAATAAGCCTATTATTTGCTTTCTAATGAATCACTGACCTGGGTCCATTCCTTACCGTATTATACTCTTCTTTGATGATTTCGTCACTATTGGTGGACTTAGCTACCACCCTGAGACGGCCTGGTGCCCCTGCTTCTATTTGTTCAACCTATAAAAGTGAAAAAGTTTTACACCACAATAAAGACATGTGTCAAGGTGGATAACTACGTCCTCCCTTTCTATCTGGTCAACGCCAAGTTAAAACACAAAATATGTCCCATCGCCCTCACCTTAACGGCATTAGGACGATATGATTCTTTTATTAATCCCTTTCTTTCTCGCTCCTAATGTTTGCGAGAAGGGCTTTCCTTCAAACAGTTCTAAAAGAATAAAATTCAGCGAGAAAAGGGAAAGGAAAAGCCAGAGAAAGCACACTACGATCGCTAAAATCAAACCAATGACTTACTGCTTTTCCCAGGCTCCTACCTTGTAACTCACCCAGAACCACTCACTCATCCCCTGAAGAGCCACTGCTGCCCAAATTCAGAGATTCTCTTTGACTACAGATGTTCAGCTTGTCCCCAAAGGACAGACATGGGGACAGGTCAATCATGACACAAACGACAGCTAGAAAAGCCCTAAAACCCACACAGGTGTGTGGGTTTATCTTGACGAGGGGCTGTCGTCAGGTGTGAAGGATGCAGGGAGAAATGAGCAAACACTGGCGCTTGTGCTAGGCCAGATGAGGTCCAACCTAGCAGCCCACTACACACAGATGTCAGTGACGGCCTACAGGCTGGGGGACAATGACTGAGAAACTCTATCCCTAGGAGGCTTCCGCAAGTGTGTAGCTGCCTTTGATGTCTGAATGATGGTCAAATCGTGGTTTCTGTAAAATATTTACCAGGAGAAATCCATAAAATTGCCTGCAGTTTCTACTCTACCTTTAAAATACAACAACTCTGCATAGAAAAACTGTCAAGGCTAATTTTTTTTTTTTTTTACAGTATCACTAAATAGTAAAGATTTCCTTTGTGAACTCCCTTCCTTTCTTATATTGTTAAGTCCCTTTGAACATCCTGGAAATGTCTTTCCTGTTTAACTTGGGCAAAATCTTTGGAGAAGAGCTGATTTGGTCCACAGCTTAGATTTGCTTAAAAATGATAAGGGCCTCATCCCACCTCTAATTCTTTCCTGCCTTACTCACTTTTTGGTTCCCGTCTGGCCTTTTCCGTATCCAAAAACAATTTCTGCACTTAGAACAATTTTAATCCCCAGAGCCTTTTTGCTTGTACTATGTTCTCTGTCCAAAATGTGCTCTCTCCCTCCTCTCTGCATGAAGCTCTTCCACTCGGCCACTTTCTACCACGTCGAGTGTTTACTACCAGCCTCCGGGGACTGGAGACGCCCTGGTAACCCAAGCAAAATGTTATGTGCACAGACACGGGTTTATTTCACTTGGGACAGTCCACCGAGTCCTCGGAGGGGCCCACGACTCCCCAGATGTTAAGATGTTATAAGGGAAGATGTTACTTTTCTATCAGTAAAGCATGTACATACAGCTGTTGTTTCTAATCACAGCCCCAATAACTTCCAGCTAATTTGCTACTTAATCTTCACAACAATATTATGAGATAGACTCATTTCAGACTTACTCTGGACCAGGTACTGTCTTTCTAAGTGTAAGGTAATGCCGTCTACACAAGCACTGAGACAGGTGCTATTATCACCCCAATTTTATGAAAGAAACTGAAGCTCAGAGAGGTTAAGTAATTCCCCCAAAGTAGTAGAGCAAGAAACTGGCAGAACAGTACTGAGTCCAGGTCATTCAGATCCCAACACTCACACCTTATCAACACTAAGAGATCTCACAGTTATGGAATAAAACTAAGTTAACCCACTGGGCAATTTTTAAAATGACCACTAAAATTCCCTAACTGTAACAAACAGTCCCCTCCTTACCTGCACTAAAGAAAACTATTAATGTGAGATACCAAAGTGTTTGATTCTATCACTCTCATGTATCAAAACATTTGTGGTCATGTTAACGAATCCCAGTATGACCTGGCATATCATTCGGCCTTTTCAAAAGAAGATTAAATTAGCAAAAAAGGGCCAGCCCACATAACAAAATTAGATAATGGTCTTCAGGGAAGCCAGGATAATACAGTGCATCTATTGACTTAAGTGTACACCAAAGAGAAATGTCTTATGGAAAGTTTTAAAATCAGTCTAGTCTTAAACACTTATTTAAATCACTGGTATGAATGAAGCATCACAGTATAACAGACAAGAGAAAATAAAGGAACGCATAAAGAGAAGCATTAAACAGAAGAGAATCAAAGGTAAGAAAATTACGACAGAACTGAAGAAATTATTAATCTGCAAATAAGAACAGAGCTATTCGAGTGGCAGGCAGACACAAGCTTATACCCCAGTATGGCACGACTGAGGAATTACAGCAACCCTACTGGCTCATGATGCTGAAAGGATGCCTCCACCATCCACCCAACTCTCTCCTGACTTTTAACACGAGTATTTAACAGACAATCCACTTACTTTTATTGGCACGAACTGTTTTATAAACTTGACACCGTGTTCTTCCATATGTTCACCAATTTTGTTGGCCATGTCCTGGTCAAACCCTCGAAGGAGAATGGACCGCACCATAACGGTGACATCTAAACCAATGCCAGCAAGAAATCCAGCACATTCCAAAGCAACGTAGGATGCTCCAACCACCAGGGTCTTCCCCGGGCAGTAAGGTAAGGAGAAAAGATCATCGCTGAAAAGAAATTTTTTTGAAAAAAGAAAGAAAATGTTCATATGTGAATAATGACCAAATCAAAGTAAGTATTTTTACTCTCTGATGAAAAAGACACTTTGAAGATTGAAAACATTCAACTAGCTGCACACAGAACACACGAGACGTTTTCACTATGTCTTAGACACTCCCTCTCTCTCTTCCCACCCAGTTGCTCGGGGAATAGTGCAGGCTCCCGTGGCCACACGCGCAGACCCTGCAACTCCTGACAGCAGTCCAGCTCACAGGCAAACAGAAGGGCTCGGAACCATTTAGAACGATTCCCCACCAGTGTGTTTAATATCGTACCTTCGCAAACCCAAACCCCTGCCCTCACCCTTCCCACCACTCCGCACTCTACAAGGTGGAAAGTCTGTTCCTTCTTCTTCTCTGGAACACCAATTATCAAGAGTGGGAAGAAGAATGGGAAGAAACTTTCAACACACTGTTTTTGTAATATAAAAGCCAACTATAAAAAGTAAAACCTGACAGAATCTTCTAGTCAAGTGAAGAACATACAAGATGTGCTAGATATCACAAAAGCACTGTTAGGAAATGAACTTTTTTAAATACGAGAAGGGAACCTATTCAAAATAACAAAGAACACAACAGCCGTCTGAGCTGCCCCTATATGTGGCACAAAGGGAAAAAATCATATTCCTACCCTTCACGCATACAAAAAGGGCCTAAAAGAGTAATTTATAACACAATCAGAAACTCCTGGGAAAAAAGTATCCAAGAGGGACATATTTATCAACAATCTGTCTTAATGTCTTCATGATTAAAAATACCTCCACAACAATGTTACCAGTATTATCACTTGATGGGCAAACATAAATCACGTAACAAAACCTTCCTGCTAGACTCAGTTATTTCAGAAGGTCCATATGCATGGACATTAACCGGTTGAATGACAATGAATAGTGACTACTTTGATAAATCTAATGGTCTGCATTAGTGTCCGCATTGCAAGTGTTTAAGAGTAAGGTAATAGATGACCTTAGTTTTGGGGGGAAAAAAAAAATGTGTGTGTGTGTGTGTATCATTTTATAAAATGTTTGTGAACATCCATCTGGTTTTCTGTTATACATTTATACTATATACTCACATACATTTCAAATACAAATATAAATTTAAACATACATCTATATGTTAGCAGTAAGGTTGACTCTGGGTGGTGACATGACTAATGTTTATAGTTTTGAATTTCTACAATGTTCTTGTCTAAAATAATTTTTCCTTTCTCTTTTTCCCAAGCCTGCCACTTTTAGCAAAAAAGAAAAAGAAAAAAGCAGAGTTCCAGGAAATGGACTAAATGGGTTTGAAGAAAAAAGCAAAAGCATTAAATCCACAATGGGTTTCTCTTTTCTCCCTGCAATGTTGCCCTTACCTGCTGATGCAGTACTCTTTGTCACCAGGGATGCCCAAGTAACGCGGCCTTTCGCCAGTAGCAATGAGAAATCTCTCGGCTGAATAAATTTTTTCTCTGCCCTTGTTATTTGTTGCCTACAAAGAAACCAATATGACAGTGTTGAGTAAGTTGTTATCCCACAGAATTGTAAACTCCACAGTTAACAAAAGGCCATTCACCACACTGTCCGATTCAATCCTCATAAAAATTTGGTAAATGCAAGAGATATTAAGACTTTGAGTAAGGACTTGCCCAAGGTCACAATGCTAGTTAAGAGGCAGAGCCAAGACTCAAATCCAAGTAATCCGGCTCCAAACCCAGTACTCTTACCCTTTACCACACCACAAAAGCAAGCCCCATAAGATGTGACGGCAAAGATCGCCACACTGGACACTCTGGGTCACAGGGGCTGTTACTTTTATTAGGATAATCACTTTCTCTTTTCCTCCCCAACCTCCAAACCACAGCTTTACACAAACAAACCAAAAAAAGCTCCTCAGGCTGTCACACCATTACCTTAATCCTATGCGGACCAACGAACTGCCCATACGCATTCTCATAGGTGACTTTTTTCTCCCGCAGAGCCACCCGGTAGCCCCAGTTCAGAGAGCCGATGTGATTCTGTACAGCTTCTGTCATTTTATCCCAGTCATGTTTAACTGCACAAGAAAAGAAGACATAATGTTGAGCTTTTCAACGGCCTGGCAAAGATGGTTTCTCGGTAACTATTCACAGGAAATACAAAGGGCAAGAGTTTTTAGTTAAAAAGGGCAAGTCCTTCATTTCAAGCACAAAAACCACTTTTCACCTTCAAATAGTCTTTCCTTTTTAGAAAACCACCATAATACTAAAGAATGCAAGGCTTCCTGGCAATTTTTAAGACAAAAATAACCATTCACGACTTCTTTTCTTCTTTATCTGGAAATGAACAGGAATTTTACTTTGGATTATAAATAATGATTGCTGGGTTGACAAGGTATGGTCAGGCCTAGGACTCTGTATTTGTAATAATCCCCGAGGGACTCTGATGTAGACAGGTTTGTCATTACCAACCTGATAACAGGGGCTGCAAACTGAGGCCCCTCGAGCTAGATCCAGCCCATCACCATTTTTATAAATAAAGTCTTATTGAAATACACCCACAATCATTTATTTACTTATTATCTAGAGCTGCTTTCATGCTACGATGGCAGAGTTGAATAGTGGTGACAGAGACCATATGGCTCATGAAGCCTAAAATATTTACTCTCTGGCGCTTCACACAGTTTACTGATCCCTGGTCTAGACTGAAAATTTAAGAGTCTGTCTCATTGCCCCACAAATCCTCATCTCACCAAAGACAGGGAGGTTTTTTAAAATTCTATGAAAATTAATCTTCTGAATCGAGGTACTAATATGGTATTAAATTTCAATGCATATTAAAATATTAATTAATGTCATTCATTAATAACTTATCAATGACTAAGAAAAAACAGGATAGAGATATAATATACGTTGGTGGTAGGAAGAAGGCAGGTTCTGGGGAAGCTGCGCTTTGAAAAGAAGGACAAGAGAATCAACATATACTGAAAGCCTCTGTCACAGAAACGAGGAGTCTGAGTTCTCAGGTTCAGGGTTAAGGAGCTCTGCAACACTAAGTGGTGAAATCAAGTCTTTGAAAGCCAAACGGCCGGCCTCTGGAGGTGGGAACGACGGCACGACAACTGCTCTGTGGCGTCCTAGAGAACAGATCACAGGTATTCGATTCATAGAATTGTAACATGTTAGGACTGGAGCAAACCTGGAGAGGTCGGTTCCAGCTCTGTTTTCAGTGCCTGCAGAAGCCACTGTGGTGGGGGACGCCAGGAGGACTAGGTGCTGGGGGGTGGGGGAGTAGGGGATGCTGCCCGGACCAGACCACGGGTCTGGTATCCACCTGCCACCACTATAAAAAGAAGAGGCAGAACTCACTGTTTCTCCACCAGGAATGGAAAGAGAATTCCACTGGCACATGTAACTCACCCCCACATGCCAATCATCTAGCTACAGCAATTACCAACACTTTACCTATCTCGCTTCATATGCCTCTTTTTTTAAAACTAGAATATTTAAAGCAAATCCCAGACATCATCTTATTGGTGGTGATGTTGGTTTGACATAGTGACAGGAGGCCAAGGGCCAGTGACGTTAAATATCCTTCGTAACAGTTCCTTATAACTAGGAGCTGTCCAGCCAAACGTGCCGATGACGCCCCCACAGAGAAACAAGGAACTAGATCACAGGGAGGCTTCACTTCTGAAATCTTATAGTTGTAGAACTACTAAGTGAATTATCTTCTGCTAATCATACAGGAGAAACCACGTTCTAAAAGACAGAGTTGAGATTAAATAATAGCACCGATAAATTCAGTTCTTTCACTGATTAAACCTCCTGCAAATCTGAATACGGTTAAAGCCTGTCAGACCTCACCTGATTTCCAAACTCCTCAAACCCCATTTCCACCAAAGTCCCTTCATCCTCTGGTACAGTTGGCAGCCAACCCCAGCCACCCCCAACCTCTGGTGTGATTACGCTCAGGCAGAAGGAATTTAAAGGTTCCACCCATCAGTGTGGGATTCAACATCAAGCCATTCCAGCTGCTCCGATGGCCCTGACCTTGCATTCCGTTCTGAGGATTGAGTTTCTGGTCTTGTAAAATCCAAATTCCTACTTTATATACTACTGGTGGTAGCTGCTAGGAGTAGTGATATACCTGGAACCCCAGTTCTCTAGGGCTGCCCCGCCTTCTGGTAATGCCCAAATCTTCCCCCTTCCTGCATTCCCAAATATTTCCTGAGAGTCCACATCCCCACACGCAGCCCATCTGCTGGCATAGCCGCAGCACTTCTCCAAGGCCTCCTGAGTCCCCTGGTCTGGTCTACCATTGGTAATCCAATGCTAAGCCTCTGGAAACTAGACTCTAGATGGCCAGGCAGGATTTGTGTTCCACCTGGGTGTGCCTCTCTGCCCACCACAGCATCTGGATCACAAGCGCCATCTCTCTGTTGCCCCTCAGCCCACAACAGAGAGCCAGGCCACGGTCATCAGACTAGCAGAACCACCTAGGATCTTTAATGTCTTCAGTGCACCTTCTCATATGAACTTCAAAACACCTGCAGGGGCACGAATTACTTCCACTATACACACAGAAAACGAAGGATGGATGACTGGCCCGGGGCCTCGCGCTAACTCGCAGACACAGGCACACTGGATGTGAAATGTCAGGTGCGACAGGAGTACGCACCCCAAACTGCGAGCCCCCCACTGCGCACCAATGATCCTGCTTCCTCTGGAATGAAAACGGGATCCAAAAACGTCCCGAATGCTTAATATTTTAAAGGCACAATTAATTGAGCATAGGAGAACTCAAGTAGAGAAATCTGAAAAATATAAATCCTATAAAGCTTTCAGCAAGGACCGATTCATCCAGTTTACAAGCCTGAGCTCAAGTAATTTTATTATTTTTTAAGGCTTGAGACTTTCTCTGCACATTCTTCATCTGGAACTTGGAGCCTGGGGCCAATCGCAGGTGGAGTGCCTGACCTGTCGCTCCCCCGTCACCAGGCAGAGCCAGCTGTGCTGCCTGGTCCAGGTCCCTTTCCTCCCTCATCACACTTGGAGCTCTTTGCAGCGTCAGAGAAGACAGCCTTCCCCGAAAAACTGGAACATGGTTCTTTGGTGAAGGACATGAGATTAGATGTGCCTTACTAGAAAAATGCAAAATAAGCCTTAGGCTTTATCTGTTGGGAACATGGAGCAGCCTCTAGGGGTTTCACATTTGAAAAATACACCTCCAAGTTTCTTTCCTCTTCTAAGATCTAATACATAAACTCCGCTTAAGTTTCACCACAATCATTTTAGCATTAAAAGGAGGGAGGTAGTCACTGCTCCCTCAGGGGTGGGTCCTGGCAGTCGAGGCGGGCCACGCCCACGATGCCGGCCACGCCCACGAAGCCCAGGTCTGGTTCTCACAGCCAGGCCACAGCTTGCTTCAGAAGGCCCAAGGCTGAATGAGAAAAATCAATGATCACAAAAAACAAACCATGAGGCTTTTTTTGGGTGGGAGGAGTGAAGGGATGTAACTAGAAGGCACAGCTCTTCAACAGCTCTCGTCAAAGTCTTGGGACTACTGCTAACCAGTACCCGAGGTGGAAGGTATAATAAAAAAAGAAAACTATGTATTTCTACCTTAAAATCTGGAAAACGGGGAGAAACACACAAAAAAGGTAAAGGTAAATAAAATTAGTTGGATAAATAATTTCTGTCAGGATAGACACATGAGACAACTGTGATTTGGTCCGAGTTTCAAAATCCGATGAAATTCAAGAATCTTCTGCGGGTTTTAAAGTGAAGATGTGACTGTGCAAGTAGTGGCTCTTTGTCACCTCAGGTCACTGTATGTTTATTCATTCCCTAGTACATAATTTAGAAATAAATAAGCGTAACCAGTGCTTATTATTATTACATAGCAGCTACAGAGATGTTCTTTTACTGGAAAGAATATTTGTTAATTCACTAAGTTATATTTCGTCACCCACCCGATTACTGAATTTATTAAAATTATACCTAGTTGGCCTGCTAATAAAATTCACATTTGGCAGAGGCCTGTACTTACGTCTTACTTTTCTAAGATTCTAAAGACCCACTATTCCTACATTTCTAACCAAATTAAGCAATTCTGTCCCACTGACTTCGCTGTGCATACGAGTGGTAGTTTAAAGCTAACATCGACTAGTACGACACAATTTTTGTACTAGACCCTACATGAATGAATAAAAATTTTATGATGCCAAGTTATACCTCCCCAGCAATATTAACTTACCGAGACTTACGGGCCAGTGGCATTCACTATAAATAAGACGGGCAATGGAAATTATAAAGCTGCATTAATCAAAATCTGCTTGGAACAACCTTACTTTTTCCAACTAATCCTAGACTTCTTCAGATTAATATTCTTATTGAATGTCCTTCTTTGTAAGAGGGAACAAACTTGTTTCAAATATAAACTTCCTATAACATCTATAAATGTTTTTCTACAACGCATTAAACAAAGAACCAAGAAAAGTGCTTGGCTGAAGCTACTCCAATTTACTGAAACCCTGATGAAAGAATTAAAAAGAGGAAAGGACAAAAACTAACATTTGTCAAGTGGCAGGTATTTTATTGTATTTAATCCTCATCGCACAGGCGGTAAACAACAAAGTCAGAATCTGTGTCCCGGTCCATGTTCTGCACTAACCCACACTTTAATGGTTCAGGAAGACTACGGTGAGAAGTTAACCCTATATAACTGGGAAAAAAGTCCCACTGTGAACTGTGGTAAAGAGTATGTGTGAAATCATTTGGGGGAGGAGGGAAAATAAAATGGGTAGTTTTATGTTTTCCTCCCAAAGGCACAGAAGAGAAATGGAACGTGGCCGATGGATTACATATATAACTTGCCCCTTTTGTGGAGAGCATAGTAAGGAAAGGCACACACTCATAACCATGGCGAAAACTCTCTGTGTGTGCCTGCTCCTAGAACAGCTCCTGAAGCTCTGGTCCTACAAAGGAATGGCCACTGAAGCCAGCATGGCTTGGAGACGGCCCGTGGTAGAAACCCCATGTGCTTCAAAGTCAAAAATGCTTTAGTTTAAATCCTAGTGCCACTGATTTCTTGGCTACAAAATGGGTGAACTACTTCACCTCCTAGAGCTTGTTTCCTTGTCTGACAAATGGGAGGAACAGGATCTCCCTCCAGGAACAGCAGAGTTACACAGGCACTGGAACAGAGATGGGATGGAGAATAAAGGATAATAGAAGATGATCAATCCTAACCTGCAGTACCTAAATGAATCCACATGATGCTGGCGGGAGGTTGGAATGAGGAGCGGGGGAAGATGGTAGCTTCCTGTCTGCTGTAGCTCTGGTCTTGACCCTCTCTCCCCATTTTCTTCCTGCTACTATACCCAGAGCCATGAAAGGAAGTATTTACAAGCATCTGTTCCAACCTGCCCTCAGTAAAACTGTGCAGCTGGGTAGTTAGTCTACACGTCCCTCCTACTACCATTCTCTCACACCGCCCGGGGTGCTCGGCCCACAGCGCCAGTCCTCACACCCACTCCTCATACATGTTCCTCACACACGCAGGCTCCAGACACACCAGAATATTTGCTATTCTTCAAGTATGTATCTTACTCATTCTCTTTTCACTGCCTAAATGAAGTGGCCTTTCTCTCCTCTGCTGATTGTCAAGGACACAACACCTTTTAAACCACATGTTCCAATTCCACCTCCAGGCTCCCACGCTACTTGGTATGTACATCAATGAATCACTATATCAACAATAAGAGAATCTGTGTACCTACATGAATTATATTATTTATCTCTATATTGTCCCAACACAGACTCAAGTGCAAATAGTAGGCACACGAATAGTAATATTCTATAACTTCATCGCAGAATTTCTAAAATGTCCACTAAGAAGTCTAATAAATTAATAGAAGGGAGACTCTATTGTCAGCAGGTACAACCGCAGGCTTCCAGGAAGGGAAAGAGTATGCTCATGGCAGACGTGGTTGGTAGGCATTCAGATACGGGAGTAAATAATAAGTTTGGAGGTGGCCTGTCAGTAGTTTACATGTTAAGATTTTCCCTCAAATGTCGCATACCCCATAGATCTCAAAACTAAAATCAGACAGGGGCTGGAGTGTCGCCCTTCAAGGACATAGTGACCTAGGTTACTAATTAGCCAAGAAGCTATGCCAGGCCTATTATTCTTCTAGCAGGTAACACAATCTAGTTTCTAAAGTCAACAAATTCCTCTTCAACTTTTCTAGGGCTTCTAAGGCACATTAAATATTTTTAATACAACAAATAATCCTCTTTTCAACGAACAAACAAACCATCCCTCCAACCCCAAAAATAGCAGCTCATGAAACAGATTTCTTTGGAGCAAGAGAAAAATGCAATGACTTCAAAGAAAAGCAAATGTAAGTTGTACTCCCATATGAAACTCTATAGTTATGAGAATTTATTTGTAAAAATTCTAGATCTCTATTAAATAAAGATACTCCAAGTGCGATGCCTGTTCTATCTATGATAGCTACATAGCTAGCTGACACAGGGTAACTGAAGTCATTTTTATCCATTAAAAATGTAAACAATAAAAACAACTTCCAGGTTATTGCTAGTCTCGTAAAAATGAATGGTGTATTGCAATATCACAGCTCGAACCCCCAAAAGCACAAACGGAAACACAGCGCCCCCCACCCATACCTGTCTCCTCGACGGTCCAGCCGTAGTTTCGGGAATCTCGCAGGGCCTGTCCTAACAAAGCTGCCTGGTGCATCAGTTTTTTTGGTATGCAACCCACATTCACGCATGTTCCTCCGAGACCTGTAACGACATTGACAAATCAGTTTACAGCCTGCTTTATGATCCTTCAAAGGGAAAGGTCCGTGACTGTTACTATTCTATGAACCATCATAATTTACTTGCCTAATGTAGCCAATACCATTTACACAAATTTATATCTAAGTCCTGTGACATTTCTAAGGTCAGAGAGTCTTACATACCAAACACAGTGACTAAAACAAAACAAAAATGAGATTGCCACAATTTCCACATACTTCTAAGATTCAACATTAGCTGACTGCTGATGAAGATGCCAGAAACTGAAATTCCGCTTCGTGCACGGCCCTAGACCTGGCACTCAGTCTACGATGAGAACTACCTGACAAAGGGGTTGTGAAGCGGGGCATATCTGGACTGCGCTGGGTCTGGAACTTCATATAAAATGCGGTGTATGTGAACGTTTTTTAAACTGCATTATTAAGGAGACCACATCTCTGACTGTCGCAGTTAATAGTGACAAGTTCTGGAGGTGACTACGCCCCACTCTAGACTCTCTGGTTATAACCACTGTCTCCTCTCTCCACTTTAACCGAAAACCCAGACTCATGAGGCCCCGACCTCTGCCCCCTTATTCCTGGCAGATGCCAAAGCCAACCCTGTAAGAGGCTTTTTCAGAGAAGAAGACAACTTTGTCTTCCCAGAAGACAAATCCTCTATTTTGCTTTATGAGGCAGATAGCAACCCCAAACCACAGACAGGTTGGGACCTGCGCAGGCCTCAATACATGAACGGCTTTCAGCTTTCGCTGATTCTCACAAAAGGATTCATGACAAAAAAAGAAAAAAAAAAGGTTTAGCATGACTGACTTTAAAGAGCATAGTGACAGCTGTCTCTATAAGAACTAAATTTAGGCAGGTGGGGAGGTGAATAAAATGGCATGAGTATAATGAATGCAAGATGGTAGTGGACTTCACAGCTCAGGAAACATAAGCCCTCTGAGGAGAATGCTACCAGTGTCACTGTGGAGTGTAAGCGCCACAGGCCAGACGGGCTATGCGCATCACAAAAACAGTGCCAGACACAAAACTGACACCTCATAAATATCTGCTGAATGGATGAATTGGAAATTGTGATACTGTCTTATCTAGACTTCCTGCTTCTTGCCTTCTAATTCCTCTACCACCTAAGGCATCTTGATAAAATTTACAGATCACATTACTCCCATCCTCAAAGCCTCCCCATTAAGCTTTGATTAGATCTAAATTCCTCATCCAGGGACCCACCTGTTCACTCTGACACCTGCCTTCCTCTCCAATCTTGCCTCCAGCTTCTGCTACCCCACACCATAACCACGAAGGGCTCTTGCCTACCTCAGGGCCTTTGTATGTGCTGTTCTGTGAGAAAGCCAGAGAAATGATGCCTATAAGCTTCTTCAGCTTTTAGCATAGCTGGTCCATTCTTACTCCTTTGGCCTCATCTAAATGCCAATTCTTCAGAGACCTTCCTTCAAATCTCCTCGAAGCTGAACTCTTCACCCAGTTTCTCTCTATTACACCACATAATGTTTTTAGTACCACTTGGCACAATTTGTAAAGTTCTTGCTTCTTTTTGGTCTTCCTACTAGAACATGAATAAACTCCACAAGGGCAGGAAATCCATGTCTACTGTGTTGGCTGCTATATTCCCACAGCCCAGGTTCATAATTAGTGTTCAGTAAATACTCATTAAATAAATGAGAAATGAACACACAATTCACCAAGACTCAAAAGAAGCAAGAGCTACCCATTAAGGTATGTGATTCCAGTTCCTGCTGAATGTAGAAGGTAGATTTAAAACAGATATTCACAAATAAAGAGTTTAAACTTTTCATTATTAAATCCCTAAGTATACTAGGTTATAGAAATATTTAGCCAGTAACAGCTGTAGAGGTTTTGTATTATCTTGACTCTGTGCCAAAGAACCTAATTTTTCAATTTAACTGGAGTCCCTCTTTTAACAATCAGCACGAGTAAAAGAGGTACATGGGTTTTTTTATTTGTTTGTTTTTAATTTGGGTCTTAGGAGCCACTTAAATCAATAGCAGAGAAAAATCTGCTCCTACAAATTCACTTCTAAAATATTTTAAAAGCTTACCCCATCTAGTTCCGAGAGGGGTTGGAGTAACAAAATCCAGTACCATCACCTTCTTGTTAAATTTGGCTGCCTCCTAGAAAATAAAATTATTAAAATGAGTTGGAAGGGTTATCATGATAGACTGCATTATTAAGCTATAATGCCTAAAGCATAGCCAGTTATTAATACCTGGGCTTTTTCATATGCCAGGACAATTAGTGCAAATTTGAGATAAAAATTAAGTGATAGTCATAAGGGCAGCTTTAAAAAAATTGCAGATTACAGTTGTAGAATTGTCCATCAGCTGGAAATCCTAGAATCTTCTTATACAATTCCACTCCAACAGTAAGTAAGAAATTAAGCAATAATAAGAAAAATACATGCCATTTCTAAGCAAGTGGTAAGCAGCCAGCAAAACAGATTTACTGACAGTCAATGACCCTTGATTCAGCCTGTGTCCTATAAGGTAATATTTTTAAAGTACTTTTAAGTTTTATTTCAGTTTCAACACAGAATATTAAAGCAGTTTTTCTTCTGAAACTGTCAAATTTCTTTAAATTTGCAAGTGTGGTGCCAATGACAAGGCTGTTAGTGTCTATAAGGTTTTCAAATCTATTCTAGGAGAGCGATAACAACGGTCAGAAGTTCACTGTGCAGAGGACCCCTCATCATTCTCAGAGAATACGCTTTGTGTGCCGGCGACTAGACCTTGAAAGGTTATCTGAAAGGAATGAGGCTCTGTGTCCTCAAAACCACCATCGTGACAGTAAAATACATGTATTTGGTATTAGTCCTGAGTCCTTTACGGCAAAGCACTGCTTGACAGCAGACATTGTCCTGCTCCTCATTTGAGCAGGTTCATTTGAATCTACATTTACTGATTCACCATAAGCTACACCTTAGGGGAGTATAAGCACCTCATCTTTTATAAGAAACTCCTCAGGAAGAGTTCCAGGGTCCCCTTCACACATGGAAAATGCATCCCAGTTCCTGGCCAGGGGCCTCACTCCTAAGCTCCCATTTATATATTCTCTACCCATCACCCCCAGGACACAGAGTTAGTGGTTCTTCTCTTAGCTCACTTCATACGCACAGGAGGGAAATGATCTTTACCAAGCTTAAGAAATCCAACTGCTCTCCATATTTCTATTGAGGAGGAGGAGTTGTGAATAGGGGAAATTAGCACGCTGGGGAAAAAACACAAATATTAATATTTATAAAAAATTTAAAATATATTTATTTAATTTCAAACCATTTCCTTACAACTTCATTATCTTTGAAAAAGCGAACAAACCTAAATGAATGAAAATGTGTCCCAAAACACTGCACCCAGTACTTTCATCCAAAGAACATATAGGTTCGACCTGGAAATATGGTATATGTAGTGGTGGTCCCTTAACGTCTCCTATCCAAGTTAATGCGCAAAAAGGCACAAGAGTGGCTCAAACAAATCCCGCAGAGAACCTGGAGGACTGTCACAAGCCAGAAACACACGAGGACCCTTGCCTTAGCAGCTGCCAGTCCTCCTGAGCCCCCTCCAATGATGATGAGGTCATAATCATAGGACTTGGGATGATCCTCAGAGCCATTCATTGTCAGTAGCTTTTGCAGTCTGCCCTCTTGATAAGCCTAAAAAAGAAAAATAATGAGAGGGAAAGAATTTAACTTAAAAGCAGCAATGTCTGAAGAGCTTTTTTTTTTTTTTTTTCATTTACACATTTTTTTATTTGGAAATGTTTATATCAGTACAGTGAAAATAAATTTTAAGAGACATTGACTGTCATTAGTTTTGGAAATAATTTATTATAAAAGAGACATGGAAATTATTCATAGGATGAGATTTCAGAACTTTAGTGGAATGGGCAGCAGCTTCACAGGGTGCGATTTCAATAGTGATTTATGTCAGTCTACATACTTTCCGAGGATGTTGCCATCTCTAAATAAGAAAAGGTCCTTGTCATCTAGAACTACTTTGGTGCCTCCATATCCTGGAAGAATTTTGCCTCCAACATTCACACTAACTGGTTGAATCTCTCTACTACCTCTTCCTTCAGAGCCCCATCCAACAGCTGCTACTGTTGCTTGCAATACTTTTCCTTGAGAATTTTCTGGAAGCATAATGCCTCCTTTGGTTAAAGTTTCCCCAGCACTCCTTTCAACTAAAACTCGGTCAAAGAGGGAAAGAAACTTTCTAAATGCCCATCCTGCCTGGGCCCTGGGGGCCTCTGGCACACACGGGACTCACTGTGACTTTTCCAGAAGAGGTTTTTAAGAAAACCTTTCCTTAAAGAAAATCAAAAGGAATTTTCCAAAAAAAAAAAAAAAAGTGGTTTGATTTCTACCACAGTACACAAAGGGAAATGGGCAACTTTATCGCATTGCAGATTGCTACTCTGAAGTGTTCAGACAGACAGTACTTTCACATAAGTAAGGTCTTGATGGCCCAACAAAGTCAACTTCGGCCTAAATTAAGTTTGATCAGCCCTTTCTTTCTGGACTTTTAAACCAGGTTCTAAATTACGTTTTTAAAACATCTGTACCATATGTTTTTAACAGAGCTATCAATACAACTTGGCAATCATCTTTACTTTCTAGTAAAGGTAGAGAATTATGAGTGGACTAAGGTTTCAGATTAAGGTAGGGGCCTGGTAAATAGCAATTGAAAGAGATTAGCCAAATATTTAAGATTTTTCTGCACTGTTGAGGTAAGGCATAAAATCGAATAATTCAAAACAAAATCATTAACTGACATACACCTGCTTGAAAAGTTAAATGTAAAAGTCTCTGTTTTTGCAGTACATTTTAAATAAGCAAGAAAAAAGGAAAGTGGGCACTCTGTAAAACTCATTTTTTAAATCTACCTATGCACAAAGTGTCCTATTATATTTAGTAGTTTCCTTGTACTTGGTATGTGACAGGCTTTATAAGTGTTAGACTTCTCAGTTTAAAATCATTTTGTTCCCCTAGTTTTTACACCCATAAGATACACATTTCATATTAGCTTTGAACACCGTTTTTGGTGATATACTTAACATTACCTTTTATTAAAACAACAATCTGTGCTAAGATGAGACAATGACTAGAAAAGTTAACAATCACCAAAAAAAAAATGTTTTCTAAAAATCAGGTTTTAACCTTAATATAAAAAAAGCCTCCAAACTTACCCGCCTAGACTGTACATTTTTCTCCTGACTACCACCAGATGTGGGGGATGAAAGGCAGAGCTTAGGGTCAGCAGGACAGGATGTTTGGGGTGTGGAAGGGGGCGCGGTGGAGGGTGGAGGAGGAGGCGCGGCACTGTGGCTGCCCCGTGGCAGCACGGCGGGTACACACGATGGCTCAGGGACGGAAGGGAGAACACCTGGAAGCCAGCAACAATGGGGACGCGACTGCGTCACCCTGACCGTCTGTACAAAAGGTCTAACGTGAGAGGCTGGTAAACACAGCCAGTATTCATCGACTGGCATTATGGCAAAGGCTCCTCCTCCAATACAAGGCACTGTGGGGGGAAAAACAATTTGGTGATAATAGCCATTTGGATCAAGGAATCAATATAAGCTTCAAATAACAAGTTACTCTCTATTTGGCCTCGAAGAGCATAAGGCTGACTTGCTGGTTTGAGAGAATTAACTAATAAATATAGCTAGCTGCTGTTCTATAAAATAACCATTTTTAATCTCGGCCGCATTTTATCTGCATGTACTTAACCCAGATGGTGCCACGATCACCGATCACCGGCTGCCTAAAAGAAAACCACCCATTCTTATAATCCCCTCCCCCAACATATCTACTAGAACAAAGAAAGAAAATGCATTGTCATGCTGAAAAGCCACATACTTCTCCCCAACTATGTTTATAATCTGCTCTGTACTGAAATTCAGTATCAGACCTGGGTTTTTATGGTTCAAGGTTAAAGTCGAATTACATCAATCAGCGCCCAGATTTTACAAAGAAAGCTCTGAGTGAGCCTGAACATTTTCAACTGTAAAATCAGTAAGAAGCATCCGGCTGACCCTCAGAACTAAACATGATGCCTTCGCATTTTAATCAAACTTAAAACTGAAATTGCTGTCATTCGGCTCCAGGTAAGTGGTTTCCCACCTGAAATATAAATAAGACAGCAGAAGGCAGCTCCCCAGGCAGTGTAAGGAAGGAGCACACAGATGGGGTAAGGAGAGACAAGAGAAAAATGCTCCCCACTTTCTCCTCCAATTCCAACTGCTAGAAATAGTGGCTGCTGCTCACAGTCGCTGATATAGGAGTTCTCAAACTTTTTCGTCTCAGGATTCCTTTACAACCTTAATTTACTTAGGACCCCAAAGAGTTTTGGTTCATGTGGTTTATTTATTAACATTTAGTATATCAGAAATTAAAACTAAGAAAAAGTTTAATATTTTAAACTATTAAATATCTTGCAAGAGAGTGAGAGTGAAAAAGGCAAACAGCAACTTAGTATTATGAAGATAATTTTGACCTCAAGGACTTCCTGAAGGGGCCTCAGGGGCCCCCAGAGGAATCCAGACCACACTCTGAGGACCACTGCTATAGGACATAAGTTATAAAACACACAACACCTCACCTGCAGGTGTTTGCTGGGCTTACTACATGTTGGCTATTCTTTCCTTTCTCCCACCCACAACCCCAGTAAAACTGCTCCAGACTCCCCAGCCTGACCCCGCAAAGGGCCCAAAACAATCAGTGTGTAAAAACAATGCTGAAAGCAATTCAAGTGTGCCTATTTCTTTAAAATTAGAATAAGTAATCTTTATTTTCCCTCGAAGCATGATTAATATCCTTGGGCACAGATTTATACCGGTTTCCTCACCACTATTCGCGAGTTCCCGCGTTGACCTGACCTGCACTCTCCTGTCCTCCCCACCTCCCTCAACTACTTGAAATGCCTTCTTCCTATCAAATCCTGACCCAGTACATAGACAGACTGAAGGATGTTATCTTGTTTTTACTCAATGTGTGCAAACACAGTACCCTTTCTAAAGCATTCCTTTAGGGTTTAAAGGATTCTTGTATCAAGTTCTAAGACTCCACCATAAGTCCCATTTCCTCCACTGCCTCCCTAAAGTTCCCAAACAACATTCTCCTTTTCTTTCTTTCAACTCCATTCACACATGTTAGTTATCAGGGAGCACTTATTAGCACAGGCTGCTCTACCCCAGCCCCTTCACGTCCTTCAAGATTTAGCTGGGAGCCTTTACTTGACAGTGCCCAAGCTGGGTCCTCCTCTGAGATCCCCACTGGCATCATCGCACAGTCCCATCGACTCTGCAAGGACAGGCATCTTGTCTTTCATCTCTGCATCACGAATGCCAACTTTGCACGTATGTGAAGTTCAAAAACATTTCAGAACAAAAGACTTGGGTGCTAGTGCCTAATCTCTTATGTATCCTGAGAGGCTGGGTTTCAGTTTTTCATCCACAAAAATAAAAGTGTGGAAAAAACACTGAAGTACGAGAGGGAACAGCACAGTAGGTTAGAAGTCTGGATCTGGTTGAAACCTGGACCTGACTTTGCCACTTACGTGTGACTCGGGCAAGTTCCTTAAATTCTCTTGCCTAGGTCCTTGTTTGCAGAGATAAATAACCTTCAGCAGGTCCCAACTTCCTGTTTCCTTTGAAATCTGACTGCACTGTTGCTGACATGGGGTTGTACCTCAAGCTCAAGCCCCTTCGTACTTTGGAGGATTGTGGGTCAGCAAAGAAATAACACTAAATGGTGGTTTGAATGCTACACACCTTCTACAAGATACTGGGCCCTAGGCCTATGACAGGAGTTGTCAAACTACAGCCTATGAGGCAAATCCAGCAGGCCTATTTTATAGCCCCTGAGCCGATAATGGTTATTAACATTTTTAAATGATGAGGAAAAAATTTAGAGTAATAGTTCATAATACATAAAAATGATATGAAATTCAAATAAAATTTTACTGGAAAACAGCCATGCCCATTTGCTTCAATACAGTCTATAACTGCTGTTTTGGCAACAACAGCACAGTTGATTAGTTTCAGCAGAGGTCATATGGCCCACAAAGCTTAAAATATTTACTATCTGGCTTTTTGCAGAAAAGAAGCTGCCAACTCCTAGCCTAAGGAAATTGAGTCAATGTCGATGTGTAATGCTAGGTGGGAAGTACCAAACAGTAATACTGAGGTGAGTACAAATCAAAGAATCATCTTCCTGCCCGGGAAAGTAGAGATGCTTGTTTCACTCTTTCCCTAGGGAGGAGCAGGAAAGCTGACTCTCCATGAACAATTAATCATCTAGATCTCTGGCTATTATGCATCTAAAGTATCTAGAGCAAAGGTAATATTTAACATTTACTCTGAATCAAGTATTCTGGCAAATTATAACAGATTCCGTTCAAATGCCTCCTTCCAGGGGTCTTCCCTTACCTCCCTGAGGTGGCATCTCAACCACTATCTGAGCAGTTTTTCCTCAGAGGAACCATCATGAACAGCGATGCTGTTGTCTCCCTCTCCGTGATAGGCTGAACAGTGGTCCCCAACACTGAGGTCCGAATCCCTCGAACCTGTGAATTCACCACTTGTAAAAGGGACTTTAGAGATGTGATTTAAAGACCGAGGGTTTTCCAGAATCATCCCAGCGGGCCCAACTTCATCACAAGTATCCTGATATGAGAGCAGCAGAGGGAGACTTCTTTACAGTAGTAAATGTAAAGACAGAAGAGGCTCCACAGTCAGCTCTGAAAAACGGAGGAAGAGACTGTGAATCAAGGAACGCAGGCAGCCTCCAAAGACTGAAAAGAAAACAGATTCTCCCCTCAGAGCCTTAGCAGGAATGAGCTCTGTGAACATCTTAATTTTAGCCCAGAGAAAAGATTTTGGCCATCCGAACTGAAGAACTGTAAAAGGTAATAAATTTGTGTTGTTTTATGCCATTAAATGGTAATTTGTTACGGCAGCAATAGGAAAGTAATACGCCCTTCAAAATATAAATTTCATGAGAGTTGGGTCGTTTTCTACCCTTTTTCCCCAGGGCCTAGAGCAGCGCCTGGCACAGTAGGCATAGTTGCTGAGTAAATTAACATGGCCACCACTGAGTCTCACATACTCCTAGTTAAGACACTAGGCATCGAACAAGGCATGTCTGGTGAGGAGTAAAGAACTAAGGCAAAATCTTTTTGCTCTCACTAAGAGTATTTTTTCCTTGAACAGCAAATCTCTGGAAAACCCAAGGAACTCATGTGAGAATCAGTGAGGCCAAAAGATGCTTTCACAGTTGCTAAATCAAAGGGTGGTAGACACAAGAATCAGCATTCCTTCAAATGAAAAAGGGAAAGGAATGGCTACTTTAGAAAATAATTGGCAGAGTTTCATGAGAAATTTCTATTTTTTGCTAAAAACATCCACTATTACTGAAGAACCTTTCCCCCACCAAATACATGCAGGATATGACTCCACTCAAATTGATGTCATTCATTCAGTCTGGATTTCCTTTCCCCACTTCACACTAGACTTAGGAAAGTTTATCGTTACTGCTATGCAAAACATTTATACACCTGCCAAATGATGCTTAATGGCAAAATCCACCACTACCAAAGATTAAATTCCTATAGGTATCAGGAAGCTTATAGGCTTCTTCGCTGCACATTCAAAAACTGTTTTTTCAAAACTCAAATTTTCAGTAATAACACCAATAAGCCTATTACTTTTTAAAACAATTGCAGGTAATTTTTAAAAAAGCATTTATAGCTTTATCTGAAGTAAAGGACTTTTGAATAAATTAATCTTACATTTCAGTTTAAACAGGGACAGTTTGCAGGCATTTCAAAACCTATTAAGAAATGCAGAATGGAACTGGAAACAAATACTCAAGGTTGTTACATAATGAAACATCACTGATTCTGAAAGATACCCTGTACTGGCAGAAATTACCATGAGAAACAAGAGAATTAACCAACTAAAAACTATAACTGGCTTTTGATTTTGTGTTTGAAATAATCTGGCAAAAATATCTTCTGCCTCTGAGGATACTGACAAGGTAATTCAATTTTTTGCCCAGTTTAACATTCAAATGAAATAGTTTGTGATGCCTGACTAACATAGTAGAGAAACTCTACTTTTGTTGAGTCTAAGGAGAAACTCAGAATATGAATATCCACTCATTCATCTGAGTCCTCTTCACAATGAAGAAAAGCATCCAAATTCTTTTATAGTATTAATGCTGCATATTCATTGCCCTAGGGATAGCCTTTCTTTACCATTTTTTTCATCTACTCTTTCCCCAACCTGGTTAGGAGCCCCATATGGAATTCCCTTGGTTCCCTGTAACACAGGAACACAGTATCACAGAGCATCATAACTGATTTTTATTAATAAAGTATCTTAAAGGACATTCGAAAAAATTTCCCCATGAATATACCATAGTTTTTAATAACAGTATATCATTACAAACTTGTCAACTACCAAGAAAATGACATTGCACAGTAAAACATTTTCTGATGTTCCTGAAAATACTTTTTCAGTTCGTAAGAAATACAGTATGTGCTTCTGTTTGGATTTTACTCTCCATTGAGATACTTTAGAAAAGCCACAAAATGCATCCTATACTAAGAAAATGTTTAGTATGAGTTTGTGATCATAGCCTCTGAGATTTCAAAAGTCGCCACAATATTTCTCCAGTCCTGTAAACTCAAAGATATAACTCCTTGTCTCCTGCCATAGGAACTGGGATCATTTCCCTCACCCATTTGGTTAATATTAATTGGCTCTAATATTGGCAGCCTGTCTTGGTCAAGCCTTATTCTTGCAAAACCATCCCTTATAATGAAAGAAACATAAAATATATTCTCCACAGTACGAGAAAAAGAATTTGGATCAATTACAAACTCAAAATAGGAGACGGGAGTATCAGGATACTTTAGAAAGTACGTTTGCAACAATCCCAAGATTCTTTCTACTTCTTTTTCTGTCGCTTCTTGATTACTATTCAGGTCCAACTTCCTCAGCTTTAGAGGCATATCTCGATTTTCTTCCATTTTGTTTGCTTTTTTCTGGCCACGTCGGGGCTTTCGTGCAGAAGACTCTGACTTGAATGAACCAAAAACAAAGTGGAATGTCTCGGCTTGCAATATCCAGGATGTTGCTTCCTTCTGTACTGTCCCCCAGAAGGAAAGGGCTATATTATCATCAAAAGCACTCAACTCATTATGTTCATCACCTTCCATCCAGTTTAGACCAACAAATATACATAGAAAGTCACAAAATGCTACCTGATTAAAATAGCTCATATCACAGTTTAGCTGCTTAGCTTTTTCTTTACCCAAATCAGAAGCCAAAACAAGAAACTGGGCATCGAGGGCTGCTTCTCTTGTTCGGCTCACTTCGTCGAACAGGACATTGGCTTCTTCAAGAGCCTCGCTTAACGAGTCGCTTGCTGTGTTCACTATGTCTTCACGGTTCTGCTGGACGTTACTGATGAGCTGCCGGTACTGCCTGCGGATGCTCCGGCACTTCTCCTCGTCCGCCTCCAGCCCTAGGAGACTCAGATCGAAATCGGCGTCCCCACAGTGGAGGTCATCAGAGCAGCAGTCGGCGCAGCCTTCGGCCCCCTCCGCCGCTTCCACCTTCATCGGTCCCGCCTCCTCCGCCTGCTTCGCGGAGTATGCACGACTGGTGATGGCAACCGTCGGCTCTTCTCCTTTCCCCACGCCCCCCCTCAGAGAATCTTTTTCATCGGACATGTCGGTTACTGGAGGAGCTCAGGTATCGTTCGGCTAACGGCTTTCGCAACGATTCGGACAACGGCGGAAACTGAAGGGGTCAGTCGGGGCGGAGGAAGACGTCCGCCCATGCGCACTGGCAGCAGGGCGCGGAGGCCCCGCCCCCAGCACGCCCCGCGGCCCCGCCCCCAGCTCGCTCCGCCTCGCGGTGGTCCCGCCCCTCGCGTTCGCGAGCCGCGGCACACAAAACGCACGCAATAATGGGCCCCAGCCCCACACTGAGACAGTGCCCGTTTAAGTGAGGCTGTTGTTTTAGCATTTACTGACAGTATCGCCTAGCTTTCAATGAAACATGTGCACCATCTATGACAAAATTGTGAACTAAAGGTCCTGCACTTTAAAAACATTTGCTGTCACATACTGCAGTTAGGTCGACCTTCATTTTTCTTTCTTACTATGACGAAAAGATGGGGCCTTTTTTTTTGAAGGGGGAGGGACTAGATCTGGCTAGATTATAAACTGCCAGTAGGGCCAAGGATCTTGACAAACACAACTTCTATTACAAATAGGCAGTGAACAATAAGAGTTCATTTGCTAGGTAGTTGTTTGGAACTCAATTCTTCATTTTACAAATGTAAATTACTTCAATTACCTTCTCAGGCCTTCAAAAATCCAATCCCTTCCAACCTACTGAAATGAGGGAGGGGGCAGCCACTCATCTGAGTGTCAGTGCTAGAGCAAACTCAAAAGTTGGGGGGACGTATTACTCAGGCGAACTTTGGTTCTCCACCCAACCAAGGGTGAAAGAATAAAGTGGGTACGGTCTCTACAAAAGAGCTGTTTATTTGTAAGCTTGCCAAAGGCTAAAGGACATAAACTGAACAGATAATAAATATGAACCCTAAAAGGTGAGCAAAGGCTATTAAGATTTTAAACATAATCTCTTACAAGGCTATGGAAAGTGTATGCTGTAAATCAGGTGACTAAATTGCAAAATTCACCCACTAGTCCATGGGAATTCTTGTACAGTTGGAGAGAAGGCTCAGTTCAACAGTGACATAAGCAGCAAAGTGTAGGTATCACTGGAAAGGAATACAGTTTTTAAAGAGAATATGCATTCTCAACCCACACAACCAAAAGCTTTTAACCACTGCAACAGGTAGATAGGAACAAACCGGGTTTGAGTCCCACACTCTAACAGGTGGCTTACCCTGCTGTCAGCTAACTCCCCAAACTTCTTTGTGCCTCCTTTTAAAGTCCAGAGGGGCGGGGCAAAAGGAATGGGGAAAAGTGGAAAGGAAATAGGAGAGAACACACCGTACTTCACCTGTCAACAACTGTGGTTTCAAGGCATCATTAAGTAAATTAGCCCTACCTTCCTTCCTATGCATCTAGTCTGATTCACTTTTCTTTGACATTAACAAAGTTTCTTGCAAATACATGAACAGGAAAACCTATTCAGTTACTCCAAAACATTTATATTACTATTGTCCGCCATTATTTAAGTAGGGGTAATTCAGGAAGAAACGTGCATTTTTTAAAAACACCACACATTACAGTTATTTGCCCACATATATTATCCTGCCATATTAGACTGTTAGCTTCTCTAAAGCAAAAATCTTGGTTTTAAATCTTTAAAGCAAAGCTGTTTTCACATGGATGCATTTGAGTACACACACTGGAATGTATAATTGAACACATTAGAAAAAGTCAGGACTCAGTGTCAACAAAGGGGCATATCAGGGCCCCCCCCCAACACACACACACCCAGGTCTGGCCAATTACAATCTAATATTCATACCTGTTTTAAATTTTAGATGAAAACACAGTTAATCCCAAGTCCCAAATTCAAAAGAGTTTGCTTTTATAGTTAACCCTTTCTTAGTAGCTTCTGATATTCACTTCAAATTCAATAAAAGCTCTTTATAAAAGAACTCCGAAGGATAAGCCGACCATCCCGCCCTGAAGGTGCCTGTTTTCTCCTGGCTCAGAAGGGAACACAGGCTGATACCAATTTGCTCCATAAGGAGCCTTTCATCTAAGAATTTCAAAATGCTTTAGAGAGAAATTAATTCTCCTAACCTACTCAGGAAGGATTACTAATACTATTTACAAGAATTTCTCAGGAGATAACAGCCCACACAACTTGCCTGAAGCAACAGAACACATCAGGACATGCGTCACATCACATGATTTCCAGTGCTGTGTTCGTTCTAGGCTAGATCCTTGACCCTTAGAACCACAGTAACGTGTAACTCAGACTATCCTCAGACAGCCGTACATGAATATTCTGCCTTCTTAAATCTGCCTTTAGAGCATAAGGTTCAGATGTCACCTCAAAATAAAAATCTCACCTAATGATTTTTCCCTAATCATTTAAAGAATGGGATTTCTACACTGTGAATCCTTAAGTCACTAAACAGTAACTTTCTATCCTAAGGTCGAATTACTAGTAATAATTATATAAATGCAGCTTAAAAAGAAGCAACAGCAATTCACAATTTCAGTTACACTGATAAACTTCTCTATGACTTGCAATAGAAAGCAAGAGTATGCTATTATTTCAAAGAGATTACCTAAGTCTACCTTCATTCAGTTAAGACTAGTTCAGGCAACAAAAGACACACACAGCTTGGCCTTCAAGATAATTTAGCTCCTCTCCTTCCTTGGTCCTCTTTCAGGAGTTGCTGCCGGGGGCTGACATCCGGCCCCTTCATTTCCTTTCTTCTTTTCTCCAGTTTTCCCTCCAGTATTATTTTTCAGTCCCTTTGCTCAGAGTTCAGAATCATTCATCTCAAGCATTCTTAAACTCTTTGCTACAACCTCCAGCATTCAACCCAAACATAATGGGATGGATGTCACAGATTAGAGGTCTCTCTCCAGCCAAATAAAGAGAGAACTCGCCTAGGTCCACTCTTTTCCAGTGGGATTTTTATTTCAGGATTAATCAACAAATAGATGTTCAAGAGACTCCTGAGCCGAAGCCAGGAACAAGCCGGGTTTGAGCCCCACACTCTAAGCGGACTTATCCTGGGGTCGGCTACCTCCCCAACTGCTCCGTGCCTCCTTTTGCAGCAGTATTTTCTCCCCTCGTCCTGCCACGGTATCGATTTAATGCTGAGCCGTGAGACGCAGTAAAAGTCCTGCTCCGATTTGTCAGAACAGCAGGACATTAGGTGTATTTTCTTTTTCATCTTAACTTCCTGTAAGATTATGTGTATGTGTGTATATTTTCACTCTGGTTTTTCACAGTATTAAAGGTAAACTTTGCTATGATTAAGACAGATATCTGTGTTTTTCAAATGAGTTTCTAAAAGACATGGCCAGTAGAAGGAGGCAAACCTGGGTTCCAATCTCGACCAATTAGCTTAATATTGGTGTTACCTTAGGCACGTTGCTAAACCTCCTAGCCTCCAGTTTCCTCATTGGTAAGATGAGAATACTACTACTTACATCATAAAGTTACTGTAAGTGTTGAATTAGAATTATGTGACGGATTTGACAATAGTTTCTTCAACTGTGGGGTAGATACTTCATAAGTCTTAAATTATCCCCAAAATAGCAAATGTTTAATAAACATATACAAACCAGTAGCTTCCCTCCTGGATGTTGTTTTAGGAACAGAAAAACATTTTAAAGGTTAAATCCCTAAAAAGGAATACAGGAATATATCCCACTATAACAAATATCAGTAAAAAGAAAAATGCCATATAATACAATTTTAAAACCTAAGGCTTCAACTAATGGCAGTGACTATATACTCAGAAGGGTAAACCTCTCTACTAGGTATTCTGAAGCAAGGTCTACAAAGAGTCCGAGACCAAGCAAAACTATTTATGTATATTTTTCTCATGAATGGCTACTTGGACTTCAGATTCTTTAAAAAACCCAGTATCCAAAAGAGACTCTGAATAACTATTCTATTCAAATAAGATTGCTTTATTGTTCATGAAATAAAAGATAAAATGACAGTCAAGTCCCACAAAATAACTTGCAGCCATTTGATGAAATATTTCAGAGTATATAATAGCTCTACTCTTGCTCTGTGGTCAAAAGTGACACGCTTAACACACAATGTAAACATATATATATGCCTTGCTATTAAAGTGTACAGCTGAAACTTACTGGATTTTGTTAACCAATGTTACCATAAAAATAGAAAAAGAAAGAAAGAAAAAGGGGGAGGGGAGAGAAAGAAAAAGAAAGAAAAAGAAAAGAAAAAAGAAAGAAAAGAAAAAGAAAGACAGAAAGAAAAAAAAGAAAAGAAAGAAAAGAAAAGAAAAGAAAAAAGAAAAGAAAAGAGAAAAGAAAAACAGAGAGAAAAAAAGAAAGGTCACACTCTTAACTGACACTTGGGAGAGCCCAGTGCTGACTGACTTTGCCAAGCCTCAAGAACTAAGGTAAACAAGGGTGTGAGATGGAACTGGAACCTTTCAGGTTGTAAGAGCTATTATCACTTGTCTTGGGACATCTCAGAAGTCAGCAATGACCCAGAGAGTTGTTTTGACAGACGAGGTGTAGGAAAGCACTGGTTACGTCCCCTTTAGAGGTAGCCTGGAAAGAACTCAGATCTGGAGGTCTGGGTGCAAATCAAAAATTGTGCTTTATTAGTTTCCTCTTATTTCCTTCAGAGTTGGAGTTTCCTCATTTGTAAAATGAGTCTACTGGATGTCTTCTCTGCCATATAGAGTGGCTGTGCGTCTTTGTAAAAAAAATCATATACGAATATTTGTTGAAAAATATTTTAAAGTACATACACTGCCCTATACACTTGTGTTAGAGATAACAAAAAGCGTGCCTAGCTCAATGTCAGGGACACAGGTGCTCAATAAATAGTCGCTAAACAGACATACTGTGACTTTCTTCTCAACTGACATGGGCACATCTACATAGAAAGCCCGAGGTGGACGACACTGCTACCACACAGCTCTTTAAAACTCTGAAATGCTTTATACGCTGCCTGGACTCTCTTCTGAACAATTTAGGGCTCGGTCTCTGACACAGTCCACCTTCAAAAAATCAGACACCTTGTAGCTAAACATCCCACTTAAGTGAGCCTCCTCCTCTAGCCCTACTATCATCCATTCAACAAATATTAACTGAATGCATACTAGCTGTTAAAAAAGATATAAAAATAAATCATTTTCATCCCAAAAGAACATACAATTTAGTAGGCACAGAGGAATGCACCAAGCATCTAATGAATGAATTCTAATTTGCTAGAGCTACGCTAGGAATACCGAGATTTGCATGAGCTCAGCCTTGAATCATGAGCACAACGTCACACCAAGGAGATCAGGCATGTATCCTAACAGCAGTAACACAAAGCCAAGTGCCAGAAGTGTGAGTACACCAGAGTGAACTTTATACACAGAGCCTGGGTTCCATTCCTGGCTCTGCCACTTAACTAGCTACGTAACCTGGGCACCCTCCTGAAATTCTCAGGGCCTCTATTTTCTCATCTGTCAAACTGAATAATACCACCTCCTTCACAGGACTATTGTGAGGATTTGATCGACTAGTTTCCCAGCATTTAGAGTCTAGCAGTCAACAGACAGTCAGTCACTAGATAGTCAATAAATGGTAGCTGCAATCACTAATAGGCATGTCTTAAATATTTACTGAACTCTAATACAGACCTGGGATCACAGGCATGAAGAATAAGACTAATTCTCCACTTTTGATATGTAAACCAAAAAAAATTCATTGGCAGGATTACTTCTTTTCCAGATATGATTTACGTGAGTGCTGTGGAAGCACAGAGAAGAGAAAGAATAGAAAAATCTGGCCTTGAACTCTAAAACAGGGGTCCCCAAACCCCTGGCCTGTTAGGACCCAGGCCGCACAGGAGTTGCAGTGCTAGCATGACCGCCTCAGCTCCACCTCAGATCATCAGGCATTAGTTTCTCACGGGAGCATCAGTTATCCTGTCCCTGGTGCCAAAAAGGTTGGGGACCACTGCTCTAAAACAGGAAGTTGGAAAAGTGGGTTTGAGCAGAAAGAGAAGTCGGGAATTGAAATAAAGAACAAAACAAAGAAGGAAAACTTTAGAGACTATAGCTGTGAACAGTATTCCCCAGAAGCTTCCTATAGGTAAGGGAGCAGACAACCAGAAAAGTAGGTGGGGCCCAGATCTTTGAAGACATAGGATACCAAACTAAGCAATGTACACATTGCCATGGATGCAGATCTGGGGATAGCAAAGAAGCAATTAGGAAAATGCTCTGACAGCAGACAGACTACAAGGGAAGGAAGATCTAAACTGAAAGGCCAGTTAGAGACTGCCGGAATGGCCTAGGCAAGAGGAAACGAGTACTTGAAATAGGCTGGGCAAAATGGGGGCAGTAGGTACATACGTGGGACACAGTCTGATCCTGGGAAGTGAATATTATTGCCTTAAAGAAATTAAGTCCCGTATTGCCAGTTTTAGTCTCATTTCCCAATACTATTATCTCAAACTACTAAAAGTCTTAACTATGTCCAGCACTTAGTATTCCAATAAGCACTTTTTTGCTCACTTTGCTTTTCCTCTCAGAGATACCACCAACAGGTATTTTACACAAGTGGTTTCAAAACTCTGCAGGCACTGATTTACATACAAAGAAGTTTCCCTGTAAAAATACTTGCAATCTTGCCTTTAAGAACTAAAATGTTCTTGAAAGCCAGAACTCTTTGAGCAAAAAGAACTTTATTCATAGTTCTCAGAATTTAGTGGCTTCCTCGTTCAAATTTTACACATGGACATACAAGTTCTAGCCACAGTTAGCACATGTCCCTATTTTCCTATTCAGGTATGAAGTGTAACTTTCCTATTGAGTTACCGTTTGCGGTTTCCTAACTATTCTATTTTGGATATTAAAGAATAGTCTTTTGTTTTCTCCACTACTAATTATTCAGCAATTGATCTTGACCAAAACTACCTTATAGGTTAAATTAAGTCTCAAACTTGATATTTATCACAAATACCTGAGGGGGCTTATTTAAAAATATATATAAAGGCAAATCCTAGCTCCTTCTAGAGGTTTACTTAACAAGAACGCAGGTAAAGCCTAGGCACACGTATTCAACAAGCATTCCAGAGAATTCTGGGCAGGTCGTCCCTAGACTAGGTTTTTACAACTTTCCTATAGGCAGTCATTTAAGCTCATCGGTTCTCTCCGGAAGGCTTCTCACTCCCTGGTCTTCTACAGTAAGTACACTAAAAGCCAGGGAAGTTCTGCTATTGCTGCTGTTATTTACCGGGAAGGAGACAATGGAAGAAGCAACATTTAGAAGAGAAAGGTAGAAGCAGACATTTTAAAAAGCTCTCTCTCCATATTTTATGTTGCAATTAAAGTATGAAATCTTAACCTTATGTTTTAAGGTGTTGACTTTAGGATTATAACACTAATCCTATAAGCACTCAATTCTCCACTAAATGCCTTTCTCCACTCAAACCAAATGTTCCCTAAAGCATTTCAGAACCCACCATTTAGCCCCAAATGTGGGCAACGTTTCAAACTAGCAGTCCTTAACTTTGTGTCTCTTCTTCCATTTTTTAATACTCTTTAAAAAAACAAAAATAAATCAAATGATATAAAGTAGACTGGTAAGTTTACTTAAAAGAGCTGTACTAACTGATTTAATTATGAATCAGTGGCGTGCTTTCTTTCACCCATGGCACTGCACCTCCCTAAATGTCTGAAATTAGCTATGATCACATGGAATGGAAAACATCAGATCGAATCAATAAAATGTGTCCAAAAGCTTATAAAACCAGATTCCTTTTATTCCCACTGATGCTAAGACCAGGATCACCTGTTGAATTTATACAAAGATTAAATGCCTACATAACTTTTTAAGTGCAAATTTATGTCACAGGTGGAGCAAACGGAACAATCATACAGGAAGGAAAATTAATAGACCTTGCAAACTAAAGGTCTCGGTAACACAATATAGTCTAAATCAAGCCAAAGGCCTTTTTCTCTCTTCAATTATTTTCCATTAAGTTGCTATTTGTCTTTGAAATCTATCTCCATTTCATATACCCATTTTTCAAAACCACAAATTCTTTTAGAAAAGGTAATAAATAAAATGCAAATTAACTGTTAACATCTTTCCTAGGGGCACACACAGCTAAACAGATTTTACACTGAACTGAAGCCTCAGGTTTACTTTATCAGAAGGCAATGTTTAAGCATGTTCCATTTCTTAAAAATTATACAGATACAAAGACAAAAAGATAATCAGCAAAAATTAGAGCAGATATATCAAGGTGATAAGCGTTATGAGGCTTTTTAACCTGGTAACCAACCACACCTGGTATAGAGCATTACCCATGTTGCATATCCCTTTAAACATGCACCTAGCCTCCAAGCATTTTGCCAGTATGGTAGGCCATGACCCCTCCCTCAGTGGACTGTCCCAAGGTAGCAGTGCCACCACACCCGCCACCAGGCAAAGGAAAGATTTCTTTCTCCCTTTTCCCTACATCCAATTATTAAATCTGAGCTAGAAAAAAGACACCTGAAGAGAACCTCACTCAGAGGAGGTTCCTGGTTGCTCTTCCCTGAGCCAAGGGTTTCTGGGTTTCCCTCCCAGAAAATTAAAGACTATGACAGGGACGACGAAAGTAAGCATTTCCTGATCCCCTTTTCTGAGTACTTCCCTAAACAGCTCACTTACAGCAGTTTGCACTACTGCTAAAAATGATTAAATGATTTAGATTTACTCTGAAACAGGGACAAGAGTAGATCTTTTACAAACGTATTTTAAAAGATGAGAGTAGTTACGTATGCCCTTCCTCAGTTCTGAAGTTTACCCCACGTCTCATCGACCGCTGTTAGCACGTGAGCTAGCCCCAGCGTGCTTCTTTGTCATTTTACCAGGATGGGCTCCATGTGGAGGTTCCTTCGCATCCACCTGGCTCTGAAAGGACGGCTGCGACCCCGAAGGGCTCCAGGGGCTCGCTGCCCGCACACGCGGGCGAAACACACATTACAGTCTCCTACCTACCTTCAGGGTTGGACCATAGCCGCCTATCTTCCTCCTTTTCACAAACACAACGGGCACGCCGGTTTCCGAGGTCAGTTCGGACAGTGCTCCCTCGAGGCCCCGCCCGTCCTCTGTGGCACAGAAGCAGAGAAGGGAGCGGGTCAGGCTTCCCGGCCGCGGCGGGAAGTGCGCGGCGGAGGCGGGGCTTGCGCGGCGCCAACCGCGCGCCCGCAGGCCACCCGCAGTCCGCCCGCCCTCCGGCGGGACAGCGCCACCTGCCTCAGCCCAGGCAGTGACCTAGGCCCGCGCGCGCGACCAGCCTCGGATCCTGGACCCGGTAGAAGGGCACAGAAGCTGGAAACATGGCCTCGAGGCTGGCTCCTAAGGCCAGAGTTCCGGTCAGACTCAGACTCAAATCATCACCAAGTCACTCTAAACTTAAACGACCTACTTTCTCAGTACTTTCCCAGTAAATCTGGAATTCAGGAAAGCCTCAAAAGGGAGACTTAAGGCCCATTTATCTCAGCTTTTATAAAGCACCACCCAACTTAATCCTCCTTTTAAGTCTGCATCCACACAGAATGCCAAAATCTAGCTTCCAATGTTTTTTTTGAAATTTGAACCCCTGGGGCAAGATAAACACTGCCCACTTAAGTTGATTTATTTAGGAACCTTGAAACAATACACAGCAACACCCTATATGACATGTCATAGGAGCTAATGGTCCAACTTACAGCCGGGTGAATTCAGAATGAGTCAGTGAGAGCATTAAAAATAGACTACAGTTACACTTACGTCAGGCCCATTCAGGAGACAAAAGCCAACCCAACACTCAAAAGTATAATTGTCTGGTAATAATAGTAATAACAATAGTAGCTAACACTTCTGTAGTGTTTTGTATATGTGAACACTTAAATTTTCACAACTACTTTTTGAAGTAGGGCCTAGCAGGTCCATTTCACAGATAGGGAAAGTGAGGCACAAAAAAAGCTAACCTGCCCAACTTCAAGCAGCTAGTCAGTCAACAGCAGAGCCAGGATTCACACCCAGGCAGTGTGGTGTAGGCTATTATCATCCGCTACCCAGGTACTGCCTGATATAGTGAGATATATAGCATTGGTTCCACTCTTAGCTGTCCTGTTTAATTGCCTGGGGCAAGTCATATGATCCTGAGCCTTGGTTTCCCCACTTACAGACATGGAAATACATTATGACTTGCCAACGGCTCAGGATTTCTGAGGATTCAATGGTGTAAAATTCCTTGAAAGGCAACCTCAAATTGTTTTACTCTCTTAAGGCTGTCGACGGCCTGTCAATCCATCACATTATCTACAGTTCAAGACTTTATGCACTAATAAATGATGCAAACCCCATTTTCTCAGATATTCCGCAAACTGTTTCTACAAAGAACTAGAGGAAGGCAACAAGGGAGCCAGTGTCGCTTTCCACAGGCCAAGATTTCACTGACCCGTGTGAAAAAATGAACGCCTCCCAAGAAGCTCGCTTACCTTAGAAAAACCTCACCCCTACTCAGACCCGCCTTAAAACATCTCCCTTCTCCTGCATTGCTCACGCACCGGCAGGCGAATGCTTAAGTTCCCAGCATGCCGACAGCCTGAACACCCGGAGCTTTGTCCGCTGTCAGCTAACCCGAAGCTTACATGAACACGAGCTCTAGGACATCAGGCTCTTCAGACGTCCCACCACCTTCCGCTCCGATGCAATGCAGGACAGAAGCAAACAGGGGAACCGGTTTGCAGGTTCCTAGCGATTCCAAGAAGCCACGCCCTTCCCTGAGTGGGCGGGCCAACAGCTAGAGTCAGAATGACAAAGCAAAAATCCACTCCTCGTGCAGCCCTGGCAACCTACGCTAAAGGTTTAGCAAACCAGGAGCCCCTAATTGGGTGATACCATATCCTCTTCCTGCTTATAGCGCCACCCTCCTCCCTCAAGACAGGAGAAAGAAAAAAAAAATTAAGGAATGTTTGGAACCAAAACAAGAGTGTGTTTTTAAATGAACAAAACCGGACTATGCCCTAAAGCAGTGACTCTAGAACTTATCTGTGCACTGCAATCACGGGATGATCTTTAAAAATGCTTACGCCCCACTCCCACTCCCAGACATTGTGATGTCATCGGTATGGGGAGCAACCTGGGCCTCTGAGTTTTAACTCTCTGGGCAATAGCAAAGTTGGGGACCCAATGCCCTCAGGTAATAGATTAGTCAGCCTGGCAATTCCCGAAAGTAAGTTATCAGGCTTTTAAAAGAAACTTCTAGTCCACCCTGAGTAATTCTGAAAAGAAGTGACAAATTCTCACTAACACATAACTTCCCCTTATAGTTCTTCCTCATCACACTCAGGTTTGGGTTTGTCATGTTTTCAAGAAAACTGAGCACATCTTTAAGTCCTGCGATGGCCGGCCACTCGCAGCTGCCCTAGTGAGCCATACTCTCAGACTTCCTTGCTCTTACTCATATTCCTACTCAGCACCTTGCACGAGTAGGTAGCTATGACTATTTGCTAAACAAATTAAATAAAGAAATAAAGAAACGTATATCTTCCCCACTTCTTTGTCTGGATACTGCCCAACTAAAGCGCACTTGGGTGAAAGGGTTGCTGGTTTCTTAATCTGAATCTTTGAGTCTCTTCCAAGCCTCTCACCCACTAAACTGACACTGTCCCTGTATGATAAACCACCACTAGTTTACTCCTTCTGGGGTCCCTAGAACACACGACAGGGCTAGCACAGTTCCATCACCTGAGGGCATTGGGTCCCCAACTTTGCTATTCAGGAGACAATGTGATTTAAAGAGCAAAGAATGTAAAATGTGACAGAAAGAAAGCTGGAACCAATGGAGAAAACAAACTCTGTATTAACCATTTGATAGGCCTTAGCTCATTTCATCTGTACAATAACAGCCCACGAGCCAAGGTCATAAACTCCTCATTCTTAAAAAAAATATATAGAACTATAGCTGATTTCGAAAGTATGTCTTAGGTGAGAGACTTTAAAATAAATTTAACTTGAAATAATGTACTAAAAGCAAGTGATAAGGACTTGTTTTGAAGTGCCTTGTATGACAGACAGGTCAGTTACTATAGTGAATATTTGATAACAGCAAAAGAGGAAAAGGTTAGATAAGGCATTTAACTTCACACTATTCTTAAATGAGCAAATTGTAGCACAAATTCCTAGAGTAGCTCCACATAGTTATTTTTTTTTTTTAAGTAAAAAAAATCACCATTTTTAAAAACCTTTGCTTTTCTTTTAAACCCTTCTTGCTGCTGTTAAGGGCCCAGATGCCTTACCCTTGTCACAAAGTAAGAGAACTCCTTAGTTCTACTTAGATGTTGGTTAATGGAAAAAGTGCCCCATCTCCCAGCACTTCCCATCATGCAGCATCTGTTCTAGCCATATATCTTATACCTCTTGGCTGAGCTCATGTTATTCCCTCTGCCCGAAATTGTTTTCCCTAAAGACTACTTTCAAACCTCATCTGAAATGTCACTTTCTCTGGGAAGTGTTTATCATTCCTCCCTTCCTCTGTCCCCCCGAAAATATCTAAAAATAATTACAAATCATCTAAATCCAAGAGAGCTTTGGGAAGGCAAAACCCTTATTTATCTTGTCTTCCCAGAATCTGCTATATATAGTAAGTACTCAGAAAATGCTTGAAAACACCCTCTGTGTTCCTGAGCTAACATCTAAGCACATTATAAACAGATTTATATAGGTGTCTGATCAAGGATCCTACTGCATTGTACTGTTCCTCCTATAAATAAACCTTTCTCACACATGTATACACCACACTGAACTAGAAACCTTTCTGACACTCGAATTTTTCCATTCAAACCTTTAGTAGCTCTCTAGGACCCTCCAGATTCAGTCCAAACTCCTCAATTGTACTGACCTAGCAAGGTCCACCTTTATCAAACCTAGCTATCCACAAAGTCTGCCCCCTACCTAAGTAGCAAAACACTACTGGAGAAAAACAGGAATTGAAAGAGTGATTTCACTTTAAAGTCAAGACCACAAACCTTAATGTGCCCCCAAAGCTGCCCAGCAAGGCTTTACATCTCTGGTATTTCTGTTTTACCAGTTTCCAAAGTGAATACTTCACACTTATTCCTCTTTTCTCAAATCTCTAATACACCTACACCTTGCCATTGGCTCGGGACCTACTTTCTACTTTAAGAAAGAACTTCCTCCTATTTCCCTCTCAACCACCAAGCTGCCATATTACTTGCCTTCACTCCTGTTTTAAGAAGCCCAACTTCTCCACTTGTGTACGGATTCTCATCTTTTGCTGCCTTCTCAATCTTCAATAACTTCACTCCTGGAATTAGCTTCCATTTCTGGCATCATCAGTTTCTGGTTCTCTACCTGATCATTTCCATCACCATACAAACACACTATAGCTTTCCCATTTTCAAACTGCCTCCTATGATCCCGTGTGCCCTAACCCCCCGTAGTTAGCACCCATTTCTTTTCTTTCCTTCGCAAAAGAAAATGAGGAGAAGAATTTTTTGTACCCTGAAGAAGAATAAAGTAGAGTAGGGAGGTGATGGGAAGCAGGATTTTGACACCCCAAAATATGTCTCTTTGGCATAAAATTTATTTTAGACTGATTATTTTTGAGAAACAAAAAACTCGGGAAGAGCTTTTTATCTCCCCCTTAATTGCCTAAAAGAATTTAGGTAGAGGGCCTATTCCAGAAAGAAGAGCTGTCACCAGAGATAACTACAAAGAATATAAAGAAAATGTGGTGGGCTTGGGGGAACTTAGCAAGGCCTGCCCATTCAAAGTCCTTTCCGTGTCCTTGCCATGTCCCACTGTCGTTGCATGGTATAGCAAACATTTGTTTACCAAACATTTGTTTTTCCATCTCCATGTGAATTGCCTTCCTCCCCTTTGAAGTCCCAGACTCCTCCTACCCATTCTCCTTAGCTCTGGTTAGCATTTAAGCCTCAATTGCCTGATTCTCTTTGGGCCTCATTTTTCATGGAGCCCCGTACATATGAAATTAAACTTTATTTTCTCCCATTAATATGTCTCATCTTAACTGAATTCTTAAACCAGCTAGAAGAACCTACGTGAGTAAAGGAGAAATTTTTCTCCCTAACAGAGGTCAAGAAAGATCTAAGATTATGGTGATTAAGCAGAAACCAGAGTGAAATGAAGGAGCAAGCCATAAGAGTATTAGGGAGGGGGCAGGGGATCTTTCTCAGCAGAGGAAACAAGAATTACTAAAGCCCTGAGCTGGGTAGAAATCTATTTAACTTGTCCCAGGATCTGCAACAGAACCAATGTGTCTAAAGCTCAGTGAGCAAGAAAAAACGTGGTAGGTAGTGAGGTCAGAGGAGTAGCCGGGGCCCCAAGGCCATAGTTAAGATTTTGGATTTCTAAATGCGATAACAAGCCAAAGTTTCATGAGAGGATAGGGAAATGATCTAGTTTCTATCTTAGGAGTGTTGCTTTGCTGTGTGGGGAACAGACTAGGGGGTGGGGGGCAGGGAAGTAAGGACTTAGAGTGGACGAACATGGACCAGTTAGGAAGTTACAATGGTGGTCCAAGCTTGGATGCTTGGATTGGTTAAGTGAGAAGATATATGATTTGAAAATAAAGCTACTAAGTTTTGCAAATGGGTGGAATGATGGATGTAAAAGAAAGAGAAGAATTAATTATGACTGCAGAGTTTTGGCATTGGCAACTGGGTAAATGGGGGCACTCTTTAATGAAAAGGGAGAACATTCAGGTAGGAGAAGGAAAGATGGGATTGGAAGAGATGGAAAACAATAGTTTAGGACAAATGGAGATGCTGAGTAGGCAGTGGTATCTGGAGTTCAAGGGAGAAGTCAGAGCTAGAAATAATGCAAAAGATTTTTAATGCCATGTATACTAGTCGGGGTTATCCATTAAAACAGAACCAATAGGATAGATGGATGGATAGATAGATAGATAGATAGATAGAGATTTATTTTTTAAAACTGGCTCACAATATTATGAGTCTGGCAAGTCTAAAACCTGCAGGATAAGCCAGCAGCCTGGAATTAAGTCAGTTTTAAGTCTGAAGGCAGTCTGGAGGTATAATTCCTTCCTCTTCAGGAAACCTCAATCTTTTCTCTTAAGGCCTTCAAATAATTGGAAGAAGCCCACTCACATTATGGAGGGTAATCTGCCTTACTCGAAGTCTACTGATTTCAATGTTAATCACATCAGAAAATATCTTCATAACAACATCTAGACGGGTGTTTGTCCAAACAACTGGGCACCAACTTGACACAAAATTAACTATCACGTCATAGAACTAGATGAAATTACCCAGAGAATTAATATATTTAGAGAAATAAAGACAGTCCAGGACTGAGCCCTGGCAAGATGCAAAGGAGGAGAGGGGTCCAGCAAAGGAGCCTGAGAAGGAGCTGAAGGGAGGAAGGCAAAAAAAAAAAGAGAGAGAGAAAGAATGTGGTGTCTCAGAAGCTAATGAAGAAATGCTCCAAAAAGGAGGAAGATCAACTCTACTGCATGCTGCCAAGAAATCCGGCAAGGTAAGGACTAAGCCATAGAAGCCATTGCTGATTTTTATAAAAATGATGGGGAGAAAAAGACTAAATAGAGGAGGTTCAACAAGAAACAGAAATAAGGATGTAGAGGTCTTATGTATACCTAATGTTTTCAAGAAATTTTGCTATGAAAACAAAAAAGTGGGAAAGGAGCTAAAAAGGGACGAAGGATCAAGGAAGCCTTTTTGTTTTATTGTTTTGTCCAAGAAGGGAATTATTAAGGCATATTTTGAGGCTGAAGGAATAATCCAGTACAATCTCCAACGAGGAAAGGCATGAAAGATTGTTACAGAAGCGAAGTCCTTTGAATAGACATCTACTCTGAAGTCAAATCTAGATTCTATCTCTGATTAGAGAATCATGTTTCTCAATCGCTCAGCTTCCTCATCCTCTTTCTAGGCTCTCTGTGGACCTTCTATCTCTTTCTCATCCAAATGTCTTCTGATTCTCTATGCCCCAGCCCTTCGCCCTTTTTGGGTCTCTTTAATGACCATATTACAGGGCTTTGCTAACTCTCAATCATTCATTAAACCTTAGTTCAAATATGCCTTCCTTGAGGAAGCCATTACAAAGGCCACCCCCCCTTACGAAATGCTCCCGTGTTACTATGTATTCTCTCTGCTTAATATATCAGCACTGTCCAACCCAATAGCCATTTACTGCATGTGATTACTGAGCGGTTAAAATATGGCTAATGCAAGCACAGATATGAACATTTCATTTTATTTAAATAATTTAAATGTAAATAGCCACATGTGGCCAGGGACCAGGATTATTTATGCTCGCTATAGTGTTTCCAGAATTTAATATAGGGTCCACACCTGGTAATTGATCAATAAATTTTTTAAAAATTCAATCTGTAAAATGGGATATTACTAGTTAATTTGTGGATTCCATCATTTTCCAAAGAGGAGAGGTAAAAAAAAAAAAAAAGCCTTTATATAGTAACTGTCGAAAGTTCTCCAATCTCCTATAAAGGTGAATTTGATCTTTAAGAATTTGATCTATCCCAGACGGTAGCTGGAATACTAAATAAGAATATACTGGGTGGTCTGAACAAAATAGCATCTGTAATATGCCTAGCAGCATGCCTGGAACACAGTAGGTGCTCAAAATATGGCGACCCATACTTCACAGAGAAGCAAATAATGGTGTGGGAAAATTGGTGAAGGCTTCGAAAAGCAAGTGATACCTATAAATGAACCATATCTTGAGGAATAATGAAGGTAGTAGTGGTGGGGGCGGAAGTAATGCCTAAGACTGTTTCACTGTTTATTATGTGCCGGGCATAAAATCTGGCACATAACTAATTTAATCCTCCCAACAATCCAATGAGTGAGAGACTATTATTTTTCCCATTTTAGGGCTGACAAAAACTGAGGGATAAAGAGGATAATTATCTTAGCCATGGCAACCTAGGTGATAACTGAGAGAGCTGAGACTGATACCCAGCCCTTGGCTCTTACCACTTGAACAGAATTTTTCTGGGGAGCAATATGTACAAAGACGCAGCACCAGGAAAGGTGCTGAGTTATTGCATGGAATACAGACGCATAAGAGGAAATAAAACTATAAATATATGTTAGGTTTGGTTTGGGGTTCCCGAAGCAGTTAGGGACCTGGCTCTTTTCCCTGTATTCTCAGTTAACTCTCAGAATTATCCAAGAGTTAACATCCATACTACAAAATTAGAAACTAATTTTGCAAGAAGTAAAGAATCTTGCCAAAAGTTACAGAGCAGGTGTGTTGGAGTTGGGATATAAGTCCAGGTATGTCGACCTCCAGATCTATTGTTTGTCTTACAATTCAAAAATGTACACAGTGAGGTACAGGCTAAAAAAGAGGTAAACAATGACATACTGTAAGGACAGAGAGAAAAAAAAGCATTAACCTCCCAACAAGGGCCAGGAAAGATTTCGTCCAGGAAACATCCACCCTGAAAATTCCTGCTTGGGTGACCACGATCTCTGTGAAGCCTTCTCTGACCAAACGTAAAACTAGATGCCCCTCTATTTCTTACATTGAGCTCCATTAAAACCACCTGCCTACATGTCTGCCAACCTTAGAACTGTCACTTATTGCGCACCTGTGTGTCAGGAGCGTTACATGTTCTCATTTACCGCCTCGATGACCCTTTGGGATATGTATTACCATCTCCATTCGCAGATGAGTGAGCCCAAGGTCTGATAGCTAGTTTGTGATTTACGCCCTCATACTCTTCTCTCTCCACCACTTCTTGAGGAGCTGGTCTTTATATCCCCAGTACCTGGCACAGTGCCTTCCCCATCATAGATACTCACTTGAGGTTTCAATTCAATGAGCACTTCGGCAGGCTTTCGAATGTTAATAGAGCAAAGAAGAGAATCTAAGGTGTTCTGGTAAACCAGCTTTAGGTGGTAGTGGGGCGATATCTACTTGGTAGCATTTGCCAGTTTGGAGTAGGGTGGGGTATAAATACTCCCATTTGGCTAATTTCACGCTATCAACCTGCTTACAAATTTCTGAATGTTTAACAATGGCTCTCTTGAGTTGGTAGGAGCCAGCTCCAGCACACCACCCAAAAGCTCAAGGTCATCAGGTATAGCTACTTTACCCCCTACCTCTCCCCTTCAGGGCTGTCCTTTATGATTGGACTTCACTCCCACCTCCAAAGACAAGACTAAGGATTGCTCTACCTCTGCTAAAGCTCACCTTTTCCAGAGCCCCACAACCTATTCTAAGCCATCTGAGAGATCCCCACGTTCCTTAAACATGCTCTCCCTATCTTATATCCAGGACTAGTCAAACCCTTCTGCCTTCAAATGTGCTCAGGTCGCCTCTTTTATAAATACTTGAGCTGATCCCACAGCCTCATCTAGCTTTCTCCTAACAAGGATGGCCCAATAGTTATGGGAGCCTCCTCTGAAGTTACATAACCTGGCCTTTCTGTTGACATGTCCTCACACAAGTTCGGTTGACTCTCTGAACCTCAGTTTACTCATCTGTAACATGGTGATAAATATAGCACCTACACTTCATGTGGTGGATGTGGAAGTCAGCTGAGTAGGTAGATGTAAAGGGGTCAGAATGAGGTAGGTAGGTATTCAATACCTGAGTTATCATCATTATGTCCTTATGCATGCCATAAATCCAAGAAGACCTCTGTGTGCTTAAGAGTCTGGATTTTCCCCTTTTACAGGTTAGTTACTCACAGTACCTGCCAACAATGTGTTACACTAGACGCTGTTCAAAACTTAATTCAAGGAGGTAACCCATTCATCTTTCTTTTAATTAGCACCCTATGGCCAAGCTTGCCATTTTCGACAACGCATCCATTCTCATTACTCTGAGTTTGTTCTTTCCCTGACAGAAAAAAAAACAAAAATGTAATTTTTAAAAGTTAAGTTTCTTAAACAACTTGCTAAAAGGAATGGAGGGGACATGAGGAACTTGTTTTAAAAAGTGGTACATGCATTTTGCATTTTGTGTACATACACCCATCATGTAGATACACTAGAAAATGCAGAAATAGTCCCCTCCTGCACTCCATTTGTTTGAGGTTGCTCAGTGTTCCATTTTAATTCTAGAGGAAAGAAAACATTTTTAATCTAGAAAACCACTGGCCAGCAGAGCTTCAGGAGGTAAACTCTATTGCAGTAAACTCTCAGACATCTTATCTTATAAAATGAGATCAGCCACCTCACCACCAGGCCAAGTGGCTGGGTGAATATTAATTAATAGTGGCTAACAGCTTTTAGTTCTTACAGATGAAAGACATGCCACATACCTTATTATTATCACAATTAACCCCTAAATTCTCAAACTCTATTAGTTAATATTCAAAGGAACATGCCTCTCTAATTACTCCAAGAGCTGAAATTACAGAATCCCAAGACAGTTGACAACTACGAGTCATTGGAAGGGGGCTATTGTCCTCTCACAGAGCTGAGCCTAAAGTGGCCTTCAATCTTCCTGGTTGGCAACTAATACTCCAGACCCTGATTTGAAAGAAGAGTGACTTACATAATCTTTCAATAATCTCAGGAACTCTTTTGAGGCTGTGTTGTAATGAAGGAGGCTGAACTATCTCCTACTCCCCTTGATAGGGTTCAATATGACCATTAAGTGAGTTTACTAAACCTGTCATTGGCCTGAATGCAAACTATTTTCCATCTCACTATCATCATATAAAGACCATATTATGGTGCCTCTATATTTATGATTTAAATAGGAGACAAATGTATGGTTTATATGGAAATTATTGTACTAATTCCTTTAGACAAACCAACCTCAGCTGTTCCACAGGCAAAACCAAGATGTTATTAGCGTCACTATCTGAACTCTTATTTTTAGTATGCACATAACTTCTCGAAATAAAGATTTCATTTCCCAGTCTCTTTTCGGCATATAATGTTTAAATGACTGGATTCTGGTCAACAGGATGTAAATGAACTGTCATGGTCAACTTCTGGAAGATGTTCTTAAATGGAAAGGACATGCTCTCCCTCAACAATTCTCCTAACTCATGGCTGGATTTGGCTACCAATCTTGGAACATAAGATGGAAGACAAATGCTGAGAACTATAGATCATGAGACTAGGAGGACTCACCATTGGGTCCAACACTTAGACTATGGTAAAAGCCCTGGACAGACTACCTCTCTCTAGACTTCTTTTAGGTGAGAGAGAAATAATTCTACATCTAGTTTAAGCCACTGTTGTTTGGGGTTTGCTGTCACATGTGGCCAAACCTCATTCTCACTAAAACACTTTACATTACATTAGAGTAACACATATTTCCATTATAGGAAATTATAAATAAAGAAATAAAATAAAGGAAGGAAAAGAGTCATTCAGAAGCTCACTATCTGGATGCAGTACAGATCTAAGGCTCTTGTTTTACTCCACAGACTTTTCCTGAGTGCTCATATTCATTCAAACCTCACCTGTAGAGTAAACCTGCCACTCGGCCGGACCAATGTATCCAATAGACTACGTGTCCACACTGGAAAATCACAGCGTGTCCAAGGTCAAAGCCTTCATCTCCCCTAGTCTAAATCCTGTCTCTTCTCTCATGAATGATACCACCATCCTCCCTTCTTCGTGGCAGGAATCGAAGCAGCATGCTTGACTTCTTCCTCTGCTTAACCTTGCACGGGATTGTGATCATTTGTCTGCCATATCAAAATTTTCCCCTAAGAAAGAACCGGATCTTAGTCATCTGTGTTTCCTTGGGGCTCATTGTACTGGCAACATAGATACACAAATATTTGAGTAATTATTCATATTTTGTGTATTTCTTTCCAGTCCTTTACCTATGTTTTTAAAATGAAATGTGACGTATCTACAAAAACTATTTTAAACTCTTTATCTTCTCCATTTAACATTATAGTATTAAAAATTTTCCCATGCTATTAAAATCTCTGTGTGAATCATTTTTAATGGATGTATCATATTACACAAGTTAGCAGCTACTACTGAGTCCTGACCCTATGTCAGGAATAGAACTAGGCATTTTACATACATCCTCAGTAGATCCCCACTTCACAGATGAGGAAAAAAGGCTCAAAGGTGCAAAGAGCTCTCTACTTACGTCTACGAGTAATGACCTGTGATAGATAATGAGTCCATGAAAGGCAGAACTCATATAATTAATGTATAAGAGGAGCACCTCCAATATTCATTAATAGAATAAAAAGAATCGACAATTTATTAGAATGCATACCTGTCAATTAAAAAGAGATTTATCTTGCCTTATATAAAGCTTAATCTAAATCTATCCTTTTCATATTTAAGTACACTGGGAAGAGGACATTAATTGAACATTATGTTAGGTGCATTACAAACATTATCTTATTTAATCTCACAGAACTCTATGATTAAATTTGTTAACACTTGAAGTGCTTAGAGCAGTGGCTCACAGAAACTGTCATATTAGCACTTCTTGCTATTATTATTATTCCATAAGAACATGAACAGATAATTCCGATAATGAAATACAGTTAATGAAATACAATTTAGATAACGTACCACAGCACATAGAAAAAAATTTTGCTTCATTAATAGTCGAAGAAATACACATTAAAATAAAGACTTTTTTTACCTCTCATATTAGCAAATAGTAACTTTGAAAACCTATTATTATTTCTTAAAACTTCATTGAGCTTGTAGGGTTATCAATTAGTACACATCATTTAAAAGGCTCTAGAACTTTAGAAATGTTCATACTCTGACCCAGAAATCCATTCCAGTGGTCTATCCTATGAAAATAATTCTAAATACAGCAAAAACTTCATGTACAAAGGAAAATATTTCTAACCTGTTATTCCATAATAACGAAAAATTGGCAACACGCTATTTGTCCAACCTTAGCGTAATGGCTAAGTAAATATATGGAACATTTAATAGCAACTGAGAAAATTATTAAGAACTTTAATAACATGCAAAATATTTATTAAATAACAAATCAAAACACAGGCTACAATAAAAGATACACAAAAATATTAATAGTGGTTGCCTCTGAATGTAACCATATGTGGTTTTTGTATTTTACTATACTTCGGTCTCCAAATTTTCTAAAATGTACATTTTTACAGACAAAAGCAAAATGCTTGAAGAATATTTTAAGCTTCATTCATAAAATAAACTGAGCAACCTCCCATGGATCCCTACCTCCTATAGGAAAATCTTTACTTCCTTACTTTTATCTCTCATCATTCTGATTCACTCTAAATGAACAAGCCATGTTTTCTAACATGTTTTTGTTTACGGCTATGAATTCCTTACTTACCACGTTCTTCCACCAGGAAAACGTTTATATAAAATCCTATCACAGCTACTCTGTGATCCTACAGCCTTTCCAGACACCTGATTACATTGAAATGAGAAGGGAGGCAGATACGAACATGTAGAATAACCTTAAAGAATGAGACTGCGCCTTATTCATCCTTTTTCTCTTGCCAAGCCTTGGCACATAACTAGGTGTCCAAAACACATCTGTGGAATGAATAAGCATCATTGCCAAAGTGGTGAAATCTGAGCTAGCCTAGGGTACCTCTGCCTGTAAGGGGCTTTTATTTATTTAAAGAAAGGGTACTGGGGAATCAGACAGGCCTGAGCTTGACACAGCAACACTGAGCAAGTTGATAAAATTCTGAGCATCTGCTTCCTTACTTGTAAAATAGAATTAAATCCAGCAACTTCGCAAGGTCATCGTGAGGATTCAATGAAAGATGTGAATGAAACACTGGCATAAAAATGGAATTCAAATGTTAGTTCCTATCCCTCTTGCTGGGGACATTAAGCCATGCTCTCCATAAGCAGCCAGGGGACAAAGATGATATACATCAGAACCTCCAAGCTAGTGGCATATGGCATCCAGATATACGATTCTGGCAAACTGTCATGCAAGTCCTCCCAAACCTTGTATCTGTTTTCCACACCGAGAGCTGAAGAACGGCAGCAGCTTCCAGACCAAATTAAGGTGATTACACTGAAGTCTGTTCTTCAGATCAAAGTCACTGGGCAGACTCCCAATGCCAAGATATCAGGCTTCATACATCAATAAGCCCTATGGGTGGCAGCTCATCCACAGGGATAGCCAAGGCACATGATCGGCATGGTGACAGGTTGCACAAGCTCTGGTTACAACAGCTGCCATCACATCCGGGAACACCTATCATGGTATCAATACCATGAGCATCATACACAAGGCAGGCAGGGTGAGGCATGAAAGGCTCTGAGAAGGTAGTCGGAGGAGGCAGAGGGGAGGGACCGGGAATTACCGATGAGTTCACTGGCGAGCCAACTATCTTCTGTATTAATAATTTTTTACACTTTGTTTCCTCATCATGAGAAGGTGAAATCACTACCTACCTCACTGATGGTATTCTGTAAAATGAGTCGGACAACATGCACAAGCCTCTGGCCCTGAGAGGACTGCACTGGTGACTATTAGCACTGCCCACGCACAGATACTAACGCCATGTCTTCCAGTGCTAAGCTCCCCTCTCTAATACCGACCTCGGTAGATCTGAGTCAATCTTGATGGCTGTTCTCAAGTGACACCGTAATTTACAGACTAGTCGAAAATACGGTCCAAAAGAGGGAAGAAGATTATGTCAGGGGGGTGGGGGAAGGTAGCTGGCAGCACGCCTTCCCTTCTCGATTTTCTTTGAGAAGTGATACCACTGCGACCGCAGGAACTCACTGCACGGTAACTCCACTATTGATCCATTTAGGTGGCACACTGCACCGGCTGCCACAGGCCCTCAACTCTAAAGGGGATTATATGGGGTGGAGGTGGGGAGGTAAGCAAGCCCAGCTGACTCTGTAAGAGCAGGAAGCACACCTGCTGGTTCCCTGCTATATTTCTAGCACTTAGTACAGAACCTGCCACACAGCAAGCACTCAGTAAACATGCTGGATGAAAAAATGCACCCACCCGATTCTATGCCAGCTGACCCTCTGGTTCTCTGAGAACCTACTATGATCTAGGCACTGAGGAGATTAGGTAGCCAAGGCTGGTGTGAAAACCATGCCTATGGAAGGTTCTTCCTAGAACCCAGCAGAAACAGACAAGCTGTTCATTCATGAAACCAGCAGTTCCAGCCCCGAAATTACAAACTTCTTGAGGAGACGAACCAGACCACACGTCTGTCTTGCGTGGCTGGTTGTGAGGCCCAGCACGCACTGGACAGTGTTCCTCCCATGCTGGGGACACGTAAATCTCACAGAATCCAAAGTTCTGAGATCAACATGCGCACTTCCTACTTGCCTTGGAACTCGGGACGTCAAACTTTTGGTGTCGGTACCCTTTACACTTGTAGATAACTCTTGCGGACCCCAAAGAACTTGTGTTTATATGGAGTATAGCTATCATTATTTATCTCGGAAATTAAAACAGACACATTTAAAAAAATATTTATTCTCTTAAATTAATAATAAACCCATTACGTATCAACGTAACATAATTTAATTAAAATAACTATATTTTCCAAAAGAAATATATAGTGAGAAGGTTGGCATTATTTTTCATTTTTTAAGTTTTTCATGTCTGGTTTAATAAAAGACAGCTAGCTTCTCATATTTGTTTCTTCATTCAGTTTATTTTGATATATGCTGTTTTGGTAGAAATATGTAAGAAACCCTATCTCACAAAGACAAATTGTAAAAAAAGAAAGAAGAAATATTTAATAGGTTTTTTCAGATATCCTTCTCTGATACAATGCCAAAATTCAACAAGCAGTAGTTGATTAAAAGTTAACTGCAACATGGATTCTGAAACCATGTGGATGAGCTTTTCATATTCTATCACATTAAAATCCACTGGTCTATCTTACACTTCGAATGGATCTTTTACCTATGAATGACTTTGTAGGATCATATATTGATCATTCAAAAAATATTTATTCACTAAGTTATACAGATATTCCAAATGTTGACACATTTCAGTACACAATATCAAAAAAATTACATTCATAAATATTACTTTGAAATGACAGGCTCACTTTGTACATTTTGGAGGAAATGTCTGCCAAATACCCCCAGTCTGAATAACTAGAGTTTGACTATCAATCATTCATTCAGGTAGATATGGTGTTCCATTAAAAAAAAAAAAAAAAGCAGCTAGTGCAGTTTGCAACTCGAACTATTAATTCCACAAGTGCTTTTCCTTGAGACAAACATTACACTGCATGCAGCAAAAACACTTCATGCATACTTCCCTCATTACATAGAATATTAAATATATGTATGCTCAAAGGGATGAGATTGAACAACGTTAATCATTTTTACTATTTCATCAACAATAGTTCTAAGTAAAATTGACATTTCCTTATGTTGTGATTGTGCGGCGGTGAAGACTACATATGAACTAGTCTAGTGTGATGCCCTGCCTTGCTTGATTCATGCGAAGACACGAGCAGTTTTACCCACCATTGCTTCTGCACCATCAGTGAAAATGTCAGAACAGTAAAATGGTAAATAACATCTTAACATGATCATGAAAATAGTTTTGACCTTGAGGATCCCCAAAGGTCACAGGTGCCCTCAGAGGTCTGCAGACCACACTTTGAGAATTGCTGCCTTCCTCTATAAATCCTGGTCCGTCTCTGCAAGCTGCCCCAGTCCCGGACTGTAAGTGGGCATGAGAAAGAAGACAGCTTCTTACGTGTGAGGAAGCAACAAGTGAGGACGCAGAGGAGCATTGGCTCCCTCACCTAGCAAGAGGCTCCCATCCTTCAACTACGGGAGCTGGTTCTAGTCAATCCTCTCCCAACTCCCATACTTTAGGTTTTCTTAGGCAGGACTTTAGCAGGGCGTGAGGGGGAGCTCCCAGCATGATTTATAAGACATATGGCCACTTTCACAGTAAAGGGAAGGAGCGTCCTGTTGGATTAGTGTTACCAGAATTAAAATTTCGAAGTAGGTGATGTTTGCCTTCACTGACCTCCCATCCGCCTCTGGTACCCTTGTCAAACTCCGTGCCTTCTGACTCATGCCCCTGGAGCTCCATCTTGCCCACCCTCTCTCAGTGTTACCTCCCTTATTTTCCCATCCTTAACAAACATGTTCATCTGTTTTATATTATTCATTTAATCAGTTTATTATGTGTGTGTGTTTTTCTAATTCACACCAAGCTACAGGTGATTTAACTCTCTCAGGAAAAGTTATATTTGTAAAAGGCTACCTTTTGGCCCTTATGAAATTTTAGCGATTGGGATTTCCTTCCATAGACTATGGAGAGTTTAGGGGCAAAAGCCTTCCTTGATGGAGGATTAGCAAGGTCATGCTAGGGAAGACAGACAACATGGTATTATGGAAAAAACATAGACTTTGGGATTAGACAGGCCTGTGTCTAAATTATAGAGCCACTACTTAATAAAACTTTAGGGAAGTTATTTGACTTCTCTGGGGCTCAATTTCCTCGTCTGTAAAATGTGGATAATATCTTCCTTGTAGGTTCTTATAAGGATTAATGACTTTATATAAACTCAGCATCATCCCTATGAAACAGTTGATAAGTGGCCACTACTACCTGATTCTCTCTGTATTAGGGAATCTGTCTTTAGAAGCATGAAATAACAGTTTCCTGTCCCTCAATTACCAAATGTCTCCTGACCCTACAAATGAGCTTTCTGTCGCAATTACCATGTCTCTCTCTGAGTCTCTTCCCTGTTGCTTTATCCTTTTGGAGACCAGGCTGAGACTATAAATACCCAGGACTCTGCTTCCCCAAGCTACTAGGCATGAAGGTAACCTAAGCTTCCTGGTCTGGAAATGATGATGCTGGGTACTTGACCAGATTCCTAATAATGTTTGACCAATGAGTCTAATGAGTCTTTGGGCTTTCCGACCCATGAACAAAACACATGCTCACCTTGGTCCTAGGAAGAGGCTTTCTGTTTAACTCCACCAATCCTTCTCTGGGATTTCTAGCCACATGCAACTATTTCCCAATGGCCCCTTTTGTGGCTCTTTATTCCTACTGGTCTTTATATGTTCTTGCCACAATTTCTTAATGCATTTCAATTTATATTTAATTCAAGTAGTTTTTGGTATGGCTTGCCAGAAAGTGAGACAAATTTGCAAAAAATAATAAAGTTACTATAAAACCAGCAACTACTGTATCTATAGCTAGACTCAAAGTTAATAAGAAGAATGATTTCAACAACAGGAAACTCAGAGTAATAATACCAAGGCTATTAACTAGGTAAAAACTAAAAGTAAATAAAACTCACCCTAGGGGAATGCCCCATCTAAATGGTCAAACAAGGACTCAACTGATGAGAACTCACTAAACAATAGAAACCTCAAGGAAGAAAAAATAAAAGCCAGAAAGAATAGATTACATAAAGTGTATAGTCAATAGATATAATTTACATATTAAACAGAATCTTACCTGCCTGATCAAGTTCGAGCAAAAAATAAGGAACACGCATTGACTTAAATAACTTCTTTACCTGGAAGAAGTTGAAAAACAAGAGGAGAATGTCAGAAAACAATGGTATTAACCAAAAGAAGAGTCTTTTATCCAGCTTTCTTAGTTTCCTCCTCAATCCACTTCTCCTTTGGAAATTTTCCAGTTCATTTTTACGTAACCCACGAGATTCTCCCTGTTCACAGTAATGCTATTTAAAAGAGTATTTGAAGTCTCTTGATTCTATTCTATTTTCAATGATTCACCTGTATGGATGGCTTCATAAAATATATTTTGCATGTTTTAGTGACTCAGTGGACTCCACCATAAAATGGGCTTAATGCTAACCATGTTTTAAAAGCCATTGGAATACTTAATGTTTCTAAAAACATTACATGGCAACCCTGAGGAAAAACCATATCCTACAATAGTCAAAGTATTATTTATTTTTTGGCCCAGTAACCTTTAACCAACAAATCAGTTACAAAATCAATATGCTCAAGATTATACAAATTATACTGATAAAAAAAAATTTACTTGAAGGATAAGAGTTACTTTTGTCAAATTTATACCATTAAAAAAATAACATTTGTTACTGATAAAAGACTTTAAAGTGACATTTACATACCATTCACAAACAGCCTGTCATTAATTCTTCAGGGAAGTTTAAAACCACCTTCCTTTGGCTTATACAATAAAATGAAAAGGCCAGAGTAGCTTGTAGTTCACAGCAATCACCAATCAAAGGAATGCATTCCTGAACCATTCTGATTTCAGGACTAAAACAGTAGGCTTCCCACTGTACAGAGGAACCTTGGGAGATTTCTATCATTGGTGCAGGACCAAATACAACATTTCTACACTCCTTTGGACAGTTCATTCACACAAGTTCCTTCCTCTCACACTCCTTTGGACAGTATCCATGCCCAAGTGTGAATTCCATTCCCCCTGGCAACACACATTTAAAAAGATAAGAAATCTCTTGAAACCTGATGGGATAAGTACAGAGGACAGGGCAGGAAAGCTACAGCTGGGAGACCCCCCTGCGTAAAAGTCAATCCATGTTCCAACGCTCATTTTCTAAGACTAAAAATAAAATGTTCATACACATATCAAATCATGGGCTCATTCCCTGACCTCTTCATTTTATAAATAAACCATTTGAAGTTTGTTACCAAAACAAACAAACAAAAAAATGAGTTTTCCAGATTTAGAGAGTAAATCCCAAAAGCAGCCCCTAAAAGTAAATATCAAACTTTGATAATACGTGAATGTAAGAAACCTACTCTCTAGATTCCAAAGTACACATGATTCCACTTCAAGAACCTATTTTGTAGGTAATTTTAGCTCTGATTAAACGTTAGCATTGTTCCACAGGACAAGATTAAAGATCTGTATTGAACAGCAGAAGTGCCAGTTTCTAGAGTATCCTTATTGAGAAAAGTAGAGATGGTAAACTTTGCCTGTAAAACAGACACATTATTGAGAAACAGCAGTGGATCTGGATATCAACCAATAAATAAGCCATAATGAGACATTGATGGCTAATTCCAAACTGCCCACTGACAGATCTACAAAGAACAAATACCACATTTTCCGAAAAGGTTGAGAGATTTTATCTTTGCACTTTAAATCCACTTTTCATAGTAAGATGCATTCGAAGTACACATGGTAATGAGTTACGCAACAAGCAAAAAACTAATGTAGAAGTTAATTTTTTTGTGGCTATCTCTCAACTTGCATTAATTGAAATTACATTACTCATCCCAGAGAGAAATATGAATTAATCAGACCAAGTACAAATGAGTTTCTCCATTCTCATTTACTCACATCACAACTGTTAAACGAGATGATAAAATCAAAACTAAAGGAAATAACCTGGGTAAATTCACTTAACGGTAATTTTAAAAAAACTAACGTAAATAGCCAAGTATATACGTTACACCTCCACAGAAGAAAATAGTTTTTACTAGGAGAAGCACCTAACCATCCTTCATGACCAAAAATATTAAAAAATTAATTTCCATGTCAATTGGTACAAATCCAAAAATAGCTTTTAGGTTATATATTTGGAAAAGCTAAGGCACTGATATTTATCAAGGTAAAACCAGAGGATGTTTGTCTAGAAGACTTGGCATATCCAGGAGGTATTCAGATAAAGACATTAAATAAGGTTGCCGGGATAACTATACATTTTAATAAAATAATTATGCAAATACCTGACACGAGTTTTATAGGAAAAGTCGATCATTCCAAGAGTACATTTAATTTAAAAAAAAAAAAAAGGCCAGGCTTTGCTTTTTCAGAGATAAGGAGGAGAGCTGGGAAATGAAGTGACTAGAATTCAGGGATAAGATAGTAGGGATGAGAGTAATTACAGGTCAACTAGATCTGTGAGATCTGGGATTGCAGGGAAGAGGAAAGCGAACTGCCTGTCATTAGCAGCAATCCTGACCACACTGGCCCAACCCTTCATTGCAAAATGAGCGCAGGGTCAAAACTGGAGCAGTCCAATTCTTTTGAGTGTTTTAAAATATAAGTTAAAGTGACCGTATCGTGCCTGGCACATAGTGGGCACTCAGATGGTAGCTATCGTTAATATAAGTGTTTACTATCGGCTTCCAAAAGCTTTCACATAGATCTGAAATCATTTGGGCCTCATAATAAAGCCGTGCATTTAACAAGTATAGTAGATGAGGTGGCACTGTCAACCTTACTTTGTTGTTGGGGAAACTGAGAGTTACAGAATGAGAACTGAGATCCTTTAACTCCATGTGTTCCTTCTACCAAACCATACCACCATGAGCACGGAGCTTTGAAAAAAAGAGGCTAGACTGTGAAAAGGAACCACTCTTGAACAGGATTAATTGTACTTGGAACAGAGTCAGATATTTGTTGAGCCTCTTTATTGATGGAAGCAAGATTACCATCTAAGGTTTTAAATCCTGATAAGAAAACTGTAAAATCAAGTACTTCTATTATTTTATTTTTTTTGGTAGTCCTATTTGACGAACACTTATATAGCATTTACTATGTGCCAGGCACATTCTATGGCTTTCATAAATATTAATGAATTTAATCCTCACCACAAATTTATGAGATAGGTACAATTATTATGCATCTTTTATAAGTGAGGAAACTGAGGCACAGCAGGTAAATAACTTAACCAAGATCACATGCCTAATAAGTCACAGGGCCAAGATCCAAACTCTGACTTCAGAGTCTTGGCTCTTAACCATTTTTGGTAACAGATAAGTCAAACCGGTAGTTTCAAAGCTAAAAGGAATCTCAATAATCAACTAGTCTAAGCCATTCATTTTACAGCTGAAACAAACAAACATGTCCTCAGAAGTGGACAAGATCACCAGAGCTATATAATTAGCCCCCAAAGCCAAGAATTACATAGCAGATTTCTAATACTCAGCCCTCTTCTAAATGCTCTAACATTTACTGCCTACGCTAACCTTTTAGAATTTAGCAGAGGTTCTCTTAGATCCTTTTTCTTTTTAAGCCTCTATTTTGCCTTCTCAATTCGACTAAATCCCTAGGGATGGCACTTGTGTCTCCTGTCTCTTTGCAACCCTATACCCAATAGAATGTCCTATAGAAAAGGCACCCCAGTGGCATTAGTAGGGAAGGAGCCCCAGGTGGCAAAGACGCACACTGTGTTCAGCGAGAAACAAAGATGAAAAGTTCTGCCTGCTTAAGTGTTTCCATTGCTTGCCTGCCTTTCCTTTTTCTGACTTGGAACAATAGAGAAAACACACACACACACACACACACACACACACACACACACACACTCACACTCACACACTCACTCACTCTAAAAAAACCTCTCTCTTCATAAGGCTTCCAGAGTAAAAAGGCTTCTGAATTAACCCTCCCTGAGAGATGGAAAGTAAAAGATAGACAAGCTGAGATAAAATCACACTTAATAAATTACTCTACATGTGAACCTGGACAAGATGGCCACTTATGTTTACTTAAGAGTCCCCTGTGTCTAGTCCCAGAGCTATGATTTAAAGCTAAAATTCCGTGACATTTGAATGCCCTCAATCCTCCCACAAAGCACTAGAACAGGTTTGTCTTTCTTTTCTCACTTCTAATCTTGGTTAAATCAGGGCGGATTAAACCAATCTTCCCAGTGGCTATGATCACTAAGCTCTTCTCTCTGCCTATCCAAGACTAAGAACCAAGTTAGAAAGCACAGTTTATTTTTTGTGAAGCCATTTTCCCCATAACAAACCAGAGCATAAAGAGATACTTATCAAACTTTAGGACTACCCTAAATAAGGGCCCTTTAGGAAATATTCCCTATAGACAAGCCTAAAAGAGCAGCAAATCACCTGGTTTGGCAAATCCCCCACCCTAACTTTTCCCTGACCCTGACCTTGGCTGCCTGCAAACATCTGGTACTTTGCAAAAGCTCAGAAAAAGATGACTCGAGCAATATTTTGTTCTCAAGTCAATACTCCCCAAGTTACACCATACATTCCCCTTACTAAGGGAAAATCAGGTTATTTACATCTGACCTCAAAAGTCATTCAAATTTCTATAATTCCACAACTTTTCACCATCCATTGAGGTTCAAGCCTTACCTCAGTGCAGTATGTGCATGAAGACTTACTGAAGATGACCACAGGGTGGCTGTCTATATAGGCCCGCAGCTGGGCTCTGGGGTCTATGAAGGTGGTGCCGGTGGATCCTGAGGGGCCACTCACACCAGTGGCTGGGTTTTTTGGTAAAGTTTGGCAAGGGAGATGATGCTGAGCTAGAAGTAATGGAAGCAAAGACAGTAATTACCAGAAAGAAAAACAAGATGATGAATTTTCTAATATTAGGCTCACTCCAAAAGCCTTACAATTTTAGCCCCAAGGGCCAAAAGGAGGAACCTGAGGAAGGACTCTAACGTGGATGATACATTTAGTTCTGTCATCTGACTGGAGACTTTGGGCAACTCACTCAATATTCCCAACTTATTTGGTCATAAAGATTTGTTCTCAGGGAATCCCGACAAATGATATAGCAAGAGTCTGAACCATCCCTGGAGGCAGGAGAATAAATAACAGGTTCTGGACATCAAGAGCCACATTTTACCCCACCCTCGCTCTCCACTGTGGTTTAAAGGCAGAGAGGCCAAAATTCAGACATTATGTCCCCTGCTCAGAGTCTTAGGAGTAGACAACTCAAACCAAGGTTCACTTTTTTTTCTCCAATGAACTCCTGGTTAAGCAGACATGGGATCTTCGGGCCACAGACACAGCAAGATTAAAACAAACAAACAAACAAACATAAACCTTCTTCAAACTCTGTTTCCTCCCCAGGATTTTGCTGCAGCCCAATCAGGCACCATGACAAACATGGCCCACCTTCATGGCATGCTACCCCACATGACAGCACTGTTATCTTGGGCATGATCACCAGCCAAAACCACTGAGAGATTGCTGCCTCCGACTTGTAAATGTTTTAAACTAGCTATCTTCTTCAGGGCCTAGACACAAACCAAACTCAATCTTACCCTCATTACTTGCCCCATAAGTGACTTCCTCTCATTTCTGCTTATCTAAGACCTACCTAGTCTTAAGACTTCAATCTCATCCTCTTCATTGTTGATATTCATGTCTACCCAGAACTAGACAGGGAATTAACGTTTGTGTGCATCATCTCATTTAATCCTTACAAGGATACCATTAAGTTGGTAGTGCTACCATCACCCCCATTTTACAAATGAGGAAACAGACTCAGAGAGGTTAAGCAGCTCCCCTCAAGGTTACACAGCCTGCAGTAAGTGATGGAGCCAGGATTCAAATCTAGGTTAGAATTCTCTAGAACCCACACTTTTAAAAAATGACTTTGTTGACATGTAATTCACATACCATAGAATTTAGCAACTGAAAGTGTACAAATTCAATGGTATTAGCATATTCACAGTTGTGCGACCATCAGCAGCACAACGAACTTTAGAACATTTTTATTACCCCCAAAAAGAAACCCTGTCCTAGTTAGAAGTCACTCCCTTTTCCCCGCTACAAGCCCCGCCTCTCCCACTTCTAGCAACTACTAATCTATTTTTTGAAATCGTATAATATGTACTCTTTTGCGCTTGGCTTCTTTCACTTCATATAATATTTCAGAGTTCAACCATGCTACAGCATGTCTCAGTGCTTCATTTTTTTTATCACTAAATAATAGTCCATTGTATAGGGTCATCATATTTTCCTTATCTATTCATCAGTCAATGGACATTTGGGTCGTTTCCACTTTTCGGCTCTTGTGACTAGAACTGCTATGAACAGTCACATACAGGTTTTTGCTTGAACATCTGTTTTCAGTTCTATGGAGTAAATAACAACTGGGAGTGGGTTTGTTGGGTCAAGTTAAATCTTTTAATGAACCACCGCCCCTTTATAAGGCTGTGACACCATTTTACGTTACCACCAGCAATGTGTGAGGGGTCCCAATTTCTCCAAATCCTCGCCAACACTTATTATCTGTCTTTTTTATTCTAGCCATCCTAGTTTCATGAGCACACACGTGTGCGTATATTTTAAATGTTTACTGGTGATTCTAATGCACACTCCTAATTAAGATCTGTTGGACTAAAGCAACACGACACATGACTACAACCCATGACACTTCAAAAAATTTTAATTAAACTCTGGTTTTCATTCTCTCTTTTCCATTTTGCTTATTTTAGAAGGCAACATGGAAATAAGGATTCTTAGGGGTAATAGTTCATGGAAAGAGAATCACAGAATGTCAGCATGGGAAAGATATTTGGGGTCACTAGGCCAACCTATTCATTCTCCTGATGAGGAAACTGAGGTCCAGATAGCTAATTAATTGGTGTTGGAGTCAAGGTTGCCACACAAACCTCCTAATTTCATTATGCTTACCGACTCCTTTGACTTCATAGGATGACTAACTCTTAAAGAAGGTTACAGTTCATTACATAACATCTATGCTGAGGGAACCACCCACCTATTAAGCTCCATATGTGCCAATACACAAAACACAATATTCAGGGCCATTATAGGGAAAGGATTATCTTCTGTAATCAGAAAGAGTTGCAATCTGACTGAAAAGAGGCTGTTCACCAAAAAAATAAACAAATAGATGGATAGATATACAAATAGATAGACAGATACGGATAGATAAAGAATAAAAGATTACCCAACTAACACAAAAGGCAAATAAAATTTAATTTATAAATTTATCATTTGTTTTTAAATTTCCCCTGTAAATTCTGAAATAAAACTTGAAGCAGCATTCAAAGAAATATATTAAGTAAATGTCGCAAGAATAGCACAGAACCAGGTGAACAGAAAAACTCAAATAAAATTGTAATGATAAGTTTCTTCTATTTTGCCCCAACTCTTCTGCCTCAGATCAATTTCTAATATTTAGATCCATGAAGTACCTACTGTTCACTGGTAAAAACTCAAACTAACGGGTAAAAATAAAATATGCTCCATAGTTACATTTACAAAAATAAACATAGACATCAATAAGAGATTGAATAGCTCCAAAATAGACAACTACAGAATAATTTATGATAAAAAGGTATCATAAAGCAATAAACAGAGAATATATTTTTTAAAAAGAGTATGGTAATATGGCTTGATAATATGGGGGAAAAAAGTTTTTTCACTTATCTCTTACTAGATAACAAAGTATGTCAAATGGAATCTTTTCCAGCCCTCTAATGAGGCAATAACTTCCTAAGCGTAGAAGAAAATACAAAAGAAAAGAGCAACGAGTTGTACTGCAAAATAATTATAGTAGTAGTAGTAGTAGTAGTAGTAGTAGTAGTAGTAGTAGTAGTAGCAGCAGCAGCAGCAGCAGGAGGAGCAGTAGTAGCAGTAGTAGCAGTAGCTGTAATATTTTTTAAGGCAAAAGAGCAGCCTAGGGAAAGTTTTTACATAAAAAAAAAAGAACAAAACAAAAGAACTCAAGCAAATTGGTTAGAGAACAGCGGGACCACAAATGATAAAATGAATAAAGGACAGGAACAGCTAAATCAGTAAGAAAATAGCAAACCTAGAATAAAAAGGCTGGTTTATTTTACTTTTATTTCATGATCAGAAGTGCAGGTTAAAGCAATGAAGTGTGATTTCTTACATATTAAAAACAAAAACCTCGAGTGCTGGCAAGCGTACACTGAGGTGAGTCCGTGGACGTAGCGGGTGTAATATGAACTAATGTTATTCTTTTAGAAAACTATTTGACAGTGTGGAGCAAAAACCACTGACACGGCCGTACCTTTTAACCTGGTACTCTTACTTGTGCAACCTCTAAAAAAAAAAAATAGAAAATAATGAAAATGTTATATTGACAAAAATGACCCCCACCTCCTAGTCTTCTCATAGAAAAAGCTTTCTGTAGTTCTTATTACTATAACCAGCATCACCTAGGTAAAGGGGAAATTTCCAAGTCCCTTTTCAATGAGAGTTTTAGAGCTTTGGGATTAATCGTGTTAACGTCCCATAAAGCCCAACTGAACGAAAGAGGCCGCTGGCCTAACTAGCAATGGAATATGTCCGTCACCTTTGTAGGGACAGAAACAAAGTCATATCTAGTCTCAGCTGCCTTTCTCCCTCCAAAGACTAAGTTGCAAACAGATCCTATCCCTGCTCTTCAGCCTGCTTCAGCCCTACTTCCAATCGTTGATCTCTTTTTATCTAATTATTACCAACAGTTTCATTACAATAACATTGGTTATAGTAAATAAATAAGTAAACAATCAAATAAATAAATAAATATAAATAAATAAAAGGAAGCAGTAGATGTCCAACATTAGGGGAATGGCTAAATTATAGTAGCTCTCTTATTTTTCAGTAATTTAAATGGCTGCATTCTATTCAAGATCTCAATGATATGACAATGGCAAATCCTATGTACCCTAGTCATTTAAGTTATAATGGCATGATAGGATTATATATGGTTTTTCCTTTCTTGTATTTCTCAAACTTAAAGAAAAAATTATTTTGGCAAAACATCATAACCACAAATCGCAGCATATGATCCTTACTTAGATCTTGGATACAAAAAATTTGGGGAGATAATTCAGTAAATTTTAATACAGACCTATATTGGATGATATTATTTTATCAATCATAAGTCCACTGAGTTTATGTAGACAAATATTTGTTTTTAGGAGACAGGTTGAAATGTTTATAGGTGACGATCATGATGTCTGCAACTTATTTCAAATGGTTCAGTAAAAATGAGTTGGGGTTGGGAAGAGAGATTGGGACGGGGGAGATGTAAGGAAGGAAAATAAAACAAATGTAGCAAAATATGAGCCTTGTCAAGGGATTATTCATCATGTTATTCTTTCAGTTTTTCTGTTGACTCGGTGAATTGCTGGATTGCTGAGGTAGTAACTTTCAGAACTTTTCTGTAGAGACCATTTGTGGGGAAAGGTTGGCTCACTCATCTCACTCCATCTCTGTCAGCCATGTTTCTGCACGGAGGCTGGTTTGAGTTTGAAAAACTCCGGAAGTTGTAAGTCAGTCAAACCTGTGTACTTGAATCTGTAGCTAATAAGGAATCTCTGGGACTGATTTCTTGCTTTCTTTTGTTCAGGCACAACCCCAAGACTTTTCTGATGCAACATAAACATCTCTAAACATAGTTTCCTAGATCAGTGACCCTCAAAATGTGGTAGGCACACCTTTGGGGGGTCCCTGAGGTTAAAACTATTTTTATAGTAATAGGATGTTCTTTGCTTTTTTCACCGTTGGGTCCTTAGTAACAGTTATGAGTAAAGGGGTCCTGAGATAAACATTTGAAAACCACCAACACTGACATTTTGAAAAGTTTAAAAGAAAGAATATGTGAAAAGTAGGGTTTCCATAGCAGCTAAAATATTACATAGGATTTCCAAATACATATATATATTCTTTTGTAACCAAAGTAAGTAAACACACATTGGCTTCTCTTCCAAAGCACCCAAGACTAACTGGAACAGGGTGGTCCTTCAGTCTAGGCCTCTCTTTAAAAGAAAATTGGTTTTTTTGTTGTTGCGCGTTCTAATTCCATGCCACTTAAAACAAAATACAACAAAAAGAAAAAAAGAAAAAAAAGATGTAGCTTGATTCCTACTAAGGAATAGTGTCATCAATGTCCCTTCTTTTTTTGATCCTTACACACGTCAGGAGGCTACAAAGGCCCGTGTTTCTATATTGCAGTCACGAGAACAAGAAAACAGCCGAAGATCATTATTAGAGTTGACTGATTAGACTTTTGAAAGGACCAGGTCAAGGTTCTCAAAAGATGAAAGAAGTGACCTTCAAATGAAGTGAACTTCAAAGCTGGGAAAATGGGGAGGGGGGAGCGGCAAAGCGGACCCCAGCAAAAGAAAGCGAAATGGCTAGGTTCAACACACATTAAAACTGCCACTTGTTAGTGCATGAATTTTTGCCTTTAATAAGCAACATGATCACTTCAAATGTGATGATAAAAATTTTATAACACTCCACTCTGCCTGCTGTCATCACTTTCTGGTTTGTCGGTCTGGCACATGCATGTTTTTACTGTTGCCTGGAGTTAAAAGCATCTGGACTGCAAGAGGTCAGAAGAAATCAAGGATTTCTGCAGATCCCAGCTCTTAATGACACTTTTTATTCAGCTCAGGGGCAAAGAGTTTGCAAACACACTGCCACATCAGATATCTTTTTAACAAATTGATAATTTTAATAGTATTTTATTCAACACGCAAGATATGTGGAATATTATTATTCGGGTCTAACGAGACTCCATCTAATAAGAAGTTATTCCATAAAAAACCTAAGAGTGGGGAAGCTTAAATGGGGAAGCATGACATGATCTATAAAGCAAAGAAGACAAGATAATTTTATGTGCTTTGTAAAGTCTGCAGAGCATGAGACACGCTGAAAAATAGAACAGAAGTATTTATGGAAACACAAAGAAGAAAGACTAAAGATTCCTTAAAGGATATGGCGATGACTCTCTGATGCTGAATATAATAAATGCATCTTAGATTTAGTACTATTAATTTACCAAATTGAAATAAAACACTGGAATGGCTTTTTAGCCTTAAATGAGGTTTTTAATTCTTACAAAGAACTTGTCATACGAAGTACTCAGGTTCAAAGCAAGTTGCTACAAAAAGGCCTACGACATCCTAATTATAGCTCTTCTTGCATCTCTTTCAAAGGAGCCTCATTAGAAGGTTAAAATTAAACCTAGATTGTGTTGCAGGCCCTAGCCTAAAAGGAATTTCCCATTTGCCTCACTCCACAGTTGTATCCTAATATGAATTTTTTTTTTTTTTTTTTTTTGCCACGTACAGGATTCAATGGTTATATGAGTCTGAGAACACACATTTGAAAGGAAATATCTCTTCCCCCCAAGGACTGGTATATGGAATGATTTATGCTGGGGGAAACTATGCCAGAAGTTCAAGTGTACTGTTGTCACTGGAAGCTGACTCTGTGTAGGGGCAGGGTGGGGTTAGTCTTGGTTTACAAGACTACTCAGCCCAAAGATTATTCTGTTACCTTTAGAATTTACCACAGGGACTTTGGAAGCATTACTGAAGGACCAATTAGTAAGAAAAAAATACCCAATTTCTTTCCGCCAAGCTGTTAAATTTCATATTAATACTGCTAATAAGAAAATAATTTTAAAGGTATACTAAAAAGCTTTTTAAAAATCAGAAACATAAAAAGTATAACAAATGTTACATGAAAGAATAAAATTTAAAAGATTTCCTTAGTTTATCACCTTTTAAAAATGACTTAAGAAATGAGATTTTTCTTATCCTTGGCTTATTAATGCCCTCTAAACTTCAACTGTGATGTGAGATTTGGTCTAGATACATTCAAAATTTCTACAAATAACTTTTCTGGACATAAGGCATATACATGAAAAAAATGGAGGTGCCACTTTATTTAAAATACCCACTATAAAACCTAAATTATAGTCATTTAAATATAACAGGAATCTGAGGAAATTGACTAAACTGATCTCTCATATACATAACCCTACTAAATAACAATTAAGAACTAACTAAAAACCTCTCACCAACACTAGACCATTAATTCTCAGAATTTCACTAAACATGCTTTGAACATATATACAAAAATATTTTGTCTTTTGTATTCTTTGTTACCTAGAGTGTTAAGACTAGTCAATAAACGGAATAATCAGAGTACATTAAAACATCCAGCCAACATGATCAACATTGGGGTTTTAAAGCAACTGTCTCAGTCTTCATTAGTGAATTCCAGCTCTTTTATAAAAGGTTTAGAAATAAAAGATAAGGTTATACTGTATTTGAACAGATTTTCTTTAACCCCAGAGTTTAAGAAAAAACTATGGCAGCAGGGGTATTTAGAAGTCCCTTTGATTCAGCAACATTTACACACACACACACACACACACACACACACACACAAAGGGAAAAAAAACGTATTAAAAGATACTCTACCAATTTGCACAATCTTGTTCAGAAAATACAAGGAGAGGGACCATTCTCCACCTCATTTTATAAGGCCAGTATAACCCCAATAGACTAAAAAAAAAAAAAAAAGGTACAAGATAACTATAGACCAATATCCCTCATAAACAAAGATGTGAAATTTCTCAACAAAATAATGGCAAATTGAATCTATCAATATATTAAAAGAATAATACACTATAAACTAGTGGGGTCTATCCTGAGAATGCAAGGCTGGTTCAATAGTCAAGAATCAATCAATGTGATCTACAATATTAACAGTCTAAAAAGAAAAACCACATGATCAATTGTATGCCAACAAATTAGATACCCTACACGAAACAGACGAATTCCTAGAAAGATGTGACCACCCAATCTAGCTCAAGAAGAAATAAAAATCGGCATAGACCTACAACAAGTAAAGAGATGGAACAAGTAATCCAAAAACTTCCCTTAAAGAAAAGCTCAGACTCAAATGCCTTCATTAGTGCTTTCTACCAGACATTTAAAGCAGTATTAACACCAATTCTTCACAAACTCTCCCAAAAAATAGAAGAGGAGAGAACACTTCCCAACTATTTTATGAGACTACTATTACCCTGACACTGAAACCAGACAAAGACGTCACATGGAAAGAAAAACACAGACCAATATCCCCTATAAACACAGACACAAAAATCCTCTGCAAAGTATTAGCAAACCAAATCCAGCGACATATAGAAATGAGTATATACCATAACCAAGTGGAATTTATCCAAGGGTAAACTTTGCATAGGTTGATTTAACAAGAAAAATCAATTGATGCAATATCTTATATTAATAGGACAAAAAGTAATGATCATCTCAATAGATGCACAAAAAACATTTGACAAAATTCAATACCCTTTCATGATAAATATACTCAACAAACTATGAATAGAAGGGAACTTTCTCAACCTATGAAAAGACTATCTATGAAAAACTCCAGCAAACATCATACTTATTGGTCAAAAAATTGAATGCTTTCCCCTAAGATCAGGAATAAGATAAAGTTATCTGCTCTTGCCGCTTCTGTTCAACATTATACTGGAGATTTTAGCCAGAGCAATTAGGAAAAGAAATAAAATTAAAGGTGTCCAAGTTGGAAAGGAAGAAAACTATCAATATTCATAGATAACACAATTCTGTATGTAGAAAATCCACAAAAATATACACACACCTCTTAGAATGAATAAGCAAGTTTGTATGATACAAGATTAAAATTCAAAAATCAATTCTTTTTCCTTATATTAGCAATGAGCAACCTGAAAATAAAATTAGGCAAGCATTTCAATTTATAATAGCCTCAAAAAGAATAAAGTACTTATGAAAAAGTTTAACAAAAAAAAGTGTAAGATATGTACATTGGAAACTACAAAACATAGTTAAAAGAAATTAAAGAACTAAATAAATGGAAACACATTTCAAAGTCACTTACTGGAAGACTTAATATTGTTAAAACGGCAGTATTTCTCAAGTTAATGTATAGATTCAACGCAATCTGTACCAAAATCCCAGCCATCATTTTTGTAGAAATTGACAAGCTGATCCTAAAATTTACAGGGAAATGCAAGGATTGTCATGTGAATTGTCAAAACAACCTTGAAAAAGAGAAACAAAGTAGGAAGACTCACACTTCTTAATTCCAAAAGTCATTACAAATCAATAGTAATCAAAGTAGTGCAATACTAGCATATGGATAGGCATATGGATCAATACAATAAAATTAAGACTCCAGAAATAAACTATTATATTGATTTCTGACAAAGGTGTCAAGACAATTCAATGGGGAAAAACTCTCTTTTCAACAAATGATGCTGAGACAACTAGATATCCAACTAAATACCCATGAAGGTGGACACTTTCCTTAGAGCATATAAAAAAAAATAACTCAAGATATATCGTAGAACTAAACATAAGAACTAAAACTATAAAACTTAGAAAAAAACATACTAGTAAATCTTTGTGACACTGGATGGTTTCCAAGATACAACACCAAAAGCACAAGCAACAAAAGGAAACGATAGATTAATTGGACTTCATCAGAATTAAAAAGTTTTGTGCATCACAGGACACCATCAAGTGACATTAAAAATCAACACACAGAGTGGGAAAAAATATCTGCAAATCATATATCTGACAAAGAACCCGTATCTAGAATATATAAAAAACACAACTCACAATAAAAAGACAAATAGCCTAATTATAAAATGAGGAAAAGATTTGGCCATTTTTCCAAAGAAGATACACAAAATACTCAATAAGCACGTGAAAAGATAAAAAATGTACTTGAATTTATGCAAATTCCTCTACTCAAAATCTTTTTCAAATGTGGTGAAGACATTATTTTGGATCTTAATATATTTATTATTTTAAAGCAAGTTTTTTCCTGCTATCTCAGAAGTTTCTGACTTGCCCATATAAAATGACATGAATCAGTTAAAATTTTAGTAGTTATTCAGGTATGCATTCCAGCAGCCAAGACCGGAAAAAAGACATGTCTTAGATAATACATATGAAATTATCTTGTATATTGTGGAACCCTATTAAAATGCTAGGTATTTTTATTTGGAAATTATCATATTTCCTATGCATGTAAGGACTCGATGTTAAATTTTTCTGGAAGACAGATCTCTAGAATTTTAGAGCTGAAAAGGACTTAATGTTTATCCATTCACTTTATTTTGCAAATGAGAAAAACAAGGCCCAGCAGTGCAATGGCTTATTTAAGATCACAAAGCTAGTTGTTGGTACAACAAGCTAGAATTCTATTCCCTTGATTCTAATTCTCTTTCCACTCTATCTCAAGTGACTTGTAGAGCTGTAATCTGAGCAAGTAGCTCTCGGATATAATAGGAACTACCTATAACGAAGGTCCATTATTGGGGACCAACCTTAGAAGCTAAGTTGTTTTATATTAGGCTCTTCCAATTTAAGGTTATGTCTCAGGGACATGATTGAACTGTGGACATGAGTGAGAAAGGGATTTCACTCTGCTTTTCAGGCAGGCTCACTGAACCCCCAGCATTCAGTATTCATCACCAAGGTTGGGCATTTTTTGCTGCATTCGAGATTTCTATGACTCATTTTCAGTCTACTTGTCCCTAAATATAAGGTTAAACTATGCTGAATATGCTTCGTTTCCCATTGTTTCCAGGTACTAGCATTCCTTCAAGATCCTTTAATTCAATTGCTTGTTTTCGTGGGAACACAATGCTTTACTTTCACGTCTTATGAGGGGGTGGAGGGATACAGATTCCCATTAGTCTGGAAATGGCTAATTAATCTATTAAATGAGGCAGTATGCACAGTGGTTAAGACCATCAGCTCTCTGGGTGAGAATCTGAGCACCACTACTTACTAGTTATATGCCCCTTACATCTCGGTGCCCCGTTTTCCCCATTTGGTTGTTGCAGTGATTAAATGAGGTAATACAATGTCAAGTACTCCGCACAGCGCCTAGATCATAATGAGCACGTGATAAATATTACTGTTTTTTATAAAAAGCCTTAGAAGTTACACGTTATTCTAGAAAACAACTCAGAAGGGCATGTTCACTCAGCTCCCCAACACTTACACCACCACCTAACTCGTAGATGATGCTAAGTGTTGAATGTGCAAATGTAACCTAATTTACAAGACTACATTAGGAGTTAACTCCTCTTTCAAAAAATTGCATTACTGGGAACTACAACATGCCATATGGGATGTTGGAAATACCGTTTCTTCTCCCTCTTGACAAGGGCATTTCCACCTGCTTGTGACGCCCCATTGCTAGGATTCCCAAAGAGTCAGAGGCAAGAGAATTAGAGAAAAGAAGTTATCAAAGGGAAACACGGGCTCCTCGATTGATGACCAGTAGGAGAGAAAAGCCAACAGAAGAGGATAACTTGACTCACTTCCTTTAGTGTGCCATGCAGTGTCCCGAACAGGAAATTCAATTCTCAACAAGGCATCCATGCCCTGGGAACTCACTCAGTCTAGTAGAATACATGACACAATACACTATATGTCATAACAGAAGTGGGAAGGGCCACCGCTGTCCACGAAGGATGACATTCGCTCTACTCGGAGAATCACAAAACTCTCATCTGGACGAGGTCTTTGATGGGTAAGGAGAACTTTCCAGCAAAGAGGAGAGACGAGAGGATTCCAGGTCCAAGAAACCAAACATTCAGGAACAAGAAGTGACAACACCTGGCAAGGTCAGGAAACTACTGCACCAAATGCAAGAGGGGAGGGCTTAAGCAGAGGCCTGAACCTGCCAAAGGCAGTTTGTGCGTGAAAGAAGGTTCACCTGCAGTTACAGCATTAATCTGCTCTATTAAGAATGATTAGTAATCTGTGTCTGTGCAAAAAGAAAACATCTCAGATACAATTCTCTTTAAATCGACCTTCTCCTCTGCCCGTACCCAGAGTCACATAAGCTGATTTAGCTTTGTTATTGTTGTTGTTTTAGTAAATACAATCGATACTCCTTAGCGAGCCGGCTCCTCCACTAAAATCAGCTGCCAGACACACACACTGCCTCGGGCTTCCCTCCTCTCCAGTCCCTACCTTTAGCTGCCTCTTGGTGATACGAGAGCTTTCACTGATTGTTCCCTGTGCTTGGACTGAGGGGCAAACCCCAGTTCAGCTTTCCTTCCATTCTGCTCTGGCCTGGTCACCCCTCTTGCCCAACCAGGTCGGCCTGACCAAATCCTGAGGACTGTATTCCCAGTTTGGTAGGTCCTATCACATCTAGAAAGATACCACGGAACCCTGTTGCAAATGGGTACAAGGAAACCATGCTTCCTGCTCTCCCAACACAAGAATCGTTTAGCTCAGTATTATATTTCTGAAGAATCTCATTCTGGGGCAGGTCGCTCGCTGCCTTTTGAGCTATAGTTCCTTCCACCTCACCTTCTCCTTTGATCTCATGGCACACATAAAAGAAAAAAAAAAATCTAGCTCTCACTCCAATAGGTAAGATTACTTCCATAAACCTAAAACAAACATGATAACCAAGAGTACTGTGCCCACTTCAAAATAAATCTTTGCAATAAAGCAGTCAATGAAACAATTATTAACTGGATACAGAGAGGAACAAACCGTCAATGTGCTCACAGGACACTGTGCTCACTACTTGAAAAAGTAGTCAAATTTGGGTGGTACATTTTAAGGAAGAACCAGCTTACAATGCCACTAAAGAAGTGACCAATAATTCCAAGATAATCATAATTATTGTGGAATATCCACGATTTTAAGAAAAGGTATCCAAAACCTAGAAATAAAAGGATGACAATTTCCTTTCAAGGTCATACTGGGGCATTAACAAGCCCACTCAAGGATCATTTGATTCTCTAAGAAAATGTACCTGCACCTGACTTTGTTAGAGTCCAGACACAGAAGTTTCATGTTAACTTGCACATTTCTGCACATTTCAAAGGTTACAGTTTTATTGCCCTGTAGGACATTAATTAGTTTTGTAACTATCAGCAAATTCAATTCAGCATTTCTTTGACTGATTAAGTCTCTACGCCTTGAATTCTCCTTTAAATCAGCTTTACCACTTTACTGATTCCTTCATTTATTAATGAGTTTAATAAATTTTCATACATGTCCATGTTGTACAAAATTCATGTTGTCAACTTTTTGAAAACCATATTTGACAACAGTCATTACATTGCTCACTCAGTCACTTCTCTGCTCGTATTGCTTTCTAAGAAAAAAATGTTTTCTGCCCTGGCCTGGCCACTTCTATACATTCAAAAGGCAACATTTTTTTTTTTTTTAATGTACACCAACTTGACATTATTCTACACATTTACAGGCCATAATTATCTGCAATCATATCTTGTTTGGCCCTTACTGTTTTAATTGAATTATTACTGACATTCGCAAACTGGAAGACGTCACGAAAATAATAAATATGAATTTCTAGTTTCTCTCGAAAAATGAGAAAGTCTGGCAACACGAGATTCATCCTCCCAGTCCATGGAAGCGAAACTAAGTGCACTTACCCCTTCCAGAGCATTCTTTCCTCATTTCGTCCCAGTCTCCACCAGTTCCTATTGTTTACCACCCGCCTGTCCCTGTAGATATTTGAGTATTCAACTCCTCAACCATGGCCCCTCCAATTCTTCTCCTAACAAGTGGTTGCTCAGTCTATTTCACTTCCCATCACCTGCTCAGCTCAGTTTATCTTCTAGCAGACACTGACATCTGAAGTGTGTTTGTGTGTGTGTGTATACACAGCTCAGAGATGTACACGCACACTCAATTGTGGCCCCCCCCCCAAAAAAAACCTTTTACGTATTAATTGAAAGTTGGTAACACACATATAAGGCATTCTTGACACACTTGAACATTGAGAGCTGAAAACCCCTGCACTATCACTTAATGTTATAGGTAACATTGTTTTTAACATCAAACAGTGATTTACATCCATGTACATGTAGACTGGTTTCTGCCAGCAAAATAGAGCTCTGAGCTAAAGACGATATAAAGAACATTTATGAAACATTCAATGACATTCTATAAAAGTTTTTTTTAAAAAAACATGCAGATTAATCCCTTCTTTCACAGACTTAATCCAACTGTAAAGCTAAAATACACTTTAAAAAAAAGACTAAATAATTTAAAAGCTTTAAATACTCAGTACACATTAATACCAAGAAGTGAAGTATGAAGTATGATGATCCCAAATAATGAGCAGACTTTTATTTGAATTATCTGGTTACCACAGGCTAAAAACAAGTTTTCTCTTGAATCATCTAATAAAGCATGTAATATTAAATTCTAGTTGCAGATTCCAGAATGACCTTCGGTTGTACACTACAGTGTTCCATTTCCTTTACTTCTGATTCACCTTATCAGCCTCAGAGATCTGCAGGCTACCTCCACCCAAGCCTCACCCCATTACTGAGGACAGAAGCCTGGCTAGGAAAAGGTGGATTGACTCTGATCCAAACATCTCACTGCCAAGCTCTCAAACCCTGGTTGCAACAGAATCACCTGGAGCACCAAAAGTGCTGATTCCTGACCCAATACCCTAAGCCTGATGTAGTAGGTCTGGGGTGGAGACCAGAAAAATGAGCTTTTAACCTACACACCCCCGCCTCTTATGTAATTAATTCTCTTGCAGGTGGACTTAGGCCCACACTTTGAGAAACATCGTCATCTCACCTCACTGGAGAACCTGGTCATCGTTAATAACATCAGCTTTTGGAAAATTCCTCATATATAAGAAATTGCCCTTTGCTATGTGGACCATATGGATACATTCGTTGAATCCCAACTCTCTCTAAGGCAGTGTGCCCTGGACTGTGGGAGATAAAATAATGAACACATTCCTGAGCCTCAAAAATCCTGCAGGAAAAAAATAAGTGTTTGCAAGTTAATTAAAATAGAATGGAATCTGTTTCAGGGCAGAAATGCACATTAAAACTCTAAGCACCAGAAGTTAATTCCTTCCGCTGTTCTTCCCCAGTATCTTGTACCCATTTGCCTTTATGATTACACATGATGACACTACATTTTCCATGTCAATCCTCTCCACTGGACTGTATGTTCCAGGCCTGAGATCGTGCTTTGTTTGCTCTTGAGTCCCCAGTGTCTAATAAGTAATAAATGCTTGCTCGAAGAGTCATTCGATCAATGCATTCTTCACATTACAACTTGGGCCAAAGGGTGAGAAACCTCACATACGATTCTTGCTGCTCATTTAAGAAATCAGTTTCTTGACACCAACCCACATAATTTTATATTGAGAAGGAGCACAGAATACAGATTAGGTGGTCCAGCATTTCACTAAATTTGATGTGCGGATCATTGGTGGTGCTGAAGGAAGATAGCTTCTAGAATGTTTATAGGTGATACATGAAAGAACATTTTAAATTTCAATAGGATCTATATATGTATGTGCACAGAAAAGTGGGACAAAGCAGTGCTTTCACGGATGAATGCTTAAAACAATGCTAAGTTTACTTCAAAAATTAAATGCAGAACAGGTGAAACTTTTATGCTATTACAAATCAAGAGTAGTGGTGACCCTTGGGAGTAAGAGATGTCAGGGGAACTTCTGGGTACTGAAAATGTTTCTTCACCTGGCTGCACAGGGATGTTCAGTTCGTAAAAATTTAGTAATCTGTATTATGATAATTGTGCTTTTCTAGACATACAGTATACTCCAATTAAAAAGTATTTTTAAAGGTGGATGTAAAAATAGTAAATAAATGGTAGAACATGGATATTGGAAAACGCCTGAAGACAATACGTGAAAGGCAAATTTGGGACACATCAACTCAAACTCCGTGTTATAGATGACACATGTTAAAAAAAAAATTTAACTGAGTAAATTTGAAGATCTAATTGGCTTTAATTAAGTCATTCGGGAAGCATTTCATCTAGCGACTAGAAGGTCACTCCATGAAGTTGTACAAAATGTAAGGTTTTTATACTCAGAAAGAGGGCGGAACTAAGAAGTTAAAAGAGTGGATTATTTCGAGGCAAGGTCACTTCCCCTTAGGGGAAGGCAGAGGGTTTTATCAAGAAGGTTTTACAGGAAGAGAAGTGGAGCAAGGGAGTTATTACTGAAAAAAAAAAAAAAAAGAAAGGATTATTTTTAAGCAGAGACACCTTTTCTTTGGGGGAAAAGAAAGAGAAAGGTTTTTATCATGCAGATTGCCTGTTTCTAAGGTGTGGGAGCGGAAGATGGAGAGGACCCATGTGACAGATTACCTTACTGGTCCTTGGCTAGAAAATTCCAGACTAGTTGATTATGTTTCTGGAAGAGGCTGAAACTGGAATTAGAACAGGTATTAAATCTAGGTTTGGTATCATGGGCTTTCCACATGAGTGATGCCATTTGGGGCCTGTGGTTTCACAGAAGAAATTTAGGTAATGGCCACAAATTAGCGGCTTGACTTGGAGCAGGAGCTGCCCCCAAACTTCTCTCCCATTCTTCCCTTGCCCCAACTGGAGGCCTCAACTCCAGCAGAAGATGAACCCTCGCTCTCTCCAGGATGATCTTACCAGCTGCTCTCCCAGCAAGAATGATCTTCCCCTTCAGGCATCCCTGCCAAATCCTCTCTTCGAGGGGGCTGCCTTCCCCTTAGCTGTTTCTACCGTTGCTCTTAGCTCTTCACTGCATGCTGCCTTGTAACTGAACTGTAAGCCTCTGAGAGACAGATCCTACAGCATCTAACAATTCCATCAATTGGCCGAGTTATTTTTCTGGGTTCCACTTTACACGCCTGTCAAAACCAGTTGAGCGGGACAGTAGAATGGTTACAATCTGCGCTTTGGAGTCAAATCACCTCAGCTTGTCTCCTAGTTCTACCACTGACTGTTTGTGGGCCTTTGGTCAAGTTTCATGACCTCTTTCTGCCTGTTTTCTCTCATCTGTAAAACGGGGGTTATGATAAACCTCTCAAAGTGTCGTTGGTAAAATGAAACGAGATTATCTACGTAAAGTGCTTAAAAGTGTCTAGTAACTGTTAGCTATTATTATCCTTTCTGCAAAGTGGACAAAATATAAGCACCTTTTTCATTTCCAAGAGTCATTGAAGGAATAAAGTAGGATAGTAGTGTGGGAAACGTGCCTAAGATTCAAAGGGAAGAAGGGAAGATTGGTCTAAGCTTCCCGATGGCGGAGGAGGGTGTGTGGGAGGGAGTACGTGGGCCCCACCTGGGACCTACGCCGCCGTCAGGATCTCCAGCGGACCAGGCCCAAAGTGCCCTTTGGCCCTTCACCTTCTTTGATTTGGGGTTGTCACCCTCCGCCCAATTTTTGAATTTCTGAAATGTCCCTCCCTGGCCAAGTTAGAAGTGTGGCCCCTTCCCTTCTAATATTCCTTGTGAAACGTGGTGCTTGTAATAAGATACATCGTCACTAAACCGTGGGCAAAAAAAACCCGAATGGTCATTCCCTCTGGTTTTGTATCGGAACCGTCTTGGGGCAGGTGCGGCAGGCACATTCCTCCCTCAACCTCCTACCTCTCTGAGGGCCACCTGGCCGGGCCGGCCCCTTGTCCGGCCTCCAGCCTCCATTTCTTTGAGTAAACGCGGGGAGGTCGCGTGTCTCCTCCACCAGAGCCTGCCCAGGGCAGGGACCCCCCGGCTCGGTGCACGTCGGGCCCGCGACCACGGCGAACTGCGGAGCAACGTGGCGCTGTCGCCCCCCGTCGTGGGTCGGCGCGGGCGGTCCAGAGGGCGCTCGAGGCCCGATCGCAGCCCGCGCCGTCGGGCCGCGCCTTCCTTCTCGGTCGTACCTGGAGAACCGCAGCCCTGGCCGCTCTGGCCTCCGGCCTGCAGCTCAGGCTGTTCGGCCGCCCGCACCGCCTTGCTCTTCCCGCAGCCCATGGCGTGCGAGGTCCGGTGAGGCCTCGCGGGGTGAGAGGCCCCGCGCGGGCGCCGCGCGCCCCCTGCTGGCCGGGGGCGGCGCGGGCGGCGCTACCGGATTTCCACCCTCTCTGCAGCTTGTGGATTTTTTTTAACGTTAAAACGTACTCCCTAAAGATAAGCAGGAAAATGCACTGTGGAAAGAGAAAATAAAAAGTATCATCCACAATCTTATCCTGCAAACTGCTATTGCTGTGTTTACTACTTTTTCCAGTTTTTTCCCCCAGTGCAGTTTCACACCCAACTTTTCGAAAGTTCATGTTAAGCCACTTCATTCTTACGAAAGACCTACCTTAGTACCTGTTTTCACTAACGGAAAGAAATCCAAAGAGGATTTTCACTTTTACCAAAAGCAAAAAAAAAAAAAAAAAAAAGCGCTCAGCGTGGTGTTTAGCAGTCAGTTTTACAGAGGCAGTGTGAGTCCCCAGCACGGAGACAGGTTCTGCCAAGCTCTGTCCTTGGGAACTGACATTTAGCACCTCGGCAGTGTGGCTTTGAACTCTGTGAGCATATGTGCTTTCTCTCGCTGTATTCTGTGCATTCCTGCTTGTATTATCATGTTAGTGTTGTTTTAGGTTTTGTGTGTTAGTTGCGATGATCTGGTAGGGTACGGGGGCGGGGGTCTGGGAATGCTCATAATCTTTTCCCTGTCAGTTAATGGTAATTGCTTCTTTGCTTTATGCCATTTCAGCTGACAAAAAGTTTCCTAGGAGCGCTCTACTTTCAGACGGGGAGGTGGCATTGTCCATACTATCACATAGTCTTGTAAGCCACCTGGCTTCCACCCTCACGGCAGGCTTTGCCAATGAATGAGACTTATGCTGAATGAGACATACCTATTTTAAACAGAAGCCTGCTCACCCCATCCTCACCTCAACCCCCATCTCTTACCTTACTCTGGTTTTACATAGCACTGACGGCCTTCTAGCTTGCCTGGGACATTGTAGGAATTGAATATTGAAGGAAAAAAAGGAAGAAGGGAAGAAACATTATCTTTAATAACTATCAGCATAATAAATAGTCCTGCCAATAGAGCTTTATACTGTGCTTACCTAGTCCTCCTTGTTAGACACTTAGTTTGTTTCTGGTTTTAAAATATGAATAGGTTGCAGGGAACACCTTTGTGTTTAGAGCTTTAGGGCTCTCTTTACCCATTACTAAACGGCTTTTCTAGAATGGTAGTCCCCATCTGTACTCCCAGTAGTAATGAATGAAAGTTCCATACTACCTGAGAGTGTTTTTTTAACACCAAGACCACATTGCGCCGCATCAGGTAGGGTCACTGTTCTCCACCCAGGCAGTGCTTTGTTTTTCTTTCTTTCAATGATTTAACATATGTGAAGCATCCAACCCAGATCCGGCTTCGTTCTAGGGTTACAGGGTGTCGAACACACATTTCCTGCTCGGGAGGAACTTCCACCCCAGCTGAGATTTAGCGAAGTTGTCTGGTCACCAGATGTGTGGCAGCGGTGCGGGCCCTTTGTTTTTATCTGGGTTTGTGGGCAAGCTTATTTCCTGCTTTTATTGGGAGCAACCCAGAGTCAAAATGCTCTTGGAAAACACCAGGTATTTATTTGCTTAAATACAGAAAACAAATAAAAGCTGAACCAAAGCCTTTTAAAACCAGAAAATGCACAAAGCTAAAGTGAATCTTAATAACAATCTTCATCCAGGTGTTTGTAGTCTATTAGAGTAACTAATATAACTAAGCCGGGACCTTTTAAAAAAAAGACAAAAAAAAAAAGTTCCCTCCCTCTGTGAGCCAGGCCTGCATTTGCTTTGTTCAGTTGGAAGGATTGTTTCAGGGTTGTTTTTTAATACTATTCAAATCATGAAAAAATTACTATTTTGTCAGCAAAATTCCAGTTGGGGTTGTCTTCTTTTTTCTCTATTTAAAGTACACATTTAACTAAAATGATGGCTTTTCCTTTTTTTTTTTTAATACCTAAGCAAATAGCTGAGAGTCACTTGCTTACCTGAGTTATCCAATCATATTATATATCAGCAGTTTGGGGGAGCATCTAAGCTGAACCAGGCAACCTGCCGAATACTTTACTCACCTCATTTCACATTATGGCACAAGAGCCCTGTGTGGTAGGGACCATTATTCCTGATGCTCCGGGTTAATTGCGTAGATTTACGCAGCCTAATACCCAAATCCCACCACCCCCAGTTATGGCTCTAAGCTCTAGTCTCTCCTCCACCCTCAATCTTGTTCCCCTCACATCCTGCCTCTGTGCGACAGCCAAGGAGGTCTGTGACATCTCGGCCTTGTGTGGCTCCCCAATACCTGCCTCCATACAGCACACATATTTGGCACCGGCTACAGGCCAACCAGTCACTGTGACGGGAGCTAGGATTCCAGAGGAGAATAAAACGAAATTTCCTGCCATTGCTGAAATCCACAGGGAGTGGGAAGAGAGGAGACAAAGTCCTCGACACACCTTTTGCTAATCTGGGTGTCTCACTGCTCCGCCCAGAGCCAAGTACAGTGAAGCCAGGTCACTCACCTTGAAGGTGAGTTGCTTTATAATGGCGGATCCAAGGCGAGTTTCAAGGCAGTTTGCACCAGCTTATCAGCGTTGTTTGTTGGTAACTGTGACTCGGGGTTAGCTGAACACATGGTTAGTACTTATTCTTGCTTTAAGTGTTTTTATTTTTAAAGTAAAACATGCACAACATAAATTTTCTCCTCCAAAAAAAATACAAGAGAGTTTAGACTAAATCTCAAACCCCAAAGCTCCCTGCCTAGAAGTAACCACTGTTAGCTTCTTGTGGAACCTTCCAGAAAGAATCTTTGCATGTATAATGAGGCCACAGCTGTAAGGTGGAAATTGTGTCCTTTTTCTGTATCGGGCAAATGAGGAATTAGTGTCAATGATATTGCAAATCGGTCAACTTCTGAGGGAGAAATATCAGATTAGCCTGAAAGAATACAGAGGATTAAGGATGATCAAAGGCCAACCAATTTGGGAACAGATTGGATTTTTATTTCATTAAAATGCACTTTCAGCTCTGAGCTTCTGGACCCAAGTGCTCCGTGGAAGGATGCTGCTGTCACTAGATTCTGTATAAAAACAGTATTGTGTGCTATCTGAAAATATTGTCCCAAGGAATCTGCATGTTCAGAGAAATAAAAGGAGAAAGATGGAGCCTTATAGTTATCACAATTTAATGATGTTCTCACAAGGGAGACTTAAACCATGAATCAAATATACCAAGGGGTTCTAGAATTCATTTATTCAGCAGATATTTATCGAGCACTTATGATGTTTCAGGCCTCCCTCATGCCAGCAACTGGGAAAAAGAGTTAAGCAACTATGTGATTGTTTTTTCTGCTCCCTTCTATCTTTACAGCCATTACATTTTTATTGTTTTATTTGAGTCTCCCAGACCCCTCTGACAGGACTACGGTCCTGTCATTTGAGCAAACAGAAGCTTAGAAAAATTAAGTCGTTTTTATTAGAATTTGTCCCTACGTCAGTTCAGAGAGATAAAGAGATTCACTCAAGGGCATGTAGGTGATGTCTGACAGTGAGGAACACGGCCTGCGTCTTCTGCCTGCATGCCCGGTGCCCTTTCTCCCCAATAAGCCTGCAACTCCTAGAACCCAGGATCTAAATTCTGTAACAGAGTCCTCAATTGCTGCAAGTGAACTACTGATAAAATGCTGAGATTCTCCACCCGTGTTCGTGGCAGCATTATTAGCGATAGCCAAAAGGTGGAAGCAACCCAAGTGTGCATCAAGGGAGGAATGGATAAATAAAATGTGGTACATACATGCAATGGATTATTATTCAGCCTTCAAAAGGAAGGAAATTCTAACACATGTTGCAACATGGATGGAAGTTGAAGGCACTCTGCTGAGTGAAGTAAGCCAGTCTCTTCACTTATATGAAGTATCTAAAGAAGATAAATTTGTAGAGACATACAGTAGAATAGTGGTTACCAGGGGCTTCAGGGAGGGAAAACTAAGGAGTTATCTTTCAACAGGCACAGCATTTCAGTTCGAGGCTGGACGATGTGATGGTTGCCCAGCAAGGTGAGTGTACGTCATGCCACTGCATTGTGCACTTAAAATGGTTTATCTGGTAACGTTTATGTTGTGTGTATTTTATCACCACTTTTAAAAAATAAAAAAATTAAAAAGAAAGTACTAACTCGGACCGGACAAAGGAAGAGAGAGAAGGACTGCCTCTGTTGGAATATGCTCATGGTGGCACGTGCTGAAACCAAAGTGACAGTGGACATCTGGACCTATTCGACTGCCCAACATCCCCTTCCTCTTCCTTCTGGAAACAGAATCCTAATTTTTGGTGGGAGAACCATACTCTGCAGTTCAAGGAAACCCGGACCAGGCCGGCCACATATCCATCACTACGGTCCTGTCATTTGAGCAAATAGAAACTTAGAAAAATTAAGTTGTTTTTATTAGAATTTGTCCCTACGTCAGTTCAAATGCTAGCGTGGTTTTAAAATACGGATAAAAATTCTTTCACACTAGTTCCTTCAACAGGCGGAGCCTAATATCTCTGTTCATGAGTGCGAGCCAAACTCAGTGACTCACTTCTAACGAAGAATGTTGCATAAATGAAGATTGTGTGTCATCCAAGGCTACATCCTACATAACACGTGGCTTCTCTCTCGGATGACTTGGCCTGCTCTGGTGAATGTCAATTGCCACTTATGAGAACACTAAGCAAACCCCTGGAGAGGTCCATGTGGTGAGAAATGAAGGCTCCCTGCCAACAACCAGTGCAGAACTGAGGCCTCCAGCCAGCAGCCATGTGAGTAGCCATCTTGGAAGCTGTCCTTCAGCCCCAGGTAAGCCTTTAGATGGACTTTGGACTCAGATGACTGAGGCTCCAGCCAACATCTCACCATAACTTTGAGCCAAAACCAGGCAGGTTAGCTGCTCCTAATTTCTGACCTGCACAAATAGAGATAATAAAATGTTAGCTTTTCTTTTTTTAATTTGTTTATTTTTAATTATAGTAAAATACACATAAAATTTGCCATCTTAATCATTTTTAGCTATCACAGTTCAGTGACATTAAGTCCATTCCCATCGTTGTGCAACCACCACCGCCATCCATCTCCAGGACTTTTTTCGTTTTGCAAAACCTTGAGACTTCAGCCGCACCATTGGCTCCCCTGGGTCTCAAGCCTGCTGGCCCACACTGCTAATTTTGGACATGGCGGCACCCATAACCACATGAGCCAATTTCTTATAAATTCCTTAAATCTATACATTTGTATACAAACACACACACACACACACACACACACACACACACACACACACACCCTACTTGGTTTCATTCCTCTGGAGACCCCTAATACAACAGTACATATGAATATGTGTTCAAAACCAGTCTAGAAATGTCCAACTCTTAAAAATGCTCAGTATGCACCCCTCATATGTCACACTTATCTATGAGTCCTGTGAGCTGATTCATCCCAGCCCCTTAGTGATACTTTACCACGGATGGCTGAAATAGCAGCGTGATATGTTACTTCATTTGCTCAAGGCTATAAGGAGGAAACAATCTAAACACAAGTTCTTGATGTATCCCCATGGGCATATTAAATGTTCACACATCGTCAAGTTTCTGGAGAATGCAATTTTGAAACCATTCAATTCCTTCTTAATCATCCTATATTGCTGAGTTAAAAAAAAATATGTACAATGGTGTGTTCATATAAATATGGTTTAATATTTGCATTAAAAAGATGGGATATATATATATATATATATATATATATATATATTTACAAAAGAAACAGATAACATTGGTTGTCTCCAAGGAGGGAAACAATAAGATGATGAGGGAAATCGGGTGGAGAGTTCATTTTTCACAGTCCAACCGTATATAACTTTTGAATTTTGAACCATTCAAGTATATTACTTTAAAAAATTCCAAAGGCAAATAATTTTTGTGTCTATTTTCTCCAAATTTTTGTTTAGGGCTAAAATTTTTAAGTTAAGATAAAGCAAATAAGTCCTTGGGAAAAAATATTCAAGATGTATTTACTGAGGGCTGCTTGTGCTGGGGGACACAGCAATGAACAAAATGATAATAAAAAAAAAAGTCTCTGCCATATGAAACAATCCTAGCAGGGAAGATAAATAGGTCACAGGTCAAGCACACAATAAGTTAGATTAAATAGGTAAAACATACAATAAGATAGAAGGTGATAAAATCTATAAATGAAAATAACTCTGAGGAAGATCAAGGAGGTTTGAGAGTAATGAGGGGGCTGTGGGAGAGATAAAGGGGTACAATTTTAAATAGAGTATTGAGGCAAGCTTTATGATATTTGAGCAAACATTCCACATTGTGAAATTGGGGAAATTTTCTTCTGTGATACTATTTCAGCATTCTGCTGGATCATTTGAAATAATCTGATCCCACTTTGCATTATTTTTCCAATAAAAATTATTACTAGAAATACTAAGACTATAAAATATGTTGTAAAAGAGTTTATGGGTAATAGTTGGGTTCATTGTTCATTGTTCTCAAGTTAAGAGTAGCAAGGACATTTTTTAGAATCGTATCGATTTCTCTATGGTAGGCGTAGAGAGAAGACAAAATGTGAAAAATTTCTCTGGAATTTACTTTGGTTTTAAGAGAGTGGTTCTGATGTTAAATTGTTTGAGGTCAGCTTCACCCTTTTTAGCTATGTCATTTGTGACGTGTTCGGAATAGCAGGTGGGTGTGGCCTGGAGTTAGGGACAGAAAGTGACGCCTCAGTATTCAAGACATCACGGGGAACATGGAATTTTCAGAGGACTTTAGGTTGTGGACGAGATCGTGGTAAATAGGCTTCATGGCCCAGGTGGAAGAAGGGTTAATTTCTGAGAGGACGTCTGTGAAAGGGTTGGAGTCAGGAGTAGAGAGGGAAAATAAGTCAAGGAAAGAACTAGAAGAAAGAAAATAAAAACTATAGAAAACCTAGTCTGGGCCAGGCACTGTGCTTGCAGGATAATCTGTCGGTTTCACGACCATCTAGGCACCCTTTCTTCTGGTAAGCGTCCCCTTTGTTAGTCTGTATCAAGGTTTCTCAGCTGTTGACATTTGGGCCTGGGAATCCTTTGTAGTGGGGCTGCCCTGTGCATTGCAGGATGTTTAGCAGAATCCCTAGCTTCCACCCATGAGATGTCAGTAGCATCCTTGTCCTCCAGTTATGACAACCAAAAATTACTCTAGATATTGTCAAATATCCCGTAGCAGGGGGCAAAGTCATCCCCCCTCCTTACTGCGAATGACCGTTGTGAACGGCCTGTAAGGCCACTTGGCGAGGAGCTGTGGATGGTCTCTAGGAGGGGCGCAGCTGGAAAGGAATGGGGTCCTCGACTTGCTGAATTTGCCAACAATAAGAATGAGTTTGGAAGCAGATTTTTCCACGAAAGCTCCAGATAAGAACTCAGCCCGGCTGATAACCGGGATCTCAGTACGGAACTGGGAGGTGACAAATGGGTGTTGCTGTAAGCTGTTAAGTTTGTGGTAATTTGTTATGCAGCAATAGAAATTTCAAGTTCCATGGGATATACCTACATTTTTATAATAATTTTCTCCTCTTAAGCCACTTCAAATAGGTTTCCATAATTTACAACTAAAAACGTCCTAAGTAAAACATTACCTCATACGTACGCCTATTGAATTGAACAATTGTATTGATCTGTACGTTTCACTGTATATAAATTTTACCTCGATTAAAAATAAAACAGGAAAAAAATTACCTCACAGGGTTGCAATGAGACATAAATGAGATCATGTACATATGGTTCTCTGTTGTCAGGAATCTTTTGGAGACAAGCGACTGTAACTCAAACTGGGTTAAGTTAAAAAAGGAATTTATAGGCTCACAGAAAAATCTAGGGGCAGTCTGCATATTAGTTCTCTGTTGCTGTATTTATTTTATTCTTTTATTTTTAAAGCTGAATAATATTCTGTTATGCGTATATAACATATTTTGTTTATCTATTTATCTGTCAGGGGACATTTGGATTGCTTCCACCTCTTAACTATTGTGAATAATGTTGCCAATATCTCTTCAAGACCCTGCTTTCCATTATTTCTGATAATACACCAGAAGTGTGATTGCTGATCATAAGGGAGTTCTATTTTCAATTTTTTGAGGAACCTTCATACTGTTTTTCATAGTGGTTGCCCCATTTTACATTCCCACCAACAGTGCACAAGGGTTTCTCCACATGCTCACCAACACTTATTTTCTGTTTTTTCCTCACTGTTTTGTTTTATTTAAAAAAATAAATAACTCACTGGATGCAGTATGGTGAATGGTTTGGAGCAGTTCAGAGTTAACTCCTGTGGGCCTAGAACTGGCCCACGATGAATCGCTAAAATGAAAAACGTACCTGCACACCACCAGACGGTGGTCAAGACAGTAAATGTGTGACTAATCCTGCTGCTTTGTAATGGCGGGTACAAGGCAAGTTTCAAGGCAGTTTGTACCAGCTTATCAGCATTGTTTGTTGGTAGCTGTGAGATCCATGATTCACATCTGGTCTCAGTGATGCCCCTGGGGCGCTCTGCCTGTCGGTGGGTTATATGGCAAGAAGATCTCGTGTAACCAGCAGGCTGTAAGAACCCTGGCCTAGGCTCCATTTTGGACACTCTGATTCCAAAGTGTTCATTGCACAAGTTGGTGGTTCCCGATCTAAAAGCAAAAGCTATTCAGCTCTGCAGAAAGAGGACAACTGGTGCCCACCCTGGCCTCTCGAGACCATTTGTTGTGACGCAGACTTTAGCCGCTTCCCGTGCATAACCTTACTTCAATGCTCTTGCTCTATCTCAGCCTTTTCTGCAACATTGTCATTTTGGGTCCTATTAGACTTCTTTAGGAATCAAAGCCTGTCTATCTCCCACCATTACTGCCAGGGGGAATGACTAGTTCTGCAGTATCCTAGTGCCTAATACAGTGTCAGGCACAAAACATGCTTTTATTATAAATATTTGTTGAATATTCCAGGTTAGAGCTGGTCAGGAGTGGAGAGTGGGGACAGGAGTCCTACAATCCAGCTCCTTCTGCTTTCTCCTGAGTCACACAGGCTGCTCATCAGTGCCTGGCCCATAATAGCTGCTCAGTAAACATTTCTCAGGTGAATACATAAATGAAAGAAAAAAAAAATGTTCCATTTAGTTGGACTTGGCAATGACCTCAAGATGCTGCAGAGTAAAGAGAAAGGAAGGTCATTAAGTAGGCATCGTGAAGCTTCTTTCTCTAGGTCTCCTGGACACACCTTTCGAATGACAGCTTCTCATGGACCATTTTATTTTATTTTATTTTATTTTATTTTATTTTATTTTATTTTATTATTGAAACTATTTTATAAACAAATCCTTATACAAAGAAGAAACACGTATACGAAGCACCCAGTGAGGTGGACCCTTAGCCCTTCTTTTCCACACTTGGAAACAGATCAGAAGAGAAAAAAAATGATTCCATCTTGTTCATTGTTTCCATTTATGTGAATAACTTTTCAAGTAGTGTTTCTATTCCTCTGCTGGTGTGTGTGTGTGTGTGTGTGTGTTTTTTTTCCAATGCAGAATCAGCCTTTTTAGTCTGGCTTTGACTTTGTTTGCAACTTCTTGATCAGAGCTCTGGAGAAGGCGAGACAGAATAATAGCGCCTCGAGTTACACTCACCCAGGACTTCATACCAACCAGCAACATGAGTGCTTTTGCAAAACAACCTTGTCTTCTGTTTTCGTTGATCTTTTTATCTTGCTCTATCAACCACTTTAGAACACGATGTCCTACAGGATGTTTTGCGATGTGAAGGCCTCCATCTTTGCCACCGCGATGCAGATCTGCAGCTGGAGATGGCTTTCATAACAGGTAGAATGTCTCCAGTGGCAGCTCCCAGAATGTCAGAAACCAATACACAGGCAAACTTATCCAGTTCCACTCCTTGGGCGTGTCCTTGCAGGGTGTGTCCTTAACAAAGCCGGGGAGATGGATTCTAAGAGCACCCTGTGACAGATCTCTACCTTTCTTACTGTATGCATTTCCATCTCCTTTCTGCAGAACTTCAACGATTTCTCGTACCGAGTGTGCAGGATCTCCGGAGCTTAGTAGGGACAACAGGACCTTCTTTCCATATTTGTCATTTAATTTCTTAGGCAAGGAACTAATAATTTCTGATACAATTATCTGCTTCACAAGCTTAGTATCATCCATTCAATCAAACGCTGCCAGTAAAACCAAATGGGAGTATTGGCCACGAGCCACCTTTTCAACATAAGTCTTCATTGTTTTCACAATCATTGTCCTGTCCTTGGGCATCCCATGCCACAGGCAGCTCATGGCCACTCTAGTGCCATCACGCATGTGTGCCAAGTATACCATTGCTTCATGGATGCCTTCTATCATTCCGATCTGAGCTTTGGGGTGCATAGGTAAAAAAAAAAAAAAAAAAAAGTCCAAGAATACTTTATGCAGCCATGAGTGCTCAATCACAGCTTCCTTTCAGCCCATTGGAGTTAAAATCTGTTTCATTTCATCCACAATAAGCTCTAGATTTTTCTGGCTGCACCTCTAATACTTTGTCCAGAGTTGGGTGATCTGCTGACTTGCAAAGCTGAAATGTCAACATAGACCCCCTCTGCGAGCATGTTCCTTTGCTCCAAAATGGCTTTGTCATTATATGCGTACTCCACAGTGGCTAATGCTTCTGCAAGCCAGAGCATCTTCCTCACATGGCCTTTAAAACTTCTTATTATCTCTGCAATCTATGGTTTACACCCATACATGAGAAATTTCTTAAACATTTCTGGAATATGTAGCTTTCCGTAATTCAACAAAATTCTCTCTTAGTTCTTCAAAAGCCTATTTTCTCTGTTCTTCATTACCACTCTGAATGTAACCCTGGATCACACGAGTTGAGTCACGTGCAAAGGCAATAGTTTTGATTTTTCTTTGAATCAACTTCTGCGGATCACTCATCTACTTCATTCTTTTTTCTTTGTCACAGTCTTATCTTCTTAAAATCTCCCAAATCTGCTTCACCCAGACAATAATGCCATCGTTAGTTCTATCATTATATTGTCCGTTTTGCTTCAGTTCTTCCTTCTTTTCGAAATCATCCCATTTGGGTTTCTGGGCTGCTGATGCATCGCTTTTACAGTCCGGCTGGAATTTTCTCTTCTTGTCGAGTTTATTTGCCTGCTTGCATTTGTTGTTTGGTATTTTATCCTCTTGCTGCTTATTCTTGAACTGCTTCACGCCTTTTCCCCCTGATTTTGTGGCACTTTTCTCAATGTTCTTAGGTATGATTTTAGTTCCCTCTCCCTTAAAGCTTTTCTTGGGAATGTCTTCGAAGACCTAGAATCATTGTTTTCATGAAATCTGCTGGTTTTTTTTTTCTTGTGATGTCTTTGTATCTTTTTTAGTGACTTTTTGTTTGTTTTATGTTCGCTCCTACTTCTATCTTAGGAACTTGCACATGGATGGCCCAGGCAGGTGCAAGTCCCAGCCTCAAGGGCCCTTTAAGATAACTTGTCCTTAAATGAGAGGGTTCAACTATTCTTGCAGACATTTCTCGCAGGCCCCTTTCTCAGCATCACCCCAGGGGGTTGCTGGCCTTTCCTGAACTGCCAATAATGGTTTAAAAGCAGGGGTTTTTGTACGAGCTGATTCTTGTCAATCTTGCCTCCTTTACCGCTTCTCTTTCCAAAAAAAATGGCTCATAATTTTCCTTTGTTCTAAAAACGTCTAAGTAGAGGAATTCTCTCCACTTTAAAAAAAAAAAAAAACCAGAAAACTTTTTTTGAAGCCCCGTATCCGGCGAGATCTTAAAGTGTCATCATTTCATTGCTCTCTATTTATCTTCCTTAAGCACCGGGGGATCCCCAAATGTACGAGGCCTTTCTCAAGTTCCATACGATTTCTATTCAGCAGCCATGAAACAGCTTTCGTGCTTGAGATGGGCTTTACCAAAGCATCTGTTCAAGGAGGATTCTGAATGGTCTCAGTGAGTTGGGTCATGTGCCCCCTCCTGAATCACTTACATGTCCGACGGCATGGAGTCTCTTGGAAGGTAGACATAATCGGACCCGCTCAAACTCCATGGGGCAGATTTTTCCACAGAAAAGAACACTTTTTTTCAGAAGAGCAAAGGAATGTCAGGAATACAAACCCAGTAACTATTCCCCCTAAAAAGGCCTTTTGGAATAATTTACCCAGTGGCACAGAAGAAGTCAGGGATGAGGTACCAACTGTGAGATACACTTAATTTTTTTTTTTTTTCATTTCTAACTTCTTCCTTTCCACTTTCCTTCATCTCTTCCAACAAATCTCACTTTCTGGGAACAGCAGCAGTAGCAGGAACCGTGACTGTAGACTCACAACACAATGTATGAAGATTTTAATAGCAACATGAGCAAAGGAGGCTGGACAGGCTTCCTAAGAATGCAATGACGAGGGAGTTCTGAGTGATGAGGAGGAGGGAGATTGCCAGGTGAAGGAAGAGAGGTGAAGACAAGCCAGGCGAAAAAAGATAGCTGGCACCAAACGATGGTGCTCTGCAGGGCAGGCACATTTCACTCAACACTGGGACATTCTCTGTGGCTAAGGCAGAGGTTGCATGTGTGGAAGGAGGCTGGTGATGAGAGAGAAGCCAGGAGACAGACCTCAGGGCGGATTGTGAAATGCCTTAAACTTCATGCCAAAACATTTGGACTTTGATCTTATCTCCAGGTTTTGGGGAGCAGGGGAGGTCTTAACCCTAGAATTACTTTTTCAAATAGTTTTCTGATGCTATCTCTGGCAGCTGAGGTGAGATTGGCTAAGACTCCTGGCAAGCAGCCCAGTTTGGAGGCTGAGGTGGGCGTCCTGACAAGCATGACAAAGACCCCCTAAGGCAATAGTAGAAGGAAGGATGGGATTCCAGCGATAGAACTTAGATAAAATCCATAGGATTTAGTTCTGCCATAGTTTGGGGAAGAACTGATTAACAGAGGAGGTATATGGAAGTAAGAGTTTGAAGCAAGGAGCTACTGCCCTCCCCTGGCAAATTATTGATAGAATAAATCATCCATTAAGAGACAGGAAGATTCGCTGTATTCTCAGAACAGAAGATTCTTGATGCTGGGAAACCACATCAGGAGGTACTTGTTGCATAAGTGTAGCTTTTCACTTCATTCACTGCTCAACCAGTATTTATTATGTGCCGAGTCCTGTGCTAGATGCCAGGTACAGACTCGGAGTGAAACAGACATGGTTCCTGTTACCATGGAGCTTTCTGTATATTGTACTGGGGGAGGAGGACAACAAACCAATGTATATGTAATCAAAATTTATGAACTGTTCAGTGTATGAAGACAATTGATTCTCTGTGCAATGAAAAGAAATGAAAGGGTAGGGAGCAGAGAACCTTCCAAGATGGCTGGCCAAGATGGGTTTAGGTTCTGTGTGGGATCACGTTACCTTTCATCCAAGGAGGCCATTTTCTAGCCAAGCAGATGTCAAAATAATGCAAATTTTGATATGGTGATAAACTTCATTTTTGAAAAAAAATTATTATTTTTTCCCCCAAGCATCTTGCAGTTTTAAATACACTCTAACAATACTTCCTTTACTTACCCTCAAGGTTTTGAGATTGTAACTCATTTGGTATTTTTAAATTTATAATATGATTCCTCAAATTTGCTGATTGATTTATGTGGTGTCCAGGTGACAGATTGTTACAAAGGTTCCCACTCAGTCATGCTTTCCAGTATCCAACCTCTTGTGTAGACCCCTCCCACACTGATGTTTACTGTGGTCATGTGACCTGCTCTGACCAATGGGACATGGGGCGACAGGATACAAGCAGAAAATTAAAAAGTGCGTGACCACTGGGCTTGCCCTTTTATTGCCCCTGAGAGTGCCATGTAAGGAAGCCCGAGCTAGCCTATTGGAGGAAAAGCAGCAGAGGCGAGAACCTCAGCTGAGCCTCCTAGATCAATCAGTTCTCAGCCAATCTACAAACTGACTGTCACCACACCAGTGACCTTAGACAAAATAAGCATGAGCTCATTCATGCTAGATGAATTTTCAGCAAATTAAAAGATTGTTGTTTTAAGCCACTGAATTTTAGAGTATTTTTTTTAGTAGCAATAGATAACTGATATGGTATAATTTTCAGACAGCTTAATGGTTTTTATTTTATAACCAGAAAACTTAAAAGCAGCAAAGATTCATGACTCTTCTAAGCTCTCATCATAGTTTGGGGGTAGATCTGAATTCTTACTTTACATCCTGCACTCTAAAGACTGCTTCATTTCTGCAACTTCCAGTATCTCTTAGAAATACCCAAACCTAAATCCTCTAATTAATCACGGTTCTCCAACTTTCCAGTTGTTTAGCAGGCATCTTAAAGTGATATTAAGACCAAGGTTATATATAATTGTATGCATAAATAGAACTAGACTGATCATTTTCAAAATAGCCACATAACTTCATAATCAAATCTCGTAACCTTCTGGGAAGTATGTTATTCTATCATTCCGAATAATAAACTACTTCAGAGGCAATGAAAGAACATTTTGTTCAACTCGTTAAAAAGAAATCATTGTGACTTTCTTTTTTATTTCACTGTGCTTATGGAAGAACTGTAACTTCCCAGTTCTTTGAAATATTAAAATAATAACTAAACCTGAAGTAGTGTAATCTAACACATATGTTTCTGAATCTTTACAGATAGGTAATAATTTGTTCCCCAGGACATAAGAGAAACTCACATCTCTTTAATGTTTTCTGTGCTTTTTTTTCTAATTCGAGAATCACTTTCAACTTTTTAATAATAAAGACTTGAAGATGTTAAGTCACTTGCCCAAGGCTACAGATTTAAATCATAGAGATGGAATCAAATAACTTTTCTTTTTGATGCCAAGTTCCATTCTCTTAACCGCTCTAACTAAAATAATAACTATTATGCAAAATACATGCTCATAAAATTCAAACTATACATAAATATACAGATTAAAAAGCTCCCCCTCCCTCATTATAGCAGGCTCTACTGGTTACTTACCTGGCATTTATCTTCCACTTTCTTCTTTATAACAGAACCCGGATTTTTTGCAGTTTCCCACACTCCCCCTCAATAGCCCCATGATTCCGGTGGGCACTAGCTGAGCCTGAGGGTTGTGGTCCTGATTGGCCTATCTTTAAGTCAATCACAGCGATTTAGACAAGGACACGTGACACACAGAGGAAGTTAGTGGTACATGTGTTCTTAAACAGAGAGAATGTTTGGGAATGACATGAGAATGTGCCCTCAGATCTCAGCTGCAGGGAGTATAACTGACTGATGCTGCTGCAGTGTCTGAGCATCTGAGGCCATGCTTCCCAGGGGCTGCTTCTAGCCAGAGATGGAGTGTGGCAGGAACACCAAGACGGACTAGTCTCTGGAAGACGTGGGACTACTCTGACAGGTGACTGTGGCGAGGTAATTTTGGCCTTATCTGCTAAGGATATTAAATTTGGACGTTTCTCGTGAAACTACTGCTCCTCCCCCTTTTGAGAGGACTTGTCTGACACAAAGCTCATTCAGGGAGAATGGCAAAGCAAAATGATGGAAACAACCTGGGTTCCCAATGATGTCAAACTGCTGAGTTTAATCAACCCCAGGGTCCCTCTCCCCACGGATTACTTGTTTAAAATAATAAATTTCTTTATTGTGTGAATCGCTGAGTTGGAGTTTTCTCTACTTGCAGGAGAAAGCATTGTCACTGATACAATTACTCTCCAATCTCATTTCCCGGAAGAAACTTCTGATAACATACTACTATAAACTTTTCCAATACATTTACAAACATGTGTATCATTTTGCAACTTGATTCATCTTGTAGTCATCAATGTATTATGTACATCCTTCCTCACCAGTGCATCTAGATCTACCTAAGTCTTTTCCATGGCCGCGTAGAATTCTGTAGAGGGATGTGTCCTACTCAATGTGCTTCTGTCCACGATCATTTATTTATGTTGTGCCCTGTTTCTACCTCAAGAGACACAGGAGAGAATCACCATCATAGCCTTCCCTAGAGGTCAAATTACTATGCTCTTCTATTCCTAATAGAAATGGGGCCGCTTTCAATGCAGGGGAAAGATAACACCAGAGGCAGTCTGAGCAAATGAATCAGACTTAGGAGCAAGAGAGGGCAGACATTTGGCAGAAGGAGCGGCCTGAGACTGTCCGTTTTGAAGAGAGGAAGAGGATTCCAAACTATTTTAGCTGCTTGCTCCTCCTCTTGCTCTTTCCTCCTCCACTCGGCTGCCTCGCCTCCTTCTCGGCCTTCTGGTGTGCCAGGTTCCCGGGGCTGCGAGGGGGGCGGGGAGTGAGTTGGCTCAGCAGGAAGAATCATCTGGCAGGAAGAGGCTCTGCTGCGCTGGCTAGGCTTCCTGGGCTTGGAGAGACCCGCTTGGCTGCCCACTCCGCCTCGACCCCAGCCTGGCTGGCCACCCGCTCCCTCTCCGGACAGAGTCCCGGCTCCGCCCCCTACCCCTCTAGCCCCGCCCCAGGCGCTGGCTCCACCCTCCGTCCTCCCCGTCCCCGCCCACTCGCTCGCTACCAGGAGCACTGACCTCCGGCCCTGGAAGTTTATCTCTCTCCTTGCTCTACGTGGGTTAAGTCTGTAAAACAAAAACAAAAACAAACAAAAACAAAAACGAACAACTAAGAAGTGTTCCTTCTAAGGTGCTGTTATTGTTAGAGCCAAACAAGTGTGGCTCACTTGGCCAGACCCTCCACCTTTCCTTCTGAGAGGTAGAGGGGTCCTCAAACGTCTGATGATTTGCGGGCCACAAAGGTCTGATGTTGAAGGTTTAACTCTGTACCCTGATCCTCCCTTACAGGAACTGCTTCTGGCAAGCAGTGCGTTTCCTCGCCATTACAGGATGCTTCCCACGTTCAGCCGGCTGATTTCAGTCGCTGTATGGTCCAAAAACTGGCTCAGCTTAGAGATGGATTTTGTCTGGGCGTGAGGATAAAAGCAGCCGGCTTGGCTTTTTCTGAGCTGTTGGAGGCCTGCCTACGTACTACAGCAAACGCTAAAACAGCACCCAATCCCACCACACATTAAATATTCTTTTTTTAAAATGTTATTTAATGAAAATGGGGAAAAGAGAGGAAAATATTTCAAAGTTTATATAAAAATGGAGATACAAATATATATGTGTATTTATTTATTTGCTAGAGTAAAGTACAGTAGAAGAATATACCATTAAAAAGAACAGCTATCTGTAGGAAAAGGGAGGAAACTGGAAAAAAATAGAAATAAAAGCTAGATCTGTTTGAATATACTTTGCTTTGTAGATTTAAAGAAGCATGCATTACATAATTATAAAAATAAAATTAAAAATAAAAAAGCAATATGTAATACTGAAAGCAAAATTTAAAAGAAAAGAAAAAGAAGTTAATTGTGTATGCATCTGTCAGCATAATCACGTTGTGCAGAACTAAAACCAAAATAAACAAGACTCTTTGGGCATCATTGGGGTATACTAGAGAACTCATTATTTTGAAAACTAATAAATAAAAGAAAATAAGCATTTATTTTACCTTTTCTATACAAAATATATTTCAGGGTAACCAAATAATTGATGAGGGCACATTTCTTTTTATAGTATTTCAACTATTAAAAGAAAGAATGGTACAATTAGACTATGACCATTTTTACAAGTTTTAATGAACTAATGGATCTAGGCAATGATTGTCAATGGTTGCAAATATCTCAAAAAGAAAGACAACCAGACACTGTGTACCGCTTCGTGGAGGTACCTCTGAAGAAGGCTTCCAAAAAAAATCTGAATCTAATCAAGTAGATCAGCGTGATTAGTGAGGGGATGGGTGGAAAAGGGGAAGAGGATTAAGAAGTACAAACTTCTAGTTATAAAATAATCAGAGGGATGTAACATACAGCATGGGGAATAATATCATAGTAACTACGTAGGGTTACAGATGGTTACTAGACTTACTGTGGTGATCACTTTGTAAGGTACATAAATGTTGAATCACTGTGTTGAAACTAAATAATACTGTATGTTAACTGCAATTAAAAAGAAATGTAAAAACTGCATCTGAATCTAATCAAATAACTAGATCTGATGGCCAAACTCGTAGGAAATACCGGCCAAACTCGTAGGAAACACCGAAGAAAGAGGATATGCTAAGTGACACCGTGAAGTACAAAGTAGCGAAATCCAGCCTGCTCTGTGCTCCATAGGACAAACAACCTGGTTCATTCAAAAAGAAAAATTGTAAGTCAAAAGAAAAAGAGAAACAGAGGGAAAAACCCATAGATTAAAAGGCATTTGAGAAATATTCGTTTACAATGAGTGGACTTTATTTGGATCCTGAGTCAAACAAACTATATATATATATATATATATATATATACTCAATTCTATAAATAAGTACAAAAATTTGAACACAGGCTAGATAGATAATGGTATTAAAATTTCATTTTTTGTTGTATTGTTGCGATTATAGTCTTTAAACGAGTTCTTATCTTTTAGAAATAAATGAAATATTTTTAAACAAAATGAAAAGACCTCCGTTTGTGTGTGTGTGTGTGTCTTTCAAAATAATCCTGGTTGGCAAGGGAATGGGCAGAGGTATAGATGAAAAGGGAGTAGCTGTGAGTTGGTAATTGTCGAAGCTGAGTAAAGGGTACATGTGGGTCTTCACACTATTTTCTGCGCATTGGCGTTTGCTTAACTATTTTATTGATAAAATATTTTAGGAAATTCTTTGGAGTGTTTATACGTTTGCTTGTGAGTAACTCATTTAATATGGCTGTGCTTTCTTAGAAGTCAGTTCAAAATTTGGAGTTCTTTCCAGGCGAGAAAGCAGTGACGCTCACAACAATAATTACTACACATGCAGTTCGTAGGATGTCACAAACACTGTTTTAAGTGTTCTGCTCATTTACCTTTTCATATAACCTATGAGGCGGGTGGTATAATTATCCCCATTTTAAATACGGGATTACAGAGGATGAAGAAGCTGAAGCTCAGGGAGGCTGAATAACTTGCTGAAAGCCACACAGCAAATGGAAGAGCTGGAATTTGGACACAGGCAATTCGTCTTCACAGTCTATGGTCTTAACCACCATGTAAATCTACAATTTATTTTCTAATATAAAGAAAAGCTTATAAATACTAGAATGAACAATTAAGTTGATGTGATGCTTCATACACATGTACTTAACAATTATTAACTTATATTTTGAGACTTTTTTTCTTTGTGTTTTAGAGCTATACTTTTTTTGCAAGAGTCCAGATATTTTCACAGGGCCCAAATCTGGAACCTCTCGTGCCCAGTGTATAAAACAGCCAGAGACCTATGGAAGAAAAGTGATGAATTCTCAAGTGTCGCTTAAGCCTCATCTTCTCATCCTTTGCATCTCCAGGTTTTGTCAGCTTCATGAATCCCTCCCCACGGTTTCTATCAGCCTCCTTTGGTATATCCACAACTCATTTGAGTGCACCCCAGCCCATTTTGATTCTTCATTCTATTTGACCAGCTACTGTTGGTTTGCCCTAGAGAATGTGTTTTGACTTTTCCCAGTGGCCCCCAGCTCAAAGGTTCACTCTCTTTGGTCACAATTCACAGGGTTTGACCCAGAGAAATGTCATGAGATGGGCAGGGCACATCTCACCTCAAACTTTTTTCCCAATTGATATTTTATCATATACCTGAGGACTTTGAAAGGTTCTATCCAATGCTATTCCTGAATCTAGTGTCTGTGTAGTGACCACCTTAGTGTGACAATAGCTTAACTAGTCGGCAAAAGAATAATAAAAAGACCTGCACACAGTCATCCCATGAATTCCTCCAATACTGGAGGCAAGTGTGTTATGGGACACTGGGCTGCTCCTGCAGTCATCTTATTGTGTGTCTAATATTCCACTTGAGGCTGTTCTTGGTGTTAATATTAATATCTCTTAATCTGTCCTAAACATTTTGAGCTGGGAGGAAGGGACAGAGTGAAATTTGCCCAAAACCCTCACTAGCTAGAGAGATCTGCTAGTATGAACCCTCTACAAAGATAACTCTGAACACAGGGTAGGCATGCCTTAATGAGAGTTCTGTAATGTATGAGAAATGAAAAGATAAATATAGACTGTTAAAGATCAAAAGGGCAGAACTTAGAACTTCTAAATCAGTTTTTCCTCCAAAATATATGTTTACAAATTATCACCAGCAAGCCTGAAGGATTTTGGTTTTGTGGTCTCATGTGCAAGCATATAACCAACTCCAAAGGCTAAGGCCTGCTAATGTTGGTTCCATCCCTCCATAGTGAGGAGATAAAGTGCCACTTGTTGGATTGCCTCTATTGGTCCCTGCACTGCCCCTATATCCTTGGAGGTCTCTAGAATTCAAGAGTTGGCCTGTTTGATGCTATGTAGTCTAGGAAATTGGCCCAAGGCAAGTAAGACTCAGAGCCAGAAACATAGCCCAATAATCAGTGAGAAGGTAAACAAGAGAAGGACGGAGCCATACTGTATTTAAGCTTGTGAAGATTAACATTGCCATTTGCATCATTCCAATTAAAAGAAAGCTGTTACACAAATAGGGTTTCCTACAGTTGTTGTGATGGGAAATAGTCCAGAGTGTGTTAGGCAAGGGCTTTCTCAGTATGGTGGTGATGTGAAATGGTGGGGGATGAGTTAAAATGGAGAACAAGCTATGACAGCTGTACGAAGGGTGAGCCGCCATGTCACACAACTGCTGGGGACGCCATTCGTTACAGTTTAAGGGAACGGCGCTCCCTGGCCTTGTGCAGTGTGCCACCTGTGCCCTGGAGGGGGTGTGCAGGGAGGTCTCGGAGGGTGAGCTATTATCACCTTGCTAACCCAGCTGAGTAATGGCCTGGCAGACAGGGGAGCAATCCTTTCCCACTTTGTCTAGCCGACGAGTGACAGTTTCTGATTTCATTTTCAGAATCTGTTTCATTGTCCCCATCCTCCCTGAAACTTCCCCTAGCACCACACCACACCTTGGAAAGAATTAACGGCATCACCTCCTCTATTCCACCTCTCCCCTAAACACGATTTGTTCACGGCAGGTACCACAGTGAGACTGTAGGAATTACATGCTCTCTCCCTTGCTAGATCATTTTTTGAAGGCAGAAAACAGTGACCGTTCCATTCCTATTTGCAATCCTAGTGCCTGGCTAGTGCCTGGCCCATTCGAGGCACTCAGTAAATGTTGAACTGCACCCAATGCAAAAGATGGTTTCGTCATCGCTTATATTCAAATCTAGAGACAAGACAAGCTTATCCTAAAGTCTGGCCCACAGAACAGCAGTCCCAGAGAAGTGCTTTTTCAAAAAGGGGAAACGCCGTAAGCAAATATTCCCATTATGAGAATCACAGTGCACATTACATAATACAGGCTCTGAGAAATTCCTCAGTTTCAAAAAAAAATTTTTTTTTAACTTGGTTTTGAACTCAGAATTTCCAAACTCATTCAAGCACGGGATCCCCCTTTCCCATGCCTCCATCTTTTTGGAACATAATATTTCTACAGACGCTTAAGAAACCCTTGTACCAGAGCAGCTCAATATGTGTGAGCTAAGCTCTAGTCACAATCCTCAAATCCAGATTTGAAAGCTGTCTTTTTAGTTTGCCCACGTGGGGCGGGGGACATTTCGTTCAGATATTCATTTACGTATTCATTTAACTAACGTTTACGGAACATTTATTATGATTCAGATGGTAGGGATAACAAAAGACGCCCTAACCTTCCAAGAATTCATGGTCAAGATAAGAAGACAGTGCGCCAAGGAGCACGATGCGACTTAGTGGCTGTGTGATAGAATTAGCATGCCACGGCTTCGCACCGCTCCAGGCCAGTATTCACGTTAAAGTCTAGATCAGCGGGGAGAGCGCAGGGACGATTCACTTGGCCAGAGTCTCTCAAGTTATGTGTCACACCGGTTGGTCTCTATGATATTGTGATTTATAATAAGAAATATAAATTTGGTCTTCCTAAAAATCTTAGAATTTCCTAATAAGAAGATAAGGATTTCTTGATAACTTAAAAAAAAACAAAAAAAACAAAAAAAAAAAACAAAAAACTTTCAACCACACCTGAGTTTATGTCAATGAGATGACTTTGGAAAGTACCTAAATTAAGCCCCTGGTAGCCAGGGAAACCAACCAGGCCCAAACTCTCAATCCTGTCCCCCACACCCTCCAGAGAGGCGAGATGGGCTTTGAGTTCAATCGCCAATGGTCAATGATGTAATTCCTCATGCCTGTGAACTGAAGCTTCCCTAAAAACCTGAGGAAAAGGGATTTAGAGAGCTTCCACGTGGGCAAACACCTGGAGATTTGGGGAGAGAGATGCACTTGGAGAGGGCACGGACTCTCTGCATCCCTTCCCACATACCTTGCCCTACACGTCTCTTCCGTCCAGCTATTCATCTGTTTCTTTTTTAATAGCCTTTGTAATAAACTAGTAAATGTAAGCGAATGTTTCTCTGAGTTCTGTGAGCCACTTTAGCAAATTAATCAAACCCAAGGAGGGAGTAGTGCAAACCTCTGATTTATAGCCCCTTGTCAGAAGCGCAGGTGACAACCTGGATTTGGATTATCTTAAGGCAGCGGGGCAGTGTTGTCGGCTTGACCCCTTAACCTGTGGGATCTGACACTATCTCCAGGTTTATAGTTCTAGAATTGAGTTGAATCTTAGGACACCCAGCGGTGCTGAAAATTGTTTGTTGGTGTTAGAAAAAAACACACAACAGAGATTTTCTTTTTCAATCCATCGTGAATTGATACCTTTGCAAAACACATTAAAAATGTGTTACAAAGTCAGTGTGATACTGGCACAGAGAAAAGACATATATATATAGGTCAATAAAACAGAATTGAGAGTCCAGAAATAAGTCCTCATATTTATGGTTAATTGATTTTCAAAAAGGATGCCAAAACAATTCAACGGGAAAATAGTACTCTTCAACAAATGGTGCTGGAAAAACTGAATATTCTTATATAAAAGAATGAAGCTGGACCCCTTCTTTATACAATGCACAAAAATTGACTCAAAACTGATCACAGGAGAAAAAACATGGCGTAGATGATGGAGGCTCTGCCCATCCCTCTGGCGACCAAATCAAAGTGGTGACAGAAACAAGGAGCAGCAGCAGGGAAAAATCATCTGGGATCTAGAGGAACAAGCCATACAACTAGGGGAAAATCCAAGGAAGCTCCCTGCAATGGCCAAAGGTAGGACGGGGCGAGGACGCGGGGCTGCCCATCCTGAGCGGCTGAGTGAGACGGAGGCTGCGGCAGCGGCAGACGCCTCTTAAAGGGGCTGTGTCTGGGAGTGGATTTTCGGGGTGACAGACCTGCTCACTCTGAGCACCGGGGCTGATTCGGCTACACGCAGGGCCACCAGGGACTTACAGGGAGACATTGTCAGAGTGAGGGTCAAGGCGAGACACCCTGGGTACATGAGTGCATATGGTATCCATTGTTCCCTGTTGAGCCCTCCTCCATACCAGTGCGCCAGACACAGAGCCGCCATAGCTGTGAAGTCATTGGACTGGATAGCAAAGGTCGCTCCGCCCAGAGGATGGCCTGAAATCCCGCCTCCCTCAACTTGTGACCCTACCCAAGCCACATTCAGGTGTGTCCTCCAGGAGTCAGGTGCCCCTTGCTGAGCAGTGCCTAGAGGCAGCTGGTCTTGGCCTGGTGTGGCCTTTTGAGGCAACTATAAGCACAGCATCTGTGGATTGCTTGCTGAATCTTAACAGGTGGCCCCAGAGGGGCAGAGGCTTGGGCCAAGTTTGGCCTGCAGCTGAACCCCTCTCAGGACTGTGCCACTGGACACCTACTTCACAAATGCACACTAATAAGACTGGGAGACTTAGGAGCTTTGCTCAGTGTGTAGAAACAGACACAGAAAGGCAGCCAAAATAGGAAGACAAAGAAACAGAAATCATATGAGAGAACAGAACAGAGATCCAGATATAATGTAGTCAAGCAATCTAACAGATACAGAGTTCAAAATACTGGTTATATAGACGCTCAATAAACTTTTGGAAAGTGTAGATAAATTCTGTGAGAACTTTGACAAAGAGAAAAACATAAAAATGGAAATGGAAATTATAAAAGGAAACCAATCTAAAATGATGAACACATTATCTGAGATCAGAAGTATATTACTTGGGATAAACAAAGGAATAAACAGAGTGAATAAATAAAAGGATCAAATGCCCTATCTAGAGGATGGAAAAGCCAAGGACACTCAATAAGAATGGCAAGAAAAAAATGCCAAGACTATAAAAATAATTTAAGGAGGTTATGGGACACTAATAAGGCTCCAAATATTTGTCTGATTGGCATAAGTGAATAAAATCAAGATGTCGAACAGCTGTTTGAAGAAATAATGATGGAAAACTTCCCTAACCTGGTGAAGGACATGGATATAAAACCCCAGGAAGCTCAGAGAATTAAAAAAAATCAGGGATCCAAAGAGGCCCACACCAAGACACATCATAATTGAAATGCCAAAAGTTAAATACAAAGAAAGAATATTAAAAGCAGCAAGAGAAAAACAAATAATTACATATAAGGGAAAACTCATAAGACTAGCAGCTGATTTCTCCAAAGAAACTATGCAGGACAGAAGGGCTTGGCAAAAAATATTTGACAGGATGAAGACTCAGTATCTACAACTGAGGATCCTTTATCCAGCAAAGCTATCATTAAGAGTCCAAAGACAGGTAAAGAGCTTCCCAGACAAAAATAAGCTGAAGAAATTTATCACTATCAAGCCCGTATTACAGGAAATGTTGGAGGGACTTCTTTAAGAAGAAAAAATATGTGTCAAAAACAGAAAAAAAGAATGGTAACAACTATATTCCTATCAACAAGTACCTTAAATGGAAAAGAATTAGATGCTCCAACCAAAAGATAGAGTGGTTGAAAGGATAAGAAAACAAGACCCCTACATAAGAAAAGGAAGGGGATGGGAAAACATATTGCTTCGATGGAACTAGAAGGTATTTAAATCAGATAGCCTCAGAATCTGTGAGGAGCAACTGTATGGAGAGGCCTGCCCAGACAGGACTGTGGCCTTGGGTGGTGGGAGGCAGCAAATCCAGATTCCAGCAGAAAAGGAACCAGGGTGCACGTACCCCAACCCTACTCTCTTCCTGCCTTTATCCCCTGCAGTTCTCTCCCACTGGCCACACTCAAGAGTAGAGCCTGGTTTCTACAGATGGAAGAAGGTGTTGGGAACAGGGCGGAGCAGAGGCAAACAGGCCCTTTAGGGAGTAGGAGGCAGAGGTAAGATTTATGCCATGGGCTATGGACATGAAAAATCAAAATGAAAGAAAAATCATGGTGCGTAGCAGGACAGGAGCAGGGAAAGTGGGGGAAATCAAGTTGTACTGATGATTTAGATACAATCAAGTTGATCACTGAGCACCAGGAAGTTCTCTGGTGGCAGATCCAAGGGCGAGTTTGGCTTGGAGCAGCAATGGCTGGAAACTATTGTGCTGGCTCCCAACTTCTTTATGGTTGAAGCACTGCCCTAAGCTAGAGGTCAGCAAACTTTTTCTTAAAGAGACAGGCAGTAAATATTTGCAGTTCTGCATCACAACGACTCAACTGCCATTGTAAGTGGGAAAGCAGCCACAGACCATAAACAAATCGTGCGGTTGTGTTCCAGTGTAACTTTATTTATAAAACCAGGCAGTGGGCCTGCAGGCCATAGAGGGCCAACCTCTGTCCTAGATGCTAAAGAATTTTTTCATTATTTTGCCTTCAGATAGATTTTTTGATGTATCTACGCTAAAGAATTTTCTCATTATTTTGCCTTCAGATAGATTTTTTGATCTATCTATTTGAATGGGCCTTTCTCCAGTTCTGGCTTCTGACAGATAAACAATCTGGATCTCTTTCAGAGTACCAGGAATGAAGGAGTCAGGAGATCCTGCTTTGATTCTTATAGATGGCTAAGAAAGAGTGTGTGTATAGCTGACAAACCACGAATAAGGGACACGGGGCAGGAATTTTCAGCTCCCTCTTGACTTCAAATATTTTCCTGAAAATATATTAGGTTAAAGGAAAGTTCCTTTTTCATGTCAGGATCATACCCTAGTCTGGTGAAATGAAGATTAAGCTTTGAAATCCTACAGACCTGAGTTCAAAACCTACCACTCACCAGCTGTTCGGCCTTGCCAAGACGTGGAGTTAAAACTCACCTCGTACTTGACAATAGCCGTTACTAGTACAAAGAGTAATAAAATACATTCATCCTTCCAACATTTACCTCTCTTGCTCTTTTCTACTGCCTTCCTAAAGACTATTGGTTCTTAAAGTCTGTTCCCGATCTATGTGCTTTTCATCTGGGTTCTCTAAATGCTCCTCAGGCAAATCCAAAATAGATCCCAACTTATTAATTGATCGAGACTCTTTGATTGTAAGCTATAGAATCTGAATTCGAACTAATGTAAGGGGAAAAAGAGAAAGGTGGAGTGATTCGTTGGATACGGGTGTAGTTCTCAGCATTTGACATGTAACAACAATACAGCCTCAGGAAAGCGGAAGTAGGAAAGTACAGGAATTTCAGAGACTGAACTCAAATTCTCTCTCTCTCTCTCTCTCTCTCTCTCTCTCTCTCTCTCTCTCTCTCTCTCTTCTCTCTGCATTTCTTTTCCTACACAGACTAGTATTTTTCATACTTCAAAAAAGATGCTGATTAAGAACTCGCCGATTGAGTCACATCATGGTTTTATTGTCTAAGAGGAAAGGGAAGTAATTTACTTCTTCTTCCCTTGGATTCTTCTTCCCCTGAGATCTTTTAATACCCCACAAAAGGGTCCTGTCTGTTCAGATTTGGGTCACATACCCACTCCTCAAGCTGATTATGATGGCCATGGAGGTGAAGCACTATGATCAATTACCCACAGAATATGATTGGCTGTGCCCCCTAGGACCACGTGGTTGGAGTGAGGGAAGAGCAGTATCCCTCACGAAAGGACAGTGATGTTCTCTGAAGAAGGATGGAAAGGCAAGCTGTGCGGGCAGGTACACACTGTATTCATAAGCGATGTTTGCTCTATTAATCGTACCAACATAACAATTTTTTCTATGTTGCCTGCCATGATTACAATGCTAGGATCCTTAGAGTGAGCTACAGGACAAATACGGTCACCTGATTCCTTGTCCTACTGGTGGTGGCAGTTGTCAGACGACAGGACCATGAACAGGACACCTACGATCAATTCAGTGTAAGGTATAAAGCGGAGATTCCACCTAGTAGTTTTCCAAGTGATCAGGCTAGACCTGCAAAAGTTCAATTCTAATGCCATGAAAAAAAACGTTTTCCAGCTGAAAATTTTAAAAAGCAAAGTCCAGTTCACAGCGTCTCCCTCTTTGGACTCCTCTTACTGAGTCTCTCTCTGTGTACTTCCTCCTTCCTTGGCTCTCTCTTGCATACTAGCCTGCCTCCCTAATCACAAGCTTTGTAATGATTCCTTTTGCACTGCATGCCACCTGGGCTGGTGAAGAGATGTGTATGTGTATTAACTCCGATGGAAGGAGACGACAAGCAGTAGCACAATGAACAAAGTTCACTTCCCTTTTGTGGTTATTATACCTAGGACTGTACTAAACACGGGACTTAACTTCAAGGGACAAAACCCTACTAATATTAACTTAGACAAAAATGGAAAACCAGAGACTAGAACTCTGTAGAAACACTCTTGTTTCTCCTTCTTACTTCTCTTTGTGTGTTGGCTTCCTCCTCAGTGTTGGCCAGACAAGCAACGGTCACCAGGCAGGCTCCTCCCAGCTATGACGTCAGAGAGAGACCAAAGTTTGCTTTCCTTGCTGTCCAGTTTATAATTCTGAGTAAGAATTCTTACTTCTGGGTGGGTTGGAGGTTGAACCAGCATCAGTGGCCAAATCTCAGCTTGGTCTTCAGAGGCAGGTCACAGAAATGTGAGAAATAGCTTGGTAGGAGCCAGGGGTTGCTGGCCATCAAACAGCTTAAATTCCTCCTTCCCTACCCCAAATCTTGTATAGGTAAAATAAAAATGTGTGTGCCACATTGGTTAGGGGGGAGTTTGAAACCTTTGAGCTAGAAGATCTCAAGAATTTCTTAGCAATTCAACAAGTGAAACTGTGATTTTTTTTATTTTTATTTTTTATTGTAAGCAAACAAAAGTGGGAGGAGACTTTCCAGACAGGAAAACCCTATTTCAGAAGGATAATTAAGGCAGGGGATATGCCAAGTTGGGAGGAGCTCTTGGCCAGGCATCCTTCACTTTTAACTTTCATAAAACAATGACTTCTAGAGTGAGATCATACATCACTCTAGGCTCAGAAAATTCAGTCATATAAATTCATTCTGTGCTTATAATTTCATGTCCTTTGATTAGATTGGGTTGTCATTGGGCTCAATCAGTGTCAAGTCAGAAGCGTGGTGGTGGAGGGTCTTTGACCCTGAGGGGCAGTGGAAGGGCCCTAGGGACAGGGCCCTCCACAGAGCTGACAGAAATCTTTGTCTAGGTACTTACGGGAAGGAGGTGAGTCTGGATCACCCTTTCAATAATTTATTCATTTGGTAAACTTTCATTCAGCTTTGAGCCAGGCACTCTTCTGGGGTGCAGTGACCAACAGGATAGACACGGGCCAGCTTTTACAGAATCTACATTCCAGAGGAGGTTGTGCTTTAGTGAACAAGGTGGATGTAACTCCACAGCTTGGACTTGGAGGATCAGGAAAGGCTTCCTGGAGGGGGTGATGTCTAAACTGAATTCTGAAGGATGTGTCAGCCAGGCAAATGGAAAGGAGTGAGCCAGTGGTCTGGGGTCCAAATCTCCCAGGTGGAATTATCTGTTATGCAAACCAAGAATGTGCTCAGTGACCAGCAAAGCAGGTATATCAGAAAATAAGGGGAAATTTTTTTTGGAAAGAATTTGAAATTGGAAGACATATTAAAGTGCCCATTTTGGAGAAAGCGGAACTCTGCAAGACTTCCATCCACGTATTTTGCAGTGATGCATCCTTTTCATTTTGTGTTACATACGGAAGACACAGCATCGTAATCTTCTCTGCTTAGAGCCACTGCAAGTCCTCAGGAGCTATTCTGGTCCCAGGGTGGGACAGAGGCCAGTGGCCTCCCATTTCCTCCCCTCCACGTACCTCCCTTCCCCTCCAGGGCTCAGCCTACCTCATCACGCCCCACTTGTAGGACCATTCTCTAGAGTCCCTATTAAAATTTACTGCTCTTTTATTCCTTCCCCAGGCACCTCTAATCCACAATGACAATGAGTGTTAATGATCACACTGCATATAAATTACTCCCATAACTGGGCAAACCAGAGAACCTTTAAAGATGGCATGATTCCACTGTAATAAAAATATTAATGTTACACTTCCTCAATATTCACAGTTATTCTTAATTCTGATTTCTTTTTCACTTGTCCCCTTCTCAATAATTATGACAACAATAATGGCTAACACTTTGGGCCATTTTTCGATGTGCCAGACACCCTTTTAAGCTCTTTATAGTAACTCGTATATCCCAACAACCCTATGAGTAAGGTTGTTATCTCCAAAATGGAGAAGGAAAGGCATCACTTTGCAGATAAAGAGATTGGGGCATGCAGAGATTATGTAGCCCATGGCCCCAAGGTCACTCAGCTAGTAGTTGACGGCACTGGGATTTCATACCAAGTGATCAGGCTCTAGAGCCCCTCCCATCCTCCTCCACTCAAGTTATCCAGCCAAACCCCCAAGAGTAAACCCTATTTCTTCACTATTCCTTCTCGACGCCAAACTCTTCTACCTCTAAAATGTACTGTCGATCTATTTACTATTCTTCATCTCTCTATCCCTAGCACCGCCACCATAGGAAAAAAACACACCATAAGATCTCACTAAGAAATGTTTCACTAGAGCAGAGACTTAATCTTGTTCCCTACTTTCTACTCAGGGCTGTCTGACACAGTACAGATATTCAATAAAAATGGACTGATATGAATGATTTCCTAACTGAAATCAATAAGCATATATTGAGCACCTATTGTTTTTCAGAGAAAACTGCTGACTTTCAACATATTTACTTGCAGGTTTTTTCTGTTAGTATTCATATAAATATAGACTTACAAAGTTGGGGTTGCATTATACATCTTTCTGTAGTTCGCTGTATTGTCAACATTGTATTCCAAACATCTTCCCATATTCTTAAAAATTCTTTAAAACCTTTAAACAGCAGCATAATAGTCTCATTTGTGACATACTTTATTTAACCGTTTCCAAATTCCTAGACAATTAGGTTGCATTAGGTGTCTATTGCTGTGTAACTAATTACCCCAAAACAAGATACATTTATTATCTTACTATTTCTGCAGGGCAAGAATCTGGGAGTGAGTGCCTTTGACTCAGGACTTCTCAAGGACACAACCAAGATATCAGGTGGGCTGTGGTCATCTTGAGGTTCAACTAAGGGGAAAGACCCACTTCGAAATTTACTTGGCTGTTGGCAGAATTTGGTTCCTTGTTGGCCGTTGGCTGGAGACATCGGATCTTTTCATTCTCTCTCCCTCCTCTGGATATTTATACATGTACCTACAGACATATCTATATCTATCTATCTATCATCTATCTATCTATCTATCTATCTATCTATCTATCTATCTATCTATCTATCTATCTTTCTATCTATCATCATAAAGGTACCCAACACAGAAATCTCAGTATTTTTGTAATCTAACTTTACCTGCTGTACTCTGTTCATTAAAGTGAGTCAGTAAGTCCGGCCCACATTCCAGAGGAGGGGATTACACAAAGGTATGAAAACCATGAGGTAGGTGTCCTTGGAGGACAATTAAAGTCTGCCCACCACATAAGTTTCCCCCAAATTTCCTACTACTAAAAGTGCTTTTCTGAATATCTTATTACCTATTTATCTTATTATCCACATTACAAATTATTTCCTTATGATACATTTATTGACTAGAAGGGTAAGAACATTGTAAAGGCTCTTCATACACACTAATTGCTTTCTAGAAAGCTTCCCATCATTCGTGTATGAGAACACCCATCTCGGCACAGCTTTATCGTAAAATTTTTTGCTCACTCGATAGGTATTTCGTTTTAATTTGCATTTGAAGGTAAATCTTTTTTTTTTTATTAGCCATTTGTTTTTTTTCTCTTATGCATTGTCGACTTTATGTCCTCTGTTCATTTTTCTATTGGAGATTTAGTGTTTTTCTTATCAATTCGTACGTGCTTCACACATCGAGATATCAACAATGGGTAGGTGTTTCTGTGAATGCTTTGATTGAGATGTCATTTACATATCATACTATTTACCCACTTAGAGCATAAGATTCAATGCTTTTTAGGACGTTGGCAGATTTGTGCAATCATTACCACAATCGATTTCAGAATATTTCATCACAAAGAACCCCCATGCCCTACAGCTTTCATCCCTATTCTCCCCTCTCCTCCTCCATCTCTAAGCAAACATTAGTTGGTTTTCTGTGTCTATGGATTTGACCGTTCTAGACATTCAAAATAAATGAAATCACATACTCTGAGGCCTTTTGTGTCTGGCTTCTTTCACTTAGATAATATTTCCAAGGTTCCTCCACGTCATAGCATGTATCAGAACGTCATTCCTTTTAATAGCTGAATTAACAGTCCATTGTATGGATATACCATATTTGTTTATTCATTCATCAGTTGATGGACATTTGAGTTCTTCCTACATTTTGGCTATTATGAATAATCCTGCTATAAACCTTCATGTACAAATTTTTGTGAACACATTTTTTTCATTTTTCTTGTGTGTGTGTGTGTGTGTGTGTGTGTGTGTGTGTGTGTGTATGAGTGGAATTGTTGGGTCAAATGGTAACTCTATGTTGAACTGTCTGAGGAACTGCCAAACAACTTTTCCACGTGGCTACACCATTTTACATCCCCACCAGCAGCGCGTGAAGGTTTTGATGTCTCCACATCCTCAACAAAACTTGTAACTGTCTGTCTTTTTTTTTTATTATAGCCAAAGAATGGATATTGAGCATCTTTTCATGTGCATATTGGCCATTTATATATTTCCTTAGATAAATGTCTATTCAGATCCTGTGAATGTATAGGATGTTTATAAGGGAGATTGGGGCCAAAGGAACCTGCAGTGAGGTGAGACTTAGAGGGAGTCCTAGGTTTGAGTCTTGGCTCTCCCGCCTACTAGTTGGGTGATTCTTAAGTTTCTTAAACTCTGAGCCTGTTTTCAAGTGTTTTAAGTGGGGACAATAACACCTATTTCATAAGGTCGTTGTGTGGCTGAAATGAGAAAATACACGTGTAACATTTAGTAGAGTACCTGATACAAGGTAAACATGCAATAAGTAATAGATATTTTCATGATTTTTAAAAGGTAATAACATGATAAGAACTGGGTTTCAGGAAGATTAATCTGGCCATGTTATACTAAATGCATTAAAGAGAGATTGCAGACCGGGGCACCAGTTCAGAGAAGACCCAACGGTTTAAGCAAAAAGCAAACAAAATGAGAAAAGGATGCTTTCTGGCCTTCCTTCCTATTAAAGACAAGTTTTTTCCTCCAGTCCTTGGCCTGAACAAACTTAGAGAGGAGAGTGATCTTGTTGCTTTTTCAGGTTGAACAAGGATATTTTAATCATCTTTGTATATTAATACATCTAATCAATCCATGGGGAAATAGTGATGATACGTTTTGAATATTTTGATCAACACTTTACAATAACTTAAGGAATTTTAAATACATTTATTAAATCTGTTTTTCTGAAGAAAGATGACACATAGGCTATAGTAATTTCAGGGTCATTCATATTATCAATTAAATTTTTTTTTTCCAATGCCTGCTCATGTGTTCATTCCATACATATCTATGGAGCAACTACTATGTACCTAGCACTGTTCCAGGCACTGTTCCAGACTACAGTGGTGAAAGCAAGGTCTTTGCACTCAAGGAGTTTAAATTTAACAAGGTGAATATTAAAAATTCATTCATTTAACAACTAATAAATACCTACTCTGTGCTGAGGAAGCACTAATGAACAAAACAAGCAAAGTCCTTGTCTTCATAGAACTTACCTTCTAGTGGAAAAAGACAATAAACCACAAACAAAATAAATTAGGAAAGTCTACAGTTTGTTAGAAGGTGATAAGTGTTATGGACAAATAACATAAAGCAGTTAAGGGAGAGTGGGGGTAGCAAGCTGAAATTGCAATTTTTAGTTAAGCGATCAGGGTTGGCTGCATTAAGAAATGGAGGGAGGTGAGTGAGCTGTGTGGACTCCAAGGGAAGAATGTACTGTTCCTCTGACAGATGAAACCGTCAATGTAAAGGCCCTGAGGCCACAGTGTTCCTGCTAGAAATAAGTAGAAAGAGTGGAGTGAACAAATGATGAGGTTGGAGATGAAGTCAGAAGGGGAGCGAAGAGGGGACAGAGCATAGATCCCATGGGGTATTGTCCGGTGAAGAGGGTACCATTCATATCTGAAAAGAAATAAATGAAAAGTGTTGAATATACTTCATGACAAGCAAAGGACGGCTGCGCTGTAAGGCGGAGTATCTCTGAGCAGAGAAATCTGTGGTCTTACATAGTGTTTTAGGAAGCATGGGGTTCAGAGATTAGCACTTTTAGAAGCTGGATGGTTTAGAGATGAGTTGTTCAGAGACGTTTAACTAAGAACACAGGATTACTGGAGTGTGGCTGTTCTTGATTGTCTAACTTTCCAAAGCAAGGAGCTGTCACTAATTGGGAGGTTGTCATTGATTGAGTAAAACAGATTCGGGTGGTAATCTGTACTATGGCCAGAGAACAATTAGTCTTTTGCTCTGTTCAACTTGGAAGGATCACTCTGCCTGCTATGTAGGCCAAGGTGAAAGCAGGGAGATAAATTAGGAAGTAAGAGGAGATGTGGCTAGAACCACGGTGAAAGTAGTGGGGGCAATGAGAAGTGTTCTCATTTGGGATATATTTATAGTCGACAAATAAGATAATCCAATTAAGCTAAGTATGGGAGTGCACACAGTATTTACTTTCATGTAGGATATGACTGGACAACATTATAGAGAATAGTTGGGTGGAGCTACTTTAGAGGGAGGAGGCAGAGAAAGCCTCTTTGAAGAGGTGAGACCTTGAAGATGTCAGTTAAGACCTTAAGGCAAGAACCTGGTGTGTGTGTGTGTGCACACGTGCAGCAGAGGCAACACCGGTATGTCTAGAAGTGGTGAGGTGAGGGTAGGGGGAGAGGCAACCTGAAGCCAGATCTTCCCAGGCCTTCAGTACATAGAATGGATTGAGAAGAGAGGGGAGAGAGTCAGATCAGGAAGTTGGAGACAATAGATACTGTCATCATGGGAATTCTATGAGGCCTCATTAAAGTAATAACATAAAATCCAGCTGAGAAGTCTTCATTGTGCCAGAGATTGTTTTATTGTTTGGCGAATTATGACTCAGAAATGGTGGCATAAAATAAGGGGCACCTGTGGTGCATGGACTGGGAATAAAGACAGTCACCTGTCCTCTAACTTTAACACAAGGTCTAGATTAGCTACAATGTCTTTCCAAAGACTAGTGATCCACATCTCTCTCTTATACCATGTGATCACAAAAGATGGTTTACATTTATTGGGGGCTTTCTGAATGCAGGTACGAAAGGACAGGTTGTCCTGAGATTCAAGTGAAGAGAGGTTGTGCACTAAGTGTCCTGTCTCCTAGAAACTAGTTCCTAAGAGTGAGGAGAGGGCTTTGTTCACCTTTGTGGCACTGGGGCTCCTAGCATAGAGTCTGATAAACAGTAGGAGCTGAATAACCTTTTTGTTGAATCTGAATTCAGCATACAGATGACATCAATGGTACTGAAATAATATATTAACTCAGATAAAACAGTTATCTTTGTATCTTTTGATTTATCATCCTGTATGTGGATTAGTCATACTTCTCCCAATTCTACTACTTCCTTATTTATATTTCCTGCCTTTGAGCACATCTTTTCACTCCTAAAAGTCCACTTTTTGGGCAGAGAAAAGAAGTGAAATGCAGGCATAAATAATCCCATCCAAGCACTAACCAGGCCCCACCTGCTTAGCTTCCAAGATCAGACATGGGGCTCAGGATGGCATAGCCTTAAGAGCATGGATTGTGGCTCCAGTGGGGCGTGAACCCAGGACTTTCTGCGCATAAAGCGGTTGTGCTAACCGCTACAGTAGGGAACCATGTCCAGTTTTACTCCTTTTTAGCAAACAAGTTTTTAAAAGTTTGATGGAAATTAAAGTTCATGCCATATAAAGATCTTAATGAGTCATCTTTTTTTTTTTTTTAGGGCTTTCTAAGTGTGTTTATGTTAATTCCAAACAAGCCTAAGAAGTAGCTAGCACTATCCCATTATGAAGGTGACGAAACTGTCAGAAGTAAAGCGCTATAGCCAGGGTCAGAGGCCCATAAGAAGAGCTGGAATTCAAATCGGGTTGTCTTCTCTGTACTACTCTTGGAACAATTTGGAGACTTTCATTTGTCTTTGCTTCCTTGTTTGCTCCAGAAATGTTAAAATATGCGGAGAAACAGTAGGAGCTCTATAAATAAAACATGTCTATATATTTTTAAACGATTAAAGCTGGAAAGTTTAATGTGGCACGAGGCCACTTGCAGAAATCCTGCCGCCCTTAGCAGTGAGTGGCTTCTGGCTCACCGCCCATCGGTGATGGTCGCAGCCCAGGGAAGTCCCACCCAGACTGCAGTCGGGGAAAGGCAGCGAGGGCGCTTGGCTGCGCTAAGGCAACAACGGGCCATGGATTCTTGCAGCCTAAATGTCATCTGGCTGGGAAAAGCCACATGTCGGGCTGCAGCTACTATGGGCGGGGGGAGGGGGCAGGAAACAACATTTTAAGTCTCATTTTAAGTTCGGAGTGAAGGGCGGCTAGACTGACCTGATAAAGCTGAAGGAAGAGAGTTGTATCTTTAGATGAAATCCGAAAAGGGAACACCAGAGCTCAGTGACCAAGTCAGAGCGTTGTGCGTTTGGCAAAGTAAACTGGGGCACAAGGAAAACACGAGGTGCTGAAGGCGTTCCAGGAGGTAACTGCCGTTCAAATCTACCCGATAGCTCGGGTGTCGCCCTGGCCGGAGGCGTGTGCCCTTGGTTTCCCCTTCTTAAAAATCGAGGCGCGGGCAGGTTGCACTCAGGCGGGTGCATTTCCACGTGAGGAAGGGGGGGCGGGGCTGAAAAGAGACGAAGGCCTGAGAAACCACGCTTCGCAGAGGCGCGGGGAAACAGCGTGCGAAGCGAGCCCGCACAGACCCTCGCAGCGCGCCGCGTCCCGGCGCTCGGGAGCCGCACCGGCGGCGCGGCGAGGCCCGCACCCGCTCGGCCGGCGCGCGCACGGGCGGCCGCTGGCGCACGCGGCCGGCCCGGGGCGGGGCCGCGGCGGGGGCAGGGCCGGGGCGGGGCCGCGGCGGGCGGGCGCGCGGGAGGCGCGGAGGGAGGGTGTCGCGCCGAGGGAAGCGGCCCGCGGCGGAGGGAGGGGAGGCCGAGTGCTGGAAGCGGAGCTCCGCGCTGGGACTGGTTCCTTCGCAGCCATTTTCTGTCCAACCAAACAGCCGATTGGAGACGGGAGCCAACCAGGGCTGCATTGGAGGTTTGTGTCTCGCTTCGGCCAATGATCGCTCCTAAACCGACTCCACTTTAGCTCGAATGAAATGTCCGTCTCCTCCCGGCGCCGTCCTCGCCGCCAACGCCGCCGCGGCCGGGGGCACTCGCCTCCCGCCCGCCCGCCCGCCCGGGCCGGGGCCGGCGCGGCGCCTGCGAGGCCGCTCCCGCTGCGGGCCCGGCCGGGGAGCGGGCGCGGGGCCGCGGCGCGGCTCTTTGTGCGCCGGGTCGCGGAGCGGCGGGACGCGGGCCAGGCCGCCTCCCGCTTGCCGCCGCCGCCGCCGGGGTCCGGGCCGGAGGCCGAGGACGGGGCCCCGGGGCACCGTCGGCCCCGCTCTCGCCAGCGCCCCGGCCAGCTCCATTTTTGCGCGGGAGGGGCGTAGCGGGGGGCGCGCAGCTCCGACCCCCCGGCCCCGACCCTGCTGCCCCCTGGCCTGGCAGCCACGCGGGGGTCCCCGGGGAGCGCCCCCCTTCCGCCCGCGGGGACATGGCGGGGCCGGGCCGCTTTGTTTGCCCCGGCAGCCCTGGCACCGCGCGGCGGGCGGGCGGCGGGCGTTGGGCACGGGCCCGGGGCCTTGGGCCGGGCGGGTCGGGGGGATGCGCGCCCGGGGCGTCCGCCCCGCACCCGCGGGACTGACAGATTGCCTGGGCAGTGGGGCTGGGGCCGGCTCGCGCACCTTCGTGGGGAGGAAGCGAGGTCCCCGGGAGGAAGGAATGGATTTGGTCTCCCCGCAGTCTGGTTTGCACGTAAAGAATGCAGCCATCTGGCGGCTTGCGGTCCCTGGACTTGCCCCGAAGGTGGGAAGGAAGCCTTTGGGATTGGACTAAGGTTTAATCTTGGGTGGGAGGCGAGGAGGATATGCCGGGCCTTAGGAGCAGTAGTCTCTGAGAACAAAGAATTCAGAACACCTACAAGTCGTAATCTCCCCCAAAGTGCTATAACAAGATAATTTAAACAAGCTTAGGTAGCATACGACCTTTAAAAAAACCAACATCCCACTAACCCTCGTGGACTTCACAGTTCCGTGGTTTATGCCACGAATCACTTGGCTGCTTTGAGCTCTCAGTATGCAAACTAATCAGGAACATAAAGTGATGGGGTAAACCAATCAATAAGTGGCATCAACAAATAGGGGTTTTATTTGTAAAGTTGCAAGTTTAACCAGAATTCCTTAAAAAGCAATTATTTCTCCGCACTGCTTTTCTAGCTTAATTTAAGGATTAATATTGATGCAAAACTCTGGTTGTTGATGAAGAATGGAGGGTGGAGGGAGAGTCTGCTGCTTTTCTTGGATACAAATTTGCATTTCTTCAAACACTAAACAGATGTATGCATTCCCTTGAGCTTTCACATATATCATAACCTGCCTTTAAGAAAATAAATACCATATGAGGCGATATTGTTTTTCTTAGGATACTGAATCTAAAGAAATACTGATTGAACTATTTGGACGAGTGATTGTGGTGAAGTGTGACACCCGCCCCTCCCCCAGGCAAAATAGATAAATGTATGTAGCTCATAGATTTTAAGTGTTCTGAGGACTTTTGTTTTTTCAAAGACGCCCTTAGCAAATAGCTCTTATAGCTACAAGGAAGGAATTTTCTAGGCAATTTGGGGGTTAGAAAGAGGACAGTTTTTCAAAAGATATTAGAAATTGTTTTTACAGTGTCAGCCTGTCTTTGGTGCCTGCACCTTGGAAATGGCTTTTTAAAAATTCAGTTCAGTGGCTACAGTTTTTTTCTGCTGTTTACTAGATTTTGTGCTGGAATGCATATATTTATTTTTCTTCTCATAACACTGAAAGGATGCTTTTTTTTTAGACACCCCCCTTTAATTGTTTCACTTGAAAAAAGGAAAAGAGCAAATGAGAAATGGAGATTGTAACACTGTAATTGATACCAATTTATTCAGCTATGTACAGTGAGAATGAAGAGCTATTCGGATGCAATTTTAATCCAAAATGGTGATGCTTTAAAATTATAAATAGAGGTCTTGATTGATTGTGTTATTCTGTGTATGTTCTCAGGACAGCATGGCATATTTTTTTCTAGTATAAGATGAGAGATTTAATTTAAAAGCATTATATTCTGGAATAAATTTTTCTCCCCTTCTGAGCTTTTGGACCCCTCACTCTAAAACATTAAGAAAACCCCTCACAATTCAGGTGATAATGTGGGGTGTTTGTGTCTCGGATATTAATATTTTAAGTGGTTTAGATGTTTGATTTTGGTCTTTTGCATATTAAATAATTTGGTGTGATGAATATTTAGTGAGCATAATTAACTTCAGGGCTACATTAAAGCATTACCTTCCCCTTCACAATGGAGTCAACTTTTTAAAGTTCAGTTCTCCAAAATAAATCTTCCAATTTCACAAACATTTATTGGGTGCCTGTTTTTTTGCACCATTTTATACTATGCAGCCCATTGAGTAAGAATAGTACGTAAAATTATACATGCCTTTTTAAATTTTACTAGGAAGAGAGCCTGTAGGGAAGAAAGCCTGTAGGGTGTATATTGTTATTGCTAATAGATGTTTATCTTCTAGGTTGAAATTGCGCAAAGATTAGACACTGTTTGAGACGGGTGTTCTTGAACGCCACTGACAACAGAATTTCATGACAGTACGTATGTTTTACTCCTTTTGATTTGTACAGAAATTAGCTGGAAACAAAATTATAACTGACTTATATTGGAGATTCCTGATAAAATGGATGCCTTTCAAGTCTAGACAGGTAGTACCTATATTCCCAGTGCTTCCTTCTTTTTAGTGACTTGCGTGTTCTGTTTCCTATAGGTCCCTAAGTTCTGTCAAAGCTACAGTGTGAAAAGTTTGTTCCAGCTCTTAAGAGGCACTGTTTATCTGATAGGGCTTTAGTCGAATTGAATACTTAGAGGAAAGTTACGTGCAAAATGTACAAGTGAAGGGGGTGGGGCGTGGACTTGGGCAGTTGGAAATGGCCTGGGGGGAGCCTGTAGGGCTCCAACTGCCCTTTGAAGGATGAGTGTCATTTGGATAGGTGGAGGGCATCACCAAACGCAAAAGCCTGAAGGTAGGGATGAGTACTTAGGTTTAGGGGATGGGGAGTAGATAGATTTTCATGAACAAAGTGGGGGATTTTCATAGGATAATCTAATGAAGAGATACCACTTGGCCTATCTGGATACCTAGTTCTAGATCTACTCCTGTATCTTTGTCATCAGGCATGTCACAACTTCCTTGAGCCCTGATTGCCTCACTGCTAAAATAAAAGAACTTCACCTGGCGATTCCCTAAGTAAGGCACATTCTAGCACTAGATTTGTATCAGCCCTGAAGATAGAGTCGAAAACAAGATTATAGTTAGGTTGAGTGGGGGATCCACTCTTGTAAAGCCATGAACACTCAGGTGGATTTGATGAGAAGACTTTTAGAACCATTATAAGTTTAAGAGCCGTAGATGTGTTCTAGTGAGATTACTCTTAAAATATTGCGTACTCAGGTTGAGTAGTGATGCAGGGAAAATAGAAAAGGAAGGGCATGGCTGGAAGATACTTGAAAAGAGGTAAGGGATGGGATGACAAAGAAATCTAACTATGGGAGGTGAACAGTGTAAATATGTATATATGCCTTACTGTTAAAGTGTACAGCTAAAACTTACTGGATTTCATTAACCAATGTCACCATAAAAAAATAAAAATAAAGAGGTAAGGGATTAATAAGTTGAGCTTGGAAAAGATAAAAGAACTTTAGGTGACGTTGGTATAATTAGCCTGTGAGAGTGGAAGGATGGTATTATTCTTAATAGTATTGCAATAATTGATAAGGAGATCAAGGAGCTCTCATCCATTGCCTCCTTGGAGGGGATGGGGAAGGTGAGTTTCATCTTCCAGTATCTTACGTTTGCAGTGACGAGATACCAGACATGTTCTACGGACATGGGTTGTTGAGTGGCAGGCGGGATATGGTTGTAGACTTAGGATTCATGAGTACAGAAGTGATATTTAATGAGTTCATTAAGAGAAAAAGGGAAGAAAGAGAAAACAATAACCTGGGATAAGTAACAGGAGGTGGGTGGGGAGGAGAGAATATTGATTTGGAAATCAAGGGAGAAGAGATTCCAAGCATAAACGAGGGGCCAGCAGTTGGCCACCACTGTAAAGACAGTCAAGTAGGATGAAGGCGAGATCATGGGCAACCGAGAGTGGTTTCAGTGTTGTGTTCAGTGCCATGGGAAAGCACACATCAAGGAATTTAAGTAGGAATGAAGAGGTGTGTAAGGACTGCCAGGTGGAGTGAAAACTGGACAAGGGTGTGGAGCAGACTTAAGGTTTTATATGTCTTTCTGTGTGTTTAATGAGAGTCCGAGCATGTTTAAATTAAGGAAGAGTGAAGAAGCTGGTGAAGAGGACTGAAGATAGTTCAGAGAGGAGGAATCTTTGTATTTCTTGTCCTCGAAGAGATAAATAGGAATGTGATTCATAGAACAGGTAGGAGGGGTTACATGAGAGAACAGTCTTTATGGCTGGAAAGAGCGATGAGCACTGTGTTTGAAGGAATAATCGTCATACGAGGTTACATTTGTTGAGTTCTGACTAGGTAGCAGGCTCTTGGCCAAGTGCTTTTTCTGTAATCACTTCTCTAGCAACCCCATTTGAAAAACGGGGAAGCCGAAGCACAGAGAGGATGGGAATCAAAGACATGGCGCTGGTAAGTGGGGAGACCCGCTGCAGACCCATGTGGTCTGCCCTAAGGCCAGTGCTCCATCACCGCTTTCTGTGAGATGAATCTGAAACCAGGTGCATTTCCTAACCATTTCGTAAATGCTGTCCTTGTTCTTGAGAAGCAACTTGAGGTGTTTTCAGTATACAATCCATAGACTTAGAATTTAGAAGAGACAAAAGAGTTAGGCTTACTGGCTATAGGAAAAACTCAGGAACAAAGACTTTGAAGTGCATGGGGCTCTGCATTTCATTCGCATTTACTGTGGCAGCTTTGGCACATCAGCCTCATGGAACCTCAGTTTTCTCACCTCCTCCGCAGGGTCGCGAACATTGTGCGAGATATTTAGAAAGTGTTCAGTAAATGTTAAATATATTACAGAGGGCACTAGTTACTGCATTTGTAAGTTACTAGTATAAATATTGCTACCTGAAAAAAATTATAGAGTAAAAACGTATTAGCTTAGCCAGCTGCCCATTTATTTTACATATCATTTTAAAGAACAGTGTTTTCAATTAAATAATTAGAATAGTCAAAAGAATTAATTTAATGGGTTTTCACTACTCTGTCCATATATTTCATGCCCCTTGAATCTAAAGACTTATCATTTTACCCATTCTCTTGTGATTATCTTACATGCTCTTCCCTCTTTGTTAGCTGGATGAAATCCAGTACTTTAGCTTCTTGGTTCTTATACCAGGCCTGTAAGTGTCACAGCTGGACATACCGGTACTACTGAACATCATGGTCACCAGCTCAGCTAGGCTCCTCACACCGCCCCACAGTCCTGCGCACATCCTTCCCATTCTCTGCAGTGAGGGCCAGCTGTGTGCCCAGCTGTAAGAAACCTAGTGTTACCCGTGGCGTTTCCTCCAGCTCTTGTTCAGCCAGTTACCAAGTCTTGAGTCTACCTGCTACTAAAGTTTCTTCGGTCTGTGTGTTCTCTTGCTGTCCTGGACCAGAGGGGGGAATGATTGGCATCTTGCCTGAATTCGGTCCTGACTGGAGCGTTATGGCCCTTACTGGTCTTCTGCCACCATTCTGGCTCCCCGTGGTTCATTTACTACCCTGGACTGTAAGCCACAGTGATCTTTTAAAAATGAAACCTTATTCACTGTCTTTGCTAAAACTCTTCTTTGATTTGCTCTTGTTAACAAGGCACTGTTTGAGGCTCTTAGCCTGAACTCTATTTCCCTACTTACTTTGCCTGGAACATTCTTTTCTTATTTTACTTTGACTGATTTCTCTTCATCGTTCAGTCTTAGTTTAAATGTTATTTCCAAAGACAGCCTTCTTTGACTCAGACTAGTGAGGTTCCAAAGATTGTACCAAAACATCTTTGTTTTCCTTAGCACTTGACATTAACAATTAATTAATTATTTGTAATTATTTAATAGCTATCTATAACATTTACTGAGCACTCCTATGTACTATGCTTTCTTTACATGGTAATTACTATTCTCATCCCACTGGCTCAAGGTCTCATGCCAATAAGTAGCAGGTATTTCATACAGGTGATCTGAATCCAGTACCTGTTCCTTGGAAATACACACTATGTTCCCCACCCTATTCCCATACCCCCCAATTTACGGAACATTTGTCTTCTGAGCAAGGTGAGGACAGGGACTTGTTTGTGTTGTTGACGGCTTCATCACTAGCCCATAGCACACACCTGATAAGTACCATTTACTCAGTAAATATTTGTTGACAGGCTTACTTAAAATTTGTAATCTTTTATAAATGTTTATGTTTTAGACCTAGAAAAAAAACCTTTGAGATGTATCTAGCAAGTGTTCCCCCTCATTCTTTATGCATGAACAGAATATTGAAAGCATCAAAGATGAGGCTAATTGGTTGAATGGAAGATACTAAGTTCTTTGGGGATTCAAAGAAGGGAGCACTAATCTTTGGCTTGCAGAATGGAGTAAATCCAGAAGGTTCAGAGGACGTGGGAACTCTGGGTTTAAAGAAGGGGGCACAAATTTAATGGTAGAAAGAGGAGAGGAAGAGAGAAAGTCTGCTAAAATGACAGAAAAGCAAACTCATGGAACCAGAAGACACTTACAACTAAGCAGATGATGGTACAGCTTATCTTGAAAGGAGGGAGGGTGACAGCTGACATCTGAGTGCTCTGTGTGCCAAACACTGTCCTTAGCAGGGGTCCATTTGTGTGATTCTGACCACTCTGTGAGACACTATTGGAACTATTTTTTAGAAGACTGGGGTTTAGATGCTGAGGCTGTTAATACAGTTGATTATCTTGCTGCTCATTCCAGTGCATGACAAGATAACGTGATTGGAACTATTTGCCTTTAATACTTTTTTAATGTAATTTTTATAAATTACTTAATTTTCCAGATCCTGGTTATTTGAAAAGTGTCTAATTTAAAACACTAACTTACAAAAGACTCATGGTATCCTGTGTGCATTCATTTTGGAAGGATTTGTTATTTTCTTCACTTAAAAAAGATTTGTTTCTACTTGTATGTTCCGAAACCACTTTGGTCTGTCTCCTGCACCTCGATCTCCTCTAGGGCATCATAAAAACTAGTCAATTCATAGCTATTGTAATTGACCTCTTTTTTTATGGCTAAAAATCCATCATCATACCTATTAAACACTACTCCCTTAGTACCTTGTTTGCATTTTAGGATCAGAAATAACATTTTATATTTGAGTAATGTTTCACCTTCATTTCTATTAGCTATTTAAGACAGGGAAGGCGATATTTCCATTTAATATAGAAATCCATCTAACCGGTAGGGTTGCTCATTATCAGGGATCAGGAGGAGAGTCAGAGCTCACTGACTGTTACCACCTTTTAGAGGCCACTAAGCAGTATCAGTAACTAGGTACCCTGTACTGTTAACTTTATTAAAGGTAGGTGAATTCTCTTCTCTAGCCCCTGAAAACCACTATAAATTATGGAAATGTATATGTATCTGCAGTTAAATTAGATACCTCAGTCAACAGATGCATCGAAGAAATGCCATGTTATTGAAGACTTGGAAACTAGCCTGGTATTTTAGTATTAGATAAAAATCCAACAGAGATGGAAAAGGAAACGTGTCACACAAGGACTCAAATACTTCAATTAATAACATTAAGTTTGTGCTGGGTCCTGGGCCTTGATGAGCATTTAGGATCAAGTGTCTCTCCATGTGGCCTGAAAGCATATATAAATTACATTTAATTTTTGCCACACTGTTTATTCAGAGAAGGCATTTAAATTTTTCCTGCCCACAGCTAGCCAGTCCCTCATTGTTTTAAATAAAGAGCATTGTTTCCAAAGCAGAAAGACTTCCAGGATTTGTTGATGAAATGGAATGTAGCCAGTTTAGAAATTATGGTCAGTTTTTTCCAGATTTTCCCTCTTAGAATTCTTATATTTCTAAGCAAAATTAATTAAGCAGGCATCTTTCCAGAAGGTCATTTTAATTCTACTCTTGTCTGTGGCTGCAATGTCCCCATTCTCAGATGCAGACCTCCAATCTCCTTGACCCCTCTTCTGTTTTCTTTAAAGAACCGAAAGTTTAAGGGTTAGGGGAAGAGAAAACTAACCTTTGGCAAGCATTAGAGGTTGTCGGGCTTGTTCAAAATGTGGGTGTACTTTTGGGTTGCATGGGTACAGACTGTATAAGGAATCCATATGCTTCTTACGGCAAACAACAATTTGAACCAAGACATTTGTCTATTGTGGAAGTTCTGTGAGACCACAAAGAAAGTCTGCAGCAGCAACAAAAGGGTTTTTCTAGGAATATCAGAGTTTAGCAGGGGAGTGAAAAATGATGGATATATAGGTGACTTCCAGAAGATCACTAAGCTGATTTTGGTTTCATTTGTCATTCCAGGGATAAATTAAGTTGTAAGTCAGGGTTGCCTGCACTATATCTGAGGATTACACAGAAAGAGGTGTGTGTTTTAGATTCATTTCCTTGTGTTTCCCTGTCGGTCTTATGCTTATCACTTGCGGAGGATCGAGAGGGGACTCTTGTATAGTTAACAAATTATCAAAAGTTTTCCAAATCAAGAAATATGAATGTTTTCTTTTAGTGAGCTTAAGCTATGAAAAATAGAATTGACCCATGCTATGATAGTTTATGAGCACTGAATCTATTGTTTTTTAGACAAGTTTTATTGAAGAGTACTGAAAAACTTTTTCCTCATAGATGGATGGTGACAGTTCTACGACAGACGCTTCTCAACTAGGAATTTCTGCAGACTATATTGGAGGAAGCCATTATGTTATACAGCCTCACGATGGTAAGAAAGCCACGATCAGAAACAGATCACAAGTAGAAATGAATTAGAAAGTGGGAATTTTATTACTATGATGTTCTAGGTTACTTTTGTCTTTATAGGAAAATTATCAATCTTGCATCACTGAAGTGTCTCTAAAAGTCGTACCATGCCATTTTAATTGAAAATAGCCTTCAAAAGAATGATGAGTTCTAGAAAAGAATTGTGGAAAAGTATGCCTTTAAAAATCTGGTAGTTTCTTAAAATTTTGTTACTGATTTTCTGTTCGAGTATTAAATATGGAAAATTCTTACTCAGTTGATAAAATAAAATAGTTGCTAGCTATTATATGTCCAACACTTATGAAAAGATTTATTTTTGTTTTTCATTCAGTATTAAGTTTGAACTATGTCAGATATTAGAAGAGCAGTATTAGGTTAGCTTATCAGAAATAATTTACTTTTGTGGCATTCTGATTTGTTAGATCAAAAAACATTAAGATATATTTTTGTAGAAGTTAATTGGAGGAGGGCAATTAGTTATTTCATCCTAAAACAAAATCAAACAAGTTAATTTTTATAACATCATTTTAAACCCATAAAAATGTACATTGAATCAACTTAAATGCCTTTCTTATTTAATATATAAAAGTGGGAACTTTACTTACAAGATAATGCATTTAGTGATAAAAAGGATAGTATTGATACTGGGAAAGCTTCAGTTATATATAAATCTGTAATTTGAAAATTCACTTTGTGTAAGAACGTTGTATCACTACTATAGCTTTGTCCAAAAACTATTACTAAAAAACCAAACCAAACAAAAAACTATTACTACGTTAGTAATAACCCAATTGGGTCAGCAATATTCAAGTACAGTTTTTCCTTTCTGTATAAACTTGGCTTTGGATAAACATATAATCTCTTACTCTAGTAATGTGCAGGGAGCCACAGGTCAAAGTCTATAAGGTTTATAGTTGGGTCATGCAACATATATTTATGTGCACCTTCTCTGGAAAGTGCTATACCCAGTCCCAGAAAGGACACCAAGCCAATCCCTGTCCTCAAGCAGCAACAATCCAAGAGAGGGAATGAGGAATTAAAAGAATTATAAAACATGTAAGAAACGCTGCAGACAGGCACTTGTGATATTTTATGAAAAGAGAGATGATTCCTGAATGTGCCGTGGAGATGTTTTTGAGCTTTTGGAGAATGTGTAGGTAGGATTTCAAAAGGCAGAGTTGAGTGACAAAAGTGGATTTGAAATTAATGGGTAGGTTTGGTTCTGGCCCTGAAAGAATTATGAGAACTACTGTCCTGACCCGTGACAAGAATTAGGAAACCATTCTGGATCATTTTAGATAGTCTTGTCTATCTTGAAGTAAAAATTATGAGAAGCTTTAAACTTATTTTTAAGAAGCTTTAAACTTATTTTTATTTCTTTAGATACTGAGGATAGCATGAATGATCATGAAGACACAAATGGTTCGAAAGAAAGTTTCAGAGAACAAGATATATATCTTCCAATTGCAAATGTTGCAAGGATAATGAAAAATGCCATACCTCAAACGGGAAAGGTAATGCAGAGGAGTTGTTTGACTAGGTTTTTCTGGGGGGGAGTCCATACTTCATGAATGTAGTTAGCTAATGATTTCAGTTGTTTAGCCTTTCAGCAAATCAAATATTTCTTTCAGTTCTATATACTTGGTTACTGAACAACGTTCCATTTTCAGTTCTGTCATGTCCCCCAAAGGCTCCCCTCTCCCCCACCCATTGGAAGCAGATAAAATAGAATTAAGAATCTTTAAAAACAGATGCATCGTCCGAGCTATCAGATTTGGGCTTACGATGTTGTAACTGACAGCAAAATTTAGGTCATATTGGACAGATAAGGGGGTTGTAAGAATTTTAAAAAATCCTCATAAATTTGAAAGCTATTTTTATATAATTATAAATACTAACATTTAAATTCAGCTGGTATGAATTTTTTTACATAGTTTTCTCTTGTTAGAACTTAAAAACTCATTGTCACTCTACTCATCACCCGGTCTTAAAATTCACACTCTATATTATTTCATATTACATTGTAAACTTCTGTCATTTTATTGTAGCTTATAAAGTACTTCTGAAATGAATAAAGCTTATAAATATATTATTAAAAGACATTATTGAGCCTAGAAGTTCCAGTTTGAGAGGTCCTCTTTATGTTTTAAGGGGGGAGGGAGCACACCTGGTTGTCACAGCTTAAATAGGCTTGGCCTACGCAGTGCGATGCCACAGCCAACCGCCACATGTGGTTACTGAGCACGTGGATGTGGCTAGCGAATTGAGATGTGCTTGTAAATCTAAAACATACCAGATTTTAAAGACTTATTATGAAAATAAGAATTAAAACATCTCAATTTTTAAATCCATCCTATGTTTAAATAATATTTTAGATTGGGTTAAATAAAATACATAATTAACTGTTTCTTTTTTTTTCTTTTTTTTAACATGGCAACTAGAAAATCTAAAGTTATATATATGTAGTGCACATTATATTATCTTGCTTGACTGCATTTATGCAACTCTTGTTTACTTTTCTCCAAGATAAATACAGGCATTGAAGTAAAAGACAGTATGTTTCAGCAAGGATTTTGAGGGTCATTCCTGTTAGAAGTAGCTTTGGAATGGCATAATTTAATCCATTAGAGTTTCACTTTCAAAGCCATACCCTTAAGAGAATTGTTTTTATAAAGTGGCAGATGTGTTTCTTTCTGTACCTGGCACTTTGTATCTTAAATATGTCGCCAGATGTCATTATTTCACTCCCTTGTAAGCTATGCGTGAATTCAGTGGGGGTTTTTGTTTGCTTGTTTTTTTTTTTTTTTTTTTTTTTTTTTTAATTCTGGTGTCCTTATTCATGGAAATGCTAGAGCAGAGAAGTAGTACCTAAGTTTGTAGCCTACAATATACAACATACATGACTGGATTGGTTTTCTTGGGGCAGCTGGTGTAAGAGTTTTCATTATGGCTGGTAGGGACATCCAGTGGTGGCTTTTATACCTAAATTATGTTTTCCATGAGTAGTTGTCAAGGCTTCTCTCACTTACATTTGAGTTTTTATTTCACTCTGAGGGTTGGCATTTTGATAGTAGGAATTAGTGTTGTTATTAGCATGTATTTCAAAGATTAAAGGTTAACACTCAGAAACTGAAGTTTACGTTCCTCTGAATAGCCTTCTATTTTTGCAGGTTCTTAGGCAGGTGATGGTTATATTGCCTGCAAGCTCACCTATGATTTTTCTTTTCAGATTGCAAAAGATGCCAAAGAATGTGTTCAAGAATGTGTAAGTGAGTTCATCAGCTTTATAACATCTGAAGCAAGTGAAAGATGCCATCAAGAGAAACGGAAGACAATCAATGGAGAAGATATTCTCTTTGCCATGTCTACCTTAGGCTTTGACAGTTATGTAGAACCCCTAAAATTGTACCTTCAGAAATTCAGAGAGGTAAAATGTCTTCCATTATGCTTTTAAGAAAATAAGATACACTATTCACTAACTTTTTTAATGTATTCTTTAAAAATTTTATAGCGATTACATTTCTTAGATGTGTATAATGGCTTACCTTACTGTATGTACTTAAATAGTTAAGTCCTTTTCCTTTGTTTATTGCTAATGGTAGTGTAGTTATGTAATGATTAAGAATGTGGACTCTGGAGGATGAATGCCAGCTTCACCACATGAACTCTGTGATCCTGGGCAGGTTACTGAAGCACGTTAGGCCCTGGTTTCCTGCTCTATAAAGTCAGGCTGATAATAATACCTACCTCACAGAATCATTGAGAGGACTAAGTAAAATTATTTATTTAGTGCACTCAGGTTGGCATATAATGAATGCTCAGTAATGTTAGCTGCTGTTATTAATTTTAAAGAGGTAACATCTCAGAACTTGGGGGCCTTTTAGATAAGAAAAAGAAGGCATTGTAACTACATCTTTTCCTTATTATTGATTAAATGCTGCATTTCCTTTAGTTTATCTTTGCTCATGCATTTTTGAAAATGAGTTGATCAGCATATTTATTTCATGCTTCACCTTGGATGTCAGATTCACATTGCTTTTGAAATATTTTCTTAGTATCTTCAGTGTTATAATACCATTGAATTAGTGATATCTGTATGGAATGATTAATTAAAAGTAGGAAGGGAATATGTAAACTACTCAGAGTACTTCTCCAGATCTTTAGCATCATAGAACCCTAGAGTGGATGGAAACTTAGAAGTCTTTGGTCCAAACTATAATTTTGATTTAGAAAATTTAGGCCCCAAACTTACAGGTACATGTACTGCCCAGATGGCCAAGAGCTGTATCTATAATTAAATAATAACTTGGAGCATTTTTAGTAGACTTATAAGCTGAGTATAATATTTTACAGACTGTTTCATCTATATTTTCATTTTGATTAGTATAGAATTAGAATACTTTCTTTATTTTTAACCATAAATATTTTAGGTTCTTCTAGGTCATTATTAACAGTGTCCTGTGATGAGTACTACTTATCTCAAAAAGTTAGCATTTTGAAAGGCTTCTTCATTTGTAATTAACCAGAAGTGTTAATAAATACTCTGTGTAGTGTTTGTAAAAATAGAAGCGCCTAATTTTAGGAAATAAATAAACGGTCTACTTTAGAAGTTTCTTTTAAATAGCAGTGATTACTTTTTTGGTTTTCCTTCCCCAGGCGATGAAAGGAGAGAAAGGGATTGGTGGAGCAGTCACAGCTACAGACGGATTGAGCGAAGAGCTGACAGAGGAGGCATTTAGTAAGCGACGTTACGATACGTTTATGCAACTAAATTTGTTCTTAGAGTCATGGACATTGTTAGTGATTTAGTAGTACAGATATTAATATCTGTAGTTGTACCTTAGGAATATCAGCACTGAGTACTTTGACATATAGCACTATCTTGAACAGTTCTTAATAGTTCATGCTCTTATATTTGAAGTCAGGGAAGGATAAGTGTAAAATTTTAATTCTGCAGATATAACCTTTCACCAATAGTTTGGACTGATTTCCAGAGCTCCTAGTTTTTAGTTTAAGATTCATGATAGGAATGTTGAAAATTGTAGTTTGCAGTATAAAATCCTGTGATTAAAATAGTTTTGAACTGGTTTCTTTTTTAAAAATTGAGTGCCATATTGTTATATTTATTGGTGCAATAAAAGGTCGATGGTGGTTATAGTTCTCATATAAAATTTATATGGGGTATTTTATATTTCTCACATGAAAAGTGTATGCTGCTTAGTTGTGTAAGTCTCGCTCCCAGCCAGGCCTCCTAGAGTAGGTCTCTCCATGAATCGGAATTTCTCTCTAGTCTTTCTGCAGATTTGTGCACATGGGCAATTAAGATTCAGAAAATGGAACATGCTATAGAAAAAATGTGCTTTTTAAGAAGTTTTTAAAATGGAAAATTTGGGAATTCATGATTTTGCCCAAGATTACGCTGATAAGCAGCAGAATTGTAATGAGACATTAATGGCACAACTTTAAGGTTCAGGCCAAGAAAGTAGATGCAATTCTTCTCTCACTTTAACTTTTTTCTGCCATTTAGCTAACCAGTTACCGGCCGGCTTGATAACTGCAGATGGTCAGCAACAAAATGTCATGGTTTACACAACATCGTATCAACAGGTAGAGTACCTTCTTTGTATTTTAAATTATTTTTTAAAAATAATTATATTCATCGCTTATCTCAGGTAGTTAATTCAATGATTATTAAAATATAAACACATGTTCATATTTGCATAGATTCCTAGAAAGAGATACAAGAAATTAATAAAGTAGCCTCCTTGGGTAGGGAATGGAAATTCAGGGTGGCAAATAGACTTATTTTTCATTGTCTATTGTTTTTATTCTTTGAATGTTTATAATACACATTATTTTTAAACTAATTTTTCTTTAATTCTTGTCAATTTGAATTTTCTGATCAGATTTCTGGTGTTCAACAAATTCAGTTTTCATGATCTGAAGAAATGATGGCATGGGCACTATAGAGAAGCAAGAGCGTCTGTATGATTCCGAAGCAGAGACCTGAGAAGGAAATGAGTGAAAGGATGTCTCTTTGTATATTAAATCGCTGTAATGTAGCTTCCTGATGCTTGACTAATTGAGGTGTTAATTCTGACTTGAGAATCTTTTTCATGAATGATTTTAAAGAAAAATTTGGATTTTAAAGGTATTAAAATATTTTTGTTTTGTACAAGAGTTTGTTGCTCTGTATGACTCCTGTATGCATTGTATATTGCAATTTATTACTGTCAGAGATTTGTAGACAGTTTCTTATTTTCATATTGAATCATGTTACTTTTGTAATTCAAGTAAGCAGCTGGGTTAATTCATGATGTTGCCCTTTTAATAAAATACAAGGGTAGAGTTCATTTTGAATGCAAGTTGCCTTTATTATAAATTTGAGTTTGTCTTGGTTATATATCTTGCATGATAACCTAGCTAGGTTTTTAGTATTTGCCATATTTATTAAAATTAATTTTTTTGTAAAACATTCATAGCTTAAGCAGCACCATTTTTTAAAAAATGTAATTGAAAAATTAAGTGTGAATGCAGAAGCAGATATTGTCTGCCCTCTCAAACTCGGTGCCCGTTAACAGTGTTTTACACTGTTCTTTGTGCCTGTCAAGTTAGTTTTAGTTTACTGGAGCTTTTGTTAAGAGCAGATTTGTTTATTATTGAGTGTTGGAATTCATTTAGGTTTAATATAGTCCCAGTGCTCATGAAATGGTGCCCCTTTCATTTTGTATATGATTTTTTCCAAAGCCTATCTTCAAATACTATAGTATCCTCTTCCAGAAGAGGAGTTTTATCTATCGTCTGATAGTAAATGTCATTTTACCTTTTTAATTGAAATGTCAAGTTTCCTATTATACTGTGGGAACCAGCAAACGTCAGACATCATTGTGTGTATACCAACCTGTTTCTGCATGGGCGAGTGAATGCAGTGAAGAACAGGGTGAGTGCTGTGAACGGGGTGACACAGAAGCCGCCAACTCCTAGTGTGCTGTCTCCATCTTTGCAATAAACGAAACTTAGATGATGTAACTTCGTATAATTTAGTAGTATGTACTTGGGTTGTTCCTTTTGTAAAGTGAGGATTTATATTTTTTCATCCATTCTTTAAGGTGATAATTGACCTGAGTGGTTTTTTTGGTCTTTGTTTTTTTTTAATATCAGTAATTGCTATTATATAGTTTGCTTCAAAGGAAGGGAGTTTGAATGAAGGTCATCTTGGAAGGACACTCATATTTATAAGGTAGAAGCAATTTCCCAGATGTAGGCTGAACAGAAACATTTATTTTGCCAGAAGGAGCCTTTGGGGGCATATCTGGGCTAATCTGAGGCTAATAACTCCTTTACTACCCCTCCCATTTAGAAAATAATGTTAATTACAGAGACTTCAAATAGGCAAACAAAAGGGAAGGGTGGTTAAGCAAAATCAACCATCATCCTACTATGTATGTGGAAATGACCAATGTTAATATTTTGGTAAACATCATTTGTCCTTTTACTTTGCTAAATATGTATATTTTTATAAAAATAGGCTCATACTAGCATTTGCATACAGTTTTGTAATCTGCTTTTTTCACTTAATATATTGTGAACATCGTTCCCAGGTCATTACATAGTCTTCCTTTTTCATTCCTCTGTTACTCTGTTGTATGGCTGAACCATAATTTATTTAATCCTCTGTAGGACATTTTGCCTATATACATCCTTTTACAGTTATAAACAGCATTTCACTGAATCTTGTGTACATCTCTGTTACTTAATTAAGATAATTTCTTACGAGTAGAATTGCTAGGTTAACAGCAATTCTACACAAAATTTTAAGGTGTTTGATACTTACATATAAGTGTATCTCTGAAATATCTTTCATTTGATCCAGGCAGTGTGTCACTATATAACTGATAAAAAGCACTTGGTCTTTGGCTATCAGATTCTTTCTCTAAAATTAAAGATGGGGTTAGGTTTAAGAATCAAGATAAAAAAGAAATGACCTTAAAATTCATGTCAATATATGCCAAAACGAATTTCTAAGTTTAATAATTTGCTGGTAGTAGTGACTAAAGCTTTAAAGTAGGTAAAATCAGGTGAGCTTTGGCTTATGGCCTTCATACTCTGAAAGAATATTAGCATTCTTCATGTGTCAGGTACATAGTCTTTTATGCACATAAGAGGTAGTGTTGGCTTCTTACTTGGCTTATATTGCCTTGACAACATGTCATGTTTTCTTCCGCTGTGGAACTTCTCAAGTATATAAGTTCCTACATTACTATAAAAGTGTTTAATTTTTTTTTTTTAATAACTTAGTACATATTGCCTTTATGAGTAAGAGAGAAATGAGCTTCAGTGACTAAATAGAAGAAGGGATTTTGGTAGCCTCTGCGTCCTCACTACCTCGTGATGCTTTACTCCAGACAAAGAATTTTTTGATGCTACCTTCCTAATGTCGCATACTTGGAAATGATGATGTTTTAATCTTTTTGTACTTCTTTTCCTCCTGTGGTGTGATATCTATTCGGTCTTCTCCTTTCCTTAAAAACACTGCCTGTTTCCTGGATTGCCTTAGTGGATTAAAAGAATCCCAGTTATCTTTAATACTGCTAATTGAACACAGTTCCAAGGATCTAACTAGAAGGATTCTACAGCAGTAGCAATTTTGCATGAAAATGGAAAACAGTTTCTACCATTTGCCAAGAATAAAATCTTGCAGTGCAAGTTTAAAAAAAATTTTCCTTTTCAGTTATCAACAGCCCAAAATAAGACAATATTTGTTGCTTTATGTGATAAAATATACTTTTGAGTCACTCAAGTGATACAGGGTATGATGTAAACCAAAAGCTAAGCTATTTTAAATGTGTTTTTGGTCTCCCTGAATTAGATAACTTATATATTTATGGAATACTTTATATATATTAACCTTATACTTACATTAAGTCATAATATAGTGTGCTCATGAGTAAAAATTACTTTTTCAAGGAGCTATACAATACTGTCTAAAAAATAACTCGGTTTTGATTTCTGGTGTCTTTTAGAACTGGAAATGTTACTTTGCTTACTTGACCAAATTTAGCTTTTTCTGGCTCATTATGCACCAACCACCCTGAACTCTTGACTCCTTGTGCCAAGTCCTTTGCCTTCTTCCTCCCCCTTGCTATGTCCTTAAACACATATACTTCCCTCTGTCTAGAACATTCTTTTCCTCTGCCAGGCTAAGTCCCACAGATCCTTCAGATCTCAGCTTAAACTTCAGAAAAGCCTTTATAACTCTTGTAAAAACTTTATACCAATCACCAAATACAAAAAATAACACCACCCAACACTAAGTAGGTTTATAACAGCCTATATGCTACAGCCCCTTAGATATTTCTTTCAAAACTATGCTTCATTCTATACCTGATTTTAAGGATTTTAAAACCATTAGAGTCCCTTAAACACTGGGTAGTTGGTTGAAAACAAATTGCCAGGCAAAGTAAGTCATAACAAAACAGGGCCTTTTCAGCCAGAACAGGTATTCCAAAGGCTTATCCATGCATCTATAACCCCCAGTGCTAGGTTTACAAGAAACCAATTCCAAGTCCAAATCCTTTCTTCAGACCAACACAATCATGAGTCAAAGAACACAAAGGAGTAACACCAGGGCTAACAGCTATTTAAGGAGATGGCAGAGGCACTCCTCTGGAGAAAGAGTACAACTTTTAAAAACTGATTTCTTTCTGTACGTTTCCAACCTTGAAAGTAGCAGTCCCATAAACTGCTACTTTGCAGGGCAGTGCAAAGGACAGAAATAGGCATCCTATAATTCTGTACAAACTACCATGTTTCCTACTCACATCAAGGGCAAAGTAAAGCAAATTTTAATTTAGACTCCATTTCCAAGAGTAAAGCAGTCTAGATAGCCTCAGTAACTTCCAGTTTACAAAACCAAATGTGGAATAAAAATATAAGCAACAATGTAATATTAAATAATATAAAATTATATCTTTTTAAATGTGTCACTGAGTTGACATGCAAATAAGTTACCTGCAAAACTCCAAAAATAAGTGAAAATGGGGAACCTGTGATTGGGTAAGCCAGCATCAAAGCCTGCTTTTGCCCTGAGAGTCAGCTGATCTCTGACACCATGCCTGAGACTCACTGGAGTCCAGAAGAGCCACCACAGCTAACTGGGCCTCTCTCAATGTGGGAGTTAGGTGGGGGAGATAAATCACCAGCACCCCTGATTCGTATCACAGAACCCTCAACTGATCATTTAAAGGGGTTTCAGAGGGTCTGGCAGAGCAGATTCTCTCAAGGATCTTGATTTCAGTACATACTGAATTCCTATTTTCCAAGGAAAGTAACTTTAAAATATTCCGAAACTCAAGGAAAAACAACAGTTTATACAACAGTGGAATTACCCACAAAGACTTTATTGGTATCAACATAGGAAAAATTAATGATATGTAAAAGAATAGAAGCATGGAAAATATGAGTAATGAGCAAAAGATATAGAACAAACAAGGATTTTAAAATCAAATAGAACATGTAAGGGAAAAAGTATAAATGAAAATGAAAACTGAACAAATAGAGGAGGGGAAAAAAAGAAAATGAAAAGTGAAAGAAGGCGAGAGGAATGGACAAGAAAACGACAATTTATGATGCCTAGGAATAAATCCAATTTATATTTGTAATCACAAACATTAATGTACTAAACTATTCCGTTAAAAAGGTATTTTCTCTGGCCTCATCTTTTAAGTGTGTCTCCTACAACTCAATACAAAGCCAAAGAAAGATCTAAGATTTTTAGATAAAGACTAACCAAACTATTGCCATGGTAAGTAATAACAAATCAAAGGCAACAGCATTCATAGAGCTTCAGAGTCACTACATAGTTATAAAAGGTTCAATTCACCAGGGACGATAGAAAAATTCTAAATTAAAATGCATCTAATAATAAAGCCCCCCGCCCCCCAAAAAAGGGCAAATACTGATGACTTTAAGGGAAATTGAGAAATCTATCATAATGAGCTCTTGAGACTCTTCAGGAAATAAATCAAGTATAAGGTAAGTCAGTAAAGAGATCTGCATAGCACAACTAACAAATTTGCTCTAATGGACACAGCTCCACAATTGGGGAATACACGCTCTTCAAGAATACGTGGGACATGTATGAGAACTGATCACACGTCCTCAAATTTCAGAAAACGTTAGTAGCCTATATTCTCTGGCAAAATGGTAATAAAGATTAAGACAACTGTAACACCTATGGCATTTGGAAATAAAATAACCAACGGTTAAACATTCAAATCTCTGCAAGAATTAAGAAAAAAAGACACAAAAGAATAGGAATGAAAAAGGGTCAGAACTACAGATGCTGTGGAAACTAAAAAAATAATATGGACAACTTCATGTAAAGAAAAATTAAGATGAAATGGGGAAGTCCCTAAAAATTTAATCAAAGCTGACAAGAATAATATAAAATCCTAATGAGCCTATAACCCTTAAATGGAATCAATAGTTAAAATTCTTCTCTTAATGACCAAGTTGCTTTAAAGACAAGGTGCAAATTCGAATTCTTCCAGACAATTGAAAAACTCATTTCACGAGGCTAATACGACCTTGATACCACAACCAGACAATGACAGGACATGCAAGAGTATTATGGCAAAAATCCTCAATAAAATATTGGCATATTAAGTCCAGCAATGTACACACACACACACACGCACACACACGCACACACACACACACCATGACCAAGTTGGGTTTATCCTAGAAGGTTAGTTCAATATTAAAAAGTCAACCACTATAATTTAATACATTAACATTAAAAGATAAAACAATTCCACCACTTCAATCAATGGGAAAAAGCAATGAAATTCAATATTCATTCATAATAAAACTATTAGCAAACTAGAAATAGAAGAGAATCTCCCTAACCTGATAAAGGCCATTTATGAGGGGCATGGGTGGGGGGGGGGGGCGCGGGATATGCTCAGCAGAAATGTTGAAAGGATTCCCTTTAAATTGGGGCTAAGACAAGGATATTCATTATCAGTTCTTTTCAACACTACTACACAGTACAGAAATAAAAGAAGAAATTTTTTAAAAAGGTGTAAGCATTAGAGAGGAAGAAAACTACTATTTGTACATGATATGAGTATACAAAAATTTAAAAGGATATCTAGATACATTATTAGAGCTAATAAAAATTTAGCATGGTTGCCGGATCCAAAATTCAACACATAGCAACAATATATCTATAATCAGAAACAACCAGTTAGAATAGAAAGTGTAATTTAAAAAAACTTACCACAGTATTAGGAAATATAAAACTCATAGATAGAAAACTAATATAAGACGTGAAGGCCTTTATGAAGGAAAATTGTTAAAGTTTATTGAGATATTAAAAGAAGACCAAATAAATGGAGAGATATACAATGTTTTTGGCTAGGAAGACTCATTTTTGAAAAGATATCAATTTTCTCCAAGTTGATCAATGGATTCAATACAATCACAAAAGGTAATACACAAACTAGAAAATATATGCAACATGTTTAAATGACAAAGGATTGGTATCCGGAATATATAAAGAAATACGAATCAATGGAAAAAAGACACACACCCAATAGAAAAATGGACAAAAGACATGAATAGTTATTTCACAGAAGAGGAACACTTTTATATATGGAAAAAAAAAAACCCACTCAATTTCATTAGTAATCAGAGAAATGCAAATTAAATCCACAGTAAGACGCCATATAACAGCCATCCATTTGGCAAATATGAGACAGTCAAGACCAAGTGGATTGCTGAGACATGGCGCAATGGCGCTCAACCATTGCTGGTGGGAGTGGAAGCTAGTACAACCACTTCAGAAAACAGTTCGGCATGACCAAGTAAAACCTGCTACTAAAAGGAGAGGCTCTCAAATTTTTGGTCTTTGAACCTCTTTACATCCTTAAAAATTACCGAGAACCTCAAATGCCTGTTGTTCATGCAGGTTATATTTACCATCATTTGCCACATTAGAAATTAAAACAGACATTTTCAAAACACAAAAATATACAAGTTATAAACATGATTAGCTGTCAGAATGATGCCATCATATACTAGGAAACTAAACTCGTGAAAAATGAGAGTGAAAAGGACAAATAATGTCTTAGCATAGTTATGAAGATAGTCTTGTCCTCACGGACCCCTTGAAAGGGCCTCAGGGACCCTCAGAGGTCCCTGAACCATACTTTGAAAACCACTGCCCTAGAGCAACTCTTGCACATGTGCACCAGGAGACATGTACAAAAATTCACTCATTCCTCAACACATCTACCTTGTGCCAGGCATCTTTCTAGACACTATGAATGTCTAAACAAACAACATCAGACAAGACAGACAAAATCCCTGCCCCCATGGAGCTTACATTGTAATTGGCAGAATGTTCATAGCAGCATTGTTCACAATAGCCAAAAGTAAAAATGAGCAGAACGGATAAACTGTGGTATAGTCATGTGATGGAATACTATACAGCAGTGAAAAAAAAACGAAATACAGTTACATGCATAAACATGAATAGGAATCTCAGAAACAACTGTCAGAAAAAAGTAACTGAGGAATACATCTAGCATACCAGTTACATAACAGTTTGAAATTAAGTAAGTCTAAACAACACATAGGAATACATATATAGATGGTAGAACCATAAATAAAAACATGGAAATTATTAACCAAAAATCCAAAATAATGTTTTACCTTCTGTGTGGAGGAAAGATAAATGGGGGATTCTAGGCATCTGAGAATGTTCTAGTTCTTAAGCTGACGGTTAAGTGTATGTGTGTTCATCTTATTTATTTCAAAACAAATATTTTAAAAGATATAAGGCTAATGCAATACAAAATATCATTGACAAAGAGAGGGAATATCCCCTAATATTTCAGCCACTGTGGTGCATTGCAAATCACCTAATTATTGAAACTGGTGGTGAAAAGGAATGAGTGTGGGCTGTCTTTCACAGAGGTGAACTAGACTCCCACAGGGTCAGTATCCAATGAGATTTTATTGTGAGCAGTACCTTAGTACTGCTCTTCCCAGTAGGCTAGGAGTCACTGGCATGATTCTGGTTAATTGGTTACTTTGTTCATTGGGTATGATTATTTGTATAAAGCTGATGGATGCTGCAGATTCCCCCTCCCCCCAAAAAAAATTCTGATAAAGACTTCACCTCCTTACTGAATTCTGTTGACTTTCAAAAGTACAAATTCCCTTTGGCGCATTCTTCTAACAATGCGTTTATGTGTTAAGTAATCCAAAAATACAGAAAATGCACGGTGGCTGTTGACTGTTTCTCCACATTGATCAATAACAGGTGCCAGGCTGGTCACGCAAATGTCATAACAATTTTGCAATCACGTCTTTGCCAAGGTCATCACCAGCAATACTATTTTGCAGATTAAATAAAACAGTTAAGGTGCAATTTCTCCTGCTTTGGGGTATTAGCTATACGTTTTGGTGTACGATTTATAATTTGAAAAAATAATTGATCTTGAAACATTTGTTCTATCTCCTGTACCCAAATAGGGCAGGCTAAAGTTATCTCAAGTTAGGGAGGTGGTACAAGAGGTAGACTAGGCCCAGCAATAAATGGCGGGCAACATATTCCCAGGAAATAGGGAAGTAGAAAGTAGATTCTCTAGATCCAATCTCCCCAATTTTGTCTAATACAAGGGTGTCAACTCATCAGAAAGTTCTAGACATTGCAGTAGGTATTTAAAAAACCTCGGGTAGCCAAAACCCAAAATCTTACCCATATGAAAGCTACAATGGACAATGCCACCAGGGGGTGCTAGACTGCAACAGGTAGGATGAGTGGCTGGGCCTTCGGCACTGCCCCACTCTCTTACAGGCTATGCTGCCCTAAATGGCACACGCGTACCTTTGCTATATCAAATGGTAATTATCATACCTGTAGGTTTTTCCTTCCTCTCTAATAAGAAACAGAAATGAGGGAACCTTTCTCAAGTTCTTAGGAAACTTCCACTCTATCTCCCCAGACAGGAGAAGGAATAGATAGACAATCCTCTTAGTCAAAGCTGGGCATCTGTTGGACCATGATTTACTAGTGAAAAGAGTTATTCTATGTTCAAAAACAAACGCCAGCTGCTGCTACCTTTTATTTTTAACTTGTATGTGCTCAGACACAAAGGGTTCTCTTTATACTTTTCCTCGTTCTCATGCCGAGAAATGACGTATCCTTTAGCTGCTTGCCTCTGGGTGGTAAGGAGACCAGGAAAGGGGAGTGGGTAGGATGGGGGACCATTTCCTTCTCCGTTACAGCCTGCATATCTGCTTTACCGCCAATTCATCCTTGTTGCACTTTTGTCTTGAGGGGTTATATGTAAACACCCTGATATCTCTGAGTACTCTGCAAAGACTTGTGGTTGAGCTAGCTAATCGAATCAGGAAATAGAATCCTTCTGTTGCCTCCACACCTATCACCTCCTAGCCTTCCCTCTATCCAAGGCCAGAGGCTTCATAACCCTGTATTCCCAAGACTTTTGAGCTTGAAGTACTGGCAGGAGCAGTAGTCAGATTATGAATTTGCTGAACTTCAGTACCAGGCCCTTGCTCAATTCAAGTTATCCAAGATATCAAATACATACAACAAAAGAAATTTAGACTCAGGTTCAGATGGCCTTGCTGAGATTAATAGTTTCATGAGTGGAAATTTTCCTGATTTTAGCTCCACAGAGGACAGGAAAGAAGCAAATGGATACTAATTACTAGTAAGATACAGAAATCTGTTTTGAACAAGGAGGCTGGTATCCTTGGATTATGTAACCTTTTCTTTCTTCATTTGGTTTATAGAATTTGTTTCTTCCTAGAATGTTGTCGTTCATGTTTTTCCAGGCATGATTTTTACAAAGAGTCTTTTCCCGAGTTACAGGAATATATAAGTGTAGGGATTCCCTACTGTAACTGGGAATCTCGGAAGGAAGGTGTGCCAATGTCATCTTCTTTTCCAGTAGTGTAAGAATCCTTTGTCCTATAAGCTCAGAGGTGACAACAGTGACCTGACTTGATATGGAAGTGAATCCAGTGTAAGTGATATGTACGTGAATTAAGTATTAAATAGGTAGGTAGTTTTTTCTAATGTTAGACAACTGCCTGTTTTTTCTATATGGAAATCAGAGAGATTAACTTTTGAAATATTTTCAGCTCATTCTCCTGATCACAATGTTAAAAATCATAATCTAGCAATGTACACCGACCAAAGACTCCCTCTTGAGATCTATGCACACCTATATTAAATTCCTTTTAGCCTAGTAAATATGTGACACATCTTAATTACCCCAGGGCTTCTTTAAGGAACTTAAGTAATAGCAGGATAGGGTAACACAAAGCTGGAGTCTGTATTTCCTCCAGAGGCTTAAATTGGCTTAAAACTTTCAGAGCTGCACCCCCCCCGCCCCCCTCCCCGATTTAGACCCCAATTGGAGAAGGGGAAGTGAGAAAATGGAGAGATACAAAGGTGACAATTTTCTTTAATAATTTGTTAACATATTTAAGTACCAGCTAATGAGTGACAGGGAAGAGCGATACAGGCCCAGTCTCCCCTTCGAAGACCTACACCTGGCAGAGGGAGAGGCATGATGCTGACAGATAAGGGTGCAAAGCTTTCAGGCTGCTGTGGCAGAAGGTTTAACGAAGGACGGTGGGGGCACGAGAGGAAGGGGTCAAATCTACTTGGAAATGAAGTAAGTCAGGAAAGGCTCCAATGGGTTGGCAACCTTAGATCTGAATCGTGAAAAAATCAATGAAAGACAGATGAGAGTGGAGAAGGGGACCGCAGACAGATGGTCATAAAGAAATGCAGAGTGTGTCATCGTAGAAACTAAAAAACTGTGACAGTGTCAAGAGAGCGGTTCAAAGCTTCCAATGGCAAGACGAAGTATAAAGAAAAGGTTCAATGGGTTTGGGGAATGAGAAGTTATCCCTGACCTTTGCTAGAGCCATTTTGATGGAGCAGCAGAACAGAAGCCTGACTGCTCTGAGTTAAAATGGGTGAAAAGCATATGCGGGGGGGGGGGGGCGGCGGGGAAATGAGTAAATTTCACTTATGTGGAATCTAAAAAACACAAAACAGAAACAGAAACAGATTCAGTTACAGAGAACTGATGGTTGCCGGGGGGGGGGGGGGTGGAGGGGTAAAGATGGGTGAAAAGGTGAAAGGGAATAAGAGGTACAAAATTCCAGTTATAAATTAAAAAGCCACAGGGATGGAAGGTACAGCACAGGGGATATAGTCAATAATATCGTAATAAATCTGCACAGTGACAGATGGGTATTAGATTGGTGATCACATCATAAGTTATATAAATGATTCACTATGTTGTACACCTGAAACTAATATATTATATGCCAACTATACTTTAATAAAATTTTTTTAAAAGAGTAAATAGAAGACAAAAAAGAGGTGACAACAAGTGTAGACTATTTCTTGGAACTATTTGCCTTTTTACTTTCAAGTATACTAGCTCAGCTACAGTTAGGCTTTACATTTCTATAAGAAAATGACTCCCAAACACAATCTACTAACTTAAAAACAAGTTTAGACACAATCCATTCTTTATGAAACTCCTATATTATTTTAAGTGAATGATATAAAATCAACATTTCTACAGATATACTCTGCCATCACTAATTTTTCTTTCATATAGTTAAAAATGAATAACACCTATAATTGATTACAGTAGGAAAAGGTTCTTTATTTTACATATCATTGGTACACCAATACATCGAACTGCCTAAAAGCAGTCTTGGAAAACACAACTGTCAGTTATATCTCAAATGGTCAAAGACCAAGTCTGTGTTGCAACCTACTTCATTTATGACCAGATGACTGCCATAATTTTAAATGCTAATAATCTCTTTCATATTCAATGTTACAAATGATTTTATGCTACAAATGTTGCAATTTTTTAAAATAAAAATATCTCCAGTTATAGTAGACCTTATCTCCAACTGGAACCAATCTTTGCTAGTCTACAAGTCTTTGAAATAACACATCAGTAATTTTCCCTTCTTATAGATGACTATATTTATGTAATTGGGTTATGGGGCAGGGGGCTCATACATGTAAATCAGATTATTTCCATTTTTTAAAAAATGCAGATGAAAATGAGTTTATAATACCCTATCTCTAGTTAAATTGTCAAAACAGTTTACTAAACTAAAATAAAGCCAATACGATACTTTGGAAAATATAATTCTAAGAGCATGCAACATCAAAATCTTTCTGCTATGTATGTGAACCAAAGGTGCAGAGCCCAGGAAGAGGACTGTGGCACAAATACATCTGAATTGCTTATCCAGCTAAGAGGAGTAAAGAAAGTAATTTAACTCAGTGTAAATCCTCTTAAGATAGCTGCAAAATATAGCCCACTGCTACTCAAAAGGGATCTTCACTTAGAAATGTGCCAATCTTAAGAGCTAAATGCACTTCAATTCTCTTATTATTTACCCCAACCCATTCTAGTCATGAACTCACAACTCACAGATCTCTTATTAACTATTACTGTCAAAGCCACAGAGATTTCTCAATAGCATCTTTTAGTCATCAATCCCTTATCAGAGAGATAAATGTAACTAGTACTTAGTGTACAAATACCAAGAAATGACAAACAGAATCTGGGCTAATTCTCAAAGTAGAAACATTAGTTATTTTAAGAAATCCCTTGATAGAGAAAGACTGCCTTTCTCTCTAGAAAACAAGACATATGTTAGAACCACAGGTCCATATTCACCATCTGGTCTAGAACAGGAGAGGCATTTAAGCAAAGTAAACTAAACCAAATACTAAGTAGGTATAAATGTGCATGCTCAAACAAATACTCTATTCTTTGCTTAAAGTCAACTTACTCCTTGTCATGGAGAGCAGTGCTTTAAGATACAAATTGTTAATTAATGCAGAAAATAAGATGTTAAAAGCTAGATGTTTTTCTAATAAAACAAACAATCATTAAAATAATTGGGCTTGAAGCATATACTTACTATAACTTTCCATTCTTACTTTTTATAACTAAACACACACGTATACAAAACAAACCCTAGCATTTAATATGTGCAAAATTGCTTACCATTTATTTTAACTTTGGTTAAGTATTACTTTAGCCTATATCAGACAAATGGAAGCTATACAAATGATTACAAACATAATAATGAGGTAAGTTAAAATTCTACTAGTGCAAAAAGCAAGCATATGCCAAAAGCAAAGCATATGAGTTAAACAAATGCAGAATGAAGCTCTCACCAAGGGAGGTGCTGGGATAACAAACCAGAGAAGCTCCTTGTAAACATTGTTTGTAAAGTACACATTTAAAGATTAAAGATTCATACAGCCACAAAAAAAAGGTATTCTAACAACACCATAGTAGTGCATTTATTTTACCTTTAGAGTTTGGAAATCACTCATTACGTGTCTAACAATTTGCATATTAATTAGTGAGACACATTAATTACAAATACTGCAGTATAAAAATCCCAGTTCTTTACAAAAATTATATATTAAAATATTCTATACACTTTAAATTAGTAACTGGAACATACATATATATCAATTCTGAACAATTAAATCTATCTTTGCTGGGAATATTATACATGAAGTTTGAGGACATAGCTACTCAGTCAACCTAAACTGGCATAAGGTTATAAGGTATAAAAAAGATAGACCTGTGCCCCTGCATTTACTGCAGCTCTTAGTTTGAAATATCTTTTCTGCAATTATTGCTCTGTATATCCATTCTCGATTTAAATAGGCAGTGGAACCATGAATTCCTTCAAGGTTTAAAACAGGTTACATGTAGCAGAGTGTCCATAAAGCCTATCTGCGTCTTTAAGGTTGTAATGGAACCTGAGTATGCTATCTAATGCTTATATTTCAGTTGTAAAAAAGTTTATACAATTTCGAGGTAAAAACAATGCAAAAATAAAACATTTAGAGCATTTACAAAAATCTTACAAATGTTTAAAACACTATTTCAAAATTTGTGTCCTTTTAAGGTGCTTCTTTCTGTCTGCATTAAGGGGGACATATACTTTAATTTTGCATTTTAAATAACGAACGCTTTAATTTCAGCAAAAGCAAAGATAGGGCCATTAAGACATGTTGAAATGTTCAGGGACGTACTTCACTTCTGATGAAAATACAGAATCTAAGTGCTGAAAAGGACCTTAAAGGTAAATTCTTTTAACTCCCTCATCTACTAATGAGGAAACTGAGGGCCAAATAAGTTAAGTGCTTTGGCCAAAAATATATTCCAATATATCACTCTAGCATGAATCAAGAAAACCCATTATTCTTTTTGTATTTTGCCATGATTCTTGGAAAATAATGAAAATTCAAAAGCAGAGTTTCTGAACTTGCTTCTTTCTTTTTTAATTTCTTAAGCTCTGTGCTAACCGTAAACAAAGAAATCAAATGCCTGCCAAAACTAGGATCGTGAATATTAACTAGTGGAAGAAAGTAGTTAGAGGACCACTACTCACACAGAATAAAGGTAAAGGGAGTAAGTACTCAAAGCCAGGGCCTTTGCAGTGTGGAAAACACTTACTATATAAGACAGCACAGTGTACAGCAGCCAGGTACTAGAATCATCTCAATAACTCGAGGATGAATTACACGGCCTTTATAAAAGATACTGGGGTAATAATACCTTCTACATTTTATCTTAATTTTCCTATTTTCCTTAATAGAAGAGCTATAAGGAAGAATCCATATACTAATTTTCAGAGAGTCTTTTCTTCTTTTCTATTTTTATTTGGATCTAGAATTGAGCAAATACATTTTAAGAACTTACAAATTCAAATTCATGACTGCTAGAAATACAAACAATACTCTTTTAAATGATAAATCTTCATAACCAGTTACTAATAAATAATCATAATCACAATAGCTTCAGTAAAAAAAAAAAAAAATCAATTTAAAGGTGCTTTTTTATTGTTACCTTGAAGCCACCGAACTTGTGTAGCTGGTCCATATCCCTTTTCATTCTTTGCTGATATTCTGAACACAATGGCAGGTCTGGATGTATAATCAATATGTGCATTTGCAAGTTGCCCCGCAGTTACTATACATGATGTCTTAAGACCACAATAAATCCTCATAAATACAAGTTGACTTGGATTATCTTGTATTTGTGCTGTGCGAATCGCCAAGTAGGCTGAGTATTCCAAAATATTTCCAGAAGGTGAAGTTGGAGGTTCCCAGGAAAGATGAATACCTTCGACATTCTTGAACAGAGGGGAGGAAACAAAACAACAGGTAAAGATTCTGAAGTTTTCTCTAATATCACTTATGTTGAGTTTATATCTTTAGAATACAAGATGCTGCTTTTTGCTATGGTAACTGCATTAGGCGTTAGAACTTTTATCGTTGAGTTTTAAGAACCTACCTTAATTGGATCTGCAATGTTTAATTCATTCCCACTTTTCAAAAACATTAAGTAAGCTTAAATGTCTGCCTGTACTATCTCAAGAAGAGGATTTTTCTTACTTGAAATGATACCTTTTCTTCTCTAAGGAGAGGCAGGACCTTCAGATAAAATATAATCCAATTTCATGTATTCTATTAGGATTCTCCAGCACAAACTTTTCGGTTTCATAAACGAGAACAAAATTAGTATTAAGAAGCCAGATTTCCCTTTCTGTAAGTTGGACCCTATAATTCTGCTTGAAATTTAAGCCTTAAAAATATTGTGATTAGCAAAAAACATTTTTTAAACTTTTAATTTACCCCTTTAAGATATCTCTCATTTCATCAGACACTACCAAGAATCTCTAAACTGACAGTTTTACTTCATGTACAAAGTTTCAATAATTTAAATCACCAAATCTCGACCTGACTTGACAGCTTACCTTTGAAATTCTGACTGCAGAAGGAGCTCCAGGAAAACCAGGAATACAAGTTTTAAATTCACTGATTTTGCTGAAAGGGCCTATTCCACAACCATTGATAGCAGCAACCCTGAATCTGTATCCTGTGCCTGGTACAAGATCTTGTTTCTTAAGTAAACTGTAGTCAGGTGCATCTGCATTTCCTATCTAAAATGCAACAGATGCAAAAGTGAAGAAAAGGTGCAATTAATTATTTTTTAATTAAACAAAATTTTTAAAGAATGAATTATGTTTTAAGGTTCTAGTTTACATTTATTTATTTCCCTCTTTTCATACATGGAATGAGCCCTCCAATACAAAGCAACAAAGCCCATAAATTGGTGATTCTTATTCAGGGGAAAAGTGCCCTTTCTAGTTGACAATCACTGATTATAAAAAAAAATATAAGGGTATTCTGTACAGAAGTGAATGAAAGTAGAAAAAAATTAACAACCACTAAACTATAAACAAAATAACAACTATTGCATCTCCTTGCCTAACAGATGTTAAATAAATAAATTGCATATGCTGGGTAGGAAGATTATAACACAACTTTCAAACAGTCTTTACATACTCTAACTTTCACTACACCTCTGTGAAACATGTCACACCAGTGTACCACCCCATTTTTAAGGGTGCTACGGCATCTCCATTTTATGGATGAAGAAATCAATTTGTTCAAGATCACATTGTTGAGTGCTGGAACTAATGATTCAAGCCAAGTTTACTGGTTCTAAACTTTATGCTCCTTTTATCTTTTGGGAAAAACAGGTAACTACTAGAACCTTAGGTATGGATATTTCCTTATTTGAAATCAAACTGCGGCCAGAAATTTCACTAGGCATTATACTAACAAATTATTAACCAGGATTTCTATTTTTTTCAAGAATTAGAAGAATTCGATATGAAAAAGAGAGACACTAGAATAGTAGAGAAACTAAATATAATGATAAATGATATATTCCCCATTTGTGCAGGTCTTTGGGAGATTCAAACTAAATATCTATTTCCTTGGCAATTTCCTCTCTGAAATTTCCTATTCCAGAAAAAAAAATTAATTCAATATGTTCTGAGGCTGTAACCTGTTTTACAACTCTTAGAGGCTTAATATCATGTTTATGTACATGAAGTCCTCCTTAAGAGGCTTCAGAATCAAGTGAAAATTAGATTGTATTCAGTAGCCTACAGGGGCTTTTAATTTTTTTTAATTGTGAAATCAAGAATAAAAAAAGTTCTCAGTAAAAAAAAAGATGTCCTATTCTCTAAACATATCAGGTAACAAAGTTAGAGATATTTCAAACAATTTTCTCTGTACTGGTCAGAATGTATTATTTATGACTCAAAATTTAGTCCAGTGTTACTATAAGATTTTTCCTTTTTTAGGCAAGGCAACCGTTGGTTGATCTTACAGATTACAAGGACCTTGTCAACTTACAATCTCTTATTTATTTATTTATCTATCTATCTATCTATCTATTTATTTTTTTAGTGCCTACAGCACGCTATCTTCCTAGGTGGTCTCCTATCCAAGTACTAACCAGGCCTGACCCTGGTTAGCTTCCAAGATCAGACAGGATCAGGCTTGTTCAGCATGGCATGGCCATAGACGCTATAAGATTTTTAAAATGACCTTTTTGTGATAGTCTATAAAAAAGAGCTTTAAAAAATAATACAAGATAACTAAGTATACAGAACTCTCAATTGTAGATTGTGAACAGATTTCCATTTCACGCATTCGAGTGTTTAAACAAGGTTATAAAAAAAAATCTCATTATTGAGGCTTATGACTCACAGCATAGAAAATGTTAATAGCTACCTTTGAGATGCTTTGTTTCCCTTTTGGCAGCAAATAAAACTGGCTCACCAAAGCTGTATTATTTTTAAAAATTCCTACATCACACCACTGTCGTTCTCCTGCTTTCATTGTGGCCACTGGATTTGAAGGAGTCTCTTTCTAATTTCAGAGAAAGAAAAACTTATGAACATTCTTACTGAGCATATAAGAAATTTCAAGATCTAATAAATCCATGCAGTGATCTACAAGTAGGTATATGGGTAAACACCACAATATTAATAGCTCATAAGTAAATAAACTCTTAAGAGATTAGGTCAACTGACAGTGAAACGGGGATGCCAATTCAAACACAGGGAGTGACAGGCATTCTCCAAGTCAGCAGCTCTGTACTATGGACCTGGCTGAAGTTAGCATGCTTTCCAATCAGTGATGTGTTAAAAATGCCAGCCGTTTCATAGAACATTGTCATTTCAGAGACTCTCTCAGAAAATGTAATCCCTTTAGTGTAATATTACAACTTGCTCCAAAAGGAGCAAATCAAAAATTTATTCCAAGCTGGCTGATTTCTAGATTCAAAAACAACTAGCAGAAATTCAATGATCTTTATACTTGAAATACCTGTGATTCTCCAAACCTAAAAGGAGAAAAAATGTTCAAAACTAAAATGCAATTTGAATATACTTTAGTATATACTAAAGAGGAGCACATTAAACAGTTTTACATGTTTTTACCTTGCTTTAAAACAACTTCCTCTACCTTAAGCTACTTTTAGTGATAAGTGAATTATACTTATCCCTGGAACTAACCTTTTTAAGCCATCTTCTTTATAAATGACACTGTTTCCAGAAGCTCAAAACAAATGTGCACTTCAGTTATTTATTTCTGTCTTAAATATATAACAGCAGAGGTACATGCTTATAATTCACATTATTAGTTATTTAGGCTATCACACACGACAAAGTGAGCTAACTAGGCATCTTTAAGGTTAAAAAAAGGAATAGCTTTGAACTTGTTTTCATTTTTAAAGCTGTAAAAATTCTCTTTAATAACTTTTATAAAACAACTGGCTCCAACTGAAATAACAAATACCATTCTGGCTGATGCATTGCAAAATACATTTAAGAGGAAAAAAGTTCCTTTTAAGAATTCTTCCCTGAGAAGAGTCTAAGAATACTAGGACTTAATATTTTGAAAAGATAAAAGCTGATGAAGGTAAATATGTGATCAAAATCCATAAAATCATGATTGAAAGAAAACTAAAATTATAGATAATTCTTGAAGACTCTAAACAATAAATAGTAGGTCAAATAAAAAAATCCTGCCTACAGCAATTAAGTTAAATGACTGATAACTGAAAAATAAATTTAAAAGTATAGACAGACGCATGCACACAAACATGTATTGTCTTATCTTGGTGTCTTTGTGAGGCACGTTCCTAGCATTTTAAGTTTAGTGCCATGCAGACCAATTCCAGTCTTCCACAAAGGCACCTGATGCCAGAGAATAGCAGGCTATCCTCCAGGTGTGTCTAAACCAAAACTGCACTAATCTGTTGTGCTATTAAATAGTAGCAGTAGAGCCATTCAAGTTTTACACTCCATAACATGTCCTTTTACTCTTAAAACCATTACTGTCATTTACGTTTATACACATGTATACACACACATTTCTTATTATGAAAGTAACACATTTCATTATAGAAAAAAATTGAAAATATAAAGAAGAAAATAAAAATTATCCGTGGTCCCGCCACCTGTTAAAAGTCATCTAGTATTGTCGTGGATGTGTATGGACTCCTGTGAGAGTGTGAATGTATGTACTGGGTGTACTTTTTTTAATAAAATTGGGACCACAGTATGTATGTATGTATATAATTTTTACATAGCTTTTTTCATTTAACTGTGAGCATTTCTCCATTCAACCCTTCGTTTCTCAATCTATGTCAAATCATCGCTAGAGAACACCCAAGAATCTTTTTGTGAATTTATGTCAACGCTGCTCAGCATTTAAAGCACATGTAACTGTCCGTACATGCATATCATCTCCGGGTCATATACTTACAGAACATGGCATCGCTGCAGCATGGGCCTCTACACGGCTGATCTTGGTTGCAGGCAGTGCACACGTATCATCGACTAAAAATTAAACAATTTATCAGATAAGATGTACGTCATCACTCATCAGACACATTGAAATAAATTTTATAAATATACGAAAATAGCCAGAGGGAGAAAATCACGATAATTATGATTGTGTATTCTCTAACTCAAACTAATTCACAGAGTTCATTTTTTCAAGGGTTTGATATCTAGCTAGACTTCAGAGAATGTTTACCAATTATGAAGTACAATTCCAGTTACGAAAAAATGAGAATTTACAAAATCAGAAATCCATCAGCTATGAGAATTGTTACTCCATAGTCTAGAACTAATCTAAGGAAAGAAACTGAATATATTCACAGTATTGTATTTCAGTGTGTGCTGATATAAATATTTTATGTAAGACAGCAGAGAATTTTATATAATTATTTTAATTGAAATGCTTTATATGTTTATATATGATTCAATCCAAGATGAAATGCAATTCCCATCTAAAACAAAGAAGTCTGATGAATTTATATACAAAAATGGTTCAAAATACAGTATGTGAAACACATTTCAAACCTTCAGATTTGGTACTGAATGTTGTTAGTGAAGTTTCATCTTTAACAACTGCCCCATTTGTACTGGATGATTCAGTTTTAATGGTCTGCTGGGTTACCATAGTTTGTGCGCTGGGAATAGTACTGGATACAGAAGGTTCAGGAATTACTGTTCTTAGGTCCAGGCAACTACTTAGAACACCTATATTTGCTGAAGTGTGAGGACCTAAAATTAAAGGGAAATGGTCAATTATTAACATAATACCTGCGGATAATTGTTCTATCTTATAGTTCTTGTCATATAATTCTTGGTATTTTTCAATTTTAAAATCACAAACATGAGCACTACAAATGTCATTCATATGAATTAAGCATTAGGCATAAAATGTTTCGATAAATAAAGTATATTACAGCCATAACATGTCCAACTTCTCAACTCCCGCTTTTCATTCTAAACATTAAAGCATTGTTTTCAAACTCTACTAAATTATAGATCAAATGGCCCTGCTTCCCATTTTAGGGTCATGAGGCACGAATGCCATCAGTTTCCTGCCTTCTCATGCCATACGCTAGAAAGGTATTTATCACTGTGACTATCCTCCCCATCTTCTCTCCCACTTCATAGGATGCTCTGACCTCCCTCCTAAGGAAGTCTAATCTGTCCTCCTGCATGTGCCCTTGGTTCCACTCCTCCCCCATATTTTTGGACCCTCTCATCAATTATTCCTCTCTCTTTAGTTTGAAGGTTCTTTTTCTTCAGTAATTTTGGCTCTCAGTCCAAAAACATTATCGAGTCTCCCAAGCAAACAAATGGACATCCGCCTTGACCCCATGAGTCTTCTCCAGTTACCATCTTCCCTCTCTCATTTTCTTCAGAGCAGACTAAACGTCCTTGACCTCCCCAAATTTGGTTTCTAGCACACTATGTATTTTAATTAAATGGCTCTGGCAAACGTCAATGATTTCTCAGGGATACTTTTCAATTTTCATTTACTTCACCTTCTGCAATGTAAACTATACTGACCACATAATCCTCTCTGAAGCTGTTTCTTCATGTGACTTATATTCATTCATTTCACAATACTAAAGATTTACTATCTACCAGACATTGTACTTGTTTCTATATGGTGAAACAAAGCAGGCATAGTCCGTAGCTCACGAACTTACAGTCACGTGGTAGATAAAACACATGCATACACTGGTCACAAACTGTGATGCCCACTATACAGAAAAAAAATGACATACCAATCTTTTCAGTTCTTTTCCTAACCTCCTAGGAACCCTGATCAATCTCTTTAGCTGGCTTCTCTCACTTGAATGACTCCTTAAAGGCAGGTATTACTCTGCCTTTTCTCCTTTTACATAGTTTCCCTGCACTTTAACTACCATTCATGAATCATACATCTCTCAAATACGTATGTCCTAGGCACTATGTCAGGTGCTGGGGATCTAGCAGTGGACACGACGGGCAAGGTCCTCGCTCCTGTGGAGCTGACATTTTAGATAACCTTAACTTCTAAATTTTTACTTCCAGCCGAGAACTGCTTCTGAAACTCCAGACCTAAGCATCCAACTGCCCATTAGAAATCTTTACCAATATGTTCTTCAAGTGCCTCAAAAACAGTAAATTCAGAGTTGAATCTATCTTTTCCCCAAATTTGTTCTTGCTCCTGTATTTCCTATCTTGATGAGTATCAGCATCTATCGAATGACCAATCCAAAAAATTGGGAGTCATGTTCAACTCATTTTAATGTTCCATATCCGACCAGTTTTCAAGTCTAATAGATGCTACTTTCTAAAAGTCTCTGACATGCTCCTTCCTCTCCATCCCACACAGTGCTTTGGTCGCTATGCAGCTCGTGGGAGTCTTAAAAGAACTCCCAACAAGTATCCTAATCATTTCCCATTATAGTTCTTCCTGACAGTGAGACTAAAGTGCACTTACACACACACACACCCTTAATCATGCCACTCTTCCGCTCTTATAAAAGGACAGCTACTCCAACCTGCAGAGAAAAAGCCCAATCTCCTCATTTTAACCTGAGATTGGATAGTCATTTATTCACACATGTGAGTGTTCATGAGCTGTAGATACGGTCATTGTACAACCACTCTGGTTTTTCCATTTGCCTATTATTCATTCACCCAAACTGCCTTACAATGTAGGAGTTAGAGTGCATTAAGATTCTGAAATCTCAAAACTCACATTTGTTTTCAAGAGTATAAATTTCTTGGTAAGACAGACGTAGAAATTCACCATAAGAAAGAAATTTAAGTTGAGGTTGAGGACCAAGCTTCTGCAATTTTGAACAAATGATTCCTTTACATCAGAAAACCAGTAAAACAAAAGCACTCCCCTCTTCCTCAAGCAATGAAATGAGAAAAATTATAGGAAATTATTTTCCTTGAATATTTTTATCTATCATCGACTTATAAAGAAAAACAGAAATATAAAGAATATTCGTCAAGTTTGAATCATTGAAGAGGAATTAAATTTGTATCAGTTGTCATGATTTTTCAAATTAAAAAGTAAAGTCCCATGTTCCCATGTCAGGGATATATCAGAATGAGATTTATAAAATAATTTTAGGTATTGAAATCAGAGGCAATGCTTAACATATTTCAAATGGATTCAGAACACTCAAATGAACTTACTTTAAATATAAGGATCACCTTTCCTATGAATGCAATGCTCTAATCAACAGTTCTCATAAATGAACTATCTTTCTGAGGATAATCCAGTTACTTGCTATACAAATATTTACTAAGTGACTACTATTTACCAGGCATGGATCTGGGTGCTGAAAAATAGAGGTGAATAAGACAGGCAATATCCCTGTCCAAAATAAATAATGTCCAATAGTTATAAGTGCTAAGAAAACAGAGTTAGGGATGGTGACACTGAACACACTGGCCAACCGCAGATGTCATCTGAGCGCTTGCCCTGTTTAAACCAGAGCTCACCGACCGCTCATTAGTATTCAGGTAACTGCTTGCTTGGTATCTTGTATTCACCCATAACGAGGGTCAGTATGGCATGTATATTATTATTTTGAAAATGGATCAAAACCATGTAACATTTACTTTTTTAAAGACTCTAAAATTCCCTACCATTATTATAAAAAGCTTTAGCTTTAATCAAAACTCTGTCTTTATACCTTCGTTTTTCCTTAGCATATCCACCACACAACTATTATGATTAGAAATATTAGGTGCCAAGCATGAATGTAAAATTGCATTAGAATCAGTTGATGCTTTGAGATCCAGTTTGTTTTTCACTGAAGTTCCTTTCACAGCTATATGTTCAGTTTTTGTACTGTTTGTTGTATCATTGATCTATAAGAAATAAAACAGTTTATTGTAGCATGCAATATTTAATTAAATAGAAATACATGTAAAAACAAGCAAAATAATTTACAATTTAATGCTTTTGAAAATAAGTTTACCAAAATATATAATAGTTTCAATTATATTTTTAATTTGTATAAGATTCTTTAAATTTTATAATAGCTTAAGAAAATAATTTCTCTTCATTTAATCTCCAACTTCAAAAGGACCAGTTCTGAAGGGGAAAGAAAAGATAAATTTTGAGGGGAAAAAATCTACATTTTTATAAGCTGCAGTTAGTATTCAAGTACATACATATGTTACACAGCCGGTACGACCAAAGCTACTGAGTTTAATATTCTGGTCGAATTTTCTTAACAAGGTCAAACATGCATACTACAGATCTGATGACTCCTAAAAGTAAAATCTCAGTTACACGGAACCTTCAAGCAAGGAAGTATTCTGTATAACTGAGTTTTCCATATAAATCTCAAGATTTAACACATATACATATTAATATGCTTTACCATTAAACACTTTAGATAGGCATCTAATTATATTTCTCTGCCTTCTTAAACATACCACAATGAACATACTTAAACTTCTTGATATTTCAAGTCACCAATGTGAACATGTTAGTATATAGCGAGTGATATCTATAGGTCTACTGAACCATAAAAGTGATCTGGCTTCATTCACATACCCCAGTAGTGCTGCTCCTTTTTAGTTACCTGCTTTTTGTTACTCTTCTGTCTGCACCTTCACTGTCAATTATAACAATATTGTCAATTATAATATGTCATGGCTCTAAGGAGGCTTGTCCAGAACATGCCCTATAATTCCCCTCTGATCGATAGCAATGGTGCTACTGTCAGTAAATGATGATGATGATAGCTGCGACCATTAGTGACAGGCATTGTAAAACATATTTGTGAAGTCTGTGTTTCAATTAATCTTCACAGAAAATCTGTAAATTGGATAATATAACCCCTGGCTTAAACATTAAAAAAAAAAAAAAAAAAGAGTCTTAGAAATCTTAATCCATCCACAGTCAAGTAGCCAACAAGCAGCAGAACTAGAATCTGAACCTAGGTTTATTTCACTCCAAAGTCTCCATGTTATAGTGTCTCTGATGTACACTTTGCTTAAAAATCAAATATCCCATCTAACTAGAAGTGTATAAAATAAGAACAAATAAGCCCTGAGATTTTGGGTTAACACAGTAGATTAAACAAATGTTTGAGAAGATTCCTCCAAAACTGCAACTCAAATAATCATATAGGAATTTTTTTATTAAGTGTAAAGGTATATACTTATAAGGACAGGAGAATGGGAGAAGAGGTAACAGTAGGTAAGAAGATATATGGCAGAAAAAGCTGAAGACTAAGAACCTATAGGTGGAAAGTCACTAAGAGGCAAACCATTCGTGCCAGACAGCCCAGAAAGCCCTGAGAATTGGAGGCATCAGGTTCTCTGGAGACTGAGGTGCAAAGTGCAAGCCAACACCTGAGGATTGTCATACAAAAGACTATACAAAAAGTAGTTGTAGCCCCAGCTCTGCCCTTCCAGCACACAAAACCAGACAAATTTCTCTCCTCCATTCTAACCAAAGTTGGGAGCTAGGCAGAAAGGTTGAAATGTGAGGCTCTGGACTGTGGTGTGGTGTTCCTTAGGTGAGGATGGAGGAGGGGCACCCACACTGAACATGAGGATTAAGTGAAAGTCTGCATGCTGAACAAAGATACCACTCACTCCTGCATTCCCTCACTAAGCTCCCATGAAGTCGAGAACCCTAGCCAAGAGCTGGGGGAATTCTTGGGGAAATTCATTGGTCCAAGAGAAAACACCTACAGATACTGATATTTGTGGATCCCCCATCTAATTACTTTATTGGGGCCTACTAATCAACAAGCCATGCCCGTATGCATAAACCTTCCACTATCTTCCCAACACTTGTGTCCCCCACAAATTTGTGTGTTAAAACCTAATCCCCCAGGTGATGGTATTAGGAGGTAAGGCCTCAGGGGGTGATTAGTGCCCTTACAAAGTGGCCAAAGAAAGCTCCTTTGCCCCTTCCACCATGCGAGGATACAATAAGTCAGCAGTCTGCAACCTGGAAGAGGGTCCTCACCAGAACTTGACCATGCTGTTAGTAAGCCTCACAGTCTGTAGTGTTTTGTTACAGCAGCTTAAATGGACTAAGACACCTTCCGAGCTCCTTTTAATGCCTCACTTTAAACACTGAAGGACAGCCAAGCCTCACCAGACAACTGATGACAGCCTCTAACATGACAGTCCAAGATCAAAACACATTTTTAAAAAAGGGGCTTGAAAAAGGAGATTTTGCTGAGAGCAGACTATAACTCCAAAAATTTTTAAAAAGCATAATTCTTCAAGAGATAGTAAAAGATATTACATTTATAAAGCAAGAATAAGAGAGTATAAAATAAGTTAAAAATAAGATCAAGCTTTTAGAAATTAAATGTGTGGTTGAATACATTTAAAAACTGGATAGAAGATTTATAATATAAATGAAGAAATTTTTCAGAAAGCAAAATAGAAAGAAAACAGGAAATAAAAAGTAACATCAGAGGATTACTTCACGAGGACCTTCATTTAATAATTAATGGCAGTTTTAAAAATATGAGCAAGAAAATGGAGGGAAGAAATAATCAGTACCATCCATGGTTTCATGCATGCACTGGGGGTCTTGGAATGTATCCCGCCCTCACAGGTAAAGATAAGGGGAGACTACTGTGTGTGCGCAGTTTATTAACATGGGCAGCTCAGAAATAACTGTATGGGCTTCACCTGTTACATATCCCTCCTGACATAATAAGCCTTTTCTGCTTATTACTGGTCCTCAGCCATGTTCAGAATATATGAGCTATACCTGTGTCACTTCCCTTGAAGAGAGTCTACTGTGAATGTAGATCGCAGGTTGCCAGATAAAAACAGTGTAAATACTAGTAAGCTTATTCATTAGTCTACACAAATGTCTACTGTGAAGCATTTCATTAACAAAATAATAACCCCACAAACACAGGTGCTGAACTTAGCAACTCATATTCTTTGGTAAACAAAATACATAGCAAAGAAATACATTTCATATACATTTTTGAAATGCATCTTGAGAAATTTAAAATGAATGTATGATATTAAGAAATGTCAAAATACAGATTTCAAGATACTGTAAGTATAATTTATAATGGATTAGCCTCGGATGCTATGTGTAATGAGGCTAGACTTTAATCTCTTGGCCAGGGGTTCTTAATTCAGGCTAATGTCAAAATAGTCTATGGAGCGTCCCTTAAAAACAGAGCTACCTGGGCATCGGCCTAAAGATTCTGCTACTAGATCTGGGGAAAGGCTTAGGAATCTGCTTCTATTTGTTTTTTAATCTGAGAGGTGATTCTGATATACAGTGGGGTTGAGAACCCCTGTCTTAGGGTAATATGCTAAAAACAGAATAAAAAATGGGACTATAACCATACACGTTCCTTTACCATCCTAAATTTTTTTAACTTACGCTGTTGGGAACGATGTTATTACTGCCTTGTCTGTGAGGATCCATCCTGACTCCTGTAGAAATGAGAAAGTTCAGACTGATATGCTCTAAACTAGCTTCGATAAAAAATATTACAATCAAATATTTTTAAAAATTACATATTAAGGGTTAAAAAAGTAGTATCTCCATTCAAAGTTTATCTGCTTCCTTAATAGTTTGCTTAATAGTTGACTGAAATCCTTTCTGGAAGAACATGTAAAATTAAATTTGCTTTTACTTTCCGAGTGCCTGTTAGTTAAAAATACTTTCGAAAAAAGCTGAAATATTTATGAAAGCTAATTAAAACCATCTCCTGAAGTAGCTTGTCAAATTAAGAAAGTCCATCAAAATGAACTGTAGGAGAAACATTCTACCCTACATATCCCTGTTCAATTATATCATGATGGTAAGACAGTCACGTTTCAGAGTGAAAACACAACATATTGAATTTACCAGACAGAAAACATCGTACGAAATTTCTTAAACTAAGCCTATTTACAGGCTTTTCTGCAGTATCTTTAAATAAAAAAAAAAACCATGAGCACACATGCTTTAAGCATGAATATCATGTTACCTTGCGTATTTGGTGCTGCTGAAGAATCTGAACACACAGCTTGGTACGGCAAGTCCGTATTCAGCTGTAGAAGATAACCCTCAACCGTAGGCACTTCATCCCATTTGACATGAAAAGAGTTGGTGGTGGCTTTGATCAGTTGTACTTGTGATGGTGCCGGTGGTTTCTCTAAAGAACAATATTGATATTATACATTTAAGTTTCAAATGTATGGACCCAGAGCTCTGAAAATGTCAGCAATGAAAATATTTCATCTGTTTACTAAGAGGGAGAAACTTTACTTATCTGACCATAGCTATAGTTGGTCAAATGAAAATAGTTTGGGGTCCTGATTCTATATATTTATTTAATTCCTTATACAAATAAATCTACAAACAATCCAGTTTCAAGCTATTTGAGTCATCAGATTCAGAAAAAATGTTTAACCATACAAGTGGGGGGAAAACCAAGTATTGCATAGTTATAGCTACATGATTTTACTCTCTAAGTTTTTAATTTAATGAGCCAATTTTTAGCCAATAATATACATATTAGAAATACTGTTACTGTTAGCAAAGATGATTCAGGTATGATATTTTTGGAAAAACATAACTTCTGTGAAGTTAATGCCTTCTTATCAAAATCTGTACTACCCCACACTGGTAATTACTTTGGTATAAAATATTACTAACATTTTCCAAACAAATAAGCATAGACTCTTACAACTGGAAGAAAGGACCTGACATTATTTCTACAATATCCTTGGTCCTCTTTTAGTTTACCTACCAAATCATGGAACTCGCAATTCCCAAGGCAATACATTCCATCTTTGCATAGTTATATAAAGAAATTTATTCTTCCAGTGAGTTGAAATCTATAAACTATAATTTAATCCTTACAGAACAAGTCTAATATCTATCTCTTTGTATCTTTTAGAGTGTCAGGAAACTATGCTCATGTGCCTGTTTTTGTAAGTAAAGTTTTATTAAAACACAGCTATGCTCATTTATTTTATATATTATCGATGACTGCTCTCATGCTATCACAGCAGAGTTGAGTAGTTATAACAGAGACTGTATGGCCTGCAAAGCTTAAATATTTATTGCCTGGGCCTTTACAGAAAAAAATTTGATGGGCCTGTTTTAGAGCAACAGTCTCCAACCCTTCTGGCACCAGGGACCAGTGCTCCCATGAGAATCTAATGCCTGATGATCTGAGGTGGAGCTGAGGCGGTGATGCTAGTGGAGAGTAGCTGCAAATACAGATGAAGCTTGGCTCACCTCCTGCTGTGCAGCCCAGTTTCTAACAGGCCATGGACTAGTAGGTCTGCAGCCTGAAGGTTAGGGACCCCTGTTTTAGACAATAATTAAGCCTAGCTCCTTCATATTCCTATGTAAATTCCTCTATGACCCCATTCACAATCCAGTCTATTTATGTTTTTCAAAGTAAGGCAACCCGCACCTGAACAAGAGCAGACAATAAGAAGACAAGTCCAGGAGGTACACACACCATCCACATAATAGAAGGTACATGAGAAGAGGACAGAGAAAACAGTAGGATGTAAATCAATGAAATAAGTCAAGAAAATTCCCATAACTGAAAAACATGAGTTTCTAGACTGAAAGGACCCACTGAATACTCAACACAATATTTTTAAAACAGACACACAACAGGCACATCATCATGAAAATTAATAGGGGAGACAAAGAAAAAAAATCCTAGAAGCTACCAGGGGTGATGGGGAAGTTCACATTTAAAAAGATTGAACATCAAAAGTAGTTTAAATTTCTCAACAAAAACACTAGAAACTTGAATACAATATAAGAATATTTTCCAAATTCTTGTGTAATAATTTCTAACATAGAATTTTATTTCCATGCACACTGCCAATTAAATGGGAAAGAAGACTGAACATATTTTCAAACAACGCAAGACCTCAAAATAAATCTGTCACCTATGTACCCTTCTCCTAGGGTGTGCTCCACAAAAAAATGAGGAAGTAGACTCAGGTAGGGAAAAATATGGGGCCAGGACAAAGGAATTCCAGCACAAGTGAGAGGCCACACATAGTCCTGAGAGATGATGGAGGGAGACTCCCAAGATGTGCTCAGTCTGTGGAGGGTAACCAGCCTAGACTGGAGCACGAGAAATTTCTTCAAGATGATGGAATCTGACAGAACAATTGATGCATCTAACCATAATGAGATGAAAGAAGATTTAAACAAATATCAGAAACTATGGATTGAATTAGTGGTAAATACATATAACTCCAAAACAAACAAAAGCGACAATTATTAATCCACAACGAATAAAAAATTGTGCAAGGAAAGCATTCACTATATTCTATGTGGCTCACCTGTGAATAGTGTTTATACAGTCATGATGTAAACACTGAATAGTCATCTAACAAAATTATGGTGTAATCATACTGAGACACTAGGAGGTAGGGAAGGTGCATAGGACAGAGGCGAGGAATAGTAAGAAGAGATAAATCCTTAACTTCCATAGTAGAAAGTGAACACATTATACCTAAACTTAAAAAAAAAATCAAAGTAACAATATATTTATGTTCTATGCAGATGTAGAAGTAAATACCAAAAAAAATTGTTTAACAGAGTTGAAAGAAGATGCTTTTGAAGCAAGGAAAATAGAAGAAGGATGGGCACAAAAGACTATTTTTCATGAAAAGCCTTATGGAATTATACTACTCTTTTAAATGTTATCACAAATGCACGAAGTTTGACTAAAAGTAAAAAAAAGGGCAAGCTGAAAAACCCTCATTCCTCACTCCCAAAATTGATGCCATTTATCTATCTATCTATCTATCTATCTATCTATCTATCTATCTATCTATCTATCTTTCTATCTAATGGTGACATTGGTTAACAAAATCCAGTAAGTTTCAGGTGTACAATTTAATAGTAAGACATATATATATTGCACTGAGTGTTTATCTCCCATAGTTAGATTTCTTTCTGTCACCATATATTTGACCCCTTTGACCTTATTCACTTCCCTCCTCCCCCTGATGCCAATTTATTACAAGGAAAAGCAAAATTTAAGATTGCCCTTATGATAACAGCCATTCATGTCTAAAGCTTCCTATGGAAAGGTCTATGGAAAAACTGGCCATTCAGAGACAATGATGTTTAATTTACCCTTTTAAAAGCCACAGATCCCTTAGAGAATCTGCTTAAAGTGACATATTCACTACTGAGAAAAACTTACACATGCACATATTTCTTCCATTCGCAGAGAGACTGAAACTTATCCTTGGGCTTCAGTTAATAATTCTCAATTTCAAAAATGGATCAATAAGTTGAATTTTCTACCTTGCTCTCCCACTTACTAGTATGTGCTTCTTTCATAGAAAGCATTTAGTCTCTAATTTTGTTCTATTTATTATTTTTTCAATTATCTTAATTTTAAAATAAAATGTGTTTACATTACCAAAGTAATGCATATTACTGTAGAAAACACAGATAAGAGAGAAAAACTTTTAAGAAAAGGTATAAATTTGCCTCTTAAATAATACTTCAGCACACAGTGTATTCTTCCAGATTTTTCTGTTTATACACTTAAAAAAAAAGTGGAATCATAGTATGTTTTATATATAATATGCCTTTCTCATATAACACATATTACATCTCTGGATCTGATTTCTCACCTGGCTTCCATACTTTATTCACTCAACTGCCTACTTTATCATGTTATCTCAAACTTAGCATGGTCTAAATGGAACTTTCAATTTTCTTGACAAGCCTGTTTTCTCCTCAGACTTCCACATCTCAGTAAATGGAAATATCACTAAATTTTTCAAGCTAAAATCTTTATCCTCCACCTCCCTCTTTCTGTCATCTGCCACACCCCATTTATCAGCTAGTTCAATAAGAACTCCAAAATATGTTCTGGATTTATCCATTTCTCCTCATATCCGTTTCACTATTACAGTCTAAGACTTCCTTGACAACTGCAAAAGCCTCCTATCTTGTCTCCTTGTGTGCCCTCCTGACCTCTATAATTTATTTTCCACACAACTGCAGTGGCTGTTCCAAAATGTTCAACTGATCATGGTACAGTTCTCCTTAAAACTAATAAATAACTTACCATTGTACTTTAAAAACAATTTAAACTCTACCATGACGTTCGAGGCTCGACATGATCTGTCCTGTGGTCGCCTCTCTGACATTGTTCCTGCACTCTCTTCTTTTACTCAGCTCAAATACATCACCAAAAAAGCACGCCAAGTACTCCCATCTCAGGGCCCTTGTACTTGCTGTTCACTCCTCCTGCAGTGTTTTCCCTTAGCTTTTTACATAATAGCATCTTCTCACCACTTGGATTACAGCCCAAATGTCAGCTCATCCTTTTCTAAGTACCCATTTTGAAGCAGCCATCCCTCTCCTGAAATTCCCAGAAACTGTCTTCACATGCTTATCAGAAACTGAACTTACTTTGTTTATTTGTTTGATTACTGTCCATCCTTTCCCTGCCCTCACACTCTCTTAGAATTTAAGTCCTTTGGCAGCAGGGATATTATCAGTCTTGTTCACTGCTGTATTCTCAGTATTTGGAACAATTCCTGGTACATAGTGGATGTGAGTTTCGTATTTAAAAAAAATTTTGGTTGTGATACTTTTAAAAAATCTTTTTACTTTGGAGTAATTTTAGATTTATAGAAAAACTGCAAAAAAGAGTTCCTACATACCCTTTATTCAGTTTCCCCTAATGCTAACACATTTGTGAAAACTAATAAATTAATATCAGAGTACTATTAACTTAACTACAGACTATTCAATTTTTTCAATTAATGTCTTTTTTGTTCCAGGATCCAATCGAGGGTACTACCTTGCATTCAGTTATGTCTCCTTTAGTCTCTTCCAATATGTGACTATTTCTCAGTTTTTTCCTTGTTGTTCATCACTTTTAAAATTTAAAGAGTACTGTTCACATACTCTGTAGACCCTATATACATTCTCATAGTTAGAGTGGGGTGATGAGTTTTGAAAAACAGTACTACAAAGGTAAGTTTCTTATGACATGATATGGGATATTATTTTTCCCTTTCCATAGTCTATTCTTTGGAAGGGAGTCACTAAAACCAGTCTACACTAACGGGGAGGAAAATTAAGAAACTCCCTTGGAGTGAAAAGTATCTATATATAATTATTTCCTCTATGTATTTTTAATTATGAGAAAGAAAGGCAGGTAGTGGTATTTACAATAATTCTCAAAAGACAGACGTTATTTGAATATTTATCTACCTAAAGGAAAAACTATTTGTTAAATACTCTTACCTACCAGTATCAAGATACCAAAGATCCTTGCAGCAAACTTGACTATTCAGTGCTTTTTTGTAGCCATCTCTCCCACTCCAAAAATACAATCGAGTGCCAACTGCAACAGCACAGTGTCCAGCTCTTGGTCTCGGTCTTGAATTTTTTTTATCTTCCTGAGAATCTGATACTAGGGTGGTCCACTCTGCTGTATCTGAAGAAATAGAAACATCCATGCCTAATCTATTACTCTCTTAAACAACAGAACAGAGATGTGTTTAATAAATTTTATTTCAATAAGTAACTCTAAGAAGACTCACCCAGATTTAGGTAAGAAAATGAACTGGTACATCTCCATTCACAATCATGAGGTGAAGTCTCAGTATTTTCCCCCTTATGTGGAACCCATCCACCAAAAATGTACATCCTGAACAACAACGACAACAGAAGAACATAAAGTAGCTGAATTTTTTCTAAAGCTTTAATTTTATTTTTTTAGATTTAAAATGCTAAGAATAGACTTAACTTTCTTATTTGTTGACTACAAGCTACAGAACTAGTCACTCACTTATCACTGTCAATGTAATGGGAATAAGATAATGAATAAAGTGATCTTCCAAGAGTTTGCGAATTTTATGAAGCAATGAAGAATCAAAATTATTTCTCTCTGGTGAGTTATATAAAGTGGAGAACATCCCAATGATAACACATCTGAAAATCAATACTGTATGTAATATACTAAGGGCATCTCAGTCAGAAAGACACTCTGATGATCAATGACATTCAAACTCACGTTTAGAATTGCATGCATATAGTAACCAAAGAAGATTAAGTTTCATATAACTTGGGCCACTGACACCACTCAAATGAAAAACTTTAAAGTATATTCCTCAGGCCTTAGGGATCCTTGAGACTTGCGTAATGGCTACTGAAGAACAAAGGCTCATCAGGCAGAGCTTGGAGTCCATGTGACCTCAAACCAATCAGAGAAGCTCCATTTTAAAAATCTATTTTATATATTATATTTTCAACGGAAACCTGCCTTTTATAAAAGAGTTCTGCTGTTTAAAAAAGGTCTGTTTTGTTTACGTCTATTTTTTAAAAAGAATTAATGAGGTTCTAAATTACAACTAGTTCTTTCCTAAAATATTACTTTTAAGGTAAAATCCCTACATAAGTAAACACTTAATTAAATTCTATTTAAAAAATACTCCTAATCTGGTCCACTATTGCACAAATAAGGTAACTTGATGATGATAGTAACAGCTAACCATTCAGAAGTGCTCTCTATGTGCCAGGCACTGTTTGAATCACTTTATATGTATTAATCTATTTAATCCTCATGACAACCTTGTGAAAAAGATTTTATTATTATCTCCATTTTAGATTTGAGGAAACAGGAGTACAGTCAGATTTAAGCTTCCTTGCTCCAGGTCATATAGGAAAAGTAGCAAAGCTGAGACCTGAATTCGGGCAATCTGGTCACAGAGTCTATAGTTTAACCATAATTCCCTCCTAAGTATAATCACTGAGTGCACACACTGAGTACATACCTGAGTACATATCAAGGACTACCAAAAACATGTAAAAAGAAACAGTGCGTTACGTGTATCAAACCTGCTGACAGAGGGCAGATTAGTCTGACAACACTCTGTTTTAAACTTAAGTAACACCTACTTTGTGTGAGGCAGTCTAAGGAACATAAGGAAGTATAAGAGGCAGCATTAGAAAACGGCGCGTTGGGTATTTTAGCTTCCATAGGCACGTTATTCTAGCTTCAGTAAGCATAATCGAACATCGCTAAATTCAGTAATATATTTCCAAGAAACTAGTAGCATTGCTCTTCTTTGCGTGTTATCTTTCTTAAGTTGGTTAAAAAAAAAGTAAAAAACAAAAACCAAAAAAACCCATACTTGTTTCCTATAACGCTGGCTGTGTGAAGGCTTCGTGGAAGTGGCACTGTCCCTTTAGTTTCTGGTTTTGACCATGACATAGTTTCTAAAAGTAAAAAATAAGCATATTAGCAACTTGATCTAACAACAGCAAAGTACCTCAACTTGCAGAATTTAGAAAAAAAAATAAAGCCAAAAAGGACTTATTAAAACAAAGCGAAAATATTTCAAACCACTATTTGAATTTCACCTTAAACATTTCTAGCTGATATCGATTACCACTCACAGAAATCTATTTACACTTAAATATTAGTACTTGTAATAATGAAGTATATTTGGGGTGCCACAATTTTGAATTGAGACCAGATTAGGGATTTTAACATTTTAAGTAAGTGTACATTGTGCAGAAGATGGTCAAAAGCGAAAAGTGTATCTACTCTTCAATCATTCATTCCTAGGATCTCTTCAAAAAGACCTACCCACGATTTTTCACTGACCAGCAATAACCTTACTAATGCTGCCTTTCCTGTAGGTAGAGTAACCATATAAATTTGATCATTCCTAGCTGAGCTACCTTACAGAGTGAATAAGGGTACTACTGATAATTATATGGTATGATAAGATGAACCAGGACCATCCCAGGCAAACCAGGACATACGGTGACCCTACTTACAGAGAGCACAGGAGAGTTACTGTCATATATCAAACATTCATTTGTTTAATCTTATTGATTGGAAACTAATCACATCACAAACCACTTGCCCCGTGGATGGCTACAAGCACTAGATATAAATATAAGTGCAACTCAATAAATACTGTACTCAAAAATATTTTTAAAGCTATTTTTTATTTGCCTTTATCAATCATAACCAATTTCTGAGCCTGAATTGAGCTAAGCTTACCTAAGTCAAGTTGCCACAGGTCATCCAGGCGAGCGCCACACATTCCACCGAAGACATACATTTTAGGACTCCCAGAATCTTTTTTGCAATATATAACAGCTGTATGGGATTCTCTTGGAGAAGGCACAATCCCTTTAGTCACTGGAATGCTCCAACCCACAACACCAGAACCATGCTGCAGCTCCAACTCATAGAAATCATTTAAATATCTAGGATATCAGGGAAGAAATTAAAACATTAACATAATATATACTTTTTACTTGCTTTTTGTTTCTATCTATAAAGATAATGTATGCTTATTGTGAAAAACTCGTATAATACAAAAAGGCATTAGGAGGGCAGAAATCCATATTTATCAACACATATTTATCAAACACCACTGTGCACCAGGCAGTCTTCTGGAGATAAGTAGTGAACAGAAGAGATCTAAAACATTTCTGCCATCATTTAGCCAACACTCTTGTCCATGACAACAACTATGATTGTTTCAAAATATAGCTGCAAATTCTCTTGACACTCCTCCCACCAGGAGGTAAGGGTATACATACCCTCCTTGTGGGGAGGCTTGTGATTGCTTCGAGCAATAGAGTATGATAAAATGATACTATGTGACCCTCTGAGGCTTGGTTACAAAAGGTGACTGCAGCTTTACTACAGAACACTTGCTCTTGGAATCCTGAAGCACAAGTAACACCAACTATCACAAAACCACCACCTGGAGAGGCCATATGTAGACACACAGGATGACAGTACGATCTGAGTCCATCCTTGAGCCGTCTCAGCTGAGGCATCAGACACAGAAGTGACCATTCGTGCCTTCCCATCTGAGTGCATAGTTATCACTGCTGTGCCCTATATGACTTGCTAATGCACAGAATCTATAAGCATAATAAAGTGGTTGTTACCTTGCATTACTGACTTTTGGGGCAGTTTACTACATGGTACAAGATAACCAGAAAAAATCACTACTGACAACAATTGGCAAGATCTCTCTATGAATACCTACATATGTATAAATGAGGCATACAACAAATGTTGCTTTGCAAGTTTTCCTTTTTTAAAAATTTTCACTCTATAACATTCTGACAATGTCTACATAGCTTCTTTTTTACTCTAGAAACTGACATGGATGTTTTGAATGTTTTGAGCAAAATGACTTTTATAGAAACTTATTTCCTACCAAATTATCAAGCATGAGAGCAAAATTAAAACATCTTCAAAGTTTAGCCATTTAAAGTTTTGGGGAAAAGTGATTCTAAAAAAATTTTTAAGAAGTGATTCTAGATGTGAATCAGGAAAAATTCAAAAAAAAATCCAAGAAGGAATACATTGAATAAGAGAAATAACAGTGCAAAGAAACTAGTAATTTATGATTCCTTTTAAATTGATGTTGATAACTGTGGTTGTTAAGCTCTAAATAATCACTAAGAAAGACTAACTAAAAAATTAATTTCTTTACATTGTTGTAATCTGGAATAAGATTCATGATTATATGGAACATATGGAAAAAGAAAGTAAGCAAAAAAAGCCTAAAGGTAAAAGTAGAAATCTATTCCCAAATGTTTGGTAATTTCTGAGCAACTAAGGGAAGCACAGAATTAGTAGGTGTAACTTTCAAATCACTAGAAAGAAAGAAAGAATCAAAGAAAAACAAAAATAAAGAAAAAGTAAAGAAAAAGAAAATAAAGCACAGTTTTGAAAAGCAGTTAATAAGATGACTAGAAAAAAGTAACACTATAGTATCAAAAGAAAAAAGACAAACTGTGAAAATGAATTTGGTACACATCACAGAAAAAGATCAAATTTTCTTAAAGAGCTCCTACAAAATCAAGATAAGGACCAATCACACAAAAGACACAGATAAAAAAGATATAAACTTACATTTCACAGAATAGGAAATAAAAATTACATAAATGTATATACACATACACACTAACACAGATATACAAACATACATAGATATACAAACATAATGTTCACTCTCATCACAATTTAAAACATCTAGCAAAGGCAGGAAACGAGGGGCAGGGTAGAGGAGAGCAACAAGTAGAGTAGATAGAAGACACAAAATACAAGGGCAGAGAAAAACTTCCCTATTATAAAACGAAGTCTCTCAGGGGCAGGGGGCATGCAGTGGAAACTAAAGAATCTTGAATCCAGCTATTAGTTATTAACATCAAGGATTAAACTATTTAACAGCTAATATAGCATAGACTTAAACAGATCAGAATAGACGTCAGCCAGTATGCTATATCAGTTCATACTCATTAATTGCTAGTCTTATTTACAAAATATAAGTCTACAACAAAATAATACACACAGGTTGAAAATCAGATATACAAGGAACAAAACACAAATTCACAATCACACCTGAAGATTTTAACATGTCATTCAGAAGGTAATATGACCTAGATTCACAAACTAAAAAAGCTTTGAATAATAATTAAAAACATTGATTTAATAAAGAACTCTGTACCCAAACAGTCAAGGACTCAGTCTTCATGAACACCTATGGAATAATCACAAAAATTAACTGAGAAACAGACCACTGCAAAGACAATCTCCAAAAAAGAGAAACCCCACAGGCCACATTTTTTTTTTTTTTTTTTACCAAAATAGAGTAAAACTAGATATTAGCAACAATAACAAAAATTTCCATTTGGAATTTTTTTTTAATTATGCAAAATTACTTTTGGATTAGAGAGAAAATAGAGATTAATGACAAGAGCACTACATGACAAAACCGATGGAATATGGCCAAAGCCATAATCAAAGGAAAGTATATAGCATTTATTATGAAGCAATACTGAAAATAAATGAATAAGAATTCAAATTAAGGGAAAGGGAAAAAATAAAAATGGCTTATTTAATAAAGGGTGGGAGGAGAACTGGTAATCTATTAAGAAGAAAAAGACTCACATTAGTCACAAAAATACACTCCAAATGAATTCATGTTTCAAACAAAAACCAAATCTGTAAATGTACTGGAAAAAACATAGAAAAATTATTTTTATAATATTGAGGTAGGAAAGTTTCCTAAGCAAGACACGAAACCAGAAAGCCACAAGAGAAAAAACTGTCAAATCTGATAAAAATGAAAACTCTTTAAAAAAAAAGTCAAATAAAAGACTTGGAAAAACTATTTGGAATATTAAACAAAAACTATAAAGAACTCATAAGAATCAGTAATAAAAACTGAATTCCATGAAAATACAATTAAAAATAAGAAATGAATTCAATAAAGTCAGAATATAAGATCAGTATACACAGACCAACTAACTGTATTTCTATATATTAGTAATGAACAATCCAAAAATGAAATGAAGAAACCAAATCTATTCAAAATGTCATCAGAAAGAAAAAAGTATAAATAAATTTAACAAAGTAAAAGCAAGACTCTTACATTGAAAATCTCAAAATACTGCTGAAAGAAATTAACAAAGACCTAAATAAATGAAGAGACATTCCATGTTCACGGATTGGAAGTCAATATTAGTAAGATAGCAATTCTCCACAAATTGATCTATATATTCAAAATAATCCCTATCCAAATCCCAGAATTTTTTATAGAAATTGGTAAGTTGATTCTAAAATTTAAAAATGCAAAGCACCCACAACAGCCAAAACACTCTTGAAAAAGAATAATAAAATCTGAGAATTTACATAGTCTAAATTCAAAACTTCCTATAAAGCTAAAGTGTGGTACTGGCATAAGGCCAGATATATAGATCAATGGAACAGAACTGAGTCTAGAAATATACCCTGACACTAGCCAAGATGCTAAGGCTAGTCTTTTCAACAAATGGTGAAAACTGGATATCCACATTTAAAAAGATGAATTTAAACACTTTACCCCAGGTATAAAAATTAACTCAAAATAAATCACAGGTACAAATATAAGAGCTAACACTATAAAACTTTTAGAAGAAAATAGAGGAACAAATCTTTATATAACCTTGAAATAGGAACAGTTCTTAAATACATTAAAAGCATGACCCATCAAAGAAAAAATTGATAAACTAGACTTATCAAAATTAAAAACTTTGTGCTTCCAAAGACACTATTTCAAAGAAAATGAAAAGACAAGCTATAGACTGGAAGAAAATATTTGCAAATCACATTTCTGATTTAAAAAAACATACGAATTTGTATCCAGGATACAATAAGAAGAATACAAAGAATTAAAAATCAATAGAGATTTGAATAGAAATTTCACCAAAGAAGATATACAAATGGCTAAAAAAGCTCATGAAAATCAAGTTCAGTACCATTGCCCATTAGGGAAATGCAAATTAAAACCATAATGAGGTACTACTACCTTATATCCGCTACATTGACTATGATAAAAAGGCAGACAATAACAAGTGTTAGCAAGGATGTGCAGGGATTAGAACCTTCACATATTGCCAGCAGGAATGTAAAATGGTACAGCCACTTTGGAAAATAGTTTAGTAGTTCTTAAGAAGTTAAATATAAATCTACCACATGATTCAGCAATTCTACTGCTAGGGTTCTGACCAAGAAAAAGAAATATGTGTCCATAACAAGACCTGTATGCAAATATTTATAGCAGCATTATTCATAAAATCCAAAAACTGGAAACAATCCAACTGTCCATCAACTGATGAACAGATAAACAAAATGTGGTATATCCAAACAATGGAGTACTATTTAGCAATAAAAAGGAAGAAATATTTGATACATGTTACAACATGGTTGAACCTCAAAATCATTACGCTAAGTGAAAGAAGTGCAGAAAATCACATTTACAAAAAATGTCTATAAAAGGCTAATCTATGAGATGGAAAGTAGATTTGTGGTTGCCTGGGGATCGGGATGGGAATGGGACTGACAGCAAATGGTAAGAAGTTTCTTTTTGGAGTGATGGAAATCTTCTAAAACTAGATTGTAGTGACGGTTACTCAACACTGTAAATTTACTAAAAATCATTGAATTGTACACATAAAAGGGTTAAATTTTATGGTATATAATTTATTCTTCAATATTTTAAAAAAGAAAAATGAAGAAGGATATGAACAATTTCAAAAAAGGAATTGCAAATGTCCAATAAGCAGTTAATCAAGCTCATTCCATTTTTTCCGCAACTTTTCAAAAATTTTATTACTATTTTCAAGTATATGCTACATTGGTTAGACATTTAGTTGATGAAACAATCCCTCTGCTTGCTAAGCTCATTCCCAGTTTTAAAAAAAGTCAAAGTAAACCCATGAAATGTATTCACATGTTAGCTTGGCATAAACCAAGAAGAGTGAGACAATTCAGTATTGCCAAGGGTATAGGCACTCTTGTATACTGTTATTAGGAGTAAAAATAGTTCCTTCTCTTTGGAGGTTAATTCAGAAGTATCTAACAAACTTAAATGTAAATACCCTTTGACATCCCCTGCAATTCCACTTATAAGTATCAATCTTACAAAAATATTTATACATATGCAAAGACTGTAGTAACAACAAAAAAGGAAATATTTAAATGTCCATCACTAGGGGAATGGTTAAATAATTTGCATAATTCAGACTACTTTTCAGCCTTAAAAAAATTAGGTCAATCTGTATGTACTGCCATGAAAAGAGTTCCAATATATATCTTTAAAGGAAAACAAAAACAAACAACAAGCCAAAATTGCAAAGCAAAACAAAAGATCCCACTTCTATAAATGAAAATACAAGTCTGTGTAGGATCAGATCGATGTTCTCAACTTTCCTCTCCCAGTAAGCAGAACATACATCATTGACTGAGGGCCAGCCTTATGGCTTGCTTTGACCAATGGAATGCGAACAGAAATCAATGTGCCAGCTTTAATCAAAGGCTTGAAGAAGCATTGCATGTATCTATTTGCACCTCGAGTAACATAAACTTGAGAAGCTTGCCGGCTATATACAATAACCTAATGAAAGCTGACTAATACAATGTGTTACATGAAGAAGGTCCCAAAAGATACACATCCAGTTGAATTATGTGTGCTCACCGATGTTAGGGAACAGTGATGCTGTAAGAAAAATCTTTATGTACTTTGTAATTTCTTCCATTTATCTAGTTTCCAAATTTTCCATATTTTAGTATATGTTATTTAAGTTTGGAAAAAAACCAAGACTCTAACATTAACCTAATGTAGGTAAAAAGACACATTACCATGCTCATAATAACTATGGTACTATATGCTTTAAAAATTATGTCAATGATCTTATTTAATCGTCACAGTGACCCTGAAAGGCATTTAATCACTTCCATTTCACAGTGAAGGAAAATGGGCTTCGATTATTTCTACTAAAGGAAATACATAGTAAGCAGTGAATCAGAAAACAGCCTTTTGGACTCTAAATCTCCAAATCCCGAGTGCTATAATGACAATGTGATCAAAACTCTATGTGAAAAGAAAAGAGGTCATGAATAACTGTGTGTGGAAAAACTAGGGGAGGACTGGTTCAAAAGGCATTTGCTTGTGTGAACTACTCTAATAGCTTCTTGCACAAAAAATGGAAAAGATGGCCTTCATGTAAGTCAGGTTTTGTCTCCAAATTCCCAGAGAAAACTTAATTTGAAAAAAAACAAACGATTTTTTTATTATCACTTATGATGACTAAAATACATTATGATTCAAAAGATATAACTATATTGTAACGAGCAGTTATATTAATATCAATTCAATAAGGATTTCCTATTAGAAAAGGCATAGTTTTGAAAACAGATATACTCCAGGGACTAAGGAAAACATAAATGCACACAAATTTATTCATTGCTAAATTTAAATGCAAAAGGCTAAACTTTATCCCTTGTAATAAATAAAGACGGAAGAAATTAATGTTCTTAATCTAAACCATAAAATAAGCATTTGGTCTGAAAAAGAGTGGGCGTACCTGGGAACATTGTTGTTTGAATCTTCACTTTCATTTGCCAGGCCACCAAACAAATAGCATTTGTTACCATATAAAGAAAAGCTATGTCCAAGCCTAGGACAAGGAGGTAAACCAGAAGAAGGGGGATGGGGTTTCACTTTTTTCCATAACCAACGACTTGCCTAAAAAAAGAGCATAAATACAGACAAAAACAGGAAAGCATTCCTATACTGTTAATAGTGTAACATCATACGATACTTTTAAATCTGAATCTAATCAGAAGGCTCCAGTAAGTTTCTTTTGGGACAAATGACAAGTAAGCAGTAACTTCTAAAATTAAAATAAATGTTCCAATAGAACTTCAGCCTAGTCTTCCATATTCACAACTTCTCACAACGGCAAACTAAGCTTATAATATTAAACACTAACAGTCCTGAAATATCTTCCAAATGAAAAATTAAATATTATATATAGCTTTAAGATTAAATGTAATGTATGTATTCTTACTTTCTGAAATCAGGTTATCCATGAATGGTATATATTTTAACCTTTAAATAAGCATAAAGGTAATTTAACAAACCAAACTCTAAAACTTATTCTCTGGCCATGGATGCTTTCTTTATCTAAAATTATTTGTGAAATGAGTAGCTTGTAAATAGGTATAACCCACCTATGTCTGCCAATTACCAGATGCCCTCATGATCACGGCCTTTGAAATGTATGTACAGTTTATGAATAAAAGTCATTTAGGGTTGTTACAGAGGGCTCTGAGTCTGGCTTAGTAGAGAGTCATATTTAGAAAGGATATGGGAAACTGTTACCTACCCCTCTTTTGTAAGTCTTACCAGAAAAAAAAAAAAAAGATTATTAGCATGAGGTAACAATTTCTATAACTAAGGCAGATGTTTTCAAAGTATTGTCTGGGGACCATCAGCAGCAGGTGGGAACTTTGTAGGAATGCAAATGCTGAGGCCCCACAGACCGCATTGATTCAGAAACTCTGGAGGCAGAGCCCAGCGATCTGTTTTCACCAACCCTCTAGGTGCTTCCAATTTCAGGCTAACTTTGAAAATACAAAAGCCTAAACATGTAACATGTACAACTGATGCTAAGTAATAGATACTGTAATGTTACAAAAGTTGCACTCGGTATTGGAAAGACATCAGAAACTTTTCCTTTTTAATGAAGTGGAAACAATTTCTTAGAAGCTATAAAAGGTGAAGCTGGCACTTTTAAGTATGTTAATGAAATATTTTTGAAGAATTATGAGCAACATCATTATTAAAGATTTGGATTGAAACGATAAATTTGAAGTACACTTACTTGTAACTCATATAACTCATTACTGTATCTTCCATATTCAACCATTCCCCCAAATACTAATATTCTGGTACCATCACAGACAAATCCATGGGCAGCGCAGCCTGGAGGGATGTCTCCTCTAACAGCTGGTAGGAACCACTGATTTGTAACTAGTTGCCAAAATAAAATTAAAAGCATTATAATATAGTTATCACAAACTATGAGTATGTACTTTAAATGTATCATCTATATTAGTGGTTCTTAATTGAGGATGATTTTCCCAGGGGCAAACTAAAATTTTTTAGTTGTCATAACTGGAAGCAGAGAGATGCTACTGGCAACTAGCAAGTAGAGGCTAGGGATGCTGCCAAACATCTTCCAATGTATAGTGCAGCCCATTACCACAAAAAACTCTCTGGTTCAAATGTCCACAGTGCTTTACATAAAAAACTCTCATGTAAAGTATTTAATTGTTTGATGAATATTATCATCTCCATTTTACGAGTGAAAAATCTGACACTTAGCTTTAATAACTTTTGTGTTGACCCTGGGCAACTGACTGGCAGAGCAAAATTCAAACCAGGTCTAATTTACTTGAAAGCTAGGGTTTCACACTATATCAAACGGTCAAATAACTTTTTAACGTAATACGCTGGGGTGCCAGGGGGAAGAGAGGGTGAAAAAAAAATTCTCATACTCCACTATTTTATTAACCTTTAAATGACTACAACATTTAAGATACTGGGCCAAGGAAAAGTTATTGGTCATGACACAGACCCCAAATTCAGTAATCAGCCGTACCCCAAGGAACCAGCTTTCTGATGACAGCTGGTGCATTTACAAGTGGGAAGAGTGAAATTCCAATCTCTTTTCTAGTCCATGGAAGCACTCAAAGGTAGGGCCTCCCCGGGCCGGGCCACTTGTGACTGGCGGCGGTGCTCAAGCTGACAGTCCTCCTTAGGAGCGCTGCACGCCAGAGCTTTGGCACTCGCACCCAACTATGCGAAGGCAGACGCTGGTCTCACCCACGAACCACTTCCCCGCTAGTTGAGAGGGCTACCGATGGGGTAAAAAGTCTTGCCTGCCACCTGCCAGAGACGGACTGTCTTTGGGGTGAAAGTGCCAGAAGGCCTCTCGTCTCTCCGTCCTCACCCTGCCCTCCCCCCCCCCCCGTAAATTTTCTTCCTCCTAAGGAAGAAAAGACGGCAACGACGGGAGAGGCCGGAGGAGCTCCAGTTTGGAGTTGGCTCGCGTTTTTGACAGGAGAGGACGCCGGCGCCCCAGAGCGGGCGAGACTCGGGGAGGAGGCCCGGGCGGCCGGCGGCGGTGGCCCCGCCGTCTGCGCCCGCCGAGGCTGCGGCGGGGGCGTTCGGGCCGGCGCGCCCCGCTCGGGGTCCGGTTCCGCCCCGCCCCGCCCGCGCGTACCGGGCAATGCGGGGCTGCGGGCCGGGGCCGCGGCGGCGCCGGGGCCGCCCGGCCGGGCCGCTCGCCCCGCCGCCCGCCCGGGGCGGCAGTGACCCCCGCGCTGACAGCTGTCAGGGCCGCGGCCGCCGCCTCGCCTCCCCTCCCCCTCCGCGGCTCCCGCAGGCGGGGCCGAGGAGCCGCCGCCGCGCCTACCCGTGTTGTAGACGTGCAGCTCGTCCGCGATGCCCTCGTTGCCCCCGCCGAAGATGATCATCAGCTCCCGGATGGCCACGGCCCGGTGTCCGTGCCGGGCGCGGGGCACCGGCCCGGTGAAGGAGGAAACCCGCCTCCAGTTCAGGAGGCTGGGAGCCGCCATCTTCCCAACCCCCGCCCCTCTGCCCACAATTCCGCGCGCCCGCTCCGGCGCCTCGGCTCCCGGCCCGGCGGGGACCCGCCTCCAGCTGTGCGCTCGGGGCGGGGGGCGGGGCGTCACGTGACCGCGGGCGCCCGGGGCGAGGCCGCGAGCCTGCGGCGGGGCCGCGGGGGCCGCCGTGGCCTCGGGACCTGGGGGGGGGGGGTCCTGCGGTGCAAGGACGTTTCTGACCAAGTCTTCCCCCCGCCCCGCCCCATCCCCGCTCGCACAGCCCCCGGTTTTGTCTTTGCGAGACAAGGTAGAGCGTTTTCCTTTACGACCGCTCGGAGCTTCTGTGATGTGCGAGCGAGTCAGACCCTTTAAGCAATTACAACGCAACGGGAGACGAGCTTGGGGTAGGGGTTCGAGGTGCGGGGGACGCCGGGAGGGGGCACGAGTGTCTCCGCGGAGCCTGGGGCGCCGAGGCGCCCGCGATGCCCTCGAGTGCGAAAGAGGGGGAGGGAGGGAGTGTGGACCGCGACCCGGCGGCCGCGAGCGCTGCGCCCGCTGTGGCGAGGAGCGCCCGAGGGTGGGTGGGAGCCGAGCCCGCAAGCGAGGTCAGGTGTGGCGGGCGCCCTGCAGCTCAGGTGTGGGGGATGCCTTGCCAAGCTCAGGAATGGTGAGCCGCGAAAGGTCCGTTTTGTTTAGTTTAAGCAGGTAGGAGATTACACGTAGATGTCTGTTCTATTACTAACATTTGAGCGTCTTCCATTGCCAGGCACGGTCCTAATGACCTTATCTGGACTAACTCATTTGACCCTCGGAACAATCCAGTAAGGCGGGTACTGTTCTCTCCTTTTCATGAATGGGAAAAAGAGGCACAGGGAAGTAAAGTAATGATGCTCCCGTGGGCGCAGAGCAGAAAGGGACTGGACGCAGGGTTCAAACACAGGGATTCTGATTCCAGAGCCCTTACCCACAGTACTGCCTCTGATCACAGTTGTGTGTGTGTATGTGTGTGTGTGTGTGTGTGTGTGTGTGTGTGAGAGAGAGAGAGAGAGAGAGAGAGAGAGAGAGAGAGAGATGTTGAAAGCAATCTTTCCAACACTCCCCAAAATGTACCAAAGGAAGAATACGTACAAAATGCATCGAAGTTCCTAAAATTTCTTTTCTTCATCTCTTTCAATTTCTCTCTCCTGTGTCTACCTCAATCCCCTTCCTCAACTCCCTCAAACCTAAGCATGTCTCTCCACCTTCTCATCCATCTTAACTTTCTTTTGAGGGGTAATTCTCTACCTTTGTAAAAGGAATCCTCACTATTCTTTCCAATTATTTCTCAAGTTCTTCCTCTCCCTATATATCTCGATTTCAAATATGGTCGAAGAGAATTTGGGAAGGGAGGGGAAAGATGGCTAAGCACAAATAAAGGAGGCTATGAAAACTTATGTATTGATATTCTCTGTCACATACATAACATAGGCTCTTAAATATTTTGGTTATAAAGTTTTTATGTATCTGAAATAAAACTAGAGAAGTTGGGATAAAACAGTGAGTTTTTCATAAAACTTAAAATGTTTAAAGGACTGTATTCTGAGAGTTCACTGTTGAAATGCCCTTTTATGAACAGTGCTGTAAGTAGGTGGTAGGTTTTTTTTTTAATGTCCTTATAGCAAAAGAAAAATGACAATTAAAAAATTGCAACTCCAATGTTGATATTCAAATTAAAAACACAAAACTGGTCTATGATATTTAAAAGTCTAAAAATCCCCAAACTAGAAGAAAGATGAAGGCAAAATAGTCTTTAAAAAAAAAAAAGAGAGATTACAAATCATAAGGGGTAGTTTAGGTAAGGCGCTGCAGAACAATGGAGGAAATATGTATCAGTTTTCTAGCACTGTTGTAACAAAGTACCGCAAGCCAGGTGGTTTAAAACAAATTTGTTGTCTCACAGTTATGGAGGCTAAAGATCCAAAATCAAGGTGTCAACAGGGCTACGATTCCTCTGAAACCTGTAGTGCAGAATGCTTCCTTGCCTCTTTCTGGCTTCTGGTATTCTTTGTATTGTAGCTGCATCACTCCAGTCTCTGCCTCCATCTTCACATGGTATTGTCCATGTGTCTGTGTCTCTTCTCATAAATTCACAAGCCATACTCAATTAAGGCCCGCCCTAAAGACTCCATCTCAACCTGATTACATCTACGAAGACCCTATGTTCAAATTAGGTCATTTTCACAGGTACTGGGTGTTAGGACTTCAACATGCCTTTTTGGAGGACACAATTCAATCCATGACCAAGTGCTTAATCCAGTGGGAAAGATATTTAACCAGGGCAGCTTTGACTCAACTCTGCTTAGGTTCGGAGTCCAGACTAGGTCCCCATTCTCAAGAAAGCTGCTTTCGATCCTGGAAATTACAGGATCCTGGAAAGTTACCACCTAGGAGAAGAGTGCAGAAAGGAAAGAGTGAGGCAGAAAAGCTCCCAGAAGAAGCCAACATTTAAGAGGTAAAGACAGAAGGAGGCAGGCACCATGAAGGAAGTAGAGAATGAGGAGCCAGAGAGGTCAAAAGAGAACTGGGTGAGCGTGATATTAAAGAAGGGGGTTTCACAGAGGCAGAAGTGGTTATGAAAGCCACAAGCCATAGAGAGGTCAGAGAAGAAAGAGATGAGGTGTCTATTCAATTTGCAAATTAGAAGGTTATTATCGGCCTACACTAAAATACTCAGTGGAGTGGGAGGAGGATAGGCAGAGAAGATCGAAGAATGAATAACAAGGAAGTGCAAATATCATGTCTCGACCACTTTTTAAAAGAGACTGCCCATGAAAGGAAAGAAAAAAGTGACTAGAAGGGAGAAATGGGAACAGGGCAAGCAAGCTGTTCTTATTGTTCATAAATGAGACTTGAGCATGACTGTGGCCCTGAAGAAGGATCCAATTGGAAAGGAAAGATTGAAGAAGCAGTTGAGCATTTTGAGCAGCGCTTACCTTGCTGTCATATAACTTACTGTCCCGAGTGAGTATCTTTTCATGGCAAAATGGCATATTCCTTCCTGAGTCTGGGTCTGCCCCCACATATTATCCCTTATCCTTTGCACTTTCAATGTCATGAGACATCTTTGAGCGTTCCTTTACTGGGAATTTTTTATCGCCTGTATCCCTTCCTCTGGAACATCTTCGTCCTTTTTATTTCACCACCGTTTTCTTCATTTATGTTCATCACTTTACTAAGTTTTTCTGACTGCACATCTAGAGTTGGATACTAACAGCATCATCCCATAGCCAGCTATTTCTTCTCTACCTCTGTTTACCTTTGATTTGAACTTTGCTCCCACCATTATCACTTTTTGTTTCTTTGCTACACTTTTATCTTTGTCGGCCAATTCTCTCTATTATCCATTTTTATAAATATCACAGAGACATCACTGGGAATTAAGGAAGCAACACAACTACATGCTTTGTTGTCTGCACATAAACTGAATAACAGATTCCAGTGGCCAGTCAACAACCAGACACACAGTCAAAGAAGTGGCATGAGCAGTCATCGATCATAATGTGGATCTGTTATTTGAATAGCAATTTGGTGGACTGAAAAGCTAGTGGCAAAGTCTGCAATTATGCAATTACAGTTAACATACTGTGGTATCAGATATGAACTGTGTTGTTGGAGGGGCTGATGTTATTAAACTAAACCGTAGTAACTGAAATTTGTGCTGTTGCCAACCAAAGCAAGCACAGTGCTGTACTTATGCAATGCTTGGCATGTCGTTAGCATTTAGTAAGTAGTAAATTGTTTTACTTCTGTCATCATTTTCATTATATTACCTACTGTTTCTATTCCTTTTCCTGAGCTACAAGTCCCTGAGGTATCAGCTTCAGAGGGAGGGGCTGGTGCTGGGAGGTGCTGGTGTGTTTTCAGCCAAGAGTGTAAATTGCCATGTCCGAGGGATACCTTAATCTCAGTAGAGGACTAAGGCCAAGGGCTCGTTGGCAGAGGTCTGAGAAGGGGTTTGGGGGCATGTCAGCAGGTAGGCTGAACTCGACAGCAGAGAACCTTGGCAGGCACTATTTCTGAGATGAAAGAAGCAGATGGTGTCTGAAAGGTCCGTTCACAGATCACAGGGCTCTGGCGGTGGGTCTTGGCGAGAGCTGCAGCCGAGGCATGGAGAGAGCAGCTGCAAGAGAAAGGCAGAATCCTAGGCCAGGTAGAGCCTACACCGCTTACCAGAACAGGAAATTGGCACAAGAGCCAAGGAAGGAAAGCAGTCATCTCATGTGGGAGAGCGGGGACCCAGGTGCAAAGAGGAGAGAGCGGGAGCAATTGGTACAGCTCAGGGGGTAGCAGAGAAGAGCCCAGGGCGCTGAAGCTCCGGACAAGCACCACCAGGCAGAACACGGGATGGAGGCTCCTGTGGTTGTATTCTCTGCCCCACATGGGTGATCTTGGAGCCGAGCCCTGAGAGACAGAAGCAATACATAGAGGCTTGTTACACTGACCCAGTTAGTGATTCACTGCTATGACAGAATGCTCCTTCCTTTCCTTCCACTCACCTTTATCGGCCTTAGTAGAGTTTTATCTGAGACCTTATCTACAAAGTGATATATATATATTCAGTAAGGTCGGCTCATTGGATAAGAAGAAATGATGAACATTTGGCTTTCAACTAATAAGAAATAAATATGGAATAATAATAACTCAGGTATACATTGTGTTGACTAATGATACCACAAATTTAAAATGCGTATGAGATGCACATGAGTCACATAGGACTGTATTCAGGCATAAAACTAAAATCTGACCAGAGTGACTTAAGCATATGAGGGTTTCTTTTCCTCACATAGCAAGAAGTTCCACAAATACTTAATTCAGAGCTGCTCTGGTAACTCCCAGTGCCATCAGGGACTTCGGTTCCTCCTGTGTTCTTGCTCCGCCTTCTTAACACATGCAGGGGCGCTGAATCACACAGCACCAGGGGACCCTAGTTGCATTGTGTAAAGATATTTTTCATTTGCATATACAGATCTACCCTCTATTCTTCAACCTGGTCAGGGTCCTGGGAGGTGGACCTAAATGGATTCCATCACTTGAGCTCCCTCACTCTCTGATTTCAGTTAAGTTTGGTCGACGGGAGGCACCACAGACAGGAGATTGTATGGTTGGAGGAATTAGCCCCCTAGTCCCTTTTGTGGGGGTCCACAAGGCTGCTCCTGTTGGGCAGCCCTGTCCATATAGCTACTTCCTTCCAGTCCTACTAACCACACCCGTCCTTTATCCTTCAGGGCTAGAGGTAGGAATGACTCCCTGCAATTGTTAACCCCAGACTACTACACCATCTTAACCATGTTTTCCTAAAACTGACTACAACTTTCCTTTTAATTTTTAATTTTTTTTTAAGGTTATTGGGGTAACATTGATTAATACAATTATATAATTTTCAGATGTACATTATAATTTGACACCTATATATTCTATTATGTGATTACCACTCAAAGTCCAGTTTCCTTTAGCTACCATACATTTGATCCCTTTCATCCACTTCACCCTCCCCCATCCCCCTATATTTGACCCCCTTTAACTGTCTACTACTCCCACCTCCCCCACCCCCTGCCCTGTGGTAACCACTAGTCCATTGTCCATGTCCCTGAGTCTCTGTTTGTCCTGTTCATTTGTTGCTTTTAGGTTTATATCCCACATATAAGTGACATCATGTGATTTTCAACTTTTTCAGTCTGGTTTATTTCGCTTAGCATGATTATCTCAAGGTGCGTCCATGTTTTCGCAAATGGCAGCATTTCATCTCTGCTTATGGCTAAGTGATATTCCATTGTATATAGTACCACAACTTCTTAATCTAGTCATTTATTGTGGAACCCTTCGGTTGCTTCCATGTCCTGCCCACTGTGAATAACGCTGCAATGAACATCAGTGTGCAAGTATCTTTTTGGATATGGGTTTTCAAGTCTTTAGGGTAGATACCCAATGGAGGGATTGCTGGATCATATGGTAAATCAATTCTTAGTTTTTTGAGGAACCTCCATACTGTTTTCCATAGAGGCTGTACCAATTTGCAGTCCCACCAGCAGTGTATGAGGGTCCCTTTTTCTCTGCATCCTCTCCAATATTTGTTATTACTTGTCCTGTTGATTATAGCTAGTCTAACAGGCTGAGTACACCTTTTCAAATTGTGCCTTTTTCAAAATCTCCACCATTAGCCCACTGGAGTGAGCCGTCTGTGTCCTGCCAGGACCCTAACTGATTCAACACTGCAGTCTCTGTACACAGCTGCTGTGACTGTATGTGGCAGCGCCTCCGTGAGGACCTTTTATGCTCAGAGCTGCAAGATGCTACTCCACCTCCAGGAGTTAAGGTTGCATTTCAGACAGGAAAAACGGGCGAAAGGCACCAAAGAGTTCTTTGCCAGGAAAATGTAGCTTTCTAGGAAGTCGCAGACAGCTGACTCTGCTCCCATGTCATTCCAGGGCAGGGCGTCTGGGGAGGTATTTTTAACTGGGCACATTGCTGCCGCAAATGATAGTGTTTCCATTTGAAGGGAAGAAGCAGAAAGGGTTATTAAGTAGGCTACCAGCAGTGTTTGCAACATCATATAACTCACTTGGACTTTTTTTAAATTTTATTTACAAATACCTTATGGATACACTTCCTTTCCCTGGTTTCATATCTTGGGCTTCTCCATGAAACAATAATAATAACATCCATGTACTGAGCCCTTAGAGAGGGCTTTACATGCATGATGCCTTTTAACTCTGGCATTCATCCTATGAGGCTTGCCCGCTTTATACATGAGGAAACTGACCTGAGATTTTGAGTAATGTGTAAGTATGAGGCATAAGCTAACACCTAGGTCTCTTTGTGTCCAGAGCCCATGCTGGTAGCCACTGCACTTTGATCACAGTGTCCCCATATATTCTCTATCTGTTTTTGTTCTCTTCATTTCTTCCCCAGGGAGGAATCTATACATACAATGTGGAAATCTAGGTCATGGATAATAAGCCTCTGTATCCTCAGAACACAGCCCAGGGGAAATAAAGAAGAAAGTATCTGAAGTCGAGACCATAGGGGGTCAGGGAGAACAGTTCACAAGGAGCAATGACCAGAGAGATTTGGGTCCATATAGAAGCTAATATGAATAGCAAGCAGCATCTATGAAGATCACGTAACCATGTAATTATTATTTCAACTCTGAGTCCCCTTCTTGAGTGCTTCGGTTGTCATACTCTCTGAACTACTGGGTCAGGCATTCTGCTAGTGGATGAGCGATGCGGAGGAGGAGAAAACACGATCTTTGGAGGAAGCTGGAATGGGCAGGAGTCCATTTGAAGTGCTTTCTGCCATGATGCGGTGGGACATGTCTGAGGGACATTTTTTCCTGCTGCTTCTGAGAGCTCATCACTCTGGAAGGGCAGTGGCAAGCCCCGTGGTGGGGAATGTAGTCATTTTTGCTCCTGTGGGTACAGTGCGGACTGGAACAAGAGTATGTGGAGCAAGTACCCTGTGCTGCCACGGAACCTTCTGACTTCCCACGAGGATCGATGGCATCCATTTTTTTTTGTTGATGCAGCCAAAGATAAATGTCTCAAAACCATGTCTGCTAGCTAAGAGCATTGAGTGGAGTTGTGGCTGAAACCAGAGTACTTCCTTACTGGAAGTTAAGAGAGAAGAAGAATAGCATAATGTCAAGCCAGCACCAAAGAAAAATGACACAGTCGCTGGATTGTTTGAGGGCTGCAACTGAGGAAATGGATTTTAAGTTTGACTTAGTTTTAACTAAGGTAAATAGAAAAAACATACTCAATGAAATTATCGGCAAACTTTTAAGTATGGGGGGAACTACCTGGGTATCTGAATCTACTTTTTAAACTACAATTTCTGAAATCTAAATACATATCAATGGTTTCTAATGAAAATTAGTGTTTAAATTGAGGTGTGCTGCAACTGTAAAGTACACGCCAAATTTCAAAGACGTAGTACCAAAAAAATGTGAAATGTCTGGTTAACATTTTATATTGTGTATATTGGGTTAAATAAAATATATCATTGAAATTAATTTTACCTCTTTGTACTTAACGTGACTACTAGAAAATTTAAATTTACAATATGGCTTGTATTATTTTTCTATTGGACACCGCCACTAAGGAAGGAGGCAGTGAGCAGGGGGATTCTCGCTTCCTTTTAGAAGCTAGGGGGAGAGGCCATTGCAGAAGTAAGTTCCATGATCCCAGGCAAATTGCTGGCACCGTGTCCTGGGTTTCTGAGAATCAATGGCAGAGGCACAGAACAGCACGGAACAGGGTGGGGTAGATTCCTTGCCTGATTCCTTTCCATGTTCAGGCACAAACACACTATCCTGACACTTCTGTCACTATCATTGCATGAGACTGTGGTTGTTACCTGAGCTTTGATTTGGGGCCAACAGAGTTTTAACCACTAGGAGACTTCCGGAGAAGCTAGTGTCCATAAAGATATTCTCAAAAACAGTAGGAACTTTATTTTCCGCTTTTGCTCTTTCAAAGTCACCTCAGACCCAACATGTGGTAGAAAGTCACCCTTCGAGCATTTGCTTTTCTTCACACGTCTTTTCCTCCAGAGCGGCTCTATTTTCAAAAACGATTTGCACGCAGACTACTGGCCTGGGATGCCCGAGGACGTCTGGCCCGTCCGCGCCGGCCTGCGCAGCACATCTGGAAGTGGTTTCAGGCGCCGCCTCACTCCGCCAGCACAACGCCTGCATTCCCAGCTGCTTCCCCAGGGGTGGAAGAAACCCGAGCTGCTCCAAAGTCAACGCAAGCAAAAGCTTGTACGAGTGGGGGCAGGAATACTCTCTTGGAAACGTAATATTGGCCTTGGGCTCTTTGGCCCTTTGGGTTTTCCAATGGGATCTTAGAAGCAGCTGCAGCAGCGTGAAGGGCAGCAGCCCCAGGCCAACCACGACTTGAACACTCTGCCCCGCAGGTCTCCTGGACGAGGAACCCAAAGCGCACCAGGTAAACAGAAATTTACGAGCAGCTCAGCATGCGGCTTTTCCATTTTATTGTGCAGTAGTTTCTTATTTTGCTTTAGACCGAAGAAAGTAGATCAGAGGTAGACTGTTCCACACAAACTTTTCTTTCAGGAGCCCCAGCCAATGTTTGTAGCATTCCAGTGGAATTTTTTTTTCCCCCACAATGAAAGCAAATCCAGGGTACTCAATGTGCAAGTTTTTCACAACTTGAACTGCTTTTCCAGACCTAGGCTTATCCCTGCCCATCCCAAATGGTGTGACTTACTATTTGCATCATATTGTAAGCATGGAAATCAGTGATTAGCAAGGACGCGGAAAAATGCTAGCTAGCATCTAATGCAGGTATGTTTCTGAGCCACGAAAGATTGAACAGATCTGTGATTCATGTTTTCAGAATCTGTCCCAGGAAGCTGTTCAGAGGGCCCCAGTTCCTCCCCAAAGAACTGGCAGCTGTGGAAATCTAAATGAGGCTTGTTGTGAAGACAGAGTCCAAGAGGACAAGAGCATAATCAGAGTGGGTTGAAAATGACTTGTAACATTTTTTTTTTTAAGTCTTATGTTCACTTTATGAGCAAGTGTAATATGTTGGATGAGCCTGATATAGCCTGTTAAGTATCTTAGGACATAAGTTAAGAAGGGATAGTTAATACAAGAGTAAACAAGAGAGAGAGGGGAAGAAACATCTGGTTGTGCTGTGGAGGGAAAAAAATAATCAGTCCTCTAGCTGTTTGGCTCTGTGCAGATAACTATCCACAGTGACATTAGGTGGTTTGTTTTGTCTTTTTCTCTAAGCGCTTTGGTGTTGCATTTCTATACAGTATCCTTTTTGTGGTATGCAGTGACGTTCCAGCCCTCCATGCAAGGCAGTTAGAAGCAGAGCTGTGCGTTCCAGTGGTGAGAGCGTGGGCTCTGGGGTCAGACTCCCAGAGCTGAATCTCTGCACGGCCACTTCCAAGCTTTATAAGCTTCGACTCTGGGGGAGTTTTTTAACTTGTTTGTGACTCTGTTTTGTCATCTGTAAAATGGAGATTAAGGGACCTGTGTCTAAAGGATCTGCAGAGGAGCGAGGCCTCAGGGAAACTTAGCTTCTCTGGTGGTGCTGATGATGAAGATGGTGATAATGGACGTGACCACACATCCCGCATGGGGCAGCAGCCCTGCTTTTAACACATCGGTCCCCCTGATAGTCCGGTCATCCCTGTGTTCTTCCTGTCCTCACATATCACCTGTCCTGGGCCTGCTTTCTTCCTTCCCCTCTTCAAATACCTCTCCGCTTTTTTCCCCCACTCTGGCTCTTTTTCTTTCTTCTTTGTTCTCCCTCTTTCCTTGCAGAGAGAAAGACATGCTCACTCAGTAAGCTGTAGCCCTCATAGTTTTCATTTCTAGTTTCCAAGGAGCATTTTTCTAAAGACTTATTTTAGTTCAGCATTTGCCAAAAAATGTTCTAAAGATGACAGTCTCATGGGGAAAATGAGCTTTGTGAACCATGTCGCTTTCTCAGAAATCTCAAGGCATAATGGCATTTTAAAGGTCCTGAGAAGTCCCGCAGTAGAGAAATCTGCTTAAAGTTGTTTAACATAGTGGTTCCCAGTTAACCCCCAAACCATTTGATCACATAATAGTTCTCAGAGCATACTCTGCAATATCCTATTCTGGCCACATCTGTTTTCATTTTAGTTCTTCTATGGACATCCTAGTTCATATCTTCCTGGTGAATACCCGAGGGGACATCTTGTTCTTGCTTCCCTAGTCAAGGATATAACATGGATCACATGTACCATATTGATATGTAGAAAATCTATCTAGCCAAAGCAAAGAACAGGGATCAGCAAACTTTTTCTCCAAAGGGACAGTAAGTGAAATTGTATGCCGTATAGTCTCAGTTGCAATTACTCAGATCTATTATAGAGTGAAAACAGCTATAGACAAATGTCAAAGAATAAATCTGGCTATGTTCAAACAAAACTTTATTTATAAAAGCCAGTGATGGGCAGGATTTGGCCTAGGAGCTGTAGTTTGTTGACACCTGGTCAAAAGCCGTTTTGTGGAAGAATGCCACTCTCCCACACAGGAGAAAGAGCGTGGGCCTTCCGCATGCTGCAGACTCCCTCACCTGACTCTGTGACCTGCACATTTTGATGGATCTTGAGTAAACCTTTCCTGCCACAGCAAAAAGTAAGAAGACCAAAGCGTTTTATTACAGGCCAAATTTCTACATCCCGATTTCATCCTTTCTCTTTCTTTAGGTAAACCCATTCTCTTGTCCTGCTCCCAACTCTGTAGCTTGCCGGGTATGAGATGAAGTGCTCCAGTAAATGTGTTCTGTGCACGTGAGAACTTTAGGGTGCATGTCTTACAGAGTTAAATTAAATCATAGAGATTATGACAGTTCCTTGATGCATAATGATAACAGTCAGCAATGGAAGGTGGCCAGCTGCTAGTAGCTATTAAGGTAGTGAAGACTGTGGACTCGGAGCCAGACTTCCTGAGTGTGAAAACTGGCTCTGCCGCTCATTAGCTGTGTCACTCTTGGCTGGTCTCTTAACCTTTCTGAACTTTAGTTTCTTCGCTGGGGATAATAACTTTATAGGATTATTGTGAGAACCAAATTAAGTACTATATATAAAGGTGTTAGGACCATGCCCGGCACATAGAAATTGTTTTGTGTTATCTATTATTATTATTATTATTAATTTAATTTAATCTACAGAACGGTCCCATTTTACAGATTGGGTTTTATAAATTGCTCAAAATTAGACAGCTAAGAAATGGGGTAGAACCAGAATTCAAAGTCAGTTCTGTCTAATGACAAAGCGCGTGATATTTCACTCAGGTACACGTGCTGCCAGATTTAAGTCATTCAGCAGCACCTTTTCGGAGCTCCCTCTTTTAACTTCCCTTCCGATTCCCAGGACCTTTCCAGTTCCTTCCTACCTGAACCCATGGCAGACAGGATTAATTAATCACAACAGGTTGGTTTATTTGTTTCCGATGGCTTTAGATTCCTTCCTAATTTAGCAATACCGAAAACCCTACCAACTGATCAGAGTTGGCATATATAATGTAACCTTTTAGGGGCTCTGATTTTTGCAATGTTTTTCTGAAAAATCCTTCCCACTTTTGCTTTTTCTTCCAACACAAAGGAAACACCCTTAGCCACTTACAGGTCTTAAAAATATTTTGTCCAGATTTGACCATAAGCCCCAACTCTGGCATCTGATAAAATAGCTCCCCGTGTGAGGTCTTTAATGGCCTGTTTTTAAACTTAGCGGCCTCTTGTCAGGTCCAGACCAAAATCCCTCTGTCCAACACTGGCCGACATGTGACTCTCTAGCTCCATTTTTCTTACTGTGTCTGGCAAACAAGCCTACAGGCTCTTTAATGCTAAAGGCTTGACTGTTATTCCAGGGAAACCACAACATAAGTCGCTGAGCCTAGGAAAGCATACAAAGACGTAGGGAACATGGTTCTGGGGCTCCTCGTTGTGATGGTAGTAGAAAGGCTGATAAGAAGAGTCTGGAATGAGACCATTGACAGTCCCCTCCTCCTGGCTTTCTTCCTTCGTGAAGGACCTCTTTCTTCCTCAGATTAAAGAACAGAACAAGAGCCTCTTTCCCTATCTTCCTCCCTCCTGTCTCTCACTCATTCATTCCACACACATGTGTGGAGACACACAGAGGTAGGTAAGCCGAAGTACCTGTCGTCAATCCTCTCACGATCTCGTGGAAGAGAGAGGCACAGCCGTCATGTGAGAACACAGTGTCGGAAGGACAGAGATGGGGATAGGAACGGGGGATCAGGGAGCTCGCAGGCAGAGTGATTTGGTAAGGCTTATATCCTCTCAAAAAGTTAGCCGAATGCATGTCATCTAAAATCATAAATGGATTCAAAACTACCTGAAACCAATCTCAGAAGAATCCTAAATAGTGTGCTGTTTGGGTTTGATTCTTTCCCGGGTACAAGAGGGGAAGAGGAGAAGGGTCACTGCAGATGTACTCAGAGCTTTGGGTATCCAGTCTATATCCCAGGAAAATAAAAGGGACATTGTAGCTGCTTGTTTACAGTGAATTAAAGACTTGAATCAAATCCCTGTTGAAGAATTTGCCTAGATCAAGTTCTCACAACACGTTCTCACAACACTTTGGTTCATGAAAAATCCCTGGGGTACTGTGACATCCTGCCTGTCTTGTCCTGCAGGCTGTCTCTGTCTTGTTGCTAATTTCTAAGGGGTATTATTCCCTGTTGGCTGACTCCTGCCGCAAGTCAAATGTCAAATTCAGAAGTTTCTTTGAAGGACCGTAATTAAGAAGGATCAACTTAATTTAAAATAAACTTTGAGTTGTTAAGACAAATTGTTATTTATAATGAATTAACTTTTTTCTAACGTAAAGGAAGTCAGTTTCCAGCTCCTGGGGTGATTGACAGAATGCCACAAAGAAGCAAATGAATATATAAATATGACAAAATTGAATTTTAGATTTCTAGACTAAATTGAATTTTATAATCTAAAATTCTTTTCTAATGGTTTAACTTTATTTTTTCTGCCAAACCTGCCCAGTTATCCCATGCTTCTCTTAATGCTCATTGCTTCTTCCAATGACTATATAAGGTATTGTAATACTCATCTGGATAAATTATGAACTGGGATGCCAGGAAACAGGGTTGTAACAGGTGTGTTTCGAGAACAGAGAGCTTGTTAGCTCTCTTGGGTTTCAGAGCACAAATAAAATACTCCAGAATATTGTGAAATGATAGAATTTGAATTTGGGGAAATATTTGGTTGAAACTTTTTCATAACATATCATCCCTTTTCTTGCCTCCTTAAGCCTGATGCTACTTTGCTGAATCTCTATTTGAGATTGCCGAATCTCTATTTGATAATGTAACTCACTTTTTAGACATTGGTGGCTATCCAGATCTATAATCCTTGTAGGAAATGTAGGAGGAAATCTAAAACCTGTATTGAGCCCTTTCTCCCTTCTTTAGGAAACACTTCATCCTCTAGATTTGAAACTGGAATGAAATATTAAAGAAAATAACTCACTGGAAATGACATTCTCATCATGTGATCCTGGAACAACTAGATATTTATGTGCTAAAAAATGAACTTTATACCTCATGCAATATGCAAAATTAACTCAAAATATAAATGTAAAATATAAAATTACAAAACTCTCAAAAGAAAATATTGGAGAAGCTCATCACGACCTCAGGTTAGGCCAAAAATTCTTAGATACAACACCAAATGCATAAGCCATAAAAGAAAAAAAATTGATGAATTTGACATCATTGCAATGAAAGACTTTTGTTCTGCAAAATTTATTGTTAAGAGAATGGAAAGACAAACCACATACTGGAGGAAAGTACTTGCAAATCATATACTCGACCAAAGAATTATATCCAAAATATGTAAAGAATCTCAAAACTCAGAAAAAGAAAGAAATCAATGTCTCAATTAAAAAATAGTCAAAGGATTTAAACAGACACTTCAACACTGTATTAGTCAAGGCTCCCTAGAGAAACAACCAATAAGATGTATATGTAGGTAAAAGAGATTTATTATAAGGAATTGGCTTGTGTGATTATGGAGGCTGACAATACTCAAGATCTGCAGGGGGAATCAGCAAGCAAGAAATTCAGGAAGGCCAATAGTGTAATTCTAGTTCAGGTGTGAAGATATGGCAGGCTTGAGACCCAGGACTTGCATATGTTTCAGTTTGAGTTTGAAGGCAGGAAAAGGGCAATGTCCCAGTTCAGAAGCAGTCAGGCTAAAGAAAATCTCTCTTACTCAGGGGAAGGCCAAACGTTTTTATTCTATTAAGAATTCAATTAGTTGTAGGGGCCCACCCACATCAGAGAGGACAATTTCTTTACTTAGTCCTCTGCATCAATGTTCATCTCATGCAAAAACACTCTCACAGAAACACCCAGGATAATGTTTGCCCAAATATTTGGGTGCTCCATGTCCCAGTCAAATTGACACATAAAATTAGTCATCACAACCATATACAGATGACAAATAGACACATACAAAATGCTCAACATCAGTAGTCATTATGGAAGTGCAAATTAAAGCCAGAGTGACATATATCTATTAGAACAGCAAAAATTAAAATTACTGAGAATGCTAAGTGCTAGCAAGAATGCTGAGCAACCGGAATTCTCTTATATTGCTGGTAAGAATGTAGAATGATCCAGCCGCTCAGGAAAACAGATGAGCAGTTTCTTGTAAAATTAAACACACATCTATCAAATGACCCAGCAATCTCACTTGAAGATATTGTGGTAAAGGTGAAAACTTAGAATCACATAAAAATCCATAAACAAGTGTTTATGGAAGCTTTATTCATAATCACAAAACACTGGAAACAACTCAGACATCCTTTAGTGAGTAAGTGGATAAATAAACTGTATATATCCATGCAATGGAATTCTATTCAGCAATAGAAAAGAAGAAATTATTGATATACTCAACAGCAAGTATAAATACCAAATGCATCATAGTAAGTGAAGGAAGAGGGTCTCAAAAGTTTACATACTGTGTAAATCCATTTATATGACATTCTGTAAACTGCAAAACAAGGGACAGCAAACCGATCGGTTGTGGCCAGAGACTAGAGTCTGCCTGCAAAAGGGCAGCCCAAGGGCATTCTTTGGGAGTGTTGGAATAGTTCTCTATCTCATTAGTTGTGATTATTACAATAATTTATGTATGTGTTAAAATTTATAGAGCGATACAACCAAATAAACAAATTCTATTGTATATACATATTTAAACATTTAAAAATCAAAAAGTCAAATTTTGAAGCTGGCCTGATAATATGTCTTTAATAAATTACATGTGTCATAGGTAGGAAAGCTATTTTTTTTTTAAAGCAAGTGTACTGAATATTTATTATACAGCATTTGTGGTTTCCCTGGGTAGAGCACCGTTTCTACTTATGGAAGTTCATAGGATATTTACATATATTTACAGATAGGATATTTACAGAAAGCTAGGACACCATGAAGAAATTACCATATCAACATGTATCAAATGTCTTGACAGAAAAATAGTTCTCATAAAGCTAATTCTTTATTCACTGAAAAAGCAATTGGCCTTGTCTGTTAAAAGAAGTTGTTCCTGGATTATAGTTAGTTGCTAGTCCTCTGGAATTTGCCCTGGGTTTGTCTCATGCAAGCCAAGAGCTCATGTAAAAAGTAAAAAGTTGTTGGTCTGTAGATTATGAGAAGGGTTGATGTTCTGTCATCAACTCCTGGTTGTTTATCAGAACATGCATTGTGTGTGTCTGTATTTAGAATTTCCTGTATTGAAGTATTTGTTTATTTGGTTCAACAGAGAGTACGTTCGTATGATTAAATATTCTGCAGGTGCTATGGCTGCTGTTTATTAGTCAGAATATACTGGTGGGACAGCGGTGGTGCCCATTTTAATTGATCAGTGCTGAGAGCCATACTGGTTCTTAAATAAAGTTCAATATAAGTCCTGTAAGAATATCAAGTGAAAAGTCTCCCCTCGTTTTGTGTCCTGGCCCCTTTTTTATTTTCTGTAATCTTCAAAATAGAGGTAGAAGGGCTTTTCAACATTGGTATATATGGAGTTGCAAAAAGGTGAGTATTTTGATTACTTTAGACAGTGTACAGTAATGCAAAACCAGCAAAGCTTATCCCAGATCTGTCTCTGGAAGCCTTCAAGCCTGTCTTTGAAGAAACCTTCCTTCTGATCAAATGCCGTCTCCTCCTCCGTGAGGCTTTTCCTGATTTCTCTTCCTGACACACTCCCCACCTCTGTTTATCTGTATCTCAGCACCTCTGTTGCTTCCTTCATAGCACTTACCATAATCTATTTTATTTGTTACATCTTAATATCTACTTCCCCCAGTGGGTTGAAAACTCCATGACGATAGGGACAAGGACAAATTCGTTCATTGGCGCATCCCCGGTACATACCATGGTGCTGGGCTTTTGTTAAGATCTTAATGAACACTGAATGAATAAACGAATGAATGAATGAATGAATGAATGACTTGAGTGTAGGTGTGCCCCTCTCAAGGGAACCACAAGGGATTCCTGAGGACATAAAAGCTTCCTTATCAAAATAATGAAATTATGACAGCAGGGTAAAAGGCATGGGGTTGATATTTTAGGTCAAGGTGACCTACTCACGTGACACTTTTGGTTAGCACCATCTGAGCTGTTAACCTAGAGGCTGGCACGGGTCTTTTGGAGAAGGTTAAAAAACTTAAAAACGAAGATTTTGTCTTGGGGGCCCTTTGTGTGGTTCAAATTGAGATGTTAATTTGAAGAAGCAAGCTACCCATTCAAGAAGTATTCAGTTGCAAAAATTCTAGATTCAGAACAGTAAAGAATAATTGCACAATTCACCACATGTCTGACAAAGACATAGTCCTTAATAATTTTATGATGACTTTTGGGTCGATTTCCTTTTAAACAAAATTTTATTTTTTAATCCACAGGTCACAGTTTTTTTAATCTACGTGAACACACATGGCTTTGTTACGAAAAAGTAAGATTACAATTAATGATTGAAAAGAGATATTTTGGAGGGCTGTTGTGATGCTGGGTCTTGGCTTTTTTTTCTTTTGAAATATGCTTTGAATTTCATAGTTTTCCCACAAGCAGTTTTTGGCATCATTATTTCAGGATGATTCACATGGAAAGTAGTTAAGTATTTTGGACAGAGGTTGACTTATCATGAGAGGGGTCATATGTTTCTATAAAACTTGCAAAGATTATTTTTTCATTGTAAATAAATATTCATGTTCCTGTCTAATTTGGCATTTGTAATTTTGTATTCTTGTTCTTAAAGACTCACTTCAAATTTTATCAGACCCCATCAAAACCCTGATTTGACCCTGATTTTAGATAGAGAAATTTGTGAATCTGGGGGAAACATGGTAACCTGATTGTGTTACTGATACCCTCAGGGTGGAGTTGCCAGATGTAGCAGATGAAAAGACAAGCTATCCAGGTTAGATTTGAATTTCAGATAAACTATGAATAATTTTTTTAATATAAGGATATCCCGAGTATTGCATGGGACATACTTATACTAATAAAAAAAAATTTTTTTATCTCTATCAGCAGTAAGAGCCATGGTTGAAAGGGGCAGACAGTAGTCACTGTGCGCCACTTCCCCAAACTGGCTGTGGCAGGTGACTGTTAATCAGAGGTATTGATAAACTAAACAACTTTGTCCCTTATCTTCTGCTTCTCTATAGCTTAGTTTTAAACTGAGTCTAGGATCTGGTTGTCTCTGACGGAATTTGATAAACCAGAGGCAGAGAGGAGCGGTGTGTCAGTCAGTAAGATGGAATCATTGGGCCTCAGAGTGCAGTTCTGGAAGTCATCCTTAGAGACTATCTAACTCCTTCATTTTATAAATTTTACAAATATAAAGAAAAAAAGCCTAGAGGCCAGAAAATAGATTGGTATGAGGCCTATAAATGTTAAATATCTTGATGCACAAAAACAATAAATAATAATACACAACAATTATAAAATCGTTATTGAGCCTCAAAATACAACTGTGAAGTAATAATTATTATTACAATCCTCATTTAGCAGATGAGAAACTGAGCCTCAGAGAAGTTAAGTAACCTGTCCAAGGCCACACAGTTAGGAAGTAGTAGAAATGAGATTTGAATCTGGCTTCAAATCCCAGCCCTTTCTCCTTCTACCAATGTTTTCCAAACTGCAGGCAATTGTGCACCCCCTTTCTCAATTTTTCATCACCTATGTTCCCTCTGTTCAATGAATGACTATTTTCTTTAAATTTACTCATTTTTAAAAAATTATAAGTTTACTTTGTAATAGGAAGTTTATATCCTTACTGTAAATAGAACAATAATTATCTCCAATCATAAAAAGAATGTGATTGTACAACTATATACAATTAGAATGTTATTCAATTCTGAGTAGCTTCTGTTGCCTGCCTGCATATGAAATTAGGACTGATTTCTCACACTAAGATTTAATGTTCCTTATGCTACAAATGCAAACCTCCTAAGTCATCTCTGGCATAACCAGTGGTATGTGCTCTATGTTTACAAAAGCACTGCCCTTACACCACTCCACTTCTCAATAGATCCCAGGAACAGGTGTTGCTGTTTGAGGACATTGCTCCTGGAGGCTTAAAACTGGAAGAAGTAAACAGGTCTTTCAATCTCATAACCAAGGCGAGAATTTTCTGTATGTCATCCTTGGCCAGTGGTTGAATGAACCGAGAAGATCTTAGCTGGGTTCTGATGGCTAAGAACATGTACTCATAATAAGTACTTGCTCATTATAAATGTTATATAAATGTTGGCTATTATTCAAAGCAAAGTATTTATGAACAGTTAAGACAGCATCATACAGTCATAAGGTTGTAGCTTCTGCCATCAGACTGCCTGGATTTAGCCCTGGATTGGATCCTCTTTAAACTACATGTGTGTATGCTTGAGCATCAACAGTATCCCAAGTTAACTTCTTACCCCACATACCATCTGCTTAAAGAAAGATCCCAGACCACCTCTCCAGGGTATGTCAGGGAATGCATCTGCTCACATGGCTGTTCTAAACTTTTCCACAATTTCAGCTTGATACATTAAACCTGAACGTGTTTCTGTTTCTGTTTCAGTTAATCAGGTGTTGCTCTTCCTTCTGATTGTGACCCTCTGTGGGATTCTGTATAAGAAAGTGCATAAGGGGACTGTGCTCAAGAATGAAGCAGGTATGCTAAATGTAATAAACCAGTCACAAAAAGACAAATATTGTGTGATTCCACTTACATGAGGTACTTAGATAATCAAAATCATAGAGATGGAAAGTATAATGGTTGCCAGGGGCTGGGAGGAAGGGAAATGGGAAGTTAATGTTTAATGGATACAGACGGTCAGTTTTATAAGATGAAAAGAGTTCTGGGGATGGGTGGTGGTGATGATTGTATAACAGCGTGGAAGTATTTAATACCACTGAACTGTGCACTTAAAAATGGTTTAGATGGCAAGTTTCGTGTTAAATGTATTTTACCACAATTAAAAATGCATTTTAAAAAAGAATGAAAGAGGTAAGCTGGCATGAAATCCATCGAGATACCTGGAAACTTGGTTTAAATATGTTCCTCTGAGTCCTTTCAGTAGCTAGGTTCAGAAATAAGCCTCCCAAAGACCTGCTTGAAGAATATCCACCCAAGGCCAACTTTTCAGCTGTGTTCTAGACTATTTGTGTTCTTCAAACTTTAGCACGTATAAGGATCACATGGAGGGCTTGTTAAAACACCTGGAGAGGCTTTGGATCAGTAAACTTAGGGTGGGACCTGAGACTCTGCATTTCCTGTAAGCACTCAGTTGATGCCAATACTGTTGGTTCTTGGACCGCACTTTGAGTGGCCTGCTCTTCATCTATCCTTTTGGAGTCTCTCAATAATTTTGCTTATGAAAGTTGCCATCTCTTTCTTCTCCCTGCTGGTTCATTCTCATCAGTGCACGAACAGCCTCATAATTGTCAACATATGAAAAGATCCTGCATCGACCCTGTATCCTCTTCCAGCTACCGAGGAGAACAGTTCCTCTCCTCAGGGGTGAATTGTGAACTGGCACCTTCCTAACTGAAAAACACACAAAGTCAACCCACACAAATTAAGAAGCACTGGTAGCATATTTATTATATTTTTGATTGATTTGCTTTTTATATTAGTCAAGCAAATGCACTCATTTATGGAAAATACAGAAAAGAAAAAAACATTACCTATAGCTGTATCAGCCAAAGACAAATACAGGTAATAATTTGGTGCTTTACACACATTCATTCCATACTTTTTTAAAAGCCAGTTGCTAAGGCACTGGACACACAACCATGAACAAAACCATGTCCCCACACTCTCACAGAGCTGACTTTTTCTTAATATAAAAATTCATAAAACAATTAAAAACATATATAATCTGGTCTAAATAGTCTAGGAGCATCTGGGGAAAAATGATTTCCGCACAAAGATGTGCATGCAAATGTTTATAGGGCATTATTCACAGGTGCCCCAAACTGGAAGCCAAATGAAGGAAGCCAGACCCAAAAGTGTTTCCGTTTATACAAACTTTCTAGAAAAGGCAAATCTATGGAGACGGAAAGCAGATTGGTAGTTGTCTTGTGCTAAGAGGGGGCGTGGGTTGACTGTAGACTGCCTCAGGGGAACTTTTTTGGGGTGATGGAAATGTTCTAAATTTGGACTGTGGTTATGGTTGCACAACTCAAATTTACCAAAAAAAAAATCATTGACTGTACACCTACAGTAAGTAAATACAAATAAACCTGTATTAGTTTGTTAGAGCTGCCATAACAGAGAACCACGGACTGGGTGGCTTAAACAACATGTTTATTTTCTCATAGCTCTGGAAATCCTAGGTCAAGGTGCCAACGAAGTTGGCTTCCCCTGGGGCCTCTCTGCGTGGCTTGCAGATGGCTGCCTTCTTGTTGTGCCCTCACATGACCTTTTCTCTGTGCCTGTGTCCCGGGTATTTCTTCTTCTGCTCATGTGGACACCAGTCATATTGGATGAAGGCCCCCTCCCTCTATAATGGCCCCCTTTCAACTTAATTGCCTCTTTAAAGGCGCTATATCTAAAAACTTACATTCAGAGGTATTAGGAGTTGGGGCTTCAGCATATAAATTTTAGGGGTTATAGACGATTCAGTCTATACCAGTATCTAAATTATGCCTCAATAAAACTATTTTGAAGAGAGAGAGAGAGAAGACTATGGAAGATATGATTTCATTTTGGTTTTAAAATAATACATATATGTATCATCAGTATTGTATGTGATAGCCAAGGCTCAAAAGAATGATCAATTATTGATTTTGTACATTAGTCATGCTTTTCATTTACCTCTTTTTCTCTTTCTGTCAACTTTTGAAACACTTGACTAGAGAGTAGATAAGGGCAGGAAAGTCACAAGCAGTATATTTTATAGCAGCATAGGTGAGGTAAATATTCCAATTCAGAGAAAAGTTGAGGAGTCGAAGAATTGTTGAATTACATGAGGCTTTTTCAGTTCTTTGCGTATTTTTCAACTGTGTTTATGTGTCAGGCTATTTAATTGGTTTCTGTAAGAGAGCTCCAAAATAGTAGTGACTTAAGCAAAATAAACATTTATTTTCTCTCTCAAGTGGAAGTCTAATGTGTCAGTTCCACAGTCATCCAGAGCAAGATTCCTTCTTCCTCATGGTTTTGGTGCCTTCAGCGGGTAGCTTCCCTCTCGTGATCCAAGATGGTTGCTCTTATTCCTGGCATCACATCAACATTCCAGCCAAGGGGAAGGGAGAAAGGAAAAGGGCAGAGCAAGCAAATTCTATTTTACTTTATTTATTTTTATTCGTTAGGTGAGGCAACCCTTGGTTGACCTCACAGATTGCAAGCACCTTGTCAGCTTCCAATCCTTTATTTTTTTATTTTTTAAGCCTACAGCACCTGGTCTTCCTAAGTGGCCTTCCATCCAAGTACTAACCAGGTCCGACCCTGCTTAGCTTCCAAGATCAGATGGGATCGGGCTTGTAGATGAGTAAGCAAATTCTTCATAAAATCAAACCCAGTAGTTGCACACATTACTTGCACTAACATCCTACAGGTCAGAAAGGAGTATGGAAAAACTATTCATAGCAGCTAGCTATGTGCCAGCTTAAACTCCCATGTTTTATTACTAAGGGAGGAAGGAGAGACTGGGTTTTGGAGAACAATCAGCAGTCTCTTTTACACCATCTTCCCCTAGCAGTGTGGGAGGCAAGTTAAACCGGCTCTGCTGTGAAATTCCTTTATGTTCCAAGACACTGATTTTGATGTTTCCAGAGGATGACTCTGAGACGCCTGAGGAACTGGAAGGGGAGATCCCTGTGGTGATTTGTGCAGCAGCGGGGAGAATGGGGGCCGCCATGGCTGCCATCAACAGCATCTACAGCAACACAGACGCCAACATTTTGTTCTACGTAGTCGGGCTCCGGAACACACTCTCTCGAATACGGTAATTGGTGTACAGTAGACTTTGGAGTTTTCTACTTTCCTTTGACTTCCCTTGTCTTTCCTTAAATGGATTCCCTTCCTCTTCTTCCTCTTCTTCCTCCTCCTCCTCCTTCTCCTCCTCCTTCTCCTTCTCCTTCTTCTTCCTCGTCTTCTTCTTCTTCCTCTTCTTCTTCTTTGTTTTGAGATATGTCATTCGGCTTAATGAGGGGACGACCTGACAAATGTGTCACCTAGCTAAGGAATTTTCAGCAAAGTCTCATTGATCGGGTAGGGCAATGCGTCATTCTGCAGAACTGAATTGTACTGAATTGAACCGAACTTAAAGAACTTCAATCCTTAAGTAGTTTATGTAAAAGTCTTTCTTTATAAAATGGTTTTTCTTTCCTCTGCTTTCTTAACTTGAGAGAATATTAATATAACTATTTCAATATGGCTCAGAATCATCACCAAGTATAATTTTGAACTGCAAAGTGACCTCTTTCCTATCATGCACTACACTACAAAATAAATGGGAACTGGATTTAGAAGGAATAAACAGAAAATTAAATTTTAAATGTATTATAAAAATGTAAGATAATTGTGTAATTTTGGTATGGATACTGACTCTCTGAGGCCCAGAATCATAAGGAAAAAACTGACAGATTTGACCCTATAACATTTACATACTTTTAAATGATGAAAAACACTATGAAAAGTGAAATTAATCACACAGTAAATTAGGTTTTCAACATGTATTATAGACAGAGGATTGTATCCCAAATGTGTAAAGAATTCATACAAAAATTTTAAACATATAAGCATCTAGTGGATGCATGACTATAGAACACAGACAGACAATTCACAGAAGAAAAAATACAATCAAATAAACATGAAAAAATGTTACCTATTACTAATAGGGAAATGCCGTTTAAAACAGCGATGACATATAACTTTTCACTCATCAGGATGGTAAAAATGAAATAGGGCAAGAATATCTAGTGCAGGAAAATAGACATGCTTATTCCTTGTTTATACAATGGACACTCTGTAAACTGGTAAAGCATTTTGAGAGGGCAGTATCTGTTGAAGTGTTACATGCATATGTAGTTTGACTCTCCAAACCATTTCCGCTGCTAGGAATCTGCTGCAGAAATTCTACATAGTACCAAAGTATATGTACAACAACATTAATTTCAGCATTATGTGAAATAGTAAAAAAAAAAAAATTGCTAAATACTTAAATGTTCATCAATGGAAGAATATTTAAATGAACTATGGAATACGATCCAAATATTAAAAAAGAAAGACGGCCATCTGTGTGCACTGACATAGAAGTTTCCCAAGGCAGATTGTTAAGTGGAAAATGCAAGTTGCAGTATACCTCTTACAGTGTGATCCATTTTATGAATGTCTTAATCCGTTCCATCTGTTACAACAGGATGCCACAGACTGGGTGGCTTATAAACAATAGTTTTCTTTCTCACAGTTCCGGAGGCTGAGAAGCCCAAGTTCTAGGTGCCAGCAGATTCCGTGTCTAGTAAGGGCCTTCTTTCTGATTCATGGAGGACTCCCTTCCCGCCATGTCCTCGCAAGACAGAAGGGGGAAGGGAGCTCTCTGGGGCCTCCTTATAAGGAGGTGACTCTCATTCATGAAAGGCTCCACCCTCATGACCTAATCACCTCCTAAAGGCCCCACCCCAAACACCATCACATTGAGGATAATCTTTCAACATAGGAATTTGGGAATTGGAGGGACACAAAGATTCATTCTGTAGCAATGAAAACCAAAATTCCCAAATGTGTACACGGACGCATATGTGTTTCTGTAAAGAAAAAGACCTGGGAAGATCTCTCCAGCTGTTCACAGTGACTATCTCTGGGGAGGCTGGAAGAATTAGGGAAAGCAGTGATGAGGGAAAGTTCAAGGCATTTCAAGTACTATTTCCATCATTCATAAGGAAAATGGACTCATGTATGGCTTTTATAATTATATTTGGGGGTTATAGCACCATTAGGAGATCCTGAGATTGGGAAAACATTTGCTCCTAATCTCAGTGGTCCTCGTCTGCTGTAGGATTTGAGGGCTTGTGTATGGTTTTCATTTTTATGTCTAATTTCTCATTCTTCTTACCATTTGTTGTTGTAGATTGTTCACTTAGCCTGCTGTTAATAGTCCTTTAATTATCTGTGGATATAAAAATCAGATAACCAAACCCATAAGAATGGCCTGTGTAGTATGTTCCGAGTAAAGGTTTGCACTTTGGCCAAAAGGCATGAGCTTCGGGACTAATGACATTTGAGCAGAGAATGACTCCCAGTTCTTGGATCCTGTCTACCACCCCTTGTTTTAAAATATTTTCAAAAACTCTTTTCATTGAAGTATAACACAAAAACGGAAAATTGTGTAAATCCCCTGTACAGCTTAGTGAATCATCGCGAAGTAAACCTTCCCATATGACAACTGTCACACTGACACTTGACAGTCAGTCTTTTTAGTTTTGCCGCTCTGATGAGTGTCCAGCAGTATCTTGCTGTGGTTTTTATTTGAGGTTCCTTTATCTCCGATGAGGTTGAGCGCTTTTTTCGCACATTGTGTGACTGTTTGGATGTGCACATTCGAGTCTCTTGCCAATTTGTCAGCTGAGTTGTCTCCTTTTCTTATTGACATGACTCTCTCGCCCCCTCCCCCAGCTTCATTGAGATATAACTGACATGTAACATCATGTAAATGGCTTATTTTTATGGCTCAAATTTTGCAGATCTACATTTCATTGGGAAGATTTAATTCTTTTGTTGATTTTTAATCGGCAACAAATGCTACCATGTGTGGCTTTAGTCACTGGAAATTTTATTTTGAGATTATGTCTACTAAGTATCTTATGAATTGGATAAAAGAGAGAAGAAGTTCTGTAAGACTGAGAAAATGTAAGGGGCGAGGGCGGAGGGTGAGGACCGATGGGGAAGATTGAGAGACAGAGACGAAGAGGCAACGGTCAATTCAAATTGTCTCCGGAGCCAAAACAGCAGAGTAAAAGTGACTCTCGTCCCTGTAGAGGACTGCTTCGTCACATTGCGGAGCTGTTAGCACGTGGCAAAGATGGTGCCAGCAACCGCAGATGCCGCTTCATCAGAAAGAAGGAACACTTCTTGTTCTTCCAGTTTCCTGTGGAGATTATGTAGATCTGGGAAGATATTTGGCTATTACTATTTTGTTTCATTTCCTCTGCAGACAGAGTTATGTGAATAAATTTTTTTTTTTAAAAGATTTAAAGCCAGGCCAGATGGGGAAAGACTCGAAAGGATTTATAGACTAACCTCTACTAAGATTGCACACACTTTTAACTGTCTAAGGAGGCAAGAGATTGATTCTAAGGCAATAAGCAAATTGAGGAAAGGTGGGAGGTGTGTGCTAAAGGTTTTTTTCCCCCTATTCCTTTAGCAAATGGATTGAACATTCTAAACTGAGAGAAATAAACTTTAAAGTTGTGGAATTCAACCCGATGGTCCTCAAAGGGAAGATCAGAGCGGATTCGTCGAGGCCCGAATTACTCCAGCCCGTGAGTAGGAACCGTGCATGTGCTGGGGACAGTCCGTGGTGAGACCTTGTTCAGTATGGAGCATTAGCCACTGGAGTCCAGACGGAATATTTTTGAGGCCTCACAGTTGTTAGGTCTCCACCAAACTCTGCTGATGTGTAATTTATAAGCCACCGGTTCCAGAAAGGATTTAAAATGGTTTACATAAACATAATGAAGTTATTAAGAAGTTGAGCCTATTGTTGGGGATGATGCCTGTGTGTGTGTGTGTGTGTGTGTGTGTGTGTGTGTGTGGCTGATTTAGTTAACAGTAGTCAAATTACTGAGTGTAGAGAAAAACAGGCAATTTGTGGCCTAAAAGATTGAGGAGGAAGCTTCTGTGATGCCCACCGCAACAATTCAGAGATGAAGCTGGCGACAGTCTGAGAAGCTGGGGAGTTTAAATCTAGGAGAAGCACAGATCTGCCAGCACTGATATCAGCCCAGATAAGCTGGGCACCAGAAGCTCAGGTGAGGCAGCCTGGCAGCCCCTGTTTTATTCTGCATCGAACCTGGAGCTGAGCCAAGGCCACGGTCAAAGCCAACTCTCCAGCACCCCTGGAAGACTCTGAGCTGCATGCCTCTTCCCCAACATTGCTCCTTTTGTTTTTTTAACAGCTGAACTTTGTTCGATTTTATCTCCCTCTGCTTATCCACCAACATGAGAAAGTCATCTATTTGGACGATGACGTAATTGTGCAAGGTATACTCACCGATGGCGAGACCACTTGGAAAAGGAGCAGCTGATAAGTAGAATGACTTTCTCTCTTCATTTTCCAAGTAGCTAGCTGCCCAGTGATTGTGACCGCTTGTTCAAGTTGGGAGTATAGTATTGTTGTAAATTCGGGAATATTTTGAAAACAGGGGTTGATACTCACTTCCCTGGACAGTCCGGCTATCTTTCTGAGAGCCACTCTCTGACTGTCAAAGTCTGCGATAAAAGCTTAGTAGCCTGTACCTTCTCTGCACCCCTAAAATGTAGGAAGGTAGTCTCACTGATGACATTCTTAGAAGTGAGTTAAGTTTTGGTGTTCAAACGTAAGCTTATCTCGTTCCCGCATGCAAAAAAGATAAGCATTGCTATGGTACCTACATAGCAACAGAAATAAAGAAATTTGACAAAGGGTGATCAGAGCTTCTTTTCAAGTGCCTTTTTAAATTGATATGATATATTTTTATTAATCAGATTGCCAAGCCACACAAAATCAGGGGTCAGATATTTCTCTGCTAAAGCAAAATGAAGATGAGTTAAAGCTCTAAGGCTCTGTCCATCCCTAAAACAAATGCTATAGTATTTTAACTCCTGACGTTTCTAAATTCAGGTGATATCCAAGAACTGTATGACACCACCTTGGCCTTGGGCCATGCGGCCGCGTTTTCAGATGACTGCGATTTGCCCTCATCTCTGGACACAAACAGACTCGTGGGGCTGCAGGTGAGCCCGCTGTTTCCGGTTCCTACTCTTACCCTGCCGCGCTCACCCTTTCTTCTCTCACAACGGAAAATACAGGTAAGCTACACCTGGAGAGCCAGCCCGTCTGGACTGCTGGGGGAGGTCACACCCCAGCTCCATCTCTGAGCGACTCTGGGCAAGTTACTTAACCCTGGCGAGTCCCACTTTCCTCATCTGACACCTGTCGTATATCAGATATATCAATCAATATCTCTGTTGTGATTTATATGAGCTGTGATGAAATCACATGATGTCAGCGTGTCCCGCGTGGACTACATGCGCCAGAAATGACGGATGGGATCAGGTTCTATTTTCAGAGTTTTGACCATCAATTTTTTTTTTTCCCCCTGTCGGCGAGGAAAATCTTGATTTTGTTCAAGCTATTTACCCTGGTGGAAGTGAGGGAAGTTGAACCAGAAGAATGACTTTAAAATGCAAGGTGCCATTAAGAATCAAATGCTGGGACGTGGCCCCATAGTGTAGTGGTTAGCATGTCTCCTTTGCAAGCAGAAGGTCTTGGGTTCACACCCCTGGTGGGTGCGCCAGATCCCGCCCCCCTCAGAAATCCAACTCCTAAAGGGAAATGGCAACATCCATGGGTCAGGGGTGGAGGTGTGTGTGTTGGGTGGGATTAAAGGGGGGGGAGGGGATAGAATCAAATGATGTTCTTCAAAAAAAAGTTCCAGAAAATAATTTTAAATTTAATTTTAATTTAAAAAATCATTTTAATTGGACTTTTGAGCCTCACTTCTCTTGCTCAGACCTACTTCCACATATGGAAGTGTTCTTTCCTTTCTGATAAAGCTTTTCTTTTCTACTGTAAAAAAATTAAATAAAAATAAAAATAATTTTAATTTTAAGGCTAGGCTCGGGGGCCAGACCCACCTTTGTGAGGATCTGGGCTCCATTACATAGTAGCTTTGTGACCCTGGGCAAGTTACTTAACTGTTTTCTCCCTTGTTTGTCAAATAGAGGGAGAGTCATTGTGAGAATTAATTAGTCGATCGCGTGCACTTAAAGTTCTTGAAAACACCCGAGTATTTCTGTTACTTCCCTCTCATATTCGAGCATCCCACTGAGGTGGATTGTGGCAGCCCACGTGGGCGAAACAGTATGTCTTGCCTCATGTTGCATTCATTCAGCTACGTACTGAGTGCTTGCTATGTGCCTGGCACTGCTTTAGGTACTAGTAATACAGTAAGCAAAGCTAAAAGTCCTGCCTTTCTGCAGCTTACATTCTAGAGGGAAGATAGGTAAAATAGTTAACAGAGGATCAGGGTGGAGTTGGGGCTGTATTTTAAATAGGGTGATCGTGGATGGCTCCGCTGAGATGGTGTTGCTGAGATCATACCTGAAAGAATGAAGGGAGCCACCTAAGCAGGGGAAAAACATTCCAAGAAGAGGTGGCAGCAAGTGCAAAGGTCCTGAGGCAGCATCGTGTCTGGCATATTAGGGGAACGTCAGTGGCCGAGGGATCAAGGGAAAGAATAACGTTAGTCAGAGGGGTAGTGGATAGGAGGGCAGGGCAGGCTGCTTTAGGAACTCTGGCTTTCACTCTGAGTGAGATGGGAAGCCACTGGTGAGGCTTTGAGCAGATGAATCATACGGAGACGGAGTGGGGCCGAAAGGGGTGGAAGCAGGGACATGGGAGCTGGCGGAAATCCAGTGAGTGGTAGTGGGAAGCGGTTTGGCTTCTGGATGTGTTTTTGGAAGATGGGCCCAATAGATTTGCTGACAGAATTGTATGCAAAGTGAGTAAGAGGAGTCAAGGACGACCTAAGGGCTCTGGGTTTTCTTCGCCTAAGTAACTAGAAGAACAGAGACGCCACTAACTGAGGTGGGGCAGGTTGTTGGAAAGCACGTTTGGGATAGGATCGGGAGCACTTTTTGGATGGAAGTGGGGCTGCCTTAGTAAGCATCCAGAGGGAGACACTGAATGGGCAGATGGAGCAGGAGTGGGAAATCCAGAGAGGTCAGGCCCGTCCACACAGATAGTATTTAGAGCCATGAGACGAGTGAGGCTGTCTAGAGCGTCTGTGCTAGAGAAAGAAAGAGGTGCTAGAAATGAGACTAGGGGCACTCAGCTTTTAGAAGTTGGGAAAACAAGAAGAAGCCAGCAAAGGACTCTGGGCGGGGGGACCCAGAGACACTGCACAATGGTTTTAAGAAAAAGATCATTTTTCAGAAACAAAAGATTTGTTGGTCAAAAGCATGCTTATCCTGTTCCTTGACAGAATACATACATGGGCTATCTGGACTACCGCAAGAAGACCATAAAGGACCTGGGCATAAGCCCCAGCACTTGTTCTTTCAATCCTGGTGTGATTGTCGCCAACATGACGGAATGGAAGCACCAGCGCATCACCAAGCAATTGGAGAAATGGATGCAAAAAAACGTGGAGTATGTGCAGACTTTGCTACTGTTTTTTTCCCATGCTTGGGAACAAAGTTATTCAATTAATTTTCCATGCCTAGCTCAGGGGTTAGAAATGTTTCACATACATCTTAGATTCTACTTCCTCACAAAGGCACAGTTGAGAAAGAAAAGGGATAGTGGGTGAAAATTTATTCTCGAATGACATGCCGGAAGAAGTGAGATCCTGTGGAATCCCTTATTATACAAACATTTTTCTAATAAATTGTCTAACAGTATGACTTTTAGAGTTCTTCCAGAATCCTAGTGAACCTTTTCCACTGAAAATCATTTATCTTAGTCAATTTCCTCCTTCTTATATAGATATCTTTTAACGATTATTTTATCAAGTCAACTTTGATTTTCAGGGTCCAAGTTTTAAAAACTTGTCATTTTTTATTACTGAAGTTTTAAATAAAGAAAATAAAACTATAACGCCACAATGATCATATCATTGTATTCTCTTTCCTCCTTTTCTGAGTATTTTAATACCGTCATAACCTTCGATTTGTGAATAGTTATTCTAAATAATGTAGGATCAGAATTTGATCTTCTACGTTTGCCACAAAAAAAGCCTAGGGAGATTCAAATGGCGAAGTATTAACACTGTGAATCTGGGTAAAGGACATGGAAGTTCATGGGATTCTTTTTATAATTTTGTATAGGTTTGGCAATTTTCAAAATAAAAAGCCATAGTCTTATCATATATAGTGAGAGACTGTCTCGCATCCTTTAAAATGATTGGATTCTACTTGATGTGAATCTGTGGGGCTCCAGACCAAATGTCATTAGCTCTTTGATCCCTCTTCTTAGGGAAAATCTCTACAGCAGCTCCCTGGGTGGAGGTGTGGCCACGTCCCCGATGCTGATTGTGTTTCACGGGAAATACTCCACGATCAACCCCCTGTGGCACATAAGGCACCTGGGTGAGTACTTCGGAAAAACAACGGAAGAGTGCATTTTACAGACCCAGTGAGCACCCAGGTGGGGAAAGTGTGCTCTCGCATCAGCTTCCTCAATTTAAATCTCCCAGGTCAGGGGTCCCCAACCCCCAGGCTGGGGAGTACCTAGTTGGTTCATGGCCTGTTAGGAACCAGGAGGTGAGCGGCAGTTGAGAGAGCAAAGCTTCATCTGTATTTGCAGCCGCTCCCCAGCACCAGCATCACCGCCTCAGCTCCACCTCAGATCCTCAGGCATTAAAATGATCATAGGAGCACTGGTCCCTGGTGCCAAAAAGGTTGGGGACCACTGCTCCAGGTGACCTTGGAGATGACCTTGGATCCATTAGCTCTCATTGCTCAGATTCTGCAAATGCAACTGATAAAAATCAACTACCCTAGAGTTGTGTTCCTAAGAATTCACTGACAGCAGTTAGACTCACGCTTAGCACATAGTGTGTGCCAGATAAGCATTAACCATTTAGAACTTTCACCATCAAAACTTTTTCACATACCTTTCTTGAACTTTTATAGTAGCCTACAGTGGACAAAACCAAATGAATTAGAATAATGGCTTATGATGCATTTAGACAGCTGTCAATTTATCTTTAAAAAAGTTGTTTACTGATGCTGTGTGCTATGTATGAGTCCCCTAACAGGCTCTTATTCACTCTTCACTACAGGAGTGTAGGCTCTAGGGTATGGATTGAAATTCCAACTCTGCTACTACCTATGATTTTGGGCAAGTTACTCAAACTCTCTGCGCCTTAGTTTCTTCATTTGTAAAATGAAGCTTAGAGAACCTTATAGTTTTTTTTTTTTTTTTGGAAAGAATAGATTACCTAATATTGGTAAATTGCTTAGAACTGAGCTAGGTACAGAAGACTTTTACATTCATTCAGACAGATGGCCACAACCCATTAGCCAAAACCACTGGCCAGACCTGTTTATAAATTCAGAAAGCTTTTGAATTTAAGAAAAGGTAATGTGGTACATGTACTTATGTTCTACAATACCCTGAATGCTGAATGGGATCTAGGTTTTGCTTCCAAAGAAGTTATTACAAATCTTTTTTTTCCAGACATTTGAGGATTATTTTAGAATTGGAGACAATGGATTTATTTTTACCAGGTGCTTACTGCACTGACAAGAACTGAGCTAGGTTCCGGTGATAAAGGTGAACATTATTTCTAATCCTGAGAATAATCCTGCAAGGTGGTATGTCCCTTACTCTCTAAGAGAAAGGACAGAAAAGATGGTGGAAGCTGGGTTCTTGTCTCTTCTCGATTCTTTATAGATTTGCTTCTGTCTCATTACCAGAATCTTTGCTGATTTTCCTGAGCATCTGTATGCAAGTTAAGAGTGACAAAGGGATGTTAAGGACACTATTGTTCTGTCTGATTTATAATAATGTTGAGTTAACTGTTAAGCCAAATATCAACACGTCCATGTAATGCATGTGCAGAAAATCCCATCGAAGGAGAATGTCTTTAAGAAGTATTGTGTAAGAAAAACTATGCAGAGCTTAGATCGATAAGGTTAGATTATTTCATGACCTTGGAATAGACACTCAGAATTACATTTTATGAAACAATCTAACTTATCGACAAGTAGGAAGGGGCAGGATCTTCCCAAAGGAAAGAAGTCTTTTTTCTTTGTAGAACAGAACCTATTCTGTGCTCACAGTTTTGGAATCAGAGACGGTTTGCAAAATAAATCTACACAGTGATCATTTGAAAAATGACTCAGTTTTAGAGTGTTCTGAAAGCAGAAAGCAATGTTAACACTAATGGATATTAAGCTTGAGCCTCAGCAGGGAGGCTGAAGATTTTAAAAAGTTATGAAACATATTTAGCTAAAAGCAAAATCACAAGTCCCTACAGAGTCCTTCAGTCATGGAGCTGAGAGATGCTGTCCTACTGTGTGACAACTTCTCACATGAAGGGGCCTCTTCCCAGTGAGCATTGCTTTTGTAGATTCTTTGGAAGTTGATTATTTTTTCAATTAGGCCACTATTGCCTGCAACACCAAGCTCTTCTGCAACTGCCTTCATAGCTATGTTTATGAATAATATAAGACAGGACTTTTTCTTACATCATATGTTAAACTAGAATAATGTAATTCCAGGTATTCTCCCTCTCTTTACTCAGTGGACTTTCGGTTTTTTAAAAATATAAAATTCCTTTTCTTAGAAAGAAAATTTAACACTATACAGGATATCTTAAAAAAAGATTTACATTCACAAGATCTTAATGTACTTTTGGAAGAGATATTCTACAAATATTCTGAGCAATGGCAATATTAGGGTAAATATAGTCTCTAAGTGATTTCTTATGAGGAGAATAATATTCAAATGAAGATAGCTGTTTGTTAAAAAGTAGCTCTTAATCTTAGTTATTTTACGTGGTAAAAATAAGACCACTTAAAGGAAAATGTTGCCATATTGAGGGAAAACGTAGAAAAACAACTACTCCTATAAGCTCTAGGTGGGAGGGAAATGTATAAATTCTTCTGGGGACGATTTGGCAATCTATCAAAAAGGCACACATCCTTCAATCTAGCAATTCCACTTACAAGATTTTATCTTACAGATATATTTGTATACATGTACAAGACATGCATAGAAGACTGTTCATTTAGCATTGTTTATGCTAGTCAAGGGACAGAATCAGCCTAAATGTCCTTAATAAGGAACCTGCTAAATAATTATATATTCATTCTATGTAGTCATTAAAAATAATTCAGTAAATCCATATGTGCTAGTGTGGAAAGTTTCCTAAGATGGTAATTTAAAAAGGCAAGTTATAAATAAATTAAAAAATGTGTTTGTATACACACACACACATATATAACATATACATGTACATATTTACATCCAGACTGGTGCACAGATAGAACATTACCGAAAGGGTTTCATGAGAAACTCTTAACAGTGGTTATTTTGGATATTTATAGTACGTGGTAGAGTCTTCATTGTGTACCCTCCGATTTGTTTAACTTTTGAAATAATGAACCTGTATTCAATATTTAATGTGGAAATTTTATTTTCTAACACGCCTATTATCTTTCTCTAAACACAATGAAGGCTGGAATCCCGATACCAGATACTCGGAGCATTTTCTGCAAGAGGCGAAACTGCTCCACTGGAACGGAAGACACAAGCCCTGGGACTTCCCCAGCGTGCACAACGACCTGTGGGAAAGCTGGTTCGTTCCCGACCCGGCGGGGATATTTCAGCTCAGTCACCACAGCAGCTGATGCGACTTGACGTGTTACATATTTCCTGTGTGAAAGTGTGGAATTGTCCATTTGTAGCCCACTAGAACATCGTTCTTTATGACCGGTATCTTTGATACACTTATTGTGGTAAGATATTCATATATTAATATGAATATATCATATGATCCACAATATAAAAAAAAAAAACCTGTGGACAAATAATACTTGGATCATGCAAGTATCGATTTTTACTTCCTTAGGTGTAAGTAGTAATTATGGAAATCCAGATTATACGAGTAAAATACATTGCTGGAAACTCATCTGCGTTTCAGCAAGTTGCTTAACTCACTGACAGTTTGCATCTAAAAGTTTTTTAAATTTCTAAATGTATTTTTCACATGTCATTGTCAATCTTGTCTTTTGTATTACATTTAAAACCAGAATGTTTGAAAAAATAAAAGTCTTAGATTTTTAGTGATTTTCATTAATATAGAGTGTCCTACACTTTAAGTATAATAGATGGTAGACTGATCTCAGGTGTAAAGGGGGAAAGAGTAACAGTAAGTCTTACGACAGAAAAGCCTGCAGCTTAAGGGTAATCATTCTTAATATTTTTTATTGTAAAAACCATCGGACTTTCAAATGAATTTTAAAACTTTTTCAAAATTACTCAATGAAAAAGTCTCATATTATCACATAGAAGATATATCAACATGTACTACTCATCTGTCATATTTAATGAAAAACACCATTATTTGTTTTATGCTTGGAAAATCCTTAGACCCATTCTCTACTGAGTGTCCATCATAATTTAAAGGGTATTTTCTCCACTTAAATAAAAAAAAAAATCTATAGTAAGGCTACAAATTATTATATACCAAAGCAATACCTAGTTACATGCTTTACATAGTCCCATGAAAAAATAATTCAGTTGTTCCTAATCCCTGATGCAAGGCTCTTCAAAGCACCTGCACAAAACATCCGTGTAAACAGGAGTACAGTACATGATTTAAATAACATGAATGACTTTTACACAGCTTGACCTAAAGGGAAAATAAATCCATCATAGCCACAGCTAAAAAGCATCTTAAGATTCACAACAAGGATTTCTCTTATTATAAAAAAGAATAGGCCATATAACATCTTAAAAAAAAAAAACACATTTGATGAATATTTTCATGTTGAAAAGCATGCTCCTTGGGTATAAGTTATCGGGAGTAAATGCAAATGGCATTTCCAAGTACCCAGCTTTATATCCACCAGGCCTAGTAGTCTGGACTATTTGTAGCACCATAGAAAATGCATTTGAAAATCACAAAGGTACATTACTTCAAACCAGCCTTGCCATGAGATTCACTCAGTCCACAGTAACAAACAGCAATGATGCAGAGAAAGAATTTTTAAAATTATTGGCATATTAGATTTACCTAGCAAGAAAAATTCTGTTATTTATATTAGTACATTTCATGTACATAAAGCACCAGTTTAAATAAGATTATCAAACACCTCCAGCACCTTGCTGTTCAGCCTGAAAGTTCATTTCTCATCGCTTTCCACGTTACATCTTTAAAACCAAGGAGGATAAAATTTGAACAATGATATTGAGAAATTCAGTTCCTCTCCTATCAAATGTATGTTTCTCAAGTAAAACATAGATGAAGTAAAATTTTAAAAGGTTAGCTGCATTCTCTGGAACCTACCGTTCCAGCAGAATAGTTTCTGCCTGCTAGAAGATTAACACAGGGGGCGAGGAGGGCCCAAGTCAGGGCTCACTGCCCTGTCAGGTAAGGCCAGGTTAGCCTTGCTGCTGCAAGACCACACTCTACATTTGCACTACTAAGCAACGCTCATAAACTGGTAAAGCAAAGAGGTCTGAGTATGACTATGACTCAGGGAGCCCAGCAAACTCCACTAAAAACTACCAAATGAGACTCTGCTGAAGCTTAACTTCATACGAAAATCAACACATTTGCCTTTTTACCGGTGGTAATTCTTATTGTTAGCATGCCCTTCTTAGGCATTAAAGGAATAATGGTGCATCTGAGTTTATGCACAGTTAAAAATCAAGTATAAAAATTCAGACTGTAGCATTTCGAAATTAGATTAAAAGAGACTCCCTAAAGAAAAGCAATTTCTTCAGAAATGAAAAACAGTTTATAAAATGCTGGAATGACGGTTAATTCAAATACAAAAACTCATATACAAAAAACCCTACTTTCTCCTCCCAAACTACATAGATTCATACAGTTGATTCTACCACGCAACTGTACTATGATTATATCACCCGAGTAAAACACTATTAAAATACTTCAGTCGACAAACTGAGGGCCAGTTCTTGATAATTGCATTAAAACTGAGGCATCTGAGTAGAGCTGAGGAACACTGTCCCTAAGCGTGGCTTCCTTCCTGCTGTCCTTGCGTCCCACAGTGATTATTAAAGGAAGGAATCTGGTCTGCAAAGGACTGGCTCATCCACTGCCCATTCGGAATGTCACTGAACGCTGATTCTCCACCGTCAGCTGCTGGGGAGGAAAAGAATGTTAGTTTCTTTTGCTTAAAAGCTTCAGATGATCATATTGGGAAATTTTAACTGTCCAGTGAAGGAAAACTGTTATTAAAATAATTAAGCAAATTTCTTGAACATAATTATAAAGTTTCTGTTCTATTTTTTGATATAGGACTAATAAATACTCATTTGCTATTTAAGGAGGGAAATGCAACTAGGATGGCTTACTAGAATCAGCGACTTACAGAAAATGAGCTGTAAAAGTTTGTGTAAACATTAAATAACCATCAGATTTTCTCTATAAGTCACTCAATACATTTTTAAATTACCACTCCCGTTCTTCAATAATCTACTCTTAAATTTTTGTTTTGCCCCAATCCTGACAAAACCAAGTCTTTGAAAGGAACAAACATAGGGAGGAGAACATACTCAGCCCATTTGAAGAGAAGCTGCAAGGTTCACTATTGCACAGATTTTCACTATAAACACCGCCATACGCTGCTTCATAACCTGGATCATATTTTTCTTCCTTAACAGCCATCTTCTTTGCATCCTCTGTGAGGAGAGTAAAAGGGAATTAGAACTGATTTTGTACAACAATTTAAAAATAGCTTTATTCAGAAATCATGATGAAGACATCTTTTTCTTGAATGTTCATGTATATGATACACCTTTTGCTATAATCTTTCAAACTCTTTGTAATATATGCTAAATTACCTCTTAAGAACTATAAAAGCCTATAAGATTTAACTGTAGGTAGGCTACCATGCTTCTCATATTGTCGACATCTGCAAGAGCACCCAGAGTAGATGGAAGACCTTGGGAAAAGAATATTTCAACAGTGCACCCTAGGACCCATTATCAGAACACTTTGTCCGCAAATATAATTTTCTTTTTTCCTGCCTTTAAATCCACAACGTACCTTCTTTAACATATATATACATGAAATGAACACAAGGATTGATAATGGCGACACACCTTGGGCAAGCTGCAGGTCAAATGTGTATTGCACCTCTTGAACGTCTGTGTTTCGCTCAATGCCTTTCAACTGATCTCTTAAGTCTTTCAGCTTAATGTAGTAATGAACTTTGTCTTGGGCTCGAGGAAACTGAGCGCACCTTGCACTGGATGACGGCATAACATAGCAGAGCTAGAATCGTAAAATTTTGTAGTTATAGGAATCTTGTAATTCTTTTGAATCCACTCATATTGAGATCAGAACATTTATCTTTCTTTGGGTTAATAACTTGATACTTGCCACATATCGATACATGCAAAACCAATAAAAGTAGTTGTGTCTGCATTGAAAATTGCAATATCTATCTATTACAAAGTCAGTAAATCAAAAACAATGGGACTCCACCCCCACAATGTTCACCTATCAATTAAGTCTTTTCTTCTTAATAATAAATATATGGTTAATAATTCTAAAGGCAGAAAAGGCATTTAAGTTTACAATGAAAAGTTTTGCCTCCCGATTCTCTATCTACGTGGTTCTCTTCCCTATACGTGGTTCTCTTCCCCAAGGGCAAAGTTGCTAGTTCCAGAAGTGTTCCATAAATATTACAATCAAATGTGTCTGAAATGTGTATTCTCTGTCCCCACTTTAAAAACACACAGAAATGGTAACATGCTCTATTCCCTGTCCTGTGCCTTGCTTTGGAGAAAATTCTCTATCGGATATCTGTATCAGAGTAAAGAGAACTTCCTTTTTTCTGTGTAGTACTTTTCATATATATTTAACCAGAGCCCAACTGTGAGCATTTAGGTTGTTTCTAATCTTTTAATACTATAAGCTATAGTAAAAACCCCTTGTACATATTTAATTTAGAATATGTGTGAGCATCTGTCAGATAAATTCCTAGAAATGGAATGGCTAGGGAGAAAGACTTTTATGTTTATCATTTTGGACGATAGCAATAAACAGTCCTTCATAGAGCATAACAAAATACATAACTATGTACCTCTTATATGTATAAAAGAGGGAGGCTACTAGATTATGGAGTTTTCAGTTGCAATTTCTACAAATTTCAAATTGGCCTCCATACCATGTATTATAGAAAAAAATACTTATTTTGTTTTGTTTATGAAGCATTTAGAAAATACTGATCCACAAATATATGTACATGCAAATGCTACCAGGTTCATAAGAGCACATTTTCCAATCTCAAGATATTCGTCAATCAAAATGATTCAGAAATTTGAAAAATGTAGATTTTTTTTTTGTTTCAAAGATGAACCACTAACATTATCAATAACTGTGAATATTTTATTAGAATAGATTTTAAAAGATAATTGTACTTACAGCTCATTATTAGAGCTTAATTACCTATCATGATATGATTCAAATTCACTTATTATTGTACTACTATGATCACATACCTGACTGAGCCTCATCTGGCATTGAAGGGACAATAATTCAGTATTCTATAGGAAGTAGCAAACTCATCTGTACAATTTTACCCGAGTAGATAAGGGCAGGCCTCAATTTAAAGAAAGATCAGTACTACAACCTACTTTACCAATTGCATACTTAAACGAAATTATAAACAGAAGAAATTAAATATGGGAAGTTCAAATGTACATAGGTGACAGAAACTTTATTCCGAGGTCACCACAAACATCTGTCAGCACAGCAGCTTCTCCATCACTTGAAATGTGATCTGTAACACATGGATCTGTGCATGTGTGTTCTTTTTTAAAGAGCTGTCTTAAAAAAACTTAAAACTATATTTAAGAAACAAAATTTGAACTAAACATCTGCAGAAGCTCTGCAGAAACAATAAAATTTGAACACTACTGAGTTATTTCGTGACCCTTTACATGTAAGACAATAGCACCAAGTGCCAGTCAGGCTGGCTGGATGTGTCTGCAACGGGACTGTACTAGTACGTGACTCTAAAATGAAATGGGGCCAACATATATAAACGAGGCAATCAGCAGTTTCACTAATCAAGACGTTTATATCTACATATTTGTTTCACAACTGAATAAGGGCTAACCCACTTGAGTTTGATAAGACTGTGCCATTAAATACATTGTGAATGTAGTGAACCAGCTCCTCTCAGTATTTTAGCCAAATAATATAACACCATTAACATATTTATCTGATGTTTCTTGTTCTAACAAAACTATAATAGTATCTGAATTAATATGCAACTGTTAGTTCAGGTTGATAGATATTATTTAATAAAATACAGTGTGGTCTTTTTTTAATGGCATAATTACAGTGGATATGACAAAAAGGAAAACTAGTTAGAAAAAAGATTCATATTTAGGTGATTTACACTTGTAATTTTAAGGACTTACAGTTTCTGTGTCTGGGATCTTATGAGGTTGAAGTCCAAATTCTAAGTTCTTAACCTTTACTCCAAAAACTTCTTTACTAAAAATTTCATAAATACCTAAAATGAAATACAAACATATTTACATTGCCCATAATGTTATCAAAGAAAAAAGATAAAATTTAAAAGAAAATCTTACATTTTCCATTAAACACTGCTATTCGTGGCTGATATTTCTGTAATTTCTGCACTAGAATACGTCCTCCTTCACGAAATTCTTTACTAAAATTGAATTAAAAAGTAGTCAAAATATAAGTTTGGCAATACTTATAATATGGTTAAGTTCAGATAGCTTTCACCAAAAGATCAATTCATATACTCCTTGTTAAGCTCAACTTAACTAGGTACATATGGTATTCCTAGAGTCCATGAGGCACCAGAATGGTCAAGGTTCCAACCAATAAGTGTTGCATAATTACCTGGAAAGATCCTTGCTGCCTGGTGTTGTCCTTTCCACCATATTGGTAAATCCAATACCATATTTCCCTGGTAATGTGTGATCATCCATATGGTTCAGCTGGACCTCACTCAGTCCTGACATAAAAAGACACTTCCCTGTGAAAAAGAGGGTTTGGTTTATTTCTGGAGAATGTCAAAGGTTTTTGCCCTACAGAGTCATGTGGCACTTTACAGTCTATTCTCAAAAAAAAAAAAAAAAAAAAAAAATTATAAAATAGGTTAAATACCATATCAAGTAGGTACTATACTATGATAAGCCCTTTGCATGGATTATCTCATTTAATCATAATTATATTAGGAGATGTAACTATTATTATCACCTTTTCATAGCGGGGTAAGGAAAATGCCTGTCAATAACACACAGCTAGTTAGCGTAGAAAACTCTGAAATGGTCTGTTTTCTTTTCTCATAATTGGTGATATCACCACTTGCCCCTGGAATACCTCAAACGACTAAATATACATCCATGGACTTAACATTCAAACACTTTGACAGTGGAGAAAATGAAAGGTTCAAACTTCGCAAGAAAATTAAAAAAAAATAGACAATATTCTATTAGTTCCAAAAACATATACTATCATTTGCCCTAAAGGTTTTTAATGTTACTTAGATAACCAGCTTGTATCACCTGAAGACCTCTGCATGCCTTGTCCTGTTAGGCACTGTTAGGTAAGGTGACTTATATATATAGGACAATAAAACAGTAGTTATACTTCGTTTTAAAGCTCACTCTACAAGGATGATGGTCTTTAATACTATTTTCTGTTAGACACAAAGTATCTGTGGAGCATATCTCTAATCACAGCATTTCTTAACTACTTAACTTGATTGCCACTGATCAAGGCATTTCATCTTTCCTAAGAAATGTGATCAGCAGAAATTTGGAAAGGTCGATATTCTGTCTATATTTGTACAATATATTGTTACTATGTCTGTAGATAACATCTAAAAAAATCTTTAAAAAAAAGGTAGCAAATCTCATTTGCGATCATTCAAACGAGAGAAAGTATTCCTTTCCATGCCCCTTGGCTCTCATAAACTGAAACATTAACAGTGACATATCATTTCAAACCTTTTACTTTTGTGTACACACACGGAAAACACGTATGGTTATTTATACATGTATACAATCTCTCTTATTAAAAACACAATTTGGTTAAAAGAAAAAAACCAGTAAACTATTAACAAAGATAATCCAGTTTAAAAGTAAAATAATAGAAAAAAGTAACCACTTACAAAAATGGTTTCCTGGTCCAGGGTAATGGTGCCCTTTGTAAGCAGCCATCAGTCCCGGGTTTATGCCAATCTATAAAAAATGTTTATACATTTTAGTCCTGAAAAGTAGGCTTTAAACCCTAGGGCTTCTGTGGAGGAGTGGCAGGCAAAACTAAATTTATTCAAGTAAAACTTCAATCTGACATCATAAGCAATATTGTTTACCAATTGCCGACTCCTAATCTAAACAAATTATTCCATTCTGAGGAAACATATAACCTGTAAATTAAAAGTGTTGCTGTTGTTTTTAAACACCAGTTTCACCTCCTCATACCCCTGGCCCCCAGCCCCACCCAACTGGCATGGAGGGAGCGAGGTCCTGCAGCAACCAGCCAACCTGAGCCCAGGTCCAGTCACGAGTCTGCTTCTCAGCCCTCCAAAAGCAGCTAACTCCGCATCATCTACAGTTGTTTGTATAATGATGTTTCTTAAAATTACGGATAAAAACCAAAGTTCAAAATCAGTGTTGTCACTTATGGAGAACTCACCGGTGTCATGTAATCTACATGACTCACATGGATTATTTTACTTAACTGCAACCCTATGAGGTGTGACAGTTAAGGGTCACGTCCTTATCTATGGTCACATCCATGCAGCGGGACTGGAAACCAGGCCCAGTCTGGAGCCCACCCTCTTATACACTCTCATATAAAACCATCTCATGAAGGTGACACCATTTACTACCAAAAGGATTCTTAGAAACGGTTCTTTTCAGCAAAATTATTTGCACGGAAAGCTAATTAATCCACCAATGCTATTTATAAAACCAAAGAAGGACAAAAGTTCTTACAATCACGATGTCCAGATTGAAGGTCAAAATGTCTGGGAGAGTCTTGGTCAAAAGTTCAGCTTCTGAAACACCATTAAAACGGTCAACTTTTCTTTTCACTTTAAATGTGTCTGTAATTTTTTCTTGCTTTTCTTTTGATTTGGTAGACTTGGCAGATTTTTTGGCCTCAGCAGGTTTCTTGGGTTCCACTGTTTTTTTTGGTGCTGTTTTTCTGGGTTTTCGCTTCCTTCCTTTTGGAGTCTCTGAAAGACAATGATTTCCAGGATGCAGATGCAGAAAACCGTAATTATAAACGTTAGGCAGCTTTCCCAGAAAAGTCACCCAATCAACATCTTTTTCACCTACTTCCCCACATCGGTCTTCTCTATAATATCCTCCCCTTGTTTCACCTTAGAACATAGTTCATGTGGCCTCATCTCTCACCTTCCTTTTTCCACTGGCTGTTCCTGGGATGAAATGTCCATAAAAAACAATGACTGATTTTCCACACAATCTTACCTGGCACCTTGGCCTCCCCATGGATGCAAAACATCTACGTGCTATGTAAAAAAATTCTAAATGTAAATACATAAATAGTTAAGTAAATGAATGAAAGAATAGGGAGAAAGACAGGGAGAAAGGGAAACCTTTGAACTCAATTTTCCCCAAATTTCTAGCAGGAGACAAAACCTCAAATGGCTATTCTATTCCACATACAGTTGAAGAGGTGAATTTAGAGGTGCTGAGGATTAAATCTCTAGCTGGCAAGATTTTTTCAAAAGGCAAGACGAGGGATCTGATATCAGGACCTAAAGTAGACTTTCTCCATGTCAGTACTGACATTTAGGCTGGATAATTTTCGGTTGTGGGGGCCTGTCTCATACATTATAGAATATTTAACATTTTACATTTAACAGCAACCTTGGCGTTTGCCCACTAGATGCCAGCAGAATCATAAACTGAAACTGTGAACACGTTTCTCCTACAATGTTGCTACACTGGAGAAAATCATTACCTTCTCTCCACCCTCCCAACCCCCAAACTTATTCTAATTCTCTGTCTTGGTGAATAGTTATCTCCTTCATCCTAATTGCCTAGGAGTTTCTTCCAGATTCCTCTTTCTCCCTTGTTCCCCACATGAAATCCATTTACCATGGCCAGGTAATGCCACCTTCTGAGTAGTTCCTAATTCTGTCCTTCTCCACCCCGTCAGGTCATTTCATCCCTGGATTATTGTCTCTAATCCACTCCTTGCCTCCAAGTTCTCTTACTCTCTAACATCCAATCTATCTTCTGTAATACTTCCAGGCTGATATTTTAAAATACTATTATATTTAAGTCTCCCTCTGCTTACATCCTTTCAACAGCTCTCTCTTCACTATTGCCTTCAGGACAGGACAGGATATATATTATTTTAGGTTAAATAAATCTCGACTGCCCCCTATCCGGCCTCCTCTCTCACTATTTCTTTGCTATACGCCGGACTCCAATGACAGGGAATCACCATGTCAGGCTTCTTTGTGTCTGTGCTGTGGCACATGCTGCTCCCTTGGCCTGGAATTTTCCCCATCCCATTCTTTGTGGGGATAACGTCTCCTCACCCTTGAGTTTCAGAGGTCTGAAAAGCTGCTTCTGAGCCTCAGTTGGAGCTAGGTGCCAACCCCGTGAGCTCTCCCAGCATCCCATGCCCTCTTCATTGCTTTGTGTGTTGAGGCAAAATGTGTGTTGACTTATTATTTTCCCTTACTAGATTATGAGACATTCCATGGCAGGATCCATATTCTTTTATTCCTCCCCAAATCTATCATAGTATCTGGAACATACTAAGTAGTTAAAAAGTGGATTAAAATTTTTAACATTAAAATCAAGCTAAAATCTATCATTAAACCCTTTCTTAAATAAACTTTCTAAACCGATAGCTAATTTTCTGTTCTATCCCAGTGAAAACTACCTTGGACAGGTTCCTGAGCAGGAGTTGGGTCTGGAACTTCTGCTGACCTTTCCTGTTCATTCGTGACTTCCGTATTAGGAGCTTCGGCCATCATTTGTTGAAATGGAAATGAATAAAAAGCTTGAGCCTGCTGCAGGGAATAGCTGAAAGAATATAAGATATGAGGATAAAATTACCCAGATGTAAGTTTAAGTGACTAGCTAAAAAAAAAATCTTCAGTATCCAAATATTTTGAAACCAGACTGTAGTGTTTATTTCGAGTTGAAAATAGGTGAAAAGAGAGGAGGAAGATCTAGGCTCACGTGTACACATGCACCCCATCTTTGCTGAGTGCCTAGTAACCAAACATTAATTAATTTTCACATGGTTTAATGACGACATGTGTGATCAATAAAACTTACCAGTCCTGTCAAGTCAGCCTGTACTTTCTCTGAATTGGGAACTTTCTGGTACAGAAATTTGAAAGGCCACCAAAGAGAGTTAAAACATCCACAAAAACAATCTGTGTTCCTATCCTCGGTATTCACTCCTCTTGTCACAAAGATTTCCTCTACAGGGAATAACTCCCGGCCTAACTCCCCCTCCCTGCTTTACCGAGATAAAACTGACGTATAATGTTGTGTAAGTCTAAGGTGTATGACGTACTGATTTGATACACTTACCTACCGCAAAGTGACTGCTAACACAGCTTTAAGTTTACACTCCATCAAGTCACGTAATTACCGTTTCTTTTTTATGGTATTACCACCTACTCTCTTAGCACCTTCCGAGTATATAATAGTGTTATTAGCTACAGTCACCACGTTGCCAAGTAGTCACCCTTCCTCCAATTTAAAGTTCTCTGTTGGTTTATTTGCCTATTTACTTATCTTTTCATTGGATCTGTTTTTTAATTGTTGCTGGGTTTTTTGCTTTTTTGGCACTGAGGACTAGAAACGGGTATTTTGTAAATGTCTACAAACTTACAGGAAAATCCACTCTAAATCTCTATTCTGATTATTTAAACTCTGTTCAAAATATTCTGAGTGTTTTGTTCATTGTAAGGGACTTAGGCCTTCACAGAAAACAATTTCCAAAAAATATTTCTGATGACCACAAATGACTCTCAAGCTGCTGGAACAGCACATAGCTACGGAAGTAAACACGTTATGAAACTCAACTAATGTCGTTAATCATATATTAAGGAAAGAAGACACTAGGAAATAAAGTAGACAAGTGCCATCGACCATTTGAAGAGAAAAGTCCTATTTTCTGTGGCAAGATGCTCTACTCACTAGTTTTCTTTCTCTGTGACATGTGGAGGAAGGCAGGAAGCTCGGAAAGCAGAGATTAAAAAGGCAAACTAGCAGCAAGCACACTCTAAATGGGTCAATTTTAGAGCAAGTAAATCAGACCCTAATAAAATTGTTTTTTTAAAAAGGCAAACTAAAGCATTCTCTTGGAAAAGTGTGAATGGCTGACATAGGTACAAGGTAACAGACTGTCCATGGTGGTTGGGCTGGATGTTAGATTCTCAAAGAAAAACAGGGCCCAATCCTGGTTATGCAACAGACAAACCACTGGAGAAGCATTTTTACTTCAAACTATCTTTAAGAGTAAGTTGTTTGGTTACAAAATTAGTGGGAAAATATTAAACTAGATCTTAAGAATTTTATTTCCTTAAATATACTGTTCTCAAATTATATAGAAAATAAAAATATGATTCAGTAAAAATTAACGAGAAAATATGATGCAGCTCCTAAAAATTAAATGTATTGATATGCTGTAAAAGCGCAGAAAATGTTTAATGTATATTTTACTTATTTATTTATTATTTATGCCTACGGCACCTAGTCTTCCTAGGTCGTCTCCCATCCAAGTACTAACCAGGTCCGACCCTGCTTAGTTTCCAAGATCAGACATCGGGCTTGTTCAGGGTGGCAAGGTCGTAGACCATGGACTGTGGCTCCACTGGGGTGTGAACCCAGGAGCTTCTGCGTGTAAAGCAGACGTGCTAACCGCTACACTATGGAACCACGCCCATTTAATGTATATTTTAAAGTTGGAAAAAATACAATAGTATTGTAAACTAAGGCTACATATAGGGAAAATATGTATATAAGGACTAGAAGTTAAAATGTAAAAATGAAGAGAAGTGCTTTAACTGTGCCCAGTATAATGTAAAATGTCCTTTTTTCACACTTTTCTTTAATACTACTCAGCTCTTTTCAATAAATTGTCAAAATGTTGGTTGTTCAATATTTCTGATTTAAATATTCTAATGAGGAGTTGGATAAGGCTAGGTTACATTGTGAAATCGTGGCACTTACTATCTGGAAATGCTAATAAAACAAACTGTGACTTTTGGTTGTGGCCAGTTTTACCGAGACACTAACAGCCTCTTTCAGCTGGAATATATAAAAGTAAAGATGTATGATCACAATAAATGAGTGGCCAAAAGAATGCACGAGGTCTGTCCTTAGTCTATCACACCGTCAGGAAGGCAACCTACCACTCTGAGTTTCACAGATGTGTCCCATTTTGAGCACTTCACAAAAATCCAAACTTAAAATACATAAATTAGGGAGCCGCCATTCATATTACAAAAAGGTTCTGAACTTTAAAAAAATAAATTTATAAAATGTGGCTCCCTTGGCATATTTAGGGGTTATTCCGCATCTTTAAAAATTCTGAGGCTCAGAAAGTGAAAATTAGTATTTTCAAAATCAGTTGACGGAAATGAAGAATAATTTAAAAAAAAAAAAACTAGTTTATTTTAGAGATACATATCAATTATGAAAGGAATCTAGAAATGTATCTATCCCTTAATCTTCTAAAAATGATATCTGGCACTTTATGGTGAATTAAATAAGAACAGAAATTAAAAAAAAAATAAAGCTATGGAAAATAAAATGTGTAAGTTCTGAGCAAATATATGATCTTTGAACCTTAAATATACCCTGATCATCAAAACAGCTTCTGAATAGCCAGAACAAAAGGAAAGAAGGTGGATTACAACACTCTTAATTACTTGGCAGAAGAAAGCATTACATCTGTACAAAAACATTCATGAACTTGAAGGCTGGGAAGTTAAAGAGTTCTGGATAATATTATTTTCTTTTATCTCATAATGGTTATATTTGTAACCAGCATAATCTCCTTCAACTTTACTGTGACACTATTTCTTAAATACATTTGTTGTATTTACACATGGTAAAAGCCATTTTATAATTCAGAATTCTGCAATGTTTCTGAACAAAAATCGTCTAAGCAACAAAAGAGTACTTGGTCAAGTCGTTCATCCTCTTAGGACCTGTGGTCCCTTACCATGAAAATGAGGGGTGAGATTTGGTGATATAGAGAGAATGTGTAGAAAATCGAACCAAATCTGGATGCGCCCCAAAGAGTTTTTATTTTCTAAAACACCCTGATATCGAACGTATAAGTATGAATAATTCTATTTCCCCTAGTTCGCTTTTTTCCCTGTCATTTATGTTTGTTCCCACGACTGTTCTGTGCTACCTCTCTTTTCTCTGCTGTTAACCCCTTCCTCTCTCCTAGCCTCCATAGCTTCCTCTCCCCTGCTCTTGAGGAACAGTGCTCAAAGGATTGGTTTTTATAACTGTCTGAATTTGATGAACCGTGTATTTTCTGATAGTCTTTTCCAAAACATACACACATGGATGTACACACATGCACGCACACACACACACAACTGAGAAGTCCGGTTAATTCAGATTTTGCTGTATTTTTAAAAACTAACTCTGTAAGGGTTTTCTCGAAAACGAACAAGTCCAACCTCTCTAATCCACAGTTATTTTCCACTATTTTAAAGATTTAAGCTGCTCTTTCTAAAGACATTTGTCTTATTCCATTCAGGCCACTGTAGCACAATACCATAGACTAGGGGACTAATGAACAACAAATAATTTATTTCTCACAGTTTTGGAGGTTGGAAAGTCCATGTTCAAGGTGCGGGCAGAGTTAGCGTCTGGTGAGGGCCTCCTTCTTGCTGTATCTCACATGGCAGAAGGGGTGAGGGGTCTCTGTGGGACCTCTTTTATAAGAACACTAATGCCACTTTGTAGGGCTCTGCCCTCATGACCTAATCACTTCCCCAAAGCCCCCCACCTCCAAATATGATCATATTGGGGGGTAGGTTTCAACATATGAATTCTGGAAGGACATATTCAGTCTATAGGAACATTTTATTATTTTCATTTAAACCAGCACATACAACACTGAATACTCACCAAAGTAACAATCAATGCTAAATAATTCAAGTTTAATAAAAAAAGGACTAGTTATATAAACTATGATGGAATATCACTGCAACTATTTAAAAGACTGCATTCAATATTGCTAAGCAGGGTGTGCATATTCACCATGCAGCACTGGGTACTTACTATGCACTATCTACTAGAAACTGTAAACATAAAGATTTAGAATGAACCAGAGTGCCCAGTTCATTTAACTACTCTTCGTACAGTATGATTTCAAGGTTTCTCACTATTTGGTCATTTTCTGGTGCTCAGAAGCAAACAGATATAGCCTCGTCATCCTGAAACTGAGCAGGGCTATCAAGTTTCTCATTTTGGAGACATAGTACAGAACCCATTACATTATCTTTACTGGCACCCACATTACATTGTTGATTCACACTGAATTCATCATGAGTGAAAACTGCCCTTTTATCACCTTGCTCTCATCTCACACTTGTATCATTAATTTTCCTGTATGTAAGTGCAGGATTGTGCCTCTTTTTGTAAAAGATGATTCACCATTCCAGCCAGGTCAGTTGATCTAGATTCTGATTCAAACTATCACTTCCACAAACCCCTCCCAGAGTTAGGTCACTGACACATTTAATCAGCATTTCATCAGCACCTGGAAATTGTTAAAATTATGAAGAGAGCAAAGTTAAGGTAGAACTAAATGGCACAATCAGTAAAGGCCTCTTTTCTGCCTGTCCTTGACTCAGCAGTAAACCAGCTTTTATTTCACATAATTAGACTGCCATGAGTCCACCTTCATCTTGCCCACAAAAAAAGAGGTATGGCACAGTTCAGGAGGCAGGCTTTTGAAGCCACACTGCCTGGGTTCAAATTTCAGATCTGCCATTTACTAGCTCTGTAGGCAAGTTATGTCCCAACTTCCGCACCTGTAAAATGGGCATAGTTGCACCTAATTTATTGGTCATGAGGACTAAATTAGTTAACACATGTAAAACACTTAAAATAGTGATATACAGTAAATTTGCTGTAACAATAATAAAGACAGCAGGATGACTGAATATTTTAGGTACCTCATCATCCTTCTGATGCTGTCTAATCTAGTATCATTGTCTAAAAGAGACAATGCTTGGTTGGTCTTGCTTTTTTCTGAATTTATACTATCATATAGTGGTCGCTAATTTCTTTTAAATATGCTTAATAACCTCTGAGAAGTAAATATTTTGTTTAGGATCAACGTAAATAAATTAGAGGATAGATTCCATCTTTGGAAGAAATAGGGACTCACATGTTTATGTTCAGGCTTCAGGCCCCTCTGCTATTGTCTGTAAGTTCTTAAAGACTGCTGTAATGTGGCCTCTCACTTAAAATCCAAAGCCAGGAAATACAGTTTCTGTTACAGCAGCTAAAAGTTCTTTGAACTGCCCTCATCGACCTTGAGCTTTAAACCTCTTACATTCATATTGCATTTCCAGTCTAAAATCATTTTTCTTAACATATTAGACGCAAAATCAAAATCAGAACTAAGTGCTTATGTCTTCTGTCACTGTTAACACCATGCTAGTAAATCAGGCAGAAAACCCAAACCTTTCTTTACTTTCTTTTTGTCCGTACCAAACTAAAAGATGTTCTTCTTGGTCTCTTTAACATTTCTGGAATGCCTGATCTCATCTGAGGGTTAATATTTCATATCTGTATTCTCAGTGGTCTGTGTCACAATATTCCAGTCCATGTCACACTCTTCCAGTCATATTTGATTTGGCATTCTACTTCCATCTCTGGTAGGTGTCCTTTTCATGCCTGATCTCATTAGAAACATACTCATCCTCTTCTTTTTTTCCCTCTAAGTGCTAGTTAATGACCCTTGAACTATCTTTTCTTTTTTAAAGGTTCTATAAGCCATAGAATTTTTTCTTTGAACTTTTTGAAATTAATCTTCTGAAATAAAAAGCAAATTCATTACCACCCAGCATTCCATTCCTTGATTAGCACAAAGGGTGACAGAGAATCACTTTCTCAGGATCATATGGGGCCTGTCACTTCAGAATCCCCAAGAATAAACTCCTCACAGTATTAACACAGAATTCTCCATATTTTTTGTGGTTAAAGTTTTGCCTATAACCTAATGGATGAAGTGAAGGCGAAATATAAGACAGTTTTGAGTTAAACATTGTAACTAAGACCTATTACTTTGCTGTATAAGACACCTACATGGTCTCATAACATGTAATTCATTTAATGGTAAGCTTTACCCAGGTTCCCATTCTAATCTGAAGATTACAAAGGTGAAAGAGATTTCCACAGTTCTGGTGAATTATTTTATCTGTAAAGTCTTTTGGGAAAAAAGTGGAGTACTTTATTTCAGGATTTGATCCACAAAGTCAGGATAAAGTTCCCACTTTATCTACATGTATCTCCTAAACTGACTATTCTGGTTATGTAACTCCTACAAAACACCCATTCACAGGATATCAGAACTGGATTCCAGAGATACTCTATTTTACAGACAAGAACAGGCCCAGAGTACTTGCCTACGTTCAGGGCCCATTAGCCAGAGAGGATAATTCTTTGTAGATCTAATAGCATTTTTTGCCAATATAAATCATTACTTTTTTAAAAAGACACTGTTACCATATATAATTCTTTAGTTTTTCATTTGGTTTTCTGCCAATTCAAATTTCAAAATCTCTTTTACAAAACGTTCTCTCCATGCATCTATCAGTCCTCAAAGGACATATTGAAAGTAGACTCTGAAGTTCGTCTCCGAGACCACTTGAAGACATTTTTGGTTGCCTTCTTGGGAGTGTCATCCATAGTCTCAGCATTCAAGAACTGTAGTATGTCAATGTTATCTACCTTGCGGCCCGTGACATCGCGACATCGCTGTTGGGGGAAGGAAGACACAGTAAATCTACTAACTCTAAAACGAAAAACTCCTGGAGGGATACGTGCTACTCCATCTCTACAGCTCTTTGCATAATGAAGGGTGAAGGACAATGTAACCAACAACGGCAACCAGAAATATCTATACAAACCTGCTAGGTCCTTACTAACACATTTCAAAGACGGGTAAATGCTGGGAAGAAAGGAAGGAAGGATGAGTGGTCCAGGTGCCGGAGTAGTCAGTCATCCCATCACCTGTCTAGGTGAGGAGTGGCCAGAGCAGGCCGGCACTGCGCACGCGCAGTCCCGGCCTTTGTACTGTGCCCGCGGCACTTAAAGACCCCAACGTGCGTGCGTGCGTGCGCCCGCCAGCCCCGCCGCAAGGGGCACGAGGGGCGCGGGGTCAGCGGCGGTGCCCCGCCTTGGCCTTACCTGTCCGCGTTCTCCGCTTCCATTCCCTGGTGCCGCTGGCGTGAACGGCTACTCCTGTCAGATAAACGAGCGACTAGTCGCTGTAGTACGGCGTACGTACAGCGGTATGACAATAACCAAAGGCTTGGACACGAATGTTGGAAGAACTGGGACAGCGGCTAACGCTCAAGCTCCTCCCCCAAGGTTCTAGCTCCCCCTCCCCCCAGCCCTCTTTTGCGCGGCGCTTCCGTTTACTCGGAGCCAAATCCCACGACTCGTGGGAGTCACGTGACGTTGGGTAGCCCAATCACATTTGTTCCTGTCTCACTGCTCCGGCTCGCAGCTTGGCCTTTCGGGAAGGGTGGAGGACAAAAAGGGAGGGAGGGAGGAAGGGGGAGCGCTCTGCTGACGTAAGCTTTTGTCCGCGCAGACTCTTTGGTGGTAGGCGGATGGTGGGGGGTGAGTTGGTGCTGTCTTTTGGGGGCGCTGTGTATGTGGGGCGGTTATGCTTGTCAGGATCATCCAGGCCTTTCCAACCTCAATTTTTTCCCGATTAAAAACTTTTGCATTAATTAGCAATCGCGATGTAGGGGGAAGAAGAAACGGTGGAACCGGAAAACCTAATACAGAGTCAAGGCCTGTGTAACATCTGGGCCTCAGTCTTCTAATCTGTAGGTTGAGGTGATTGTAAAACTGCTTTGTAAAATGTAAAACTTAACATGAACTATTGTCTGCTTTGCTTTGGGTGTGTAAAAATATTAATGTTTGAAGTCTATGATAGTAGGTGCCACTCAAACATCAGTTTTTCCTTATACCCTTCCAGACTATCCGTTTTTTTTTTAATGGCTCTTACAGCTAGTTTTTGTTTTATTCTCAAGTTGTTACTAGTGTTTGTACAAGGACTTCATTAACTAACTTCATAGAGATACACTTTTTCTCTATAGTTTTCATGATGAGAAACACGGCTACTGTATTAGCTTTCCCTAGTTAAGCCGTGGTAACAGATGACGCCAAAATCTCAGTGGCTTACAGCAACAAAGATTCATTTTCTCAGCAATGCAGCTTTCGAGCTGGGAGTTGGCTGTGGGTCTGTGCTTCGTGTGTCTTCTATATTCTGGGAACCAGGAAAGGGCTTTCGTGAGTAAATATAAAATGACTAATTTGTATTATATCAATCACTTAAAACTTTTAATATTTAAAACATTTTTGAGAACTTTTACAAATACTGTGTTTTGTAGTAGGTGTTATTCAGAATCTCATTCATGGTAGGTATATGTAGATCCTGACTTTTTTTTCTTTTTGTAATGGAAGTGCCTAACAAGCTATGATTGCTGAGGCATTCATTTCAGAGAAGCATCAACTTCATAGATTGGTTTTCTAAAACAAACATATTGCCAGACACTCTACTACATAAATAGCCAGTCCACCTACCCCAGCTGAAGCTCTTTTGTTTTAGATATCTTGATGGATTTCAGTAACTGACCATTTGGGCTACTTTTTTTTTTCTTCCTATTTAAATTTCTACTCTTCTATTTTAAATTCACTGACGAAGAGTAAACTAGTGAAACCCCAGGCTCCCACCTTGCGCCTTGCTGTGTGGCTTCAAGTGTGCTGTGTCCCCAAGTGTGCTGTGTAATTTCCAGGCCTTGTAAATAATATGTATCTTTTCACTGTTTCCTGATGGTTATTGCTGGGGGGTGCCTAGCAATTAAAATAAGAACCATAATGGCTGATTCAACTGCAACATTGGTTTTTGGTAGCCTGAGACCAATACAAAACAGTAGGTATTCATTGAATATTTGTTGAATTAATGAATGAACAACAGCCCAGCCTCTCTTTCTGGTTTTTCTCATCACTCAGGACCAGGGTCTAGAAAAGTTTTAAGGCAGGTGGCTTGTCTCACTGATTTCAGAGAGAATTCTGGTGACTGAAAGTGTGTTAAGAGCTACAAGCTTTTTCTCAGGTGGTTTTCACTCAGAAAGAGTTACAGTTGGGTAGCAAGGATCTCCCTCACTGTGGGGTGCTGCCAGTTCTGGGCCTGCCAGCTCCATTCATAACCTCAGCAGACCAAGGGCCTCTACTTAGTTTTATCTCTCAAAAGGAAGTGTTTCCTAGAAGAGTTGTTAGGGAGCGGGACATTGAACTTGGAAGTGGCAAAGCAGTCACAGCAAAGTGGGTCCTGTTTCATCAATGTCTCACAGAATCTGAGTCTGGAGGACAAACTTGTTCTGCCTGTGAGCCTTGTGCACCAAAGCTTGGGGGAAGCAGAAGAAATATCCTTTCTTTGCCAAATTATGTCTCTACTTCAGAGACACCTTGTATGATAGGACAACAAAAGAAAGGCCAAGTCACTTCATCTTGTTTCTCTTTTCCTCACAGTTCTCTCTCTTAAGAACCTGGTAAGCTTGCTTAAAGTGGTTGCCCAGGGAAGGTGGTGATGTGGAGAGATTAGAGGCACAAAGAAATTTTGGGGGTTAACTATAATTGAAAATAAATTTTAAAGAGAAAGAGGCATCCAAAAAAATACTTTTTTGGGGTGACGGATGTGTTCATTATTGTAAGGATGGTTACACAGGTGTACACGTCAAACCATCAAATTGTGTGATTTAAATAGATTTGTGTCAAAAGTACCTCCGTAAGTGTTTAAAAAGTGTATCACGATTCATGTTATACATGCAACCATACACCTTCAGAATTCGGTCTTGTATTAACTTTTTGCTTATGAAAAATCAACCCATAACCAAAGCACAATCTAAAAATGGAGAAATTACATAGTCCATTTCTGGTTTCCTTTTTTCCAGTAGCGCCAAAGCACAAGGGCATAGCCGTCTTGATGGGGCTGTTTCAAGTATCAAAGGATGCCTGGCACAAGGAAGGACAAATGATGCGATAATCCAGCCAAGGGCCGATCCTGCAATTCGACATCTGCCAGGGGAATCCTACTCTAGAGAAAGTGACGAGCGCGACAAAAGCCCGGGGCTAGGAAAAGACCGGTATCCGGGCCCCAAGCCCCGCTTCCGCCCAGGTCACATGCCCGCGCCGGCAGTGCCGCTGCCCGCCCGCTGGCTGCTCCGGCTGCCGAGCGCGCCTCCTGCGCCCTGACCCGCGGCCGAGCGCCTGCGCCCTCCGCGGTATAGTCTCTCCCTGTAGGGCCAGTGGGAGCCGGGTCTGCTGTTCAACCAGGAGTTTAAAGGGGCGCGGGGACACCACGCGGGGTTGGCCTTCCGCTTTCTCCTCAACAGCTCTTTAAATTCTGAAGGCTCAGCCCCCGACACCAAGAAACCATTGAAAGCTGGTCTCAGGCCCGGAAGGGACGGTCGTCCTCTCAGTGTCCTTGCTTCATACTCGAGGACACGGGGCGCCGGGGTGGGAGTGTTCTGACCCAAGTGTTCTGACTCCGCCCCTCCATTGCCGTGTCGCCTATTTCGTTTTTAGTTGTGAGCTGAGAACCTTTCAACACTGCGGCTTCGCTCCCCATCTAGCCCACCGGCCATGCCCGCGGGCGTGCCCTGGACCACCTACATGAAAATGGTCACAGCCAGCCTCTTGGCCATGTTCGCAGGGGCTGAAGTGGTGCACAGGTACTACCGGCCGGACCTGGTGAGTGTTGGAGGGTCCTGTTCCTAGCTCCTGGACCACTCCATTCTCTCTATAGCAGAAAAAGTGATCTTAAAACGAAACCAGGAGCACACCTGCCCTGGGCGGAAAACCTTAGGACGGCATCCCATTGCAATTTAGAGCAATGTATGTCCTTCTCGTACACAGAAATCATATGCAATCTAAAGGTCTTAAACAGTTTGGCACCTTCTTGCCACTGGCTTTATTATACCATTTACTCTGTTGCCTCTTGCAGCCACAACAGCTTCTAGCTGTTTCTCAGACTCATCCAGCCTTGTTCCCACCTCAAAGCCACGCTTTTTCTCAGAATGCATTTCTCCCAGATCTTGGCTTCAAGTCTCTGGTCAGTTATCTCCTCCAGCAATGAGAGTCCTTTGGACAGCTTCCAAAGGTTGCTCCTCTGCTCTTCTGTCTCAGTCTTTTCCCATAGAGTGCTTGTCAAAATTTGCAATTATTTTATTCCTATTTCTATTTATTCTTTGTTTCCTACATTAGAATGTAAGCTCCACAAAAAGCCTGTGCTACAATAAGATACCACTTCATAATCATTATGATGGCTATTAATTTAAAAAACAGCTAATGACAAGTGTTGGTGGGGATGTGGAGAAATTACACTCCTCAAAGTGCTGTTAGGCATGTAAAGTGGTGGGGCTGCTGTGGAAAAGTCTTGCAGTTCCTCAGACAGTTAAGCAGAGTGATCATATACCAGCTACTTCTAGGTTTATATTCAAGAGAAATGAAAACACGTGTCCACACAAAAACTTGTATGCAAATGTCACAGAAGTATTATTTCTAAGAACCAAAAGGTGGAAAGAATCCAAATGTCCAACTGATGAGTGGACAAATAAAATGTAGTATATGCGTGTAATAGAATATTATTTGGTCCTAAAAGGAAATGAAGTACTGATATATGTGACAATATGGACGAACCTTGAAAACATGTTAAGTGAAAGAAACTAATCACAAAAGACCACCTATTATATGATTTCGTTTATATGAAATATCTGGAATAGACGCATCTATAGAGACAAAAATATTAATGGTTACCTAGGGCAATGCTTCGCTGTGTGGAAAAGGGAGTAACTGCTAATGGGTTGGAGTTTCTTTTGAGGGTGATGAAAAAGTTCTAAAATATATTGTAGTGATGGATGCACAACTTTGTGAATATACTGAAAGCTATGGAATTGTATAAATAGGTGAATGGTATGGTATTGAATTATATCTCACTAAAGCCTTACAAAAAAATGTCTCCTCAGGCCTTTCCTGACCACCTTTCTTGAAGGCAGTTTTATGTATTTTTTTTTTTTTTCTCACTGCTTTATGCATGATGGAGAGTCAATAAAAAGCCCCGGAATGACTATCCAGATATGGAAAGCTTTATTCAAATTTGTGATCCATCAATTGATAGTGATGTTAAGCTCTCCCTCTGTAAGTCCTGTAGTACTTAAGACATAGCTTAGATGATAGAATCAGATAAATATAGGGCTGGAAAGGGACTTAGATCAACTGTGGGTTCTCATAAGATTTATCTTTGAGTAGCAGGGGACTTTTTGTTCTTTTTCACTCTTTATTCTCTGAATTCTTTCAGGTTACATTTAATTACAGTCTAAGAAAGCAGTGGCATCTTTGTTTGTTTATTTATCTACAGACAATACCTGAAATTCCACCAAAGCCCGGAGAACTCAAAACAGAGCTTTTGGGACTGAAAGAGAGACAACAAAAATCTCAAATTTCTCAGCAAGAGAAACCTCAAAATACAACTCTGCCAAGAACTCTGTAAATAATGTCTTAAATATGTGTTTTTGAAATTTATTGTCAAACTGCTCATCCTTAAGTACCTAATACAATCCTAACTACACGAAGAGGTGCTCAGTAGATATTAACTAATACACTGAGATTTATTTATGGTTTGACCAATGGTTCTTGAAAACTGCCAAAGCTTATATCATCAGCTTCTTGAATGTAGTTTGATAGATATTTAGTTGTGAATATCATGTAAGATAGGGTATTTACAATGACTCTTGCCCTCGTAATTCTTGATTGTTTCTCCGAATGAGCTTGAGTATAACAACAAATAGAAATTATAAATGAACTGTAATAAAAGTAACATTGACAATGAGTGCTTATGGTGCTAAGTTAATGTTTCTCTAAATATTGGAAAGTACTGTTAACAAATTAAGTTGAAATATTTAAAGTTTGAAGTTTTTTTGGAATCGTATACGTAACAAAATTATAATAATTGTGACTCAGACTGTCACAATTTCTTTACCTCCAAATTTGGGAAACCATGTTAGCAGTTTTTCTTATGAAATATATTTAAAGATAACTGAAAAACTTAAACGAGTGTGTCATGAGTTGAACTGTCTCCCACCCCACTCCCTGCCCAGTACAGGTGAATGTAACCTTATTTGGGAATAGGGTCTTTGCAAATGGAACCGAGTAGAGATGAGGTCATTAGGGTGGGCTCTGATCCAATACAAATGGTGTCTTTAAAAGAAGAGGAAAATACCATTTAAAAACAGACACACACAGGGAGAACGCCACATGACGACAGAGGCAAAGACTGGAGTGATGCAGCTAACGGCCGGGCAACACCAGGGATTGAAGGTGACCACCAGAAGAAGCGAGGAAGAGGCAAGGATTCAGCCCAGAGTCTCAGGTCATGGCCCTGCTGACACCTGGAGTTCAGACTTCTGGCTTCCAGAACTGTGAGACAATAAATTTCTGTTTTCTTATGCCACCCAGTGTGTGGTACTTTATTGTGGCAGCCTCAGGAAACTGATAAAAACATTTCAACCCTTTTCTGAGTCTAAATATAGAAAAGTAATTTATAGAACCGTTAGCTTTCTGTGCAGGGCTATTTTTTTTTTCAGTAGAATTCTGCATTCTTAAAGATAATGTCTAGGCTTACTACTTAGCCAGTTAGTAAACTCCTACCTGACAGATCTTTGAGGTCAGTGTTGAAATCTTAAATATTAAATTCCTAAATGCAAGCAAAACGCTTTTGTTTTATTCTCTGTAGTAAACACCCTTTCCAATTTAATAGTATAAAGCAACTAAATGAAGTGGCTTATTTCCAGCCTTATATATAAGCTCTTTCTTGCACCTATGTCATTTGGTACCTTATCATATGCTTCTAGCACAAAGAGGATCTCCACTTGTTAGTGACAGATGCACAGTAGCCCTAGGGAAAAGGCTGGGAGATGGAGTTTTTAAATGAGACTGCTTGCTCTTTGCTATTTTATTTCCTGTGATCTTGCGCATGAGCTGTTCCTTCTCTGGATCTAATTTCATAGCTACTAATCGAATCCTTTTTTTCTTGAAATAAATTGTATACTTTACAAATGGTGAAGGTTGCCATAGCTGTCACTGATGGCAAGATCTTTAAATCAGGCTGGAAGAAGTATGACTCTTTTTTTAATCACAGGAATTTAAAAATGGGTTCCTAAACACTCACTCAGTAATTCTAATCTAATTGCTTAACTTCCTCAGAGTTGGAATTCCAAAGTTTTCAGGAAAGATACTTGATTTAGTATAAATCAACAACACATTTTTTTTTTTTTTTTTAACCCTGAACTAGTTTCAGCAGTTGAATTTGCTATATGGAGTTTTTCTCATTGTTAAACTAACATTTTCAAATTCTAGTTCTCCACAAACTTTAGTACACGAATACCAAATTGGTGAGCTTTGGCAGTGCATTTTGTGGATACCAGTGAGGAGCTCCTTATTCTTTCCAGAATGAAGGGCTGAGGCACTGCTCACCCTTTGCGTGACTTGCCCCTTGGGGCCAATGTCTGCACAAAGGGAGGTGAATTCAGTGGACCATACTTCAAAAGGACCCCTTACCCCATGTCTTTTATACGTATAGAGTGATTGGTCTGGTTATTGAGGAAGAGTCATGATTTGAACTCAGTTCTCCTATAGGACAATAGCTTCCGGAAGGTGAATTATTAATTTTATAGTATTAAAAACTTCCTAAAATAAAAATGCCATTATTTTAGTAAACACTGATTTTAAGTGACTTTCACCAAGAAATACATTGTTTTCCTTTTTTGAAGTGGACCCTCACTGTGAAAAATACACTGTTGGGCATGAGAATGTGTCACCCAGACTCGCCAGAGGCTTGTGGCCCCAGTGCCTACTGCTATCAGCAAGCCACCCTCAGCCGTCAGCCCCTGCAGGGATTACCTCAGCTCAGTGGCCTTTCTCAAAGCCACACTACCTGAAGAGGCCCATGACTGATGATAGATTGGGTAGAAAGGCCCAGTCATTTCAGCACAACACAGGTGAGCAGCTCTGAGGGGCCCAACTGCAGCTCCACAACTCCCCAGGGGGCTGACGGAAGCTGTCCCTGGACCTGCATTGCAGTTTAGCTTCTCCCTCTGCTCAATCCCATTTCCTTTCCTTCCACAGGGATTGATAAAAGGGCGCTCCTTAACACATCCTATACACTGAACTCCCATCTCGGTGCTTTGCAAACCAAATGTATGACATGTACAAACCAAAAGTTTAAAGTAGTACACCAGATTACTCCATAATAAAGCTGTGGGGAAGAAAAAGTCCAAGATAGACCAGTTACAGCCTATTTGGTAATGGTCAGTTACTGTGCAAAGTCTCTATGACGTTGGTACATGTTTTCACCAAAAAAAAACGAGTGATTATGCTCTTCATGCTTCCTGTTGGAAACAATGGAAATTCAGAATTTGTCATTGGAGGATTCTGAGGAGCATTAAATTTCAGATGTCACTAATGTAGTACATTCTAATGGCTTTAACTTCTGCAACAATCTTCATTAATGGCAATTTATTGTGGCCAAAAAGTTGGAACCATTACAATAGCTAACATCATCATGAATGGAAGTTTTATCTTCATTATAGCATGTTAACGACTGAACTCCCATTTATTTCTTGTTAAGAGAAAAGCAGCAGCAGCACATGTTTTTGAAAATATATATTTAAGTAGGGTAACTGATAATTTCAACCTGATCATTGCAAATGAACCCTAGAAAAATAGCTGGGAAGAGGAGCATACAATGAACAGAGCCCAGAAATGGTCCCGGATTATCAGTAGAGAGGTCCGACAAAATTTCATAGTACATAAAATTAGATTCCACAGAATTTTCTAACATATTCCAGATCTTTGAATATGCAACTAAATATTTTTCTCTCCCTAACCAGTTAAAAAAATGAGACTACTCTTTTGGATGGCTGTATTACTAGTGAAAACTATTTTTCCCATCAGAACACATTTCAGAATACAGTTAACAGGATTATAGGTGATTCTTAAATTGGCCTTATTTTGGAATGTTTAGATTTGTAGAAAATCTGCAGATGCTAGAGTTTGTTACACTTTTCCATTTCCATGAATGTTATCTTAAATTACCATGGTACATTTTACATATGTCAAAGCCAAGGAACCAATTAACTACACCCCAGACTTTATCTGGATTTTACTTTTAATCCAGGCTGTATTGCATTTAGTTGTCCTGTCTCCTTAGTCTCCTCCAGTCTGTGGCTTTTTCTTTGGTTTTGACCTTGGAACTTTGAAGAGTCCTGTTCACATATTCTAGAGATTCGTCTGTTTTTGTCATTAGATAAAGGCTATGGGGATTTTGGAAAGATTACCAGAGGTGAAGTACCCTTCTTATTACATCCTATATGGGGGAACAAGACATCACTGGTGGTATTAACCTTGATCACTTGGTTAAGGAAGTATCCGCCACGTTTCTCTATGAAATTACTATTTTCCCCTTTCCATACTCTATTTTATAGAACAAGGGTCCCCAAACCCTGGGCTGCAGACATTTATTGGTCCAGACTATTAGGAAGTGGGCTGCACAGGTGAGCAGTGGGTGAGCCAGCAAAGCTTCATCTGTATTTGCAGCCACTCCCCAGCGCTAGCATCACTGCCTCAGCTCCACCTCAGATCATTAGGCATTAGAGTCTCATAGGAGCACCGATCACTGGTGCCAGAAAGGCTGCGGACTGCTGCTATAGAAGGTAGTCACTGAGTCCAGCCCAAACTCAGAAGATAAGGCTCCACCTCCAGAGGGGAAACATCTACATATATTATTTGGAATTCTGTAGGGAAAATTATCTTTTCTCCCTAGAAATGACTTTCTAAAATATTTTTTTAATTTAAAAAAAAAAAAAAAAAGACTGAATATTTGGGATCTTTTTTATTTTTATACACATGACAAGATTTTACACCAAGAATAGTCAGTTAAATAGTACAAATTTACATTCATGAGGAATGTTAAAAAAAATTCAACTAAAAAACCCTCTTCTTCCTGTGACCCACAATCCCAACATTTTACAGTGCACGGGAGAAGGGGGCTGGGGGAAGCATCCAAAACAAGTCTCTCCCCAAAAAAATGACTTAAATTTCACATTCCCTCTCCACACAGGATCCAAATGATAAGAGTGTAATTTACAATTCATCTTTTTCAGCTGTAGATTTCTGTGAAAATAAAAATAAGAGATTAAAATATTTTAGAACCCACTACTCCAAGATCAATGGCCCCTGAATACAAATAATTAAAAATTTAAAACAGACTAATATTATTATAGTAAAGCTGAAGTAAATGGTGAAGAGTACAGAAGCACTGTGAGCTAAGAAAAAATCTGTTTAAAAATGTTTCAAGAATGTGTGACTAAAATAAAGGAATAAAATTAGTAGCAAGATCAAAATATACACTTTATTTAAAGAAGAGTGATTTACTCCAGCTTTTCAATTTGAGATGTCTATTTTTTGGCAGATTTCTGTAATTTCTGTATGTCACACAATTCTAACTGTGCCAGAACTAAGAACGCGAGTTCCGTTCTTAACGTGCCGTACCTTTGCTGTTTCTTCTTCTTCGTCTTCGTCTGTTCCGACATCCGTTTCTTCCTCCTCGTCTTGCTCTGTGTCATCTGTGGTGTCCTCGGTTGTTTCTTCAGGCTCTTCTTCGGGTTCTTCTTCGACCTAAGGGCAACATTTATGTGCCCATTAATGAATCTATTTTCATTTTGCTCATTTAAATGTTTAAGATCATAATTAACATCACAATCCTCTAATGAGAGTTAAAGATCAAGCTAACAAAGGGAGGTAAGACAAAAAGCGCTTAAAAGGAGAATTTGTTTAATTTCTAGTGTAGTATATGACACTGGAGATTTAAACACATAATGGATTACTTCAAAGAAATAGAAATTAGTCCATCTTGTCAGAGCTTAACCATGGGAAACCTATTTCTAAAAAGCAAATTAAACCTATGTAGGAATATTGGGGATACAAACCTTTGCATCAGGGTCTATGTTTAAACTGAGGCGAAGCATTCTTTCTATCCTATCTCCATATGCTTTAGTGTCTGGTAAAAGATATCCTGACCGCAGGGTTGCTGTTTCAAACAGAACCACAGCAAGATCCGCAACTGTTTTGTCATCTTCGTCTTCCTGAGATGGAAGAAATCACACTTGATTAAAAATGACAAAGGATTCTAGTTGAAATGATGGAGAGTACGGCTGTAACATCACTCACCTTAACTCGTCGAAGCATGTCTCTGATCAGTGGATGTCTGGGATTGATTTCAAATGTTTTCTTCTGGCTGGCATAATAACTGTTAAGGGTAAAAATGAACATTAACAAACATATTGAATTTTAGGGTCCATACATTTCCCTTATCCTACTACTGATTTTTATAATTACAGTGAACAGCTCTTGGAGAAATCAAGATGTACTATATTACTACATCATGCTTTCCCCTTTCAAAGGTAGATAGAAATTTATAATCTAGTTAGGGGATAAGACATTTAAGCTAGACAGCATCTTAGCCATTTTATTGTATAACATTTTACGTTGGTGAGTCGTGCTAATTTTTAAGTGTGTGTGTATCTATTTATTTTAATAAATGTATTTGTGAGAAGAATCCTTAAACTAGGCTTTGAGGAAAAATGTATGATGACTAGGTAGCAAATAAAAAATAAGTTATTCCAGGTGGAAAAGGAGAATAAAAGGAGGGAAAAAGTCATTTTCAAGGCCACTGATGTGACAATAAAATACAAACTTGTAATATGTATTTCTTAAAAAATAAAGGGTATCAAAAACCCACTTACCTTCAGCACTTGGACCTCGAGTTCAAATAATTATTAACTCATAGGTCAAGTTTTATCTTTTATTTTGTGGGGCATACTACCTGGGGGAAGGGTGTGGTAGTTAAAAAAGACTTAACTAATTTGAAAATGTTAACTGTCATTAACTTCACCTGAAACTACTACTATGATCTAAAAATGTAAGAAGTTTAGATACCAGGCCAAGCATATAATCTAATGCAATAATAAAGACACTTTATGTGTAACAGATTAAGAAAATTTGTATTTGTTTACAAAATACTATAAAATATGCCAAGAGTCCAAGACTTTTTCTTAATCTAATGCAGAAGGAAACCATTTGTAAACTTGTTGTCTACCTAATATACAGTAGACACTGATGGACACATAAAACACATCAGTTCTTTGTATAGAAGCTGTTCATCATCTTCCAAAAGAAGGCTGGACGGAGCTAACGCCTTGACAGGGACCTCCCCAAGGACACTTACTTCGTAGAGATGTCCTTGCCTGTTTGGTAGGCTTGTGCTTTCATGATTCTCTCCATGTTGCCAGACCACCCGTACTGGCTGGCCACCAGAGCGCACGGAGACTCAGTCAGACGCTGGGACACCACAGCCTTTTCAATCTTAAGAAACCAAAAATTAAATACATATAAGTATCAATAGTTAAGGTCATTCAGTAATTGTATTTCAACTCTTTAAGGATTAATCACTTAAGACCATAAAAAGGCAGGTCACAAAACTACCACACAGATTATTAGGAGACACTGTCATTTAACCTTAATTTTTCAGTCAGAAATACTTGAACACCAACTTTTAAAAACAAAAACTAAAACCTGAGCTGTAAAAATTTAAATTATTACAAAAGCGATATTAAACTACAGAAAACTTGCAATTATAAAGAAAAAAACCCCCAGTACCCATACAGAATAATCACTATTATCCTTCCAGTAATTTAATCACAGTATAAATGTCCCGACAAGTTTTAATGGTTACAAAGCAATCAGTTGCAAAGTTTAATTTGTTGACAAAACAATTTTTTAAAAAATCAGGTGCTAAAATTTTCGCGATTTCCAATTTCCAGAAGAATACCTTGTCCTTGAGGGCTTTATCTTTCATCCAATTGAGCAGGGGCTCAAATTCCTTCTCAGTTGCTTCACGACTCTCCTTAGTTTTCTCACTTTCATCAAACTTCACTCCTTCCTTGGCAACATTCTGGAACCTCTTCCCATCAAACTCAGGAAGGGCCTGAATGCAGTATTCATCCACAGGTTCTGTGAGGTAAATCACTTCATAGCCCTTTTTCAGAAGCCGCTCAACAAATGGAGAAGATTCGGCCTATAAAATTAAGGGAATTAAAGTTTTCTGAATCTAGCATTGGTATACTTATTTGTTGATCTCAGTAGCTACGCCTATATAGTAGCAACAATCCCATTTTACATGTGGAGAATTAAGAGGTGCAGAGAATATAAATGGCTTTCCTGTTAGTGACTGACCAGGCCTCATAACTACTATCGTTCAAGAGTTGGCTATGAATCCCCAGCTACGTGCCATGATCCCTGACAGTTGGAGTTAGTTCATCTCACCTCTTTTCTGTTGGACCCAGCCATGAAGTAGATTTTGTCTTGTTTCTCCTTCATTCTTTCCACATACTGGTCTAGACTAGTAATGTCACTTGGATGATGAGAAGACTGGAATCTAAGAAGTTTAGCAAGACGTGTTCGATTTGAGTGGTCTTCAATCACACCAAGCTTGATGTTGGTACCAAATTCTTTCCAAAAGGTATCATTGTATTTCTCATCAGCAATCTTCTTGATCATGTCCAGAGTTTTACGGACAAGCTTCTTTCTAATCACCTAAACGAAATTGAAGAATTGATTAGAGAACTTCTTTTCAAACTTTTGAGAACCTACTGTGTGAGGCAGGAGGAGAGCAGTGCCATCGCTGTCATTGCTATTTATCAAGAGACAGGGAATGGTGAGCACTCCTGTGTCCGGACTGAACAGAGAGAAAGCAGTCAGTGGAAATAGTCACAAGGTTGTTTCTACTCTAACCTTAGACCAGGTAGTAGCTATGTGTGTGTATATCTATGCATGTGTTCACTGTAAATTCTTACGATTTTTCTATGTTGGAAAATTTGTATTGTAAAACGGGGAGAAATAATCAGATTATCAAGATTTGAGAATTCTAGAATAAAATTAAGTTCTTCATCTGAAGCTCCAAAGACTAGCCTTGAAATCTGGTGACTCCACTAATGGAAAGTGTCCTCTGTGGCCCATTCAAAAAGCGAAACAGCCAGTCTCTTCCCAGAGACACTCACCTTAAGCAGTTTGTGTTGCTGAAGAGTCTCACGGGAAACATTCAAGGGGAGATCATCTGAGTCCACCTTTGATGGCGGAAAAAAGCTCAGTGAGTAATAAAAACACGGGAAAACAAACAACTCTCCCCCCAGCCCAAGTCACTACCAAATCCCCGTCTCAAACCCCTTTCCCCAATCTTCAGATACTTACAACACCCTTGACAAAGTTAAGGTACTTGGGCATCATATCATGGAAATCATCTGTGATGAATACTCGGCGCACATACAGCTAAACAGAGACCAAAAAAAGTCACTTTCTAGAAATCATACTTTCAAATTTTAAATTCAGTTTACATTACTTAGCCACCTACCTTAATGTAATCGCTCTTCTTAGATCCATATTCGTCAAACAGACCACGTGGAGCAGACGTGGGTACAAACAAAATTGATTTGAAGGTAACTTCCCCTTCGGCAGTAAAGTGGATAAAAGCCATGGGGTCATCGCTTTCCTATGCAAAGTTGGTACTGAGTTATTCAAGTGGCACAGAAAAAAGGCGGTGCAAAAGCTAAAGCAAGTAAGTGGTGCAGTTGTCTGGCATCTAACAAACAAATTCTCTTAACAAATAAAGGCTAGGGGAGGGCATGGAGGGAAGAAACCAAGACTGCAATTCAAATTGGCTAGACATAGTTGTTTTGATGATGACTGAAAACAACGTAACTCCTAAACTCAGAAGGATAAATGAGTCTAGGTTCCACATGTGTTGAGATACAGGATAGTAAAACTACCATCTTGTCTAAATGACAAAATCATATACAACATTTCAAGAGTGGACCAGTCAACCACAAAAAGTACTCGGGAACAGATTTCGCCCATGGAATCTAGACTATAGCTGTGGCTATAAAGAGATATGCAAATAGCTATAAAGGTTTTGAAGACGGTCAGTCCCTAGATCTGCATTACTCATTATTGTTCCCACATGTGGCCAGTCCAAATCAAGATGTGACAGCAACTGTGAAAAATCTCATTATTGATTATACATTGAAATAATATTATTCTGGGTATGTTGGCTTAAATAAAATATAAATATATTAACAATTAATTTTGCCTTTTTTTAAAAAATGTGGCTTCTAAAAATATTTAAGGTTAACAGTATGTGGCTCACATTATATTTCTAATACAGCTGCCCTAGATGAAAGTACCTGAATATACACCAGGACTTTAGAAGTTCATGGGAATGAAAGTGGAGGCAGAATCAAGGGAAGGTTTTTACGGGTAAAGTTTAAAGGCTGGTTGGATATTAACACAGGAAAACAAAGAAGGTTAAGTAACACATCAACAGCTGGAACAGAGTGATGAACGAACAATCATAGAATATTCAAGTTTTATCTAGCTGTTAACTAAGTCCATTAAACTATTCTATTTTGTAAAAAATTGCTGTTTGGGGAAACATTAACTTGAAAAAATCTTAACCTAAGCTAGTTTGGGATGCTTAAGAGTTACAAGAAGGGATCGGTAAAAGAAAAAAAATATAGGCAAGGAAACAGAGTTAGTAATTATTTATGACCTCACAGTAATTGTTTGATGTCGTTGTAAGCAAGCTCTTTAAAGATCACGTTAAAAGCCACTCAATAACATGACTGTTTTATGGGTTCTGTAGTGGAAATCACACACACATCTATGTTGGTAGTTCTCAATCTTTTTTGTAACACAGACCTTGGTAATCTGGTGAAGCCTATAGATTTCTTCTTAGAGTAAAAAAATTTTAAATGCTAACATAAAATACACAGGATCCAAAAGGAAACCAATTGTGAAGTAGTTATATAAACTATTTCAGAACATATTTTTGATCTTCTAAAATAATATTTACCTTTGAAAATGATTTGTAAAAAGCTTTGTATTCATCGTCTTCTACTTCTTTTGATGGTCTCTGCCATATTGGTTTGATATCATTCATGAGTTCCCAATCCCAGACAGTTTTTTCAACCTGAAGTTACAATATTTGATTAGTTTCTCCCAGCACTCACCAGCAGTTACACTAGTGGAAATCATAGCCTAAGGACATTTCAAGAGCATAGGAAGCACCAAAGGATAGCTCTAACGTATGCTTCCTGTCAAATGAATTGAAAATTTAAAAAGTCTTTCAACACATAAGACCGATTTTTAACACACACAAAAAGGTAATTGATTATCATTATAATTGATAAAAAGCCAATTAAGGTTTTTCACTGTTATTTTTAATTAGCTAAAACAGAAAATATCTGTTTTAAGGTCAGGAGGGGCTATGCTTATTATATTCCTATTTCATGACTTATGAACATCCAGCATCTTACAATAAATATTCCTCAAAACTCGGCAGCATTACTTCTATCTACCCTGCTACCTAAACAGGCCAGAGAACGAATTTTATAGTTAATATCTACCTGACAAAAGATGCAGAAAACCTAAGATTTTAAAATTCAAAACATGTCATAAGCCACCACTCATGAACGACATATGGAAGCCAGAAAATTCTAATAAAAATGACATGGGTTTGACACTTATACTTTCTAGAGGCAGAAAACCTACAAAATCCTTGTTTTTGAAAGATGGACTTATCATTTGGAAAAAGGTGACGTTTAAGAATTGAAGCCTGCTTCAAATCAGTCTGTGTATACTTTGGTTTTCATGTTTTCTCTAATGTATTCTATACAATATTTAAAGCAGGGAGATGAACCGGACTTACTTTTTTCGTTTTTGGTTTCTTTTCTTCTTCTTCTTCTTCTACTGCAGCTTCATCATCAGATTCTTCTTTTTCTTCTTTTGCTGTTTCTTCTTCATCCATGGGTTCCTCAACAGTTTCTGTCTGTTAAGTATTAAGTAAAAAGTAGAATTATAGTTAAACTTATTTAATTCCGACTTGATATACAGAATATGAAACATTATAGCTCAAAAATATAGGTCTTCTGTAAGAAAAGCGAGAATATCCTGAACCGAAAAAAACTTTACTTCTAAGTATCAAATATTTAAATGTGCCAAGATAATACATATAAATTTTAGCAATATAGATTTACCTTGCTGCTCCATACGTAAATAGGGAAGTTTATGAACTGTGAGTATTTTTTGACGAGATTTTTAATTGTATCCAATTCAAGGTAATCAGATGCTTCTTCTTTTAAAACAAGGCTGCAAGGAAAATAAGACATTTATTATAGATACCTCCATGGGTTAGAAGACTTGATTATCTAAACACCTTCATGACAATGCTATCAGGCAGCAGCGCTGTGTAACCCAAGATGTCCTGTTAGTCATGTCAAGAACGCTCATCACCCCTAAGGGTTTGTGAGCTGAAGATACCAAATATGGGTATGGTAAAGGGATGGATCTTCCTTGTATTCCCTCAAGTGGAGAATATCCTTAGTTCCAGGTAGAAAATGAAAATGTTCCCGACCTTCTAAATATGTTAGTCTTTTCACCTGAACTGAAATCTTAAGGTACCCCAAGAGGACAAAACACTGAAACATTCTAAAGAAAAGTGAAATTGTATGCACTCTGATAATCTAGAAATCAAGTGATTAGTATAGCTAGCAAACCCCTAACAAAAACCATGTTCCCTTAAAAAGGTTAGAAAATTATTCTGAACCATTGTTTCTATCTGCACCATCCATAACAGAGCCAGTGACATGTAGCTATTAACAAATTTAAAATTAGTTTTTTAGTTGCACTGCCATATCCAAGTACTCGAATAGTCACATGTGGCCAGTGGCTACCATATTAAGACAGTGTAGAGACAGAATATTTCCACCAGAGTTCTACTGAACAACAGCAATGGTTCAGCTAACACCAATACTGATAACTGTAGCATTGCTTCCTCTTCCTTACTGCCACTTCTGCAAACCCTTCTTCCACCCACCCAAAATAACAAATCGCAACATATTCTTAGACTATAGATCTGAAGGTCCTAAGAAAAAGCTGGAAGCTGAATCCATGACAGTGGTTAAGACTTGATGAGGAACACAAAGATAATGAGAAAAGGGCTGAAAGTTAACTTTTAAAAGAAAGAGAATATCAACAGTTAAGAAATGGGCAAAGGAAATAAAGAAAGATATACAGGGTCATGGAAGCTAGGTACTGAGTGGATTGTTTCAAGGAGTAGGTAGCAGAAAGCTATTTCTATAGAAAACGCAAGAGAAAAACTAAGAAGAAAAAAAGAAATCTATTGCTGGGAGCAATGTCAGTAAAAACCCTGAATCCACTGGACTTAGCAACAAGGATTACTGGTGACTTGTTCCAGTGGAAAGATAATCAAGGTGAAATACAGTGAGCTGAGGCATGAGTAAAAGGTGAAATGGCAGCAAAGGCATGAGACCAGAATGTGCTGACTTTAATGAAAAGACAGAGATATGTGGGTAAGAATGACTTTAAAAGACAGGATAGGAATTAATTTAAGCTTAGTCTCCGAGGAGTTAAGATGAGAGAAACAACAGATCACGAGTAGGGATGGATTAGCTTCAGGGAAAAATGTAGAATACCTCCCTGAGGTCAAGGACAGAAGAAATTTTATCAGTATTTACTGGAGGCTAATTTCATAATTGCATTTAAATCTCACAAAATCTTCCATATGGGTACAACAGCAGCTAACTTAGGGGTTAGAAATAGTAGGCAGGAAATCGAATTGCCTGATGGCTTCTATTTTCTTAGTCAAATATAAGATGAAGCATGTACATGGGGCAGGATCCTGGCCTCGTTACTTCCTTGCCTTCGCTTTGTTTTCCTTTGGCTGCTCTAGACTTTCAGTTCCTCAAACGGACCTTGTCTCTGAAACTTTTTTTAACATGTTGTGCTTGCTGCCCGGAATACCTGAACCTAACTTACCATTACCTCAGAAAGGCCTTCTGGTAAGGAAAGTGTCTTTTAGCTTCCTTCTTGGCATTTGCCACTCTGAAATGACTTCATGTTTTCCTTCCTTACTAGAATGAGCCATGAGAAAGCAGGGATCACATCTGTCTTATTCTCTTACTGTAGCCCTAACCCCTAGCAGATAATACACTCGAATGAGTATGTGTTGAGTGAACAGTAGGACTTGAAGGAAAAAGAACTTTTCCTTCTGCTTTGCCAGGGAAAGCAAAAACTGTTGTAAAGTTTGATTTACTGATCAACCATCCATGCTACCAGCATGAAACTGTCCTGATGACCTTATTCATTCATACGAATATTTGCCAGTCAATTGTTAGGCTCTGAGAACAGAGCACTCAAAATGTTTCCTTTCATAAAGCTTATATCCAGATATCTTGCCTGTCTCTTAGCACCCTAAAACATCGGCTCCTCTTGGGACATTGTTTTCTATCTCTTTCTACTTAAGAGATGTGACTTATCTACACTCTAACACCTAATGGGAGAGGACACTGGGGTGTAACTATTAGTGATGCCTCCTAATGAGACTGGGAGCCATGGATGTTAATAACAAAGGCAGGGAAAGGTAATTTGGGAAGAATAAATTAGTAAAAGACTAAAATGCAGTCATCTAATTAGCCTTCATTAAAGGAACATCTGTGACAATGAAGACAGGAAATGTTACCTTTGGGGTGAAGAGAATTGGTCACAAGTGATAGATATATGCTTCTTTCTTACTTGAATATTTAAAAACCCTTAATGTCAAGAAAACTATTTAAAACTGAGTGTTAAGAAAAATGTATATAAAATTGAAATAAGAAGAAAAATTGAGACTTTAGGCACATTTTCACTTGGCAGGACTGGGTGAGTCAATTGACCCCTGGGAAAAAAGGCAAAAAGCTGCCTACTTCACAGTGCTACTATATATTAAGCACCAAGTGAGACTGGGCATACAATCTGTCTCATCTATACAAACAATATTTGTTAGTTAAAATGAAGTCCAATTCAAATGCAATCATTTCTAATTATCCTCAAATGACATTTTCTTCCAAAGAAAATTGCTAACTCTCATTAACTTTCTTCTAGCTCTTTATCTCTACCTGTTCTATCCAACCCACCACAACCCTTACTACCACAGATCTTTAACATTTTCAATGGTCACCCGAAGAGCCTCCTCTAATGCAGTTCTGCCATCTTCTACACCAGGGGCCCTCCACCCTTGCGCCACAGACTGTTAGGAATGTGTTAGGAACTAGGCTGAGAGTGGGAAGGGAGCAAAGCTTCAACTGTACTTGCGGCCGCTCCCCAGCACTAACATCACTGCCTCAGCGCCACCTCAGATCATCAGGCATTAGATTCTCATAGGAGCACTGGTCCCTGCTGTTCTACACCAGAAAACTTTAATCTCATGAACATAATGTTCATCCACGCCTCTATCCATGATGCTCCCACAGACTGAGACTACTTTTCTAAGTCTTGCTTCCCTGGAAAACTGGGACCAAGCCACTGCTCTGCGAGGCCTCCAATTTGCCATCTCCTCTGGAAGGCTAATCCTTCTTATGCTATATCCCTCCATGTACAGCAGCCATCACAGCTCTTTGTGTCTGGCCCTTAGGAGGTCCTCAAAACATTTCTTCAAGTAATGAGAACAGTTCAATTTTCTTATTTTATAGGCAAAGAAATTAAGGCCCAAGAATAAGCTGTTTGCTCACTCAGAGAGCCCGAACTGGAGAATCAAGATCCTACGACTATTAATTCTTATTAGGAGTTAGTGACACTCACGTAATTGTTGTTCCACGTCCCAGTGTGTTTCCTCTTGGGTCAGCAATTACAGAAAATTCATTGGAGTCGGATTCCCAGATGTGCTGGGTGTCATTGTTGTGTTTTGATGTGACAATAACCTTATCTGCTACTAGGAAGGCAGAATAGAAACCAACACCAAATTGGCCAATCAACTCGGAGGTTGACTGGCCATCTTCTTGTGCCTCCGTCATTTTGTTTAAAAACTCGCTCGTCCCAGATTTGGCTATGGTGCCAAGGTTTTTAACCAACTCTTCCCGGGTCATTCCTACACCAGTGTCTGTGACATGTAGAAGGTTCTTCTCCTTATCACACTAAAAGCCAAGACAAAAACAAGATAGTTATATCTGCTTGATACTCACTGTATATCAAGTAAATTCTGAGCTATATATTGAAAATGACCAGCTTTGGGCCACCTCAATTCCAATACATGGAAAACCAAATTGAGATAGTTTCCTCCATGTAGTATATTATGGCCTTTTCAAAAAGTACACATCTTAAGTATAAACAACTTTCTTCATAGAGAATAATGTTAAGTTCAATGAATTTGAGAAAGTTATCAGCATAAAGAGCAGAGACTGGTCCAAATGTCAAAGGGCAATATAGACTAAACAAAACAAGTTATTTTTGAAGAAAATATTCAAGAAAAATAATATTTTGTTGTGCTTATTTTTTTGACAGAAAATAAAAGAATTCAAAACTTGAAGGACCTCTGTATTTGGAATCTGTAGTGGTCAGTGTTCCTCAGTGACTATTCCCTGCTATCTGCCTTCTAGAAACATAACAGGAATATACTTCCTCCATGGTTGAGTAAGGCCATATGACTAGTTCTGGCCAATGAGTTGCTAGTGAGAGGAGTGTGACTTTCAGGGTGGAGGCTTTCACTGATGTAAGATCTTCCAAGTTCTCTCTACACCATGGCAACTAGCTATATTCCAGATAGCAGTAGCTCCATCAGCCTGTGTCCTGGAATAAGGATGATACGAAGCAAAGGCCATACGCAGCCTGTGATGATTTAAGCCAGGGGTGGCAAACGTTTTTTGGAAAAGGGACAGAGAGTAAACATTTTAGGCCTTGTGGGCCATATGGTCTCTGTCACAACTACTCAACTCTGCCATGTAGCACAAAAGCAGTCACAAATGATACACAAGCAGGCATGGCAGTGTTCCAATAAAATTTTATTTATAAAAGCAGGCAGCAGGTTGGATTTGGCCTACAGGCCATATCTGGTGACCCCTGATTTAAGCCCCTGCGACTTGGGGGCTATCTATTACTGCACCATAACCTACTCTATCTTAACTAATATGAATTCTCTATATCCAAGGATTCTTTTTATTGTGGAAGAAAAATTGTTTTAAGCTTACCTTTATTTTGACTGTTAGTTCCTCATTTCCAGAAAGAGCATTTTCATCAGTCAGTGATATTAGCCTTATCTTATCCAAAGCGTCAGAAGCATTTGAAATCAGTTCTCTCAGGAAAATCTAAATAGAATCCAGATTTAATACGCACTTAGGTTAGCCACAAGATACACAAGACATTAAATTTAATGTCAAACTCATTTTATTTCTCCTCTGTACTCTGAAAAAGCACTTTCATCCCTTACACTTCTTATGATATAGAAGTGGCTTTACTCTCTTGGTAAAAGGAGGTATAGCTCTTACACAAAGAGCTGTAATGACTATAAGGGACACCTGAATAGTAGTTAACACTGTTCTACTAGTGATACTCAGGAGTGCAATACATGAGGCTTAGTTTATGTGATGGCCCTTAACACTCACAAGTATTTAGCAGGCCATGAACACATTTGGAGGGGAAAGAAAAAATGTCTGACAATCCCCCAACCCACCCTCTCACCTCAAGACACCTAGTAGCAATTCTTGTACACATAGTACTGGATACTTAAACCTGGCTAAGTATTTACTTGGAATTACTACGTAAGTATACTATAAAAGCAAACAAGTATGCTACCATACAGAGAAAAAAATATATTTGCTTACCTCTTTATTTTTATACAATGAATTGATGATAAGTTTCATCATTCTGTTTACTTCAGCTTGGAAGGCAAACTTTTCTGATTTCTCTCTAAGCTCTCTTATTTGGGATGCATTTAATCCATCCAACTGAATAGCTTCTTCCTCTCTAAGAAAATAAATTTGATACACAAATATTGCATTGCTTAGTTTCCTACAAAAATATAGGATCTGTGATGAGAGCACAGTGACTACAGGGTTAAAAATGTAAAATGGAGACCTTTATAAAACAATACCAATCAACTATCTCATTGTTATTTTACCACAACAGGTCACCTTTAACATCAAGTTAGAAATATACAGTTTTTTAAATTGTCAGAAAAATAAACCCAACTTTCCTCTACTAAAAATAATACTCATTTATGTTCCCTCCATGGAACTGTCCCTTTAGCCTAGGAAGCTTTGGCCTCTAAGGGTCTATAAAACTTTAAGTCCTAAGAGGCCAAATTTTTAAAACACTGTTCAATGGACAGAATTCCTCCTTTTAAAGTTACAAACTGAACATGCTGAGTACAAAACCAACTGAAAGTCTCTTCTAAAGTGATAACGCTAATATTCTGCAATGCGGTTATCAAAATAGTTTTCAGAGGAATTCATTAAAGTTTAACCATTCTTAAGGGCAAGTTAGAAGATATTTATGTGTGCACATGCTTGCTACATTTTGTCTGAACATTTTTTAGGTATTTAATTTCGGGGTGTTACACTTCATCTGGACCTTTGGAGAAACAAATGAAGCCACTGTACACCACGGTTTTCACAAGAGCTTATCTGTATTGTTTGAAATGAACACAAACCTCTGTACTACTTCATCATCTGTCCTTGAGCCTTCTCTGCTTTTACCCAGATCCTCTTCTACTGTACCATCCACATCAACTTCATCATCAGCTCGCACTGACCCTGAAGGAAGATTTAACACCGAAAACGTCTTAAACATTGTTGCTGCTTCATGTACTTCTCAGAAGGAATACAAATAGAGCAAGAGTAGGGGTTGCAAAATTCAGTTGGTAAATATGGGAGGTGGAGATGGGAGAAAAGTTCCACTGGTTTAAATATCCAATGTAAATACGGGGTATTTAAATTTACATATTATTTAAGTGCAAATACTAAGGTTCCCAAGTAGGTTCTAAAATATGGAGGCAGCCATTACTTCTAAAAAGCCATCCTCTGATCCTTTATAAATAACATTTATCAGATTTGACACCAGGCCTCTTCTGCATTCACACGTGTTGCACGCAAGCCAAGACAAGGCCTCCAAAGTGACCATGTCAAAACTTAGGCCTTCAAATAGGATTCATGCAGCCTCTGGCAAGGGAAACTGAAATGTGGTCCACGAGCCAGAGAAAGGGAAAAGATTTTAGGATGTTAAGAAGCTGGAGCAAAAGTGAATCAAGCACGCTAACAACGCCTTCCCGGTGACCCAGGGCCCTACGCTCCCAGGACCAGCACCTAAGAAAGGAACGCGCGTTCGCGACGAGTCAGAAGACGTGGGGGGCGGGGGTCCTCAAGCGCAGATGGCCAAAGGTTGAGGCGCGTGCAAAAGTTCTTTGGACTGAGCACCCGCAATGCTCTCGGGGGAGCGAGAGCTCGAGGGGGCCCCCCCCGCGAGGTGGTTGAGACCTCCAGGTGCGGATACTAGAGCTGTAGGAGATTTAAATAACTTCGTTCTTTTTAATTCCCTGAGAAGGAAGAGTAAAGGAAAGACCCTGAACCTCTTTCGAGGAAAGGCGATGGAGCCCTCGGTCCAGCGAAGGTTCTGTTATCCCCCTCCCTGACTCAACGCCCCCAGAACCTTCGAGAAGAGGCCGCGCTTGAGGACGGGGGGGTCGTCTGGGGGTGCCCGCTTCATTGGGATCACTCACCAAAGGTCAGCAGCACGCAGCAGAGGCCCAGCACCCACAAGGCCCTCATGGCGCGCGGACGGAAAGAGCCTCAAGTTCCTTTTGATGGTAGGAGCCGCCTCCGCCCCGCCACCCCTGGGTTCCGACGATCAGACCTCCAGCCGTGCGATCCGCCCACTAGTCCCCAAGCACGTCGGGCTGCTTTTCACCCCACTTCTTGAGGGCGGGGGACGGGAAACACGAACTCACCAATCGTACCGCACCACGCACCCCCTTTAACCAATGGGGACTCGGGGGGGTGGACCGCAACTCACCAATCGGAGCTGTCCAGGTGCGGTGCCTGATGCCCGAAGCGTGGCTCCGTCCGATTGGTCACCCTTAGCCCCTTTTGTCCAATCAAATGGCTCCGCGGGCCCCTCTCACGCGGGACCGCCCCTTTGCCTGGGAAGCTTTGGCCTCTATGGGAAACCGTCCAATTAACGTCAGGTCGGAACACATCCCTCTTTTTGGAGAGGTCGCAGCGGAACCACTTCCGGATCCTAGAGAGCGTTTATTCCGTGGCCAGGGGAAACGGTAGCCACGGTAACACATTCTTCCCTTTTCCCCGGACTGCGCGCGGGGTCAGTTTGCGAGGATTCCAGCGCGACTTTTCGCAGTCCGCTTTCTAATTGGCAGTGCTTCTTGGAAAAGAAAAATGTGAAAGGTAAACAATCCCCGGAGCGCTTTTCGATGGGGGTTGTGAGTACAGTTCCCGGCATTCAACGTACTAGGGTACATGGTATCGAATGCCGGGAATTGTAGTCTTCGACCAGCTGCATAGTTTGGCCCTTTCACGTTTTTCCAGCAAATCCTTGCGTGATCTCTGCGCTGCGTGTTTCAGAATTTACATTTCGTTCTGATTGCAGTAGCGATCCGTACCTTTTGCAGGGCTGTGCGGCGTACACAGCCTTTAGAAGTGGGCCTAGAAAGCTGATGTCACGCCTAGCCCAAGGCCGCCCTGTACTATGGGGGTCGGCTTCTCGGAGTCGGTTCCGCCGCCGGCCGGGAAACAAGAGTTTCCGAATCTGGCTTCTCGTAAGTTACTTAGGCAGCCTACCCCTTCACTCTCTCTGCTCTTTCCGCCTCCGGAATCACGAGGCCTCCACGATTTGGTTTACAGAAGAGGGTAGTGGGGCTTTTTCTTTTTCTTTTTTTTCTTTTTTTTCCTCTTGAGGGAAATTGCAAGCAACAGTAATAGCCTCGACTTCCTCATAAAGTTCTAAGGCGGTGGTGACCCGGCGATCCTAAAGTCTCTGTTGTAAGTCAAGTTGGAGAGCATGGTCATGAAGTTCGGTCTAGCATAGAAAAAGAAAAAAAAAAAAACCTTTTAGTTTTAACGAGTGCAAGAGGATACACCTGCAGGTATTTGAAAGCAAAACCTGTGGAGCTGCAAATGAGAGCGGGAGTGCTTTGTAACTTCATAGAAAAACCTAGTCAGCGAGCAGAAAGTCATAAAGCACCAGGTGTCTTTCCTGTTGAGGGAAGTCCCTCCGACTAGGCTTGTGCCTTCGGAAGTATTTTATCTCTTTTACCTAGTCTTTACATAGCCCTCACTCCGACTCGCAACCCCTTTCCAACAAAAGTCCTCCCTCTTCCTCATCGTTCCCTCCAGGAATATTTAACTTCGAATTGGTTTTCATATAATCATCCGAATTCCTAAAGACAGGCCTTTCAGTGATAGACTATCATAATCTTTTATAACTTCCCCTGTTTAGATTTGCCAATCTTAATTCTGCGGTTGGTGTTAACACATTGTGGTGGTGCCTTATTTACATCTGCCCAAATTACCTACATTTGTTATTAGTAAGCAAAACATTGTTTGCACAGCTTTTTTTAAACACTTCTGTGCTTGCATCTTTTTTTTTTTTTAGAGTATACTAGGGTGTTATTTACATTCAGAAATCTCAACGAATGCATTTTTGTATGTTTAAACATTATTTTTTTGTTTTAGATGAGTTCTTTCATTTTTTTTTGCATTTCACAATTCAACTACTTGACCTTTTTCTCCAGCTCTGAACAAGTCAGCAACCAGTTCTGAAACCGCAGATTCCATCTCAACTGGTTAGTGGTAGGTAGTGGATGCTGCACCTGGAGGGAACTGAGACTGAGACATGCCCTCCAAAGTAGATCCATCGTTTGGGGGTGTACTTTTTTGCAGGCGATGGTGGGAATTTATGAGGCAGGTAGAACATAAGACAGTAGACAGGCAGAAGAAGATGGTTGGCTGTTGTTTGACTCAGCTCTGCCCCTCTAAAATAGGATTCTTGGGCGCCGGCCCTGTGAAAGGAATGGGCAGCGTACTCAGTTCCCAGTCTCGTTTCTCTCCTGTGGTCTCCACCTCTTCTGACTTGACCCATTATGTATCGTCAGGTCCCATCTTGATCTAGCTCCTTCAGAATTTACACTCCAGATTGCTATTAATCTCCCTCCCATTGGATCTGATTCCCTTCCTAATTGTAGTTTGTCCCTTTTGACACTAGGTGTCCATGGACATTCCTGGAAATAGCTACCTTTGTTGTTTTTGTTGTTAAGCTAAAAGAATAGATAGGCAAAGCTTCTCAAAAGAATAGATAGGCAAAGCGGTGCCATTAGGGGCAATGGATCACTCACCTGGTCAGCAGGTGTAGTCCAGCAGTGAGGAGTCAGTGAGAACACAGACTGGGGAGAGCAAGGTTAGAAAGCAGTTGGCATCAGGGAGCATAAAGGAATGGGGCTGAGCACCAAGGTGAATTTGTTGGTTGGTTGATTCATTCACTCATTCATTCATTCATTCATTAACCCAGTAAGTGTTGAAGACCTGGTGTGTGCCAGGTATTATGCAAGGTGCTAGCAGTATAAGTGTAGGCAGTGTAGATATGGTCTCTATTCATAGAGATCTTATTAACAGTAGAGTTGCATCATAAGCACATGTATCTTATTTAAAGGCAAAGATAATAAAAGCCTGACTACAAAAATACATGAGGGAACGTTTTTGGGGTGATGGAAATGCCCTTGATCTTGATTTTTGTGGCAGGTAAAATTCATCAAACTGCACATTTAAAAAGGCGAATTTTCTCATATGTAAATTATACCCCCTCAAAACAAACAAACAGACAAACAAAGCTAAAAGCAACTCTCATTCTATACAACGAAACACTAAAATACCCATTTTAGTAGGTAGGAACTGGAGATGTCCACTATTGCCAGTATCATTCCACACTACTTACGAATGTCTAACAGTATGATAAGAAAATGAAATAATTGGTATTTAAGAAAAGTCGATGTCTTTTATTTCAAAATTCCTTCTTACTGGTGAAATGATTATATATCCCAGAAACCCAAGAGACAGTAGTTAGCGGAGGTAAAAATTACACATACACACAGAGAAAATATGAGAATGGTAAAATTTTGACTCTGAAATAAATATATAGACATCAGTAGACTTGATCTAATTTGGAAAAACACAAGTGGAGATTTTTAATGTTTCATTCATAATAAAGACAAAACCAATAAAAAACTTAGGAGTAAACTCGACAAGAAAGACAAAGCTCCTATATGAAGAAAACTAGAAAATCTTACTGAAGAATATAAAACAAACGCAGAACTTGGGTCAGGTGCCATACCATAGGTATTATCTATCTGTAACAAATTACCCCAAAACTATGCAGGTTAAACAACAAATGTTTATTATCTCATGCAATATGTGTAGGTCAGGAACCTAGTAGTGCTTAGATGAATGGTTCTGGCTCAGGGTCTCTCAAGGGGCCACAGTCATCCGAGGCTTGACTGGGCTGGGGCTGTGCTTCCATGGTGGCTCACTCAGAATGCTATTGGTAGGACACTTCAGTTTCTCACCACATGGACCTCCCCATAGGGTTATTCGAGTGTGCTCACGGTCTGGCAGCTGGCTTTTCCTGGAGTGAGTCATGATCCAGGCCAAAATAGCAGGAGCCACAATCTCTCATGATCAACCTCAGAAATCACACACCATCATCTCTGCAGTAACCCTACTTAGTGAAAGACGGGATTACACAAAGATGTGAATACCAAGAGTCAGATGGGATTACACAAAGATGTTAATACCAGGAGTCAGAGATCACTGGGGCCATTTTGGAAGCTGACGGCTGCCCCACCCAACCGAGCTTTAAGGGAAGCTGAGAAAGGCTCTGATATTTTTAGCTTCTTTTGTTGAGGGACGGGCTCAGAAGGTGGGGATAAGAATCATAGGTGGGGAGTTCTCCAAATATAGGAAGGTGATTCAGATGCTGTAAAGTCAAAAAGAGTAATAAATGTGTACTATATGTTTGAATTACCAACAGATCAGTGCAACAAGAGAGAATCCATAAATAGATTGTTTCAATTTAATACGTGACAAAAATGATGTTTCAATTTAGAGGGGAAAGAGTAGTTTTTTCATAAATGATGCTGGCTTTGATCTGGTTATCCACCGCAAGGAAAATAAAGTTGTATTTTCTCTTATACCATATAGAAAATAAATCCAGGTTAAAAGAAATGAGCCTGTGAGTATATGCTAGGGGGTTGGGAGACCTTAACCAAGACTGAGCATCCAGAAAATACAACAGAAAGCCTGTGTTTACCAGGCCTTCTCCTTGGTGGTCTGTGAACTCCAGTTTCGTCTTTCTAGCACTAGCATTTTGAAGATGCTGAGCTTTGCTTCGCTTATCTTCTAAGTATATTGGTTCTGCGTGGCATAAGAATCAGCAAGTACTTGGAGGGGAAAAGCAATAGAGAATGTAGGGCTCACTTTTCTAATTTTCCCTTCTCTCTGGAATTTTGTCTCCTCAACTCCTGGTCACCTGGTAGCTATCTGATGCCTTTAAAGAAATTTTCATGTATTTTATCCAGCTTCTCTAGTTATTTTTGTCCAGCATAGTACATTGACCTTTGAGCAACATGGGGGGTTAGGGCACTGATCCCCTGGACAGTCAAAAATCCATCTATACATTTTGACTCCCCCGAAACTTAATTACTAATATTTTACTGTTGACTGGAAACCTTACCAACAATGTAAATAGTTGATTGACATGTTTTGTATGTTACATGTGTTATATACTGTTTTCTTGCAATAAAGAGAGAAAATAAAGTTATTAAGAAAATCATAAGGAAGAGGGAATACATTGACAGTACTGTACGTATTTATTGAAAAAAAATCTGCATATAAGTGGACCCACGCAGTTCGAATCTGTGTTGGGGGGTCAACTGTAGAATGTAGGAGAGGTAGATCTACATGGTAGTAGAAATCCCTTGTCCTGTTTTAGCATTTCAAAAAAAAAAAAAATTACCACGGTTTCAAATAACACATTAAATAACCAGAATTATTGTCTCTTAACCTTTTCGTGGCTTTTCATCAAGCAATTTATATGATGTTTAATGTTTCCAAACTATGGAACTTGTCTTGTATTTTGGCTATAGAACAATAAATGTGTTTCCAGATATTTAATGTAATTATTACTATAGTTTCTACATCCTTGTTGTGACTAGTTTTAACTGCAATTTTGGATTGTGATCTTCCTATCCCATGCCCCAATTTACACCACATTACCCTGCTTGAGTATTGACTTGGAATTTATAAAATATTTACATGCATTTGCTAATAAAATCTGTTATAAATTAAACCTGTTATAAATTAAATTCACCCATAGTTTTGTAATTTGCATTTTATTTTCTCTAGAGTCTGCCTTAGAAAAGCAGGTCAATTAAAAAATGTTATCCAGTTGTCCACTATCAACTTTGGACATTATCAGAGACAGAGGAATTGAATTTCAAATAGGAGATTTGTTAAATTTTAAGTTGCGGTAACTAAATTAAATACTTTGCATGATCAAATCAGCCACATTATGATAATTACATTGGGGACTTAACAGAGTTTTAGAACTAGTAGGAATCTTAGAAAACATGTAGTTCTACTACCTTCTCTTTCAATATTAAATTATAAAACTAATATATTTTCATAGTTAATAAAAACCAAAATTGGAATAGAAAAGTATAAGATCAAAGATAAAACTTCCAGGTTCTCCCACCCAACTATTCTCATTCTCTAGAGTTTACTACTGAGAGAGAGTTTCCTTGTGCACCCTTCCAGAAAGTGCATGTGCGTAATAAAATTAAAAGTGAATTGTTTAATTTTTTTACAGATACATGGAGCAACACACATTAGATTATTCCATTTAATACATCTCAGATGTCTCATTCCTTTTTTTTTTATTTCTCTATTTGTTTCCAGTTTGTTGCTATTATAGTCAGTGCTGCAGGTTTAATACATACAGGTTTTAGTATTCGGGCAAGTTTATCTGGAGGCTAAATTTTTAGTTTTGGAATAGTTAAGAATATGTGCATGCAAAATTCCATTGATATTTAGCATTTCCTGTATTAAAAAAAAACTATACCGATTTACCCTCCTATTTTAAGCCTCCCCAGCCTCCCTTAAAAAAAAAAGAGCTTAGGAAATTTGAAGTTTAGAGTAATTAAATGAGGTGCCAGAGTTAGGTGATGGCAGAACAAAGTGGAACTCATATTTTTAAAATTTCTTGCATTGTTCTAGCTACTGCATGCCTCTTGACTACCTGAGTTTAAAAGATTAAAAAAAAATTTATAGTTATTTCAAAAATCACAAATGTATACTGTAAAAAATTTGGAAATTATAAAAAAGGTCAAGGGAGAAATTAAAATAACCCATATACTTTTATTAGATATATCACTATTAGTGTCTTGCTGTATTTATTAATATTTATTATATTTTAAAATTAAAATTAGAATCACACAAAAATATTGTTTTATAACTGCCTTTTTCACTTGCCAATGTATGGTAAACATTAACAATAAATATTTTTACAAGATATCTTTTAATGGGTGAACAATATTTCATGTCATGACTACATTACAATTCACTTTATTATTGTTAGACCTTCAGTTATCAGTTTTTAATCCATTGTACATATTACCTCAATGAAAATCTTTAGAGATGAATCTTTATAGGCAAAAAGAATAAATTCTTAAAATTGGAAAGCTTGGTAAAAATATATGATTTGTTGTAAAAGGCTTTTGGTATACACTGGCAAATTGCCCTCCAGGAAGGTTGTACTGGTTTACATTTCCAGTGATTTGCATTTTATGCATAAAAAGCTTAAAAATAAAAGAAAAAGTATGGTTTGGACCTGTTGGGGTAAAATTACTCAAATTAGATGCCGTGGTCATTGGGGGCAGGGTGGTGGGGATGTGGTATTTAAATATAGAAATTTCTAAGCCTTAAAGTACTGAGAAGAATTTTTGAAAAAGGTCAGAGGAACATTTGATCAATTAGTAGATATTCTCATAACTTTTACTTGTAAAGTGCAGTGATAAATACAGTGAAAGCATCGAGACTGCTTTATCATAAATCGGAAGTCAGACATTTGCAGTAGAGGTAACGTTAACAATGACAGCAGCGATAGGAAAAGAAAACATTTATTGAGGGCTTAGTATGTAGATTCTAAAACGTAAATTAAACAGTGATAACTTGCTTAAGATATCTGTTGGGAAGGATATTTCTTAATGAGAAGTCCACCTTAGCAGTGTTAAAAGAAAACAAATTGTAATTTAAAAAGTTATCAGGTGCTTACTATGCACAGTCTCATTTAACCCTGATGCACGGGTGTGGTCATTCTTTCCACATTTACAGCTGCAGGAAGTAGTGTCAGAGTCAGACCTTGAGGCAGGGTTTATAGCGACTCCAGAGCCCCTGCTCGACTCCTGGGAGTGTGTGTACCTGACAGCGTGGGAGGTGCCACTGTGATGCCACTTGCTTCTATAAGGTGAGCCGGGGACAGATTTTAAATAGCTTTGATTATCTGGTACGGATGTTGGACTCTTATATTATCCCTGTTGTTCTATCATGGCTGGAAGCAGAAGTCCATAACTGTCTTTTTAATAGATGCGCAACCTGTCATCGGTGGTTGTACTTGTATCCTCTTATTTTGTTCCCTTAGTTAATACTCGTTTGCTTGTTTTCTTTTACTATTTATTTCTTTCATAAACAATGCAATGAAAATCTTAATGGCTGTAGTTTTTCACTATTTCGATTAGTTCTTTGGAGTGAGTCCCAGAAAGTAAGATCATTGAATCAAAAATTATAAATGCTTAATATATTTTGAAGTATATTGCTATTTAGTTTCCAAATATACCTTCCAATAGATTTCCAAAATTACCAGTTTACAGTTCCATACCTATATATGAGATATAAGTTTCACCAATATTTAGATAGCTGTACTTAAAAAAAAAATCTATATCATTGCTTATTTTAAATTTCTTCGAATTCTAGAAATGTTGAATGTGTTTTTATATGTATTCTGGTATTGTTTTTCTCTTTGTATATTTTGCTTACTAGTCTAGTAGGGTGTCAATATTTTTCTTGGAATAAAGACATTTAATTGTGGCAAATATTTTTCATAGTCTGTTTGCCTTTCACATTTTTAAAAAACTTAATTATATCTGTTTATCTTTTGTGATTCTTCTAACTTAAGTTTTGGAAGTCCTCTCCAGGTTTGATAAATATTTATGTTTTTTATTTAAAAAATTATAATTTTTCTTTCAATAAATATTTACCTAACACCTACTCTGATCCAGTCATTACACTAGGTGTTGGGAATATGGTAGTGACCAAGATAGAAATGATTTCTGATCACGTGGGAATAGGAGAAAGTGGACATTTGCGAGGGCTATTAATCTAATTCTAGCCTCCTACATGGTAGGTGAGGAAGTCTATTAATTAAGCACCCATGATACCTATTCTGTCATCTTTTAGAATTTTTTTTTTTGGTACGATAGTGTGAAATTATGGTTTAAATTAAGTGTTTTCCAAGTTGCCACCTTTTATTACAACATCGTTTGTTGGATAGGTGTGTCCCACCCATTGATTTATGGTATGTTCATGACCTAGAGTTGTTACAATATGGAGACAATATAACATATGTGTTCTGGAGTCAAGATGACCTGTGTTTACATCCTGGCTCTCTACTTATTAGCCAAATGACTTCTAACATGTCGCTTATCCTATTTCGACTTTCGTTTCTTCATCTTAAAGTAGGGTGGTAATATTATTTACTATATAGGATTATCGTAGCAATTAAGTACAAAAGGATTACCACTGTTTAAAAAGGTACTGCATTATTATGTAATTGTCAGGTAGGTGATCTTGAAGAAAAATTGCCCTATACATTTTAATGATATTTTTCTCCATAGGTGAAAGGTATAAACATAACCAAAAAAGGGCAACATTTGGTATGAGAATGAGTTGCATCAAGATAAAGCTCATTTGGCTAGGTGGTTTTCATTTAATTTTTTGTTTCTGAGCTAGATGCAAGCATATCAAATCATTGTTGGAGGGTATGTGTTTTTCCATTAGCTCAGTGGAATTGAATTTCCAGACTACGTAGGTGAATGGAGTGTCGTGTGAACCTGCGTGATTTATGGTAAAAAAGCATGGATCTCTATCGGGTTCCTAGATCCAGACTTCCTTGCCTTTCAGTTGCCAGGCGCATTCCTGGTCTTGGGCCTCATCACACTCTGATTTGTTTCTTTTGTCCTGATGTCAGCTTCATACCTATTTTCATTTTTGCTTCAGGTTACAATCATCGGTCTTGGCTTATTCTGCTCCCTGATATGTTAGGCTCCTTCTCTGGGTTTGTCTTCCTTTTCATACTCTTAGCAAGATCCCCTGCATAACTTGCAAATCCGTAGGGGGCAGAAGTAGCAGCTGGCAAGGAACACTGGGAAGGTGGAACAGGAGGCTGGAGAGGGCTCTGTGTCCAGCGCCCACCACCTCATGGTTCTCAGCTCTTCCACGAAAGCTTTAGGGGGAACCGAGGTTATGTGAAATTGCTGTTTTTTTCTTCTTCAGTCCTAACTCTAGATTGTTACCAACTCTGATCTGTTCGTTAGTTGGCATCTCAAACATCGATAAGAAAGAAACGGTTCTGGGGAATGATTTCGATCTGTTTGTAGCCAATGTAATTAGGAGGAAGTCTTAGAAGCAGCGGAGGTCAGTGGCTGTGCCAGGGTGAAAATCGTTATTTTTTATGTGTGATGTTGTCTTTGAGCAAAGTGAAATGAGCCAGAAGAAAAATTGAGACTGTAGAAAGGTATGCCCGATTCGTTTGAAGCCCCAGAAACACATTCAACCTTATGTCTGCTCAACTCTGATTTTCAAGGAGAGAGATTGTTTTGGCAAACTACATCTTCCCTCAGCTCAATGAACTCTGCAGTTCCCGGGGCACACATTTCAAAGCTGTGGACCTGAGGTGGTCAGCGTCGGAAGCCCAGACACTCTTCGCGTTCTACCTCTTTAGACAGCATTTTTCTCTCCACTCCCAACATCTGAAGCTCTGTCTTGACTTTGTGAGCCGCCGCTTTTCCTTCTTCATCTGCCTGCTGGGTCAGACATATGGGGACTTTCTCCCCGACTGCTCGCCTTTCACGTTCTCCAAAGCCACCGACTTGTCAAATTTATCCATAGTGCGACAGAATCTCTATGTTGCTGCAGAAAAACAAAATAAAACAAAACCAAAACCAGAAACGGTTATCCTTGGGTTCTGGAGAATCCCAGCTGAAGTCTGATAGAGTTTGAAATCATCCAAGCGGCATTTCTGAATGAGTCTCAGTTTCAATACTTTTATGTTAGGATCGGAACCATGCTGCTGCAGGCTTTAGATAAAGAAAAGGAGGAGAGGCTATTCTTAGATTCCTTGATGAAAGATGGAAAAAAAATTAAGGATTGGAATGCTTAAGGCCAGGATTATTAACAAAGGGCTCCCTGTCAGTTTTATAGAGATGAGGTGAACTGGTTTTCAAGGACTGGTTGGTTATGATAGAAAAACTTTACCCAGCCACTTTGATGACTGAAAATATAGGTTAGTAAATGTGGAGATAGCTAAATCTGTTATCGGCATAAGGTTAATGTATTTTGTGTGTCTTCCTTGTGGAAGCAATTTAAAATGATTGAAAATATTAAGTGTTTAAAATTGTTACCTTATTCCTGTAACATCTATTCCTCCATGTGAAGATTTTTGAAGCTGAAATTAAGAGCAAATAATGGATCATAGAAGATTACTTAGGAAGTTAAAATGCTCACAGAAGATCTAAAATATCTGGCAGTTGTAGATATTTTCTGTATATCTAGAGCAGAGGTTCTCACCCAGGGCCGTTTTGCCCCCAGGGGGACATTTTTACCTTTCTGAAGACTTTTACGGTGTCATGGTTGGGGGATTGCTAATGGCATCTAGTGGGCAGAGGTCAGGGATATTGCTAAACGTCCTACGGTGATTAAAGAGTAATGAAGATCCAAAAGGAAAATAATGTAGCACTTTTTTCTAAAGAATCCATCCATTCTGTACCTTCTAATTCAGATATTCAGCCTACATACTATACACTCAAAAATAAAGTCTAAAACAAGCTTACCTTTCAATAATAACCAAAATCAAAGACTAAGGAGAATACTATGGAGAAATAATCTGTCCCTAACCCAAATACACAGAAAGGCTTGATTCTCAAACATTCTAGTAAATATTAATCAATGGATACAATTCAGCCAGGTCATTCCAAATTCTCTCCGCTTGGGCAGTAAGAAGCCATTTGGGCAGCTGGTAGTTATTTTAAACACCAGTTCATGCTTTTGACCATTAGAAGCACTTCTGAGTCCTTGGAGATACTGAGATTAGTTGGTGAAGTTCTAGTTTAGCTCAAGAGATCCATGTGCGGTAATCTCAAATTCTGGCCAAGATTTTGAAATTTGAAGCTTACCTAGGCCAGACAGTAGGTCTTCCATGTCTTTCCTGGCCATAATGTGAACACGGAGCAGCCCAGTTAACTATGGAGGCACAAGGTGAGTATCTTGGGAACCTCCAGGCTAATCTACCTTGTGTTCCTTTTCCTGCAGAACAGACCCTCCCACTCCTGTCCATCCCATTAAACAAACAAAAAAATAAACAAACTAACTAACAAACACTTTCTGGGGAATATAAGTGTCTCCAGAGATAGGAGGGTATTTTGGCAGTCCAGAACACCCTGACTGTTGGTCGTGAGTTTGAGATCACAGTAAGGAATCAGCACTGCAAGCAATCTCAGAGATGATCCAACTTCACAGTAAGGAATCGATGTTGCCCCTTATTTTGCCAGAGAGAATAAGGGACTTACCCAGTGGTAAAGTTGCAGTCATACCCATATTTGTCATTGTATTAGGGCATCTTACCCCAAAAATACACCATATACACCCCATAAGAGTGAATTAGGTATCTTCAGTCTTAGCTAACAATCTGAAAAAGTGAGGTAATATATGTAGCAAATCTAAGTTTTTTCTCTTGTCATTTCGAGGTCATGAAATAACTTAGAATCCTAAATAGGATTATATGTACACATAGCATCAGGAAGATTAAGTTGCTTGCCTATAATTTGCTTTTATGGGACTATAGAATGGTCTGTGAAATATGGTGCCAATGTAGAAAGATGGCAATACAGATACAGAAGGGTAGATACCTTCCTGGGCATTTATAATAACCACGTGTAATTGAAAATGTGAAACTTCAAAATTAAGATATTAAAACTTATCTTTTTGACTATAACGACTACAAGCTCCCCTTTAAATGTTCCTATCATGAAGAGTTTACTGAGAAGTGCCAGGAACTGTTTATTTCTAAGGAGTCAAATAGGTCCTTTGAAATATTGGAGAGGTTGGCCTTAAAGGATGTGGAATTTGATTTTAATAATGTAGCAGCAGGTTGAAGATCAGACTCTGTGCTCAGGTTAGACACCAAGAAATCCCAAGCCTTTCAACTGCACTCAAGGAAAAGAGCCTGACTTTAGTAAAAGTTATCCCCCAAATTTGGAGAATGTTACCTCATTCCCACCATTCTGTGCCCACCCTTTTCTGCATGAGAGACCCCCCTGAAAGCTACCCCTGACTTAGAATTTCCTGATTAGATAGCACTCTGCATTTGCAAAGCTTTCCTAGCTATTTCACGAACTTTCTTCCAGTCTCCTCAAGAAGATTATAAACTTCTGGAGGGCAGGATGTTCACTTTCTTTTCCTTTTTTTCCTGTAGATCAAATTTGGTCTAAGTAATTCCAGACAGTGATGGAATGACTTTACAGAGAAGAGATTAGATTAGGAAATATGACTAGGCCCTCTGTACACTGTTGTATATTTAACAAAGAACTTACATATACATCATTGGCTCATTATTATATTAAGATGCTTAGCCAACACTAACTAAATGTCTGCTATGGGACCATATCATTATTTGTGTTCGTGTATGAGGAGTAGAGTTACCTTACCCAAAGTATCTACTCCTTCATGTTTTAGTCAGTGTCCTCTACATTAAAACCCCCGTATCTTTTCTTACCTGGGGTTGGTGCCATACTCGGTTCACCACCCACAGGCGTAAAGAGGCTGAGGTGTGAAGTAAGGACCAGGATTGTCTGTGGTGTCCCTCTCTGTCTCGTTTCTAGAAGTAGGGAAGTTCTCGGAACAGTTTTATTTCTTCCATCCTCATCCTCCAGATCTTAGCACGGATTTTATTTATTCTGTGAGAGCTTTGTGGTTCGAAATAAACCCACAGCAGTGGGATGGCTCAGGGCCATCGTCCACCATCTCTGCACCCAGCTCAGCACCCACCACTCCAGCTCACTGGGGTGCAGAGCTGCCATCATTTTTGTGGTTCTGGGAGCCCATGCCAAGAGGAAGACAAGTTATTTGGTTAATATAACATGGTGCTCTGTCAAGATTTTTAAGACAATAAGAGTTTGAAACATATAGGTCATGTGTTAGAAATCTTCAATTTGAATTGGCAAAGCCCTAGAGCCAGAAAGTAGGTTAGTGGCCGCCAGGAGGTCAAGGTAGCGGGGAAGTGGCTTCTGACGGGTGTGGAGTTTCTTTTCAGGGTGTTGAAAATGGTCTCGACTAAGATAGTGGTGCTATCTGTACAACCTTGTGAATACACTGAAAACCACTGAATTATACGCTTTAAAATGGTGATTTTTTTTGGGGGGGGTATGTTAATTATATCTAACTTAGGTTATAATTTAAAGTATTTCAGAGTGGGTAAGGAATTTAACAAAGTTTATTGCAATTAAAGAGCTCCAATTATGCTGGATAAAAATACAACAATTAAATAAGTCCTAGGAGACGAGCTGTGAAGCATTCAGGGCTTTGTTCGCTTTGCTGGTTGGAAACAGTGCTGTATATACTGTAAGTTCCCACATAGCGTGCGTAGGTAACAGAAGACGTTTCAGAGCGTTGTCTCAGTAACCGACCACCTAGGGCAACAGCATTCTTTTTTGTTTTTGTTTTTGTTTTTCTCATTTTGAAAGGAGCCACAGAATGCTTTGCAATGTTTTCATTTTCTATTTGTTCTTGAGAAGAAATCACTAAGACCCTAGCCTAATTATGTAGACTTATTATACTTGTATTTTTCTTCATTGGTTTTACCTGCTAAGTTATAAGTATTCTTGACACTGATATGACAGTGAACAAGAGAAACAAAAATCCGTGGTAATCATTTCACGATATGTACATATATCGAATTATTATTTTGTACATGTAAAACTAATATAATGGTATTTTCTTTGTGTGGTGAGTTGGGAACACAGGCCCTTTCCATCTTGAAATTGTATCATCCCCTAGGCCCTCAGAATCCTGTTCTGGGTTAGACAAAGGAAGAAAATGAAGAAGGCACACCTGTTCCTTTAAGCTTCTATCTGACAGTGGCACATGTCACCTCTGCTCTCATCCTTTTGGCAAGAATTTGGCCACTTGAGTCTGCCTGGCCACACTGGGAATTGGATGGGGATAGAAAACGAACCCCACGCCCTGGAAGGGGGAGCATGAGCTTTCGCAGGACGGGGAGTCATCTCTGCAAGACTCTCTAGGGAGATCTCAAAGACAAGCAGGAGCCAACCTTGTGGAGATCAGAAGAACGAAAGAACATTCCAGGCAGAGGGAAAGCTAAGGTAATATAGGCTGAAGGCCGGAAACAAAGTTGAGTGAGGAAGGGAAAGTGGCCAGTGTGGCCAGACAGGCTGTGGTGGGCTGTAGGTGGTGGGCGGGGGGACGCAGAAGGTGGTGATCATAGCAGACGAAGCAGGAAGTGAAGACAGGGCCACTTCATATCTGGGTTTTCTCAGGCTTGGATTCTGTGGAGTGTTGTTAACCTAGAAATAAAAGGCTAAAGTGAGAAGCACCAAGCGTTTATTTGAGATCAGAAAAGAATAGCTCTTCAGAAAGCACTGATTCAGACAGAAACCCATGGTGTGTTCCGATTAGGAGACAAAGGCAGGGGATATTTATGAGGAAAGGAAGGGGAACTATTACATAAGTAGAAGGAAGGCATTTCTATAGGTGCAGATAAGCTAACATAGTGACACTAACTCTGAACTATTTTGAATTTTCAGTCCGGTAGTCATGAGTCCAGGAGTCATAATATCTGCTTTCTTGTTGTTCTTGCAAACAGCTCTTTGGGACACAGTGTCGCTTCATGCCCAGTCCAAAGGTTATTTTGTCCTGTTAACACTCCAAAGGTTTGAGGTATAAGATGTGCCAGGTAGTTTCCCTGCCAGGGCAGCTATGACTCCATTTAAAGTGGTTCATTAATTTATTTTTTACTGTGCAATGGGAGGCCAGTGGGGGGCTTTAAGCAAGGGTGGTATAAAGGAGGGCAGTGGCGGTGGAGGCGCTGGGCTTGGCATGCACTGAGAATTTCCCGAGGAATGAGATGTGGGGATTGGAGGAAAGGGAGAAAGTAAGGATAACTCCTGGTTTCTGGCAGGAGGAAAATAAAAGGTGTGGTGAGAGCTCTTCGCTGAGGTGGGACATCATCGGCGGGGCGGCGGGAGTAGGTTTTGAGGGGAATCAATTTCCGCTTTGGATGTGAGATATTTAAGATGCACGGTATGTACGGGGAGTGATAACAATTGTGTGAGATCTTCCTATGTTCTAGGAGCAGTTGGGGACCCCTAATGCTACTTAGCTGTGTGTCCTTGAGTGAGTCATTTGAACTCTCTGTGGTTCTATTTTCCCATTTGTAAAATGTGGATAATAATAATAACAAAAAAAGTCTTATAGGCGTTGTTGGTGGGATTGCAAATTGGCGCAGCCACTATGGAAAACAGTATGGAGGGTCCTCAAAAATGAAAAATAGAACTACCTTATGATCCAGCAATTCTACTTCTGGGTATTTTTTCTGAAGAAAACCGAAACTCTAATTCAATAAGGTATATGAACCCTTATGTTCGTTACAATGTTATTTACAATAGCCAAGATATGGAAGTAACCTAGGTGCCCATCAGTAGACAACTGGATGTAGAAGATGTGGTACATGTGTACAATGGAATATTACCCAGCCATAGAAAGAATGAAGTCTTAACATTTGCAATAATAACATGGATGGACTCGAAGGGTTATTATGCTTAATGAATAAGTCAGACAGAGAAAGACAAATACCATGTGATCTCACTTACATGTGGAACTTAAAGAATAAGATAAATGAATAAACAAAACAGAAAGATTCATAGATATAGAGAACAAACTGATGGTTCCAGATGGTAAGGGGGCCGTGGGGGATGGGTGAAAAAAGCGAAGGAATTAAGAAGTACAAATTGGTCCTTACAAAATGGTCACAAGGATGTAGGGAATATAGTCAGTAATATTTTAATAACTATGTCTAGTGTCAGATGGGTACTAATCGAGGATCACTTCGTAAATTATATAAATATATCTAACGACTATGCTGTATGCACAAAACTAATATAAAACAATATTTAATGACAATTGTATTTGAAAAATAAAAAGTTAAAAAAATTAAAGGTATTAAAGAATGTCTCTTATAGATAGCTGAGAGGATTAACTAAGATAAGGTATGGAAAACAAGGACACTTAGCATAGTGTTGGCATATAGTAAGCACTGATAAATATTAGCTATTATTATTATTATTATTATTATTATTATTATTAGTGCTTGCTGTGTATCTGCATGTTTGTATGTATCTGACTCCGCCTGATTTTGCAAATTCATCCATTCTCACCCTGGGCTTGTACCCATGCGTGCCTCTGAGTACTACGTGCGTATGGGGGTACCCAGCATGCATTTTGATGGATCTAGATTATCTTTGTGCGAGGGGAGAGAGATTCGAGCTTCCTTCTGTGTGATGTGTGTGGCGGGTGTGAGTAAGTAGGGTGAACATGTGGGTGTGAGTTCTCTCTGGGTACATTTCTCGGGGAATGTAGAGTGGGTGAAATCAAAATCACTAGCAGCAGGTGGGAATGGCTGTATAACAAGGCAACGAATCCCCTGCAGGCACATCCCAAAGGTGTTCAGTCTGGCCAGGCTGATGGTATAAACTCGTTTGTACCCGCTAGTATGACTGTATTCCCAAAGCGAATTGTTATTTTAATGATGTGTTTTCAGGTGTTGAATACTCCTAATAAAAACAGCTGCTGTCTTTCAAACAAATGCATCTGCAGGCTTACGAGGCAGAATAAATCAGGAACAGCCTATGAATACTGACCGCGGGGTGACACCTTCTATCCCTGAAAGAACACCCCTCCTCGCTTACGGCAGGAGGCAAAGGTTAGGGCTGTGGTTCTGGATTCGGCCCCCCTGCATTTTCAGTTCTGGCTCCACTAATTTACCAACTATGTGATCTTGGGAAATTTACTTAAGCAATCTGTGCCTCCTTTCTTATTCGTGAAATGGAATGGGATTAATAGTACCTGCGCAAAGCCATGTGAGGATTAAGAGATAGATAATACGTGGAAAGAACTCAAAAAGGTCCCTGGCACACAGTTGCCAGTATTGTTGTTATTGTCAGTGTTATAATTACTTCTCACTGAGCTAGAGGAAGGGGCAGGGCGCGGGGCACTGCTAATGAAAATGGGGTACTCCTACGCATCAGCGAGACTAGCGAGAGGACGGCCAAGCAAGTGCGTCTGTAGCTGTCACCACTGCAGCCTGAGGAGGAAGCTGAGGGGCCCAGGGTCGGTTAGCACGGCTGGCTGCCTTCGCAGGGGCCTGAGTTTTAGCTGGGCCAGGTGGATGTGGGCAGAAGAGGAAGAGCCGCTGCTGAGAACACAGCTGGGCCGGAGGGCCAGTGCTCGGAGCTATTCGCTTCTTTGATGAGAGCGTTTTCCTGCGGCCGCCCTCAGCTGTCTGCAGCTGCAGGTCCTCCCTAGTGGGGACGCCAGCACACATTCTGCTCCTCCGTCCTCGCCCCTGCTTGCCAGGGTTGAGGGATCTTGCAGACGAGAACTGCCCGTGGCCTGCCTTCCCAGCTCCCATGCCCCTCCCTGTCTTGCAGGCAGTCGATGTCCCTTCCCAGCTACTTGGTTCACAGTCAGTCCAAGTAAAGCAACTGACTTCCTCATTTACACGTTTCCTTGCCCTGTTGCCCCCACACTCTGGTGGCCACCCCTGAGTAATAATGAGTTCCATTTATTGAAATGACTTTCTGGTGCCAGGCACTGTGCTAAAGGCTTTATCAGCACATCATTTAACGCTATCAGCATCCAGCATTACTGTCCCAGATAAGGGGATGGGTCCTTCAGCTACACATGAGCAGAGCAGGGAGTTGAAGCTCAGGTCTTCGTTGAGCTGGAGGCCCCTAGTCCTCAATCCTGCTCTGTCTTGCCTCCTTGAGCCAACAGAGGGACATTTCGCTCTCTTGCATGATTTTCAGCTGGGTCCCCTCTCACTATTGGCTTTCAGGAGAGTGAGTTTGCACTCAAGTCACTGATGCGGAATGGGCAGAAACAGTAGCAGGAATCCTTGGCAGGGCTTGCCACGCCTTGCGCCCCGGGCCCGGCTGTCTTCTCGAGCATCTCTCACCCTTTGCTCCCCAGCTTTGGTCTCCTTGGGGCAGCCAGTCACTTCCATTCCTCCATGTCTGTCCACTCAGCTCCCTTCTCCGGGAATGCCCTTCTCTTTTCTCAGGTTGGTGAAATCCTTCTCATCCCTTAAGGCCCTATTTAGAAGTCACTCTCTCTGTAAGAGGGCTGATGGGTACCTCTCTCCCTCACCCCACCTTTGACCAGGTGGTAAAGACCGACCTCAGTGTCATTGGATTCTGGCTCATGTAGACGTGTCCCTGCAAACACTGTCAGCTTGCCTTCCTGGTCCCTCAGGTGACTTACACATGGTCCTGTCATACGTTTTATTGTCTTCCTCGGTAGTGCTGTGAGTGCAGGGAACCATGTCTCTTTTATTGGCCATTGTCATACTCAGGGCCTGGCACAGAGCCTGACACCTAGAAGGCTCTCAGTAAATCTATGCTGAATGACGAGAGCCACCACCAAAAAGTGAAAAAGTCACTCAATCACTGAGTCATTTTGTTACAAAATATCATGAAATGGTATCAAGTAACTGTTCCTCTCCCCGTAAATTTTGAGGCGTTACCATTTCAATTAGGTAAAAGGCCATTGTCATTTAATGGAGACAGTTTGGTTCTGCAAGAATAGAGAAATATTTAGGACATTTTCCAATGCTAGTAATGTTGACTTTATTTTCAACATCATTTTGAGGAAAAATAATTCTAATCACCCAACATGCAATTTTAACACACCATATGTATGCTTTCCTTTGCATACAAAAATAGGAATCCATAAGCATCATCCTTGCATATTAGTTTTTGGCTTAGGATTATTGTTTTGCCGATTATTAGAAGTGACATTAAGCTTTATGATAGTCCAGCTGTGTGTACACTGAGGTTCATTCACCTCCATTTAGTGATATATCCTCCACCCCAGCTTTGTGAAAGAGGTGAACGACCATGCCTCTCAGTTGTAACTGCTATGACCCATGAACACCAAGAAACAGTGACACACACAGCTTGAAACCAGTCTTTAAATGATTCCTTATTGTCTATGGCCATGCTGCCCTGAACGTGCCTGGTCTTATCTGTTTTCAGAAGCTAAGTAGGGTCGGGCCTGGTTAGTACTTGGATGGGAGAGATCACCTAAGAATGCCAGGTGCCATGGGCATTTTCTTTTTTAAATGATTCCTTGTCTGTAGAAAAACAAGTTTTAAAAGCTCCTGGTGATCTCTGTGTAAAGTCCCTTCACTTCTCTGGGCCTCAGTTTCTTCATCTACAAAATGAGTGGTTCGGACTAGATTAGATGATTTCCAAAAACTCCTTCTGCCCTAAAATTCTGTTATGTAAGGCCTGGAATTTCAACATTGCCCACATTTTAAAGATGAAGAAAAAAGAATGCTCGAAGAATTAGGCATTAAGATTAGTTTGTCTCTCCCTGTTCTTGAAACGTATTTTTTATCGTGTGACACAAGTTCAAACTCTATCCTTTTTTGGTGCCTTCTCCCCCTATTTGTCCCACATTCATATATAACTTTCAAGTCATTGATTTTATGGTCATTTTCTGACATAAAAATATCTGTAAGTATCAATGCCACCCTCTGATGTAATAGAAAAGATGAAGATGGAAAAGCGTAATTTAGTATAAGAGAATACATATTTTAACATGAAATGGCTCAGACATGATTAGCAGACAGTGGAGTAGGCAGGGGCCTGCCTCTCCATGGAAAACGGCCATGAAGGCAAGGGCTGCCAGTGTAGACTGACATGAGTGTGCTGTGTCGATGGCTCAAACATCTGAGCAATATCGTTATCAGGGTTGTAATCTTATGAAATGGTGAATGAATCTCGGTGTCATTTAAGATGAAATCATAGATAATCTTCTGTCAGTTTACATGACAGTTACGTTCCTAGAAAATGAAATGTGTTTTTAACCCATGTAGAAAATACTTTGAGTTTACATGGAAAATGGGGTTAATTTCTAGGAAGGTTATTATAACGTTTTTCTCCCTGCCTCCACCCCATTGTATGACTGAGAGAACGTTTGGAAATCAGGTAGACCCCAAGACAGAGGTTCACTGTGTGGGACTGTTCTGTGTTGTAGGAAGTCTGGAATCCCTGGACCACCCCTGGTGGGTTCCACTGCTCTAAACCACTTCCTGTTTTCCGAAAGTTCGTGTACTTCCTTCCCTCCAGTCCTTCACCTATGCCTTGTCTAGCTTGATAGAGAATTCCCCTCATCTCTACCTGTGCATTCTTCAAGGCTCAGCTCAAATGTCTTCTGCACAAAGTTTTTCTTCATTGTGATGGTTCTGCATCAAACTCTAGTAGCCTTCAGACTCATATTCTGCCTCGAATATTTGTTGGTTATTTGTTTACAGAACGCATTTCCACTTCTCTTAACTCCTTGACTTTATGTTACAGATCATTTTATCTCCTATCTCTCCAAGGCATCTAGCACAGAACCTTTCACATAATAGGCAGCCAATAAATATTTATTAAACATAATTACTCCAAGTGACTCTAACAGAATCTTAATGTATTGGAGAGACTTAAACCATTAAAGCTTCTTTGCATAACTTGACTTTCTAAATTCTAATTTGCGTAAATTTCAACAGAAAGCATTGCTTTTGAAAAATAAAAGCAGGACAGTTATATTAAAATGCTCTTAGAATATTAGGTTGTTGATTATAATTTGGGATTACTACTACTATGTCGCTTCATCACAGTTTGAAAGTTGGTCCTCTCAAATTATTTCTTTTACCCTTTGCTGCTCCATGATAACTTAATTCTCCCTGGTAATCTCCAGAATCCAAAGTCTGAGGTCCAGTATTGTGGGTAGAGGAGTTTAAGATGGGTTATGTTAGGTTTAAGATGGGTAAGGACAGAAGAAGCTAGGCAGTAGGTGGGCAGTGCCATATGTGTGCACTGCTGGGCCACCCAGGGTGGTGGCTGTGACTCCTAAACTAGCACCTAATGTTAAGGGGCTGCAGAAAGTTTACAGAACACAGTAGCCTGACTTCTTTTTCTTCTCATCCAACTCCTTGTAACGTGATCTATTTTTGCATTTTGGAAAATAAGAGTAATGCTTTGGATCATACAAAATGTTTTTAATGTAAAATCCTGAAAATGGGTAGGAGACACTTGGTAGTAAGTACCATTATCCCTTTGGAGTTGAATATTCTGAGGCTGCTAATCACTCATCTATGTATGTCAAGCGTATACCCGCGAGTACCACCCATTGCCCCTAACCCCTGTGCTTCCCCGTCCCATTAACATATCACAGTAATAATGGAAACATTTTCACCTAATAAGAGCAAATTTCTATACTATAGATACTCAGCTCAAAACTGACATTCTTAACGAAGACTCAAATGTCTTGGTCTTTTCATTTCTTGTAGAAGTGCTCATTGCTTCCATCAGCTTAAAGCTGTGTATACGTGTACTAGATGGAAGTGAAGAATCGATTGACATTTATGGGATTTCCGGACAGAAGGTAAGTTCTTTTTGAAATAATGCCTATGTTATTACTATTTTATAAAAAAGAAAGCCCCATAAGTTAGAATGTACGTAACATTTTCCCATTGTACTGCATATCTATAGCTATAGCCAGCATTGCTTACAGTTATGGCTATATATTTTAAGAAACAAATATACAGCACTTCGAATGGGCCAGGTGCCATTTTAGGAACTTTAGAAATCTTAATGCATTCAATTCTCGCAATAACCCTATGAAAGAGAGACTGTGATCATCACCTCTGTTTACACAGAAAAGACGGAGCATGGAGATGACAGGTGGGTTGTCACAGGTAGACTCAGAATTCAGACATGGCAATCTGGTTTTAGAAACTGTAGCCTTTACCCCTGCATGGTTCCGCCCTCTTATTTTGTACTTTTATTAGGCGTTTGTTGGGCTGCTGTTATGTTCTTTACGTTGTGTATTTTGATCCCTCTCATCTAATGGTTTTGAAGTAATATTGCATCAACAGAAGCTGTAATACTTCTTAGTATCAGTCATTACTTTGTGCAACATTGTCTCTGAAACGTAAAATATATATGTAGTTAATTTATGTAAGTAATATATGTTTCTTATAGAAAATATGATAAAGAATAGAAAATTAAATACACTCACAGTCTCACCACTGTTAAACATTTCGGTGTATAGCCTGCTTTTTCCTATGGATGTCTACACACACACACACACACACACACACACACACTTATGTAAATGAAGTTACAAACTATACTATTTTATAGTCTGCTTTTTAATTTAATACCTGGCAACCACCAATGCATTCAACAAATAATTAAATTAGTGACCACTTACCTTGGGAAAAGCACTATAAGCAGAGACAGACATGGTCCCTGAAAAGAAATGGAGTTTTTGTTCCAGGAGGAAACGGCAGATATTGATGATATCAGCGCACAAGTGTAACATTGCAGCTGTGATGAGGGCTGCCCAAGATCAGCATGCAGTGTTGTGAGAGCCTCTCATGAAGGGATTTGTCCTTGGGGAAGGCTTCTGGGAGGAGGAGGAGCCGGGAGAGCTGCAGGAGGACGGGGGGCCACGCAGGAAGCTCCCCGAAGCCGCTCGGTGCTGCGGCTATGAGGCCGCCTCTGGAGCCAGACCCTCGGTTTGAATCCCAGCTCTGCTGCTCGCTGTCAGGGTGAATCAGATAAGATGTTTAGCCCCTCTGCGCTTCAGTTTCCTCCTCTGCCTTTCTAGAGGGTTATTAGGAAGACTGAATTCATGTATTAACATTACACCCGGGATTGAATTTATAGAGGGAAGACTGAACGATGGAGTGGAGAAGCCAATGCTGCTGATATTATTACATTTCCTGAGAGAAGGAGACGCGCCGTGCTGCACAGGGCCCCAGGGGAAGTACCGGGGTGGTCAGGAGGCAGGCGACAGGAGGCAGAGGAAAGCGGAGGCCAAAGCCTTTGCTGGGGCTTCCATGGGAAAGGCAAGGCAGGGCAAAGTAAGCAGTTTAGGATCGGGTGGCGTGAGAGATTCTGATGGCTTTGTGGCATAGGGGCCATCCCTCCCTGCCTGGTACCTGGCTCTGGGATGATTTCGGGCAGGGAAAATCCTGGTTTGGTGAGCGAGAGATAAGAAGGTGGGTGGGGCACGGCCTTGGACGGGCTGGTGCGCACATGACAAGCATGAGCCAGGCAAGCTGTCCACCACCCCGAGGAATTAGCTGGCCTTGGGAGGAGCAGTCTCTCCCCAGATCCGTAAGGCCTCCCAACAGATGTCAAAACATCAGGAGACACAGAAAATAAAAAAACCGCAACTAATACAGTTATTACTCGAAGACACACTCGACGCAGTGCCTGGCTCAGAGGAAGCAGTCCGTATATAATACTATTATTAGGCAAATGAGTGGAAAAGGCTGTTAAAAATCTCTAGAAAGATCTTATTAGTAGTTTATTTTATTCCAAAATAAAACCATTTAACTTAGGAGAGAGCGTTGCTGCGCAAAGTGACAATACCTCAGCATGAAACGATGTCGTCTTCCACTGGATGGTTCCGTTTGCATATCGCTGTAGTCCATTTTTCAGAAGTCTGTGCTTTTGTTGAAGTACTTGCTTGTAGTAACGTCTTTTTAGAGTCTACATTTGTACTAGCAAATTCATATCAGGGGAGTAAGTCACATATGGTTCTATGGAGTGCGAATTGGTATTTTCTTGTCATATTGCTGACTGTCCAAGTGGCTGTTAATATCCATTACCCCAACTTTACCCTATGTACTTGCCTCCTAAGTCCCACCAATCTAAGTGTAAAGACCACCAGTCAAGTAGTTTTAAAGTCTTTAAAGTTTTAAAATGTCTTTGACTCTCTCCACCAGGCAGAGGATTTTTCTTGGCTGCCATGCTCGCTGTCTCCTCATCACGAGTTCACCATGAGCCCTTCTCCTCTAGCCAGTCCCGCAAGTCACCGTGTGCCCGCCCGGATGGGAGGACTGTGGAACTCATTAGCATAGGAGATGGAGAAGCGAAACGAAGCATCTTGAGGCAGTATCTCTTCATTCCCATCCAAGACCACTTTCGACAGGACAGACAGAGTTTGAGGGGGGTGGGGGGAAACAACTTGAATTCTTTAAAACTCAAATCCTGGCAAATGAATTGAAAGAATAGAGAATCTACCAGAATGAATTTCAGTGTCTGAAGGAATAGCTGGAGGTGTCTCTCTTCAGGAGCTCTGGGAATTGATTCCGAAATGCTGGACTGAAGACTATAGTTGGACTTTTAAACAGAAGAAGGCAAATTCAGGCACTGTGGCTTCAGGAGAAGGTAGGCCTTGGCCAAGACTGACACCTTAGTATGAGTCCACAGGGAGAGAGATACGTGGTAGACCCCCCGACCCAGGGAGGAGGGTCTAGGAATAGGGTTGTCAAAGAAAATATAGGATGCCTCATTAAATACGAATTTCAGGTAACAAATAATTTTTCAGTATATAAGCTCATCCCAGATATTACATGAGACATACTAACAATTATTTGAATTAAAGATAAACAAATAATTTTCAGTATAAGTATATCCTAAATATTGCATGGGACATACTTAATACTAATAATGAATTTGCCGTTTATATGAATTTCGGATTTCACTGGACACTCTGTATTTTTATTTGCCAAACCTGGCGCCCTGCCTGCGGAGCCCTGTGTGTTGACTGTAAGGAGAACTGTCTTAGGCACAGATTTTAGTTACATTTTTTCAGGGTTCTAAGAAATGGGCCTTTATTATTTCTATAACTCATTTAATCTCTCTTTTGAGCCTTCAGTCTAGCCGATAGGAGAAAAAGTCCAGGTAATTCAGGTCAATTCCATCAATTTAGTTTGTTTTCAGTCAATTTAGGATTTTTTTTTTTTTTAGTCAAGCAAGGATTTGTGTCCTTCCAGTGTCTCTCCTTTGGGACGAGCTTCGATCCAAGGCGCCGGGTGTCCTCGGTCGTCATTCGTCCCTGCCGTCTTCCGCCGAGGTGGTCATGGCCCCAGATGGTACAACGACACTGATATCTCGCCATTTTTGGCATCCTCTGGCATGACCATGTTTCCGTCTGTTCTTGGGTTGTTCGTCTGCTGCCCCATTCCCTCGCCGTCACGCGAGGAGGCCCCTCTCCTCAGCTAACTTCCTAGTGCTTCTCGACCCTGTCGTCTTGCAGATGCTCAGCGTTCCTGAACGGAGAATGTCTGCTCCCTGCACTACTTGGAGGCCCAGGTCCTCTTGTCTCCCCCCTACCTCCCAGAGCCATTTCTTCTCTCTGGTTTTTCTAGGCTCCTGACAGAAAGCGGAGCTCAGGTCCTCCAGACTGTTGGGCCCCCAGGTGCATCCTGAGGGTCACCCCGGCCCTGCTCAAAGCTAGCTCGGCTTCAGGGAAGGGCACAGGCCCTACTCAGACACCCACCTGAGCAGCTCCCTCCCTCTCTTCTCTCACTCCTACACCTTTCTCAGTTCAGCAACATCTCTTTTCTTCCTGGGTGTGAAAAAAAAAAATCTTCTTTAGATCATCCTATAATTGTCTGAATCTGTTGTTTGTGGGGGAAAAAAAAAATTATTCCACGAGTTGGCCAGGACTTTGTCTTTTGATATCCAACAATGAGGCTTTTGAGAGGCAAAGTTTGTTTTCATGAGTCACTATCTCTGCTATGAGTTTTAAAATTCAGGAGCCTCTTTTGAAACGTGAGGTTTTTCTCTCTTTGTATCTGCTGTGACCTTCTCATAAGGGCAGTGAATTTAGAAGGGAGCAAGGATGGGAACATGGGAGTGGGGAGCAGCAGCAAATACTTGGAATGAAAGACATATTGCGTGCTACTGCAACGTGTTGTCCTCCCCCAATTTTTGCTCTAGACTTTGCATTTCTGCAAAGAAAATCGACCTCATATTTAACGTACCTTCCCACACCTGCAAGGAGGTGGAAACAAGGTCTCTGTGTCCACAGAACAGTCATTCAGACACAGTGGCCCATGGCCGTGCCCATGGCTAGCTCTACAACTCCAAGATTGTGCAGGAAAGCCTAGGCCCTCCCTTGGGATTGTCCTTTTCCCAGGTGGCTTTCCGCCTCCTAGCACTGCCCACTGACCCCCAACTCAGGCCCCGGGAGCTCAGCCACAAGTATAGGAGGATTTTGGTCAAACTGGGGTAAACCTCAGAGGAAGCTTGTACAACTAGGGCTGAACAGCTGCTTCCGCTTCACGACTGCAGATATTTTGGGCTTGTTCCCCAGCCCTTGCTTGGGAAATCAATTTGGAATGGGAGACCTTGTCCTCATTTTAATGGTCTTACGGATCTCTTTACAGCTGGTCGCTCACAAAGCCAGCAGGAATTCCAGCTGTGGTGGGACAATCTGAGGGTCAGGTGAAGAATGAATGAATGAATAGGTGCCTGGGAATGTGCGGCAGGACAGCAGTCACACGGAAGGACTCTCACACCCAGAAATGCGGATATGATGTTTGGAGATCTTAATAAAGACTTGCCATCTGCAAGCTGAAGGCTCATGAAAAAGCCGGTAGTGCAGTTGCAGTCTAAGTGCAAAAGCCGGAGAACCAGGGAGGCCAATGCTTCAAATCCATGCCAAGGCCTCAGGGTCCGAGAACCGGAAGTGCTGGGAAGATGGATGTTCCAGCTCAAACACTGAGCAAATTGACCTCTCCTCTGCCTTTTTTTTTTTTTTTTTTTCCTATTTGGGCTTTCAACAGCTTAGATGATGTCAAGAGCATTGGTGAAGGTGCCCCTCTTTATTCAGTCTACAGATTTAAATGCTAATTTCTTCCAGGAGCACCGTCACAGACACGCTCAGAAATAACATCTTAGGAGCTGTCTGGGCATCCCGCATCTCGGTCAAGTTGACAACTTGAAATTAACATCACAGGGATTTTTATATCCTCCTCAGGAGATTATTTTGTAAAAGGATAAAATTAAACACAGTGTCTTATATTAAACTATTTGTTACACTTTAGGCATTGTGTTTACTACTCCAGATCTTGGACTCCAGGTGCTATTTGTCCCAGTTCTCTTTTTTTTCTCATTTCCCACCCTAGTTTCCCAGTACATGAATCACAGAATGCCTGTGCTACGCACAGTGGGGGAGGGGAGTTATTTGTTTTTGTTTTTTCAAACCTTCCGTGGTCCCTTAAGCCCTGCACGTGCCACCTGGGCAAATCTGCACATTTTAGACCAGCTAGCAGAGTCTCCCTGCATGGGTAGATAACTTGGAAATCAATTCGGTAGAAATGCAGAATGGCTAGTTGAACAACGGGCTCCCCTTTCATTATAGTTCTTATGAAAAGCTGGGCTTAATGTGCTGTCCAGCTTTGGATCCCATTCATCTTGCAAGAAAAAGTGTCAAGCAGAAAATTAAAAATACTTTTATTTCCGTCTTCAAGGCTAGATTATCTCCAAGATTTAATGAAGCAAAACCACTTTGTTTTGGGGACGCTTGCATCCAGGTAGTATGCTATGTGGGAAACATTTCTCTTTGGAAGTGAGAGTACAGCATTCTTCGCTCAGTAGCCAGTTTCCCATTAGTTTGCTTAGCTGCTCCTGGGCTTATATGAGAACCCAGGCAGGCAGTGGATGAACTTCTCCAAAATGCATGCCTTCAAATATCTGAAAGTGCTTATTTAAGCAGTAACCATGGTGTATATTTAAAATAGAAAAGTAGGCCACAAATATCTCCTTGAGGGCGGAGGAAGACTCAGTATGAAAAATCAACATTTACTCACAAGCTTCTCAAAATCTAGGTCAGTGATCGTACTTGTAACGAATTCTTTGATAAATTTAGACTGATAAGAAGATACGTTGTTAATATTTCAGCGTTTTTTTCAAGCCGCCCTGACTTCTCTTGTCTCTCATAATGGTCACAGAGCTGTTAGCTGTTTGCTGTCGTGTTTTTATATGCTAAAGTCAGATGCATTCAACCGCAACTGATTTTTAAATAGGTGTGTAATCGCCCCTGTCCGAGAAAGCCCCTCCACATACCTTTCAGAACCCAATGAATCACAAGAAAACACTGTCACCGAATCTTGGTCGGTTCCTTCCCGTGGCAAACTGCTTTCTGGCGAGTGTACCAGATGCTACGTGGCGTCTGAAAATGAGCGGCTGTTGTGGAGACTCTTGCAACTTCCTCTCATCTCCTAGGTAAGTCACGTCGGCTTTGTACTGTGTTTGGAAGATTTAGCTTTTCCTTTTGCTTGTGCTGCATTTAATCACCTTGGTTCCCTGAAACAAGACACATTTATTCATTCAACTATTCATTCATTCATTCATTCATTCATTCAGAAAGGACCATCATTTGGCGTCAACTTCTATGGCTGAGAGATCCCCAGGGTTGCTCCATTTAATATTCTGGCTCTGCAGAATGTTCTGTTCCCTTCTTGGCTCCCTGTGGATTCCTCTCAGAGTTAAGAGGCATTCGGGAGAGAGGAGGACTAGTACTTGGGAAGGGACTGGCCATGTTCCCCTGCTTCCTTTCCCTCCACCCTCTGCCTTCCTTCCTCTTCCCCTTCCTGCTTGTCCTTGTATGCTTTCCTTCAGCAGGCCTCTATCATGGACCCACTGTGGTAAGCCCTGGGGACACAGGAGGACCGAGATACAGCCCCCAGCCCGGAGGTGCTTTCCATCCAGTGGGAAGGATGTGCAGCCGGAGAATGCTGCGCACGGTGGGAACGTGTGTGCACCGCCTCGCTAGAGCAGCCACACAGCTGTGCAAGCTGGGAGGAGGGCAGGCCTTGCCCTGCCTGGCAGATTCCGGGACCCTGCCCGGAGGAGAGGGCCTTCCAGATAGATGAGTGTACTGGCTTTGACTGCTGAACGGTGGCAGGCTCGTAATTATCTGGGGACCTACCAAAGTCATTTAGTTAAGAAGTTTATGACTAGGCTAATGGAATGTGATAACTAGAAGCCTGGCTTCCTTCAAGGCATAAAATCCTAGAAGGACTTACGTTAATAGATTTTGTTACAGGTATCACGGATTTTATATCAGAGATGCAAAGCCCGAGCTTCTGGACAAGGCTGCACTTCTTCCACTACTGGAATGTATTATTGGAAGCCGGATATGGCCCCACAGGGGCCTATTCGCGCTCAGTGGTCAAGATTAAAAAAGATAAGTTCCATAAAATGAGAAGAGATACACACTCTCAGGTATAGTGACTGGCGATGTTCCATAGTTCTTTTAGCTGGGATATGGAGTAGCCAAGAATTACTGTTTCCTCATGTAATTCTGATCAACCCAACAGACCTCTCTGAGTATGCCTCCCCACAACTTAAGCTGACAATTTCCGAAGGTAAGAAATTGGGAAAAAGCGTGAACTTTAAAGTGGCTCTTCTTCATCATCTTGCCGTGGCTGTTTTCCAGGGCTCTGTCTTTAGCATTTCTTCCTGTCTATGCTTTCTCATGGCGTCAGCCACACCCCTGGCATCTTCCTTCTTTATCTGTATTTCTAGCCTGCGCCTGCATTTGGAGTGTTAGGGTACACACCCCACTTCCTGAAAGCTTCTCATAGTATTATTGCTTCATCCACAGCTTTCCTGAGTGACCAGGTGACAGTTCAAATGAAGTAGATGCAAAACCTGAATGATTTCAGGTTCTCCCCCCCAAACTTTTTTTCTTTCTACATTCCCTTAATCTGCTGACAGTGCCAGTAACTTCCTCCATCACGCAGAGTTGGAAACGTGTAATTACTATGTGTGTGTGTGTGTGGGGGGGGGGTGGCCTCAGTCCAAACCGTGAGCACTCTTTTTCCATATTCTGCCTAATGACTGGGGTTTGGACAGCACTTTGGTTAGAATTTCCTCCCTGTGTTCTCCATACGTGTCCCCTTTGCCTGTCTCTCTCTCTCTCTCCCCCTCATCTCTCTTTGATCCTGTATTTCCTGGCTTATTAAACAGAAATAACCTTCATTCATTCTTCCAACAAGTAGTAGCTACATGCCTTCCCTGGATCACGGGCTCACGGGGCACTGCTGACAGAGCAGTGAACTAGGCAGACAGAATCCCTGACTTCGCGGGGTTCGCAGTCTAGTGACCGTGATAACAGAGCATTTGTCAGGGGCCAGGCTCTAATTCAAGTACTTTATATGTATTATTTTGTTTAATTCTCATAAAACCTATATAATACTATTATTATCTTGATTGAAATTAAGGAAACTGAGTCTCAGAGAGGTGAGGGGAGTTGCTCAAGGTCTCCCAGATCGTTAGGGATGGGTTTGGGCTCCTCGCACCTCCATCCCTTTTGGTCCTTTTACATGCAGCCTTTCTCTTTATTTTTATTACCATGTGTGACTTACATAATGTTGGAATTGGTCTGACCCACTGATCCTCCATGTGGAAGGACCCAAGCGAGACTTGTGAAGATACCAATGTGTTGAATACAGCCAGGCTTCATCTGGAATTGTGTCAGTGCTTAGGGATGTGGGACAGAGGAAGGAGATCGTGGGGTGGGGGTATTTTTGTATGTCAGAGGAAGCTGGCAGCTTACCAGAAGGAGATTAAATCTCCAGGGTAGCCTGAAAGTCCCTCTTATAATGCCACAACCTCTGTCATAACAGGATTATGTCATAACATGATGGAAGGGGCTGGGGGCTGGGGGCTGGAAAGTGGGAGGAAATCACCCACTATTTCAGTGCGTAAAATGTCAGGATTTTCTCTATGTAAATGAGGCTAGTTCAGAATGTGTCCCTTTGAATTAGGGTGGAGATGTCCACAGGGCTGTGCTGGTGATGCCGTAGCATGTTGCCTGTCGCCATTGACCAAAACAGGAATCACTAACGAAGGAGCAGGTTTGGGAGCAGACGCCATGCTGAGTCTGGAGTGAATGTAGAATGCGGCAAGGAGACATTCTCTGGGCTCAGAGAAAGAGAACTGGGCCAGGGATTTGTGCATATTGTGGGGACTAAAGCCAGAAGAGGGAATGGGAGCATCCAGGGACAGGAAGAAGTGAGATGGGCCTAGGACAGAGCTCTGAGGGGTGAGCAGAGGAGAGTGCAGAAAGAGGAAGAGAAGGGGGACTCAGAAAGGTAGGAGGAAGCCAGGAGAATAAGGAATTAGAAATTATAAAAGTGAGAATGGATGTCAATTTAATGCATTTAATTAATGCATTATGTCTGCCATTCCATTTTAAATGATGTTCTAATCTGTGTCGTGTTGAAACCCTTCTCTCACAGCCCTACATTTTTAGCAAAAGTCTGTTATAAATTGTTGGGGGTATGAAGGAAGATCTACAGTGTTCCACATTTAAGGCAGTGTGAGCGAGAGAGGGGACTGCCGGCAGCCCCTGGAAGCCACCACTGGAAGTGTAAGCCCAGGTAGGACAGGGGGCCCAGGTGGGAGCAGGAGTCTAGGGAGGAGAGCACAGGTAGACCCAAGCATCACTGGAAGCGGGACCGGCCCGGCTCGGAAGTGAATGTCGGACAAATTCCTTTCCCCAGATCCAACAGTGGGAAGAGGCTTGAGGAGGGGCGGGCCAGATCCCGCTGTTGGGTGCAGAGCAGCTTTCTAGGCAGGCATGCTTCAAAGCAGAAGGAAAGCCCCGATTTATGGGGATAGTGGGAGCATCTTCCCAACCACAGTGCCTAGACTCCCTCCCCACTCAGGAGATGGTTAAGAATGCCCTTTGGAGGCTCATTCTTCATTATCCCCATGCAGTTCTGAAAGGTAAGTTGGCTGCTGACACTTTTGACCCCTGCCTCCTTCTGGAAAGGTAGTGAGAGTTTTTCCAAGGATGCCCAGTCTGTTTAGTTTGATGGCAGCGTGGAGGAGAATCTGAGGTAGCTTCCGCTGCACGAAGCTGGTGGTCCAGGATGGAGCACACGCCCAGCTCCTCGGTTCCTTCCTCCGGACTGTGTGGTTTGCCTCCCCCTGGTGGCTGCGATGAGAGCAAGCAGCCTAACTTCTTGGGGTGATGGAATAATGCACAGTTTGAGAGAGTCTGGAACTCCTTTCTCCCCGCTGCTTCCTGGAGCCAGAACTTGCCCATCCGTGTGGGACGCATCTGAGGAAACTGTATCTCTGATTGATGGTCAGTATGGAGATCTAGAGGACGACCTCTATGGCCAAATCAGTTTTAATACATTGTCTATGACACGGTACTCTTGTTTTTGGCTAGAGCCCTGGGTCATATCAAAGTGAAGAAAACCCATTTTTGGCTGTAGTTATTTTGGGGGCAATGTCAACGATGAGAATGGACAGACTAAGAGCAGATCTGGTACAAGGATGGGTCCCAGCATGGCTCCATCTTGACAGATGGCTAGCCAGCTGCTCTCCAGCCAATGTGGTGGGGTAGAGAGAATCATCTTGTTTTTCAGGGGCAGACTTATTATATGCAAATGATAAATGCATTACATTACAGGATCTTGTCAGAAGGTTCTAGCAAATGGGGCAATACTAGGTTTTCATGACTAATGTTCGAAGCTGTACCTCTGATACCTTCATAAATTTCTAAATATTTGGAGTAAAAGGAACAAAATGATTTATTGATTTTTTTTAAATAGCTCTACAGAAAGATGAAAAGACAAAATTCACAGTGGCCACAGAAAATATGAAATAACTAAGAATAAATTTAACAAGAAGTGCGCAGGATCTTTATTTTTATAAAATCTTCAGAATTATAGAAAATAAGCTTTCAGTATACAGAGACAATCATTCTTGGATGAGGCAACTTAATGTTGTCAAGCTATTTGTTCTTCCCCAATCAATTTATAGACATAAGATGATTCTAAGTCTGTCTAAATAATCACATGAAGTTTCTATATATAAAACAAAACAAAATAACACAAAACAGCTGAAAAAATTAGAAACAAAAGACAAGTGAGCAATTGGGGGAATATTTGTAATATACACAGCAAATAAAGGATTAATACTTCTAATATGTAAGATGCTCTTAGAATCAATAACAAAATGATGAACACTTCCATAAAAATGTAAGATCGTGAGTAGGCCATCCAAAGAACATTTTCAATCTTTGTCTGACTTCTTAACATCAGTGGATATTTTTGACCTTGACCTCCTCTTCCAAATACTTCCGACTCTTGGCTTTGCCGACACATACTCCCCTGATTCATCTTCCATTTCTCTAGCTGCTCCTTATCTGTCTCTTTTGTTAGTTCTGTCTCTTCTACCTGGCTTCTAAGTGTTAGGGTTCTACAAGGCTCGTCTCCTCTCATGCTTTAATTTCACCTTAAGCATGTGATCTGTGTCCATGGCTTCAGTAATTAATTGTCCATGTGCACATGATTCATACATTTATTTCTCTAGCTGCCCTCACCCTCTGAGCCCCAGATCCATATATCCAACTGCCTATTTAACTCTCCACTTGGATGATAGCTCCAAAGCTCCTCAAACCCAACACATGTGAAACTGAACTCACGAACATCTCTCCAAAATCAGTTTCTCTTCCAGGGACCGTCTCTTAAGCTACCACCTTGGATCCTTGACACTTTTCTCCCCTTTACTCCCTTCCCCAATCTACTTTATTACTGAGCCTCGACATTTTTTACTGCCTAAACATTTCTCAAACTTGTCCACCTCAACTACCACTGTCCTCTCTAAGCTGTCAGGACTGCTGTATACAGTTGTGAAGATTACTCATAGGCATTTAAGGTTCTCCTGTATCTTCTCTGATACCCCATTTCTTCATGTTGCTGAATACTATTCTATTGTATGAATATGCCGCAGTTTATTCATCTGTGGAAGGACGTTTGGTTGCTTCTAGCTTTTGGTGATTATGAATAAAGCTGCTATAAATATTTACATGCAAAATTTTATATGTACATAAGTTTTTAAATCAGTTTGGGTGAATACCTAGGAGCATGACTGCTAGATAGTGTAAGACTATGTTTAGCTTTGTAAGAAACAGCCAAACTGTCTTCCAAAGGGGCTGAACCACCTTGCATTCCCATCAGCAAAAAATGATAGTTCCTGTTGTTCTGCGTCTTCACTAGCATTTGGTTTTTTGTCAGTTTAAAAAAATTTTTTAGCCATTCTAATAGATGTGTAGTGGTATCTTATAGTTGTTTTAATTTACAATTCCATAATGACAACTGATGTTGAGCATCTTTACATATATTATTGTCACTTTTTAAAAGTCCTTTGTATATTTCAGATAGAAGTCATTTATCACATATATACTTTACAAACATTTTCTTCTAGTCTGTGTTTTGTCTTTTCATTCTCTTAATAGTTGCCTTTCATAGAGCAGATGTTTTTAATTTTAATAAAGTCTAAATTTATTAGAAGTTAGACTTTCATGGATTACGTTTTCAATGTATTTAATAACTCATTGCCAAATCTAGGATCATATAGTTTTTTCTGTGTTTCCTTTGAAAGTTTTCTAGTATTTCATTTTATATTTGGATCTATGGTCCATTTTGAGTAAACTTTTTTGTGATAGAATGTCTGTGTCTAGAGTCTTTTTTTTTGTTTTGTTTTGTTTTGCATATGGATGTCCAGTTGTTGTAGGACCATTTGTTAATTAGACTATGTCCATTGAATTGTGTTTGTTACTTTATCAAAGATCAGTTGGAGATCTATAGAAGATTTTATTGAGAGTGCATTAAATCTGTAGGTCAAGTATCTTAACAATGTTGAATTTTCCAATCCATCAACATGGAATATCTCTCTGTTTATTTAAATCTCCTTTGTTATCATGCATCACAGTTTTGTACATTTTGCATATAGATCACATATATATTTTGTTTGATTTATACCTATTTTGTTTTTGGGTTGCTGTGATAAATGATACTGTGTTTTAAATTTCTAATGTAGTTGGTACATAGGAGAACAATTAGCTTTTATATATTAATCTTGGCAACCTTTAACCTTGCTGTAATTGCTTATTAATTCCAGGAGTTTTTGTTGATATTTTTTTTTTTTTGCGTTTTCTAAATAGGCAATCACGTTGTTTGTGAACTAAGACTGCTTTTTTTCCTTTCCCAATGTATCTTTTCTTTTCCTGTGTTGTTACACTAGTTCGGACTCCCACTGTGATGTCGAATAGGAATGGTAAGTGGAGACATCCTAACTCAGCTTTTCACTGACGTCACCCCCCACCCTCATTTTGCCTCAAAACCTATTTTTTTTTTTTTTAACTCTCAGATCAATTGTCATTTCCATGGAAAACCTTCCCCAGTTCATGTTGCCATCACTTTCACGGTCTTTTTATAGTTTGAATTTACATTCGTTTGTATGATTATATGACCGTCTGTCTCCCAACCATTTCGACAGCCAGGTCTTTTTGGGCTCACTGTTCATCTACAGTACCCAGGACTGTGACTCGCCCACAGCAGGTACTCAAGTGCTCAAGGTTGGTGGAGGAATTAAGAATAAGTACTAGATTTCATTGGTTTTAAGAAGGAGGCTTTCTCAAAACTCAACATTTCTGAAATAGGGTTGCATTTGCAGTTGATGGCATTTAGAATTGATGAAAAACATATAAATTGTTAATAAATACAATATTCTGTTTCACTAGTAATCAAAGAAATGTAAATTAAAACAACAGATACTATTTTTTTAGGTGCCAAACTGACAACGATTTATTTGTGTAATGAATTTTAAAAACAATAATAATATTGGTAAAGACGTGAGGAAATAGGTACTTTTCCATGCTGTAGTAAGAGTTTATATTGGGACAATCTTTCTGGGGAGTAATTTGGCAACAAAGTTTTAAAAATATTAATATTCTGTGGGTTATTCAATTTCTAACAGTTTCTCTAAGGAAATAATCAGGGCTGTTTAAAAAGATATCTGACAATAATTCTCACTGGATGACATTTTTATATTACTGAAAAATTGACTAATGGTAATCTGTAAAATGGAATACAGTCCATTCATAAGTATGTGTATTCTCAAATTATTTTGAAGGATATGGAAAATATTTATAATATAATATATTTTCCAATAGACTATAAGCTTTGTGAGGGCTGGAATCATGAATACTATATTCAATATATATTCAACATCTAGCACAGTACTGACATAAATATTTGTTTAATATGTTAGTAAAAAAGCAGATATTAAACATTACGTATAGGATGATCCCAATTTTAATTTAAAAAAATGAGTATGGAAACACACAAAAGATCAGAAGTATCTACAGAAGTATGTCAACAGAGATTATCTTTGACACAATTATAAGGGATTTTAAATTTTCTTTGGACTTGTCTACATTTTTCAACTTTTCTATAATGTACCCATACTAATTTTATAATGAGAAATTTTATTTTCTTGTTTATTCCAGCTATATGTTGGTGCGAAGTGAGTGAACATGAGGATGTGGTCAGTGGAAGGGCAGGATTTATGAATGAATATTTCTTGGAACCCGTAGTTCTTTGAATTGAGTAGTAAACGTAGTGGTGGACGTCCTCTATTCCAGCCTGAGCCCTTGATAGGGTTCTGGACCCAATAATCCTCCTAGAATGTGTCAAAGCCCCGCCCTGGGCAGGAGCCCATTCCTTGGCTGCCTGTCGGGACCACTCTTATCTGTCTGCTCTGAGTAGCTGCTTATAGCTCTTAGGTTCCTTGTAGCTCGGCTCAACCCCTCGTTTCTCAGACCCACCGCAGGCCCCTTTGCTTGAACAACCTCCGTGGACAAATGTCTCGGACTCTGGCCCTCAGTGCTTTCTCTCCCTTGGCTCTGGTTTAGTTTTTACTCTCCAACTTGAGGCACTGTAGCTGTGGTTCAAAGCCTCCGGGCCTCCCTACAGCACTGAGGGGTTCAACCTCGTCTACCGTGCCTGGTGTTCAGAGCCTAGAACACTGCCTGACACACAGATGCTCAATAATATATACTCTGTGTATGGAAGGGTTGGTAGAAAGAAAGCAGGGGGCATTCAAGGTCTGGGTGACCTACATTATGTGCAAAGGAGTGGATGAGGAACAAGGAACATATTTGTGTTATTAGGTGCAATGGTTTGAAATGTAACCAATGGACAAATGTAGAAGTTTAGATACTAGAATGTTTGGAAAGAGAAATTCTAAAAATGATGACTTTGTAGTACCTTGGGTTTAACTGGGTCTTCAAGTTAAAAAATTCTATATATTTTCATTTGTTTATAGTGAGGTATAACCCTCCCCCCCCACACACACAGTATGATACTTTTTCATTCTTATAACATTCTGTTCTATCTATTAAAGCCAATAATTCAAGATAGTTACAACAGAGGGCAGAATTGTTTAAGAAATTTAAACAGCTTTTTCTTCTGGCCTGAAAATCACCCCCAAATACAAATTACAGCAATATACGAATTGAGCTATAGGAGAACTTCTTTGACCCTCTGGTTTGCAGAATTTACACACCAAGATTATTTAAAACCACCAGAGTTATTTTTCACGTCATAGTTTAAAATTCTTGGTAACACATGTAAACCTGTATGAGAGCAAAGCGATGATCCTTTGAAAGAGAAACACTGAAATGTGGGTAAGGTATTTAACTCTCGTGTGTGGTGGGGGCTCTTTGTTCCTTTCCAAATATGCTCTAGGATTATCTGCTTTTCTTTCCACTCTAGTGCTGGAATGCAGTCTTTTCGAAGTTACTGCAAATTGATTTTCTTTATTGTGACATCTTCGAAGCTTATGGGCCAGACCAGTGAAACTGGAGAGTTGTTCTCGAGTGTTGAGAACATGTTCCTGCAGGTAATTAGGGGAATAATTTCGAATCCCTCAAATGCTGTTCCTTTTGTGTTAGGTATTTTTAAATATCATTTACCTTTGTTCCTTTACAATTTAGTCCTCAAGTAGAGGACTCAGTTCATTATGTTCATGAATGAGGAAGCAACGATTTAAATTCATGCCCCAAACTGTGTATTACAATGACAAGAAGCAGTAAATAGATGGGGATCGTTATAGAATGAGCGAATGCTAGTAGTTGTCATTTGAGGAGAAAAAAGGGAATGTTCATAAAGTAAAAATGGAAATTAAGTAGTGGATTGAAGTGAACCAATAAAAGACTTGTCAAAGGCTTGGTTATAATTTTTATAAAGATGTGGGGAAAGTTGTTTGATTATCTTGCCTCTGTATTGATTTACTTTTCCTGCAATCTGAACTTTTGGCTTTGTTGAATAAAATGAAAGCTTCACTCATACAACTATTAACTGTTTGGGATGACATTTAACAACCCTTTAAGAAAATTATATTTTCACTGTAATTTGTCGACCAAAGATAGTATCACTCAAGACAAAGCTGTCTTTATTTTAAAGCAAATACCTTCAAATTTTCATAGAACACTGTCCATTGACACATCTCCATAGAAGGAATTCTGTCTAATGAGATTTGTGAGAGTTAATACTACAAGTCCCTTTATGGCAGAGACCACGCTTATTTACCAGTTTTCGTTTCCTCCATGGCATGTTATAGCCCGCAGGTGTGTAACAAATGTGACACGTGCATCAATGAATCAATTCGAATTTGCAAATACTTCATGTCCTTAGAAGGCAGCATGGAGTAATGAACAGAGCACAGGCTGTTTTCAGAAGGACTCATGTTGAAAGCATTCTGGCACCCACTGCTGTGTGACCTTGGCAAGAATGTGAACCTCTGACTCAGTTCTCGTTGTTGAGGATTCTGACGTCTGTCTCCGGGGCCTGTTAACAGGTTTAAGTGAGAACGTGCGCAGTGCGCGTCACACAACGTGTGGCACGTAGTAAGATCTGAAGAACTGGTGGCTGTTTTGTTATTACCGTTCATGAGTTATAAAGTAACCGAGGCCTAGGTTAGAAATCAGAGAGTTTGTTTTAAGCTATTTTGACCACTCTTTCATCTTGCGGAGAGTGGAATCCAGTGATGCTCTGCTATCTTATGATGACTGTAGAATTTCACCCTGCCCTGGATGGTTTTTTCCCACGAGGTCCAGATTTTCCTTACTGACATGTGTCTGTCTGCAAGCACCAATTGTATTAGTAAGTCATCATTAAGAGCTTGATTTCAGTCATTCACCCATTCATTCATTCATTCATTCAGTCAGCTAACATTCATTGAGGACCTGGCCTAGCCCTAGCCTGTGTCAGGGGTTGGGGTGACAGCAGTTTCTGCCCTCAAACAGCTGGAAGTTGCTGCCAACATCTGCATCAGTGATGAAGCGTGACTTGTGAAATGTGTTGGTTACGAGGGGATAAAGCTGGCCTTTCAGAGGAGGTGCGCCAAAGCTCAGACATTCAAAGAGAGTTTCCCAGTTCATAGCATTCCTTTTGGAGGCATCGATCTTATGATTCTGCTCTCAAAATATTTGTGCAACAGTTCTTTGAGACTAGCCACCATGGAGACTATTGAAAGAATTTTCTCTAGGTTCTGAAGGCACTTCCAAAAGAGAAGATTTAAAACCGTTTTGGACCATAACAACGTCTTTGAAATATGTGTTAAACATCCTAAAGGGAAAAGATCTTGTTATTCGTGGTGCGTACACTCAGTACTAGACCACTTTTATAATTCCTTCCGCTTAGGTTGTTTTAAAATTTTAATGTAGTGCTTTTCAATGGGGAGACAGTTTTGTCTTCCAGGGGATACTTGACAATGCTGGAGACCTTTTTGGTTGTCACAGCGTGATGGGGGTCGCTGCTGGCATCTAGTGGGTAGACGCCAGGAGTGCTACTAAACATCCTACAATGCACAGGACAGTCCCCCACAGCACGGTTATCCTGCCCCAAATGTCGCTGGTGCTCAGGTCGAGAAACTCTGATTTAAGTGATATGTTGGTTGAAATAAAAGTACATCTCATTACTCTCCCTACTACTTTTTCATAGTAGGCACCCTGGTCCGCAGGAAAATCAAAGGGTATGTTTGTGAAGGGGCCTGTGTTTTAGCACGAGAGGCTTACTTGTTAAGAAAATGTACAGAGCAGAGCGTTGGAGATGTACAGGCCTGCGTCAGACACCCTTGTTCTCCTGCTTGTTAGCCATGTGAGCTCGGGTGTTTTATTTAACCTTGCCAAGCCTCAGTTTCCCCAGCCTGTAGTAGAGAAGTAATATTCCCTATTTCCTAGGGCTTCTGTCTATATCCATTGAGATCAGGCATGGCAAGAGCTTAGCTTAGTCAGTTCTCCATAGGCGGTGGCTAGTATGGACCATGAGCTAAGGATGAAACTGTATTCGTGTTTCCTAAGCACCGTGAATATCAACGGATATTTACTGAATGCCTAAGGGACTCAAAGCTCAACACTCAGATTGTGGGGTCTCCGCCTTCAAGAGGTAGATAGTCTGGAGTAAGAGGGGAATACAAGACATGCTTTCATAAAGAAGAAGCTGACAATATACAAATGCCAATTAGCATTTTTGGCAATCCAGGCAGTGAGACTCAAGGGCGGAAGGACTACTGTGGGCAGGTGGTGGGTTGGGAGATGTCAGCCTCTCCATAACAGGGGCTTCTGCCCCACTCAGACAGATGGGCCAGGACAATGGCCATGGGAGGAACCAAGCAGACCCTGAGGATCTGAGTTCAGTTGACAGAAGTAGGGAAATCCAAAGGGGAAACTGGATTTAAAGAGGAAGATGATCGATTTTAAACATTTAAATTGCCGAGTTTACAGTTTGGGGAAAATGTGCAAGTGGAACCTGCAGCCAGCCGAGGGGAATGTAGGATTGGAAATCTGGAGAGAGATTGGGGAGGCGTCTCCCCACATGTGACTGCTGAGACCTCAAAGGTAAGCAAGGTCTCTGGATGACTATAGGAACTGGTTATTGGGAAACCAGTTACACTTTAAAGGAGAAAAGGGAAAGAGGACCTAGTGAAAGAGTGAGAGATTGGAAGAGAATCAGGATATCATAGTTTCCTCTGAGTCAAGTGGGAGTGGCTGACAGCAGCAATTGCTGCTTAGAGCGCTGGACAAATGAGGACCGAAAGAAGGCCCTTAGGTCTGGTGAGTGGAGGTCCGTGGTGACCCCTGGGATGGAAGGGGTGCATGCGAGAGACGACGAACTGCAGGGCTTTGGGAGGTGAGTGCGTGTTAATGAAACGGAGAAGCAGCACATGCTGATACTTGCTTGAGAAGTTTGTCAGTAAAAGGAGAAAGACGAAAAGTCAGAATAGTATCAGGTTCAGGTCAGGTTCGATCCAGGATATGTGTGCATGGGGAGAGGTGGAGGGGTGGGGAGGGGCAGGAAATGAACCAGGCAGAGAGGCAGATCGAGATGCTGGTGGGGACTCTGTGAGGAGGACAGGACTCCGAGAGTTCAGGGGCAGGGGCCGGTCCGGGGAAGGAGGTTGGGCGTCCCTTCCTCTGAGATAGGCAGAAGGGAAGAAAACGGGTGAAAACACTGCTAATTTGAAATTTAAAAGTAAAGGGCCAATAAGATACTCCAGAAACTATGATTTGCCAATATCTATTCTGTCTTTCAGATAGAATAGTAAATAATGTGCCCTCCTGCTGAGTTTTTAGCCCAGAACATGACTGTCCGGAAAAGAGGCTACGTTTCCCAGCTTTTTTTGATGCTAGGTAGGAGCACGTGCCTAAGTTTTGGCTGATGGTATATGAACGGAAGTGATATGGATAACTTCTGAGAAGTTTCCATGAAGTGAAACTTTCTCCTCTGTCCTCCTCCTTGCTGGTAGGATCGTAGATGCGATGGCTGGAGATAGAGCAGCCATTTTAGACCAAGAGGCATCCTGGGGAATAGCGATCAGGCAAGGTCAAGAAATGACATCAAAGGAACCCGAGTCTCTGACACTGTGGCTCGTCTGTGGCTCTGGGCCACCCGCTTCCTGACTTGTGCATGAGAGAGAAGTTAAGTCACTGTTACTCTGGGTTTTCTGTTACTTGCAGCCGACTGTAATTCTAACCGCTATCTGAGGGCAGTCTTTCAGGGTAGGTTTGCTCTCGGTAAAGTCGACATGGAGGCCATCTTTGAAGGGGAGGCTAGGGAGAGTGAGCAGCAGGGGTGAGAGATAGGACAGCTGCTGAGAGGGGAGGCCCTTTTAAGAGACACCTGAGAGGTGTGTCCAAGAACTACAGGCCTACAGCCCAGAGGTCCCTTTTACACCTGGGTGCTTTCAGGTCAGAGGAGATAATATCTCAGAGCAGCCGTAGCCAGTTTGCAGGACTCCTGTTGGAAAACTCTGCATCAAGCAGTGGGAGGTCAGTTTGACATGGAAGAGCACTTTCAGCGGGTGTAGGAAAGTAGAAAGGCTCAGTCTTTAAATTCACACCAGAGAGTCAGGCTCCGTCACTCTTTTCCTGGGCTAACATTGCAGTATAGCATAAAGTGATGATAATGCTGTCCATTCGAATAGGGCCTTATTCGTTACCAAGTATATTCACATATTTTTTTTGTTTGTATTAATCTTTCTGAAATGAGATTAATGATAAAATGTCACTAGCTCTCACTTCTTGCACTGGACATTGAAAAGGTCATAACCAACTACTATATTCTTATGTGTCGTTAAGGTTTTGAAAGAGGAGTGATTTGAGGTAATGAAGTTTAAGTATCCTTGAAATAGAGACATTAAACTAGTAAAGGGAATTCAAATTCAAGTATCTAAGCAAAAACATGCCAAATGTAAAGTTAGCAGTTGAATTCAAGGGTCATATAGGAATGTTTTTAGGTGTTCATTCGAATCCTAGATAGTATCCCCTTTGGGACCTTTCACCTACGTAAGAGGTTGTCATGTTATTCTTATCTTCAAAAGTTTTGTTACCATTAACTAACGACCTGTGGAGACATTTTTCAAAACTTATTTTTAGTTTGCAGCGTCTCCCGATAAATGTTTCACTATAACCATCATTTTATAACTGTTTAGAATTCCCTGCGAAATGATATAAAATATGTAACCTTTTGCAAGTTTATTATGAAATGAGCTTTTCTTGGGTGGATACTGGTGGCTGTGCCTGATCTAATGATGTGTCCCCTCAAGAGTGGTGTTCTCTGAGTCGGTCTGTGACAGAAATGCTTCTCAAAGTACAGACTGCTATTGGAGAACTCTATCTCGAAATGGGAGTGACTCTGAAAGGGTTCCAGCATCTCAGGAAAGCGTGGTTGAATCTGATGGACATTTCGCCCAGCGACTTAAAAGATACCAGGACTTAATGAAGCAAGGAGGTATGACGGACACTCCAGACTCCTGGGCTAGCCCCACGCATGAGGAAAGGGAAGCAAATGTGTGTACTTTATTCGCTTGACTGTTTTGGTGGGCAGGCGGACATGTGGGAGTCGACCGTAAAGCACTCCTCGTGGGACAGGCTGCCCTTTAAGAATGTCAAAGGCTGCCGTGATGCACCCCAGAAAAGGAAGCTTTGAGCAGTAAGGGGACATTCGGAGCTCAACTCCAAAGCCAGCCTTTCCCGGTTCAAATCTCACCTCTCTACTTACTAGCTCTGTACCATTAGACACGTAACTTAGCCTTTCTGGGTCACAGTTTTTGTCATTGAAAGGGAGGGATAAAAATAGCACGTACACCGCACGTTGCCATGAGACTGACAGTGGTCACGGGAGATGGGAAAGCACATAGAACGGGGCCCGTAGCTCAGCACTCGCTACTGGCAGCATCATTTGATGCCCGAGGCCACCATGGTTCCACTGTTAAAGCAGAGACAAAGGAGGTGCAGTGAATATGATATTAAGCATTTGTGACCCAATAATTGTCGGACTAAACTAAAAGACTCTAGACCAATGTCCTATTGAAATGGGCTCATCAGTTAGCTTTTGTTGCATGACAAGCCACCCCAAAACTCAGTGGCTTAAACGAGAGCCATTTATTATGATTGATTACTTTATTTTAAAATTTTCTTTTATTTTTAAATTACAGTTGACATACACTATTATATTAGTTTCAGGTGTACAACATAGTGATTAGACATTTTTATAACTTACGAGGTTATATCTCTCTGATAAGTCTAGTACCCACTCGACACCGTACATAGTTATTACAATATTATTGACTGTTCCCTATGCAGCAGCCATTTATGATTGCCTATAGGCTTGTGGGGTGACTGGAGGAGTCTCCTGGTCCAGGGCGGGCTCAGCAGATTTGGGCTGGGCTCAGGCAAGCGGCTGAGATCAGCTGGCAGGGCCAATGGGATTGGCTGTTCTAGGGCTTTAGATGTCTAGTAGTTAGTTGTCTGGCTGAGGTGACAGGTGGCCGGGCCACATGTTCCTCATCTTCCAGGAGGATGGCCCAGGCCTGCTCACCTGCTGGCTGTAAGATTCCCAGAGGGAGAGCAGAAGACCAGGCCCAGGCCAAGAACTGGCACATTGCGCTCTTCTGCTGCGTTCAGTTGGTCAGAGCAAGCCATCGGCTCCGTTCAGGTGTGATGAAGGAGGCTCAGCCTCTTGATGGGAGGAGGCGCAGTGTGGCACTGCGAAAGGGAGTCGCGTACAGTTACTGTGGAGACTTCCAGATGGTTTTATTTTTAATTTTTTTTTAATTGAAGAAATGATTGTATTTTATTTTTTTCCCCATCTACCTCCCCCCATCCCCAGATGTTTTTACAATCTACCATTGTGGCTATAAGATCAAAGGTCACCTTGGCAAGGTACTTACTACTCTCTCTAGATGTCATCTGTAAATGCACTTTTAATTTGTTGAATGAATACTATGTATTAGGAAGGCACTTTAAGCTCATGATCTCTTTCAACCTCAGATATACCTCATATGGTATGTATTGTTATCCCCATTTTACAGACAAGGAAACCAAAGGTCAGAGAAATTAAACAACTTACGCTACTTCAGCTCCCATAGCTCGTACATCCGGAGCTGGGAGTCCAAGCTAGGCCTGTCTGATCCTAAAGCCTGTCCTCATAACCCCTTGCTCTTCAGAATCTCTTCTCGTGTTGACATTTATGAAGCTATAATTTTCAACATATAGAGTCTAGCTTCCAAGTTGTTATCCTAATGCAGGCAGGGCTGGTCATGGGCATGCTAGGACCTTGGGGAGCAGGGGACATCAGGATGGGAACCAGGGACACTTACCTGGTTTCTTGGACTGGCCCTCAAGAGCCAGCTAGGCAGTCCAAAGCACAGAGCTCCAAGGAATCTGGCAGACCTTGGCTTGATAAAGACAAGTGTGGTTCTCCAAGGAGGCCGAACCAGCAGGTGGGGTGAGGGCCTGAGAACAGGGATGCTTGGAGTGGACTGGTGGCATTAGCAGCAGCTTCAATGGGACCCCTCCATAGTGCCAGGCTCCTGACAAGGGTCAGACAGGGAATCAGGGCCTGGGCAAGCAAGCAGGAGGGGAGAGGTGAGGATTCCGGCCTGACGTGAGCTAACACATTCAAGAGCTGTTCACCGGGCACCTGCTGTGCACCAGCATGGTGAACACAGGGTCCCCCGCTCTGCCCTCTGAAGGAGGTGACACACAACACACAAGCAAGCCAACAAATTTGATACATACAGGTTGTAATAAAAGCAATGAAAGCTGCAAACAAGAGATGGAGGCGGAGTGTAAGCAGGGGAGGGACCACTTATGAAAGGGTGGTCAAGAGGCCTCTCTGGGGAGAGACACTTAAGCTGAGACTTGATGGACCACAGGAGCCACATGCAGTGAGGGGAGGGGCTAGTCCTGGCAGAGGGCACAGCGTGTGCAGAACTCTGAGATGGGAGAGGGCTTGGCCTGTCCTAGCAATGGAAAGAAGCTTCCGTGAGCAAAGGGCAGGAGGCAGCTGGGCCCTGGTCCTGCGGGCACTTGGGCCTCCAGCAAGCATTTGGACTTTATTCCCAGTGTGCGGGGAAACCACCGCAGGGAGTCCGAGTGGGGATGGCATCATCTGATTTGAATTTTGAGATCATTTTTGCTGCTGTATGAAGACTAAGTACGTGCTTGTCTCTCCTCAAAGCCCAAGGGCAAGGTGCGCGGTCCTGGATGGAGGCGGGGGAGGGGTGCAGTGGGCACCAGGCAGTGAATGACATGGTACTAATGATCACTTAATGGCAGTCCTTGGTAATTAAGGCTGAATTCATAACAGTTAAATCTGCTTTTCTTTACTGCTAGTAATGCTGTAATGACACCTTCTGGGATCCTCGTTATGGTTTTTTTTTCCTTTCCTAAAGAAGCATGGTTTAGAAAACACTTTCTACTTTTTAAGACTCTGTATAATTTAAAGAATATTTAACTCAATCAAGGAGCAAAATGTTGGGCCTCTGCAGAGGACACATTCTCGAGGAGGTGTGTATCTTGGTTCAGTTCATTTATTAATTGGGTTTCTAGGGCTTATTCATGTGCTTCTTGTAAGGCTGTATCATTTTATTGCTTCTTATTGAAGGACAGATCTGGCTACCTCTGCAGGACTCGGTTACCTAGGTGACAACTGGTTTTCAACATCCATATTCTCTTTCTATTTCTGACCTGTTCATTTGAAAAACAGGCTCAGAATTTGGTTTCAGTCTATTTTCTTAGACCCTGTAACTGCTGGGCACATTCAAATTTGTTTCATGAAAACCAACCCCCATCTAGGTCAGTAACTGATTAAAGAAAAAAACCCTGGCTATTGGCAATGATGAAGAAATGATATAAACGCTCTGCCAGTTGACATCTTAACTCTCTTGTGGAAAAGAAAACCTGAAATATCATCTTCTTTGCCAAAACTTTTTCCCCGCAGGCAGTGGTGTCCCGAATAGCCTGGCAAAGTCAGCATCTGAGGAGTACTTAAAAGAAAATCACGTTTTGGAATGCGCTGCTGAAATTTCCAACCTCCTGGACAACAGCCCCCACGACCAGGCTACCAGGAAACAAACCGAAGGTGTTCTGATGTAAACATGTATTTTTTTCTTGAAAATTTTTGTTTTCTGTACTAGCTTTTATTGTCATGATTAATACACCTAACCCACACTTGTGAATCCATTTCCCACCTAACCGATTGGGTTACGAGATGCTGAGTGTTTCCGTCCTCTGGTTCAGTGGTTCTCAGCCAGGGGCAGTCTTGCCCGCTGTGGGGCCTTTGACGGTATTTGCAGACATTTTTGGCCGTCATAACTGACTGGGCTGCTACTGGCATCTAGTGGGTAGAGGCCAGGGACATTTCTAAACGTTATACGACGCACAGGACAGCCGCACAACAAATTGTCCAGCCCAAAATGTCAATAGTGCAGAGGTAGAGAATAGTGCCATAGCTTCCTGTAGAGATGTATATACATCCTTATAAAATCACTTTGAAGGTCTTGAATCTCTGCTATTATGAGCTGCTCTGCTGTTCTGTATCTTCCTATATAGAATAAAGAGACGTTTATGAGAATTATTTTTGATAGCACAGTGAATGTAGGCAAGGTTTATTATGCCCAGTAAATAACACACATGTGTTTAATTTTAGATTTGCTGCTGGAAACACTTCTCTTGCAAAAATGAAATTTCAAGAATGCTTAAATATCAAGAGAAGTTGGTTTGGGGAGAAAAACATCTGAGTTGGAGAAATTATGGAATTTTTAGCGGATTTACTGTTTTTTTCCACTAAGAGATAGTGAAAGGTAAGTTTTTATGAAATATTTTTTAAAAAAAGTAATGTATCTCCCCTTGCCGCCACCACCAAAAAAAAAAAAAAAAGAAAAAAGAAGAAAAAAAAGCCCCTCAAGTGTCAGGAGGCCTGGGGCCACCCATCAGGGGCGTCTCACTTCTTTGGTTCTAGCATTGGAGGGACCCACCATGCCCGAGAGTTCTGTCCCCATCAATTTGTCAGGACACTGACCATAACGTGTTTGCAGGGAGCTCTTAGCCCACAAACTGTGCCGAGGTCTTGGCAGTAGGAAAAGTGGTGAAGAGGATGAGGTCACGGTGAGTGTTTTCCAGCATCATTAACATGCCTTGGGAGGAAGAGGTGCTTACCTCAGGCCACTGCGCGGGCCTCAGCGCATTGTCGGTGGCACCATGGCCCACTGGCCTGTCTTCTGCACGACCGAGGCCAGAGCCTGCAGTGTCTCCTGCCAGGCTTTCCTGCTGCCTCTGCTGGCTGCGGAAGTCCTCTTGCTCTCCTGCGATGTCTGGGCACTAATCCCATCTATGAGGGCCCCACCCTCATGACCTAATCATCTCTCCAAGTCCCCACTTCCTAATATAGTCATCTCAGGGGTTAGAATTTCAGCATGAGGCTTTTTGTGGGGGACACGAACATTCTGTCCGCAACAGAAAGTTCTCTTTTAAAAGTCTTTTCCATCCCATTCCTCCTTCTTGTGCAGTAAAGCACCATGTCCAGCCATACCACTCTCCTGTCAACGTAAGAGCTCCCTTCTTTCTTCCAGCTCTGTTTTAAGACACTGTTTGTACAGCAATAGCCTTTTTTTTTTTTTTCACTTATACCTGTGACACTAAAGTAACACACGACTGACCGGAAATGACAAAATGGCTTTTCACGCGGGCCCACCTTAGATTTTCCTTAGAGGACGTGGGGCTCAGAGCCTCGGACCTGGCCCCGAAATTCGAAAGCACTCTCTGATCAAAGGTAAAAGTCAACAACCTAAAACGAAATTAAAGTAGAAAATCGGAATTGGGAGCGTGGTCTTGACCCTTCCTAGGCGGGGAGGCCGGGCCCTCCACTCGCCTCCCACTCCTCGCTTCTGTCATGGGCGTTGTTCTTCCCTCGGGGGAGGCGCCTCCAGTCTCCCCGTGCGTTTCTTCCACCAGAGTGTTAAATTTACTGCCCGCGGCTTACAGTGAATGTTCGGTGTCTTCTTCACTGGTACCAACTCAGTTCGGTGGAATTTATTTTAAAGGCAAGGGCTTCTGGGGTCACTCTTGAAGAACTCCTCAGAGGCCAGATGAGAGGCGAGGCCTACTCGGGCTCCGCTGCTGCCTGGGGCCGGGTGGCCGGACCTGATCTTTTGCTGCCTCAGTACTTATTTGGCCCAGTAAGAGTGGCTACTCAGTGGGTTCTGTCTGTCATTTGCCTGGAATGGTGCTGCCACCTCGGGAAGTGAGGAGAATGGAGAGCTGAGTCAGAGGCTGCGAATAATGCTGGGACAGCAAGCTGGAGACAGGCCACAGCCGAAGGGTGGGGTGGAGGTGCTCAGGGGTGGGAGACCCCACAGGGGGGTGCATCTCAACCTTTGTGCCTCCGATGAGTGAGTTACTGGTATGCCAAACAGAGACAAGTCAGCCCTTGGGTGGCTTCATTTATTCTTCTTGTAGCCTGTATGAGAAATCTCATTTTCTATAAGTGCGGTGACTGTACTATTAGGGCTCCTGAAACCTCATCGCCACAGGGCGTGATCTACTTCAGAACAAAAATCTGGAGAAACTTTTGATTGTCTTGACTAGGGGACAGGAAACGCTACTGTCGTTTAGTGGGCCGAGGCCTGGGATGCTGTTAAACATCTTACAATGTCCACAACAGCCCCCACAACAAAAAATTATCCAGCCCCAAAATGCCAATCGTGCTGAGATTGAGAAACCCTGACCCAAACCTACTATCTTCCCCAGCAAGTATGTTTGTCATTCATTTTGCAGTAAAACATGATTGACTTTAGCCTAGTCATTTGCTGAGGGAGAAAAAAGCCTTAAAATATTTGCTACATGCAGGGAAAGAACACTTTCTGGCTATAGATTAAGGAGTTTGTGTATATGCATGTATGTGTACATTTTTTTTTTTTCCAGTAAGGGTTTCCGGGCTGAGTGCATAAAGGATTTGTTTATAACCAGAAAACAGGTGAAAAGTCTAGAGGAAATTTATGAAAAAGGAACTAGTATATCTAATCTGCTTGCTTTGTGTAGGGTTTTGTGTAGTTTTGGTGTCTGGTCTATGATGGAAGTATAATACATTCATTTACTTTCAGATAAGAAAGCATCAGTAATCACAATTTCAGTGTATTTGTGACTTCTTAAATAAATCTCTACAATACGTTTCGATTTTTCAATCAGTTTGCCATGTGGTTATGATCAAGAACTTTTCTGTAAGGAGCCCATTCTTGCCACCATTTTATTGTTTTTATCTTCTGGTATTGATTGAAGTTGATTCATTTTACATAGGGCCCACTTCTGGCTCACAGGAATGTTGTAGATGGTTAGTTCTGCTGGCAGTGTGGGATTCTCGTACTTTTATTTCAATCTGTGACAATGAAATTAAACCAGAATCTTCAGTACTGAGGATGACAGTACTGAGAGGAAAAGTAGAGCGTTTATAGAAACTTTTGAATCAAGTTGTACTTCAATATGTAAGAAATTTTTTAAGTTTTCCTGTGTAGAGGAGGAAAAATTTTCCTCGATCCTCTTAGGGTTCCAGGCTGGGACTGAAATTAAACGGAAAAGACAGAGATTGCCACCCTCGTTCCACTGGGCCCCGAGGACAGAAATCTGGGAGGCTGACTTTGGTAGGAAGTTTAACCTTCTGCAGCGTCTGTCAGAGGTCCAGGATCTCCTAATCATAGACTGAGCAAGGTGTCTCAGTGATGGAAACCCACCTTCATCACCAAAACATTTTTTCCTCTACCCTGCCTAGGGGTAGTTCTTCCACTGTGGGCCCCATAAAATTAGACTGACGAAAGACAGATTAATGAGAGAAAATCAAACAGAAGTTTCTTAACATCTGCATCACCCTTACACATGGGAGCACTTAGCAGTGACTAACCCCCCAAGTTGTGGTTGGAACGTGGGGTCTGTGTACCTAACTTAGCAGGAGAAGGGGGTGAGGAGAAAGGGCAGGAGAAGGGGGTGAGGAGAAAGGGCACTGATGGAGAAGTAAGGGATTTTTTTGAATGATAAATGGGCCCTTAGAATGGACACCCAACATCTGTCTGCGGTGTGGTGCTAGCTTCTTATGTCCTGAAAGAGAAGATTTGAGTTTCTCTTGGGGTGGGGTTTTATGCCAGCACTTAAGTCCTTTTGGGGGGCTCTTATTTTAGGTACACAGGGATTTCGGGAACTCAAATGCCTCCAGCTCATAATAATTCATACGTCAATGTGGCATACCTTGGATTGGCCTACCAGATCCTCTTTACCTTTACCTTTAATGGAAAATATCTATCTAAATGGAGTGTGCCTTCAACTGTTATGGTTTTAGATTCTTCTGAGTAGACTCCATAAAATAAGTGAGCCACACATGGTTGGGGCTCCTCACCATTAGGTATTTTTAAAGAAGCCTCGGGCCATCTCTAGTAGAAATGTGATGGAACATTAATCATCAAAGTATTCCTCTTTAAAGTCCATACTATGCATATATATGCATATATATATATATATATATATATATATATATATATTTATTTTTTATTTTTTTGCATCGAGGAAAAAGAAGACCTGTGTGTATACTGATAATCGCACTGCACTTATTCAAGTGCTGAAGTGCTTTATATATCGTAATGCATGAGGGAGTTGTGAGGAAGTATTATCTTCCCTGACTAGTTTGTAGATCTGGAGTGATTTGGAGGAATCATATGCCCCATAAAGATAAACAAACCTCCTACCGCCCCCACCTTGGAGAGCTCAGCGGGAACCTGCCCCTGTGAATGGCAGCTCGATTGTAAGTCATTGCTGGCATATGCTTGGTGACTTTGATTTGGAATCTCATGTATAAAACTACTGTTTGTTTCCTTTGTCTGTAGCTTGTGGCCCTTGTGGGGACAGTTCCTTCGGTGGTGCCAGGAGCTGCTTATCACTGTGAAGTGGTTCCCTAGGTCCCCTAGTGCAAATTTTATGAATGCCGTGTGGCCTGTATTTCATCCTAAGTTCTAAATTTGGTGACAATGTCTTGGTCTTTTCTGGATACAGTAACAGGGAAAGACAAAAATAAATGGAAACCAGGTTCCCTGTGCTTGAAGGACCATCCTAAGCATTCTGGGTGATACAAAAACAAAAGACAACTCCTGCCTTATTTTGTTAGGAGGCAAAACAAACCTATGATAACAAATATGACACATGAACAGTTTAAAGCATTGCCTGGTTGGAGGTGACTGGACTGGGGTTTAATTTTAACTCTGCCATAATCAGCCATTTGACCTTTGGCAAATCACAACTCTTTACTAGTTCAAGGTTCGTGGGTGCGATGCTTCAAAAGGTCAATATTCAAAATGTCAGAATTTGGAATAAGGTAAGATTTGTTGATCAAGAAGGCACTAGCTCGAGAAAATGGGGGCCTTAACGCTTGTGCAAATCCATCTTAAGAGAGCCCCAAATTCAATCAATCATCTTTTATGTCAAGGGGAGGGAGGCGTGGGACAAGGGGTGGGTGGGTGAGGACAGTAGACAGCTAGGTGCTAGCAGGGATCCAAGGAGGAGGGCGAAATCTCCAAATCTCTTTGTTCCTGGTTGGTCCGTTGACCCCCCGCGGGTCTGAGTCTGGTCTCAGAGGCTCCTGTAAATCTTTGAGAAGCATTGTTTCGTACATATTTCCCACCTCTTTGGGAGAGAGGCCTTCTGACAAGGGGGATGTTTTTGCAAAATGCTCAGGCCTTTGAAGTTCCTATAGCAATATCTATAGCAGGATCTATTAGCCTGAAGGCCATGGGAGAAATGCAGGCTAGACTTTGTGATAGAATCAGAGGGGGAGGGGAGGGAGAGGGAGCGCATTTCACTCTGTTACGCAACCTCTTTGGCCCAGGTCAGTCTCTGGGCCCATCTGTAAAATAAAGGTGTCGAGTTCTTTGGGGCCCCTTCCAGAGTTAATATTCTATGCTTAGATATAAAGGAAGATAATAACCAGTAGTGGGAGGATTTTCAGGGAAAGTCTCTTGGGAGGACCCCTTAAGGAAGCGGAGGATGTCAACTGGCAGAGAAGGACACTTCTATGCCTAACAAAGGTGGGAGTAAACAAAGATGTGGCAGGGACCCCTCGGGAGCTGGCACGAAGGGCTGTGAGGAAGGGTGGGACAGGAGGTACGGGAGCAGGAAAGCAGACAGTGGAGGGAATCGTGGCAGTGTGCCAGCCCGAGGGCAGTCCTGCCTGTGGGCAAGCGGAGACTTAAGGCCGAAGAAGGCTTGGAGGCCAGTGATCCTCTCGTGGGCTTGTTCTATTTCGGAAGTTGTTTTGGAAACTCTTTGAAGTTACTTAGAGTCCATCAAGGCTTCCTGTAATCTGTCCACAAGTTCAGAGTGAGACAGATTCCTTGCCTAGCCTATATAAATTAACCCTGACCCCTCTTATCTCTTCATCTCTACCCCCTCGGCTGTATTTTTCTTCATAGTGCTTAGTAATACCTGAAATTATATATTTACTTGTTTCTTAGTTTTTTTTTAAAATCTGCCTTCCTTGCTAAAAAGAAGGGACTTGATCTCTTTTCACCATTGTATACCCAGTTCTTAGAACAGTGAATAGTGGGTGCTCAATAAACATTTGCCCAGTGAACGAACATAAGATGAAGTACCTTCGCTCATTCAGATTTAGCTTTCCACTTAAAAAAAGCAAATATTGATGATTAGGGTGTTTTAATGTCAATTACTTATGCTATCATAATTTATTCAATCATTCATTCAAGAAATATTTAGTGCACCTTAAAGTAGCAAAAACATTTTATTTAGGACTGTTGCAACAGAGGAAAAGAGACTGCAGTATAAAACTGGGCTCATTTCTGAATACAGCAGGGGAAAGTTGGAATTTCTAGCCAAGGAGAAGGGTGGGCGGGGGGCAGTGGAAGGAAAATTATTAAGATGCACCATCAAGGGTAACGGGGATTCTGGCTAAATGGACCTAACAGGATTCTCGCTGAAGGCAGGCCAGGGCGATCAGACACCACCTGGGGGGGGGGGGGGACGAGGAAGACAACCTGCTGCCTGGTGAGGATGTGATAGTGAGGATGGCTAAACTAACTCAGCAGGATTCTTGCTAAAATTAGACAATGCAGAGATGAATACGGAAGTCCAAAAGCAGAGGCCTAGTTGAGAAAGAGCTTAGAACAGTCTGAGTAGAGTTTGGTCAAGGAGAGGCTCTTTGCCAGGTGACGAACTGGGGATATAGCAGTGAACACAGGCCAGGTGGAGACCAACACGGCCTTCATTGAGCTCACACTGCCATTGAGCTGCAATTGTAGAAAGCGCTAAGGTGGAGCTGGTGGTTTGGAAACTAAATACTGCTTAACTGCTGTCGTGGAGAGTGCTATCATGGGAAAGTACAAGCACTAACAGGGGACCTTGATCTGTGAGGTGGAGGGGCACGCATGGGGGATGCTTCTCAGGAAACTGAATCTGGAGGATGAGGAGCTACTCGTATGTAAAGTGGGAAGAGGGACAGGAGTCATCCAGGCAGTAGGAACAGAATTTGCGAAGCTGGGGGGAGCTAAAAAGGCCAGTGTGGCTGGAGCACAGAGACCAGCGCTGGGGAGAGGGTGCATGGGGAGGGTGTCCGAGAAGTGCTGGGCCAGTCACAGGCTCCTAGGCCCACTCAGGGACTTGGGATGTTATCATAAGAGCAACTGAAACCCAAAGCAGAGGGAGTGTTAGGAACTTACCGTCATTTGTTTATCTAGCATAGTGTTGGGGAGGAGGCAACCTTCCAGCTCTTTCAACTGGTCTAGTAATTAAATCTACATGAAACAGATTAACAAGAGAAAATAACCAAATTTCATTACATATGTGTGTATGGGAACCCCACATACATGAGAGAGTCAGAGGCAAAGTTAAAGTGAGGTGTATATGGCATTCTGAGCTAAGGATGAGTGAGGTAAGATGCCTTGGGGCATCAGAGGGCAGGAAGGTCATTGCAGGATGATAGGAACAGATGTTCAGTAATTAGAAGTTTGCCCTGCCATACAGATAAGTCAAAAGGTTATCGCTGATCACTTCTCATTATGGGTAAGGCCCCTAATTTAAATTCTTCTAGGTAGTTAAGAGGGGTACAGAACTTTCTCTGGAGCCTGAAGGGTCTCAGTTGTCTTTAGCTTAAAATAATCTGCATACCACAGAGGCATATCTCGGGGTGGCTCATTCTAAACCCCCGCAGTAGTCATCACAAGCAGATTTCTAATACAATATGTTAAATATGTTAAAGATTCTATCAACGTATTGTGAATCCAGAGTCACAGAGAAGCTCGAAAGACCCCTTTTGACACTTTTTAAATTTCTTTCCAATGTGTTTTGACCTTTCAAACAGACTCTGAACAAGGGCCTTGTGATTTTTCTTCATACCTTCAAAGCATCAGAAACATGCTAATGGTGTGGAAGTACTCTGTCAGTGCAGGAAAGGTGAGGAAGTGGACTAACAGGTTCTTTCTGGGTATTTGCACAATTTGCTGGGTATTCAAGAGAAGCCGTTGACTGTGCTCCGGGCTAACCACGTTGAAAGACATGCCTTAAATTGTACTTTAACCTATTGAAAATAAGAACCTTTAGTTGACTTCTCAGATTCAGCTTGGATTATAGGTTAATGATCATAATTGCTAGCTGGAAAGTCTTAGCACTTTCCTTCATCTCGTATTATTATATTCGATCAACATGTAGAATACTGTGTAATCCTCCAAGAGGTGTGAAAATAATGGGCTTCCAGTGATGATAATTCAGATTTTAATTATGCTCATAACATTTTGATGTGTGAGATTATAGTAAGCACATATTAAAATGATAGATTTATGAGAGGGTGATAAATCCTGTCAGTTTCTTCCGATCACAGTTTCGTGAGGCGCTTAAAAATGAAATCTCTTCCTGTTACTAGGTCCTTTCAGCTCATCTCATCTCAACTTTGATCCGGTTTCCAGAACAAACCTAATAAAACTGTTAGTTCTAGAGATTACAGTACTAATCCTGACTCTAAAAGGGTTGCGTGTGTGTGTGTGAGATTTATGTTCCAAGCTACCTTCGACACAGAGCAATCTTATTATTCTCATTCTCTGGTAAGTGGTTTATATCTGCCTATTGAGAAACCATTTCAGTGGGAGAAAAAAACCAGAAATGTGGTTTTTTATGTTCCATTATGTCAAACTGGGTGTTCTGTACTGACTGGTTTATTTTGGATGAAGTGTGATAGATGAACATTATGTGACTTCCCTCTCCATGGAGTTCTTTTCAAAAAGAAATACCAACCATATCAGTCAAATGGAGAAGGAAGAGCTTAAATAACAGCTCCAGAGGGTGATTTTCGGTAGGGCGAGTCAATCTTTTTCTCCTCATTTGATTTTAAAATGCTTGGCTCAGCCAGAACTCTTTTCTCTATGGCAATAGGTCCCTTAATCCAAAAAGTCAGGTAAGTGATATAGACAAAATTTGCATTTTAATTTTAACTTAAACATATAAATGCAAGTCTTTCCCCCAAATTTTAAATTTAGGATCAAGGACTTTTTTTTTTTTTTTTTTAATGAGTCCTCTGATTGGTATTAGATGTCATCTTTCTCAAAATGCATCATCCACAATTTCTAGTTTTGGCTTCTGTAGGGTGAGAACTTGGATAATTGTGATGCAGTATGTGCAGCATCTTTCTAGATTGCTACCTTTTGCCTCCCTCATCCTTTTACGGTTGTCTTGGCCTCTCATAATTTAAAGGAATTTCAAAGCATTCAGCCTGTTTTTCATAAAAAACAACTCTCTTTCATCTTGCACTTAGATCTTATTAGTTTGTACTATACTTAATTCAATTACCAAAATTAGACTAACAAACCCAATCGACTCTTGGTCACACTGGAACTCAATAGTGAGGAACAGAAGTTTGCCAGCACAGTAGAGACGCACCTGCTTAGCTGCAGGCATTGCGTGCCCTGGGTATCAGGCAGTATGTGCTGTAGAGGAAATACAGGGCCCTGGTTGGTTAATCTAGCAATCCAGTTTACGTCTGTTAACAGAGCTTTCTTTTCACTTGTGTGGGTTTAATAGTTTTTAACAGGTTAGAAATTTGTAAATACTCCTGGCTGCAGGAATATATCAAATAGCCCTCATAAATGGAGAAAACCTTTAAACCTAGAGATTCTTCAGCCAATTTTAATGCTGAAGAAATAGCAGATATGTCCTATGACCTACCCCAGTGCAGTTGATCAGAGAATCTTATGAATTGGTTTTTAGAATCACTGAGTCTCAGAAAGACCAAGGGACATCCCAATACCTTCAAGGTAGTAAGTAGTAGACTTAGGACTTGGAACCCAGTCCTCTGACCTAAATCCCATCCATGCTCGTTCTACTGTTTATGGGCTCTTGGAATTTGGGGTCTTGTTGGGAAGATAAGTGCGTAACAGATAACTGAAGTCCAATATGATCTTTGCTGTGACAGACGTTGCTGGAGGCTCCGGGGAAGCACATACAAGGGGCAACCAGGAAGTCTTACCAGAGAAAGCGACTCGGCTGTGAGTCCTGACAGGTGTTTACTTGGTGAAGAAGGTGAGGAAGAGCATTTCAAGCGAGAAGGAGCAGCACTAGTAAAGACAAGGGAGGGTGAATTAGGGTGGTTTCTTTTTCCAGAGAAAATAGCAAAGCTACCACTTTACTTATAAAGTATTAAAAAAGAAAGGAGGAGGGGCTAGGAAAATTTAGTATTTAAAATCTGAGAATGGATTTTCAAGGAAGGAAGTGGGACCTTCCCACCTATTCCCACCCCCAGTTCACACTCTGTTGGAAGTAATGTGGATATGGTTCTGTCGAGAAGTACAAAATGGAAAAGGTAACTGATGGTTCTTTCCTAGATGTTTTTTTTGGGAATATTTCCTAAGGAATCAGTGTGACAGTGAGAATAGTGTTTTCTCTTCTCATTCTAGAAGTTATGGTCCTTGGATCCTGGGGATCTGGATTTGAATCCTAGTTCTGCTCTTTTCTGGGTTTGTGGATATAACTTCTCTGAGTCTTGATTTTCTTACTGGCCAAAGGGGATCATAATGTCTGCCTATAGGGTTATTCTGAAGATTTAATGAGATAAGGTATGCGAAACAACCAAGAGAGTAAACAGTGAAATGTTAGACACCTTCCCCATCCAGAATGAAGATTCGAAGGGGGAGGAGGGTAAGTGACTTCTCTCCAATTTAAGTGAACCCATCCTGGTCTGTCTTTCTTCTCTGGGTTGGTAGGACTAACCAGGCTGGATAGTGCCTCCCAGCTGGTACCGACCCTGAGGGAGGACAGGGTGGAGCGGGGTTGGGCCTGAGGCAAGGATGTTCTTTCCTGGCAGCTACTGTGCTTGTGCCAGAAAGAATAATCAGATTGTGTCCAAGAAAGTTCTGAAGTCGAAGCTAGAAGAATAGGTCCAGCCGCAAGCGTGAGTCATGGGGGTAAAAGGCCCCAGGAGCCAAGGTGTGTGACATGAGAGAGAGTCCGTGAAGCATGAGCCTGACATAGTGTGTGTGCCAAGTGCACCACTGTGTGACAGTCTCAATCCTGCAGCAAGTCAGAGCCTCTTACAGGGCAGAACGAGCAGTCTGTAGGATCTGGTTATTCCTATCCAGAGGATCTCTGAGAATGAGTTTTTGCTCAGCTACCACATGAGACATTCTGGTTCTGTTTTTTTTCCACTTCACCTGTAAAGGCCAATTAAAGCCAATGCAGCATGACCATCCTGAGTGGGGTAATTCACAGGTGCATTCTGTTGAGCTAGATTGAGACAATTGGCAACATCATAGAGAGTCATGAAAATAAAAAAATAAAAAAAAGTGTCACAGATTGTTAAGCAGAGACAACAGCTGAAATGATCAGATTTCCAGCAGAAGCTGTGGGCAAAGATGTGACTTAGGCTATGACCCGTGAAGCAGAGCTGCAGAGAGAGCGTCTCTGCAAATAGAAGCCACAGCTGATACTCAAAAGGACAATCCAGTTGGGGGAAGAGGCAGCCTGGTGCAGCAGTCAAGGGCAGGGGCTTGGGGATGAGGCAGACCTGGGATTGCTCTACCACAAACTGGAGCAAGTTTCAGTTTTTCTCATCTTTAAAAGATTTGAACATACACAAGAAATTCTCTGGATGGACACATGTCTTAGGAGAAGACTTGCACAGATGGGGGCTGAAATGGGATTTTTCACTTTGTACGTTTTCATTTTTGAACCATGTGCATATATGTCCTATTAAAAAGAGTAAATGAAAACAAAAAGACAAGTGAGTATAGTTTATACCACATAGGATTATACAGGCCTGATGGATGGTAATTACATAAATTTGCTGTTATCATTATTATAAATACAGGGATGCTGTCTGGGTCATCTCTCAGTTTTTTTTGCCCTTAAATACCCAGAAGTCTCTATCACATATCCAGATGGATGCCCTACGAGAACTGGCCTTACATTACACATATTATCAACGGTACAGATTCAGCCCCTTAAAAGCAGTCTTGTAAATGGATAAAGTGAATAAATTAGTACCACTTGCAAATTAGATTGTAAAATGTATTTTTTTTCTTTCTTTCTTTTTTTTTTACTTTTAACACATTATAGGGAATTATGTTAAATGATTGGCAATGGCAACTGGCAAAGATCCAGCAGGTCTGTTATTGATTTATAACATATATAACCTTCACCTGTATTCACCAGTTGTTAACATTTTTGCTATATTTGCATTCTCTCTCTTTCATACATATACAGACACATACATAGTTTTTTTCTAAACCATTTGAAAGTTGTAGATATGACACTTTTATTTCTAAATACAACAACGTGTATCTTCTGAGTACAAGCAAATCCTTGTATATAATCACAATACGATTATCAAACCCAGAAAGTTTATCCATCACTTAAGACTGTTGTCTAATGTATATTCCATATTCAGTGTTCCCAAGTGTCCTAGCTGTTTACTTTTTGATTCGGACTCCTATGTAAGATCTTCCTTTGCATTTGGCTAGAGCATTCAAGGCGGCTTGTTTTGTCTTTCATGACACTGGCATTTTTGAAGAGTCTAGGTCAGATTCTGCCCTACCCTCCCTGCCCCAGTGTCCTTTAGTTTCTATCTTTCTGGTTGTTTTCGTATAAGTAGACTCAAGTTAAATGTTTTTGGCAGGAACACTACAATAAATAATGTTCCAGTGCCACCTTTTATAATGTTTTTTACCCTTTTAAGTGTGTGAAGTCAGGAGTAATTGTTAAAAATCCTAATATTTTTATTTTCAGATATCCAGCACAGGTCAGTTATTGATAAGTGACTCTTGTCATCACATCCTAATTGAGGCACTGGACTGTTTGTGCAGATCACCTGATTTAAGGGCGACCTACCTGGGATCTCTCCTTCGTCAAACCATGGAATCCTGCAGTGAGTTCCTGTTCTGTCTCACGAAGAAATATGCTCTGGTTGTTCATGTTCTATGTATGACCTCTTGACAGTTGTTGATCTTTTGCAGCCTTCTGAGGAAACTGAGCAGATCTGGAGTAGGAGATGTTGGCCTCAAGGAGGGAGCCAGCAATATTCTGAGGGTTCTAGGAATGGCACCTCACTATGGCACTACCACAGTGCCCAGGGTTGTAATATAGTGAGTTCTGCAATGTGCACGGATGCAGATAAGCTACAGAGGGCTAAAAGCGTGGACTTGGCACCTCATACAATTTCAGATAAATCAAAAGGTGCAGAAAAGGGAAAAAGGTTTTGAGACCCATTACTTCCATTTCTGCTGAGGGAAAGACCCAACAGAAGACACAAAATAATATTGAAAGGTAGAATGGCCCAGAGAAAGAAGCGTCAGAGAAAAAAAGAAAAGATCATTGCTTTTTGATTTTATCTGTAGGTAAAATGGATGGCATAGTAAAGTTTTCACAGTTAAGGATTTTTGTCAGCTGAAGTGGAGAGTGGAAAAGACCAAAATACCAGCATCCCCTGCTATGGCCTCTTAGCACAAATAATCCCTGCGAATCCATATCTGAGCTCACCTCAGAAAAGGCGGCTTTTTCATAGCCCAGATTACAGTTTGATTTCTCAGAAGTATTTTTTTTTTTTTTTTTGCAGAGATCTCAGTTTGAGAGAAAATTGTCAAAGGCATCGAGTGATACTAATAAAGAATAAAAATGATCTTGGGTTCTTTCATCTCCGCAATTTTTTTTCTGCTTGTCTTTCGAACTCTTTGATGAGATATTTTCTTTTATAACTGCTAGGAGTGATGTTAATCAAGGCTGGGATTGATTTTTTAGCCCCTTAAAATATTGTAACAGATTTTGCTAAGAACGATTTTTACTCATTCACATTTCTATGGTAGGTACATGAATGTTAATCTCACAGGGTTCCATAGCTAAAAAGTATACTGAAACAATGTTATGAAATTCTAATAGTGTTACTTTTATATTGCTATAGTTTATCTATTTTGAATTTATGAATTAATTCTCCATATAAATGAAATTGACAAATGCTATTACCAAAATTTTGAAAATAAAACACAAATAAGAAAAGGTGCAAGTTGGAATAAACTAAAACCATAAAGTAATTTTAAAGTACCGAATCCATGGGCTTGATAGCATATATGTTTTAAACATTTTAATTACCTCTCATTTTATCAATTATTTGTAAGATATTGCCCATTAACTCTTCAGGATTATTTATTGGCTACCTTCTTCCTTATCATCTAACTAAATTTTACCTAGTCTGTTAGGAAGCCAAATGAAAGAATGGACTCAGCTGTGTGACCTTATGAAAGTTATTTCATTTCTCTTAGCCTCAGTTGCATTACTTACAAAATGGGAGAAGTTTATTTTAAAATAAAATTTAAAAAAATTTTCAATTAAGGTTGACATTCAACATTATATTAGTTTCAGGTGTACATCATAGTGGTTTGACATTCATATAACTTACAAAGTGATTCCCCCCCATAAGTTTTGGTACCCAGCTGACACATAGAGTTATTACAATATTATTGACTATATTCCCTAAACTGTACTTCCCTGTGACTATTTCATAATTGCCAATTTGTACTTAATCCTTTCACCCTTTTCACTCAGCCTCCCAACTCCCCTTCTATCTGGCAACCATCAGTTTCTAAAGATGGGAGAAATTATGCACCTACTTTTTAGGATTACTGAGAGGATCACATAAGATAATGCACACAGCATGTTCTTCAATACATGATAGTTATTAGCTGTCACAGTTTAATCCAGAGACTTCATTTTTCCATGAAACATCTCCTGACTACACCCCTCCAGCACACAACTTAAGCCTACACTAATGCTCTGTTATTCGTCTTAAATCGTGCCCCACCTATTGTACATATGGCGGTATGGCCTCCCAGGCAGAGTGCAAACCTTAAGAAATATTCCCCATGCTCCACCTAGCGCCCTGCTGGGCAGGAACCACAGTAACCAACCGCTTGGGGAGTCCTCTCAGTTCAGTGATTCTCAGCAGGGGCCTGGGTGGGCTGCGTCAGTTTTTCCTGTTGGAGCCAATTCTGCCCCAGTCGCATGGTGGGGATTGCTGTTTACTTGGCTTTGGTGCAACCACAATGCACAGAACAGGTGCAGCCTAACAGGTCTGAGAGAAGACAGGTGCACTGCACCTTTGAATGTGGGCAAGAGTTGGGTAGCCAGGAGCAGGAGCTGGGTAGCGGTGTCTGGAATGCTTCCTTAGCGAGCCAGAAATCTCGGGAGGGGCACTGGCCTTCTAGTGAAGGGGTTGGGGTGCTCTTCAAACACATCAGCCCACGCGTGAAGCGTCGAATCAACTGCCCCCTCACGGGCTGCACTGGAAGGATCCAAGCTGGTTATCGTCCCAGACCCGCTCCCGCGATCCACAGAGATCCAGAATTCAGAGGCTATTAATGAGAGTTCATCCCCTGAGGTGAGGCACTGTCAGCGCAGCCAGGATGGGGAGACAGTCACAGACCGCGGGAAGAAAATGCTGCAGGGTTCGGCAGGTGGTGCTAGGGTCACGTTTAGTGGCCCAGGGGCGGCAACAAGTCATGCCCTTCCATGTGCGCTCCTCCTGATCTGGCGTCCGCCCAACGGCTCGGCCACCTAGGGAAGCCGCAGGTCTATAAGTGTCTGCTGTCAACGCGCCTCTGGGCCTTTGCCGCCCCGCCCTTGCCTCCCAGGCCCCGCCCCTGCCCCACCAGGCCCCACCCACCCCACACACGACCCCGCCCTGCCCAAGGCCCCGCCCCCGCTGGACCAGGCCCCGCCCACCCACACGACCCCCGCCGCCGCCTAGGCCCCGCCCCGCCTAGGCCCCGCCCCCGCGGCGGCCGGAGGGTGGGCCGCGCCGCCACGTGCTCCGACGCAGGGAGCCGCCCGCCGGCTGAGCTGAGCCGCGGCAGAGCTTCAGCCCCTGGGCGCCACTCGCAGCTGGGCGGCGGAAAGCATGGCCACGGCGGCGGTGGTGGTGACCCGTGGGGCCTGCGCATGGGCGGCAGCAGCGGCTCTGCGGGGCGGGTGCGGGACTGCGGCCCGGGGGCGACCGGGCGCGGGCCCCGCTCGAGCCTTGTGCACGGCACCTGGGACAGCCCCGGGCATGAAGCGCTACCTGTGGGAGCGCTACCGGGAGGCGAAGCGGAGCACGGACGGTGAGTGCGGCGGCGCCCCCCGAATTCCCTGTACCTGGGGAGGGGCCCTTCCCGCCTGTCTGGGGCGCCAGATCCCCTTCCACGCGATCCGCCTCTCGGACCCGCGTAGGTCCGGCTGCTGACCTCTGAGGGCCCCCAATCCTGACCCGCGGTCACCCCCAGCCGTATCCAGAGGCGGCATCGCCTCTGCAGTGCGAATCGGGGAAACGCGGAAAAATGCGCCTCCAGAAACTTTACAACTCTTGGCTTTCTCCTGCTGGGAAAGCTGTTTTATAAATTCTTGGGATTTTTTTTTTTTTTTCAACCAGAAATCTGCATCCAAAGCGCTTGGTGTTGTTCCCGAGATTCTACCTATGTCGCTTGGGAGACCGTCACCCCCACGCACCGTTAGGTGTTTTTATTAACAAACAGTAATAATAGTAGCAGTCGGAATCCGGCAGGCGGCGGATTACTCTGGAGCGGGGCCGCTGGGCAGGTGGCAGAGTCCGGCGGCTAATCTATTTTCTTTCTTTGTTTTAGGGTAGGATTTGCTGTGCTTGAAATAGGAGGGGGTCCAGGCTGGGAGTGTTCTGGGCTGTCTGCCAACCTCAGTGAGGAGGGGATTCCAGGGAGTGACTACTTTGTGTCCAGGTGTACATAAAATTAGCTTGGTTGTTAAGAGAAACGGAAAGAGGTCCGAGTAAAATACCAGTCCCAGGCACATAGATTGTCTCCATGAATTCATCCTATACCTACAAGGGAGGTGCCATATCCCCTTCCTGTAGGTGGGAAAGATGAGAATCAAGTTTAAGGAACCTAGCCAGGGTCACACCTTTACTCGGATCTGTCTTTGCCCCCTAAGCCACTGCGCTCTTATTTCCTGCGCCCCTCTGCCTTCCAGAAGCAGCTGACCATTTGGGAACTGGTGTAAAGGGCCATTGGTGTTGCTTCTTCCCGGTAAGATTTAGAGTCGAAAATTTCAAACTGATTTTTTTTTTGGGGGGGGGGGCGGTGATGGTAGTGGAGGTGGCACATAAAGATAGGGAGAAACTGTTTGGTGGGAGAGAACATTTCGTAGGATCACATTTTCCATCTTTTGGCCAGAAGTCAGTTTAATGAAAGAAGGCAATTGGGATAATTTTCTGAGTGCATTCAGAGTGGCTAGCAATGCAGAATGCTATGAAATCGGGCTTATTTTCTTAGTTTTCTTTTGTTCAGAATTAATTTTGCATTGGTTTTTCAAATGGTTGTGTGGTATGGTGGAAAGAAGGCTGGCTTTGGAGACGTTGGGAATTGTAGGTCTTTGGTGAAAGAAATATAGATCATCCAACCCAGCTTTGGGGCAGGCAAGACTTCTTTAACTGAATTTTTTCGTTGAGATAATTGTGTATTTCCATGTGCAGGGAGATCTGGCATATCTTTTACCCAGTTTCTCCTAGTAGTAACATTTTGCAAAACAGTAGTACAGTATCACAATCAGTATATTAATGTTGATACATTTCACAGCTCTTACTCAGAGTCCTCTGGTTTTGCTTTTATGTGTATGTTTAGTTCCATAGTTTTTTCCTTTATCCAGCACAACAGTCAAGTACAGACCGTTCACTAAGAGGATCCCTCATGTTGTCTTTATAACCACAACCCCTCCCTCCTTTTGCTCTCTTTAATCCCTGGGGTGTTATGGGTTCTCCATTTCTAACATTTCGTTGTTTCAAAAATGTTACGCAGTCGGAATCATACAGTATGTAACCTTTTGGAATTGGCTTTTTTTCACTGAACATAATTCCCTGGAGATTCACTCAAGTCGTGTGTGTTATCTCTGTTGCTGAGTAGCTTTCTGTGGTATTGATGTCTCACAGTTTCACCTTGTTTAACCAGTTGCCTTGTTGAAGGATGTCTGGGTTGCTCCCAGTTTTTGACCATTACAATAAAGCTGCCATAAACATTTGTGTACAGATTTTTGAGTGAACATGTGTTTTCATTTCTCTAAATACCATGCCATTACTTGGTTGGATGGTAATTGTATGTTTAGTGTTTTACGAAACTACAGGCAAAGTTTATGCCATTCTTATTCTGTGGATGAGGTTCGCTGCTTGCAGCCTGTGAGACCCTGGGGAATGCCATGAAGCCTCCGTTTTCTCATCTGTAAAATGGGATGCTGGTAGTACCAACATCATAGGGTTGTGGCGAGGAACGAGTCCATCCATGAAAGGTGTTTAGAGCAGTGCCTGTGACTGATACAGCTGAAGCCTTGGGAGGGAAGGATCCACATCAGGCCAGAGTTTGGGCTTCGGTGTGTGGTAATCCCAGGAGTATTTTGGAGTATAACAGCTGGAGGAAGATTTTGAGATTTTTTAGCTCTGTGACCTTAGTGGCAAGTTGTTTTCCTCTATGGCTTGTTTTCTCAACTGTAATCTGGGGATAATGTAAAGATTTTTAGTGTGGCTTGGCACCCTGCAGATCTTCAGTAGATAGCAGCTGTTGGTATTAGTTATTAAATAACTCTTTCACTCTTAGACACACTTAGTAAGGGGTGGATGTGGGTCAGTTAGCTCTAGAGTCTAGGTCTCCTTCACCCAGGGCAGCGAATAACTGGCTACATGGCCTTGAACAAGCCTCCTGAGTTCTCAAGCTTTGGTTCCTTCCTTTGTAGAGTGAGGCCGCTGGATAAATAATGTGTAAATCCCTTCCGGTGTTACAGGTCTGTGAATCAGGTATTCATGGGCCCCATCCCATCTTCACACCCCAGCACATGGTCCTTCTCTCATCCCTGCAAACACAGGGACTTGAATCTGATTTTTCCTTCTTTGCCTTGTTTGGGGCTGTGCCATCCCTACCCTCTTTAGCTGAAATCTGTATGAGTATATGCGCCCAGCCTGCTGTCCAAGCATTTATTAAACACCTAGCAGTGGGTTTAAGGGCTGTTGGTTCACAGATGGACAAGTCTGAGAGCGAGGGGCCCACAGTAGCTGAGCCAAGCGTGGAACCTGTGTTGTATGGATAAAGAGACTGGTAAACAGATAAGTGACAATCCAGTTTGGGTAGATCACTGCTCCTGGTTGCAGGAAACTTTTGTTTGCCAAGGCTGATGCTTAAACTGTGTCTATAGGAATGAGAGGTCAAAGGAAATACTAATGTTCACACAAAAACGTTTTTGTTATTGTTCGTTTCAGTTACAATAAGACTAAAGAATTTTGTTTTCACACTTCCTGATGACTTCTTTCTGGCCGTTTGGTCTCTTGCTGTAATCCAGTCTGTTCAGTTATCTTCCCTTTGCAGGGACTCCCAGAATGAAAGATGCTCTGGGAATACATAATTTTTACTCTTTGTTTTACTCTTTCTCTCCCATCCTTTTTTTCTCGACTTTAATTAAAATATTTTTAATAGACTTATTTTTCTAAACTTTATTTTTAGATCAATTTTAGATTTACAGAAAAATTACATGTTTCTATAAACCTTATATGCAGTTTCCCCTATGATTAACCTCTTACATGACTATGGTACGTTTACCACAATGAACGAAACAATGTTGGTACATTGTGAATATGTATAATATTAACTAAGGTCTCTACTTAATTTAGAATTCCTTAGTTTTTAACCTAGTGTCCTTTCCTACTCTAGGATCCATCTAGAATAGCATGCTAAATTTAGCTGTCATATCTCCCTGGGCACCTCTTGGCTGTGATAGTTTCTCAGAGTTTCCTTGTTTTTGATGACCTTGACAGTTTTGAGGAGTACTGGTTACATCCTGTATGAAACTCAGCTCAAAGAAGAGGTTTTTCTTTTTCTTTCTTTTTTTCTTTTTTCTTTTGTATTTTCAGGAACAGAAATAATGGTTTGTAACCTCCAGCAAAATTTTCTGTAGAACTGTGGATTTTAACCCACTCCGCACCCCAGGGGACATTTGGCAGTGTCTAGAGACCTTTTCGATTGTCACAACTAGGGGAAAGGGGATGCTACGGGCCTCTAGTGGGTGGAAATCAGGGATGCTTCTAAACCTCTTAGAGTGCAAATCACATCCACCCCACAAAAGGATAATCCCGCCCCAAACGTCAGTTGTTGAAGACTGAGAAATCTTGTCATAAAACTGTGAATTCTAAGAAATCTTTGTGAGATTATAACTTAAAGGGATGGATGTATTCGTATGTGGCCTGTTATTTCCTGTTCGGATGCATGCGGTGTCTTTGAACTTAATCCCTGGCCTTCCCCATGTGCTCATCAGTTATTAGCTGGCCCAGCTACGTAAGGAATGGGAAGCATTCCCGTCCTCCAAGAGGAGCTGCTCCCGCCCTCTATTTGGAGAGCTTGGTGGGTCCCCCCCCCCCCCCCGCTCCCCGCCCCAGCTTAAAGTCATCTCAGAGCCTGGTCTATTTAGAATGTTTGGCTACTCGGCTTGGGCTATAAAATATATTAAGTTGTAGAAAAAAATATGGAGATGAGCTTGAAATGTTAGAAGCTTTTGTAGGGTGTCGAAGGATTTGTTCAAAGTTCTCGGTGTAGAGCATTGAATACCCAGGCAGAAGTTTCGTGTTTGGTAAGGACTGTGTGTAGCGCAATCATGCAAACTAGCGTGTACAGAATAAACATAAAGTACAACCCTTCGGCACCTGTGAGATAATTTTAAAAAGTAGAACTGTGTTCCACCGTCTTCTGAGAGATCAGCAGTCTGAAATGGGTCTCATTGGGCTAAAATCAAGGTGTTGGCCGGCCCGCGTCCTTTCTGGATCCTCCGGTGGATAATTTTCCTTGCCCATCCAGTTTCTAGAGGTTTCCCGCATTCTTTGCTTTGTGACCCTTTCTGTTTCCAAAGCCAGCAGTGGCCAATTGGTCTCCTGACCTCACGTCACTCTGACACTGTCTTCTTCATCCTTTTCCCCACTTACGGACCCTTGTGATTACATTGAACCCACCTGGATAATCCAGGATGCTCTCTATTTTAAAGTTGGCTGATAAGCAGCCATAATGCCACCTGCAACCCTAATTTCTCCCTGACCATGTAAGGTGGACACACAGGTTCCAGGGGTCAGGATGTGGATGTCTAAGGACAGCCATTATTCTGTCTACCACATTTTGAGATTATTTTAGAAATAGTTTTGGACTCAAAGATCCCCCAAAAGTTGGGGTGTCTCTGTGTGTGTGTGTGTAGCAGGGAGTTCCTAGGTTATGCTGATTTAGGAAAAATGTTAACTGAATGGATGAGTAGGAAAAAGGAGACGGGACTGACATTTATGAAACACCTACTATATGCCAAGTACTACGCCAGACATTCAGCTTACATTTTATTGTTTGATAACTGTGCAACCTTGGGCCAGTGACTTCTTGGCCTTATTTCCATATCTACAAATTGTGGATAGCAGTGTTTACCTCATAGAGTACTTGGGACATTAATTGAGATAAGCAACGGGAGGGGCCCACTGCGTGGCATATGGAAGGCGTTGCTACTCATTCCTTTTCTGTGTCCTCTATACTTTGATGAAAAATTCTTCATAGTTTGTCTAGTGTCTGATTTTTCGGTATGGCTAAATTTTCTTTTGCCAAGATGTTTTCCCTTTCTTTTGAGCAGTTAAGTTTGTTTTTTATTAAATGACTTATTTTAAGATTAGGTTGTCATTAAACCATTACTGTAATTTTATTTCAAATGCGGTTGCAGGTAAGTTTTATTTTTGGAACTTTGGGAAGTGTGATGGATTTCTACAGAGCAGTCAGAATTACAGATATTACTTACAAAGTAATAAGAGATATAATTTTAACTTTTGGTGGGAGTAGTATAAGTGTCATATACATTATTAATTATTCAGGTGAGTAATTCTATTTGTCATGGATTGATTTCCCCTGGAGATGATGCAAAATATCTAACTAATGAAAAAAACGAAAGCTTCTTTTTAGATTAATAAATGCAGTAAAAATGAGTTCTGAATCGCTGCCTCCTCTGGGGGCGTACCCAGCCCTAGGTCAAGTTCCTCTCTCCTCCACCTGTCAGAGGGCCATTTCTAGGTCTCCCTCACTGCCTGTGATGTTTCTCGTTACTGTTTGTGCTTTATTATGATTTTTATTTATAATCCCTGCACAGTGCCCCGTACCATGTCTCACACCATAGTGGATGTGCAGTAAGTGCTTACTGAAAAAATCCCTGGGAGTGTGGGAAGTGGGAAAACCAGTTTACCAAAATACTACATGCCGCATGGTTTCATTTGTATAAAATCCTAGAAAATCCAAACGAACCTGACCCAAAGAACAGAAGTTGCCTGGGATGGGAAAGGGTGCAGGGGAGGGGTGGAATTCAAAGGGGCATGAGAAGTGTTTGGAGGTGTTAGGTGCGTCCATTATTTGTATTGAGACGATAGCTTCAGTGCGTGTGTGTGTGTGTGTGTGTGTGTGTGTGTATATCAGACCTTGTAAAGCTGTGTACTTTATGGGAGATTTACTGTATGTCATTGGTTCCTCAATAAAACTATAAAGACAAAGAAAGAAGGAAAGGACTCTGGTTTTGCCTTGTTTGAGACAGGTACATACCCAGGCGATGGGAGCCTAGGAGTGGCCCAGCGTGAGTCAGATGTTCTCCTCTGGACCAACAACTGGGGATCAAGGGGTGGGGCTGGGTCATGGACGAGCTCAGAATGTGTGTGTTTAGAAGTAGGGAAAGGTCATTTCTTTATCTAAGGGTTGGTGTGTGCTGGACACATAAGCCCACAGATGTTCATTTTCATAATGAAAAGGACACCTCGGACATTGTGACATCTGTCATTGGACTAGCTAGAGATTTACACCTGAATGACTATTGGAGATACTGGAGAAAACATTTTCTGGCTAAAAATAATTGCATTTAAGTCTCTCATCATAGCAAGGCTTGCGAATCGTGTGTTATCTCAGGTCACGCTTTCTGCTTGACTTGATTTCCTTCACTGTAACTGATTATTAGCAAAAAAGGATATTGAGTGGACACAGCCGTGCCAGATGACGTTGGTTGGCAGGAAACAACATTCTAAACATAAACATAAAATTAGCGTTGTGGTCAAATTGTTCCCTAACATATCAACTGCATCGGAACAAATTCACATTTTTCGGACAAGCACCATTAGCAAATCTGCTTGGCCTTCGCCCAAGCCTTACTTGACGCAAGGAAGTCGTGACCTGTGAAGTTCGCTAAGAGAAAATCACCTGAAGTGGGGTTGTCTTTTTCATTTTCATTTGGCGATTACAGATGAGGAGTTTGAAGGTTTAAAATTCGGATATGGAACCTTGAGTTTACTCGCTGTGGAGACAGTGAAGGAAATGTGGGTACTGTTTCACCTCATGAACCAAAGCCCCTATGCCTTTTTTTAATGTATTTTTAATCTATATAGTTTAAGAAGAAATTTTGAAAACTAATTTTCAATCTATATGTGAACTTTTTTAAAAGAGAATTTGAAGGAAACGACTTTGGGTGGTAAACACAATAGAATATATAGATGTTAAATTATAACGTACACCTGAAAATTATATAATTGTATTAACCTATGTCACCCCAATAAACTTAATTAAAAAAAGAGAATTTGAAGCCATGTTAAATAAATATGAATAGTTCATAAAATATTTGGAATATTATGAATATTAATGAAATATGTAAATATTATGAAATAAAACTAGAAGAGGAGATTTGGTCAGATGAGGAAAAAGAAATATAGTCAATCTCCTCTAACTTTGGCCGATGCGGGAACACAGAAATACATTACAAAGCAGTGTGACCCTGAGCCGTTAGTCTTGTCTCCCCTTCACAGGGCCTCACATGTGGTGCCTGGCACATGGCACGTGCATGTGGTTTTCAGTCGCTAGGATGACTCGTTGGTCCACTGAACCCGGGGAGATGCATGGAAGCTGGGTGGTGCTTTATGGGGGAAAGTAGGAGTTTTTTTCTGTTTTTTTTTTTTTATAACCTCTAAAATTCTCCAGGAAAAAAAAAAAGTTGTTTCTCCCTTTTCCCTCCCCTTTCTTTTCTCCTTCGAGGACTTCAGAGCTGAATAGCCTTTTTTTTCTAGAAGAGTTTGAAGTCTAGGGGCATATATTAAAAAGAAAAATCCTAATTTAATTAATCGTAATTAATCTTTAAGAAACGTGCCACCTTAATGTCTCTAAAATTGTGGTTTGTCTTACCAAAAAAATGGAACCTCAAGGATTTTTTTCCAGTGCATTTCAGCTTTTCTGTTTGATCAGTCTTGTTAGCACAGTTTGGTTCCAGAGGTCAAGTATCTGAGATGTGTGTTTGGGCCCTCACGTGGCCCATGTTCTCTCCCAGGTTTTGCTTTATTAATGTCACTGTAACCAAATCTTTGTATATGTATCCACATCTCTGAATATTTCCTTTGCATAGATTCCTGGAAGGAGAATTACTAGGTTAAAGGGTATGAATATTTTTAAAAGACTCCTGGTGCTGCTTGCCAGTCTGCTTTCCAGGAGGCTCGAATCGATTTATATTCTCAAACGGTAAAGAGTGAGGCCGCCACTCAGTCCCGGTTACCAACCAACTCGGTGTTCTGTCATTAAAAAGAAAACAAGAAGAGAATCCCTCCAAACAAATGCTACAGATAACAACAATTGCAACAAAAACACCACTGATAGGAAAATGACATCATACTTTATTTCTTAGCCAAGTAACACTTGCTTATTATAGTAATAAAATGTGAATGAAATGACAGTAAAACCATTAGTAACTCCATCTTTAGGAGAGAGCTGTAAACTATCTAATTGATTTAATTTTCTTTTTTAAATAATTAGATTGGTTGAGCCTTTATGTTCACTAGCCATTTTCCTCTCTTACAAGATATATCTTTTTTTATTTGTTGGAGTCTTGTTTTTATTATAGATTTATGTGGATTTCTTAATATTAAGGACATTAGTCATTTGTTGCTTGTCTCAATTTTCATCTAGTATACCTCTTCCTCTGAAATTATTGTTTTAGATATTTTTGGGTACACAGATGTTTAACATTTTATGTTGTAAATCTGTTGATATTTCCCTCTTGTGATTTATTCTATTGTTTTTACGTTTGGAAAGTTATATTTTAAATATTTTTAATATTTAAAAAATTAACTCTTTGATTCACATGATATTTGTTTTGCAGTATAATGTGAAGAAAAATCTTGACGTTCTTTCCATAGAGCCAACCAGTGTTTAGTTAGACAAGGAGACAGGATATTCCAGGTAAATTTAATCCAAGTCAGTACCCAGCTATAGTATATTGTGGAGAGCACAGAGTAGATTACTCATTATATTGAAAATAGGGCATATGAAGAAGAATTTAAGATTAAATGATGGATTAAAGTATAAATGGAGCATGCCTCTGAAGCCATGTTAAAAGTTAAAATTTGTAAGCAGTAAGAATTTTGAGTAGCTGAATATCCTGGAAATGAACTTTTACTTGAGACTCCTTTAGTTGCAAGCAATAGAAAACTCAACTCAAATTGATTGAATTTAAGCAAAATAAATAAGTAAGTAGATAGATAGATAGATAGATAGATAGATAGATAGAAGAAATTTTATGGGCCCGTGCAGTTGAAAAATCCAGCTTCAGGCATATTGATCCAAGTTTAGATGATGTTCATGGGTTGCTTTTCTCTCTCGGCCTTGCTCTTGGCCTCTTTTTGAGGTTCCTAGTAGTGACCCCTCATCTTCAGAGTAAGTTTAGAATAAAATGCCTATTCCTTGAAATTCCCCTAAACATTCAGAAATTTCCTTGATTGGACTCCTTGGTTTACTTTGGCTGCGGGAAAAGTATAATGATGATCGGAGAGGGTCCTATGCTTGCCCTAAACTAATCAGTGTTGGTGAGGGAATTCAGGGGGTCTGTTTGGCCAGGCCTGTTCACACGCATTCCTCCTGGAGTCAGGAGCCTCAGGGAGACCATAGGATCTGAATGTTGGGGAAGGGCAGTTTCCCAGAGACATTCAGCATACCAGAAAAGTAGATGGTCTATCAGTCAGGTTAGGCTTGGTTTTGCCGCAGTGACAAGCATCACCAGAATCTCAGCTTACTGGCTTACTATAGACAGCTGTAACTAAAGTTTATTTGTCACCCTGCAAAGCCTACTGGGGCCTCAGGCAGCCCTCCAGGAATGTTTCCTTGACTAGGTGGGAAATGTCTGACTTCTGTAATTAAGTTCTGACTTCATTCATTTCTCTGTCAGTAGTAAAGATAACATTTCGGCAAGGAAGGAATTCTTGTTATCATCTTAAAAAAAAAAAGCAGAAAATGATACAGCGGCTATGCAGCATGGCAGGTCCTCAAAAAAATGAAAAATCAGATTTCCATGTGATCCAGCAATTACACTTTTGGGTATGTATTTGAAAGGAGTGAAAGCAGCAGCTCAAAGAGATATCTGTACACCCATATTCACAGCAGCATTATTTGCAATAGGCAAAAGGTGGAAGCCATCCAAGCGTCCATCGATGGAGGAGTGGATAAGCAAAATGTGACCCATTTGCCACATCGTTCTCTGAAAGGCGCTTGGCTTCCAGCTCGGGGTGGCTGCGTTGGAACCGGGTCTGAGCTTTGGCCAGAGCAACAGAGCTGTCTCTCCGTTTCTTTGTAGCCTTGCTGTCATCATTAGGTACAAAAGGAATTCACTTTCTAAATTCGTACCCACTCTCGGTTCTGTTTTGGGAAAGTACATAACTGACTAATCAAGAGCCCGTCTGTTTATATTTTAGAGTCTGCAGTTTAGACAGACTGTTTCTTTCTTCCTGAGTGGTTGGCATTCTTTCCTTTTGCCTTGTAAGTATTTGTTACAGCCTTAGCACTTTTTTGAAGTGGTTCAGGGGATGGCGAGATCCTTTTAAAGCTCCCGGTGTTCCCCCTATGTATTTTGAGTGATGGCGGGTTAAACATCCATGCTTTCTGGTGATGATTTCATGTGATAAATACACCCTGGGCTCTCAGTCCAGCAAGGGGCTTGGTTCCTGGGCACCTTTTGGATATTCGTGATATTCTGTCTTGATAGTGTTTCCTTGAGAGCTTCAGATATTCTTCTCTGGTGATAGAAGGGGAGAAAGACTTCATTGCCAACACCATTTCTAAATATAAACTTCTAATTTAAGCAGCCTGTTAGAACTTCCCTTGGAAAGTTCGGCTGTGAAACTAGAGCTTTTAGTCAATCTATAAGCCACTCGGCTTCACTTACTTTACAATGCCACATGGTCAAATTCAGTAAATAGCATCGTCGTGGTGGCCTATTGATTATATAAGGCCAGGTCTTTGGTTTTCTGTGCTGAAGAGCTTGGGATAATAGGCTTCCCCCTTCCTCAAGACTAACTCTTGTGAACTGTCTGCCTTTGAGTTTCTTATAATGTGACTGTTTCCTATCAAGTTGTTTTTATTTGCAAAAGAAAAGAAAAAAAAAGCCAAGATTATCATCTCATTGATTTTGACAAAAGTAATTAATGAAGAAATGGAATTGGCGAATCTCCATTATCTGTTTTCAGTAGACTCAGCCATATGTGGATTGTCAGTGGGAGAAACATTCATTCATTCATTCATTCATTTACTTACTTTCATTGGCCTAGAAATTCTGTATGGGGATGTAAAAATTTGGTTTTAAGTTAGTGTAATATGGCAACTGATTATACTCCAGACCTTGAATAGGTGTCGGGTTAATCTCGATGAAAAATTTTGTAAGATCTGTGTGTACATTCTTCTGGGGAAAGGATTCTATACATAGCTTCTTTAGGTTTTCAAAGGGATCCAAGCCTCAAAGCTGTGAAGAGCATTCTGAAGTGCTGAGAATACCTCACTGCGACTGGGACCGTCCTCTGATTGGAGCTGTCACCCCTGCTAGAGTAGTACCTTTTGAGGACTTCGGGTGGCCCTTAGCATGGAAGTGGATAACCCAGGCCATTCCTAGTCAGAACGAAGTGATCAGAAGGGAAAGCAGAAGCACCATAAACTCCGGTAAAAACCGAAATGGTGAAGGATTGAGTCCATTTTATTTTTGGAAACAAATGCACCCTTCTCAAATGCTTATTAATTCCCATGATCCTGGGGAAGGGAGCTAACAACTTAGATTCTGGAGCCAGACTTCCTAGGTTCAAAGCCCAGGTTTGCCATTTATTTAGTGGGTGTGTGTCCTTCAGCAAATTATTTAATTTCTGAGCGCCTCCTGTGTCCTCATATAGAAAATGGGATAAGAGTATTTGCCTCATAAGGTTGTCGTAAGTGTTAAATGAGGTAATGTATAAATGTTTATGACACATGTAGTATATGGCAAGTGCTTAATAAATATTAGCTGTTATAATGGAGCTAGGAGGTTGTCTTTAGTAACATAAAAAATAGTAAAATAAGGACAGTTCCATTTTTAGTAAATATGGAGAGTTGAATTTTTGTATGCATGTGGTTTTTTACCCATCTCCAGAAAGTTACCTGTCTTCAGTGTTTGTCTACTTAGGAGTTGTTTCAATAAATTCTGGTGCACAAACATCATACAAGGTGTAAGAATGCAGTCACATATTTTAGCAAAATAGGATAGTGTTCCTGTGACAAAATGTTACATGATGAGGTTCTTCCCATGAAGTGACTCACTGTGAAAACTGGATGAGAATATCTGATTTCCTTTTCGACTTTAGAAATATGTTGTGCAGATTCTGATCCTAAATTTCATCTAGGATATGGTTCCTGAAGACTCATGGTCTAAGATTTCACTTGCATGAGCAATTTCTCCATTATTATCAGGTGCCAGAGAGCCTCTTTCTATCTCTTTACATTCATCTTCTGACTCATCTAATAATTGTGAAATGTTGTCTTCTGTCAGTTTTAATCTTTTCGCCATTATGGGTGGAAAAATGGAAAACTACGAATTTCCAACTGTGTTTGATGAAAGCTAAAGAAAATGATGGCAAAGATGGCATCTTCAGAATCGTTTTACACCTTCTTGCAAATGATATAATACGTCTGACAGTGCAGTGGGGGAACTGGAGGTTGATGTAGTGAGGATTTATTTTGCTATTTTACCGTCCAGACAATCTCCTTTCGTTCTGCTTTCTTAACTTAGTCTTTTTTTTTTTTTTTTTAGAATGATAGGTGGAAGTAGTCATATAACGATGAAATAATTCCTGCCATGGAAAAATAGCAAAATGTTTCAAGACGTTGGAAGAATAAGATCATGAACATTTCATATTGCCTCTTAGATTTTTAAAAGGGTCTGGTGGACTTATGGAAATTGTAAGGTAGATTGAGTTTTGGGAAAACTTCCAAGAAAGAATAAGTCTTGAAATAGCTATCCTTACACACAATTAGAACTGCTCAAAAGAAGAAACTCTAAACTGTTATTGGATCCAGGGACCCTGATGGTAGGCTGGGGGTTAATCACACTTGTAATAAACCATCTGAAAGAATCTGAAAAGTAAAAACTAACACAAAGATACTTATTGCAGTGTTATTATTATTTTTTTTAATAGGAAAAAAACCTAAATGCATAACATAGGTTGATTTGGCACAGTATACCTAAATCTTATGTAATGATTTATAAGTTATGTTCTCAGAAAGTCTGTAATGATAGAATGCAATCATGGTAGAATATTAAATTTAGAGAGCATAGTACAAAGCTGTATGTATATACAGTGCGAGGTCAACTATGTAAAAACATACACAGAACAATATTGGCAGCAAATACATCAAATGTTAATAGTTGTTTTCTGGGGGATGACATGATTTTTAAATTTAATCATCTGTCTTCTAAAATCTATAGTTGACTGACTCTTATAAACAAAGCAAATCTTTTTGTCATGTCGACGTAAATATTCTTTCGTAATAACAGTTTTATTAAGGTATTATTTACATGCTATACAGTTCACCCACTTAAAGTCTCGTGTTCAGGTTTTTAGCACATTTACGTCAGTTCTTCAACCATCACCATAATTAATTTTAGATCATTTTTACCACTCCAAAAAGAAATTCTATACCCATTAGCGGTCGCTTCATTTCTCCACATCCTCCCAGTCTACTAATCTTTCTGTCTGTGGATATGCGTATCCTAGACCTTTTATACCAACGGAATCATACAACGTGTAGTCCTTTGTGGCTGGCTTCTTTCACTCAGCCTAATGTTTTCAAGGTAAAGCAAATCTCTCTTGAACTTTCATTTGCTTACTTTATTTAGCAGTCATACTAACCCTTATTTATCATATGGTGTAACGTATTCTTTTTTCTCCACTTCCAGAATCGGTTCCTTCTATCATGAGCAACTTGCTGAATCCAGACGCCATTTTCTCCAACAATGAGATGAGCCTGTCGGACATTGAGGTCTATGGCTTCGATTATGACTACACCCTGGTGTTTTATTCAAAGCACCTCCACACACTGATCTTTAATGCTGCTCGAGACCTCCTTATCAATGAACACCGGGTAAGAGCACAGGGGCGTTTTAGTCTTCCTCCCCTGTCCTTAGACATTTGAAGAACAGCCGTGAGCCGATGTGGCCTCATGGCGCCTGGCATATAGATGTCATTTGGTAGGCCGTGGCTGAATGAATGAGTCGAATTTGTTCCAGTCTATCTGGAACATTGTTTTTTTTTTTTTTAAACCACTTTATTGAGATATGACTGACATGTGAAAAGCAGTATGTATGTATTTAATGTAGACAATTCGATGAGTTTGGGAATCAGTATACACCTGTGAAACCATCCTCACCATCAAGGCCGTAAACTCTCCGTCATCTCCCAAAGTTTCCTCCTGCCCCCTTTACTATGATTATTATTTGTGTGCCTGTGTGTGTTAAGAACACTTCATATAAGATCTGCTTTCTTAGCAAATTTTAAGTATACAATACAAATTGACGGCTGTATGCACCATGCTGTATAATAGATTTCTAGAACTTGCTTACTTGCATAACTGAAACTTTGTACCCAGAAGATAGTTTTTTTTTTTTTTTTTTTTTTAAATCTTTAGATGTCTCTTGACAAAAAGCTGTCCCAAGTTACTCATTAGAGGGGCTCTACCTGCAGAAATTTCTCACAGAGCGGTGACCTAGTTTCTTCCAAAGTCTGAGGCGCAGAGAGGGGCAGCCCGTTGAGTTCTGTTTAGAAGGAATTCTTCAAATGATGGCCAATATGCTTCGTACTGGTCTCAGCCTGTCAGTAACCAGTGTCGTGGTGGGACCAGTCCTTGTGGTTCTTAGGATCGCAAGGTGCCCTTCAGCAGTAACCACCAGAAAACCGAAAAGGTTTGGGCTTATTAGTTATAAGACCTGGAAGTTACGCAGCATGCCCGGGGCCGCACAGTGAGGTTGAGGGGGCAGGTGGGGTTTGGGCTTCTGCTTTTACTGGAGTCGAGGATGGGGAGGCGGTGGCTGTAGTTTCCTAGGCTCGCCCTTTAATGGTGAATTTAAAACATAAGAGCAGGAATTTAAAGCATGGAAAGAGAAAACAAACAAGTAGCCCAGTGGTCGTTTATTGAAATGAACAAAGATCTCTAAATTGAAGGAGCTATATCTAGGAGGGGGAGGTGGCTTGGCTCCGTACCCAATTGGTGTGCCTAGCAGTGTGTTTATTTGAGATTTAGAGGGGATGCCTTTTTGGAATGGATGCTTCCAAAGTCCAGTCTTAAGTCAGGCACTTGGATTACAAAAAAGAAAAAAAACATGTCAGGGCTTATGGTATAAATACACAATGTTTTACCTTCATCACTGATTTAAGTCACTTCAAATCATGTCTTCTGGTGCATCGTATTGTGGAGAGTTTAGAATAAAGAAGGAAAAAAGAAACACTCAGAACCTGACATGCTTTCCTCTAGTCTAGCGTGAGTACACATCTCAGGAACGAGGATGAGACGCGTCCTCAGAGATCATTTGGACTCGTGCTCTCGGAGAACCCCCACAGCGTCCCAGGACGTGCCGTGTCCTCAGAGGTCATTTGGACTCGTGCTCTCGGAGAACCCCCACAGCGTCCCAGGACGTGCCGTTTGAATCTCCATCTCAGACCAGAGTGCGTTACTCCCAGAGGCAGTTCTGATTTGGGGGAGATTCTTCCATGGGTCAAGAAATGTGCTTCATACAGCTTTCAGCATCAGTCTCTCTTCTTCATTCATTCCTTCACACATTCCTTAAACCTTTATTAAATATCTCTCCGTGCCGAGCCCTGTCACAGAAGCAGGGAGGACGAAGGTGAGAAGGACCCAGGTACTGCCCTGGGAGACCCAGCAGCCTAGTAGGGGATCAGTCAGGTAGGCAGAAGAATGGTGGAGGCCTCTACAGACATCTGGATAGAGGGCGAAGGAAGTGTGGAGGGCGGTTGGAACGACTTTCTCTGCCAGAGGGAATTGGGAAAACAACAAAGAAAGTAATATTTCAGCAGTCTGGAAGGAGTGTCTCAGCAAAGGTGGGATGCATGGAGAAACCTAAAACTGAGTAATAGGTCTGTATAACACCAGACCAGCTGTTATGCCCCCCAAACCTTCTTTACCAGGCCGATTATTCTTAGTTCTTTCAACCATTCTCATTTGGCCTTTTTTCTATTCTTTTCATCATCTTGGTCACGCTCCTTTGCGTGTGCCCTGGTTTATTCCTCTCAGATGTGAGGCCCTGAACTGGATATGTTACTGCAGGTCGGGTCTGATGGGTGTGGAATAAAGGGAGGCCATCTCCTCCCTCATTCTCGATACCTTGCCTTTATTAATGCTGCCAAAATTTCCATTAGTTGTGTATCCTCACCATTGATACATATATTTCTTGATCTCCTCAGCTTTTGGTTATCAGTGGATTTAATAAACAACTCATTATGTCCTTATGCAAAATACAGAAATGGCATTTGCCGAAAAATAACATTCCCTCTAGCCACCAAGCCAACAGCCAGCTTTCTTTAGTTATGGCCACTTTACCAGATGTCAACCCGTCTAGCCATTTGCCACACAGCCGCATTTCTCTGTGTGTTCAAAGGACTCTCTCTTCTGTCTCACCCACAGCCGTTTCCTTAACTGCGAGGTTGGAAGCAGAATGAGAACTAGATGGGCCCGCCCTTGCTCTCCCGCGTGCCAGCCTCTACCCCCTCCTCAGCACCCCGCTGGGAGATCGAGCTGAAGCGGGGGTCGCATCGGTGCTGGCATCCTAGTCCCAGGTCCCCTGCAGTGTTGGCCGTGACTCCGCTATCACTTGTGAAGTGAAGGTCGTCGTTACTAACAGCACCATCTGTTGATTGTCTGCTGGGTACCAAAAGCACAGGTTCTAGAGCCCGGTGTCTGTCTGGGGTTCGAATCTTGGTTTTCGCCACTTATTTCATAGGTAATCTTGAGAAACTCACCTCATTGCTCTGGGCCTCGGTTTCCTCCTCTGTGAAGTGGACATAGTACTTTCCTTACAATGTTATTTTAATAATTAAATGACTTAATTTATGTCAAGTCTGTGGCACATAGAAAACAATAAATACGAGCTATGGCTATCATTTCTAATCTGCATGACAACCTTGCACATAGATATTGTCTCTGTTTTATAGCTGAGGAAACCGAGGCTTATGGATTTAAGCCAGTAGTTCAAGGCCACAAGACCAGTAGGAGGCAGACCCAGGATTTGAGCTTAGATCTGTTTATTTCCACGGCACAGATGCTCTCTCCTTTATTCCATGTCGCCGCTTGTGGAATAACACCTTGTGTTGCTGGCCTATGAGCTTATTGTTCATATGAAGAGAAAATATTCATGAAGATTAAAAATTTATGAAGATAACCAATTTATGAAATTCGAGAGAAAAGGGGAAATAGAAAGGTGCAATCATTATGCTTAGGAACACTTCTAGGTTTAAGATCATTGAAATTCCATTCCCATTGTGTCTGTTTGTTGCTTTGATGAAAGAAATATGTTGTAACACTAATTATATCGGGAATATTTATAGCATCAGTTAGGCTCATGCAGATTTTTCTCTTACTTTGGATTTGAAAAGAATTCTTCTTAGATGCTGCTGGAAGCATTGGGTTTGGTGCCGCTTTTCCTGCCAAAGACTAAATGTACTAGGGATGGAGAGACAGCTGCTTTTGAGACGCACAGTAATAGAACAGTGAGTGTGCAGTTGAGCATCTTCCCAAAAAGCAAATGTAAAAGTTCCAGCTCCTTCTTAATTACCCTTTTTCTTTCTTTCTTTCTTTCTTTTCTTTTCTTTTTTTTTTTTATAAGAATGAGTTTTTACAAAAACAGAAATAAAAAATACTGGGTTAGTAACTCTGTTGGTATCTTAATTCCACACGTCCACCAAGGGATGAAAAAGAGTGTTAAGAGAGGTCTTGATTTCTTCTCTCCGATTCATGCCCTCATCAGTGTTCTCGCTCGTTAACTGGCGCTGACGTCAACCCAAAGCCTGTCGGCCATGACGTGACCCCCGACGTCGTCCTGCGCTCCACGCGTGAGCCCTCAGCACGTGCTGCAGGCCCTCTCTCTCGTTTTTAAAAGATAAATGTTAAGAAGAGTTTTAGGTTTACAGGAAATTCTCAAAGGTAATGTAGAGAGCTCCTGTCTGTGTGGCCCACACCTGGTTTTCCCTGATGTTAACATGTTACATCACTGTGGCACATTTATCACAACGAAAGAACCAATATTAAATTTTAACTAAAGTCTGTGCTCAGTTCAGATTTCCTTAGTTTTTATCTAATGTCCTTTTCCTCTTCCAGGAGCCCATCCAGGGCACCACATTACCCGTAGTTGTCATGCCCCCTGAGGCGCCTCTTGGCTTTGACAGTTTCTCAGACTTTCCTTGTTTTTGACGACCTTGACAGTTTGGGGTACGTTTTAGGAGGCCCGTCTCTTGGGATTTGTCGGATGTTTTCCTCATGGTCACACTGGGGTTATGGGTCTGAAGGAAGAAGACCACAGAGGGAAAGCGCCGTGCTCCTCACCTCTTATCCAGGCTCCAAGCCATCAGTGCGACGTCACTGGTGACGTTGGCCTTGATCGGCTGGCGGAGGTCAAGTTTATCAGGCCTCTCCACTGTTGACACTTTTTCTCCCTTCTCATGCTGCACTCTTTGGGAGGAAGTCACTCTGCAGCTGTGAGCTTTCTTTTCATTCATTCAGAAGATAATTCATTCAAAATGTGTCTGGACTCGATCCACTTCTCACCTCCCCCGCTGCCACCACCCTGGTCCAGGCCACCTATCGCCTCGCCGGATGGTGCAGCAGCTTCCTGACAGGTCTCCCTGCTTCTGTTACTGCTCCCGAGTCTGCTCTCCATTCAGCAGCAAGAGAGCACCTTTAAATATCAGTCACATCGCTGCTGGGCTCCACCCCCCATGCCTCCCCACCACGCCTTGGAAGACAGATGCCCTCGGTGCTCCCGCCCCCCGGCTTCCTTGCCAGCCCCTCCTCCCACCTGCTCCCACTCGGCGCCCGCCACACCAGCCCCCCTGCTGCTCCTCGAGCTGCCAGGCGTGTTCCTACCTTTGTGCCTTTGCATTTTGCGCCCGCCATTTCCTCCGGTTTAGATGGTCTTCCCTGGCTCCAGGCAGCCCGAGGCCTTGTGCCTCATTTCTGATTTTTTGCGCTCTCTGAACCCTTAGACTACATTTTGTTCATAGTACTTATCACTACGCTGTGTGTTCACTTGTTTACGGTCTGTGTCCTCTTAGTAGAATGGAAACTTCTTAGGGTCACAGACTGTCAATCTTGCTCATGGCCACATTCCCAGTGGACAGAGCATGTGCTCAGTGAGCACTTGGCGTCTCTGTGGAATTCCACAGTTAAGCGAGAGTGTTGTGCTTGGTGTGGAACTGCTGCTCTGACATAGGACATTTAGCCCCCACTTCATGTTTTGTGTGGATTTTGGGAAGCTGCTTATGCTCGTCTACTCTGCCTCTAATTAGACTGCCCCGTAAGGTAGGCTACTTTAAATATCATACTGGGACCTCTGAAAAACGGATATATTTATAGACATCCTTACCTCAGGGATCACGGGCAGTGTTGTAATGTTGAGGTCAAGCTGTGGTCAGGGCTCCGTTATTAGCCAGGAAGGGGTGCATGGCCAAGCTGCAGAACTGTAGGAGTCACCCACATGGGAACCCCTGGGTTTTCTGAAGTGTTTGGTCTTAACTTTCCTTGAGGCTATGAGAGACATTTCTGTAGCATTTTCAGGGTGAAACCTTGCTCTTTCTCAGTCCACACATACTAGCCTACCCATATCGCCCCGGGAGTTGGAAGCAAATCCAGGTACTGAAGGAAACCAGTCTAGGCCTAAATAAGAAAACTTTTAATAAAAATCTCAAGTAAAGGTCCTTTTATCTATTTCTTCCTGCTTTTAGGGATAACAGTAATCTTCATGACACATTGGGTGAGTCATGTTTTTCAGGCTGGTGGAAAGTTTCTAAACTATGACGAGTCCAGAAAGCCTAGCCGTAGGCCATTGGCGAGAAGCGTGACCTCCTGGCCGATGTGAGCAGCTTTGGCTTCCTTGACTGGATATTGCCATGACCAGTGATTCCTCGAGGTGCTGCGTGTGTGTGCGTGTGTGCGTGTGTGGTGTGTGTGTGTGTGTGCGTGTGTGGTGGAAAGGGGCCGTGAGGACCTTTGGGACGTGGCTGCTTGAATGGGGAAGTATAGCTTAGGGGCAGGAGTGGAGCATAGAGATCACCCCAGTTGATTTCCCGTGTGAAGGAGAGGCCTGGCGAGGTAAAGGAACTCGCCCGAAGTCCTCCGGGAGTGCAGCAGCGGCTGGTGGGGCGGGTCTGACAGCCCAGCCTCCTGATGCCCCATCCCGCAAAGCAACGTGGTGTTCTCGAACATGTGCTACATGCCGGAGTCGGCCCTGGCTCCCCGCAGGAACCTTTTAACTCAATCCTTTCTGCTTTCACGTAAGGCAGGACTCTTGTTATTCTTACCTTGTAGATGAGAGCGCCGAGGCCCAGAGACACAGATGATCTTACCTAAGGTCACCCAGGTAGCACCTAGTAAGACTAGAATTTAGCCTGTGTTCTGCATTGTTACTTGTCCTGTGGAGGCTCTTTTAGCCACTTCTGTCAGGTCTCCAGGTCATCTACTTTGGTCTCTGGACCATTTGAAGAACCATTGTGTATCTACCAGGAGTGGCTCCCCAAGAATACACAGTGACAGCGACAGGCAGGGGAATGTGCGTGGGTGTGGGGCCACGTCTCAGTGTGACGTCTTGTGTCCGGCTGGGGAGCCCAGCTAAGCCCTGTTCCAGGAAGGAGCCCCAGACTTTGCAGCAGGCCGTGGACAGAGTGTGCATGCTCCCCTATTCACATCCCGTCTCTCGGCTAAAGTAGCACCGAACCGTGAGTCCCCCCAGCAAAGTCACTGAGCCCTCTAGGTGGTGGTACCGGCCGTCACAGGAGGCAGCAGGGCGGCTCAGAGTTGGGCTAGCATGGATTGCAGGGTGATTGGGATGGACTTGGGCGGGACCTGGACCTGGGTTTGAGTACTGGCCTGACCTCTGTTTATCTTTGCGATTCTGGGCAGGCTTCTCAGCCCTGCTTCTCAGGTTAGTCAACAGTAAAACGGACATGGGGTGCCCTACCTCCTTCATGCTGGGGGAGTAAGGAGCAAATAACATCACAGGAAGTGTCTAGAACAGTGTGTGGCACATGGCCAAGACTCAGCAAAAGTCCCTCTCCAAGAAACCCCTGACTCATCCGTCACTCCTGAGTTGAAAGGGGACACCAGAGGGGCGGGGTCCCGGAGCCTCACTTCGGTTAGCAGGAGTCTGGTGCCGTGTGCTGGGTTCCGGGTGTGTGTATATGAAGTATGAGAGTGGAAAAGGAGAATCTTGCACAGCGTTCAGAATTCTTGGGAACGCCCCTGAGTGGCAGCGTCATGTAGTGACTTCTTGGTACGCGTGGCAGGTGTCAGACAGATGAACCCAAATGTGACATTCGAGTCAGCGCTTTGTGCAGCTTGAATTGCAAACTTGCCATATGTGGTTCCGCCCGGTGGTACCAGGAAATGTTCCCACGCCAGCGTGACTCTGGCCTGAAAAGGAGCCATGTGGCCATGCAGATGGGTTTCTCGTGCATCCTGACCATCGCCTCGGTTTTTACTGGAACAGTTTACGTCATGATTGGAAAGTTCTGGTGACACAGAACGGGTGTTCCGCCCTGCAGGTCTGTGCTCTGCGGGCGAAGCAGGGAGGCGGGGTGGGGGAGAGCACGGGGAGAGCAGGGGCGGAGGCCAGAGCCTGACGCCTTGCCCACCACGCCCCAGCTGTGTGGTCCAGGCCTGGTGGTTTTATCTGGGGCCTCAGATGGCCCATCTGTAAAATGGGAGTGGCAGGGCCCACAGCGCTCGGTACATCAGTTCTGTCAGTGGAGTAGCTAGTGTTCTCATTCTGAGCAGTAGGTAAGGAGGGAGCTGGGATTTTTGCATAGTTTGAGGACCGGTTTAATAACCAAGAAGTATCGGGGGAGCCGAGCTGCATGTTCTGAGTCAGAGCATTGGAGCAATAACTCGGAGCCACGTACTGAGAAGGGGCTTCTGCAGGCCTGAGTGGGAGGGGGCTGCACCGACAGCTGTGGGGTCCGGTCCCTCCAGTCATGGAGGGTGGGCAGTGGCCAGCCAGGTGAGAAGAATGATGAAAGCGGTATGGAGGGGCCTCTTTGAAAACTTTTCAGCTTGAGTCTCTCCATGAACCTGATGGTAGGTTCGTCGGGGGCTGCGACATGCAGGTGCTCAGAGGTGAGCTCGATGGATGACGGTCGACAGTGTGTTAAAGGAGGTAGAGGCCGATGTGTTTATGGGCTCTCAGGGACTGGGGAGTCTGGATGCAGAGGGAAAGGAGGGGAGGGGGCAGTTAGGGCAAGAGAAGTTGGGGAGATGAGGCCTCGCCTGTGATGGGCAGATCAACAGTCAGTGAGGCAGGAGGGAGGACTCGGGCCAGGAGGTTCTTCCGGAAGCAGAAGGACACGATGTGGTCTGCCCCTTTTGACCCCACCTTCCCAACCAAGTGCATTAGCCACCTTGGCCTTTGGACGAGGGCCAAATCCGGACACGACCTTGAACTTAGTACATTGTTAGCTAAAATGGGTTCTTTTCTTTCTTCTTAGTATCCCGTGGAAATCAGGAAGTATGAGTACGACCCCGGTTTTGCAATTCGCGGACTGCATTATGATGTGCAGCGGGTAGGTTTAATTCTCATGTGTTTCTGCAGTTTAACGGTGTTTGGGAATAAAATGTACTCCTGGTGTTTTTCTCTGCTCAACACATAAATTGATTTAAAATTAGTGTTCTTTTGGGCTGCAGAAATGAATTACTCAAAACATCTTTGAATTAAGTCTTTTTCAAGAGACTGTATTAGAAAAGCATGAATGCATTTCGCAATTTGGAAGATACCGTTTATTCCCAGTATCCCTTTTTGGTGTTTTGAGTTGCCAATTGTCACATCCTTTTTTTGCCAATAGGCCATTTCCTTAATGAATTGCACAGTACCCTATAATCAGCAAGCAGACCTTTCCGAAGCACACAGCACACGGTGTGCTGCTTTGTTATGACAACTTAAATGCGGATGGGGTTTATAATGACACCAGAATTCTCATTAAATATGCAAATTGTTGTGTATTATTTACCTGCATCCATCGTTTATGTTTTTGAAGGCAATACTGATGAAGATTGATGCTTTTCATTACATCCAGCTGGGAACTGTCTACAGGTAAGGGTAAGAGGAGGCAAATTTAATTCACCCAAAGGAACCAAGTGGCTTTGAGTTTCAAGACCCACTGACTGTCGAGCGACTGAGGAGGGCTGCAGTGTGTGTATTGGGGAGTCATTTCTTCCCTCCCTCCCTCATTCAAGAGCATTCATCGGGGCGGCTGCCGTGGTAGATGCTGATGGTTTGGCCTATAAGGATGTTCTCAGGAAGCTCGGGGCGAAGGGCGAGGCCACACGCGTAAACCAGTGACTGCATTCCGGAGTGACCAGGGTGATGATGGGCATGTGCTGAGACAACCGGGAGCTCTCTGGAGGACTCTGGGGTGGGGGGCCTGGCTTTCTGGAGGTGATGGGTGATGGCCGGCCAGCCAAGGTCGGGTCCCGGAGAGGAGGTTTGGGTGGGGAGGGGTGTTGGGGCGAGTGTGCACGTTTTTCTTTCCATGGCGGTCGTCAAGTAGTTTGGATGTTAAGACTTTTCTTTTGTTAGAATTCGTAGAAGCACTTAGCTCAGTCAGCGGTCTTTGTAACTTTGAAAATGATGAAGGGTTTTACTTTTTCTCATTCTTAAATTTGTGTGGGGTTTAGGAGTGTGGTTTCTGTCTAGATTAACATGAGGTACCTTAAGAGGTGTGTATATCTTAGATTCTTCTCTCACAGATTCTTTGCTAAAGTTAATATTTGTTTATCCAGGTATCTCTCTCTCTCTCTCTCTCTCTCTCTCTCTCACACACACACACACACACACACACACACACAGTTATAATCAAATAGGACTAAAAATGCCATAGCAGACAACAGCAGTCCTCTGTCCTCCTTCCCCGACCCAAACCCCTTAAACTCTTCTTGAATTAAAGCATTTTTTTTTCTTCCTGTTTCTAATTAATATACTCACTCTTCTGTTTCCTAATTTGTCAATCCCGAACATCATCCCTGCTATGAGAGATGAGGATTCGGGTCTCTCGCATACACACCCCTCTTCTCTGGCCTCATTCTTCTGACCTCGATAAGATCTTCGTATCTGGGCATATGACCATCGTTGTTTGCACTGTGATTGTTTGTTCCTGGTACAGTGTTAAGTCTTTCTTAGATTTAACAATAACCTCACTTTTTATTTGCTTAGTTTTCTATGTAGGTATCCCTAGTTTGTCTAAACGCTCCGTCACTAATATCAAGCATGCATTTATTTCCCAACAATTCACACATTTTATATAACCCGTCGTTTACTTTTTTAAAAAGTTGACAGCTGCCTCCTGCTCTGATCTCCACTGATTGCTCATCTTTGGACTGATGTCCGCCCCTTTTCCTCTTCTTTGGTTCCCATGGCTTCTTTCCAGCTTTACCCCCTCATCTTGCTGGAGCGCATCCTCTAGGAGCTGCCTGGTGTCTCGAAGGGCTGAGCCTTTCCGGGATCTGTGGTGGTTCATCAGTTCTTTTCTTTGGTGTCCCCCTTGTAAGCCCCTGTTCTCGGTGTTGCTAAGTCAGGTGCCTCCTTTTCATCTGGGATTTGACTTCCAAAAACATGTTGAAAATGTCTCATTTACTGATGCCTTTGCTCTCATTTTCTTTACCTTTTGAGCAATTTATACCCAACTCTTTTATTGTCATTGCATGGTGTTTCTGGAGGGAGACGTGGTGGTGGTGGTGATGAGAATAACAATAATATTAGTAATAATAAATAGCAATTAATAAATATTGAGTCATGCTATGAGATACACATTGCCACACTTCCAATTTATTTGCTTTAATGCATTTGATCCTCAAAATAACCTTACGAGGTAGAGGTAGGCACTTACTTATTAGTACCAGAGATGTTAAGTAACTTGCTTACAGCCACGCAGAGGAAGAATTCTGACCCACGCAGTGTGGCTCTAGAGTCTGTGCTCTTGGCCCACATGCAGTATGGACTTTCTGAATGTGTGAGTGATAACTAGAAATCCCTGAGCAGATCTTTCGATTCATCTCTCCATCTGTGTTTCTGCCGTCAGCCCCCTGACTCAGACACTCATTCCTTCTCTCCTGGGCCTCACAGTTACCTGCCGTGAGGTCCCTCCTGGACATTGTTGCTCAACTGATTTACCTAAAACACTGCTCCTCACCACATACTCCTCTCTTTTGAAATCTTGGATGGCTGCCCACTGTCTAAAGAATAGAGCCTAAACCCCTTAGGTTTTCTGCCAACCTTCACTTCCTCTTCTTTCGTACATAGCTCCTTCGCTTCCTGAATTGGTTAAGTCCCTGTTGCAAGTGACTGAAATCCAACTCAAACAGGCGTAAACAAAAACACAGTGTCGGCTCACTCATGCCGCAGTCTGAGGACCATGCGGTTGCTGGTTCGGCTGGCTCCAGGGGCCAAATTGCTATGGTCGGACCTCCTTCTTGCTCTCGGGGTTGGCCCCTCTCAGACAGGCCCCTCTCTGTGGTGGCCCTGGCAGTACCAAGCATCCCCCCAGCTCCAGGTCGACAGGAGGGGAGGAGTTTCCTAACAGTTTCAGCCAATCTCGGAGGGAGCAGATGTCGGGCAGGCGCAAACAACACACGTAGTCCTTTCCTCCGAGTTCTCCTTTCTCACTGCTCGGCATCTGTTCACGCCGGCATCTGCCAGGAAACCGATTTCTTTCCTCTCTGCTTCTCGAAATCTCACTCATCCTTCAGGGCTGACTTGTGGTGAGGCCTCTCTTCACCCCTCAACCTGAAATGGTCTTTTTCTTTCCTCTTCTACGGTCACATGATACTGTGGTTCCTCTAATTGTCTCATCTCATCTATAGATACATTTGCCGCTGTGGTAAGGTGCATGGACAGGCGAGGCCAGAGGAGCCAGTGAGGCATTTGGAAGGGAAGGGAGTGTTCAGCTTTAGGACCTGGGAAGGTCGCTTTGCGCTCAGTGCTGAGAGAGGGTGTGGCGGGCCCAGGCAGCAGGGGTGCATAGATGGGCTCCCTGAGTGTAAACCCTGGCCCTACTGCTCACATGTGTGTGGCCTTGAGCAAACTCTTGACCTCTCAAAGCCTTGGTTTGCCCCTCTGCAAACTGGGCACGATTCCAGCTTGTCTTACAGATTAAAGCATGCTTGGAACAGTGCCCAAGGCACTCACTATATGCATGCACAAATGTCTTCTCTTTCTTTTCCCCTGAAAAGGGGTAATGGATGAGCGGATGGCTGGGAAGCATGCTTCCCGGCTCAGCCTCGCTTGTTTCTGAGACCTGCCGCATGGGACCCGCAGTTCCTGCTTGGGGGTGAATTTTATGTTTTGGGTTGTGGGAGTGACTGCCACTGGGCAGAGGAGGCGGCAGACTGGCTCCCCACTGCAGTCCCATTTTGTACCCACATTTTCAGTTCTTAATCAGAACCTTGAGAAAAGCTAGGGTTGGTCGTTCCCATCACAGTCCCACCAGCAAAGCTCTGACAGTGCTCACCATATACCAGTTACTGTTCTGTATACGGTAACTCCTTTAACCTCAGGAACACCAGGAAAGAGGTACTATTATCGTTCCCATTTTTAAGATGACACGGAGACCTGGACACGTTAAATTCCTTGTCAGCTACTATCTCTAGTAATTAAGGGAGCCGGGATTTGAACCCCAGGCAGGACTTGCTCACATCTGTGCTTCTAACCTGTATGTGTCTCATAACCGCACAGGGCTATGCGAAGTAGTTTTCATTTCGATTTCGGTGTCGTTTTAGGCCGCCTTAGCCGGTCACAGTAGTTCTGCGTGGTGCTCCGTCTATGGGAACTGCCTCCCGCAGACTGATTTCTCTGCTCCTTTTGAGTGGACATCTGGTTACTTGGGCCTTAAGGGTGCAGCTTGTGTGGCCAGGTGCCTGTGACTGTTTCAAGGTAGTAGTGGCTTCCGAAGGCCTGGGCTGAGCCTAGTGTGGAGGCCGAGGAATCACTCACCTGGCAGAGTTCTTTTACTTTGGTATTTTCTTTCTGAGTGTTAGGGCCTTAGGCGTGTGCATGCTTGACGGCTGCCTCTTCAGCAGGAGCTGTTTGCCAAGGTCACTGTTGAGAAGGATCTGGCTGAGTGCCAGCATCTTATCTGATTTCTGGAGCAAAGATAAACAGAAGTGCAGTCCCTCTTTTGTTTTCAAAAGCTTATAGTAGTTGTAACAAGTTAATTAGGATTGGAGACAAACTGTTGATGAATCCACTCAGGTGTTTTTAAAAGTAATATGAGGGTGGAGAGTGAAGGAAAGAGTCTGAAAGAATGTTTTCATTAAAGTTACAAATCAAACAAATTGTATTTTATATGTACTTTAATACTGGCCAAGTGATTTTGAATGCTTAGCAACCTATCTACATTAGTAACTAGAATTCTTGCTGAATTATTTATGCTCTCATTGTAGCTCAGCGTGGGGTTCCCATCATTCATTCATTCTGTGGTTTCCTCATTGTGCGGTCTGTTTCGCAAGCACCTTCTCTTCTAGGGAAGGGGGAGATGAGCAGGCTTTATTCTTCATAACACTCAAGAGTAGGCGATTCCAGGTGAGGCGATATTAGGTCATTGAGTCCCAGGTGAAAGCACCTGCTCACAGTGCTAGCAGCAGAGTCAGGGGTGAAATCTAGCTGCTCTGACTCTAAGGTTTATTTTTTCCTGTGTACGGAGGGGCTGGATTCATTTGCAGATTATCGCGCAGCTCCTGGGGGCAGGCAGACGGTGGACGGTATCTCGGCTTTTCACAGATGAGGAGACTGGCCTTCACTGTCGGACGGTGTTTGGGTCACATCTCTCAGACATGGTACCCAGGCTTCCCGCCATGTGTCATGACGTTTAGTCCACCCACGCCCCGTGCACGACTTTTTCCATCTCAGCACTGAGGGTAGAGTATCAGAGGGCCCAAGGCTGATGGAGACAGAGCCAGCCATCCTCTCCCTAATGCAGTAAAAACATTAGAAAGAAAAACACCCCGAAGCAAGTCATTAGGACGCCTTGTATCTTGTTTAGCGAGGCAGCGTGAGGTAGCCACAAAGCCAGGGAGCCAGTCCTGACTCATCACTTTCCACCTTGGTGACCCTGGGGAAGTGTATGACCTTTCTGCACCTCATTTGCCTCTGCTGGAAAAAAGGATAAAAGTGCCTCCCTCATAGGATTGCTCAGAATTAAGTGAAGGATGATTGAGTTCATATCCGGCCTACGGTAGGTGCCCTGTGGTAGGAGCTATTGTTTTTTCTCCTCTTATTACCAATAGCATGGCAGCAGGAGTCATAGTAGTAGCATCTTGTCTGTTTGTAGCAATTACCGGTGGCACACCTCACCTCCTTGTGACAGCAACATCTCGCACCTCAGTCGAAAAATCCTAGCAGTTGCCGGAAGTCTGAAAATCTTTGCTCTCTCTAGCTGAGCTCTTTACCTGCACTGCCTGTCATTTCCCCAGAGGCCTCAGTGTTGTCCCTGATGAAGAAGTCATTGAAATGTACGAGGGGTCCCACGTGCCTTTGGAACAGATGAGCGACTTTTATGGCAAGGTAATGAGAAATGCTTATTTATTAATGTAAAGCAGCCCGTCTTTTTCCTTACCGAAACATGGCCCGGGAGATGTAGGGTGCTGAACTCCTAAGCTCTTCGAGTAGTCATAGGGAATTGACAAGGGACTTCGGGACAGTTTCGAGAGACCCTGGGTTTGAGTGAGAATAGTATGTTAGCGGCTCTCAGGGTTCTTTCACGATTCTCCTTTCATAGCCCTTGCCTCCTCACCTGACGGAGGCTTGCACCTTCCTTGTACTTACCTATTTCCCCCCTCCTGCCTGGTGTGTCCCCACTTTTCTGGATTAAGTCCTTGGGGGCTGTGCCGTCACCTCCCCTGGGATCGAGGACAGCAGGTTACCCTGTGCCTGAAGGGAAACCTCATGGTTCTCTTTCCTCTCTGACTTTTTGCTTCTCGTCTTGCTAGAGGCATGCTTTCATCTGTATTACCAAAATGCAGTGGAAGGTGCCCAGTCAGCTGATAAACCGAGTATTCTAATTCGCACGCATTCAGAGGAAGGCTCTTTTTTAAGCTCTCACACGGGCTGTGTGAGGTGCTCAAATTCAGGAGCATTAGGTGGCTTGTTCTGCCAGTCCATGGGCAGTAGTCTGTCAGCTTGTGCTTCTCTGGGCTTGATGAGAGAGTGTGAGCTGGGAGTTGGATAGGGCACAGAGGAGGGAGGAAAGGGAGCGATGGTTAGACTTTTGGGGGCGGAATCGGGCATTTTCTTGGATGGGCCAGTTAACCCTTTGAGTAAGATGTCAGCTCTGCCATAAACGATGAGAGACGAGGTGAACATTTTTACTTTTAAACATTAGAATTTTCCTTTTCTCATGGAGAGGCCTCCAGATGTTGACCAGAATCCTCATCAGTAAACATAAAGCCTAGCTCTGCCAAGGTGCCGAAGGTGCCGGCCTCTGTTTCTAAAGTGACCCCCCTCCCCCGCAGAGTTCCCATGGAAACACCATGAAGCAGTTCATGGACATCTTCTCGCTGCCGGAGATGACCCTCCTGTCCTGCGTGAACGAATACTTCCTGAAGAACAACATCGACTATGAGCCTGTCCACCTGTACAAAGATGTCAAGGTTGTGTCCACAGCGAGAGATTACGATGCCGCATCCTTTCCAGCGAAGTAACAGAATCCTTAGCCTCCTTTGTAGGTTAGGTGTTCGAAGTAGCCCCTTGCCTGGGGACTCTTGTATTTGCAGTTCATCCCTGAAAATTCTAAGAAAGATGTTACGTTAGGAGAATTAGAAATCAGTCAAATTCGTTGTTAAGAGTGTGCTCATGTTGTTACTTCGATTTCTAATTCTTTCTGACCAAAGGCCAGGTTCAGGGCACCCGGTTGGTGGTGGAGGGGGTGGCTAGCGGAGGTGGAGGCCCAGCCTGTACCCAGCTCACCCCCAGCGTACCCCCAGGGAGGGGCAACTCTTCACACACACACAGATGGCATGCCCGTCTCAGACCGTGCCCCAGGGACTGCAGCTGCCCAGAGGGGGCGCCCTTTTTCGCCTGCACACAGAGGGTCTACATAGGCTTTCCAGGGCCCTTCCGAAGCTGCAGGAATCCTATCAGAGGGGAACACAGACAAATATAAATATTTAGATGCATCTATACACACTTCGTCTATATAACTTTGTATTTATATATTTTAATTCATATTCACATGTGTTTATGTATTCTTTAAGGTGTCTGAACTTTTTTCAGAACTTGAAATTGTTTACATATAATTTGTGTATATTTCTAAGCATTTATAAATGTATTTATATTAATATATATTTAAACATCTTTTTTACATTCACATTCATATATTACTATGTTTTTTTTAATACGTTATGACTAGTTTAAAATTTCAAATGCTCAAATCATGGGTTTTAGGAAGATAAAAGATGAATTGTAGTTTCCCAACATCCGTCTGGTGTTATTTGAACTAAATTGCAATATTTAGTTTCTGGTCCCCTTTTTGTGCACATACTTCATCTTTAAGAATCTTTGAGACTCACTTGTAGTTATGTAACCCTTTGCACTCAGGAGGAGCGCTATTTATTTGAAACTTCAATTTTTACTAGTATTATTATCACCAATAGTGAACATATATGCAGAGTTTACTGTGTTTTAGGAACTGTTTTCTGAGTGCTTTATGCATATTAACTAATTAAAACCCTCATAATACTGCCTTGAGGTAGATATTGTTATTATCATCACCCTCATTTTATAGATAAAGAAATTGAGGCACAGAGAGGTTGAGTAACTTGCTCAAGGTCAGTCACACAGCTAGTAAGTAGCGGAACCTGGATTTGAAGCCAGCAAGTTTGGTCTGGCTTATTCTTAACCACTGCTTTCTGCCCATGTGAAGTCGAAACAAGCCTGTGCTGGAAGGAAATCGAAGTTATAGTCCAGAGATGCTCACTCTTGACAGAAATCTCCTACCAATTCTCCAAGGCTTATGGCCCAGTTTGCCTGCAGCCCAGTCCCCTGCCATAGGCTCCAGGAAGTTTCCATGTGACTCCAGGAGTGCCACCTGTGTAAAGGACCTGCTCAGTGCCACCTGGGCATGGGGCTGTGCTCTGACACCTGCCAGGCATCAGGCTGCCACACCCCAGGGCCTGCAGAGGGGTTAGCTGCCACCTCCTCCTCGTGTCTGCTGGCTGGACCACGTCTCTGCCTGAGTTACGATCTCATTGACAGTTTTTGGTATCACTGAAGAGGGGAGGATCCTGTCATTGGTCTCTGCCTCTTCTAGATTACCAAACCTGTTGTTGGAGTCTAGGGAAGGGTGCAAAGGTGAAAAGAGCAATAATGCTCTCTGTCCAGGTGACCTGGAATCATTTGTTCATGATACTGCATGAAAGTTACGGTTTATCACGTGGGCCTTTATTCAGAGTGATCCACACAAATTATCTTCTCCAAGTGACCCTTTTGAAAATTGCATTGGGAATTGCCACTATCACCACGGAAATAGAAGTTTTCCTCATGGGGGCCGGCCGCCTATGATAAATGGACCAGAATTCAGATTTCATTTAGTGCTCGGGTTGCCAGGCTTCAGAAGACAGACATTATCCTGGAATGCCATTTCGCTTTTACTCAGGCTGATACGTTCACTGATTTCAAATGTATCTTTTGACAGGATGCAATTCGAGACGTGCACATCAAAGGGATCATGTACAGAGCCATCGAGGCAGATATTGGTGCGTACCCTGCATCGCCGTGGAGATCGTCCCAGCCTTGCCCTTCGCCCTGCGGTGAGGCAGGCATTTTGCTTTCATTGCGGGTGCTGAGCACCATTTCTGAGGGCTGTGCAAGGACCCTGTGTCCTTGTACCTCAGCTGTCTCCCTCCCCTTTGCCTCAGAATTTGACGTGGTCCTGACTCAGAAGGAGAGGCGCTGGCAGCTGTAGCCACTTAAAGTTTCCCACTTAGAGGAGGCAGGTTCTCGGACACCAATGGACCACCCCGATCCATGCTCCCTTACGACTTCTGTCTCTTCCTCCAAGTCCCCTTGACGGCGCTGGACCCGTCTGCCCCAGTTAGCAAGCACTTGCAGATTGAGTGACTGCACGCTGAATCCGTGTGTGACTTTTTCTCTTGCTCTTAGAAAAGTACATCTGCTACGCCGAACAGACCCGCGCGGTGTTGGCCAAACTGGCTGATCACGGCAAGAAGATGTTTCTCATCACCAACAGCCCTAGTAGCTTCGTGTAAGTTGCTCTGTGTTTCCCGGCTAGCTTCCAGCTCGCTTCTTGTGTTGTGTTTAAACAGTTGGAAATTTGAAAGAAAAAGTTGCAAAAAAACAGCTAATTCCTTTAATGTTAGACTCACCTAGCTGACCTGTTCCAGGGACAAAGGGATGAAGTATATCGTTGGAAAAGACTGGCGGGACCTGTTCGACGTGGTCATCGTTCAGGCCGAGAAGCCAAACTTCTTTAATGATAAGCGGAGGTGAGCGTCCGTCTTTCTAGGGGACTAGATTTTATTCCTTTGCTGCCGTGGATGCTTGCGTAGTGTGTCTTGGTGAAATCCAAGCAGGAAAATCACAAGCCTCTGAGCTGACAGCGTTTGATTTTTTAACCCTTCCAGCAAATAATTGCAGAGAGAATGCGATTAGCTCACAGCAGACGCCTCACCCGTATTGAAAGCGTTCTCGGTTCAGCTTGGGCTGCTTCGCTCCTGTGAGTCAGGCTTAAAGAGAGTGACTGATGTTAAGGAAAAGCCCAGACTTAATCTCACGCGGCAAATTAGATTCTTGATGCAGACGCCTTGTGCACCATCAAAACAGCAGCAACAGCAACCCACCCGGCGGGTCACTCTTTAAAGAGAGCTCTAAACAAAGCCTTTAAACTTGCAAAACTTTGGGTTTTGCAAAACTTCTCTGCAACACAGGTTTTGCATCAGGTTTTGGAGCAAATCTCTACCGAGGCTTGTAGAATGTCTTTCTGTCCCAGTAGCCTTGGGCGGTAGGGGAGCCAGGAAGCTTCCGGTTGTAATGGTGATCGGGGTGTGCCCTTAGGATTTAGTGGGTTGGGGTGGGCCTGAGATCCTAAAATATCTTTTAGTGTGTGGAACAGACCTGTTCACCAAAAGTCATTCCCCCCCAAATGTAGATTGAGAGTTACTGTATGAGAGTTATAAAAATAACTCATATTTGTATAATAATGGCCTATTTTTGAAACACTTGACCCACATTAAGCTGTTTTGCACTGGGTAACCAGGCAGCCTTTCCCTCTCTGCCAGGTGATGTATAGCATCACAATACGGTGTTCTGTAGTTAGTGCTGAATGGATTGAATCCAGTTTTCCAAGTGTCACAACGGCTCCCGGAAGAAGAAGCAAAGCCAAGAACCATCTGCAGAGACTGAGAATTCAAGGGAATGAAGGAAAAACTAGAGAGTTGATCAAACACAGCTGTATATACCAGCCTGCTTCTTGGTCAGTCGCTGATAGAGCGCTCTCGCGAATTTTATTAGAGTCTAGGGTATAGGCAGAAGCTCCTCATCTCTCCTTTAATCCCGGCCCCTTCCCCCCACCCCGGGCCACTGGCAGAACAGTGTCTTGGGCTGCTTTCGCCGGGGGGTGCTGTGTTGTGGGGTGGTTCCCAGCACAGCTCGCTCCGTCACTGCACCCATTTATTTTGCCTCTGTTCTGGATGCTTGGAACAGGAGCTGAATAATCCTCCACCTGTGTTATTTTATAATGATGAAGGTCAGAAACAACATAAAGGAGCATCCATCTCAGGGGATATTATGCAGTTATAAAAATGGTGCATTAGAAAAGAAAAACAGTGAGTGTGCATTATGGCAATAAATGATATGTGAATGACATGGAGTTACATGAGAACTTGCTTACAACATTAGAGGAAAAAAGATGTCAGGATGCCCAAACGATCCTCATTTTTATGTTCATTAAAAAAGATAGGTACAAAGACTGAAAGACATCTCCTGAAATGATTAAATATTTATATCTAGGTATACCTAGGTACTGGAATTATGGGTGATTTTCTTTTTTTCCATTGTATTTTTCTGCATTTTCCAGGTTTTTTTGCAGCGAGTTAATATTTTTTCAATGAGAAAAAAAAATCCAAATAAGCATTACCTTAGAAAATTTCATAGGCAAACAAACCCCTCGTCCTTTGGACTAGTACCTCCAGGGTGAGGAATGAGGCTTTATTCTTATTTCCCACTTTTCATCATAAAATAGTACACCTGGTCCTCTGATTCATTTTATATCTAAAGTGGCTGAATTTGAGGTGCAGAGCTGGGTAAGTTATACTACTAAGGCAGTATTTCCATATGCTTTTTTTTTTTTTTTTTTTTGGTCAAACAGTTTTTGCAGGAAACGTTTCCTGTACAGTGAAATCAACTTGGGAAATCTAGGTTAAAGACAGTTTCTTTACAGGGCTTTTCACAGCCATCGGTAACTTTTAAGAGGGATGTAGGTAGTGTGTAGTGTTTTGCGAATGTGTTTGACCCTGGAATTCTCTTTCCACTGCACGTCCTCGGATGCGGGGTCTGCTTTCTGAGAGGCAATGCGCTGGCCCCAGGATGGGGTGGGGTGGGTGGGGTTTCAGCGCTTTCTCAGGTTCATGGAGCTCCTTTCTGTTCCCGGTGAGCCACGTATGGTCACACAGCAGGCAGCCTGCACAACAACCCTGTGTCGTAATGTTTCCCATTTCTGTTCTCAGACCTTTCCGAAAGGTGAATGAAAAAGGTGTCTTACTCTGGGATAAAATTCACAAGTTGCAGAAAGGCCAGATTTACAAGCAGGTATCTTAAGACCAGTTTATTTTATTTTTTTATTCCTTTGCTTCATGTGCTCAGTAACAATGGTAACAGCTGACATTCTTGGAGGATTACTGTGTGTGCCAGGAGCAGTTCTGAGTGCTGTGCTCGAATTGACTGTTTATAACTTGGTGGCAAAATTTAAGTCAGTATATTTTCAGTATACTATATCTGAACTCGGAATTGAATAATTTTTTAAAACAAAATTTAAAGCATTACTTTTAATAGGATACAACATTTAAGATGCCAATAGCAAAGCTTGGAAATTTCTCTTTAAGAAGCATTTAATCACATGGCATATTACTTGCCAAAATTAGTAATTACTTCCTGACAAGCTATGTTTTATGTATAGCTTTAATATATTTTGGTATCATTTAAGTCTTGGAAATGTTTGAATAAATGAGTTGCTGACTATTATTGTTACTGAAGTTAGTTGTTTTTTTCTTTTTCTTTTTTTTTTTACATACTGATACATTCCTGGTGGGTATTGTAACAATCTGTTAGCTTTGGCAATCAGTATATTTTCTAGGCCTTGAAAGATTAGCTTTGGTACAATCATTCCACTTCTAGAAAGTTAGTCTAAGAAAATGGTTAAGATGTAGCTAAAACTCTGGTATAAGAATGTTTATCATGAAGTTACAAAATAGATAACAGAGTAAATGATAGCAAAATAAATGTTCAACATCAGGGAATTGGTAAAATGAATTATGATATTCCTTAGAAATTGAAATTATATGGCAGGTTAATATTTGACTTGGAAAGATGGGCACAGCATGTTAAGTGTAAAAGGTCGTTACAAAAAATTCTATGCAATATGAATCCCTTTTGAAAAATAGGTTAGACTTAGGCCTGAAAGATTTCATACTAAGTTGCTTTTAAAGTTATGTTTTGATATTTAAAATAAATTACAAAAGCAAAAAATTCTTTTTAAGTTTTAAAAAAAGCAGATATTTTGGGCTGTGGGTTATACACAAGTCTCTCTTTGTCAGATGATATACTATGTTTTTCCTTCATTGCAGGGCAATTTATATGAATTTTTGAAGCTTACAGGATGGAGAGGATCCAAAGTGTTATATTTTGGTGACCATATATACAGTGACCTGGCGGTGAGGAGCTGTTTTTCTTTTTTCTTTGTTGCGGGACAGATATGTTGGTTCCACTTATTAAGGAATCTCTCTTGTGTTTAAGACCATTTTTAGCTTTCACAAAAATGCGGAGGAGGCCACGTTTTTTTATGTCTTATTTTTTACAGAACAGGGTGGATTGGTTGTGAAAAAGATAAATTTTTTTTGGAAATGATAGAAATGGGCAATTTACTCAGAGTTTATCAGAAAAATCTTTCCATTTAAGTAATGGTAAGAAATACATGCCAGTGTTCTTTCCTTTCCTTTTATTAATGAATGCGTCAGAAACACACACATGGTCCGGGCTGCTTTGACCAGCCACCTGCTTCAAAAGAATGTAAAACCAGCATTTCCGGGAAATACGTATTACGTGAAAATGGGGCTTTTTATGCCCCTTGGAATGACTGGAGGAGTGTGGCAGGACTTGAATTATGATTTAACCTCTAATTGGAACAGTATGTACTTGGAGGCAAGGAGATCGATTCCAGTGTCTGTGTGTAGTGACGCTTCCAGGCGGCTTCAGCGCACACCCTGGGTTATCACATCTGTCCAGCGGGCTGAGGTCTAATGAAAGGGAAACACAGGCTCAGAATGAGAAGACCGATGTTTTCGTCCAGCTCTACTGTTATGAACTGTGTGACCTTGGATACAGCCCTCAAGCCCTGGTGTCTTTATTTGTAAGAAGAGTGAAAAGGTACTGACTGAAGTAGAATTATAAAGGGCTACACTCAGAATGTCGGCACTCCCAGAACGCCCATCCATGTGACGTGGCGTCATGGGCATTTTCTTCTTGCTATGTAGGGTCTTTGGGCCCTGAGGAGATAACTGTGTGCTACCCGTAAGGCATGGAGATACATGGCCCTGTGAGGTGACAGGCAAGCACACATATAGGTCTAAACCTTTTGAGAGATCATCACAAAGTAGTAGTTCTTCAAGTGTGGTCCTGAGGCATCAGTATCACCTCGGAACTTGTTGGAAATGCACATTCCCAGGCCTATCAAGTCAGCAGCTTGGGGCGGGGTGGGGACAGGCAGCCTTCTATGTTGTAACTAGCTTTCCACATTAAAATTTGATATTGGGGTAATTGGCCTCACAGAATGAGGAGTTAGGAAGTGTTTCTTCCTCTTCAACTTTTAGAAGAGTTTGGGAAGCATCGATGTTATTATTCATCTTTAAATGTTTGGTAGAATTCACAGTGAAGCCATCTGGTTCTGAGCTTTTCATTTTTGGAAGGTTTTTGATTATTAATTCAGTCTCCTTACTAGTTAGCAGTCTATTCGGGTTATGTTTCTTCATGATTTGGTCTTGGTAGGTTGAGTGTTTTGGGGAGTTTGTCTAGTTTATCTAGGTTATCCAAGTTGTTGGCAGATATTAGTTCATAATACTCTTTTTAATACTTTTTATTTCTGTACAATTGGTACTAATTGTTACCACTTAATTTCTAATTTAAGTAAATTGAGTCTTCTCTCTTTTCCTTAGTCAAGCTAAAGGTTTGCTAATTTTGTTGGTCTTTTTGAAGAACCAGCTCTTAGTTTTGTTGATTTTTCCCCCTGTTTTTCTTTTCTCTATCTCTGATCTAATCTATTATTTCCTTTGTTCTGCTAGCCTTGTGTGTAGTTGGTTCTCTTTTTTCTAGTTTCTTAAGGTATAAAGTTACGTAGTTGATTAGTAATCTTTCTTTTTTAATGTCAGTGTTTTTAGCTATAAATCTCTCTTAGCATTGCTTTTACAGCATTTTGTTAGTTTGGGTGTGTTGTTTTTGCATTTTGAGTTTTCTCAAGGTATTTTCTAATTTCCTTTGTGATTTCTTCTTTGACCCTTTGGTTAAGAGTGTGTTGTTTGATTTTCACGGATTTGTGAATCTCCTAGTTTTTTCTTCGCACAATTTCTAGTTTCATCTCTTGTGAGCAGAAAAGATACTTTGTATGATTTCCATCTTTTTAAATTTTATTAAGAGCATTTCACATTGTGTATTTACTTATTTGTCATCTGTATTTCCCATGAGAGGCAGGCATTTGTCAGTTTTTGTTCATTGTTTTAGCCTCAGTATCTAGAACAGGGCCCAGCAAATAGTAGCACTTGATAAATATTCGCCAAGTGGGAAAATGAATGACCCTTTAGATGATGATTGTACATCTTAGATTTTCCAGAACATAATTGGCATCAGATAGTCTGATCCATTGGCAAATCGTGGGGTTACAATATTTAGACCGAAAAATGCGGTTGTGTCTGTTTATGCTGCAAGATCAGTCCGAGTCTGAGAGCCCACGGTTCCCCACAGCCCACGAGGCCTGATGCGCAGTGGGTGCTCCCCAGCCATCGGTGGATGCACTTGAACGTAGACCTTCAGCAGCATCGTGGTTGAGCCTCTTTCTGTCCCTGACCTCATTGTTGTCTTAGAGGCCATGGTCGACGATTCCAGACCCTGTGTGTCTGTGACTCTGCAGCAGTTATTTCCGGAACAGAAATGTTCTGGGAAGGGGTGGGGGAGGGTGAAATGGTCAAAACTGAAATGGTCAAAACTTTGGTTTTAATTAACTGGAATTCATTGAAGTTAGCTTGGTTCATAACTAACCATTACCATTAAAAAGTAATTCAACGAATGCCTGTTGTGTCTGGGAAAGGTAATGAATGCTCTAAATTCTGTGGAGATGAACGCTGACTTTCTGTGATCTTTGCGATCAGGATTTGACCCTGAAGCATGGCTGGCGAACCGGTGCAATCATCCCGGAGTTAAGGTCTGAGCTCAGAATCATGAACACGGAGCAGTACGTTCAGACCATGGCCTGGCTGCAGACCTTGACTGGGTTACTGGAGCAAATGCAGGTTTGGGATTTTTTTTTCTCTCCTACTTTTTAATTAAGCGGTAAAGTTAGTCCACTAGTCAAAGTTACTTTACATCTTTTCTGTTTAATCATGTTTATAAAGTGTGAGGCATAAGTCATCCTGAAGAATAACTGCTGGGATTATTTTGCCCCTAAGAGAGTTTTGTCAGTTTCTCTGAAGAGATCTTTAAAAATGCTCCCAAAGCCGTTTGGATAAAGAGCTTTGTGGGGCTGGCGTGGTCTCAGGTCTTCGTTTACGTCCCTCTGTCAGCTGAAGCCCAGTGTCCTCGCTTCCCCACCGAAGCCGCTATGGGAGGTGTCCTGTGCGGCAGTGGGATTCGAGAACCTCTGCCGTGTTTGGGTCCAGTCCTGCCTCCTCCCCTAGCCTGCAGTGGTCTCCATTCTGGCCTCGGTTTCGTTGTCTATTAAATGAGGGGTCCTGTGGAACGAACACTTTGGGCTAGGCACCACGGCTTGTTGCCAAGTCTCAAAGCAAGAGTGAGGGTCCTGCGTGCAGCAGCCTCCATTTGATTTTGAAGATAATACCTACATTTTGCTGGCTCACTAGGGTGCGGTGGCAGGTTTTTCTTCCCGCAAGTTCCACAGCTACATTGGACAGTTAGTGACAATTGTTGTTCTTGGGGTGATTTTCCGGCCCGTGAAGCTGGCCCACTGTGGCAGCTGTGACCCCCTTCCCAATCTCGTGAGGCACTTTGCCTCCTCACTTGGTCCAGCTGGCCGGGCCTGCAGCCTTCTCAGCGTGAAGGCTGCCTCTTTCAGGATGAGGGGCGTGGACGCCTGCTCTCTTGGCTAACGCACCTGTAGCCTCTGGCCACGGCCTGCTAGCCCGCTTTGGAAGTGGCCAGGGAACAGTCTTGCCTGGCCCATTTGGCAGCCCTTGTGGAGGCGGCTGGCAGTGAGCTCAGGCAGAGCTGCGAGGGGCCGGCAGGCCCAGTCGTCACTCCAGGGCACACACATGCTCTAGCACGGTGCCTTGCATGTCCCCCCCGGTCTTGCGTCCGTGTGCTCCTGCTACATTGGTTCTTGGTTGTCTGTGACGGGGACTTGTCATGTGTCTTTGCCATGTTCGTGTGCGAGATGATTTTCTAAAATAAAAGGCAGCGGTTCTGAGTCCAGGTAGCCTCAAGTCTGCGCACAGGCCGTACAGTTAACAGTCGTGACCCCTCATGGGGCGCACGTTGTGCCTAGAGCTTGTCCTGCAGGCAGCACTCTCATTTAAGAGTCCCAGCTGCCCTGTGTGGGCAGGTGCCGTTCTTTCACTTTAGATAAGGAAACTAACTGGGTGTTGAGAGGTTAGGTGATGTGTCTCAGGTCATAAGATGACAAAAGAAGACCTTGGACCGAGGCCGTGCGCTGCCCAGGTCCACGCCTCTGAGCACTGCACTGAGCTTTGCTGTCGTGTGCGATCAAGGCCTCAGGGGTGGCCAGGGACCCTCCCCTGCGATGCTGGCAGCTGGTCACATGCACACGCGCAAACTTCACGTAGATGGCGTCATGACATTTTAGCTTTGAGGACAGTTTCTTTGTTTTCTTCTCTCTGACCTGTACAAAAAGTTGGGTGATTAAGGAGTGTGGGTTTAGAGACTGGAAGTGGTGAGAATATTTCTGCGATTTATACAGTTAATGGTACAAGGCGTAAGGTTCGGAAAGTAAGAAGAGGAAGTTAACATGTACGTTGCTACCCTCGTTTTACGGGAGAGGAACCTGAGGCAGAGATAAGTAACGTTTCCAGAATCACGAAGTTCGTGAACAGTCGTATCAGGCTCTTCAGCAATGAGAGCTTAGGATGGTCTAGACACTATAGGCTTT